>NC_141189.1:22815000-32815000 GCF_055505025.1 Bos grunniens
CCAATATCTAGAACAGTGAAGTAAACACTTGATATAGTACAAAGACTGAGTAAATGAGTGCTTGAGATCAGGCAGTGACAGACCCTTTACCCGGCGATCCTAACTCAGCCCCATCCAGAGACTGGTGGCCTCACGGTTTGGGCCTCCTGGACACTTGAGGACAGTGGTGTGGTCTGACCTTCCAGGCCACCACCACAAGGCAGCAGTGACCACCTTGACCTCAAAAGGGTTTCCTGTGACCACAAAGGTCTGTGGCAGTGGCTCTAAGGCACTGGGCACAGAAAACATCCCCACCAGGGGGCTGTTCAACAAATGGAAAGGGGAGAAGGTAAAATCTAAGGGAGGGTCCAGAGCAGAGGAGATGCCTGAAGGCCATAGCTGGGTCACACAGGAATCTAACCTGTAGGCCAATCAGAACTACCACACAATTGCACTCATCTCACACGCTAGAAATGCTTAAAATTCTCCAAGCCAGGATGTGACCTTTGTTGGCAAAATAATGTCTCTGCTTTTAAATATGCTATCTAGGTTGGTCATAACTTTCCTTCCAAGGAGTAAGCCATGGCTGCAGTCACCATCTGCAGTGATTTTGGAGCCCGGAAAAATAAAGTCTGACACTGTTTCCACTGTTTCCCCATCTATTTCCCATGAAGTGATGGGACCAGATGCCATGATCTTCGTTTTCTGAATGTTGAGCTTTAAGCCAACTTTTTCACTCTCCTCTTTCACCTTCATCAAGAGGCTTTTTACTTCCTCCTCACTTTCTGCCATAAGGGTGGTGTCATCTGCTTATCTGAGGTTATTGATATTTCTCGCGGCAATCTTGATTCCAGCCTGTGTTTCTTCCAAGGCTATGGTTTTTCCTGTGGTCATGTATGGATGTGAGAGTTGGACTGTGAGGAAGGCTGAGCGCCAAAAAATTGATGCTTTTGAACTGTGGTGTTGGAGAAGACTCTTGAGAGTCCCTTGGACTGCAAGGAGATCCAACCAGTCCATTCTGAAGGAGATCAGCCCTGGGATTTCTTTGGAAGGAATGATGCTAAAGCTGAAACTCCAGTACTTTGGCCACCTCATGCGAAGAGTTGACTCACTGGAAAAGACTCTGATGCTGGGAGGGATTGGGGGCAGGAGGAGAAGGGGACGACAGAGGATGAGATGGCTGGATGGCATCACTGACTCGATGGACGTGTGAGTCTGAGTGAACTCCGGGAGTTGGTGAGGGACAGGGAGGCCTGGCGTGCTGCGATTCATGGGGTCGCAAAGAGTCGGACGCGACTGAGCGACTGATCTGATCTGAGGCCAATCAGAAAAACAGTCTCCAGCTACTGGAAGGAGAGAGACAACACAAAACTGAATTAAGGGGTAAGGGGCCCAGGGTAAACAGTCTCAAAGTCTGGATTCTTATTGGCTGTGTGTCCCTTCAACAAGGCATCTCCCCTTTTTGAGTCACTTCAGTTTCCACCTCAATGAAAGGAGAGAGGCGGCCTAGAGGCAAAAAGAATTAATTCTTAACTCATAAGCCCCTCCCTTCTCTAAGGACTTAATACATTCATCCTCATGTAATCTGTAGCTGTATAAGTAAGGATGTATTGATACCATTCCCAATTAACAAAAGAGGAGACTCAAGTTCAGAGAGTAACTTACCCAAGGTCACAGTGCCAGAGAAAGGCAGAGCTAAGCCACAAACCTGGGTCTAGCTGATGTCAAATAGCCTTATTCTCATTCTTAACGACTATGCTGCCGGATTCTTTAGTGGAAGGCAAGATGGTGTAGTGGGTAAAAGCCTGGACTCTGGAGTGAAACTGCACAGGTTCAAATCCCAGGTCTGCCGTCTGGTACCCCCTAGCCCGTCTAGCATCGTTTGATCTTCACTATTTTCACCCCAAAAATGGGTATCAACCAAAGTACCGACCTAAGAAAACTGTGAATATTAAGTAAAGTAGAAACATAATCCCTGGGAAGGTTTGTTACTTACTCGGCACAACGTTTTCTTCCAATCTAAAAGGGCAGAAGACACAGCCACGAAACAAGCGCTGCAATCTGGAGCTTCTCCGGTTTTACCCTGAATTCAGCTCTCATCACCACCCTAGG
Source organism: Bos grunniens (assembly GCF_055505025.1). Lineage (NCBI taxonomy): Eukaryota > Metazoa > Chordata > Mammalia > Artiodactyla > Bovidae > Bos > Bos grunniens. The sequence continues at coordinate 22,817,092 of NC_141189.1, forward strand.
AGGTGGGGGAATCCTCTTATCCCCAATTCACAGATGAAGAAAACTGTGACAACTGCTTTAAGATCTCCTTTTTCTGCCCCCCAAGGATTCTAAAGCTAACACAACAAAACGACCTTTTTTATTTACTGGTTTACTTGACGTGCTTACTGACAACTCGTCTGATCAAACCTTCAGGGCCAGCCCCATCGGCCGCACGTCGCTGGCTCCCAATTAGCACTGAAGGGTGGCTGGAATAAATGAATGGAGAATTCCAGGCCTAGCCGGACGCGATCTGATCCGGTTCGGCGGCGAGGAGGGGGCCCCGGACACCCTCCCCCTGCCCATCGGGGCGGGCCGCCTGCCCCGCGCCACACCGTCCAATGGGTTTCGCCTGCCTCGCGGGTGGTCAGGCCCCCTTCTCACGCCCACCACACAGCCACTGCCACGAGCCGCCACGCCGGCAGGACACCGGCTGCCTTCGGACAGGTGCTCCCGCAGGAGGCCCGCCTGAGCCGGGTGGGGCAAGACGGCGGGACCCTGAGTCACCGCCGGTAGCCTCGGCCTTGGCGTCACCGACTGCCGGGCCAAGGCGAGGTCCGAGCCTGCGGCCGGCCCGGGTCTCCTGGGGCAGGCTGCCCGTCCTTCCCGCCGGAGTCCCAAGAGGCCCCCAGCCCCTCGGCACCGCGCGGCGCGGGCCTCCCGGCCTACCCAGCAGCCCCGCCCAGGCCCACCTCGTGAGTACGGCCCGGCTCCAGCCCGGGTGGGTACTGCCAAGACGGCACTCACCTCTCCGCGGCGCCCGCGCGCGGGCGGCAGCAACGGCCCAGGTACCCGCGGGCTGCAGAGGAGGCAGTGGCCAGACTCTCCTCTCAGGCAGCGGCCATGTTGCCGGTGGAGAAACTCGGGCGGACACGTGGGGGGGAGCGAGAGGGGCGGGCCCTAGCGCTTCCTTTTACCCACAATGCCCCGCCCCGGCGCGCGCGGACCCGCCCCCTCCGCCGCTCCATTCATACGGGCGGCCAGCCCTGGCCTGGCAGCAGGGGGCGCTGATGCAGTAGCAAAACAGCTGGCGAAGAGGTAGCAAGGAGCAAAAAGCTCATTCTGGCAGCGGTGGGATTCGAACCCACGCCCCCGAAGAGACTGGAGCCTTAATCCAGCGCCTTAGACCGCTCGGCCACGCTACCCAGTTGTGATTGGGGTTTTCCAGGAAGCTATTTAAAACATTTACATGCACGTACATGTCTGTTTCTTTGATATATGTTTTACTTCATCCCTATAGAACTATTTTAGAACGTGTCGGCTACTAAAAAGAAAATATTTGCTCCAATAGCTAGACCCACACTTCTTCCGAACAGATCTTAGAACGAAACGCAGTTTAACAATCTGTTTTCTGAGTAGGACGTTTAACACGTTAAGCAGGTTAACCCACACTGGAATAAATGATGGGTTTCAGCAGTAGCCGGCACCAGGGGTTCTGAAAGCCAAACCCGTGGACTGGTGTAGGCAGTTTTCTCTAAAACTATGTGTTTTAATTTTTAGTTACACAGATAATATGTGAATTATTGCAAAATATGAAAACGTTGTAGATAAAGTACTAATGTTTTTTTACCTTTGGTATCTAAGTCCCTTCCGCAGAGGTAACCATTATACAGCTTAGTATACTGTACATCCTTCTGGATCTTCTATTGTGAATTTATGTGAATATATATGGATATATTCATATGACCATATATATGCTAGATATATCCATAGAAATAGGTGTTTTGTTTTTATTGTTATGGATTTTACATAAATATAAATATTAATCATACCAGTAGTATTTATTGCAACTTTTTTCACCTATGTTTTTTTAGTATCCATATTGATATATATGTAGATATTTTAAAATATAGAAAAAATACAAAAAAATCATCCATATTCCCACTACATAATATCGTGGCATTTTACTTCCAATTCTTTTCTTATGTATATGCTTTTCATTAAAAGTGTGAATGTGATCCTTTTAAAAATCCAGTAAAAATATATAGTGTGATCTTGCTTTTTATTTACATAATCCTTACTACATTGTACCAATATTATTCTGCAACTTGCTTTTCTACTCCAATATTACACTTTTTATTTATTGTGATACATATGGATCTAATTTATTCCATGCTATGAAGATGGACATTTAAGTGGTTTATATTAAGTTGTTATATTCAAGTTTCTGGTTAATATCCAGTTGGCACACACCCTGATATTTGGGCATTCCATATTCCTCTGTCTCTTCAATTCCTCCTTAATGCATATTTTTTTCTCCATCTACCTTTAAAATAAGTATTGACGTACAAAGATTTTCATTGTACTGGGAGAGTTCGTTACTTTTAAAGCAAGCTTTAATACATACAGAAGCAGCCATCTATCTTGGCCATCTATCTTGTGAGAGGATCAAAATCAAGTGAGGAATAGTCCTTGCAATCAATAGAAACCTTGACCTGCTCATGGTGTTTTAGTACCAGGAGGAACTGTATTTGTTTGTGAGTTATGTGCTGGATTTTCCAAAAGGAAATAGCCCTATGATGAAGAATAATTGCTGGAATCTCTGCCTAATTCTACTTTTCTAGTAATTGCCTGACCAGCCCAGAGAGTGGGTCTCTGGCGGTCACCTTCCCCCACACCGTGGCCAGTGGGCTCTATGGTAAACACAGGACAGAGGTCAGACCAATCATGAGACGTGGTGAGTTCCTGATTTGTTATTTTGACTGTACTAAGTGTTGGGGTCAGTCTCTGAGACCGACTGACTGAACTGGGATTTGGGGTGGCCAGATTCTGTGAGATGGACTGGAGAAGAAGAGAAAGCCAGTGAATGGAAAAATAATGATAAAATGAAAGGAAGAGTAGAGAGTCACAGAGAAATTCTGATGGTTTTGTGACTCCCAGCTTAAGACTTTTCCAGGGCCCAGTGGCATTCACTTTCTTGCAGACATCCCTTTATCATTGTAATAAATTCCTCTTTTCTGCTAAAGCTAGGGGTATCTGTTAACTTTAATAAATGAGCCCCGCCCTGCCTAGTGTGGAAAGTGCTCAAATAGAGGTAAAGATATTTCTGCCAGAACATTCTGCAGCAATTCACGTCTGTCCCTGCCAGTATTGACTAAACAAGATGCCTAACAGGAATGCCAGCTGATCCAGGAAGGCAGAGCCCAGGGTCTCCTTTGGGCGTTTCTTGCAGACCTGCGGTGCCATCACACAGCTGTCTTGTGACTGTCAGATGTGAAACTAATAAGCAGGAGAAGCAGAATGCTGCACCGGAACTAGGACCCACTGGGTGCCAGCAACTTTATGTAAGGGGAGAGAGGAAAGGGCTAAACCCCCACTGTCCTATGGCATGTCTGCTCTGTCCCTTGGCTAATGGGGCGGATGGCCGGGACAAAGGGCAAGCACCACAGATGAAACATTGCTTCTGGCCCCCACCCCCAGTCTAGAAACTGTCAAGTAAAGGGTGTCTGTCTCTAGATCATAGCCCCTTCGGCTGGGGACAGCGGGATTGGACAAGGTGGCTTAGTCCTGGATCCCCTGCAGTCTTCACTCCCTTGCCCCTGCAAAAGGAAATTCATCCCAAACCCGGTCTGAGACCAAACCGTACAGCCTGAACCTCCTTCTGGGAGTTAACATTCCCAGTAAAATATTTAACCATTTTTCTTATGAAATTTACTAGCATTAAAATTTGTACTGGGAAACTAGTTTTCTACCCATCCACCAGTTGTTTGCCAGTCAAGAGAGTAGTGAACTTTAATGAAACATCCCTGCCCCGTCTTCCCGAATCTGACAATGATTGTGTAACCATTCTCTTGTCCTATAAAATGTCTTTACCAGAATAAAAGTCAGAAGAATGGTCACCCTTGTGTGAGTTGGGGTGGGATGTAATGCCAGAGGTGGGGGGGTGGGGCATGTCTCTGAGGGACCTTTCTAGAGTGCTGCAAATGTTCTAAAATTCATCAAGCTCTACACTTAAGATTGTACACTTTACTCTATGTAGGCGGTACTGTAATAAAAGGTAATTTTTTTTTTAATGTCCCTACCAAATATGGATCTTTGAACTAGCCTCCCTGAAGATTTACACTTCCAGGAAGACTGTAATAAAATTTTAGCGTAGGCTTGCAACAAAACCATCGGAAAAGTTTTTTTTGACATTTTCCTCTACTCTTCAGGGCCCTTTTCTTCTTCCTCCCCAAAGGGAATACTCTCTCTGGGTGGGAATGTGTTGTTTGTGCCTTCCCAGAATCCTTCCCCCCACTCTTCTGTTTCCAATACTGATTTTCCTTTGAGGAAACACTCCTCCCTGTGGTCTTTTTTTCCAATTAATTTTTATTGGAGTATAGTTGATTTACAATGTTGTGCTACTTTCTGCTGTACAGCCAAGTGAATCAGTGATACATATATTCACTCCTTTTTAGATATTTTCCCCTTATAGGTCATTACAGAGTAGTGAGTAGAGTGCCCTGTGCCATACAGTAGGTTCTTATTAGTTACCTATTTAAATATGGTAGTGTGTATATGTCAAGCCTGAGCTCCCAATGTATCCCTCCCCAGCTCCTCCCTGTGGTCTTGAAGGAACTGTCAATCAAAGCACCAGGATCCAAATTAGGCCAATCAGATGCTTCATCCTGGAAATCTGAATCTGGATACTAGAGCCAATTTAGCTCACTAGTGGCCCAGGGAAGGAAACTTTTCGACTGTTACCTTCTGCTAGATCCCCACGCTTGCCCTAGGACCTCCTTTCTGAGGCCTGATTAATTCCCTTTTACCTTCCAAAGTGTAAGTTACCGCCTTCTCAAAAAAAAAAAAAGCTTTGCTAATATTGCTACTGCTAAGTCGCTTCAGTCGTGTCCGACTCTGTGAGACCCCATAGACGGCAGCCCATCAGGCTTCTCCGTCCCTGGGATCCTCCAGGCAAGAACTCTGGAGTGGGGTGCCAGTTCCTTCTCCAATGCATGAAAGTGAAACGTGAAAGTGAAGTCGCTCAGTCGTGTCCAACTGTAGCGACCCCATGGACTGCAGCCCACCAGGCTCCTCGGTCCATGGGATTTTCCAGGCAAGAGTACTGGAGTGGGGTGCCATTGCCTTCTCCGTTGCTAATGTTGGTTGGTGTTAATTTCTATCACCTGCAACTAAGGATCCCCCAATCACCTAGGCCTCCCCAAGAGGAACCCTGTTTTTGCAGAGGAGACCCTTTAGTTGCATGCAGGGTGATCAGAGCATTTCTGTCTAGAACAAATGCTTAATTAGAAGGAAAACTGGGACACAGGCATGAACTAGGACTCTCCTTGGCAGACTGGGACAGGCAGTCATCTTACACCTTGACCACTTAAAGGTCCACCCAAACTGAGAGACCTGGGAGAGGTTTCCTGTATTGAGTCAAGTTAAGCTGAAGACGCCACTATTCCTGGCACCCTCCCTCCAATACCTTTAAGTTTCAGCTTTACAAACGCACTCCTGTGTCCCGTGCTGGAGGTCATAGGAATAAGGCGGCGGCAGCAGCTGCAGGTGACATCATTTCTGCTGCAACTATGATGATATTTGAGCTTCAAACCTCCAACTTTCCTTCCTGATGGATGGAAATATTCTTATCAAATGTTTTTGCTGTGTCATACCTTTAAGCCTCATTTTTCTCATCTGTAAAACGTTCACAGTAATACTGAAGTTGGTTGCAGGGTTAGAGGTGACTGTGTTATGTCCAGCCTAATGCCTGACAGGCCATGTATCATTATTTCTAAGACACGTTTTTTTTTTTCCCCCCACATTTTAATATCTCTAAAATTGGCCTGCGTCTTATGATCCATGGCATACAGTTTATTTTCAGTGTTATTTTTTTCTCATTAATACAGAAAATAATGATGGGTCTTAAGATCAATGGTGTCTTAAGATTCAACAAAACATAGTAGTGGATATTCAATACATAAATTATCATGATGAATTTTTAACTTAGCAAATTTAATTTAGCATTTTTAGCTTAGTTAGTAAACATTTTAAATTGTTACTTTGAACTCTGCATGCCATCAGTCTCCAGAGAGGAAACAGGGCTAATGCCTCCTGCAAATTTCTCTTGTGGTTTCTCTTCACTAGACATGGTGGGAAGGGAATTTTGGAAAATGCAGTTTAGTTTAGCCCAGTTGACATCTAGTAACCACCATAGGCCATTAATGAAAGCCTACTGAATGCAGGCTCTGTGTGTCTGTGTGTTAATTGCTTAGTCGTGTCTGACTCTTTGCAACCCCATAGACTGTAGCCCACCAGGCCCCTCTGTCCATGGGATTCTCCAGCCAAGAACACTGGAGTGGGTTGCCATTTCCTTCTCCAAAAGGAACTTCAGAAAGAAAGAAAGTGAAGTCGCTCAGCTGTGTTGGACTCTTTGCGACCCCATGGACTGTAGCCTACCAGGCTCCTCCATCCATGGAATTTTCCAGGCAAGAGTACTGGAGTGGGTTGCCATTTCCTTCTCTATGGGGGCTCTAGCCTATGTGATCAGGCATTAGAGATGGAAGTCAACATAACTGATAGATTGTATCAATTTTCTAACAGCCTAAGAAGAAGAACAGACATAAAATGCAACAGGAAGCTGTGTTACTCCAAAAATATCACAGCATCAGAACACCTGAAAACCTTCATGGAACTTTAGACTATGACACCATTCACATCTGGACAAGAACAATGAAGCAAACATCAAATTTACTAAAGGGAAGATAGCTTGCTTGATGCTCTGTAAGACTCAAGGTAGTATAAAACATGGCCTTTCTCATGACTGATCTTACCATTTCATTGAGGAGCTAAGACACATGCTAGTGAAAAATTAAATGCTGGAAAATTAAATTTAAAGAAATTTTAAATTCTTCAGTTCAGTTCAGTCACTCAGTCGTGTCCGACTCTTTGTGACCCCATGAACCGCAGCACGCCAGGCCTCCCTGTCCATCACCAACTCCTGGAGTTCACCCAGACTCAGGTCCATTGAGTCAGTGATGCGATCCAGCCATCTCATCCTCTGTCGTCCCCTTCTCCTCCTGCCCTCAATCTTTCCCAGCATCAGGGTCTTTTCAAATGAGTCAGTTCTTTGCATCAGGTGGCCAAAGTATTAGAGTTTCAGCTTCAACATCAGTCCTTCCAATGAACACTCAGGACTGATATTCCTTAGGAAGGACTGGTTGGATCTCCTTGCAGTGCAAGGGACTCTCAAGAGTCCCTTGAGACTCTCCAACTGGTTGGATCCAACTGGTTGGATCTGCTTGCAGTGCAAGGGACTCTCAAGAGTTCCAACACCACAGTTCAAAAGCATCAATTCTTCGGCGCTCAGCTTTCTTTATAGTCCAACTCTCACATCCATACATGACCACTGGAAAAACCATAGCCTTGACTAGATGGACCTTTGTTGGCAAAGTGATATCTCTGCTTTTTAATATTCTGTCTAGGTTGGTCATAACTTTCCTTCCAAGGAGCAAGCGTCTTTTAATTTCATGGCATAAATTCTTACTTTGATAATTTTACCAAAGTTGTATATGGTATTAATTCTATAAGGCATGTTATCAAAATGAATAGTATGCCTACCCCTTCCACTCCAGGCAACCACTCTCAACTTTTAGCTGATTCTTGTGTTTATCTCCATATGTCTAAACAACGTACTTGTATCGCTGCTTTTTTTTTGTTGTTTTAGGCATTTCCTATTGACGACTGAACTGACTGACTGACTGATTGACTTCCTACTAAGGAAGATAAGAATTTAACTTTAATCACCCGACTTCTGCCATCACAAACACCTCAACCCTCCTGAAAGAATCATACTACAATTTCATTTGAACAATGATCAGTACATGCTACTCATTTAAGCTTAAGCTTAACTATGTTCTCAACTATGATTATTTTTCCTCTTCTGGAAAATATTGTTTATCTTATTCTTTATTTAATAACTGCCTTTAAAAAAATTTACCTTTCTATGAATTCATCCATAACTCAACTTCAAACTGTCCATCCTTGTCACACAGAATCAAGAGGTGCTCTATTGCTTCAAATTTTTGAAGACATTTCTCCCACAGCCTCCTGAGAGATGCCGTAAACTCTGGCTCTTCACTCTCATGTAGGGACTGACTTTGCCTCATTCTTGGTCTGGAACCCATGCCTTTCTTATTTCCCCCACAGTGGCTCTCTTTTGATAGAACAACTCTTCCAGTGTCTTCTGGAGAAAGAGTACTCAAGAGATTACTTTTTTGTGAATTTACACATCTGAAATATCTTTATTTGACCTTTATGCTTGCTTAATAGTCTGGGCATATGATTCTCCATTAAAGAATATTTTCCCCACAATTTAAAAAGCATCAACTTCCAACTTCCAGTGTTACTATTGAGTTATCTGATATTATTCTGATTCTCAGTCATTTGTATGAAACTTTCTCTTTCCCTCCTGAAATTTCCAGTATCTTTTCCTTGCCCTCAATGTTCTGAAATTTCAGGAAGACAAATCTTGGCATAGGTCTAATTTTATCCATTGTGCTAGATACTTAACGGGGCCTCTTGCTCTGGAGACACATCCTTCTGTCCCAAGGAATGTTCTCAACAGTTAAAAAAGATTCTCTCAGGCATTTAATTCCCTGTCAGTCCTGTGGTTAAGACTCTGCACTTCCACTGCAGGGGCAAGGGTTTGCTCTCCGGTCAGGGAACTAAGATCCCGCAAGCTGTGTGGCTGAAATTTGGTGTCGGATAAGACTCTTGAGAGTCTTTTGGACTGCAAGGAGATCAAACCAGTAAATCCTAAATGAAATCAGTCCTAAATATTCTTTGGAAGGACTGATGCTGAAGCTGAAGTCCAATACTTTGGCCACCTGATGTGAAGAACTGACTCATTAGAAAAGACCTTGATGCTGGGAAAGACTGAAGGCAGGAGGAGAAGGAGACGACAGAGGATGAAATGGTTGGATGGCATCACCAACTCAATGGATCTGAGTTTGAGCAAGCTCCAGGAGTTGGTGATGGACAGGGAGGCCTGGCGTGCTGCAGTGCAGAGGTCAGACACGACTGAGCCAGTGAATTGAACTGAACTGATGCTGCATGGTGTAGCCCCAAAAGATTCTGTCCTCTCTACTGTCTCTGCTCTAACTTGGGCTCCTAAAATATCTTTTTTTTTTTTTCTTTTTCTTTTTTTTTAAGCCAGGCCATGTGGGAGCTTAATTCCCTGACCAGGGATCAAACCTGTGTCCCCTGCATTAGAAGCTCAGGGTCTTAAACACTGGATTGCCAGGGAAATCCTATATTTTGTTTTATTTTAATTAAGACTACATTTATTTTTTCCAATAGATACTACTAGTATTACTTTTTGGAATTAATTTCATTTATAATTGAGAAAACTAAAATTGTGCATGAAGTCAGAAAGAAAGATATGTATGTAGGGAGAAAAACAGATAGATTCCTCAGATGACTCATAAAAGGAGAGGGGGAAACACACCCAGTCATAACCAGACTTTTGAGTTTCTTTCAGTGATACTTTCTTTTTTTGGTGATCTTAAATACTAGTAAGCATGTCCGTTACTGAGTCCAAGCTCACCAATGAGTTGGAGATGAGGTGCTGAGGCAAGGAACCCAACTTTATTCAGGAAGCCAGCAGACTGAGAAGATGGCAAACTATTGTCTCAAAATAACCATCTTGTTGCGGTCTGGATGCCAGGTTATTTTATAGAACAGAGAAGGGGGGGAGGTGAGGAAGAAAAGTAAAAGGCCATTAATCTTGCAAATATCTCCTGGAATGGCTAGCCTTGGGGAGGAAATGTGTTCATTTCTTCCTTCCGGTAGCCACCCACAGATGGGCCTTGTCCTGAACAAGAGGCACTCTGGTTCAGTATTCAGGCAGAGGAGCAGGGGTCCCAGAGGCAGGCCATTTCATATAAACAGTGTTGTTTTAGTGAACAAAAGCAATGGGAAGCAAAGGTTAAAGGAAAAGAAACAGATCCAACGTGGAGTCAGTTCTTTCCAGTAACGTGTCAAGATAGAAGAGAAACCAAATCTTTTTGGAAACTTCATGGTATTACAGAGAAAGCAATTTCTCACTTCTAAATGATTTGCATATTGGTAGGACCGAGTTAAACTTCTTTGCATTTTAATCTACATGCTGAACATAATTCAGTAAAAATGATATTTATATCTACATGTATGCTTAATTTCTATTAAAAGCCTATATGAAATTTTTAGCTATGAAACTAGGATCCTAGAATCCTGTCCCCAAATTTTAAAAAGCCAAGGAAAGATCCTCAAAAGGTTACACATACATAATCTGAGGCTGTTCTTAGCTGATTTATCCACAAAGCAAAAATGGTTAACAATTATAACTGTTTCACTGAGGAATAGTTTTGCAGCCCAGAATGCCTGTTCCTTTGGCTTCTAGAATTTCCTCTCCTATTCTTCAGCATTTTTATTCTTTTGTTTCACTCTCTGGGAAATTTCCTCTACTTCATTTTCCAGACCTTCTATTAAGTTACTCATTTCTCTAAGTTATATTCAGTTTACAAGAGCCCTTTTACTATGTGAATTCTTAGAATCATATCTTGTTCTTTTTGCATGGATACAATATTTTATCTAAGGATATTGATAGTTTTTTATTAAAGTTTTCTTCTCTAGCCATATTGTTTCCTCAAAGATGCTGTTTTCTGTTGGTTCTGTTTGTTGTATGAAATACCTTCCGTATGTATGGATCTTTGGGTGGCTGTTCAAGTTTAAGAATGGGGCTCTAATATGTTGTCTGGGAATTTGTCTGTGTGGTTGTGGGTGGGACTTGATGGGTGAGACTTTTTTTGTGAGGTGCTCTGGCCAGCCTGTTTTGTTAGGGGGAAGTACTTTAAATCTTTTATCTTAGGCTGCTAAGATTTACAAGAAATTTTTCCAGTTGTCTGCCCTCCACGAGGAGGGACAAAGTCAGCTGCCAGCGTACCTGGGAGCACAGGAGCAAAGAAGGCTGGTGGACACTCTACAACAATACAGAAACTTTCACAACCCTCCTTTCAGGACAGTAGCCTTGATAGGGCCAGAGTAAATGGACAAAGTAGGTAATTAAATAGTTAATCCCACTAGAGAATTGTAAGTAAAGAAAAAGTATGGGGAGACCCCTGTAAGTTAATGATCACTAAGAAAGTACTGGAGAAGGCGATGGCACCCCACTCCGGTACTCTTGCCTGGAAAATCCCATGGACGGAGGGGCCTGGTGGGCTGCAGTCCATGGGTCGCTAAGAGTTGGACACGACTGAGCGACTTCACTTTCACTTTTCACTTTCATGCATTGGAGAAGGAAATGGCAACCCACTCCAGTGTTCTTGCCTGGAGAATCCCAGGGACGGGGGAGCCTGGTGGGCTGCCGTCTATGGGGTCACACAGAGTCGGACACGACTGAAGCGACTTAGCAGCAGCAAGAAAGTAGGCGTGCTTACCCACAAAACTAAGCAGGCTTGCTTAGCAACAAAATCATGCAGGAGAAGTATGAGACATGCCCCAAAACAATGAAACAACAGGTGCATGAGACCAACATCCTGCCCGCTGGAGCTCAGTAAGTTAATGAACCCTAGGACATGCTCTCTACACACATAAAAAATGTTTGGGCCTTCCCTGGTGGTCTAGTGGTTGAGAGTGCCTGCCAGTGCAGGGGACACAGGTTTGACCCTGGTCAGGGAAGATACCACATGCCGTGGAGCAACTAAGCCCAAACACCGCAACTACTGGGCCAACAGTCTAGAGCCCATGAGCCACAACCACTGAGCCCACATGCCCCAACTACTGAAGCCTGCGTACCTATGCTCTGCAACAGAAGAAGTCAGGACAATGAGAAGCTGGTATACCACAAAGAAGAGTAGCCCCTGCTCATCACAACTAGAGAACGCCTGTGTGCAGCAACAAAAACCCAGCATAGTTAAAAATAAGTAAATCTTAAAAATAAAAAAGCCAATGATTTATGGAAATGTGACATTTCAAAGTAAAGACCCTCATTGTGCTGAGACCTGAAATAATTTTTCCATAATACTATGCTAGTCCCAGCTTGACCACGTAGGGATAAGAAAACTCCTCTGCCCAACCTGGAGGAGGGGCTGATGATGGAAGAATGAGGAAGAAGGTGGTCTTTTTCCCCTGCCCGCTTTTCCCTTTATGAAACTGTAGCCCACTAAGTTCTCAGGGTGGCGCTCTCTTGCCTGCCTGCTTAGCCTCACCAGGCATCCTATTTGAATGTCACTTTCTATCACTTTGCCTCTCACTGAATTCTTTCGGTGCTGAGACACAAAGGCCTGGAGCTCCTCGGAGCCCCCGCAAAGTGCCACCTACAGTTCAGCCTCACTCTCTACTCTGCCTGGTGTCCTAGGCTTCTGCAGTGTGATGAAGGAGCAGCTGACTGGCTACATGGGGGAGATGAATGGGTCTAGAGGTCTGATGCTTTGTCTTTCAACTGAACCTACATTTTTAGCACCATTTCACTCCCACCTTCCAGAGGCTCCTGGTACCTATGGCTTATCCTTTTGGGGGTGTCTTCAATGATGAAAACATGGTTCTCAGATTTCTCTGCAGCTGACCTAGGATCCAGCTTTCTTGGGGCTGCTCATTCAGTCCATCTCCTTTCCAGCATCCAGGATTTTGTTGTTGATGTCTACTCTTCATCCTCATGGGCTTATGCCATTAAGAAAATTTCTTTCCTGTCATTTTAGTTGGGACTTAAGAGCAAATGGACCAAAGAAATGTGTGCTCAATATACCATGTAGAGTTATGCCAATGTTCAAATTTCTTAATATTCTTAAAATTTTTAAAGAAATTCTCATTGAATTTCTTAAAAAGCAATTAGCTTGAAACCAAATGATCATGCAAATAAGCAACATTTTTTCAAGTTTTAGATCACAAAACATCTATTACATGCATTTTCTTTGAAACTGATGACAACTCTATTGGTAAAAATTATTCTTTGTTTTCTAGGTCAGAAAAACCAAAAAAAAAAAAAAAGAGAGAGGGGTACATCCTTTATATAAAGCAAATGGAAAACATTATGTGCCAAATTTGGAAGGTTTTTGTAAGAATTTATTAGAAATATTAAAAATTGAGAAAACTTGCATTAACAAATCAAATTTTCAGCAGTTTGAAAAACTAGAAAAGGGGGCAACATTGAGCCCACACTCCCCATGGGGACAACCATCTGGAGCTGAATCTGAGCTGCTTTTCAGGTGGGACTAAGGCCTCCAATCCACTCTGTCTCCACTCACCTCCTTCACTCATCTGTAACCAGAAGACACTTGAATTTGAGACCAGAAAGAAAGAAATCACTTTATTTGGAAAGGCAAAAGTGAACAATATATATGCAAAAATAAATCTATAATACAAGCCACTGTATTCTCTGGGTCCCACCCAGTGTCCACCTTGTCTAGGTTAAATGGTTACCTCAGAGATTAGAAAAAATGAGTAACAGGCACAATTGCAGAGAATATGCATATTTTGTCTCCTTCGCCCTGCCCTCCCCCCCCAAGCTGCACATACTTGTGTAAACATTTTGTTGATTTGTGACACATGTCTAGTACTGCAGACAAATGTGCTGGGATGAAAGGAAAGGAAGTCATTAAAATAGCAACAACAGTAGTTACCTGGCTTGACTCATCAATGTTGCATTTGATGATAAATTCCCACAGGGCCTCAGGTGAGCAGGGAATAAGGACATCCAGCTGCACTGGGGGCTAGGGATTTTTTTTTCCTACTTCCATCCATAAAGCCTGCTTTTTTTTTTTTTTTTCTTTTTAAACCTATAGCAAAACTGAGAGACATTACACTCCAGTTCACTGCAGTTTAATTTTAAATTTTATTCCCAGAATCCTCTAAGAGTAGCTGGCAGATTCTGGCTTCAGCTTAGCCTCTAACCAGCAGGATATTTGGAAAGAGTCTACCTTTCAGAACCTTGGATTTCCCATCTGTGACTGAAGATACTGATTATATCCTTGACTCCACTAATCTCCTGGACCTTCACCTGCTTCTTGTACTTGAAGATAGTCTCTGATGTCTTCCCAGTTGGGCTGGAATGTCCTGAGGTTTTTTGCTTTTTGGATGCTCAGCATTTGTGGAAAAAGAAGATGCCCTAGCCAATTTTAGAAGGCACAGAACTATCTTTTGAAGGTGGAGTAAGTTCTGTTAGCTCAGAAGGATTTGTGTCTTGCAGATCACTTTGCTCTCACTGATCCTTAAAGAAGCATTTGATTAGCTGTAGTATATCCAGGCCATTCCAGTCTCCTACAGGAGAAGGGGACCACCTGGTGACATTAAAGCCATATGGATGGGTGGAATTGCACAGATGACCAAGCCATTCCAGACAGGCTGGAGGAACTAGAGCCACAAACACTCCATTTTTTATGAATTTACTGAGTGCTTACTCAGTGCCAAGGCCCTGTGTTTTTAAGCACTAGAGATTGAAGAAAAATTGAGTTAACACGCAGCTTCAGGGTTTAATATAGTAACTCTTAGTCAGGATTAGAGCAGGGGCTGGCAAACTATAGCCCAGGCAGGCTGTTTTTGTCAATAAAGTTTTATTGGAACACCAGCTGCACTCATTCATTTAGGTATCATTCACCAGTGTTTCTGTACTATAATGGCAAGGCTGAGTAGTTGCAAGAGACCATAAGGCCCACAAAGCCTAAAATATTTACTATCTGGCCCTTTAGAAAAAGTTGCCAATCCCTGTGTTACAGAAAAGCACTGACATGTAACTAGGAAATGAGACAGGTGGTCAGGGAATATAAATGATTTGCATAATAAAATCTCAGAGAGCAAGGAGACTGGTTGAACTAACAACAGCAACAACAAAAGCATCAGTTAATGAGGTTTGAGAATTTTGAAAAGTCAAAATAAAGTTGCTTCTAGCTTACATTTAACAAATGCAAATTAACTATATGCACTGGTTTAAAACACACAAACAACTTAAGGCAAGCCAACTACTTGATTTGTGCAAACAGCAAAAGGGTAATTAGTTCCAGCTTTTGGAGGAAACTGGTTATGGTGAGTCCAAATACAAAAACAGGGGTACCCGTCATTTATAGGTGATCCAAAGCACTTTTCAAAGGTAATTTTACTCTGTTTGATTTTTCCTTTAGGGTACACTCTTAACTTTGGAACCGAATACATGCACAGGGTCATGACTCCACAGTACTTAACACTAACATGGCCGAAGGACCTGTCTTAATGAACTGGTTTGTATGTTACGCTCTGTTTTTTTTTAATGTTTTGATTTTTAAACAGAGATGTTGCTTTAGCACTTGGGGTTGATCAAAGCAGTCTGTTTTCTTTGCTATTTGAAACATCAGTTGAAATCACACTGATGTTAAATCTGAAATCCTTCGAAAAAGAACACTTATTAAATACAGATAGCCATAGCTTGGCCCTGGGGAAATCACTGGAATTAATGAGTGTTTATAGTTCTTGCCCTCTCATTCTCCAACGGCTTAAACAAATCTCAAGGGACTGCTGCTGAAAGCATCCTACTGCAAATGACAAGAAAATCAGCCAAGCTTCAAGCAGAAAATGCCGCGGATGGGGGTTGGGAGCAGATTCTTCGTAAGAACGTCAGATGCTAAGAAAATACAGAGGAATACTGTACAAGGGGTACTTCAGTCATATTGTGGATGCTGCTACTGAGATGCAGAGTACATGTCTGCTTGGAGGAAAGGCTTCAACCTTCCAAGCCACAGCCCTTACAAGTAAAAGCTTTGAGGTGCACCCACCTCCACACGAGCTGAGGCAGGAATTAGAGGTAGTAAAAGTGTGCATATAGAAATCAAACCTGTTTTGTAAAGCCCACTGTGGAAAACACACTTCAGAATGTAATTTGGCTGATTCCACAAAATCAGTTGCATTTCAGGAAGGAAATTAAAAGATAAGAAAAGTGTGTGGGCCCTCCCCCATGGCAGAAGGGGTCCTGGGAGATGTACAGTCTTACACACACCAAAAAATGCCACACACATTCTTCCAAATGCTCTGAGAAAGACGGCTTTGCTCTAAGACAGATGTGACAATACACACCTCATGGAAAGTTAACATGCAGCTCTGCTCTTTCCTACCTCATCCTGACTCAGGAAACACAGGCTCTGTGGGCCTGAGATTTCAGCCCAGCCTGAAAAGGCTTGATGAGCAAAGCTTTAATATTTTCCATCCAGGGCAGAAAAGATACATTTTCTTACATCTCATGACAAACAACAACAACAATAACCACAACAAAACACAGAAAAAGAACCTCAGAAAGATACATTGGTTCATTAGGCTGCTTTTTCAATCCCCAGAGCCCTAGGGGACAGCTGCAGTGTCTCCACTGGTAGCAAAGACATTTTCAAGAGTTAAAAAATAGCATACAAAAGTTGATTTACTAAAAACATCTGCCCGCTCCAGCCCCCAAACAACCCTCAATAAGAAGTCTTTTTCTTCCCCCTTCTCCTAGCCCTGTAACTTGGGGCTGGCTGGCAGTGGTTTTTTCCAGCAAGTTATTCCTCCATCTGGGCCCAGGCCTCCTCTGCTTTCTCGTAGTACTGGTTGGCCAGCCGGCCCTTCATGGCTTCCATCGCTGCCTCGGCTGCCTGGGTGTACAAATCGCCTGAAAGAAAGCAAAGCAAGGCACAGAGAGGTGAAGAGCCTGTTGTTTTTGCTGCCTGGTATCCCTGACCCCTCTCCAAGAAGATCACACTGAGATTACTCCTTCTGGCCTATCCCTGCACATAACCTGGGTGGGGCTCTGAGTGTGCACGTGATCCAAGCCGGGTCAATCAAAGCACCTTCCCTGTTCTTCACCAGGCCACAGGGATTAGTCGGGACTTAAGCGCAGCCACCCAGAGTGAGCTATCCCAGTAAGCACAGTGATTGGTTTAGGGGCTGTGGGTGAGTCACTGAGAATCAGGCTGAGGACTTCTATCGGACAAATTGGGGCTATATGAAAGTGGAAGGGATAAAGTGTCTAGATGGGTTTGGCCACCAAATGAATTTGTGGAGAACATATAAAAACACTTGGTTTTCAGTGCTTTTGGATTTAGAAGTTTCAAATAAAAGATTATAGAATTACAGTATTAGTTGCTTGATTTCGTTATACTACCTTAAAAAAAACTTTTAAACTTAGCCTCATCCTATACCTGTGAAACCAGGAGTTCAGTATGTTTATCATGTTATTTAATATATACAATGTGCATTAACTGATGAGTGAATAAACAAAATGTAGTATCTATAAAATGGAATATTATTCAGCAATAACATGGAATGAAGTACTGACACATGCTACAACATGAATGAACCCTGAAAGAAGGAAGACACAAAAGGTCACATACTGTGATCCCAGTTATATGAAAAGACCAGAACAGGTAAATCTATAAAGACAGAATGTAAGTTAGTGGTTGCCAGGAACAGCAGGAAGGGGAAATAGGGAGCCACTGCTAATAGGTACCAGGTTTCTTTCTGGCATGATGAAAATGTTCTGGAATTAGGTAGTGGTGATGATGGCATAACACCGTGGACATACTAAAAACCACAGAACTATACACTTTATTTTTATTTATTTATTTTTTGAACTATACACTTTAAAATGGTAAATTTTATGAAAATGTCAGCTCAATTTTTGAATTGCAAACAAACCTCCCAAATTTCTAACATGTGACTATTAAAAAGGTTCATTTGCATACCAACTTCATAAAGCCCCTTTCTAAGCATCATATGGGTATCCAGCCTTGCAAAATACAGGGCCAGTATGAATCTTTCTCCCAACCAGAATGGAAAGAAGAGACTCAGTCTTGCAACTTGTTGTGAGTCCCAGTGAGACAGGAATTATGTCTCTTTCACTATCCAGCCCTGTCCCACCCCAGGGGCAGGTCTGCCAGGCCCTACCTGATCTCTGTGGGTCCTTCTCCAGCCCGCAGCCGCCTGTGAACAGCATCTCCGCCTCCCTGGCCAGCAGCATGTACCGGGGTTCGTCTTGCATCCCATCATACTCCCCACCCTCATCACAGTCAGTTGTCTCCAGGGCAGTGTTGTACCAGTGGAGAGCCTCTGGCCAGCTCTGGGACCTTGCCAGGAGATACAGAGGAAAAGAGAAGTTACCATGGCAACAGGGAAGGAAGGAGGAGGCCCATCAGCAGGAGAGGCAAGTCAGGGATCGCAGTGCGGCCACTACCTATGCTTCGGGACCCAAAGTATCCAATGCCACCACATCTAAGGGCTGTCATTCACATTGTGCTGCTGCTGCTGCTGCTGCTGCTAAGTCGCTTCAGTCGTGTCTGACTCCGTGCGACCCCATAGACGGCAGCCCACCAGGCTCCCCCGTCCCTGGGATTCTCCAGGCAAGAACACTGGAGTGGGTTGCCATTGCCTTCTCCATTGTGTGAAAGTGAAAAGTGAAAGTGAAGTCGCTCAGTCGCGTCCGACTTGTAGTGACCCCATGGACTGCAGCCTACCAGGCTCCTCCATCCACGGGATTTTCTAGGCAAGAGTAGTGGAGTGGCTTGCCATTGCCTTCTCCGCATTCACATTGTAGATCTATATATTCATTACAATAGCGATCAAGTAGTTTTCCCTAACAAAACTGGTATAGCACAATAATTTTCCAACAGATGGAAGTCGAGCATCTTGAGGAAGGGGAGCATTTTTCTAGTATCCATAAAATCACCCTACAGGAATTCCCTGGCAGTCCCAGTTAGGACTTGGTGCTTTCACTGCCATGGCCTGGGTTCAATCCCTGGTTGGGGAACTAAGATCCCACAAGCTGCACAGGGTGGCCAAAAAAAAAACAAACAAAAAAACTCCCCAAACCAAAAAACCTACCCTATGGGTTTGCATTAGCAGTGGGTGGTATCCCAACCAATTTGCCCTGTAACTCATGCAGGAGAAGAGGTGGGTGGAGTACCCTTCACCAAAGCCCCCAGAACCTTCTGACAGCAATCATTCAGCCCTTTCTTTCTCTGCCTCTGCTGGCCAGCTCTGGCTTTCCTCCAGAAAATGGAGGGCTTACTCCAGAACAGCTGACTTCTCCCTTCTGACTCTGCCCTTCACTCTCAACTCTTTCTCCTACGGCCGCACAGTGGCCAAACCCGCAAGGGCAGACACAAATGCCAACCCAATCTGTGCAAAACAAAATAAAGAGTAAACAGGACAGGGGGCTCTTTTCCTTGGGGTGTAGTAATGCATATTACCAAACACGTGAGTAACTATAGGACATCAGGAAAGAGCAAAGAGAGACACAGATAAGAAGGTCTACGTGCCTCATGAAATGTTCCTGGAGCTGCAGCTGTATATATATAAACACATACACATGGACCCGGCTTCACCCTCCAGTCTTAGCTCGTCAGCCGCGCCAGACTCGCTGGGTCACTTTCTCTTCCTCGAACGTGCCAGCTCCTGTCCGCCCTTTGGCTTTTGCACCTGCTGCTCCCTTTGCTTAGAACATCCTTCCTTTAACTCTTCCCATACCTGGCTCCTCATCTCTCCAACCTCAGCTGAGCTTCTTCAGAGACACTGGCCCCCAATACTCTATTTCTTACCATTACCTCAAACTGTAATTCTCCTGTTTACTTATTCACTTGTTTATTGTTTTTCCTGGCTAGAATGTAAGCTCTAGGAAGGCAGGGACCATGTCTGTTTTATTCACTGCTGCATTCCCAGGGCCTGGCAGACAGCACAGACTCTATAAATGTCTGCTGAAGTGGCTGGCTGGGATGGTGTCAGGAGATAATCTTGACTCCATTTTATAAAGAATGGAAGTTATTTGAAAATTATTTGTGGCACATCCAGAAGACTGGGGTTTGAACAGTGGATTGGAAACCACTAAGCTAGTTGATCTCAATTCTTTCAGCTTTGGCCCTCTCTGGTCTTGAAAGGCAAGGCAGAACTGCTCTCAACACATTAAATGTAAAAGAAGGGAAAGGGCCTACTCTCTCCCCACCCACCCCACCCAACTCCACACCCAGTGGTTAGTTTGTCCACCCTGCCTTGAAATTTCCAACGACTTTTCCTTCTCCTATGAGATGGTAACTTCTGGGGGAGGGGGGGTCAAAACCCCCTAAATGAAAATAGCTGACTCTCATTAATGCTCCCTGAATGGAAGAGTCTGGGGCTGCTTGGAACGAAGAAGGAGAGTAAGAGAAAGACTTTGGAAGATGTTACAGAAGAAAATCTTGATTGATTTAACTACACAGATACTAAAAACCAGCAAGTCCCCAGACCCAGTAGTCAATGGGCACTGTGTGGCACCTGTTCTCCCTGCTGCCCCAAATCTATGGTAGCCATCTCTGAAAAAAGGTTTTAAGTCAACTCATATACCAAAGAGCTAATAGCCTTAAGAAAATAAAAATTTTTACAGGGAATTCCCTGAAGGTTCAATGGGTAGGACTCTATGCTTCCACTGCAAAGGGCATGAGTTTGATCCCTGATTGGGGGACTAAGATCCCACATTCCACAAGGCCAAAATATATATGTGTGCTGTGCTTAGTCCTCAGTTGTGTCCGACTCTTTGAGACCCCATGGACTGCAGCCCTTCAGGCTCCTCTTTTGTGGGGATTCTCCAGGCAAGAATACTAGAGTGGGTTTCCATGCCCTCCTCCAGGGGTTCTTCCCAATCCAGGTATCAAACCCACATCTCCTGCATTGCCAGGCAGATTCTTTACTGTGTGAGCCACCAGGGAAGCCCATGAATACTGGGAGTGGGTAGCCCATCCCTTCTCCAGGGGATCATCCCAACCCAGGAATTAAACAGGGGGCTCCTGCATTGCAGGCAGATTCTTTACCAGCTAAGATACAAGGGAAGCCCATATATAGATATATGGGCTTCCCTTGTATACATATATATACATACACATATCTCATTATTAACAAATCAACAAGAAACCAATCATCTCAAATGAAAAAGAGAAAGTACACAGAGAACATAAAGAGAACACAGATAGTAAAGATTTTTTAAGAGCCTCAGATACAGATATTCAATGCCGAGTACCAGCTCCTCACGCCCACGTGGTCGTTCCCCACTGCACTCAATGGGCATTGTGTGTGCGTGTTAGTCGCTCAGTTGTGTCTGACTCTTTGCAACCCCAAGGACTATAGCCTGCCAGGCTTCTCTGTCCATGGGATTCTCCAGGCAAGATTACTGGAGTGGGTTGCCCTTCCCTTCTCCAGAGGATATTCCAGACCTAGGGATTGAACCCTGGTCTTTTGCATTGCAGGCAGATTCCTTACCATTTGAGCTACAGGGAAGTCTCAATGGGCATCATAGATGTTGGCATTTGATTTTGGACAGTCATTTCATGTTTGTTTTGTTTACCTCCCCTCCATGCCAGTGATTCTGAGCCCCGCAAGAAGCAGGCTAATGTACAGTCCACTGGAGAACAGATGAGAAGACCTAAGTTTTGGCCCTGCTATTTACTGGCTACTTAACTGCAGACAAGCCCCTTCACTTCTTAGAACCACATATCCATAAAATAAGCCCCTAAATGCTGCTCGGTCTGTGTCAAAGAGATGTGTTGATTCTTTCATCCAAGCAACTACTGAGCCAGGCCCTGTGCTAAGCACTGGCACTGAAGAGATGCAGGAAACCCAATTCTAGTTCTCAGTGAAATAAAATCACAGCTATAAAAGCGAACCCAAATACAAGGAGCATTACAGTCACACAGCAGGTAGCTGACAAACATTTGCATGATATGTAACTCAGACATTTTAGACCCTGAGAGGTTGACATGACAGAGCCGCAGTCTTGATTTAGCTTCTAAACTCAGTGAGAGGGAGATGAAAACACGACCCACATAGGAGGGAAGTGCCACACTGCCCCAATCCTGGCGGTTTGGACACTGTCCCTTCCAGAAAGCCACAGGTGCCTGAGAACAAACGGGGAAGCTGAGATCCACTGGGAGCCAGTGAGCAATAGGTCCCACTAAGAGTTGAATCCCCTCAACCGTTCTCTGCTCCTGGACTTCTGGGAGCTCCCACCAGCCAAGCCAAAGACCCAAGATGAAGCTGCCATTCTCCTCTTGCCACCAGAGAATCCAATCCTGGCATCTCTGCCAGAGGCATAAGGGAAAAGCTGTTAACGCCTGTAGGGTTGTAGCTGTCAGAGATTTCAAAAAGGTGAAAAAAAAAAAGGGGGGTGAAAGTGTTGCCCAGTCTTGTCTGACTCTTTGCGACCCCATGGACTGCAGTCCGCCAGGCTTGTCTGTCCATGGAATTCTCCAGGCAAGGATACTGGAGTGGGTAGCCATTCCCTTCTCCAGGGGATTTTCCTGACCCAGGGACTGAACCTGGGTTTCCTGCATTGCAGGCAGATTCTTTACCATCTGAGCCACCAGGGAAGCCCAAATCACTCTGGAAAACTCACACCAGCACTGAATTCCCCTGGAGCTCATTTCCGTCCCTCCACTCCCTCTTAGAAGTGAAAACAGTAAAAACAAAAATAGGAAGAGTCAGTTAAAATCACCCCTAATCCCATCATCTAGAGACAACTGGCTCTGGACCTGATGCTACATATCCCTTCAGACTCTTTCTTGGACAAATCTTTACAGAAAATGGCTAAGATGCCATTTCTCTCTCTCTTTATGTACCAGTGAAATTACAGGCATCACCTCATTTAACCCTCACACAACCACACACTACCGCCCTAGCATGCAGGTTCTATGGGTATTCTGATTTGAGACGATGAAGAAACTGAGGTCAGGGAGGTAAACCTTCTTGCCCACGGTCACGGGGCTGGTACTCGGGGGAGGCACACCTGGAACCCAGGTCTGTTCTGATTCCAGAGGGGAGGCTCCCACCTGCACCCCAGGTTCCCACCAGCTCCACCTGAGCCACAGCCACAGTACCTGTCAGGGCTGAGGTTCTGGCCAGTGTCAAAGGCTCGTGCCACCAGAATCATGCACTGTCTGTCCCCAGCTTCGGCTGCCTTCAGTAAGTAATCAAATCCTTTGGTTTTGCTCTCTTCTGTCTCCTGTTAATACAAACCAAAGAGGGGGAGAGAAAAAAATGAGCTGTGAGGGGCTGCCAGAATCTCATACGTCAATCTTTTCCCTGTTTCTTGAATTGAGAGCTTCAGGTTAGGGCTGCTGTAGAACTGTACATTGTGAGAAAGAGAACAGAGCTTACCCTGCTGCAAAGAGATCCCTGGGTTCCCATCAGGCAGGGAGAAAAGGAAGCTTAGTCCACTCCCACCTCTATCTGATGTGATTCTGCCAGAGACCACATCATCTATCCACTTCCAACAGGGGCTCCCGGCTTCCAATTCTTTTAAATTTTTTAGCAACTTTATCGAGATATAATTCATATAACTCATTCACTTAAAGTGTACAACTCAGTAGTGTTTAGTATATTTACAGATTGTGCAACCATCACCATAATCAATTTCAGAATATTTTCATTAAGTCAAAAAGAAATCAAAACACCATACTCCCCCCCAAAAAAAAAAACAAAAAAAAACACCATACCCTTTAACTATTACCTCCCAATTGCTCCCCATCCACCCCCACCCAGCCAGCCCTGGACAACCACTAATCTACATTCTGTTTCTAGAGATTTCCCTATTCTGCACATTTTATATAAATGCAATCATATAAGTAGTCTTTTGTGCCTGGCTTTTTCCACTTGGCATAAGGTTTTCAAAGTTCATTTCATACAGCTTCTATCAGTGTTTCATTCTTACTTATGGCAAAAAACATTCCATTGTATGAAGATACCACAATTTATCTGTTCATAAGTCATCAGGTGATGGACATTTGGGTTGCTTTCATTTTATAGCTATTCTCTATGAATACCTGTGTACAAACTTTTGTGTGGGTGTATGCATCTATTCTGGGGGGTTATATACCCAGGAGTGGGCTTCCTGGTGGCTCAGTTGATAAAGAATCTGCCTGCAATGTGGGATATCTGGGTTCAATCCCTGGGTTGGGAAGATCCCCTGGAGGAGGGTACGGCAACCCATTCCAGTATTCTTGCCTGGAGAATCTCCGTGGACAGAGGAGTCTGGCAGGGTACAGTCCATGGGGTCGCAAAGAGTCGACATGACTGAGGGACTAAGCACACATACCAAGGAGTGGGGAAGCCCAGGTGGCACAGAAGTAAAGAATCTGCCTGCCAATGTAGGAGGCACAAGAGATGCAGGTTTGATTCCTAGATCGGGAAGATCCCCCAGGATAGGAAATGGCATCTGACTCCAGTATTCTTGCCTTGAAAATTCCATGAACAGAGAAGCCTGGCAGGCTCCAGACCAGAGGGTTGCAAAGAGTTGGACACAACTGAGCAAGTGAGCATGCACACACAAACCTAGAACTTCTGGGTCACATCCAACTCTATGTCTAGCCTTTTGAGGAGCTGACTGTTTCCCACAGTGGCTACACCAGTGTATATTCCCATCTGCTTTTATTATGCTTCTCCAAGATCTATCCAGAGAGAGATTTTAAGCTCAAGTCGGTCATATTACTCTATCAAAGCTGCTCTAGGACTTCTTATCTCACTTGGAGACAAATACAAAGCTCTCATATCAGTCTATGAGGCCCTTCTCAACCTTCAGGCTTCAAGAAGCATGCCAGGGACTACAGTTGTCCCCCATATCCATTCAGTTCAGTTCAGTTCAGTTCAGTTCAGTTGCTCAGTCGTGTCCGACTCTTTGCGACCCCATGAATCGCAGCACGCCAGGCCTCCCTGTCCATCACCATCTCCCGGAGTTCACTCAAACACACGTCCATCGAGTCCGTGATGCCATCCAGCCATCTCATCCTCTGTCGTCCCCTTTTCCTCCTGCCCCCAATCCATATCCATTATCCCCTGCCATATTTTTGCTGGCACATGGCTGACCAGCTAAAAACTACATTTCCCAGCCTCCCTTGCGCCTGGAATCAGTCTCTTAATAACAAGAGGCCTACCCATAGGGACTTCCCTGGCAGTCTGGTGGTTAAGACTCTGTGCTTTCACTGCAGGGGGGACAGGTTCAGTCAGAGAGTCAGTCAGTTCAGTTGCTCAATCGTGTCCCCACAGACTTCAGCATGTCAGGCTTTCCTGTCCATCACCAGCTCCTGGAGCTTGCTCAAACTCATGTCCATAGAGTCAGTGATGCCAGGATGTTCAGTTAGGGAACTAACATCCAAGAAAGGACGCCTATCCAGTTACTCATTCCCTGTCATATTATCCCATCTCTCACTTAAGAACAATGCTTGGCACAGGAAGTACTCAATAAAGGTCAGTTATTTTTACTTCTGTTGGAAATATTTTCATTTGTTAATTATTACCTGTATTTACATTCTTTTCCATCTGAAAGGTTTGCTGTTGTCAATAGTAACCTAGGACACTGCCCAGAGTGTAGGAGCACTCAAAAATATCTGCTGGATGGGTGGGCTGTGGGGAAAGTGGGAAATGGGCGAGCAGCTTTTCAGGGCACTTGCCCATGTTTTTTTGGCTGCCAGAGCTGGTCCTAGAGAGAAAGGCCTTTGAGATGCCTTCAGATAAGAAAACTAAAATAGCTTCTACATCCCTTTACAAAGGGGCTTGGGTGTGACTGGTGTAAATAGCCTGAGATCATAAGAAGAGTTACCAGGGAGTCTCAGAGAGAAGGTCTCCCCAGTCCTGGCCCCTCACCACTCATTCTGGGCCTCGGCATCCCTTTATTTAGGCCTCAGACACTTCTACGTGTCCTCTCTGCGCCAGATGCTGGGAGAACAGGCCGAATGTGGCAGGAATACTGGAGCTGGCTCTACAAGCTCGTGAAAAATGATGTGAAAGCAAACCAGTCATAAAACACAGCTGCTGCTGCTGCTGCTAAGTCACTTCAGTCGTGTCCGACTCTGTGCGACCCCAAAGATGGCAGCCCACCAGGCTCCACCGCCCCTGGGATTCTCCAGGCAAGAACACTGGAGTGGGTTGCCATTTTCTTCTCCAATGCATGAAACTGAAAAGTGAAAGTGAAGTCGCTCAGTCATGCCCAACTCTTAGCGACCCCATGGACTGCAGCTTACCAGGCTCCTCCCTCCATGGGATTTTCCAGGCAAGAGTACTGGAGTGGGTTCATAAAACATAGACTTTATTAAAAATTAAATTATGTTAACTTACAGTTAAATGAAAAGTAACAAACACCCAAAGCTCATCACTTCCTAATTATTTTACTCTGCTTTACTGTTATCTATGCTCTTGAGGTTATTAATATCCACTGCAGGGCTTCTCAAACTCAGCACTAATGACATTTTAGACAGGATAATTCCGTTGTGTGGGGACTGGCCTGTGTGCTATCGATATTTGGCAGCATCCCTGGTCTCTGTCCACTAGAAGCCAGCTGAACTCCCAGAGCTGTGACAACCAAAGGTATCTCCTGACACTGCTAAGCATTCCATGGAAAAGCAGGAAGCAAAGATGCCTGCTTGAGAGCCACTGGCCTATGGAATCTGCTTAGTGGAAATGCTATATAATGGGAATGCCATGCATTCCTTCCAACTCCGTGCTCAGTGATGTCATGTTACTACCTGGACATTGGCCACAGTGGGAGCATTTACACCAAGAGATGGCAAAAATATTAAGAGTGCAGATTCATTTAAAAGTATGCCGTGTCTGTAGCCATTACATTGTGATAAGCGCAAGAAACTGGAGTCTCTTCGGTATTTAAAACTATCATCTGATTCAGCAAAGGAGTCTTGCTCATGTCAGCAGCAAATAAATGAAGCTCCAACTCTGACAAAGAGCTTGCTTGTTGCACTTCCATTTTACTCACTAAAGTAAGTGAAATTATCAACCAGTATCCAGGTTACAACTTTACTCCTTCATCAACCACAACCCGAGGGAGGCTACAGATATAAGCACCACAAAAATTAGCGAAAGAATTCTATGAGGATAAATTGACCATATGGAATTCACAACAGAATATTTTTATTATTGTTTGTAAACTGTATGCTCCACTTTCTTTTATCACTAAACGTCTAATAAGCTTACATACATATATGAACAAACATTCCCTCCCTACCTGCAAGAACCAGTCATTAAGCATTTGCCAGCATACCACTGGCTAAATGAGATATATTCAATCCAGCCCTCAGGGAGCATGGAGACTAGAGAATGAGGGACAATTCATCTACCTGTCAAAACCCGCTCCCCCCAACCAAACTTGCTCTTTCACCATCTAAAACAGGAAATAAAAATGGGTGTAGGGGCTTCCTTGGTGATCCAGTAGTTAAGAATCTGCCTTGCAATGCAAGCGACACTCGTTCGATCTCTGGTCAAGGAAGACTCCATATGCTGCAGAGCAACTAAGGCTGAAGCCCACAACTACTGAGCCCACGTGCCGTAAGTATTGCAGCCCGCACGCCCTAGAGCCTGTGCTCCACAACGAGAGAAGCCACCACAACGAGAAGCCTGCACGCCCCAAAGAAGAGTAGCCCCCGCTCACCGCAGGTAGAGAAAGCCCGCGTGCAGCAATGAAGACCCCCCAGAGCCAAAAAATAAAACAAAGAAATAAATAAATGTATCTTTTAAAAAGGCTTTGGGTTATCCCTGTGCACGCATGCTCAGTTGCTCAGTCGTGGCCAACTCTTTGCAACTCTCTGGACTGTAGCATGCAGGGTCTTACCAAATAGACAGATTTAATTAGTTAAGATGACGTCATACTGGAGTAGGGTGGGCCCTAAACTCCACAGGACTATCATCTTCATAAGAGACACAGAGACAGACACACAGACAGAAGGCCATGTGAAGATGGAAACAGACTGGAGTGATGCGCCCACAGGCCAAGGAACACCCCAGATTGCCTCTACTCACCAGAAGCTAGAAACTCATGGGTGTGTCGACACCTGATTTTGGACTTTGGCATCTAGAACCGTGAGAGAATGAATTTCTGTTGTTTTAGGCCACCCAGTCGGTGGTAATCCCTCATGGCAGTTCTAGAAAATGAATACTCTCTTGGAATTACATGTGAGGATAAGAAGATGGAGGAAAAGGTAGGAGGGGCTTTTTTACTGCAAACTTTTCTATATTAAAAAAAAAAGCTTTTTAGCCACAGGGCTGTCGGGTGTCTTCCCATACCCTCTTCCAGTCTGAGACCCACAGAGAGGGCCTGGTACCCTGTGCCCATGACACGTCCAGCCTCATCCAGCCACAAGCCTGGCCTACATGACAGAGAGGATGGGGACAGACAGCTCGGAGCACACGTGCACCAAGGGCCTCTCACCTTCTCCAAGGACAGATCACACTCCCTAGGCCTGGTCAGTCCTGTCCACGGTGCCCACAGAGCAGGGGGGCGAAGAGGGAGAAGACACCCTCACGGATTCCTATCACACCTGTCCTGTCTGGGCCCCCTCTCCGGCCTCGTCTTCTCACCTCCTCCTCACACCCCATGCTCCAGCTACACTGATGGCCTCCTGTCCTTCAAACCCCACCTGGCTGTCTCCCCAGGCCCTAGACCCACGCTGTTCCCTCTGCGCACACTGCTCCTCCCACTCTGTGCCTGGCTGACTCCACCGGGTCTTCAGGTCTACCTTCGGGATCACTTCTTTCATTCGCTCCACAAATGAATGCTGAATATGGAGTCTGTGCCAGGTCTGTTCTAGCCACCAGGGAATGACAATCAGGAAACCCCAGCTAAGGCCCTTCCCTCATTTGTTTGCAGCAGCATCTTCTGCTTCTCCCATCGCTCCCTGTTGTAATTGCCTGGGAACATGACTGTCATCTTTACTCAGTCCCCAAGGCCAGAGACCAATTCTATTGGTGTCAGCTAACTTGGAAGTGCCCGGCCCCAAAGTGATGCTCAGGAAATTTCCTGGGCATAAACCCAGGGAGGGAAGGGTGATGGGTTGACTGAGCTCCTCTGTCCATGGGATTCTCCAGGGAAGAATACTGGAGTGGGTTGCCATTTCCTTCTCCAGTGGATCTTCCTGACCCGGGCATGGAACCTGGATCTCCTGCACTGCAGGCAGATTCTTTACCATCTGAGCCACTAGGGAAGCTCACAAACCCAGAGAAGGAAGGGTGATGGGTTGACTGAGCCCCCATCCACTCACCTTCAGAGAGACATCCGCCAGGATGTGGTGGGGCAGCTGCGAGTACATGAGTCCCAGGCCCACGATGGCCTCCAGCTCGCCCAGGTCAGCTGCGTGCTCCAGGTGGAAGACCGCCGACTCCTGGTCCCACTCCTCGTCCTTCTCGCAGAAGCGGCCAGCCTCGTGGTAGCGCACCATGGCCAGATGGACCTGCCACACAGATGGCGGGTGGGCCTGGCTGCCTGCAGGTCGCAGCCACAGCCCAGGGCCCCCCTGCCAGCTGGGGAAGCTCCGGGTTAGTGCAAAGAAGGCATCACCATACCTTCCCCAAAATGGACTTCCCGATTTTCTTCTCGAGGTCCAGAGCGTTGAGCCTCTGCACTTCCAGGGCCACGGCCGAAGGTCTCGGCAGGTGGAGGCGGGAGGAGTTGAAGAGATTCCACTTCTCCACACAGACCTGGGGAGGACCGGGCACTTACAGGCCAGAGAAGCGAGGGGCTGGGGATGGATGCACCCTCCCAGCTATGAAAGCTGGCCTGGCAAGTTAGGGGGCATGGACCCGTGTGGTGTCAAGTTTTCTTGGACAAACGAGGCCTACTTCCACTCTCCCGAATGATGCCGGTTTGTGGGCACTGAGGCAAAGCTGAAGCAATAGGACGCAGAGGCTAGCACCACACACTGAGCAGTTTGGAGAAGGGTCCCCTCACTTAACCATCTGAGTCGGTCGTGTAGGTTCGACCCTGCTCCCCACACAAGGTTCCAGAAGAGCCTGACTACAGAGCCGGCAGCAAATCCACTGTGGTTTCTCTGCACAAGCCCAGGATGCTCCTGCTGTTGGGCTGAGAAAACATGCCATGTCTCCCAGCTAAAGACACCCTTGTCCCAAGTTCTCACAGGACAGAGCCAGGCTGCCTGCTGTGTGCATACATGAGTGTGTGTGCATGCATGTGCTAAATATTATACAGTGCCCAGGGCAGCCCCCACAACAAACAATGACCTAGCCCAGAGTATCAGTGGTGCTGTGGCTGAACAACCACTGACTCCACACCATGCTGTGGCCTTGACCTGATTGACAGACACCTCGTGGTATTGCA
Source organism: Bos grunniens (assembly GCF_055505025.1). NCBI lineage: Eukaryota > Metazoa > Chordata > Mammalia > Artiodactyla > Bovidae > Bos > Bos grunniens. The sequence continues at coordinate 22,847,129 of NC_141189.1, forward strand.
TGGTAAGTAAATGCCACGTGATAAATAATCTGTGTTCTGGAAGCAGCAAGAGTCAAGCCTGCCCTGGTTATCAGGGAAGGCCCCTGGGGGAGGTGCCATGGGGGTCCAGCTTGGGAGAGCAGACAGGCTTTGAGGAGATATAACCATGGAGGAGGAAGGACCTTGCAGCCTTAGTAAAGGCTGGAGGGCCAGAGGTTCAAAGTGTGGCTCAGAGTCAGCTAGAGAAGAGGGTTCCCAAAGCTGGTCTTTCCCACATTTGCCTGATGATAATCACCTGAGCTGCTGCTTAGAACTATTAGCCAGGTAACCTGGGGAGAGTTGCTTAAGACCCTCATTTTCTCATATGTCAAAAGGGGATGAATAGGGTTAGCCTGTCTCACTGGGTGGCTGCAAGAAATGTTCATAAATTAATGAACACTGGAAGGAGCTGAGGGGCGTGGCCTCCAGGACGGGCCATCCTAATCTCCTTTAATCCTCCCTGCTGATCCCTCAGCACCCCACCCAGGGCAGGAGCTTGAAAAGTATTTGCCGAAGGGATTGGCTCCTTTGCAAAATTTTCTTTTAGGAGATGTATGAATTGCCCGGGCAGGCAGAAATGATGTGACATGAAGGGGGAGAAACAGAAAGAGAGCCTGGAAAAGATAAGCAGCAGCCATGACGAGGATTCCTGGGTGTGCATTACCCGTCCGGAGCTGCCCAGGCTGTCTTCATCCGACTCGTACCTCCGGTTACCGTTTGAGTGGCCCTGATGGAGGCAGAGATTAGAGTGATCCAAAGAGCGGCCCTTCCTTCCCACAGCCGCCTCCTGGGGAACTGGCCCAGCCTTCCCAGGGGCCCTCCTCAAGGAACTGGCTCGGCTCCCCCTCAAGGAAGCTGGCACATTTGCCAAGCAGAGAGGATGCTGGGAGACAGGCGGGACTAATGTGCTGGTCTCACATGTGCACAGATAGAATGGATTCAAAGGCATAGGATCCTGGTAGGTAGGCACTGAGAAAACTGAGCCAAGTGCTTCTTCCCTTAGCCAAAGCTCCCATCACTGGTCTATATTCACAGCATCAAAGCTGAGACCAGAGGCTCCCAGAAGGCTGCCTTGAAGGCATGCTCCATTCTGGCACTGGGGAAAACTTAAGCAGCTGATACCACCTAAAATTGCCCTCACCTGAATGCTGCTGGGAAGACAACTTAGGGCATTCTCCAGCCTCCAGAGCCCTCCCGAGGGACTGCGGGAATCCTGTGCCTTTGAGCTGGGCCCGCCCACCTATACCAGCACCATTCTGGCCCACTGCCCAGCATCCTCTCTGCTTAGCAACCAGAGGTCCCAGCTTCACTGTGCGATGTGTCCGCCATTTTCAACCTTGTGTCTAATCCCCGATGCTTGTCCCCTTACTAAACTTACTAGTCCCCATTACCTGTTTTATCTTCCACCCTGCATTTATCTGAAATGATTTATATATTAATTTACCTTATGCTCTTAAGATGCACTCACATTCCCCACTAGTTCTCTATCCTTCTGGACAACTAGGCAACAGGGGACTCTGTTCTCATTTCCTGGGGGTTCCTTACATGTTCTCTGGGCTCTGGGTCATCCAGGTCACCCCGCTTCTCACTGGGGTATCCACTGTCCCCACCGTTCTCAGAGTCCTGTGGAGAGAAGACGGTCCTATGGTCTCAGAGGTCCTCTGAATATCTGGTGTTGATACCTGGAATCTCATCCATTTGCTCTCTCTCCTTTGCCCCATCTCCTCACTTAACACTCTCTTCCTCCTACTCGTGTTGGCTGGGTAAAAGGGAGCAGTAAGAAATAGTGGTGAAGAACGTGGGCTTTAGACGCAGACTGCCTAGGCTCAAATCCAGGCTTTGTAACCTGCCAGTTGTGACCCTGGACAGTTGTTCAGCCTCTCTTGAGCTTGGTTTCCTGAGCTGTGGGGATTCATTATAGCACCTATATCAAGGGGCTCTGAGGATGAAATGAGGTGTCACACTCAGAGTGTGGATCACAGTAAGTGCTATTATTAAGTGACTCACCCATTTCACAGGCAGAAAAACAAAGGCTGGTTTAAAGGATAAGATCCAAGGATAAATCCAAAGAATGCTCAAACTACCGCACCACTGTTCTCATCTCACACGCTAATAAAGTAATGCTTAAAATTCTCCAAGACAGGCTTCAGCAATATGTGAACCGTGAACTTCCAGATGTTCAAGCTGGTTTTAGAAAAGGCAGAGGAACCAGAGATCAAATTGCCAACATCCGCTGGATCATGGAAAAAGCAAGAGAGTTCCAGAAAAACATCTATTTCTGCTTTATTGACTATGCCAAAGCCTTTGACTGTGTGGATCACAATAAACTGTGGAAAATTCTGAAAGAAATGGGAATACCAGACCACCTGACCTCTTGAGAAACCTGTATGCAGGTCAGGAAGCAACAGTTAGAACTGGACATGGAACAACAGACTGGATCCAAATAGGAAAAGGAGTACGTCAAGGCTGTATACTGTCACCCTGCTTATTTAACTTATATGCAGAGTACATCATGAGAAACGCTGGGCTTGAGGAAGCACAAGCTGAAATCAAAATTGCTGGGAGAAATATCAATAACCTCAGATATGCAGATGACACCACCCTTATGGCAGAAAGTAAAGAAGAACTAAAGAGCTTCTTGATAAAAGTGAAAGAGCAGAGTGAAAAAGTTGGCTAAAAGCTCAACATTCAGAAAATGAAGATCATGGCATCTGGTTCCATCACTTCATGGCAAATAGATGGGGAAACAGTGGCTGACTTTATTTTGGGGGGCTCCAAAATCACTACAGATGGTGATTGCAGCCATGAACTTAAAAGACGCTTACTCCTTGGAAGGAAAGTTATGACCAACCTAGATAGCATATTCAAAAGCAGAGACATTACTTTGCCAACAAAGGTCCGTCTAGTCAAGGCTATGTTTTTCCCAGTGGTCATGTATGGATGTGAGAGTTGGGCTATAAAGAAAGCTGAGCGCCGAAGAATTGATGCTTTTGAACTGTGGTGTTGGAGAAGACTCTTGAGAGTCCCTTAGACTGCAAGGAGATCCAACCAGTCCATCCTAAAGGAGATCAGTCCTGGGTGTTCATTGGAAGGACTGACGTTGAAGCTGAAACTCCAATACTTTCGCCACCTGATGCGAAGAGCTGACTCATCTGAAAAGACCCTGATGCTGGGAAAGATTGAGGGCAGGAGAAGTGGGTGACAGAGGATGAGATGGTTGGATGGCATCACTGACTCAATGGACATGGGTTTGGGTGGATTCCGGGAGTTGGTAATGGACAGGGAGGCCTGGCGTGCTGGGGTTCATGGGGTCACAAGAGTCGGACTTAGCGACTGAACTGAGCTGAACTGAAAGCCCTCTGCCAAAACTGCACAGGTCAGTTCGGCATATTTTTTATTCTTCTAGATCTGAATTCTGCTGTAAAAAGGAATCTGGTATAATTTAGAATTTCTAAAACTTCAGTCATCTGTCTATCACTATTGAGTTGTGGTCATATCTGCATGTCACCTGCATCACTGTTGAGCTAAAACGTTTATTTTTTTCCTTATAAATTCCACTTAGAGACATTTCAAATGTACCAATAAGAATAGACAATTCTAAAATGAACTCTTGTGCCCCTGTTGCTAAGTTCCAACAGCTCTTAACACTAAGCCTTAGTTACTTTAGATCTTTTATTTCTAAAAGGAATTGAAACATTTCTGTTAAAATGAAGACTTCTTATGAGTCTCCTCCTGACTCCATTCTCTTCTTTCTTGAAATAAAACTCCTCTCACGAGTTCATACTTCTCTTTTATCATTTTTCCATAAATAAACCATTTTATTTTACTTAATATATTTTTAAAAGCAGCTTGGTATCACTACCATGAATGTAAAACTTGGATCAGTCTCCTAGACAGATGGGAGCCATGGGACACACACAATGGAATCCTTGGCCTCTGGTCTGGCCAGGAATCTACTCCACCCCAAGGAGCTGTGTTACCCTAAAAAGGCCTCTGCCCTGGTTTCTAGACGCACCCCAGGCTTCCCACTGCCCTCCCCCAGGCCTTGCTTTCTGTGAGTCAAATAGCTATTCTATGTTTTTAAACTATTTTAATTTTTAAAATTGAGATGTAACTTATAGACAGCTAAAGGGAAGTGTTCAGTGTGCTGAATGAAAGGCTATTTTTGAAATCAGATCACAGGCTATACTCAAAAGCTCCAGGCAGCTCCCTCCTTGCACCTACTCTCTGCAAGACCTTGGCTACGCGTCCCATCCTTGGTAACCACCCCCAAGCCAGGCAACAGAGTGCCTCACTCAAACCCCAGCTCTGCACTTGCCAGCTCTGGGACCCTGGGCAAGGCAGCCAACCTCTCCGAAACACAGTGTTCTCATCTGAGAAATGGTGGAGAATAACATGAGAGACAGCAGTATGCAGAGGGTTCAAGGCCAGATGGCCTGGGTTTGAATGCTGGCTCCATCACTGATTGACCAGGAGCAAGGAGCTTACCTTTCTATGCCCCGGTTTCCCCATCACTAAATCAGGGATAATGAGAGCACTGCCCAAGCAGAGCTGGGGACAAGCAAGTCGCTGAGGCAACAGGTGGGAGGGAGACTTTTCACCTTGCTAATCTTCTGAACCTTTTCCTTTTCGACCTACTCTGAATTTCTAAAATTCATCCTGATTCTAGAAAGAAAAGTGAAAGTCGCTCAGTCGTGTCTGACTCTTTGTGACCCCATAGACTATACAGTCCCTGGAATTCTCTAGGCCAGAATACTGGAGTGGGTAGCTGTTCCCTTCTCCAGGGGATCTTCCCAACCCAGGGATCACATCCAGGTCCCCCATATTGCAGGTGGATTCTTTACCATCTGATCCACAAGGGAAGCCCTAATCCTAATTCTAGAGTAAAAAAACATAAAAGCTATTCTGAAAGGAGTAGAAACTATTATCTACCTCGCAAGTTATGTGAGAATTAAATAAGAATTATCTACCAGACTCTTAAAACTGTCTGCCCATAGTGACAATTCCATATGTGCAGCTCTTCCTACTTTTTTCTGTCATTCAGGAACTCTGCAAAGCAGTCAGGAGTGAAGCTGAACCTTCGGAGCTGAGAGGGCAGCTTAAGGTGCTATTGGCCTGTGCAAGTGTGACACTTCTGCAAAGTCTGTTTAAAAAATTCTGATGAACTTTTTTCACATAACTTTTTTTTTTCTTATGTCACATAACAACAGGCATATGTGAATCTACTCTTTCAACTGTAAATTCTATGACCTCCAAATGCAGAATAAGTATTTCTGATGAAAATAAAGGGTTTAGATTGAGATATGCTACTGCTGCTAAGTCGCTTCAGTCGTGTCCGACTCTGTGAGACCCCATAGACGGCAGCCCATCAGGCTCCCCCGTCCCTGGGACTCTCCAGGCAAGAACACTGGAGTGGGTTGCCACTTCCTTCTCCAATGTAGGAAAGTGAAAGTGAAGTCGCTCAGTCGTGTCCGACTCTTAGTGACCCCATGGACTGCAGCCTACCAGGCTCCTCCATCCATGGGATTTTCCAGGCAAGAGTACTGGAGTGGGTTGCCACTGCCTTCTCTGTGAGATATGCTAGTAAGTGTAAATTATTCACTGGATTTCAAAGCCTTAAAAAAAACACACACACTTTTATTTTGGCCCCACCATACAGCACATGGGGTCTTAGGTTCTCAACCAGGGATGGAACCCGTGTCCCCTACGGTAGGGGTGTGGAGTCTTAACCACTGGACTGCCAGGGAAGCCCCTCTAATGAATTTTTAATTTGACGCTATAACATATGTTCCTCTGAATGCAAATATGTCATCTGCAGTGTCTTACAGCTGAATCACGAAGAGGCTGTAGGAAACCTGCTCTGCTCATCCGACCCGGGAGCATCACAGCTGCGTGTGCTGCGCGTTACACACTGGACACCCTTCTGCCCCTTCTGCCCCAAGACACACACACACGGCAAATCAAACCCAGGCCCGAGCCCAGCACGCACCAGAAGGTCACACTGTGGCTGATTTGGATTCTCTGCTCTAACCACCTCCGGAAACTGAAATGGACCCTGCTCTTCCCAGAAGCTTCTGCCTGTGCCCTCCTGCCAGTGCCCCGAGCAGACCTGGGTTGCCACCTCTGAATCTGCCGACTCACCCTCAGTTCCCAGAGGAGGGCGTCCACTCCTACCCACCCCCACTCTACCCCCTCCACTCACCCGGTGGTTGTCCAGAGGATCCTGGTCTCGAGGTGCCATGTTATCAAGGTCGCTGAACACAGGCCAATCTGGGCAGGGAGAAAACAGAGCAAGGCAGCAGTTCCACGGCTGCAACAGGTCACAAGGTCCATCTAAGCTGCCATCAAACCTCTCTTATTTTAAATTTATATTTATTTTTAGGGCCACACCACATGGCTTGCAAGATCTTAGTTCCCCGACCAGAGATGAAACCCAGGCCCTTGGCAGTGAAAGCGCAGAATCCTGCAGAAAGCACCACTGAAGGCACCACTGGGCCACTAGGGAGTTTCCAAACCTTTTTTATTTGACATTTATAAAGTACAAAAACGGGAGAAGAATGTTGTTGGCACCTGAGAGGCCACAGTTCTTCTCTGAGAATTTACCCAAACTCTCTACTTGCCAGCTGCCTGTACTTGTCCTGATGAGCAACTAGCTTAGCTGCTGCGCTGCCTTGGGGTTTCCATAAGGTAAATAGTGACACGATTGTGTAACGTACTGGTCAGCATCATGTGCTTGACCTAAGGTCAGCCGTCAATGAGGTGCAGTTGTGAATGAAAAAAGAGGCATTTGTCCATTTGGGGTACAAATGGGAGGTAGCTACAAATGGGAGAAGTCTTAGATGGTTTAAAACCCAACAATTTCCTGGCAGATTCCACTCTTTATCTCCTGTCCCAAACGCCCACTAACCAAATCTGGCTTGTCTGCTGTTTTTATGCCTTTTTTAAATAATCTTTTTTTTTTTTTTAATATGTATTTATTTGTGTTTGGCTGTGCTGGGTCTGTGGCCGTGTGCGGGCTCTTTCTCTAGTTGCTACAAGCGGGGGCTACTCTCTGGTTGTAGAGGGAGGGCTTCTCCCTGCAGTGGTTTCTCTTGCTATGGAGCATGACCTGTAGGGCAATCAGGCTTCAGTAGTTGTGGTGTGGGGCTCAGCAGTGGCGGCTAGCAGGCCCCCAGCGCGCAGGCTCAGTACTTGTGGTGCACAGGCTCAGCTGCCCCGGGGCATGTGGGATCTTCCTGGACAGGGATCAAACCGGCTTCCCCTGCATTGCAAGGTGGGCTCTCAACCACGGGACCACCAGGGAAGCCCTCTTAGATAGTTTTTCAGAAAGTTTTTCATATTTTTAAATGGTTGAAAAAAAATCAAACCTACTTTGTAACATGTGAAAATTACATGAAATTTAAAATTCAGCAACCATACAGTTTTTTTGGAACACAGCCCCACTGATCTGTTTTAAATATTGTCAATGGTCGTGTTTATGTTGCCCACAAAGAATAAAATATTTACTCTCTGGCCTTTTAAGAAGAAGTTTGTCAACTCCTGCTCCAGACTATTCCCAAGGCCTTTTGGTGGTGATCTACAGGCTTCTTTAAAAGATCGTCCTCTCCTGCTCCCCTGGGGCTTCTTTCAGCTGAATAACTGACCACAGAGTCCTGCCAGTTCTTCAGCTCAGAACCATGGAGTCAGTCTTGCCTCTCCTTTTTCCTGCAGTTCCCACATTCATATGATAAGTCTGTCCATAACATGAGTAAACTCTGTCACTTCAGCTTCAGAAATAATGATTGCTGTTTTTCTTGTGACCTAATCACATGATACTAATTGGTTTCTGAATTCTGAACAACCTTCAGATTCCTGCAAAAGCCCTCTTTGGCTGTGACAGACTTTCTTTTAAGATACTAGTCTTTATTTGCTAATACCTTATTTAGAATTTTTGCCTTGTATATTTATAAGTGAGGTTGGGATAAAAGTTTTCTTTTTTGGTGTTTTGTCAAATTTTGGTGTAAAACGTTTTGCAAATGTCAATCACTCTGAAAAATGTTACCTTGTTTTCTACAATACAGGTGGTTTTTACGGCATTTGGATGACTGGATCTTGAAAGTTTATTAAAAGAACTTATCTATAAAGCCATCTGGGCCATCAGTCTCTTTGGTTGGCATGTCCGATTTTCTAACAGAAGTGAAAGCCAGTTTAGCCCTCTTCTACCTGGTGCTTGCCCCCTCCAATCACAATAACCAGGGGCCAAACCATCACTCACGGAGGTGCTCCAGCTTCTGGCTATGTGGTGTGGCTGAAGACGGAGAGGAAGGGAGAGAGTCAAAGGTCACGTCGCTCATGTTGTCATCTCCGGAGTTCTCTGAGAGGCGAAGCAGCAGTGGGGGCCTGCTCCCTGAGAGGGTCCTCACCCGGGGGCTCCCGCACTTTTCCTCTGTCCCCCTTAAGATGGTCTTGGCTGACTGCTGGAGAATTAACAGTGACATGCACATCACACAGGCACCTTTTGGGAACAAGGGATTCTTCCTGGTGCCTGTTGGTCCCTCAAAACCTGAGGCCCTTTCAGCCACAGAGGCCTTAGGGACTGGCAGAAAATCTAAAAATAATCAGTGGGGGATTAACCCAAAGGCCTCTAAGAAGGGGCATCTGGAACAGGAGCTCAGAGTGCCAGCACTCCCAAAGCGATGGCTACCATTCATGGCCCTGAGCTGGGGGATGGCCTGTAGAATCCCAAGCTGGTCTTTGCCAACACGGTCTTATAGGTGGTCCACGTACTGGGGGTGGTAATGGGGGTACAACAGGGACACAGAGAGGTGCTCAGTGAGCCAAGTTCAAGCCTCATTTGTCAACACATCAGACAAACCACATACCACACACCCCACTCACTTATCTGTACACGCCTGGTCCCCTCACTGTGGGCAAAAATGGGCCCAAGTCAAGCAGACCCCAATTCCTCTATTAGTGGGGATACTCAGGAGGGCTGTGTACACTGGTTCAAAAGGGGTAAGGGACACAGATGGGACTAAGATTCTTCCAGCCACAATACTCTTCAATTAAGCATCGCAGGGCCTGGGCCACCAGCACACAGGAAGCACAGTTTTCTGGTCCTGCAGCAGAAGGGCCCTGCCAGTCCGCACGTGCTCATACTGGGTACCTACCAGCAGCTTGGTGTTCTGATTCACTGCATCCCTCTCTCTCGGGGACAGGTCAAAGGGAGTGAGGCCCATGCTCTTGCAAATCCGGTTGCAGGCATGTGAGTGGAAGAAGAGAGCCATCCCGCGGACACCTGAAGAGAGTTGGGGGTCTGGAGCATTGCTCTGCTTTGGGATGGGGGCACGGCAGCGCTGAGCACCCTAAAGATGGCATGGGCCAGACATCCCAGGCTCCCATCTCCACAGTCTAGGGCAGGCCCATATCCACCTTGGGCTGCTTGCCTGGGTGAACAAAAAGCCTGGAGATTTTGCAGGGAAGCGTGGTCTCCGGGGCCATGCTGGCTTTCCCAGCCTACCTAGGTTTCCATCTCCAAAGTCAGTGCCCCTCTCAGTGTGGATCTGTGGGTCGGTGTAGAGGTCACCCACGCCCTGGATGTCCACCACAATCAGCTGGTGGCCGGAACGCTCAAACGTGAAGTGGCTGAAGGCCTATGGGGCAAGAAGAAGGAAAAGGTGACCACAGAGACCAGGCTGTGGGCTGCGTGGACACCAGCAGGCACTGCTCTGACGGGCTGCAGTACTCCAGCTCTGCTCACATTGGGGGTCTTTCTCTGCAGGGAGAAGCGTACAGAGGCAAGGACAGAAAAAGAAGCCCTATTTTAATTTGGAGTGGCCCAAGGTCTGCTGAGATGGGACACGGAGCTCTGCAGGGGCCTCACCTGTGGCGTCAGGCGCACGTTGTCATCACGGACGAAGCCTGAGTTGGAGTTGTACTTGATGTACTTGCCCTCGATGTAGTGTTCCAGGTGGAACAGCGGCCGGCCCGGTCTCTCCTTCAGCTCTATGACGCACATCTGCATGATGTCCACCTGGCGGGAGGGCGGGAGGAGTCAGGGGAAGGGCAGGGCCCAGGCAGCACCCTCCTGGGCTGGAGCAGAAAGGCTGAAACTGCTGATTGTCCCCAGAATCCATCCCCCTTTTTCTTTAGACTGAAAACCCCTGCTATGGCCTGAATGGATCCCTCCAAATTTCATCTCAAGGCTTGAAATCTCAAGGCTCACAGGTGATGGTATTAAGGAGGTGGGGCCTTTGGGAGGTGATAAGGTCAGGAGAGAAAGCTCTTGTGAATGGGATTAGTGCCCTGAAAAAAAGAGAACTCAGAGAGCTCCCTCACTCCATACACACTCTGAGGACACAGCAAGAAGGTGCCAGCATGAACCTATAAACCCATTCTCCTGTATTTTGTTACAGCAGCCCAAATGGACTAAGATAACCTGAGTTGTAACATGATGCACAGCCATCCAGCAGCGATGACATGGCTTGGCTTCCCTTGCAGCTAGATGTGGCCATGTGACTAAGCCCAGCCAATAGGAAGCAAGCAGCAGGGATGATGCAACTCCAGCCTGCCCTCTCCTTCTCTGGCCTTCCTGAGGCTGTAAGGTAGACATCTGCCAGTGAGCCAGAACTGATCATGCAGTCCAGGGCAACTCCTGGCAGATGGCAAACAACAAGACAGAAGGAACCAGGCCTCTGGATGACAAGGAGGTGAAGCAGCAGCCCACCCTGAGCCCCATCTAAGAGAGGTTATTCGATGAGATGGAAGGAAACCATTTTGAGTTAGCACACAGCTGTGAGTCTGCCTGCTAAGCAACTTAGCCTGCGCCTTGTGCTAATACAGAGAACTTGGGCAAGTTATTTCCCCAGTTTGTGCCTCAGTTTCCTCACCCATGGAATGGGTATAAGGGTGAAATCTGTTGGTGCAGGAAGCAAGTCTGCCAGCGTCTGCTGATGTCATTATTATCAGCAGACACAATTCTCGAGTGATACACGCCAAACCGTAACAGTGGTTCTTTCCCTACAAAGGGGAATCACAGGGAATTCAGACATTCCCTGCTAAATTTTGCACCAAGCGTATGTTTAATTTTGTACTCAGAAGAAACTGTGTAAGTACTGTGTATGTTTGTAACATAGGATAGGGAAGACCTGGGACTCTAACTTTGACCTGTTACACAAGGTCACACCCATGGTACCCTGGCCCCATCGAAGCCACCCACAACAGGGGCCAGGTCTGGGTTTCCCAAGGAAATGACCACCCAGGAAACTTTGGCTGAGTTAAGGAAGACAACAGCTGCAGAGGCCAAAGGGGTCCAGAGCCGGGAGCTGAGAACCTCCCCAAATGTGGCTTCAGTTCTGAGAACCAGCCAGAGGGGAAGGAGCAGCTGGTTCCCAGTGGATTCCTGTCCCCAAAACTGGCTCTATCCCTACAAGGAAGCATGCGGCAGGGCCACTGGCTTGGCCAGGAGGCAACTGGGAGAGGGTCAGTGGCAGACACATCCTCAAGGCGACGGCCAGTTCCTCCTCAAACAGCCACATTCCTCTCTCTTCATCAATTCAACCACCTTATTATTCACTGAGCACCTAGGCACTGGGATAGAGCAAACAAGACAGATAAAATCCTTGTCCTCGGGGGAGAGAGGCAACTGAAGTATACATGAATAAATACATGAATAAGACTCTTTCAGATACTGCCAACTGCTCTGAAAAAAAGAAACCAAAACAAACAAAAGGACATGTCAGAGGCTGCAGCAGTGGAAGGGTTACTTCATCTTCATTTAGGATGGTCTAGCACAGCCTCATAGCTCAGTTAATGAAGAATCTGCCTGCAATGCAGGAGACCTGGGTTCAAATCGTAAGTCGGGAAGATACCCTGTAGAAGGAAACGGCAATCCACTCCAGTATTCTTATGTGGAAAATTCCATGGACAGAGGAGCCTGGCAGGCTACGGTTCATGGGGTTGCAAGAGTCGGACATGACTTAGCAACTAAACCACCACCACCAGCACAGCCTAGCTGAGGAGGTGACATGAGCTGAAACCTGAAATCTAAGGACTGAGGGGATCCAATGATGCAGCCTTGGGGCACAGCCAGTTCAAAGGTCCTGAGGCAGAAACAAGCTTAGAGAAGAAGGGAAAAGTGGCCAGGCCTGAGTACATGGAGTCACAGCCCCTGAGCATGGGAATGTGGCTTCCTGTGTTCACACCAAGTATGCTTAATCAAGAGCTCTGCAAACACTAGGCACTCAATAAATTCTGCTGTTTGCCTGAAAATGCGGCTCTCCTGAGGCACTCAGACGATGGTACCTTATAGCTAGCAGGTACACCAACAGTAGGAGAGCTGAGCTGTGAATTCAGGCAGCGCAAAGGCCTAGCTCTATTTTCTAGCTATTTCCTCAAATGCATGCAGGCAACAGGAAATTCTGCTTGGCCTCAGGTCACCAATACCCTGGGGGCTCAAGTGAAGAAGCCAAGAGCAGGGGCTTGGAAAGTCTGAGCTTTCCAGGAATAAGTCCTGGCTCCATCCCTGCCTGTTTGAGCAAGAAACTTTACCCCTTTATGCCCTAGGTTCCCCAGGGACAGATAAGGAATCTTATTCCCCATGCCCTCTCCTGCTTTTCCTTGGGAGACACCAATCTCAGTCCACCTAGTCTAAGAGGAAGGACCCATAACCCTGGCTCTAAGGGTGGATACAAGGCTCAGGCCTTCCCAATCTGCATATTCCCACCTCCTGGCCATCATGATTGGCTCAGTGATAGGCACCTAACCTAATCAAGCCAATGAAATCCAGTTCTGAGACTTTGATAGAAACTTATGGGAAAACATGTCATTCCATCAAGGTTGCTAAGAAATTAAAAGTGAGCCTGCAGCTACTGGGGTCAACATGTCACTGCAAGTTGAAAAGCTGCCTAAGTGATGCCAACACAGAAGAACATAGAGCTGGAGGAAGACTTCCAACAACCTCAATTTGGTTCTGGATCCAGCTGTGTCTGTGTGTATGCATGCTAACTCACTTCAGTTCAGTTCATTTGCTCAGTTGTGTCCGACTCTTTGCGACCCCATGAACCACAGCACACCAGGCCTTCCTGTCCATCACTAACTCCCAGAGTACACCCAAACCCATGTCCATCAAGTCAGTGATGCCATCCAACCATTTCATCCTCTGTTGTCCCCTTCTCCTCCTGCCCTCAATCTTTCCCAGCATTAGGGTCTTTTCAGATGAGTCAGCTCTTCGCATCAGGTGGGCCAAATACTGGAGTTTCAGCTTCAACATCAGTCCTTCCAATGAACACCCAGGACTGATCTCCTTTCGAATGGACTGGTTGGATCTCCTTGCAGTTTAAGGGCCTCTCAAGAGTCTTCTCCAACACCACAGTTCAAAAGCATCAATTCTTCGGCACTCAGCTTTCTTTATAGTCCAACTCTCACATCCATACATGACTACTGGAAAAACCATAGCCTTGACTAGACGGACCTTTGTTGGCGAAGTAATGTCTCTGCTTAATATACTGTCTAGGTTGGTCATAACTTTCCTTCCAAGGAGTAAGTCACTTCAGTCATGTCCAATTCTTTGTGACCCTATGGACTATAGCCCACCAGGCTCCTCTGTCCATAGGATTCTCCAGGCAAGAATACTGGAGTGGGATGCCATGTCCTCCTCCAGGGGATCTTCCCAACCCAGGGATTGAAGCTGGGTCTCTTATGTCTCCTGAATTGGTAGGTAGGTTCTTTACAACTAGTGTCACCTGGGAAGCCTCAGCTGTGCCTGCTGCTGCTGCTGCTGCTAAGTCACTTCAGTTGTGTCTGACTCTGAGCAACCCCATAGACGGCAGCCCACCAGGCTCCTCTGTCCCTGGGATTCTTCACTGGAGTGGGTTACCATTTCCTTCTCCAATGCATGAAAGTGAAAAGTGAAAGTGAAGTCGCTCAGTCGTGCCCGACTCTTAGTGACCCCATGGACTGCAGCCCATCAGGCACCTTAGTCCACGGGATTTTCCAGGCAAGAGTACTGGAGTGGGGTGCCATTGCCTTCTCCGCAGCTGTGCCTGCAGTCAGCCCTATTTCTCAATTATAGGAAGCAATCCATTCCCCTTTTGGTTTAAGCCTGTTTGAATGGATTTCTGTCACTTGCAAACAAAAATCCTGATGAATAGACCCCATGTGTAAATGAAATAAAAACATTCCAACTTCCACCAACCTCAGAGCTCTGTTTTTTTTAGTTTTCTTTTTCTCCTATTTTTTGGCCAAAGTGTGCAAGCACCCAGGATCTTAGTTCCCCAACCAGGGTTTGAACTCATGACCACTGCAGTGGAAGCATGGTGTTTTAACCACTGGGCCACCAGGGAAGTTCCAGAGTTCTGTTTTTAAGAATAAATAACTTTTGGTATACAGAGCACTTTTCATACTGTTCAAAGAATGCTCAAACTACCGCACAATTGCACCCATCTCACATGCTAGTAAAGTAATGCTTAAAATTCTCCAAGCCAGGCTTCAGCAATATGTGAACCGTGAACTTCCTGATGTTCAAGCTGGTTTTAGAAAAGGCAGAGGAACCAGAGACCAAATTGCCAACATCCACTGGATCATCGAAAAAGCAAGAGAGTTCCAGAAAAACATCTATTTCTGCTTTATTGACTATGCCAAAACCTTTGACTGTGTGGATCACAATAAACTGTGGAAAATTCTGAAAGAGATGGGAATACCAGACCACGTGATCTGCCTCTTGAGAAATTTGTATGCAGGTAAGGAAGCAACAGTTAGAACTGGACATGGAACAACAGACTGGTTCCAAATAGGAAAAGGAGTACGTTAAGGCTGTATATTGTCACCCTGTTTATTTAACTTATATGCAGAGTACATCATGAGAAACGCTGGACTAGAAGAAGCACAAGCTGGAATCAAGACCGCCAGGAGAAGTATCAATAACCTCAGATATGCAGATGACACCACCCTTATGGCAGAAAGTGAAGAGAACTCAAAAGCCTCTTGATGAAAGTGAAAGTGGAGAGTGAAAAAGTTGGCTTAAAGCTTCAACATTCAGAAAACAAAGATCATGGCATCCGGTCCCATCACTTCATGGGAAATAGATGGGGAAACAGTGGAAACAGTGTCAGACTTTATTTTGGGGGGCTCCAAAATCACTGCAGATGGTGACTGCAGCCATGAAATTAAAAGACGCTTACTCCTTGGAAGGAAAGTTATGACCAACCTAGACAGCATATTAAAAAGCAGAGACATTACTTTGCCAACAAAGGTTCGTCTAGTCAAGGCTATGGTTTTTCCTGTGGTCATGTATGGATGTGAGAGTTGGACTGTGAAGAAGGCTGAGAGCCATAGAATTGATGCTTTTGAACTGTGGTGTTGGAGAAGACTCTTTGAGAGTCCCTTGGACTGCAAGGAGATCCAACCAGTCCATTCTGAAGGAGATCAGCCCTGGGATTTCTTTGGAAGGAATGATGCTAAAGCTGAAACTCCAGTACTTTGGCCACCTCATGCGAAGAGTTGACTCATTGGAAAAGACTCTGATGCTGGGAGGGATTGGGGGCAAGAGGAGAAGGGGACAGCAAAGGATGAGATGGCTGGATGGCATCACTGACTCGATGGACGTGAGTCTGAGTGAACTCCGGGAGTTGGTGATGGACAGGGAGGCCTGGCGTACTGCGATTCATGGGGTTCCAAAGAGTCGGACACGACTGAGAGACTAATCTGATACAGAGCACTTGACCTGTCAGGCTCCATAAACGATGGGTTTTATTAGCTGCTGCTAAGACAGCAAAGAAGGGGACCTGTGACCAGCACTGCCATCGCCCTCAGCTCCAGATCTGGGCTACGCTGCCCTGGGCTGCGCTGGTGTGGGAATGTGGAAGGCAGGGGTGCCACACACCTGCTTGGGGGGCTTGTGCCGATTATACTCCTCTCCCCAGAGCTTGGCCTCCATCTGTAGACGCACGTCCTCGAAGTACACGTCCCTGTCCACGGACTCGATGTAGCGCTTTGCCACGTAGTTGGAGGCCCCCTTCCACTGCTGGGTGTGCAGGAAGTTGGAGAGCTTCTTCCTGAGGGGAGAGGCATCAGGGAGCCTGCCCGATGCTCTGGGGCTCACTGGGACCCCAGCCCTAGTTCTCAGGATGGGGAGACCCTGCGTGATCTGACTGACAGAGTCAGGAATAAAATGCAGGAGGTGGGAGGGGCTTCCCTACCCTGCAGCATCCTTCAGAGATCTGGGAAGGGGGGTCAAGGGACAGACTCCCTGTTCTGCCCACTCCCATCCCTACAGCCCGGCCCAATGTGCGGTCCAAGAAGAGAATGTCACAGAGCCCCTGCTCTCAGGAGCCTGAGGGCATCGGGGCAGGATCCCCAGAGGCAGGCTGAGTCACTTACGTTCTGAAGCACTCCCTCATTGCTCCCCGGCCGAAGGGCTGAAAGACACGACACAGATATGTACAAACCTCATGGACAAAACGGTGAGCTATGCATGCACTGCATGTGTATGGAGCTCCATTTATACGGAGTACAAAAATAGGGAAACCAATCTCAGGTGATAGAATTCAGGGCAGTGCCTACCCTTGGGAATAAAGGAGTAGTAACTGGGGCTGAGAAGGTCTTCTGGGGGGGTGCCGGTGATTTTCAGCGTCTTGATCTGGGTACTGGTTACACATGTGTTTACTTGGTGAAACTCACCAAGCCATACACTTTTCTGAGCGTGCAACACACTATAAAATGCTTCACAAGTCGACCCTGCTGCTTCCTATGCAGGAACTGCTCTATTTTCTAGTTGATTCTTTTTTTTTTTTTGCAACCCACTGAGTTCATCTTGTTAGATGAACAGTATTAAGTGGTGACTTGCAATTTTTGAAAACCGATAAACAGGTTCACACTTCACTGATTTTCAACAAGAGTGTCAAGAAGAATCTTTTAATACATGTGATCAATATATGAAATGTCCAGAATAGGTAAATAAACAGAGACAGAAGTTAAATTAGTGGTTGCCCAGGGCTGGGGAAGAGGAGGGAATTGGAGCCTGACTGCTAATGGGTATGTATGAGGTTTCTTCTAGAGATGGTGAACATGTTCCGGGACTGATCGGGGTGATGGTTGCACAACTCTTGACTGTACTAAAAACCACTGAGCTGTACACTTTAAATAGGTATGTGGTATGGTGTGTGAATTATATTCAATAAGGCTGTTATAAAAGATAAAATAAATACACATCAGAGAATTCCCTAAAGCTTAAAAAAAAAGAAAGAGGACGTGGAGGAGAGGGAGCGGGCACTGCAGCTGGTCGGCCAGGACTGCACTGGGCTCGAGGCTCTGCTCACCTGGGATGCCATCTTGATTAGGACTTCATCCTCCACCCACTCGCCGGTAACAGCGTTGTACCTGCAGAGACCAGAACCCACCCCAGGGCGCAGTGTCCATCACCTGATCCTGTCACTCACTGGCTAAATGCAGAAGACTTTTCTGGGCTTCCTGCTGCTCTCAGGATCAAGTCCACTCTCTACCTACAGGCCCAGCTGACCTCCTGGGTTCGGTCTGTGGACACGCTCCCTCCTTCCCAGGCTCCCACCACACTGGCCTTCCCTTTCTTCAAAGGCAGCTGTTCCTTCACCATGTCCCCCACCCACCCCCATGCCACTGCTGTGCTGTGGGTAGGCTATGGTTCCCCACTGGACTGTAACTCCACAAAGACAAGCCATGTCTGTGCTGTGTACTGTAGGGCCTCGTACTGGGGTTGCTTAATAAATGCATGCTGGATGAACAACTGAATAAATAAATTTCTTTATTATAACTGGTCTAGATAATGTGTCCCAGGAAGGAAGGCAGCAGCACCCTCTGTCTTGCCAGTATGAGGCCCAGCCCAGGTTGCTAGGCCAGTCTCCTGAAGCCTGTCCCAGTACAGACAGCAGTGGTGGAGGGTCCTACCTCTGAGTCCAGCCAGGAAAGGGGCTGCTGGCTACACACCCAAGACAGAGAGGCATGGAGAGGGTTCCAGAACATTTCCATCTCTCTCTTTCCCAGGGATCCTCTTTCCCAGAGCAAATCTGCCCCTAGGCCTGGCTGGGCCTTAACAGGTTTGTCTGGTGGAAAGCTCTTCAGCTCAGTAAATCCCGAAAATCTAAAACCTTCCCCAGGGCTGAAGTGTTCTCAGTTTTAGCAGATGCCTCCCTGGTCCACCCTCGGTGGGGACAGACTCCAAAACCTCCCAGCGCCTGAGAACAGCCTCTTCAGAGCCTGAAGCCTCTACCAGGAGAAACAAGCAGAGGCTTGGCAGGTAAGCTGCCCCAGGCCTGGTGGGGTGGGTTGGGGGAGGAAGGCTTGTCAGAGCCGAACACCTGCTGGCAACAAGCTCATGGCAAGTATTGTCATCAAAAAATAATGGCCATCGTTATTATTAATTTTATTACCATGTAGGTGCCAAGGTAAACGAAACAGTCTTCCCTCACTTCCAAGTAGACTGAAAGCTGAGAGGCACCCAGAAGGTGGGGGAGGGTGGAGACATGCAACACGGGAAGGATCTTAGCTGTCCTTCACAACCACTGACCTAATAGAGGACAGAGGCGCTCTAAGTTCACTGAGCATTCACTGTATGCTGAGTGCTTACACGGAATTCCTCAAGAACCACCACTCAGCCCAGTGAGATCCATACAAATACTGTGTCCACTGTCCAGATGGAAGAACTGAGGTTCAGAAAGGTGAAATAACCTTCCTGAGAGCCAAGATTCAAACCCAGATCAATGTGACCTTTGCGCTTAACCAGTCTGGGGACAACTCACGTGAATAGGAAATCTGTCTCAATAAAGGGCCAGCTTGCAGCAGAGCTCTCTAAAGACCAGGAGTGGAGGAGGAAGCCTCCAATCTAGAAATCTCTGGTCATTCTGGGCATCAATGTCTGACCTCCCTCTGCTGGTAGTCAGAGCAGTTGAAATCAGCAAGTTTAGTTAGGAAATCAACAGTTTGGTGTGGCCCCTGGTCCCTGTTCCTCAGGAGCTCTGGGATTCACAGAACTAGCCCAGCATGTGAGTCCTGCTTCCCAAGGGCCTCCCTGTTGGCCTGGTGTCCTCAGCCTGGAAGCCACATGTCACCAACCAGCCACCACACTGCCCTTATAGGCAGGAAGAAACAGAGTTCCCATCCTGGCCTTCTGGGGCACCCACAATACTCAGCTGCTGGAACAGACCCCAGAGCCTGCTAGGTCACCCTCCAAAATGGGGAAGGGGTGCACGCCAGGCTCTAAGCCATCGCCTCACAAGGTGTGAGCAGGACTATGTTGCAGAAAGGTGGAGAAGGCTCCACTGTTTCTGCCTGCCCAGCATCCACTCTTCTTTCTTCTGGTAACAGCACCCCAATTTTCCTTTGGGGAACCACCATCCACCATTCTCAGAACATATGGACTGGGTGGAACTGATCCCCCAGCACTTTCTGGTGTGTGGTATATGATCAAGACTTGGCTAATCAAAGCAAAGCTCTGGGCACGATGACTGGTTTAGTGGTGGGCCTATAGCCAAAGCCAGGCCAATGAGATTCAAATGTTAAAAACTGAGTAAGATTCATTTCCATTTGGTGAGATGAATCATGGGGCTCCCAGGGGCCATCAGTACCATTAATGCAAGAGAGTCTATCTGGTGTCAAAGCCAAAAGCATCCTTGGAGCACCTGGAATAAGCTATACCTGAAGTCCACATAGATAAGTCAACCATTCCTCTTTGCTTAAGCCACTGTGAATTGGCTTCTGTCACTTGCATTTGGGCTATTTGTTACTGCAGCGTAGCTTACCCTAGCCTGTTGAATACTGTCTTATAGAACACTGTGAGGATTAAATGAGATAATGCACAGTGCTTGTCTCTGTATGTGTGTTAGTTGCTCAGTTATGTCCCGACTCTGCAACCCCACGGACTATAGGCCACCAGGCTCCTCTGTCCACGGTATTCTCCAGGCAAGAATACTAGAGTGGGTTGCCATTTCCTCCTCCAGAGGATCTTCCCAATCCAGGGATTGAACTCAGGTCTGCTGCATTGCAGGGGGGTTCTTTACCATCTGAGCCTCCAGGGAAGCCCCACATGGTGCCTAAACTTGCGTAAATACTCAAATATTGACCGATATTATTATTATATTCCCTTTTCCTTGATCTCCAGGGGTACTTAAGCCTCACTGATTACAAGCAGAAAAAGGACCCAACCCCCAAGGACCCCTAGAGAACTGGGGTCATACAACACTTGCAGACAAGGACCTGACCTGTGGCGTGTGGCACATTCTGTGGCAACGTCTTCCAGGTGGAACTCAGCCCAGGGGTCAGGCATGTGCTTGGCTTTCTCGATTGCATGCTTCCAAGCTTCCTGCAGAAGCAAAGGGGAGAGTTAGGCTTCTGGGACAGTGCAGGCCAATTCCTCCCGCCATGCGATTTCCCAAGTGTGTCCAGCCTCTTGGGAGGCAGACAGCATTATTCAGTCAGAATTATAATCACCTATTATCCTTGTAGGAACACAGTTCCCAAAAGACCTCACAGGGACATAGCCTTCCCACGGCCAGAAGTGACCTGCCTCAACTATAAAACTGAAGAAAACATAAGACGCATAGAAAACACATACTGCTTTGCTTGTTACCAAAGAGTTGAGAATGAAAATATTATTCCCCACCCCTTTGTTCAGATTGGAAGACGTTTTAACAGCTGGAAACCAGGAGTCTGACCAGGATGTGGGAAAATGAGTTCTCAGATACCGTCAGTGGGTATAAACCTTTTCTAAAGGTGGCCTGGCAATGTACTAAAATGGGAAAAAAATGTACTCCTTTATTTTTTTAATTAATTAATTTTTACTTTTGGCTGTGCTGGGTCTCTGTTGCTGCAAGCAGGGGCTACTCTCTAGTCGTGGTGTGTGGGCTTCTCATTGCAGTGAGTTTTCTTGTTGTAGAGCACATGCTTAGTACTTACGGTGCTCAGGCTTAGTTGCCCTGCAGCATGTGGGCTCTTCCCAGACCAGGGATCGAACCCCTGTCCCTTGCACTGGCACACAGATGCTTCACCACTGGGCCACCAGGAGAAGTCCCGATATTCCTTTATTTTGATCCAGCAATCCTATATCTAGGAATGTACCATACAGGAAAACAAACATAGGGACTTCTCTGGTGGCCCAGTGGTTAAGAACAAATCTGCCTTCCAACACGAGGGACCGGTTGGGGAACTAAGATTCTACGTGCCAGAGGGCAACCAAGCCTGCGTGTCACAACTAGAGAAAGCCTACGCACCACAAGGAAGAGTGCATATGCTGCAACAAGGCCCAGATAATACAAAAAGAGAGAAAGAAATACAAACATAAGTGTGCACACTTGTGTACGAGGGGTATTGTGATTGTACCAAACTGAATTCAACCCAAATGTCTGTCTGTGGAGATTGGTTAATACACTTTGACTATATTCATTTAAAATGTGAAATAGCCCTGTGGTGAGAACTCTGGACTCTTACCGGGTCCAATGTCACTTTTTTATAAATATTCTATAAATCATAAATACACCCCATTTTACTGCCCCCAAGGAAATTTATAGACCATATAAGCTTCTCAATCTCAAGAGTATATCAAACTATGCAAAATATACATTGCCTTTTACATTAACAAAAGGCTAAATTCTCAGTTAATTACGAACAGATTCCCAGAAGACGTTCCAAGGTCCTGGGGTTCAGGACCACTTCTTGTGCAGACCTGCTCTTCCGTTCCAGGGCTTAGCATCCCTGCCCTCCACCCATCCAGTGCCTCAGTGCCCGCCACTGTTGTGCTGCCCCAAAACACGTGCCCCCAAATATTCAAACCCTGTTGAGAACTGGGCCTCTTGAGCACTAACTGGGAAAGATGACCAAGGCACGTGATGGAGAGAACTCACTGAGTATCAAAAGCATCACCGTATGGCCCCCCTTTTTGTTTTAAAAAGCTCATTTTACTGCTTTTATAATCCCAAGGTGGAATCCTTACCTTTCCCCTCCAAACAAACACTCTGACACTCAAACTGATAGTTATCCCCTCTCCATCTTTTCCTAGAGCTTGAACTTCTGCCTGACAGCCTCTACAGAATCCATGAGACCAAAACTCCCTTCCAGGCCACAGGTCTGAGCCACAGGAAGGGGCTGGATACTGTCTGGGCCAGGCAGATTCTAGACCTCCTCTTCCCACAACAGCCTCCCTCAGCCTCCCCGGCCAGCTCTTAGGAGCTCTTCCACGGACTTGGGTTCAAACAGGACAACTCCCCAGCCATGGCCCCACCTAAGCTCCACCCCTGGGAGCTGCTCAGAGGACAGGAGGTAGAGGGGCTGAGCTCATCAAGAAACTCACACAGAGGACTTTTCTGGGGGTCCAGTGGCTAAGAATCCGCCTTGCAATGCAGGGGACATGGTTTGATCCCTGATAGGGGAACTAAGATCCAACATGCCTCAGAGCAACGAAGCACATGATCCCACGTTAAGATCCAACACAGCCAAATAAATAAACATTAAAAAAAAAAAAAAGAAACTCACACATACAAGTACACACACACGCATAGCCCAGGGCCCCCTTACTGTGGCTTTCTAATCTCTGCAAAGTCTAAAACTTGGAAGCTTAATAATTCACACTTAATGAAAACTCTTGGGAAATGCAGAAGACAAGCAAAATTCAAATTTGCCACAGGCCATCCATTCAGAGCAACTGTTAACATCATCAATGCTTTGGAAATTAGTTCTTTTCCAGATCCCTTACGTGCATTTTTAAATAAAATTGGAATCACACTGCAGCTATAATTTACAGCCTTTCAGGAGAGTGTTCTGCATCTTCCTGTGCAAAGTGTTCTCCACTTTGCACAGGATCTTGGATCCAGTCTTTCCATGTCATACGTGCAGACAGGCTGGGCTGACCTCATTTTCCTTCCTTGGTTGTAGGATATAATATAATTGTATAAACGTACCTTAAGGTAGGGCTTCCCTTGTGGCTCAGCTGGTAAAGAATTCGCCTGCAATGCAGGACACCTTAAGGTACTCCTCAGATCTCAGTTGACGGCTATTCAGATTCTCTCTAATGATCTCTAGTATAAACAGTGCTGAAGAGAACATTCCCTTATCTATATCTCCGTGTGCTTGTGCAAGAGCTCAGTAGGACATATTTCATTGGAATGTAATTGCGAGACCACATTTAAAAATTAGAAGTTTGGAGTTCTCGTCCGAAAAGATTCTCCTAGGTTACACTCCAAGAAGCAGAGAACAAACCACTCAAATTTTTTGACACAAACATTACATCATGAATTTACAAGTTAGCTGTAACAGCTGCATAGTAATCCACTGCATGGGTTTATCATTATTGACTTAACTGTTCATTCACCTGTGGTTCTCCGCAGTGAGACTTTGAGCTTGTCACTGATTTTTCCCTATTATACATAACCCTGCAGCAGACATGTTTACAAGGAAAGCAGTTTCTGGATTTCTGTAATTTAAAAATGTGCCACAGTCCCCTCTTGTATTCCAGCCGCTGTGAATGGCAGTAACAGCCTTCTGATCCCCGCAGCTGCCAAGAAGCCCGCAGAGTTCTGTGTAGTCTGCAGGCCACCCTTCTGGGCACGTCAGGTGCCCTGTCCTCTTCCTGAGACACACGACTTTCCAAATGTACTTCTCTCAACAGGTGACTAAGACATGCCCTAAGCCACCTAACCGAGAAGGCAGTGGCACCCCACTCCAGTACTCTTGCCTGGAAAATCCCATGGATGGAGGAGCCTGGTAGGCTGCAGTCCATGGGGTCACTAAGAGTTGGACACGACTGAGCGACTTCACTTTCACTTTTTCACTTTCGTGCATTGGAGAAGGAAATGGCAACGCTCTCCAGTGTTCTTGCCTGGAGAATCCCAGGGGCAGGAGAGCCTGGTGGGCTGACGTCTATGGGGTCACACAGAGTCGGACATGACTGAAGTGACTTAGCAGCAGCAGCAGCAAGCCACCTAAGACAGGGCCCCTCAATCAATGAGGATTATCAACAGAAATTATCAACAGGCTGGGTACTGTGACACGAATCAAAAAAAGTCAAAGAAAAAAGTATTTAAGAATTGGAGGGCATGATATGTCACAAGGTCAAAATTATCCTTTAAAAAAAAAAAATCCAAAAAAGAATCAAGCCACACCTTACTGGCAACAGGTATGTTTAATGTAACTGACTTTTTTTTTAAGCACAATATAAAAAGTCCTGTACTAAGACTCAGTTCCCTGAGTTCTGGTTCCGGCCCACTGCTGACCCACTGGGGGAACTTCCATTTCCTCATTTACAAAAGACAGGGAAGAATGTTTTGACTACTAGTGGTCAATATCTTTCCTGTCCCCACCCCGGGGACAGACATGTTCCCACTAGAAATAGTGTCTCACTGAGCCCGGAGTGATCTTTAGAGGTGAACAAACTCAGCTGAGCTGAAATCACTAATCCTGTTTAATCCCATCATGCTAGGAAAAACAGGTGGTAACTGTGGCCTGCGGAGTGAGTGTTCTCAGACACTGTGAATGGAAGCAGGCATCACCACCTTTGAGGGCCATCTGCTTATGCTAGATGGTTGGCCAACAATAATGAACCCTCTTCACTGACTTCTGGCCCACCCATTCTGATCACCTACCAGGTGTGCCCAGCTGAGCCCCCCAAAGATGGCTGGTGGTCGTAACGCTATGTAACAGGCAAACACTGCAAACACCCTGCTCATCCACAGTGGGATGATCACACACACTTGGCAAAATCCTACGCAGCGTTAAAAAGATGATGGCACTGATAGGGGCAATCTCTAAAAGCTATTGTTTGGGTGGAAAAAAACAAAGTGCCGAGTAAAGCAAGCAGTATGACACCATTTACTGGTGGAGGAAATCACTAATCACTAGCTTTCTTAGACTCACAGACAGAGATCAGACTTGTGGGTGCCTAGAGGGAGGAGGCGGAGAAGGCAATGGCACCCCACTCCAGTACTCTTGCCTGGAAAATCCCATGGACGGAGGAGCCTGGTAGGCTACAGTCCATGGGGTCACTAAGAGTTGGACACGACTGAGCGACTTCCCTTTCACTTTTCACTTTCATGCATTGGAGAAGGAAATAGCAACCCACTCCAGTGTTCTTGCCTGGAGAATCCCAGGGACAGGGGAGCCTATGGGTGTCTATGGGGTCGGCACAGAGTCGGACACAACTGATGCGACTTAGCAGCAGCAGTAGAGGGAGGAGGGGAGGAGAAGGATGGAATGGGACTTTGGGGTTGGCAGATGCAAACTAATACATTTAGAATGGATGAACGACAAGGTCCTACTGTATAGCACAGGGAATTATAGCCAATCTACTGGGATAAACCATAACAGAGAAGAATATATATATAAAAAAATGTATAGTCACTTTCCTGTACAGAACTGGTTAGCACAACATTGTAAATCAACTATACTTCAATAAAATATATACGTGTGTGTGTATGTGTGTGTGTGTGTGTGTGTGTGTGTATATAAAAATAAATAAATATAAGGGCTTCCTTCATAGCTTAGTTGGTAAAGAATCTGCCTGCAATGCAGGAGACCTGGGTTCAATTCCTGGGTCAGGAAGATGCTGTGGAGAAGAAAATGGCAACCCACTGCAGTATTCTTGCCTGGAGAATCCCATGGACAGAGGAGCCTGGCAGGCTACAGTCCATGGGGTAGCAAGAGTTGGACACGATAAACCACCACCACTGTGTGTGTGTATATATATACAATATATATATATAAAATACTATCAGATTTCTAAGGATGTGTGTGTCTGTAGATATATATAAAAACGTACATTTATATATAAATGTATTTTAAAAGGTCTGAAAATCGTACAGCACAGGGAATATGGCCAATATTTATAATGACTTTAAGTGGAGTATAATCTACAAAAATACTGACTCACATGTTGTACATCTGAAATACAATATTGTAAATGAACAATACTTTAATAAAATGTTTAAAATAAAATACATTTGAAAGGTCTGAAAAATTATTTACACTGAGCTGAACAATGGTTGTCTCTGGAAACAGAACAGGAATAAGAAGTTGAACGAGGTGAATTCAGCTTCATCTACGTTGTCTGCGTTTTTTTACCATGAGAACGTCTTCAGGCATCACAGGTGTAAGTCAACGTTAATAAACCAAGATCACTGGATTAGATGATCTCAAGGTCCGGACAGCTCTAACATTCTCTAGTTGCAAAGATCCTAAAACTCAGTTGAGTGGACTAATTACTCTTCTATAAAACAGAGGCCTAGGGGTTTTCATAAAGAGGGAAACATAATCCTGGAAAGAGAACAAAATGACTTTGGTTCCTCAAAGCCTACGAGTACAAAGTAAAAATAAATAAATACAAATATAACGATAATAAAAAAACTTCCTGCTGTGTGGGTAATGTGTTTGTACAAGCAATGTTATCAGCTACTGCTGCTAGGCTTTTTGTTTTTGTTTTTTTTTAGTATTTACTGACTGAGCCAGATCTTAGTTGTGGCACTCCGAATCTTTAAGTTGTGGCATTCTAACTCTTAGATGGGAAGGTGGGATCTAGTTCCCCGCCCAGGGATCTAACCCAGGCCCCCTGCATTGGGAGCACAGAGTCTTAGCCACTGGACCACTAGGGAAGTCCCTATTGCTGCTGGGTTGCTTTTTAAAAAAGATTTATTTAAGTTTTTGGGCTGCGCTGGGTCTTCGCCGTTGTGCTCAGGTTTTTCTCTACTTGTGGTGACCGGGGCTATTCTCAAGCTGTGGATGTGCAGACTTTTCACGGCGGTGGCTTCTCTTGTTACGGCACCCAGGCTCGGGAGTTGTGGCTGAGGCGCCCTATGTGTGGGCTGGGCAGTTGCGGTTCACATGCTTAGTTGCTCCTCCACAGGTGGGATCCTCCCAGACCTGGGATTGAACTCATGTCCCTTGCATTAGTGGGCAGATTCTTAATCACTGGAACACCAGGGAAGGCCTTTTTTTAAAAAAATTAATGAAAATGTTATTCTTACCCTATTTTACTCCCAGATATTACCAAAGAAAAAGGAAAACCTTTGTTCACTCAAACTTATATGTTGGAATGGCCAAAAACTGTTCAGGTTAAAACCCAAACTTTTTGGCCAATCAAATATGATTTGTTTTCTTATCATTGAGTTTTGAGAGTTTTCCTATATATTCTGAATATAAGTTCCTTTATCAGATATATGACCAGTAAATATTTTCTCTCCATCTATGGCTTGTATTCTCATTCTCTTAATAGTGTTTTTTTTCAAAGAGCAGAAGTTTAAAATTTTGAAGTCCAACTTACATCAATTTGTTCCTCTATGGACCTTGCTTTTTGTGTCATCCAAGAAATCTTTGCCTTACCTGTATTCACATAGGTTTTTCTCTATCTTTATTTTTAAATTTTATTTTACTGAAGTATAAATGAAATTGTAGATAAGCTGACTTACAATTTGTGTTAATTTCTGCTGTACAGTTAAGGATTCAGTTATACACACATACATTCTTTTTCACATTCTTTTCCATTGTGACTTAGAACAGGATATTGAATAGAGTTCCCCGTGTGAAGCTTTGTTCTTAAAACAACTGCTACATTCACTAAGTGTTAGTCTATCAGCCATGTCCGACTATATGCGGCCCCATGGGCTGTAGCCCACCAGGCTCCTCTGTCCATGGGATTCTCCAGGCAAGAATACTGGAGTGGGTAGGCATTTCCTTCTCCAGTGGATCTTCCTGACCTGGGGTTGAACCCAGGTCTCCTACACTGTAAGGCAGATTCTTTACCTTCTGAGTCATTAGAGTGAGCATTAAAAGAATGTTATAAAATGTTTTTTTGCCCATCATCACTTCTGTAGCCTTATTTGCCTCTCCTGACTAATAGTAAAAAAAACTTAAACCACAGCCAAGGGCAAATAAAAGAAGCGGGAAAAAGTGGGGATGCACAGTCACGCTTCGTGATGGGAAGAGGCCTCTGTGCTGTGTGGCTGCCCCACTCTGGGCCACATGCATTTAGAGGTTTCGTGCAATTTCCATGGAACCCAGCATTGACTATAACAGCAAAGACTTGGAGACTTCCTCAGGGTCCTACAAAATAAAATGCTTAAAGAAACAATGGGCTGCCATGGGGCCACTAAAAAAATAATGGACTAGATCCACATCTACTGATGTGGAAAAATATGCATCATTTCTTGTTTGCTGAGGAAAAACTATTATTAGAAAGCATACATGGCATAATCCTGTTACTGTAAGAAAACGTCCCTGTTTATTTAGTTGTGTCTGTATATTGAAATACACACTAAGATCTTAATAGCAACTGTATCTGCACTTCCATTTTTTTCTGTAAGGAACATACATTACTTTTATAAGTAACCAAACAAATAAGTATAAAAGAAACAAAGTTAAAAATCCTCAAGGAATCTTTGTTGAAAACAGTAGCTTCATCTCCCCTGACCAGTGGGATTCAGAGAGGACAGGATGAGAAGGGTGGGAACAATAACCAGCAAAGTCATAACACTCCCTACGATTACGAAATGCCCTCTTCTCCTGGAAATCCTTCCTCAGACAGCATCCTGGCTGGCACCTCATGACAACCTTGCCAAGGAAGGACAGGCGGGTAAGTTAGTTTTCTGATCCACTGATGAGGTACCCGAGGCTCAGGGAGGATGGAAGTAACTCATCCACGGACCTGCAGCAACCGTGAAATGGCAAACCCAGGACTCAAATCCAAGCCTGTCAGGCCCCAGTTGCAAGAAGGTGGACCAAACAGAGTTATCACATGCCAGCCACTCCATTCCCAAGTACCTACTTGACAGAAATGAAAACATGCCCACACAAAGATTTGTGTAGCATTATTCGTAACAGCCAAAAGGGAGAAACAACCAAAACGTCCATCAGCTGACAAATGGATAAACAAAACTGGTCTATCTATCATCAATAAAAAGGAATGCGGTACTGACACACACTTCAACACTGATGAGCCTTGAAAACACTATGCTGGAGCTTCCCTGGTGGCCCAGTGGTGAAGACCCCACGCTTCCAAAGCAGAGGGTGTGAGTTCAATCCCTGGTCTGGGAACTAAGATTCCACGTGCCATGCAGTACAGCCAATAAATTAATTAATTAACAGATTAAAAAAAACACAACAATAAGTTTGTGAAAGAAGCCAGACACAAAAGGTCACATATCACATAATTCTATTTACATGAACTGTCCGAAGAGGCAAATCTATGGAGACTGAAAATACGCTAGTGGATACTGGGGTTTGTGTGGAATAAGGATATGGGGGGCAGGTGGTGGCTAAGGAGTATGGGGTTTCTTTTAGGGTAATGAAAATGAGCTAAAATTAGTTGTGATGTGGATGCATAACTTTATAAACACACTAAAAGCTACTGAATTGAACATTTTATTTATTTATTTTTTGAACTGAACATTTTAAATTGGTAAATTGCATGGTATGTGAACTATATTTCAGTAAAGCTTCTAAAAAACTACAAAATAAAGTTAAAGAAGGGGGACCCCCACTAATGAATATCTAGCATATTTCTATAAAAGGTCATGTGCTTCAAAAAGATGAGTCCCTCCAGCCAGGCTTGACTCTCCTCAGCCTCTTCCCGTTTTCCAGACGCCAGGTCACCGATTGCCAGAAGCAATCTCTTTTTGCTTCCACCACCCAGCAGGCCCTTGTTTTGCTGGAAGTCCAAATCTTTGTGGACCCAGGACACAGCTAAGATTCCCCTTCCAATTCTGCATTCCCAGAGCAGTGGGCGGAGCACCAAAATGGTCACCAGCTCTTTGTACGCACAGAGCTTCCTGCGGTCAGTGGCCAAAACCTGCCAGGCGAGGGCCTTCCAGGGTTCAGGTGAGCACGGACACCTCTCTTCCCAGTGAGTCATCAGACGTTCATCTACCTCCTTCTGGGGTGATCAGTGTACTTTGACCAAGCTGCCAGAGCCACCCTGGGTGGGTTCAAAGTATCAGTTTAATCAGAAGGGCGTGGGAAGCAGGCGTGCCCATGTATCATGGGAGCACCAATGCCAGTGCAACCTCTTTGAAGGGCAATGGCCAATGCTCAGCCAAGTTGAAACCCACGAACGTTTTCTCCAGCCATTCCACCTCTGGGGATTTAGCCTGCAGGTGAACCCTGTGTAGGCACCAGGGCACACACACACATAAGAGACACAAATAAGAGATGCTTATGGAAGCACTGTTTGTGGTGGCAAACGCTTAGAAATGACCTTCACACCGACCCATGAGGGACTGGCTAAATATATGACAGTGCTTGCAGATAATGTCAAGATATTCAGCCATCAGAAAACTAAAACAAAATAAACAAGACCCAGAAGGATGGTATGGGGAGGGAGGAGGGAGGAGGGTTCGGGATGGGGCACACATGTATACCTGTGGCAGATTCATTTTGATATATGGCAAAACCAATACAATATTGTAAAGTTAAAAAATAAAATAAAAATTTAAAAAAATAAATAAAATAAACAAGACTGCATAAGCATACTGCACTCATGAAGGGCGCCAAGCAATTATGATCTCAGAACCTCGGGTTTACTATATGTCAAAACATCAATAAGAGGACTGCTGCACAGATTCAATGAGTTGATATGAGTAACTGCATAAGCAGGCCTGCCCGACCCACAGAACCAGTTATGTAAGTTCTAGTTGATGTCAGCTCGTATGTGCTAATATGGGAAGACGGCACAGGAGTGCAAAACAGGTGAAATAACATTTCTGCGAAAAAGACAAGGAAGAGATTCACATATATACATAGGCTTATATTCACAAGAACATTTCTGGAAGGACATTCTCCAGGGAGACAGGGTGAGAGGTGGGAGGATTGCTTTTCACTGTTTATCATTTGTCCAAGTTGAATTCTTTCTACAGAGTAGGTATATTATTTACATATTATAAAATATATATATTTCAAAGTTTGCTCAGATATACATATAGGAGATTTATTATAACACTGTAATAGAAAAAAAGGGGAACAACCCAAGTGTCCCTCAAGAGGAAGGGCTTCCCTGGTGGCCCAGACTGCAATGCAGAAGACCTGAGTTTGATCCCTGGGTTGGGAAGATCCCTTGGAAGAGGGAACAGCTACCCATTCAAGTGTTTAGGCTTGGAGAATTCCATGGACAGAGGAGTCTGGCAGGCTACAGTCCATGAGGTTGCAAAGAGTCGGACATGACTGAGTGATGGACTGGCTAAATAAACCCCTGTATATCAAGTGATGGAATCCAACTTAATTCACTAAAAAAAAAAAAAAAAAGGTGATCTCTATGTTTTGATAGGAATAATCTCCAAGATATTCTCAGACCAGGAAAACAATTCTTTTAAATACAAATTTCCACTTCATTAAAAAACTGAAAACATACTATATGCTACATATGTTAATGCTAGAAAATGCAGACATTGTGAAACAGAAGCAGAAAAGGATTAATCCCATCCAAAAATAATTTCTGTTGGCATCTTGATGTACTTTTTTTTTTCCTCTTCTACAAACTTTATTACAGTAATTAAAGGGAAGTTAGAAAAAAGCCCAAGTCTCTTCCAAACAAAATGTCACATATAAATGATTTTGAATTATTGGTAAAATATCGGGAATATATTTTAGAGCAAATGTTTTATATTATATGAGTAAATCCGATTAGTAAAAGAGGGTCATTCAGAGTTAGGAAAAAAAATTGAATGAGAACTATGAATAACAAACAAAAACATTCAACAAAACAAGATTACAAAAACATATATTACCATATGCATACATACATAAACATACATCTATGCATGTGAAAAACAACATATATATACATACTGTGAGCAAAAATTGGAAGAAAAAATATGTCCATGTAAAAGCACTTATATAATATTGTACACAGAGACTTGATGTACTTTCTTTTAGGGTTTTGCTCTGTGTGTGTGTGTGTGTGTGTGTGTATTTACAGAGCTAAATCATGCTCTATACCCTGTTCTTTAAAATCAACTCCAGAATGGAAGCACTTTCCCATGTTATGATACATCCTCTATAAACATCCTTTTGTTGGCTGTCGGATATTCTACCCAAGGCAGGGCCCCCTGAGCGAGTCTGCTACTACCCTCCGGGGGATTCAGGCCACATTCCCTGGCCTTGACAGCGACAGACTCAACAGTTCACAATACACGCCTGGTACCTGCCAGGGTGGCGCCACCTTGGAGGAACGCCAGGTGGTCATTTTGATTCAACAACCCAAGTTGCCATGTCAACAGTAAATGAAAAACCATGTTCGGTTTGTTGAGTGCCAGGGACAGTGAGGTTTGGAAAACTGAGCTGCTGCCTCCCTCTGAAGTCACCACTGGCAACAAGAACCCCATAGAGCCTGCCTTCTATCACCTAGGAGAGTGGGCAGCCAAGAGCTACATCTTGTCCTTAAATGGCCCTTCCGCTGAGTACAGGGATGGGAAGTGCGACAGGACACAGGCCCTCACCTTGCGGTCAGGGGCTGACTCATAAACAGAACGACATTCAAGAATGACAGATGTACAGAAAGGTCTGCTATGAGCCTCAGAGAATGTGGAGGAGATAGCCAGGGTAGGATGTCAAGGGAGCCGGACCAGGAGCCCGGTCATTTTAACAGACCCACATGTCAGCTGAAAGAGGTTTCAGGCAGAGGTGAGAACAGCAGTGCTTGTTGCAGGAGCAGGGAAAGGTGCAGGGTCCCTGGAGGTCATGAGCTCCCACCCTCAGTGAGGATTTTGACTTGCAGAATCTCTGAGTTTTGTGCTCACTCAGTTGTGTCCAACTCTTTGTGACCCTGTGGACAGTAGCCCGCCAGGCTCCTTTGTCCATGGGATTTTTCAGGCAAGAATACTGGAGTGGGTTGCCATTTACTCCTCCAGAGGATTTTCCTGACCCAGCCAGGGATCAAACCTGAGTCTCCTGCATCGCGGGCACATTTTTTTACTGCTGAACCATCGGGGAAGCCCATGAGTTTTAAGGACAGCCAATTACTGATGTTTCTTTGGGGGAGGAGTGGTTACCTGGCTGTGATGCTCTCTTTATTTTTCTTCTTCTAAAACATCCTTTTGGGTACACAAGTGATACATACATGTAGTTTTATAAGTTTCAAATGTTTTAAAATGTATACAATGTAGGGACTTCTCCAGTGGTCCAGTGGTTAAGAGACAGGTTTGATTCTTGGTCGGGAAAGATGCTACATGCCGTGGAGCAGCCAAGTCCATGCACCGTAACTACTGAGCCTGTGCTCTAGAGCCCAGCAGCCGCAACTACTGAAGCCCACATGCCCTAGAGCCTGTGCTGTGCAACGAGAGAAGCCACCGCAAGAAGCCCGAGCTCCACAACTACAGCGTAGCTCCTGCTGATCGTAACTAGAGAAAGCCCGTGTGTAGCAATGAAGACCCAGTGCAGCTAAAGATAAATAAAAAAAATTTTAAGTAGCATCTGTTTAAAAGATATATATACAAAATATTTATATGCAATGTATTATGATAATCACAGTCCCCCCTCAAGATCACTCTCTCCCCCAGAGAGAATCACCACTGATTCTCTGTTGGATACAAATTCCCTCTTCTCATTAGTAATTTTTAAATTTGTTTATAACGTAAGTGTTTGCTAAGAAAATACTGATATATGTGTATCTATGTTTTCTGATACAATAGGAATCATATCATATATTTCAACTTGTTTTTTTACTTCTCAGCACATAAAAATAAAAATAGCTAACATTTT
Source organism: Bos grunniens (assembly GCF_055505025.1). Lineage (NCBI taxonomy): Eukaryota > Metazoa > Chordata > Mammalia > Artiodactyla > Bovidae > Bos > Bos grunniens. The sequence continues at coordinate 22,880,819 of NC_141189.1, forward strand.
GTTCTTATTATGGACCATCAATATCCCAAGAGCTTTTCATGGATTTTGGTTTCACCCCACAAAAAATATATCTTTGCATATCTTGGCACTGTTTCAAGTCAATTCACATAGAAACATCTTTGCTTTAATGTAAATAAAGCATTCTGCCAGGACCATAGTCTATAATTAAACAGGCCCCTTCTCAATGGAGTATTTCAGCAGTTTCCATTCTTTCTTTATTACAAACAATATTGCAAAACACATCTTTGAATATGTAAACCTCAACACTTGCACAAATGTTTCGTTGCTTGTTCTCAACTGAGGGTGGTATCCTCTCATGTGGCCTTAGCAAATGTACGTTGGGGAACATTCTGGGTCATCATAATAAATAGGGAGGAATATAACATAACGAATAGGCGGGAATCTGACATTTAGTGAGCTGGGATGAGACATGCTGAAAGTCCTACAATATAAGGGACAGTCCCACCAAATAAACAATTGTCCCCACCTGAAACTAACAGTCTCTGTTTACTATAACTCTGACATATAAATACCTTCTACTTTAATAATGATTGTCAAATGGCCCACAGAGGTTTCTGTTTTATGTAAACACCATCTATCTGTCCTCTGATGAGACAGCACCCACAGTAAAGTGAGTTTAGCACTCATCCATCTCTTCACTGATTCCAAATAAAGCACCTACTATGTGCACGGCACTAGGGATGAGTGATGAGCAGGCCACAGGATCCTGCCCTCGTGAAGCTCCGTTCCTAAGCCAGACCTATAGACAAATAGGTCTGGATTTGCTGGATCACTCACCTGTATTTCCTTTAAAGTATTCACCAGACTGCGCTTTGGGGTCACACTATCTAAGACCCTCCAGCTCTTGGGCCCACGGGCAGCTGCTGTGGGTACAGCCCTTCTGAGGGGTCTGCCCCACTAGGAGGCCACCAGGATCCCACTTCTTTGGAAGCAGCCCCCTGTTCTGCGATCCCCACCCCCACCCCATGCCCTGGGCCAGAGGTGACTGGACCAGAGACAGCGGACGCCTGACTCAGGCCGGACCGAACAGGTTTTCTCCTCCCGCAGCTGAAATGGAAGAAGGTCAAATCCATCTTTGCATGTGGCTCTGTCTGAAATAAAGGGACCCTTGGGGATCCATTTTCCCACCATGTAGACTGAGGGGCAGAGAAGAATCAAAAATAGACAAGGAGATGGAGGAAGGAGCCAGAGAGGCAGTCCTGTGGCCTTCCAGGCTCCTGGATCTGTCCTCAGAGACCAGATATCGCTTCTGCCCCTCGGTCTCAAGAAATACTTCTTGACTGTTAGAACAGATTTCCTCTTTTTCCCCCTTGAGCTGGTTTCTGCTTCACAAGCCCCTCTGGCACCTGGATTCCCTTGCACATGATTCAGGAGCTGCAGGGATCAGGGTTTCCGTGCGCCTCCCTGACTCACGCAAACAGACCAGGGGCCAGGCTGCTCTCCTGTCTTCCCACGCAGCCCTCTGTGGGTGGAGTGTGTGTTTCAGAAGCTGCCTTAGGACAGGAAGGCAGGGCAAGCCGCAACCTGACCCTTCAGGGGGCCCCCAACCTCAGAGGGGACCGACAGGCCTATTTCTGGAGCTGCCTGCCCCTGAGAGACTTAAGCTAGAACTCTGGCCTGAAAGGAAAGAGTATCCAACTGTCTGAGAACTAAGATTATTAATTTTCTAAAAACAGATTAATTCTGCAATTAGAGAAGAACGACTCCAATTTCAAATCCCAAAGTGGTAATCGGCCTTCTGCTCACAGTATGAACTGATACTTATTGTTTGTGAGGATTAAAAAAGGATAACAGTATTGCATTTTTAACTTTTTCACCACCACAATTGTATAACAATTGTATTGTTATACAATAATGTTTGTATAACATTATTATACAAAAGTCCAATAATGTTTGCCTTCCTCCTTTATCTCTATAACCAGCTTTGCCAGGGTATGAACACAAATTCCTAATAAAATAAGCACCCTATTCCTCAATCCAACCTATGGATCGAATCCATCCTCTGCTTAGGATGTCCAACCCTAAGCAGAGACTCTTTTGACCACAACCAACATAAAAAACATTTCACCCCCTATCTCTGGACCCACATACACACACACAGGGAGGAAATAAAAATACTTAACAACCCTTATGTCATGAGAACCTGGTTAACAACCAATTTGGTCACTGCGCATGTGTGTGTAAAGGCATGTGTACGTGTCCCTAAAATATTATCACGACTGTCAGAGCTGATATTTTTTTCCCTCTCTCTTCCCTCTCCCAATATTTTCTACTCTGTTCTATTCTGGGTCTTAAAAAACTGGCCAAGGTTCCCACAACCCACACTAATGGGCCCAGCGCAGATACTGGTAAAACACTGCTGGAAAGGAATGAAACTTGTATTGAAACAATGATTCAACGATTGAAACAAACAAAAAACTTGTATTGAAATCTTCCCACTTAACAGACACTGCCTCAGATCTAGAATTTAGAGCACTGGCAAGAGTCTGGAAACGACCTCAGCCAGTGACCCCAACTCTCCAATCCTTACGGCAGGTGAGCTGGGGCTCACCTGGGGTGGAGAGGGTGGCACCAGGGACCACTCACCTTGAAATGGAAGGAGCCAGCCGGGGACCCGCTGGAGCCGTAGCGCTCGCTTTTTGCTAGGTTGCTGTGGCAGTTATTAACCTTGAAGTTGACATTCTGGTGTGCCCCGGGGTCATCGGTGATGGAGCAGATGAAGTAACCCTCCTCATCATCGTCGCTGTCTGTGTCTGAATCACCAGCCCGGGAGGCTGGGCCGCCATCCACGCCTTCCAGGCGGAAGATGAGGTCTTCCTCGGCCATGGTCCTGGGGCGCCCGTCTTACCCGAGGGCCGGGCGGCACAGCCAGAGTTACAGGGCAGATGCAGAGCTGAGGGTCCTGCGAGAGAGGCCAGAGAAAGGGGGGTGCTGGGGCCCAGGGGCTGAGAGGTCGCTGGGCACCTCATCCCAAATACCACTGGCACAGAAGGAGCCGTCACCCTCAGACAGAAAACGACAGCTAGCAGGGGAGACACTTGGCAGGCAGCAGCGAGGAGCATTTTAAAGGTACACACACCCCTCCACCCAGTAATTCCACTTTGAAGCGCTCAAAGCTTCAAACAGAAAATAAATGCTTCTTAAGTCACAAGGCTGAGCTTTTCAGAACATAAATTACATCAAACCATTTTTCTGCCTAACACCCTGCAGCAGCTTCTTTTCACATTCTTAACAAAACCCAAATGCCTTTTAAGGCTACAAGGCCTGTGTTGGGCTGGCCCCTGTCCACTTCCCCTCCGGCCTTGGTGGCTCTCCCAGCCTGTGGGCTTTTTCTTTGTGTTCTGTGAGTACTGGGCACCCATTCCCATCTCAGGGCCTGGGTACTTGCTGTCCCCTGTGCCTGGAAAACCTTCCCAATCTCCCCATGTGGGTCTTTCTCATCATTTGGATCCCAGTTCAAAAGTCACCTTTCCAGAGACATCTTTTCTGATTCAACTCAAAGAAGCCCTCTCAAACGCACATCCAGTACTCTCAACTACATCACCCCATTCTATTTTCTTCACAGAGATTTCCCCAAGCTGAAATCCTCTTATTTACTTCTTTATCATCTGTAGCCCTGGTGCCTTAAATAGTGCCTGGCACAGAGCAGGCCCTCGGCACACGTCCCTGGAACGGATGAGTGGTCTGAAGAAGTGTTCTCCACAGCATAATTAGTAACAGCAAAAAAAGGGAAGAGCCCACAGTGACCATCAATGGAGGCCTGTTACATAAACTAGTTTTTCTACACCATGGAATACTATGTAACTGTTACCAAGAAAAAGGAATACAGATATACAAAGACGTCCAAAGACTGTCATGAAAGAGTTCAGCCACACTGTAGGATACAAAAACCAACAGTATTTCTATGCACTAGCAATGAAAACTCAAAAATGAAATCAAGAAAACAATTTCATCTATTATAGCATCAAAAAGAATAAAAAACTTGGCTAGGGAATTCCTTGGCAGTCCAGTGGTTAGGACCCCATGCTTCCATGGCAGGAGGCATGGTTTGTTTTGATCCCTGGTCAAGGAACTAAGATTCCAGAAGGCACTCAGCCAAAAAATTAAACAAAAAAATCTGACAAACAAAATAAGTACAGGACTTGAACAGTGAAAAACAAAACACGTCAGAGAAATGAAAAGACTGAAGTAAGTGTAAAGACACCCTGTGTTCATAGATCAGAAAATTTAACATAGCTAAGTTTGAAATACTCCCCAAATTGATCTACGAATTCAACCCAATCACTATCAAAATTCCAGTGCCTTTATTGAATAACAGACTGGTCTTAAAGTTCATATGGAAATTCATCGGGCCCAGAACAACCAAAAGAATCTTGTAAAAGTTGCAAGAATCATACTTTCTGAATTCAAAGCTAAAGCTAAAGCTAAAGTAATTAAGACAGTAATGGCAAGAGGACAGACACAGAGATCAACGGAAGAGAATTTAGAGTCCAAAAATGAACATTTACAGCCAACTGATTTTTGAAAGGGGTGCTAAGATAATTCAATGGGGGAAGAATTATCTATCCATTAGGACTTTTTTCATTTTTGCTACACCATGTGGCACGTGGGATCTAAGTTTCCCAATCAGCAGTAGAACCCACATCCCATACGTTGTAAGCAGAGAGTCTTGACGACCGGACCATCAGGGACATCCCAAGAATAATCTTTTCAGCAAATGGTGACAGACCAAGTGAATATACACATGCAAAAGGACGAAGCTGAACTCCTTCCTTACCTTATACAGATTAACTCAAAATGGATCAAAGGCTTAAATATAAGAGCCGAAACTCTGGGAAGAAAACACAGGAGAAAATCTTTGCAAAGCTGAGTTAGGCAAAGCCTTAGGATACTAGAATTACAAGCAACAAAAGAATAGATATGTTGGACATCATCAAAATTAAAAACGTTTGTGCTTCAGTGGACAGCACCAAGAGAGCGGAGGGACAGCTCACATATTGGGAAAAAAATTTTGGAAATCGTATGTCTGATATGGGACTATGACTCATACTATTGTTGTTGAGTCGCTAAGTTGTGTCCAACTCCTTTGCAACTCCACAGACTGTAGCCTGCCAGGCTCCTCTGCCCATGGAATTTTCCAGACAAGAATACTGGAGAAGGTTGCCATTTCCTTCTCTAGGGGATCTTCCCGACTCAGGTATTAAACCCCGTGTCTCCCGCAATGCAGACGGATTCTTTACCACTGAGCCACCTGGGAAGCACCAGGACTCACACTACTTAACGATAAAAAGAAAAATAACCCAAATAAAAATGGGCAAAAGAGTTGAATACACATTTCTCTAAAGAAAATACACATGGCCAATAAACACATGAAAAGATGCTCAACATCATTAGCCATTAGGGAAATACAAATAAAAGTCACACGCAGTAGGACAGTCCAGTGGTTAGGCCTCCACACTTCCACTGGAGGGGGCAAGGGTTCAGTTGTTGGTCAAGGAATGAGATCTCACAAACTGTAGGGTGCAGTCAAAAAAAAATTTTTTTTAATGGAAATTGACAAGTTTTGATGAGGATGTGGAGAAACTGGAAACCCTCACACACTGTTAATGGGAATGTAAAATATTGCAGTCACTTTAGAAAACAGTCTGGCAATTTCTCAAAAAGTTAAAACACAGAATTACCACGTGCTCCAGCAATTATGTCGGCGTGCTAAGTTGCTCATGCACGACTCTTTGCACCTTACGGATTACAGCCGGCCAGGCTCCTCTGTCCATGGGATTTTCCAGGCAAGAATACTGGAATGGGTTGCCATCCCCTGCTCCAGGGGATCTTCCTGACCCAGGGATCAAACTCATGTCTCCTGCATCGGCAGGAAGGTTCTTTACCACTAGCACCACGTGGGAAGCCCTCCAGCAACCATACTCCAAGGTATAATATACACAAGAGAAATGAAAACAGGTCCACAACAAACACTTGTGACATCTGTTTCACAGCAGTATTATACAAAATAGCCAAAACGGAAAACTACCCAAATACCCATTAACTGATGAACAGATAAATAAAATGTGGTCTGTCTATACAACAGAACCCTATTCAGCCAGGAAAAGGAATGAAGCACTGATGATACTAAGTGAAAGAAGACACTTCAAAAAAAGACGATAAATTGAATGATTCCATTTACAGAAAAATTCCAGAGAAGGCAAATCTATAAGAAAGTGGTCGCCCAAGGATGGGAGAGGGGAGAGTTGGGAGGAAATGGGGAACAATCTCAAAAGGGTTTCTTTTGCATTGATGAAAATGTTCTAAAATTGATTGTGTTGGTTGCATCACTCTAAATAGATTTAAAACCACTGAACTGTATACTGTAAATAGGTGGGCGGGAAGGTTTGTGAATTATATTTCAATAAAACTAAAAGTTAAAAAAAGAAAAAAAAATAAGATAGACAAAAAAAACCATTAAATTTAAAAATCAAGTTGCAGAAGAGCAGTTACATTATGGTGAGCCTATCCGTGCTAAAAGAAAAGGTACATTTGTAGCTCTGTTAAAACTTCCCTGAAGGGCCCATAAGAGCATTACCAGCACTGGGATGGGCAGTGGGACCAGGAGCTGGGGGTGGAGGAAAGTTTTTAACATTTTGTACACTTCTATACTGAAAGATGATGCTGTGAAAGTGCTGCACTCAATATGCCAGCAAATTTGGAAAACTCAGCAGTGGCCACAGACTGGAAAAGGTCAGTTTTCATTCCAATCCCAAAGAAAGGCAATGCCAAAGAATGCTCAAACTGCCGTACAATTGCACTCATCTCACACACTAGTAAAGTAACGCTTAAAATTCTCCAAGCCAGGCTTCAGCAATACGTGAACCGTGAACTTCCTGATGTTCAAGCTGGTTTTAGAAAAGGCAGAGGAACCAGAGATCAAATTGCCAACATCCGCTGGATCATGGAAAAAGCAAGAGAGTTCCAGAAAAATATCTGCTTCTGCTTTATTGACTATGCCAAAGCCTTTGACTGTGTGGATCACAATAAACTGTGGAAAATTCTGAAAGAGATGGGAATACCAGACCACGTGATCTGCCTCTTGAGAAATTTGTATGCAGGTCAGGAAGCAACAGTTAGAACTGGACATGGAACAACAGACTGGTTCCAAATAGGAAAAGGAGTTCGTCAAGGCTGTATATTGTCACCCTGTTTATTTAACTTATATGCAGAGTACATCATGAGAAACGCTGGACTGGAAGAAACACAAACTGGAATCAAGGTTGCCGGAAGAAATATCAATAACCTCAGATATGCAGATAACACCACCCTTATGGCAGAAAGTGAGGAGGAACTCAAAAGCCTCTTGATGAAAGTGAAAGAGGAGAGTGAAAAAGTTGGCTTAAAGCTCAACATTCAGAAAACGAAGATCATGGCATCCAGTCCCATCACTTCATGGGAAATAGATGGGGAAACAGTGGAAACAGTGTCAGACTTTATTTTGGGGGGCTCCAAAATCACTGCAGATGGTGACTGCAGCCATGAAATTAAAAGACGCTTACTCCTTGGAAGAAAAGTTATGACCAACCTAGATAGCATATTCAAAAGCAGAGACATTACTTTGCCAACAAAGGTTCGTCTAGTCAAGGCTATGGTTTTTCCAGTGGTCATGTATGGATGTGAGAGTTGGACTGTGAAGAAGGCTGAGCGCTGAAGAATTGATGCTTTTGAACTGTGGTGTTGGAGAAGACTCTTGAGAGTCCCTTGGACTGCAAGGAGATCCAACCAGTCCATTCTGAAGGAGATCAGCCCTGGGATTTCTTTGGAAGAAATGATGCTAAAGTTGAAACTCCAGTACTTTGGCCACCTCATGCGAAGAGTTGACTCATTGGAAAAGACTCTGATGCTGGGAGGGATTGCGGGCAAGAGGAGAAGGGGATGACAGAGGATGAGATGGCTGGATGGCATCACTGACTCAATGGACGTGAGTCTGAGTGAACTCCGGGAGTTGGTGATGGACAAGGAGGCCTGTTATGCTGCGGTTCATGGGGTCGCAAAGAGTCGGACACGCTGAGCGACTGATCTGATCTGATCTGATACTGTTTTAACTTTTTATAAAGCTGGGTTGCTTTCAATATAAAATAATAAATAAGTGAAAGACAAAAAAATTTTTTTAGATCAAGTCAGTAATTCCAATTCTTCTTAACAGCCCTTTCCATTAGCAGGCAGGCTTATTGACCTCAGGCTTCAGCACTTTTTCTTTCTTTTTTTTAAAAAAGAGGCTTACTTAAATTTATTTTTATTCATTTATTTTTTGGCTGCACCGCACTGCACCTGTGATCTCAGTTCCCTAAGGAGGGATCAGACCTGTGCCCCCTGCCATGGAAGCACAGATTTTTTAACCACTGGATTGCCAGGGAAGTTCCCTTCAGCACTTTCTTGACAGTCATCACAGAAAGAAATATATTTATATTCTAACCCAGTGCATACCTATAAAATGTAAGTTAAAATGTCAGGAAACTGTACTTAGCCTTACTCTGTACAATGCACTCTGCTATTTTCTATTCTTCTTGTTTTGCTCTTTTCTTTCTTTTTTACTCTTTATCCTTAACGCACCACCCACACAGATTTCTCAACTCAGTTTGAAAATTGCTGCTCTGGGTGTCAACTGCCGAGTCTGTCTCTGACCCTCTGGGCAAGACAGTCACCGCCTGGATCCGATGCCAGAGCCACCTGATCCTGCTTGTTACCAAAATCGTCCCCAGGCCCTGTGCCCGCTTCTCTCCACCCTCGGCCGCTCCCAGCCCCAAGGCCTACTCTGCCCTGGTCAGCCCTTGGCCACGGTCCCTGCTGACCAAGACAGATGGTTGCCTGGGGCTGCACCCAGCCAGGCCACTGGCCTCTGGGGCCACACCCGTGCCAGGGGAGGAGCCGGAACCACAGCTTCAGCTTCAGACCGCCGGGCAGTGTAGCCCAGCGGTTAAGAGCCTGGGCTCAGAAGCCAGGCTGCCAAGGGTGCAAATTCCAGCTGTGCCGCTGGCGACCTGGACTACGTTAGCTCATCTCACTAACTCCCCCATCCATGAGGGCAGCTGAGTGGGAAAATGGCCAGACCGAGGTTCCACGGTAGCTCACAGGGGAATTCGGACCAGCACCCCAGCCCTCGGCCACGTTCCACCGCCGATCTGACCTTTTCCCCAGTCCTGGGAAACAAAATGAGCTGCAGACAAGCAGCTGTGACCCTGGCAGGCACTTGATAACGGATTCCAGAACTGAGCGAGGGGGGTCTGTTTTAAGGCTGTTCGGTGATCATAAATTTGCTCTTAAGGCAGCTGTGGCAATGCCTGCTAACTGCCCCCCAACAGCTCTTCTCTCCTTCTTAATATCAGAACCATGGCTTTTCAGCCAAGCATGTAGCCGCTCAAAGTCTACATTTCCCAGATTCCTTTGTAATTAGGGGTGACCATGTCACCAAGTCCTGGCCAAGGGGATATGAGCAGAAGGGCTGTATGCAACTTTAGGGAAGGGTTTTTAAATTTTATTTTATTCAAGTACGGTTGATTTACAATGTTCTGTTAATTTCTGCTGCACAGCAAAGTGATTCAGTTATACATAAAAATTCTTTTTCATATTCTTGTCACAGGATATTGAATATAGTTCCCTGTGCTACATAGAAAGACTTGCCTGGTGGTCCAGGGGGGTTAAGACTCTGCATTCCCAAGGCAGAGGGCCTAGATCAGGGAACAAGATCCATACGCCATAACTAAGACCCAGCACAGCCAGATAAATAAATACATAAATATTTTTTTAAAAAAATTAAGAGAAACTATCACAACATTGTTAATCGGCTATATCCCAACACAAAATAAAAAGTTAAAAATAAATAAACAAATACAAATTTTAAGAGAGGAAGTATACCTTTCTGCTCTCTCTCCTTCCTGCTGGCTGGAATGCAGGTATGATAGCTGGAGCCCAAGCAGCTAAATTTATCCATGAGAAGGAAGCCATGTGCTGAGGATGACAGAGTCATGAAATACAGAGAGCCTGGAACAGCATAATCTTATATCATGGGGAGCATAATTATCCTGGACTCACAATCTTCAGAGTTTGCTATCTAAACTTATGTATCATATTATAGTTTTCTTTTTTTTCTACAAGTGGCTAATTCTATCTGGTCCAGGAGCCCCTTCTCTTCCCTGTCATAAAAAGTCATATCATATCTCTTATGACAAACTGATGCCTGGGGAGGTCAGCCTGGGAAAACTGTGGTCTCAGTCCAGAGTCCTAACGTGGTAGCTGCTTCCACATCTGCCCATAAAGACTGAGCCCCTGGAGGACGTTGGATTCCCGTAAACAAGCAAGGAGCCCTCACTGGCCCATAACTCAGCCCCACGATGCCTGTTTCAACACTTACCCTCCTAGGAATCTCCATCAAACCTGGGCTTTGTTTGGCCCACAAAGGGCTTCTGTGTGAGCAGAGAGACAGACCAGGAGCAGAACCTCGGTTCCCAAGATATCAGGATTCTCAAGAAGCTCTCCTCTGCCCTCACTCAGACATCCACATCTTTCCTTCCTAGTCAGTGACATATCCTGGGAAAATACTTCTATGGAGAGGCAGCTGAGCAGAGCTCTGAGTCAGGCCTGAGTTCAAGTCCCAACTCTGCCACTTCTTAGCTGTGTGACCTTACCTCTTGGCCTCAGGGTTCTCACTGTAACCTGGGGTGCAGAGTTGCACTCACCCCTCTGACTTGACCGTGCTAGCACAGAGCAAGCATTAGGGCTATAATTACCATCATCATTTTTATTACCATCACTAAACAGAGCCGAGTCCTGGGTCCCAGCCACACTGGTGGCCTGGATGCCTGGTTAGCAGCCAGGCCAAGCTTCTTCAGGGGGCCTCAGGGAGCAGGCTATCTAAGGCTCTGACCGCCGAACCACTGCTCACTGTGTCCTGCCATAAAGGGCTTCTCTGGCAGCCACAGGGGAGGAAATGATGACTGCAATGCCTAGGTCAAGTCCTGTAGGCCAGGCCACAGTGACACCGGCCCTCCCTGGGGCTCCCCTCACCCCCTGGAGCTGACTTCCTGCTGTAGAAATGAGCTGGAATCTCCCACCTACCACTCCTGGGAGCCAGCACCCCAGAGCCAACATGGGCCATGCTGAGCTGCCAGGATACCCACTAGTATATGCCCAACACAGCAGAACTCACCAGTCCTTAACTGAACCACAGTGGACTGGGTGACTTGTGGGTCACCTCATGTCATACACCTGTTTCTGTTTGGGGATCTGCTTGTCCCCAGCTCTCAGGTCATGTGGTTGGGGTTGGAGATTCAGCCCCAGGTAACGGGGTATGTCACATGACCCTGCTAAGCCCATCGCAGCGTGCAAGTACTGCTCAAAGTGACTGATTCAGGGATGGGCATGTGACTCAAGTCAAACCACTATGGCCCAATCCCAGGTAAGCCTGGGGCTTTCGCTTGAGCAACTAGAAGAGAAGATCAGTCATTTCCTGCAGCATATTAATCCGAGACAAGGGCTGAGGTCATCAGAGAGCATCTGGTTGACATTTGGTGAAGCTGACATTTGGTGAAGAGCAGAACAAGAGATGTAGAGAAAAATGAATAGTGATGATACCATTTGAGATCCTGAATCCAAACATGCTTGAAGCCAAACTCCCTGCCTGGACTTCTGAACGATATGACACAATAAACCCTTGCCCTCTGGGGCATGTGGGGGCCAATCTGGCTGAGTACACATAGGTCTTGTGTCATCTGCAACATGAAAAATCCAAAACCTAACCAGGACTTAGGGTCACAGTATGTTATGTACACATAATTTTAAAAAATCTTTCATTAAAGCACTGGAGAAGGAAATGGCAATCCACTCCAGTATTCTTGCCTGGAAAATTTCATGGAAAGAGGAACCTGAAGGGCTACAGTCCATGGGGTTGCGAAGAGTTGGACATAACCGAGCACACACGCAGCTTAAAGCGCAGGGTTAAAAACAACACCCCTTTCCTATGAGGGCCACTGTGTATGAGCACACAGGTTAGGTATGCTCAACTCTAGTGAACAACCTGTGCAGCAGTACATGGGCAGCTCTCCTTCCCACCTCCGGGGCAGCCACTTCCAATTTTCTAGACGTGACTCTTGGTAGATAACACTATATCTCTAAGTAATATGCTTTCTCTGTTATTTCTTTTCTTAATTTTAATCATTTATTTTTGGCTTCACTGGGTCTTCGTTGCTGTGCATGGGCTTTCTCCAGCTGCAGCATGTGGGTTTCTCATTGCGGTGGCTTCTCTGGGTGCAGAGCACAGGTTCTATGGCACATGGGCTTCAGTGGTTGTGGGGCACAGGATTAATTACCCTGTGGCATCTTCCCCGTCCAGGGATCAAACCTGTGTGCCCTGCCTGAACAGGCAGATTCTTAACCACTGGATCACTAGGGAAGTCCTCTCTGTTATTTGTTATCTATCGATTTTCTGATATGACAAATGAAACTGTAGTTCCACTTCCCCTCATTACTTCTCTCCTCCATTCCGCCACTCCCAGACTGGTAGGTCTTCTGCTACTTCCTTTAGATACCATGCCAAGAACTCTCTTTTTTAAAATTATTATGAGTATAGTTGATTTACAATATTGTGTTAGTTGCAGGTACATAGCCAAGTGATTCAGTTGTACATATATATTCTTTTTCAGATTCCTTTCCATTATAGGTTATCACAAGATACTGAATGTAGTTTCCTGTGCTACACACTAAATCCCTGTTGTTTAGCTAGTTTATATATAGTAGGGTATATCTGTTAATCCTAAAACCCTAATTTATCCCTTCCTTCCCTTTCCTCTTTGCTAAGTGTGTTTTCTATGTGAGCTTATTTCTGTTTTGTAAATAAGTTCATTATTATCTTTATTTTAGATTCAACCTATAAGTGATCTCATATCATATTTGTCTTGCTCTGTCTGACTTACTTCACTTAGTATGATGATCTCTAGTTCTATCCAGGAACTCTCTGTCTTATCCCACCAACCAGAAGGAACGATGGGTTTCTCATGAGTTCATCTTACCCGAGACAGATGTGGTTTTTATGCTGCAAATGAGTGACAAGAAAGCAGAAGAGGCCTTTGCTCCCATTGGCCACAAAAATGCACAATGTTTACTGAACTAAGACAGACAAGTAACACATGTGGACAGCTTGCTGTGTCCAAGGCACCATGCTAAGCTCTCAATGTGGACTCTCCCTTCTGGCAATGACAGGTGACACCGGGCAGAGAAATGACTGCCCATCTCCGACAGGGCCACTCCAGGGAGGGAAACTGAGCAGACCCAGGCTGCCCTGGACTGCTCCTGGCTTGTTCCAAGGATGTCCTGGGCTCTAGATTGAGTTCTCAGTTTCCTTCAAACAAGAAACAGAAACTTATCTTGGTGCATTCCTGTGTTCACTGCAGCGTTATTCACAATAGCCAAGGTATGGAAACATACCTAGGTGTCTGACACATGAATGGATAAAGAAAATGTGGTATATCTATTTGTTGTTGTTGTTCAGTCATTAAGTCATACCTGGCTCTTTGCAACCCCACGGACTACAGCATGTCAGGCCTCCCTGTCCCTCACTAGCTCCTGGAGTTTGCCTAAGTTCATGTATTATGTACACAATGGGATATTACTCAGTCTTAAAAAAGAAGGAAATCCTGTCATTTGCAATAACATGGATAACCAGGAGGACATTATGTTAAGTGAAACAAGCCAGACACACAAAAATATTGTATGATCTCACTTACACGTGGAGTCTGTAAAAAGCCAAACTCAGAGAAGCGGAGAGTAGAGTGGTGGTTGCCAGGGGCTGGGGGTGGGGTGGAGGAAATGGAGAGAGAATGCCAAGGAGTACAAAGTTTCAGTTATACGATGAATTGAGGCCTGGAGATCTAGTGTACAGCCTGGTGACTATAGGTAATAATACTGAACTGTGTACTTGAAATTTGCTTAAGAGAGTAAATCTTAACTGTTCTCTCATACACACACACACACACAAAACCAAAATAAAACGAATGGTAACTATATGAGATTATGGATGCATTAATTAGGTTGATTGTGGTAACCATTTCACAAATACATGTATATCAATTCATCACATTGTATACCTTAAATATGTACAATTTTTATTTGTTAATTATACCTCATAAAGCTGGTGAAAAGGCACATAGGGTGCTCAACATCACTAATTGTTGGAGTGTGTGTGTTTAGTCACTCAGTCGTGTCCAACCCTTTGCAACCCTATGGACTGTAGCCCACCAGGCTCCTCTGCCCATGGGATTCTCCAGGCAAGAATACTGGAGTGGGTTGCCATGCCGTCTTTCAGGGGATCTTCCCAGCCCAGGGATGAACTCGCATCTGCCAGGTCTCCTACACTGCAGGCGGATTCTTTACCCACTGAGCTACCTGAGAAGCCCAATCGCTGGAGAAACGCAAATAAAAACAACGAGGGACTTTTCCAGTGGTCCAGTGGATAAGAATCCACCTCCAATGCGGGGAACGTGGGTTTGATCCCCGGTCAGAGAACCAAGATCCCACGTGCCACAGGGCAACACAGCTCACCAGCCACAACTAAGACCCAACACAGACAAATACATAAATAAATACATTTTTTAAAACCCATGATGAGATACCACCTCACACCTGTCAGGAGGGCTATCATCAAAAAGCCTACAGATAAAAATGTTGGCAAGGATGTGGAGAAAAGGTCCACTTTTGTGTGGGAATTTAATTGGTGAAGCCACCAATTACAAATTTGTAAGTATGTAACACAGTATAGGCTGTATAAATATGGAATATAGTATAAAAGCTAAAAATGGAACTGTAATAGGATCTAGCAATTCCACTCCTGGGTATATATCCAAAAAAAAAAAGAAAACAATTCAAAAAGATACAAGGATCCAATGTTCAACATTCATAGCAGCACTGTTTACAACAGCCTAGATACGGAAGCAACCTGTGTCCATCAACAGATGAACTGATAAATAAGATGGTGTGTGTGTGTGTGTGTGTGTGTGTGTGTGTGGTGGTGCTGGTTTAGTTTCTAAGTCAAGTCCAATTCTTGTGATTCCATGGATTGTAGCCCACCAGGCTCCTCTGTCCAGAGGATTTTCCAGGCAAGCATACTGGAGTGGGTTGCCACTTCCTTCTCCTGGGAATCTTTTCCACCCAGGGATCAAACCCAGGTCTCCTGCATGGCAGGTGGATTCTTTACTACTGAGCTATCAGGGAAGCCTATATAAATATATAAAAACATACACATATATACATACATATATACAATGGAATATTACCCAGCCACCAAAAAGTAAGGAAATTCTGCCATTTGCAATAATGTGGATGGACCTAGATATCATTATGCTTAGTGAACAAGTCAGAGAATACTGTATGTTAGCACTTATTTGTGGAATCTAAAAATATAACAAATGAATGTTTATAGCAAAACAGAAACAGACTCACAGACACAGAAAACATAGCGGGGAGAGGGTTAAAATGGAGAGGCACGTTAAAAGATCCAGACTACTATGTATAAACTAGAGAAACAACAAGGATATATTTACAGCACAGGGAATTATAGCCATTATCCTATAATAACTTTCAATAGAGTATAGTCTATAAAAAACATTCAATTACTAGGCTGTACACTTTAAACTAATATAATACTGTAAATCAACTATACTTCAATTTTAAAATAGTTGGGGAAAAAACAAAGCTCAGTGTTGTGCCCAAGACCCTGCATTCTGCAGTCACAGGACCCAGCTTGAATGCTGGCTCCCCAGCTAGGAGCCCGAAGTGCTCATCAAATGCCTTTCCAGGCTGCATTTCATTTATTTGCTGGGGGTGGGGATGATAACAAAAGTGTCGTATCAGGAGTTACTAAGTCAAGCCTCCAGCTAAAAATTCAGGTCAGTGTCTACCGTATCCCCGGCATACGGGTGGTATTCATAAATAAACATTTATTAAAACCATCTCAAGAAAGAATACAGTTCATGTCAGAATGCCAGAGTAAAAGGACTGATTTACAGATGTCTCCACCCAAGAACCACTCACTATTCATGACCAAGTCCTCATGTCCCTGCCCCTGCACCTGAAGGACCCTCTTTCTGGAATGCCTCTCCCAACTGCTGCCAAATCCTTCTGTTCCCTTCAAAATCCAGCTCAAATTTTTACCCCCTTGAGAAAGACTTCTCTGGGTTTCCATTATATCCAGAAACCCAAAAGTCTATGTGGTGGGCAGACTAATGCCCGCCTCCAACAAAGATATCCACACCCTAATTTCCAAAGCCTGCAAATATACTCCCTTATGTGGCAAAATCAACTTTGCAGGTAGGACTAAATGAAGGGTCTTGAGATGAAAGATTATCTGGGATCATCAAGTGAGTCTTTATAAAAAGGAGGCAGGAGTCAGAGCAAGAGACATGACAATGAAAAAGGAGTCATAGAGAAAGATTTGAAGATGCTACGCAGCTGGCCTGGAAGACAGGCGAAGGGACGAGAGGGGAAGTTATGCCATGCGGGAGGCCTGTAGAAGCTGAAAAAGGCAGAGAAACAGATTTTCCCTGCAGCCTCCAGACAGAACATAGCCCTGCTTTTGAACTTGACTACCCTGGCTTTTGAATTTCTCACCTCCAGAACCATAAGGAAAGAAATCTGTTGTTTTAAGGCACTAAATCTGTGGCAATTTGTTACAATAGCAACAGGAAACAAATACAGTCTAGACAGTAGGGCAATTTTGCCCTCACAGGGGATACTTGGCAATGACTGGAGACACCTCTGGCTGTCACAAGATAGCTCCCACAACAAAGAGCTATCCAGCCAAACTGTCAATAGTCCTGAGGCTGAGAAACCCCACTCTAGAATGACTCTGGTGGCATTCCAAGGAGATGTCCCCATCCACCTTCCCTCCTCTTCTCTTTTAAAAACACATCTCCATGCATACCAGAAAGAGACAGAGAAATCAGCTTACTCACTGACAAGAGCAGCAACCCACAGCTGAACCCAGGAAGACAAGTCAACATTCACTCTGCTAAGGCTCATAAAAACATCACTGCAGTTCACTGTGCTTCGTTCATATGAAGCCATTATGATTCAAAGGTTATTGTTTTAAAAACCAAAAATATGCCTTTTAGAATACAAAGCACAATATTGTAGGTATAGCTTCAATGAACAGAATGCACAAGAGGGCCTGAATTTTAATTTTTAATTATTTGCACCCTTCTCATGTTCCCAGGACACTCTGTACTCTTGGTGGCTCAGACCAGAGAGACAGCGTGTCTCACTTCTCAGGGCAACTCTGTGTTTACATAGCCTCTCGGTGCCCAGACCATGTGAGTGTCTGGAACAAAAGGGGCCGTGTCTTAGTCCTTCTAGTTCCTAGCCCAGAGTACAATGTCTGGCACACACGAGGTTCCCTAGAAATGCAGAGTGCATGAACGAATGAGTAACTGGAGAAAAGTGGGCCATTTTTGCAGATATAATGGGCATTGTAGGCATGGAGGAACAGAGAGACTATCAGGTTACAATTACAAGGCATCTAGGGGTTACTTAGCCAGGAGACACAGCTGAGTATGTGGGAAAACCTGAGTGGGAAAGCCTGGATCACGGGGAGGCCCTCAAAAAGCAGCCAAGACCAGGACTGGGCCCAACAAGCTTTGGAGATGAATGGATCTGGGTTCAAGTCTGGGCT
Source organism: Bos grunniens (assembly GCF_055505025.1). NCBI lineage: Eukaryota > Metazoa > Chordata > Mammalia > Artiodactyla > Bovidae > Bos > Bos grunniens. Next base: position 22,898,538 of record NC_141189.1, read on the forward strand.
ATGCCACTACTAGCCGAGTGCAGTTGGGCAAATTACCTAACCTCTCTGAAACTCAGCTTTCTCATCTGCATAATTCACTCATCTATCAAGGTGGGGCAGTGTGAGCAAGGTGGAGAAGAGGTGAGAGAGCTGGTCTGTGGCACAGAAGCCAGCTGTCCACTGTGTTTTGCGCTCCCCTGCCCAAATCCTTTTGCATCTAGGTGAGGCCAGGGGGCTACGTGTGAGCCGGTGGAATGCGGACAGAAGTAACTTGCGCTGCAATCAGGCCCATCCCATCCCCGAGGCCCGTTTTCGGCACCCCGGTCAGCCTCCCCTGCACTGCATTCCTGTCCTGAGACACGTAGCCCAGAACAGAGTCACAGCTTTCCAGCACCACGCACAAAGCTCCTGCTCCATCACTCCTCTCAGCCCCCTGGAGAGCAAGGGTTCCCCGCTCCCTGGGCTCACCCACACGGTGCCATCTGTTTGGCACACGGCCTAGCCTGCTCTCCCTACCCATCCCCGAGCCAATTCTGCTCATCCCTCAGGTCTCAGGTTAGATAGATGTCACCTCCTCCAGGAAGCCTCGCTGGAGCTCCAGGAGTTTGGCACCATTAGCTTCATCCTACAGATGAGGAAACTGAGGAACAGAGAGGTGAACTGACTTGCCCCAAATCATGTGGCTAGAAGGCAGGGGAGGGGGGTTTGCAGCCAGTGCAGATCCATCCAGGGTTTCGCTCAGCCCTGACTTGCTAAACCACTTTTAAACTGTGATTCCTGGGACAACTAGCAGGTCCCACTTTGTGCTTGTCACACGTGCAAATTCTGGGGCCCCCTCCCAGTCCTACTCAAGTAAACTCTGGGGGTGGGCCCGGCAAGCCGTGTTTAAACAATTCCTCCAGGTGATGTGGATATGCACCGAAATTCAAGAACCACTGACCCAGAGACATGTTCTCAGTTGAGCCTCCTGCATTTTGGCCACTCCCTGTGGAATCCTTGTGAGGTCTAGAAAGTGTCCCAGCTGGAGAACTGAACATTGTCTGCCCTCTGATTTTCTAGCCATCTGAAATGCTCCTCTGGGTGTTCCACAACCCTGGGTCTTTGGGGAACAAGAGACTGTCTTCTCCTTTATCATCAAGCCTGTTAGTGACTCACTTCTTTCTTTGTTTGAAGCCTGCTTCTTGTGCCCATGAGCCTTGGTGGCAGGAGTATAATTCAGCAACACTTGAAGGGCCAAGCCACTTTTATCCTACAGTGAGCACTACAGCCACTTTCTTCTAGAACATTCTCAGTTCACTGGGGTTACATCTGCAGCTTCTTGATCAGCAGAACTGATCTCCCCAGCACAAAAATGTTTATTTTTAAATCAGTCCAGCAAGCCACTATTACATTGAATGCGGTCCTGGTCATCAATACTTCCTGTATCAGCTTTAAGAATCAGACCAGAAAGAGTAAATCTTAAGAGAATGAGCCTGAACAAATCCAAGTTTCTGCTGTGACCCTCAGCTTTCTTCCACATTGCTCTGTGTCCTGGCACCTGGATGTCAACCCTACCAAAGACTGGACCAGATTTCTTTGGGGAATCTGATCAGTGTGAGAAAAAGGGCCTAAAGACACTCTCCCCTGTGGAACACCAGATCACCTGGAGGGAAAAGCCGCAACCAAGAAGCCCCTCTGATACCCACAGACTTTTCATAGGGCTTCCTGGAGCCCCAGTTTCTTCAGCAGATAGTCACAGACCACCAGAGAGGTGAAAGGAGAGCTCCCGTCAATCAGAGGCCCAGCCTCCTTCCAGGCTGTGGCTCTGCCCTCCACCAGGCCCTCACAGTCCTCTCAACTCTGCGGGTAAATGGGAGAATGGGGGAGGTTTTTAGGGTCCAGCCTTTGGGGAGACACACACTATTTCTGCTCACATTCCAACAAGCCAAAACTTAGTCATGTGGCCCAACAAATTGTAAGGGAGCCCACGAAATGCAACCAGGATGATATCCTAGGAAGAAGAGGACATGGTGACCAACAGCCATCTCTGCCACATAAAACATTAAAAATGTTTAAAGATCACATCAGTGATACATCCTTAGTCAGCCAGAAAGTACTGTCCTGTCACCCAAAGCACGCACACACACATGCACACACACACACACAATACCCTGCTGCAAATCACAGAATGTACACAAGTGATCATATGTAAACAGATCATTTCAAGGGATCCTCAGACCCTGACTTCCTCTCTCCCCACCCCCTACAAAAGATAATTTGGGACAGCAGCCCACATCCCTTCTTGAAGAAGAATAGGAGAGGAGCTGGGATGGCAATCCCAACCATCATGTTACCCCTGAAATCCCAGTAGCTTTATTGTATTTGTTGAATAAATGCCTGGAGTGAAAAATGAAAGGTGCTGTGGAGGCCAGGGAGAAGGACAGCTAGGAAACTCTAAATCTCACTTCCTCCCACAGGCATCCTTTCCATCACCACCTCCAGGAAGCCTTCCCCAATGACCCACCAAAAGACCTCCCCACTCCCCACGCCACACACACGGCATTATCAGCTCCCACCTGCTTGCTCTGTATTCCTTCACTTAGCCCACCTTGCTCATTAGTACCTGCTGTTAAGATTATCCTGGGCCTCAATTTCCTTCTCTGTAAAATCAGAGGGGTAGACAATTTCCTGGTTGAGCGGCCCCCAGGCAGCAGCTTCCAGGGCAGAGGACCCAGAAGTCAGGCTCCCACAGAACTTCCCCTCCGGCAGACTAGCCACCCTCCTCCCAGCAGCCCATGTGTCTCACCCGGGGCGCAGCTGGGCGGGTTCCCCGCAACCCCCGAGGCCGGCGCAGCGGATCTAGGCCGGGACTCACCCGGGGAGGCCCCCGCCCCGCCACTCCGCATACTGATGCCCGGCCCCTTGGCGCACTTGTCCACTGGGCCTGCCAACACCCGAAACTCTCGCAGTCAACAGTGCAGCAAGGGTGCGTCGACACTGTCCTTGAGGTTCCTGGAACTGGGGCCTCTTGTTTGGGGGCCCAGGTGGGGGATGAGGCTTCGGGCCCCGCGGGAAAGGAAGGCAGCCCTCCCCCACCTCTGCGGGCACCGAGGCGCCCCAGACGGAGGCCCCCAAGCTGCCTCCCCTACACCATCGAGTGCCAAGTATTTTCCCAATGGGCTCTGCCGTTAATCGGCACGACGCTCCCATTTTACAGAAGCAAACAGTGAAAGCCGAAGAGCTGAACCCTCACATTCTCCTTCCGCCTCGAGCCCCGCTTTTAAGCACCGGACCCTTGAGCGCTCCGGGCGCCGACGGCACCGGGGCGCGGAGGTTTGCAGCGCCGGATCCCGGCCCCACCTACCTGCCTCGGGCGGACCGGCGCGGCAGCCGCTGCCCACGGCCGCGAGGATCCAGAGGAGCTGGCAGAGGCTCGTGGCCCGGTGCTCCAGGGTGCAGGGCGGGCGGGCCCCCCGAAAATGCCGGGGAGCGGCGAGCCGGGCGCGCGGGCCGGCGCTCCGGGGAGGCGGCGGTGGCCGCAGGAACGATCCCGGGGCGCGAGGGGTGCGCGGAGCCGCTGGAATGACCCCGGGGCGCTAGGGGAGCGTTCCGAGGGCGACCATCAGCGGAGCTGGGGCAGCTGCAGCGGCAGCGCGGCTTGCGGGAGGCGGATCCCCACACTGGCAGAGCTGGGGCTGGGGCCGGAGGCGGCGGGCCGGGGCGGGGCCGCGGCGCTCACGTGGCCGCCCCCAGTGGCCGCCCGGACTCCTTCTGCCGCCGCGTGGACCTCCCGGCGCTGCGTCTGCGGCTCACTAGCCCGCTGAATACAGAGCTTCCGGATCTAACGCCTGGGGCGGGCCTGGCCACCTACTGGCAAAGGGGCCCCCCTCCCAGCGGGTAATTTGAGAGGGGGCAGCTAACCCCTTGCTCTCGTACCGCACCCTCCGGTTCTCCATCCGCTGCCTGTCTAGTTCCTGTATTCGAATCCTTTCCAAAATCAGTAATGATCTGATCTCATTGTACGTCTCTTAAAATATTTTTTTAATCAGAAATCGCTTTTTTTTTTCCCCTGATCTCTGCTTTGCAAAAACTTAGGCATGTATGACTATGGCAATTATTTGTGTAATGATTTGTATAGTACGTTGCTGTAGTCCTCTTAGCAAGAGGCATCTGCGTGCGTGCTAAGTTGCTTCAGTTATGTCCGACTCTGTGTGACCCTGTGGACTGTAGCCCGCCAGGCTCCTATGTCCATGGGATTCTCCAGGCAAGAATACAGGCGTGGGTTGTCATGCTCTCCACCAGGGGATCCTTCCCGGCCTGGCATCTAGCAAGTGCTTAATAAATACCTGGGAAATGAACGAATAAATATGGAAAAGTATAACGAAAAAAAAGGAAATAAAACTAATGATAACCACTGTGAACAAGTTCATATTATATTCTTCCTATTTTTCTAGTGAAATTTTAGAATTTTATAACTCTTAAATTTAGAAATAAAAGACTTCGCTGGTTGTCCAGTGGTTCAGACTCTGGGCTTCCACTGCAGGGAGCACAGAAAAAAAGATAAAACAGTGATATGTATCAAGCGTTTTTTCTCGTACTATCTTCATGTCAACCTTTGTAGCTGTACTGTACAGATCATAAAACTGAGGCTTATAGAGATACACTTGCCCAGAAGATTTCCAAGGTAGGGACCCCAGGCAAACACAGAGAAACAAGTGCATGCAGGCAGGCCAGAAACAGAGAGACAGGGTTATCTAGGTATGATTGTGGGAGTGTTTACATTTTTCCTAACAAGAGTGGACTCTTACCTGTTTCTCCTATCCATTCAACACTAGGTTGTAAACATGTTCCTGTGGTCAAGGGCTACCTGTCATTTGCAATGCCTTTTTGATGAGCCTTTTTGGAGTTGTGATCAGCTCAGATGAGATCAGATCAGTCGCTCAGTCGTGTCCGACTCTTTGCGACCCCGTGAATAGCAGCACGCCAGGCCTCCCTGTCCATCACCAACTCCCGGAGTTCACTCAGACTCACGTCCATCGAGTCAGCGATGCCATCCAGCCATCTCATCCTCTGTCGTCCCCTTCTCCTCCTGCCCCCAGTCCCTCCCAGCATCAGAGCCTTTTCCAATGAGTCAACTCTTCGCATGAGGTGGCCAAAGTACTGGAGTTTCAGCTTTAGCATCATTCCTTCCAAAGAAATCCCAGGGCTGATCTCCTTCAGAATGGACTGGTTGGATCTCCTTGCAGTCCAAGGGACTCTCAAGAGTCTTCTCCAACACCACAGTTCAAAAGCATCAATTCTTCGGCACTCAACCTTCTTCACAGTCCAACTGTCACACCCATACATGACCACAGGAAAAACCATAGCCTTGACTAGACGGACCTTTGTTGGCAAAGTAATGTCTCTGCTTTTGAATATACTATCTAGGTTGGTCATAACTTTCCTTCGAAGGAGTAAGCGTCTTTTAATTTCACGGCTGCAGTCAGCATCTGTAGTGATTTTGGAGCCCAGAAAAATAAAGTCTGACACTGTTTTCACTGTTTCCCCATCTATTTCCCATGAAGTGATGGGACCAGATGCCATGATCTTCATTTTCTGAATGTTGAGCTTTAAGCCAACTTTTTCACTCTCTACTTTCACTTTCATCAAGAGGCTTTTGAGTTCCTCCTCACTTTCTGCCATAAGGGTAGTGTCATCTGCATATCTGAGGTTATTGATATTTCTCCCGGCAATCTTGATTCCAGTTTGTGTTTCTTCCAGTCCAGCATTTCTCATGATGTATTCTGCATATAAGTTAAATAAGCCCGGTGACAATATACAGCCTTAATGTACTCCTTTTCCTATTTGGATCCAGTCTGTTGTTCCATGTCCAGTTCTAACTGTTGCTTCCTGACCTGCATACAAATTTCTCAAGAGGCAGATCACGTGGTCTGGTATTCCCATCTCTTTCAGAATTTTCCACAGTTTATTGTGATCCACACAGTCAAAGGCTTTGGCATAGTCAATAAAGCAGAAATAGATGTTTTTCTGGAACTCTCTTGCTTTTTCCATGATCCAGAGGATGTTGGCAATTTGATCTCTGGTTCCTCTGCCTTTTCTAAAACCAGCTTGAACATCAGGAAGTTCACGGTTCACATATTGCTGAAGCCTGGCTTGGAGAATTTTGAGCATTACTTTACTAGCGTCTGAGATGAGAGCAATTGTGCGGTAGTTTGAGCATTCTTTGGCATTGCCTTTCTTTGGGATTGGAATGAAAACTGACCTTTTCCAGTCCTGTGGCCACTGCTGAGTTTTCCAAATTTGCTGCTTTATAGACATTATCTTTTTAGATTCTGGTCATAATCCTCTTATTGTCCCCACTTCATACACAGGGAGACTAAGGCAGGTTAAGTGACTCTCCCAAATTTACATAGGAAGTTGCACATTTTGACCCAGGTCTCGGTATATATTGACCAACCCCTAGAGTGTCCTGTCCATAAGTCTTGACTCTTTAGTTTTGTGTGTGTGCTCAGTTGCTTGACATGTCCAACTCTTTGCAACCCTATGGACTGTAGCCTGCCAGGCTCCTCTTTCCATGGGATTTCCCAGGCAAGAATACTGGAGTGGGTTGCCATTTCCTATTTTAGGGGATCTTCCCAACCCAGGGATCAAACCCCTGTCTCTTGTGTCTCCTGCATTGGCATGAGGATTCTTTATCATTGTACCACCCGGGAAGGCCACTTCAGTTTTTGTGGCCCCTGAAAATTCAGATTCTGTTGGGAAAGTGAAGTCCTTCAACTTACCAGCTGCAGTGGTCTCTGTAGGGAGTAGTACAAGTTTATGAGGCTTGGGGAGAGGGTGACATTCAGGCAGTACCTCATAAGGTGGTGAAGGGAATGAAAAAAAAAGAAATGGTCCTGAAACCATTGGTCATCGAGTGTTTTACCCTTTGGCCTAAATACTACAAGTTTCAGAAAATGCAAGATCTAGAAGATATATATCATTTTTGTTTGAAATATTGGTTCCAGTAGTCACCCAAAACACTTTGGCTTTCAGCATAAAAAAATTATACCTGGAAATTTTAACCACGAGAAAGCTGAACAAGAACAGAGTCTGAGCTAGTCTGTTCAAGCCCAAAGAAAGGCCAAAAAAAAAAAAAAAAAAAGACTGCTCTACTTATAGCTCTGTGGCTCTGGACAAAATTTGGCTTCTTTTTTCCTCTCTTTGGTGTATGAGCATCTTTTGTCTTTAAGGAATCAGTACACCCTATTCTCAGTTCATGAGAACAGCCCTCTCCACTCTCCTGGCTCTAAGATTGGACACATGACTAGACCTGGTCAGTCAGTATATTCCATCCCTTTTGCCCCGTTCATTGGTTCTGGGAAGAGAATGTGACCCAAGTCAAGCCAATGAGATACTAATTTGGGTTTTTTATAGCAGCCATTTTAAAAGAGAATCTCTTTGAAGTAATCTAAGTGTCCATCAGCAGATGAATGGATAAAGAAGATGTGGTGTGTGTATACGTACACACACATATGGGCTTTCCTGGTGGCTCAGATGGTAAAGAATCCTCCTGCAATGCCAGAGACCCGGGTTCCATCCCCGGGTCTTGTCTGGAAGATCCTCTGAAGGAGGGAATGGCTACCTACTCCAGTGTACTTGTCTGGAGAATTGCATGGACAGAGAAGCCTGGTGGGCTACAGTCCATGGGGTCACAAAGAGTTGAACAAGACTGAGTGAGTAACACTTTCACTTTTCATATATATACATATGTAATGGATTATTACTCAGCCATAATAAAGAATGAAATAATGCCATTTGAAGCAATATGGATGGATCTGGAGATTATCATACTAAGTGAAGTAAGTCAGAGAAAGACAAACATATGATATCACTTACATGTTGAACCTAAAAAAAAAAAAATTGTACAAACGAACTTATTTACAAAACAGAAATAGACACACAAACATAGAAAACATATCTAAGGTTCAGTTCAGTTCAGTCGCTCAGTCGTGTCCGACTCTTTGTGACCCAATGAACCGCAGCACGCCAGGCCTCCCTGTCCATCACCAACTCCCGGAGTTTACCCAAACTCATGTCCATTGAGTCAGTGATGCCATCCATCCATCTCATCCTCTGTCGTCCCCTTCTCCTCCTGCCCCCAGTCCCTCCCAGCATCAGGGTCTTTTCCAAAGAGTCAGCTTTTCGCATGAAGTGGCCAAAGTATTGCAGTTTCAGCTTCAGCATCAGTCCTTCCAATGAACACCCAGGACTGATCTCCTTTAGCATGGACTGGTTGGATCTCCTTGCAGTCCAAGGGACTCTCAAGAGTCTTCTCCAACACCACAGTTCAAAAGCATCAATTCTTCAGCGCTCAGCCTTCTTCACAGTCCAATTCTCACATCCATACATGACCACTGGAAAAACCATAGCCTTGACTAAACAGACCTTTGTTGGCAAAGTAGTCTCTGCTTTTGAATATGCTATCTAGGTTGGTCATAACTTTCCTTCCAAGGAGTAAGCGTCTTTTAATTTCATGGCTGCAGTCACCATCTGCAGTGATTTTGGAGCCCCCCAAAATGAAGTCTGACACTGTTTTCACTGTTTCCCCATCTATTTGCTATGAAGTGATGGGACCAGATGCCATGATCTTTGTTTTCTGAATGTTGAGCTTTAAGCCAACTTTTTCACTCTCCACTTTCACTTTCATCAAGAGGCTTTTTAGTTCCTCTTCACTTTCTGCCATAAGGGTAGTGTCATCTGCATATCTGAGGTTATTGATATTTCTCCTGGCAATCTTGATTCCAGCTTGTGCTTCTTCTAGCACAGCGTTTCTCATGATGTACTCTGCATATAAGTTAAATAAGCAGGGTGACAATATACAGCCTTAACGTACTCCTTTTCCTATTTGGATCCAGTCTGTTGTTCCATGTCCAGTTCTAACTGTTGCTTCCTGACTTGCATATAGGTTTCTCAAGAGGCAGATCACGTGGTCTGGTATTCCCATCTCTTGAAGAATTTTCCACAGTTTATTGTGATCCACACAGTCAAAGGCTTTGGCATAGTCAATAAAGCAGAAATAGATGTTTTTCTGGAACTCTCTTGCTTTTTCGATGATCCAGCGGATGTTGGCAATTTGATCTCTGGTTCCTCTGCCTTTTCTAAAATCAGGTTGAATATCTGGAAGTTCATGGTTCATGTATTGCTGAAGCCTGGCTTGGAGAATTTTAAGCATTACTTTACTAGCACGTGAGATGAGTGCAATTGTGCGGTAGTTTGAGCATTCTTTGGCATTGCCTTTCTTTGGGATTGGAATGAAAACTGACCTTTTCCAGTCCTGTGGCCACTGCTGAGTTTTCCAAATTTGCTAGCATATTGAGTGCAGCACTTTCAAAGCATCATCTTTCAGGATTTGAAAGAGCTCAACTGGAATTCCATCACCTCCACTAGCTTTGTTCGTAGTGATGCTTTCTAAGGCCCACTTGACTTCACATTCCAGCATGTCTGGCTCCAGGTGAGTGATCACACCATCATGATTATCTGGGTCATGAAGCTCTTTTTTGTACAGTTCTTCTGTGTATTCTTGCCACCTCTTCTTAATATCTTCTGCTTCTGTTAGGTCCATACCATTTCTGTCCTTTATCGAGCCCATCTTTGCATGAAATGTTCCCTTGGTATCTCTAATTTTCTTGAAGAGATCTCTAGTCTTTCCCATGCTGTTGTTTTCCTCTATTTCTTTGCATAGATCGCTGAAGAAGTCTTTCTTATCTCTTCTTGCTATTCTTTGGAACTCTGCATTCAGATGTTTATATCTTTCCTTTTCTCCTTTGCTTTTTGCTTCTCTTCTTTTCACAGCTATTTGTAAGGCCTCCTCAGACAGCCATTTTGCTTTTTTGCATTTCTTTTCCATGGGGATGGTCTTGATCCCTGTCTCCTGTACAATGTCACGAACCTCCGTCCAGAGTTCATCAGGCACTCTGTCTATCAGATCTAGTCCCTTAAATCTATTTCTCACTTCCACTGTATAATCATAAGGGATTTGATTTATAATATGATTTAAAACCACTGAATGGTCTAGTGGTTTTCCCTACTTTCTTCAATTTCAGTCTGAATTTGGCAGTAAGGAGTTCGTGATCTGAGCCACAGTCAGCTCCCGGTCTTGTTTTTGCTGACTGTATAAAGCTTCTCCATCTTTGGCTGCAAAGGTTATAATCAATCTGATTTCAGTGTTGACCATCTGGTGATGTCCATGTGTAGAGTCTTCTTTTGTGTTGTTGGAAGAGGGTGTTTGCTATGACCAGTGCGTTCTCTTGGCAAAACTCTATTAGCCTTTGCCCTGCTTCATTCCGTATTCCAAGGCCAAATTTGCCTGTTATTCCAGGTGTTTCTTGACTTCCTACTTTTGCATTCCAGTCCCCTATAATGAAAAGGACATCTTTTTTGGGTGTTAGTTCTAAAAGGTCTTGTAGGTCTTCATAGAGCTGTTCAACTTCAGGGTTACTGGTTGGGGCATAGGCTTGGATTACTGTGATATTGAATGGTTTGCCTTGGAAATGAACAAAGATCATTCTGTCATTTTTGAGATTGCATCCAAGTACTGCATTTCGGATTCTTTTGTTGACCACGATGGCTACTCCATTTCTTCTGAGGGATTCCTGCCCACAGTAGTAGATATAATGGTCATCTGAGTTAAATTCACTCATTCCAGTCCATTTTAGTTCACTGATTCCTAGAATGTCGATGTTCACTCTTGCTATCTCTTGTTTGACCACTTCCAGTTTGCCTTGATTCATGGACCTGACATTCTAGGTTCCTATGCAATATTGCTCTTTACAGCAATAAAAAGGAGTGAAGTACTGATAAATGCTAAAACATGGATAAAACTTAAAAACAACATGCTAAGTGAAAGAAGCCAGACACAAAAGGCAACAGATATATGATTTCATTTATACGGAATGGCCAAAATAAGGAAATCCTTTGAGATGGAAGGCAGATTAGTGGTTTCCTGGGGGGCTGGACCTTGCTTCTATCACCAGTCACATCCACAACTGGGTATTGTTTTTGCTTTTGCTCCATCCCTTCATTCTTTCTGGAGTTATTTCTCCACTGATCTCCAGTAGCATACTGGGCACTTACCTACCTGGGGAGTTCCTCTTTCAGTATCCTATCATTTTGCCTTTTCATAAAGGTTACCAAAGAGGAAAGGGATAAATTAGGAATTTACAGATATACACTACTATATATAAAATAGAGAAACAATCTGAAAAATAATATATATATGTGTGTGTAACTGAATCACTTTGTGTAACAATTGTGTTAGTTTCAAGTGTACAGCAAAGTGATATATATATATATATATATATATTCTTTTTCACACTTTTCTATTATCAGTTATTATAAAATATTGAATATAGTTCTTGTGCTATCCTTGTTATTTATCTGTGGGTATTTGTTCTTAAAGCAATTAAGCAGTCATGATTCCCAATACAAACTGCAGGGTGTGCTATGAGAGAGAATTATAAGGGGCAATAAGAGATTATAAAGGCAAATGCAGTCAGAAAGGATTCTCTGATGAGATGACATTTGAGTTGCACTCTGAAGGCTTCCCAGGTGGCTCCAGCAGTGGAAAATCCAACTTTCAATGCAGAAATGCGGGTTTGATCCCCTGGAGTAGGAAGATCCCCTAGAGTAGGAAATGGCAACCCACTCCAGTATTCTTGCTTGGAGAATCCCATGGACAGAGGACCCTGGCGGGCTATAGTCCACGGGGTCGCAAAGAGTCGGCACTGAAGGTATCATTTCCATGAGCTTCAGGTGCCCGGGACCCAGAAGCAAGGTGATGAGAACCAGATCATTCTTGGTTTTAACTTGATCCTTAATCACCCCAGTTAACCACCACATAAAGCTGTTCGGACTTTACTGAAGAGTGTGGAATAACAGAATTAAACACAGGAGGATAAAAATGAAACTGTACCCTCATTTTGATAGTATCCAAGAGGAAAAATAAACCGCTCACAGTGTTTCTTGGCGCACTCTAGTTCCAAGCCTTACTCCATGTACTGAAGCCTGCCCTTTCTTCTCTCATGTGGACAAACATCTCCTCTCCAAGCACTGAAGGACAAAATCCCCACTTGTATTAGAAAAGCCCCTCTCCCTGCCCCCAGGATTTTTTTCCCCCTCTCTTTCCCTCCAGCAGAGTAATCACGGGACTCACTAACCCACAGGATGCAAAAAATATCATTAAGAAAGTAAAAAAACAATTCAGAGAATGGGAGAAAATATTCATAAATCATATATCTGATGAGGGATTTATAGCTAGAATATATAAAGAACTCATAACTCAAATAATAAAAAGATAACTCAATTTCAAAATGGGTTAAAGATTGGAACAGACAGTTCTACAAAGAAGATATACAAATGGCTAATAAGCACATGAGAACATCCTCAACATCATTAGTCATTGGAAAAATGCAACTCAAAACCTAATCTGCTAGGATGGCTATAATCAAAAGTCAGATAACAAGTGCCAGCAAGGATGTGAAGAAACTGGGAAACTCATTCACTGCAAGCAGGAAAATGGAAAACCGCTTGACAGTTTCTCAAAAAAATTAAGCATGGGGTGACCATATAACGTAGGAATTCCACTCCCCAGTATATATCCAGGAGAAATGAAAATATATGTCTGCACAAAAACACCTGTAAAAATGTTCACAGCAGCATTATTCATAATAGGAGAAAGGTGAAGACAACCAAATGTCCATCAACCAATGAATGGATAATTAAAATGGGGCACATTATTCAGCAATAAAAAGGAGTGAAGTACTGATAAATGCTAAAACATGAATAAAACTTAAAAACAACATGCTAAGTGAAAGGAGCCAGACACAAAAGGCAACAGATATACGATTTCATTTATATGAAATGGCCAGAATAAGGAAATCCTTTGAGATGGAAGGCAGATTAGTGGTTGCCTGAGGGGCTGGGAAGGGAGTTTGTGGGGAATGGAGAGTGACTACTAACAGGTGTTCCTTTTTAGATGAAAATATCTTAAAATTGATTGTGGGGATGGTTGCATAATTATGTGAGTATACTTAACAATGAGCTATACACTTTAAAGAGGGGTCTTGTATGATATGTGAATTATATCATGATGAAACTGTTCGCCTCAAAAAAGGGCTCACGGTATCTTCAGGGTGCTTCAGGGTGTGACTCAGAAGAGAGCTCACCAGGAAGAGGGCTCTAGCCCAGTCTAGGTACCTGGCTGCTCCCCACTTCAAAGGATGTGAGTAATCCGCCCACAGGCTCAGGGAGGGTTGGAGAACCGCTCCAGCCACAAATGCCATGGAAACAAAATGCTTCTAAGTACAGGCTGCTCTGATTCCCTGTCCACAGGAGGCCGTGGGAGTTATAGAGCAGTTTTAGGTTCACAGTGGAACTGAATGGAAGGTACAGGAGATTTCCTGTATCCGTCCTGCCCCCACACAAGACAAGAATAGCCTCCCCCATTATCAACATCCCCCACCATGTGTTACAATTAATGAACCTACACTGACACATCACAGTCAGGTAGAGTCCACAGTTTATATTAGAATTCACTCTTGGCTGTATACCTTCTATGTGCACGAGTGCTCAGTCATGTCTGACTCTTTGCAAGTTGCAACCCCATGGACTGTAGCCTGCTGGGGCTAGCCCATCAGGCTCCTCTGTCCATGGGATTTTCCAGGCAAGAATAGTGGAGTGGGTTGCCATTTCCTACTCCAGGGGATCTTCCCAACGCATGGATGGAATCACATCTCTTGCATCTCCTGCATTGGCAGGTGGATTCTTTATCACTGTGCCACTTGGGAAGTCCCGTACATTCTATGAGTTTGGTCTAATTTACAGTGACATTCATCAAGTGTTATGTTTAGTATCATACAGAGCAGCTTCACTGTCTTAAAAACCCTTCATCTATTCATCCCCTACATCCCCCTCACCCCACCCCCCGGAACCACAATGGGATGCTTTTAAGCAGAAACTTAAAAAAAAAATCCTTGGAAGTCCTCCCTGGCTCAGGAGTTGTAGGGCCTACTGTGTACAAAGCCATCACAGGGCCATTCAATGACCTACCTGTAGCTACAGAAAGACTAGCAGAAGCTATGAAATGACTACTCTTCTATCTTTTGGACAGTGTCTTTCTTTCTCTTGCACAAGGCAAACTCCAAGACTAGGTGGGGCATGTGTGGACCTTTAGATACGTTTGCCCCGGTACTGTTACAGGCTTTCCTCGTGGTTCAGGCTGTAAAGAGTCTGCATGCAATGCAGGAGACCCAGGTTCAATCCCTGGGTTGGTCCCCTGGAGAAGTGAATGGTTACTCACTCCAGTGTTCTTGCCTGGAGAATTCCACGGACAGAGAATCCTGCTGCTACTGCTAAGTCACGTCAGTCGTGTCTGACTCTGTGTGACCCCACAGACGGCCACCCACCAGGCTCCTCCATCCCTGGGACTTTCCAGGCAAGAACACTGGAGTGGGTTGCCATTTCATTCTCCAATGCATGAGAGTGAAAAGTGAAAGTGAAGTCGCTCAGTCATGCCCGACTCTTAGTGACCCCATGGACTGCAGCCCACCAGGCTCCTCTGTCCATGGGACTTTCCAGGCTAGAGTCCTGGAGTGGGTTGCCAGTGCCTTCTCCGCAGAGAATCCTGGTGGGCTATATAGTCCATGGAGTCACAGAAGATGGACATGACTAACACTTTTACTTTTTTCACTGCATAGGAAAAGATCTAGCAGGATACAGCTAAACTGTTACTCATTACAATGAGTTGTGGGATTTGGTTTCGAAGGAGGGACGTGGTGAGGAAGAGAACTTCCCTTTAACTTTATACAGATTTGACATTTGAAAAAAATTTACAATGAGCATGCATTACATTATATTTCACATTTAAAAAGACAAAAAAGCACCTTTCTTTACTGAAGTGTTGGCAGAGTTTAACTATGTGGAGAAATTAAAGATGATTTTATTCTTTTATTTGCGCTTTTCTTTTTTAGCCTCGAGTTTCTATAAGAAACACGTATTTATTGCTTTAGCAAAAGTTATTTTTAACTGTCACTTAAAAAAAAAAAAAAGCAAAAGATAAACAGAGTCCAGTTGCCCTGGTTTCCAAGGCCTCCCCACCCTTGCCTGCCTGGGCCTGGGTTTTGCGTAGGAACTGTCCTCCCAGACTCACCCTTAAGGCAGAACTCACCAGGGAAGCTGAGTCAGCACTTCTGCGGAGGCCTGCAGGGAGTCAGGCCTGCTCACTGGAGCAGATAAGTCATGGCCTTGCTCCCACTGGATTTTTGTTCTGTTGAAGCAACTGGCATGAGGGTTCTGAGGCAGCTCTGGAAACAGCTTTTCTTCCAGAAGGCCTGATTTTTGCCTTATCTGGTCTAGGAGGTGCTGGATAAATGCTCACTTGAATTATGAGAGAGAGAGAGAGAGAGTGGGAAGGGCTAGGGGTGTGTCATGGAGTCCAAGTTCATACTGCTCACACACACAACAGGCCAATAAATCGAGAGAGGAGGTTCTGGGCCAAGGAACAGCAACTTTATTTGGAAAGCCCGCAGGCAGAGAAGACTGAAGAAGGCAATGGCACCCCACTCCAGTACTCTTGCCTGGAAAATCCCATGGATGGAGGAGCCTGGTAGGCTGCAGTCCATGGGGTCGCTGAGGGTTGGACACGACTGAGGGACTTCACTTTCACTTTTCACTTTCATGCACTGGAGAAGGAAATGGCAACCCACTCCAGTGTTCTTGCCTGGAGAATCCCAGGGACGGGGGAGCCTGGTGGGTTGCCGTCTATGGGGTCGCACAGAGTCGGCCACGACTGAAGTGACTTAGCAGTAGCAGCAGAGAAGACAGTGGACGAGTGTTCCAAAGAACCACCTTATTCGAGTTAGAATTCAGGTTTCTTTTATCCTAAAAGAGGAGGCGGGGGATGGCTGGTTGTTGCAAATTTCTTGGCACCAGAATCCTTTGTTCTTACAATTGTTCATGTGGGTCAAGTCAAAAAGTTCCCATAAACCTCCAACAGGACAAATGTTATTCTCTGTTCTGCAACTTTCTCTTGCCTTATGAATGGAAGCATGTTATACCTTTAAAGATCAGAGCCTTGAGAAGGGGATATCCTGTATATTTTGGGTTGTAGGCAGCAACCTTTTACAAAGATGCAGAGCCATTGTGACTGAGTACAAGAGACAGAACACAAAGGTTAGAGCTAAAGGAATAGATTCAATATGGAGTCAGGTTTGTTCTTCACTGCTACAGTTCCTGCTAGCAAATGGTCCAACTACTGGAGAAGACTTTGAGTCATTTGTTGGGGGATTACTCAAAGAGGGGCTTCTCTGGTGGCTCAGATGGTAAAGACTCTGCCTGCAAGGCAGGTAGACCTAGGTTGGGTCCCTAGGTCAGGATGATCCCCTGGAGAAAGGAATGGCTACCCACTCTTAATATTCTTGCCTGGAGAATTCCACGCATGGACAGAGGAGCCTGGTGGGCTACAGTCTATGGGGTCCCAAAGAGTGGGACACAACTGAGCAGCTAACACGGTCACTCACTTTACCCAAAGAGATCTCTGCTTCCTCCTTGTGGCCACACTGGGTGATCTTTCAGAAGAGTTGAACAAAATGAATTCTGGGTGGCAGGAACTGGAAGTTGATGTGTGATGTATTTGCTCTGAATTTACTGCATTTTATTTTTATAAGGAAAACCACCATTTTGGTTCCCAATATGTATTCAAGATCTTACACAAAATATTTCAGATAATTGAGTTTTGGTCCTCATCTTTCTCCTCTTCATTTTTGATTAATCTGTAAGTAGCAATTTGTAACTTCGCTTTTAGCAACTAGACATAACCAAGCACGTAGATTATTCTTCAAATATTTTTGGTGAGATATTTCAAATACCTTTTGGAAAAAGGCAGAATTACAATAATTTTGCTTTGCTTCTTCTATTGTTACAACCCCTCCACCAGGATTCCCAGCTTTCCCATTCACTTAGATTCTTTCCTGAAAAAAAACTACTCAAAATTGGCAGCATCCTTGATTCCATCTTCTCCAGGGTTGGTACAGTTCAAGGTAAATTTAGGACAGGATCTGCTACCTTTTTTTGTTGACGCGCTTCCCCACAGGCTTTTTCACCGGCTCCATGGCGGCAGTGGAGGCAGAAAAGGCTACAGTGTTTTTAATATCTCACTGAAAATAGTCTTCTACGTGGAGAACACTGGATCTTGGAAGCGTCAGGAATGCTGGCTCTACCTGGGGCAGCTAACACAAATTTTTTAGCCTCTCTGAGCCTCAGTTCCCCGTTCTGTAAAACAAAGTGGATACTCGTGATGACCGAGGGAGCCTACACAAGTCAATGATCTGTAAAAGCGTTCAGTGATATTCCTTCCTGGAATCACAGTGGCAAGTGCCAGGCCATGGGGCCGCCCAAGCCTGCAGAAGGACTAGAGAGTCCGCAGGATGGGGACCCTTAGTTCCCCGAAAACTGGGTGCCGCGCGGATCTGCAGCTCGGCCCTGAGCAAGCGCCAGTGCAACACTGCCCCCACGTGGTCGTAGGCAATATGCCGCCTCACGGAAACCCAAACGCAAACAGATGACGATTGACTATTAACATTTTGGAACTCCTTTTTTTCCTTTTTCATGCTGCGTCTCGACTGTATTTACTACTGCGGATAACGAGAGCACTCCGATTCCGAAGCCCAGAAGGAAGCCACGAGGTGAGTACGTGGAAACTGGCGCCAGAGACGCCAGGCTGATATCTGGCAAACGTAGAACAATGGAGGCAGGGTTTGTAGAGAGCGAGGCGCCGCGTCATGAGACTAATATAGTACGTGTGGAACACCCTGTGAGCGGGAGGTAGCGTGGCCGAGTGGTCTAAGGCGCTGGATTTAGGCTCCAGTCATTTCGATGGCGTGGGTTCGAATCCCACCGCTGCCACACCTTGTGGGTTTCACTTTTTCAATTTCTGAATCATCCTCTCCCAGTTACTCTTAGCATTTTTTTGGTGTGTGTTTGTTTTTTAACCTTCTGACGCTCTTTTTTCTTTTTTAAAAATGGAATGAGGAAGGGAGGGGGAAAGGAGAAAACTGCAGCTCGGGGCACCTCACTCCGTTAGCCTAATACACAAACCCACGAATCCTGCTACCTAAAAGTACGAAAATGTCTCCCTATTTTCATAATAAAGCATCTGAGATACTTTAAGAAGCTCTCATCAGACTGCACCTTTGGTTTAAGGCTTCAAAGCCTGAGGCCCAGGGAGTGGGCATCTTTACCTTTCAGCGACAGAGATTAGGTGGGGGGGGATTTTAATCAAGACTTCACTTAGGAAGGGTCCCTTTCTGGCCTCTCTGGTCTGCAGAGAGCTCAGGCTGACTCCATAAATCCCTGTTGGTAGAAACTGTGTCAGGGGACCTTACGGAGGGTCTGGGGGCTCGAGAGCCCGCCCCAGCCGGGCTTATCAGCCTAGAGGTCCCAGCTTCACTGATCCACCTCCTGCCTAGTTTTTGTGCTTGTTTATTTACTCATTCAACAACAATTTATGAAGGGCCTACTATTAATATTTAGTCCTGGATTGGGCTTTCTAGGTGGCTCAGTGGTAAAGAATCTGCCTGCCAATGCCGGAGATGAAAGAGACACGGGTTCAATCCCTGGGTCGGGAAGATCCCATGGAGAAGGAAATGGCAACCTGCTCCAGTATTCGTGCCTGGGACACTCCATGGACAGAGGAGCCTGGCTGGGCTACAGTTCATGGGGTTGCAAAGAGTCGGACACGAAAACAGGAAGATCAACCTGAGGCTAAAGAGGAACGGGGCAGGTCTTGACACGCACGAAGTTCACAGCCACTGAACTTTCTTCTATTATACCTGATAATTAAGCAGCATGAGGAAGCTGATCCCTCAGAGATTACATTTAGTCATTATATCTCCTTTGACTTCTGTTGGCTGTGACAGCTTCTTAAACTTTCCTTGTTTTTGATGACCCCCGAGTTCTGAGTAAGACATTTTGTAGAAAGTTTCTCAATTACTTTGATTTCTTTTCATAATTAGTATTTGGGGACTTAGAATCTTAAGGGATTTTGAAAGGAAGACCGCAGAGGTAAAGCGCCATTCTCTTCCACATCAAGAGTACAGTCTATCAGGACTTCTCTGGAGGTCCAGTGGTTAGGACTCTGCCCTTCCAGTGCAGGGGGTGGCAGGCTCTATCCTTGGTGGGGAACTAATATCCCCCAAGTATGGCTAAAAAAAAAAGTACACATTATCCACATGACTTGTTCCTGTTGATGTTAACCTTGATCACCTGGCTGAGGTCTTATTTGCGGGTTTCTCCACTGGAAAGTCACCCCCCCCCCCCAGTACTGTATGCTTTGGAATGAAGTCACTGTATACACTTAAAAAAAATTTTTTTTTATTGGAGTCTAGTTGATTTACAACGTTGTGTCACTGTTTGCTATAGGGCAAGGTGAATCAATTATACGTACACATATATCCACTCTTTTTCAGATTCTATTCCCACGTAGGTCATTGCAGAGTACTGAGTAGAGTTCCCTGTGCTATTGCAGTAGGTTCTTATTAGTTACCTATTTTATATATAGTAATGTGGAGTTGTGATATTAAGGGTGAAATGTTTACATCAGTTAATTGAAATACTATACAAAGAAATTGGTCTCTTCCCTCATTTACTAAATTTATTTATACCATTATGGACTCCTGGATATTCATTTTGGGACATAATCCAGTAATAATTTGTTCAAAGTGTTGTATCTTTAGCCACTGGGAGCTCTTACAGCTGGCTCAGGTGTCCTTTGAAATACCTCCATCATTGCGTGGTGGTTGTTTTTAAACACTTCTCACTTTGTGGCACCAAAAGATGCTCCAGGTTCATCTCACATGTTTCCTGTTCCAGAGTTTGCCGTTTATCTTAGGCGTCATGGGCCCTTTTTTGGAGAATGGTATAAGGAAACAAGATCTGGGTACAAGATGTAGTCTAGATACCAAGGTATTATTGCTTCTGCTGCTGCTGTTGCTGCTGCTAAGTCGCTTCAGTCGTGTCCGACTCTGTGCGACCCCATAGACCGCAGCCCACCAGGCTCCTCCGTCCCTCAATTGATAAAATAATGAAATTTCCCAGGTGGCTCACGGGTAAAGAACCTACCTGCAATGTAGGAGACGTGGGTTCAATCCCTGGGTCGGGAAGATCCCCCGGAGATGGAAATGGCAACTTACTCCAGTATGCTTGCCTGGGAAATTCCATGGACAGAGGAGCCTGGAGGCCTACAGTCTACGGGGTCTCAAAAAGAGCTGGTCACAATTTAGCCACTAAATAACGACAACAAATGCTTAAAAAATAAAAGGAATAGAGTCACAGATGTAGAAAACAAACTTATGGTTATTAGAGGCGAAGAGGGGAGAGATAAATTGGGAGACTGAGATTGACATACTACATATAAAATAGATAATAAGGACCTACAGTATAGCACAGGAAACTCAATACTCTAACAACTTATACAGGAAAAGAATCTTAAAAAGGTGGATATATGTATATGGATAACTAATTCACTTTGCTGTACACCTGAAACTAACACAACATTGTAAAACAACTATTCCCCAATAAAAATTTAAAATGAAATAAAATATGAAAAGTATTAAAAAAAAAAAAGAAACTCATGAAGGGTGGGTTATCTGGGAAGCCTCTAAAACCCTCATGGGGGCTTGGTTTCTCTGCTGGGTGGAGGTGCCACCTCCTTTCCCATTGGTTAAAGACACTTGAGAGGAAGGAAGCTTTCTGATATAGTGACCTATACTGCCACCATCCGAGGGTTTAGACATTTTACTACCAGGGAAAGAGATGATTTAGAGAAACTCAGAAAACAAAGAAATTGATTTTGCTTTTGAGTTTCACAAGCTAAGGTTTGTCAGTAGAGAAAAGATTTACATTATGTCAACAGTAAAAGCCTATTTTCCTTCTGCTAAGAACAGATTTCTCAGAGAAAGTCAGAGAGGAAGGTGAATTTAAATGCAAGCATGTTACTGAGAAGAAAGAAATCCCAAGGGCTGCCAGTCCCAACTGGTCCAAGGTTTGTGGATCTGAGACTGAGATATGTCTCAGAGCTCAACCCAAGCCTTGGTCAAGGAGCAGAAAAGCAGAAATAACCTATGGGTCATGTTTAGGCCAGTGGGCCTGGGGCATCTCATCCACTTGCAGAGCAGTAACCCCCACCTTCCTCCACTCTTTCAAGTTAGACAACCCCAGTTTCTTCATTTAAAAATGAGAATAATAATAAGCCCTGTGTAAGAGTGGTCCTGAGAATTAAGTATTAGAGCATACAGATGAAAGCTCTTTCAAACTGTCAAGCATTAAGTATAAAGGATGAATCGTAAACAAAACATAAAGAATTATTGTTTTAAAAAATTATATGCACACATGCAATTCAACATAGTAAATAGGAGCACACATTTTTGAACTGCTTCACAAATTTTCTTAATTGTTCAGCAGAGAACACCCCACTAATACTCATACTGGGGCCATGTTGGCCCTAACTAACATATTTACTCCTCCCCATAACAGGTTTCTTTAGGTTTGTGATGGTTTCCTTCTCTGCTAGGATCCATAGTTTTATCAGCCAGTTCCACCTGTGTATATTATGATATATACACAGGTGTATATTATGATATATACACAGGTGTATTTACACACTAATATTTTGGTAACCACAATTGAAACCAAGATAATAGGGAGGCACTGCGTCTGTGGAGAGCAGGGCTGGATTAAGAAATATTGTGGTTTAAACATTAAAGACTATGGTGATCACTACTGGCCCCCTCAGGAACAAATAGAAGCAATACTAAATAAAAAAAGTATGACCAATTAATTTCTAAAAATGCCCATTATAATTTACTGCTATTTTCCCCAGAGATTCGATTCGTTTTTTAATTTTTTTAATTTATTTTTAATTGGAGAATAATTGCTTTACAATATTGCCTTGGTTTCTGCCATACAACAGATTCAGTTCTTTAAAAAGGGTGTGGTTTTTTTTTTTTTTGAGATTTAATTGATATGTAACATTATATTAGTTTCTGGTATACAATATAATTATTTGCTATATGTATGTATTGTGAAATGGTCACAATGTGTAGTTAACTTCCATCACCACAGTTACAATTTTTCTTGTGATAAAAACTTAAGATCTACTCTCAGCAACATTCATATACACAATATAGCATTATTAGCTATAGTAACCATGCTGTATATTACACCCCCAGGATTTACTTTTAACTGGACGTTTTTATCTTTTTATCACCCTAAAAAATATATTTTTTCTTTTTTGATGTCCCTCTGGTACCGAAATCTGTGCTTACTAAGCTGAATCTTCCCCAGACTTATACTCTGGAAACCCAAAAAGGCCAAGTAGGGCTAGGCAGAAGCCCGAGTCTCAGGTTTCCTTCCAACCCTGGCTATCAACACACAGGAGATCTGATGAGAGAGAGAACCCAAAACGTAAGCGTAGCAGAGGATCAAACACAGTTCTCCTAGAATGGGTCTAATCCAAGATCCCAATCTGAGGACAAGCCCAGGGAAGTTAGGGCAGCAAGGAGGCTCTGTGTCCCTAGAGAGGTAGCCACAGACAGTGAAAACTTGCAAACGTAAGCCCAGTTTACACAAGTGGCTGCAGTTCAGTTCAGTTCAGTCGCTCAGGCCCTAAGAACTCGCCTATGACATGTGACTGGAGCCAGACGGAAGGGGGCGGGGCTAGGACCGAATCTCAAGCAGAAGAGGGGAAGGACCCGACCCAGAGGGATAGGGCGTGCCTGCTTGCTCAGTCGTGTCGGACTTTTTGCGACGCTATGGACTGTAGTCCGCCAGGCTCCTCTGTCCATGGAATTCTTCAGGCAAGAATGCTGGTGTGGGTTGTCATTTCCTTCTCCAGGGGATCTTCTCGACCCGGGAATCAGACCCACTCTCTGATGTCTCCTGCATTGGCAGGCGGGTTCTTTACCACTAGCGCCACCTGGGAAGCCCCCACCCAAAGGGCTGAGCAAGGCTAATTCCCTGGGGAGAAACCAGGAGGCGGGCTCAAGCTTACTGGTAGAGCCAGGAAGAGGGCGGAACTAGAGCAGGAGAGAACCCTGGGGCGGGGCAGACCTGGGTAGGGACGGGGAAAAGGTCTGGAAGGCGGAGCAGGCTGCGAGGCTAGGACCTTCCCGTGGTATCCTCTCCAGGCCAGGGGGATCTCAAGACCAGAAGGGAGGAGCAGGGGCGTGGTCATGACCCAAGAGGCGGGGCAGGGGCGTGTCTAAACACAGGGGGCGGGGAATGGGCGGGGTCAGAACGCTGGGCCCCAGAGGATGATATTTAGTAGCTAAGTCGTGTCCAACTCTTGAGACTCCATGGACTGTGGCCCACCGGGCTCCTCTGTCCATAGAATTCTCCAGGCAAGAATACTGGAGTGGGTTGCCATTTGAGCCCCGGGCAGATCCAAGCCCAGAGGGCGTGGCAGGGACAAGTCCAGGACTCCAGGGTGCGCCCAAGTCCGGAGGGCGGAGCAGGGTCTGGTCCGAGTCCTGAAGGCCAGGCGGGAGCAGGGATGGGCCGGCGACGACGGTCAGATGATGGACGGCTGCAGGCCTAGGAAGCGCAGGGCCAGGACGAGCAGGCCAAGGAACAGCAACAGCCCGAGCAGCAGCCGCAGGAGCGTCCGCGCGTTGGAGCCGCGGGTCCGCCCGGCTGTTGACTGCACATATCGCTCTACTGCATCCGCGAAGCTGAACTTGTCCGGCACGTAGCCAAGCTGGGCGCGGGCCTTGGCGATCTGGAAGGTGTGTGTCACGGCCACACTGCGCACCTGCGGGGAGAGCGGGACAGCCGCGGGGCGGGACTAGTGGGCGTGGGAGGCAACCTTGTTTCACTGGGACCGGAGAGGGTAGGGATTCCCCTTGCGTCGCACAGCGATTTAAAAGGACCTCCCAAAGTGTTGGATCTTGCGCCTTCCATGTCCTCATGGGGAGGACTTCCTTTCTCTCTTCCGCTCCCATTTTCTTTGAGGGCGTCGCCTCCCCGATGTCTTTTCGGCATCTCCTCACCTTACTGAATTTCTCAGTCCCCCAAAAATAAAGGCCCCACCTCTGCACTCCCTTCCTTGGCCTAGAAGATGCTGGGGCTCAGGAGAACCTTGATACATTCTGCCTATAGCCTGGGTGCAGCTCTCCGGAAACAAGTGTCTCCAGGGTATACCCTGAGCTTTTCAGCCCACAGCCCCAGATCGAGTCTGGGCAGGCAGGTCCCAGGGCACTCCCTTGCTTATTAACTGAGCTTCCCTAAGAGAGGAATTCAATTATGCAGAAGTGATGACTCTCCAGGGCCTGAGCAACCTTCCCTGCTGGCAGAAGTCCTGGGGCCCACAGGCTTCAAAGGAAGTACCGACAGCTAACAACTGCTGAGCTAGCACCCCGTGCCTGTCGGACTGAATTCTTTCTGGGCCTCCTCTCATTTAATCTTCTGAAATGCTAATACCACTGGCTCCTCTTGAAAATTGATCAGAGAGGTTAAGCGACTTGCCCAGGGTCACACAAGGGAGCTAAATTCTAGCCCATGCCTTTCCCTGCTATGTTAGGACTGGGAGGATACCCTCCCACTTAGTTCATTTCTTCTGCTTTAGTTCCTCAGCTGAACACTGGGAAGGAGTCCACTAGCTGCTTGATTCTGCTGTGGCCCTGTAACAGCCGTTGGGGTCAAGCCCCTGATCTTGGATGCTAGTGTGGGGAGAGAGGGAGAGAGGCCAGTTCTTGTCTCTTTTTGCCTCAGTTAGCAAGTTCAGGGCTTTGGGGGATACAGCTATGAAGTAGATAAACAGGGGTCCCAGATCTCAGGCTTGGATATCACCTCCTTTGGGAAACCCTCCCTAACTTCCTCAGAATTGATTTATGTGCCTCTTCTGTGTACTCTGAAGTTTCTCATCACTTCCCCCAATACAGTCTTTATCACAGTGTTTTGAGTTGCCTGATTGTTGGGCGGTCTTCCTCTTTGGATGGACTGTGAACTCGCCATTAAATGAGATAATACTCTTTTTGCCCTTCCTAACTTACCAGAGCATCAGGGACAGTCAAATCAGAGAGTGGACTGGAAGGATTTTGCATATAATACCAAACACCACTTGTTGCTTTACTGTTTGTGAAAGTGAAAGTTAGTCACTTAGTCATGTCCAACTCTTTGTGGACTGTAGCCCACCAGGCTCCTCTGTCCATGGAATTCTGTAGGCAAGAATACTGGAGTGGGTTGCCATTTCCTTCTCCAAGGGATCTTCCTGACCCAGGGATCGAACCCAGGATTCCCTCATTGCAGGTGGACTCTACTGGCTGAGCCACCAGGGATTAACAGATTATTACTGTTTATAATCTGCATTAAAACATCCTCTCTTAATAAACAACAAGGGCCTGTATAGCACAGAGAATTATATTCAATATTCTATGATATGGACATCCCTGGTGGTACAGTGGATAAGAATCCACCTGGCAATGCAGGGGACATGGGTTTGATCCCTGGTCCAGGAAGATTCCATGTGCCAAAGAGCAGCTAAAGCCTGTGGGCTCCAACTACTGAGCCCACACTCTAGGGCCCACAAGCTGCAAATACTGAAGCCTATATACCTACAGCCTGTGCTCCATAGCAAGAGAAGCCACTACAGTGAGAAGCATCAGAAAGAAGAGTAGTCCCCGCTCATTGCAATTAGAGAAAGCCTGCATGCAGCAACAAAGACCCAACACAACTCCCCCAAGATTATATATATATTTGAAAGTCGCTCAGTCGTGTCCAACTCTTTGCGACCCCATGGACTTATACAGTCCATGGAATTCTCCAGGCCAGAATATTGGAGTGGGTAGCCGTTCCCTTCTCCAGGGGATCTTCCCAACCCAGGGATCAAATCCAGGTCTCCCGCACTGCAGGCAGATTCTTTACTAGCTGAGCCACAAGGGAAGCCCCAAACCATAATGGAAAAGAATATTTAAAAAAGAATGTAAGGATATATAACAATCACTTTGCTATATAGCAGTAATTAAGACACTGTAAATCAACTATTCTTCAATAAAAAAAAATCCTCTTTTGAACAGTATATGTGAATAGGAAGTAAGGTCAGCCCTACCTTCATTCCTTAGAACAATGCCTGGCATACAGTAGGAGCTCAATACATGTGAAACGAATGAAAAAAGGCTAGGAAGTCAAACTAGAGGGCTGGTTAGTATGTAATAGATTGGCCAGCAGAGGGCGCCTGAGCCACGGTGCCCAGAAACTTCACAACTAACTAGGGATCCTTTGCTCCAAAATTGAACAAGGAAACCAGAGACAGACAGGGGAAAGACAGAGGAGCCAGCGCCCAGCCCGACCACAATTCAGCAGCACCTTGGCAGCTATTTTATGTGAATATGATTCCTGACATTTCACAAGCTAATGGTTAAGCTTGGAATCTTTTAGGTCTAGTCTGGGTTCAAATCTCAGTGCTGCTACATAAGTAAATAGTGATGGGCAGGTTATTTCACCCTCTCCCCCTCCCCTAACTGTGTGTTTCATTTCCTCCTCTGTACATGGAAGTGATAACAGAATCCACAGTGCGTAGTGGTTGTCAAGATTAAATGAGATAAACACAGTGCCTGGTATTTCATCATCACAAAATAGATGGTCCCTATTTTTATTTTTCTCTTTTCTGTGCTAGTCCAGATGGTTAAAAGGAGAAACCATAGGGAACTGCTTCTTTTCATGGCCCATTCTTGATTCTCTGAGGTGGGGAGCACTGAGCTTTGAGTGTGAAGTCAATTCTAGGTGGGACCTTGGTATGTGTATGCATACTCAGTTGTGTCCAACTCTTTGGGACCCCATGGATGGTAGCCTACCAGGTTCCTCTGGCCATGGGATTTTCCAGGCAAAAATACAGTGTGGTTTGCCATTTCCTCCTCCAGGGGATCTTCTCGGCCCAGGGATCAAACCCACATCTCCTGCGTCTCCTGCATTGGCAGGCGGATTCTTTACCACTGAGCCACCTGGGAAGCCCTGAACCAATCAATGATTGGTTCACTCTAGTGCTCACAATTTTTCACCATTAAATGAGATACTAATCTTTTTGGCCTTCCTAACTTAGCAGTGCATCAGGGACAGTCAAGGGAGAAAGGAAGGATTTTGCAAGTAACACCGAACACCACTGTTGCTTTACTATTTACAATCTGCATTAAAACATCCTCTCTTTTAGGACTTCCCTGCTGGTACAGTGGATAAGAATGTGCCTGCTAATGCAGGGGACATGGGTTCAATCCCTGGTCTGGGAATGTTCCACATGCCTCAGAGCAACTAAAGCCCATGTGCCACAACTACTGGAGCCCATGTGCCCTAGGGTCCATGAGCCACAACTACTGAGCCTGTGTGTTGTTACTACTGAAGCCCCTGCACCTCGAGCCGATGCTCCTCAGGAAGAGTAGCCCCCGCTCATCACAACTAGAGAAAGCCTGCATATAGCGATGAAGACCTAGTGCACCTAAGAATAAAGAAAGAAATAAATGAAAAAGTAATGTTTAAATAAAAACAAAACATCTCTTTTAAACTCCATATGCAAATAGAAAATGCATCATTGTTATTTGAGAACAGTGTCGTTAACACAGTAGGTCCTTAATTAATATATACTTATTCAGTGAGCAGGAATTGTGAGCCTCAAACTGTGAGCCTTGAGTCAACAGGCGGTGTGTGCACAGTGACAGCTGTTGGGGAGTGGAGACATTCCAGAAGGTGAATGTCATGGAACCTGCCTTCGGGAGCCTCCAGTCTGGCTGGGAAGGCAAGCTGCTTATGAATGAAATGACAGTGATGAAGAATGGGCTTGGAGCTATCACCCTTCAGACCAAGAGAGCACAGCCTAAGCCAAAGCCCAGAGGCTGGGACATGATAAAAGAGCTGGCCCTAGATTTGGGCGCACATGGGAGATTCTGAGACCTCAGACAAGCATCCAGTTATGGTGTCAGAGTAGGAGTGGAGAAGGGGCAGGAAGAAGGGCACAGGGGCTCCCCTCACAGCAGCCCACTTACCTCACTCCGGGTGAGCAGCGGCGGGAGGCTGCAGATGGGCCTCAGGGCCAGATGCAAATACTCCATCACCGTGGCTGTGTGGGGAGAGAGGGACCAGTGAACAGGTGCCTGCTCTTCACAAACTCCAGGGAGGCTCTCAGGGGCAAGTCAGTTGGGGGGCATTATTTGCTTTGCTAGGAGTAGTCTTCACTTTGCCAACATTTTTCTGTCCTTGGGATTCCTTTAAATCAGTTTCTCAGCACAGCCTGGGGCACCTTGCTTGGTGATGAAATATGTCACAAGTAAGTTGTTATTAATATTAAAAGCCTGACATCTTAAAATCAATCTGAGCAGATTCAAAGTGATATCTACAATCATGTCTCTCTCACTGACTTCTATTCCGGTATGCTCTCTTGAGTCAGAGAGAAAGAAGTTGGGGCAGTGATTGAACTCAACATGCGCTTTATACTGGATCACTTTTTTAAAAATATTCCAGCTTCCCCCACCCCTTTGTACCTGTAGAATGCTGAGATAATAGGTCTGGGATGTGGCTGAGGCATTTCTAGATTTTAAAAGCTCCCAGGTGATTCTACTGTGCAGCCAAGGGTAAGAAGCACTGAGTTACAGATAGCTCACTGGGAACTGGGAATTCATAGGTAATTCACTAAAACTGCCAGAACCTGCAGTTGAACTTTTCTCAGCTGGGAGTCAGGAGTGTCACTCTTGGAGATGCTGTGCAGGGGAAGCCGTTCTGTGCCGGTGCCCTGGGAGAGAGAAGTCTGCAAACCCCAGCTTTCAATGGCAAGCATGCCAGTGCTCTTAAAGAGCAACAGATCCAGCTGAGGTTTTCCAGGAACTCAATTATCTGTGACTGGAGGGCCACTTATCCCCTGGGGCTGATCACTCCATGCCTGACACACGCTCAGCATTCCAGTTGGAAGGAGGCCAGCAGAGAGACACCGGGCCGTGAGAGTAAAGACTGAGGAGGCGAAAGTGAAAGTGTTAGTCGCTCAGTCGTGTCTGACTCTTTGCAACCCTATGGACTGTAGCCTGCCAGGATCCTCTGTCCATGGAATTCTCCAAGCAAGAATACTGGAGTGGGTTGTCATTCCCTTCTCCAGGGGATCTTCCCAACCCAGGGATCAAGCCTGGGTCTCCTACACTGCAGGCAGACTTTTTTACTGTTGAGCCACCAGGAAAGGCCCAGGGTCAAAACTGAACCTCAACATGTCCCAAAGCAGCCTTAACTCCAGGTTGACCCTGGTGGATGGGGCAGCCTCTCCTCTACCTGGCTAAGCACCTTCCAGCACAGCAGAGGGGCTGGAAGTGGGCTATGGAGTCAGCCGAGCACAGTGTGAATTCTGCCTCTCCTGCTTTCTCAGCATGGCATTGTGGGCAGGCTGCTAACTTGTCGGGGCCTCAGTTGCCTCATCTTTACAATGGGCCTAATCATACCCACCTGGGAAGTGGGATAGACTTTAAACAGGGCCAGGACTAGGGTGAGGGGAGTAAGGTTCCTTGAGGGCAAATTTAAGGAGGCACTTGCTCTCAGGGCTGGGCAAGTGCAGATCAGGCTTGGAGCATTTGACTCCTGAGAGTGCGGGTTTCCTTAAATTTTGTGCCCTCATGGCCCCACTCATCCCAGCTAGGTCCTGGCTCTGGGTTTAAAATGAAGTAACGCATTGATGCTTTCTGAACTGTGGTGTTGGAGAAGATTCTTGAGAGTCCCTTAGACAGCAAGGAGATCAAACCAGTCAATCTTAAAGGAAATCAATCCTGAATATTCATTGTAAAGACTGATGCTGAAGCTGAAACTCCAATACTTTGGCCACCTGATATGAAGAGATGACTTATTAGAAAAGACCCTGATGCTGGGAAAGATTGAAGGCAGGAGGAGAAGGGGATGACAGAGGATAAGATAGTTGGATGGCATCACCAACTCGAGGGACATGAGTTTGAGCAAGCTCCGGGAGATAGTGAAGGACAGGGAAGCCTGGCGTGCTGCAGTCCATGGGTTTGCAAAGAGTCAGACACAACTGAGTGACTGAACATGGGGACGATAATGCATGTGCATCTGGCACATGGAGGGTTTTCTCACACACACACTCCCTTCCTTACCTGACAGGTAAACCCAGGAAGTAGGAACCTGGATCCACGGCTGGCTGTACCCCAGCTTCTCAAACTGCAAGGAAACATGGCTTGAGGCGAGAAAACAGAACCTGAAGGGCTAGCATGCAGAGACCACATACTGCCTTTACCCCAGAGTTATCAGAGCACCCCCTGGCCCCTCCTCAGCTGCCCACCAAAGCGGGCAGACCCCACAGCCAGCCCTACGTTTACACCAGTCTTTAAATGAAATCCATGCTATAACCTGGAAAATTAAGTGGGAGCTGGTTGCACAGAGTGGGTTTTTAAACTTGGGCTCATTCCCATCTAGTCATTTTTTACATCTGCTTCACCCAAACACACACTAAGGCACTTATATAGAATTTACGATAGCCCGCCAGGTTCCTCTGTCCATGGGGAGTCTCCAGGCAAGAATACTGGATGGGTTACCATGCCCTCCTTCAGGGGATCTTCCCGACCCAGGGATCAAACCCACATCTCTTGCCCTGGCAGGCAGATTCTTTACCACTAGCACCACCTGGGAATGTATGACCCAGGAATTCCACTCCCAGGTGTAGACCCAAGAGAAATGAGAATGTATGTCCACACAACTATTTATACACAAATGTTCATAATAGCATTACTGATAACACCCCCAAAGGGAAAACTGAAATTTCTATCAACTGATGAATGGATTAACAAAATTTGGCATATCCACTGAATGGAATATTTTTTTTTTGGTAATAAAAAAGAATGCAGCGCCGATATGACACATCCACAAGATGGATGAACCTGAAAACATTATGCTAAATGAGAGAAACTTAACACAGAGCCCAAATGTATGATTCTGTTCATAGGAAATGTCCAGAACAGGCAAGTCTATAGAAGCAGGGAGGAGGTTAGTGGTTGCCTATGGCTAGGGGTGGGGTGGGAGGAGAGGTAAACAGAAATGACAGCCAAAGAGTCTGGTTTTTGGAGGGGTTCTTTTTGGGACTTCCCTGGTGGCTCAGAAGGTAAAGCGTCTGTCTACAATGCAGGAGACCAGGGTTCAATCCCTGGGTTGGGAAGATCCCCTGGAGAAGGAAATGGCAATCCACTCTAGTACTATTGCCTAGAAAATCCCATGGACAGAGGAGCCTGGTAGGCTACAGTCCATAGTGTCACAACGAGTCGGACACGACTGAGCGACTTCACTTTCACTTTCTTTTTGGGGAAGGTGACAAAATGTTCTAAAATGTGTTTTGGTGATGGTCATACAACTCTTAAAATACTAAAAACCATTGGCTTGTATGCTTTCAATAGGTGAACTGTATGGCCTATAAATTATATCTTAATAAAGTTGTTAAAAGTTGACATGCAAAGGGCCTGAATACCCCAAAGATATATCCTCCAGTGTGGGGTTTCTGGTCGACCCCTTCAAGGAGTCTGTAGGCTGCTGGGAGAGGAGGCTGGGATTCTCAGCATGGGGGCTGTGCCTCCCTTTGTGAAGGCCAGCACCTCCCTTTGGGCTTTGTCCACCTCCTACTTACCTCTTTCAGGGCCTCCCTATATAGTACGGAGGTGGGGGGCCCACAAGGCAAACTTCACAAGACATCAACATAAATCAGGAAGCAGGCTGAGAGGGACCGTGGCAAACTCGGGGAGCTCCTGGCCTCCTAAATGGGTGGTCATGACCCAGGTCCAGTGTCTCCCAAATGGACACTGTTGCCAGAGCTGGCCTTTAATGTGAAACCTTCTGAGCTTTTGGAAGGAGGAAAAGGTGACAGGGAAAGAAGACGTGGGGATCCCGGAATTCTCACTTGAGTTGGTGGCGTTGTCTGGGCACCTACCAGTGGGGCCATCCACTCGAAGAGGTTGACGCTCTCCCCGTCATTGATGTAGTACGCCTGCCCACTCTGAGGGGACACGCGGGGAGGGGGATGTCAGGCACAGGCCATCACCTGACCCCGTCCTCTCTGACGGCTCCTAGAAGCTGCCCAACTCCCCATTCTCCCAAGCAGCCCTGGAGAAAGATCTGAACAAGTCCCTTTGGATTCCGGGGCTGCCAACTGACTAGCTGTATGACCTCGACAGAGTCACTTAAACTCTGTGCCTCAGTTTCTTCATCTGAGAAATGGGAGCATAATAATGGGATCTCCCTCTTGGGCTGCTCTAAAGGTGAACTATAACAATGTATGTAAGATGCTTA
Source organism: Bos grunniens (assembly GCF_055505025.1). Taxonomy (NCBI): domain Eukaryota; kingdom Metazoa; phylum Chordata; class Mammalia; order Artiodactyla; family Bovidae; genus Bos; species Bos grunniens. Next base: position 22,930,830 of record NC_141189.1, read on the forward strand.
GCATTTGGTGACTGTCACTCTGGGATCAACACCACCTGCCTCCCAGGGTCATTTCAAGGAGCTAACAATGCTCTAAAAAGTATCAGCCACCCCCCAGCTTTCCTGGGCTGACAAGCCCATGAGGCAACTTGAGTTGGGGAGATCTGTTGTGTGTGAGCCAGGAATCCTGTAGGGATGGGGGGCACCTACCTGCAGCCTGGGGGGTAAGGAAGGGGAGCACTGCAGGAGACTCACAGCCACGTGGCCCTTGGCGGCAGTGAGGGCTTCGGCGGCTAGCACGTGTGCCTGCACCAGATTGCGAACATGGACCCAGTTCATCTGCGTCCGTCGGTCCCCAAATCGGAACATGAACAACCTCTTCTTAATGTAGCTCTGGTGGAGGGGGGACAGGGTAAGAAACACTGACAAAGCCTGGAATGGCTTTTAATTCCTTCTCTGTGCAGACAGCTCCCAAATTTCTAGCTTCAGGTCAGACCCCTCTGTCCCAGCCCCACTAAACCTTCCTGACAGACATCTCCACTTGGTGGCCCGTTTGGTTGCCAGATAGACAAGGCTGACTTGCCCTGTCCTGTGAGTGCCCGACCCCAACTGGCCACCCCTGCTTCCCCTCGGCCCACAGCACCCAGGGCTAAGGCCAAAGCTCTGCAGCCCACTCTGGCTGTCGCCTCCCTCCCTCCCTCTCTGCACCCAACCCATCTGCAAACCCAGTTGTCTCAGCTGTTACAATCAGTCCAGCGTCTAGCCACTGCTTACTGCCTTGACTGCCACCCCATCTCTCACCTGGACACTGAAATAGCCTCCTAACTGGTCCCCCACTTCCACCCTCAGCCCCTGTGGGCTGTTCTCCATGCAGCTGGGGATCTTTTTTAATCCTAAGTCAAACCACGTCTCCTCTGCTCAGAACCTTTGAGACTCCTTTCCAGTAGGTCAGATGGCTAAGGAGACCCTTCTGCTCTGGACGCAGCTACTCTCTGACTTGTCTCCCACCAAACCCCTCGGTCTCACTCAGCTCTAGCCCTCGTCCTCCTGCCTGGAACATGCCAGCAGGTTCACACCTCAGGGCTTTGGACCTCCCGTGCCCTCTGCCTGGAAGGTTCTGCCTATCTGTGTGATACACCGGTCACCTCAAGGTGCTCAACGTCCCTGCTCGAAGAGGCTTCCTGACTGTTGGCACCCCAGCTTTCCCCCACCCCACAGCACTTTTCCTCTTTCTCCACAGTCCCCCCACCTTCGAATATTCCTTGTCATGTAAGGTGTTTATTCTGTCTCCCTTCCTGTGGGAATACAAAGCCCACAGGGAGGGGGGCAGAATTGTCTGTTTTGTTCACTGTTAGTCGCTCAGTTGTGTTCAGCTCTTTGTGACCCCATGGATTGGAGCCCACCAGGCTCCTCTGTCCATGGCATTTCCCAGGCAAGAATACTGTAATGGGTAGCCATTCTCTTCTCCAGGAATCTTCCCGACCTAGGGATTGAACCTGGGTCTCCTGCATTGCAGGCAGATTCTTTACTGTCTCACCCACCATGGAAGTACATCCCCAAACCTGGAACCGGTTTTCATTTCCAGCATTGTGCCCAAACTCTCTCCTCTATTTGGATCACCTTCTCTCCACTACCTGCTTTGCTTGGTTAGCTCATTCCCTATTCAAACAGCACAGGTGTCACTTCCTCCAGGAAGCCCTCCTGGACTCCCCCTGCCAGGCCCTCTCTGCTGTCTTCCCATCTTCTCCCTCTCACCTCAACCCATACCACCCTGAATCTGTGACTGTGGCACCTGTCTCCTTGACTAGGCTGTGAGAAATCTGAGGACAGGATCTAGAGCCCCTTGCAGCCATATCCCTGGCACCCAGCTTTGTTTGGAGAGAGGCTTTCTGTGTGGAGACCCTGGTGCCAGCAGCATGAGATGAGCCCTCTGGCCCTCAGGGGGCCCACATCTGGGCAGGGCAACAGTTTCTTCTGCCTCTCTGGGGTTGTAACTCCACGTCTTCTCTATGGGTACCAGGCCTGGCTGGAGTACCCCCAAGAACTCTGTTCCTGGTGGGCCTGGTGGGGGCAGGAGTTATCCCAGAACCGAGGGTCCCCCTCTGGGGCACTGACCCAAGACTGACATGGGGACCACGGGTCCTCATTCACACAATTCCAGCCGGGTTCCCCCCCGTGCCTCCGGCCTCAGGTGGGAACAACGTACCGCCACACGGGGCAGGTGCCTCTGCTCTTCGGGGCCGTAGATCCCTGGGGGCCGGAGCACACATGTCCTCAGAGAGCCTCCTCCTATGACACAGGGGAGCGCAGTCAGGGGCCTAGGAAGGGGTAGATGAGCAGGAAGGGGGATAGAAAGGCTGTCCACATCTCCTGGTCCTACCTGGACAGGTTAGTGGGATAGGCAGGTCCTTGGAGTTTTCTCATTCAATTAATTATTCTCTCAGTAGATCAGCTAGTCATTCAACAAACACTATTGAGAATCATCCCCCTCCCCACTCGCTCTGCACTGGGTCCTGGGATGGATGCTGTGAAGAATCCCAGGAGGACCAAGAAATGGTGCCTGAACTCACAAAACTCACAGGCCAGTAACAGAGGCAACACTTAAGTGCATGGCCCATGAGAGTTTAACCAGCTCTGATAGATGTGATCGCCTTTGACTCCCACGAGAGTCCTACTGTGCCCATTTTACAGATGTGCATGGACCCACATGCCCTCATGCCAATAGCTATAGCTCTTTCTTTCTTCTAGTCATTAGCTAAGGTCCATAGCGCTCTCAGAGAGGTTTTGCTACGTGTCTGGTGCCTTTATCTGATGCTCTGGTAAGCCTGGAATTTTCCCCTCCAGGCAGCCCTAGGAGGTGAGAGCTGTTATTATCCCTGTCTTATGGATAAAGGAGCCAAGGCTCAGAGAAGAGATGTGATTTGCCTAAGGGCACACAGCTCAACCTAGTGGAGCTGAGATGGAGATCCAGGTTCAAGCTGTTTCCACTCACACCTCTGGTGGCACAATACTAACAACTCAGCTCCCTGACCCTCAGCTCTCTCAGCCTTGGTCTCTTCACCTGGATGCTTTGTAACTAGTGGTTGCAGTTACCCTTTCCCGACAACCAGAAAGGAAGACTAGAGCCATCCGCATGAGAGCTGGAGGTCTGTCCCCCCTCTCTGCTGTGTCAGCAGAGTCTCCAGACTAAGATAGAGCTTGGTCCAGGGCTTCCCAAATTCTCTGCTGAGGGGTCCCCATTGGTGGAAGTGGGAGCCTGTCACCCTGTGGGGGGAGGTCTAGGGGTATATAGCCTGAAGAGCTGCCCCAAACATATTCAAGTCTTAAGAAAGTCTACAAAAATTTCAATTTATTCTAATTTATTTAAAATTTTTTTCAGTTACTATTTGTAAATTATTTGACTCCCAACCCCATCTCCTTAACTGAGATAGTGCCTCCTGGTAGATGTTCCACTTCCCCCAAGGCTCAGGTTCCCCAAGCAGCCTGCTCCCAGTTTGGGGAGCTGAGTGTATGCCATCCTCTGGGACCAGAAGCCCACCTTTCTTTGGAAGCTCCTTCCCCTTTGCACCAGGTTGGGGGTGGTGGAATGTCAGTGTAGATACATTTCTTTTCTCTGAGGTGGCGTTCCAAGACCCAGGCTGAGTCAATGCCATCTTCTCACCCAGGAACATAACTCTGTGCATCCCACTAACATGGATCTAAAATCCTTAGAGTGGGCTCACCCTGAGAGACTGATCACCAGATACTGCCTCCCAGCTCCCTAGAATCACCCCGACCCTGTCATTTCTAAACCCTGGTGGTCATTTTCTGGATGATATTTTCCAGAAGCTATCACATATCCTTCCAGTATAAATTCCCTTTTCTTCATAAATTAGCCAGGGACGGTATCACAGGGTCATAGCCTGCTCCTGACTGCTCTATAGCCATCCTGACTGTTCCTTCTCCAACACCCTCACTTAACAATAAAGCCCAGTGTAGTGGGTTGAATGGTGGGCCCCGAAAAGTTATGTCTGTGTCCTGGAACCCATGGATGCTACCCTACTTGGAAAAGGGGTCTTTGCTGATGTAATTAAGGATCTAAACATGAAACTATCCTGGATTATCCTGCTGCCACTGCTAAGTCACTTCAGTCGCGTCCAACTCTGTGCGACCCCATAGACGGCCTCCCACCAGGCTCCTCTGTCCCTGGGATTCTCCAGGCAAGAACACTGGAGTGGGTTGCCATTTCCTTCTCCAATGCGTAAAAGTGAAAAGTGAAAGTGAAGTCGCTCAGTCGTGTCCGACTCTTAGCGACCTCATGGACTGCAGCCTACCAGGCTCCTCCGTCCACGGGATTTTCCAGGCAAGAGTACTGGAGTGGGGTCCCATTGCCTTCTCCATGGATTATCCTGTTGAGCCTTAAATCCAATGTCAGGTGGCTTTATAAGACACTCACAAAGGGAGAAGAGGAGAGGCCACATGAAGACAGAGGCGGAGACCAACGCCAAGTGATGCGGCCACATACCAAAGAAGGACCCCAAGCTCCTGGAGCCACCAGAGGCCGGAAGAGTCAAGGAAGGATTCTCCCACACACTTCTGGAGGGAGCGCAGCCCAAATGACACTTGGATTTCAGACATCTGACTGTGAACTATAGGAACTGTGAGAGAAGAAATTTCTGCTGTTTCGAGCCACCAGGTTAGTGGTGATTTGTGCTGGTGGCCCCAGGACACTCACACACCCAGAGACATAAAGACACAGAGCCTTCACATGGAGCTTGGGTCTGCAAGTCTGAAGACTCTGCTATAGGGCCCAGGCTGCTCCCTGCCAGGCTAGAGGCAGAGTCTCTCAGGGACCAGCTGGGGGAGCAGGGACTGGAAATCACCCAGGGAGACTGTGGCAGGCCTCCTGCGAGGCAGGTATCAGGTGAGCTTTTCTGTAGACAGCCTGGAGCTAATTTTAAACTCTGGGTCACCTGGGCATGGAGTGGGGGTTGGGGGAAGGCTGGTTGGGCTGCACCTGACATTGGCCAGTGGGGTACTGGGCGGCTACGTCACAGAGGGGTGGGGCCCAGGGTATCCATGACTGTCCTGACCATGGAAAGCTGGGGATGCTTGTATAAATAATTCTCAGCTGGAGGATTAGGTGTCTGACTTGTAGGAGCGCAGGTCCATCCAGGGGAGGCCCTGATAGAGAAGAGAGTTCTACTGCGCAGGCTCAAACTTCTGGGAAACACAGCTGCATATTCGTACTGGGATAAACAACTGAGGCCTGACAGGTCCAGGGTGAGGGGTGAGGTGTGGGGGATTTTAGGGGGAAGTGTTCATGCTCAGAGACCACTCAGCCACAGCTAAGTGGAGCACTAAGTGGAGCCTGGGGCTAAGTGGTTAGCCCCAGGCTCTGGTGTTAGACTCCCCTGGGGGGAGGTGCCTTTTCAAACCCTACGTCTGCCACCTAAGAGCCGTGTGACCTTGATCTAGGTCAGTTAACCTCTTAGCTTCGGTTTTCTGTCCTGTAAATTTGGGGATTATGATACCAAGCAACCTTCACCCTCTAAATCCACTTGGCTCCTGAGTGTAGACAGTGAGAGAAACCAGCTTTTCTGATTCTTTTTAGTTTCTGAATTTCAAAAAGCAAATATAATTTGGATAGCAAGGGCTTTTAATATATTTAACTCCTGAGTTTGGAAAGAAACTGGGTCTCTTGCCTTACACAGATGCTGTCAAGAGATAGGAGACTTTTGCTGAAAGGTGGTGGAGCTGGGGTTTGAACTCAGTTCAGTCTGATGCTGGTATGTGGGTGTTTAGCCACTGCACCATGCTGCCACCAGTCCTTATTCTATTATTATTCTTTATGACAATATGATAAGAAGAGGTAATCCAGTTGGGCAGCCAAGGCCAATTTTTCTGGGAGTTCCTGAAGCGTCCCTCACTTGCACAGCCCTTCCAGAGCACCACGCCTCACTGCATATTCATAAATTTGTACTCTTTTTATCTAGAAGAGGATTCCCCCATACTGGATGCCCACCTATGTGGCAGAAAAGAGGGCTAGACTTGGGCTAACCCAAGTGTCTCCCCACCAGACCATGAGCAACGTGAGGGCAGAGACTGGATCTGATGTTCTCCAGGCTGTATCCCTGTTGGGTGTGGGTGCTCAGAATGTGTTGGATGATGAATGTCCAAGGCCCTGGGGAAGTGTCCTTTAGAAGGAAGCTGGGCCTCAGAAACATACCAGCTAAAAGCGAGAATTGCTCATGTCCTTCAGGGAGGCAGTAGGGGACACGCATGTTGGCTGTGAGCAGGCCCCCAGTACTTACCTGGGAGAGGCGTCCCATTGGCCATGAGGATCAACTGGTCAGCGATGGCTTTGGTTCGGGAGTAGTGGTCCATGTGCTGTTCAAGGACAGGGAGAATAGAGCCACCAGATGGGGTCAGGGACACTGCTGATCACACCACCCAGCCCTCCTGGCCCCAGGGCTGCACTTTTGCTTCTGACCATACGGGAGTTCACTTCTGGGACCCTCACCGGGAAATGGCCAAGCCCTGAGCCCTACTGCCGCTCCTCTCCCTCTGGGTGGGAGCCACGAACAGAGGAGAGAGTTCAGAGCAGTAACAATGGAGCTTCCCGTCAGCCACGTCGCCTGCACTGGGTCGTCGGCTGCGCTGGGATGTGGATGCTGGATGCATGTCAGATGGACTGTTTACATGGAATCCTTGTGCTCACGTGGCATTTTCACATAATCGTCTCATTTCCAGCTCTCCACATCCCCACAGAGTGGTGTTATCATGCCCAGGTGTAGAAGGAGAGCCTCCAAGTGAAGTGATCTGCTCAGGGTCCCACAGTAGAAAGTTGCTTTGCTGGTTCAAGGCCAGGTCGGTGTGATTTCAAAGCCCTTGCTGGCATGACTGAAGTAGGAGAGGGCTTGAACCATGCTGTTTGGGGACTTTTTGCTCCTGGGTCTCACCCTGAGTTGTGAAGTTGACCCTGGCTCTGCCCATCCCTACCCTTTGAACTGTGGGTCCCAGGTCCGCCCTGCCCACCTCTCCAGGAAGCCAGGTACCTTCTCCAGTGGGAAATATGGCACCGAGTCCTCATCGCCTTGTTCTATAGGCTTCCCGCCAAATGCGACATTGATGGTACTGGTGTAGACAAGCCTTGGAACCCGCTGGCGGACACAAACTGCAGCGACAGGTCACACAGCAACACACACACACACACACACACACACACACACACACACAGCGCTGATGTGAGTAGGGAGTTGGCTGAGGGGTGCCCCTGGGGACCTCCTTGGATGAGTCCTCCACCCACCCTCCAGCACACATCCTGCCTCAGGAGGGAAGGGCCTCCTTCCCTTAACTTGGGGAGGGGTCAAGCCCCTGCTTTGAGAGTCCCTGGGGGCCAGGCTGCCTCACTCTTCCTTCTCAGTGTGGCCACCTTGCCAGGGACAGGTCAGAAGAAAGTCTCATTCAGTGGGGACATAAGGAAAACACACTCTAGAATCAGAGAGAAAAACAGGAGGGAGGATAAGGCAGGACATGCCCTGAGAGCCCAGAGGTGGGTCTTCTCATTTGGAACTTCAGCAGCGTTTCTTGCTCCCAACTGCTAAGCCCTCTGTGCAAACTCCACTCCTGTGTCCCCAGACACACTGAGGTCACACTGAGCCCCATGCCAGGGCCTGGGCACGCCTGCAGAACAGGAAGGATGTGCTGCCCACAGACCCTCCATGGGGGAGGGCAGGGGGTGGGAGGAGGTTCCCACCTTTGTCCCCCTGCCCTGTCCCCCAGAGCTGGGCCTGCGGCAGCCCAGGTAAGGAAAGAAGCAGCAAACACACAGCGGGTCACACTCTGCTCTGAGCGCCTACCATCGATCACTAGTTTGGTGCCTCCAACGTTTATAGACTCAATCTGCTCTTTTTGTAGCTAAAAGGCAAGACGGAGGTGTGAGAGTCGAGGTGCTGTCTCAGCCCTGTAGCTGAGGGTGTGCGGCTGGGCTTGGGTGGGGCGGGGTGGGGGGCTGCAGCTCAGAGGCAGGGATTCCCAGGGGCCCCTGGTAGTGTGGGGGCCCTGGGCTCTAGTGCCCCTCTCTGCTCCCGTTTGCCTGGGCTACTGGGGATTTCCAGCCCCCATCTGGCAGTCAGCTCCCTCACCTATAAAGTGAGGGAAGAGTCCCTTGGATGGTTGGCAGGATTTAATAAGCCCCATGAGAGGACCTGATGCAGGGCTTCACACAGAAAAGAGCCTCAAATATGTTGGATTGCTTCCTGGCTCTAGAAGTTTCAGCTTCCTTATCCATAAGACAAAGACAGTAATACTGCCGTCTACCCTAGTGAGAGGGCGGGGGTGTGAAAAATAAAAACAACTGGGCCACAGTGAGAGTTGCTTGTGTGTCAGGGGCACAGCGAAGCCTTTACATCTCATTTAATCCCTACAACCACACAGGGAAGTGGGTTCCATACTGATTTTCAAGCTATATTTATTCTTGTTGCAGTTGTTTTCAATAGGTAATACAATCACAAGGTTGAAACTACTCAAACAGTAAAACTAGTATGCAACGAAGAAGAAATTTGCCTCCCATTTCTAATACAAATGTGAGTATATGCCTTTTATTTAAAAAAAAAAAAAAGTGTCAAATGCTGTTTTCCCCCACAGTACCTAGGAAATTGTTCTGTTATCAGCGCATATTGAGTTACCTCATTCTTTCGCCTTCTTTTGAATGGCTGCATAGAAGTTCATTGTTAGGCTATATCACAATTTATTTAAATAGTCCCCATTAGTTGGGCATTTTGGTTAGTTCCTGCTTTGTTATTAAAACCAATGCTGCAAATACATAAGTAAGTGTAGTTTCTGAGTCAAAGGCTGTTGCATGCGTTGACAGATACTGTTACACTGCTGTCTGGGGAGGTTGTGCCATTAGCTCTAGTTGTGTCCTCACTTAACAGATGAGGAAACAGAGGTGCAGAGAGGTTAACTTAACTTTCCTAGTCACACAGCTAGAAAATGGCAGAACTGGCACTTGGTCTCATGGGGCAAATGTAGGCTGGGTATAGCCCAAATCCTCCCTGGAATAGGTGAAGAGCATAATGAACACCCAGGGATTAGGGGGGCGGGCAGAGCCAGGACCTAAGCCCTGTGTGTGGGGGGTGTCTCACCTGCTCAGCACCAGACATTCCGTAGGAGGCCACGTGGAAAACACAGTCCACCCCTTCGAAGGTACGGTGCAGAGCCTCTGCATTGCGGACATCAGCCTGAAACAGAGGAGAAAGACACGGAGGTAGGAGGTCTGGGCCCAAGGTAATCAGACATTACAGCTGTGGCAGGTCCCAGAGCCAGCCCCCTGACCCCACCCAGGCCCAGCATCTGCAGAGCCCGGACAAGCTGTGGGGCAGGATTTACTAGATGATTCCACTGGGCGTCCGTCTTCATCATCATCAGCCCCGTCTATGGAGCTAAGTCACAGAGAACGCGCTCAGAGTTTTACACGCACTGTCTCAACTCCCCATAAGTCTCTAGTGAAGCAGATACTGTTGGTGTCCCCTTTCTGTGGATGAAGACGTGAGACTCAGAGGTGTGGGGCCCTGTGGCCGTGGCGGCTCAGCTGGGAGCTGGAGTCTGACTCTGAAGCCTGTGCTCTTCATTCACTACCAGCGACTGGTTACACATCAGACACCAACCTCTGACCTCCTCCCCCACCCTGCCCCCCCGCCCATCCCCCAAGACTCATCACTGCACCTGGATGAACTCGGTCCCTGGGCACAGCTCCCACTGGGGTCTGCGGAGGTCGAGCAGGATGACAGAAGTGCCGCTCTTGGCCAGGCTGGAACCCAGGCTAAAGCCCAGGTAGCCTGCTCCTCCGGTGACCACAACCTTCTGCCTTGAGGCCTGCCCAGGGGTGGCCTGAGTCTTCTGCTGTTGAGCCGGTGTTGGGATTGTTATTGGCTCACTGGGTCTTTGCCCAGCCCCTGATCCCCGCCTGGGTCCAGGCCCTACCTCTCGGCCAGGGGAAGGTGAAGCTCCTAAAGCAGCAGTAGGCCACTGCCCAGGACCCGACATTGCTCCAGACCCTTGTCTGGGTCCCAGAACATCACTAGGCCCCTGCCCAGGACCCAACACTGCTCCAGACCCTTGTCTGGGTCCCAGAACATCACTAGGCCGCTGCCCAGGACCCAACACTGCTCCAGACCCTTGTCTGGGTCCCAGAACATCACTAGGCCCCTGCCCAGGACCCAACACTGCTCCAGACCCTTGTCTGGGTCCCAGAACATCACTAGGCCCCTGCCCAGGGCCTGACACTGCTCCAGACCCTTGTCTGGGTCCCAGAACATCACTAGGCCCCTGCCCAGGGCCTGACACTGCTCCAGTCCCTGGTCCATATTCTGTAGCAGCACCAGGCCTTGATCCACGTTCTGGAACTATACCAGGCCCCAGCCCAGGTCCAGACACATTCCCCAGGCCTGAGACCCCACCCCAGGCCTGACAGACGGGGCAGCTCTGCTGGCCCTGTCCTGCAGCTTTGCAGGCCTCTGGGGAGGAGACTGCCGGGTTGGGCTTCATCTTCTACTGAGCCATGTGGACCCGGGATCTATCCACCTGTAGGGAAAAACAGAAGAGCATATGCTCTAGAGTTGTCTTGAGTCATGTGGATTATCACACTCCTGGGGGCTTAGGGGACTTGCTGGTGGGAATTAGAGACCCTCTGAGTTCCCAAATCTATCCCTGTTGGAATCTTGAGAACTTCCAAGGTGGCTGCTGCCTTCCTCAGAGAGTCAGAGACAAAGCAGCCAAGGACTTGGGATTCACAGCTCAGGAACCCAGGGCCCAAAGCCACACCACATGGCTGAGATTTACACCAAGCATGCCTTACTTCTCTGCTGCTGCTGCTAAGTCGCTTCAGTCGTGTCCGACTCTGTGCGACCCCATAGACGGCAGCCCACCCGACTTCTCTACCAGCTCCTTAAAAGCCCAGTTCCCATGTAGTATTAGAGGGAGATGGATCAAATCATGCCACCTGATTGGGTTGGGTCGGGGGGAGGCACGGCGGTGACTGCTTTCTGATGGGGAAATGGGGAGGACTTCCTGGAGGAGGAAAGAAGGGAGGAGCCACATGGGATCCAAAGGGCCTTGGTAACTTGTCCAAGGGCTGGACCACCTCTGCCCTGGCAACTGCTGCCTCTGGTTCTCCCAGGTCCCCAGTAGTGCAGCTGGCTGACACCACAAGGCTTGCCCAACCCGCTGTGGGCTTCAGGATAAGGTCTGCGGTCCTTGGGGTCCGGCTCTGAGGATCCTGTCCTCCTCACTCAAGACTTAAAGCGAGCCAGGCTGTCAGTCACTGTCACCATCATCTCACCCCCTACCTCCTGCTCCACCTGAGGATAAGGCTGGACTACAGGCCGGATCACCATGATCATCATTAATAACAGCAGCAATGTGTACTGTGTATTCTGGGTCTACCAGAGTGTGCCAGGCCCTGCGGATACAGAGACAGGTAAACTCTGCTCCGCGTGGCACACAGTGGCTATAAAAAAAGAACAGGTGCGAGGGAGGGGACATATGTGTCCCTATGGCTGATACATGCTGCCGGATGGCAGAAACCAACACAAGGTTGTAAAGCAATTATCCTTCAATTTAAGATAAGTTAAAAAAAGAACAGGTGCAAATGTGTGACTGAGTGATGGGCGCACAGGTGTTGCTGGTGGTGGTCACAGGACAGAGTCTGGGACCGCTGTATGGTATCTTCTAGTCTCCTGTCACTGCCCTGCTGGCCATAGTTCTGAGTGAGGGATATAGTTAGGCGCCATACAAGCTCTGGCACTCACGGCTGTAACAGGGAGGGGAGACACCCCAGATCTCAGTCATCACAGAGTATGAGTCCAGTTCCCCCAGCAGGAGAGGGAAGGAACTGCAGAGTGGAACCCTTCTCTACCAGGCCTGGCACTCTGTGCTGGGAAACAGTCTGTGGCACCAGAGTATTTTTCTATCCTACGCGGATGCTTTCTGTGACAAAGGTTGGGACCCTGCCGCAGGTCGAATTTCCCGGGTGCGCCCTTGGGTAAGGTCCTTCTAACCTTACTGCACCTCAGCATCCACGTCTGCCTGATGAAACCACTAACCCTGTCCACCTTACCGATGGCAGGGCCCTCACAGGCCACCGGCACACATGCGCCAGGAGGGCTTGGATCAGGTAGTGTCCGTGGCCCCCACCCAGTCTTGTGCCTGGGACAAAGCAGGCTGTCACTAAACAGATGCTGAATGAAAGAATGAAACCCCTGGGAGCGGTTCTGCCTCTGGGAGCTTAGGGCTAAGAGAAGAGCTGGCCCCGGCACCGCCGCATTCAATCCTCCCAGCAGCCTTGTGCAGCGGAGGCTTACTGCCCCCATCATCAGGGAGGGAAACTGAGGCTCAGAGAACATTTGCGAACTCTGATAGAGTCTGAGTGAATGGCTGGCTCTGGATCCAGGTCGCTGGGGACTCAAAGCGGGGTCGGGTGAAAGGCAACAGGGAGAGGGGCAGGGACAACTCCAGACCCATCACTCACGCTGGGTGGGTAGGAGCGGGGCAACCCATCCCATGTTGAAAGCCTCCTGCTGGGCAGGTCCTGCCTGCTGCGGCTGCTGCGCGCGCCCCCTTCCCGTGCCCCGCGCCCGGCGCCCCAGCGGCGCTTACCTGGCCGGGCTCCCGCGGCGCTGAGTGATCTCGGCAGCGCCCGCGCTTCGGTTGGTCTAGATGCTGAGCCGGATGCTGCTGGGCCTCCGCCTCCACGGGGTCTCCGCCTCCAGGGGGCGGAGCCGGCCGCGGCTTCGGGGACCGCCCCGCGCCCGCCCCTCGCCTGTTTCCCCTGATCCTGCTGCCCACTCCACAACCTTGGTCTCTAAGGCGGGGACACGCAGGCTCTCCCAGAGGGGAAACCGCGGCCGGTCGAGGGGTGAAATGGGCCACGATGCTGGTGGGGAGAGGGCAGGAACGTCCTGCATGCTGGGCCCGATCCTGCCTGCAGAGACGTCTTGAACCCCAAGAAAGGGTGTTTCTTTCTTCCACCCACCTATCCATCCATGTCCTCTCCCACGCGGTCCCTTCTGTTCAGCCTGCCTCCTGCTTCTTTCCTCCTGCCCTCCTTCCTTCCCTCCCCGCTTCCTCTCTTTCCATCTATTCATTTCCCCACTTTTCCATCCATCTCTGTCTATTCATCCAGCCTTCTACCAATTTAAAACTGTTTTTTGTCCGTTCATCTATTCACCGACATTCTGCCTTTCCACTTAATCCATCCTGCTTTTCATCCATCCAGTTCATTCTGTATCTTTCTTTCCTCCCTTCCACCCATCTGTCTACCCTTCATTTCTTGCATCCTCCACCCAACTCTGGGTTATCCATTCTCCAATGCCATCGTTCCACATTTAATAGGTTATTCTTGTGCTGTCCTTTCCCTTGCACTGGGGACCCAGATGGATCACACCATCCCTGGAAAACTCATTCACAAGTGGCAGTGGCAGAGAGGCAAGAATGTGCCCAGGAGTGGGCACAGCTGATGAAGTGGAGCTAGGGGCGGGGCTGTACTCCAAGGCTGACCCAGAACACCAAGGGCTGCTTACTTTGGAGAGGGCTAGTGCAGAGGCTTCACCTGTATGAACCTCCTTTGTGTGCGTGGGTAGGAGCGGGGAAGAGAAAAAACCTCAGCCAGCACGTGCTATGTGGCAAGTGGTAAGGTATCTTGCTCAATTCTCACAACTCTGTTTTAACGCTGCTTGCTTCATTAATCAGATTCAGAGAGATGAAAAGGGGCGTAGTGGGGGACTGTAGTGGGGCAAGGCCACTACATGGGGTCAGTTCAGTTCAGTCACTCAGTCGTGTCTGACTCTTTGTGACCCCATGGACCGCAGCATGCCAGGCCTCCCTGTCCATCACCAACTCCCGGAGTTTACCCAAACTCATGTCCATTGAGTCGGTGATGCCATCCAACCATCTCATCCTCTGTCATCCCCTTCTCCTCCTGCCCTCAATCTTTCCCAGCATCAGGGTCTTTTCAAATGAGTCAGCTCTTCGCATCAGGTGGCCAAAGTATTGGAGTTTCAGCTTCAACATCAGTCCTTCCAATGAACACCCAGGACTGATCTCCTTTAGGATTGACTAGTTGGATCTCCTTGCAATCCAAGGGACTCCCATGAGTCTTCTCCAACACCACAGTTCAAAAGCATCAGTTCTTTGGCACTCAGCTTTCTTTACAGTCCAGCTCTCACATCCATACATAACTATTGGAAAAACCATAGCTTTGACTAGACAGACCTTTGTTGGCAAAGTAATGTCTCTGCTTTTTAATATGTTGTCTAGGTTGGTCATAACTTTCTGTCTTCTAATTTCATGGCTGCAGTCACCAACTGCTGTGATTTTGGAGCCAAAAATAATAAAGCCAGCCACTGTTTCCACTGTTTCCCCATCTATTTGCCATGAAGTGATGGGACCAGATGCCATGATCTTAGTTTTCTGAATGTTGAATTTTAAGCTGACTTTTTCACTCTCCTCTTTCACTTTCATCAAGAGGCTTTTGAGTTCCTCTTCACTTTCTGCCATAAGGGTGGTGTTATCTGCATATCTGAGGTTATTGATATTTCTCCCAGCAATCTTGATTCCAGCTTGTGCTTCATCCAGCCCAGCATTTCTCATGATGTACTCTGCGTATAAGTTAAATAAGCAGGGTGACAATATACAGCCTTAATGTACTCCTTTTCCTATTTGGAACCAGTCTGTTGTTCCATGTCCAGTTCTAACTGTTGCTTCCTGACCTGCATACAAGTTTCTCAAGAGGCAGGTCAGATGGTCTGGTAGTCCCATCTCTTTCAGAATTTTCCACAGTTTATTGTGATCCACACAGTCAAAGGCTTTGGCATAGTCAATAAAGCAGAAATAGATGTTTTTCTGGAACTCTCTTGCTTTTTTGATGATCCAGTGGATGTTGGCAATTTGATTTCTGGTTCCTCTGCCTTTTCTAAAGCCAGCTTGAACATCTGGGGTCAGTCCTGGGTTTAAATCTTGGCTCTGTCACTTTCTCGTGTGTGTTTGGGCAGCTACAGGGCTCTGTTTCCTCATCCATAAACCAGAACTGGTGTGTATTTTACAGCTGTGGTGTTGTGAGACTTTGTGGCTAACAAGGTACCATAACAGAATGCCTAGTATCATGCCTGCCCAGTCAGCACTCAACCAATGGTAGCTGTTATCATTGTAATATGAGAGGTTGGGATTCAGTCCCAAGACCTGTGATTTGCTGCTTTGCAAACCATGCATCTGGTCTGTCCTTCCATTCGCAAAGACCAGCCTTTCCTCTCCCACCAGCAGGGCCAGAGGACTCTTGTTCTCCAGGCCTAAGTGTAGTCTCATTAGGAAAAGCATAGTTTGCAACTGTTAACAGGTGTTACAGTTGAATTGTGCCACCCTCAAGTTCATCAATTGAACACCCTTAAGTCCAACTGTGTCACCCTTGAAGTCCTAAGCCCCAGTGCCTCAGCATGTGACCTAGTTGGGAAGAGTCATTGCAGATGTAATTAAAGATGAGGTCATACTAGAGTATGGCCCTAACCCAGTATGACTGGCATCCTTGTAAAAAGGGGAAATTTGGACACAGACATGTGCACGAGGAGAGCATCATGGGAAGATTGGAAGCCTGCTGCCAGAAGCAAGGAACTGGTAGAAGCCAGGAGAGAGGCTTGTTCCAGGCCTTTCCCAGTGCCTTCGGAGGGAGCACTATACCTTGATTTCGGACTTCCAGCCTCCAGAGCTGGAGACAACACTTCAGCCCCTCAGTCTGTGGTACTTTGTCTCGACAGGCTGAGTGACATAATACAGTGACCACAGGTTGTTTTCTCTGCACGGATGGGGATGATGTGGAGGGCAGCTGTCCAAGACAGAGACCAGACTGATATCCACTGTGGCAGCAGGGACTGTAGTCACTGCTGTCTCCCTGGGCCGGTACAGAGCCTAGCCAAAGGCATGGCTTGTCAAGTTTTAGTAAACTGTGTTTTTAAACATTTTGATGAATTTTTACTTATCAGTGTAGCCACCCCCAGACTGAGATACAGCCCTGTGGCTCCAACACACACAAGGTAATCACCTCTGACTTCTATCACCAATAATAGTTTTGCCTATTTTTTTTTTTTTTGGTACATTGCACACTTTGTGGGATCCTAGCTCCCCAATCAGGGATTGAACCCAGGCCCACGGCAGTGAAAGTATTGAGTCTTAACCCCGGGACCACCAGGGAAGCCCCCAGTTTTGACTATTCTTGAACTTCATATAAATGGGATTACAGTGTATGTGCCCTTTTGTGTCCAGTTTCTTTTGCCCAATTTGTTCATAAAAGCTTGCTGAATATAGCTGTTCATTCTTTCTACATTGATGTGTAGTATTCCACTGCAAATATGTATCACAATCTATTTGTCCGTTCTACCACTGACGGGCACTTAATTAGTTTCCACATTCTGACTCTTATGAATAAAGATGTTATAAGCATTCTTATATATGTCTTTTGTCAAATGTGGGCACTTTTTTCTCTTGGAGTGGAATTGCTGGCAGAGAGGAAGCATACTTTTTAAAAACTTTATTTAACTAATTAATTTATTTTTGGCTGCACTGGGCCTTTGTTGCTACCTGCAGGACTTCTCTAGCTGCCAAGAGCAGGGGCTCCTCCCTAGTTGGGAGTGGCTACTCTCTCACTGTGGTGGCCTTCTCTTGCTGCGGGGCATGGGCTCTAGGGCGTGGGTTTCAGCAGTGGCGGTGCATGGACTTAGCTGCCCTGTGGCACGTGGCATCTTCCTGGACCAGGGATCGAACCTGTGTCCCCTCCCTTGGCAGGAGGATTTTTAACCGTTGGATCACCAGAGAAGTCCATATGTTTTACTTAAGTAAAATTTCCTTTATTCCATATGTTTTACTTTAGCAAAAATTGCCAAGCAGTTTTCCAGAGTGCTTGGATCAATTTACACTGCCCTACTTCCACCCCAGCAACATGTGAGAGTTCCAGTTGCTCCCTATCTTGATATTGTCAGTCTTTATTTTTAACCATTCTAGTGGGTGTTGTGGTGGTTCTCACTGTAGTTTTATTTTGCATTTCACTGATAGATAAGGCTGTTGAACACCTATATATATACCTATTTTCATATACATAAATTTCATTTATATTTGAAACTTTTGTCCATTAAAAAAAGTTAAGATGTTTATCTTATTGATTTGGAGTTCATATATCTAGAGATGAGTCTTTTTTTAAAGTGTGATTTTAATTTTATAGAAAAAATAAAAATTGCACACAATTTGAATATGTAAGTTTGCAATATCTAAAATAAGTTAGGTGTTACATGATATAAGAGCTAAAAGTATAAAAAATACTAGAAAGACCATGATCACAGTTTTTTTAAAGATGCAGATAAAATAAACATAGCTACATAGAAAAGCTCATATACCACTTTCTTGTAAAAAAAAAAGTTAAAACATAGATGAGTCTTTTAATAAAGTTTATCTCACCAAAAATTTACACACAGACACACACCGTAATGATCACATCAGTTTAAAAGTAGCTTTGATCCTATTAATTAAATAAAAGCAATTTTTCGTGTCTTAGAAATGACCCCCAATGATGTAATACATGACATATTCATTTCGTGTGTACACAGTGGGGCTGGCCCAGCAGATCTAGCCCAGTTTTCACAAGCTTGAGCCAAGCATTTGCTCTGGATTGGGCTCCAGAGCAGACTGCAGTCCAGTTTGGTTGAGCAGGGGTTGGGGTGGCGGTGAGACTCATTTATTTCTTCTTCCTCCAGGATGGGCTGACACTGAGTCTGTGTTGCACCCGTGGACTAAGGTGGTGGGAAAGCACAGAGCAAGAGGATCGAGGCTGAAACGATCCCATCTGGCCGGTCTCCAGAGCGGGGCTCTCATAACTAAGCTGCGAGCTCACAGTGTACCACGTGTCTGCCATGTGGCAGGTTCTGGGGACCCAGAGATGGTTAGGACACCAGCCTCGTCCTGGGGGAGCTCATGTTCAGGGAGAAGAGACGAAGAAGCCAGGAAGCATGATGTGGCATACTAAGTGTAGTAAGTGCCACCACTATAAAGAGAGATGAGGGGGCAGAATGCTTTGGGGGGAAGGCTGGAGGCTCCCAGCTCTTGATAGATCCCAGGGGCATCTTCACAGAGAACCTGATGTCATTTGCACTGTGCCTTGATGCATGAGAAGGAGTCACCAGGCAGAGGGTGGCAGAAGGATGCTCCAAACAGGGGGCTTGGTGCAGGACTTCCGGCAAGGAACAGTCTTGTGACTGAAGTACAGGGTTGTTGGGGACAAGGCAGGAACATTAGGGTGGACCCAGGGATAGACAGCTTTCCTCTTGCAGCTTCCAGGGAGTCCTGGTGTCTGATGATGCTGATCTGGGGGTTACAGCTTTCCGGAGCACCCTGTGCTCACAGCAAGATGTGGTTCTTTGTAGGATGGCCTTTCTGTGTAGAGGAATCCTTGTTTCTGATCCCTCCCCACAAAGCAGAGCATGCTGCCTGGCCCGCACAGGGTTTGTCCCCTCCCCTTACCTGAGAATGCTTCTCTAAATAAGAGTGACCTTCGGTTCTGGGTTGTTTTTCTTCTGGAGTTGGGACCTAGTGAACAGGAGATGAAGGAAGATGCCCAGATTTTTGGGCCTGGAAAGCAGGAACTCTTGGAGCAAGGGTGTCATGACTGGGGTGGTGCCCAGGGTCTGGGTGGGCTAGAGCTATGAGGCAGGGGGAGGGCCTGCTTGAAGGGCATACCTGATGGATTGGGCCTGCCAGAGGAAGCCTCTGGCCTTGGTGATCTCCTGCGCCAGTCTCCTTAAATCATCTCCTTCAAATACTGGCAGCGCAGGATCCTTGAAAGAGGGAAACGAGTCCGAAGTTAGATCCATCAAATGACTGGGTGGGACATGAAAATCCAAAATCTCAGGAGAAGAATTTTAGAGTGAACTCAGTGCCGCCTTCCTCCCAGTGCAGGAAATCTTGTGGGCCTCAGCTTGCATGTTTCCAGGGACAGAGAGCTTAATATATGTCAAGGCAGTCTTTCTGTAAAGGGGACACTTTGCAATAAGATGTCTGAGAGTCAGAGGAAACCAAGAGGGGCCCTGGACTTCACTGAAGTCAGCACTGCTCTGCCCTGTAGAACAGAAGTGGTATATACACCTTATCTCACTGTCAATCAGTAAAACCTATCCAGCCTCTTCTCTATTTCTTTTAGTAAAACAGCTCCACAGACATACCTTTTTCTTATGTCAACTATTGAAATTCCAGAGCTTAGCCTTAAAAATAAAAATTCTCACAATTAATAAGAGAATCTAAGAGAGATGAAAGTGTTCCTTCTCCCTGGAAGCAGTAGTGGGCAAAGGTCCCACTCTGCACCCAGAAACTATTCAAAGAATCTGATTTGATAAGGCATTAAACAGAGAACCTTCCCAATATCATCAAGTGTGTTTTCCTGTGTAGGATATGGATGAATATTTATTACTTTTACTTGTTCTGACCTCTATATCATTAGTAATATTTGCCCCAAAACTGTTACTTAAACAAAGAAATCATGCAAAGCACTCAACTTCAAAAATTTTGCCAAGTCCTGTGACAGTAAACTTTAATTAAAAAAAAAAAAAATCCAGAATTCTTGTTGATTGTTCTACTGGATTTGTTGGCCTGGAAATGTTATAATTCACAGCAGCACATCCCTAGAAAGTATGAATAGATACATAATCTTTCTAGCAGGTTGTAAAATCTTATTCCATATATGTGATAAAATCTTTGACTTTACTATATTTATTTTTAACAGATCACACATTTGAATATCTGTACTTTAATGAATTTATGGTGAGAAGACAGAAACATGCAGGAATTAAAGCATAGAACTTAGGAGCATGGATGTCTGGACTCCAGCTTTACCATTTACTCTGACTTTAGGTGTATTCCTAAACCTGGCTGAGCCTGTTCATTCATCTGTTAAATGAGTACAAAAATGGTTGGTAGGATTAAAAGAGGTAATTTACAAAGAGCTAATTGTTGGTTAGGAAGAAAAAACCACACCTGTTGACATTGTATTTATTGCACCGTTTCAACAGAACTCACCCAGCAGCTCTACAACCTACCCTTTGGTGGATGAAGCCCCTGGTCAGCAGGCCCTGCATTTCGAGAAGCGAGTCCTCACCAACAGGGCAGTGATAGCGCCCCCCGGTGAGGGCAGCCAGGTCTCTCAAGAAGCTAGCCGCAGTCCTGTGGGGAGGAACAGGGGGCTGGGGCCAGGCCCACCGAGCTCTCTGTGAGCCCCCAGCCCCTGGAGAAGTCACATCAGAGGGGTGATGGGTCTTGGACCCTGAGGCCGTGTGCCATTGAGACCGTGTCAGGATCACAAGCCCGCTCTCCCAGATGGTTTTTGGGTGGCAGTGGTGCTGCTGTGTGAATCGTATTCACCGTGTCAGGCTCGCCCTCTGAGCACATGGCCCCATTCCTCAATTTATCCAGGGCCGACTATGTGTCTGGCCTGGCAGGGAGACAGTGTGCCTTTTACGGAGCTCATGGTTTGGACAGAGAGATTAAATATGAATGTAAGTAATCACAGCTTTGCCAATTACATTAAATTTTTTTTTTTCAGAAGGAGCTGAATCTCTCTTGTTTAACACATGTTCTTTCTTCTATGGCGATTGTTTATGGAAATAGCCATAGCTACTTTAAACTTTTTCCCCTATTCACAAATGTGCCCCCAAGAAAGACAAAGTGGGAGAACACAGCATGTGACTGGGAACCGGTACAAGTCTGTTTCCACACTGGAGAAAGTTGGGATGCCCTGCTGACAGGTAGGCAGGGTTTCAGTGGGATTCTCCCTCTGGTGCAATGCCTGCCCAGGGGCCTCCTAGTGGCTGACCCACGGGACTTGGGCCCAGGATGGCTCAGCTCACGGCCACGTGCCCCTCAGACACGTGGTGGTAGCTAAGTGGTGCAACTCGGTCGCCTCCTCACTGCCCACCTGCAAGAGCAGTCCGGGGAGATGGTGTGCACTTTGATGTCTCTCTTCTCCTTGAGTCTCTGGACTTCACTGAGAATAAGACTACAGCTTGTGTCTGGCTTCCCGTCGGTCAGGAGATATAGTCCTTCTACATCAGGAAAACTGAAAGCTTTCTGAAAGAGCACGTAGGCGGTCTGGTTCAGAGGAGGGGCCAACCAGGATGCAGAAACCACTGACCTGCTGTCCCCAAGTCTGCTTGGATCCCACCAACTTGTCATTAAGACTGTGAGCCTCCCCTTTCACCTGATGACAGACCAGGAAGCTGTTGAAGTTTAGGAAAAAGAGTTCAGCTCACTCCAGAGCTGGTTAACCCCAAGAAAGTCACTTAACCTCTCTGAGCCTCTGTGTCGTCATTTATAAAGTCAGAAATTCGAGAAACTCATTCTCACTGGATTGTTGGAAAGATGCAATGATTGAACACTTAGTAAATTCTAAAGTGCTCTCTGTAAACTCTAAAGCATCATGCAATGTCAGGATTAGGAGTTAGGACAGTATTTCTGGGTTGGGCTTGGTGGTGGAACTTGCCAGGAGTGCTTGCAAGACTGAGGTGCTCCCCTGAGCTTGCAGGCAGGTCACCCACTGCATGGCCTTGTGACAAGCTGCGTCTGTGGTCTCCACCAGAGTGTCCTGCCACGGCTGTAGGCCCTCTGCAAAGCTGAGCAGGTTAAAACTGGGGAGCAGGGAGAAAAAGTGAGGGGTGGAGAGAGGAAAAAGAGATTTTTTAGCATGTGCCAGTCTATACTGAGGGCTTCACTGATGGCTCAGTGGTAAATCCACCTGCAATGCAGGAGACGTAGGTTCAATCGCTGGGTCAAAAAGATTCTCTGGAGGAGGAAATGGCAACCCGCTCCAGAATTTTTGCTTGAAAAACTCCATAGACAGAGGAGCCTGGCAGGCTACAGTGCATAGGGTCACAAAGTCAGACACGACTGAGCATGCACGCAGTCTATTTTGATCTTGGGGGAGTAACTTCCATGAGGACACATGCTTATCCCTGAAGACCCTACAGCAAGCCCTGGGCCCCCTGCAGACCAACCAAGTTTGAGAAGGTACACGGTGAAAATTCTAGATGCAGACAGATTTAAATCCGCACTCAGTAATTGCTACTTACTGGTTATATGACCTTGGGCAAATGCCTTAATCTCTAAGCCCTTGTTTCCTTTTCTGAAGAATGAGGATAATAACAGGATCATGGTGCAGGCTGAATGACCTCATGCATGTAAAGTGCTTGGCACAGGAAACAGCTCTATAAATGCCTGCTCATTTTAATATTAAGGCAAGAACGAGTCCCAGCCTGGGGTCTGAGTTTCCAGCTGTCCCTCCGGGGTCAACCCTTCTGGGTAGAGAGAACCAACCACACCAAAACCTCCTCTTGAAAAATCCACAATCCAAGGCGACCTGGTGGTTCCTCTGATCTGCTTGCAATTGTCACTGGGCCTGAGACGGATTTCTAAAAACCACTTTACTTCTACAGTAGAAGGCAGTGTTCCTTCCCGCTATTCAGCTGAGCAGTTAGGAACCCTCCAGGCCCTTTGGAAGCATGAGGAGGGAGTGGTCTTGGCCAGGGAAGCATCCAGAACTATCGCTTGGATCTTCCTGCCCACATCCACCCGCACCCCTGCCTCTTACCTGTCACAGTGCTTCCGCAGCTGTTCCCATATCAGCAGGGTAAGCTCCGTCTTCACCTGCTGCAGGTAGGGGCCCATGGATCCCGACGTGTCCAGCAGGATGCACACTTTGCTCTCCAAAATGACACCGAACAGTCGGCGGCTGCCTGCTCCAGGGTGGGTGGGGGCAGAGGCCAGGGAGGAGCGAGGGTGGTTTTTCCCACTGCAGCTATCAAATATACCACACCCACCACCTGATCGGATGTGAACCCAGGGGGAGATAGCCTCTGTGGTGTTGCTAGAGTGGTCATCATTCAAAGGCAGAGCAGGTCGGTGGCCTGGGCTTTGGGAGGTCAAGGTTTCCTCTGTGACTTTGCCGGAGATTACCTGATTATAACCTCCCTGGGCTTGAGCTTCCTCACCTCTAATGTTAGGTGATTGAGTTAAGTGATGTCACAGCACAGTTTGGGGCTGGAAGCAATGTTACAGAACACAGGGTCTGCACGTTGGTCAACAGAAATCAAGTGGGCATCCACTGTGTGCCCGGCACTGAGCAAAGTGCAGTGGAGATGAGGAAGGGTCCCTGCCCTCACGGAGCTGCCAGTCCGTAAAGGAAAACAGATGTTATACTAACAGCTACCACTCTGCTGACGGTTCTGACAAACTTACAGGCATACACACTGGGGAGAATCTGAAACTGATGGATGTGGGGTGGGGAGCAGACAATCTACGGCTGAAGGATGAGGAGCAGTGGCCAAGGAGAGAAGGTAAGTGCGGAGCAGACAGACTGAGAAAAGCTCTGAGTGGGAGAAGAGTGTGCCATGCGTGTGGGACAGAGAGAAAGCTGGAGAGGCTGGTATAGGATTTGGGAATTATCCCAAGGGGAAACAGAGAGGGTCAGTGACTTGCCCACGGTCACACAGCCTGGCAGTGAAGCTGAGATTCACATCCAGGTCCTCTGATCTACATTTTAAGGCAACAGCTAGCCCCAGCCCTTCTGGTGCCCCAAGGCTAAATGGAAGTAACACGGAGGAAGCCAAAGAGCAGAAGATGGTGTGTCAAGCATTCCTGAATCACACCTCAGATCTCACTGGAGGCAGGAGTAGAAAAAACAGAAACCTGCTGTAAAATGGGCTCACTGCTCTCCAGGAAAAGGCGGCCTGAGCTGGCTGGACCCACCACCCAGGAATCTTCCAGGACTCACGTGGGATATTCTCTGGCCATCCTCATGGCCACATGAGGACAGGAGGGGAGCCATCCTAAAGCATGGGGGATGTTCTGTGAGGACAGCTAGCCAGCTGTCTGGGGGCCTCCCACACAAAAGGCCAGCCGATCCACCCTGGGAACCAGACAGCGGAAGAGAACACCCTGCAAGCCACTGAGCTCTGCGATTGTCTCCCTAATCTAACTCTGCTTTCTTCGTCTGTCTCCATCATCACTAACCTTCCCAGTTATCCTATTCTTATCCCCTGGATTCCTACTAGGTTCCCCTGATTGCACTCCATCCCCTCAACAATTGCTCTCCACACAGCAACCAGAGAGATTGGTTGTAACTTGATCACATTTCCCTTATTTAAAACCTCAGTGTCTTCCCATTGCTCTTAAGATAAAATCTGGACCATGGCTTCATCTTCTCGGGATGGATGCACCCTTTACTCTCAGCCAATCCAGCTTCCTTTCAGTCTTTGTACTCAGCCTGGTCCCCTGTTGAGCAGCTCAGCCACGTCCTGAGAGTCTTTCTTCTCTTTGCTCAGATGATGTCCATCCTTTAGATCACCTCCTCAGGGAAGCCCTTCATGATGTCCCTGTGCAGGCCCACTGCCCCCTCTCCCTGCACCACGCCTGTCTCCACCTTACACTCATCACTGCTGTTCTTTGGGTAACATCCTTCTCCTCTGGACCATATGCTCCATGAGCTCGGGGACCACGTGGGGTGTTTCCTCTACCACCGCCCCAGCACTGAGCAGGAGAACGACACTCTTTGCTGAATAATGAATGAGTGAATCAGCGCAGTGTCCTCTGGGTATGTTTTGAGGTGTTAGATGGTGTTGGGTGTGTAGCTGCGTGTGATGTGGAGGTGCAACTCGTACTACACCAGGAGCGACTGCACAGCTGGCCTTCACACTCTCCCGGCAGGAAGTGTGTGTCGGAGTGGGGAGTGCACACAATCTCATTGTTGCCCCACCTCAGCCTCTGACTTGACAGCTGCATCTGGGACTTTGCAGCTCCCTCCAGAGGCTTTGGAGAGCTGTGGCAGACCAAGGACTGTTTATACCAGGTTCTACTGCAGAGGACTGGACTTAATGAATCTGCACAGGAGCCCAAGCGGCCCACACTGGGATGCTTCCTCATATTGTCCCAGGAACTCTCCAGGCCCCAAAGCCTAAACACCCTCCTGTTCAGTTCTAGCCAACCACCCAGCCTTTTGGACATGATGCTTCAGACCATCCTGATTCCCACCCAAGCCGCCTCTGGGATGTGAGTCTCCCTCCCAGCCAGCCCGGCCACTGGCCTCTCCAGAGGGTCCTCAGCGCTCTCTGTAAAGAAGAACAGGAGCATCTTCTCTGCTGGAGACCCTCCTATCTCTACCTTCATGGACCAGTTCTTTGGAGCCCAATCAATGCTAAATTGAGGCTCCTGAGGGCCAGCCCCTCAGTCACACCCAGGAGGTGGGGTGTGGGAGGCCGCCTGGACAGACCTGGTTCTCTCTGATGCTCTGGTCCGTGCTCCACCTCCTTTTATCCAGCACAATGCTTGACCTCTGAACCCAGAAGTCATGTTGCCACTGGGTGACAGTTTGTGAGTGCTTAGTCTGGGAAGGAGTGATCCTGGGGTCCCTGGGGTTGTCCTCCCCCTGCCCTTCATGCCCCCCACCCTCCAGGACAGCGGGCAGTCTCACCAGACAGCAGCCACTGCAGCCTCTGGATGTAGCGGCGCATCAGCTTATCCAGGTGTATAATGTACTCCTCCATTTCCCTGGGGGTGCACTCAATGTGTCTCACTGTCCCCTGGATTAAAGCAAGCAAAGAAAAATACTCCCCTGCCAGCTCTGTCTCTTATCCCCATCACCCCCAGAGCACTTTAGTCTATTGTGGTTCACAATTTTTGCAACACTGTGAAAGCATTCATTTTTGTTTGTTTGTTTAAAAGCTTTTTTTTCTTTTATTAAACTATCAACTGCATGGGTTTAGGCAGGTGTGGGGGAATTGGTATGCTGGTTTTTGTGCCAAATGTGGTCACTGTCATAACTAAAAACTAAAATAGTCTCTCTAAATTTTAAATAGAAAACCCTTAATGGCAGAATGGGAGGTCGATAAATTTCACATTAAAAGATGACCTCGGATGGAGGAGGCAGGCAGCATGATTAAACTTCCATGAAACTTGGATGGTGGATAATTTTTAGCTTTACAGTTGACAATGTCACATTAAAGGGCAAGGAGAGAAAATGGGTTTTGTTTTTTTTTTAAAGCAGGATTAGATTTTAATTTTGTACTAAATTTACCTGTTCCAGTGTCAAAGAAATTTAAAAATCTACCTCAAAACTAAGAAGCCCCCCTGATCTCCTGCCATAACCCCTGTTTCTGGCCGTCTTAACAGAACCACCATCAGAATTGGGGTATAGAGTTCTTATTGGTGAGTATTCTAGCCACTGGTCTGTGATCTCAGCAACTGTCACTAATTCTCACCCCAGTGAGTCCCTAGAACCTTGACCATGGTCTCAGGCATTCTGAGGGGCTGGCTTCTCTTCCAACAGGGCTGTGTATCCTATTCCTTGAGGGAAGTCCCCCTTTGGAGGGTTGGGGTTCTTAGCAGGAGGAATAAAAGCTGGGGCTCATACATTCATGTGGACTTTGCCCTAACACACTCAGCCATCTGTGTCTGAGAAGAGAAAGGAGCTGGGAGTGAAAAAACAAAACCAATCTTGACTTACATTGATCTCTATGCTGGGGAAGACACTGCAGTGTTTGGCTGATGCTGACGTCTGTACTGATTTTTGATGAGTGCAGTTGGGACCAAGGTATCTGGAGACCTCCATCTTTAGTTTCTTTAGCCCATAATTTGCTACCCACTTTGGAATAAAGGAAAGAATGATTATCTTGGGTAATTTTGGCTTAATGGAATGATTGACTCATCTTTCAAAAACCTCATGTTTGAAATCTGTCATCTGAAATGTGGGGTTTCCCAGGTCCTCACTGAGATTACCTCACATGCACATTCCTGCCCTGGTGCAGGAGAGAGATGCAAAGAAATATGGGAACCAGAGAACAAAATTTACTGAGCACTTATTTACTCCCTGTCTAGTGAACCCTGTGGCTTCCTCCATTTCCATATCAGCCTCTTCCATGAAACTTGAATGGAAACCCTGATTGGTCTCAAGTTTACATCAATTAAGATATCACAATAAGAGATACAAGAATGATCAGGGTTAAAGCAATCAGAGTATGGCTTCCAGGACTGGACCAATCAGAACCAAGCTCAGACTGACTCACTGGTTGCCAGAAGAAAAGATATTCCTATCTTTGGATCCGAACAAGAAGGGGGGTTTCTGGTACTTGCATCCAAAAGGATCTGATACCACTGAGGACTTTACACAAAATATACTTCAATTAATCAGCAATCCTATTAAGTACAAGAGTCTTCATTTTATAAATGAAGACACTGAGATTGAGTGACTAGCTCAAGGTCACCCAGCTAGGAAGTGGCAGACTCAGGTTCCCACGTAGTTCTCTTTAATCCTTATCCTGACACTTGACACAGTCATTCTAAGCAGATTTGGTCTCAATTCCAAGTATGTCCACCTTCCCAGATATAACGGAAGGAATGATTGCTTGGGAGGCACGTGCTGGTACAAACAGCGTAATACCTCTTGGCTGGAGCAGACTGTATCCTTTCTGGGCAACTCAATAGACGATCTAGTCCTTCTTAGGCCCCTTCCTTGAGGGTACTTCTTGTATACCGAGCCTGGGAGAAAGAGAGCAGAGTTATCTTGTGCAATTCTCTTACCCTCTCCTCCCTTTTCCATGTCAGTTTCTGTCAGTCAAGTCAGTTGTAACATTCCTTAGGTGCAACTTGCTGAGAGATAGGAGGGACTCTTGGGGGGATCTAGGGAGGTCTTCTGGGTCCCCCTACCCAAACCCCACCCCACCCCACCCCCATGCTTCTCAATGAGTTGCTACTGGGACCTGTGCCTTTCCACAGTTATCAATCCTGCTGACTTGGGGGACTCATGCCCACTTCCTTCCCAGTCAGTCTGAGGACACTGCCCCTCGTGAACAGAGCCAAAGCGCTGTACCCAGGGACCTGGGGGAATACTGACATCACCTCTTCCCATTCTACTGCTTTGTGTCAAGACTTTGCGAGCTCACTTCCTTGGGTTGGGAGATCTGAGCGGTTTGAGGATAGGCCTGCTCTGGGGGCACTGCTGTCTGTGTCCTGGAGGGGTAACCCTCCCACGGGGCCTGATCACCTTGCAGGTCTTAAGGGGCAAGGGGGCTGTCCAGACATCTGTGTAGCCGTCAACTCACCCACGTTATTCCCTGTCTCTGTGTAGAACAGTGAGAGAGCTATTTCTGCATCCCTTGATTGGGTCTTCTTCCTCCGCTCGGTAGTCCTTTCCTTCACTGGCGGGGCTGCAGCTAGAGGACATTTGGCCTGTTGTCTGGAGCAGCCTTGAGGGTTTATGCAGTGAAGCTATGCAGCTTGGCTTAGAGACTTGTCAACTTCAGCTATGTTCTGCCCTCAGAACTGGGGCTCCAAGGTGGCTTTGAGGTCCTTTGGGATGACTTGACTCTGGCCTCACTGGGATCAGCAAAGCTAGAGCTGCTATTACTTACCAGGCTTGGTGCAAGGTGCCTCCCGGTCCCTGTCTGGTTTTATCCTCACAGTCCCCCAGTTTACAGATGAGGCACAAGGGACTCAGTCAGTGAGAAGCAGAGCAAAGACTCTACCCAGGTCTTGCTGACTCCGGAACTCCAGAACTCTGCTCTGAACTGCTCTGCTCTGTTTCTGATGTTAGAAGTGAGACGCATGGTCTTAGGTTCTATGAGCTGAATACTTTCATAAAAATACCAGTGCCTTGTCATGATCGGCTGGCACTGGACACTCTCCTTAGTCGCTCTGAGCCTGAATTTCTTCATCAGTAAAACAGAGGAACTAACAGACTCCTTGCTGTATAGGATGGATGGTTACGAGCTTTAAAGGGGACAATCTTAGCAGAGGGCAGGTGCACGGTCACTGATCACTTTAGTGACTGCCATCACTCATCCATGTCTCAGCCGTGTTTGCCCGCCCCTCCCATCCCGTGGCCAGGCCTTACCTGGGGGGATGCCTGCTTTGCCACTGAGTGGACGCCATGGCAGAGCTTTCAAGGGGGGGCTCTTCTCTCTGTCAGGGTCATCTTTAATGCTCTAGAAAACAGGCAGCCTTTCCCATCAGAGGCCTGTTGTCTGTGGTGGGCAGTACCCCCCATCACCCCAGCCCCAATATGTCAAGTAGGAGCCTTTGCATGGAGAGGCCTGAGGAAGAAGGTTTCTCATATGCTCAGCCCTCTCCTGCAGCAGATACAGAGAGGACCCTGGTGTTTGAAGTGAAAAATATGTGTGTGTGCATGTGTGTGTGTGCATATATATGAATGGGTAAATGCGTGTGTGTGTGTGTGTGTTATGAGAGAGGGCCTATGGAAGTTACCTGGCGATCAAGTGGTTAGGACTTGGAGCTGTCATTGCTGTGGCCTGGGTTCAATCCCTGTTCAGGGAACTGAGACCCCACAAGCCATGAAACATGGCCAGAGATAGAGAGCTTGCTAGGACAGCTGTGGGGATTTGCCTGAACCTTCTTCATCAATTACTTGCCCCTCTTCCTACTGGACTGGGATTTCTGGGCCTCCAGAATGACCAGCAACCACTCAGTAATTTCTCTGCCATGTCGGGCACCTCAGCTTTAAGGGAGGGGTTCCTTCATTACTGGGCACAACTGGAACGTGGCGACAGTTGCACGAAGTCACCCAGGCCCGGGACCAGTTGACACCCATCACCTACCCAGAGCCCCCTCCCTCGTTTCAGGAGGCCCATTAGGGGCCCTGGTGCAACCCAAACCCCCTCACACTGAAGGCCCAACCGGCAGACTCCGAGACCCTGGGGTTTCACCTCAGAATTTGGGAAGATGAGAAGGTGCTGGCTCCCGACTCCACCAGTACCCGTGTGGACAGAACCTCTCGAGAGTGCAGCCTCGGGAAGGGAGTGAGCTGGGTTCACCAGAGTCTGTCAGCTGGTGAAATGCTAAAGAGTTCACACACCTTACTGCGGCTGCTGCTCACAAGTGCTGAGGAATCTGGGGTCTTCCCCCAGGCACACCCCAGACGCCCCCTGTGTTGCTATGGTGGACACTTTATGCAGGACAGATTTTGATGGGCTGTGAACAAGGGTCAATCCTGCGGAAGACCCAGGTCCAATCAGGCCCCTGTAAGCCTTGAGCTGAAGCAGCAAGAGCCCATTAGATGCCACACCACCCTTATTCCTTTGCCCCTGAGAGACCCTCCAAATGAGCCTTCCTGCCTTGTAACCAGCACGTGTAATAATGGGTGCCAGTTCCACGGAACCCTTAGTACCACGAGGTGGGGACAACCAGGCAGAGCCAAAGCTGGAGTGGACGGGGTGGCCAGAGCTGAGAAGCAGGCCCCGGGGGTCTCCTCCCTCTTGGAGGCTGGGCCACTGACCACTGAAGACGTTACCCCCGCATCCACTGGCCCTGGGATCTGGGGACCTGGCCCAGGCCACTTCACGATCTAGGAAAGACCATGAGACAAGGTGGAAACAAAATCCTCTGTGTGTTATTGGGGTGGGGGCGGGGGGAGTCAAACCATTCTGGCCACGGAGGGTGCTGTGGGCCTGGAAGGACAGAACTTCCTGGGCTGGCTTCTCGGCTTGAGCACATTCGGCTTCTCTTTCAGGAGGGCCACGCTTTGCTGTTCTTTTCCAGAGTGGTTCTTCAGGGAGGACACGAGTAAGGCACACTGCAGTGGGGATGGGGAGTCAGCCAGGTGCCTCCCCACAGGGAGTGTGTACACACACACACACACACACACACAGAGCAGGAGATGCTGAGGCCACTGGGGCCCCTGGATTTTTCTTTGAGAGTTCTATTCTCAAACCTACTAATAATAAGTACAGAGGTCCTGGGATGTATCAGGCTAGTTAGTGGGCTAGTTCGTGCCTGGGGGTCTCAAACCCTCTTGTCCACAAGGTGTGTGACTACACAGGCAGGGTAAGTGCCATCTTATCCCATTTTACAGGTGAGGAAGTAAATCTTACGAACTTAAAGGACTTGCCCAAGGCTACTATAAGTATACAGTGGATCTTCCATTCATTCTCAGGTGGACCTTGTCCCAAAGCCAGTTTCGCTCCATATGTGGACCCTGTGCCCATGGCCAACCCTGGGGGCCTGCAGAATGGTGGTGTAATACTTGGCTCCTTTGCCTACCTAGTTCTCAACTGCCTGAAAGATTCTTCAATAATTAGTCTCAATCAAAGCACTAGAAAGCACCACTCGAATGTAAATAACACCATATAAGGGTGGATTAAACCAGTATTGCCCATTAACACCTTGGGAACAAGTTTATCAAATGAGGGAGCAGGACTAATGCACACCTGAGAAGCAGTTTTTTCAAAACACCAAAAGAGGGGCCCTTTCAGGGTGGAAAGCTCAGACACATTTCGGGGAGCCACAGGTCTGCCAATCCATGGCCCCACCCTCCCAGGAGCTCACAACGTAGTTGGGGAGACAGGCAGTTTTGGCAATGGTGGAACTTGAAATGTGAGTCACCTACATGCTCTGTCCATCTCCTGGCTTCAACTGCCCGCACCTCTATGTCTGGCCCTCATCTTTATCCACCTGCCAGAAGGATGCCCCCACTTATTATCTCACAAGTCCCACAGACTCACCTTTGTTCTAGCCTCTCTGAACCCTGTCTTGATTTCTCTCTCTGGGTCTATGGCACCACTGTCTACCAGGTCCCCCAGCAAGTCACCCCAGGATTTCTTCTTCTTTCTCACCCCATGTATTCAATCAGCCACAAGTTTGGTCAATTCTTCCTTAAAAACATGATCTCAGGTTTGTTCCTTTGTTTCCATTCTCATTGTTCCTGATGCGATCTGGTCCCTCTCTCACCTCACCTTGAACTGCTCAACTCCTTCTCTGAGGAGGTGACACTCTAGTGAACCCTGAATAATACGGATGGCCTGGGAGGGGAACAGCTGGCAGAGGAAATAGCAGGTGCAAAGGCAAATTTGGGAATGAGCTTGATCTGCTCAAGGGTGTACAGGCCAGGATGCAGAGCACACAGACCCGAAACCAGTGACTTATAGGAAACCCTCACATTTCACTGGAAGCCTTTGGTGTCTGTGGATCAGCACAAAGGTGGAAAGCTGATGTGGGGGGAGTTGTGTCCTCCAAAAGACATGGTCCAAACTCCCGGTACCCGTCAACGTGACCTCACTTGGAAACATGGCCTTTGTAGATGTAATTAAGATGTAAGTTAATGAGGCTGTACTGGAAGGGTGGGCCCTTAATCCAATATGACTGATGTCCTTGGAAGAAAAGAGACACAGACACACACACAGAGGGAGGAGAGCCATGTGGAGATGGAGGCAGAAATTAGAGTGAGGCTGCCACAAGCCAAGGAATGCGAAGGAGTGCTGGTGATAAGGATGCCCTACTTGACCAAACTTTGGTCATGCTCCTCTGAGCCCTCTTCTTGACTGGATTTTGACTCCTCCAAAAACACTGCAGATGGTGATTGCAGCCATGAAATTAAAAGACACTTGCTCCTTGGAAGAAAAGTTATGACAAACCTAGACAGCATATTAAAAAGCAGAGACATTAGTGTGCCAACAAAGGTTCGTCTAGTCAAAGCTATGGTTTTTCCAGTGGTCATGTATGGATGTGAGTGATGGACTATAAAGAAAGCTTGAGTGCCCAAGAATTGATGCTTTTGAACTGTGGTGTTGGAGAAGACTCTTGAGAGTCCCTTGGACTGCAAGGAGATCCAACCAGTCCAACCAAAAGGAAATCAGTCCTGAATATTCATTGGAAGGACTGATGTTGAAGCTGAAAACTCCAATACTTTGGCCACCTGATGCGAAGAGCTCACTCATTTGAAAAGACCCTGATGCTGGGAAAGATTGAAGGTGGGAGGAGAAGGGGACGACAGAGGATGAGATGGTTGGATGGCATCACTGACTCAGTGGATATGAGTTTGAGTAAACTCTGGGAGTTGGTGATGGAGACAGGGAGGCCTGGCATGCTGCGGTTCATGGGGTCGCAAAGAGTCGGACACAACTGAGCAACTGAACTGAACTGAACTGTTGAACCTAGTTTTAGCAAAGAATCCTGTTAAGCTTGTTTAGCAAGAATCTCTCTACCCTTGACATTTAATCAACTTCATCTTAGTAACTTTCATTCCACTAACTCTCTCACTCTGCTCATTGGTTATAAATCCCCAGCTATCTTTGCTGTATAATCACAGTTGAGTTCAACCTCTCTCCCCTGATTGCAGTCATCTTGAACAGTATCTTCCTTGCCATTTTTAACAAGCATCCAGTGAAATTTCATTTCTTTAAGAGCAGTCACCACCAGAAGCTACGAAAAGGTAAAGAGAGATTCTACTCAGAGTCTTTGGGGGACATGGGTCATGGCTCTTTAGACATCTTGATTTTAGGCTCTAGCCTCTGGAACTGTGAGGGAATAAATATCTGTCATTTTAAGCCACCTCTTTTGTGGTCCTTTAATGACAGCCCCAGGACTCTAACAGAAGCCAGTGTAGTCATTGATTGTCCCATACGTAAGGCATACCTTTTGGGAGTAGTTGAGAGCCTTTTCCATCTCAGACGTGATGGCATTGATATCATCACTTTCATAAATACCTGGAAACAAAGCACGTCATGAATGTGGGGGAGGGGTACAGATTCTGGCAAGTGTCCATATCTCTAAACGCAAGGGCCACATGGAGGTGACCTCAGCCCAGGGGGCAGGCTGGGGTGTTAATAGGCTGAGCTGACCAGCCCCTACCCCACACTATCTGGTGGTAAAGGAGATGGGCGGGTACAGTGAGGGTACCAAGAGTGGAGCCAGCTTGGGACCCAGCACCCTGGCACCCAGCCAAGAGCTCTCACCCACAGAAGAGTAGGTCAGGGAAAGGTCCCGCTCCTCCAGTAAATAAGATCCACCTTGAGGTTACTTAAAGTAGCTAATGTCTGCAGTGAATAATGTCTGTAGTAACATCTCAAATATAACTCATTTGAGTGGGACTAGAGTGTGATGCCTAAGAAGTAAGACTCTGGGTTCAGCTCCTGGTTCCTTACTTACTACCTCTGTGCTCTGGGTTCTGTGTCTCAGCTTCACTAGCTGCAAAATGGGGTAATAATCATAACCCATTTCATAGGGTTATTGTGAGAAATGAATCACAACATGTTTAAAACACTTAAAACCGAGTTTAGCATATAATAACTATTTTATAAATGCTTGCTATTATCAATAATAATCACCAATAATAACTTAAATGTATGTGCCTGGCACTTTTCATGAGTTCCAGCCCCAGCTATGCCACTCATGTCCCTGAGAGTCATTTCTTCATTTGTAAATCAGAGAGATCAGTCTTGTGTCCCAAGCTTTGATCCCTCCTGAATCACGTCACAATTTTGCCTTGCCTGCATATCACCTAAACCATAATTTACTTAATCAGTTCAGTTCAGTTCAGTTGGTCAGTCGTGTCCGACTCTTTGTGACCCCATGAATTGCAGCATGCCGGGCCTCCCTGTCCATCACCATCTCCCGGAGTTCACTCAAACTCATGTCTATCAAGTCGGTGATGCCATCCAGCCATCTCATCCTCTGTCATCCTCTTCTCCTCCTGCCCTCCCAGCATCAGGGTGTTTTCCAATGAATCAACTCTTCGCATGAGGTGGCCAAAGAATTGGAGTTTCAGCTTCAGCATCAGTCCTTCCAATGAACACCCAGGAGTGATCTCCTTTAGAATGGACTGGTTGGATCTCCTTGCAGTG
Source organism: Bos grunniens (assembly GCF_055505025.1). Lineage (NCBI taxonomy): Eukaryota > Metazoa > Chordata > Mammalia > Artiodactyla > Bovidae > Bos > Bos grunniens. Next base: position 22,965,491 of record NC_141189.1, read on the forward strand.
CAAGGGACTCTCAAGAGTCTTCTCCAACACCACAGTTCAAAAGCATCAGTTCTTCAGCGCTCAGCTTTCTTCACAGTCCAACTCTCACATCTACACATGACCACTGGAAAAACCATAGCCTTGACGAGATGGACCTTATTATGTATTTAAAAAATTTTTAATTGGAGCATAATTGCTTTACAATGAATGCTGTGTTAGTTTCTACTGTACAACAACATGAGTCAGTGATAATTATGCAAATATCCCCTCCCTTTTTCGCCTCCCTCCCCACCGCTACCCTATCCCTATGTTTATGGCATAGGGAGCTATGTCGGTACCAAGTCTACCGTCTGCAAAGACAGAGGTGGAGGGACCGGCACCACTCGCTCACCTGTGTCTCCAAACCAGTGGAAGCGCCCACCAGCAGCCCGGGTGACCTCCCTGTAGGCGGCGGCCGTGTCCGTGCGGCTGGCATAGCAGGCAGGGGGCATGGTGTCCGTCTGTGACTCACCCACATAGAAGAGACACACGTTCAGATGGAAGTCGCAGCCCCCGCAGGCCTCGGCCATGTAGGCGCTGAGCATGGCCTGTGGGCAGAGAGGGAGGAGGGGCCCAGGCCTGAGGGCTTTTCCAGCTGCTGGTCTCGGGTCAGTTCAGCCCAGTCTCTTTCTTGTGGACCTACTGTGTACCGGGTCTAGTACGTGGCACTGAGGAGGGAAAGACGGAAGAGCCTGGGTCACCATTTCTCTATCTTCATAGATCTTGGCGGGGAGCTGGGCCTGAGATCTTAGACCGGCAGCCTCTAATCCCCTGGGAGCTCATTAGAAATGCAGATTCTCAGGCCCCTGGGAGGCAGGTCTAACCACCTCTGCATTTGAACAACATCTCCAGGTGATAAAGTCTAGATGGGAAAATCATGCTGGAGAAACTGGTCACTAGGCGTCCACCCAGGGGAAGATGTGGGAGTCCTAGAGGATAAAGGAGGACGTGACGAGGCTCACCCACCATGTCCTGGTCAGGGATGCCCCCCGTGAAGAGGTAGATGCCCTGTGACTGCTGTTCTTCTTTGTCCTTGAAGTCCACCTCCACAGCCTTCCGCAGGGCGCTGAGGACGTTCCTGCTGCCCTGACACTGCAGGTTCAGGACCCACCTGGGAGGCAGGGAGGCCATGCTGAGGCGGTGGGGGGGCGGGGGGCGGTGCTGCCAGGCCCCAGAGGGGAGGGTGGGGGATGGAAGGCGGATGTTTCCCGATTCACGTCTGTGCCATCTGTCGGAGGGCAAAGGTTCTAGAGAGAGCTACTTTCTGGGGGAGGGAGGGGGCCAGAAAAAGTAGCACCAGGGAGGCTGCTGTCAGACCAGCAGGTCACCTACCGCCAGGCGCTTTGTAAGTTGCTGTGGCTGGCGGCAACCATCTCGGGCCTCCAGCTTTCGATGGTGCTTCCGAACCTTGGAGGGAGGGAAAGAGGGCTTGTTCTTAGTGGGGAGATATGTGCCCCAGCTCACTGGGCTTCCCAGGATTTTAAGGGGGCAAAATTCTGGTTGAAAGTGAAAGTTGCCCAGTCATGTCCGACTCTTTGCAACCCCATGGACTATACAGTCCATGGAATTCTTTAGGCCAGAATACTGGAGTGGGTAGCTGTTTCCTTCTCCAGGGGATCTTCCCAACTCAGGGACTGAACCCAGGTCTCCCACATTGCGGGAGGATTCTTTACCAGCTGAGCCACCAGGGGAGCCCAAAATTCTGGTTACATCCCCAAAATGTTAGGATGTCACCCACGAGCTCCTTGCTGGTCAGGACACGTCCCAGCATATTCATGGTGGGAGCAGAGCAGGGGCCCTCAGTGTCAACCCGCCAGGACCGGTTTAGCCAGACCTCTCCCCTGAGGAAGGTACTCCCTCCCCTGTGTGAACTTCCCCACCTCCAGGGAAGGAGTCACTGCTCCCTTTATGGCTCCCCTAGCATGGATTCAGGGCTTCTCAGGTATCTCAGAAGGTAAAGCGTCTGCCTGCAATGCGGGAGACCCAGGTTGGATCCCTGGGTTGGGAAGATCTCCTGGAGAAGGAGATGGCAACCCACTCCTGTACCTTTGCCTGGAAAATCCCATGGACGGAGAAGCCTGGTAGGCTACAGTCCATGGGGTCACAAAGAGCACAGATTCATTCTCAAAGCTTTCACTCTCCACCTGTATTACAGTTTCTCTTTTATATGCATCAGCTCATTCTCTCTATGAGACAGAATTTAAATCTTTGAGAAGAAGATTTATCTCCTTTATCAAGGAAAAGCCGTCCCCTCTCTGGTTCGAGAGCAATTCCTCCTTCTGGGTTCTTGACTTGACCACCGCCAACCTGTCTGAGACGCTGCCCTGTGCTGACCTCCCTCCCACGCCCACTCCTAAATCTACTTCCCTCGTCCCCTCTGCCTCTCTTAGCTATCATTCCACCAGGGTCCACTCTGCCAGCCACTCCTCTGTCTTTCCTTTTCTCCTTCACAGACAGGCTCCCTGGAAAAACAATGTTACTACCACTTCCTCATAATCTGCTTCTCAACCCTCTGCAGTCAAGCTTCCACCCTGGGCAGTTCTCTGGCAAATATTAATGATGACCTCTTTTCCTAATCCCATGGAAATATCTCTTATTATAGTTGGATAATAAATCCTCTATTATAGTTGAATAAAAATTCTAACAATATACAGAGAGTGAAAATTCCTTCAGTTTTATCCCTCCCTCCAAATTTCTGTTAACTCTTTGTTCTATATTCTTTTGGATTAAAAATTGTTAGATAAAGATATATTGACAGAAGTGGAATTATAGCCTTTCTTCCCACCCTGGTGACCTTGTTTTCTACCATAAATCAGTGTTACAGCCTAATGGATAGAAACTGCAAGTTTGTGAAGAGAGTTTGGAAACCTGGGGGTACTGAGAAAGAGGGTGAGCACCAGCTTAACATGGTTATTTTTTCACTTTACACAATAATTAAAAAAAAGTTTTCCAGCAAAATACAAGAAATGTAATTATATAACCTATCCTATTTATTTCCTTTCATTTGGACTTACTGAGGAAGTTTTCTAAATGTACTCACGTAACTCTCTCACATTCTTTTGAATAGTTGCATAGAATTCTACAGTCAGGTTTATTTTACCAATTCCCTCTTGTTTTTCTCCAGGTTTGACAATTATCAGAACGCTGCATTGAAAATCCCTTCAAGGCTATCTTTGCACAGTCATCTTAATATTTCCTTTGGATATTTCATAAAGGTTTAATTGAAGGAACAAAGACCATACTGATTCAGTGCTTGTTTCAGTAGCACATATACTAAAATTGGAACCATACAGAGAAGATTAGCATGGCCCCTGTGTGAAGATGATACACAAAATATTAGGCACTTGGGATTAACATATACACATTATTATACAGAAAACAAATAATCAACAAGACCTATTGTCTTGTTGACCTACTGTTTAGCACAGGGAACTATACTCAATATTTTGTAATAACTTAGAAGGGAAATGAATCTGAAAAACAATGTATGTATATATATAGGGGGGGGGGGAAGAATATAACTAAATCACTTTGCTGTACACCTGAAACTCACGTTACATTGTAAATCAACTATGTGCGTGTGTGCTCTGTTGTGTCTGATTTTTTGCCACCCTGGACTAGAGCCTGCCAGGCCCCTCTGTCCATGGGATTCTCCAGGCAAGAATACTGGAGTGGGTTGCCATTTCCTCCTCCAGGGAATCTTCTTGACAAGGGTCCAAACACACATTTCTTGTGCCTCCTGCATTGGCAGGTGGAATTTTTACCACGGAGCCACCTGGGAAGCCCAAATCAACTATGCTGCTGTGCTTAGTTGCTCAGTCGTGTCCGACTCTTTGCAACCTCGTGGACTGTAGCCCACCAGACTCCTCTGTCCATGGAGATTCTCCAGGCAAGAATACTGGAGTGGGTTGCCATGCCTTCTTTCAGGGGAACTTCCCGATCCAGGGATTGAACCCAGGTCTCCCGCACTGCAGGCAGATTCTTTACTGCCTGAGCCACCAGGGAAGCCCAAGAATACTGGAGTGGGTAGCCTATCCCTTCTCCAGGGGATCTTCCTGACCCAGAAATCAAACGGGTCTCCTGCATTGCAGGCAAACTCTTTACCAGCTGAGCTACCAGGGAAGCACCAAATCAACTATACTTCCAATTAAAAAAAATTTAATACAAGAGCTGTACCAAATTGCATTTCCAACAATACTTTCCAGGAGTGCCCTTTTCACCAAATTATCATCAGCATTGGGTACTATCAATCTTTTAAATGTTTGCTGAACTGAATTGCAAAACCATTATGTCTCATTGCTTTCCAATCAGGGAGCTCTATTGCCAGATTCGGTGAATTCCTTCTTTCTTCTTCTTCCTACTTTGCTTCTGCAGGCCCTAACTCTGTTTCTTTCCAAGATCCTCCTTCCCTTGGGAAAGGGAAAACGCCTTTCTCTCCAGGTTTTCCTCCCGCCTCTTGGACTGCTCCTCTTGTTTCTTAGGTGGTTCCCTTTCTCTGCCATCCAAATGGCAGCTTCTCCCAAATTCTCTCCTTGGTTGGCATCTCTCCAGCATCGCGTCTCCACAGGTGCAATGCATGCCCTCTTGTGTCTTCAACTTATGCTGATGGCTAGAGTTCCAACCAGGAGAATCTCCAAACTCTTAAGGATCTCAGACTATGTCTGTCTTCCAAACTCTGCTCCACCTGGCACACCTCTTCACCATTCCCTCATCCCCTACAGCCAAGCAGTGACTACATTCTGCTTATGCAACTCCGTGCACCCTTCACAGGCCCCCCTGTCTTTCATTCCCACTGCCTTGGCTCAGGTCTCCCCTCCAGTATCGCATCCCTTCAGCCTGTCCTTCAGCTTGTAACTTAAGTGTCTCAAGGTAATTATCTTGCTTAAAATCCTTCAGTACCTATATGTCCTATAGTATAAAAGCTCCTGCTTAAAGCCTCCATCAGCAGGTGTTTCCTTTCGTTTCTGGGCCATCCGGTTCTCCTTCTCACCCTTTGTTCACACTCAACTACTCACACTGCAGGTCCCCCAAGGTTGTGTGACACACCTCTGTGTGTGTGACATCACACCTCTGTGCTCTGCTCACGCTGCTCCCTGCACCAGAAGGCCATTCTCCACATTCCCTGTCTCTTCTGTGTGCTGGGAAACACCTGCTCTTTGTCAAGACTCAGCTAAGATTTCCTGACCTCACTCTTCCCAGGTGAATGGACTGACTCCACCTTTGAGTCGATATGGGACTTGCAGTCCCATATCCTGCCTTCTACTTATTTCTTCAGAAAACATTTAATAGGATTCATATTTTAACATTCCTGCTTCCTACTACTAGGTCATAAGTTCCTTAAGGACAGGTATCATGTGTGTTAACTTCTATATCCCTAATGCCTAGCATACCTACAGTACATGGCAGCCTTTCAATAAAAGTTTGTTAAATGAATGAATGGGATGAGTGAATGAAAATATTGTCCAAAATGCTTCTCTAAGCATTTTTCTGTAGAATTTCTTAGGGAATGACTAGGCTCTGGTACAGTTTAATATATAATATTAACTGCTGACTTATTAGGTTTAGAACACTCCCTATATGATGTGAAGTTGTGTAAAAAAATATTATATATAACTACATATATTTAAATTATATATACTTTATAGATAAAAATATAAGTAACTATGTAGATAGACCTATAACTTAAATATTTATACTATTATATATAGTCATATATAATTTAAACATATGTAGTAAAACATACTACATATTATTTATACTTTAAATTTACTTATAGTTAAAATTTATATACATAATTATGTATAAAATACATAATTTAAATATATAGCTATATAGTATTAATTTATATTATATATACTTATATAAGGGCTTCCCAGGTGTTCTAGTGGTTAAAAAAAACCCAACTGCCATTGCAGGAGACATAAGAGACATGGGTTTGATTCTGGGATCAGGAAGATCCCTTAGAGAAGGAAATGGGGACCCATTCCAGTATTCTTGCCTGGAGAAGCCCATGGACAGAGAAGCCTGGTGGGTTACAGTCCATGGGGGTCCATAGGGTCTCAAAGAGTCAGACACAACTGAAGCTATTTAACATGCAGCACGCACACCTACTTATATATAACTTAAATACATAGTTTTATATATATAATGGAACCATGTAGTTTTATATATAAAGGTATAATTTAATTCTATATAGTTCTATATAATTTATATAACATATAATTATATATAATAATAATATTGATAGATCTGTGTACAATTAAAATTTATAATTGGAATTCTGAATGTTTAAAATATCATGGCTTGCTAGAACTGAGGTAGGAGCCAAGCCTGGGGACCCGTCTTTTTCTCTTTTGTGTTTATCAGCTTGGGAGCCAAATGGGGCGACGGGCTGAGTTACTTTATCCTGGCTGATCAAACAGTGTGTTTTGGGGCCGCTTATCACCTTCAGCCCAGGGGGACCGTCCTACAACCATTTAATTATTCAATGCCCCAAACAAGATGGTTCAAATGAGATAAACGGACAGCCTTCCTAGGAGGCCGGCTGCCCATACATCTGTGGTCCTGCCAGAAGCCTCAGCCTGGTGATGGCGGCCTAGTGCCCACAACCTCCCCACCAGGAGAAGCCGCTGCGTACGCAATGATGTTGAAGCAGTCCTTGTTGGACAGCTGCTCCTCCAGCAGGCGTCGCAGGGAGTGCTGGATATGAATAATGTACATGGAATTGGTCACGGAGATATCGAGCAGTATAACCACCCTAAAAAGAAACACAAGCTTTAAGAGGAGAACCGAATCTCTCAGATAATGTTTATTCTGTTCCATTTTACTATTTAACGTTTTTTCCAGGGGAGTTCTGCAAGCCAAATTCACCCCTGGCCAAATCTTCTCCGTGGTTTGAGGTCAACATAGGCAGTAGCCTGAGGGGTCATGGAACCTTCTCTGCAGGAGGGTCTATCATGGAATAAAGCCTTGTGGTGGACAGTTTAAGGGCAGGACTGCATATAATGATTTCATACATTTCCTTGTTTTAAATCACTAGCATTCGATAATACAGCAGGTTGGGGTCTGTGAAGGGAAAACAAACAAGCTAAGCAAGTTAGATGGGGAATTAGGTATAACTGGGGCCTTTGGGGAAACGTATCTTTTTGTTTTCTCTCTCTGTTTTAAGATCTCTTGCAGTGGAAAAGGCAATGGCACCCCACTCCAGTACTCTTGCCTGGAAAATCCCATGGATGGAGGTAGCCTGGTAGGCTGCAGTCCATGGGGTCGTTGAGAGTCAGACACGATGGAGTGACTTCACTTTCACTTTTCACTTTCATGCATTGGAGAAGGAAATGGCAACCCACTCCAGTGTTCTTGCCTGGAGAATCCCAGGGATGGGGGAGCCTGCTGGGCTGCCGTCTATGGGGTCACACAGAGTTGGACACAACTGAAGTGACTTAGCAGCAGCAGCAGCAACAGTGTTGAGCCTTCTCTTTAGATCTTATAGTCCTATCTCATCCCCTCATTCTCATTTTGAGACAGCTATGGATTACCAAAAGAAAATTCACCTGATATAGCATCTGAAGACCTTAGTTCAAGGTCTTCACAAGTCACAGCACCTCTCTGATCCTTGCCATGCGTTTGTGTGTGTGCTCAGTCATGTCTGACTCTTTGCCACCCCATGGACTGTAGTCTGCCAGATTCCTCTGTCCACGGAATTCTCCATGCAAGAATACTGGAATGGGCTACCATTTCCTACTCCAGGGGATTTCCCGACTCAGGGATTGAACCTGAGTCTCTTGCATCTCCTGCATTAGCAGTCAGATTCTTTACTACTGCACCACCTTGGAAGCCTGTTCCTTGGCATATTTAACTATATAAACTATAATGAGACTCTTCAAGGGGTTGCTTTGAGAGTTAAAAAATAGAGCAGATGAATGATATTACAAACTTCTAATACATGATAAATGGTAATGCATTAAGTAAGGTATGGAATGGTAATGATATAATGCTGCTGCTGCTGCTAAGTCGCTTCAGTTGTGTCCAACTCTGTGTGACCCCATAGACGGCAGCCCACCTGGCACCCCCATCCCTGGGATTCTCCAGGCAAGAACATTGGAGTGGGTTGCCATTTCCTTCTCCAATGCATGAAAAGTGAAAAGTGAAAGTGAAGTCACTCATTCGTGTCCGACTCCTAGCGACCCCATGGACTGCAGCCTACCAGGCTCCTCTGTCCATGGGATTCTCCAGGCAAGAGTACTGGAGTGGGGTGCCATTGCCTTCTTCGAATGATATAATAGATACCTACAATTTCTTCCTCCTCAGCATCCATTACCTCTGCTCAAAACAGTATCTTGGTCTTTTTTTCTGGTGTAGGGGGGAATATCTTTGTCTCTAATGGTCCACTTGAGTTGAGTAGAGCTTACCCCAGTCCAAGCTTTAAAGTGGACATTAGACCCCAGGCAATCAGAACATCAAATTCTCTTGGCCCAAGTGGCTCACGGATGGGCCCATGCTCTAAACCCTGGAAGTGCTAAACTGGAAGGAAGGAAGTTGGGAACTTTGGGTGGCTATCTTGCTACCTAGAGGGGAGCCTGCCTGAAAACAAAGCCAAGAAAGAGGAAAATGGAAGTGAGGGTTGGAAAGAAATTCCTGACATGTATGAATCTCTGGATCAAGCCAGGCCTGAAGACAGCTACCAAATCTACTTTAGAATATACTTACCTTAACCAGACTTCCCTGATTTGTTTCAGTCAATTTGCACTTAGTTTCTTTTGCTTTTTAACAAAGACTCCTGAGTGACACAGTGATGCTATTCTTGAGGTTGCAGTTAATGGTGGTGACTTTTCCCTCCAGGGGTTCTGCTGAGCCATTACTGATCCTTAATCTAAATGATGGATTCTGATGCTACCAACAGGAAATTCATAAGTTGGATGAGTGCTGTGTCACACATGAAGGACAAGAACACTACTGGGAGAAGTTACCTTTTTTCACATACGGTGCCCCAGATTCTTCTGCTGGCCAAGGAGAGCCACTCAATCCGTCTCTCATACATCCGCATCGCTCTGCTGAGCTGTTTCTGCAAACTCATGGGTCACACACAGTCAGCACTGCACAGAGCATGTGGGGGAAGAGGGTGTACCCCACGTGGCTTCTGGGAATGGTGTGTCAAGGCCATGGGTATCCAGGCAGAACAAAAATCCCTCTAAAGCATGTATTAGGACTTCCCTTGTGGCCCAGAGGTTAAGAATCTGCCTGCCAATGCAGGGAACACCAGTTCGATACCTGGTGCAGAAAGATTCCACATGCCACAGGGCAACTAAACCCATGCGCTACAACTACTGAGCCCCCACTCTGGAGCCCGTGAGCCACAACCACTGAAGACTGTGCACCTAGAGCCCATGCTCTGCAATAAGAGAAATCATTGCAATGAGAAGACCCAGCAATACAACTAGGGAGCAGCCCCCACTTGCTGCACTAGAGAAAGCCCGTGTGCAGCAACAAAGACCCATCATAGCCAAAAATAGATAAATAAATAAACATTTGTTTAAAGATATATATATATATATATAAGCATGTACTTGTCTGTCACAAGCCTAGGAGGGGAAGAGTCAGAGTATTTCATTGCCTCAAATGGGGAGGAGGTAAATCTTGACCAAAAGGATTAGAGGTTTTTGTTTAAGGCATCCAGATTCCTGCCTGGAGAGGAGGTGGAGAAAGCTCCAGAAGGGCCTGTGGGTGGAGCACAGTCTGTTTACAGGAGGGGGTTCTGTCACTGGCTTGGTGCCTCCACATTCCACGACACCTTCCTCCCACCCCCTCCCCACACCCCACATTCTGACTGATGGGACCCAGCACTGACCTGGTACTCATACAGGAAGGGCAAGTCCACATGAATATTCTTCACTGTCCCGTCATGCCATTCAAATTGCACCATTGCCTTCTGCACGCAGGTGTGGCCAGGAGGGGAGCAGGTGAACAGAAGCACAAGTGAGGAAGGATTTTAAGTTTAAATCGGTCACTGGGTTCTCCAAGTCAGATGCAAGAGAGGGAAATGGGCTCTTAACACATCTGCGGGTGGATTGTGCCCCTCCCCATCACCAGGCCATTGCCTTGTCTGGAGCTGGCAGCTGAGGGACTTCAGGACACAGTCCCCTGAATGCACCAGGTCTGACCACAAGCTGGCTCCCTTCTCAGGAGGCTCTTCTGAACATCAATGTCCTTATTACAAGATATGGTTAGAAGTTTTGGTAATAGCAGAGTTGGAGATTTAAAACATACCATAGTCATAAATTCTAAGATTTGGAAACCCACATGGGCCTTCACGGACACTTTGAAAATCAAATTTGTTCATTCTGTTCATTCCTCCATCAAGTTGTCATATCTCTATCTCTGTCACTCCTTCCATCTAGTCATTCATCTATGGGCTGCCAGAACTAGACATCCCCTGTCTCTTTCCTCTCACTCTTCTGTCTTTCCACTGATCTTCTCTTCTCTGGCCTTGCCTCGCTGCCTGTGGGATCATAGTTCCCTGACCAGGGATTGGACCCATGCCCCCCGTAATGGGAGTGCAGAGTCTCAGCCACTGCACCACCGGGGAAGTCTCTCCACTGACTGACCTTTCTGTTCACCTATTACACTGTCCTTCCACGTCTCCATCCTTTATCCTTCATTTAATCTTGACTTTTATCCTTTCATCTGTTTATTCTATCCTGTTATCTATCCTTCCATCTGTTAATATTTCCATCCATCTATCCATTCTTTTACCTATTCACTTATCATTTCCATCCATCCACTCACTCAGCCTTTTCCTCCCTCTTTCCATCCTTCTGTCCACGCACGCAGACATTCCTTGACTGATTACTTGTACTACATATAAGGGACAGAGTGTTGGGGAAGAGGTTTTTCTTTTATAGGGCTCATACCCCGGTGGGCATTAGACGTGTAACAAATGCACACATACGCGCATCATAGGAGCAATAGGAGAAGTCTGTATCAGGTAGAGCGAGGGCCCAAAGAGAGAGTGTGTTCTGAATGACGAGGAGGAAACCTTCATGAAGGAGGTGATCATGGTGCCCAATATACCCCCTCTTTCCCCAATCTCCCAAGTTTCATTTTTCGTATCTTTGAAAAACAGCAGCTAGAGTAGATTTGATGAGAGTTCTAGAGTCCTGGGTGGAAAGCCTGCATCCCACTCCAAGCCCTCAGCTCCTGCTCCTTGGGCTCTGTCTCACGACCTCTATTTCTTGAACATTTCAGAAAGGAAATACCACACAGGAGCTCCACAGCAAAGGACTGGACAGAACTCTGAATCTGAGTTACCTCATGGATAGTTGATGATACTGTTTTCCGGAGAATAGGCACATATTCCTCCACAGGAGAGAATGCATTGGGTGCCAGAACCTGATAAAGGCTTAGCTTCTTGGCTGTAAAAATAAATGGTGGGGCTTGAGGCACCGCTCATGAAGCCCCAAAGGGTTCATGCCTTTGGTCAGTCATCTGCATCTTGGGTTCTTCCCTCTCTGGGGATTTACCTTTCAGGCTATTGGTCTTTAGCCATTCTGCAGAAGTCATGTCCAAGTTTGGGAACTCAATCATGAGGGGATCCTCATGTTTTGGGGGTTTAGGCAAGAGACTCATGAGTGAATTCTTTGCAACCTCTGTGGAAATCTAAATTGAAATGAAAAATCATCATTACATAATCATATTATAGACCTGGAAAGTCCCCAGTCTTCCCCCACCCACCCAAGGGAGCATCTTAAAACATTGTGCTTAGTCTTTCAGTTGTGTCTGACTCTGTGACCCCATGGGCTCCCCAGAGTGGAGGCACCAAGCCAGTGACAGAACCAGTGCCCACCAGGTTCCTCTGTCTGTGGGGATTCTCCAGGCAAGAATACTGGAATGCGTTGCCATGCCCTCCTCCAGGGGATCTTCCCAACCCAGGGATCAAACCCAGGTCTCCCACATTGCAGGCAGATTCTTTGCTGTCTGAGCTATCAGGGAAGCCCAAGAATATTGGAGTGGGTAGCTTATCCCTTCCTTCTCCAGGGGATCTTCCTGACCCAGGAATTGAACTGGGGTCTCCTGCATTGCAGGCAGATTCTTTATCAGCTGAGCTACCAGGGAAGCTCTCTTAAAACATTTCCTGTTAAATTACAGGCAGTTTTGCCTTTCCCTTCCATAGTCCCATCACCATCTAGAGAGATGTGTGGAATTTCTAGGAGAAGACAGAACTGTACCCAGCAACTCACTTTCTCTGTCATCTGTCCATCCTCCTAACCCCTTCCCACCCTTGCCATTTGAATCAGCACCAAGGACTCCAAGATGACAAGTGGCCCTGCCGTGGGCACAAAACACAAGCTCCAGGGAACTAAAAAGCAACTCCTGTACCAAATCATTTAGGGAGCCCTGATCTAGCCTAGACTCCCTTGCCCACATTTACAACTGAAAACCTGAGGTTCTGAGAGGTTAAGTCACATAGCTTGTGTATGAGGAAAGCACGAAACAGCAATTTCCAAACTTCAGACATTCGAGAACCACCTTCATGAAATTTGCTATATCTGAGTATCACCGTACTGTTATTTGTTGTTGTTGTTTAGTCACTAGGTCGTGTCCGACTCTTTTGTGACCCCATGGGCTGTAGCCCACCAGGCCCCTCTGTCCATGGGATTTCCCAGGCAAAAATACTGGAGTGGGTTGCCATTTTCCACTCTAGGGAATTTTCCTGACCCAGGGATTAAACTCGTGTCTCCTGCATTTGCAGGTGGATTCTTTACCACTAAACCACCAGGGAAGCCCTATATTGTTATTTACTCAATATTTTAAAAATCAAACAAGTAACACTAAGTCTTTTTAATTATTAGTTTTACTAACATTAATTGAAATTAATATTAATTTCAATTTTGATTTTAATGGACCCCTTTTTGTACTTAAATTATATATATATATATATATATATATATATATATATATATATATAAACACACATACACATATATACTTTGCTTGTTTGTTTTTGGACATGCCTTACAGAATGTGGGCTCTTAGTTCCCTGACCAGGGATTGAATCTGGGCTCTTGGCAATGAACGCACCAAGTCTGAAACATTGAAATTGTCAGAGAATTCCTAGTACTTAAATAATTTCAGAAAGCTCTATTTCTACCATAATGAGCTAGTTTTAAATATATAACATTTAAAAGAATGTTAATCTGCATATCACCTTATCATTATTTTGCAAACTACAAGTAGTATATGCATTTCATTTTGGGAAACTCCTGGCAAGATTCTGACATCAAGCAGACCTAAGTTCAATCGAGACTAATCAGCTTTTATCTCTGCGATCTCAGGCAAATTATTTAAACTCAACTTCTGTTTTCTCATCTGTAAAATAACATATCTGCTGGAGACCATTGCTGTAAGATAAAATAAGGCATTTAAAAAGATTAAGCCTTGTGCCTATCTTAAGTGCCTACACACTCAGCAAATGAAAACCATTAATTATTGTTATTGTTTATAGACAATCACATGGTCCCGGAGGCTGTGGAGTTGGAGAAGACTCTTGAGAGTCTCTTGGACAGCAAGGAGATCAAACCAGTCAATCCTAAAGGAAATCAGTCCTGAATACTCATTGGAAGGACTGATGCTGAAGCTGAAACTCCAATATTTTGGCTACCTGATGCGAAGAACTGACTAATTGGAAAAGACCCTGATGCTGGGAAAGATTGAAGGCAGGAGGACAAGGGGCGACAGAGGATGAGAGATCATCGACTCGATGAATATGAGTTTGAGCAAGGTCTGGGAGTTGGTGAAGGACAGGGAAGCCTGACGTGCCACAGTTCACAGAGTCACAAAGAGTCGGACACGACTGAGCAACTGAACTGAACTGATAGATAATCAGTTGCTGCTAAGTCACTCCAGTTGTGTCCGACTCTGTGCGACCCCACAGACGGCAGCCCACCAGGCTCCCCCATCCCTGGGATTCTCCAGGCAAGAACACTGAAGTGGGTTGCCATTTCCTTCTCCAATGCATGAAAGTGAAAAGTGAAAATTGAAAGTGAAGTCACTCAGTCGTATCCGACTCTTAGTGACCCCAGGGACTGCAGCCTACCAGGCTCCTCCGTCCATAGGGTTTTCCAGGCAAGAGTACTAGAGTGGGGTGCCACTGCCTTCTCCGAGATAATCAGTAGAAGAGCTGAAACTAAAATTCAAGACCTCAATCTAAGTGCTGTGTTTCTTTTACGACAGCTAGCCAGGTCAAAACGTGTGGTACCCCAAGTCCATACCTTCACTCTGTGATGCTGTAAAAGCGTTTCCAATTCTTTTCTGTCCACAGCTAAGTTGTCTGTGCTGTCTAAACAGAGCACAGCTTTTATGGCACTTGTGTCCATAAACTTTCTGAGTTATTCTGCTGATAAATTAAACGCCCTCAAGCAGGGCCTTTGCCCGGAATGAATGAGATGCTGGTGAGATGTCTCCAGACAGCCTACCCTGTGTAGCTGAGGTTTTCATCATTTTCCAAACTGGGGGGAAGGGAGGGACAGTGTTTAAGTGGAAGGGGTGGCAGAGGCCTGATGGCCTTTCTCTGAAATAATTTTTTTTTTTCAGTTAGAAAATCCACCAGGATCCTTCCAGCAGAGGCTGGGGCAGTTCAGAGCTGTGGAGGCTGCGAGGGGGCGGGGCCTCGCCTCACTCCACTTTTAGGGGCCTGGCAGTAGCGCCCTTGAGTGACAGGTGAGACAGGAGAGCATGGCGAGGCCAGCTGCGCGCCTCCCGGAAGGTCTGAGCTCCGGCTCTCAGCACCTACCTCCTGCATCACACTGGTGGGCTCCTCACAGCGGGCGTTGGGGTGCAGGGCTTGCACGTGGTCCCGGAGGCTCTGGGCCTTTTGGATTTCTGCCAGGAGCTCATCCACCTCCCGGCTGCTGCAGATCTGGGGGTGGTGGGGGCAATCAGGCACCCAGTAGTCACCTGGTTACCGGCAGTGGCCGAGGTGGGAAATGGCAGGCAGCCACGTGAATCCCTAGGGCGGAGTGGCATGCTCTTCAAAGCGGACGTTATAAACAGGATCCGTGTGTAGGACAGAGCCTGCCAATGCGTGTTCCATTTGTACATTATTGGCTTGCAGTGTTTTAAATAGTTGAAAGTTTGTCTAACCTTATAGATGTGAAGAAACACTTTATACCCTCGGAGAGTCCCTTGGACTGCAAGGAGGTCCAACCAGTCCATTCTGAAGGAGATCAGCCCTGGGTGTTCTTTGGAAGGACTGATGCTAAAGCTGAAACTCCAGTACTTTGGCCACCTCATGCGAAGAGTTGACTCATTGGGAAAGACTCTGATGCTGGGAGGGATTGGGGTCAGGAGGAGAAGGGGATGGCATCACCGACTCGATGGACAGGAGTTTGAGTGAACTCCGGGAGTTGGTGATGGACAGGGAGGCCTGGCGTGCTGCAATTCATGGGGTCGCAAAGAGTCGGACACGACTGAGTGACTGAACTGAACTGAACTGAACTAGCTATGATAATAATTATTAAAGGACTATAACAAGTGTTGGCAAACACTGGAGAATTGGAACTTGAGGGGTGCAGGTGGAACTGTAAAATGGTGCAGCTGCTGTGGAGAACAGTTTGGTGGTTCCTCAAAAAATTAAACAGAATTACTACATGACCTAGCATTTCTACTCCTAGTTACGTACCTACAATAATTGAAAACAGGGACTCAGATACTTATCCACCAATAATCATACCAGTTCACAGCAGCTAAAATATCCATTGACTGATGAATGGGTAAACAAGAGGTAGTATATTCAGAAAATGAAATATTATTCAACCATAAAAAGAGTGAAGTTCTGATACATGTCAGAACACAGATGCATCTTGAAAACATGATGCTGAGTGAAAAAAGATGGACACGAAATATCCACAATGGGTAAATCCCAAGAGAGGGAAAGCAGATTGACAATGAGCTGGGGCTGCAGGGGAGGGGGAATGGGGAGTAATTGTTTTAAGGGTGCAGAGTTTCCTTTTGGGGAGATGGAAGTGTTTTGGAGCTAAATAAAGGTGGTGGTTGCACAACATTATGAGTATAAAAAGTGCCACTGTTGTTCACTTTATTTATGAGAATTTTCTCCATTTTAAAAAATTTATTTATTTATCTGGCTGCTCTGGGTCTTGGTTGTGGTATGTCAGATCTAGCTCCCTGACCAGAGATCAAACCCAGGCCCCCTGCATTGGGAGCATGGAGTCTTAGCCACTGGACCAGCAGGGAAGTCCCTCAATTGTTCACAAATGAAAGGAAATCACACACACACACACACACAAAGCCAGATTTCTGGCTCTTGTTGGAAAATCAGAAGACTGGTAACACTGGGGGTCACTCCTGCAGAACAAATAAATAACGGGCTAGGGCTGAGCAGAGGCGTCTCACTCACTGGGGCAAGTGCTGTTTTGTTCTTTACACTCCTTACCACTCTCTGTTCTCATTAGAATCAGTTGTAATTTTTTGTCATCTTTGCCCTGTTGTTTTGCTCATAATAAAGAAAACAATGAAATTTGTTTTACCCATACCTCCACCAAGAGTGGAAAAACAACAACTAAGCCAAGAGGCTCACAGGTTTTTAAGAGAAAATATTTCTTAAACCAGCCAGTTTCATTCACTCACCCATAGTATCTTCCTAGCCCTGGAGTATGTCACTCCTACAGAGTCTGGCCAGTGAGGTAACAAGGGGTTTTGCCCAAGGAAAATGTTGCCTGACCTACACTTTGTAACACTAGAACATACTTGTGAGATGCAAATATTCATTTACTCTTGGCAATTGGTAGTTAGCAGGCAAGGCACAGCCTGTAGCTCAACAGACAGCTGGATTCTCAATCTGCCATATGGATCTACAACACACATTTGCTGTCATCTCCATTACAGACACAGAGTGTGTGATGTTATTATTAACTGCGACAAGGACTAATGGATGGATTGGTACAGAATTAACTTGCTCATTCAGAATTGATTGCTGTGTGTCTCTTGCTGTAAATGGGATCTATCTAGGAGAGAGAACTGAAGCAGCTGCTTCAGATTCAGAGCTTTGGTGGGAGCAGAGGTGGGGTGGGGCCCATGTTGATGGCAACTGGGTAGGAATTCAGAATTCTGTCAGCATGCAACCAGCTCATTTGCGTGCATGCTCAGTTGCTCAGACGTGTCCAACTCTTTGCGACCCCATGGACTGTAGCCTGCCAGGCTCCTCTGTCCATGGGATTCTCCAGGCAAGAATACTGAAGTGGGTTGTCATTTCCTCCTCCAGTGGATCTTGCTGACCCAGGGATTGAACCCATGTCTCCTGCATTTGCAGGCAAATTCTTCACCACTGAGTGACCTGGGTAGCCCAATCAACTCATCATACACCCTGACAAAAGAATCTCTTGTGACTTTTTGTTGTTTCTGTTCTTCCCTCATACTCTTTTTAATCTGATTTTACTTGAGTAAACCCACTGAGTAGGGGAGAAGGGAAGCCAGTACACACAAAGAATCATTCTGGCCCAGATTCCCCAGGCACAACCTTGGAAGCAGGCAGGGATAGGAGGAGGGGGCAGTGTGTTGGCCCAAGAGCTTACCTCTGTCTCTGGACTGTAGCAGTGATAATAGCCCCCAAAAGCTTCTACAAGGTTCTTCAGAACAGCCTATGGGGATGGAGACAGAGTCAGCCCTCCCTAGGGCAATGCCGTTAGTCTTACAAGCTTTTTCCTTGTCTGAGCCTCCCATCTGGGCTGACCAATGGGAGAACTAGATACAAGGAGAGTTGTATTCTAATCCATAACTTGGGGGCCTCAAAGGCTGGCCCAGCTCACTATCACCAATCCAAGGGAAGCCTTGAAGATTCTTGGGTACTTACGGGCGGCACCTGATCATCGCATTTGTAGGTGATAATGTGGGTAATGAGGTCCCTTCCCGTGGTAGACTGTTGGATGTAATCGGACAGGATTTCAGAAGGCTGATCTGGGCTGGGAAGAAGAAGGAAGAAGAGAAGGGGGCACTCCAGCAAGATGGTAATTCCCAAAGAACCTCTACCAAATCTAACCAATCATCTGTGTCCCAGGTCACCTGTGTTAAGATGTAAGGCATAGTGGGCCTCAGGCCCCCTGACATAAAAATCTGTAGATTAATGGCCTGGAAGAGTCACGCTTGATGGTCTTTTCTCGGTTTGGTTCTCTAATCCCTTCCTGGGTCAGTTATCAGCTTAGAAAAGGAGACCTACCAGCTTCCCATGATGGTCACCAGAGAATTCAGCCCCTTCAGAACGAAAACTTTCTTCAGGGCTTGTAGCAGATTGCTGCCTCTGTCTGGCTTCAGCTTTTTCACCCAAAGCTTGAGTTCCTGGAGACTAGGCAAAATGATAAAACCTAATAACAGTACTCATACTAGGGACCAGGCCCGGGACAAACACGGGCTGGTGTGAGCCTAACAATAATTCTTTGATAGGGATACCTTATTCCCGTTTTATAGATGAGGAAACTGAGACTCAGAGATAGGACTTGCCCAAGGGGATACTGTAAGCAACTGGAAACGCTGAGACTTCAATCCAGGTATGACTCAAGGGCCTGAATTTCCAGTTACTCTGTTATGTGGGGTCTGGGACCTAGCTCCTTTCCCCTCCAACTCTTCTGGAGGCAGATCTCAGCCTGAAACATGGGGTTAATCCCCAACCCAAAGAGTCTTGAAGAGAAGACACTACGGCTGTGTGGCTACATCCCACACAGGTTGGAATACACACTACTGGGAATACAGGAAGGACTCAATTCAGAGCTCTCCTGGTTCACTGTCTCACGTGGCACTGGTGAGACAGCTCTGGTCTCCCCCTTTCTCTTTCATTCTGACACCCACCCCCCAAAAAACCCCCTCAGCTCACTGCCAGTAAGTCTCTTTCATTATTATAACGGTTGAATTTGCCTTTTTAACAAAGAGAACAAATCCCAGGCCTGGCGCCATCTCTAGTCAATAGGTTTCAAGCTGGAATTTAATCTTACTGTTTTGTCTGCGTTCATTCTATTTATTTTATAGCAACTTGCTAATTATGGCAAGTGATACAGGCTTCTCAGTTATGGCATTGATAGTTTCGTTCAGAATAAATATTGGGTTATTTTAAAAATCAATAGTACTACAAGTTGAACAGAGTAAATAATCGTACAAGTGGCAGGGATATGACAAAAATCACAAGGGAAATCCAGGAAGAATTGCAGTTGAGGAACTCTTGGCTAGATGGTCTCAAGGTGACTTCCAGGTCTGACATCCTGGAGCTTTGAGGTTGAAATCATCGTTAAAAAATAAAACAAACAATCTTATCTGCTGAGTACCTTCCCCATGCCAAGCACTTCCCGTGCCAACAACTCTGTGAGAAGCAGGTATCCTCACCTTATTCTGCTAATGAGAGAGTTAAAGGATGAGTCAGGATCCCCCAGTAACTGTCAGAGCTGGGATCCAAAGCCCATGCTGCCTGAACGGGCACTTCTTTACCCAGAAGGGCGCCCCTCTACAGCCAGTGCTGGGCAAGGGAACCTCCGTTCCAGAAACCCAAGCATATGGCTTTCCCTGGGATCCGCTCTGTGCTTTGGAATCCAATCCTGACTACCATTTCAGAAATGTTCCCTAACTTGAGTCTCAGTTTCCTCGTCAGCAAAATTGGGATAGTAATCCTATTCCATGTGTTGGCTATAAATATTAAGTAAGAGAGTACATGTGAAGTGCCAAGCATGGTGGATAATCAAGGCTATTCCCTTCCTGGAAAAGAGATGTCTACTTTCAGGCATAACTTAGTAGAAATTCTTAGTTGTTTAGTTACATCTAAGTTGTTAAGTTGCATCTGATTCTTTGAGACCCCATGGACTGTAGCCCACCAGACCACTCTGTCCGTGGGATTTCCTAGGCAAGAATGCTGGAGTGGGTTGCTATTTCCTTCTCCAGGGGATCTTGCCAACCCAGGGATTGAGCCCAAGTCTCCTGCATTGGCAGGTGGATTCTTTGCCACTGAGCCACCAGGGAAGCACTAAACAGTGGAATTGTAGGTAGCTATTAACAAGAAAGAGGCTGATCTCTGCATACTGAGAGAAAATTAGGTGCAAAGCCAAGATGAAAAAAAGTGCAATGTTCTCTTGATTATGTTTAAGTAAAAGAGGATAAACACACAGATGTATATATGTGTAAAGACTGTGGAAGTAGATTGAAGAAACTATCATTGGGAGATGAGGGAGGGGAAACTAGGGTGAGAGGGAGACTCATCTGCTATTTTTTATCCTTTTATACTGTTGTAATTTCTGAAAATCAGCATGTATCATTTTCATAATAATAAAACGATCTTTGTTAGATTTCTGGGTAGAAATGGTATCTTGTCTTTTCATTTTGTGGTGCTCGTGGGGTGATGACTTTTCCAAAAGTTATTGGCTCCCTGTGTTTCTGTTTTTGAGAACTGTCTCATTTATTTTGTGCATTAATCATCTGATAAAGACACTAACACTTTTAGGGAGGAGAATGATCAGGTAAACACCCAGGCCAAGGCCGGGCACTCACTCACCTGGAGGTGCTGACTTCTGTCGGGTTGGGCCAGAGGGCGCTGGTGGTGGCACCGAAGGACAGGATGTACAGCTTCTCTTTGTGGCTCAGCTGCTCGTCAATGAGGTTCTGGCAGGCAAGAGGACATCAGTGGCTCCCAGAGTCATATGGAGCCTGCCTTCACCTCTCATGCTGTGGTTGGGCCCTCTGGGCTGAGATGTGAACTGTGCTGAAACAGGGTCGCTTAAGACTCAGCTTAGCAGCCCCAAGTCGACATTTGCTTGCTGCCCCTGGGGTCACAGGGGTCTAGGTGGAGCACCCTAGCTGCCCATCCCAGCCTGTCCCTGGCTGTGCGTGGTCGGGGTGGGGCCTGGGTGGTCAGCCAGTTCTGGAGATTGGCTTTCACTCCCACTGACTGCAGACCCAAGATCTCTTCTGGAGCAACTGCCACACACTTGGGTCATGGGTGTGAGTGGGATGAGCACCCACTTCAGCATGTGCAATGGCTGAACCCTGACCGTGGCATTTACACGTGGCACCCAGGGAGGAGCAAAGAGGTGGGGGGCAGTGGTTGCTGTCCTGGCCATGTGAGTTGGGGATGGAGTGATGGGTGCAGGGCCAGCCTATTGGGTGTTCTCAGGCTCAGCCTGGTGAGTATCCAACAGTAAGATAACTCTTCCCTCTCCTTCCCGGTGAGAGAGCTTATTCTTAGGTACATTGATAAGGAGACCAGGGTCCTCAAGGAGGAGGAAGGGACAAACTTTTTTTTCTACATTCTCTCATCTTAGTCACATAAGACTTTTCTCCCCTTAAACTTTGCATTGTTATGACAACAATCTATTTCGCCTAAGACTAACTTTCTTTAAGCCCAGAGCTAATGATTGCACACCAAAACAACCCATCTTGCTCAAGGGTACGTTTTTCCTTAAGCTCTGTACTAATGATTATATAACAACAATGTATCTTGCTCAAGGGCATGTTTCTCCTTCTTAACAAAAACTTTCTGACTAATCCTGCTATCTTAAGATGTATGTTGTGGGAGTGGGCCTGGTAAGACTTTTACAACCTTGAGATACTCTTTTGATCTATTGTTGGTAACCAACTGAAAAAGTATATAAAGCCCCACTCAAACCAGCGGGGCACTCTCTGTCCCCTTCTGATGTCTATGTCAGAAGCTTTCTCTGTCCCATTTTTACTGTAATAAAACAAAGCTCTGAGTGACTGAAGCTCAGTCTTTGGTTCCAAAGAGAAATTTTCTCCTTCGGAGATCACAAATCCAACACCGTTCACCATAAGCTATCATCGGCCACCTAGAAACATTACCTGTTACCGCGAACATGAGCTCTGCGTTGGTTAATACTGAACCAGCCCACCAGGGGTATCTCTGGAAACTGGGCCCTGGGGATGTTGTGAAGGGCAGTCTGCACTGACACCGGTTCCCTGACACCTGGTGAGACCAGGAACGGGGACAGGTCTGGAAACTGGCCCATCCTGATCCCTCTGTAGGATTCTGGGACCAGCTACTGCTGCTCATTCAAAGCTTAGAGGTTCCTCTAAGAAAACAGACCCTCCACATCACTTCTCAGAGACTACAGGGGCTTTTGTCAATGCCAGCCTCTTGTGCTGAGCGCTTCATTTGCTTGGGCTCCTTTTGTCCTCTGGCGACCCTGTGAGGTGGCGAGAGTCATCATTCCTATTTCACAGATGAGATGACAGAGTCACACAGCCCAGAAGTGGTGGAGGTGCCTGGGATTTAGCCCTCGAGCTCTTAGCTTCTCAGTTACGACCAAAGCAACCAGGATCGCTCCTCATCAGGAAAAGGCTAGAAGCCTGTACTGGAGTCGGTCCAACTGATTTTCGTCTCCACCACCTCTTTCCAGGGAGCACAGGCTCTTGAGACAGTTGAGTTGGTAGGGACTGCCACAGTGTGAATACTAGAGGCTCACACGGCAACTGCGAATGACTCTGAGGCTGGGTTTCGCAGAACTTAACGTATTTTTTTAACTGTAGGTGCTAATTAAGTGTGAACTGTTCTTTGTAAAACACTCCATTTTGCGCTTGCTATCAACAAAGCCATTAGCAAGCTCCCAAGGGAGGGTGGGGAGGAAGTAGGGATAGAGGGTGGGGAGGAGGTGGTGGTTCCAGGTACTTCTTTGTGCCAGAGAGACTTACCATGAGGTCATTTTGGAACTCCTCTTTCTGAGGGTCATTGCTGACAGCTGCCACGTCAATGAGAATGCCGACTCTGGCCCCCTTGATGAGGCCAAATGCCTAAAATCAGAGAGGGCATGCAGAACAACCAGCACAGCTCTGTGCTTCTGCAAACCTTTCACTGGGCAGCTTGTTGAAGCAGAAATTCAAGCACACCCCAGCCTCAACAAGAGGCCACAAAAGGAAGACCCGTTTTGTAGAGCAGAGTGCAAAACTAGGTGTCTTGGTTTTAGTGGTGGGCATTATCTGCTTCTATTTGTGACAACTTATTTAAAATTTTTTCCCCTTGATACTTACTGTCCACTTTTATAAAGTAATTTGTGCTCATTAAAGAAAGTTTGGAGACTGTAGAAAAGCAGCCTTTGTAAGATAGTTTGACATCTAATTACATCAGCTTATCTTATTTCATTTCCTTATATCCTTATTTATTTTCTGCCTATTCTACCAATCAAAAGCAGATGTGTTAAGTTCTCTAGCTGCAGCGGTATTTCTGTGAATTTCTAATTATGTTTCTAACAGCTATTTCTAGCTACATGTCAATGCTGTTTGATTCACCTTGTAACTGTTCTTCCTGTTATAGCCGCATTGTAAATTGGAATTGTCATTCATATGAAATTGATAGTTCTCTAGAGCAGTAGGTTCCTCTGGATGCTTGCCTTAAATCTTGCTTTATTGGATATCTAAGTTATTGCTCCTCCTTAAACCTGTTCCATACTTAGTTTTCCCCACCTCAGTAAATGGCATTTAACATTCACCTAGGCAATGGCACCCCACTCCAGTACTCTTGCCTGGAAAATCCCATGGACGGAGGAGCCTGGTGGCCTGCAGTCCATGGGGTTGCTAAGAGTCGGACACGACTGAGTGACTGCACTTTTACTTTTCACTTTCATGCATTGGAGAAGGAAATGGCAACCCACTCCAGTGTTCTTGCCTGGAGAACCCCAGGGACGGGGGAGCCTGGTAGAAGGCCGTCTGTGGGGTCGCACAGAGTCGGACACGACTGAAGTGACTTAGCAGTAGCAGCAGCAGCAGGCACTCTGGCCCTAAACTTAGCCAATCCATCAGCAAGTCCTGCCGGTTCTGCCTCCAAACCATACCCTGAATCCGTCAGTTCTCATCCCATCCCCCTACCTGCCCCTTGGATCTAAGCCACCAACATTTCCTCCTAGATTTTGTTGTCTACGGTCAATTTATGAAGCATCCAGAAGATTCATGAGTTGATTTACAAGTGATTGCTACCCTGGAATCCAATTGGGGCTTATTCCCTGGCTCCTCAATAACTCCATCGGAAAAGGATAAAGGGAAGAAGGACCCAACCAGCAATCCCTGCCCCTCTGTCGAAAGTGCCAGGACAAGTGTGATGGGAGTAGCTGGGTGAGAGAGCTGCGTTCCCTGAACTGATGTTTACGGAGAAGGTGAGGCTCTTGTCCCTCTCTGCCTGTGTTACCGCGACCGACCAGAGGGGGCGTGCTACAGCTGGAGATGTGCATCTGTCGACCTGTCTTAAGCGAGAGAAGAGGGTTCTGGATCTGAGATGTAGACTACACCCTGGAATCGGCTCAGGCAGCTCGCCTGTATTGTCACCTACTGGGCTTGTATACAGGTGGGGTTTGGGGCTGGGGAGCATGAATTTCAGCACTCACCTATCTCAGGCTTTAAAACAAGACTTTGGTATTGGACTTCCCTGGTGGTCCAGTGGTTAGGAATCTGCCTACCAATGCAGGGGACATGGGTTCAATCCCTGGTCTGGGAAGATTTCACATGCTACGGGGCAATTAAGCCTGTGTACCACAACTACTGAAATCTGAAGGAGCAACTACTGAATTCTGCAATAAGAGAGGCCTACATACTGCACTCAAGAATAGCCCCCATTCGCCGCAGCTAGAGAAAACCCATGGACAGCAACAAAGACCCAGCACAACCAAAAGTAAATTAGAAGTAAATAAATAAAGAGTTGAGGATTGCCTGTCACATCATCACATCATGCAGTTAGTCAGTCATGTTTGACTCTTTGCCACCTCATTGTTCGCCAGACTCCTCTGTCCATGGGATTTTCCAGGGAAGAATACTGGAGTGGGTTGCAGGTTCCTTCTCCAGGGGATCTTCCTGACCTAGGGATGGAACCCGGTCTCCCACATTGCAGGCAGATTTTTTACCATCTGAGTGACCAGGGAAGCCACAAGTTGGCTAAGGATTGCCTACGGTGAAAGCAACGGTGGGCCAGAAAGGCAGCAATTGGAAGAACATAGGCTAAAACAAATAAGAAAGCAAAATGAAGGTTAATTTGCTTATGAACACCCTTCTTTCCTTTGGGCCTGAGGAAAACATTTAATCAAACTTTCATAAGTTCTGTCTGGATGATCAGCCTTAGCTGTAAATCTCACTAAAGGCCTGACCTTAAATGGTCCAGGGGAGCTTCAGCTGTTCTCACCCAGGATGTTTCCTGTCCTGGTAACAGCTCTCTGGCTTTCCATGTGCAACCATCTGTCTCCCTTTCTCAGTCTGTGATGTTTGGGGAGAGCCCACCCATTCTCCCCAACTACCCTGACCCCTGTCTTTCCCCAGGAGTGAGCACTAGTTCCAGGCCTAAGCAGGTAGTGTATCTCACCCCGTTGGCTATAGTGATTGGTCTAAATTGGCCCAGAGAGAGTCAGTCCCAGGACTTGGGAGGGTGCAGTGGGAAAAGAAGGCCACCACTACAGTGACATATAAGCTGAGAGCTGCTGGTGACCCCATCTTCCCAAGACTGGGGAGAGCCTTATGGAGGGTAAAACCAACCCAGAGGAAAGCAGAGCTCAGAGACAAAGAATAACATCATTTGAACCCTAGGATACAGCTGTGTTTGGGCTTTTCATTTCTGTAGGTCTAGAAAGTCCTTTTTTAGCTTTGGTTAATGTAAATTGGAGGTCTGTTACTTGCAACAGAAAGGGTTCTAACAAATACAGATGCAATGACGGAAAGGAGGCAAAGAAAGAAATCTATTACCTTCTTGCTGTTTTCTGTGAGCCACTGAATTCTCTGTTGATAGAGTTCAATAGCTCTGTTAAAACACCAGGAAGACTTGTCACCCAAGGTCAGTTCCAGCACCGAGCAATGCCCACTCACATACTGAAGGAAAATGCAGTGGGAATTTTTTTCTTTTAATGTGTCTAAGGCACTGGGAGAATATAAGGCAAAATCTAGCCCGGAAAAAACTGAAGGTCTTTGTTTGCTGGGGCAAATGATGAGGGGGGATTGTGGAAAGGTCTCTTAGTGTTGCAGCAAGCACTGTAAACGGTGGAGCCAGAGGTGGGCTTCAAGGGAGGGTCAGTCTGTGCGGGATGGGGGAGAGTTCTCATGAGGAAGGTGGAAGAACATTCTTGCTCTTCTCAAATCTGTGTCTTCTCAGGTGAGACTTCTAGTCACTTGGACATAATCATAAGTGCACAACTGAGACTGCTCAGCGTCGGTTTCTCAGTGGATTGATGAACAAAAAATTTTGTTTTTGAATAGTAAGTGGCCAGGGGAACTTCTAGAGTTTCCCTCATTGCAGACTATTCCTATGGCTATTTGAAGATCAGCCTGTAACAGGTGCTCAAGTGAAGGGCTCAGTCATCTGAATTTAACTGAATTGCCCTCACTGAGGTAGGTGGGATTTGGGGGCCCAGAAATGGGCCTCTGGGCATGAACTCATGGATGGGGAGCAGTGGGCAGAGTCATAAGACACATAAGTAGGTGCAGGCAAAGAGCATGGCCTCCATGATGAGATGTTCTTGTCTTTGAGACCCAGCTTTGTTGTTTACTAGCTGTGTGACTTGGACAGGTATGGTAAACTCTGCAGTTTCAACATCTCCAATGTGAAGATAATAATAAGACTTTATTCAAGTCAATTTGCTGAAATTTACTTTACTTGAAACTAATTCTCTGAAAATCAATTTCCCAAATGACCAGTTAACTGAATAGAACATTCCTTAGAATGCTGGATTCACAATTAAAACCAATCAACCAAAAATACTACAGAAATCTTTAAAATCTGTTTAAACTTCCAACTCAATAAAATATGCTATAAAAGTTACAGTTAAAATGCTTTGATAAATTTGACAAATTGGTCACTCAGCAATTGATTTTCCATTAACTGTCTTGAGAATAATGCTATTTTTTGAGTCATGAAGATTAAATAAGATAATGCGTACAGCCTTTAGCAGAATTCCTGACACATGAATAACTGTTGGTTCTTGATTATTATTCTAGCCTTTGAAGAAATCTCAGGCAAGCAGTAATCAAGCAAGCAATTGCTACACAGGGGATGGAGCTAACAAAATCTAGTTTGGGGAAATTCCATGGTGGTTCAGGAATTAGGACACTGCTCTTTTGCTGCTGAGGGCCTGGGTTCGATTCCTGATCGGGGAACTAGGATGCCACAGGCTGTGAAGTGAGGCCGAAAAAAGTAAAGAGAAGCTTTAAAAAAATCTGGTTTAGGGACTTCCCTGATGGTCCAGTGGTTAAGACTTTGCCTTCCTATGCAAGGGGTGCGAGTTCAACCTCTGGTTGGGGAACTAAGATCCCATATACCTTATGACCCAAAAACCAAAATGCAAAACAGAAGTAATATTGTAACAAATTCAATAAAGACTTTAAAAATGGTCCACATTAAAACAAACAAACACTGGTTTGGAAGTGGGGGGACCTGAATATTTTTAACATACATCTGTAAAGATATGAACCCAATCAATCTGTCACTCTTAATTGTTACACATCAGATGAGGCAGTGAGGTTTCATCCAAAGGGGCCATGGGTTTTAAGAGGGTGAGAAAAACTGATATAGTTCAACCTTCTTTATTTGAAAAAAGAAGACATTGGAGCCAGAAGTGGGAAGAGAACTGTCCACAGGCCCAACAGAGCCTGTCGTTTGAACAAAGTCACTTTCAGAGAGCTGAAACCAGGTAATTCTTGAGCTCTGGGCTTGTTGGGAGGACATGAGAAACATACTTACTCAGAAAGCTTGGCTTCAAATTGGTGGACGGTCTGGGTGGGGAAGTGCATTTTCTTCGTGACACTGCTGGCCTCCTCCCTGAAGAAGCAAAGTCTCATGAAAGGGTCTCTTGGGCTCAGGAGGCTGGATGTGTCTCACAGGCTTGGGGGAGGGGAGTGGCTTCCGACTTACAGCACGGCTGTGCCCTGGCATAGCAGGTCAGCCAAAGTGAGTTTCTTAGACTTTAAACTGTGCGCTGAAAGCCAATCTTCTGAATTCTCCCAGACTGAAGGCTGGGTCTCATCCCCCTGCAGCCTCTGTGAAACAGAAGCCAGAGTCAGGGAGAAAACAGTGAAAAGAGAAGACAAAGCTCAGGGTGTTTTAGGTCCCTCCACGGGGACCCCCAGGGGGTGCCAGCCTGACTGGTCCTACCCAAGAGAGTCTGTTCAGGAACTCGCCTTGCTGAGGCAACAGATGTGTGCAGAGAGGCCTGTGTTGTGGGCCACCTGCCCCTGATCGTACTGGTGCCCATCCCTCACCTCATCCCCAGTATGTCCCCAGAGGAGTCAAGGGGTCACTCCCCGCATCCTGCCTTGTGAGAGACTGAATACACGGACACACAGTTGCTAGACCCCTCGTGACTACAGAACTCTGACCCACAACCTTTGTAGCAACCAGTCCATGGAACCAAACCGTAACCTCTCCAGCAACTGGATCAGGAGGTCAGGACTGTGACGGGGCTGCCACCGTTCCTATGTTCAGCCCTTTTCAGCTCAGGACCAGCCAGAGAAAGCCAAACATGCTCCCAAACCAATCACAGGAGATACCCAGCTTCTAGTGAGCTCATCTCTGGCTTCTGTGTGCTTGCTCCTTCAGGGCACACCTGACGCTTCCTCATTCTTTTCACTCTAAAGTTTACCCATTTCCCTGTCTGCCTTTGAGTCTTTGCCAAACACAAGTGATGGTGGTGTGTTTATTTCTGTATTTGCATTCTCTGTGTCTTTTCAGATATATGAGTTTTGCCTCCGTCTCAGTCTGAGGGATCCTCCACAAATATTTGTTGACTAATGGAAGCGGGAATAAGTTTCCCTGTCTATTCCAGAGGCCAGAACCAAGAGCAGAGGATAGAAATTTTAGCGGAAGAATTTCCTAGTCATCACAGGAGTCTGCCATGAAATGAACAAGCCTCCTTGCTTGTGCCTGGTGATGCCTGTGTCACTTACATAATGCTAAGCTCAGGATGTGGGTGGTGGCCTTGGTGATAGAGCTGAAGTCATTGACAGCAAGCTTTCAACATCGCTGATACGTTCTGGGAGCCAGAAGGTGGGAGAGAGCTGACATAAGGCTCGGAGCCCGTTTTCCTTGTTCTGAGCCCTGTTTTGAGGTGCTAGGGCTGCAGTGTGAACCAGATAGAAATGTTCCTGTCTTCTTAGAGCTCACATTCTAGTGTGGACAGAGGGTCAGTGAAGAAAAGCAAAATCAACGTACATAATTTTAGCAAGGAACAGTTATATTAAGAAAGTGGGGCAAGGGAATGTGACAGAAAATGACTAGGGTGGAGATGTGGAGTCGCTTTAGCTGAGATGGGGTCAGAGACGGTCCTTCTGGAAGTTCAGGAGGCAGCCCTGTGCAACCCTGGGAACGCACGTTCCAGGCAGAGGCAGACCTGGGGCTGGGTCAGAGTTCTCCCAGAACAGAAAGGTGGCCACAGTGACTGGAGTGCGCAGTGGACACAGGGTATGTGTGACACGAGAGGAGCCTGGAAAGGTGCAAGGCCTGGCACAGACAGGGATTCTGTGAGAGCTTCCAGCACAAGCACCATTGTTTGAATGAATCAATGGGCCTTACGTGTTGCCAGGGTTGGCCATCACTCGGGGTGAGGAATCCCATCGTCAGGGGAGGCTGGCTCAGACCCACAGTGA
Source organism: Bos grunniens (assembly GCF_055505025.1). Lineage (NCBI taxonomy): Eukaryota > Metazoa > Chordata > Mammalia > Artiodactyla > Bovidae > Bos > Bos grunniens. Next base: position 22,995,104 of record NC_141189.1, read on the forward strand.
GAAACCATCCTGCCGTGTCCGATGACTGTGGAAAAGACACGCACTGCTTAGCCCGCCGCGGCCCTGTCTACACCCAAGGATGGCTTTGCCCGTCTCCTGTGCACCTGCTGAAACCCTGAGTGAGTCCTGCTCGGGCTTGTCTTTGTCGGGCTGTCGCTGCAGAGGGTGAGGTGGTGGACAAGGGGATGCAATTATCTGCTGTGGCTGACTGAGCTGCATTAGACAGAATTAGATCCGATAGAGGATTCTGAAGGAGGAACGGGCAGAGGAAGAGAGGAAAGAAGGGGGTTCAGTCCTAGGCCTCCCACTTACTAGCTTGTGATGCTGGGCAAGCCATGCATCTCCTTCTTCACCAAACAGTGCTTAACAATGACTCTTGTTTCCGCTCAGATTTGGTGGACAGAAGACTACAGTCCATGGAATCGCAAGGAGTTGGACTTGACTGAGTGACCAACACACACATACAGGAGGTAACAAACAAATGGACAATGAAAATAAACTGCTGCTGCCCCATTCCAGCTAGATAGCATTGGGTGCCCTACATCTGTGCCTGAGGCCTGCTCACCCTCTGTTTCAAAAGGAAATTAGCAACTGTTAAACACTAATAATTAGAGCAAACACTTAATAGCGCTGCTTTAATGCGACAAGCACTTCACATATATTATTTATGTCTGTGAAATAGGTTTCATCATTGATAACCTCATTTAACTGACAAGGAAACTGAAGTACTGAGAATAAAGTAATTTGTTCAAAGTCACACAGCTAGTAAGTGGTGGATTCAGACCCAAGCAGTATAGCTTGAGTCATGCGCACAATCACCATACTATATGGCCTTTAGATTTACCACCAAACTCTGAATGTCTTTGTGAAGGATCGAGAGAGAACTGACTGAAAAGACAATTTCCTCATTATTTCTCTCCGCTAATTAATGTCGCCCCTGTAATCTTAGCCCCAGCCCCACACTTAGGGAGCTGCTGCTCTGCATCATGTAACCACTAGATGTCACTCTTCTCATCTTTCAGGACAACCACCTCCCTAGTTTGTAACAGAAACAGGTAGACTTCCCATTCAGCTTTTTCTTCTATTTTACTTGCATTTGAAATGCTCCATCATGCTTTAGGACATGGATTTTGTATTGTTGATATTTGAAGAGCTAATATTAAATACAGGCTTCCCTGGTGGCTCAGTTTTAAAGAACCCACCTGCCAATACAGGAGACTCGGGTTCAATCCCTGGATCAGGAAGATCCCTTGGAGAAGGGAATGACAACCCACTCCAGTATTCTTGCCTGGGAAATGCCATGAACAGAGGAGCCATGGAGTGGCAAAGAGTCGGACACGACTGAGCATCTGAGCACCATTAAACACATTATGGATTTTGACTGTAGACATACTGATTATACACTAAAGGGTGTGCTTGACATACAGAGTACGATCTTTGTTGGGGCAATCCATTCTCTCTTTCCTACTGCAATTTGAGAGGTAAATGAGGCCCCGGTTGTGGCTGATAAGTAAGAGTGGTCCTTGTACACCTGGGAAGTCATGTATTTGATAAGAAATTAGGTGAAATAGATACTCACAGGATCAACATCTAAGGTCACTGAGAGAATGCTTCAGAATCTCCAGACTGTACTGACCTTTGCTCATTTCCTCGTAATTAAACTTGCTTTCCTGTTAGTGCCAATACTTGAGAAAAGTAAAACACAACTATTTTCCTGATTTTTAACCACCAGCATTAAAATTGTATTGTTTTTGACTGATTATCATTTCAAAAGATTTTTGTTAAACTCTAGTATAGGTAGAGAGTTATGGGCCAGACTTGCGCTGACAGCCCCCCGATGACAATTGTTTCTACGGTAGAGTGAGCTGTGAGTTCTAGACAATCCACTCACCACCGCAAGAAGACAGCTCATCAACATGATGAGAGTCAGCCAAGACCACAGTACTAGTACTATTCTAGAGGTTAATTCTCCTGCCGCAACTCTCTCGCTCCAATAGCACTTCCCAAAACTGAATTTTGGATTTAGATTTTTTAGGAAATCCTACAAGAAAAACAAATCTCAGGAAGGAGCATCTTAGAATTAAATTCCTTAGTCTTCAAGCTTTGATAACAAGGACAGCATCTTCACACCCTCCTGAATATTTGATGATATGGCCAAGAAGGCTATACTGTTTCTATAAATAGCATAGAGATTCTTTAGTAATTTTTAAAGACAGGAGACTAGAGATGAATTCTTAACTAGTCCTGAGATCCTACATGAAGAAAGAAATACCCACAATTTAACACAGTCTGCATTCCCGGCTATGATTTGTGAGCACGGCTGCACAGTAGAAGCACTTATGGTTTTTACCAGTAAGTCCTGTGTCTGGTTAACGTGCGTAACCAGGAGTCCATTGTCTAGCTTTTGGCCAAGTTCGTTGATATTCTTCTGGTTCAACTGCTTCTGTGGATCTCTGTCATTGCTTCTCCTCATGCTACAAAACACAAAGTCATTTGGTCAATGCCCTGGTGCCAGACGTTGATGCCAGACTGTCAGGGCCTGCAGAAGCATTTTTATTTCTGTGTAGTAACTGGGGGAGTTTCTTGTGTAGATCTTGATAAAATGTGGATGCCAAGTTCATAAGACATTTTATTTTATTGTTTTGGTAGTTAGGTAACTGAAGCCCTCAGGTGTAAGATGATGCAATTATCATTTACCCAGTCTCCCTTAAAGGCACGTATTTCCCCCTCAACTCTCATGAAAAAAAAAACAATGTTGTTATTGTTGTTGCTTTCATTTGGAAAAATCAGAGAAGATGCTTACCAGTGGTTTTCCAGAAATGTACTGTCTTGACCATGGAAGACATCACTAATTTGTGTGGCCATTGTAAAAACATCCAGTGCTTATTTTCCTAGAGAGCAAAATAATACCAGAAAGGGATGAGTGCAACACGTAGACAATGGCCTTGGAGGGCATCTATATGCAGCTCAACTCTTCTTTAATTCATTCATTCAGTAAGCCCTCATTGAACGCCTACTTGATGTTGTGGATATAATGGTGAACAAGGTGACAAAAGTTTTCTCAACTTCAGAGTTTCTGACGTTTTGGACGATTCTTTGTCATGGGGTCATCCTGTGCACTGAAGAATGCTCTACCTATCAGATGCCAGGAGCGTCCCTGCCCCTTGGGTTGTAACAACAGCAACTGCTGCTGCTGCTGCTAAGTCACTTCAGTCGTGTCTGACTCTTAGCGAAACCCATGGACTGCAGCCTACCAGGCTCCTCCGTCCATGGGATTTTACAGGCAAGAGTACTGGAGTGGGGTGCCACTGCCTTCTCCAAATACTGTCTCTAAGCATGGCCTAATGTCTCCAGGGAGCATAGTCGTCCCCAGCTGACAATCATGGAGCTAGACATTGTCCTTGTCCTGCCAGAAGGAGAGACTGATGTTAAAAATTAAATATAGTAGGGGCTTCCCTTGTGGCTCAATGGTAAAGAATCTGCCTGCCAATGCAGAAGACACAGGTTCAACCCCTGGTCCAGGAAATTCCCACATGCCATGGAACAACTAAGCCCTCACACCACAACTACTGAGCCTGCGCTCTAGAGCCCAGGAGCCACAACTACTGAGCTCTCGAGCCCGAGAGCCTGTGCTCCAAACAAGAGAAGCCACTGCACGGCAACTAGAGAGTAGGCCCCGCTCGCCCAAACTAGAGAAAGCCTGTGCAGCAGTGAAGACCCAGGGCAGCCAAAATAAATAAATGAATTCAAAAAATTAAATATAGTAATAACAAATTGTGGAACGTGTTGTGAAGGAAGGATAGAGAGTAATCAGGAATCTCCTTTGCGTAGGTAAGGTGGTCAGTGAAGGTGTCTTTTGAGCTTAGACCTTTTTGTTGTTGTTAATTTTTGGCCCATGGTATGTGGGCCCTTAGCTCACCAACCAGGGATCTAACTCCCTGAACTGGAAGGTGGAGTCAACCACTGGACCACCAGGGGAGGCTTGAGCTTAGGCTTTCTTGAAGGATGAAAAGGAGGTGGCCATGGTGAAGTCTGGCAGAGAGGACAGCAAGTGAACTAGGCAGAGAAGACAACAAGTGCCCATAACGATTTAGAGGATGAGGGAGTGGAGAGGGAAAACATTAAGATGAGGCCGAGTTTTCCCTCTGACAACTGCCACTCAGAGGGTGGGTCCCTGCAGCTACTGCTCGCAGCTTATGGGGGTCAGTAGATGTGGGCCTGACAGATCAATCAGATCCTCCCTCTGGGAGTTCAGAATGAAGAGCTGTGAGGCCACCATGTACATTGAGAAGCAGGGAAAGACCATCTTCAGAGCCAAGTTGAGGGCAGGGCCATTCCCGGCCTTGGTTTCCCTGGGGCCTTTCTCTCCTGGCTTCTTCCTCTCTCTGCTCCTTCCTAGTCTCTTTTGCAGGCTCACCTCTACCTGAGCATTTTAAGTTTTATCCTCAAGGATAAATCATGCACACAGGTCTCCTCTCACTTTCTCCTCTTTTCCTAGGCAAACATCCTTGTCCTTGACTTCAACTGTCATCTGTATATCAGTGACTCCCCATTGTACGTCAAAAGCCCAGACCTCTCACTTTGACTCCAGACCTTGTGTTCAATTACATTGAATATTTCCATGTGGAGCAACTTAAACTCAGCATGTCCAAGACTGAATTCAAATTTTCTACACACTAGCCTCTGGTCTTTGTTCCCTAACTTAGAGAAAAGAACCACCATCCATCTACTTATATGAGTCAGAAATGAATTATTCTTGATAACCTCATTCCGCATATCCTCTCTATCATCTAATCTTGCTTTTTTTTTTCTTTTTTTGGCCATGCTGTGCCACATGTGGGATCTTACTTCTGCCACCAGAGATCGAACCTGTGCCCCCTGCAGTGGAAGCCAGAGTCCTAACCACCAGACTGTCAGGGAAGTCCCTAATCTTGTAAATTTTACCTCTCTCAAATCTCACCACTTCTGTCTCCACTGACATTTCTCACATCTAGGCCACTGTCACCTGTGCCATAGATGACTGCAGTAGATCCTAACTGGCCTCCCTATATCCCCTCAGTTCGCCCATCTAATCTCTTCTCACTGAAGTCAGAGTGATTTTTTAAAAACAGAAATCCAGGGCAGTCTCTGGTGAACTCGCAGTTAGGATACTGTGCACTCACTGCCACGTCTGGGTTCAATCCCTGGTCAGGGAACTAACATCCCACAAGGCATAAGTTGCTGCCAAAAAACCCCACAGACCCAACGTCACACCCCCTCTTCTGCCTCTTGATTAAAACTGTTTAAAGTCTTCCCTTTATTTCTAGAATAAAGATTAAGATCATAATGATGGCATTTGAGGCTCACAGGCTCTGGCCACTGTCCACCGATCTCTCCAGCTTTTCTGCTCCACCACCCTTCACCATGTCTGTGTTCCACAGCTCCCCTTCCCCTTCAGGCCCTGGCATGCTGCGCATTTCCTTTAGTCACAGGACTTTTTCATGGGCTGGCTTTGCTCTGAACATTCTCTTCCCCTCCTTGCCCCCAGTCACTCATCCTTGACTCTTCCGCTCACACTTCACTTCTTCTGCAAAGTCTTCCCCACCATCCCACTCTATTCCAGGTTTCTTGTGTTATGTAAACTATCACAGAACTTGCTCCTTTCTTTGAAAGTACTTAATTTAGAATAATACATTCATTAGTGTGATTTTTTAAAGTTGGCATCTTTCTCCTGTGAGACTATAAATCACATGAGAGCAGGGACTCAGTTCAGTTCAGTCGCTCAGTCGTGTCTGACTCTGCGACCCCACGAACCGCAGGACACCAGGCCTCCCTGTCCATCACCAACTCCCGGAGTTCACTCAAACTCATGTCCATTGAGTCAGTGATGCCATCCCGCCATCTCATCCTCTGTCGTCCCCTTCTCCTCTTGCCCCCAATCCCCCCCAGCATCAGAGTCTTTTCCAATGAGTCAGCTCTTCGCATGAGGTGGCCAAAGTACTGGAGTTTCAGCTTTAGCATCATTCCTTTCAAAGAACACCCAGGGCTGATCTCCTTTAGAATGGACAGGTTGGATCTTGACTGCTGCTGCTGCTGCTAAGTCGCTTCAGTCATGTCCGACGCTGTGCGACCCCATAGACGGCAGCCCACCAGGCTCCCCTGTCCCTGGGATTCTCCAGGCAAAAACACTGGAGTGGGTTGCCATTTCCTTCTCCAGTGCATGAAAGTGAAAAGTGAAAGGGAAGTCGCTCAGTTGTGTCCGACTCTTAGCGACCCCATGGACTGCAGCCCACCAGGCTCCTCAGTCCATGGGATTTTCCAGGCAAGAGTACTGGAGTGGGGTGCCTTTGCCTTCTCCAGGATCTCAACTGGTAGACAGTAAATATTTTGAGGAGGGGAGGTAAACCTTGGTTCTTGAAGAACTGACCTCACTTCCTGCTCTTGGGTTCCATTAGATACTTGTTCCTACTAATTCCTCCCTTTTTGCAGGAATTCCTTCTAATTCCTCCCTTTTTGCTTTCTGCATGCTAAGTTGCTTCAGCCATTTCCGACTCTGACCTCTTGTCACCCCTTGTGACTCTTCGTGACAGGCTCCTCTGTCTGTGGGATACTCCAGGCAAGAATTAGGGAGTGGGTTGCACTCCACTTCCCAACCCAGGGATCAAACCCATATCACTAGTGCCGCCTGGCAACTTCATTTAGGTTTCCTGTTATTTGAAACCAAAAAAAAAAAAAAAAAAAATTGCCTAAAACACAGCCAGTGGGAATCTCCAGATGGAGTTGAAGCTTAACATTGGAGTGGGTGTTCTCATGAAAACATTAAATAGTTTAATGATGGTTCAGGGACTTTCCAGGTGGCTCAGGGGTAAAGGGGCTTCCCTGGTGGCTCAGACAGTAAAGCATCTGTCTGCACTGTGGGACACCCGGATTCAATCCCTGGGTCGGGAAGATTCGCTGGAGAAGGAAATGGCAACCCACCCCAGTACTCTTGCCTGGAAAATTCCATGGACTGAGGAGCCTGGTAGGCCACAGTCCATGGGGTCACAAAGAGTCAGACACGAATAAGCACACACACAGCAACATAATGATGGTTCAGCAACTTCTTTTTCTCTTTTGGGTCTTTAATCTCTTATTCAGAAGAGTTTTCTTTTCTGGGAAGCACCAAGATAATGTGGCAATGTCTCAAAAAATAGCTGGCTCTACTTACAGTTAGCTGGGAAACTCTCGGTGGCCGAGACTGTTGGAATAGAAAGGCCTCGTGAACACTGGATGCCCCTCAGGCTCAGTTCCCTCTTTTCTAACAACCTAATGGACTCAGAGGCTTGCACAACTGGATTCCGGGGTGACTTGTGTTGGCTGATGGAGGAGTATTTGGGCTGCATAAAACTAACATAACAATGTGGCGTGCTAAAAGGAGCACTGGACCTTTGGTTTCTCCATCTGCAGAATGGCGTGGGGATAATAGTAACTGTGCTGTCTACTTCAACTCCATCAAGAGGCTCCGATGAAACTGAGAATATATAAGAGCTTTGGAAAATACAAAGTACTATATGAATGAGGAATACCATTTTAAAACCCACCACATCTTCAAGCACTTCAGCATATGACTCAAGCACTCATTCATTCTGTGTACATCTATAGAGTGCCTCTTCAGAGCCAGAGAGACCCGGAATGGGGAGGCAGAGCTGGACAGCCCTTGCCCTCAGGCCTTTGCTCAATGAAACCTTCTCAGAGACGTCTTCTTTGATTGCTCCTCCTCAGACAGGACCTCCTCTGCCCTATTTAGTTTTCTCTGTAGCACATTTCATCATCTGATATTCTATATATTTATTATGTCTCTGCCTCACTCTCCCCTCCCCATCAGTCCACTAGAAGATCCTTGACGGCAGGGACTTAGTTAACATAACTAAGTTAGAATGGTTCTTTGTAATCATCGCCTAAAAAAACATTGGCCTCCAAACATTTGTTGAATAAATGTACTCAGGGCAGGTCTGGAGTTTAGACAAAGGTGGGCCACGTTACCTCGGGAGACTGGTCACAGGAGGGGAAGAGAACATGCAAACAGGTCCTCAGGAAACGGCACCTTGTCAAAGGGAGAGAGGTAGCCCTGATTAGCGGATAAAAGAGAATCTTCAGCTAAGTTCCTGGTGTGCTAAAATCTGGATCTAGGATTCTCCTAACTATCCAGGATAAAGCCATCCCCAGGGTTTGTATTTTTAACTGCCTAGTAACCTCTAGTCTTGTCCTGATCCAACCCATTTTACAATCTGCTGCCAGAATGATTTTCTGATATGCAGAACTGTCTGTATTATTACCTGTTTAGAACCCTGCCATGGCTCCTCAGTACCTAGACAAGCAAACCAGATCTTCTTCAAAGACTTTTCACTCCTTTTGCCTCTATTCTTTACTCACCTCTCTACCTCATCTTGCATCCTTTTGTGCACCCTGATAACCCCACTTATACACCTTGCTAATTCATCCTCTTCTTTGCTCAAGTTGGATCTACTTCTAGAAATGCCTTTGCAACAAAAAGTTGTTTGATAAGAAAGCCCAAGAAGTTTTTCCTGAACCCCATTTGCTGCCCCCAACCCCTAAGGAGGAAATAATTTCCTCCTAGTCCTGCCCTATGGCTGTCTCATACCAAATTGTCACAGTTCTTCTCCCTTTTTTACTGCTGTACCCCCAGCATCTAGCACAATGCCTGGCATGTAGACAGCAGGTGCTCAAGACCCAGGCTCCCTGAGTCTTTCTCACTCAGTCCAGAGCTTAGTGTCTGGGCCTCCCCCACCCTCTCTCTTACCACCCTATCAATACTTGTGACTCTCAACCTCACCTGCATTTCTCTATTTCTCCAACTCTGGCAGAAGGGCCCTGGTCATCCCAGGACTCTGTTTTTCCTGGTTCCCACTTCTAGTTCCTCCAAGCAACAGTGAAGCTTGGTTTGTCGGGAAGTGTTAGCCGGTATCCAAGGTAACAGACTGCACCACTGCAGCTAGAGGCAGGGACAGGGGAAAAACGTTCCTCACCCTGGGGAAGAAATTACCACTTTGTTGCTTGTAACAACCTCTCCCTGGGCACTCTGCTTTTCTCCACCCCCACAAAAGCCAGGAACAGGATTTGGAACTCTTCTCTAGTTTTAGAACCTCTGGGTCATTGGAAAACTATGGTTTAGGCCAGTGGAGCCCTGGTGCCTGCTGCCTTCCTGTGCTAGGAACTGAAGACAGACAGCAGAGGACCTGTGACATGCGTGAAAGCTGATGACCTTCCTTCTCTTCTGCAGATTCCCTGGGGCCCTCCAAACACACTCCCTGGGAGAGGTCTGGCAGTCCCTCACCCCCACCAGCTCCAGCTCCACCCAAACCTGGCTAATGCAACAGCAGGCTCAGTGATCTCTTAGCATAAGAGGAGATCACCTACTACAGTGGTTCCCAAGCCCAGGTGCCCATCACAATCATCTAGGTTGTTTGCTAAGAAAACATACCTACATTCCCATCCGGCAGACTGATACAAAACTGTAGCAAAGTATGGGAACATGAATCTTTAACAGTGGTTCCAGGTGATTATGATGTAACCAGCTCTTAGCCCACAGTTGGGGACCTTTCCAGCTCCTTCTATGGAAGTCAAGAGAGATGAAGTGATGTACTCAATGTCAACTAACTAGCTTGTAGTAGCGAAGGGATCTGCACTTAGTTTTTCTTCTCCAGGTCATTCCTCAAATCACGATCTTCACTTACTGAATCTTTAATTCGTAATTTAGAACATGTGCTACTTGTGGTAGTCACTATGTGATAGAGAACCCCTTCAGATGTCGACCCCAAGATCCCTCTATAGGTCAGATCAGAAACAACAAAATTCTTCAAAACAGAGACAGCTCACTTATCACCTCTCACTCTGGGCAGACTAGTTATGGGTGAGAATAGCAGCTATAAATCATGGCATTTGGTCAACACCAACGAGGCACAAGTGGAGGAGCCTAGAAAGAGGAAAGGAAGTCAGAAGAGGGAAGTCACAAGATGCCAAGAGAAACCAGCCAAAGGCTACCCTGTGAGCAAGAGGTGAGGGTCCTTGGGCCCACCTGATTGGAAATCCTGGGTGGAAGGGGCTGGCTAGCTTTGATACACCATTTTTGGAGACACAAGGGCTCAAGATAGATGGTTTACTGCCCTCACAACATCCTTTGCTCCTGGATAACGGATTTTCAACATTTTACAAGAAGTAAAACCCAACATTGAAAAGTTCATTGTTACTACTTTTTTCTATTTGAGTTTACATGACTCATCTCACACGCTAGTAAAGTAATGCTCAAAATTCTCCAAGCCAGGCTTCAGCAATATGTGAACCGTGGACTTCCAGATGTTCAAGCTGGTTTTAGAAAAGGCAGAGGAACCAGAGATCAAATTGCCAACATCCGCTGGATCATGGAAAAAGCAAGAGTTCCAGAAAAACATCCATTTCTGCTTTATTGACTATGCCAAAGCCTTTGACTGTGTGGATCACAATAAGCTGTGGAAAATTCTGAAAGAGATAGGAATACCAGACCACCTGACCTGCCTCTTGAGAAACCTGTATGCAGGTCAGGAAGCAACAGTTAGAACTTGACAGGGAACAACAGACTGGTTCCAAATAGGAAAAGGAGTACATCAAGGCTGTATACTGTCACCCTGCTTATTTAACTTATATGCAGAGTACATCATGAGAAACGCTGGGCTGGAAGAAGCACAAGCTGGAATCAAGACTGCCGGGAGAAATATCAATAACCTCAGATATGCAGATGACACCACCCTTATGGCAGAAGTTAGTTAGAAAGTGAAGTCGCTCAGTCGTGTCTGACTCTTCGCGACCCCATGGACTGCAGCCCTCCAGTCTCCTCCATCCATGGGATTTCCCAGGCAAGAGTACTGGAGTGGGGTGCCATCGCCTTCTCTGTTGTAAAAGCCTAAGTTACTTAAAAGATTAAAATGACATGCCAAAGCATGGGAAGTGATGGATGTATTCAATGTCAAGAGGAAAGTGGGAAAGTATAAAGATTCTTTAAGAGACAAAAACACAACTCAAACTGGCTTAAGGAAAAAAGGGAATTTATTTACTCAGAAGACAGAAAAAATTCGGGAATAATTTTGGCCTTGGGCATGGCTTGATCCAAAGGCTAAAATTATGTTAACAGAAATTTGTTTCCATTTCTTTGTGATGGCTGTGTTCTTAGGTAGGCTCTTTAGGAGCGTTTGGCAAACTTGGGACGTCAGCCCTCAGCTTTCCCCTCTACAGCCTTCAGCACCCTAAAGGAAGGAGAACAACCCTTTTCCAGGAGAGTCCCAGGCTTGGCTTGGTCACAGGACATACTCATTCCTGAACCGATCACTGTGACTCTGATTGGCCACATCTGGCTTCTGCATCTAGTCCTGGAGCCAGAGGGTGAAATTAGCCTCATGAAAAGATCTGATTTTGTTGTGGTTTAACCAAAGAAGGGGACACTAGGCAAACATGACTGAGGAAAGCCAAAGCAAGAGAGAACAGTCCCCAGAAAAAGAGGTCAAGAAATCAGATCTGAAATCAGAGGGAGGAGGGACCTGCACAGTGTTTGGGAGCCATAGTGGTGAGATGGCAAGACCTAAGGGGAAACGTGTCCTTGGTACATCCAGGAAGAAAGTCCAGAGGCATAGGGGCTCCTGCCTCACCAAAGGTCACCATGCCCCAAGTGTGGGGATTATTGCACCATTCGGCCTGGAGGAGCTGATGTTTGAGCAGCAACGAGTATAGGGGCTCACCACCAGAGGGGTCAGTCAAACCGCCGGAGGGGACTTTCTAAAGTTTCAGCCATGGGTCTCTGCACAACTCTAGGGTGTCCCCAATGGCCAATAAATTTCCTACCAACAAGGAAGAAGAGATCTAGTTGATTTTTTAAAGTGCTATAGGTAGGATAGGGGATGGCCTTTTTGGGAAAATTTCCCTATGTGCTCAATTCTCAAAAGGGTTCCGATAAAACCATTGGATGACATGATGTAATTCACTAGTTAAGGAAGTAAGCATTATAAAATACCAATTAGCAATGATTGCAGAAAGCTTGACAATGAGCAGTGAATAGTGGCAGATTAAAGACAGTAACTTATGTAATTTTTTATTTCAATATGTAATGTTTATAAGTAGAGACTACCTTTTATGGTTGTTTGCATTCCACATCCAGAAGAAGCAAACCATAGATTTAGCTGCTCATGTCTGAGCCAAGGAATCATGCATCTGGGACAAGCTATTTTTATTTTCTTTAGACTAGCCAAACTAGCAATGTGGGACAGCAGCAGTTCTAGATTTGAAGTCAGGGAACCTAGGTTTGAAACCCCAATTCACTAATGAAACTTTGGGTAAATCGTTCACCATTCTGATTCTCAGTGTTTTCTAATTTATAAAATACTGTCTCCCACCTCATAGGAGTATTAATCGACATATGGAAAAACACAACATGGATTTAATGTTAGTTTCTTTCTCTAAACTCTTACGAATGCCACTATTTTTTTAACCAGTTTTTTTTTTTTAAATATGAATTGCATTAATAGAGTAATTGATGTGCTTCAGTTAGAATGTCAGATTATCATATTTGGCAAGATATTTGGGGAGTTTCTGTTATCTAAGGATTAAGTTCACAGCTGCATTATTTGTAATAGCAAAGACTTGGAGACAAATGTACAATAGGAAAGGAGAAATATATCTATATTATACAGTGTGTAAGAGATGTATCTATCTATACAGTCATTAAAAATGAGGACGATCTATATTTACTGACACAGAAAGATAGTCATCATAAATTAAGTTAAAAAAGAAAGCAGTGCTACTCATGTATAATGTGATCTTGCTTTTGTTAAAACAGTTGAACAGGATACATCCACATAAATATACGCAAATACCACACACACACACACACACACACACACACACACACACACTCTGTAAAGAAAGCAGTCTCTGAAGAATACCTAGTAAAGTGTCAACAGTGGTACTCTCTGGAAGGTGGAATGTCAGGAAGGAACTTTAATTTCCTATATTCATTTAAAAATTACAGACGTGTTACTGTTAAAAGAAAAAATATTTTGTCCCAATTTAGGGTCATGGTTAACTTTCTTCTTCACAGCAGCACTGAGGGCAAGAAAAAGTTGCCAGTGGCCCTGAAAGCAGAAATGAGCTAAAGTGTCTGAGTGGTGTGTGTGTGTCGGGGGGCACTGCAACACCCAAGTCCATTTTGCACTAACTACATTAGCAAAATATGTAGAAGATGAGGTAGTTAAAAACTTTCTTAGATATGTGGATTACTTTTTCCCCTCTAACACGACTTATCAAGGATAGTGGGAGAGGTTTTCTTTGGTGGTTCTTCAACTACATTTGCATTTTGCCACAGAAAACAAAGCAATGTGAAAGAAAAAGGTTTTAAGTTTTTTTATTTAAGAAAATACTTGAACTGTCTTACACAACTAAATTGAGTATTTAAACAACATGAAGAGTGCCAGCGTCAGGACATAAGCATTAATTTTACTGACTTGCCTCAAAAGATAATAAATATTGATTTAATGGTGACCAAACACATTGGCAATAGCAACTAAAGTGCCATACGATGGTCAGTTGGGGATAATCTCCTCTAAAATGAGAACAAATCCTTGAGTCCATTCCTTTTAGCAGAAACAATTAAAACCATCTTGGTAGAACCAGGTCTCGGCAAAACACACCACATGTATGGAAGGCTTCAAGAGAATGAAGAACCCACAAGCTTGAAGAAGCCTCCAGAGTTCTCTTCAGGATCAACAAGGTGCTTGTTATCATCGTGGTCCTCTGTATGAGTATGAATATTAGAGCACTGTGAATGTAGTAGTAAAGGGTGTTGAGTCCAGAGAAATCCTAGGGGGGTCAGCAAGACTGGCACGTTACACAGTCCAATACTTACCAATAAAATAACCACACTCACCCATAAAGGCTGCTGATCTATGCATGTCTCTGCTTTCAGGAAAAAGTTCACTGAAACAATCCTGGAAGATAGGTGAGTGGGCCTTTCACATCTCCAGGAAATAGTTTCATAGTTTTCCTTTATAACCTAGCCCCAAGTTTAATCATGGTAATTCATGTAAAGCACCGTGTCAGGTCTCTGGACTATGAGAAAGCCACATTCCTTGAATTCAGAAGTTTGATCAAATTATAGAGAAGTGTTTAATAACAGCAGCAACTACCACTTGAAGGTTTACTATGTACCAGGAACTTTCCGTGCTTTACCTCATTTAAACCAACAATACCCTATGAGGTAGGTACTATCAGACCCGGGCTACAGATAAGAAAACCAAAGTGCACAGAGATTAAGTGATTTATTACGTGATTTATTGTGGAACTGAGACTTGAATCCAGGCAGTCTGGATTAGTTAGTTAGTTAGTTCTGTTACAGAGGTACAAGCAAAAGAGAAACACAGCACAAAGAATTAGATTATTTAAAATACAAGAGGGATTAAAGAAACTGCAAGGGGGAGGTCATACAGGCACAGCGAAGACAGAGAGCAAGGTGTAGTAAAAGAAAGAAGATGGTTTGTCAGTAAAAAGTGAAAAGAGAATGATGGGAAATCAAACTGAAGAGACAGCCTGAAGTCAGGTCATTAAGCGTTTTCAATATTATGCTAAAGAAGCTTGGCTTTCATTCTGTAACTGTGGGCATAACAGGAACTCAAGTGAAGAAATGAAAAGTGTTCTGTGTTAAGATTATTTTGGCAGAAATGATTTGGGCCAACTGACTTAGATGGAGATTAGTTGAAGAAACACTAATTCAAGTGGCTATAGAATTTGAAGAACTGTCCTAGGTCAACAACTGCCCAAGGCCTATTTGTCAAACACATTCTTTTCTACAGTATTGAGTGTCCCGCTGAGACCTAGTTATGTGACTTTGGGAAAGTTAAGAAGCCTTTGAATCCTTGATTACTTCATCTGGAAAATGGAAACACTGAACATGCTTTTAGATTTCATCCAGCTCTGAAAATTTCAGTCTCCTGAAGAATTTCATCTTGAGATTTAATCTTGGGTGGTCTTAGTCTTTAGAACTGGGCTTATTTGTAGAAACCTTCAATGTGCTTGAAAATATCCCAGTGTTTTTTTTTTCTTGCTGGGAAAAGAACCAAAATTCTAAAAAATAATACATTATGCTTTCTATCTTTAATACAACTTATAAATAACTACTTTTATTTTGTTGCTGGGTAACTGTGACCCAGAAGAGTTGACTTTGCATAAAAGGAACCCACAGTCCTCTAGTCTTGGTGTTTTTCCTATAATCTTCTCATACAGTGGTTAGAAGAGAGTTGATGGAAGACTAACTCAAAGTATTTTTTAACTCATATTATTGTTCTTAAAAGACAGTGTGTTGCCTTTTCCTACAAAGAGAAGAAAAAGGCGTTTTTTTCCCCTCTCTTAGAAGTTCAGTATTTAGTCAACCACTGCAATTTCCAGTTGACCTATTCATTGATATTTATAGAAAATAACCCTTCAAATACCTCAAATCTGTGTTATAAATTGGGGTAAGATCTGAATGGTGCAAAAGTAGGGTGACCAATTAATTTCTTTTTGCCTGGAACTTTCTCAGTTACAGCACTGAACATCTCATGTCCCAGAAAAGCCCTGTCTCAAACAAACCAGGATGGTTGGTCATCCTAAGAAGATGCTGTTAAGGTCCAGAAGCCAAGAACATCCAAATCCTACCTTGTCTTAAACTCCCAATTCCCCATGAGGCTCCTGCAGAAGTCATACAGATAAACAGCAGTGAAGGGTAAACCTAGTGTTTTATTTGATTACTAGTTATTAGGCTGCTGCTGCTGCTAAGTCGCTTCAGTTGTGTCCGACTCTGTGTGACCCCATAGACAGCAGCCCACCAGGCTCCCCTGTCCCTGGGATTCTCCAGGCAAGAACACTGGAGTGGGTTGCCATTTCCTTCTCCAATGCATGAAAGTGAAAAGTGAAAGTGAAGTCGCTCAGTCGTATCCGACTCTTCGAGACCCCACGGACTGCAGCCTACCAGGCTCCTCCGTCCATGGGATTTTCCAGGCAAGAGTGCTGGAGTGCGGTGCCATTGCCTTCTCCGATTATTAGGCGAGGCTACTCCCAATACTCCTAAACAGAGTTACAGTAAAGCTGGGATGGAGCATGTGAATGAGTCTGGAAACCAAAGGGCTCTACATTGCTCCTTCAAGCCCTATTTTAAAATCTTACAAGCTAAGAGTCTTTGGCCTGAAACAAAGTAGAAACAGAAGACTGAAGCAAAGATGAAAGGCTTTAGGTCAATGTACAAGGAAAAAACAAAAGATGAGAGCGCCTTGGCTCAGTACCTCTCTTCAAGTCCATGGAAATATGATATAGAAGAGAGTGCCACATGTATGGTCTTTTATTGCTGAGTGCCTCTTCTTATTGGTAAACACACACTAACCCATGTTGTAGAATATTAATAGCATCTCTTCCCTAGGGGGTAGGTAGGAGAGTGGGAGAGGGGAGACCTTTCCCTGGCACAATGCTAACAACAAAATCAAACCAAGAGGCATCGAAGTGTCACTGTGTGAGTATGTGAAACCTCTATAAGAAATTTATTTCTAAAATAAAGTTTTAAATTAAAATCTTGTTTCAAAGTAATAGAAGCCTTTTTAGTTTCTTTAGTAGACAATTTATTTTGATAAACTTGCTCAATAACAAAAATACAAGTGAAGAAAAATTATGTTCATTTTATACAGTTTGTATTAACAATTTGTTTTTAAACTATTAATTGAAAAATGCTATAACCAATTAGAAAACAATCCTTAATAAAGTTTGGGGTAATATACAGGCCTTGATCATAAACTTTAAAATCTCTTGAGGTGATATAACTAATAAGTCCTGTGTAGGGAATCCAACCTACACAGGCCACTTTTTTCCTTCATATGCTTTTATCCTTCAAAAATTAGTTCTGAAAGACAGCTTACTATTTTGAATTGTGAATGTAAATTTAATATTTTAAAAGAAGATCAAAGTGGGTTGATAAAACAGCTACTATAATCAGAGTAACTTGTGGCTAGTAGTCTTTTAATAAAGACAAAATAAATGCAACATGTTCTTCCCATGAAGCCCACGATGCAAAATCATAGCTAAGAGTAGTATATTCAAAGTTAGTTTCCAATACCTTTTCAGGGTCTTTCCTCAAAATCAATAGATTGTATGTCACCAGGACTGTTCACTATTTTACTTGAGAGATTAAGTGAATTCACAGAACATCAAAAGGGATATCAAAGATTTAGGCAAAAGAGTAAAAATCAATGAAGTATTTTGGTCATCTAGAAGATTAAAAAGAAAAAAAAAGGAGCCATCCTTCAAAAGCAAAACAAATGAAACAGAAAATAGGTTTATAAGAAATAGAAGAGTCAGAAAAATTACATACACACGTTAACAACATAGAACATGGATTACCTTTGGAAAGAATCATACTGAAATATTTGCTTTTAATGAATTGAAGATTTTTCATGTTAACAGATGTTTAGGCATGTTCAATAGGAGCTTCCAAAAATTTCAAACTAATTAAGTCTTGTGCAAATAAAACCTATAAATATTTTTCAGCAGATTTTACAGTGATGTTCTTAGGTATGAAAAGAATGCACACACTCTAAAAACAATGTAACAGACAAAAGTTTGACAAATGATTGCACCATTAAACAGTGTTTTATATACAGTTTACAAGATATGATTTCCTGCTATAAATTAATACTGTACTCTATAGTACTTATTATAGTGACTGTTTTAAAAGCAACTGCTGACAATTGTCTATCTTTTCACTTACAGGATTTATAGAATTTTATATGAATGAGTCCATTTCAATGTTTGGTCTGGAAGAGTACAAAGATGTGACTTCACATACTACTTGATGGGATGGTTTTCATCCTGGGTTAGAGTGCGGACTGGTTAGAGGGAGTTTCCCCCATCAGTCCTTTGTGCACTGGACCTCCAAGACAGTGATGAAATTAAAGACAAGTTTATGGTTTGTGTAATAGATACAAATAAAACCTTCAATTCTGCATTCTTATATGCGATACCACTGTAAGTGAAAGAAGTAAACAGTGGGGAAATTCTTAGCAGCTGAGAAACTTTCTCTCCCCATGCTCTTGATCCAGTTAGAAATACTTTGAGAAACTATTTACAATAAAATTCATCTTTTGGAAGAGAAAAGCTCTTGGTCATTATCATAAATTAATTTGAACCATACTTTGCTAAAAACACTTTACTTCAGTGGTATAATGGCGACAACCAAAGCTTTCCTTCAAAGTGATCCACTTGACTGAGGTCCAATCAGGTCACAATGAGAACTGCAATCCCTCCACAGCACATGTCCAGTGGTATTCTTAGAATGGACTAGACACCATAATACTTGGGGAAAATTAGTCTTCCTCAGGCATTTCCTAGAGATTTCTTTGACCCTGGGAAGGAAATGTGTGACATTCCCCCAGTACACTCAAGGAACACACCACAGTGGTGGCCCACCTCTTACCCTGACTCCTGAGTGAGCTGAAACACTGGGGTTTTCTTCTACAATCAAATACTGCTGAATTAACAGTAAGAAATATGAATGTCAAACAAGCCAGTGTGAAACACATCAGGCTCCTCCATTTCATACCTTGAATAACTGAGGAGGCAGCCCCATCTCTGAAGTAATCATTAAAAAACAAACAAACAACAAACAAAAAAAACCAGTGCATTCATTTCCATTTGTGTGAAACAAGGGACCTAACACTCTACTGAGAGGGACACTTGGGTTGCCATTGCCATGAAAGACTCTCCTGCCCCACATTTCAAACAGGAGATTATCTATCGTGTTTATCTAGAAAAACAACTAGGCATGAAGGCATGGAAATGTGGAGAAGAGAAATACTGTATTTTAAAATGATCTGTGGGCTCAAAGGTTAGCTGCAATGTTGCTTTCAGGAAGAAATATAAAGCTGTGAGGTTAGTACAGCTCTTTAAACTAAATGCAAAAATGTTAGCTTTTAGCAAACAAGGCATAAAGCATTTAAAGAAAATATTGTATTGCTCATGTTTTTGGTAAAGGAGATTATTAATAATGCTTACAGATGAAAAGTATTAATTTTATGGCAGAGTGAAGTTAGTGTTATAAATAGCCAAAATATTGTAAATTGATCTTCCTAGTAGATTTTGAACTTATGTAAAGTTGTGTGCTTCAACATATACAATGCATTATTAATGTAACAGACCAAGCCAGTTGAAAAAGAGAACCTCTGTACAACAGACAACAGTTGCCAATAATTTAAATAGTGTCAGATTCCCCAAATTATAAGATTTGACATGATCTTACCTTCTACTATCATGTACAAATAAATTAACCCTACAAAGAATTTTAGCTTAACTTAAAATTGCACCTAGAAAGGTATGGGATTATTTGTACCTATTACAAAAACCAGTTAAAATCAAGGGCTGCTACAAAGAATGAGGTAAACTGAAGACTCTCTCCACTATGCAGCCTTCAGATAAATGGCTTTTTTTTCTATTGGGTTCTAGGTTTGCACACCACAGTGTTTTGCTAGCAAAGCATTCAGAGTTCTCTTCCAGGAACTGTTTGCATGTGTGTGTATATAAATTTACACACACACATACACACACACACATATATACACACTGTATACTGCATCAGCAAAATATATATATTATATATATATTTATATAAATATAAGGAACATTTCCCCCACCCACCCACCCCCAACATGTTTCTTAGTGTTTAAATTTTTTTTTTTTGTACACAGAGAATAGGGAATTTCAGAATTTTTACATACATTTTAGCAAACAAGTTTTGATCTATTGGCTTCTTGGTGTAGTGATGCAATGGCAATCCATTCTGGTACCAAAGACTCATACCATTACAAGGAAGCTGTGAACACTAATTTCTTAGGAGGTGAGGCCAGCCCCACATGAACATCTTTTGCATCCCTCTGGTCCGCCATGATTCATAAATACTTAGACTTTTTTCTTTTCCTCCCTCAAATGAATCATTAGACGTTAAAAATGGAACAACAGAGTACAAAGGGCCACATGCTTTTCAGTATAAAGCATTCTCCTTCACTAGGTTGCTATCACAGTGCAGACCTGACTGCCTGAATATGCTCAGGAGATTTAGTCAATATTGTCTGTATTTGGTTATGGAAAAGGCTCTCCTTATTTTTTGTTTTTAAATCCAAAGTGCATAGTGAGAACAAATCAAAGCATTTGTTTTTTTCTTTTCAGCATCAGTTTCATCTAAGCATCTTCCTATGTGAGGACTACTCAGATGCCTTGCCTTTGTCCTCCCCACCCTCCAAAAATAAAAAAATAAAATAAAATTAAAAATAATAAAAGAGTCAAGCGATTTAGACATTCATCAGCCTGGTAAACAAACTTTGCCGGCAAATAGAAGTCCTACTATTGTAAAGAAAATTGATAAGACAAAAAGTACATATGATGACCCAACTACTGTGTTGTTGGGTAATTTATAAGGTTGACCTCCGACTTCATTGATGTAAAATCCTATTGGAAATATTAGGGCAGCCATACAGAAAAGGATCACTGTAAAACAAACCAAAACATAACATTAGTAACATGGTTTGGTGATTAAGAAAACAATGAAAATTTGGCACAAAGGAAGTTTATAAGCAGGGTTGTGGATTGATGACAACATGGTCAAATCTGTTGCAACATGGACCACTTATAAAAAGGTTTGCATATACTACAGATCCTCCAAGCTTAACAATTAAATACAACAAAAGCTGGTTTAGCCTTTTACATACAGTTTTGAATACAAGCATTAAGAAAGGCCACCAAACCTACTAAATAATTGTATATACAATTCTTGACGATTTAAAGTAGTGGCAAAGGGCTCGGTCAGACAGGGGCTAAGTTCTGGCTCTACTAGTGTAATCTTAGTCTTCTGAAATTCTGAAAATGGCTAAGTTGTAGAAGAATAAACAAAACAATTTTAAGTCCTTTGCACAGTGCCAGGTTGATATTAAGTGCTGAATAAATGTTGATTATCATCCTAGTATTATTTTCCCAATTCTCTGCTCTTCTCAGTTGATATTAGTTATAAGGAACTGAGAAAAGGTACATACAAATATAGATACTATTTATCTTACCCAGTGTTTGGGCAGAAGTTATTCCACAGTTGGTTGTTTTAGAAACAGCGTGCTCCCCTGTGCTACCAAAGAAAATCTCTTCTTAAGAAACACAAATTACCTATAGATAGGCTGGCTCTTCCAAGAAAATATTTTGTGCTTTTTAAAGCATATTCATAGTCTTTCAACTTTCTCTGAAGGCAGAAATATTTCCTCAGCATATTGTGAAGGCAGATTACTGTAGAATCCCCATTACTAACTGAATGAGAATACTCTGTGTTAAACCCATTCCCAGCAATAATGACAAAATCCTGGATAAATATACCAGTTGACACTTGTCCTAAATTGTTTGTATTACTCAACCAACAAAATTTAATAGGAGAGTTCTGAAAAGGCCAATTATAAATATATCCTGGAAGGAATAGCTCCAGAAATGTAGTAAAAGGCAACATTTTCTTAGGTAATACACTAACTTAAGAAACACACCAGCACGCTTGTTTGCTTTGCACCATTTACGTGACTATTTTATATTAAATCAACACAGAGTTTGTTTTCATTTTGGGCATATGACCACACCAAATAATGTTCCATAAGCATATTTAGTTTCTTTTAGATACCTACTACAAAACGAATGAAAAATTCAGGTATTAAGTACTAGATTTTTTGGCCTTTCTGTTGTATAGTTAGCAATACACAACTTTATTAGCGCTGCCAATGTCCCCTCATCAGTGTTATTTGTCACCAACCTTTAATGGTTCTTGTATCTTAATATCGGAGAAGGCAATGGCACCCCACTCCAGTACTCTTGCCTGGAAAATCCCATGGATGGAGGAGCCTGGTAGGCTGCAGTCCATGGGGTCGCTGGGAGTTGGACACGACTGAGCGACTTCACTTTTTAATATGGTTTGATAAGTAAAATGAAACCACAATCTAAATAGCTATAGACAATCTAATAAAAGCAATGGGAAGACATTATTGTCTTAAAAACAATTTGTTCTTTAATATAGATTAATCTAACCTCAGGAAACACTAAAATAATTTAGAAGTGCTTCAGACATATGCAGATGTTACTCTTGTTCATTCTGTTAACTGATGTGCCAACTTAATTCCTATCCTTTACTATTTTCTACTGTAAAATAAAAATCTATCTTTTATAGTAATCATTTACCACTTAATGACTGTATTTAAAGCAGGGTTTAATATTTTACAAGTGTTAAATATTTTCCAAATTGGTTAGGAACAGCTTAATCAAATTTCTAGGAAGCAATGAACACCTGATGGTATCCAACAGTGATTTCTAATCCAAGGAATCAAGTTATCTATACTTCCTGAGGAGTTTTTAATGCTGGTGGATGAGATTTTTTTAAGCTCTTGAGATCTGAGAAGTTACTTCAGATCTTAAATACTGTTAATGCTGAAAATATCTATCAACTTTTGACAATTAAGTTCTGGGTCCTAAAAAAAGTCTGTAAAGACATAACTTCATATCCTGTATGGCATAGATTTCTTGGTGGTGAGAGCCAGATATCAGGTGTACTGGCAGACAAGTAAATTAAGGTGGCGAAAGCAAGGACAAGAGTCAGACTTGAAGAAAAAGACACGTCTTTTTGTCACTCTTGCCGCCACAGGTGAGTCCCTCATGTGCGGCTCTCCTTTGAGCACTTCCTCTGTGTAAACCCATTAGAAAATTAAGTTTATATTCTTAACAAAACTACTGAGAAGTACATTTTCAAAGGCTGAATGGCAACACTAGGGGGAGTCCAACCCCCTCTTCTGACTGCCACCCCAGCAGACTAGCTGGGGTAACAAAAACAATGCATTTAAGGAAGAGAAAGGCTCTATGCTTCCTTAGATGACATCAACCCTAAGATACACTGTTGAACCAAAAAACCTAGATACAGAATAGTATAAATAGAATAAATATGTATTTATAGAACACTCACACATATACATATACGTTTCTATACATAGAACACCTCTGGTAGGAAACCCCAGGAACTGGTGAGAATGGTTGCTTCCAGGAAGGGAGTCGTGGATAACTGGGCAACAGGCCACAAATGAGATTTACTTTTCACTTGGTCACCCTTTCACAGGCTCTGAATTATATATCACACACATATTTTAAGAAGTTAAATTATTTAACCTGAAAAATAAAGGAAAAAATTCTATATTTCAAGGTAGTTCATTTAAATACATATGTAAATATTCTCTCTTGAAGAGGAATGGAAAACAAGATAATCAAAGTTCTTTCCTTTTATTGAGTCACAGAATCAATGGCTCATGTGAGTAACTTGGTGCTTTTCTTTGACTCATACTACTTTGCTAACTTACATTTTAGATTTTTGATATTCAGAGCATGGAAAGTGAAACTGTTAAGTCACTCAGCCGTGTCTGACTCTTTGTGACCCCAAGGACTGTAGCCTCTGTCCATGGAATTTTCCAGGCAAGAATACTGGAGTGGGTCGCCATTTCCTTCCCCAGGGGATCTTCCCAATCCAGGGACTGAACCCAAGTCTCCTGCATTACAGGCAGATTCTTTACTGTCTGAGCCATCAAGGAATATGCACTCCCAAATTTTAACTAAATCCTTCTGGATGTTATTTAACTCCTAAAGAGTGAATTCTATCTGGATAAGTAACTGTATCTGTAAGTAAAGATTCTCTTTAAATTCCTCATCAGTACCCTTTAATTTAGTAGCCCCATCTTTGTAACTGCCTCTAGACCCTACTATTTAGAAAACTGTCTCAGGCGGTCTGACCTCAAACAAGATCATCAACTTGTTTTACATTTCTTAACAAGGTTGAAGAAGCATTTTTATGTCAACTGCAACTTGATCTAGATTTTAAAATTAAGGGAGAAATAGAGATGAAAATAAAACAATAGATCTGGAAATGTATACATTCTCTAAAGAGAAAGAGCTTCATAGAGAGATAGGGAGAAAAAAAGACTCATGAACGAATATCCCTATCCTATGATCTTTAAGAATAAATTGAGTTGTAACATTAATAGGAATATATGGGATTATGCCTGCCCCTATAAATTCTACATGACAATATCAAGGCAGAGTAAGCTGTACTATAATATTTATTTTTTAAAAAATCTTAAGAAAACCTGAGATGATTATAAGATATTGAATTAGAAACTAAATCCTGTATTATTTGGCATAGGTATAGTTATGTTGTTCTTTAGTGCAGAGTTTCTTAACAGGCCCTATTGGCATCCGGGGCCAGATAAGTCTTTGTTGTGAGGCTATTCTGTGCATCTGTACCCTTCTTAGCAGCATCCTTGGACTCTGCTCACTACACGCCAGTAGCATCCCCTTAGCTGGGACAATCTAAAATGTCCCCTGGGGGATAAAACTGCTTTAGAAAGAAGAAAGCAAAATTATAGGAATCTTTCCTTTGTGCATTTTTGTTGCTTTTAGCTTGGGAAAAGCCTGTGTTGTGTTTTGAAATTAAACCAATTTTGCAAAGTACAAGAGAATGTGTAATATATGTATCATACCCTTGGGCATAGCTTAATGGCATAAGAAATGTTGAGAAACAATTGTTAGATAGCTAAATGTGTTGATTTTTCAATGATCACACAACAACTTACAGTAGAAACTCAAATCAATGATATTAAAAAGCAAATCACCACCTTAAACTAATTTATATTTCTGTATATATTTTTCTAGATTTATCTTTATTTGACAGAAGATTCCAATACTTTTAAGAAGAGGAAAAGACTCAGGTTAGTGGTAGCTCTGAGTCACAGGCCTGGAAAACTTATGTCACAGTGTGAGCAAAAATAAAATTCATTAAAATAGCACTTTATTCAAAGCAATTAAGGTCTGGATGTCCTGGTCTTGTGGTGAGAATTCTGAAGAGCTGATGGGACTGCGTGGAGTCTATCTGATGGCCGTACACAAATGGTGCTCTTTGATGATTAGAGAGTCCTTATTACTGAGACTTGAATATCTTCATAAAAATACCAGTGTGAGTGCCTTCTAGACAAATTTACTTAGCACAGGTTACTTACTTCCAGTGAATGCTATCCATCGAGCATATTTTGTGGCTTCTCTTCGCCAGTGGGAAGCCACCAACAAACCACAAGTGACAGTCAATGAAATGATTCCCATGATGATAAAAAACAGTGTGGTGACCCACTCTGGGGGAAGCCGAGGTGGGATGCATGTCCGGTCTCGTCCATGGATTGTTTGACACTGTCGCACAAGGCCCACAGTGAGTGCTCCTGGGGAGAGGCAAAACATAGGAATATGTTAGTGGGTTTGGCACACCCAGGGAACAGTCCCTACCAACACCCCTTAAATCTTATTTCTCTCTGAGTGGGTCATCCCAGCACTTAATTCCACTGGGTCCTACTCCGCAGCATTATGCTGTAGTCCGCTACGTAGAAATATTTCGTTTAACATGCAAAGTAAACTTAAACAAACCCCACAAGTCATAGAAGGCAATCACTCAGTCATTTTTTACTTTTCTGGGTGCTTGAGTCAAGCACTGTTCTAGGCTCCAGGGAAATAAGTGAACGAGAGAGATGAGGTTCCTGCTCTCGCTGGGCTTATCATTCTAACAGAAAGAATTGAAACTTTTCTATTTCCAGATCTAAGTCTCACCGTATATTGTTCTGGCTGAGAAGAAACACACTTTTAAAAAAATTAAAGGCAAACTTGAAATATTTCTAAGTGTAATATGTAGATAAAATTAAATAATGGATAAAATACTAGAACCAATATTATTTTATTAAATTTAAAAGGTCTAAGAATATTACAATATAAGCATTTTTCCATGAAATTCAAGAAAATGCTAGAAAAACTAGTAAGTTCACCCTGTTTGGTAAGTTCAACAATTTTTGTACAATGTGAAAGTGCTCACATTGCTAAATCATTACTAGCATGCTTCAGCAAAAAAGCATAGAGGCATCAGTGCTAACTTTTAAAGCACTTCTCTCCCATTTAAATAAACGAAAGCGTTTTTTGTAAAACATTAAGTGCTATTTTTAAACAAACATGTTTTCATGTCAAACCCAAGGAACCCCTCTATCAAATTTGGGGTAAATTAATTTACAGAAATCTAGACAAGGAAGATGAAAAAGTAATTATTTTATCCTTTTCTCCACTAAGAAGAACAATTAAAATGTTACTTCTGAGTAAAACTTGCTTGCTTCTCCCTTTTAAGAGCAACTGCAAATGGGAAAACAGCTGCCAAAAATACAAGAAATTTCTGGAGCCACTGAAAACATAATAGATTTCTGCATCTTTTGTTGGTCTTATTTTCTCATTATGAACAAGAGCTACAACAAAAAGACAGTAACCTCAAAATCACAGCATGTGCCATGAACAAGTTCCTTTGTGAGGCATTTTGGGGAGCTGCCCTTAGTGGGAGAAGACAGACCAGGGCTGGAGCTGTATATATACGTGCATATGTGGGGCTGTTGGTCGGGTGCTGCTTTCCTGCAAGTTGCCTTTGCCATTAGTACATTTTTAGAAATAATCAATGCGTTCAAAGAAAACAAAGAAAAAAAACAGCTCTGCTCTCAAAATTGAGTTGTGGTCTTTTTTTTCCTCTAAGGCTAACTTTGTAACTTTTCAAGAGTGGAAGACAATAACTCAAATAAGCTGGACTTTTTCTCTCAAATCATCTGGTAATTAGGTGCTTCTTGTGATCTCCGAAGAGGTGCAAAGAGAGTTATAATTATGGGATCATCTCCAGCAAGGTGGAGGAGGTGAGGGGGGAGAGGGGCAGAAAGTAAGCAAGCCTTCACAGTAATGCCACACTATCCGCCTTCTATAGCCGCTGTTTGGAGTGGAGTGAGTTCATAGGCTCAGTTCAAAGTTTCGGACAATCACTAACCCCCCAGATCACGGATTGAACCTGTGTCTCCTGCTCTGGCAGGCAGACGGATTCTTTACCACTGAGCCACCAGGGGAAGCCCAACCTTTTTAGTATCTGGTAATTGCTTGAGACCAGAAAAGGTGCAACAACAGGGGTGAGGAGGTAGCAGGGAGTTGCGTAATTGTTCTTAAAATGAAACACTATAAAGTTTTCTTGAAAAGGAAACTTGGGGGAGAGAGTGTGTCTTATTATGACAAGCCATCTTATAGTAATTTGGGAAATAAAGCATTCACAGCAGTGCTCAAGCACTTCTATCAGGAAACCATTCCTGATCACTCAGCAAAAAACTTCTAACAAATTACCCTCTGTAGTCACTATTTCATTTATAAAAGCTCTAATTACTGTGAGAATAGACAACAGGCAATAAAAGACCCTCTGGAAAAATTCAATATTATGGATTCTGATTACAGTAACAACTTTCTTCACGACTTAAATATCAGTACAAAGACACTTTCATCAGTAACTCTAAACAGCCAGCACAGTGAAATTTAAATTTGAGAATTATTCTTTGCTGGTAAATATTTGAGGCTGTAGGTTCAATACATCTCTCCTTCAAAATATTTCAGAGTATCCTTTTATTGCCCCTCTTACTTTCCATTTATGGGCATGGCAAAGAGGACTCAAATTTAATTTTCTGTGCCTGTAGATTGTTACGCTTTCTGAGTAGGACTGCTTTTTCTTCCTCTCCTGAGAGGCACACCACACCAAATGAATACAAAGATAATAAGTAAGAAAATGAAAATTATAGCTATCAGTTTAGTTCAGTTGCTCAGTCGTGTGCGACTCTTTGCGACTCCATGGACTGCAGCATGCTAGGCTTCCCTGTCCATCACCAACTCCCAGAGCTTGCTCAAACTCATGACCATCGAGTCCACTGAGATAGCTATACTTCCTAGAAATCAAATGGAGATAACCTGACAGATGTTCAGCTTTGAAAGAGGAGTTATGCTCCTATATTTACAAAAGGCCTTATCACTACAAATCAAGACCTAATATTCAACAGCTACATTCTGAAAGAAAAGAAAGCTAATACTAACAGGAAGGTATACTGTATATAAGAAAATCAACTCACAAATATTTTATTGAATGTCTTTTACATGCCCACATTTCTGTAGTGGTTTGAGATTACAAAACTAATACTCTGCCACACTTTCAGTTAAAATAGATTTTTTCTTAAATTATGCAAGCGTTAGTGCAAACAGTGGTGGGTCAACATTGTTGCTAATATTCATTTTCCTAAGACTCTAGGGCAATATAATTTATATCAGAGTTACATATTTTCCATAAGCTGTCTGGATGTAGGGAACTGCAAGGGTAATTGTGCTGCTATTGTTGAATGTTGTAAATTCAGGTACTCTGAGTACCCGAACTTTCACCAGGTCTTTAAATTTCATCTTTTACCTCAAAGTATTATCTCCTACCTGCAGATTCAAGTCCACCACTCACACTGACTAGCCAAGATCCTTTACATCCTCCAAACTCTCTGAACACACTTATAGACTATATCACATAATTGTGCACTTGATTTTTTAAAAATAACTTTTATTTATCTATTATTTTTGGCTTTGCTGGGTCTTCATTCCTGTGTGGGCCTTTCTCTAGATGCGGTGTGTAGGCTCATCATTGTGGTGGCTTCAGGGCACGCAGGCTTCAGTAGTTGTGGGCACGCAGGCTTCAGTAGTTGTGGGCACACAGGCTTCAGCAGTTGGCTTCAGTAGTTGTGGGCACGCAGGCTTCAGCAGTTGGTTTCAGTAGCTGCGGGCACGCAGGCTTCAGCAGTTGTGGCTCCTGGGCTCTAGAGCACAGGCGCAATAGTTATGGTGCATGGGCTTAGTTGCTCCGTGGCATGTGAATATTCCCAGATCAGGGATCGAACCTGTGTCTCCTGCATTAGCAGGATTCTTTATCAGTGAGCCACCAGGGAAGCCCCATGCACTTGATTTTAAGGTAGCTTCTTTTAGACCCAAACAGAAAATGAGGGAACTGAACGTTTTACTTCACTGAAAGCCCTCAGAATGGCCTGCGGCAGTGGGCACAAAGCAGGAATTAACAAACATTTGGTGAAATTAAAAAATAAATTTAAAAATCATATTGCATTAATTAAATTTTCTATAGAACTCAGTGTGATTTCTTGAAGCACACTAAATTAAGCATACACTTAGCCATTCACTAATTTTTTTGCTTTATCCAACAGGTCTTCTGTTTCTTGAAGGGGTCTGTAATTCCATTTCCCAAACAGCCAATCCATCTTTACCCTGCAGCTGTTTCCTAGGTAACCAGTCTAGCCAAATAAAAGACTTGCACACAACAGGAAAAAGGAAATCAACCAGGAACTATAGCATGCCATATGCCTCTTAGTATCTCACCGGTGTATCAAAACACAGAAAAAGAAGTCATAATTTCCTGTTAAGTGGGGAATCTTAACTGAGGAGGCTTTTGACACCCATCATCTATGGATCCAAACACTACTGAAATGATTTAACACAGCCAGTTTGAGCACGAGGATGATTACAAGGCACGTCATCACCACGTGTAAAAGCTGTGTTACAGAAAATCTGAAACACAGGAGTTGTAAAGCACTAAGGCACACATACCCACCAATCCGTCAGAGCAAATCGGGTACAGTAACCGTTCAATAAACTGGCCACAGATTGGGTTTTCCAATATAGGTTTGAATTTGAACAAAACGGTGAAGTTATTTAACGTTTGCTATTGCCCTCTTCACCCACTCCAGTGTTCTTGCCTGGAGAATCCCAGGGACGGCGGAGCCTGGTGGGCTGCTGTCTATAGGGTCGTACAGAGACACGACTGAAGCGACTTAGCAAGCAGCAGCAGCACCATTGCCCTCTTCCATCTTCCCCTTGAATTTTCTTTCTATAAGTGTTCTCTTCATCTCATGGGGCTCTCTTTGTTAATGAAAGGAACTGGCCCACCCAATCGCTACCACTGATGTGGATCTCTTACTCTACTTTCTCTCTGGGGATATAAACATCTGATCTTGGCAAGCTAGCCTACTAGTAACGTAATGGTCTTAATGATTGATAAAGGTTTAACATATTGCCCTTTTCAAGAGCATCTGTTTAAGTAAGGGACAATATTCCAACCAAACTGAAACTTAGTTTTATGTTTTAGTGACAGGTTGGTTGAGGAAATTTAGGAGAATCTGGAGGCAGGTGAGAAGAAGCCTGGCAGCCCAATGTGGGCAGTGATATACACCTTCTTGTGTAAGTCATACCCCGGCAGCTCATACTTTAAATGAGTAGGGACACAAGCACAGAAAATGATAGTCCACAGGTAACTTAAAAACTTCACATATTTAATTTTTTCCTCCAGAAGCACTGCTAGTGATGATTATTTTTTTATTAGCTGTGATTTCTGGGTTCTACCTTAAGAAGTTGTTTACTTGCAAAGTTGGGTCTGACTCTTTGCGGCCCCATGGACTGTAGCCTGCCAGGCAAGAATACTGGAGAGGGTTGCCATTCCCTTCTCTAGGGGTTCTTCCCAACCCAGGGATTGAACCTGCATCTCCTGCATTGGTAGGCCAGTTCTTTACCATTTGAGCCACCTGGGAAGCCCACCTTTAGAGGTGGGTACTTATAAATAGTGAACTGGCCAAAAAGAGTGAACAGGTAAAACGAGGAATCTAATGAACCATACAATGGCAGTGTCTGAAAACCCTAGTGACATAACACTTAGGTTTATTAGGCCAGTCACCAGTGTCTGCTTTAGTAACAGTGTCCCTTCCTGTTACTTCCACCTGTTCTTATATCTCCCTGGCACTTTCTGCTATTTTCTTGGCATCCATCACTCTCCTACCATCTTCACTTCTTCCCTTATCCAGCCTAGAGTCCTTGATCCATCATATTACCACCTTTCTATCCTTTCACTGTACCCACCTGGCAAAAACCATAACCCTGATTCAATCTAAGTTTTGCCCTTGCACTTACCTCCAGGATGCTGATGCTCAGAGCAGAGGGGTGACACTAAGTTCCTATTGAGAAACCATCACTATCTCAGGGCCATTATTATCCAGAAACAAATTAGATGTCCCTAATGCACCACTTCCCCATTCTCTCCTGTGCCCATTTCAAGTCCACTGCACACTATATGAGAACGATCCACACCCCCGCCCCCCCATCACTTCAGTAGATGCCTTGGTCTGTTACTTTGCAGAAAAGATAGGGGCCATCATACAGCAACTCCTTAACTGTTCACCATGAGAACTTATGAATTTATCTGTGTATACTTGTTCTTTCATCTTATTGATCTTTCTACCTTTGTTTTGGATCCTATTCCCTCTTACTTTCTCTGGGAGCTTGCCTAACATTATTTTCTTTCTTTTCTGGACTGCAAAAGTCTCCCCTATTTTTTTTTTAAGACCTGTTTACTTCTTACTTTTTGGCTGCACCGCCTGGTGTGTGGGATCCTAATTCCCTGACCAGGGATGAAACCCATGCCCCTTGAATTAGACATGGAGAGTATTAACTACTGGACAGCCAGGAAAGCCCCCCAAGTCTCCCCTATTATAAAACAAGAACACCCCATCATGTCAAGTCATCCTCTGGTCTCAACATGCCTGTGTTTCTGTCTGCTCTGCCTAGCATCCTTTGTCCCCGAGCCTGGCCAAGAGTTCCTATCTCCACTTCCCTGAGTCTTATTCACCCTTTAATCTACTGTAGCTTGGCTTTTACCCCAACCACCCCCTGGCACAGCTCTTGCCAGGTTCATCATTCATTCCACTCTGCTGACTTTGATGGGTATTTCTAAGTCTTTTCTCAATATTTTAGCAGCATCTGATATAACTTCATTTCCTCTGGTTTTAGTGACTCCGTATTCTATTTATTTTCCTCTGGCCTCTCTGGTTTTTCTTTCTTTTTTTCCACAGGCACTTTGTTCTCTGCCACGGTGTTTCTTAGGGATCTTTGTTGGACTTGTTTGTCTTCTATACACGGTTTCTTCGATTAAGTCCAAGTGGCTTACAAAAGTCTGGATGATATTGCTTCTTTTTTCCCATTTTTTCATATTTGGTGCTCAAGTTCTTAAGTTAATTCTTAAATCATCTCTAACAAGCATGAGCACACCAGGCTTTCATATATGCGTTCCCTCTGCTTAAACTACTCTTTCAAACGGTTAGTACCTACAATTCCAAATCCCAGTCACAGTTTAAAAGTCACCTCTGGCAAGTCTTCCTCGACAAGCTCTTACACTCCCATTCTGGGCGGATTGCTCCTCTATGCTTCCATGCCCCCAATCATAGCATTATAACTGTCTCTTTATCGAACTTGAGGGAAATCCTAAATTTATAGCCAGTAGGTGAGAAATGCCCCCTCACCTCAAACTTGTGGCAGTGTCTGAACTAGAGGCAATCTTGTCGAAGACAGAGCCCTTAATCTGTGGGATCTGTGCTAACTCTAGGTGGCTACTGTCAGAATTGAAGTGTATTATAGTGTACCCAGGAGTTAGAATACATACATTTACACAAAAACTTGTATATGAATGTCCAAAGCATTATTCAGAATAACAAGGAAAGTGGAAACAACCCAAATGTCCATCAAATGATAAACAAAATCCATAGAATATTATTCAAAAAAATTTTTAAAAAGTACTAACACAAGCTACATGTATAAACCCTATGTTAAGTTTACAAAAAAGCCAGACACAAAAGGCTATATGGCGTATTATTTCATGTATATGAAATATAACAAATAGGTAAATCCACAGAGACAGAGATTAGTTGCTGCCAGGGGCTAGGGGAGGAGGAATTGGGAAGTTCGGGGTTTCTTTTTCCTGGGCTGATGCAAATACTCTGGAACTAGATATTGGCAATGATTGCACAGCATTATGGATATACTAAAAATCACTGAATTGCACACTTAAAAATGATGGATTTTATCTCAGACAAAACCCAACAGATTAGATTTACCAACTTAATTTCAATAGTATACCAAAATTTTTGCCCCAATATCCCTCTATTACCTCCCTTTCTTTTGTACTTATTACCATGTAAATTACATCTTTATATACTGTAAGCCCATCAGCACAGTTTTATAATTATTACCCTATTTTAAAGAGGAAAAGAGGACTTCCCTGGTAGCTCAGTGGTAAAAGAATCTGCCTGCCAATGCAGGGGACACGGGTTTAATCCCTGGTCCAGGAAGAGCCCACATGCTGCAGAGCAACTACGCTTGTGCACCACAACTACTGAAGCCCAAGCGCCTAGAGCCTGTGCTCCACCAGAGAAGCAGCTGCAACGCAAAGCCTGCGCACTGCGCCTGGGGAACAGTCCCCCGCGCGCTGCAACTGAAGAAGGCCCACACAAAGCAATGAAGACCCAGCGCAGCCTAAACAAATAAATGAACCTTTTAAAGAGGAAAGGATTACTCGCAAAAAGACATTTATACTGACTTTTATATTCACCTCTGTAGTTACTTTTACTGGTGGATTTCTTCAAGTGGATCCAAAACAGTGCCTCATGCCCTTTTATTTCAATTTGAAGAAAACTCCCCTCAGTATTTCTTACAGGACAAGTCTGTGATGAATTTTCTCAGTTTTTGTTTTTTTAGAATACCTTGATTTCTCTTTTGTTTCTGAAGGATAGTTTTGCAGAATTTTTAGTTGACAGTCTGTTTCTTGCAGCATTTTGAATGTGTCATCCCACTGCTCTCTGGCCTCATGGTTTCTGATGAGAAGTCAGTTGCTAATGGTTTTGAGGATCCCTTGTACATGAGGATTCACTTTTCCCCTGCTGTTTTCAA
This sequence comes from Bos grunniens, assembly GCF_055505025.1. Taxonomy (NCBI): domain Eukaryota; kingdom Metazoa; phylum Chordata; class Mammalia; order Artiodactyla; family Bovidae; genus Bos; species Bos grunniens. The sequence goes on from NC_141189.1 coordinate 23,028,848, forward strand.
GATGCTCTTCATGTCTTTGGACTGTATGACTATGATGTAGCTAGGTGTGAATTACTTTGAGTCTATCCTGCTTGGAATTTGTTGAGGTTCTTCAATGTGGAGATTAAAGTTTTTCATTAAACCTGGAGAGATTTTGGTCATTATTTCTTCAAATATTCTTTAAGCCCCTTCTCTGTTCCCCTTCTGAGACCTGTCATGTGTGTGCTAGAATACAGTATTCCCCCTTAACCACAGTTTTGCTTTCCAGTTTGTTACCTGCAGTTGACCGCAGTCCAAAAATATTAAACGGAAAATTCTACAAGTAAACAATTCTAAACTAAATAAAATTGTTCAAATTTTTGGGGGTCACAAAGAGTCAGACACGACTGAGTGACTGAAAAACAAAATGAAATAAACAATTAGTTTTAAATTGTGAGCTGTTTTGAGTAGCATGATGAAATCTCATAGCACCTGCTCTGGCCCACCTAGGACATGAATCATCCCGTTGTCCAGTGGGCACACGCTGTATGGGCTACCGCCTGTTAGTCACTTGTTGTTCAGTCACTGTCATGTCTAACTCTTTGTGACTCCATGGACTGCAACATGCTAGGCTTCCCTGTCCTTCACTATCTCCCAGAGCTTGCCCAAACTCACGTCCAGTAAGTCAATGATGCCATCCAACCATCTCATCCTCTGTCGTCCCCTTTTCCTACTTTGCCAGCATCAGGGTCTTTTCCAACGAGATGGCTTTTTGTATCATGTAGCCAAAGTACTGGAGCCTCAAGCATCAGCATCAGTCCTTCCAATGAATATTCAGGGTTGATTTCCTTTAGGATTTTTGGTCATGTAAGTTATCCAACAGACTGTCGAGGTATCCCAGTGCTTCTATTCAGGTACCCTTATTTTACTTAATAATAGCCCCAAAGTACAAGACTAGTGATGCTGCCAATTAGGCTATGCCAAAGTGAAACCATAAACAGCTTCTTTTACATGAAAGGTGACAGTTTTCAGTAAGAAAAAAAATTGTATGCCAAAATTGCTAAGATCTATAGTATGAATGAATCTTCTATCTGTGAACTGTGAAGATGGAAGAGAAATTCATGCTATTTTTTGCTGTTGTACCTCAAACTGCATAAGTTATGGCCATAGTGTGTTAAGTACTTAGCTAAGATGGAAAAGGCATTAAACTTGTAGGTAGAAAACTTGCCAATTGATGGCAATGTGTTACATCAGAAAGCACAGAGTCTATAGGAAAACATCAGCAAAGGATTCCCTAAAACAAATGGTACCAAGCCATTTACTGCCAGTAAAGGATGATTACATAGCTCCAGGAATAGGTCTGGACAGAAGAATATAAAAACTACTAAAGAAGTTGTATCTGCAAATGAAGAATTCTGGCAATGTTGAAGTTAAAGACAGAGATAACATTTACATAACTTTTACTCAATATATTGTTATAATTGTTCTCTTTTAGTTCTTGTTTTTATGCTCTTACTTTGCCTTATTTATAAATTAAACTTTATCACACAGGTGTTTATGTATAGGGAAAAACATAGGATAGAGGGTGGAGTACTATCTGCAGTTTCCAGCATTCACTGGGGGTCTTGGAACATACCCCTTCGTAGGGGAGATAAGGCAGGAACTACTGCATTTCCCTTACTGAAGTATAAGAGCTCTTTAAATATTAAAGTAATCAGCTATTTATCTGTGATTTGAGCTACAGATATTTTATCCCAGATATCCTGAGAACTCCTGCTTTTTTTCTAGAGATAGGTTTACCTTCAAAACTTGCTTCTTTTTTTTTTTTTTAATAAAATAAAAAAAAAAAGAAAGAAAGAAAGCAAGCAAGCAAGCTAGAAAAAAAAAAACAAAAAACTTGCTTCTTGTCAAAGAGATGATCAGACCTAAAGAGTAACATTCAATTACACTTGGCAAGAAGTGTTTCTTAAATCCTGGAATTATTTTCTTTTGGAGTTTAATATTTTAAATCACCACATAAAGCCTCTGGTGCTAGAGATATAGTGAAGTGTGCTATTTAAAGACCACAAGGCAGAATAAAGGAACACAAGCAGAACCCAAGTCACTTCACTTCACTTACTCTAGCTTAAGAGAGGATTTCCTTTTAACTTCCAAAACTAAAGTGTTTGAAAATACTTCCACAGAGTGTTTTCTTTCCAAAGTACATTTTCCAGCCACAAAACAGATGTAAACAACCTCAATCAATAAATCAATAAAACAGAATCAAATAACCTCAACAGATCAAATATATATATGATGGCATTAGAAATCAATGGAAATAATGGATTAAGAATTAGAAAAGAACTTTTTAGAAAGTTAAAAAAATAAATTTCTAATTAGAAAAGAATTAAGATAGATTCCTATTAATACCCTGTATCAAAATAAGATAGCAGAAATATAAAAACTAAAATCATAAAATAAAAAGAAAAAAGAAAATGGGGCTTCCCTGGTGGCTCAGTGGTGAAGAATCCACCTGCCAATGTAAGAGACATGATTCAATCCCTGGTTCGGGAAGATCCCATGTGTCCCGGAGACACTAAGCCTGTGTGCCACAACTATTGAGCCTGTACTCTGGAGCCCAGGAGCCCCAACTCCTGAGCCCACATGCTACAACTACTGAAGCCCACGTATCCTAGAATCTGCATTCAACAAGAAGAAAAGCCACAGCAATGAGAAGGAACCACAACGAACCGTAGTCCTTGCTCATCACAACTAGAGAAATGCCCACGCAGCAGCAAAGACCCAGCACAACCAAAAATAAACAAATAAATACAATTATTTTTTAAAAAAGGAAAATATTCAAGTTGACTGTGTGGTCTTAGGAATGGGGAAGACCCTTCAACTATATATGCAAAGTCAGATTCTATAAAGAAAAAGATCATGATTGTAATTTAAAAGTAAATAATAACCACATGCAATACATATGAAGGGGTAATATTCTTTATATATAGTGAGTCCTTTCAAATCAATGTGAAATTGAATATCAAAATTGAAAAATGGACAAAGGATATGAATAAGCAATTCATATAAGATGGCATACAGGATATCTAAAGTACATATACTTTAAAGTTCATGCTTTCCAGTAATCAAAGAAATGCAGACCAAAACAATATTTCTATTTTTTGGCTACAGCAAAAAAAACAAAAACAAAAACAAAAACACAAACACAAACACCAGGTTGAGGAGGTGAAGTAAGATATTCTCCAATAAGATAAATTTCTAAATGTATTCTTCAGGGCAATTTGGCAACACACATTAAAACCTTCAAAAATATATCCCTATCTTCCGATCTAATACATACAAGAATTTAGAATACGGTAAAGGTGGCATTTCAAAATATCAGGGAAAAAAACGTGCCAGTCAATGAATAGCGCTGGGGCAATGCCCATTATTGGGGGAAAAAATAAAAGTTAATATTTAAAATTATGGATAAAAATAAATTCAAAATATTATACATAGCTAAATATAAAAAAAAAACCTCAAAAACGATAACCCTGAAAAGACTTAAAAAAAAAAAAAAAAAGACACAAAACCCTCGCTCATAAAGAAAAAAGATAAAACTTTAGGGACTTCCCACCACCACCGGTGGGGCAGTGGTTAAGAATTTGCTTTGCAACGTAGAAGACCCGGGTTTGATCCCTAGTCATGGAACTAAGATTCCACATGCTGCAGAGCAAACAAGCCTGCGTGTGGCAACTACTGAGCCCGAGCACTGCAACTACTGAGCCCGAGCACTGCAACTGGAGAGTCTGTTCGCCATCAATGAAAGATCCCAAGTGGCACAACCAAGACCTGACACAGCCAAATAAATAAATAAATACTTCAAAAAACCTTTAAACTTCTTTATGACAAAAGAAACCATAAATGATAATGAAAAATAAATCTGAAAAACAAAGTGAGGCTGGGAGAAAATATTTTCAACTATATGACAGTTTAATATTTGGAATATATGAAAAAGTATCAGAAATCAATGAGGAAAAATTAAATACTTCAAGTATACAAACAGAAGAGTGGCCAATAAGATGAAAAGATGTTCAGGGAATTCCCTGGCAGTCTTTTGGTTGGGACTCCAAGTTCTCACTGCCAAGGGTGTAGGTTTTATCCCTGGTCAGGGAGCTAAGATCCCACATGACTTTGGGATGGCTAGAAAAAAAGCTCAACTTCATAAAAAACAAACACAAATTAAGATAAAATACCATGTGTTGGCCATTAAACTGGTAAAAACTAAGAAAATTTGTATTATCCAGTACTGGAAAAGGTATGGGGAAGTGAATACTAATTTACACACTGTTGGGATGGTGGGAAGAAAAGTGGTGCAGTCTTTTGGGAGACCAATTTGAAATAATAACAGCAACCACATCAGTTAATGCTTATGCAGTACATGTCTCAGGTAATATTCTAAGTGCTTAAGATAAACTAGCTCATTTCATCTCTTTATAATACTATGTGTGTGTTAGTTGCTCAGTTGTGTCTGACTCTTTGCAACCCCGTAGACTATAACCTCTGTCCATGGAATTCTCCAGGTAAGGATATTGGAGTGAGTAGCCATTCCCTTCTCCAGGGGATTTTCCTAACCTAGGGATAGAATCCAGGTCTCCCATACTACAGGCAGATACTTTACCATCTGAGCCACCAGATCTGAGTCCGTGTAAAACTATGAGGTAAGTACTATTATTTCTCCAGCTTATAGATGAAAAAACTGAGCCACAGAGATGTTGTATAAAATCATACACAAAGATGCTGAACCTAGGAAGTTTGGCTCTAGACTATTATCCATTATGCTATATTATAGGGCTTCCCGGGTGGCTCAGCAGTAAAGAATCCGCCTGTCAATGCAGGAGATGTGAGTTCAATCCCTGGGTCAAGAAGATCCCCTGGAGAATGAAATGGCAACCCACTCTATTATTCTTGCCTGGGAAATCCCATGGACAGAGGAGCTTGGCAGGCTACAGTCTATGGGGTCACAAAACAGCTGGACGTGACTGAGTGAATAAATAACAACAACAACAAAATGCTATATTATACAGCAGTAGCAGCCTTGGAAATACACTGCTTAGATTTCCCTTGAGAACACCTTGAAGTTTAACTCCCAAATGCAGTTAGCCTACAGCTGTTAATACTTTTTAAGATTCACCTCATTTTTCAAGATGAAGCCGTTTTTTTTTTTTTTCTTAAGAAGCCTCTGGTCAATAACGCAGGATGAAGGAGTTCGAGGGCCTAGCCATTTCTGCCCAACACAGCATTACTCCTCTAAAAGGTAATCTTTACTTCAGAGCGTCCCACTGAGTTGGCTGACTCTGATAGATCTGTATCATGCTCTGACCACTGTCTCTCACCTTTTGTGTCTGTTCCCTTGTTTTTCACAAGCACTAATTCTCAAATACTATTTGCAGTTCTAATTCCGTCTCAGTGGCCAGCTTCCCAGAGGACCCAACTGATACAACTGCCTTTCTGGCAAAATTTTAAGCAAAGCTGCCTTTTACCCAGCAGTTTCATTTTTACATATGTAATCCAGAGAAAATTCTGCATATACAAAGAAAAAGGTGCAGATGTTCATTGCATTATTATTTATAATAGTGAAAGAAACCTAAACACCGACAGATAGAGGAATGGTTAATTACAGTACACACACCATAGAATACTGAAAAGAATGAGATAATTCTGTGCATACTAGTGTGGAAAGATTTCTTAAGACATCACGAGAAAAAAGCAAACCATAGAACAATACGTATCATGAGATTCATTTATTTAAAAATGCATATTTCTGTAAGTACACATATATGTAGATGCATAGGAAACTGAGTAACCACTCTTCTGGAAAGGAAAGATGGAGTGGGGCGGGGTAGGAAAGTTAGATATGAGCAAGAAAACCTGTATTTTCTTTTTTTTTTTGGCCATGCTGCATGGTTTGCAGGATTTTAGCTGCCCCCCTCAGGGATTGAACGTGGGCCCCAGCAGTGAAAGTTCCGAGTCCTAACCATTGGACTCCCAGGGAATTCTCTCAGTTTCACTTTAAAATTTAAAATGCATTCACATACAGTTGATCCTAATTATTTGCAGATTTCATACTTGCAAATATGCTCACCCACTAAAATTTATTTGTAACCCTCAAATCAACAATTGAGGCACTTTAGTGGGCATCCAAAGACAACAGCATGTGTGCAGGATGGCAAAACGCTGAGTCACCTGACATACACATTTTCAGTTGAAGTCAAACCAGGTGATGCTCTGCCTTGCTTCAGCTCTCATATGGAAAGCAAGTGTCCTTTCCATGGTCTCTTTATGCCATGCTTTTACATTTGTGAGGTTTTTATTGGTGATTTTACTGTTCATTTTTAATTTTTTTGGCTGTGCTTCAGGGCAGGTAGGATCTTAGTTCCTCGACCAGGGACCAAATTGGAGCCTCCTACATTGGAACTGCAGTCCTAACCACTAGACCCTCAGGGAAGTCCGGAACTGGCTGTTTAAAAGGGCCCCCAAGTATAATGCCCAAGTGCTGCCTAGTGTTCCTAGCACAGGGAGGCTGTGGTGTGACTTTCAGAGAAAAAACATGTGTCAGATACACTCTGTTCAGACACGAGTTATAGTGCAGTTGGCACTATATTATTATATATTATTAGTAGTGTATAATATTTATATATTAATATATCATTGATGTATTGAATCCTTAAGGGGTCCTTTGGAGAAGGCGATGGCACCCCACTCCACTACTCTTGCCTGGAAAATTCCATGGACTGGAGGAGTCAGGTAGGCTGCAGTCCATGGGGTCTCGAACAGTTGGACACGACTGGGCGACTTCACTTTCACTTTTCACTTTCATGCATTGGAGAAGGAAATGGCAACCCACTCCAGTGTTCTTGCCTTGAGAATCCCAGGGACGGGGGAGCCTGGTGGGATGCCGTCTATGGGGTCGCACAGAGACAGACACGACTAAAGCGACTTAGCAGCAGTAGCAGCAGCAAGGCATCTTTAAACAGAAACATGAAACTAGGTAATGAATTGACTGGTTGATGAAATGTAACCATAGGCTCACAGTAACCTAACCCTTAGGGACAATAATCCACTATTTACTAATCCAGCGTTTGCAGTGACTTTATAGAACATAACTACCAAATGAGAATCAAATCAAAGTAAAAAAAAAAAAAAAAGGCACAGGAGTTATGTTAACCAGAGTCCATTAAAAATAGAGAAATAAAGTCCTCAACAGGGGTCATGTCCTTTTAGTTCTCCTGTGCACTCAAATTCCACATCCCTGACCTTCCTACTTTTCACGTGGTGATAATAGAGCTGTCTGGACTTTTCTAAACTTAAGTTTTTTTTTCACAAGGCCCCAAATAAAAGAATTAAAGAAATCAGAACAAATTACTACTGACAACCTAGGTTCATTCAAAAAGACTGAAGATTTTACTATGAAAATGACACCTTGGTCAGCTTGAACCTGAACCAATATATTAGCCACTAGACATATTTGGTTATTAAGAACTTGAAATACATCTATCATAACATTTTTTAAACACTAACCAAAAATCTTTTTAAATTTAAGAAATGCAGAGGGCAAATTTTTATTTTCAGGATCCAATAACTACTCATTTTTGTTGTTGTTCAGTCACTAAGTCACATCTGACTCTTTGCAACTCAGTGGACTATAGCATGCCACGCCCCTGTCCTTCACTATCTTCTGGAGTTTGCTCAAATTCATGTCCATCTGCCGCCCCCTTTTCCTTTTGCCTTCAATCTTTCCCAGCATCAGAGTCTTTTCCAGTGAGTCAGCTTGTTGCATCAGGTGGCCAAAGTACTGGAGCTTCAGCTTCAGGATCAGTCCTTCCAATGAATATTAAGGACTGAATTCCTTTAGGATGGACTGGTTGGATCTTCTTGTTGTCCAAAGGAGTCCCAAGAGTCTTCTCCAGCATCACAGTTCAAAACATCAATTCTTTGGCACTCAGCCTTCTTTACGGTCTAACTCTCACAACCATACATGACTACTGGAAAAATCATAGCTTTGACCATATGGACCTTTGTCGGCAAAGTGATGTCTCTGCTTTTTAATATGCTATCTAGGTTTGTCACAGTTTTCTTTGCAAGGAGCAAGCATCTTTTCATTTCATGGCTGCAGTCACTGTCTGCAGTGATTTTGGAGCCCAAGAAAAGAAAATCTGTCACTGTTTCCACCTTTTCCCCTTCTAATTGCCATGAAATGATGGGACCAGATGCCATGATCTTAGTTTTATTTTAATCTCTTTAAATTATGAAAGTATGATAACACATTTATAGGAGACTTGGAAGATACAGAACAAGGTTACATATAGTTCCACTATATATTACAATTATTTTTAAGTAGATAAATTAAGATTTTTAGTTGGAATTTCAATAACAAACTCTCAAAAATTAATAGAAGCAATATACAGAAAAGTAGAAGGATACAGTTGATGTGAAAAGCACTGTGAACCAATTCAACATAATTAACATTTATACAATCTTTGCACAACAGCAGGATACACATTCTACTCAAGTACCCACAGACTGTAAACTAGGAGACACTGGATCATATCCAGGGACATAAAACAAGGTGCAAAAATTTCATGGTCTAAAGGTACTGACTGGGAAAGGAGTATGTCAAGGCTGTATATTGTCACCCTATTGATTTAACCTATATGACGAGTACATGATGTGAAATGCCACGCTGGATGAAGCACAAGCTGGAATCAAAATTGCTGGAAGAAATATCAATAACCTCAAATATGCAGATGACACCACCCTTATGGCAGAAAGCAAAGAGGAACTAAAGAGCCTCTTGATGAAGGTGAAAAAGGAGAGTGAAAAAGTCAGCTTAAAACTCAACATTCAAAAAACTAAGATCATGGCATCTGGTCCCACAAAATCACAGCAGATGGTGACTGCAGCCATGAAAGTAAAAGATGCTTGCTCAATGGAAGAAAAGCTATGACAAACCTAGAGAACATATTAAAAAGCAGAGACACTACTTGGCCGACAAAGGTCCGTATAGTCAAAGCTATGGTTTTTCCAGTGGTCAGGTATGGATGTGAGAGATGGACCATAAAGAAAGCTGAGTGCTGAAGAATTGATGCTTTTGAACTGTGGTGTTGGAGAAGACTCTTAAGAGTCCCTTGGACTGCAAGGACAACCAACCAGTCCATCCTAAAGGAAATCAGTCCTGAATATTCATTGGAAAGACTGATGTTGGAGCTGAAGCTCCAAAGTATTGGAGTTCTCCAATCAGTTCCACCTGATGCGAAGAACTGACTCATTGGCAAAGACTCTGATGCTGGGAAAGATCGAAGGCAGGAGAAGAAGAGGATGACAGAGGGTAAGATGGCTGATGATATCACTGACTCAATGGACATGAGTTTGAACAAGCTCTGGGAGTTGGTAATGGACAGGGAAGCCTGGTGTGCTGCAGTCCATGGGGTCGCAAAGAGTCGGACACGACTGAGCAACTGAACTGAACTGAGAAAGATACTGAAATCATACAGAGTCAGTTCTCTTATCATCGCGGAATTATGTTAGAAATCAGTATCAAAAGATATTTGAAAATAACCCACATATTTTCAAGTCAATGTGACATTTACCAAGAGAGATCTTTGACTTAGCTATTGAAAGCCTTAAGTTAGACTGAAAAAAACAGAGGGTAATTGCAGAGAAGAAAGCATTTAAATGAGAAATTACTATCAAAATGAGAAATTAATATTAAAGATAATTTAAACAATATCCCATGCATTTGGAAATTAAATATCCAATTTAAGTAATGGGTGTATCTAAGAAGTCATAATAAGGAAAATTAGAAAATATCTGTAAAAGAATAAAAATGAAGAGAATTTACCAGAATGTGCTGCATGTAGCTGAAGCTGCTCAACACAATTAAATATAATATGGAGTCTTAAATACGGTATGAAAACAAATAATAGACATGAGCGTAAAATTCTGTGAAATTTGAACAAAACCTGTACTTTAGTTAGTACTACTATATCACCTGTTAACTACTTTTTCTTTTTGTATAACATAGTATTTCTCTATTTTCTCAGAAATGCATTAGAAGTTTCAAGACTCATTCAATTTTTTTTAATCACTAAGATTATAAATTTTCTAGATTTTTAGCAGTAATACTAGATGTTAAAATACATGGAACTACATAAAAATTTTGAGTGAACATATATTAGAAATCTAGCATTCTATTCACACTAAGTCAAAAAAGTGGAATCAAAATGTCATAAAATTTGTTAGCTAGGTAAAATTTCATAAATGTTTTAAAATATATTATACATATTATATATACACAGACACAAGCTTTTCTACTAGGCTTGAGAAAGAACAATAACAAAAATAAAGATATGGAGAGATTTGAAAACATAAATAAAATGAGAACACTGAATGTAAAATAGGAAAAGTGAAACAAACTAGATAAAAATAAAAGGTCATCATATAGTCTAGTTGTTTTTAAACATGGCTGCTCATTAGAAACATACCTGGAGGCATCTGTATTTTTTAAAAAATTCAAGATCATTCCGTTATGCATGTGGATTTTAAATGGTGATAAGTTTTTCTATTAAAGGAAGTTTTAGTGATATACAATTCTACTATTTTCTGTTGAAGAATCATGATACAGTGGTATTAACTGAATAATACTTATTATATTATCACAATAGTAAAAGATGTTTATCAGTTGTCATAATCAATAGCCACACAAAAAATAAAAGATAATTACAATTGCCATAATCACAGATAACTAACCAATCTGATCACATGGACCACAGCCTTGTCTAACTCAATGAAACTATGAGCCATGCTGTGTAGGGCCACCCAAGATGGACAGGTCATAGTGGAGAGTTCTGACAAAATGTGGTCCACCGGAGAAGGGAATGGCAAATCACTTCAGTATTCTTGCCTTGAGAACCCCATGAACAGTATGAAAAGGCAAAAAGATAGGACACTGAAAGATGAACTCCTCAGGTCGGTAGGTGCCCAATATGCTCCTGGAGATCAGTGGAGAAATAACTCCAGAAAGAATGAAGGGAGCCAAAGCAAAACCACCACCCAGCTGTGGATGTGACTGGTGATGGAAGTAAAGTCCTATGCTGTAAAGAGCAATATTGCAAAGGAACCTGGAATGTCAGGTCCATGAATCAAGGCAAATTGAAGTGGTCAAACAGGAGATGGCAAGAGTGAACGTCGACATTTTAGGAATCAGTGAACTAAAATGGACTGGAATGGGTGAATTTAACTCAGATGACCATTATATCTGCTACTGTGGGCAAGAATCCCTTAGAAGAAATGGAGTAGCCATCATAGTCAACAGAAGAGTCTGAAATGCAGTACTTGGATGCAATCTCAAAAACGACAGAATGATGTTTCTGAGGCAAACCATTCAGTATCACAGTAATCCAAGTCTATGCCTAGACCAGTAACGCTGAAGAAGCTGAAGTTGAACGGTTCTGTGAAGATCTACAAAACCTTCTAGAACACCCAAAAAAGATATCCGTTTTATTATAAGGGACTGGAATTCAAAAGTAGGAAGTCAAGAAACACCTGGAGTAACAGGAAAATTTGGCCTTGGAGTACAGAATGAAGCAAGGCAAAGGATAACAAGAGTTTGCCAAGAGAACGCACTGGTCAAAACAAGCACCCTCTTCCAACAACACAAGAGAAGACTCTACACTTGGACATCACCAGATGGTCAATACCAAAATCAGATTGATTATATTCTTTGCAGCCAAAGATGGAGAAGCTCTATACAGTCAGCAAAAACAAGACAGGGAGCTGACTGTGGCTCAGATCATGAGCTCCTTATTGCCAAATTCAGACTTAAATCGAAGAAAGTAAGGAAAACCACTAGAGCATGTATGACCTAAATCAAATCCCTTACAATTATACAGTGGAAGTGACAAACAGATTCAAGGGATTAGATATGATAGACAGAGTGCCTGAAGAACTATGGACGGAGATTCGTGACATTGTACAGGAGGCAGGGATGAAGACCATCTGCAAGAAAAAGAAATGCAAAAAGGCAAAATGGTTGTCTGAGGAGGCCTTACAAATAGCTGTGAAAAGAAGAGAAGCGAAGGCAAAGGAGAAAAGGAAAGATATATCCATTTGAATGCAGATGGGTATATATTCCCAAAGAATAGCAAGGAGAGATAAGAACGCCCTCCTCAGTGATCAGTGCAAAGAAATAGAGGAAAACAATAGAATGGGAAAGACTAGAGATCTCTTCAAGAAAATTAGAGATACCAAGGGAACATTTCATGCAAAGGTGGGCACAATAAAGGACAGAAATGGTATGGACCTAACAGAAGCAGACGATATTAAGAGGTGGCAAGAATACACTGAAGAACTGTACAAAAAAGATCTTCATGACCCAGATAATCATGATGGTGTGTTCTCTCACATACAGCCAGACATCCTGGAATGAGAAATCAAGTGGGCCTCAGGAAGCATCACTACAAACAAAACTAGTGGGGGTAATGAAATTCCAGTTGAGCTATTTCAAATCCTGAAAGATGATGCTGTGAAAGTGCTGCACTCATTATGCCAGCAAATTTGGAAAATTCAGCAGTGGCCACAGGACTTTTGGAAAAGATCAGTTTTCATTCCAATTCCAAAGAAAGGTAATGCCAAAGAATGCTCAATCTACTGCACAATCTCACACGCTAGTAATGTTTAAAATTCTCCAAGCCAGGCTTCAGCAATACGTGAACCATGAACTTCCAGATGTTCAAGGTTTTAGAAAAGGCAGAGGAACCAGAGATCAAATTGCCAACATCCGCTGGATCATGGAAAAAGCAAGAGAGCTCCAGAAAAATGTCTATTTCTGCTTTAATCACTATGCCAAAGCCTCTGACTGTGTGGATCACAACAAACTGTAGAAAATTCTTCAAGAGATGGGAATACCAGACCAGCTGACCTGCCTCTTGAGAAATCTGTATGCAGGTCAGGAAGCAACAATTAGAACTAGACATGGAACAACAGACTGGTTCCAAATAGGAAAAGGAATACGTCAAAGCTGTATACTGTCACCCTGCTTATTTAACTTATATGCAGAGTACATCAAGGGAAATGCTGGGCTGGATTAAGCACAAGTTGGAATCAAGACTGCTGGGAGAAATACCAAATAACCTCAGACATGTAGATGACACCACCCTCATGGCATAAAGCGAAGACCAACTAAAGAGCCTCTTGATGAAAGTGAAAGAGGAGAGTGAAAAAGTCAGCTTAAAACTCAACATTCAGAAAACTGAGATCATGGCATCTGGTCCCATCACTTTATGGCAAATAGATGGGGAAATAATGGAAACAGTGACAGACTTCATTTTTTTGGGCTCTAAAATCACTGCAGATGGTGATTGCAGCCATGAATTTAAAAGACACTTGCTACTTGGAAAAAAGTTATGACCAACCTAGACAGCATGTTGAAAAGTAGAGACATTGCTTTGCCAACAAAGGTCCATATAGTCAAAGCTATCCTTTTTCCAGTAGTCAGGTATGGATGTGAGAGTTGGACTATAAAGAAATCTGAGCGCCGAAGAATTGGTGTTTTTGAACTGTGGTGTTGCAGAAGACTCTCGAGAGTCCCCTGGACTGCAAGGAGATCCAACTAGTCCATCCTAAAGGAAATCAGTTCTGAATATTCACTGGAAGGACTGATGCTGAAGCTGAAGCTCCAATACTTTGGCCACCTGATACAAAGAACTGACTCATTGGAAAAGACCCTGATGCTGGGAAAGACTGAAGGTGGGAGGAGAAGAGGACGACAGAGGATGAGATGGTTGGATGGTACCACTGACTCAGTGGAGATGAGTCTGAGTAAACTCAGGGAGTTGGTGATGGACAGGGAGGCCTGGGGTGCTGCAGTCCATGGGGTCGCAAAGAGTTGGACATGACTGACCAACTGAATGGAACTGAATTACAATTGCAAGCTATAATGGAAACATGATTAACCTAAGAATATAAAATAATTACATGCAATACAGGGGGTTAAGTAGAGTGATGTAGTGACCTCAGTGTTTTTGAATGTTGAGTTTCAAGCCAGCTTTTTCACTCTTCTCTTTCACTCTCATCAAGAGGCTCTTTAGTTCCTCTTCACTTTCTGCCGTTGAAGTGATACCATCTGTATATTGGAGTTGCTGATAATTTCTCCCAGCAATCTTGATTCCAGCTTGTAATTCATTCAGTTTGGCATTTTGCGTAATGTACTCTGCATGTAGGGCTTCCCACGTGGTGCTAGTTTAAAGAACCTGCCTGCGAGTGCAGGAGACATAAGAGATGCAGGTTCAATCCCTGGGTCCAGAAGATCCCCTGGAAGGGGGCCATGGCAACTCACTCCAGTATTCTTGCCCGGAGAACTCCATGGTCAGAGGAGCCTGGCGGGCTACAGTCCACAGGATCACAAAGAGTTGGACACGACCGAAGTGACTTAGCATACACACCCTCTGCATATAAGTCAACAGGGTGACCATATACAGCCTTCTCATACTCTTTTCCCAATTTTGAACCAGTCCATTCTAACTGCTGCTTCTTGACCCACATACAGGTTTCTCAGGAGACAGGTAAGGTGGTCTGGTATTTCCATCTAAGAATTTTCCACAGTTTGTAGTGATCCATACAGTCAAAGCTTTTAGTGTAGTCAGTGAAGCAGATTTTTTTTCTGGAATTCCTTTGCTTTGTCCCTAATCCAATGAATGTTGGCAACTGGATCTCTAGTTCTTCAGCCTTTTTGAAACACAGCTTGTAGGTATCTGGAAGTTCTTGGTTCACATACTACTGAAACCTACCTACCTTGAAGGATTTTGAGTATAACCTAGTTAGCATGTGAAATGAGTATAATTGTATGGTAGTTTGAACATTCTTTGGCACTGCCCTTCTTTGGGACTGGAATGAAAACTGACCTCCAATCCTGGCCACTGCTGAGTTCCAAATTTGCTGACGTGTTGAGTGCAACACCTCAGCAGCATTATCTTTTAGAGTTTAAGTAGCTCAGCTGGAATTCCATCACCTCCATTAGCTTTGTTCATAGTGATGCTTCCTAAGGCCCACTTGACTTCACGTGACAGGATGTCCGGCTCTAAGGGAGTAAGCACACCATCCTGGCCATCTGAGTCATTAAGGCCTGTTTTGTATTGTTCTTCTGTGTATTCTTGCCAACTCTTCTTAATCTTTTCTGCTTCTGTTAGGTCTTTACTGTTTCTGTCCTTTATCATGCCCATTCTTTCCTGAAATGTTCCCTTGGTATCTCTCATTTTCAAGAGATCTCTAGTCTTTCCCATTTTATTGTTTTCCTCTGTTTCTTTGCATTGTTCACTTAAGAAAGCCTTCTTATATCTCCTTGCTCTTCTGTGGAATTCTGCAGTCGGGTATATCTTTCCTTTTCTCCTTTGCCTTGTGCTTCTCTTTTCTCAGCAATTTGTAAAGCCTCCTCAGACAACCACTTTGACTTCCTGCATTTCTTTTTCTTTGGGATGGTTTTGGTCACTGCCTCCTGTACAATGTTACAAACCTCTGTTCATAGATCTTCAGGCACTCTACCACGTCTAATCCCTTGAATCTATTTGTCACCTTCACAGTATAATCATGAGGGATTTGATTTAGGTCATACCTGAATGGCCTAGTAGTTTTCCCTGCTTTCTTCAATTTAAGTTTGAATTTTGCAAAAAGGAGCTCTTGATCTGAGCCACAGTCAGCACCAGGTCTTATTGTTGCTGACTGTATAGCACTTCTCCGTCTTTGGCTGCAAAGAATATAATCAATCTGATTTTGGTATTGACCATCTGGTGATGTCCATGTGTTGGGTCGGCTCTTATGTTGCTGGAAAGGGGTGTTTGCTATGAGCAATGTGTTCTCACTCTTGCCATTTCCTGCTTGACCACATCCAATTTACCTTGATTCATGTACCTAACAGTCCAGATTCCAATGCAATACTGTTCTTTACAGCATTGGACTTTAGTTTCACCACCAGATACATCCACAACTGAGCATCATTCCTGCTTTGGCCCAGCTGTTTCGTTCTTACTGGAGCTCGTAGAAATTGCCCTCCACTCTTCCCCAGTAGCAAACCGGACACTTTCCAACCTGGGGCGGGGGTGGGGGGGTGGGGGGAGGTGGTGCACATCTTCCAGTGTCGTATCTTTTTGCCTCTTTTTACAATTCATGGGGTTCTCGTGGCAAGAATACTGGAGTGGGTTGCCATTTCCTTCTCCAGTGGACCACATTTTTTGTCAGAACTCTTCACTATGACCTGTATGTCTTGGGTGGCCGTGCAGGGCAAGTCTCATAGCTTCACTGAGCTACGCAAGGCCCTTCACCATGACAAGGCTGTGAGCAATGATGTGGATTCTTTTTTGTCAGTTACCAAATATTATACTACCCACCAACGACCACAGCCAACATTAGAGAATTCAATACAATTTATTTATAACATCTTATGGGAAAACACAAATGAACAATGAACTTTTTGGCCAACCCAATACAAATGTCATGGGAGATCTAGTCCAAATATTGTTCTTCTGGAAATCCTCTGGTGGTCCAGAGGTTACGACTCGGAGGTTTCCCTGCTGTGGCCTGGGTTTAATCTCTGACCAGGATCTAAGATCCTGCAAGCCACAAGGGGAGGTAAAAAATACCAAAACAAATACTATTCTTCTTGTGATTTTCCCACTCTGGTAAAGTGTCATGAGAAAATATGCGGCATTTTTCTCAAATACCCAAACTTCACACTCTGAATTAACTACAGATGATAGACAGAATCTTGACTGTGTGATAAGAGATTACAGCAAACACCAGATTCTTTCCTTTCACTTAGTTATATTATTGCTATTAAACATACGTTCATCAGATAATGCAGAATAACTTGTTAAGCTATTTGAAAGCTATCCTTATTTAACATGAGGGCCAGTGAAGGGCAGCACAGGATACTGGCTAACAGCATAGTAAGCCATAGTAAGTCTGTTTGGGGTACTGTCACTAGCTCTGCAGCTTCGGGCAAGTAACTTACCCTCTCTCACTTTCTTCATCTGTAAAATGGAGATGCTAAAGAGTACCTATCTTACAGGCTACTGCAGATTAAATGAGTTTAATATTATAAAAAGCTTAGGACAATGTGTGATACACAGAAGTGCTTAATAAATTAGTTATTAACACTGAGAAGATGTTTCATACAAACAAGACATTTCTGGCTACCTAACTTGGGGAATAGGTAACTAAACCCTTTCAAGGGGTTACATTCTATACAACTATTTTTAGAGAATTGATATTTCAGAATTTCTCAAACCTACCTCAACTGAATACATATTTGAGGCAATCGAGGCATCTTAGGCTATCTCCTCATTTGTAAATAGAGATCTTCTATTATCTACATGGGCTTCCCGGGTGGCTCAGTGGTAAAGCATCTGCCTGCCAATGCAAGAGACTCAGGTTCAATCCCTGGGTGAGGAAGATCCTTTGAGGGAGGAACTGACAACCCACTCAGTATTCCTGCCTGGAGAATCCCATGGGCAGAGAAGCCTGGCGGGCTACAGTCTATGGGGTTGCAAAGAGTCACACAAGAAGGATTAAGCGATTGAGCAGGCACGTGTGCACACATTATAATACAGGGTTGCTAGAAGTATTTAGGAAGTTAAATACAGTATAAACAGCATAGTGCCTAGGTGTTCCTCCCACTTAGTTTCAACTGATTCCTACGGATCCAAATCTAGAGAAAGCTGAGCAGACTGGTTTCCTTTGCCCTGGGCCAGGGCCCTGCATTCACTTGGTAACTTCTGGTGCTCAGGTGAAAATAAAGACCCTCCATGTGTAAAATGCCAGCAAGCACCATATGAATTGTGATCAAAGTCCATAAAAACTTGAGTATGGAGAAAATCAATGTAATTATGAGTGAAAATTATATAGGAACTATCTTTTGAGTTGAAGGGTAAATTTTAAATACTTATAAATTACTCTGTATATGCAGTTTATTATTCCATGAAGTGAGATAGGTTAAAAGCATTAAAAAAAGGTGTAAGTAAATCTCCAGATGACAGAGTCATGATGAATTATCAAGAGAAGAAACATGTTTTTAGGATTATTTCTTACTTTGAAAACTGTCAGGTCCACCAGTCAGAAGCCTAATGCTGCTTGTGCATGCATGTTTAGCCGCTCAGTGGTGTCCAACTCTTTGTCATCCTTTAGACTGTATCCGGCCAGCCTCCTCTGTCCATGGAATTTTTCAGCCAAGGATACTGGAGTGGGTTGCCATTCCCTCCTTCAGGGTATCTTCCTGACCAGGGACTGAACCCACATCTCCTGTGTCTCCTGCACTGAGTGTTTCTTTACACACTGAGGCCCAATGCTCCTCAGAGGGGCTTAAATTCCTCCTCGGCGAGTCTGTTGCATCTCCCAGAGCAGCTGTTTTGGACCTTTCCATTCTTTTCAAATTCTCTTATGCCTGGCCAGAGTAGATGAAGTTTCTTCTCACTTAAAGGTAAAAAAAAAAACCGAGGTCATGTAAATGAAGCAACCACATTTGCCCTCGTTTTCACCTGAAAACATCTGTGAAGCTCAGTGCATAATCTCAGAATTTCTCTATACTTCCTCTTCCTGTGTGTTTTTGTTATTGTTGCTGTTGTTTTAAGAGCTTAACAGCAATTTTCATAGTGATCTTTTAATTGTGTATAGTTGATGTAACTTCCGATTTCTTTGAAAGGAGATGAACTCCTCCCTCCCAAAGCTTTCCTGTTGTTCAGTCACTCTGTCCTGTCTAACTCTGCAACCCCATGGACTGCAGCACGCCAGGCTTCCCTGTCCATCACCATCTCCCAGAACTTGCTCAAACTCATGTCCATTGAGTCAGGGATGCCATCCAACCATCCTGTCCTCTGTTGTCTTCTTCTCCTCCTGGCCTCAATCTTTCCCAGCATCAGGGTCTTTTCTAATAGTCAGATCTTTGCATCACGTGGCTGAAGTATTGAAGCTTCAGCATCAGTCCTTCCAATAAATATTCAGGGTTGATTTCCTTTACGATTGACTGGTTTGATCTCCTTGCAGTCCCAGGGCCTCTCAAGAGTCTTCTCCAACACCACAGTTCAAAAGCATCAATTTTTTCGGCATTCAGCCTTCTTTATGGTCCAACTCTCACATCCATACATGACTAATGGAAAAACCATAGCTTTGACCAGACAGACCTTAGTTGGCAAAAGAACGTCTCTGCTTTTTAATACCCTGCCTAGGTTTGTCATAGGAGAAGGCAATGGCAGCCCACTTCAGTACTCTTGCCTGGAAAATCCCATGGACGGAGGAGCCTGGTGGGCTGCAGTCCATGGGATCGCTAGGAGTCAGACACTACTGAGCAAATTCACTTTCACTTTTCACTTTTGTGCACTGGAGAAGGAAATGGCAGCCCACTCCACTATTCTTGCTGGAGAATCCCAGGGACGGTGGAGCCTGGTGGGCTGCCATCTATGGGGTCGCACAGAGTCGGACACGACTGAAGCGACTTAGATGCAGCAGCAGCAGGTTTGTCATAGCTTTACTTCCAAGGAGCAAGCATCTTTTAATTTTGGGGCTGCAGTAACCATCTGCAGTAATTTTGGAGCCCAAGAAGATCAAGTCTGTCACTGTTTCCATTGTTTTCCCATCTATTTGTCACGAAGTGATGGGACCAGATACCATGATCTTAGTTTTCTGAATGTTGAGTTTTAAGCCAGCTTTTTTACTCTCCTTTTTGACCTTCATCAAGAGGCTCTTTAGTTCCTCTGCTTTCTGCGGTAAGGGTGGTGTCACCTGTATATCTGAGGTTATTGGTATTTCTCCTGGCAATCTGGATTCCAGCTTGTGTTTCATCCAACCTGACATTTTGCATGACGTACTCTGCATATAAATTAAATAAGCAGGGTGACAATATACAGCCATGACATACTCCTTTCCCAATTTTGAGCCAGTCCATTTCAAACTGTTGCTTCTTGACATGCATACAGGTTTCTCAGGAGGCAGGTAAAGTGGTCTGGTATTCCCATCTCTTTAAGCTTAACCTTTACCTAATTTCCTTCCCACCCTTTCTTTTGACTTCAGTTGCCTCCTGGACCAGAGTGTCTTAGTATTTAACCATATCAGCATCTCTTTAATGGTGCATGTATGCACCTTGGGGGGTGTAGAGGGGGTTTGCTGTCATTGTTCTTTAGTTGCTAAGTGATGTCTGACTCTTTGGAGACCCCATGGACTGTAGCCCGCCAGGCTCCTCTGTCCATGGGATTTCTCAGGCAAGAATACTGGCGTGGGTTGCCATATCCTTCTCCAGGGTATCTTCCTGACCCAGGGATCAGACCCATGTCTCCTGCATTGGCAGGTGGACTCTTTACTGCTGAGCCATCAGGAAAGTACAAGGAGGGGGTACTTGTTTTAAAATGCTGATTATCTGGTTCTCAGACCTATTGAATCAGATTCTCCTTATATGGAACATTTTAAAGAAAATCCTCTTTTTTTTTTTTCGCCATGAGGCAAGTGGAATCTTAGTTCCCTGACCAGCGAACAGTGGACCAAACCTGTGCCTCCTGCAGTGGAAATGCAGAGTCTTAACCACTGGACCACCAGGGAAGTCCCAGTAAAATCCTCTTGTTGTCCTTATGCACACTAAAATTTGATAACTGTCTTAGACTATGGATCTTTCTTCTCTCTACAAATGTAATGTTTATGTTTTTATATAAAAAAAAAACAAAACAAACTATACTTCTTTTAAATGAGTATTCAGACTGCCACACTGTTTCTCTTCCTTTATTTTAAAAATTGTTTATTTATTTTTAGTTGCGCTCTCTCTAGTTGCAATGAGCCAGAGCTACTCTTTTCTATGGTACACAGGCTTCTCACTGCGGTGGCTTCCCTTGTTGTGGAGGACAGGCTCTGTCACACGAGTGGACTCCAGCAGATGCAGCATATGGGCTTAGTAGTTGTGGCTGCAGGCCCAAGAGTGAACAGGCTCCAGTAGTTGGAGCGCATGGGCTTAGATGCGCTGAGCCTTGTGGAATCCTCCCAGACCAGGCATCAAACCCTCATCCCCTGCACTGGCAGGAGGATTCTTATTCACTGTACTACCACTTCTCTACCTTCAGCTCTGGGAGGTGGAGAGGAGGGGTAATTTATCTCATTAACTCATTCCTTACACCCTCTGTAACATGATTTTCACTTAATTGCTCTATGTAGGTTGTTCTTTCCAAGATCGTTCTTGTCCTCTCAGTTTCTACATCCAAAGATCTTTTCCAGTCCTCATTTTCTTTAGCTTTTCTGTAGCTTGTGACACTGGCACGTCCTTCTTCCTGGCTCTGTCTTTGCCATCCTGAAACCCTACTCCTGGTGTTCTTCCGTCTCTGGGGCTGCCTCTTCTGTTTAGTTGCATCTTCCCCCTTAAATGTCATAAATCCCAAAGCCTTTAATTCTTTACAGAATTTTAGCCTCATCTTCTACCTGCTTGGGTGTCTTACTATTACTTCAGACACACAATGCATATAAGAGGTAACTTTCTGATTTCCCGGTTTTCTTCATTCATTCAAATATTTACTGCCCATCACTATATATGCTAGGCACTGTCCTAAGTATCGGACATAAAAAGTTGTGAAAGGAGATGAATGCAGACACTCTTAATAATGAAACTGTCACTGCTTCAATCACCATTTTGGAAATCATGAAACTATCCTGTTGCTTGCCTCATTCTGTCCCTTCTAATATATTAAAAATTATTCTTTCTTTGCAATTTTTGTTTGTTCCTTCCATATACACTACTATCATCTGTATCTAGATCTTCTAATATTGAAATTATTCTAATAACTTAACTAGTTCCTCTTCTTCTAGTCCCTCCTTCTATTTCATTTATTCACCATATATTTACTAAATGCCTTCTGTGGGCAAGGCACTCTTCTGGGTACTGGGATACAGCAGTAAGGCAAAGAACATCCTTGTTTTCATGAAGAATATATCCTGGTGGAGAGAGAAAGGAAAAAAAAAAAGAATTGTAGATAGTCACAAATGTCACTATAATCCTAGAAAATTATATGGGGTTAGGGGTTAAAGAAGAAGAGGAAGCAAATCTTAGATTCTCAGAGTGGTTAGGGAAGGCCTCTGTGAAAGGCTGGTATCCGGCTTAGATCCTATCACATGACTGATTAATTTCCTCAAAACACCACTTTCATGTTATCTCTCTGCTAATTGTTCTTTTTGCTTTTATTGTAAATGCAATCATTACTTTCTTAATTTTTACAGGCTATCTACTAATTATAAAACAAAGGCCAAAATTCCCACCTAACTTTCCAATTTAATTTTCTAAAAATCTACAGATTCTGCTTCAACTCAAAGTTACTGAGTGCTGAATAGGATATGTCTGCCATTGTATTCTTTTCCCTTCAAAAAATACCCAACTGAATGCATATTCCCAACAAGTATTGTCATGTCCTTTTTACAAATAAAAAGGAAAGAAACTTGCCTAAGATCATTCAGCTAGTAAGTGACAGGACTGGCCCACAAATAACAATAAAAGCTGCTATTTATTAACACTTATGTGCCAAACTATGTGTTAAGGGACTTACTTGTTTGTCTTTTTTATTCCTTATCACTGAGAGAGGCATTATTATGATTAGAAAATTGATATGATTAGGTGTTGATTTAATTATTAGGAAACTGAGGCTTAGAAAAGCATAAGTAATCTTCAGAAATCACTAGTGGTCAAAATAGGATTAAAACTGAGACATGTCTGATTTAAAAGTCTATTAAACAACTATGCTTAATCAATTCAATGTCATGTGGAAAACTCCAACCCTGGATCAACATAATGATCTCCTTTTCCCACATCTCCACTTACTCTGCTGAACTCTACTAGGAAAAAATATATAATCAGAAGACTGGGATCATTAAAAAAATTTATGTCCCATAGGCCCAGCTAGGCCTTCATTATGACCTAGAAATCTTCCTGCTTTTCTACCCAGCTCACTCTCTCCCACTCTCTACAGTGGCTATCTCAACCTTTTCCACTCTCCTAAAACTTCCAACCTTATCATCCCCTTTTCACTCCTAACAAATGATACCTTCCATTACACTGCAAAGAAAATATAAGCCACTGGAAGTAAACTCCCTGAAATTTTTACCATCATATCTAGAAATTAACTTTATCTGCTTGATTCTTACTTCCTTTCCTTTTGTCACAAAGGAAAGTGTACCTTGTCTCCTGAAGTCTATCCCTCTGCTATGCTATCTACCACTCTGCCTTGTATCATCAGGATCCTTACTCAAACAGGAATTCCTTCTCAGACTTTCCTGGTAGCCCAGTGGTTAAGAATCCTCCTGCCAATGCAAGGGACATGGGTTTGATCCCTGGTTGGGGAAGATTCCACATGCCTGTGTGCCACAACTACTAAAGCCCGTGAGCCTAGAGCCCATTTTCTGCAACAAGAGAAGCCCCCACTCCCCACAACTAGAAAGAAGCCCCCACGCCCCACAACTAGAGAAAGCCTGTGTGCAGCAACGAAGACCTAGTGCAGCAAAAAATAAATAAGAATTCCTTCTCTTTGAAGCATTATCAACCCCTCCCTTTCTACTGACTCCTTAGTACCATCAAGATAAGCTCAACTCTTCTCTAGCTAAAACTGACCCACCCCAGACCCCACATTCTTTTCTATTTAACTTACCTCCCTCTCCCTTTCACTGGCAAAATTCCATCTCCACTGCTATCTTACTTCACCTATTAGTCATTTCTCAACCCACTATGAATGAGGCTCTTACTCTACCACTTCACTAAAATGTTTCACCAAGGCTATTAAAAATATCTTTAAAACTAATTTAACTTTACTTTGCTAACACTGCTGACCATTTCTTTCTTCTTGAGGGCTCTTTCTCCCCAAGATCGAGATCTTCTTCCACAAGATCAAATTTTCTTTTGGTTTTCCTCTTAAGTCTAGCACATGGACACATGAAACTACACAGGTGATAAAACTGCAGAACTTATTAATACATAAACACAAGTGACTACAAGTAAAAGTAAGGAAATATAGATAAGATCTGTGGAATACATCAATGTCAATCATCTAGTTGTGATATGATACCACAGTTTTGCAAAAATGTAGATACAGAATAGGAATAGACTAGGAATAGAAATGAACTTCCTCAACCTGATAAATATCATACATGTATATTATAAATGTAACAGTAGGATATATGTACATATATCAGTGTTAGCATACTTAATGGAGAAAGACTGAATGTTTCTGCATAAGATCAGGAATAAGACAAGGATATCTATTCTTGCTGCTTCTATTCCGCACTGTTAAGCTAAGGCAACTGGGCAAGAAAAATAAATTTATGGAAACACTATTAGAATAAACGACTGTAAAAAGATTGTAGGATATAATATCAATATATAAAAATTGTGTTCCCATATACTAGTAATGAACAATCTGAAAATTAAGAAAGTAAAGATTGCATTTACAATAACAGCAAAAAGAACAAAACACTAAGGAACAAACTTAACAAAATAAATGGTTAACTTCTGGTTTTTGGACCAGTATGTAAGGAACTCAGATGTTGTCACTCTTGCCCACAGAACAAGAAAGTGACAAACTCAATGTCAACAACTTTTCATAGATCCATCAGAGAACTGAGGACACAGGACAACTACAACTACTGAATCCCGTGCGCCTAGAGTTCATGCTCCACAGCAAGAAGCCCACCTCAATGAGTGCCTGTGCACTGCAACTAGAGAAAAGCTGGAGCAGCAGTGAAGACCAGCACGGCCAAAAATAAATAAAATAAAAAACCCTGAAACAGAAATGAAGACTGTCTTTGATGGGCTCATCAATACAGTACACACAGCTGAAGAAAGAATCAGCAAGCTGGAAATGTCTATAGAAAGTGTTTGAACTGCAAGGAGAAAAGAGAATGAAAAAGATAGAATATCTAAGAGCTGTGAGACAATGACCAAAGATATAACATAGCATAGTGAGAACACAGAAGGAGAAGAAAGAAAAAAAGGAACAAAAGAAACATCCGAAGTAATGGCCAAGAATTTCCCAAAATTAGTGACAAGTGGCAACCATAGATATAGGAAACTCAAAAAATCAAGCAGGATAAGTATCAAAAAACATATAAGAGACTTCCTTGGTGGTCCAGTGGTTAAGCATCCACTTTCCAATGCAGGGGATGCAGGTTCGATCCCTGGTCAGAGAACTAAGATCCACATGCCATGGGGCAACTAAGCCCTTACACCATAATGGCTGAAGCCTAGGAACTCTACAGCCTGTGCTCTGCAACTAGAGAAGTCCTGGCACGACCCAGCACAGACAAAAAAAAAAAAAAAAGAGAGAGAAAGAAAACAGTCTGTGCAAAGTAATAACATTCAGTGAAGTGAATGACAGTGATGTTGCAAGGAGGAACTGGGAATTTAATACTCTATAATAAGGTAGCTGCACTGCCTCTGAAGCGGTATTCAACATACTATTATTTAAAGAGGCCTTGGATTAGCTATAAATATACACTACAAACTTGAGGTCAGCCACTAAAAAATTTTTTTAACTATAACTCTTTTACACTGAACACTACAAAATGTTGCTGAAATTAACAAAGTTTTAAATAGATAGTAAGATGTCCCATACCCATGGATTGGAAGATTTATTAGATAATAGTTGCCCAATTGATTTATAGATTCAATGTGATCTTTATCACAATTCCCCGATGGGTTTTTTGTTTTCTGTTGTAACAATCAATAAGATGACCCTAAAATTTATATGGAAATACAAGGGACTTACGAATGGTCACAAACATCTTGAAAAAGAACAAAGTTCAAAGATACACTTTTTGATTTCAAAATCTACTATAAAACTATAGTAATCAAGACTGTGTAACAATGGCACAAAGACAGACAGTGATCAATGGAGTAGAATTGACAGTCCCAAAATAAACACTCACATTTATGGCCAGCTGATTTTTAACAACAGTGCCAAGACTATTCAGTGAAGAAAGAATAGTCTTTTCAACAAGTAGTGATGGGACATATGTGAAAAAATAAATGCAGACTCTTGCTTCACACCATATACAAAAATTAACTCAAAATTGAAAAGAAATCTGAATGTAACAGTTAAATCTCTGAGAAGAAACTCAGGAAAAGACCTTCATGACAATGGATTCTTAGATATGACATCAAAAGCACAAGCAATAAAACAAACAGTAGATAGAATGGACTTCACAGTTAAAAACATCTGTGCATCAAAGGATTCCATGAAGAAAGTGAAAAGATAACCCACAGGACAGAGGAAAATATTTTCAAGTCAAATGTCTAATAATTATCTTTTATAACTCAATAATAAAAAGACAATTCAATATAAAAATGGGCAGAGGATCAGACATTTTTCCAAAGACAGAATAGAAATGGCCAAAAGCATATGAAAAGTGCTTACCATTATTAGTCATCAGGGAAATGGAAATCAAAAGCACAATGACAAACTACTTCATATCCACTAGGATGGCTATAATCAAAAACACAAGTAACAAGTATTGGTGAAATGTAGAGAAATCAGAATCCTCATACATTGTTGGTAGAAATGTACATTGGTGCAACCACTTTGGAAAACAGCCTGTCAGTTCCACATAAAGATATGATCAACAATGGAACAAAATAGAAAGCCCAGAGATAAATCCACACACATATGGACACCTTATCTTTGACAAAGGAGGCAAGAATATACAATGGATTAAAGACAATCTCTTTAACAAGTGGTGCTGGGAAAACTGGTCAACCGCTTGTAAAAGAATGAAACTAGAACACTTTCTAACACCATACACAAAAATAAACTCAAAACGGATTAAAGATCTCAACCTAAGACCAGAAACTATAAAACTCCTAGAGGAGAACATAGGCAAAACACTCTCCGACATACATCACAGCAGGATCCTCTATGACCCACCTCCCAGAAGATTGGAAATAAAAGCAAAAATAAACAAATGGGACCTAATTAAACTTAAAAGCTTCTGCACATCAAAGGAAACTATTAGCAAGGTGAAAAGACAGCCTTCAGAATGGGAGAAAATAATAGCAAATGAAGCAATGGACAAACAACTAATCTCAAAAATATACAAGCAACTCCTACAGCTCAACTCCAGAAAAATAAATGACCCAATCAAAAAATGGGCCAAAGAACTAAATAGACATTTCTCCAAAGAAGACATACAGATGGCTAACAAACACATGAAAAGATGCTCAACATCACTCATTATCAGAGAAATGCAAATCAAAACCACTATGAGGTACCATTTCACGCCAGTCAGAATGGCTGCAATCCATACCCAGAGGGAGGGTATGGGGAGGGAGGAGGGAGGAGGGTTCAGGATGGGGAACACAGGTATACCTGTGGCGGATTCATTTCGATATTTGGCAAAACTAATACAATATTGTAAAGTTTAAAAATAAAATAAAATTAAAAAAAATAAAAAGAAGCTTTTAAGTAAAAAAAAAAAAAAAAAAAGATATGATCAAGCAATTTCACTCCTAGGAAAGCAAGAGAACTGAAAACATATGTCCACATAAAAATGTGTATGTTAGTGTTCATAGTAGCATCACTCATAATAGCTACAAAAGGTAGAAACAACCCAAATGCTCATCAATTGATGAATTACTGAACAAAATGAAGTTTATCTATACAATGGAACATTATTTGGCCATAAAAAGAAGTGAAATACTGATACATGTTATGACATTGGATAAACAGGAAAGAAGCCAGTCACAAAAGGGTTATATGATTCTATTTACATAAAACCTGCAGAATAGGTTAGGGCTGGAATATTTGAGGGGGTGGTGATAGTTGAGGGCACAGGGTTTCTTTCAGAGGTGACAAAAATGTTCTAAAGCTGACTGGTGATGGTTGTACAACACTGAATATACTAAAAATTGTACACTTTAAAGGGACGCACTATGTAGCACGCAAAATATCTCAATAAATCTGTTTTTTTTTTTTAAAGAAAGAGATGGAAAAAATAAGCTCTTCATCATCTAGTCCCTATTTCCCCATCATCCTTGACACTACTCTTCCCTTCAAACTACAGTAATCAGGCACACTGAGCTTTCAGGTTCCCCAAATACAACTTTAAAACAAACAAACAAACAAAACAAACTTCTGAGACTTTAAACTTGCTTTTCCTTCTACCTGGAACACTCTTACATCCTTCCGTCTCTGGTCAACTTATTCTTTAGATCAACTTATTCTTTAGATGTCACTCTTCCATGTTCCTAGCCATTTCTAACATTTCAAGCCTGAGTTAGAGGCATTCCAGTGTGCTCCCACAGCAATATGCATTTACTACTATTTTAGCACTCTTCTAGCATGTGAGATGAGTGCAATTGTGCGGCAGTTTGAGCATTCTTTGGCATTGCCTTTCTTTGGGATTGGAATGAAAACTGACCTTTTCCAGTCCTGTGGCCACTGCTGAGTTTTCCAAATTTGCTGGCATGTTGAGTGCAGTACTTTCACAGCATCATCTTTCCGGATTTGAAATAGCTCAACTGGAATTCCATCACCTCCACTAGCTTTGTTCATAGTGGTGCTTTCTAAAGCCCACTTGACTTCACATTCCAGGATGTCTGGCTCTAGGTGAGTGATCACACCATCGTGATTATCTTGGTTGTGAATATCTTTTTTGTACAGTACTTCTGTGTATTCTTGCCACCTCTTCTTAATATCTTCTGCTTCTGTTAGGTCCATACCATTTCTGTCCTTTATCGAGCCCATCTTTGCATGAAACGTTCCCTTGGTATCTCTAATTTTCTTGAAGAGATCTCTAGTCTTTTCCATTCTGTTGTTTTCTTCTATTTCTTTGCATTGATTGCTGAGGAAGGCTTTCTTATCTCTTCTTGCTATTCTTTGGAATTCTGCATTCACATGCTTATATCTTTCCTTTTCTCCTTTGCTTTTCGCTTCTTTTCTTTTCACAGCTATGTGTAAGGCCTCCCCAGACAGCCATCTTGCTTTTTTGCATTTCTTTTCCATGGGGATGGTCTTGATCCCTGTCTCCTGTACAATGTTACGAACCTCATTCCATAGTTCATCAGGCACTCTATCTATCAGATCTAGGCCCTTAAATGTATTTCTCACTTCCACTGTATAATCATAAGGGATCTGATTTAGGTCATACCTGAATGGTCTAGTGGTTTTCCCTACTTTCTTCAATTTAAGTCTGAATTTGGTAATAAGGAGTTCATGATCTGAGCCACAGTCAGCTCCTGGTCTTGTTTTTGTTGACTGTATAGAGCTTCTCCATCTTTGGCTGCAAAGAATATAATCAATCTGATTTTGGTGTTGACCATCTGGTGACGTCCATGTGTAGAGTCTTCCCTTGTGTTGTTTGAAGAGGGTGTTTGTTCTGACCAGTGCATTTTCTTGGCAAAACTCTATTAGTCTTTGCCCTGCTTCATTCCATATTCCAAGGCCGAATTTGCCTGTTACTCCAGGTGTTTCTTGACTTCCTACTTTTGCATTCCAGTCCTGTAAAATGAAAAGGACATCTTTTTTGGGTGTTAGTTCTAAAAGGTCTTGTAGGTCTTCACAGAACCGTTCAACTTCAGCTTGATAATGCTGTTCAACTTCAGAAAGGCAATGCCAAAGAATGCTCAAACTACCGCACAATTGCACTCATCTCACATGCTAGTAAAGTAATGCTTAAAATTCTCCAAGACAGGCTTCAGCAATACGTGAACCGTGAACTTCCTGATGTTCAAGCTGGTTTTAGAAAAGGCAGAGGAACCAGAGATCAAATTGCCAACATCTGCTGGATCATGGAAAAAGCAAGAGAGTTCCAGAAAAACATCTATTTCTGCTTTACTGACTATGCCAAAGCCTTTGACTGTGTGGATCACAATAAACTGTGGAAAATTCTGAAAGAGATGGGAATACCAGACCACCTGACCTGCCTCTTGAGAAATCTGTATGCAGGTCAGGAAGCAATAGTTAGAACTGGACATGGAACAACAGACTGGTTCCAAATAGGAAAAGGAGCATGTCAAGGATATATATTGTCACCCTGCTTATTTAACTTATATGCAGAGCACATCATGGAAACGCTTGACTGGAAGGAACACAAGCTGGAATCAAGATTGCCGGGAGAAATATCAATAACCTCAGATATGCAGATGACACCACCCTTATGGCAGAAAGTGAAGAGGAACTCAAAAGCCTCTTGATGAAAGTGAAAGAGGAGCATGAAAAAGTTGGCTTAAAGCTCAACATTCAGAAAACGAAGATCATGGCATCCGGTCCCATCACTTCATGGGAAATAGATGGGGAAACAGTGAAAACAGTGTCAGACTTTATTTTGGGGGGCTCCAAAATCACTGCAGATGGTGACTGCAGCCATGAAATTAAAAGACGCTTACTCCTTGGAAGGAAAGTTATGACCAACCTAGATAGCACATTCAAAAGCAGAGACATTACTTTGCCAACAAAGGTCCGTCTAGTCAAGGCTATGGTTTTTCCTGTGGTCATGTATGCATGTGAGAGTTGGACTGTGAAGAAGGCTGAGGGCCAAAGAATTGATGCTTTTGAACTGTGGTGTTGGAGAAGACTCTTGAGGGTCCCTTGGACTGCAAGGAGATCCAACCAGTCCATTCTGAAGGAGATCAGCCCTGGGATTTCTTTGGAAGGAATGATGCTAAAGCTGAAACTCAGTACTTTGGCCACCTCATGCGAAGAGTTGACTCATTGGAAAAGACTCTGATGCTGGGAGGGATTGGGGGCAGGAGGAGGAGGGGATGACAGAGGATGAGATGGCTGGATGGCATCACTGACTCGATGGATGTGAGTCTGAGTGAACTGTGGGAGTTGGTGATGGACAGGGAGGCCTGGCGTGCTGAGATTTATGGGGTTGTAAAAGAGTCGGACACGACTGAACGACTGAACTGAGCTAGCACTCTTCTTACTGAATTCCAACTAACTGTTTGTTTGTCGCTTTCACTAAAACTGAGTCTTTATTGCATCTTATCCTAGAGTAGGTAAAAAATACTTTGTAAAAAATGGAATAAGTTAAGTCAGAATCACTTTTGTGACCATTTGTCAGCTCAACAGAATACTTAAAAAAAAAGTTCTGAACTGGAAATCTTTAATTGTAAAGAGAAAGGCACTGGTACATAATTTGCCTAGAAATATGCATGAAACACTCATGTTATGACACTTGAAGCAAGTTTTCAAGTGGAAAAACAGTGACCTGCCTTAGCTGGTTTAGCTTTACATAGAGATACACGTTTACCCTGTTGGAAAAATAAAGTTTTGATTTTCACATACAACTGCATTTGAACCTTTTCCTGCAGAGATGCATGATAGGTTCTGAACCGCAGTGAATAGTCAATCTACAGGTAAGTCTGCAAAATAAAAGACCCAAGAGAATACTGAGGCTCAGAGCACTCT
This sequence comes from Bos grunniens, assembly GCF_055505025.1. Lineage (NCBI taxonomy): Eukaryota > Metazoa > Chordata > Mammalia > Artiodactyla > Bovidae > Bos > Bos grunniens. Next base: position 23,060,245 of record NC_141189.1, read on the forward strand.
AACCAATTCTGAATCTGGATGAAGTTTGAGCAGATAGTATGAATTCCGTATGGAGTCCAAAGCAACATGGTGACACACTTTGAATAGATTTCTTCTAATATAAGAATGGATATCAGAAACAATTTTGCTAGGAAACATCCCAAACCTGGGGGGCTGGACAGAGAAACATGGGTTTACGGGGAAGGAATCTGAGAAAATGGTCTTTATAGCCAAACATAAATTTTTGTGTGAAGCTGTTTAACAATCCAGTGATTTCAAAATTTCTATGAGAGGTCCAAATAACTGAGGAAAAGCCCTTAAGAACACAACAGCATTTTCTGTCCAGAAGATTTTAGTGTCTAAAGTTCAAATCAACTGATTACCAAACTACATTTTGGTGGCACACTGAAAGGAGAGGTAAAAGCTTTAAAACTGGAAAGGAGATTGAAGAAAGGAGAATTTTCCCAAATTGTAAGATCTATGATAATCTATATGACATTAAACTATGTTAGATATTTTTCCCCTAGACAGATAAGGGGCTTCCCTGGTGGATCAGACAGTAAAGAATCTGCCTGCAATACGGGAGACCTGAGTTTGATCCCTGGGTTGGGAAGATCCCCTGGAGGAGGAAATGGCAACCCACTCCTGTCTTGCCAGGAGAAAAATCTGGCGTGCTACAGTCCATAGGGTTGCAAAGAGTCGGACACAACTGAGCAGCTAAGTACAGACAGGAAAGACCAGAAGACTTTAAATGTCAACTTAATTGAGAAAGAACAGGCAACCCTGTTTCATGTTATGAGTCATACACATACCTAACAGCCTTGGGAAAAAAATTCTTTTGAACTTGCAAGTATTCAAAATGGTAGGAATTTACACTTAACGATCTGTACTTTATAACTTTTAAAAACATGAGCATCACAGAAAGTGTAAAGGAAGTAATACTCTGATCATACGTACTAATTCACATATATAGTAGTGATGCAATGGTAAATGGAAAGTAAATGTAGAACATGAAATATTATTTATCACCTTTGGGAAAATACAGTTTTAGAAAAAAAAATTAAAGGAAATATGACTAAGAAGAGTATATATATGGTGCAATAGCTCAGTCATGTTGCTCTTTGTGGCCCCATGGACTGTAGCCTGCCAGGCTCCTCTGCCCACGGAATTTTCCAGGCAAGAAAACTGGAGTGGGTACCATTTCCTAGGAAATATTCCTGACCCAGGGACTGAACCCGAGCTTATTGCATTTCTTGCATTGGCAGGCAGATTCTTTATCACTAACACCAGCTGGGAAGCCTCAAGAAGATTATATATAACAATTCCTACAAGAAAGAGGTTCAGTATAGTAAAAGGTAATTTAGGACTTCCCTGGTGGTCCACTGGTTAAGAATCTACCTGCCAATGCAGGGGACATGGGTTTGATTCCTGCTCTAGCGAGATTCCACACGCTGTGGGGCAACTAAGCTCTACTGACACAACCACAGAGCCCATGAGCCCTAGTGCTCTGCTCTGCAACAAGAGAAACCGCCACAACGAGAAGCCCACACCTTACAACGAGGGCAGCTGCTGCTTGCTGCAACTAGAGAAAGCCTGCGCACAGCAACGACGACCCAGTGCAGCCAAAAATAAAAATAACCTAAAAAAATTTTTTTTTAAAGGGTAATTTGAAAAAGGAAATAGAGTCATGGATATAGAAAAACTAGTGGTTACCAAAGGGAAGAGGGGAAAATTAGGAGTATGGGATTAAAAACTATAAGCAGCTATATAAAATAGATAAGCAACAAGGATATATTGTTTAGCACCAGGAATTATAGCCATTATATTGTAGTAAGTTTTTAACGGAGCATATCTATAAAACGTTGAATCAATATGCATACACCTGAAAGTAATACTGTTAATCAACTATGCATCAACTTAATGTTATTTTTAGAAATGAGTTTAAAACACCCTTCTGGGGGTTCCCTGGTGGCTCAGTGGTGAAGGGTCCGGTCTGGGAGGATTCTACGTGCTGTGGAACAAATGAATCCGTGTGCCACAAATATTGAGACTATGCTCTGGAGCCCAGAAGCCACAACTGCTGGAGCCCACAAGCCCTAAAGCACTTGCTCTGCAATGGGAAGCCTGAGCACCGCAGCTGAGAGGAGGCCCCAGCTCACTAAAGCTGGAGAAGGGCCCAGGCAGCAGTGAAGACCCAACACAGACAAAAAAGAATGAATAAATAAAATTATTTTAAAAAAAGAATGTCTTTTGATGAAGCAGGAAAAATGACCATTTTAAAAACAAACAAAACCACCATCTGATACTTACAAAGTATTAATTATGCACTTCTGATGTCAGCATCTGCTCTCAATTTTTTTGGCCAAGATGTGTGGCATGACGGATCTTAGTTCCCTGACCAAGGATCAAAGCTGTGCCTCCCTGCATCTGAAGAACAGAGTCTTAACCACTCAACTGCCAGGTAAGCCCCGGATTCTCTCTCTTTAAAGACCAGGGTCCAGGGGACTTCCTTGGTGGTCCAGTGGTTAAGAATCCACCTTCTTATGCAGGTGACACAGCTTCCATCCCTGGTCAGGGGACTAAGATCCCACATGCTGTGGGGCAGCTAAGCCCACACCACAACTAGAGAGCCTGCATGCCACAACGAAAGATCCTGCAATCTGCAACTAAGACCTAATGTAGTCAAATAAAAAAAAAAAAAAAGACCAGGGTTCAGCAGCTTATCTATGACACTGATGTGAAAGTGAAAGTGTTAGTTGTTCAGCTGTGTCCGACTCTGCCAACCCATGGACTGCAGCCCACCAGGGTCTTCTGTCCATGGGATTCTTCAGGCAAGAATACTGGCGTGGATTGCCATTCCCTTCTCCAGGGGATTTTCCTGACCCAGGAATCGAACTCAGGTCTCCTGCATTGCAGGCAGATTCTTTACCATCTGACTGAGCCACCAGGGATGCCCATGACACTGATGAAATGATTATAATAATAATAATAAATCATAACTTCTACTACATAAAGCAATTGAGTAATCACAATAAATAAAGTTTACATTTGCATGTATGGGTATATATGTATGTGCATGTATGTGTTTGGGGTAATGATTATATTCTGAAACTGAGATAAGGGAAAGCTCGAGTAGTTTAATTGATAATAATTTTTATTGATAGTCAACTATATACTTACATTTTCTGCATAAAATGTGTATTTCTTAAGATGAACGGGCACAACTTAGGAAAAGAACGGAAAGAAATTTAATGTCATAAAATATGATAGGCTTTAAAAATTGCAACTGCATCCAGATAGTCTTCCAGAAAGTTATGGTTAGCTAGCCATACTAAAACTGCTGGAAGCTGTTCTCTGTTGTTTCAGTCAGACAAGGATCTCCAAACGAACACAGAAATTTTCATATTGAGACAAAGGATCGAAGGCAAGCACTTGAGGCAGGAAACACACTAGAAATTCAATCTTCTTGCCACTGCACAAGTAGAGTAGACATTTGGCAGCTTTCTCACTTCCCAAACAGAATCTCAAGTGTTTGGGTTCAGAAAAATATGATTTTGTCCTAACCTCTACTTTAAAACCTTAGCATTAGAATAAAGGGTGCTCAAAATAAATTTTGCTTCCCTATCACTTGTAAATCTAGGGGCGGGGGAAGGATAAATAGTAATAGCTGCCACTATATTCTGGGCACTTATTTAGTGCCAGTCATAGTATTATTAACTGTTTTACATATACTTATTTAATTCTCAAAATAATACAAATGAGGAAACTGAATAACAGGTTAAATGACTAGGTACCCGCTGGAAAAAAGTCTGATTCGATACTTCGTGAACAGTTTACTATTTAGGCATATTTTGGTAGAATAGTGTTTTTTTTTTTTTGGTAAGTTTGTCCAGAGAGTTAACCTTTAGAAACATCAGCAAAGAGGTCTCATGACTCTGATTCCACAGACAAAGGCACATTCTTCACAAACTCTGCACAGGAAATACTAAAATAATTTTCTTCAGGTGTTTAGAAACTCAGTTAATCCAATAAAAGACTATAACATTATTTTACTGTCTTAATTCTGATAAAACATAAATTAAAAAAAATTAATCTGATTGCTAATCTTATTTCTTTTTAACATTATACTGAAATTCTGGGCCTAGGTTTTCTGGACAATTTCTCTGATATGTGCTGTGCTTAGTTGCTCAGTCATGTCCAACTCTTTGTGACCTCATGGACTGTAGCCCGTCAGGCACCTCTGTCCATGGGAATTCTCCAGGCAACAATACTGAAGTGGGTTGCCATGCCCTCCTTCAGGGGATCTTCCCAACCCAGGGATCGAACCCAGATCTCCTGCATTGCAGGCGGATTCTTCACTGTCTGAGCAACCAGGGAAGCCCAAGAATACTGGAGTGGGTATCCCTTCTCCAGGGGATCTACCCAACCTAGGAATTGAACTGGGGTCTCCTGCATTGCAGGCAGATGATTTACCAGCTGAGTTACTATGCTGCTAAGTCGCTTCAGTGTCTGACTCTGTGCGACCCCATAGACGGCAGCCCACCAGGCTCCCCCGTCCCTGGGATTCTGCAGGCAAGAACACTGGAGTGGGTTGCCATTTCCTTCTCCAATGCATGAAAGTGGAAAGTGAAAATGAAGTCGCTCAGTCGTGTCCGAGTCTTAGCGACCCCATGGACTGCAGCCTACCAGGCTCCTCCGCCCATGGGATTTTCCAGGCAGGAGTACTGGAGTGGGGTGCCATTGCCTTCTCCAGAGATGGACCTAGAGATTGTTATATTGCATGAAGTCAGACAGAGAAGGAGAAATATCATATGGTATCCCTTGTATGTGGAATCTAAAAAGAAATAATAGAAATGAAGTTATTTACAAACTAGTAACAGACTCCCAGACTTTGAGAATGAACTTATGGTTGCCAGGTGGTAAGAATGGGAGGAAGAGATAGTCAGTTTGGGATGACATGCATACACTGCTGTATCTGAAATGGATAACCAACAAGGACCTACTGTACAGCACAGAGAACTTTGCTCAATGTTATGTGGCAGCCTGGATGGGAAGGTGGTTTGGAGGAGAATGGATACATGTATTGGGTATGGCTGAGTCCCTCTGCTGTTTACCTGACACTATCACAGTATTGTTAATTGGCTATATTCCAATATAAAATTAAAAAAATTTTTTTTAAAAAGACGGGGCCAACTGGAATAATCCAGAATTTTTAAAAAAATTAAAGACAGTAATTCAGGAATGATTAAAAAATAGAATGAATTCCATTTTGATTGTGCTAATTCAAGAAGAGGTTCTTTAAATGCTGTAGTTTAAAAGTTTGGAGATTTACAACACAAAGTACTTTAAGCAAGATCCAACTAAATTCTTGAATAGTTTAATTCTTCCCATCAGTTTTACCCAGCAAAATCTCAAATAGCAGCTTATGTACTCAAATTATTTACATATTTTCTTCCTTAATCAGTCCCTTTTCAAAGAACAGAAAGTTCATTTAACTAGTTATTATGTTTTGTTTCACTGCTATTTTTACTTGCCTTCTTTAATGAATCAATCATTTTAAAATCACAGTTTATAAACTGATATTTGTTTCGACTATTTCTCATAGAAAAAATGCAGGTCCAACAATTGCATTCTCTATCACTTTCCCCACCACATGTCTCACCAAATCCCCATAAGATATTTCAAGTTACAAACAGATAGATGTCTTTAGGAATGAAGCTTTCACCTCTTTCCCAGCTGGAACCATAGAGGGTGCAGAAGAGAAGAAAAAGAAGGTTCCTGCTGTGCCAGAAACCCTTAAGAAAAAGCGAAAGAATTTCATAGAGCTTAAGATCAAGCGCCTGAGAAAGAAGTTTGCCCAAAAGATGCTTTGAAAGGCAAGGAGGAAGCTTATCTATGAAAAAGCCAAGCATTACCACAAGGAATATAGGCAGATGTACAGAACTGAAATTCAAATGGCTAGGATGGCACGAAAAGCCGGCAACTTCTATGTACCCGCAGAACCCAAACTGGCATTTGTCATCAGGATCACAGGTATCAACGGTGTGAGCCCAAAAGTTTGAAAGGTGCTGCAGCTCCTTTGCCTCCGGCAGATCTTCAATGGCACCTTTGTGAAGCTCAACAAGGCATCAATTAACATGCTGAGAATTGTGGAGCCATACATTACATGGGGGTACCCAAATCTGAAGTCTGTAAATGAACTGATCTACAAGCGTGGTTATGGCAAAATGAACAAGAAGTGAATGCCCTGACATACAATGCACTGATTGCTCGGTCTCTTGGGAAATACGGAATCATCTGCACGCAGGATCTGATTCATGAGATCTATACCATTGGAAAACGTTTCAAAGCGGCAAACAACTTCCTGCGGCCCTTTAAATTGTCTTCTCCATGAAGGGGAATGAAGAAAAAGACCACCCATTTTGTAGAAGGTGGAGACGCTGGCAACAGGGAAGACCAGATCAAGAGGCTTATTGGAAGGATGAACTAAGGTATCTACCAGGATTATTTCTGCAATCTGGCCAGTTAATAAACGAAACAAACTGAAAAAAAAAAAAGACTGAAGCTCTCTCATTTACAACTTTCAGGATCAGTTATCAATACAGACTATGCCTGTAAGTAATCATGACTTTGACACTAGCTATAATTCAGCAGGAAACTAATTATTGACAAAGTAGGAGGAATGAGAATCAAGAGAAAATCTTTCAGGCCACCTTGGAATTCATAATGAAAAGCGTGGGAAGTGTCACACACCCTTTAATTTAGGAAGGCAGATTTCAAAAAGGTAGGCATGATGGCATGGAATGAAATTCTTGAAGGAAAGGAGATACAAGAGGCCAAGAAGCTCTTGAAAATGAGGTTCTGACTAATATTACAGATGATAAAGAAAAGAAATAATAAAAGATACAGGGAAGGGAAGAACAATAAACGAAAGGTAAGAACTAAAGAAACCAGGGACTCATCTAACAGCGCACTATAACAATTTTAAAAAGTAGTGTGGTATAATGAACAGGTTATGGGCTTTTAAATTCAGCTCTCCCACCTTATTAAAAGATGCCAAACAAATCATTCCCTTCTTCAACTATACTTCTTCATCAGCAAAATGGGAATAACAGTTCTTGTGAAGACCTACTATAGGGGGTTCGCTACCTACCAAGACCAACAATGGTCTCTCTGTCCTTAGGTATGGTCCACTAAGAGAACACAGCCACAGCACTGTATTCAAAAGTTACTTTATTATTTTTTCCTGGGTAGTTACATTATCCATCTGACATGCACTTAGGCTCACTGGTTTCAATTTGTACTCAACAGTAGGACTTACTTTCTTGCTATCACTTTTGTTTTTTGTGAGTATGTGAAACATATACATGGTTCAAGCAAAGCTTTCTTTTAGCATTTCATTATAGTGGTATTATTCTTTATATAAGGTAAAAAAAAAAGTCCGTTTGTCCATGGGCTAGATTCTATATTCTAGTATGGTGACATTTATATCTACAACCAAAAACTACACAGCATTTATGATCAATTTTAAGATAACTGCCTATGACTACTGAAAAGATTATAGCAAAAAATCTCCAAAAGTCAGTCCCGTTAATTTTAGCTGATATGCAGTGCTATGTGCCAAGCACTGTTTTTTTTATATACATGATGCTTTAACCTTTAAAGAGGCCCCAGAAGTACGTCAGCCAAGACCATGCCATTAGCAAATAGCACAGGGAGAATTTGAATCCAGATTCCAGAGTCTGTGTTATTAGTCACTTAACTAATGTAATGTCTCCTGCATTCTAACCAGTCACCCAATGTTCTTACCATTTGGGGACTACAGAATTTAAGCCTCTTTTTGTTGCTGTTTAGTTGCTAAGTCATGTCCAACTATTTGGCGACTCCATGGACTGCAGCCCACCGGACTCCTCTGTCCATGGGATTTCCCAGGCAAGAATACTGTAGCAGGTTGCCATTTCCTTCTCCAGGAGTTAGTCCCAACCCAGGGATGGAACCCACGATTCCTGCATTTGGCAGGTAGATTCTTTACCACTGAGGCACCAGGGAAGCCAAATCTTTCCTAGCTTACCTTAAAAAAAAAAAAAAAAAGTGTGACTTAGGAAAATTACTATATTACAACTTTTCTGAGTATTAATAAAAATTTAAAAGACAATAAATTAATATGGACTAAATCTCTTTTGATTTCTCTCATTCAGTTAGCATTTATTACACACCTTTGGGCTTCTTAGTAAAGAATCTGCCTGCAATTCAGGAGACCTGGGTTTGATCCTTGGGTTGGGACAATCCCCTGGAGGAGGGCATGGCTACCCACTCCAGTATTCTTGTCTGGAGAATTCCATGGATAGAGGAGCCTGACAAGCTATAGTCCATGGGGTCACAAAACAGCTGGACACCACTTAGCGACTAACTAACACCTTCACTTGGGGGATAAAGTGAGTCAGTTTGCCCTTCTTCCTTCTCCAAATCTCAATGAAATGACCCAAGCAATTTACATTTAGAAAAATTCTATAACAGCATGGGAAAATGTCAATAACAGAGCAGAATCGTTAAAGAATTTCTGGAATGCAGAAGAGAATAAGTTCACAAAAAAGGAGCAAGTGCTTCTGTAGTTTATAATCATACAGTCAAAAGACAGTCCTGTTCTTCAAAGAAGTGGGTGGATTCTCCCCCCCCAAAAAAAAACAACACCCCAAATCAGAAAATCGGAGCCCTTAACCACATTAGAGGTCTTTGGTTGTACACCTAAGGGGATACAAGAAAAGTCACGGGGAACTGCACCATTTGGGACGGCTGATGACACTTGCAACCCGGACTTTTTCAACTGGATGTGAACTGCCTGAATGGTCAAGTTGGGGATTTGCCACAAGTTCCTAAAGAGGGAGGGCAGACGGCAAAAGGAGGCGATATATAAGGGATAAAGTATTTAAGTATTTATGGGAAAAGTATTTAGGTATTTTCATTAACTCTAGGCTAACAAAGAGAACAAAAGCACTGGCCAACAACTTAACAGAGACAAAAATAAAAAAAGAAACAGCACAGCAGGAAAAACCAAAATGTACCAACCTCCCTGATAACTCTGAAGATATTCACAATAACATTAATTAAAATCTTAAGTGGTGAGGGATCAATTGGGAGATTGGAATTGACATGTATACACTACTAGAGATAAAACAGATACATAATAAGGACCTACTGTATAGCACAGGGAACTCTACTCAATACTCTGTAATGACCTATATGGGTAAAGAACCTGTAAGAAGAGTGGATATATGTGTACGCATAACTGATTCACTTTGCTGTAAGCGGAAACTAACACGACACTGAAAATCAACTATACTCCAATTTAAAAAATAAAACTTGAAAGTCAAAAAAATAAAATCTTAAATACAAGGTGGTGCACTTAAAGCAAGCATCTTACTGGCTACTAGTGTGAGTCTAAATGGTTAATGGATGATAACTACCTGCTGGATGGTTAGTAGGCAAATACTCCCGAAAGAAAGCTCTGGGAGTTAGTCCTATACCAGCAACACTTCAACATAAGGGTTTGTTTTCTGATCCTAACCCACTAAATCTTGTGAAAGTGGGAGTCCTAAAGGTGATCTTACATGCCTACATACATCTGTTATTTAAAGAAGATTCATTGCTATGGGTTTTTCAGTGATTCAATTAATGATTTTAAAAATTTAAACTCTCAATATAATTATTTTATCTACAGATAGGAAAATACAGAGTTTCTCATTTTATGTCTAATAATAAGCAAACGAAGAGGACTATAACAAATTATAGGTTACCTGTGATTATCAATCATCCTTTACTTTTAGAACACTTTATACTTGGTTACTGACTTCAACTAAGGAGGTCAAGGTCATGGCTTATACAGTTGGCTGGTTAGGGGAAAATCTATTCTTGGGCCACAAACTACATCCATAGCGCACTTAGCAAACATTACAGTAAAAAGGCTGACAGAAATATGGTTTAGTATATTCTGTCATCATTACTAGAGAATCCCCAAATACATGTTACCTTTAATATGCAGAACAGAACTTGTATATAAGCATTTAAATAGGCTACCTGAGACGTCCCTGGTCGTCCAGTGGTTAAGAATCCACCTGCCAATTCAGGGGGCATGGGTTTGTCCCTGGTCTGGAAAGATTCCACATGCTGAGGAGCAGCGAAGCCTGTGCGCCACAACTACTGAATCTGGCTACCCTAGAAGCAGGCACTGTAACAGCAGAAGTCACTGCAAGGAGAAGCCTGCACACTGCAACCAACAGTGGCCTCCGCTAACCGCCACTAGCAGAAGCTTGCGTGCAGCAATGAAGACCCAGGGCAGCCAAAAGCAAATACATAAATACACAATAAATAGGCTGCCTGGTATTTTTTTTCTCTTAGTGCACTAAACTGGAAGGAAGACGACAGCAATCCAGGTTAAGTATCAGGCATGTATGGTAAAAATGATATGGGCAACCAGGTCTAACAGTGATATATCCGAGTTGGAAAAAAAAAAAAATCAGATTGCTTTTGGTGACTACATGAGGGGTAAATAGCCAATCTCAACATTATATTATGCATTGTGATGTGATAAGAGATTAACCCATTTAGTTCTTTAACAACAACAGCCACCTATCATAGGTGCCTGCACATAGGTGTGGCAGGTGGTCCAGGTGTATTGATCTGTCCAGCCACTTTGCAAGGTAATAGGTATTATCCCCATTTACAGACGAACAGTATAAAAAGGCAAAAAGCGAAGACACTTGGAGAAGGAAATGGCAACCCACTCCAGTATTTTTGCCTGGAAAATCTCATGGACAGAGGAGCCTGGTAGGCTACAGTCCATGGGGTCGCAAAGAGTCGGACATGACTGAGCGACTTCACTTTCTTTTTTCTTTCTTAGAGATACAGAAAATAAGAATATTTAAAAATCCATGTTATCTTAAACTTGATAAAAATGGATGGTAGGTGTTTGATGTTTATTGAAAAAAAAAAAAAAAAAAGCGAAGACACTGAAAGATGAACCCCCCAGACTGGCAGGTGTCCAATATGCTACTGGAGAAAAGCAGAGAAATTGCTCCAGAAAGAATAAAGACGCTGAGCCAAAGAGGAATGGACGCCCAGGTGTGGATGTGTCTGGTGGTGAAAGTAAAGTCCAATGCTGTCAGAACAATATTGCATAGAAACCTGGAATTGCATACAAACCTAACGGTCCATGAATCAAGGTAAATCAAAAGTGGTCAAATAGGAGATAGCAAGAGTGAACATTAATATTTTAGTAATGAGTGAACTAAGTGGACAGAAATGTGCTGTGCTGTGCTTAGTCACTCAGTCGTGTCTGACTCTTTGTGACCTCATGGACTGTAGCTGCCAGGCTCCTTTGTCCATGGGGATTCTCCAGGTAAGAATACTGGAGTGGCTTGCCATGCCCTCCTCCAGGGAATCTTCCCAACCCAGGGATCGAACCCAGGTCTCGTGCATTGCAGGCAGATGCTTTACTATCTAAGCCACCAGGGAAGCCCAAGAATACTGGAGTGGGTATCCTCTCCAGAGGATCTTACTGACCAAGGAATCACACCGGGGTCTCCTGCATTGTAGGTGGATTCTTTTCCAGCTGAGCTACCAAGGAAGCCCCCTTCTCTGCCTTCTACCCAGCTATTCCCATTCCCAGACAGTCACCTAGCAGGCACAATGCAGCTAAAAGTCCAATGAGGCCCGTCCCAACTGGCCCAACCCAATATGCTTCCGGAACACCGACTCCACCCCAAACAATGGTTAGGAGGTTCCATCTTCCTCAACCATTTCCAGGTTTTGTGTTTGTAGAAGACAATGCTCTCAGGGAGGAGGGACAGGAATGAGCGAATTTAACTCAGATGACTATTATGTCTACTACTGTGGGCAAGAATCCCTTAGAAGAAATGGAGTATCTCTCATAGTCAAGAAAAGAGTCCAAAATGCAGTACTTGGGGTGCAATCTCAAAAATGACAGAACGATTTCAGTTCATTTCCAAAGCAAATCATTCAACATTACAGTAATCCAAGCCTACACCCCAACCACTAATGCTGAAGAAGATGAAGCTGAATGGTTCTATGAAGATCCACAAGACCTTCTAGAACTAACACCAAAATAAGATGTCCTTTTCATCACAGGGGACTGAAATGCAAAAGTAAGAAGTGAAGAGATACCTGGAATAACAGGCAAGTTTGGCCGTGGAGTATAAAATGAAGCAGGGCAAAGGCTAACAAAGTTTTGCCAAGAGAATGCACTGGTCACAGCAACCCTCTTCCAACAACAAAAGAGATGACTCTACCCATGGACATCACCAAATGGTCAATACCAAAATCAGACTGATTATACTGATTGAATATATTGATTATATTCTGTGCAGCCAAAGATGGAGAAGCTCTGTACAGTCAGCAAAACAAGACCGGGAGCTGACTGTGGCTCAGATCATGAGTTCCTTATTGCAAAATTCAGACTTAAAATTGACGAAAGTAGGGAAAACCACTAGGCCATTTAGGCATGATCTAAATCAAATCCCTTATGATTATACAGAGGAAATGAAAAACAGATTCAAGGGATTAGATCTGAGAAACAGAGTGCCTGAAGAACTATGGTCGGAGGTTCATAACACTGTACAGGAGGCTGTGACCAAAACCATCCCCAAGAAAAAGAAATGTAAGAAGGCAAAATGGTTGTTTGAGGATGTCTTAGAATAATGCAAAGATATCAGTTGAGTTCAGTTCAGTTGCTGAGTCGTGTCTGACTCTTTGCCACCCTGTGGACTACATCATGACAGGCCTCCCTGTCCATCACCAACTTTCAGGGTTTACTCAAACTCATGCCCATTGATTTGGTGATGCCATCCAACCATCTCAACCTCTGTTGTCCCCTTTTCCTACTGCCTTCAATCTTTCCCAGCATCAGGGTCTTTTCCAGTGAGTCAGCTCTTTGCATCAGGTGGCCAAAGTATTGGAGTTTCAGCTTCAACATCAGTCCTTCCAACGAATATTCAGGACTAATTTCCTTTAGGATGGACTAGTTGGATCTCCTTGCAGTCCAAAGGACTCTCAAGAGTCTTCTGCAACGCCACAGTTCAGTAGCATCAATTCTTTGGTGCTCAGCTTTCTTTATAGTCCAACTCTCACATGCATACATGACTACTGGAAAAATCATAGCTTTGATGAGACGGATCTTTGTTGGCAAAGTAATGTCTCTGCTTTTTAATATGCTGTCTAGGTGGGTCATAACTTTTCTTCCAAGGAGTAAACGTCTTTTAATTTCATGGCTGCAGTCACCATCTGCAGTGATTTTGGAGTCCCCAAAAATAAAGTCTGCCACTGAAAACAATAGAATGGGAAAGTCTAGAGATCTCTTCAAGAAAATTAGAGCTACCAAGGGAACATTTCATGCAAAGATGGGCTCGATAAAGGACAAAAATGGTATGGACCTAACAGAAGCAGAAGACATTAAGAAGAGGTGGCAAGAATACACAGAAGTACTGTACAAAAAAGATATTCACAACCAAGATAATCACGATGGTGTGATCACTCACCTAGAGCCAGACATCCTGGAATGTGAAGTCAAGTGGGCCTTAGGAAGCATCACTATGAACAAAGCTAGTGGAGGTGATGGAATTCCAGTTGAGCTATTTCAAATCCGGAAAGATGATGCTGTGAAAGTGCTGCACTCAATATGCCAACAAATTTGGAAAACTCAGCAGTGGCCACAGGACTGGAAAAGGTCAGTTTTCATTCCAATTCCAAAGAAAGGCAATGCCAAAGAATGCTCAAACTACCTCACAATTGCACTCATCTCATACGCTGCTGCTGCTGCTGCTAAATCACTTCAGTCATGTCCGACTCTGTGTGACCCCATAGACGGCAGCCCACCAGGCTCCCCCGTCCCTGGAATTCTCCAGGCAAGAACACTGGAGTGGGTTGCCATTTCCTTCTCCATTGCATGAAAGTGAAAAGTGAAAGTGAAGTCGCTCAGTCGTGTCTGACTTTTAGCAACCCCATGGACTGCAGCCTACCAGGCTCCTCTGTCCATAGGATTTTCCAGGCAAGAGTACTGGAGTGGGGTGCCATTGCCTTCTCCTACGCTAGTAATGCTCAAAATTCTCCAAGCCAGGCTTCAACAGTATGTGAACCATGAACTTTCAGATGTTCAAGCTGGTTTTAGAAAAGGCAGAGGAACCAGAGATCAAATAAATTGCCAACATCCGCTGGACCATGGAAAATGCAAAGAGAGTTCCAGAAAAACATCTATTTCTGCTTTATTGATTAAGCCAAAGCCTTTGACTGTGGATCACAATAAACTGTGGAAAATTCTGAAAGAGATGGGAATACCAGACCATCTGAACTGCCTCTTGAGAAATCTGTATGCAGGTCAAGAAGGAATAGTTAGAACTGGACATGAACAACAGACTGGTTCCAAATAGGAAAAGGAGTACGTCAAGGCTATATATTGACACCGTGCTTATTCAACTTATATGCAGAGTACATCATGAGAAATGCTGGGCTGGAAGAAGCACAAGCTGGAATCAAGATTGCCGGGAGAAATATTAATAATCTCAGATATGCAGATGATACCATCCTTATGGCAGAAAGTGAAGAACTAAAAAGCCTCTTGATGAAAGTGAAAGAGGAGCATGAAAAAGTTGGCTTAAAGCTCAACATTCAGAAAACAAAAGATCATGGCATCTGGTCCCATCACTTCATGGCAAAGAAATAGAGGAAAGCAATACAATGGGGAAGATTAGAGATCTCTTCAAAAAAATGAGAGATACCAAAGAAATATTTCATGCAAATGTGGACACAATTAAATGACAGAAACACTAAGACCTAAAAGAAGCAGAAGATATTAAGAACAGGTGGTATGAATACACAGAAGAACCATACAAAAAAGACCTTAATGACCCACATAACCACGATGGTGTGATCACTTGCCCAGAGCCAGACATCCTGGAATATGAAGTCAAGTGGGCCTTAGGAAGCACTACTATGAACAAAGCTAGTGGAGGTGTTGGAATTCCAGCTGAGCTACTTTAAATCCTAAAAGATGATGCTGTGTAAGTGTTGCACTCAATATGTCAAATACCTGAGATATGCCAATAAATTTGGAAAACTCACCAGTGGCCATAGGACTGGAAAAAGTCAATTTTCATTTCAATCCCAAAGGAGAGCAATGCCAAAGAATGTTCAAACTACCACACAACAGCGCTCATTTCACATGCTAGCAAGGTCATGCTCAAAATCCTCCAAGCTAGGCCTCAACTGAGAACTTACAGGTTGTCAAGTTGGGTTTAGAAAAGGCAGAGGAATCAGAGGTCAAATTGCTAACATCCATCAGATCAAAAAAAAGCCAGCAAGGGAATTTCAAAATTCATTGACTATGGTAAAGCCTTTAACTGTGTGGGTCACAACAAC
Source organism: Bos grunniens (assembly GCF_055505025.1). Classification (NCBI taxonomy): domain Eukaryota; kingdom Metazoa; phylum Chordata; class Mammalia; order Artiodactyla; family Bovidae; genus Bos; species Bos grunniens. The sequence goes on from NC_141189.1 coordinate 23,075,650, forward strand.
CTGTGGAAAATTCTTAAAGAGATGGGAATACCAGATATCTCACCTGCCTACTGAGAAACCTGTATACAGGTCAAGAAGCAACAGTTAGAAATAGACATGGAACAACAGACTGGTTCCAAACTTGGAAAGGAGTACATCAAGGCTATTATCACCCTCCTTATTTAACTTATACGCAGTACGTCATGCAAAATGCCAGGTGGATGAAGCATAAGGTGGAATCAAGACTGCCAGGAGGAATATCAATAACTTCAGATATGCAGATGATACTACTTTTATGGCAGAAAGCAAAGAGGAACTAAAGAGCCTCTTGATGAAGGTGAAAGAGGAGAGTGAAAAAGTTAGCTTAAAACTCAACATTCAAAAAAGGAATATCATGGCATCTGGTCCCATCACTTCATGGCAAACACATAGGGGAAACGATGCAAACAGGGACAGACTTAATTTTCTTGCTTCAAAATCACTGTGGACAGTGACTGCACCCATGAAACTAAAAGACGCTTGTTCCTTGAAAGAAAAACTATGACAAACCTAAGCAGCATATTAAAGAGCAGAGACATCATGTATGGATGTGAGAGTTGGACTATAAAGAAGGCTGAGTGCCGAAGAATTGATGCTTTTGAACTGTGGTGTTGGAGAAGACTCTTGAGGGTCCCTTGGACTGCAAGGAGATCTAACCAGCAATCCTACAGGAAATCAGTCCTGAATATTCATTGGAAGGACTGAACTGAAAGTCCAATAATTTGGCCGCCTGATGCAAAGAGCTGACTCATTGGAAAAGACTCTAATGCTAGAAAGATTGAGGACAGGAAGAGAAGGAGGCCCCAGAGCATGGGATGGTTGGATGGCATCATTGACTCAATGGACATGAGTTTGAGCAAACTTTTGGAGGACACTTAGGGAAAGGGAAGCCTAGGGTGCTGCAGTCCAAGGGGTCACAAAGAGTCAGACATAACTGAGCAACTGAACAACAACAAACAGATGAGGAAACTAAACTCAGAGGTCAAGCAAGAAGTCCAAAGCCACATAGCTCAAAAGTGGCAGAGCCAGAATTTGAACTGAATTCTGGCTTCACCCCTGTATTCCTTTCACAACATCTTTATTAATAATTTCCCAAGAATTCAATATATGATATCATATATACTCACTTTTATTTTAAATCAAGAGACGGATGGTGAAAGAGGAGCATGGAACTATTTTTTGGTTGGGAAAAATATAAAGAAAAAGCATTCAGGTAATTTTTCAAGCACAAACAAAACATCTACAGCGCAAAGCCTAAATTAGAAGCCAAGTATCAACAGAAATACTCTTCAAGTTAAAAACACTTAATTTGTACCATTTGTACCCCAACTGACACACAAAATACTATTTTCCTCCTTATTCCATTCATTCATAGGGACCTTCAACAAACAGTAACCACACTAGCCAGGACTAACGGTCCCTCTCATGGGGGTTGGATGAGGAACTTGGATCCAGCTTATTCTGTTTCACTTTGCTTTCCCAGGGAGAGATCATTCATCCACTACAAGTTCCTTATCTTCCCCATGTCTACTTCCTACCATCGCACACCACACAAATCACACATCCATTCATGCACTCATACAAATCTTCCTCACCTCCACTGAGTTAATTCTATCTCTGGATATTCTATCTCAAGAAATCTCTTAAACATACATTTTCTGCAAGTCTTCTTTTTCTTCCTCTGCCAGGGCGATTTGTAAGTAAAAAATGACTCAGAATATTGTTGACAAATGTTAAGAAGAATCTCAATGAAGCACTTCTGTCACATAGAAGAAATCTCATGTTTTAAAGTCAAATTGACAAAGGATCAGAGATACAAGGTATTTCTACTTTTTAACTTTTAAAAAGCTTTTTATTAGTAATGTAACTGTATTGCTTTCTACTGTATTTTTTAATACAGAAGTAAGTAGTTCAGTCATGACATGGTCTTACTGACTAGCCTAGTAACCTAATTTCTGCATTGACCCAGAGAATCAACTAATCAACCTACAAATTAACTTTCACCTTAAAATACTTTTCAAAGTTGGGAATAACTAGACAGTAGCTGGACCTTACTTTCCAAAACAAAAACCAACTGACATGTAAAAAAAATTATGAATTTTGTGGACATACAGCTATTGAAAGAAAGCCATTAAAATATAAATATCATATTTGTGAAAATGAGACATGACAACCAGGGATGCCAAATCCCTCTTTCCTGATTAGCCCCTTTCTGCTTCAATATTTTACTCTCACTTGAAATATAACCTCTAAACCAAAATCATCACTTCTGCCCTTAAAGCGGCTCACTGTCCAAAGTTCCCAATTCTGTTCCCTACTCCAGGTTTAAAGACTTCGTGTCAACCGTAACACTTCCTCTTTCCTGCCAAGCACAAAATGGAGAGTGCTAAGGTATAGAGATCAATAAATTTTATGCCCTGTTCTTTTTTTATATATAAAATTAAAAAAAAATTATTTATTTTTGTCTGTGCTGGGTCTTCGATGCTGCGTGGGCTTTTCTCGAGTTGTGGAGAGTGGGGGCTACTCTTTAGTTGCGGTGTGAAGGCATCTCATTGTGGAGCACAGGCTCTAGAGTGTGCAGGCTTCAGTACTTGTGGCACGTGGGCTCAGTAGTTGTGGCTCAGTATAAAGTACACGCTCAGTAGTTGTGGTGTGTGGGCTTAGTCGCTCCATGACATGTGGGATGTTCCCAGACCAGGGAACGAATCTGTGTCTCTGGCAATGGCGGGTGGATTCTTTACCACTGAGCCGTGGAGGAAGCCCTATTCTTATAGAACTTTAAAAATCTACACTAGAAAGCAGGGAAAGTAACATACAAATAACCATAATACAGATATGCTACCATGAAAAACACACAAGAGGGAAAAATCATGTGAGGTAGGGGATCAAAAAAGATTTTTATGAAGACAGCAGTTGACATATGCTTGGAAGATGGGCAGGACACTGAACGGACAGGAACTGCTAAGTGTGAGAGCATCACACTGACAACAGACAAAGATTCAGAGATAAATAAAGAGATGACAGATTATATTTAGGAAACAAAGTAATACAGAGGGGCTGGAATGTAGATCCATGTAGGGAAAAAGTAGGATCAAAAGTTGGAAAGATAAGCCGGAGGCATGTTGTGAAGATCATTAAGGGCCTTCTGTGCTATGGTAGATGAAGGGTCACTGAAGGTTTCTGGTCCAAATATATGCAGTGGTTAAAAGCCAGGACTCTGGAGCTAGATCCAAATCTCAGCTTTTCCACTTAGCAGCTGTGTGACCCTGGGCAAGTTACTTAATTTCTTTGTATCTCTGTGGGGCTAATAGCAGCGCTTAGGGATGTTGTGAGGATTAAATTGGTTCACACATGTAAAAAGTGTCTAGAAAAGTAGCTGTCATAAAGCAAGTACTTATAAGTATTTGCAACTATTTAATATTACCATCCTATCCTTTAGAAAGATAAATTTAGCAGCGATGTATAGAAATGAACTGAAATGAGTCTTCCCAAACACTTTACAGGTTTCCCAAAGATAAAATACTTTTTCATTTGCTTAAAAGAAATCCCTCAGAATATTTAGTACACTTCCTTACAGACCACACGTATCTTAATAAGCATTTATTGTGAGACTGTCTGTAATAAAGTACAGTGGTATAGGGAATATCTATGTGAAGATTTAAGGAATACTCACGGTAAATGAAAGATTTCTTAAAATGGATGGTAATTTATAAGTGAAATGGTCATAAATGAAATGGCCTTGGAGATCTTTGCCTTACTTTGAACATGTCCTATTTTTGAAAAAAATTTCTGTATTATAGCTGAAAGTAGACCCAATAATGTTCCATATAACTTATTGTGAATATACCACAAATGGGGAGACCCAATGAAATTCCCCTCTCCCATTTTCTTTCTTGACCCAACCAACTGCATTTTCTTTACTTTTTTTAATCTCTAATGATAGCAGTATACGGTCTCTGTTGAACAGATCTATATTAAAAGTCAACAGCTGCCTTTTTGCTCAATATACACAACAGCAAGTGTCAAAATACCAAATGTGACCTTTTATTTATAGCAAAGCTAGTAAAAAGAGACACACAAAAAGTGCAGTCTTTTCATCTCAATTAAAAAGAAAAAAAAAGCAATTCAAAGAACTGTCAGTTTGCTTCAAAACTGAAGTCATAAACTGAAATGTAAGTAAACTACACATTCTGGTTTATACATACTCATAAATACATGTAAGTATCATTGATAGCAACACCCAAATCTTTATGCTTCTTTGTCAACTCTAAAGCAATAAATCCCAAAGGACTATTTCATTCTACTTGCCCATGGCATTTCCAGTAAGCATATTCAATTTAGCTGTGACTTACAGGAAATAAGAGAATACATAATAAATTTTAGAGAGGTATGTTATTGAAAAGTGATTTTGATCCAAATACTTAGTTTTAGGTACTTGGATTTTCAAGGATCCTTAGGTTCCCTCATTCTCTTATTTAACCTCTCTACTATTTCAACAATACGTTTGCTAAATATTGGGGTTCCCTGGTGGCTTGGACTGTAAAGAATCTGCGTGCAATGCAGAATACCCAAGTTCGACCCCTGGGTTGGGAAGATCCCCTAGAGGGAGTGGCTATACACTCCAGTATTCTTGCTTGGAGAATTCCATGGATAGAGAAGTTGGTGGACTACAGTCCATGAGGTCACAAAGAGTCAGACTCAACTGAGCAACTAACACTTTTTCACCTTGATTTTCAAAGATCCTTAGGTTCCTTCATGCTCTTAGCTCACCTCTCTATTTCAACAATGTTGTGTTAGTTAGCTATTCCAACAGTAACTTTGCTAAATATTACCCTTTCATTAGTCTACAGTCAATAAAAAATAAAATAATGTTACCACTACCCATAATCTATTATTACCAAGTACAGCATGCTTTTTAAGCATCAAACTTATCAGCAGCTACTTGCTAGCTGGGCAAAGAATTCTAAAAAGCACCTGGAAAAACATGTGTAACTTCAGAGCTTAACAATAAAACATTCTGACAACCAAAAAAATATGAATGTTATGTTTATATAAATAATCATAAATAAGTAAAGTTGTAGATATGAGATTTACACCTATATATTACCACTGCTGTCACTGTACAACCTAATTTCTTGGGTTATTCAGAGGATATAAAACAAGGTCACTATGTAAACAATTATCCATTCAAGTTGCATGATTAAGCTATTTATAACTCAATAATTTCATGAACAGCAATACTTTATTACATGTCTAAATTTCCCCTTAAGATTATGTAATATGGCCCACTGCTTAAGTACGCACTGAAATGGGGTATGAAAAAATTCATAAACTCTCAGGTACATTGAAGAAGCTAATGACAACTACAAGAAATTTTATTTCATAAATGAAAACTGAAGAATTTTCAGTTGTACTATTTGCCAGGTTTCTATCAAGAAACAACTATCTCATATATCTCAAACTTATTTTCAGCCTTTGAGGTGAGACTAATTGACTATACTCTAACTGAAAGCTTTACAAATCACTATGGTCCTTTAAAAATAATTTGCGAAATATATGATTTTCATAATTCGCTGCAGATACTACTCTTTAACATATTTGTTGTTCACTCAGCAAACCAGTCAATCTTTAATATATAGAACAGAAAGTTGGGGTCTGAACCTGTGCAGCAATTGGAAGTTCTACAAGAGGTATTAACCATATCTGAATGATATAATTTTGATTAATAAAAAATCATCAACTACAACTTGTCTAAGATCAATTACATGGCTAGCAAACTGTGGGACTGGGATCTGACTACATGTTGATCTAACCCAAAACCTGTGTGCTCTTTCCACTACGGTAGGCTGTCTTTCACTTAGAAAACCTCTTTAGTCTGTTCCAGAAACATATAAACTCATGCATTCCTTGGTTTTGGTACTTACATATATCCCATGAAGTTCACATCACCACTACAACTGACTTCACAGTCTGTATTCCTGGAAAGCTCCCTTCCCCATGCTGGATTTCAGAAATACTCACCACAGACACACTATTGCCTTAAATCTCTTTTTAGAACAAGGCAGGACACAGGTAAATAAATAAAACAGATAATACAAAAGGGAAACATTTTTAAATTAGAATGTTTTGACCTTTCATATAACAATGACTAACATTTGAGCATTTGCTATATATTAGGCCATGTGCTAATTCTTCATATGCCATATTTTATTTTCTCACAACCATCCTTTGAGATAAATATATTATTTCCAATTTTATAGCTGAGGAATCAAATTACATGCCTCAAATCATAAAATTCATAAAAAGGGAATCAAAAAACCGAATATAGATACGTCTGACTCAAATCTCATGGGACTATTTTACTACACTACAACTCCAATACAAACTCAACATTTATGAGGAAAGGGGTTAACAACAGAACTATTTTAGGTTTATACTAAGCTGAACAGTGGAGGACTGATGTATATTACTCCTACATGCCAGCTTTGAAAGGGGTTCTGGCAGCCAAGTGAGGAAGAACTCAACAAGTCTGGTCAGTCTAATAAATGCAACGGCTGTCATCACTCTGCAATACCTTTTTCAGAATTTCCTTCCTCTTAGATTTTTCTACTCTCTCATGACTTCTGTCTATGTTCTTGGTCCCAAATTTCCCTTCACCAAATCTTTTAGGTCAACTAGTTTATATCCTTTATCCTGAAGTGCCTATATCTCTGTTGATAATAGTAAAAAGAGGGGCTTTTTGGAACTAAGGTTGTAAAAAAAATATATAAATGCTTTGTTCAGGAAATCTCATCTCAAATTGGAAAATCTGGACTATGCTGTGAAATTCACAGTATTATAAATTATTTCAAGCTTCAAGTATGACCTGTGAACACTGTAAAAAGACTGGTCTTTGAATTTTTATTCAAAGTTCTTTTTGAAATAAGAATAATAAATAAATAATAAATAATACTGATGATGTTACTTTTTTAAAAAATCAAGGAAAAAATTTTATACCACTTTACCATTATGAAGAAGTGGTATTCTTGGAAGGCAAAAAATTTACTGGCCCCAATATCCATCAACTGATGAATGGATAGATAAATGGGGATACACCACACAATTTGGCAGTAAGAGGAAATGAACTACTGATATTTGCTATAATATGGATGAACATTGAAAACATTATGTTAGGTGAAATAAGCCAATCACAAAAGACTGCATGATTCCATTTATATGAAATACCTAGAATAAGCAAATCTACAAAGACAGAAAGCAGTGTGCCTAAGAACCAGGAAGTTGGCAGGTGATGGCGAAGGGATCTGGGGTTTCTTTCTGGAGTACTGAGAATGCTCTTAAATTGACTGTGGCACAACTTTATGGTTATACAAACCACTTCACTGTACACTTTAAATAGGCGCATCTTACGGTTAATGAAATGATGTCTCAAAAAGGCTGTTTTAAAAAAGAAATTTACTGGAAAAAGACTCAAAAGGCCATTGAAGAAGTTTTGTTAATGCTTTTTAAGTTAAAAAGAGCACAGTCTCAAGATTTTTGCTCTCTGAGGTAAGCCAGTTTTGTCCTTCTCTACAAGTCACGTCCAAAATGATTAACACGACACAGTTCTAGATAGTTTAGTTTAACAAATGAGGTTACAAAGCTCCTTCGCACCAAACCAACTCTGCTTACTGAAGTTGTCACAGGTCAGGAAAAGGGCTTATCATTTAATAACTTTCTACTATTTAATAACAGATGTGCTTCGGAAGCGTTAATTTTAATGTTTTAAACCAGAGGCTACCAACTTATAGGCTAGGATTTACCTGAAGATCTTGAACTCTTATGCGACAGAGGTCAAGCCCACAGTGTCCTATCTGAGGTTTACCAGGATTTTCTGTGGAGAGAGCAGTGGTAACAGAATGGGAAATGAAACCCTTCCTCATCTTTCTCAATCATCTGCCAGTCTTCATACTTGAGAAAAAAGAAAATTCTTCCTTACAAAAGGCTAGCTATCTCCTAGGTTTCAACCAGCTAAGGCTTTCTTCCCACTTCTGATGTTTTTATCCATGAGGGATGGGGTGGAGGTACGGCTGTTAAGAACATCTAAGTTTATCTGTGTCCCCTCACTCAATCTTTCTCAGGTCAGGAGGAAAGATTTAATTTGACTGGCAGTTTAAGATAAAAAACTGGGCATAAGTGGTCCAACTTTTTGCCCTTAGGAGCAAGTTGCCTAAAGGGAGCACTCATCTCTTTCGTTCTTTCCCACTGGAAGTCCTACAGAGCAGGTCCCCCAATCCTGCCTGGGATTGGACAATTAAGTCTGTTCAATTTTGAGGCCCAGTAAGAGGAAGCTGGAGAAGGGAAAGGCTACCCACTCCAGTATTCTGGCCTAGAGAATTCCATGGACAGTCCATGGGGTCGCAAAGAGTCGGACACGACTGAACAACTTTCACTTTCAAGAGGAAGTTACTTGTCCAAGGATAAGTCACATTCTCCAATATCCTCTTTATCAATATTAAATAATATTTTGGCTCCTAATTATCTTACTCTGTTTTTCTCAATTAGTTCACAATATAAATAGGGAAGAGGATGATAACGAGACTCCTTAAAAACTCTCACATCCAATCTAATTTTAAAAAGAACAAGAGTGAAGATATTTTCAGGAATAAATACACTATGACCGGAGAAGGCAATGGCACCCCACTCCAGTACTCTTGCCTGGAAAATCCTATGGATGGAGGAGCCTGGTGGGCTGCAGTCCACGGGGTCGCTGGGAGTCGGACGCGACTGAGCGACTTCACTTTCACTTTTCACTTTCATGCATTGGAGAAGGAAATGGCAGCCCACTCCAGTGTTCTTGCCTGGAGAATCCCAGGGACGGGGGAGCCTGGTGGGCTGCCGTCTATGGGGTCGCACAGAGTCGGACACGACTGAAGTGACTTAGCAGCAGCAGTAGCAGTATACACTATGACAGACTACAGTCTGAATAAGAGAACTAATTCTAGAGAGAAAAATTTTGCTTAGATAGAAGGAAGAGGTTCAAGTTCCTTCATGTGCTAGAAGACTCCTGGGAAACACTTGGAAATTTTCATAAAGAACACTAAGTAAACCCATCTAGGATGATACAGGATGGTAATAATCCTCAATGGTCGGGCTTCCCCAGTGGCTCAGCAGTAAAAAATCTGCCTGCAATGCAGGAAACACAAGGTTGATCCCTGGGTCAGGAAGATCCCCTGAAGGAGGGCATGGCAACCCACTCCAGAATTCCTGCCTGGAGAATCCCATGGACAAAGGAGCCTGGCAGGCTACAGTCCATAGTTACAGAGTCGGGCACGACTGAAGCGACTGAGCATGCACAATCCTAAATGGTCACTGAAATCTGTGCCGGAAAGGAATGATGCCTCAGTAAAAGGATCTCTAGATCACTTACATTTATCAGGAGCAGCTTTGTTTGTTGATCTGGTTAAAAAAATTTTTTTTTCACTAAAAATTAGTCTCTTGAGGGATGAGAAAACAGTAACTGTGAGGTTAAGGTATTTGTACAAAGTGCAGGGCATCCCTTTAATACTGAAACCCAAATCTCCTTTACCTCTTCTGTATTCTGGCAAAAATTTTAGCCACTGATGTGTGCACAAATTCCTACATAGGTAGTGTTCTTGAAGGGAGACTTTGCAACCTGGAAACTCAAATCTCATGCGCAAAACACCGACTCATGGGGGAAAATGTAGAAATGACTATTTAACATTGGCTAAATATAAGAACCTTAGGGAATCAAATCAGGTGATAGATGTCAAAGTGCTTCAAAAACTATAAAGCGCTACATAAAATATTGTCTTGATACTGAGTTCCAGTAACCAGTAGAAATTTGACCCTAGTATAGCAGAATTAATGTAATTCTGCCATTATATTTACTATCATTTAATACTTTTTATTACATTAATAGAAACTCCTAAGGGTCCTTACTAAAGTATCCCCCCACGTATATTCCCCGTATAAACGATATCCATTTCTGTTACACTGTATCTTTAGAGTTTATTCGTGGTCCAGTGGTTAGGAATTGGGGTTTTCACTGCCATGGCCTGGGTTCAATCTCTGGTTGGGGAACTAAGGTCCTGCAAGCCAGTCAGCTTATGGCACAGCCAAAAAAAAAGGGGGGGTGGCAGTCATCATATGTTTAAAAGTTTGTGCACCATCCACAAGCTATTAGAACAAATTCAGGAAATGCTATCACACGCAGATGAAAATTAAAGGAATATAGTTTCTCTGTATTTGGGCCAATACTATAAAAACAAATAAAAAACTGCCAGTATAGGACTTCCCAGGTGGCTCAGTGGTAAAGAATCTGTCTGCCAATGCAGGAGACACTGGTTCAATCCCTAGGTTGGGAAGATCCCCTGGAGGAAATAGCAACCACTCCAGTATTCTTGCCAAGAAAATCCCATGGACAAGAGGAGCCTGGCATGCTAGAGTCCATGGGGTTGCAGAGTCAGACAAGATTGAGCATGCCAATGCAGGGGACATGGGTTCGATTCTTGCTCCAAGATTCTACATGCTGTGGGGCAACCAAGCCTGTAAGCCACAACTACTAAAAGCCCACATGCTCTAGATCCCAGGCTCTGCAACAAGACAAGCCACCCCAATGAGCAGCCCACACACCACAAGAAGAGTATTGAGCCAAAGAGGAGCCTCTGCTCACTGCAACTAGAGAAAGCCCATGTGCAGCAACGAAGAACCAGCGCAGCCAAAAAAAAAAGTCTTAAAAAATGGTAAATTAAAAAAAAACCAAACTTCCAAACTTCCAGCATGAAACGTGGCTCATAATCTCATAGTAATACAGTTTATTACTTGGGATTTAAAGAAGTTATTTTACTCAGCTTTTTGTTTTGGAATATTTCATTTCCTTTTGTGGTAGTTCAAGTAGAAGCTGAGGAGTACAGAGACTAGAAGTTGGAGATGAGAGACTAAAAGAGGAGAAACAGTGATGGTGGAGTCCAAAGCTAAGAGGGAAGACAAATTTATTAGACTTGTGCTAAGCCTTGATGTTTTCTCACTTCCAAGCATCTAATAAAGAAATGGTGTCAGTTCTCAGTAATAAGTTCTGAGCTTCAGTTTCAAAACTGGGATTCTGACACCTGTTATAAACTCAAACAGCAATACAACGATATCTAACTTTTACTGAGCACTTACCATGTATCAGGCACTGTTCTAAATGTTTTACATGGATTAACTCAATCATTAAAATAACTCACTGAGATGTTATCTCTATTTTTACAGAAGGGGAACTTTATAGAGAAAGGCCAGGTAAGTTAACCAAAGTAACAGAGCTACTAAGAGGTAAGGTTTGGATTTGAATCCTAAACTTCCCCGTTCTAGTTTACTGCAGTGGTTTTCAAACTACATTCTGAGGAACTTTTCAGCTCCAGGAGTTCTATTTTCAAAATAGACTTTGTTCATTTAAAAAGCTGCAGTAAAAACATCACAATCAAGACTTTTAGTATGATGTTTAATGCACCAAAGGGAATCAACAACATATTAACTTTTTGCTGCCAGGTAAAGTCACTTTTTTGCAGATCTTAGCATAAAGCCAGTCCTGCCACCTCTGAAATCTTAACTGAACTTCCTGTAAATGTTTCATTGATTTGGAAAGTGTAACTCTGCACTGATTTTTTTTTTTTTTTTTAACTCAAGACTAGATCTGTTTGTTCAGGTAAAAAGTACAGTGAGCAATACAAGCTCAAACACTAGGCAAGATTCAGGTACATCTTACCACAAAGCAAAGGCACAAGAGTGAACAAAGAAACATACCACTTCATTCATTTTAAATTTTGGGGAGCTCACTGTCTGACATATTTTAACCTTAAGAAATACAGGTTAGGGAATTCCCTGGTGATCCAGTGGTTAGGGTTCCATGCTCTCACTGCCAAGGGCCCTGGTTCAGTCTCTAACTGGGAAATGAAAATTCCATAAGGCACGGCCAGAAAAAAAAAGGAGAAAGAAAAATGAAAAAAAAGAAAGAAATACCGGGTAGATATGATTTTGAAAAAATCTCCGGTGTTCTTATTATCTCCTCTTATTCCTCTTGCTAAACAGAATATTTAACTGAAAGGTATCTTGAGATGGCAAGCGAAACTGATAGCGGAAAAAAAATTAACCTCCTCCATTCCCACTTCAGCCACACAGCACCAGTGTCACAGTCTGGACCTTGTGCCCCCAATCCCCTGCCCTTCCACTCTGCTGTATCAATAACTCTCAGTGACTCCTCAACTCTATGGGTCTAAGTCAACTATTCCACTGACCGTATGCCATCTGGTATTCAATGACTAAAAGAGATATAACAGCTTTCTTTTTCACTTTTTCTCCTTATCCAGCTGAGATTTAATGAGCTATCATTACAATATTTTGACCGATGCCCTAAACACTTTTGCGCCTGTCATTCTGTTGCATGCATCTGGCAAACCACAACTCTGAACGAAGCTGTCCACTGGCTTTCTTCATACACTGGTGCCAGAGTAGCTGAGCACCAGAGGGTCAACAAAGCACAGGTCGGTTATCACACTTACGTTCATGACCACCGACTTCAATGACGTCTCCACGCTGCTAGATAATCCTACTGTCTCCAGCTGTCTCTCACAACTATTATTTCAAACATTTTCTACTTCTTTCAAACCTTGGGACTTCTGTCCCTCCCATCTCCAAGGCAACTCACAGCTGATGACTTTGCCTAATTTAAATGAGTTGTATGCATCTTATTCTTGTTTTCTTTCAAATATAATAGAGTATAACATCTTCTCGGGAAAGTTATGAGATTACTTCTCTCTCTCTCCTCCCTCTCTAAGCTGTTTCCTTCCCATGGACATTCAGTCTATTTTATACACTGGGATTCCACTTGAAACTTCTTTACAAAAGGAGTCACTGCACACATAATCAGATTAAAAACAAGTCAGGAACTGGATGTCACACACACAACTAGTAACACTGACATTACTAACATTTTCAGAAACAAAGCCTGCAGTTTCACCAAATTTGAAATCATTCTGATATTTTCTTTATATGCTTTACAGTTTAAAAAAACACATATAATTAACATATAAGATTATGTATGTTTAAGGTGCACAAAGTGTTTATTTGATACATTTATAAATTGCAACATTATCACTGTAGCAATAGCTAACACTGCTACAGGGTCACATAATAATCATACATATTTTACACTTAAGAGCTGTGCTGACTCTATAGGCAAGAAAAGGAGCAGAAATTCTTAGAGTGTTATTTTAATAACCAGTAAATCTGACAGCATGATTTTGTGTTACTAGGTCTAGATGGGGGAGAGAAAGGAGGAGGAAGCAACAAATGTCCCAGCCACGGCTTTTTTTAAGGGCTAAAAATACTGCAGGATAAATACAGAATCATAAGCAATACTTAAGAAGTAAGTCTGACAGCACAGTGATACATTCTTACAACAAAATATTCATGGAGGGAGTCTGATAGTCCCAACTCTCATTATTCCCTTCACCTGCACTGAACAAGCAGTTAGAAAAGAAGTTTATTCCTTTACTCCCATCAGCTCTCCTGGCAGCTGTTACATTAATTAAAGTTTTGGTCTTACAGGTCTGGGTGAGTGTGAGTGAGTGAGTGTGTGTGTGTATGTGTGTGTGGGGTGTAGTTGGTGGCCCAAGCCAGGAAAAATCCTGCAAAGGCATTCACCTGGGATACCCTTCAGAAAGATGCTTTCCTCTTTCCTGAGGGCACCACCTCGTCGCTGCTGCCCACAGTTCGGTGGTGTTACAGCAGGCACTGTTTGCTACTGGGCTGCCTACAACTCTAATGTGTTACTTAATTTTGTAACTACTATTAGGATCTCGAAAGCGTTTTGTGATGCGCTGGAATGAAAGATGCTCCATAAAATGAAGTTTATTATTAGGATTATTACAGCTCCGGGGCCTAAAATAAAGCAAAATTATAACCACAGAGGCTTCAAAGGGAAAATCGGAAGCCACATGCATGTCAAATACTGCCAAGTGGGCAGGGGCTGGGCAGGGGCGCGGGTCTGCGGCTCTCATCCGGCGCCCCCACCGCCACCAGCTCTCGCGGCACCATTAACCCGGTCCTGCCCGGACCTCTATCCCGGACGCCGCTTCTCAGGGTGGGGGAACAAGGGTCAGCGGTCGGCCCCGACTCCTTTCGGCCTCTTGTCGCCCGTCAGCTCTCTGGGGACCCTCACACCCCACAGGCTGCCTCGCTCCGGGCCCCAGTCTCACCGCCTGGTTTCTAATTCCTTCACAGGCGCCTCAGTTTCCTCCAAATCGGTTTCCTCCTGTCTCCCACCTTGACTTTTTTTTTTTTTTTTTTAATCCAGGACGACGCTCGTTCCTCTCTCCGCTGTCCCTCAGGTTGGCGGCTGTCTCCCTTCACCCTCTCTCCCAGGTCTAGGACCACCAGCCCGGTCCAGATCTCCTCGCCCCTCGGCCACTTCGCACTCAGCCCGTGGTGCCGTTCCCTTCCGTCCGGGGGTCCGGCTCGCGACCCGCGTGTCCCCTTCGCCAGCCCCTCGGCCAGGCAGCCCGGGTCGCCTCACCGCCCCCTTCTTCTCAGGCTGGCCGCCGCCGCGCATCCTCCAGCTCCGTCTTCTCCTGAGCCGGGTCTCCCCTCCCCTCCCTTCGCCCTCAGCCAATCCCCCGCCCGGCCCCGCGCGCCTGCCGCTCGCTCACCCGCGGACTCCCCGGTGTTGATCCAGTCCGGGTTGGCGATGCTGGCGATGGCGAAGATATCGGCGGCCAGAAAGAGACATCCTGAGATGATGGTCAGTTTATCCATCTCCCCGCCCCGTCCCCCCACCCCCCGAGCCCCGGGCAGGCCGCGGCCTCACGCCTCCCGCCCCATGGGCCGCCGCCGGGGCCAGAAGACCCCACGCCGCCGCCTCGCTCCCCTGGGCCCCCGCGCGCCGCTCGCGCCCTCCGCGCGCCCGGGACTAGCAGCCGCGGCGCGGCCCGCACAGCCGGAACCGCCACCCGCCCCGGAACTGCTCCTCCCGCCCGCCCCTCACCCGGAAGCGAAGCCGAGGCGCTGGCGCGGCCGGCTCCGGCTCTGGGCCCCTGACGACCCCGTTCTGTCCTCTCGGTCCAGCCCAGGCTCGCAGCCCCAGTCCTTCCTCCCGCCCGCCTCAGGCCTTGCTCCGCCCGGCTTCTTCTCGGCCGCCCGCCTCGTTGCCCTGGACTGGGCAGGAGCCGCTTTTCTTCCGGCAGGAGGCGGCCTCGGGACCGCCGATGGAGCCGGTGACAGGCTCTTGTCACCTTGTATTATCGTAGCCTCTGCCGTATCCGTCAGCCCGGGACTGCCCCATTTAGGGAATGATTATGGACTCCTGCTTGCAGCAGGCACTGTAGGTGCTGGGGGTGCCGGAGTGGACAGGAGAAAGAAGTTTCCCGCTCTCAGAAAGCTTACCTTCTAGTCGGGGAAGAGACGGAAACTTTGTTAAAAACTGATCTTTAATGCTAGGTGTTAATCGGTTAATTAAATTGGGGGTCGGTCTGATGAGAGGTTTAAGGGGCGGCGGTTTGATGATACTTAGGATAACCAGGGAAGGTTTCATTGAAAACGCCACCTTCATAAAGACCTCATGCGTGAAGATCTGGGCAAGACTGTTCCAGATAGAAAAGAAAGTTCAAAGAACATTAGGGAAGCGGGCAAGGAAGTGGTTGGGCTGTTCAAGGAACTGCAAAACGGCCCATGTGGCTGGAGAAAAAGAGAGATCAAATGTAGGACTTCGAGAGCCGTGATAAAGAGTTTGGATTTTGTTCTAAATGCAACAGGAAAG
This sequence comes from Bos grunniens, assembly GCF_055505025.1. Classification (NCBI taxonomy): domain Eukaryota; kingdom Metazoa; phylum Chordata; class Mammalia; order Artiodactyla; family Bovidae; genus Bos; species Bos grunniens. The sequence continues at coordinate 23,091,458 of NC_141189.1, forward strand.
CACTGGAGGGTTTAAAGCAAGAGAGTGATAGGTCTTAGTCTGTAAAAAGAGTATAGATTGTAGGTGGGGAGGGGCGAGAACAAAAGCAGAGATACCAGTTTAGAGGCACAGTAGTCTAGGAGAGAGAGAAATGTAGCTTTAGCTAGGATAAGAGTAGTGAGGATGGGGGACAATGGGCAGATAGGGATGTTTTTTAGGCAGAGGAAAGGACGTGCTGATAAATGGGGGTAGGGAGGAATTGAAACAAAGAGGATTCAGGGAATGACTCCTACATTTTTGGCCTGAGTAACTGGGCGTTTGATGATACTATTTACTGAGGTGGGATGTGGGGAGGGGCTTAAGTTGGATGGAGAAACAGAAAAAGAGAGGGTTGGCAAAATTTGTTAGCGACACATATGGTCTACCACAAACGATTTTGCTATCTAGTAGAGGTTTCCTTTTCTTCCATGACTCATGTACTAAATCACTATTAACCCTGACGTTGAGTCCAGCTCTTTCTTTCCCAGATAGTTCCCCATGCAGCGAACAGGAAATGAGATGCTCATTTTCTCCATAAAGGCCACGTAGGTCATCTCTAGAAAGACCTAGAAGAGTGATATCTGTCTCTATTTTTGGAATGCCTACATGTCCACAGAACTCAGCAGGTTTCAAATTCCACCAGACGAACAGCTTTGCAGAAATGCACAGAGTTATCAGTATCACCACATAGATTGGGTAAGGAAGTTCAATTGCTAGCCTATAGACTTTCCTGTCCAAACATTGGTCTCTTATGGGGGCGGGGGGGAGGGAAGGGTAGGGTTTTTATTATTATTATTAAATCATATATTTTTCTTCTGCCACAGAAATTGACACAAGCTGATTTATATGTTCCAGGGACTTAGACATAATGCATATCACATTACTGCAGGAATTTTTCACTGTTTGTTGTTTAAACATTGGAGAACTTTGGCGGAGTCATTTTCTTGGCTTCTTTCTAGTGTTTCTGTTGCCAAGTGATAGAAACTCCAACTGTACAGTTCTGAATTCTCAAACAATGTCCATGGATGTTTACCATTGACCAGTTGAGAATCTTAGGGTGAAATGTTGGAACACTTGCCTATTCTAACTCCAACTAAGTGGAATTATGACTTGATTCTTGTATTTTAAAAATACAAGCATAAATTCCTCCCTCTACCCAGGCATCCCTTCCTGTCCCTCCTACCTTTGCCCCTCCATGAGAGGTCTGAATCTAAAATTAAAACACAAAAACAACTATTACAAAGGTAAAATAATTTAAAACTTTTTTTTCTACTGGATTAATAGCTGCACATCACTATAGACAACAGCCACCTATCCCATTCCTTACCAGTCAGGATGTGGGATGAGAGAGGTGGGCAGGAACCAAATACTCTGTTTACAGATTTCCTATTAGTCCCAATAATTTGGGGCTGGTTTTAGCCCCCAGTTTCATTCTTGCTTGCCAATGTAGTGTTTCAGAGTCCCAAGACTCTCAGGACAGGACAGATCAGTCTGTTCTCTGTATCTCAGTCTAGATTTTAGTAGAGGCACACCCTAGGGGTTAGGGAGACATGGTGTGATGGAGTGAAAAAGAATACAGAACCATATTTCAGTCCCACCCATGCTACTAACTTGAACTTGGGAAAGTCACATCACCTCTCTGGGCCTCTTTCCTGTGTGTGACCAATAGACTCCCAGAGTCAGGCACTCCGTTTCAGTGATAGAACCTCCCCATCCTCTCACCTCTGTGCAGAGCAGCTAGAACTTTTGTATCCAGAGAGAAGATGAGCCATGAGGCTCCAACAGGCAGAAAGTCCTTAAGGACCCAGGAAAACAGAAGGTCCCCAGGAGGGAGCGATGCTAGCACCCTGAAGTCATAGATAGTAATTCTGTGGTTTTTAAAGGGCTCTGGACATAGCATGTCTTGTCATGATGGATGTTAGGCCTCAGCCCAGCAGAGGCTGAATCCAGAGGCGACCTCAAGGAAAGCTGTGGAGGGGACCGTGCGATCACTCTTCTCTTTAAGGAGGATCTTTGGCCTGACAGGATAAAGAACACACCGCCTCCCTGGGGATCAGGTTTACCATGCAGGCTGAGGATGTGGTGACTGCACCATACATGTTCACCTGGGGTTTCTGGGATTAGATGAAATGAAAGAGCTAAATCCAGAGGCTAGTAACTTGTGCTGGGGGCTCAAATATCATTTAGTCTCTTGGATTGGGTTCTGTTGAAGCTGACTTAGGGACAGATTATTGATTATAGTACAAGAAGTTTATTAGGGAGTATTCTTAGGATCAACTCCTGTGGAGGAAGGGAAGGAAGCAGGACTGGGCAGAGGAAGCAGTTTGACTATGGTGCAGTCACAGGAGGCTTTGGCAAGCCCACAGGGAACTCTGAAGTGGTAATGGCTGTTCTGAGTTCTGAGCTGGGGTAAAAGGGCCAACAAAGCCTTGGTATCTCTGCTTGGACCAGTCATTGGATGCTAGACATGAGGCATGACCTAGGGTAATGTGGCTCTTCAGCCAAAGACAATTCCTTGAGAGGGCTGACCGCTGAGAGCTGTCAACCTACAACCTCCCCAGGAGCTGGGGCATTGGTCCTCCAGTCCTGAAGGGGGACTTGGTAGGACGGTGCAGCATTTGCAACAGTGTACCCATTGTGCTGAACAGATCCACTTGCTTCTGTTTAGTTCTGAGCGCATCACCTTCAGGACCCAGTGGAGTCTTTTCCTGTGGGACAGTTATAACAGGAAGGTTAATGGGACAAAATAGAACTCTTGCTGCTGCTGCTGCTGCTGTAGCTCACCTTGATGTATAACTGACATACTCATCGTTTCCTGCCTCTCCTATCCATCCTAGATTTCTCTCACCCTCAGCACCTCTAGGTGGCTTACATGGTGGCATGGCCCAGACCTCCATCCCTAAGGGGGTTGAGCCTCTGGTTGCCATGTACCTCTCAGGCTGTGGCTGCTGAGTTTGTCTATTTACTATAAAATAGGGCAAAGGAGAACTGAGGCACCCAGGTAGATCATATGGGTGCCAAGCCATTTTACTACCATTGAAAAACAACCATCTTAATGCTTCCCTGTGCCCAAGGCTATGTATGCTCCTCCTCTATGGGGGATGGGGTCCTCATTATTACCTGGGCAGCAGGTCCAGCTCCAGAATCCCATTGTAGCATCTACTCGTTCATGCTGTCCCTGGCATAAGCTGTTGCAGGTTGGGTTCTCTGGGAATACTCTGAGTTGCAGGGCATTTACTGGGGCATACTCTCCATCAGTGGACAGAAGGAAGCAAGGCCTTGCAGAGGGAGAAGCTGGGTTGCCGAGCAGCGATAGAAGGACCTCAGCAGGTCCCTTAGGGGGCTCTGAAGCTGAGATGGCCCTTTACAGTTGTTCAAGTTGGGCTGAGGGAGCCAGGTTTTTTACCCTGCATCGATCGGTCACTGGATACTAGCTGCCCTGGTTAGGTGTGATCTCAGGCAAGGGCTCTCTTCAGCCAGTGGCAGATTTGAGGTAGAAGAGAACGAACAGATCCTTCAGTCCTGAGGGGGATCTGGGCAGCACAGCATAGCATCCACAACAGTTGGTACCTTTCAGTTCCACCAGTCAGTGTGATCTTGGCATTCACTATGAAGAGTTTTCAGTCTGGAATAGAAGGAAGGTCCAGGAACCCCTGTGCGCCAGGTCCCACATAGGACCTTGAAGGCTGACGTACTTGATTCCTGTAAATGCTCACCATTCTCTACTGATAGGAAAATGGAGGGAAAGGATGCATTTTATGATAGAATTAATTTAGTGTCTGGACAGAAGCCTCGCCAGACTGAAGGAGGAATCAGGCAATCTATCACAAGGAGCTACCTGCAGGAGATGCCTTGAGGCTGAGAGTGACAGGGAACAGGATGACATTTCCTTCTGAATCAGCCACCTGAGCACAAAATGTATCCAACAAGAAGTCTGCTCTGGGTAACTGGGTAAAGCCACAGAAGCAGCTGAATAAGCTGGGACCTCCCAGTTTACCATGGAAATCTTTGGTCAGTGCCACACCTCACAGGTGCTTGATTACTGTTTGTTGAAGGCATGAACACGAGAGACTTTGCCTTTTGGTTTTATCAGAGTCATATGACAGTGCGTGTGTGCGTGTTAAGTCGCTTCTGTCGTGTCTGACTCTGCAGCCCTGTGGACTGTAACTTGCCAGGTTTTTCTATCCATGGGATTCTCCAGACAAGGATGCTGGATTGGGTTCCAAGGGATCTTCCCAACCTGGGGATCGAACCCTTGTCTCCAGTATCTACCTGCATTGGCAGGAGAGTTCTTTACCATTAGTGCTGCCTGGGAAGCCCAGGGATGACAGTAGTACTGTGTTATTACATTGTTTTCTATTTCTTATAGAATTTATTTTTGATAATTTATACTTTCCTAAAATTGTTCACTTCATCTGTTTTTTAAATCTAAGTTCCAGGAGGATAGAGCCTATGTTTGTTTTGTCTACTGTTGTGTCCTTTGCATCAGCAAAAACCATGCAGCAGGCTTCCAGTAAATATTTGTTGTGTGAGTCAATGTGTGTGTGTGTGTGGGGAGGTGGTGAGTTATTTTGGAAAAAAAGAAGGAAGAATTAATTCCTCTCCTAATCATGACTCATTTTTTTCAGGCCACCCTTGGCCTTTTCTCATTCAAAACATTCATGAATAAAGTGCAGTTCCAAAGCAGTTGGCGCTGTTGATGTAACAGTGTGAAAATACCATTATTGGGAGCTCAGCAGGACATCTGTGCTCATCTATGAACTAGTCATGATATTCTGCAGACCATTCACATCTTTGAGGCCCCCTCTTAGGTTTCCTCCACCCTCTCCATTTCAGTAATTTCCCAAGAATGGGTGATGAACCCAGTATGAGCCAGGCACTGTGTTAGTCCCGCAGAAGTTTTGTTTTTCTGCACCAAAATTTTCACGTACTGCATTTTCCAGGGTTTCCTGAAGCATTGTGGTGACCACACTGCCGCGCAACGTCGGGAATGCGGCGTCGCAGCGCCCCCTGGGGGCCAGCTCGAGATCTCCTCGCCACTGGCGATCGATCCGCAGGGCGCCGGCTTCTGGTTCGAAACAGTTGGGAGATGGACTGACTCCAGCTTCCGCTCAGGGAGGCCCTCCTGAGCGGCCTGGCCTCCCAGGGCCATGAAGAAGTCCGTCCAGAAAAACGTTAAAGGTAACTGGGTATGTTCTGGAGACCAAGACTCCTTCACTTTTCCTTGTCTGTAAAATGGGGACATCACACTCTTGGCTTCTGAGACAGCGTCTCACCATCCTTTGTTTACCAAACTATAATTTGCGTACAGGAAGATTCCCGCCCCCCCCCCCCCCCCGCCCTTTTTTTTTTAGTGTACAGCTCTGTGAATTTTGATAGTCATATATCCGCATTTAACCCCCTACAGTCAGGACGTGGCGGTTCCACAACCCCTGAAGCTACCTTGTGATGCCCGTTTACTGCCAACCCCCTTTCCACCCCAGCTCCCGACACTTCTGATCTGTTTTCTGTAGTTTTGCCCTTTCTACTGAGACTGTCACAAAAATGGAAGCATACAGTATGGAGTCTTTTGAATCTGGCTTCTTTCACTTAACCCTGCTGTCTTTTGTGACTGGGCTTCATAGATTATATCAGGAGCATGTTTAATTTGCAAGCTGAGGTTGGAACTCAGACCCTGTCTATGATGCCAGTTCTCTGTTTGCTCAGGAGCCATAGATTTGAGGAGGGGATGACCTGTTCCAAATTGCTCCTATAATCCTGAAAAGTCTCAAAGATGGTGCCTTCTTTATACTGGGATTCTTGCCTGGAGAATCGCCATGGACAAGAGGAGCCTGGCGGGCTATAGTCCACGGGGTCGCAAAGAGTCGGACATGACTGAGCGACTGAGCACACCCTTAATTTTTCAGTCAGAGAGCATCTGTGGTTGTGGGGAGGGTGAGGTTGGAGACAGGCAAGGACACTTGCGTGAAGTTGAAAGGACTGTGAAACCCCTGGAGATGTGGGAAATGCCCCCTCCTCTAGCAGTGGGGAGGACTCCTGGACCCACTCCCCCCACCCACAAACACTACAGTCACCTGGATTTGGCAAAGGTTTGGCAAGTAGCAGTTTGTCACTTCTCCTTAAGGAAACGTGCTGGTGTGTGAAATGCTGGAAGAGTGTGCTGAAAGCAGGTTTCCCCAGAAGCTTCCTGTGAACCGAAAATGAATCTCAGAAGCTTCCTCTTGGAAAAATAACTTGTTGTTCTAAATCACTCCTCAGTCTTTGAAACTTTTCTTGTGAGATTTAGTTCTGTGTAAAACATATTTCAATTCCTCACTACCCGTTTTCCTGGATTTTCCTTCCAAATGCTTATTTTCTACTGTCCATTTCCACTGACATTGTCATGACATGCTTGGGTGAATGCAGTAACACTTTGTCTCTTCCAGTCTGGACCCCACAATCCATATAGCAGCCTGAGGTGTTTGATTCTTTCTTTGAATGCAGATCTTAGCTTGTCCTGCCAAGATCACTTTGAAGCTTTTCCAGTGAGGTAAAATGCTGAGCAGCCTGTCTGCGACGGATTTGCTCCTCCTGTCTGGCCCCTACTGATCTCCTTTTATGTTCTTTCCTGCCTCAGAATCTTATTTGTTCCCTTCCACCATACTTTGCTTAAAGCTCTCATATTGGGTCCTTCGACCTCAATTCAAATTTTACCTCTTCTGTGAAGCCTTGACCCCTCTTCCCCACAGGAGACTTAACCTGTTGGTCACCCTCAGAACTCTCTGTATTTTTCCTTCATGGCATGTGTTACAGTTTGTTGTTCAACGTATGTTTACACAGCTCATTGATATTTGTCTCCTCCACTAGGCTGGAAGATTCATGAGGGCAAGAAACACTTCAGTTTCTAGCCCACTGCCTGTATCAATAAATACTTGTTAAGTGAATGGATAATAATAACTAACTTTAATTAAACATGCACAGTGTGCTAGGCACTGTGCAAAAGCCCTTTACCTGTCTCCTTTAATTCTCATAACAACCCTCTGAGTGGGTATCTTTATTATCCTCTCTTTACTGATGCAGAAACTAAGGCAGAGAGAGGTTAAGTAACTGCCCTAAGATTCTGGCGTTAAGACCCCAGTTACTACTGTCATGCTGATATCTAGCAGAAAGACTAAAACAAATCTCTCCATTTCTAGGAAAACAAGTCAACCTCAAGGTCAAGCCATCTGTACACGACTTGAGCAAAACTCAACAGACCAAACTCACTGTGGGTAGTATGGGATTAGGCCTGATCATCATCCAGCATGGGCCCTACCTTCAGATCAGCCATCTCATTACAAAGGGAGCTGCAGCAAGGGATGGCACACTCCAGCCAGGTGACTGTGGTTTCCCCAGGCCTCCCGACCCCTCTACTTCTGCCTCCCTTTCATCTGCCTTCAGGGAGACTCAGGTTATTAGGTTCCAGTGTAACAGTGCTGATGGTGACATTGTTTGAGAGCTTTCAGTGGGCAAGCCAGCTGCTACTACTTGTATAACCCTCACTGTATTTACTCGTTGAATTCTTTCACTATTTATTTTTGGCTGTGCTGTTTCTGTGCGGGCTCTTCTGTAGTTGTGAGCACGGGTTACTCTCTTGTTGCAGTGGTTGAGCTTCTCGCTGGTAGCGGCTTCTCTTGCTGTGAAGCATGGGCTCTAGGGTGCACATGCTTCAGTCGTGGCTCCAGGGCTCAAGAGCACAGGCTCAGTAGCTGTGGGATACGAACTTAGTGCTTCACGGCACATGGAATCTTCGCAGCTCAGGAATTGAACCCAGGACTCCTGCTTTGGTAGGCGGATTCTTTACCACTGAGCCATCAGGGAAGCCCTATTTATTGAATTCTTATAATAACCCTTTCGGTAGGAACTATGAGAAGGCAATGGCACCCCACTCCAGTAGTCTTGCCTGGAAAATCCCATGAATGGAGGAGCCTGGTGGGCTGCAGTCCATGGGGTCGCTAAGAGTCAGACACACTGAGCGACTTCACTTTCACTTTTCACTTTCATGCATTGGAGAAGGAAATGGCAACCTACTCCAGTGTTCTTGCCTGGAGAATCCCAGGGACGGGGGAGTCTGGTGGGCTGCTGTCTATGGGGTCGCACAGAGTCAGACACGACTGAAGCGACTTAGCAGCAGCAGCAGCATGATTATCATCTGCCTTTTACAGATGAGGAAACTAAGCCTCAGTGAGACTGAGTTCCTTGTCAAGGTTCACCCCCATCTAGAAGGGATTCATATACAGGAATAGTGTCACTCCAGAGTTTATGGCTCTGTATGGATAAGGCTTTCTTCTTTTGTAGGCAGTATGAATCATCATTAACATTTAGATGTGTGATCTCATTTCACCTGACTGACAATCCCCAAGGTAGATTCTACATTAAACCGATATACGGATGAATCAGATATTTGGTAACTTGTACGTTGTCACACCAAGGAGTGGAGATGTGAACGCTGTCTTTGTCAGTACTGCCCTGCTTCTCTTGTCTTTAGATGAATGAATTTTCCATCCAATTCAAGACATTTCCCCAGTGCCTTCTCTGGGCTGTGCTCAGGAGTCAGGGACGCACAATGGGATGGTAAGGTGGTGGAAGGAAAAACCATTCAGGCGAGCTGGCCTGAATTCAGGCCCAGGCTGTACCTCTTTTTGGTTCTTTGACCTTGGACAGAGTCCTTTAACTTTCCTGGCCTTAGTCACCTCATCTCTAAATTGGGATAATACCACCTTGGAGAGCCACAGTGCTATGGAAATATTGGCAATCCTTTCTCTAAGGCTGTTCTTAGAGATTCTCCAGACTTGTATCTTGTTTTGTTGTTAACCAAAAATGATTGTGTATTGGCCAAAGTATTGGCTAATATTTTTGCATCAGGTCACCTGATGCAAAGAGCCGACTCATTGGAAAGGACCCTGATGCTGAGAAAGATTGAGGGCAGGAGGAGAAGGGGATGACAGAGGATGAGATATTAGGATGGCATCATCGACTCAATGGACATGAGTTTGAGCAACCTCCAGGAGATGGTGAGGGACAGGGAAGCCTGGCATGCTGCAGTCCATAGGGTTGCAAAGAGTAGGACATGACTTAGCGACTGAACAACAACAACAAAAATGATTGTGGTACCACAGCCCTAGTGGATTAAACCACTGGTTTGCAACGCTGGTTACTTATTAGAATCACCTGGAGACCTTTTAAAATAAAAATGGATTGGCCCCATCTCCCCAGAGATTCTGATTCAGTTGGTTTGGGGACAGGGCAGTTCATGGTTTAAAAGCTTCTCAGGTTATTCTAGTTGTAGTTAGGGTTAAATGCAGTGGATTAAAGAATTAAGTGGATCAATGATGCTGTTATGAAAGTTTACCTCACCTTAAAATCCAAAGCATTTTCTCCACGTATCACTATTTGGTGCTAGGGAACAGCCTTCCAGAAAGAAAGTTCTGGACTTTCCATCCAAAAGAATTCTAGGCCAGGTCCCATGGGCCTATTCTGCTTGTTCTCCGTAGGTTTTTTGGAGTTAGGGGACAGATGCTGGTTGATAAGCAGAGAGCACACTCACTGGAGTGGGATGGGAGTATGCTTTCATGAAACAGAATCTCCGGGTGAGGTCATAGTGTGCTCCTGGAGGTCAGAGGCAGTCTTGAATTCATCTTTTAATGAACTCAAGGGACTTACCATTCGAACTGGTGCATTTATTATGTCTGTGCTTGATAAATGAAGAGTAAGTGAGCATTTGTTCTAGGCATTTTGCAAGGTGTTTCCATGTCTATTATCTAATCTTTGCAACACTCCTAGAAGGTAGATAACGAAATACAGAGGCTCAGAGAGATGAAGTAAATTGTTTAGTACAGAGCTAAGTGGGTGGTCAGAGCTGATTTGAACCCATGTCTGCTTAGAAAGCTCATACCTTTGACTAGAAAAGAGATTGCAATATGGAGTAAGTCCCATATCTCTTCATTACAAGTCAGGCACTTCTCTTCAAGGTCTGGGATTCAAAGGCTCTGTAACTCAGTCCCTTTGACAATGATGATGAGATTTGGAGAGGTGATGGTCCTAGAAACCTGATTTTTTTTTTTTTTTTACCCCATTACCTCCCAGCCCCATTATTTCTTACATGCTTTGCATTTCTCTTCTTTTGCTGTTTCTTAATAGGGCTTCATCTTGATTTCCTAATTTATTTTGGCTAAACTTTAAAATCCTTTTGGCCAGCATAGTTTTAGCAAACTCTGATATCCAAAATCTTAAGAAATTAATACAGCATTTTTCTTTTCTTGGAGAAATTAATATAGATTGGAAGGTAAACAAAGTTATGTACCGGTCACCACCCTTACTAGGCCACATTAATTCAGTAAGCATTTCCTGAATGCCTGCTGTGTGCAGACATCAGGCACGGGGTGTGATGGTGAGCCAGTCATGTGTGGTCTCTAACCACACAGAGCTTATGGAATTTACAGCCTAGTTGAGAGAAATGGGAGAAGACTAAAATCTACTTTTCGGTAGTGGCTTGGCTGCTGAAAAGTTGATTAAATATAGATAACTGGGACAGTCTATACAATGTGGTTCCTACAGCCCATTAAAACAGAAAAAAATGTATAATATTAATATTTATAAATACCAAATTGGTGCTTCTTTATGAAAGGCAATGTTAATGTCTCTTGCTAGAATAATCACATTCATACAATGACACCTTTGGTTTATAGTCAGGATGGTCAGGCAATTAAGCTGTTTATTTTCTGCCCTCTCGATAAGTCACCTTTTTAACAACATAATTAAGCAGCATGTCAAGCCATAGCTTTCAGCTATAAACACCCCTTTTAACATTAGGCAAGTAAGCTTATCCCATGAGGGTTTCTTTTTTTTTTTGACATTTTAATTAACCTCTATATGGTGAACAGCTGTTTCGGATTACACAATCTGCAGGTAGTTGGGAGAAGCCCTGTTTCATTCTGAAGTTAGCCACAGCTGTCTTTAAAGACCAAAGTAGAAGCTTTTCTCCACCCATCTCAGTATTCATTTTCTTTAAAACTGTGACCTTTCATTTTGGATAGAATCTAGCAATATGGAAATTTGTCTTTGGCGTTCCTTGGAGGCTTCCTTTAGGATCAGCGTAATTCCAATTACAGCAGAGTACAGAGTAGTGCTTCCCAGGTGAGTCTCAGTGGTAAAGAATCCACCTGCTGATGCAGGAGACATGGCAGATGCAGGTTTGACACCTGGGTTGGGAAAAACCTCTGGAGGAGGAAATTGCAACCCACTCCAGTATTCTTGCCTGGAAAATTCCATGGACAGAGAAGCCTGGTGGACTACAGTCCATGGGGTTGCAAAGAGTTGGGGAGTAGTAATAGAGAAAGTACTTAATCTTGACTCTTTTCTACTCTGAGGTTAGACCTCAGCTGTCTTAGAATGAGGTGATTGAGGGATCCCTAGCTTCCCATGCATAGTGGGGTAAACATTCTTTGGGACTTATTAGGGTCACTTTATCTGGTGTTAGCTCTGAAGTCTCCATGACCATTTGGCAGGATGATAGTACTTGTATGATCTGATAACTAAGATTTTATTTACCCAATGTGAATCTGTCCTTAAGAATCAATTTCCCTGTATTTCTTCTTCTCTTGCTAGATGCCCTTATAGCAGTCAGGGGTCTTAACTGCAAGCAATAAAAAGTTCTATTGTTGTTGTTGTTCAGTCTCTTAAAAAAGTCATGTCCAAATCTTTGCAACCCCATAGACTGTAGCACGCCGGGCTTCCTTGTCATTTACCATCTCCCAGAGTTTGCTCAAACTCATATCCTTTGAGTCAGTGATGCCATCCAACCATCTCATCCTCTGTTGTCTCCTTCTCCTGCCCTCAATCTTTCCCAGTATCAGGGTCTTTTCAAATGAGTTGGCTCTTTGCATCAGGTGGCCAAAGTATTGCCCTTCCAGCATTAGTCCTTCAAATGAATATTGAGGGTTGATGTCCTTTAGGATTGACTGGTTTGATTTCCTTTCTGTTCAAGGAACCCTCAAGAGTCTTCTCCAATACCACATTTCTAAAGCGTCAGTTCTTCAGCACTCAGCCTTCTTCATAGTCCCACTCTCACATCCATACATGACTACTGGAAAAACTAGCTTTGATCATACAGATCTTTGTTGGCAAACTGATGTCTCTGATTTTTAATACTCTTGTCTAGCTCTGTCATAGCTTTTCTTCCCAGGAACAAACAAACGTCTTCTAATTTCATGGCTGTAGTCACTGTCTGCAGTAAATTTGGAGTCCAATAAAATAAAGTCTGTCACTGTTTCCATTGTTTCCTCATCTATTTGCCATGAAGTGATGGAACTGGAACCCATGATCTTAGTTTTTTGAATGTTGAGTTTTAAGCCAGCTTTTTCACTTTCCTCTTTCACTTTCATCAAGAGGCTCTTAGTTCCTCTTCACTTTCTGCCATAAGGATGATGTCATCTGCATATCTGAGGCTATTCATATTTCTCCCAGCAATCCAGCTTGTAATTCATCCAGCCCAACATTTCACATAATATACTCTGCATAGAAGTTCAATAAGCAGGGTGACAATATACAGCCTTCTCGTACTCCTTAACCAATTTAGAACCAGTCTGTTGTTTCATGTCCGGTTCTAACTGTTGCTTCTTGACATGCATATAGATTTTGGAGGAGGCACATAAGGTGATCTGATGTTCCCATCTCTTTAAGAATTTTTCACAGTTTGTTGTGACCCACACAGTTAGTCAAAGGCTTTGGTGTAGTCAGTGAAACATGTTTTTCTGGAATTCTCTGGCTTTTCTATGATCCAGAGGATGTTGGCAATTTGATCTCTGGTTCCTCTGCCCTTTCTAAATCCAGCTTGAACATCTCAAAGTTCTTGGTTCACATACTGTTGAAGCCTAGCTTGGAGAATTTTGAGCATTACTTTGCTAGCATGTGAGATGAGTGCAGTTGTGCAGTAGTTTGAGCATTCTTTGGCATTTCTTTTCTTTGGGAGTGGAATGAAAACTGACGTTTTCCAGTCCTGTGGCCACTGCTGAGTTTTCCAAATTTGCTGGCATATTGAGTGCAGCACTTTCACAACATCATTTTTTAGGATTTGAAATAGCTCAGCTGGAATTCTATCATCTCCACTAGCTTTGTTCATAGTAATGCTTTCTAAGGCCCACTTGACTTTGCACTACAGGATGTCTGGCTCTAGCTGAGTGATCACACCATCATGGGTTATCTGGGTCATGAAGATCTTTTTTGTATAGTTCTGTGTATTTTTGCCACCTCTTCTGAATCTCTTCTGCTTCTGTTAGGTCCATACTGTTTCTGTCCTTTATCAAGGCCATCTTGGCATGAAATGTTCCCTTGTTATCTCTAATTGTCTTGAAGGGAGCTCTAGTCTTTCCCATTCTGTTGTTTTCCTCCATTTGCATTGTTCACTTAAGAAGGCTTTGTTATCTCTCCCTGCTGTTCTTTGGAACTGTACATTCAGATGGTTATATCTTTCCTTTTCTCCTTTTCCTTTGGCTTCACTTCTTTTCTCAGCTATTAATAAGGCCTCCTCAGACAAGCATTTTGCCGTTTTGCATTTCTTTTTCTTGGGGATTATTTTGGTTGTTGCCTCCTGTACAATGTAACGAATCTCCATCCATAGTTCTTCAGGCATTCTATCAGATCTAATACCTTGAATCTATTTGTCACTTCCACTGTATAATCATAAGGGATTTGATTTAGGTCATACCTAAATGGCCTAATGGTTTTTCCTGCTTTCTTCAAGCTCTCCCTTGAAGTTTAAAGAACTTCAAGTTCTGTAAAGGCACTGAATTTAGAACATTTAATCTGACAGAATTCCTGGAAGGCCTTGACCACCAGGTTTGGAAAATGATGAGAGAACAAAAGGCCATGGAAACTGGATGCTCCTGTCGCTTCTCTGTATCTCCTGCTCCAGGTTTAGTGACCCAGAGGGACTGACCAATAGCTGGACCTAGTCTACATGTCCATGCCTTAGCTGCTGGTTACAAATGAATAAATTGGGTCTATTTATCATTCAGTTGGGAGGTTCAGGGACTTGGCTGTCAAGATGTGGTTCTCTTTCCATTTTTGGGGGGCTCAGAAGCTGCACGGCTGGCTATCATACTCCCCTTCCTGTTCAACTCTGTCCTACGATAGGGGACCTAGGTGTCAAATCCCTTTGAACTTCCATGCTCTGTATACACATCTTCAACTTAATTAAAGCATGCTAAATGTCCAGTGTTATATGTAGAATTACTTGCTCAATGAATACTGCATAAGGAAAGTATTAATCTGTAAGGCTTGATGTTTAGTATGGTCTGCTTACTGTGGAGGGCATTGGCAATGGCCAGGCAGGTATAATAAAAATAGGTTATTTGTTCACTTAGTGGAAGTGATTTTTTTCTTTAATAGTAGTAGCCATTTATTTTACTTGAAACAAGCACATTTTTAGAATCTTCAAGGATGGTTCAGATTCTAAATCCTTTTTAGCCTCTGTCACACCAAGGACTTCAGAAATGTTCTAAAATGTTATAATATTTACCATTACACTGACTATTAAGAAACATCTTGCATGTATTCATTATTCACTGAGAGGATCATTTTTTTTTGTTTTCATTAAATAAAATTTGAAGCCTGGTTTTGGTTCAAAATGAACCAACAATATGAACCTATAAAATGAAATACCTCACCAAAAAAAAAAAAAAAAAAAAAAAAAAAGGAAGAGACATTGCACAATGCAGACAGAAATGGCATGATCTTTTTTAAACCATCATCGTAATTTTACTGAATTTTTTCCCTTTTTCAGGTGATGTTTTGATTAGTGTTGGCTATGCAAATGTGTTAGGTTATACTCTTCGAGAATTTTTAAAGCTTCTGCAACACATCACCATAGGAACAATACTACAAATAAAAGTTTACCGAGATTTTATAGACATACCCCAAGAATGGCAAGAAATATATGATTTAATCCCTGAGACCAAATTCCCAATCACACGGTAAGTAGTTAAGTTTAGGAAATCTTTGTTATACTACAGAATTCCCCAGGGTCTATGAAGCAGTCTTAGTTAAATGTGAGAATTATCAATTGGACCATGTAGGAGGAATTTATGACACTGTCACAGTTCAGTGGGTTTCTAAATCCTTTTGGAAAGCACAATCTGTAGGACCTAATATGAGGCAGAATGATAAAGGCAAGAAAGAGCCTTGGACATGGAGTTTAAGGACCAAACTACCTAGTGGCAACTCTCCTTCAAACCTGGATATGCGACTCCCCCTTTCCCAAAGTGAGCCCTGAAGCACGTGCTGTGACTGCCTTTCCTCATTTGTCTCCAGCATATTCAGTTCTCTCTCTGGATCCTTCTCAATAACCGGTAAAACTCTTCCATCTTAGCAAAGCCCACTTTACTTCCACTCCCCTCTCCTTTCCTTACCAGCCACTGTCCTGTCTCTTGACTCCAAAGCTGTTCAAAGAGTTGTATTAGACATTACCAATTCCTCAGCAGACACCACATGCCACCTCGGTGCAGACCTTGGCTGAGAGCCCTTTACCCCAAGGTCACCTGCAACCTTCATACTGCTGATTTCAGTGGACTCCTCTCAGTCTCTAATTTTGCTTGGCTTCTGAGCAGCAACAGGCACTTTACAGCCTCCCACCTCAACTCTTGTTGAAATATAATTTTCCCCAGACTTCTGGAATACCACACTCCCATATCTCCTTTTGTCACTTCCTCGTGATTGCCTTTTACCAAGCCTTGTCTTTGGCTTTCTTCTCTCAATCTTCTAAGCAAACTCCTTGGTTTCTATTCGTATTCATACATTAATTATTTCCAAATTGTATTATCTCCAAACTTGTATAAACACCCACTTGATATCTGTATTATAAACCCCTTAAACTCATTATGCCTAAAATTAAAAGCCAGTTTGCCATTGTCTTAGTGGGAGAGCATTTGCTTAGTCAAACAAGTCAGAACTTTAAGGGCTGGCTTGATTTCTCTATCTTGTTTAAGTGGCACATTTAGTATTCTGATCCAAGAGTTATTGTTATTAATTCTGACCAGATCCCTGAGCACTAGATGTACAGCTGTGTACCTTTGCTTATTGGGATGTGCTCAAAGAAATATGGCTAGGGGCTCTTTACTAGGATTAAAAAATGGCCCATATTACTTCAGAGTCCAACTTGTGGCCACAGGGACTGATATGATTCACAGATATGCTTTGTTTATCTCCCTCACTGTTTTAGACAGTGTTGAGAGCAAGGAGGATATATAGGAGGGCTTTTTCCAGGGGCCAGTAATACTCTATTTCTTGACCTGGGTGGTAGCTAACAAGGTGTTTAGAATTTTTTTTTCTTTCAACTTATTTGCATTTTTCTGTTTCAGAAAAATTTTAATGAAAAAAAAATTGAATTGCTAAATTTACAAATCTCTGGTTTCTCCTGAAAAACAAGATGGGCTTGCATCCCCACATGCTAACAGTGGACTAGAGCTGGATAGCAGTTGTTCCCTTCAGATCAAATACAGAATGGGGAAAAATTTTCTCCCAATAACTAAACCAATCCTGCTTTGATTAAAAACCATTAATGATAATACTGAACTTGTTTACTATGTGATGGACACCGCTTTACAAGCGTTGTACCATTTAATCCTCATGACAGTTCTATTTATCCTCGTTTTACAGATAAGAAAACTAAAGCCAACAGAGGAGTACGTAAACTTGCCAGAGGCCACAGGGCTAAGTAGTTTACGTCTGTTTTCAGAGCAGCAACACCCAATAAGAATTCTCTATGCTAGTGGAAAAGACCTATATCTGTGCCATCCCGTGTGGTAACCATTAGCCACAGGTGGCTACTAAGCCCCTGAAATGTGAAGATTTGTAACTGAGGAATTTTAAATTTATTCAAGTTTAACCAGTTTAAATTTAACAGCCACACGTAGCTGGTGGACCCTGTATTGGAGAGCTCAGCTTCCAAAACTGAGCTCTTCACCATTTGCTTATGGAACTACATTCTAAGTAGAGTTTGTGATTCAGAATATTAAAAACCTAGGGATGGCAGGTTGACCATTCAAAAGCAAACACAGAATACCACAACTTATGAGGCTAAAATTCACAAACTTAGGAATACCACCAATCATGTTCTGTAAGGCATGTTAGCATCTTATGTGGAAAAGGGTAAGGAAGGGGCAGAAGGGGAACTAAAGGTTTATTTCACAAAGTTGTAAGGCTTCTTTCAGGAGCAGATAGCACCGAGTGCACAATTCGCCATGTGATGCTCTGGGCAGGCCTCCTGATATTAAAAACTGTTTCCAGCGAACCCTGACCTCTGCTGGCTTGTGGCATTTCTATCTAATGCCAATTTAATAAGAACCTGGCTCTGCCACCTGTCTTTATGGTGATCTAACAGAGCTACAAAGAAGGTCCTTTGAGTCTTGAAGGCAAACTGTTGTAGTCCTGAGATCTTCTGAATCTCCTTGCACAGCACTACATCAAGGATTAAAGAAAATCATACAATTTAAGACTAGTGGCTTTCAGAAAAAAATGACTCAATACCAAATGCCATTACCAGAAGAGAGAAACTTTAGGGAAGATCTGTTCAGATCCTTAGGAGCAAGCAAACAAACAACAAAAAAAACCCACAAGCAGGCCTCCAAGGATGTTAGGGAAAACACTAGTAAGTGGGAAAGGTTGGAGGGACTAGGGTAGGGAAGAAATCCGTTTCCTACTAGCAGGACAGATGGTAATGGAAGTTCATAATTGCAAAGATCTAGTTTTGGATCTGCTGGGTAATAGCACCAGAATGAGGGGTAGCACGTGACAGCATTTGTTCAGGAAAATAATAGCAGGCGCAGGTGCTACAGGCATTAGAAAAGTTCAAGAACCCTGTTGTTGGCAAACTGAAAAATAAAAAAGAATCTTCACAAGTTTTTGGATGGCAACAGCAAGGTGGAATAGTGCATGATGAGACATCTGGGTGGAAGGGTGTTCTACAGATCCACATTCGTAAACCCAATTAAGAAGCAAAGAATGATGCTCAGGGGCAAAAATAAAAAGATTCAAAGGAATAACCAATGATAAGCATATTGAAGATCTTTGAGGCCCATTATTTCTGGATGCCTCCTTGGAAATCAGTAATATTCTATTATTGCTGATCCCAAGAGACCCATGAAAACTGAGTTCCGTGGATGAGACGGCCACACTGACCTGTTATTCTGTGTGAGGTGAAATCAACCCACTCTTTAAGGCCTGCTAACATTCTGGTCAGTAGTCTCGCTTAAGTCTGTGCAAAGCTTTTTAAAGTAATGTGAAATAATTTAGGGCAGAATTTGATTTCCATTTAGGAATGTAAACAAATTTAAAGGTAATTTAAACAAATTTAAAGAGGATATTAGTTCCCCTACCAGGGACTGAACCTGAGCCCTTGACAGTGAAAGTATGGAGCTCTAACCACTGGGATGCCAGGGAATTCCGTAAAGGTAATTTTTAAAGGAGAAGATTTTTAATAACACAGACAGGTAGTGCTAAACTGTATTTTTTCTTTTATGAACCAAAGCAGGTTATGAGATATCTTGTTAGGTGAGAATGAATGTGTAGACATTAAGAATCCATTTCATTCACTAGTCTTTCCATTTCAGCACAACAAAGAAAACTGAGGAGGCAAAAGATGGATCTGTCACAAGCAGTGATGATGATGAAGCTTTCGATACAAGACTTAAGTACTACAAATATCCACGGTCCACTGGACATTACCCTGTAAGGAGACCAATGTCTATCTCCAGAGAATGGCATGGATATAAAAAGAAGAACCATGTAATGCGTGTAGGAAAAGACATTAACTGTGACGTGATGATTCACAGAGATCACAAGAAAGAAGTGAGGGCCCCTTCTCCATACTGGACCATGGTGAAGCAAGACAACGAAATCTCCTCCTCCTCCTCAGCCTCCTCTACCTCAGATGCATTTTGGCTGGAAGACTGTACCCCCGTTGAAAAGGGCAGCAGTGAACCAGTATCACGAGTTGGCTAGGCAGCAGTTTTCAAATCTGTGACCATAGAAGCATTTATCTTGAGAACACCCATTTTTTTTGTGCACTGCCTTACTTTTGAGTGTTAGGTTGATAATTACTTGAAAGAGACAGAATAGAAACAGAAGAGGGAGAAGATGAGGGGAAAAAAAACACACACCAAAATTGTGCCACAGTGAAGATAAACATAAAAAATGAAGCAGTGCAAATATAGGCCACAGCTAACAGGTAATATATATTTTGCACAAATAACTCTTTTGGAAAAAAGGCAAAAGGGGGTAAAACCCAGATCATTTAACTGTTCTTACCCAAGAATACAGACTTTTCACTGCTTTTATCTTTAAAAGCCAATAACAATCTGGAGATAGTTACTCTGATAGCCACTTAAGCCTTAATTTTAATAGTTTCTCATGCTTCTGTACTTTATATTCCTGTTCTCCTTAAAAGCATCTAAAACAAAAACTCAACATAAACACCTGTTGATTAACTGATTAGCAAAAATGCAAGAAAAACATTTAAATAGAATGCTTTATTGACTTTAGGTCAGTTGGGAACAATTACCTATATTTATGCTTTATATTTCCTCTCACTGGAAGAAAAGATAAATGTTACATTAGGACTTTTCACTTTCATGTTATTTGCTGCTATGGGTTCACAAAACGTTCAGTTCTTTCCTGCAATATGGGATTCAGTATTACAACTCATCCATGAAAGGTGTATGCCCCAAATTTCCACTTGCTGCCATTGACTTCCGGCCAGAAACAAACTTCTTTGCAGCCTTTAAGACAGAAAGAAAGAAAGAAAGTTAATACAAATAAGCAAATAGACAAACTTCTGTTACTCTGAATATTTCATCCTTTATGTGACTGAGCAAGCGTAATGCTCTAATGATGACAGCTGTTAAAGAGGGAAAAGGAATTTCTGACACTGCAAAATAGGGTAGTCTCCTGGAGCACAGCTGTCCGCCTCTGTGTCTGTATTACAATGGCAAATAGTCTGAGTCAATGACAATACACTGATTGTTAACTTGTCAAAGTTACACTATATCCTAGTGTTCTTTATGCCACTGCTTTAGAGTCCAAAGTCTGTTAGTTTACGTCAAGTGCAGTACCAGGAAGTACTCAGGTACTCAGATCAGCTTTTTAAATAAAGATGGTGTTGGAGGCAGCTGGGTTGGACTCATGACAGTACAGTATATAAGACAAGGACAACCATTTGGAAGAGTATACAATGATGAAGGCTCCATACAGTCAGCAAAAACAAGACTTGGAGCTGACTGTGGCTCAGATCATGAACTCCTTATTGCAAAATTCAGACTTAAACTGAAGAAAAGTAGGGAAAACCACTAGGCCATTCAGGTATGACCTAAATCAAATCCCTTACAATTATGCAGTGGAAGTGACAAATAGATTCAAGGGATTAGATCTGATACACAGAGTGCCTGAAGAACTATGGACGAAGGTTTGTAACACTGCACAGGAGGTGGTGATCAAAACTATCCTCCAGAAAAAGAAATGCAAAATGGCAAAATGGTTGTCTGAAGAGGCCTTATAAATAGCTGAGAAAGGAAGAGAAGCGAAAGGCAAAGGAGAAAAGGAAAGATATATCCATCTGAATGCAGAGTTCCAAAGAATAGCAAGGAGAGATAAGAAAGACTTCCTCAATGATTAATGCAAAGAGAGAGAGGAAAACAATAGAATGGGAAAGACTAGAGCTCTCTTCAAGAAAATTAGAGATAACAAGGGAACATTTCATGCAAAGACAGGCACAATAAAGGACAGAAATGGTGTGGACCTAACAGAAGCAGAGGATATTAAGAAGAGGCGGCAAGAATACAAAGAACTATACAAAAAAGATCTTCATGACCCAGATAACCCATGATGGTGTGATCACTCAGCTAGAGCCAGACATCCTAGAGTGCAAAGTCAAGTGGGCCTTAGGAAGCATTACTAGGGGCAAAGCTAGTGGAGATGATGGAGTTCCAGCTGAGCTATTTCAAATCCTAAAAGATGATGCTGTGAAAGTGCTGCACTCAATATGCCAGCAAATTTGGAAAACTCAGCAGTGGCCACAGGACTGGAAAAAGTCAATTTTCATTCCACTTCCAAAGAAAAGAAATGCCAAAGAATGTTCAAACTATCACACAATTGCACTCATCTCACATGCTAGCAAAGTAATGCTCAAAATTCTCCAAGCTAGGCTTCAACAGTATGTGAACCAAGAACTTTGAGATGTTCAAGCTGGATTTAGAAAGGGCAGAGGAACCAGAGATCAAATTGCCAACATCTGTTGGATCACAGAAAAAGCCAGAGAATTCCAGAAAAACATCTACTTCTGCTTCATTATACTATGCCAGAGCCTTTAACTCTGTGTGCACAACAAACTGTGGAAAATCCTTAAAGAGATGGGAATACCAGGCCACCTTACCTGCCTCCTTTGAAACTTGTATGCAGGTCAAGAAGCAACAGTTAGAACTAGACATTAAACAATGGACTGGTTCCAGATTGGGAAAGGAGTACATAGGCTGTATATCGTCACCCTGCTTATTTAACTTCTATGCAGAGTATATCATGCAAAATGCCAAGCTGGATGAAGCACAAGCTGGAATCAAGACTGCCGGCAGAAATATCAATAATCTCAGGTATGCAGATGACATCACCCTTATGGCAGAAAGGGAAGAAGAACTAAAGAGCTTCCTGATGAAGGTGAAAGAGGAGAGTGAAAAAGCTGGCTTAAAACTCAACATTCAAAAGACTAAGATCACGGCATCTGGTCCCATCCCATCACTAATGGCAGATAGATGGGCAGACAATGAAAACAGTGACAGACTTTATTTTCTTGGGCTCCAGAATTACTGCAGATGGTGACTGCAGACATGAAATTAAAAGATGCTTGCTCCTTGAAAGAAAAACTATGACAAACTTAGAAAGTGTATTAAAAAGCACAGACAATTGCCAACAATGTTTCGTATAGTCAAAGCTATGGTTTCTCCAGTAGTCACGTATGGATGTGAGAGTGGGACCATAAAGAAGGCTGAGTGCTGAAGAGTTGATGCTTTTGAACAGTGGTATTGGAGAAGACTTTTGAGAGTCCCTTGGACTGCAAGGAGATCAAACCAGTCAATCCGAAAAGAAATCAATCCTGAATATTCTTTGGAAGGACTGATGCTGAAGCTGAAACTCCAATTACTTTGGCTACCTGATGCAAAGAGCTGACTCATTTGAAAAACCCTGATGCCGGCAAAGATTGAAGGCAGAAGGAGAAGGGGACAGCAGACGATGAGATGGTTGGATGGCATCACTGACTCAGTGGACATGAGTTTGAGCAACCTCCAGGAGATGGTGAAGGACAGAGAAGCCTGGCGTGTTGCAGTTCACGGGGTCACAGTCAGACACAACCGAGTGATTGAACAACAACAACAACAATGATGAACTTAGGCGCCAAGTGAAATCAAGTCAGGACTGCTATCTTCCAACAGCCTTCATTTTTTTTTCTATCCACAAGGATAGACCCCTTGGTGAGAAGATGGTTGAGATTGTGACATGAAAGGGGAGTTGGCATTTTTAATACAGAAAGGACTGATTTAGGGTTCATATTATAGTTCATGTACTTGTTAGGTATAGTAGGGAATACAAAGAGGTATAACACATAGTCCTTGCCCTCAAAACTGGTCAATTTTATAGGAAACAATAAGTGAAAAATAAAAGAAAAATAGAACAAGGGCAGGAGAATGTCTTAGGCTGAGAAGACTAAAGAAAATCTTGAGATGGTGGACTGTGAAGGGTTGGCAGGATAGAAAGTTTATTTCAGAGTGAGGAGGAAAAATACCAAACTTGACAATTAGGTTCAGTGGTATGAAACTGCCAATATTTCACTCTTGACCTTTAAAAATTTAAAACAGTTTAACCTAATGGTAAACTATTAGTTGAATGAGGAAGATACACAGACTTCCTGAGTTGACAAGGAAGCTATTTGCAGATCTGATGGGACTGAGCCTCTGCCTCCACACCAGGCAGACAGATACCAAATACCCTGAGAATAGCATATACAGGCCTTATGCATTCCTTCTGAAATGGCATCATTAAGGACAAGTTATGTGTGTTAAACAGATTTTCATTTGCTTACATTTATGACATCAGCGTCAGCTACTGCATCAATCTGCTGAAGGACTGTGGATGGCGGCGTGTATGAACCAGCAGCTAGAGCCTGGGACCCAACTTCATCCAGGAAACCCTCAGAAGACTCCACTGACATCAGGTACCCAGCTTTCAGCTTGTTCCTGTCCAGTGAAAGGTGTGTAAGTAAGGCAGAAGGCAGTTTTATGGAGCAAGTTAAAGTATGTTCCTAAATCCTTAAACATGTTGGAGTAAATATGCAAACTAACAGCTTTGAAACTTTAAGAGTGCTAAAGATCTTCATTCCCTTTCTTCAGTTTACCAACTATTTTATTATTTACATTATCATTTTGAAAGCTGTCATTATAAGATTATACTAAAAACCCAACAGAATGCATTTTGCTTTTAGATTAGAACTCAGATCTAGTTAAAAATATTTTAGTGTGAAGTCTTGATTACTGAAGGAATTCTAGCTTCCTGATACACTTTTGGTGATATTAGACATCTCTACTAAAGAAAATACCTGTTTAGTCTTCTCATTGTCCCTTTAGCAGAATGCTGTGGACTGGGATTTGTCTCATTGAGGACAGAACAAGTGGGGAAGGAGAATATAGGTCTTTATAAGCTCCTATAGCTTAAATATGGGCACAAAAGCATCAATTTGAAATAAAATCCAATTCATAATTATCCCAGAAAGAAACTGGTGTTCAATAAGGCACTTGAGTTATTTAACTCAAACTCTGTAGCAAGACCTCCATTTAAATATAATTACAATTTAATGTAGCAATTTTATCACACTGTCAGCTTAACTGAAAAAAGATTTTACCTGCAGTAAACTTTACCAAGAGATTATTAGTTTGTCCCTTCAGCAATGACACCTCACTTTCTCTCTTTCAATACAGGAGGACTAAGAACCTTACCAAAAACGTATAAACTCCATCAAAATGGCAGCAAAGAAACAGAACTTGGCATTAATAACCAAAATTCTACACTTATTAAGAAAATACATTTTCTTAAATAAATTAAGACTTGAAACAGACTTTTCCTGAGTTTATCCAGTGTTTCAGTTTGTTGTAAGCATGTGTTTCTGAGGCAGTCATGTGGAGCTGCACCCTATCAGTCCCTGGTTCCATGTATACAACATTTAATAAAGTGTGTTGTACTTACTTCAGAGATGCACTTTTCAGTGTGTACAGTATGAAAAATGTAATAGTACTAATGAGAAGAGAAATGGTAAAAGGTTGTTCCCTCCTAGGTTGTAATTCACCATCATAACTTCCTTTGTGGACAATACTAAATGATCTTTGAATACTAAAAGACTGCCTGAGTTTT
Organism: Bos grunniens; assembly: GCF_055505025.1. Classification (NCBI taxonomy): domain Eukaryota; kingdom Metazoa; phylum Chordata; class Mammalia; order Artiodactyla; family Bovidae; genus Bos; species Bos grunniens. Next base: position 23,115,935 of record NC_141189.1, read on the forward strand.
AGGATTCACGTTTTGATTTGTCCTAAATGGATGAAGTCAAATTTAAATGTTTTAATATCCTGTATGAAAATGCAAGCTGATTTGTAACTCTGTCCACAGTTTGTCTCTTTTAGAGAAACTCCCGGAGGTACTGAGTTAACAGGTGTTTGTTGTTAGCACTCGCTGTTAGCACAGTGAAGACAGTAGGATTTAAAAATCACCAAATAGATGGATGTTGCAGTTTTTTAAACAGGTATCTTTTTTTGTCTATCAAATCAGTAAAGAGGAAAAAATAAAGCTGCTAGTGGTTATGGTGTAACAGGCACTCCTGATGATGTGATTATAAACTGGTACAACCTTTTAATACTGTGATTGCAAAATATATAAACACAAACATATATTTTAATGCAGAGCCTTTCATTATAATATTTATAACTCTTGGCTCAATTGCAAATCTATACCAAAAAGTAATGTGAAATACGAAATTTTTTTAAGGCTAAAGATATCCTTTATAGTTTACAATTTCCAACTGTCAACAAGTATATTCTGACATACCAATTAATTCAGTAATCTGAATAAATGAAAACAGCATTATAAAGAGAAATCATTGGTTAGTAACGATAGATAATTATTAACAACTATATATGTTAATTATTTATTAACAACTATATATGCAGTATTAACAATTATGTCTAAAAATGGTGAGGAAGATATTCAAAATGTTAACAACTATATCTCTAGGTGGTAGGAATATATTTCCCTCTCCTTTAAATACTTTTTTATACTTTTCAATCCTATTGTACCTTTGTTACAATAGTATTGTACCTAGAAAAAAATACAACTTGCAAATAATTGAAAGTTAATATTGAAACTTACTTGGCAGCTTGGACATCTGGATTAGAAAGGTTTCCTTGAGCAATTGTTTTTACTTGGTTATAAGCAGCCTTTATAACCTAGGATAGAGAAGTAAAAGCTGGTCATCTTTGATCAGTGCCAGAGTCTCCTGCAGTATTCCAGATGCTCCTCTATGAGGCAGAAACACAAGATGGAAATCGTTGTGTCCCTCTGGAATTCCTAAGTCACTAGGTGCTGCTTACACTTCCGATAAAAGTAGCTGTTTGTACAATATCCAAGTAGCCAAGCTTCTTATAAACATTAAGGGGCAGGGGGCAGAGGATGGCAGTAGGGTTTAGGAAAAGAAAACTCAGGGATTTATAATTGCTTATGAAGAATAAGCACCTTTTAAAGTTCCCCAGGCTCTCAAAGTATCATGTAATTAATATTGCTTTCTCTTACTATTCACTAAGAAGAAAGCAGTAAACCGTAAGGAGCCAATCTGTAAAGACTGTCCATGCCTGGAATGCTGGGGTCATGAAGGAATCAAGTTCTAGTGATGTGAGTGGGTATAATAAACCTGGCCCATGATTTGCTCCATCCCAACCGTGGCATCATTCGGGGTCTGTAAACTTACTTTACCCTCCAAGTGAGCTACCTATTTCCATAGCCATACCCCAGACCTGAACTGAAATCCTCAATTCCAAGACCTCTGGCCTGTCTTTAATATGCTCTCCATATCTTCCATTTTTGCCAACATCTCTAGTTCCTTGATTTGTCCACTTTCAATCTATCATGTCCCTCTGGGTTTACTTCTTTAGCCTAAATCCATGAATTATCCTTTCAGCCACTCCTACCAGTGTTTCCAACTTCCTGCCACCTCTTCATACTTCTGACCAGTCTACTTTGCAAGATTCCAACCTGGGATCAACCCTACAGCTTGCCTCCTCCATTTTTCCATGAGGCTAGCCATCTGACTATACTATGAATCCGCTGCTCTGCTCATTCTGTGTGCATCTAGGCACTCATCTGTCCCCAACCTCTTACTTTCTTTAAACTCCTTCTTTCTCTTATTCTCAAAACATGATTTAGCTTCCTACCGCACCAGGGATCTACTTCCTCATCTCTGACATCCTGTTCTCCCAACAGCCTTTATGTCCAAGGATAAAATGTCTATTTATACTTTGGATCCTGCTTGCTCTTGCTTCTATAGATTTAATCCACCTATAATTTCCTACCTCCTATATTCACTCCAATTTCTTTCCTTTCAGTATGAATATCTGTCTCTTCCTACTTAATCTCTCAGAGTAAACTCTACTAAAACCCCACCCACTCCCCTATACCTGCACCAACTTTGCATTTATTTCTTCTCATTCATTTCTTAATATTGTAAATTTTAGTTCACTTCCAACAGTCTTGTAAAAACTGATACTGTCCAAGTTTGCTAAAACTACCGGACTTCCCTGTGGTAACTAAAGGGACGTTAATATAGAGTAGATCAAAAGATTGTTAACCAGTCTCTTTCTTGGTCTCCAAATATACCAGTTTCTCTTTTTTTTGTTTTCTTGGCCATTTCCCCTAGCTTGACCTTCAGTTTTCTTCTTCTACCAACTTTCATATGTAACCCTGATTTCAACACACTTTTTCTGTTGAGGACGCCCAGTATACATCTTTGCCTTGACCTCACTTGAGTTCTCCATTTAGATACCCTAGAGGTAACTTAATGCCACATGTCCACACAGAACCAAAATACCAAGGAAGCATTTCCTCCCTCTTTCCCGGAAGGATTAGTATATACATTTTCCATTTTTAACTTTCTTCCATAGCAGATAACACTTTAATGATATTACACTAGACAGAGATGTATTCGAACATTCTATATTTTTACTAAAAAAATGTTAACAGGAGAAAAAAATCTTGTGAGAATTTTTCAGTTTGCAACTTACGTCTCCAGCAGATGCAGCTTGTGAGATAGTGTAGAACCCAAAGAGTCCAGAGTCTGAGTAACTGGCATTAAAAGCAGAAACCTGAAATATAATGAAACTTTACTATATGTCACTCTACCAGGTAAAACAGTACAGTTTTCCTAAGGTTGTCTAGAAAAAATATGTACCTTCACAGTATAAGCAAAGAGATGAATTAATATTTCACGTAACTGGTTCTATTAAGGACTGAAGTGTTCTGTACACAGGTTACCTTTTTCAGAACTATAATGGTTTTAACTTTTCTCATTTAACTTTTTCTAAAATGGATTGCTCATTTTCCTTGGTATTTTCTAACCTTTTGATGATTAAGGGTTAATGCAAACAGTAACCTGTAAACATTACTACATTACTACTATAGATTCAGTACAGCTGAGTGATGCAGATCATGGTCCTTGATATTAGACAAACATGTTTTCTTCCCTCTGCTGTTGGTGGTGACTTCCTTTTCACCAATTCACTTTTACTTTTTCTACAGACGAAAGTCAAAGGGTTAGAAATTTTTTTCTGCTTAGTAGCAGGTGTCCAGGGGAGTAAGAAGTTTAGCCTCTGGCAAACAGGGGTATTTCTGTGTGTAGTCCGAGTAGAGTGTTAAGCTCCTTGAGGCGGATATGACATCCTAGTAAAGTGCTTTTCAGTGTTTATGTGGACCAATAACCTAAGGAGCACTCATGTGTGTCTGAGTACTGTGTGCCCAGCTGTATCTGACTCTTTGCAACCTCATGGATTGTAGCCTGCCAGGCTGCTCTGTCCATGGAAATTTTCTAGGCAAGAATAATGGAGTGCGTTGCCATTTCCTATTCCAGGGGATCTTCTGGACCCAGGGATTAAAACCACATCTCTTGCACCTCATGCTTTGGGAGGTGGGTTCTTTACCAGTAGCGACACATGGGAAGTCCAAGGATCACTTGAGTTGTTATAAAACACACACTTTCAGGTTCCCACAACAGATCCACTCACTCAGATCACTATGGATGAAGTCTGGGAGCCTGAATTTTAAACTATATTCCAGGTGAAGTTTGAAAACCATGGGTCTGGTCCATATGAAGCACACAAAGATATGCACTTCAATCACTTGAAGTTTAATTACAATTCTGAGACTAACCTAGTCATTCTCCAAATTTCTGGCCAAATTCTAAAGTAGGAATTCCTGTTAAATTATGTCACTGGGTTAAACTCCAACTATCTAAAGCATCATTAATGTTCAATAGAAAAGAGTAAAGCATGAAAAAAAGAAAACAGAGTAGACCACAGACTGGAAGAAAGACCATTTGGAGGAACTCTAATTTAGGACTAATTTAAGATAATGGTTTGAAAACTGTGCTCCATGGACCCCTAAGGCTCTGTTTAGAAGATTCCAAGGGTTTCACTGTCAAGTAAGCCTTCTACTTTTTAAAAGCAAAAGCTTTTGTGTTGGGCATTGCAGGTGGGAAATGGAATTGGATTAAAAAGGCTCCTCTGCTTAAAAATAAAAGTTTGACACAACCACTCAAGTATTAAAAGGAAGGATAAAAAGAGAAGACTGATTTAATTTCCACTGTTAAATGTCAAAAGGCCAAAGACTTACTAAAGCATAACCTACCTGTGCCATGCGCTGTTGCTGAAATTATGAACAATACTTAACCCTACAATTTTGTGTTACTTTTTAAAGATATCATTGAGTACGGCACTTTAACAGCATCATCTTTTAGGATTTTAAAAGCTCAGCTGAGTTCCTTCACCTCTACTACCTTTGTTTGTAGTAGTAATGCCTCCTAAAGCCCACTTGACTTCACATTCCAGGATGTACAGCTCTAGGTGAATAGCCACACCATCATGATTATCCAGTCATTAAGACCTTTATTGTATAGTTCTTCTGTGTATTCTTTCCACCCCTTCTTTATCTCGTCTACTCCTGTTAGGTCCACTGTTTCTGTCCTTTATGGTATCCATTCTTGCATGAAATGTTCACTTAGTATCTCCAATTTTCTTGAAGAGGTTGCTGGTCTTTTCCATTCTAGTGTTTTCCTCTATTTCATTGTCCATTTAAGAAGGCCTTCTTATCTCTCTCCTCGTTGTTCTCTGGAACTGTGCATTCAGTTTTGGGTACATCTTTCCCTTTCTCCCTTGCCTTTCACTCTCTTCTTTGCTGAGCTATTTGTAAAGCCTCCTCACCACGCTGCATTCCTGCATTTCTTTTTCTTTGGGACAGTTTTGGTCACTGCCTCCTATATAATGTTACAAAGCTACATCCATAGTTCTTCAGGCACTCTGTCTACTAGATATAATCCTCTGAATCTATTTATCACCTCCATTGTGTAATCATAGGGGATTTGATTTAGGTCATACCTGAATGGCCAGTGGTTTTCCCTATTGTCTTCAATTTAAGCCTGAATTTTGCAATAAGGAGCTCATGATTTGAGCCACAGTCAGCTCTAGGTCTTATTTTTGCTGACTGTACAGAGCTTCTTCATCTTTGGCTGCAAAGAATATAATCAATCTGATTTTGGTATTAACCATCTAGTGATGTCCATGTGAAGAGCCTTCTCTTGTGTTGCTAGAAAGGGTGTTTGCTATGACTAAAGTGTTCTCTTGACACAACTCTGTTAGCCTTTGCCCTGTTTCATTTTGTACTCCAAGGCCAAATTTGCATGTTATTCTAGGTATCTCTGGACTCCCTACTTTTGCATTCCAATCCCCTATGATGAAAAGGACACCTTTTTTTGATGTTAGTTCAAAATTGGGAAAGGAGTGCAGCCAAGGCTATATATTGTCACCCTGCTTATTTTACTTATATGCAGAGTGCATCATGCGAAATGCCAGTCTGGATATATCACAAGCTGAAGATACCACTGTAATGGTAGAAAGCAAACAGAATGAGGGTGAAAGAGGAGGATGAAAAAACTGGCTTAAAACGCAATGTCCAGAAAACTGAGATCGTAGGATCCAGTCCCATCACTTCATGGCAAACAGAAGGGGAAAAAGTAGAAGCAGTGACAGATTTTATTTTCTTGGGCTCTTACACCACTGTGGACGGTGACTGAAGCCATGAAAGTAAGATGCTTGTCCCAGGGCAGGAAAACTAAGACAAACCTAGACAGCTATTAAAAAGTGGAGACATCACTTTGCTGACAAAGGTCCATATAGTCAAAGCTATTGTTTTTCCTGTAGTCATATATGGATATGAGAGTTGGACCATAAAGAAGGCTGAGAGCCGAAGAATTGATGTTTTTGAACTGTGGTGTTAGAGAAGACTCTTGAGAGTCCCTTGGACTGCAAGGAGATCAAACCAGTCAATTCTAAACTATTGCTGAAGCTTAAGCTCCGATTAAGTTCACTGAACTGAGCTCAAGCTCCAATACTTTGGCCACCTGATGCGAACAACTGAAAAGATTCTGATGCTTGGAAAGATTGAAGGCAAAAGGAGAAGGGGGCAGCAGAGGATGAGTCTGTTAGGCAGAACCACTGACTTAATGGACATTCAGTTCAGTTCAGTCTCTCAGTAGCGTCTGACTCTCTGTGACCTCATGAACCGCAGCACACCAGGCCTCCCTGTCCATCACCAACCCCCGGAGTCCACCCAAACCCATGTCTGTTGAGTTGGTGATGCCATCCAACCATCTCATCCTCTGTCGTCCCCTTCTCCTCCTGCCCTTAATCTTTCCCAGTATCAGGGTCTTTTCAAATGAGTCAGCTCTTTGCATCAGGTGGCCAAAGTATTAGTTTCAGCTTCAACATGAGTCCTTCCAGTGAACATCCAGGACTGATCTTTAGGATGGACTGGTTGGATCTTCTTGTGGTCCAAAGGACTCTCAAGAGTCTTCTCCAACATCACAGTTCAAAAGCATCAATTCCTCAGCGCTCAGCTTTCCTTATAGTCCAACTCTCACATCCATACATGACCACTGGAAGAACCATAGCTTTGACTAGACGGACCTTTGTTGACAAAGTGATGTCTCTGCTTTTTAATATGCTGTCTAGGGTGGTCATAACTTTCCTTCCACGGAGTAAGTGTCTTTTAATTTCATGGCTGCAGTCACCATCTGCAGTGATTTTGGTGCCCAGAAAAATAGTCAGCCACTGTTTCTCCATCTGTTTGCCATGAAGTGATGGGACCGGATGCCATGATCTTAGTTTTCTGAATATTGGGTTTTAAGCCAATTTTTTCCACTCTCCTTTTTCACTTTCATCAAGAGGCTCTTTAGTTCTTCTTCACTTTCTGCCATAAGGGTGGTGTCACCTGCATATCTGAGGTTATTGATATTTCTCCCGGCAATCTTGATTCCTTCCAGCTTGTGCTTCTTCCAGCCCAGCGTTTCTCATCATGTACTCTGCATGTAAGTTAAATAAGCAGGGTGACATGAACATGAAGTTCATGAACATGAAGTTGAGCAAACTCCAAGAGAGAGTGGGGATTTTGGATTTTTTGGAATTTTTAAGCATTCAATTCTTTTTATATTAGAATAACAGTAAGTTTTTGATAGACCCACTAAGGTACTAAAATTAAGCCTGGCTGCCTCTTCAATTTTACAAAGATTTTCTTTGTGCCATCTTAAATTTTAAAAGCAGTTTAATACTAAGATCAAGTTTCCAGGACAACATTGTAAACATTAAGCCTTTGAAAACAAAAGAAAGATGTTCACTGTTCACTCACATCAAATGGCTGGTGAACTCCCTTGGCAACAGCCTGGTACAGAGAGCTGGTGGCATTGCTGCCCCTCTTAACGTGTGGTCCAGCACCGAGGACGTGCTGGAGAACACTGAACGCGTTTGCTTCTGCACTTCCTATGGCTGCACTCTCTGCTACAAGAGCGGCATGGACGAGACTGTCTCCATTCTGTTCCCGAATTTCACCTGGGGCCATGTAAAGAAAGAGCAAGGAAGAAACCATTTTTTGGTTTTATTCTTCAATACTCTCTATGAGACAGTATTACTGCATTAAGATGAAGCTCTTCTCTGGCCTGGTCCTCTCCTTGCTACCCTGCCCTTCCCGCAACACATTCACAAATATACTTAACACATAATACCCAAGCAATTGATACTTTCCACAATGATTCTCTCTCTTTCCACATTGATACTGTTTGGTAGTAAACAATCAGGCCTATTATACTCCAATATCTATTGTGGGGGAGAGGCGGCATCCTGGTAAACTAACCTTACAGAACAAAATGCTTACCTCCATGGTACTTGGCTTTTGCACCAGATAAACCAAGGCCACCCCTTATGTTAAGAAACTGTTCAGCAACTTGCTTTAGGACAGGATGACTCACACCTATGTCAGTAGAAACAAACAAACAAAAAACTGTAGAACCAGAATTTCTAAAACACAATTGTAGAATACCTACTATTTTAAAAATGCTTCATTATATAATTAAAATATTATAATGCTCTTACAGAGATATGCATTTACAGCTTTATTATGTATTCATCTAGAACCTTTTTTTATGTAAATACTAATATTATTCTTTTTATTTTTAAAATGGTATCTTCTATTGATACTGTTTCTAACTTGTCTGTTGTAATTTACTTCTGAGTGGACTACACCAAACATGTAATGGTTATAAAGAATTCTATTATACTGATGTACCATTATTTATTTAATCAATCTCTTCCTGATGGACATGTTTCTAATAACTGGCTATTAAAACAATACTGCAATATGCATCAAGAGGCATTTTTAAAAGGAACGAAGAGATACTCCACAAAATGGGAAAAATATTTGCAAATCATGTATCTGGTAAGGATTAGTATCCAGAATATATAAAATACTCTTACAACTCAACAATGAAGAATAAACAACCCAATTAAAAACTGGCCAACGCACTTGAATGAACATTTCTCCAAAGGAGACACAAAAACAGCCAAAAAGCATAAAAAAAGTTGTTCAATGTTATCAATCACTACAATGGGATACCACTTCCTAAGACATATGATAGTACATATTGGTGAGGATGTGGAGAAGTTGGAATCCTTATACACTGTTGGTGGGAAAATAAAATGGTTCAACTGCTTTGGAAAACAGTTTCATAGTTCTTCAAAGGGTTAAATAGAGAGATATCCTATATCCTAATCCTAGCAATTCTACTCCTAGGTACACACCCAAAAGAATGAAAAAGGTATTTTGTTAAAAAACTTACACATGAATGTTTATATTCTTAATAGCTCTAAACCATGCAGAACAACCCAAATGTCCAACTGGTGAATGAACAAAATGTGGTATTGAAATATTTTTCAGCCAGAAAAGGGAATGGAACATTGGTACATGCTATAATATGGATGTACCTTAAACACATTATGCTAAGTGACTAAGTGAAAGCAGTCAGTTACAGAGGCTATTACTGTAAAATTCTCTTTGTATGAAATGTCCAGAGTAGTCAGCTCTCTACAGAGAGAAAGTAGACTGCCGGTTGTCAGATGCAAGGAGGTGGAATGAGGAGTGACTGCTACTGAGTACGGGGTTTCTTCTGGGGATGATGAAAATGTTCTGAGATTAGACAGTGGCAATAGCTGCACAACTCTGACTATGCTAAAACCCACAAACTGCACACTTCAGAACGGTGAATTTTACACAGTGTGAATTATACTCAATTATTATTTATAAAACAAACGAACAAAATCCAACTACTGCAAACAAAATTCTCATGCAAGTATTTTGTAAACTTATCAAAATATTTCTGAACGATAAATTCTTAAAATAGACCTCCAAAAATGTACCAGTTTGCACTCCTGCCAATAATTTTTGAGTGCCTATTTTTCCATACCTTGGTTAATACTGGGTAGTGTCTATCTTTTAATTTTTGCCAACTTAACAGATTAAAAATTTCTTAGTTATTACATCTTTTACAATAATTGTATACACACATAACACACTTTCTGCATGAACTGTTTGTTCATCCCTTTGTCGATTTTTTTATTAAACTGTACTTAAAACAAAAGCTCTTTGTAAAAAGCTCTTTGCTTAGAGAAATTTGCCCTTTGTCATAGGTTTTGCAAATACTGTAATGAATTTAAAAATTAGTACTTAAAAAAAAGGACTAGCTTTTTTCTTTTCAGAGTTGTGGAGGATTTATTTATATGCTATAAAACTGTGTTGGGGATATTTTAAAAATTTTATTGATGTATAGCTGATTTACAATGTTGTGTTAATTTCTGTTGTACAGGAAAGTGATTCAGTTATACATATACTTTTTCATTATGGTTTATCACAGGAAATTGAATATAGTTCTCTGTGCTATGTAGTAGGACCTTGTTGCTTATACATTCTATCTATACTAGTCTGCATCTACTAATCCCAAATTCCCCATCTTCCCTCCCCGACACCCCTCAGCAAGTGCAATTCTGTTCTCTAGGAGTCTGTTTCTGTTTCACAGATATGTTCATTAGTGTTGTATTTTAGATTCCATGTATAAGTGATATCATGTGGTACTTTTCTCTTTCTGACTTACTTCACTTAGTATGGTAATGTTTACATCCATTCATGTTGCTGCAAGTGGCACTATTTGATTCTTTTTAATGGCTGAATAATATTCTATTGAATATATGTACCATATCTTCCTTATCCATTCATTTGTCAGTGGACATTCAGGTTGTTTCCATGAAAGACTAGCTATTAAAATCCTATCAGGGTTTCCCTGGTGGCTCAGTGATAAAGAGTCTGCCTGCGAATGCAGGAGACACAGGTCTGGGACTGATCCTTGATCTGGGAAGATCCCAAGTGCTGCGGGGCTCCTAAGCCTGTAGGCCACACCTACTGTACTGTACGCCACACGTACAGCCTGTGCTCTGCAACAAGAGAAGTCACAACAGCGAGAAGCCTGTGCACTGCCACTAGAGAGTAGCCCCCGCTCTCTGCAACTAGAGAAAAGCCTGTGCAGCAACAAAGATCCAGCACAGCCAAATAAATTTTTAAAATTATGTATATAAAAATCCTATCACATACTGACTTTCTGACCTAACACAGGGTAAGTTCTCAAATTTTGTTCAATCCAGTAATCACATAATTATAGCTTAAGGGACTACTCTTTTTTAAAGTAACTCATACAGAGACAGTGAAACAGTATCTTTATTCTTAACTATAAGTGCAACATCTACTAGGAGTGCACCTTAGTTTCTCTTTTTTCAATTAACCACTTTCTAAAATGAGACAGACCATAAAGAATTGTGTAATCAGAATTTAAGAAAATACCCAAGGGAGTATATTATAAATTGAGGCTGGTTACCAATATAGTGATAGACTTACAATGTACTGGAAAGGTGTCCCCTTCACTACCCCAACAATTACAAAAGGAAAAGTCAGCAACCTCAGGGAATTTCCTGATTATCTACCACTTTCTCTGGGAGCCAAGAAACATGGAACTGTAAGTTATCTAGATATTGATATAACTGTAAAAGATGTATATATACACAGTTACATATGATAGTATCTGATTTTACAGTTTCAAGGATAATTCTACCTTCTCATTGAATATAGCTTCCTGTGCTATAACAGGATCTTGCTGTTTATCTATTCTATACATAATAGGTTGCATCTGCTCTTCCCAAACCAACCCTTTCCCGTGCTTCCCCCTTGGCAACCATAAGTCTGTTTTCTATGTTTGTGAGTTAAAAGAACTACTCTTAAAAGAAGCAAACTGACATGCAGGTAATTGCCAACTTACCAAGTCCAATCAAAGCCATTCTTGCACTTGTAAAATGATTCTGTACATAGTCATGTAACTGAGAAAGTGAAAACATTTATCTGGTTATACTGGTATAAATATAAAGAACTATAAAAATATCAAAGTGCAGTTTAGCAGAGAATAAACAGGCTTAAAAGCTGCTGTAATGAACTATAAGGGACTACCTAGTACTGAATTAAATTGAGCTTTTAAAAACCATTGCTAGAACTGAATGTGGTGATGGTTATGTAACTCTGTGAACAGAATAAAAACCTGAATCGTGCATTTTAAATGGTGAACTGTATGGTATGTAAATTACATCTCAGTGAAGCTGTTAATGAAAAAAAACATACAAAAATTAGAGCACATATTGGCTTGAACTTGAAATGGGACTAAGTTTATGATTTTTATTATAATGTGGTTTAAGTAGTACATCAGGTTCATCTTTATACAGGTAGTAATAAAGCACTGTTAACATTCTATAGTAGAGCTAACAGTTATATCACTATATTCCTCTTGCCTGTCTTTGAATATTTTTTGCTAATAAGTTAGTGTCTATACCAGGGTTTCCAACCTGGATGATTACAGAATTATTTTGGGAGCTTAAAAAAAAATTCATCAATGTCTCCCTACTAATATAGGTTAATACAGTAGATTCAATGTGAAATCTTGGAATCTTTATATAAAAGTAGGGCTAAAACATGCATTCTCAACTATACTACTGCTCCCAAGAGAGTGAAAATTACTTCTTGGGGGAAGAAAAAAAAAAAAGAAAATCCTTTATATATAAAGTACAAATATATATACAGTGCATAAACAGATATACAGTATATCTGTGGTGTTAAAAATTCATGGTGGTGGGGGGGGGGCAGCTAAAAAGGTTCCCTGAGTAATGTTTAGACTTGCTGAAGCTCAGTTTATTTAGAATTTGTGCCCTAAAACGAATGCTGTCTCCATCTATTGAGCCATCTTGGAAAGTCATACTCTTATTTTTTTCCTGGTGATGTTTTTCTACTGAATGCTGCTTCTGCTTAAAGTGTTCCAGCACCAATTTCTTTAGAATTTCCTTTAGCCTAGGGATACATTTTAAAAATGCTAGTAACTTTGATAATCATGGTTAATATCTTGGTATTTGTCTACACACACCTTACTTTTTGAAAAATGGGACCCTTTAATACATCCTATTCATAAATTATGAATGAAATTTCTGTAATGAATTCATAAAGTATGAATGAATGAAATGTCTGGTCAGAATGTAATTCTGAAATTTCTGTAATTCCCCACCAGGGAATTGCCCCTTTCATAATAAACACTTTTTTTTTTTTTTTAGTTGAAAGATACACAAAAACTGTTCAGACAGAATTTTAGTCAAAAAGCAAGTTGATGAATGGGCAATTTCCTGGTGGTTCAGGACTCTGCTCTTTACTGCAGGGGACATGGGTTTGATCCCTGGTAGGGGAACTAAGCTCCCACAAGCTGTGTAGTATAGCCAAAAAAAAAAAAAAAAAGGCAGCAAAGTGATGGAAAAAAAAGCAAGCAAGAGACTCTCTTAAATTAGACGACAAGAAAATTAGCAAACAAAACTGAGTGGTAGATGAACATTCAAATTAATGTGAAAATGAGCACATTTAAAAATGTAAGGTGTTTTATCAGTACCTCAACTGGTGTCACTTTTCCAATCCTATAATCAGGACAATATAAGGAATTAGCCAAGGCATTTCTGTAAGCGGCAGCATGCAAATTTTCAATGACGTCTGTAACATAAGTAAAGAAGCAGTTACAGAAACATTGTTTAAATAAAGACAACACCATGTAGAGAGCCTCGAAAACAACTATACAACTTTGGTCATCGCATTCAAGCATCGAAAATTTATTATCATTTAATCTCTAGCAACTTCTAAAATTCTGCCAGTCAAATGTGCTGAGAAAAATAAGATTCTCTGATAGCAACCTGTAAATGTCAGAATCCACCTGAAGAGGCACGCCAGGGCAGAGAGACACCAGCCAGGAGACTACAATAACTGTTCAGGCACAAAGGACGAGGGCTGGAGCCTCACTGCTGCCAGTGGGGAAGGAAGCTACTCAGGACACAGAAGTCATCTTTTCTACAATTTTACTATTCTATTTCTTTTACCAAAGGCCTGGGGTAACAAAGTTATCACGATGAAATATAATATGAGCAAACAGGAGCCAAGCACTCACTATGTTCCAGACACTTGACAGGCCTGCATGTGAGTGAAGTCCGTGCCATTCTGAGCCCCTGCAGTTGACCGCCTGCTTATACCTCAGTGGGCTACCTGCACGTTTCTGCTCCTACCACAAGTTCTTGACTTCTGAGAATCAGTGGTGCTTTTTTTATCTTACAGATTTGTTCTGCCAGGTATGCTTGTCAAGATTATATAACCAAACATTCTATAAACACAAACATGAATACAAAAAAGGTTTTTTTAAATTAAGCTGATTGCTTTGGAAAAACCCAATAAAAGGGAGCTGGCTAAACAACAACAGCAATATATAACAGTAAAAGTAGCAGCAGCAGCAATAAACTGCTGCCAGATTTGGTGTAAGTAAAACAACCATTAAAAAACACCAGGGGGTGCTCTGATACAACCTAGAGGGGTGGGATAAGGAGGGAGGTATAAGAGGGAGGGGACATATATATACATATGGCTGATTCATGTTGATTTAAGGCAGAAACCACCACAATACTATAAAGTAATTATCCTCCAACTAAAAATAAAAGACTGTTAAAAAACAAAAAACACCAGGGAACTTCCCAGGTGGCACAGTGCTAAGAATCCATCTGCCAATGCAGGGTACATGGGTTTGATCCCTGGTCTGGGAAGATTCCACATGCTGAGGAGCAACTAAGCCTGTGTGCCACAACTCCTGAACCTGCGAGCCTGGAGCCCATGCTCCACAGCAAGAGAAGCCCGCTCCCCCAAACTAGACAAAATCTGCGCACAGCACAGAAGATCCAGTGCAACCAATAAAAAAACAACAAAAAAAATCAGCGGTGGGAGGATGGGCATAAAACACAGGTGAAAGGCCTAGGATTCTGTAATAAATTTACATATTAACATGATGAAAAATAATCAATAATACAAATGTTTAGAAATGAACAATGTTTTAAAAAGTGGACAAATTTTTGGAAAGCGTATTTTCAAACCCAAGGAGAAAAAGAATTTCAACAGCAGTTTTATTCCTCTACAAATTGATTTTCTTGAAATCCCAGTATCTTAGAAACAATGGAATATAATCTAAAAGTGCACTTACGAGCCTGTGGATTCTGAAGAGCCACAGCTTTGTCAATCCTTAGCTGAGGCTGAAGGGCAGCTACCTCCCAGCGTCGAAATTCTGGTGCTGTGGTGACATTGAGCAGGAACTCCATTAGAATATCACTACAGAAGACATGAAGCTCAGAGTTACCAGTCAAAAATTTAAAACGAACATCCATTCTACATAACTGTAATGCTTTTTATTAAACTTTAGGCAGTTTGTGAATAACAATCCAAAACCAACATCAGAGGTCATGCCACACTGAAAAAAAAAAAAAAAAGAGTAGAACTGAGCATCTAAGTACTTCTTTAAAAGCAGATCTTCTAAATAAACACAGGTACTCACACATCATCCCGCAGGCATTCCACAGTATAGGCCATGTTTTCCCTTGTTGACGTCACGCTGAGTCAAAAATAAATTACAGTGAATTATCTAAATCAGAAGAATAAGCTTTCTCTTATATCTTCATGAAATCAATCTTTTGGAAAAAATATTTTGAAGTACAAAAAGTATAAGTAATAGTAAACAAAAATATGCACACTCAACTGAAGATTTAACTATTTAAAAAAATCTTAAATAAGAAAACAGTTAAGTATTTCAACTTGACAAAAAGGAAGAAAGTCCTGACATATTACACTTGGATAAACCTTGAAAACATTTTGCTCAGTGAAGTCAGTCAGTCATGAAAAGGTAACACGTACTATTTGATTCCACTGATATGAGGTACCTAGAGTAGTCAAAATCATGGGAACAACACAGAATGCCGCTTGCCTGGGGCTGAGGGAAGGGAAGGTGGTGTTTCATAGCTACAGAGTTTGGGCTGGGGAAGATGAAAACATTCTGGAGATGGGTGGTGGTGATGGTTGCTCACTGACACTTATTGTTACAGAACTATACATGTTAAAGGTGGTACATTTTATCCTATATGTATTTTACCACAACTTAAAAAAGGCAATTTTAAAGTTGAAGATCTCTTTGTATTCTTCCCAGGCTCTCACACTTTCTCCCACTTGAGACAAACATAATTATAAGCGTTACATATTATTTTGTTAAAAACCTCCTCATACCTTCAAAAAATCTTAAAAATTGTTTTCCAAAAAACATTTTGTTAAGTCTGCCATGTTGATACAGACTGAATTCATCTCTTAACTGCTGTTCGTTCCTAACTGTAGTAGTCCCAGCATATTATTGTATCATACTTTACTTATCCACCTCTTTAAAGACAGGCATTTAGATTGTTTCCAGTCACAATATAAAGAATTCCTTTGTGCATGTAGATTAAAAACTGTTAGGTTGAAGAATATGCTCATTTTTAATATTAATTGATATTTCTTGATTCTTTCCTAAGTAGCTGTATCAACTTATACTCCCACCAGCAGTATAAAATGGTTTTGAACTGTTGATTTAAGATCATTGTTTCTGGGCTCTTCTGGGAACAGCCTATTCCTATCTTTGTTCCTATCCATTTACTCTTTGGTTGTTTTCCTAATTTGCAGTTCTTTATTTTTCCAAATAATCCTCTCCATATTACATATGTTACAAATACCTACTTTTAGTTACTTAGATTTTTACTTTCAGGCATAAAGATGTTTTACATTTACGCAGTCAAATTCATCAGTCTTTTCCTTCTTGTGCCTTAAGAAACTGTTAACCACTTTGATAACAGAAAAGTTCCTTTACAACTGATCATCTTATGGTGTTTTCACTATTTCCGATTATTTATTTTTAACAAACCTTAATTTACCACCAACTGCTTCAATTCCACGGGTTATCTTGAAAGATGAAGCTCCTTTTGTAGTCTTGGAAAAGAAAAAAACAACCATTTTTGGTATTTTTTAATGCCAAGTTTGCCAAACATGACTTTATGTCAAAATCTAATGTCTGTCATTAAATTCAAAGGAACACTAACTAAAAATACTGCCTCTTTTTAAGAAATGCCCAACAAAGTTGACCCAAAGGCACAAGTATAGATTTTTATATAAAGTATTTAGATAAAAATTCAATTATCAAATACATGCTTGTTGGATTCATCAATCTATTGTGAAAGAGATTTGCATATGGGAAAAATAATTTTCAATTTCTGGCACTTCTTTTTAAAAATTAAAAATCTTGTCCTTTTTTTGGTACATGATTCTTTTATTTTTTAAAAAATTAATTAATTTTAATTGGAGGCTAATTACTTTACAATATTGTGGCGGTTTTTGCCATACGTTGACATGAGTCAGCCATGGATGTACATGTGTCTCACTATCCTAAAAATGTTGTCTTTTTACTGATTTCTTATGCTCTGGATGGACACTAATTTACTGCTTCCCTGTGATAAGTATCCTGTGATTTTTCACGCTATATTAGGGGACTGTATTTGAAAACATGCCCAAAATTCATGTCTACCCAAGAACCTACAAAAGTGACCCTGTTTGGAAATAGCCTTTGCAGATGTAAATATTTAAAATGAGGTCATGCTGGATAAGTGTGCCCTTCAGTAAAAGGGATATTTGGACACAGAAACACAGACAGACAGGGCCACGTGAAATCAGGGGCAGATATTGGAATGATGCAGCCGCAAGCCAAGGAATGAAAAGGACTGCTGGCAACCACCAGAAGCTGTGGGAGAAACAAAGGCAAGATTCTTCCTAGAGCCTTCAGAGGGAGTATGGCTCTACTGACACCATGACTTTGACTTCTAGCCTCTAAAACTGTGACAGGATAAACTCCTGGTGTTTAAGCCAGACTGTGTGAAGTAATTTGTTATGGCAGCTCCAGGAAACTAACATAGGGGTGTTGCTTTTAGTTCTTCTTTTCTGTAGGACCAAGATATCACAGATTTCTAAACACACGGAAGTAGTCAAGATGCTTACCAAACTGGATGCAAGACGAAGCAAATGAGAAGTTCCTAAATTGTTGGAGTTCTCATATCTGCTGCCTGCTTTAATGAACAAACCAATTCTTGATGCAGGAGCATAGTTTTCGAGAGAAGCAATCACTAAACCATTTGGTAACCTGGTAAACTGTATATAAGATAAAGCAGGATGTGATTAATGTCTTTATATTACCAAGAACAGTAAGGCGTGTATGTGTCCAGTGAGTAACTCAGGGGGACTAACCTCAAGGTCCTGAGGATGTGGAGGCACTCCTGCAGGGGCTGCTGTGGCTTTAACTTTAGGAGCAACTTTGAGGGAATAAAATCTCTAAACACAAAAAAAGACAGGTTACTACATTTCTCAAAAGAATAGTGCATTGTATCTGAGTTGGCCCAAGCAATAGAGGCTGTTCGGTGGTAAATAAACTCCATGGGAGGAGTCAGCTGATTAACCTATTAACTCACCCACCAGTTTACCATGCCACTCTTCAATCTCTATTGTTGATCTGTATAGCTTGAAGGAACGCTGAGTTGAACATGTTCATTTCTTATATCAAGATTCACTGCATTTTCTTTTACCTTTTAACTACCTTATTAGAGCTCCAAGTGGTCCTTTCTAGGCTCTAACGCTTTGGAACTTTTTGGAAAAGTGTGGAATAGCCACATTCATACCTTTTTATAGATTTTAGCATTACTGCTTCTCTTATCTGCCTAAAGAGTCTCATCTTTTTAGTCTACTTTCCAATACGACTTCATTTCCTTAATCATTTTAGTAACCTTTAAAAAGCATATCAAAGAAAACTTCATCCAAGCGCCCAAATATTTCCCATAGTATCTTCACTCTCTTTTGTGCTACATTAAGACTACACAACTAAAGGTTTTTTTTTTTTTTAATCTTCTTTGACTAATATACCCTGAGATTAACGATAGGTACACCCACAGCAGATTCTCAAAATGTAATATGCAGCCATGGGAAGGGATCCTCTTAAACGTCAGATAATGGATCCAAAATGTGTAATTTTATTCAGCTTTTTTTTTTGGCGAATGATATACAATACCACAGAATTAATTCTGATTATGTCTAAGGATCATAAGGTTACTAGTGGAGATGTTGAGAATTAAACCTTAGTACTCCCAGGATTAAATGAACATGCTGCCTGAGTTTCCCAAGGAGCCCCTCAGAGGCTGCATTGTTCCTACTTCATGTTGTCCAGGAGGGCTGCTGGTTGTGCATTCAGCTCCAATGCTGTACTATCGAAAAGTTGGTTCCTAGTTTACATTTGCTGTTCAGTTCAGTTCAGTCGCTCAGTCGTGTCTGACTCTCTGCGACCACATGACCACCAGGCCTCCCTGTCCATCACTGACTACTGAAGTTTACCCAAACTCTTGTCCATTGAGTTGGTGATGCCATCTAACCAACTCATCCTCGGTCGTCCACCCTTTTCCTCCTCCCTTCAATCTTTCCTAATATCAGGGTCTTTTCAAATGAGTCAGCTCTATGCATCAGATGGCCAAAGTATTGGAGTTTCAGCTTCAACATCAATCCTTCCAATGAACACTCAGGACTGATCTCCTTTAGGATGGACTCCTTGCAGTCCAAGGGACTTTCAAGAGTCTTCTCCAACACCACAGTTCAGAAGCGTCAATTCTTCTGTGCTCAGCTTTCTTTATAGTCTAATTCTCACATCCATACATGACTACTGGAAAAACCATAGCCTTGACTAGATGGACCTTTGTTGACAAAGTGATGTCTCTGCTTTTTAATATATTGTCTGCTGCTGCTGCCGCTAAGTCGCATCAGTCATGTCTGACTCTGTGCGACCCCATAGACGGCAGCCCACCAGGCTCCCCCGTCCCTGGGATTCTCCAGGCAAGAACACTGGAGTGGGTTGCCATTTCCTTCTCCAATACATGAAAGTGAAAAGGGAAAGTGAAGTCGCTCAGTCGTGTCTGACTCTTAGCGACCCCATGGACTGCAGCCCACCAGGCTCCTCTGTCCATGGGATTTTCCAGGCAAGAGTACTGGAGTGGGGTGCCACTGCCTTCTCCAACATGTTGTCTAGGTTGGTCATAACTTTCCTTAGCTCTTTCAAATTATACATTACAATTAGCTTTGCTTTATTATCATCAATTTCATTTGCTGGGTGTGGTACAGTTAACTCTACTAGTGATTCTAGCTTTTGATTTTTCCAGAAAGTAAAAAATTTAAGATATGTAGGCACATCAGATGCTAAGGCAGATTTAGGTGCTCTCCTCTCAAATGTGCCTGAGCAGTGACACTTTGTTGATAATGTACTTTCTATAATTCGTTCCATTCAAACTTGTTGCAAAGAATTATCCTAGTAACTGTCCATACAATTACTGTTTTAATAACAAAAGATGTATACATTTATTCTTATGTAAAGTAAGTGCTGTAAGTAGAAACAACAATTGCTTTCAAGCTTACTGCAATTTGCTTACACTGGTCCTCTTCAACTCTGTTACCTTTGAGTTCTTTTTTCTACTGAAAGGTGAGGATGGAATGAATGAGGAGGTTTTGAGGTCTTTGGCTAGTCCAACTGGACTTCCCTCTAAGGGTTATTAAAATCACCGGTTAGTTTAGGGGTGCTAAGAAGGCTAAGAGAATTACAGTCTAAATCATGGTCATTTGTATAATTCATAGTTTATCTATTTAAATATTAAGTTCCCGGAAACTCCATTCCCTGGTTTTTCCAACCTTCTAGTAGATTACTACGTTACTTAGCAACCCAGGCTCTCTTGGTATTTCGAGCTGGATAATTCTGCTGTGGATGTTCAGCAGTAGCACTCCTCCGGCCCTCAGGTTGTCACAACCAAAATCGTCTCTAGATATTGCCAAATGTCCCCTGGGGGCAAAATTGGCCTCGAAGAGTTGTTTTAAACTCAGAGGTTGAGACTGTCCCCTCTTGATAACCACCAGTCCACAATGATATAACACTGATACTGGAGTTTTCCCCAAGTGACAGCTATGTGTCAGTCGGACAAGGAGGAGGAGCCTTAAGAAGCTCTAAAGGGAAGGCCAAGAACCTCTCCTGGATAATATTAAAACAAGATCAAGAAAAGCACACTTTATGCAGCCAGGACACGACAGTAACAATCAAGTTCCAGGTTCACTGAAAAACGCTATACAGGTATTAGCTCATTTTTTCCCTTATGATTTTACTCATAACCCCGCTTAACAGTTGGAACAGCTGATGCTACATGATGTGCCAAGAAACAGGCAGCAGCTGATAGGGTAGGGATGGGGGACTAGGTCTACACCGGCCTCCTGTGACCCATATCTCATGGTCTCCTTCACCTGCACGCAAGTGCAGCAATGACCTTCAAAGGTGTCTCCACCGAGTCGCTTCATCTCTGCTCTCAAGCCCCCTCTCTCTCTGCACGTTTTCCTGCATTAGGTCTCCTCTGCTCAGAGCATGAGCGGGCCTTCCAAAGCCTGACCCATCCAGCCTGGAGCCCAGTTGGCCTCCAGGGTTCTGCTGAAGGGCAGAACGAAGCCCAGGGCCCAGGGGCCCCAAACCAGGCAACTCCGGTCCGTATGACCTTGCTGACCATCTGCTTTCCAACCCTTCCCCAAGCCCGCCAGCTGTGCTCACCGAGAGGGACCCGGCTCTGGTTAACAGCTTCATTGCTCAAGATTGTTCTGAGCCTCGGTCACTGCCGCCTTAGAGGAAAGCAAGATGGTGGCGGACAGCGGCAGTGGCCCAGCTTTCCCTGCGACACTCTTTCCCACGTCTCTTACGTGAGGGACTCTCTAGACGACCGGCTGCGCTCTACTGCTCCTTGGAGGTTGGGCCAGTCCAATTCCTCCAAGACATAGGATGCGGAGACGCATAATTTCATAAGGGAGTATTTAGAAGATAGTTTCAGTTACCGATTTTTTAGTTCTCTTCCTGGCCTGGATATCCACTCTGTAATCTTCTGACTACTCCTGCGACAGCACATAGCAGCCTCTCTCCCTCCCCCCCGCCACTTTGGATTCTCCCGATCCGGACTGTCCAATGAAAGAGTCGGGTTCCGCGATTCCTCCCGCGGCGTCTGGGCTCGAGCCATCTGAACTCCAGGACTTCCCGCTCCGTAGGAGCCGGCGGCTTTAGAAGACCTTCCTGTATCTGCTCTTCTGCAGATAGGCTTCGAAACCGGGTGTGATCGCCTGTTGCTTGGTGAAGTCGTCATTAGATCATTAGCTCCATGAGAACTTAGGCCTTGTCCAATTCTCTTCTCTAACTGCCAGACCACGCCGGGGATACACCTAGGTGAGACGGAAGCTTAGGCAATCAGTACAACTAAGGTCTCTGCTGTCCTGGAGTTAATAATCTAGGCTGGGTTTACGTAGAAAATAAAAACTGCACTATAGTTTTAGAAAAATTAAAATGTTTTGAATAGTAGTGGTGTGCGTGTGAGTGGGTGAGAGAGACTTCTAAGCTGAAGCTTGCATATGGAGAGTCATGTGATTGCTGAGAAAGTGAAGTGAAAGTCGCTCAGTCGTGTCCGACCCCACGGACTGTACAGTCCATGGAATTCTCCAGGCCAAAATCCTGGAGTGGGTAGCCTTTCCCTTCTCCAGGGGATCTTCCCAACCCAGGAATGGAACCGAGGTCTCCTGCATTGCAGGCAGAGTCTTTACCAACTGAGCTATCAGGGAAGCCTCACGTGACTGCTGGGGAAAGAAAATTCTGTGCTCTTTTCCGTAAGTATTAACTAAGAAGTTGTCTGTGCCAGACACTATGTTGAAGATTAAGGCACGATCCCTGCCCTTCAGGGACTTATAGTCCTGTACCTTGCTAAGTTGCATGGTTGGGAAACTAACATTAACATCATTTAGGAGTTTGTTACAAGTGAAGAATTTTCAAATCCCATACTGGATCAAAATCTGCATTTTTAGAAGATCCCGAGGTGATTTGTATGCACATGAAAATTACATAAGGCATTACAGAGCAGAGAAACTAATACCCTCAGCCTGTGTCTGAGCTTCTCTACACTCACAACTCTGTAATAGGCGATTACAGGGGACACCTAAGACCCAGCAATTGAGAATATGGCAGGAGTTCCCTGCAGCCTAGTGGTTAGGATATGGAACTGCCACTGCTGTGGCCCAGGTTCGATCCCTGATTGGGAACCGAGAGCCTGTAAGCTGTGGGAGGTACAGCCAAAAAACATTTTTAAAAAATGCGAAAAAAGAATCTGGCACAAAAACTGGTAGATTTACATAGCGGTGCATGAGATGATTTAAAGTTGGTACATAAGACTTCCTGGTGGTACAGTGGATAAGAAGCTACCCCCTGCCAATGCAGAGGACACAGGTTCATCCCTGGTCCAGGAAGATTCCACATGCAGTAGATCAACTAAGCCCCTGCCACAGCTAGTGATCCTGCTCTAGAGCCTGTACATGGCAACCACTGAAGCCCCTGCACCTAGAGCCTGTGCTCAGCAAGAGAAACCACTGCAAGGAGAAGGCGGTGAACTACAACTGGAGAGTAGCTACCCTCGCCCCTCCCCTCCCCCCCACCCCCCTCCCCCATTGCAGCAACTAGAGAAAGTGCATGCATAGTAACAGAGACCCAGCACAACCAACAAATGAAATAAATAAAGTTGGTACATAAATGAACATTGTTCTATTTAATGGTTACATATTGTTTTAAATATTATGGCAAGCAATGCTGATAATGAGTTTCCTTTTGGCATATGTTTATAAAAGAATAAAAGATTGATGTAAACAACATTAAATAAATTAACTAGAGGTGATGTGGACATATGGAAAAAATAACGAAGGTGTTAACAAGGAGTAAAGTTTGAGAAACATTTCGCTGATCCAGACACCCACCTGATTAAAATATTTCAATGATTTCCCATGTTTTTCAGGATAAAGTTCACATTGATTAACGTGATATACAAACCTCTGTCTCCAGTACTTTTTAATCACTACTCTCAAATTAACTTCACCCCTGAGAGTCCTTGGAACTTCATCATGCAGTTGAGGTTAGGTGGGGTCCACAAATGCACATGTCCATGAGCACACTGCTATTTAGAATGTTTCCTTCTTCACTTATAACACCACCAATGCATCGAACCATAATTGTGACCCAAATTAAAAAACCTGTTCAAAATGTGGTAGTGTATGACATACAATTCACGATAACAGCTACATAAATAATAAAATACTGTTTATTAAGTATTTTGCAACATTGCAACATTGCTTATTAAGTTTTACAGTACAAAGAAAGACTGCCATCTTGTGGAAACACCTACTACTTCCACATGATGTTGTGACCTACCTAACTCAGTGACAGCTGTTTCTATGTGGAGCAAGGCTGTGTATGTAGAGATGGGATACTATCGTTAACATGTATTTGTGACACTGGTTGGTGTTGTGCATTTTCCACCTCAAGCTTTATTTCCGCTCCCAGTCAGTCCTACAGTTAATTAGATAATTATAGAGAAAGAGGCTGGATCCATGAGCTCCAGTTCTCACTTAGAGTATATAAGGATATAATTTGGGGACATTAACAACTGAAAGTGGTGGGGATAGACATGCAAAGAGTAGAGTTTTTGTGTGATATTGAAGATAAGCTTGTTGTTCAGTTGCTCAGTCATGTCTGACTCTTTGCGACCCCATAGACTGCAGCATGCCAGGCCTCCCTGTCCCTCTCCACCTCCTGGAGTTTGCCCGACTTCATGTCCGTTGAATTGGTGATGCCAGCCAACCACCTCATCCTCTGTTGCCCCCATCTCCTCCTGCCCTCAGTCTTTCCCAGCATCAAGGTCTTTTCCAATGAGTCGGCTCTTTGCATACATATTTATTTAGTAAACGATGAAAAATTCTCAACACCACTAATCGTTTGTTGTTGCGCAGTTGCTAAGTCATGTTTGACTCTATGGGACTGCAGCAAGACAGGCTCCCCTGTCCTTCACTATCTCCCACAGTTTGGTTACATTTATGTTCATTGAGTCAGTGATGCTATTTAACCATCTCATCCTCTGCTGCCCCCTTCTCCTTTTACCTTCAGTCTTTCCCAGCATTCGGGTCTTTTACAGTGAGTCAGCTTTTAAAGTCAGGAGTCTTTGCAAAGTACTGGAGCTTCAGCTTCAGCAGCAGTTCTTCCTTTGAATATTCAGGGTTGATTTCCTTTAGGATTGGCTGGTTTGATCTCCTTGCAGTCCAAGGGACTCAATCTAGGATCTTCTCTAGCACCACAGTTTGAAAACATCAATTCTTCAGCGCTCAGCCTTCTTTGTAGTCTAACTTTCACATCTGTACATGACTACTGGAAAAATCATAGCTTTGACTATACAGATCGTTGTTGGCAAAGTGATGTCTCTGATTTTTAATACACTGTCTAGGTTTGTCATAGCTTTTCTTTTAATTCCATGGCTGCAGTCACCATCCACAGGGATTTTAGAGCCCAATAGAATCAAGTCTGTCACTGTTTCTATTTTATCCCCATCTATTTACCATGAAGTGGTGGGACCGGATGCCACGATCCTCGTTTTTTGAATGTTAAATTTTAAGTCAACTTTTTTACTCTCCTCTTTCACCTTCATCAAGAAGCTCTTTAGTTCCTCTTTGCTTTCTGCATTAGGGTGGTGTCATCTGCATATCTGAGGTTATTGATATTTCTCCCAGAAATCTTGATTCTAATTTATGCTTCATCCAGCCCAGCATTTCTCATGATGTACTCTGATAAGCTAGTACAAATTCAAATTAGAATGTTTTAATTTTACAATTTAAATGTAGTCCCAATGGTGGCCACAAAGAAAATAGCTGTAGAATATACACAAACGGAAAAGAGAAAGGAATTTAAGGATTTTACTACAAAATTCAACTAAAGACAAAAGAAAACATTAATATAGGAAATAAGGGACCAAAATAAAGCTGTAAGACATATGGAAAAGAAAGAGCAAAATGACAGAAGTAAGTGCTTGTTAATAATTACTTTAAATGTAAATGTAATCAAAAGAAATTAGCTGAATTGATAAAAACATATTTCAACTATATGCTGCTTACCAGAGACTAACTTTAGACCTTAAATACAATGGGTTGAAAGTGAAAGAAATGGAAAAAGATACTCCATGCAAACAATAACCAAAAGAGACCAGGGGCAGCTCTATTAATATTAAGGCAAAATAAACTTAATTTTTTAAATTTTGTATTGGGATATAGCAAATTAATATTGTCACAGTTTCTAGTGAACAGCAGAGACTCAGCCATACATATATCCATTCTCCCTGAAACTCCCCTCCCATCCAGGCTGCCACATAACATTGAGCAGAGTTCCATGTGCTATTCACTAGTTCCTTCTTGGTTATCCATTTTAAATATAGCAGTGTGTACGTGTCCATTCCAAAGTCCCTAACTATCCCTTTCCCCCATCCTTCCCTCTGGCAACCATAAATTTGTTCTCTGTGAGTCTTTATGTTTTATAAGTAAGTTCATTTGTATCATTTCTTTATAGATTCCACATTTAAGGGATGTCATATGGTATTTCTCCTTATCTCCTTATCTGTCATTAAGTATGCCATGAAATTAAAAGACGCTTACTCCTTGGAAGGAAAGTTATGACCAACCTAGATAGCATATTCAAAAGCAGAGACATTACTTTACCAATAAAGGGTCTGTCTAGTCAAGGCTATGGTTTTTCCTGTGGTCATGTATGGATGTGAGAGTTGGACTGTGAAGAAGGCTGAGTGCCGAAGAATTGATGCTTTTGAAGTGTGGTGTTGGAGAAGACTCTTGAGAGTCCCTTGGACTGCAAGGAGATCCAACCAGTCCATTCTGAAGGAGATCAGCCCTGGGATTTCTTTGGAAGGAATGATGCTAAAGCTGAAACTCCAGTACTTTGGCCACCTCATGTGAAGAGTTGACTCATTGGAAGAGACTCTAATGCTGGGAGGGATTGGGGGCAGGAGGAGAAGGGGACAAGAGAGGATGAGATGGCTGGATGGCATCACTGACTCGATGGATGTGAGTTTGAGTGAACTCCGGGAGTTGGTGATGGACAGGGAGGCCTGGTGTGCTGCGATTCATGGGGTCACAAAGAGTCGGACACGACTGAGCGACTGATCTGATCTGATGACAATCTCTAGGTCCATCCAAGTTGTTGCAAATGGCATAATTTCATTCTTTTTGGTGGTTGAGTAATATTCCACTGTATATATATACCATATCTTCTTTATCCATTCCTCTGTAGATGGATATTTAGGTTGCTTTCATGTCTTGACTATTGTAAACAGTGCTGCAATAAACATTGGGGTGCATGTATCCTTTCAGATCATGTTTTCCTCCAGGTATATGCCCAGGAGTAGGATTGCAGGGTCCTATGGTAGCTCCATTTTTAATTCTTTAAATAACATCCATACTGTTCTCCATAGTAGCTGTACCAATTTACATTCCTGCCAGCAGTGTAGGATGTCTCCCTTTTCTCCACACCCTCTCCAGCATTTATTGTTTGTGGATTTTTTGATGATAGCCATTATGACTGGAGTGAGGTAATATCTCATTGTAGTTTTGATTTGCATTTCTCTAATAATTAGCAATATTGAACATCTTTTCACATGCCTCTTGGCCATCTGCATGGTCTTCTTTGGAGACATGTCTACTTACGTCTTCTGCCATTTTGTGATTGGGTTGTTTGTTTTGATGCTGTTAAGCATCATGAGCTCTTTGTAAATTTTGGAAACTAATCCTTAGTTAGTCACATTGTTTGCAAATATT
This sequence comes from Bos grunniens, assembly GCF_055505025.1. Classification (NCBI taxonomy): domain Eukaryota; kingdom Metazoa; phylum Chordata; class Mammalia; order Artiodactyla; family Bovidae; genus Bos; species Bos grunniens. The sequence goes on from NC_141189.1 coordinate 23,143,235, forward strand.
TTCTCCCAACCTGTGGGTTGTTTTTTCATTTTGTTTATTGTTTTCTTTGTTATGCAAAAGTTTTTGAGTTTGAGTAGGTCCTATTTGTTTATTTTTATTTCCATTATTCTGGAAGGTGGATCAAAAAAGATATTGCTGTGATTTATGTCAGAGTGTGTTCTGCCTATGTTTTCCTCCAGGAATTTTATAGTGTCCTGTCTCATGTTTAGATCTTTAATGCACTTTTTAAAAGATTAAAAAAATTTTTAATTGAACAATAATTGCTTTACAGAATTTTGTGGTTTTCTGTCATACATCAACAAAAATCAGCCATTGGTACGCCCATGTCCCCTCCCTCTTGGACCTCCCTCCCATCTCCCTCCCCATCCCGCCCTTCAGCCTGTCACAGAGCCCCTGTTTGAGTTCCCTGAGTCATACAGCAAATTCCCATTGGCTATTTTACATATGGTATTGTAAATTTCTATGTTACTATTTCCATACATCTCCCCTTCTCCCTCCTCTCCTCCCACCATGTCCATAGGTCTGTTCTCTATGTCTGTTTCTCCATTGTTGCCCTGAAAACAGATTCATCAATGCCATCTTTTTGGAACATGCTTCCCTTGTAGCTCAGTCGGTAAAGAATCTGCCTGCAATGCAGGAGACCCAGGTTCAATTCCTGGGTCCAGAAGATCCTCTGGAGAAGGAAATGGCAACCCACTCCAGTATTCTTTCCTGGAAAATCCATGGACAGAGGAACCTTGCAGGCTACAGTCCATGGGGTTGCAAGAGTAGGACATGACTTAGCGACTAAACCATCACCATCTTTTTTTTTTTTTAATTTTATTTTATTTTTAAACTTTACAATATTGTATTGGTTCTGCCATATATCGAAATGAATCCACCACAGGCATACACGTGTTCCCCATCCTGAACCCTCCTCCCTCCTCCCTCTCCATACCATCCCTCTGGGTCGTCCCAGTGCACCAGCCCCAAGCATCCAGTATCGTGCATCGAACCTGGACTGGCAACTCGTTTCATATATGATATTATACATATTTCAATGCCATTCTCCCAAATCATCTCACCCTCTCCTTCTCCCACAGAGTCCAAAAGACTGTTCTATACGTCAGTGTCTCTTTTGCTGTCTCATACACAGGTTTATTGTTACCATATTTCTAAATTCCATATATATGCGTCAGTATACTGTATTGGTGATTTTCTTTCTGGCTTACTTCACTCTGTATAATAGGCTCCAGTTTCATCCACCTCATTAGAACTGATTCAAATGTATTCTTTTTAATGGCTGCGTAATACTCCATTGTGTATATGTACCACAGCTTTCTTATCCATTCATTTGCTGATGGACATCTAGGTTGCTTCCATGTCCTGGCTATTATAAACAGTGCTGTGATGAACACTGGGGTACACGTGTCTCTTTCAGTTCTGGTTTCCTCAGTGTGTATGCCCAGCAGTGGGATTGCTGGATCATAAGGCAGTTCTATTTCCAGTTTTTTAAGGAATCTCCACACTGTTCTCCATAGTGGCTGTACTAGTTTGCATTCCCACCAACAGTGTAAGAGGGTTCCCTTTTCTCCACATCCTCTCTAGCATTTATTACTTATAGACTTTTGGATCACAGCCATTCTGACTGGCATGAAATGGTACCTCATAGTGGTTTTGATTTGCATTTCTCTGATAATGAGTGATGTTGAGCATCTTTTCATGTGTTTGTTAGCCATCTGTATGTCTTCTTTGGAGAAATGTCTATTTAGTTCTTTGGCCCATTTTTTGATTGGGTCATTTATTTTTCTGGAATTGAGCTGCAGGAGTTGCTTGTATATTTTTGAGATTAGTTGTTTGTCAGTTGCTTCATTTGCTATTATTTTCTCCCATTCTGAAGGCTGTCTTTTCACCTTGCTAATAGTTTCCTTTGTTGACCATCACCATCTTTTAAGATTCCATATAATGTGTCAGTATATGATATTTATATTTCTCTTTCTGACTTGCTTCACTTGTATAATAGGCTCTAGTTTCATCTATCTCATTAAAATGGATTCAAATGCATTCCTTTTTATGGCTGAGTAGTATTCCATTGTATATATGTACCACAGCTTCTTTATCCATTCATCTGTTGATGGACATTTAGGTTGCTTCCATATTCTAGTTATTGTAAATAGTGCTGCAGTGAACACTGGGGCACGTGTGTCTTTTTCAATTTTGATTTCCTTAGGGTATATGCCTAGGAGTTGGATTGATGGGTCATATGGTGGTTTTATTCCTACCATTTTAAGGAATCTCCATATTGTCTTCCATAGTGGCTGCATCAGTTTATATTCCCACCAACAATGCAAGAGTGTTCCCTTTGCTCCACACCTTCTCCAGCATTTATTGTTTGTAGACTTCTTGATGATGGCCATTCTGACTGATGTGAAGTGGTATCTCATTGTACTTTTGATTTGCATTTCTCTAATAATGACTGAGTTGAGCATCTTGTCATGTGCTTGTTTGCCATTTGTATGTCTTCTTTGGAGAAATGTCTCTTCAGGTCCCTTTCCCCTTTCTGATTGAGTTGTTTGCTTTTCCGATTGAGTTGTATGAGCTGCTTGTATATTTTGGAAATTCTTTGTTAGTTTTTTTCTTTGCTATTATTTTCTCCCATTCTGAGGGCTGTCTTTTCACCTTGTTTGTAGTTTCCTTTGCTGTGCAAAAGCTTTTAAGTTTAATTGGGTCCCACTTGTTTATTTTTGTTTTTATTTCCATTACTCTAGGGGGGGGGGTCATAGAAGATCTTACTTTGATTTATGTAATCAAGTGTCCTGCCTATGTTTTCCTGTGAGAGTTTAATAGTTTCTGGTCCTACATTTAGATCTTTAATCCATTTTGTTTTATCTGTGTGTAAAATATCTATTTCTGCTTTATTAACTATGCCAAAGCCTTTGACTGTGTGGATCACAATCAACTGTGGAAAATTCTTCAAGAGATGGGAATTCCAGACCACCTGCCCTGCCTCTTGAGAAATTTGTATGCAGGTGAGGAAGCAACAGTTAGAACTGGACATGGAACAACAGACTGGTTCCAAATAGGAAAAGGAGTACGTCAAGGCTGTATATTGTCACCCTGTTTATTTAACTTCTATGCAGAGTACATCATGAGAAACGCTGGACTGGAAGAAACACAAGCTGGAATCAAGATTGCTGGGAGAAATATCAATAACCTCAGATATGCAGATGACACCACCCTTATGGCAGAAAGTGAAGAGGAACTCAAAAGCCTCTTGATGAAAGTGAAAGTGGAGAGTGAAAAAGTTGGCTTAAAGCTCAACATTCAGAAAACGAAGATCATGGCATCCGGTCCCACCACTTATGGGAAATAGATGGGGAAATAGTGGAAACAGTGTCAGACTTTATTTTTCTGGGTTCCAAAATCACTACAGATGGTGACTGCAGCCATGAAATTAAAAGAGGCTTACTCCTTGGAAGGAAAGTTATGACCAACCTAGATAGCATATTCAAAAGCAGAGACATTACTTTGCCAACAAAGGTTCGTCTAGTCAAGTCTGTGGTTTTTCCTGTGGCCATGTATGGATGTGAGAGTTGGACTGTGAAGAAGGCTGAGCGCCGAAGAATTGATGCTTTTGAACTGTGGTGTTGGAGAAGACTCTTGAGAGTCCCTTGGACTGCAAGGAGATCCAACCAGTCCATTCTGAAGGAGATCAGCCCTGGGATTTCTTTGGAAGGAGTGATGCTAAAGCTGAAACTCCAGTACTTTGGCCACCTCATGTGAAGAGTTGACTCACTGGAAAAGACTCTGATGCTGGGAGGGATTGAGGGCAGGAGGAGAAGGGGACAACAGAGGATGAGATGGCTGGATGGCATCACTGACTCGATGGACGTGAGTCTGAGTGAACTCCGGGAGTTGGTGATGGACAGGGAGGCCTGGCGTGCTGCGATTCATGGGGTCGCAAAGAGTCAGGACTGAGCGACTGATCTGATCTGATCTGATGTGTGTATGGTGTTAGATAGTGTTGTAACTTCATTCTTTTTCATGTAGCTGTAAAGTTTTCCCAGCACCACTTATTGAAGAGGGTATCTTTGCCCTCAGTCTCTCCCATTGGGAAGCTTCCATGGATTTCCAAGGCCTCTTTTCCTTGTCCAACAGAGGGCAGATGGAATGAGGCCCACAGTCAGAAAGCTGATCAAGCTGATCACACGGACCACAGCCTTGTCTAACTCAATGAAACTATGGGCCGTGCCGTGTAGGGCCACCTAAGATGGACAGGTCATAGTGGAGAGTTCTGACAAATCACGGTCCACTGGAGAAGGGAACGGCAAACCACTTCAGTATTCTTGAACCTCAAGTATGCCTTGAGAACCCCATGAAAAGGCAAAAAGGTAGGACACTGATAGATGAACTCCAGGGATTGGTAGATGCCCAATATGCTACTTGAGAAGAGTGTAGAAATAACTCCAGAAAGACTGAAGAGACAGAGCCAAAGTGAAAACAATGCCAAGTTGTGGATGTGACTGGTGATGGTAGTAAAGTCTGATGCTGTAAAGAATAATATTGCATGGGAACCTGGGATGTTAGGTACATGAATCAAGGTAAACTGGAAGCCATTAAACAGGAGATGGCAAGAGTGAACATAGACATTTTAGGAGTCAGTGAACTAAAACGGGCTGGAATGGGTGAATTTAATTCAGATGACCATTATATCTACTACTGTGGCCAATAATCCCTTAGAAGAAATGGAATAGCCCTCATAGTCAACAAAAGAATCCAGAATGCAGTACTTGGTTGCAGTCTCAAAATTGACAGAATGATCTCTGTTCATTTACAAGGCAAACCATTGAATATTACTGTAACCAAGTCTATGCCCCAACCACTAATGGTGAAGAAGCTGAAGTTGAATGGTTCTATGAAGACCTACAAGACCTTCTAGAACTAACACCCAAAAGAGATGTCCTTTTCATCATAGGGGACTAGAATGCAAAAGTAGGAAGTCAAGAAATACCTGGAGTAACAGGCAAGTTTGGCCTTGGAGTATAAAATGAAGCAGGGCAAAGGGTAACAGAGTTTTGTCAAGAGAATGCACTGGTCATAGCAAACACACTCTTCCAGCAACACAAGAGATGACTCTACACATGAACATCACCAGATGGTCAATACCAAAATCAGATTGATTATATTCTTTGCAGCCAAAGATGGAGAAGCTCTATACAGGCAACAAAAACAAGACCAGGAGCCGACTGTGGCTCAGATCATGAACTCCTTATTGCCAAATTCAGACTGAAATTGAAGAAAGTAGGGAAAACCACTAGGCCATTCAGGTATGATCTAAATCGAATCACCTACAATTATATAGTGGAAGTGACAAACAGATTTACGGGTTTAGATCAGATAGACAGAATACCTGAAGAATTATGGGCAGAGGTTTGTGACATTGTACAGGAGGCAGTGATCAAGACCATCCCCAAGAAAGAAATGCAAAAAGGCAAAATGGTTGTCTGAGGAGGCCTTACAAATAGCTGAGAAAAGAGAAGCAAAAGGCAAAGGAGAAAAGGAAAGATATACCCATCTGAATGTAAAGTTCCAAAGAATAGCAAGGAGAAAGTTTCAAAGAATAGCAAGGAGAGATAAAAAAGTGATGAATGCAAACAAATAGAGGAAAACAGTAGAATGGGAAAGACTAGAGAGCTCTTCAAAAAAGTTAGAGATATCAAAGGAACATTTCATGCAAAGATGGGCACAATAAAGGACAGAAAGGACCTAACAGAAGGAGGAGATATTAAGAAGAGGCAACAAGAATACACAGAAGAATTATACAAAAAAGGTCTTAATGACCAGATAACCCACGATGGTGTGATCACTCATCTAGAGCCAGAGATCCTGGAGTGTGACATTAAGTGGGCCTTAGGAAGCATCACTATGAACAAAGCTAGTGGAGGTGATGGAATTCCAGTTGAGCTATTTCAAATCCTAAAAGATGATGCTGTGAAAGTGCTGCACCCAATATGCCAGCAAATTTAGAAAACTCAGCAGTGGCCACAGGACTGGAAAAGGTCAGTTTGCATTCCAATCCCAAAGAAAGGCAATGCCAAAGAATGTTCAAACTACCATACAGTTGCACTCACCTCACATGCTAGCAAAGTAATGCTCAAAATTTTCCAAGGCAGGCTTCAACAGTACGTGAACTGTGAACTTCCAGATGTTCAAGCTGGATTTAGAAAAGGCTGAGGAACCAGAGATCAAATTGCCAATATCTGTTGGATCATAGAAAAATCCAGAGAATTACAGAAAAAATCAACTTCTGCTTTACTGACTAAGCAAAAGCCTTTGACTGTGTGGATCACAATGAACTGAGGAAAATTCTTAAAGAGATGGGAATACCAGACGACCTGACCTACCTCCTGAGAAATCTGTATGCAGGTCAAGAAGCAACAGTTAGAGCTGGACATGGAACAACAGACTGGTTCCCAATTGGGAAAGGAGTACATTAAGGCTGTATATTGTCACCCTGCTTGTTTATATGCAGAGTACATCATGCGAAATGCTGGGCTGGAGGAAGCACAAGCTGGAATCAAGACTGCTGGGAGAAATATCAGTAATCTCAGATACGCAGATGACACCACCTTTATTGAAGAAAGCGAAGAAGGACTAAAGAGCCTCTTGATGAAAGTGAAAGAGGAGAGTGAAAAAGTTGGCTTAAAACTTAACATTCAAAAAACTAAGATCATTGCATCCCATCCCATCCCTTCATGGCAAAGAGATGGGGAAACAATGGAAACAGTGGCAGAATTTATTTTCTTGGGCTCCAAAATCACTGCAGATGGTGACTGCAGCCATGAAATTAAAAGACGCATGCTCCTTGGAAGAAAAGCTATGACCAACCTAGACAGCATATTCAAAAGTAGAGACATTACTTTGCTGACAAAGAATCCAAATAGTCAAAGCTATGGTTTTTCCAGTAGTCATGTATGGATGTGAGAGTTGGACTATAAAGAAAGCTGAGCACCAAAGAATTGATGCTACTGAACTGTGGTGTTGGAGAAGACTCTTGAGAGTCCCTTGGACTGCAAGGAGATCCAACCAGTCCATCCTAAAGGAAATCAGTCCTTAATAGTCACTGGAAGGACTGATGCTGACGTTGAAACTCCAATACTTTGGCCACCTGATGGGAAGAACTGACTCACTGGAAAAGACATTGATGCTTGGAAAGATTGAAGACAGGAGGAGAAGGGGATGAGATGGTTGGATGGCATTACTGACTCAATGGACATTAGTTCGAGTAAACTCCGGGAGTTGGTGATGGACAGGGAGGCCTGGCATGCTGCAGTCCATGGGGTCACAAAGAGTCGGACACGACTTAGTGACTGAACTAACTAACTGAGAATCACCTGGCTGGTTAAATACAGATTCTGGGGTCCCACTGCAGGTTTCATGAAAGTGAAGTTCTTCCGGTGGGACTAACGTGTATTTAAAGATAATTGTACTAAAGGTTCTAAAGATGTGTTAAGATAACGTAGTTTAAAGTGGGTTAATACAATATTGTAATTAGCCTCCAATTTAAATAAATTTATATATTAAAAAAGTGGGTTTAGATGGATTTACATTACAGGCTTGTCCATTTAAAAACAGCATTCTCCCATTCTGAAAACATTTGTTAAATGTCTACAATGTGCCAGGCACAATGCTATGTCCTAAGGAGACAGTAGGGTCTCTCAAACAGATGTTTTAATCTCCTTGTGACCTTTAAGGAGATGATGGGTTCAGAAACTATTAAAAATGTATGTCCTTCAATAAAAATGTCGGTTTTCAAAAAGTGTCTAAAACATGGGGGAAGAAAATCTGACAAGCCTTCCTTAAAGCATTAAAAAAACTCCCTTTATTATTATTATTACATGCTATTTAAAATAATTAATTACTTTGGAGTTACTGCATGCACAAAGTATATTAACCAAAACAGTAGACACACAGGATAATGTCATGCAGAAATCAAATTATACGATACAAAGTGACTTCTGTCCTGGATAAAAGGGGAAAACGTCATTTCACATTTTCCCCAGTATTTCAGAAACCAACCTAGATTTCCAGAACTGTTACCAAGCCAGGGAAAACTTTAGTAAGGTGGGGCTGAGGGCTCTGTGTGCAGTGAGTAGGGGAGGACAGGATGGATGGATGAGAAGAAGCTGCAGAAAGGAACCCCAGGACATTCACCCGACTTCTGGAAGTGGCTACGACCGTCACGGTCGCCTCGTTCAGAGAATGTGGTGAGGTGCTTGCTCCTCCCTCGACCCCACAATCTCGACCACCACCACTTCGGAACAGTGGCAACATTCCTGACCCACCATGCCCCAACCCAGCCTCCCAAATCTCCCAGGCGCAGTCAGCCCTCAAAGAACTCCATCAATCCCCTCAGGCTCCGCCAAACTGCATGCTGCAGTTCATGGGGTCACAGAGAGCTGGACATGACTGAGCAACTGAACTGAACTGAACTGAAAAGAGAAGAAAAGGCTGCGGTCGTTAATAGATAAGAGCTATTAAAGATTGGAAGTCATAAAGCAGGTGGACATGTTGGACAAATGAAAACGTATCAACTGCCTAACATGCACGCAGCAGGGCATGCACTAGATCTGGGCATGTTTTCTCAGTGGAATCTTGGTGAAGGCGAGGGTTTGGAGATGGGTGAGATTTGGAGATGTTAAAATTTATTTTTATTGAGGTATAGTTTATTTACAACTTTAGTTTGTTTGAAGTGTACAACATAGTGATTCAAAAATTATATAGGTGGTACTCCATTTAAAATTATTATAAAATATTGGCTATGTTCTCTGAGCAGTACAATAGTTCCTGGTAGCTATTTATTTTATACATAGTAGTTTGTACCTCTTAACTCTGTCCTCTATCTTTCTCTTCCTCCTTCCCTCTCCCAGTGGCAAGGACTGGTTTGGTCTCTATATTTGTAAGTCTATTTCTGTTTTGTTATATTCACTCATTCATCTTTTAGATTCCACATGTAAAGTATTTCTGTTGTCTGTCTGACTTGTTTCACTAAGCGTGATACCCACCGGGTCCATCCGTATTGCTGCAAATGGCAAAATTTCATTCTTTTTTTAATGAGTAGTATTCCATTGTGTATATACACATGTATGTATATACACATCTTCTTTACCGTTTTTCCAGCAGGGGGACACTTAGCTTTCTTCCTTATCTTAGATGTTGTAAATAAGGCTGATATGAACACTTGAGTGTGTGAGTCTTTTCAAGACTCCTCTTTGTAAAATGTATGAACCCCAATGATAAACAGAAAAAGATCTTGTGAGGAGGGGAGAGGTGGGTTTGTTCATATTTCAAGTGGAAACCATTTACCTACAAAATAATGCTGATCAGCAACCCTGGATGCTAGGAAACAGTGGAACAATATCTTCAATGTTCTGAGGAAATACGCTATTTAAAGGAGATTTTCTATCTACAGTGTGAATAAAAAAGAAACATTTTCAGCCAGGCAATTACTCAGAAACTTTACTTTCTCCTCTCAGAAAGTTACTTGTGGTTTTACTCCAGCAAAGTGAGGATAAAAACCAAGAAATGGGTTTTCAATTGGAAGATTCAGTATACCAGAAAAAGTGGAACTAACCCAAAAGTGCGATAGTGAAAAGCCAAAATATAGTTGCATAGAAGGCTTAGAAAACCATCTGTCCAAATCTCTGCTCATGAATTAGATAGATTATTCTTATCTAGTTTTGGTATCAAAGTTACTTGCTTTAATAAAATGATTTTGACAAATTTTGCAGTTTTTATATTTTCTGGAAAACTTTGTAATAAATAGAGATTCTTTGCAAATAGTTAAAACTCACCTCGGTACTTTTTGGGGGGAATGGAGTGGATGACTTTTGATTAACATTTCCATTTTGTAAAAGTAGGTAGTTATGCATCAGTTCAAGTTTTCTAGTTTTTTTCTTGGACATATTTACTTACTTACAGTTTTCAGAGGTAGTCTCTTATTTTTAGGATTTGAGAAAACTGATGTATAACTTACACACTGTCAAGTTTTGAGAAGTGTATGCAATCAATATATAGAACAATTGTATTACCCCCCAAATCCTTACATGCTGGTACATTGCAGTCAACCCATTCCCCTATTTCTAGATTCTAGCAACCACTGATCTGTTTTCTGTCTCTTAAGTTTTGCTTCTTCTAGAATGTCATGCAAACATAATTAGTTGCCTTTGGAGTCTGGCTTATTTCACTCAGTAGAAGAGTGAAACTTCTAAGCCTTTAAGAGTCTTTAAGAAGCATTTAAGAGTCAACCAAGAGAGTTCCAGAAAAACATCTATTTCTGCTTTATTGACTATGCCAAAGCCTTTGACTGTGTGGATCACAATCAACTGTGGAAAATTCTGAAAGAGATGGGAATACCGGACCACCTGACCTGCCTCTTGAGAAACCTATATGCAGGTGAGGAAGCAACAGTTAGAACTGGACATGGAACAACAGACTGGTTCCAAATAGGAAAAGGAGTACGTCAAGGCTGTATATTGTCACCCTCCTTATTTAACTTATATGCAGAGTACATCATGAGAAACACTGGGCTGGAAGAAGCACAAGGTGGGATCAAGCACAAGCTGGAATCAAGATTGCTGGGAGAAATATCAATAACCTCAGATATGCAGATGACACCACCCTTATGGCAGAAAGTGAAGAGGAACTCAAAAGCCTGTTAATGAAAGTGAAAGAGGAGAGTGAAAAGTTGGCTTAAAGCTCAACATTCAGGGAACTAAGATCATGGCATCCGGTCCCATCACTTCATGGCAAACAGATGGGGAAACGGTGGAAACAGTGTCAGACTTTATTTTTTTGGGCTCCAAAATCACTGCAGATGGTGATTGCAGCCATGAAATTAAAAGACCATTACTCCTTGGAAGGAAAGTTATGACCAACCTTAGAGAGAATATTGAAAAGCAGAGATATTACTTTGGCAACAAAGGTCCGTCTAGTCAAGGCTATGGTTTTTCCAGTGGTCATGTATGGATGTAAGAGTTGGACTGGGAAGAAAGCTGAGTGCCAAAGAATTGATGCTTTTGAACTGTGGTATTGGAGAAGACTCTTGAGAGTCCCTTGGACTGCAAGAAGATCCAGCCAGTCCATCCTAAAGGAGTTCAGTCCTGGATGTTCATTGGAAGGACTGATGCTGAAGCTGAAACTCCAATACTTTGGCCACCTCATGCGAATAGTTGACTCATTGGAAAAGACCCTGATGCTGGGAGGGATTGGGGGCAGGAGGAGAAGGGGACGACAGAGGATGAGATGGTTGGATGGCATCGCTGACTTGAAGGACATGAGTTTGAGTGAATTCCGGGAGTTGGTGATGGACAGGGAGGCCTGGCGTGCTGTGATTCATGGGGTCGCAAAGAGTCGGACACGACTGAGCGACTGAACTGAACTGAACTGATCCACTTACCACTTATCCATAGTACTTATACATTTATCACCAGGGAAATCTGGAGTCTCTTTTGTAAGAACACTTATCCCATTCATGAAGTCCTCACCCTCATGATCTAATCACTTCCCAAATGCCCATCCTCCTATCATCTCACCTTTGTTAGGCTTCAGCAAACAAATTTTGGGTGAACACATTCAGACCATAGCATACTAGATACAAATACCTTGTTGGATATATTTTCACCCAGTGCAAATATTTTCTCCCAGTCAGTGGCTTGTATTTTCATTTCCTTAACAATGTTTATTAACAGCATAAAATTTAATTTTGTTGAAGTCCTATTTATCAGTTTTTTTTCTTTCATGGGTTATGGTTTTTGTCATAGCCAAGAAATCTTTGACTAAGACAAGGCCATAAAAATTTTCCCATTTTCTCTACAGTCTTACAGTTTTGGGTTTTATACTTCGGTCTATGATCTATCAAATAAAAACCTCTTTTAAAGAATAGTTACAGTTTCATAGAAAAATAAGAAAAATAGTAAAAAGAGTCCTCATATACTTCATATCCAATTTCCTCTATCATTAACACGTCATAGTAGTGTGGTACCTTTTTCACAATTAGTGAATGCAATGTTATTGCATTAGCTAAAGTTCATATTTTGTTCAGATTTCCTAAGTGTTCACCTAATGTTTTTCTGTTCCAGGATCCCAACCAGAATAGCATATTACATTTAATCTTCAAGTCTCTTTAGGCTTCTCTTTTAAGTCTCATTTAAAAACTTGTCCTTCTTGTACCTGTCCCTTCCACATGAGAAGTCTGACTGTGAATAGGAGATGAATGAAATGAAGGTGAAGTTATAGTTACCTGAATGACACACACCAACTTTGTGGTAGTGGAGGGAGACCAACAGCCAGGAACCTTGGGAAAGGAACATCTTAGACCCTGAAGAGACTGAGGGAAAGGAGGACATTAATGATCTTTGGCATTTAGAACCACTGGTGGAGTATGCCTTGTGAAGGAAAATGCTATGATGTAATTCTCCCAAACTGTTCCGTGCATACTAAACTTGACTATCATCTTTTAAAAGTCTTATGTCTTTTATCAGATGGTTCTGATCACAATTTAATCACCATTCTTAACAAGGCAAGAGTAGTGGTAGGAATACAGAGTTCAGTTCAGTCGTGTCTGACTCTTTGCGACCCTGTGGATTGCAGCATGCCAGGCTTCCCTATCTATCACCAACTCCTGGAGCTTGCTCAGACTCACGTCCATTGAGTTGATGATGCCATCCAACCATCACATCCTCTGTCATCCCCTTTTCCTCCTGCCTTCAATTTTTCCAAGCATCAGAGTCTTTTCCAATGAGTCAGTTCTTCTCATCAGGTGGCCAAAGTATTGGAGCTTCAGTTTCAGCATCAGTCCTTCCAATGAATATTCAGGACTGATTTCCTTTAGGATGGACTAGTTTGATCTCCTTGCAGTCCAAGGGACTCTCAAAAGTCTTCTCCAACACCACAGTTCAGAAGCATCAATTCTTCGGCTCTCAGCTTTCTTTATAGTCAAACTCTTTCATCCATACATGACTACTGGAAAAACCATAGGAATACACAGAAGAACTGTACAAAGAAGTCTTAATGACCCAGATAACCATGATGGTGTCACTAACCAAGAGCCAGACATCCTGGAGTGTGAAGTCAGGTGGGCCTTAGTAAGTACTACCATGAACAAAGCTAGTGGAGGTGATGGAACTCCAGCTGAGTTATTTTGAGCCCTAAACAATGATGCTATTAAAGTGCTGCACTCAATATGCTAGCAAATTTGGAAAACTCAGCAGTGACTACAGGACTGGACAAGATAAGTTTTCATTCAAATCCTAAAGAAGGGCAATGCCAAGGAAAGTTCAAACTACTGCACAAATGTGCTCATTTCACATGCTAGCAAAGTAATTCTCAAAATCCTTCAAGCTAGGCTTCAGCAGTCTGTGAACTGAGAACTTCCAGATGTATAAGCTGGATTTAGAAAAGGCAGAGGAACCAGAGATGAAATTGCCAACAGTTGTTGGATCATAGAGAAAGCAAGAGAATTCCAGAAAAAACATCTGCTTCACTGACTACACTAAAGCCTTTGAGTGTGTGGATCACAATAAACTGTGGAAAATTCTTAAAGAGATGGGACTATCAAACCACCTTACCTGCCTCCTGCAAAACCTGTATGCAGGTCAAGAAGCAACAGTTAGAACCAGACATGGAACAACAGACTGGTTCCAAATTGGGAAAGGAGTATGTGAAGGCTGTATATTGTCACCCTGCCTATTTAACTTACATGCAGAGTACATCATATGAAATGCCAGGTGGATTTTTTTCCAGGAAGCACAAGCTGGAATCAAGATTGCTGGGAGAAATATCAATAACCTTAGATATGTAGCTAACATCACCCTTATGGCACAAAGTAAAGAGGAACTAAAGAGCCTCTTGATGAGGGTGAAAGAGGAGAGTGAAAAGCTGGCTTAAAACTCAGCATTCAAAAAACCAAGATCATGGCATCCAGTCCCATCACTTCATGGCAAATAGATGGGGAAACAATGGAAACAGTGACATACTTTATTTTCTTGGGCTCCAGAATGACTGCAGATGGTGACTGCAACTATGAGATTAAAAGACGCTTGCTCCTTGGAAGAAAGCTATGACAAACTTGGACAGAATAGTAAAAAGCAGAGACATCACTTTGCCAACAAAGGTCCATATAGTTAAAGTTATGGCTTTTTTGGTAGTCATCCCCACTCCAGCACTCTTGCCTGGAAAACCTCATGGATGGAGGAGCCTGGTGGGCCGCAGTCCATGGGGTCATTAAGAGTCGGACAAGACTCAGCGACTTCACTTTCACTTTTCACTTTCATGCATTGGAGAAGGAAATGGCAACCCACTCCAGTGTTCTTGCCTGGAGAATCCCAGGGATGGGGGAGCCTTGTGGACTGCCGTCTATGGGGTCGCACAGAGTCGGACACGACTGAAGCGAGTTAGCAGCAGCAGCAGCATGGATGTGAGAGCTGGACCGTGAAGAAGGCTAGAGCACTGAAGAACTGATGCTTTTGAATTGTGGTGCTAGAGAAGACTCTTGAGAGTCCCTAGGGCAGCAAGGAGATTAAAGCAGTCAATATTCAGGTAATCAACCCTGAATATTCATTGGAAGGGCTGATGCTGAAGGTGAAGTTCCAATTCTTTGGCCACCTGATACAAATAACTCATTGGAAAAGACCTTGATGCTGGGAAAGATTGATGGCATGAGAAGAAGATAACAGAGGATGAGATGGTTTGGTGGCATCATTTACTCAATGGACATGAGTTTGAGCAAACTCCAGGAGATAGTGAAGGACAGGGAAGCCAGGCATGCTGCAGTCCATGGGGTCGCAAAGAGTTGGACATGACTGAACAACTGAACAACAGCAACTCTTTAACATTAATGATAAGCATACTGGAAATACCAGTGGATGGCTCCACTTCCCATGTAGTACAGTTGTCAACACCCACATCTTACTCATCCCTTCTTTTGTAGCTATTGTTCTGTCTTTCAATGGGGGCAGCTAAATGCCTCTGTTGTTGGTACAGACAAGTGAAAGGGTTGCATTCATATTCCTCAAATAGTCTCTCAAAAGGCAAAGGCTAGATTCAATTATTTATACCAAACTGAGGATCTTAATGTTTATAAACTGGCCAGAAGGATATGTTTGAGGCACTGTGAACCTGTGTGATGTCTGACTGAGATGGGTCCCACTGAGAGGCATGAACAATTGAAAAACTTTCCAGGGGTACCAGTTGTACCCACATAATTGGGTATGAATCGAGCTATCAACTTGTTTCCCTTCAAAAAACATTGCCTTGCTCCTTTGAGATGGTCATAAGAGAGCAGGCATTTAGGAAGGCAGTTAAATCAGAATCTCACGACCAAGGTGGTTTAGAGTGGTAGAACTTCCCTAGATTTTCTTTTTGCAGGCCAGCATGGAGTCAATGTAATTACTATTACATTGTGCTATTCATGAATCAGTGCCTCAGTACAAGTGAAATGGTGAATACAGAAATGTGAGAAAGCCACTTGATTTTCTAAGGTTAACTAAATTGGTTTATAGGATTTGTTTAGCTAGTTGGGTCTGAGACCTGGGAGACATGGTTAAGGTAAAATACTGTAGGTTAGCCTCATCATGTTGCTTAAAGTTCTACTGATAGTAGTCTTAATAATTGTATGAGGCAAATTAAATAAATTTGAACCAAATAAATTTGGTTCAAATCTAAGATTAACCAGAGAAGCTGATGAGGTAGTATACTCAAGGGGAAATATGCTAGAAGTCAAGATGGGAGATATTATTGGGAGACAATTTTTCATGGGTCTTTCGCGTATGATTTTCAAGAAAATATATTAACTGCCTTTTGGTTATGCAAGGATTTTGCAAGGATGATTATAGAGCAGGTGGCTTTTGACAAGAGACAACATCTCCCTCTGGACCAGTGGAAAGGTTTACTTAATGTTCAGTGTAATAAAATGTTTACTTCCAGAGCACATGTTGGCGGGTTTACTGACTGCCTATTATGAAGATTTGAGTTCCAGAAGCTCAGGGTTCCTCTTCTGTAACACAACCCTCTGAATAAACAGGTAGGATTGGGGAACTGACACAAATTATGATCTCTGCCTACTGTTACTGCTGTGAATAACAAAATCTAGTGTCTTTTTTTTTTTTTTTTTTGACTGCATAGGGTCTTTGTTGCTATGTGTGGGCTTTCTCTAGCTGTGAGTGGGGATTGCTCCTGGTTGCAGTGTGAGGGCTTCTCATTGTGGGGACTTCTCTTATTGTGGAGTAGAGGCTCTAGGCACACAGGCTTCAGTCATTGCAGATGTAGGCTCAGTAGTAGTGGTTTGCAGGCTCTAGAGTGCAGGATCAATCGTTGTGGTCCACAGGCTTAGTTGCTCTGCGGCATGTGGAATCTTCCCGGACCAGGGATCGAACCTGTGTCTCCTGCATTGGCAGATATATTCTTATCCACTGTACCACCAGGGAAGTCTCAAGTCTTATGTTCTTGACCTAGGATTCCAGTGTCTTCTGCCAGTATTCATGGAACTGTGGTAAGCTAACTTGATAATTTACAGGTAGGGTAAAATCTCAGACCCTTCGTAGTTCAGTTCTTGACAACAGGTCACTTACTCTAATCATCAAAGGTTGCAATCTTTCTTCTTTGGGGTTTCAGTTTGTGTACACACACACACAGAGTGATAGACACACACACACAGAGACAGACAGAGACACAGAGGGAGAGAGAAGAAGAGGGGACTGAGAAGGAGAAGAGAGAGAAGGAGGAGAAGGAGAGGGGAAAAAGAAAGAAAAGAGGAGAGGAGAGAGGGGAGGGGAGGGAGAGTGAGGTTGAGAAAGACAGAGAGAGGGAGAGAGATGCTTCTCTGTATCTAGTTGTAGGCAGCAGCCAGAAAGGCATAGTAGTCACTGGTTGGGAATGATGCTGAGCAAGGCCCTGTGGGTCTCCTGAGAACAAAGATTTTGTGTGTCCCCCATTTCTTTGACAGGAAACAGCCTTCATTCAGCCTCCGTGACCTTCCCTGAGTTCCAGTGGGCAGATTCAAGCAGTTGTTAATTGGGGAAGGGAGAGGGATTGTGAGACCAGGGAGAAACAGTCAAGGGTAGCCTTGGGGCAGGGTCCTGTTTCCCCATAAGTGGATATACACAACGATATCTTCGCCTCCTCCAGGTGGGAAAAGTTAACAGTTAATGACAGTATGCTGCTCACAAGCATGTAGAACCTTAGACCAGTTGGAACTGAAGGTTGATGATGCTGACTCCTACTTACCTTACCACTAATCCACAGAAGACTGTCCATGTACGGATCGATTACTATAAAACTTATTATCTTCTTCAAGTTGGGACATTTGAGGGCATTAGCTTGCTGTGGCCCCCTTTACCTGGCAAGGCAATGAAACTATCCTTTTCTACTTCACCCAAAAGTCTGTCTCCAAGATTCAGTTTGGCACTGGTGTACAGAGAAGCTGAGCTTTCGACATCAGAAATGAATCTCATAGCAGCTTTATTTCTTGGCCTTATCAATATTAGCAAAAGTCAGAAAGATTTGTTCCAGTGTTATCTGGCTGATGAAGTAGTCTACTAGATTGAATAGTGTTTTAGCTTCCTCCATAATATGAAACACCTTTAACAGAAAAAAAAAAAGAAAATCATGGTGTTACCATTGCTGTATCCTCAGACAAACCTTTTCCCCACCCAATCACTTCCCAATTCCTGCCAGGTTTATGCTTAGGAACAAAAAGATATGGAAGGGGGAGGTTAGAAGAAGGAAAACATGAAAAATAGAGACGAGGAGATAGTTCTTTATTTCTATTCTCTTAATAGGTATGGAATATTAGAGGTAGGGTCAGAAGTATCAATCAAACTACAGGGGCCTGTGGAAAGTAACTTAAAAGTTCTCCTCTGCAAATATTCTGTTCCCATTCCACATGCTTGAATCTCTGTGCTTCCCATTAGTCTCCATTAACACATAATGTTAGAAATGTATGATTTCAACAATCACCTTTCCCCAACAAATTCCCTTGCTGGGAATGTAGTAGCCAATAATTCCGTGATGATCCTGATTTATGATGTTACCTAAGAAAGGAAAGATTTGACAGGTGAGTAATAGAGAGGACCCTGTTTACAAAATTCCCCAATAATTCCCTTTCCAGTTATCCCACCAATAGAGAAATAATATATGAAGTTAAAACAAAGATGACATAATTCCATTTTTACTACATATGACTGTTAAGTATTTCAATAGATTTACTTCCATATGAAATATGGTCTTATTGCTCACAGTTTGTAAAAATTGCAGAGGGTAGGATAATCACTTTTAGACATGGAAAAAATAACTCACATGCTCTTTGCCAAAGCAGAATTACATGAACTCTAATGTTCTATAGGACTCAGTTTCTAAACGTTGTCCTGAAACTATGTTCATAAAAATTGGGTATGGTTTCTTTTTCCTGTTGTGTGTATCTGTGTGTATGTGTGGTATTTGTGTGTGGTGTGTGTGTGTGTGTAGTGTAGTGTAGGATCTGTATAGTACTCTTATGAGTAGGCAATCTTCATCCTAAAGGAAAGAGGAAATTCATGTCTATATAAAACAAATGTGAAGGCATTCACTGCAGAAATGAAATTGAGGTAGTAATACTATAGCTACTCCTAAAATAGGATGTATTTGTATTTATTGTTACACAGTTGAAGACTACTGCAAATGGAATAAGTTGGGATTAAGATATTTTAAATAAATAATCTCTATGTCAATTATAATAAGGGATTTTCTTTTTTAATAAATCTCTGCATAACCTCCATGAATAAGGAAAATTTTTTTAAACTTTAAAAACTGTAAACTATACCAAGCATATAAAAGTATATGGAAATAAATGTACAGTTTAGTGAATTATAATAAAGTTAACAAACATGTCCATGGAGAAGGAAATGGCAACCCACTCCAGTGTTCTTGCCTGGAGAATCCCATGGGCAGAGGAGACTGGCGGGCCACAGTCCACGGGGTCGCAAAGAGTCGGACACGACTGAGCGACTTTGTTGTTGTTCAGTCACTCTCTGTGACCCCATGGACTGCAGCATGCCAGACTTCCCTGTCCTTCACCATTTCCTGGAGCTTGCTCAAACTCATGTCCATTGAGTCAGTGATGCCACCCAAACATCTCATCCTCTGTTGTCCACTTTTCCTCCTGCCTTCAATCTTTCCCAGCATCAGGGGCTTCTCTAATGAGTCAGCTCTTCACAGCAGGAGGCCAAAATATTGAAGCCAGAATAACCCACCTAAGCCTCTTCTCAATTTCTAACCCATATAAATGTGATAAGTGTTTATTGTTGTTTTAGGTCACTAAAATCTTAGATCACTAAGTTAAGTTTTGGTAATTTGCAGCTGCTGCTATTGCTGTTTAGTCGCTAAGTTGAGAGGTAACTAACACAGCTTCTGCTTTGGGGCTATTACATTCAACTTTATTTTGAACATTCTCTACCTGCCCCCTGGTACTTATATGAAATCATTTTCCTGAGGGACAGAGGTTTAAGTATCATTAACATTAGTGGACATTGACAAAGTTTTTCAAGTATCTTATGTTCCCCCCAGCCATGTATGAGACTCTCCTTTTTTCTTCTCTGTACCAACTCTTGGTATGGTTAATTAAAAAATTTTAGCCATTTTGATGTGTGTGCCAATTTAAATTTGCATTTACCAGATGCCTAATAATTCTGAACACCTTTTTATATGTTTCCTGCTTGTTTTGGTTGTTTTTTCAATATTGAAAACTTCTCTCTCTGAAACTTATAAATTTCTGTTTTCCCTAGCTGTTAGGAATAACAAAATTAACTCTTTCTCTGGCTATGTACAGCATAACTGCTGATTGCACATGTTATTGCTGTCAGAGATTTTGGCCTGTTTGTATTCTGGGTTCTTGGGGAAATACTCTGCCACCTAGTTTTTGTTAAAAATGTTTTCATGAATTTTTGCTTATATCATTCTATTTCTTCCATTTTGTTAAAAAATTTGGGAAAATTCAAAACTGATCATTTGGTTTTAATTTCAGTAATTATAATTTTTGTATCTGAGCATTTTGTTTGCCTTTTTTTCAAATCTGCTTTGTTTATTTCTAAAGAAAATTCTGAAGTGTCACACATACAGCAAACAAAACCATAATTGAAAAGACACATGTAACCTAATGTTCATAGCAGCACTATTTACAATAGCTAGGACATGGAAACATCCTAGATGTCCATCAACAGATAAATGGATAAAGAAGATGTGGTATGTATATGTATATATGCATATGTATATGTATATGTATATGTATACATATGCATATGTATATATACATACATACACATACACACAATGGAATATTACTCAGCTATAAAGGGAATGAATTTGAATCAGTTCTAGAGAGGTGGATGAACCTAGAGCCTGTTATATAGAGTGAAGTAAGTCACAAAGAGAAAAATAAACACTGTATATTAATGCATACATGTGGAATCTAGAAAAATGGTATCAATGAACCTATTTGCAGAGAAAGAATGGAGATGGAGATATAGAGAACAGATTGTGGACACCGTGGTGGGAAGGAAAGAGTGGGATGAATGGAGAAAGTAGTATTGACGTATGTATAGTACCATGCCTAAAAGAGCTATCTGGTGAGAACTTGCTGTATAACACAGGGAGCCCAGCCTGGCCCTCTGTTATGACCTAGAAGTGTGAGATGGGGGGTGGAGGGAGGCTCAAGAGGGAGGTGATATACATATATAGTAAGGACTGATTTGCATAGTTGTACAGCAGAAACCAACGCAACATTGTAAAGCAATTTTCCTCTGATGAAAAAAGTAAATCATAATTATACTGCTCAATGAATTTTCACAAAGTTCATTGCATCTTTTATGTGTGGCTTTACTTCTCTTTCCGTATTGTGTTTGGATTGTATGCTATGTAGTTGCAGTTTGTGCATTCTCACTGATGAATACTATTCCAATGTATACGTACAGTATTCCACTTCAGTAGAATATGATTCCACTGGATCATATTCCATCATATTATGAATATGCCATAATTTATTTATCCATCCCATTGATGGATGGAAGTTTTAGCCATTATGTGTAGTGCATTAATAAACAGTCTTTTACATATTTTTTAGTGAACATAATGAACATATGAACTCATTCCTACTATGTACCTTAGAAGTAGAAAAAGAGAGAGTATCCTTCACAGTTCATTTTATGAGACAGTATAA
Organism: Bos grunniens; assembly: GCF_055505025.1. NCBI lineage: Eukaryota > Metazoa > Chordata > Mammalia > Artiodactyla > Bovidae > Bos > Bos grunniens. Next base: position 23,164,461 of record NC_141189.1, read on the forward strand.
CCTTAATGCTAAAATTAGACACCACAAATTACAAGAAAAGAAAATTATAGACCAGCATATCTTCTAAGCATAGCAGAAAATACACTTAGCAAATACTAGTAAATTGAATCTAACATTACAGAAAAAAGGGAATACATTACAACCAAGTGAGAGTTATTCCAGGAATACAATGTTGGCCTACATTAAAAACTTGACCAATGTAATTCCCTACACTAGTAGAAAAAAGGGCAAAGATTATTAAGTCATTTTGATGGATGTATAAACAAAACTCTCTTTTTGGCTGTTGACAATCTGATGGTAATGTATCTTGGTGCGGATCTCTCTGAGTTAATCCTATTTGAAACAATGATTTTAGATTTGTAGATTCAAAGCTTACATCAAATATGAGTTTTCAGCCATTGTATCTTCAAATGTTCTTTTTCCCCTTTTCCTTCTCTCTCTTTTCCTCTGGGACTCCCAAACTGCATATGTTGATCTTGATATTGTTCAACAGGTCTGTTAGGCTTTGTTCAATTTTCTTAAACCCTTTTTCTTTCTGTTCCTCAGACTTGACAATTTCAACTGTGCTATCTTCAAGCTTGCGGATTTTTCTCTATGTTCAAATATGCCTTTGAATCCATGTAGTGTATTTTTCTTTTCAGTAATTGTACTTTTCATCTTAGAATTTCTTTTGGCTTCTTTTAATACTTTCTATCTTTTTTATTGAGTTTCCAATTTCATTCATACACTGTTTTCTTAAATTTGTCAATGTCTTCCTTAAGCTCTTTGAGCATTTTCAAGACACATGAGTCCTTGTCTAGTAAGCCTTCCATCTGTTCTTCAGAGATGGTTTGATTATTTTTTCTTTTGAGTGGGCCAAACTTTCCTATTACTTTGTTTTGTGATTTTTCCGTGTGAAAGTGAACACTTGAATCTTAAAATACGATAACTCTGGGAATCAGATTCTCCTTTTTCTCCAGTATTTGCTGTTTAAAAAAGCTTAACATTGTTGGAGGGTGTCTCTGTGCTGGAGATAAGCTTGAGGTTTAAGTGTGAGATCTCCTCAGATGTATTCTTTTTGTGCCTACATCTTTCTCTGGCATAGGCAGTGATGTTCTAAATTTTTTTTGCATATATTGTGAGTTTTGAATATCATAAATCCCTACATGTCTCACTTCTGAAAGGCAGGAAAGGGAAACATGAAAAAAAGTACATTCTTTTTAAATTCCCTGCACGCTCTTTCAGCTGATGGTGGTTGCATTAATGGTGACCTGCCTTTGTGTCTTTAGGTCCTTGATTCAAAGGATTAATCTGTAATCAGAATACAGAGCCTTGATATTTGGAGGGCAAGGTCCTTATTGCCTACTATTATTCTTCAAGCTACTATAGGAACACTTTCATGGGGCTGGAAATTAGAAGATGGGTAGCCCTACTGCACTGTAATAAAGTGATTGAAATTAATCACAATTAATTTCTAGGGTCATACTTCCCCAAGAACCTGCAAATTTTCAAATAGACATTAGAGTTCCAGAATAATTACATCAGACAATTTCTGTCAGACTAATTATTGTCTAGGTGAAGAGATATATTCCTGGAGCTTTCTACTCTGTTATCTTCCCTGATGTCACTTTTTGCTAATTTTTGATTTTCTCTTTTATTTCATGCAAAGTTATTTTATTGGTTTCAAGATTCTTCCCTTTGGCTTCTAGCATTTTTTACCCTGATGTTTCTGTGTGTAGTTCTCTGGGTATTTATCTCTTTATACTTATATTTATTGAACATCTCAGATCTAGACATTAATGTTTTTCATTAAATTTGAGAAGTCTTCAGGGGCTAGTTTTTGGATATCTTTTGCCCCTTCCTTTTCTTTTGGTGCTCCCATTTTGCATATATAGATGTACTTAATGGTTCCCTACAGGTTTTTGAGGCTCTGTTAATTTTCTTCTTACTTTTTTCTTTTGTTCTTTGGATCACATTATCTCTATTGATCTATCTTCAATTTTGCTAATTCTGCTAGTTCAAATCTATTTTATTGTATGTTTCCATAACAGAATATGCTTTTGGTTCATTAAAAATAATTTTTAACTCTTTGGTGATATCTTTTATTTGTTGAGATTTTTCAGTATACCTTCCTTTATTTCCTGAAGCATTAACTTCACCTATTGAATATATTTACTGTATCTTTGTAGTCTTTCCTAAGACTGAAATCTGGTTGCTTTCAGATTCCATTGCTAGCTTCCTGCCGTCTCCTTTTCCTGGTATGGGTCACATTTTGTTTTGTGCATGTCTCATAAGTTTATGTTGAAACTTGACGTTTAAAAAAACTTTATTTTTTGTGGACCCCACTCCAGTACTCTTGCCTGGAAAATCCCATGGACGGAGGAGCCTGGTAGGCTGCAGTTCATGGGGTTGCTAAGAGTCGGACACGACTGAGTGATTTCACTTTCACTTTTCACTTTCATGCATTGGAGAAGGAAATGGCACCCCACTCCAGTGTTCTTGCCTGGAGAATCCCAGGGACGGAGAAGCCTGGTAGGCTGCAGTCCATGGGGTTGCTAAGAGTCGGACACGACTGAGTGACTTCACTTACACTTTTCACTTTCATGCATTGGTGGAGGAAATGGCAACCCACTCCAGTGTTCTTGCCTGGAGAATCCCAGGGACGGCGGGGCCTGGTGGGCTGCCGTCTATGGGGTCGCACAGAGTCGGACACGACTGAAGCGACTTAGCAGCAGCAGCAGCCAAATAACAGTGTTGTGATAGTTTCAAGTGAACACTGAAGGGACTCAGCTGTACATATATATGTATCCATTCCCCTACCCCTGCCCCGTCCCCAAACTACCCTCCCATCCAGGCTGCCACATAACATTGAGCAGAGTTTCATGTGCTATACAATAGTCCCTGGAAAACTGGGCATATAATTAGTATGTTGTGAAGTGAAGTGAAAGTCACTCAGTCATGTCCGACTCTTTGTGACCCAATGGACTATACAGTCCATGGCATTCTCCAGGCCAGACTACTGGAGTGGGTAGCCTTTCCGTTTTCCAGGGAATCTTCCCAACCCAGTGATCGAACCCAGGTCTCCCACATTGCTGGTGGATTCTTCACCAGCTGAGCCACAAGGGAAGCCCAAGAAGACTGAAGTGGGTAGCCTATCCCTTCTCCAGCAGAACTTTCCAACCGAGGAATCGAACCAGGGTCTCCTGCATTGCAGGCGGATTCTTTACCAACTGAGCTATCAACTGGTAATTTAAAACTTGTGATTTGATTTTTCGTTTAGTTTTTGACTGGCTGCAGTATTTTAGTGAAGTCTATTTGCCCTCCCCTCTGTGGTATAAAACCTCTGATGTTGCTCCCTAGAGGGCACTGCTTCAGGCATGTGCACGGTCACACGAGGATGACAGTTTCTTTAGCAGAGCTCTCTTTGTCACTTGCCCTGAGTATAGCCCAGTGCTAAATTCTTCTGTTAAAAATTGTTTTCATCAATATCCTAGGGCATAGATTGTCCCACAGATAGTTTCAATTTCATTTAAGTTCTTTTCAGGGAGTTTTTGAATTAAATGTTTGCAGTTTGCTCTGATCCCAGGAGCACTATTCTTAGTGGTAAATTACCTGGTTTTCTCTGGTAAACTAGCTGATCTGATTTAGTTTATACTTATTAATAAGGCTTCTATCCTCCTATTAATTGCTTTCCACTAACACTGTCATTGCTTTTGAGAGCACCTTTGAGTTTAAATTTCCCCACATTCTCTTTCAAATAAAGTCAGTCTTGGGAAAGAGCTTCAGAGCTCTTTGTTTTATGGTTTGCTTTCTCATGGGAAAAATCTCTGAGTCATGGCTCTGAAACTGAGAAGTGGCATAGTAGTCCACTTCTGAGTGACATCCCTGCTTGAGGAGCTGGGAAGAAGGTGGTACCAGCAGGTTGTTCTCATGCTGCAGAAGCTGTGATCTGAAAATGATCAGGTCATGGGTAATTTGAACCCCTATATTCTCAGCACAGCATGGATGAGATAGAGTCTCTGTCCCATAAAGGAGGGCTAAATAGAAAAGGGAGTCCCTGATCTCTTGGCTTGTAATTGCCTGAAAATTAGCCTCTGCCACAGGTAGATGGGGGCAGAATGAGAAATGTTGACATCTTGCTCCTCCCAGGAAGATACCATAGTGGTCAACTTGAAGCTGATAGAAGAGGAAGCCCTCTGTTCTTGGTTGCACCTACTTGCAGTGGAGTTTTCATTGAATTGGGCTGGGAAGAGTTGTGAAGAAGCAAATTGTATTTCACACATCAGAAGATCTTGCTGTTCTTCAGTTCAGTTCAGTTCAGTTGCTCAGTCGTGTCTGACTCTTTGAGACCCCATGAATCGCAGCACTCCAGGCCTCCCTGTCCATCACCAACTCCCGGGGTTCACTCAGACTCACGGCCATCAAGTCAGTGATGCCATCCAGCCATCTCATCCTCTGTCGTCCCCTTCTCCTCCTGCGCCCAATCCCTCCCAGCATCAGAGTCTTTTCCAATGAGTCAACTCTTTGCATGAGGTGGCCAAAGTACTGGAGTTTCAGCTTTAGCATCATTCCTTCCAAAGAAATCCCAGGGCTGATCTCCTTCAGAGTGGACTGGTTGGATCTCCTTGCAGTCCAAGGGACTCTCAAGAGTCTTCTCCAATACCACAGTTCAAAAACATCAATGCTTCAGTGCTCAGCCTTCTTCACAGTCCAACTCTCACATCGATATATGACCACAGGAAAAACCATAGCCTTGACTAGACGGACCTTTGTTGGCAAAGTAATGTCTCTGCTTTTGAATATGCTATCTAGGTTGGTCATAACTTTCCTTCCAAGGAGTGTCTTTTAATTTCATGGCTGCAGTCACCATCTCACATGTTATAGTTCTTTGTTTTTTCCTTTTCTGGATAATCTTTATGCATAGGTCCCATACATAAAGGGACCATCCTTTCTATTTTGTTATCTTTAAATGGGGAAGTTTTATTTGAAATAGCTAATTTGCTCAAGGATAGCATGGGGAAAGATTGCCAATTCACTAACTTTCCATATGTAGTTTCACATCCAAGCTATTGTGTTCATCACCTCCTTTAAGACAGGTTTGGCCTCAGTTTTTTGTGTCCTCTCTCACCTTCAAAGTAAATAGAATGGCTCATAGTATATATATATATATATATATATATATATATATATATATATATGCTTCTGTGTGGTTAATTACCTTCAACACTGCATACAAAGAGTGCTCCACAAATCTTTCCATACCAATGAATGGCTACATGAATATCCAGCTGGTTTGATGGACATATTTATTAGGATATTCTAATATAATTAATACTAAATTAATGATCTTTCCTACATTATGGTTCTTCCTGTCTAATTGATCATTCCCCGCCCCCTCGCCCCACCTGCCTCCTTCTCTCTCTCTCTCTGTCTCTCTCTCTCTCTCTCTATATATATATATGCTGCTGCTAAGTCGCTTCAGTCGTGTCCGACTCTGTGTGACCCCATAGACGGCAGCCCACCAGGCTCCCCCCATCCCTGGGATTCTCCAGGCAAGAACACTGGAGTGGGTTGCCATTTCCTTCTCCAATGCATGAAAGTGAAAGGTGAAAGTGAAGTCGCTCAGTCGTGTCTGACTCTTAGCAACCCCATGGACTGCAGCCTACCAGGTTCCTCCATCCATGGGATTTTCCAGGCAAGAGCACTGGAGTGGGGTGCCATTGCCTTCTCTTCTCTCTCTCTCTCTCTCTATGTATATATATATGTATGAAATATAATTTCTTCCTCTCCATGCTTACTGTCACTTCCCTAGTGCAGGCCAATACCATTTATTGCTTTATCATTGTTATAGACTCCTTGCTTTTAAACATGCATCCTAACCATCTGGCTACCACACTGTTGATAGAGTGATCATTGAAGTTAAAGACTACAAATAAAGTAGTAAGAGTACAAATAAATAGAAGCTGGCTATAAATTTGTTTATCATGGGCACAGAGAGGCACTTGCTGAAATTAGCACACAAAGGCTGAATAAATTTTTATGTCAAACATCCAGTTCATTTCCTTGAAAGAAGAAAAGGGGATTTGCATTTCATAAACATTGCCTGACTCAGTAATCAGGGAATGGCAGAGGAAAGATGCTTAAAAAGAAGGGAAACCTTAAAAATTATCACGGATAAAAAATAGAGCCTTAACTTCAATAATTTAACTCTAAATGAATAAACTTGAATGGATGTATCTTACTGGTTAATTCCTACAAGAGACTGGTGAGAACCTCTGCTATTTTGAGAAAGCTTCTTAGCATAATCAGGGGTAAATTTGTAGAAAAATTATTTCTAAAGGAGCCTAATATAAAAGCTCAATAAACAGTAATTACTCATAGAAAACAGTTATTGAGTACATGCAGCAGAACAACATATGTGACTTAAAACAATTTTCACAAGTAAGCCCTATCTATATTACCTGGGAAATTTGTCTCAATGAATTCCTTGAACTGCTCTAGTTTATCTTCGTTATCACCAATGTTAATCTTTGCTGTCAGAGTATATATATTACCAAACTTGTTCTTGAGGTGACGTGGGCTGCCTAGGCACTTGAACTTCCCCTTCACCATGATGGCCAGCCTGGTACAAAGGGCTTCACATTCTTCCATGCTAGAGGCACAAAGGACATATGGATGAAGAGACTCCCTCTCAGAAGCAAGACTCTATATTTCAAAATAAAGCTATGATTATAACGTAACACTTATAGGAAGAAGGCTTTATATTGCACGTGATCATTACTAAGACAATATTTGGAAAGAGGAGATTTAAAAATTCAAAGCAGTTGATTTCTAAATTCACAAGAGAAACACTTCCCTGACTTCCTACCGTTTACCAAGTCTTATCAGTTAAATAAAATTAAATACTATTGCAGATAAAATTTGCTATCAGTTAAATATTTTATTAGTTAAATAATATTTTACCAGTTGAATTCCAGTCATAACCTAAAATTTTTGGTAGGCAGTTATTGCTTTTAATGCATTAATAAATGTGTATGTTTTGTGCAATTATTATATAAGGAACTACATTTCAGAACTTAACTGAGTATTCTAGATTTTACCTAGGAATCAGCATTTGCTCACGGTCCCTCTTATGTACTTCACGTACTTAGACAAGTTCACTGACATATCCCTGACTCAAACTAATTCTCTCTTATACACTTCTGACTCTCACCCATGTCTCCTAATGGGTCATACCTGTGGGAAGATATGACGATAGCTTTGCCACTATTACATATCCCTGTAACTGTGTCCCACATATGGCGCCTGGCTACTGGGTCCATGCCAGTAGATGGTTCATCCAGGAAAACAACTGAGGACTTTCCCATTAGGGCAATAGCGGTATTCAATTTACCTTTGTTTCCTCCACTTTATTGTCAAAGAAGGAGAGAGAAAGTGGAGGAGAAAGAAGAAATAAGATTATCATTAATTCAACAGAATTAGCTCATATATCCACAATGCTGTGTATACACCAACTCATTTTCATTGAAATGACTTTTGGGGGGAGTATGCTTTTTAGCATCATTATTGGTAAAATATTTTTGTTTTAAGGAGATAAATAACCATAGGGATACAGGAATGAATGTGTTCTTTTTGAAATGCAAAGGCTACAGATCATGTCTGCAAAAGGTTAACTTCATACAAATATGATCTGCCTTATTTCTGATATCTGAACCCTGACGGCTATTTGTTTCCGTGTGACAGAGTTGTCAGGTTGAGTTTACAGGCATTCATTCTAAACAGCAGAAATACAGATGGGCAGTAGGCAGCTTAATAAATAAGCAACATAATGTCTCACCTGTATGTGCAGACCAGCTTGTCAGCATGGGTTTCCATGTGCATTGAATACAAAAAGGTTTCCACATACATGCCAATGTCTGGCTCAGGAACACCCCGCAGCCTGGCGTACATGATCAGCACTTCCCGACCTGTCATGTGGCCCAGCATGGGGTCAGATTGAGGACAATAGCCAATTCTTGACCTAATCTGAATCAAGAGGGTAATTCATAAGCAATAAACCTAAGTCGACTATTCCATTGAACATACAGTAACACGGATGAGAGAGGAAACCTGAAGTTTCTAGCCCATGCTAGCAAGAAGATGTGATACCCATAGAGCTCTGAATAAGAATTATTTCTTTTTCAGTCTAAAGAAACTTTACACCTGGAACCCACTGTAGTAAAATAGAATACTAATATCCCTCACTGGAATTTTCAATACATATCTATTGTGCACTGCAGTGCACCCAAGATAACTCTTGGTTAGATGAAATTGCATATTCAGATATCACTAGGAAAGAGCCATTTTATTAAAGCTATTAAAATAATGAATAGAATTTCACTTCCAGTAGTAGCCAGTAACTTCTATTAAGCCAACTATCCCACAGATGAAAACTATTATATACATTATATATATCTTCTATGGGCTTCCCTGGTGGCTCAGGTGGTAAAGAATCTGCCTGCAATGTGGGAGCTCCAGGTTCAATCCCTGGGTTAGGAAGATCCTATGGAAAAGGAAATGGCTACCCACTCCAGTGTTCTTGTCTGTAGAATTCCATGGACAAAGAAGCCTGGTGGGCTACTATCCATGGGGTCACAAAGAGTCAAACATGACTGAGCGACTAACACACATCCTTATATATTGAATTGGCAAAAATGTTCATTCAGGTTTTTCCATACCATCTTACAGGAAAACCCAAACAAACTTTTTGACCAACTCAATATATATAAATACAAGAATAAATAAGTTTAGCTATATTGAAATAAAAAGCTTGTGTACAACAAAGGAAACCATAAATAAAACGAAAGGGCAACCTACCAAATGGAAGAAAATATTTGCTAATTATATACCTGATAAGGGGTTAATATCCAACATATAAAAGAATTTATACAACTCAACATCAAAAAGACAAACAATCTGATTTTAAAAATGAGCATAGGACCTGAATAGACATTTTTCTGAAGGAGATGTACAGAAGGCCAACAGGTACCTGAAAAGGTTCTCAACATCATTAATCATTTAGGGAAATGCAAATTAAAACCACAATGAGCTTTCACCTCACACCTATTAAAATGGCTATTATCCAAAAGATAAGAAATAACAAATGCTGGTGAGGATGTGGAGAAAAGAGAACTCTTGTGCACTGTTGGTGAAATGTAAATTGGTGTAGCCACTATTGAAAACAGCATGGAGATTAAAAAATAGAAGTATCATATTATTCAGCATTTCCACTTCTGGGTAGGAAAAAATGAAGGAAGGAAATGAAAATCTTCCCTAACTCAAAAAGATATCTGCACCCCTACGTTCAATGCAGCATTATTTACACTAGCCAAGACATAGAAACAACCTGTCTGTTGATAGATGAATGGATAAAGAAGATGTGGTATATCTATACAATGGAATATTACTTTAGCCATAAAAGTATCTTATTTTACTTTACTTCATTGAGGAATAAATCTTTGAAGCTTTCTCAGAAATTATGATTGTTTTGGTTTTTTATATTCTATTTCTTCTGAGGTCAGTTTTAATAATTTATATGTAACTAGAAAATTAGTTTTATTAAAGATTTAAATTTTATTTGCATGGAGTTGAATCAAGTACTTTGTGTTTCTTATAATTTATTTTCAATGTATTTGTGTTCCCTCTCTTTTAATAAGTTCATCCATTTCTTTATTTTTACAAAGTTCTAGTTGTTTTGATTTCTTTGTTAGTTGGCTCTATATTTTTATATATTAATTTATATACTTGTCTGCATTTATACTTTTGTATGCTTTCCTTCCATTAATTTTTTTCTGAGACAGGTGTTTATAAGCTGTTTATTTTTATTCTTTTTAAAATTGAAATGCATATATATAAGATTATTTTTTATTCATTTTTTTCAATTTTTATTTTTTATTAAATTGTAATCAGAGAATATATATTTTTATACTTGGAAATGATGTTTTTCAAATGTATGGTGTAAAAATATTCATACTCATAAACAAATTATTTTTGAGAGATACAGAATTTGATATGTATCAATCATGTTTACCATATTGACTATTGACTAAGTTGCTTATGTATTTTTTGTTTGTATTTGTTTTTTACTGACATGGTCTGTCTTAGACTAAAAGAAGAGAATTAAACATTTCATATATTGGTTGGCCAGAAAGTTCCTTCTTTTTTTTAAGTAAAAATAAAAGACATATTTTTCATTTTTACTAAGAACTTTATTGAACAATGTAGTCACCAATTTGTTCCACTACCTTTTCAAGCAACTTCATAATTCCATCTTCCCAAAACTTTATTTTTTTGAGCAAAGAATGTTTCCAGGTGCCTTTTACAGTCTCCCAGGGAACTGAAATTTTTTCCATTAAGAGAATTTTGTAAAAACTGAAATAAATGAAAATATGAAGGTGCAAAGTCTGGTGAATACCATGGGTGAATCGGAACTTCCCAGCCAAGTTGTAACCACTAGTTTTTGCCTGATTATCAAAGAAACATGTAGTCTTGCATTATCCTGATGGAAGGTTATGCATTTTCTGTTGCCTAATTCTGGATGCCTTTCATGGAGTTCTGCCTTCAGTTGGTCTAATTGAGAAAGCTATTTCTTTGGAATTAATCACTTGGTTTTCCAAAAGGAGCTCATAATAGAGGACTCCGTTTCAATCCCACCATATACACACCACCTTCTTTACCAAGACCAGCCTTTGGTGAGGTTGGTGGTGGTTTATTTCACTTGCTTAAGATCTCTTCTGTTCCACATTATTGTACAGTATCCACTTTTCATCATCTGTCACAATTTGTTTTAAAAGCAAAACGTCTTCATTACATTTTGGTACAGAATCACATGCAGAAATATGGTCAAGAAGTTTTTTTTTTTTTTGCTTAACTTACATGTAACCCAAACATCAAAGCAATTAATATAACCAAGCTGGTGGAAATGATTTTGAACACTTAATTTGCTTATTTTGAGTATGTTGGCTGTATCCCTCATGGTACAACATTGCTGCTGCTACTGCTGCTAAGTCGCGTCAGTTGTGTCCGACTCTGTGCGACCCCACAGACGGCAGCCCACCAGGCTCGCCCGTCCCTGGGATTCATTCTCCAGGCAAGAACACTGGAGTAAGTTGCCATTTCCTTCTCCAATGCATGAAAGTGAAAAGTGAAAATGAAGTTGCTCAGTCGTGTCCGACTCTTGCCGACCCCATGGAATGCAGCCTACCAAGCTCCTCCGTCCATGGGATTTCCCAGGCAAGAGTACTAGAGTGGGGTGCCATTCATTGTCTTGATTAGATCTCTATCAACTTCAACTGTCCTAGCTGACTATGGACCATGGTCCATCAGAAATCTTCAGTATGAAACTCTTCAAACCACTTCTGACACTTAAAAAAAAAATTCTAGAAGGCTTTTATTATCTCTGTCCAGGGAGATAGATAGGACTTAATATTTTCTGTAAAGGGGAAGATTCCCATTAAAATTAAGTTGTTTTGTCACAAGAGGTAAAGATATCAGATTAGGTTTGGGGCAAAATTCTCTAATTTTGCTAATTTACAAGGAGATATAATTTTTTTTTTCATTTAAGATTTTTACCACGATCATATTTCCATGTTGCAACATAGTTTTTGTAATTTTTACAATTTTTTCTGGTTGTTTTTTCTCTCTCCAATCTTTATTTTTCTTTAATTTACGTATTTAATTGAAGTATAGTTGACTTACAGTGCTTCAAGTACACAGCAAGGTGATTCAGCCAGACATATACACATTTGTTATTTTCCAGATTTTCTCCATTATAGGCTACTACAAGATATTGACTATATTTCCCTGTGCTATAGAGTAAATGTTTGTTGCTTGTTGCTTATCTATTTTTTAAACTAGAAATCTAGCATTCTATTTATACTAAGTCAAACAAGTGAAGTCAAATGTCCGAATTCTTTAGTCAAAAATTCGTAAGTTTTCTAAAATATATGTATATTATACATACTATTTATATATATGTAAACAAAAGCTTTTATACTACACTTGGTAAAGGTTTGAGAAAGAACATTAAAAAAAAGAGAGAAGAGATGAAGAAATTGGAAAACAAACTAAATGAAACAGAATATGAAATAGAAAAAGTGAAACAAACTAGATAAAAGTAAAAGATCATCATACAGTCCAGTTGTTTTTAAACATGGCTACTAATTAGAAACATATCTGAAGATTTGGAGAAAAATTTTTGTATTTTTCAAAAAATTCCAAGATAATTTTGATATGCATTTGGATTTCAAGATTATAGGTTGATTATAGGTTTTTCTATTGAATTGTAGTTTTTGGTTTATATAAAATTCTATTTTTCTTTATTGACCAATCATGATACAATGGTAAGTGAGTAATAGTTGCATAATTACAATAGTAAAAAATGTTTATCAGTTTTCACAATCAACAGCCAGATGAAAAATAAAAGACAATTACAATTGCAAACCACAATGGGAACATGATTAACCTAACAATATAAAATAATTACATACAATTTGGGGGGGTTGTCAAGCAGTGATGTGGTAAGTGGAAATGCATACATGCACATGTTTTCATGCACATAGCCCGTCTATATCTTTTGGTTGGTGCATCTAATCCATTTACATTTAAGGTAATTATCCATACGTATGACCCTATTACTGTTTTCTTAATTGTTTTGGATTTATTTTCTGTAGATCTTTTCCTTCTTTTGTTCCCTGCCTAGAGAAGTTCCTTTAGCATTGGTTGTAAAGCTGGTTTCAGTTCAGTTCAGTCCCTCAGTTATATCCGACTCTTTGCGACCCCATGGACAGCAGCAGGCTTTCCTGTCCATCACCAACTCCCAGAGCTTGCTCAAACTTTTGTCCATCGAGTTAGCGATGCTATCCAACCATCTCATCCTCTGTCGTCCCCCTCTCCCCCTGCCTTCAATCTTTCTCAGTGTGGTGCCAAATTCTCTTAACTTTTGTTTGTCTGGAAAGCTGTTGATTTCTCCATCAAATCTGAATAAGAGTCTTGTTGGGTAGAGTATTCTTGGTTGTTGGTTCTTCCCATTCATCAGTTTAAATATATCATGCCATTTCCTTCTGGCTTGTAGAGTTTCTGTCTAGAAATTAGCTTGTAATCTGATGGGAGTTCCCTTGTATGTTATTTGTCGTTTTTCCCTTGTTGCTTTCAATATTTTATCTTTGTCCCTAATTTTTGTCAGTTTGATTACCATGTGTCTCGGTATGGTCCTCCTTGGATTTATCTTTCCTGGGACTCTCTGTGCTTCCCGGACTTAGTTGAGTATTTCCTTTCCCATGTTAGGGAAGTTTTCAGCTATTATTGTCTCTTAAAATATTTTCTCAGGTCCTTTCTCTCTCTCTTTTCCTTCTGGGACCTCTATAATGCCAATGTTGGTGCATTTAATGTTGTTCCAGAAGTCTCTTAGACTGTCTTCACTTCTTTTCACTTAAAAAAAGAATTCTGTTCTGCAGAATTGATTTCCACCATTCTGTCCTCCAGGTCATTTGTCCATTCTTCTGCCTTAGTTATTGAGTTATTGATTCCTTTGAGTGTATTATTCATCTCTGTTTGTTCTTTGGTCCTTGTAGGTCTTTGGTAAACATTTCTTGCATCTTCTCCATTGTTTTCCTGCGATCTGGATCATCTTCAATACTGTTATTCTGAATTTTTTCTCGAAGATTGCCTATCTTCTCTTCATTTATTTATTTTTCTTGGATTTTATCTTGTCCCTTCATCTGGGATATAACTTTCTGCTCTTTCGTCCAGATTAACTTTCTGTAATTTGGTTTTTGTTCTACCCTCTCTGGGATGATGGCTCTTTTGCTTCTTCTGTCTGCCCTCTGATGGAGGAGGCTAAGAGAGTTGTGTAAGCTTCCTGATGGGAGGAACTGGCAGTGGTAAAAACTGGTCTTGCTCTGGTGAGCAGGGCCTTGGCCAGTGAAGCTTTAATTTAATTATCTGCTGATGGGTGGGGTTGTTCTCCCTCCCTGGTAGTTTTTTGGCCTGAGGTGACCCAGCCTCAGGTGACCTCCAAGAGGGTTTATGCCAAGGCGACCTTTCTAGACTGCTGGACCATTGTGCCTGTCCCTGTGGTGAGCCCCTGCTGACCCATGCCTCCACAGGAGACCCTTCAACACTACCAGGTAGTTTTGTTTTAGTGGAGTCACTTGTGGAGCCACTGCTCCTTTCCTCTGGGTCTTGGTGCATGCAAGATTATATCTGTGCTCTTCATTTAAGACTGGAGTCTTATTTCCCCCAGTCCAATGGAAGTCCTATAATCAAATCCCGCTGACCTTCATAGTCGGATTCCATGGGATTCCCAGTCCCTTTGTCAAAGCCCCAGGCTGGGAAGCCTGAGGTAGGGTTCAGAAACTTCACAACAGTGGGAGAACTTCTTTTGTATTAATGTTCTCTGGTTTGTGGGTCGCCCACCAAGTGGGTATGGGATTTGACTTTTATCGTGATTGTGCCCCTCCTACCAACCTGCTGTGGCCTCTTCTTTGTCTTTGGATGTCGGGTATATTTTTTGGTGGGCTCCAGCATTCTCCTGGAGCTTCCCAGGTAGTGCTAGTGGTAAAGAATCCACCTGCCAATGCAGGAGACATGAGGGACTTGGGTGATTCTGGTTTGATCCCTGGGTCAGGAAGATCACCTGGAGAAGGGAATGGGACCCCACTCCAGTATTTTTGCCTGTAAAATCTCATGGACAGAGGTGTCTGGCAGGCTACAGTCCATGGGATCACAAAGAGTAGACATGACTGAGCAATGCACTATGCTGGAGCCAGAACAGGTGAAATAACTCAATGTGTAACTCAATGAAACTATGAGCCATACTGTGCAAGGCCACTCAAGATGGAAAGGTCATGGTGGAGAGTTCTGACAAAATGTGGGCGACTGGAGAAGGGATTTGCAAATCCCTTCAGCATTCTTGCCTTGAGAACCCCGTGAACAGTGTGAAAAGCCAAAAAGATAAGACACTGAAAGATGAGCCCGCAGATCAGTAGGTGTCCAATATGTTACTGGGGAAGAACTGAGAAATATCTCCGAAGAGAATAAAGAGGCTTCGAACCAAAGAGGAAATGATACCCAGTTTTAGATACATCTGGTGGTAAAGGTAAATACAATGCTGTAAAGAACAGTATTGCATAGAAGCCTGGAATATTATGTCCATGAATGAAAGTAAATTGGATGTGGTCAAGCCAGAGATGGCAAGTGTGAACACTGACATTTTAGAAATCAGTGAACTAAAATGGATGGGAATGGGTGAATTTAATTCAGATGACCATTATATCTACTACTGTAGGCAAGAATCCCTTAGAAGAAATGGAGTAGCCCTAATAGTCAACAAAAGAGTCCAAAACACAGTGTTTGGGTGCAGTCTCAAAAAAGGACAGAATGATCTTGGTTAATTTCCAAGGCAAACCATTCAACACCACAGTAATCCAAGTCTATGCCCCACCACTAATATCAAAGAAGTTGAACTTGAACAGTTCTATGAAGATCTACAAGACCTTCTAGAACTAACAGCAAAAAGATGTCCTTTTCATCATAGGGGACTGGAATGCAAAAATAGGAAGTCAAGAGACCCCTGGAGTAACAGGCAAGTTTGGCCTTGAGTACAAAATGAAGCAGACCAAAGGCTAAAGAGTTTTGCCAAGAGAATACCCTCATCATAGAAAATACCCACTTACAACTACATAAGAGATGACTCTACACATGGACATCAGATGGCCAATACAAAAATCAGATTGATTATATTCTTTGCCACGGACGATGGAGAAGTTTTCTATGGTCAGCCATAACAAGACCGGAAGCTGACTATGGTCTAAGACAATGAGCTCTTTATTGCAAAATTCAGGCTTACATTGAAGAAAGTAGGGAAAACCACTAGGTCATTCAGGTATGACATAAATCAAATCTCTTATGATTACACTGTGGAAGTGACAAAAACATTCAAGGAATTAGATCTGATAAACAGAGTGCCTAAAGAACTATGGACGGAGGTTTATAATATTGTATAGGAGGTGTTAACCAAAACCATCTCTAAGAAAAAGAAATGCAAGAAGGCACAATGGTTGGCTGAGGATGCCTTAGAAAAATCTGTGAAAAGAAGAGAAGCAAAAGGCAAAGGAGCAAAGGAAAGATATGTGCGTCTGAATGCAGAGTGCGAAAGAATAGCAAGGAGAGACAAGAAAGCCTTCTTAAGTGAACAATGCAAAGAAATAGAGGAAAACAATAGAATGGGCAAGACTAGTGGTCTCTTCAAGAAAATTAGAGATACTAAGGGAACATTTCATGCAAAGATGGGCTCGATAAAGGACAGAAACAGTAAGGAACTAACAGAAGCAGAAGAGATTAAGAAGAGGTGGCAAGAATACACAGAAGGACTATACAAAAAAGGTCTTAATGACCCAGATAACCATGATGATGCTGTCATTTACCTAGAACCAGACATTCACAGAGTGGGGGGAGGAGAGTGGAATGAACTGGGAAATTAGGATTGAAATATATACACTATCATGTGTTAAATAAATAACTATCGGGAATCTGCTCTGTAGCACAGGGAGCTCAGCTCAGTGTTCTGTGATGACCTAGACGGGTGGGATGGGTTGGAGAGAGGTCTAAGAGGGATGGAATACATGTACGCATATAGCTGATTCACTTTGTTGTACAGCAAAAACTAACACTACATTGTAAAGCGACTATATCCCAATTAAAAAATATTTATCCTGATTTTCTTCCTAACTCACTAATCTTCCTCAACTTTTTCTCCAATTATTCTCTCTCTCACTCCATGTCTTAGAAATGTTGTTGATCCTCAGGATTCAGCCCATATCTTTCTCCTCATTATTATACATACTCCAAATAGACTGTCTCACTTACTCTCACAGTTTAAATTTCACTTGTACTTTGATGAATTCTGAGAGATTTATATCTCCATATCAATTCACTATCATAGATTCCAACTGTCTATTGGATATTTTCCCATTTAAATGTGTCATAAACATCTAACATTCAACATATTCTTCTCCAAATATACTCATCTCTTGTCTTTACTATCTGGAAAAATGGAACTTTCACTCATTCATTGGCTCAAGATATTTCTTTTCTTACAACCCACATTCAAATGGAGCCCAAACCTTGACAAATTTTACTTTCTCAGTATCTTTCATGCTGCTGCTACTGCTGCTAAGTCGCTTCAGTAGTGTCCGACTCTGTGCAACTCCAGAGACGGCAGCCCACCAGGCTCCCCCGTCCCTGGGATTCTCCAGGCAAGAACACTGGAGTGGGTTGCCATTTCCTCCTCCAATGCATGAAAGTGAAGAGTGAAAGTGAAGTCGCTCAGTCGTGTCCGACTCCTAGCGACCCCATGGACTGCAGCCTACCAGGCTCCTCCATCCATGGGATTTTCTAGGCAAGAGTACTGGAGTGGGGTGCCATTGTCTTCTCCAGTATCTTTCATAATCCCTTTTAAAAATCATTGTTTTATATCAAACTCCAATTATGTAAGAGCAGGTTATGTGAAATAACCATTCTTCCTGTTTTTCATTTGATCCATTTACAGGTAATCAGATTTTTTTCAGCCAGAAAGAGTATTTGCCTTTTCCCAAACTCAAGATGTTATCATGACTATTACTGTCCCTGCAGTCTGTTACATTTGAGAAAAAGAATGTATATATATACATTCTTATATATATATATATATATATATATATCTCAGTGCTTTTTTCCATGCCCTCCACCCATTTCTCTGGTTACCTTAGGACTCGAACTCAGTGATTAGGTCTAGAAATACCTTTCTGATATTTTCAGTGATGTTAATGCCATCAATTAACACAACTCCAGAGGTTGTGATCTCTTCTCCAGTCAACATTTTGAATGTAGTGGTTTTTCCG
This sequence comes from Bos grunniens, assembly GCF_055505025.1. Taxonomy (NCBI): domain Eukaryota; kingdom Metazoa; phylum Chordata; class Mammalia; order Artiodactyla; family Bovidae; genus Bos; species Bos grunniens. Next base: position 23,182,358 of record NC_141189.1, read on the forward strand.
GCTCCATTTAATCCAAGTAATCCAAAGCACTCATACTTTGGGACTAAAAGGGAGATATTTCTCACAGCCTTTACAACTGGACACTTGTAGTAAGTCTGAGAAAATTAAAAGAGAACCACAATGTGCTGAAGGAGTGATAATGGGTCAACCATAACCATAACCTCAGACCCTGTGGACTGTTATGTATGTACAGTTTCAGAAGAGCCTTTCCCCTTTCAGTCCTCTATTTTACCAGAATGTACATAGATCCCATAGAACTCCAAAGAATTAGTAATACTACCAACAAATTTGTGGCAGGGAAGGTGGGCTAAATCTTAGTGCAAGGTTGGACATTGAATGACTTTACCTTTGTAAGTTCATTGAAAAGCAAAGGGACAGCCATCAACCTAGGTAACAGTTTCTGGACTCTCTTTCTTTCGTTTATTACATCTTTATCCCCATATTCCTTGATTAGGTGGATGGAATCTGTAGCCTATATTTTCAAGACAAAGATCACAGATTTGAATAAACATTAGACATTTTGGCTTAAACTGGGTGGCTTTTTGAAAGCTGACCTGAGGGAGTAATTTCAAAGATGTCACAAAATATTTGAGTAATTTCTATTAATGAGCTTCTCTACCAATTTCCTGAGGAGGGCATGGCAACCCACTCCAGTCTTCTTGCCTGGAGAATCGCCATGGACAAAGGATCTGGCAAGCTACAGTCCACAGGGTCACAAAGAGTTGTACATGACTGAGTAACTAAGCACAGCACTGACTTTCTGAACTCTTATGCACAAATTTATTCCTGACTTGCTTATTTTTTTCTTTTTTCTTGATCATGTGGCATGCAGGATCTTAGTTCTCCAACTAGGGACTGAACCCGTGCTCCCTTCAGTGAAAGCCTGGAGTCTTAACCACTAGACTGTCAGGGAATTCCCATGACTTGCTTATTTTTGAAATTGTAGTCATGAACAAATTTTCTTACAAGTATGAGTAAGCAGTATGTCCTTGCCAGTGACATGGACATTTTGTGGAGAACAAAAGCGACAATGATACTTACTTATTACCTAGTGTGATTTGTTACATCCAAAATATATTCAAGAGAGCATTAGGTTTAAGAGAGAAGAATGAGCTCCTTTTTTTGGTTAGGGTCCCTTATTGGTGAAGTTTGAGCTGAGTTTGGAGACCAAAAAAAATATATTGAGAGAATGAAGGTAGGGTGGGGATGGAAGAAAGGTTGCCATTAACAGTGGGAGCTTAATAAAAGTTGTGTGAGAATGAAACAACATGGTGTGTTTTGTGAATACTAATTTGTTACTGCTTGAGCAAAATTTTGTTGTTTTGAACTGCTCATGTTTAATTCAAGTACTCATTTAATGGTAATGGTTGAGGAATGGAGCAGGAGGATATATCCAGTTCACATGCTAATTCAGTAAACATGCTAATCAAAAGAGTGAGAAGAGAGCTGCTTTTTTCTTTTCCAATCTCAAAATTGATAGAATGCAAGTGGTAAGAGTGAATATTCTTGCCCAATTTTCAATCTTAGAGGGAAAACATTTAGTCCTTCCCTTTATGTTTATTGTAGGCTTTACATATAAACACAACTCTGTGCGACCCATAGACAGCAGCCCACCAGGCTCCCCTGTCCCTGGGATTCTCCAGGCAAGAACACTGGAGTGGGTTGCCATTTCTTTCTCCAATGCATGAAAGTGAAAAGTGAAAGTGAAGTTGCTCAGTCGTGTCCGACTCTTAGCAACCCCATGGACTGCAGCCTACCAGGCTCCTCTGTCCAGGGGATTTTCCAGGCAAGGGTACTGAAGTGGGTTGCCATTGCCTTCTCCGTTTCTTCTTGAGGTGATCAATATTGTAACACTGATTTATTTTCAAATATTAAACTAATTCATGGAATAAACCCTCCTTGTTCATTTCTTTCATATATTCCTATATTCTTTTTTAAAAAAGATTTATTTATTTACTTTTGGTTCTATTCTAGTGTAGATCAGTGAGAGTTCAATTACTGAATGAATGAACAGTTAAAATAAAAAATCCCAAGGCAAAACTCAGATTGTGTGAACTATGAGACCTATGTAAAGCAATAGTTAATAATCTGACTGGTAGAGACCCATCTCAGCCTAAGAATGTTAAAGTTTGAAACTAAGAAAGGGAAGGAAAAAAAAATCTCAACACAGTATTTATATGTTTAATCCTAGGCAATAGGAAAAAATCCTGACTGGTAGAGACCATGAAATTCTATAATTCTATACAGCTTTAAAGCAGTCAATTCTATAATTACAACCAAATACACCTCAAAAACTGTACAGGCACAAGGCAGCACTTTCTATCATAGTCAGTTCATTATTATGGATTATTTTCTTGTAGGCAGAGGATTCAAAATTCAGAATTGAAAATTCAAACTAAGATGAAAGACCTGTGATTCAAATTAGTCCCAGTTAGATCTTGGTATAATTGAATGATATCTTCTTTATTAAGTAATAAAGGTAGGAATATGTTAATTTATACATTCTGACCTAATGCTGAGCTTTCTTTGAGTTGTATCTAGAGTCTGCATTAGTTACTCACCTTCTTGCCGTTCATTAATATCTTATAGACATTAAATACAATTTTATGAAAGACAAAGTTTTTCAGGTTCCAGAATGTACTTTCCAGACAAAAAAGCAAAAGCAGAAAAATTAAGCCCAAGGCAGCTGATGAAATCAAAAAGTTTGCAATCCCATGTTCTCCAAAGCTGTAGACATTGTTCTTCTTAACTAAGGGTGATAAAAGAGATAGCCTTACTTTAAAAACTTATACAAAGTCTAGGATGACACCAAATATTAAGAAATATAGGAGAAAATGAATGTTAAGTTAGAATTAGAGAAGTATAGATATGAAAAATAAGCAATTGTCTTAACATTTTGTCTTTCTTATTTAATCTTCGCTGATATTTATGATTATTATAACAGTTCCCCTGCAAATGCTTTTTTCTTTTTTAACTGGTTTTGATAGGCAACAACATTACTACATACTGAGCGAGTTTCAAAAGCTGAGTCTTTGTAAACAGAATTATCATGGATCTAGATGGTGATGATGATTGCACATTAGGAATGTACTCAGTACCACTGAAATGTATACTTTAAAATGTAAACTTTATGTTATGTGTATTTTATTACAACAAAATTAGTGTTTGTGCATACTGGCACAGAAAATGCAATTCTTATTAAAAAAAGAGTGATTGTATTATCTTCACATCTCAAAGATGCCTCCTATTTGCATATCTAGAATTTAGATGTTTGTGTTAGCTAATTTTCTGTGTAGTAAAATCAGGAAATATCAATTATTACCTATTTACGTCTAAACTTTGTTCTTTTCTTCCTCACAAGTGTTGCCACCAATACTCTTTTCCCACTTATAGAAGAAAATATCTTCTCACTTTGAAGGACTTTAAGGACAGTAGGCATGACCTACAATAATAGCTAAACATACCATAAATACCTTTATTTTGTTTGTTTTATTTAATTGCCAATAATTCTGTTGTTTTTGATTTTTGTGGGTTGTAGTTGACTCACTGGAAAAGTCTCTGATGCTGGGAGGGATTGGGGGCAGGAGGAGAAGGGGTCGACAGAGGATGAGATGGCTGGATGGCATCACTGACTCGATGGACGTGAGTCTGAGTGAACTCCGGGAGTTGGTGATGGACAGGAAGGCCTGGCGTGTTGCGATTCATGGGGTCGCAGAGTCGGACACGACTGAGCGACTGAACCGAACCGACTTATTTGTTTAGTAACTTTTGTAAACTGTTTTTGTAAAGGCTGTATTTTGTTATTTTTGATCACTGGAGTTTCTGTTCTGCTAACTTAGCTATTAGCTGCGATTTGATGGAAATATCCTGAAATGTTTGGAGCAAAACGCACACTCACATAAACCAAACTTTTCCTATCCATTTTAGATTAGCTGTGAGTTGGGGCTCTCAAAATGGTTAACCAGTCCATGTACAATTTTTATTTAGTCCACACATCTTGCTTATGCAGGGCGTAAAGATCAGAGAGTTTATTCATAAAGTCTTATCAGGGTTTCAGCCTTGAATCTGCATGTGGCACTCTGAATTATCCATTGCAAATGGGAGTTTTTGTAATTGATTAATCCCCTCACATTCAAGTCACTTTCCCCAGCCTCTTAACTTCTTAGGCTTTTCTTTCTTGCCACTTGCTTTCCGTTTCTTGTCACTTGCCCTAGGTGGCTGTGGTTAGCATATCCCTTTAAATGTTTTTGACAACGCTGCCCAGGAGGTTGCTCCAGCCCTCAGAAAGTTCCAAGTAGAGCTAAACAGTGCACTTCCTGAACTGATCCACTGGGTCATTGTCAGACGGATCTAAAAACATAACCACAATTCTTTGAGAACAGGAATTGTTCTTTGCCCCTTCTGGTGTAAGAAAACGCACCAGGAATGCAGATTACTATCATCACAGTTACTGCTGCTTGGCTGGAAAATGGGAAGGTAAGCAGGTAAGTTAAAACTCTACATTGCTTTCTTGGCAAAATTGAGCAGCTTCTTTCTTCATTTTCTACTTCCCTGCTTTTTGTAAGTTTTTGATTAAATTTCAGAGTTCCAGAGAATTGATTCTGACACCTTAATCTTTGTTTCAAGGGAGGGACAGATCCTTGGAGATACCTACTCTGTCACTTTCAGTTTCAAGTTATTTTTATATACTGATTTTTGGTTTTAATTCAGCAATCTAGCTAAAGTTTCTAAATATTCTAATATTTTATCTGTAGAGTTTTAAATAGTTCATGCCATATATATAAAGAATTTCAAATATTACTTTATCTCAGTGTTCATACTTGAAAATTATTTAAAAATGTAACATCAAATGAGCTCTCAGGAACCTCCCACTTAACAAAGTAACCAAAACATTATTAATAGCTTCCTTCTAACTATGTTCTCCTTGATTTTACCCCTACTATCAATATTCCAGATATAATTGTCTTATTTCTTTGGAAATTTTCCAGAGACATGCATTTCTATAAATATTATGTTGTTGGTAATAGTCTGTTTATGAGGTTTATAAAAATAGCATCATGTTGTTTGTAGTCATCACAGCAAGGTTTAAAAAATATTCATTGTGTTTCTAAGATTTATTCATATTGTTGTTTGCAGCTGAAGTTCATACCTTTCCACTCCTCTATGATACTCCATTATATAGGGAGAAAAGCCTTAATTTATCATTACATTCTGCTGTTAATAGACATAAGCTATTTCCATTTCTTTTTGAAATTACAGATATTGCTGAAGAAAACATTTATTAAGGTTTTCCATCTTGGAGTAAAAATATTGGTAATTGGCATGTCAAGCTTGGTTAGTGCTAACACATTTTTCAAAGCAGTAAATTATTTTCACTCACAATATGTGCATATTTATTTCCATTTCTCTACATTGTAATGCTTCTCGACCTCAGACTTAAAATTTTTGTTTAGTGATAGTTCATTGTGGTCCAAGTTCGTAGTTCTTTGATCACTAATGAGGTTTATGGTAACTGCATATAGGCCATTTTTGGACCATATTTTATTCTTTTTTTATTTCTGTGAAATTCTTCTTCATGTCTTTATTCTCCCATTTTATTCTAGATAGCATAATTTGTCTTAATTTATCATTCTTATTCCAGATAGTAATGCTTTGTTCATTATATATGTGTTATTTATATGTGTGTTAACAAATATATTTGCTTCTGAGGCTTTTATTTCTTTAGAATGCCTTTAAATTAACAGTTTTAAATTTTAATGTAGTCAAATTTATAAATCCTTTCTTTATAATTCAGGGATTTTTGTACTAATTTTCTTATTTTGTACTTGATGTCATAAAACTATTTTAACAATTTTTCTTATAAAATTCTTGAACTTTACCCTCTCTATTTCCACTTAGATTTTTTTTGTGTGTGTCTCTACAGGCTTCAACAGTTCATGAACTGTGAACTTCCAGATGTTCAAGTTGGATTTAGAAAAGGCAGAGGAACCAGAGATCAAATTGCCAACATCCATTGGATCATCGAAAAAGCAAGTGAGTTCCAGAAAAATATCTACTTCTGCTTTATTGACTACGCCAAAGCCCTTGACTGTGTGGATCACAAGAAACTCTGGAAAATTCTTAAAGAGATTGGAATACCAGACCACCTTACCTGCCTCCTGAGAAACCAGTATGTAGGTCAAGAAGCAACAGTTAGAACTGGACATGGAACAACAGATTGGTTCCAAATTGGGAAAGGAGTATGTCAAGGCTGTATATTGTCACCCTACTTGTTTAACTTATATTCAGAGTACATCATGAGAAATGTTGGGCTGGATGAAACAGAAGCTGGAATCAAGATTGCTGGGAGAAATATCAATAATCTCAGATACGCAGATGACACCATCCCTGTGGCAGAAAGTGAAGAACTAAAGAGCCTCTTGTTGAAAGTGAAAGAGGAGAGTGAAAAAGTTGGCTTAAGACTCAACATTCAAAAATCTAAGATCATGGCATTTGGTCCCATCATTTCATGGCACATAGATGGGGAAACAGTGTCAGACTTTATTTTGTTGGGCTCAAAATCACTGCAGATGGTGACTGCAGCCATGAAATTAAAAGACGATTGCTCCTTGGAAGAAAAGCTGTGATAAACCTAGAGAGAATATTAAAAAGCAGACACATTACTTTGCCAACAAAGTTCCGTCTAGTCAAAGCTATGGTTTTTCCAGTGGTCATGTATGGATGTGAGAGTTGGACTATAAAGAAAGCTGAGCATCAAAGAATTGATGCTTTTGAACTGTGGTGTTGGAGAAAACCCTTGGACTGCAAGGAGATCCAACCAGTCAATCCTGAAGGAAATCAGTCCTGAATATTCATCAGAAGGACTGATGCTGAAGCTGAAACTCCAATACTTTGGCCACCTGATGCAATGAACCGACTCATTGGAAAAGACCCTGAGGCTGGGAAAGATTGAAGGCAGGAGGATAATGGAGGATGAGTTGGTTGGATGGTATCACCAACTTGATGGATATGAGTTTGAGTAAGCAAAGCCTGGTGTGCTGCAAACCATGGGGTCGTAAAGAGTTGGACATGACTGAGCTACTGCACTGAACTGAACTGTACAGAATATGGATCCACCTGTTTTTCGCTTTTCTGGAAATACACTTACTGCTGCTGCTGCTGCTGCTAAGTCGCTTCAGTCGTGTCCGACTCTGTGCGACCCCACAGACGGCAGCCCACCAGGCTCCCCTGTCCCTGGGATTCTCCAGGCAAGAACACTGGAGTGGGTTGCCATTTCCTCCTCCAATGCATGAAAGTGAAAAGTGAAAAGTGAAAGTGAAGTCGCTCGGTGGTATCCAACTCTTAGCGACCCCATGGACTGCAGCCTACCAGGCTCCTCCGTCCATGGGATTTTCCAGGCAAGAGTACTGGAGTGGGGTGCCATTGCCTTCTCCGATACACTTACTAGCACTTATTAAATGGTGTATTTTTGCCCAATAATATATGATGCCATTTCCTTTATACATCAAAATTCCATATATGCCTTGGCATATTTGAGGGCTCCCTTTTAATCTAATTGTCCATTTACTTCTATCTCTATATGTCTTATAAGTCATTATGTTACAAATATTTACATTTCAAATCTTAAGGAATTAAACCAATACCTGAGAAGGCACCTATCAAGAAAATATCAAGTCTTGTTTTAAAAGTAAATTTTACTAAATATTGAGTAAAGAGATGTTTTACATAAGCTAGTCTGCTGAATAAAAAAACTAGAAAATACTCCACAGTTCACTATCTGTTACTAGTATAAACTCTATATACAGTGCAAACATGCACAGTATGAAAAAACAAAATAGCAGGTCAATCTTTCTCATAAACATGGATTAAAAAACTCATAGGACTATTCATCTACTTCAGTGATGAATAACCTTGCATTTTAAAAACTTATGGAAAAAAAAATAAAAGCTTATGGAAAACTCAATTTGAAATGATTAAAAACTGTCAAGTATTATAAGCTGGTACTTAAGATGCTTGTAAATATTATTTATGTTTTTAATTTTGTAAAATAAAGATTAAAAAACTCATATGAAATATTAACAAATGGAATAGATAGATACACAGACAATTGTGTTTATTTAAGGAATGCAAAGTGTTTAATATTTTTAAAATATCTTAATATAGTTGTATGGCTTCCCTCAAAGCTTAGTCGGTTAAGAATCTGCCTGTGATGCAGAAGACCCAGGTTTGATTCCTAGGTTGGGAAGATCCCCTGGAGAAGGAAATGGCAACCCACTCCAGTATTCTTGCCTGGAGAATCCCATGGACAGGAGTCTGGCGAGCTACAGTTCATGGGGTCACAAGAGTTGGACATGACTTAGCCACTAAATCACCACCACCACCACCACCACATCAATACACTAATGGCCAAAGCCACATGGTGATCTCATATAGTCAAAAAACATATTTAAAATAAAATGCCTCATGCATAGCACTCTAACCTAAAAAAGGAACATAACAAATATTCAAGCATCATGGTCAACAGTGAAATTACTGAGGTGTAGAGCCAAGAAGTTGCAGAGCCAGGATTCAACTCAGGCCATATGACTACAGGCCATCCTCTTACTATACTGCTTTTATATAAACATAATAGTAAATTAGTGAGAGATCAACAACACCAATTACAACGACGGCTTCCTTGGTGGCTCAGTGGTAAAGAATCTGATTGCTAAAGCAAGAAACACAGGTTCAGTCCCTGGATCAGGAAGATCCCCTGCAGAAGGAAATGGCAACTCACTCCATTATTCTTACCTGGGTAACACCATGGAGAGAGGAGTATGGAGGGCTACAGTCTATGGGATCATAAAAGAGTCAGACAGGACTTAGTGACTTAACGAACAACAATAATGAGATCATCATGTTTATGGTCATAAAGAAAACCTTAATAAATAGCTCCAGTATAGTTAAATGCCAAATACTGTGACCATATGCAATAAGACTAAGTAAAGCAAAAGCAAATTATAAACAGAATATCTGAAATTAACAAGTAGAAAACTTAAACCTTAAACCAAAATATTAAATTACATATAAATAACTTAATTATATATATATATATATCTTGATATATATCTATATCAACCCACTACAGTATTCTTACCTGGAGAATCCTATGGACATAGGACCCCAAGCTACAGTCCATGAGGTCGCAAAGAGTTGGACAGAACTGAAGTGACTTAGGACTCGTATGCTCCAAACAAGCCTCCATTCTACTCTTTAAATATATAAGATCCTTCCCTGATTTGAGGCTTTTCTCTTGGTCTTCCATCTATGTGAAATATTATTCCTCTCATTCTTCACTGGTTAGATCAATCTCATTCTTTTAGTCATCTAATCACACTCTGCAGTAATGACCTCCGTAAGTATTCTATCTGAAGTGATGTAAGTTACTAATTACCTCATTTATTTCTCTTACTGTCTTACTTCAAACTGTAACTATTGTGTCTATTTACTTACTTTCAAAATTTTTTCCCACTTGCCACAACTCACATTATAAACTCCATGAAACCAGGGACCTTGTCTATCTTCTTCTATAGACAAGTGTAGGAAGTACAGCAGTCATAGAGTAAGAGTTTAAGAAAGAGAATACAGAAGGGATCAGGAAAAGTGATAATAAGTGAAATTATAGATATTTTCCTGCCACTAAATGAAGACAAGAGCCTTTGGGTTGAAATTGCTATCAAATGATAAACAGAATATAGAGGAGAAAAATCTAAGTCTAGACAGCTCATGGAAAAATTTCACAACACTAAGGATAACAATTTTTGGAAGACAGAATTTTTTAGAGTAATAAAGAGGCTATCTGCAAAGAAATAAAAATCAGATTAACATGACTCCTCTTAACCAGTATAGTTTAACATCAGAAAATAAACTTAATACCCCATAGTAAAAGAATAAATGACAAAATCCCCACATGATCTCAAAGGCACAGAAAAAGAATTTAATCTCATTCATTACCAAAATTGTCAATGATCTTGGAATAGAATGGAACTTCCTCAAACCAATAAAGAGGAACCATAAAAACACTCATAGCTAAAAATCATATTTAAGGGAGAATAACTGAATACCTTCCTCTTAAGCCTGGGAACAAGCAAAGGTGTTTACTGCCATGGCTACTATTCAGTACAGTACTGGAAATTCTAGTCAGTGAAATGAAATAAAAATGTTTAAGAAAAAAAGACTGTTCTATACATCAGTGTCTCTTTTGCTGTCTCGTTTACAGGGTTATGCAAAAAAGCAAAATGGCTGTCTGGGGAGGCCTTACAAATAGCTGTGAAAAGAAGAGAAGCAAAAAGCAAAGGAGAAAAGGAAAGATATAAGCATCTGAATGCAGAGTTCCAAAGAATAGCAAGAAGAGATAAGAAAGCCTTCTTCAGCGATCAATGCAAAGAAATAGAGGAAAACAACAGAATGGGAAAGACTAGGGATCTCTTCAAGAAAATTAGAGATACCAAGGGAACATTTCATGCAAAGATGGGCTCGATAAAGGACAGAAATGGTATGGACCTAACAGAAGCAGAAGATATCAAGAAGAGGTGGCAAGAATACACAGAACTGTACAAAAAAGATCTTCACGACCCAGATAATCACAATGGTGTGATCACTCACCTAGAGCCAGACATCCTGAAATGTGAAGTCAAGTGGGCCTTAGAAAGCATCACTACGAACAAAGCTAGTGGAGGTGATGGAATTCCAGTTGAGCTATTCCAAATCCTGAAAGATGATGCTGTGAAAGTGCTGCACTCAATATGCCAGCAAATTTGGGAAACACAGCAGTGGCCACAGGACTGGAAAAGGTCAGTTTTCATTCCAATCTCAAAGAAAGGCAATGCCAAAGAATGCGCAAACAACCGCACAATTGCACTCATCTCACACGCTAGTAAAGTAATGCTCAAAATTCTCCAAGCCAGGCTTCAGCAATATGTGAACCGTGAACTTCCTAATGTTCAAGCTGGTTTTAGAAAAGGCAGAAGAACCAGAGATCAAATTGCCATCTGCTGGATCATAGAAAAAGCAAGAGAGTTCCAGAAAAACATCTATTTCTGCTTTATTGACTATGCCAAAGCCTTTGACTGTGTGGATCACAATCAACTGTGGAAAATTCTGAAAGAGATGGAAATACCAGACTACCTGATCTGCCTCTTGAGAAATTTGTATGCAGGTCAGGAAGCAACAGTTAGAACTGGACATGGAACAGCAGACTGGTTCCAAATAGGAAAAGGAGTAACGTTAAGGCTGTATATTGTCACCCTGCTTATTTAACTTCTATGCAGAATACATCATGAGAAATGCTGGACTGGAAGAAACACAAACTGGAATCAAGATTGCCGGGAGAAATATCAATAACCTCAGATATGCAGATGACACCACCCTTATGGCAGAAAGTGAAGAGGAACTCAAAAGCCTCTTGATGAAAGTGAGGTGGAGAGTGAAAAAGTTGGCTTAAAGCTCAACATTCAGAAAACAAAGATCATGGCATCTGGTCCCATCACTTCATGGGAAATAGATGGGGAAACAGTGGAAACAGTGTCAGACTTTATTTTTTGGGGCTCCAAAATCACTGCAGATGGTGACTGCAGCCATGAAATTAAAAGACGCTTATTCCTTGGAAGGAAAGTTAAGACCAACCTAGACAGCGTATTCAAAAGCAGAGACATTACTTTGCCAACAAAGGTCCGTCTAGTCAAGGCTATGGTTTTTCCTGTGGTCATGTATGGATGTGAGAGTTGGACTGTGAAGAAGGCTGAGTGAGGAAGAATTGATGCTTTTGAACTGTGGTGTTGGAGAAGACTCTTGAGGGTCCCTTGGACTGCAAGGAGATCCAACCAGTCCATTCTGAAGGAGGTCAGCTGTGGGATTTCTTTGGAAGGAACGATGCTAAAGCTGAAACTCCAGTATTTTGGCCACCTCATGAGAAGAGTTGACTCATTGGAAAAGACTCTGATGCTGGGAGGGATTGGGCGCAGGAGAAGAAGGGGACAACAGAGGATGAGATGGCTGGATGGCATCACTGACTCAATGGACGTGAGTCTGGGTGAACTCCAGGAGTTGGTGATGGACAGGGAGGCCTGGTGTGCTGCAGTTCATGGGGTGGCAAAGAGTCGGATATGACTGAGTGACTGAACTGAACTGATACAGGGTTATTGTTACCATCTTTCTAAATTCTATATATATGTGTTAGTATACTGTATTGGTGTTTTTCTTTCTGGCTTACTTCGCTCTGTATAATAGGCTCCAGTTTCATCCACCTCATTAGAACTGATTCAAATGTTTTCCTTTTATTGGCTGAGTAATACTCCATTGTGTATATGTACCACAGCTTTCTTATCCATTCATCTGCTGACGGACATCCAGGTTGCTTCCATGTCCTGGCTATTATAAACAGTGCTGCGATGAATATTGGGGTACACGTGTCTCTTTCAATTCTGGTTTCCTCAGTGTGTATGCCCAACAGTGGGATTGCTGGGTCATAAGGCAGTTCTATTCCCAGTTTTTTAAGGAATCTCCACACTGTTCTCCATAGTGGCTGTACTAGTTTGCATTCCCACCAACAGTGTAAGAGGGTTCCCTTTTCTCCACACCCTCTCCAGCATGTATCGCTTGTAGACTTTTGGATTGCAGCCATTCTGACTGGCGTAAAATGGTACCTCATAGTGGTTTTGATCTGCATTTCTCTGATAATGAGTGATGTTGAGCATCTTTTCATGTGTTTGTTAGCCATCTGAAATGTGTATAATATCATATATGAAACGAGTCACCAGTCCAGGTTTGATGCATGATACTGGATGCTTGGGGCTGGTGCACTGGGACGACCCAGAGGGATGGTATGGGGAGGGAGGAGGGATGAGGGTTCAGGATGGGGAACACGTGTATACCTGTGGCGGATTCATGTTGATATATGGCAAAATCAATACAATATTTTAAAGTTAAAAAATAAAATTAAATTAAAAAATATGTTTAAGAAAAAAAGAAATCTTGATTTTGAAAAGAAGAGAATTCACAAACAACATAATATTGCAAATAGAAAATCTTAAGAAATCCACATAAAAACTATTGGAATGAATAAATGAGTTAAGTTCATAGGATAGAAGATCAAAAAATCATATAAGTTCATGGTATATAATATACAAAAAGTCACTGGATTTCTATACCTTAGCAATGAACAGAAGAAAATTAACATATCTCATTTTCAATAGTAGCAAAAACATCTTAGAAATAAATTTAGCAGAAAAATGCAAGATCTGTAAACTGAAAGCTATACAACATTGCTGAGGGAAATGAAAGATCTAAATAAACAGACAGTGATTCCTTTTCATGGATTGTACGGCTCAATATTTTTAAGATGACTCATTTTCCCAGATTGATTAGTAGTATCAATGCAATATCTACTCAAATTCCAGGAGTCTTTTTTCCCCCAGTAAATGACATGCCAATACCAAAAATTTGTAGAGAAACCCATAGGATCCACAAGAGCCAAAACAGTGTTAAAAAGGTCAAGGATGGGGACTTCCCTGGTGGTCTAGTGGTTGAGTCCACCTTCCAAAGCAAGGGACATGGGTTTGATCATGGTTGGGGAACTAAGATCCCACCTGCCATGGAGCAACTAAACCTATGTGCCTCAACTAGAGAGAAGCCTGTGCTCCACAACAAAGACCCTGCACGCTGCAACAGAAGATCCCACATGCCACAACTAAGACTCAATGCAGACAAAATAAATGGTTAAATTTAAAAAAGACCAAGGATGGAGGACTATATTTCTCAATTTAAAACTTACTAAAATGCAAAAGTAACCAGAATAGTGTGGTACTGGTATAGGATAGAAATACCAATCAAGGGAACAGAATTTATACTCCAGAAATAACTCAGGTGAATTCATTTTTAGTAAAAGTGTTAATTTGATGGGGAAATGATATCCTTTTTTGACAAACTGTCCTGGGAAAAATCACGTTGTAACCTGAATATAGACATAGTCATGTAGAAGGCATGGAGAAAATCTTCTTGACCCTGGTTTAGGCAGACTTTTAAAATATGATATAAAAAAACACCATTGATAGAAGAAAATGTTGATAAACTGGATTCCATCAACATTTAAAACTTTCAAGCTTCAAAAGACACCATTAACAACTTATGTTGAAACAAATATCCATCAACTAATGAACAGATAAATAAATGTGGTATATCAATGCAATGGAATACTATTCAGCAACAATAAAGAATACTGAGATATGCTATAACCTGGATAAACCTCAAAAACAGTATCGTAAATGAAAGAACAAAGACACAAAATAATTCTAATGATATAAATTAATATATAATGATATAAATATATGAAATATTCAGAAATACCAGATATTTTCCGGCAGTAGGTTTATTAGTGGATGTTGGGTTGGACATGGAAATGAGGCTTGACTGTAAATAGGCATGAGGGATCTTTTTCAGATGATGGAAATATTCTAATATTAGACTGTGGTAATGATTGCACAACTTTATGAACTTTTTAAAAGGAATGAATATGCAAAATCTGATGACTGGTAAGTAAATAATAGCTCAATAGATCTGTTTTTAAAAAGCAGAGAGACAAATTTACAGTGCAAATAGGATACAAACTAAAATGTGACATAATTTTTGTTATTCAGAAATTGTAAGAAAATATAATCAATTTGTCTTTGTTGTTGTTGTTCAGTAGCTAAGTCAAGTCTGATTCTTTGAGACTCCCTGGACTAGAGCATGCCAGGCTTCTGTCTTTCACTATCTCCTGGAGTTTGCTCAAACTCATGTTCATTGAGTCAATGATGTCATCCAACCATCTTATCCTCTATTGTCCCTTTCTCCTCCTGCCCTCAATCTTTCCCGGCATCAGGGTCTTTTCTAATGAGTTGGCCCCTCGCATTAGATGACAAAGCGTTGGAGTGTTGAGCTTCAGCATCAGTCCTTCTGATGAATATTCAGGGTTGATTTCCTTTAGGAGTGACTGGTTTGATCTCCTTGCAGTCCAAGAGACTGTCAAGAGTATTCTCTAGTGCCACAATTCGAAAACATCAGTTCTTTGGCCCTCAGCCTTCTTTATGGTCCAACTCTCACATCTATATATGATTACTGGAAAAACCATAGTTTTGGCCCTACAGACCTTTGTTGGCAAAGTGATGTCTCTACTTTTTAATACACTGTCTAGGTTTGCCATAGCTTTCCTTCCAAGGAGCATGCATCTTTTAATTTCATGACTGCAGTCACTGTCCACAGTGATTTTAATAATTATATTTAACCTTGCACTGATTTAGTCAAATACCATTACATTTCCCTTTTTGTGGCTGCGTATAAGTTATTTGGTTCCAGAACAAACTGCACACACACACACAGTAAACAAACTTACAAACAGGAAATATGCTAATTACTTCTCAATTTTTAGAGTAAATGGTAAATGGACTCATTATTTGTCAGTTCTTAGAATAAATCTGAAATATGAAATCAGCCCCAAATATGGAAAATTTAATATAATTTTTTCATTTTTTAAAATAAAAATTTTATAATTTTTATTATAAAAATATAATATAATTATTTTTTCCTGATTTTGATCTGGCTGTGCATTTACCTTTATCTTGATACTTAAAACCTAGAGTCCCAAGGAACTATTTAATTTTCAGTTTAAGTAAAGCACTCAGTTTCCTCATTATAAAATTGGGTTAAGAGTAGTTAACTTGTAGGGTACTGAGAAGATTCAAGATAATATATGTAAAGCTACTTTCACATCATGGGTGAGTAGTAACTCATTCTAAGTTACATCTGGCAATGGCTTCATGAAATTTATTGTGGATTTTATTTTGAGGCTTCATTTCTCACCTCCCCCCCCACCCCCCGCCACACACACAGTGAAAATAACTTTGGTACAGAAAAGCACTCAAATCAGCAAGTCTTACTGTCTCTGTTGAAAGAAGGACAGGTTTCTCTTTAATCTTCCACAATCCAGGCTTGAATGTGGAAATCTAGAAAGATTTTTAAGGACTTGGGGGAACTGCATATACTCACATGAATCACTGCAGTCCACATAGATGTTTTGAAATTGCTTGGCACAAAGTTTTTTTACCTCATAGTCATCAAAGAATTTGCTGATACTCATTGCAAAGTTGTAACTAGGAAGCACCATCAATATATTATTCATTAAGGTTTTTGTGAAATCAGGAATGTCATTATCTATGATTAAAAAGATGATAGATTAGCTTTCAGTTAGAAAGCAGTGACCCTCCCATAACAACAAACTTTCCCAAGATGATCAGAGGATTACCAGTCTAGCAGATCATCTTTGAGAAAACACTAGTTTCTAAGTCATGAAGCTTCTTCATCTTCATAGTTTGTAGTATGGATTTGTCAGTTACAGATTTTAAAAGTAGACTTTTGCTAACAGTATTTCCCTAGGGTCTGTCTTCCACCGTCTTAATGGGTGGGTCTGCTATTAAAATCCCTGCCTTGGCTTGGCCTTAGACTTGCTCTTTGTTCCCTGTGCGGCCTGAAAAATGGAAAATCATGGAATTGTGAATATTACTTTGTTGTTGGCCTCTGTGTCCTGAAATTTCTTGAGAGATCAATGATGCGTTAAAAAGTTTGAATAATTTTTTGTCCAATATACATTGTTATTTTAACTAGGAGGGCAATTTGCCTTCCAGAATCCTCCATCCTTCTGGACGTGGCAGTCTCCACTGAATTTCTCATTGCCAAGTTCAATAGCCTCTTTGTCACATTTCTTTTATTTTTCACTTTGAACCAATACTCTAC
Source organism: Bos grunniens (assembly GCF_055505025.1). Lineage (NCBI taxonomy): Eukaryota > Metazoa > Chordata > Mammalia > Artiodactyla > Bovidae > Bos > Bos grunniens. Next base: position 23,199,161 of record NC_141189.1, read on the forward strand.
CCTTCTCCACTGTACTTTCTGCCCTGGGAGGATTATCTGTGTGGAATAAATCAAAGGACTTCTTTGCTCTCTGGCTCTTAGTTGGCCTAAGCAAGGCCCATAGCAGGCCCTGACTGGACAGAGGAAAGTTTCACTAGTATGTTCACTTTGTGAAAATTATCAAGCTGTACATTTATGGTCTCTGCACTTTTCTGAATGCAAGTTATATTTCAATAAAAAGTAAATATGAGAAATACATTCTTGAAGAGCTCTGTGCTTACAGTCCTCTGTAGGGTGAATATAATGATACAGTATGTTGCAATAGAATGTGGTTCCCTGACACCTTTGGGAATAATGAAATTCTACAAAGTAGAAGTCGGGTGGCAGAACTTAACTATTAGAAGCAAGGTAGGAACCATTACCACAATAAGTAACAGGGACAGTCCATAAAATCATACTCCAGGAGAAGAGTCTTCATTATTAGAAACTGGAATTTGTAAAACCCATATTAGCAGGGAGGGCTGAGTTGATTAATATAGTTCAAAATTCATGTTTATAGAGAAATTCAACAAAGGGATATTCTAGAAGCAAACAAAACAAATCTTATTGGTGATAGTCACCATGAGCAACAGCATGTCTTTAAATTTCATAATCCAAAAAGGGAGAACCTACTCCTGATACTCTTTTGAAATCAGAGAAACTGGTTTAATGATGACTACATTTGTTGCCTATTTAATTGTTTCCTTCTGAAAAACACTCATTAGGAGGTTCAAGATTATGTGCTTCATTAAATTAGGAGGAGTTATACCATAGCTCCTTCCACTCTCCAGTCTCACCACCTTGCTCCAAAGTGCTATTAAGATGTTAAAACTGAAGGATCAAGTCTCAAGAGCATGGTGCGTGCGTGGTGATCTTTCAAAGGACATAAAATTTGGCACAGGTGTGCTGTAATCTTTTAATCTTCTTTTATTTTTGTCATGAGGCTAGAATGATACTGAATCCATCGCCTTCAGAGGGCTTAGTGTCTGTCTCGTACTTTTGCCCACTTTCTCTTTCCCTTCCCCTCTCTCTCAACCTCTGTTTCTCACATATATGTTCAATAAGTATTTGCTGACTCCAAAGAGCACAAGTTTTCAGATTCCTGGAAAGTAAGTGTTTAGCAATTAATATTTTTATCCTCCAGCTCTTTCATCATCATTTATTTAATGCATTTCCTGGAGAAAGGAAAAATTGTGTGAAGTCCTTACCATAGAATTTCATTATGATGTGAGTGACGATACTGAAAACAGTTGAAAAGTAGTTAAAGAGGGTGAGCTTGATGTAGGCAGTAGTACTACTAGAAAACAGGAGGCTTCCAAGATACATGAGAGGAACAACAGACCAACCGTACAGCATAAAGATCATCATTGTGTCCAGAAAATGGAAATCTGCAACAAAGGCATCCAGTCCGCAGTATATGAACACTCCCTGAGACAGAGTGCAGAGGTAAAGAGCAAGGTGAAGGACACTGTATAACAAGCTGCCAAGCCAGAAAACTTAGAAAACAGCAAGCACTGCCTTCATTAGTGCATAGATTCATTACTTAAATAATTTTACCCATTAAAAATAAGCCTGAGGTGAGCTATCTCTTTTTCAATAGAGGACTTTCATGGACAGAATGACTATATTTCCCTTTTTTTTTTTTTTTTTTTCCTTTTGGAAGAGCACCACTTTGTAGCACTCTCATGATTAAAATTAAATTAACTGTGTCTACAGTAAGCCCAACTCTGAATTTTCCCGGAAAAAAAGTGATCTAGTACATGGATGATTTCTCTAAAGATTTTCTCGGGATGAAAACATGTGCACGTATGCACTCTCATCCTACCACATCGCTCTGCTTGACGCCTCCCCCCTCCCAAATTGTATGTAACTATTTTATATTGTTAAGTTAATCATGTTCCCATTATGGCTTGCAGTTGTAATTATCTTTTATTTTTTGTCTGGCTATTGATTGTAGAAACTGATAAACCTCTTTTACTATTGTGATTATGTAACTATTACTCACTTAATACCATTGTATGAATGGTCAACAGAAAAATAATAGAACTCTGTATCACCAAAACTAAGATCTACTAGAAAAACCTGTAATTACTTTTTAAAATCCAGATGCAAATCAGAATTATCTTTAAATTTTTTGAAAAATACAAAAGCTCAGGTATTGCTTTTTTTCTCCAGAGCTCCAGATATGTTTCTAATGAGCAGTCATATTTAAAACCAACTGGACTATATGATGATCTTTTACTTTTATCTAGTTTGTTTTACTTTCTCTATTTCATATTCAGTGCTTCCATTTCATTTAGTTTATGTACTCCAGTTTCTCCATCTATCTCTTTTTTTTTGATGTTCTTTCTCAGCCTTTATCAAGTGTAGTAGAAAAGCTGTTGTATACATATATAAAAACATGTATAGCATATTACATTACAATCATAATATATAAATATATTTAAAAAAGATTTTCTCTATGGCTGCTGTAGTATTATCAATCTTTTTGCATCACACCTCACATTTAGACTGTGTCCTTTACATCTATCTCGGGAACTCAAGGACATCCTCTTTCAATCAGTTCTTGTTCCATTTGAGAATCAGACAGGGAAGCATAAATTTAAAGTGGGCAGATTAGGAAGATGGGAACCTCTAGAATTATTAAAGAAGATAATTTTCTAATAACCTATATGGTAATCGTTGATAACTATAATTTCTCTAAAGATAGCAAGTTTGGCCCTTTTAAGCAATTACAAAATTATTTAGCAGGGCCACTAGTAAACAGAAAGAATTGACTAGGAATAGCCACATTACAACACTGTGATACTTTTGGAAGTACTTTATACTTAATAATGTTTAAAGAAAATATATGAAAAGGATCAGCAATCTTGGGTGAAAACCAGCTTTAACTATAGTTGGTTTTCCCCTAATCCAAGTAAGAGAAGTAAAAAGAGTATAGTCAGCAGGAAACCACAGGTAACCTACAAGCAGCTTCATTCCAAGGTTTATAATGCTTGCTGCTGCTGCTGCTAAGTTGCTTCAGTCGTGTCCGACTCTATGCGACCTCATAGACCACAGCCCACCAGGCTCCCCGTCCCTGGGATTCTCCAGGCAAGAACACTGGAGTGGGCTGCCATTTCCTTCTCCAGTGCATGAAAGTGAAAAGTGAAAGTGAAGTCGCTCAGTCGTGCCTGACTCTTAGCGACCCCGCGGACTGCAGCCTACCAGGCTCCTCTGTCCATGGGATTTTCAAGGCAAGAGTACTGGAGTGGAGGGACGTCTTAAATTAGAACTATTCCAAAGAAAATTTAAATTTCTACTTGGAAACATGAAGACACACCCTACTTTTAGATAGAATCTGACCCAACATAGTAAGAAAGTAAATTCTCCCCAAATTATGTAAAAATAGCAACAGGATTTTAAAAAATTAGATAAGCTGATTTTACAGATTACATGTAAACAAACAACATATCAAGATAGCCGGGAAATTCTGCAGAAGAAGATTAATGAGGAAAGTGAGGAAGGTCAATCCATAAAAATAATTAAATATATTATAAAACTACCATAATTAAAACAGATTTGTAGTGGCATATTATAGACACATTAATGGAATATCATAAAGAATACAAAGTGAGAGTGAAAGTGAAAGTCGCTCAGTCCTGTGTCTGACTCTTTGCGACCTGATGGATTATACAGCCCATGGAATTCTCCAGGCCAGAATACTGGAGAGGGTAGCCTTTCCCTTTTCCAGGGGGTCTTCCCAACCTAGGGATTGAACCCAGAACTCCTGCATTGCAGGTGGATTCTTTACCAGCTGAGCCACAAGGGAAGCCCTAAGATACTTAATATTGTTTAATTATAGGACCTTGCCACCTCTTGTTGGGTCCAAGGACAAATCCAGCTGGTGGCATTTTACAGAACCAGAGCAAAGTGAGGGAGTGTCTCATTTAAAACAACAAAGGGATAGCCAATTTAGATAAATAAGCAAAGCTGAGAACCCATGGAGAACTTCATCTGAGAACCATGAAAGGGAATTTTGGGAGGGGGAGAGCAAGACAGAAAGAGAAGAGGAGAGAGAAAGACACACACACACACACACACACAGAGAACAAGCACTACCAGGCAAAAGGATACAGGAGATACAAAGTGAAGTATGATGCTAAGACAGAGAGAACTGCAAATATGAGAGTAGAAATAAGTTTAAAGTACATTATTCAGGATGACTTTGAATATATAAATTACAGTACATTGAGCTAAGGCTATCCAGGGTTCTGAAATTGTACTAGCTGGGTGAAATTGGGTAAGTAAATTAGATCTCTGAATCTTAATTTCCTTGACTGTAAATATGGTGAATTAAAATCACTTCAGACTTGAATGTTTCTAGAATGACATAAGACACACACACACACACAAACATATGGCAAATAACTTCTCATGAGCCATAAATGGCAATATTGCTATAAGTATAAATAATGGGTGGTCTTATTTATAGATCTATTAACCAGGAAATGACAGCTGGGTGTGCCAGTCAAGTTTAAAGAATCAGAGAAAGAATGGATCCTTGGCTGGAGATGAAAAGATGCAGGGGTTTTTTCTTATTGATTTCAATACTGCATTACATAGAGGGGAGATAGTAAAGAGATTGTGCTTAGATCAACTCACCTATTCTTGTGGCAAAAGATGAGAATTGTGGCCCTCAAAAAGGATGGTGGTCTTCCCTAGATACGCTAGTTGGCTAGTTAGCTGTGAGAAGAAACTGGCACTGAGAACACCGGCCAGAGTCTTACACTGTGACAAGAAAGTGCTGCTCTGCTCTTTCAACTTCGGGGCATCGCTGTACATGCTATTTGCTCACTGTTACCATCTATGCCTCAACTGTTCCAGCCTCTGGTCCCTGCTGAGGAGCTGTTATACCTGGTGGGATGCAGCTCTCCTTCATACCTAAGCCTAGGGCTCCAAACTGATCAAAAGTTTCTCCTTTTTCCTCAAAAAACTAATTTTATCTTTCCATGGCACCTATAGTTTGAATTAGGACTTGGTAGCTTATAAGGCGATGGCACCCCACTTCCACCTTCAGATATGCATACAAAGTGAAAGACATTGCCAAGTTCACTAATGAGAAAATCATTAAAGGACACTGTAACATCCTTACATGCTTGCTCTTTAGTCTCAATATCTAAAATTGGGTGTCTCAGTCACAGTTAGTTCTGCTTTGCAGATCTAGCCATTTTGGATTTGCGGCATGAATGGGAGACTGTAAATAGTAACAGAAAGCCTCGCTTAAGTCATGATTCTAAATTGTGTGCTACAGTCCAGTTTTACTAGAGAGCTCAGCATTGGGAATTAGTGGCAGTGACTAATCTGTATGATTAATGAGGGACAAGTTACAAGTAATAGCCCTTTTCCCTTTAGTTTTGGGCCTTGGACATTATGCTGAGCAATTACATGGGAAGCCAATTCAAGAGAGACTTTTCAAAGACAAGTATTTTTTTCCAATTGAAAGAACATGAGGTAGTACATTTCCATAATGAGGTTTTCACAATATATTCTCTGGCATAATAAGCCAAAGTACTTTCAAATTTCTTTAAGTTTTATTTCAGGATACAATTAATTGAATAGAAATTTCCTGTGGGAGACATAAAAAAAAATGAGCCTTTGTACAAATTCAGCTCACACTCACCAGTAGGAAGCAGCAGGCAATGGAGAAGTAGATGAGATCCCAGAGCAAAGCAGAGAGCCAATAAGTCAGTAAATAGACTCCACTCACAAACTGGATGTGCTTTGCATTAGTGGCTCTCTCAGTCACTGTCTGAAGGCAAAAACTACCAATCACAACAGCCAGGCCAAAAGCCAAACATAATACTACTTGTGATCCATTTGTAGGCCTATGGAAAATGAAATAAAAAATGGAATAAATAATGAAATGAAAGTATAAAATGCTAATTTCAGTAGTTATTTTCAAATGTACATTGCCACTTAACAAGGGTATATATCAAGGCTCAATTCCAGTAAAAGGAAAGTCAATCATACATACACTATGTTAGAACCATAATGAGGGAGAGGTTGAGGCTTGTTGGAGACTTTAATGGAAGCATTGGCGCCAGAAAGTGACATGAAAAGAACATTGTCAAACACCGCTAGGGATGTTGCAGCTGAATGGTACGCCTCATTATTGAAAAAAATAGTAAATACTGTATTGTTTTTCTCAACCTCAATGGAAAATGCAGTCAGGGAGAAGTCACGATACTCTTTACTTTCCTTTATGTGTTTCATCACATTACCTAGAATAAAGAAAGAAATTGATTAGTCAGTATGTAATAAGTCTCCTACTACTTATGTCAAAGTGGAAAGACCAAAACTTTTCCCCATTGTCTCTTCCCTTTCCAATTCCCACAATGACTACTTCAAATCTCCTCAGGAATTCTGCACCATCAGTAATCCCTACTATAAGTTTACAACTTGAAAAAACAGTAAACTACTAAGAATTTCTTGCTCTGTTTTGTCTAAAACAAACATAGTTGGTTTTTTTTTTTTCCAAAATTTTTTCGGTTCTTCTAGGTCATTTACATTTCCTCATACATTTGAGGATTGACTTGTCCATTTCAGCAAAAATGTCTGCTGAAATTTTGATAGGAACTGTGTTGACTGTATAGATCCATTTGGGGAAATTTTCTATCTTAATGATATTCAGTATTCCAATCCATGATATGGAATATCTCTTCATGAATCTAGAACTTTAATTTTCCTCAGTATTTATAACTTTCACTGTACAAGTCTTGCACCTCTTCTTACATTTATTTGTATGTACATTATTCTTTTTGATGCTGTTGTGAGTTTTGGTAATCTGTGTCCTCACCCCACCCCTTTAATCTTTCATCTAAGTTAGATTTTAAAAATTCCAGCCTGAAAAACCTTCTGATTGGATTGTTTAATGCATTTATATTTAATATAATTACTGATATTCTAGTATTTATAACTGACATTTTCCTTTGTGTTTTCTATATGTTTTATCTCCTTTTTGTTCTTCTATTATGCAAGTATGCATTTTGTGTTAAATATATATTTTATAGTGTACCAGTTGTTGGTATCAATAATATATGGACCATTGTCAACAAAGTGATGTCACTGCTTTTTAATATGCTATCTAGGTTTATCATAGCTTTCCTTCCAAGGAGCAAACGTCTTTTAACTTCAAGGCTGCAGTCACCATCCACAGTGACTTTGGAGCCCAAGAAAATAAAATATGTCACTGCTTCCACTTTTTATGTTTTACTATTTTACTTTTCCTATTTGCCGTGAAGTGATGAGAGAGATGCCATGATCATATTTTTTTGAATGTTGAATTCAAACCAGTTTTTTTCACTCTTCTCTCTTACCCTCTTCAAGAGGTTCTTTAGCACCTCTCAATTTCTACCATAGAGTGGTATCATCTACATATCTGAGGTTGTTGATATTTCTCCTAGCAATCCTGATTCCAGCTTGTGATTCAGCCAGCTTGGCATTTCACATGGTGTTTTCTGTATAGAAGTAAATAAGCAGGGTGACAGTATACAGCCCTAACATACTCCTTTCCCAGTGTGAACCAGTCAGTTGTTCTATGTCTGGTTCTAACTGTTCCTTCTTGACCTGCATACAGGTTTCTTAGGAGACAGGTAAGGTGGTCTGGCTCTCCAATCTCTTTAAGAATTTTCCAAAGTTTGTTGTGATCCACAGTCAAAGGCTTTAGCATAGTCAATGAACCAGAAGTTGATGTTTTTCTAGAATTCCCTTGCTTTCTGTCTGATCGAACAAATGTTGGCAATTTGATCCCTGGTTCCTCTGCCATTTCTAAACCCAGCTTGTTCACCTGGAAGTTCTTGGTTCATGTACTGCTGAAGCCTAGCTTAAAGGATTTTGAGCATTACCTTGGTCTCATGTGAGATGAGTGCAATTTTGTGGTAGTTTAAGCATTCTTTGACATTGTTCTTCTTTGGGATTGGAATGAAAGTTGATGGTTTCCAGTCCTGTGGCCACTGCTGAGTTTTCTAAATTTGCTGACATATTGAGTGTAGCATTTCAACAGCATCATCTTTTAGGATTTGAAATAGCTCAGCTGGAATTCTATCACCTCCACTAACTTTGTTTGTAGTAATTCTTCCTAAGGCCCACTTGACTTCACACTCCAAGATACCTGGCTCTAGGGGAGTGACCACACCATCATGGTTATCTGGGTCATTAAGATCTTTTTTGTATAGTTCTTTTGTGTATTCTTGCCACCTCTTTTTAATCTCTTCTGCTTCTGTTGGATTCTTACCATTTCTGTCCTTTATCATGCCCATCTTTGCAAGAAATATTCCCTTGATGTCTCCAATTTTCTTGAAGAGATCTATAGTCTTTCCCATTCTGTTGTTTTCCTTTATTTCTTTGTATTGTTCATTTAAGAAAAACTTTTTATCTCTCCTTGCTATTCTCTGGAACTCTTCATTCAGTTGGGTTATTTTTCCCATTCTCCCTTGCCTTTCACTTCTCTTCTTTCCTTTCCTTGGCTATTTGTAAAGCCTCCTCAATCAACCATTTTGACTTCTTGCATTTCTTTTCCTTTGGGATGGTTTTGATCACTGCCTCATGTACAATGTTATGAACCTCCATCCATAGTTCTTCAGGCACTCTGTCTACCAGATCTAATCCCTTAAATCGAATTCACCTCCACTGTGTAATCACAATGAATTTGATTTAGGTCATACCTGAATGACTTAGTGGTTTTTCCTGCCTTCTTCAATTTAAGTCTGGATTTTGTAGTAAGAAGCTCATGGTCTGAGCCACAGTCAGCTCTAGGTCTTATTGCTGACTGTACAGAGCACCTCCTACTTCCACTGCAATATGTTGTTTAGTGGTATTTGATTTTGAGCCTTCTGAAAAGAATATAAAATTTTAAGTAGTCTTTTTATTATTTTTTTCCAATTCAACACTCTACTTCTAATATTCATTCATGCTGTTTTGGGTAAATTTTATGTTTTTTTATTACTATATGATATGTTATCATGTGAATATATCAAAATTTAAAAATTTTCTTTTTAATGACCTTTTTTAAAATTAATATTATTTTCCTCCTTGGCTTTCAAGATTTCCTTTTGACTTTTACCAGTTAAATTATGTTGTGTTAGGTGTGATTATTTTTCAGTTTACCATACTTAGAATTCATTAAACATCTTGGAGGTGAAGATTAATGTTTTCCATTATATTTGGGAAGTCTTCAGTCATTATTTCCTCAAATACTTTTCTGCCCTTTTATCCGTCTCTTTGCCGCCTGGTTCTCCCATTATGCCTGTGTTGGCATGCTTGATGTTGTTCTATGTCTCAGAAGCTGTTCCTTTCCATCTTTCTGTTTCACAGATTGGATAACCTTTATTAACTATCTTCAATTTAGAAATTCATTTTTCTGCCAATTCAAATCTATCATTGGGTCCCTCTGGTGAAATTTTCATTTCAGTTATGTTTTCCAACTACAGAATTTCCATTTGAAATTTTTATTTATATTTCTTCATTAAAATTCTCTTTATGGAGAGACGAAGTTGCCATACATTCCTTTATTTTTTAAACATATTTCCTTTAGTTTGTTGAAAATATTTGTAATAGCTGATTTATAGTCTTGATGCTTTCAAAATGTGGTCCTGGAGAAGACTCTTGGGAATCTCTTGGACAGCAAGATCAAACCAGTCAGTCCTAAAGGAAATCAACTCTGAATATTCATTGGGAGGACTAATGCTGAAGCTCAAGCTCCAATACTTCAGCCACCTGATGCGACAGCCGACTCTTTGGAACAGACCCTGATACTGGGAAGGATTGAGGGCAGGAGAAGAAGGGGATGACAGAGGATGAGGTGGTTGGATGGCATCATCAACTCAATGGACATGAGTTTGAGCAAACTCTCAGAGATAATGAATGTCAGGGAAGCCTGGTGTGCTGCAGTCCATGGGGTCTCGAAGAGTTAGACATGACTGACTGCACAACAAATAGTCTCTGTATACTAAGTTCAACATTTGCCTTTCCTCAAGTACATTATCCACTGGCTCTCTTTCCCCGGCATATGGGTACACTCTTCTGTTTCTATTTTAGTTTTCTGGGACGGTCAAAATAAAGTACCATAGCCTGGCTGACTTAGAAATGTGTTTTTTTACAGTTCTAGAGGCTAGAAGTCCAAGAACAAGGTGCTGGCAGGGTGAGTTTCTTCTGCGATCTCTCCCCTGGGGTCATAAATGGCTTTCTTGTCCTTGTGCTTTCACATGGTCTTTCCTCTATGTATATATATCTGTGTCCTTATTGGTTCTCAGCCTTTGGCTAAGATTGAGTTTAATTTCAGCCTCTTAAAAGGAGACCAATCACTGGATAAAGGTCTGCTCTAATAATTTCAGTTTAAATTAATTACTTCTTTTTTTTCCTTTAATATATACACATATATTATTTTCCATTATAGGTTATTACAAGATATTGACTACAGTTGCTTGTGCTGTACAGTAAACATTCATTGCTGGTTGTGTATCTATTTTTTTTTAATTAGAAATCTACCTTTCTTTTCTTAGTAAGGCAAACAAGTGAAATCAAAATGTTAAATTTTTTAGCTAGGAAGAAATTCATGTTTTATAAAATACATATATTATATTATACATACTACATATATATATATATCAGAGAAGGCAATGGCACCCCACTCCGGTACTCTTGCCTGGAAACTCCCATGGGGGTGTGTGTGTGTGTGTATATATATATACAAGTATGCAAAAGCTTTTCTACTATGCTTGATAAAGGCATAAGAAAGGACATCAAAAAAAGAGACAAGAGATCAAGAAATTGGAAAACATAAATGAAATGAAATGGGAGCACTGAATATGAAATAGAAAAAGTGGAACAAGCTAGATGAAAGTAAAAGATAATCATATAGTCCAGTTTTTGTTATACATGGCTGCTCATTAGAAACACATCAGGATCTTTGGAGACAAAAGCAATATCTGGACATTTGTATTTTTCAAAAAATTCCAAGGTAATTCTGCTATGCATCTGGATTTTAAAAAGTGATTACAGATTTTTCTATTAAAGTTTTTTTTTGGTGATATACAATTCTATTATTTTCTATTGACCAATCATGATACAATTGTATTAAGTGAATAATATTAATAGTGACATAATCACAATAATAAAAGATGTTTATCAACTTTCACAGTCAATAGCCAGACTAAAAAATACAAGATAATTATATTGAAAGCCATAATGGGAACAAGATTAACCTAAAGATATAGAATAATTATATACAATTTGGGGGGTTAAGTAGAGTGATGTGGTATGTGCTAAGCTGCTTCATTGTGTCCAACTCTTAGCAACCCCATGGACTGCAGCCCACCAGGCTCCTCTGTCCATGGGATTCTCCAGACAAGAACACTGGAGTGGGTTGCCATTTCCTACTCCAGGGGATCTTCCTGACCCAGGGATCAAATCCATGTCTCTTATGCCTCCTGCAGTGGCAGGCGGGTTCTTTACAACTAGCACGACATTGGAAGCCCTAATTATCGATAAGTATCATCCTATTACACTTTTCTTAATTGTTTTGAGTTTATTTTGTGTAAGTTTTTTCCTTCTCTTGTGTTTTCTGCCTTGAGAAGTTCCTTTAGCATTTGCTGTAAAACAGGTTTGGTGATGCTGAATTCTCTTAACTTTTGCTTGTCTGGAAAGCTTTTGATTTCTCCATCAAATCTCAACAAGTTTTGCTGGGTAGAAAATTGTTGGTTGTAGCTTCTTCCCTTTCATCACTTTATATATCATGTCATTCACTTCTGGCTTGTAGTGATTCTGTTGAGAAATCAGCTATGGGAGTTCCATTGTATGCTATTTATCATTTTCCGTTATTGCTTTTAATATATTATCTTTGTATTTATATTTTATCAGTTTGACTACTATGTGTCAGTGTTTCCCTCCATGGTTTTATCTTGCCTGGACTCTCTGCACTTCCTGGACTTGGTTAACTATTTCCTTTCCCATGTTAGGAAAGTGTTAAGCTACTATGCCTTCAAATATTTTCTCAAGTCCTTTCTCTCTCTCTTCTTCTGGGACCCCTATAATGTGATTGTTGGTGCATTTAATGTTGTCCCAGTCATCTCATATACTGTCTTCATTTCTTTTCATTCCCCCCCGCCCCACCCCAAATATTCTGTTCCGTGGCAGTGTTTTCTACCATTCTGTCCTCCAGGTCACTTCATTCTTCTGCCTCAGTTATTCTGCTATTGATTCCTTCTAGTGTATTGTTAATCTCTATTTGTTTGTTCTTTAGTTCTTGAAGGTCTTTGGTAAACATTTCTTGCATCTTCTCCATTCTGTTTCTGAGATCCTGGATCATCTTCACTATCACGATTCTGAATTATTTTCCTGTAAGGTTGCTTATCTCCACTTCATTTAATTGTTGTTCTGGGGTTTTATCTTATCCCTTCATTTGGGACATAACTCTCGGCTTTTTCATCCTGATTAACCTTCTGTAATGTGGTTTTTGTTCTAACACTGTGGAATTGTGGTTCTTCTGGCTTCTTCTGTCTGCCCTTTGGTGGATGAGGCTAAGAGGCTTGTGTAAGCTTCTTGATGGAAGGGACTGGTGGTAGGAAAAACTGGGTGTTGCTCTGGTGAGCATTGCTCAATAAAGCTTTAACACAATTATCTGCTGATGGGTGTGGTTGTATTCCCTTTCTGTTTGATGTTTGACCTGGGGTGACCCAGCCCTGGGGTCTATGGGCTCTATGGTAGGGTTAATGGTGATCTCCAGGAGTTCTTATACCAAGCAGGACCTTAAAGGACTGCTGTTGCCAATGCCTCCGTCCTTGTGGTGAGAACTTGCTGACCCATGCCTCCACAGGAGAACCTCCAACACTAGCAGGTAGGTCTGGGTCAGTCTCTTGTGGGGTCACTGCTCCTTTCCCCTGGGTCTTGGTTACAGCAAGATTGTTTTTTCCTTCCAAAAGTGAAGTCTCTATTTCTTCCAGTCCTGTGGAAGTCCTATAACCAAATTCTTCTGGCCTTCAAGGTCAAATTCCCTGTTGATTCCCAGTTCCTTTGTCAGATTCCCAGGTTGTGAAGGCTGATGTGGGGCTCAGAACCTTTGCAACAGTGGGAAAACTTCTTTGGGATTATTGTTTTCCGGTTTGTGGGTTACCCATCTGGCAGGTATGGGATTTGATTTTATTGTGATTGTGCTCCTCCTACTATCTCGTGGCTTCTTGTCTTTGGACATGGGTGACTTTTTCTGGTGGTTCCCATGCCCTCCTGTCAATGATTGTTCAACAACTAGTTGTGATTCTGGTCCTCTTAAAGGAGGAGATGAGTTCACATCCTTCTACTCTGCAATCTTGAACCAGAAGCCCACCTTTTTCTCAATCTCCCTGTTTTTAGAGGAGCCCCTTACTTCCTCCCACATCTATGCCTGGCATCCCTGAGCCCGGAGTTCCTCTGATTCTATGGTTCTAACCTCATCCGCACATTGGAACCACTCTTGAAGACTTTTAAATTAATTACTTTTTTAAAGATCTAATATCCAAATGCAGTCACATTTTGAGATATTGGAGGTAGGGCTTAGCATATGAATTTTGAAGGGACACAATTCAGCCCATTACTCTTTCTCTTCTCATTCTGTTGTTGTTGAAAACTGGGCATATAGGATGGTGTATCAACTCTGGTATCTGAACCTCCCTGTGTGTTGTTACTGTTAATTTTGTTGTTGTTGCTGCTACTCATTTGCTTAATGACTTCTGTGGACAGTTCTGTAGATTCTGTATTCTCTACAGTATGAAGCCACTTATTTCTCTGATGAACTTAAAAAAAATTCTGGCCTTTAAGCCTGTATTCTAGGAGTCAGTCTTAAATCAATATAATTTAGCAACTAGCTAAAAGATTCTTTTAAATATCTAGAGCCAGTAAGTCTACCACCCTTGGCCAAGGAGATCTTTGAACAAAGGCACACTTTCAAATTTCAGGCAGCTTACAAGTCAGCCTCAACTTTCATTGCTTGCGTGTGTAGGGCCTCAACATCAACTAGAAGTAAACGACTGGATTCTTCTCATTTCCTAGGTTACTTCTGGCCATGCATACTACCATTCTGAGCTTTCTAGGTCTGCAGGAATATCAGGACTTTAAAGTCCACTGTGGTCATCTAGCTTTCCAGGTATTCCTTTAAAATTGCTTTCTGGGTAAGCTCTTATTTGACCCAACTGAAAGCACAGCCTTAGCTACCTGTGGTGCTATTACCAGCGGATTTCTATTGCTTTAAATAATTCCCTGGGGTTAGGGATTTTCCTAAAGAGTTGAGCCCTAATTTAAATTCAATAGGAATAATGCCTTGGGAATAGAGTTTTTGAGCTTCTATTTCAGTCAAAGTATTGACAGTCCTCATAAATGGGACTTTTAACAGGGCTCTGAAGAGATCAGTTCTTTCCATCAACTGTGAGGTTCTGGCTTTCATGGATACCACACCACTGAGGGGACGGAGAACCATAGGAACTGTTGTTATTCAGTCACTAAGTTGTGTCCGACCCCTTGCAACCCCATGAACTGCAGCATGCCAGGATTTCCTGTCCTTAATTCTCTTCCAGAGTTTGCTCAAACTCATGTCCATTGAGTGAATGATGCCATTCAAGCATCTTATCATCTGTTGCCCTCATCTCCTCTTTCCCTCAGTCTTTACCAGCCTCAGGGTCTTTTCCAGTGAGTCGGCTCTTCACATCAGGTGGCCAAAGTATTGGAGCTTCAGCTTCAACATCAGTCCTTCCAATGAATATTCAGGGTTGATTTCTTTTAGGACTGACTGGTTTGATCTCCTTGCTGCTGTCCAATGGACTCTCAAGAGGCTTCTCCAGCACCATAGTTCGAAAGCATCAATTCTTCAGTGCTCAGTCTTCTTTGTGGTCTAATTCTTACATCAGTACGTAACTGCTAGAAAATCCATAGCTAGGAATAGTTAAAGTGTCACAGATTTTACTATTTTTTTAAAAATAGAGGTTCAGTAGTTTTTAAAATAGACACTTTTTAGCTTGTTCTATGCTTTTACTTAATTTCCAATATTGTAAGTTGGTTGATTTTTAAGAATTATTTTCCAAGTATTTCTGTTGCTTTTGTGGAAGAATGGACTCATTCAATCATACAAAGAATTCAAAATTCTCCATCCACTAGGTTTTGGCCTAATTTCTGAGCTTCCCAGGTGGTCTTGTGGTTAAAAAAAAAAAAAAATTCCTGTCACTGTAGGAGATGCAAGAGATGCAGTTTTGTGTTAGGGTTCACAAGGGGCTGGCTCATAGCGTATTGTTTAAAAATGGCCCATTATGGTTACCTGACAAACAAGGGATGAAGTCACAGTGGCCACATTGCCCTGTGGCATCCTGGTTTTTCCTTAAAGTGATATCCTGTTTTTCCTTGCTGGTGCCAGTTTCTCAAGACTACGTGACCACCCAACCACGAGACCCCTCTGCATGATCACAAGACCCCAGCTACGTGCTAAAGATAAACAAAGGCCCCCCTCCCTTCAGGGCACAATTTCCTATTGATAGGGTGTAAGAAGGGTTGGCTGTAAAGGGAGAGTACTGGTTTCTCTCTAAAGCCAGTCACTTGCTTTCTTCCTATAATAAATCTTTCTCTGCCTGACTGCCCAGCTCATTCTCTTTTTCTCCACACCCGGCTTACAGTTTGATCTCTGGGTTGGGGAGATTCCCTGGAATAAGAGATGGTAACCCACTATAGTGTTCTTGCCTGGAAAATTCCATGGACACAGGAGCCTGGCGCACTACAGTCTATGGGGTCACAAAGAATGGGATATGACTGAGCTCACATGCTTTACACATAAATGGACAAAAAAATAAGCTACATAAAAGGGTTGCTTTTAGCATTTAGCAACATAATACAGAAAATTGTTCAGTATATTCACAGTTCTGACAAAAAGTAAACATTAAACAAATGAGTACAGCTGTTTGAGTACTATTTGAGTCATGGCTAAATGAGTACTACTATTTCAAAATAGTAGTTCTGAAAAATCAATCTACTAAGTCTTCAGCCACCTGTTTTTAGAAAGATCAATATTGTAAAGGAGATACTGGAATTATTTTACCCTGTGAGAGCTTAGAGAAACATTTTTATATTCTGGTCAGAATACAAATTTGTATGCTAAATTTCACAATAACATAGTATTTTGGCTCTTTTACTCATCCTTTGAAAGGTGATACAATTAGCTGAAAGACCACTGCAGCCAGAATGCTTCCATTAATGATCAACTTTTGTGCCCAGCTGCTGTAAAGTGTACATTTTTGATTTTTGGTTTAGCTGCCTCTAAGACACCACCCTTATGGCAGAAAGTAAAGAGGAACTAAAAAGTCTCTTGATGAAAGTGAAAGAGGAGAGTGAAAAAGTTGGCTTAAAATTCAACATTCAGAAAACTAAAATCATGGCATCTGGTCCCATCACTTCATGGAAAATAGATGGGGAAACAGTGGAAACAGTGTCAGACTTTATTTTTCTGGGCTCCAAAATCACTGCAGATGGTGACTGCAGCCATGAAATTAAAAGACACTTACTCCTTGGAAGGAAAGTTATGACCAACCTAGATAGCATACATCAATCAGGTAATATAGATCTATACAAACTGAATATATCAAAATATATGTGTATGGTTAATGAAGTAATCTTTTCTTCCACTAGAGACCTAAAATATCTCTTGTCCATATTTTATTGGCACACTGCATTAGTAACTTCCAGTTTTACAGAATGTCATGCTGATACAGCTTAAAAGATAAGATTAAATATAACTTGGCTTTATCTTTATAAAGAATTCTGTGACTAACTCTGGTATAAATTGAGCATGAATGTATTACTGCAAAGCATGAAAATAAAACCCATTATAAACTAGAAAAAAAATAAAATAAAAAGCAGAGACATAACTTTGCCAACAAAGGTCCATCTAGTCAAGGCTATGGTTTTTCCAGTGGTCATGTATGGATGTGAGAGTTGGACTGTGAAGAAAGCTGAGTGCCAAAGAATTGATGCTTTGGAACTGTGGTGTTGGAGAAGACTCTTGAGAGTCCCTTGGAGTGCAAGGAGATCCAACCAGTCCATCCTAAAGATCAGTCCTGGGTGTTCATTGGAAGGACTTATGTTGAAGCTGAAACTCCAATACTTTGGCCACGTGATGCAAAGAGCTGACTCATTTGAAAAGACCCTGATGCTGGGAGGGATTGGGGGCATGAGGAGAAGGGGACGACAGAGGATGAGATGGCTGGATGGAATCAACGACTCGATGGAAAAGAGTTTGAGTAAACTCTGGGAGTTGGTGATGGAGGGAGGCCTGGCGTGCTACGATTCATGGGGTCGCAAAGAGTCGGACATGACTGAGCGACTGAACTGAACTGAACTGAACTGAAGATACTGGTAGTTAGTAGGAAAAGAAAGAAATGGGTAGCTAGATAGCATAGTTAACTTCCTTCTTTGCAAGTGATACATGTAGGTGTTCATATAGCAGTGGTCTCTTTTTTCCTACAGGTCTTACCTTGTACTTCCTGAAGTTCTTGATTCTTAAGCTTTAAAAAAATCTCAAGGTTATTTATGATATTTAGAGCCAAAACAGAATTCCCAGAAATTGAGTAAGGCACAATTGTTCGACCATATTGACTTAAGTCCATTTCTCTGGCAGGCATAATATAATACAAGTTTAGAGTTGTTAAAAGGTAAGTAGTGACAAACAAAATTATTGATATATGTAGCAATGTCAACTTCCAACTGCGCCAATTGAATAGTGCTCTCTTTAAAAACATGGCATGAAATTGCTGGCGGTAAAGTGGAAACTAAAAAGAGGAGAAGAACATAGCATCAGAATTACTCGTGATCCAAGGAAGATATTCAAATTGAAATTCAATGCTTAAAATTTTTATAGCAAAAGATAAACACATATTATACAAATATATTCTTGAATTTAACCAAAGAAAACAAAACGGTATGGAAAAGTTTATTTGTATAAGGTATTAAGGGAAAAGACTTAACATCTGGTTTCTTACCTAACTACACTGAAAATCTTGTCAAGGTGATTTTATTCATTAATATATTTGTATTATTTCTGATTAGAAAAGATTATATTTATTTATTTAATTTAACATCAAACCATAATCTTTCCATCTCTCTTTTTAAGGGAACTATCCCCATAAAACTTATATACAACTACTGTCTTTTACTTTATTTAGTATACTAACAATGGTTCATAGTGAGAAAATGCCCCTAATCTTTGATCAACCAATATCTTCTAAAAGTAAATCTTGGGTCTTGTTAGAACCAAATAAAGGGAAAATTTATTAGAAAATGAGGAGAACCTCTCAGTGATTCTGAGAAATAACAATGGTGAAAGTGACATAGCTGTGGTCTTTATCTAAAACCCATTTCTCCTGCATCAGGAAATTAATGGAGTTGTAGTACAGACTATTTCTTATCTCCTTGACTCTCCTATGGTCATACTCCAAACATCTTTCAGGTTCAGGTAGTATATACACCCAAGCCAAATATACTAGTTTTACATTCTTAATGAATATACTCACCCCAGTATTAAATTTAATGTTAGCAATTTCATTTAATCTGAGTCCTTCATGATTTCTGAATACTCTCCTACTCTGATTCCTGTTTTGTCCTCTTTGGGTTGTTGAAAGAGAAGACTGGATAGATCGAATCTCCATTTCAGAATCTGCCAGCTTATTGACCCTAAATACACACATATACACACAAAAAGCACAAAATATTTTACTTTGACTATACCTTCAATCTATTTTATTTGTCAAATAGCAAACAAATTTCCAAATTTGGAGGACTCTTTGATCTTTCTTACTGATTGTTAAGTATATTGTATAAAAGCAGTATGATAATGTGAAAGTGAAAGTATTAGTCACTCGGTCCTGTCCAATTCTATGTGAACCCATGGACAGTAGCCCTCTAGTCTCCTCTGTCCATGGGGTTTTCCAGGCAAGAATGCTGGAGTGGGTTGCCATTCCCTTCTTCAGGGGATCTTCCTGACCCAGGGATTGAACCTTGGTCTCCCACATTGCAGGCAGATTCTTTACCATTTGAGCCACCAGGGAAGCCCAAGTATGATAATATTGGCTCTCAATAAACCAGTTAGAGGACTGATGCCAATTCATGGTAAAGTTTCTACCATTCTGTGGTAAGATGAGAAAAACAATTGTAACATATTGTGTTTCATTAAGCTGAATTTATTCAAGTAAAAGCACTTATCTTAAGTCAAAGATAATAACTCTCCTTTGGATGTTAAGGTGTTCTTTATGTTATGAAATGATAGGGCCTTTGGATAGTAGGTTTTTTTTTAAAAAAAAATCCTTATATTTTCCATTTAGTGCCTATGTCCAAAGCTGTGTCTTTTGGTATGGATGCTTAAGAAGAATGAAAAAATATACACAAGTAATTATAACCTAAGGAAAAAAAATTCTCTGTCATTTTTCTAAAATTTTTATTCTTCATATTTTATTTATTAGTAATAATTTCCATGAGTAAAACACTACAAGATACAAAAAAAAGAAAGGAAAATAGTTCCAATACCTAGAGATAACCCTGATGAAAAATTTTCCCACACACACATAGACATACTCCCTTACAAGCATATGAATTGTTGTTAGTCTATTTACATGTAGTGTAATTAGTGATATATTTGAGTTTATATCTAACATCTGCCATTTACTTTCTATTTATCTTCTTTTTATTTTCCAATTTAAGTGTGATTGACAAGTGAAAATTACAAATATTAAGGGTATAGAATATGATTTTCAAAAACTTTTTACTTGAGTATATTAGCTTTGTATCTCAGCTTGTAAAGAATCCGCCTGCAATGAGGGAGACCTGGGTTGACCCCCGGGTTGGGAAGATTCCCCTAAAGAAGGGAAAGGCTACCCATTCCAGTATTCTGGCCTAGAGAATTCCATGGACTGTGTAGTTTATGGGGTTGCAAAGATTCAGACATGACTGAGCGACTTTCACTTTCATAGTAGCTTTACAATGTTGTGCTAGTTTCTACTGTATAGCAAAATGAATAGATTATACACATACATAAGTAGCAAAAGGCAAAATAGGCAAATTGTACTTCATGAAAATTAAAAACTTTCATACATCAAAAGACAATATCCACAGAGTAAAAACACAACCTATAGTTTTAGTTCTTATATTTAGGTCTTTGATCCAGTTTGAATGGTGTTAAGTTCTACAGTTTTTTACAAGTGTAGTATGGTGACTATAATTAATAATAATGTATTGTAAATTTGAAATGATGTGGAATAGTAGATCTCAAGTGTTCTTATCATCAAAAAAGAAAATGGTAACTGTATGAAGTGATGGATATGTTAATTAGCTTTATTGTGGTTACTATTTCACAATGTATACACATATCAAAACATCATGTTCTATACTGTATAGCACAGGGAACTCTACTTAATGCACTGTGGTGACCTAGATGGAAGGAGGTCCAAAAGAGAGGGAGATATAGGTATTTGAACCCTTACTTAACACCATTCAAAATGGGTCAAAGACCAAAAACTATAAAACCCTTAGAAGAAAACATAGGACAAAAGATTCACAGCAATGTATTTGTTAATGATTTCTTGTTTATGATACCAAAGGGATAAGTAACAAAAGGCAAAATAAGCAAATCGTACTTCACAAAAATGAAAAACCTTCATGCATCAAAGACAATCTCCACAGAGTGAAAATGCAATTTATAGAATAGGAGAAAGTATCTGCCAGTCATAAGTCTAGTAAAGAATTAATGTCAAGAATATATTAGGGTGGTGAAAAAGTAATTGTAGTTTTGCATTGTTGAAATTTGCTGTTTGATATTAGAATACATTCTAAATAAATGTGATTATATTGTACATCATTTTAATGCACATTTCTCACTATATGCTGTTTTGCTAATGACTTATTCCTTACTGTTTATTTTATATTTATTTGGGACTATGGAAGTGATGTTAGACAAAAAGTAAATTCAAGAGCTTTTTTATTTGAGTTGAAAATGGGTCATAAAAGCAGCAGAGACAACTCACAACATCAACAGTGCATTTGACCCACTAAGTGCTAATGAATGTACAGTGCAGTTGTGGTTCAAGAAGTCTTGCAAAGGAGATGAGAGCCTTGAAGATGAGAAGCATAGTGGCCAACCATCAGAAGTTGACAACAACAAATTGAGAGCCATCATTGAAGCTGAGCCTCTTACACCTACATAAAAAGTTGCCCAAGAACTCAACATTGACCATTCTACAGTCATTCGGCATTTGAAGCAAATTGGAAAGGGAAAAAGCTTAATAAGTGGAATGCCTCATGTGCTGACCCCCCCAAAAAAAAAATTGTTGAAGTGTTGTCTTCTCTTAATCTATGCAATAGCAATGAACATTTCTTGATCAGATTGTGATGTGCAACAAAAAGTGAATTGTGTAAGACAGTTAGTGATGACCAACTCAGGGGCTGGACCAAGAAGAAGCTCTAAAGCACTTCCCAAAGAAAACTTGCACCAAAAAAAGGTCATGTTCACTGTTTGGTGGCCTGCTGCCCATCTGACCCACTACAGCTTTCTGAATTTCAATGAAACCATTACATCTGAGAAGTATGCTCAGCAAATTGATGCGATGCACTGAAACTGCAATGCCTACCACCGGCATTGGTCAACAGAAAGGATCTTAATTCTTCTCCATGGCAATGCCCAACAGCACATTGCACGACCAACACTTCAAAAGTTGAACGAATTGGGCTACAGAGTTTTGCCTCATCTGCCATATTCACCTGACCTCTTGCCAACTGACTACCACTTTTTCAAGCATCTCAACAACTTTTTGCAGAGAAAACACTTCCAAAACAAGCAGGATGAAGAAAATGCTTTCCAAGAGGTCACTAAATCCCGAAGCATGGATTTTTATGCTACAGGAATAAACAAACTTATTTCTCATTGTCAAAAGTGTGTTAACTGTAATGGTTCCTATTTTGATTTATAAAGATGTGTTTGAGCCTAGTTATAACAATTTAAAATTCATGGTCTGAAACCAAATTACATTTACACCAGACTAATATATATAAATTCTAAAACTCAACAACAAAAAAGAATCTGACTCAAAAATGGGCAAAGATAAAAAAGAATAAAATACCTAGGAGTAAATCTACCTAAGGAGACAAAACAAAGACCTGTGACTCCAAAACTATAAGATGCTGATGAAAGAAATTGAAGGAGATATAAGCATATGAAAAGATATACCATGTTTGTGGATTGGAAGAATCAATATTGTCAAAAACTACATTATCCAAGGCAATCTACAAATTCAGTACATTCCCTATCAAATTACTATGGCATTTTTCACAGAACTAGAACAACAACAACAACAACAAATTTCAAAATTTGTATGGAGACACAGAAGTCCCCACATAGCCAAGCTCACAGTTCAGTACTCAGTCGTGTCTCACTCTTTGTGACCCCATGGAGTGGAGCAGGCCAGGCCTCCCTGTCCATCACAAACTCCTGGAGTTTACTCAAACTCATGTCCATTGAGTCAGTGCTGCCATCCAACCATATCATCCTCTGTCGTCCCCTTCTTCTCCTGCCTCCAATCTTTCCCAGCATCAGGGTCTTCCTAGCATGAGTCAGTTCTTCCTAGCAGGTGGGCCAAGTATTGGAGTTTCAGCTTCAGCATCAGTCCTTCCAATGAATATTCAGGACTGATTTCCTTATGGATGGACTGGTTGGATTTCCTTGCAGTCCAAGGGACTCGCAAGAATCTTCTCCAACACCACAGTTCAAAAGCATCAATTCTTTGGTGCTCAACTTTCTTTACAGTCCAGCTCTCACATCCATACATGACTACTGGAAAAACCATAGCTTTGACTAGAGAGACTTTGTCAGCAAAGTAATGTGTCTGCTTTTTAATATGCTGTCTAGGTTGGTCAACACTTTTCTTCCAAGGAGTAAGCATCTTTTAATTTCATGGCTGCAATCACCATCTGCAGTGATTTTGGAGCCCAACAAAATAAAGTCTGACACTGTTTTCACTGTTTCCCCATCTATTTCCCAGGAAGTGATGGGACCAGATGCCATGATCTTAGTTTTCTGAATGCTGAGTTTTAAGCCACTTTGGTGTAGTCAATAAGGCAGAAGTAGATATTTTTCTGGAACTCTCATATAGCCAAAGCAATCTTAAAAAAGAAAAAAAAGCTGGAGGAATCAGGCTCCTTGACTTCAGACTATACTACAAAGCTACAGTCATCTAAACAGTATGATATTGGCACAAAAATAGAAAATAGATCAATGGAATAGGATAGAAAATCCAGAAATAAGCCCATGCACTGATGACCAATTAATCTATTACAAAGGAAGCAAGATTGCACAATGTTGGAAAGACAGTCTCTTCAATGTTGCTGGAAAAACTGGAAAGCCACATGTAAAAAATGAAAATAGATCATTATTTAACTCCAGACACAAAAATAAAATGGATTAAAAACCTAAATATGAGACCAGACACTATAAAACTCCTAGAGGAAAACATAGGTGAATATTCACTGACATAAACCACAGGAATAGTTTTTTTTTAATACAGTTCCTATAATAATGGAAATAAAAACAAAATAAATAAATCGGACCTATTTAAACTCAAAAGTTTTTGCACAGCGAAGGAAACAGTAAACAAAATGAAAAGACAACCCACAGATTGGGAGAAAATATTTGCAAATGATGTGACTGACAAAGGATTAGTCTCCAAAATTTGCAAACACCTCATGAACAGTGTAAAAACAAACACTCCACTCAAAAAATGGGCAGAAGAATTAAATAGGCTTTTATTCAAAAAAGACATACAGATGGCCTGTAGGTACAAACAAAGATGGCCAATACTGCTAATTATTAGAGAAATGCCAATCAAAACTACAATGAGATATCACCTCACATCAGTCAGAATGACTATCATCAAACAAAAAATGCTGGAGAGGGTGTGGAGAGAAAGAAATCTTTGTACACTCTTGGTGGGAATGTAAATTGGTAGAGTCACTATGGAGAACAGCATGGGGTTCCTTAAAAAAAAAACTACCATATGACCCTACAATCCCATTCCTGGGCATATATCCAGAGAATAACATGATTTGAAAAGATACATTCACCCCAATGTTCACTGAAGCACTGTTTACAACAGCCAAGACATGAAGGTAAACTAAATGTCCATCGACTGAGAAATGGCTAAAGAGGATACAGTACATATATGAGAGGGTAACAGGCAGGAAGGCCAGAGGTCTCCAAACGGAGGAAATAGGCTGCAAGTGTCAGACATTTTTTATCTCTCTCTTAAGTGGCAGGAGGAAACAAACTAGTGATATATATATATATATTTTTTTTGTTTCCCTTCTCTATACAAATTTAAAAAGAGGTTTCTCTTAAAATACTGTGTTGCCATAATGACACCTGGTTCCACCTGAAGTTAACTATTCTCAAACCTTGAGTTAACCAATGCATTCCCCTTATGGAAATGTTTGTCCTTGGAAGCAACCTAGATGTCCATCAGCAGATGAATGGGTAAGAAAGCTGTGGTACATATACACAATGGAGTATTACTCAGCCATTAAAAAGAATACATTTGAATCAGTTCTAATGAGGTGGATGAAACTGGAGCCTATTATACACAGAGAAGTAAGCCAGAAAGAAAAACACCAATACAATATACTAATGCATATATATGGAATTTAGAAAGATGGTAACGATAACCCTGTTATTTTTGTGAGACAGCAAAAGAGACACAGATGTATAGAACAGCCTTTTGGACTCTGCAGGAGAGGGAGGGGGGGATGATTTGGGAGAAGGGCATTAAAACATGTATAATATCATATAAGAAATGAATTGCCAGTCCAGGTTCGATGCAGGATACAGGAAGCTTGGGGTTGGTGCACTGGGGTGACCCAGAGGGATGGTATGGGGAGGGAGGTGGGAGGGGGGTTCAGGATTGGGAACATGTGTACACCCGTGGCGGATTCATGTTGATGTATGGCAAAACCAATACAATACTGTAAAGTAAAACAAAAACAAAAACAAAAAAAACCAAAGGTACTACTTAAAAAAAAAAAAAAAAAAAAAGAAATGTTTGTCTTAAGCTATGTTAATGTACTATGCATTTACCCCAGACTCTGTCTTCAAGTGGGTTCTGCCTAATGGCTCAGAACTGACTTGACAAACTATTATGTTATACTCAGACATTGTTCCCTTAATCTATGTAAATGAAACTATTTGTATGATAATCTGCACTTCTACAAGATTCAAGTCAATCATTTTACCGCCTGAGATGACTCATCTGATGCCGGGATTTTCCCAAAATACATCTTATGGATGAGGGGCCTGGTGCCATTCTGAGTTTTAAGACATTCCTTTCTTTCATGAACAGACTGCTAGAGGAGAAAGCAATGGCACCCCACTTCAGTACTTTTGCCTGGAAAATCCCATGGACGGAGGAGCCTGGTGGGCTGCAGTCCATGGGGTCGCAAAGAGTCAGACATGACTGAGCGACTTCACTTTCACTTTTCACTTTGATGCATTGGAGAAGGAAATGGCAACCCACTCCAGTGTTCTTGCCTGGAGAATCCCAGGGACGGGTAAGCCTGGTGGGCTGCCGTCTCTGGGGTAGCACAGAGTCAGACACGACTGAAGCAACTTAGCAGCAGCAGCAGCAGCAGCAGCAGCAGTGACTATATAGTGAAGAGGAACTAAAACGCCTCTTCATGAGAGTGAAAGAGGAGAGTGAAAACGTTGGCTTAAAGCTCAACATTCAGAAAACTAAGATCATGGCATCTGGTCCCATCATTTCATGGGAAATAGATGGGGAAACAGTGGAAATAGTGTCAGAATTTATTTTGTTGGGCTCCAAAATCACTGCAGATGGTGATTGCAGCCATGAAATTAAAAGATGCTTACTCCTTGGAGGGAAAGTTATGACCAATCTAGATAGCATATTGAAAAGCAGAGACATTACTTTGCCAACAAAGGTCCGTCTAGTCAAAGCTATGGTTTTTCCAGCGGTCATGTATGGATGTGAGAGTTGGACTGTGAAGAAAGCTGAGCACCAAAGAATTGATGCTTTTGAACTGTGGTGTTGGAGAAGACTCTTGAGAGTCCTTGCACTGCAAGGAGATCCAACCAGTCCATTCTAAAGGAGATCAGTTCTGGGTGTTCATTGGAAAGACTGATGCTAAAGCTGAAACTCCAATACTTTGGCCACCTCATGCAAAGAGTTGACTTATTGGAAAAGACTGTGATGCTGGGAGGGATTGGGGGCAGGAGGAGAAGGGGACGAGAGGATGAGATGGCTGGATGGCATCACCGACTCGATGCACATGAGTTTGAGTAAACTCCAGGAGTTGGTGATGGACAGGGAGGCCTGGTGTGCTGTGATTCATGGCGTCACAAAAAGTCAGACATGACTGAGCGACTGAACTGAACTGAACTGAGTGACTATATAATATCCAGCTAAAAACTAGCAGGGGGGTACTCTTTCTGCCCCCTTCTGATGCCTATGACAGAAGCTTTCTCTATCTCCTTTATACTTTAATAAAACTTTATTACACAAAAGCTCTGAGTGATCAAGCCTTGTCTCTGGCCCAGGATTGAATTCTTCTCCGGAGGCCAAGAATCCTGGCATCTTTTTGTGGGTCAGCAACAACCTTTCACCTATACAACGGAATACTACTCAGCCATTAAGAAGAGTGAAATAATGCGTTTGAAGTAACATGGATGGACCTAGAAAGTGTCATACTGAGTGAAGTAAGTCAGATAGAGAAGGAGAAATATTGTATGACACACCTTATATGTGGAATCTAAAATGAAATGATACAAATAAATGTACTTACAAAGCAGAAAGAGTCTCATAAATTAGAAAACAAACTTATGGTTGCCAGGGGGAAGGGATAATTAAGGAGTCTGAGATGGTCATGGACACACTGCTATATTTAAAAATGGATAACCAACAAGGAACTATTTTATAACATGTGGAACTCTGCTCAATGTTATTGGTAGCCTGGATAGAAGGGGGCTTTGGGGTAGAATGGATACATGTATATGTGTGACTGAGTCCCTTCATTGTTCACCTGAAACTATCACAACATTGTTATTTGGGTCGGTAAGTGCCCAAATGCTACTGGAGATCATTGGAGGAATAACTCCAGAAAGAATGAAGGGATGTGGCCAAAGCAAAAACAATACCAGTTGTGGATGTGACTGGTGATAGAAGCAAGGTCTGATGCTGTAAAGTGCAGTATTGCACAGGAACCTGGAATGTTAGGTCCATGAATTGAGGCAAATTGGAAGTGGTCAAACAGGAGATGGCAAGAGTGAATGTCGACATTCTAGGAATCAGCGAACTAAAATGGACTGGAATGGGTGAATTTAACTCAGATGACCATTATATCTACTACTGTGGGCAGGAATCCCTTAGAAGAAATGCAGTAGCCATCATGGTCAACAAGAGTTCGAAATGCAGTACTTGGATGCAATCTCAAAAATGACAGAATGATCTCTGTTCGTTTCCAAGGCAAACCAATATCAGGGTAATCCAATCCTATGCCCCAAGCAGTAATGCTAAAGAAGCTGAAGTTGAACGGTTCTATGAAGACCTACAAGATCTTTTAGAACTAACACCCAAAAAAGATGTCCTTTTCATTATAGGGGACTGGAATGCAAAAGTAAGAAGTCAAGAAACACCTGGAGTAACAGGCAAATTTGGCCTTGGAGTGAGGAATGAAGCAGGGCAAAGGCTAATAGAGTTCTGCCAAGAGAACACACTGGTCATAGCAAACACCCTCTTCCAACAACACAAGAGAAGACTCTACACATGGACATCACCAGATGGTCAACACTGAAATCAGATTGATTATATTCTTTGCAGCCAAAGATGGAGAAGCTCTATGTAGTCAGCAAAAACAAGACTGAGAGCTGACTGTGGCTCAGATCATGAACTCCTTATTACCAAATTCAGATTTAAATTGAAGAAAGTAGGGAAAACCACTAGACCATTCAGGTATGACCTAAATCAAATCCTTTATGATTATACAGTGGAAGTGAGAAATAGATTTAAAGGACTATAGATGATAGACAGAGTGCCTGATGAACTATGCACGGAGGTTTGTGACATTGTACAGGAGACAGGGATCAAGAACATCCCCAAGAAAAAGAAATGCAAAAAAGCAAAATGGCTGTCTGGGGAGGCCTTACAAATAGCTGTGAAAGAAGAGAAGCAAAAAGCAAAGGAGAAAAGGAAAGATATAAACATCCGAATGCAGTTCTAAAGAATAGCGAGGAGAGATAAGCAAGCCTTCCTCAGCGATCAATGCAAAGAAACAGAAGAAAACAACAGAATGGGAAAGACTAGAGATCTCTTCAAGAAAATTAGAGATACCAAGGGAACATTTCATGCAAAGATGGGCTCGATAAAGGACAGAAATGGTATGGACCTAACAAGCAGAAGACATTAAGAAGAGGTGGCAAGAATACACAGAAGAACTGTACAAAAAAGATCTTCTCGACCCAGATAATCATGATGGTGTGATCACTCACCTAGAGCCAGACATCCTGGAATGTGAAGTTAAGTGGGCCTTAGGAAAATTTACTACAAACAAAGCTAATGGTGATGAATTTCCAATTGAGCTATATCAAATCCTAAAACATGATGCTGTGAAAGTGCTGCACTCAATATGCCAGCAAATTTGCAAAACTCAGCAGTGGCCACAGAGCTGAAAAAGGTCAGTTTTCATTCCAATCTCAAAGAAAGGCAATGCCAAAGAATGCTCAAACTACCGCACAATTGCACTCATCTCACACACTAGCAAAGTAATACTCAGAATTCTCCAAGCCAGGCTTCAACAGTACTTGAACCTTGAACTTCTAAATGCTCAAGCTGGATTTAGAAAAGGCAGAGGAACCAGAGATCAAATTGCCAACATACATTGGATGTATGTTCTTCAGTGGAAGAAGCAAGAGAGTTCCAGAAAAACATCTACTTCTGAAGCTGAAACTCCAATACTTTGGCCACCGTTGGGAAGAACTGACTCATTTGAAAGACCCTGATGCTGGGAAAGATTGAAGGCAGGATTAAAAGGGGACAACAGAGGATGAGATGGTTGGAGAGCATCATCGACTCAATGGACATGAGTTTGAGTAAGCTCCAGGAGTTCATGATGGACAGGGAAGCTTGTACTGCAGTCCATGGGGTCACAGAGAGTCAGACACGAATGAGCGACAGAAGTGAGCTGAACTGAACTCCTTATATAACATAATGTCATCCAAGTTATTAACACAATTTCCCCCTATTTTTTTGAATACTGTCACCTTATTTATTTAACTTATATGCAGAGTACATCATGCGAAATGCTGGGCTGGATGAAGCACAAGCTGGAATCAAGATTGCCAGGAGAAATATCAGTAACCTCAGATATGCAGATAACACCACCCTTATGGCAGAAAGTGAAGAGGAACTGAAGAGTCTGGTGATGAAAGTGAAAGAAGAGAGTAAAAAAGCTGGCTTAAAACTCAACACCCAAAAAACAAAGATCATGGCACCTGGTCCCATCACTTCATGGCAAATAGATGGGGAAACAGTGGAAACAGTGACAGACTTTGTTTTGTTGGGCTCCAAAATCACCGCAGATGCTGACTGCAGCCATGAAATTAAAAGATGCTTGCTCCTTGGAAGAAAAGTTATGACCAACCTAAACAGCATATTAAAAAGCAGAGACATTACTTTGCCAACAAAGGTCTGTCTAGTCAAGGCTATGGTTTTTCCAGTAGTCATGTATGGATGTGAGAGTTGAACCATAAAGAAAGCTGAGAGTTGAAGAATTGGTGTTGGAGAAGACTCTTGAGAGTTCTTGGACTTCAAGGAGATCAATCCAGTTAATCCTAAAGGAAATCAGTCTTGATTATTCATTGGAAGGACTGATGCTGACACTCCAATACTTTGGCCACCTGATGTGAAGTACTGACTCATTGGAAAAAACCCTGACACTGGGAAAGATTGAAGGCAGGAGGAGAAGGGGACAACAGAGGATGAGCTGGTTGGATGGCATCACCGACTGGATGCCATCTTAGGCATGTCCTAAGTTCCACTTAGAACATGAGTTTGACCAAACTCTGGGAGTTGGTGATGGACAGGGAAGCCTGGCATGCTGCATTTCATGGGATCGCAAAGAGTCACACACAACTGAGTGACTGAACTGAACTGATTTATTTGAATTTTATTGTATCAAAAGAAATAACTTTTCTCCTCACTGTGAAAAAAGTAGAATTACTGTATGATCCAACATTTCCACTTCTGGGCATATTCCAAAAGGAATTGGAAGCAGGGTCTCAAAGATGATTTTATATGACATTCAAAGCAGCATTTATTCATAATACCCCAAATTTGGAAGCAACATAGGCATCCACTGACCAATGAATAGATGAGCAAAGTGTGGTATATAATACAATGGGATTCTATTCAATTTCCAAAAGGAAGGAAATTCTTCAATATGCTACATCATGTATAAACCTTGAGGACATTAAGCCAAGTGAAATAAACCGGTGAGAAAATAAAAAATACTATATGGTTCTACTTACAGTAGTAAAAATCATAAAGGCAGAAAGTATAATGGTTGTTTCCAGGGTAGGGGTAGGAAAGAATGGAGAGTTATTGTTTCATAGGTACAGATATTCAGTTTTATAAGATGAAAAGAGTTATGGTTATGAATATTGGTGATGGTTGCACAATAATGTGAAATACCACTGAACTGTATATGTAAAAGTATTCAAAATGTGAAATGCGTGTATATTTTAGTACAATAAAAAAATGAAAATAAAAAGGTTGGAAAGGAGACTCTGTAACAGGCTATGATGTTAACCCATAGAAGAGACAACCTAGGTGTCATGGTCCAAGGTTTTAATTTGGAATTCCCAGAAGGTGGTAGAGCATCTATTGTGGAGATAATGGTTTTAAATGACATTAATTAATTCATTTATTCATTCAAGAGGAGTATCAAATTCTGTGGCAGGTATTGTTTGGGGCCCCAAGAATAGTTAGTGAACAAAACAGACATGGTCTCTGCCCTTATGATGCTTGATCTAATTGGGCTTACAAAAT
Organism: Bos grunniens; assembly: GCF_055505025.1. NCBI lineage: Eukaryota > Metazoa > Chordata > Mammalia > Artiodactyla > Bovidae > Bos > Bos grunniens. The sequence goes on from NC_141189.1 coordinate 23,230,309, forward strand.
AACTTTCTTATTATCATTTTGCTCCCTATGCAGCTTGCCTAGAGACAAACAAGATGACATTAAATGGCAAAGAGGCCATAATCATTATAAATCAGTCTTATTATGGTTCATTATAAATTAATGAAACAGCCTTTAATTTATATATATTAGTCTTCTGTGAACTTATTAACCCTAAGTCAGTTCTGAGACATTGACAATTTTAAATCCCTGAGTCTGAGAGAATGAAATGTAGATGCAATTATGTCATTACCCTATCAAAAAAAGGGCATTTTGTAAAACCTTTGATTGGTAACCATCTGACTTTGCTAGGTAACAGCCTGAATTCTCTGAGCATTTTCATTTTGCTCTTCTGCACAGTGCAAGAAACAAACTGTGTACAAATTAAATAAATTATAGAAATGTAGGGGAGGAAATTTTGCCACCCCAAAACGTCTCTTTCCATGTGGGCAAGCTGAAAACAATCGAGCCTAAAAAACTCAGGAAGTCTTTCTTTTTACTTCCATCTAAGCTACCTGAAATATTTTGAAAAAGGGCCTTTTCTAGGAATAGAGCTATTATGAGAGGTACCTGCAAAGCATATAGGTTAGCTGTGTGGTGGAAACTCAGGCAGGGACTATAGAGTAGAGTCTGTTCTGTGTCCCATAATTTCTGCCTGGCCCAGCAAATGTATTTTTTACCAAACATTTGCTTTTTTCAGCTCCATTTGAATTGTCCTCCTTCCTTTTGAATTCCAAAACCTCTACTCCCAACATCTTTTGTCTTGAGCTGAAGATGGTATTTAAGGTGAGGGTTTCAGCCATTTTAGTTAGTTACTTAGTGCTCTTGGGTCTCTTCCATGTATATATGTTATTAAACTTTTGTTTGATTTTCTCCTGCTCTATTGCATATCAAGTTAATTCTTAGACCAGTCAGAAGCACTTAGAAAGGTAGAGGAAAATTCCCCCCCGCCCCGCCTCCCAACAGAAACATGCTTAGGTCAAAATTTTAAAGTCATTTCTAGTTAATTTTAAAGTAATTTAAAGTTAAAACTAGAACTTTTCCTATGATGACATAGTCATATTAATCCTTTATTTTTCTTAGTGGGGGTGGTTTACTTGTGACGTCGTGTCTGACTATTGTGACCCCATGGACTGTAGCCCACCAGGTTCCTCTGTCCATGGTATTTCCCAGGCAAGAATGCTGGAGTGGATTGCCATTTCCTTCTCCAGGGGATCATCCCCTCTCAGAATCAACCCAGGTCTCCTGCATTATGGGTGGACTTCTGCATTACCGGCAGACCACTGTATTGTGTGCCAGACGCTTTACTGACTGAGCTGCTGTGGAAGACTCTTTTCTTCTTGACTAACTCCTAAATCTTTTACCACAAACAGCAGGGCCCAAGCTCAACATCTTCCTATAGGCTCACCTGAAAATATAGAAATGCAATAGCATAAAATATATATATGTATGCTGCTGCTAAGTCACTTCAGTCGTGTCCGACTCTGTGTGACCCCATAAATGGCAGCCCACCAGGCTCCCCCATCCCTGGGATTCTCCAGGCAAGAACACTGGAGTGGGTTGCCATTGCCTTCTCCAATGCATGAAAGTGAAAAGTGAAAGTGAAGTTGCTCAGTCATGTACGACTCCTAGCAACCCCATGCACAGCAGACCACCAGGCTCCTCTGCCCATGGGATTTTCCAGGCAAGAGTACTGGAGTGGGATGCCATTGCCCACTCCCATAAAGCCATAACTGCAATGACTTTATTCCAATGCCAACTGGGTGGGGTTTGCTCTCAAACTGATGCAAGATTTTAGAGGTGGAAGTTTGTTAAGTTTTTTTAAGGTCATTGTCACTCACTTAAGGAAGACTTCTTCCATGGTAGTGATTGAAGCACCAAAGTTGGCAACGCCCAGCTCTCCTTTTTTCATTTCCAGATCATTAAACAGAGCTTCGAACCTGGAAAGAGAGAAGGAAAAGGAAAGGAAAACGCTAGTACAAGTCTAGAAAATACTAGCACAGTTCCTATTAAATGGAATCAGGAAAAAAAAATGAGCACTTACTTTTTTCCCAATTAATATATAACTTTATGTCCAATTATATTTTTCCCTGTTTTTTTCTTTAAATTTTTAATGTGGTAAAACCATTTCACCATTTTGTGTTAAATTCATTTAAGTTTAAATCCAAGCAGCATTAAATACACTCACAGTGTTGCACAACCATCACCACCATGCATTTCCAGAACTATTTTATAATCCTAAAATACACCCCTTCCTCCATTTTCTCAACTTCACTTTATTTTCTGTCTCTATTAATTTGCCTATTTTATGTGCCTCACATAAGTTAGAATCATACACTATTTGTCTTTCTGTGCCTGGCTTATTTCATTTAGCATAATTTTTTTCTAGGTTCATCCATGTTGCAGCATGTATCAGAATTTAATTTCTTTTTAAGGCTGAATACTCGTTGTATGAAGATACAACATGCTGCTTATCCATTCATTCATAAGTGGGCATTTGGGTTGTTTCTACCTTTTGGATTTTGTGAATAATGCTGTGAACATTGGTGTACAACTGTCTGCTTGAGTTCCTGCTTTCAAATATTTTGGGTATACGCTAGAAATGGAATTGCTGTGATCACATGGTAAGTCTATGTTTAACTTTTTGAGGAACTGGTATACTATTTTCCATAGCAGACATACCATTTTATATACCTAATAGCAACACACGAGTTTCCAATTTTTCACATCACTACCAATATTTGTTTTTTTTTGTTTGTTTTTGTTTTTTATTTGCCTTTCCCTAATGGGTAGTTATGTCAAGCATCTTTTCATGTGCTTATTGGCAGATTGTACATTTCCCTTGGATAAATGTTTATTCAAATCCTTTGCCCATTTTAAAATTAAGATATTAGAGCTTTTTGTTTTTAGATGTGTTTTCAATATTGTTTTGTTCCACAATAATTTTTGGTTGGCCATGGGAAAGATATTTAGTAGCTCTTTATTCTGTAATGCTTATCATGAAACAAATGGAAATAACAAAGAGATATTTACTTTACCAAATTTCTCCCCACTAAAACTTGATTTTTGACATAAATTCTTTTGTCCTTTTAAAAATATTATCAACTTATTTTCTATAATTATTAAGGACTATAGCTAGTTGATAAAAGTTAATTTATTCACATGTGGTTCCTGCATCAAATGGGAAAAGGGTTCAAATTACAGGTGGTGTAGGTCACTAAATTACAAAAAATGTAGTTACTGAAGTACGAACTGGGTATCAAGAAATAAAGATTTAATCAAATAGGTAGGTGAATTGTATGGAAGCTTTGCTACTTGTGGAGTAGTTATATCAAGGATCCTAAAGAACAATATTACCAAGGAAGAATGAACACTGTTTTAGGTTCAAAGACTTCTCTGGTGGCTCAGATGGTAAAGTGTCTGCCTACAATGTGGGAGACCTGGGTTCAATCCCTGGGTTGGGAAGATCTCCTGGAGAAGGAAATGGCAACCCACTCCAGTATTCTTGCCTGAAAAATCCTATGGATGGAGGAATCTCGTAGGCTACAATCCATGGGGTTGCAAAGAGTCAGACACGACTTCACTTTCACTTTCTTTAGGTTCAAAAGATCTCCAGAAACCCATCCACGTCTTAAACACTCTCATTCCCAGTGAAGGACTATCAAGAATATAAAGGATCAGCCTCCGAGGTGGTGGACTAAACCCTCTCCATCTGCTAAATTTCCTCTGTATTTTAGTTAAATTCTATTTCCATCTAACTTTATCCAGCTTGGATATTATAATATCCAAGCTGGATAATATCAGTTCTATTCTTGCCTCTCAGTTCAGTCTGACCCTGCTTCCTATGATGATTTGTCATGTGACTCCTTGTCATTTTTATTCTTTTCCTACTATAGTGACCTATTCTGTCAATTACACAGGTTATTGAGATCTAATTCTGGTAGTTTTTTCTCTTTCAATGGTTGGTCTACAATTATCTTGTTAAAAAAAAAACTTTATTGTGAACAAACATAGTCTTTCCTAACTTCATGATACATATTTTATGCTATGTTAGATAAACTCACTGTCCATGGCCCAGAAACCCACATCATATATGTTGATAATAATCTGTGTGACTAGTTGTTCATTTCTCAGTAGTTAGCCAAATTAATTATAGAGGAGAGACACAGATGGGAATCCCAGGTAGAATTATCATCAGTGTGTCTCTATAATTAATTTGGGTAACTACTGAGATCAAATTCCTAGTTTTTTCTGTGTTATTGTCACCCTTGCTCCAAGAGTTGCTGTTTAAGTAGCTTTTTTTCATCACCTTAATATTTCCCTAGACTTTATTCACCACACATAAAATTTATATACCATAAGGACCATACCATTAGTTATCCCTTATTAACCAGGAAGTTATAAATATGAGGTTGTAAATCTTCCTCCCACTCTGCCCCCCACAAAAGAAAAATGGAAAGAAAAATATTAATGTCTTGAATGAACTTGAACTTACAAGGCAATCTTTTGTACAGTGAGAGAAATCTTCAGCTGTGAACTCAACTGTAGTTGGCAAGTGACAGCTATAAACTGGATACTTGGTTTGTTAGTAAAATACTACTGAGGAAGCTTTTGTTGTTGTGTAGACACTAAGTCATGTCTGACTCTTTGCAACTCCATGAACCATAGCCTGATTCACTAAACTTACTAAACCCTAAAAATTAAAATGATTTCTGGTCACCCAAACCATTCATCTAGGACTCTCTGAAACTATACCTGTGTGCATGCTCTTTGGGTAGGATAAATGATAATTCAGCTCCAAGATAGCTCTCCAAAATGGCATCTGGAATATGAGACTCAATAATTGCACAGATCTTTCCAAGATCACAATGTGGTTCCCTCTCCATGACTATGTGATATCCAGCACCTGAGAGAAACCATTTAGAAGACCAAATGAAGTAGTTTTATACTCCTTTTTCATCTCCTTTTAAGAGCAAATTTTGCTCTCCATGATTCAGTTACCTAGGTCGATAAGGAAGAAGACATGGTATGTCACAGACATTCTGTTAGGACTCTGAGGAGCCTCACACCTAAAACTTCTAAATGTTATTCTAAGAACTAAGACACTGAATAAACAGCAACTTCCTCTATAATTTCAATCACTTTCTCAGTGAATAATAATAATCTAGTGTATACAACCAGATATAGTAGATATATGAAGAAAAGCCCCTGTTATGTGGCTACTTAGTTTTAAAACTGTTATCTTCATAAATATTCTTTTATTATCACTGACTGTCCATCATGTATTAAGCACTAATCTTGAACCTGGGGATAGAGCAGTGAACAAAGCAGGTAAAAATTCCTGCCTTCCTAAGAGCTACTTTCTAGTCAAAGGAGACATAATAATTAAGAGGGCTAAGTTGAAATATATATGGTATTATAAAAAATATAGCAGAGAGGAAGATATGAGACATTGAAGGAATGTTGTTAAATTGTAGACAGAGATCCATGGAAAGCCTGAGAAGACCTTAAAAAATCAGAGAACTATTATTCTTAATTAGTGCTTTGCCTTTATAGAAAAACTATTTTTTGGAATTTGAGGAAAATACCATCACTTTTGTATTTCATGATACAAATGAACTAACTTACAAAACAGAGACACACAGACTTAGAGAATGAACCTATGATTGTTAAGGGGAAGGGACAGTTAGGGAGTTTGGGATGGATATGTACACACTGCTATATTTAAAATGGATAACCAACAAGGACCTACTGTTTAACACATGGAACTCTGTTCAATGTGAAAGGAGTTTGGGGAGAATGGATACATGTATGGCTAAGTCCCTTCTCTGTTCACCTGAAACCATCACAACATTGTTAATCAAGTATACCCCAATACAAAATAAAAAGTTAAAAAAATAAAACAGATGAAAAGTTGCGTTTAGAATAAAAAAATAAATATATGCATTTCAAATGGTCATTGTATTTGCATTTATATTTCTTATTAAGATTTTAAAAAAGAATAACACTTTTCAGCATAGATATCTTAGATGAAATCTGACTTATTTATCTAGCTTATAGTAGGAAAGACACTATTTATGATTTCATTATACAAATGAGGCAACCTCAGGGAATGAAGGGACTTATCCATTATTTACTAGCTTTAGAAGCCAAAACTATTACAAAAATAATCTGTAAATAATATTATTTTTCACTTCTCAGGAATCATGACACAACAAATTTCTCAATTGTCTTGTCCTCTTAGGACCTGAATCAACAGAAAATGTCTTCTTTTGAAGAGATGTAAAGTAATTAGTGAGAGCTGAATGCTGATTTTTGATGGAATTTCCTATTCTATCAAAGAACTGAACACAAATTCTAGGCTTTTGAGTTAAATGTAGGTTCAGTTTATTTAAGGCTTAGCAACTATAAGAAGGGGCTTCCCTGGTAGCTCAGTTGGTAAAGAATCCGCCTGCAATGCAGGATTCCCTGGTTCAATTCCTGGGTCAGGAAGATCTGCTGGAGAAGGGATTGGCTACCCATTCCAGTATTCTTGGGCTTCCCTTGTAACTCAGCTGGTAAAGAATCCGCCTACAATGTGAGACACCTGCGGGAGATCTGGGTTTGATCCCTGGATTGGGAAGATCTTCTGGAGAAGGGAAAGGTTACCCACTCCAGTATTCTAGCTTGGAGAATTCCATGGACAGTATAGTCCACGGGGTCACAAAGAGTTGGACATGACTGAATGACTTTCACTTCACTTCACTAACTATAAGAAGGGACCTGAATGTCTCAAAGTATTATATCTTTAAAATATCTAGTTACATACTATGTATTATTTTACAATAACTAGGACAATTAGTGGGAGAAGGCAATGGCACCCCACTCCAGTACTCTTGCCTGGAAAATCCTATGGACGGAGGAGACTGGTAGGCTGCAGTCCATGGGGGCGCTAAGAGTTGGACATGACTGAGCGACTTCACTTTCACTTTTCACTTTCATGCATTGGAGAAGGAAATGGCAACCCACTCCAGTGTTCTTGCCTTGGAGAATCCCAGGGACGGGGGAGCCTGGTGGGCTGCTGTCTATGGGGTCCCGCAGAGTCGGACACGACCGAAGCGACTTAGCAGCAGCAGTAGCGGGACAATTAGTGAATGCTAATTCACTAATTAGAAAGCATTATAAATTATCAAAAGCATACTGTTTAAATCATGTGGATCTTAACTTAGGCATCCCCAATTCAAATGGCATAAATCTAGTATTAGGTATCTTCCCTTCCCCCACTTGTGATAAAGGTCCCTAGGGTTATTTGCTCTGTTGCGTCTGTTTCTTTGTGACCCCATTAACTGTATCATGCCAGGCTCCTCTATCCATGGAATTCTCCAGGCAAGAATACTGGAGTGGATTGCCGTTTCCTTCTCCAGGGGATCTTCCCGACCCAGGGACTGAACCTGGGTCTCCTGAATTGGCAGGTAGATTCTTTACCATCTGAGCCACCAGGGAAGCCCCTAGATATAGAAATCTGTATTGAACTCAAACCTATAAGGTGATCATAAACTTTGAACTAAATGGATATACAACTATGACTATCTGAGCCACAATTTTTTATTCTATAAAATGAAGTTGTTGTTTTGAGTATTAAATATGCTGCATAAAGTGGATACCATAGTAACCAGTGTAGAGGAAATAGTTAAGGTTAGTTAAATGAATTAAAATAGTGAATAAATGAAGAAGGAATTCATCCTTAATTATTTTCATTTACATTTTTACCCTACAATTATACCCTACACCCTAGGACTGTAATTTTAGCCTTCATTATCAATTTTATATCCTAAAAAAGTTTCATCAAAGTCAAGGATTGTATTATTACACTGACATGATTCTTTCATTCTACACTACATCCAGAGTTATCTTGTCACACTGGGGATTTGATATCGGTTTGGCAAATGAGAAATGAGGCTCATAAACAATTGATTGCTCTAATTTCTCTCCTCAACCAATCACTCAATAAAATAAATACATCTGAGCACACAATTGCATTTCAAAGACAAAGAAAACTGTTAGTACATGCAAAATGGGAGAAATAAGCATGGCTTTATAGGTTGATAAAAGCATTTCCTGAGTCTAAAGCTATGTATTTGACAGAAAAGTAAGAATGTATAAGGAATGTGTATATTGTATAGGGCCGGAAAAACTAATTAGAATAGTTGCCACCTAATTAATAAGACAGAGGAAATCATTGAAGTTTTTGGTGTTTAGACAAAATATCATTAAAATCTCATTAGAGGAATATTTTTAAGGAATCAGTATCCTAAGAATAATCAAAGGGAGAGAGACCATATGTTTTTTTCAGGAAGATTGAAGAGCCACAGCACTGCAGGGTCCCCTTGACCATGATGGCAATTCGGTCACCCAGGATGTCAGCTTCATCCATGTAGTGAGTGGTCAGTAAGATTGTACGATCATGTTTAAATTGCTGAAGGATGTCCCAGGTGGCTCTCCTTGAGAATGGGTCCATTCCAGATGATGGTTCATCAAGTATCACTACCTAAAAGCCAGAAGAACAATTTCATAACCATTGAATATTGATGCCATAGTACACATCGGATAATTTACTATTTAAGGGGAACACTTTTAAGTGAAGATAAAGTCTGGACTAAAAATAGTAGTAAAAGCAACCCCAAACTAAACAATTGAGCCAATACTGCCAATTTCCTCTGATCATTATTGCCAATGTTCCTTTAAGATTCATATCAACTCTCAGGTTTTTGTCAGCTTTCCAGACCGGTTGTCAGAAATCCATTTTTAGTGTCCCTTCTCCCTGCCCTCCCCCATTCTTTCTTCCTTAATACCTTGGAGCCCCCTAAAAGTGCTATAATGATGGAGAGTTTGCGCTTCGTTCCTCCACTCAGTGACTTTGAAAATGTATCACGTTTTTCTAGCAGGTCAAAAGTAGACAGTATATGGTTAATTTCATTAGAAGACATCTTTTGATGTATATTTTTTACCTAGAAAGAGAAGTCAGAATTTACACTATGCATTTAGCCTTATCCTTAGAAATTTATTAGATCTTAAGTTTTCTTATATATCTATACAGATAAATAAAGTTTCTTGTAACTATATCCTTAAAACATTTTATACTAGCTCTGTTCTAACGTTAGCTATATAGTGTCTTCTTCCCATTGCCTCCCTTTATGTCTAAAGCAGTGTTCCTAAATTAAAAAAAGTTTTTTTTCATAATTAATAGACACATCTGAAGCTCATGAACAGAGGGAAAAAAGAAACACATCTCTAACTTCCAGATACGATGAAAGAAGCACACACACCCCTTATCTCCTACTGAACTCAATTATTAAACCTGCAAAACTACTAAAAGGTAAACAGCAGCAGTTGGAACAGGAAGAACACCATAGTTTAAAGTGCCACAGAACTTTAAATGGTTGAGTTTACCATTTTCACTTATGTATCCCATGCTGTTGCTGCTGCTGCTAGGTTGCTTCAGTTGTCTGACTCTGTGCTACCCCATAGACAGCAGCCCACCAGGCTCCTCTGTCCCTGGGATTCTCCAGGAAAGAACACTGGAGTGGGTCACCATTTTCTTCTCCAATGCATGAAAGTGAAAAGGGAAAGTGAAGTCGCTCAGTCATGTCTGATTCTTCGAGACCCTATGGACTGCAGCCTACCAGGCTCCTCTGTCCATGGGATTTTCCAGACAAGAGTACTGGAGTGGGGTGCCATTGCCTTCTCCTATGTATCCCATGCTGCTGCTGCTGCTAAGTCGCTTCAGTCGTGTCCGACTCTGGGCGACCTCATAGACAGCAGCCCACCAGGCTCTACCGTCCCTGGGATTCTCCAGGCAAGAACACTGGAGTGGGTTGCCATTTCCTTCTCCAATGTATCCTATAGTTTGAACTGAAAAGCAATCCAAAGCATTCAACTGAGCACTGCAGAGCAGACAGAATAAGATTAAGGAAAAACTTTCTAGTTTTGGCTTGAAGAGTGGAAAAGGGAAAAGTCCCTAAAGCTCTGAGAAAGTGTAGAAGGGGCAATCCCAGTTTTTCCTCTGAGGAGGGGAAATTTCTCAATTCAATGGATTTATGCTTCTAAAAAGACATAACCAAACTCAGTTGCTTTTTACCACTCTGTCTTCCTGCCACTTGGTTGTGGCTCAGTCATGAAAGTGGGTGATTTCTGGAAGGAGGACTAAAAATTGGAATCATAGGGAACCAGAATGCTTGGGAGATAATAACAGAAAGTGATACCATAAAGTTGTTTATGAACACTTGTGTTTATCCCATTGTTTGCACATATGGATCGCATTAGTATGTGCATAGGTGAGTGCTAAGTCGCTTCAGTCGTGTTTGACTCTGTGACACTATGGATTGTAGCCTGCCATGTTCCTCTGTCCAAGGGATTTTCCAGGGAAGAATTCTGGTTGCCATGCCCTCCTCCAGAGAACCTTCCTGACCTAGGGATTCAACCTGCATCTCTTTATGTCTCCCGCATTGGTAGGCAGGTTCTTTACCATATGATAACATATACACAGAGAGACTGGACTAGTACTGCAAAGACTTTACACCTGACATTGGACCCACAACCCACAGAGAACATATAAATAAGATGGAGAGTCTCATGAAGCATTGTTGAAAATATCAAGGATAAAAATAAAAATTAACTGGCACACAAAGAATCACAAAAGTCTCAACTCATAGGAAAATATAGTCAACAGACACTAGTGATTAGGTGGCACAGATGTTGGGATTAACATAGAAAGTATCAGCAGAGAGAGCAGCTGGGAGCCGACCTTCCTGCCAGTCATGCTGTGATGGCTTCCTGGCTTTGCTGTCCTTGCTGAAGTCCCTGCTGCTGGACTCTGGCTCCAGATTTAACCTAAAGTAGGTTAAGATGGTGAAATAGAAGGATCCTAAGCTCACCTCCTCTCATGAGCACACCAAAATCACAACAATCTGCAGAACAATCATTGTTGAAAACTGCCTTATGACCCAGCAATCCCAATGCTGGGCATACACACCGAGGAAACCAGAATTGAAAGAGATAGGTGTACCACAGTGTTCATCACAGCACTGTTTATAATAGCCAGGACATGGAAGCAACCTAGATGTACAACAGCAGATGAATGGATAAGAAAGCTGTGGTACATATACACAATGGAGCCATTGTGTATACACTCAGCCATTAAAAAGAATACATTTGAATCAGTTCTAATGAGGTGGATGAAACTGGAGCCTATTATACAGAGTGAAGTAAGCCAGAAAGAAAAACACCAATACAGTATACTAACACATATATATGGAATTTAGAATGATGGTAACGATAACCCTGTATTGCGAGACAGCAAAAGAGACACAGAGGTATAGAACAGTCTTTTGGACTCTGGGAGAGGGAGAGGGTGGGATGATTTGGGAGAATGGCATTGAAACATGTATAATATCATATATGAAACGAATCGCCAGTCCAGGTTCGATGCATGATACAGGATGCTTGGGGCTGGTGCACTGGGATGACCCAGAGAGAGGGTACGGGGAGGGGGGTGGGAGGGGAGTTCAGGATGGGGAACATGTGTACACCTGTGGCGGATTCATGTTGATGTATGGCAAAACCAATACAATATCGTAAAGTAACTAGCCTCCAATTAAAATAAATAAATTTATATTAAAAAAAAAGAAAAAGTCTGAAACCTACCAGAAAAGATCTTTTACAACTAAAGACATAAAGAAAGAAACACAGTGAGACAGGTATGAGGGGTGGCCTTGCAATATAATCAAACCCCATATCCCTCAGTGAGCAACCCAAAGACTGGAGAAAATTGTATTACAGAGGTTCTTCCACAGAACTGAGAGTTCAGAACCCCATGTCAAGCCCCCCAGCCAGGGGATCTGGCACAGGGAAGAGGAGCCCCCAGAGCAGTTGACTTTGAAGGCTGGCAGGCTTTGACTGCAAGAGCTCCACAGGATAGGGGGAAAAGAGACTTTACTCTTAAAGGGCATACAAAAAAAACTCACATGTACCAGGAACAAGGACAAAAGCAGTAATTTCATAAGAGCTTGGGCCACACCTACCTTCTAGTCTTGCAAGGTCTCCTGGGGAAGCAGGGGTTGGACATGGCTCACTTTGGGGACATAGACACTGGTTATGGACATATGCTGCTGCTAAGTCGCTTCAGTTGTGTCCGACTCTGTGCAACCCCATAGACGGAAGTCCACCAGGCTCCCCCATCCCTGGGATTCTCCAGGCAAGAGTACGGGAGTGGGTTGCAATTTCCTTCTCTAATGCATGAAAATGAAAAGTGAAAGTGAATTCGCTCAGTTGTGTCCGATTCTTAGCGACCCCATGGACTGCAGCCTACCAGGCTCCTCCATCCATGGGATTTTCCAGGCAAGAGTACATATAGGGGAGAGTATTCTTCTGCATGAATTCTCTTGGAGGCTGACATCTTGCTTGGGTCATTAGTACCAAGACCTGGCCTCACCCAACAGTCAAGGCTCCAGTGCTAAAATGCCTCAGTCTAAACAACTAAGCCGTTGGGGCTATATTCCCATTCATCAGCAGACAGGCTGCCTAAAGACTCTCTGAGCATACAGACAAATATAAACAAGCACTTGGACAGTTCTGTCCAGCAGAGGGCCAAGACTCAGCTCTACCCATCAGTGGGCAGGCAAGAGCCCCTCCCACCAGGAAGTCCACACAAGCCTCTGGACCAGTCTCACCTACCAGGAGGCAGACACCAGAAGCAAGAAAATTATGGTCTTGAAGTCTACAAAATTAATCTGTGAATGCAGGCCAGGCACTACCCTTGGAACAGCTGGCCCCTGGCCCTTGAAAAGTGCCGTGCTGGGACAGAAGGCCAGCAAGGTTGAGAAACATAACTAATCTTCCACATACATAAACTACAAATAGCAATTTTGACAAAATTAGGTGAAAGAGGAATATGTTTCAGATTAGGAACAATACAAAATCTCAGAAGAAAAACTAAGTGACAGGGATATATGCAATCTACCTGGGAAAGAGTTCAGAGTATTGATTGTAAAGATGATCCAAGAACTCAGGTGGAGAATGCATGCACAGAGTGAGAAATTAGTTTTTTTTAAACAAAGAATTAGAAAATATAAAGAACAATGAAATAGAATTGAAGAATACAATAACTGAAATGAAAAGTACACTAGAAGGAATCAATAGTAGACTAAATGAGGAAGAATGGTTAACTGAGCTGGAAGACAGAGTAGTGGAAATCATTATGGCTGAACAGAAAAAGAAAAAAAAGTGAAAAGAAATCAAGACAGCTTAAGAGACCTCTGGGACAACAACAAGAGTGATAATATTCATATTATAGGGGTCTCAGAAGGAGAAGAGAGAGAGAAAGGACCTGAGAAAATATCTGAAGAAGTAATAGCTGAAAAGTTGCCCAACTGGGCAAGGAAACAGTTACCCAACTTCAAAAAGACCAGAGAGTCCCATACAGGTTTAACCTGCAGAGGAACACACCAAGACACATAGTAAGCAAACTGCCAAGAGTGGAAAATAAAGAGAGAATATTAAAAGCAACAAGAGAAAAGAAACAAATAACATACAAGGGAACTCCCATAAAGCTATCAACTGATTTTTTAGCATAAACTCTGCAGGCTAGAAGGGAGGGGCATGACATACTCAAAGTGAAAAACCTACAATCCAGAATATTCTACCCAGGAATACTCTCATTCAGATTTGATGGTGAAATCAAATGCTTTACAGACAAGGAAAAGCTAAAACAATTCAGCATCACTAAATCAGCTTTACAAGAAACATTAAAGGTTATTCTCTAGGCAGAAAAGAAGAGGCCACAACTAGAAACAAGAAAATTATGAATGGAAAAGCTCACTGGTAAAGGCAAACATACACTAAAAGTAGGAAATCATCCATACACAAAGCTAACAGGGAGGCTAAAAGGCAAAAGTAGTAAAATCATTTATATCCATGATAAGCAGTTAAGGGATACACAAAACAGACGCAAAATATCAAAAACAGTAATCATGAGGGGACAAGAGTACAAATGTAGGTTATCTAAAATGCATTTGAAATGAAGAGAGCAGACACCTACAACAAGTGTGTGTGTGTGTGTGTATATATATGTGTGTGTGTGTATATATATATATATCCCGTGGGCCTCTTCCACCTACTTCTCACCCCTTTCTTGCTCACTCACTACCCCATATCACCCAGGCCTTCTTTTGACTCTGAATGCTCCTTGTGCATTCCCTCTCTAGCCCCAGGGCCTGTGCAGCCCTCGTCCAGCTGCTTCAGGTCTCATATTAAATGTCGTCTTCTCCGAGAAACCTCTTCTAGCCATCCAAAGTTGGTACTTCTCTCTCACAGGCACACACAGACACACGCACATGCTGAAATTGTTTTCAATTAAGAATCTTTTTTAAATGAAACTTATGACCCTTTATAATGGCCTGTGTATTTGTTTGGAGAAGGAAATGGCAACCCACTCCAGTATTCTTGCCTGGGAAATCCCATGGACAGAGGAGCCTGGCGGGATACAGTCCATGGGGTCGCAAGGGTCGGACAAGACTTAGCGACTAAACGAGTTATATATATATATATATATATATATATATACATACATATATATATATATACATACACATACACACACACACACACGTATACATATATATGAAGTGAAGTGAAAGTGAAAGTGGCTCAGCCATGTCTGACTTTTTGTGATCCTATGGACTATACAGTCCATGGTATTCTTCAGGCCAGAATACTGGAGTAGGTAGCCTTTCCCTTCTCCAGGGGATCTTCCCAACCCGGGATTGAACCCAGGTCTCCTACATTGCAGACAGATTCTTTACCAACTAAGCCACAAGGGAAGATGTGTGTATACATATACGTGTCTATAGACACACTGCTATACAAAAATCTCATGGTAACAACAAAACAAAAATCTGTAATAGATATACACACAAAAGAGTAAAAGGAATCCAAACATACACTATAGACAGTCATCAAATCACAAGAGAAGAGAACAAAAGAAGGGGAGAAAAGAACAAGAAAAACAAATTTGAAACAATCAACAAAATAGCAATAGGAACATACATAGCAATAATTAGCTTAAATGTGAACAGACTAAATGCTCCAAACAAAGCACATAGGTGGCTTAACTGATACAAAAACAGGACCCACATATATGCTGCATATAAGAAACTCACTTCAGATCTAGAGACACATATGGACTGAAAGTGAGGGGATGGACACATGCCAAAAATGGGATAGAGAAGGAGTGGTAGGCTTAGGCCTCTCCAGGTGTTCCTTGGGGGTCCACCTTAGTATGGTGATGGGTAAAGGGGATACCTGAGTTCTAACCTTTATAAATAGGGGAGACTGTCGGGAGCTGCGTTAGGCATTACTGACAAAATGGAGGCACGGTCCCCAGCCCCCTCTTCTCATTCCGCAGGCACGGATCCCGGGATGAAAGGAGTTAGGCCTTGTAATTCTGACTTGTCTTTTCCTCTCCTTGGCTGAGTTGACTCAAAAGGAATATTAAGGTGCTTATTGTTCTTGAGAGGAGCATGAGAAGGCACAAAGCCTTCTGCAATTGTGCTCAGAAAATAATTCATAAAGTTAATCATTGACATTTGTTCAAGGACTTTTACAAAAGAGTGTTTCAGGATGAGCACATAGGCCGTAGCTTGAGGCCATGGGAGGGATTGTATCTGAAGGCTATTTGTGAGGAGAATGTTTATGGCAAAGGAGTTTACTGAATTTAGGGCTTAGAAATAATTAAAATAGTTAAAAGTTAAAGATTTAAGGAATGTTGTAAAGTTAGCATATTTTACTATAGCTTATAGAAGTTAGGAATTTTTAGAGACACTATAGCTAGAGGCCTTTTTAAGAGATAGTGAGCTCAGGATGTTAGGGGCAAACAGGATTTAGGAAGATAAGTAGTAAACTGAGGAATGTAGCATGAGTTACAACGTAATCACAAGTTAACTATAGGACACATTAGAGTTCAGTTCAGTTCAGTTCAGTTCAGTCGCTCAGTCATGTCCGACTCTTTGTGACCCCATGAATCGCAGCACGCCAGGCCTCCCTGTCCATCACCAACTCCTGGAGTTCACTCAAACTCACGTCCATCGAGTCAGTGATGCCATCCAGCCATCTCATCCTCTGTCATCCCCTTCTTCTGCCCCCAATCCCTCCCAGCATCAGAGTCTTTTCCAGTGAGTCAACTCTTCGCATGAGGTGGCCAAAGTACTGGAGTGTCAGCTTTAGCATCATTCCTTCCAAAGAAATCCCAGGGCTGATCTCCTTCAGAATGGCCTTGATTCATGGACCTGACATTCCAGGTTCCTATGCAATATTGCTCTTTACAGCTTGCTTCTATCACCAGTCACATCCACAGCTGGGTATTTTTTCTTTGGCTCCATCCCTTCATTCTTTCTGGAGTTATTTCTCCACTGATCTCCAGTAGCATATTGGGCACCTACTGACCTGGGGAGTTCCTCTTTCAGTATCCTATCATTTTGCCTTTTCATACTGTTCATGGGGTTCTCAAGGCAAGAATACTGAAGTGGTTTGCCATTCCCTTCTCCAGTGGACACATTAGAGGAGGTAGATAATAGATGATAAGGCTGATTCCCAGAGAATCACTGAAGCAGGAACTCTGTTTGAAGAGCAACAATGGTTTATGGAGATAATAAATCTGGGAGAGGGGGAACTGAAAATGTCAAACCTCTGGCCTAATGTTTTTATAAAAGTATAAAAGAGAATCTTAAACTTGGAATAAACAGGCAGTCCATAGAAAAATGAGAGGCTGTCTCATCACCGCCACCATTCACCTCTTCAGGTTGAATCCCTGGTTGCTGGAGTTGGACTCCGGCAAGTGGCTCCCAGAACAGGGGACACTGAAGAGTAAGTAATCTGGGAATGTAACGCGGGACGGTTAGGATTGTACCTGTGGGTGGCCGGCACCCTTCTGCAGTTTAGGCAGGGTGAGGAGGGTACAGAATCAGTAAGAATATTCTCTAGAAGAATGTGTTTCTCTGCATCTAAGAATATACAAATGTTTATTGAAATATTACTTCATATGTTAGCCCATGGATGTGTTAAAGTAAGCACAGGAAGACTGTCTAAATTTCTACGTTTGTTTTATACTTTGCATGGGCCAGAAAAGGTTCGTGTAGGTGCTTTTGCTCTGTGGAATATGATTAGAAATGTCCTGGACCCCCGTCATGAGGCTGTTAGATAGCCTATGGGGGAGGCTATAGAGGTGGATGGCGGTGGGTCTCCACCTTCTGCACAGATCATGTTTTCTGCCATTGACGAAGTAAAGGAGGGAGACTGTGCTCTATTCCCAAGGAAGGAGAGGGCTTACAGGACGCTGCGGCTGGGCGACCTGGCGAGCCCCCTCCCACTCTGCGCAAACCTTTAAAAATTTATCCACCACTTTCTTATTTAAGGCGACCAACGCCACCTCCGCTTGTGCCTCCCAGGGCCCAGGAGTTCCCCACTTTGCCTCCAAAGCCTCCCAGAGCATTGCCTAAGGCTTAGAAAGATAGAGTTGTTTTCTTTTTTTTTTTTAAACAAAGGAGCTTTTAAAGCAGACGCATGCACAATATACTGGAGAAGGCAATGGCACCCCACTCCAGTACTCTTGCCTGGAAAATCCCATGGACGGAGGAGCCTGGTAGGCTGCAGTCCATGGGGTCGCTAAGAGTCGCACACGACTGAGCGACTTCACTTTGACTTTTCACTTTCATGCATTGGAGGAGGAAATGGCAACCCACTCCAGTGTTCTTGCCTGGAGAATCCCATGGACAGAGGAGTGTGGCGGGCTGCCGTTTATGGGGTCGTAGAGTTGAACACGACTAAAGTGATTTAGCAGCAGCAGCACAATATATAGAGCTGCTCCTTGGAGAAAACCCCCTCAGGGGGGCCTCACCCAGGCTTAAAAAAAAAAAAAGATTAATCATAATGGAAACGATTCTACAAATAAAAAATGTTTCTCTTGTGGCCAAATGGGGCATTTTTGCCAGCAATGTCCTGCCAAGGAGGGACAACAAGCCATGCCAATCAACCCCAGGTAGCGCAGGACTGGACCTCAGTTCCACCCCCGCAACAATATTAACCCCTGAAGTGCTGGTTACTCTGATTCCAATGGGAGTGGCTGGTCCCCTACCTGAGGGGATTGTAGGACTTGTGCTGGGGCATAGCTCGCTTTCTTTTCAAGGAATTTCGGTGGTGCCTGGTGTAGTAGATTCTGATTATACTGGGGAAATTAAAGTTTTGATCTTGCTGCCTACTAAAACTGTGCGAATTAATAAAGGTCAAAGAATAGCACAGCTTTTGCTTTTACCTTACTATTAGACAGGAAAAACCTTGACTTCTCAAGCTAGGAGCCCCAGAGGATTTGGATCTAGTGATCTAGCTTTTTGGGTGCAGCAGTGAGTCAACTCTTTGCATCAGGTGGCCAAAGTATTGGAGCTTCAGCTTCAGTCCTTCCAACGAATATTCAGGATTGGTTTCTTTTAGGATTGACTGGTTTGATCTCCTTGAAGTCCAAGGGACTCTCAAGAGTCTTCTCCAACACCACTTTTTGAAAGTGATTTTGAAAGCATCAACTCTCATATTCATACATGACTACTGGAAAAACCGTAGCTTTGACTATACGGACCTTTGTTGGCAAAGTGATGTCTTGGCTTTTTAATATGCTCTCTAGGTTTGTCAAAATTTTCTTCCAAGAAGTAATCTTATTTTTTTATTTTCATGGCTGCAGTCATCATCTGCAGTGATTTTGGAGCCCAAGTAAATGAAATTTGTCACTGTTTCCATTGTTACTCAATGTTAATCTCAAGTTACTGAATCTAATTTATGTTTATAGGGAATTTCAACCAAATAGCAGAAAATATTCTTCTCAAGTACCCATGACAGTCACCAAGATAGATCTTTTCTTGGGTCATAAAAATATAGCAATTTAAAAACATTTGAAACTACAAAAAGTATGATCTCTGACCAGAAGAGAATGAAACTAAAATAACAGGAAGAAAATATAACAACTTTTCATCACTTGATATTATGTATATATGCATGTAAATGATCTATGCCATAGAAGAAGTCTCAAGAAACACAGAAAATATTTTGAATTTACTGTAAGTGAAAATATAACAAACCATATCAAATTTTGTGAGATGTAGCTAAAGGAGAGCTTGAAGGAAAAAATCACAGGAGTAAATGCTTACATTATTAAGCATGTAATAATTCTCAAATCAATTATTAATACCTATGCACTGACATAAAAAAAGGAGAGTAAAAACCCCAAATGAAGTTGAAGTGTGAATATAGTAAATATGTAAACATTAATAAATGAAATAAAGGGAGGAGCTAAGATGGCAGAGGAATAGGACGGGGAGACCACTTTCTCCTCCACAAATTCATCAAAAGAATATTTAAACTCCGAGTAAATTCCACAAAACAGCTTCTGAATGCTGGCAGAGGACATCAGGCACCCAGAAAAGCAACCCATTGTCTTCTAAAGGAGGTAGGAAAAAATATAAAAGACAAAAAAAGAGACAAAAGAGGGAGGGATGGAGCTCCGTCCTGGGAAGGGAGTCTTAAAAAGAGAAAAGTTTCCAAACACCAGGAGACACTCTCACTGCCGAGTCTGTGCCGAGCCTTGGAAGCACAGAGGGCGACATAACAGGGAGGAAAAATAAACAATTAAAACCCACAGATTAGGAGCCCAGCGGTAACTCCCCCAGCAGAGAAGCATCGCAGATGCCTGCACCCACCACTAGCAAGCGGGGCCTGGGCAGGGAGGTGCAGGCTGCATCGCTTAGAGTAAGGATCTGGCTTGAATGTCCTGAGCGCTATCTGAGCAAACTAATTTGGGCTAGCAAACCAGACTGTGGGATATCTACCACGCGAAAAGCCAGCCCTAACCTAAGACACCTCCAGGCCCGCAAATGGAACAAAGGACTGAACAGAGATAGCTGGCTGCAGACCATCCCCCTCCAGTGACAGGCAGCCAGAGCTGGAAGGGGGCAATCGCAGCCCCAGAGAGACATTATCTACAAAACTGTAAGCGGGCTTCTTTGCTAACTAAGACTTCTTGGGGTTCTGGATGGTCAACATCCGCCTGAGAAGGTGCACCGGTTGTACATCCAGAAAACTGAGCGGTGGGGAGGCGCTAAGTCACAGCAACCACGCTTGCCAAACACCTCATCACCTGAGCTGCTCGGACCTGGGAAGGGCACAAAATGCAGGCCCAACTGAGTCTGCGCCTCTGAGGACTACCTGAGTGCCTGAACCTGAGCGGCTTAGACCTGGGAGGTGCAGGCAACCCAGGGCCGGCCTCAGATGGTTCCCGGTGAAGCAACCTAGAGCCTGAGCAGTGTGGGCAGGGAGGCTACATATGCCGTGAGCGGGGGCAGACCCAGTGTGGCTGAGGCACTGTGAGCACACGCCAGAGGTATTTGTTTGCAGCGGACTGAACAGTGAACCTAAAAAAAAAAAAAAAAACCAGTGTCCACCACCCTCTCCTTTGTATCAGGGCGGAAATGAGACACTGAAGAGACCAGCAAACAGAAGAAGCTATAACAGAGGGAACCGCCTTGGAAGCGACAGGCAATAGATTAAAACCCTGTCGTTAGTACCGACTACATAGGAAGGGGCCTATAGATCTTGAGAAATATAAGCCGGACCAAGGAACTAGCCGAAAATGAACTGACCCCACAATACCCACAACAACACCAGAAAAAGTCCTAGATATATTTTAACTATTTTTACGATCATTTTTTCTTTCTTTTTAAAAAATTTTTAAAAAAAATTTTAAGTCCTCTATTACTCCTTTAATTTTCACTTTTATAACCTACTATTACTTCGCAAAAAAAAGACCCTATTTTTTAAAAAGCAAACTTCATATATATATTTTTTATAATTTTTGTGACCTTGTTTTTTTTTTCCCTTTTTCTCTTTCTTTCTTTCTTTTTCTTTTCTTTAACATTGTATTTTTGAAATTCCAAACTCTACTCTAGATTTTTAATTTTAGCTTTTTGGTATTTGTTATCAATTTTGTACCTATAATTTTTTTTAATAATTTTTGTGACTTTTTTTCTCGCTTTCTTTCTCTTCTTCTTTTCTTTAACATGGTATTTCTGAAATTCCAAACTTTACTCTAGATTTTTAATTTTTGCTTTTAGGTATTTGTTATCAATTTTGTACCTGTATTTTCTTTATAATTTTTGTGACTTTTTTTTTTCTTTTCCTCTCTTTCTTTTCCTTGTTCTTTTCTTTAACATTGTATTTTTGAAATTCCAAACTCTACTCTAGATTTTTAATTTTTGCTTTTAGGTATTTGTTACCAATTTTGTACCTTTAAGAACCCAATCTTCAGTACCCATTTTTCACTTGGGAGCGAGATTACTGGCTTGTCTGCTCTCTCACCCTTTGGACTCTTCTTTTTCTCCACCAGGTCGCCTGTGTCTCCTCCCTAACCCCTCTCTACTCTACCCAACTCTGTGAATTTCTATGTGTTCCAGACGGTGGAGAACACTTAGGGAACTGATTACTGGCTGGATCTGTCTCTCTCCTTTTCATTCCCCCCTTTTATCCTCCTGGCCACCTCTGTCTCTTTCCTCCCTCTTCTCTTCTCTGTATAACTCCGTGAACATCTCTGAGTGGTCCAGTTGTGCAGTGCACATAAGGAAGTAATTACTGGTTAGCCCGCTCTCTCCTCTACTGATTCCACCTCATCTCATTCGGGTCACCTCTAACTCCCTCCTCCCTCTTCTCTTCTCCATGTAACGCTGTGAACCTCTCTGGGTGACCCTCACGGTGGAGAAACTTTTCATCTTTAACCTAGATGTTTTATCAATGGTGCTGTATAGAAGGAGAAGTTTTGAGACTACTGTAAAAATAAGACCAATAACTGGAAGCAGGAGGCTTAAGTCCAAACCCTGACTCCAGGGAACTCCTGACTCCAGGGAACACTAATTGACAGGAGCTCATCAAACGCCTCCATACCTACACTGAAACCAAGCACCACACAAGGACCAACAAGTTCCAGGGCAAGACATACCAAGCAAATTCTCCAGCAACACAGGAACACAGCCCTGAGCTCTAATATACAGGCTGCCCAAAGTTACTCCAATCCATAGACATCTCATAACTCATTATTGGACACTTCATTGCACTCCAGAGAGAAGAAATCCAGCTCCACCCACCAGAACACTGACACAAGCTTCCCTAACCAAGAAACCTTGACAAGCCACCTGTACAAACCCACACACAGTGAGGAAACTCCACAATAAAGAGAACTCCACAAACTGCCTGAATACAGAAAGGACACCCCAAACTCAGCAATATAAACAAGATGAAGAGACAGAGGAATACCCAGCAGGTAAAGGAACAGGATAAATGCCCACCAAACCAAACAAAAGAGGAAGAGATAGGGAATCTACCTGATAAAGAATTCCGAATAAGGATAGCGAAATTGATCCAAAATCTTAAAATCAAAATGGAATCACAGATAAATAGCCTGGAGACAAGGATTGAGAAGATGCAAGAAAGGTTTAACAAGGACCTAGAAGAAATAAAAAAGAGTCAATATATAATGAATAATGCAATAAATGAGATCAAAAACACTCTGGAGGCAACAAATAGTAGAATAACAGAGGCAGAAGATAGGATTAGTGAATTAGAAGATAGAATGGTAGAAATAAATGAATCAGAGAGGAAAAAAGAAAAATGAATTAAAAGAAATGAGGACAATCTCAGAGACCTCCAGGACAGTATTAAATGCTACAACATTCGAATCATAGGAATCCCAGAAGAAGAAGACAAAAAGAAAGACCACGAGAAAATACTTGAGGAGATAATAGTTGAAAACTTCCCTAAAATGGGGAAGGAAATAATCACTCAAGTCCAAGAAACCCAGAGAGTTCCAAACAAGATAAACCCAAGGCGAAACACCCCAAGACACATATTAATCAAATTAACAAAGATCAAACACAAAGAACAAATATTAAAAGCAGCAAGGGAAAAACAACAAATAACACACAAGGGAATTCCCATAAGGATAACAGCTGATCTTTCAATAGAAACTCTTCAAGCCAGGAGGGAATGGCAAGACATACTTAAAGTGATGAAAGAAAATAACCTACAGCCCAGATTATTGTACCCAGCAAAGATCTCATTCAAATATGAAGGAGAAATCAAAAGCTTTACAGACAAGCAAAAGCTGAGAGAATTCAGCACCACCAAACCAGCTCTCCAACAAATACTAAAGGATATTCTCTATACAGGAAACACAAAAAGGGTGTATAAATTTGAACCCAAAACAATAAAGTAAATGGCAACAGGATCATACATATCAATAATTACCTTAAACGTAAATGGGTTGAATGCCCCAACCAAAAGACAAAGACTGGCTGAATGGATACAAAAACAAGACCCCTACATATGTTGTCTACAAGAGACCCACCTCAAAACAGGGGATACATACAGACTGAAAGTGAAGGGCTGGAAAAAGATTTTCCATGCAAATAGGGACCAAAAGAAAGCAGGAGTAGCAATACTCATATCAGACAAAATAGACTTTAAAACAAAGGCTGTGAAAAGAGACAAAGGAGGTCACTACATAATGATCAAAGGATCAATCCAAGAAGAAGATATAACAATTATAAATATATATGCACCCAACATAGGAGCACTGCAATATGTAAGACAAATGCTAACAAGTATGAAAGGAGAAATTAACAATAACACAATAATAGTGGGAGACTTTAATACCCCACTCACCACTATGGATAGATCAACTAAACAGAAAATTAACAAGGAAACACAAACTTTAAATGATACAATAGACCAGTTAGGCCTAATTGATATCTATAGAACATTTCATCCCAAAACAATGAATTTCAACTTTTTCTCAAGCCCACATGGAACCTTCTCCAGGATAGATCACATCCTGGGCCATAAATCTAGCCTCAGTAAATTCAAAAAAATTGAAATCATTCCAAGCATCTTTTCTGACCACAATGCAGTAAGATTAGATCTCAATTACAGAAGAAAAACTAAACTATTAAAATTCCAACATACAGAGGCTGAACAACAAGCTGCTGAATAACCAACAAATCACAGAAGAAATCAAAAAAGAAATCAAAATATGCATAGAAACAAATGAAAACGAAAACACAACAACCTCAAACCTGTGGGACACTGTAAAAGCAGTCCTAAGGGGAAAGTTCATAGCAATACAGGCATACCTCAAGAAACAAGAAAAAAGTCAAATAAATAACCTAACTCTACACCTAAAGCAACTAGAAAAGGAAGAAATGAAGAATCCCAGGGTTAGTAGAAGGAAAGAAATCTTAAAAATTAGGGCAGAAATAAATGCAAAAGAAACAAAAGAGACCATAGCAAAAATCAACAAAGCCAAAAGCTGGTTCTTTGAAAGGATAAATAAAATTGACAAACCATTAGCCAGACTCATCAAGAAACAAAAGGAGAAAAATCAAATCAATAAAATTAGAAATGAAAATGGAGAGATCATAACAGACAACACAGAAATACAAAGGATCATAAGAGACTACTATCAGCAATTATATGCCAATAAAATGGACAACATGGAAGAAATGGACAAATTCTTAGAAAAGTACAACTTTCCAAAACTGGACCAGGAAGAAATAGAAAATCTTAACAGACCCATCACAAGCACAGAAATTGAAACTGTAATCAGAAATCTTCCAGCAAACAAAAGCCCAGGTCCAGACGGCTTCACAGCTGAGTTCTACCAAAAACTTAGAGAAGAGCTAGCACCTATTCTACTCAAACTCTTCCAGAAAATTGCAGAGGAAGGTAAACTTCCAAACTCATTCTATGAGGCCACCATCACCCTAATACCAAAACCTGACAAAGATGCCACAAAAAAAGAAAACTACAGGCCGATATCACTGATGAACATAGATGCAAAAATCCTTAACAAAATTCTAGCAATCAGAATCCAACAACACATTAAAAAGATCATATACCATGACCAAGTGGGCTTTATCCCAGGGATGAAAGGATTCTTCAATATCCGCAAATCAATCAATGTAATACACCACATTAACAAATTGAAAAATAAAAACCATATGATTATCTCAATAGATGCAGAGAAAGCCTTTGACAAAAGTCAACATCCATTTATGATAAGAACTCTCCAGAAAGCAGGAATAGAAGGAACATACCTCAACATAATAAAAGCTATATATGACAAACCCACACCAAACATTATCCTCAGTGGTGAAAAATTGAAAGCATTTCCTCTAAAGTCAGGAACAAGACAAGGGTGCCCACTTTCACCATTACTATTCAACATAGTTTTAGAAGTTTTGGCCACAGCAATCAGAGCAGAAAAAGAAATAAAAGGAATCCGAATTGGAAAAGAAGAAGTAAAACTCTCACTGTTTGCAGATGACATGATCCTCTACATAGAAAACCCTAAAGACTCCACCAGAAAATTACTAGAACTAATCAATGAATATAGTAAAGTTGCAGGATGTAAAATCAACACACAGAAATCCCTTGCATTCCTATACACTAATAATGAGAAAACAGAAAGAGAAATTAAGGAAACAATTCCATTCACCATTGCAATGAAAAGAATAAAATACTTAGGAATATAGCTACCTAAAGAAACTAAAGACCTATATATAGAAAACTATAAAAGAAAGAAGTCAAAGAGGACACAAATAGATGGAGAACTATACCATGTTCATGGATTGGAAGAATCAATATAGTGAAAATGAGTATATTACCCAAAGCAATCTATAGATTCAATGCAATCCCTATCAAGCTACCAACAGTATTCTTCACAGAGCTAGAACAAATAATTTCACAATTTGTATGGAAATACAAAAAACCTCGAATACCCAAAGCCATCTTGAGAAAGAAGAATGGAACTGGAGGAATCAACCTGCCTGACTTCAGGCTCTACTACAAAGCCACAGTCATCAAGACAGTATGGTACTGGCACAAAGACAGAAATATAGATCAATGGAACAAAACAGAAAGCCCAGAGATAAATCCATGCACCTATGGACACCTTATCTTTGACAAAGGAGGCAAGAATATACAATGGATTAAAGACAATCTCTTTAACAAGTGGTGCTGGGAAAACTGTAAAAGAATGAAACTAGAACACTTTCTAACACCATACACAAAACTAAACTCAAAATGGATTAAAGATCTAAACGTAAGATCAGAAACTATAAAACTCCTAGAGGGGAACATAGGCAAAACACTCTCTGACATACATCACAGCAGGATCCTCTATGACCCACCTCCCAGAATACTGGAAATAAAGGCAAAAATAAACAAATGGGACCTAATTAAACTTAAAAGCTTCTGCACAACAAAGGAAATTATAAGCAAGGTGAAAAGGCAGCCTTCAGAATGGGAGAAAGTAATAGCAAATGAAACAACTGACAAACAACTAATCTCAAAAATATACAAGCAACTCCTACAGCTCAATTCCAGAAAAATAAATGACCCAATCAAAAAATGGGCCAAAGAACTAAATAGACATTTCTCCAAAGAAGACATACAGATGGCTAACAAACACATGAAAAGATGCTCAACATCACTCATTATCAGAGAAATGCAAATCAAAACCACTATTCATGCTGGTCAGAATGGCTGCTATCCAAAAGTCTACAAGCAATAAATGCTGGAGAGGGTGTGGAGAAGAGGGAACCCTCTTACACTTGTTGGTGGGAATGCAAACTAGTACAGCCACTATGAAGAACAGTGTGGAGATTCCTTAAAAAACTGGAAATAGAACTGCCTTATGACCCAGCAACCCCACTTCTGGGCATACACACTGAGAAAACCAGAATTGAAAGAGACACATGTACCCCAATGTTCATCACAGCACTGTTTATAATAGCCAAGCCATGGAAGCAACCTAGATGTCCATCAGTAGACGAATGGATAAGAAAGCTGTGGTACATATACACAATGGAGTATTACTCAGCCATTAAAAAGAATACATTTGAAACAGTTCTAATGAGGTGGATGAAACTGGAGCCTATTATACAGAGTGAAGTAAGCCAGAAAGAAAAACACCAATACAGTACAGTAATGCATATATATGGAATTTAGAAAGATGGTAACAATAACTCTGTATACAAGACAGCAAAAGAGACATTGATATATAGAACAGTCTTTTGGACTCTATGGGAGAGGGAGAGGGTGGGATGATTTGGGAGAATGGCATTGAAACATGTATATCATATATGAAATGAGTTGCCAGTCCAGGTTCGATGCACGTTACTGGATGCTTGGGGCTGGTGCACTGGGATGACCCAGAAGGATGGTATGGGGAGGGAGGAGGGTTCAGGATGGGGAACACATGTATGCCTGTGGTGGATTCATTTTAATATAGGGCAAAACCAATACAATATTGTAAAGTTAAAAAAAAAAAAAGACCTAAGAAGGCATAACATTCAGAGGGCCCCTGGGATATGAACCAGTCTTCTAGGTCTCAACCTTGGGTGATTTTTGCCCCACCCCGACCCCAGAGATATGGAAGGGGAGGAAGTGCTGCTACTGGCATCTACTCAGTAGAGACCAGGACACTGCTACACATTCTGCAAGACAGCTCTCCACAACAAAGAATGATTCTGCTCCAAACGTCAATAGTGCCAAAGTTGAAAAATCCACAGCAGATAAACAAGGCACGGGCCTTTCACCCCAACAATCTTGATGCCTTCTTTTGAGTCTGAGAACCTTCTCTTCATAAGAGGTTTTTGTAGTCATAATCTAGTTTACTCAACTGGGTGGTAACTCTTCAATTGAGGAAGTCAATGGGCCCCTGAAGGATCTTGGCCCCATATCCTTCCTCTTTCCTCTCTTGTATCGTGAAAGAGCAGACAGAACCAAGCTCATCCAATTCAGACTTTCTACAGAACTTTGAATGTTAAGCTAAATATTTCAATATAAAAGAAACAAAGTTTTCTAGCAATTAGGCACATCTGATGTGAAATTCCTGCTGATGTGAAATTCCTGCTTCTAAGTCTCCCTCTAGGGGCTTCTCTGGTGGCTCAGATGGTAAAGAATTATCCAGCAGTGCAGGAAACCCAGGCTTGATTCCTCTAGAAGATCCCCTGGAGGAGGAAATGGCAACCTACTCCAGTATTCTTGCCTGGAGAATTCCATGGACAGCGGAGCCTGGTGGGCTAAAGTCCATGGGGTTGCAAAGAGTCAGACATGACTGAGTGACTAACACTTTCACTTTTTCACACTTCAAGGCTCCTTTTAGCTGACTCATCAGTTTTAAATCTACTTTCCCAGTTTCTCTTGGATTTTCTGAGCTACACCATATTGTCACCGTAAATTACTTTTTTGTTTAAAAAAAATAAATGAAATAAAAAGCAAAATGTAAGAGAGAAGAATAAAATAAAAGCAGATTCTTTGAAAAGATAAAAAGGAATAAAATTTTAATTAGAATTACAGACTAAAAGAGAATTACAACCTGTTAATATCAGGAAGAAGAGAGACATTAAAAGGGTAATAAGGGAATTCTGCAAACGTTCATAAGATTTCAATTTAGAAGAAATACAACAATTTCTCAAAAATCACAAAGTACCATAGCTTGCCTAATTTGAAATAGATAACCTCTGAATATTCCTGTAAATATTAAGTAGATTAAATTTATTTTTCCCCAGTTTTATAGAGATACAATTGATAAGTTAAATCTGTAAGCATTTAAGGTGTATAATTTTACATGTATATTATGTAAAAATTATCACCACAATCAAGCTAATAATTAACACATCCATCACCTCACATAATTTCCATTTTCTTCCTTTCTTCTCCCTGTAGTGAGAAACAGTTAAGATCAAACCTCTTAGAAAATTTCAGTATACAACACAGTATTGTTAACTATAGTCTCATTGCTGTGCATTAGATCTCCAGAAATTATTCTTTGTCCTTAGCTAATACTTTGTTCAATCAATTGACTAACATCTCTGCACTGCCCCTCCATCCCCAGCTCCTGGTAATTACCATTCTATTCTCTGCTCCTATGAGTTTGACTACTTTAGATCCCATGTATAAGTGAGACCATGCAGTATTTGTCATCCTGTATCTAGTTTATTTTACTTAGCATGATGTCCTTTAGGTTAATTCATGTTGTCACAAATGTCAGGACTTTCTTCTTTTTTTACAAGGCTGTCTTCCCTCATAGCTCAGTCGATAAAGAATATGCCTGCAATGCAGAAGACCCGGGTTCAATTCCTGGGTTGAAAGATCCTCTGGATAAGGAAATGGCTACCCACTCCAGTATTCTTGCCTGGAGAATCCCATGAACAGAGGAGCTTCGCGGGCTATAGTCTATGGGATCGCAAGAGTTGGACATGACTTAGTGACTAAACAACCATCACATGTAGATACATTACATTTTCTCTATCTGTTTATCTGCTGATGGACATTTCGGTTGTTTCTATCTTGGTTATCATGAATAAGAGTGCAGGTATCTCTTCAACATCCTGATTTTGTATCCTTTGGATATAGACCCGAAAGTGTTAGTGTTGGATCACTGATTAGTTCTTAAATATAATTGAATCTATAGTTTGATAGAGGAGGACATAGGCAAAACACCCTCCGACATAAATCACGGCAGGTTCCTCTATGACCCACATCCCAGAATATTGGAAATAAAATCAAAAATAAACAAATGGGACCTAATTAAACTTAAAAGCTTCTGCACAACAAAGGAAACTATAAGCAAGGTGAAAGTACAACCTTCAGAATGGGAGAAAATAATAGCAAATGAAGCAACTGACAAACAACTAATCTCAAAAATATACAAACAACTCCTGCAGCTCAATTCCAGAAAAATAAATGACCCAATCAAAAAATGGGCCAAAGGACTAAACAGACATTTCTGCAAAGAAGACATACAGTTGGCTAACAAACACATGAAAAGATGCTCAACATCACTCATTATCAGAGAAATGCAAATCAAAACCACTATGAGGTACCATTTCATGCTGGTCAGAATGGCTGCTATCCAAAAGTCTACAAGTAATAAATGCTGGAGAGGGTGTGGAGAAAAGGGAACCCTCTTACACTGTTGGTGGGAATGCAAACTAGTACAGCCACTATGGAGAACAGTGTGGAGATTCCTTAAAAAACTGGGAATAGAACTGCCTTATGACCCAGCAATTCCACTGCTGGGCACACACACTGAGGAAACCAGAATTGAAAGAGACACGTGTACCCCAATGTTCATCGCAGCCCTGTTTATAATAGCCAAGCCATGGAAGCAACCTAGATGTCCATCAGTAGACGAATGGATAAGAAAGCTGTGGTACATATACACAATGGAGTATTACTCAGCCATTAAAAAGAAAACATTTGAATCAGTTCTAATGAGGTGGATGAAACTGGAGCCTATTATACAGAGTGAAGTAAGCCAGAAAGAAAAACACCAATACAGTATAATAATGCATATATATGGAATTTAGAAAGATAGTAATGATAACCCTGTATACGAGACAGCAAAAGAGAGACAGATGTATAGAACAGTGTTTTTGACTCTGTGGGAGAGGGAGAGGGTGGGATGATTTGGGAGAATGGCATTGAAACATGTATAATATCATATAAGAAACGAATTGCCAGTCCAGGTTTGATGCAGGATACAGGACGCTTGGGGCTGGTGCACTGGGATGACCCAGAGGGATGGTATGGGGAAGGGGGTTCAGGTTGGGGAACACATGTACACCCATAGCAGATTCATGTCAATATATGGCAAAACCAATACAATATTGTAAAGTAATTAGCCTCCAATTAAAATAAATAAATTTATATTAAAAAAAATCAAAAAGTAAATCTTCAGGTTCAGATGATTTTACTACTAAACTTTACCTAACATTTAAAGAATAAATAAATTAAAATTAATTATTTAATTAAATAAAAATAAAAAATTCTACATAATTTCTTCCATATAATAGTAGGGGAAGGAACACTTCTCAACTCATTTTATGAAGCCAGTACTACTCTGATACCAAAACAGACAAAGGCAAATCAAAAAGAGGGTACTATAGGTGAACATCCCTCACAAACTTAGTTCTGAACAAAATATTATCAATCCAATTGAATTATATATTTAAAAAATCCACAACCAAGTGAAATTTATCCTATGAATGTAAGGCTGGCTCAATATTTGAAAATCAATCAATCCACCATGTGTAAAAATAGTCTAAAAGAAGAAAAACCACATACTCATTAATAGATGCAGGAAGAGACTCTGATCAAACAATAAAAACTCTCTGCAAAATCAAAATAGAAACAATTTCTTCAAGGTGATAAAGATATATACGTAAAAAAAATTTTAATGAAGAAAGACCAAATTCTTTCCCTATGAGATCAGGAACAAGTCAAGAATGTCCATTCTCAATAA
This sequence comes from Bos grunniens, assembly GCF_055505025.1. Lineage (NCBI taxonomy): Eukaryota > Metazoa > Chordata > Mammalia > Artiodactyla > Bovidae > Bos > Bos grunniens. Next base: position 23,261,735 of record NC_141189.1, read on the forward strand.
TCACATTCATTATCATACTGTCCCTAACCAGTGAAACGTGTTAAGAAAAAGAAATAAAGGGCATAGATTGGCACTCATAAAAGAAACCGTCCATATTCTCTGATGACCTGATTGTCTATGTATAAAACCAAGGAATCTACAAAACACTCCTAAACCTAACAAGTGAGCTTAGCAGGGTCAGAGGATAATAGGTCAACACACAAATATCAATCATTTTTCTATGTGCAATTAATAAACAACTAGAAATAAAAATTCCTTAAAGTTCCAAATCATGAAATGAAATACACACACACACACATTTAAATAGGTACTGGATCTGTATGTGCTCAGTCACTATGTTGTGTTCTACTATTTGCAGACCCGTGGACTGTAGCCCAGCAGGCTCCTCTGTCCATGAGATTTTCCAGGCAAGAATACTAGAGTGGGTTGCCATTTCCTTCTCCAATGGGATCTGTATAATGAAACCTAAAAATGGTGATAACATATATACACTATTATGCATAAAACAGATAGCTAGTGGGAAGCTGCTGTATTGCACATGCAGCTTAGCTTGGTGCTCTGTGATGACCTAGAAGGATGGGACAGGGAGGTGGAAGGGAGGCTCAGAGGGAAGGGATATGTATACATAGAGCTGATTCACTTCATTGTACAGCAGAAACTAAGGTAATATTGTAAAGCAATTATACTACGCTAGGAAAAATCAATGGAGAGGGCAATGGCAACCCACTTCAGTACTCCTGCCTGGAAAATCCCATGGACAGAGGAGCCTGGTAGGCTGCAGTCCATGGGGTCACTAAGAGTCAGATATGACTGAGCGTCTTCACTTTCACTTTTCACTTTCATGCACTGGAGAAGGAAATGGCAACCCACTCCAGTGTTCTTGCTTGGAGAATCCTAGGGATGGAGGAGCCTCGTGGGCTGTCGCCTATGGGGTTGCACAGAGTCGGACACGACTGAAGTGACTTAGCAGCAGCAGCAGGAAAAATCAAAGATCTAATTTAATGAAAAGAGATACTGTGTTTAAGTATTTGAAATCTCAGCATAATAACAATGTTAATTCTCTCCAAAGTGATATGTAGATTTAATGTAATATTGATAAGAATCACAGCAAATTTTTGTAGATATATAAAATATAATACAAAAGATTTTCAGGAAAGGCCAAACAGTTTAATAGATAAAATGCTTTTGGAGAAGAATATAGTTGGATGAATAGCACTATCTATATTGAGACTTTTTGTAAAGAGATATACACATAAGTCAATGGGACAGAAAAGAGTTCAGATATAAGCCAACAGAAGTATGACCACTTGACTTTTGACCAATGCACAAAAGGCAATTGAAAGATGAAAGAGTAGTATTTTCAAAAAATGCTGTTAGAACAATTAGTCATCTACATGCAAAAAATAATATAGATCTAAACTTTACATCTTATACAAAGAGTAACTCAAAATGGATCATAGATATGTGTAATATGTAAAATTACAAAAGTTTAGAAGAAAATATAAAATAAAATCATGTTTTGGGGTCAGGCACAGAGTTCCAGAAAAGACAGCAAGGGCAGGAACATTAAGAAAAACATGATAAATTTGATTTTAATATTTAAAATCTTATTTTCTGCCAAAGACATTGTTAAGAAAATGAAATGACTAGTTACAGTTTGGGAAAAACATTTGCAAAGAATATCCATCAAAGACATTTATCCAGAATATATAAAGAATTCTCAACAATTCAATAATAAGGAAACAACTCATATTTTTAAAAGAGGGTAGAGGGTCTGAACAAATATGTTATCAAAAAGACTGTAAAAATGCAACTAAGCACAGGAAAATGATCAGCATCATTAGCTATCCACGAAATGACAATTGAAACCACAATTAAACTACATGTCTATTAGAGTGGTTAATTTTTAAAAAGTATTAATATCAAATTCTGGCAATTATGTGGAGCAACTGAAATTCTCTTTGCTGGTTGGAGGGCAAAATGGCACTCTGGAGAGCAGTTTAGCAGTTTCTTATAAAGTTAAACACTTAAAATATGATGCAGTAATCCTATTCTGAGAGAAATAAAAGCTGCGTTTGTACATGAAACTCAGAACACATTTATTTATATTCATTATGCTTGGAAACAACCCAGTGTCCTTCAGTTGGTATACTGTGTTACCTCCAAACATGAAATATTACTAAGGAATTAAAAGAAACACACTGCTGATCACGCAACAGCATAGAAAAGATCCCAAAGGCACTATGCTCTGTGTAAGTAGATAATCTCTAAAGGTTACATACTATTTGATTCCATTCATATAATATTCTCAACGTGACAAAACAACAGTGATAAAGAATAGACCAGTAGATTTTCCCAGTAGTTATCGGCAGGCGGGGGGCGGGGGGAGTGTGAGAGGGATGACTACAAAGGAAGAGTGTGAGGGAGTGTTTTGGGGTGATGAAACGTCTTGTATCGTGATTGTGCTGATGGTTAAGTGAGTTAAAATTCACAGATCTGTATATTTAAAAAGGTAAATTTACTGTATAATTTTTAAAAATTTGACTCACCATAGAGTAGAAGAAAAGGTGTTCTGATAGTGTCAAGTCATTAAACAATAAGTCGCCCTGTGGGCAAAAGCCCAGATTTTCTCGAATTTCAGTTATATTCTTTGTGATGTCATATCCATCAATAAAAACCTCTCCTCTGGTAGGAGGGTAATGACCTACAAACAAGCCAAAGACATGACAGAACTGAACTTTGGTAAGAAAGCATAAGATGTTGCAAGTTAACATCTCAAATTCAGCCTATTTGTGAATTACTCAAAAGAATTAACACTGTCTCTTGTAAAAGAATAGTTACAGGAAAGTATCAATAGTTACACCTCAGTGGCAGGATTAGCTGTCTTAAATTTCTTTTTATTTTCATTTTTGCTTAAATATATTAATTTTCTACAATGGATTGGGTTATATTGGTAATAAAAACATTTAAATATTTGCTATATTTCAATGTATTTGCATTGCGATCAGTCAATTACTACATATGTGAACCATATTAGGTACTGTGTAGATGCTAAGGAAAACATAAGATCTGGAATATGTAACTTTTGTCCTGAAGAAATTTAAATATTAATAACAATCAGTTCAGGTCTTGTGGGAAATTATTTGATAATATGTAAAAAATGAAACTATAAAACCATTTAAAACACTTGAATCATTGATCCTATTTAAGAATATATTCTTTTTTATTGAGATATTGACATATAACATAGTAATTTCAAGTGTACAATGTGATTTGACATTTGTATATAGTGTGAAATGATGAAGAAAAAAACTAGAGTTAACTAGAGTTAACATCCAGCACCATACAGTTATAATCTTTTTCTTACTGTTAGAACTTAAAGGTTTACTCTCTTAGCAACCTTCAAATTTACAGTACAGTAACTGTAGTCATCATGTTATACATTACAATCCCATGACTTGTTCAGGTTATAACTGGAAGTTTGTACCTTTGACCCCTTTCATCTGTTCAGCCTAGTCCCCATCCCCTGTCTCTGAGAACTACCAATATGTTTTCTGTATTTATGAGTGGCTTAAGTTGTTTTGTTTTTTTAGGATTCCACATAAAAGTGAGACTATGTAGCATTTGTCTTTATCTCATTTATTTTGCTTAGTATAATGCCCTTGAGGTCCATCCATGCTATCACAAATGGTCAGATTTGTTTCCTTTTTTATGTCTGAATAATATTTCACTGTACAATATACTACTTCATTCATCTATTTGCACTTTGAACACATTCCCAGGTGATGCTGGTGATGCTGCTGGTCAGAGGACCAGACAGTAAATTAGGGTAAAGGCTAACTTGCTTTGTAAAAGAGGCTGTGAAGAATTTTAAAGGCTTCCCAGGTGGCACTAGTGGTAAAGAATCTGCCTGCTAATGCAGGAGACACGAGAGACATGGGTTTGATGCCTGGCTCAGGAAGATCCCCTGGAGTAGGAAATGGCACACCACTCCAGCATTCTTGCCTGGAAAATTCTATGGGCAGAGGAGCCTGGTGCGCTATATATAGTCCATGGGGTCACAAAGAGTCAGACATGACTAAACAATTGAGACATGAGACATAAAAAAAGCTTAAATAGGACAGAAATTTTGCATTCATATGATAATTCCAAGATGAATTATCCAAGTTGGTAGGAAGATCAACTCCACGTTTTCCTTATCTAATCATCCATCAAAGAATATGTAGGTTTTTCATCTATGTCTTGGCTATTGTAAATAATGCCACAACAAACGTTGATGTGGGGGTGTGCATCTTTCTGAGTTAGTGTTTTCATTTCCTTCAGACATATATGAGAATTGGAATGGCTGAGTGATATGGTTGTTCTATTTTTATTTTATGAGGATCCTCCCTACTATTTTCCATAGTGGCTACAGCAATTTACATTTCCTGAAGGTTCCTTCTTCTCCACATCTCTGGCAATACTTGTTATTTCTTGTATTTTTAATAATAGCCATTCTAACAGATGTAACGGAGAAGGCAATGGCACCCCACTTCAGTACTCTTGCCTGGAAAATCCCATGGACGGGGGAGCCTGATGGGTTGCCGTCTATAGCGTTACACAGAGTCGGACACGAATGAAGCGACTTAGCAGCAGCAGCAACAGATGTAAAGTTATGTCATTGTGGTTTTGGTTTGCATTTCCCTGATGACAAGTGATGTTGAGCATATTTTCATGTACGTGTTGGCCATCTGTATGTCTTTATGAAAAAATGTCTCTTTAGATCCTCTGTCCATTTTTAATTGCTTTTTTTTGCTAATGAGTTATAGGAATTCTTCATATATTTTGGATATTAACTTTGTCAGAAATACATTTTGCAAATATTTTCATTTGGTAGGTTCCTTTTCACTTTACTATGCAAAAGTTTTTTAGTTTGACATAGATACACTTATTTTTTATTTTGTTGCCTTTGCTTTTGGAGTCAAATAGAGAAATTATAGCCAAGACTAATGTCAAGGAACTTGCTGCCTCTTCTATCTTCTGGAGTTTTATGGTTTCAGGTCTTATGTTCATGTCTTAAATGATTTTGAGTTGATTTTAGTATATGATGTAAAATAGTGGTTTTTTCATTCTTTTGCATGTGGCTGTCCAGTTTTTCCAACACGATTTATTGAAGAGATTGTGCTTTCTTCTTAGTTTATTGTTGGCTCCTTTGTCATAAATAATTAGTTGGACATATAAACGTGGGCTTATTTATGGGCTCCCTATTCTGTTCCATTGATTTATGTGTCCATTTCTATGACAATACCATCCTGATTTGATGACTATATTTTTGTAGTATTGTTTGAAATCAGGAAGCTTGATGTCTCCAGCTTTGTTCTTTCTCAAGACTCTTTGGATATTTGCAATCTTTTGTGGTTCCATACAATTTTTAGGATTGTTTTGTTGCTGTTAAAAGTGTCACTGGAGTTTTGATAAAATTGCAGTTAACCTGTAGATTGCTTTCGTTAATATGGTCATTTTAATGGTATTAATTCTTCCAATCCATGAGCATGAAATATCTTTCATTTATTTGTGTCTTCTTCAATCTGTTTTAATCATGTCTCATACTTTTCATTGTACAGGTATTCTAACTTCTTTGTTAAATGTATTCCAAAAGTATTTTATTCTTTTTGATGTAATTGTCTTTTTTCTACATTCCCCTTTCTGATAGTCTGTTATTAGTATATAGAAACAGAACAGATTTTAAAAAATTATTTATTTGACTGTGCCAGGTCTTCATTGCTGCATGCAAATTCTTAATTGCAGCATGTGGGCTCTAGTTCCCCAACCAGGGATCAAATCCAGGCTCCTTGCATTGGGAGTGTGGATCGTAGTCACTGGACCACCAGTAAAATTCCAGAAAAGATTTTTATACATTGATTTTGTATCTTAAAACTTAACTAAATTTGTTTATCAGTACTAATAGTTTTTTGAGATGTCTTTAGTGTTTTATATATATAACCATGTTGTCTGCAAATAGTGACAAATTTACGTTTTCTTTCATGATTTGGATGCTTTTAAATTTCTTTTTCTTGCCTAATTGTTGTAGGTAGCATTTCCAGTATTGTGCTGAATAAGAGTGGCAAAGTGGGTATCCTTGTCTTGTTCCTGACATTAAAAGAAAAACATTCAGCTTTTCTCTGGTGATGATGATATGACGTGTAGGCTTGCAATATGTGGATTTTATTATGTTGAGGTCATTTCCCTCTTACCCACTTTGTTGAGTCTGTATCATAAATGGATGCTCAATGATTTTTCTTCATCTATTTGGATGATTAAAAATATGTGCTCCAAAATGGAAAACTATATTCAAAGATATCTAAATCAGGCTATTTGACTGAAGACTCAAAAAAAAAAAAAAAAAAAAAAGAAAAGAAAATGACTATGTTAATTACAGCATATTACCATATGGCTATTAAAAGGAACATTATACAACAATTAGAAATACCATGTCACTTTGGAAAAGACAAGAACATGGACTATAGAGTATTAGAGAATTTTAATGTGAAATTATGTTCTAAAAAGCAGAACACAAACTGTCATGTTACACAATCAGTTCAGTTCAGTCGCTCAGTCGTGTCTGACTCTTTGTGACCCCATGGACTGCAGCACGCCAGGCTTCCTTGTCCATCACCAACTCCCAGAGCTTGCTCAAATTCATGTCCATCAAGTCAGTGATGCCATCTAACCACCTCATCCTCTGTCATCCCCTCTTCTCTTGCCTTCAATCTTTCCCAGCATCAGGGTCTTTTCCAATGAGCCAGTTCTTCGTATCAGGTGGCCAAAGTATTGGAATTTCAGCTTCAGCATCAATCCTTCCATTGAATATTCAGGACTGATTTCCTTTAAGATTGACTGGTTTGATTTCTTTGCAGTCCAAGGGACTCTCAAGAGTCTTCTCAAACATCACAGTTCAAAGCATCAGTTCTTCCACACTCAGTCTTTTTCATGGTTCAACTCTCACATCTATACATGACTACTGGAAAAATTATAGTTTGACTATACAAACCTTTGTTGGCAAAGTAATAGCTCTGCTTTTTAAAATGTTGTCTAGGTTTGTTGTAGTTTTTCTTCCAAGGAGCAAGTGTCTTTAATTTCATGGTTGCAGTTACCATCTGCAGTGATTTTGGAGCCCAACAAAATAAAGTCTGTGACTGTTCCCATTGTTTCCCCATCTATTTGCCATGAAGTGATGGGACTGAATGCCATGATCTTGGAATGGGAGCGAGATCAAAGTCCACAATTATAGTAACAACCTTTTGCTTTCCCTTCTGTTAGCTTGTGTTAACAGCTGCTGCTCATCAACCACTGCTTCCACTTTTGTGATCTTGCCTGCCCTTTACATCCATGGGAACTTGGACTACCTGGGGAGGAGAGGGATCTGAGCTATTTGAGAGGGAAATTTACCCTGTATAACAGATACTCAGAACAAAGCCAGGGCACTCAGCTTCTGGAGGTGACTCCACTGAGCCTGCACCAGTGCTGAATAAACCTTGCTGCTCTGCATCTTTGAGTGCCACTTGTCTCTTCCATCACCACAGTTTCTATAACACTTTCTGGTGCATTGGCCGGGAAGCCGACAACTGAGTTGCCCCTTGCGCTACCGTTGTCGGGGAACCGGAGAAAGCTGGGGCTGCTGCCTGGTGACAGACGAATAGATGCTGCCCAGGCCATTTGCCAGATCCCAACTCACTTGAAATGTGCCAGCCTCAGCCCATGCCACTTCCTGAACTGACTCAGGAGAGCAGAAGCGGGTTCCAGGACAGCACGTCAGACGAGTGAGTGTCCCGGGGATATCTGACAGAATCAGCACTCACCGTATGGTGGAAGGGGGGGGCCTGATCACCTCCCAGTGACAGGAGAGTCACTCAGAATAGGGTTTGTTCCCTTGGGTGGTCTGTCAATTCTGGTGTGTGTGGGAGAGTGACTGAGCTGAGAGCCAGCTCTCCACCATCTTCCAACTACGGAGCCTGAGTGGATCCTAACCTGTGTTTCCATGGAGATCTCATATGGCTCAGGACAGTGCCAGCCTCTGGGGGATTTAATCCCTCCCTGTGAGGCTGGTCCGGGTCTGGTGTTTATACTGACCTGCCAGTGCTAAGAGGTGCCTAAATCTCCGTAAGGGGAGCAGCCAGGTGGGCGAAAGTGAGTGTCTCCCTTTGTTTTCTTGTGCAACACTGCCTCAGGGTGGGAACTTTCACAAAATGGGCAACCTGACTTCTAAACCCACTGTCTTAGAGTATATGGTGAAGAATTTTAAGAAAGGATTGTTGGGGCTTCCCTCGTAGCTCAGGTGGTAAAGAATCCACCTGCAATGCAGGAGACCCCTGTTCAATTTCTGGGTAGGGAAGATCCACTGGAGAAGGGATAGGCCACCCACTCCAGTATTCTTGGACTTCCCTTGTGGCTCAGCTGGTAAAGAATCCACCCGCAATATGGGAGACCTGGCTTCGATCCCTGGGTTGAGAAGATCTCCTGGAGAAGGGAAAGGCTACTCTCTCCAGTATTCTGGCCTGGAGAATTCCATAGACAGTATAGTCCATAGGATCACAGAGAATTGGACATGACGGAGTGACCTTCACTTTCACTTTTCTCTGGGGATTATGGTGTAAAATTGAGTCCTGAAAAACTGCACACACTTTGTACCCTGGAGTGGCCCTCCTTTGGGGTTGTATGGCCCTCAGGAGGGACCTTAGATGTGCCCATAGTCTGAGCAGTGCATAGTCATAATGGGAGACCCTGGCCACCTGGACCAATTCCCATATATCAATCAATGTTTGGATATTGCCCAGTTAAGGCCCCTTTGGGTTCAATTCTATCCCACAGGTCAGAGACAGTGTAAGGTCCTAGTAGCTCAACCAAAGCAAAGGACCTTGCACTGAGAAGGAACCACCTGTCCTCCAGGGTGAGGCTGAAAAAATGCCTCCAATGCCCCCACCTTAAATCCTCATGGCTCCCTTGCTGAAAGCAGCAGATCTGCATTTACCAGACAGTCCACTGCCTTCTGTTTCACCTCTTCCTCCTGATGCTCCTGAAGTTATTGTGTCCCCACGGCATGCCACCCCAAAACCAATGGGTAGATGCCTCCAGTCTACCTCAGCAGTGCTACAAATGTCCTTATGAGAGACTTAAGGGCTGCAGCGCTTTCCTGCCGATGGGCCCTACAAGAGGGAGGACCCATCTTTTAATACGGCCTTTTTCCAAGACTGATCTCCTTAAATGGAAACATCGCACCCCCTTGTACTCTGAAAAGCCCCAAGTGATGGTTGATCTCTTAGAATCCATCTTCCAGACACACTGCCCAACCTGTGTAGACTGCCAGCAGTTTCTCCTCACCCTATTCAATACAGAGAGCACCAACGAGTCAGAAAGTGGCTCCAGGCCAATGCCCCAGGGGGTCAATTAGACAGGGACACCTGGGCTCAGGAGAACTTCCTGAAGGAAGAGCCTCACTGGTACCCCAACACCGAGAGGGTAAGAAACCAGCTGGAGAGGTATCGACAGGCCCTCCTACAGGGGGTAAAAGCTGGGGCTAAGAAGCCTACTAACATGGCTAAGATCACTGAGGTGCTGCAAAAGCCAGATGAAAGCCCAGTCACTTTCTACGAAAGGCTGTGTGAGGCCTTTTGGGTCTTCACCCCTTTGTTCCTGAAGCCCCTGAAAATCAGTGGATGATAAATGCAGTCTTTGTGGGACAGGCTCAATCAGACATCAGAAAAAAATTACGGAGTTAGAAGGGTTTGCAGGTAAAAATGCCACAGAACTGCTAGAAATAGCCATCAAAGTCTTTGTCAATTGTGAACAAACAGCATGCTGAGAAGCAGAAAAGAAGATGAAGCTAGAAGCCACACTCTTGGCAGGTGCCCTGTCAAAGCCTGCACCCCCTGGCAGGACTGCCCCATAAGGCAAGAGATCCAGATCCGAAAAAGAGAGTTCCGCTCAGCCGAGATCAGTGTGCCTATTCCAAGGAAAAGGAACACTGGAAAAATAACTGCCCCAGTTGCCCTGAAAAGAAAACCAAAGCTGCCGGCCCCCCAAACCAATATCAACCTGAGCCACCCAGCACTAATCTGACTGGGCTAGCTGGAGCAGAATCCAAGTACTGAGGACTGGGCTCTCTTCAACTGGGCCCCCAAGAGCCCATGATCAGAATTAAAGTAGGGGGCCATCCAATGGACTTTATGGTGGATACAGACACTGAGCATTCAATGGTCACCCAGTAGATAGGCCCCTTCCTGGGAAAAGAAACTACCTTCATTGCGGCCACAGGTGTCCAGACCCACGGGCCATTTTGCAGTCCTCGACAATGTCAACTGGGCGACCTGCCCAACTGCCCTGTTCCCTTGATGGGAAGAGACCTGCTTGCTAAGATGGGAGCCCAGATTTCCTTTTCTGTTGACAGGTCAACTCAGCTAAAGCTAGCAGGACTGCCCTCCTCCTTGATTATGATTCTCGCTGTAAGGAGAGAAGAAGAACGGCACCTGTATTCTTCCCCTCCAGGGGAAAGGACCATTCCTCCTGAATTAGACACTGAGTACCCACTAGTTTGGGCCAAGAAAAATCCTCTAGGTCTGGCAAAACACTATGCTCCCATCCTGATTTATTGGAAACTGGGAGCTCGGCCTGCAAAACTGTGACAGTATCCAATGCCCTGGGAGGCCTGATTGGGAATCCAGGCTCATTGAGACAGACTACACCAACACGGACTTCAGATGAAATACCAGTCACCCTGGAACACCCCATTACTACCCGTGAAGAAGACAGGGACGCATGACTACCATCTGGTTCAGGACTTAAGAGCTGTAAACAAGGCAACAACTAGTCTGCACCTGGCAGTGTCTAATCCGTACGCTCTGCTAGGACTGATCCCTTCCACAGCCGAATGCTTTATTTGCTTGGACTTAAAAGATGTCTTCTTCTGCCTCTGAGTTGCACCTGTCAGCCAACCACTATTTGCCTTTGAATGGGAAAAAACCACACACAGGAAACAAGGAACAGCTCTCTTGGATGAGGCTTCCTCAGGGGCTCAAGAACTCCCCTATTCTCTTCAGTGGAGCTTTGGCCGCCGACTTGGATAAATTACACTGTGTCCTGCTGCAATATGTCGATGGACTTCTGCTGGCCAGCACAACACAGGCTTGATGCTTAGAAGGAACAAAGGGCCCCCTCTCCTTGTTCATGGAAGCTGGGTACCAGGTATCAAATAAAAAGGCACAAATCTGTAAAAGAAGAGTCAAATACCTAGGTTTCAACATCATGTGGGGCCGGTGAAGCTCAAAACTGAAAGGAAAGAAGCAGTTTGTGCCATCCCTACCCCTACCACTCACCAGAAGGTCTGCAAGTTCCTGGGAGCAGCAGGATTCTGCAGGATATGGATTCCTGGATTTTCAGACCTGGCTAGGTGCCTATATTAGGCTCTGAAAGGGGAGGAAAAGGCTTCCCTTAAGTGGGGACCAAGCCAAGAGGAGGCATATCAAACAGTTAAGGCAAAAATCTCCAAGGTCCCAGCCCTAAAGCTTCCTGATGTAACCAGAGAGTTCAATCTCTGTTCATGACAAGAACAAAATGGCCTTGGGAATCTTGACCCAAGAATTCAGACCTTGGCAAAGGCCAGTGGCCTACTTGTCTAAACAGATCAATTCAGTTGTGGCCGGGCCACCCTGCCTCCAAGCACTAACAGCCACTACCTTGCTAGTAAGGGAGGTTGACAGATTAACACTGGGGCAAAACCTAAATGTTAAGGTCCCACACTCAGTTGTAATCCTGATGGACATAGCTAAGGCCACCATTGGCTCATGCATGCACAGATGACTCAATATCAAGGGTTACTACGTGAAAATTCACAGGTAAAACTGGAAGTTGTATGGACTCTAAACACAGCTACCTTCTTACCAGATGAAAAAGGGCCCTTGGACCATGACTGCTTGGAAATACTAGATGAAGCATTTTTTACTAGACCAGATCTGACTGACAAGCCACTCAACAACACAGACCTGGTCCTATATACTGATGGTAGCAGCTTCATGGAAAATGGGAAGAGGATGGCTGGGTATGCTGAGGTGTCTGATTCTGAAATGGGAGAAGCAGAGGTGCTTCCTCAAGGATGGTCAGTGCAGAGAGTGGAGTTATGGGCACTAATCAGGGCACTGGAACTCAGCCAAGACCAGTGAGTCAACATCTATACTGACTTGTGGTATGCTTTTGTTACTCTACATGTCCACGGAGCCTTACACAAGGAAAGAGAACTCCTTACAGCAGAAGGAAAAGGCATTAAAAACCAAACCAAAAATCCTGAAACTTCTGGAAGTAGTATGGGAACCAAAAGAAGTGGCAGTTGTCCACTGCAAAGGCCACCAGAAGGGAGGTGACCCGGTGGCCAAAGGGAACTGCCACATTGATGCAGCCACCAAGGAGGCTTCCTGGGGACAGCTGCCAGACAAACCGAAAGTCCTGCTAGCCCTGAAGATACGCATTGCCCCTAGGTACTCTCCTGAGGAGGAAAAATGGATAAAAAAGGAACGGGGAACCAAGGCCAAGATGGAATGGTGGGTCACACAGGACCACAAAGTCTATGTTCCAGAACAGCTAGCCTACAAGCTGGTCCACCAGCAACATAAACTGACTCATATGGGCAAGACCACCTTAGAGACTTTGCAAGGTGGGTACTATCTCATTGCTGCCTCCCCACACTCTGTTCTTCTGTCTCCCAGCAGTGTGTAACCTGTTTACAAAGTAATGCCTGCCAGAGGCCTAGTAGGCCAGCAGGGACACAACATTGTGGACTATCCCCCTTTGAGGGTATGGAAGTAGATTTCACTGAAATCACCCCAAGTTGAAGATTTAGATACTTTTTAGTTTTTATCTGCACCTTTTCAGGCTGGGTGGGAAAGCCTTTCCTACCCGAACTGAAAAAGCAAGAGAAGTATCCAAGGCATTCCTGAAAGACATTGTCCTCAGGTATGGAATGTCTCTGACCACAGGGTCGGACAATGGACTGGCATTTGTAGCTGAGACAGTATAACAGGTGGCAAAGGCTTTGAAAATCCAGTGGAAATTGCATACTGCCTACCGTCCCCAGAGCTCAGGGAAAGTGGAAAGCATGAATGAACTCTCAAACAAACCCTAGAAAAACTGCCAGGAGACCAGCTTACATGTTGACATGTTGACCAGCTTACAGTGGCCCTCTTAAAGGTGAAGTGTTCAGCCCGGGCAGGGATAGGGTTTTCACCATTTGAAATCCTGTATGGACAACCACTCTCTCTAGTCAACTCAAGGGGGTACACCAGAGAACTAGGGAACTTGGACTTACATAGGCAGCTACAAGGGTTAGGACACCTAATCTCTCAAATACATGAATGGACAGTTGATAGAATACCCATATCCTTAGGCATAACAGTACATCCCACCAACCAGGGAATCAAGAATGGGTAAAGGATTGGAAAAAAGAGCCTTTAAAACCCATGTGGAAAGGGCCCTATTCTGTAATCTTAACTACTCCCACTGCTCTCAGGGTGGCAGGAATAGGCAACTTGGATCCATTACTCCAGAGTCAAACCTGCAAGTTTGTCTGATAGCTGATAGAAGTGGGAAATGACCCTCAGTCCGGAGCAATCCCTGTGCCTGACCTTGCAAAGAAGGAAACCACCATCCCGAAGCCCTGCTCTGGCCACATCAGAAGCTGGTCAGTCAACACGAGGCTGAAGCTTGAGGAACCAACAGGATGGACAAAAGGCCATATTGGTTATTAATTGGACTAGGACTCCCCCTATTCATCTTATTCAGAATTGGGCTTTACTCTGTTTTTCCCCAAGAGTGGACCTGTATCCTAAAACTTTCCCTCTGCTTTGCCTACTTCTTCATAGTTCTTGTTTTTTGGAATCTCCTACTGCGATCAGCTTGAATATGAAAACAGCATATTTTTGCCTTATAGTTCTGTTAAGTTGTAAAATCCCCTCCTCATCTGAGAGTCAGGATGATTGTTCTGAATGTATGGAATCTTTCTACCAATAAAGGAAATGGGTCCAAGGATTCACTTACTCTATATACCAACTGGCTGCATGTTATAGTTCAGCTTCCCTATGCACTCAGTTCAGTTCAGTTCAGTTCAGTCGCTCAGTCGTGTCTGACTTTTTGCGACCCCATGAATTGTAGCACGCCAGGCCTCCCTGTCCTTGGGAAGGAAAAATTACTGAAAGGGAAAAATTAGAGCCCTCAGAGTGAATGGCCTCTTTGGAGGATGGTTCTCTTGGCTAGGTTGGTTTAAAAAAATGATTGGGATGGTCGTAGTCATACTCGCTGGATGTCTGCTTATTCCCTGCTTCACACCCCTCCTAATCAGGGTTGTAACAGGTTTCATAGAGACAGTTGTCGAACAGAGGATGGCCACCCAGTTGCTGCTTTTCAAGGGATACCAGCAAGTGCCAGAAGATGATGCTCTCTGATGGCTGCAGATGCACCCTAAACATCAAGAGATGGGGATGAGATGGGAGCTAGATAAGGCCCCTAATTAAAGTAACAACCTTTTGCTTTCCCATCCATTATTTTGTGTTAACAGCTTGCTTGTTATATCCATGGGAACTTGGACTACCTGGGGAGGGGCGGATCTGAGCTGTTTGAGTGGGAAGCTTATGGTGTATAAAAGATACACAGAACAAAGCCTGGGTGCTCAGCCTTTGGAGGTGACTCCACAGAGCTGGCACCGGTGCTGAAAAACCCCTGCTGTTCTGCATCTTTGAGTGCCACTTGTCTCTTTCCTTCACCATGGTTTCTATAACAACCTTAGTTATTTGAATGCTGAGTTTTAAGCCAGTTTTTTCACTCTCCTCTTTCACCTTCATCAAGCAGCTCCTTAATTCCTCTTCTCTTTCTGCTATAAGGGTGGTGTCATCTGCATATCTGAGGTTATTGACATTTCTCCTGGATATCTTGATTCCAGCTTGTGCTTCATCCAGCCCAGGATTTCTCATGATGTACTCTACATATAAGCTAAATAAGTAGGGTGTCAATATACAGCCATGACGTACTCCTTTCCCAATTTGGAACCAGTTGGTTGTTCCATGTCCTGTTCAAACTGTTGCTTCTTGACCTGGATACAGGTTTCTCAGGAGGCAGGGAAGGTGGTCTGGTAGTCCCATCTCTTTAAGAATTTTCCACAGTTTGTTGTGGAATGTCAATGGCTTTAGTGTTCTCAATGAAGCAGAAGCAGATGTTTTACTGGAATTCTCTTTTTATATGATCCAGTAGATGTTGGCAATTTGATTTCTGGTTCCTCTGCCTTTTCTAAATCCAGCTTGAACATATGGAAGTTCACAGTTCATGTACTATTGAAGCCTGGCTTGGAGAATTTTGAGCATTACTTTGCTAGCGTGTTAGATGAGTGCAGTTGTGTGATAGTTTGAACATTCTTGTGGCTTCCCTAGTGGCTCAGATGGTAAAGCGTCTGCCTGCAATGTGGGAGACCTGGGTTCGACCCCTGGGTCATGAAGATCCCCTGGAGAAGGAAATGGCAACCCATTCCAGTACTCTTGCCTAGAAAATCCCATGGATGGAGGAGCCTGGTAAGCTATAGTCCATTGGGTCGCAAAGAGTCGGACACGACTGAGCGACTTCACTTCTTTCACTTTCTTTACTTTGAACATTCTTTGGCATTGCCTTTCTTTGGGACTGGAATGAAAACTGACCTTTTCCAGTCCTGTGGGCACTGCTGAGTTTTCCAAATTTGCTGGCATATTGAGTGCATCACTTTAACAGCATCATCATTTTAAAAAATAGTCAAAGTAAGTGAATAGACATTTCTTCAAAGAAGATATGTAAATGGACAATAGGTATATGAAAAGATGCTCAGCATCACTAATCATTAGGGAATTGTAAATCAAAACCACAATATGATAGCATCTCACATCTGTTAGGATGGCCATTGTTGAAACAAAGTATAGCAAGTGTTGGGGAGGATGTGGAGTAATTTGAACCACTGTACACTATTGGTGAAAATGTAAAATGGTGTAGCCACTGTGGAAAATAATATGAAAATTAAATACCATATGATCCAGGAGTCTCACTTCTATTTATCAAAAAGCACTAAGATTAGAATATTGAAGAGATTCTTAGATTAGATATTTCACTGTTATATTCATTGCAGTATTATGTATAATAGCCAAGATTCAGAACCTAAATATCCACCTACAGATGAGTTGATAAAGAAAATGTGGTATATACACACAATAGAATATTATCCAGCCTTTAAAAAAGGATAGGTGGAATGATGTCTGCATCATAGTGACATAAGATATCTCTCATTTTTATCCTCCTACTCAACAATAGGGCTTGCCAGGTGGTGCAGTGGTAGAGTCCACTTGCTAGTGGAGGAGACACAAGAGACACAGGTTTGATCCCTGAGTTGGGAAGATCCCTTGGAGTAGGAAAGGGCAACTCACTCCTATATTGTTTCCTGGAAAATCCCATGGACAGAGGAGCCTGGTGGGCTACAGTCCATGGCATCACAAACAGTCAGACACAACTGAGGACACACATACTCCACAATAACAAAATTGGCATTTATCCATGAACAAAAGTCCATCTGTGGACTCAAAGACTTAGAGAATGAACTTAACAGTTGCCTGTACACACTGCTATATTTAAAGTGGATAACCAACAAGGACCTACCCTATGGCACATGGAACTCTGCTCAACATGATATGGTAGCCTGGTTGGGAGGTGAGTTTGGGATGAGTGAAAATGTGTATGTGTGGCTGAGTCCCTTCACAGTTCACCTGAAACTATCACAACACTGTTCATTGGTTATACCCCAATACAAAGTAAAAACTTTAAAATATGGGGAAAAAACATGCCTCTGTGGAAGCTACGGCATCCAGCACCATGTGCCAAGGGATATGGGAGGAGTCATGCCCACCTGGATATCAGGTAAAAGGCAGTCAGATTTGAGTCAGTATTGAGTTAGATCTCAATACTGGTGATGAAAACTCCTTCAACCCCTATTGGCTGGCATCTGGTAGCATCTAGTAAACCCTGACTTAGGCAGTCACCCACAGAAGAGAGAGCCTTTATGAAAGCTTAAGTTTCCAAAGGAGAAGTTCCAGTACTCCAGTTGAGCAGAAAACAAGTCTGGAGACATTAAGAGTGGGTACAGGGAACAGCTGTTTGCCAGCAACACCCTTTCCCCAAGGCGGCAGGGACAAGGGAGACCTTGTAAATTCTCCTATAGGAAAGAGGGGGAGATGTCAAAGGATACAAACTTCAAGTCAGAAGGTGAATAAATTGTGGGGATCTAATGCACAGAATTGTAATATGGTTAACAATACTGTATTACATCCTTGAAAGCTGCTTTACAGTAGATCTTAAATGTTTCCAGCTCATAAAAGGTAATTATAACACGTGATAGAGGTGTTAGCTAATGCTACAATGGTAATGATTTTACAATATAAAAGTATATCAAATCAACATGTTGTATACCTTAAACTTACACAATGTTATATGTCAGGTATATCCCAATAAACCCAGAAAAAAAGAATGTGTTCCTTTTAGCAAAATTGTATTTGTATGAGAAAACAGAAACTTTAAGGGATTCACTAAATTAAT
This sequence comes from Bos grunniens, assembly GCF_055505025.1. Taxonomy (NCBI): domain Eukaryota; kingdom Metazoa; phylum Chordata; class Mammalia; order Artiodactyla; family Bovidae; genus Bos; species Bos grunniens. Next base: position 23,279,351 of record NC_141189.1, read on the forward strand.
GTCAATGTCTCAAAGAAAATCTAGAAATAAATCAAGTCTTTAGAATTGAAAAAATAAATTGGTCATAGATGTATGGGTTTATTTCTGGTCTCTCAATTTTATTTCATTGGTCTATTTGTTTATCCTTTGGCCAGCAACACATTGTTTTGACTTTTGTGATTAATGTAGCTTCAGAGTTTTATAGTCTGGAATTTTGACATCAAGTTGATTCTTATTTTTAAAGATTTTTTTGGTGACCTTTGTAATTCCATATAAATTGTAGGATCAGTTTTTCCAATTCTGCAAAAAAGGCAGTTGGAATTTTTATAAAGACTTGTTGAATTGTTAGATTGCTTTTGGTAATATTGACAACTTTAAATGTTCTGATCCATGAACATATGAAATATTTCCATTAACTTAGGTCTTAACTTTTTTTCTTTCAGTAATATTTTGAGGTGCAGAGTAGTGTTGGAGAAGACTCTTGAGAGTCCCTTGGACTGCAAAGAGATCAAACCAGTCAATCCACAAGGAAATCAATCTTGTATATTTATTGGAAGGACTGATGCTGAAGCTGAAGCTTCAATAATTTGGCCACCTGATGCAAACTGACTCATTGGAAAAGACCCTGATGCTGGAAAAGATTGAAGGCAGGAGGAGAAGGGGACAATAGAGGATGATATGGTTGGGTGGCATCACCGACTCAATGGACATGAATTTGAGCAAGCTCTGGGAGTTGGTGATGGACAGGGAAGCCTGGCATGTGGCAGTCCACGGGGTTGCAAAGAGTCAGACATGACTGAGTGACTGAACTGAACTGAACTGATTGTTTTGTCATTTGTGTGTACAAGTCTTTCATTTTCTTGGTTAAATTTATTACTATGTATTCTGTCCCTTTGGATGCTATATTTTCCGTTTCAAACTGTTCACTTATGGTATATAGAAATAGTTTTTTGTGTTAATCTTATAACCTGTAACTTTACAAAATTCATTTATTAGCTCTAGTAGACTTTTGTGGATTCTTTGGGCTTTCCATATACAGTATCATGCTATTTGTGAATAGGGATAATTTAGTTTAATTTTCCAATTTGGATAGCTTTTCTCTTTTTCTTGCCTAATTGCTTAGAAATTTCCATACAATGCTGAGTAGTAGTGGTGACAGAAGATATCCTTGCTTTGTTTGTAATATTAAGAGGAAAGCTGATTTCAGACTTTCACCATTGTGTATAACTTTAGTTGTGTTTTTTAATAGATATTATGTCGAGGAAATTCCTTCTATTCCATTTTCTGAATGTTTTGTTTTGTTTTTGACAAGAAATTTTGTTGATTTTATCAAATGTTTTTTCTTGCATACTTAAGATGGTCATGTAGGTTTTGTTGTATTATTAACATACAGTAGTGATTGCACTGACTGACTTTCTTATGTTGAAACATTGCTGCATTCTTGGGAAAAATCCACTTGATCATGGTTTATATCCTTTTAATGTGCTCTTGTATATTGTTGATGATTTTTAAAAAACTATATTCAGAAGGAATATTTATCTGTACTTTCTTTTCCTGTGATGTCTTTATCTGGCTTTGACTGGAGGGTAATTGGCCTCATAGAACAGAAGTGGTGGCCAAATAGAATAGAAAGTGTTCCTCTTCTATTATTCTTGGAAGTTTGAGAAAGCTTGATATTAATTCTTTAAATGTTTGGTAGAATTCAACAGTGCAGTAATTGAATTGGATTTTTCTTTGCTGGGAGGTGTTGTAGGTGAAATTGTATCCCTACAAATTCATCTGTTAAAGTCTTAACCCCTAGTACCTCAGAATGAGTATTTCAATATAGGGCCTTTAAAGAGGTAGTTAAGATAAAATGAAGTTATATCGGTGGGCTCTAATCCAATATGACTGGTATCCTTATAATAAGAATTAGGACACAGCTGTGAACAAAAGGAAGACCATGTGAAGACACAGGAGAAGATGGCCTTCTATAAGCCAAGGAAAAAGCCTCAGAAAAAAGAAAAAGAAAAAGAAATCAAACCTATTAATACCTTAAACTTGGACTTCCAGCCTCTAGAACTGTGAGGAAAAATAAATTTCTGTTTTTTAATTCACCCCATCTGTGATATTTTTTTATGGTAGCCCTAGTAAATAAATACAGAAGGCTTTTTATTACTGACTCAAGTGCTTTACTTGTTATAGTTTTGTTCCATTTTCTATTTCTTCATGAATCTGTTTAGGTAATTCATATGTTTCTAGGAATTTGTCCATTTTATTTTGATTATTTAACCTGTTAGCATATGATTATTCACAGTGTTCTCTCATAAGTCCTTTTCATTTCTTTAGGTTAGAAGTACATAGCACTTGGATCACAGCCTTCTTGTGGTGAAGGGGTTTGTGTAGCTCAATGAAGCTATGAGTCATGCCATGCAGGGCTACCCATGACAGACAGGTCATAGTGAAGATTCTGACAAAATGTGGTCAACTGGGGGAGGAAATGGTAACCCACTCCAGTATTCTTGCTGGGAGAACCCCAAGAACAGTGTAAAATGGCAAAAAGATATGACACTGGAAGATGATCCCCCTCTCCCCCTCTCCCCAGGTTGGAAGGTGTCCAGTATGCTCCCAGGGAAGGGCAGAGGGCAATTACTAATAGCTCCAGAGAGAATGAAGTGGATATGCCAAAGCAGAAATGATGCTAAGTTGTAGATGTGTCTGGTGGTGAAAGAAAAGTCTGATCCTGTGAAGAACAGTATTGCACAGGAAACTGGAATGTTAGGTCCATGAATCAAAGTAAATTGGACAAGGTTAAGCAGGAGATGGCAAGAGTAAACATCCACATCTCCGGAATCAGTGAACTAAAATGGACGGGAATGGGCAAATTTAATTCAGATGACTATTTTATCTACTACATTGCACTCAACATTCAGAAAACTAAGATCATGGCATCTGGTCCCATCACTTCATGGGAAATAGATGGGGAAACAGTGGAAACAGTGTCAGACTTTATTTTGGGGGGCTCCAAAATCACTGCAGATGGTGACTGCAGCCATGAAATTAAAAGACGCTTACTCCTCGGAAGGAAAGTTATGACCAATCTAGGTAGCATATTAAAAAGCAGAGATATTACTTTGCTAACAAAGGTCCATCTAGTCAAGGCTATGGTTTTTCCAGTGGTCATGTATGGATGTGAGAGTTGGACTGTGGAGAAGGCTGAGTGCCAAAGAATTGATGCTTTTGAACTGTGGTGTTGGAGAAGACTCTTGAGAGTCCCTTGGACTGCAGGGAGATCCAACCAGTCTATCCTAAAGGAGACCAGTCCTCAGTGTTCATTGGAAGGACTGATGCTGAGACTGAAACTCCAATACCTCATGCGAAGAGTTGACTCATTGGAAAAGACCCTGATGCTGGGAAGGATTGAGGGCAGGAGGAGAAGGGGACGACAGAGGATGAGATGGTTGGATGGAATCACCAACTTGATGCACATGAGTTTGGGTGAACTCTGGGAGTTGGTGATGGACAGGGAGGCCTGGCATGCTGTGATTCATGGGGTCGCAAAGAGTCGGACACAACTGAGCGGCTGAACTGAACTGAACAGTGTGCAAGAATCGCTTAGAAGAAATGGAGTAGCCCTCATAGTCAACAAAAGTGTTCAAAATACAATACCTGGGTGCAACCTTTAAAATGACAGAATGATCTTGGATTGTTCTAAGGCAAACTATTCAACATCACAGTACTCGAAGTCTATACCCAAAACACTGATGCAGAAAAAGCTGATGTTGACCTGTTCTGTGAAGACCTACAACACCTTCTAGAACAAAAAGATGTTCTTCTCATCATAGGGGATTGGAATGCAAAAGCGGAAGTCAAGAGATACCCGGTATATAATAGACAAGTTTGGCTTTGTAGTACAAAATGAAGCAGAGCAAAGGCTAACAGTTTTGTCAAAAGAACACACTGGTCATAGCAAACACCCTCTTCCAGGAATCCAAGAGACAATTGTACACATGGACATCACGAGATGGTCAATACCAAAATCAGATTGATTACGTTCTCTGCAGTGGAAGTAAGAAATGCTCTATACCATCAGCAACAAGACCTGGAGCTGACTGTGGCTCAGATCATGAGTTCCTTATTGCAAAATTCAGGGCTTAAATTGAAGAAATCAAGAAGATAATTAGGCCTAAATTAAACCCCCACATACAGTGTAGATGATGAATAGATTCAAGGGATTAGACCTGGTAGACAGAGTGCCTAAAGAACTGTGGATGGAGGTTAGTAACATTGTACAGGAGACAGTGACCAAAACCATCCCAAAGAAAAGGAAATGCAAGACTCACGTGAAGCTGGTTGTCTGAAGAGGCTTTACTTTTCTTTTTTTTTTTTTTTTGGGGGGGGGGCATTTATTTACTTATTTATTTGCATTTAGCACAATATCATGTTTTATTTATTTTTTAACATTATTTTTTGCTGGCTTTAGTTTTTAATTAATTAATTAATTTTTAAATATAAATTTTAATTGGAGGCTAATTACTTTACAATATTGTAGTAGTTTTGCCATGCATTGCATGAATCAGCCATGGGTGTACATGTATTCCTCATCCTGACCCCCCCTCCCACCTCCATCCCCATCCCACCCTTCTGGGTCATCCCAGTGCACCAGCCCCGAGCACCCTGTCCCATGCATTGAACCTGGACTGGTGATCCATTTCACACATGATAATATACATGTTTCAGTGCCATTCTCCCAAATCATCCCACCCTCGCCCTCTCCCACAGAGTCCAAAAGACTAGCTAAGGAAAGAAGGAAGCAAAAGGCAAGGGAGAAAGGGAAAGATATACCCAACTGAATGCAGAGTTCCAAAGAATAGCAAGGAAAGATAAGAAGGCCTTCTTAAGTGAACAGTGCAAAGAAATAGAAGAAAATGATAGAATGGGAAAGACTAGAGATATCTTCAAGAAAATTAGAAATATCAAAAGGACATTTCATGTAAGGATGGGCACAGTAAAGGACAGAAACAGTAAGGACCTAACAGAAACAGATAAGATTAAGAAGGGGTGGCAAAAATACACAGAAGTACTATGTAAAAAAGGTCCTAATGGATAACCATGAGGGTGTAGTCTCTCACTTAGAGCCGGGCATTCTGGAGTGTGAATTCAAGTGGGCCTTAGAAAGCATTTCTGTGAACAATGCTAGTAGAGGTGACGGAATTCCACCTGAGCTATTTAAAATCCTAAAAGATGCTGCATTCAATGTATCAGCAAGTCTGGGAAACTCAGAAGTGGCCTCAGGACTGAAAAAGGTCAATTTTCATTCCAATCCCAAAGAAAGGCAATGCCAAAGATTGTTCAAATTACCATACAATTGTACTCATCTCACATCCTAATAAGGTAATGCTCAACATCTGTCAAGCTAGGCTTCAGCAGTATTTGAATAAAAAACTTTCAGATGTACAAGCTGGGTTTAGAAAAGGCAGGGGAAGCAGAGGTCAAATTGCCAACATTTGTTGGATCCTAGAGAAAGCAAGGGAATTCCAGAAAAACATCTACTTCTGCTTCATTGACTACGCTAAAGCCTTTGAGTGTGTGGATCATGACAAACTGTGGAAAATTCTTAAACAGATAGGAATACCAGACCATCTTACCTGTCTCCTGAGAAACCTGTATGTAGGTCAAGAAGCAACAGTTTGCCAAATATCAAAATGTAAAGTTTAAAAAAAAAAAAAAAGAAGCAACAGTTTGAATCAGACATGGAGCAACTGACTGGTTCAAAATTGGGAAAGGAGTACGACAAGGCTGTATATTGTCATCCTGCTTGTTTAACTTTTATATGCAGAGCACATTATGAGAAATGCTGGGCTGGATGAATCATAAGCTAGAATCAAGATTGCTGGGAGAAATCAACATCAGATATGAAGATGATATCACAGTAATGGCAGCAAGTGAAGAGGAACTAAAGAACCTCTTGATGAGGGTGAAAGAGGAGAGTGAAAAAAGTGGGACTGAAACTCAACATTCAAAAACCAAGATGATGGCATCTGGTCCCATCACTTCATGGCAAATAGAAGGGGGAAAAGTGGAAGCAACGACAAATTTTTTTCCTTGGGCTCCGAAATCACTGTGGACGGTGATTGCAGCCATCAGTATCTGTTTCTAACTGTATTAATTTTCTTAAGCAGCTTGGAGTTTTTTGGTTTCAGTTTCTACTGTATTTCTTTTCCTGTCCTATCTTGCTCCTTGCCTACAGAACTGCAAATTTTCTGTGGCTTTTAAGCACTTTAAAGTGCCTCAAGCTGGCCTGTTTTTTTCCTGTGGATTCCAAATTGCATCCATACCACACTGCCTCTCCCACAAGTACTCTATTAGGCAAGATAGAAACCAGTCTCAAAGGCAGCCCCAGACAAGCAAGATCACTAAATGGAAATCCCAGCTTTCCCCTTTTGCCCCAAAGTAAAATTTAGGCATTGTGAAGATTCCTTCTGACTCTGCCATACTGTTTGGAGGGACAGATTAAGTGAGAAAATGACACAAACTTCATGTGCTTTATGGTACTCACTAAGTAGTCATTTGTGCGCTGTAGCTTCCAAACTGGTTTCTAGAATTCTTAGAAAGGTATTTCGTCCCTGTATGTTGTTGTCATCCCAGTGTCTCTGAGATGCACAGGGCCTGAGGCTTCCAAAATTGCTGAGTCCCTCTCACCTATCATCCAATTTACCTTTTTCTTTTTTTTTTTTTTTTACCTTTTTCTTTATTTGGTATTGCTTTATTGCTGTAAGGCTTCGCCTGCTTCCAGAGCTCTGCCAAAATTGGTGTTGACATTCTGTATTTCTTCATCAGTTTAGTTTGTGAAGGGACTGAAGGTTGAAGCTACCTCCTCTGCCGTGTTTTCACTGGACGGTTGCTTTTGATCTGCATCTTGTGTATGAATAGGATTTCAATAGGTGCCAGTGGACTCTCACCTATTGAAATCCTATTCATAACAAGAACTGAACTGTGATGCCTACATTAGGCATTCCCAGTGTAGATGGGAAAGCGTATGACAAGTGTTCTTAAGTAACATGTAAAGCATGGAACCTCACTTCTGTCAGAAGAAATAAGAGAGAAGAAATAAGTTTTGGTGAAGGTGTAGAAAAGGAAAAACTTACACACTGTTGGTGGAATATAATTGGTACAACCACTATGAAACAATATGGTGGTTTCTCAAAAAATTAAAAACAGAACTACTATATAATCCAGCGATTCTACCTCTGTACATTTATCCAAAGAAAATGAAAACACTAAATCCAAAGATATATATGCTTCCCTATGTTCACTGTAGCATTTTTTTGGCCATACCTTGCAGCTTGCAGGATCTTAATTCTCCAACCAGGGACTGAATCCATACCCTCGGCAGAGAAAATGTGGAATCCTAATTACAATATCTAATATATGGAAGCTTCCCTGGTAGCTCTGATGGTAAGGAATCTGCCTGTAATGCAGGAGACCAGGGTTTGATCCCTGGGTCAGGAAGATCCCCTAGAGAAGGGAATGGCAACCCACTCCAGTATTCTTGCCTGGAGAATTCCATGGACAACAGGAGCCTGTTGGACCACAGTCTATGGAGTCACAAAGAGTTGGACAAGACTGAGTGACTAGCACACACAAGATATGGAAGCACATATCCACTGAGAGATGAATAGATAAGATGTGACACATGTATCTATATTTATACCTATCTTTCCATTTGTAACAATATGATCCATTAGAGGGTATGAAGCTAAGTGTAAAGCATAAGGAATATAATCAGCAATACTGCAATAACTTTGATCTGTGGTTATTAGAATTATTGTGATGACCACTTCATAATGTATAAAAACACTGAATCACTATGTCATATGACTGAAACTAAAATAATATTTTGTAAAGAAAATGTTCTAACCATAAAAAAAGAAAAATAAAGCATGGTGTGTATTCCAGGACAAATTATGTAAAACATATTAACTATATATATTATACATATATTAATATTATCATGAAGGTAATGATAACTTGAATCATGACCTTGTGTTAGCTAGGCAGTCAATCTTTTAAGAAAAGTTTTAACAGACATAGAGGGAGTCAGTTCAAATACACAAAACAGCAGAGGCTATGAGTAGTGTCTGCCCCTCTTGTTAGTTTTGACATCACTTTTGTAACAAACAGAGGCTGTTTTTATCTTGAGTACTAGGCTCAACCCTGCTTTAGCCTCTAGGACTTATGCTCAACATAGAGTTCACTGTTCTAATGGTCCCTAGTATTCTTTATCCATTCTTTCTTTTTAGTGAATACAATATTTCTAAAGTATAAACCTTCATAAAATATCCTTTCATGACCTTTCATTGCTCTCAGAATAAATTCTAAACTTTAATGGATGGCTTCCCCCAATTCTTTTATGATTTGACCTTTTGATTATTCATCCATCTTCATCTTTTGCCATTATTTACATTCCTTTCATAGTCTAGTCATATGTCTGTTCCCTGCTCTTCAGTTTTCTAGTCTTTGCTTATATAATGTTCTTCTTTCCTTTCCTTCATAGCTCTTTATATCTCTTATTTGCCTCATATTGATGTCACTACCCCATTCATCATGCCCAAAACAGGTTAGGTATCATTCTTTTGGATTCTACATCTTCCTTTTCATTTATGGTGTGTTGTATGTTTCACATTTTTGTCTGTATCTCTACCAGAGTATAAAACTGAATGTAACAACTTTGAATTTGCCACTGTTATATCTATTCCTAGAAAAAGAGCTGGCACATTTTTAATTGATTAATGTATTATATCATGTGAGCATCTTGGTTTTAAATAATTGAAACTGTAATAATAACTACAACACTGAAATGAAAACATACTTTAACACTAAAAGCTGTTGATTGATTTATAGTTTAGAAGGAACCTGACTGCTGCTTTGGATAGAGCCAAATACATACCTGTGAGAATAGACAAGGCTGTGGTTTTTCCTGCCCCATTTTGTCCTAGGAGAATAGTGATCTGCCCTTTATATAAATTCAAAGACATATTGTTTATTACTACTTTGTCACCTAATTCCTGTGGAATAAAGAAAAGAAATAACTTGATATTTTTCACTTATCACTTATTAAAGATGCTTATATCCTATCCTTAGAAGAAACATCATATCATCAAACTCACATTGTATAAAAAAGATGATACTGTGAACAAGGAGCAATACATGTAGGTGCATTAAGTTTGTAATCTAGCCAAAATAAATATGAAGTCTTGGTGGTATGTATATCTATTTACACTTGGTAAGGAAAATGGAGACTTTTTTACACTTTGTGTATAAAGAACATCATATTGTAATTATGGGTTTAATAAACTGTAGCAGGATCTAGGAAAGCTCACAGAAACTGCCACCAATGATTGGAAAAGTTGATGCCGTGATTTCAGCCGGAAGTTTATTTATTGATAAAAACCTGATGGCTCAGCTGGTAAAGAATCTGTCTGTAATGCAGAAGACCTGGGTTTGATCCCTAAGTTGGGAAGATCCCCTGGAGAGGGGAAAGGCTACCCACTCCAGTATTCTGGCTTGGAGAATTCCATGGACTGTATAGTCCATGGGGTCACAAAGAGTTGGACATGACTGAACGACTTTCACTTCACTTCAAAAGCATGTCCAGAAATTCTTAAGATTCCAAACAGCAGCTCAAATATGGTCCATTATCTGCTTTTGTATGGCAAAAACAAAAACAAAAACAAAAACAAAAACTAGGAACAGTTTTTTATACTTTTAAAGGTTTGGTAAAAAATATAAAACAGAATATGTGACAGACACTCTATGTGGATCATGGAGCCTAAAATATTTATTTGATCCTTTATAAAACATGCTTGACAAACTTTCAGAAGGGTCTTTTGAAAATTCCTACTATAGTTGACTTTTGAACAACATGGGGGTTAATTAACATATAATTTATAGTTGGTCTTTCATATCTGTGCTTCCTGCACATCAACTGATTCAACCAACCATAGACTGCATAGTACTACAGTATTTACTCCTGAAAAATATCCACATAGAAGAGATTGATGTATGGCAAAAGCCAACACAATATTGTAGAGCAATTATCCTCCAATTCAAGAAAATTAGAGATACGAAGGGAACATTTCATGCACAGATGGGCACAATAAAGGACAGAAATGGTATGGACCTAACAGAAGCAGAAGATATAAAGAGGTGGCAAGAATACACAGAACTATACAAAAAACGTCTTAATGACCCATATAACCACGATGGTGTGATCACTCACCTAGAGCCAGACATCTTGGAGTGAAAAATTAAGAAGGCCTTAGGAAGCATCACTATGAACAAAGATAGTGGAGGTGATGGAATTCCAGTTGAGCTATTTCAAATCCTAAAAGATGATGCTGTGAAAGTGCTGCCTTCAATATGCCAGCAAATTTGGAAAACTCAGAAGTGGCCACAGGACTGGAAAAAGTTGGTTTTCATTCCAATCCCAAAAAAGGGCAATGTCAAAGAAAGTTCAAACTACCATACAATTGCACTCATTTCACATGATAGCAAGATAATGCTCAAAATCCTTCAAGCTAGGCTTCAAAAGTATATGAACTAAGAACTTCCTGATGCACAAGCTGGGTTTAGAAAAGGCAGAGGAACCAGAGATCAAATTGTCAACATCCGCTGGATTATAGAAGAAACAAGAGAATTCCAGAAAAACATCTACTTCTGCTTCATTGACTACACTAAAGCCTTTGACTGTGTCGATCACAACAAACCTTGGAAAATTCTTCAAGAGATGGGACTACCAGATCACCTTACCTGTCTCCTGAGAAACCTGTATCAAGGTCAAGAAGCAACAGTTACAACTGGACATGGAACAATGGACTGATCACAGTTGGGAAAGGAGTACATCAAAGCTGTATATTGTCACTTTGCTTATTTAACTTATATGCAGAATACATCATGTGAAATGCTGGACTGGATGAAACACAAGCTGGAGTCAAGACTGCTGGAGAAATATCAACAACCTCAGATATGCAGATAATACCACACTAATGGCAGAAAGTGAAGAGGAACTAGAGCCTCTTGGTGAAGGTGAAAGATGAGAGTGAAAAATCTGCTAAAGACTCAAATTCAAAAAACTAAGATTATGGCATCTAGTCCCATCATTTCATGGCAAATAGAAGTGGAAACAGTGAAAGACTTTATTTTCTTGGGCTTCAAAATCCCTGCGGACAGTGACTGCAGCCACAAAACTAAAAGATGCTTGCTTCTTAGAAGAAAAGCTATGAGAAATCTAGACAGCATAATAAACAGCAGAGACATCACTTTGCCACAAAGTCTTGTATAGTCAAAGCTATGGTTTTTCCAGTAGTCATATACGGATGTGAGAGTTGAATCACAAAGAAGGCTGAGCACTGAAGAATTAATGCTTTTGAACTGTGGTGCTGGAGAAAGTTCTTGAGAGTCCCTTGGACAGCAAGGAGATCAAATCAGTCAATTCTAAAGGAAGCCAACTCTGAATATTCATTGGAAGGATTGTTGTTTTAGGATTTCAAATCCTAAAAGATGATGCTGTGAAAGTGCTGCACTCCATATGTCAGCAAATTTGCAAAACTCAGCAGTGGTCACAGGACTGGAAAAGGTCAGTTTTCATTTCAATCCCAAAGAAAGGCAATGCCAAAGAATGTTCAAATGATCTCACATTCTAGCATTCATCTCACATGCTAGCATTACCAAAAGGCAGAGGAACTAGAGATCAAATTTCCAACATCCACTGGATCATCAAAAAACCTAGAGAATACCAGAAAAACATCTACTCCTGCTTTATTGATTATGCCAAAGCCTTTGACTGTGTAGATCAAAACAAAATGTGGAAAATTCTTCAACAGATGGGCATACCAGACCACCTTACCTTTCTCCTGAGAAACCTGTATGCAGGTCCAGAAGCAACAGTTAGAATCGGACATGGAACAATCAACTGGTTCCAAATTGGGAAAGGAGTACGTCAAGACTGTATATTGACACCCTGCTGATTTAACTTATATGAAGAGTACATCATGTGAAATGTCAGGATGGATGAAGCACAAACTGGAATCAAGATTACCAGGAGAAATATCAATATCTCAGATATGTAGATGACAGCTCTTTTATGGCATAAAATGAAGAGAAACTAAAAAGCCTCTTTATTAAAGTGAAAGAGGTGAGTGAAAAATCTGGCTTAAAACTCAACATTTAAAAAACGAAGATCATGGCATCTGGTCCCATCACTTCATGGCAAATAGATGGGGAAACAATGGAAACAGTGACAAACTTTATTTTTTGGGGCTCCAAAGTCACTGCAGATGGTGACCGAAGACATGAAATTAAACAAAGCTTGCTCCTTGGAAGAAAAGCTGTGACCAACCTAGACAGCATATTAAAAAGAAGAGACATAGGATGAGATGGTTGGATAGCATCACTGACTTGATGGACATGAGTTTTAGCAAGCTCTGGGAGTTTGTGATGGACAGGGAAGCCTGGTGTGCTGCAGTCCATGGGGTTGCAAAGAGTTGGACAAGACTGAGTGACTGAACTGAACTGAACTGACATGTACATTTATACATGTGTGCTAAGTCACTTCAGTCGTGTCTGACTCTTTGTGACCCCATGGACTGCAGCAGCTAGGCTCCTCTGTCCATGGGGTTTTCCAGGCAAGAATACTGGAGTGAGTTGCCATGCCCTCCTCAAGGGGATCGTCCCAAGCCAAGGATCAAATGTGCATCTCATGTCTCCTGCATTGGCAGGTGGGTTCTTTACCTCTAATGTCACCTGGGAAGCCCCCATAGTATACATGTATATTAATCAGGTGACATTTAAGTAGGAAAATTAGCTTTTTGGATGTTAATCAAACCTCAAAAATGTGGTTTTAGAAACACATGGATATTGCCTAGTTGATGTTGTTCTATTCAAATACAATAAATTATACAAACATTCAGAAAATATTTTAATTTGAAAATTAAAACCAATAACCTGAAAGTCTTAGTGTTATAGTAAAACAGAATTCAATAATAATAATAAAAGGTAAGTGGTGTGGTTAGATAAACAACAATTAGAGTAGATTTAAGAGAGAAAAAATATTGCCAAAGATAAGAATGTCATTTTATAATCATAATGAGATCAGCCTTTCAAGAGGACATAATATTACTAAATGTTTATATACCCAATAACTGAATTCAAAATACATGAGGCAACAATCAATAGAACTACAAACAGAAATAGAAAAATGCAGTTATTATCAAAGACTTTGATACTTTGCTCTCAATAATTGTTAGAATATGTAGAATCAGTAAGGATATAGAATACTTGAAGAGCTAACAACTAACTTGTCTTAATTGACATTTTTGTATTAATTCACTTAACATGAGCAGATTACACATTATTTTCAAGTACTTATAAAATTTATTTAGACAAATGATTGACTGAAACAAGTAAGAATCAACACATTTAAAAGAACTGAAGTCATACAAAGTGTCTTTCTTTGACCATAATCAGAGTTAAATTAGAAATTAATTACAAAAAAGATCTCAGGAAAATTCCCCAAGTAATTAGATACAAAATAATACATGTACAAAATCTCTTCTGGAAAATTGAAAAGGAGGAAATACTTCCCAACTCACTATATGAAGCTATCATTATCCTGGTATCAAAATGAGAGAAATACCTTACAACAAATGAAAAGAGAACAATATCTATCATAAAAATCCTCATTAAAAACACTCTAAACAAAATTTAAGAAAATTGAATCCATTAAAAAAGACAATAAAAAGATTCATTTCTGGGAAATAGGCATGAAGAGCTCCATAGACCCACTCCACAGTGGAACAAGAAATTCTGGTAAAAATTAAAAAAAACATGTTTCATGTTGAGGTTTGATAGAAAACTACAAAATTCTGTAAGCAATTATCATTCAGCTAAAAAATAATAATAAAAAAAGGAGTTCAGAACTGAAAAAAAGAAAAAAAAATTAAAAAACAAAACAAAAAACAACCACTTAAAGCCTCCAGAAACTGATCTGAGAAAATACTGCAAATGGAGAAACACTTAAGAAAATCTACTATAACTTGGTAAGAATAGCAAAGGTCTATGTTATTTAACATTTAATTGCTCCATTAATAGTTTGTTATCTAGTTTCCTTCTTTTTTTCAGTGCCCACTTATTCCCCAATATTCTACATTCTGTGGAAAATATCTTGGATTTGTCCATTTCTTTTAATAGGTATTGCTATGACCTTTGTTCAACTATCATTACTTCTGAAGCAAGGTACCATTGGTCTTTGTTTCCTACACTTCTCCTTAACTCCTCAATTTCCAACATCCCATTTCCCACAAGGTAGTCAAAAATGATCTTAAAAAAAAAAAAAAAATATATATATATATATATATATACACACACACATTCCTCTAGCCAAATAATGGCTTCCCAATGAAGCCATTTACTAACATTCTTTTGCCTTCAAATATTGTATTTTTTTTTTTTTTCTGTTCCTCAAACACATTGACAGGGTAACAGGTAGGAAGACTAGGGGTCCCCAAGAGGCAGGAGGAAATAAACTGCAAGTGGCAGACATTTTTTCCTAATTCTATGCTGTCACGGCAACTCCTGGTTCCACTTGAACTTAACTTTTCTCAAACCTTGAGCTAACCAATGTGTTTTTCTTATGGAAATGTTTTTCTTAAGCTATCTTGATGAAACTATGTATTTCCCTTGGAATCTGCCTTTCTTCAAATCCATTTCCCCCAAGACTAACCTTTTTCTCAAACCTTGAACTGCTAATGGCTCTACAAACCAGTATGTCTTACACATGGAAATGTTCTCTTAAGCTCTGTTAATGAAACTATGTATTTGCCTGGAAATCTGCCTTTCTTCAAGATTCATGTCAATTGTTTTATGGCTGGGATGACTCACCTTGTGCCAATGCTATCTCAAAATGCATGCTGTGGGAGAGGGGTCTGGTGCAGCTCTCTCAGTTTTGAGGTGTTTCTTTTATCTAATTAGCAGCTTGCTAACAGATATATAACTCCTTGCTAAAAACTAACAAGGGGGCACACTTTCTGTCCCCTTCTCATGTCTATGCTGGAAGGTTTTACTATCCTTTTTATACTTTAATAAACTTTTGCTACACAAAAGCTCCTAGTGATTGAGCCTCATCTCTGGCCACAGATCAAAATCCTCTCTCTGGAAGTCATGAATCCCAGCATAGCTAATGGCTCGCAGCAGCAATCTTTCAACATGAAAGTCTTTCTCACCTCAGGGTTTTCAAATTTGTGATTTTCTAACATGAGTGTTTTTCCTTTAGCTTTTCAAATAATTGATTCTTCTCATTCTCTAGTTCAAAGGTTATCCCTTCATAGAGGTTTTGCTTTAACTACCTTTGATGTTATCCTCTCCAACCACACACCCAAATGTTCTTATTGCATTATAAAGTTTATTTTCTTCAGAGAATTTTATTACAAAATTCAAATATCACTTGCTGCCAAATCCATTAGAGGAGATTAAAAATAAGCACAACAGGTAGAGCAAATAAGATCACACACAGAATATATATTTATATGTTCTATGAATGCTTCAGATGAGAACTATATTAACTATGATTCTTTATTAAGTATCTCATTTGATTTCTTGGAATAGCTAGTTACAAACAATCCTAATAGTAGTATGTAGTATTCAGTCTTCGTAAGAAAAAGAGACTTTTGAAACAATACCTTGTACAAATGTTTGATCTTGATACCTGCCACCAAGCCAGTAGGTTCAGCCTCAAAATACTTGTTTTGAGTTATCACAGAGTCATTCATTTCTTCTTTTTTTATTTTAATTCTTGGTTTGCTGAACCAGTACGAGTGCTACAAAGAAAGCCAAAGTGAGATTACCAAAGTGAGCATTAAGAAATGAAGCACTCTATCTGAACAGTCTCATAACAAGGAAATCAATTGAGTCATTACCAAAAAATAAGTGAAGTTAAGTAAAGTCCAGGATCAGGAGACTTCACTGGTGAATTCTACTGAACATTTAAATAAGAGTTAACAGCAGTCCTTCTCCAACTCTTCCAAAAAGTATAAGAGGAGGGAACATTCCATAATTCATTCTTATAAGGTCAGTGTTATCCTGACAGCAAATCCAGATAAAGAGATCACAAAGAAAGTAACTATAATCCAATATCTCTTATGACTATAGATGCAAAAACCAACTACTAGCAAACTGAATCTAATAAGCATATCAAAAGAATTATACATCATGATAAAGTGTGATTTATCCCAGGAATGCAGGGGTGTTTCAACAAAAGAAAGTCAATCAATGTAATATATCACATTAATAGAACAAATGGAAGAAACACACGTGGTCATCTCAACTGATGGAAATAAAGCCTTTGACAAAGTGTTTCAAGATAAAGAAGAAAACTATATCAAAATGATAAATGATAACAAAATGATATCATTAATCTATATTTCTGTCTTTGTGCCAGTACCATACTGTCTTGATGACTGTGGCTTTGTAGTAGAGCCTGAAGTCAGGCAGGTTGATTCCTCCAGTTCCTTTCTTCTTTCTCAAGATTGCTTTGGCTATTTGAGGTTTTTTGTATTTCCATACAAATTGTGAAATTATTTGTTCTAGCTCTGTGAAAAATACTGTTGGTAGCTTGATAGGGATTGCATTGAATCTATAGATTGAATCTATAGATAGCTTTGTGTAGTATACTCATTTTCACTATATTGATTCTTCTGATCCATGAAGACGGCAATTTCTCCATCTATTTGTGTCCTCTTTGATTTCTTTCACCAGTGTTTTATAATTTTCTATATATAGGTCTTTTGTGTCTTTAGGTTGATATATTCCTAAGTATTTTATTCTTTTCATTGCAATGGTGAATGGAATTGTTTCCTTAATTTCTCTTTCTGTTTTCTCATTGTTAGTGTATAAGAGTGCAAGGGATTTCTATGTGTTGATTTTATATCCTGCAAATTTACTATATTCATTGATTAGCTCTGGTAATTTTCTGGTGGAGTCTTTAGGGTTTTCTATGTAGAGGATCACATCATCAGCAAGCAGTGAGAGTTTTACTTCTTATGGAACAAAATAGAAAAGCCCAGAGATAAATTCATGTACCTATGGGCACCATATCTTCGACAAAGGAGGCAAGAATATACAATGGAGAAAAGGCAATCTCTTTAACAAGTGGTGCTGAAAAAACTGGTCAACCACTTGTAAAAGAATGAAACTAGAACACTTTATAACACCATACACAAAAATAAACTCTAAATGGATTAAAGATCTAAACATCTAAGACCAGAAACTATAAAACTCCTAGAGGAAATCATAGGCAAAACACTCTCTGACATAAATCACAGCAGGATCCTCTATGACCCACCTCCCAGGTATTGGAAATAAAAGCAAAAATAAACAAATGGGCCTAATTAAACTTAAAAGCTTTTGCACAACAAAGGAAACTATAAGCAAGGTGAAAAGACAGCCTTCAGAATGGGAGAAAGTAATATCAAATGAAGCAACTGACAAAGAATCAATCTCAAAAATATACAAGCAACTCCTGCAGCTCAATTCCAGAAAAATAAACGACCCAATCAAAAAATGGGCCAAAGGACTAAATAGACATTTCTCCAAAGAAGACATACAGATGGCTAACAAACACATGAAAAGATGCTCAACATCACTCATTATCAGATAAACGCAAATCAAAACCACAATGAGGTACCATTTCACGCCAGTCAGAATGGCTGCTATCCAAAAGTCTACAAGTAATAAATGCTGGAGAGAGTGTGGAGAAAAGGGAACCCTCTTACACTGTTGGTGGGAATGCAAACTCGTACAGCCACTATGGAGAACAGTGTGGAGATTCCTTAAAAAACTGGAAATAGAACTGCCATATGACCCAGCAACCCCACTACTGGGCATACACACCAAGGAAACCAGAATCGAAAGAGATACATATACACCAATGTTCATCGCAGCACTGTTTATAATAGCCAGGACATGGAAGCAACCTAGATGGCCATCAGCAGATGAATAGATAAGAAAGCTATGGTACATATACACAATGGAATATTACTCAGCCATTAAAAAGAATACATTTGAATCAGTTCTAATGAGGTGGATTAAACTGAAGCCTATTATACAGAGTGAAGTAAGCCAGAAAGAAAAACACCAATACAGTATAATAATGCATATATATGAAATTTAGAACAATGGTAACAATAACCCTGTATGTGAGACAGCAAAAGAGACACAGAGGTATAGAACAGTCTTTTGGACTCTGTGAGAGAGGGTGAGGGTGGGACGATTTGGGAGAATGGGACTGAAACATGTACATTATCATATGTGAAACGAATCGCCAGTCCAGGTTCGATGCATGATACAGGGTCCTCAGGGCTGGTGCACTGGGATGACCCAGAGGGATGGGATGGGGAGGGAGGTGGGAGGAGAGGTTCAGGATGGAGAACACATGTACACCCATGGTGGATTCATGTCAATGTATGGCAAAACCACTACAATATTGTAAAGCAATTAGCCTCCAATTAAAATAAATAAATTTATATTTAAAAATAAATAAAATAAAAAAATTTTAAATGATATCAAAATGATATGAAGTTTTATTTAAAAAATCCATAGATAACATCATATTCAATGGTGAAATTTCCCCTAATATCAGGAACAAGATAAGGAGGCCTACTTTCA
This sequence comes from Bos grunniens, assembly GCF_055505025.1. Lineage (NCBI taxonomy): Eukaryota > Metazoa > Chordata > Mammalia > Artiodactyla > Bovidae > Bos > Bos grunniens. The sequence goes on from NC_141189.1 coordinate 23,298,029, forward strand.
CTTTTGCTACTCACCACTGTACTGGGAGATTCAGTCAGAACAATGAGGCAGAAAAAGAAATAAAAGGCACTCAAATTGGAAAGGAAGATGACATGATCCTACTTATTAAAAAAAACCCCAAAGAATACACACCCAAACTAGTAGAGATAAACACATTCAGCAAAGGTGCAAGGTATAAGAACAATATGCAAAAATCAGCTGTAGTTTTATATACAAGCAACAAGCAATACAAAAATAAAACTAACAATTCCAGTTACAATAGAATCCAAAATAGTAAAATACTTGGGAATAAAGTTAACGAAAAGTGAAAGACTTGTACAGAAAAAACTGTAAAACTTTGCTGAAAGAATTTAAATAAGACATACAAATAATATTTTTAATCTGGCAATATTAGTTAAAACAATCAACAAATTCAATGTAATTCTTATAAAAATTTAGATGAACATTCTTGGAGAAATACAAAAATTGAGCATTAAGTTCATATGGACTTGCAAGAGGCCCCTAACAGCCAAAACAATGTTGGTAAAGAAGAACTAGGTTGGAGTATTCACACTTTCAAATTTCAAAATTTACTATAAATATACAATAATCAAATCAGTATGGTACTGTTATAAGGATACATATATAGGCCAAAGGAATAAAATTAAAGGTCCAGAAATAAACTAGTACATCTGTGATCAATCTTTTCCATCAAGTGTGCTAAGGCCATTTAATAGGGAAAGAATAGTCTTTTCAAATAGTGTTGTGAAGAGAACAGGATATCCACATGCAAAAGACTGAAGTTGGATCCCTACCTCACACTACACAGAAATTAAATAAAAATTGACCAATGATCTAAATATAAGTGATAAAAATCACCAAACTCTTAGAAGAAAAAATAGACACTTTATATTTGTCATTGTCAAGACTTTATATTTGACAATGGTTACTAAGATATGACACCAAATTCACAGTAACAAAATAAAAATTGGTAAATTGGATTAATCAACACGTAAAGCTTTTATGCATGAAAAGGCACTGTCAAGATAGTGAAAAGACAACCCACAGAATGGAAGAAAATATTTGCAAACCATGTATCTGATAAGAGTCTAGTGTCCAGAATATATAAAAAGACAAACAATCCCATTTTAAAATCGGCACAGAACTTGCATAGACATTTTTCTAAATAATATATACAAATGGTCAATAAGTACATTAAAAGACCTCAGCATGATTAGTCATTAGGGAAATGCAAGTCAAAACAAGATATACCTTATATCCTCAAGGGTAAAATAAAAGAAAGAAAAAAAGAAACAGTTCAGTGGTTTCATTAAACATAGAATTACCAAAAACCACCAAACTGAAAACATTAAACACAAAATTACCATGCTTAGGTACAGTCCCAAATTCCACTCATAGATATAGTTCCAAAAGACCTGAAACAGGTATTCAAACAAACACTTATACATAAATATTCATAGCATCACTACTCAATAGTCATAGGATGTCCTTTACATCCAACTAAGAATGACTAGATAAAGGAAATACTTAGCCTCTGTGTATATACAATAGAATATTATTCAGCAATCAAAAAGATTGAAGTACTGATACATACTATAACATGGATAAACCTCAAAAACATGCTAAGCAAAAGAAGTCAGACACAAATGATCACATACTGACTGACTATTTCTATGAAACATCCAGAATTGGTAAATCCATTGAAAAAGAAAGCTGATTAGTAATTACTAGGGACTTGGGATAGGGGAAAATGGGATATGGCTTCTTAATGAGTATAGAATTTTATTTTTGGGTGATGAAAAGATTTTGGAACTAGATTTGTGCATGTATGGGGTTTCCTGGGTGGCTCAGTGATAAAGAATCTAGCTGCTAATGCAGGAGACACAGAAGACGTGGGTTTTACCTCCAGAAAGATCCCCTGGAGGAGGAACTGGAAAGCCACTCCAGTATTCTTGCCTGTACAATCTCATGGACAGAGGGGTACCGTCCAGGATTCTGTCCCTGGCCGGCTATACTCCTCTGGGTTGTAAAGAGTTGGACACGACTGAGCAACTGAGCATGCCACATATGCATGTGCATGTATATTGTAAATGTATAAAATGTCATCACCTGTTCACTTTTAATTTTAAGTTATATGAATTTCACCTAAATTAAAACACTAAATGTGAAAAAAATGAGGCACTAAAAATTTAAAAACACTTTAGCTTGGTTTACTTTTTGAGATACAGGAAATCTGCTACATACTTTCAGGGGTTATTTTGTTGTTGTTTGGTCACTAAGTTGTGTCTGACTCTTTGCGACACCATGGACTGTAGCATGCCAGGCTCCTCTGTCCTTCACTATCTCCTGGAGTTTGTTGAAATTCATGTCCATAGAGTCAGTGATGTTATCTAACCATCTCATCCTTGGCCACCTCCTTCTCCTTTTGCCTTCAATCTTTCCCAGCATCAGGGTTTTTTCCAATAAGTTGGATCTTTGTACCAGGTGGCAAAGTATTGCAGCTTAAGCTTCAGCAACAGTCCCTCCAATGAATATTCAGTATTGATTTCCTTTAAGATTGACTGGTTTGATCTCCTTGCAGTCCAAGGGACTCTCAAGAGTCTTCTCCAGCACCACAGTTTGAAAGCATTGATTCTCCAATGCTCAGCCTTCTTTATGGTCCAATCCTCACATGTGTACATGACTACTGGAAAAATTATATCTTTGACTATATGGATCTTTGACTATACAGACCTCAGCAAAATGATGTCTCTGCTTTCCCTCCAAAGAGAAAGCGTCTTTTAATTTCATGGCTGCAGTCACCAGTGATTTTGGAGCCCAAGAAAATAAAAATCTGTCACTGCTTCCATTTTCCCCCTTCTATTCGCCATGAAGTGATGGGACCAGACGCTATGATCTTAGTTTTTTAAATGTTGAGTGTTAAGCCACTTTTTAACTTTACTCTTTCACCCTCATCAAGAGGCTCTTTAGTTCTCTTCACCTTCTGCTATTAGAGCAGTATCATCTTCATATCTGAGTTTGTTGATATTTTCCCTGTAATCTTTATTCCATCTTGTGATTCATCCAGTCTTCCATTTTGCATGATGCATTGTGCATGTTAGTTAAATAAGCAGGACAACAATATACGGCCTTGTCATACTCCTTTCCCAATTTTGAACCAGTCAATTGTTCCATGTCTGGTTCTAAATGCTGCTTCTTGATCTGCATACAGATTTTTCAGGAGACAGGTAAGGTGGTATTGCACTTCTATCTCTTTAAGAATTTTCCACAGTTTTTTTGTGATTCACACACTCAAAGGCTTTAGCATAGTCAATGAAGCAGAAGTAGATATTTTTCTGGAACTCCCTTGCTTTCTTCAGTGATCCAGTGTATGTTGGCAATTTGATCTCTGGTTCCTCTGCCTTTTCTAAACTCAGCTTATATATCTGGAAGTTCTCAGTTCACGTACCTCTGACAATGCTAAAGAATGTTCAAACTACCATACAATTGTTCTCATTTCACATACTAGCAACGTTAAGCTCAAAATACTTCAAGTTAGGCTTCAGAGGTACGTGAACTGGGAAACAGAGACAGACATCACACTCTTGGGCTCCAAAACCACTGCTGACGGTGACTGCAGCCATGAAATTAAAAGATATTCCTTGGAAGAAAAGCTATGACAAACCGAGACAGCATATTAAAAAGAAGAGACATTACTTAGCTGACAAAGGTCCATCTAGTCAAAGCTATGGTTTTTCCAGTAATCATGTACGGATGTGAGAGTTGGACTATAAAGAAAGCTGAGCGCTGAAGAATTGATGGTTTTGAACTGTGGTGTTGGAGAAGACCCTTGAGAGTCCCTTGGACTGCAAGGAGATCCAACCAGTCAATCCTAAAGGAAATCAGTCCTGAATATTCATTGGAAGGACTGATGTTGAAGCTGAAACTCCAATATTTTGGCCACCTGATGCAAAGAACTGACTCATTAGAAGAGACCTTGATGCTGGGAAAGACTGAAGGCAGGAGAAGAAGGGGATGACAGAGGATGAGATGGATGGTATCGCTGACTCAGTGGACATGAGTTTGACCAAGTTCTGGGAGTTGGTGATGGACAGGGAAGCCTCGTGACCTGCAGTCCATGGGGTCACATAGATGGACTGAGCAACTGAACTGAACTGAACCCTCCACTCATCAGGATCTAAGAAACTATCACATATGAACTTAACAGGGAACATAGTTTACAGACACTTTTACATTTTTTACATTTTTACAATTTTACACTTTTACATTTTTACACTTTTACATTTCTTTATACTCCAAATTAATCCATTATGTACTACTTGACTGAAGAAGGGCTACGTTACTCACAGTGTTTTAATGTACAGGGTTTCAGTATCTTATTCATACTGTTCATCTGCATATGTGGAAGGTCTTTAAAGTATATCAAGAAATGGCCAGTATTTCAGTATGGATGGTACGCAAACGATTCTGTACATGCCCTTGCTCATAAGGACTATGGTTTTCACAACAATAGAAGCATTAGAACTCACCATAAGAAAAAAGTACCATGGTTGAGGCATGCCATATTGCCCTGGAAAGACAGCTTCTATGTACCAGGTTACAAGGCCATACAAGAAAGCATCAATTACAAGCATTCCCATCATATGGCCAAAGGTGAGGTTATCCTCAAGGGTGGCTGGTGTCCAAATCTTATTCCAGTTCACACCAGTTTCTGAAATAAAAGGAGATATATACCATAGATGACAGCTCTGTGATTGAAACAGCAAAACACAAAACAAAATAGAAAAAAAGGTTGATAATCTAAATTTTACTAAGGTGAATTATCTATATGTTGATACCCTTAGTAATTAGTTCATCCAAGAAAATGATGGAATATGTAATAACATTGATTTCTTTCCTCCTCCCTTGAAAATCTACAAAAATAATAGGAATGCCTGAGATAAAGTCAATGACTAAAAAACAAAAATGAAGAGTAACAAAAAGCCAAGAAAAAAAAAAAAAAGACCTATTAGAAACTATCCCTCTACTTTTCCTCTAATTTTAAGTTCCCACTGAAATAACCATTAGTATATACACATTTGGAAAAACATTTAATATAACTAGAGAAGGATGATTACCAAGTAGAAGAGAAAAAGAAGTTTTGCTGACAGTACTGATGGAAAGAGAAAAACATGTTACCAAAAGATTACAAGTAGCACAACTGAAAAAGCATCAGGGCTTGCAGTGAACTCCTAATGCAAATAAGAAAGATGTTAAACACAGTGGCCCATGAAACCCATCCTGCCTTCAACTTTAGCCCTTCTCCTATAGCTCAGCACTATGAGAAGAATGTTCATAAACATTGTGTCTTTGAGAAAGCTATATAAGCAGAGGTACTAGCCTGAGAAAAAAGGATTTGGTCAATTAAAGGTGATTATCAAAATGAAAGCCATCTCAGAGGCAATGAACAGTACATTAGAAAATGTAGGGAAAAAAAAAAGAATGCACAATACAAACTTCAGGAAGTCTATCATAACTTGAGAAATTCTGCTACTGAAAATAAAATAGGAGTTCCTGAAAAACAAAAGTAATACAAAAAAAAAAGCAAATGATTAATAAAATAACTTCACAAAAGTAACTCAGAAAACTAAAACTGTTTTAGTTTTAATTCTGTTGCAGATTAAGCCAATGAAAATTCACTAATTAAACCTAGTAAATTTTCTAATGCTTCATGTATAAAGTAAGAATGATCTAAGTATCCACAAAGAAATCTTATATATATTCCTATGACTGGCTATTCATTTGGATTAGACTATTGTTCACAGATGAGAAAACTATCTTCAATCCTCATTAATCAATAAATGCAATGAAATTCCCACTAAAGATTAACAATATTTTTCATAGCATTTGGCAAAGTTATCCTGAAGTTCAAGAGGTAAGCAAAGTGATAAGAATGACTGAAGAGCAACAAGGTATGAAGACAAGACCAACAGATATTAAGACTTATTATAAAGCTATAATGAGTAAAACCATCATGGTATTGACACAAAAGGAGACTAAAAAAGAATGGAAACTATTAATACCACTAGAACCAGATCCATGCATGTATTGAAAGGTGATGTGAAGTAGGTGAAATGAAAAAGCAATAGAGAACAATAGACATTCCAATAAATTATTGTAAAAGCTTGATTTTCATGTGAAAAAAAATAAAATTAGATATAGCAACTCTATGCTTATTGAAAATCCAGATGTAAAAATTAAAAAATATAAAATTTAGAAGAAAATACAGGATTATCTTTATGACTCTGGGTATTGAAGGATTTCTTAAAGATGACACAAGTGTACAAATTAAAGGAAAAGACTGACAAGCCTGATTACATTATAGAATTTTTTTGGAAAAAAGATACCATGAACACAAGTTAAATGAATCACAGTCTAAGGATAGTTATTTACATTGTGGATAACTGTAACCATGAAATTAAAAGATGCTTGCTTCTTGGAAGAAAAGCTATGACAAACCTAGGCAGTGTATTAAAAAGCAGAGACATCACTTTGCGGACAAAGGTCAGTATAGTCAAAGCCATGGTTTTTCCAGCAGTCATGTATGGATGTGAGAGTTGAACCACAAAGATAGCTGAGCACTGAAGAATTGATGCTTTTGAACTGTGGTGCTGGAAAAGACTCTGGAGAGTCCCATGGACAGCAAGGAGATCAAACCAGTCAATCCTAAAGGAAATCAACCTTGAATATTCATTGGAAGGACTGATGCTGAAGCTGCAATATTTTGGCCACCTGCTATAAAGAATGGACTCATTGGAAAAGACCCTGATGCTGGGAAAGATTGAGGGCAGGAGGAGAAAGGGGTGACAGAGGATGAGATGGTTGGATGGCATAGCCAACTGAATGGACATGAGTTTGAGCAAACTCTGGGAGATAATGAAGGACAAAGAAACCTGGTGCAGTCCATGGGATTGCAAAGAGTCAGACACGACTGAGCGACTGAACAACTTACAACATTTAGACAATTCAAATACTTTTATGTAGCAATAAAGCCTTCCTTTTCTCCCTTAAAATTGATAGATTTAGATGCTATTTTTTACTTAGCATAAAAGATAAAGTAATTCCATGGTGTAAAGGATATAAAATTTTGAAATACCCCCCAGTTTACAGTCCATTTCTCCTTATCTTCTAATGTTCTGGCATTTTGTGTCCTGGGGAGCAGCAATGCAAATGTTCATTTGAAAAGGATGTCCCTTCTAAAAATGAAGACAAGTAGGAAAGGCAGCCCCTCACTTCACATAAGAAAAGAAGGAAAATAAGGTACAGAGGACAGGTACATGGGTCCTTGGTTTTCCTATTTCAGGGAAACCCTGGTGAAATATTCAGGTGGAATCATGTGGAATATCCAACATTGCATGATTGGTGGTATTGTTATTGGCAGAGTAAGGCAGCTAGATAAATAAACCCGAAGTGATGTTACTGACCCCTCATACCTTAAAAGCCACATTCAGAGCTTGTATAACTTTCCAAGTGTTTATAAAGGCCAAAGAGTCTCAGAGAGAGCCAGAGGAAGGCAGAGAACTGAATGAGGACTTTTAAGGCTAGATCTACTAGCCAGAACCATGTTTCTAACAGATGCGGGCCAAACATAAAGAGTCACACTTCAGTTTGTAAGAGTCCATAAAGCAGCTCAGGTTAGGTACTCTACTGTAGATATACAAGATCCAGAAGATACCACATGTATTTGAGGCCACCATGTCCCTCCATCATAAGAGATCTCATAAATTTCCAAACCCATCCATACTATTTTGAAGAATATGAGAAGGAAAGAGACGTCTGAAAAACTGACTCATTCAGAAGACCATATCAGATCAGATCAGTCTCTCAGTCGTGTCCGACTCTTTGCGACCCCATGAATTGCAGCACGCCAGGCCTCCCTGTCCATCACCAACTCCCGGAGTTCACTCAGACTCAAGTCCATCGAGTCAGTGATGCCATCCAGCCATCTCATCCTCTGTCGTCCCCTTCTCCACCTGCCGCCAATCCCTCCCAGCATCAGAGTCTTTTCCAATGAGTCAACTCTTCCCATGAGGTGGCCAAAGTACTGGAGTTTCAGCTTTAGCATCATTTCTTCCAAAGAAATCCCAGGGCTGATCTCCTTCAGAATGGACTGGGTTGGATCTCCTTGCAGTCCAAGGGACTCTCAAGAGTCTTCTCCAACACCACAGTTCAAAAGCATCAATTCTTCGGCGCTCAGCCTTCTTCACAGTCCAACTCTCACATCCATACATGACCACAGGAAAAACCATAGCCTTGACTAGATGAACCTTTGTTGGCAAAGTAATGTCTCTGCTTTTGAATATGCTATCTAGGTTGGTCATAACTTTCCTTCCAAGGAGTAAGCCTCTTTTAATTTCATGGCTGCAGTCACCATCTGCAGTGATTTTGGAGCCCAGAAAAATAAAGTCTGACACTGTTTCCACTGTTTCCCCATCTATTTCCCATGAAGTGATGGGACCGGATGCCATGATCTTAGTTTTCTGAATGTTGAGCTTTAAGCCAACTTTTTCACTCTCCACTTTCACTTTCATCAAGAGGCTTTTTAGTTCCTCTTCACTTTCTGCCATAAGGGTGGTGTCATCTGCATATCTGAGGTTATTGATATTTCTCCCAGCAATCTTGATTCCAGCTTGTGTTTCTTCCAGTCCAGCGTTTCTCATGATGTACTCTGCATATAAGTTAAATAAACAGGGTAACAATATAAAGCCTTGACATACTCCTTTACCTATTTGGAACCAGTCTGTTGTTCCATGTCCAGTTCTAACTGTTGCTTTCTGACCTGCATACAAATTTCTCAAGAGGCAGATCAGGTGGTCTGGTATTCCCATCTCTTGAAGAATTTTCCACAACTGATTGTGATCCACACAGTCAAAGGCTTTGGCATAGTCAATAAAGCAGAAATAGATGTTTTTCTGGAACTCTCTTGCTTTTTCCATGATCCAGCAGATGTTGGCAATTTGATCTCTGGTTCTTCTGCCTTTTCTAAAACCAGCTTGAACATCAGGAAGTTCACGGTTCACATATTGCTGAAGCCTGGCTTGGAGAATTTTGAGCATTACTTTACTAGCGTGTGACATGAGTGCAATTGTGCGGTAGTTTGCGCATTCTTTGGCATTGCCTTTCTTTGGGATTGGAATGAAAACTGACCTTTTCCAGTCCTGTGGCCACTGCTGAGTTTTCCAAATTTGCTGGCATATTGAGTGCAGCACTTTCACAGCATCATCTTTCAACTGGAATCCATCACCTCCACTAGCTTTGTTCTTAGTGATGCTTTCTAAGGCCCACTTAACTTCACATTCCAGGATGTCTGGCTCTAGGTCAGTGATCACACCATCATGATTATCTGGGTCGTGAAGATCTTTTTTGTACAGTTCTTCTGTGTATTCTTGCCATCTCTTCTTAATATCTTCTGCTTCTGTTAGGTCCATACCATTTCTGTCCTTTATTTTGCCCATCTTTGCATGAAACGTTCCTTTGTTATCTCTGATTTTCTTGAAGAGATCCCTAGTCTTTCCCATTCTGTTGTTTTCCTCTATTTCTTTGCATTGATCGCTGAAGAAGGCTTTCTATCTCTTCTTGCTCATTCAGAAGAACCTGAGTAAATCACTAAATTAGACTTATATTTATTTTCTTCAGCACAATAGTGCTGAGTTTGGAGGAAAATTAGTTACAGGAAATAAAGACCTTATATTTGCTTTTTACATCAGAGTAGTATAATGTATCAGAGAATGCAATGGCACCCCACTCCAGTACTCTTGCCTGGAAAATCCCATTGGCGGAGGAACCTGGAAGGCTGCAGTCCATGGGGTCGCTAAGAGTCGGACACGACTGAGCGACTTCACTTTCACTTTTCACTTTCATGCATTGGAGAAGGAAATGGCAACCCACTCCAGTGTTCTTGCCTGGAGAATCCCAGGGGTGGTGGAGCCTTGTGGGCTGCCATCTATGGGGTCGAACAGAGTCGGATACGACTGAAGCGACTTAGCAGCAGCAGCAGCAGCAGCAGCAGTATAATGTATTATTGGAACAGATGTAGAAAAACTCATGTGTTACTGGTGGGACAATAAATTGATCTACTCTTTTTGAAGATTATCATAAACTTTGGCCACCTCATGCGATGAGTTGACTCATTGGAAAAGACTCTGAGGCTGGGAGGGATTGGGGGCAGGAGGAGAAGGGGACAACAGAGGATGAGATGGCTGGATGGCATCACTGACTCGATGGACATGAGTCTCAGTGAACTCCGGGAGTTGGTGATGGACAGGGAGGCCTGGCGTGCTGTGATTCATGGGGTCGCAAAGAGTCAGACACGACTGAGCGACTGATCTGATCTGATCTGATTCACACCATATGAGAAAATATATGAATACTATTAAGGGCAGTAGCAAAAAGTTGGAAAATTCTTAAGCATACATTGATAAAGAATGGTTAATTAATTATAATACCTTTTTGTAATGGAATACTAAACAGCTTTGTAAAAGAAAAGAGTCTATCTCTATGTGGGAAGAGGTTTAACATATATTATTAGGTAAATAAGGAAAGTTGTAGAATAGAAGGTTAGTTCACACAATTGCCTTCATAATAAAAAAACAAATCCGGAAATAAATATTTTTATAGTATGTTCTTACCTCTTTAGTCACAGTCCCACCCACACTGTCTCTTTCTACATTTTTAGGAATCAAATAGAAAAGGCAAAATTTGCAAGGCAAACACTTACGTTTTGTTTCAAACTTGACAAGGAGTTTAATCCCCAGTGCCAAAGCAATATTTGGGCTGAGACAGGCAGCTACCTTCATGGTAAGGTTTATCCGTCCATAGTATTGAGCAATGGAATTAAATGGAAAGAAACTCACAAAATATATAAAGCTTCCAGCAGAAGCAGCCAAACGGGCTGCAAATGAGAAGGAAATTATAAGGTCAGTTTAAAGCAATATACAAACTAATGAATGATAAATAAACTATAAGTAAGTTCATAAGAATACACTAAAGGATAAGAATGTAAACTCTATGAGGGAAGAGAATTTATCTTTTTCACCCTCATATCACCGATGTCTGGAACACAATATGTGTTCAGTAAATATTTATTAAATGAATGAATTAATGTATAGGATGACAATGTATAGGATATTTACCACATATGATAAAAATGTGCAGTCATTTAAACAAAGAATCACCCTTACATTTGTTCCTTTCTCATTTCTAAAACTTACTTATTCATTATTACTTGGTTTGGAGAATTATAAATGCACATCATTAGCATTAATATAAATTTAATACCTTAGTGTTTCTAGAGTTTGAAATTATGGGCAGAATAATAAGCCATAGTGAAGTTTTTAACACATGCTTTCAATCTACATCATGATAGTCAAAAGAGAATAGTTAAATAAATAGTTAATTATTGAGAGTTGGATATGATTAGGTCCATAAATACAGGCTCCTGTAAGCTAGAAAAAGAATTTTTGTCAAGATTATCATTGAGACAGGAGATCAAGAAGGTGGAGTAAGAGGATGTGGTGCTCACCTCCCTTCATGAACACATAAAAAAATACATACACATGTAGAATAATTCTCACTGAAAACTAATTGCAAACAGGTAGAAAGATTATTGTAAAATCAAAGTTCTAAGAAAGATACTCATAGAATATGACAGGATGGGAAGAAAAACAATCAGGTTGTGGAATCTGTGTCCTTAGGAGGGGAATCAGAGATTGCATGGGTAGATATTTGCCATGGGGACTGAGCAGGTTGAGCCACAGACTGGGTGTCCCAGCTCGCGGGTCCTATATGGAGGAGACAAGCCCGTTGGCTGGCTGGAGAACCATGGAGGCAGAAAAGAAGGTTGGAGATGCCTAGACTCCACTTTTGAGGAATGTTCAGGTGCTCACTTGCCCCAGGCAAGGCTGAGAAACATATTCTCTAGCAGCTGCAGGGTTTCCTGAGACCACCTCCCTACACTTCCCAGCCCAAGCCAAGCAAAAACACTAGCACTGCTCACTCCACACTGCAGTGTGGCACTGGAGCTAGGGTGGTCAGGATTAAAGGCTCAAACTTGGGATGCAGAGATGATCCAGTCCCAGGGATGAGACCAGGTGGGTGGTGGCCATTTTTGTCACCTTCTCAAGTGATGTCCTAGAAGCAACCCAGACTTTTGACACCAGCAAGGATGCTGGGCTTCCCACAGTTGCCTGTGTGCCCTTGTCCAAGCTGAAAAAACTCTTTGGCCCCACTCACAGCACACATAGTGTGACACTAGATCTAGGGCAGTCACGACCGGGGAGGAGATATGATTATCAGCTGCATCTGAGCAGAGTGGCAGGTGCCCACACAAGCAAAACACTGGAGTCCTTTTAGGTGCATGTGCCCACTTGCTTCTGCACACCTCTCCTTTGAGGCAAAAGTCCTGGTAAGTACCCTGTAAAGTGAAAAGGTTACAATTATATTGTCACCCTTCTTATTTATCTGATCAACAACATGAGATATGCAGATGACACCACCCTAACGGCAGAAAGAGCCTCTTGGTGAAGGTGGAAGGGGAGAGTAAAAAAGGACTGATGCTGAAGCTGAAGCTCCAATACTTTGGCCACCTGATCTGAAGAGCTGACTCATTGGAAAAGACCCTGATGCTGGGAAAGACTAAAGGCAGGAGAAGAGGATGACAGAGGACAAGATGCTTGGACAGCATCACTAGCTCAAGGAAATGAGTTTGAGCAAACTCCAGGAGATGTTTAAGGACAGGGGAAACCTGGCATGCTCAGTTCATGGGGTTGCAAAAAATTCAGACATGACTGAGTAACTGAACAACAAAGCACCTATTTACGGTAAAAACTCTCTAGAAAGCAGCATAAAGGGAACCTAACTAAACATTGTAATGACCATTTATGACAAACCTCTGGCAAACATCCTACACAATGGTGAGAAGCTGAAAATATTTTTTTCCAAGATCACGAACATGACAAGGATGTCCACTCTCACCGATTTTATTCAACATAATTTTTCTATAGCAATCAGAGAAGAAAAAGAAATAAAGAATAAAAATTGGAAAAGAAGAAGTAAAACTTTCACTGTTTGCAGATGACATGATACTATAAACAGAAGATCTTAAAGATGCTACCAGAAAACCACTAGGGCTCATCAATGAATTTCGTAAAGTTGCAGGTAACAAAATTAACAGAGAAATCTATTGCATTTCTACACACTATCAGAAAGAGAAATTCAAGAAGCAATTTCATTTACCACTGTATCAAAAAGAGTAACATACCTAGGAATAAGCCTACCTAAGAAAATCAGAGATACCAAAGGAATATTTCATGCAAAGATGGGCTCGATAAAGGACAGAAATGATATGGACCTAACAGAAGCAGAAGATATTAAGAAGAGATGGCAAGAATACACAGAAGAACTATACAAAAAAGATCTTCACAACCCAGATAATCACGATGGTGTGATCACTGACCTAGAGCCAGACATCCTGGAATGTGAAGTCAAGTGGGCCTTAGAAAGCATCACTATGAACAAAGCTAGTGCAGGTGATAGAATTCCAGTTGAGCTGTTCCAAATCCTGAAAGATGATGCTGTGAAAGTGCTGCACTCAATATGCCAGCAAATTTGGAAAACTCAGCAGTGGCCACAGGACTGGAAAAGGTCAGTTTTCATTCCAATCCCAAAGAAAGGCAATGCCAAAGAATGCGCAAACTACCGCACAATTGCACTCATCTCACACGCTAGTAAAGCAATGTTCAAAATTCTCCAAGCCAGGCTTCAGCAATATGTGAACCGTGAACTTCCTGATGTTCAAGCTGGTTTTAGAAAAGGCAGAGGAACCAGAGATCAAATTGCCAACATCCGCTGGATCATGGAAAAAGCAAGAGAGTTCCAGAAAAACATCTATTTCTGCTTCATTGACTATGCCAAAGCCTTTGACTGTGTGGATCACAATCAACTGTGGAAAATTCTTCAAGAGATGGGAATACCAGACCACCTGACCTGCCTCATGAGAAATTTGTATGCAGGTCAGGAAGCAACAGTTAGAATTGGACATGGAACAACAGACTGGTTCCAAATAGGTAAAGGAGTATGTCAAGGCTGAATATTGTCACCGTGTTTATTTAACTTCTATGCAGAGTACATCATGAGAAACACTGGACTGGAAGAAACACAAGCTGGAATCAAGATTGCTGGGAGAAATATCAATAACCTCAGATATGCAGATGACACCACCCTTATGGCAGAAAGTGAAGAGGAACTAAAAAGCCTCTTGATGAAAGTGAAAGTGGAGAGTGAAAAAGTTGGCTTAAAGCTCAACATTCAGAAAATGAAGATCATGGCATCCAGTCCCAGCACTTCATGGGAAATATATGGGGAAACAGTGGAAACAGTGTCAGACTTTATTTTTCTGGGCTCCAAAATCACTGCAGATGGTGACTGCAGCCATGAAATTAAAAGAGGCTTACTCCTTGGAAGGAAAGTTATGACCAACCTAGATAGCATATTCAAAAGCAGAGACATTACTTTGCCAACAAAGGTCCGTCTAGTCCAGGCTATGGTTTTTCCTGTGGTCATGTATGGATGTGAGAGTTGGACTGTGAAGAAGGCTGAGTGCCGAAGAATTGATGCTTTTGAACTGTGGTGTTGGAGAAGACTCTTGGGAGTCCCTTGGACTGCAAGGCGATCCAACCAGTCCATTCTGAAGGAGATCAGCCCTGGGATTTCTTTGGAAGGAATGATGCTAAAGCTGAAACTCCAGTACTTTGCCCACCTCATGCAAAGTTGACTCATTGGAAAAGACTCTGATATTGGGAGGGATTGGGGGCAAGAGGAGAAGGGGACGACAGAGGATGAGATGGCTGAATGGCATCACTGACTCGATGGACGTTGAGTCTGAGTGAACTCCGGGAGTTGGTGATGGACAAGGAGGCCTGGTGTGCTGTGATTCATGGGGTTGCAAAGGGTCGGACACGACTGAGCAACTGATCTGATCTGATCTGGTCTGAAGGAAACAAAACACCTGTACTCTGAAAACTACAAGATGCTGATGAAAGCAACCAAAGAAGACACAAACAGATGAAAGACATCCCATGGTCATGGATTGGAAGAATCAACATAGTCAAACACAGAAATCTAAAGACTGAATGCAATCCCTATCAAATTACCAATGGCATTTTTCACAGAATTGGAACAAAAAATCCAAAACTTTGTATGGAGAAACAAAAGCCTCCATGTAATGAAAGCAATCTTGAGAGATAAAACAGAGCTGGAAGAATCAGGATCCCTGACTTCATATTATATTACAAAGCTATAGTCATCAAAACAGTATGGTACTGCCACAAAAACAGAAATATAGACCAATGGGAAAAGGAATCAGCTATGAAAGTATTAGTTGCTCAGTCATGTCTGACTCTTTGCAACCCCATGGATTAATTGTAGCCCACCAGGCTCTTTTGTCCATGGAATTCTCCAGGCAAGAATACTGAAGTGGGTTGCCATTTCCTTCTCCAGGGGCATCTTCCCAACCCAGCAATCTAACCCGAGTCTCTTACATCTCCTGCATTGTAGGTAGATTATTTACCATCTGAGCCATCAAGGAAGCCTGTTAATCAGTTAAACGTCAACACCAAAAAAAGTTAAAACTAAATAAAAATCTATCTCTTGAGGTATAACTAGGTTGCTTCCATGTCTTGGTTATTTTAAATAATGCTGTAATGGGGGTACAGATATCTCTTTGAGAAGTAATTTCAATTCCTTTGGATGTATACCTAGAAGTGGGATTGCTGTATCTTATGGTAATGCTATTTGTAATTTTTTAAGAAACCTCAAAATGTTCTACAGAGTGGCTACAACAATGTATATTCCACCAACTGTATATATGCTATGCTATGCTATGCTAAGTCACTTCAGTCGTGTCCGACTCTGTGCGACCCCATAGACGGCAGCCCACCAGGCTCCACCGTCCCTGGGATTCTCTAGGCAAGAACACTGGAGTGGGTTGCCGTTTCCTTCTCCAATGCATGAAAGAGAAAAGTGAAAGTGAAGTCGCTCAGTCGTGTCTGACTCTTAGCGACCCCATTGACTGCAGCCTACCAGGCTCCTCCATCCATGGGATTTTCCAGGCAAGAGTACTGGAGTGGGGTGCCATTAAAGTTCTTTATTCTCCACATCCTCACCAACACATGCTATATTTTGTAATCTTGGTAATAGCCAACCTAACAGTTGTGATAATTGAATCTGAGTTCCAGATTACCACATTATGAAATTTAAATTTAAATGTCAAGTTTTGAAAAAATTGACAAGGAATACAGAGAAACAAGTAAGGAGAAAATAAATAAACAGCAGTTATCCCCAAGAAAGACCAGATGGTGGACTTTCTAGATCAACAGATTTAGACAAATGTTCTAAGATGCTCACACAGCTAAAGAAAGATGAGGATAAACTCAAGAAAATTATATATGAGCAAAACAAAGTATCAATAAAGAGGTGAAAAACATAGGAAGGAATAAAGAAATTCTGAAGCTGAATAATACAATAAAAGCAATGACTATTCAGTAGAGTGTTTCAAAATTGAATTTTCACAGGCAGGAGACTCAGTGAACTTTAAAACTATACAATTGGAAAGTTCAGTTTTGAGTAATTTAAAGTAATAAGATTGAAGAAAAGCAAACAGTGTAGGGATCTGTGGGATAACATTAAGTGGACCAACATAACCACTGTCAGAGCGCATGAAAGAGAAGACAGAATAAAGGAGAACTTATTTGAAGCAATAGTGGATGAAATTTTCCCAAACTTGATGAAAACAAATATAATGATTCAAGAAGCTTATCAAGAAGCTTAACAAACTCTAAATAGCACGACCTGCAGAAGACTGACACTGAGCACATTATAATCAAATTGTTAAAATCTAAAGACAAAGAATTTGGAAAGGAGCAAGAGAAGAGGATCATATGCAAAGATCCTCATATGATTATTGGAAGAATTTCTAAACAGAAAGTTTGAAGGTCAGGAGGCTGTGGGTGAATATATTCAGATTTCTCAAGGAAAAAAATCAGTAAAAACCAAGAATTCTTAATGCTTCAAACTGTTCTTTTAAGATGAAGGAGAAATGAGTAACAAATAAAGAAAAATTACCTGTCCTGGGGTCTTTCAGGTTGAAAGAAATATAGTTGAGGCTATATGAACAAGCAAAGATCTCCAGTAAAAGTAAATTCATGTACAATTATTAAAGCTAGTATTACTGTATCAACTATACCTCAACTTAAAAAGAGGAATGCAGGAGAGTCTGAGTCAGAGAAGATTATGTGATAATCAAAGTAGAATTGGAATGATGGAATTGCCAAAAGAGTTCATAAGCCAAGGAATGTTGACTGTTTTCAAAAATGGGAAAAAGGCAAGAAAATGTATTCTTTACTATAGGCTCCCAAGGAATACAGTAGTGCGTCTTTTAGCCAAGTGCACACAGGACAGTCTTCAGGATAGAGCATATGTTAGGCCACAAATCAAATCACAAAACTTTTGAGTTAAGATAAATGTCATATAAACAATCTTCTTCAACTACAACAGGACTAGAATACTGAAAAGAAAATGGAAAAATTTACAATTTTGTGGAAGTTCAACAGTACACTCCTGAACAATCAATGGACAAAAAAGAAATAGCAAGAGAAATTAAAAGGTATATAGAGATGAATGAAAATGAAAACATAACATTAAATGAATTAAAAGCAGTACTAAGGGGCAAAATTATAGCTATAACTGCTTACTTTGAAAAAGAGGTAGGATCTCCAATCAATAAATTAACTTCACAACTTAAGAAACTTGACAAAAACAAACAAACAAACAAAATTGGAAACTATCAATAAAAAATAGAAAGCTAGAATAAAGAAGGAAATGTTAATAATAAAGATTATGGCAGAAATAAATAAAATAGAGAATTGAAAAATAGTAGGAAAAATAAACACTTACATGTGGAACTTAGAAAAATGGGACTGATGAAGTTACTTGCAAAGCAGAAGTGACTTACAGAGTTAGAATATGAAGCTATGGCTACCAAGGGAGAAGGTTAGGGTGAGGCATAAATCAGGAACTTGGGATGAACGAACACACACTCTATACACAAGATAGATAACCAACAACGATGTCTTGTATAGCACAGGGAACTCTATTCAATATTCTGTGATAACCTGAGAAAAGATTCTTACAGAGAGTGGGTATACATATATTAATATGCATAACAATTACTTTGCTGTACACCTGAAACACAATATTGCAAATAAACTATACACTAATAAAATTAAAATATTAAAAAAAAACACACAAGACAAAGAAAAAGCACGAAGACTTTCAATCCTAAGCACAGGGTATCTTTCCCTTTATTTGTATTTGCTTTAATTTCTGGTCAATGTTTCAAGTGAACAAGTCTTTCACCTCCTTGGTTTATTTTATTCTTTTTGATGCTATTGTAAGAGGGAAGATTTCCTTAATTTCTTTTTTGAGTAGTTCATTGTTAATATATAAAAATATAATTGATTTTCATATCAGTTACTTTAGTGAATTTATTTTTTAAAATTTATTTAAATTGGAGGATAGTTATTTACAATACTGTGATGGTTTTTGCCTTACATTAATATGAATCAGCCATAGGCATACATTTGTCCCCTCCATTCTGTACCCACCTCCCTCCTTAATCCATCCCTCCAGGTTGTCACAGAGCACTAGCTTTGGTTGCCCTCTGTCATACATCAAACTCCCAGTGTCTATTTTACATACAGTAATGAATATGTTTTAATGCTATTCTCTCAAATCATCCCACCTACTCCTTCTCCCACTGAATCCAAAAGTCTGTTCTTTATGCCTGTGTCTCCTTTGCTGCCCTGCACATAGGGTCCTTAGTACATCTTTCTGGATTCCACAGATATGTGTTAACATATGGTATTTGTCTTTCTTTTTCTGACTTACTTGCCTCTGTATAACAGGCTCTAGGTTCATCCACCTCATTAGAACTGCCTCATATGTGTTCCTTTTTATAGCTGAGTAATATTCCATTGTTTATATATACCACAACTTCTTTATCCATTCATCTGCTGATGGACATCTAGGTTGCTTCCATGTCCTAGCTGTTGTAAATAGTGCTGCAATGAACACTGAGGTTTTATTGTTGTTCACTCACTTGTGTCCAACTCTTTGTGACCCCACAGGCTTCCCTGTCCTTCACTATCTCCCAGAGTTTGCTCAAACTCATTTCCATTGAGTCGATGATGCCATCCAACAATCTCATCCTCTATTGCCCACTTCTTCTCCTGCCCTCAATCTTTCCCAGCATCAGGGTCTTTTCCAATGAGTTGGCTCTTTAGAACAAGTGACCAAAGTATTGGAGCTTCAGCTTCAGCATCAATTCTTCTAATGAATATCCAGGGTTAACTTCCTTTAGGATTGACTTGTTTGATCTCCGTGCTGTCCAAGGGACTCTCAAGAGTTTTCTCCAGCAACAGTTTGAAAGCATCAATCCTTTGGTGCTCAGCCAGCATTATGGTCCAACTCTCACATCTGTACCTGACAACTGGAAAACCCATAGCTTTGGCTATCTGGAACTTTGTTGGCAAAGTGATGTCTCTGCTTTTTAATATGCTCTCTAGGTTTGTCATAGCTTTTCTTCCAAGGAGCAAGCATCTTTTAATTTCATGACTGCAGTCACTGTCCACAGTGACTTTTGGAGGGATACATGTGTCTTTCAAATTCTAGCTTCCTCAGGGTATATGCCTAGTAGTGGGATTTCTGTGTTATATGGTAGTTTTATTCCTAGATTTTAAAGGCATCTCCATACTGTTCTCCATAGTGGTTATATCAATTTGCATTCCCACCAACACTTTAATAGGGTTCCCTTTTCTGTACATCCTCTCAGCATTTATTGTTGACTTTTTGATGACAGCCATTCTGATTGGTGTGAGATGATACTTCATTGTGATTTTGGTTTGTATTTCTCTTATACTGCGTGATATTGAACATATTTTCATGTGTTTATTAGCCATCTGTCTGTCTTCTTTGGAGAAATGTCTGTGTAGGCTCTCTGCTTGACAATGAATTTATTAGTAGCAACTGTGTGTGTGTGGAGTCTTTAGGATTTTCCATATATGCTGCTGCTGCTGCTGCTAAGTCACGTCAGTCGTGTCCGACTCTGTGCGACCCCACAGACGGCAGCCCACCAGACTCCCCCGTCTGTGGGACTCTCCAGGCAAGAATACTGGAGTGGGTTGCCATTTCCTTCTCCAATGCATGAAAGTGAAAAGTGAAAGTGAAGTCGCTCAGTCGTGTCCGACTCTTAGCGACCCCATGGACTGCAGCCTACCAGGCTCCTCCGTCCATGGGATTTTCCAGGCAAGAATACTGGAGTGGGGTGCAAACATATATATTTTCACTTTTTATCTGGATATCTTTTACTTCTTTTTCTTGCCCATTTGTTTGACTAGAAATTCCAAATACTATGTGTAAAATTAGGTTATCTGTTTGACCTTTCTTATCTTTTAAAATGAATGTTTATTGTTATAAACTTTCTCTCAGTCCTGCTTTTCCTGCATCCTAAAAGTTTTGGTATGATTCTATTTGTTTTCGTTTTCCTGAAGATATTTTCTTGTTTCAACTCCTTTGACCAAAAGCTGGCTGTGTTCTTTAAAATTCACACATTTTAAGTTTTTCCATCTTTTTTTTTTTTTTTTTTTAGTTTTATTCCATTGTGATTGAAAAGTAATTGGAATTTCAATCTTCTTAAGTTTTTAATGGCTTGTTTTCTGACCTAATGTGTTAGGCTCTGGACTATACTCCATGTACACTTCAGAAGGCTATATTCTGTTATTGGGTGAAATGTACTGCTTATGTCTGTTACATTCATTTGGTCAATGGTGCTCAAATCTTGTTTCCTTACTGATTTTTCTCTCTAGATGATCTATCCATTTTTGAAAGTGGGGATATTTAAGTTTCCTCCTCCAACTGTATTGCTATTTCTCCCTTCAGGTATTTCAATATATGCTTTATATACTTAGGTATTCTGATGGTTGGTGCATATATAATAGTTATATCTTCTTGATGCATTGAACTTTTTGTCATTATGTAATGTCCTTCTTTGTTCCTTGTGAATTTTTGACTTAAAAATCTATTTTTATGTTCTAAGTGTAGCTACCATCTCTACTTTTTTGTCAATATTTTTTATGGAATGTATATTTGCATCCCTTCATTGTGAACCTAAGTGTGCCTTTGATTCTAAAGTAAGTCTTGGTAGACAATAAATCATTGTATCTTTTTTTTTTTCGTGTGTGTCCATTCTTTGGTTTCTGATTGGCACATTTAATCCATTTATGGTTTAGTTATTATGGACAGACAAGGACTACAATTCCCATCTTGCTACTTGTTTCTGTCTGATCTGTCATTCTTTGTGTCTTTTACTCTCTTTATCTTCCTTTGTGATTTGTTGATCTTTTGTAGTGAGATGCTTTGTCTCTCTTTTTTGTCCATATATATTTTAGATTTTACTTAGCATTATCTTATAACTATCTCATTTACACCAATAACAATTTCAAGTGCATAAGTCTATACTTTCAATTCTCCCCTCTCAAAGTTTGTTAATTCCATCTTTTATATTGTTATATATCAAGAATTAAAAAATTTTTATTCTTAATACTTTAACTTTTACAGTACAATTAAAAAGGATTTCTTTACTATCATTACAATATTACAATACTGTATTTGTCTAGACATTTGCCTTTATCAGTGAGCCTGTGCTTTCACAGGCTTCGCACTCTTTATCATCCTTCTGTTTCAACTTAAAGAAGACCCTGTAGAATTTCTTATAATGCAGATATAGTGGTGATAAATTCCCTCCAATTTTGTCTATTGCTTCAATTTTAAAGTACAGTTTTGCTCAGGATAGCATTCTTAGTTGGCAGTTTTCTTTTAGCACTTCAAATATATCATCTCATTCCTTCCTGGCTTTCATGGTTTCTGTTTACAAGGAGTTCCTTAGACATGATCATTCCTTTTTCTCTTCCTGCTTTCAAAACTGTATGTTTTTCTTTTAGTTCTGACCATTTGATTGTAATTGAGACATTGAGACAATGTAGACTTCTTTTGTTTCATCATGTCTGGTGTTTATTTTGAGGATTCATGAGTCTGGATGTTCACTTACCTCTCTAGATCAGAAAAATTGTTACCGCATTTCATTCAATAAATTTTCTATTTCCTTCTTTTCTCCTTCTGAGGTTCTCATTATATATGTATATATATATATATATTCATTTTTATGTGCCCTTTAATCTCTTAGACTTTCACTTTTTTTCTTTTTGAACTTCTAACTTGATAATTTCAAATGTCCTATATTGAAATTTGCTGATAATTTCTTCTGCTTGATAAACCCAGTTTTTGAATCATCTTAGCAAACATTTCAGTTCAATTATTAAACTCTTTGACTAAAAATTTCTATTTGGCTCTTCTTAAAAATCCATTCCTGTTGGCATTCTCAGTTTATGTATAATTTTCCTGAATTAACTTATATTTTTGTCCTTTTGTAACTTACTGAGTTTAAAATAACTATTTTGAGTTTCACCCCAGGCAGTTAAGACACTTTTTCATGGTAGGTTACTAAATATTTATTTGCGTGTGTGTCTCTCATGTGAGTTTGTGTGTTACTTTGTCATGTTTTCATGGTTCTTCCTGTTCTTCGTTGCTTTCCATTAGTGTATGCACATTTTAAGAAACTGCTACTTCTCTGTCTTTAAGGACCTGCTCTGACTGTGAAAGACTACCATTCAATCCAGTTAGATTCTGGGCATTTGTTCTTAGCTGCCCCATGTCCAGTGTATATATATATATTTCCCTTAAGTAGCTCATATTCTTTCACTGCCTCTACTGTCTATGACAGTTTAGTCAGTGCTCCACATGAAGCAAGACAGAAACCAGACCCTTGCACTGTGCCCTGGAAGGCTAGAGATGTTGGAGCCACAATCCACTAGATTCTCTTCCTCCTGGAGAAAAACCCTCAGTTCTACACCTTCCCTAAATCTTGCAGATCTGTTCTGGTTGTAGGATGCTGCCTGCCCCAGTTCTTTTGTTCTTAGCTGCCCTGTTCACCAGGACTGTGTCAACTTCTGCAGTGCTCCTTGTATGGGCCGAAACAAGCCCCTCAGGGACTGTTCTGAAAGGCAGAGGAATTGTAGCTATTCTCAACTCCTCTTGCCCTTCTTGGGGAGGAGCCTGTGCCTTCAGTTCTGTACGTTCAGTTCTGTGCGTTCTCTAACTCTCAGAGAGTCATGTGGATCACAGGAAACTGCTCATCTTTTTTCTTCATTTCTAACTGCTCCAGGCCTCTGTTCTGTTCCAGTTCTTTCAGCACTCCACGTGTTGCAAGAGAGAAACTAGTTCTTCAGGTAACAGGAAATGGCCGGGAATGTAACATGTTTGTCCCACTTTCTCTTACCCTAGCCCTCCTTCAGGGACAAGTCATGGGCTGAGGTTATCTCTCATGTCACTGAGCTGAAATAGCTTGTAAGAGGGGCTAATGCAGTAAAACAAAATTGCTCTCATCTACTTACCTGTGGCTAGTCAGTGAATACCAGGTGTAGGAGTAGGAGTCAATTAAAGCAAGAAACCAAACAGTGAAGCCTTTAATCACTTACTGCAATAGTATATGCAAAAACCTAAAACTGGAGAAAGCACAAACTTTCTCATTCCATTTTCTCCATGGATTGAAACAGTGGTTCAGCGTCACATGCATCATCACAGATGTGGTAGGAGAGGGGGCTTATTCAACTAACTGTTGAGGGAGCCCTGAACAAAAGGCTTCTTAAGTTTTATGGCTTATGAAAGGCTACTGGAAGACTAGGAGTAGAAAAGTTCTGAGTGCTAAGTCAGAGTGAATAAAAGTGTCTTCCAGATTTCACACATCAAAGAAGTCTCTGTAGAGGTATCTGCAGAGACCTCAGCCAAAGGCCCTCAATAGAGACCTAGTAATAAAGGCCCGGAATGCAGATATGCAGAAGAGCATGGTGTCAGCAGGACTACACACATTCTTAAGACTCTAGGGAAGATGGCACTCCTTACCTCTTCTAGCTCCTGGTGGCTGCCAGCAGTCCTTCACAGAACTCCAAATTCTGCATTTTACCATTCTAAGTTACATAAATCCTACTTCCACTTAGGCTTCTTTACACTCAGTTCAGTTCAGTCGCTCAGTCGTATATGACTCTTTGTGACCCCATGGACTTCAGAATGCTAGGCTTCTCTGTCCATCACCAACTCCTGGAGCTTGCTCAGACTCATGTCCATTGAGACAGTGATGCCATTCAACCATCTTCTCCGCTGTCCTGCCCTGCTTCTCCCACCTTCAATCTTTCCCAGCATCAGGATCTTTTCAAATGAGTCAGTTCTTTGCATCAGGTGGCCAAAGTATTGGAGTTTCAGCTTCAGCATCAGTCCTTCCAATGAATATTCAGGAATGATTTCCTTTAGGATTGACTGGTTTGATTTCTTTGCAGTCCAAGCGACTCTCAAGATTCTCCTCCAACACTACAGTTCAAAAGCATCAATTCTTCGGCCCTCAGCTTTCTTTATACTCCAACTCTCACAACCATACGTGACTACTGGAAAAACCATAGCCCTGACTAGATGGACCTTTGTCAGGAAAGTAATGTCTCTGCTTTTTAATATGCTCTCTAGGTTGGTCATAGCTTTACTTCCAAAGAGCAAGCCTCTTTTAATTTCATGGCTGCAGTCACTATCTGCAGTGATTTTGGAGCCCCGCAAAATAAAGTTTGTCACTGTTTCCATTGTTTCCCCATCTATTTGCCATGAAGTGATGGGACCGGATGCCATAATCTTCGCTTTTTGAATGTTGAGTTTTAAGCCCGCTTTTTCACTCTCCTTTTCCACCTTCATCAAAAGGCTCCTTAGTTCTTCTTCACTTTCTGCCATAGGGTGGTGTCATCTGTATATGTGAGGTTATTGATATTTCTCCTGAAAATCTTGATTCCAGCTTGTGCTTCATCCAGCCTGGCATTTCACATGATATACCCTGCACATAAGTTAAATAAGCAGGGATATTCACTTTAAAACTCTTTTAACTGTCTTTAACTATTTTCTTTACTTAAATTGAACACCAAATTGGATGGATGATGTTATAATTTTGCTTCATCTATCAAATTTGATCTAATAAACACTGGAGAAGTAGAACAGTATATTATACTTATACCTATTTTTACCCATTTCCATGTTCTTTGTGGAGTTCAGAGATTTCTGTTACCTCCTTTCTGCTCAGGAAACTTCCTTTAGCCATTCTTTAATGGTAATTTTGTAAACAATAAATCTTTGTCTTCCTCCTTCTAAGGATTTATTTCCTATTTATTCCTGGAGGATAGTTTTCCTGGATAGAGTTCACAGTTGGCATTTCTTTTCTTCAGCACTTGGAAAAACATGCTGCTTCCTTCTAGTTTAGATGAGAAATGTGGTTATTCAAATTGACAATCTTCTATAAATAATGCATTATTTTTTCTGTCTGCTTGTTAGGTTTTTTTTCATGGTCTTTAGTTTTCAGAAGTTTCATTATGATGTGTCTTGGCATGAATTTCTTCAAGTTTATCCAATTTGGCATTACCTAGGTCCTTGAGACAGTATAAGTCTGTCTTTCACCAGACTTGATAAAATTTCAGCCATTATTTATTTGAATACTTTTTTATTTTGAAAACTTTTTCAGTCCCACATTTTTCCTACTCTTCTTTTGAAACTCCATTTATACAAATAAGTGTTAGATATGTGGTTATTGTCCTACATGTCCTTGAGATTCTATATATTTTTCAGTGTATTTTCTCTTTATTCAGAATGTGATTCTACTGAATCTGTCTTCAATTTAACTTATTCTATCTTATCTTTATTCTACTTATGCTTTAAACTTGCTATTATATTTTTCTATGATATCCATTTGTTTTTTAAATAATTTCTATTTCTTTGCTGAGATTTCTATTTTCCCATTTGTTTTCATAATTTCTTGCTGAAGCCATTTTTTGCGATGGCTGCTTATATTGCTTGCCTACAATTATAATACCTGCTTCACCTTAGTGCTGTGTCTTTTGCCATGAATGTCATTTCTCATTAATACTGTGATTTTCCTGGTTCTTTGTATGAGTGATTTTCTATCATGTCCTAAGCATTTTAGGTAAAATGAGACTATGAATCCTAATCTTTTTAAAAAAGCAGGCAGCACACAAAAGTCAGATGGATGTGGCTGTTTCTCTTTCCTGCTGACACTTTCCTGGGCACGGCACTGATATACACTGCCTCACTGCAGACAGATGAGGTGGAAGTTCAGATCTCTCTCTGGCCTTGCTAACACCTTTATGAAAGTGGGGCACTGACTCATACCACCTTTTAACCTCTGATAGAGGAAGCTTAGCTCTCTTCTGGGCTTCACTGATGCTACATGATGGGAGATGTGGAAGGAGTGTTGACTAGTTTTGCACACTTGTTCAGTTTCTTATTGCTGTTGGGTAGATGTGGAAGATTAGCTGACGGCAAGGATGCTTATTATAACTGATTTGTACTATAGGTTAAGTATTATTGATACTGTATGTGGATGGAGACTCAATTCACTACTGGACACTGATGGCAGTAAACTGGCAAGGGAATTATTAATTGAATAGTGCCTGACTCTGGCAAGATGGGATTGAGATGGAGGATCAACTTCTTTCTTGACTCTGACTCAGCCATGAATATGGAGGTGCAGTGGTTTTTCACTTAGTGTTGGGCTGGAATAGGGCAAGTATTGCCAAAATCTTTTCTATTGTTAGGGCACCAACTTCCTAGTCTTTTGGTGTGGGAAAACAGGCTTTGTTTGGAACTTTTTGTATGTTGTTAGTTATAGACTAGACACTTCTGAAGTGCTTTTTCAAAGATACATGAGTAGCAGTAAGAAATCCCAAGGAAGTAAAGGTCAAGTCAGTTCCTCAAGTTTCAAGGTTTCTAAGCAGCCTTTCTTCTTCTTTATAACTTTCAGGGACTTTTTATTCTTGTTCATTGTGGTAGCTGAGATTTTTACTTTTGAGGAGAACTTGAGCTGAATTAAAAATAAGTTTGATCTCCTTGCAGTCCAAGGGACTCTCAAGAGTCTTATCCAACACCACAGTCCAGAAGCATCAACTCTTCAGTGTTCAGCTTTCTTTACAGTCCAACTCTCACATTCATACATGACTACTGGAAAAACCATAGCCTTGATGAGATGGACCTTTGTTGTCAAAGTAATGTCTCTGCTTTTTAATATGCTGTCTAGGTTTGTCATAGCTTTTCTTCCAAAGAGCAAGTATCTTTCAATTTCATGATGGCAGTCACCATCTGCAGTGATTTTGGAGCCCCCCAAAATAAAATCTGTCACTGTTTCCATTGTTTCTCCATCTATTTACCATGAAGTGATGGGACCAGATGCCATAATCTTAGTTTTCTGAATGTTAAGTTTTAAGTCAGTTTTTTTCACTCTCCTCTTTTACTTTCAACAAGAGGCTCTTTAGTACTTCTTCACTGTCTGCCATAAAGGTGGTGTCATCTGCGTATCTGAGGTTATTGATATTTCTCCTGGCAATCTTGATTTTAGTTTGTGCTTCATCCAGCCTGGCATTTTGCATGATGCATTCTGCATATAAGTTAACTAAGTAGGGTGACAATATACAGCCTTGATGTACGCCTTTCCCCATTTGGAACCAGTCTGTTGTTCCATGTCCAGTTCTAACTGTTGCTTCTTGACCTGCATGCAGATTTCTCAGGAGGCAGGTAAGGTGGTCTGTTAGTCCCATCTCTTTAAGAATTTACCAGAGTTTGGTGTGATCCACACAGTCAAAGGCTTTGGGGCAGTCAATAATGCACAGTCAAACCAGTCATTCCTAAAGGAAATCAGTTCTGAATATTCATTGGAAAGACTGAAGCTGAAACTCCAATACTTTGGCCACCTGATGCGAAGAACTGACTCATTTGAAAAGACCCTGATGCTGGGAAAGACTGAAGGTAAGAGGAGAAGGGGACAACAGAGGATGGCATCATCGACTCAATGGACATGAGTTTGAGTCAACTCTGGGAGTTGGTGATGGACAGGGAAGCCTGGTGTGCTGCAGTCCATGGGGTCACAAAGAATTGGACATGACTGAGCAACTGAACTGAACTGAAAAATAAGTTTAAAAATATTAACTAATATTTTAATTGTTCTAGATGGAAGAGTCATTCTAATTATTTAGTCTATTATACCACCAGAAATAAAAGTCCTTTTTCTTAAGTTTTTATAAATACACTGACTCTTATCTGACAATCTTATTTTGATTTTCAACACATCACTTTCTGCTTTAGCTCAACATACTACTTTTCTTTATCCACAATTTTGTTAATTGTTTTATTTAGGTCCTCAAGACCACCTCTGGATTAAGTCACTTTCTAGGACAATTCAAGGATATAGCATATAGTCATACTCAAGAGTTATGGTGAATAAATAATGATGCTATAATAACAATGTACAGATACAAAGCCCAATCATTGAAGGGAAAAGGAGCATGGGGCAAAGTGCAGATGGAAACAGGCACAGGTTTACAAGAGTTTTCTCTCAGTGAAATCACACAGGTTATACTTGATTCCTCTAGCAAGGACAACATATATAAAATACTGTTGGCCAGATATTCATTAGGGATTGAGGGACTAAGGTTTTTGTGGGGAGCTTGTCACACAGGTGTACATAACATATATCAAGACTCAAGACTCCCAGAAAGAAAGCCTGTGATTAGTATAAAAACTGCTTGCACAAGCACTTTAGGAACCATGAGCCACTCTTACTATTTAGAGAATGGGGAGAATCTTCTAAAAATTTAAGTTCTTAGATGCCAAGCAAAGGCCAACCTTTGTAGGAAGGCTTTCTAAGGAAATGAGTTTCAGGCCTGCTATGTTAATTCCTTTCAGCACAATTCCAAATACTAATTGTGAATTGTGAAAACCAATCAGCTGATATTTGTGATATTTGTGATAATATGCAGGTCAGGAAGGCAATGGCACCCACTCCAGTACTCTTGCCTGGAAAATCCCATGGACAGAGGAGCCTGGTAGGCTACAGTCCATGGGGTCGCTAAGAGTCAGACCTGACTGAGCAACGTCACTTTCACTTTTCACTTTCATGCATTGGAGAAGGAAATGGCAACCCACTCCAGTGTTCTTGCCTGGAGAATCCCAGGGATGGGGGAGCCTGGTGGGCTGCCGTCTATGGGGTTGCACAGAGTTGGACATGACTGAAGTGACTTAGCAGCAGCAGCAGCAGGTCAGGAAGCAACAGTTAGAACTGGACATGGAATAACAGACTGGTTCCAAATAGGAAAAGGAGTATGTCAAGGTTGTATATTGTCACCCTGCTTATTTAACTTATCTGCAGAGGACATCATGAGAAACGCTGGGCTGGATGAAACACAAGCTGGAATCAAGATTGCTGGGAGAAATATCAATAACCTCAGATATGCAGATGATACCACCCTTATGGCAGAAAGTGAAGAACTGAAGAGGCTCTTGATGAAAGTGAAAGAGGAGAGTGAAAAAGTTGGCTTAAAGCTCAACATTCAGAAAACTAAAACCATGGCATCTGGTCCCATCACTTCATGGCAAATAGATGGGGAACCAGGGGCAGACTTTATTTTTTGGGGCTCCAAAATCACTGCAGATGGTGACTGCAGCCATGAACTTAAAAGAGGCTTATTCCTTGGAAGGAAAGTTATGACCAACCTAGACAGCATATTCAAAAGCAGAGACATTACTTTGCCAACAAAGGTCCTTCTAGTCAAGGCTATGATTTTTCCAGTAGTCACATATGGATGTGAGAGTTGAAGTATAAAGAAAGCTGAGTGCCGAAAAATTGATGCTTTTGAACTGTGGCCACCTGATGCAAAGAGCGGACTCATTTGAAAAGACCTCGATGCTGGGAAAGATTGAAAGCAGGAGAAAAAGGGGATGACAGAGGTTGAGATGGTTGGATGGCATCACCAACTCAATGGACATGAGTTTGGGTAAACTCCGGGAGTTGGTGATAGACAGGGAGGCCTGGCATGCTGCAGTCCATGGGCCTGCAAAGAGTTGGACATGACTGAGCAACTGAACTGAGCTGAGGTGATTAAAGGTTATACTTTGATACTTAAAAGTCTTACTGCAAAAATATATTTATATACTAAAATTATTTAATAGGGACTATACTTGTTCAATACAGAAAATACAGGAGGAATAATGCTTAATAGGTGTGGTATAAAAAAGAAATATTCCTTAATTTGGGGGGAAGTTATTAAAAATTGTCAATAGAAAATTATTTCTATAAGATCTGTAGTAGGCCAATCTGGGGTTATCTGATGATATATATCTTTCTCATGTGGGCTTTCACAAAGAATCAATTTTTCTTTGTCTATGTATGTGATACAGTGTCTTACCACACGGTAAGTACACAAAGGACATGCTGAATAAATGAAAGAATGAATACCTCCTTCCCTTGATTTGCTTTTGGAAGTGATTTGAAATCAACTTCTGCAGGAAGCACTGTTTAATTTATCCTAAGTTCCATCTGGTAACAATCTTATTTTATATACTGTTTTTATACATGCATTGGGCAGGATTAAATTTCAGTGCACCCTCTGCTGCTGCTGCTGCTGCTGCTAAGTCGCTTCAGTCGTGTCCGACTCTGTGCGACCCCATAGACAGCAGCCCAACAGGCTCCCCTGTCCCTGGGATTCTCCAGGCAAGAACACTGGAGTAGGTTGCCATTTCCTTCTCCAATGCATGAAAGTGAAAAGTGAAAGGGAAGTTGCTCAGTTGTGTCCAACTCTTTGCGACCCCATGGACTGCAGCCCATCAGGCTCCTTCGTCCATGGGATTTTCCAGGCAAGAGTACTGGAGTGGGGTGCTGTGCACCCTCTACCTCTATGTCAAATCATTTCATGTGCAATTCATCTTCTATGTTAGAATGTATGCCAAGACTGTATGTGAGATAGCTACATGGAGCTCCCAAATATGGCCTTATTTTGGTCAATTAAAATGGTAATTCTATTACAGGAGAAGTCTTAGACTCACCTTTATTGAAGAATGTGCTAACCATAAAGCCAAAGAATATTGAAGCAATGGCATAACACATAAGAAAGACAAAAATGAAACTATAGTCACTGTAGTAGAAGACTGGATCATTGAAAATCTACAATAAAACAATTATGACATCATGTAAAATATGCAATAAGTAGTACCATATAAACACAAGGGAAGAGGGAGAAAACTATGACCCTAAAGAAACAGATCACACTGCCCAGTGACTGAAACTCAATGAGATGCCAAGTTAACTAATTAACTTATTTCTTACAGAAGGATTAATGTTTTTCTCAGAGATTTGAAAGTCTCTGAATTTCCATAAAAGCCATTTTTCATTCTTTTGAAAACCTGAGACTGATCAGTCCATACTATGACTGAAGCTTTCTCCTTCTTAAAGCATAGTTGCAGCCGGTTGCAATCCACTGGAACTAAAATGTTAGATGTAACAGCCATATATGGCATGTAGCTATTAAACACTTGAAACATTAAGCACTTGAAATGTAGCTAGTGTGACTGAGGAGCTGACTTTTTATTGTCATTGAATTTTAGTTATTTTTAACTTAAACTCGAAAGATAAAGCAGCGTCAAATACAGATGAAGTATTTCTAATGAAAATACAGTGTACAAATTGAGATGTGCTCTAAATATGAAATATACACTGGAGTTATAAGTTTTAGTACAGAAAAGAATGTAAAATATCTCAATTTTAAAATGGGTTGCATACTGAAATAATATTTTGTGTATATTGGCTAAATAATACACATTATTAAAATAATTTCACCTTTTCCTTTTTAAAATTTCTAGTAGCTACTAAAATCCTAAT
The DNA here is from genome assembly GCF_055505025.1 of Bos grunniens. NCBI lineage: Eukaryota > Metazoa > Chordata > Mammalia > Artiodactyla > Bovidae > Bos > Bos grunniens. The sequence continues at coordinate 23,329,980 of NC_141189.1, forward strand.
AGTACATGTATGACTCATTTCTATTGGGCAGCATGAAACTAACACTTGCCTTGGCAAAGAGTAACACACATATCATAGAGACAATAAAGATATAAAAAAAGAAGAATGTGAAGAAATACGCAGCCCAGATCATCCAACTTTTAAGTCCAATTGTAAGCTGGTACTCCTGTAAGAAATTCAAAACAAATCAAATATTAAATATATCAGCAATTCATAACATTTCACATACATTTAAAAACTGAATTCTCATAAAAACATATTTAAATGGATAATATCTTCATTTTATGAGTGAAAAAAATCAAGGCTCAGAAAGTCGTGTGTGTTGATTACACATGCAGTTAGTAAGGGCAGTAATGACATTCAAATATTTTTCTCTTGAGTTCAGAAATCTTTTGTCAACATTACACCTAGTATTAAACCAAAGTGGAGAGCATTTAAAATTAAACTTTGAAATATCGAGATTAAGATCTCTTTTCCATTATATCCACATCCTTAAATGTGTTATGGTTTCTTTTTAAAAAAATTCAATTGTAAATTAGAAGTCAGCAGTACTTCTTATATTTGTTCTTTGTAGGCAATGAGTCTTTTCCTTCCCTCTAGTTTGTCTCTGAGCTTTTTGGAACTGTGGTTTGATGTCTACCATTAATTTTGTAAAAGTCTCTGCCATTATTTCTTTAACTCTATTTTCACATCTTCTTTTTGAATTCCAATTATATACACACTATATCATTGACAGTGTCCTATAGCTTTTCAATGTTTTCTTCTGGATCTTTACATAATGTTTTCTTTTTGCGCTTAAGTTTGTGTAATTTCAACTTTCTTGTATTCAATTTTTGATTCTTTCCTCGTGAAGGTCAAGTCTACTTATGAGTCTGTCAAAGGCATTCTCCATTTTTGTCAGTATGCTTGTTTTAATTTCTAGCAATTCCATTTGACTCCTTATAGCTTGCTGTTTCCGATCAGTTCAGTTCAGTTCAGTTGCTCAGTCGTGTCAGACTCCTTGCGACCCCATGGACTGCAGCATACCAGGCCTCCCTGTCCATCACCAACTTCCAGAGTTGACTCAAACTCATGTCCATTGAGTCGGTGATGCCATCCTCTGTTGTCCGCTTCTCCCACCTTCAATCTTTCCCAGCATCAGGGGCTTTTCAAATGAGTGAGTTCTTCGCATCAGGTGGACAAAGTACTGGAATTTCAGGTTCAACATCAGTCCTTCCAATGAACATTCAGGACTGATTTCCTTTAGGATGGACTGGTTGGATCTCCTTGCAGTCCAAGGGACTCTCAAGAGTCTTCTCCAACACCACAGTTCAAAAGCATCAATTTATCAGTGCTCAGCTGTTTCTGATAGCATTACCTATCTGATCCTGCATGTTATCTATCATGCTGAAAAGAGAAAGCTTGACACTACTATTTTTAGAAGGCTGTTTGCAAGATTGGCCTTTGGTTGGTACATGGAAATTTGGCTGATAAACCACTCCCTTCACTGATATAAAACATTTTCTAAATGATAAGTGTGGCTGACCATGCCTAAACCATTTAGACAAATAATATGGTGTATGTTGAATACCTGCTGTCTAGGAGTTTGAAATTTTGGTATGTGGTAGGCCAAAGGTGTTTATAAATATAACCAGCATGCCAATCAAAACCTTGGATGCTAATGGATTTCTAATGGATTTCTCTGGACAAGAACACCACAAATATGTTGCTGGATTTTCATCACTGGTGCAAGAGTATGCCCTGGGTGACCTCTTGTGAAATTACTTGCGGAAGCCTGCAGGTTAATTCCTCTAGGCTTTGCCTGTGTCATTTTCTCTTATGATTCAGCTATCACCTACACTTACTCTACCATTAAAATAAACCTTAGCTGTTAGCATATCTACATGCTGAGTCCCATGAATCCTTCAAGTGAATTTCAGAAAATAGGGATGGTCTTAAGGATCCTGGACACCATCACCTTTTCCTTTAGTGTCTTAAATTATTAATCACAATAATTTAAACTGTGAAGCATGGGTCAGCAGTGGACTGCGGCAGGACCGGGGGCACTGAATGCCCCAGTGCTGCACAGGACCTTTTGAAGGAGGTCCTTCAATTATCTTCATTACCTTCACCATAGTTTGGCCTCAGGCCAAACAACAGGGAGGGAACACAGCCCCAGCCATCAACAGGAAATTGGACTAAAGATTTACTGAGCATTGCCTCACCCATCAGAACAAGACCCAGTTTCCCACTCAGTCAGTCTCTCCCATCAGGAAGTTTCCATAAGCCTCTTAACATTTATCCATCAAAGGGAAGACAGAATGAAAACCACAATCACAGAAAACTAATCAGACTGATCACATGGACCACAGTCTTGTCTAACTCAATGAAACTATGAGCCATGCCACGTAGGGCCACCCAAGACGGATGGGTCATGGTGGAGAGTTTTGACAAAACGTGGTCTACTAGAGAAGGGAATGGCAAGCCACTTCAGACTTGAGAACCCCATGAACACTTTGAAAAGGCAAAAAGATAAGACACTGAAAGATGAACTCCCCAGGTTGGTAGGTGCTAAATACGCTACTGGAGAAGAGTGGAAAATTCTGAAAGAGATGGGAATACCAGACCCTCTGACCTGCCTCTTGAGAAATCTATATGCAGGTCAGGAAGCAACAGTTAGAACTGGACATGGAATAACAGACTGGTTCCAAATAGGAAAAGGAGTACATCAAGGTTGTATATTGTCACCCTGCTTATTTAACTTATCTGTAGAGGACATCATGAGAAACGCTGGGCTGGATGAAACACAAGCTGGAATCAAGATTGCTGGGAGAAAAATCAGTATTCTCAGATATGCAGATGACACCACCCTTATGGCAGAAAGTGAAGAGGGACTAAAGAGCCTCTTGATGAAAGTGAAAGAGGAGAGTGAAAAAGTTGGCTTAAAGCTCAACATTCAAAAAATGAAGATCATGGCATTCATTCCCTTCACTTCACGGCAAACAGATGGGGAAACAGTGGAAACAGTGGCTGACTTTATTTTTTGGGGCTCCAAAATTGCTTCTGATGGTGATTGCAGCCATGAAATTAAAAGAGGCTTACTCCTTGGAAGGAAAGTTATGACCAACCTATACAGTATATTAAAAAGTAGAGACCTTGTATTGCCAACAAGATCCATCTAGTCAAAGCTATGGTTTTTCCAGTAGTCATGTATGGATGTGAGAGTTGGAGTATAAAGAAAGCTGAATGCCGAAGAATTGGTGCTTTTGAATTGTGGTGTTGGAGAAGATTCTTGAGAGTCCCTTGGACTGCAAGGAAATCCAACCAGTCCATCCTAAAGAAAATCAGTCCTGAATATTCATTGGAAGGACTGATGCTGAAGCTGAAACTCCAATACTTTTGGCCACCTGATGCAAAGAACTGCCTCACTGGATAGCTCCCTGATGCTGGGAAAGATTGAAGGCGGGAGGAGAATGGCAAAAGGGATGAGATGGTTGGATGTCATCACTGACTTGATGAGTTTGAGTAAACTCCGGGAGTTGGTGATAGACAGGGGAGTCTGGCGTGCTGCAGTCCATGGGGTCACAAGGAGTCTAACACGACTGAGTGACTGAACTGAATTTAAAACTTGTCTGGGCTTTCTAACAACTTTGATTTATCTGAGTCTGATTTTGATTACAGATTTGTCTCTTTGAAACACTTTTTTCTTAATTTTTGGTGTGGCTTACAATCCTTTATTGAAAATCAGACATGTTAGCTAGGGGAGCATATATGAAGGTAAATAGGCCTATAGTGTGATGCTTCATATTAGATTAGCTAGGACCTGAGTTGTTTGAAATTGTTACTCTAATTTCAAATTCTAACATCAAATTCCTCTAGTGAACTTTTACCGTGTCCCTTCTTGCCATCAGGTTTTACTTTTACCTTTTGGCTGCTTCACACACTTTGCTTCTGGAAATCAGCTAGCTCGGTATTCACTCTTCCTGGTCTGTAGTTGTTACTGGGATATAATCTGCTTCTATGGGATGCAACATGCAGAAATAATCCAACCCTCTGTGTAACAGAACTCTACATGCTTAAAAATCCTTTAAAGAAACTTTGTAAGAAAATAATTTGGATTACCTTCAATCTTTTTTCCTTTTCCCATACAATAGATCGAATGATGGAAAGTACAGTTGGAGAGAACATGAGTATGAACATCAGAGGAAGGAAACTACCAGTGAGCAAAAGTAATCCGTCATCAGGATAAGCTGGATATGGAAATCTTTGTACAAGGATGCTGATATCATCAAACAACTGTCTAGCACTGCTCTCATGATATAGAATGATGGCCTTATCTAAGGCATGCTGTATAGCCAGGAATCCTTCTCTGATGTACCCTATGTGATAAAATAAACATCATCAAGTAAAACATGCTAAGGAACGTCTAATCAGACACATGCAAAAAGCAAGGTAATTCAAGTCAGTCATAGCTTATCACATATAGAACGTAAACTTGGTGTTGCATCAGGGCCAACTGAACATAATAGCTCTGAGAACCTATTATAGCGCTCACACAGAAACAAGCGTTACTTCTTCAGAGGAATCTAATTCACATCTTCTAAAAATTAAATATATTTAATAAAAGTGGTAGACTTGGTAAATGTAATTCATATTTACAAAAAATGCAGCTTTAATTAAACACTGGTGAGATGAAGACTTGGAAATGTAAAATAAGATGTGAAAGTCAGAGTGACAGATATATATAGTGAGTAATACAGTTTGGACCCCAAGGAAAATTGTTTCACTGAAACCAAGTTATCCATAAAGCTAAAAGGCAGTTTAGGAAGTAACTTGCTTTTCTTTTACTTATTTTTTCTACTTGGAATGTGCTTTTAACTTACAAATCTAGAGCCTTATGCATTGGTAAAATAGGTGAGACTAACAAAAAATAATTACACTTGGGATAGACTCAAACTGCTTTTTTAAAAACTGAAGTATAGTTGATTTACAATAATGTGATAGTGTCAAGTGTACAGCATAGTAACTCAGGTACATTTTTTCAGATTATATTCGACTAGAGGTTAGTATAAGAAATTGAATATAATTCCATATACAGTAAACTCTTGTTGTTTATCTATTCTATGTATTTTGTAGTTGTTCAGTCGCTCAGTCAGGTCCGACTCTTTGTGACACCATAGATTGCAGCATGCCAGGCTTTCCTGTCCTTAACCATCTCCCAGAGCTTGCTCAAACTGATACCCAATGATTTGGTGATGCCATCCAACCATCTTGTCCTCTGTTGTCCCCTTCTCCACCTGCCTTCAATCTTTCCCAGCATCAGGGTCTTTTCAAATAAGTCAGCTCTTTGCATCAAGTGGCCAAAGTACTGGAGCTTCAGCTTCCACATAACTTCCAATGAACATTCAGGGTTGATGTCATTTAGGATAGACTGGTTGGATCTCCTTCCAGTCCAAGGGATTCTCAAAAGTCTTCTCCAGCACCATGGCTCAAAAGCATCAATTCTTTGGTGCTCAGTTACCTTTATGGTCCAACTCTCAGATCCATACATAACTACTGGAAAAGCCATAGCTTTGACTAGACGGACTTTAGTCAGCAAAGTGATGTCTCTGTTTTTTAATAAGCTGTCTAGGTTGGTCATAGCTTTTCTATTAAGAAGTGTCTTTTAATTTCATGGCTGCAGTCACCATTTTCAGTGATTTCGGAGCCCAAGAAAATAAAGTCTGTCACTGTTTCCATTGTTTCCCCATCTATATACAATGAAGTGATGGGACCGGATGTCACGATCTTAGTTTTTAAAATGTTGAGTTTTTAGCCAGCTTTCACTCTGCACTTTCACATTCATCAAGATAAGGGTGGCGTCACCTGCATATCTAAAGTTACTGGTATTTCTCCCAGCAATCTTGATTCTAGCTTGTGCTTCATCCAGCCTGGAATTTTGCATGATGTACTCTGCACGTAAGTTAAATAAGCAGGGTGACAGTATACAGCTTTGATGTACTCCTTTTCCAATTTGGAACCAGTCTGTAGTTCCATGTCCGATTCTAAATGCTGCTTCTTGACTTGCATATAGGTTTCACAGGAGGCAGATAAGGTGGTCTGGTATAACAATCTCTTCAAGAATTTTCCACAATTTATTGTGATGCATACAGTCAAAAGCTTTAGCATAGTCAATAAGTAGATGTTTTTCTGGAATTCTCTTGCTTTTTCTATGATCCAACAGATGTTGGCAATTTGATCTCTAGCTTGGAGAATTTTGAGCATTACTTTGCCAGCATTTGAAATGAGTGTAATTGTGTGGTAGTTTGAGCATTCTTTGGCATTGCCTTTCTTTGGGATTGGAATGAAAACTGATCTTTTCCAGTCCTGTGGTCACTGCTGAGTTTTCCAAATTTGCTGACATATTAAGTGCAGAACTGGAACAGCATCGTCTTTTAGGATTCAAAATAGCTCAGCTGGAATTCCATCACCTTCACTAACTTGGTTCATAGTGATGCTTCCTAAGGCCCACTTGACTTCACACTCCAAGATGGGCTCTAGATGAGTGATCACACCATTGTGGCTATCTAGGTCATTAAGATCTTTTTTGAATAGTTCTTCTGTGTATTCTTGCCACCTCTTCTTAATATCTTCTGCTTTTGTTAGGCCTCTACCATTTCTGTTCTTTATTGTGTCCATCTTTGCATGAAATGTTCTCTTAGTATCTCTAATTTTCTTGAAGAGATCTCTAGTCTTTCCCATTCTATTGTTTTCCTCTATCTGCATTGATCACTGAGGAAGGCTTTTTTATCTTTCCTTGCTTTCTTTGGAACTCTGTGTTCAAATGGGTGTATCTTTCCTTTTCTTCTTTGCCTTTGGCTTCTCTTGTTTTCTCAGCTATTTGTAAGCCCTCCTCAGACAACCATTTTGCCTTTTTGCACTTCTTTTTCTTGGGGATGGTCTTGATCACTGCCTCCTGTACTATATCATGAACCTCTGTCCTTAATTCTTCAGGCACTCTATCAGATCTAATCCCTTGAAATTATCTGTCACTTCCATTGTATAATCATAAGGAATTTGATTTAGATCAGAGCTGGATGGTCTAGTGGTTTTTCCTACTTTCTTCAATTTTGCAAAAGTCTGAATTTTGCAATAAGGAGTTCATAATCTGGGTCACAGTCAGCTCCTGGTCTTGTTTTTGCTGACTGCATAGAGCTTCTTCATCTTTGCTGCAAGGAATATAATCAATCTGAGTTCAGCATTGACCATCTGGTCATGTTCACGTGCAGAGTCATCTCTTGTGTTGTTGCAAGAGGGTGTTTGCTATGACTAGTGCGTTTTCTTGGTTTGCCCTGCTTCATTTTGTACTCCAAGGCTAAACTTGCCTGTTACTCCAGGTAACTCTTGCCTTCCGTACTTTTGCATTCCAGTCCCCTAAGATGAAAAGGAATCCTTTTTTGGTGTTAGTTTTAGAAGGTCATGTAGATCTTCTTACAACCATTCAACTTCAGCTTCTTTAGTATAACTGGTTGGGGCATATACTTGGATTACTGTGATATTGAATGGTTTGCCTTGGAAACGAACAGAGATCATTCTATTGTTTTTGAGACTGCACCCAAGCACTGCATTTTGGACTCTTTTGTTGACTATAAGGGCTACTTCATTTCTTCTTCTTAGGGATTCTTGCTCACAGTAGTAGATATAATGGCCATCTGAATTAAATTCGCCCCTTTTGTTCCATTTTATTTTTTTTTAATTTTATTTTATTTTTAAACTTTACATAATTGTATTAGTTTTGCCAAATAGTTTACTGATTCCTAAAATATTGATGTTCACTCCTGCCAGCTCCTGTTTGACCACTTCCAATTTACCCTGATTGATGGCATTAATATTTTCTATCGCAGGTTCCTATGCTATGCTATGCTATGTTAAGTCGCTTCAGTCGTGTCCGACTCTGTGTGACCCCATAGACGGCAGCCCACCTGGCTCCCCTGTCCCTGGGATTCTCCAGGCAAGAATACTGGAGTGGGTTGCCATTTCCTTCTCCAGTGTGTGAAAGTGAAGTCGCTCAGTGGTGTTCGACTCTTAGCGACCCCATGGACTGCAGCCTACCAGGCTCCTCCGTCCATGGGATTTTCCAGGCAAGAGTACTGGAGTGGGGTGCCATTGCCTTCTCCAATCGCAGGTTCCTATGCGATATTATTTACAGCATCAAACTTTACTTTCACCACCAGACACATCCACAAGTGGGCGCTGTTTCTGCTTTGGCTCAGCCTCTTCATTTCTTTTGGAGCTATTTCTCTGCTCTTGTCCAGGAGCATATTAGGCGTCTACCGACCTGGGGAGTTCATCTTTCAGTGTCCCATCTTTTTGCCTTTTCATACTGTTCATGAGGTTCTCAAGGCAAGCATGCTGAAGTGGTTTGCCATTCCCTTCTCCAGTGGACCATGTTTTGTCAGAATTCTCCACCATATCTGTCTCTCTGGAACTCTACATGGCATGGCTCATAATTTCATCGAGTTAGACAAGGCTGTGATCCATGTGATCAGTTTGTTTAGTTTCCTGGGACTGTGGTTTTCATTTTGTGTGCCCACTGATGTATGAGGATAAAAGGCTTGTGGAACCTTCCCTGATGGGAGGAACTGGCTGTGGGGAAAATTTGATCTTGCTCTGGTGGGCAAGGCCATGCTGAGGAAATCTTTAATCCAAGTTTCTGCTGATAGGTGGGTCTGTGTTCCCTCCCTTTAGTTTGGCTAGAGGCCAAACTGTGGTAGGGGTAATGGTGACCTCCTTCAAAAGGATTTACGGAGCACACCGGGCTTCTCAGGAGTGTTGCAGTCAGTGCCCCTTGACCCCATAGCAGGCCACTGTCGACTCACGCCTCTGCCAGAGACTCAAGGACACTCACAGGCAAGTCTGGCTCAGTCTCTTGTGGGGCCACTGCTCCTTTCCCCTGGGTCTCGGTGGGCACAAGGTTTTGTTCGTGCCCTCCCAGTCTTTTTCCACAGTCCTGTGGAAGTTCTGTAATCAAATACCACTGGCTTTCAAAATCAAATTCCCTGGGGGTTCTCAGTCCCTTTGCTGGATTTCCCAGGTTAGGAAATCCCTTGTGGGCCCTAGAACTTTTGCAACAGTGCAAGAACTTGTTTGGTATAATCGTTCTCCAGTTCATGGGTCATCTGCTCAATGGCTCTACAGTGGAGCTAATGGTGACCTCCTCCAAGAGGACTTATGCCTCACACCGCGCCACCCAGGTCTGATGCAGCCAAAGCCCCTGTCCCCGTGGTAGGTCACTGCTGACGCGTGCCTCTGCAGGAGACACTCAGACACCCAAAGGTAAGTCTGGCTCAGTCCCTTGTGGAGCTCACTGTTCCTTTCCCTGGGTCCTGGTGCACATGATTTTTTTTTTTTTTTTTTGCATCCCCTCAGCATCTGGCGGGTCTGAGATTTGATTTTAAACATGACTGCACCCCTCCCACTGTCTTGTTGGGGTTTCTTCTTTGCCCCTAGATGCGGGCTATCTTTTTCTGCTAGGATTCAACATTCTCCTGTTGATGGTTGTTTACCAACTAGTTGTGATTTTGGTCGGTACTCTTGCCTAGAAAATTCCATGGATGGAGGAGTCTGGTGGGCTACAGTTCATGGAGTCCCAAAGAGTCAGACACGACTGAGTGACTTCACTTGCGATTTTGGTATTCTTGCAGGAGAAGATGAGCACACATCCTTCTACTCCAGTATCTTAGAAGTTAATCAATCTAAGGCAAGGATGAGACTTTAATCAGGGAGCCAGCTGACCAAGAAGATGGAAGGTTAATGTCTCAAAATAACCATATTATCTGGGTCTGGATGCCAGGTTCTTTTATAGATCAGAGATCGGGAAGAGGTGAGGAAGCAAAGTAAAAAGGCCATTAATCTTGTAAACATCTCCTAGAATGGCAAGCCTCAGGCAGGGGATGTGTTAATTTCTTCCTGCCATCTACAGGTGGACAGAGCTCTGAACAAAGGCACTTTAGTTTAACAGTCAGGCAGCTGGGTAGGATTCTCTGAGGCAGAGCATTCTGTATGATTATAATAACAAAAGCAATGAAAAGCAAGTCAAAGAAACAGTTTCTGACAGGAAACAAAGAAGTCAGAATTGGCTTCTTCTCCACAATATATTCACATCCCACTCAAAGCATCTCCCTTTGTTCTGAATTCATGCTGAGATTTCTCCCCAGAAACATCCTCAAGTCCAAGACACTTGGTATAGAGCTTCCACAGTCACTCCCTCAAGTATGGAAACTTTTGGAAACGGAGTTATGGTTCTCATTGCTGAAGCAGCACCCCAGGCTATGGGGCGCAAGCCTGGCCTGCCCTGCCTGTTCTGTGATGCCCTTGGTCTAAGAAGCTGCTTGCATATGCCTTCTGCTAGGTGTAGTTGCATACTGCATTTTATGTATCAGTTCAGTTCAGTTCAGTTGTGCAGTCGTGTCCGACTCTTTGTGACCCCATGAATCACAGCATGCCATGCCTCCCTGTCCATCACCAACTCCCGGAGTTCACTCAGACTCATGTCCATCGAGTCAGTGATGTTATCCAGCCATCTCATCCTCTGTCGTCCCCTTCTCCTCCTGTCCCCAATCCCTCCCAGCATCAGAGTCTTTTCTGATGAGTCAACTCTTCGCATGAGGTGGCCGAAGTACTGGAGTTTCAGCTTTAGCATCATTTCTTCCAAAGAAATCCCAGGGCTGATCTCCTTCAGAATGGACTTGTTGGATCTCCTTGCAGTCCAAGGGACTCTCAAGAGTCTTCTCCAACACCACAATTCAAAAGCACCAATTCTTCGGCACTCAGCCTTCTTCACAGTCCAACTCACATCCATACATGACCACTGGAAAAACCATAGCCTTGACTAGACGGACCTTTGTTGGCAAAGTAATGTCTCTGCTTTTCAATATGTTATCTTGGTTGGTCATAACTTTTCTTCCAAGGAGTAAGTGTTTTTTAATTTCATGGCTGCTGCTGCTGCTGCTGCTAAGTCGCTTCAGTCGTGTCCGACTCTGTGCGACGCCAAAGAGGGCAGCCTACCAGGCTCCTCCCTGTCCTTGGGATTCTCCAGGCAAGAACACTGGAGTGGGTTGCCATTTCTTTCTCCAATGGATGAAAGTGAAAAGTGAAAGTGAAGTCGCTCAGTCATGTCCAACTCTTAGCAATCCCATGGACTGCAGCCCACCAGGCTCCTCCGTGCATGGGATTTTCCAGGGAAGAGTACTGGAGTAGGTTGCCATTTCCTTTCCCAGGGGATCTTCCCGACCCAGGGATTGAATCTGGGTCTCCTGAATTGCAGGCCGACTCTTTACTGTTGGAGCGACCAGGGGAACCCATAGCTCAAGGAACTACATTCAATTTCCTGGGATAAGTCATAATGGAAAATAATATTTAAAAAAAGAATGTATATATATGTGAAATATGTTGAGTTCACTTTGCTATATACCAGAAATTAGTACAACATTATAAATCAAATACACCTGAATTAAAAAAAGATATCAAAAATGATGGCTATAAAACGTGATGGCTATAATTCCTTATGTTGTACAATTAATATATCCTTGTTACTTATATATTTTGTACATTGTAGCTTGTATCTCATAATCCCATATCCTATCTTAATTTTCTCTCTGCTCTGGTAACTAACTACTAGTTTTCTTTTCTATGTCAGTTGGTCTTTTTATTTTGTCATGTATGTAAATTTTATTTTTTAGATTCCACACATAAGTGATATCACAAAGTATTTGTCTTTTTCTGCCTGATATTTCACTAAGCATAATATTTTTTAGGTTTATTCACATTGCAGCAAATGGCAGAATTCTGTTCTTTTTTATGACTAATATTCATTATATATCTTTTTAATATCATCCCATTATGTATGCATATGGGCTTCCCTAGAAGCTCAACTGGTAAAGAATCCACCTGAAATGCAGGAGAACCCAGTTCAATATCTGGGTCAGGAAGATCCCCTGGAGAAGGGATAGGCTACCCACTCCAATATTCTTGGGCTTTCTTGATGGCTCAGATGGTAAAGAATCCACCTGTATTGCGAGAGACCTGGGTTTGATCCCTGGGTTGGGAAGATCTCTTGGAGGAGGGCATGGCAACCCAATCCAGTATTCTCCCCTGGAGAATCCCCAAGGATAGAGGAGCCTGGCAGGCTACAGTCTATAGGGTCGCAAAGAGTCGGACACAACTGAGTGGCTAAGCACAGCACAGCATATATGTATATATTGTATTTGAATCTTTGTGACCCCATGGACTGTAGCCCACCAGGATCCTCTGTCCATGGAATTCTCCAGGCAAGAATACTCGAGTGGGCATCCATTTCCTTCTCCAGGGGATCTTCCTGACCCAAGGATCGAACCTAGGTCTCCTGCACTGCACATGGATTCTTTACCACCTGAACCACCAGGGAATCCATATATATATATCTCTCACATATTTCTTATTCATTTGTCTTTTGATGAACACTTGGGTTGCTTCCATATCTTGGCTATTGTAAATATTGCTGCTATGGACATTGGGTGCATGTATCTTTTCTAGTCAGGGTTTTCATTTTCTTTGAGATGTATATTGAGGAGTGGAACTACTGGATCATATAGTAGTTCTAATTGTAGTTTTTTAAGTATCCATACTGTTTTCTATTCCCACCCACAGTGTACATGGAGAAGGCAATGGCACCCCACTCCAGTACTCTTGCCTGGAAAATCCCATGGATGGAGGAGCCTGGTAGGCTGTAGTCTATGGGGTCACGGAGAGTCAGACACGACTGAGAGACTTCACTTTCACTTTTCACTTTCATGCATTGGAGAAGGAAATGGCAACCCACTCCAGTGTTCTTGCCTGGAGAATCCCAGGGATGGGGGAGCCTGGTGGGCTGCCATCTATGGGGTCACACAGAGTCGGACACAACTGAAGCGACTTAGCAGCAGCAGCAGCAGTAGCAGCACAGTGTACAAGAGATTCTCTTTTCTCCATATTCTGGTCAACATTCGTTATTTGTAGACTTTTGATGACAGCCATTCTGATATAAATGAAGTATTATCTCATCTGATTTACATTTTTCTAATAATTAGTGATACTGAGCACCTTTCCATGCGTTTGTTGGCCATCCATACATCTTCTTTGGAAAAAATGTGTATTCAGGTCTTCTGCCCATTTTTTGACTGGGTTGTTAGTTTTTTTGATATTGAGTTGTATAAGCTGTTTGTGTATTTTGGATATTAACCCCTTGTCTGCCATACCATTTGCAAATATTTTTTCTCATTCCATATGAGAAATGGAATTTTGTTGATGTTTGTTGTGCAAAAGCTTTTAAGCTTAATTCTTAATTTTTACTTTTGTCTTAGGAGACAGATAGAAAAGACTTTGCTACAATTTCCATCAAAGAATGTCCTGCCTATGTTCTCTTCTAGGAGTTCCACAGTATCAAGTTTTATATTTAGTCCTTAATCTTTTTCAAGTTTATTTTAGTACATGGCATTATGAGGGAGTGTTCTAATCTCATTGTTTTACATGTAGCTGCCCATTTTTTTTTTTTCAGCTTAACTTATTGAAAAGACTTTTTTCTTCATTGTATATTCTTACCTATATAAACTGACTACAGGTCTGTGGATTTATTTCTGGGGTCTCTACTCTGTTCCACTGGCCTATGTATCTGTTTTGTGCTGCATCATTCTGTTTTGATTACTGGATATTTCTAGTGTAGTCTGAAGTCAGGGAATACGAGAGCTTCAGCTTTGTTCTTTTTTATCAAGCTTGCTTCAGCAATTTGGAGTCTTCTGGTTCCATATACATTTTAGGATTGTTTGCTCTAGTTCTGTGAAAAACGCCATGGGTATTTTGAATGAGATTGTATTAAATCTGTAGATTGCTTTCAGTATGGCCATCTTAGCAATATTAACTCGCTAATTCAGCAGCATGGACCATCTTTCCCTTTCTTTGAGTCATCTTTAATTTCCTTCATCAATGTTCTATAGTTTTTTTTTTTTTTAATAGAAACTCTTTTTTATGAAGGAATTGCTGTTTTTAGGCTTCAAGAGATTCTTTTGTGGTTATAAAATTGAAATATCAAGTATTGAGGTTTCTCATTCCTTCTTTAATATATTTAGTACCTATCCAAGGAAGGTGCCCCCGAGGAGGGCATGGCAACCCACTCCAGTATTCTTGCCTGGAGAATCCCGTGGACAGAGGAGCCTGATAGTTTGCAGTCCATATGGTCTCAAAGAGTCAGATATAACTGAAGTGAATTAGCATGAGGCAGTAGCTGTCTTAATATTCTACTCACCTACTTGTCAATCCTTCTTAATCTCTGTATCCTTGTCTTCTTTTATTTACTCTTCCTTAATTTAAATGTTACCAAACATGCTTCATCCACCCTTCTTCTCATAACATTTTCCCACTAATAGTATGGTATTAAGGAAACCCAAGGGCATACTGCCTGGTGTCAAGTAATATAACGCTCAAAATCAACAAGTGGAATAAAACAAAATTCAGATGTCCAATGCAAAATAAGGGCCATTCTCTGAAACACTGCAATCAATTATATAAATTGTGAAATATAGGTCACAGTCTTATTTATTCATCAATAGAAACAAAAGTTTGAGTTCAGATTTAAACAAATACCAAAGATGAACATGAGTGTCATTACTTGGAGAGTGTCATTACTTGAAGAGATGCATCCACTACCATATCATTTCTCCTATTTGTACTAAATATTGCTATGATTTTGTCTCTTATAACTTCCAGGAAGAGATTTCATATTCCTTCACTTTACACATTAGGTATTTAATGATCTATTTGCCTCTTAGCTTCACCTTGAATAGCCTCCTGTATAAGTCGCTATTCTAGCTATAAAAAAGAAAACAAACAAAATGCCATGTAGTCCCCTGAATGTGGCATCCTATCTTGATGTGTTTATGATCTTACTTGCACTATGTGGAATAGTACTCATTTATCTCCGTCTAGCTAATTCATACAGTTACTTGTAGACTCAGCTTAAATTCTTTCTTAACAGACTACATATAGATTATTTTTAATGACTGTCTAATATGTTCATCTATTCTATTACTGGTTATGATGTTTCCAATTTTTGTTGCTTATGCTAAAATGTGCATAGGTTTTTTCCTTCTGCTGAATATCTGCTAAATATTAAAAGCTCAAGGGCTTCCTTGGTAGCTCAGCTGGTAAAGAATCCGCCTGCAATGCAGAAGACCCTGGTTCGATTCCTGGATCAGGAATATCTGCTGGAGAAGGCACTGGCTACCCACCCCAGTATTCTTGGGCTTCCCTGGTAGTTCAGCTGGTATAGAATCTGCCTGCAGTGTGGAAGACCTGGGTTTGATTCCTGCGTTGGGAAGATCCCCTGGAGAAGGGAACAGCTACCACTTCAGAATTCTGGCCTGGAGAATTCCACGGCTGTATAGTCCATGGGGTCACAAAGAGTCGGACACGATTGAGCGACTTTCACTTTCACTTTGCATAAAAATCTCAAGTATAGTTGGTAAACTCATATTACACATTAAGGGCTTTTCAAGAAAATATGCAATATGAAAATTTGAATTAAAAATTGTCATCACAATTTTTTAAGTTTTAGATCAAATCAATAGAATTATACATAGACATGAATATTCAAACAATACCAACAAATTAAAATATATGTATTTGAAAAGCAGAACACTAAACTAAATAAAGATAAGCGTATTGGTATAAGAATTGGAAGAGTTTCCCTGGTGGCTCAGTGATAAAGAATCCACCTGCCAAAGGAGACATGGGTTCAATTCCTGGGTTGGGAAATTCCTCTGGAGAAGGAAATGGCAACCTACTCCAGTATTCTTGCCTGGAAAATCCCATGGACAGAGGAGCCTTACAGGCTACTGTCCATAGGGTCACAAAAGATTCTGACATGAATTAGCGATTAAATAACAACAAAGCATTATATATATATATTATATATTCTCTCTCTCTCTATATATATATGTTAGTTTACCAAATGTATAAGATTTAGTAGTTTTTATATAATATACATTTAATTTAAAAATTGCAAGTTAAGAATAAAGTGATTTATTTCATATATCTGTGTAAATACATATATGTATACGTACATGTATACACATACACACACATATATACACAATATAAATAACATATATATTATTATGCAAGTGTAATAAAAATTAAGTATGCATATACATAAGGATCTGCTTACCAGGACCTCCTCCATCCTGATGACCTGGATTCCTGGGTCCTACAGAGGGCTGATTAGGGAAAAGTAAGGTTGTTTTCCAGCCCGTCTCATCTGGCCATATGATAGTCCTCTGTATAGCAGCAAAACGCAGATGGTATTTTACCTAGAAGTAGCAGCAGAAAACAAACTATGTTTAAAACCAAACTAAACTGAAAAGCAAATATTAGAAAATAAAGCAAAGTTAAATCCACATAGGAAACCATGTAATTTGAAATTGAGACTCATCTGATATGAAAGTGATTCTGAATGCCTGCAAGTGACAGTGACTCCAAGCACAACAAATATAATCCAATCATATTTATATTTTAAGTCCTCTCCCAATGCAGACAGTTCACAATAAGAAGATATGCACATGGTCCACAAACATATAAAAACCTTCTCAATGTCACAGAATGGAATAAATACAAATTAAAACTACATTGATATCTTTCTTACCTGTCACACTGGAAAAGTCAAAACATACTGTGTTAACATACTGTGTTGGCAAGGCAGTCAACAGGCACTTTAATACACTGCTTGTAGTATGCAAATGGCACAATGATAATGCAGAATCTGACAATGGTCCACAAAACCATATATGCATGCACTGTTTAATTCAGCAATCATACTTTCAATAACAGACTTGGAATATAAACCTCAAACAGTATGGGAAAAAACCACATGCACACGGTTGTTTGCTGTAACATTATTTGTCGTGGAAATACAGCGTATTGGAATCAACCTAACCGCTCATACATAACAGACTGCATAAATTACACAATACAGAATTCTGTATCTGCTCGAGGTATAGTCAGGAAATAGAAACTAGATAACCTAATGGATAGGTTATACTATCCATACTAGATAACCTAATGGATAGGAGAGCTCTAAGGTATCAGATAGAGACAGCAGGAAGCAGTCATTGGCCCTAGGACTAAGGAAACAAAAACAAGGGTTTGTAATTAGTAAAATTTGTAAACTTAAATGAGAGGTCATGTGGGGATGAAAAATCAAGCCTCTGAGCAGGGGCATAAGTCAGCTAGTACTAGGTTACAGAGCTTGAAAGAGGGGACTTTGGATGGGGACCTTGACTTCTGAAAAGGAGCTCCAGTTGCCTAGTGCTGGATATCTTTGAGAGGGTGTGGTAAAGCTGATGTTGAAAAGCATTGAGCAATCTTCAAACTGCATTTGTCTGCCACTATGAGAAAGAAAATGCTACTGACAAAAAAAAAAAAAAAGAGATATTGCTGGGGTGTCATTCACAGCAACTACAAGCAGCCAGAAAGCCAACAGAAAGTTAAAGTTACTTCTTTTTCTCCAACTCTTGCTTCTAGTCTGCCTCTAGTGCCTTTTATTAGCTGAGTCTGATAGCTGGCTGAAAAAGTGGAAATGTAACTGTAGCATCAAAAAGCAAAGTAGAAGAATGGATTTATGGTTCAAAAAGAAAAAAAATTACTGACAAGTATGCTACCTTTTTCATAAAAAAGGCGAAATTAGGTGTGCATATATAATTTATATTATACATCATGTAAGCTTAAATATATATCTATATAAACTTGTATATATGTAATATCTATATACTTTATCTATCAATATACTTAAGTTTTGGATGCACTGCAAAGAAAGTTAGACTTCAGCATAGTTTCACCAAAAGTTCACCATTTACTAGATTTTAATAGTTGCCTATAGTTTTCATTTGAGGTAAAATTTACACACAGTAAAATGTACAAATCTTAACTGTACATGGAAAAGACTCTGATGTTGGGAGGGATTGGGGGCAAGAGGAGAAGGGGACGACAGAGGATGAGATGGCTGGATGGCATCACTGACTCGATGGACGTGAGTCTGAGTGAACTCCGGGAGTTGGTGATGGACAGGGAGGCCTGGTGTGCTGCGATTCATGGGGTTGCAAAGAGTCGGACACAACTGAGTGACTGATCTGATCTGATATAAGTTTTAAAAATGCATAGCTATTCTAACTCAACTACTATCAAGATAAACATTACCCTCATTCCAGAAAGTTTTTATAATGCCCTTTCCCCATTGATCCTGACCACAGTCAGAGATATAATTTTCCTAATTTCACCACAGATTAATTCTGGCCATTATAAAATTTCATATAAATAGAATTAAATATAGAATTGTACTCTTTCATAGAAGGCTTCTTTTACTCTGTAT
Organism: Bos grunniens; assembly: GCF_055505025.1. Lineage (NCBI taxonomy): Eukaryota > Metazoa > Chordata > Mammalia > Artiodactyla > Bovidae > Bos > Bos grunniens. The sequence goes on from NC_141189.1 coordinate 23,348,371, forward strand.
GTTTTGAAATTCATTAATGTAATTGCTATTTTCAGTAGTTAATTCCTTTTTATCACTGAGCAGTATTCCATAGGGGGCTTCCCTGATGCTCAGTGGTAAAGAATACACATGCCAATTCAGGGGCTGCAGGAGATTTGGGTTCCATCACAGGGTTGAATTCACTCCAGTATTCTGCCTGGAGAATCCCATGGGTAGAGGAGCCTGGCAGGCTACAGTCTACCAGGTCACAAGGAGTCAGACATGACTGAGCATGCAGGAATAGAGTAATATTCCATAGTATGACTGTAACAGAGCTCATTAATTTTATTATAAATGGGTGCTGAATTTTCTCAAAACTTTTTCTGCATTAGTTGAGATTAAAAAGCTGAAAAATTGGCTTAAAACTCAACATTCAAAAAACTAAGATCATGGCATCTAGTCCCATCATTCATGATAAATAGGGGAAAAAAAATGGAAATGGTGACAGATTTTATTTTCTTGGGCTCCAAAATCACTGCAGATGGTAACTGCAGCCATGAAATTAAAAGACACTTGCTCCTTGGACTTACAGCTGTGACAAACCTATCAGTTCAGTTCAGTCGCTCAGTCGTGTCCGACTCTTTGCGACCCCATGAATCGCAGCACGCCAGGCCTCCCTGTCCTCACAAACTCCCAGAGTGCACTCAGAACCACGTCCATCGAGTCAGTGATGCCATCCAGCCATCTCATCCTCTGTCGTCCCCTTCTCCTCCTGCCCCCAATCCCTCCCAGCATCAGAGTCTTTTCCAGTAAGTCAACTCTTCGCATGAGGTGGCCGAAGTACTGGAGTTTCAGCTTTAGCATCATTCCTTCCAAAGAAATCCCAGGGCTGATCTCCTTCAGAATGGACTGGGTTGGATCTCCTTGCAGTCCAAGGGACTCTCAAGAGTCTTCTCCAACACCACAGCTCAAAAGCATCAATTCTTCAGTGCTCAGTCTTCTTCACAGTCCAACTCTCACATCCATACATGACCACAGGAAAAACCATAGCCTTCACTAGATGGACCTTTGTTGGCAAAGTAATGTCTCTGCTTTTGAATATGCTGTCTAGGTTGGTCATAACTTTCCTTCCAAGGAGTAAGCGTCTTTTAATTTCATGGCTGCAGTCACCATCTGTAGTGATTCTGGAGCCCCCAAAAATAAAGTCTGACACTGTTTCCACTGTTTCCCCATCTATTTCCCATGAAGTGATGGGACCGGATGCCATGATCTTCGTTTTCTGAATGTTGAGCTTTAAGCCAACTTTTTCACTCTCCACTTTCACTTTCATCAAGAGGCTTTTGAGTTCCTCTTCACTCTCTGCCATAAGGGTGGTGTCATCTGCATATCTGAGGTTATTGATATTTCTCCCGGCAATCTTGATTCCAGCTTGTGTTTCTTCCAGTCCAGCGTTTCTCATGATGTACTCTGCATATAAGTTAAATAAGCAGGGTGACAATATACAGACTTGACGTATTCCTTTTCCTATTTGGAACCAGTTAACCTATACTCCATATTAAAAAGCAGAGACATCACTTTGCCAACAAAGTTCTGCAGAGTCAAAGCTATGGTATTTCCTGTAGTCATGTATGGATGTGAGAGCTGGAACATAAAGAAAGCTGAGTGCCAAAGAATTGATGCTTTTGAACTGTGGTATTGGAGAAGACTCTCAAAAGTCCATTGGACAGCAAGGAGATCAAACCAGCCAATCCTAAAGGAAATCAACCCTGAATATTCACTGGAAGGACTGATGCAGAAGCTGAAGCTCCAATACTTTGGTCATATGATGTGAAGAGCTGACTCATTGGAAAAGATCCTGTTCCTGGGAAAGACTGAGGGCAGGAGGAGAAGGGGGTGACAGGGAATGAGATGGTTGGATGGCATCATTGACTCAGTGGACATGAGTTAGAACAAACTCTGGGAGATAGTGAAGGACAGGGAAGTCTGGCATGCTGCAGTCCATGGAGGTGCAAAGAGCTGAACAGGACTGAGTGACTGAATACCACCAACACCACCATGGAAAACAGTATGGAGATTCCTTAAAAAATTAAAATAGGGCTACCATATGATCCAGCAGTTCTATTCCTGAGTATTTTTCAAAGAGCAAAATACTCATTTTAAAAATATACATGTGCCCCAGTTTTCACAGCTGTATTATTTACAATAGCCAACGTGGAAGCAAGATTAATGTCTATCCACAGTTAAATAGATAAAGAAGATATACACGGGAATATTACTAAGCCACAAAAGAATGAAAATTTGCCATTTGCAACATCATAGATGGACATGTTGCTTAGAGAAAAGACAGAGAAAGACAAATACTGCTTGCTATCACTCAACTGTGGGATCTAAAAACAAAACAAATGACTACAACAAAGCAGACACAGACTCACAGATACAGAGAACAAACTCGTAGTTATCAGTGGGAGAGAGGGAAAGAGGGAGGGGCATATAGGGGTAAGAATTAAGGAATACAAACTATTAGTTTTAAAATAATGAGCTACAAGGACATATTTTACAGGACAGGGAATATAAACAAATTTTATAACTTTAAATGGTGTATAATCTATAAAAATTTTGAAACTCCATGCTGTATACCTAAAACTACTATTGTTTACAATAGTTTACTATTGTTTACAATAGTAGTTTTAGGTATACAGCATGGAATTTTGATAAGGATTGTGATGAATCTAGGTAGCTATTGGTAGTATGATTTAACAAATTAGGTCTTCCTGCCCATGAACTTAGGGCTTCCCAGATGCTGCTAGTGATAAAGAATCTGCCGGACAATGCAGGAGACGTAAGAGATGCAGGTTTGACCCCTGAGTTGGGAAGATCCCCTGGAGGAGGGCACAGCAACCCACTCCAGTACTCTTGCCTGGAGAACTCCATGGACAGAGGAGCCTAGTGGGCTACGGTGCATAGCATCGCAAAGAATCGGACATGAATGAAGCAATTTAGAACGCATCTGCACACCCATGAACTAGGGCTGTCTTTCCTTTTATTTTGGTCTTAATTTCTTTCAGCAATGTTTTGTAGTTTTCAGTGCACATTCTTTGCACTTCCTTGGATAAATTTATTCCTCAGTGTTATATCCTCTCCTCTGTCTACTTTATTATTAAGCCCATCCCAGTTCAGTTCAGTTCAGTCTCTCAGTCATGTCTGACTCTTAGCGAACCCATGGACTACAGCACGCTGGGCTTCCCTGTCCATCACCAACTCCCGAAGTTTACTCAAACTCATGTCCGTTGATTTGGTGATGCCATCCAACCATCCCATCCTCTGTTATCCCCTTCTTCTCCCACCTTCTCATCCTCCTGATAATGGGAATCTTTCCCAGTATCAGGGTCTTTTCCAATGAGTCAGCTCTTCACATCAGGTGGCCAAAGTATTGGCATTTCAGGTTCAACATCAGACCTTCCAATGAATATTCAGAACTGATTTTCTTTAGGATGGACTGGTTGGATCCCCTTGCAGTCCAAGGGACTCTCAAGAGTCTTTTCCAACACCACAGTTTAAAAGCATCAATGCTTCAGCACTCAGCTTTCTTTATAGTCCAACTGTTACATCCATTCATGACTACTGGAAAAACCATAGCCTTGACTAGACGGACCTTTGTTGGCAAAGTAATGTCTCTGCTTTTTAATATGCTGTCTAGGTTGGTCATAATTTTTCTTCCAAGGAGTAAGCATCTTTTAATTTCATGGCTGCAATCACCATCTGGAGTGATTTTGGAGCCCCCCAAAATAAAGTCTGCCACTGTTTCCCCATCTATTTGCCATGAAGTGATGGGACTGGATGCCATGATGTTAGTTTTATGAATGTTAAGGTTTAAGCCAACTTTTTCCCACTAGGTTGTTATTTGTTACTGAATTTACTGCTTATAACTTCTTGTTTATAACTTTTATTTCTCTGCTTATATTTCCTATATTTTAATTTGTTTCAAAACAGTTTTTAATTGCTGTTGAAACATGTCTTATGATGGTTGCTTTAAAATCTTTCTCAGATAATTCTAACCTCTAATTCATCTCAGTTCTCATATCAGTAAATTGGTTCTTGGTTCGACAGATGATTTTCTATTTTATTTTGTTAATTTTGTCTATTATTTTAGGAGACTCTGGATCCTATTTAAATACTTTATTATATAAGGCAGTCAGCCTATTTTATGCAGCAATGGCTTAATTTCAATGACAATTTAATTTCCAGAGCTCTTTAAGTACTAATTTTGGTCTCATAGTTTACTTGGTTCCATTGGGGCTCACACTGGTTCCTGTTATTTCTGCCTAAAGGAACACGAGTTTTCCTTCTAGGGGCAGAGGAGGCACAAGGCATAAAGACCTTCCCAGGCTAGACCTTTTCTGTGGCTGAGTTCCTCATGCCAATTCTGCCTGTTTTGCTTTGGGGGCTCCGAATATAAGACAGGATATTCAGCCCACAAGAGGGAAGAGGCTTTCCTGGTTTGGCACATGTGGCAGGGACCTGCCGGTATGGGACAGACAACTCTTTCTGAATGTGGGACTTCTTGTGGTGGAGTTTCCCTATCACGGTTCCTTGACTGCCCTCATGTATCTGAACAGGAAAAGAGAGTCTCTGGCCCATAGACATTGCCACTTTTTTGTAGCTGGGACCCTCTTGATGGTTCCACTGGCCCACCCACTCGAGTCTTGCATTGAGGGATGTCTTAGGCTGGAGGTGATGAAGAGGCTTCTAGACTGGGATATTTGTGGCTGAGTACCTCTTGCTCATGTGTTTCAGTATATATTAGCAGGGGAAGGGCTTGGTAAGGAAGGAGAGTGTTTTTCCTGGCCACTAATAGTTATCAGGGCTCCCTATCCATTCCTCATGCTAGATGTGTCAGAACTGTCTAATGTTAGAAATGCTTCCATTTGATGTGGAATGGCATGAGGCTACTTGCTGCCCTCTATTGCTAGGCTGGAGGTCAGATAATGCTGGGTCTTGGCTGTCATCTGTTGGCTGTGATACATTAAGATGTGTGCCCCTGTGCTGCTCCTCTAGGCATGAGGTCTTAAAACAACTTGCAGTGTTCTTATCACTTTTCAGAGTTTTGCTTTGCCTTTGCATTACATCCAGCTGTGCTTAGTGAGGAATGACAGAAAGAACTGAGTCCCCACCATCTTGTCCAGACCAGAAGTCAACAGTGTCTTTTGATGATAAGAAGTTTCTAAAAGTTTGATAAAAGTTAATCTATTAATTTTTTCTTTAATGGTTATCACTTTCTGTGATCTAAAAAATTCTGCTACTCCCAACTAAAGATGATACTTGTCTTTGCTTTACTCTAAAAGCACTGGGTTTAGCTTTGACATTTAAATCTAAAATTCATGAGCTAATTTTTTGTGTGTAGTAGGAGGTCAGTTCAAGTTTCATTTTTTCCATATATACATCCAACCATTACAGCACTATTTATTGAAACATCTTTCTTTCCCCGTAAGATTTTTGGTGCCTTTGTATTTCTATTTTTAAAAATGAATGAATGAATGAATTAGGCTGCACCAGGCCTAGTTGTGGCATGTGGTATCTTCGATCTTTGTCATGGTATGTGTTATCCTTCATTTGTGGCCTGCAGGATCTTTTACTGAAATGAGGAATCTTTAGCTGTGGCATGTGGAATCTTTAGCTGCTGCATGCAGGATCTTCAGTTGCAGCATGTGACTTCTTAGTTGTGGCATGTGCGACCTAGTTCCATGACCAAGGATTGAACCCAGGCCCTTGCACTGGGATCACAGAGTCCTAGCCACTAAATCACAATGAAGTCCCAAATGACTATGGGCTTTCTGTTCTGTGTCATAGATATATTTGTTGATCATATGCCAGTATTACACTTCAATGATTATTGTAGTTTTAAATGTTTTATATACGTCTTCTGACTTTGTCATTTACAAAATGGTTCTATATATTTTAAGTCCTGTGAATTTGCATTTACATTTAGACCAGATAAACAGGAAGTGACAAGCATTCTAAATGCCTTAGTAAGATATTTTCTTACCACAGGTTGAGAGATAAAGCCTATAAAGATTCAGGACCTTGCTAACTGGTGAGCTTTTTATGGGTCCAATGGTCTCTGAGGTATGCCAGGATATATCCTCAAAGAGTAGTTTTGCTGTACACTGTACTCCTAACCACTCAAAAGAAACACTGTAAAAAGAGATGGGCCTTTTTTTTTTTTTGATGAGCCTGTTTTTCAAAATTTTGGTGATGGCATATACCACAAAGAGAACTGGTCAGATCTATTTATGATGTAAAAATTTTCAGTGGAGTCCAGAAAAAGAAATGGGTCTGCAATAGGGGTAAAGGCACACAATATGCCTCCAGCAGGGGACCTGTTTTATAGTTAAGGAGATACAATAATGGGCACCCGAACCACTGGATCTATAGTTCTTACCATATGCCATTATGACTCAGAAGCAGCAGACCTGAGAGAAGAAACTGAAAATGCCTGTTCAATTTCAGATAAGGATAACACTCTGTTAATCTGGGACACTGTTCTATAGGATGTGGCCTATGTAACAATAATTGGTATATGGCTCTATGTTCTTGGTAAAACATAAGGGTAGGGGAACCAAGGCTTGGAAGTAGAACTGGCCCTTCTAATCACTCCCAGAGGCCTACTTGTGGAATTTATACATCCCATCCTTACAAGCTCAAGTTCTGCTGCATTAAAGGCCTTGTTTTCTGGGGTAGCAGACTTTTACAAGGAGATACAGTAAAGCTTCCACCAAATAGCTGTATGATTATCACCTAGTATTACTGAGCTACTCACACTGGTACGCTGGCAAGTAAACAAATTACGATATGAGAGGAACCAATTAATCATGATTAAGGTTGCTATTGTTCCCTGGTAGCTCAGAGAGTAAAGTGTCTGTCTGCAATGCAGGAGACCTGGGTTCGACCCCTGGGTCAGGAAGATCCCCTGGAGAAGGAAATGGCAACCCACTCCAGTACTCTTGCCTGGAATATCCAATGGACAGAGAAGCCTGGTAGACTACCGTCCGTGGGATCGCAAAGAGTCGGTCATGACTGAGCGACTTCACTTTCACTTTACATAATGAAAACAGTGAGGTACACGGGGGCACCTCTTGGTGCTTACTTTTCCATAGAAAACAGTTAAAACCATTTGCAGCAACTATGACCTGATAGCTAAAGGCTCAATAAGGGAATGGTTTGTCTAAACAGGTAAGCTAAATTCTCTGAAGTGTTTGTCAAGAGTGACTAAAATCTAAATTGTGAATGTGTAAATATTTCCTTATATAAAAACACTTTTGTTGAAATGCATTCAGTAGTGTCTGTTCCCATATGAATTCTGACTAACAGAAATATGCGCAGGTTGTGATGAAGACAGAAAAGAAAGGGATAGGTGTGGAAGCTGAATGGGAGTTTGAATGGGAATTTACAGTAGCATTTGTACAGCAGAGAAAATGTGACCAAAGACCCAGAAACAAAAAGCAATACAGTGTTTCCAGGTAATTTCTGGAAGTTAAGTACTGTTGGAACATAAAAAGTTTGGTAAGGAGGATCAGAGATAGCCAAGTACTAGGGTATTGATAGCCATATATTTGTGCAAAGGACTCTGGACATTGGAAGTCACCAAAGTCTTTTCATCAGGACAGTGACATGATTGATCATATCTGAGATTTAGTTTGATCCTTGTGGATTCTTGTAAATGAACAAAAGATCTGTCAAGAAAGTCACATAAGGGACTTCCCTGGTGGTCCAGTGGTAAAGAATCCACCTTCCAATGCAGGGGATGTGGGTTTGATCCTGGTCAGGGAACTAAGATCCTGTATGCTGCAGGGCAACTAAGCCCGCAGGCTACATACCACAACTAGAGAAGACTTCGTAATGCAAGGAAGAGCCCGCATGCCATAATGAAGACTCAGCATAGTCAAAATAGTAATAATAAATAAAATTAAAAAATAAAAAGTCACCTAAGATGTGGGAAAGCTGGTAGACATTAGATGGTCTATGCTATACATGAAATCATCAATAGAAATCAAAAGGTTTTAGAAAAATCATCAAAACAGACCACGCAGAATGCAATACATTAGATCCCCAGAACTTACTCATCTTAAATATTTCACCACACACAAAGCTGGTAATTCTGTGAGGTGAGGAATATATCAGCTAACCTTGCTGTGGTAATCATTTTGCAATATACACATTTCAAATCACCACATTGCATATCCTAAATTTAACAGTGTTACACATAAAAAGAAAGTGAAAGTGAAGTCACTCAGTTGTGTCCAACTCTTTGCGACCCCATGGACTGTAGCCTACCAGGCTCTTCCGTCCATGGGATTTTCCAGGCAAGAGTACTGGAGTGGGGTGCCATTGCTTTCTCCAGGGGATCTTCCTGACCCAGGGATTGAACCCAGGTCTCCCGCATTGCAGGCGGACGCTTTACCATCTGAGCCACCAGGGAAGTTCTATACATGAATTATATCTCAATAAATCCAGAAAAACAAACAAACAAACAAACAAAAAAAACAGACCAAGCACCTGAGCACATGATGTGATGTCATAAACCTAGTTCAAACTTTTGGTGACACAAGCACAGTCAATCAGAAATAAGAAAGAAAGTGAACTCGTTCATTTGTGTCCGACTCTTTGCGACCCCATGGACTGTAGCCTACCAGGCTCCTCAGTCCATGGAATTTTCCAGGCGAGACTACTGGAGTGGGTTGCCATTTTCTTCTCCAGGGGATCTTCCCAACCCAGGGATCGAACCCAGGTCTCCTGCACTGCAGGCAGAAGTTTTACTGTCTGAGCCACCAGGAAAGCCTTATTATTCAGCAATAAGATGAAACTTAAAATAGCACTGAAGACACTTTGAGCCAATGTATATTGTTGAGCCTAAACCTATATCAGTATATGGATAATTCTGACTTAGTAAATAGAAGTTGGCACAAAAGAAAAGTCATGGAAGGATGGGACACTCAGAAAGAATATATATTGTCCTACTAGTGGTTTTATTAATCTTGCCTTCTGCTGACAAGCATCTGTTTTCTAAATATAGAATTTGGCTCCATGTGGAGCTGTTATAGATTGCCCTTTATTTTCATCACCACCAGGAGACAATGTTTATAAGATCTGCCAAGGAAAGCACTATCTTTTTCTTTCCTTCTCTTGGGTTATGCTATCATCTAATCTGGATCAATGTGGGTTAGCCTTAGAGTTTTCTCTATAGATTTATGAAAGGACTTAAATTCTATGTCTCATTCAAAGAAAAGGCTCTATCCATGCTTGTGTTTCACTACCTTTTGCAAAACTAGAAGCACTGTATGAGTAGTCCAAGTGTCCCATGAATCAGAAGTCCTGTGCATGAAAGATACAATTCTTCCCTTATTAGCATATTTCAAAAGCTACAAACACAGACATCCTTAAAGCTACTCAAATCTGGATTCATATGCTTGCTTTATTTTATACAAGTAGTTTGATCTTGGGAAAATTAGTTTCTTCACTAATAAAATAGGGTAGATAATACAAAATTCATTAAAATCATAGAAACTAAAAATCCAATTCCAAGAAAACTATTTATTTAGAAAACTTTAAATACAACTTTCTCACCTGAAGTGGCAATGGATCATGCCTATTTTTGAAGTCACAGTCAAAAACAATGGCAGCCAGCACTTTATGAGCTCGATAGTCATACTTAATGTACTTCTCAAACTCAATTTCTGAAGAAAAGCCTTGAACTACAGAGAAGTAAAATTGTTCACTTAAATAAAAACATATGATAATCCCTTCTGAGAGAAAATATATTAGTTTACATGGACAAAAACGTTCTATCCAAATATGCAAATTTGAAAACACTGTTTCTTAAATACTGGTATCACAACAACTTAATGGATATTTGGGGTTCAAAATATTTTGATAAAAACTTTTATAAAATTTTATTGCAATTTTAAATAATCACTATAAAGCACATATAAAGATAAGTCATTAGTGGTGAGGGAAATGCAAATTGAAATCACAATGAAATCACTTTACATCCACTGAGATGACTATAATCAAAAAGACAGAAGATAACAAGTGCTGGAGAGGATGTGGAACCTTCATTCACTGCTAATCAGAATGTAAAATGGTATAACGACTTTAGACAACAGTCTGGCATTTCCTTGAAAAGTTAAAAATAGAGTAAACATATGACACATTTATTCCACTCTTGGTATATAACCAACAGAAATGAAAACATATGTCTACATAAAACCCATAAATGAATGTTTGTAGCAGTATTATTTATAGTAGCCAAAAGGTAGAGACAACTCAAATGTCCTTCAACTGATGAAAGATATATTGTACCAATTAAATGCAGTGTATCCATACAATGGAATATTATCTGACAATGAAAAGGAATAAAGAACTGATGCATGCAACAACATGGGTTAACCCTGAAAACATTTTAAGTGTAAGAAGAGAGTCATGAAAGACCACATATTGCATTTTATAAAGTTGATATAAAAGGTTTATATGTAAACAATTTATATTAAAGGTTCATATGTAAACCATCTATTTATATAAAAGATTTATAATAGGCAGATCTGTAGAGGTAAAAAGAGATTACTGTTTTTCTTATCTTGATAGGGATGGATAATTGTGGGGCTATGACTAAAGATTTTGGAATTTATTTTTGGTGATAAAAATGCTTTAAAATTATTTGTGGCAGTGGTTGCACACCTCTGTGAATATATTGAAGCCACTGAATTACACACTTCAAATGGGTGAAAATATGGAATGTGCGTTATATCTCAAAAAGGTTACTTAATTAAGAGAAACAAATCAGGAGGTGATCACTTTGTGCTTTAAAAAACACAACTCATTTGATGGCTCAACACCTGTATAGTTATAATACAGGAAGGAGTCATTCAAGATAGAAATTTTCTAATCTGAACAAGAGAGGAAAAAAAAGATTAGACAAAAGTTGAACAGAGCCTTAACAACCTGTGGGACAATACAAAATGTATCATCATAGTCTTAGAGGAGAAGAAAGACGGCCATGTTAAAAAACAATTTTAAAAATAATTATTGTAAAGTCCCCCAACTTTGTGCAACATATAGATTCAAAATGCTCAGTGAACCCCAAAGAAAAACACCAAAAGAAATCCACTGCTGCTGCTGCTGCTGCTGCTAAGTCGCTTCAGTCGTGTCCGACTCTCTGCGACCCCATAGACGGCAGCCCACCAGGCTCCCCAATCCCTGGGATTCTCCAGGCAAGAACACTGGAATGGGTTGCCATTTCCTTCTCCAATGCATAAAAGTGAAAAGTGAAAGTGAAGTCACTCAGTCGTCTCCGACTCTTAGTGACCCCATGGACCACAGCCTACCAGGCTCCTCCATCCATGCGATTTTCCAGGCAAGAGTACTGGAGTGGGGTGCCATTGCCTTCTCCAAAGAAATCCACAGACACATCATAATCAAACTTTTGAAAAATAAAGACAGAAAATATCTTGAAAGCAGCCAGAGAGAAATGTTAAAATTGGGCAGTGTGATTCATCCAACTTTATTCTTATTCTTTTCCCTATACTGTTTCAGCTCCATCAAAAATGTTAATGATAAGCTTTACATAAAACTTTAATTTCTAACCTTTTATACTGATGTTTAGATTCCTCTTCACATTCTCAGTGATTTCTTTTACCACATCAATATTAGAAGGCACATAAATCAATTCCCATCTTTCATCATTTTGGAGGAATGAAGGCAGAGTACTGATGGGTTGAGAAGTAAAAGTGTAAGGTCCAGCAACAGTTATATGAATAACAGCACGTAAGAGCAAAAGCATCATTGGAAACGCCAATGCAGTTAGGACTTCCAATATTAAATTAAGGAACTGCCTCCTCTAGAAGAGGAACAAAAAGATTGTGTTAATTAACTTAAGAGTACACATTCAAAGCAAATAGATAGTTCTATGATATTAAGTTTCTGCCAGTTTCACCCTGAAACAGCTAAAGTTCCATATCACCCCTCCAACTCCCCTAACCAGTTTTCTTATAGGTCAGGCTATACTATTGATTAATGAAGTTTCATACATTTGGAAGAGCTACTTTCAGCTCCGGAAGTGATTTTTCAAGTGTGTGCATGTATATAAACCCACCCCCACCCACACCCAAAATCCAAACTGCACCACATGGGCATTTATGAACATTTTCCAAGGATACCTTTACATACCTTTAAGGTAAAATTTTTCCAGAGGAGCACTGCAAACTGGTTGAGTGTCAATAAATTCATTCTTCTACAAAAAGTGTATGTTCGATTCCAGCAATGGAGAAAAAATTTTTTTAATGTTAAGTTACCTAATAATGTGAACATGAAGCAAACAACAGTATTACTTCTTTCTCCTAATTTTCTCCTTAATCAGTCTCAAAGTTTGATAGCAAAAATGATTTTGTGTTTGAAATAAAGAAAATTAAATTGCTTTTATTTTTCTGTTCAGTAATTTCCTTAATATCTAATAATGTTCTAATGTGGTCAGAAAACAAAGAAGTAGCTAAACAAATGTGGTTCCATTTTTCAAGATGGCATAAGCAAACAGGATCTGATATTCTTATGATACTTTCCAAGACCAGATGGCTTCACAAGTAAATTCTACTAACACCAATCTTTCTCAAACTTTTCAAAAAATAGAAGGGTAGGGGAACATGTCCAAATTCATTTTAGGAGGCCAGAATTATGCTGATATCAAAGCCACATAAGGACACTATGAGAATACTACATGCAAATATTCCTGATAAATAAAGATGCAAAACTCCTCAAAACACTTGAGCAAACCAAATCCAATAGCACAATTAAAGCCCCACTGATCATGATCAAGGGGATTTATCCTTGGAAGGTAAGGATGGTTCAGTATATGCAAATCAATAAATGTAATAGACTAATTACTAAAATAAAAGATAAAAATCATATAATAATCTCAACACAGAAAGAGTAACAAAATTCAACACTCTTCAATAATAGAAACACTCAACAAATTATGTACACAAACAAGGTACTTTAACATAATAAAGGCATATATGAAATGTCCACAACTGACATCATACTTAACACTGAAAAACTGAAAGTGTTTTCTCTTAAAATCTAGAGCAAGACAAGGATACCCATTATTGCTACTTTTATTCAACACAGTAATGGATGTTTTAGCCAGAACAATTATGAAACATATCCAAATCATAAGGGAAGAAGTGAAACAGTCTGTATTCATTGAAAGCATGATCTTATACAGAGAAAACCCAAAGGATTCCACACAAAAAACCTCTTTGGATCAATCAAACTAATAAAAGTAATCATAGGAATCCAGGAATGCTGCAGAACACAAAAATAAACATACAAAATCAGATATGTTCCTACAGACTAATAACAAGCCATCCAAAAAGGAAGTTAAGGAAACAAATCTCACTTACACTAGCATCAAAGAATAATATACTTAGGAAGCTGGAAACAGGATGCCAGAGTAGAAGGACATGAGTTTGCTTCCTCTCATGAGAACACCTAAATCATACTTAACTGCTGAACAATGATCAACAAAAATGACTAGAACCTACCAAAAAAGATACTCTACATCCAAAAACAAAGAAGCCACAACAAGACAATATGAAGCATGCATTCACAATAAAATCCCATACCACCCAGATGGGCAACCCACAAACTGGAAAATATATTACAGAGACTGTCTCACAAGATTGAGACAGACCCCCATATGAGGCTCCCCAGACTGAGGGTCTGGTTTCAGAAGAAGTCCCCAGAACATCTGACTTTGAAGAACAGTGGGGCATGATTGGGGGAACTCCACAGGACTGTGAGAAGCAGAAACTCCACTCTTGGAGAGCACACACAGGGTCTTAGGTATGCATGCCAGGACCCAAGGAAAAAGTAGTAACTTCATAGGAACCTGCTGCAGACCAACATGCTGATCTTACAGGGTCTCCTGGGGAGGCAGAGGACACCTGTGGCTCACTGAGGAAATGAGGACACTGGTGGCAGAGGTTCTAGGACATACTCACTGGTGTGAGCTCTCCTGTAGGCCACCACATTGACACCAAGCTACAGCCTCTGGGATGTCTCAGGCCAATAACAATAGGGTGGGAACACAGCCCCACTCATCAGGAGACAGGCTGCCTAAAGTCTTCCCAAGGCGAGAGTCACCTCTAAACAAACCCTGAATACAGCCCTGTCCACTGGAGGGACAAGACCCAGCTCTATCCGCCAGTGGGCAGGAACCAGTCCCTCCCACCAGGAAGCCTGCACAAGATTCTGAGACCAATCTCACACAACAGAGGGGAAACAACAGAAGAGTAACTGCAATCCTGCACTTGGTGGAATGAAGACTGCAAACACAGAAAGCTAGACAAAATGATGTAGCAGAAGAATATGTTGCAGATGGAGGAAGAAGATATTAATAAAACTCCAAAAGAACAACTAAGTGAAGGGAAGATAGGCTAGAATCTACCCAAAAAATAACTCACAGTAATGATAGTAAAGATGACCCAAAATCTCAGAAAAAGAATTGAGGAGCAGACCAAAAAGATACAAGAGATCTTTAACAAAGAGCTAAAAGAAACAAAGAACAACAACAACAACAAAAAAACAGTTGGAGAATACAATAACTAAAATGAAACACACTAAAAGGAGTCAATAGTAGGAAATGAGACAGAAGAGATAAGTTGGCTTGAAGACAGAATAGTGGCAATCATTGCCACAGAACATAATAAAATGAAAGAATTAAAGAACTGAGGACAGTTTAAGAAACTTCTGTGGCAACGTTAACACAACATTAGTCCCAATGTTAAACATTTGGGACGCTTGCATTATAAGGGTCCCAAAAGTTGAAGAGAGAGAGAGAGAGAAAGGGCCTAAGCAAAAATTTAAAGATATAAGCACTGGAATCTTCCATAGCATGGGAAAGGAAACAATCACCCAAGTCCATAAAGTGCAGAGAGTCCCAAACAGGATAAACCCAAGGAGGAAAATGCCAAGACATATACTAATCAAAGTGACAAAAATTAAATACAATGAAAAAATATTAAAAGCAACAAGGGGAAAGCAACGAATAACACACAAGAGAAATCCCAGCTGATTTTTCAGCAGAATTCTGCACACCACAAGGTTGTTGCTGTTCAGTTGCTAAGTTGCGTCCAGTTCTTTGCAACCTCATGGACTGCAGCGTGCCAGGTTTTCCTGTCCTTCACTATCTCCCAGGGGTTCCTCACACTCATGTCCACTGAGTTGGAGATACCACCGATTCATCTCATCTTCTGTCGCCTCCTTCATCTCCTGCCCTCAATCTTTCCCAGTATCAGGGTCTTTTCCAATGAGTCAGCTCTTCACATCAGGTGGCCAAGGTATCAGAGCTTCAGCTTCAGCATCAGTCCTTCCAGTGAAAATTCAGGTTTGATTTCCTTTAGGGGCCAGAGACGAGGCCTGATCACTCAGAGCTTTTGTGTGGCAGAAGTTTTATTACAGTGAAAAGGGGACAGAGAAGCGTCTGACACAGACATCAGAAGGGGTACGGAGAGTGCCCACCATGCTACTCTTATCTAGGCCTTATATACTTTTTCCATTGGTTACTAGTAATAAGAAAGGTCTTACAAGACCACTCCCACAGCATCCATCTTAAGGTAACAGGATTATTTAAGGTTATTTGTTCTCTGCTCAACATTATTTCCTCATTTTTTAAAAAAACGGGCATAGTTCTACTTACATTACAGAGATGCTATATGGCCTATGAAAAACATTCAAGAAATGATAATCCTCTTCCACTCTATTTAAGAGATGTTCTGAGGGAATTAAAGCTTAGGGCTCTTTAAGAAGGATGTGAGCATTCTTCCTGTTGCTTTTCTTAAGTCTTGTGCAACAATGTATCTTGCCCAAGAACTGGCCTTTCAGTTCAGTTCAGTTCAGGGGCTCAGACCTGTCCGACTCTTTGTGACCCCATGAATCGCCGCACGCCAGGCCTCCCTGTCCATCACCAACTCCCGGAGTTCACTCAGACTCACGTCCATCGAGTAGGTGATGCCATCCAGCCATCTCATCCTCTGTTGTCCCCTTCTCCTCCTGCCCCCAATCCCTCCCAGCATCAGAGTCTTCCCCAATGAGTCAACTCTTTGCATGAGGTGGCCAAAGTACTGGAGTTTCAGCTTTAGCATCATTTCTTCCAAAGAACACCCAGGACTGATCTCCTTCAGAATGGACTGGTTGGATCTCCTTGCAGTCCAAGGGACTCTCAAGAGTCCAAAATCACAGTTCAAAAGCATCAATTCTTTGGCGCTCAGCCTTCTTCACAGTTCAACTCTCACACCCATACACGACCACTGGAAAAACCATAGCCTTGACTAGATGGACCTTTGTTGGCAAAGTAATGTGTCTGTTTTTGAATATGCTGTCTAGGTTGGTCATAACATTTCTTCCAAGGAGTAAACGTCATTTAATTTCATGGCTGCAGTCACCATCTGCAGTGATTTTGGAGCCCCAAAAAATAAAGTCTGACACTGTTTCCCCATCTATTTCCCATAAAGTGATGGGACCAGATGCCATGATTTGGAGCCCCCCAAAATAAAGTCTGACACTGTTTCCACTGTTTCTCTATTTCCCATGAAGTGATGGGACCGGATGCCATGATCTTCATGTTATGAATGTTGAGCTTTAAGCCAACTTTTTCACTCTCCTCTTTCACTTTCAGCAAAAGGCTTTTGAGTTCCTCTTCACTTTCTGCCATAAGGGTGGTGTCATCTGCATATCTGAGTTATTGATATTTCTCCTGGCAATCTTGATTCCAGCTTGTGCTTCTTCCAGGCCAGCGTTTCTCATGATGTACTCTGCATATAAGTTAAATAAGCAGGGTGACAATATACAGCCTTGACGTACTCCTTTTCCTATTTGGAACCAGTCTGTTGTTCCATGTCCAGTTCTAACTGTTGCTTCCTGACCTGCATATAGGTTTCTCAAGAGGCAGGTCAGGTGGTCTGGTATTCCCATCTCTTTCAGAATTTTCCACAGTTGATTGTGATCCACACAGTCAAAGGCTTTGGCATAGTCAATAAAGCAGAAATAGATGCTTTTCTGGAACTCTTGCTTTTTCCATGATCCAGCGAATGTTGGCAATTTGATCTCTGGTTCCTCTGCCTTTTCTAAAACCAGCTTGAACATCTGGAAGTTCACGGTTCCCGTATGCTGAAGCCTGGCTTGGAGAATTTTGAGCATTACTTAACTAGCATGTGAGATGAGTGCAATTGTGCAGTAGTTTGAGCATTCTTTGGCATTCCCTTTCTTTGGGATTGGTAGCTTATCCTTTTCCACCAGATCTTCCCAACCCAGGAATCAAACCAGGGTCTCCTGCAGGTGGATTGAAAGCAGATTCTTTACCAACTGAGCTTCCTAATCAGCTTCCTTGAACCCATTTTGGCTTCCTGGATTAGGAAGCCAAAATGGATTAAAGGCTCCAAACAAAAGACCTAGATTGGCTGAATGGATAAAAAACAAGACCCTATATAGGCTGTCTACAAAAGACCCAACTCACACCTAGGTAGACACACAGACTGAAAGTGAGGGGCTGGAAAAAATATTCAATATAAATGAAAATAAAAAGAAAGTGGAAACAGCAACAGTCATACCAGAGAAATAGACTTTAAAATAAAGACTGTTACAAGAGACAAGAAAAGACACTACATAATGATCAAGGGATCAATCCAAGAAGATATAACAATTAGAAATACATATGCACCCAGCACAGGAGCATATCAATACATAAAGAAAATGCTAACAAGTATTAAAGGGGAAAACAGATAGTAACACAGTAATAGTAGGAGACTTTCAGTTCAGTTCAGTTCAGTCACTCAGTCGTGTCCGACTCTTTGTGACCCCATGAATCACAACGCGCCAGGCCTCCCTGTCCATCACCAACTCCCGGAGTTCACCCAGACTCATGTCCATCGAGTCAGTGATGCCATCCAGCCATCTCATCCTCTGTTGTCCTCTTTTCCTCCTGCCCCCAGTCCCTCCCAGCATCAGAGTCTTTTCCAATGAGTCAACTCTTCGCATGAGGTGGCCAAAGTATTGGAGTTTCAGCTTTAGCATCATTCCTTCCAAAGAAATCCCAGGGCTGATCTCCTTCAGAATGGACTGGTTGGATCTCCTTGCAGTCCAAGGGACTCTCAAGGGTCTTCTCCAACACCACAGTTCAAAAGCATCAATTCTTCGGCGCTCAGCCTTCTTCACAGTCCAACGTGTTTCCTTATTAATTTTCTATCTGAATGATCTCTCCATTGGTTAAGGGATAGGAGACTTTAATACCCCTTTACCAATGGACAAATCATTCAGATAGAAAATTAATAAGGAAACATAAACTTTAAATCATACACTGGACCAGTTTGACCTAACTGATATCTACAGGGCTGCAGCTGCTGCTAAGTTGCTTCAGCCGTGTCTGACTCTGTGCGACCCCATAGATGGCAGCCCACCAGGCTCCCCTGTCCCTGGGATTCTCCACGCAAGAACACTGGAGTGGTTGCCATTTCCTTCTCCAATGCATGAAAGTGAAAAGTGAAAGTGAAGTCGCTCAGTCATGTCCTACTCTTCACAACCCCATGGACTGTAGCCTACCAGGCTCCTCTGTCCATGGGATTTTCCAGGCAAGAGTACTGGAGAGGGTTGCCATTGCCTTCTCCATATCTACAGGGATTTCATCCAAAAACAGTAGATTTCACTTTCTCCATAAGTGCACATGGAACATTCTCCAGGACAGATCACATCTTGGGTCACAAATCAAGCCTTGATAAATTTTTTAAAAATGAGATTATTTCAAGCATCTTTTCTAACCACAGCATTGTAAGATTAGATGTCTACTACAGGAGAAAAAACTGTACAAAACACAAACACGTGGAGGCCAAACAGTATGCTTCTCGTCAACCCAAAGGTCACTAAAGAAACTAAAGAAGAAAACAAGAAATACCTAAAAGCAAATGACAATGAAAACACAATACAAAACCTATGAAATGCAACAGAAGTAGTACTAAGAGGATAGTTTATGGTAATACCTGCCTATCTCAGAAACAAAAGAGACATCAAATAAACAACCTAACCCTACCCCTAAAGCAACTAAAAGAGAACAAAACCCCCACAAAGTTAGTAGGAGGAAATCATAAAGATCAGAGCAGTTAATAAGTGAAAAAGACATGAAAGAGGCAAGAGCAAAAACCATAAAACTAAAGCTGGTTCTTTGATAAGATAAACAAAATCGACAAACCATTAGCCAGAACATCCAGAAAACAAGGGAGATGAAGCAAATCAATAAAATTAAAAATGAGAAAGGAAAATTTACAACAGAAAATGCAGAAATACAGAGGATCATAAAAGACTACTATGAGCAACTATATGCCAATAAAATGGACAACCTTGAAGAAATGGACAAATTCTAAGACATGTACAGCCTTCCAGAATAGAACCAGTAAGAAATAAAAGCCATTAACACCAATCACAAGCAGGAAATTTGAAACTGTGATTAAAAAAAATAATAATCTTCCATCAAACAAAAGCCCATGGCCAGATGGCTTCACATGCAAATTCTACCAAAAGTGTACTGAAGAGGTAACACCTATCCTGCTCAAACTTCCAGAAAATTTCAGAGGAAGGAAAACTCCCAAACTCATTCTAGGTGGTCACCATCATCCTGATACCAAAACCAGCCAACGTACTATCAAAAAAGAAAATTACAGGCCAATATCATTAATGAATATAGATGAAAAAATCCTTGACAAAATTCTAGCAAACAGAATCCAACACATTAATAGGACCATACATCATTATCAAGTAGGCTTTAACCCAAGGATGCAAGGATTGTTCAATATATGCAAATTAGTCAATGTGATATACTATATTAACAAATTGAAAGATAAAAACCATATGATCATCTCAATAGATGCAGAGAAAGCTTTTGACAAAATTCAACACCTATTTATAAAAACTCTCCAGAAAGCAGGCACAGAAGGAACATACCCCAACATAATAAAAGCCATATATGACAAACCCACAGCAAACATTATTCTCAGTGGTGAAAAACTGAAGGTGTTTCCCCTAATATTAGGAATGAGATAGGGGTGCCCACTCTTTCCACAATTATTTAATATATTTTTGGGTGTCTTAGCCATAGCAGTAAGAGAAGAAAAAGAAATTTAAAGAATCCAAAGTAGAAAATAAGTAAAACTTTCACTGTTTACAGATGACATACTATACATAGAAAACCCTAAAGATGCCACCAGAAAATTACTATGACTAATCAATGAATAAATATTGTAAAGCTTCAGGATATAAAATTAATACACAGAAATCATTTGTATTTCTATACATTAACAACAAAAAAAATCAGAAAGTGAAATTAAGAAAACAATCCCATTCACCACTGCAAAAAAAAAAAAATAAAGAAAGAAAGAAATAAAATATCTAGAAATGAATCTACCTAAAGAGACAAAAGATCTGTATGCAGAAAACTATAAGACACTAGAAATAAATCAAAGATGACACAAACAGATTGAGAGATATACCATGTTCTTGGATTGAAAGAATATTGTGAAAATGACCATACTACCCAAAACAATCTACACATTCAGTGCAATCCCTTTCAAACTAACAATGGTATTTTTCACAGAACCAGAACAAAAATACACAATTTGTATGTTCACACAAAAAACACTGACTACCTAAAGCAACCTTGAGAAAGAAAAATGAAGCTGGAAGAATCAACCTTTCTGATTTCAGACTATACTCCAAAGTTAAAGTCATCAAGACAGTATGGTTCTGGCACAAAAACAGAAATATAGACCAATGGAACAAGATAGGAAGCCAGAGACAAGCCCACACACCTATGGATACCTTATCTTTGACAAAGGAGGCAAGAATACACAATGGAGAAAAGACAGCCTCTTCAATAAGTCGTGCTGGGAAAACTGGACACTTCTGAATGAAAAGAACACTTTTCTTTCAAAGCAAAAGAACAAAGAATGAAACTCGAACACTTCCTAGCACCAAATGCAAAAATAAACTCAAAATGGATTAAAGACTTAAATGTAAGACCAGAGGGCTTCCCTGGTGGCTCAGACAGTAAAAGCACCTGTTTGCAATGCAGGAGACCCAGGTTCGATCCCTGGGTTGGGAAGATCCCCTGGAGAAGGAAAGGGCAGCCCACTCCAGTATTCTTGCCTGGAAAATCCCATGGATGCATTTTGATATTTGGCAAAACTAATACAATTATGTAAAGTTTAAAAATAAAATAAAATTAAAAAAAAAAAAAGAAAATCCCATGGATGACGGAGCCTGGTGGGCTACTGTCCATGGGGTCCCAAAGAGTTGCACACGACTGAGGACTCTTCTCTCCTTCTCCTAAGACCAGAAACTATGAAGCTCTTAGAGGAAAACAAGTCAGTACACTCTTGACATAAATCCAGCAAGATCCTCTATGACCCACCTTCTAGAGTAATGGAAATAAAAACAAAAATAAAAAAATGGGATCTAATTAAACTTAAAAGCTTTTGCATAGAAAAGGAAAGAATAAACAAGATTAAAAGATAACCCTTAGAATGGGGGAAAATAATTACAACAAAATAACTGACAAAGGACTAATCTCCAAAATATATAGGCAGCTTCATTTCAGTTCAGTTCAGTTGCTCAGTCGTGTCCGACTCTGTGACCCCATGAACCACAGCATGCCAGGCTTCCCTGTCCATCACCAACTCCCGGAGTTTATCCAAATTCATGTCCATTGAGTCAGTGATGCCATCCAACCATCTCATCCTCTGTCGTCCCCTTCTCTTCCTGCCCTCAATCTTTCCCAGTATCAGGGTCTCTTCGCATCAGATGGCCTAAGTATTGGAATTCCAGCTTCAACATCAGTCCTTCCAGTGAACACCTAGGACTGATATCCTTTAGGATGGACTGGTTGGATTTTCTTGCAGTCCAAGGGACTCTCAAGAGTCTTCTCCAACACCACAGTTCAAAACCATCAATTCTTCAGCACTCAGCTTTCTTTATAGTCCAACTCTCACATCCATACATGACTACTGGAAAAACCATAACCTTGACTAGATGGACCTTTGTTGGCAAAGTAATGTGTCTGCTTTTTAATATGCTGTCTAGGTTGGTCATAACTTTCCTTTCAAGGAGTAAGTGTCTATTAATTTCACCACAGAACTCAATATCAGAAAAACAAACAGCCCAATCAAAAAATGGCAGAAGACCTAAATCCTAAATAGATATTTTTCCAGTGAAGACATACAGATGGCCAATAAACACATGAAAAGATGCTCAGTTTCACTTATTATTGTGCATGTGTGTGCAGTCGCTCAGTCATGTCCAACTCTTTGCGACCCCATGAACTGTAGCCTGCCTGGTTACTCTGTCCAGGCAGGTTATCCAGGCAAGAATGCTGGAGTGGGTTGCCATGCCCTCCTCCAGGGGATCTTCCCAACCCAGGAATTGAACCCAGGTCTCCCACATTGCAGGCAGATTCTTCACCATCTGAGCCACCAGGGAAGCAGAGAAATGCAAATCAAAATACAGTAAGGCATCACTACACACCAGTCAGAATGACCATCATCAAAAAAATCTACAAACAATAAATGCTGGAGAAGATATGGAGACAAGGCAACCCTCTTGCACTGTTGGTGGGAATTTAATTGATACAGCCACTATGAAGAACAGTATGGAAATTCCTTAAAAAACAAAAAGCTACCATATGACCCAGCAATCCCACTACTGGGCATATACCCTGAGAAACCCATAACTGAAGAAGACACATGTACCCCAAAGTACCAGCACTATTTATAATAGCTCAGACATGGAAGCAACCTAAATGTTCATAGATGGATGAATGAATAAAGAAGTTTTGATACATATATACAATGGAATATTATTAAGTTGTAAAAAAGAATTAACTCAGTCAGTTTTAGTGAGGTGGATGAATTTAAAGCCTGTTTTACATAGTGAAGTAATTCAGAAAGAGAAAAACAAACATTGTATATTAATGCATATATAGGGAATCTAGAATACAGGTATTGATGAATCTATTTGCAGGGAAGGAATGAACATGCAAATATAGAGAATGAACTTGTGGACATGGTGGGGGAAGGAGAAAGTAGTATGAATGGTGAAAGTAGCATAGACATATACACACTACCATGTGTAAAACAGATAGCTAGTGAGAAGTTGCTGTATAACACAGGAAGCCTAGGCCAGGGCTCTGTAATTACCTAGAGGGGTGGGGGTGAGCATAGGGAGGCTCAAGACAGGGAGGTGAGATATATATATATATATATAATTATGGTTGAATTACATAATATTGTAAAACAATTGTACAGGTAATTAATATATTATAAAATATTATATAGGTTATATATATATAATTATGGTTGAATTACATAATATTGTAAAACAATTTTCCTCCAATTAAAGAACAAATTAAAAAAAAGTATTTACCCAACTTTGGAATACCTAAATACATCACTTGAATACTAACAGATATGAAAGGATAAAGAGACAACAATACAATAATAGTAGAGGACTTCAATACCTGACTTTCAAAAACATATATATCATCCAGAGAGAAATTTAATTAGGAAACATTACAATTGAACTCTACCTTAGAGTAAATTGACCTAACAGAAATATGAAGAACATTCCACTCAACAGCAGCATATTCTATAGTGCACATGGAACATCCTCCAGAAGAGATCATATATAGGTCACTTAACAAGCCTTAGGAAATATAAGAAGACTGAAATCATACCAAGTATCTTTCATGAACGCAATGGTAAGAAATAGAAATCAATAATAAGAAGTAAACTGAAAAATTTACAAATGTGTGATAATTAAACAATACACTTCTGAACATTCAACGAATCAAAGAAGAGAGGGAATTCAAAATATATCTTGAAACAAACAAAAAAGGAAACACAACATACTAAAACTTATGGGATGCAGCCAAAGCAGTTCTAACAGGGAAGGTTATATCAATGTAAAAACTGAGAGAAAAGATCTCAAACAGACAACCTAACTTTAAACCTCAAGAAATTAGAAAAAGAGCAAACTAAGCCCAAAGTTAGAAAAAGGAAGGAAATAACAAAGGTCAAAAGCAGAAATAAATGAAATAGGGTCCATGAATACCACAGAAAAGGTTAACAAAAATAAGAACTTTAAAAAGAAAAGATAAACTGACAAAGCTTTATTACACTAATAAAAGGAAAGAAGACTCAAAACTAAATAAAAAATGAAACAGGTGACTTTACAATTGACACCACAGTAACACAAAGGATAAGGGAATACCATGAACCTAGAAGAAATTGGTAAGTTTCTAGAAACATGCAACCTACTAAAATGGAACTACAAAGAAATAGAAAATTTGTACAAATCAATAATGAATAAGGAGATTCAGTTCAGTTCAGTTCAGTCGCTCAGTTGTGTCCGACTCTTTGTGACCCCATGAATCGCAGCACGCCAGGCCTCCCTTGTCCATCACCAGCTCCCGGAGTTCACTCAGACTCACGTCCATCGACACAGTGATGCCATTCAGCCATCTCATCCTCTGTCGTCCCCTTCTTCTCTTGCCCCCAATCCCTCCCAGCATCAGAGTCTTTTCCAATGAGTCAACTCTTCGCATGAGGTGGCCAAAGTACTGGAGTTTCAGCTTTAGCATCATTCCTTCCAAAGAAATCCCAGGGCTGATCTCCTTCAGAATGGACTGGTTGGATCTCCTTGCAGTCCAAGGGACTCTCAAGAGTCTTCTCCAACACCACAGTTCAAAAGCATCAATTGTTCGGCGCTCAGCTTTCTTCACAGTCCAACTCTCACATCCATACATGACCATAGGAAAAACCATAGCCTTGACTAGATGGACCTTTGTTGGCAAAGTAATGTCTCTGCTTTTGAATATGCTATCTAGGTTGGTCATAACTTTCCTTTCAAGGAGTAAGAGTCTTAATTTCATGGCTGCAGTCACCATCTGCAGTGATTTTGGAGCCCCCCAAAATAAAGTCTGACACTGTTTCCACTGTTTCCCCATCTATTTCCCATGAATAAGGAGATTAGATTAGTAATAATAAAAAAAATCTCCCAAACAACAAAAATGTCCAAGATCACGTGGTTTCACTCATGAATTCTACCAAACTCCTTCAGCCACCACACATTTAAAGAATTAACACCAATCATTTTCAAAGTCTTCCCAAAAAATGAGGAGGAGGGAACATGCCTAAACTCCTTTTACAAGGACATCAAAGACTGATAGATACACTACAAGAAAAGAAACCAGAGGTTAACATCTCTGATAATTATAGATGCAAATAGTTTCAACTAAATACTAGCAAAACAAACTCAATAGCATATTAAAAGGATTACAGACTAAGATCAACTGAGATTTATCCCTGATAGCAAGAATGATTTAATATGTGGAAATCAATAAAAGTGACACACTATTAATAGGCTGAAAGACAAAATTCTCAATGGATGCAGAAAAGGCATTGCAAAATTTTTCTGTCACGATAAAAACTCTCAACAAATTGCGTACATTAGGAATGTAACTCAACATAATAAAGGCTATATATGATCAACTTACATAGTACTGAATGTATTAGAATCAGAGGCAGAGAAAAATATATGTGAAATCATACAAAGTTGAACTAATAGTAACAGCAATACATCACGGTAGAAGGGTCAACACAGAACGAGGAGGCAATATGACACTGGACCACCATATAATATATATATATGTATAATATATACATATATTTAATACACTGCTAAGTCACGTCAGTCGTGTCCGACTCTGTGCGAGCCCATAGATGGCGGTCCACTAGGCTCCCCTCCCTGGGATTCTCCAGGCAAGCATACTGGAGTGGGTTGCCATTTCCTTCTCCAGTGCATAAAAGTGAAAAGTGAAAGTGAGGTTGCTCAGTCGTGTCCGACTCTTTGCGACCCCATGGACTGCAGCCCACCAGGCTCCTCCGTCCATGGGATTTCCCAGGCAAGAGTACTGGAGTGGGGTGCCATTGCCTTCTTCATATTTAATATAATACAATATATATTGTATAATTCTTAATTATATATATAATTCTTATATAATATATAAAAAGTAATACACATGGGCTATTTAGGAGTTGTTTTTCTGGTTTAGTTTTGTTTTGGAGGGGAGCAGAGAGAGTTGTGGACGGTTTTTAATTTTTTTCTCCTTTTTTTTTTTTTGTGAGGGGGTACATCGGGGTAAGGGGGAGAATGGACTTTCAGGGTGGAAGTTCTGAGTGCTGGCCATGGGGTCGGCCCCTCGGGGAGTCTTGGGAGCATTCCCCTGAGCAGGGGAACTTGGGAAGAAAGACCAAGGTCTGGGAGGTTCTGACACTCACCGTTCAAGCCTCTCAACCGCCACCACCTCCACCTTTACCTCAGAAGCTGCTCCGCCCAACGCCCTACTCTCAAGCAACCGGCCCTCTCCCCCCCGCCCCCGCAGGTTTGAGGCACCTGCCGCGCGTGCATGCGCAGCTTTCAGCAAAGCGGCACCGCCTCCGCCCCTTCCCCGCGCAAGCGCACACCCATCCCGGTCTCAAGCTAGCCTCAACCAGCCCAGCGCCCACCCCTGCTCTTCCTGTCTCCTCAGCACCAGTCAACCCTCTCCTTCCTCCCTTTTCAGCCTACTTCACCCCATCAACCACGCTGTCCTCAAGGCCCTACCTTGGCGCCCTGTCGCTTGCTCTCCAGGTTCCTCGCCAATGGACCCTACTGGACGACCCCACAATCCTCCACAACTCGCGGGCCCCCCTCTTTTATATGTCAAGGTCATCTCAGGATGTTTAAGGAGAGAGTCTGTCGAGGTTAAACAGACAACTTCCAGAGGTGAGGTACAGGTACAGGGCCCTGCAACCCCCCAGAGGCTGGCCACCCAAAAGCTTCCCCCCACCCCTATCGTCTCGCGGGCGTAAGGCACGCAGCCCTTTTCTCCAGCCTGATCAGCCTACTCCTACCCTAACCCTACCACCCGTCAGCACGTGGCCCTCTGCCCTGTCCCACCAGGTTTCCGGTTCACCCACCAGCAAACCTTTCTCCTGCTCCCCAGTTTCGTTGATGCTTGCTCCTCTTGGCAGACCCCACCCGATTGCCCAGTTTCAGTGTAACTTAGTGAATCACAGGTTTTGAATTCTTTTATTTTTTATTTATTTATTTTTTCTAATTTTATTTTATTTTTAAACTTTACATAATTTTATTAGTTTTGCCAAATACCAAAATGAATCTGAATTCTGACTGTCTGAGGGCAAATCCTCTCTGCACTGCTTTGTGAAAGTGTTAGTCGTTTAGTCGTGTCCGACTCTTTGCGAATCCATGGATTGTAGCCTGCCAGGCTCCTCTGTCCTTGGATTTCTCCAGGCAAAAATAATGGAATCGGTTGCCATTCCCTTCTCCAGGGCATCTTCCCGTGCCACGGATTGAACCTAGGTCTCCTGCATTGTAAGCAGAGTCTTTACCATCCGAGCCACCAGGAAAGCCAAATATCAGTTTGTTGCCTCTCAAGGGGCCAAATAGACTTTTGTTCTTGAACTGACAGATTAATCTTTGTCAGGAGAGGGCGCTGGGGGAACACTGCAGGACAATGAGCAGTCGTTAAGAGTGCTTTAAATTCTTCTTGCTCTTACCTTGCTGCTGCCAGCAGTAGATGTGGAGCACATTTTGTGACACTGGCCGCCCCTTCTCCCCGTGGCTCCCCACTCCCGCCCCGCCCCGCCCCGCCATTAAGTGTGAATTTCCAGTGATTCACGGAGGTGACCCCTTCTTAGCACTACCCTGTGGACAACCCTAGAGAAGAATTTCCTGCTTGCCAGATCCAACCATTGTTGGTTAGCCTAGGCAGCCTGTGAGTGAGTGACATCGCTCAGTCGTGTCCGACTCTTTGTGGCCCCACGGACTGTAGCCTACCACGCTCCTCCGTCCATGGGATTTTCCAGGCAAAAGTACTGGAGTGGGTTGCCGTTTCCTTCTCCAGAGGATCTTCCCGACCTAGGGATTGAACCCAGGTCTTCTGCATTGTGGGCAGACGCTTTACTGTCTGAGCTACGAGGGAAGGCGGCCTGCACAGAGGAATAATTGCTGCTTGCTCAGCAGGTATGGGACAGCTCTGGTCCAGGGACAGTGAATTTCCCCACGATGAAATGAACCACAATTAAACCTTCTACAAGAAGATCTGAATCCCAGCCTTAGGGAGGATCCATCTTCCAAGTTTGTTTTGGCCTTGAGAATTTTCCCTCAGCATTCTCTTTACTTCTGTATAGATAATCCTCGTTGTTAAGGTGCTTGCTGGAAAATGAAGAGAGAGATAGAGAGGGACAGTGAAAAAGACAACCAGACTAAAGGAATGTTAAAAAAGGGTCATTAGCGAAGCCAGATGGGAGATTGGATACAAGAGTGAGCTTCATAAAATGAGTTGTCTCCCCTTTTTGAAGATGATCAACCTGGGAGACAAAATTTGCAATTACTGAAATCATTTGTAAAATATCTGTGGCAGGTATGGTAATGGAACCCAGAGGAAGTTATATTACAGCTAAAAACAAAACAAAACAATAGAATAGAAAATAGCTTCTGGATATCACTTTATTACTCACAATATCCAACTGAGGATGTAAAAACCTGGAACCATCCCCAAATAGCAGCTTCATGGACTATTTACATTTCACCATTTAACAAGGCTCATCCTACTTGTCTGCTTATCTCCATGATTCTGGAGGTGTTTAGATTTCTCACGCTGCTTAAGGAAGAACTCCATCTGCCCAAACAAGAATGAAAAGAGCTCCCTGTTTCTTGTTCCACTTCATTTCTCCTTCATTCCTTCTTAGTCAGAGGTGAGGCAAGGATAGAAAAGAAAATACACTTTTTAAAGACTGTTTCTATCCTTGAATTTCAAATGTGCTTGGTAAAAAGATTTTCTTATGAATGTGGAATCTGGGCTTAAGTTTTAGAAATAATAACCCAATTTGCCCCCTTAAACGTTGGTGGTTGTGGTGGTTTAGTCACTAAGTCGTGTCCGACTTTACCACCCAATGGACTGTAGCCTGCTTGGCTCCTCTGTCCATGGAATTTCCCAGGCAAGGGTACTGGAGTGGGCTGCCATTTTGTTCTCCAGAGGACCTTCCTGATCCAGTGGTTGAACCTGCATCTCCTGCACTGCAGGAGAGGATTTTCTACTACTGAGCCGCAGGGAAGCCCTTAAACTTTGGGTATTTATTTTAATGAGATTATTTTTGGTAAACAATTGGGGTGTGTGTGTGTGTGTATGTGTGTGTGCGTGTTTATGTACATATCTCTGTGTGTACTTATGGGAAAGATTATTTGCTCTAGTCTTTATCCTCCTTTTATCAATACCTCAGCTTTTTAAATATTTTGTTAGTAAGAACATAAACCTCTAGCACTTCAAGCTGTCCTAGCTTCATCATTTCTGGATGTTTTTGTTCAAACAATCAGAATACTCAGAAATAGGTTCTTGGCCCCGCACTGATAAATGCTACTCTTTCATATTTCCAGGAGAGAAAACAAAAATTTCACCAAATGTCTTTAGATTTGCACATGCTGGATACATGTGTTTTCTTTTGGGGGCTTTTTATTACATAAACATATTTACACTAAGATACACACATAGGAATGCCTCTCCATGTATCCAGATACAGTAGAGAGTAGTCTAAAGAAGACATAATGACCTCTGGTTGGAACTGAATCTCATGATACCTTTTAAAAATAAGTGTATTCTGTAGGTTAGCAAAGGTTGGGAGGACTTGTTCCAGTGTTTGTTATCTGACTGATGGAATAGTCTCCTAAACTGAATTGATCTTTAGCTTCCTCCAAAATTGCAAACACTTTTAACAACAACAACAAAAAGTGCAGTTACCACTGCAGTCCTCCCTTCCAGCCTCTAACCTACATGAGCCTCTCCACTTCTCCACCTCTCCACTAACTCCTTCTCCAAGTTAATGGTGGAAGACAAAAGGTACAGAAGAGGGAGATGAGAAAATGCACAAATAGGTAATTGTCCTTATTCTCCTGATGGACCTAGACTAACAACAGGATTTAGGGAGCATTTCAAATTTCAAATATCTAGGGGTATTTGAAAGTAACCTCTCTGCTTCTCCTACAATGCCAGAATTCCATTGTATATGTATGCCTGATTATCAAATACTTTCCCCATCATTAGTGCTTTCTTAACATGTAACATTACAAAGGTATGATTTCAGCAATCACCTTTCCCCATGTATTGTCCTTGCTGGAAATGTAGTAGGTAAGGATCCCTTGATTCTGCTCCTTTGGACTGCAAGGAGGTCCAACCAGTCCAGCCTAAAGGAGATCAGTCCTGGGTGTTCATTGGAAGGACTGATGCTAAAGCTGAAACTCCAATACTTTGGCCACCTCATGTGAAGTGTTGACTCATTGGAAAAGACTCTGATGCTGGGAGGGATTGAGAGCAGGAGGAGAAGGGGACAACAGAGGATGAGATGGCTCGATGGCATTACCGACTCGATGGACATGAGTTTGAGTGAACTTCGGGAGTTGGTGATGGACAAGGAGGCCTGGCGTGCTGTGATTCATGGGGTCGCAAAGAGTCGGACACGATTGAGCGACTGAACTGAACTGAATATTCCATTATGTATATGTACCACAACTTCCTTATCCATTTGTCTGCCAATGAACGTCTAGGTTACTTCCATGTCCTAGCTATTGTGAACAGTGCTGCAATGAACACTGGGGTGTACGTGTCTCTTTCAATTCTGGTTTCCTCAGTGTGTATGCCCAGGAGTGGGATTTCTGGGTCGTATGGCAGATCTATTTTCAACTTTCTAAGGAATTTCCACACTGTTCTCCATAGTAGCTGTACTAGTTTGCATTCCCACCAACAGTGTAAGGGGGTTCCCTTTTGTCTGCATCCTATCCAGCATTTATTGTTTGTAGACTTTTGGATAGCAGCCATTCTGACCGGTGTGAGATGGTACCTCACTGTGGTTTTGATTTGCATTTCTCTGATAATGAGTGATGTTGAGCATCTTTTCATGTGTTTGTTAGCCATCTGTATGTCTTCTTTGGATAAATGTCTATTTTGTTCTTTGGCCCGTTTTTGATTGGGTCATTTATTTTTCTGGTATTGAGCTCCCTGAACTGTTTGTATATTTTTGAGATAAATTCTTTGTCGGTTGCTTTGTTTGATATTATTTTCTCCCATTCTGAAGGCTGTCTTTTCACCTTACTTAGTTTCCTTCATTGTGCAAAAGCTTTTAAGTTTAATTAGGTCTGATTTGTTTATTTTTGCTTTTATTTCCATTACTCTGGGAGGTGGGTCATAGAGGATCTTGCTGTGATTTATGTCAGAGAGTTTTGCCTATGTTTTCCTCTAGGAGTTTTGTAGTTTCTGGTCTTACTTTAAGCTTTAATCCATTTTGAGTTTACTTTTGTGTATGGTGTTAGAAAGTGTTCTAGTTTCATTCTTTCTCAGGTGGTTGACGAGATTTCCCAGCACCACTTGTTAAAGAGATTCTCTTTTCTCCATTGTGTATTTTTGCCTCCTTTGTTAAAGTTAATGTATCCATAGGTGCGTGGATTTATCTCTAGGCTTTCTTTTGTTCCATTGATCTATAGTTCTGTCTTTGTGCCAGTACCATATTGTCTTGATAACTGTAGCTTTGTAATATAGTCTGAAGTCAGGCAGGTTGATTCTTCCAGTTCCATTCTTCTTTCTCAAGATTGCCATGGCTATTCGAGATTTTTTTTTTTGTATTTCCATACAAATTGTGAAATTATTTGTTCTAGTTCTGTGAAAAATGCCATTAATAGCTTGATAGGGGTTGCATTGAATCTATAGATTGCTTTGGTGAAGAATCAATATAGTGAAATCATTTTCACTATATTGATTCTTCTGATCCATGAACATGGTATATTTCTCCATCTATTTGTGTCACCTTTGATTTATTTCATCAGTGTTTTATAGTTTTCTATATCTAGGTCTTTTGTTTCTTTAGGTAGATTTATTCCTAAGTATTTTATTCTTTTCATAACATTGGTGAATGGGATTGTTTCCTTAATTTCTCTTTCTGTTTTCTCATTGTTAATGTATAGGAATGCAAGGGATTTCTGGTATCAATTTTATATCCTGCAACTTTACTATATTCATTGATTAGCTCTAGTAATTTTCTGGTGGTATCTTTAAGGTTTTCTATGTAGAGGATCATGTCATCTGCAAACAGTGAAGGTTTTCTTTTCCAATCTGGATTCCTTTTATTTGTTTTTCTTCTCTGATTGCTGTGGCTATAACTTCTAAAACTATGTTGAATAGTAGTGGTGAGAGTGGACACCCTTGTCTTGTTCCTGACTTTATGGGAAATGCTTTCAATTTTTTGTCATTGAGGATAATGTTTGCTGTGGGTTTTTCATCTATGGCTTTTATTATGTTGAGGTATGTTCCTTCTGTGCCTGTATTCTGGAGAGTTTTATCATAAATGGGTGTTGAATTTTTTCAAAGGATTTCTTTGCATCTATTGAGATAATCATTTGGTTTTTATCCTTTAATTTGTTAATGAGGTATATTACATTGATTGATTTGTGAATATTGAAGAATCCTTGCATCCCTGGGATAAAACCCACTTAGTCATGATGCATGATCTTTTTAATATGTTGTTGGATTCTGTTTGCTAGAATTTTGTTGAGGATTTTTGCATCTATATTCATCAGTGATATTGGCCTGTAGTTTTCTTTTTTCATGGCATCTTTTTCTGGTTTTGGTATGAGGGTGATGGTGGGCTCATAGAATGAGTTTGGGAGTGTACCTCCCTCTGAAATTTTCTGGAAGACTTTGAGTAGAATAGGTGTTAGCTCTTCTCTAAATTTTTGGTAGAATTCACCTGTGAAGCCATGTGGTCCTGGGATTTTGTTGGAAGATTTTTGATTACAGTTTCTATTTCCATGCTTGTGATGGGTCTGTTAAGATTTTCTATTTCTTCCTGGTTCAGTTTTGGAAGATTATACTTTTCTAAGAATTCATGCATTTCTTCCAAGTTGTCCATTTTATTGGCATATAATTGCTGATAGTCTTTTATGATCCTTTGTATTTCTGTGTTATCTGTTGTGATTTCTCCATTTTCATTTCTAATTTTGATTCTTCTCCCTTTTTTTCTTGGTAAGTCTGGCTAACGGTTTGTCTACTTTATTTATCTTCTCAAAGAACCAGCTTTAAGTTTTGTTGATTTTTGCTATAGTCTCCTTTGCTTCTTTTTCATTTATTTCTGTCCTAATTTTTAAGATTTCTTTCCTTCTCCTAACTCTGGAGTTCTTCATTTCTTCTTTTTCTAGTTGCTTTAGGTATAAAGTTAGGTTATTTATCTGAGTTTTTCTCTTGTTTCTTGAGGTAAGTTTGTAATGCTATGAACCTTCCCCTTAGCAGTGCTTTTACTGAATCCCATAGGTTTTGGGTTGTCATGTTTTCATTTTCACTTGTTTCTGTGCATATTTTTATTTCCTTTTTGATTTCTTCCATGATTTGTTGGTTATTCAGACACATGTCATTTAGCCTCCATATGTTTGCATTTTTAATAGCTTCCCCCCCTCTAGTTGACATCTAATCTTACTGCATTGTGATCAAAAGAGATGCTTGAAATGATTTTAATTTTTTTTGAATTTCCTAAAGCTAATTTATGGCCCAGGATGTGATCTATCCTGGAGAATGTTCAGTGTGCACTTGAGAAAAAGGTGAAATTCATTGTTTTGAGGTGAAATGTCCTATAGATATTAATCAGGTCCAACTGGTTCATTGTATCATTTAAAGTTTGTGTTTCCTTGCTAATTTTCTGTTTAGTTGATCTATCCATAGGGTGAGTGAGGTATTAAAGTCTCCCACTACTATTGTGTTACTGTTAATTTCCCCTTTCATACTTGTTCAATTCAGTTCAGTTCAGTCGCTCAGTCGTGTCTGACTCTTTGCAACCCCATGAATCGCAGCATGCCAGGCCTCCCTGTCCTTCACCAACTCCCAGAGTTCACGCAGACTCATGTCCATTGACACAGTGATGCCATCCAGTCATCGCATCCTCTGTCGTCCCCTTCTTCTCCTGCCCCCAATCCCTCCCAGCATCAGAGTCTTTTCCAATGAGTCAACTCTTCGCATGAGGTGGCCAAAGTACTGGAGTTTCAGCTTTAGCATCATTCCTTCCAAAGAAATCCCAGGGCTGATCTCCTTCGGAATGGACTGGTTGGATCTCCTTGCAGTCCAAGGGACTCTCAAGAGTCTTCTCCAACACCACAGTTCAAAAGCATCAATTCTTCGGCGCTCAGCCTTCTTCACAGTCCAACTCTCACATCCATACATGACCACAGGAAAAACCATAGCCTTCACTAGACGAACCTTTGTTGGCAAAGTAATGTCTCTGCTTTTGAATATGCTATCTAGGTTGGTCATAACTTTCCTTCCAGGGAGTAAGCGTCTTTTAATTTCATGGCTGCAGTCACCATCTGCAGTGATTTTGGAGCCCAGAAAAATAAAGTCTGACACTGTTTCCACTGTTTCCCCATCTATTTCCCATGAAGTGATGGGACCAGATGCCATGATCTTCATTTTCTGAATGTTGAGCTTTAAGCCAACTTTTTCACTCTCCTCTTTCACTTTCATCACGAGGCTTTTTAGTTCCTCTTTACTTTCTGCCATAAGGGTGGTGTCATTTGCATATCTGAGGTTATTGATATTTCTCTCAGCAATCTTGATTCCAGCTTGTGTTTCTTCCAGTCCACTGTTTCTCATGATGTACTCTGCATATAAGTTAAATAAGCAGGGTGACAATATACAGCCTTAACATACTCCTTTTCCTATTTGGAACCAGTCTGTTGTTCCATGTCCAGTTCTAACTGTTGCTTCCTGACCTGCATATAGGTTTCTCAAGAGGCAGGTCAGGTGGTCTGGTATTCCCATCTCTTTCAGAATTTTCACAGTTTATTGTGATCCACACAGTCGAAGGCTTTGGCATAGGCAATAAAGCAGAAATAGATGTTTGTCTGGAACTCTCTTGCTTTTTCCATGATCCAGCAGATGTTGGCAATTTGATCTCTGGTTCCTCTGCCTTTTCTAAAACCAGCTTGAACATCAGGAAGTTCACAGTTCACGTACTACTGAAGCCTGGCTTGGAGAATTTTGAGCATTACTTTACTAGCATGTGAGATGAGTGCAATTGTGCGGTAGTTTGAGCATTCTTTGGCATTGCCTTTCTTTGGGATTGGAATGAAAACGGACCTTTGCCTTATGTATTGAGGTGTTCCTATGTTGGTTGCATATATATTTATAATTGTTATATCTTCTTCTTGGATTGATCCTTTGATCATTATGTGGTGTCCTTCTTTGTCTCTTTTCATGGCCTTTATTTAAAAGTCTATTTTATCTGATATGATTATTGCTACTTCTGCTTCCTTTTAGTCTCCATTTGCAATGGCACTCTTTCCAGCCCTTCACTTTCAGTCTGTATGCATCCCTTGGTTTGAGGTGGGTCTCTTGTAAACAGCATATATAGGGGTATTGTTTTTGTAGTCATTCAGCCAGTCTTTGTCTTTTGGTTGGGGCATTCAACCCATTTACCTTTAAGGTAATTATTGATAAATATGATCCCATTGCCATTTACTTTGTTGTTTTGGGTTCGAGTTTATAAACCTTTTCTGTGTTTCCTGTCTAGAGAAGATCCTTTAGCATTTGTTGAAGAGCTGATTTGGTGGTGCTGAATTCTCTCAGCTTTTGCTTGTCTGTAAAGTTTTTGATTGCTCCTTCATATTTGAACGCAATCCTTGCTGGGTATAGTAATCTTGGTTGTAGGTTTTCCTCTTTCTTCACTTTAAATATGTCCTTCCATTCCCTTCTGGCCTGAAGAGTTTCTATTGAAAGATCAGCTATTATCCTTATAGGGATCCTCTTATGTGTTATTTGTTGCTTTTCCCTTGCTGCTTTTAACATTTGTTCTTTGTGTTTGATCTTCATTAGTTTGATTAATATGTGTCCTGCTTCTGTTAGGTCCATAGCATTTCTGTCCTTTATTGAGCCAATATTTGCATGAAATATTCCCTGGTTATCTCTAACTTTCTTGAAGAGATCTCTAGTCTTTCCCATTCTGTTGTTTTCCTCTATTTCTTTGCACTGATCACTGAGGAAGGCTTTCTTATCTCTCTTTGCTGTTCTTTGGAACTCTGCATTCAAATGGATATATCTTTCCTTTTCTCCTTTGCTTTTTGCTTCTGTTCTTTTCACAGCTATTTGTAAGGCCTCCTCAGTCAGACATTTTGCTTTTTTGCATTTCTTTTTCTTGGGGATGGTCTGGTTCCCTGCCTCCTGTACAATGTCATGAACCTCCATCCATAGTTCACCAGGCACCCCGTCTATCAGATCTTGTCCCTTAAATCTAGGGATTTGATTTATGTCACACCTGAATGGTCTAGTGGTTTTCCCTACTTTCTTAAATTTAAGTCTGAATTTGGCAATAAGGAGTTCATGATCTGAGTCACAGTCAGCTCTCGGTCTTGTTTTTGCTGACTGTATAAAGCTTCTCCATCTTTGGCTGCAAATAATGTGATCAATCTGATTTTGGTGTTGACCATCTGGTGATGTCCATCTATAGAGTCTTCTCTTGTGTTGTTGGAAGAGGGTGTTTGCTATGACCAGTGCATTCTCTTGGCAGAACTCTATTAGCCTTTGCCCTGCTTCATTCCATACTCCAAAGCCAAATTTGCCTGTTGCTCCAGGTGTTTCTTGACTTCTTACTTTTGCATTCCAGTCCCCTATAATGAAAAGGACATCTTTTTTGGATGTTAATTCTAGAAGGTCTTGTACGTCTTCATTGAATCATTCAACTTCAGCTTCTTCAGCATTACTAGTTGGGGCATAGACTTGGATTACAGTGATATTGAATGGTTTGCCTAGGAAACAAACAGATCATTCTGTTGTTTTTGAGACTGTATCCAAATACTGCATTTTGGATTCTTTTGTTGAGTATAATGGTTACTCCATTTCTTCTAAGGGATTCTTGCCCACAGTAGTAGATATAATGGTCATCTGAGTTAAATTCACCCGTTCCAGTACCTTTTAGTTCACTGATTCCTAAAATGTTGACGTTCACTCTTGCCATCTCCTGTTTGATCACTTCCAATTTGCCTTGATTCATGGACCTAACATTTCAGGTTCCTATGCAATATTGCTCTTTACAACATGGGACCTTGCTTCCATCACCAGTCACATCCACAACTGGGTGTTGTTTTTGCTTTGGTTCCATCTCTTCATTCTTTCTGGAGTTATTTCTCCACTGATCTCCAGTAGCATATTGGGCACCTAACGACCTGAGGAGTTCATCTTTAAGTGTCCCATCTTTTTACTTTTTCATACTGTTCATAGGGTTCTCAAGGCAGGAATACTGAAGTGGTTTGCCATTCCCTTCTCCAGTGGATCACATTTTGTAAGAACTCTCCACCATGACCTGTCTTGCTTATGGGTGTCCAGGAGTCTCCAGTGAAGGTGTGGGTTGGTGGTGGCCTACTGCAGGGTTGGAAGCATGGACTGTAGCAATACATGCATGGGATCTTTTGAGAGAGGTCACCATTATCTTCATTACCTCCACTATAGTTTGAAAGTCTTGTCCAACTCTTTGTAACCCCATGGACTGTAGCCTGCTAGGCTCCTCCACCCATGGGATTTTCCAGGCAAGAATACTGGAGTGGGTTGCCATTTCCTTCTCCAGGGGATCTTCCCAACCCAGGGATTGAACCTGGTCCCCCACACCACAGCCAGACTCTTTACCATCTGAGCCACCAGGGAAGCCCACCATAGTTTGAAGGAAAGCAAAGTGAAGTCACTCAGTCATGTCCGACTTTTTGCAACCCAATGGACTGTAGCCTGCCAGGCTCCTCTGTCCATGGGATTTTCCAGGTGATAGTACTGGAGTGGATTGCCATTTCCTTCTCCAAGGGATCTTCCTGACCCAGGGATTGAACCGGGCCTCTCACATTGCAGACAGATGCTTTACCATCTGAGCCACCCAGGTAAATAGTAGGGAGGGAACACAGCTCTACCCATCAACAGAAAATTGAATTAAAGATTTACTGAGCATGGTCCTGCCCATCAGAACAAGACCCAGTATCCCCCTCAGTCAGTCTATCCCATCAGGAAACTTCATAAGCTTCTTATCCTTCTCCATCAGAGGGTGGACAGACTGAAAACCACAATCACAGAAAACTAACCAATCTAATCACATGGAGCACAACCTTGTCTAACTCAATGAAACTATGAGCCATGCCATGTAGGGCCACCCAAGACGGATGGGTCATGGTAAAGAGTAGAGGTTAGACTCTCAAAAATACAATATTAAAAACAGAAAACAAAATCAATAACAAAAGTTATATATATATATATATATATATATATATATATATATATGAAATTTGCTTTAAAAATAAGGTCCAAAGCAGACCCTGTGTTTTGTGCACTTCCCAGGTCTAAGCTGCTCAGGTTCAGGTTCTTGGGTACTCCACAAGGGCACAGACTCGGTTGGGCATGTGTTTTGTGCCCTTCCCAGGTCTGAACAGCTCAGGCGACCAGGTGCTTGGTGAGCACATTGTCCCAGGTGGGCCGTGCATCTTAATCACCTCCCTAGTCCCAGGTGCTGAGTTTCCTGGGTGCACCACAAAAGCACCATCTCAGATGTGTTGTGTGTCTCCTCTAGGGAGCTGATCTCAGGCTGTGACCTTCCTGGCAGATGTCAACTGTCCAGGATCCCTGGAAGATGTGGTTAGCAACAGGGAGCCTGGTCACAGTTTGGTATAGGATGCCAGTCTTGGGTCTAAATTGGAGCAGCGCCTTGCCTTCTAGCTCTGGCTATCACTCGCCTGCCTTTCTGCCTCTGGTCGCGGGAGTGGCCTGTACGCAGTGACCAGCACTCTTTTGGTGTTTGCTCAATCTTTTTTTCTGTGAGCGGGCCAGGCTGGCATTAGAGCCTTTCACGGGGAAGTTCTCACTCTCTCTCTCTCTTTTTTTTCTCCTCTCTGGTAATCCCACAGTTTGGCTTGCTATCTTACTTTAGCTCCCTCAGATTGTCCTCAGGGCATTCAGGTCCCGTCCTTACCCTAAGGACTGATGATGCCACCCCGTGCCTCCCTGTCCAGCCTCCGCCTGCAGGTGGTGGATGTGAGCATCTGGGCTACTTCTCCACTGGCAGTTGCGGTTAGGTGCCTATTCTGTGGGTTTTCTTTTTCCTCCCAGTTATGTTGCCCTCTGAGATTTCAAAACTCCCCACAGACCCGCCTGTGAGAGAGTTTCCCACTATTTGGAAACTTCTCCTCCTACACAACTCCCTCCCCAGGACAGGTTTCCATCCCTAACTCTTGTCTCTCTTTTATATTTTGTCCTACCTCCTTTCAAAGAAAATGGGCTGCCTTTCTGAGTGCCTAGTGTCCTCTGCCAGCGTCCAGAAGTTGTTTTGTGGAAGTTGCTCAGTATCCAAATGATCTTTTGATGAAAGTGCTCTCCCCGTCCTATTGCTCTACTATCTTGGGACCACCACCGCCCATCTCTTTAAGAATTTTCCACAGTTAGTTGTGATCCACACAGTCAAAGGCTTTAGCATAGTCAATGAAGCAGACGTTTTCCTGGAATTCTCTTTTTCTATGATTCAACAGATGTTGACAATTTGATCTCTGGTTCCTCTGCCTTCTCCAATTCCAGCTTGAACATCTGGAAGTTCACATACTGTTGAAGCCTAGCTTGGAGAATTTTGAGAATTGCTCTGCTAGCGTGTGAGATGAGTGCAATTGTGTGGTAGTCTGAACATTCTTTGGCATTGCCTTTCTTTGGAATTGGATTGAAAACTGACCTTTTCCAGTCCTGTGGCCACTGCCAAGTTTTCCAAATTCGCTGGCATGTTGAGTGCAGTGCTTTCACAGCATCATCTTTTAGGACTTGAAATAGCTCAACTGGAATTCCATCACCTCCACTAGCTTTGTTCATAGTGATGCTTCCTAAGGCCCACTTGACTTCACATTCCAGGATGTCTGGCTCTAGGTCAGTGATCACACCATCATGGTTATCTGGGTGATGAAGATCTTTTTTGTATAGTCCTTTGTATTCTTGCCATCTTTTCTTAATATCTTCTGCTTCTGTTAGGTTCATACAATTTCTGTCCTTTATTATGCCCATCTTTGCATGAAATTTTCCCTTGGTATGTGTAACTTTCTTGAAGAGATCTGTAGTCTTTCCCATTCTGTTGTTTTTCCTCTATTTGTTTGCTCTGACCACTGAGGAAAGCTTTCTTATCTCTCCTTGCTATTCTTTGGACCTCTGCATTCAGATGGGTATATCTTTCCTTTTCTCCTTTGCCTTTCACTTCTCTTTTCTCAGCTATTTGTAAGGCCTCCTCAGACAACCATTTTGCCTTGTTTCATTTCTTTTTCTTGGAGAAAAGAAATGGTTTTGATCATAGCCTTCTGTACAATGTTATGAACCTCTGTCCATAGTTCTTCAGGCACTCTGTCCTTCAGATCTAATCCCTTGAATGTATTTGTCACTTCCACTGTGTAATCATAAAGGATTTAATTTTGATCATACCTGAATGGCCTAGGAGTTTTCCCTACTTTCTTCAATTTAAGTCTAAATTTTGCAACAAGGAGTTCATGATCTGAGCCACAGTCAGCTCCTGGTCTTGTTTTTGCTGACTGTATAGAGCTTCTCCATCTTCCGTTGCAAGGAATATATCAATCTGATTTTGGCATTGACCATCTGGTGATGTCCATATGTAGAGTTGTCTCTCGTGTTGTTGGAAGAGGGTGTTTGCTATGACCAGTATGTTCTCTTGGTAAAACACTGTTAAACTTTGCCCTGCTTCATTTTGCATTCCAAGGCCAAACTTTCTGTTACTCCAGCTATCTCTTGAATTCCTACTTTTGCATTCCAGTCCCCTTTGATGAAAAGGACATCTTTTTCAGTGTTGGTTCTAGAATGTCTTATAGGTCCTCATAGAACTGCTCAATTTCAACTTCTCCGGCATTTGTGGTTGGGGCATAGACTTGGATTACTGTGATATTGAATGGTTTAGCTTGGAAATGAACAGAGGTCATTCCATCATTTTTTAGATTGCACCCAAGTACTGCATTTTGGAATCTTTCGTTAATTATGAGGGCTACTC
Source organism: Bos grunniens (assembly GCF_055505025.1). NCBI lineage: Eukaryota > Metazoa > Chordata > Mammalia > Artiodactyla > Bovidae > Bos > Bos grunniens. The sequence goes on from NC_141189.1 coordinate 23,389,554, forward strand.
CATTTCTTCTAAGGAATTCTCACCGACAGTAGTAGATATAATGGTCATCTGAATTAAATTCACCCATTCTGGTCCATTTTAGTTCACTGATTACTAAAATGTCAATGTTCACTCTTGCCATCTCCTGTTTGACCACTTTCATATTACCTTGATTTGTGGACCTAACATTCCAGGTTCGTATGCAATATTGTTCTTACAGCATCAGACTTTACTTTCATCACCCGACACATCCACAACTGGGCATTGTTTTCACTTTGCCTCAGCCTCTTCATTTATTCTGGAGCTATTTCCCTGTTCTTCTCCAGTAGCATATTGGGCACCTACCGACATGGGAGGTTCATCCACAGTGTATCACATGGTATGTAGTGGCCACTGACTTCTTCCATTCAGTGCAGCCTCAGATTCGTTTACCTGCTGGGGATCCTGCCACCTTTTCTTCTGTGGAGCCTCAAGCTCCTCTGCTGCTGCTGCTGCTGCTGCTAAGTCGCTTCAGTCGTGTCCGACTCTGTGCCACCCCATAGAAGGCAGCCCACCAGGCTCCCCCGTCCCTGGGATTCTCCAGGCAAGAACACTGGAGTGGGTTGCCATTTCCTTCTCCAATGCCTGAAAGTGAAAAGCGAAAGTGAAGTCGCTCAGTCGTGTCCGACTCTTAGCGACCCCATGGACTGCAGCCTACCAGGCTCCTCCGTCCATGGGATTTTCCAGGCAAGAGTACTGGAGTGGGGTGCCATTGCCTTCTCCGCAAGCTCCTCTACCTGCTGGGAATCCTGCTGCCTCTTCTTCTGTGGAGACTCAGGCTCCTCTATCAAGTGGGTATCCTGCCAACTATGCCAATTATATTGCTGATTCTGCTCAGAGCCCCAGTTGTCTTGCTGTATCTCACTGTCCACACTGTTCACAGAACCCAGGGTAGGCAAAGCACAAACTAAGAGGCTGGAAGAAAACTCAAGGAGCCATAGTAGCAGCTGTAGACACATTTATTCTCTCCTGGCTGATGTTGCAGCTGTAGCAGCAGCTATAGCAGAACCTAACACAACACAGCATCTCTCCTGCTTGGCACAGCAGCCATAACAGTATTCTCTTCCAGCTGATGCAGCAGCCAGAGCAGTAGACAGCTATATTCTCTCCTTTTGTGGCTGACCCAAAGGATACAGCTGTGACACAGCAATAATGCTACCACTCCTTTAGGTGGTGCTCACATATACATACTGCACACAACCCATGACCAAGTGAGCACCCTGTGACGTGCTCGTGCAGTACTACAAATGATCTCAGCTGTTAGTCATTATTTACAAAACATGGGGCGAGAGAACCTGAACGTGCCATCTTGGCTAATTTGGTTTCTCCCCACATCTACTTATCTAATTTTTCAGCCCTTTCATTTTTCTTTCTTTCCTCATATTTTTTTCTTTTAAAAAATTTTATTTTATATTGGGGTATAGTTGATTTACAATGTATTAGTTTCATGTGTACAGCAAAGTGATTCAGTTATACATATATCTATTCTTTTTCAGATCCCTTTCCCATATAAGTTATTGCAGAATAAGGAGTAGAGTTCCCTGTGCTGTATTGTAGGTCCTTGTTTATCTATTTTATATACAGTAGTGTGTATATGTCAATCCCAAGCTAATTTATCCCTACCTACCATCTTTCTTCTTTAGTAACCGTAAGTGTGTTTCTAAAGTCTGTGAGTCTGTTTCTGTTTGGTAAATAAGTTCATTTGTATCATCTTTTTAGATTCCAAGTATTTCTCTTTCTCTGTCTGACAAAGTGAAAAGACAACTGAAAGAATGGGGGAAAAATTTGCAAACAAAATGATCGATAAGGGATTAATTTCCAAATGTATATAAACAACTCATGCAGCTCAATATAAAAAGAACACTCAATCAGAAATGGCCAGAAGATCTAAATAGACATTTATCCAAGGAAGACATGTTGTTTTTCAGTCACCAAGTCATATCTGACTTTTTATGACCCCATGGACTGTAGCATGCCAGGCTTCCCTGTCCCTCACCATCTCCCTGAGTTTGCTCAAATTCATGTCCATTGAATCAATGATGCCATCCGACCATCTCATCCTCTGTTGCCCTCTTCTGAACCTTCTGCCTTCAATCTTCCCCAGCATCAGGGTCTTTTCCAAGGAGTCAGCTGTTCGCATCACATGGCCAAAATATTGGAGCCTCAGCTTCAGCACAAGTCCTTCCAAAGAGTATTCAGGGTAGATTTCCTTTAAGATTGACTGGTTTGATCTCCTTGCCTTCCAAGGGACTCTCAAGAATCTTTTCCAGCACCACAGTTTGAAAGCACCAATTCTTCGGTGCTTTGCCTTCTTTATTGTCCAGCGTTCACATCTGTACACAACTATTGGAAAGACATAGCCTTAACTATACGAACCTTTGTCAGCAGAGTGATGTCTTTGCTTTTTAACATACTGTCTAGGTTAGTCATAGCTTTCCTGCCAAGAAGCAATCATCTTGTTTGCTCGAAAACATACAGATGGCCAAAAAGCACATGAAAGGATGCCCAACATTGCTAATTATTAGGGAAATGTAAGTCAAAACTAGTCCTTTCAATCTTGATTCAGGATTTTCTTACATAGTGTCTACACTCTTCTTAATTTTAAAGCTTATATGAAATATTAGGTAATAATTTTCATCTGCTTATAGTTATATATCTCCACTGTTCTTTCTTTCAGTATCCACTACGTTTTCCTCTTATCTCTTTTACTTGATATTTTTCTGTGAGGTTCTGTCACTCATCTTTCAGTTCAGTTCAGTCACTCAGTCGTGTCTGACTCTTTGCGACCCCATGAATCGCAGCACGCCAGGCCTCCCTGTCCATCACCAACTCCAGGAGTTCACTCAGACTCACGTCCATCGAGTCAGTGATGCCAAACAGCCATCTCATCCTCTGTCGTTCCCTTCTCCTCCTGCCCCCAATCCCTCCCAGCATCAGAGTCTTTTCCAATGAGTCAACTCTTCACATGAGGTGGCCAAAGTACTGGAGTTTCAGCTTTAGCATCATTCCTTCCAAAGAAATCCCAGGGCTGATCTCCTTCAGAATGGACTGGTTGGATCTCCTTGCAGTCCAAGGGACTCTCAAGAGTCTTCTCCAACACCACAGTTCAAAGGCATCATTTCTTTGGCACTCAGCTTTCTTCACAGTCCAACTCTCACATCCATACATGACCACTGGAAAAACCATAGCCTTGACTAGATGGACCTTTGTTGGCAAAGTAATGTCTCTGCTTTTCAATATGCTATCTAGGTTGGTCATAACATTTCTTCCAAGGAGTAAGCGTCTTTTAATTTCATGGCTGCAGTCACCATCTGCAGTGATTTTGGAGCCCGGAAAAATAAAGTCTGACACTGTTTCCCCATCTATTTCCAATGAAGTGATGGGACCAGATGCCATGATCTTATTTTCTGAATGTTGAGTTTTAAGCCAACTTTTTCACTCTCCTCTTTCACTTTCATCAAAAGGCTTTTGAGTTCCTCTTCACTTTCTGCCATAAGGGTGGTGTCATCTGCATATCTGAGGTTATTGATATTTCTCCAGCAATCTTAATTCCAGCTTGTGCTTCTTCCAGTCCAGCGTTTCTCATGATGTACTCTGTATATAAGTTAAATAAGGAAGGTGACAATATACAGCCTTGACATACTCCTTTTCCTATTTGGAACCAGTCTGTTGTTCCATGTCCAGTTCTAACTGTTGCTTCCTGACTTGCATACAGATTTCTCAAGAGGCAGGTCAGGTGGTCTGGTATTTCCATCTCTTTCAGAATTTTCCACAGTTGATTGTGATCCACACAGTCAAAGGCTTTGGCATAGTCAATAAAGCAGAAATAGATTTTTTCTGGAACTCTCTTGCTTTTTCCATGATCCAGTGGATGTCGGCAATTTGGTCTCTGGTTCCTCTGCCTTTTCTAAAACCAGCTTGAACATGTGGAAGTTCACGGTTCACATATTGCTGAAGCCAGGCTTGGAGAAGGTTAATTTCTTGTAGTTTTAGGGATGTTTCCTATGTAGGATGTAGGTAGGCAGAATATCTTTCTTGGCTTTAGAGTTCTGTGCTGCAGTTTCTTCTTTAGAGTCTTCTGGGATATATGAAAATATATGGCCTCTCAGCATAGACCTTTCTCTGTTCCTTTCTTATATCTGTCTCCTGTGGCTTTCTCCTTACTCCAAACCTAAATTAGGGATGCTTTCAGAGAAGATCTGTGCTTGCTCCTGTTTGGAATCAGAGGATGCTACTGACCACCCACTATGAAGTCCCCCTCTATATAGCAGTCTCAATCATGAAGTGTGTCCAGAATTTCATCCCTGATCCCAGTGCTGGCAACGTAATTTGCTTCCAGGATTTGCATTTTCTTACTGCTCACTCTTTCAGCCACTCTTTCATTTTCCCCTTGTTTTCCTGTTTTCTTTTTGTTGTTGTTGTTGAAATAGTTACATCACTTTTGTTTTAGTTATTGCATTAAAGATGTATTTATTTTAATTTTTTACCAACTCTCAGTTTTATATTACCAGGAACACTTTTCAGAGTACATAATCGTCCATGTTGCAGAATTAGAATTATCTTACTTGTGTATTAAAAAAATTACTTGGTCACTTAAATTTCCTTGAGATGATGTGGAATCATTTAACCTGAGTATTCTGCTTGTGATAAGCCCTCTTGAACATATACATTCTAGATGATTTGTGCTTGTAATGTTTATTCTTTTGAAAACTCAACACTTAGTTATAGATTCTATGTCCATTCCTTTGTGATTCTATTTGAATAGTTATTTTCTCAAGAGTAATATGAGAAAGGAGTGGAGAACCACCATGTTATGGTTGAGAATGTGCCTCAAACCCACATTCCTATTAAAGCTCTTGTGTCCACATCCTTTAGAATAGATCACTGACTGAAGTTCAGTGTCCCTGCTTCAAGCAGAGCAAGTTACTGTGTGCATTTAGCACACATGTGCATGTGTTATAGGCATAGTAAAAGCGCTTGACTAGCACCAGCTAATTATTTTCAGTTACAGGTAATTGAGGTAATTATTTCTCAATACATCTATTCTTCACGTCTGCTCTATCATACATTTCTTTTCTATTTTTGACTTTTATTCCTACAGAGTAATCAACCATGCTATTTTCCATTCCACGCTACCTTTCCATTGTAAGGTAAGCTTCCTACTTTGCAGCATGACATACAATGGGAACTTCTGTGCGACTGTGTTAGCCTGGCAAAGTAAAATTAAGATGAAAGCCAGAGTTATTAAAAACTGCCTAGGTCCAGCTTTACATTTAGGAAATGGAGGTAAGGGATGGAAAAAGATAGTTGCTGTCTCTGATATTGTATCATGTAGACAGAGAAGCACTTAATGATTTTAGTATGCTGAAGCAGAACTACTCTTCCCTTGGCCAGTTTTATTGATAATAAAATTTATAATTGACATATAGCACTGTATAATTTTAAGGTGTACATAATTATAGTTTTACTTATACATCATGAAACTATCACCACAATAAATTTAGTGACCATCCGTCATCTCATATAGATACAAAAGAAAAGGAAAAGAAAATTTTTTTCTTGTGAAGGTAACTCTGAATTTTCTTTTTCGTATATAACATACAGCAGTATTAAGTATATTAATCATGTTATACATTACACCCCTAGTACTTATTATCTTATAATTGGAACTTTGTACCTTTTGACTATCCCCCAGTTCCCCGTCCCCACATCATCTGTCTCTGGTAACCACAAATCTTATCTATTTTCCTGTAAGTTTGATTTTAAAGTATAACTGACATACAAAACTAAGTTATCTTTTGACACACAACATAGAGATTTGATATTTCTATACATTTCAAAATGATCACTATGATAAGTCGAGTTACCATCTGTCACCGTATAAAGATATTAACTAATTATTGACTATATTCCCCACACTGTATATTTCATTCCCATGACTCATATATTTTGTAACTGAAAGTTTGTACTTCTTAATCTTTCTTAACTATTCTCTCCTGCTTCCCATCACCTCCATTCTGGAAACTACCTGTTTTTCCTCTGTATCTATGATTCTGTTTCTGTTCAGTTATGTTTGTTCATGTGCTTTCTTTGTTTACATTCCACAAATAAGTAAAGTATTTGTCTTTCTGTGTCAAATGTATTTCATGTAGCATAATACCCTCAAGGTGCATCCATATTGTTACAAAGGGCAAGATTTCATTCTTGTCTATGCTGAGTAATATTTCATTGTGTGTGTGTATATACATATATATATATGTATATATATATATGTATATATATACACATATGTATTGCAGCTTCTTTATCCATTCATCTGTCAATGAGCACTTATTAATAGTTTGCTTCCATATCTTAGTAATTGTAAATTATGTTTATAATTAAACTGCATGTATCTTTTCAAAATTAGTGTTTTCATTTTCTTCAGCTCCATACCAGGAAAGGAATTGCTGAATCATATGGTACTTGAATGCCAGAAAAACATCTACTTCTACTTTATTGATTACGCCAAAGCCTTTGACTGTGCAGATCACAACAAACTGTTGAAAATTCTTCAAGAGATGGGAATACCAGACCACCTGACCTACCTCCTCAGAAATCTGTCTGAAGGTAAAGAAGCAACAGTTAGAAACAGACATGAAACAACAGACTGGTTCCAAATTGGGAAAGGAGTACATCAAGGCTGTATATTGTTGCCCTGTTTATTTAACTTATATGCAGAGTACATCATGCAAAATGCTGGACTGGATGAAGTGCAAGCTGGAATCAAGATTTCTGGGAGAAATATCAATAACCTCAGATACGCAGATAATACTACCTTTATGGCAGAAAGTGAAGAAGAACTAAAGAACCTCTTGATGAAAGTGAAAGAGGAGAGTAAAAAAGCTGGCTTAAAACTCAACATTTAAAAAACGAAGATCACGGCATCTGGTCCCATTGCTTCATGGCAGATAGATGGGGAAACTGAAAACAATGATAAACTTTATTTTGGGGGGCTCCAAAATCCCTGCAGATGGTGACTGCAACCATTAAATTAAAAGAAGCTTGCTCCTTGAAAGAAAAGTTGTGACCAACCTAGAGAGCATATTAAAAAGCAGAGACGTTTGTTTGCGGGCAAAGATGCGTCTAGTCAAAGTTATGGTTTTTCCAGTAGTCATGTATGGATGTGAGAGTTGGACTATAAAGAAAGGTAAGCACTGAAGAATTGATGGTTTTGAACTGTGGTGTTGGAGAAGACTCTTGAGAGTCCCTTGGACTGCAAGGAGATCAAACCAGAAGGAAACCAGTCCTGAATATTCGTTGGAAGGACTGATGCTGAAGCTGAAACTCCAATACTTTGGCCACCTGATGTGAAGAACTGACTCATTGGAAAAGACTCTGATGCTGGGGAAGATTGAAGGCAGGAGGTGAAGGGGATGACAGAGGATGAGATGGTTGAATGGCATCAATGACTCAATGGATATGAGTTTGAGCAAGCTCTGGGAGTTGGTGATGGACAAGGAAGCCTGGTGTGCTGCAGTTCATGTGGTTGCAAAGAGTTGGACACAACTGAGCAAATGAACTGAACTGATGATAATTTTATTTTTAGTTTTTTTGAGAACCTCTGTACTGTGTCCTATAGTGGTAGTACCAATTTATATTCTCACCAATAATGTACTTACAATTCTCTTTTATGCACACCCTCACCAACATTTATTATTTCTAGATTTTTTGATGAGAGTCATTCTGACATGTGCAATGTGATATCTCACTGTGGTTTTGATTTGCATTTGATATTAAGCATTTTTTCATGTGTTCGATGGTGATCTGTATATCTTTTTTTGGAAAAATGTCTATTTAGGTCTTGTGCCTTTTTTTTATCGAGTTGAATATTTTTCAGTTATTAAGTTCTATGAAATGAAATGAATGAAATTTGCTCAGTCGTGTCCGACTCTTTGCGACCCCATGCATCATGCAGTCCATGGAATTCTCCAGGCCAGAATACTGGAGTGGGTAGCCCTTCCCTTCTCCAGGGGATCTTCCCAAGCCAGGAATTGAACCCAGGTCTCCCACATTGCAGGCAGATTCTTTACCAACTGAGCCACCAGGGAAGCCCATTAAGTTGTAGGAGTTATTTAAATAGTTTGAATATTAACCAATTATCACTCATATGATTTAAAAACATTTTTGCCATTCAGTACATTATTTTTTCATTTTGTTAATGGTTTCCTTTGCTGTGCAAATTTTCTTTTAAGTTTAATTAGGTTCAATTTATATATTTTGCTTTTTTCCCTTTACCTGAGGAGACAAATCCTAAAAAATAGTGCTGTGACTATGGCAAAGAAAGTCCTGCCTATGTTTTCTTGTAGGAGTTTTGTGGGTTTTGGTCATAAATTTAGGTCTTTAATACATTTTTTTTTTTTTTTTTGGTTCAAAGTATTTTCACCCTATTCAATTCTTTTTTTTTTTTTTTTTTTTTTAAATTTTCAGTTCATAGCTTGCTATTTAGCCTGTGATGTCTTTTTATTTTATTTTATTTTATTTTTTTTTCCTTTTTTTATTTATTTATTTTTTTTTTAATTCTCTTTATTACTTTTAAAAAAAAATCACATGCTCCCCATCCTGAACCCTCCTCCCTCCCAACCTCCCCATACCATCCCCCTGGGCCTTCCCAGCGCACCAGCCCCAAGCATCCAGCATCGTGCACTGAACCTGGACTGGCATCTCGTTTCATACATGACATTTCACATGTTTCAATGACATTCTCCCAAATCTTCCCACCCTCTCCCACAGAGTCCATAAGACTGTTCTATACATCAGTGTCTCTTTTGCTGTCTCGTACACAGGGTTATCGTTACCATCTTTCTAAATTCCATATACATGCGTTAGTATACTGTATTTATGTTTTTCCTTCTGGCTTACTTCACTCTGTATAATAGTCTCCAGTTTCATCCACCTCATTAGAACTGATTCAAATGTATTCTTTTTAATGGCTGAGTAATACTCCATTGTGTATATGTACCACAGCTTTCTTATCCATTCATCTGCTGATGGACATCTAGGTTGCTTCCATGTCCTGGCTATTATAAACAGTGCTGCGATGAACATTGGGGTACACGTGTCTCTTTCCCTTCTGGTTTCCTCAGTGTGTATGCCCAGCAGTGGGATTGCTGGATCATAAGGCAGTTCTATTTCCAGTTTTTTAAGGAATCTCCACACTGTTCTCCATAGTGGCTGTACTAATTTGCATTCCCACCAACAGTGTAAGAGGGTTCCCTTTTCTCCACACCCTCTCCAGCATTTATTATTTGTAGACTTTTGGATCGCAGCCATTCTGACTGGTGTGAAATGGTACCTCATAGTGGTTTTGATTTGCATTTCTCTGATAAAGAGTGATGTTGAACATCTTTTCAAGTGTTTGTTAAAAGGTCTTTAATACATTTTTGAGTTAATTTTTATAGGATGTAACAAATGTTCTAATTTCATATCCTTTACATAAATGTGTCCAGTTTTCCCAGCACCGCTTATAGAAGAAAGCACCACTTTCCCCATATATTTTTGCTTCAGTTGTCATAGATTAATTAACCATATGTGTATGGGATTATTTCTGGGCTCTATTTTTTTCCATTAATCTATGTGTCTGTTTTTTTGTGCAAGTACCATACATTTTTAATTTTTTTAAGATAACTGTAGCTTTGTATGATAGCATAGTATGAAGTCAAGGAGTATAATTCCTCCAGGTTTGTGGGTTTTTTTCTCAAGATTGCTTTGGCTTTTCAGGTCATTTTAAGTTCCTTATAAATTTTTGTATCATTTGTTCCAGTTCCAGTGAAAAATGCCAGGAGTAAGTTGATAGACTCCATTAAATGTGTAGATTGCTTTGAGTAATCCAGATTTTAAAGATATTAATTCTTCCAATCCATGAACATAGGTTATCTTTCCATTTCTTTGCATCATATTTAATTTTTTTCATCATTGTTTCATAGTTTTTAGAATATACATCGTTCATTTTCTTGGTTATGTTTATTCCTAGATATTTTTTTCTATTTGATACTACTTCAAATGTTATTTTTTTCTTGTATTCTCTTTCTGATAGTTCATTATTACTGTATCAAAAAGTGACAGATTTCTGTGTTAACCTTGTATCCTGCAACTTTATTCAATTCATATATTAGTTCTAACAGGTATTTGGAGAAGTTTGGGTTTTCTATGTATACAGTAGCTTATGTGCATACTCAGTTGCTTCAGTTGTGTCTAACTCTTTGAAACCCTGTGGACTGTAGCCTGCCAGGCTCATGTATCTATGGGATTCTCCAAGCAAGAATCCTGGAGTGGGTTACCATTCCCTTCTCCAGCTGATCTTCCTGACCCAGGGAACGCACCTGCATCTCCTGCACTGAAGGCTGATTCTTTATTGCTGAGCCACTGGGGAAGCCCCAGTGTCATATCATCTATCAATAGTGAGAGTTATACTTTTCTCCTTCCAATTTGGTTACCTTTTATTTCTTTTTCCTCTCTGATTACTATTGTGGGGATCTTTATAATTTGTTTAATACATGTGGTAAAAGTAGACATCCTTTTCTTATTCAGATTTTAGAGGGAACATCTAATAACCATTGTATATTATGTGGGCTATGGGTTTGTCATAAATGGCTTTCATGATATTGAGATATGTTTCCTCTACACCCACTCTGATGAAAGTTTTTAACATGAATGGATGTTGAACTTTGTCAAATGCTTTTTCTGGATCTATTGAGATGATCATGTGATTACTTTTCCTTCCTTTGTTAATATGGTGTATCACATTGATTGATTAGTGGATATTGAAGTATCCTTGCATCCATGGAATAAATCCCACATGATCATGTTGTATGATCCTTTTTGTATATTGTTTACCTTGGCTTTGTTATATTTTGTTGAGGAAATTTAAATCTATGTTTACTAGAGATAGTGAATATATGTTTACTATAATTTTCTCTTTTGTAGTATCTTGGTCTGGTTTTAGCACAGGGTAATGGTGGCTTTGTAGGATGAATTTGTAAGTGTTGCTTTGAGAAGAATAGGTCTTTGCTCTTCTATGTTTGGTAGATATCCTCTGTGAAACTGTATGGTCCTGGCCTTCTGTTTTCTGGGAGTTTTTTGATTAATTATAAGTTCAATTTCATGAATAGTTACCTGTTCATTCAGATAGTCTGTTTCTTCTTGGTTCATTCTGGAAGGCCATATGTTTCTAGGAATTTATCCAGTTTTTCTAGGGTACCCAATTTTTTGGTGTAAAACTGTTCATAATATTCTTTTATGATGGTTTCTATTTTAACAGTGTTGGCAGTGATTTTAATTCCTTATTTTGCTTATTTGGTCTACTCTTTATTTTGATGAACATCACTAAAGGTATTAATTTTTTTTATATCCTCAAACAAAAAAGCTCTTGGTTTCACTGGTCTTTTCTATTATTTTCTTCATCTCCATTTTATTACTCAATATGTCAGCAAATTTTTAAAATTCAGCAGTGGCCACAGGACTGGAAAAGGTCAGTTTTCATTCCAATCCCAAAGAAGGGCAAAGCCAAAGAATGTTCAAACTACGGTACCATTGTTATTTCACATGCTAGCAAGGTTATACTCAAAATCCTTCAAGTTAGGCTTCAGCAATATATGAACAGAGAATTGTCAGATATACAAGCTGGATTTTAAAAAGGCAGAGGAACTAGAGATCAAATTACCAACATTCGTTGGATCATAGAGAAAGCAAGAGAATTCTAGAAAAACGTCTATTTCTATTCATTGACTTCCCTAAAGCCTTTGACCATATGGATCACAACAAATTGTGGAAACTTCTTAAAGAGATGGAAATATCAGACTACCTTATCTGTGTCCTGAGAAACTTGTATGTGGGTCAAGAACCAGCAATTAGAACTGGACATGGAACAATGGACTGGTTCCAAATTGGGAAAGGAATACATCCCTGATAGCTCAGTTGGTAAAGAATCCACCTGCAATGCAGGAGACCCGGTTTTGATCCCTGGGTTGGGAAGATCCTCTGGACAAAGGAAACTATTGTGGCCTGGAGAATTCCATGGACTGTATAGTCCGTGGGGTCATAAAGAGTCAGACAAGACTGAGTGACTTTCACTGTCAAGGTTGTATATTGTCACTCTGCTTATTTAACTTATGTGTAGAGTACATCATGCAAAACACCAGGCTGGATGATTCACAAGCTGGAATCAAGATTGCTGGGAGAAATATCAACAACCTCAGATATTCAGATGATACCTCTCCAATGGCAGAAACTGAAGAGGAACTAAAGAGTCTCTTGATAGGGTGAAAGAGGAAAGTGAAAAAACTGGCTTAAAACTCAACATTCAAAAAACTAAGATCAGAGCATCTTGTCCCATAACTTCATGGCAAATAGAAGGGAGGAAAAGTAGAATCAGTGACAAATTTTATTTTCTTGAGCTCCAAAATTACTGTAGTGGTGGTGGTTTAGTTGCTAAGTCATGTCCGACTCTTGCGATCTCATGGACTGTAGCCTGCCAAGCTCCTCTGTCTGTGGGAATCTCCAGGCAAGAATACTGGAGTGGGTTTCTGAACCTGGGTCTCCTGCATTGCAGGCAGACTCTTTACCGACTGAGCTACAAGGGACTGTGACTATAGCTGTGAAATTAAAAGATGCTTGTTCTTTATCAGCAAAGCTATGATAAACCTATACAATGTATTAAAAAGCAGAGACATCACTTTGCCAACAAAATTCCATGTAGTCAAAGCTCTGGTTTTTTCCAGTAGTCAAGTATGGTTGTGAGTTTTGGACCATAAAGAAGGCTGAGTGCCAAATAATTGATGCTTTTGAATTGTGGTGCTGGGGAAGACTCTTGAGAGTCCCTTGGAGTCCAAGGAGATCCAGTCTATCCTAAAGGAAATCAACCCTGAATATACATTGGAAGGACTGATGCTGAAGCTGAAGCTCTAACAGTTGATGCACCACCTGATGTGAAGAACTGACTCACTGGAGAAGATCCTGATGCTGGTAAAGATTGAAGGCAAAAGGAGAAGGGGGTGGGAGAGGATGAGATGGTTAGCTAGCATCACTGACTCAATGAACATGAATCTGAATGAACTCTGGGAAATAATGAAGAAGGCTGGAACCTTGCATGCTGCAGTCCATGGGGTCACAAAGAGTCAGACAGGACTTAGTGATTGAACAACAACAATATTTTATTTATTTCCTTTATGATCTTTATTATTTCCTTCCTTTTGCTTTCTACTTTGCCCTTATCTTTCTAATTTTTTTAGATGGAAATTTCAGTTAATTATTTGGAAGTTTTCTTATTTCTTGAGGTATGCCTATGTTGCTATAAACTTCCCTCTAAGAATTGCTTTTCCTGCTTCCCATAGAAATTTGGAAAGTTGTTTTTATTTTCATTTGACTTGGATATCTTCTGATTTCTTCCTTGATTTATTCATTGATCCACTGGGGGTTTTTTAGAAGCATATTGTTTAGTCTTTGTGTGTTTTTTCCATTTTTTCCAGTAGTTAATTTCTAGTTTCATTCTGTTGTGGTCAGAAAAATTGCTTGTAATGATTTCTAGCCTCTGTTGCTGAACTATGAAAGATGCTGGGATTTTTGGCCTCTGGAGGAGAACAATTCACTCCAGTGCCAGAGACAAGGCTTGATCACTCAGAGCTTTTGTGTAATAAAGTTTTATTAAAGTATAAAAGAGATAGAGAAAGCTTATGACATAAACATCAGAAGGGGGCAGAAAGAGTGCCCCCCCTGCTAGTCTTTAGCTGGATGTTATATAGCTACTAGCAGTCTGTTAATTAAAGAAAGGAAATGTCTCAAAACTCAGAGAATGGCACCAGGTGAGTCATCCTGGGCCATAAAATGATTGACATGAGTCTTGAAGAAAGGTGGATTTCCATACAAATAGTTTCATAAACATCGATTAGGAGAACAATGTATGAGTATAACATACTGGTTTGTCAAGTCTGTTCTGAGCCTAAAGCTGAGCCTTTAGGTGGAACCAACGTGAAGATAGAGTCTAGGGTAAATGCATAGTACATTAACATAGCTTAAGATAAACATTTCCATAAGAAAAATGCATTGCTTAGCTCAAGGTGTCATTATGGCAACCCACTCCAATATTCTTGCTGGGAAAATCCCATGGCCACAGGATCCTGGAGGGCTACAATAAATAGGGTCATAGAGTCAGACATGACTGGGCATGCACACACTATCTTTCTAGGAAATTCTAACCAATCACTGTGAAAAGTAATCAGTTACTGCCTTCTTACTCCCTGTGTGTCTGTACTCAGTTGCTCAATCGTGTCCAACTTTTTGTGACCCCATGGATTGTAACCTGCCAGGCTCCTCTGTCCGTGGATTTTTCCATGTCAGAATACTGGAGCAGATTGCCATTTCCTACTCCAGGGAATCTTCCCAAACCAGGGATCGAACCCATGTCTCTTGCTTCTCCTGCACTGGCAGGCAGATTCCTTATTGTGTGCCACCTGGGAAGCCTTCTCACTATATGCATGAGTGTGTGCTCAGTCACTTCAGTTGTGTCCAATTCTGTGTGACCCTGTGGACTACAGCCTGCAAGCCTCCTCTGTCCATGGAATTCTCCAGGCAAGAATACTGAAGTGGGTTGCTATGCCCTTCTCAAGGGGATCTTCCCAATCCAGGAATCAAACCTGCAGTCTCTCATATCTTTCTGCATTGGCAGGTGGGTTTTTTTTTTTTTTTTTTTTTTTACAGCTAGCACCACCTGGGAAGCCCCTCTCACTATCTTCTTTAAAACAATACTTCCGATTCATTCCATGTTTTAGATTGAGTGTTCCTTGTTCATGAACTGTCTTTTTGGTGTGTGCACAATAAATTTTACAAATTCACTGATGACTGATTTTGGTGACTCAATGGTTTTACTTCTAATATTCTTGGACTTTTGACGTCCTAAATACTAAATGCATTTGTCAGGAGCTACGTTAGGCATTATTGACAAAATGGAGGCATGGCCCCAACCCCCTCTCCTCATCTCGCAGGCATGGCCCTGGGATGAAGGAGTTAGGCCTTGTGATTCTGACTTGTTCTTTTCTTTCTTCGGTTGAGTTGGCTGGAAAGAATGTTAAGGTGCTTGAGAGAAGCATGAGAAGGCACAAAGCCTTCTACAGTTGTGCCCAGAAAATAATCCGTAAAATAACCATTGACATTTGTTCAAGGATCTTTACAAAGAATGTCCCAGGATGAGCACGTAGGCCACAGCTTGAGGCCATGGGAAGGATTGTTATCTGAGACTTGTTTGTGAGGGAAATATTTATGGCAAAAGAAAATTGCTGAGTTTAGGGTTTAAGAATAATTAAGAATAGCTAGAAGCCTTTTTAGGAGATAGTGATCTTAA
The DNA here is from genome assembly GCF_055505025.1 of Bos grunniens. NCBI lineage: Eukaryota > Metazoa > Chordata > Mammalia > Artiodactyla > Bovidae > Bos > Bos grunniens. The sequence continues at coordinate 23,404,945 of NC_141189.1, forward strand.
GATGCTAGGAGCAAACAGGATTTAGAAAGATAAGAAATAAACTGAGGAATGTAGCATGAGTTACAATGTAATCACAAGTTAAGTACAGTAAATCTGGGTGGGGGAAACGAAAAATGTCAAACCTCTGACCTAATGCTTTTGTCAAAGTATAAAAGAGAGCCTGAAGCTTGAAATAAACACGTAGTTCCATACTATGAGTCAGAGACTACATCATCGTCCGCTGACACTGCTCACCCCTTCAGGCTGATTCCCTGGCTGCTGGAGCTGGACTCTGGCATGCATTCTTGCTCCTGCTCCCCAAAACTTGGATGCAACCCTGGAGCATTGAGAAAGGGTGAGGAGGTAGAAGGGGCATGAAACCAAAGTGTCTGAAAAATTTTCATGCAACCTAAGCGTGGGCCCAAAAGAACAATTACTAAAAAAAAAAAATCACTGAAAATTAAGCAATTACATTTTATACAGTCCTGATAGCCATTAAACTATCTTATTTCCTCTTCTAAATGAACATAGTATCTTTCTTAATTACACTAAAATACAGATTTAAAAAAAATAAAAGTCTTCTTCACACTCTGCATAAAATACAGTGACCAAGATGGCCTCAATGTTCCTGTGAGCTTGTTGTTACTGTTGTTGTTCAGTAGCCAAATCATGTCTGACTCTTCGTGACCCCATGGACTGCAGCACAACAGGCTTCCCTGTTCCTTACCATCTTCTGGAGTTTGCCCAAGTTCATATCCATTACATTGGTGATGCCATCCAACCATCTCATCCTCTGTTACCCTCTTCTCCTTCTGCCTTCAATTTTTACCAGCATCAGGGTCTTTCCCAATGAATCAGGTATTTGCATCAGGTGGCCTGTGAGCTTGACTAAAATTTAATCAGGCTCTCCTGGTTCTACAGACTGACCTTCCTTTTTTTCAAAAAAGCATTTTCTTTAGAAAACTTGTAATTATGAATTCTTTCTGTGTCTTTAAGATATATGTAACTCTTAAAAATGAAACTCTTTCCTATTTTACAACCCCAAAGTGTCTTTCTTAAGGACCTAGGAGTCATCCTTTAAAATGCAGTCAAGAAAGATAGAACCCCTATTCCCAGGAGGTTGGGAGCCAGCTTCAGTTGGTACAGATGACCTAACCACTTTCTCTTGAAAATCTCCTCCCTGAAGTCCTCCAGCCCTTTCCCACTATTTCATTCCAGCCCTTTCCAACCCTTTTGTTTCAGCAGAGTTAAGCTCACACTGAGATCTGCCCTCATGTCCCTATTCCAGTAACTTTGCAGAGTCTTCCTTGCCTGTTTTAACTTTGTTCTGTGCAATTTTTATTTCACATAGGAAAACTAAGATAAATGAACTACCTGTAGCAAGTAACTGTCGCCCTAATCATCCAGGAGCAAGCGACGAGAATGAAGACAGAACATGAAATCTGGTGCAATGGGTCAGGGGACCTGCAGCCTTTAAAGGACTGAGGTGCAGAGTCCACTTTGAGTCCAGCTTTTACTCCTGGTTGTAGACTACAAGACTTTTTTGATCTTATCTTTCCCAAGACACTACACTGACATAGTCCAGATCTCCTTGTTTTTACCCCAGGCCATTCCCTTCTGGGCTAGTCTTGGGGACAGTCACCAAGTATGTAGGCAGCATTCACTCCTGACGCTGACCTGGTGTTCCAAGGTCCATGATTTCATGATCCAAGTCATACTCCCTTCTGGGTCTGGCCTTGGGGTTTGTAACAAGGAGATTTTTCTCAAGAAAAACACAGTTTCTTAATATATGCTGCTTTTCCAGGTGCAATTTCTGTGAAATTTCTCAAGGCTGTGGAAGTACATTATTAGGAATTCCCACTACAACTCCCACTCTCCTTTCTGCTGTTTACTGAAGTATGTTCTGGCAATTTATTGCAATAACTCTCTAAGATGGGTACAAGTAGTATTCTTTCTCCTATAGATGAGGAAACTGATGCCTAGGAAAATCAAATAATTTTCCTTAGGTTATTATGTAAATTGAATGTTTGTGTACTCCCAACACTCTTATGTTGAAATTCTGACCCCACTGTGATCCAATCAGGAGGTGGGAAATTTGGATTAGTGCTTTTATGAAACAGACCCCTGAGAGCTTCCTTGCCCCCTGCAACCATGTGAAGATACGTCAAGCAGACACCTTGTCTAGGAACTGGGCGCTCATCAGACAAGGATCTTCACAGAGTCTTGAGCATTCAGAACTGTGATAAATAAATTTCTGTTGTTCAGAAGTCCCCCAGTCTATGTTATTCTATTACAGCAGCACAAGTTGACTAAGACAGTCTGCAAATAAATTCTGGATTAGCCCAGATTGGCACCAAAACATTTGCTTCCAAAGCCTTTTCTTTCAAATACTTAGCACAACCAAAAGAAAATTCCTAAGAGTATGTTTTTGTTTAATTTGTCTTGGTGAGCTCTAGCGTGTGTTTGGGGGTACGAGTAAGTCTTTTATTTTGGGTACTTGTCTGTCATGTTTTTGTTGGGCGAGGGGTTGGGGGGTGGGTACCTGGGCAGTTTCGCCCAAGCGACGGGACTGGAGAGGGAAAGAAAGGGAGGTCTTGGGAACTCACCACTCAGACCTCAGAAGCGTCTCTGCCACACCCCAGCGCAAGTAGAACCTGCGCGGTGCCTCCTCCCAAGGCCCTCCGCAACCTCCTTAGCTCCCGCTTGTTGCCACTGCCCGTTGAGGACCGGCTGATCAGAGGAACCTGTGTGTGCTGTCTCCGCTCCTTCCCAGCGCAAGCCCCCACAGACCCTAGACCCCAGCTCGTCCAGACCCACAGCCGGAGAGCGACCCCCTTGATCTGCCCACCTCCCCAGCACCCGCCAGCCTTCCCCTTCCTCCCCTCTCTGAGCACTGCACCCCGTCCCCGCAACGTCTCTCGCACACCGCCCAGACCCTGAAGGCCCTATTTCCACCCTTTCGCTTGCTCTTCCAGGTTCCTCGCCTCTGGACCCTACTGGACAACCCCATAATCTTGTAATTCGCGGGCTCCCCGCTCCCTCATCAAAGTCACCCTCAGCAGAACCGGTGGCTTAAGGCAGGAAGGTTAACGAGAGTCTGTCGCTGACCGTCCCCCGCCACCCCTGGCTCTGTGGGGGTTAAACAGGCAATTTTCAGAGGCAAGGCACAGGCGCAAAGTCCTAAACCCTCCGCGGTTGGCCATCCCAAAGCACCCCAGTCTGCAATATCCTGCAGCGGGTGCAGGACAGGCCGCCAAGGGGCCCTTTCTTCAGAGTGCATGGCTCAGCCCAGCCCACCCCTCCACCTTCCGCACATTGAGCTATGCCCTGACCCTCTAGGCGTTGGGTTCACCTAACCTCCAAACCTTTCTCCTGCTCCCCGGTTTCACTCATGCTTGCTTCTCTTGGCTGACCCCACCTGAATGCCCAGCTCCAGTGTAGCGTAGCGAATCATAGGTTTTGAATTCTGACTGTTGGAGGGCAAATCCTCTCTCTCCTGCTGTGCCAGGTATCAATTTACTGCCTCTCAAACGCCAAATAGATCTGGGTTCTTGAATGACAGGTTAACTTTGTCAGGAGAGGTCGCCGGAGAAATACTGCAGAAGAGGGACTTCTATTTGTGATAAGTGTTTTCTCTTAGATTCTTCTTGCTCTTACCTTGTCGCTGCCAGCAGTGGATGTGGAGGACATTTCGTGACACTCACCCCACCCCACCCCAGCCATGGTATTAAGTGTGAATTCCCAGTGATTCACAGAGGTTACCCTTCTTAGCACCCGGCTGCCAACAACCCAGAGGAGAGTTTCCTGCTTGCCAGATCTAGCCATGGTTCCTGTTGGCCAGCCTCAGCTGCCTGTACTGGGAGCAGTAATTCCTGCTTGCTCAGCAGGTGTGGAATAGCCCTGGTCCAGGGACAGTGAACTTCCTCACGGGATCAGTTGAGCCACAATTAAACCTTTCCTTGGGGAGGAACCATCTTCCAAGTTTTATGTGTTTCCCTGGTGGCTCAGATAGATAAAGAATATGCCTGCAATGCAGGAGACCTCGGTTGGATTCCTGGATTGAGACGTTCCCCTGGAGAAGGGATAGGTTACCCACTCCAGTATTTCTTGAGCTTCCTTGGTAGCTCAGATGGTAAAGAATCCACCTGCAATGTGGGAGACCTGGATTTGATCCCTGGGTTGGGAAGATCCCTTGGAGGAGAGCATGGCAACCCACTCCAGTATTCTTGCCTGGAGAATCCCATGGATAGAGGAGGCTGGCAGGCTACAGTCCTTGGTGTTGCAGAGTCCGATACGACTGACCAACTAATCAAACAGAACATTTTACCTCAGCCATGGGACAGTCTCGGGGGTTCTCTTTACTTTCTTATAGCTAATCCCTGTTATGGTTAACAATTCTTTTAATTTTCCCTGTTCAAATTGTTGTGTGGTTTCCTAATTCTTACTAGGGACACTGATAACCCTTCTGAGCCTCCCAATGAGGACAATAATAGCACTTCCTATCTCAGAGGGTGTCACGGGATTAAATGATCCTATGTATGTAAAGTGCTTAGTAGAGGAATTGACACATTTGTTTGTTTGTTTCTTGTTGAAGGATGAAGAGATAGGATAGGTGATAAAGCCTCTCTCTTCCTATTAGACTAGAAGAATATTTTAAAGAGTCATTATTGAAGCCAACTTGAAGACAAGATGTAAGTAAAAGGTTAAACAAAACGAGTTCCCTTTCCCTTCTAAAGATGGCCAGTCTGGGAAACAAAGTTTGTAATTACTGAAGTCACTGGTCAGAGATTAATGGCAGGTATTGGAATGGAACCCAGAGAAAGTTATGTAAATTTTAAAAACAGTACAGAGAATAGCTTCTAGATATTAATTACAATATCCAATTGAGGATATAAAAACCTATACCTGGGGGACTTCCCTGGCAGTCAAGTGGTTAAGACTTCTTCCAGTGCAGGGAGTTCAAGTTTGATCACTGGTCTGGGAGCTAAAATCCCACATGCCTGGGGCCAAAAAACCAAAACATAAAACAGAAACAATACAGTCACAAATTCAACTGAAGAGTAAAAAAAAAAGCCCTGCACCTCCATGCACTCCGCAATAGAACAGCTTCACTGACTCTATCTTGCAGTTTGAGGAGGATCATCCTACTTCTCTATTCATCTGCCTGTGATTCTGCAGAAGTGATTAGATTTCTCATGTTGCTTATGGGGGAACTCCAACTGCCTAAACATGAATTAGAATATGCTATCTCCCTCTCTCTACACCTCATTTCGCCTTCTTTCTTTCTTTCTTTCTAAATAAGAGGTATGCCAAGAATAGAAAAGAAAGGACACTTCTTTAAGAATGGTCTGCTTCCTTTCTTGAACTCTAAATGTTCTTATTGCAAATGCATTTGTGTGTGCTCAGTCCCTTCAGTTGTGTCCCACTCTTTGCGACGCTATGGACCGTAGCCCACCAGGGTCCTCTGTCCACAGGATGCTCCAGGCATGAATACTGAAGTGGGTTGCCGTACCCTCCTCCAAGGGATCTTCCTGACCCAGGGAGCGAACCCATGTCTTTTATGTCTCCTACATTGGCAGGCAGGTTCTTTATCTCTAGGGAAACTTGGAAAGCCCCTTAGTGCAAATATCCTTTTACAAACGTAGAATGTTGGCTTGAGTTTTGGAAATACACAATTTACCCCCATAAACTTTGATATTAATTTAAATGGACTCTTTTGGCAGAAAATTGGTGTGTCTATTTGTGTGTGTTTTTATCTATGAAAAAGGTGATTTTTGTTCCAGGCTTTATCTTCTTCTTATCTATAAATCAACTGCTAAAATGTAAAACCATTGCTCTCTAGGCTGTACCATTCTGACAGCTCCATCATTTCTGAATGTTTCTTTTCAGATATTCAAAATACTCAGGACAAGGCCCTTGTCCCCACTCTGATAAATGATGTTGTTTCATATTTCTAGGAGAGAAAATAGAAATTTCACTAAATATCTTTAGATTTGCACATACTAGAATCACAAGCCACTACTGTAAGTCTATGAAGAAGGAACATATGTTTCCTTTGAAGAACTCTTTATTACATAAATATATTTATACCAAGATATACACTCACAGGGATGCCCTTCTCTGTATCCAAGTGTAGTAGAGAGTAGTCTAAGGAACGCGTAGGATTACTAGTTGCAAGTGAGTCTCAAGACTCTTTTTTCTCAACTTCTGGGTTCTGACTGCCAGCAAAAGTCAGGAAGACTTGTTCCAGTGTTATCTGACTGATGGAATAGTCTTCTAAATTGAATTCTTCTTTAGCTTCCTCCAAAATACCAAACATCTTTAACAGCAACAACATAAAGTACAGTTACCATTTCAGTCCTCCTTTCCAGCCCACCACCCCGATGAGCCTCTCCTACACTTCCTCCAACTGCTGCCAAGTTAATGGTGGGGGACAAAAGATACAAAAGGGCGGGGGATGAGATAACAGACATCACTGAGAATTTGAGAAGAAGCAGGTCTCTGTCTCCATTCTGTTGATGGATATAGACAAAAAATGGGACTTAAAGGTGGAAATCTGACTTAATTAAAATTAATTCCTTGGACCATTGAAAGTAACCTAAAGTCTCTACTCCTCCTATAGCCCATTTCATAAGACCAAATCCCAAATGCTTTAGTTTTCTCTTAACATATTAATATCAGAAGGGCATGGTTTCTACATTCACCTTTCCCCAGCTATTGTTCTTGCTGGGAACATAGTAGTTAATGATCCCTCGATTCTCATCTTTTAATTCACTACCTAAGAAAGAAAAGATAGGATAGATACGTAATTTTGCATATTGCTTTTTAAATGTCAAAATACTGATACATCAGCTTAATTATATGTATAACAGAGGCATAAATAGATATGGCTAGTAAAAAAAGGGATGTAATCCAAAAGCCTACCTCTTTACATGATACAGTTAATTTCTTCAGCAGATTTATTCCTGGTGTAATAGGCTTTGTTTTATGGATTTTTAGGAATTATTGAGGACAGACTTTCAGGCACAAAATGTTGTCAACTCACATGTCTAAAGGATGAAACTTGAGCCTTCCAAAATTCTAATGCTGTAAGATGTAATCCCTGAACATAGGGCTGAGAATATAAATGGGTGGGATTTTCATTCTGGCTTTATGAACATGTATGTACAGCATGTTTCCTGGGGAAGAGAGAAGAGGCTTTCTTGCTATTCTTATGATCCTATGCTAGGTTAAAGAGGAAATCATACATATAAACCACCAAAGTCAGGCTGTATGTTCTTTTTTAAGTGAATAAGAATCCTCTGGTGCAAATTGGGGGAAGAAGTGGTATACTTTCCAGATTTAGAACAAACATATTTGTTTATGCTTATCATTGTATTTTGTAAGTTATTAAAATTTAGAGGAGCCTGGTGGGCTGCCGTCTATGGGGTCGCACAGAGTTGGACACGACTGAAGCGACTTAGCAGCAGCAGCAAATTAATTGAGATTTTAAATATTTTAAATATGTTAATATAATCAAACTAGGAAGCCATTAGACTGAGGTGGCTCTAATTCCTTGATAGTCTATGTAAGGAAATAAAAACCTAAGCCAAAGCAAATGTACTTGAATCTGAGGAAATCAACTCTAAGAACAACCAATCACAAAGAGCCAACTATGTTTCCCCAAATAAGGCAACTGCTTAAGCTCTAGCAAATCAAATATTTCCTTACTTTTTCCCATGTCTTCTCTATAAACATCTCTCCCCTAATTCCTGTCTGTGGAGACCTCCTAACCACCTTTGGTTTGGTGATGCCCAATTAGAATCAATGTACACTCTGATAAACTCTTGAAAATTTTTGATATGCATCAGATGAGTAGTTCTGACATCAAAGTGAAAGTGAAAAAAGTGAAAATGTCAGTTGCTCAGACATGTCTGATTCTTTGTGACCCCTTGAACTGTAGCCTGCTAGGCTCCGCTATCCATGGAATTCTCCAGGCAAGAATACAGGAATGAATTGCCATTCCCTTCTCTAGGGGATCTTCCTGACACAGGAATCAGTCTGGTCTCCTGCACTGCAGGCAGATTCTTTACTGTCTGAGCCACCAGGGAAGTAAAGTGGGATCCAAAAGGATGCCCAATGGCTCTATAAGCAAAGTGCAACCAGATGTAGGTACTCGCTGAGCCTTTCGTTTTCACTACTTTCTCACTGGACCTGAAGGTATTAAGTAAGTCCCTCTTGGATATCCGAGTTCCTAGCTTTTCTGTCAAGAGCTCTGTAACTTGATTTGAGGTTTCTGTTTTTTTCCTTTTTTAACCTGACTGGGTATGGAGTTGGACTGGATCTGACTTAAACATCATTAGCTCTCTGTCAACAACCAAACTGGGTTCAGAGTCAGGCTGCTGCTGCTGCTGCTGCTGCTGAGTCGCTTCAGTCGTGTCCGACTCTGTGCGACCCCATAGACGGCAGCCCACCAGGTGCCGCCGTCCCTGGGATTCTCCAGGCAAAAACACTGGAGTGGGTTGCCACTTCCTTCTCCAATTCAGAGTCAGACTAGGTCCAACTTAAACTGGAATGGGTTCAGTGTGAGGCCTCTGGAAAACATTTTCTTAATGAAAAGAAAGAAGAAAATGACTTCCTCCATATTCAGAGAGTTTGGGACTCCAGCTAACTCTATGGACAAAATTTATGGGTCCATGTGTTTTTATCCATTTGACTAATGTCTGTCTTTTGATTGGAGAATTTAATAAACTTAAACAGGCTTCATCTTTTCCTGGGCTTCATCTGAAGGATAGCTCTTCCAGTTATAGTACTGTTGGTTGACATTTTTTCTTTCAGTATTTTGAATATATATTTTCAATTTCTCTCAGCTTGAAAATTTTCCACTGAGACATCTGCTGATAGGTTAATGGGGTTCCCTTGTTTGACAAAATACTTTTCTCCTGCTTTTTGTCTTTGACTTTTGACAAATTTATTACAATATTCTTTAGCCCCTTTCTGGTTCAACTATTTGGAGTTCTTTGGGCTTCATGAATCTGAAAATCCATATCCCTCCCAAAGTTTGGGAAATTTTCAGCTATTATTTCTTTAAATAGACTTTCAGTCCTTTTTTCTTCTCCTTCTGGGATTTCCATAAAATATAAATTGTTTCTGTTATAGTGCCCTGTAAATTTTGTCAGCTTACTTCATCTTTTAATCACTCTTCATTCTTTTTGCATCTCCGATTGGATAATTTCAAATGACCTATCTCATAGTTCACTAATTCTTTCTTCTGATTGGTTGAATCTGCTGAATTTTTCAGTTTAGTCATTATATTTTCAGTTCTAGGATTTCTGTTTGGGCTTTTTTATGGTGCCTATTTTTTCTTCTTGTTGTATTTTTCATTTTCTTTTTGCATTGTACAACTAATTTCACTTGGTTGTCTGTGTGTTCATATAGTTCATTAAACATCTTTAAAAGGATTGTTCTAAATTCCTTGGCAGACAGCCCATAGATCTCCATTTCTTTAAGGAGTTTCATTAGTTTCTTTGGGTAGTGTTATATATACCTGACTCTCTGTGGTCCTTGATTCCTTGAGTTTGTATCCACTTTTGATAAGTAGTCTCCTCTTGTAGAGTTTACAGACTCACTTCAGCAGGGACACACCTTCACTCATCAGCTCAGCTAGAGGTTTGGACCATTTGTGTGGCAGCATCCAGGGGCAGGCAGTCATGCTAACAGGGTCTTGGCTTGGGCAAGTACACTGCCTGTGATCTGAGGTTGAAGGTGGGTGGATGGGCAGGGCTGCTGTCTGATTTCTGTGGCTGAACTGACCTTCCAGCTGAGCTGTTCATGCATGGCGGCTGGATAGGCTCCCTGGATGGGCAAGACTTATGACTACAGGCTATTACTTCACAGTCTAGTGGTAACATTAACTGAGATCTGTAATCACCTCTGGCCTATTGAGGTACAGGCTGTGCTCCCTGGCAGGGTAGGACCATTCTTTGACTCCATGATTGGGCAAGGCTACATATGGGGTGGACACAATTGCTCTTGGGGGAAGGGTTCATATTGTGCTCCTTGACTGGATGGTGCCAATTTCTGGTCTCTACATTCAGGTGGAGCCACAGACAGGGCTTTATAGTTAGATGAGGCTTCACGCTGTGCTCATGATTATACTGGAAAGTAAACTGCACTCAAAGTTGGGTAGGACTGTAGGCTAGCCTTCACAGTCTAGTAGGCTGTTGGTTGTGCTTCATTGCTGGCTAAGGCTACAGGCTGGGCTACTTTCAAGAGGGCCGCCAGTTATATTCCACAGTTGTATGGGCTCGAGACTGTACTCTGTGGTCAGACAGGGTCACTGTCTGGTCTCTGTCTTCAAGTCAGGCCCTAGGTTATGCTATGAATGAGCAGAGTCACTGACTGGACTTTTTACATGAGCAAATCCATATGCTGTGTTCAGCAATTGAGCAAAGCTATAATTTGGGCTCTGCAGGTGGGCAATATCATAGGCTAGATTCCAAGGCCATCCAAGGCCATCATGGTGATGTAAGGCCAGAGGCTATACTTAACCGTTGGGCAAGACTGTTGGTTTGGCTCCCAACCAAGCATGTCTGTAGAATGGGCTTAACAGATGCCCAAATTCACTGGCCAGGCTTCTTGGTCAGGTGAGTTGGAAGCTATACTCAGCTGTTGGGTAGAGCTGTGAATTTGCTTCTCTTCCTAGATAGGGCCATGGAACAGGCCCCATAGCTGATAGGGTTTGTTGGCTGGGGACCCACATCAGGCAGACCTGCCCTTTGAGCTCTTTGGTCAGATAAGGCCAAAGTGCAGCTATAGGTTGGGTTCCATGGTTCTTCCTAAATTCTCTGGCCAGGTTTCCTGGTTGGAGGAAACTAGAGGCTATACTCAGCAGATGGTCAGGGGCTTTGAATCTACTTCTCTAGTCAGCAGGGCTATAGAATGACTCTACCCCTGGTACAGCTAATTGGCTAGGAACTCAAATATGGTAGAAGTACCCTCCAAGCTCTCACACCAGACATGGCCACCAATTCAGCTTTGCAGATGAGCAGAGCCATTGGCCTGGAACTCTACTCCAATGCTGCTGCAAGAAAGAATGTGGTTTTGCTAAGATCGGAGTGCTTAGTGGTTGAAGCACCAGCCCTCTTCTCTGTCTTTCCGTAGTCTCCAGTGGTAAAGTCTCACAGGTTCACCCAGTGACCCTTGAGAGTTAAGACCCAACTGGGCCTCTGAAGAAGCATTCTGCAACCCTGGGGGACCTGATGAACACCACTGACCCTCTTTTCCAAAGTGGAGAAACTGCAGGTCTAAGGGAGGGTTGATACAGTCAGTGTATAGCTTCTCCTCTTACCCTTCTCATAGCTCTCTTGGTTTCTATTGCCCAGGAGGTTGCTTCAACCTTACCTCCAGGTTCTGGGATTTTCATAATGGTGTCTTGTCTACAGATAGTTACTAGTTGGTCTTCTTATGAATATGATTTTCCCAACTGATGTTGGGAATGACCTATGTTGCCATCTTTATATGATTCTCAATATTATAAGTTTGACTCATGCTGTTATATATAGTTATTTCATTCATCTCCCCTTCTGCACAGTGGTAATCTGGTATATGATTATTCCATAACTTATTTTCCATTCAATTGCTGGCAGGTATAATGTGAATATCATTGATTTAAATATTTTATTTATGTCATGGCACAGGTGGATGCAAATATAATAATGCAAGGAACAGCCACCTTCAGTTGAAAATGTTCCTCAAACCCACATTTCTATTAAAGCTTTTGTGTCCACATCCTCAATTATAGGTCTCTGATGTTTAGTGTCTCTTCTTTAAGACTTGTCCTAGAGAAAGTTGTTAGGACAGCACACAGCAAATGAGACTTTCTGTTCACAGCTTTTCTTTGTAGTGATGTAGGCACTATATCTCAGAAATATTTGCTGAATGAATGCATAAATGAGTATTAAACTTCTTAATAGACTATTAATAACAACACTGAGATAGTTCTATTTCCCATACATCTGTTCCCCCAGATCTGCTCTACCTTCTATTTCTTTTTATTTTCTGCTCTCCATTCTTACTGTGTAATCAATTAGGCTGTTTTCTATTGCTTGGAAGATAAACTTCCAACTCCTCAGCCTGACACACAAGGGGGATATCTGTGATATTTTGCTCAGCATAGCAGAATGGAAACTAAGATGAAAAAGCAGAATTAATAAATGTTTCTTTATATTAATACCATGTTTCTTCTTTATATTTAGGAAGGAAAGATAAGAGATAGAAAGAAATAATTGCTGTCTCTGGCATTGTACCATATAGTCAAAAAAATGCTTAAGGAGAAGAAAGCTTAGCGGTTCTTGTTTGAATTTCAGTTTCATATCCTGACTGGGACAGCAAAAGACCACAGTTATATATTCAGTGTGAGGTAAAAAACCTTAAAACTTTTCATGAGTGATATTATGGAAAGAATTGTGTCATTTCCCATCCCCCACTCCCACCCCCACCAAATTCATTTGCTGAAGCCCTAACCCCAGTTGCTTGTGTTTGGTCATATGTCTTTTAAGGAAGTAATTAATGATAAGTGAGATCATAAGGGTGATACCTGGATCTACTGTGACTGATGTCCTTATAAGGAGAGTAAGAGACACCAGGCATGGATACACACAGAAAAAAAGCTGTCTGATGACACAGAGAGAGAAGGAGGCCATTTGCGGGCCAAAAAGAGAGCCCTCAGGAGAAACCAGACCTCCTGAAATCTTAATACTGAACTTCTAATCTCAGAACTCTGAGAAAATAAATTTCTGCCTTTATGCCAGTCAGTCTGTGGTATCTTATTATAGCAGCCCTAGTAAACTAATACAGGTTCTATTTACTAAAAATTGAGAATTATGTTCAAACATGATTTTAGGTATATAGGTCATATGGACAGCTCTAATGTCACAACTACCTTACTAGTTAATATACACCAAGATATTGGTGAATATTTCTGTTCTTTGTGTAAACTTCTGAGCATAACCAAACATAAAAAGTTTAAAAGAACAAGCATTCCAAAAATAATTCAACATGGAAGGGCAATTAATATCAATAATTCACAAGAAATAGTTACTGGAGATACACAGCATATGGAAGGTGAGAACAATAAATATGGTTTAACACATCTATATCAAAGCTAACCCAACCAACCAAGTTTACCTGGAAAAGCTGTTTCAACAAAAGTTTTAAAGTGCTCTAATTTGTCCTTATTTTCATCAATATTGATCTTGACTTTTAGGATGTAAACATTGCCAAATTTGTTCTTGAGATGCTGAGGGCTGCCCAGGCACACAAACTTTCCCTTCACCATGATGGCCAGCTTAGTACAAAGAGCATCGCATTCCTCCATACTAGTAGAACAAAACACCAAAATGATGTGGAGCTTTAAAAAATCTCTATCAGAAGATATTCTATAGTTCAAATAGCCAGTATTTTGCGACCCTCTCTGAAAACGGAAGTTTTATCTGCCCCTCATCAACATCATGGCAAATGGAGATATTTTCAAACTCAAAGTCGTAAAATAATCTACAGGATATAATGTACAGCACATGGAATATAGCCAATATTTTTACTAACTTTAAATGGAGTATAATCTATAAAAATATTGAATCACTAAGTTGCACACTTGAAACTAATATAATATTGTAAATCAACTGCACTTTAATTTTTTTAAAAGTACTAAAAGACCAAATCCTCAAGTGGAACAGTTCCTGAACTTCCTGCCCTCTCCTCTCAATGAAAACTCCTTCCCATAGGTCATACGATTATAACTCTTCTAACCCTTAACCGAGCCTCCCAGTGAGCTGCACCTGTGGGATGTTATGATGATTGCTTTGCCACTTTCACGTGTCTGTGTCACTGCATTCCAGAGTAGGCGCCGGGCTACTGGGTCCATACCAGTTGATGGTTCATCTAGGAAGATGACTGAGGGCTTTCCCATGAGAGCAATAGCAGTACTCAGTCTACGTTTGTTTCCTCCACTTCATAGTTAAGGAAGGAGAGAGAAAGCAGAAACAGATGGGTATATGTGTCAGTAATTGAATACATTAAAAACATATATTTAATGTATATCCATTATTGACAGGAAACAATTAAATTATTTCCAAAATGCTGAGTCATAGGAAACATCCAAGATATTAAAAATGCTGACTGCATGTCATTCAACCAAGGCATTGGGGTTCCCATGTGGCACTAGTGATAAAGAACTGCTTGCCAATGCATGAGATTTAAGAGACATGGGTTTGATCCCCAGGTCGGGAAGATCCCCTGGAGGAGGACATGGCAACCCACTCCAGTATTCTTGCCTGGAGAACCTCATGGACAGAGGAGTCTGGTGGGCTACAGTCCATAGGGTAACAACGAGTGGGACACGCATGCACGCAGCCAAGGCATCAGATCCAAATGCAAATATATAAATCAAGTCATTTTCATTTGAAATGTAGAAAAGTGACTTTTGTCTACCAGAGTTCCTTTAGATTCCCAGATATATAAACAATATATTTACCAAGCCAATACAAAGAATTTCACATGGTCCTTGAGAGACAAAGAACAACAGAGAATAAGAGAGAGAGATGCTTTCATTTATAATTCATTATAAATTCAATGACTACATTTGCGATTGAACCAGGATTGTGTTTCATCTCTGCAAGGGAAAATTGTGATACTAATTCAGTTCAGTTCAGTTGCTCAGTTGTGTCTGACTCTTTGTGACCCCATGCATCACAGCACGCCTAATTAGGTCTGCTTTATTGCTGATATCCCACTACTGGCAAGGCAGTAGATTATTTCCCAGTCATTGCTTCTGTTTGTCAGTGGAACTCTGGCTAGATTGTGGGCACTGATTCCAAAGATCAGAATCAGCAGAAGGCTCCTCAATATTAGCTGCAATGAGAGCATCAGTATAATATCTCACCTGTAAGTGTAAATATACTTGTCAGCATAGGATTCCAGATTCAGTGCTTCCATTGACTTCTTTACATAATTGTTAATTTTGGTCTCAGGAATCCCCCACAATCTGGCATACATGACCATTATTTCTCGAGCAGTCATGTAATCCAGCAAGGCATCAAATTGTGGGCAATAACCAATTTTTGATCTTACCTAAAATAAAAGAACAACGATGGACATAAGTCAACTATATCTCACTGAGCATATAGTATACACAAATAACATAGAAGACCTGACACTTTCCAGCCCATGCCTCTAAGAAGGTTATAACCCAGAGCTTTAGTAAATAACTTCTTTCCCAGTGATTACAAAGTCATTGCTGTTGTAAGCTATTGTCATGTATTAAAATTAAAACTTTGACAACTCTAAAAAGTAAAAGAGATCTAAATCAATAGTGTGATGTCCAGCATTGATAACTGGATGGCTATTTTTGAACTTTGGTATCTTATTTTCTCTAATAAATCTTCATTAGTTTAGTCCCAAGGGATTTCAGGATTGCATAATCCAAGACTGCCATAGAAGGAGTGCCTGGGCTAGTCTAGGCTCAGTGATATCCGACTTTTTGGTAGTGATGATAAATGGAGTCTCTCTGTTATATGCAATATTACTTTGTGAGAATCATCTAAGTTGCAAATGAGCAGAATTGGGATCCTAGCTCTTATTTTAGTCATATATTAGTCATAAAAGAAGTCTGAACATATTATAAAAATTTTATAATATTCAGAGAAAATATCTGACAACATGGAATTAAAGTAAAAATCAATAATAAAACAAATATTTTAGAAACTTCAATATTTTTCATATTTCAAAATGAATTTCTAAGACTACATCCTTAATTCATGGGCTGAAAAGCTCAATTTATCTTGCAGAATATTTTGAACCTATGGGATATAGGCCACTTTAAACAACAGAGTAACAAATGAGTGTAAATCAATGATTAAATTATTAACATAATAACATATTTGTGAAAAACAGATTCAAAGAATTCTGGGAAGATAGCTGAGTAGGGAGCACCAAGAATTTATCTCTGTCTAATAAAATTATTTTGGGACTCTGTAGTCTACTGAAAGCTTGCAAATTCCTAGGGGAAGATTTGGACTGTAAATTGTGGTTAATTGCAGTCAGTTTCAGCTGTTAGCATACTAGTGTCTACCATCCTCCACCCCCACACCAAGCCACATTTGTGCATATGTTCTTTTTTTTATTATTATTTTAAAATATAAATTTATTTATTTTAATTGGAGGTTAATTACTTTACAATATTGTATTGGTTTTGCCATACATCAACATGAATCCACCACAGGTATACATGTGTTCCCCATCCTGAACCCCCCTCCCTCCTCCCTCCCCATACCATCCCTCTGGGTCATCTCAGTGCATATGTTCTTGAAGCAGCTTTTACATCGCTAGGGGGAGACAGGATGAGCAAACAAGATTCTGTCCTCCAAATAAAGGGCATCTGTGCTCTAATTGTTTATTGCTACTTCTGATTGTAGAGGTGCAGACCAACAAGAAAGCATGAGCCATCTAAAAATAAATAAATAATCAGGCACTACCCCTAAAAAAAAAAAAACCTGATGTAAATCTACTAGACAGATACTTTAAAGTGACTATCTTAAAGGTGTTCAAGGAATTAAAAAAAGATGTGGAGAAAGTCAAGAAAATTATTTATGAACAAAATGGAAGTATCAATAAAGAGAAACTATAAACAGAAACTAAAATAAATTTTAGCATTGTTAAGTACAACAACTAATTGAAATGAGAAATTCACTAAAAGGATTCAAAGGCAGATTAGAGTAGGCAGAATAATCAGCAGACAAAGCTATGACAATGGAACATGAAAAAGAAAACAAAAAGCATTAAAGAGCAGTAGATTGAGCCTAAGGTACATTTGAAGCCATTAAGTGGATGAACATAGCCACTGTAGGTCTCCTGAAGAAGAGAGTAAGAAAAGGACAGAGAGAATATTTGAATAAACGATACTAAAACTTCTCACATTTGAATACAGACATCCAAGAAGATCAATGAAATTAAAAAGAGATGAATTCAAAGAGAACCACACCAAGACACATTAAAATCAAGCTTTCCAAAACCATAGACAAAAAAAGAATCATGAAATCTGTAAAAGAAATGAGACCAATCATATACATGGAATCCTCAATAAGATCATGAACAGATTTCCCATCAGAAATTTTGGAGGTCAGAAGGCAGTGGGCCAAATATACTCAAAGTGCTTTTAAAAAACTGTCAACAGAAATCCTATATCTGGGAAAATTACCTTTCAAAAGTAAGGGAAAAATTAAGGCATTCACAGATTAATAAAGACTGAGGGAATCTGTTACTGTTAGATCTGCTCTCCAAGAAATGGTACAGGGTGTTTTGCAGGGTAAAATTACAGGACATCAAGGTGTAACTCAAGGCAATATGAAAGAATAAATATTTCAATTAAGGTAAATATATAGCAATTACTATTAATAAGAGCTAATATAACACAAATTTATAACTCATTTTTTTCTACATGGTTTGAGATCAATATATATTTAAATTACTAGTATAATAGTAATTATAACTACAATTACAAAACTTTGTTTTGTAAATTCACATTTTATTTTCTACATATCATTGTAAAAGACTCTGGGTTGGAATGATCCCCTGGAGAAGGGCATGGCAACCCACTCCAGTATTCTTGCCTGGGCAATTCCATGGACAGAGGAGCCTGCTGGGCTACAGTCCATGGGGTCACAAAGAGTCAGACACAACTGAAGCAACTTAGCATGCATGCACATGAAAGACTAATTCATTGTTCACACAATGTATAAAGATATAATTTTGTGACATCAGCAAAAAATGGGTAGAGACAGAACTATAAAGAAGCAAAATAATTGTTATTGAAGTTATGCTGCTATAAATACAATTAGTGTTATAACTTTAGATGTTAAATATAATCAACACAGTAACCACAATGAAAAATAGCTATAGAATATGCATAAAAGGATATACGTAAGGAATTTAAACATGTTACTACAAAATATAAGTGACCTAACACAAGAGAACATAATGTAGGAAGTGAAGAACAAAAAAGCAGTAAGGCATATAGAAAACTAACAGCAAAATGTCAGAAATAAGTCATGTCTTACCAATAATTACTTTAAATGTATAAATTAAACTTTCCAATCCAAAGGCAGAGATTGGCAGAATGGTTAAAAGTCACGGTCTAATTATATGTTATTTTGTTATAAGAGACTCACTTTAAATCCAGGAAACAAATACAATGAGCGTGAAAGGATGGGAAAAAGACATTCCATGCAAATAGTAACCAAAACGTGGTGACCCAAGAAAGAGTGGATAAAACCAAGGAGGGTCTTGGAATACAGGAATGGAAAAACCAGACCCTTATCATCCTTCCCTCCCCCATGTTGTAACTGTTAGTGGATTTCAAATCCTCCTGACCACTATAACCTGTCTCCCCTCCTACCCTACAGGGAGAAGGTGTATTTGCCTTATTCTTCTCTCCACCCAGTATACGTGCTTCATCCGATCAGCAAATGACCCACAAGACCCCTATCCCATTCCTTGTACCTTGGGTATAAAAGTGGACTAAAGACCCCTGTTCAATGTCAGTTCTCCCTTGGGCTGGCCCACTGTTCTAACACCATCTTTCTATCTAATAAACTTTATTTCCTTCTCATTCTGTCTCATGTCTGGAAATTCTTTTCCAACCTGCGTGCAGAACACGACACAAAATAGCAGGGTAGTTACGCTTTTATCAGACAAAAGAGACTTAAAATATAAAAAAGATTACAAAATACAAAGGACATGATATACTTATAAGGGTTTCAGTGCAGCAAAAAATGTAATAATTATAAATAGCTATCACCTAACAATAGACCATAAAATATATTAAAAGCAAAACTGACAAAATTGAAGGGAGAAATAAACAGCTCTATAATAATAGTGGAATACTTCAGTATTGCATTCATTAATGGATAGAACGATGAAGTGGAACATAAGTAAAGAAATAGAGGATATTAAAACACCATGAGTCAACTATATTTAACAGACATATACAGAACACTCTAGATTTAACAGATTTACAGACATATACATAGATATTGTTACAGACATTCACTGGCAAATACTACTGAGCATTTAAGGAAGAACAAGTATCAGCCCTCTCAAACTCTTCCAAAAACTGAAGAGAAAGGAACACTTTCTAATTCTTTCTATAAGATGAGCATTATCTTGATACTAAAACTAGGAAAAATGATAATATAGGAAAAAAAACTACACACCTTATGAACTTTGACATAAAATTTTTTAACAAAAGAGTAGTGAACCAGTTCACCAGCAATATTAAAAGGAGTATATACCATGCTAGTAAAGTTATGCTCAAAATTCTCCAAGCCAGGCTTCAGCAATACGTGAACTGTGAACTGCCAGATGTTCAAGCTGGTTTTAGAAAAGGCAGAGGAACCAGAGATCAAATTGCCAACATCTGCTGGATCATTGAAAAAGCAAGACAATTCCAGAAAAGCATCTATTTCTGTTTTATTGACTATGCCAAAGCCTTTGACTTTGTGGATCACAATCAACTGTGGAAAATTCTGAAAGAGATGGGAATACCAGACCACCTCACCTGCCTCTTGAGAAATCTGTATGCAGGTCAGGAAGCAACAGTTAGAACTGGACATGGAACAACAGATTGGTTCCAAATAGGAAAAGGAGTATGTCAAGGCTGTATATTGTCACCCTACTTATTTAACTTCTATGCAGAGTACATCATGAGAAACGCTGGGCTGGAAGAAGCACAAGCTGGAATCAAGATTGCCAGGAGAAATATCAATAACCTCAGATATGCAAATGACACCACCCTTATGGCAGAAAGTGAAGAGGAACTAAAGAGCCTCTTGATGAAAGTGAAAGAGGAGAGTTGAAAGAAAAAGTTGGCTTAAAGCTCAACATTCAGAAAACTAAGATCATGGCATCTAGTCCCATCACTTCATGGGAAATAGATGGGGAAACAGTGGAAACAGTTGTCAGACTTTATTGTTTTGGGCTCCAAAATCACTGCAGATGATGATTGCAACCATGAAATTAAAAGATGCTTACTCCTTGGAAGGAAAGTTATGACCAACCTAGATAGCATATTCAAAAGCAGAGACATTACTTTGCCAACAAAGGTCCATCTAGTCAAGGCTATGGTTTTTCCAGTGGTCATATATGGATGTGAGAGTTGGACTGTGAAGAAAGCTGAGTGCCGAAGAATTGATGCTTTTGAACTGTGATGCTTTTGAACTCTTGAGACTCCCTTGAACTGCAAGGAGGTCCAACCAGTCCATCCTAAAGGAGGTCTGTCCTGGGTGTTGGAAGGACTGATGCTAAAGCTGAAACTCCAATACTTTGGCCACCTCACGCGAAGACTTCACTCACTGGAAAAGACTCTGATGCTGGGAGGGATTGGGGGCAGGAGGAGAAGGGGACGACAGAGGATGAGATGGCTGGATGGCATCACCGACTCGATGGACATGAGTTTGAGTAGACTGTGTGAGTTGGTGATGGACAGGGAGGCCTGGTGTGCTGCGATCCATGGGGTCGCAAAGAGTCAGACATGACTGAGTGACTGAACTGAACTGATGATGTTTTACACAGCAAGATTATCATTTAGCATAGAAGTAAAGAAAACTTCTCAGAGAAGCAAAAAATAAAAGAATTCATCAATACTAAACCTATACTAGAAGAATGCTGAAAGGTTTTCTCTAAATGGAAGAGAAAAATCTATAGAAAAAGGAAAATTCCACTAGGAAAGACACAAATAAAATATAAATTAAAGATACTTAAATAAGCTATTACAGAGATTAAAAGATACCTGGAATAATGGGCAAATTTGGCCTTGGAGTACAAAATGAAGTAGGGCAAAGGCTAACAGAGTTTTGCCAAGAGAATACACTGATTATAGCAAATATTTTCTTCCAACAATATGAGACAGTTCTACACATTGGTATCAGCAGATGGTCAGTACCAAAATCAGACTGATTATGTTCTTTGAAGCTGAAGATGGAGAAGCTCTGTACAGTCAGCAAAACAAGACCTGGAGCTGACTGTGTCTCAGAACATCTGTTCCTTATTGAACAATTCAATTTTATTGAAGAAAGTAGGGAAAACTAATAGACCATTCATGTATGATCTAAATCAAATCCCTTATGTTTATACAGTGGTGGTGACAAAGAGATTCAGGGGACTAGATCTGGTAGATAGAATACCTGGAGAACTATGGATGGAGGTTCATAACATTGTACAGAACGTGGTTACCAAAATCATCCTCAAGAAATAGAAAGGCAAGAAGACAAAGTGATATATAAGGAGGTCTTACAAATAGCTGAAAAAAGAAGCAAAGAGAAAGGCAAAGGAGAAAGAAAAAGATATATCCAATTGAATGCAGAGTTCCAAAGAATAGCAAGCAGAGATAAGAAAGGTTTCTTTTTTTAAAATACGAATTTATTTATTTTAATTTAAGGCTAATTACTTTACAATATTGTATTGGTTTTGCCATACATTGACATGAATCCGCGACGGGTGTACATGTGTTCCCCATCCTGAACCCCCCTCCCACCTCTCTCCTCATCCCATCCCTCTGGGTCATCCCAGTGCACCAGCCCCGAACACCCTGTCTCATGCATCGAACCTGGACTGGCAATTCATTTCATGTATGATAATATACATGTTTCAATGCCATTCTCCCAAATTATCCCACCCTCGCCCTCTCCCACAGAGTCCAAAAGACTGTTCTATACATCTGTGTCTTTTTTGCTGTCTGGCATACAGGGTTATTGTTACCATCTTTCTAAATTACATATATATGTGTTAGTATACTGTACTGGTGTTTTTCTTTCTGGCTTACTTCACTCTGTGTAATAGTCTCCAGTTTCATCCACCTTATTAGAACTGATTCAAATGTATTCTTTTTAATGGCTGAGTAATGTTCCATTGTGTATATATACCACAGCTTTCTTATCCATTCGTCTGCTGATGAACATCTAGGTTGCTTCCATGTCCTGGCTATTATAAACAGTGCTGTGAATATTCATTGGAAGGACTGATGCTGAAGCTGAAACTCCAATACTTTGGCCACCTGATGCGAAGAACTGACTCATTGGAAAAGACCCTGATGCTGGGAAAGATTGAAGGCAGAAGGAGAAGGGGATGACAGAGGATGAGATGGTTGGATGGCATCACAGACTTGATGGACATGAGTTTGAGCAAGCTCTGGGAGTTGGTGATGGACAGGGAAGCCTGTCATGTTGCAGTCCATGGGGTCACAAAGAGTTGAACATTACTGAGCAACTGAACTGAACTGAATGGAATACCTGTATTTCCAAATGATGGAACTGACAAAAGGTTCATATTCAAAATATTAAACTGAATACAAAAAATAAACAATCCAATCAAAAAATGGGCAGAAGACTTGAGTAGACATTTCTCCAAAGAAGACATAGAGATGGTCACAGACACATGAAAAGATACTCAACATCAATAATTATTACAGAAATTCAAACTGAAACAACAATAAGCTATCACCTCACACTTGTCGGAATGGCCAACATCAAAAAGTCTACAAATAACAAATGTTGGTGAAGATGTGAAGAAGGGGAATCCTTGTACATTGTTAGAGGAAATGTAAATTGGTGCAGCCAGTGTGGAAAATTAAAAAGAATTACCATATGATCCAGCAAATCCACTCCTGAGAATATGTTCGAAAAAAGATTAAAATTATAATTCAAAAAGATATGTGCATGCCAATATTCATAGCAACACTCATTACAATAGCCAAGATATTGAAGCAACCCAAATACACATTCTCTCTCACACACATACAATGGAATATTGCTCTTCCATTTGCAACAATGTGGATGAACATTGATGAGATTATGATTAGTGAGATAAATGAGACAGAGAATGACAAATACTACATGATATCCCTAATATGAGGAATCTAAAAAGTAATGTCAATCAATGTATGTAAAAAACAGAAACATACTTACTTACATAGAAGACAAACTGTGGGTTTCCATGGTAGCTCAGCTGGTAAAGAATATGCCTGCAATGCAGGAGACTCTGGTTTGATTCCTGGGTTGGGAAGATCCCCTGGAGAAGGGATAGGCTACCCACTCCAGTATTTGTGGGAACCATGTTTTACTGCTTTCTCAGAAATGTCTCTTAGAATTTAATTTTACTCATTCCCTTTTCCTTGCTTGCTCTTCCCACTCCCCCAACCACAACACCCTGTCCTAAAATTAGATGTTCTGGCTGACAGATCAGCTTTCAGTTCAGTTCAGTTCAGTCGCTCAGTCGTGTCTGACTCTTTGCGACCCCATGAATCACAGCACGCCAGGCCTCCCTGTCCATCACCAACTCCCGGAGTTCACTCAGACTCATGTCCATCAAGTCAGTGATGCCATCCAGCCATCTCATCCTCTGTCATCCCCTTCTCCTCTTGCCCCCAATCCCTCCCAGCATCAGAGTCTTTTCCAATGAGTCAACTCTTCGCATCAGGTGGCCAAAGTATTGGAGTTTCAGCTTTAGCATCATTCCTTCCAAAGAAATCCCAGGGCTGATCTCCTTCAGAATGGACTGGTTGGATCTCCTTGCAGTCCAAGGGACTCTCAAGAGTCTTCTCCAACACCACAGTTCAAAAGCATCAATTCTTCACCGCTCAGCTTTCTTCACAGTCCAACTCTCACATCCATACATGACAACTGGAAAAACCATAGCCTTGACTAGACGGACCTTTGTTGGCAAGTAATGTCTCTGCTTTTGAATATGCTATCTAGGTTGGTCTTAACTTTCCTTCCAAGGAGTAAGCGTCTTTTAATTTCATGGCTGCAGTCACCATCTGCAGTGATTTTGGAGCCCCAAAAAATAAAGTCTGACACTGTTTCCACTGTTTCCCCATCTATTTCCCATGAAGTGATGGGACCAGATGCCATAATCTTCATTTTCTGAATGTTGAGTTTTAAGCCAACTTTTTCACTCTCCTGTTTCACCTTCATCAAGAGGCTTTTTAGTTCTTCTTCACTTTCTGCCATAAGGGTGGTGTCATCTGCATATCTGAGGTTATTGATATTTCTCCTGGCAATCTTGATTCCAGCTTGTGTTTCTTCCAGTCCACTGTTTCTCATGATGTACTCTGCATATAAGTTAAATAAGCAGGGTGACAATATATAGCCTTGATATACTCCTTTTCCTATTTGGAACCAGTCTGTTGTTCCATGTCTAGTTCTAACTGTTGCTTCCTGACCTGCATACAGATTTCTCAAGAGGCAGGTGAGGTGGTCTGGTATTCCCATCTCTTTCAGAATTTTCCACAGTTTATTGTGATCCACACAACCCTCTTATCTTTAAAGACTTTTCTTTACAGCTCTCATGTGATTACTTTCAGATCTTCAGGAGGAAGTCTTCTTAATCCCTGAGTTACCGCCTCTGTCTTGCTTTACTCCTCTTAGTTAAAGATTACAAGATAAATTACCAATAAAATATGCGCTCAGCATGTTCTCAGGGAGTTGCTTCTCTGAGAACTCTCCCTGTGCTGTCTCTCACAATCCTGTGTGTTTGTGAGAATTATTCAGTGTGAAATTGCCACAAGTATTCTTGGCCTTCCCTGGTGGCTCAAATAGTAAAGAATCTGCCCGCAATGCGGGAGACCTGGGTTCGATCCCTGGGTTGGGAAGATCCCCTGGAGGGGGGAATGGTAACTCACTCCAGTATTCTTGCCTGGAGAATCCCCATGGACAGAGAAGCCTGGCAACTAGTGGTTACCAAATGGGAGGGAGAAATCTGCTGGGGGAAATTAGGGATGTGAAATTAAGAGATACAAACTACTACTTATAAAATAATAAGCAACAAGGATATATTGTACAGCACAGAAAACTATAACCATTTTCTTGTAATAACTTTTAATGGAATATAATCTGTCAAAATACTGAATCATTATGCTATGCACCCCTAAAACTAATATAATATTGAAAATCAACTGTACTTCAATGAAAATGACCAAAGACCTACATTTCAGACCTGAAACTATAGAATAAAACATAGGTCAGGTGTTTCACAATATTTGGCAACAATTTCTTGGACATTACACCAATCGCTTAGCAAATAAAAGAAAAAATAGACACATTGGATTTTATAAAAAAATTTTAAATTATGTACATATAATTACACTGCCAACTAAGTTAAAAGGCAACCACGGAATGGAAAAAATATTTGAAAGTCATCTATCTGATTAGGTATTAATACCCAGGTTTTATAGAAAATATTGGAAATTCAATAAGAACAACTTATTCCAAAAATTGGCAAGGACTTGAATAAACATTTCTTCAAAGACTATATGTAATTGGACATTAGGTATAGAAAAATCCTGGCTCTCAGTGATCATTAGAGAAATATAAATTGATACTACAATGAGAAACCATTTCACATCCATCAGGATAGCAACTATTAAAAGGAGAAAATAATAGTTGCTATCTAGAATGTATAGAAAATTGAACCCTGAGCCATGTTGGTGAGAATGTAATATGTTTTAGCTAAAAACTATGGAAGACTTTATGGCAATCCAAAAAATAAAAATAAAAACAGAATTAATGAGCACAGCATTTTCTCATACATACGGCACAAAATACTACTATAGTGAATTCAACATGGCAATAAAAGTATTGTACACCAAGATCAAGTGGGATTTATACCTGGGATGCAAGAATAATTCAGCAAACACAAAAAATGTGATGCACCAAGTTAATGAAAGGTTAAAAATCACATGATCTTTTAAAAAAATGCTGAAAAATCATTTGATAAATTCAGCATCCTCTCATGATAAGTAAAAACTCTGAAAACTTTAGTACAGAAGGAACATATTTCAACATAATAAAGCCTATATGTAACAAGCTCAAAGTTAACGTTACACTCAGCAGTGAAAAACTGCAAGCTTTTCATTTAAGATCAGGTATAAGACACAGATGCCTATTCTCAGCACTCCTATTCAACATAATATTGGAAGTCCTAATCAGAGCAATAATCAAGACAAAGAAATAGAAGACATCCCACTACTAGGCATATACCTCGAGGAAACTGGAACTGAAAAAGATACATGTATCCCAATATTCATTGCAGCACTATTTACAATAGTTAGGATACGGAAGCAACCTAGATGTTCATAGGCAGATGAATGGATAAAGAAGTTGTGGTACATATAACCAATGGAATATTATTCAGCTATAAAAAGGAACACATTTAAGTCAGTTTTAATGAGATGGATAAACCTGGAGCCTATTATACACAATGAAGTAAGTCAGAAAGAGAAAGATAAATATCGTGTATTAATACACACACATATATATGGAATATAGAAAGATGGTACCGCCAATCCTAAATGCAGGGCAGCAAAAGAGACACAGATATAAAGAACAGACTTTGGACTCTGTGGGATAAGTTGGACATGACTGAGCGTTTGAACTGAACTGATGTCTTCATTTTAGTCAATTTATACCCTTGAATCTACAGTAAGTTTCTTGTAAATAGCACATAGTTGGATCTTTGATATAGATCTATTTAGCCCCTCTGTTTCTTTGTTATTTTCTGAGTATAATGAACTTAATCCATTTAGATTTATTGATAGGGAAGGATTTACTATTGTCATTTTTAAGTGTTTTATTTAATTTTATAGTTTTTTTGTTCCTCTTTTTCTCTCTTGCTGTCTTCCTTTTTGTTTTGTTTTCTCTCTCTCTCTCTTTTTTTTTTTTGATAGATTTTGAATCATTTCTCCTTTAACGAGTAAAACATCTAAAGATGTTTCTTTGTAGTTACCAAGAGGCTTTTTAAAGCTAATATCAACTTAAGTTTTTTTGCATGCAATAACACTCCACTTCTACCTCTGATCTCTCCGGCCTTGCCAGGGATTCTTAGATCCTCTTAAACTTCTGTGCTTGTCTAAACCATTGTGTGTGTTAGTGGCCTTAGGAGATTAAGGTGTTGACAAGTCCTGACAGTGCCCTGAAGGCTGAGAAAATGATCACTTGCCCATTTAGGCTCCTAAAGGACTCCTAGTTCTTATGCACTTGTTGAAACTGCCTTTTCGCTTTCTACATTCCAGGGGGCTTCATGAATGCCACGTCCTGTTTGCCCTCAGAGCTAGGTGGTTTGAGAAACAGTCTTTTGGATGGTAGACAAAAAGTTGAGGAGCTAAATGTGTGAAGCTGGGAGTTGGGAGTTCCATTCTGATTGTAATGCACTGTTTTGTGGGTGGAGTTTATGGTGCAAGTATGTCTCAGCTCATCCTACCCATCTTGATGTGGATATTTTCTCAGTTGTGTGATGTGTAGGAGTCTTTCAACTAGTTCTGGATTCATCTCAGGGGGAATGGATCCCTGTTTAACTGTTTATTTGGTGCATCCAAGGAGGGAAAGTCAAGGGTCTCCTATTTTACCATCTTGCTCTCCGATAGTTTTAAAGAAAATTAAAGACACTGTTAGATGTTCATGGTAAGGCTGCTCTAATTGCCTCACCATCTCTGACCAAAATTCTCATTGCTCTCTAGAATCCTTGGGTTAAGTCAACAGTAGCGATATCAATGCCTACTATGACTCATGTCTATCATTTCCCACGAGTTGCTTCTGACCTTCACCCACAAATCATGTTTCTCACACCTCAGACAGCAATGATGTTTTACCTTTAGGATATTTTTGGTGATGCTAAGGCGCTCAACGAACACATCCCCAGAGGAAGCAACCTCCTCTCCAGTCAAAATTTCGAAGGTAGTAGTTTTCCCAGCTCCATTTAATCCAAGCAACCCAAAGCACTCCTGCTTTTGGATTGCAACAGAGATATTTCTCACAGCTAAAACGACTGGTTTTGAAAAATACACCTTAAAAAATACAGAAAACATAATATAGTAAAAATACTTACAGGTCATATACAAACAATACTTTAGACTCCCATGGACCACCTCAGGTAGCTTCACAAGAGTTCTTCTATTCTCTTGAGAAAACACACATAGATTCAAAGAACCACAGTAAGCCCTTGGCATTAATGACATACTCTTTAACAGAAATTAAACCATCATAAGTTATTCATTGAATAATATTACCTTTATGAGTTCCTTAATAAGCACTATAGAATTCAGTGACTCCTGAGGGTTCTCCAGGATTCTATTTCTTTCATTTTGTACATCTTCATCTTCAGATTCCCCGGATAATTCCTTGGACACTCTATCCTATATATTAAAAATAAGACCACAGATATAGATATGGATGCACTTTAGACATCTGGTCTACACTGGTTGGCTGTGGGAAGGCTAAACTGGGATAATCTTAAAAATGTCAAAACAGAAGTTTTGAGTCATTTCCAAATGACTTCCTGCATATCAACTCAGCTCTTACATATTTCCTACATCCAAAGTTTAAAACCTATACCATGAGCAAGTAGCATGTTCTTAACAAAATGGGCACTTCACAAAAAACTGCAATCACAAGAAAACTGTTAATTATAACTAAAAGTTATTTTAAAATAATTTATTTTTTATTTTTATTAAATATAAAGTTATTTTTAATAATAAATGTATACTTTATAAGATATCAGAAGAGTTGAGAGTAGGGAAAGAGTAACACTTTTCTTTCAGAGAAGGAGTAGAATCCAAGGACAGACTCACGTAAGAAATGCTTAAGATGAATTTCAATAAAATAGGAGCTCATCAGGCAACTTATGATGGGAAAGAAAGAATAGGTAAGACATCCCACAAAGTGAAAAGAATATGAAAGAATACTCTATGACTTGCATGTCATTCTTTTTATTTTGAAAGAATTTAGATGTACAGAAGAGCTATAAAAACAGGACAGCTCTAGTATACATTTTAACTTTGCTTAATGACATCATATAGTAATGATACATTGATTAAAACTAAGAAATTAACATTGGTTCAGTTCTATTAACTACAGATCTTACTGATGTTTAGTGCAAAATATTTTGAATGCTTTAACACTATTTTTAGTATAAGCTATTCATTTAAGCATAATATATATCTTTGTTGCTGCTATTCAGTTACTAAGTCATGTTCAACATTTTGTGACCTCATGAATGGCAGCACACCAGGCTTCCCTGTCCTTCAATAGTTCACTCAGTTTGCTCAAACTCATGTCCATTGAGTTAGTGATTCCATCCAACTACTTCATCTTCTATTGCCTGCTTCTCCTCCTGATTTTAATATTTCCCAGCATCAGGGTGTTTTCCAATGAATTGGCTCTTCACATCAGGTGGCCAAAGTATTGGAGCTTCAGCTTCAGCATTGGTTCTTCCAGTGAGTTTTCAGGATTGATTTCTTTAGGATTAACTGGTTTTATCTCAGTGCTGTCCAAGGGACCTTCAAGTGTCTTCTCCAGCACAGTTCAAAAGCATCAGTTCTCTGGTGCTCAGCTTTCCTTTCTTTATGGTTCAGCTTTCATATCTGTACATGACTACTGGAAAAACCGTAACCTTGACTATGTGGACCTTTATAGGCAAAGTCATGTCTCTGCTTTTTAATATGCTGTCTAGGTTTGTCATAGCTTTTCTTTCAAGAGCAAGTGTCCTTTCATTTCATGGCTGCATTCAGTTTGCAGGGATTTTGGAGACTAAGAAAATAAAGTCTGTCACTGTTTCCATTGTTTCCCCATCCATTTGCCATGAAGTGATGGGACCAGATGCCATGATATCAGTTTTTTGAATGTTGAGATTTAAGCCAGATTTTAATGTTAAAAAGAATTAGTTCTTCTTTGCTTTCTGCCATTAGAATGGTATCATTTGCATATCTGAGGTTGTTGATGTTTCTGCTGGCCATCTTGATTCCAGCTTGTGATTCTAGCCTGATATTTCACATGATGTGCTCTGAATATACGCTAAATAAGCAGGGTGACAATATACAGCCTTAATGTACTCCTTTCTTAATGTTGAACCAGTCCATTTTTCCATGTCTTGTTCTAACCGTGCTTCTTGACCTGCATACAGGTTTCTCAGGAGGCAGGTAAGGTGGTCTGGTATTCTCGTCTCTTTAAGTATTTTCCATAGTTTGTTGTGATTCACATAGTCAAAGGCTTTAGCGTAGTCAATGAAGCAGAATTAGATGTTTTTCGGGAATTCTCTTGCTTTTTCTATGATCCAGTGGATGCTGGCTATTTGGTCTCTGGTTCTTCTGCCTTTTTCTAAATTCAACTTGCACATCTAGAAGTTCTTGGCTAAAATAGTGTTGGAGCCTAGTTTGAATTATTTTGAGCATTACCTTAACAGCATGTGAAAGTAGTGCACTTGTATGATAGCTTGAACATTCTTTGGCATTTCCCTTATTTGGAGTTGGAATGAAAATTGACCTTTTTCAGTTGTCAGAGTGTTTCAAATTTGCTGACATATTGCTGAAACTTTAAGAGTGTCATCTTTTAGGAATTGAAATAGCTCAGCTGGAATTCCATTACTTCCATTAGCTTGGTTCCTAGTAATTCTTCCTAGAGCCAATTGACTTCACACTCTAGGAAATCTGACTCTAAGTGAGTGATCACATCATAGTTGTTATATGGGTCATGAAGACCTATTTTGTACAGTTCTTCAGTGTATTCTTGCAATTTCTTCTTAATCTCTTCTACTTCTGTTAGGTCCTTACTGTTTCCATCATAATTTATTGTGCCAATCTTTACATGAAATATTCCCTTGGTATCTCTAATTTTCTTGAAGAGCTCTCTAGTCTTTCCCATTCAATTGTTTTCCTTTGTTTCTTTACATTATTTACTTAAGAAGGCTTTCTTATCTCTCCTTGCTATTCTTTGGAACTCTGCATTCAGTTGGTATATCTTTCCCTTTCTCCTTTGCCTTTCGCTTCACTTCTTTTCTCAGCTATTTGTAAGGCCTCTTCATGCAATCACTTTGCCTTCTTGCATTTCTTTTTCTTGGGGTTGATTTTGGTCATTACCTCCTGTAAAATGTTAGGAACCCCTGACTATAGTTCTTCAGGCACTCTATCAGACCTAATCCTTTGGATCTATTTGTTTCTTGCACTGTATAATTGTAAGGGATTTGGTTTAGGTCATACTTGAAGGCCCTAGTGGTTTTCCTTACTTTCTTCAAGTGTGAATTTTGCAATATAGAGTTCATGATCTGAGCCACAGTCAGCTCCCAGTCTTATTTTTGCTGACTGTATAGAGCTTTTTTTATCTTTGGCTGCAAAAATATAATCAATCTGATTTCAGTATTGACCATATGCGTGATGTCCATGTGTAGTCATCTCTTGTGCTGTTGAAAGAGTGTTTGCTATGACCAGTATGCTCTCTTGGCAAAACTCTGATAGCCTTTGCCCTGCTTCATTTTGTACTCCAAGGCCAAAGTTGCCTGCCTGTTATTCCATGTATCTCCTGACTTCCTACTTTTGCATTCCAATCCCCTCTGATGACAGAGACCTCCATTTTGGTCTTAGTTCTATCACATATTGTAGGTCTTCATAGAACTGTTTGACTTCACCTTTATCAGTGCTATTTGTTGGGACATAGACTTGGATTACTGTGAATTTGAATGGTTTGTCTTGAAAATAAACAAAGATCATTCTGTCATTTTTGAGATTGCAACCAAGTACTGCATTTCAGACTCTTTTGTTGACTCAGGGCTACCCCATTTCTTCTAAGGGATTCTTGTTCACAATAGTAGATATGAGGGTCATCTGAATTAAATTCGCCCATTCCCACCCATTTTATTTCACTGATTCCTAAAATGTTGATGTTCATTCTTGCCAACACCTGTGTGACCACTTTCAATTTACCTTGATTCAAGGACCTAGCATTCCAGATTCCTACACAATATTGTTCTTTACAGCATTGGACTTTACTTTCACCACCAGACACATCCACAACAAGGGGTTGTTTCTGCTTTGGCTCAGCCTCTTCGTTCTTTTTGGAGCTATTTATCTGCTCTTCTCCAGTAGCATATTGGACTCCTACTGATCTGGGGGGCTCATCTTCCAGTTTCACATCTTTCTGCCCCTTCATACTATTCATGGGATTCTCAAGGCAAGAATACTGCAGTGGTTTGCCATTCTGTTTTCGAGTGGACTATATTTTGTCAGAACATATATCTAGATATGTACATAAATCATAAATCAACATCTTAATAAGTTTTATTGTAACCAGTATCAATAAAGTAAACAGAATATTACCCCTCAATAACTAGAAATATGACACGTAACTCACTATGTATTGTTATACATTAGTTTTGTTTTATATAAATGAAATTCTACTTTACATATTCTTTTACATCTGATTGAATTTGTATCTGAGATTATTCTATGCTGTTGCATAAGTTATAGGCTCTTCCTTCTGATTGCTATATTCTATTGTGTGAATAGACATTTTAAAATCCATTATGCTACTGAGAGACATGTGGTTTGCTTCCTTCTTAAACTTTGTCTTATATAAATAATGTTTTGTGCACATTCTTTCAAATGTCTTTCAGTGAACATGACTATGCCTCTCTGTTGGATTTATACTTAGAAGGGAAGCTTGTAGGACTTAGTTATGCACACTTCATATGCATATAAAATGTTTTATTCTTTTGAAGTATAGTTATAAAATATATTAGCTTCATGTTAGCTTCACATTAGCTACAAGGGAAGCCCCCTACAACATAGAAACTTCACATTAATATACATTACAAATTAATCACCACAACATCTAGTAACCATCTGTCATCATACAAAATATTTGGAATATTATTGACAGTATTCACAATAGTGTACATTATGACCTATGACATTTATTTTAAACTGGAATTTTGTATCTCAATCTTTTTGTCTTTCTCTTTTTCTCTGAATCCTGCCATGAAATGATCACCATTGCCTCTTGTGGTCACCAGTTTGTTCTCTGCCCCTATGAGTCTGTTTCTGTTGTGTTGAGTCTCTGTCATTTGGTTTTTTAGACTCCACGTATAAGTATATTGTTTAGTCACTAATTTGTGTCTGACTTTTTAAGATCTTGACTGTATCATGCCAGGTTCCTCTGTCCCTGGGATTTTCCAGGTAATCATATTGGAGTGGGTTGCCATTTCCTTTGCCAGGGCATCATCCTGACCCAGGGACAAAACCTACATCTCCTGCCTTGGTAGGCAGGCTCTTTACTACTGATCCACCATGGAACCCCACATATAAGCGAGGTCATAGTAACTGTCTCCATCACAAGCTGGAATCAAGATTGCCAGGAGAAATATCAACAACTTCAAATATGCAGCTGATGCCACTCTAATGGCAGAGAGTGAAGAGGAGCTAAAGGACTTCTTGATGAGGGTGCAAGAGGAGAATGAAAAAGCTGACTTGAAACTCAACATCAAAAATTTAAGATTATGGGATTCAGTCCCACCACTTCATGGCAAATAGATGAGGATAAAGTGGAAGCACGGAGAAGGCAATGGCACCCCACTCCAGTACTCTTGCCTGGAAAATCCCATGGATGGAGGAGCCTGGTAGGCTGAAGTCCATGGGGTCACTACAAGTTGGGTACGACTGAGCGACTTGACTTTCACTTTTCACTTTCATGCATTGGAGAAGGAAATGGCAACCCACTCTAGTGTTCTTGCCTGGAGAATCCCAGGGAAGGGGGAGCCTGGTGGGCTGCCGCCTATGGGGTTGCACAGAGTCTGACACGACTGAGGCGACTTAGCAGCAGCAGCAGCAAAGTGGAAGCAGTAACCAATTTTCTTTCCTAAGATTCCAAAATCACTGCAGATGGTGACTGTAGCCATGAAATTAAAAGATGCTTGCTCCCTGGAAGAAAAGCTGTGACAAACTGAGACAGCATATTAAAAAAGAGACATTACTTTGCTCATGAAGGTCCATATAGTCAAAGCTATGGTTTTCTCTTGAGAGTCCCTTGAACTGCAGGGAGCTCAAACCAGTCAATCCTAAAGGTAATAAACCCTGAATATTCATTTGAAAGACTGATGCTAAAGCTTAAGCTCCAATATTTTGACTACCTGATGTGTAGAGTCAATTCATTGGAAAAGACTGATGTTGGGAAAGATTGTAGGCAAAAGTTCTTTATGTGATCTACTGACTATATTATGCCAGGCTCCTCTGTCTGGCTCCTCTGTCAAGGGTAGCAGAGGATAAAATGGTTACATAGCATCACTGACTCAATGGACATGAATTTGAACACATTCCAGGAGACAGTGGAGTATAGAGGAGCCTGGCGTGCTGTAGTCTTTGCAGTCGCAAAGAGTCAGACATGACTTAGCGACTCAACAACACTGACAATCTGACATTTCACTTAGCATAATGATCTCCAGGACTATCTACCTTGGTATATATAGGGCACTTTCATTCCTTTTTTATGGCTGAGTAATATATTGTGTGTGTGTGTGTGTGTGTGTGTGTATTAAGTCACTTCAGTTGTGTCAGACTCTTTGCGTCCCTATGGATTGTAGTCCTCCAGGCTCCTCAGTCCAAGGGATTCTCCAGGCAAGAATACTGGAGTGGGTTTTTATGCCCTCCTCCAGGGGATCTTCCTTACCCGAGTATTGAACTCACATCTTTTATGTTTCCTGCATTGGGATGCAGGCTCTTTGCCACTAGCGTGACCTGGGAAGACATATGTACATGTACATCATAGCTTTTATCCATTCATTTACTGATGGACACTTCAGTTCAGTTCAGTTCAGTTCAGTCGCTCAGTCATGTCTGACTCTTTGCGACCCCATGAATTGCAGCACGCCAGGCCTCCCTGTCCATCACCAACTCCCAGAGTTCACCCAAACTCATGTCCATCGAGTCAGTGATGCCATCCAGCCATCTCATCCTCTGTTGTCCCCTTCTCCTCCTGCCCCCAATCCCTCCCAGCATCAGAGTCTTTTCCAATGAGTCAGCTCTTCGCATCAGGTGGCCAAAGTACTGGAGTTTCAGCTTTAGCATCCGTCCTTCCAATGAACACCCAGGACTGATCTCCTTTAGGATGGACTGGTTGGATCTCCTTGCAGTCCAAGGGACTCTCAAGAGTCTTCTCCAACACCACAGTTCAAAAGCATCAATTCTTTGGTGCTCAGCTTTCTTCACAGTCCAACTCTCACATCCATACATGACCACTGGAAAAACCATAGCCTTGACTAGACGGATCTTTGTTGGCAAAGTAATGTCTCTGCTTTTGAATATGCTATCTAGGTTGGACATAACTTTCCTTCCAAGGAGTAAGCGTCTTTTAATTTCATGGCTGCAATCACCATCTGCAGTGATTTTGGAGCCCCCAAAAATAAAGTCTGACACTGTTTCTTCAGATGGCCTCTAAACCTTGGCTATTGTAAATAATGCAGGAGTAAACATAGTGGTGCATGTATGTTTCAGAATTAGTGCTTTCATTTTCTTCAGATAAATATTTGAAAGTGGAATTGCTGGATCATATGGTAATTCTATTTTTAATTTTTTGAGGAACTTATATACTGTGTTCTATATTGACTGTACCAATTTACATTCCCACCAACAGTGGACCTGAGGGTTCCCTTTATCCACATCATCACTTGCCAATCTAACTAGTATGAAGTGATATTGCTATGTGATTTTGGTTTCATTTCCCTGAAAATTAGTGATGTTGAGCATCATTTTATTTTTTCTGCTGGCCATCTGAATCCTCTTTCTGTTAGTTCATTATTATAATGTTTAGAAATGCATCAGATTTCTGTGTATTCATCTTTACCCTGCAACTTTACTGAATTCATTTATTAGTTATGATAGTTTTGGTCTATTATAGTTTTAATAGTGTTTTGGATTTTCTGTATATAGAATGGCATCTGTGGATACTAACAGTTTCACATTTCCCTTCCAATTTGGATAACTTTTATTTCTCTTTCTTGTCTGATTGTTGTGGCTAGGACTTCCAATATTGTGTTAAATACAAGAAGTGAGAGTGGACATCCTTTTCTTGTTCCTGATTTTTGAGGAAAAGCTTTCAGTGTTTCATTATTGAGTTTGATATTAGCTGTGTGTTTATCATGAAATGCCTTTTTATTATTTTAGATATGTCCCCTTTATACCCACTTTGTTGAGTGTTTTTATCATAAATAGATTCTTCTGCTTTTATTGAAGTGATCATAGTCTTTCTACCCATGATTTTGTTAACATGTGCATAATATTGATTGATTTGCAGATACTGAACAAATGAATGATGTGTCACTCATTCATTCAATGAATAATGAACCATCCAAATTCATCATTCATTCTTACACATGAAGGATCATGTGTAAAATCCTTTTAATGCATTGTTGAATTCAGTTTGCTAATATTTTGTTGAGGATTTTTGTATCTATGTTCTTCAGGGATATTGGCCTGTAATTTCTTTTTTTTGTAGTGTTTTTGGTTTTTCTATCAGGGGAATACTGGCCTCATGGATTGTGTTTGGAAGTGTTCTTTTCAATTATTTGAACTAGTTTGAGAATACTAGGTATTAACTCTTTGGATATTTGGTAGAATTCACCTGTGATTCCCTCTAGTTTTTAGACTTTATTAGGAGTATTTTGAATACTGATTTGATTTCATTATTAGTGTTGATCTGTTAAGATTTTATGTATCTTCCTGACTGAGTCTTGGGAGATGGTGTGTTTCTAGAAATTTATCCCTTTCTTAAAAATTGTCCAGTTTGCTACTGTGTAATTGTTTATAGTAAACTCATGAACCTTTGTATCTGTAGTGTCTGTTGTAACTCTTCTTTTATTTATGATTTCATTTGGACTTTATCTCTCTGTTTTTAAAAATGAATCTGGCTAAATGTTTACCACTTTTGTTTATCTTTTCAAAGGGCCAGCTTCTAGTTTCATCTATTTCTACTTTTTTAAAGTTTCTGTTTATTTGGACTCTGATCTTTATTATTTAATTTCTTCTACTAACTTGGGGCTTCATTTGTTCTTTTTCTGGTTCTTTTATGTGTGAGGTGGGATTGTTTACTTCAGATTATCCTTGTTTACTGAGGTAGGTATATATCACTAAAAAGTTTCTTAGAACTGCTTTTGCTACAATCCATATATTTGGGAGCACTGTGTTTCCATTTTCATTTTATTTCATCTTTGATATCTTCACTGATCCATTGGATGTCTAGCAACATATTGGTTAGTTTCCACATGCTTGTGGTTTTTATAATTGTCTTCTTGTAATTCATTTTAATTTTCATACCAGAGTGGTCAGAAAAGATGCTTGACATGATTTCAGTCTTCTTAAATTCACTGAGATTTGTTTTGCAGCCTAATGTGAAAAAGTCCTATGTGAACCTGAAAAGAAGGGGAATTCTGTTGGAGTGGGATATTTCATATATATCTATTAAATCAACCTGATCTAGGCTGTCATTTAAGTATTTGTTGTTGTTCAGTTGCTCAGTTGTGTCCGACACTTTGCAACCCCATGGACAGCAGCATGCCAGGCTCCTTGTCCACCATCTCTTGGAGCTTGCTCAAACTCAGGTCCATTGAGTTGGTGATGCCATCCAACCATCTCATCCTCTTTTGTCCTCTTCTCCCCTTGCATTCTATCTTTCCCAGCATCAAGGTCTTTCCCAGTGAGTTGGACTTTTGCATCAGGTGGCCAAAGTATTAGAAGTTCAGCTTCAGTGCTTTCAATGAATATTGAGGGTTGATTTTCTTTATGTTTGATCTCCTCACAGACCAAGGGACTCTCAACAGTTTCTCCAACACCACAGTTTAAAAACATCAATTCTTTGGCATTCAACCTTCTTGATGGCCCTACTCGCACATCTGTACATGACTACTGGAAAAACCATAGCTTTGACTATAGAAACTTTTGTCAGCAAAGTAATGTCTCTGCTCTTAAATACACTGTCTAGGTTTGTCATAGCTTATTTTCCAAGGAGCAAATGTCTTTTAATTTCATGGCTGCAGTCACCATCTGAAGTTATTTTTGAACTCAAGAAAATAAAATCTATCACTGTTTCCATTGTTTCCCCAACTATTTGCCATGAAGTGATAGGACCAGATGCCACGATATTAGTTTTTTGAATGTTGACTTTTAAGCCAGCTTTTTCACTCTCCTTTATCACATTCATCAAGAGGCTCTTTAGTTCATCTTCACTTTCTGCCATAAGTGTGGTGTCATCTGCATACCTTAGGTTACTGATATTCCTCCTGGCAAACTTGATTCCAGCTTGTGCTTCATCCAGTCTGGCATTTCGTTGGATGTAGTCTGCGTATAAGTTAAATAAGCAAGGTGACAATATGGAGCCTTGACATACTCCTTTTCCAATTTTGAATTAATCTTCTGTTCCATGTCCAGTTCTAACTGTTTCTTGACCTGATACGGGTTTCTCAGGAGGCAGGTAAGGTGGTCTGGTATTCCCATATTTTTAAGAATTTCCCAGTTTGTTGTGATCCACATAATCAAAGGCTTTAGCATAGTCAATGAAGCAGTAGTAGATGTTTTTTCTGGAATTCTCTTGCTTTTTCTATGATCCAACAGATGTTGGCAGTTTGGTCTCTGGTTCCCCCGCCTTTTCTAAGTCCAGCTTGTATATCTGGAAATTCTAAGTTTACATACTGTTGAAGGCTAGCTTGGAGGATTTTGAGCATGACGTTGCTAGCATGTGAAATGAGTGCACTTCTGTAGTAGTTTGAACATTCTTTGGCATCGCCCATCTTCTGCTTCTGTTAGGCCCATACCATTACTGTCTTATTGTGCCCATCTTTGCATTAAATTTCCCTTGGCATTTGTCATATTCTTGAAGAGATGTCTAGTCTTTTCCATTCTATTGTTTTCCTCCATTTCTTTGCATTGTTCACTTAGGAAGGCTTTCTTATCCCTCATTGCTATTCTTTGGAAATCTGGATTCAGTTGGGTATATCTTTCCTTTCCTCTTTGCCTTTCACTTCTCTTCTTTTCTCAGCTATTTGTAAGGCCTCCTCAGATAACCATTTTGCCTTGTTGAATTTCTTTTTCTCGGGGGGTGGTTTTAATCACTACCTCCTGAACAACATTATGAAACTCCATCCATAGTTCTCCAGGCACTCTATCAGATCTAATCCCTTGAATCTATTTGTCACTTACACTGTATTATTGTAAGGAATTTAGTTTAGGTCATACCTGAAGGGCCTA
This sequence comes from Bos grunniens, assembly GCF_055505025.1. Lineage (NCBI taxonomy): Eukaryota > Metazoa > Chordata > Mammalia > Artiodactyla > Bovidae > Bos > Bos grunniens. The sequence goes on from NC_141189.1 coordinate 23,444,003, forward strand.
GTGGTTTTCCCTGCTTTCTTTAATTTAGTGTGAACTTTATAACAAAGAGTTCATGATCTGAACCATAGTCTGCTCCCAGTCTTGTTTTTGCTAACTGTTTAGAGCTTCTCCATCTTTGGCGGCAAATAATATAATCAATCTGATTTCAGTATTGACCAGATGGGTGATGCCCATGTATAATCGTCTCTTGTGTTGTTGAAAGAGAGTGTTTGCTATGACCAGTGCACTCTTGGCAAAAGTCTGATAACCTTTTCCCTTCTTCATTTTGTACTCCAAGGCCAAACTTGCCTGTTGTTTAAGTATTGTGTTGGCCAAAAATTTCATTTATGTTTTTCCATAAGATGCTATTGGAAAACCCAAAGGAACATTTTTGGCCAACCCAATAGAATGTTTTCTCATTGATTTTCTTTCTGGATAGTCTATCTATTAAAACAAGTGGGGTGTTAAAGTCCTCTTCTAGTTTTATACAACTGGCATTATCTTGCTTTATACCTGTATTTCTTTGTTAGGTACATAGATATTTACAAATGTTATATCTTTTTATTGTATTGATCACTCTATAATTATGTAATGACCTTTTCATCTCAGTACAGTGTTTGTTTTAAAGTAAATTTTAAAAATATATAATCATTGCCACCACAGCTTCCTTTTCATTTGCGTGGAAAATCTTTTCCATCAATTCTCTTTCAGCATGTATATGTCTTTATCTCTGAAGTAAGTCTTTGAAGGTTGCATACACATGGGTCTTTAAAAAATAATCCAGTCAACTACTCTGTGTCTTTTGATTGTAATATTTATTCCATTTATATTCAAAGTAATTATTGATAGTATTTACTTATTGCTGTTTCATTAGTTGTTTTCTGTTTAATTCTCTGATTCTTTCTTGTTCTCTTTCCTTGTAATCTGATGACTTTCTTTAGCGCTATGTCTACATTTCTTCTTTTTAAATTTTGTGTATCTATTACAGCTTTTTTTGTTTGCGTTTACCATGAGGTTTTTATGTAACAACCTATGTTGTTACATAGCAGCCTAAGTTGATGATCACTTGAGTTCAAATATGTTTTAAAAGTACAATCATGCCCCACATTTTATGTTTTTGATGTCACATTTTGCATCTTTTAATTTTGTATATTGCACAATTAATTGCTTTAGATACCATTTTACTGCTTTTGTCTTTTAATATTCATACTATTGTTATAGGTGGTTGATCCACTGTCTTTACTGTATGTTTTCTTTTACTAGCAACATTTTTCCTTTCATGATTTTCCTTTTCTAGTTATGGCGTTTTCTGTTTTTTCTACCTGAAGAAGTCTCTTTTACTATTTCTTGTAAGGCTTGTTTAGTGGTGATAAACTCCTTTAACTTTTGCTTCTTTGGGAAACTCTCTCTCCTTGAATTCTGAATGAATCCTTGCCAGGTAGAGTATTATTGGTTATTTTTTTTTTTCTTTCAGTACTTTGAATATGTAGCATCAGTCTCTACCTACCTGTAAAGATTCTGCTGAAAAATCAATTGATAATCTTATGGTGGTTCCCTTGTATGTAATGAGTTTTTTTTTCCTTGCTGCCTTTAAGACTCTTCAGTTTTAATTTTTGTTATATTAAGTAAAATGTATTTTGGCATGAATGTCTTTCGGTTCATCTTGTTTGGGACTCTGTGATTCTTGCACTTGGATGTCTGTTTCCTTCAATAATTTAGAAACATTTTCAGCCATTATTTCTTCAGATAGAGTTTCTGCCCCCTAATTCTCCTCCTGTAATCCCTATAATGTAAATATTATTATGCTTAATGTTTTCTCAGAGGTCCCTTAAACTGCCCTCATTTTTAAAAAATTCTTTTTTCTTTTTTGCTATTCCAATTGGGTGATTTCTACTACTCGGTCTTCTAGATTGTTGATCCATTCTTCTGCATCCTCTAATGTGCTGTTAAGTTACTCAAGTGTATTTTCATTTATTATTGTATTCTGAAGTTCTGACTGCATCTTTTTTATATTTTCTAACTCTTTGTTGAAGCTTACTGATTTCCTCCATTCTTCTGAGTTTGGTGAGGATTTTCATGACTATTTCTTTGAATTCTTTATCTAATAATTGTTTATTTTTGTTTCATTTAGTTCTTTTTATGAGGCTTTGTCTTGCCTTTTTTTTATTACTTTTGTTTTATGAGGTTTTGTCATGTTGTCTCTGCATTTTGCCTCATTCTCTGTTTGTTTCTATGTGTTGGGTATATCAGATATAGCACTAGGTCTTGAAAGAGTGGTGTTATGTAGACCACTGGTGTACAGTGAATTGCAGTGGAACAACTCCCCCTGGTCATCAGGGCCAGGTGCTCTAGGGGTATCTTTATGTATACCAGCGTGCCTTTCTGTTGTGATTGGGCCACAATTCCTGCAGGCATGCTGCATGGCTTGGTAGCTGCTGCAATGCCCTTGCAGACTGGTTGGTCCCATCCCAACTGTCTGAGACCTGGTCACAACTACTGTAGGTGTGCTCGTGAGCAGGATTGCCCCTCAGTATGGCTGGTTGTGAGGCCCAGCTGTGACCATTGTAGGTGTGCTAGTGTGTAGGGCTGGTCTCCAGGAAATGGAGATGATTTGGAGCGGTGCCAGGTAGGGTGGAGTGAGAGCCACTTTGAGGACTGAGCAGGGAAACTGGGTTGGGCTGGGCTGGCACTTAGCATAAGGCTGGGGTGTGGCACACAATGTTAGTTATATATCTGGAGAATTACAGAAATGATCCCCACCAACAATGGATCAGCTAAGTAGAAGGAGACTAAAAATATATGACATCCACTAGCACTTCTGTTCTTTGAGATAGTTCCACCAGATCTTACCCTTTGGCATATGCCCTTAAATTAATCAATTAATTGCCTTCTTATATGATCCAGGTGCTTTGCAAATCCTCAGTGCTGGGACATGGAGAAAGTTGAAATTGCATACAAGCTCTTCACAAGGGGAGTTTTGATTTCCCACAGCCTACTGGTTCTCCTGGTTATAAACCCCACCAATTCTCAAAGTCAGACATTATGGGGACTTATCTTCCCAGTGCAGGTCTTTTGGGCTGGTGAGCCTGATGTGGAGCTTGAACCCCTCCCTCCTTGAATATTACTTCTTGGGGTAATATTCCTCCTGTGGGTTCTGGCTAGTCCACATCTCTGCCCCTCTTACCCATCTTGATGTGGCCTTTTCTATATATCCTTAACAATATGAATTTTGTTCTGCTAGTCTTTAGGTTACTATTGGAGACAGTTGTAGATGTGGTTTTGGCATTTCTCTGGGAACAAGTAAACTCTTATTCTGCTATCTTTATCTGACTCCTGAAGATAATGCCAGACAATTTTCTAATGGAATATCAGTTTATATTCCCAACATCAATGTTTGATGGCTCCAGTTGTACTGTTTCTTCAACACTTAGTATATTTACATGTATACTGTGGTATCTCTCAGTGGCATTCTTTGCATTTACCAATGACTGTTGATGTTATTCATTTACATATGCTCTCGCTAGTAAAGCAATGCTCAGAATTCTCCAAGCCAGGCTTCAGCAATATGTGAACCATGAACTTCCACGTGTTCAAGCTGGTTTTAGAAAAGGCAGAGGAACCAAAGATCAAATTGCCAACATCCGCTGGATCATGGAAAAAGCAAGAGAGTTCCAAAAAAGCATCTATTTCTGCTTTATTGACTATACCAAATCCTTTGACTGTGTGGATCACAATAAACTGTGGAAAACTCTTCAAGAAATGGGAATACCAGACCACCTGACCTGCCTCTTGAGAAACCTATATGCAGGTCAGGAAGCAACAGTTAGAACTAGAAATGGAACAACAGACTGGTTCCAAATAGGAAAAGGAGTATGTTAAGGCTGTATATTGTCACTCTGCTTATTTAATTTACATGCAGAGTACATCATGAGAAACAGTGGACTGGAAGAAACACAAGCTGGAATCAAGATTGCCAGGAGAAATATCAATAACCTCAGATATGCAGATGACACCACCCTTATGGCAGAAAGTGAAGAGGAACTACAAAGCCTCTTGATGAAAATGAAAGAGAAGAGTGAAAAAGTTGGCTAAAAACTCAACATTCAGAAAACTAAGATCATGGCATCTGGTCCCATCACTTCATGGGAAATAGATGGGGAAACAGTGGAAACAGTGTCAAACTTTATTTTGGGGGGCTTCAAAATCACTGCAGATGATGATTGCAGCCATGAAATAAAAAGACGCTTACTCCTTGGAAGTAAAGTTATGACCAACCTAGATAGCATATTAAAAAGCAGAGACATTACTTTGCCAACAAAGGTTTGTCTAGTCAAGGCTATGGTTTTTCCTATGGTCATGTATGGATGTGAGAGTTGGACTGTGAAGAAAGCTGAGTGCCGAAGAATTGATGCTTTTGAATGTGGTGTTGGATAAGATTCTTGAGAGTCCCTTGGACTGCAAGGAGATCCAACCAGACCATTCTAGGGGAGATCAGTCCTGGGTGTTCATTGGAAGGACTGATGGTAAAGCTGAAACTCCAGTACTCTGGCCACCTCATGCAAAGAGTTGATTCATTGGAAAAGACCCTGATGCTGGGAGGGATTGGGGGCAGGAGGAGAAGGGGACGACAGAGGATGAGATGGCTGGATGGCATCACCGACTCGATGGACATAAGTTTGAGTAAACTCCAGGAGTTGTTGATGGACAGGGAGGCCTGGTGTGCTCTGATTCATGGGGTCACAAAGAGTCAGACACGACTGAGCGACTGAACTAATTGACTGGATATTTGTATCTTCATTTTTGTAAAGTCAGTGTTCAAGTCTTTTGCTCATTTTAAAATTGGGTTTTCTGCCAATTTTATTAGTGGTTTTCAATTCAAAATAGTTTTCCTTTGTGTGACTTGCCTTTTGACTCATTTAATGATGTCTTTTGATGATTATGCCTTCACTATCATGGTTATATTTGCTATGTTTTTGTTCTGAAAGCTTTATTGCTTTATCTTTCACATTTAGATGTAGAAAAGTTGTAAACTAAAACCAACCTGTATGAAGTAAGATGGGAATCAAAGTTCATTATGTGCTTATGGAAATCCATTTGAATCGGCATCATTAATTGAGATGAACATCCTCTCTTCACTGCATTTTGTGTCAATTCTATCATATTTGTGCATCTATTTCTAGACATTTTATTCCACTGTTCTCAAACTTTAGCATGCACAGAATTACTTGAGTGGCTCGTTAAAACAAGAATAATGGGTTCCAACTCCAAATCTTCTGGTGTAGTAGGTCAGGGCTGGGGCCTGAAAAGCTGCATTTCTAAAAATCTGAGCTTATGCAGATAACCAAACGTTAAGAAAAAATTATTCTTTCTGTTACATTGCTCTATTTCTCAGTCTTAGTTACTATAGTTTAAAAAACACATATATGGTAGTATATGTCTACCATATTTGTTCTTTCTCAATATTTCCTTGGAGATCCTTAACATTTTGCATTTCTGTGTACATTTTTAAATCACTTTACATTTCCATGTAAACTTTAGAATCAACTGATCAGATGATCATTCTGCGCGTGCGCGTGTGCGTGCGCACACACACACTCACACACACACAGGATTTTGATTGGGATAGCATTAAATCTTTAGATTAATTTAGGGAAAATTGTCATCTCCCCATGATTGGGTTTTCCAAAGCAAGAACATGGTATATTTCTTCATTTAGATAGGTCTTCTTTAATATTTCAATTGTTTTTTTTTGTAATATTCCATGAAAATGTCTTACATAACTTATGTTAGATTTATTCCTGGGTATTTTTATTTTTTAATTCAAATAACACCATTTGAATGTTTTTATGCTATTCAAATGACATAATTTTATATTTAGCTTTTTGTTTGTGGCTTATATATAGATATACAACTGATTTTTCTATATAGACTTTTTATTTAGCAGTAGAACAGAGACCATAATTTTGTACTTTAAGAAAGAGTCCAGGAGATTTTGACAAATACCAACATTTGAAAGCAACTGCAATAGAGATGTGCTGTTAAATATGCATTCTGTAGGCCAACAGAATCAATATCACTTGGGAGTTTATTAGAACTATGCAGGGATCAAGTTAGGGTGAATAAGCAACTTTGGGAGGGAATGGTTTTCTGACACAGGAGATGTTCATGGGAAACCTTTCTATTATGATCAAAATATTTTACAGTATCATGTTCTGACTGGTAGAGGTCATAATGTTTAGAAACCAAAATTCAAATTATGATAAACATCTTTGATTCATATCGATCCCAGGCAACATGGAGTGATTTATATTCCTATATCTTAGTAATGAGGTTAGGCAGATAGAGACCGCTTTTGGTCTTAGAAATATCTCTGATTCAATAAGTTACTTACCTTATTGGATTTTTTGAAGATACCAAACAAAATGTAGCGAAACACAAAGGTTTTCACTTTCCACAAGGTGGTCTCCAGAAGGAATATCAAGAGGAGGAAAAGAAGTCCTGTGACAGCCATTGCAAGTAAGTATCTTCCAACTGCATCATATTCCAAGGTATATATACTACGCTCAGTTACTGATGACAACAACAAATAAAATATGGACTTACTTTAAAAGTTAACTCAATGAGCAAACTTTAAAAAGTCAACAAATAGGAAGCACTAAGGAATGGTTATCAAACAAGCTCAAAATTAACGTATTTAATTGTATGTTTAAATAACTTTGCATGTCATTGAAAATATTTCAAAATCCGTTACAGTCCAAAATCTATACAGTCCATGGAATTCTCCGGGCCAGAATAATGGAGTGGGTAGCCTTTCCCTTCTCTAGGGATCTTCCCAACCCAGGGATTGAATCCAGGTCTCCTGCATTGCAGGCAGATTCTTTACTAGCTGAGCCCTCAAAATCCATTAATGGAGGCAAAGCCTTTAATTGCATGAACTTTGTCTTGCTATAGTTCTAGGCATCCATTCCCAACATAGATGGTCAGAATCATTGGGTGAATGCCCACTCACAGTAATCAGAGTACTGGGTAGTAGCAGAGACTCTCCTTGCCCTCAAATACTATTTTCTCTGAAAATAGATAGAGGTTTGAAAATTGGAGCAGGAGCAGAAGAATCACCTGGTAGTGTGCTACATATACACTTTAACCTATAAGAGTTAAAGGTTAAAGTTTAAAAGTTAGTTGTAACTGAACATTTAAACTTCAGTTGTAAATGCCTAAGAGCTGGTACTTTTCCAATTACTTATGAGAAAACTTTATAATTACAAGGTTTTGAATTCATGATAGTGAAAGCAGTAGATTCATAAAAGCAGTAAAGATCAAATTTCTTTTTTACTTTAAAAAAACTTCATATTAATATATGATATACATACATGGAAATCCACCTAAGTATAGGACTCATTGAATTTTTAGAAACTGAAAATATCTATATAACAAGCAATATTTTTCACCCAGTTTTAAACTTCAACTGCGTCATATTTTTTCTTTTCTCTTTTACTTTCTTCCTTTCTTTCGCTCTTTCCTTCTAGTTTATAATTGTACATGCGTGCATGTCTGCTGAGTCATTTCCATCGTGCCTGACTCTTTGTGACCTTGTGGAGTGTAGCCCGCCAAGCTCCTCTGTCCGTGAAGATTCTCCAGGCAAGAATACTGGAGTGGGTGGTGATGTCCTCATCCAGGAGATCTTCCTGACCCAGGGATCAAACCTGAATCTCTTAAGTCTCATGCATTGGCAGGTGGGTTCTTTACCACTAACGTCACGTGGGAAGCCCATTTATCACTGGACATACTTTTTGTAGTTATCACTTGAGACATTACTTTATGCATACATAACTTTCAGAATCATGATGTTCTTCTTTTTACCAGTCTGAGTGAAGTGTAAAAAACATTTCCATGATTTATATCTCTTTAACACCCCCATTTATTACCGTCTTAAATATCCCCACTATATACACTGAGAACATTATCATACACTGTTACCATTTTTGCTTTAACCACCAAACTTGAGAAAACTCAAGAGCAGATATAGTGTCCACCATATTTTTATTTTTTTCACTGTTTTTTCTTGATGCTTCAAAATTCTTTCTTCAATCATTTATGTTTACAGAATCTCTAGAGCCATTCTTTCAGGACTTGTAGAGGTGACAAATTTATATATTCTTCATCTGAAAATGTCTTGATTTCCCCTTCATTCTTGAAAGTTATTTCCTACCTATATGAAGTTTTGAGTAGACAGTTTTTTATTTACTTGAAAATAATGTGCTGCTTCTTTTGGTGTTTATGCTCTCTGATGAGAAATCTATAAATGAGAGGAATTGTTTTGCCTTTATGGATAAGGTATCATTTTTTTCTATAGCTGCTTTTCTCTAGTTTTCAAAGTTTAATTATGATATCTCTTGGCATGAATTTCTTCAGTATTTTTAGAATTGAGATATAATTAATATATAACATTAGTTTCAGGTATATAACATAATAATTTGATATTTGTATATGTTGAGAAATGATCACCACGATAAGACTTATTAATATCCATCACTACACATACTTTTGCTTTTTTGTGTGTGATGAGAACTTTTAATATATACTCTCTTAGCAACTTTCAATTATACAATTCAGTATAAATATCTATATTTATCATTCTGTACATTACATCCCCATGAGTTATTTATTTTATAACTGGAAGTTTGTACCTTTTAAATCCCTTCTCCCATTTTGCCCAACCTCACATCCTCCACCTCTTGCAACCATCAGTTTGTTATTCATGAGTTTTTTTTAAAGACTCCACATGTAAGTGAAATAATATGATATTCATCTTTCTCTGTTTGACTTATTTCACTAGGCATAATGCTTTCAAGGTATATCTGTAATGTCTCAAATGGCAAGATTTCCTCCTCATTTGTGGATAAATAATATTCCATTACATATACACCCCATTTTCTTAATGCATTCATCCATGGCTATCATTTCTCATGAGAAAAGTGCATTATGCATATGAGTAGTGAATCTTAGCTCTAACTTGTACAAGCTGTATAATAGAATAAGTTATTCAATTTTGTATAAGCTTTAGTCCAAAGAGAGAATAGCACAAAACTTGAATAACTGTAAAGATTCAAAATAATGTCGCTATTCACATGCAATAATTAATTGACTAGTTTTAACTCTGATGAGCCTTGGGTAGCCCAAGATACTTACCTGCTTTACTACAATTCATAACGGAAGAAACCTTTTCCTTTGAGGTACATGCAAATTTTGTGTGCTGGATATCATAATGCCGGCTGATGCTCATCCCAAAATTATGTATAGGTAACACCATCATTGCATTAAGCAGGAGGCTTTTAGAAGCAGCTTCTTCACCTGTGTTTAAAAAGATAATAACATTAGCATGATTTATATGAAATGAACTGTCCCAGGAAAGCAAAATCTCCCTAAGTTGATCAAACTAAACTGAGAAAATTACAAAGCCATAATATTATCCTTGTAAATCTCTTGCCACTAAGTATACTGTCTCTGATATCTTGTAGTGTAGTTTGTGATGGTAATTACAAAACTGGAAAATCCTTTTGGGAAAGTTGACGTCCATATTATCTCTCTTCTGTCACTTGATGTGAACAGTAAACTCATATTGATTATTTCTCATGTCTCTTATCCTATATGATCAATAAAAATAGTCATAATGAGAAATTAGCCTCATACTCAACAATGAGAAAGAGATAGAGGAACATTTTAAAAGTTGAAAGGAGGTATATTTTCAAAGAACCAAACTTAAAGCTAACTGTGTGTTCACGCTTAGTTGCTCAGTTATGTCCAATTCTTTTTGATCCTGTGGACTGGAGCCCAGCAGGCTCCTCTGTCCATGGAATTCTCCAGGCAAGAATACTGGAATGGGTAGCAATTCTCTTCTCCAGAGGATCTTTCCAACTCAGGGATCAAACCCAGATCTCCTGCATTGCAGACAGATTCCTTAACATCTGAGCCACAAGGGAAGCCCTACAACTGAGATTTCTCTAAATATTAAATTAATATGTATAACGTGCTGTGTGCTTAGTGACCACTCTTTGCAACCCCATGGACTGCAGCCCACCAGGCTCCTCTGTCCATGGGGATTCTGCAGGCAAGAATACTGAAGTGGGTAGGCGTGCCTTTCTCCAGGGGATCTTCCCAATCCAGGGATTGAACCCAGATCTCCTGCAATTGCAGGCAGATTCTTTGTTGACTGAGCCACCAGGGAAGCCCAAGAATACTGGAGTGGGTAGCCTATCCTTCTCCAAGGGATCTTCCTGACCCAGGAATCAAACTGGGGTCTCTTGCATTGCAGGCGGATTCTTTACCAGCTGAGCTACCAGGGAAGCCCATAAGTGTAATAGTTGATGAACATACATGAGTAAATATAAAAGTAGTTAAGATATTAAGACTTCAAGATTGAGTTCAGATAATTGGGAATAAGGATAAAATATGTCTGAGCAAAAAATATTTGTAAGATACTGACAAAAGAGAGGTGATGAGCAAAGATGATAGAGGATAAATGAGGTTCTTAGGATGTAAATTTCCCAAGTGGTTAAGTCACACCAAGCATGTTCAAAGCGGATAAAAATTAGTTTAGACCCACATAATATGATGGCCAGAAATAATTCTGGACATTGACTGGCCACTTTAGTATTGAAAAATGGGAAAGTGTTAGTCACTCAGTTGTGTCTGACTCTTTACAATCCCATAGAATGTAGCCTGCCAGGCTCCTCTCTCCATGAAATTCTCCAAGCAAGAAAGCATGCTAAAAGTAGTAAGTGTCATTTCATGCTAAAAGTAGTAAGTGTCATTTCTCCTTGGTTATATTTACTCCTTATAATTTTTTTATGTGATTTTAAACAGGCTACTCTGAAAACTATAAAACATTGATAAAGGGAATCAAAAATTATTTAAAGAAATGAAAAGACATCACCTGCTCTGGGATTAGAATAATTAATATTATTAATATAGTTGTACTACCCAAAGCAATCTACAGATTTAGTGCAATCCTTATCAAATGTCAGTTTCCACAAAACAAGAACAAATAATTCTAAAATTCATATGGAACCACTAAGATCTCAAGTTGCCTAACCAATTTTGAGATAAAAGAGTAAATCTGGAGATATAACCCTCCCAGACTTCAGACTATACCACAAAATTACACTAATCAAAACAGTGTGATACTGGCACAAAAACAGGCAAGAAGCCCAGAAATAAGCCCATGCACATACAGTCAATTAATCTGCAACAAAGGAGGCAAGAATGAACAAAAGAGAAAAGATAGTTTCTTCAACAAGTGGTATTGAGAAAACTGGACAGCCACAAATTAAACAGTGAAATTAAAACATTCCCTTACACAATATACAAAAATAAAACCACAAATGGTTTAAAGACCTAAATGCAAGATCTGAAACCATAAAACTCTTAGAAGAGAACATATGCTGAACATTATGACATGAATCACTGTGGTACTTTCTTGGATCAGACTCCTGAGACAAAAGAAATAAAAAAATAAATAAGACCTAGTTAAACTTAAAATATTTTTCACAGAAAAGGAAACCATCAACAAAGTGAAAATACAGCCTATGGAATGGGAGAAAATATTTACAAATGATGTAATGGACAAGGGGTTAATATCCAAAATATAAAAAGCAGCTCATTCAACTCAGTATCCCCCAAAACAAGCAACTCAATAAAAAAAAATGGGCAGGAGATCTGAATAGACATTTTTCCAAAGAAGACATACAGATGGTAACAGACACTTGAAAAGATGTTCAACATTGCTAATAACTAGAGAAATTCAAACCTAAACAACAACAAGATGTCACCTCACATGGGTCAGAATGACTGTCATCAAGGTCTACAAATAAATGGTGATAATATGGAAGAAGGGAACCCTTGTACCTTGTTGGAGGGAATGTAAATCGGTGCAGCCACTGTGGAAAACAGTGTAGAAGTTCCTCAAGAAACTTCAAATGAAACTATGGTATGATCCAGTAATTCCTCTCTCTGGTATATATCCAGAAAAAAAAGAAAACACTAATTCAAAAAGATGCATGCACCCCAACATTCAAGACAACAGTAGTTACAATAACCAAGATATAGAGGCAACCCAAAAACACTCATCAGCAGAGGAATTGTTATATATCTCAGTCATAAAAGGAATGGAATTCTGCCATTTGCAGCAACATGAATGGACCTTGATAATATTCAGTTAGTGAAATGTCAGAAAAAAACAAATACTACAGTATATATCTCATATGTGGAATTTGAAAAATAACACAAATTAATGTATATGCAAAAGAAAAACAGATTCATGGATACAGAAAACAAACTTGTAGTTACCAAAGTGCAGAAGGAAAAGAGGAGAGACAAACGAGGTTTATGGTATTAACAAATACCAAACTACTACATATATAAGAGACAAGCAACAATAACATACTCTAGAGCACAGAGAATTATATCCATTATCTTCTAATAACCTATAATGGAGTATGATCTGCAAAAATACTGAATCACTATGCTGTTCACCTGTAACCAGCATATTGTAAATCCCTTATACTTCAATAAAAATATAAGTGGCTAATGTAATATACTGAAGTATTAGTCTTGCTCCATATAGTACACCTTTAGGGAGCAGAGGAAAATCTTCCCAGATAAAGAAAAGTAGTATGATTCCTCACCCGTTAACTGTTGAAAGATACCATTTGAGGGAGGTGAGAAAAAAGAAAAAAACAGAAAAATATGCTGTAATGGATAATGTTTTAAAATATTTATCTTCCAGCTCAGCATGTGTACTAATCAGCAAGAGTAGACTATCAACCAGCCAGATTGGGCACAAATGATAAACAATCACTGCAGCTGTTCTGTGCATAATGACTGAACAGACCTTTTCTAGGATCTAGAGAAAAGCAGAATTGCTGTCTGCCGTTTTGGTTTTCCTCTTTATACATTCTCAATGTCACTAATAATAATACTTTGACTTTTACGTCATGTCTGAGTAATGACAATTTAATTTCTTTCTATTTTTTTTTAAATTTGTATCTATTACTGCACTAATCAAGACATTAGATGTCATGTTGATTTTCAGGGAATATTTTAATGATTTAGCATTGGGTATGATATTCATTTTTTTTGCAAATTCCTTTTATGAGGTTATGGAAATATTTACTTTGCTATTAAGAAAAGTTATAATGAATCATTGTTGGATGTTTAAATGATATTTTTGCATATATCTATATTTTATTCATTAATTTATTAATATTGTGAATTATATTAATATACTTTCTGAGTCTATCATTTAGAGTATATCATTTGCATTGTTTTTGCTGTTGTTCATGTGCTCAGTTGCAGAACACCAGGCTTCCCTGTCCTTCACTATCTCCCAGAGTTTGCTAAAACTCATGTCTACTGAATCAGTGATGCCATTCAACCATCTCATCCTCTCTCATCCCCTTCTTCTGCCTTCAATCTTCCCAAGTATTGGGTCTTCAGATCGGGTAGCCATAGTATTGGAGCTTCAGTTCAGTATCAGTCCTTCCAATTAATACTCAAGGGTGATATTCCTTAGGATTGACTGGTTTAATCTCCTTGCTGTCCTTACTAGGAAAAATCTAGTTTGGTCAAAGTGAGTTACCTTTTCTACAGTTTACTGAATTCAGTTTCCAGCATTTTGTTTAAAATATTGCATCTGTATTTATGAGTAATTTTATCTTATAATGTTCCTTTCTTCTATTCTTTTCCATTTATGTTGTCAAACTTACACTATTTTCATATAATGGGTAGAAAAGCTGTTTTTCCCCTCTTTATTCTCTAGAAGGGTCTGCATTAAATTAGAATTCCATTTTTGAATGTTTCATAAAACTTCAATATGGGCCTAATATTTTCCTTGTAGGAAGACTTTTAATTAATAACTTAATTTTTTAATGGTTTATGGGACAATTTACATTTTATAACAACCTCAGATGTGCAGATGATACCACTTTAATGGAAGGAAGTGAAGAGGAACTAAAGAGCCCCTTGATGAGAATGAAAGAGGAGAGTAAGAAAGCTGGCTTAAAATCCAACATTCAAAAAATTAAGATCATTGGCATCCAGTCCCATCACTTCATGGCAAATAGATGGGGAAAAAATGAAAATAGTGACAGATTTTATTTTCTTGGGCTCCAAAATCACTGTGGATGGCGGACTGCAGCCATGAAATTAAAAGATGCTTGCTCTTTGGAAGAAAAACTATGACAAATGTAGACAGTGTATTAAAAAGCAGAGACACCGCTTTGCTGTCAAAGGTCTGTATAGTCAAAGCTATAGTCTTCCCAGCATTCATGTACAGTGTTAGAGTTGGACCATAAAGAAGGCTGAGTGCCAAAGAATTGATGCTTATGAACTGTGGTGCTGAGGAAGACTCTTGAGAATCTCTTGGACAGCAAGGAGATCAAACCAGCATGCTGTTTTGATGACCATAACATTGCAGTACAGTCTGAAGTCAAGGGATGTGATTCCTCCAGCTCCATTTTTCTTTCTCAGGGTTGCTTTAGCTATTTGGTTTTTTTCTGTTTGTTTGTTTTTCCATACAAATTGTAAAAAATTTTTAAGTTATTTTGTGCCAAACACCCCTGGAAATATGCTAGGGATTGGATTGTATTGTATCTGCAGATTGCTTTGGGTATTATAGTTATATTCACAATATTAGTTCTTCCAATCCAAGAACATGGCATATCTCCCCATCAGTTTGTGTCATCTTTTATTTCTTTCATCAATGTCACAGTTTTATGCATACTGGTCTTTTATCTCCTTAGGTAAGTTATTTATTCAGGTGTTCTATTCTTCTTGATGCTATGGTAAATGGAATCGGTTCCTTGATTTCTCTTTCTGGTCTTTCATTTTTAGTGTATAGCAGTACAAGAGATTTATGTTTATTAATTTTGTATACTGCAAATATACCAAGTTCATTGATAAGATCTAGTAGTTTCATGGTGGTCTCTTTAGGGTTTTCTATGTATAGTATGCTGTTATCTGCAGTGACAGTTTTACTTATTTTTTTAAAAAAATTATTTATTTTATTTATTTTTTTTCTCGTTTCATACATGATATTTTACATGTTTCAATGCCATTCTCCCAAATCTTCCCACCCTCTCCCTCTCCCACATAAGACTGTTCTATACATCAGTGTCTCTTTTGCTGTCTCGTACACAGGGTTATTGTTAGGATAATTACTTTACAATATTGTGATGGTTTTGGCCATACATCAACATGAATTGGCCACAAGTATACATGTGCCCCCACTAACCTGAACCCCGCTCCCACCTCCTTTCCCACCCTGACCCCCTGGGTTGTCCCAGAGCACCAGCTTTGGGTGCCCTGCTTTATGCATCAAACTTGCACTGGTCATCTGTTTTACATATGGTAATATACATGTTTCAATGCTATTCTCTCAAATAATCCCATTCTTGCCTTCTCCCACTGAGTCCAAAAGCCTGTTCTTTACATTTATGTCTCCTTTGCTGCCCTGCATGTAGGATCATCGGTACCATGCTTCTAAATTCCATATAATGTGTTAATATACAGTATTAGTGGCGTTGGGAAAACTGGTCAACTACATGTAAAATAATGAAATTAGAACACTTTCTAATACCATTCACACACACATACACAAATAAAAATGAATTAAAGATCAAAATGGAAGGCCAGAAACTATAAAACACTTAGAGGAAAACACAGGCAGAACATTCTCTGACATAAATCACAGCAAGATCCTCTAAACCCACCTGTCAGACTAATGGAAATAAAAACAAAAATAAACAAATGAGACCTAAATAAACTTAAAACTTTTGCACAATGAAGGAAAATATAAGGAAGGTGAAAATGAAAAGACAACCCTCAGAATGGGAGAAAATAATGGCAAATGAAACAACTGACACAGAATTAATCTCCAAAATATACAAGCAGCTCATGCAGCTCAATAGAAAAAATGAAAAATCCAATCAAAAGTGAACAGAAGACCTAAACAAACATTTCTCCAAAGAAGACATACAGGCAAAAAAGATGCTCAACATCACCCATTAGGGAAATGCAAATGAAAACCACAATGAGGTATCATCTCACACCAGTTAGAATGGCCATAATCAAAAAGTCTACAAATGCTATAATGGGTGTGGAGAAAAGGGAACCCTCTAACACTGTTGGTGGGAATGCAAATTGGTACAACTACTATGGAGAACAGTGTGGAGATTCCTTTAAAAATTGGGTATAGAACTGCCATCAGTTCAGTTCAGTTGCTCAGTGGTGTCCGACTCTTTGTGATCCCATGGATTGCAGCACACCAGGATTCCCTGTCCATCACCAATGCCTGGAGCTTGCTCAAGCTCATATCCATCGAGTCGGTGATGCCATCCGACTATCTCATCCTCTGTCGTCACCTTCTCCTCCTGCCTTCAATCTTTCCCAGAATCAGGGTTTTTTCCAATGAGTCATTTCTTTGCATCAGGTGGCCAAAGTAATGGAGTTTCGGCTTCAGCATCAGTCCTTCCAGTGAATATTCAGGACTGATTTCCTTTAGGATTGATTGGTTAGATCTCCTTGCAGTCCAAGGGACTCTCAAGAGTGTTCTCCAATACCTCAGTTCAAAAGCATCAATTCTTTGGCACTCAGCTTTCTTTGTGGTCCAACTCTCACATCCATACATGACTACTGGAAAACCATAGCTTTGATTAGATGGATCTTTGTTGGCAAAGTAATATCTGTGCTTTTTAATATGCTGTCTAGGTTGGTCATAACTTTTCTTTCAAGGAGCAAGCATCTTTTAATTTCATGGCTGCAGTCACCATCTGCAGTGATTTTGGAGCCAAGAAACTAAAGTGTGTCACTGTTTCCATTGTTACCCCATCTATTTGTCATGAAGTGATAGGACTGGATACCATGATCTTAGTTTTTTGAATGTTGAGTTTTAAGCTGGTTTTTTCACTCTCCTTTTTCATTTTCATCAGGAGGCTCTTTAGTTCCTATTCACTTTTTGCCATAAGTGTGGTGTCATCTGTATATCTGAGGTTATTGATATTTCTCCTGGCAATCTTGATTCCAGCTTGTGCTTCATCCAGCTCGACATTTCACATCATGTACTCTGCATATAAGTTATATAAGCAGAGTGACAATATACAGCCTTGACATACTCCTTTTCAACTTGGAACCAGTCCATTGAGCCATGTCCAGTTCTAATTATTGCTTCTTGAGCTGCATACAGATTTCTCAGGAGGCAGGTAAGGTTGTCTGGTTTTCATATCCCTTTAAGGATTTTTCACAGTTTGTTGTGATCCACACAGTCAAAGGTTTGACTTAGTCAATAGAACAATGTAGATATTTTTTGGAACTTTTTTGCTTTTTTGATGAAACAATGGATGTTGGCAATTTGATCTCTGGTTTCTCTGCCTTTTCTAAATCCAGATTGAATATCTGGAAGTTCTCAGTTCACATACTGCTGAAGCCTGGCTTGGAGAATTTTGAGCATTACTTTTCTAGCTTGTGAGATGAATGCAATTGGGCAGGAGCTTGAACTTTCTTTGGTATTGATTTTCTTTGGGATTGGAATGAAAACTGACCTTTTCCAATCCTGTGACCACTGCTAAGTTTTCCAAATTTTCTGGCATATTGAGGGGAGCCCTTCAACAGCATCATCTTTTAGGATTTGAAATAGCTCAGCTGGGATTCCATCACCTCCACTAGGTTTGTTCGTAGTGATGTTTCCTAAGGCCCATTTGACTTCCCATTCCAGGATGTCTGGCTCTAGGTGAGTGATCATACGATCGTGGTTATCTGGGTCATGAAGATCTTTTTTGTATAGTTCTTCTGTGTATTCTTGCCACCTCTTTTTAATATCTTCTGCTTCTGTTAGGTCCATACCATTTCTGTCCTTTATTGTGCCCATCTTTGCATGAAATGTTTCCTTGGTATCTCTAATTTTCTTGAAGAACAGATCTCTATTCTTTCCTATTCTGTTGTTTTCCTCTCTTTATTTTCATTTGATCACTGAGGAAGGCTTTCTTATCTCTCCTTGCTATTCTTTGGAACTTCCGTACAACCTAGCAATCCCACTGTGGGGCATACAATGTGAGGAAACCAGAACTGAAAGAGACATGTACCCCAATGTTCATCAGAGCACTATTTACAATAGCTAGGACTTGGAAGCAACCTAGATGTCCATTGGCTTATGAATGGATAAGGAAGTTGTGGTACATATACACAATGAAATGTTACTCAGCTATAAAAAGAGAACACATTTGAGTCAGTTCTAATGAGGTGGATGAACATGGATACAGAGTGAAGCAAGTCAGAAAGAGAAAGACAAGTACTCCTTTTCTAATTTGTATTGCTTTTATTTATTTTTATTCTTTGATTGCCTTGTCTAGGACTTCCAGTACTATGTTGAATATAGTGCTGAGAGTGAACATCCTTGTCTTATTCCTGATGTTAGAGAAAATACTTTCAGTTTTTCACCATGGGGAATGATGTTTGCTGTGCATTTGTCCTGTATATCCCTTATTATGTTTAGCTAAGTTCCCTCCACGGAGAAGGCAATGGCACCCCACTCCAGTACTCTTGTCTGGAAAATCCCATGGGCGGAGGAGCCTGTTAGGTGGCAGTCCATGGGGTCTCTAAGAGTTGGACACAACTAAGCGACTTCACTTTGACTTTTCACTTTCATGCATTGGAGAAGGCAATGGCACCCCACTCCAGTGTTCTTGCCTGGAGAACCCCAGGGATGGGGGAGCCTGGTGGGCTGCCATCTATGGGGTTGCACAGAGTTGGACACGACTGAAGTGACTTAGCAGTAGCAGCAAGTTCCCTCCAAACCCACTTCCTGGAGAGATTTTATCATTAATGAGCTTTGAATTTTGATAAAAGCTTTTTCTGCATCTATTGAGTGTTTTTTTTATTTTTCAATTTGTTAATATGGTGTATCACATTGATTCATTTGCATATAATAAAAAATACTTGCATTCCTAAGATCAAGTCCACTTGATCATGGTGTATGATCCTTTTCATGTGCTGTTGGATTCTATTTGCTACTTTTTTGTTGAAAAATTTTTCATCTATATTTATCAGTGATATTAGCCTATTCTTTTTTGTAGTATCTTTGTCTGATTTTGGTCTCATCGTGGTATTGGCCTTGTAGAATGATCCTGTTAATATTACTTCCTATACAATTTTTTTGAAAGAGCTTCAAAGGATAGGTGTTAATTCTCCTGTGAAACAATCTTGTCTACTTTCGTTTGTTGGAAGAAGTTTAATCACATTTTCAATTTCTATACCTATTATTGATCTGTTCATATTTTCTATTTCATCCTTGTTCAATCTTAGAAGGTGTATCTTTCTAAGAATTTGCCCATTTATCCTAGGTTGTCCACTTTATTGTCATATAGTTGCTGGTAGTAGTCGCTTATGATCTTTGTTATTTCTGTGGTATCTCTTGTAGCTTCTTTTCCATTTCTAATTTCATTGATTTGAATCCTATCCCTTTTTTTCTTTCTAAAGGTTTCTCAATTTTGTTTATCTTTTCAAAGAACCAGCTTTTACTTTCATTGATCTTCACTATTGTTTTCATCATCTCTATTTCATTTATTTCTGTTGAGATCTTTATGATTTCTTTCCTTCTGCTAACTTGGGGTTTTATACATTCTTATTTCTCTAGTTGCTTTAGATGTAAGCTCAGGTTATTTATTTGAGATTTTTCTTATTTTCTGATAAGGTTGTATTGCCATGCACTTCCCTCTTAGAACTGCTTTTGTTGTGTCCCAAAGGATTTGGATAACTGTGTTTTTGTTGTCATTTGTCTCTAGATATTTTTTATTTCCTCTTTGATTTCTTCAGTGATCCGTTGATTATTTAGTAAAATATTATTTTCTATTCATGTGTTTGTGTTTTTTACAGATTTTTCCCCCTGTAATTGATTTCTAATCTCATGTATTGCAGTCAAAAAAGATGCTTGAAACGACTTCAATTTTCTTAAATTTATTACACTTGATTTGTGACCCAAGATGTGGTTTATCCTGAATATTGTTCCTTGTGCAGTTGAGAAGAAAGTGTATCCTTCTGTTTACAGATAGAATATCCTATTAATATTAATGAGTCTATCTGGTTTAATATTTAGCTGAAGGCTTGTGTCTCCTCATTAAATTTCTGTCTGGATGATCTGTCCATTAGTATAAATGGGGTGTTAAAGTGCCACACTATTATTGTGTTACTGTTGATTTTCCCTTTTACAGCTGTTAGCATTTGCCTTATATAGTGAGATGCTCCTATGTTGGATGAATGTATATTTGTTGTTGGTGTTTAGTTACTAAGTTACATCCAACTCTTTGGCAACCCTATGGACTATAACCTGCCAGGCTCCTCTGTCCATAGGATTTTCCAGGCAAGAATACTGAAACAGGTTGCCATTTTCTTCTTTAGGGGATCTTCCCTACCCAAGGATTGAACCTGTGTCTCCTGTCATGGCAGATAGATTCTTTAACAGTGAGCTGCATATTTATTTATAATTGCTGTATCTTCTTGTGTTCCCTTGCTCATTATATAGTGTCAATCCTTTTCTCTGGTAACAGTCTTTATCTCAAAGTTTCTTTTGTCTGATATGAGTAATGTTGCTCCAGGTTTTTGTTTTTTTTTTTCCAATTTCATGGAATATCTTTACCTGTCCCCTCAATTTCAGTCTGTATGTGTCCCTAAAACTGAAGTAGGTCTCTTCTAGGCAGCATATACACAGCTTTTGCTTTTGTATCCATTCAGCTAGTCTCTGTCATTTGGTTGGGATACTTAATTCATTCACATTTAAGGTAATTATCAATATGCAAGTTCCTATTACCATTTTCTCAATTGTTTTGGGTTTGTTTTTGTAGGTCTTTTCTCTTACCTTCCTATTTGTGTTCTTCTCTTAGGTTTTCCTTTATTGTGCCCATCTTTGCATGAAATGTTCCCTTGATATCTCTAATTTTATTGAAGAGATCTCTAGTCTTTCCCATTCTGTTGTTTTACTCTATTTCTTTGCACTGATCACTGAGAAAGGCTTTCTTATCTCTCCTTGCTATTCTTTGGAACTCTGTATTCAAATGGGTATATCTTTCTTTTTCTCCTTTGCCTTTCACTTCTCTTCTTTTCACAGCTATTTGTAAGGCCTCCTTAGACAATCATTTTGCCTTTTTACATTTCTTTTTCTTAGGGATGGTCTTGATCCCTGCCTCCTGTACAATGTCACAAACTTCTGTCCATAGTTCTTCAGGCACTCTATCAGATCGAATCCCTTGAACCTATTTGTCACTTCCACTGTATATTTGTAAGGGATTTGATTTAGGTTATACCTAAGTGGTCTAGTGGTTTTCCCTACTTTCTTCAATTTAAGTCTGAATTTGGCAATAACGAGTTCATGGTCTGAGATCTGACCAGTCCATCCTAAAGGAAATCAGTTCTGAATATTCACTGGAAGGACTGATGCTGAAGCTGAAATTCCAATAGTATACTTTGGCCATCTGGTGTGAAGAACTGACTCATTTGAAAAGACCATGATGCTGGGAAAGATTGAAGGCAGGAGGAGAAGGGGATGACAGAGGATGAGATGATTGGATGGCATCACCAACTCAATGGACATGAGTTTGAGTAAACTCTGTGAGTTGGTGATGGACAGGGAGGCTGGTGCACTGCAGCCCACGGGGTCGCAAAAAGTCAGACATGACTGAGCGACTGAACTGACTCACTGACTGACTTATGTTTTCTACCTAGATAAGTCCATTTAGCATTTGCTGTAAAACTGGTTTGATGATGCCGAATTCTCTTCGCTTTTGCTTGTCTATGAAGTTTTTTATTTCTCCATCAAATCCAAATCTACTAGAAGCCTTGCTAAGTAGAATATTCTTGATTTTAAGTTTTTCACATTTATCACTTTAGGTATATCCTGCCATTCCCTTCTGGCCTGCAAAATTTCTGCTGAAGTATCAGCTGATAACCTTATGAGGCTTCCCTTGTATGTTATTTGTTGCTTTTCCCTTGCTGATTTTAATTTTTTATATTTAATTTTTGTTAGTTTAATATGTGTCTCAGTGTGTTTCTCCTTGGGTTTATCCTGTATGGTACTCTCTGTGCTTCCTGGAGGTGGGTGTTAACTTTCTTTTCCATGTCAGGCAAGTTTTTGACTATAATCTTTTCAAATATTCTGTGTGCTCCTTTCTCTTACTCTTCTTCTTTTGAGACCCCCATAGTTTGAATGTTTGTGCTTTTAGTATTATTCCAGAGGTCTCTAAGACTGTCCTCTTTTCTTTATATTCTTTCTTCTTTGTTTAGTTCCATGCAGTAATTTCCACCACTCTATTTGTCAGCTCACATATCCATTCTTCTGATCCAGTTATTCAATTGATTCTTTTCAGAGTATTTTGTATCTTAGTTATTGCATTGTTCATCACAGTTTGTTTTTAAATTGGAGTTCTGTAGCTTTTCTAGGTCCTTGTTAATCATTTCTTGTATCTTCTCCATCTGTGCCTCTATTCTATTTTCAACATCTTGGATCAAATTTACTATCATCATTCTGAATTATTTTTCAGGTAGATTTCCTAGCTCCTTTTCATTTAGTTGGTCTTGCGGATTTTTACATTGCTCCTTTGTCTGCCACGTATTTCTTTGCCATCTCATTTTGTCTAACTTACTGTGTTTTTTGCTTCTTTTCTGGAGTCTGCGGGGTCATAGTTGCTCCAGTTTCTACTGTCTCCCCCTAGTGGGTGAGTGCAATCGAGGGGTTTGTGTAGGCTTTCTGTTGGAAGGAACTAGTGCATGCCTTCTGGTAGGTAGAGCTGGGTCTTAATTCTCTGGTGGGCAGGGCCATGTCAGGGGATGTGTTTGGGGTGTTTGTGAGCTTAGTACTACTTTAGTCAACTTGTATGCTGAAGGTGGGGCTGTGTTCCTGTTATGCTGGTTGTTTGGCCTTAGGTGTTCTGGCACTGGAATTTGCCGACAGTTGGGTGCAACCAGATCTTGATGCCAAGATGAGGACCTCTGAGAGAGGTCATGCCAATCAATACTCTCCAGAGGCATGAATTACCTGGTGGGTCCTGCAGCCAGGACTTTGCACTTCACCACAAGGCCTCAGGTTAAACCCCTCAATGGGTAACCAAGACCCTGCAAGTCATACTGAGCCAACAAAAGGAAACAAATATAAATCAAGACAAGCAATAAAAATAAAACCAAATAAAAACAAAGACCACAAAGAAACAAGAAAACAACCAAACATACAAAGACCATGAGACCAAAACAGAATAAAACCAAGAGCAAAAAACCAAAATCCAAACAAACAACAACAAAAACCCAGAAAAAACAAACCTAAAAAAAAAAACCCCAAAACACAAAGAAACAAAAGACAGAAACAGAACAAAAAGCAAAATAAAATAGAAACACAAAATATATGAAAAAATAGAAATAAGTAAAAGTAAAAAATAAATACAGCAATAACAACAAGAGTGATCATTCCTTGGGGCCTCTGCTATCAATGCCCTTGCCCCCAAAGGGTTGTTGTTGTTCAGACCCTCAGTCATGTCTGACTCTTTGCCACCCATGGACTGCAACACACCAGGCTTCCCTGTCCTTCACTATCTCTCAGAGTTTGCTCAAATTCAGGTCTATTGAATTGGTGATGCAATCCAACCATCTCATCTTCTGTCATCCCTTTCTCCTTTCCTTTTAATCTTCCCTAGCATCAGGGTCTTTTCCAATGAATCAGGTCTTCACATCAGTGGCCAAAGTATTGGCGCTTCAGCTTCAGTGTCAGTCCTTCCAAGGAATATTCAGAGTTGATTTCTTTTAGGATTGACTGGTTTGATCTCCTTGCTGTTCAAGGGACTCCCAAGAGTTTTATCCAGCACCACAGTTCAAAAGTATCAATTTTTCAATGCTCGGCCTTCTTTATGGTCCAACTCTCACATCCATATGTGAGTACTGGAAAAACGATAGCTTTGACTATATGGACCTTTGTTGGCAACGTAATGTCTCTACTTTTTAATACACTGTCTAGGTTTGTCATAGCTTTTCTTCCAAGGAGCAAGTGTCTTTTAATTTCATGGCTGTAGTCACCATCCACAGTGATTTTGGAGCTGAACAAAATAACCTGTAACTGTTTCCATTGTTTGTCCATCTATTTGCCATGAAGTAATGGGACCAGTTGCCATAAACTTAGTTCTTTGAATGTTGAGTTTTAAGCCAGCCTTTTCACTCTCCTTTTTCACCTTCATCAAGAGGCTCTTTAGTTCCTCTTTGCTTTCTGCCATAAGGGTGGTGTCATCTGCATATCTGAGGTTATTGATGTTTCTTCCAGGAATCTTGATTCCAGCTTGTGCTTCATCCAGTCAGGCATTTTGCATGATATAAACTGCATATAAGTTGAATTAGCGGGGTGAAAATATACAGCCTTGATGTACTCCTTTCCCAATTTTGAGCCAGGTGAGCAAGCCACAGCCAAATTCTACCCTCATAAGAGGCCCTCCAAGACCTCTTTGTAGGTCTAGACCATGGACCACTACTAGTCTGTGACCTGTTAGGAAGCAGGATGCATAGATATAGGTAAGAGGTGGGTGAGTGTGTGAAGCTTCATCTTCAACTCCCCATTACTTGTATTACTGCCTGCACCATTCCCCTACCCCAAAAACATTGTCTTCCTCAATACTGTTCTCTGCTTCGCAAAAGTTTGGGGACTGCTGCTGTTTGGGGCAGCTCAGAATCTGACCTAGACCAACTCCCACATGTATGTGTCCACAAAGACCACAACTACTAAAGCTAGACCCATATCTGATGTGAGAGCACTCATTTTCCATTCAGACGTTCCACAGGTGTTATATTTAAAAAACCAATCATGGGTGTTTAATCTGTGACTTTCACAGCTGTATGGAGAGATTTTAATCCTGCTTCCTTAAGTCACACAGCCCCAAGAGCTCAGCTTTGGTTTTGGTCACATCTCTGCATGTGGGTCACCCTCCAACATCTGCTCCCCACCCAGGTGAGAGGGGGTGATGAAGGCTGTGACTAACTGAGGCTTACTTGTCTTCTTGCTTAGGTCAGAGCCCCCTCTACAGCCTACAGTGGCAGGGTCTGGCAGGAGGTGGTGGTGGACTGGAGCATGGGGGCTTGCTCAAACATAAGAGTGACATGGTAGCAACCCCTGGGGCATGTGCTCACTCTGGCAGGAGCCCCTCTCAGTGCCTGCAGAGGCAGGGACTGGTGTATGGGGAGAGAGGCCATAATGGCTGCCCTTTCTGCATGTGCCACTCAACAGTGGTGCCTTGCTTCCTTGGCAGTCTATCCTTCCTCCAGAAGCATTCCCAGCTGCATAGGTCCTCACTCCAATCCCCTCAGACTGTCTCTATGCAGCCAACAGCAGTCCTCTCCCTACATCTGCTCTCCAAATTCCATGCTTCAGCATCCATTCCCCACCAGCACCAGTGGATACTTGTCTCAGGCTGGGGCGTGAAGGGCTGTGGCACATACCATTTGAGTGAGTCTCACTCTGACCTGTCTGACATGGGCTTGCTGCTGCACTTTCCTCTGGTAGCCCCTGAATCTCCCCTTCTATTTCATCTGATCTTACCACTAGTGAGGGGGCTTTCCTATGGGCAGTAACACCATCTCCTTTAGCAACCCCAAGGGGTGCATGTCCCATTCTATTTCCTCTTTACCTTGTTTTCCTCTTTTTCATCCTACCAGGTTATTAGGGGATCTTTCCCAGTTATTAGGTGTCTGAGGTTCTCTAATAATGTTCAGTAGGTACTCTGTGCAAATTATTTCACTTGTAGATGTATTCTTGATGTATTTGTGGATAGAGGCAAACCCCAGATCCTCCTATTTTGCCATCTTGACCCAAAATACTCTGTAACTTTGTAAAAAGCTTCAACATCAAGAAACATAGAATTCCAACTTTATTGTTTTTCTACATTGTTCTGTTCATTTTGTGTGCTAAGTCATTTCAGTCGGGTCCAACTCTTTGTGACCCTATGGACTGTAGCCTGTTAGGCTCCTCTGTCCATGGGATTCTCCAGGCAAGAATATTGAAGTGAGTTGCCTTCTCTAGGGGATCTTCCTGACTCAGGGACTAAACCCAGGTCTCCAACATTGCTGGCAGATTCTTTACCATGTGAACCACCAGGAAAGCCCTGAGCCCATTCTAATTTCACATGAATTTTAGGATTTTTTTCATTTCTGTGAAAAAGGATGTTGGAATTGTATAGCATTTGTGTTGAATCTGTAGACTGTTTTAGGTAGTATTATCTTAACATTGTTAAGTCTTCTAATCTATGAAGATAGATATTTTCCCATTTATTTAGGTTTTGTTTAATTTTTCCCAGCAAAGTTTTACAGTTCTCAGCACAAGTTTTCATATCCTTGGTTGGAATTTTTCCTAGGTATTTAATTATTTCAGATGCTATTACAAATGAAATTTCTTTCTTTAATTCATTTTCAAATTTTTTATTGCTGGTGTATAGAAACAAAGTTGATTTTTATGTGTTAATCCTGTAATCTGAAATTTTGCTAGTTTTTTGATTAGCTATAGTAACCATCTTGATGGTTCTTTGGGCTTTTCCCTATAAAAATCACTCTATCTGTGAAAAGAGACAGTTTTAGTTCTCTCCAACTTACATGTTTTAAAATTTTTATTTCTCATCCAATTTCTCTGGCTACAATTACAACTCAATGTTGAATAGCCATGGTGAAAGGGAGCATTCTTGTCTTATTTATGATTTTAGAAGGAAAACTTTCAGTCTTTTACCATTGAGTATACCTGTAGTTTTTACATAAATACCCTTTGTCATTCTGAGAAAATCATAATTATCTGGGTGTATTACCATATAAGCACACTGAATTTTGTCAAATGTCTTTTATGAATCAGTTGGGATGATCATGTGGGATTTTTTCCCCATTATTTTGTCAATGAATGATTTGATTTTGTTTTGTTGAAATTTCCTTGCATTTCTGGTGTAATTCCACTTGGTCATGGTGTAATCATTTAAATTGCTGTTGGTTTTGTTTGCTACTGCTTTGCCAGAGACTTTTGCACATATATTCACAAAAGGTATTTGTTTCTAATTATTTTTTCTTGTGATATCTTTATCTGCCTTTGCTATAGGAAAATGGTTTCCTCATAAAATGAGTTAGGAATTGTTCTCTCATATTCTATTTTTAAAAAGTTTTAGGAAAATTCATGTTACTTATAAAGTTTGATAGAACTTACCAGTTAAACCATCTGATCCTGGGCTTCTTTTTGTTGTGAGATTTTTCATTCTTCTTTTAATCTTTTTATTTGTTAGAGGTCTACTGAGATTTTCTAATTCTTCTTCAGTCAGTTTAGGTTATTTTTGTGCTCTTATGAATTTTTCCATTTCATCTCAGTTATCTAATTTTTGTCTTGTACAACTTTTTATTTCTGGAAAATCAAACGTAAATTCCTCACATTCATTTCTGATTGTAGTTATTTCCTTCTCTCTTTTTCCTTAGACAATCTAGCTGTAGTTCTTAAATTTTGTTGCTCTTTTCAAAGAATTTCCATTTAGTTTCCCTGTTTCTTTTATCTCTAATCTTTATTATTTTCTTCCTTCTGCTGCCTTTGGCTTTAGTTTTCTCTTATTTTACTCATTTCTCAAGGTGTAAAGTTACAAAAGAAAAATAGAATAATCTTGATTTCATATTTCTTTACCTAGTTACCTTTACTGAAGGTCTTTATTTCTTCATACAACTTCAAGTTATGTTATAGCATAATTTTATTTCATCCAGAATGACTCCTTTTAACACTTCTTGTAATACAAGTTGAGTGGTAATGTACCTACCTGCCTTTTTTTAAAATCTGGGAGGCTCTTATTTTCTCTACATTTTTAAAGGACAGATTTGCTGGATATGGAATTCTTGATAGATAAGGTTTCTGTTTGTTTTTTTTTTTTAATTCCACAATTTTCTGTTTTCCATGGTTTTTAAAGGGAAATCCACAATTTTATCAAGAACTTTTTGAACTTGGTGAGTTAATTCTTTCATGATGTTTTCAAGGTCCCCCTTTTTGTCTTTCTAGACTGATTACAATGTGTCTTCATGAGGATCTCTAAATTCATTCTAGATGGAGACTGCTGAATTTCTTGTGTTTGTAGATTCATGTCTTTTATCAAATTTGGGATATTATTGACTATTATTTCTTGAAATATTGTTCTTGCCTCCTTTTCTCTTTTTTCTCCTCTGGGACAATATATATATATATATATATATATATATATATATATATATATATATATATTTATATATATATAAAATCTCCCTAATGGTGTCCTAGCGATCCCTTAGACTTTATTCACTTTTCTTCACTATTTTTTCTGTCTTTTCCTTAGACTCAATTGTCCTGTCTCCAAGTTCACAGAATTGGCCTGATTAAATCTGTTTTGAAACCTTCCCATGAATTTTTTTTCATTTCATTTATTATGATTTTAATTTGTTTGGTTCACCATAATTTCTTCTTATTTTGCTCAAAGACTACCTCTTAATCTCCTCTCATTTTAAGCAAATGTATAATAAGACTTTGAGTATCAGAATACTGAATTTATAATGACTGAATATTATTTTGCATTTTGGCACTCTTTAAATTGTGTATAACTCTCCTCAGAGAATATTAATAAGCAGGTCATTGTCCCTGAGAAAACAAATGACCCTATAAAGTTATAGCACTATGAAACTGAATAGAAATCATGCTAAACCAACTATCCTAGAAATATTTCTTAGAGTACACCTTATCACTATAGGAAGTCAGGTTAGTATATATTTTATAATCATTTTGTGTCACATGTCATATGTAGGCATACTGAGTAAGAGCTCTGAGATAGTTCACCAGGGTATTCTAATAAAAATCTAATATTTTAGGGGCTTTTAGAACTGCCTTGAATGGGACATGAACATTTTCTGTACTTCAGACCAATAGTGATTAAGCAGAGAAGTTGTCCTAGAGTATAATTACATTTAAAAGACTGAACTATGAATTGAGATCAATTTTAGTACAAAATAAATTTTAAAAAAATGATCACAAAAAATCCTAGAAAGCCATTGAACATTTGGTTAAAGTAGAAATTACAAGAAAAGTTATAAAATATTCCTAACGCAATGATACTGAAAATACAACATATCTAAATGTGTGGGATACAACTAAATTAGTACCTAGAAGAAACTTTATAGCTTTAAGTGCTCATATATCCCAAAGAAAAGAGGTTTAAAATCATGTAATAATTGGTCTTACAAAGGTAGAATAAGCCTAGCCAATTTAATCCAAGGTAACAGAAAAAAAAAGGAAAATAAATATAAGAACAGAAATTCATAAAGCAGGACATAAAAACACACAACATTAATAAAACCAAAGGCAACACTTTGAAAAGGCAAAAAAAAGTGGCAAATATTGATAGGACAGAAAGGGTGGGAGAGTGTGAATGAATATAGAATACTAGGAATGAATGAGCAGTTATCAATACTTACAAACAGACCTTAAAGAATCATAAGGAAATGTTATGAATAACTTTATGCCAATAGTTTTAGATACTTAGATGAAATGCAAAAGTTCTTCGAAAAAGATGACCTCTCAAAAGTTCCACAAGGAGGTATAAGAAATCTTAATAGCCCTGTCTCAAGAAGAAAATAAATTTATAATTAACAACAAAACTTCCCACAAAGAAAACTCCAAGTGTGAGATGAGATCTTTCACTGGTGAGCTCTTCTTTTCTTAATAAAGGAAAAATATCCATTTTAGAAAAAAAACATTTTTCAGGACTATAATATAAAGGAACTGAATTTCTGCCAAAACTCAAATACGCAAGGAAACAAATTCTCCCCTAAACCTCCCCAAAGTGGATGCAGTCTTGCAGATAGTTTGATTTTACCCAATGAGACTTATTTGTTTAAAAGCTGTAAGATAATAAATCTGCACAATTCACTAATTTTGTAGTAACTTACTACAGTAGCAATACAAACAAATACAGACTAATTAATAGCAATGTGATTAAGTATCCTCTTATATGTTTCTTAGTCTGCTATTCAGAAATCAATAATTTCTCATATGGCTTAATATTCCCCCTTGAATAAGTGTACAATGAATATTATAATAGATCTTCAGCTAGCTCAGGGAATTAATTATTTCATGGGAGGGCATGATCTAAGGTCAATAATGGATTGGAAGCTTATTCTTCTCAGTCTCTGCAAATCCAAGGATAGCTGGATTACTTAAAACAGATCACAATAATGTTTGTAGAGTGATTTAATAAAGACATGCCAACATTCTATCTCCTAGGAAATTCCTATTTGATATCTTTGCCAGTCCAGTCAATTTCTCCTTAATCTCAAAACCAAGAGGAAAATAAAGAGATAAATATTCTGCAAATGCCATTCAAAATAAGCCTGAAGGAAGAGGATTGGGTTAGCAAAAATATCAGTGTCATAATTTGTTTTGCATTGTACACAACACAATTCGTATAATTTTAGTGACACTTAATATGGTTATTAACACTAGCATAAAACTTCCCCAGAAACCCCGAAGCAAACAACTTTGCAATGTTCCATTCTTTAAGCCAATTCCTCCATAACTATTCCTGTGGAAAAGGGGAAATTGTTTTAAGTCCTTACCCTGAATTGAGGATATAGTTACATCTGCTACTGCACCAAAAATCCCTGCACAGTAGTTAAATATGACGAGCTTGGCATAGGCACTGGTATGACTAGAAAACAGGAAACTTATCAGGTACATGAAGGGAATGACAGCCCAGCCAAACACCATGAAGATGAACAATGTGTCCAGAAGGCGGTAACCTGTGACCAATATCTTCAAGTCAGAGAACGTGAACACCACCTGAGACACAGAATACAGAAATAAAGTCAAACTGAAGAAAACTATGCAATATAATACATGAGAACACAAGTCAATAAACCCAGAGAAGGATAAATCTTTCTTTGTTAGAATACAGAGCTATTTATGAATCAAATAATTTGATCTGTGATCATGGCTGTGAGGTACTTCCATGTTTTCCTAATCAGTGAGAAGACCCCTTTATTTTACTTTCTACTTGCTTTTATCTACTTGGAATAGTTTCATTTTGTTCTTGAACAAGATCAAAGTATATTCTTTCTGCCTCTTCACCCAACCCCAAACAAACTCACTCTCAATATTTCCAGAAGTTATATTCCTAGTAAGAAAACTTTTGTTAAGGTTTTAACTCTGGCAGCTGTAAGCTGTGATGTTAAGGGACCTACTTTTCACAATTCTCTATTTTTAGATTCTGCCTCTTGACTCTACTGTATTCCTAACCCTCCTCTTCCTATCTCAGCCACTCAGTTGAGAAGCAAACAAGGAAGTCCAAAGTTATAGGGGATCTATAAGGGGATTCTGTAAGGAAAGAGAGAACCTACAGAATTATTAAGGAAAACAAGTTTCCAGAGGTCTGCATCTTGTAAGTTATTAATTGTGGTTTTGCCAAATATTCTAGGGTTATCTATTTTGAACTATAAATGATTACATAACAGGATATTTGAGACGTGAACAGCAATGTTATATTGATAAGATCTACTACGTGATTGGTAGCAAATTTTCAATGGTAATAGAAAAAGCAACAAAAAGCAAATATAACATTAGTGAAAATATTTGGGTATTATGGACATGACAACTTTGTTTCTATCAGAGCAGACTTTCAAGTGAAATAGAATGAATTCAATTGCTTGCACATGTACGATAATTTTAGTACTTTTAAAGATTGAGTAATATTCCATTGTATGTGTATATCATATTTATTTATCCATGTTTTCATCAGTGAACATGTGAGTTGGTTCTACTAGTTGGCTATTGTGAATAATGTTGCTATGAACAATGATGTACAAATGTTTTCAAATTCCTGCTTTCAATTCTTTTGGAATTCCACTGTTAGTGGAAATGCTAACTCATATGGTAATGCTGTTTATTTTTTTGAGGAAGTGCCAAGCTGTTTTCCACAGTAGCTTCAAGCGTCGGACACGACTGAGCAACGTCACTTCACTTTACCATTTTAGATTCCCACAATCAGTGCACAGTGTTGTAGTTTCTCCACATCCTTCCTAACACTTGTCATTTTCTCTTTGTGATAGTAGTCATCTGAATAGGTACAAAGGAGTATCTCATTACTGTTTTGGGTTTGCATTCCCTTAAAGATTACTGATGTCAAGCATCTTTGCATGCTCTTATTGGCCTTCTTTGGAGAAATGTCTACTCAAGCAAGCTCTGGCTCATTTTTGAATTGGGTTTGTTGGAGTTATTGTTAATTTTGGGGAATTCCTTATATAGTCTGGGTATTAATTCCTTAGCAGGTATAAAATGTTAAATATTTTCTTCCATATTGTGGATTGCCTTTTCACTCTGTTGACAATGCCCTTTGATTTATGTGTTTTCTTAGTTTTCATGAAGTCCGATTAATTTATCTTTTTCTTTCTTCTGCTTGTGCTTTTGCCATCACATCCAAGAAACCGCTGCCAATCCAATGTTATAAAATTTTCCCCCTTTGTTTTCTTTAAAAAATCTTACAGTATTAGCTCTTACATTTAGAACTTTATCCATTTGAACTTAAGTTTTGTATACAGTTTAAGATAAGGATCCAATTTCATTCTTTTGTATGCGAATATGCAGTTTTCCCACCATCATTTGTTGCAAGGCTCTTCTGCACCCATTGAATAGTCTTGGAACTCTTGTCAGAAATCGTTTGATCATATATGAAAGAGTTTACTTCTGGGTTTTATTTCTGTCCCATTGGTTTATATACTAGTACCAGATTCTTTTGATTATAGTAGCTTTGTAGTAAGATTTGAAATTAGGAAGAGTGAGTACTACAACTTTGTTCTTCTTTTTCAAAATTGTTTTAGCTATTTAGGGTGATTTCCTCCTTTTATCACTAGACACTACCCTTTTTATTTCTTTCAACACTGTTGAACATAAAGCCTATTTTGTCTGATATTGGTATACCTACTTCAGGTCCCTTTTGTTTACTATTTGCATAGAATATCTTTTCCCACTTTTTCACTTTCAGCTCTTTCTTTCTTTTATTCATTAGATCTAAATGAGTCTTTTTTAGACAACATATAGTTAAATCATTTATCTTAATCAATTTTTCATATGCACTTTTTGATTGGGCAGTTTAATCCATCTAAATTTAAAATAATTACTGATAAAGGCTTACTTTTGTCATTTTGCTTACTTTTGCTATTTTTGCTTACTTTTGCTATTTTTTAAGTAATTCATTTTTGTCCCTCAGTTTCTCTGTTATTGTCTTCTTTTTTATTCAGTTTTCTTCTGTTGACATGTTTTGAATCCCTTGTCTTTTACTTTTGTGTGTATTCTATAGCTATTTCCTTTGTATCATGAGTTACATATAACATACTAAAGTTATAATAATCCAGTTTGAATTGATACCATCCTAACTTTAATAACATATAAAAGTTCTACTACTATACAACTCCTTCCAACTCTTTGTTATTCATATTACAACTTACATTTTTATACATTGTAAACCACTAATATGGATTTGTAACTATTTTTATACATTTGTCTTTTAAAACTTGTAGAAAAGTGGAGTGGCAAACAAAATTTCATTCAGTGTTATGGATGAACGCTATGTCTCCCCCCTCATATTGCCAGCTTATATCTTTAAGCCCTAAGTCCCAATGTGATTGTATTTGGGATGTAATTAGATTTAGATGAGGTCATGAGTGTGGGGCTTCCATGATGGGATAGTGTCCTTAGAAGAAGAAAGACTGCTCTCTCCCTCCCTCCCATGTATGGACGTAGTGAGAAGGTGGCCATCTGCAAGCCATGAAGAGAGTTCTTACTAGGAAACAAATCAATCAGAACCCTTGATCTTGGAGTTCCTAGTTGTCCCTCAGCTTTCATTTATCTGAAAATGTTTTAATTTCTTCCTTGTTTTAGAAAAACAGCTTGCTGGATATAGAATTCTTCAGTGACACTTTTTTCTTTCAATATTTTCAATAGGTCATTCCACTGCTTTCTGACCTCTAAAATCTTTATTAAGAAACTGATTAGTAATATTATTTATTAATATTATTCAGGACACACAGGGAGTTACTTCTCACTTGGAATATCCTCTCCTTGTCTTTGAATTTCAGCAGTGTAATTATCATGTTTCTCAGTATGGGTCTTGTTTGGTTATTTCTTACATGCTATTTTTTGAGATTCTTGGGGTTTTCGATTCATATCCTTCATCAAATTTGGGAAGTTTTCAGACATTATTTCTTTAAATAATATCTTTTCACCTGTTCTTTCTCTCTTTTCTCCCTGGGACTCCCATAATGTGTAATTGATCCAGCTGATGGAACTCCATAATTCTCTGAGGCCTGATTTACTTTTTGCCATTATTTTTTCCTCCTGCTCTTTTGACTTGGTAATTTAATTTTTCTTAAAGCTTGCTAATTCTTTATCCTGCTTGTTCAACCTTCTGTTGAAATCCTTCAGGGTTTTTCTCAACCAGTTATTATATATTTTAGCTCCAGAATTTGTTTGGTTTATTATTACAGTTTCTGTTTGTTATTATTCTTATTTTGCTCATATATCACTTTCCTAATTTTCTTTGGTTCTTTGTATTTTCCTTTAGGTCTTTGAGCATATTTAATACAGTTTTTAATACTTATTATTTATTTGGCTCTGTTGTGTCATGCAGATTCTTTGGTTGTGGTGCACAGACTCTCTGGTCGTGCATGGGCTCAGTAGTTGTAGCACATACTTAGTTGTTCCACAACATGTGAGATCTTAGTTCCCCAACCAGGGATTGAACCTGCATCCCTTGCATTGCAAGGCAGATTCTTAATCACTGGACCACCAGGGAAATCCCAATATATTTTTAAAAAATTGAAATATAGTTGATTTACAATGCAGTGTTAATTTCTGCTATACAGCAGGGTAATTCAGTTATACATAAATATATGTACTTTTCAATATTCTTTTTCATTATGGTTTATTACAAGATATTGAATATAGTTCCCTGTGCTATACAGTAGGACTTTGTTGTTTATCCATTCTACATATAATAGTCTGCATCTGCTAATTCCAAACTCCCAATCCATCCCTCCTTCATCCCTTTCCATCTGAGATTCAAGTTAGGCTAGACAGAGACCAATTCTTTTAACATTCTCAAGACAGGTCAGAATGTTGTAAATAAAGTTAAGTTCTACTTCCTTCACTTTGAGGGAGATAACTAGCAACTGGATTGCCATCTCCAATAGACCAAGATGATGCTGCAGGAGGAAGGGGCTGAGTCAAGGGCCAGTCAAAATGCAATAAAATTTCCTACTATTTTGAATGTGACTTTTCATTTTTTGGGCATTCTCCTAAAGAGCAACTGCTATAGGTCTAAGACTGTTTCTCAGAGGTTGTGTAAGGTTATTTTAAACAATTAACTCTCACCAAACTTTTGATTCAGGAAGCTCTGAGCACTCCAAACAGGGTAAATGCCAAAAAAACCCCAGTATACCAATAAATATAGTAATAAAGATAAAAGTCTAAGTAAAAATGAGAAATTTTTTAAAAAATCAGTGGGGAAAAAAAGATATATTACATTCCAAAGAGTAGTAATAGTAAAAATACAAAAACTGACTTCTTAAAAACTGATGGAAGCAAGCCATGAGACATTGGAATAGTACTAAAATATAAGAGGGGGAAATTCAGGAAAATATTCTTCAAAAGGTAAAGAAAATGAAATAATTTCCATGCAAATAAAATCTAAGCTTTTTTGTCACCATAACTTTCCTAAAGAAACTATCATAAGAAATTCTTCAGGAAGAGAAAACTGATGTCATATAAAATTTCAGAATAAAAATGCAGAGCAATAAAAAAAACTCTATGAATAAAAAGTGATAATACCTTTTGGGTATGTAGAAATGAAAATGTCTTATAGTAATGCAAAAAGTCAGAGGGAGTCATTGAAATGATAAGGCTACAAGATCTTACCACTGTTAGGGAAGTGGTAAAAGCAATAGCTTGTAATTAACCAAATGTGTGTGTTAATTTTTAAGGCAGTTGCTAAAAGAAGCATTAACACAAGTTAACAGAGAGCAGAAAAAAAGGGAGAAAGAGGAAACAAAAATAGATTATTTAAATAGGAAAAAAATAAGATGATGTCATAAGCCCAAACTTCTTAGAATGCACCAAACTAGATTGCTAGCCTGAAAAAAAATAACACCTTTGGAAAAAATTTCCCTTTTGGAAATCACAAGTATATTTTCTTATCAAATACATATAAAATATTTATAAAATTTTATCACATGCTGGATCATGAATATATATTTCATGATATATTCAATATATATATTCAAAATATTTCAAATGATTGAAAATATTCATATAATCTCCAATAAAAGTGGTATTAAGCTATGAATATATTTTCAAACTGCCTAGAAATCAAATCATACATTTCTAGAAAACCTCACAGTTCAAAGGTATTTTAGAAATTAGAAAATATTTGGAAATTAGTGATTTATAAAATAATATATTATAGCTGTGGAATGTAGCTAAAGCAATCAGAAATTTTTTAAAATAAAAAAGTTTTAGAATTTGTGCAATGTATGCATAGGGTGAGGAGTAAGTATTGGTAGCAAATGGAGAAGGGAAATTATGGTGCATGAGGTAATATCTGCATTAGCTCCCCCAGTTAGTTCATGTAGTAGCAAAAATTACTAGTAGCCTCAAAAAGTTGGTAAGTGGCTATCTGGCAAACCATGAGAGGAGGGTAGCATTGAGCCCCTTGGCTACAGTAGTGCATATAACAAAGAGAAAAACATCAGGCTTTCCTCTCTACCCTGGAGCTTTCCATACCACCTTAAGCCTCTAATCCTTTGACTTTTCTAACGTGTAGTAGCTTAGCTCTTCCTCAGAACCAAAAGTTATAGCATTCCAACTCTACAGCCAGTACATCTCTCTTAAAAGAAACAAACAGGTTTGTTTTAACGTTCACAGCAGTGGCTCATTGACCTTCTCATAGGATAGAAATTTGGCTGTGGAGAAGACACCAGGTATAAAGAGAGATGAAAGCAACAAGCATAAACAGACCAAAAATCCTCCTAATTTTGCTTTTAGTAATAAAAGTTTCAATAGCTCTTCATTATCTATTCCACATTCAAATATTCAAAAACAGAAACATAAAATTTAAACAGTTGATGGCATAAAATTTAAAAATCTCTTGAGGGAAACTGTAAAAATTGAGCATAAGGATCTCTTTTATAACAAATAATTACAACAGATAATAAGATGGGAAAACACCAGGACCAGAAGGAAAATAATTTTAAAGTATTTGTTTTGTTCAATATGGGACTGGTCTTCTAGTGTGTATATTATATCCTTCAATAATTGTAGAAGCTTTGGGCTGACTACATATGAAAGAGCAAGCACATAAGAAGCCAGATCAAGAGACATTTTTATGTGTCAGCAGACAGTAATCTTTTATTAAAAAGTAATAGAAAATAGAAAAATTTCACTATGAGATGCATTCCACAAATGATTCTCTGACATAATGAGCCAAAGAATTTTTATCTTTCTTGAGAGATGTATATTTAAATTAATATTAGCCATATAAGAATCCTCTGGTGTTTAACAGAGAATGAACTCTTAAAATACTTGGTCTGACACTCACCAATAGTAAGCAACAGGAAATGAAGAAGATGAGGAAGTCCCACAGCAGAGCAGACAGCCAGAAATTAAGGGCATACACCCCACTCAAAAACTGAATGTGCTTCGCTTTAGTGACTCTCTCATTCACTGTCAGGAGACAAAAGCCACTGACAAGAATACTCACACCAAAATACAAATTTAAGGCTATTTGTGTTCCTGTCATCATTCTACAAAAGAATGAATAAAGCAGACACATTGGTAAAGCAATAAAGTGGGAAACATTAATTTCTAACAATAACTTTAATTATTATTATACATTATATTTATTATTAGCAGCTATTTCACTATTTCAATTAACTTTTAAAGTTAACTTTTAACAAAACACATGGTTGGAAAGGGAAGAAGGGATCTATTTAAAGCTTAAAGTTTAAGTTCAATGAAAAAAGTATACATACGAATATTTAGGTCCACTAGAAGCAGAACGTACAGGCTGAGGTTTGTTGATGACTGTAATGGAAGCATCAGGGCCAGAAAGTGACATAA
Source organism: Bos grunniens (assembly GCF_055505025.1). Classification (NCBI taxonomy): domain Eukaryota; kingdom Metazoa; phylum Chordata; class Mammalia; order Artiodactyla; family Bovidae; genus Bos; species Bos grunniens. Next base: position 23,482,182 of record NC_141189.1, read on the forward strand.
AAATGACATTGTCTAATACAGCCAGAGATAATGGTGATGAATGGTATGCCTCATCGTTGAACCAAAAGTTAACTGTATTTTCATTTCCATTAACCTCAATGGAAAATGCAATAATGCATGAGTAAATACATTTTTGACTATCCACCAAATAGGTCTTCAGATCACCTGGAATGAGAACATAATACTGATCATGGGTTCAGCACGCAATACAGATCATTAACTATGGATTTTAGAGAGGGCGAACCAAATAATTTTATTTGCCTAATATTTTTTTTCCCATTCCCACAATAGCTCTGACAAGCTTTGACCATTTAACTTAAGAATTTTATTCTTCAAAAAGTTTACAAATAGTAAATGCTGGAGGTGGTGGTTTAATCACTAAGTTGTGTCCAACTCTTTGTGACCCCCTGGACTATAGCCTGTAAGGCTCCACTGTCCATGGGATTCTCCAGGCAAGAATCCTGGAGTGGGTTGCCATTTTCTTCTCCAATAAATGCTGAAGAGGGTATAAGTAGATTGATGTAGCCATTATGGAATATAGTAAGAAAGTTCCTTTAAAAATTAAAAATAGAGTTGCCATATGATCCAGCAATTCCATTTCTAGGCATATATTCAGAAAAGATGAAAACTCTATTTTAAAAAGATAAATGCACCCAATGTTTGGAAAACTAAGACCATGGCATCCGGTCCCATCACTTCATGGCAGATAGATGGGGAAACAGTGGAAACAGTGTCAGACTTTATTTTGGGGGGCTCCAAAATCACTGCAGATGGTGGTTGCAGCCATGAAATTAAAAGATGCTTACTCCTTGGAAGGAAAGTTATGACCAACTTAGACAACATATTAAAAAGCAGAGACATTACTTTGTCCACAAAGGTCCATCTAGTCAAGGCTATGTTTTTTTTCAGTAGTCATGTATGGATGTGAGAGTTGGACTATAAAGAAAGCTGAGCACGGAAGAATTGGTGGCTTTGAACTGTGGTGTTGGAGAAGACTCATGAGAGTCCCTTGGACTGCAAGGAGATCCAACCAGTCCATCCTAAAGGAGATCAGCCCTGGGTGTTCATTGGAAGGACTGATGTTGATGCTGCAACTCCAATACTTTAGCCACCTGATGAGAAGAGCTGACTCATTGGAAAAGACCCTGATGCTGTGAAAGATTGAGGGCAGGAGGAGAAGGGGACGATAGAGGATGAGATGGTTGGATGGCATCATCGACTCGAAGGACATGGATTTGGGTGGACTCTGGGAGTTGGTGATGGACAGGGAGGCCTGGCTTGCTGTGGTTCATGGGGTTGCAAAGAGTCGGACATGGCTGAGCGGCTGAACTGAACTGAACTGAATGTAAATAGCAGTGTTATTTTTAATAGCCAAGGCACAGAAGAAACCTAAGTGTCCATCAACAAATAAATGGATAAAGAATATTAATCCTTTATCATTCAGCCATAAAAAGAATGAAATAATGCCATTTACAGTAACATGGGTGGACCTAGTGATTATCATACTAAATGAAGTCAGACAAAAGTAAATACTATGATATCACTTATATACAAAATCTAAAAAATACTACAAATGAACTTGCAAAACAGAAACAGACACATAGGAAAAAACAAACAAACAAAAAAAACCTATGGCTACCAAAGAAGAAAGGGGGAGGAATAAACTAGGAGTATGTGATTAAGAGATACACACTATGAAATATTAAATAAACAAGAAACAAAGATATGGCACAGAAAAATATATCCACTATCATGCAATAACCTATAACAGAAAAGAATCACTTTGCTATACACCTGAACCTAACACAATATTGTAAATCAACTATATTTAATTAAAAAATAAAAATACATAGAAAAATCTTTATTCTGTTAACAGTCCACATACACCTCACACATTTTAGCTAAATTTCACTGAGAAAATGTGAAATACATTAATTAATACTCGGTATTAATTCTCTCAAACTTCTTTTCTTCCTTCAAACTGTCAGTCCCGAAACTGATTTGTAAGGACTTCCACTTCTTTATTTTTTGCATTTTAAACTTTTTATTTTACATTGGAATGTATTAATAATGTTGTGACAATTTCAGGTGGGCAAAAAAGGGATTCAGCCATACATATACATGTATACATTCTCCCCCAAACTCCCTTCCCATCCAGACTGCCACATAACAGTGAGCAGAGTTCCCTGTGATCTATAGTAGGATCTTGCTGGTTATCCATTTTAAATATAGCAGAGTGTACATGTAAATCCTAAACTCCCTAACTATCTCTTCTCCCCATTCTTCCCCATGGAGGAGTAAGTTCATTCTCTAAGTCTATGAGTCTGTCTCTGTTTTGTAAATAAATTCATTTATATCATTTCTTTTTAGATTCTGCATATAAAGGATGTTATATGATATTTCTCTTTCTCTGACTTCACTCAGTATGACAATCTCTAGATTCATCCATGTTGCTGCAAATGGAATTATTTCATACTTTTTTAATGGCTGAGTAATATCCTGCTGTATATATCCACCACATCTTCTTTATCTATTCCTCTGCTGAAGCAACATTTCGGTTGCTTCCATGTCTTGGCCATTGTAAATAGTGCTGCAACGAATATAGGAGTGCATGTATCCTTGTGAAACATGTTTTTCTCTTGGTATATGCCCAACAGTGGGATTTCAGGGTCAAATGGTAGCTCTATTTTTAGTGTTTTAAGGAACCTCTGTACTGTTCTCCATAGTGGCTGTTGTTATTGTTCAGTCACTCAGTTGTGTCCATCTCTTTGCAACCCCATGGATATAGCATGCCAGGCTTCTCTGTCCTTCACCATCTCCTGGAGCCTGCTCAAACTCATCTCCATTGAGTAGGCGATGCCATCCAACCATCTCATTCTATTGTTGTCCCCTTCTCCTCCTGCCTTCAATCTTTCCTGGCATCAGGGTCTTTTCTAGTGAGTCAGCTCTTAGCATAAGGTGGCCAAAGTATTGGAACTTTAGCATCAGTCCTTTCAATAAATATGGAGGGTTGATTTCCTTTAGGATTGACTGGTTTGATATCCTTGCAGTCCAAGGGACTCTCAAGAGTCTTCTCCAGCACCACAGTTCAAATCCATCAGTTCTTTGGTGCTCAGCCATTTTCATGGTACAACTCTCACATCCGTGCATGGCTACTGGAAAAATCATAGCTTTCACTATATGGATGTTTGTCTGCAAAGTGATGTCTCTGCTTTTGAATATGCTCTCTAGGTTTGCCATAGCTTTCCTTCCAAGGAGCAAGTGTCTTTTAATTTAATGGTTGCAGTCACCATCTGTAGTGATTTTGGAATCCAAAAAAATAGTCTGTCACTGTTTCTATTGTTTTCTCATCTATTTGCCATGAAGTGATGGGACTGGATGCCACGATCTTAGTTTTTTTGAATGCTGAGTTTTAAGCCAGCTTTTTCACTCTCCTCTTTAATTTTCATCAAAAGGCTCTTTAATTCCTCTTTTCTTTCTGCCGTAAGGGGGGGTGTCATCTGCATATCTGAGGTTATAGGTATTTCTCCTAGAAATCTTAATTCCAGCTTGTGCTTCATCCAGGTGGGCATTTCTCATAATGCACTCTACATATAAGTTAAATAAACAGGGTGATAATATACAGCCTAGATGTACTCTTTTCCCAATTTTGAATCGGTCCATTGTTTCATGTTCGATTCTAACTGTTGCTTCTTGACCTGCATACAGTTTTCTCAGGAGGCAGGTAAGGTGGTCCAGTATTCCTATCTCTTTAAGAATTTTCCACAGTTTGTTGTGATCCACACCGTCAAAGGCTTTAGCATACTCAATGAAGCAAAAGTCAATGGTTTTCTAGAATTATCTTGCCTTTTCTATGATCCAGCAGATGTTGGCAATTTGATCTCTGGTTCTTCTGCCTTTTCTAAATCCAGGTTGTACATCTGGAAGTTCTCGGTTTATGTACTGTTGATGCCTAGATTGGAGAATTTTGAGTATGACCTTCCTAGCATGTGAAATAACTCCAACTGTGTGGTAGTTTGAACATTCTTTTGCATTGCCTTTCTTTGAGATTGGAGTGAAAACAGACTTTTCCAGTCCTATGTCCACTTCTGAGTTTTCCAAATTTGCTAGTGTATTGAATTCAACACTTTAACAGCATCATCTTTTAGGATTTGAAATAACTCAGCTGTCATTCCATCATGTCCACTAGCTTTGTTCATAGTGATTCTTCCTAAGACCCACTTGACTTCACACTCCAGAATGTTTGACCCTAGGCAAGTAATCACACCATCGTGGTTATCTGGGCCATTAAGATCTTTTTGTACAGTATTTCTGTGTATTCTTGCCACCTCTTCTTAATAACTTTGGCTTCTGTTACCTCCAATCGTTTCTGTCTTTCTGGGGTGGCCAGTGAGGAGATACCCCTCGTCCAAGGTAAGGAGCAGCAGCTGCGCTTTGCTGGAGCAGCCGTGAAGAGATACCCCACATCCAAGGTAAGAGAAACCCAAGTAAGATGGTAGATGTTGTGAGGGCATCAGAGGGCAGACACACTGAAACCATAATCACAGAAAACTAGTCAATCTAATCACATGGACCACAGCCTTGTCTAACTCAACGAAACTAAGCCATGCCGTCAGGGCCATCCAACGGGCGGGTCATGGTGGATAAGTCTGACAGAATGTGGTCCACTGGAGAAGGGAATGGCAAACCACTTCAGTATTCTTGCCTTGAGAACCCCATGAACAGTATGAAAAGTCAAAATGATAGGATACTGAAAGAGGAACTCCCCAGGTCGGTAGGTGCCCAATATGCTACTGGAGATCAGTGGAGAAATAACTCCAGAAAGAATGAAGGGATGGAGCCAAAGAAAAAACAATACCCAGTTGTGGATGTGACTGATGATAGAAGCAAGGTCCAATGCTGTAAAGAGTAATATTGCATAAGAACCTGGAAGGTTAGGTCCATGAATCAAGGCAAATTGGAAGTGGTCAAACAGGAGATGGCAAGATTGAACGTCAACGAATCAGCGAACTAAAATGGACTGGAATGGGTGAATTTAACTTAGATGGCCATTATATCTACTACTGAGGGCAGGAATCCCTTAGAAGAAATGGAGTAGCCATCATGGTCAACAAAAGAGTTCAAAATTCAATACTTTGATGCAATCTCAAAAATGACAGAATGATCTCTGTTTTCAAGGCAAGCCATTCAATATCACAGTAATCTAAGTCTATGCCCCAACCAGTAATGCTGAGGAACCTGACGTTAAACAGTTCTATGAAGACCTACAAGACCTTTTAAAACTAACACCCCCAAAAGATGCCTTTTTCATTATATGGGACTGGAATGCAAAAGTAGGAAGTCAAGAAACACCTGGAGTAACAGGAAAATTTGGCGTTGGAATACGGAATGAAGCAGGGCAAAGGCTAATAGAGTTTTGCCATGAGAACACACTCATCATAGCAAACACCACCAGATGGTCAACACCTAAGTCAGATTGACTATATTCTTTGCAGCTGAAGATGGAGAATCTCTATACAGTCAGCAAAAACAAGAATGGGAGCTGACTGTGGCTCATATCATGAACTCCTTATTGTCAAATTCAGTCTGAAATTGAAGAAAGTAGGGAAAACCACTAGACCACTCAGGTATGATCTAAATCAAATCCCTTATGATTATGCAGTGGAAGTGAGAAATAGATTTAAGGGACTAGATCTGATAGATAGAGTGCCTGATGAACTATGGATGGAGGTTCGTGACATTGTACAGGAGACAGGGATCAAGACCATCCCCATGGAAAAGAAATGCAAAAACAGCAAAATGACTGTCTGGGGAGGACTTACAAATAGCTGTGAAAAGAAGAGAAGTGAAAAGCAAAGGAGAAAAGGAAAGATATAAGCATCTGAATGCAGAGTTCCAAAGAATAGCAAGGAGAGATAAGAAAGCCTTCCTCAGTGATTAATGCAAAGAAATAGAGGAAAACAACAGAATGGGAAAGACTAGAGATCTCTTCAAGAAAATTAGAGATGCCAAGGGAACATTTCATGCAAAGATGGGCTCGATAAAGGACAGAAATGGTATGGACCTAACAGAAGCAGAAGATATTAAGAAGAGATGGCAAGAATACACAGAAGAACTGTACAAAAAAACATCTTAATGACCCAGATAATCACAATGGTGTGATCACTCACCTAGAGCCAGACATCCTGGAATGTGAAGTCAAGTGGGCCTTAGGAAGCATCACTATGAACAAAGCTAGTGGAGGTGACGGAATTCCAGTTGAGCTATTTCAGATCCTGAAAGATGATGCTGTGAAAGTGCTGCACTCAATATGCCAGCACATTTGGAAAACTCAGCAGTGGCCACAGGACTGGAAAAGGTCAGTTTTCATTCCAATCCCAAAGAAAGGCAATGCCAAAGAATGCTCAAACTACCGCACAATTGCACTCATCTCACACACTAGTAAAGTAATGCTCAAAATTCTCCAAGCCAGGCTTCAGCAAAAACCAGTTTCAAGCTGGTTTTAGAAAAGGCAGAGGAACCAGAGATCAAATTGCCAACATCTGCTGGATCATCGAAAAAGCAAGAGAGTTCCAGAAAAACATCTATTCCTGCTTTATTGCCTATGCCAAAGCCTTTGACTGTGTGGATCAGAATAAACTGTGAAAATTCTGAAAGAGATGGGAATACCAGACCACCTGACCTGCCTCTTGAGAAACCTATATGCAGGTCAGGAAGCAACAGTTGGAACTGGACAAGGAACAACAAACTAGTTCCAAATAGGAAAAAGAGGATATCAAGGCTGTATATTGTCACCCTGCTTATGTAACTTCTATGCAGAGTACATCATGAGAAACACTGGGCTGGAAGAAGCACAAGCTGGAATCAAGATTGCTGGAAGAAATATCAATAACCTCAGATATGCAGATGATACCACCCTTATGGCAGAAAGTGAAGAGGAACTCAAAAGCCTCTTGAAAGTGAAAGAGGAGAGTGAAAAATTTGGCTTAAAGCTCAACATTCAGAAAACTAAGATCATGGCATCTGGTCCCATCACTTCACAGGAAATAGATGGGGAAGCATTGGAAACAGTGGCATACTTTATTTTGGCGGGCTCAAAAATCACTGTAGATGGTGATTGCAGCCATGAAATTAAAAGACACTTACTCCTTGGGAGGAAAGTTATGACCAACCTAGATAGCATATTCAAAAGCAGAGACATTACTTTGCCAACAAAGGTCCATCTATTCAAGGCTATGGTTTTTCCAGTAGTCATGTATGGATGTGAGAGTTGGACTGTGAAGAAAGCTGAGCACCAAGAATTGATGGTTTTGAACTGTGGTGTTGGAGAAGACTCTTGAGTCCCTTGGACTGCAAGGAGATCCAACCAGTCCATTCTAAAGGAGATCAGTCCTGGGTGTTCTTTGGAAGTACTGATGCTAAAGCTGAAACTCCAGTACTTTGGCCACCTGATGAGAAGAGTTGACTCATTGGAAAAGACTCTGATGCTGGGAGGGATTGGGGGCAGGAGGAGAATGGGACGACAGAGGATGAGATGGCTGGATGGCATCACCGACTCGAAGGACATGAGTTTGGGTGAACTTGGGTGTTCGTGATGGACAAGGAGGCTGGGTGTGCTGCAATTCATGGCGTTGCAAAGAGTTGGACATGACTGAGCCATTGAACTGAACTGATGTGATATCTCATGGCAATTTTGATTTGCCTTTCTCTAATAATTAGTGATGTTAAGCATCTTTTCATGTGCCTTTTGTCCATCTGTATGTCTTATTTGCAGGGACTTCTACTTCTAACATTGATGATTAAGAAAAACAAATCATTATTAAGAAAAACCAGAAAGCCTGAAAAATTTTGTGTTTATAAAACAAATGTGGTTGAATGAATCAGAAAATTAGCAAAGCAACTAGCTTTGGAAATACAAAGACCTGAGAGAAAAAGAAAACTCACCTAGTCAAAAGTTTTATACTACTTTTCCCTTCTTACAGTTGTAGAAATAGAAGGTCGAGAAGCATAGCTGAAAGTGAGGAAAAGACTACAGTTAATAAGAACTTACAGATGTTTCATGATGCTTAGAATAAAAAACAGATATTTCAAGCTTATCTAAGAAGTCACAGTATAAAAATTCAAGATAGAGAAGCTGATAGAAGTGAGCCTTATACTCAGTCTCAGAGCATGGGCCATATCAGACATGAAGCTTTTTTTTATGGTCCATAAGCTAAGAATTATTTTTACATTTTTAATTGATGAAAAATAATATAGAAAAAGATGAAGGTAGAGAAGAAGAAAGAAGAAAGAGAGGAAAAAAAGAAGAGGGATGTGGAGGGAAGGAAGAGGTGGAGATGGAGGGAGGGGGACAAGGAGGAGGAAGAAAGAGGACAAGGAAGAAGGAGAACACAGAGACTGTATGTGGACTATAATGCCTAAAATATATACCATGTGGCTTTTGTACAGAACATTCTGGATGGCTCTTGTTTTAGTAGCTGAAAAGAAAATGAGAAGCTTGCTTTATGCTGCTTCCACAAAAAAATCATTTCTTGATTTCCAAGACTAAAAGGTGAAAGGTTAACAAACTGAAGATAAAATGATCCTTAAAATGTTGAGGGAAATAAGTAAAGAATCAGGGAGGAAAAAAAAATCTCATTCAGGGAGAAAAACTAGAGTTCAAGGCTCACTAAGAACAGAGAGATCTGGGAAGTACTCTCAGTCTTTCAACAGGTACATTTAAGAGGTTATATGCCAAGAGTAAAGATAAATACAATAGATCAGGTCTTATAAGACTAAATCAATATTATATCCCTTCAATCCTATTAAAGTCAGCTATCCTGAATATAACTGAGCAAATTAATAAATAAAGCCACTCAGAAGGATAATCTTAGCTTAATCCTCCATAGACTTTAGTATTTTAACATAATGTCCAGCATTCACTAAAAGTAACCAGATATTGTAAATGTGATCAAGAGAAAAAAGTAGTAAAAACACACCAAATATAAGGGTTAAAATAATCATAATTTGGAGCAGGACCTCTGCCCTGCATTGGGGAAAGTTCCCTGACATGGAGATCAGTGACCTGCAATGTCAGCAGGACCTGGAGGGCTTTAATTAGAAAGCAGGCTGATAGCTGTGATAAATGTCCTGACAATGAGGGAGGATATAAGCCTATAAAATAATTCTATAAAAACAAGGCAAGATTCAAGAACATCCCTTTTTGAGGACTGGTTCGAGATGGTGAAGTGGACACATGTGCACTCATCTCCTCCTGCAAGAGCACTGAAATTGCAATTAACTGTTGAACAACCATAGACAGGAATATGCTGGAACCCAACAACAACAGAATAAAGATACTCCACATCCAAAGACAAAGAAGCCACAACAAAATGGTAGGAGGAGTGCAATCATGATAAAATTAAATCATATACCTGCTGGATAGGCAATGCATAAACTGGAGAACAATAATACCACAGATGGTCACCCACTATTGTGAACGTTCTGAGCCCCATATCAAGCTTCCCAGTCTGGATATCCAGCAAAGGGACTAGAAATCCCCAGAGAATCTGACTTTGAAGACCAGCAAGATTTCATTGCGAGACTTCTACAGAGACCCCAGTCTTGGAGGGCACACACAAAATCTCATGCACACCAGGACACAGAGGAAAGAAGCAGTGACCCCAGAGGTGGCTGAACCAGACCTACCCACTACTGTTGCAGGGTCTTTTGCAGAGATATCGGGCAGTAGTGGCTCACTGTGGAGACAAAAGTACTGGCAGCAGCACTTCTAAGAAGTACCCCTTCATGTGAGCCCCCCCTTGGAGGTTGCCATTGGCCCTTCCATAGAACCTGTAGACTCCAGAGCTGGGTCACCACAGGCTACACAAACAGGGAAGGAGTGCAGCCCCACCCATCAGCAAAAAAATTGATTAAAGTTTTACTGAGCATGGCCCTGCTGACCAGAGAAAGACCCAGTTCTACCCACCACAAGTCTCTCCCATCAGGAAGTTTGCACAAGCCTCTTAAATAACCTCATCCACCAAAGGGTAGATAGCAGAAGCAAGGTCTACAATCCAGCAGCCTCCAGAATCAAAACTGCAATCACAAAAAGTTACACAAAATGAAAAGGCAGAGAATCGTGTCCCAGTTGAAGGCACAAGACAAAAGCCCAGAAAAATGACAAATGAAGTGGAGATAGGCAAACTCCCAGAAAAGAGGATTCAGAATAATGATAGTGAAGATGATCCAGGACCTTGGAAAAATAATGGAGAAGATGCAAGAAATGTTTAACAAACACCTAGAAGAACTAAATAGCAAACAAACAGAGATGGAAAATACAATAACTGAAACGAAAAATACACTAGGAAGAATCAATAACAGAATAACTGAAGCAGAAGAATGAATAAGTGAACTGGAAAACAGAAGGTGTAAATCATTATCATGGAACACAATGAAGAAAAAAGAATGAAAAAAAAAATGAAGATAGCCTAAGAAACTTCTGGGACAGTAGTAAATGAACCAACAATCACAGTATAGGGATCCTGGAAGGAAAAGAGTGAGGGAAAAAAAAAAGAAAAAACAACCAAGAAAATATTTGAAAAGATAATAGTTGAAAAATTTCATAACATGGGAAAGGGAACAGTCAACCAATTCCAGGAAGTGCAAAGAGTTCCAGGCTGGATAAAACCAAGGAGGAATACACAGAGACTCATAGAAATCCAACTGGCAAAAATTAAAGACAAAGATAAAATATTTAAAACAATAGAGTGTCAGACTTTATTTTTTGGGGGCTCCAAAATCACTGCAGATGGTGACTGCAGCCATGAAATTAAAAGATGCTTACTCCTTGGAAGGAAAGTTAAGACCAACCTAGATAGCATATTCAAAAGCAGAGACATTACTTTGCCAACAAAGGTCCATCCAATCAAGGCTATGGTTTTTCCAGTGGTCATGTATGAATGTGAGAGTTGGACTGTGAAGAAAGCTGAGTGCCAAAGAATTGATGCTTTTGAACAGTGGTGTTGGAGAAGACTCTTGAGAGTCCCTTGGACTGCAAGGAGATCCAACCAGTCCATTCTACAGGAGATCAGCCCTGGGTGTTCATTGGAAGGACTGATGCTAAAGCTGAAACTGCATTACTTTGGTCACCTGATGCAAAGAGTTGACTCATTGGAAAAGACCCTGATGCTGGGAGGGATTGGGGGCAGGAGGAGAAGGGAACAACAGAGGATGAGATGGCTGGATGGCATCACTGACTCAATGGACATGAATTTGAGTGAACTCTGGGAGTTGGTGATGGACAGGGAGGCCTGGCGAGCTGCGATTCATGGGGTCACAAAGAGTCAGACATGACTGAGTGGCTGAACTGAACTGAAGAGAAAAATGACAAATAACATCCAAGGAAACTTCCATGAGGTCATGAGCTGATTTTTCAGCAGAAACTTTGCAAGCCATAAGTGAGGGGCATGATACACTTAGAGTGATGAAATAGATAAACCTACAACCAAGAATACTGTGCCCAGGGAGGATCTCATTCAGATTTGACAGAGAAATCAAAACTTTACCAGCAATTAAAAGCTAAGAGAATTCAGCACCACCAAAACATCTTTATAACAAATGCTAAAGGAACTTCTCTAAGCAGGAAACACAAGAAAAAGAAAAGATCTACAAAACAAACCCAGAACAATTAAGAAAATGGTCATAGGAATATATATATATACTGATAATTACCTTAAAAGTAAATAAATTAAATGCACCAACCAAAAGACATAGACTGACTGGGTGGATACATAAAATCAAAGCCCATATATATCCTCTCTACATGAAACCCACTTCACACCTAGGGACACATACAGACTGAAAGTAAGGGGGTGGGAGACGGTATACTATGCAAATGGAAATCAAAAGAAATTTGGAATAGCAATACTCATATCAGACAAAATAGACTAAATCAGACTATTATAAGAGACAAAGAAGGACACTGCACAATGGTTGTAGGATCAATTCAAGAAGACATTATAAATATATATGCACCCAGCATATGAGCACCTCAATATATAAGGCAAATATTAAAAAAGATAAAGGGAGAAGTTGACAGTAATATGATAATAGTGGGGGACTTTAACACCCCACTTTCATCAATGAACAGATCATTCAGACAGAAAATGGATAGGAAAACACAAGCCTTAAAATGATAGATAAGCCTCAGTTCAGTTCAGTTCAGTCACTCAGTCATGTCCAACCCTTTGTGACCCATGAACCACAGCACGCCAGGCCTCCCTGTCCATCACCAACCCCTGGAGTTCACCCAAACCCAGGTCCATCAGGTTGGTGATGCCATCCAACCATCTCAACCTCTGTCGTCCTCCTCAATCTTTTCCAGCATCAGGGTCTTTTCAAATGAGTCAGCTCTTGGCATCAGGTGGCCAAAGTATTGGAGTTGCAGCTTAAAAATCAGTCCTACCAATGAATACCCAGGACTGATCTCCTTTAGGATGGACTGGTTGCATCTACTTGCAGTCCAAGGGACTCTCAAGAATCTTCTCCAACACCACAGTTTAAAAGCATCAATTCTTCTGCTCTCAGCTTTCTTTATAGTCCAACTCTCACATCTATACATGACTGTTGGAAAAACCATAGCCTTGACTAGATGGACCTTTGTTGGCAAAGTAATGTCTCTGTTTTTTAATTTGCTGTCTAGATTGGTCATAACTTTCCTTCCAGGGAGTAAGCATCTTTTAATTTCATGGCAATCACCATCTGCAGTGATTTTGGAGCCCAGAAAAATAGTCAGCTACTGTTTCCACTGTTTCCCATCTATTTGCCATGAAGTGATGGGACCGGATGCCATGATCTTAGTTTTCTGAATGTTGAGCTTTAAGCCAACTTTTTCACTCTCCTCTTTCACTTTCATCAAGAGGCTCTTTAGTTCTTCTTCACTTTCTGCCATAAGGGTGAGCCTAGAGGGACTTAATTCATATTTACAAGACATTCCATCCAAAAGCAGAATACAGTTTCTTCTCAAGTGCAAATGGAACATTCTCCAAGATTGACCACATGCTGAGTCAGAAGGTGAGCCTTGGTAAATTTAAGAACATTGAAATCATATCAATCATCTTTTCTGACCACAATACTATGATATTATATATCAATTACAGAATAAAAAGCCTCAAAAACACAAACACATGAGGACTAAACAGTATACTAGTAAATAACCAACAGGTCACTGAAGAAATCAAAGAGAAAATATAAAAAGTACCTAGAAACAAGTGACAACAAAAACATAATGAACCCAAGCCTATGGGATATAAGAAAGAGGGATGCTTATAGTATTACAATCGCACTTGAAGAAACAAGAAAAATCTCAAATAAACAACCTAACCTTACAACAAAAGCAATCAGAGAAAGAAGAACAAACAAAATCCGAAGTTAATAGAAGGAAAGAAATTATGAACAGAGTAGAAATAAATGGAAAAAGAACTGCTGAAAAAAATAGCAAAGATTATTAAAACTAAAAGTTGATTCTTTGAGGAGATAAACAAAATTGATAAACTGTTATTCAGACTCATCAAGAAAAAAAAAAAAAGAAGTCTCAAATCAATAAAGTAGAAATGAAAATAGAAGTGAAAACTGACACCACAGAAATACAAAGATCGTGAAAGTCTGTTATAAGTAATAATATTCCTATAAAAGGGACAACCTGGAAAAAATGGACAAATTCTTACAAAGACACAATCTTCCAAGATTGAACTAGGAAGAAAAGAAAATATATACAGACCAATCACAAGCACTGAAATTGAAACTGTGATTAAAAAATCTTCAAACAAAGAAATCAACAAAAGCCCAGGGACAGATGCATTCATAGGAAAATTCTATCAAATATTTAGAGAAGAGATAACACTTATCCTGCTAAAACTCTTCCAAAAAAATTGCAGATGGAAGAACACTCCCAAACTCATTCTATGAGGCCACTATCACCCTGATACCAAAACCAGACAAAGTACCACACAAAAATAAAGTTACAGACCAATATCACTGATGAACATAGAGGCAGATATCCTCAACAAAACACTAGTAAACAGAATTCAATGAGAGGGTAACAGGCAGGAAGAGTAGGGGGTCTCCAAATGGAGGAAACAGGCTGCAAGTGTCAGACATTTTTTACTTCTCTCTTAAGCTGCAAGAGGAAACAAACTACAAGTGTTAGATTTTTTTCCCCTTCTCTATACAAATTAAAAAGAGGTTTCTTTTAAAATTCTGTGTTGCCATGATGACACCTGGTTCCACCTGAACTTAACTTTTCTCAAACCTTGAACTAATCAATGCTTTTTTCTTATGGAAATGTTTGTTTTCAGTTCAGTTCACTTCAGTTCAGTCGCCCAGTCGTGTCCGACTCTTTGCGATCCCATGAATCGCAGCACACCAGCTCCCTGTCCATCACCAACTCCCGGAGTTCACTCAGACTCATGTCCATCGAGTCAGTGATGCCATCCAGCCATCTCATCCTCTGTTGTCCCCTTTTCCTCCTGCCCCCAATCCCTCCCAGCATCAGAGTTTTTTCCAATGAGTCAATTCTTTGCATGAGGTGGCCAAAGTACTGGAGTTTCAGCTTTAACATCATTCCTTCCAAAGAAATCCCAGGGCTGATCTCATTTGTAATGGACTGGTTGGATCTCCTTGCAGTCCAAGGGACTCTCAAGAGTCTTCTCCAACACCACAGTTCAAAAGCATCAATCAGAGTGAACATGGTGGAGAGGTCTGATAGAATGTGGTCCACTGGAGAAGGGAATGGCAAACCAGTTCAGTATTCTTGCCTTGAGAACCCCATGAACAGTATAAAAAGGCAAAATGATAGGATACTGAAAGAGGAACTCCCCAGGTCGGTAGGTGCCCAATATGCTACTGGGAGATCAGTGGAGAAATAACTCCAGAAAGAATGAAGGGATGGAGCCAAAGCAAAAACAATACCCAGCTGTGGATGTGACTGGTGATAAAAGCAAGGTCTGATGCTGTAAAGAGCAATATTGCATAGGAACCTGGAATGTCAGGTCCATGAATCAAGGCAAATTGGAAGTGGTCAAACAGGAGATGGCAAGAGTGAATATCGACATTCTAGGAATCAGCAAACTAAAATGGCCCTGAGGAGATGCATGGCCTACTTGGGACTGTGCCCTTGTGGTGCACCCAGGAGCCTGAGCGGCTTGGACCTGGGAAGTGCATGCCACCTTGGGCTGTGGCAACCCCATGTGCCCCAACAACCATGAGCACTCCCCACACATGTCAGCACAGTGGCATTTGTAGGGTCTCTCCCTCTCCACAGCACAATGGAGTAAGGGAGCCTGAATAAGAGGCCACTTTCAACCCCTTGTGTCAGGGCAGAGATCAGACACTGAAGAAAGACTTGCAAGCAGAGGAAGCCAACCTAAGCAAAGAAAAGATGGGGGAACTGTTAGGGGAAGCACACTGATTGAAACCACCCACCCTGGCCAGGCACCATAGTAACCATTTGCATGAGTTGTTTTATGACAGGAGATCATGATAAGGAATACGGAACTAATAAGCCACCACCAACAGGAACAGTTTGGGAAAGGTCTAAAGGAGACACCGCGTGTCTGTCCACTTCCCAGAATCCCTCTCGCTAGCATCCATCTTCGCTGTGTGATGTGTGTGCCACCAGGAAAGACTCTGAATTAGAATGATTGGCCAAAGACCACCCGGAAACTAATCCCATTACCATAAACCCGAGACTGTGAGCCACGCGGCAGAGCAGTTCTGCCCCCAATCCTTGCAGTCCAAGGGACTCTCCACCCTACTGCTCTCCACTCGGGTGCCCTTTCCCAATAAAATCTCTTGCTTTGTCAGCACATGTGTCTCCTTGGACAATTCATTTCCAAGTGTTAGACAAGAGCCCAGTTTCGGGCCCTGGAAGGGGTCTGCCTTCCTGCAACAGAACCACTCCAGAAGTGGCAGGTGTAACAGATTAAATCCTGAAATCAAACTGAGACTGTTCACTTCAGGGGCAACTGTAGACTTTGGGGGAAAGTACAAGCCAGAACAAGGGAATATCTGACACTGAACTAACTCCACACTGCCCACAACAGCTTGAAAGATATTCCTAGATTCTGAGTAGACATTGTGACTGGAGCAAGAAAGTAGTGGAATCCCATGAAAATTTTTTTTCTTTTCTTTATTATTATTTTTGGGCTCCAAAATCACTGCAGATGGTGAATGCAGCCATGAAATTAAAAGATGCTTACTCCTTGTAAGGAAAGTTATGACCAACCTAGACAGCATATTAAAAAGTAGAGACATTACTTTGTCAACAAAGGTCTGTCTAGTCAAGGCTATGGTTTTTCCAGTAGTCATGTATGGATGTGAGAGTTGGACTATAAAGAAAGCTGAGCACCGAAGAATTGATGCTTTTGAACTGTGGTGTTGGAGAAGACTCTTGAGAGTCCCTTGGACTGCAAGGAGATGTAATCAGTCCATCCTAAAGGAGATCAGTCCTGGGTGTTCATTGGAAGGACTGATGTTGAAGCTGCAACTCCAATACTTTGGCCACCTGATGTGAAGAGCTGACTCATTGGAAAGACTCCGATACTGGGAAAGATTGAGATCAGGAGGAGAAGGGGACGACAGAGGATGAGATGGTTGGAGTGCATCACCGACTCAATGGACATGAGTTTGGGTAAAATCTGGGAGTTGGTGATGGACAGGGAGGCCTGGTGTGCTGCACTCCATGGGGTTGCAGAGTCAGACACGACTGAGTGACTGAAATGAACTGAACTGAATAAACTTGTATGCTGGTAAAGAAGCAACAGAACCAGACATGGGAAAACCGATTGGTTTCAAATTGGGAAAGGAGAATGTCAAGTCTGTACATTGCCACCCTGCTTATTTAAATCATATGTAGAGTACATCATGTGAAGTGCCGGACTGGGTTGAATCACAAACTGCAATCAAGATTGCCAGGAGAAATAGCAACCTCAGGTATGCAGATGATGCCACTCTAATGGCAGAAAGTGAGGAGGAACCAAAGAGCTTCTTGATGAGGGTGAAAGAGAAGAGAGAAAAAATTGACTAGAGACTCACCATTAAAAACCTGAGATCATGGCTTCTGGTCCCATTACTTCATGGTAAGTAGAAAGGGAAAAAATGGAAGCAGGGACATATTTTATTTTCTTGGTCTCCAAAATCAATGTGGATGGGAACTGCAGCCATGAAATTAAAAGACACTTGCTCGTTGGAAGGAAAGCTATGACAAACCTTGTGTATTAAAAAGCAGAGACATCACTTTGACAACAAAAGTCTGTATACTCAAAACTATGGTTTTTCTAGTAGTCATGTAGGAATGTGAGAGTTGGACCATAAAGAAAGTTGAATACTGAAGAATAGATGCTTTCAAATTGTGGTGCTAGAGAAGACTCTTGAGAGTCTGTTAGACTGCAAAGAGATAAAATCAGTCAGCCCTAAAGGAAAATGATTCTGAGTATTCATTGGGAAGGACTGTTGCTGAAGCTGAGCCCAATACTTTGGCCACCTGATGCTAAGAACCGACTCATTAGAGAAGACCCTGATGCTGGGAAAGATTGAAGGGAAAAGGAGAAAGAAGTGACAGAGGATGAGATGGTTAGATAGCATCATCCACTCAATAGACATGAATATGAGAACTTCAGGAGATAGTGGAGGACAGAAGAGCCTGGCATGCTGCAGTTCACGTGGTCTCAAAGAATCAGACACAACTTATCTTCTGAACAACAAAAACAACAATAATCACTGATTTTGAGCATCCTTTATATGTTTATTGACCTGCAGCCATGAAATTAAAAGACGCTTACTCCTTGTAAGGAAAGTTATGACCAACCTAGATAGCATATTCAAAAGCAGAGACATTACTTTGCCAACAAAGTCCATCTAGTCAAGGCTATGGTTTTTCCTGTGGTCATGTATGATGTGAGAGTTGGACTGTGAAGAAGGCTGAGCGCCAAAGAATTGATGCTTTTGAACTGTGGTGTTGGAGAAGACTCTTGAGAGTCCCTTGGACTGCAAGGAGATCCAACCAGTCCATTCTGAAGGAGATCAGCCCTGGGATTTCTTTGGAAGGAATGATGCTAAAGCTGAAACTCCAGTACTTTGGCCACCTCATGCGAAGAGTTGACTCATTGGAAAAGACTCTGATGCTGGGAGGGATTGGGAGCAAGAGGAGAAGGGGATGACAGGGGATGAGATGGCTGGATGGCATCACTGACTCGATGGACGTGAATCTGAGTGAACTCCGGGAGTTGGTGATGGACAGGGAGGCCTGGTGTGCTGTGATTCATGGGGTCGCAAAGAGTTGGACATGACTGAGCGACTGATCTGATCTGATCTGATCTGAAGTCTTCTTTGGAGAAATGTCTGCTTAGGTCCTCTGTTCAGTTTTTGATTGGGCTGTTTTTGTAATACTGAGCTGTATGAGCTACTTATATATTTTGGAGATTAATCCTTTGTCTGTTGCTTCATTTGAAGCTTATTTTCTCCCATTCTGAGGGTTGTCTTTTTCATCTTGCTTATTGTTTCCTTTGCTGTGCAAAATGCTGGAGAGGATGTGGACAAAAGAGAATCCTACTACACTATTGGTGGAAATGTAAATTGATACAGTCACTATGGAGAACAGTACGGAGATTCCTTAACAAACTAGGAATAAAACCACCATGACTGAGCAATCCCATTACTGGGCTATACCCTAAGAAAACCATAATTCAAAAAGACACATGTACCCCAATGTTCATTGCTGCACTCTTTACAATAGCCAGGACATGGAACCAACCTAGATATCCAACAACAGATGAATGAATAAAAAGATACAGTATATATATGTGTGTGTATACACACACACACACACACACACAATGGACTATTATTCAGCTGTATAAAGGAATAAATCAGAGCCAGCTGTAGTAAAGTGGATGAACCTAGAACCAATTATATGAGTGAAGTAAGTCAGAAAGAGAAAAACAAACATCATATATTAACAGATATATATGAAATCTAGAAAAATAGTACTAGTAAACCTATTTGAAGAGAAGAAATGGAGATGCAGACATAGGCAACAGTTTGTGTACACTGCATGAGAAGGAGGGAGTAGAACGAATTGAGAAATTAGCATTGATATATATACATTATTGTGTAAAATAGGGATCCCAACGAGCACTCTGTGATGACCTAAAAGGAGGGGGATGGGAGCAGGGAGGGGTTTTTAAAAAGGGAGGAAATATAGATATATAATTATGATTAACTCATGTTAATCTGTTATGCAGCAGAAAACAACACAGCATTGTAAAGCAATCATCCTCCAATTAAATTTTATTTTAGAAAATTTAGATAAAACAATCAATGGGGGAAAAAGAAACACTGTTGAAAGAAAAGACAATTAACAGAAACTAAACCTAAGATTATCCAGATGTTGGAATTAGCACAATGAGATTTTAAAACACCTGTAAATACTCTCGATGATAAAATAAATGTTTGTAATACATAAAATATATTAAAATGAAAAATTGGGGAATTCTAGAACTAAAGGAAATATAATATATCATGGTGGTGGTGGGGGGAACTTTTCACTAGATGCTGTTAGAGAAACAGAGATGACAAAAGAGAGAAACAATAATCTTGTTGTTGTTCAGTCACTCAGTGGTGTCCAAGTCTTTGGAACCCCATGAACTGCAGCACGTCAGGCTTCCCTGTCTTTCATTATCTCCCAGAGTTTGCTCAAACTCATGTCCCTTGAGGTGGTGATGCCACTGAACCATCTCATCCTCTGTCACCCCCTTCTCCTCTTGCCCTCAATCTTTCCCAGCATCAAGGTTTTTCCAATGAGTTGGCTCTTTGCATCAGGTGGCCAAAGTTATTGGAGTATCAGCGTCAGCATTAGTCCTTCCAATGAATATTCAGGGTTGACTTTCTTTAGGTTTGACTGGTTTTATCTTCTTGCTGTCCAATGGACTCTCACAAGTCTTCTCCAACACCACAATTTGAAATTCTTCAGTACTCAGCCTTCTTTATGGTCCAACTATCACATATGTACATGACAACTGGAAAAATCATAGCTTTGCCTATTCAAGTTTTTGTTTCAGGGAAAGTGATGTCTCTGCTTTTGAATACACTGTGAATGTGAAAGTCGTTCAGTTGTGTCCCACTCTTTGTGATTCCATGAATTGTACAGTTCATGGAATTCTCCAGGCCAGAATACTGGAGTAGACCTTTCCCTTCTCCAGAGGATCTTCCCAACCCAGGGATCAAACTCAGGTCTCCCACATTGCAGGTGGATTCTTTACCAGCTGAGTCACCAGGGAAGCCCAAGAATACTGGAGTGGGTAGCCTATCCCTTCTCCAGTGGATCTTCCTGACCCAGGAATTGAACTGGGGTCTCCTGCTTTGCAGGCAGATTATTTACCAACAGAGCTATCAGGGAAACCCTTAATACACTGTACAACAACCATAAGACATACCAATAGAATTAACCAAAGAAAAGAAAGAAAACATTTTTAAATAAATTGGGCCCTGGGGACTTGTTAGACAATATAAAAACCCTAGTACACATGTAACTGAGCTTCTTTAAAAAATGAGAACTAAAATGCAACAGGAAATATATTTCAAAAAATAATGT
Organism: Bos grunniens; assembly: GCF_055505025.1. Classification (NCBI taxonomy): domain Eukaryota; kingdom Metazoa; phylum Chordata; class Mammalia; order Artiodactyla; family Bovidae; genus Bos; species Bos grunniens. The sequence goes on from NC_141189.1 coordinate 23,502,811, forward strand.
GTGATAATTTCTTGAACTTGATGAAAGACAAACTTGTGAATTTTTAAAAAAGCTTTATCAATTTCCATGCATGATGAAGATAACAAACTATTTTAAAATATATCAAATCTAAGGATTGAACAGCAAATATAAAGGGGACTTCCTAAAAAATATCAAAGAAAAATGACAATACTTTCGGTGGAAACAAGAATATGAATAACCACAAACTTCTGTGGGACCCAGAAATGAATGTGATAATATCTTCAAAGGGATGAAGGAGAAAGAAAAACTGTTAACTAAGAATTGTATAAACAGTGAATATTTTGTTCAAGAAAGAAAGCAGTGTATTAGGAAAAAAAATGGCAACTTAGGAAAATCCACCTTCCCTGTCACCTCACAAAGATTAATGTATAATCACCTATGAATAAAAGCAGGTCCAGGTGAACTATAGCACTCACTTAAGAACACCATATACAAACACCATAACACCATAACAAAAATCTGAGAATAACTACACAAGAACAGAGGAAGACAATTTCACTTGGCCTACCTCATTACACTCCACAAGCTGACATTATTCAGAAGCAGAAAGGAAAACCCCAGCTAGTAAGAGTTCCTCCTGGCAGGCAAGGAAGAGTAGGGTGGGGGACCAGCTTCTCCAGACTTGTATCACACTGGGTGAAATTTCCACTTCAGTTTCACTTCACACAGACTCAGTAAAGCTGAGACTTATTTACCAGGCTATGGACAAGGAAGAAAAGCACATACACCAAAGCCACTGTGGTTCAGAGAACTGCTAGGCAGAAAAGAGCAGCTTTTGCCACTGGCAACTCAACAGTCATATTTTGTTCCTGTTTTTGTTCACTCTTTCAGTCATGTCCAACTCGTTGCCACCCCATGGTCTGCAGCATGCCAGGCTTCCCTGTCCTTCACTATCTCACAGAGTTTGCCCAAATTCATGTCTATTAAGTTGATGATGCCATGCAACCATCTCACCTTCTGTTGTCCCCTTCACCTTCTGCCTTCAATCTTTCCCAGCATCAGTCTTTTTCAATGAGTCTTCACATCAGGTGGCCAAAGTATTGGAGCTTCAGCATCAGTCCTTCCAACAGATATGCAGGGTTGACTTCCTTTAGGATTGACTGGTTTGATCTCCTTGCGTTCAGGTGACTCTCAAGAGTTTTCTCCAGCACCACAGTTTAAAAGCATCAATTCTTTGGTGCTCAGTCTTTTTTATGGTCCAACTCTTACATCTGTACATGATGACTGGAAAAACCATAGCTTTCACTATATGGATCTTTGTGGGCAAAGCGATGTCTCTACTTTTTCAGAGCCTTTCTTACAAAGAATGAGCGTCTTTTAATTACATAGCTGGAGTCACCGTCTGCAGTGATTTTGGAGCCCCCAAAAATAAAGTCTATCTCTGTTTCCATTGTTTCCCCATCTATCTGCCATCAAGTGATGGTACTGGATGACATGATCTTAGAGTTTTGAATGTTGAGTTTTAAACCATCTTTTTCACTCTCCGTTTTCATACTAATCAAGAGGCTCTTTAGCTCCTCTTCCCTTTCTGCCATAAGGGTGGTCTCGTCTGCATATCTGAGGTTATCAGTATTTCTCCCGACAATCTTGATTCCAACGTAAGCTTCATCCAGTCCAGCACTTCACATGACATACTCTGTATAGAAGTTAAATAAGCAGGGTGACAACATACAGCCTTAACGTACTCCTTTCCCAATGGTGAACCAGTTCACTGTTTCATGTTCATTTCTAACTTTTGCTTCTTGACCTGAATACAGGTTTCTCAGGAGGCAGGTAAGGTGGCCTGGTATTCCCAACTCTTTGAGAACTTTCCACAATTTGTTGTGATCCATACAGTCAAAAGCTTAAGCATAGTCAATGAAACAGGAGCAGTTTTTTTGAAATCTCTTGTTTATTTTATGATCCAAAGGATGTTGGCAATTTGATCTCTGGTTCCTCTGCCTTTTTGAAATCTAGCTTCTACATCTGAAAAATCTGTTTACGTACTGTTGAAGCCCAGCTTGAAGGATGTTGAGGATGACCTTGCTAGCATATGAAATGAGAGCAATTGTGCAGTAGTGTGAAAATTCTTTGGCATTGCCCTTCTTTGGGGATTGGAAAGAAAATTGACCTTTTCCAGTCCTTTGGCCACTGCTGAGTTTTCCAAACTTTCTGACATATTGAGTGCAGCACTTTAGTTCATCTAGAATTCCATCACCTCCACTAGCTTTGTTCGTAGTAATGCTTCCTAAGGTTCGCTTAACTTCATACTCCAAGATATCTGGCTCTAGGTGAGTTACCATACCATTGTTGCTATCGTCATTAAGACCTTTTGTTGTACAGTTCTGTGTATTCTTGGCACCTCTCTTTAATATCTTCCGCTTCTGTTAGGTCTGTACCATTTCTGTCCATAATAGTGCCCATATTTGCATGTAATGTTTCCTTGGTATCTCTAATTTCTTGAGGGAATCTTTAGCCTTTCCCATTCTATTTTTTTGCTCAATTTCTTTACATTGTTCACTTAAGAAGGCTTTCTTATCTCTCCTTGCTATCCTCTGGAACTTTGCATACATCCTTTTGTTCTCCTTTGCCTTTTGCTTCTCTTCTGTTCTCAGCTATTTGTTTTTTTTTTTTTTTTTAAAGAAGGGCCGAGGGCCCTTTGAGCTAGCGAAGCGAAGGAAGGGCGCATAAACAGCGGGTTAAAGTGCTCCTCTCAGCTATTTGTAAGGCCTCCTCAGAAATCCACCGTGCCTTGTTGCATTTCTTATTCATGGAGATGGTTTTGGTCACTGCCTCCTGTACAGTGTTACAAACCTTTGTCCATAGCTCTTCAGGCACTCTATCAGATATAATCCCTTGGATCTTTGTCACTTCCACTGTATAATCATAACGGATTTGATTTAGGTCATACCTAAATGACCTAGTGATTTTCTCTACTTTCTTCAATTTAAGTCTGAATTTTGCAAACCACTTCAGCACTCTTTCTTTTAGAACCCCATGAAAGCGAAAGTGAAAATCTCTCAGTCATGTCCGACTCTTTGTGACCCCATGGACTATACAGTCCATGGAATTCTCCAGGCCAGAATACTGAAGTAGGTAGCCGTTCCCTTCTCCAGGGGACCTTCTCAACCCAGGGATTGAATCCAGGTCTCCTGTATTGCAGGCAGATTCTTTACCAACTGAGCTACCAAGGAAGCCCAAGAATACTGGAGTGGGTAACCTAGCCCTTTTCCAGTGGATCTTCCCAACTCAGGACTCGAACTGGAGTCTCTAGCATTGCAGGTGGATTCATCAGCTGAGCTACTAGGGAAGCCTGAGAACCCCATGAACAGTATGAAAGGGAAAAAAGATATGAAACTGAAAGATGAACCTCTAAAGTCACTAGGTGTCCAATATACTACTGGAGAAAATTGGAGAAGTAGCTCCAAAAGGAATGAAGAGGCTGAGTCAAAGCAGAAATGATGCCCAGTTGTGGATGTGTCTAGTGGTGAAAGTAAAATCCAATGCTGTCAAGGACAGTATTGCACAGGAACCTGGAATGTTAGGTCCATGAATCAAGGTAAATTGGAAGTGGTCAAATAGGAGATGGCAAGAATGAACATTGACATTTTAGGAATCAATAGACTAAAGTGGGTGCAATTAGGTGAATTTAATACAGATGATCATTATATCTACTACTGTGGGCAAGAAATGCTTAGAAGAAATAGAGTTGCCCTAATAGTCAATGAAAGAGTCCAAAATGCAGTCCTTGGATGCAATCTGAAAAACGACAGAATGATCTCTATTTGTTTCCAAGGCAAACCATTCAATATTGAGTAATCTAAGTCTATGCCCCAACCAGTAATGCCAAAGAAGTTAAGCTGAATGGTTTTATAAAGGTCTACAAGACGCCCTGGAACTGGCACCAAAAGAAATGTCCTTTCATCATAGGAGACTGGAATGCAAAAGTAGGAGCTAAAGAGATACCTGGAGTAACAGGAAAGTTTCGCTTTAGAATACAAAATGAAGCAGAGCAAAGTCTAACAGAGTTTTGACAAGAGAATACACTGATCATAACAAACACCCTCTTCCAACAACACAAGAGATGACTCTAAACATGGACATCACCAGATGGTCAATATCAAAATCAGATTGATTATATTCTTTGCAGCTGAAGATGGAGAAACTCTTTAGACTCAGCAAAAACAAGATCAGGAGCTGACTGTGGCTCAGATCATGAGCTCCTTATTGCAAAATTCAGACTTAAATTGAAGAAAGCAGAGGAAAGTAACAGCCACAGAATACCCTTCAAATCACTTCAGATCTCCACACATTTGCATATTTACATTTGTTAATGACAGCCACGTCAGTCCCTCTGTGCTTTCCTGTACCCTGCCCTGCTGGAGTTTCATGCCACATCAATATCCACCAAAGGTCCTCTCTACCACTGTGTGTGAGACACCAGCTATGTGAAACCATCCCCAACCCCACCAGAATCAGAAAGCTATGATAGTAGCCTGCTCAAGCTTCTACAGAGGTATGAGTGCAAGACTCTAGCAAAGACCCTCTGGCCAATAACAAACTCAACTCAGTGCTCTTGCTCAGGGCTAGCCTCTCCAGCTATGTATCTACATGACACCAGCTTCATTCTCTTCTTTGGCCCCCACTGTAGTGCCAAGGGGAGCAGGTAGTGTGCAATCAAGGGTAAACATATGGACCATTTACTGGATAAGGGAATGGCAAACCACTTCAGCATTTTTGCCTTGACAACTCCATGAACAGTATGAAGAGGCAAAAAGATATGACACTGGAGGATAAACTCCCCTCCCCCAGGTCACTAAGTGTCCAATATGCTACTGGAGAAAAGGAGAAAAATAGCTTCAGAAGGAATGAAGAGGCTGAGCCAAAGAAGAAATGATGCCCAGTTGTGGATGTGTCTGGTGGTGAAAGTAAAATCCAAAGCTTTCAAGGACAGTATTGCATAGGAACCTGGAATGTTAGGTCTGTGAATCAAGGTAAATTGGAAGTGTTCAGACAGGAGATGGCAAGAGTGCACATTGACATTTTAGGAATTAGTGAACTAAAGCAGACAGGATTGGGTGAATTTAATTCAGATGACCATTATATCTACTACTGTGGGCAAGAAATGCTTAGAAGAAATGGAGTAGCCCTCATAGTCAACAAAAGAGTCCAAAATGAAGTACTTGGATGCAATCTCAGAAATGACAGAATAATATCTGTTTGTTACCAAAGAAAACCATTCAATATCACAGTGAACCAAGTCCATGCCCCAACCACTAATGCCAAAGAAGCTAAAGTTGACAAGTTCTATGAAGACCTACAAGACCTTCTAGAACTAAGATCAAAAATAAGATGTCCTTTGCATCATAGGAGTCTAAGATGCAAAAGTAGGAAGTCAACAGATACCTGGAGTAATAGGTAAGTTTGGCCTTGGAGTACAAAATAAAGCAGGGCAAAGACTAACAGAGTTTTGCCAAGAGAATACGCTGGTCATAGAAAACACCTTCTTCCAGCAACTCAAGAGATGACTCTATACATGGACATCACCAGATGGTCAGTATCAAAATCATATTGATTATATTCTTTGCAGCCGAAGAAGGAGAAGCTCTATACAGTTAGCAAAAACAAGACTGGGAACTGACTGTGACTCAGATCATGAACTCTTTATTGCAAAATTTAGACTTAAATTGAATAAAGTAGGGAAAACCACAAAGCCATTCAGTTATTATGTAAATCAAATCCCTTATGATTATTCAGTGGAAGTGACAAATAGATTCAGAGGATTAGATCTGATAGGCAGAGTGCCAGAAGAACTCTGAATGGATGTTCGTAACATTGTACAAGAGGCATGGATCAAAACCATCCCCAAGAAAACGACATGCAAAAAGGGACAATGGTTGTCTAAGGTGGCCTTACAAATAGCTGAGAAAATAAGAGAAGTGAAAGGGAAAGGAGAAAAGGAAAGATACACTCACCTGAATGCAGAGTTCCAAAGGAAAGCAAGGAGAGATAAGAAAGCCTTTCTAAATGAACAACACAAAGAAATAGAGGAAAACAATACAATGGGGAAGACTATAGATCTCCTCACAAAAATTAGAGACAACAAGAGAACAGTTCATGCAAGGATGGGCAGAATAAAGGAAAGGACGATAAGAACCTAATAGAAGCAGAAGATATTAAGAAGAGGTGGCAAAAATACACAGAAGAACAGTTAAAAAAAAAAAAAAGGTCTAAATGACCTAGATAATCATGATGGAGTGATCACTCAACTAGAGGCAAACATCCTAGAGTGTGAAGTCAAGTGGGCATTCAGTTCAGTTCAGTTCAGTTGCTCAGTTGTGTCCGACTCTTTGTGACCCCATGAATCGCAGCACACCAGGCCTCCCTGTCCATCACCAATACCTGGAGTTCACCCAGACTCACATCCATCGAGTCAGTGATGCCATCCAGCTATCTCATCCTCTGTCGTCCCCTTCTCCTCCTGCCCCCAATCCCTCCCAGCATCAGAGTCTTTTCCAGTGAGTCAACTCTTCGAATGAGGTGGCCAAAGTACTGGAGTTTCAGCTTTAGCCTCATTCCTTCCAAAGAAATCCCAAGGCTGATCTCCTTCAGAATGGACTGGTTGGATCTCCTTGCAGTCCAAGGGACTCTCAAGAGTCTTCTCCAATACCACAGTTCAAAGGCATCAATTTTTCAGTACTCAGCTTTCTTCACAGTCCAACTCTCACATCCATACATGACCACAGGGAAAACCATAGCCTGGACTAGACGAACCTTTGTTGGCAAAGTAATGTCTCTGCTTTTGAATATGCTATCTAGGTTGGTCATAACTTTCCTTCCAAGGAGTAAGCATCTTAATTTCATGGCTGCAGCCAAGTGGGCATTAGGAAGCATTATTATGAACAAAGCTAGTGGAGGTGAAAGAATTCCAGCTGAGCTATTTAAAATCCTAAAAGATGACATGGTTAAAGTGCTGCATTCAATATGTCAGAAAATTTGGAAAACTCAGCCAAAGGACTGGAAAAGGTCAATTTTCATTCCAGTCCCAAAAATGGGCAATGAGAAAGAATATTAACAATACTGCACAACTGCACTCATATCACATGCTATCTAGGTAATATCTAAAATCCTACAAACTATGCTTCAATAGTATGTGAACTGAGAACTTTCAGATTTCAAAGCTTGATTTCAAAAAGGCAGAGGAACCAGAGATCAAATTGCCAACATCCATTGGATCATAGGAAAAGCAAGGAAATCCCAGAAAAACATCTACTTCTGTCTCATTGACTATGCTAAAGCCTTTGATTGGGTGGATCACAACAAACTGGAAAATTCTTAAAATGATGGAAATACCAGACCACCCTACCTGCCTCCTGAGAAACCTGCATGCAGGTCAAGAAGCAATAGTTAGAACCAGACATGGAACAATGAACTGGTTCAACATTGGGAAAGGAGTACATCAAGGCTATATATTGTCACCCTGCTTATTTAACTTCTATGTAGTTACATCATGCAAAATGCTGGCTTAATGAAACTCAAGTGGGAATCAAGATTGCTGTGACAAATATCAATAACCTCAGATATGCAGATGACACCATCTTATTGGCAGAAAGTGAAGAGGAACTAAAGAGCCTCTTGGTGAAAGTGAAAGAGGAGAGTGAAAAAGCTGGCTTAAAACTCAACATGCAAAAACCTAAGATCATGGCATCCAGTCCCATCACTTCTTGGCAAATAGATGGGGAAAAATGGAAACAGTGACAGACTTTATTTTCTTGAGCTCCAAAATCACTGCAGACAGAAACTGAAGCCATGAAACTAAGACATTTGATATTGAAGAAAAACTATGGCATATTTAGACAATTGAAAAGCTGAGATATTACTTTGCTAACAAATGTCTGTATAGTCAAGGCTATGGCTTTTCTAGTAATCATTTACGGGTATGACAGTTGAACCATAAAGGAGGCTGAGTGCCAAATAATTGATGTTTTTGAACTGTGGTGCTAGAGAAGACTGTTGAGAGCTCCTTGGACTGCAGGGAGATCAAACCAGCTGATCCTAAAGGAGATAAATCCTGATTTTTTTTTTTTTTTTGTATGGACTGATGCTGAAGTTGAAGCTCCAATACTTTGGCCATCTGATGCAAAGAGTAAACTCATTAGAGAAGATTCTGATGCTGGGAAAGATTGAAGGCAGGAGGTAAAGGGGATGACACTGGATGAGATGGTTGGATGGCATCACCAATTCAATGAACACGCATTTGAACAAACTCTGGGAGAGACTGAAGGACAGGAGAGCCTTTTGTGCTGCAGTCCATGAGGTCGCAGAGTCAGACGTGACTGACTCATTGAACAACAAATTGGACAGTCAAGGCCCCTTTTGTTTCTTGTTGACTTGATCAGGCCCTGCTGTCTGTCACAGGCCAGTACCACCAAACCCACTCGTAGTTAGTCTCTCCAGCAATGCACTTGTCTGCCCCTAATTCAACCCCTGTCACCAGCTTCCACTGTAGACTGCATATCCAAGTTGAGAGTGTGCCACCATAGAAGAACATGCTGACAGCTAGGGATTCCACAGGTTCCAATGAGCCCATAGTCGTTCACATCCCCTGCTACGTTCCTTGGCCACCATCACTCTGCACGTGTCCACAACTGTCCTTCACTACATAGGCAGTTGCAGGTGGCACCTACAGCCAAGTGTATGCTCTAGACTCCATGGCTGCCTGATCTGATTCCTAACTGTTTCACAGGAGGCACTGCTTAGGACTCCAATAGCCATTACAACCACTGAGTACCCCCAACACACACACACACACACACACACACAGTGTTTGCCAAGGACTAAACAGATGAAAGATAAAACATTTAATGAAATACAGCATCCTTTCATGATGAAATGTTCAGCAATTTTGTAGAAGGAATATACCACAACAATAAAGGGCATACGTTAAGAACACAAATCCAAGACATCATCATACTCAACAATGAAAGGTTGAAAACTTGTATTTCATAAAAATGTAAACCTTTGAATATATGTTCAAGTAATAATTAACAAGGGAGCCAAGAATATTCAATGGGAAAAAGGCCCTCAATAAACGGTGTTGGGAAAACTAGATATCCACATGCAGAATGAATCTGGACCCCTATTTTGCAACATTCACAAAATCAACTCAAAGCTGTTTAAGGATTTAAAAATAAGTTGAAGTTATAAAATGCCTAAAAGAAAACAGGGAAAACCTCCCCAACATTCTTCTTTATATTGGTACTTTGGATATGACACCATAATCACAATTAACAAAACCAAAAATAAACAAGTAAGAATACATCAAACTAAAAAACTCCTACACAGCAAAGGAAACAACCAACAAAACAAAAAGCCATCTAAGGAATGGGAGAAATTATTCACAAACTATGTATCTGATGAAGAGCTAAAATACCAAATATAAAAGGAATTCATACAACTCAATAGAAAAATAATACTAACTCAGTTTAAAAATACGCAAAGTACCAAAACAGATAGTTTTCTGAAGAAGGCATACACGGCCAACAGGCATATGAAAATGTGCTCAACATCACTAGTCATCAGGGAGATATAAGTCAAAACCACAGTAAACTATCACCTAACATCTGTTAGAATGGCTATCATATAAAAGACAAGAGATAAGTCCTGACAAGAATGTGAAAAAAAGAGAACCCTTGTATACCATTGGTAGCAATATAAAGTGGTATAGCCACGATGTAAAACACTATGGAAGTTCCTCAAAAAGTTAAAAAGATAACTACCGTATGATTATTACTATGGAAGATATATTACTATGGTAGATATATACACTTCTGAGTATATATCCAAAGGAAATAAAATCACTGTCTTGAAGAAATAGCTGCACCCCTCCCCATGTTCACCACAGCATTATTAATGATATGCAAGACATGGAAACAACCTAATTGTGTATCAACAAATGAATGAATAATGATTTATGTCTATCTATTTATAGAGAGAAATGGTAGTTCCCGGTCCTGGGCTGGGAGGTGGGAGAAATGGGGAGATGTATGTCACAGGCTACAAATTTCCGGGTATAAGTTCTGGAATCCAATGCACAGCATAGTGACTATAGTTAACAATATTGTGTTGTATACTACTGCAGAGCCGACCTTTAAAGTTATAACCATACAATGAAAAATTGTAACTCAATGAGGTTATGGATTTGTTAACAAACCTTTTGCAGCAGTAATTTTGCAATATGTATGTATATCAAATCATCACACTGTATACTTTGAACATACAAAACATCATTTGTCAGTTATAGCTCAATAACTATGGGAAAAGTAGACTTTCTGTTCAGGTCTTTTGAGATTCAATAAGAATTTTAGGATTGATTTTTCTGTTCTCCTTCTTTCTTTAAATAACTTGGATTTTGCTAGGGCCAGCACTGAATCTGAATGTTTTGGGGGGAGTATTGACACCTTAGCAACATTAAATCTGCTGATCTATGAATATAGGGTATCTTTTCATTTATTTGTATCTTCTTTAATTTCTTTCAGCAAGGTTTGTCATTATACATGTCTTTCATCTCTTGGGTTAATTTTATTCTTAAGTATTTTATTCCTTTTTTGGTAAGAAAATGTATTTTATTTATTTATTTTTTAAATTGAAGGATAATTGCTTTACAGGATTTTGCTGTTTTCTGTCAAAACACATGAATAACCATAGGTATACATATATTCCCTCCCTCCCATCTTCCTCCCCATCCTACCCCTTTAGGTTGATAGAGCCCCTGTGAGTTTCCTGAGACATAAACAAATTCCCGTTGGCTCTCTATTTTACATATGCTAATGTAAGTTTCCATGTTACTCTCGCCATACACCTCACCCTCTCCCCATGTCTGTAAGTCTGTTCTCTATGTCTGTTTCTCCATTGCTGCTGCTGCTGCTGCTGCTAAGTCGCTTCAGTCATGTCCGACTCTGTGTGACTGCAAAGATGGCAGCCCACCAGACTCCCCTGTCCCTGGGAGATTATCCAGGCAAGAACACTGGAGTGGGTTGCCATTTCCTTCTCCAAAGCATGAAAGTGAAAGGTGAAAGTGAAGTTGCTCAGTCATGTCTGACTCTTAGCGACCCCATGGACTGCAGCCCACCAGGCTCCTCCATCCATGGGATTTTCCAGGCAAGAATACTGGAGTGGGGTGCCATAGTTTCTCCATTGCTGGCCTGCAAATAAGTTCTTCTGTATCATCTTTCTAGATTCCGCATATATGCGTTAGTATACAATATTTATCTTTCTCTTTCTGACATACTTCACTCTGTATAATAGGCTCTAGGTTCATCCACCTCATTGGAAATGATTCAAATGTGTTCCTTTTTATGGCTGAGTAATATTCCATTGTGTATATGTACCACAATTTCTTTATCCATTCATCTGTTGATGGACATCTAGGTTTCTTCCATGTTCTAGCTAATGTAAATAGTGCTGCAATGAATAAAGGGATACATGTGTCTTTTTCAATTTTGGTTTCCTCAGGGGATATGCCTAGGAGTGGGATTGCTGTGTCATATGGTGGTTTTATTCCTAGTTTTTAAAGGAATCTCTATACCATCTTCCATAGTGGCTATATCAATTAACATTCCTACCAACGGTGCAAAAAGTTTCCCTTTTCTCCACACCCTCTCCAGCATTTATTGTTTGCAGACTTTTTGTTGATGGCCATTCTGATCAGTGTGAGGTGATATCTCATTGTAGTTTTGATTTACATTTCTGTAATAATGAGCGATGTTGAGCATCTTTTCATGTGTTTGTTAGCCATCTGTGTCCTCTTTGGAGAAATGTCTGTTTAGGTCTTTTTCCCACTTTTTGACTGGGTTGTTTGTTTTTCTGGCATTGAGTTGTATGAGCTGCTTGTATATTTTGGAAATTAATCTTTTGTCAGTTGTTTCATTTGCTATTATTTTCTCCCATTATGAGGGTTGTTTTTTTGCCTTGCTCATAGTATTTTAGTCTTTTGATGCTGTTGTAAATGAAATGTTTTTCTTATTTTTGTTTTTGGATTGTTCACTGTTATGTATAGAAATGCAACTAATTCTTGTGTGTTGATTTTGTACTTTGCAACTTTTCTGAATTGATAAACTCATGTTTTTTTTGTGGGAATTTAGGATATTTTGTATATAAGATCATGTTGAGAACAGAGGTAATTTGAACTTATCACTTTCCAATTTGGATGTCTTTTTGTCTCTTTCCTGCTTAAATTCTGTAGCTAGCACTCCTAGAATTATGTTGAACAGAAATGTAAAAGCAAGTATCTTCATTTAGTTCCGATCTTAGAGGAAAATCTCTCAGTGCTTCAATATTGACCATGATTTTAGCTGTGGGCTTTTGATACAAATGTATTTATTATGTTAAGGTAGTTTCCTTCTGATTTGTTTGAGCATTTTCTATCATAAAATAATTATCATTCTGTGAATTATATTTTCTCATGATCATGCAGGTTCTTTTTTTTTTCTTTCATTCTGTTAATACAACATATTACATGGACTAATTTTCATGTGTTCAACCATCCTTCCATTCTAGGAATAAATCCCACTTGGTCATTGTGAATAATCCTTTTAAGGTGCTTTTGCCTTGTTTGATAGTATTTTGTTACTGAGTTTTGCATTGACATTTACTAGGGATATTGGTCTGCAGTTTTCTTATAATGTCTTTGGCTTTTGTGTCAGGGTAATGCTGGCCTTACTGAATGCATTTGAAAGTGTTCTGTCTTTTACAATATTTTAGAAGAGATTGAGAAAACTTGATATTAATTCTTTTCTAAATATTTGGAAAAATTCACCTGTGAAGTCATCTGGCCCTGACTGCTCTTTGTTGGGAGTTTTTTTTTTTTTTTAAATTACTGATTCAATTACCTTACTTTTTATAGGACTTATTTGATTTTATATTTCTTCATGATTCAGTTTTGTGCATTTCTTGGACTTTGTCGATTTCATCTAGGTTCTCCTACGTAAAATCAGCAATCGTATTCCCTCTTTCATTTCTGGTTTGTAATTTGAGTCTTCTCTTTTATCCTTGTCACTCTGTAAATTTTTCTCAAATATATTGATCTTTTCAAAGAAACAACTCAATTTTGTTCATTTTCTCTATTGTGTTTCTATTCTTTATTTCATTCATATCTGCCCTAGTTTTTATTATTTATTCTTCCTGTTAGCCTTGGGTTTAGTTATTCTTCTTTTTCTAGTTTCTTAAGTTGTAAAGTTAGGTGGTTGCTTTGATAGTGTTCTTTTTTTAAATTTATTTTTAATTCGAAGATAACTGCTTGACAATGTTCTGTTGGTTTCTGCTGTACAACAATGCAAATCAGCAAAATGTATACATATGTCCCCTCCCTCATGAGCCTCCCTCCCACCCCCAGCTCCATCCCGTCCTTCTAGGTTGTCAGTTTTCTTCTTTTAATATAAGCATCTCACACTGCTTTTGCCACATTCCTTAATGTGATATATTTTCATTTTCATTTGTCTCAAAGTATTAACATTTTCTAATTTCTCTTGTTATTTCTTATTTGACCTAATGGTAGTTGAACATTATTTTTTGCATTTCCACATTTGTTATTTTCCAGTTTTCTTCCTGCTATTCTTATCTAGTTTCATTCAGTTGTGATCAGAAAGCACACTTTGTAGGATTTCCATTTTTTAAGTTTATTAAGATTTATTCTGTGGCCTAGCATATGGTCTATCCTAAAGAATCTTTCTTGTGCATGCAAGAAAAATGCGTATTCTGCTGTTTGTTGAGGGAAGTGTCCTTTTATGTCTGTCAAGTCTGGTTGATTTATGGCATTGTTCATGGTCTCTCTGTCCTTGTGGCTCTTCTGTCTTAGTGTTCTATTTACTGTTTAAAAATACGATACTGAAGTTTCTGATTATTATTGTATAGTGTTTATTTCTCCATTGTGTCAATGTTTGCCTCACATATTTAGGATATTTGGTGCTATGTTTATAATTGCTATAGATATCCTTTTATATTACATCCTCTTTGTGTCTTAGTCTTATAACACTTTTTGGTTTAGAGTCTACTTTACCTGATATTGGTGCAACTCATTCTGCTCTCTTTTGCTTACTATTTGCATGGAGTATCTTTTCTTATCCTCTCACTTACAACATATATGTTTCCTTGCCCAATAAATTAAAATCTGCCACTGCTTCCACTTTTTCTCCCTCTATCTGCCATAATGTGATGGGACAGGATGCCACAATCTTAGTCAAATGCTTAATTTTAAGCCAGTTTTTTCACTCTCCTCCTTCACCCTTATTAGTTACTCTTAACTTTCTGCAATTAGAGTGCTATCATATGCATGTCTGAGGTTGTTGATATTTCTCCCAGTAATCTTGATTCCAGCTTGTGGAATAAAGTTTGGCATTTTGCACAATGTACTCTGCATATAAGTTAAATAAGCAGGGTAACAATATACAGCCTTGATGTATAACTTTTCTAAATTTGAATCAGTGTATTGTTTCATGTCTGGTTCTAACTGTTGCTTCTTTCCTGCATACAGGTTTCTCAAAAGACAGGTAAAGTGGTATGGTATTCCTATTTTTTAAGAATTTTTCACAATTTATTGTGACCCACACAGTCAAAGGCTTAGTGTAGTCAATGAAGCAGAAGTAGATGCTTTTTGGAACTACCCTGCTTTTCCTATGATCTAGTGGATGTTGGCAATTTGATCTTTGGTTCCTTTGCCTTTTTAAAATCCAGCTTGTACATCTGGAATTTCTTGGTTCACGAACTGTTGAAGCCCAGCTTGAAGGATTTTGGGCATTAGCTTATACTGTGTGAAATGAGCACAATTGTATGGTAGTTTGAATATTCTTTGGCATTGCCTTTCTTTGGGATTGGAATGAAAACTGACCTTTTTCAGTCCTTTGGCCATTGCTGAGTTTTCCAAATTTTCTGACATATTGAGTGCAACACTTTGACACCATCATCTTTTAGGATTCTAAATAGCTCAGCTAGAATTCCATCACCTCCACTAGCTTTGTTTATAGTGATGCTACCTAAGGTCCCTTAACTCCACGCTCCAGGATGTCTGGCTCTAGGTTAGTGAGCCATCATTGTTATCCAGGTTATTAAGACACCCCCCCCCTTTTTTTAATAGTTCTTCTGTGTATTCTTTTCACTTCTTCTTAATCTCTTCTGCTTCTCTTAGCTCCTTGCCATTTCTGTCTTTTATTGTGTTCATCTTTGCATGAAGTGCTCCACTGATATCTCCAATTTACTTAAAGAGATCTCTAGTCCTTCCCATTCTATTGCTTTTCTCTATTTCTTTGCATTGTTCACTTAAGAAGGCTTTCTTATCTCTTCTTGCTATCCTCTGGAACTCTGCATACAGTTGGGCATATCTTTCCTTTTCTCCTTTGCTTCACTTCTCTTCTATTCTCAGCTATTTGTAAGGCCTCCTCAGACAACCATTGTGCCTTGCTGAATTTCTTTTCCTTGGTGGTGTCACCAGTTCCTGTATAGTGTTACAAACCTTCACCTATAGTTCTTAAGGTACTCTGTCTACCATTTCTAATTTGTTGAATATATTCATCATCTTCACTGTATAACCATAGGGATCTGATTTAGGTCATATCTGAATGGACTAGTGGTTTTCCCTACTGTCTTCAATTTGAGTCTGAATTTTTCAATAAGTAGCTGATGCTCTGAGCCACAGTCAGCTCCAGGTCTTGTTTTTGCTGACTGCATAGAGCTTCTCCGTCTTCAGCTGCAAAGAATATAATCAGTCTAATTTCAGTTTTGACTATCTGGTGATGTCTGTATGTAGAGTTGTCTCTTGTTTTGTTGAAAGAGAGTGCTTGCTATGACCAGTGCATTTCTCTTCACAAAACTCTGTCAGACTTTGCTCTACCTCATTTTGTATTCCAAGGCCAAACTTACCTGTTACTCCAGTTATCTCTTAACTTCTTCGTTTTGCATCCCAAACCCCTATGATGAAAAGGAATCCTTTTTGGTGTTAATTCTAGAGAGTCTTTTAGTTCTTCACAGAATCATTCAACTTTAGCTTCTTTGACATTAGTTGTTGGGGCATATATTTGGATTACTATAATATTGAATGGTTTGTCTTGGAAATGAAACCAAGATCATTCTGATGTCTTTGAGACTGCACCGAAGTACTGCATTTTGGACTCTTTTGTTGGCTATGAGGGCTCCTCCATTTCTTAGGGATTCTTGCCCACAATAGTAGATATAACAGTCAACTGAATTAAATTTACCCATTCACGCCCATTTTAGTTCACTGATTCCTAAGATGTTGATGTTCACTTTTGCCATCTCCTGCTTGACAACACCCAGTTTACCTTGATTCATGGACCTAACATCCCAGGTTCCTATGCAATATTATTCTTTGCAGTATTGAACTTTACTTTTAACACCAGATTTTAGCGATTACAGTTACTTTTTATTCTTTTGTCTTTCAAATCCTGTTAAAAAAAAAAAGGTATGATTATAAACCAAAATTGTAATAATATTGGTTTTTACTTTTATCCATGTATTTAGCTTTACTCTAGAATTTTTATTTTCATATGGCTTTGAGTTACTGTCCAGTGTCCTTTCATATCACTTTGAAGAAGAATCTTTAAATTTTCTTTTAGGGTAGATTTCATAATGAACTCCCTCAGTTTTTATCTCTGAATATCTCAATTTTTGAAGTGCAGTTTTACTAAATATAGACTTCTTGGTTGACCATTTTTTAAGCTTTCATTAAATATATCATCCCACTGCCTTCTGACCCGCAAGGGTTTAACTGAGAAAATTTCTGATAATCTCATTAAGGATCTCTTGTACATGATTGTTTTTCTCTTGTTGCTTTCAAGATTCTTTGTTTTTCAACAGTTTGATTATAATGTGTCTCACTGTGGATGTCTCTCTGGTTGTCCTACATGGAGTCCATTGAGCTGCTTGTATTAGCGTATCCAAGTCTTTTCTCAACTTTGGAAAATTTTCAGCTTTGCTTTTTCAAGTAAGTTCTCTATCCCTTTCTTTTTTGCCTCTAGGATTTTCAGAATGTGTAGCTTGGTTTGTTTTATATCGTATGATAATTTCATTAGATTCTGTTCAGTTTTCTCCTTTCCCCCTACCCTTTTTCTGCTCCTCAAACTCAAGAGCTTCAAATAGTATGTCTTCATATTTGCTGACTGTTCGTCTTCCTGCTCAAGTCTGTTGATGAATTCCTATGGTGAAGTTTTCAATTCAGTTTTGTATTTTTTAGCTTCAGAATTTTTGTTTGGTTCTTTTAAAAATTTGTCTTTGTTGATATTCTTACCATATAGGGCTTTCTTGACTTACTTCAGTATTTTGCTCATGTTTCTTTTAACTTAGTGAACATATTTCGGAGAAGGCAATGGCACCCCACTCCAGTACTTTTGCCTAGAAAAACTCACGGACGGAGGAGCCTGGTAGGCTGCAGTCCATGGGGTCGTGAAGAGTCGGACACGACTGAGCAACTTCACTTTCACTTTTCACTTTCATGCATTGGAGAAGGAAATGGCAACCCACTCCAGTATTCTTGTCTGGAGAATCCCAGGGAAGGGGAAGCCTGGTGGGCTGCCATCTATGGGGTCCCACAGAGTTGGACACGACTGAAGCGACTTATCAGCAGCAGCAGCAGTGAACATATTTAAGAGAGTTAAAGTCTTTGCCCCATAAATCCAAAGCTTGTGTTTCTTTAGAGTTGGTTGAATGGAGCATGTTTCTGTTTATTTGTATAGCATGTGATTTTTTTTTTTTTTTGACATCTGGGATTTGAAAAAAGTTGCTAGTCTTTGCAGATTGTATCTCAGCAGAGAGAGAATTTACTAATCTGTCTGACATAAAGGTTTAATTTTTCTCAGAACATTTCTGGGCATATGTATCCCCTGGGCCTATGTATATGTTTTTCCTTCATCTCTTCACTATATATGGCTGAGTAATACTCCATTGTGTATATGTACCACAGCTTTCTTATCCATTCATCTGCTGATGGACATCTAGGTTGCTTCCATGGGGCTATTATAAACAATACTGCAATGAACATTGGGGTACACGTGTCTCTTTCAATTCTGGTTTCCTCAGTGTGTATGCCCAGCAGTGGGATTGCTGGGTCATAAGGCAGTTCTATTTCCAGTTTTTTAAGGAATCTCCACACTGTTCCCCATAGTGACTGTACTAGTTTGCATTCCCACCAACAGTGTAAGAGTGTTTATTCCCTTTTCTCCACACCCTCTCCAGCATTTATTGTTTGTAGACTTTTGGATTGCAGCCATTCTCACTGGCGTGAAATGGTACCTCACTGCGGTTTTGATTTGCATTTCTCTGATAATGAGTGATGTTGAGCATCTTTTCATGTGTTTGTTAGCCATCTGTATGTCTTCTTTGGAGAAATGTCTGTTTAGTTCTTTGGCCCATTTTTTGATTGGGTCGTTTATTTTTCTGGTATTGAGCTGCAGGAGTTGCTTCTATATTTTTGAGATTAGTTCTTTGTCAGTTGCTTTGTTTGATATTATTTTCTCCGGTTCTGAAGGCTGTCTTTTCACCTCGCTTATAGTTTCCTTTGTTGTGCAGAAGCTTTTAATTTTAAATTAGGTCCAATTTGTTTATTTTTGCTTTTATTTCCAATATTCTGGGAGGTGGGTCATAGAGTATCCTGCTGTGATTTATGTCGGAGAGTGTTTTGCCTATGTTCTCCTCTAGGAGTTTTATAGTTTCTGGTCTTATGTTTAGATCTTTAATCCATTTTGAGTTTATTTTTGTGTATGTAGAACAAGAATTTGAGGCTTCTTAGCCTACTAATTTTCTCAAAGAGCTGCTCAAATAATTTTTAATTAAGACAACAGCAAGATGCTAGGGCTTCTCCAGTGGTTCAGGCAGTAAAGAATCTGCCTGCAGTATGGGAGACCTAGGTTCAATCCCTGGGTTGGGAAGATCCCCTGGAGAAGGGCATGGCAACCCACTTCAGTATTCTTGCCTGGAGAATCCCCATGGACAGAGGAGCATGGCAGGCTACAGTCCATGGGGTCACAAAGAGTTGGACATGACTGAGTGACTAACCACAGCACAGAAAGATGGTAAAAGGGCTAACAAGAAGGTGGATTTAATTTGATTCTTATTAATATAATCTCTGAAATATAGTCTTTTAATTTTTGTATCAACAATATAATGTAGTGAAAAAGAACAACATTTTAAATCAGGTAAATTCATTTTCTCTCTCTCTTCCCTCTTCTCTTCTAAACAACTGTGTCATTTTTGATTAATAAGTGTTCATTTAGTCATCCAGTAATGGAGGAGAAAAAAATGTATGATTTACTGACAGGCTTTATGCCACCTAACCTATGATGTTTATCAACATACAATCAAGATAACGGTAGAATTAACCAACATCTCTGAATGCACTTTCACCTCTCACAATAGAACCTAAAAGATAAACCTGCTAAACTGCATAGGTTATATATTAACATGAAGTAACACTGTTAACCAGATAGCAGATGAAGGAAATACAAATGAATTACCTGGAAGGAAATGGTCAATCCTGTAAAGGGACAGACTTGCCTCTTACTGGGATGATCTAGTGTAGTGTGAGTTAATATTACAATCCCTTAAAATCTAATCCTTGCTCTAATACATACTAGATGCATGAAATGGAGTGGCTCACTTAACATCTCCAAACCTTAGTGTCCCCAACTTTAGCACATATTATTGTTATAGAAATAGACAATGCAAATACTTAGAAAAGTTCTTGCCAAAAGTATGTGTTCGGTACATATAATCAGTTACTATTACTACTTTACATGTAAATAAGTTTTGAGTAGCCTGCCCATAAAGCTTTCAGCCATACCTGTTTACCAATTTTTAGATATGGCCAATCTAGATACATACCTTATGAGGAGTCTTTCAGGATTTAGGACCATCATACCACACTGTAAGACTGGTTTTATGTGAAATTCTGTGCTACATTTCACAAAAGAAAATATTCTGGTACTTGAGTCCATTCCTTAGAAGGTGAGGGCTTCCTTGACAGCTCAGTTGGTAAAGTATCTGCCTGCAATGCAGGAGACCTGGGTTTGATCCCTGGGTTGGGAAGACCCCCTGGAGAAGTGAAAGGCTATCCATTCCAGTATTCTGGCCTAGAGAATTCCATGGACTGTGTAGTCCATAGGGTCACAAAGAGTCGGACACAACTGAGCGACTCTCACTCACTTTCACTTGGAAGGTGTAGGAAATGGCTGGTAGATGACCCATACTCCAGCACTTCCATTAATAATTAACTTTTGTAGCCAATAATTTCAACTGATTGTTCTTGCATCTGGTTTAGTTGTCTTTATGAGACTATCAGAAAAAAAAAAATAGCAAGTAACTAAATATTCCAGTTAAGACCTTTTTTTGGAAGAACACAATCAGGTCTTTATCTACTAGCAGTCTTTTTTTTGGAAAGAGGCTTACCTTTTACTTCGTGAAGTTTCTGTTTCTTAGCCTTTAGCAAGATCTCAAGATTTTTTACGAAATTCGTAGTAAACTCAGAATTTCCAGAAATTGAGAAGGGTACAATTGTTTGACCATATTGTTCCAGATCCATTTCTCTGTCAAGATCTTCTTCACCTATTGAAAGCTCCACATCGCTCATCAAAAAATAAAAAATACCTAGGAGTGCTAGTATCTGCAGCAAGATCAAATTCCAGTTGCGCCAAGAGAACATTGCTCTTTTCATGAACATGGCAAAGAACTGCTGACTGTAAAGAGTCCACTGACAAGACAGAAGGACAGAAGATGGCATTACAGCCTCACAATGGTCACAACATTTAATGAAATTCATTAATATTTTTAATCTTATGATAGAGGATGTATATAAGTTTATAAATATACCCTTGAACAGAAAGGACATAACCATAGTTCACTGACTAGGTGACAAACAAGACTTCTTATTTGTATATGTGTTGAATGCAAGGATTAATGCTTCCATCTAATTACACTGAAAACCTCAAAAGGATCACTAACACATTCATAGTGTCTCTGACCAGAGCAACATCACATCTATCTTTCTTAGCCAATATTAAATCGTAATATTTCCAAATTCTTAGCCAATGACCACCAGAGAAGTCCCATCGATCAGTATTTCTGAATGAAACAACTAGCATTTAGATGTTGTCACTGACTGGAAATAAGGTAAAGTTAAGAAGGATTCTTTCTCACATTGTTTTCTGACTTTTAAAAGATGGGTTATTAGATATATTTCTAGGATGACAGAATATATTAATATAAGAATCAATTTTTCTACACTATTCTGCAAATCTTTCATTGTCTGCATCTTTATAAGAAGGGGGAAATAAGGAAGAGTGATATAGCAGAAATGTGCAAGCAGGGAGAAGAGGAAAATTATATTTTAAAGTATCCAATTCATGGCAAACATTCCAAAGGTCATATTTTACTTGGTGTTAACTCATTAAAATGTCTCACAGAGAATTAAATTAAAGCACAGATATGTTAAATAATTTGTTTAAAGTCAAATAACTAGTGAATAGAGCAGGAATTCCAGTTCTCTCTGGTTCAGAATTCCACGCGCTAGTTGTACAATATTAACTCTGGTTCACAACTGTCTCATCAGCCCCTTCAGTGAAAGTATGCTTATGGGCAACTCTGAGAAATATATCTTCCACATCAGAATCCCTCGTGTTTTTGGGGAACACTATAGAGAGTATTTAGTTAAGAGAACAGGGAAAGAAATGCTTGTCAGTCCAATAAAATTTCCCATGGTAATGAAGAAAGATACTGAATTGGAAGTAAATAGTTCACTGCTGCTGCTGCTGCTAAGTCGCTTCAGTCGTGTCCGACTCTCTGTGCGACCCCATAGACGGCAGCCTACCAGGCTTCCCCGTCCCTGGGATTCTCCAGGCAAGAACACTGGAGTGGGTTGCCATCTCCTTCTTCAATGCATGAAAGTGAAAAGTGAAAGTAAAGTCGCTCAGTCGTGTCCGACTCTTCACGACCCCATGGACTGCAGCCTACTAGGCTCCTCCGTCCATGGGATTTTCCAGGCAAGAGTGCTGGAGTGGGGTGCCGTTGCCTTCTCCGAAATAGTTCACTAGGAAATATCAATTCATTTCAATTCATAAATTTAAATAGTTTTATGTACATGAATAGTGATAAGTTTTATAAGAAACTTTCTCAACTCTGAGTGGACTAACAATTCAAAACTGTGATAAGTGACTCTGAAGAATAATGGGAAGAGTAAAAATCTAATTTCTACTATCATATTTTACTTTTGAATTAAAAAACTGAACTGATTTACATACTACTCCTTACCTCAATTTCTTTGGCTAAGAACTCAAACTCTACTTTTAATTCAATATTAAAATGAAATATTATAATTTTTATTCCATATAAATATATACAAATATTATATTCTTAGTGAAGTTGCTCACCCCAGTATTTAATGTAATATTAGAGCGCTCATTCAAGTTGGAGGAAGCATATGATCTCTCAAAATTTCTAGGGACATTCATATTCTGATTTGTGTCTTCACTTTCATCTTCATTTTTTAGGGTCTGCAAAATCTGATTATTCGATTGACTGACCCTACACACATAGAAAAAGAAAATTATTTTAACCAGAATGGTGGTTTCTAAATACATAGTTCATCATAAAATTTTCAAAAATTGAGTCAAAATTTTTAAAAAATCACTGGCTAGAAGTTGTTAACTCTGTAAAGACTGATATTAATAATATACAGCAGTTTTATTTTCATAATGCTTCTAAGCTTATTTCAGAAATATTAAACTAAAGAGATTCTTTAGTTCTTCACTTTCTGCCATAAGGGTGGTGTCATCTGCATATCTGAGGTTATTGATAATTCTCCTGGAAATCTTGATTCCAGCTTGTGCTTCATCCAGCCCAGCATTTTGCATCATGTACTCTGCATATAAGTTATATAAGCAGAGTGACAATATACAGCCTTGATGTACTCCTTTCCCAATTTGGAACCAGCCTGTTTTTCCATGTCTTGTTTTTACTGTTGCTTGACTTGCATACTGGTTTCTCAGGAGACAGGTAAGGTCATCTGGTATTCCCATCTCTTTAAGAATTTTCCATAGTTTGTTGTGATCCACACAGTCAAAGGTTTTGGCATAGTCAATAAAGCAGAAGTAGATGTTTTTCTGGAACTCTCTTGTTTTTTCTATGATCCAATAGATGTTGGCAATTTGATCTCTGGTTCCTCTGCCTTTTGTAAACCCAGCTTGGACATCTGGAAGTTCATGGTTCACATACTGTTAAAGTCTGACTTGGAGAATTTTGAGCATTACTTTGCTAGCATGTGAGATGAGAACAATTGTGCGATAGTTTGAGCATTCTGTGGCATTGCCTTTCTTTTGGATTGGAATGAAAACTGACCTTTTCCAGTCCTGTGGCAACTGCTGAGTTTTCCAGATTTGCTGGCATATTGAGTGCAGCACTATAACAGCACCATCTTTTAGGATTTTCCATCAATTCCACTAGCTTTGTTCGAGGTAATGCTTCCTAAGATCGACTTTACTTCACACTCCGGGATGTCTGACTCTAGGTGAGTGACCACACCAAAATGATTATTCAAGTCATTAAGACCTTTTTTGTATATTTACTGTATATTCTTGCCACCTCTTCTTAATTTGTTCTGCTTCTGTTTCTGTCTTTTATTGTGACCATTTTTGCATGAAAATTTCCCCTTGGTATCTCTAATTTTCTGAAGAGATCTCTAGTCGTTCCCATTCTATTGTTTTCCTCTCTTTCTTTGTGATGTTCACTTAAGAAGACTTTCTTATCTTTCCTTGCAATTCTTTGGAATACCACATTCAGTTAGGTGTCTTTCCCTTTCTCCTTTGTCTTTCATTTCTATTCTTTTCTCAGCTATTTATAAGCCCTCCTCAGAAAACCACTTTGTCTTCTTGCATTTCTTTTTCTTTGGGATGGTTTTGGTCACCTCCTCCTGTACAATGTCACAAACCTCCGTCCATTGTTCTTCAGGTACTCTGCCTACCAGATCTAATCCCTTAAATCTATTTGTCACCTTCACTGTAATCATAAGTGATTTGGTTTAGGTCATACCTGAATAGTCTTTGGTTTTCCTTACTTTCTTCAATTTAAGCTTGAATTTTGCAATAATGATCTGATCCAGAGTCAGCTCCCAGTCTTATTTTTGCTGACTGTATATAATTTCTCCATCTTCTGCTGCAAAGTAGATAATCCATCTGATTTCAATATTAACCACCTAGTGATATCCACGTGTGGAGTCATCACTTGTGCTGTTGGAAAAGAATGCTTGCTGTGACCAGTTTGTTCTTTTGGCAAAATTCTGTTAGCTTTTGCTCTTCTTCATTTTGTACTCCAAGGCCAAACTTGCCTGTTGCTCCAGGTACTTCTTGACTTCCTGCTTTTACATTTCAGTCCCCTATGATAAAAAAATCCATGTGGTCATTTTCATTAGTTTTCTGTGATTGTGGTTTTCATTCGGGAAGCTATGAGATTGCAGTTCTTGCTTCTTCTGTCTTCTCTCTCTGCTTTAGGCCAGTACTAACAATTCTACACACAAAATACACAGACATTCAATTGTAATCCCAAAGTTTCTAATAATCTTATGAAATATTCCTCTGCCCTGGGTATTCAGTACCTGGATTTAGTTTTTTGTGCAGTTTCATAGTCTCACTTTTTTGCATTGAGTATCCTGATTCCTAATTCTCTGAACTGATATTCTCACTCTAGTTCCATGAGTCACAGCAGCCTCAGCACATCAGGCGAGCAAGGTATGTAAACTGATATGTTTGTGACTCATAGAAGATAACCATAGCTAACAATCCATTACTACTTCAATTATTCTAGCTCCACACATGATGGGTCTTGCTTTCAAAATGAAATCTGATTTTCAAGAAAAATTTTTTTTCTGCTCTCTTGCTCCCATGCATCATTACTTACCTAATGAAAACCTCTTCCATGGTAGTGATGGAGATACCAAAGCTAGCAATACCCAGCTCTTCCTGTCTGTCTTCCATTTCAGTAAATAGAGCTTTAAACCTAGGAGAAGAAGGAGAAGGAGCTAGTACTCGGAAGGTGATTTTCACATTAATATTTTTGTTACCTTCAACAGTGGGGGAAAAATGTAGCTTATCCTTCACTGCAATGCTTACCATAGTTTCCATGGTTGGTGATAAATCAGGAATGTAGAATATTCCTGGAATATACATGTATGAAACTATCACCACCAAAGCCATAGACATACCCATCACCTCCCATAATTTCCTCCCATCCTTTTTATTATTTTTTATTTTTGTGGTAAAAATGCATAATCTGAGATATATCCTCTTAGTGTAAATATTCAGTTCAGTTCAGTTCAGTCACTCAGTCATGTCCAACTCTTCGCAACCCCATGAATTGCAGCATGCCAGGTCTCCCTGTCCATCACCAACTCCCAGAGTTCACCCAAACTCATGTCCATTGAGTCGGTGATGCCATCCAGCCATCTCATCCTCTGTCATCCCCTTCTCCTCCTGCCCTCAATCCCTCCCAGCATCAGAATCTTTTCCAATGAGTCAACTCTTCGCATGAGGTGGCCAAAGTACTAGAGTTTCAGCTTTAGCATCATTCCTTCCAAAGACATCCCAGGGCTGATCTCCTTCAGAATGGACTGGTTGGATCTCCTTGCAGTCCAAGGGACTCTCAAGAGTCTTCTCCAACACCACAGTTCAAAAGCATCAATTCTTTGGCACTCAGCTTTCTTCACAGTCCAACTCTCACATCCATACATGACCACTGGAAAAACCATAGCCTTGACTAGACGGACTTTTGTTGGCAAAGTAATGTCTCTGCTTTTGAATATGCTATCTAGGTTGGTCATAACTTTCCTTCCAAGGAGTAAACATCTTTTAATTTCATGGCTGCAATCACCATCTGCAGTGATTTTGGAGCCCCCCAAAATAGTCTGACACTGTTTCCACTGTTTCCCCATCTATCTCCCATGAAGTGATGGGACCAGATGCCATGATCTTAGTTTTCTGAATGTTGAGCTTTAAGCCAACGTTTTCACTCTCCTCTTTCACTTTCATCAAGAGGCTTTTTAGTTCCTCTTCACTTTCTGCCATAAGGGTGATGTCATCTGCATATCTGAGGTTATTGATATTTCTCCTGGCAATCTTGATTCCAGCTTGTGCTTCTTCCAGGCCAGCATTTCTCATGATGTACTCTGCATATAAGTTACATAAGCAGGGTGACAATACACAGCCTTGACGAACTCCTTTTCCTATTTGGAACCAGTCTGTTGTTCCATGTCCAGTTCTAACTGTTGCTTCCTGACTTGCATACAGATTTCTCAAGAGGCAGATCAGGTGGTCTGGTATTCCCATCTCTTTCAGAATTCTCCACAGTTTATTGTGATCCAGACAGTCAAAGGCTTTGGCATAGTCAATAAATATTAAGTATGCAATATTGTTATATGTAGGCACTATGCCATATAGTTGATCTCCAAAACTTATTTATCTTGCATAAACCAAAATTTTGGATAAACTGAACATCAACTCCCAGTTTTCTCCTCCTCCATTCATCAGCTCTGGCAACCACAATTCTACGCTCTGCTGCTATGAATTTGACCATTTTAGATTCCATGATACAAGTGAGATCATACAGTGTTTGATGTTGTGTGTCTGTTTTATATTAACTAGCATAATGTCCTCTAGGTCCATCCATTCATACTGTCACAAAAGATAGGATTTACTTCTTTTTTAAAGTTGAATTATATTCCATTGTATATACATTTATTTTCTCTTTATTCATTTGTAGGTGGACATTTAGGTTGTTTTCATAGCTTGCCTATTGTGAATAATGCTGCAATGAGCATGGGAGTACAGGTGTTCCTCTGAGATCCTGACTTCAATTCTTTTGAATAAGAGATTGAATTAGAGATTGCTGGATCATGTATGGTAGTTTTATTTTTCACTTTTTGAGAAATCTCTATGATTTTTTCCCACACAGCAAAATCTTAAGCAATACATAGTAAATGCAACTCTTGCTGCTGCTAAGTCACTTCAGTCGTGTCTGACTCTGTGTGACCCCATAGATGGCAGCCCACCAGGCTCCCCCATCCCTGGGATTCTCCATGCAGTAACACTGGGGTGGGTTGCCATTTCCTTCTCCAATGCATGAAAGTGAAGAGTGAAAATGAAGTTGCTCAGTTGTGTCTGACCCTCAGCAACCCCATGGACTGCAGCCTTCCATGCTCCTCCGTCCATGGGATTTTCCAGGCAAGAGTACTGGAGTGGGGTGCCATTGCCTTGTCCCAAATGCAACTCTTAAAAGTAATTATATAGAGAAAGATTTGAGAACAGTTTTGTGGTCTTTGTACATTTGTTCACATAGGTATAACAGCAGACTCAAGCCCCCATAAGTCTGAGGAAGAAAACAAAAATATATAATGACTCAGTCAAGCATTATTATTAGCATTATCCTTTTTATGATTTAAAATATAGTAAATTAAAATATTTGAAGCTCCAATATTTTGACTACTTGATGTGAAGTGCCAACTCATTGGAAAAGACCCTGATGGTGGGAAAGATTGAAGGCAAAAGGAGAAGGGGAAGCAGAGGATGGGATGGTTAGATAGCATCACCAAGTCAATGGACATGAATTTGAGCAAACTCCAGGAAATAGTGCAGGACAGAGGAGGTTGGTGTGCTACAGTCCGTGGGGTCTCAGAGTGAGACACAACTTAGCAACTGAACAACAACAACAAAATTCAATTGGGATATCAAAATGGCAGGGTAGGAGGATGTGGCAGTCACATTCCCCCACAAACACATCAAAAATATACATACAGGTGAAACAATTCTCAAAAAAATTAACTAGAAACTGGCAGAACTCCAGTCAAACAATGCTTGCAACCAAAGCTGCAAGAAAGATCTCCACGTAACCAGGCAGGATGGAAAAAAGGCATTAAGTCAGCGTCTTTGCCCCTGGGAGCAATCTGTAAGGAGAAAATCGACACAGCCAGACAGACCCTTTCCCTGAGGAGTAAAGAGTCTGGGCATATCAGTCCTGTGGAGGAAATGGGGCCCCTTACAAGCTGGGCAAACTGCTAAGAGAGATAGATGGGCTAGAGATGCCTAGCTCCCTACGAGTGTAAACATGTTGGCTCGCTGACAATCAAGGCAGAAATAGCCTTGCACTGGAGGCTGCTGCCTCATTGCACTTTACAATTTGAAGGGAGAAACAACTGACCCTGCTCACTCCACACCACAGCCTTGTTCAAGTTCTGGGTGGAGACCCAGTCTAGCTCTGCAGAAACTGACCAGAGTGCTTGGGATGTGAAACAGGCCAAGCTGTGGAGGCCTTTGTCAGCAGATGTGGCAACGGGGGATATTGTCAATGTGCATAGAGGGCAGTATCACAGGAGCTTGCAGTGATAAGTGCTAAATCTCAGGCAGACAGGCCCTGGGAAAGGAACTAATATAGTCTGCAGAGACAGCCCAGAAAGCCTGGGGGTGTGAATCAAGTGAAATGGCAACAAACATTGCCATTGCCTAGGAGTACATAGTAGTTTGTCTCCCAGTGAGGGCACTCCAGTTCAGCTTAGCATGAGACATGGTGCAGAGAGGTCCTGAGAAAAGTATGCTGCAGAGGCAGTCCAGATCAGGTGAAAGCACAGCCACCTCAACTCATACAGCCACAATGTCCCAATACCCAGTCACAGCCTTGTATTAGATCTGAGATGAACACAACAGAGGAATGGATAGGTATCACATAGAGCTTCTGTGATCTCATGGGCCTCACATGCTTCAATAAGCACCTTATTTAGGGCAGAGCTCACACTCAGTGAAGCCATATCAAACCTGACCCTCAGGACTTCAAATACAACAACTGAGGGGCAGACTCTGCCCCTGATAGGGTAGCAATAGCCACAGAGCAAAGAGGAAACCCCACCTTACATCTTGCATAGACTTTAAATCTCCCAACACCAACCACACCCCATATCAAGGAGATAAATGCCAGCACACTGGGCTCAGTATACATACCAAAACCAGTACTAACACAAAAATATTGGACACACACAGTTTGCACAAGTATACTCCCATATAAGAACAACCCTTGGAGTTCAAAGTGTGCTGTATGCACTTCACTCAGTTGTTTCAGTCGTATCCAGCTCTTTGTGACCCCATGGATCATAGCCCACCTGACTCCTCTGTCTATGGGATTTTCCTGGCAAGAATACCTCAAGTTCACAGTAGGTAACTGTTTCTCATAAATCCATAGAGATGAGAAAGTCAAATAAAATAAAGTCAGAGGAACTACTCCCAATTAAAAAGAAAATGAGAAATAGCCTGAAAGAACAAATAATGCAACCGTGTTCACCAGTCAACTAAAACCAAAAAGAAGTAATAAAAATTCTAACCAAATTAAGAAAAACTATTGATACAAATGCAGATCACTATAAAAAAGAACTGGAAAATATAAAGGTGAACCAATCAAAAATAGACAATTCAACTGCTTAAATAAAAACCAATCTAGAAGCAATGAATATTCACAAAATAACACAGAAGAATGAATACATGATTCAGGAGAGACAATGATTGAAGTCACCCAATCAGAGCAGAAGACAGACTAATAAAAAATGTTAAAGCAACATATAATATCTATGGGATAATAAAAATTATGCCAGCCTGTGCATAATAGGCGTTCCAGAAGAAGAAAAGAGAGACATGGGTACTAAAAATGTACTTGAAGAAATTATGGCTAAAAACTTCTCAAACCTAAATAAGAAAACAGACATCCAGGTACAGGAAGCACAGTGTTGCAAAAAGATGAACCCCAAAAGACTCACATTGAGACATATCATATTTAAAATGGCAAAAGCAAAAGATAAGGAGAAAATTCTAAAGGCAGCAAGAGAAAATTAAGAATCATCTACAAGGGAGACTCCATGAAGCTCTTGGTTGATATTTTTACAGAAACTTTGCAGACCAGAAGGGAGTGGCATGATATAATCAAAGACCTGAAATAGAAAACCCTGCAACTTAAGATACCCCAAAAGATTATCATTTAGAATAGAAGAAAAGATAAAAAATTCCTTCAGTTCAGTTGCTCAGTCGTGTCCAACTCTTTGCGACCCCATGAACTGCAGCACGCCAGGCCTCCCTGTCCATCACCAACTCCCGGAATTCACTCAAACTCACGTCCATCGAGTCGGTGATGCCATCCAGCCATCTCATCCTCTGTTGTCTCCTTCTCCTCCTGCCCCCAATCCCTCCCAGCATCAGAGTCTTTCCCAATGAGTCAACTCTTTACATGAGGTGGCCAAAGTACTGGAGTTTCAGCTTTAGCATCACTCCTTCCAAAGACATCCCAGGGCTGATCTCCTTCAGAATGGACTGGTTGGATCTCCTTGCAGTCCAAGGGACTCTCAAGAGTCTTCTCCAATACCACAGTTCAAAAGCATCAGTTCTTTGGTGCTCAGCTTTCTTCACAGTCCAACTCTCACATCCATACATGACCACTGAAAAAACCATAGCCTTGACTAGATGGACCTTTGTTGGCAAAGTAATGTCTCTGCTTTTGAATATGCTATCTAGGTTTGTCATAACTTTCCTTCCAAGGAATAAGCATCTTTTAATTTCATGGCTGCAATTACCATCTGCCATGATTTTGGAGCCCCCAGAAATAAAGTATGCCACTGTTACCACTGTTTCCCCATCTATTTCCCATGAAGTGATGGGACCAGATGCCATGATCTTAGTTTTCTGAATGTTGAGCTTTAAGCCAACTTTCTGACTCTCCTCTTTCACTTTCATCAAGAGGCTTTTTAGTTCCTCTTCACAATCAGAAACTAAGAGAATTCAGCAATACTAAACATACAATAAAAGAAATATTGAAAAGTCTTCTGTAAATAAAGATAAACAAGAATCTACAGGAAAAAACAATCACAATAATAAAGGCAAACAAATAAAAAGAATGATGATTACTAAAGTAAACCAAAGTATAGATGAAAAAATAAAGAAAATTCCAAAAATTTTAAATGAATTATAACTACAATTAGCAATAAAAAGACAAACATGAAAATAGGACATAAATGATAAAATCTGGAGGAGGGGAGTAGAAAAACATATATCTTTTAGAATGCATTTTATTTTGAATGACAGTTTAAAGCAAGTAGATACAATTGTAGATCAACATACTTGATTTTCATGGTAACCACAAATCAATGATATACATTAGATTCACAAAAACCAAAAAGAAAGGAACTCAATCATATTACAGAAGAAAATTATCAAACCAAAAAAGATAAAAACAAAAAGAAGACAATATGAACAAAGAAAAACTAAAAACAACTGGAAAAGAAGGATTTAAATGGCTGTAAGTACATACCTATCAATAATTAATTTAAAGTCAATGGACTAGAAGATGGCGGAAGAATAGGATGGGGAGAACACTTTCTCCCCCACAAATTCATCAAAAGAACATTTAAACTCCGAGTAAATTCCACAAAACAACTTCTGAATGCTGGCAGAGGACATCAGGCACCCAGAAAAGCAATCCATGTTTTCGAAAGGAGATAGGAAAAATATATATAAGACAAAAAAAGAGACAAAAGAGGGAGGGACGGAGCTCTGTCCCAGGAAGGGAATCTTAAAAAGAGAGAAGTTTCCAAACACCAGGAAACCTTCTCACTGCCGAATCTGTGCCGAGCTTTGGAAGCACAGAGGGCAACATCACAGGGAGGAAAAATAAATAAACAATTAAAACCCGCAGATTACAAGCCCTGTGGTAACTCCCCCAGCGGAGAAGCAGCGCAGACGCTTGCATCCGCCATTAGCAAGTGGGGGCTGGGCAGGGAGGCGCGGCGCGGGCTGCATTGCAAGGATCTGGCCTGAATACCTCGAGTGCTATCTGAGCGAAATAATTTGGGCTAGCAAACCAGACTGTGGTATATCTACCACACGAAAAGCCAGCCCTAACCTAAGACATCGCCAGGCCTGCGCACAAAGGACTGAACAGAGATAGCCGGCTACAGACCGTCCCCCTCTGGTGACATGCAGCCAGAGCCAAAAGGGGGCAATCACAGCCCCAGAGAGACATTATCTACAAAACTGTAAGCAGGCTTCTTTGCTAACTAAAACTTCCTGGGGGTCTGGACAGTCAACATCCGCCTCAGAAGGTGTGCTAGTTGTACACCTAGATAACCGAGCGGCAGGGAGGCGATAAGTCGCAGTAATCGTGCTCACCAAACACCTCATCACCTGAGCTGCTCGGACCTGGGAAGGGCACAAAACGCAGGCCCAATCGAGTCTGTGCCTCTGAGGACTACCCGAGTGCCTGAACCTGAGCGGCTTGGACCTGGGAGGTGCAGGCAGCCCAGGGCCGGCCACGGATGGTTCCCGGCGGAGCAGCCTAGAGCCTGAGCAGTGTGGGCAGGGAGGCTACACGTGCCGTGAGCAGGGGCAGACCCAGTGTGGCTGAGGCACTGGGAGCACACACCAGTGTTATTTGTTTGCAGTGTCCCTCCCTCCCTCCCCACAACACGACTGAACAAGTGAGCCTAAAAAAAAAGTGTCCACCACCGCCCCCTTTGTATCAGGGCGGAAAAAAGACACCGAAGAGACCAGCAAACAGAAGAAGCTATAACAGAGGGAACGGCCTTGGAAGCTACAGGCAATAGATCAAAACCCTGTAGTTAGAACTGAATACATAGGAAGGGGCCTATAGATCTTGAGAAATATAAGTCGGACCGAGGAACTAGCCAAAAATGAACTGACCCCACAATACCCAAAACAAAAGCAGAGAAAGTCGTAGATATATTTTTACTATTTTTACGATCATTCTTTCTTTTTTTTTTTTTTTAATTTTTTAAAAAAATTTTAAGTCCTCTATTATTCCTTTAATTTTCACTTTTATAACCTACTATTATTCTGCAAAAAAAAAGACCCTCTTTTTTTTAAAAAAGCAAACTTCATATATATGTTTTTTATAATTTTTGTGACCTTGTTTTTTTTTTTTC
Organism: Bos grunniens; assembly: GCF_055505025.1. NCBI lineage: Eukaryota > Metazoa > Chordata > Mammalia > Artiodactyla > Bovidae > Bos > Bos grunniens. Next base: position 23,535,818 of record NC_141189.1, read on the forward strand.
TTCTTTTAACATTGTATTTTTGAAATTCCAAACTCTACTCTAGATTTTTAATTTTAGCTTTTTGGTATTTGTTATCAATTTTGTACCTATATATATATATATTTTTATAATTTCTGTGACTTTTTTTTTCTTTTTCTCTCTTTCTTTCTTTTCTTCTTATATATAACATTATATATCTGAAATTCCAAACTCTACTCTAGATTTTTAATTTATGCTTTTTGATATTTGTTATCAATTTTGTACCTATATTTTCTATATAATTTTTGCAACTTGGTTTGTTTTTGTTTGTTTTTTCTCTCTTTCTTTTTCTTCTTCTTCTTTTTTTTAACATTGTATTTTTGAAATTCCAGACTCTAGATTTTTAACTTTTGCTTTTTGGTATTTGTTATCAATTTTGTACCTATATTTTCTTTATAATTTTTGCAACTTGGTTTGATTTTGTTTGTTTGTTTTTTCCTCTTTCTTTTTCTTCTTCTTTTTTTTAACATTGTATTTTTGAAATTCCAGACTCTACTCTAGATTTTTAACTTTTGCTTTTTGGTATTTGTTATCAATTTTGTACCTATATTTTCTTTATAATTTTTGTGACTTTGCTTGTTTGTTTTTTTTCTCTATTTCTTTTCCTTCGTCTTTTCTTTAGCATTGTATTTTTGAAATCCCAAACTCTACTCTAGATTTTTAATTTTTGCTTTTATGTATTTGTTACCAATTTTGTACCTTTAAGAACCCAATCTTCAGTACGCATTTTTCACTAGAGAGCGAGATTACTGGCTTGACTGCTCTCTTACTCTTTGGACTCTCCTTTTTCTCCACCAGGTCACCTGTGTCTCCTCCCTAACCCCTCTCTACTCTATGCAACTCTGTGAATTTCTGTGTGTTCCAGATGGTGGAGAACACTTAGGGAACTGATTACTGGCTGGATCTGTCTCCCTCCTTTTCATTCCCCCTTTTATCCTCCTGGCCACCTCTGTCTCCTTCCTCCCTCTTCTCTTCTCTGTATAATTCCGTGAACATCTCTGAGTGGTCCAACTGTGGAGTGCACCTAAGGAAGTGATTACTGGCTAGCCTGCTCCCTCCTCTATTGATTCCACCTCATCTCATTCGGGTCACCTCTAACTCCCTCCTCCCTCTTCTCTTCTCCATGTAATGCTGTGAACCTCTCTGGGTGGCCCTCACGGTGGAGAAACTTTTCATCTTTAACCTAGATGTTTTATCAATGGTGCTGTATAGAAGGAGAAGTTTTGAAACTACTGTAAAAATAAGACTGATAACTGGAAGCAGGAGGCTTAAGTCCAAACCCTAACTCCAGGGAACTCCTGACTTCAGGGAACATTAGTTGACAGGAGCTCATCAAACACCTCCATACCTACACTAAAACCAAGCACCACACAAGGGCCAACAAGTTCCAGGGCAACACATACCAAGCAAATTCTCCAGCAACACAGGAACACAGCCCTGAGCTCCAAGATACAGGCTGCCCAAAGTCACCTCAAAACCATAGACATCTCATAACTCATTACTGGACACTTCATTGCACTCCAGAGAGAAGAAATATAGCTCCACCCACCAAAACACCGACACAAGCTTCCCTAACCAAGAAACCTTGACAAGCCACCTGTACAAACCCACACACAGCGAGGAAATGCCACAATAAAGAGAACTCCACAAACTGCCAGAATACAGAAAGGACACCCCAAACTCAGCAATTTAAACAAGATGAAGAGACAGAGATCAAAAGCTTTACAGACAAGCAAAAGCTGAGAGAATTCAGCACCACCAAACCAGCTCTCCAACAAATACTAAAGGATATTCTCTAGACAGGAAACACAAAAACAGTGTATAAATTCGAACCCAAAACAATAAAGTAAATGGCAACGGGATCATACTTATCAATAATTACCTTAAACGTAATGGGTTGAATGCCCCAACCAAAAGACAAAGACTGGCTGAATGGATACAAAAACAAGACCTCTACATATGCTGTCTACAAGAGACCCACCTCAAAACAGGGGACACATACAGACTGAAAGTGAAGGGCTGGAAAAAGATTTTCCATGCAAATATGGACCAAAAGAAAGCAGGAGTAGCAATACTCATATCAGACAAAATAGACTTTAAAACAAAGGCTGTGAAAAGAGACAAAGACGGTCACTACATAATGATCAAAGGATCAATCCAAGAAGAAGATATAACAATTATAAATATATATGCACCCAACACGGGAGCACTGCAATACGTAAGGCAAATGCTAACAAGTATGAAAGGAGAAATTAACAATAACACAATAATAGTGGGAGACTTTAATATCACCACTATGGATAGATCAACTAAACAGAAAATTAACAAAGAAACACAAACTTTAAATGATACAATAGACCAGTTAGACCTAATTGATATCTATAGGACATTTCATCCCAAAACAATGAATTTCACCTTTTATCTCAAGTGCACATGGAACCTTCTCTAGGATAGATCACATCCTGGGTCATAAATCTAGCCTTGGTAAATTCAAAAAAATAGAAATCATTCCAAGCATCTTTTCTGACCCCAATGCAGTAAGATTAGATCTCAATAACAGGAGAAAAACTATTAGAAATTCCAACATATGGAGGCTGAACAACACGCTGCTGAATAACCAACAAATCACAGAAGAAATAAAAAAAGAAATCAAAATTTGCAGAGAAACGAATGAAAATGAAAACACAACAACCCAAAACCTGTGGGACACTGTAAAAGCAGTCCTCAGGGGAAAGTTCATAACAGTACAGGCATACCTCAAGAAACAAGAAAAAAGTCAAATAAATAACCTAACTCTACACCTAAAGCAACTAGAAAAGGAAGAAATGAAGAACCCCAGGGTTAGTAGAAGGAAAGAAATCTTAAAAATTAGGGCAGAAACAAATGCAAAAGAAACAAAAGAGACCATAGCAAAAATCAACAAAGCCAAAAGCTGGTTCTTTGAAAGGATAAATAAAATTGACAAACCATTAGCCAGACTCATCAAGAAACAAAGGGAGAAAAATAAAATCAATAAAATTAGAACTGAAAATGGAGAGATCACAACAGACAACACAGAAATACAAAGGATCATAAGAGACTACTATCAGCAATTGTATGTCAATAAAATGGACAACGTGGAAGAAATGGACAAATTCTTAGAAAAGTACAACTTTCCAAAACTGAATGAGGAAGAAATAGAAAATCTTAACAGACCCATCACAAGCACGGAAATTGAAACTGTAATCAAAAATCTTCCAGCAAACAAAAGCCCAGGTCCAGACAGCTTCACAGCTGAATTCTACCAAAAATTTAGAGAAGAGCTAACACCTATCCTACTTAAACTCTTCCAGAAAATTGCAGAGGAAGGTAAACTTCCAAACTCATTCTATGAGGCCACCATCACCCTAATACCAAAACCTGACAAAGATCCCACAAAAAAAGAAAACTACAGGCCAATATCACTGATGAACATAGATGCAAAAATCCTTAATAAAATTCTAGCAATCAGAATCCAACAACACATTAAAAAGATCATACACCATAACCAAGTGGGCTTTATCCCAGAGATGCAAGGATTCTTCAATATCCGCAAATCAATCAATGAAATACACCACATTAACAAATTGAAAAATAAAAACCATATGATTATCTCAATAGATGCAGAGAAAGCCTTTGACAAAATTCAACATCCATTTATGATAAAAGCTCTCCAGAAAGCAGGAATAGAAGGAACATACCTCAACATAATAAAAGCTATATATGACAAACCCACAGCAAACATTATCCTCAATGGTGAAAAATTGAAAGCATTTCCTCTAAAGTCAGGAACAAGACAAGGGTGCCCACTTTCACCATTACTATTCAACATAGTTTTGGAAGTTTTAGCCACAGCAATCAGAGCAGAAAAAGAAATAAAAGGAATCCAAATTGGAAAAGAAGAAGTAAAACTCTCACTGTTTGCAGATGACATGATCCTCTACATAGAAAACCCTAAAGACTCCACCAGAAAATTACTAGAACTAATCAATGACTATAGTAAAGTTGCAGGATATAAAATCAACACACAGAAATCCCTTGCATTCCTATACACTAATAATGAGAAAACAGAAAGAGAAGTTAAGGAAACAATTCCATTCACCATTGCAATGAAAAGAATAAAATACTTAGGAATATATCTACCTAAAGAAACTAAAGACCTATATACAGAAAACTATAAAACACTGGTGAAAGAAATCAAAGAGGACACTAATAGATGGAGAAATATACCATGTTCATGGATTGGAAGAATCAATATAGTGAAAATGAGCATACTACCCAAAGCAATTTATAGATTCAATGCAATCCCTATCAAGCTACCAACAGTATTCTTCACAGAGCTAGAACAAATAATTTCACAATTTGTATGGAAATACAAAAAACCTCGAATAGCCAAAGCAATCTTGAGAAAGAAGAATGGAACTGGAGGAATCAACCTGCCTGACTTCAGGCTCTACTACAAAGCCACAGTCATCAAGACAGTTTGGTACTGGCACAAAGACAGAAATATAGATCAATGGAACAAAATAGAAAGCCCAGAGATAAATCCACGCACATATGGACACCTTATCTTTGACAAAGGAGGCAAGAATATACAATGGATTAAAGACAATCTCTTTAACAAGTGGTGCTGGGAAAACTGGTCAACCACTTGTAAAAGAATGAAACTAGACCACTTTCTAACACCATACACAAAAATAAACTCAAAATGGATTAAAGATCTCAACGTAAGACCAGAAACTATAAAACTCCTAGAGGAGAACATAGGCAAAACACTCTCTGACATACATCACAGCAGGATCCTCTATGACCCACCTCCCAGAATATTGGAAATAAAAGCAAAAATAAACAAATGGGACCTAATTAAAATTAAAAGCTTCTGCATAACAAAGAAAACTCTAAGCAAGGTGAAAAAACAGCCTTCAGAATGGGAGAAAATAATAGCAAATGAAGCAACTGACAAACAACTAATTTCAAAAATATACAAGCAACTCCTACAGCTCAGTTCAAGAAAAATAAATGACCCAATCAAAAAATGGGCCAAAGAACTAGACATTTCTCCAAAGAAGACATACAGATGGCTAGCAAACACATGAAAAGATGCTCAACATCACTCATTATCAGGGAAATGCAAATCAAAACCACTATGAGGTACCATTTCACGCCAGTCAGAATGGCTGCAATCCAAAAGTCTACAAGTAATAAATGCTGGAGAGGGTGTGGAGAAAAGGGAACCCTCTTACACTGTTGGTGGGAATGCAAACTGGTACAACCACTATGGAGAACAGTGTGGAGATTCCTTAAAAAATTGGAAATAGAACTGCCTTATGATCCAGCAATCCCACTGCTTGGCATACACACTGAGGAAACCAGAACTGAAAGAGACACGTGTACCCCAATGTTCATCACAGCACTGTCTATAATAGCCAGGACATGGAAACAACCTAGATGTCCATCAGCAGATGAATGGATAAGAAAGCTGTGGTACATATACACAATGGAGTATTACTCAGCCATTAAAAAGAATACATTTGAATCAGTTCTAATGAGGTGGATGAAACTGGAGCCTATTATACAGAGTGAAGTAAGCCAGAAAGAAAAACACCAATACAGTATACTAACGCATATATATGGAATTTAGAAAGATGGTAACAATAACCCTGTGTACGAGACAGCAAAAGAAACACTGATGTATAGAACAGTCTTTTGGACTCTGTGGGAGAGGGAGAAGGTGAGATGATTTGGGGAATGGCATTGAGATATATATAATATTATATATGAAACGAGTCGCCATTCCAGGTTCGATGCACGATACTGGATGCTTGGTGCTGGTGCACTGGGACGACCCAGAGGGATGGTATGGGGAGGGAGGAAGGAGGAGGGTTCAGGATGGGGAACACATGTATGCCTGTGGTGGATTCATTTCGATATATGGCAGAACCAATACAATATTGTAAAGTTTAAAAATAAAATAAAATTAAAAAAATAAAAAAGAAAAAAGAAAAAAAATTAAAGTCAGTGGACTAAATCCTCTTATCAAATGATATAGTGTAATAGATGGGATAAAAACCAAGAACTTACAATATGCTGCCTAGAAGAGATTCACTTCAGGGCAAAAACATGCATGCTGAAAGTGAGGGGATAGAAAAAGATGTTCCAAGCAAATGGAAATTACAGGAAAGCAGGGATAGCAATACACATATCAAAAAAAATAGACTTTAACACAAAGGACGTGAAGAAAGATAAAAAAGAACATTATATAATGATGAAGGAGCCAATACAAGAAGACCATACACTCATCAACATACATGCATATAGGTGCACCTTAAATATTTAAAATAAGTATAATAAATCCTAACAGACATAAAGAGAGGTGGACAATAATACAATAATAGTAGGAGAGTTTAATACCTCATTGACATCAATGGACAGATAATCTAGACAGAAAAGTAACAAGGCAACAGAGGTCCTAAATGACAAAATAGATCCTTTGGAGTTGATATCTACAGGGCACTACACAATCCCCCCAAAATATAACAAAAACCAGAATACAAATTCTTTTCAAGTGCAAATGAATGATCTAGGATAAATCACATACAACATCACAAAACAAGCTTCAACAAATTTAAAAGGATAGAAATTATTTCAAGCATTTTTGATGACCACAGTGCTGTGAAGCTAGAAATCAACCACAGAAAGTAAACAGGAGTAAAACAAACAGCTGGAGATCAAACATGCTACTAAGAAAACAAGAAGGTCAATGGTAAAATCAAAGAGGATATCAGAAAAAAAAAACTCAAGGAAATGAAAATACAACTTTACAACATCTATGAGATGTAGCAAAAGCACTTCTAATGGGGAATTTTATAGTGATTAAGGCTCTTCTCAAGAAGAAACATTTCAAATAAACAATATTATCCACCACCTAATGGAATTAGAAAAAGAAGAACAAACAAAACCTAAAGTTGGCAGAAGGGAGGAAATAATAAAGATGAGAAAGGAAATAGAATAGAGATTAAAAATATAAAAAAATCAATAAATCCAAGAATTGCTTGTTTGAAAAGATAAACAAAATTGATAAACTTCTGGCAGATCTCACCAAGAAGAAAAGAGGGAGGATTGAAATAAACAAAATAAGAAATGAAAGAGGAGAAGTAAAAACTGATACCATAGAAATACAAAAACATTTTTAAGAGTATATTACAAATAGTTATTTGGCAACAAATTAGATGATCTAGAACAAAGGGACAAGTTTATAGAAATATGTTGTTCTTGTTGCATAGCTGCTAAGTCATATCCAACTCTTTTACAACCCTATGGACTGTAGCCCTTCAAGCTCCTCTGTCCATGGGATTTTCCAGACAAGAATACCAGTGGGATGCCATTTCCTTCTCCAGGGGACCTTCCCAATCTAGGGATCAAGCCTGCATCTCATGCATTGGCAGGTGGATTCTTTACCACTGAGCCACCTTGGAAGCCCTTGTAGCAATATACAGCCTGCCAAAACTGAGTCAAGAAGAAACAGAAAATTTGAGCAGACCAATCATTAGAAATGAAACTGAATATGTAATTTAAAAACAATGGTCCAGGACCAGATGCCTTCACTGCAGAGTTCCACAAAACATATAAAAAGAGCTTACACCATCCTGCTTTAATTATTCCAAAAAATTGAAGAGGAAGGAACACTGCAAAATTATTTCCATGAAGCCACTGTCACTCTATTACCCAAAAGAGACAAAGAGACTATGCCTACACATTTGACAAGTACAAGTCAATATCTTTGATGAATATAAATGCAAATATCCTCTACAAAATATTGCAAACTGAATGTAACAGTACATAAAAAGAATCAAACATAATGATCAGTTGGACAATTCCAAGGTTCACAAGGATGGTTCAACACACACAAATCAATGTGATACACCACATTAACAAAAGGAAAGACAAAAATACATGGTCATCTCAGTAGACTCATAAAGAGCTTTTCATAAAATTCAACATCCATTCATGATAAGAACTTTCACCAAAGTGGATATAGAGGGAACATATCTCAACAAAGTAAAAGCCATTTATGACAAACCCACTGTCAACATAATATTCTATGGTAAAAAGCAGAAAACTTCTTCACTAAATTCGGGAAAAAGACAAGGATGCCCATTCTCACCATTCTGTTCAATATGGTATTAGAAGTAGTAGCTGCAGCAATCAAACAGGAAAAGAAAATGAAATACAACCCCATTGGAAGGGAGAAGTAAAATGGAACTATTGATAGATGACATGATACACTATAAAGAGAAACATAGAGTCTCCACATAAAATCTATTAGAACTAATAAAATAATTCAGCAAGGTAGCAGGATACAAGATGAATATACAGAAATCCTTTGATTTCATTATGCCAATATGTAAATATCAGAAAGAAGAGGAAAAAGCCAATCCATTTAAAAGTCTAACCCTAAAATCTAGGAAATAGCCTAATAAAGAATGTGAAAGATCTATACACTGAAAACTGTAAAACATTGATAAAGGAAATCCAAGAAGATTCCAAAAAATGGAAAACTATTACATGTTTTTGATTTGAAGAATTAATATTCTTAAAATGGCCATACTACCCAAAGGAATCTACAGATTAATGCAATCCCTATCAAAATGCTGATGATACTTGTCACAACCAGAATAATCTTAACATTTGTATGGAACCACAAAACATCCAAAATTGACAAAGAAATCCTGAGAAAATAAGAACAAAGCTGAAGGCATAACCCTTCTATACTTCAGACATAACTAAGCTACAGTAATCAAAACAGCATGGTATTGGCACAATAACAGACATTTAGATTAATGCAACAGAATAGAGTCAATTATGATAAAGGGAGCAAGAATATACAATGGAGAAAAGAGAGTTTCATCAACAAATGGTGCTGAGAATACTGGACAGCTACATGCAAATCAATAAAATCAGAACACTCCTTCACATCATATACAAAAATAAACTTGAAATGGTTTATACATAAATATAAGACATGACATCATAAAACTATAAGAAAAGAATGTGAAAATTTTTTTTCTGACATGAATCATAGCCATATATTCTTAGTCTGTCTCCAAAGAGAAAATAAATAGAAACAAAATGAGCAAATGGGAGCTAGTCAAACTTAAGGCAGACCATTCGGTATCACAGTAATCCAAGTCTATGCCCCAACCATTTCAGCTGAAGAGGCTGAAGTTGAATGGCTCTGTGAAGACCTAAAACACTCCAACACCACAGTTCAAAAGTATCAGTTCTTCGATGCTCAGTTTTCTTTATGGACCAACTCTCACAGCCTATGGCTGTGACTACTTTTCCATGATTGCTGGAAAAGACTTAGCTTTAACTAGATGGACCTTTGTTGGCCATGAAATGTCTCTGCTTTTTAATATGCTGTCTAGGTTGATCATAGCTTTTATTTCAAGGAGGAAGCATCTTTTAATTTCATGGCTGCAATCACCATCTGCAGTGATTTCAGAGCCAAAAAGATAAAGTCTGTCACTGTTTCCATTGTTTCCCCATCTATTTGCCATGAAGTGATGGGACCAGATGCCATGATCTTAGTTTTTTGAATGTTGACTTTTAAGCCAGCTTTTTCACTCTCCTCTTTCACTTTCATCAAGAGGCTCTTCACTTCCTCTTTGCTTTCTGCTATAAGGGTGGTGTCATCTGCATCCCTGAAGTTATTGATTTTTTTTCCCTGGCAATCTTGATTCCAGCTTGTGCTTCTTCCAGCCCAGCATTTCACGTAATGTACTCTGCATATAAGTTAAATAAGCAGAGTGACAATATACAGCCTTGATGTACTTTCCCAATTTGGAACCAGTCTGCTGTTCTATGTCAGGTTCTAATTGTTGCTTCTTGACCTGCATATAGATTTCTCAGGAGGCAGGTAAGTTGGTCTGGTATTCCCATCTCTTCAACATTGTTTCACAGTTTATTGTGATCCACACAGTCAAAGGCTTCGGTGCAGTCAATAAAGCAGAAGTAAAAAACAGGAATTCCCTTGCTTTTTCTAGTTCTTTGTATATGCTGTGTAACATTTTTTTTATTAAATGTGTTTTTGCAAATATTTTCTTCCATTCTGTGTCTTGTCTTCTAATTCCCTTGAAATTGCCAAACACAGAACAAAAATATAATTTCATTGAAGTCCAGCTTTTCAGTTATTCCTGTCATGAAAAGTGCTGTTGGTGCTGTAATTTAAATGTCATTGCCAACTTAAGGTCAGCCAGTTTTCGTCCTATGTTATCTTCTAGGAGATTTATAGTTTTTTGTTTGAATTTTAGGCTTATCACACATTTTAAGCATCTAGGTTATTTTCTTTGCATGTGGATGTCTGATTGTTCATTCCATCACCATTTGTTGAAAAGTATCTTTTCTCCATTGCTTTTCCTTCCCTGTCAAAGATCAGGTGACGATATGTATATATATATTTCTGGGTTCTCTGCTTTGTTCTGTTGTTCTATTTTTATATTCTTTTACTAATACTACACCATCTTGATTATAGTAGTTTTATAGTAAGTCTTAGAGTTGGTTTCTGTCAGTCTTCTAACTTTATTCTTTTCTTTCAATATTGTGTTGATTAATTTGAATAAACTTTTTATAAACTTTGGGATCAATTTGTTGATACCCACAAAATAACTTACAGAGATTTTGACTAGAATTACACTGAACCTATAGATCAAGTTGGGAAGAACTGACTCCTTGACAGTATTGAGTCTTCCTATTCATAAAAATGGATTATCTTCACATTTATTTAGCATCTTGATTTCATTCGTTAGAATTTTGGAGTTTTACTCATATCAAACTTGTATGTATTTTATTAACTTTATACCTAAGTAATTTGCTTTGGGCAATACTAATGTAAATAGCATGTGCTTGTAATTTTAAACTATATTTACTAATTGTTGATATATAGAAAAGTTATTGACTTTTATATCAAATTTGTATCCTGCGACCTTGCTACAATCACTTACTAGTTCTAGAAGGATTTTTTGTTTGTTTGTTTGTTTTGGTAAATTCTTTTGGGCGGTATGCAAAAGATGATTGTATTATCTGCAAAGAGTTTTATTCCTTTCTTCCTAATGTATGTACATTTCTTTGTCTCGTGTTATTGCATTAGCTAGGACTTCCAGCATGATGTTGAAAGCAGTGGAGAGAAAGGACTTCCTTTCCTTGTTCCTGATCTTAACGGGAAAGCTTTGAGTTTCTCACCATTATGTATGATGTAGGCTGTTAGGATTTTGTTCATTAGAAAGTTGAAGAAGTTCCCCTCTATTCATCTTCTTTTGAGAATGCCAATTAGTTTGCTTCAAGATAATATCAGGCTGCTAACTACAACTTGAAAGAAGATGAAATTGGCATAGTCCCTGGAAGTTTATCATAAGTATTCTTATTTTCCTCTTCCCTTAATCAAGATAAACATCCCAAGTACAATTAATATTTTCTTTCTCCTTTTGGAAACTAGCTTGCTTAGCTGTTATGGTCAAATTGCCTGTTTCCTGTAGTTTCTAGGGCTTCTGAATGCAAGGTCTGCCACATAGGCCACTTTTTTCTTATAATCTCAGCAAATCAGTTGAACAAAGTTTGTGCAAATAGCTTATCATTTCTTGTCACTGCTTAACACCAGACTGTAAGAAATAGAAATAAAGATACCAAGACAAACTAAATGCAAGCCAAATTATATGACTTCCCTCTGTGCAGACAGTGAAATCTTTAGGAAGTAATTTTTTTTTCTTTTTTTTTTTTACCATTACTTGTCAAATGACAGCTGCACACAATCTATTTGTCAAGTCAGGGGAAACTTTAAAAAGTAATATTGATTTCTTATAACCCCAAACTATTATCTAACATTCTCTGGATCCATACCTGTCTGTGTACTCCTTGGGTAGGACAAACGATAATTCAGCTGCAACATTGTTCTCCAATCTGGCTTCTGGTATGTGATATTTAATCAGTTCGGAGATTTCTTGAACATCACAGTGACGATCCTTTACAATAATTAAGTGGTATCCCACACCTGAAAAAGTCCATTTAAAAGGTCAAAATTTTTTAAATGCAATCTGCCCCAATCAAACACATAAATATACTCTACCAACAGAAAGCACAGGATCTTGCTTGTTTCAAATTTCATTTTTACAAGGCATCAATACTGTGTTTAAGAGCAAGTGATCTTTAATTTTTGAGATTTACTGGTTTCATATTTTTACTAAAATTTAAACCTGTTAATTTTTATGCGCTGAGAGTTGGGAGGAGAATGGATTCATGTATATGTATGCCTGCATCCCTTCGTTGTTCACTTGAAAATATCTTAACATTGTTAATCACTTATACTCCAATACAAAAGAAAAAGTTTAAACATTTTTCTATTGTTTTATATATTTAAAAATTTTCTTCCTTCTGTCATTCTTTCCATACTTAATGTTCAATGATCACATTTCAGGTACATGCCATTAAAGTGGAAACTTTTACTTCCCCAAATTAATGAATGAAAACATCAAAATTTCACCTCACTGTACTAGGAACTCTTCCCTTCATTATGTGACAATGGGCTACACGGACTATTGTCACCAAGTGTCTCCGACCCTTTTAGGATTTTACATATACATACATACATCCACACACACATTTATGTATATGAAAGTGAAAGTGAAGTCGCTCAGTCGTGCCTGACTCTTTGCGACCCCATGGATAGTAGCCTGCACCAAGCTCCTCTGTCCATGGGATTTTCAAGGCAAGAGTACTGGAGTGGGTTGCCATTTCCTTCTCCAGAGAATCTTCTCAACCCAGGGATCGAACCCAGGTCTCTCACATTGTAGACAGACACTTTACTGTCTGGGCCACCGGAGTATAGACACACATAATTATTTTACCTGTCATATTCTTATTTTAGCATTCATTACTTTAGGCTATCTTTCTATTATATTCTTGAATGGGGCTTCTGAATTTCATATTTCAAAATTTGTCTTATACATGCATTCACACATCAAATGCAAACCACTCTTGCTGTTTTCAATGTCCTGTCCATCAAACTTAATTTCTCACTGATTCTCCCCCAGACTGTTGATGCCAGCTGACTTCTTCTTTGTCCCAGGGGAAAAAAGGTGCATTTTTATCCTCATACTTTTATTACTTACTTATATCGTTTTCTAAAATAGAGGTGTTCTTTCCTTCATTGCCTTTTTAAGGTCAATAACTAAAAGCATTAATATACTTAGGTTAATTAATTTTGTTCCTACAACTAATCTGCTATAGGAATATTAACTTATATGTTCCCATCTGCAAGTGAAAAAACATTTAAAAGTATGAGTCCCTTTATTTCTGATATTAACCAAATATACTGCTTAAAACTCAACTCAATATCCTCTTTCAGATAGAGTAAAGGGAAAATGGTCACATCTTAGAGTGCAAAACAAGGGCTTTGTTGTTAGAAGAACCCAGGTCCAAAACTCTGCCACTTAACTGCATGATTGACTCAGACTTCAGAATAAGCAGCAGTTTTCTGCTCCATAAAAATGGTGAGGTTATGAAGAGGAGATGAGATAAATGTGTGTAAACATTAAATGTAACTCACTCAAAATAAATATGAGTTGAATGAATGAATTCAAACACCAAATTAATGATTAATGGAATAATGTCAGTCTTAACTATTCTCATTGATTTGTATGCTCCAATTCTGAAGCCCTGATACACTTACTGGTTTGAACCTTGTAATATCGGAACTCAGTTACATATGATATTATGGCTCATTTTTAATGTACTAGTCTTACTGACTAATCAGAGTATATTCTTATTAAAATCAAGATTGTTTTATTTCACTATTCATTCATATCCTATTCAATAAATTCCTATTGATCAACTATCACATTTCAAGATGATTTCATAAAAATAAACTAGAAAGTATTTAGCTAATTACACCAGAGGGGAGTGATGCTGATTTGGCAATGGAGAAAAAAGGGTCAGAGATACTGAGTCACTCACTTTCTCCCCTACAAGTTATCAGTCTATGAACCAAATACCTTGGAAGCATTACTTCATTCCAACAAAAACTAACTTCAGTGGAAGCCAGGTGAGAGAAAGAAACATGACTTTTTTGAGGTCAATAAAAGAATGAGTTTTCTAAGTTAGAATATACTCATCGTATCATAATGAAAAATAATAGGGATAGATAGATAAACTACAAATAGCCAATTTAAATAGTTTAGATTTAATGCAATAGGACACAAGAAGTTCTGTGTAGAGGAACAAAAATGATAATAAAATTATGTTAGAGAATGTTATTCAGGCATTAGCATCCAAACAGTGATCAAAGGGAGACAGACCATAAACTTTTTTCAGGAAAATTGTAGAGCCACAGCACTGCAGAGTACCCTTCGCCATGATAGCTATACGGTCACCCAGGACATCAGCTTCATCCATGTGGTGGGTTGTCAGTAAGACGGTACGATTCTCTTTATGCTTCTGAAGGACATCCCAGGTGAATCTCCTTGAGACTGGGTCCATGCCAGATGTTGGCTCATCAAGTATCACCACCTACAGATCAGAAGAACAGTTCCATGATCATATTTAATTCATGTTATGCTCTTTATGTGATAACTTACTATTTTACATGGGGGACATATGCAAGCTAAAATACATAATCTAGACTATATTAAGAACTTTGAAAAATTAACAATAAATTAAAACCCCATAACCATATTATATAAACTGGATCAATGATGGAAATACCCTCTGATGGGTAGCCCACTCCACTATTCTTGCCTGGAGAATCCCATGGACGGAGGAGCTTGGTGGGCTACAGTCCACGGGTCGCAAAGAGTCGGACATGACTGAGCGACTTCACTTTCACTTTCTAGAGAGTTAGATTCATATCAGCTCATAGGTTTGTGTCAGCTCAGTTTTATACATTAGCTGGGATAGGGACCCATGTTAGTGGTTCTTTACCTTGGAGCCTCCTATAAGTGCTATAATAATGGAGAGTTTACGCTTCATTCCTCCACTCAGTGACTTTGCAAGGGCATCATGCTTTTCTATCAGGCCAAAAGATATCAGCATTTTGTTAATTTCTTTAGATTGTATTTCTGGAGGTACTCCTTTTATCTAAAAGAGAAGCCAAAGTTTACATGGTGCTTCCAACTTTGTCTTTAGAAAAATTCTTTCATCAGGATTTTTCTTACAGAGTTATTTAGACATGAGCTTTTCCTTCTCTTTGCCCCCCTTTATAGTTAAGGAACAATGTCTCCAAAAAATGAATTTCCACTACATAAAGATAAAGATGTTGGTTCTTTGTCACACTGCCTGAAGCATATGAAAAGAGTGGAAAAAAAGACTATATCTCTGGCTCACCACACAGTAGAAATAGAGATGTTCTGAGACTGTCAAGTGATGGAACAATATGTCATCCTGGGGGCACAAGCCCAAGCTTTTCCTGACTTGAACCATATCTTTCGAGATATCATATCCACTAATATACACCTTTCCACTGGTAGGACGATAGAGACCTAGAATTAAGCATAAGACATGACAGAAACTTAGTTTCAGTGAGAGAACCTGAGAATACACTGTTCATTAGCACCTCCTTAATAGTCTATTTGTAGACTATTTGAAAGAATTATGAGTACCTCTTACAAAGAAAGTGACCTGGCACCTTCTGGTAATGGGGAAAACTTTTTAAAAAATCTATGCATTCTGGTTTCTAATGAGTATAAAAATATTAATTGAGTAATAAAAAATACTTTGAAGAATTTTCTGTTTCAGGGTTCTATGCTACTGTCTGTTTGACAACATAGGCAAACCACAGTATAATCTTACCAGCTTGTGATTCACCCAACCTGGCATTTTGCATGATGTACTCTTCATAGAAGTTAAATAAGCAGGGTGGCAATATACAGACTTGTTATATTCCCTCCCCAACTTTGAACCAGTCATTTGTTCTATGTCCAGTTCTAACTGTTGCTTCTTGACCCACATACAGGATTCTCAGGAGAAAGATAGTGTGATCTGGTACTCACATCACTTTAAGAACTTTGCACAGTTTTTTGTGATCCACACAAAGTCTTTAGCGTAGTCACTGTAGCAGAAGTAGATGTTTTTTTTGAACCCCCTTACTTTCTCCATGATCCAACGGATATTGGCAATTTGATTTATGGTTCCTCTGCATCTTTGAAATAAGCTTGCATATGTGTAAGTTTTCAATTCATGTACTGCTGAAGTCTAGCTGGAAAGATTTTGAGCATAACTTTACTAGCCTATGAAATGAGCGCAACTGTACTGTAGTTCGAACATTCTCTGGCATTGTCTTTCTTTGCGATTAGAATGAAAATGACCTTTTCCAGTCCTGTGATCACTGCTGACTTTTCCAAATTTGCTGGCATATTGAAAGCAGCACTTTAACAGCATCATCTTCTAGGATTTTAAATAGCTCAGATGGAATTCCATCACTTCCGTTGGTTTATTCATGGTAATGCTTCCTAAGGTCCACTTCACACTCCAGGATGTCTGGCTCTAGGTGATTAACCACACCACTATGGTTATCAGGATCATTAAGACCTTTCTTGTAGAGTTCCTATGTGTATTCTTGCCAACTCTTCTTAACCTCTTCTGCTCTTGTTAGTTCCTCACTATTTATGTCCTTTATCATGCCTATCCTTGCATGAAATGTTCCCTTGATACCTCCAATTTTCTTCAAGAGATCTATAGTCTTTCCCGTTCTATTGTTTTCCTCCACTTCTTTGCATTGTTCATTTCAGAAGGCCTTGTTATCTCTCCTTGCTATTCTCTGAATCTCTATTTAGTTGGGTAGGTCTTTCCCTTTTCTCTTTATCTTTGCTTCTCTTTTTCCTCAGCTATTTTTAAAGCTTATTCAGACAACCACTTTGCTTTCTTGCATTTCTTTTTGTTTGGAATGATTTTGGTCACTGCATCCTGTACAATATTAAAAATGTCCATCCATAGTTCTTCAGGCTCTTTGTCTACCAGATCTAATCCCTTGAATATACTTGCCACTCCACTGTGTAGTTGCACAATATCATAAAAGTACCACATGCTACTAAGCTGGAAACTTTAAATTGAATAATTTTATGTTATATGAATTTTGCCTCAACTAAAAATTATCATTCAAAAAAATTACAAGACATAACCCTTGGGCTTCGAGCTACTTTTCATTGAGGAAACAGGTGTCTCAACAACTGTGATACATGATACAATTAATTCATTCTGCAAGTATTTACTGAAAACTTACTGTGTAAGAAATTACTCTAATCCTTTGGGACATAGTTACCAAACAGAGGTAAGGGTGATTAATTCTGGTTGATGTGATCAGGAAGCAGCTTTTGAGCTGAATCTTTATGAATGAGTAGAAAATTTCAAAAGGGAAGTGGTGGTTTAGGCATTCCTGGTAAGGAAAAGGGAATGTGCATATACACATGAGGAAGTGCATAATATATGTTCTGAGATATCGAATGCATTGGTTTCCAATGGCTGCTGTAGCAAATTACCACAGAGTTAGTGTTAAAACAAAAGAAATATACTCCATTACAGTTCTGGAGACTGGAAGTCTGAAATCAGTATTACTGGGGTGAAACTGAGGTGTCAGCAGGGCCTCACCCTCAACAGAGACTCTGAGGGAAAAATCCATTTCTTGTCTTTTTCAGATTATGGTGGCTGCTAATATTTCTTAACCTGTGAAGCAACACTCCGGTTATCTGGGTCCAACATCACATTGCCTACTCTCTTCTCTTCTATTCTTCTGCCTATCTAAAATCTCCCTCTGTCTTTTACTTATGAGGACACTAGAGATTTCATTTAGGATTCAGCCAGATAAACCAGGATTATCTCATTTTATATATATATATATATATATATATATATATATATATATATATAGCCCGGGTGTCACACACCCCAACAAGCTTCTTGGCACAGAACTATCCAACCCCATGCAGGGATCCGTCTTACCGGGAAAAACCCTACTTGCCCATGACACTTGGGACCTTCAGGGTACCTGGATTGCTGATTCTTGATCTTCCTAAGAAATATTGTGGAGCAAATCCATTTTTATTTAGGATTCATTTCATCATTTATGATTTGGTTTTGTGGGTATCTTTTTTTTTTTGGTAAGTAAACAAAAACTAATTAAACAAGGTCTGCTGAAGTTGTGAATTGAACCATGCTTGACTTTTCAGTGAGGAAGAGACAGACCACTTCACTGCCCTGCCTCCTCACAAGGGTCAGGGTCCTACCTTTTTCCTCCCAGACAGAAAGTGGAAGCCACCTTGGCTGGAGCAGCCCACCACACCAAGCAGACCCCAGGGATTTGTTGTTGTCTTTCTGGCCAGGTCTGTGCCCAATACATCAGCTTCTCCACACTACATGTTGGGCATAGACCTGGCCAGAACACATGGGAAGGAGACCATTATCTTCGGGGACCACTGTCACAAAATGTAAAGCATGGAATATGTTCTAAGATGAAATATATAAAATTATTTAATAAGTGGCAGTTGATATACTGAAGACAACAATAACAATATTCACTAATAATTATGTGGAATTAATTAGGAAGTAATGATTAAGAGCTTTAACTAAGTTTCAGAAGTATTTCAAAGATAGAAGTTAACAAAGAATTGTTGTTTTCCATCATTTCTTTCCTCACAGATAAGGCTACTTACAGTTGACCTAAACTGGGAAATTCATCCTTGCTCCAACCTTTCACTTGACACTCTGGTATCATTTTGGTCATTCCTATTCTCTCTCTGTCTCTGTTCTCTAGCCATATAATATTCCCTACTTTCTTACTTCCTGGCCCTGAATATCCTTAGAATACGCATCTCCCCTTTCTTTCATGATTCATTACACCTTGTACCAATCTCAAATTAGATTTTATTTCCCCTTTGCTCATAGACCTTGCCCGCAGTGTTAGATCAAGGTGACAGGACAACACCCAACACTCAAGCTTTATTTTTAACTTCTTGAGATGTTATAAAATTCCTATTTACTCATCAAATCCTTGCTCAACTATAAGATCTTTGAAGGCGAGGACTTTTTGCTCAACACTGCATTCTTAGTTTTCACCCAAATATCTGGCATATTAATGTATACTAATGATATGAGTAAAGTTTTGCCTCATCTGTAATTTAGTGAATCACTTGAGTAATGAGAACACTTTCTGGGATAATAGTGAAGTCATCTATCTTAATAGGCAACAGGATTATTCAGAGGTATGCGTAGGTCAAAATGCAGCAAATGAATACTTAAAATTTAAGCATTTTTTAATTAAAATTTTATTCCCCCCCAAAATTCTAGTTAATGATATGCATTCTAAATTATTTATTAAGAAGCACCTTAATATCTAAAATTAATTTTCAGATGCATAAAAATGGGATCAATAGATCTGTGACAAATATATAAAATGGTAAAATATAGGCAGTGGGTGTAAGGGTGGTCACTGAAAATCTTTCAACTTGGATGTAAGTAGAAATTTTCTTATTAAATATAAAAGTATATTCATAAGAATATATACTACACATTATACAATGAAACAATGTACATCAAACAAATTAGAATGGTTTCCTATGAAGGGACAAGGGAACAGAGGAAAGTAATATAAAAGGAAATTTAAAAGAATAAATAAGTGAAAGTAGAAAGGCTCTCTAGTCTTTGCATTGACCAATGACGATGGTGCACTACAAAGTGAGAAGTGGGATGCGCCTGAGAAACAAAAATAAACATTGATTTTTAAGCTTAATAATAAATGATTTATACTTTGTAAAGAGAGCAGATTAATAAACAGCCATATGTATCATTTAAGTAACAATGTCAATGTCAAGAAGAGTACACAAAAGCTTCAAAGCTTAATCCACAGTATCTGTGTCAAAAGTAACCATGAATATTTACCTGTGAGGATAGATAAGGTAGTAGTCTTCCCTGCTCCATTATGACCGAGAAGGACAGTGATTTGCCCTTCATATAAATTCAAAGACAAGTCTTGAACTGCTAGTACAGTCATATTTTGCAATGTGAATTCCTGTGAAAAGAAAAAAACCCCACAAACCTTATATCTATTACTATTACTTATAAAGGGTATGCATTTATATCAATTATCTATAGAATAAGAAAATAAGAGACCATTAATCTCAAAAGGTAAAATCAAAGTATAAAAGAAAAAAATCATGAACAATTATATCTGGAAGCAAAATGTGGATAGAAGTTCAAAGTAGGTCCATAAGACTTTTTCTGAACAATTTTGTGGAGACCCACTTTGATCCATTTACTGTCATGAAGCTGATATATTACAATCTGCTCCAGTCAATGTCTT
The DNA here is from genome assembly GCF_055505025.1 of Bos grunniens. Taxonomy (NCBI): domain Eukaryota; kingdom Metazoa; phylum Chordata; class Mammalia; order Artiodactyla; family Bovidae; genus Bos; species Bos grunniens. The sequence continues at coordinate 23,556,192 of NC_141189.1, forward strand.
TCTGCTAAATTTCTAAACTTACTGCAAAAAGTCGTTATATGTGGTTGTCCTATAAGCACTTCAAACTCTACTAATTAGTTCAGTCGCTCAGCTGTGTCAAACTCTTTGCAACCCCATGGACTACGGCACGCCAGGCTTCCCTGTCCATCACCAACTCCCAGAGCTTGCTCACACTCATGTCCATCGAATCGGTGATGCCATCCAATCATCTCATCCTCTGTTGTCCCCTTCTCCTCCTTTCAATCTTTCCCAGCATCAGCATCTTTTCAAATGAGTCAGTTCTTTGCATCACAGGACCAAAATATTGCAGCTTCAGCCTCAGCATCAGTCCTTCCAAAGAATATTCAGGACTGATTTCCTTTAGGATAGACTGGTTGGATCTCCTTGCAGTCCAAGGGACTCTCAAGAGTCTTCTTCAACACCACAGCTCAAAAGCATCAATTCTTTGGCACTCAGTTATCTTTATAGTCCAACTCTCACATCCATACACGACTACTGGAGAAACCACAGCTTTGACTAGATGGATCTTTGTCTGCAAAGTAATGTCTCTGCTTCTTAATATGCTGTCTAGGTTGGTCATAGCTTTTCTTCCAAGAAGCAAGCTTCTTTCAATTTCACGGCTGCAGTCACTATCTGCAGTGATTTCGGAGCCCAAGAAAATAAAGTCTGCCACTGTTTCCATTGTTTCCCCATCTATTTCCCATGAAGTGATGGGACTGGATGCCATGATCTTAGTTTTTTGAATGTTGAGTTTTAAGTCAGCTTTTTCACTCTCCTCTTTCACTTTTATCAAGAGGCTCTTTAATTCTTCTTTGCTTTCTGCCATAAGGGTGGTGTCATCTGCATAACTGAGGTTATTGATACTTCTCCTGGAAATCTTGATTCCAGCTTGTGCTTCACCCAGCCCAGCATTTACCATGATGTACTCTGCATATAAGTTAAATAAGCAGGATAGCAACATACAGCCTTGATGTACTCCTTTCTCAATTTGGAACCAGTCTGTTGTTCCATGTCCAGTTTTAACTGTTGCTTCTTGACCTACATGCAGATTTCTCAGGAGGCAGGTAAGGTGGTCTGGTATTCTCATCTCTTTAAGAACGTTCCACAGTTTGTTGTGATCCACACAGTCAAAGGCTTTGGCATAGTCAATAAAACAGATATTTTTCTGGAATGCTTTTGCTTTTTCTATGATACAACAGATGCTGGCAATTTGATCTCTGGTTCCTCTGCCTTTTTTAAATCCAGCTTGAACATCTGGAAGTTCTTGCTTCACATACTGTTGAAGCCTTGCTTGGAGAATTTTGAGCATTACTTTGCTGGCATGTGAGATGAATGCCGTTGTGTGGTAGTTTGAACATTCTTTGGCATTGCCTTTCTTTGGGATTGGGATTAAAACTGACTTTTTCCGGTCCTGTGGCCACTGCTGAGTTTTCCAAATTTGCTGACATATTGAGTACAGCACCTTCACAGCATCATCTTTTAGGATTTGAAATATCTCGACTACAATTCCATCACCTCCAGTAGCTTTGTTTGTAGTGATTCTTCCTAAGGCCCACCTGATTTTGCATTCCAGGATGTCTGTCTCTAGGTGCGTGATCACACCACTGTGGCTATCCAGGTTATTAAGATCCCTTTTGTATAGTTCTGTGCCTTCTTGCCACCTGTTCTTAGTATCTTCTGCTTCTGTTAGATTCATGCCATTTCTATCCTTAAATGTGCCCATCTTTTCATGAAATGTTTCCTTGGTATCTCTAATGTTCTAAGAGATCTCTATTCTTTCCCATTCTATTGTTTTCCTCTATTTCTTTGCATTGATCACAAGGAAGGCTTTCTTATTTCTCCTTGCTATTCTTTGGAACTCTGCATTCACATGGGTATATCTTTCCTTTTCTCCTTTTCCTTCTTTTCCCAGCTATTTGTAAGGCCTCCTCAGACAGCCATTTTGCCTTTTCTTTTTTTTTTTTCTTGGATATGGTCTTGATCACCGCCTCCTGTACAACCTTATGAACCTCCGTCCATAATTCTTTAGGCACTCTGTCTATCAGATGATATCCCTTGAATCTATTTGTCATTTCCACTGTGTAATTGTAAGGTATTTGATTTAGGTCATACCCGAATCATCTAGTGGTTTTCCCTACTTTTTTCAGCTTAAGTCTGAATTTTGCAAGGCTGACTCTATAGAGCTTCTCCATTTTCAGCTGAAAAGAATATAATCAATCTTATTTTGGTATTGACCATCTGGTGATGTCCATGTGTAGAGCCATCTCTCATGTTGTTGGAAGAGGGTGTTTGCTATGATCAGTACTTTCTCTTGGCAAAACTCTATTAGCCTTTGCCCTGCTTCATTTTGTATTCCAAGGCCAAACTTGCCTATTACTCCAGGTATATCTTGACTTCCTACTTTTGCATTCCAGTCCCCTATGATGAAAAGGATATCTTTTTTTGAGTGTTAGTTCCAGAAGGTCTTGTAGGTCTTCATAGAACTTCAGCTTTTGTGGCACTGCTGGTGAAGAATTTGCCTGCAGTGTGGGAGCCCTGGGTTCGATCCCTGGGTTGGGAAGATCCCCTGGAGAAGGGAAAGTCTATCCACTCCAGTATTCTGGCCTGCAGAATTCCATGGACTCTATAGTCCAAGGGGTCGCAAAGAGTCAGACACTATTGACTGACCTTCACTTTCACTCATCTGAAAATGTATTCCTCCTGCTATATTCCTTTTCTGAGTAAGTTACACCATTATCTATCTGGATGTACAAGGCAGAAGCTTGGGATTTCTTTACCCACAGCTCCCTCTGCCTCATCTACTAAAATTTATCAGTCATTAATCCAGTGGATCCCCACTGGTTGCCTTGTAAAAAACAATGCCTGAAGGACACTAGAGCAAATTTCCAGCTTTTCCATGGTTGAGGCAGGGCTGAGAGCAGTGCTGAAACAGTGTACCGTGTGACCCTGCACTATGGGTGACCGATGACACAACAGAGTGCCATCCCTAAAGGACGGCTCTGGTGGAGGAATACTTGGTGGCTCCTCTCCCAGTGGGAGCACTACAATACCACCTACTTCACAGTGCAGCTCAGAAACAGGTGAGGGGTTCCTAGTCCAAAACCTAAGGTGCAGACCCTGCCCCTGTTACAGCTGTGACAGCCACAGGGAAGAGAGGAGGCACTGCTTAACATGCAGGGCAGGTTCTGATCACCGTAAGACCAGTCACATCACATATCAAAGGGATAAAAGCCAGGACACACTGAGGAAAGAAGCAGCAGTCATCCATACTAAAAACAGCATTGGCATCAGCAATATCAAAGCCGTTCAGGCTATACGGGGATGCTACCACATCAAATAGCCCTCTAAGACCATGGTAGATAATTGTTTCTCCCAAACTCACAAAGTAAGAGAAACATAGATAAAAAGAAGAAGTAGAGGAACAACTCCCAGATAAAAGACCAAGACACGTGTACCCCAATGTTCATTGTAGCACTGTTTATAATAGCCAGGACATGGAAGCAACCTAGATGTCCATCAGCAGATGAATGGATAAGAAAGCTGTGGTACATATACACAATGGAGTATTACTCAGCCATTAAAAAGAATACATTTGAATCAGTTCTAATGAGGTGGATGAAACTGGAGCCCATTATACAGAGTGAAGTAAGCCAGAAAGAAAAACACCAATACAGTATACTAACGCATATATATGGAATTTAGAAAGATGGTAACGACAACCCTGTATGCGAGACAGCAAAAGAGACACAGATGTATAGAACAGTCTTTTGGACTCTGTAGGGGGGGGGGGGATGATTTGGGAGAATGGCATTAAAACATGCATAATATCATATAAGAAATGAATCACCAGTCCAGGTTCGATGCAGGATACAGGAAGCTTGGGGCTGGTGCACTGGGATGACCCAGAGGGAGGGTATGGGGAAGGAGCTGGGAGGGGGGTTCAGGACAAGACAACCAAGACAACTCCCATAAAAGAACAAACAATGGAACAGACATATTCAGCCTGATAGACACAGAGTGCAAAAAGGAGACAATGAAAGGATATCAATAAAAATTCAGATTATTATATAAAGAATCTAGAAACTATAAAGAATCAAGAAAAATTAGGAATCTCATTTGCTGAGGCAAAAGCTGAGCTAGAAACAATGAACAGAAGATTGAATAATACAAAATGAATAAGTGGTGAATAAATTCCAACAAAAGAAGAAAAAGTAAAGGAGATCAAAAAATGTACTTGAAGAAATTATGACTGAAAACTTTCCAAACCTAAAGAAGTGAAGTGAAGTGAAAGTTGCTCAGTCATGTCCAACTCTTTGTGACCGCCCCCTCCCCCCCGACCCGCCATGGACTATAGAGTCCACGGGATTCTCCAGGCCAGAATACTGGAGTGAGTAGCCTTTCCTTTCTCCAGGGGATCTTCCCAACTCCAGGATCGAACCCAGGTCTACTGCCTTGCAGGCAGACTCTTTCCCAGCTGAACTACTAGGGAAGCAAAAAAACAAGAAAAGCGAAAAAAAAAAAAAAAAGAAGGAAACACATATCCAGATACAGGAAGTGTAGAGAGTTTCAGACAATATGAACCCAAAAAGACTTACACCAGACATACTATAAAGTGGCAAAGAAAGAAAGTCAAAGTGTTAGTTGCTCAATCATATCCAGTTCTTTGCAACCCCATAAACTATAGCCCACCAGGCTGTTCTGTCCATGGAATTCTCCAGGCAAGAATACTGGAGTGGGTTGCCATTCCCTTCTCCAGGAGATCTTCCCAACCCAGGGATCAAACCCAGGTCTCCTGAATTGCAAGCAGATTCTTTACTGTCTGAGCCACCAGGAAAGCAAAAGTTAAATGTAAAGAAAGGATGCTGAAGGCAAGGAGAGAAAAACAAAATTTGATTGCAAGGAAATCTCCTTAAGGCAATCAGCTGGTTTCTGTATTGGAATGTTGCAGGCTGAAAGGGAGTAGCAAGATACATTCACAATTTTGAAAGAGAAAAATCTGCAACATAAGAAACTCTTTCCAGAAAGATTATCATTTAGAATAGAAAGAGAGATAAAGAATTTCTGAGACAGGAAAAACTAAAAGAACTAAACTAAAATGAAACCTATCATAAAGGAAATATTGAAAGATATTTTCTAAATAGATAAGAAATAAGAATCCATAGAAAAGAGAAAATGAGAATTGAAAAGGAAATTACTTAAATAAACCAGTATACAGATTTTTAAAAAAATAAAAAATAAAATTTTTTTGTGAAAGCAGTGAACAGCAAAAGGGTAAATATGAAGATGTAAAAGAAGACAACAAAGCCAAAAAGTGTGAAGAAGAAGAATAGCAAAATGCAGACATTTTTTACAATGCATTTGAGCCTATAAGAAAATCAGTCTAAAGCAGTTAGATATAGGAAAATGTTAACATACATGAAAAACAAGATAATCACAAACATATGATAGTTTCACACACAAAAAAAAAACAGAAAATAAGAGAACACAAGCATAATACAAAAGGAACTAATCAAACAACAAAAGGAAGAACAAAAAGAAAAAGAAAGGAACAAAAAAGAAATCAACAAAGAAACACAGAATCAACTGGAAAATTAGGTTTAAAATGGCACTATATACGTATTTATTGATAATTACCTTATGTCAATGGCTTAAATGCTCCAAAGACATAGAGTGGAAGATTGGATTAAACACACACACACGAGTCTAGCTGCCTAGAAGAGAATATTCAGTGCAAAAGACAGACTTAGGCTGAAAGTGAGAAGATGAAAAAGACATTTCATTCAAATGGAAATTAGAGGAAAGTGGGTGTAACAGTACTCATATGAGAAAAAATAGACTTTAAAACAAAGGCCATAAAGAAAAATACAAAAGAATATTACAAAAGAATAAATGCAAGAAGAGTGTATTATACTCATCAACAAATATGCACATTTTAGGGGTATAACTGAGTCATTTTGCATCCAAATACATAAAACAAACACTAACAGATATGAAGGTGGTACAGCGGTAGAGAAGCTGCCTGCCAATGCCAGACACTCAAGACATATGGGTTCAGTCTTTGGGTTGGGAAGATTCCCTGGAGTAGAAAAGGGCAACCCACTCCAGTGATTTTGCCTGGGAAATTCCACGGACAGAGGAGCCAAGCTGTCTATGGTCCATTGGGTTGCAAAGAGCCAGACATGACTAAGTGCAAGATTTTAACACCCAACTCACATCAGTGGACAGATTTTGTAAACAGAAGATCAACAACACAACAGAGAAATTAAATGATACAATAGAACAGTTAAGTCTTCTTGATATATATAGGGTATTACATTAAAAAAACAGAATACACATTCTTTCCAAGTGCACATGGAACCGTCTCTAGGACTGACCACATAAAGGACACAAGATGAATCTCAACAAATTTAAGAATACAGAAATTATTTCAGCTATCTTTTCAGATTACAATGGCATGAAACTAGAAACCTACCACAGAAAAGAAATAAGGAAAAAAAAAATGATTACATGGAGACTAAACAACATGTTACTAAAAAATCAGTGAATCTTATAAATAAGGAAATAAAAGTCACCTGTATTCCACCCAAGGGCTCTTTTAACAATTTTTGTTCATAGTAATTTTGTAGAAAATTTTGCAATTTTCCTCAATGAGACTACACACATACACGCACACAATTTTCTATTCTGTATTTTCTCTAAACTTTTAGAATTTTCTCATTTCTCTCTATATTCTTTATATGTGTATTTAGCTTTTACAAATTATTGTATAATACAGTAATGATCTTAATTTACTTTATATTTCTCTTACTAAGGAAAAAATTTTAAATTTTTATTTGATAGCATTGCAGTGATTTTTTTGTGTATAAATCCCTGTATTTTAAAATTATATCTCCAAAATAGATTTTTAAAATTGAAACATTAATCAAAGGATTAAAATACATTTATTTAAGTTTATTGATAGAGATTGTTAACTATTTTGCTGTAGATTTTTTAATTTCTATTTTATATTGGAGCATAGTTGATTAACAATACTATGTTAAATTCAGGTGTGCAGCAAAGTGATTCAGTTATATATATATATATATATATATGTGTGTGTGTGTGTATATATATATATACACACACACATGTATCTGTTCATTTTCTAATTCTTTTCCCATTTATTACAGAATATTGAGCAGCATCCCATGTGCTATAGAGTAGGTCTTTCTTGGTTATAATATATACATGTCAATTCCAAACTCTCAGTCTATCCCTCCTCCCAATCCTTTCCCCAGTAACCATAAGTTCATTCTCTAAGTCTGTGAATCTGTTCTGTTTTGTAAATACATTTATTTGTATCATGTTTTAAGATTCTCTGTATAAATACTATCATATTATATGTGTCTTCACCTGACTTGTTTCACTTAGCTTCACTTTGTCAACAAGGTCCGTCTAGTCAAAGCTATGGTTTTTCCAGTAGTCATGTATGGATGTGAGAGTTGGACTATAAAGAAAGCTGAGCATTGAAGAATTGATGCTTTTGAACTGTGGTGTTGGAGTAGACTCTTGAGAGTCCTTTGGACTGCAAGGAGATCCAACCAGTCCATCCTAAAGGAAATCAGTCCTGAATATTCATTGGAAGGACGGATGGTGAAGCGGAAACTCCAATATTTTGGCCACCTGATGCGAAGAACTGACTCATTTGAAAAGACCCTGATGCTTGGAAAGATTGAAGGTGGGAGGAGAAGGGGACGACAGAGGATGAGATGGTTGGATGGCATCACTGACTCAATGGACATGAGTTTGAGTAAACTCTGGGAGTTGGCGATGGACAGGGAGGTCTGGCGTGCTGCAGTCCATGAGGTCACAAAGAGTTGGACACGACTGAGCAACTGAACTGAACTGAACTGAGTATGATAATCTCCGGGTTTCATCCATGTTGCTGCCAAAGACATTATTTCATTCTTTTTAATGGCTGAGCAATATTCCATTGTATATATGTACTACCATGTCTTTTATCATTCCTCTGTTAATGGTTATTTAGGTTGTTTCCATATCTAGGCTATTGTAAACAGCATTGCAATGAACATGGGGATGTATGTATCTTTTTGAACCATGTTTTACTCTGGATATATGCCCAGGAGTTTTGCCTCTGGACCACATTGCAGCTCCATCTCTAAGGAACCTCCCCATATTGTTCTCTATAGTGGCCCTACCAATTTACATGCCTTTCAACATTGTAGAAAGGTTCTCTTTTCTCCATACCTTCTTTAATATTTATTTTTTTGCTGATATTTTGATGATAGCCATTCCAACAGGTATGAAGTGATACATTATAATTTTGATTTCCATTTCTCTAATTATTAGCAAGGTTGAGCATTTTTCCATGTGGCTCCTGGTCTTCTATGTTTTCTTTATAGCAATTTCTAGTTAGGTTTTCTGCCCATTTTTTGATTTTTTAAAATCTTGAGCTTCATTGTAGATTTTGGAGACTAATCCCTTTGGTCATATCATTTGCAAATATTTTCTCCTATTCTGTGGGTTGTTTTTCTTTTTTTATGGTTTCCTTTGCTGTGCAAAAGCTATTGAGTTTAATTAGGCCCATTTGTTTCTTTTTGTTTTCCTTTCCATTATTCTAGGAGACAGCTCAGAAGAGATATCACTGCATTTTTGTCAAAGAGTGTTTCGCCTGTTTTCCTCTAAGAGTTTTATAGTTTTATATTTATCTTTAATACATTGGGTTTATTTTGGGGTATGGTGTTAAAAAATGTTCTAAGTTCATTTGTTTTACATGTAGCTGTAGAGTTCCTTCATTGTTTAGTCTTGCTTCATTTGTTATAGATTAATTGACCATAGTGTGTGCAGGTTTATTTAGGAGTTTTTTACCCAGTTCCATTAATCTACATTTCTGTTTTGTGCCAGTAACATACTATTTTGAAGATTATAGTTTTGTAGTATAGTCTGAAGTCAGGGAGCCTGTTTCTTCCAGATGTATTCCTTTTTCAAGATTGCTTTAGCTATTCAGGATCTTTTATGTTACCATACAAATTTTAATATTTTTTTTTTATTTTTGTGAATAATGTCATTGTAATTTGATAGGGACTTCATTGAATCTGTAGATTGCTTTGGGTAATATAATCATTTTGACAATATTGACTCTTCCAATCCAAGAACATGGTATATCTTTCCATTTTTCTGTGTCATTGTCTACTTAATATAATCAATTAAAAAGCATTTTTTTATATATTGGAAAACTTTCATTTGCAATTAGATTATTATGAGTTACTTTCAAAATAAATAATCCTTCTGTAAATAAAATATTTAAATATTAACATGTATTATGTATAAATTCCTATTTCCATGTATCAGCTTTATTTGCAATGATGCACATTGCAAAATACAGTGAAGAAGTATATTTTGGTTATTATTAATCTAAAAACAAAAATATATGATCAAAAATAAGTACCTCAAAATACTTTTATAATTCATATTCTTTTACTAGATTTAACATTACTTTTTAAATACATTTATAACACTAAAGAAATAAAAATTGTTAAAGAAATGAATTCTCTAACTGAGGAACTGGAGATAATTACAAAATAATTCTTATTAGCATTTTTGCATTATAGTAAGAAAGAATGTACATCAGAGTTTTATTTTAAAATAACATATAATATTGATGTAATAATATAGACATGTAGTCTTTAGATTTGTACTGGATTAATTGTATCAATCTATCTCTGAGAATTTTCCAGCATCCTGTTTGGATACTTGGGAGTCTAAAGTTTAGAGCCCAAAGGAGAGATTTGAACTGGATAAATTTGAGATTCCATCATATAGACAGTAATTAAAACCATACACACATACACACACACACATGCACACACATTATTATATAGAGAGCACTTCAATTTCTTTTAGAAGGAGATACATTGGACAAAACAAATACATGAATGCTATTAAGCCAGGAAAAATATCTTTGCATGTATGTAGAGATCTCTGGCTGAGTCAGGGAGGCCATTGTTGTTGTTATTCAGTCACCCAGTCACATCCAACTCATTGTGACTACATGGACTGCAGCACACCAGGCCTCCCTGTCCCTCATCATCTCCCAGAGTTTGCCCAAGAGACAAATGTTCATGCTCATTGCACTGGTGATGCCATCCAGCCATCTCTTCCTCTGACACCCTTTTCTCCTTCTGCCCTCAATCTCTCCCAGTATCAAGGACTTTTCCAATGAATTGCCTATTCACATCAGATGACCAAAATACTGGAGCTTAAGCTTCAGCATCAGTCCTTCCAGTGAATATTCAGGATTGATCTCTCAAGATTGACTGGTTTGATCTCCTTGCTGTCCAAGAGACTTTCAGAAGTCTTCCCCAGCACCACAGTTCGAAGACATCAATTCTTTGGCATCCTGTCTTGTTTACAATCCATCTCTCACGACCATATGTAACCACTGGGAAAATCTCCTCTAGGGAGGCTGTTGCTGCTGCTGCTGTTGCTAAGTCACTCCAGTCGTGTCTGACTCTGTGCGACCCCATAGACGGCAGCCCACCAGGCTCCCCTGTCCCTGGGATTCTCCAGTCAAGAACACTGGAGTGGGTTGCCATTTCCTTCTCCAATGCGTGAAAGTAAAAAGTGAAAGGGATGTCGCTCAGTTGCGTCCAACTCTTCGCGACCCCATGGACTGCAGCCTACCAGGCTCCTTCATCCATGGGATTTGCCAGGCAAGAGTGCTGGAGTGGGGTGCCACTGCCTTCTCTGAGGGAGGCCATTAGATGTGTGTAATACACAGATAAGGCTTTGCTGCAGTTTCTAAAGTACTGGACCCTCTCCTTGAAAATATGCACATTTTAGTAAATAAAAGTTATCCAAAAATGTTTTTAAAAGTGAGTCAGTAATGAAATCCAAGAGCAAACTTAAAAATACCTTGAGACAAATGTCAATGAAGACACAGCCATAAGAATCAATGGGATGCAGCAAAAGTAGTTCTTAGAGGGATGTTTATAGTGATACAAGCCTTTCTAAAACAATAATAAAAATCTCAAATAAACAACCTAGCCCACCACCTAGAAGAATTAGAAAAAGAACAAACAAACGTAAAGTAAGCAGAAAGAAGAAGATAATAAAGATCAGAAAGAAAACAAATAGAGATTTAAAAAACACTGGAAGCTTTTGATTTAAATTAGGTCCAGTTGCTTATTTTTGTTTTTATTTTCATTACTCTGGAAGATGGGTCTTAGAGGATCTTGTGATTTATGTCAAAAAGTATACTGTCTATGTTTTCCTCTAAGAGTTTTATAGTTTCTGGCCTTACATTTAGGTCTTTAATCTACTTTGAGTTTATTTTTATGTATGGTGTTACAAAGAGTTGCAATTTCCTTCTTTTACATGCAATTGACCAGTTCAGTTTTCCTGCCACCACTTGTTGAAGAGATTATCTTTTTTCCACTGTATATTTTTGCCTCCTTTGTCAAAGATAAGGTGTCCATAGCTGTGTGGATTTATCTCTGGGATTTCTATTTTGTTCCATTGATCTATATTTCTATTTGTGTGCCAGTACCATACTGTCTTGATGACTGTAGCTTTGTAGTATAGGCTGAAGTTGGGAATGGGAGAAAATGACAGCAAACAAAATAACTGACAAAGAATTAACCTCCAAAATATACAAATGTTCCATGAAGCTCAATATTATAAAAATGAACAATTCAATCAAAAAGTGAGCAGAAGACGTAAACAGACATTTCTCCAAAGAAGACATACAAATGGCTAATAAACACATGAAAATATGCTCAATGTCACTCATTAATATAGAAATGCAAATGAAAACCACAGTGAGGTATCTCACCAGTCAGAATGGCCATCATCAAAAAGTCTACAAACAATAAATGCTGGAGAGGGTATGGTGAAAAGGAAAACCTCTTACACTGTTGGTGGGAATAAAAACTGATACAAACACTATGGAGAATGGTATGGAGATTCCTTAAAATACTAGAAATAAAACTACAATATGACCCAGAAATCCCACTACTGGGCATATACCCCAAGGAAACCAGAATTGAAAAAAACAAACACATGTACCCCAATGTCCATTGCAGCACTATTTACAATAGCTAGGACATGGAAGCAACCTAGATGTCCCTTGGCAGATGAGTGGATAAAGAAGTTGTGGATACATATATACAATGGAATATTACACAGCTATAAAAAAGAATGCATTTGTGTCCATTTTAGTCAGAAAGAGAAAGAGAAATGCCATATATTAGCACATATATATGGAGTCTAGAAAAATGGTTCTGATGATCCTACGTGCAGGGCAGCAAAGGAGACACAGATGTAAAGAAGAGACTTTTGGACTCAGTGGGAGAAGGACAGAGTGGGATGATTTGAGAAAATAGCATTGAAACATACACATTACCATATATAAAATAGATAAGCAGTGCAAGTTTGATATATGAAGCAGGACACCCAAATCTGGTGATCTGTGACAACCTGGAGAAACAGGGTGAGGAGGGAAGTGGGAGGGTGTTCAAGATGGAGGAGACACATGTATACCTATGGCTGATTCATATTGATGTATGGCAAAAACCATCACAATATTGTAAACTAATTATCCTCCAATTAAAATAAATTAATTTTAAGAACACTAGAAGAAATTCAATAAAACCAATAAAGGGTAAACAAAATTGATAAATCTCTGTACAGTCTCATCAAGAAAGGAAAAGAGAATATCCAGTAAATATAATTAGAAATTAAAGAGAAGAAATCACAACTGATATCACAGAAATACAAAATACCATGACAATAATATGAAAAATTATATGCCAATAAATTCAACAGCCTAGAAGAAATGGACTTTTTAGAAACCTGCAGCTGTTCAAAGTTGAAGGGCTGAATCAAGACAAATTAGATAACTTGGATGGATCAATCACTAAAAGTAAAATAACATCCATTAAAAAAAAAAAAAAAAAAAAAAAACAACTCCCTACAAACAAAAGTCCAGAGCCTGATGGCTTCACAGGCAAATTCCACCAAACATACAAAGAACTTCTACCAATTTTTCTCAAACTCTTCCAAAAGACTGAAGAAGAGAAAATACTTTCCAACACATTCTGTAAAGACACCATTACCCTGATAAAAAACCAGACACAGACACTACCAGAAAAGATTACAGAACAATATTTTTGATGAATATTGATGCGAAAATTGTCAAAATGTTGGCTATTAAGTTCAACAGCACATTATAAAAAAGATCCCATACCACAACCAAGTTGAAGTCATGGCTAGTTCACAAGGATGGGTCAACACATGCAAATCCATCAATGTGATCCACCACATCAAGATAGATCAAAAACCACAAGATCATCTCAATAGCTGCAGAAAAAGGCATTCAATAAAATTCAACATCTGTTCATGATTTAAAAAAAAAAGCTCTTACTAAAGTAGGTATTGAGGGAACATGTCTCAACATAATAAAAGTTGTTTATGACACACCAACATCCAATATGATACTCAGCTGTGAAAACTGAAAACCTTTTTGTTAAAATCCCACTCTCACCACTTCTATTCAACACAGTATGTAATTCAAAAAGTTGCATGCAGCCCTATCTTCATGGTAGCGATATTCCCAATAGCCAAGACATGGAAACAACATAAATGTCCATCGACATATGAATAGACAAAGATGATGTGGTACACATACACCATAGAATATTACTAAACCATAAAAAGAATGAAATAATGCCATTTGAAACAACATGGATGGACCTAGAGATTATCATACTAAGTGAAGAGAAAGGCAAATATATCATATCACCTGTATTTGTAATCTAAATTATGACACAAAAGTATTTGCAAAACAGAAACAGACCCCCAGTTCACTTCAGTTCAGTCACTCAGTCGTGTCTGACTCTTTGCGACCCTATGGACAGCAGCACTCCAGGCCTCCTTGTCCATTGCCAACTCCCAGAGTTTACTCAAATTCATGTCCATCGAATCAGTGATGCCATCCAGCCATCTCATCCTCTGTCGTCCCCTTCTCCTCCTGCCCCCAATCCCTCCCAGCATCAGAGTCTTTTCCAGTGAGTCAATTCTTCGCATCAGGTGGCCATAGTATTGGAGTTTCAGCTTTAGCATCATTCCTTCCAAAGAACAGCCAGGACTGATCTCCTTTAGAATGGACTGGTTGGATCTCCTTGCAGTCCAAGGGACTCTCAAGAGTCTTCTCCAACACCACAGTTCAAAAGCATCAATTCTTCGGCACTCAGCTTTCTTCACAGTCTAACTTTTACATTCATACATGACCACTGGAAAAACCATAGTCTTGACTAGACTCTATTATTCATAGAGTAGATAAATAGCAAGGTGTTACTGCATAGTGCAGGAAATTGTATTCAATATCCCATTTTAAACCATAATAGAAAAGAATTTGAATCACTTTGCTATACAGCAGAAATTAATACAACATTGTAAATCAACTATACTTCAATAAAAATATTATAGAAAAATAAATATGATTAATATGCAAATGCCTCTAGGTTTTAAGGAACAACATGAAAAATAAATGTATAATGTAAGCAGAAAGAAACTTTAATGCAGAATCAAAAGGAAATGTTAAAGAGCAATAACAAGGTGACAGAAGTGAAGAACACTTTTGATGAGCTCACTAGCGGACTGGACATGGCTGAGAAAAGAAGACACAGTAAGCTTGAAAACACAACAATAGCAACATCTCAAATTGAAATAAGAAGAAAAAAGAATTAAAATGATCAGAACAGAATCTCCAACAACTGTTGGACAGTTACAAAAGGTGTTGTCTATGTATAATATAATGGGATTGCCAGAAGGAGAAGAAAGAGAGAAAGAACCAGAAGATATGTTTGAAGAAATGATGACTGAGAATTTTCCAGATGAATGATAGATAGTTCTAGGAAGCTCAAAGGAAATTCAGCAGGATAAAGACCACACACACACATAAATCTAGACTGAAGCATGTATTTGCTGAAAACCAAATAATAAAAATCTTGAAAAATAAAAATATCTTGAAATAAGCCACGGCCGAGTGGTCTAAGGCCCTACATTCAGGTTGCAGTCTCCCCTGGAGGCATGGGTTTGAATCCCACTCCTGACAAGCCAACCTAGGGCTTCCCTTGTGGCTCAGTTGGTGAAGAATCCGCCTGCAATGTGGGAGACCTAGGTTCGATCCCTGGGTTGGGAAGATCCTCTGGAGAAGGGAAAGGCTACCCACTCCAGTATACTGGCCTAGAGAATCCCATGGACTGTATAGTCCATGGGTTCACAAAAAGTCAGACATGACTGAACGATTTCGTTTCACTTCACTTGAAATAAACCAGAGATCAGAGGAGAATCTTAACAGGAATAAGGATTAAATTACCTAAGACTTCTCTATAAGCCACTGACAGGCAGAAAAGGAGGAGAGGATAAAACAGGTAACAAAGAACATAAGTGTAATAAGTGTAATAAGTGTAATAAGTATAAGAAAGTTACAGTTGGTGATGCTCAAATGCTGAGTCATGTTGGACTCTTTTGACCCCATGGACTGTAGCCGGTTTCTACAGGCTTCTCTGTCTATGGAATTTTCCAGGCAAGAACACTGGACGTGTTGCCATTTCCTACTCCACAGGATCTTCCCAACTCAGGGATCAGGAGTCTTTGCACCTCCTGCATTGGAAGGAGGATCCTCTACCAGTGTGCCACCTGTACTCTCAATTATAGATATTAATATTAAATATTGATGGTGGTTTAGTCACTAAGTCATGTCCAACTCTTGTGACTCCATGGACTGTAGCCTGTTACACCAGGCTCCTTTGCCCATGGGATCTCCCAAGCAAGAATATTGTAGTGGGTTGCCATATCCTTCTCCAGGACCTAGGAATAGAACCCAGGTCTCCTGAGTTGCTGGGGGAATCCTGCATTGCAGGCAGATTCTTTACTGACTGAGCTATGATGGAAGACTCATTTAAATAATATTGGTTAATATTAATTCACCTATATTAATAATAACTTTAGATAATAATGATCTAAATGCACCAATAAGAGACTGAATTTTTAAAAATATGGAACTACATATTGCCTACAAGAATTCCACTTTGGGGGCTTCCCTGCTGGTCCAGTGATTAAGAATCTGCCTTGCAATGCAAGGGACACTGGTTCATCCCTGATCTGGGAAGATCCCATGTGCCAGGGACAACTGAGCCCTTGCCCCACAACTACTAAGCCTGTGCTCTGGAGCCTGTGAGCTGCAACAACTGAGCCTACGTGCTAGAACTACTGAAACCTGCATGCCCTAGAGTCTATGCCCTGCAATAAGAGAAACCACTGCAATGAGAAGCCTGTGCACTACAATGAAGGGTAGCCACTCTTTTCACAACAAGAGAAAACCTATGCACAGCAATGGAGATCCAGCACAGCAAAAATAATAAAAATGTTGCTAAGTCACTTCAGTCATGTCCAACTCTGTACGACCCCATAGACGGCAGCCCACCAGGCTCCCCTGTCCCTGGGATTCTCCAGGCAAGAACACTGGAGTGGGTTGCCATTTCCTTCTCCAATGCATGAAAGTGAAAAGTGAAAGTGAAGTCACTCAGTTGTGTCCGACTCTCATGACCCCATGGACTGCAGCCTACCAGGCTCCTCCGTCCATGGGAGTTTCCAGGCAAGAGTACTGGAGTGGGGTGCCAGGGCCTTCTCCAAAAAATAATTTAAAAAATAATAAAAATAAATACATAAATAAAAGAATTTCAGTTTAAACACAAAGACACAGAAAAATTAAAAGTGCCTGTGACACCAAGATGTCACACACCTCTGCTAAGTCTAAGGCCTCCTGGGTTGCAGGCTCCATTTCAGGGGATGGGGGTGGCAAAGTGGAGAGGGAGCTGGTGTCACAGGTGCCTTTGCCACATCTGGGGTGATTGAGTTTGGGGGCAGGCAGAGTCATGGGAGCTTCCATGGCTAAAGGGATGGTGTAACAGGCCCAGCTGCTGCTTCTGCCTGGTCTACTGTGGCCAGAGGTGCCATTTAACCAGGAGACTTGGTTTGTATGAGCTGCCTCTCCTGTGGCTTCTGGGTTCTCTGGAGCTGTGGGCTCAGCCAGGGGTCTGGGATTGCAGACACTTCCTCCACTGCTCCCTCTTGCCACCACCTCCATGTGTTCCTAGTCCACTTTATACAGTTGTACAGATGTATGGAATTCTCTGGCAACCGTGTCTGTTGCACAGAAGCAACTTTGTTGAGTTATGGATATTTTACTGGTTGTAGACTGAAGGAGAAAGACAAAGCAACTTACGCTGCTGTGATGCCGACACCATCCTATCATTTCACATTTGTTTTTAATTGTAACACATGTACCATATTAATATGTTAATAACAGAAAATATTGAAAATAAATAAATACATGGGGACCTGTACTATCTTCTCATTTTCTATAAGACTGTTCTAAAAATAAAATATATTTACAGTCTATCCCTAATTGAAAGAAAAAATCATCAACTTTAATGAATGAGAAAAATCATATCTACTTGCTTCCTTGACCTTTGCAGATTGGGATATCAAGTAGGGTGAGAGCAGGTAGGTAAAATTAAGATAACATCATTTCATTTATTGATGATAGGAAATTCAGTCTTCCCAGGACCATGGTGGAGGATAAAGTTAAATTATCCAAGGAGTTAGGTAATGATAACAGAAAGAGTAAGGTTAAATATTTATTAGAGAAATATGTTCGAAACCACAGGGACAAAAATTGGTTATTTTTCAAAGACCAGTAGCTACAAGTAATGGTAGAGAGGGAGAAGTAGTTGGTAAAGGAAGAGAATGAACTCTTCTAAATATCTACTATGTCCCAAGCACTGTTTGGTTTTATACACCACATCTCACAATTAACCCGTAAAGCAAATCTATATGGCAGCTACCATTCCCCATATTGCACATGAAGAAAATTAAGCTCGGATATTTTAAGAAATAAAAAATACATGGAAGAGGTGGGAATCAAACATATTCGTTTTAGAATTCATCTCTTAAACCCTTTCTGCTAACTTGAACAGATGGTGAGAAAAGGACAAATATAGAGAGTAATGGAAAAGTAATAAAACATTATAATTAAAGTGCATCGTATCTACATTTTGTCCTTAAGCCTTCATCTTGGTATTTGTTTTAAATGTCATCTCTCTGCTGATAAATTTCAAATGCATATCAGGCTTTAAATTTGCCTAAACTCTAGACTTCTAAAACTGATATCTCACCTGAATGTTTGTTTAAATGGTACTTCAAACTTATATCCAAAAGAGATCTGTTAATTTCCTCAAGCTTCCACTTTTAAATTAAAAAAACTGTAATTCCTCTCCAGTCTTTTCCATATCAGTAAATATCACCACTATCCACTCAATTGTTCAAGTCAGAAACCCAAATCAAAAGAGTTTCCTCCTTTTCCCTCAACCTGCTGCACTCTTTACAGTTCTAATTACAGAAAACAGTCTTAAACTGTTTACTTCTGTCTCAAATTCCCTGACACCACCCTAGTCCAAGCTGTTATGATTACAGAAACTTCCTTATTCATCCTCCTCACAGTAATTCTCCACACCACAGTCAGAGAATATTTTCAAAGCATAAATCAGATTATGTCCTTATAGCAATCATACTCCTTTAGTGACTTCCAACTATTTTTCAAGTCCAAAGTTTATTGAACTTTACTGTGACCTAACAGCTTACTCCTTGGAAGGAAAGTTATGACCAACCTAGATAGCATATTCAAAAGCAGAGACATTACTTTGCCAACAAAGGTTCATCTAGTCAAGGCTATGGTTTTTCCTGTGGTCATGTATGGATGTGAGAGTTGGACTGTGAAGAAGGCTGAGCACTGAAGAATTGATGCTTTTGAACTGTGGTGTTGGAGAAGACTCTTGAGAGTCCCTTGGACTGCAAAGAGATCCAACCAGTCCATTCTGAAGGAGATCAGCCCTGGGATGTCTTTGGAAGGAATGATGCTAAAGCTGAAACTCCAGTACTTTGGCCACCTCATGCGAAGAGTTGACTCATTGGAAAAGACTCTGATGCTGGGAGGGATTGGGGGCAGGAGGAGAAGGGGACGACAGAGGATAAGATGGCTGGATGGCATCAGTGACTCAATGGATGTGAGTCTGGGTGAACTCCGGGAGTTGGTGATGGACAGGGAGGCTGGTGTGCTGCAATTCATGGGATCGCAAAGAGTCGGACACGACTGAGCGACTGAACTGAACTGAACGGTTCCTACCTGATCTGGCTTCTATCTCTTCAAATTTGTTTCAACCATTTCTTCTTTGTTTGCTTCTTCAAATATAATGACAATGTTTTTTCCACCTCAGAACTTGGATTTAATCTGTTTTAATCTTTTCTCTTTCATTTTTCAACTCCCTGATTCATCCACATCTTTCAGATTCCAACACAAAAATTACCTTCACAGAGAGGCTTTCCTTCACTATTCCATCAAAATTACTTCTCATTCTTGTTGTATGTCCAAGTTATTATCCAATCATCTAGTTTCCCTCATGATGCAATACATTCTATAATACATAATATAATCATCTTTTTGGAGTCTTACCATTATCCTTTCAGTCTTCCTAAGACTTCCAGTCAGACTTCACCATTAACTCAGTGGTGGCTTCATAGAAGGTAGCACTAGCACCTCAGCAATCCTCATCATTACCACATCCCGTGGCTTCTCTTTCCAGGACACAAGCAAGAAGTTTCCTGGCATGTTTCTCTGTCACCCAGTACGAGGTTTTTCCAGTTGCCAGACATAGCCTATGGTACCTCAGCAAACTTCTTACCATTCACGTAGCCACAGAACCATAGCCCTCAGTAAAGTAAGTTTGATCTCATCCTTGGTAGAGAGGAAGAAACTTCCAAGTTTGTTCTTCCAGTGAGGGCTGCTCCTGAGCCTTAAAGGTAGTGACTACTCTCTAATCTACTATTTCTATATTCTTCAAAGTTTGATTTATTTCTATCAGTATTTTTACCTGTTTTTATCACTAAGTTCTTCGCACTAAAATTTCTGTATTACTGGAGAATAATTTCTGTTTCCTAGCTCAACTTTGAATGATACACTGACACATAGGTTTCCAAAGTTGTTATATTGATTTGTATTGCTAGAAATATAACCTTTTTCCATATCCTTGCTACAAATACTATTGTCAAATGTTTTTATTTTAACCATTCAGATGAGAATATCAATCTTTTAATATGTTCTTTATTTCAGTATTCACAGTTCTTGTAAAATCTTTCTCTGCTAACTCCTATTTCTAGATAATCCGTGTGTCTGCTTCCATGGTATGTTCCTATTCTTAGTTACTGGTCACTATCTTGCACCTCTTCACATGTCCAGTAATTCTTTATTTGTATTATGCATTTTGTATAAAATAACCAAGGAGGCTCCAGTCATCTTCCATCTGAAAATAACCCCTTTTCTTGATTAAATAGATAAGGGAAAGAGGTGATCAATTACATCTAACCTGGAATTCAGTGGAGTGAAAAACTGATCAGAAGTTTAGAAAGATTTGGGCTATCCTAGTTCATTCTTACTCTGTAAGACTGGTCCTCTTAAACTTCTGATGGAATATCTTGCAGGTAAAGGAGATTCTGTTCTGTCCTTTATAGTTTTGAATATAGTTCTTTACTTTCTACTTGCTACAACTCTAAATATGCCAGGTGTCTGGGGTGGGGAGGCCAATTGTGTGCTTTTCCTCTAGTGTGACTTTGGCTTCTGAGCTTCACAGGTTTACAGATTTCATGCTGCCTTTTAGAATCCTTGATCTGGTTTCCCAGAATCCCACTTAAAGCTCTTTACATCAGTTTAAATATCTCAAAGGGAAAATTGATCACATGGGACCTCTTCATGCTTCCAAAATGTCATGCCAGCCAACTATAACCACCAAAAGGCTCAAGTGCCTCTTTATTTCAGTAGAGTTCTTATTTGGAGTAGAGGGTGCAAGGATTGATTCTGTCCCCAGTTAGAAAACAGCTACAAGGGAGAAAATGGCCAGTATTTCTAAGGTCAGCTTAAAAATATTTCTTATTCTTTGGAATTGAAAATAATCTAGCCCTTACAGCTTCTGCAGTTGTCTGATAAATATAATTTATCTGGTTTCTTCTACTGTTTTAAGTTTGAGTGTTGGGCCACCAAGAACTTTCTCATCCTACTTGGAGGCAGAAAGTGAAAGTGAAGTCACTCATCATGTCTGACTCTTTGTGATGACCCCATGGACTGTAGCCTACCAGGCTCCTCTGTCCATGGGATTTCCCAGGCAATAGTACTGGAGTGGATTGCCATTTTCTTCTCCAGGGGATCTTCCCAACCCAGGGATCGAACCCAGGTCTCCCGCATTGTAGACAGACGTTTTACCATCTGAGCCATCAGAGAAGTCCTTCTTTGGAGGCAGGAGTACCCCTAACTGTTTACTTACATTCCCTTTAAAAGGGAGATTTTATCTGAATATTTTACAACTATATTTCCAATACCAATCAGTTTCTATAACATAATAGGTGCTAAGAAACTACTTGTTGAACTTCTGAATAAATAAATAAATAGTACATAGAAAGTCCTTGGTTCTGCTAGTACTCAGAAGTCTGGGTATGCAAGTCTGGGGGAAAAAGCTAAGAAAATATGAACTACTACACAAATTAGAGGAAGCCCTCAGGGACAATCTTGGTGGAAAATCGAAAACAGAGATTAGAAAGGATATGGGTGGTGAAATGGCTCATGTGGCTGTTAATATAAACCCATCATAAATCTTAAATCACAAATCAAGAAAATACAATGAAAAGACAGTTTTACATCTACAGTGATGTGATAAAGACAGAGTCATAATGTAATGTGCTAGAGGCAGAGAAAACCATAATAGGATAAAAGGTCCTATCCTCTTCCTAATACCCACAAATGATTAGCAGAAGTTTTGAAGAGATATCTGAGTTTCCAAAAATTGTGAGATTAGAGGTTCAAGTTAAGCTGAAATATCTCCTTGAGGCCCAAGAGAATGCCAGCAGATATATGGGTTACCTGAATGATACATGCCTGCAGTTTATCCAGATAAACTGATATGTTTAAGAACATGTCCTTGCAGAACACTTTGAAAGAGGATAGTGTAAACAAATGACCTAATATATAACTTGTAGAATAAGTAAAGCCAGAGTGATGAACAGAAATTTATATTTACATAACAAAGTTTTCACAGTTCCAATGAAAAATTAACTCTTATGATGGAAGAATTGTAGCAGACACAGTTATCGTCTATACAAAGCTGAATTCTATTCAGAAGTAAATAGAGGAAAACATGGATTTTTATTTTATTTGCATATATTTTCATTTTGTCTCATTAAATAATGAGTCTGCTGACTATAACCTTTTATTAACATCATATGGGAGTAGGGTTACGGCCAGTGACAAACATTTGTTATTTTAATTGTTCAGTTGCTAAATTGTGTCTGACTCTGCAACCATATGGACTGCAGCACGCCAGGCTTCCCTCTCCTTCACTATCTCCCAGAGTCTGCTCAAATTCATGCCCATTGAGTTGGTGATGCTATCTAACCATCTTATCCTCTGCCACCATCTTCTCCTTTTGCCTTCAATCTTTCCCAGCATCAGAGTCTTTTCCAATGAGTCAGCTCTTTGCAATAGAAAATTAATTTACTATGTGTTGTAAATTACTTTTCAATAGTACAGGGGAAAAGAGACCTGTAAATAATACCTTGTACAAATGTTGAATCCTGATACCAGCAATCAAACCAACAGGTTCTTCTTCAAAGTAAGCATTTTGAACTGTATTAGTAACAGGCATATCTTCTTTTTTCCTAATGCTTGTAGCCTTTCCAAGCCAGTAGCCTTTCTAAGAAAAGAAGAAAAACAGAATCTATCATGTGAATGAAAAATAAAATGTTCCTAAACTTGAAAACACTTTGACTCATTTCACTTCAGTTTTGAGATGGGTTGCAACAGATAACTTTAAATGAAATTTGGAAACAAATGGCCTATAATTTTAATTCCTACAGAATAACTACAAAATATGCTATTTAAAATGTCCCTTTAATATGGCTCAGCAAAAAGCATTCTATCATTTTGAGTCAGTCTCCTTATTTGGACATGTGGTCTAAAGATCCTTAAAGATTGCCAAGACCCTTTCAATGAATTTGTGAGTTCAAAATTGCTTTCATAAAAGCACTTTAATATATGTATTCTTTTTCATATTCTGTTCCATTATGGTATATTCCTAGAAAATAACTCCTAGAATGTTTGGTTTTGAAGGCCAGTGGGGCTCACTTTCAGAAGTCTTAGGAGGCTAGGAGAAATAGACACTTTACTTTTAGAGGGCACACAAAAAATATCACCCTCTCCAGGACCCAGAGAAGAAGCAGTAATTTGAAAGATGCCTGGGTAATGCTATTGGGTCTGCTAATCTTGGAGAGACCCCTGGAAAGGCATGAGGCCACTACAGCCCGCCTTGTGGATACAGACACTGGTGGCAGCCATTTGGGAGAGCTTATTGTACCACATGGACACTTGCTGGCAAGCACCATTTTGGAATCCTCCTGCTAGCTGATTAGCCTTAGGGCCCAGCCATGCCCTTGCCCAACAGCCTGTAGGAATCAACTAGGCAGCAGATGGTCTACCTTCAGACCTTCTGAGCCCACAGCACCAGCAGTATGTCCCTTCCCAGCTAGGGGCCCAGGACCTGGCCACACCCATCAATGTGCAGGCACTACAAGCAGGACCCCCAGAACCATGCAGCTGGGCCCTGGTGCACTCACAAGTGGGTAGCCATCAGCCCCAGAATCCCTATCTCTGCCCACCAGTGATCCTGCTCTGGCCTTGGGAATAGTCTCACCCAGCAGTGGATGGATACTAACCACAGGAAAACCAAAGCCCCACAGCCTGTTGTCCGAGCCCAGCTACCAACAGGCCAGCACCCGCCCTAGGACTGGCTGGGCCCTGTGCCCAGTAACAGGTCAACAAAGCTTTGAGACATGCCAGATCCCACAGACAGCTGTGTCAGGAACCAGTCCCAGTCACCAACAGTCCAATAGTAACTCTGGGATCCCTGGGTCCTACAGCCAAACCATAGGATCTAACTCTGCCTACTAATGAACCATCACTAGCTCTAGGGCCTGGCCTCACCCACCAGTGTGGCGGCAACAGCCTCAGGATCTTCTGGACCCCAACTCCACTTATCAGTGAACCAGTAACAGGCCCAGGGCTCCACAGGGTGCAGAATCCAGCCACCCCATGACCTGGCCCCAGAAACTAGTGTTCAACAGCTCTTACACAAGGAAGGGCCTGGCAACCAACCAGACCAAGGCTAACAAAGCCTGCCAGATTACCCATGGTAATTAGCCCACCACAACAGAAGGACCCACATAGCCTAAATAGGGGGCACATCTAGAACGTATAGCTCTGGTAATGAAAGGTGAGTGTGCTGCTGGGGTGCATTAGACTTCTCCTTCAAGGCCACTTCTCCAATGTTGACAAATGTAATTAATATATCAAGTACACAGACATAAAAACAGCAAGTCAGGGAAAATTTTCTAACAGAGGAATATGTTCCAAATGAAGAGACAATATAAAAACCCAGAAGAACTAGGTGAAGAGGCAATAGACAATCTACCTGAGAAAAATTTTAGAGTAATGACTGCAAAGATCATCAAAAAATGAAAGAGAAGAATGGATGCACACAGAGAGAAGTTAGAAACTTTCAACAAAGAATTAGAAAATATAAAGAGCTACCAAACACAGATGAAGAACACAAAAACTGAAATGAAAAATACACTAGAAAGAATCAACAGTAGACTAAATCATATGGAGAAGAAGGTCAATAAGCTGAGTAGCAATAAGACAGAGTATCAGAAATCATTGATGCTTAACAAAAGAAAAGAATGAAAGGCAATGCAGACAGTTAACGAAACTTCTGAGACGATATCAAGCATACCAGTATTCACATTATAGGGGTCCCTGAAGGAGAAGAGAGAGAAAGGGTATAAACATATCTGGAGACATAATAGCTAAAAAATTCCCTAATCTGGGAAAAGAAACAGTTATCCAAAACCAGTAAGTGCAGAGAATCTCATACAGGATGAATTCAAAGAGGAACACACCAAAACACATTGTAATTAAAATGACAAAATTAAAGATAGACAGTATTAAAAGCAGCATAGGAAAAGCAAAGCATAACACTCAAGAAAACTCCCATAAGATTATCCACAATAAGCAGATAAAAGATACAGAAGATAATTAGATGTAAAATATAATATCAAAATCAGTAATCATGAGGGGAGGAGAATACAATGCAGGATTTTTAAAATGCATTTGAAATTAAGAGATCAGCAATTAGATGTGTGTATGTGTGTGTGTGTGTATGTGTGTGTATATATATATGTGTGTATATGAAAGTTAAAGTGGAGCCTATTATACAGAGTGAAGTAAGCCAGAAAGAAAAACACCAATACAGTATACTAATGCATATATATGGAATTTAGAAAGATGGTAACAATAACCCTGTGTATGAGACAGCAAAAGAGACACTGATATATAGAACAGTCTTTTGGACTCTGTGGGAGAGGGAAAGGGTGAGATGATTTGGGAGAATGGCATTGAAATATGTATAATATCATATATGAAATGAGTCGCCAGTCCAGGTTCGATGCACGATACTGGATGCTTGCAGCTGGTGCACTGGGACGACCCAGAGGGATGGTATGGGGAGGGAGGAGGGAGGAGGGTTCAGGATGGGGAACACCTGTATGCCTGTGGCAGATTCATTTTTATATATGGCAGAACCAATACAATATTGTAAAGTTTATAAAAAAAATAAATAAAATAAAACAAAAATAAAATTAAATTAAATTAAAAATAAATAAATAAAATAAAATAATTAAAAAAAAAAGAAAGTTAAAGTTATTAGCTCAGTCTTGTCCAACTCTTTGTGACCCCACCAGGTCCTCTGTCCATGGAATTATATATAGTGATAGTCCAACTCTTTGCAATCCCATGGACTGTAGCCTACCAGGCTCCTCCATTCGAATTATATATATATATGTAGCACGCTGCTGCTAAGTCACTTCATTCGTGTCTGACTCTGTGCAACCCCATAGAGGCAGCCCACCAGGCTCCTCCGTCCCTGGGATTCTCCAGGCAAGAACACTGGAGTGGGTTGCCATTTCCTTCTCCAATGCATGAAAGTGAAAAGTGAAAGTGAAGTCGCTCAGTTGTGTCCGACCCTCAGCGACCCCATGGACTGCAGCCTTCCAGGCTCCTCCATCCATGGATTTTCCAGGCAAGAGTACTGGAGTGGGGTGCCATT
This sequence comes from Bos grunniens, assembly GCF_055505025.1. Taxonomy (NCBI): domain Eukaryota; kingdom Metazoa; phylum Chordata; class Mammalia; order Artiodactyla; family Bovidae; genus Bos; species Bos grunniens. The sequence continues at coordinate 23,582,516 of NC_141189.1, forward strand.
GGCTTTTCAAATGAGTTGGCTTTGATTCTAAGTCATTTGGACTAATAGTAGAAAAAAAGCATTTAATGGTAACCAGATATCTGACATAATTTATAATCTCCTTACTAGGGTCTAAGGACCTTACCACACATTCCTTCAGATACAGATTTTTAATAAAAAACCATTTAATTCTATTATACATGTTACAAAATTAACTCGTAACGGCTTTAGTTGAGAAGGAATTAAAGCTGTATTAGTATCATAAGACTGTGTGGATGGTGTTAAAATTAAATAATGTTCACTCTTCAATAAACTCAGTATATAAGAACTTGAGTTTCTCTCAATAACAGAAATAATTAGAACTTACCTGCATAAAGAAATACCATGGCTTGGGCACACCATACTTTCCTGGAAAGACAGCATCTATATACCAGGCCAGAAGGCCATATAAAAAGGCGTCAAATAAAAGCATTCCCATAATATGAGCAAGAGTGAGTTCATCATCTGGGCTCACTCGTGACAAGAAGTTATTCCACTTAGCACCATATTCTGAAATATAATAGGAGATAGTTACTTCAGGTACCCAAATGTGACTAAAACAAAATTACTCATCAGCTTTATAATTAAACAATGAAGAAAAGTGCACTGATATTCTTTAGCAATAGATACTACTTACTACTTTTAGATACTTTAAATTTTAGGTTGCTCAAAAAGATAATGACATAGTAGTGAAAGGGGTCTCTGCTGCTGCTGCTGCTGCTGCCAAGTCGCTTCAGTCGTGTCTGACTCTGTGCGACCCCAGAGACGACAGCCCACCAGCCTCCCCCATCCCTGGGATTCTCCAGGCAAGAACACTGGAGTGGGTTGCCATTTCCTTCTCCAGAAAGGGGTCCTTGCCTAGAGCCAAACATGTTGACTGAAATGTTGGTAGGTGACTGAAATAAAAATAAACAATCATCAGAAGTCCATAAAATAAGACTCAAAGCAATAAGCAGACCTATTGCTTGAGATGGTGGTCCTATCTCTCCATTCTCTCTCATGCTGATTTCCATCAAAATAACCATCAGGATATATAAAACTGGAAAGGTATTCATCAATATAAAAAAACAAGGTTCAGCTTCCAGTTTCTGGTTTGGAGAAAGAACTTAGAAGTCATCACTCCATCGTAACAAGTAGGAAGCTGAACTGAAAAGTCTATAACTCTTCTTAGATCGATCAAATAAGTGAGGTCACAGGGCTACACACTGTCCCTAAAACTGGAGAGGCAGATAGGCAAATAGAGAGAATATAATTTAATGGAGTAGAAACTCTAAACAGAATCTCTAAAAGATCCAGTACTACAGTAGAAAATCCTAAACTATAATTAACAAATTGCTGGGGCCTTACTGGGACAAGTCTAAAGAATTAAAAAGTCCAGGGGTGTTCAAGTCATAAGGAACTTGTGAATTCATGTTTCTGTCAATTTACCTCCAAGATCTTTATCAGTTTCTCACGGCAAATATACGAGAAAACTCCCCTCATGCTTCCAGGAATCATGGAAGAAGGGAAGAAGGAACCATTTTGAAATGTGCCAGAGCATTCTATTCTTAATTAGGCCTGATTCATGAGAAAGTATTTTACCAGAGCATAACCTGCCTAGGGGAAGGAAAAGTCCAACCTGCTCTAGTCATCTTGTCTTTTCTAAAGAGGAAAAAACCGAGAAGCACTGATGATTTCATAGACCAGCAACGTAAGCTCATCGAAAGACTAAAGCCCAATCATAGCACTATGAAATCCTTTATCTCCCCACTACACCCTACCTCTATGTCACTAATATCCTATTTACTATATTTCCTTTTCCCTAGACCCTCATGTACACATTTGAACAAAAATTTATACAGCATACTAAAGGGAAAAAAACACAGATTGAAGAAACTAAACAGCTTCAGAATCAGACTCTGATATGCAAAATGTTGGAAATATTAAGCCAGGTCTATTACAGCACTGAAACATGTATATTATCATATGTGAAACAGATCGCCAGTCCAGGTTCGATGCATGAGACAGGGTGCTCAGGGCAGGTGCACTGGGATGACCCTGAGGGATGGGTTGGGGAAGGAGTTGGGAGGGGGGTTCAGGATGGGGAGCACATGTACACCCATGGCTGATTCATGTCAATGTATGGAAAAAACCACTACAATATTTTAATTAGCCTCCAATTAAAATTAATTAATTAATTAAAAAATAAGCCAGGACTATTTGAAACCATAATTAACGTGATAAGGCCTTTAATGGAAAAAGTACACAGCATGCAAGAATAGACTGATAATGTAGAGAGATGGATAAGAAAGAATCAAAAAGAAATGCTAGAGTCCTTGGCATGGCTGTGGTGGGGAAAATGATGGGCAGGAAGGAGGGAGAAAAGCCTGAGAACCCACAGCTAGCTAAAGCCTCTGGAGCAATGGGACAAAGTGCCAGTTGAGAAGTGCTGAGAAGCAATGAGCTGAAGGAGAAAACTCATTTCTCAACAGTGCTTATAAAGATCTGCAAGTTTGGATTTGGTAGTCAGACAACAGAGAAAGCAAGCATCAACTTGTTTATGAGACTTGTGTCATGTATGCCTGAACTAACAAAGCTGTTTCAGCTCTTGCTCCAATAAATCCTTTCAGTAGCAGCAGCTTTTAAAGAAGATGAAGAGAGCAAACCAGAGGAAATACCTCCTAAAATTAAAAATGGGAGAAAATATTAGACAAACACTAACATCAGCAGGACCAAACTCCTTCAATAACGGAAAACATGGGCTTTCTGACAACCAGGAGCTACGGGAGGGAAATATAAAACCTCATCTTAGAAAAGTCCATGACTAAGACCTGTTAAATAAACTATTATGAAATTAAGGTATGATGCAGATGTAATTTAAAATGGGCAGTTTCCTTTAAAGAAAATAAAATTGTATATAACTATTTTTGGAGCAACTTAAAAAAAATAAACCACTATCACATGAGACCTTGAAATTAGAAGTAATTTGTGCACAGATTTCAATACATTTGCTAATTGTGTAGTTTTATACTATTAATTTCCAAAGATTGCAGATAATAAAGAAATTAGAACCTTTTAAAGAATTGCCTATTTTTAGATACAACTGATTAGACTGGCTCACTAAGCCAGAGCAAAAAGTTACTATCTATTTAAACTGCAAGCAATTACTCTTTACCTTAACTGTCTCATTACCTAGAGCAGTCTAGCTCCCAGGAACTGCCTTATAGAAAAGGAGTATTGTACTAAGAGGAAAATGCTTCTAGACCATGGACTAAAAGTAAATTTAGATAAAAATAACTACAGTATTTTTTCCTTATGGGCATTTGTTTCAAGTCATCATCAAGTTAGGTATACCATTGCTATCAGTGAATACAGATGTTTAGTTCTTTAAAAAATATATTTTAAGGCTTTCCTGGTGGTCCAGTAGTTAAGAATCTGCCAGACTATGTAGGGTACACAGGTTTTGCAGGGCGTGGAGGGGAGGAACGAAGCCCACTTGCCACAATTGTTGAAGCCCCCATGCTCTAGAGCCTGTGCTCTGCAACTAGAGAAGGTCCATGCACCGCAAAGAAGAGACAGTAGAGAAAAAGTAATAAAAATACATTTTAAAATTTTATGTAAACTACTGAGTATTTTAAATAGTACACTTCAACTTAATGGGTCATGTTTACTTTCATTGGAGAAGGCAATGGCACTCCACTCCAGTACTCTTGCCTGGAAACTCCCATGGACGGAGGAGCCTGGTAGGATATACAGTCCACGGGGTAGCGAAGAGTTGGGCACGACTGAGGGACTTCACTTTCACTTTTCACTTTCATGCATTGGAGAAGGAAATGGAAGCCCACTCCAGTATTCTTGCCTGGAGAATCCCAGGGACGGGGGAGCCTGGTGGGCTGCCGTCTATGGGGTCGCATAGAGTCGGACACGACTGACCCGGCTCAGCAGCAGCAGCTACTTTCATTAATCTTCAAAGAACAATCCTTTGCTATCAAAGTAAATTAGTATTTTGAATGTGCTTCTCTTTATGCTGTTATTAGAGCTTGAAGCAAACAATAGGAAGCTGTTTATTTTAAAACACAAACTACAACCCCAAATTTTAATATGTATGTTGTTTAATATTTGGCTGCTTTTAATTTTTAACTGTATAAACACCAAATAATTACATTGCATAAAAATGGAAAGTAAAAGGATGCACTTTCTATAACATTGTCAAAGCATTTGTAAAAGCATTTACTAACTTGTGAAATCCAATTTGAATTGATCTTAATACAGGATTTCTTATTATAACACTATAATATTGTATCTTAAGTGTATACATTGAACAACAGCCTCTGAAAACAATGGCCTTTCAAAACGCTTTCTACATTTTCCATAGAAGGAAAGTCAGTCCATCTTTAAATATTTTACGGAATCTCTGACCACATATACTTTGTTAGATCTGTGTGTCATATGGTGGTTTGGAGTTGTTTGTTTTCGTATTTTTGAGTTATATGTAAACATTTTAATGTGCTGGTTAAATGTATAGTCAAATGCAAGAGAAACATACTATATGTTGTTTCTTCATTCATACTAACAATTTCCTTGAAAACTCCTACAGTGTTTAATTTGGAGGCAGCTTTAGACTATTCTATTAGTGAAAACTACTTGCTGAGCCGTTTTAATAGGTAAAAATGTCAGAGAAGCAGACTCAGTATATTGTATTATATGCTCTTATATATAATTATCCTAAATAATTTAACAATGGAAATATATATGGAACTATAAGTTCCTACTTACATGATTTAATCATAATAGGATACATAAACTGAACTTGAACTTATTTTAATGTAGACACACTATCCATTTTAGTCCATTTTACTGTTTATGTTAAAATAACATTTCTTTCCTAAATATTATTTTCTTGACCATGGTGCACTGTTGGTGGCAATACAAACTGGTACAGTCACTATGAATAACAGTATAAAGTTTCTAAAAAATTTAAAACATACATTCCAGCGATCCAACTAAGTATGTATGTGTATATATATATATATATATATATATATATATATACACACACAGAAAAAGAAAACAGAACTTTTAAGAGGTATCTGCACTCTCATGTTTACTGTAGCATTTTTCAAAATAGCCAAGGCATAAAAACTAAGTATCTATCAATACACAAATAAAGAAAATGTGGTATATATATTCACAATGAAATATTATTCAGCCACAAAGATAAAGAAATCCTGCCATTTGCAACAACATGGATAAATCTGAAGGACACATTATATTAAGTGAAATAAGTCAGACACAGAAAGAGAAATATTGTGTGATCTCACTTACATGTTAACAGTGTTTGCCAAGGGCTGTGGTTTGGGGGAAATGGAAAGCTGTTTGTCAAAAGATTCAAGCTTTCAGCTATAAGATGAATAAATTCTGTGTAGCTACAGTATAGTAAACATAGTTAATAATTTAAATATGCTTGAAATTTGCTGAGAAAGTAGTTCTTTTTTCCTACTGTAATTATTTATTTTAAAATTTAAATTAAGTAATTTATTTTAATTGGAGGCTAATTATTTTAGAACACTGTAGTGGTTTTTGCCATACATCGACATGAAAGTTCTAAGTGTTCTTAACACACACACACAAAGTAACTATGGTAGCTCAGCTGGTAAATATTCTGCCTACAATGCAGGAGACCCGAATTCAATTCCTGGCTCAGGAAGTTCCCCTGGAGAAGGGATAGGCTACCGACTCCAGTGTTCATGGGCTTCCCTGGTGGCTCAGACGGTAAAGAATCCTCCTGCATTGTGGGAGACCTGGGCTCGATCCGTGGGTTGGGAAGATCCCCTGAGGAGGGCATGGCAACCCACTGCAGTATTCTTGCCTGGAGAATCCCCATGGACAGAGGAGCCTGGTGGGCTACTGTCCACGGGGTCGCAAAGAGTTGGAAAAAACTGAGTGACTAAGCATAGCACAGCACATGGTGTTGTATGTGTTAATTAGCTTGAATATGATGATTATTTCATGTATGGACATAAAATCATCAAGTCGTACTGTTGCACACTTTCAAAATATATACTTTTGTGACTCATACTTCTACAAAACAAACAACAGAATTTAAAAAGTGGCATGTTTAACTGATGTAGAAAGAGTATTTGATAATATCCAACACTTCAATTTCAATATTGAAAATTTTTAAATCTCTACAAAATTATTTAAAAAAGGGCACTTTGTTAATCAAAACAAAGATCCCCTATAAAAGATCATCTATTAAAAAAAACCCACAGCTAAAAATCACACTCAGTGGTGAAGGACAGAAAGCTTTCCTTAGAGACCAAGAACAAAATAAGCATGTCCACTCTTCCACTTCTATCCAACACCGTATTTGATATTATATTCATGAAAATAAGGCAAGATAAAGAAATAAAAGGCAACCAAATTGGATAGAAAGTAGAAAAACTCTTTACTCACAGATCTTATGTACAGAAAATCCAAAAGTTTCCATGAAAAAAAGAAATGTTAGAGCTAATAAGCATTCAACAAAATTTCAGGATACAAAGCCAACATACAATAATCAGTGGTATATCTACAAATCAGTAATAATCAAAAAGGAAATGAAGAAAACCAAGGAATCCCACCAAAAACCAAAAAGCACCCCAAAATCAGACAAGACACTGATGCTGATCCAGCATCAGCATCAGTGTCTTGTCTGATATATATAGGCATATATATCCGCCTGCAATGCAGGAGACCCAGGTTCAATCCCTGGGTTGGGAAGATCCTCTGGAGAAGGCAAAGGCTACCCACTCCAGTATTCTGGCCTGGAGAATTCCATGGATTGTATAGCCCGTGGGGTTGCAAAGCGTGGAACACGACTGAACAACTTACACTTTCACTATTGCATTGAACCTACAGACTATTTTAGGTATTATCAAAATACTCTTCCAATCCCTGAACACAGGATGTTTTCCTACTTACCTATGTCTTCTTTAATTTCTTTTAGCAATGTTTTGTAACAGTCAGTATACATGTTGCACTTCTTGTTTAAATATATTCATAAGCATTTTATTCTTTTAATTCTAATATAAATGGAATGATTTTCTTCATTTCCTTTTTGATTATTACAGATTTGTAGATATACCACTGATTATTGTATGTTGGCTTTGTATCCTGAAACTTTGTTGAATCTGTTTATTAGCTCTAACATTTTTGAAATATCAATAGCACTTTTTGCAGAAGTAAAAAAGCTAAACTGTAAAATTTACATAGAATTGCAAAGGACCTTGAATAGCCAAAACAGTCTTGATAAAGAACTAGATTAGAAGACTTATACTTCTCAATTTCAAAACTACCAAATTGTGTGGTACTAGCAAAGGATAGATATATAGAATATAATACAATTGTGAGCAATGGTGAATTTATTTTTTACAAGATTCTATGAAAAATTGGGAACAAAGTCTCTTTTCCATTAGTACTGTTGAGATAACTGGATATTCACATGCAAGTTGAACTCAACTTGCAATATGTAAAAAAAGTAACTTAGATTGAAAAATTCAACCTAATAGCTAAAACTATTTTTTAAAAACTGTTACAAAAAACAGAGGGTCAGATTCTCATGACTTTCAACTTGGTAAACAGACAATACCAAAACATAAACAATGAAAAAAGAGATAAATTGAATGTGATCAAAAATATAAACCTTTGTCTATGAAAAAGTACTATCAAGAAAGTGAAAATACAACCTACAAAATAGATGAAAATATCATACATATAATAAAGGGCTTGTATCTAGGATATATAAAATTCTTACAACTGAACAAAATAAACTGACTTTAAAATGGGTAAAGGAGTTGTACCAATGTGCAATAATTCTTCAAAGAAGTTATACCATTGTGCAATAACTACAAGAAAAGATGCTCAGTATCATTAGTCACTGTTCACTAAGGTCTAACTCTTTGTGACCTCATGGACTATAGCATGCCAGGCTCCTCTGTCCTCAACTATCTCCCAGAGTTTGTTCAGTCACATGCCTATTAAATCAGTGATACTAACTAACCATCTTATCTTCCACAGCCCCTTTCTCCTTTTGCCTTCAATATTCCCCAACATCAGGGTATTTTGCAATGAGTTGGCTATTCAAATCAGGTGGCTAAAGTATTGGAGCTTCAGCTTCAGCAACAGTCCTTGCAATGAATATTCATGGTTGATTTCTTTTAGTCCAAGGGAATCTCAAGACTCTTCCACAGCACCACAATTCAAAAGCATCAATTCTTTGGCCCTCAGACTTCTTTATGGTCCACCTCTCACATCTATACATGACTACTGGGAAAACCATAGCTTTGACTATACTGAGCTTTGTCAGCAAAGTGATGTCTCTGCTTTTTAATATGGTGTCTGTGTGTATGCGAAATTGCTCAGTCTTGTCCGACTCTTTGTGACCCTAAACTATAGCTCATGAAGCTCCTCTGTCCATGGGATTCTCCAGGCAAGAATAAAGAATACTGGAGTGGGTTGTCATGTCCTCCTCCAGGGGATCTTCCAGCCCAGGGATTGAATCTCTTATGTCTTCTGCATTGGCAGGAGGGTTCTTTATCACTAATGCCACCTGGGAATCCCAATATGCTGTCTAGGTTTTTAATTTCATATCTTTCCTTTCAAGGAGCAAGCATATTTTAATTTCATGGCTGCAGTCACCATCCACAGTGATTTTAGAGCCCAACAAAATAAAATCTGTCACTGCTCCCACTTTCTCCCCTTCTATTTGCAATGAAGCGATGGGACTGGAAGCCATAATTTTTAATACGGAGTTTCAAGCCAGTCTTTTCATTCTCTTCTTTCACCTCCATCAAGAGGCTGTTAAGTTCCTTTTCCCTTTCTGCCATTAGAGTGGTATCATCTGCATATCTGAGGTTGTTGATATTTCTCCCTGCAAACTTGATTCCAGGTTGTGATTTATCCAGCCTGGCATTTTTGCATGGTGCTCTCTGCATAGAAGTTGAATAAGCAGGGTGACAATATACAGACTTGACGTGCTCCTTTCCCAGTTTGGAACCAATCAGTTGTTCCATGTCCAGTTCTAACTGTTGCTTCTTGACCTGCATACAGATTTCTCAGGAGTCGGGTAAGGTGGTTTGGTATTGCTATCTCTTTAAGAATTTTCCACAGCTTTTTGTGATCTACAGAGTCAAGGCTTTGTGTGGTCAGTGAAGCAGAAGCAGATTTTTTTTTTGAAACTCTCTTCATGATCCAATGAATGTTGGCAATTTGATTTCTAGTTCCTCTGCCTCTTTGAAACTCTGTACATTTGGAAGTTCTCAGTGCACGTACTACTGAAGCCTCGCTTGAAGGATTTTAGGCATAACCTTGCTAGTCTGTAAATGAGTGCAAATGTACAGCAGTTGGCATTGCTCTTTTTTGGGATTGAAATGAAAACTGACCTATTCCAGTCCTGTGGCCATTCCTGAGTTTCCAAATTTGCTGACATATTGAGTACAGCACTTTAACAGCATCATCTTTTGGATTTTAAATAGTTCAGCTGGAATTCCATCACCTCCACTAGCTTTGTTTGTAGTAATGCTTCTTAAGGTCCACTTGACTTCACACTCCAGGATGTCTGGCCTAGGTGAGTGACCACAACATCATAATTATTTGAGTCATTAAGACCTTTCTGATCTCCCCAGGTGGCTCAATGGTAAAGAATCCGCCTGCCAGTGCAGGAGATATGCCTTTGATCCCTGGGTTAGGAAGATCCCCTGGAGGAGGAAATGAGAGTTGGACCATAAAGAAAGCTGAGTACTGAGGACTTGATGCTTTTGAATTGTGGTGCTGGAGAAGACACTTGAAAATTCCTTGGACAGCAAGGACATCAAACCAGTCAATTCTGAAGAAAATCAATCCTGAATATTCATTGCAAATGCTGATGCTGAAGCTGAAGCTCCAATAATTTGGCCACCTGATGTGAAGAGCCAACTCACTGGAAAAGACCCTGATGCTTGGAAAGATTGAGGGCAGGAGGAGAAGTGGGTGACAGAGGATGAGATGGTTGGATGGTATCACTGCTTCAATGGACATGAGTTTGAGCAAACTTCAAGTGATAGTGAAGGACAGGGAAGCCTAGGGTGCTGCAGTTCATGGGATCTCAAACAGTCAGACAGGACTTAGCTGCTGAACAACAACAGAAGGAGAAGAGGGAGAGAAAGGAACTGAGAAAATATTTGAAGAGATAATCATCAAAAACCTCACTAACATGGGAAAGAAAATATTCAAGGATGAGGAAGTGCTGAGAGTCCCAAACAGGGTATGCCAAGGAGGAAACTTGCCAAGACACTTAGTAATCAAGTTGACAAAAATTAAAACAAGGAGAAAATATTAAAGGCAACGAGGAAAAGCAACAAGTAACATACAAGAGAATGTTCTTAAGGACATCAGATGATTTTTCAGCACAAACTCTAAAGGCCAGAAGAGAAATATTTAAAGTGGTAAAATGGTAATGTCATCCCAATTTTACAGTTGAGGAAACTGAGGCTTAAACAATTTAGTAAGAGGTATTCAGGAATTAGGGCTTGAAGTATTAATGCTAATTCTCTGATACATTTCTGATACGTTCTCTGAGAAGTTTATTGAACTTCGAAAAAAAAAAGTCACAAAACTTTGGAGATAAGGAGCATTGATGATTCTTGATGCTGTTAAAGTGTTGCACTCAATATGTCAGCAAATTTGGAAAGGTCAGCAATGGCCACAAGACTGGGAAAGGTCAGTTTTCATTCCAGTACCAAAGAAGAGTAATGCCAAAGAATGTTCAAGCTACCATACAATTGTGCTCATTTCACATGCTATAAAGGTTATGCTCAAAATCCTTCAAGCTAGACTTCAGCAGCACATTAATTGAGAACTTCCATATCTCAATTTATATACAAGCTGTGTTTAGAAAAGGAAGAGGAGCCAGAGATCAAATAACCAACATCCATTGGATCATATAAAAAGTAACAGAATTCCAGAAAAACATCTCTTTCTGCTTCACTGACTATATTAAAGCTTTGATTCTGTGGATCACAACAAACTGTGGAAAATTCTTAAAGAGGTGGGAGTATCAGACCACATCTTGAGAAATCTGTAAGCAGGTCAAGAGCCAACAGTTAGAATCTTATAACTGACTGGTTCAAAATTGGAAAGGAGTACAACAAGGCTGTATATTTTCCCACCTTGCTTATTTGTCATATATGTAGATTACATTATGGGAAATGCCAGGATGGGTGAATTACAGGATGGAATCAAGGTTCAGTTCAGTTCAGTCGCTCAGTCGTGTCCGACTCTTTGCGACCCCATGAACCACAGCATGCCAGGCCTCCCGGTCCATCACCAACTCCCAGAGTCCACCCAAATCCATGTCCATTGAGTCGGTGATGCCATCCAACCATCTCATCCTCTGTCGTCCCCTTCTCCTCCTGCCCTCAATCTTTCCCAGCATCAGGGTCTTTTCAAATGGGTCAGTTCTTCGCATCAGGTAGCCAAAGTATTGGAGTGGCAGCTTTAGCATCAGTCCTTCCAATGAACACCCAGGACTGATCTCCTTTAGGATGGACTGGTTGGACCTCCTTGCAGTCCAAGGGACTCTCAAGAGTTTTCTCCAATACCACAGTTCAAAAGCATCAATTCTTCAATGCTCAGCTTTCTTTACAGTCCCACTCTCACATCCGTACATGACCACTGGAAAAATCATAGCCTTAACTAGACCAACCTTTGTTGACAAAGTAATGTCTCTGCTTTTCAATATCCTATCGAGGGTGGTCATAACCTTCCTTCCAAGGAGTGTCTTTTAATTTCATGACTGCAATCATCATCTGCAGTGATTTTGGAGTGCAGAAAAATAAAGTCAGCCACTGTTTCTACTGTTTCCCCATCTATTTGCCATCAAGTGATGGGCCTGGATGCCATGATCTTAGTTTTCTGAATGTTGAGCTTTAAGCCAGCTTTTTCACTCTCCTCTTTCACTTTCATCAAGAGGCTCTTTAGTTCTTTTTCACTTTCTGTCATAAGGGTGGTTTCATCTATATATCTGAGGTTATTGATATTTCTCCCAGCAATTTTGATTCCAGCTTGTGCTTCCTCCAGCCCAGCATTTCTCATGATGTACTCTGCATATATGTTACATAAGCAGGGTGACAATATACAGCTTTGATGTACTCCTTTTCCTATTTGGAATAAGTCTGTTGTTCCATGTCCAGTTCTAACTGTTGCTTCCTGACCTGCATACAGGTTTCTCAAGAGGCAGGTCAGGTGGTCTGGTATTTTCATCTCTTTCAGAATTTTCCACAGTTGATTGTGATCCACACAGTCAAAGGCTTTGGCATAGTCAATAAAGCAGAAATAAATGTTTTTCTGGAACTCTCTTGCTTTTTTGATGATCCAACGGATGTTGGCAGTTTGATCTCTGTTTCCTCTACCTTTCCTAAAACCAGCTTGAACATCTGGAATTTTACGGTTCACGTATTGCTGAAGCCTGACTTGAAGAATTTTGAGCATTACATTACTAGCATGTGAGATGAATGAAATTGTGAATCAAGGTTGCCAGGAGAAATATCAACAACCTCAGATATGCAGATGATATCACTATAATGGCAGAAAGTGAAGAGAAACTAAATAGTCTCTTGATGAGGGTAAAAGAGAAGAGTGAAAAGTTGGATTGAAACTCAATATTCAAAAAACTAAGATCATGGCATCTGGTCCCATCATTCATGGCAAATAGATGGGGGAAAATTGAAAACAGTGACAGATTTTATTTTCTTAGGCTTCAAAATCATGGCAGATGGTGACTGCAGCCATGAAATTAACAGGCTTGTTCGTTGTAAGGAAAGCTATGACAAATCTAGACAATGTATTAAAAAGCAGACATAATTTGACAACAAAGATCCATATAGTCAAAGCTATGGTTTTTCCAGTAGTCATGTATGGATGTGAGAGTTAGCCTATAAAGAAAGTTGAGTACCAAAGAAAGGATGTTTCTGAATTGTTGGGGCAGAGAAGACTCTTGAGAGTCTCTTGGACTGCAAGACCAAACCAGTCAATCCTAAAGGAAATCAAGCCTGAATATTCATTTGGAAGGACTGATGCTGAAGCTGAAATTCCAAAACTTTGGCTATCTGATGTGAAAAGCCAACTCATTGGAAAAGACCTTGATGCTAGGAAAGACTGAAGGCAAAAGGAGAAGGGGTGGTTGGGATGAGATGATTACATAGCATCACCAACTCAATGGACAAGAATTTGAGCAAATTCCAGGCGATAGTGTAGGACAGAGGAGCCTTCAGTGCATGAAGCTGCAAAGAGTCAGACACAATTTAGTGGCTGAACAACAAAACAACAATATTTCTTAGTCTAATTCTTATCATACGACACTACCATCCCACTGCTGGGCGTACACACTGAGGAAACCAGAACTGAAAGAGACATGTGGACTCCAATGTTCATCACAGCACAGTTTACAGTAACTAGGACTTGGAAGCAACCTAGATGTCTATAAGCAGATGAATGGATAAGAAAGCTGTGGTATATATATATATATATATATATATATATATATATACACACACACACACACAATATGGAATATTACTCAGCTATTAAAAAGAATGCATTTAAATTAGTTTGAGAGGTGGATGAAACTGTATCATAGGCTCCACCAACTGGAGTCTATGATACAGAGTGAAGTAAGTCAGAAAGAAAAACACCAATATAGTATATTAACGTGTATATATGGAATTTAGAAAGATGGTAATGACCACCTTATATGCGAGACAGCAAAAGAGACACAGATATAAAGAACAGACTTTTGGACTCTGTGAGAGAAGGCAAGGGTGGGATGATTTGAGAGAATAGCATTGAAACATGTATATTACCATATGTGAAACAGATCACCAGTCCAAGTTCAATGCATGAAACAGGGCACCCAAAGCAGGTGCAATGGGACAACCCTGAAGGATGGAATGGGGAGGGAAGAGGGAGGGGTTTCAGGACGGGCAACACATTACACCTATGGCTGATTCATGTCAGTTCAGTTCAGTCGCTCAGTAGTGTCCAACTCTTTGTGACCCCATGAACCGCAGCATGCCAGGCCTCCCTGTCTATCACCAACTCCTGGAGTCCACCCAAAACCATGTCCATTGAGTCGGTGATGCCATCCAACCATCTCATCCTCTGTCGTCCCCTTCTCCTCCTGCCCTCAATCTTTCCCAGCCTCAGGGTCTTTTCAAATGAGTCAGCTCTTCGCATCAGGTGGCCAAAGTATTGGAGTTGCAGCTTCAACATCAGTCCTTCCAATGAACCCAGGACTGATCTCCTTTAGGATGGACTGGTTGAATCTCCTTGTAGTCCAAGGGACTCTCAAGAGTTTTCTCAAACACCACAGTTCAAAAGCATCAATTCTTCGATGCTCAGCTTTCTTTATAGTCCAACTCTCACATCCATACATGACTATTGGAAAAACCATTGCCTTGACTAGATGGACCTTTGTTGACAAAGTAATGTCTCTGCTTTTCAATATGCTATCTAGGTTGGTCATAACTTTCCTTCCAAGGAGTAAGCATCTTTTAATTTCACGGCTGCAATCACCATCTGCAGTGATTTTGGAGCCCCCAAAAATAAAGTCTGACACTGTTTCCACTGTTTCCCATGAAGTGATGGGACCAGATGCCATGGTCTTAGTTTTCTGAATGTTGAGCTTTAAGCCAACTTTTTCACTCTCCTCTTTCACTTTCATCAAGAGGCTCTTTAGTTCTTCACGTTCTGCCATAAGGGTGGTGTCATCTGCATATTTGAGATTATTGATATTTCTCCTGGCAATCTTGATTTCAGTTTGTGCTTCCTCCAGCCCAGCATTTCTCATGATGTATTCTGCATATAAGTTAAATAAGCGGAGTAACAATATACAGCCTTGATGTACTCCTTTTCCTATTTTGGAACCAGTCTGTTGTTCCATGTCCAGTTCTAACTGTTGCTTCCTGACCTGCATACAGGTTTCTCAAGAGGCAGGTCAGGTGGTCTGGTATTTTCATCTCTTTCAGAATTTTCCACAGTTGATTGTGATCCACACAGTCAAAGGCTTTGGCATAGTCAATAAACAGAAATAAATGTTTTTCTGGAACTCTTTTGCTTTTTCCATGATCCAGTGGGTGTTGGCAATTTGATCTCTGTTTCCTCTGCCTTTTCTAAAACCAGCTTGAACATCTGGAAGTTCACAGTTCACGTACTGCTGAAGCCTGGCTTGGAAAATTTCGAGCATGATTCATGTCAATGTATGGCAAAAACCACTACAATATTGTAAAGTAATTAGCCTCCAACTAAAATAACTATATTAAATAAACAAATTTTTTTAATGAAGAAATTAGTCTATAGTGGCTTAAACTTATCCAAGGCAGCAAACATCTAGCCTAAGAGCACAACTCCACTGCTTCTAATTCACTTCATTTTAACTACTATTTGACCTTCTCACAAATGATCTGAAGTTTGAATCTTACTTGAAGATTCCACTGTTTAGAATGTGAAAACTTTATATGATTAATAATTATATAATAAATTTAGCTTGTAATTCTTCCAAATATTTCTTTTTGCCATTAGGACATATGCATTTTATTGTCTACTGTCTGTGCCTGTTTTTCTTCAGTGTTTCTGGAGTCGTTGTATGTGCTTTATCTAGGTCAACAGTGGCACTGAGAAACATAGACTACAGTTTTCCAGAAGACAAGAGTTACACAACATAATGAGTATTGTGCTATTATTTCATTTAACCCCAATTTCATAGCCAACTAGTATATTTTGAATGTTTAAAACAAAGGATGTGGATTCAACACTGTGTTCTGTTCCTGTTATAAACTGAGGAATTTTAAACAATTCACTTAACCATTCAGTTTCCTTATCTCTTTAAGAAGAATGCTAAAAATAATAATAGCCACAATAATTTTAAATACAGCTAATATTTGCTATTATATACTTTTGTAGATTTTGTTGTAAGAAAATTTAAAAATTCATGCTTAAAAAGTTCTATGGAATGGAAAGCACATTTCAATTTAACTGTCAAAATAGAATGCTGGAAGATGGTGACAAAGACTAGAAAATGATGCATTTGAATATGGTGTTTTCTGTTCAAATGGCAGGTGAGTTATGAGTTAACAGTTTTGTCTACTTTTAAAGGCAAATAAAATCATAGATTATTACAAATCAAAAAACAGCAATGAAAGTGAAAAACCTACTATCAAGAATCCTCTTGCCAACAAGGCTGTCATTCATATTTGATGGAGAAATCAGATCTTTACAAGCAAAACCTAAAATAATTCAGCATTATCAAACCAACTGTATGCTATGCTATGCTATGCTAAGTCACTTCAGTCGTGTCCGACTCTGTGTGACCCCATAGACGGCAGCCACCAGGCTCCCCCGTCCCTGGGATTCTCCAGGCAAGAACACTGGAGTGGGTTGCCATTTCCTTCTCCAATGCATGACAGTGAAAAGTGAAAGCGAAGTCACTCAGTCGTGTCCGACTCTTAGTGACCCCATGGACTGCAGCCTACCAGGCTCCTCCATCCATGGGATTTTCCAGGCAAGAGTACTGGAGTGAGGTGCCATTGCCTTCTCCGTACCAACTGTATAACAGATGTTAAAGAAAGTTCTCAAGGTGGAAAAGAAAAGGTCACAGCTAGACTACAAATAACAAATATTGGTGAGGATATGAAAAGGGAATTTCAGTGCACTGTTGGTGGAAATGTAAATTGGTACACCCTGCATGGAAAACAGTATGGAGGTTCCTCAAAAAACTAAAATGAGAACTACCATATGATCCATCAATGCCACTTATGAGTATATAGCCAAAGAAAACAAAAATGCTAATTTGAAAAGATACACATGCCCCAATGTTTGTAGCAGCATTATTTACAATAGCCAAGCTATGGAAGCAACCTAAGTATCCATTAAAGATGAATAAATAATGGTATACATAATAATACATGTAATGAAATATTAGCCATAAAAAGAATGAAATTTGACCATTTGCTACAACAGGATGGACTGGAGGGTATTATACACAATGAAATAAGTCAGAAAGACAAATGCTGTATGTTATCATTTATATATGGAATCTAAAAACAATCTAATGAGTATACAAAAACAGAAACAGGCTTAAAGAGAAAAAACGTGTGGTTACCAATGGGGAGAAGGAAGGGGATAGAGGAATAAGGGGTTGGGGTTTAAGAGGTACAAACTATTATGTATAAAATACAGGATACATCAAATAGCACAGTGAATATAGCCACTATTTTATAAAATCTTGGAGTGGAATATAATCTATAAAAATATTGAATCATTGTGTTGTACACCTGAAACACATAATATTGTAAATCATCTATACTTCAACATAAAAATAATGATGAAGGAAACTGTGTGTTGAAGGCTATACAGGAACTGTTAGTACTCTCTGCTCAATTTTTTATAAATCTAAAACTGTTCCAACATCCGCTGGATCATTGAAAAAGCAATAGGCCCCAGGTTCATCACCTCATCAGAGCTGAAAATGCATTGCTTTTTATAGCTGAGTAATAGTCCACTCTGTATATGTAACACAACTTCCTTATCCATCCATTGCCAATGGATATCTAGGTTGCTTCCATGCCCTAGCTATTGTAAATAGTGCTGCAATGACCACTGGGGTACATGTGTCTCTTTCAATTCTGGTTTCCTCAGGGTGTATGCCCAGCAGTGGAATTACTAGGTTGTATGGCAGTTCTATTCCCAGTTTTTTAAGGAATCTTCACATTGTTCTCCATAGTGGCTGTACCAGTTTGCATTCCCACCAACAATGTAAGAGGGTCCCCCTTTCTGCACACCCTCTCCAGCATTTGTTGTTTATAAACTTTTTGATGATAGCCATTCTGACTCGTGTGAGATGATACCTCATTGCAGTTTTTATTTACATTTCTATAATGATGAGATGTTGAGCCTCTTTTCATGTGTTTGTTAGCCATCTGTATATCTTCTTTGGAGAAATGTTTGTTTAGTTCTTTTGCCCATATCTTGACTGGGTTGTTTGTTTTTCTGGTATTGACTTGCTTGAGCTCCTTGTATAGTTTGGAGATTAAGTCTTTGCTATTATTTTCTCCCATTCTGAGGGTTGTCTTTTCACCTTGCTTAAAATTTCTTCATTGTACAAAATATTTTAGTTTAATTAGGTCCTATTTGTTTTTGTTTTTATTTCCATTACTCTGGGAGGTGGTCATAGAGGATCTTGCTGTGATTTATGTCAGAGAGTGGTCTGCTTATGTTTTCCTCTGAGAGTTTCATATTTTCTGGTCTTGCATTTAGGTCTTTAATCCATTTTGAGTTTATTTTTGTGTATGGTATTAGAAAGTGTTCTAGTTTCATTCTTTCACATGTAGTTGACCAGTTTTCCCAGCCCCACTTGTTGAAGAGACTGTCTTTTCTCCATTATATATTTTTGCCTCCTTTCAAATATAAGGTGTCCATAGGTGAGTGGATTTATCTCTGGGCTTTCGATTTGGTTCCACTGATCTATATTTCTGTCTTTCTGCCAGTAACATACTGTCTTGATGACTGTAGCTTTGTAGTATAGTCTGAAGTCAGGAAGGTTAATTCCTCTAGTTCCATTCTTATTTCTCAAGATTGCTTTGACTATTCAGAGTCTTTTGTGCTTTTATATAAATTGTGAAATTATTTGTTCTAGTTCTGTGTAAAATACCATTGTTAGTTTGATAGCTTTTGCATTGAATCTATGATTGCTTTGGGTATTATATTCATTTTCACTATATTGATTATTCCAATCCATGAACATGGTATATTTTTCCATCTATTTGTGTCATCTTTGATTTTTTCATATAATATAATCAATGTTTTATAGTTTTCTGGTCTTTTGTTCCTTTAGGTAAATTTATTCCTAAATATTTTATTCCTTTCATTGCAATGTTGAATGGGATTCATTCCTTAGTTTTTCTTTATATTTTTCATTGTTAGTGTATAGGAATGCAAGGGATTTCTGTGTATTAGTTTTATATCCTGCAACTTTACTATATTCATTGTTTAGGTCTAGTAATTTTCTGGTGGCATTTTTAGGGTTTTCTAGATAGAGGATCATGTCATCTGCAAACAATAAGAGATTCTTCTTTTCCAACCTGGATTCCTTTTATTTCCTTTTTTTCTCTAATTTCTGGGGCTAAGGCTTCCAGAACTACGTTGAATAATAGTGGTGAGAGTGGATACCCTTGTCTTGTTCCTGATTGTAGAGGAAATGCTTTCAGTTTTTCACCATTGAGGATAATGTTTGCTGTGGATCTGTCGTATGTGGCTTTTATTATGTTGAGGTATGTCCCTTCTCTGCCTGCTTTCTGGTATATCATAAATGGGTGTTGAATTTTGTCAAAGGCTTTATCTGCATCAATTGAGATAATCATATGGCTTTTATCTTTCAATTTGTTAATATGGTGTATCATGTTGATTGATTTATGAATACTGAAGAATCTTTGCATCTCTAGAATAAAGCACACCTGATCATGATGTATAGTCTTTTTAAAATGTTGTTGGATTCTGTTTGCTAGAATTTTGTTGAGGATTTTTGCATCTATGTTCATCAATGATATCGCCGTGCAGTTTTTTTTTTGTGTGTGTGTGGCATCTTTGGTTTTGGTATCAGGATGATGGTGGCCTCATAGAATGAGTTCAGAATGGGGGAAAATAATAGCAAATGAAACAAATAACAAATAATTAATTTCCAGAATATACAAGCAGCTCATGAAGCTCAATATTAGAAAAATAAACCACCCAATCAAAAATTGGCAAAAGAACTAAACAGACATTTCTCCAAAGAAGACGCACAGATGGCTAATAAACACATGAAAAGATGCTGAATTTCACTCATTTTTAGAGAAATTCAAATCAGAACCACAATGAGGTATCATCTTGAATGGCCATCATCAAAGAGTCTACAAACCATAAATGCTGGAGAAGGTGTTGAGAAAAGGGAACACTCTTGCACTGTTGATGGGAATGCAAACTAGTACAACCACTATGGAGAAAAGTGTGGAGATTCCTTTAAAAACTGGGACTAGAACTGTAATATGACCTAGCAATCTCACTGCTGGGCAGACACCTTGAGGAAACCAGAAGTGAAAGAGACGCATGTACCCCAATGTTTATTGCAGCACTATTTATAATAACTAGGACATGGAAGCAACCTAGATGTCCATTGGCAGATGAATGGATAAGGAAGTTGTGGTACATATACACAATGGAGTATTACTCAGCCATTAAAAAGAATATATTTGAATCAGTTCTAATGAGGTGGATGAAACTGGAGACTATTATACAGAGTGAAGTAAGCCAGAAGGAAAAACATAAATACAGTATACTAACGCATGTATATGGAATTTAGAAAGATGGTAACGATAACCCTGTGTACGAGACAGCAAAAGAGACACTGATGTATAGAACAGTCTTATGGACTCTGTGGGAGAGGGTGGGAAGATTTGGGAGAATGTCATTGAAACATGTGAAATGTCATGTATGAAACGAGATGCCAGTCCAGGTTCAGTGCACGATGCTGGATGCTTGGGGCTGGTGCGCTGGGAAGGCCCAGGGGGATGGTATGGGGAGGTTGGGAGGGAGGAGGGTTCAGGATGGGGAGCATGTGATTTTTTTTTAAATAAAATTTTTGAAAAAAAAAAAAAAGGAAGTTGTGGTACATATACACAGTGAAATATTACTCTGCTATAAAAAAGAACACATTTGAGTCAGTTCTAATGAGGTTGATGAAACTGTAGCCTGTTATACAGAGTGAAGCAAGTCAGAAAGAGAAATACAAATACTGCATATTAATGCATATATATGGAATTTATAAAGATGGTACCAACGACCCAATGTGCAGAGCAGCAAAGCAGATACAAATATAAAGAACAGACTCTTGATCTCAGTGGGAGAAGGTGAGGGTGGGATAATTTGAGAGAATAGCATTGAAACATGTATTTTACCATATGTAAAATAGATGACCAAAGACGTTCAATGCATGAGACAGGATACCCAAAGCCAGAGCTCTGCAACTACTCAGATGGATAGGTTGGGGAGGGAATTGGGAGGGGGTTCAGAATAGGGAGACACACATATACACATGGCTGACTCATGTTGATCTATGGCAAAAATCATCACAATATTGTAACTTTCCTCCAATTAAAATAAATAAATTAATTTTTAAAAATATTGTAAATCTCCTAAATGTTCATGCATAGTTGATTGTTTGAATGAACTATGCCACATCCAAACCATGTATCTGTAAAAAACAATAAATATATCTGTGTTCATAGGGAAAGATTTCTAGAATATATTGTTGGCTGAAGAAAAGCACATTGTAAATGTGTATACATTACACCAATAATTTTACTTAATGGTGAGATAAATATGAAAATATACAGTATTGTTAATCTTCTTAGAATATAAATCACAGAGAAGATAAAACAGAAATAAATAAGACTTACCTACAAGGGAGCAAAGTACTGGTATGGGGAGGGAATGATTTTTATCTGAGTATACTTTATTTTTGGAGAAGGAAATGGCAACCCACTCCAGTGTTCTTGCCTGGAGAATCCCAGGGATGGAGGAGCCTGGTGGGCTGCCGTCTATGGGGTCGCACAGAGTCGGACACGACTGACACGACTTAGTAGTAGTAGTAGTAGTAGTAGTATACTTTATTTTCTAGGATTTTACTTTTAAACATCTGTGTTAATATCTGCATATTTAGAAATTTATATTAAATAAGCAATGATGGTGAGATTAAAAATTTGGCAGAAACAGATGTACATATCCATATTTCAAAAGAATAACATAACCACACTAAAAGTAATACTTCCCTGGTAACTCAGATGGTAAAGAATCTGCCTGCAATGCAGGAGACCCAGGTTCAATCCGTGGGTCGGGAAGGTCACCTGGAGAAGAAAATGGCAACCCACTCCAGGATTCTTGCCTGGAGAATCCCATGAACAGAGGAGCCTGGTGGGCTATAGTACATGGGGTTGCAAAGAGTCAGACACAACTGAGCCACTGAAAGTAATAAGAAATACTAATCTAAATAATTTTTGGACACAGTACTTTGACTACCTAGACTCAGATTAAATGTAAAAAGATTTGCAAGCAATCACCCTACTTAAAATGTTAGTTCTTTACAGTGGAGTAGATCAACATTTCTGTAAGCATTTATGAATATTGCAAAATTAAGCAACTTAGCAGTTATTCTGACAATGGTGGGGGTCAGATTTCTCATGGTTGGAAAGGGAAATAAATACAAGAAACTGAAAAAGGTAGGAAGAACTTATTTTGGTAGGAAGAACTGCATGACTTGTGGGGTATTAGTTCCCCAGCTAGGTATTGAATCAGGCCCTCAGCAGTGAAAATGCAGAGTCCATACTACTGAACTGCCAGGAAATTGATATTAAATTGAAACTAGATGTAACAGTGTGAACTCATATATTTTAATATATGGATATTGAACAGAATGTCTTCAGCTTTGGTGCTGTTGACATTTGGAGCTAGGTAATTATATCAGCAGCAGTCCTGTACTTTGTGGGATGTTTAATAGCATCTCTGACTGCTACCCACTGATATCAGTAGCAATCCTCCACCAGTTATGACAATTAGAAACCAGAAGTATCCCTGAACATTGTCAACATTCCCTAGGTAGCAAAGTTTTCCCCCAGATAGGTCACTGATATAAAGGCATGAAAACAAACAAATAAACATTTGTATATACATTTACATGTACATATTTCATGTATAAATTTATATATACTGTATATATATATAGTATATAAATATCATTTTTATGATCAAAATAGTACACACCAGGAAAAATATTTAAGAGACACTAAAGTTTCCTTTTACCCACTTTCCACTTACTATACTGCCAATCCCAGATCACCTACATTTTCTTCCTAGGAATCAAATCATCAAAGTAAATTTTTTATAAAGAAAAAACCCACCCTTTATTTCCAACTTGCTTATAGTAGTAATCCCCAAAGCTACTGCAATATTTGAAAGGAGACAGGAAGCCAGCTTCCCCGTGCGGCTCAACATTCCATACATGGTGATGACCACTACAAATGGAAAGAAGGTAAGGAAAAAGAGGAAACCTCCAATAGAAACAGCCAATGAAGCTGAAAGGTAAGATGGAAAACATGGTCAGTACATAACATACAAAATCTTGCAGTAGAAATACCCCTATTTTACTACAAAAGAGCTCTAAAATGTAAACTCTAGAAGAGAAATTGTCTGCCTTGTTCACCACTGTGTTACCAGTGTTGTTCACTACTGTATCATCAGCATTTAAGCAGTGCTTAACAGAGAGTAGTTGTTTAATAAATATATTGCTTGCTTGCTTGAATGAATGGATGAGTAGCATGAGGAAGGAACTTTTCTGGAATTTGCTCTTTCTTATACAATGATGTGGATATTTACTTATTTAAAGAAGAATTGATCCTTATATTTATAAAATCTTGCCTTTTTATTTTTTATTTATGACCACTTAGCTTAATAACCTCTAGAAGTACAACATCCCTCATCACATCATAATAATATACCTACCTAATTACCATTTATTTTGGAACTTTTGAAACGGAAAAGCTTTAGTCACTTTCTAAATACTCTCAGTCTTATATTTCAAAATTTTACTTATTATATTTTATAAAAATACATTAAAAAGACTGACAACAAAATCATCAAAGAGAGTCATCTGGGTGTTTGTATTATGAAAAGTGAAAGCTAGTTGCTCAGTCGTGTCTGACTCTTTGCGATCCCATGGACTCTAGTCTGCCCGGCTCCTCTGTCCATGGAATTCCCCAGGCAAGAGTACTGGAATGGCTCACCATTTCCTTCTCCAGGGGATCTTTCCGATCCAGGGATATACTTGTTTTAGGCAAGTAAGTCATTCATTGACATTTGCCTACTTTATGTTACCCTTTGGCATGTCACATTTAAGCAACACACACCAGTATTCCTGCCTGGGGAATCCCATGGACAGAGACTCCTGGCAGGCTACAGAGTGTGGGGTGGCAAAAGTCAGAGACAACTTAGTGACTAAGCCACTGCCACTATCTTCAGGCTTACTTTGACATAATTCTCTCCACTCATAGCTCTCCTGTGCTCTGTGGTAGAGGGTAGTTATTTTGCTCTATTTTGTAAGAACAAGCCAATAGGTGTTGCTGCTGAAAACAATAAAAATACAAATTTCTCTACCATAAAACATTTGCTTCATGGTACTTGTGCCCTATATGGTTGAAAGAAGGCAATATTTTAATTGTTTAGCATATAAGATAGA
Organism: Bos grunniens; assembly: GCF_055505025.1. NCBI lineage: Eukaryota > Metazoa > Chordata > Mammalia > Artiodactyla > Bovidae > Bos > Bos grunniens. The sequence continues at coordinate 23,606,847 of NC_141189.1, forward strand.
TATAAAAGCCAAAAAATGGTGAAGGTTTGTTTTCTGAAAAACAAAATTTACTTATTTTTAAAATAAATAATAGAAAATGGCCACAGGAGAAGCAATTCTACAAATTCCCTAACTGGGCCAGTTTGAATTTGTTCACTCACACATCCCTCTTGTAAGTGAGAACAAGGCAGAAAATTCTTTTTTTTTTTTTTTGGTATATTTGATAATGTTCCAGGTATGTGATAAGTGATCCAAAGACTTCACTGAGTGAGTGATGAATAAATAAATGCTTTCACATGACTGTATTTTAGTTTATATCCTCTTGTCACATGTGATCTTATGTTGATTTTTATTCTCTTTTCCCATGCATCCTATGCTATTAATATAGTAATTTTCACCAATTTTTGCCCTTCCTCTCAAATCATTTCACGTTTATATGACATGTATATTTTTAGACAAATTTAGAATGCAAGCAGAGGCTCTATATGAAGTGGCAACTAAAACTTAGAAGAAACTACCATATAAAATCCTCTTTTAGTCAATTGAAACAGTTAAAATGTTTCACGGAAGGAGCCTTGTACTCACTTTTATCGAAGAATGTGGTAATCAGAAAGCCGAAGGTTATGGTGGCCACGACAAAACACAGGAAAAAGACAAAGATGAGGGACGGGTCGCTGTTTTGGAGGACAACTACAGGCACAATCTACAATACAATTGTGAAGCCAGTTTAGTCACAATGGAAGTGGTGTCACAGGAAAACAAGGGGGTGAAATAAAACAGCCTTTAAACATTTCCGTACCCCCAAGTGAAATGGCAACATTTAACTAAATAACTCATTTCCCACAGAAAGGATCAATGGTTTGTGTCTGCTGATAGACTGAGCAGCTTCTGAATTCCCCAGAGGGTCAATGATAAACACATCTATTCTTTTGCAACCTAAAACCCATGCAGCTCCCACCCACAATTATTTTATCCCTCTCAAAGTGTCGCTGCAGCGTGATGCATTCAAACAGATACTTGCCTTGACAAATAAAACCACGCACAGTATACAGACGATAATTAAAAACATCAGAAGGAACGTGACAAAATAAGATGCCCAGAGCATACCATTACTGAGCCCTATCATGAACTGGTACTCCTGTGGGAGAGTCAACACAGAACAAATACCGTGAAAGTGATATTTTCAAAATACACTCACAGACATTATCTGACTTAATCCTCATAAAAACTTACATAGGTTAAATATCATCATTGTCATTCTGCAAAGAAACCAAGTCTCAGAATAGTCAAATGACCCGATCACAATCATTTAACCTAGTGAATGTCAATGCTGTGATTTCCAAACTGGAATTTTGAGTAACTTACCAGTTATGGTTCTAATCTAAGAAACAGTTAATTAGAAATTGAAAACATAAAATCTAGGATTACTTTTCTCGTTATGATGTTCTGCCTCAGGACATAATGGAAGAAAGTAAATAACTTTTAATATTATTATAGATGAAAGCAGGGAAAACTACAGCCCATGGGCCAAATCCAGTCTGCCTCATAATTTTTGTAAATAAAGTTTTGTTGACACATAGCCATTCTCATTCACTTCTGTATTGTCTGTGGCTGTTTTCATTCTACAACAGTAGAGTTGATAGTTGTGAAATGGTTTGCAGAACCTAAAATATTATACTGTCTTATACAGGAAAAGTTTGCAAATCTCTAATTTAAACCAAACCCCTCCAATTTTACAGATCAGAAAACGAGACCCAGAGAGGGTAAGTTGCTTTTACAAATTTATACAGCAGCAAACTCCCTGCTCTGTGCTCCTCCTGTTCTATCATGCTGCTGCTTCTTATTTCAGAGGCTACTTTTCCCTGGACAAGCACAGACTGGAGACAGACTCCCTGTGTTTGAATCCTGACTTGCCACTTGGCAATAAAAAGACCTTAAGCCAGCTCCTTTACCTCTCTCTGCCTCAGTGTCCTCATTTATGAATACTACAATTTGAATAAAACTATGAGCAAGAAAGAGTTCACAGTTTTAGCAATGAGTTTGATAAACTATAATTCATCAGAAGTCAATGGATACAGACATTTGATATTTCAAGTTTTAACAAAGGCAGATCAAAATTTCTTTACAAGATGATCTTTTTAATTTAAACGGCTATTTAACAAAGCAAAATTAGTGGTACTAGTTTCCAGAGGTGATTAAAAACAGATGTTTCCTACTATATTTGATTGCTTTCCAATGTCCTTGCAGTGAATTAAGGTACATTTTATTATGCAAAGGAACCATATAAGGAAATAAAGTATTAATTAAGAGATTGGAAAACTTTAAAATAACAGATTTACTAAGAATTGGTGACAAAATAGTCCTTTGAAGCAAGATTCAACAAAAAATCAAAACGAGAAAGTTGACAGTGAAGTAATATACATGACACCAAAAACTCACAGGTAGGCAAACTTTAATGTGGAGATGTGTAGTATCCACATGCACACACTGAGAGAAAGAAAAAGAAGGAGAAAAATACACTAAATCTTAAAAGATTTTGCATCTGGGTGAGTAACCCAGGGATTTATGATGGAGAGTCATGTTTTCCATGTCATTTTGGTTTTTATTAACCATGCACTGTAATAGCCATGATATTTTAAAAGAGAAATAATTTGGAATTCAGTGCCTGTATTTTCAACCAGTAAGGTATTGAAACTGACTAAAATAGCAGCTGGGCTTCCCTGGTGACTCAGTGGTAAAGAATCTGCCTGCCAATGCAGGAGATGTGGGTTCCATCCCTGGGTTGGGAAGATCCCCTGAAGAAGGAAATGGCAACTCAATCCCGTGGACGGATGAGACTGGTGGGCTACAGTCTATGGGGTCACAAAAGAGTCAAACACAACTTAGTGAGTACACAACAACAAAGTAGCAGGTAAGGCAACAACTAGCCGAGATAGGAGGACACTGTCTCTACTGTTCCCTTGTACAAGATATCTAATACAAAACAAAACATTCAGAGAAACGGAATGCTTCCCCTTCTGAGCTGCTGCTGCTGCTGCCGCCGCTGAGTCGCTTCAGTCGTGTCCGACTCTGTGCGACCCCATAGACGGCAGCCCACCAGGCTCCTCCATCCCTGGGATTCTCCAGGCAAGAACACTGGAGTAGGTTGCCATTTCCTTCTCCAATGCATGAAAGTGAAAAGTGAAAGTGAAGTCGCGCAGTCGTGCCCGACTCTGTGTGACCCCATGGACTGCAGCCCACCAGGCTCCTCTGTCCATGGGATTTGCCAGGCAAGAGTATCGGAGTGGGGTGCCATTGCCTTCTGGGGCAAATGGGACCAGATTTACCCTCCAGCTAGAAACAGAGAGAGAGAGAGAGAGAGAATATGGAATAATACAGCCATAGAAAAGAAGGAACTCTTGCATTTACAACAACATGAATGGGCTTTGAGGATGTTATGCCTAGGGAAATGAGTCAGGTAGAGAAAGTTAAACACTGTATGATATCACTTGCATGTGAAATCTAAGAAAAAATCTTATATTAAATGTCAAGAACAGATTGGTGTTTGCCAGAGGTTTGTGGCGGGGATGAAGGTGGTTAACAGTTACAAATTTCCAGTTACAAGATAAATATGTTCTGGGAATTAATGCATAGCACAATGATAACAGTTAACAATACAGTATTGTATATTGAGAGTTGCTAAGAAAGCAATCTCAAAAAGTTCTCACCACACACACACAAATTGTATTAATATGTGGTGATGGATATTACCTAAATTCATTGAGGTAATCATTTCACAAGGCATGCATATATTAAATCATTATGTTGTATACCTAAAACAAATACAAATGTTATATATCAATTACATTTCAATTAAAAATAAAAATGATTGATGTAAAGTGACAGTTAATTTTTAAGACATCTTGATTTCCAAGACCTGGCGATAAAGGACAGTAATCCCTTAGAGGAGAGAAACATTGAGATAAGCCCTATGCTCACCCAGCTAGTTGCTAACTAGTTGCCCGGCTAACTGGAGTGAGAATCCAGCAATGTCCCTAACAGGAGAAGATAGGGCTGGGAATCCAGAGAGGACAAAGTGGCTGAAGTTTGCACAGCCAAATTAACAGGGTTAATCAGAGACAGATTTCCAGAGATCTTTGGAAGGTGCTCTTATAGAATTCACTTCTTATAGAAGGTGCACTTATAGAATTCACTAATTATAGAATTAGTATTCACCAGCATAAATGTGTGAGGAATGTCCCAGGGTAGTGAAAAGAACTATTTTAAGGACTTAGAGAGAAAAATATCTAGAGCTCACATTTGCCTAGAAATATTTCTTGTTTTCCCCAAAGAGTAAAACCACATAATTTATAGGTCATAGGTAGACTATCTATAAGGATTTTGTGTTAATACTGAGCCAAATTTAGCCGTAGACCTGCATTTCTTAACCTCAGTACTACTGGAAACATATTCAATGCAAAATATTGTCCTAAGTGCCTCATATACATCGGGATTTCTCACTTAGTGGTATTTCTATTTTGGAGTAATTCCTCATTGTGCATTATAGAATGTTTAACAGCACCCTTGGCCTCAGCTTACTAGGTGCCAGTAGCAATAGTTCTCAGTGTATTCATGCCTTTCAGATCAGATCAGATCAGATCAGTCGCTCAGTCATGTTCGACTCTTTGCGACCCCATGAATCGCAGCACGCCAGGCCTCCCTGTCCATCACCAACTCCAGGAGTTCACTCAGACTCACATCCATCAAGTCAGTGATGCCATCCAGACATCTCATCCTCTGTCATCCCCTTCTCCTCTTGCCCCCAATCCCTCCCAGCATCAGAGTCTTTTCCAATGAGTCAACTCTTCACATGAGGTGGCCAAAGTACTGGAATTTCAGCTTTAGCATCATTCCTTCCAAAGACATCCCAGGGCTGATCTCCTTTAGAATGGACTGGTTGGATCTCCTTGCAGTCCAAAGGACTCTCAAGAGTCTTCTCCAACACCACAGTTCAAAAGCATCAGTTCTTCGGTGCTCAGCCTTCTTCACAGTTCAACTCTCACATCCATACATGACCACAGGAAAAATCATAGCCTTGACTAGATGAACCTTTGTTGGCAAAGTAATGTCTCTGCTTTTGAATATGCTATCTAGGTTGGTCATAACTTTCCTTCCAAGGAGTAAGCGTCTTTTAATTTCATGGCTGCAGTCACCATCTGCAGTGATTTTGGAGCCCAGAAAAATAAAGTCTGACACTGTTTCCACTGTTTCCCCATCTATTTCCCATGAAGTGGTGGGACCAGATGCCAAGATCTTAGTTTTCTGAATGTTGAGCTTTAAGCCAACTTTTTCACTCTCCACTTTCACCTTCATCAAGAGGCTTTTTAGTTCCTCTTCACTTTCTGCCATAAGGGTGGTGTCATCTGCACATCTGAGGTTATTGATATTTCTCCCAGCAATCTTGATTCCAGCTTGTGCTTCTTCCAGTCCAGCATTTCTCATGATGCACTCTGCATATTAGCCATTACCAAATGTCCTCTGGGAGCAAACTTGCCCCCAGATGAGTTGCCTGCTGTCCTGGAATAAATGCCTGTCTGGTTCTACCTATTAGAAATTTAAAAGCAAGATCCCAAAGAACAATATTGTTTCCAGATTACATAACTCAGTCTCAAAATAAAACTGAGGAATATAGAATACAGAAAAATCCAAGTCTCAACAAAGTAATATTTACAATGTCTGACTTCCAATTAAAAACTTCCCAGGTATGACAAACAGTTTCAGAGTTGAGCCTAATGTCTCTAGCCTTTGATTTTCACAATTCTGTGTGAACTCCCCTTGTATGAATGGGTCATGCAACTTGTTTTAACCAACAGAATGTGGCAAGAGTGATTAAATGTCACTTCTGTGATTATGTTACATAGGATTATGGCACTTGTCCCACTCTGAGGCTCTCTCCCTTGCTAAATTTGTTGATGCTGTTGGCCATTTTATAAGGACCTTGTTATTGAGGCAAATTATTGAGGGTAGTATCTGGCCAACAGCTGAAAAGAAACTAAGATATTCAGTCTTACAACCATAAGGAATTGAATTCTACCAACAACTGCTGTTGCTGCTGCTGCTAAGTCACTTCAGTCGTGCCCGACTCTGTGCGACCCCATAGACAGCAGCTACCAGGCTCCCCCGTCCCTGGGATTCTCCAGGCAAGAACACTGGAGTGGGTTGCCATTTCCTTCTCCAATGCATGAAAGTGAAAAAGTGAAAGTGAAGTCGCTCAGTTGTGTCCAACTCTTAGTGACCCCATGGACTGCAGCCCACCAGGCTCCTCCATCCATGGGATTTTCCAGGCAAGAGTACTGGAGTGGGGTGCCATTGGCTTAAAAGTGATTCTTCTCCTAGTTGAGGTTCAGTGAGTTTACATGTGTGTGTGCTCAGTTGTGTCCAACTCTTTGCAATCCTGTGGACTGTATAGCTTACCAGTCTCCTCTGTCCATGGAATTTTCCAGACAAGAATACTGGAGTGGGTTGCCATTTTCTTTTCCAGGGAATCTTCCCAACCCATGGATTGAACTCACATCTCTTGCATCTTCTGCATTGGCAGGCAAATTCCTTACCACTGTGCCACTTGGAAAGCCCCAGTGAGTCTATATCCTTGGGTAATACCTTGATTGCAATCTTGCAGAAAACCCAGCTAAGCCTTCTTTGACTTCAACACATAAAAAGTGTGAAATAAAAAAAATGTGTGCTGTTAGAAACTATTAACTTGTGTAATACTGTTAAACAGCAAAAAAATTAAAAAAAAAATTAAAATCTATAAATTACACTAAAAAGTTTAAAATCTAATCTACAGATACAAAAAGCTCCAGGAAATCCAAGCACAGGAAACTTGAAAAAAAACAGACCAAAGCATACCATAGTCAAATTCCTGAAAACTAGAGGGAAAAAGAAAAGGAGAAGAAGAAATCTTAAAAAGGAGATTAAAAAAGGATACATTATGTACAGATGGGCAGAAATACCCATCTTATTTGAAGCAACAATAGGTCAGATATTAAAGTAATCAAGCAAAATCATTATCTTAGAATTCTTAACACAATTTAAATATCTTTCAAAAATGATAGCAAAATAAAGACCTTGCCAAACATGCAAAAACTGAAATAATAAATCAACAGAGGAAAAGCGTTACCAAAAATAAAAAAGGAAATCCATCAGGCAGAGGAATATATAAGAAGATGTAAGACGAATCTGGACCTGCTCAAGGGAAAAACAAGACAAGAAATGAGAATGACATTTGTTGTTCAGTAGGTAAGTTGTGTCCAACTCTTTGTGATCCCATGGACTGCAGCACAACAGGTTTCCGTCTCCTTCACTGTTTCCTGGAGTTTGCTCAAACTCATGTCCATTGAGTCAGTGATGCCAACCAACCATCTCATCCTCTGTTGTTCCTGACTCCTCCTGCCCTCAATCTTTCCCAGTAGCAGGGTACTTTCAAATGAGTCGTCTCTTTGCATCAGGAGGCCAAACTGTTGGAGCTTCAGCTTCAGTATCAGTCCTTCCAATGAATATTCAGGGTTGATTTCCTTTAGGAAAGACTGGTTTGATCTCCTTATAGTCCAAGAGTCTTCTCCAACATCACAGTTCGAAAGCATCAATTCTTTAGTGCTCAGCCTTATTTATGGTCCAACTCTCAAATTTGTACATGACTACTGGAAAAACCTGCAGTCATTTTGGAGTCCGAGAAAATAAAACCTGCCACTGTTTCCACTTTTTCCCCATCTATTTGCCATGGAGTGATGGGACTGGATGCCATGATCTTAGTTTTGTAAATCTTGAGTTTTAAGCCAGCTGTTTCTCTCTCCTCTTTCATCCTCAACAAGAGATTCTAGTTCTTCACATTTTGCCTTTAGAGGGGTATTATCTGCATATTTGTCTGGAGAAGGAAATGGCAACCCACTCCAGTACTCTTGCCTGGAAAATCCCATGGATCGAGGAGCCTGTTGGGCTGCAGTCCATGGGGTCACAAAGAGTCACACGTCTGAGCGACTTCACTTCACTCACTTCACTTGCTTCATACTTTATCACTGGAGAAGGAAATGGCAACCAACTCCAGTATTCTTGCCTGGAGAATCCCATGGACAGAGGAGCCTGGCAGGCCATGGTCCATGGGGTCGCAAAGAGTCGGATACCACTGAAGTGACTAAGCATGCATCTGCATATTTGAGGTTATTGATATTTCTTCTGGCAATCTTGATTTCTGCTTGTGATTCATCCAGCCCAGTATTTTGCATGATGTACGCTGCATATAAATTACATAAGCAGGGTGACAACATACAGCCTTGACATACTCCTTGCCCAATTTTGAAGAAAGTATAAAATCTTTTTCCTTACTCTTTAAATCTTAAAATCTTTTACCTTATTATTCAAATATCTTTAAACATGTAATTGTTTTTTTAACCAAAAATCATAGCAATATATTGTGAAGAAGCAATGTGACAAAATGGCAAATGTGAATAATATAAACCCAAACCAATCGTGAAAATTACACAACTTATTACTAGAGAATTACAACTAATAAGAAAACAAAGTTAAATTGAATAAATAGTAATCAAAATGATTGCTTGTGTGCAATCTCAAAAACAACAGAATGATCGCTGTTCGTTTCCAAGGCAAACCATTCAATATCACAGTAATCCAGGTCTATGACCCAACCACTAATGACAAAGAAGTTGAAGTTGAATGGTTCTGTGAAGACGAACAAGAACTTCTAGAACTAACACCAAAAAAGATGTCCTTTTAATTATAGGGTACTGGAATGCAAAAGTAGGCCATTAAGAGACCTGGAGTAACAGGCAGGGTTGGCCTTAGAGTACAAAATGAAGCAAGGCAAAGGCTAACAGAATTTTCCCAAGAGAATGCACTGGTCATAGCAAACACCCTTTTCCAACAACACAAGAGATGACTCTACATGGACATCACCAGATGGTCAATACTGAAATCAGATTGATTATATTTTTTGTAGCTGAAGATGAAGATCTCTACAGTTAGCAGAAAAAAGAGCAAGAGATGACTTGTTTGTCAGATCATAAACTCCTTATTGCAAAATGCAGACTTAAATTGAAGAACATAGAGAAAACCACCAGGCCTTTCAGGTATGACCTAAATCAAATTACTTGTGATTATACAGTGAAAGTAACAAATTGATTCAAGGGATTAGATCTGATAGAGTGCCTGAAGAACTATGGATGGAGGTGCATAACATTGTACAGGATGCAGTGATCAAAATCATCCCCAAGAAAAACAAGTGTAAAAAGGCAAAATGGTTGTACAAGGAGGCCTTACAAAGAGCTGAAAAAAGAAGTGAAAGACAAAGGAGAAAAGGAAAGATATAACCATCTAAATGAAGAGTTCCAAAGAATAGCAAGGAGAGATAAGAAAGCCTTTTTAAGTGAACATTGCAAAGAAATAGAGGAAAACAATAGAATGGGAAAGACTAGAGAGCTCTTAAAGAAAATTAGAGACACCAAGGGAACATTTCATGCAAAGAGATGCACTATAAAGGACAGAAACTGTATGGGTCTAAGAGAAGCAGAAGATAATAAGAATAGGCGGTAAGAATATACAGAATAACTATACAAGAGAGATCTTAATGACCCAGATAACCATGATGGTGTGATCACTCACCTAGAACCAAATATCCTGGAGTGTGAAGTCAAGTGGGCCTTAGGAAGCATCACTATGAACAAAGCTAGTGGAGGTGATGAAATTCCACCTGAGCTATCTCAAATCCTAAAAGATGGTGCTGTTAAAGTGCTGCTCAATATGCCAGCAAATTTGGAAAACTCAGCAGTGCCCACAGGACTGGAAAAGGTCATTTTTTATTTCAATACCAAATAAGGGAAATGTCAAAGAATGTTCAAATTACTGCACAACTGCACTCATTTCACACGGTAGCAAAGTATTGTTCAAAATCCTTCCAGCTATGTCAACAGTATGTGAACCCAGAACATCCAGATGTACAAGCTGGATTTTAAAAGGCAGAGGAACCAGAGATCAAACTGCAAACATCCATTGGATCATAGGAAAAGGAAGAGAATTCCAGAAGAACATCTACTACACTGAAGTTCTTGACTGTGTCTATCACAACAAACTGTGGAAAATTCTTAAAGAGGTAGGAATACCAGACCACCTGACCTACTTCCTGAGAAACCTCTATGCAGGTCAAGAAACAACAGTTAGAATCAGACAAGTAACAGTGGACTGGTTCCAAATTGGGAAAGGAGTACGTCAAGACTATATAGTCACCCAGCTTATTTAACTTATATGCAGAGTACATCATGAGAATAGCCAGGCTGGATGATGCACCAGCTGGAATCAAGACTGGGGAGAAATATCAATAACTTCAGATATGCAGATGACACCACCCTTATGGCAAAAAGTGAAGAGGAAACAAAGAGCCTCATGATGAAAGTGAAAGAAGACAGTGAAAGAGCTTGCTTAAAACTCAACATTCAAAATGAAGATTATGACATCCTGTCCCATCACTTCATAGCAAATAGATGGGGAAACAATGACAGACTTTTTTCTCTTGGGCTCCAAAATCACTGTGGACAGTGACTGCAGCCATAAAATTAAAAGGCACTTGCTCCTTGGAAAAAAAGCTATGACAAACCTGGACAGCATATTAAAAAGCAGAGACATTACTCTGTTGACAAAGTTGTGTATAGTCAAAGCTATGGTTTTTCCAGTAGCCATGTACATATGTGAGAGCTGAACAATAAAAAAGGCTTAGGGCCCCAAAATTGATACCTTTGAACTGTGGTGTTGGAAAAGACACTTGAGAGTCCCTTGGACAGTAAGGAGATCAAACAAGTCAATCCTAAAGGAAATCAACTGAATATTCACTGAAAGGACTAATGCTGGAGCTGAAGCTCCAATGCTCTGGCCACCTGATGGGAAAAACTGACTCATTGGAAAAGACCCTGACACTGGGAAAAACTGAAGGCATGAAGAGAAGTGGACAACAGAGGACGAGATGGTTGGATAGAATCACCGACTCAATGGCTATGTGTTTGAGCAAACTCTGGGAGATGATGAAGGACAGGGAAGCCTGGCACACTGCAGCCTATTTGGGTCACAAAGAGTCAGACACAGTTGAGCAACTGAACAACAACAACAAAATCTTTAAACAAGTTGGAAGAGATAACCATTAGAAATCCACACACATCTAACAAAAAAGTACTTCAGCCTGGAAGGACTGAAAAATACAGCCTAAGCAAAGCTTACATGCTAAGACTTTATCAGGAGGTTCATTCATAGAATAGCAAGAATGAGAGATTTAAGATGTGAAGGAAAGAAAACAAATTGAATGTAATGTATTTAGCACACCGGCCACAGGCTGATAAAAAGAAATGTATTCAAATGCTATCATTCCATTAAGTCAAATGGAAGCATCAGGCCTTAAGATAGTCCAACTCTTCACTCCACGGTCAAAGTTCAGTTGGCTTGTTGACAACTTCCCTGAGTTTCTGAGTTGGGTGAAGATTCCATGAAGCCACCGTGGATGAAAGATCCCTCACTCCATGACACAAGCTCTTTCTTTGAGCCCAGAAATGAATAGAACTAGCTCCCAATGAAGGAATAATATTTGCTATTCCAAACCCTGTTCCTTAGAAGGGAGTTTAAAACAACCAGCAATGTTATTAATAGAAGACAAGGTGATAGCAATGGTGGAGAGGCTCTCCATGAAGAAATTAGTCCAGTCATGCAAAACAGGTGAAAATAAGCAAACCCCATGTACTGGGTCCCCTACACGTAACATCAACATGTATAAAGCTAAGACTGACAATTAAAAGGAAAAATTAGACAACTCAACTTAGAGGGGTGAGAATGGGTGGGAGGTTGGAGGGAGATTCAAGAAGGAGGGGACATATGTACACCTATGGTTAATTTATGTTGATGTAAGACAGAAATCAAACCAATATTATAAACCAATCATCAATCAATTAAAAATAAATAAATATTAAAAAATAATCAATAAACATAAAGGTAGATATTTAATATACTTCTCACAATAACTGACAACTAATAGATAAAACATAAATATGAACAATGTGAATAACAAAATTGATGTACAGAAAACTGCACCTTTTAGCTCTCAGCACACATTGTTTTTCAGTGAACATGTGATAACAGAACATTTGTTAAAATTGGCTATATTCTAGTCCATAAAGCATGTTTCAACAAAATTTTAAAAAACTGAAATAAAAGACCAGCACCTAGTATGTTAAAGATGGTAACAATAACCCTGTGTATGAGACAGCAAAAGAGACACTGATGTATAAAACAGTCTTGTGGACTCTGTGGGAGAGGGAGAGGGTGGGAATATTTGGGAGAATGGCGTTGAAACATGTAAAATATCATGTATGAAACGAGTTGCCAGTCCAGGTTCGATGCACAATACTGGATGCTTGGGGCTAGTGCACTGGGATGACCCAGAGGGATGGTATGGGGAGGGAGGAGGGAGGAGGGTTCAGGATGGGGAACACATGTATACCTGTGGAGGATTCATTTTGATATTTGGCAAAACTAATACAATTATGTAAAGTTTAAAAATAAAATAAAAAAAATAAACACATTAAAAACCAATATGTTTTATTAAGTTCACAATTGTGAGCTTCAAAATATGCTGAATGATCTTTGATCAAAATACAGATTATAAACATTCAAGAAACATTTTCATTCTTCTCATAGAATAGTCTGAGAATTGTATTTTCTCTAGCTTCTAAAACAGAGGTTAATGATTTAGTAAATGTGGATGTATATTAATTGTATGTGCTCTTTAGGGAAAGATTACCTATATCTTTCATTGATATCTGTGAAGATTTCTTTATTTCAACCACATCAACTAATAGTGACGACTTCTATCGCTATTACGAAGATACCTCAGGATCTTAACGAACTGCTAGCTTTTGATCCTTAAAAAGCAACTTGTAACACTATTTTAAATTTATAATGGTCCTTGAAATTTTATAAATGCCCTATAGGTCAAAGAAAAAATTAACAAAGAAATTAGAAACTATTATGAAATATATGATAAAGAAAACATTGTATTTCAACTTATAGGTTGTAACAAAAGTTGATTTGACCTAAATTTAGAGGCTTATGTGCAAAGATTAGAAAAAAAGAAGGTCTAAAGAACTACAAGGAAGAGAATGTGGGGAAACTCAGCCAGCAGAGACTGGCCACAGAAAGCAGGAATCATAAAGGAAAAGAGTTTATTACATTAAAATTCAGAACTTTTACAAGTCAAAGACACCATTAAAGCAATTTACAGGTTGGGAGAACATACTTGCAATACATACATGACATAAAGAACTTGTATCCAAAATATATAAAGAATCAATGAAAGTCAATGAGAAAAGACACACAACCCAACAGAAAAGTGGGGAAAAGAGTTTTGAATACACACTTCACAAAAGAGAAAATCCATGTTGCCAAAAAGCATGTGAAAAGGTGTTCAACATCATTAGTTAACAAGGAAAATTAAATTAAAAGCACAATGAGTTCACCGCTATACTCTTTCCAGAATGGCTGAAAGTTTAAAAGGCTAATACCACTAATTGTTGGCATTCTTATGGAACAAGAGTAACTCTCTTACGTTATTGATAAGAGAATGAATTGGCACAAACTTTAGAAAAAAATTTCACTTTATTTAACAAGATTGAAAATATGTATATTTTATACTCCACCAATCTTAATCTTAGGTATATATCCGACAGAAAAATGTGCACATCTTCACCAAAACATGTCCTTCAAAAATAAATAAATACATTTAAAATACAAAAAGTATAAAAGGGAATATTTCACTGAGAGGAAAACTATTGCTAATATATTAGCATATATCTATTTTTTTTTCTCTGATACACATGCTTTTTGCAAAAATGGGATGATACCTGCATTGTTTCAGGATATGCTTTTTTTCATTTAACATTATATTGGAGGCCTCTCAACTGTTACTGAATAAACCTACAGCTTCATTTAAAAAAAAATATTCACATTGGCTTACTGTAATAGGCCAATACTTGAACAACTAAATATTCATCAGCAATAGTGACAAATCGTGGTATAGTCATAAAGTATAACACACAATAATGAAAATGGCCAAATTGCATCTATATGGAAAACATCAATAGCTCCCCCTGAAACAAAAGAATGGCTGTTGTATGATTCTATTTAAATAAAGTTTTTAAACCAGGCAACACTAATATACAATTTTAGAATTTAAATAGTAACTATTTTGAGAGAAGAGAGATGTAGTTATTTAGGTGGGATGCAAAGGGGTGTCCAGATTACAGGCAGTATTGGGTGGAACCACTACTTGGGTGGAACAGTAGTTGTGTGTTCATGTTTCAAAGATCTGTACACATTGGTATGTATTTATTTTAATTCAAGTTTTTTAAGTGAAAAATTAAATAACAAATAATTTAAGCTACATGATCAACATTTGTGTAACAGGTCCTGGAGACACAGAGAGAAAATTAGTAAGCTGAAGTTTAAAGTTGAAAACAGATTTCAAGGAGATTATTCACTAAGTAGGAAAAAAGAAAAATATGTGGTAGTCAGAGAAATGGCTAGATGACTAAAAATTAACAAGAGCTTGAAGTAGAAAATGACATTTCCAAAAATGGAGGGAAAGGAACAGAATGTATGCTGGTTGACACACACTGCACACAGGGAACAAAGGGAATGGAAAGATAACTAACCATTGATAGCTACATAATATTTCCTACTGCTACTGCTGCTAAGTCACTTCAGTCATGTCCGACTCTGTGTGACCCCATAGACGGCAGCCCACCAGGCTCCCCATCCCTGGGATTCTCCAGGCAAGAACACTGGAATGAGTTGCCATTTCCTTCTCCAATGCATGAAAGTGAAAAGTGAAAGTGAAGTCGCTCAGTTGTTTCCGACTCTTCGCGACCTGCAGCCTACCAGGCTCCTCCATCCATGGGATTTTCCAGGCAAAAGTACTGGAGTGGGGTGCCATCGCCTTCTCCGATAATATTTCCTATGTACTAGCAATTAAGATCTCTTTAATTATTACACAACTCTATGTGGTAAGAGTATTTTTACCTCCATTTTACACATGAGGCCCGGAGAAGTTAAGAAGGTTACCCAAAAGTTACAGGGGTAGGAAATGGCAGTACTCAGGTGCTACACGTACTATAGTATACTGATAAGACAGGTTTCAAGCCTGGGTGATACAGAGGCTGATACATGGCAACCTACTCCAGTATACTTGCCTGGAGAACCCCATGGGCAGAGCAGCATGGTGGGCTACAGTACAGGGACGCACATTAATGGATAGATGGATAAATTAATGGCTTTCTCTCTGACTTTAGAGCCACTGCTCTTTACAATATGATCTTAATTTGACTTGATATTAAAAAGATTCTCAAGTCTTGGAATTGAAGTATATATTAGGGTCATATAATTTATAAGCTTGTATGATTATTTCTCTTTTGTTCATTTTATTCCAAAGAAGATTTAGGATATTTAATATATGATTTCTCTTCACAGCATTCTTATCAAATAGTCAATAAAATTACAAGCCAGATCAAGAATTTAGATAAAAGAAAAACACCAGCAAGTTAATAAATGACATAGTATATATATTCTATGCCCAATCTATATTTGTATATTGCTATTGTGTTATAATCATTCATTAGTAACAAAGGTATAGACATAGTTCAAATCTGTGCATAAATCTGTTCCACAGGCCCAAAATGAAACAAAGAAAGTGAATTTACCTTTAATCTGGTTTCCTTTTCCATAACAATGGTCCTGATAAGAGTAAGTTCAGTTAGAGAAAATATAAGTAAAACTGCTAAAGGGAAGAGAGATAAAAA
Source organism: Bos grunniens (assembly GCF_055505025.1). Classification (NCBI taxonomy): domain Eukaryota; kingdom Metazoa; phylum Chordata; class Mammalia; order Artiodactyla; family Bovidae; genus Bos; species Bos grunniens. Next base: position 23,622,704 of record NC_141189.1, read on the forward strand.
AGAGAGAAAAAAATTATCTTTATAATAAGTAGGGTATGGAAATCTGCTAACAAAAATGTTGACATTTGCAAATAGCATTTCCGCAGCTCTGCCATTATGGTACACAATGATGGCCTTATCTAAGGCATGCTGCACAAGCAGGAATCCACCTTTGTAGTAATCTAAGTGAAAAAACAAAGATTGCCAAGTTCAGTATATTAGGAAACAGCAAGGCAGACACAGAAGTCAATTCAGGTAATTCTAAGTTTTTAACTCATAAAACAAAGCAAATTCACAAAACTTATAACAGTTTGGAATATAAAGAGATAATAAATAGAATGGAATTGCATTACCACCCTTCCTCAAACTAAAATACTTGCATCCAAATGTTACAGTTGGTTTATGTAATATTATCAGTCAAAAGAAATGAGAATTCAAGGAAATACCAGATATACTTTTCTTTAAAAAAAAATTATTTTATTTTTATTTTTTTAATTGAAATTTATTTATTTTAATTGGAGGCTAATTACTTTACAATATTGTATTAGTTTTGCCATACATCAACATGAATCTGCCATGGGTGTACACGTGTTCCCCATTCTGAACCCCCCTCCCACCTCCCTCCCCGTACCATTCCTCTGGGTCATCCCAGTGCACCAGCCCCAAGCAACCTGTATCCTGCATTGAACCTGCACTGGCGATTCGTTTCTTATATGATATTATACACGTTTCAGTGCCATTCTCCCAAATCGTCCCACCCTCTCCCTCTCCCACAGAGTCCAAAAGATTGTTCTATACATCTGTGTCTCTTTTGCTGTCTCACATACAGGGTTATCGTCACCATCTTTCTAAATTTCATATATATGCATTAGTATACTGTATAAACTCAAAATGGATTAAAGATCTAAACGTAAGACCAGAAACTATAAAACTCCTAGAGGAGAACATAGGCAAAACACTTTACGACATAAATCACAGCAGGATCCTCCATGACCCAGAATATTGGAAATAAAAGCAAAAATAAACAAATGGGACCTAATTAAAATTAAAAGGTTCTGCACAACAAAGGAAACTATAAGCAAGGTGAAAAAACAGCCTTCAGAATGGGAGAAAATAATAGCAAATGAAGCAACTGACAAACAACTAATCTCAAAAATATACAAGCAACTCCTACAGCTCAACTCCAGAAAAATAAGCCACCCAATTAAAAAATGGGCCAAAGAACTAAACATACATTTCTCTAAAGAAGACATACAGATGGCTAACAAACACATGAAAAGATGCTCAACATCACTCATTATCAGAGAAATGAAAATCAAAACCACAATGAGGTACCATTTCACACCAGTCAGAATGGCTGCGATCCAAAAGTCTACAAATAATAAATGCTGGAGAGGGTGTGGAGAAAAGGGAACCCTCTTACACTGTTGGTGGGAATGCAAACTAGTACAGCCACTATGGAGAACAGTGTGAAGATTCCTTAAAAAAATGGAAATAGAACTGCCTTATGACCCAGCAATCCCACTGCTGGGCATACACACTAAAGAAACCAGAATTGAAAGAGACACATGTACCCCAATGTTCATCACAGCACTGTTTATAATAGCCAGGACATGGAAGCAACCTAGATGTTCATCAGGAGACGAATGGATAAGAAAGCTGTGGTACATATACACAATGGAGTATTACTCAGCCATTAAAAAGAATACATTTGAATCAGTTCTAATGAGGTGGTTGAAACTGGAGCTGATTATACAGAGTGAAGTAAGCCAGAAAGAAAAACACCAGATATACTTTTCTATACTGGACACATGCATAGAAATGAATTTTAAAACAAGATATGACATGATTCCATCTACAATAGCATTGAAAAGAATAAAATACATAGGAAGAAACTTAACCAAAGAGGTAAATTACTTGTACACTTAAAACTACAAAGCATTCCTGAAATTAATAAAGAAGACACAAATAAATCAAAAGACATTTGTGCTCATGAGTTGGAAGACAATATTCATACTAATCAAGAGTTTTCTACAGATTCAATATAATCTTTATCAAAACCCCAAATGCATTTTTGTAGAAATAGACAAAAATCCTAAAATCCATATGAAATTTCAAAAGATTCTGAGTAGCCAAAATAATCCTGAGCAAGAAAAACACTTGTTCTTTTAAGCTGGAGGACTCGCATATCCTGATTTTAAAATAAATTAGGAAGTTACAGTAATCAAAAGAGTATGGTATTGGCATAAAGACAGACATAGAGACAAATGGAAAACAACAGATGACCCAGAAATAAACTCTCATATATGGTCAAATGATCTTTGTTAAGGGCATTGGGCAAAAAAATACAGTCTCTTCAAAAGAAATGGTGTTGGATAAACTGGAAGTCCACATGCAAAAGAATGAATTTGGATCCGTACCTTATACCAAAAATTAAATGAAAATGGATCAAATATCTAAACACAAGACCTGACATTGTAAAACACAAAGAAGAAAACAAAGGGCAAATTATTCATGACATTGGATTAGGTGATTTCTCAGACATGACATCAAAAGCACATGGGACCAGCAAAAATAAACAAAGTAGACTACATCACACTTAAGAATGTTTCCACAGCAAAGGGAACAATCAACAGAATGAAAAGGCAACCAATGAAATGGGGGAAAATATTTATAAACCGTAAAATGTATAAAGGGCTAATATTCAGAATATATAAAGAACATCTAAAACTCAACAACAACTAAACAACCATATTAAAAAATATGAATGACGTGAACAGATATTTCTTCAAAAAAATATACAAGGGGACAAAAAGCAAATGAAAAAAAAATAATCAAATTCACTAGTCATCAGGGAAATGCATATCAAAACCACAAGATGCCACCTCACACCTGTCGGATGGCCACTACCAAAACAGAGAAAATAAAACATTTTGGTGAAGATGTAAGGAAACTGAAATCCTTGTGAACTACTGGTAGAAGTATAAAATGGTGCACTTGCAATGGAAAACAGGATGGAGGTTTCTCAAAATATTACAAATAATTGCCATAAAATCCAATAATTACATTTGAGTATATAAAGAATTGAAAACAGGATCTCAGTGAAATATCTGCACACACATATTCATTGCATCATTATTCACAATAGCCAAAAGATGAAAGCAACCTAAATGTTCTTTGATAGATAAATGGATAAACCAACTGTGGTATGTGTGTGTGTGTGTGTATACACCAATGCCAAACAGGCTGAAGTTGAATAGTTCTGTGATGACCTACAAGACCTTCTAGAACTAACACCAAAAAACGATGTCCTTTTCATCATAGGAGACTGGAATGTAAAAGTAGGAAGTCAAGAGATACCTGGAGTAACAGGCAAATTTGGCCTTGGAGTACAAAATGAAGCAGGGCAAAAGCTAACAGAGTTTTGCCAAGAGAATGTACCGATAACAGCAAAAATCCTCTTCCAACAACACAAGAGACAACTCTACACATGGACATTACCAGATGGTCAATACCTCAATCAGATTAATTATATTCTTTGCAGCCAAAGATGGAGAAGTTCTATAGAGTCAGCAAAAGCAAGACCAGGAACTGACTATAGCTCAAATCATGAAATTCTTATTGCAAAATTCAGACTTAAATTGAAGAATGTAGGGAAAACCACTAGACCATTAGAGTATGACCTAAATGAAATCCCTTACAATTATACAGTGGAAGTGCAAATAGATTCAAGGGATTAGATCTGATAGACAGAGTGCCTAAAGAACTATGGATAGAGGTTCATGATATTGTACAGGAGGTGGTGCCCTAATACCATCCCTAAGAAAAAGAAATGCAAAAAGGCAAAATGGTTGTCTGAGGAGGCCTTATGAATAGCTGAGAAAAAAAGAGAAGTAAAAGGCAAAGGAGAAAAGGAAAGATAAACCCATCTGAATGCAAAGTTCCAAAGAATAGCAAGGAGAGATAAGAAAACCTTCCTAAGTGATCAGTGCAAAGAAACAGAGGAAAAGAATAGAAAGGGAAAGACTAGAGATCTCTTCAAGAAAATTAGAGACACCAAGGAAACATTTCATGCAAAGATGGGCACAATAAAGGACAGAAATGGTATAGACATAAAAGAAGCAGAAGATATTAAGAAAAGGTGGCAAGAATACACAGAAGAAAACTATACAAAAAAGATCTTGACCCATATAAGCACAATGGTGTGATCACCTACCTAGAGCCAGACATCCTGGAATGTGAAGTCAAGTGGGATTTAGGAAGCATCACTACAAACAAAGCTAGTGGAGGTGATGGAATTCCTGTGGGGTGTGTGTGTGTGTGTGTGTGTGTGTGTGTATACACCAATGCCAAACAGGCTGAAGTTGAATGGTTCTATGATGACCTACAAGACCTTCTAGAACTAACACCAAAAAACGATGTCCTTTTCATCATAGGAGACTGGAATGTAAAAGTAGAAAAGAACTATATTTGAATAGTTGAGCTATTTCAAATCCTAAAAGATGGTGCTGTGAAAGTGCTACACTCAATATGCCAGCAAATTTGGAAGATGCAGCAAGGGCCACAGGACTGGAAAAGGTCAATTTTCATTCCAATCCCAAAGAAAGGCAATGCCAAAGAATGCTCAAACTACCGCACAATTGCACCCATCTCACATGCTAGCAAAGTAATACTCAAAATTATCCAAGTCAGGCTTCAACAGTAGGTGAACCATGAACTTCCAGAAGTTCAAGCTGGATTTAGAAAAGGCAGAGGAACCAGAGACCAAATTGCCAACATCCACTGGATCATCAAAAAAGCAAGAGAGTTCCACAAAAACATCTACTTCTGCTTTATTGACTATGTCAGAACCTTTGACTGTGTGGATCACAACAAACTGTGGAAAATTCTTCAAGAGATGGGAATATCAGACCACTTTACCTGCCTCCAGAGAAATCTGTATTCAGTCAAGAAGCATTAGTTAGAACAGTACATGGAACAAGAGACTGGTTCCAAATTGGGAAAGGAGTACGTGAAAGCTGTACATTGTCACCAGGCTTATTTAGCTTCTATGCAGAGTGAATCATGCAAAATGCCAGGCTGGATGAAGCAAAGCTGGAATCAAGATTGCCAGGAGAAATATTAATAATCTCAGATATGCAGATGACACCACCCTTATGGCAGAAACCAAAGATGAACTAAAGAGCCTCTTGATGAAAGTGAAAGAGGAGAATGAAAAAGCTGGCTTAAAACCCAGCATTCAAAAGATTAAGATCATGGCATCTGATCCCATCGCTTCATGGAAAATAGGTGGGGAAACAATGGAAACAATGACAGACTTTATTTTCTTGGGCTCTAAAATCACTGCAGATGGCAACAACAGCCATGAAATTAAAAGATGCTTGCTCCTTGGAAGAAAAGCTGTGACCAACCTAGACAGCATATTAAAAAGCAGAGACATTATTTTGCCAACAAAAGTTCATCTAGTCAAAGCTATGGTTTTTCCAGTAGTCATGTATGGATGTGAGAGTTGGACCATAAAGAAAGCTGAGTGCCAAAGAACTGATGCTTTTGAACTGTGTGTTGGAGAAGACTCCTGAGAGTCCATTGGACTGCAAGGAGATCAAACCAGTCAATCCTAAAGGAAGTAAGTCCTGAATATTCGTTGGAAGGACTGATGCTGAAGCTGAAGCCCCAGTACTTTGGCCACCTGATGTGAGGAACTGATTCATTTGAAAAGACCTTAATGCTGGGAAAGATTGAAGGCAGGAGGAGGAGACGATGGAGGATGAGACGGTTGAATGACATCATTGACTTTCTGGACATGAGTTTGAGCAAGCTCCAGGAGTTGGTGATGGACAGGAAGCCTGGCATGCTGCAAAAGCCCATGGGGTCACAAATATTTGCACACGACTGAGCAACTGAACTGAAATGACCTATGATGGAATATTATTCAGCCTTGAAAAAGAATAAAATTCTGTTATATGCTACAAGATGGATAAGTCTTGAGGACATTATGCACAAAAATACAATTAATGCATGATTCCACTTAAATGAAATATCTAGAGTAGTCAAAGTCATAGAAACATAAAATAGAATGGTGGTCTCCAAGGGCTGGAAGGAGGGGAAAATGAGGAGTTGTTGCTTAATTGGTGCAGGGTTTTATTTTTACAAGATTAAATAGTTCTGGAGATCTGCTACACAATAATATACCTTTGTTGTACACTTAAGAAAATGGATCTCATGTTTAATACTCTTATTACAATTTTTGTAAATATCACACTCAAATTTCACTGAACTAATTCTGATCATCTCTTCTACCACTTAGCTGATTTAACTGGTCCAGGTCCTAATAGTTAATACCATAGATTTTCACTGTTGAAGGGGATTTAAAAGATCACTTACTCCAAATACTCATTTTTCACCTTAAGAAACTTGATCCAGTGTGTTTAAGCTCATAAAGGTACTGACTAACAGAGTCTGAGAAAGAAACATCAAATCACTTGACTCCCAGTCACTATAGTATAATGTCATTTACAAGGAGACTATCTCTTCATACCAGTTTTTAATATTAATTTGCTACACAGTATCATTCAATAGGTGAAATCTGTCTAAACTTTCTTTCTTTATAGTAGGTTTTTTAAGGAAAGCCTCCCTTGAGGAATAGCATATATTTAAATGTTTTTATGGGACCAAAGCTTCTTTTTGGTTTTAAACTACTATTTTCCCACTAAGATCATGCACTTTTCAATTAACCTACTCTCACAACTATACTTAGGATGCAGCATACTAATTTTTAAAAAGGCCACTTTTGGTTAGAGAAATACTCAGTGTTTTTGATAAGAATGACAAGACACTACACAATCCCACCACTCTAACTTTCTTTATTTTTAGACAGCCATTCTAATTTTTATACAGACCATTATACATTTTTGTAATTCTATCCGTATGGTTCTGTATTTACCAGGTTTGATGATGATTATTTTTTATCACTACACAGTAGTCTGTCATACTGATATATCATCATGTTCTTGATAATGGTAAACTACACATAGCTTTTGTCTTCTGCTGAATAATTCAGTAAAGACAAATTCTCAGGATTGTTAGTTAATTCAAGTCCTCTATTTTGTGTTTGTTTGTTTTGGGGGGGGGGGGTGGGTGCTTCCCTGATGGCTCAGATGGTAAAGCATCTGCCTGCAGTGCAGGAGACCTGGGTTTGATCCCTGGGTTGGGAAGATCCCCTGGAGAAGGAAATGGCAACCCACTCCAGTACTCTTGCCTGGAAAATTCCATGGACTGAGGAGCCTGGTAGGCTACAGTCCATGGGGTCACAAAGAGTCGGACACAACTGAGAGACTTCACTTTCACTTTCTGTTGTTTTTTTATCCCTAAAGTTAACCTATGTAATTTAAAAACAATTTAAAACTACCATTGCATAATGAAACATCATTCATCAAAATAACTGCCCCAAAATAATACAGGAACCATAAGCATGCAAATAGTGTTAGTAAATGAAGACATGTCTATGTCAGCACAGTGAACATTTACCAAAAACGACTAAATAAATTCATGCATATACATTGATAAAAGTTCAGGAAATGATCGAAGGTAATACAAAGATACTTTCCAAATGTATCAGTTCAGTTCAGTTCAGTCACTCAGTCATATCCAACTCTGCAACCCCATGGACTGCGGCACGCCAGGCCTTCCTGTCCATCACCAACTCCCAGAGTTCAAACTCATGTCCATTGAGTCAGTGATGCCATCCAACCATCTCATTCTCTGTCCTCCCCTTCTCTTCCCACCTTCAATCTTTCCCAGCATAAGTGTCATTTCAAATGAGTCAGTTCTTCCCATCAGGTGGCCAGAGTATTGGAGCTTAAGCTTCAGCCATCAGTCCTTCCAATGAATATTCAGGACTGATTTCCTTTACTATGGACTGGTTTGATCTCTTTGCAGTCCAAGTGACTCTTAAGAGTCTTCTCCAACACCACAGTTCAAAAGCATCAATTCTTTGACGCTCAGCTTTCTTTATAATCCAACTCTCACATCCATACATGACCACTGGAAAAACAATAGCTTTGACTAGACAAACCTTTGTTGGCAAAGTAATGTCTCTGCTTTTCAATACGCTGTCTAGGTTAGTCATAACTTTTCTTCCAAGGAGTAAGCGTCTTTTAATTTCATGGCTGCAGTCACCATCTGCAGTGATTTTGGAGCCCAAGAAAATAAAGTCTGTCACTGTTTTTCACTGTTTCCCCATCTATTTGCCATCAAGTGATGGGACTGGATGCTATGATCTTAGTTTTCTGAATGTTGAGTTTTAAGCCAATTTTTTCACTCTCCTCTTTCACTTTCATCAAGAGGCTCTTTAGTTCCTCACTTTCTACCATAAGGGTGGTGTCATCTGCATATCTGAGGTTATTGAGATTTTTCCCAGCAATCTTGATTCCAGCTTGTGTTTCTTCCAGTCCAGCGTTTCTCATGATGTACTCTGCATATAAGTTAAATAAGCACAGTGCCAATATACAGCCTTGATGTACTCCTTTCCCAATTTGGAACCAGTTTGTTGTTCCATGTCCAGTTCTAGCTGTTGCTTCTTGACCTGCCTACAGGTTTTCCAAGAGGCAGGTAAGGTGGTCTGGTATTCTCATCTCTTTAAGAATTTTCCAGAGTTTGTTGTGATCCACACGGTCAAAGGCTTTGGCATAGTCAATAAAGTAGAAGTAGATGTTTTTCTGGAACTCTCTTGCTTTTTCAATGATCCAACAGATGTTGACAATTTGATCTCTGGTTCCTCTACCTTTTCTAAATCCAGCTTGAACTTCTGGAAGTTCATGGTTCACATACTGTTGAAGCCTGGCTTAGAGAATTGTAAGCATTATTTTACTAGCGTGTGAGATGAGTGCAATTGTGCGGTAGTTTGAGCATTCTTTGGCATTGCCTTTCTCTGGGATTGGAATGAAAACTGACCTTTTCCAGTCCTGTGGCCACTGTTGAGTTTTCCAAACATATAATGTTTTCTATATGCTTGTTTTACCATAAAAACTAAATTTAAAAAACTTGCTGTCACAATTCACAAAGAAACACATTTCTCACATGTTGAAAAAAACTGTTAAATGACTGCCAGACTGGACAACCAAAATAATAATTAAGTGTGCTTAAGGATATGCTCACCAGGACTTCCCCCTTCTGTGGAACTCGGGTTCCTGGGTCCTCGAGAGGGATTTACTGGAAAGAGAAGTTCTGTAAACCACGGAGTGTTTTTTATAGAATGGAAACGCAGACGATATTTTACCTAGAACGAACAATAATAGAAAACAAATATTTTAAGTCAATAAACATCAAAAAGCAAATACTAGCCATGAAAGGTACATAAAATACAAAGTTAAAAGTTGTGTTTTGAGGACAAGTGAGCAATGTAGAATTCTAAATGAGGAGAAACGACAGTATCACTGTCAACAGGGAACAAGTACAGGACTCACATCCTATAATCACAGTCATAATTTAAAATTGACTAAATTTACATGTTTCCTCTTTTATCTCCATGGCCTTTTGCATTTGAGTTTCAAAAACACAGTAGTGGTACCTTCTTTGATCATTATGAATGAATTATCTACACGGAGAACTGACCTGCCTACTTCCCTGGTGGGAGAAAGAAATGGCAACCCACTTCAGCATTCTTGTCTGGGAAATCCCACAGACAGAGACGTCTGGCAGGCTCCAGCCCATGGGGTCACAAAGAGGTGAACATGACTCAGTGATTAAACAACAATTTCTCTGGTGTCTTCCCTGGTAGCTCAGTGGTAAAGAATACACCTGCTAATGTAGGAGATGCAGGTATGATCCCTGGGTTGGAAGATCCCCTGGAGAAGGAAATTGCAACTCACTCCAGTATTCTTGTCTGGGAAATCCCATAGACAGAGGAGCCTTGTGAGCTATAGTCCATGGGGTCTTACAAAGTCGGTCACCACTTAGCGACTAAACAACAGCAACAACTGGTGAAAATTCAGAAAGTTCTATTATTTCATTTCCCATCATGTTAGCCAAATACAGTAGGGCAAAAATATACCTCCCTCTTCAAAATAATGAGTGACACATAAGGAAAAACCCAGATGAAGAAGAGGAGGGATGATTACATTTAAATGCTGAATGTTGCCTATTTTAAGTATTAAATGAAAAAATAATTATTCACTGTGTCTGAAGAGATAAGTAAACTAAAAGGGTAAATTATAGTAGAATCTGAGTAGCTTAACAAGACAAAAGATTACCGTCACCAACGATCAAGGAAGCAGAACAGAGAAAGGGAGAAGGAACAGGCACCTGCACTATGTCTAGGTAAAAATTCACATAATTCAGTCATTTATAAACAAAGTTTTAACTAGTTACAGCATGCTTAAATATCTTAGTACACAATCCTTGATCTCAGAGATCTCAAAAAGTGTTAAGGGAGCACAGAGGAGGGAAGAGGACACTTGCACTTACACCAAGAGTTTTCTACAATGGATGACAACTATCCAAAGAAAATGAAGGACCTCTAGAGAACACATTCCCTCTCAAAAAGAGGATAAAGTGACCAAAGGCAGAGGAGCAAGAGATAACATAGTACATGCAAAGAACTGCTACTGGTTCAATATTGCTATAACATAAATTTCAGAGAAAGAAGAGACAAAAATGGGGCTGGAAGGGTATTCAGAAACAGGTCACCGATGGCCTTGTATCCTGTGCAAAGAAACTTCTGTAGTCAATGGAGCACCCCTGATGTCTTTAACATAGCAGAGGAACCTGATCTTTTCTGTGTTCTTAATGAATTGTTGTGGTATCCATGTGGATAGAGTAACTTTTGCCTGGGAAATTCAGCTAACATATATAGTTCAGCTACATAAGAGCCACGGGTTGAGGAAAAAAGGAGTATAGTAGGTCTACATTATCCATGAAGTCAGAAAGCAGAGATAAGAAATTTTGTTTGGTAAAGTGTAGAAAAAGAGAACAGATATCTGGGAAAATAACCTGGTGGAAAAATTTTCAGGAATACATTTAAAATGCTAGACACAGAGAATCAACAACAAAAATGAAGTTTGCAACTGTACCAAAGTTACTTGATATTTGGGTCAGGGGATCCACATATACCAATGAAGTTATATAAGCACAAGCACTTTTTTTGAGGCAGTAATTAACATAAAGTAGACATATATGAAAAGAATAAAGTGAGTTTCTTCCCTTCTCCTGGCAAATACTTGCCTCTTAAATGCTGGATCTGGCTCTATGCACAGATACTATAGTTTGATCATTTGTCTCAACCCTACGTAGAACGTCTCTCTCTGGTAAAGAGACACACCAAGTTACCAGGTTCAAAACACTCTACCTTGAGCAATGTTATGAGAGTCTTCTTCAGTGGCTGCAGGTGTCCTAATTCTGATGCAACTTGGCTAAGGCCTAAGAGCTGTTACTAGAGACTTAGAAGAGAAATTAAGTAATTTATTCAAAAGAAAGAAGCCTTTCCTATTGGAATCTGCCAGTGTATGTGTGCATGCTAAGTAGCTTCAGTTGTGTCTGACTCTTTGTGGCCCAATGAACTGTAGTCCACCAGACTCCTCTGTCCATGGAATTCTCCAGGTAAGAATACTGGGGTGGGTTGCCATGTCCTCCTGCAGGGGATCTTCCCCACCCAGGGATCGAACCTGCAACTCCTGTGACTACTGCACTGCAGGCAGATTCTTCACCGCTGAGCCACTGGAAAGCCCTTGCCAGTGTATATGTATCTGCCTTTATTTTAAAGATCAAACTCAAAATATTTAAAGGACATGCAAATTAGCTAGTAGTGGCATTACAGAAGCTTCCATGGCCACCAGAGAGAGAATTAGAATTCTCAAAGTTAAAGCAATCACCTCTTTGGATATGTAGCAACAATATATTAAAGCATGATACCAAGTGCAAAAAAAAGAGGTATTTAGCAGACAATTGTCCTAACAAGAGGGCAGAGAAACTCCTTCTAAAGCTCACAATCCCAGTAATTAAAGCTGCCACAGGCAAAAGATTTCCAGACATGAGTTGGGCTGCTTTTGCGTTTGTTTAATGTTCACATAGTAACAGCTTTATTATAAACTTGACTTTACATGCAAAGTCAGAATGGGAATTACACTTAAAATCAACACACTAAAAAGTTTAAATATCATATATAGGTACGTACTATCTGAAATTCCAGAGATATATAAACAGGTAACAGATATTGCTGCCCATATTTTTTATGTATCTATATTATTATTTTCTTAACCACAGTTTGCAGGACTGGAAACATCTACCTGGCCAGGTAGATTGGCAAAATAAATATCCTTACTAAAGTTCCTATTACTTCATTTTTCTGAATACAAGACCTTAAGAGTGGGTGAGAGTAGCTTAGTAATGTCCGACTCTTTGCGACCCCATGGACTATACAGTCCATGGAATTCTCAGGGCAGAATACTGGAGTGGGTTACCATGTCCTCCTCCAGGGGATCTTCCCAACCCAGGGATAGAACCCAGGTCTCCTGCATTGCAGGCAGATTCTTTACCAGCTGAGCCACCAGGGAAGCCCAAGAATAGTGGAGTGGGTAGCCTATCCCTTCTCCAGCAGATCTTCCAGACCCAGGGATCAAACAGGGGTCTCCTGCACTGCAGGCAGGTTCTTTACCAACTGAGCTACCAGGGAAGCCACAAGACCTTAAGGTCCAGTTTTATTCTTATCAGCATAATGTGACGACTAAAAGCATAGGTATTAAAATAAGTTGGAACTATTAATAGATTCAAATTCCTGCTCTTATATACAGCAGTTATTATCTTGAGCAAGTTATATTTTTTGCCATTTATAAAATCATGATGTTACCTTCATTTCATTAAACCCCCGAAGCTTTGAAATATAAAGTCTTTAGATAAAACTTTCCTACCTTAAGTGGCAATCTGTCATTACTGTTTTTGAATTCATGATCAAATATTATAGCAGCCAGCACAAGAACAGACTGATTTTCATATTTAATATACTTTTCAAAATCTTCTTCTGAAGGAAAGCCTCGAACTGTACAGAGAAAAACAAGCATCATACAAAGCAAAATGTCTAATGATTATTCCTATCTTCCTGTCATTACCATAAATACCGTAATCCTGCCATAGTATTATAAAATTTAGAACATTATTACTCAAATATTGCCATCACAGATGTCCTCATGAATATCTAGGGTACACAAAATTATTATGTATTATAAACTGTATATGATATTTTGAATAATGTTTAACCATTACAATAACTGTATATTAAGGTAATCTGGGACAGGAGAATTTTCTATTGTGTTTTGAAATCTAGTGATTTAAAGAAAAAAAGGTGAAGAGAAATGACATTTATTTCTGTGGGAAGTATGATATTTCAGAGACTAACCTTAAGTTGTAGAATAAAACTACATTTTCAATTATATTTCTCATTCACAAGTGAATCTGTATGAAATTTGGAAATACACTCTCACAAAGCCACTCATACTCAATCACACACATACAAGTAACTTAACTGACTGAAGAATTTTCATAGGAATTAAAAACCACAATCACTTCTAACCAAAATGATCATATGGATCACAGCCTTGGGTACAATGAAGCTATGAGCCATGCTGTGCATGGGCACCCAAGACGGATGGGTCATGGTGGAGAGTTCTGACAAAACATGGTCCCCTGAAGAAGGGAATGGCAAACTACTCCAGTTTCATTGCCTTGAAAACCCCATGAACAGTATGAAAAGGCAAAAGGTAATGATACTGGAAGATGATCCCCACAAGTTGGTAGGTGCCCAATATGCTACTGAGGAAGAGTGGAGAAATGGCTCCAGAAAGAATGAAGAAGCTGGGCCACAGTGGAAATGACTCTCAGTTGTGGATGTGGATGAAAGTAAGTCTGATGCTATAAACAACAATATTGCATAGGAACCTGGAATGTTAGGTCCATGAATCAAGGTAAATCGGATGTAGTCAAGGAAGAGATGGCAAGAGTGAACATCGACATTTTAGGAAATCAGTGGGGAAAAAAATGGACAGTAATCGATGAATTTAATTCAGATAATCATTATATCTAACTGTGGGCAAGAATCCCTTGGAAGAAAGAGAGTAGCTCTCACAGTCAACAAAAGAGGATGCAATCTCAGAAAGGACAGAATGATCTTGGTAAATTTCCAAGACAAACTTTTCAACCTCACAGTAATCCAAGTCTATGTCCTAACCAATAAAGCTGAAGAAGCTGAAGTTAAACAGTTCTATTAAGACCAACAAGATGTTCTAGAACTAACAAGAAAAAAAGATGTCCTTTCCCTCAAAGGAAACTGGAATACAAAGTAAGAAGTAAAGAGATACCTGGGGTAACAGGCAAGTTCGGCCTTGGAGTACAAAATTAAGCAGGGCAAAGGCTAACAGAGTTTTCTGAGATAACACACTGGTCATTGCAAACACTCTCTTCCAAAAACACAAGAGACAACTCTATGCATAGATGTCAAGAGATGGTCAAAACCGAAATCATATTGATTATATTCTTTGCACCAAATATGGAGAAAATTTATACAGTCATCAAAAACAAGACCTTGAGATGAATGTGGCTCAAATCATGGGCTCCTTACTGCAAAATTCAGGATTAAAACTTGAAGAAAGTAGGGAAAAACATTAGGCCATTCAAGTATGACCTAAATCAAATCCCTTATGATTATACAGTGGAAGTGACAAATACATTCAAGGGATTAGGTCTGGTAGATAGAGTGCCTGAAGAACTATGGAAGGAGGTTCATAACATTGTACATGAGGTGGTGTACCATCCCAAAGAAGAAGAAATTCAAGAAGGCAAAGTGGTTGTCTGAGGAGGCCTTAAAAATAGCTGAGAAAAGAAGAAAATGAAAGGAGAGGAGAAAAAAATATATATATGTAACTGAATGCAGTGTTGCAGAAAATAGCAAGGAGAGATAAGATAGCCTTCTTAATTGAACAATGTCAAGAAATAAAGGAAAACAACAGAACAGGAAAGACTAAAGTTCTCTTCGAGAAAACTGGAGATACCAAAGGAATATTTCATGCAAAGATGGGCACAATAAAGGACATAAATGGCAAGGGCCTAAGAGAAGAAGAAGAATAGATTTGAGAAAAGTTGGCAAAAATACACAGAAGAACTATGTAAAAAAAAAAGGTCTTAATGACCTGGAAAACCACAGTGGTGTGCTCACTCACCGAGAGTCAGACACCCTGGAGTGTGAAGTCAAGTGGGTCTTAGGAAGAATTACTATGAACAAAGATAGTGGAAGTTATAGAATTGCAGCTGAGCTATTTCAAATTCTAAAAGATGATGCAGATAAGTTCTGCACTCAATATGGCAGCAAATTTGGAAAACTCAGCAGTGGCCACAGGACTGAAAAAGGTCAGTTTTCATTCCAATCCCAAAGAAAGGCAATGCCAAAGAATGCTCAAACTACCATACAATAATGCTGACGTTACATGCTCACAAGGTAATGCTCAAATCCTTCAAGCCAGAGAACTTCTAGATGTACAAGCTGGATTTAGAAAAGGAAGAGAAATCAGAGATCAAATTGCCATAATTCATTGGATAATAGAAAAAGCAAAGGAATTCTAGAAAAAAATCTACTTCTGCTTCACTGACTACACCAAAGCCTTTGACTGTGTGGATCACAACAAACTGGAAAGTTCTTACAGGGGTGGGAATACTGGACCACCTTACCTGCCTCCTGAGAAACCTGTGTGCAGGTCAAGAAGAAACAGAACCGAATATGGAATGATGGATTGGTTCAAAGTTGGGAAAGCAGTAAATCATGGCTATAGAATGTTACTCTGCTTATTTAACTTATGCAGAGTACATCATGCAAAATGTCAGGCTTGACGAAGCACAAGCTGGAATCAAGATTGCCAAGAGAAATATCAATAACCTCAGATATGCAGATGACACCACTCTTATGGCAGAAAGCGAAGAGGAACTATAGAGCTTCTTAATGAGGGTGAAAGAGGAGAGTGAAAAAGTTGACTTAAAACTCAGCATTCAAAGACTAAGATCATGGCATCTGATCCCATCACTTCATGGCAAATAGATGGGGAAACAGTGGAAACAGTGGCAGACTTTATTTTGGGGGGCTCCAAAATCACTGCAGATGGTGACTGCAGCCATGAAATTAAGAGACGCTTGCTCCTTGGAAGAAAAGCTATGACCAACCTAGACAGCATATTAAAAAGCAGAGACATTATTTTGCCAACAAAAATTCATCTAGTCAAAGCTATGGTTTTTCCAATAGTCATGTATGGATGTGAGAGTTGGACCATAAAGAAAGCTAAGCATCAAAGAATTGATGCTTTTGAACTGTGATGTTGGAGAAGACTCATGAAAGTCCCTTGGACTGCAAGGAGATCAAAGCAGTCAGTCCTAAAGGGAATCAACCGTGACTATTCATTGGAAGGACTGATGCTGAAGCTCCAATACTTTGGTCACCTGATGGGAAGAACTGACTCATTGGAAAAGACTCTGATGCTGGGAAAGATTGAAGGCAGGAGGAGAAGGGGATGACAGAGGACAAGTTGGTTGGATGGCATCACTGACTCCATGGACATGAGTCTGAACAAACTCTGGGAGTTGGTGATAGAGAAGCCTGGTGTGCAGCAGTGCATGGGGTTACAAAGAGTCAGACATGACTGGCCTAATGAACTGACTGACATCATGCAAAATGCCAGGCTGGATGGATCACAAGCTGGAACCAAGATTGCTGGGAGAAATACCAACAGTTTCAGATATGCAGATGATACCACTCTAATGGCTGAAAGCAAAGAGGAACTAAAGCCTCCTGGGGAAGGTGAAAGAGGAGAGTGAAAAAGCTAGCTTAAAACTCAACATTCAAAAAACTATGATCTTGGCATCTGGTTCCATCACTTCGTGGCAAATAGGTGGGGAAAAAGATTAAGCAGTGATAGATTTTATTTTGGGGGGCTCCAAAATCACTGTGGATGGTGACTGCAACCATGAAATTAAAAGACACTTGCTCCTTGGAAGGAAAGCTATGAAAAACCTACACAGCGTATTAAAAAGCAGAGACGTCACTTTGCTGAAAAATGACTACACACTGTCAAAGCTATGATTTTTCCAATAATCATGTGGGGATGTGAGAGTTGGAACATAGAGACTGTGTGTTGAAGAATTGATGATTTTGAACTGTAGTGCTGGAGAAGACTCTTGAGGGTCCCTAGGACTGAAAGGAGATCAAACCTAGTCAATCCTAAAGGAAATCAACCCTGGATTTTCATTGGAAGGACTGATGCTGAACCTGAAGCTCTAATACTTTGGCCCTTTAATGTGAAGTGCTGATTCACTGGAAAAGACCCTGATACTGGAAAGACTGAGAGCAGGAGGAAAAGCAGACAACAGAGGATGATGTGGTTGGGTGGCATCACCACTTCAATGGACAGGAGTTCGAGCAAACTCAGGGAACTAGTGAAGGACAGGGAAGCCTGGAATGCTGCAGTCCATGGGGTTGCAAAGAGTCAGTGGCAACTTAGCAACTGAACAACATCAATGTAAAAAAGATATTAAAGTCTTTGATAGCCTCTATATCAAGAAACATAAATAGCATATTAAGAAATAAGTTGTTAAAAATTGATATCCGTGTTCAAGGATTTAAAGAAAGCCACATTGTGAAAATGTAAAAATTGACATACAGAGCCAATGCAACTCTAATAAAATTCCAAATAGAATTTTTATGTAATGTTAGAAGCTGATTCTTAAATTTGTATAGAAATACAAGGCTGAAGAACAAGGTGAGACAGCTTCCCCTACAGGTTATCAGAACATGATAAAATTATAGTGATTAAGATAGAATCAGACTGACACTGGCTATACAAATAGACCAGTAGAACTCATTAATACATGCATGAATATACAGAAAATTAATTTATGATAAAAATGGAAATAAAGAGTAGTAGGTAAAGAGTGGTCTTTTCCATTAAAAAGTAAGAAGTCAAATGAATATACAAATGGGAACAAATGAAATCTCATATCATAAAAAAAAAGTTCCTTATAAATTGTAGATATCTATGCAAAACAAAAAAATCCCCAAAATACCCATGTCAAGGAGGGTAAGTTTTCCAAACAGAAAACAAAGAACAATAAACTCAAAGGAGAAGATTGATATATTAGGCTTTTTAAAATTAATTGCTATACGGTGGCACCAGTGGTAAAGAACTGGCCTGCCAATGCAGGAGACATAAGCAATGTAGGTTTGATCTCTGGGTCAGAAAGATTCCCTGGAGGAAGGCATGGCAACCCAATCCAGTATTCACAGTCCAGTCCTAAATATTCACTGGAAGCACTGATGCTGAAGCTTAAACTCCAATACTTTGGCCACCTGATGTGAAGAACTGACTCATTGGAAAAGACTCTGATGCTGGGAAAGATTGAAGGCAGAAGGAGAAGGGGATGACAGAGGATGAGATGGTTTGATGGCATCACCGACTTGATGGACATGAGTTTGAACAAGCTCTGGGAGTTGGTGATGGACAGGAAAGCCTGGAATGCTGCAGTCCATAGGATCACAAAGAGCTGGACAAGACTGGAGCAACTAAACTGAACTGATTCTTTTCCATTATTGTGTATCACAGTATACTGAATATATTTTCCTGAGCTATGTGGTACGTCCTTATTCATTATATATTCTGTATATACTAGTTTGCATCTGCTAATCCCAAATTCCCAATCCTTCCATCCTCTACCCTCCTCCCCCTTGGCAAGGACAAATCTCTTTTCTGTTTGTGAGTCTATTTGGTTTCATAGACATATTTCTTTGTGTTGTGTTTTAGATTCTATGTGTTATAGCATATGGTATTGGTCTTTCTCTCTCTGACTTACTTCTCTTAGTATGATAAGGTCTAAGTTCACCCATGTTGCTTCAAATGACATTATTTCATTATTTTTTAAGACTGAGTAATTTTGCATTATATATGTATACATATAATGACATATGGATAATGGCATACATATACTATATATAATGTCTTATTATATATATATATATGACATCTTCTTCACTCATACATGTGTCAATGAACATTTAGTTTGTTTCCTCTTGGTTACTGTAAATAGTGCTACAATGAACATATGGGTGCATGTGTCTTTTTGAATTATAGTTTTGTCTGGGTACATGCTACCAGGAGTGGAATTGCCTACTATGTGGAAACTCTGTTTTTAGTTTTTTCAGGAACCTCCATACTGTTTTCCATACTGGCTGAACCGATTTACATTTCTACCAACAGTGTAAGAGTTTCTTTTTTGTTCACAACCTCACCAATATTTATTATTTGTAGACTATTAAATAATGTCCATTCTGACAATTGTGAGATGATAACTCATTACAGTTTTTATCTCCATTTCTCTAATAATTAGCAATGTTTTGAGCATCTTTTCGTGGGTTTTAGGCCATTTGTATGTTTTCCTTGGAGAAATGTCTATTTAGATCTTCTCCCCATTTTTTGATTGACTTTTGATTTTTTGTTGTTGAGTTGTATGAGCTGTTAGTATGTTTTGGAAATTAAGGCTTTGTCAGTTGCATTATTTGCAATCCTCCCAGCCTTTACATTTTGTTTATGATTTCCTTTGCTGTACAAAAGTGTATAAGTTTGATTCGCTTCCATTTGTTTATTTTTGCTTTTATTTTTATTGCCTTGGGAGGCTGACCTGAGAAAATATTGGTATACTTTATGTCATTTGCCTACATTCTCTTCTAGGAGTTTTATGGTGTCCTCTTACATTTAAGTTTTTAAGTCATTTTGAGTTATTTTTGTGCATGGTGTGAGGATGTGTTGTAACTTCTTTGATTTACACGTGGCTGTCCAGCTTTTCCAATACCACTTGCTGAAGACAATGTCTTTTCCTCGTTGTATATTCTACCTCTTTGTCAAGGATTAATTGTCCATAGGTGTGTGAGTTTATTTTTCTCTATTCTGTTCCAGTGATTCATGGTCTATGTTTTGGTGAATACCACGCTGTTTTCATGACTTTAGCTTTGCACTGTTGTCTGATGACTGGAAGGGTTATGCCTCCTGATTTGTTCTTTTCCCTCAAGATTGCATTGGTAATTCTCAGTCTGTTATGTTTCCATGTAAATTTTAAAATAATTTGTTCTAGTTCTGTGGGTAATTTGATAAGGATCACATCAAATCCATAGATTGCTTTGGGTAGTATGCCTGTTTTAACAAGATTAATTCTTCCAATCCAAGAGTGTGGGATATCTTTGCCTTTCTTTGAATTATCTTCAGTTTCCTTTATTGATGTTTCATAGTTATCAGCATATAAATCTTTCATCTCCTTGGTCAATATTTTTTATGTGATTTTAAGGGAATTGTTTATTTACATTTGCTTTTCCTAACTTCTTTGAGAATTTTTGCCTATGTATTCATCAAATATAATATATTGGCCTGTAATTTTCTTTTATGCTAGTGTCTTTATCAGGTTTTGCTATCAGGGTGATGGTGTCTTCACAGAATGTCTTTGGAAGCATTCCTTCTTCTTCAATCTTTTGGAAGAGTTCAAGAATGATTGGTATAAGTACTTCTTTGTATGTCTGGTAGAATTCTCCTGAAAGACATCTGATCCCTGACTTTTGTTTGGAGGGAAGTTTTTTTTTTTTATTGATTTCTTTTTGGTGGGTTGTATGTTTCTTAAAAGTTGTCCATTTCTCCTAGGTTGTAAAATTTGTTTGTTGTATAATCGCTTAGAGGAGAACATAGGCAAAACACTCTCTGACATACATCACAGCAGGATCCTCTATGATCCACCTCCCAGAATATTGGAAATAAAAGTAAAAATAAACAAATGGGACCTAATTAAACTTAAAAGCTTCTGCACATCAAAGGAAACTATTAGCAAGGTGAAAAGACAGCCTTCAGAATGGGAGAAAATAATAGCAAATGAAGCAACCGACAAACAACTAATCTCAAAAATATACAAGCAACTCCTACAGCTCAACTCCAGAAAAATAAATGACCCAATCAAAAAATGGGCCAAAGATCTAAATAGACATTTCTCCAAAGAAGACATACAGATGGCTAACAAACACATGAAAAGATGCTCAACATCACTCATTATCAGAGAAATGCAAATCAAAACCACTATGAGGTACCATTTCACACCAGTCAGAATGGCTGCGATCCAAAAGTCTACAAATAATAAATGCTGGAGAGGGTGTGGAGAAAAGGGAACCCTCTTACACTGTTGGTGGAAATGCAAACTAGTACAGCCACTATGGAGAACAGTGTGGAGATTCCTTAAAAACTGGAAATAGAACTGCCTTATGACCCAGCAATCCCACTGCTGGGCATACACACTGAGGGAACCAGAAGGGAAAGAGACACGTGTACCCCAATGTTCATCGCAGCACTGTTTATAATAGCCAGGACATGGAAGCAACCTAGATGTCCATCAGCAGATGAATGGATAAGAAAGCTTTGGTACATATACACAATGGAGTATTACTCAGCCATTAAAAAGAATACATTTGAATCAGTTCTAATGAGGTGGATGAAACTGGAGCCTATTATACAGAGTGAAGTAAGCCAGAAGGAAAAACACCAATACAGTATACTAACGCATATATATGGAATTTAGAAAGATGGTAACGATAACCCTGTATACGAGACAGCAAAAGAGACACTGATGTATAGAACAGTCTTATGGACTCTGTGGGAGAGGGAGAGGGTGGGAAGATTTGGGAGAATGGCATTGAAACATGTGAAATGTCATGTATGAAACGAGATGCCAGTCCAGGTTCAATGCACGATGCTGGATGCTTGGGGCTGGTGCACTGGGACGACCCAGAGGGATGGTGTGGGGAGGGAGGAGGGAGGAGGGTTCAGGATGGGGAACACATGTATACTAATTAAATAATTTTCTATTAAAGAAAAAAAAATTCTCTTATGGTTTTTTGTAATTCTGTGGCATCAGTTGTGATTTCTCCTCTTTCATTTCTTATTTTGTTTATTTGGGTCTTTTCTCTTTCCTTCTTGATGAGCCTGGACAGAGGTTTGTCAACTTTGTTTACTCTTCAAAGAACCAGCTCTTGATTTTACTGTTTTTTTAATCTCTATTTTATTTCTTTCCTCTCTAATTTTATTATCTCCTTCCTTCTGCTGACTTTATGTTTTATTTGTTCTTTTTTTTTTAATGTGATGGCAATCCTACTTAAATTTTTTTTTATTTTTAAACTTTACAGTATTGTATTGGTTTTGCCAAATATCGAGATGAATCCGCCACAGGTATACATGTATTCCCCATCCTGAGCCCTCCTCCCTCCTCCCTCCCCATACCGTCCCTCTGGGTCGTCCCAGTGCACCAGCCCCAAGCATCCAGTATCATGCATCGAACCTGGACTGGCAACTCGTTTCATACATGATCTTTTAATTGGGAGTGGTTCCTCTGCCTCTTCATTTTACTTATACTTCTCTTGCTCAATGAGTTTAGGAGAAACAATTATTTACTGCGGTTTTAGAGGGCTATTTTTGTGTAGGAGTCCCTCTGCATAACCTGTGTGGATTTAACCATTTTTGGTGTGAGAATTATTTTTTAGTGTAGCTGTCTGCCACCTCTTTCTTCAGTGTGTGCTGGCCATTATCCTCCTAGTAGAAAGTGTGACTGACATTGCGGTGACTAGAGCCTACACTGGTTACTGATCAGGTTATCTTCTTTTACTCTGTGGTTGTCACTGCCCTGTCAAGGCTGGTTCTGTTCCCTAGTTGCTGGAGTAGAAGCCCCCAGATTCATTTCTGAGCTGTTTCTGCAGTATGAGGTATGCTGGATTAGGGCTCTCCCACGAGGATAGAACCACTGAGTATTCTGCCAGGGCCGTTCACTGGATGAGTATACTCTGTTGTGCCACCTGTCACCCATTATGTGGGCTCACAAAGTGCACTGTTTCTGGCACTGCCCTTGGCCCCATCTCAACCTTTGGGAATGCTGGCAATCAGCCCTGGTGTCCCTCACGTGTTGTTTTCACAAGGCCATCAATGCAGATACGCTGAAGGCAGGTTCTAAGACTGCAGTAGTCATGCACCTAGACCTGCTTGTGAGAGCTATGGAGCCAGCCCAGACTCTATCCTGACCCTGCCCCGCTATGTATGTGCCCACAAATACACAGCTGCTAAGGCCAGACCTGTTCTCTCCATAGGAGCACCTATTGTCCACTCAGATGTCCTACAGATGCTGAATTTACAAACTGGTGATGGGCAGATATGTAAATCTGAGACTTGCACAGCTGTGGGAAGAGATTTCAGCCTTGCTTCCTAGGTCCCACTGCCCCTGCAGCTCAGCTGTGGTTTCAGCCTTGCCTCTGCAGTGGGTAAACCACTGAAGTCTGTTCCCAGAGCCTGCCAAGGAGGTGGCTGGGGCGTGGGAGCCCAGAGCCCATAAAGACCAGGGCCAGCACATGGAGAAAGAAGCTGCATTGGCAACCCTACCCCTTCCTTCAAGCTCCACTTAACAGTGGCCTGTTGACCACGCTTCTATAATAGGCCCAGACTTCTTCCTCAAACACCCCTGGTTACTGCCTTACTACACCCCAGCCCCTTTTGGCTGTCTCTGTGCAGCCAATAGAAATCCTCTCCCTGGGTCTGTCCTCTAAACACCAAGTTCAGCACCCAGCCCTTGTCTGTACCATGGACATGTGTCTCAAGCTGAAGAGTTCAGGACAATGGCACAGCCCATATGTTCAGGTCTTTCTCTGCTCTGCCCACCTACCACAAGCTGGTTCTTGTGCTCTCCTCTGAGACTCTGATGCTCCCTTTCTGTCCCAGCTGATCTCCCCACCCATGAGGGGGCTTCCCTTGGTATGAGAATCTTTCCTGTTTTTCAGCCGCCTATCAGGGGCACAGGCCCTTCATTGCTGTATGTGGGCTTTCTCTAGTTGTGGTGAGCAGGGGCTACTTTCTAGCTGTAATGTGTGGGCTTCTCTTGTTGCAGTGGCTCCTCTTATTGTGGAGCATGGGCTCGAGGGCATGTGGACTTCAGTAGCTGCAGTGCATGAACTTAGCAGTTGTGGCTTGCAGGCTCTAGGGTGTGTGGGCTGAGTAGCTGCGGCACACAGGCATAGCTGCCCCACAGGATATGATATCTTCCCAAACCAGGGATCAAACCCATGTTGCCTGCTGCTGCTGCTGCTGCTGCTAAGTTGCTTCAGTCGTGTCCGACTCTGTGTGACCCCATAGATGGCAACCCACCAGGCTCCCCCGTCCCTGGGATTCTCCAGGCAAGAACACTTCCTTGGAGAACATTTCCTTCTCCAATGCATGAAAGTGAAAAGTGAAAGTGAAGTCGCTCAGTCGTGTCTGACTCTTAGCGACCCAGAGGAGCCTACCATGCTCCTCTGTCCATGGGATTTTCCAGGCATTGACAGGCAAATTCTTAACCACTGAACCACCAGGGAAGTCCAGTAGATGTATTTTTAGTGTATCTGTGGCATGAGGTTAGCTCCATGTCCTTCTGCTCCACCATCCTGATTGGAGCCCCTAGTAAGGTGTTTTACTTAAGGTATAATTCTTCAGAATAGCAGTAAAAACTGAATGTGGAAGTTTTCCAAATAAAGACTTTTAAGTCTATCTTATAGTCATTAGGCTATTTTGCTAAGGAGTTAGTTCAACTGAAAATAAAAGAATGTATCAGAAATCATCAGGAGGAGGAAATTTTCTCAGCTTCCTTTCTTTTAAGTTAGCAGTTTATAATGAGACATGTACCTTCAACTCATCAGATCTCTATTCCAGTCTTCAGCAACACTCTGTCATGATGGCCTCAATATGACTGAATGACGATGTGTCTTAAACTTTTTCACTGATGGACCCATAATAGGAAAGGATAAGAAGTAGCAACCTGTTCTCTGTCCTCTACCTCCACAAACAGGGGTACTTGAAAGGTAACCTAAACCAGCCCATCATAAGCACCAAAGTTCTTTGGAGAGTCATGGTTTATATTTTAAAAATTGATGGGAATTTCATGTTAAGTTACATAAATATAACACTTTAATTTTTAAAGATGGTCACTTAGATGACAAAGTATATAGCATCTACCTTTCTCTCCCATCTCAAAACCCTTGAAATGAAAAAAAAAAAAGTATAATTTTAAAAACATATAACAGGATAAATCCATGAACACACATATGTAAAAGCATGAGACAAGACTGAAGGGATTCTTGTCAAATTTCTGAAAGTATTTTTAACTGTGGGGGACAAAGAAGAGAAGTTAGGTGCAGAGTAAGGAGAGTGTAAGGACATAAGAATTGTATAAGTTTTCTATAATTCTAAACAAACACAATCTTACATTACACTTACATAATATATTTTACAAAATGTAAAATCAGTGACCTCAAGTAAAGTTTATGCATCCAGGAAAAAACTACCCAATTTATTGTGAGGCTTTGTGTTCTTTTGACATACTCAGGAACTTACCCTAATTTAAGTGCAATCAGAGACAAAGAAGATTTCGAATTATATAACTTGTCATCTAATTCTAAACAGTATATTTTGTTTAGGTGTGTTTGATATTTTTTTTACAAAGTTCATAATATTATATTTGAGATTAATGTACAAGTTATAAGGGTCACTGAAACATGCCTTCTCTACAACAATTTAATAATCATTCCAAAAAAATATTTTAAACATCACAATTTCTAACCTGTAAGGTTGGCATTTAAATCATCTTTCACTTTCTCAGTAATATTTTTTGCCGCATCACTTCCAGAAGGCACGTAAACCAATTCATAGTCCTTTTTCTTATTAGTGAGGAAAGCGGGAAGTTTATTCAAGGGAAGAGACTGGAAAAGAGTAGCTTGTGTAAATTCCCTTTTGGAATGTTTGCGCAGAAGCAAAATCAATGTACAGAAGAGCACTGTCATGGAAATTTCCACAATTAAAGACCCCATCTTCCGTTTCTACAAGAGAAACAAAATCATACTAATTAATTTTAGAGTATTATATGTGTGTATGTGTGTATTTACACTTGTGTACATACATGGATACAATTACACATATATATCATTCAACTTCATTCTACAAAACGAATGGTTCTCTGGATTGTCTTTTTCACCCTTTTCTCATTTCACTATTGATTTTATTGGTTTTCCCTATTGATACTCTTCAGATTTAGAAATCTACCTTCAGTCATCGAACAATAAGGAAAAATACCCATAAACTGAAATGAAATGAAGGAATTATTAAAATTTTACAAGTAATAAATGCTGGAGAGGGTGTGGAGAAAAGGGAACCCTCTTACACTGTTGGTGGGAATGCAAACTAGTACAGCCACTATGGAGAACAGTGTGGAGATTCCTTAAAAAACTGGAAATAGAACTGCCAGATGACCCAGCGATCCCACTGTTGGGCATACACACTGAGGAAACCAGAATTGAAAGAGACACGTGTACCCCAAGGTTCATCGCAGCACTGTTTATAATAGCCAAGACACGGAAGCAACCTAGATGTCCATCAGCAGATGAATGGATAAGAAAGCTGTGGTACATATACACAATGGAGTATTACTCAGCCATTAAAAAGAATACATTTGAATCAGTTCTAATGAGGTGGTTGAAACTGGAGCTGGTTATACAGAGTGAAGTAAGCCAGAAAGAAAAATACCAATACAGTATACTAATGCATATATATGGAATTTAGAAAGATGGTAACGATAACCCTGTATGCGAGGCAGCAAAAGAGACACAGATGTATAGAACAGTCTTTTGGACTCTGCGGGAGAGTGCGGGGGGGGATGATTTGGGAGAATGGCATTGAAACATTTATAAAACGAATCGGCAGTCCATGTTTCATGCAGGATACAGGATGCTTGGGGCTGGTGCACTGGGATGACCCAGAGGGATGGTATGGGGAGAGAGGTAGGAGAGGGGTTCAGGATTGGGAACACATGTACACCCGTGGCAGATTCATGTTGATGTATGGCAAAACCAATACAATATTGTAAAGTAATTAGCCTCTAATTAAAATAAATTTAAAAAATTTTTATTTTCAAATTCATTAGGCTTTACAGCCATTTCTCAAAGATACCTCCACTTACCTTTAATACGAAATTTTTCCAGAGGAGGATGGCAAACTGGTTAAGCCACAAGGTATCCATTTTACCACAAAGAATGAAAGTTCAACACTAAAAAAGAAGAAATTTTTAAAATTTACATTACCTGCCAAAATGTTGTTTAGTCAAGTAAAATGATTACTTCACTGTTCTACTCTTTTCATCAACTTTAAAAGATAATCTTTTAAAAAGCTTGAAATAAATACTTATCTGTTCTTGTTTTATATTAATTCATTAAATTCACACCTAATGATCTTCTAATATGTAATATTAGACAATAGAGATGCAAAGATCAGTAAGTTGCAACTTCATGTTCACAAAGAAAAATGTAAACTGTAAATGCAAAATATTAGTTATTAAAAGGAGGGGGGAATGAACTGAAAGAGTAGCATTGCTATACATACATTATTACATATAAAATAGATAGCTAGTGGGAAGCTACTGTATAGCACAAGGAGCTCAGCTTGGTGCTCTGTAATGACCTAGAGGGGTGGGATGGGAGGGTGGGTTTGGAGGGAGGTTCAAAAGATACGCACACACACACACACACACACACACACACACACATATATATACATATAGCTGATTCACTTTGTTGTATAGCAGAAACTAACACTACAGTGCAAATCAATAATATTCCAATTAAAAAAACAAAATATCAATTATTATTTTGACAGATTCTGAGAGAAATTCTCACAAAATATAAAGTTGTTGAATATTTACTGCTTATTTAATACATTTTTTGTGCCTTGTTCTATACTAAGCATTAAGTGTATTTAAACAGTCATAACTTTTTCCTCATGGTGTGGATAGTAGGGCATAGTAACTAAAAATCTGAGATCAGAAGTTAATCTTCTTGAGTTCGAATCCTAGCTTTCATCAAAATTATTAACCTATGTCTGCTTATCATGAATAAAGTCAGAAAAATTATAGTACTTATAAGGTTTTTCCCTTGGTGCCATTTACTACCATGGCAGGGGTCACTAAAAGGCTATGAACTTTTAATTATCATAAAATATGCATAATATAAAATTTACCATTTTTAGATGTACACTTCAATGGCAGCAATCACATTCACACTGTTGTACAACCATCATAACCTAGTATTTCATTATCTCTAGTCCTTCATATAAGCGGAAACCCTTACCTGTGATAGTAACTGACTTATTTCACTTAGCATAAAATGTCTTCAAAGTTCATCCATATTGCAGTATGTCAGAATTTCCTTCCTATGCAGTAATTTTAACAGTCTCATTGGACTATCAAAGTCAAAATTGACTTCAAGAAAAATAAAGATGTGCTGTGTGTTACATTAATACTAAGAGGTGTTTTAAGTTCCCTCACTTTGCGTGAAACAGGAAGAGTAGCCAGGGGATATAAGACCAAAACCAGAATTGGTACTTCTGAACTTTCAGTGGCAGGAAAACAAGGAAGTGAGTGATTTCTGGCCAAAAGACAAAAAAATAAGAGTGTCTCAGAGAAACTGAAGGTACTGTGGAGACAGAGGAACAGGAGGAGCTGACTTGATCACAGATTAAGTGATTCTTATCCTAGTTACTGTGCCAATCACTTTGATTACTGAACCATACAGACTTTGCCCAGGTCCCAGAAGGATCTAAAGAGAATAGAATCTTTTAAAACTTCTTTGACATTGCAGCCACAGGCCACAGAAGTGGTTTGGAATTTGTGGCTTAAACCTAACCAAGAAGGGTTGCTAGATAAAAGAGAGGATGTCCAGTTAAATTTGAATTTCAGATAAATAAGATTTTTTTGTTTGGGATATACTTATACTAAAACATTATTCATACTTTATCTAAAAACCAAATTTAATTAAGTATTCTGTATTCTACTTGTTAAATCTGCCAACTCTAAAACCAGATCAATTACTTACTAAACAGAAGTACTGAGATTTTCCATGGAACTTTAAATAGGACCTGGATTCTCATCATTTAATACACAAAATATCCAAAATACAATCCAAAATTATACAGCTCACAGTAATATACAAAATCTCATTTTGCATAGGAAAAGATAATAAATGAATACCGATGATGACATGGCACAGATGTTTCAATTATCTGAAAAAGACTTTAAAGCAGCTACTATTAAAATATTCAAGAGAGCATTTGCAGACATGAAACAACATTTAAAATAGAAAGCATCAGGAAACAAATGAAAGATAAAAAGAAAAATCAAAGACAAATTTTAGAACCCAAAGTAATCAAAATAAAACATTCACTGGATAAACTCAATGGCAGAATGAAGATGATGGAGGAAAGACTCAGTGAACTTGAAGATAGATCACTAGAAATTATCCAGTATGAAGAAAATGGGGCGGGGGGGGGGGCGGTTAGAAAAAATTAATAGAGCCTCAGACATACATGAAATAACAAAAATAAAGCCTAGCATATTACTCATCAGAATCTCAGAAGACGGAAAAGTGTGATGTTGAAAAAACATTTAAAGATATAACAGTTGAAAAGTTCCAAACGTGGCAAAAGATACAAACTGACATTACAAGAAGCTGAGCAGAACTTAAACAAAATAAACCAAAGAACTTTATGTCTAGATACATCATAATCAAAGGATTAAAACTAAAACAAAAACTCTTTAAAAAAAGACAGAGGAAAACAACACATTATCTATAAGGAGACGTAAATTTGAAAAACAGCAGATTGCCACCAGAAACTGACAGAACCAGTAGGAAAAAACCAACATTTTTAAAGTTCTGAAGAAAAAAAAAAGCTTTTAACTTGGAATTGGATATTCAGCAAAAAATCCTTCAGAAACACAAGTCTGAAACAGACATTCACAGAAGAAGGAAAACTGAAAGATTCCACTGATAGCTGGTCTAATCTACAAGAATTATTATAGGAAGCCCTTTGGAGAGAAGAGAAATGATAACAAGGAAACTTGTAACATAAGAAATGAAAAAAAAGCAACAGAAATGGTAAGCATCTGGACAAAAAATATTATTCTTGACTTCTTGCATTCTTTAGAAGGATATAATATGGGCTAATGAAGTTTACAATAAATTAAAAAATGTAATATGAGAAAAATATAGTATAAGGGGGAAAAGAGTAAAAGGACCTTTTACTGTGCTCTGCTCAGTTGCCAAGTTGTGCTGGACTCTTTGGGACCCCATCCACTATAGCCTGCCAGGCTCCTCTATCCATGGGATTTTCCAGGCAGTGATAATAGAGTGGGACCTATATGATAATTAGATTTCTGTATTTCAATTGAAGTGCTAAAATGTTAGTTCTAAATAGACTATGGGTTAAGATTATATTTTGTAATTCCTAGTGCAACAATTTAAAAATGTGTAAATTCACAGCGGGTAAATTGCAACAGAAAGGAAACTAGATAGTAAATTAATTCCACATGAAGAAATAAAGAGCACTAGTAAAAGTTAAAATTTAAATATAAAGCAGTATTAATGGTCTGCAACTCATTTTTCCTATATGATTTAAGAAAACTACATTAAAAAATTATAAAAATCCATGTTGATTTCACAAACAATACAAAGAAATGCAAGTCTTGAAAATAAATTTAAGGGAAAGAGAGGTAAGTATGAGCAAATCTTTGTATACTCTTGAAATTGTTGGTATTAATTAAAACTAGATTATTCTAGATCAAGACATTGGTTATAATTCACAAGACAACCACTAAGAAAATTACATATGTATATATACTGCTGCTACTGCAGCTAAGTCACTTCAGTCGTGTCCGACTCTGTGTGACCCCATAGACGGCAGCCCACCAGGCTCCTCTGTCCCTGGGATTCTCCAGGCAAGAACACTGGAGTGGGCTGCCATTTCCTTCTCCAATGCATGCAAGTGAAAAGTGAAAGTAAAGTCGCTCAGTCATGTCTGACTCTTAGCGACCCTGTGGACTGCAGCCTACCAGGCTCCTCCATCCATGGGATTTTCCAGGCAAGAGTACCGGAGTGGGGTGCCATTGCCTTCTCTGATATATATATATATATATATATATTACAAATAAAGAAAGAAATTAAAATGGTACTTTAAAAAATATCTTCCAAAAAAGAGATCAATAACAAAAGGATACAAGTAACAAAAATGAGATAAGACATTAAGAATACAAACAGCAAAATGGAAGAAGTCTTTCCTTATTGTTAATTACATAAAATGTAAATGAATTAAACTCTCTAATTAAAAAGCAGCAACTGACATAATGTATACAGCAGTTTGAGTCAACTATACATAGTCTACAAGAGACTCACTTTAGGCCCCAAAACAAAAGGAAGTTAGTTAAAGAATGGAAACATATATTCCATGCAAATAGTATCAAAAGAAGAGCTGGGATAACTGTATTAATATCAGACAAAAATAGACTTTAAAAAATTATTAAGAGACAAAGAAGGACACCATATAATGATAAAAGAAATGATTCAAGAAGATATAACAACAATTCATAACCATACATGAATCTAACAACAGAGGCCCCAACATATATGAAGCAAAAACGGACAAAATTAGGTGATAAATAAAAATAGAAATAAAAAAAGTTCAAAAACAATCGTTGGAGACTTCAATACTTCTCTTTCAATAACAAATAGGACAACTAGAAGATTAACAAGGAATAGAAGTTAATGAACACCACAAACCAGCTAGACTTAATATATATAGAACAATCTAGCTAACAATGACAAAATAGACATTTTTCTCAAGTGCACATGAAACTCTAGGATAGACCATTAGACCACAAAACAAGTTTCAATAAATTTAAGAGACTAAAATCATACAAGGTATTTTCTATGACAAAGTAATTTCAATGAAAGGAAATTAGAAACCAGAAGGAATTTAAATTCCAGCATCACAAGGAAATTTGAAATATATGGAAATTAAATGGAATTAATTTGGAATGAAATTAAATGGAACAAATATATGGAAATTAAATGTTGTGCTGTGCTCAGTCATATCCAACTCTTTGTGACCCCATAGATTGGAGGCCACCAGGCTCCTCTGTCCCTGGGATTTTCCAGTTAAGAATACTGGAGTGGGTTGCCATTTCCTACTCCAGGGGATGTTCCTGGAATTGAACCTATATCTCTTGTGTCTCCTGCTTTGGCAGGCAGATTCTTTACCACCGAACCACCTGGGAAGCCTCAGAAATTAAATAACACACTCTTAAACAACCAATGAGTCACAGAAGAAATCACAAAAGAAATTAGAAAACAATTTGAAATAAATGAAAACAACAATACCATGTACTACAACTTAAGGGATGCAGTGAAAGCAGTTTAGCTGTAAACTCCTACATTTCAAATCAATAATGATTTCAAGTCAATAACCTACACTTCCACTTTAAGAGACTATAAAAAGAAGAGCAAACTAAAACTACAGATAACAAAAGGAAATAATAAATATTGCAGCAGAAATTAAATAGAGAACATAAAGACAATATAATTTTTTTAAATCCTTG
This sequence comes from Bos grunniens, assembly GCF_055505025.1. NCBI lineage: Eukaryota > Metazoa > Chordata > Mammalia > Artiodactyla > Bovidae > Bos > Bos grunniens. Next base: position 23,655,209 of record NC_141189.1, read on the forward strand.
GTTCCTTTAAAAGATCAACAAAATTCATGTCAATGTATGGCAAAAACCACTACAATATTGTAAAATAATTAGCCTCCAATTAAAATAAATGAATTAATTTTTTAAAACTGAAAAAAAAGCTTAAAGTATTAGGAATGTACACAACTTAAAAAAAAAAAAAAGATCAACAAAAGTAACAAACTATCTTGACTACCCAAAATAGGAGAGAAGACTCAAATTGCTAAAATTGGGAAAGAAAGAAAAGTCAATTACTACCAATCTTATGGAAATTTTTTTTAAAAATTAAGAGTACACTATGAACGATTGTGAGCCAACAAATTTGATAACCTAGATAAAATGTCTAACTCCTAGAAACAAACAACCAACCAAACCAACTCAAGGATTGAAGATCTAAATGTAAGACCAGATACTATGAAACTCTTACAGGAAAACATAGACAGAACACTCTCTGACATAAATCACAGCAAGATCTTCCTGGATCCACCTCCTATAGTAATGAAAATAAATACAAATGATAACTAATTAAACCTAAAAGCTTTTGCACATTAATTAAAAACATAAACAAAATGAAAAGACAACCCACAGAATAGGAGAAAATATTTGCAAATGAAGCAACGACAAGGGATTAATCTCTAAAACATACAAACAGCTCAATCAGCTCAATTTAAAAAAAAAATGGGTGGAAGATCTACACAGACATCTCTCCAAAGAAGATATACAGATGGCCAAAAAGCATGTGAAAATATGCTCAGCATCACTAATTATTAGAGAAATGCAAATCAGAACTACAATTCTCACATATGTCAGAATGGCCATCACCAATATCTACAAACAATAAATGCTGGAGAGGACGTAGAGAAAAGTGAACCCTCTGACATTGTTGGTGGAAATATAAATTGGTACAGCCACTGCTGAGAATAGTACAGAGCTTTCTGAAAAAACTAAATAGAGCTACCATAATCCCAGCAATCCCACTACTGTGCATATAACCGTAGAAAATCTTAATTACATGCACCTCAGTGTTCACTGCAGGACTATTTACAGTAGGCAGGACATGAAAACAATCTTAATGTCCATCAACAGAGGAACATTGATAAAGAAGATGTAGTATATACATAGAATGAAATATTATTCAGCCATTTAAAAGAACAAAATAATGCCATTTGCAGTGACATAGGCAAAGACAAATATCATCTGATATCATATGATATTGCTTAAATGTGGTCCACTGGAGAAGGGAATGGCAAACCTCTTCAGTATTCTTGCCTTGAGAACCCCATAAGCAGCATGAAAAGGGAAAAAGATAGGACACTGAAAGATGAACTCCCCAGGTTAGTAGGTGCCCAATATGCTACTGGAGATCAGTGGAGAAATAACTCCAGAAAGAATGAAGGGATGGAGCCAAAGAAAAAACAACACCCAGTTGTGGATGTAACTGATGATGAAAGCAAGATCCGATGCTGTAAAGAACAATATTGCATAGGAACCTGGAATATTAGGTCCTTGAATCAAGACAAATTGGAAGTGCTCAAACGGGAGATGGCAAGAGTGAATGTCAACATTTTGGGAATCGGTGAACTACAGTGGACTGGAATGGGTGAATTGAACTCAGATGACCATTATATCTACTACTGTGGGCAAGAATTCCTTAGAAGAAATGGAGTAGCCATAATAGTCAACAAAAGAGTCCGAAATGCAGTACTTGGATACAATCTCAAAAACGACAGAATTATCTCTGTTCGTTTCCAAGGCAAACCATTCAATATCATGGTAATCCAAGTTTATGCCCCGACCAGTAATGCTGAAGAAGCTGAAGTTGCACAGTTCTATGAAGACTTACAAGACCTTCTAGAACTAACACTCAAAAAAGATGTCCTTTTCATTACAGGGGACTGGAATGCAAAAGTAGGAAGTCAAGAAACACCTGGAGTAACAGGCAAATTTGGCCTTGGAGTACAGAATGAAGCAGGACAAAGGCTAATAGAATTCTGCCAAGAGAACACACTGGTCATAGCAAACACCCTCTTCCAACAACACAAGAGAAGACTCTATACATGGACATCACCAGATGGTCAACACCAAAATCAGACTGACTACATTATTTGCAGCCAAAGATGGAGAAGCTCTATACAATCAGCAAAGACCAGGAGCTGAATGTGGCTCAGATCATGAACTCCTTATTGCTAAATTCAAACTTTAATTGAAGAAAGTAGGGAAAACCACTAGACCTTTCATGTATGACCTAAATCAAATCCCTTACAATTATACAGTGGAAGTGAGAAATAGAGTTAAGGGACTAGATCTGATACACAGAGTGACTGATGAACTATGAACGGAGGTTAGTGACATTGTACAGGAAACAGGGATCAAGACCATCCACAAGAAAAAGAAATGCAAAAAAGCAAAATGGCCGTCCCAGGAGGCCTTACAAATAGCTGTGAAAAGAAGAGAAACAAAAAGCAAAGGAGAAAAGGAAAGATATACCTATTTGAATGAAGAGTTCCAAAGAACAGCGAGGAGAGATAAGAAAACCTTCTTCAGTAACCAGTGCAAAGAAATAGAGGAAAACGATAGAATGGGAAAGACTAGAGATTGCTTGAAGAAAATTAGAGATACCAAGGGAACATTTCTTATGCAAAGATGGGCTCAATAAAGGACAGAAATGGTATGGACCTAACAGAAGCAGAAGATATTAAGAAAAGGTGGCAAGAATACATAGGAGAACTATATAAAAAAGATCTTCACAACCCAGATAATCACGATGGTGTGCTCACTCACCTAGAGCCAGACATCCTGGAATGTGAAGTCAAGTGGACCTTAGGAAGCATCACTACAAATAAAGCTAGTGACAGAATTCCAGTTGAGCTATTTCAAATTCTAAAAGATGATGCTGTGAAAGTGCTGCACTCAATATGCCAGCAAATTTGGGAAACACAGCAGTGGCCACAGGACTGGAAAAGGTCAGTTTTTATTCCAATCTCAAAGAAAGGCAGTGCCAAAGGTTGCTCAAACTACCGCACAATTGCACTCGTCTCACACGCTAGTAAAGTAATGCTCAAAATTCTCCAAGCCAGGCTTCAGCAATATGTGAACCATGAACTTTCAATGTTCAAGCTGGTTTTAGAAAAGGCAGAGGAACCAGAGATCAAATTGCCAACATCTGCTGGATCATCCAAAAAGCAAGAAAGTTCCAGAAAAACTTCTGTTTCCTCTTTATTGACTATGTCAAAGCCTTTGACTGTGTGGATCACCACAAACTAGAAAATTCTGAAAGAAATGAAAATACCAGACCACCTGACCTGCCTCCAGAGAAATCTGTATGCAGGTCTGGAAACAACAGTTAGAACTGGTCATGGAACAACAGACTGGTTCCAAATAGGAAAAGGAATATGTCAAGGCTGTATATTGTCACCCTGCTTATTCAACTTATATGCAGAGTACACCATGATAAACTCTGGGCTGGATGAAGCACAAGCTGGAATCAAGATGCCAGGAGAAATATCAATAATCTCAGATATGCAGATGACACCACCCTTATGGCAGAAAGTGAAGAAGAACTAAAGAGCCTCTTGATGAAAGTGAAAGAGAAGAGTGAAAAAGCTGGCTTAAAACTCAACATTCAGAAAACTAAGATAATGGCATCTAGTCCCATCACTTCATGGCAAATAGATGGGGAAACAGTAGCAGACTTTATTTTTTGGGCTCCAAAATCACTGCAGATGGTGACTGCAGCCATGAAATTAAAAGACGCTTACTCCTTGGAAGAAAAGCTGTGACCACCTTAGACAGCATATTAAAAAGCAGAGACATTACTTTGACAACAAAGTTCTGTCTAGTCAAGGCTATGATTTTTCCAGTGGTCATGTATGGATGTGAGAGTTGGACTATAAAGAAAGCTGAGCACCAAAGAATTGATGCTTTGATCTGTGGGTGTTGGAGAAGACTCTTGAGAGTCCCTTGGACTGCAAGGAGATCAAACCAGTCCATTGTAAAGGTAATCAGTCCTGAATATTCATTGGAAGGACCGATGCTGAAACTGAAACTTCAACACTTCGGCCACCTGATGCGAAGAGCTGACTCATTTGAAAATACCCTGATGCTGGGAAAGACCAAAGGCGTGAGAAGGGGACAAAGGAGGATGAGATGGTTGGATGGCATCACCGACTCAATGGACATGAATTTGAGTGAACTCTGGAGTTGGTAATGGACAGGGAGGCCTTGCATGCTGCAGTCCATAGGGTTGCACCATAGGGTTGCAAAGAGTCGGACATGACTGAGCAACTGAACTTAACTGACTGACATGTGGAATCAAAAAATGGTACAAATAAACTTTTTTACAAAACAGAAATAATAGTCACAGATATAGAAAACAAACTTATGGTTACCAAAGGGAAAAGGGGGAGGCAATAAATTGGGAGATCTGGATTGACATATACATATCAGTATATATAAAATAGATAACTAATAAGAACCTACTGTATAGCACAGGTAGAACTCTCTTCAATGCTCTGTAATGACCTATAAGGGGAAAGGATCTAAAAAGGAGTGAATATATGTATCACTGATTCACTTTGCTGTACAGCAGAAAGTAACACAACATTGTAAATCAACTACACTCCACCCAATAAAAATTAATGTTTAAAGAGATGATACTATAAACAACTTCGAGGCAAATTTGATAACCTAGATGAAGTGACAAACTCCTAGAAACCAAGGCAACTCAAGAACAAGTAGAAAATATGAATGACTTATAATTAGAGATTGAATCTGTAATCAAAAACCTGCCAGCAAAGAAAATGCCAGAGTCAGATGGCCTTAATGGAGACTTCTGTTAATGTCTAAAGAATGATTTACACAAATCCTTCTGTTTGATTTTCCAAACATCAACTAATTTCTAAATTCTTTGGCACCCCAATGGAGTGTCCTGCTATTCAATTCAATTTTGAAACTAATTACCCAGAGTTAGCACAGACCCTAAAGGTTAAAGGCTCAGTCTAACAAGGCTACTCTCACTTCAGACTCCAGCCGCAATTAGGTTTCTCAGCTTACCCACACTTCTGCCAGGCTAACCACAAATTCAGGAGTTCCCACCACACCCCCTCAGGTTCAATAATTCGCTAGACTGACTCAGAACTCAGGAAAGTGCTATACTTACAAATACAGTTTATTACAAATAAACAGTCAGATGAAGAGGTACATAGCAGAAGCAGTGGGAGACACAGTGCTTCTATGCCTTCTCCGGTATGCCACACTGCCAGCAAACTGGTATCTTCACCAACCCAGAATATGACTAGATTTTTTCCAAAGAAGATATTCAAATGGCCAAAGGTACATAAAACAGTGCTAAACATCACTGTCATTGTGGAAATGCAAATCAAAACCACAATGAGCTATTATCTCACACCTGTTAGGATAACTATTATCAGTAAGACAAAAGTTAAGTGTTGATGATGTGGAGATAAGGAACCTTTGTACACTGTTGGTGGGAATGTGAATTGGTACTGCCATTATGGAAAATAGTATGGAAGTTCCTCAAAAAATTAAAATAGGCCTATTATATGATGTAATGATTCTACTTCTGGGCATATATCTGAAAGAAATTAAATCACTAGGTCAAAGAGATATCTGCATCCCCATGTTCACAGCTGCATTATTTACAATAGCCAGGACATGGAAACAACCAAAGTGTTCACCAATGGATGAAGGAATGTGGAAAATGTGGTATGTATATATACACAGAGACAGAGAGAGAGAGAGAGAAAGGAAATTTTGCCATTGTTGCAATACAAATAGATCTTGAGGATGTTATGCTAAGTAAAATTTCAAACATAGAAAAACAAATATTTTATGATCTCATTTACATGTGAAATCTTAAGGAAAACAAACTCATATACACAGAATAGATTCATGGTTACCAGAAGCAGGGGGTGGAGGTGTTGTAAGTGGATGAAAGTGGTCAAAAAGGACAAACTTCCATTAATAAATAAATACTGGGGATGTAATGTGCAACATGCTGACTAGTTAATACCGCTGTATGGTATGAGAGTCAATTCTATAAGTTCTTATCACAAGGAAAAAAATTATAACTATGTGAAGGAATGGATATTATCTAATCTTACTGTGGTGATCATTTTGCAGTATATATGTATGTCAAATCTTTGTGCAGTACAACTTACCTAGTATTATATGTCAATTATATCTCAACAAACCTGGAATAAAAAAATTACTTTCTGGGAAAAAAAAGAAAACCGTATAGCAATATCTCTTATAAATATAAATGCAAAAACCTCAACAACATGCTAGCTAACTGAATCCAGCAGAAAATCAAAAGGACTATACCAAGTGAGATTTATTCCAGGAATACAAGGTGTTTCTCATGTGAACATATGAAACATAATACACATATCAAGAGAATGAAGAAAAATCCCACATGACCTCAAATGATACAGAAAAAGCATTTGACAAAATCCAGCATCTTTACATAATAAAAACACTCAGTGAACTCAAAATAGAAGGGAATTACCTCAATGTGCTTAAGGGTATCTATTGAATACTCTAATATTGTAATGGTGGTGTCTAAATCATTTATAACTCTAGCATAATGGTTAAAAGACAAAAGTATTAAAAATAACAGTAGCTAAATAATTTATTAATAAATACACAAAATAAAAATATGTAAATTGTGACATTAAAAAAATAAAAAGTACAGAAGAGAGTTTAAAAATCTAGAACTTTTATATGTATCAAAGTTAGGTTGTTATCAGCTTAAAATTGATTATTATAACTAAAAGATGTTTTATGTAAACCTCATGGTGACTGCAAAACAGAAACCTATAGTAGATACACAAAAGATACAGAACTCAAAACATACTACTATGGAAAATTACCAAGTCATAGAGGAAAAGAGCAAGAGAGGAAGAAAAGAACAAAGAACTACAAAACAGCTAGAAAAAGCAATTAACAAAATGGAACGATTAAATCTATTTTCACCAATAATTACTTTAAATGTAAATTGATTAAATTCTCCAATGAAAAGACAAAGAGTGGCTGAATGGATAAAAAGATTCACTATGTGCTTTAAGGACACACATAGGCTCAAATCAAGGGATAGAAAAAACATATCCCAGGCAAATAGAAACCAAAAGAGAGCACTGGTAACTATATGTCGTTGCTATTGTGTGGTCACTAAGTCATGTCCAACTCTTTAGGACCCCATGGACTATAGCCCACCAGCATCCTCTGTCCATGGGATTTCCCAGGCAAGAATATTAGAGTGGGTTGCCATTTCCTGCTCCAGGGGATCTTCCAAACCCGGGGGTTGAACCTGAGTTTCCTGCTTGGTAAGCAGATTCTTTACCACTGAGCCACCTGGAATGCTATAAGTACATCAGATTAAATAGACTTTAAGTCCAAAAATGTAACAGGAGATGAAGAAAGTGTATATTATGATACAGGGATCAAGTAACTAAGAAGATACAACATTTATTAATATTTATGTACCCAACCTCACAGCACCTAACTATATAAGGCAAATATTTAAAGAACTGAGGGGAGAAGCAGACAGCCATACAATAATAGTAGATTCCCATCACCAGTCTCTAAGGCAGTGTGCATACCTGTGAAAATATCCTGCAGTCATGGAACTGCACACTGACAGCTAGAGCCCACACAACTGCTTGTGGGCCCAGCTCTGGTGATATCTCCTGTCACTGGCCTGTACCACTAAACTCATGTGCAGCTGTTCCTACCAAATGTACACCTGCACTCATCCAGCCAGGTCCCCATTAAGCCCCCATTGCTGAGCATGTCTGATGTGAGATCCTGCAGCTACAAAACGTATACCAACAGTCAGGACCTCTGTTGTCCTTGGCCCTTGTTACTGACACTGGTTCCTACCACTACATGCGTATCTGCAACCAGTCTCTGCCACTATATAGGCGCCAGTTGGTGGCATGCACATACCACCAGCAGCTCCACACAACTGCTGCTTGCCCTTGTATGTAGCCTCTGGACCTAGAGACACCACTAAGGATCCCAACAGCCCTTGTAGCCATTGTAGATATCCCACTATGCTCACCAAGAACCACACAGTTGTCACTCCTGTGGACTCCTGTGGCCTGACCCAAAGAGATATCATGCCCACACCCCTGCCCTGGACCCAGAGCTGCCACATGCCCCTGCACTTGGCAGTCTGTGACACTATCATGTGCAATGCTGGGCTGGATAACTCATAAGTTGGAATCAAGATTGCCAGGAGATATGTCAACAACCTCAGATGTGCAGATGATACCACTCTAAAGGCAGAAAGCGAAGAGGAACTAAAGAAACTCTTGATGAAGTTGAAAGAGAAGAGTGAAAAAGCTGGCTTGAGACTCAACATTTTATTTACAGGGCAACAATGGAAAAACAGACATACAGAACAGACTTATGGACATGGGGAGAGGGAAGGAGAAGGTGAGATGTATGGAAAGAGTAACATGGAAACTTACATTACCATATGTAAAACAGACAGCCAATGGGAATTTGCTGTATGGCTCAGGAAACTCAAACAGGGGCTCTGTATCAACCCAGAGGGGTGGGATGGGGAGGGAGATGGGAGGGAGTTTCAAAAGAGAGGGGATGTATGTATACCTATGACTGATTCATGTTGAGGTTTGAGAGAAAACAGCAAAATTCTGTAAAGCAATTATCCTTCAATAAAAAATAATTAAAAAAAAAACAAACCTAAAGATCATGGCATCTGGTCCTATCACTTCACAGCAAATGGAAGGGAAAAAAGTGGAAGCAGTGACTGACTATTTTCTTGGGCTGTAAAATCACTGTGGATAGTGACTGAAGATGCTTGCTCCTTGGAAGGAAAGCTTTGACAAACCTAGACAGCATTATTAAAAAGCAGAGACAAGATTTTGCCTACAAATTTCAGCATAATCAAAGCTATGGTTCTTCCAGTAATCATGTACAGATGTAAGAGTTGGACCATAAAAAAGACTGAGCACTGAGGAAATGATGTTTTCAAATGGTGGTGCTAGAGAAGCCTCTTGAGAGTCCCTTGGACTACAACGAAATCAAATCAGTCAATTCTTAAGGAAATCAACCCTGAATATTCATTGGAAGTTATGATGTGCAGCTGAAGCTCCAATACTTTGGCCACCTGATGCAAAGAGCAGACTCATTGGAATTGGAAAAGACCCTGAATCTGGGAAAAACCGAAGGCAAAAGGAGATGGGGGCAGCAGAGGATGGGATAGTTGGATGGCATTACTGACTCAATGGACATGAATTTGCACTAACTCTCGGAGATAGTAGAGGACAAAGGAGCCTGGCAAGCTGCACTCCACAGGGGTACAAAGAGTTGGACACAACTCAGGGACTGAACAACAACAACAAAATACATGAAGACATCTGCCGTTCATGCTAAATTCAATATAGTTAATACGACATGCCTGCATGCTAAGTCAATTCGGTCGTGTCCAACACTTTGCAACCCTATGGAGACTTCTAGGCTCCTCTGTCCATGGGATTCGCTAGGAAAGCATACTAAAGTGAGTTACTATGCCCTCCTCCAGGAGATCTTCCTGACCCAAGTATCAAACCCACATTTCTTATGTTTCCTGCATTGGCAGGTGGTTTCTTTATCACTAGCGCCATCTGCAAAGCCCATTAATATGGCAGTACTCTCCAAATTCATCTACAGAGTCATACAACACCCAACTGTCTTTTTGCAGAAATGAACACACTGATCCTAAAATTCATACAGAATTGCAGGGAACCCTGGATAAACAAAACTTTCCTTACAAAAGAAGAACAAATTATGAGATCTCACATTTCTTGATTTCAATACTTTCTACAAAATGACAATAATCAAAGCAGTATGATACTGCCATAAACATAGATATATAAACCTAATGAAATAGAATTGAGAATCCAGAAATAAACCCATACATCTATGGTCAGTTGATATTCAACAATAAATAATAGTCTTTAGAACAAACAGTGCTTAAACAATCAAATAGGCATGAGACTGGAAGACAGGAGTACAGCCATTTTTTTAAACGACCGAGGGAACAGCCTTGCACAAGCAGGCTTCACAGACCCCTTAAAATAAAGTACCTAAAAGCTTAGGTCTCTGAGACAATACCCAAAGACCCACAGGAGTAAAAGATAAACTCTATCTCTGTTGCATATGCACATAGTTTTCAAGGAACAAAATTGAGACTATAAATTTGCCACCTAGAAACCTTCAAGATGGCAGAAGAGTAAGATGTGGAGATTGCCTTCTTTCCCATAAATATATCAAAAATACATCTGCATGTGGATAGCTCCTACAGAACACCTACTGAATGCTGGCAGAAGACTTCAGACTTCCAAAACGTCAAGCTAATCTCCATATAATGGGGTAGGGCAACAGATATAATGGGAAAAAAAGAGAGGGGGAGACAAAGGAATCAGGAAGGAACCTGTGCCTCAGGGAGGGAGCTCTGAAGGAAGAAAAGTTTCTGCACACTCATAAACATCTCAAGGATGGGGATAGGGGTGGGCACTTCGGAACCTCAAAGGAGAGTGCAGCAACAGGTGTGTGGAAGGGGAATTGGAGAGACTTCTGCACACAGATCAGTGCCTACCAGCACTCCCCAGCCTGAAATGCTTGTCTGCATGCCTACTGGGGTTTGGGGCCACTGTGAGGTTCAGAGACTCCAGGGAGAGGACTGGGGTTGACTGCCATGAAGACAGTCTGAGGGGGCCAGTATAACACAGCTGAGGAATCCCAGAAAAAGCCCAAGCCTGCCAGAGAGAGAGATCACTGTCAAGGGGACCCTCTAACTCTGTGCACTCTCAGACAGCAAGACAACACTTTCACAGTTTCAGAGGTGGGGCGACACATGGCTGCAGTCTCCAACCCCGGAGGTGGGCGTGATGGCCATCACAGCTTCCACCAAACTGTGAGCACCTTCCTGGGAGCCTGTGCAGCCCGGTACTGTCAAGGAATCCACGACCTGGGGCCAATTCCCCTAGGAGAGTGCATGACCCATCTTAGGCTCTAGCAACTTATGCAGGCCTCTGCTGCTGCAGGCACTTCTTGCACATCCCAATTGTGTCTGCCATATCCCTCCCTCTCCCCTGAGCAGTGGCTTTCACCCATTCTGGTCTGGGAGGGGAACAGATGCCAGAGGGTGGCCTACAAACAGAAAGCAGGGTAAAACCAAAACTGAGCACCAGGGGCCGTGTGACCAAAGAGGAAGGAAATTCACCCTGGCAGCCATAGGAATAGCAGATTAAATCCCTGCAACTGGCTTGAGACTGTGGTAAATTGTGGACTTTGGAAGCAAGTACAAGCTAGAATAAGGCCAGATCTAAGCCTGAGCTGACAACATAGTGCCCATAGCAGATCCAGAGACCTTCCTATAAATACTGGAGGACTTCCTGAGTAGGCAGATTGACTGGAGCTTACTGTAGGAGAGAGGACACTGACAACTGAGGCCACAGGAAAATATTCTTCTTACTGCCACTCTCTCTCTCTATATTTTTGTCTTTATCTTTTTTGTTTTGTTCTATTGTTTTTCCTTTTTTATTACTCCTTTAATTTTTATTTTTACTTACTTTTTCCTTATTTATGCTTTTATATTTAAATAAATTTATTTTTTTCCTATTTATACAGTACTTTTTCATTACACATTTTTTTACCCACGTTTTTCATTTTGTATTTTTACTAATCTAGTTTTAGTGTTTGTTTTCATTTATGGGTCTGTTTATGGTTTGATTGCTCTCCTTTTTTTGGTTCCTCTTTGTATTCTTTTTTTTGCTCTTCTTTTCTTTTTCTAAGTGTGACTGTGTGAGGTTTCTGTGTGTTTCCTCTGTTTAGTTTTACCTTTATCATCTGTTTCTGGATTTTATCAATCCATTCTTTTTTTCAGTTTGTATGTCTGATTCTTTTTTTTTTCCCCTTTCTCTTTCTCCCCTGTGCTGTGTGACCTGTCAAGTCTTAGTGCTACAGCCAGGGATCAAGACTGAAACGCCAAGGTTGGAGACCCAAGCTCAGGATGTTGGACCAACAGAGAACTCCAACCATATGGAATAGTAATTGGTGAGAAGATCCTCAAAGGCCTTCATTTCAACAATAAGACTTGACCCCACACAAAGGCCAGCAAACTCCAGTGCGAGATGCCTCATGCCAAGCAGCTAGCAAAGGAGGAACACAATACTACCCATTAGCAGACAGGATACCCAAAGCCATACTATGCTCCAGACACCCCAGGCATATGCAGTGTCAAGGGCACTGCAGCACTGCCCTTCAGAGAGATGAGACCCAGCTCTACCCACCAGAATTCAGGCACCAGTCTTCCCCACCAGGAAACCTTCAAAAGACACTAATTCAACCTCATTCCCTGGGGTCAGGCTCCATAAGTAAGAGGAACTATGATCTTGTGGAAGGGAGACCCCAAAGAGAGTAAATTAAACAAAATGAAAAGAGATAGAAAACGGTAGCAGATGAAGGATCATGGTAAAACACACATACACACACACACACACACACACACACACACACACGACCACACAAATAAAGAGGAATTAGGCAGTTGACCTGAAAAAGAATTCAGAGTAAGGATAGTAAAGCTGATCCAAAATCTCAGAAATAAGATGGAAGCACAGAAAAATAGAATGGAGACACAGATTGAGAAGATATAAGAAATGTTTAAGTACCTAGAAGAAACAAAAAACCATCAGCAATGAACAACACAATAATTAAAATAAAAAAACATAATAAAGGGAACCAATAGCAGAAAACTGAAGCAGAAGAATGGATAAGTGAGGCTGGAAGGTAGAAAAGTGGAAATAACTGAAGCATAGCAGAATAAAGAATGAAAAGAAATGATATAACAATCCCAGAGACCTTCGGGACAACAATAATCACATGAACATTTGAAAAATAGGAGTCCAAGAAGAAGAAAAGAAGAAAATGTATAAGAAAATATTTTAGGAGATTACAGTGAAAAATTTCCTAACATTGGAAAGGAAATACCCCCCCAAGTCCAAGAAGCCCAGAGAGGCCCACACAGGATACACTCAAAGAGAAACATTCCAAGACATATATTAATTAAGCTAACAAAAGTTAAACACAAAAATATTAAACATGATGACGGAAAAGCAAGAAACAATATACAAGGGAATTCCCATAAGGTTAATAGCTGATCTTTCAGCAGAAACTATGCAGGCCAGAAAGGAGTGGCAGGATATACCTAAAGTGAAGAAAGGAAAAACCTACAACCAAGATTATTCTATTCAGCAAGGGACTCATTCAGGTTCAACGGGAAAGTCAAAAGCTCCACAGATAAGCAAAAGTAAAGAGAATTCAACACAACCAAGCCAGCTTTACAACAAATGCTAAAGGAACTTCTCTAGAGAGGAAACAAGAGAAAGACCTACAAAAACAAAGGGAAATTAATAAAATAAATGGTAATAGAATCATACATATCAATAATTACCTTAAGTGTAAATAGATTCAATGCTCCAACCAAAACACACAGACTAGACGACTGGATACAAGAACAAGACCTATATATATGCTGTCTATAAGAGACACATTTCAGACCTAGAGACACATAAGACTGAAAGTGTGGGTGTGGAAAAAGATACTTCATGCAAATGAAAATCAGAAGAAAGCTGAAGCAGCAATACTCATATCAGATGAAACAGACCTTAAAGTAAAGACTGTTACATGAGAAGAGGAAGGCCATACACAATGGTTAAGTGACAAATTCAGGAAGAAGATATAACCATTATAATTATATATCCACCAAACATAGGGGCACCTCAACATATAAGGCAAATGTTAATAACTTAAAAGGAGAAATTGACAGTAACACAATAATGTGGGGGACTTAACACACCACTCACACCAGTAGAAAGATCATCCAGACAGAAAATTAGTAAAGAAACACAGCCTTAAATGACACATTAGGCCAATGGATCTAATTGATATCTATAGGACATTCCATCTAAAAACAGTATAATACACTTTTCCCTCAAGTGCACACAGAACATTCTCCAGGGTAGATCACATCTTGGGTCCCAAATCAAGCCTCAGTATGTTTAAGAAAACTGAAATTGCATCAAGCATTTTTTCTGACTACAATGCTGTAAGATTAGATATCAATTACAGGGGGGGGGGGATTGTTAAAACACAAATATATGGAAGCTAAACAATACACTTCTGAATAACCAAGAGGTCACGGAAGAAATCAAAAAAGCAATTAAAAAACACCTAAAACAAATAACAAAAACACTACTCAAAACCTATAAGATGCAGCCAAAGAATTGTTAAGAAGAAAGTCTATACTTAGGAATAAATTTACCCAAAGAAACAAAAGATCTATATATAGAAAACTGTAAAACACTGATGAAAGCAATCAAAGATGACACAAATAGATGGAGAAATATACCATGTTCATGCATTGGAAGAATCAATATAGTGAAAATAAGTATACTAACTCAAGCAATATACAGATTCAATGCAATCCCTATCAAGCTACCAATGGTATTTTTCACAGAACTAGGACAAATAATTTCACAATTTGTATGGAAACACAAAAAACCTTGAATAGCCAAAGCAATCTTGAGAAAGAAGAATGGAATTGGAGGAGTCAACCTGCCTGACTTCAGACTATACTACAAAGCTACAGTCATCAAGACAGTATGGTACTGGCACAAAGACAGAGATATAGATCAATAGAACAAAATAGAAAGCCCAGAGACAAATCCATGCACCTATGGACACCTTATCTTTGACAAAGGAGGCAAAAATATACAATGGAGAAAAGACAATCTTTTTAACAAGTGGTGCTGGAAAAACTGGTCAACCACCCATAAAAGAATGAAACTAGAACACTTTCTGACACCATACACAAAAATAAACTCAAATGGATTAAAGATCTACATATAAGACCAGAAACTATAAAACTCTTAGAAGAAAACATAGGCAGAACACTCTCTGACATAAATCACAGCAAGATCCTCTATGACCCCCACCCAGAGTAATGAAAATAAAACCAAAAATAAATAAATGGGACCTAATTAAACTTAAGAGCTTTTGCACAATGAAGCAAACTATAAGCAACGTGAAAAGGCAACCTTCAAACTGGGGGGAAATAATAGCAAATGAAGCAACTGACAAAAATTTAATCTCCAAAATATTCAAGCAGCTCATGTGGCTCAATACCAGAAAAATAAATGACCCAATCCAAAAATGGGCCAAAAAACTAAATAGACGTTTATCTAAAGATATACAGATGGCTAACAAATACATGAAAAGATGCTCAATAAGACTCACTATCAGAGAAAGGCAAATCAAAACTACAATGAGGTGCCATCTCAGACCAGTCAGAACGGTTGCCATCAAAAAAGTCTACAAACAAATGCTGGAGAGGGTGTGGAGAAAAGGGAACCCTCTTACACTGTTATTGAGAATGCAAACTAGTACAACCACTATGGAGAACAGCGTGGAGATTCCTTAAAAACTGGAAATTGAACTATATACGACCCAGCAATTTCATGGCTGGGCATACACACTAAGGAACCCAGAATTGAAATAGACACATGTACCCCAATGTTCATTGCAGCACTGTTTACAATAGCTAGGACATGGAAGCAACCTAGATGTCCTTCAGCAGATGAATGGATAAGGAAGTTGTGGTACTTATACACAATGCAATATTACTTAGCTATAAAAAAGAACACATTTAAGTCAGTTCTAATGAGGTGGATGAAACTGGAGCCTATAATACAGAGTGAAGTAAGCCAGAGAGAGAAACACCAATACAGTATATTAATGCATATATATGGAATTTAGAAAGACAGTAACAACTACAACCCTATATTCAGGATAGAAAAAGAGACACAGATGTAAAGAACAGATTTTTGGACTATGTGGGAGAAGGCGAGGTGTGATAGTATAAGAGAATAGCATTGAAACACATATATTACCATATATAAAATAGATGACCAGTGCAAGTTTGATGCATGAGGCAGGGCACGCAAAGCTGGTGCTCTGGGACAACCCAGAGGGATGGGTGGGGGGAGGGTGGAGAGTGAGGTGGAAGGGGGGCTCAGGATGGTGGGACACATGTACATCCATGGCTGATTCATGTCGATGTATGGTAAAACCACCACAATATTGTGAAATAATTAGCCTCCAATCAAAATGAATAAATTAATTTTTTTAAAAAGGAAGTTTATAGTAATGCAAACCTACCTTAAGAAACGAGAAAAACATCAGATTAACAACCTAACCTTACACCTAAAACAACTAGAAAAGAAAGAACAATAAGATCCAAAGTTAGAAGGAAAAAAATAATTAAGATCAGAGCAGAAACAAATAAAAAAGAAATGGAGGATCCAATATCAAGGATCAATAAAACTAAAAGCTGGTCTTTTGAGCAGACAGACAAAATTGACAGACTGTTAGCTAGATTCATTAAGATAAAAAGGAAGAAGATAAATCAATTAAATTAGAAATGAAAAAGAAGTTACAACAGACAGTGCAGAAATACAAAGGATCATAAGAGACTACTGTGAGCAACAGTATGCCAATAAAATGGACAACCTGGAAGAAATGGACAAATTCTTAGAAACATACAACTTTCCAAGAATGAACCAGGAAGAAACAGAAAATATGAACAGACCAATCACAAGCACTGAAATCGAAACTGTGGTAAAATCTTCCAAAAGTCCAGGGTCAGATGGCTTCACAAGTGAATTCTATCAAACGTTTAGTGAAGAGCTAAAACCTATCCTGCTCAAACTTTTCCAGAAAATTGCAGAGGAAGGAAAGCTCTCAAACTCATTCTGTGAGGCCACTATCACCATGACACCAAAACCAGATGAAGATACCACCAATAAAGAAAATTACAAGCCAGTATCATTGATAAAAATAGATGCAAAAATCCTCAACAAAATTCTAGGAAACAGAATTTTTTCCAACAATATATTAAAAAGCTCATACCCCATGATCAATTAGACTTTACCCCAGGGATGCAAGTATTCTTCAATATATGCAAATAAATCAACATGATACACCATATTAATAAATTGAAAGATAAAAATCATATGATCTCAATAGATGCAGAGAAGTAATAAGACATTAGCAAAAAAAATAAAAAATAAAGAGAGACATGCACATTAAAATGATGTATAACATAGCCACATTTATTTAAGAATGTATTCTAATACCAAATGGAAATGATATTCAACAATGTAAAACTGCAATTACTTTTGCACCAACCTAATACAATTTTCTTGGATTGGAAGAATCAATATTGTGAAAATGACTATACTATCCAAAGCAATATACAGATTGAATGCACTCCCTATCAAATTAACAATGGCATTTTTGACAGAACTGGAAAAAAAATGTTTGCAATTTGTATGGAAACACAAAAGACCCTGAATAGCTATACCAGTCTGGAGAAAGAAAAATGGAGCTAGAGGAATCAACCTTCCTAACTTCAGACAATACTACAAAGCTTCATTCATCAAGATAGTAGGGCACTGGCACAAACAGAAATATAGACCAATGGAACAAAATAGAAAGCCCAAAGATAAACCCATGCACCTATAGACAATATCTTTGACAAAAGAGGCAAGAATATATAATGGAGAAAGGACAGCCTCTTCAATAAGTGGTTCTGGGAAAACTGGACAGCTGGATGTAAAAGAAATTAGAATGCTTCCTAACACCATCTACAAAAATAAACTCAAATGGATTAAAGAACTTAAATATAAAAACAGAACATATAAAACTCTTAGAGCAAAACATAAGCAGAACACTCTGACATAAATCACAGCATTTTCTTTGACCTACCTCTTAGAGTAAGGGAAATAAAATTAAACAAATATGACCTAGTTAAACTTAGAGGATTTTGGACAGCAAATTAAACTATAAACAAAGTGAAAATATAACCCACAGAATGGGAGAAAATAATTGCAAACAAAGCAACTGAAAAAGGATTAATTTCCAAATATATAACCAGTTCATGCAGTTGAATATCAGAAAAACAAACAACCCAATCAAAAAATGTGCAGAAGACCTAAACAGACATTTTTCCAAAGAAGACATACAGATGGCTAGTAAACACATGAAAAGGTGCTTAATATCACTCATTATTAGAAAAATGCAAATCAAAACTACCATGAGTCAGATCAGATCAGATCAGTCGCTCAGTCGTGTCTGACTCTTTGCAACCCCATGAATCGCAGCACGCCAGGCCTCCCTGTCCATCACGAACTCCCTGAGTTCACTGAGACTCACGTCCATCGAGTCAGTGATGCCATCCAGCCATCTCATCCTCTGTCGTCCCCTTCTCCTCCTGTTCCCAATCCCTCTCAGCATCAGAGTCTTTTCCAATGAGTCAACTCTTCACATGAGGTAGCCAAAGTACTGGAGTTTCAGCTTTAGCATCATTCCTTCCAAAGAAATCCCAGGGCTGATCTCCTTCAGAATGGACTGGTTGGATCTCCTTGCAGTCCAAGGGACTCTCAAGAGTCTTCTCCAACACCACAGTTCAAAAGCATCAATTCTTCGGCGCTCAGCCTTCTTCACAGTCCAACTCTCACATCCATACATGACCACTGGAAAAACCATATCCTTGACTAGACGGACCTTTGTTGGCAAAGTAATGTCTCTGCTTTTGAATATGCTATCTAGGTTAGTCATAACTTTTCTTCCAAGGAGTAAGCGTCTTTTAATTTCATGGCTGCAGTCACCATCTGCAGTGATTTTGGCGCCTCAAAAAACAAAGTCTGACACCGTTTCCACTGTTTCTCCATCTATTTCCCATGACGTGATGGGACCAGATGCCATGATCTTCATTTTCTGAATGTTGAGCTTTAAGCCAACTTCTTCACTCTCCACTTTAACCTTCATCAAGAGGCTTTTGAGTTCCTCTTCACTTTCTGCCATAAGGGTGGTGTCATCTGCATATCTGAGGTTATTGATATTTCCCCGGGCAATCTTGATTCCAGCTTGTGTTTCTTCTAGTCCAGCGTTTCTCATGATGTACTCTGCATATAAGTTAAATAAGCAGGGTGACAATATACAGCCTTGACGTACTCCTTTTCCTATTTGGAACCAGTCTGTTGTTCCATGTCCAGTTCTAACCGTTGCTTCCTGACCTGCATACAAATTTCTCAAGAGGCAGATCAGGTGGTCTGGTATTCCCATCTCTTTTAGAATTTTCCACAGTTTATTGTGATTCACACAGTCAAAGGCTTTGGCATAGTCAATAAAGCAGAAATAGATGTTTTTCTGGAACTCTCTTGGTTTTTCCGTGATCCAGCGGATGTTGGCAATTTAATCTCTGGTTCCTCTGCCTTTTCTAAAACCAGCTTGAACATCAGGAAGTTCACGGTTTACATATTGCTGAAGCCTGGCTTGGAGAATTTTGAGCATTACTTTACTAGCATGTGAGATGAGTGCAATTGTGCAGTAGTTTGAGCATTCTTTGGCATTGCCTTTCTTTGGGATTGGAATGAAAACTGACCTTTTCCAGTCCTGTGGCCACTGCTGTGTTTCCCAAATTTGCTGGCATATTGAGTGCAGCACTTTCACAGCATCATCTTTCAGGATTTGGAATAGCTCAACTGGAATTCCGTCACCTCCGCTAGCTTTGTTCGTAGTGATGCTTTCTAAGGCCCACTTGACTTCACATTCCAGGATGTCTGGCTCTAGGTCAGTGATAACACCATCGTGATTATCTGGATCATGAAGATCTTTTTTGTACAGTTCTTCTGTGTATTCTTGCCATCTCTCCTTAATATCTTCTGCTTCTGTTAGGTCCATACAATTTCTGTCCTTTATTGAGCCCATCTTTGCATGAAATGTTCCTTTGGTATCTCTGATTTTCTTGAAGAGATCTCTAGTCTTTCCCATTCTGTTGTTTTCCTCTATTTCTTTGCATTGATCACTGAAGAAGGCTTTCTTATCTCTTCTTGCTATTCTTTGGAACTCTGCATTCAGATGTTTATATCTTTCCTTTTCTCCTTTGCTTTTCGCTTCTCTTTTTTTTCACAGCTATTTGTAAGGCCTCCCCAGACAGCCATTTTGCTTTTTTGCATTTCTTTTCCATGGCAGCTGCGGCCAGCGTGCTAAGTGCGGCCGAGAGGAGCCACCCCACGTCCGAGGTCAGGGACAGTGGCCGAGAGTACCAGACTGCGATGGTGCAGGAACAGCCGAGAGGAGTTACCCCACATCCGAGGTCAGGGGGGGCGGCCGAGAGGAGATACCTAGCGTCCGAGTTCAGGGGCAGCGGCCGGGAGGAGCTACCCCACCCTGCTAAGCCCGAGGCCAAGGGTGGTGGGGCGGGGGGGGTGGGGGGCGGTAGGGGGTGGGGTTGAGGACCTACCCCATGCCCCCACGCCCAAGGCCAGGGGCGGTGGCCGGGAGGAGCAACCCCACGTCCAAGGAGCCGTGGCTGCACAGGCGCAGGAAGGCCTAGAGGAGCTATCCCACGTTGAAGGTCAGGAAGGGCGGTGGTGAGGAGATACCCCTCGTCCAAGGTAAGGAGCAATGGCTGCATTTTGCTGGAGCAGCCGTGAAGAGATACCCCAAGCCCAAGGTAAGAGAAACCCAAGTAAGACAGTAGGTGTTGCAAGAGGGCATCAGAGGGCCAACACACTGAAACCATACTCACAGAAAACTAGTCAATCTAATCACACTAGGACCACAGCCTTGTCTAACTCAATGAAACTAAGCCATGCCCGTGGGGCAACCCAAGATGGGCAGGTCATGGTGGAGAGATCTGACAGAACGTGGTCCACTGGAGAAGGGAATGGCAAACCACTTCAGTATTCTTGCCTTGAGAACCCCATGAACAGTATGAAAAGGCAAAATGATAGGATACTGAAAGAGAAACTCCCCCAGGTCGGTAGGTGCCCAATATGCTACTGGAGATCAGTGGAGAAATAACTCCAGAAAGAATGAAGGGATGGAGCCAAAGCAAAAACAATACCCAGCTGTGGATATGACTGCTGATAGAAGCAAGGTCCGATGCTGTAAAGAGCAATATTGTGTAGGAACCTGGAATGTCAGGTCCATGAATCAAGGCAAATTGGAAGTGGTCAAACAAGAGATGACAAGAGTGAATGTCGACATTCTAGGAATCAGTGAACTGAAATGGACTGGAATGGGTGAATTTAACTCAGATGACCATTATATCTACTACTGCGGGCAGGAATCCCTCAGAAGAAATGGAGTAGCCATCATGGTCAACAAAAAAGTCTGAAATACAGTACTTGGATGCAATCTCAAAAATGACGGAATGATCTCTGTTCGTTTCCAAGGCAAACCATTCAATATCACAGTAATCCGAGTCTATGCCCCCACCAGCAACCCTGAAGAAGCTGAAGTTGAACAGTTCTATATAGACCTACAAGACCTTTTAGAACTAACACCCAAAAAAGATGTCCTTTTCATTATAGGGGACTGGAATGCAAAAGTAGGAAGTCAAGGAACACCTGGAGTAACAGGCAAATTTGGCCTTGGAATACGGAATGAAGCAGGGCAAAGACTAGTAGAGTTTTGCCAAGAAAATGCACTGGTCATAATAAACACCCTCTTCCAACAACGCAAGAGAAGACTCTATACATGGACATCATCAGATGGTCAACACCGAAATCAGATTGATTATATTCTTTGCAGCCAACGATGGAGAAGCTCTATACAGTCAGTAAAAACAAGACCAGGAGCTGACTGTGGCTCAGACCATGAACTCCTTATTGCCAAATTCAGACTTAAATTGAAGAAAGTAGGGAAAACCACTAGACCATTCAGGTATGACCTAAATCAAATCCCTTATGATTATACAGTGGAAGTGAGAAATAGATTTAAGGGCCTAGATCTGATAGATAGAGTGCCTGATGAACTATGGAATGAGTCAGATGGTCATCATCAAAACAATCTACAAACAACAAATGCTGGAGAGGATGTGGAGAAAAGGGAACCCTCTCTTACACTGTTGATGGGAATGTAAATTATATAGCCATTGTGGAGAACAGCATGGAGATTCCTTAAAAATGTAGGAATAAAACTACCATATCACCTAGCAATTCCATTGCTGGGCATATACCCTGAGATGATCATAACTCAAAAAACACATGTACCCCAACGTTCACTGCAGCACTGTTTTACAATAGCCAGCACATGGAAGCAATCTAGATAGCCATTAATAGATGAATGGATAAAGAAGTCCTGGTACATATATACGATAGAATATTACTCAGCCATAAAAAGGAGCAAATTAGAGTGAGTTATAGTGAGGTTAATGAACCCAGAGCCTGTTAATCAGAATGAAGTCAGAAAGAGAAAAACAAATATCATATGTTAACACATACATATAGAATCTAGAACAATAGTACTGATGAACCTATCAGCAGAGAAGGAATGGTGAAAAGACATAGAGAAGGGAGTTGTGAACACCATGGGGGATGGTGAGGGTGGAATGAATTGAGAAAGTAGCATTGACATGTACACACTACCAAGTGTAAAATAGGTAGTATGTGGGAAGCTGCTGTATAATACAGGGAGCCCAGCCTGGCACTCTTGTGATGACCAAGAGGGGTGGGATGAGTGGGTAGTAGGGAAGCTCAAGAGGGAGGGTGTGTGTATATATATAAATTTATTAATGTTAATATATATATATATAATTATGACTGATTCACATTATTGTAAGGCAGAAATCAACACAACATTTTAAAGCAATTATCCTCCAGTAATTTTTTTTTTTTTATTGACACCTAGAAGAATCACTGAACTCCGATTTCCCTGACTGCTGCTGCTGCTAAGCCGCCTCAGTTGTGTCCAACTCTTTGTGACCCCCAAGGACTGTAGCCTGCCTGGCTCCTCTGTTCACAGGATTCTCCAGGCAAGAATACTGCAGTAGGTTGCTGTGCCCTCTTCCAAGGGACCTTCCTGACCCAGGGATCAAACCCATGTCTCCTGTGGCTCCTGCATTGCAGGAGGATTCTTTATCACTGAGCCACCAGGGAAGCCCAAAGACCTGACAGACATTCCCAAGATTTTTTTTGCAGGACACAGATCCCCACCGGATGAAAACTGCTGACTGCAAGCATGTAGACCCCACACTGGTTGAAACCAGAAGGTTGATGATGCTGAAATTTAACCTTGATGCCAACCAATTCAAAATCAAACACAAGCTGATCAGGTACCTTGCAGCACTCTCCCTCACACTGTCTTTTAAATCTGTTCCTCAGAACTTTTTGTGGAGTTATTGGGCAGTCTTTTCTGCCTTCTCCCTTGTGGACAAAATATCACACAAATAAAAAACTTCGCTTGCTTAAGAGCCTTGTGGTAGGAATATTCATTTCTATAGTATTGCTGCCCAAGAATGTGGAGAGGGCCTGATAACAGGCAAATGCAAATGAATAAAGTTGGACTCTAACCTCAAAATATATACAAAATTATTTTAAAATGGATCAAACACCCAAAAGTAAGAGCTAAAACAATAAAATTTTAGAAGGAAACATAGGAAATCTTCATAACTTGGATTCAGCAATGCATTCTCAGATATGATACCAAAAGAAAACACATTAATTGAGCTTCAGTTCAGTTCAGTTCAGTCACTCAGTCGTGTCTGACTGTTTGCGACCCTATGAATCGCAGCATGCCAGGCCTCCCTGTCCATCACCAACTCCCGGAGTTCACCCAGACTCACGTCCATCGAGTCAGTGATGCTATCCAGCCATCTCATCCTCTGTCGTCCCTTTCTCCTCCTGCCCCCAATCCCTCCCAGCATCAGAGTCTTTTCCAATGAGTCAACTCTTTGCATGAGGTGGCCAAAGTATTGGAGTTTCAGCTTCAGCATCATTCCCTCCAAAGAAATCCCAGGGCTGCTCTCCTTCAGAATGGACTGGTTGGATCTCCTTGCAGTCCAAGGGACTCTCAAGAGTCTTCTCCAACACCACAGTTCAAAAGCATCAATTCTTCTGTGTGCAGCTTTCTTCACAGTCCAAATTTCACATCCATACATGACTACTGGTAAAAGCATAGCCTTGACTAGACGGACCTTTTTTGGCAAAGTAATGTCTCTGCTTTTCAATATGCTATCTAGGTTGGTCATAACTTTCCTTCCAAGGAGTAAGCGTCTTTTAATTTCATGGCTGCAGTCACCATCTGCAGTGATTTTGGAGACCCAAAAAATAAAGTCTGACACTATTTCCCCATCTATTTCCCACGAGGTGATGGGAGCAGATGCCATGATCTTCGTTTTCTGAATGTTGAGCTTTAAGCCTATTTTTTCACTCTCCTCTTTCACTTTCATCAAGAGGCTCTTTAGTTCCTCTTCACTTTCTGCCATAAGGGTGGTGTCATCTGCATATCTGAGGTTATTGATATTTCTCCCAGCAATCTTGATTCCAGCTTGTGTTTCTTCCAGCCCAGCGTTTCTCATGATGTACTCTGCATATAAGTTAAATAAGCAGGGTGACAATATACAGCCTTGACATACTCCTTTTCCTATTTGAAACCAGGCTGTTGTTCCATGTCCAGTTCTAACTGTTGCTTCCTGACCTGCATATTGGTTTCTCAAGACAATGCCAAAGAATGCTCAAACTACTGCACAATTGCACTCATCTACTTTACACGCTAGTAAAGCAATGCTCAAAATTCTCCAAGCCAGGCTTCAGCAATACATGAACTATGAACTTCCAGATGTTCAAGCTGGTTTTTAGAAAAGGCAGAGGAACCAGAGATCAAATTGCCAACATCCGCTGGATCATCGAAAAAGCAAGAGAGTTCCAGAAAAACATCTATTTCTGCTTTATTGACTATACCAAAGCCTTTGACTGTGTGGATCACAATAAACTGGAAAAATTGAGCTTCACCAAGTCAAAAACTTTTGAGCACCGAAGGACAAGAATGTGAAAAGACAAGTCATAGAATGGAATGTTTTCAAACCATATATCTGATAAGGATTTCATATTATGAACAAAAAAGAACTCTTACAATTCAACAACAAAATGACAGACTAGTAAAATAACGTGCAAAAGGAGCCATAGACATTTCTCCAAAAGAAATTATACAAATGGCCAACAAGTACATGAAAGGATGTCCAATATAGTCACTGTGAAGTGAAGTCACTTAGTTGTGTCCAACTCTTTGCGACCCCATGGACTGTAGCCTACCAGGCTCTTCCCTCCATGGCGTTCTCCAGGCAAGAGTACTGGAGTGGGTTGCCATAGTCACTAAGGAAATTTAAATCAAAACCACAATGTGTAAACACCCACTAAGAGCTATAACTTAAAATATTTTAATTTTTAAACAGAAAATAGATATTGGCAAGAATGTAGAAAACTGGAGCCCTCACACACTGCTGGTGGGAATGTAAAGTAGTATAGCAGCTGGGGAAATGTTTGGCCATTCCTCAAAAAGTTAAACATATAATTACCATATGACCTTGCAAGTTTACTCCTAAGTTTCTAGGAATAGAAATCATACACCAACGTAAAAATATGTTCACTAAAGTTCATGGTAGCATTATTCATAATACTCAAGTTGAAACAACCTGAAAGTCTCTGAGAATGGATAAACAGAATGTGGTATTATCCAAAATGTAGTTACATGACACAAAACTCATGAACCTTGAAAATATGTCAAGTGGAAGAAGCCAAACACAAAATACCACATATTATATGATTCTATATTTATATACTTGTGAAGGAAGAAATTTTCACAAACTGAGTTACGAAGAAGTCATTCTCGCTTATACATGATTTAACTTGAATTTTACACTAGCTAAAACAGCCTGTTTGTAGCCTATCAAACATAACCTTGGCATCTGCTTTAATCACTAAAGAAAAAGGTACATTGATCTAAAGTTAAAAAGTCCATGTTAAAAATATAGATTAAATGCCTCCTTTCCTGAGATGTCAGTGCTGATACTTCTTGGATGATAAGACTCCTTTTCTCTGGTGCCAAGGCCATATTGACACATTGTATACATTTCTATCTATTTCTGTTTGTTTGTTTTTGTGAAACCTTAAAGGAATGTATTCCTACTTGTTTGGTGTTCTTTCTGTTAGGCAGGAAGTTAGCCAAGAGAAAGGAAAGGTGGCTCCCTTCAGCTAAACATCCAGTGGTCACCTAATCCCACCAAGCAATTTACCACCCCCACCAAATATGCCCCCATCAATACTCCAAAATAGTCAAGGGACCAGAAAAACCACCCACCAGCCAACTAGTGGGACTTTCCCTACTCTGGCACACACATACACACACACACACCTCACACCATCATGTACTGAAGTAATCTTTTGGTGTCCATTGGACTCATAAACTACTTACAAATATTTCATGAATATACACATCTAATTATAACAGACTGAATTATGAAAAGGACATGTGCAGCTGTCAATCAAGTCTGTCAATCAATAATCCCCTGGATTATGCAAATGACCTTGCCTTAATATCTCTGTTCCCCACCCTTCCAGGGCCATTGCCTCCCTTTGCATGGCCCACCTCTCTCAAGGTATTCTCTCTGTTCTTCGTGTGTGCTCAGTCGCTCAGTGGCTTCCCACCGCTTACCGACCTGTTGTTTCTTTCCTTATTGTTAAGAAACTTGCGTGCAACAGGTAAGACCTTAGATTCTTCTTTGCATCCTTACCAAGAATGAGGGCCACAGGAGGAGAGGCCTCCAGACACTCCTCCGCTAACATTTGCTCTGATGAGATATAAAACTATGCAGAAAACCACCATGGCTTCCCTGGAGCAGTTCCTCAGTTATCTGAAAGCCACTCTCCCAGGCTGCAGTCCTCAGGTTGATTCAATTGAAACTGTTTTCTTTTCCTAGTCTCAACTGGCTTATTGATTATTTCCACTGACATAAGAAATGTCCAGAACTGGCAAATGCATACAAACAGAAAGTCAATTTGTGGTACCAGAGGGTGGAAATGGGGAGCCTGAGGAAGGACTGTTCCTGAGTACAGGGTTTATTTTAGGGAAGATTAAAATGTTCCACAATTAGTGCTGACAGTTTCACAACATAATGAATGTAATTAAAGTTACTGAATTCCAATAAGTTAAAATACTGAAACTGGTGACTTTTATCTTGGTTTTCTTAAAAAACAAAAATCCTATAGGATGAATAAAATGATATCCCTACATTATAGCTGAGATTTAGGGATCAAGTCACTTGCCTGAAGTCAAATTAAAATCAAAGCTGACTGAACCTCCCAAAACCTTCCTTCTAATCACTAAGTTACAACCAAAATTAAAAATTAGAAAAATGTCCTAGTTGGGTTTTTGTGCATTTGTGGCGTTTTTCGAGGAGGGGGGCGGAGCGGGGGCGTGGCTCAGCGGGAGAGCGCTCTTGGGCTGGAAGGCCTAGAGGGGTAAGCAGAGCATAGGGAGTAAGAGGGTTTAGGGAAGAGAAGAAAGGGCGAGGAGGTCCGAACGCTCACCGCTGAGGCCTCGGCAACTGCCTCCGCCTCGACGCAGAGGGGCGCTAATCAACCGAGCACCGCGCTTCCCTCCAACGCTTTCCCCAACCGCCCCGCCAGCGGCCCGCGGACAGGTTTACAGCCGCCGCCGCGCGCAGACCTCGAAAAGGCGCGGTCCGACCCCTGTATCAGGCAGGCAGGAAGACCCAGTAAGCGCCGCCTTGGCCCCTTCCCCGCCCACGGGCCCTGGAGCCCCAGTCCCCAGCTTGTCCATTCCTGGCAACCTGCATGCTCCAGGGGCGCCCAATCCACCTTTCTCAGGCTTCCCAAATATTTCACCACTTGCTCCTCCTGGCCAACCGCACAGTACCCCACTTCCCCCAATAGAGACTAGGAGTGAGACATTAACCTTGGCTATGATATTTAAGGGGAAACCAACTCAATAATCAAGATAAATACTTTCATGTGACATTTAAAATTTTTTTCAAAATAAAAACCTAAAAGTACTGTGAGGTACTATGCTGCTGCTGCTGCTAAGTCGCTTCAGTCGTGTCCGAATCTGTGCGACCCCATAGGCGGCAGCCCACTAGGCTCCTCTGTCCCTGGGATTCTCCAGGCAAGAACACTGGAGTGGGTTGCCGTTTCCTTCTCCAATGCATGAAAGTGAAAAGTGAAAGGGAAGTCACTCAGTCGTGCCCGACTCTTCGCGACCCCATGGACTGCAGCCTACCAGGCTCCTCCATCCATGGGATTTTCCGGGCAAGAGTACTGGAGTGGGGTGCCATCGCCTTCTCTGATGAGGTACTATAGGAGAGAGAAAACAAAAGGAAGAGTTAGACTATCTTTATTTTAAAATCTGTTATTTTTATTACGGAATTTTTTGGGTTTTTTTCAATATTGCATTAAATTGTTATTGTTGTTGTTCTTAATCTTCAGTACTGAGTATTTTGAGTTCTGAGTATATCCCTAAATTTTGCACTGGGAAGTGAGTACTTCAGTCACTGTGCATAACTTAGGCTACTGACAGCCCTCCCCTACTGTCAGCTTCAGTGTGGTAGTGGCAGAAAGGCTAGGAAAGCGCAAGTAGCCACCTTCTCCTCAGAGTCTGTCGGAGGCTAGCAAGAAACTTCCAGAACTGCAAACCCTCTAGATGTGTCCCAGCACAAGGTCTCAGTGGAGGGCAGGGACAGGAGAGTTAACCAGCATTCTGGCTACTGGCCACTACCAAACTAATAAGTTTATTAATATTCTTTCTAGTAAGTCATTCCTACTAACAGTGTTTTCATTATTTTAATGATATAAACTACAAAGCATGAAGAATACTTACATAATAAACACCTGACAGCTAAGTGAAGATGAAAGTCACTCTATCATATCCGACTCTTTGGGACCCCATGGACTGCTTCCCAGGCTTCTCTGTCCATGGAATTCTCCAGGCCAGAATACTGGAGTGGGTAGCCTATCCCCTCTGGAGGGGATCTTCCCGACCCAGGAATTGAACCGGGGTCTCCTGCTGCAGTCCATTGGGTCACTAAGAGTCAGACATGACTGAGCAACTTCACTTTCACTTTTCCTTTCATGCACTGGAGAAGGAAATGGCAACCTACTCCAGTGTTCTGGCCTGGAGAATCCCAGGAACAGGGGAGCCTGGTGGGCTGCCGCCTATGGGGTCGCACAGAGTCGGACACGACTGAAGCGACTTAGCAGCAGTAGCAGCACCATGCTAACTCCATAGCTCAGCCAAGTGGTGTGACACCAGCAATCCCCTCTCCCTCTGCAGCATTTGGGCCAGTGTTCATTGTGCACTGATTGATCTGCTGCCAGTCCATGCTGCAAAACCAGCATCTAACCTATATTCCAAATCATTGCTCTACAGTTGGCCACCAGACCTGTGCTGGTCCCCTGGAATTCCAATCAGCTTCCTCAGAAACACTGCTGCTACCACCAGGATGGGGAGGAGAAAGAAGGGTGCCCTCCCCTTTTATGATGACTTCTTTCCAGACTCTTGAGTTAAAACCAGACCATAATGTTTGGCAGCTGAAACTAAGACCTGGGTGATATTACCCAAAGCCACATAAGGAAGATGATTTGAGGTAATTCAGAGACCTTTTGAATAATCTTTTGATTATTGTCTCCAATACTTTGGCCATCTCATGCGAAGAGTTGACTCATTGGAAAAGACCCTGATGCTGGGAGGGATTGGGGGCAGGAGGAGAAGGGGACGACAGAGGATGAGATGGCTGGATGGCATCACTGACTCGATGCACATGAGTTTGGGTGAACTCCGGGAGTTGGTGATGGACAGAGAGGCCTGGCGTGCGATTCATGCGGTTGCAAAGAGCTGGATATGACCAAGTGACTGAACTGAACTGAACTGAACTGATTGTCTTTTGAATAATCATGCATTTGTGCTTAGTCGCTCAGTCATGTCCAACTCTTTGCCGGGCTCCTCTGTCCTTGGGGATTCTCCAGGCAAGAATACTCATTGCCATGCCCTCCTCCAGAGGATCTCCCCAACCCAGAAATCAAACCCAGGTCTCCTTCATTACAGGCAGATTCTTTACCAGCTGAGCCACTAGGGAAGCCCAACCATGCTTTTATTTTTAGCATCAGTAGAAACAAAATTAGCCTGCTATTGTAGTTTAATATACTTTTCAATAATTTTGAATTTGCATCAAAAATTTTTTTAATTATACATTCATTTTGATGCAAATTCAAAATTATTGAAATAGTATATTAAACTACAATAGTAGGCTAATTTTGTTTTTAGTGATGCTAAAAAGAGTAGTAAAAGTCTTAACACAATATATTTAAAGTAAATAATAAAAGAGCTCTCAGAAGCTATTAGAGCATCCACAGAACCTGGCAGTTGGACTCCTAGCATATGTGATCACCTAAGAACTCTATTCTATCTGCCCAGGTTGTACAAACACTGATCCTAACAAGATACTGCATATGGCACCCCACTCCAGCACTCTTGCCTGGAAAATCCCATGGATGGAGGAGCCTGATAGGCTACAGTCCATAGGGCCGCTAAGAGTCGGACATGACTGAGCGACTTCACTTTCACTTTTCACTTTCATGCATTGGAGAAGGAAATGGCAACCTACTCCAGTGTTCTTGCCTGGAGAATCCCAGGGACAGCAGAGCCTGGTGGGCTGCCTGGGGTCGCACAGAGTTGGACACAACTGACGCAACTTAGCAGCAGCAGCAGTTTTGAAAAGGCTCTGGATTCTTGGGACCAGTTAGTTGCCTGAGACTCCAGTCCCAACAGAACTAATTCAGTCACAACCAATTTTCCCAGTGCTACTTTACTGAGGACCTGGGTGATGTTACACAAAGCTGTATAAGGAACATGATTTGAGGTAATTTACAGACTAGTCCCATTCCTACAAGATTTGCTAGGAACAAATACAAAAGCTTTCAACTTGACCAGGGCTCAACTTTTATTCTTTTTTTAAGATTTATTTTTTTAAATGTGGACTGTTTTTAAAGTCTTTATTGAATTTGTTACAATATCGCTCCTGTTTTCTGTTTTGGTTTTTTGGCCATGAGGCATGTGGGATCTTAGTTCCCTGACCAGGGATTGAACTGGCACCCCCTGCATTGAAGGGTGAAGTCTTACCCTTTGAACCACAAGGGAAGTGCCATGGCTCAACTTTTAAATTCACAATGGCGAAGGGAAAAAAAAAAGGCATCTGGCTTTCCTACTTCATTTCTCTTTTAGTTGGTTTTGCTTTTTCTCCCTCAGAATAATGAGCCAAACTGCTGTTTTCTTTATACCTCTGTCGTTTTCTAAAGCCAGTAAATGTTATACCATCATAATTATAACAACACAAATAATGAGTCATAAACACTTCTGTAATCCTAGAAGCCCTGAGCATGCACTTCTAGAGACGGTGAACTGAAGAAACTGAACTGTGTAATTAAAATAAACTTTTCCCGACCACAACCTCATCTTTTTTTTTTTAATGATAATAGAGGTTTTCATGTATTATGTGGCTACTCTGTACCAAGCACTGTGCTAAGTACATTACATGTGTGTGTGCGTGCACTCAGTGGCGCTTGACTCTTTGTGACCCTATGAACTGCAGCCTGCCAGGCTCCTCTGTCCATGGGATTTTCCACGTGAGACTACTGGAATAGTTTACCATTTCCTTCTCCAAGGGATCTTACCCACTCAGGGATAGAACCCATGTCTCTTGTGTCTCCTGTGTTAGCAGGCAGACTCTTTATCACTGTGCAACCTGAGAAGCCCTAAATATATTACATATGATTTATTATTTCATTGATACAATTTTATGGAATGGGGACTTCTCCAGTGGCTCAGCAGTAAAGAATCTGTCCGCAATGCAGGAGACGAGGGTTCAATCCCTGGGTCGGGAAGATCCCCTGAAGAAGGAAATGACAATTCACTCTAGTAATCTTGCCTGGAAAATCTCATGGACAGAGGTCTACAGTCCTTGCTGTTGTGGTTTAGTCATTCAGTCACATCCAGCTCTTTTGCAACCCCATGGACTACGTAACCCACCAGGCTCTTCCATCTATGGGATTTTTCAGGCAATAATACTGGAGTGGGTCGCCATTTCCTTCTCCAGGGGATCTTCCCAACCAATGGAGTCGCTAAGGAATTGGACATGACTGAGCAACTAAACAATGACAAGTCTGTGCCAAGCATTGTGCTCGGCACATTATATACGATTTATTACTTCACTGATACATATTTTGACACTTACTACACTGTCTTTCATTATGATGCGGCCATTTCCTAAGAAATGCCCTAGGTAGCTCCCAATGAAAATATCAAGGGAGCACAACTTATGCACTGGAGTCTCCTTACCTGTATCCCAAGCTACACTCCTGCTCATTTGTTTCATCCTCTGTATTGGCATAAGACCCATCTTTCTAAATATTTAATCTCTTTAACCATGTAATTCCCTTCCAAAGAATCACCCTCCTTAGCCTCTTGACTTCAAGAAGCATCCCAGTCTTATGCCTGGTGCTCCTAGATGGAACTAGTTCCTGGTTCCAGTCTTACAAGATACTGTTCTCAAGGAGACAACATTCCTTCCACTCCTGGGTTTCACCTGGCTCCAAATGCCCTCTTCCACCCTCTCTGCCAATGTAGCCTAATGGTTAGGAGTAGAGTTTTGGAGTCTCACTTCAAGGGCAGATCCCAACTCCTCTGCTGATATGACATCTGATGCATTAAGCAATTTGTAAATAAGGTCATTATGTCTTGTCCTGGGAACTTTCCCCTTTTCTAAAGGTGACTTAATTAGTTGAATTAGTTAACCCCAAGAGAAAACTGTGCAACAGGCAGGCAACTGGGGGTGGAAATGGGAATGGGAGTGGGAAGGAATTTGGGATAAGGGACTCCAGATGGAGACAGAATTGAAAGGAAAATGGTTTTTAATAACTTTCTATCGCCTTACATCCAAGACCTCCTAAGATGTAGGCAATAATTTAAGAAATAAGTGGGGAGCCAAACTAACACGTTTTGCAAGGAATGTGACCACAGCTAACTACAGGAATTGAGAAAGTGGACCCAAGGATACCAACTCCCAGCCCGCCCGCTGCCTCAACTCCAACCTAGGGGAAACCGCGACTGGAGCGGACCCAACTCTCGCAATCCTGCAGATGGGGGTGGGAGGAAAACGGCTTTGCTCCGCCCTCCGAGCTGGGCGGTGACCTGTAGGCGGCAGCGCTCCCAGCTTTCCCCGGCTCTCATTTAGAGCACAGCACTAGAAACGCGGATCGCCGTGAGCGCTCTGAGGTTAGAAGTCCGGCGGCGACATGAGCTCGAGGCCGGTGTTCCTGAGTGCGGCTGATGTACAGGACCACCTCCACAGCTCCAGCTTGCTCATCGCGCCTCTGGAGACCGCTCTGGCCAACTTCTCCAGCGGCCCCGACGGAGGAGTCGTGCAGCCTGTGCGCACCGTGGTGCCAGTCGCCAAGCACAGGGGGTAAGTGAGGAAGGCCGGGTCCGGGGCTGGAGAAACTGGAAAGGAGGAAGGGGAGGGGTGAGAAGGGAAGCAGCAGGAGAAAAGAAAGGAGGCTTCCCTAATCCTTACTAATAACACCTTTCACCTAATTTGAGCAACCCACTGTGGGCGCTTTAAAGCTGTTATTTGGTTTCATTCAACACACTCCATATGTACGTGGCTATTGATGCAGCTATTTGCTGATGGGAAAACCGAAGACTCAAGAGGTGAAGCGAATGACCCAAGGTTATGGCAGCTAGTAAGTGGCAGAACTGGGGTGGTTTTTCTCATCCAGAGGCAGACTCGAACGTACTCTGCACACTGCTAAAGGCAACGGCAGAGGGATGGGGACAAAGGAGGGAGAAGGCCAGTAGGGCAGTGAGTGGGGAAAGAGAAAGAAAGGGACATAGGGACTTGACAGGATGTCTCAGCATCGACAGGAAGGGGTTGAAGTTGCTCCCTCTCTTCTTCTAGGTTCCTGGGGGTCATGCCTGCCTACAGTGCAGCAGAGGACGCCCTGACCACCAAGCTGGTCACCTTCTACGAGGACCACAGCGCCACCTCCACTGTCCCCTCCCATCAGGCTACCGTGCTACTCTTCCAGCCGAGCAACGGCTCCCTTCTGGCGGTGAGCAACTCCCTGCCCAGGGGTTTAGCCGGGGCCCTTGTGCACAAAGCTAGCTCAGAATTTAGGCAAGGGGGCGTATTGAATGTGACCACATATGCCCCTCTCTGAATGACTGGATGCCAGTGACTGTGCAGGTTACCTGTGACTGTGTATCTGTTTCTAGGACTGCCTGAGGATGTAACCCAGCATCAGAGACCACTGCTGCTTCCAGTGTGTGAACTTGCGGAAGTAATGATCTCATCATTCTTGCAGTGATCTTGTCCTATTACCAGTTACTACAAATATACAGCTTGCACAAATCCAGTAGCTAAGGAAACTTTTAACAGGAATCTGTAACATGAAGTTATATGAGTTACAGATTAGGGGCGCTCTCTAATACCTGGGAGTTTTTTCTAAGGGGTATACACAGTGACCTGTTTTAACATTTAATGATAATATCAAAAAAATAGTAGTGGTCTGTATTTGTGAATTACTTTGTGTATGTCAGACACTGTTCTAAATACTTCATATGTATTAATGCTTTTAATTCTTAAAACCACTCTGTGAGGTAATTTTATTACCCCATTTTGTAGATGAGAAAATTGAGTCAAAGAGCAACTATGCCAAGCATTGCCAAGTTTACATAGCTAACAGGGACACTGATGGACTTCATACCTACTCTGTGTGAGCCCAGGGCCTATACTGTCTTAGCATAGTAGACTATGCTCCTCTGCCTTTCTGATTGCCACTTACTGGGCACTTATTATGTGCCAGGCAGAAGAAATTGATCTCATTCAATTCTGACAACTTTCCTCTAAAATTTTCTCAGAATTTCAGGCTCCCCAAGGAAGCTGGCTACGTATTACTCCTCTGAAAAGAGTATTTAGTTCTTGACAACTTCTGCTCACCCAATGGAAATGACATCCATACTACTTACCAACAGTGCTTACCCAGGAAATTGGTACCACCTCAGGCTTTGGAACTAAATGACAGGGCCTGAAATTCTTCCTGAATCTGACTGATAGCCAAGCAGTTCACTTCCTTGTCCATAAAATGAGAATACTGCTACTACTTGATGAGGATCAATTGAGATGAATAATATAAACAGAGGCCAGCAGAGCAAAGGATGGTGGTTATTACTAGCCAGGTATAATTCAGAACCACCTGGGGAGATTTTAAAAACAATGTCGTCTGGGTCCTCTCCCTAGTGATCCAGATTCAGTTAGCCTAAGGATATATCTGAGCATCAGTATCTTCACAAACCTACCCAAGTGTGCAGGAGGAGTTGAGAGCCACTGAGGTAGAGTTTCAGGGCCCTTGCACAGGTGTCAGGTGACTTACTTTGAGAATCCTGGGGCAAATAAAGCAAAATGGGCATTTCTTGAGGGCTGGCCACATGTTAAATGTCTTCATTTTTGCCAATGCTTTTAAACCTCACAAAAACCCTATGAATGGTTGCCATTATCTTTGTTTGTACAGGTAGGAAAAACAAAGTGCTTAGAGATTAAGATATTTGTTCAAAGTTACATATCTTATAAGTGGAGGAATTGGTTCCAGGCAAAACACTCTCCTTGCAGACTATTATGATGCTTTCTGGTGCTTCCCAGGTACTAGTGGTTAAAGATCCACCTGCCAATGCAAGAGACACAGAGATGCAAGAGACACAGGTTTGATCCCTGGATCAGGAAGATTTCCCAGAGTAGGAAATGGCAACCCACTCCAGCCAATATTCCTGCCTGGAAATCCCATAGACAGAGGAGTCTAGTGGGCTATAGTCCATGGGGTCGCAAGGAGTCAAACACAACTGAACCCACACACACACATACACACACACAATGCTTCCAGGGCTAACTCTTTTAGAGCATCTTCTCTCTGCTTAAGTGGTGAATCCAGGTGCCCCTTGCTCACTGTCTCTCCTTTCCTCCAAGGTCATGGATGGAAATGTCATAACTGCAAAGAGAACAGCTGCAGTGTCTGCCATTGCCACCAAGGTAAGATTAGTGCAAGCTGGTGGGTGGAATTGAGTATCTCAAATTTGAAGGTCTAAGTAGAAGTGAGGAACATTTTTATTTTCTATGGGCATAGGTGAAATATCATATGCCAAATGTAGGATATCAGATGAGCACAGTGATTCACAAAATGATTGGCTACCATAATGAGCCCAAGATTCTGGGTACCTTACATGTGCTCTTTCCGACCATCACCCCAGCCTTGATGATTATCTCCTTTTGCCAAGTATAGGAAATATGACTCACAGAGGTTTTGCAAGTTGATCAGGATCACACAGCTAATAAGTGGCAGAGCAGGAATTTAAAACTTAACCTCTTGATTCCCAGACTGCTTTCCTGCCCCTGATCCACACTGTTCCTGGCAAATCAGTGTGGTTGCCTCATAGGCCAGGGTCAGGACTACACTAAAAGCAGAGGGGACAACATATCCGAGCCAGAAAAATGTATTCATTCAGATCCTATCATGTATCAGGCACTGTTCTAAATGTCAGAGATGTGGTAGTGAACAAAACAGAGGGTGACATGCACAGGGCTGGTGAGACAATAAAATAAAAAGTGAAATTCGTAGTATGATTTGCTAAAAAAAAAAAAAAGTAACCAACAACAAACCCTTTTTGAGTTTAATAATAGGCTAGAGTTTGCTCCTAAACCACCACCCACACCACCAGTTAGAAGGATGAAAATAAAGCAGAATCGAGGGTATTGGGAAGCAGTGGCATTTAAAATTATCAAGGAAAGACCTCACTGAGGTGACATTTGAGTAAAGACTGAAAAAAAAGTGAGTGACTGAAACAGGAGGAGGGTAGGAGCAGAAGGAATAGCAAGTGATACAGGTGATAATGTTTCTAAGCAGTGCAAGGGCATCCTACAAGAAGAACAGTATTTTTAGAGGTTAGGGTGAAAAAGAAGAGGTATGGAATCTTTCACATTAAAGATCTGGGAGTGCTGACTTATGAGGCCTAGGCAGAAAGGAAACGTGGGGCCAGTGGAGGGTTGGAGCACCAAAGACCAGATGTTCAGATTGTGAGTGTTTTAAGGTCTTCTAAACACATGATGATGGAGAAGGCAATGGCATCCTACTCCAGTACTCTTGCCTGGAAAACCCCATGGATGGAGGAGCCTGGTAGGCTGCAGCCCATGTGGTCTCAAAGAGTTGGACATGACTGAGCAACTTCACTTTCACTTTTCACTTTCATGCATTGGAGAAGGAAATGGCAATCCACTCCAGTGTTCTTGCCTAGAGAATCCCAGGGATG
This sequence comes from Bos grunniens, assembly GCF_055505025.1. NCBI lineage: Eukaryota > Metazoa > Chordata > Mammalia > Artiodactyla > Bovidae > Bos > Bos grunniens. The sequence goes on from NC_141189.1 coordinate 23,692,505, forward strand.
GGGGAGCCTGGTGGGCTGCCGTCTCTGGGGTCCCACAGAGTCAGACATGACTGAAGCAACTTTGCAGCAGCAGCAGCAGCAAACACATGATGATGGAAAAGGCAATGACACCCCACTCCAGTACTCTTGCCTGGAAAACCCCATGGATGGAGGAGCCTGGAAGGCTGCAGTCCATGTGGTCTCAAAGAGTTGGACACGACTGAGCAACTTCACTTTCACTTTTCACTTTCATGCATTGGAGAAGGAAATGGCAACCCACTCCAGTGTTCTTGCCTGGAGAATCCCAGGGACGGGGGAGTCTGGTGGGCTGCCGTCTACGGGGTCACACAGAGTCAGACATGACTGAAATGACTTAGCAGTAGCAATAGCAAACACATGATGATAAGGGAAGAATGTGGGGCTAAATCTGGTAATTATGTAGCAAGGGATTAGATTACAGTACGCACCTTGAGGAACTGTTTTTTGTTTGTTTGTTTAATTATATCCAGACCCAACTCAGATTAAAGTAATCAAGGGTCTCTGAGGTATGTTCCCTGGTAACTTAGAGGGACTCTAACAATATTGTCCTATATTTGAAAAGGACTTTGATTTTTTCCAAAATAATTTTCAACCCATTGTCTCAACTTATTTTTGGGTTTGTGTGAGAAAGGCAGAGCAAGAATTACTGGCCTCATTTTGTGCAGAAAGAAATGGAGACTAAGATTTCCTGAAGTCAGACAGCACAGGTAGCTATAGGTCTTCTTGTCCCAGGCAAATAGTTTCCAGCCCAGGCTATGCAGCAGCAGCCTCTGGAAATTTTTTTTTTTTAATTCAAAAAATTGAATTGAAATCTCTGAATGTAAGGCCAAAGTGTTTTCGTTTTTTATGCTTTCTAGTTAATTCTGATGATCAACCAGGTTAATTCTTCTAGACCCAGGTCTCAGTTACACTGTGCTTTTTGAATGGATAAAAATATGCACTCCAAGAAATGTTAAGAATCATTGAGTTGATGCTTCAGAGCTTAGGCTTAAACTACCCCACTTTTTCCCTAGGGACTCGGTTGAGCTATTTCAATAAGGAGCAAGGATTTATTTTACTTTTTGTGCTATAGGAGTAGAATGTTTTCTTTCCCATCACTTTTATTTAGGGCTTTCGGGAGAAGGACAAGTATTAGGAAGTTCTTGGGTTTGATGGACACTGTAACTTTGTGTCTGGGTTGCACATACCCTGAGTTGGGGACTCTGGCATGCTTTCTCAGGGTGACAATGCGTATCAGGGTTTATTCTTGACATGCAATTATTCAGCAAATACTTAAGTGCCAACCAGGCACCAGGTCCTGTGCTCAGCATGGGACATAGAATGGTGACTAAAACCAAATACAGAACCTGCAGTCACGGAGCACAGAGTACATTTGGGGAGATAGATATTAATCTAAAGATTGCACCAGTTAACGTGAAAACTACAGTCCTGACAGATACATTGAATGAAAGGGGAGCAAAACAAAAAGTGGGGTGGGGGGAGTGTCTTGCTCCAGGCTGTGGGATTTGCCAAGGCTTATGGGCTTCCCTTGTGGCTCAGCTGGTGAAGAATCTGCCTGCAATGTGGGAGACTTGGGTTCTATCCCTGGATTGGGAAGATTCCCTCAAGAAAGGGACAGTTACCCACTCCAGTATTCTTGCCTGGAGAATTCCATGGACTGTATGGTCCATGAGGTCACAGAGTCAGACACAACTGAGAGACTTACATTTCTTTTGTGAGGGTTAGCTGAGCTTCACTTCAGTTTAGTTCAGTTGCTCAGTCGTGTCTGACTCTTTGCAACCCCATGGACTGCAGCACACCAGGCTTCCCTGTCCATCATCAACTCCTGGAGCCTACTCAAACTCATGTCCATTGAGTCGGTGATGCCATCCAACCATCTCATCCTCTGTTGTCCCTTTCTCCTCCTGCCTTAAATCTTTCCCAGCATCAGGGTCTTTTCAAATGAGTCAGTTCTTCACATCAGGTGGCCAAAGTATTGGAGCTTCAGCTTCAACATCAGTCCTTCCAATGAACATTCAGGACTGATTTCCTTTACGATGGACTAGTTGGATCTCCTTGCAGTCCAAGGGACTCTCAAGAGTCTTCTCCAACACCACAGTTCAAAAGCATCAATTCTTCGGCTCTCAGTTTTCTTTATAGTCCAATTCTCACATCCATACATGACCACTGGAAAAACCATAGCCTTGACCAGACGGACCTTTGTTGGCAAGGTAATGTCTCTGCTTTTTAATATACTGTCTAGGTTGGTCATAGCTTTTCTTCCAAAGAGCAAGCGTCATTTTAATTTCATGGCTGCAGTCACCATCTGCAGTGATTTTGGCACCCAAGAAAATAAAGTCTGTCCCTGTTTCCATTGTTTCCCCATCTATTCGCCATCAAGTGATGGGCCCAGATGCCGTGATCTTAGTTTTCTGAATGTTGAGTTTTAAGCCAGCTTTTTCACTCCTTCATCAAGAGGCTTTTTAGTTCTTCTTCACTTTCTGCCATAAGGGTGGGGTCATCTGCATATCTGAGGTTGTTGATATTTCTCCCGGCAATCTTGATTCCAGCTTGTGCTTCATCCAGCCCAGCATTTCACTCTGCATATAAGTTAAATAAGGAGGGTGACAATACACAGCCTTGACGTACTCCTTTTTCGATTTGGAACCGAGATCCAAAATAGCTGAACTTGCATTAGAATAATAATAGGATTTACTTGTGAGGAGCAGAAGGGAAAGTACTCCAGGCAAAGGAAAGAACCTGTGGAGAGCAAAGCCCTGTGGTTGATAAAGGCGTGTGTGCTTGGAGAGCAGCAAGGAGGCTTCTTGCCTGAAAGACCAGAGGTGCAGAGAGTATGTCCAGAGCGGGGAAGCTGGGCTGACCAGAGGGCCAGACCACGCAAGGCCTTAGTGAATGCAAATGAAACATAGTCTTTCAAACTCTTTAAGAAATGTAGCAGATTCATATATATGTTTTTAATTATCTGTATGCTCTAGGAAAAGAATGAAGTGGCACCAATCCTATTATGATTTAATAAATATCATAAATGTTATACCATTTAGGAAAAGAGATGTCAGTTATAACATTATTATCAGGGCAGCAATGTGTCAAGCAGGACAAGCAAGCAGAATTACAGATTTACTCTCAGAGGTTAAAGGTTACTTTTACAGGAAACTGCAACAATTTCTGAAGCCCACATGTACTTCCAAGAATAGATTTATATTAACTGAGAACAGAAAAAAAAATTATTTAGTTAAAGAAAAATTACCTAATTCTCCTTACTGAGTGGGAACATAAGTTATTGTCATTTGGAAACCTTTTCAAATCAAGTTTCTTTGAACTATAGTTGATGGCAGAAAATGGTATCTCTCCTGTGCAGCTACAGGAGAGAGAATCTCTAATCATCTGCTAATATTTGAGACTCCTTTTAGCTAGTGATTAATGATTAAAAACATTTTTGTTTTTAAGGTTGCACTCCAGAATCTCAATAATGGCAATTATTGATACAGAGCAAATCAAGATCAACTTTTATTAAATGAAATAGAGAAAAGACAGAAGATAGTCTTATTTAACACGATGGTTTGAGAGCAAGTGATGTCCTTTCTCAATGCCAGTAGTTCTTAACTGGAAACAGTTAAGACCAACTGTTTCCAGAGACCAACTGCCCCAGAGACAGTTAGCAATGTTTGAAGACATTTTTGGTTGTCACAGTTGAGGGCATTCATTTCATTCATTCATTTCAGTTGCTCAGTCGTGTCCCACTCTTTACGACCCCATGAATCGCAGCACGCCTCCCTGTCCATCACCAACTCCTGGAGTTCACTCAGACTCATGTCCATCGAGTCAGTGATGCCATCCAGCCATCTCATCCTCTGTCATCCCCTTCTCCTCCTGCCCCCAATCCCTCCCAGCATCAGAGTCTTTTCCAATGAGTCAACTCTTCGCATGAGGTGGCCAAAGTACTGGAGTTTCAGCTTTAGCATCATTCCTTCCAAAGAAATCCGAGGGCTGGTCTCTTTCAGAATGGACTGGTTGGATCTCCTTGCAGTCCAAGGGACTCTCAAGAGTCTTCTCCAACACCACAGTTCAAAAGCATCAATTCTTCGGCGCTCAGCCTTCTTCACAGTCCAACTCTCACATCCATACATGACCACAGGAAAAACCATAGCCTTGACTAGATGGACCTTTGTTGGCAAAGTAATGTCCCTGCTTTTGAATATGCTATCTAGGTTGGTCATAATTTTCCTTCCAAGGAGTAAGCGTCTTTTAATTTCATGGCTGTAAATCACCATCTGCAGTGATTTTGGAGCCCCCAAAAATAAAGTCTGACACTGTTCCACTGTTTCCCCATCTATTTCCCATGAAGTGATGGGACCAGATGCCATGATCTTTGTTTTCTGAATGTTGAGCTTTAAGCCAACTTTTTCACTCTCCACTGAGGGCATAGGGGGTGCTAATGGACGGAGGCCAGGGATGCTGCCAAGCATCCTTCAGTGCACAGTACGGCCCTCTCACCTGCCAACTACCCAAAGCCTGCCAACAAAGAATTATCCAGCCCAAATATCAGTAGTGCTGAGGTCAAGAAACCCTGCTGTATTTCTCATAGGTAAGAGTAAATACGTGCCAATTCTGTGCAAATAAGACTGTCTCTGTTTTAATGGAACTCACATACAAGTACAGGAAAATAAATTTGTAAACAAACAAGTGCTATGAAGTGGTAAATTCTATCAGAGAGGTCAGAAAGACTTTACTGGAGAGCTGATCATACAACTTCATCCCCAAATAAAGACGCACATATACCCTGAGGAGGTCCCACAAATGCCATCTCTACATTCCTCTTTAAAGGAAGACAGAGGCTGAGACAGGATCAACAGAGAGTAGGCACAGAAAATATAGCTTGAGAACCTAGGTTCACAAGGATTCATGGATTCCAAAAGCAACTCACAGCTCTGAGAAGTAGGTTGGTATATCATGTCCCTGAGATGGGGTAGCACAGGAGAAAGCATGTGGGCATTGGAGAATGAAAGATGAGGTTTTGGAGCCCTATTGTGCCATTTAATAATTACAGGGCTCTAAGCAAGTTACATAACTTCTTTGGACCTCAATTTCTTTATCTGTAAGAAGAGGGTAACTGGGAGCATCTAGCGCATGGGGTCAATTGTTTGGACTAAAAAAGATCGTGAAGGTTAAGCATTGGTATATATTATGTACCCAGTTAAGGCTTTTCTCTCCCTCCCGCACCATACAGAGTGGAAATAGAAAAACAAAATGACATCTCCTTGATTGCCTGAGAGGTTTTGAATAAAGGTCCCCTGATTCTCAAACTGTACTTGATCCTCTCCTGACTTCAAGAGTCTCTCTTGATCTTTTTTATCTCCTTTCTCTCAAATAGTTTTTGAAACCTCCCAACAGTGAAGTGTTGTGTATCCTTGGAGCTGGGGTCCAGGCTTACAGCCATTATGAGGTCTTCACAGAACAGTTCTTCTTTAAGGAGGTAAGTCCAGGGAGGGAGGTGGGGGATGTGGGGAGGAAGCAGCAGTCACATTTCTCTGTACTCCTTTGTTAAAATGTAAGTTATGCTGAAATTGTCAGGTTGGGAGTACAACCATCTAGACCATTCTTTTATTGACTTGTGTGAAAGTCCCATTGGAGATGAAGAGTTGGGAGGAAGGCCTGAGTCACTTCTTCCAGTTTCTCAGTTTGTGGAGTACACCTAGGCACACAGAGCCTATGCAGTTACTTAAAGGATTGTATTATATCCAGGGCATACATGCAGTTATTCTTTCGGCCCCTTTCTGTTGCTTCTCTTAGCAGAATCTGGGGTCCTTAAGTATTCAAGGGTTAGGAATCCAGGAACTGACAATGAGGTCTGGAGAGCAGGAGGCCACAGCATGCCCCTTCAAAGCCTAGACATCAGTGCACTTTTCCCCATTCTGCCTGGCTCACGCTTCCTGTTATTTTTGATACACTTGATACTGCTTATATTTGATTTTTTTTCTGTGTGTGAGAGGCGTGGGGCAGATTTAAGGTGTGATTTTTTATGATAGAACCAGTACCTCTGCTTTGAGAAATGAAAATATAAGGAAGAAAAAAAAAAAGAAAAATCCCCTTTTATCTGTTTTCAAAGTCAAGTAGTTAACATTTCTAGTCTTCTCTCATCTGCTTTTCATAACACAGTTTTATGATTTTTTATGCTTTTCACCAAGGTATAATTGACATACAATATCATATGAGTTTCAGGTGTGCATCATGGTGATTGGATATTTATAGGCATTTCAAAATGGTCACCATGATAAATCTGGTTACCCTTTGTCACCATACAAAGTTATTATAGCATTATTGACTGTATTCTTTATGCTGCACATTGTATCCCCATGACTTAATTATTTTATAACTAGAAGTGTGTACTTCTTAATCCCCTTCATCTATTTCACTCATCCCCAGATCCTCCCTCACCCTTCTGGCGATCACCACAAGGAGTTTCTTTCATTTGTTCTCTGTGTATATATATCAGTTTCTCAGTTATTTTCTTTGTTCATTCATTTGAGGTTTTTTTGATTACACATGTAAGTGAGATCATATACTATTTGCCTTTCTCTGTCTGACTTATTTAGCGTAGCATAAAAACCCTCAAGATCCACACATTTTTGTCTCAGCTAACAAAATTTCATTATTTTTACGGATGAACAGTATTTCATTTTGTGTGTGTGTGTACATGACAATTGCTTTATCCATTTATTCACTGATGGACACAGGTTGTTTCCATATCCTGGTTATTGTAAATAATGCTGCCATGAATATAGGGGTTCCTACCACTTTTTGCCTTACTGTTTTGTTTTCTTCAGAGAAATACCCAGAACTGGAATTACTGGATCATATGGTAGTTTTTTGTTCTCTACTTTTTATTTAAATTTAAAAAAATGTTTACAATCTCATGTTGGCTTCTGCCATACAACAATGTAAATTATACATACCTCCCCTCTCTCCCTAGCCTCCCTCCCCTGCCCCCATCCCATCCCTCCAGGTCATCACAGAGAGCCAGACTGGGCTCCCTGTACTACACAGCAACCTCTCACCAGCTACTCTTCTTACACCTGATATTGTATGTGTGTTGGTGCTACTTTCTCAACTCATGCCACTCTCTCCCTCCCACACAGTGTCCACAAGTCCATGCTCTATATCTGTATCTCCGTTCCTTCCCTGAAAATAGTTTCCTTAGCATCATTTTTCTAGATTCCATATATATGTGTTAACATACTATATTTGTTTTTCTCTTTCTGACATGCTTCACTCTTTATAACAGGATTTAGGTTCATCCACCTCACTAGAACTGACCTGATTCAAATTTGTTCGTTTTAATGGCTGAGTAATATTCCATTGTATATATGTACCACATCTTCTTTATCCATTCATCAATTGATGAACATCTAGGTTGCTTCCAGGTCCTGGGTATTGTAAACAGTGCTGCTATGAACACTGGGCTACAGGTGTCTTTTTGATTATTTTTTTCTCAAGGTGTATGCCCAGTAGTGGGGTTGCTGGATCATATGCTAGTTTTTTTCCTAGATTTTAAAGGACTCTCCATAATGGCTGTTTCAGTTTGCATTCCCACCAACAGTGTAGGAGGGTTCCCTTTCCTGCACATCCTCTCTAGCATTTATTATTTTAGATTTTTTGTTGATGGCCATTTTGACTGGTATGAGGTGATACCTAATTGTAGTTTTGATTTGCATTTCTCTAAAAGTTAGTGATGTTGAGCATCTTTTGTCTTTGCCATCTGTATGTCTTCTTTGGAGAAGTGTCTTTAGGTCTTCTGTCCGTTTTTTGATTGGGCTGTTTGTTTTCCTAATATTGAGCTATATGAGCTGCTTATTGGAGTATAGTTGAGTCACAATGTTGTATTAGTTTTAAGTATACAGAAACATGATTTATATATATATGTGTGTGTATATTCTTTTTCAGATTCTTTTTACATACAAATTATTACAGAATATTGAGTAGAGTTTCCCATGTAATATAGTTGGTCATCGTTGATTATCTGCTTTATATATAGTAGTGTGTATATGCTAATCCCAACCTCCAAATTTATCCCTCACCCTCAGCCTTTGCCCTATGGTAACTATAAATTTGTTTTTGAAGTCTTTGAGTCTGTTTCTGAAATAAGCTCATTTGTATCATTTTTTTAGATTCCACATATAAGTGGTATCATATGATATTTGTCTTTCTCTGATTTACTTCACTTAGTATGGTAATCTATAGGTCATCCATGTTGCTGCAGATGGCATTATTTCATTCCTTTTATGGCTGAGTAATATTCCATTTTATGTATGTACCACATCTTCTATATTCATTCATCTGTCTATAGACATTTAGGTTGCTTCCATGTCTTGGCTATTATGAATAGTGCTATAGTGAACATTGGGGTGTGTCTATCTTTTCAATTTATGGTGTTCTCTGGATATATGCCCAGGAGTGGGATTCCTGGATCATATGGTAGCTCTATTTTTACTTTTTTAAGGAACTTCCATACTGTTTTCTATAGTGACTTCACCAGTTTACATTCCCACTGTGTGGGAGGGTTCCATTTTCTGCACACACTCCTCCAGCATTTGTTGTTTGTGGACTTTTTGATTATGGCCATTTTGACTAGTGTGAAGTGATACCTTGTTGTAGTTTTGATTTGCATTTCTCTAACAATGAGTGATGTTGAGCATCTTTTCATATGCTTTTTGGCCATTTGTATGTCTTCTTTGAAGAAATGTCTATTTAGAGCTTCCACCCATTTTTTAATAGGGTTCTCTTTCAATTGAGCTGCATGAGCTGTTTGAATATTTTGGAGATTAATCCCTTGTTGGTCACTTCATTTGGAAATATTTTCACCCATTCTTTGGGTTATCTTTTCATTTTGTTATGGTTTGTTTTGCCGTACTAAAGCTTTTAAGTTTAATTAGGTCATATTTGTTTATTTTTGTTTTCAATTCCATTACTCTAGGAAGTAGACCCAAAAAGTTATTGTTGTGATTTATGTCAAAGAGTGTCCTGCCAATGTTTTCCTCTAAGAGTTTTATAGTGTCTAAGCTTACATTTAGGTTTTAATTCATTTTTAGTTTATTTTTGTGTGTGATGTTAGAAAGTGTTCTAATTTAATTTTTAAAATGTAGCTGTCCAGTTTTCCCAGCACCACTTATTGAAGACACTGTCTTTTCTCCATTGCATCATCTTACCTCCTGCACTAGAGAACAATTATAGATGGATGCGTTTATCTCTGGGCTGTCTATCTTGTTCCATTGATATATATGTCTGTTTTTAAGCCAGTACCATTACTGTTTTGATTACTGTAGTTCTGTAGTATAGTCAAAAGTCAGTGACACTAACTCCTTGAGCACCATTTTTCTTTCTCAAGATTGCTTTGGATATTCAGGGTCTTTGGTGTTTCTATACAAATTTTTAAATTTTTTGTTCTAGTTCTATGAAAAATGCCATGAGTAATTTGTAAATTACCTTGGGTAGTATAGTTATTTTAACAATATTGATTCTTCTAATCCTAGAACATGGTATATCTTTCCATCTGTTTGTGTCATCTTTGATTTATTTCATCAGCACCTTGTAGTTTTTAGAGTACAGGTCTTTGCCTCTTATGGTAGGTTTATTCCTACATATTCTATTCCCTTTGATGTGATGGTAAATGGGATTTTTGCCATAATTTCTCTTTCTGATCTTTTGTTGTTAGCCCATAGAAATGCAATAGATTCCTGTGTGTTAATTTTGTATCCTGCAATTTACTGAATTCATTGATGAGCTCTAATAGTTTTCTTGTAGCATCTTTAGGATTTTCTGTATCATCTGCAAACAGTGACAGTTTTATCTCTTCTTTTCCTATTTGGATTCCTTTTACTTCTTTTTCTTCTCTGATTGCCATGGCTAGGACTTCCAAAACTATGTTGAATAAAAGTAGTGAGAGTAAACATCCTTGTCTTCTTGATCTTAGAAGATATTGCTTTCAGCTTTTCAACACTGGGTTATCTGTGGGTTTGTCATATATGTCCTGTATTAGGTTGAGGTATGCTCTCTCTATGCTCACTTTTGGAGAGTTTTTATCATAAATGGGTATTGAATTTTGTTAAAAGCTTTTCCTGCATCTACTAAGATGATCATATGGTTTTCACTCTTCAGTTTGTTAATGTGGTGTATCACACTGACTGATTTGCAAATGTTGAAAACTTCTTGCATCCCAGGGATCAGTCCTGCTCGATCACGGTGTATGATCTTTTAATATATCATTGGGCTCAGTTTGCTAGTAGTTTGTTGAGTACTTTTGCATATATGGTCATCAGTGATATTGGCCTATAATTTCTTGTTTTGTGGCATCTTTGTCTGGTTTTGGAATTAGGTGATGACAGCCTCATAGAATGAGTTTGGGAGTGTTCTTTCCTCTGCAATTTTTGGAATAGTTTCAGAGGGATCATGTTAGCTTTTCTCTAAATGTTTGATGAAATTCACCCATAAAGTTGTCTGGTTATGGACTTTTGTTTGTTGGGAGTTTTTTACTCATGGTTTCAATTTCATTGCTTGCGATTGATCTGTTCATATTTTCTACTTCTTTGATTCAGTTTGGGAGATTTGTCCTCTTCTCATAGGTTGTCCATTTTATTAACGTATAGTTGCTTGTAGTACTCTCATGATCTTTTGTATTTATGCGGTGTCAGTTGTGACTTCTTTTTCATTTCTAATTTTATTACTTTGAGTCTTCTTTTTCTTAATGAGTCTGGCTAAAGGTTTCTCAATTTTGTTTATCTTTCCAAAAAACCAGCTTTTAGTTTCATTTATATTTCCCATTGTTTTCTTTGTCTCTATTTAAGTTCTGATCTTTGCAACTTATTTCCTTCTACTAACGTTGGGTTTTGTTTGTTCCTCTTTCTCTAGTTGCTTTAGGTATAAGGTTAGGTTATTTATTTGATATTTTTCTTGTTTTCTGAAGTAAACTTGTATTGCTATAAATTTCCCTCTTGGAATTGCTTTTGCTGAATCCCAGAGGGTTTGGATCATCATGTTTTCATTTTTTATTTATCTCTAGGTGCTTTTTTCCTTTGCCTTTGATTTCTTCAGTGACCCATTGGTTGTTTAGTAACATATTGTTTAGCCATCACTTGTTTGTGTTTTTTTCAATTTTTCCCTTGTAGTTTATTTCTAATTTAATAGTGATGTGAATGGTGGACTTAATAGTTTCTTTGGAAAAATATTTATTGAGAACCTTTGCCCATTTTAAATAAGGTTGTTTATTTTTATATTAAGTTTTATAAGTTCTTTGTATTTTTTGAATATTAACTTCTTATAATGTAGTTTTAATCATTAATCTTTTAATCATAGTTTTAATAGTTTTCACCGAATGTTGTAACATCAGTTTTCCAGCTTACCTCATATTGGTATAGTATTTCAACTTTTCTATCAAGAACGGTAGTATGGTTAACCATTTTCTTATAACTGGGCTTATTATACTGTTTTCACCTTAATTAATGAACTTATTCACATATAACATTTATTTCTATACTCATTATATTTCCTTATGAGGGCTTCTTTAGGCCTTATTTTCAACTGAAGGCTGACAACTGCCACCGCAAACATTAAAATATATTAAACAAGCTAGCAAGTCCCCACTTCCTGGTGATGCCAGTGACCACCCTCTCCCTGCAAGCACTTCCCAGGAATCTAATTGTAGCTACTATTCTTGACTTCTCTGTTGCACCATTCACTCCTGTAAGTAAGTGTTAGTTGCTCAGTCATGCCCAACTCTTTGTAACCCCATGGACTCTAGCCCACAAGGCTCCTCTGTCCATGAACTTCTCCAGACAAGAATACTAGAGAGAGTAGTCATTCCCTTCTCCAGGGGATCTTCCAAACCCAGGGATCAAACCTGGGTCTCCTGCATTGCAGGCAGATTCTTTACCATTTGAGCCACCAGGTAAGTCCCAATTTACTCCTGAAATCCTTCCAATTTTTAATTCCTTAAATATCCTTCAGAGATCAAGCTGTCCCATGCACAGCACTGCACATCCTGTTTGTTAATCTCACACCTGTTATGACTCCCTTACAGAGTCCCAGACATAAACTGTGAGTTTGATGCTGACCTTGTCAGTTATGATTTGCATTTACATATATGTAAACTTAGGCTGAATGAGGTTAAATAGCTTCAGAAACAGTAAGTGACAGAGCAAAGTTTGATTCTAAACCTGTCTAGCTCCAGAATTTGCTCTACTAATCACTAAGCTATATAATAGCTATTACATTACTGAGGCTGCATGTCTCAAGCTAGAATTGAAAAACCTCCCCCCTTCCTGACATGGAAATGGAGTAGAGAAAGGTCATTTTCAAATCTGGCCTAGACAAATGTTCATTCACCTTAAGGAATGATTTAATTAACTGCAGCCTTAACCCTAGAGTAGTTCAACTTTTCTTTGTAACTCCTAGGTTTGATGAAATGTAAACAGCCAAATAATCACAGCACCAATGTCCCTTTTATTCCCCTGAATGAAGGTGAGAATATGGAACCGCACCAAAGAAAATGCAGAGAAGTTTGTGAACACGGTGCCAGGAGAAGTGCGGATCTGTTCATCGGTCCAGGAGGCTGTGACGGGGGCAGATGTGATCATCACAGTCACCATGGCAACAGAGCCCATTTTGTTTGGTGAATGGGTGAAGCCTGGGGCTCACATCAATGGTAAGCAGAGTGGCTCCATGAACACTGGGTGGCCAGACTCTCCCTTGACTGGACCAAGGGGCTGCATCTGCAGAGTTGTTTTACTCATGCAGAATGCCTGAGCTTTTTACTGGCCTCAGAAACATTTGAACCTTAAAGAAACAGTATGCACTCCAAAGTATGAAACAAAAATCACAAACTCAAAACTAATAAATTTAATTAAAATTTTATAAAGTATAATATGGCAATGATCAATTATAACTCAGTTCTTAAATGTCATGAAATTTAATTACAAAAGCCAAATGACTCACTTGTTCTTACCAACACTTTGGAATTAATTTTTTTTAATTACGGCACAAAATACATTTTATGTGACTAAATGCATTTATGTGAATGCTTTTTCATATGTGGGGTAGGATAATTGGGACTTTAAACATAGGAGTTCCTTGGGCTCCTGAAGATCCTTAGATGACCCTGGGGGTTATAGCAAGATCTGGTCTATATTAAATACTTTGTCTAGCAGGTGCTGTTCTAAATTCTTTGTTATGTACTATATCACTGAATCTTGAAAACAACCTTATGAAGTAGGAACTATTGTTATCATGACCCCTGTATGGTAGGTAAACCAAGGCATGGAAAGATTAAGTAACTTGCCCAAAGTCAAAGGTTTTTAGAGGCAAAGCTGGGATTTGAACTGAGGCAATATACCCTCAAAGCCTAATATCTTGAATGATGCTCTATGTTATCTTTTAGTAAGAAAACTGAAGTCTGATTAGCAAGCAATTGAAGGCTAGAGAATTTAAACATGTTTTAAATGACAGGCAGTGCCCCATGTTTTAGTGACAGGCACATAGGGTGAACTCTAAGATCTCTGCACACATGTGCAAGGGCCAAGTATCATGATTATTTGTTCTTTCACAAATGTGTATTGAATCCCTACCATGGTGCAGGCACTGTTTTACATGCTGGGGAAGCCAAAGTAAACCAGCCATCAAGGTCACTGCTTTCCTGCTGTTTACATTCTAGAGAAGGGAGGTAGACAATAAACAAATAGATGAGCTAGATAGTTCCAGCTAAAGGTTAAGCTCTATGAAGGAAACAAAACATGTATGATTGAAGAATGGGCCATAGAAAATTGAAGGTTTCAGCCTGTATGGGACCGATATTATGAATGTGAATCCAGGGGATAGGTCTTATTGTTCATAAAGCCAGACTCGAACAGTAAGAGCATTTCTAGAAGGACTTGGAACTTCAAGAGAAGTCAGTTCTGGGTAAAATGGACAAGAGCTGAATCTTCAATAAGACTGAGTTGATTTTTTTTTTCCAGCTTAAAGTAGAACATATTTGCTATCTTTGTTTCTGTGGTTAGGAGTCTAGACATGGGTTAGCTAAGTCCTCTGCTCATGCAGGATGAAAGCAAGGTGTTTTCCAGGCTGCAATCTCATCTAGAGCTTGGAGTCTTCTTCCCAGCTCACATGGTTGTGGCAGTTCTTTGTGTTGTAGGACAAGGATGCAAGTTTCCTTGGGGCTGCTCTCAGCTCCAGTTGGCTGTCCACATTTCTTTTCATGTGGACACTCTACCTTCAAAGATAGCAACAGAGAATCTCCCTCATGTTGTATACCTCTCACACTTCGAATGTCTCACTAGGAAGAGCTAACTTGATTTTGAGTTGAGGAGTCTGGTATCTTTCCCTGATCTAAAGACAAAATTGGTTTGTGTGTTTAGAGGCAGTAAATATACTTAAGAAAAGTATGTTACAAGTAGAATTGACAGGGAAACACCAACAACAGATTTTACTTACTTTACAACTTGGCTGAGAGTTAGGCCCAATTCCACCCGTCCCTGCATACCCCTCATTCTTTCTCAGCATCCCACCAGCCAGTCTCTGACCCTCACCCAGTGTAACCCCACTGAAGGAAGGCCAAAGCCCAGCCTGAGTCAGGCCCCTCCCTTTGCTTCCTGGACCACCTCCATTGGCTTGAGTGGCCTTATGCAACCCTTTGAGAATTCACCATGCTCCAAATTAGGGGGAACAAGTGCAATCAGAAGAGGTGGCTTGAGAGGCTAGGGTTTTTCCCACCAGCTTATGATTTATTTACAAGCTTCATTAGTTGGTGCTTCTGTTCTATAGAACTCCTCACACAAACAACCTTCAAGATGGACATTTTGCATCACTGTCTTTGACAATTAGAGTGTGGGGGAACAACAGGAGAGGGAACAAGTAGAGAAAACTGGATGGCAGTGAGAGAAGGCTTACAAATGCTGCCTTATATTTGTATAAAGCTTTATAGCCGTTTCCAAAGACTGGCTGCCATGGGCTGGATCCAGCCAGCAGATGTGTTTTGTTTAGGCCATAGACTGTTAAGTGTTCTGAAAACCAAGAAATAACACATGCAAATAGATTTCCTGCTTCTCTTTTTACAAAAGGAGCAGGGGGGCGGGGGGAGGGCTATCTAAGAGTGGCCCTGCGTTCTTACATGGCAATGGTTCTGCTTGAGCAGAATAGTTAGTGCTCCCTTTAGAAGGGCCTGCTTTCTTCTCTGTGCTGAGTTCTCCACCATTTCTAATCCAGTTCTTCTAACCAGTGCTGCTCATTTTCATTACCTTCCTGGTCCTGCAAGCATTTGATTCAGTCTCAGCATTATCCTATGTCCCAGTGCCAGGAGGCATGATTCCTTGGATTCATCATTATGGTTCTGGGCTCTGCAGAGGATGTGAAACCTTGGTGCTGGGGTGCAACCAGTTTCCTGTTTACTGGGGCTTCTCTGTGACCCTGACACTGGGCTTTTTTTCTCATGAGGTGATAAAAGTGGTTGGGAACGAGGAATGGGAATGATTGAAGAGCAAGCAGACAGACAGAAGATAGAGGAGTGTGGGGTATTAATAAGCTCCAAGTGATGTCTCTGCTTTAGGGTTTGTGTAAGGAAGTCGCTGCTCCTGATAAGCAGAAGAAGCATGAAAGGCATGTGCTCTTTTAGAGTCATAGATGCACTTATTGTATATATAACCTTGGCACATACCTCTTCTTTGAGCCTCAGTTTGAGTACCTTTTAAATGGGAATCAAAAATGAATGTACTTGTGAGGACTTTAAATAGTATGTGTGAAACATCCCAGCGATAGTAGGCACACAGTACATGAATGCTAAGTTGCCTCAAAATACTTTTTTATTAATGAGAATGGACATGAAATGGAAAGGAGAAAATGCCAAGTGTCATTCTTATTAGTGAACTCAGTCTTGTTGTTTGGGAGGGAGTTGGCCTGGCGAAATGAGGCATTCCACAGTCATTCCCACGTGTCCTCTGTCACTTCCTTTTCCCCTCCCCTTTCATTCTTTGGAGGCTGCAGTATCCCCTGTGACTACTTCAAGGCTCAGGGTCTCTTTTGCTGTCATTTAGCCATCGGCGCCAGCAGACCGGACTGGAGAGAGCTGGATGACGAGCTCATGAAACAGGCTGTGCTGTATGTGGATTCCCAGGAGGCCGCCCTGAAAGAGTCTGGAGATGTCCTCTTGTCAGGGGTGAGCCTCCTTCTGTTGCTTATGTCTGACTGTCCTCACCTGGATCCCGGGGTTTCATTAATACCCCCTTCTCTCTGGCCTGCTCCAGATCTCTGTAACTCCCACCTCTTTGTGGGGTGACAACTCTAAAATATCTTTCCATCCTTTCTAATTCCCTTCTAAAATAACGTGGCAATTATGTGGTGACATGTGTTTTCCTGTTCGCTTTGCCTTAAGAGATCAGCTTGATGGCCTTTTCCATTGGATTGGGCTGTCCTGTAAAGCAGTAGGATTGGAAGATAGGAGCCTCTGGAAACTTTCCCAGTATGGCCAACAAATCAGGACTAGTGTTGACTGCTTTCGGACCTTTTTTTCATAACCAGGGCATAGCAGTAAGAAGGGGGCTGCCAAAATGAGTGTTCAGATAAGAACAGGCCTGTTTCTTCACTGATACAGTGTCCTGGCAGGACATTCCCCTGGCTGCAGATTTGTATTTCTGCAGTCATGGTATCACAAAAGCAGATGAACCCACTTCTCATCCCCAAAAAAGATTTAAGGGAGAGTCTTCCTCCCTGACATCATTAAGTTTATAGAAGGTCATTTTATCAAGTTTTCCCTTATCCAGGTCAGGGACACCCTGTCCTGGCTTCAGAAGCTGGTCCTGAGCCATATTAGCTCCATGACCTGGGTCAACGTGTGTTCATTTGACAGGCCGAGATCTTCGCTGAGCTGGGAGAAGTGGTGAAGGGAGTGAAACCAGCCCACTGTGAGAAAACTACCGTGTTCAAGTCTCTGGGTAAGAGTCATTGCTCCCAGGGCACAAACTTAACCAGAACACAGGTAGGTTTACCCATTGGTGGGAAGAGGAATGAGTCAGCAGGCTCCGTAACTAAATCATTGTGCAGTCTATCACTCAGGTCAATTATTTATGTCTTGGCATAGTGGTGAAGCCCGTGAACTCTGGAACTGGGCAGTCCTGGGTTGGATTCCCCTCTGTGCTATTCCTTAGACATGCATCCTTGGGCAAGTGATCTCACCTCTTTGAGTCAGTTTTCTCACCACCTGTTACCTAGAGTTTTTGTGAGAATTAAGTGGTATGTGTGTATAAAATGATTTGCCCATAACAAGCATCAGCATTAAAACATTTAGACTTTGATAGAAATGAAACTCAGAGGAAGGTGGAGGGGCAGGAGAAAAACTTCAAAGGTGGAGGGGCAGGAGAAAAAGGTGTTTAAAAACAGGGAGCTTAAGATAAATAACAGGGAGACCCATCATGAGGGCAACCCAGACAGGAAGTACAGCCTGACCTTTTTTCCCCCTCCTTCCCTAACTTTCTGCTTGCTGATTTAAGAAGGTCTTCAATGGGGAGCACCATAACCATCTTGAGTTAGTACAGGCAGAAGCCCATCAGAGAAGGGGCTCCCTTCTTCAGCTGGTTTGCCTCTCAGCCCAGCTCTCCCATTTTAAGGAAATGAACACATATGGTAACAGAGCTAATATTCAGCTCCTACATCTAAAATATTGAAGTACTCTCAAAATGGTTGGTAAATAGTTGCTGCCCGAGCCCCTCAACCTTGCCAGACCTTCAGTTCAGTTCAGTTCAGTCACTCAGTTGTGTCCGACTCTTTGCAACCCCATGAATCGCAGCACGCCAGGCCTCCCTGTCCATCACCAACTCCCAGAGTTCACCCAGACTCACGTCCATTGAGTCAGTGATGCCATCCAGCCATCTCATCCTCTGTCGTCCCCTTCTCCTCCTGCCCCCAATCCCTCCCAGCATCAGAGTCTTTTCCAATGAGTCAACTCTTTGCATGAAGTAGCCAAAGTACTGGAGTTTCAGCTTTAGCGTCATTCCTTCCAAAGAAATCCCAGGGCTAATCTCCTTCAGAATGGACTGGTTGTATCTCCTTGCAGTCCAAGAGACTCTCAAGAGTCTTTTCTAACACCACAGTTCAAAAGCATCAATTCTTCGGCGCTCAGCCTTCTTCACAGTCCAACTCTCACATCCATACATGACCACAGGAAAAACCACAGCCTTGACTAGATGGACCTTTGTTGGCAAAGTAATGTCTCTGCTTTTGAATATGCTATCTAGGTTGGTCATAACTTTCCTTCCAAGCCAGACGTTACATATATTTTAATGATCAAGCACCCAAAGTGTTAACGCTTGACAGTGTATTAAGAGTACTCTGCCCACCCAGCACCCATGCCAGTCAAAATATATCTATGCCTTACCATCTGTTAAATATATTTTTAATTTTTCATGCATAGAAAGACAGGCAAACACAGTATAAGCTTTATCTAGAGCCTGGTTCAGAGACATCACACTGATCTAGTTGAGTATGAAAGAGTTTCATTGTTCCTTAGCAGATCAGAGGTCAGCTGGCCCCCTTCAGGAGACACAGCACTGGAAACCTGATCTACAGTCCTGAGCAATTTTTACTTTCTCACTTTTGGGGGTTGGTTTACTGGCACATCCCTTCATCTAGCAGATGCGTATTAAATACCTACTATGTATCAAGCTCCATACTGTGTACAGTGGTAGTTACAAAAATAAAAGCCAGCCCCTGCCTTTAAGAACATATTCCCATTCAAGGTTAAGGATATTTGCCCAAAACTCTAAGATAAAGGGGGAATTGCTGAAGGACTTAGGGTTTGGACTGGACCAAAGGTCCAACAAACGACAGAGCATGCGCCAAACCCAACCTACCATCTGTTTTCCTACAGCCCACAATGAAATGGTGTCTACATTTTCAAATGACTGGGGGGGAAAGGAATATTTCATGACACATAAAAATTATAAGAAATTCAAACTAGTGTCCATAAAGAAAGTTTTCTTGGAGCACAGTCAGGCTCATCTGTTTACCTGATGTCTAAAGTCACATGTGTACTACAGCCGAGGTGAGTAACTGCAAGTAACTGGCAAGCAAAGCCTTACGTATTTATTATCTGGCTGTTTACAGAAAGTTTTCTGACCCCCTGAACTTTGGTGAGCATTGCTTGCCTTGTTTTACCCTTCACAAACTCTTCAAGCCTGAACTCACCTCTGGGTGCTTAGTCCTTGTTACCCTGATGGGCACTGTATTAGGGAACTGCTGGTTCTGGGACCTGGGCTGTTTGGGGAAAAGTTGTTCTGACAAAAGTTAAACCAAATTTCTGTCCATTCCAGGAATGGCGGTGGAAGACATGGTTGCAGCCAAACTAGTATATGATTCCTGGTCATCTGGTAAATAAAACAAAGGAACTTTGTGTCAAGTGGATGCTACAGCTCAAAGGGTGTTAACACTAGTTGTCTCACAATCGTTTCATAATCTCTAGATTAAAAGAAGGGTTCTAGCCCAGTGATCTGTAGTTTTATGCATACTGTGTCTTACCTTAAATAATGAGCTCCTCTTTTGTGTTTGTAGTTAGAAAACAAAACCAAGTGACCATCCTGTGTCATGCCAGATTATACTAGTGCTCCCTTTGCCCTGTATTTCACTACCTTTTGTAATTCCCTGAAATAAAGCTTTTTCCAATTCTGCAGTTCTTGTTTTGGTAACTTCTATCCTTCACAGCAAGGAAAGTGAGGGGATCAAGTGCTCATGTTCACTCCCTGAAGGCTCTCCAATGGCTGTAGTTAATTTTTTTCTATTTTATTAATTGAGATACAGTTTACATACCATAAGTCTACATTTTGAAGTGGTGGATGTAATTCAGTGTTATTAGTATATTCACAGGGTCATGCAACCATCACCACTGTCTAATTTCAGAACATTTTCATCATTCCAAAAAGAAACTCAGTACCCATTAGCAGTCGCTTCCCATTCGTCTCAGCTTCTAGTAATCTACTAATCTACTTTCTATTTCTATGGATTTGCCTTTTCTGAACTTTCGTATACATGGAATCATATATCATGTAGTCTTTTGCTTCTGGCTTCTTCTTATTGAGATTTCAAGCAACACAGAGCTTTCTCTATTGCTCAGAACTCCTTTGGTCACAATCGATAGAGAACACAACTCAAACTACCTTAAATTGAATGAATGAGTGAGGGATAGAATTTATTGGCTCTTGTAATTAAGAAGTATTCAGGTAACTGATTTCAGCTATAGCTGTATCCAGGGGTTCCAGTTGTTATCGGGATCAGGACCCAGTCTTGCTCCTCTGTTCCTTGGCTCTGTTTTCTTCAGTGTTGGCTCCATTATCAAGTAAGCTCTCCCCTGATAGTGGCAGGATAGGTACCAACAGCCTGTCATCTTCAGCAATCCTAGCAAAAATAGACATTCTTTTCCTTACCAGTTGGAAGTCTCAGAATGGAGACACACTGGAGCATCTAGGGCCTATGCCCATATGCATAACACAGTGGCTAAAGGAAATGAAGTGCTCTGGCCAGGTCAGACCCAGGTGACTGTCATCACCTGGGGGATCCGCTTCCCCTATTATCCAGGCCTGGGTCACATGCCCCCACCTTGAATTCAGCAGTACAATCAGCCCATCTGACCACATAAGCTAACAAAAGGAAAGGAGTCTCTTACCAAAAAGAGGGAAGGCTGTATACTGGGGAGGCAAAATTTATAGATATCCACTGCAGTGTCAGTGCCGAGAAGGCTGTTAAGAATCATCAAGTCCAGGCTCTTCAGCTTACAGATGGGGAAGCTGAGGTGCAGGGGTGCTTTTCTCAGGTCCCCTGAAACACTAACAGAGCCTTGTTGTCCATGTCCTGCCAAAGACCCATTCAAATTCTCCCTCTCCAAGGCTTGCCTAGGCTGGTGCTAAGTCAGCAGAAAGAAAAGCATATTATTTTGCTTTGTTTTCTTACCCAAATTCCTCCTGGCAGGTCCTCTTCATGCTCTATGCAGCTTAGCCAAAAGTTTGGTGTGTCAGCCAGGTTGTCTAGCCTTTGCAGTAAAACAAAATACCCACATGATCTACTCTGCACACCTCAAGTGACTATGGAATCTTTGGGGGGATCTTAATGGTCACAACTCTAAGGAATATGTAAAGAGGGTGTGTGATAACGAGATTACCAAAAGCACCTTAATTTATTCATAGATTTCTTCTTTCATTTTTAAGAGTCCCTACAATAATTCGTGCTAGGCTGCTGACAGAAAAGAAATAGTCCTCACCCCAAAGAGCACAGATAACTCTCTCCAGCTATTTAGAGTTAGGGCAGGAAATGGATCTAGAATAGCTTGTGCAATAAGAAGTTTTTTGCCTTTCAAGGTTATTCTTTTCCATTTCACATTGCCCATCCTCCTCAAATGCTTGCTTTGTGAACCACTGAGGTCGAGAAAAATCCTAGGAGTCAACAGACCAGAGTAATCTGCATCCTGCCTCCAGCCTAGGCATCACATCCAGTTGTTTAATGTTTATTGATTATCTGCTGTGTGACACATTGGCACTTGGTGAATATCAGTGAATATAAGACAGAGAAAATTCCCTGTCCTAAAACACCTTACATTGTGGTAGAGCAGAACCTAGCTTCTCTGCTATGGAAGTGGGCAGAGGAGAATTCCCAGGAGCTAGAACTCTTTAATTTGCCTCCTTTGCACCTTCATATGTTAAGTTGTTGGTTTTGTTTAGTCACTAAGTCATGTCCAACTCTTTGCAACCCCATGGACAGTGGCCCACCAGGCTCCTCTCTCCATGGGGTTTCCTAGGCAAGAATACTGGAGTAGGTTGCCATTCCCTTCTCCAGGGAATCTTCCCAGCCCAGGGATTGAGCTCAGGTCTCCTGCATTGCAGGCAGATTCTTTACTGTCTGAGCCACCAGGGAAGCCCTCATATATAAGAGCCAAAGTTAATTCTGTTTGGTTCATACACTTTAAACCAAATTTGCAATAATCACTGATATAGAATTTACCCTTTAAGTGGAACAGGAATTACTCATAGAAAGGTAGATGAACCTATGGAGTCTGTAAGCTGGAATACTTTAATAAAAATATAAGGCAACCATTTGGGGGAAAAAATATCTAACAACGCATGCTAGCCTCATTATTTTATGTTATTCACTGTTATTACATAAAAGGATTATGTTTGCACCTTCCTTTTTTTAATTCAGCAATTTGAAGTTTTATGTGAGGTTTTAAAATCTACATGTTCTTCAAATTCACAGAATTCACATAAACTCCAATGGAATTGTCCTGGTGAGAGCTTCCAGTCCTGCTGGGCAAACATCCCCTTCCCATATTTCTGAGCAAATTGTGACCTCTCCAGTAGGGCAACATGGAAAAATTCCAATTAGAAACAATCAAATCCCATGAAGCAAGACTAAATCCTATAATGCTGAATTCCAGTAACATTTTTGCTGGCCTATCTTTTCTCATTTTTCCCCTTTCTATTTCCTATTCTGTCTTCCAAGTACCAAAGCTGGTTTCCAGCTCAAAATTCTTTGTACCACCCCCATGCCACTTCTCATTTGCTATAATACATCATCAAGCTTTCTATATTATTTTTAACCTCTGACAGTGATATACAAAGCTCTGCTGTAAAGCATCCTTTGTGATAACAGTAGAACTCTCCTAGTGGCTTATATTTCTCTTATATCCTAGCAGTGTATCATCAGGTAGATTCTGGCGTCTATTTGGAGAGAGTATCCTGGCCTCTACTTGGAGAGAGGATCCTGGCCTCTACAATAATGAAATACTAATACAGAAGGACTCAGACACTACTACTTTTTTTGAATGCCTTCTAA
Source organism: Bos grunniens (assembly GCF_055505025.1). NCBI lineage: Eukaryota > Metazoa > Chordata > Mammalia > Artiodactyla > Bovidae > Bos > Bos grunniens. The sequence goes on from NC_141189.1 coordinate 23,715,368, forward strand.
AATTGCTTTCGTGTACATTATTTCATGTACAATTGCAGTTTATTCCAGAACAATGCAATGTGATATTTATAAACATAATCCCATAGTGTTACATATTTATTCAGTGATGGACAACTTTCAGTCCATTGATTGAAGAAGAATGTGCCAGTTGTTCATCAGATTCAAGCATTTGTATCCTCCATGGTTCCTCTTGAAGTAACACAAACAGCTGTGAATAAGGAAGCATGCTGAAGCTATTTCTATGTTATACACGTAATCAGTGGTAAATTCCATTTAATGCATGTCTGCCTATAAAAATCCATTGAAGCTTTACTATTCAAGTAGGGTTTCATCTTGAATTTGAGATTACCATTCAAATAGCAGCAGCAGTGTTAATGTTGACAGTTTATATTGTAGAACCTGCATGTATTCAGATGTGCAGAAATGGTGATAGACAACAGTAAATAAGATATGTATATAATAACCATACAAAAATTCAACTTTTACAATTGAATTTTCTCAACAAAGAACCTAGATTTCTTTTTCCTTTTTTATGTTTCAGGAGGCACTTACACTTAGGAAAAAAATCATCTAACCATCTAAAAATCATCTAATCTTCTTTTCTGTATTTTTATTTTCCCCTCCCTGTCTCTCTTGTCTTAAGGACAATCTTATTCTGCTAGGACTGCTGTAACAAAATACCACAGACTGGTGGCTTAAACAACAGAACTTTATTTTCTTATAGCTCTGGAGGCTGGAAGTCCAAGATAAAAGCAATAAAAAGTTTGGTTTCTCCCGAGGCTTCCTTTTGTGGCTTTCAGATAGCTGTCTTCTTGCTCTATCTTCACATGGCGATGCAAGTACATCACCAGTGTGTCTACCTCTTCACAGCATGACTGGCGTTAGAATCCCTAGACTCAAGATCAGAAATTAAGCATAGAAATTTTGGAAGGACAAAATTTAGTCCATACAGGTACCGTACATTCTATTTCATCTCTCTCTCTACCTGACATTCTCTGTGTTCCCAAGTAGGAATGTTACAGACCCATTTCTATTACTTGTAAAGATGTAAACATCTACTGATTAGGGTTAGACACATTCAAGTTGGGCTCAAGCCACAGGCCAATGGAGGAATCTTAGTTTCCATCAACAGGTAAAGTCATGGAACTAAGGATCAGAAATTAGGCTAGTGTGATAGGAGACTATAGTTTTAAGTTCAAAGTTAGGAAATAAAGTCTTTTCTATTCTCTGTCATCCATTTAATCCTTTCTATATTCAAAAATATCAAAAAGATAATTGAAGAGAAATGTCATTTCCTTATTCCCATTTCTTACCTCCTTGAGTGGTTTATGTGAATTTAGGTACAGAGCATTTCTCAGAGTAGATTTTGGGCTTCTCTCTTAGGTGGACACCTCCAAAACCCTAGAAATCCAGTAGTCTGGTATTGGGTACAGAGTAGGTATTGCCTGGAATATCTCCAGTGAGCTACAGCATCACCCCCACCTCTACAGACTCACCCCATTGACCCAACACTCCATCAGAGGTTAGTGTCAACCAACTGCCCAGGCTGTTGTAGCACCTGCTTCCTTCTATTTATGGCATTAAGAACTTTCTTCCTGGGACCCAGCTGCATTTGTATGCTCTGAAGGTCCTCATCAGAGCAAAGCAGCAGAGCTTCCAGATCAATCTGCTCTCTCATGAAAATAGGAAGGAATTCTTCCAAGTAGTGGGACTGCAAGAACACTTCCAAGGGAGTAGCATCAACCACATCTTCCTCCCATTCCACTTCATCCTCATCCCAAGGCAGATCATCTTCATGGTGGTTTTCCTCTCCCTCTTCATCAGCCTCAGCTTCTCCTTGTCTCTGAAGCAATTCACTGGGCATTGTAAACCCCAGCTCCCTCCTGCTGTCTGAGATGTCTTCAGGGCTGAATATTCTATTCCTTCCAAAAACAACATTTCCTAGACCTGGACGGTTGAGAATGGATTCGTGTTGCATACAGCTGTCCCCCTTTTCAGAGAACTGGAGCTTCTCTATGAAGTCCCCTGAGAGTTCATCTTCCTCATCCTCTCTGAACACTTCCATCACATTCTTCTGTCCACTTCTGCTCTCATTCCCTAACTGCTCTGCTGTATCTTTGTTCTTCTTGAACTTAAGCTTGAGGGTATCTTTAATACCCTTAGACAGTGACCCAAATGTGTTAGAAGCAGAAGCATTTGGAAGGACTGACCTAGAGAAAGTTCCCTTGGAAGAAGAAAGAGTCCCAGATTCCTCCTTGCTGTATGTGCGGGCCATCTTATTTTGGTGCTTCTCCTGGAGCCTCTCACACTCTTTGATCTGCTTCTTGACATTCTTCTGAGCCTGCTCCTTCTGCCTGGTGACTTTCTTGGGGTTCATGATGTTCTGGGCAGTGGCAGCCTTATCCAGAAGAGCGACACATTCATTCTGCTCTCTGCTGGCAGCAGCATCCAGTGGAGACTGTAAGTCATTGTCCAGAGCAAAGATGTTGGCACCAAAGTTGATCAGGAATGAGACGCAGTGGGCATGACCATTGGAGGCTGCATAATGTAAAGGAGTATTTCCCCAGATGTCACATCTATTAGGATCCCCTCTAGAAGAGAAAATATAAACAACACATACTAATTTTTTCTCTGAAGATGAGGTCTAAGAAATAAAAAAATTAAAGAACAAAATGCAAGTTAATCTTGCCTTGACATTGTTATAAGATAACTTCAAAAGCCCAGATATGTCACATTTAGGCATCACATGGCCAGAAACAATCCATATCTACATTATATCTCATTTTTAGAAGCAAAAAAGCTTTCTAAGAAATTCCCCAAATGAGTAACTTTCGTGTCTCATTGGCCAGAATCAGATCACATACCTAGAAGAAAGGAAACAGAGCTACATTCTTTACCTAAGATCAATTAGATGTTTCCCCTAGATAGGATTACCCCATGCTATGCTGGTAAATGTTAACAACCATCTCATTAAGGGAAAGAATCAAACACTGATTTATATAGCATGTGCCAATTTCTGTGGTGTAAATGCACCACCACAACATATTTTAAGCACTAATATGACATTACTGGACACAGAATTTGGAAGAGAGACATAGTAGCAATTGATTAGAAATTATTCCCACCACATAGATATTCAATAGATGTGCACAATCTTAAGAGCAAAGATAATAGTAAAATGTGGTAAAATAATTAGAAAGCAATAAGTTTTGAGTATTACCTTTTTAATATAATTTATTAAATTTAAGTTTATATAATTTTATTTTTAATAATGAATTGTTTATCTGATTCAGACTTCCTAAAACCTTAGCAATCATCTCTCCTGAGCTTGTTAGATAGAGCTGGCTCTGAAACCACATACTGTACCTTAAAGGATCAAGGTTGATAAGGTAGAAACATCAAGAACACCAAACCTCTTTCACAGAGTACCAGGGAAATCACAGATGTGGAAACAACTTGCAGAAAGTCCCTCCAATTGAGCATGAGCATCACACAGATGCCCTGAGGGACTCGAATGACTGATCGTGCACTCTGGATATCACAGGCTGAAAACCCATTACATATTACGGACTGGGCCCTTTCACCTCTAAAACTGCACATGTAACCCATGAGAGGCATGAAGGACTGTCCAGCCTTCACTCCTGAAACTTACATTGAAACTTACACTTACTTTCCATCATTTGTTTCTAAGCAGCCTCCCCCTCTTTTTCCTTATTTCCCATTCAAAAGCCAATCAAGGAGATGAATCTAAAGCAGTGCCTCTTGTCTCCTTGTTTTCCACCCTTCAATAAAGCATTTTCTCTCTGCAAAGACCATTGCCTTGGTCTTTCCATTGCACAGTGGGCAGCAAACCCACTTGCTCAGTTACAGTTCCAGCACGTAACTGTTACCTCCTCTGAGTCACAGGTAAGGAAATAAATAACAACAAAACTGGTTTTCCAACAGCAAGAAAGAAAAGACGAATGGATGTTGGGCAGGAAGCAATGTCTAATACGACTAATATTTGTACAAAGGGTCTATTGATTCCTCACTTTACTTTCACGTAATAACAAATGGTTTGGGCTTCCCTAATGGCTCAGATATAAAAGAATCTGCCTATAATGCAGGAGACCCTGGTTTGATCCTTGGGTTGGGAAGATCCCCTGGAGAAGGGAATGGCTACCCACTCCAGTATTCTTGCCTGGAGAATTCCATGGATAGAGGAGCCTGGTGGGCTATAATCCATGGGGTTGCAGAGTCAGACATGACTGAGCAACTAACACTACAATGGTTTAAGGTAGAATTGGGGGCAATATTAGATAGCATTAAGGGTACATGGTAGGTAAAGAAGATTTGTGGAATGAATGTCTACTAGAATCCTGCCCCAGACTAAATCACCACCCCTTGCCCTTCTCCTGTGAGGCCTTAAGTTACGAACAAGCATAAATGAAAAGTAATAACTTACTGTTAACTATGGCTCTGACCCCCAAGCCACTGTTGAGAACTCTGATAATACAGGTACTAAAGGGCACCTTCCCTTGCCCTAGTCCAGACTCCAAAATCAGGATCTCTGCAACCTTTGGCCAGGCTAGCCCCATGGGATGGCAGGAGAGAGAGTCTAAGAAGGTGTTTTAACATTCCTGGTAAGCAGCAGGTGAAACAGGAGAAAAGGTTCATGCCCTTGCAACTGGCATGTTAATGCACTGTGATCCTTCTGTTTCTTGCTATTTAAAGTTTAGTCCGTAGACCAATAGCAGTAACATCACCTTCAAGTTTGTTGGAAATGCAGAATCTTGGACCTCATCCCAGACTTCCTGAATCAGAATCTGAAGTTTAACAAGATCCCCAGGTTAAGTTCACTGCAGGTTAAGACCTGCGCCAGTTAAGGTGACCCAACCAGTGTCCTGTAATTTAGTGAATCAGATTCGTATTATAATTCCTCCATGGGAAACTTTGGTTTCTTCATGCTTGTTTATTACAAAGCACTTACACATTCACTGCCCCCACCACCACTACCACCAATCACAATCTTTCTCTTAAAAAAGAAAAAGAAGAACAACTCTCAGAGGGGTAAATAAGACCAAGCACTCAGTTGATTTGCCCACCAGTTCACTGCAGTACACTTTGGATCAGGCCTGGCTGCATGTCTAATGGTCTCCAACACAATATGGTCTTACGTTAACTCACCTCAGCTTTACCTTTTATCTGCAATGAGGTCTCAAGTTCAACTTTTCTAGGACTCATTGTCCTCATCTATAAATTGAGGATAATATTATCTACTCATAGAACTATAATGTGAATAAAGTCAACATACATAAAGCATTACAAAAGTGCTTGGTACATAGTGAATACTCAATAAATTTTACCTGTTATCATTTCCTTTGACTCTAAACTCAAAATACTTAATTTCATATATTTTTTTCTCATACCCATCTGGTAAACTCCTGCAACACTACAATAACTCTTCTGGCCTTTCAACACTTATAATCTTAATTTGTCAAATACAGTCTGCCCTGTTTAGATAGTATGTCTCAGAGGGCAAAACCTGTGTCTTTTGTCCTTTGTATGGTATCTTCCATATCTCCTAGCAGATGTCTCAAACACAACCTAAAGAAGCCAAGATGTGATGTAAGTAACTTAATGGGGCCACGTGTTTTTTTTGTTTTTTTTTTTTTCAACAAAGGAATAGTTAAGTTCAAGCTCCATCTAAAAGAACAGGCATTGTTCAGCTGTGGCTAATTGCTATCCTGAATAAAAGCAGACACAATATTGCCAGAGCTTCCATTTTCCAAACAAAACCAGAAATCCAGAATTTCAGGTGAAGCTTTTTGATTTTTAAATGTTGGCTTAACTTTAAGAGAAAATTACAGTGAGGTCCAAATTAAACATGCTCGTGGGCTGGATCCACATAAGGTGACAGTTGGCAACGTCCTTCTGAGAAGAGAGAACAGTGAGTGTAAGCAGATGCACATAGAGGTGACATTACATATCTGGGACACCAGAAATATACTCAGTGTGGCCAGAGATAGAGGAAGGGAAATAAGTTCAAAGAGGAAGGAGAGAAAATGAAATTGAATCTAAGGAAAGCAAGTATTAAATAACATGGTTCTGTTGCACAACCCTTTTCAAAAGGGGTCTAGTCAGTCTGCCTGATTTAGTTGTCTTGGATCAAAGCAGACCTCTTTCAACCTTAAAACAGTTGTGTATCTTAGGGAAGCACAGTACCCTCAAAAATGGAATTTCACTTTTCATTCATTTTAACCAAACACCACATTCAAAAGACTTCAAAGAGAGGTTGTAAAACATCTAAGACATTACTGCAAATATAAACATATGGGTTAGATTTGCCTGATATTAGATTGGATAAGTTAAAAAAGAAATTATTGAGAAGAGTGAGTTTGGGTGAGGATGTTACAAGTATTAAGAGGTTGGATTAAATCCACATGCTTCAGGTCATAAAACAGTGGAATTTTCCCCACCCAAGGGAACTTAAATGATCCTTCAAAAATAGGAAGAACATGAAGAAAACCTGAGGTGACCCTTAAAGATTGGTCCTTTCTTAAGAAACACAAAATTCCAAATTTAAAGATGAACCCGTCAGTAAGCTGATTCATGAGTTGCCCTGGAACATTTAACCTATTTCCACTTGCAGAAATTCTATTTACAGACAACTTTCCAAATTGATGTACTACTTAAATTAAAATTTTTTCTATTGACAATTTGGGAGTTGTTCTTCACTCTGTCTTTCAATCTCTGGTGTCCTTCACATTTTTTGATAGAACCATTACACACACCTGTCCAGTTATTCAAAAACTCATCCCCCTCATTTGTTGATCTGAATCCAATATTGATGCCATATTGTTTCTGTGGTCTAAATTCATAAAATTTTTATTTGATTTTTTTTCTATCCTTTTTTTATTCCCAAAAGAGAAACTCAATGAAAAGACTTTAAGTAATCATATTTTGTCCTTGCTTTTTAGTAGATTAGTACATTTTGGAAACAATTCGTAAACCTGGATTTTTATTATTATTGCAAAATAGGCAATTTTCTTATATTAAATTACTCTGAGCATCTGTTCCATTTCCATTTCTCCTTTTGAAGTTGATTTGATTTTTTCTGGTGTTGTTCTCAGAGAAAAAAAATCACTTTTTCAAAAAATGTTTTTCTACATAAGAAGGAATATTTAGACTCATTAGTGATCAAATAAATGCAATTGAAAGTAATACACCACCATCTGTTTGCCTATCAGATAGGCAACAAATAAAAAGAATAATAATATTCAGTTTTGGCAGGAGTGTGAGGAAGTGAAGGAGGAAGCATAGTGGTTCAAATTTCCTGGCACAGTATGTGCAAAAGACTGTAAAACATAGTGCTCCTTTGAATCAACAATTCTGCTAAGGAATTTATCCTGAGGAAGTATCAGACACTTGTGCAAAGATGGGTCATCAAGGATGCTCATTCCATCTTATACAAACACTGGGTTCAAATTAAATGTCATGAACAAATAACTGATTAAATAAATTGTAATGAAACTATAAAGCAGGATACCATATAGCCACTGAAAATCATGTCATGGATCTCTCCTTTTAACTGCAGATGGTCAATAATGTATTATTAAATAATTAGAAGAATAATCTAGAAGAGTTTGTATACTGTGATTGCCTTTTTAAAAGGGCTGAACATAGGTACATTTAAGTTTATGTTCTTAAAGGGAAACATCTGAAGGAATATATACCCAAATGTTAATGACTGTGAGAATTCATGTGATTTTTGATTTATTAAGTATATTTTCCAATATGACATGAAATGTTACAAGAATTTTGTATTCCTTTGAGAATCAGAAAGGAAAAAAATTATTTTCATTTTAGAAAATGAAACAAAAATACTTTAAAAAACCTATGCATGTTTTTTTTTTATTAAATTCATTTTTATTTTTCAGAAGAATGTCACACTCTTAAACAATGTTGAATGAATTCTAACATCTTTCCATTAAAATCAGGGGAGCTTACCGCTGAAAAGCTCATGTTTCACTTGTTTACTTTTATTTACTTTTTTAAATTTAAATTTATTTATTTTAATTGGAGGCTAATTACTTTACAATATTGTATTGATTCTGCCACACATCAACATGAATCTGCCACGGGTGTACACATGTTCCCCATCCTGAACCCCACTCCCACCTCCCTCCCCGTACCATCCCTCCGGGTCAAAGCAAAATTAAATTCTGTATAACTGAGGCCATCTTCCCAATGTAAGACATGTAATTATTGCTTTCCATCTTTAAAAGTAAAAAAGGAAGAAAAACAGTTTTTAACAAAGCAAGAGTTTGGATATTATTGCTTGCCACATGATCCATAGTTCAATCAGGTAGTAACAGAAAGACACTAAAATCATCAGACTGCAGTAGACCTCATTAACAGGTTAACATCTAAATTCAATTTTTGTTTGGTTTTACTTTTTAGCCCCCTTAAATGTAATGGGCATTTTGTTCTCACACAAGTGCTTAAAGATTGGCTATGATCAAAATCTGCGTGCCATGCAGGAGACCCAGTTTTGATCCCTGAGTTGGGAAGATCCCCTGGAGAAGGAAATGGCAACTCACTCCAGTATTCTTGCCTGGAGAATTCTATGGACACAGGAGCCTGGTGGGGTACAGCCTATGGGGTCGCAAGAAGTCAGCCACAACTGAGTGAATAGCACACACATGCAATGATCAAAATGGGTGGTGACCTGTGAAAACCCTTATAAGACATTTTTATAAGTTTATACCAGGCCAACTTAACAGATCTTAAGTGCTTCTGGAGAGAAGGAAAAAAATCTGGGATGTATTAGTACTGATCCAGAAGACAAGAGTCGAGAAGGAAGGACTAACCAGGGTTAGAATGTTCATGCTCATAATCAGTTTTTAATAAATACCAAACAATGGACTGGATTTTGACATTATATTGAGAGAAATTACCATGCCAAATAAATACATAAAGAGTGGATTATATAACAAAATGCTTAGGGACAAATGACTAGCCATTTGGAGAAGACATAGTTAGATCACACTCTCAAATCTTAAATCAAAGAAATAAAATATGAGTTATTTAAAATAAAAAAAGAAACTAAAGTACTAAAGAAAATATCTGTCAATATTTAGGCATGACCTCAAAGTTGGAATTACATAGTAAAATTGATAGACTTAAGTACATTAATATATATATTTAAATTTATATTTTCACTGATATTAAATATCTGATGTCAAAAATATGAATTATGATTTGTGAAAATATTTGGAAACACGGTGACAAAAGGCTGATATTCTAACTTTAAAAAAATCAATGAGAAATGTTGAAGACTCCTATATATAAGTAGGGCAAGGTTATAAATACTTAGCTCACAAAAGTGGAAATACAATGACTTTAAAATATAAAAAAATTTTCAATCCTGCCAGTAACCAAAGAACATTAATATATTGTGCATTGATATATCATTTTGAACCTACAATGTTGACAGAAATGGGTGCTCACTTTCTGAAAAGCAATTTGTCAATAGACACCAAAAAAGTCTTTAAATGGTATATGTGCCAACCGATCCAGAAATTTCACTTTGAAGAATTTGTTCTCAAGAAAATATGAGCAAAGATTTATGTACAAGGATAATTATCACAGCACTATTTAAACCATGGGAAACAAGTTAGTTGTCCAAAAGAGAGATTGACTAAGAAATATATTTATATACTATATTCATTAACTAGAATACTAAGAAGTTCCTGAAAGTTAAACTGTAAAAGAATATATGCTGACATGGAAAAAATGTTTATGATATATTGAGTCATAAAAAACAAAACAAAACAAAACTGCATACCACACAAAAAGTGTTTACTTAGTATATTATTTCATGTATATGTACAAATAGGCATGTACAATTATTTATATATAATATGTATATTTTAATATATGTGTGCATATATTTGTGGGTTCTATATATATTTTATACACACTATATATATGACATAACAGGATATTTTATTCTTTATAATCTGTGTGCATATATATAGTTTAATTTGGGGGGCTTAGTTTATGTTAATTTTGTCATAAGTAAAGACCATAGAACAATTTGTATAAGAAAATATTTCAGGCTTAGAAAGAGAGAGAGAGAGAGCAAGGAGAACATCTAGGCCCTCTCATTTAAATTGGACCTTAAAATGGGAAAGGGTTTTCAGCACTGGTTGTGAAATTGTAACTGACATCTTGTACTTCCTGCAGAGGTGATATAAGAAAGTTTGGGAGAAGAGGAAAGATGATACAGGGTTACAATCTGGAAGAGTTTAGCTGAAAGGGTCGAGGCAGAGGGTGATGTCTGTAAATCGTGGAAAATGGAAGTTAAAAGGAATGAAGTACAGCAACTCCACTCACTTCCTCATTTATAGTCTTCAACTCAGGAACTCTCTCTACCTTCGGTTCTTCTAACTCCTTAAAGTGCCTCTCACTTCAATAAAGGATGCCAACAGCCAACATCCTGTCAAAGCTCAAACTTGATCCTCCTCTTCCTTCTGCCCACTCAACGTTCGGTCAATTATAACCAATTCTACATCCAAATTGCCATCTATCCCCATCTCTCTGTTCCCACTGCCACTTTTCTAATCCAGTTTGCCCCTCATCTCAACCATCAAAACAGTCCCTGAACATTTTTTTAACTGCTATACAACTGCCTGAGGAAAATTTTGTAAACAAAAATCTACCAGGTGGCTCCCTTGCGCAAACCCACCACAGTGCCTTTCCGTGCCCTTGGGAAAAAGTTCAATTCCTTAAAAGAGTCTACAAGACTCTTGTGTCTGGTCTCCTCGCTTACAACTTGGCCTCTCCCCACTCAAGCCATCTCCAGCCATACTTGACCCCTTCAGGGCCTAGAATACAGTGCTCTTCCTCAGGAGAAACACTTTTCCTTCCACCTTCATCTGGCCAACTGCTTATAGTTCAAACTCCAGTTTACATGCTCAAGAAAACCTTCCCTCACTACCTAGATTGGGATACCTGTCTTATTTATTTAGTGTTCTCTCTTTACCCCTTTATAACACATTCATGACATTTCCTCTCTCGGATCTGATCACCATATGAAGATGGGAAGAATCATATTTCTCTTGTTGATCTAGCAAAATGGCTGACACAGAGCAGATATAGGTATTAATAAATACATACGTTATATATTAATATGTATAAATTCACTTGCCTCCTTTACTCACATTGTCTTTTTTTCTTTCTTTAGTCTTCTTGGAGTTATAGTTGTCAATGGTGACTAGCCCCTTCAGCAACAAGTAGGAGACAGGAGCTAGCTAATATCTGCTTTAGAACTTGAAGGGAGAGTATATGTACATGTATGTATTTGACAGCCAGAGTGGCAATTAAGATAGGCTGAAGGTCCCTTTTATAGCTTATAAAGCCAGAAATTTCACCTAAGGACCATGAGCTTGCACTTAGATTGAGTATTTTTTTTTAAGGCTACGAAATTTTAATGGCACAGATGAAAAAAAAAAACCAACACATCATTTGTTCCAATTATACTTGACGTCTTAAAACCAGGTAGATCACTGATCTTTTTTAAAGAGTCAAGCATTTACATGTCATGGAAAGGAGTTTTAAAGCCACAGAATTCAAATATCTTACCCTCAAGGGAAATAATAGTGACTTAGAGTTCAGGATTTCTGTGTATGTGGCTCATAAGGGATCAGCCACCCCATGGTGCCAGTTCTCAGTGTGGAAAGAGAATTTATCGCTGGGAAATTTTCTCATTTCCTCTAGAAAGACAATTTTTACACAGACTAGAATGAGAGCAAAGTATTTTCACTAATTCCCGGCCTCTTGCTCCTGTCTACAAAATCCTCCCATAAACAGTTTCCAGTCAAAACCATTGGGTTAAACTTACCCTCTGCTGCAGATTATTTCTAGGGCTTCCAAGTTCCCATGGTAGGCTGCTAGGAGTGTGGGAGTCATGCCATCTTCATCAGAAAGATTCAGATCTCTCTTGGTAGCCTCTTTTAGAAGTTCCAGGTAGCTATCACTAGCAGCTTGATGATAGCGAGTGGACATTTTTCTGCTCTCCGAAGCTTTGCCAAATATCACTCTCCAGGCGGAACAGGATGTCAGTGAAGCAGCCTTCTTATAAAGCTGGTTAATCAGTGACAAGGAACAGTGTCAGCCCAGGGCAAAGCTCACTCCAGCCTCCCTCCGTGGAAAGCAGCCAGAAAGATTCATGGCACTGAACTTAGACCTTCTCTCTCTGGAATGGCCATGACATTGAAAATTGAGGATTGCTGTGTTCATCTTGAATGTCTTAAAAGAGACACATTTTTCTTGTCTCTTAACAAGTTTTGAATATAATATTGGTCATCTAGGCACAGAATGAAGAAAATAATTTCAAAACAACTCAGAACTAGGCTAGCTCATTGGAGCAGTCCATTTTTCTAAAGTGTTGTATTGAGGTATAATTTACACATTATGAAATTCATCCATTTTAAGTGCAAAATTCAATGATTGTTACTAAATTTCGAGTTGTGTAATTGTCACCATGAAACCAAGCAGGCCCCTGTAGGAACTTGCCAGAGACAGACCCTCTCCTTACCAGTCCACTACCTCTTGTTTGCAGAAAAGCTGTAGCCTTTCAGGCCCTTTCCAAGTTCTAAAGAGCAAATTTAATCAGAGAAGTGAGAAAAGGTAGAAACAAAGAAAAAGTCAAGCAAAACAAAATAATAATTGTTTAGCCATAAAACAAAGTCAAGGGCATTAATTCCTCCTTAATGCTGATAGATCATATCCTAAACAACATGCTTGAGCTATTTTGCAGACACTGAACCCCTCACCCGGAGAAGGCAATGGCACCCCACTCCAGTCTCTTGCCTGGAAAATCCCATGGACGGAGGAGCCTGGTGGGCTGCAGTCCATGGGGTCACTAAGGGTCAGACATGACTAAGCGACTTCACTTTCACTTTTCACTTTCACGCATTGGAGAAGGAAATGGCAACCCACTCCAGTGTTCTTGCCTGGAGAATCCCAGGGACAGAGGAGCCTGGTGGGCTGCCGTCTATGGGGTCGCACAGAGTCGGACACAACTGAAGTGACTTAGCAGCAGCAGCAGCAGAACCCCTCACCAGGTGGAAAAAGTTAACTACATGCTGACCATCAACACATAGACTCCAAACCAGCTGGAACCAGAAGGTTGATGACTGAGATTTTCAAAATATCACCCTGTTACTTCACCAATAACCAATCAAGAACTGTGGATGAGCTGGTCACACAGCCTGTGACCCTTTTCCTCACATTGTCCTTAAAAACCCTTCCCTGAAAGCCACTGGTGAGTTTGGGTCTTTCAAGTAAAAGTTTTTGCTTGGCACCCTGCAATAAATGCTGCATTTTCCTTCACCACAGCCTAGTGTCAGTAGATTGGCTTTGCCACACAGACAGTGAGCAGACCCAACTTCTGTTTGGTAACAACCATAATCCAGTTTTATAACATATCTGTAACCCCTCAAATAACCCTCATGCTAATTTGTAATCACTCCTCTTTCTCATTCCTAGCCTCAGGAAACCACAAATCTGTTTTCTGTCTCTACAGATTTGCTATTTGTAGGTATTTCATGTAAATGGAATCATACAATATATAGCCTTTTGTAGCTTCACATAAATTTTTGAGGTGCATGCATTTTACAGCATGTAACATTATTTCCTTCCCTTTTATTTCTGAATAGCGTTCTACTATACTAATACACCAAATTTTCTTTATTCTTTCAACAGTTGATAGACATTTGAATTGTCTCCACATTTTGTTTTTATGAATACTGCTACCATGATTGTACAAGTTTTTGTGTGGACATATACTTTCACATATCTAAGGTATAAATCAACAAATGAAATTTCTCAATTATATGGCAATTTATATTTAACTTTTTAAGAAATTAACAAACTTTTCCAAAGTGACTGTATAGATTTTCATTTCCATCAGCAATGTTTGAAACTGTTCAGTTCAGTCACTCAGTCGTGTCTGACTCTTTGTGACCCCATGGACTGCAGCACATCAGGCTTCCCTGTCCATCACCAACTCCTGGAGCTTGCGCAAACTCATGTGCATGAAGTCAGTGATGCCATTCAACCATCTCATCCTCCATCGTCCCCTTCTCCTCCTGCCTTCAATCTTTCCCAGCCTCAGGGTCTTTTCAAATGAGTCAGTTCTTTACATCAAGGGGCCAAAGTATTAGAGCTACAGCTTCAGCATCAGTCCTTCCAATGAATAATCAGGATTGATTTCCTTTAGGATTGACTGGTTTGATCACCTTGTAGTCCAAGAGACTCCCAAGAGTCTTCTCCAACACCACAGTTCAAAAGCATCAATTCTTCGGCACTCAGCTTTCTTTATGGTCCAACTCTCACATCTATACATGACTACTGGAAAAACCATAGCTTTGACTATACAGACATTTGTCAGCAAAGTATGTCTGCTTTTTAATATGCTGTTGAGGTTGGTCATAGCTTTTCTTCCAAGGAGCAGGTATCTTTTAATTTCATGGCAGCAGTCACCATCTGCAGTGATTTTGGAGCCCAAGAAAATAAAATGTGTCACTGTTTTCATTGTTTCCCCATCTATTTGCCATGAAGTGATAAAACTGGATGCCATGATCTTCGATTTTTGAATGTTGAGTTTTAAGACAGCTTTTTTGCTCTCCTCTTTCACTTTCATCAGGAGGCTTTTGAGTTCCTCTTCACTTTCTGCCATAAGGGTAGTGTCATCTGCATATCTGAGGTTATTGATATTTCTCCCAGCAATCTTGATCCCAGCTTGTGCTTCATCCAACCTGGCATTTTGCATGATGTACTCTGCATATAAGTTAAGTAAGCAGGGTGACAATATACAGCCTTGACATGCTCCTTTCCCAATTTGAAACCATGTTGTTCCATGTTCGGTTCTAACTATTGCTTCTTGACCTGCATGCAGATTTCTCAGGAGGCAGGTAAGGTGGTCTGGTAATCCCATCTCTTGAAGAATTTTCCACAGTTTGTTGTGATCTACGCAGTCAAAGGCTTTGGTGTATGAGACTGTTGCTGCTGCTGCTGCTAAGTCGCTTCAGTCGTGTCCAACCCTGTGCGACCCCATAGACGGCAGCCCAGACTGTTAGGGAAACTGAAATGGAGAAAGTCTTGTTCAGTCTTCAGAAGCAGGAGAGCAGGCTTCTGACCTTGCTGCTGACCTGCCTGTACACTACCCAGACTCCGTGCCTGTCTGCAAGCATAGAAAGCCAGGTAGCCCTTTAGATAAGAAAGTAAGTGGCTCTTGGAATTCTTTTTTTTTTTTTAATTTTATTTTTAAACTTTACAATATTGTATTAGTTTTGCCAAATATCGAAATGAATCCGCCACAGGTATACCTGTGTTCCCCATCCTGAACCCTCCTCCCTCCTCCCTCCCCATACCCTCTCTCTGGGTCGTCCCAGTGCACCAGCCCCAAGCATCCAGTATCGTGCATCGAACCTGGACTGGCGACTCATTTCATACATAATATTATACATGTTTCAATGCCATTCTCCCAAATCTCCCCACCCTCTCCCTCTCCCACAGAGTCCATAAGACTGATCTATACATCAGTGTCTCTTTTGCTATCTCGTACACAGGGTTATTGTTACCATCTTTCTAAATTCCATATATATGCGTTAGTATACTATATTGGTGTTTTTCTTTCTGGCTTACTTCACTCTGTATAATAGGTTCCAGTTTCATCCACCTCATTAGAACTGATTCAAATGTATTCTTTTTAATGGCTGAGTAAGACTCCATTGTGTATATGTACCACAGCTTGCTTATCCATTCATCTGCTGATGGGCATCTAGGTTGCTTCCATGTCCTGGCTATTATAAACAGTGCTGCGATGAACATTGGGGTACACGTGTCTCTTTCCCTTCTGGTTTCCTCGGTATGTATGCCCAGCAGTGGGATTGCTGGATCATAAGGCAGTTCTATTTCCAGTTTTTTAAGGAATCTCCACACCGTTCTCCATAGTGGCTGTACTAGTTTGCATTCCCACCAACAGTGTAAGAGGGTTCCCTTTTCTCCACACCCTCTCAAGCATTTATTGCTTGTAGACTTTTGGATCGCAGCCATTCTGACTGGCGTGAGATGGTACCTCATAGTGGTTTTGATTTGCATTTCTCTGATAATGAGTGATGTTGAGCATCTTTGCATGTGTTTGTTAGCCATCTGAAGACCAGAAACTATAAAACTCCTAGAGGAGAACATAGGTAAAACACTCTCCGACATACATCACAGCAGGATCCTCTATGACTCACCTCCCAGAATATTGGAAATAAAAGCAAAAATAAACAAATGGGACCTAATTAAACTTAAAAGCTTCTGCACAACAAAGGAAACTATTAGCAAGGTGAAAAGGCAGCCTTCAGAATGGGAGAAAATAATAGCAAATGAAGCAACTGACAAACAACTAATCTCAAAAATATACAAGCAACTGCTACAGCTCAACTCCAGAAAAATAAATGACCCATCAAAAAATGGACCAAAGAACTAAATAGACATTTCTCCAAAGAAGACATACAGATGGCTCTTGGAATTCTTGAGCCCCTGGAGGTCTGGTCAACCACATGGGGTCTAAAGAAACCCTTTGACTCACAAGATAAATAGCACTGTAAAAAGGTTAAAGTAAAACAGGAACTGCATTTTAGTATGCAAACTGATGATGATATCAGTTTGCAACCTGGGATTATAAGCAGGAGCCCCCGAAAATGCAATCTGAAATGTCACCAGTGAGTGGATACACTGCCCAAGGTCATTTCCGAACTGGGACTCCACGTTGCTGTTTACGAGGGACTTCCCAGTGCTGTTTAATTCTGGATGTTGGTCTGTGCGATTTGGTGATGTATGTGCCATTAATTCTCTCTATTGTTTCTATTGCTTTTATTTTAATGACTGTATATTGAAGTTAAGTCAAATAATCTACAAAAATTCAAATTGTTCATTTGTGTGTAATGAATGGTTTCTTTTGTTAACAAATCCTTTGAATCTAAAATGAAAATAAAACTTTTGGCAAAACAGAGGCTGTAAGCCTTTTCATATCCTTGCAGCCTTTATTATTTGCCTTTTCATTTAAAGTTATCTTAGTGGATGTGAAGTGGTACCACTGTTGTTTAAATTTTTTTTCCTAATGAGTAACAATGTCGATAATGTTTTAAGTGCTTATTAGCTATTTTACATTAAAAAAACTTTTTATTAGGTTGTCTTATTATTATTGAATTATAAGAGTTCTTTATACGTCCTAGATAAAAATCCTTTATCAGATATTTTGAACTTAATGAAAATGAAAACAAACATTTCAACATTTACAGGACACAATTAAAACAGAACTGGGAGAACTTTACAGTTTTTAATGCTTATGTTACTAATAGAAAAGAAGAAAAATCTGAAATCATTAACTTAAACTTTAGCCTTATGGAAAGAAGGAAAAGAACAGAAAAATTAGTGTAAATAAAGAACACAATATAAAATGAAAACATGGTTCAAATTGATCTGTAATCAAAGTAAATGTAAACAGAGCAAATTCACCAGTTAGAAGACTCAGCCATGTCTTATTTGTAATAGACACACTTAAAATATACAATAGCAACAACAACAAAAAGTGAAAGCAAAAAAGGAAAAGCTATATCAAGAAAATACTAACAACAAATTGGTATAGCTATATTTGTATCAGACAAAAATGTAGTTTAAGCCAAACAATTACCAAGGATAAAGAGATAGTGATGAAAAATTTATCAAGAAAATATGATAGTTCTAAACTTGTATGTACCAAGTAATATAGCCTCAAAATAGAAAAAACAAATATTAATAGAATTTAAAGAGAAAGAACAAATCTGCTATCATAGCAAGAGATTTTAACACACTCCCTTAATATTATATATCAATCAGACTTAAGATTAGGAAAGGTATGAAAAATTTGAATACAGTTAAAAAGCTTTATCTAACAAGCCTATATAGAACACTGTATTCAATAGAAAATGCATGTTCTTTAAAAGCACACTGAGAATATTTGTAACATTCTGTTATATAAAATAGAACCTAATAGAACCCATGCAGGCCTCAATAAACATCAAATAGTAGGTTTCATGTAGCTCATATTCTCTGAAGACATTGCAATAAAATTAGAACCCATCATCCTTACACAACTGATTAACTGTTTATATGTTTTTGTGATATAACTTTTGCATCATTGTCATCATCTTGCATTGTATTTTTTCCTCTCTTTAATGCACTATAAATATTTCCCACATTGTTACAAAATAATATGCTTGGAATAGTTCATGGTATTGATGTGAGGGAGGTATACACTTGAAGTCTGTAGCTGTTTATTCCTCATCTATTTTTGTTTAAGTCTTTATTCTGCTGCTGCTAAATCACTTCAGTCGTGTTTGACTCTGTGTGACCCCAGAGATGGCAGCCCACCAGGCTCCCCTGTCCCTGGGATTCTCCAAGCAAGAACACTGGAGTGGGTTGCCATTTCCTCCTCCAATGCAAGAAAGTGAAAAGTGAAAGTGAAGTCGCTCAGTCGTGTCCGATTCTTAGCCACCCCATGGACTGCAGCCTACCAGGCTCCTCCATCCACAGATTTTCCAGGCAAGAGTACTGGAGTGGGGCCTTTATTCTAAGATAAATTAAAACCCACACTGAAAAAGCAAAAGCTTTCATCTGCAAATCCTTACAATAGTTAGCTTTAAAGGTCAATATTTTTTCTTTTTTTGGTTTCTATGAGAACAGTGGAAGCTGTAGAAGCAAATCCTTATTTATTTGCTTTTTAAAAAAAGGAATCTTTTTTATCCTATAAAAAGTGAAATATCCAAACATGACTGTGGACCCTTTCAGAACAGATAACATTGTTTCTCTATCATTTTTGCCTGAGCCACTGAAATTTAAACACAAGTGCATTCATTAATGTACTCTAAAATAGAAAATCATATGTAACCTGAGAAAGGGCTTCTCAAAGATAAACGGATTAATAGAATGCTCTGTTCTACTATAGAGTATTGTGTTCTGTTCTATTCTACCGTAATAGAATGCTAAGTGCCAATCACAGAAGGAGTCTGCTGACAGATAAAGATCATGATGGTGATAATAATGATAAGGATGATGAGAAGAGGAGAAGAATAAGAATTAGGGTTGAAGCAAAGGAAAAGGAAGCTGGAGCAATTATAAAGGAGAGGAATAAGGACTGCAAATGGAAGACAAAGAGGAGAAAGAAGAGTTTCTCAACTCCAGTAGTACTTATGACTTGGACTTAAACTCTTCCTGTGAAATGGTAAAAAACTGAGATACACACACACACACACACTCACACACTCATCTATATATTTGTTGTTGTTGTTTAGTCGCTCAGTCATGTCCAACTCTTTGCAACTCCATGGATTATAGCCTGCCAGGCCCTTTTTCCGTGGGATTTCTCAGGCAAGAATACTGGTGTGGGTTGCCATTTCCTTCTCCAGGGGATCTTCCTGACCCAGGGATATAACTTGGTTTTCCTGCATTAGCAAGTGTATTCTTTACCACTGAGCCCACCACCTATATATATATAGGCTTCCCTTGGCACCCTTTGGCATTTCCCTAAGAAAACTTCCTAGAGAAAATTGGATGGGGAGGGAGAGGGAAAGCAGAAATAAATCTTTCTGAACTTGAAACTCCTCTTTACCTCATTCCTTAAAGAGGAGGTTGAGAAAGAGAGTTGAACTTGGAGCTAGATAGAGTCCATATGGTCTAATGTAAGTTATTCCATCTATTTGAGTCTCTATTTCTTTGCGGATAAAGTTGGAGGAAATTGTTCATGATCCTATCATCAATTCCTTATGCGGGGTTGGATAATTGTGTGGCAATTGTGACTTTTGACTATATTTTTCTTATGGAAATAAGTGTTTGTGTCTGTTCCAACAGTAGGCTGCTATTCTCTAGGAAGGTCAGAGAAGACCTGCCATACATACAGAGATTTTGAGGGTTAGGCTTAAGTGGTGATGACCATTCCTTGTATTGTTCTTCTAACTGGCTAGTTAAGGCTCTCATCAACCTTCCTGTTGCAACAAACCCTGCTACCCACATCTCCCTATACTCCTGCAGTATTAGTATAACTTTAGTGAAACATCCTGCAAGTGACTTCTGTGTCACTGGTTGCTGCTTAGATTCAGAGGCGTAGGCTCTATTTCCTTCTTTGTTTTTCTAAAACTCCAGAAACTCAACCTATTACCAGGATCCCCAAGAATGTAATTCTGAGAGCCCTTCTGCCTAGATACCACTTCTTTTCGCCAAAGACTCATAAGAAAACAGGGTTAACGAGCTTCCAGAGACAGCATTTGCAGAGATTCTCTCACCAATGGGTCTCCTTTTCCCCACAGAGCAATGCTGTTTTCAACTCTTCATTGTTGTGTTTATAATTTTGTGACCTCTCTTGTTTAATAGCAGCTACCTGATAGCTGAGTGGTCTGAACAGGAGTCCCATGTACTATGAAAGCAATCCTGGCCAAGTAGCCTTTGGATGGAGGATTTATTCAGGACTCTGATCTATCTATATAAGAGAGTTGTATATGATCCTTTGCTCAGGGAGAGGAAGAGATAAAGACTAGTGCTAGATAATACTTCCAGTCCACCCCAAGAAAAACCACGCCAGCAAAGTGGAAAACAATCTTCTCCTTTGTTCTGAAAAACCATTCACTGCTCTTTGGGAAAGAAATTCAACAGCTTGTGCAACCCATGTTTTTATTAATGAGATTGCCCCCTGAACCACAAGGGATCTGGCTTTCAAAAGCACACATTGTTTGCTCTTCAAAGCTATTCACATCTAATTACAGAGGAAATTCCCTTGTCTGGTAGGGAAGCACAATTTTTATGTAGTAAGGAAAATGAAAAGATCCAAGCAGAAAATTTACTTTTAACAAGATTACTTCGTCTAATGAGTATCTGATTATAAATTCTATTGAAAATAAAAGCAATAACAGAAAGTAAATGAAAATAAAGGGGATTACAAAAGCCCTGTTGTTACCCAGAAAGCTTAGATGAATCAGGCCTGGGCAGAACCAGGCATCGTTAACACACAACTATATGTGCTGAATTGGTTTATGATAAATGTATCTGTTGCAGTAGAGACATTTTCATATGGATTATTAAGAAATGTCACTTACATGTGTATTTTTTCTCTTCATCACATTGCTAAAACTGTTCAACCAATTTGATGTGGACTTTTTCTATTAAAGAGATTTCAACAACCCTGCTTTTCATTTAAACTCATAGGTAACTCAAAGTACAGAGCAACTTTCTTTCCCACACTGCAGATCATTGGTGGTGTTTTCCTTTGAAACATTGTTAAACACAAACATGAAGCAATCAAAAGAACCATTGTCTTCCCTTTTGCTTTTTCTTCTTCAAATGAAAGCATTTATGAAAATATTTAGGTGGATAAATGGAGTATTGAAATTATAATGTCCCTGAAGTATTGATGGGGTTTAATTTATTCACATAAGTTTCAAGACATTCAAAGTCCTATGTTTTTTTTTTTTTTTTTGCCAGAAAAACAGACAGAGCTGTTATTGTACCATCTGGTCTGCATGAGGCATATCTTGGCATCCCTTAACTGCACATTTTATAAATGCTAAACTCCAGATGGCAATACATTGTAACAGTGGAGAGCTTTATAAAGGTTTCCAAAAAACAAATTCTTTAAAATGTGAATATTAGATACTCTAAGCAGGGGCTATGAATTTAAATTTCATACTTGGAGCCTTTTCCCTTTCCTAATTAATTGTGGTTTTAAGAATTGAAAAGCTCAATCAACATAAATCATATGACCTGATTCCTCACCCAAAGTTTAAGTTCTATAAAAACTTCAGAAACAGGGATCACTGGGAAACCTACATTAGCTGCCATTTTGTTTCAAGATAGCAGGATTATGACATAGGGGAGGTGTGTTATAGCACTCTTAAAGCAGATTATCAAATACCATTAAAACCATTTCTCAAAGCTGATATTTGGACTGGGAAGACAGGAAAATGTGAATGTTGAGCATTGTCCTGAAATAAAGCCAGAGTACAGTAATGGTTAAGAATGTAGATTCTTAAGTCATAAAGGAAACTCTTCATTTTCTCAAGTTTTTTTCTCTTTCATCTGCATGTTTCTTTTCAAAAATAAGAACAACAACTGGGATCTGGAGTTTTCATCATCCTGTACCCAAGTGGCTCGGGGATAAAGAACGCCTGCCAAGCAGGAGACACAGGTTTGATCCCTGGGTCGGGAAGATTCCCTGGAGAAGAAAACGGCAACCCACTCCAATATTATTGCCTTGGAAATTTCATGAACAGAGGAGCATTGTGGGCTACAGTCCATGGGATCGCAAAAGAGTCATACACAACTTACCAACTAAATAACAACAACATACCTTACAACACAGTAAAAAGAACATATATCTCATAGTCACACAGAGTTTTATTTCAGTCTGAGAGTTTATAGTGGTTCTCTAAGGCTGCCACCTGATGTGAACAGTCAAGTCATTGGAAAAGACCTGATGCTGGGAAAGATTGAAGGCAAAAGGAGAAGAGGGTGACAGAGGATAAAATGGTTGGTTAGTATCACCAACTCAAAGGACATAAGTTTGAGCAAACTCCAGGAGATAGGGAGGGACAGGGAGGTCTGGCGTGCTGCAGTCCATGGGGTCACAAAGAGTTGGACACAACTTAGCAACAACAACAACAACAAAGGCTGCTAAAAATAGTATCTCAAACTCGGTGGCTTAAACATCAGAATTTTTTTCTTAGAGTTCTGGAAGATAGAAATCTGAGATCAAAGTGCTGGCAGAACTGGTTTCTTCTGAGGGCAATGAGGGAAAGATTTGTCCCAGGCCTCTGTCCTTGACTTATAAAAGGTCATCTTCCCCATATCTTCACGTTGTCTTCCCTCTGTATATGTCTATGCCCAAATTCCTTCTTCTCATAAGGACACAAATTATATTGTATTAGGGCCTACCCTAAAGACCTCATTTTAACTTAATCATCTCTGTAAAGACCCTAGTTCCAAATATAATCACATTCTGAGGTACCTAGGCTTTTTTGGAGGGGGGCAGGGGAGCTTCAACTTTAATTCTTGTCATTTTCATTTGTATGAAATATCTTTTTCCATCCCTTACTTTCAATCTATTTGTGTCCTTGGCCTAAAGTGGGTCTCTTATGGGCAGCATATTGGAGCCTTGTTTTTTTTAATCCAATCTGCTACTCTGGGTATTTTTTTTTTTTAACTTTACAATATTGTATTGGTTTTGCCATATATCAAAATGAATCCACCACAGGTATACATGTGTTCCCCATCCTGAACCCTCCTCCCTCCTCCCTCCCCATACCATCCCTCTGGGTCGTCCCAGTGCACCAGCCCCAAGCATCCAGTATTGTGCATTGAACCTGACCTGGCAACTCGTTTCATATATGATATTATACATGTTTCAATGCCATTCTCCCAAATCATCCCACCCTCTCCCTCTCCCACAGAGTCCAAAAGACTGTTCTATACATCAGTGTCTCTTTTGCTGTCTCATATACAGGGTTATTGTTACCATCTTTCTAAATTCCACATATATGCTTTAGTATACTGTATTGGTGTTTTTCTTTCTGGCTTACTTCACTCTGTATAATCGGCTCCAGTTTCATCCACCTCATTAGAACTAATTCAAATGTATTCTTTTTAATGGCTGAGTAATACTCCATTGTGTATATGTACCACAGCTTGCTTATCCATTCATCTGCTGATGGACATCTAGGTTGCTTCCATGTCCTGGCTATTGTAAACAGTGCTGCGATGAACATTGGGGTACACGTGTCTCTTTCCCTTCTGGTTTCCTCAGTGTGTATGCCCAGCAGTGGGATTGCTGGATCATAAGGCAGTTCTGTTTCTGCTACTCTGGGTCTTTTGATTGGAGCATTTAGTCCATTGGCTTTTAAGGTATTGACAGATATGTATTAATTTCCATTTTAAATGTTGTTTTCCTGTTGACTTTGTATTTCTTCTTTATCCCTTTGCTTTTCTGTTTTCCCTTTTGTGGTTTGATAATTTTCTTTTGTATTATATTATGCTTATGTTCTTTTTCTTTTGGTTTTCATGAATCTATTGTATGTTTTTGATTTCCAATTACCCTGTTATTCAAGTATATTAACCTTCTGTGCTTCCTGTTCCTTGATATCTGTTGAATTTGAGAAGTTATCAGCCATCATTTCTTCAAATACATTTTCAATTTCCTTTTTACTTTCTTTTCCTCCTGGGATCCCTACTGTGTGTAGATTGGCACACTTTATATTCTCCCATAGGTCTCTTATTTTGCTTTCATTTTTTTCATTTGATTTTTTAGTCTGTTGTTCTGACTGGGTGATTTCCATTATTCTATCTTTCATATCATTTATTCATTCTTCTGCATTATTCATTCTGCTATCATTGCTTTAGCTTAGCTTTAACCTTGGTGAATGAGTTCCCTAATTTTTCCTTTTACACTTTCTAGTTTCTTTTATAGCAATCAGCATTTCTAATTCCTTCAGTATTTTCATTATCTCTTATTTTCAACTCATGTCTATTAGACTGAAGAGATCTATTACATCATTTGTTTTTTCAGGAAAATCCTCTTGATCTTTTCATCGAGGGTGGCTCCTCTGCTTCTTTTAGTTATGTCTCTCGTTCCATGAGTTTAGGAGAAACAAT
Source organism: Bos grunniens (assembly GCF_055505025.1). NCBI lineage: Eukaryota > Metazoa > Chordata > Mammalia > Artiodactyla > Bovidae > Bos > Bos grunniens. The sequence continues at coordinate 23,740,082 of NC_141189.1, forward strand.
TATATACTTGGTCTTGGAGGGGCTTTTTTCTAGGGAGTGTCCCTGTGTCATTTGTATGGATTTATTTTTTGGTGTGAAAGTTATTTTTAGTGTGTCTGCCTCCTGCCTCTTTCCTCAGCATTTGCTGGCCATTACCCCTTGAGAGGAGGTGTGACTGGTGTTTTGGTGACCAGAGCCTGCACTAGACATTGAGCAGGGGCTCCTGCTTGCTATGTGGCTGTCACTATTCTGTCATGGGCCAGGCATGTTCCCCAGTTGTTGGAGTGGAAGCCTTCAGATCCATTTCTGAGCTGCAGTGTGAGGTAGGTGCAATTGCAGTGCTCCCACTGGAAGAGGAGCTGCCGAGTATTCCTCTGCCAGAGCTGTTAACCAGTGACACTGCTCTGTTGTGTTATCTGTCACACATTTTGCAGGCTTACAAAGTGCACCACGGTTGGCACTGCCCTTGACCCCATCTCATCTTTGGAAATTCTGGCAATGAGCCCTGGTATCTATCAGATATTGATTTTACAAGGCCACCAGCACAGATGCACTGAAGTCAGGTAAATTGTGCACCTGGATCTGCTAGGAGCACAATGGAGGCAGCTTAGACCCTGGCCCAGTCCAGCCTCCATGTGCGTGTGCCCACAAGTCCACAGCTGCTAAGGCCAGAGCTGTCTCAGCCATGTGAGCACTGTTGTCCACTCAGATGTCCTGTAGGGACTGAATTTACAAAGCCAGCAGTGGAGGTGTAAATCTGCAGCTTGTTCAGCCAAGGAGAGAGATTTCAGCCTTGCTTCCTAGGCCGTAAAGGCCCTGGGACTCAGCTGAGGTTTTTAGCCCTGACTGGCTGTGGGCAACCCACTGGCGTCTGATCCCAGAGCCTCCTGAGGCAGCTGTGGGCTGTGGGATGCCCTGAGGTGGCAGCTGTGGTACAGAAGCCTGCTGGGATGGTGGCTGGGTTGTGAGAGCCCACCAAGGTGGTGGCTGGGGTGGGCTCTTCCAGAGCCCCTGGAGGCAGGGAGTAGCAAGTGGAGAAAAAGGCTGCCAAGGCAGCCCCACCTCTCCCTTTTTGTGTCACTCAACAATGGCACTTCAATCCTATAGTGGCCTGTGTTTCCTTCTCCACACAATCTCAGTTGCAGCCATGGCACACTCCAGTGCCTTCAGGCATCTCCACGCAGCCAGCAGCACTTCTCTCTCCAGGACTGTGCTCTAAACCCCAAGTTATAGCACCCAGCCCTCATGCAGCCCAGCAACATGTGTCTAAGGCTACATGAGCAGGGTGTTGACACAAAGTTTGTGTAGGTCTCTCGCTATTCTGTCTGCCACAAACCAGTTGCTGTGCCCTTCTCTGAGCCTCTAAAGCTCACTTTCTGTACAGATTTCCCTGCAAGTGAGGGGGCTTCCCAGGGTACAGGAACCTTTCCTTTTTTCAGCTCCCTTCTAAGGCCACAGTTCCCATCCCACTTCCTCTTTTTTCCCTTTCAATTCTACCCAGTTACATGGAGATCTTTCTTGTCCTTTTCAGGTATTTGAAGTCTTCAGCCAGTGTTCTAGAGCGGTTCTGTGGGAATTGTTCCATTTGTAGATGTATTTTTGATGTATTTGTGGAGGAGATGAGATCCAAATACTTCTAGTCCACCAACTTGATGTAAATGGATTAAATCCTTCAACTAAGAGATATAAACTGGCTGAGTGGATACCAAAATAAGATCCATATACATACTGTCTGTAGGAGAACTACCTCAGACCTAGGGACACATACAGGCTGAAAGTGAGTATATGGAAAAAGATATTCCATGCAAATGAAAATCAAAAGAAAGCTGGAGTAGCAATACTCTTATCAGGCAAAACAGACTTTAAAATAAAGACTGTTACAAGAGATAAGAGCTTCCCAGGTAGTGCTAGTAGTAAAGAATCTGCCTGCCAATGCAGGAGGCATAAGAGACGCAGATTCAGTCCCTGGGTCGGGAAGATTCCTTGGAGGAGAGCACAGCAATCCACTCCAGTGTTCTTTCCTGGAGAATCCCTTGGACAGAGGAACAAAGAGTCAGGCACGACTGAAGCATAAAGAGTCAGACACGACTGAAGTGACTCGTGCACACACAAGAAATAAGGGACTCTCCATGAAGATCAAGGGATTGATCCAAGAAGAAGATATAACAACTGTAAATGTATGTGCACCCAGCATAGGAGCACCTTGATATATAAGGCAAATGCTAACAGACCCAAAAGGGGAAATTGGCAGTCACACAATAATAGTGAGGAACTTTAGCACCCCTCTGACATAGGTGGACAGATCATCCAGACAGAAAAGCAATAAGGAAGCACAGGCCTGAAAGGACACATTAAACCAGATGGACGTAATTGCTATTTATAGAGCATTTAATCTGAAATCAGCAGAATATGCATTCTTCTCAAGTGTATGGAACACTCTCCAGGATAGATCACAAGCTGGGTCACAAGACAAACCTTGGTAAATTTAAGAAAATTGAAATCACTTCAAGCATCTTTTCCAGCCACAACACTATGAGATTAGAAATTAACTACAAGAAAAAATATAAAAAGCACAAACACATGGAGGCTAAACAATGTGCTACTAAGCAGACAATGGGTCAGTGAAGAAGACAAAATGGAAATCAGAAAGTATCCAGAGGAAAATGAAAACAAAACAAACAAACAAACAAATGGCAAACCAAAAACTATGGGACTGGAAAAGCAGTTATAAGAGGGAAGTTTACAGCACTATAACTATGTTTCAGGAAACAAGAAAAATCTCAAATAAACAACCTAACCCTACCCTAAAGCAACTACAGAAACAAGAACAAACAAAACTCAAAGTTAGCAGAAGGAAAGAAATCATGAAGATCAGAGTGGAAATAAATGAAACAGAGATGAAGAAAATGGTGTAAAAGAATAATGAAACTAAAAGCAGTTCTTTGAAAAGATGAACAAAATCGATACGTGCTTATCCAGATTCATGGGAAAAAAAGGAAGAGGACTCACATTAATAAAAGGAGAAGTGGAAAAGGAGAAGTTACAATGGATACCAAAGAAATACAAAGAATCATAAGAGACTAGTACAAGCAACCATATGCCCATATAATGGAGAGTCCAGAAGAAATGGAGAAATTCTTAGAAAGGTACAATCTTTCAAGACTGAACCAGGAAGAAATAGAAAATATGACCAGACTGATAACAGTACTAAAATTGAAATGGTGATTAAAAACTTCCAACAGGCAAAAGTCTATGACTGGATAGCTTCACATGCAATTTATATCAAACATTAAGAGTTAATACCTATTCTTCTGAAACTCTCAAAAAATTTCAGAGAAAGAAACACTTCCAAACTCATTCTATGAAGCCACTATCACCCTGATGTCAAAACCAGACAAAGATATCACAAAAAAAGAAAGCTACAGGCCAATATCCCTGACAAAATTATGATCCAGCAATAACTCTAGGCATATATCCAGGGAAAACCATAATTCAGTAAGATACATGCACCTCAGTGTTCATTGCAGCACTATTTACAATAGCCAGACATGGACGCAACCTAAATATCATCAACAGAGGAATAAAGAAGATGTGATACATATATACAATGGAATATTACTCAGCCATTGAAAAGAATGAAATAATGCCACTTGCAGCAACATGGGTGAACCTAGAGATTATTATACTAAGTAAAAGTAAATCAGAAAAAGACATGATATCACTTATATGTGGAATCTAAAAAAATGATATTAATGAACTTATTTACAAAAGAGAAATGGGCTCATAGACTTTGAAAACAAACTTGTGGTTACAAAAGGGGAAAAGGGCAGGGGAGGGATAAATTAGGAGTTTGGGATTGACATACACATACTACTATATATAAACTAGATAATCAACAAAGACCTACTCTATAGCACAGAGAACTCTACCCAGTATTATATAATAACCTATATAGGAAAAGAAACTGAAAAAGAAACAATATATGTATAGGTATAACTGAATCACTTTGCTGTACACCTGAAACTAACACAATAGTACAAATCAACTATATTCCAATATAAAATAAAAATTAAATTATCAACTAAAAATGAAAAGATACATGCATCCTATGCCCGTGAACAGAGGAGCCTGGTGGGTCACAGTCCATGGAGTTGTAAAACAGTCATACATGATTTAATGACCAAAAACAAAACAACAGCAAAAAAAAAAAAAAAAACCAATACTCATAGCAGCACTGTTTACAATAGCCAAGACATGAAAACAACCTAAATGTCCAAGGAATGGATAAAGAAGATGTGAGATATATAATACTCAGTCATAAAAAATGAAATAATGTCTTTGCAGGAAGGTGCATGGACCTAGAGATTATCATACTAAGCAAAGTAAGTCAAAAAGCGAAAGACAAATACCATACAATATTACCTATATGTGAAATATAAAATATGATACAAATAAATGTATCTACAAAACAGAAGCAAACTCACATACACAGAGAACAGACTTGTGGTTGTCGAGGGGGAAAGGGGTGGGAAGGGAAGGATTGGGAGTTTGGGATTAGCAGATGCAAACTAGAGTATATAGGATGGATAAACAATAAGATCCTACTGTATAGCACAGGGAACTATACTCAATATCCTGTGATAAATGACAATGGAAAAGAATATGAAAAAAAATATGTGTGTGTGTGTATGTGTGTATAACTGAATCACTTTGCTGTACAACAGAAATTAACACAACATTGTAAATGAACTATGTTGTTGTTCAGTTACCCAATTGTGTTCGACTCTTTGCAGCCCCATGGACTGCAGCACACCAGACCTCCCTGTCCCTCACCATCTCCCAAAGATTGTCCAAGTTCATGTCCATTGCATTGGTGATGCCATCCAACCATCTCATCCTCTGATGCCTTCTTCTCATTCTACCCTCAATCTCTCCCAGCACCAGGGACTTTTCCAATGCATTGGCTGTTCACATCAGGTGATCAAAATACTGGAGCTTCAGCTTCAGCATCAGTCCTTCCAATGAGTATTCAGGGTTGGTTTCCCTTAAGATTGACTGGTTTGATCTCCTTGCTGTCCATGGGACTCTCAGGAGTCTTCTCCAGAACCCCAGTCCAAAGGCATCAATTCTTTGGTGCTCTGCCTTCTTCACGGTCCAGCTCTCACAAACATACTAGACCACTGGGAAGACCATAGCCTTAACTACAGGCCTTTGTCAGCACAGTAATGTCTCTGTTTTTCAAGACCCTGTCTAGGTTTGTCATAGCTTTCCTGCCAAGTAGCAATCATCTTCTGATTTCATGGCTAGAGGCACCATCCACAGTGATTTCAGAGCCCAAGAAGAGGAAATCTGTCACTACTTCCACATTTTCCCCTTCTATTTGTCATAAAGTAATGGGGTCAGATCTTAGTTTTTTAATATTTAGTTTTAAGCTGACTCTTTCACTCTCCCCCTTCACCCTCATCAAGATGCTCTTTAGTTCTTCTTTACTTTCTGCCATTAAAGGAGTATCATCCACATAGCTCAGGTTGTTGATATTTCTCCTGCCTATCTTGATTCCAGCTCAGCATTTCTCATTCAGCCTGGCATTTCTCATGACGTGCTCAATATATAGGTTAAATAAGCAGGGTGACAACAGACAGCCCTGTCATTTCATACTTCAATAAAATATTAAAAAAATTGTGGGGGACAAATTCATTCCATAACAGCTTTCTACTTAGTAGCTAATCAGCTTGGGGGAAATTCACTTAAGGAGACTTTATTTCCTTTTCTTATTCCTATCTTGAAGGTTATCCATCAGTGTCCAACATAGGACCTATACACAAAGGGCAAAAATGCCCTTCCCTCCTTCCTACAGATACTTATCAGGGTTTCTGAGGACCATCTATTCTTTCCCAGTATTCTGTGTGAGATGTGAATGATAAAGGCATGGGTTTATAAAACCCCCCTGAGAACCAAAATAGGAAGGAGTAGATTAGAAATTTAGTGAAAGGAGATTTAACAGAATTAAGGGTTACTTGAAAGGACAACCCTTCAGGAAATAGGTGGAGCTTCAACCTGTGTTACCCTAATCAAGACCCAAATTCTATAGAGAGCTTGTTTGATAGCTTCAATCTTGTGCCTACCCCTTGTTCAAAGGGTGATGGAAACAGCTTGACTAGAAGTCTCAGTAAGATTGTATCTAATGGGAGAGTTCCCTGAAGCCCATCATGGTATTGCTACCAAAAGAAAAAGATCATTTGTGCTCATGCTTGGTCATGTCCAACTCTTTGCATCCCCATGGACTGTAGCCCACCAGGCTCCTCTGCCCATGGAGTTTTTCAGGCAAGAATACTGGAGTGGATTGCCATTTCCTACTCCAGGGGATCTTCCTAACCAAGAAATTGAACCCATGTCTCTTGTGTCTCCTGCACTGGCAGACAGATTCTTTACCACTATGCCACCTGGGAAGTCAGAGAAAAGGATACTGGACAGAAAAGAACAAACATCTGTGTATTTAAATTTACTTAGTTATGCTTAGGTTTTATTTCTCACATACATAGCCATTTGGTGTCTCCCATCAGAAAGCATAGCCCTTAAAGCCTGTCTTTGTCTGCACTTGTACAAATGTGCAGACAAATCTGTGTGTACAAATGTACAAATGTGTGTTGCTTATTTTGAGACTCCACAGTTTTATGGTTGCTCGGCACATGCTCCCTTAGAAAATACATGCACTTCCATAATGTAAAACTGGGCTAATTTTGAAATAGGAATTCTAAATAGTAGTCACACACAACTATTGCCACAATCATGCTATTTAACAAACCATCCAAAATTGAATGGCTTAAAAGAATAAGCATTGATTTAACTCACAAATCTCCAGTTAACTGGTCAATTCTTCTGTGCTCAGCTGACCTTGGCGTGGCTCACTCATTCATCAGCAGTCAACTGGCAGGTCAGCTGGGAATTGGTTGCTTTAGCATGGCCTCAGCTTAGATGTCAAGGCTATGGTTTTTCCAGTAGTCATATAAGGATGTGAGAGTTGGACTATAAAGAAAGCTGAGCACAGAAGAATTGATGCTTTTGAACTGCAGTGTTGGAGAAGACTCTTGAGAGTCCCTTGGACTGCAAGGAGATCCAACCAGTCCATCCTAAAGGAAATCAGTCCTGAATGTTCATTGGGAGGACTGATGTTGAAGCTGAAACTCTAATACTTTGGCCACCTGATGCAAAGAGCTGACTCATTTGAAAAGACCCTGATGCTGGGAAAGATTGAAGGCGAGAGGAGAAGGAGATGACAGAGGATGAGATGGTTGGATGGCATCACTGACTCAATGGACAGGAGTTTGAGTAAACTCCGGGAGTTGGTGATGGACAGGGAGTCCTGGTGTGCTGCAGTCCATGGGGTCGCAAAGAATCGGACACGACTGAGCCACTGAACTGAACTGAACAGCTTAGATGACCTGTCTCTGCGCCTTGTGATTCTTTATCATCTGGAGGATACTCTGGGTTTGTTCTCACAGTGAATGAAGAATGCTAAGACAGAGTGCATATGTATATGCGCTTCAAAAGACCTAGCCTCAGAACTGGCGTACCATCATTTCCATCACATTCTATTGGCCAAAACAAGTCACAAGTCAGTCAGATTCAGGAAGAAGAAGGAGCGAGGAGGACCAGGCTAACTGCAAAGCACACTGCAAAGAGTGGGAGTCCACGGACGGGTGAAAGATTGGGACCTTTACAACTGATCTACCACATCATCTTAAGAGCTTAAACATTTTATGTTCTATCAACTGGAGGGACTACGCGATATTGCCAAGGAAATCTTTCTCTCTGTGGTAACAATTATCCTAGCTACTAGGTATGGAGTAACCTGTAATATTTGTAAGTATACAAGTTTTTATTTAGAACTTCTGAGCCTTCTCTGTCATTCATTTAAGATGCCCGATCTTTCTATTAACAGATTAATGAAGCCTTTTATATGCCTTTGTCCAATTTCTTTATGAATCCATTTCTGTTACAAACCTCATTCAATTTCAATCTAGCTAAAGATCCAAAGGGTTAAAATGACATTCAGTTCAGTTCAGTCGCTCAGTCATGTCCGACTCTTTGTGACCCCATGAATTGCAGCACGCCAGGCCTCCCTGTCCATCACCAACTCCCGGAGTTCACTCAGACTCACGTCCTTTGAGTCAGTGATGCCATCCAGCCATCTCATCCTCTGTCGTCCCCTTCTGCTCCTGCCCCCAATCCCTCCCAGCATCAGAGTCTTTCCCAATGAGTCAACTCTTCGCATGAGGTGGCCAAAGTACTGGAGTTTCAGCTTCAGTATCATTCCCTCCAAAGGAATCCCAGGGCTGATCTCCTTCAGAATGGACTGGTTGGATCTCCTTGCAGTCCAAGAGACTCTCAAGAGTCTTCTCCAACACCACAGTTCAAAAGCATCAATTCTTCGGTGCTCAGCCTTCTTCACAGTCCAACTCTCACATCCATACATGACCACTGGAAAAACCATAGCCTTGACTAGACGAACCTTTGTTGGCAAAGTAATGTCTCTGCTTTTGAATATTCTATCCAGGTTGGTCATAACTTTCTTTCCAAGGAGTAAGTGTCTTTTAATTTCATGGCTGCAGTCACCATCTGCAGTGATTTTGGAGCCCCCCAAAATAAAGTTTGACACTGTTTCCCCATCTATTTCCCATGAAGTGATGGGGCCAGATGCCATGATCTTCGTTTTCTGAATGTTGAGCTTTAAGCCAACTTTTTCACTCTCCACTTTCACTTTCATCAAGAGGCTTTTGAGTTCCTCTTCACTTTCTGCCATAAGGGTAGTGTCATCTGAATATCTGAGGTTATTGATATTTTTCCCTGCAATCTTGATTCCAGCTTGTGTTTCTTCAAGTCCAGCGTTTCTCATGATGTACTCTGCATATAAGTTAAATAAGCAGGTGATAAGATACAGCCTTGACATACTCCTTTTCCTATTTGGAACCACTCTGTTGTTACATGTCCAGTTCCAACTGTTGCTTCTTGACCTGCATACAGATTTCTCAAGAGGCAGGTCAGGTGGTCTCATATTCCCATCTCTTGAAGAATTTTCCACAGTTGATTGTGATCCACACAGTCAAAGGATTTGGCATAGTCAATAAAGCAGAAATAGATGTTTTTCTGGAACTCTCTTGCTTTTTCCATGATCCAGCGGATATTGGCAATTTGATCTCTGGTTCCTCTGCCTTTTCTAAAACCAGCTTGAACATCAGGAAGTTCATGGCTCACGTGTTGCTGAAGCCTGGCTTGGAGAATTTTGAGCATTACTTTACTAGCCTGTGAGATGAGTGCAATTGTGCGGTAGTTTGAGCATTCTTTGGCATTGCCTTTCTTTGGGATTGGAATGAAAACTGACCTTTTCCAGTCCTGTGGCCACTGCTGTGTTTCCCAAATTTGCTGGCATATTGAGTGCAGCACTTTCACAGCATCATCTTTCAGGATTTGAAATAGCTCAACTGGAATTCCATCACCTCCACTAGCTTTGTTCATAGTGATGCTTTCTAAGGCCCACTTGACTTCACATTCCAGGATGTCTGGCTTTAGGTGAGTGATCACACCATCGTGATTATCTGGGTCGTGAAGATCTTTTTTGTACAGTTCTTCTGTGTATTCTTGCCACCTCTTCTTAATATCTTCTCCTTCTGTTAGGTCCATACCATTTCTGTCCTTTATCAAGCCCATCTTTGCATGACATGTCCCCTTGGTATCTCTAATTTTCTTGAAGAGATCTCTAGTCTTTCCCATTCTGTTGTTTTCCTCTATCTTTGCATTGAACACTGAGGAAGGCTTTCTTATCTCTTCTTCCTATTCTTTGGAACTCTGCATTCAGATGCATATATCTTTCCTTTTCTCCTTTGCTTTTCACTTCTCTTCTTTTCACAGCTATTTGTAAGGCCTCCCCAGACAGCCATTTTGCTTTTTTGCATTTCTTTTCCATGGGGATGATCTTGATCCCTGTCTCCTGCACAATGTCACGAATCTCATTCCATCGTTCATCAGGCATTCCATCTATCAGATCTAGGCCCTTAAATCTATTTCTCACTTCCACTATATAATCATAAGGGATTTGATTTAGGTCATACCTGAGTGGTCTAGTGGTTTTCCCTACTTTCTTCAATTTAAGTCTGAATTTGGCAATAAGGAGTTCATGATCTGAGCCACAGTCAGCTCCTGGTCATGTTTTTGTTGACTGTATAGAGCTTCTCCATCTTTGGCTGCTAAGAATATAATCAATCTGATTTCGGTGTTGACCATCTGGTGATGTCCATGTATAGAGTCTTCTCTTGTGTTGTTGGAAGAGGGTGTTTGCTATGACCAGTGCATTTTCTTGGCAGAACTCTATTAGTCTTTGCCCTGCTTCATTCCGTATTCCAAGGCCAAATTTGCCTGTTACTCCAGGTGTTTCTTGACTTCCTACTTTTGCATTCCAGTCCCCTATAATGAAAAGGACATCTTTTTTGGGTGTTAGTTCTAAAAGGTCTTGTAGGTCTTCATAGAACCGTTCAACTTCAGCTTCTTCAGCATTACTGGTTGGGGCATAGACTTGGATTACTGTGATATTGAATGGTTTGCCTTGGAATTGAACAGAGATCATTCTGTCGTTTTTGAGATTGCATCCAAGTACTGCATTTTGGACTCTTTTGTTGACCATGATGGCTACTCCATTTCTTCTGAGGGATTCCTGCCCGCAGTAGTAGATATAATGGTCATCTGAGTTAAATTCCCCCATTCCTGTCCATTTTAGTTCGCTGATTCCTAGAATGTTGACATTCACTCTTGACATCTCTTGTTTGACCACTTCCAATTTGCCTTGATTACCTGACATTCCAGGTTCCTATGCAATATTGGTCTTTACAGCATCGGACCTTGCTTCTATCACCAGTCACATCCATAGCCGGATATTGTTTTTGCTTTGGCTCCATCCCTTCATTCTTTATATAGTTATTTCTCCACTGATCTCCAGTAGCATATTGGGCCCCTACTGACCTGGAGAGTTCCTCTTTCAGTATCCTATCATTTTGCCTTTTCATACTGTTCATGGGGTTCTCAAGGCAAGAATACTGAAGAGGTTTGCCATTCCCTTCTCCAGTGGACCACATTCTGTCAGATCTCAAGTGACATTAACATTGTATAATTAAAGTAGCTACCATATGTTTTTCAAAAGCATTCTTATTAACATAGTCTATCTTACGTTTACAAGTTAAATTCATATTTTATATTTGAAAGTGATGTTAAGCTATGTTAGCCTACCTGATAGAAGATTCTATATTTCTTGTTTATCTAATACCACTAAATTATATGGGGCTTCCCTGGTAGTTCAGTTGGTAAGAATCCACCTGCAATGCAGGTGATCCTGGTTCGATTCCCAGGTTGGGAGGATCCCCTGGAGAAGGGAAAGGCTACCCACTCCAGTATTTGCTTCCCTTGTGCCTCAGCTGGTAAAGAATCCACCTGCTGGGGCTTCCCTGGTAGTTCAGTTGGTAAGAATCCACCTGCAATGCAGGTGATCCTGGTTCGATTCCCAGGTTGGGAGGATCCCCTGGAGAAGGGAAAGGCTACCCACTCCAGTATTTGCTTCCCTTGTGCCTCAGCTGGTAAAGAATCCACCTGCAATGTGGGAGACCTGGGTTCAGTCTCTGGGTTGGGAAGATCCCCTGGAGAAGGGAACAGCTACCCACTCCAGTATTCTGGCCTGGAGAATTCCATGGATTGTATAGTCCATGAGGTCACAAAGAGTTGGACACAACTGAGTGACTTTCACAACCTTCTGAAACTAAATTATAATTAGTGCTATCTTGTACTTTTAAAGCTACGTGAACTGCAAGAGAAGCATGGAGTTTTAGAACACTCATACACAGACACAGACATGCACACACACAGAACCATAATGAATTAGAATAAGCCTGGAAGTAGGTATCAGAAGACTTGGTTTCTCCCTGGAGCTCTGCTAACTTTCTATATGACCTTGGGCAAGTCACAAAAACCTCTTAGGCTTATTTTATTCATTTCATATTGAGAAGTTGGACTTTGGAAGTTGTATGAATCAAATCCACTCACTTGGGCAATATATCTATACCATGAAGTTTGAATTCATGGGCTTTTCATTTTATAACATTTACAGATAACATATACAAATCAGATTAACTTTTATCAATTTTAAATTACTTTACCTTGTTATTTATCAGCAAGACAATTCAATCAACTGAATGAAATTTAAGAGAAAGTACCACTCCTATCTCCCTATTCCTGTTACAAGAATGATATATTATGTATATTTATAGCCAGTACAGCAAGAGCTCAAACAAATCAGAACAGATAATGGTTGTGAACATCCAGCATAGCTGGATTGGTGTGGACTGCCTAGATATCTGCACTGACTCCTCCCTCAATTGACTCATTGGCTCTCTGGTAAATAAATGCAGACACACACTTACATACCCACACATAAACAGATAAATGGATAGGAAACACATGTGTTTCTCATTTTTGTTTTTTTAAGTAAAATATGAAAACATACTAATATAGTTCCAATAGTCCAATTTATGGTGGATGTCTTTAGTATCAATAGTCACAGACCCAATTGAATTCATATATTTTAGTATTTTTAGAGCTTTTCAGAGTTTATCTAACCATCTCCTGATGATAACAATTAGGGCATCTTCGATATTTTCACAGTTGTGAAAAGTAAGGCAACAGAATTGGAAATTAAGAATTATAAACTATTGTTTAAAAGAACAGCATTTCAGAAAATAAAGAGAGCACCTGCCCAAAGGAGGCAACAATACTGCATTGTTGTTCTACATGACAACTTAAAACTCTCCTCAAGAAATGCCTAGTGATTAGCAGGTGAGACGAGGCCTCACGTCACGTAGAGACCATGGCATTCACAGAAGAGGAGAAGGAACACCTTATAGTTATAAACACACTTAAAACGTCTCATTGAAAAGAATGTGGAAAACATACTTTTGAAAGAGATCCTACTGTTTATTTAGTAAAAGATTAAGTGTCTATCTTTTTTGGAAAGATTTGTTTTCCTAACTAGTAAACTGAGACACTCCTTGATTGCAGAGAGCCATGCCTTCCTCATTCTCAAAGTTAACCGCACCAACACATTCGTATCCTTGTGCACTTCTGCAGAATTGATTCTTAGGGAGTCTGGAGCTAGTTGCTCAGTGACTGTCCCAGGTGCAGCATTGGCTGGGTTGGGCAAGGCAAATGAAATTAACCTCTGGCACGCTCACCACCCTCATCACCCTCACCAGTTCTCAGAGTGGTCCTCCTTATCTCCATGCCTCCTGCTCAGGGCTTTTGTGCTGCACCTTCATCATGCAGAACCCCCAGTTTAGGGATCTGAGCAGAGCTACCCTTTCCAAGGCAACACCTCACACTCTGGAGAAAAAGGTATAACTTTGGGAGAAGCAAGTCTAGGGTGGGGCCTGGGAAGGTGGAACACATTAATCTATTGCCTCTCTGACTACCTTAATAGGTCTCTCTGAATCTTGCCCCTACATTCTATCATCTACTGGATGGAATGGTCTTCAAATCTCTCCAATGGTCTTCTTATCATAGTCTTAACCATCGTGGTAACAAATTACCTTCACAGTCATAGAAAAAGTGCCACTTTTGGGAATATATGCTTAGAAGTAATTATTGCTATCATGCTTCTGCTCAGAACCTAAATCCTTTCACCACCTCTATCTTCAAAAGCCTGCTTATCCTGGATTTTGCTCCCTCTCCTCCATTCCACTGGAATATAATCAACTGATTCCCATAAAGAAGTTAATCACTGGCAATCATTCATTTTCTTGTCTACTTCCTTCAGATATTTTCCAAGTTCTCCTGATCATAAGACTCACCTGATTGCTTAAACATATGGTACCCCAGTTTCCTCCCCTGGAGAGTCTGAGTCAGCAGCTTCTGGGTGGGACATAGGAATCTGTGATATTAACAAAGAGCCCCATATGATCAGTTTTGAATTTTTAATTAGAGGATGATTACTTTACAATGTTTTGTGGGTTTCTGCCATACAACAAACCAAATCGGTCATAACTATATATACATATATATATTCTCTCCCCCTTGAGTCTCCCTCCTGCTCACCCATCCCATCCCTTTAGGTCATCACAGAGTGCCAGGCTGGGCTCCCTGTGTCATATAGCAGTTCCCCACTAACTATTTTACACATGGTAGGTATATATGTCAATGCTACTTTCACAAATAGTCCTACCCTCTCCTTCCCTTGCTGTGTCTTCAAGTCCATTCTCTACATTTGTGTCTCCATTCCCTCCCTGAAGATAGGTTCTTCAGTACCAGCTGTGAATGTTTCGATCAAGGGAGTTAAGGAAACTACTACTCTGACGAACAATATTTCAGACACCTGTAACAGGGAATGACGATTAGTCCTCATGAAACATCGTTAACATATAAAGACATAAAGAGCAACACATAAATAAATAATTGTAAGTGCTACCCCACAAACTTGTACAGAATTTGAGCATTGTCACCTGTTATGGAATGTGGTCTTCAGACATCAAGGTGTCTCAGTCTGGTCCTGGCTCTGACACCCAGTTGTTAAAGCTTGAGCAAGTTGGTTGCCTCAGATTCCCCACCTATAAACTCCAGTTCCTACACAGTATGACATTCTTATTTAGATCACTATTCCTTTTGACCCAGAATTTCTACTTCTAGTAATCTATCCTGAGAGTTAACCAGGGAAATGTACAAGTCCAGCAGATTGTTTATAATAATGAAAACATTGGAAGCTGTATTAATGTCCATCATTAGAGAACAGCTAAACACTGATTTATCTAGACATTGAATACTATGCAACATTAAAAATGGTAATGGAGATCTTTATGTTTGATATGGAAAATGTCCATGACATATAAAGTAGTAAAAGCAGGTTACAAACATAACTTATACTTCAATCCCAGGTTGTTATTTTTTTTTAAGTGTGATGTTTGTAGAGAAAGACCATAGAGTTACACACTTAAGTACTTGCAGTGGATGATTTTTTTCCTTTCTCTATATCCTTCTTTAATTGTCTGTATTTTTTGAAGTAAAATTAAAATCTATACTTGGGGGAAAACAATGTTTCATCATTTTTAAAAAGGTACTTCTTCATGCACATTGTCAGGGTGATATCCACAATAGCCAGGAGACCAGGAGTAACTTAAAGGAAAGGTTTGTTACTCAAAGACAGTGTAAACAAGAGATGATCTTTCCTCCAAAAAAATCCCACCCCACTCTTTCACTCTACATTTGAGTTGTAAAGAGTTTGTCCAAAAGATCCTATTTTTCCTAGTGTTATGGAAAAATGTACCAATTCATTCACCTGAGCCAATTTCAAGGAACTAAATTGGCTGCAGAGCAGCCGGTGGAAAACCAAGGCAAGTGTCAGGAAGGGGAAAACTCTGCTTATTTTAGGCCTTCTGGAAAGGCTCTTCCCAAATCCCTTCCTCTCAGCTGGGAGGGCTAGAGAAGATTCAGGTGACTCCAATAGGGAGAGGGCGGGGACCAGCCCTGTTTCCTGCTATAAAAGCCAGAGCAGCACGCTCCTCTGCCTGGCTGATTTGGTGGTATCTTCGGTCATGGCATGCAGGCAGAGAGGAGACAGCGGGAGACCCTCAAGCTGGTTCCGTGCAGACTGGAGGTATTTGTGGGGGCAGAAAGAAGGGGACATAATGCCTTGTCTGCTGAAGTTCACTCCTCTTTAACTTTCCCCCCCATGTCCTCCTGCACCTACAGGTCATTTTTTCTATCTTTCACCCTTTTGACTTCGGTGAACTCAATAGATGTTAATCAGTTGGATCCTGCCTTCCCAGGTAGGCCTCTTGGGTGAGGGAAATGCCCTTAAGCATCTGTGAAATGGATTGCAACTAGGGTGCCTAGATGGCCAGAAAACACAAAAGTGAGTTAAACGATCTCCAGTCATTCTTTTGCATATCTTGATCAAGTCACTTCAGTTTTCCCATAGCTTACCTATAGCTTGCTCTGCAGCTAAATGCAGGAGCTTGGAAAAACACCCGCACTGCCTTCTATTTCCTCACTGCCGCCAGCTTTACAGCACCCAAAGAACAGCAAACCACCTACCAAGCCCTCATCTTTGGGAGCAGGCATCTTCAAACACATACTCATGCTTGAGGAAAGCATCAATAACAGGCAAAATCACTTGTAATGAGGAGTTTCTTAAGATTTGCACTTGAGCCAAAGGATGCACAGTGTCAAGCTATTTGGCAGATTATTCTTCAAAAATGTGTTCTTGGAGTTACCTAGGGAATTTTTTAAACTTCAAATTGAAAGATCTTTAGACAAAACTTTTCCCCAATTCTTCAAAGACCTACCATTTCTATTTCCATCAGGGTTCCAGGCTGGTTCCCACATGCATACTTGTTAACCCGAATCCAGGTTTCTCCTGGATAGAAAGCCCTAGGCATTTAATTGATATCTTCATTACTGTTCTTGGTATCTTACATCGTAGTTATGTATTCCCATCAACTTGTAAGCTCCCCGGGATGGGGAATAAGCGTTGCCTCTCCCAAATGGCATCCTCCCTTATGCCTGTTAAAGAGGAAAGTTTCCTCAATACACTTCTGTAGGAATCATGCCTCCTGTGTTCAAAGATGCCCCACGTGCTTTCTTTGCTCTTCAGGTACTGTCACTTGCTATGAAAATAGAATGGTAGTGGAGTTTAAAAGAACTCTTGGCAACAAGATTCAGCATGCATCTGTGGTGGGTAAGTAATGTGTATTGTCTCATTTAAGTCTTACTTAGTAGGAAGCCCTTGGCTCAAAGTCATCACCATTTTCCAGTGAGCAAAGTACACAAATTCTGGAGCAGTCGTGCTCAAATCCCATGATGTCACAGGGTCCTTGAACTGCATCGTGACTCCTAAGAGTGGAAGACCTTGTCTGTCTTTGGAAATCTGTCTTATCTTAGGATTCACTAAGAAAAGTCTAGCTTCAAATCACAGCATCTCTCAGAGCTTGGGTTATATCCCAGTTGGGAAAATAAAAAGTAAGAAGTGATTGAAGTACCTTAGAAATGGATTTGCAGTCTTGCTTATGTAGCTTTGGTTGACTCTGTCACTGAAATATAAGATATAAATACATCTTGGCCATCTCCTTTCTAAAGCTGCTCTTGTTTCTGCAGATTCCCTTGGTCTTAAAATGCTGAACTGCACTTATGTTCTGGACCCAGAAAAGCTCACACTGAAGGCCCCATATGAAAGCTGTACCAAAAGAGTGGTAAGTAATTGAGGAGTAATTTGGGAAGTAGTAACCTAGGAGTTCGGAGAAGGCGATGGCACCCCACTCCAGTACTCTTGCCTGGAAAATTCCATGGATGGAGGATCCTGGTAGGCTGCAGTCCATGAGATCACTGAGAGTCAGACATGACTGAGTGACTTCACTTTCACTTTTCACTTTCATGCATTGGAGAAGGAAATGACAACCCACTCCAGTGTTCTTGCCTGGAGAATCCTAGGGGCGGCGGAGCCTGGTGGGCTGCCGCCTATGGGGTTGCACAGAGTCGGACACGACTGAAGCGACTTGGCGGCGGCAGCAGCAGCAGCAGCAACCTAGGAGTTAAAGCTTTGGAGTAGAGCAGTGGTTCTCAATCAGGGTGATCTTTCTCTTTGGTCATCCCAGAGAACATCCTGCAACATTTGGAGACACTTACCACAGCTGTTGGGGGAGGAAGGAGAGGGCAGCTACTGGTCAGCTGATGGGTACAAGCCAAGAATATTGCCAAATAACCTCCATGGCATACAGGAACTCTCAATAAAGATATATTAGACTCAAAACTCCAATGCTGAGCTTACCCTTGAATTGAGGCTTTGGGCTTTATTTCTGTCTTTGCCACTATCTATGATTTGGAGTAAGTTAGCTAACCTTTCTAAGCCTCTACTTGTCCACTGGAAAATGGATTATGATATCTTTCCATAAGGTATCTAAAGACGAATGACACAGTGAAGGACTAGGCATAGTATGTAGACACAGCAAATGCTCAAACATGAGCTATTTTGATCTACACCCCTCATGGAAAAGGGGATGCTATTTTGGTGCTGGCAAATGGAGTGCTGGTACCTCTATGCTGGAAGGTGAGCAGCAGCTGAAAAATAGGATTTTCTACTGTCAAGCAATAGTGCTACCCAATCAGGGTTATTAGGAGCAGTAAAAGAAGCCTAAGTCCTTTTCAGGCTTTATGTGCAAACAATCACTTAGGGAACTTTGTAAAGTACAGAATTCACTTAGTTGACTTAATAGGTCTAGGGTACATCCTACAAGTCTTAACAGTCTACTTCATCTGAATCTACTGAAGATCTCCAGTAATTAAGAGAACTTTCCCTTCTAAAATGGACGTTCCCAACTTTAGGGAGCTTAGTGTTGTATTCCTTTAGAACAAAGGTCTGCAGAATAACCCGTGTATGGCCACAGCCAGTCCATGGTCTATGTGTGATGGTCATCAAGCTAAGAATGGCTTTAGTTTTTTAAGCATTTTAAAAATGTTAAAAGCATACGTGGCCTAAAAAGTCTAAATATTTACTAACACTTTATAGAAATTTGTTACTTGACCACTGCTTTAGACAGAATTCCCTGAGCCAGGGGAAATGGCAAAGATGGCTCTGTCCAGCACCCAGCACAATGGCTGCTAAAGTAGGTGCTCAATAAGTATTTCTATCTCTTGATAGAGGCAGCAAGCCCAATAGGACCTTGATACTCAGACATAGGGTGAATGTAAAGGGAAAACAAAAACTGGACTCTGAGCCCTAAAACTCAAGGAGCTGTTCTCTGCCAATGAATGAGTCCTGGGATATCTAAAAAGGCTAAAGAATCTCCTGGTATAGGAATGAGGGACTTTTTAGAACTGTGGTACTGATTGACTTTTAAGGGTTTTGCTAATCAGCTGAGTCAGATGGTATTTTGGAATCCCCTTTCTCATTGAAGTTCTAACACTCTGTCCTTACTATGCCATTTTCATACAGCTTGGCCAGCACCAGATGACCATCACATTCATGAATGACAATACTGCCCATAGACAAAAGACTGTCTTGTATCACGTCAGCTGTCCGGTTATGCAAGCAGGAAGACATGATCAGCATTCGGGATCCACAATCTGCTCGAAGGATTTCATGTCTGTGAGTGAAGCAGCCTGAGTGCTTCTCATCCAGCTACTACAGGGGGAATGTGGTCTAGAGAGAGCTGGACTTCAGAACCAGATCAGGATTGCAATCCTGTATTTCACTACTGACTTGCTATGTGGCTTTGGACTGATTTCTTAACTGCAATGAGACCTTTTTAAAATCTGAAGTGGGGGACAATAACACCACATAGGGTGACTTTAAAAACTAAGAAGATAGATATAAGCACTCAGCACATCATGTTTTAGCAATAAAAAGGATTCAGTTGGTAGCTTGACAAACTGGATATTTATGTACCAGGCCCTATACCAGTTGCTAGGAAATCATAAATGAGAAAAACAGCATGTACCCATGGACTTTTTAGCCTCAAATGGCTAATAGCAACAGTGGGCAAAAATATTCATACTTTATTATAAGTGATGGAACTGCATGGCTTGACAGGACTTAGTGTCTCAACATACAACTGGAAGGGAGCTTTAGATCTTCCAATTACATTGAGGTCTCAAAAGCTCAACAGGGAAATGTCTAAGGGCACTTCTAGGATTCTTGACTGGTCCTGTGTTTCTACCATATCCCACGCCAGCCCTCACACTGTAAGAACCACACAGCAGTTGCTCTGGGTGTTTTCCATGTACCATCAGATAACGTGACTTCAGAGATCTTCTCCAAATCAAAGCTTCACATCATCCTTCTTTTTCCTTCCAGTTTACCTTTCACTTTTTTCCTGGCCTGGCTGACGACACTGCGGTATGAAAACTATTTTTTAAATTACAAGCCTAAATAACCTTTAGTTCTGTATTAAAGGTGGAATAACTTCAATCCTGGTTAAAATATTAAATAGTCTTGGAGTTAAGGTGAGCACCAGCCCTCTAAATGAAACTTTTGCCTTTAGGGTCCCAAACCTCAGATGGGATGGACCGTTACAGTTGGTGATGGTGAAAGAGCCCAAAATCTGACCCTTCAAGAGGCTCTGACACAAGGATATAATCTCCTGATTGAGAACCAGAAGATGAGCATCCAAGTGTTATTCCATGCCACTGGAGTGACTCACTACTCGGTAGGTGTGAAATCTGTTTGTACCACCATCCAGGCTCAGACCAGTATTTCTAAATGCAAGCCTAATCTCAATCATTTCCTCACATTGAGGTTATAACTCATTCAACAGCCAAGTCCTATACTAAGTACTAAAGATGGTGAGATACAATGGTGAACAAAATGTTTCTTTCTTCAATCAGTTTTTCTTCTCCATAGATCTACATTCACTAAACAATGTGGAGCTACAGTAGTGCTAAATTAATGAAGGTGTTTTTATCATTGCCACGTTTAGTGTTTACAGTAGGTACTGGCCTTTTGGGGACCAACGATCAAGATACTACATTAAATCAGTTACTGTGCCAAAATACTTAGAACAGGTCTTGGCACTTACATGTTCCAACATTAGCCATCTTAACAGTACTGTTTTACATTGAGTATAAAAAACTGCTGAATCTTAAACATTCTCTCTGAATGCTGATACCATAAAGGAGTCATAAAACAAGAGCTCTTACTGCTTAGAAATGATCAGCTACAGGTCATGAGTAGAAATCACCTTGCCAGATGTTATAAAGTTTAAGGTCTTAAGACTAGAATTAGTTGTTCACCTGTAGAACAACTATATGGTGAAATACCTGAACTCTACTTGGGCCAGGATGGTGCCCAATAGTTGAATATGTTTGCCCTGACTGTTTCTAGCGTTGGTCAAAAATTCAAGTAACTCAGGTAAACCAATGTCTTTGAAAATGCCTCTCTTCAGCAAGGTAACAGCCATCTCTACATGGTGCCTCTGAAGCTTACGCATGTATCTCCTGGGCAGACGATCATCTTATCATCACGACTCATCTGTGCATCAGGTAAGGCCGAGGAAAGGGCAAGTCCAGTTGTGGAAGACCTTGTTCTAAGGGCTTAATCAAGGCTGACCATTCTGTCATTTCCTTCTAGATCCTGTGACCTGTAATGCCACACACATGACTCTCACCATACCAGAATTTCCTGGGAAGTTAAAATCTGTGAGCTTTGAAAATAAGAATATTGCTGTGAACCAGTTGCACAACAGCGGGATTGTTATGGAAATAGCAAATGGCCTCAGGTTGCATTTCAGCAAAACTCTCCTCAAAACAAAAGTACGTTCCATTGAACCCTAGCTTTTAGGCCATTGTGATTTGGCTGCTGATTTATCCATAAATTCTAATTGCTAGTGTTAAAAAAATTTTTTTTTTTCAAAAGTTTTGGAGTCCTCATTTGAACAGCTTGCATAAGTAATTCTCAAGTAACTGAAATTCACTCTCAAACCCAAGTATTTTTCAACTTCAATGGAAGTTTTCCTTAAGTGTCTTTTTTCACTGAATAGAACAAACTGCTATTAAGCATTTAATGATGAACTTCTCATGGCCTATTAAAACAGGGCAATTTGAGCCAAACTAGTGTCCCCTGCTATCCTCAGTGAAGCCAGTCTTGACTGATGCAATTGCCAGGGACACAGAATGTTATGTTGGTGTATATGTTGCAATAACATTTTATAACTCCTGGATTTGCAAGGTACTCAGCTCTTTGGAGGCTGAATTACAGATCAAATTCCAATGTCTAGTACAAAGAGCATGCAGTGCTGGGTACTTGAGGGCATGAACTTAGAGAAATTTCCTGCCTCAGGAAGAATCCGGTCTGGAGAAGTGATGTGATCCCTTGCTCTGGTTTAAAGGAAAACCATATTCAGTCCGGAGTGTGCCTTGCAGATTTCAGCGTACTTCCTATCTGCCTGCTCAACAGGCTATGTCTGCTAACTGACATTCTTCCATTTCAGTTCTCTGAAAAATGCCTACCCTATCAGTTCTACTTATCTTCACTCAAGCTGACGTTTTATACTCAACTGGAGACAGTATCCATGGTGATTTATCCTGAATGTGTCTGCGAGTCAACAGTTTCTATAGGTAAAGATCATTTTTTTGAATAGTTCTACATTCTACATTCTCTCTTAGCTCTTACATGGGGGAAAGTGTACAGAAGTTCAAACTCTGTGCTGCTTATACTTTACGGAAATGGAAGACTGGTTAGACCACAAATAGCAGTCTAAGCTGCTATGATAGAAATCTAAGGAAGACAACACTTCCAAAATACACATACAGGAAGGTTTCACAACTGTTTAATGTTTTTAAGTAATCTGGGTATGCTTCATGTTAGAAGTCTGAGCCCACCATCTAAGTAAGATTGCTTCAAATCTGAAACTAGAGGGACTATGAGTATTTCCCCAAACTCTTAAATTCCTCAAAGAACATGGAAATTGGTATTTGCCCTTGTTTACTATTGCCTCTGTGCTCCTTTTTATTTGTATCAAGTCAAGTCAAATAGAAAATATTAGTTGTCGCTTCAACTTCCCCTCAAACCAAGATCTGTGAGTCTTGAAAGAAGGGACTTTAGGACTCAAGGCACTACACTTTAAGCTACATCAGGGTTTCATCATGGCTTTCTTACCCCACTTGGTGCCTCTTCCCATGTCTCCTGCTCCTCCTTCCTTTGGATGAAAAACAGAGAAAGCCTCACTGCTCTCTAAGTACCTTGGGGTCTCCCCTTGTAATGCAAGCCGCTTGTCAAATTATTTTCCCAAGCAGACTTAAGACAAATTCTGTTGCCTCCTGATGAAAATCCAAACTTCATTTCATTTCAAACTAGTAATGACAATAGTCACATGGCAGACACTTTTTAAACTCCCTCCACTATAGTTTCAGGGGAGCTATGTACTCAAGATGGGTTTATGGACGTCGAGGTCTACCGCCATCAAACAAAACCAGCTCTCAACTTGGACACTCTTAGGGTGGGAGACTCCTCCTGCCAGCCAACCTTTAAAGCTCCATTTCAAGGACTGGTGAAGTTTCACATACCCCTGAATGGATGTGGAACAAGACATAAGGTTAGTATAAGATTAGTATTGGCACATAGCAAGAGATTAAGACTTTACCTTTGAGATAACTAACCACTTTCTCTAACCTTTAAGTTTGAGAATGGCAAAGTCATCTATGAAAATGAAATACATGCTCTCTGGGCGGATCTTCCTCCAAGCACAATTTCTAGAGATAGTGAGTTCAGGTGTGACGCAGTTGCTACTTAACTTTTTTGAGTGCCAGAATAAACTCGAGCAGTCTTTTAACCTAAAATTCTCAACACCCCCACCTACCCACTCTTACAGAATGACGGTGAGGTGCTATTATAGCAGCAGTAACATGCTAATAAATACCAATGTCGAAAGCCTTCCTCCTCCAGTAGCCTCAGTGAAGCCAGGTCCACTTGCCTTGACCCTGCAAACCTACCCAGGTGAGACATTATAAACTAAAAAATCTGCTTAAAAACTCAGGGGACTCATTCCTAAAATGAACTTTGCACCAGACTAGAGTAGTCACGATGCTTAAGCTTCTGTTGCAACCATCAACTACTTGAGTACCAGAATGGCTTCTACTCCATTGCAGATAATTCCTACCTGCAACCGTACGGGGACAAGGACTATCCTGTGGTGAGATACCTCCGCCAACCAATTTACTTAGAAGTGAGAGTCCTAAACAGGACTGACCCCAACATCAAGTTGGTCTTAGATGATTGCTGGGCAACATCCACCATGGACCCAGCCTCTCTCCCTCAGTGGAATATTATCGTGGATGGGTATGTATTCTCCACATATGGTAGTCCAGCTAATCAAACTGCCAGTAAAAAAAAAAGTAGTAAAATGCTCTTGGGCTTGAGAGGAGCACTATATCAAAGGCCCTGACTTTTGTTCTTATTTCTTACCAACCAGTCCTCAGTCTAATAAGTTGACTCCTGTCTTTCCTATTACCCTTGAATCTAAAAGGATCCTTCCCAAGGAAATAATGACTTTAATACTCTAACATCTGGAAAGAGAATAGATTTCTAGTTCCTATTTATTGAATAACTTTTTTGCTCATTGATAAGTCGTGTCTAATTCTTGTGACCCCTTGTGACCTATCGGGCTCTTCTGCCCATGGGATTTTCCAGGCAAGAATACTGGAGTGGGTTGCCATTTCTTCCTCCAGGGGATATTCCCAGCTCCATTGCCAGGCAGATTCTTTACCAGTGAACCACCTGGGGAAGGTGCATTGAATGTGTGTGTGTGTGTCACTTAATCATGTCCAGCTGTTTGTGATCCCATGGGGTATATAGCCCACCAGGTTTCTCTGTCCATGGAGTTCTCCAGGTAAGAATACTGGAGGGGGCTGCCATTCCCTTCTCCAGGGGATCTTCCCGACCCAGGCATCGAACCCAGGTCTCCCTCATTGCAGACAGATTCTTTACCATCTGAGCCACCAGAGAAGCCCACTGAATAACTACCATGTGCCAAAAAACAGTGCTCTGTACTCCAGATGCATTATCTAAACCACAACACTCCATGAGAGATACTAGCCCCCTCACTTTATAAAGAAACCCAAGCTTACTATTTAAATAACTAGCCCAAAGTAATATTTAGTAAGTGATAGGACGTGAATGAACTTCCCCAGTTACTCAGTTGTAAGGAATCCACCTGCAATGTTTGATCCGCAGGAGACCTGGGTTGGATCCCTGGGGGAGGGAATGGCAACCCAATCCATTCTCTTGCCTGAAGAATTACATACACAGAGGAGCCTGGAGGGCTACAGTCCTTAGGGTCGCAAAGAGCTGGACACATGAAGCTACAACCCTCTGCTAGCATTTAAAATAAAAAATGGCAGGAGTTCTCTACCCTTTTTTTATCAGCAACATATACTAACTGCCTGGGACATAATACTCAGATTCATAAGAATTAAGCCATTGTCATCTGAAGAGCTACATAATTCTTGATGAGTTTAGCTGGAATACAAATAGGTATTGACACTTAACACAAAGTAGAGAACCTAGCACAAGTAACTTATGACTTCATGGATACTGTTGGATAGTCAAGTCAGAGGTATATAAAATAAACTAAAAGTACAGGCAGCAGGTCTAAAGGAGGGCATGGCAACCCAGTTAGTATTTTTGCTTGGAGAATCCCCATGGACAGAGGAGCCTGGTGGGATACAGTCTGACACGACTGAGTGACTAAGCACAGCACAGCACAGGTAGAAGGTATAGCAATAGTCTTGAAGGTGTTACGTGACTGAATTTGAGCAAACGCTTGAGTCTGAGGTGAATTCAGCTGATGTCCCACCCTGAAATATACCTTCCAGCTGTGAATACAACTTGGACAACCACAGAACCACCTTCCATCCAGTTGGCTCCTCGGTGGCCTATCCTAATCACTACCAGAGGTTTGCTGTGAAGACCTTTGCCTTTGTGTCAGAGGACCCGGCGTTCTCTCACTTGGTAAGTGATTAACTAGTTACCTGGGACAGATTGACTGAGACATCAGTTCCACTCAACTCTTGTCTCCTCTCCAGGTCTACTTCCACTGCAGCGCCTTAATCTGCGATCAACTTTCTTCTAACTTCCCCCTGTGTTCTGCGTCTTGCCTTGTGTCATCCAGAAGCAGGCGAGGTAAAATTTTCAAGTCTTCATTTAATGAGTTTACTTAAAACAAGCCTGATCCTTTTGGAATTTAGGAATGAGGGCTTTGTTTTTCATCTAGTCCAAGAGCCCAAGCAACCTGGGAGTCTGTGATGGACAGGTTCACAATCAGTCCCATGGACAAGTTTGTGTTTGTACATAAACTGTAACCTGATCTTTTGAGACCCCCCAAAAGTTGTTCTTCCTGAGTCTAGGTAGACTCTGAACTTTGTCTTCTGATATTCTGATAATTCATCCTGCTCTTACAGTAAGGTGTATGTGCTCTCCTGTGAAGGGAGGCAAGATTGCATAGAGCAGGGAGTCCCTACAGAGCAGGTGTACCCTCGAAACCCTTCTCACCACTACTCGTTAACCCAGAGGTCAAACTGTCTGCAGCCACAGGGGCCACTGAGGAAGAGATGATAGTGAGTCTCCCGGGCCCCATCCTCCTGTTGTCAGATGGCTCTTCATTCAGAGGTATGGATTTAAAGCCTTGGGTATTTCTTTAACTGAAGCTCTTGGTTTTATGTTAGACTTAACTGTGCACAGATAACATATGTGTGTGCTGAGTCGTGTTCAACTCTTTGTGGCCACATGGACTGTAGCCCACCAGGCTCCCCTGCCCATGGAATATTTCAGGCAAGAATACTGGAGTGGGGTGCCATTTCCAACTCCAGGGGATCTTCCTGACCTAGGGATCAAACCTGCATCTCTTGTGTCTCCTGCATTGGCAGGTGGATACTTTACTATTAATGTCACTAGGGGAGCCCACAGATATCAAGTGCTTATGATTAATCAAGAGAATGCATCTCTTCCCAGCAACAGGTTCTGTTAGGTCTGTGTACCCTTCCCAGAATCCCTTTCCCACAAGGATCATTTAGTCTACCTACTGTACAGAGACCTCTCATTGTTAATAACTAAAAAAATTCCAGTTTTGTCACTAATGCCACATTAGAATCCTTAAATCTTAGTGCTCAAATATTGGGCCTACTATAGAAGAATTTCAAGCTCTTTGTTTAAAAAGACTAATAGGTCAGAAGACATGTGCTTGCTATTACAAAACTTTAGTCTTTACAAGATAATGTTAATATATCTTCATCTCAGATAGTCTTAATTTTAGGCCTAGAACTTGAAATTAAACTCACTTAAATCACTAGCTACTAACTGCAAGAAATCATGCACTTGGGACAACTAACCGTATATATCAGTGCCAGAATGTTAAACAAGCTGGGAATGAGATCCTTCCAGGTGTCAGCCCATCTGATCTGCAGTGAAAGCAAGTAGGAAGTGGGAACAACCGTGGGAGTGGAGTACGGCGAGGAGGAGGCTGGCTTGAGGGGAAAGACTACACTCTTTTGCAAGCTCCCAAGTGAGCCCTTTGAAGCTTATTTTCACTTCCTTCTCTGGGTAACTTTAATTGTAAAGCTTCAGCTTCAACCAAGTGTAAGTGATCTTAAGACTTGAATGTCTGTTTCCTTCCCAGATGCTGTGGATTCTAAAGGGCATGGGACTTCTGGATATGCTGCTTTTAAAACTATGGTTGCTGTAGTTGCCTTAGCAGGTGTTGTGGCAACTCTAAGCCTAATCAGCTACCTGCGCAAGAAAAGAATCACAGTGCTAAACCACTAATTGGATTTTCAATAAAATGTGGAAGTAAGCCTCTTGTTTCTTAAATTTAGATGGACTTCAAGGACTCTTTCTTGCAATCATTTTTCTTTAGAGACTATACTACCTTTCCACAGTCCTCTTGAAAGGCTTTGTTCTGTGTGGATGTGAATAAGGGTATTCCTGACTTAATTGCTTCCTGTCACCAGCTTTTTCTGCCCTCTACCCCCAAAACTGGCAGTGCCAGAGAATTCAATAATGGGACTTAGTGACAGTCCGACTCCAGGGGTACATTTAGGTGACTTGAATGTCTTTTACCTCTCCGTTCATATATACAAGATGAGGGCAAGTCACTCCTAATCGCTGGAATAACTTCCGTTCTCTAAAAAGGAAAGGAAGCTGGGTATTCCCAAGGATGTAATCTAGTATCATACTTAAAGTAGTATTTCCTAACTCAAATTGCTCTTTCCAATGAGTAGACAACTTCCCTGAGAACTTAAGGGATTCAGTTATTTTCCTATGCATTCCCAGTCTAATTAAAGACCTGCACTCTCTTTGGGGGATGGAAAGGAAGATTCTAGCCTCATTAAGAGCAATTATAACATTCCTGGTCTCATTAAAACTACACAGCTGAACATGAGCCTCATAGCTGAGCCTGGAGAGCTGCTTTTTACCCGGTACTCAATTATTACTTCCTTCTGAGGCTACCCTCTCTTAACTAGGCTGTAATTATGTCAAAATGACTAGTCTGCCTCACACTGTAGCTCTAACAAACCATATTCAAGATATCTAATATAGACATTAACTTGTATCCTTCAACTAGAAAAAAGTCTGGATCTAAGCCAGAATCTGTGCTATGAAAAGTTGTACAGCCTCCGAATCTCTGTACATAGTGGGCATAAATAGAAATATAAACATCTTTAGTGTTTGGACTTTACCCTTCAATTGTGACTTGTCATCCTCCTGGGTTTTTCAAAACCTTGAAAGAATATTATATATACTTGGTCATCTTGTGATACTGTAGGTCTTTAATGATGAATCTTCTGCCTTTTGTACAACAGAGCCTTTGATTCTAACTCCTTTTAAGAGTTAGATGATAAAATTCAACCCTGGTATAGGGAAGGAAACCATTACACTGATATATTGTACAAAAAGTCTTGTCTTCCTAGAGTAATAAGGTCAAAACTCAAGTTCTTATGAAGACTGTTTTTTGGACAGTGCTTTATAAGAGAATAAGGCATTAGTCTGTCACTGATAAAAACAAATGGTCTTGGATTCAAACTTTCCTGTGGCTACATCGTGTTAGTGTTACATATTAGAATCAGAAATGTTGCATGTGCTGCATGAACTTCTTAAAATGGCATTTAAAAACTGCTGGCTACTTAAATGGCTTCCAGATCTCATATGATAGGCTGAATAATGACCACCCCCCGACATGTCCACATCCTAATCACCAGGAACTGAATGTTGTTACCCAGTCATGGTCCCAAAAGGACTTTGCTGGTGTGGTTAAGAGTCTTGACATAGGAAGGTTATCCAAATGCGCTCAATCACAAGGTTCCCTGTAAAACAGACATTAGAGTCAGAAAAGATGTACCAGGGGAAGCAGAAGTTAGAAGGATATTGTCCACAAACCAAGGAATGTGAGATGCCTAAAATAGCTGGGAATGACAAAGAAATGGATTCTTGCCTAGGATCTCCAGAAGATCACAGTCCTATTGCCCCATTTTGGACTGTGAATCCCAAGGATAAAAAATGACTCATTTCAAACCATTACTTTGTACTAATTTGTTACAGCAACAACAGGAAACAAATGCACTTTCTAAGGAGCTGCTACTCACAACTTGTAAAACACTTTGCTAGAAATGCACGTTTTACAGATGAACAACTTGAGCCCTAACAAATCTAAGATATCAGAGTATATTCGTAATGGAACAGGAGCCTTGCATCCCCAAGATGGTCTATTTGTGTCACAGGCCAGAAAGGCTGCCCCAGGGCAGGTTGGTTCTGATATTTTTGCAAAGTCAGAAATCTGAGAGAAGAAAGCCAAGCACGAATGAACACATGTTGCCATGGTAGCCTGAAACAAGTATAATTAACAGTTGCTTAAAGTCATGTTCTCATTAAAAAAAAAAACCCAGAGTTAGTAGAAGCAAAGCATAAAGATCAGAGAGAAGCAAATGAAAAAGAGAGGAATGAGACAATAACAAAGATCAATAAAACCAAAATCTAGTTCTTTGAGAAGTTAAACAAAATGACAAACCATCAGCCAGAGTCATCAAGATAAAAAGAAGACTGAAAACAATAAAATTAGAAATGAAACAACAGAAAACAGAAGTACAAAGGCTCATCAGAGACTACTATGAACAACTATGCCACTAAAATGGACAACCTGGAAGGAATGGATAACTTCTTGGAAAAGTATAACCTTCCAAATGGAAACAGGAAGAAAGAAAATAAGAACAGACCAATCACAAGCACAGAAATCAAAACTGTAATAAAAACATTTTCCAAACAAAAACCCAGAGTCAGATGGTTTCACAGGCAAATTCTACTAAAAGTTTAGAGAAAAGCTAACACCTAACCTGATCAAACTCTTCCAGAAAGTTGAAGAAGAAGGAAAACTTCCAAACTCATTCTACAAGGCCAACATCACCCTGATATAAAAACCAGAAAAAGATGCCACAGGAAAAGAAAATTATAGGCCAATATCACTGATGAACACAGATGCAAAAATCCTGAACAAAATTCTATCAAATAGAATCCAAGAACAGATTAAAAGGATTGTACATCATGATCAAAAAAGCTAGTGAACATGATGGAACTCCATCTGAGCTAATTCAGATCCTAAAAGATGATGCTGTTAAAGTGCAGCACTCACAAGCCAACAAATTTGGAAAACTTTGCAGTAGTCACAGGACTTGAAAAGATCCGTTTTCATCCCAATCCCAAAGAAAGGCAATGCCAAAGAACGTTTAAACTACTGTACATTGCACTCATTTCACATGTTAGCAAGGAAATGCTCAAAATCCTTCAAGCTAGGCTTCATCAGTATGTGTATACCAAAAACTTCCAGACGTACAAGCTGGATTTAGACAAAGAAGAGGAACCAGAGATCAAATTGCCAAAATGCATTGAATCATAAAAAAAACCAAGGGAACTCTAAAAAAAATCATCTACTTGGGCTTCATTGACTACGCGAAAGTCTTTGACTGGGTTCAGTTCAGTTCAGTCACTCAGTCGTGTCCAACTCTTTGCACCCTCATGGAACACAGCACGCCAGGCCTCCCTGTCCATCACCAACTCCTGGAGTTTACTCAAACTCATCTCAATTAAGTCAGTGATGCCATCCAACCGTCTCATCATCTATCATCCCCTTCTCCTTCTGCCTTCAATCTTTCCCAGCATCAGTGTCTTTTCTAATGAGTCAGCTCTTCGCATCAGGTGGCCAAAGTATTGGAGTTTCAGCTTGAACATCAGTCCTTCCAATGAACATTCAGGACTGATCTCCTTTAGGATGGACTGATTGAATCTCCTTGCAATCCAAGGGACTCTCAAGAGTCTTCTCCAACACCACAATTCAAAAGCATCAGTTCTTCAGCACTCAGCTTTCTTTATAGTCCAACTCTCACATCCATACATGACTACTGGAAAAACCATAGCCTTGACTAGACAGACCTTTGTTGGCAAAGTAATGTCTCTGCTTTTTAATATGCTGTCTAGGTTGGTCATAACTTTCCTTCCAAGGAGTAAGCATCTTTTAATTTCATGGCTGCAATCACCATCTGCAGTGAATTTGGAGCCCCCCAAAATAAAGTCAACCACTGTTTCTACCATTTCCCATCTATTTGCCATGAAGTGATGGGACTGGATGCCATGATCTTAGTTTTCGGAATGTTAAGCTTTAAGCCAAATTTTTCACTCTCCTCTTTCAGTTTCATCAAGAGGCTCTTTAGTTCTTCTTCACTTTCTGCCATAAGGGTGGTGTCATCTGCATATCTGAGGTTATTGATATTTTTCCTGGCAATCTTGATTCCAGCTTGTCCTTCATTCAATCCAGCATTTCTCATGATGTACTCTGCAATATAAGTTAAATAAGCACGGTGACAATATACAGCCTTGATGTATTCCTTTTCCTATTAGAAACCAGTCTGCTGTTCCATGTCCAGTTCTAACTTTTGCTTCCTGACCTGCATACAGATTTCTCAAGAGGCAGGTCAGGTGGTCTGGTAGTTGCATCTTTTTCAGAATTTTCCACAGTTTATTGTGATCCACACAGTCAAATGTTTTGACATAGTCAATTAAAGCAGAAGTAGATGTTTTCCTGGAACTCTCTTGCTTTTTTAATGATTCAGTGGATGTTGGCAATTTGATCTCTTGTTCCTCTGCCTTTTCTAAAACCAGCTTGAACATCTGGAAGTTCACAGTTGTTCACTTATTGCTGAAGCCTGGCTTGGAGAATTTTGAGCATTACTTTACTAGCATGTGCTGCTGCTGCTAAGTCGCTTCAGTCATGTCTGACTCTGTGTGACCCCATAGACGGCAGCCCACCAGGCTCCCCTGTCCCTGGGATTCTCCAGGCAAGAACACTGGAGTGGGTTGCCATTTCCTTCTCCAATGCCTGAAAGTGAAAAGTGAAAGTGAAGTTGCTCAGTCGTGTCCAACCCTTAACAACCCCATGGTCTGTAGCCTACCAGGCTCCTCCATCCATTGGATTTATCAGGCAAGAGTACTGGAGTGGGGTGCCATTGCCTTCTCCTACTAGTATGTGAGATGAGTGCAATTGTGTGGTAGTTTGAGCATTCTTTGGCATTGCCTTTCTTTGGGATTGGAATGAAAACTGACCTTTTCCAGTCCTGTGGCCACTGCTGAGTTTTCCAAATGTGCTGGCATGTTGAGTGCAGCACTTTCACAGCATCATCTTTTAGGATTTGAAATAGCTCAACTGGAATTCCATCACCTCCACTCTGTTCACATAACGCTTCCTAAGGCCCACTAGACTTCATATTCCAGAATGTCTGGCTCTAGGTGACTGTGTCAATCACAACAAACTGTGGAAAATTCTTAAAGAGATGGGAATACCAGACCCCCTGTCCTGTCTCCTGAGAAATCTGTTTGCAGGTCACAAAGCAGGAGTTGGAATCAGACATAGAACAATGGAATGGTTTAAAATTGGGAAAGGAGCACATCAAGATTGTATATTGTCACCCTGCTTATTTAACTTCTATGCAAAGTACATCATGTGAAACACTGGGCTGGATGAATTACAGGCCGGAATCACGATTGCCAGGAGAAATATCAACAACCTCAGATATGCAGATAACACCACACTTAGGGCAGAAAGTGAAGAAGAACTAAAGAGCCTTTTAATTAAGGTGAAAGAGGAGAGTGAAAAAGCTGGCTTAAAACTTAATGCTCAAAAAACTAAGGTCATGGCATCCAGTCCCATCATGTCATGGCAAATAGATGGCGAAAAATTGGAAACAGTAGCAGATTTTATCTTCTTGGGCTCCAAAATCACTGTGGACAGTGACAGCAACCACAAAATTAAAAGAAACTTGCTCCTTGGAAGAAAAGCTATGAAAAACCTAGACAGTGTATTAAAAAGCAGAGACATCATTTTTTCAACACAGATTCATCTAGTCAAAGCTACGGTTTTTCCAGCAATCATGTACAGATGTGACAGTTGGACCATAAATAAGGCTGATTTTTGAAGAACTGATGCTTTCCAATTGTGGTATTCGAGAAGACTCTTGAGAGTCCCTTGGACAGCAAGGAGATAAAACCAGTCAATTCTAAAGGAAAGCTGAATATTCACTGGAAGAACTGATTCTGAAGCTGATGCTTCAGTACTTTGACCAACTGATGTGAAGAACAAACTCATTGGAAAAAGACCCTGATGTTGGGTAAGATTTAGGGCAGGAGGAGAAAGGGGCAGCAGAGGATGAGATGGTTGTATGGCACAACCAACTCAATGGACGTAAGTTTGGGCAAACTTGGAGATATAGAGTACAGGGAAGGGTGGTGTGCTACAAATCATGACATCACAAACAGTCAGACACAACAGTGACTGAACAACAATGACAACATCGTGATCAAGTGGGCTTTATTCCAAGAATGCAAGGATACTTTAATATAATTGAAAGATAACAACCATATGATCATCTCAATAGATGCAGAGAAAGCTTTTGACAAAATTCAACACCCATTTATGATAAAAATTCTCCAGAAAGTAGGCACAGAAGGAACATACCTCAACATAAAAAAGGCCATATACAACAAACCCACAGCAAAGATTATTCTCAATGGGAAAAAACTGAAAGCATTTCTTCTAAGATCAGTAACAAGACAAGGGTCCCCACTCGCCACTATTCTTCAACATAGTTTTGGAAGTACTAGTCACAGCAATCAGAGAAGAAAAAGAAATAAAAGGAATCCATATTGGGAAAGAAGTAAGACTCTTACTGTTTGCAGATGACATGATACTATACATAGAAAACCCTAGAGATGCCACCAGAAAAATTACTAGAGCTCATCAATGAAAATAGCAAAGTCACAGAATGTAAAATTAATACACAGAAATCCTTTGCATTCCTACACATTAACAATAAAAAATCAGAAAGAATAATTAAGAAAATAATGCCCCTCACCATTGTGACCAATAGAATAAAATACCTCAGAATAAACCTACTTTAAGAGACAAAAGACCTGTATGCAGAAAACTAAGACACTGATGAAAGAAAGATGACAAAAACAGATGGAGAGACATACCATGTTTCCTGGATTGGAAGAATCAATATTGTGAAAATGACTTTAGTACCCAAAGAAATCTACAGATTCAATGCAATCTCTACCAAACTATGAATGGTATTGTTCACAGTACTAGAACTAAAAATTTCATAATGTATGGAAACACAAAAGACCCTGAATAACCAAAGCAATCTTGAGAAAGAAGAATTGACCTAAGGGAATCAACCTTCCTGACTTCAGTGTATACTACAAAGCTGCAATCATCAAAACAGTATGGTCCTGGCACAAAAACAGAAATATAAACCAATAGAACAAGATAAAAAAGCCTAGAGATAAACCCACACACCTATGAGCAAAACCTTTGACAAAGGAGGCAACAATATTCAATGGAGAAAATATTGAAGTCTCTTCAATACGTGGTGCTAGGAAAACTGTACAGCTATGTGTAAAAGAATGAAATTAGAACACTTCCTAACACCATACTCAAAGATAAACTCAAAATGGACTAAAGACCTAAATATAAGAAACTATAAAACTCTTAGAGGAAAACATAGGCAGAACATTCTTTGACATAAATAACCACAGGATTCTCTATGACCCACTTCTCAGACTAATTGAAATATAAACAAAAGAAACAAATGGGATCTAACTAAACTCAATAACTTTTCACAGTGAAGGAAACTATAAACACGGTGAAAAGACAGCCCTCCAAATGGAGGAAAATAATAGCAAATTTAACAACTGACAAAGGATTAATGTCCAAAGTATACAAGCAACTCATACAGCTCAATACCAGAAAAACAAACAATCCAATCAAAAAGTGGGCAGAAGACCTAAAGCAGACATTTCTCCAAAGAAGACATGCAGATAGTTAATAAACACATAAAAAGATGCTCAACATCTCCCTTTATTAAAGAAAAGCAAATCAAAACTATAAGGAAGTATAACCTCGAACCAGTCAGAATAGCCATCATCCAGAAATCTACAAACAATAAATGTTGGAGAGGATGTGGAGAAAAGGGAACCTTCTTGGACTGTTGGTGGGAACATAAGTTGATACAGCCACTATGGTGAGCAGTGAAGATTCCTTGAAAATCTAGGAATAAATCTATGATATGACCCAGGAATCCCACCAATGGGCCTATACCCAGAAGAAACCATAATTGAAAAAGACACGTGTACCCCAGTGTTCATTGCAGCACTATTTAGAATAGGCAGGACATGGAACCAACCTAGATGCCCATCAACTGAAGAATGGATAAAGAAGTTGTGAAACATATGTACAATGGAATATTACTCAGTCATAGAAAGGAACACATTTAAGCCTATTACACAAAGTGAAGTAAGTCAGGGAAAAACAAATACCGTGCTTGCATATATATCCATATATATGGAATTTTGAAAGATGGTACTGACGAACCTATTTGTAGGGCAGCAATGGAGACACAGACATAAAGAACAGACCTGTGTACACAGTGGTGGAAGGAGAGGGTGGGACGAATGGAGAGAGTAGCATTGAAACATATACATTACCATATGTAGAATATATAGCCAGTGGGAATTTGCTGTATAATGCAGGGAACTCAAATCCAGTGCTCTGTGACAACCAAGAGGGGTGGGATGGGATGGGAGGTGGGAGGGAGGTTCACGAAAGAGGGGCATATGCATACCTATGGCTGATTCGTGCTGATGTACGGCAGAGGCCAACACAACGCTACAAAGCAGTTATAATCCAATTAAAATAAATTAATTTTTTAAAATATCTGATGTGTGGGTCTCTATGGTAACGTTTACTTAAGTTGTATATAAGAAACATGGAGCTACTTCTGCCCAGTTAAAACTGGTTGAGACCACCAACCATTCAGCCAGGCCTGTGCAAGTATCTGATGGATAAACTTCTGATGTCAGAAGGCTAGAAACTCCATTCTCAGATTATGTTAGTGCCACCATTTTCTGAGTATGTGTCCCATGAAGAAGCTTGTGACTCAGACATGCCTGTGCAGAGCATTGATTATCTCACCTTTTTCCTGCCTCCCATCACCTTCTCCTGCACCTTTGACCACCCTATACTCTCCACACAGCAATACCCCAAGCCTCTTGCCTTTGAGGAGACAACACCTGAGACTTGTTCTTCTGTCTCCTTACTTGGTTGCCTTGTGAATAAACCCTTTCTCTGCTGTAAACTTCAGTGTCTCAGCACTTATTGGGCAAAGAAAACCAGTTCAGTAACAGCTTTGCCAGAAACTGGTGAGCAACACAGAAATTCAGGTCCTGCTCTGTGCCTACAGACTCAGCGTCTACCTTTTAACCCCTTGAACACATGCACATTAACATTTAAGAAGCACAGTTTAAGGCTGCCCTGGAAATCTCTGCCCTCTTCCTTAAGCCCTCTCCTTCCTTCCGAGAGAAGGTGCCTTTAGAGCTTGAGCTCCCCTTCTCCATTCACTGGCCTATGAATAACAGCCTGTCTTCATTCCCTGATGGCTCAGACAGTAAAGCATCTGCCTGCAATGTAGGAGACCTGGGTTCGATCCCTGGGTCAGGAAGATCCCCTGGAGAAGGCAGAACTCTTGCCTAGAAAATCCCATGGATGGAGGAGCCTGGCAGACTACAGTCCATGGGGTTGTAAAGAGTCAGACATGACTGAGCGACTTCACTTTTGCTTGCAAAAAAATGAAAAAACATAAAAACACAGCCTAAACTTCTTCCAATCCTCAAGGTATGGTTGCTTCTCAGTTGAGCCACCTTCAGATCGCCTGATGTGAGTGCCCTCTACTGGCTTCGAAATTAAGCACTTCCTTTAGGAAATACTTCTGTTGCATTTCCCTCTGCTGGTTTTTTAGGGTTTTCAAATGGGGCTTGGAGCTCCTAAACAGGGCCATAAGGACTACTAGAGTATATGTATGAGGCTTGAGTGTTCTCCTGAGTTTTGGAAAGCTGAGCAACGTCTATAGCCACAGCAGTGGAGCCCACACCTTCTCTAGCTCAGACGGCTCTGATTCCCAATTACCGAGTAGTCTGCCTTCCTGATATTTCATCCTTGCCACTTCTGCTTTAACTGAAAGCAGGGAACAAAGGAGGAGTGCCTAAGGGAGCCAGCTGACGGTGGATTCCTGGATTAATCACTAGATATCTCTGAGACCTTCAGAAAATGATTTGCTTGCTCACCCAGTTTCTTCTGCTACCCGTTGACTAGTAAGGCATGGAAATAAGAAGAGAAGGATCTCTCAGAACTCTTATGAAAAATCAGAGATCACAACAGATGTGAAAACTCTTAGAAAACCTGAAATATTTCACAAATGTGAAGGGATATATGTCCCTGAAACTACTACTGTAACCAGCTGCTCTGGTGCAGAACTAGCCAACTCCAGCCCCACCCCAATCCAAAGCTGCTGTTACGTGGCCTAATGCTCTTTATATAATTCTCATTATTTGTCTAGATCAGGGATTCTCAACCTTGGCACTGACATGTGGACCCAATAGTTCTTTGTTGTAAAGGGCTGTTCTGCACATTGTAGAATGTTGAGCAGCATCCGTGGCCCTGACCCACTAGATGCCAGCAGAATTTCTCCCAAACACACACACAGTCATGACAATCAAAAATGTCTCCAGACATTGCCAAATGTCTGGAGTAGGGGTGGGACCAGTCATCCCAAATAAATAACTGCTCCAGATTCAATCTACTCAGTCTTTCTAGTCAATGCAAAATATTGTACAAGAGTTTCTATATAGGTTCTGGGATACCCAAGGGGAAAGATAGATACTGTTTCCATTCCCAAAGCACTAGCAGAAAAGAGGCAGGTTAGGGTCAGGTGTGAGGAAGGAAAAATATAAGGGAATGGCAACAGACAAGAGACAATCTAGTCAAGCAGAGGATTGATTTTTCTAGTGTTTTGTAGCATTTTTATAATTTAGAGATCACTTGCATCAGTTTCCCAATGACTCACATTGGGCAGAATTCTTGTTACAGACTGAGAAAATCAATGACCAGAGAAGCTATCATTCGCTTACCATGCCTGGTCCATGAGAGCGGTAAGTGTAGTAACATGTACATAAGTGAGACATGACTTCACTGGGGGATGAGCCTTGAGCTGGATCCTGGAAGGTGGAGATATCTGGAAACAGGAGGTGTGGAGTGGGATACTCCAACATCATTGATCTCCGACTTCTGCCACACACACAATAGATAATAGATAATTCACCATAAAGACATATCCAAGAGGCATGCCAGATTTGGGTGTAATCCTCACCTCCTACCTCTTCCCCAAGAAAATAAAGAAAGGGCTTCAATAATTCATAATTGTCAGAACTCTTACCAGTCATGGTGTGTGTGCATGTGTGCGTTTGCACACATGCTTCAGGTATACATGTGTGTGCGCACACATAATAAATCACTCATGATATGTATGTGCTCACACACACTCATGTGTTTTGAGGGGTGCTGTGGCATAGGTAAGAGAAAGCAAGTTATTCTCAAGTTCCATCCCATTTCTAATGAAGTACCGTTAGTCATCCTCAACTTTGTGACAACTCACACCTGATCATACCTGGCCAGGCATCACAACATCTGGGCTGCATCTCCTGTTCTATCCAGAGCAGATGGTAGAAGCCATACAGAGCTGGTGGTTGAAATAGTACTTCTATGTGCAGAACTCGAGAGGGAACCACTGTTTATATTCCATTTTATGAGAACAGGGATCCCCGAAGTTACTTGACACAGCAGGAAAGGTTATAGGAACTGACAAACAGTATCTATGACAGCATGGATACAGATCCCAGGACTTAAGGCAGGTGGAGGCCTTAACACCTAACAGCACATTGGTTACAAAGGTGGGCTCTTGAGTCAGGCAAGCTGAGCATGAATCCCATTTCTGCTTCTATGTACCTTAAACAATTTAACAACTCAATTTTTCAGCTTCCTCATTTCTAAAGTTGGCAGTAGGGAGGATTGACTAAAAACATGTTTTGAAGTGTAGAGAGCTGAAGATAGCACTGACATATGGTAAAAGCAAATACCTATAATTATACTGATAAATTAACATTCTGTCTGTATAACATCAGTTTTCACCCTCTGGGGATTAATTACCTTTTTAATTTTAATTGATTTACCTTTCCAAACAAGAACACATTGAACTGCACCTAAAAGGTCAACAGTACCTAAGCATAATTGATACACAATATTATATTAGTTTCAGTAGTAAATCACAAAGTCAATGTCTTTGTGCATTATAAAATGATTATAACCATAAGTCTGGTTACCATCTATAACATATGAAGCTAATTCAGTATTACTGACTATCTTCCCAATGGTTAACCTTATATCTCCATGAATGATACATCTGGAGTAACCAGGGAGTCCTACCATTCTTCCAAGCTTGGCTACCAATAGGGTTTTTAAATTTTCATTTGTTATTAACTAGAGGATAATTGCCCTTCCACTAGAGGATTGGAATAAAAACTGACCTTTTCCAGAACTGTGGTCACTGCTGAGTTTTCCAAATTTGCTGCCATATTGAGTGCAGCACTTTAACAGCATCATCTTTTAGGATTTGAAATAGCTCAGCTGAAATTCCATCACCTCCATTAGTTTTATCAGTAGTAAGGCCTCCTAAGGCCCACCTGACTTCACAACCCAGGATGTCTGGCCTAGATGACTGATCACACCGTCGTGGTTATCCAGTTCATTAAGACCTTTTTTGTACAATTCTTCTGTGTATCCTTACCACCTCTTCTTAATCTCTTCTGCGTCTGTTACATCCATACCTAACAGAAGGTTTCTGTCTTTCATTGTACTCATCTTTGCATGAAATATTCCCTTTGTGTCTCTAATTTTCTTAATGAACCAAGAGCTTCCAGATGTACATGGTGGATTTAGAAAAGGCAGAGGAATCAGAGATCAAATTGCCACCATATGTTGGATCATAGAAAAAGCAAGGGGATACCATAAAAATATCTACTTCTGCTTTATTGACTATGCTAAATCCTTTGACTGTGTGGATCACAGGAAAATGTGGAAAATTCTTAAAGAGATGGGAATACCACACCATGTTACCTGCCTCCTAAGAAACTTGTATGCAGGTCAAGAAGCAAGAGTTAGAACCGGACATGGAACAACAAACTGGTTCCAAATTGGGAAAGGAGTATGTCATGGCTGTATATTATCACCCTGCTTATTTAACTTATATGCAGAGTACCTCATGTGAAATGCCAGGCTGGATGGAACACAAGCTGGAATAAAGATTTCAGGGAGAAATTAAATAACTCCAGATATACAGATGGCACTACTCTAAAGGCAGAAAGCAAAAAGGAACTAAAAGCCTCTTAATTAAGGTGAAAGAGGAGAGTGAAAAAGCTAGCTTCAAACTCAACATTCAAAAAACTAAAATCATAGTATCCAGTCCCCATCACTTCATGACAAATAGATGGGGGAAAATGGAAACACTGACAGACTTTATTTTCATGGGCTCCAAAATCACTGTGGACAGTGACTGCAGCCATGAAATTAAAAGACACTAGCTTCTTGGAGAAAAACTATGACAAACCTAGAGTGTATTAAAAAACAGACATCACTTTGCCAACAAAGATTCATCTAGTTCTTTGGGATTGGAATGAAAAAGTTTCATTGCAATCCCAAAGAACGGCAATGCAAACTACTGCACAATTGCACTCAATTCACATGCTAGCAAAGTAATGCTCAAAATCTTTCAAGCTAGGCTTCAACAGTATGTGAAATGTGAACTTCCAGATCTACAAGCTGGATTAGAAAAGGCAGAGGAATCAGAGATCAAATTGCCAACACCTGTTGGATTTTAGGAAACCCTAGAGAATTCCTGAAAAGCATATACTTCTGCTTCATTGACTACATTAAAGTCTTTGTGCAAATCAAAACAAACTGTAGAAAATTCTTCAAGAGATGGGAATAACTTACCTGCCTTCTGCAAAACCTGTTTTGTGGTCAATTTGCAACAGTTAGAACCAGACATTTTCTTGGTAAAACTCTATTAGTCTTTGCCCTGCTTCATTCCGTATTCCAAGGCCAAATTTGCCTGTTACTCCAGGTGTTTCTTGATTTCCTACTTTTGCATTCCAGTCCCCTATAATGAAAAGGACATCTTTTTTGGGTGTTAGTTCTAAAAGGTCTTGTAGGTCTTCATAGAACCGTTCAACTTCAGCTTCTTCAGCGTTACTGGTTGGGGCATAGACTTGGATTACTGTGATATTGAATGGTTTTCCTTGGAAACGAACAGAGATCATTCTATCGTTTTTGAGATTGCATCCCCAGTACTGCATTTTGGACTCTTTTGTTGACCATGATGGCTACTCCATTTCTTCTGAGGGATTCTTGCCCGCAGTAGTAAATATAATGGTCATCTGAGTTAAATTCACCCATTCCAGACCACTTCAGTTCGCTGATTCCTAGAATGCCTACATTCACTCTTGCCATCTCTTGTTTGACCACTTCCAATTTGCCTTGATTCATGGACCTGACATTCCAGGTTCCTATGCAATATTGCTCTTTACAGCATCGGACCTTGCTTCTATCACTAGTCATATCCACAGCTGGGTATTGTTTTTGCTTTGGCTCCATCCCTTCATTCTTTCTGTAGTTATTTCTCCACTGATCTCCAGTAGCATATTGGGCACCTACTGACCTGGGGAGTTTCTCTTTCAGTATCCTATCATTTTGCCTTTTCATACTGTTCGTGGGGTTCTCAAGGCAAGAATACTGAAGTGGTTTGCCATTCCCTTCTCCAGTGGACCACATTCTGTCAGATCTCTCCACCACGACCCACCCATCTTGGGTTGCCCCACGGGCATGGCTTAGTTTCATTGAGTTAGACAAGGCTGTGGTCCTAGTGTGATTAGATTGACTAGTTTTCTGTGAGTATGATTTCAGTGTGTTTGCCCTCTGATGCCCTCTTGCAACACCTACCATCTTACTTGGGTTTCTCTTACCTTGAGTGTGGGGTATCTCTTCACGGCTGCTCCAGCAAAGCCCAGCCATTGCTCCTTACCTTGGACGAGGGGTATCTCCTCACCGCTGCCCTTCCTGACCTTCAACGTGGGATAGCTCCTCTAGGCCCTCCTGCGCCCGTGCAGCCATGGCTCCAATTGAAGAAGTAGGGAAAACCACTAGACCATTCAGGTATGACTTATATCAAATCCCTTATGATTATACAGTGGAAGTGAGAAATAGATTTAAGGGCCTAGATCTGATAGATAGAGTGCCTGATAAACTATGGAATGAGATTCGTGACATTGTACAGGAGACAGGGATCAAGACCAACCCATGGAAAAGAAATGCAAAAAAGCAAAATGGCTGTCTGGGGAGGCCTTACAAATAGCTGTGAAAAGAAGAAAAGCAAAAAGCAAAGGAGATATAAACATCTGAATGCAGAGTTCCAAAGAATAGCAAGAAGAGATAAGAAAGGCTTCTTCAGCGATCAATGCAAAGAAATAGAGGGAAACAACAGAATGGGAAAGACTAGGGATCTCTTCAAGAAAATCAGGGATACCAAAGGAACATTTCATGCAAAGATGGGCTCAATAAAGGACAGAAATGGTATGGACCTAACAGAAGCAGAAGATATTAAGAAGAGATGGCAAGAATACACAGAAGAACTGTACAAAAAAGGTCTTCACGACCCAGATAATCACAATGGTGTGATCACTGACCTAGAGCCAGACATCCTGGAATGTGAAGTCAAGTGGGCCTTAGAAAGCATCACTACAAATAAAGCTAGTGGAGGTGATGGAATTCCAGTTGAGCTATTCCAAATCCTGAAAGATGATGCTGTGAAAGTGCTACACTCAATATGCCAGCACATTTGTAAAACTCAGCAGTGGCCACAAGACTGGAAAAGGTCAGTTTTCATTCCAATCCCAAAGAAAGGCAATGCCAAAGAATGCTCAAACTACCGCACAATTGTACTCATCTCACACGCTAGTAAAGTAATGCTCAAAATTCTCCAAGCCAGGCTTCAGCAATATGTGAACCGTGAACTTCCTGATGTTCAAGCTGGTTTTAGAAAAGGCAGAGGAACCAGAGATTAAACTGCCAACATCCGCTGGATCATGGAAAAAAGCAAGAGAGTTCCAGAAAAACATCTATTTCTGCATTATTGACTATGCCAAAGCCTTTGACTGTGTGGATCACAATAAACTGTGGACAATTCTGAGAGATGGGAATACCAGACCACCTGATCTGCCTCTTGAGAAATTTGTATGCAGGTAAGGAAGCAACAGTTAGAACTGGACATGGAACAACAGACTGGTTCCAAATAGGAAAAGGAGTACGTCAAGGCTGTATATTGTCACCCTGCTTATTTAACTTATATGCAGAGTACATCATGAGAAACGCTGGACTGGAAGAAACACAAGCTGGAATCAAGATTGCCGGGAGAAATATCAATAACCTCAGCTATGCAGATGACACCACCCTTATGGCACAAAGTGAAGAGGAACTCAAAAGCCTCTTGATGAAAGTGAAAGTGGAGAGTGAAAAAGTTGGCTGAAAGCTCAACATTCAGAAAACTAAGATCATGGCATCCGGTCCCATCACTTCATGGGAAATACATGGGGAAACAGTAGAAACAGTGTCAGACTTTATTTTTCTGGGCTCCAAAATCACTGCAGATGGTGACTGCAGCCATGAAATTAAAAGACGCTTACTCCTTGGAAGGAAAGTTATGACCAACCTAGATAGCATATTCAAAAGCAGAGACATTACTTTGCCAACAAAGGTTCATCTAGTCAAGGATATGGTTTTTACTGTGGTCATGTATGGATGTGAGAGTTGGACTGTGAAGAAGGCTGAGCGCCGAAGAATTGATGCTTTTGAACTGTGGTGTTGGAGAAGACTCTTGAGAGTCCCTTGGACTGCAAGGAGATCCAACCAGTCCATTCTGAAGGAGATCAGCCCTGGGATTTCTTTGGAAGGAATGATGCTAAAGCTGAAACTCCAGTACTTTGGCCACCTCATGCGAAGAGTTGACTCACTGGAAAAGACTCTGATGCTGGGAGGGATTGGGGGCAGGAGGAGAAGGGGACGACAGAGGATGAGATGGCTGGATGGCATCACTGACTCGATGGACGTGACTCTGAGTAAACTCCGGGAGTTGGTGATGGACAGGGAGGCCTGGCATGCTGCGATTCATGGGGTCACAAAGACTCGGACACGACTGAGCGACTGATCTGATCTGAGAACCAGACATGGAAAATGGACTCGTTCAAAATTGGGAAAGGAGGATGTTAAGGCTGTATATTGTCACCCTGCTTATTTAACTTATACGCAGAGAACATCATG
Source organism: Bos grunniens (assembly GCF_055505025.1). Lineage (NCBI taxonomy): Eukaryota > Metazoa > Chordata > Mammalia > Artiodactyla > Bovidae > Bos > Bos grunniens. The sequence continues at coordinate 23,784,424 of NC_141189.1, forward strand.
GAAATGCAGGGCCAAATGAAGCACAAATTGGGATCAAGATTGTGGGGAGAAATATAAATAACCTCAGATATGCGGATGACACCACCTTTATGGCAGAAAGTGAAGAGTAACTAAAGAGCCCCTTGATGAAGGTGAAAGAGGAGAGTGAAAAATCTGGCTTAAAACTCAACATTCAAAAAATGAAGATCATGGCATCCGGTCCCAGCCCTTCATGGCAAATAGATGGGAAAACAATGGAAACAGTGACAGACTTTATTGGGCTCCAAAATCACTGCAGATGGTGACTGCAGCCATGAAATTAAAAGGTGTTCGCTCCTTGGAAGAAAAGTAATGACAAATCTAGACGGCATATTAAAAAGTAGTGACATTATTTTGCTGGAAAATGTCCATATAGTCAAAGCTGTGGTTTTTCCAGTAGTCATGTGTCAATGTGAGAGCTGGACAATAAAAAAAGGCTGAGTGCTGAAGAACTGATGCCTTCAAACTGTGGTGCTGAGAAGACTCTTGAGAGTCCCTTGGACTGCAAGGGGATCAAACCAGTCGATTCTAAGGGAAATTAACCCTGAGTATTCATTGGAAGGACTGATGCTGAAGCTGAAGTCCAGTACTTTGACCACCTGATGCAAAGGGCTGACTCAATGGATGCTAATTCCCAGACCCTGATGCTGGGAAAGATTGAAGACAGGAGGAGAAGGGGACAACACAACATGAGATGGTTGGATAGCATGATTGACTCAATGGACATGTGTTTGAGCAACTCCAGGAGATAGTGAAGGATAGTGAAGTCTGGTGTGCTGCAGTTCATGGGGTCACAAAGAGTTGGTCATGACTGAGCAACTTAACAACCACATGAGGATAATTGCTTTACAATATTGTGTTGGTTTCTTCCATGTAGAAACATGAATCAGCCATAGGTATACATATGTCTCCTCCATCTTGAATGTTCCTCCCACCTCCCATCCTGTCACACCCCTCTAGGCTGTCACAGAGCACCAGACTTGAGCTCTCTGCATCATACAGCACATTTCCACTGGCTGTCTAATTTTACATATGGTAATGTATACGTTTAAATGCTACTGTCTCAATTTGTCCCACCCTCTCCTTCCTCTCCATGTCCATAAGTTTGTTCTCTATGTCTGTGTCTCCACTACTGCCCTGCAGATAGGTTCATCGATACCATCTTTCTAAATTCCATATATATGTGTTTATATATGATATTTGTTTTTCTCTTTCTGACTTCCTACACTCTGTATAATAGACTCTAGGTTCATCCACCTCATTAGAACTCACTCAAGTACATTCCTTTTTTATAGCTGAGTAATATTCCATTGTGTATATGTACCATAATTTTTTATCCATCCATTGATGGACATCTAGACTGCTTCCACATCCTAGATATAGTAAACAATGCTGCAGTGAACACTGGGGTACATGTGTCTTTTTCAATTATAGTTTTCTCAGGGTATATGCCCAGGAGAGGGATTGCTGAGTCATACAATAGTTTTCCCCTTCATGAATCACAGCCTTGTTGTAGCAAAGGTGCTTGCATAACTCAATGAAGCTATGAGCCATATTGCGCAGGACCACCCTAGATGGATGGGTCATAGTAAGAGTTATGACGAAACATGGTCCATTGGATGAGAGAATGGCAAACCACTCCAGTATTCTTGCCGTGAGAACCCCATGAACAATTCAAAAAGGCAAAAAATATATATATAACACCAAAAGATGAGCTCCCCCAGGTCAGAAGGTGTCCAATATGCTACTGGGGAAAAGGGTATGGCAATTACTGATAACTCCAAAAGGAATGAAGCACCTGGGCCAAAGTGGAAGAGATGCTTAGTTGTGGGTATGTCTGATGGTCAAAGTCAAGTCTGATGTTGTAAAGAACAATATTGCATAGGAACCTGGAATGTTAGGTCCATGAATCAAGGTAAATTAGATATGGTCAAGCAGGAGATGCCAAGAGTGAATATTGACATATTAGAAATCAGTAAACTAAAATGGATAGGAATGGGCAAATTTAATTCAGATGACCATTATATCTACTACTGTGGGCAAGAATCCCTTAGAAGAAATGGAGTAGCCCTTATAGTCAATAAAAGAGTCCAAAATGCAGTACTTGGGTGCAATCTCAAAAGCAAAAGAATGATCTTGGTTCATTTTCCAAGGCAAACCACTCAACATCAAAGTAATTCAAGTCTATGCCCCAACCACTAACATTGAAGAAGCTGAAGTTGACCAGTTCTATGAAGACCTATAAGACCTTCTAGATCTAACACCAATAAAATATATCCTTTTCATCATAGGGCATTTGGATGCAAAAGTAGGAAGTCAAGAAATAACTGGAGTAATAGGCAAGTTTGGTCTTGAAGTACAAAATGAAGCAGGGCACAGGCTAACATAGTTTTGTCAAAGGAGCACGCTGGTCATGGCAAACGTCTTTTTCCCACAATACAAGGGAAGACTCTACACATGGACATCACCAGATGGTCAGTACCAAAATCAGATTGATTATATTCTTTGAACCCAAAAATGGAGAGGTTCTATACAGTCAGCAAAAACAAGACCTGGAGCTGACTGTGGCTCTGATCAAGAGCTCCTTTTTGCAAAATTTAGGCTTAAAGAAAGTAGGGAAAACCATCATGGCATTCAGATATGACCTAAATCAAATCCCTTATGATTATACAGTGGAAGTGATGAATAGATTTAAAGGATTAGATCTGGTAGACAGAGTGCCTGAAGAATTATTGACAGAGGTTCATACACTGTACAGGAGACAGTGATCAAAACTATCCCAGATAAAAAGAAAGGCAAGAAGGCAAAGTGATTGTCTGAGGAGGCTTTAAAAATAGCTGAGGAAAGAAGAAAAGTGAACGGCAAGGGAGAAAGGGAAAGATATATGCAACTGAATGCAGAGTTCCAGAGAATAGCAAGGAGAGATAAAAAGGCCTTCTTATATGAAAATGCAAAGAAATAGAGGAAAGCAATAGAATGGTAAATACTAGAGATGTATTCAAGAAAATTAGAGCTCTAAAGGGAATATTTCATGCAAGGATGGGCACAATAAAGGACAGAAACTGTAAGGATCTAACAGAAAGAGAAGAAATTAAGGAGAGGAGGCAAGAATACACAGAGAACTGTACCAAAAATGTTTCAATGACCCAAATAACCATGATGGTGTGGTGACTCTCCTAGAGCCATATATTCTGGAGTGTGAAGTCAAGTGGGCCTTAGGAAGCATTACTACGAACAAAGCTAGTGGAGGTGATGGAATTTCAGCTGAGCTATTTAAAATCCTGAGGGATGATGCTGTTAAAGTGCTATGTTCAATATGCCAGGAAATTTGCAAAACTCAGCAGTGGCCACAGGACTGGAAAAGGTCAGTTTACACTCCAGTTCCAAAGAAGGGCAGTGCCAAAGACTGTTTGTACTACCACACAATTGCATTCATTTCACAAGCTAGTAAGGTTATGTTCAAAATCCTTTAAGCTAGGTTTCTGAAGTACATGAACCGAAAACTTCCAGATCTACAAGCTGGGTTTCAAAGAGGCAGAGTAACCAGAGATCAAATTGTGAACATTCACTGGACCCTGGAGAAAGCAAGGGAGTTCCAGAAAAACATCTACTTCTGCTTCATTAACTATGCTAAAGCCCTTGGCTGTGTGCTGTGTGGATCACAGAAAACTGGAAAATTCTTAAAGAGAAGGGAATACCAGAACACCTTATCTGCTTTCTGAGAAACTATATGTAGATTAAGAAGAAACAGTTAGAAACAGATTTGGAACAACGGACTGGTTCAAAATTGGGAATGGAGTATGACAGGGGTGTTTATTGTCACTCTGCTTATTAAACCTATATGCAGAGTACATCATCCGAAATGCCAGGCTGGATGAAGCACAAGCTGGACTCAAGATTGCTAGGAGGAATAGCAACAACCTTAGATATGCAGATGATAGCACTCTAATAGTAAAAAGCCTTGATGAGGGTGAAAGAGAAGACTGCAAAAACAGGCTTAAAACTCACCATCATCCATTGGATCATAGAAAAAGCAAGAGAATTCCAGAAAAACATCTATTTCTGCTTCACTGACTACACAAAAGCCTTTGACTGTGTAGAACACAGCAAACTGTGGAAAATTCTTAAAGAGATGGGACTACCAGACCACCTTACTTGCTTCCTGAGATACCTGTATGCAGGTCAAGAAGCAACAATTAAATCAGACATGGAAAATGGACTGGTTACAAAATGGGAAAGGAGTATGTCAAGGCTGTATATCACCCTGCTTATTTAACTTATATGCAGAGTACTTCATGCGAAATGGAGGGCTGGATGAAGCACAAAGATTTTGGGGAGAAGTATCAATAAATTCAGATATGCAGATGATACCACCCTTATGGCAGAAAGCAAAGAGGAATTAAAGAGCCTCTTGCTGAAGGTGAAAGATGAGAATGAAAAAGCTGGCTTAAAATTCAACGTTCAAAAAACAAAGATCATGGCATCCAGTCCCATCACTTCATGGCAAATAGATGGGGAAACAATGGAAACAGTGACAGACTTTATTTTCTTGGTTTATTTTTTATTTTCTTGATTTTGATTTCTTCAAAATCACTGCAGATGGTGACTGCAGCCATGAAATTAAAAGATACTTGCTCTTTGGAAGAAAAGCTATGACCAACCTAGACAGCATATTAAAAAGCAGAGACATTACTTTGCCAACAAAAGTCTGTCTAATCAAAGCTATGGTTTTTCCATTAGTCATTTATGGATGTGAGAGTTGGGCCGTAAAGAATGCTGAGTGCTGAAGAATTGATACTTTTAAACTGTGGTTCTGGAGAAGACTCTTGAGAGTCCCTTAGACTGCAAGGAGATCAAACCAGTCAATCCTAAAGAAAATCAGTCCTGAATATTCATTGGAAGGACTGATACTGAAACTTAAGCTCCAATACTTTGACCACCTAATGAGAAAGAGCTGACTCACTAGAAAAGACCCTGATACTGGGAAAGATTGAAGGCAGGACAAGGGGATGACAGAGGATGAGATGGTTAGATGGTATCACTGACTCAGTGGACATGAATTTGAGCAAACTGCAGGAGCTGGTGATTGATAGGGAAGCCTGGCATGCTGCAGTCCATGGGATCACAAAGAGTCAGATACAACTGAGCGACTGAACTGAACTGACTGGAGATCATGACATTTGTCCCATCACTTCATGGCAAATTAGAAGGGGGAAAAGTAGAAACAGTGACAGATTTTATTTTCTTTGGCTCCAAAATCACTGTAGATGGTGACTGAAGACATGAAATTAAAAGACGCTTGCTCCTTGGAAGTAAAGTGATGACAAACCTACATAGCATATTCAAAAGCAGAGATATCACTTTGCCAACAAAGGTCTGTATAGTCAACCTATGGTTTTTCCAGTAGTCATGTTCGGATGTGAGAACTGGATCATAAAGAAGGCTGATGTTGAAGAACTGATGCTTTTGAATAGTGGTGCTGGAGAAGACTTGCAAGTCCTTTGGACTGCATGGAGATCAAACCAGTCAATCCTGAAGGAAATCAACTTTGATGATACCTGAAGGACTGATGCTGAAGCTGAAGCTCCAATACTTTGGCCACCAGATGTGAAGAGCTGACTCACTGGTAAATAACCTTGATGCTGGGAAAGAGTGAAGGCGGGAGGAGAAGGGGACGACAGAGGATGAGGTGGTTGGATGGCATCACTGATTCAGTGGACATGATTCTGAGCAAACTCTGGGCAACTGTGGAGAACAGGGAAGCTTGGCATGATGTCACAATCAGATATGACTTAGTGACTGAAAAAAACACGGAAAATTTTTTTAATGGTAGTTTTATTCTTAGTTTTTTAAGGAATCTCCATACTGTTCTCCATAGTGGCTGTATCAATTTACATTTCTACCAACAGTGCAAAAGGGTTCCCTTTTCTCCACACCCTCTCCAGCATTGTTTGTAGACTTTTTGATGATAGCCATTCTGACTGGTGTGAGGTCATACCTCATTGTAGTTTTGATTTTCTCTAATAATGAGCAATGTTGAGCATATTTTCATATGTTTATTAGTCATCTGTATGTCTTCTTTGGAGAAATGCCAGTTTAGGCCTCCTGCCCACTTTTTGATTGGGTTGTTTTTCTGGTATTGGGCTGAATGAACTGCTTGTAAATTTTGGAGATTAATCCTTTGTCAGTTGTCTTATTTGTTATTATTTTCTCCCATTCCTAGGGTTGCCTGTTCACTTTGCTCATAGTTTCCTTTCCTGTACAAAAAATTTTAAGTTTAATTGGGTCCCATTTATTTTTGCTTTTATTTCATTTCTCTGGGAGGTGGGTCATAGAGGATCTTGCTGTGATTTATGTCAAAGAGTATTCTGCCTATGTTTTCGTCTTAAGAGTTTTACAGGCTTTGCTCTTATATTAGGTCTTTAAATCCATTTATTTTTGTGTAAGGTGTTAGGAAGTATTCTAATTTCATTCTTTTACACATAGCTGTCCAGTTTTCCCAGCACCACTTATTGAAGGGGCTATCTTTTCTCCATGTATATTCTTGCCTTCTTTTGTCAAAGATAAGGTACCCAAAGGTGTGTGGGTATATTCTTGGGCTATTACCTATAGGTTACCTGTGTGTTTCCATTCCACTCAGTTTCAAATAACAGTGCACCATGCACTTTGACAACTATTCTTTATGGGCCTATTCTGTGACAGGCACTCTGCTGGGTTCTGTATATTATTTTACTTCATCTGTTTGCCAAGGCCTCAGGCTCCAGGTAGTGTGACAGCCTGAATTGCAAACCTTGATTTGTATGTCACATCTTAGCAGAATTTGTGAATCATTTCAGCCCTGAACCCTAATTTCATTCACTCTAAAATCCAGAGGCTAAGGAAATATGAAGAATGAGAAGTCAGCAGTTATAGCCTGTGATGTAAAGGACTTAGCACTATTAAGTGCAATGGGAAAGCACCTTGTACCTTGCAGAGTTTGAAGCAAGGCTATTTATGTGATCAGAAAAATGTCGTAAAATGATCTCTTGCCTACTCTCCAGATATTCCATAAGAAGGCTGTGTAAAGCTCTCAGCACTGAAAATACTTCCAATTCTTGTATCCCCAGTCCAGATCTACTCTATAAGCCACTGTTCGTTTGACATTCTCTTGGTGTCAAAAAGGCGTATTTGACTTAATATGAGAAAAGCTCAGATGCCATCTCAGAAAATAGTGTCACTGACTACCCACTGGCTCAAATTAAAAATTCAGGTGCCATCCTGTGTGCCCCTTTCCTCCACTACCCACACGCAGTCTGTCACCAAATGCTGCTAGCTCTCCACACTAGTGTAAACCATCCTCTGCTGTGGACCTCTGCAGACCTCCTGACTGGCCTTTTGATCCCCAATCCATCGGCCACAAGTGATCTTTAAAAATCTAAGTCTAATCTACGTTTCTGCGAATGCAAAGTGTGAAATTCTTTACCATCTTCCCTTTGCTCTTTGCTGTAAATTTCTTACCCTGTGAAGTCTTGCATGATGGGCTCCTGTCTGTCCTCCATTTACCCTTTGCTCACCAAGTCCAGTCACATTGATATCATTTCTTTTCCTTAAGCTCCTTTCAGTCTTGGGGCTTTGTGTTCCTGTGCCCTCTGCTAGGAATACCTGCCCCCCAGCTCTTGGCATGGTGACAAATTCTCTTTCTGTGGTTCAAAGAGAAGATTGCTGTGGCTGACATGGCCTGCCCTTCGACTTTCTTTAATTCACTTATCATAATCTGATATTTTGTTTACTTGTTGTAGCAGGTAGACTATAAGGTGGAGTCCATGATTCTCATCCGTGATATGTGTTCCCTTGTGTGATCTCTCTTCTTAGAGTGAGTGGGACCCGATTGCTTCTAACCCACAGAATGTAATGAAAGTGACAGGCTGTATGTGATTATGTGTACACGATTATGTGTTGTAGCATGTAATGTCCATCTTGCTTAGAGACCCTCTTCCTTGGTAGTTTTGAAGAAGTAGGCTGCCAGGTTATGAGCTTCTTTATGACAGGGATTGAGGAACTCAGCCCCAAAGCCTACAAGGAAATGGATGCAGCCAATGACAATGTGAGCTTGGATGTGGATCCTTTCCCTGTTGAGCCTCAAAGGAGAACCCAGCCCTGAAATCACTGTTATTGCAGTCGTGCAAAGAACTCAGCTTAGAGAAGGCAATGGCAACCCACTCCAGTATTCTTGTCTGGAAAATTCCATGAACAGAAGAGCCTGGCAGGCTACAGTCCACGGAGTCACAAACAGTCAGACACAACTCACTGACTAAACAACAAAGGACCCAGCTAAGCCAGACCTCTATTTCTAACATACCAAAAATATAGGATAACAAACATGCTTTTTGTAAACCGTTATACAACAAGAGATAACTAATACACTTGTTAAGTGACTCCTACATTAGAAAGTAAACTTCAGGAGGCCAAGGGCCTTTTTGCTCTTCATTTCTGAAGCTCAGAACCCAGCAGGGTATTTAGTTTAGACAGCTAGTAGCAGACAGTTGCATGTAAGTAAGAAACATTCAATAAACGGTAACTGTTAATATCATACTCCCATATATTGGCAGGGATATGCAGTTCTTGTTCTCTAATAGAGTTGAAGTCACCTTTAGGGACAGGTGTGGCTGACTGTCATGGGATACAGAAAAGTACCAAATTAATTAAGGGCTTCATGTTCTCCTGAATCAAATAGCAAGTATTTGCTTCTGTCTATCCTTTTTCCTTTGGGGTCAGATCGTCTTCCCATCTCTAATACCCTATCACTCCCACCTATGCAGAGTCAGAGGGGGCTTATCCACTCCCTCTCCTAGTTCTTGAATGCACATATGTCCTTGCCCTGATCCATCAGCATATTCCATCCCCTACCTTCCCCCACACTTGGTTTGGGGTTGCCCACGTGACCCAAGTCTGTCCAATCAGAGCCAAACTCAGAAAATCTGAATGTACTATTGGAAAAGAGCAGCCTCTTTGCCCAATACAGAGTGCTAACTATGAGGCTGATATAAAATTAGAGCTGCCGGGACCTCCACATGGGGACAGACTGTGTAAAAGTCATTTAGACTGAGAAAAGTGGTGCTGAGAGATGAAGAGAGATAGATGTTTAATGACATCACTTAAGCCCTGGATCCAGCAGTGTCTAAAGACCCACCTCTTGGCATTTTATTTCAGTGAAATGAATCTCTTCCCCCTCTACTTCCATTTTTTAAAGCCATTTTGAGTTGAGTGTCTACTACTAGCAACTAGAAAAGCCTTATTACCCAGGATCTGCCATTAAATTGACACAGAAGGAATGAATGGGTATGATGTCTAGAGAGAATTCTGAAATAAAGAGTAAAGAAAAAAAGCTCATCTAAATAAATATTTATTTAATAAAGTACCATAGCAAATAAACTACTTAAGTAGAAACCCCAAAGGATTAAAAAAATTTTTGTAGTTGTTTAGCATTTGCATAGGACTTTTTGAAGAAATGGCTTAACAAGACAACTTCCTTAATACAATACAAAAGTGTCAAGTGCAAATATTTTAAAGAGTAACATCACTGAACAGTATTCAATGGTGGAAACGATACCTTTAGCCTTAGAAAAAAAGCTCTTGGCCAAAAGGATAAGATTGGACTCTATTTTCTAACTTTGTCTGAGAGGCCATTATTCCCAAATGCTATTTATATTTCTGATAAGAGGCTCATAAGACAGAAGAGCTCGTTCTGTTTTGGATTTCCTCCCCCTACCTTTTTTTTCAAATGGGTGAAGAAATAAGCAGCTCTCATTAAAAAGAAATAAAAAGTAAAAACAATCTATGGTTACCCAAACTGGACTTCAGATACAAGATCTGAGCCTTTGGGAATCAGGTCACTGGCCTGTAGAGGCTCAGAACCTTGCCAAGGTCAGGTCTGCATCTCTGGGGAGGCGATGAGAGGATCGAAGAGCCACCAAGTCAATGGGATTCTTTGCTGATTCTACTTGTGAAGGTGGGTCAGCTAATGGAACTGACCCAGAGCAGCAAGATCTCCAAAACCGTCTACTGTAGGACCCAACAAATAAGTGAAAAAGCTAAAGGATACCTCCAGGAAGTGTTTAACTATCCAGTCCCTTCTAAGTCATAATCCTAAGGGGCAAAGATCCAACAATATTCCAGAGGTGTTTGAATAAAACCTTTGGTTCCATTCAGCTGGTCATTCCTGGTAGACCCCCTCTACGTGTGCAGACTTCACAGCCAGCGGACAGTCACCACTGGAGTTGTGTTGCGGCAACAGCCTGTTTGGTAACAAGAGGAAATGATTAGTTCTAAGGCCTCTTTAAAGAGCAATGTTGAGTGTACACGACTGAATAAATGACATTCTTTGTTGGTTTATTTTTGGCCACTTCTTGCAACCACACCAGATTTGGGGCTACACTAACTTTACAGATAAGGAAATTAGGGACACCAGAGGTTAAAATGCCTGAGTTAGGGGTAAAGGTTATGATCCTTTTCCCTGTTGTAGTTTGGATATTACATTTTCTCCAATTACTGTTTGTGTCCTTACAACAATCCAGTGAGAGAGGCAGAGCAAGGAGTAGCCCTGTTTAACCCATGAAAGAAAACTGAGAGCAGAGATGTTGGATAGCTAGTTCAAGACCACACAGCTAAAAAATGGCATAGCTGGGATTCAGACCCCTATCACCAAATCCTAATTAACTATTTCTTTACATCATTAACAGAAGGGAGATGTAGTAGGGGAAGAGAACTAAGTCTGTCTTTTTTCATCCCAGTGATGATAGGTTTCAGAGGAAAGTGAGAGCGGAGGTAACACTATTGATATTGACGTAACTGGCTCCATGGATTCTCTTTGAATTTCAAGTAGCCTTCCTAACACTGATACCGCATGGTGGGGAACTACAGCACACACCAGAGCTTGGCTGACCAACACACATTCTTAAAGCTTTTTTCCTTGTGGGTGTGTACTCCATTTCCCAGCCTCCCTTCCAGTTTAGAATGGCCATCTGCCAAAATTCCAGCCAATGAGGTCATTTGGGGTAAGAAAGGGGGAGGTTCTGGGAAAGATGTCATTTACTTGATAAAAAAGATCATACTCAATTGGTGAGAGAGGACTCATTTATTTCTCCCTTCATCCTGCCTTGAATGTGGTTGGTGGAGCCAGGGCCACAGCAGCTTTCTTGTGGTCATGAGGTGACAGGTCAATGGAGCAACACAGAAAAGCAGAAGGTGCCTGGTACCTTGAGGACACTGGGTTGGCTCTGTGCCAGTACCGAGCTATCGCCAGCTTTTTGCTATGCAATAAAAATAAATTCCTATTTGTTTAAGCTAGTATCTATTTAGGTTTTTCATTATTTGCCACCAAAGCATTACTACCTTACTACCTGATAATTAAAAAAAAAAAAAAAATTGAGAAGGAAACCTCACTTCTCCATAAGAAGAGAGGTGAGGATACTAGGCACCTCCTAGCTTTGGAGACTGAGTGTGATGTGACCAGGGTTAGGGTGTTATTTGTGGAAATCTACCCAAATGGTAAAGATTGATTATTGCACTGACATGCACTTACCTGAGAGAAAACCAGTAGTTGATGAGGCTGGAGATTACCATGTAGGACACCATGATTGTCCCTGACATGACGAGTGACACAAAGCCCAAGCCACAGAGGACACAGAGCAGTGCGAGGCCGCCCACAGAGATGACCAGTCCTAGAGGAGGGTGTGTCAAAAGAATCATCCATCTAAAACAGACTGAAGATGCCAAACCCCGTACCAATGGGTTTAAAACAAGTTAATCCAGAAAGGTCCATCTAGACAAGGCTATGGTTTTCCCCATGGTCATGTATGGATGTGAGAGTTGGGCTATAAAGAAAGCTGAGCGCAGAAGAATTGATGCTTTTGGACTGTGGTGTTGGAAAAGACTCTTGAGAGTCCTTTGGACTGCAAGGAGATCCAACCAGTCCATTCTGAAGGAGATCAGTCCTGGGTGTTCATTGGAAGGACTGATGTTGAAGCTGAAACTCCAATACTTTGGCCACCTAATGCAAAGAGCTCACTCATTGGAAAAGACCCTGATGCTGGGAAACATTGAGGGCAGGAGGAGAAGGGGACAACAGAGGATGAGATGGTTGGATGGCATCACCGACTCAATGGACATGAGTTTGGGTAGACTCCGGGAGTTGGTAATGGACAGGGAGACCTGGCATGCTGCAGTTCATGGGGTCGCAAAGAGCTGGACACAACTGAGTGACTGAACTGAACTGAACTGAAGTGAGGAGATTTCCCATAAAAATCCAGACTTCTGGCATTGCTTAAAAAAGGAGGCAATCTCAATACCCACATAAGCATTGTTGCATGGCACCAATTGACTGGCCTTCCAGTTTCCTCCAGGCCCCACTGTACCCAACTGTATCATTCTTGGACTGCTTTGCTCACTTCTGCTATCTGCCTTGCCCATGGGTATTTGAATTTGAAACCCCCTCACCCTCAAGTGGCTCAGACAGTAAAGTGTCTGTCTGCAATGCAGGAGACCCGGGTTCAGTTCCTGGGTTGGGAAGATCCCCTGGAGAAGGAAATGGCAGCCCACTCCAGTATTCTTGCCTGGAAAATCCCATGGACCGCACAGCCTGGTAGGTTACCGTCCATGGGGTCACAAAGAGTCGGACATGACTGAGCGACTTCACTTTCACTTCACTCTCAACGTCAGGGATGGACTCCCAGTAGAATCCTCTAGAAGGAGTTAGCCAAGGCAGTAATAAGGGTGGTAAATTATGTCCAATGTTTCAAAGTGCCTAACAAATACTATAATTCGCACTTACCTGCAACCTATGGAAATAAAGGCTATGCAGGCTAAATAAAGTAAAATCTAAACATAACTTTTGATTACATCTTTTACAACCCCACCTGGCAACCATTATGCAGTAACTGTAAGGTCTGAATGATCATTTTACCTATCATTATTTTAATGGGAATATTAATGAGTTAGCATCTAAGTGCAGAGCAAATACATTTTTATAATACAGGATATATGGGGGAAAATAGTAAAAGGTACTACAGAGAGAGCATGGCTTTTTATAGTTGACATGATTGAGTTTGAGCCTAGTTAAGGATTTATAGTGTGAGTTCCTGGGCTTCCTTAGAGTTCTAGTTTCACTCATCTGTAAAAGGAATATAATAACTTCCTCTAAGTGATGGCATGACAATAACCATCACACACGTGACAGTCTGTGGTATTTTCTGTCTGCTCAGCACACTTCCTCTTGCCTCCCTCATAGCCAAATTTCCCCTTCCAATGTAGAATTAATAACATGGCAAATGCTGCATGGCAGACCTCCTTCCCCTTGCCTCACAAGTGCTCAAATTGCCCACCTGGTACTCCACAGTGACAGTTTCAGGGATGGACCATGGAAAGGAAGGAAAGTAGAGAAAGTAAACAGGTGTGCTGCCTTTTCAATAAAGATTCACAAAATCCTAGATCAGTATTTTTCAAAGGATGGCTAACCACCACAAAGAAATGGCAAACATCTCTTTGTGGATTGTGATCTGGTTTGAAAAGGCAAACTGAGCCAATCAGATTTACTTTCTCAGTAATTTTAACTTAGCAACCCAGGGAGAAGCTGACAACAGGCAGTGGGACTTCGGGAGGAAAGGTGAAGGAGACCCTCAATACACAGCAAGGCACCTGGCATGCAACAGATGCTCAATAACTGTTGAGTGAATGGCTTCTCTGTTTAATGGCAACAGTTAGCATTCATGGAGAAGCTACTCTGTGTCAAGGACCGTGCTAAGTACTTTACAGAACTGTAGGTTTCAATCCTCACAATTCTCTGAGACAGTAGTATTACATCCCTATCTTACATATGAGGAATTTGAGGCTCAGAGAGAGTTAACAACATGTCTAAAATCACGCTGGGGGAGGTGGGATTCTAACAGACTCCAGAGTCCATGTTTTAACTACTCTGACAAGCTGCCTTGGTTGATGTGACTTTGACAAGAACAGCAACATTTGACAGCAATGGCAGGTGTCCTGAGTCATTTTCTAAGAGGGTGAGTAACTGAGTAGGATACCTTCCAGTAATATGACTCCCACAAAAGCAGCCAGGGAGGTAAGCACCACGAGGAGCAGGAAGAAACCGACAGGAACGGCTGACAAAGCAACAAATACCAGCAAGGTGAGGGTCAGGAAAGGATGCCGGTCCAGGTACTGACCCACTGGAGACTTCATAAAGGAAACCACCTGTGGACAAAGCAGAAGAGCGGGTGTGAAAGCCATGTCTGACCAGGTTGATGAATTTGCCTGAGCTGCAGGAAGTATAAGCCAAGGTCATAAGGGTGGAAGGCCCGCTGGTAAGAAGTCAACAATAATAATCCTCCCAAGACATGAGTTGCCCCAGCAACAACTTAAGGCAGCTGGGACAGGACAGGACAGGGGTAAGTTTGAGGACCCACCCAACCTCAAGTCTTGTGAAAGAAGGAAAGACCCAGGCACTATGCTCTACTGCTTCACACACACCCTCTCGGAAGACATGCTCAGCATGTGCTCTGATGTGGTGGCTCAGATGGTAAAGAATCTGCCCTTGATGCAGGGAGACGGGGGTTTGATCCCTGGGTTGGGAAGATCCCCTGGAGAAGGGAATGGCAACCCACTCCAGTATTCCTGCCTGGTGAATGCCATGGACAGAGGAACCTGGAGGGCTACAGTCCATGGGGTTGCAAAGAGTCGGACGACTGAGTGACTAACACTTCACTTCAACATATGTACAAATGGCTGCTTACCTCACAGCTGAGGCTACTGAGGGAGGTTAAGTCCTGGCTACTTGGCATCACCTGGGAGCTTGTTTCCTGGGTTCTTTTTTTTTTGGGGGGGGGGAGGGTCTTTAATGAATTTGTTACAATATTGCTTCTGTTTTATTTATTTAGTTTGGCCAGGAGGCATGTGGGATCTTAGCCCCCTACCCAGGGATCAAACCCACACCTGCATTGGAAGGTGAAGTCTTAACCACTGGACTGACAGGGAAGTTCCTGGAAGCTTGTTAGAAATGCAGCATCTTGGGCCCCGATCCAGATGTGACAAATCAGGTTCTGTTTTTTAACAAGAGCACCAGGTGATCTGTACACACATTAAAGTTTGAGAAACAGTGGGGATGAAATGACTCACGTAGAGTCACATGGCTTCCAAGTGGCAAAATCTAGGCATTCAAAGCTAAATCTTTCATTCTGGATGTCACGTTTGCAATGGCTGCCATTTCATTAGGAGAAAATGTTATGTCATCAACCTGATAGCAGTCAGGCCACAGCCTGATGACTGCTGAGAGCTTATGCTGTGTTAATAGGTAGGTTATCTTCCTCCACTAGGCAAAACGGTTTCTGGAGCTGGCTCAGCGCGGGAAGGCTGCTTTAATACAAAGCAGGCCCTCGGTATCTGTCTTACTGTATCTCACTGTTCGCTGAACCCATGGTAGGCAAGGAGACAGCGGGGAAGCTGGGAGAAAACTCGAAGAGCCGTAGGAACTGCAGACACGTTTCTCTCTCCAGGCTGGCACAGGAGCCATTGTAGCAGATATAGCATAACATAACCACAACACATCATAACACACACCCCAATACAACACAACACAGCACAGCCTCAAGGGCTTGCCAGGTGGAGCTTAAATATGATTAGAGAACAAAAGTAGCCCATGGCCAAGCAAGTACCTTGTGAGGCACATGCGCAGTGCTATAAGTGATCTCAGCTGTTAGATAATCATTTACAAAATATGGGGCAAGAGCGAGAGCACACGGGCGAGACAGCCTGACCACGCCATCTCAGCTAATCTGCTCTCTCCTTACAGCACTCGCACAAGGAAAGGCTTCCCTCATCTTCTTAGGCTCCATGCCCTCTCTCTCCTCAGTGCTGGCATGCTAGTTCCCATTCCCTTGAAGCCTCCATCATTCCGGAACTCTTCCCCATCAAACATGGTCCTTCCTTTGGGCCGTGTAGGCCGGCAGGTAAATTGAAGATATAATTTAAGCTACAGTGATCATGGGTGCCACTAATCAAAACACATGCTCCTAAATGACTTGTTCACCCAAGTGATTCAAATGCAGAAGTTGGAGGCAAGCTGGAAGGCATGAGGGTTCTATAGTTCAAGTTGATGACGAAAAAGCACAGGACTCACTCCGTTTAACTAGAAAAGGCTGTTTTAAGAAGCCACAGCTGTCGGTCTTGGGGCTTCAGTATTGACAAACTTTACTTCCTGCCCGGCCACAAAATGGCATAATATACACTGGCTACACCGCCTCCAGCTACTCCTTTCTGACAAAAGCTATCTAAGACTTTGCTATTCAGCTTCTCTTGTCAGAGAATCTGCCTCTGAGCTAGAAATACCCAGTGTGGATACTCCAGCATCAGAACTCAGTGAGATCTTCTGGTTAGGGCTGTTAGAGGTGAGACAGAGGCAGAGGGGTCGTGGGAGTGGGGCTAGTCCTTCGAGCTGCCCCAGATCTTGGTTGCCTTCCAGCTCTAATCCACAGACACCGAGTAAACCCCTAGAAGTCATCTGGCAGAATAAACTGTTCTCTCTGATCCTCATAAACAAAAGACCCAGCAATCACAGTGGGGAGGAGCAGATGAGGCTGGAACACCAGAATTCCAGGCTTAGGACTTCATACCCAGACTTTCCAGTACAGTAGCCACATGTGGCCCTGAGCACCTGATACATGGCTAGTGTGACCAATAAACTAGATTTTGAATCTAAATTTAAAAATTGCTACTTGATTCAGTCATTGAAAAAAGTTAATTATATTTCAAACGAGTTGGGTATGTTTCAAATAGTTTTTCAATTATAAATTTTATGAAATTTGAATAGAGACCAAGTATTTCCAATGGAAAATTAGCATGTGAATTGAGAGGTGCACTGAGTGTATTTAAAAAAGAATGCTTCATGACCTAGAAGGGTGAGATGAGGGGAGGTGAGGGAGGGAAGGCATACACACATATATATATGTGTATATATATATACATAATTATGACCGATTTGCATTGCTGTATGGCAGAAACACAAACTTGTAAGGCAGTTTTCCACCAATTAAAAAATAAAAATTTTTTTAAAAATAAGATATCTCACCAATGCTTTTTTAATATTGATTATATGTTGAAATTATATTGTGTATATATTGGGTTATATAAAATATATTATTAAAAATTAATTTTACACAGTTCTTTTTATGTTTCTTAATATGACTACTTGAAAATGTTAAACTATATATGTGGCTCACATCCTATTTATATTGGAAAGTGCTCACTCAAACTTTATCTAGAAAAAAATAAGAAGCAAACTGCTGGCTTTTGGGCAAGACTGTCATACAACCAAAGGGATAATTTTGTTGACTAATGTAAACATTTTAATATTTTTATTGGCATATAACTGCTTTACAATGTTGTGCTAGTTTCCACTGTACAACAACATGAATCAGCCATAAGTATACAAATATCCAGTCCCTCTTGAGCCTCCTTCCCACTCTTCCATCCCACTCCTCCAGGTCATCACAGAGCACTGAGCTGAGCTTCCTGTGCTACAGAGCAGCTTCCCACTAGCTATTTTACACATGGTAGCATATATATCCAACATGATTTTACACGTCATAGCATATAGATCCAACCAGTCCATCCTAAAGGAAATGAGTCCAGAATATTGATTGGAAGGACTGATGTTGAAGATGAAACTCCAACACTTTGGCCACCTGATGCAAAGAACTGACTCACTGAAAAAGACCCTGATGCTGGGAAAGATTGAGGGCAGGAGGAGAAGGGGACGACAGAGGATGAGATGGTTGGATGGCATCACGGATGCAATGGACGTGAGTTTGAGTAGGCTCCGGGAGTTGGTGATGGACAGGGAAGACTTGCGTGCTGCAGTCCATGGGGTCGCTAAGAGTCGGACACGACTGAGTGACTGAACTGACTGAGCATATACATGTCAATGCTACTCTCTCAGTTTGTCTCTCTCTCCCCTTCCCCCATGTCCATGTCCATTCTCTATGTCTGCATCTCTATCCCTGCCCTGCAAACAAGTTCATATGCACCATTTTTTTAGATTCAAAGGAATAATTTTTTAAAAAAGATGAACCTGGTAGTCCTGTGGAAAAGGCAACAAGGAAGATTTGCAGGGAAACTAGCAAGGGAGAATAATGGCCAAAACTAGGTTGATGGCAGAGGAGGAGGAGATGCTGTACGAAAGAGGAATGAAGAATGAAAAATCAACAGGACCGTCTGGCATGGGGATCCAAGAGGAGAAATGCAGGAAAGGACTACTTACAGTCCTTAAAGAAATCTAATTTTTTCTTAACCTCTTCTAAATCTGGGGCCTACAACCAAAAAATATAAAGTCATTCAGATATGCAGAGAGACCAATTTGAGATGCACACAATTAAGTCCAGCAATCGTCTTCCCTTAAGGAGGATGGCCCTGCTCTGACAGTCTGTCCCAGAAGGGGAAGATATGATTCAGTTATGCCTAATAATAATAGAGAATATTCATTAAATACTCAAGTGCCAAGTACTATTTTAAGGACTTTCAATAAACTCCCTATTTCTGTCTACAATGCTACGAGATAGGTAACAAGGGAAAATTTAACATTACTTAAATTTGGGAATTAGAATATAGCCATTAACTTTTCATTCTTCCAGGCAACAGAGGGTGATACAATGGAAGGACAGAAAGTAGGAGAGCTTATCACTCAGGAACACTTTCCATCCCTACCCTGAAATAGATCCAGGTATTCTAATCAAGATTTTACAGGCATGGTGCAGTGCTGAATAACCCAGGAATGCAAAGTTGGAACAGACTGGCACCATTAAGTGCCAGACTCTGTGCTAAGGCCTTCTCAAATAGCATCTGAGATCATCCTCACAACAAATCTATGAGCCTGGCATTGCTTATTTTAGAGAAGATGAGATAGTCAGTGAGTCCGAGCAACTAGCCCAAGGTCGGACAAAGATGACTTATTTTAAAATGCACACATGAGTATGGGAGGTTCCAAAGTAGGGACAACGTGGCCAGTGTTTAAGGACATAAAGCCTCCACCTGGAACTATTTAGAAGACAGGCTAATTCGCTGGTCCGAGAATGAAAAAAAATAATCAGTATCCACTGTCCTTTGCTACCAGAAGGGCTCTGGAGGGCAGAGGGATCAAGATCATTTAAAATCACTGGTAATGACAAATCCAAGGTTCTATGTGATAGTTTCTTCTAGATTATGGTCCTATAATTCAGGATTGGGACCCAGATGCAAAGGAGGTCATTCAAAAACATCCTTTGTGGAAGGAAAGGGCCAGCATGAGAGCAAAACTATTTTGTCACAGGTAATCCACATGGAGATATCACTGACAGGGCGGGGTTGGGGAGCAGTATCTGCCCAGCCCATTCTCGCTCTCTCTTCCCTCCTCTCTGGAAACTGCCCCCTCCCACACCAGGGGTATACCCCTGAAGCCATGTTTATACCCATGAAATGAAAAGTCCCAGCCCAGCTGCCATCTCCCTGGTTACAGGTGACTTGGTCAAGCAGATTCTTGCTCCTAGGAATCAAGCACTCTCAAGATGAAGTCCCACAGAGGGCTTCAGCTGGGAACTGGAGGAAACATGGGGAGTTAAAGGTACTGTCTTGGGCAAGTGTGTCTGCCCAAGTGAAGAGAACAGCAAAGGAAGCCAGGCTGCAGAGAGAGAAGAATGAAGCTGATATACAAGGAAAAGTTATAATGAGGTACCGTTCAAGAGAGGGTATTGAGAGTTACCTCTGACCCCAGTGACCTGCCTGACCATTTTAACCCCTCCTGAGGCTCCGCCCTGCTATTTCTTGCCTTTGGCTTCTGCGACAGCCTTACATTTCCCCAAAGTTCTGGCAGGTTCCACTGTTTGTTTGTTTAAGCTATTTTGGGCAGGTTTCTGACTCTGTCAGCCTAAAAGTAAGACATTAAGACTTTATGTTCGAGAGGTTTCCTAAAAGAAATGATGGAGTTGTTTCACAAACACTCAATCTGGAAACCATCTATTCTTATCTGGAACTCAAAGGGCTTATGAACTCTAAGGATATAAATTACTTAGGACAAAGAAATCACCTAAATATCATTGAAGCAAGGGGATGACTATGTAAATTATGGTATATCAATCTGAGGGAAGTTTCTACTACCAAAAAAAGCAATTGGTAGGAAGACCTATGCTTCAATCTAGAAAAAACACCAATATACAATATCAAACAAAAATATAGAACTACATCTGCCATAATTAAAAATACTGTATCTAAAAATTACATACTGAAGAGGCCTAATAATAACAAAAACAACAATGATAATACCACGACTGGATTTATCAGTGATGGGTTTACAGGTGATTCCCCTTCCTTCGTCTGCCAATATTACTTAATTTAGTAAACACAATTAATACTAATTAATTCAATTAGTATAATTTAAACATTTAACAGAAAGTACTCTACCTCAGGACTATCTGAAGAACATCAAGGCTGAGCTAACTGATGACCCATCCCTCATCCTGGGAGTCGACAGCCCTGGAAGTTATCTAGTCCAAACCGACTCCACTGACTATGGCTGAGGATCTAATGTGAAAAAACGAAGAAATGTCAAGAAGTCAGAGTTCATATGCTTTGAAATGCCTACCTTAGAAGGTAGATGTGAATATTAAATAAGTTAAGACATGCCAAGTGCCTAGTACAGTGCCTGGCATATAGTAAGTGCTCAACCACGGTTAATTAATGTACAGTCAATTCCTACTGTTTGCAGAATCCTTATCTGTGAACTTGCCTACTCACTAAAATTGATTTGTAACCCCCAAATCAACACTTTAAGGTGCTTTCATGGGCATGCATACAGCAGTGGAAACCATGAACCACCTGAGGCATATGCTCCCATCTGAGGTCAAACTAGGTTAACACTGGCTTCTTGTTTCAGCTCTTTATACAACTGTCCTTTCCATGGTATATTTACTGCCACCTCTTTCTGCATTTTTATGGGTTTCTTTTGTTGGTGGTGGTGATTTTCCCATTTAAAACGTGTAGCAGTACTAGCTTGTATTCCTAGGAATAAGAAGGCTGTGATGTACCTTATAGAGAAAATGCAAATACCAGACAAACTTCATTCAGGCAAGAGATACAGCTGCCTATATAGTATAGGCTGTTGGCCTGGAGTTCAATCTTAATAAATCAACAGTATGTATAGGATAAAGGTGCCTTTAAACAAAGACACACAAAACAGGCTATGGTTTTATTGGCTGATGAAAATGTTGGCACCAGAAGTTTGCCAGAACCTATTTCCCATTTGAGCAATGGTTCAACCAGTCTGTGAGATGCAACTGGAATGGTGCAATGCCTGAGGTGAGTCAACAAAACCAACACAGATAATGAGAATCAACTGAAAATGTAGATGAATATGAGCACATTTCTCACTAACATTAGTAATAAGAATCTCAGCCTGCTGACTAGAAAGTTACTTGTCTCATCTAAAAATAGCTTGCTAAATGCACAGAGTGCCAGAGGCATTTTGGGATGAGTTCAGAAAAGATCCCTATAGAGTATACTGCTCTAGACTACAAAAGCGTGGGTCCTCAAAGAGATCCTAGTGGAACTGTGGCATCGAATACAAAAATCAGATAATCAACCAGCTCACTTTGTTACATACATATATGTATTTTATGGGTATATTGCATAGAAAAAAGTCTAGAAGGACATTCAACAAAATGTTAATAATATTATCTCTGAGAGCTGTTTTTTTCCCCTGAAAAAATACTGAAAGACATATGGAAGAAAACAATAGATATAAAAGTTCAAGAAACCAAAATATACTGTCTCAAGTCTCACTGCCATTGAACGGCTACTGAACACTTGTTAAGTAGCTAGTTCAAATGGAACTAGCTACTAGTAAAATACACACTGATTTCAAAGACTTAGTATAAAAAGAATATAAAACATCTCAATAACTTTTACCATTAATATTTTTATAATGATTACATGTTAAAATGATATATTTTAGATATATCAGGTTTAGTAAAATAACTATTAAGATTAATTTCACCTAATTTTTTTTACTTTTAAAATGTGGCTACTAGATAATTTTAAGTTACATATGTGTTCTATGTCATATTTACATTGGACACTGGGTTTCTAGTGAAACACTGGACTCTAGTAGTCTCTCATTTTTAGGGTAACAGGTCAAAATTATAACAAAACAAAAGGATGGTATCTGTGGCACAGACTGAGAGTTGCCTCTGCTGCTGCTGCTAAGTCACTTCAGTCATGTCCGACTCTGTGTGACCCCATAGACACTCTCCAACTAAAGAATCACACTTGCTACAAGGGATGATCAGAAAACTAAATTCTGGTCTGTGAGATGCAACTGGAAGTTTGTGTATGTGTGACTTTTAGGAAGTCTCCTTAAATTGGAGGTGGCTTGCAAGTCTTTTTCTCCCCACAACATCTTACTGCCTCAAATGTGGATTCAATGGCTGATACTCTAGCAGTCATCTTGGTCAGTGAGTTTGAAGGTCACAACTTAAACATGACATGGTGGTGAGTTAGAAAGATTCTGACCTATCTCCAAATTTCTCCTACTTAAGGGAGAAATAATTTTCTATGGTGTTAAGCTAGTGTTATTTTGGAATTTTCCATTATGTGCTCTGATTAGAAACTGACCTTTGAGTTATTCTGGACAGATGCTATCAGCAAAGACAGCTTCCTCTGCAGCTCCTGCAAGTCCTTTGAAGTACTCGGGGGCTCCTCTTTCGCCATCCTGAAACCCACTTCAGTCTCTTTAAGGATTAATTCTACCAGGAAGCTCTTCAATGCAGGGCACAGTCAAATCTCTCATGTCACCTTGTCTCTTGTTGTCACTGGAGGAAATGAAAAGTATCTTAAACCATTAGTGGTCTTCACTCAATTGACCCAACGAGGGCTTCTACTGTCCTCACACACTGATGATGGGCATAAAGATGAAGGGTAACTGGGCAATATCCATCAAAATATCAAATTGTACAAACCTTGACCCAAAAATTTATTTTCCAGGAACCTGAAGGAAGCAATCAGTCATATCAAAACATGCCAAAAGGATGTGCGATTTTATCTGTTTACAATACATACTTAATAGTAAAACAACAGGAAGAAGTTGTCTACTGATAAGAACTAGGTTGCTGCTGTTGCTGCTGCTAAATCGCTTCAGTCGTGTCCGACTCTGTGCAACCCCATACATAGTAGTCCACCAGGCTCCCCCGTCCCTGGGATTCTCCAGGCAAGAACACTGGAGTGGGTTGCCATTTCTTTCTCCAATGCATGAAAGTGAAAAGTGAAAGTGAAGTCGCTCAGTCATGTCCGACCCTTAGCGACCCCATGGACTGCGGCCTACCAGGCTCCTCCATCCATGGGAGTTTCCAGGCTAAATAATGATAAATTCATACAATGGAGTACTGTATAGCCATTAAGATGATGTTGATATTTATTTAATGAAAATATATCTATGATGTGAAAAAATTATAAAATACCGATTGTTACATATTTTATGTATATATCCATAATATAAAATACATATATCCACAGTAAAATAAAAGATCTAGATGCACATATAACAAAATGTTAATGGTATTATCTCTGAGAGCTTAGGTTTTTTAGCCTGATAAAATGCTGAAAAGAATACGGAAGAAAGTAAGGCTGAAGACACTATTTCCAGTCCCACTGCCTTTTTTTTTTTGCCAGAAAGCCTTCTCAAACATATGACAGTGGCCAATTTCTTTATTTACTACCCACACTAAATAGGTTGGCTCCCAATTACATTGTGCCATAAATTACTCTCTATTTACTTGTAAGTCTCATTTCCATAACAAGAGAGGGACAAACTTTGCCACAATTATACTCTGTGACTCAATGGCCTGGAATTTCCAGGACTGTCCCAATAATAAAAGCTGTTTGTTAAATTATATATCTATCTTTTAAACCCTTTTTAATTTTTATATAAACAAATACATTGTTATTTTATATTTTCCAGAACAACACTGTAAGGCTGGGCTGGACACAGAGATATCTTTTCCATTATTCCTTACAACTTATCTCCTGACCTATAGCACAAATGCTAAAAGATTCTAATACAGTGGACAAAATTAACTGAGAGATGTTCATATTTATTTACCATACTCAACATTCCACGTGGTAATTATGTGAGATGGGAAGTGATGATGGTGGTTTAATCGCTAAGTCATGTGGCATGTGGAATCTTGGGACCCCATGGACTTGGGCTCCCTGCCAGGCTTTTCTGTCCATGGGATTTCCCAGGCAAGAATAGTGGAGTTCTTCTCCAGGGGATCTTCCTAACCTAGGGAGGGAACCCTCATCTCCCACATTGTAGGCAGATTCTTCGCCACTGAGCCACCAGGGATGACGCATCTTCTAATATCTATCGGGTCTATTGTTGTTATTTAGTCGCTAAGTCATGTCCGATTCTTTGCGACCCCATGGACTGCAGCCCACCAGGCTCCTCTGTCCATGGGATTCTCCAGGCAAGAAGACTGGAGTGGGTTGCCATTTCCTTCTCCATTAGGGTCTAGTAGCAAATTAAAGCACATTTTTAATCACCCAGCTAGAGACTGTCTGCTACAATCCCTTTTGTGAAACAGGAATCCTCTGGACTGGACAGGACTAGATCCTTCATCCCTATATTCTGTCTCTGAAGCTGCAGCTGGCACAGATTAGAATTGGCCATGTTCCCAGCACTCAACTCCCCTAATCTCAAATCTGCAACGGGCAGGAACAAGCCCAGCTCCCGTCACTGGTTCCCAGGGCCTTGGAAACCCAGGGGCCATCCGGACCGGTTTGGGAAGTTCAACGTGGATAGCGTGGGTAGAAAGCCATCGGCCACAGCTGGCCACCCATCCCCAGCCCCCCTAGTCACTCACTCCTCGGAGGGGCCTCCTTAAGCAAAGACAGGTCTCAGGAGGAGGGAAGGGGGCAACCCATTAATCCGACGCAGCGCACAGTTCCCGCCTCTGCCTTCTCCGGGCCTTCCGGGCTGAGCCAGGAAAACACAAGCCAACCCGCCCTTTCCCTTCCACGGCCCACCCGCTAAAAGCCCCCCTCTCTTCCTCGCCCGCCCCTCCCGGGACAAACGGAAACCCTGAACGTTCCAGCCGGGATGGAGAGAAGTGGCACCGAGTACCCCGTCATTAATTTGGGGAGGAAAATCCACCTTTGGTACACCCTGCAGTGACGGGGCAGGGGGACCCCGTAGGGATGAGGGCATCCGTTTTGATGATTCCTAAAGAGGAGGTGTGGAGACTTCCCAACCGGGTTTCCCAAGAAAGGGAAGGGCCTTCAGGGTGGGATAGGGGTGGCAACCCTTTACCGAAAGCAGTAGCAGGTGTAGGAGTGTGTGTGTGTGTTGTGTGTGTCGCAGGGGCTGGGGAGGGATGAGACCTCCCTTAGTAGTGGGGGGGGGGGGGGGGGGGGGGGGGGGGGGGGGGTGTGTGTGTGTGTGTGTGTGTGTGTGTGTGTGTGTGTGTGTGTGTGTGTGTGTGTGTGTGTGTGTGTGTGTGTGTGTGTGTGTGTGTGTGTGTGTGTGTGTGTGTGTGTGTGTGTGTGTGTGTGTGTGTGTGTGTGTGTGTGTGTGTGTCTAGCAGCGGCCGGGAAGGATAGGACTCCGTGTGTGTGTGTATGTCACCGACTCCCCTTTCAACCCACCGCCCCCGCGCTCCTCCATTTGTCCAGCCCGGCCCAGGGGTCTAGCCAGCCAGGGCCCTCGGTCCCCCACGCCCCAGTTCTCACCTGGTCCCCGGGGCCGCGGTGCAGGAGGAGCAAAGCAGATCTGACGGAGCCGCGGGGTCGGCGCGTGAGCCTCAGCCCCGGCCTGCGCCCCAGCCAGCCACGCCCCTCCGCCGCGTGGCCCCGCCCCGCTCTTCCCCTTCCTTTCCCCGCCCCTCCCCTTCTCTCGGCTGCACCTCCCTGCCGCTCTCCCAGGGCTGCCTCCTTCAGTATTTTGGAGCTTCCGGGAGAAACCCGAGCGAGGAGCACGTGAGGAAACTAAGGCTCAGAGAGAGTTGACGTTCCTACACTCTTGGCTTGTAGTGAGGGTCATCTCTGAGACAGGTGAACTGGCAGGTATGAATGGGTTTTCACAGGGTCTTAGGGCTTCTGCCTAAATACCCTGAGCTACCTCTTCTGGAAGCATCTCTGGAGCTCAGGACAGACAAGTGATGAGACGGTTCCTTGACTGGAAGGTTTTCACCATTACTTCTCAAATGCAAACATCATGAGCCAATGAGATCCTTAAAAACTGTTAGATTAGTGTCTCCATTTTATACATGAAAACGTCTAATCCAGAGCCAGAACGCATGTTCCCTGACCTGAAATCCAGCCCTATAGCAGTGTTTTTCAAGGGACAGCGCTGTTGACATTTTGGGCAGAAAAGTTCTGTGTTGAGGGGACCGTCCTATGCATTGTAGGATGTTTAACAGCATACCTGACCTCCAACCACTAGTGTTTTCCTTCCCTGCAAACAACCAAAAATGTCACCAAACATCAGCAAATGTTCCCTGCACAGTTGTCTAGGTTGAGAACAACTGCCATAGAACATACTGGTGAAGACAGTGAACCGGGGTGCAACAATGCTAGACTGTGGTCCCAAGTCAGACTCTTACTATGTGACCATGGAAGAGTTACCTCTCTGAGACCACTTCATCTATAAAATGGAGAGAAGGATAGACCTGAGAAATTGGTCCGCTACTGCACAGTTCTCGGGTTCCGTCCATCCGGGGACATGTATTGATCTACTTTCATCTGTGACTTGAGTCAATAGCCACCTGGAAAATAGCTCTTTAAGAAAGAGAAAAGCAATCACAGGGTTGTAGTGAGGACTGGTGAAATAATGGCTGTAAAGAACTTAGCACCTATCAGGAACATGGGAGGAGCCCAGAAATATTTAATGTATCGTGCTTTTTTTTTAACCTATATTTTTTCAAGGTTATTTGGTTTCTTTTTTTTTTTTCTTTTTTCTTTTCTTTAATTGCAGTATAGTTAGCCTATAACATATGACATGTAAGTATTAGTTTCAGGTGTATGACAATGATTCGATATTTGTTTATATTGCAAAATAATCATCACAATAAGCATAGTTAACATCTGTCACCATATACAGTGACAGAATTTTTTTCTTGTGATGAGAACTTTAAAGATTTACTCTATTCACAACTTCAAATAGGTGATACAGTTTTTACTTCTTTCACTGATTCTGCCCATCCATCAAGGGTGTATTAGTTCTACCAACTAATATTTCTAGAAATAATCAGGCTAGTGGATTGAGAAATAAGCTTAGGGTATATAATAATAATAAGCTAAAGGATCCTACTCTAACTCCTAACTCTGCAAGAGCCAAGAAAGGGAGATGCTAATGGTGAAGATAGGAGGACAAACAGATGTGTCCCTAAATTTTTACGTTTCAGGCAGTTCTGTCTGGTTTCATGCCTTTTGTTCAGCTGAGGTGTGATGGTTGTCCCACCCAGGAAAGGGTTGGTTATTTATTTATTATTATTATTTTTTTTTGGAGGGTTTTTTCCTTTAGAACATAACTGAACCCCTCCTTCCCTGGTGGGTGTTGCTTTGGAAAGCTGTCAGGCCTCTGTTGGAAATTTTGTTCAAGGATACCATCTAGGGGTGACTCTGTGAATCTTCTAATTCCTTCCACTCCCATTTTTGCCCATACAGACAGATTTTGCTTTTCCTTGTGTGTTGGCTGACTCCTGTACAACACTATATATTCCCTGATGGTGGGAATCTTAGCATCTATTTGCAACACAAAGACTTGGCTCTTGCTGTGTTATGGGTCAATAAAATAAAGCCATGTGCAGCTTCTTCTACACCTTTCCACAGTTACTTATCCTGGCTAAGCAACTATTTTCAGCCTCAGTAAAGATCTGCCAGAAGCACTGGACCCTGAATTAGAAATATGTGAAAAATTCCGGCAATAGATTGAGACTCTAAACTGTTAACAAAGATGAAGATAACCTAGAACTGAGCTGACCTCTTCTCCCATATTGCCGATTTAGCGAATAAAAATACAGGACACCCAGTTCAGTTTGAATTTCAAGTGAGCAACAGATAACTTTTTCATATGAGTATGTATAGGCATCCTGTATTTTATCTGGCAACCCTATATGCTTGAAGTTAAGGGATTTGAGGCCTGCATCCTCACCTGGAAATTATTGAACAGCAGATTAAGTCAGCAAACAATTCTGGTGCTAGTGAGGTGGTCTGGGTTAGAGGAGAGGTGATGGAATTTTCATTGTCTTTGGCAGATATTTTATTTATTTTCTATCTTTCTGAAGACTACATGTAGGCTTTTGGTTAAAACCATGGAGCAGATACCATAATCAAGTTCCAACTTTGCCATTGACCTAGCTGAGTGGCTATGGGCAAATTACTTAACCTCCCTGTTTCTCAGTTTCCTCAGTTATAAAACTTGGGATAATTGTATTTATCTTCTCAAATTGTTGGGGTCTGCCCTGGTGGCTTAGAGGTTAAAGCATCTGCCTGCAATGCGGGAGACCTAGGTTTGATCCCTGGGTCTGGAAGATCCCCTGGAGAAGGAAATGGCAAGCCACTCCAGTATTCTTGCCTGGAGAATCCCATGGATGGAGGGGCCTGGAGGGCTATAGTTCATGGGGTCGCAAAGAGTTAAACACGACTGAGCGACTTCACTTCCGCTTTCACTTTTCTCAAATTGTTGAGAAGATTTGGAAACATGATACTCATTAAGTGCTTACCACAGTGCCCCCAGCTGATATATATCAAGAAATGAAAGCTATGATTATTACTTTGATGTTTTTGTATACACATAAAGCTTTAAAGCACACAAAATTTCAGAAGGAGGCATGTTCTCTACTTACCCAGAAGGTCATGGGGTTCATGGGTGCCCTACCAGGTCCTTTCTAAAGTACTTTATTTTGTTAGATTACAGCTGCTGGGTTTTTTTTGTGAGACATGGGGTTTCATATCCTATTATAGGAGACCTAGTAGTAACCCCATTTCTGTCTAAAGTCTCAAACCCTGTCACTGGCTCCTTTATTCTAAACACTATTTGAAACTTTTATGTATACTTTATGGTAGAGAACGCAAGTGTAAGGAATAAGGAGCCTAAAGGTTATTTTCTAAGTATGGAAAGCCAAACTTTGAGGAAGAAGTAAGAAGAAGGAGAAGTAGAAGTACTTGGTACTATATAATGCTCATCGTAAGATCTAGAAATGTTTGTGTTCTGGGCAGGCACTTTCTGGAAAGAACACTGAACTCTGAAGTCATAAGGACAGGGTTCAAATTGTGTCAGCACTACTTGTGAGTCCTGGCAACTTGGATAAGTTATATATCTTTCTCAGTGTTTGTTTCATCAATCATAAAATGGTAACATCATGGAGTTTGGGGGGGAATTGAATGAAAAAACATATATAGAAGCATGTCTCCCAAAAGAGCTCAGTAAATCGAATTTGATTTTAAAAGAATTTTGAAAGTGACCACTTAATGTGGTTTGAATGTCTGTGGGCTGTGCTTAGTTGTTCAGTTGTATCTGACTCTTTTCAACCAGGGACTGTAGCCCACCAGGCTCCTCTGTCCATGGGGATTCTCCAGGCAAGAATACTGAAGTGGGTTTCCATGCCCTCCTCCAGGGGATCTTCCCAATCCAGGGATTAAATGGCATAGCAGTTAATCATATCTTTCGTGTGTGAGCATATATGTGTTTCTGTGTTTATCATGAGAATGATGTTTAGCCACATTTACAGACTGCCTACTGTGTTGAGTGACCAAACTGTCCCAGTCTTCCCAGGACTAAGGGAGTTCCCAGGAAACTGGGACAAGTTGGTCATCCTTCTACTATGTGCAAATTGCTTTACAGGCTAATGCTAATTAAACTCTCAAACCCACCTATGAGGTAGGTTGTCACATTTTTGGCATTTTACATTATAAAGGACACTTGGAAAGATCAAGCAGTTTATTCAAGACACATAGCTAATTAATGGGAAGGGCAGAATCTGAACCCAGACCTGTATGACTCTAGGACCCAAGAATTTAACCTCCACTCTGTGTGCATTGGGCTTTGCGTGTGGCTCAGCTGGTAAAGAATGCCCCTGCAATGTGGGAGACCTGGGTTTGATCCCTGGGTTGGGAAGATCCCCTGGAGAAGGGAACAGCTACCCACTCCAGTATTCTGGCCTGGAGAATTCCAGGGACTGTGTAGTCCATGGGGTTGCAAAGAGCCAGGCACAACTGAGCAACTTTCAGTTTTCTGTGTGCTTTTAGACTCCTCCAAAGGCACAGCCTCTTAATTGCTTCTCACCACCTGGATCATTGCTTAACACCTCCCATCTTCCTTTCTGTCACCAAAACTTCCTGCTGCCCAGATGGCCTCCAGCAAAGGGAGAGACCTGGACACAGAGCTGAGTCAAGCCCAGTCTTGTATCTGGGCACAGCAGAGGCCCCTCCTTCCCTAGCAACAGACGCTGAAGCCTTGTGACTGGCTCCAGGACCTGGATACAAGCTCCTCCAGTGTTAAAATAACCTGAGAGGAGGAGAAAAGAATTCAGGCCCCAGAGAGATAGTCTGGTGAGTTGCTTCCTCCCTCTTTTCTGTTTAGTGTGTAACTCTGCTTCAGATTTTCCTCTACTGTGAACTCAGTGTGTTCCTGAAAAAGTTCCAAGAGAAGGGCCACTCAGCGGAAGGGAAGTGTGGCCTTTGCAGGAAGCCACAGTACAGAGCCATCAGAAACCCAAGGCTGCTGTTTCATTCTCCAGCTTTCCTTTCTCTCCTCTTCTACCAAGAAACTGCTCAGTGGGCTGAAGTCTATGACCTCAGAGAGGCAGCCCTGTGAACAGAGCTTTCAGAATATCTGTAAAGTTCCATCATCTGTGACATCCCCATTATGCTATGAGGAAGTGTGAATCTCAGAGCCACTGATAGAAGAGGAAGAAACTGAAAGAGCTCGTTGTTCCTTTTTTAAATAGGTCCAATTACAATGGACAACATGAATGACACGGATTGCTCATCTCAGAAGGTAGGCGTGAATTTTAAAATGTGTTTCTTTTTTTCGTTCAGTTCAGTTCAGTCGTTCAGTTGTATCCGACTCTGCAACTCCATGGACTGCAGCACGGCAGGCTTCCCTGTCCATCACCAACTCCTGGAGTTGACTCATACTCGTGTCTATCATGTCGGTGATGCCATCTAACCACTTCATCCTCTGTTGTCCCCTTCTTCTCCCACCTTCAATCTTTCCTAGCATCAGGGTCTTTTCAAATGAGTCAGTTTTTTGCATCAAGTGGCCAAAGTATTGGAGTTTCAGCCTCAACATCAGTCCTTCCAATAAATATTCAGGACTGATTTCCTTGAGGATGGACTGGTTGGATCTCCTTGCAGTCCAAGGGACTCTCAAGAGTCTTCTGCCACACCACAGTTCAAAAGCATCAATTCTTCAGCACTCAGCTTTCTTTATGCCTGTAGTATTTTCAGCACGTAGGGAATTTGAAAGTTGGTAGAAAGGAGGCATTTCAATCACAAACCAATAGCCGTGTTAGATCTCCTTGACCAAGCATGTGCCTGCCTGCATGCTCCATCCCTTCAGTCATGTCTGACTCTTTTCAGCCCTATGGACTATCCCCACCAGGCTCCTCTGTCCGTGGGATTCTCTAAGTGAATATACTGGAATGGGTTGCCTTGCCCTCCTCTGGGGATATTCCCAACCCAGGGATGGACTCATGTCTCCTGCATCTCCTGCATTGCAGGCAGATTCTTTACCCACTGAGCTGCCTGGGAAGCCCCTGAGCAAGCATGTATTTTAATTTTTTGTTGTTATGTCCTTGAATTATGCTTTGTGATGCATTAGGCTTTTGGACATCTTCAGGTTTTGTTGAGAAAATTTCAGGAAGAGACACCTTTCTTTCCCTTCCTTTCCAAGGCCGTTAGACCATATATTCCATCCAACAGCTCCCAACACTGGATGTACGTAAGAATATACTGGGGAGTCTCTTGAAAATATGGAGATTTGCCCTCATTCCCAAAGATTCTGATTCAGAAGGTCCGAAGTAGAGCCCTGCAATCTGTATTTTCAACTAAGATTCTAGTGATTCTGCTGTCCCACGTCCTCAAGTCAGCATTTGGGAACTGTTTCCATGAAAGACTTGCAAACATCATGTACAGTTAGAAACAAGGCACCTGAAAGGAACAGTTCTACCCAATCTAAGTGCCAGAATCCTGGTGGAAAAGCTAAGCTCCATTAAGTTGCCATATATTGAGGTGTCCAGAGGAGCATTTTAAATCAAAATTTTGTAAAATTAAAGTTGATTTGTTGAGGGGGGGAAAAAGTGAATTTGTTGACAATTACTGAGCCTACCCCTGAAGTGAAAACACTCTGCTATTTACCAGAGAGAACACTTAAGCATTAATATTTTTAACAAACTGTTCTGGGTAGCCAGGTAGGTCTTGCAGATCTCCAGCTCTTCCACCTTGAAGGGGCCACAGAGAGTTCTTAACCAAGTATGTTTAAGAAAATTCTATGAATTGACTTCCAGATCTGCTGATCTTGTGTGTGCCCCATATACATCAGCCTGTTCCATGAACTGAGCTGTTTTCTGCTATCATGGTTTTTACACTTCTATATGTATCAGTCTTAATCTGTGCCTGTGAACCAGCTCAAAGTTTAATTTGTTTTTCAGAGGTTCTGCTTCTCTCCATTATGTTCTGCAAAATGCTCAGTGTTAGTTTGCTTTCTTGCAAAATGCTGTTTTGCTTCCGCTCCAGTATTCTTGTCTGGAGAATCCCATGGACAGTGGAGCCTGGTGGGCTACAGTTCATGGGGTCGAAAAGAGTTGGGCATGACTGAAAGCGACTTGGCACTAGCACTTTCTTTATTCTCCCAAGAATGGCTTTTCTCCTTCTATGATGACTCAGCTGCCTCTGTATGTATCTCTTGGCTGACCAACTCTCAATACAGAGAGACATAAATATGTCTGACTCAAATCCAAAAAGGAATCTATGGGCTTAAGTAACTGAGAAGTCCAAGTTGGTTCCTGGGGTCCAGATGATGTCACTGAGAGTCTTTCTCATTCTGTTGCTCTGCTTTATGATGGTTTTAGCCTAAGGAAGGCTTTTATTTTTTTCACATAAAGCAAAGATGGCTGTTTAGACTACCTCTTTCCCAGTGGCTCTAGCAAAAGTGTCAGGAACAACTATGATCAGCCCACCTTGGGTGACCTGTCTATCCCTGAACCAATCATAGTGTCTGGAGGACAGAGTATTCTGATTGGCCAGACCTGTATCACATGCTCTGGCCTGGACACAGGTGCTGGACACTGTACAACATGGACTGAAATTGGAGTAGAGCCAGTTATGTCCACTAGAGCTATATTCTGCCTGCTTTGCTAGTAACTTTCCAAAATGTCTGAGGGCTGAAATCAGGTTTATCCTAACCATAAACAGAAACATAAATGCCAAAACACCTCCTGAATAATGTTAATATTCTCCTCAACTGCAAAAGGTCAGGGTTTTTTGGTTCAACTACTTGTTCCCTCTCTTGTAACTTAAGATGTCCAAAATCTGTTTTTGTTTATTGTTTTTTTATGAAGACTTTTATTTGAAACAGATTTAAAAGCTAGGCCAAGGGAAATATTACCACAGACCATAAAATGCAGGCAGCCCTAACTTATCAATCAGTATATGTTGTACATCTGAACTCCTGAAGGAAATCATGATGATTTCATTTCCCAGAAAACACTATTGCCGAAATCTACCTTGGATGACCAGATTCCTCTCAGGTTGATGCTGAATTTTTTCATTTTGTTCACCTCTTAAGTGCAGATCTTGATACTAACTTCAGTAGTGAAAGAGCAGGCTCTTGGATGTGGTTGGTTGACTCTTATATCCTTGAAACTGAGGTCAAGAGCAGAGAGACAGACACAGTGATTTAAATCAACAAAGCAAGTTCTCTAAGCAGAACAATAAGGTCATCTTGTGAGCCTGAGCAGCCTGATTCTGTTAGTGGGTCTGATGTACCACAATTTTTGAAACCACTGAATTAGGCCATTAGATCAGTGAACCTATTATATTTTTTAAATTCCCAGGCTCAGTATGCATTTTTTTAAGAGTTTGCAAGTTTTTATTTAATTTTAAAATCAACACATTCTCAAAACAATTGCCATTTCCCATGTGTTGGGATGCAGAATAGTGTGTATTTAAAAGCACCTCTTCATGGCTAGTATGTCTTGCCTTACCTTATAGTCCCATCACTCCATGGCAAACAGAAGAGGAAAAAGTGAAAGCGGTGACAGATTTTTTTCCTTCCTGGGCTCCAGAATCACTGTCGATGATCTCTGCAGCCATGAAATTAGAAGATGCTTGCTTCTTGGAAGGAAAGCTTTGACAAACCTAGACAGCATATTAAAAAGCAAAGACATCACTTTGCTGACATAGGTCCATGTAGTCAAAGCTCTGGTCTTTCTAGTAGTCACGGAATGATGTGAGAATTGGACCGTAAAGAAGGCTGAGCACAGAAGAATTGATGCTTTCGAATTGTGGTGCTGGAGAAGACTCTTGAGAGTCCCTTGGACAGCAAGGACATCAAGCCAGTCAATCCTAAAGGAAATCAACCCTGAATAGTCATTGGAAGGACTGATGCTGAAGCTGAAGCACCAATACTTTGGCCACCTGATGCGAAGAGCAGACTCACTGGAAAAGTCCTTGATGCTGGAAAGATTGAGGCAAAAGGAGAAGAGAATGGCAGAGGATGAGATGGTTGGATAACATCACTGATTCACATGAACTTGGGTGAACTCCAGGGAATGTTGAGGGACAGGGAGACTTGGTGTGCTATGGTCCGTGGGGTTGCAGAGTCAGATGTGACTTAGTGACTGAACAACAGCAACAATAACAAAATGTCCTACCTATCCCCTATGAACCTTAGAATATTTGAAATAATGGCAGATGTTATTATTGTTAATGTTATTATTTTATGAGGTTGAGTCATCAGTGAGGAATTGGATGGGGCATGGGGATGACTAACATCTGACTCATTTACCCCCTACATGTCTACCTTCTGCCAGTTACCCTGCATGACTTAATTTGCTGACCCAAATAAATCAAATCTATCTAATAACGTCTCATCTTACACAAGAGTTCAGTCCACATTCATTGCCTAAGGTGAAAAACCACAGAGCCAAAATTGCACTGGCAGATCTCTTTTTTTTGCTACTGCTAAGTCACTTCAGTCATGTCTGACTCTGTGTGACCCCATAGACGGCAGCCCACCAGGCTTCCCCATCCCTGGGATTCTCCAGGCAAGAACACTGGAGTGGGCTGCCATTTCCTTCTCCAGTGCATAAAAGTGAAAAGTGAAAGTGAAGTCACTCAGTTGTGTCTGACCCTCAGCGACCCCATGGACTGCAGCCTTCTAGGCTCCTCCATCTGTGGGATTTTCTAGGCAAGAGTACTGGAGTGGGGTTCCATTGCCTCCTCCAGGCATCTCTTTAAACTACCTTTAAAGTACTGTATAGCAGCATCTCTCAGTAAATCCAGCCCAGAGGTTTCCCTCCATCACAGCCCCAGATGAAGTTGTTGTCTTACTTCTAGGGCTTGGGTGTAGGAAAGAAACACAGGGCACCTCTCAACCCTGAAATCAGCTCTGAGGTGAAGAAGCACTGATGCCGGGAGCCAGCGTGAGGAACTCCGCCCGTGGCACTCGGAACTGCACGTGGCCATGGGAGCCACAGGTTCACCTCTGTCTGAGGCTCACTCCCAAGAACACACTCCCTGAATTGAATGGTGGACTCAATCACCCACACTCTAAATATATTCTTTCTTTTTCACAGGAAGCACAGAGTTATTTATATCACTGTATAAGCAAATTTCTGTTTGGAATTTTGCCAATGTGAAATGCAAGAGTCAATTTTTTTTTTTAAGTCAACCCCTTTAATTACAACCCAGGGTAGGGAAGTTGGGAGTGCCCTCAGATTTGGGTTCTTCCCAGGGGAAAAATACATTAATTTGCTCATAGAAGGGTAGCCATGAGGAGATGCTAGAGAAGAGACATTAACTCTTAAGAATTGAAACCAATGGATAGTGGTAAGAAGGGTGCTTTATGGGAGAACTTTGTGCCTAAATCCTTTTCTGAGGAACTTTTTACTCATTATGCACCTCAGAGGCTTGGAAATTTTTCCTAATTTCCTGAAGAGTGGCTTTGTATTTGTTTCCCACAGATCCCCAAAAGTGACTCCATATATCACATGAGCCACTCGCAGATGCGGCCAGAGTTGCCCCCTCTGCCTGCTTCTGCTAATGAAGAACCATCTGAACTCTATAAGGTACGTTCACCTGGCTGCTACTCTTCTGCTGGTAACAGTTGGGGGTCAAACAGACTTGACAGGTAGGATTAGAGGCCTCAGTCATTTCTGCCACTGGAAGAGGCTATAGCACAATGGGAAAAAGAGCTATGTAGTGGCACAAATCTGGCCTTCTCAGTTACCTGCGGCATTATTTAAATTCTCTGAACTTCTGCATATTCAACTATAAAATGAGAACAATTATTTCTACCTAATAGCCATGTACATAACAATAAAGACAATAAATGTAAATAACCTGATCACAAATTTACTGCATGTTGAAAATAAGCTGTTATCCTTGCCATCAGAAAGCATGCTCACGGTGGTCAGAGAGGTAAAATTGGTGTCCGTTCGAAAGTATTTGCACTCAGTGTGCAGAATGTTAGGCATGTGGGATGGCATGAGTCTCAATGTGAGTGGAGTCTGGCTTAGAGGAGCCCAGGCTCCCTGCATGATGTCCCTCACATGACTCATTCTGCATTTCTCCCCTTGTAGACAGTCATGTCACACAGTTTTTATCCCCCCTTGATGCAACGCACATCATGGACCCTGGCTGCACCCTTCAAAGAGCAGCACCACCACAGTGGACCCAGTGATTCCATTGCCAACAACTACTCCTTGACAGCTCGGGACCTGAAGCTGAAGGACCTGATGAAAGTCTACCAGCCCGTCACCATCAATGTCCCCAGGGAAAAGATCGTTCAGGGGCTGCCATCAGGTATTTCCTGCAGGGTGTCATACCCACTTAGAATGGGGCTTTGGGAGATTTCTAATCCTGGGTTCTAGTCCTGGCTCCACCTTTACTATAGATAACTTTGGGTAACCTCATGACACCTCAGTTTCCTCATCTATGAAATGGGAATGATTGTAAAGGCTAGCATTATGTTTAACATACACCAAGCTGCTTGTTGACTGCTCAGTTCAGTTCAGTTCAGTTGCTCAGTCATGTCTGACTCTTTGCAACCCCATGGACAGCAGAATACCAGGCCTCCCTGTCCATCACCAACTCCTGGAGCTTGCTCAAACTCATGTGCATTGAGTCGATGATGCCATCTAACCTCCAACCGTCTCATCCTCTGTTGTCCCCTTCTTCTCCTGCCTTCAATCTTTCCCAGTATCAGGGGCTTTTCAATTGAGTCAGTTCTTTGCATCAGGTGGCCAAAGTATTGGAGTTTCCTCTTCAGCATCAGTCCTTCCAATGAATATTCAGGACTGATCTCCTTTAGGATTGACTGGCTTGATCTCCTTGCAGTCCAAGGGACTCTCAAGAGTCTTCTCCAGAACCACAGTTCAAAAGCATCAACTCTTTAGCGCTCAGCTTTCTTTATAGTCCAACTCTCACATCCATAAATGACTACTGGGAAAGCCATAGCTTTGACTAGACAGACCTTTGTTGGCAAATTAATGTCTCTGCTTTTTAATAATGCTGTCCAGGTTGCTCATAGCTTTTCTTCCAAGGAGCCAAGTGTCTTTTAATTTCATGGCTGCAGTCACCATCTGCAGTGATTTTGGAGCCCAACAAAATAAAATCTGTCACTGTTTCCATTGTTTCCCCATCTATTTACCATGAAGTGTTGAGACTGGATGCCATGATGTTAGTCTTCTGAATGTTGGGTTTTAAGCCAACTTTTTTATTCTCCTCTTTTACTTTCATCAAGAGGCTCTTTAGTTCTTCTTCACTTTCTGCCATAAGAGTGGTGTCATCTGCATAACTGAGGTTATTGATATCTTTCCTGGCAATCTTGATTCCAGCTTGTGCTTCATCCAGTCCAACATTTTGCATGATGTACTCTGCATATAAGTTAAATAAGCAGGGTGACAATATACAACCTTGATGTACTCCTTTCCCGATTTGGAACCAGTGTGTTTTTCCATGTCCAGTTCTAACTGTTGCTTCTTGACCTACATACAGGTTTCTCAGGAGGCAGGTCAGGTGGTCTGGTATTCCCATCTCTTTAAGAATTTTCCACAGTTTGTTGTGATGCATACAGTCAAAGGCTTTGGCATAGTCAGTAAAGCAGAAGTAGATGTTTTTCTGGAACTCTCTTGCTTTTTCAATGATTAAATGGATGTTGGCAATTTGATCTCTGGTTCCTCTGACTTTTCTAAATCCAGCTTGTTGATTGCTGCCTAACAAATTATTACCAAACTCAATAGTTTAAAATAAGTTCCATTTGTTATCTTACAGTTTCTGTCAAGAATCTGGGCATGGCTTAACTGGCTCAGAGTCTCTCACAAGTGTGCAATCAAGGTATCCAAGGGCACAGTCATCTAAAGGCAACCAAGGAAGGATCCTCTTCCAAGCTTACTCACCTCCCCTACTTCCTGTTGGCCATAGACATCGGTTTCTTAGTGAATGGGCCTATCCACAGGCCCATTCAACTCACAACATGACTCCTAGTTTCCCTTGGAGGAAGTAGATAGAGAACCAGTAAGATAGAAACCACCATCTTTGGGGAGCCTAATTTTGAATGTGACATTCTATGGTTTTTGCCATTTTCTCTGTGTTAGAATCGAGTTGCTAAGTCCTGCCCACACTCAAGAGGACTATACAAGGGCATGATTCCAGAAAGTGGGGATCCTTGGTGGCCATCTTGGTGGCCAAAAGTACCATAGTACTTTTTGTGTATTAATTTGTCTAGTCCCACTGGGTACACATATGTCTGCTTAAGGATATCCATTGGTAGTTTTTGTTAGAGATATGTTGGAGATAATGCAATCTGCCTGCTGTCTCAAACTCATTTTCATGTTTTTCTTTATTCTTTCTGTGCTGTGTCTGGGTGAATTCGTCAACTGTATCTTCCAACTCACTAATTTGCTCTTCAACTCTGTTCAGTCTTGAGTTTATCCAGTATAACAAATGTTTTTTTTTATTTTAATAACACTGTCTTTCATTTTCAGATTCCTTAATTGGTTTTACTTATGAGTGCCACCATCCTGGCCAGTTTCTTATTCTATTCTCATGGACATAACATTTTCAGTATCACTTGGAGGATCTTAAACATTTTTTTTGGAGCGATATTAGTGTTGCTATATTATTTCCATTTTGTAAATATTTGCCTCAGTTGTTGAGTTTATTTGCTATCTTTCTTAAATTGGTTTTTCTCATGTGTTATGGGATTTTAGTTTGCAGGCTTATGTTGAGAGCTTTTCCCCTTCTTGCTACATGAATTTCCCATTTGTTGTTTAATTCACACACAATAAAATGCACAGATCTTAGTGTTCAGTTCAGTGAGTTTTGTCAATTGTTTATACCATATTTGTATATAGGCACCACCCAAATAAGATGTAGGGCATTTCCATTACTAGAGGAAGTTCTCTTGTGCTCCTTTCCCATCATTTCCTTCCGTTCGCTAGTACCATCCTGCCCCCTTTCTGATTTCTGTCACCGTAAGTTAGTTTTGATTGTTCACACATATAAATGTACTCAAACAGTATACTCTTTTGACATACCTTTTAAAATCTTGCCTTTCTTCCTTATGCCTTCATCTGACATCTTAGGACCCCAAATTAGTACCAGATCTTATTACTGATGGCTTAGAACTTCCATCCTAAGGTGCTGTTTTAGGGATGTTGTAGATCTGGTCCGTGAGGTTATGTTAGGCTTGGCCTAGTTTCTACCAGCCTTTCTTTGCTATCTGTGGCCACTGTGTGAACTGAGAATGCAGGTGCTTTATCTGCATCACAGTGTTGCTGGTTTTTCAGCCTGTCATCATGGGTAGGGCAGCTGTGGTTTTATACTGTGAACCTAGCTTCAGTCCCCACAATCATGGTGTGTTTTGGATTTCATTATTCCCCCAGGTATCAATCACCTAATTATTTCTGCCTGCTTTTGGTGCCAGAAGCCAAGTTTAAGATTTTTACTTCACACTGTGTTTAAGTTCACACCAAAGAGCTTCTTTTTGAACAATGCATTGTCTTTTTAATTTTAAAGAATTTTTTCTGTTATTGTTATATTTGCAGTTGTTGCTGTTCAGTTGCTAAGTCATGTTCTTCTCTTTGCGACCCTGAACTGTAGCATACCAGGCTTCCCTTCACTGTCTCCTAGAGTTTACTCAAAATCATGTCTGTCGAGTCAATGATGCCTTTCAACTATTGCATCCTCTGCTGCCCCTTCTCCTTTTGCCTTCAATCTTTCCCAGCATCAGGGTATTTTCCAGTGAGTTCTTCACATCAGGTGGCCAGAGTATTGGAGCTTAGCTTCAGCATCAGTCCTTCCAGTTTATATTCAGGGTTGATTTCCTTTAGGATTGATATTTGGAGTAGATTGAGGAAATCAAAGTATGAACTCAGACTATATCTTGATTAAGAGTCTTCAATCCTCTGATTCTTTCAAAATATCAATTTCTTATTAGTATGTATTCAACATGTCTAAAATGACATGTTAATTTCTTAGACTAGACTCTTAAGCAAGTATCCAGTTAAGGTTCAGTAGTGGAGTGATATATATATATATATATATATATATGTATGCTTTATATATATATATATATATATATATATACATATACATTTTATATGTATATACATTTTATTTTCTAAATATTTATTTATTCATTTTTGGCTGTGTCAGGTCTTAGCTGTGGCATCAGGGATCTTTTATCGTTGTGCACAGGCTCTTTGTTGCTGGGTGTGGGCTTCTCTCTAGTTGTGGCATGTAGGCCCTAGAGTGTGCAGGATCAGTAGTTACAGCACATGGGCTTAGTTGTCCCACAGCATGTGGGATCTTAGTTCCCCAAGCAAGGATTGAACCCGAATTCCTTACATTGGAAGTCAGATTCTCAACCACTAGGCCACCAGGGAAGTCCTGGTAGTAGAGTTTTATATTGTATTTATTAAATTTAT
This sequence comes from Bos grunniens, assembly GCF_055505025.1. Taxonomy (NCBI): domain Eukaryota; kingdom Metazoa; phylum Chordata; class Mammalia; order Artiodactyla; family Bovidae; genus Bos; species Bos grunniens. The sequence continues at coordinate 23,825,643 of NC_141189.1, forward strand.
TTATCACAAATGATATTTATTGCAATGCCTTTATTTGTTGCAAATTACATCATTTTTTCTTTTTGCAATAAATATATTTATTGAAAATGATACTGGTTTTTCTATTTGTATACTCATATAATATTTCCTTTAAAATAAATAGCTTAAGTTTAAAAGTCTGAATCTATTTAAAGAAAAATATTTAGCAATAATACACCTAATGTTTAGAAAATAGAGCACATAGGATTAGGGGGTGAATTGAGGATTTATTGATATTTGTCCAGTGTATGAGAGAACAGAAGGTATGCTCATGCCCATTTCACAGTTGAGGAAGCTGAGGCTTGGAGTGATGGTCGCTTTTTCAGGGTCACACAGGTAATTAGTGGTCCAAGGTCTGCATCACCTGCTTCATCCCACCACACCAAGTCCACCCCTCTTAGTGTTCTCCTGGACTGCCCTAAGGCTTGCATCCCCGTGGGCAGAACGTGGCCCAAGGTCACTGCACATCACTGATACCTTTCTTCTCCACTGTTCTAGCAAATAAAAGCTCATCAGAGCCTAACAAGAAGAAAATGAAGTTCTCCCCCAAAGACAAAGAGGATCTCACTGGGTAAGGTGTTTCTATGGGCACAAGGGATTGCAGGACACTAGAATGAACTGAAGAAGGTTATGGTCTCATGAAAGCCACACTCTGCTTCTTGACTTTAAAGCATTCCTGGATACCTAGATACTTATGTTTTTTCCCACCAATACTCTTAATCCAATTTATTAAGGCTCTAAATAAAAATAAATTAGCTAACTAAGCAAAACCAGTGCTTACAAACGTATGAAGTATGAAGTGTTCATGGAACCAGGCACTAAGCTGTGTCTACTTTTCAGGATGAAGTCAGCCTCAACCTCCTTACCTATGAAGAAGGAGGTTGTGACATCTTTGACTTTCCCAGGAAGCAGACCAATGAGTCCAGAAGAACAGATTGATGTGATGTTACAGCAGGAGAGGGAAATAGAAAGTAAAGAAACCAAACCATCTGAATCAGACTTGGAGGTACATTCTTATTTCCTCCTTTCTCTCAATTTGCTAGGTATTACTCTTGACATCTCAGTGATTCTAAACTGGAGAAAAGCAGTAGTCACCTGAGGAATGTTTTAAAAATACTGAAGTCCAAAGATAGGCAGGTTGATTTCCCTTCTTCTTTCTCAACATTGCTATGGCTATTCAAGGTGAAGTAAGTTAGAAAGGGAAACACCAATACAGTATATTAACACATATATATGGAATTTAGATAGATGATAATCATGACCCTATAGGCAAAAACAGCAAAAAAAAACACAGATGTATAGAAGAGACTTTTGGACTATGTGGGAGAAGGCAAAGGTGGGACGATATGAGAGAATAGCACTGAAGCATGTATATTACCATATGTAAAATAGATGACCAGTGCAAGTTCAATGCATGAAGCAGGGCACTCCTGAAGCTGGTGCTCTAGGACAACCCAGAGGGATGGGGTGAGGAGGGCTTAGGGGAGGGGGTTTCAGGATGAGGGGACACAGGTATACCTGTGGCTGGTTCATGTCAATGCATGGCAAAAACCACCACAATATTGGAAAGTAATTAGCCTCCAATTAAATTATTTTTTTAAATAAATAAATAAAGATACTGAAGTCCAGACCCCATGCAGACTACTGAATGAAGGCGTGCATGCGCAAGTCTTCTGCTTTAGTAAGTCTTAGAAACCGATGCCTTCAGGTCCTCTTAGAACATAGGTTGCAAAATGGCTGCATAGAACATAGGCTGGGGTTGCCAGATTTTGAAAAACAAAACAAAAAACATGGCCCCCAGTTTGAATTTCAGATAAACGATGAATAATTTTTAGTATATTCCAGTGCGTCCTGTATTTTATCCAGCAGCCCGACCATAAGTTAAATATGGCCTACAGATGTGTTTGGGAAATGAAAGAAATCTCACATAAGCTTAGATTTCTAACCTCTCTTGAAAAAATTAATATATTTGAAACTGAACAATAGCTACCTCCTTTAGATGAGAAATACCTTCTCTGGTTTGTCAGTCTCCACAATTCCTTATTATTTTATTATGTCCAGCCAACTTTCAGTTATTAACATTACCAGCTTGGTCCCAGTTAGACTTTTGAGCCTCTAACCCCTAACTTGAAAGAACTGCAAAGCTTTAGAGCAAAGAGCTTTTGCATTTATAGTGTAAAATGATTAACAATAAAAACTAATAGAGACTGAGAATGTGCTATTAGCAAAATTCCATACTAAACTCTAGTATGGTAAAAACCATACTCTAGATGCTTGACCCCATTCAGGACCTGGGGACTATGATTATTCCTGTTGTCCAGTTGTAGAAATTGGGGTGGGGACTGTTTAATCAACTTGCTCCAAGTTATACAGTCAGTAAGAGGCAAAACTAGAATTCAGACCAGTCTGGCTGATACTAACATTCTGTGCTCTTAAGAGCACAGAACAACAACAACATTTCTCAAACTTGCCTGAAAATAAGAAATTGCCTGGGGTTCTTGTTAACATATCCTAAATGCCCTAGGAGGGAGGGCCTGTGAATCTGCATTTTAAGAGGAGCCTCTCTCCTCGCCCCAGGCAGTTCTTATAATGAGAGAACTTTGGAAGTTTGTCCTTTATTAAGGTTGGAGAGATGCAAGTTCAGCCTTTTCTGACCACAGACAATTGGCACAAAAGGTCAAAGCCCATTTCAAACCCTTTCCTATACTTTGTGCTTCTCTTTTATCTGAAATTATTCATTTCTAGAGCCATTCAGCCATCTAGCAGCTTAGAGGCAAGCCCTAAATAAACCAAACTTCCTAATGTCACCAGGTCACATTGGGCCTGTTTGTTCAATTCGTGTGTTTGTGTTGCTTTTTTAAACTCAAAAGTCCCATGGTTGAATTAGAATAATTATAAGTCTCACTCAGACTTGGGGGTTTTCCTGAAAGCCATAGGATCAAGTACTTTCTTTGTATAGTGTCATTGTTATGAAGGAGGGTAAATTGAGTCCATTTGAGGAGCTTGTCATTCCTTTTCTTAAAGCTCACCAGATATGTCATCTCCATCCCCGGGGCTTAGTCGGCTTTCCACTGCTCCTGTTTGCATGGCATTTGAGAAATCCTTCCTTATACAGCACTGAGATCTCCCTGGCTTTGGCTGACTCCTCCAGAGCCATGGGGAATACTCACCTAACAGTTTATTACAGTGAGTGTGATGTCATGGACCAAGAAGTGAGTGAAGGATGGAGATCAGTGCTGTGTGAACAGGGTACTTTGGCAGCTGATGGGTGTGGGCAAGTGGGCACAGGTAGCCAATTGATTATGATCATTTTGTTGCTGGTGGTTTGTTTATGGAAGAGATACTACTACTATTTGACCAGTGGAATCCGAAAAGACATGATTGCCCCTGAGGAGGACAAAGTGATGGTTCGGATTTCAAAGCTGATTTCAAACACACTGCTGACAAGTCCCTTCCTGGAACCCCTGATGGCTGCCCTTGTGGAGGAGAAGGAAACTGACTATTACAGCAGCCTCATGAAAAGCATTGGTAAGGCTGTGCATAAATGGGGCAGGGTTCCTATGTGGAGGGCACCTTCTTTCCTTTCACTGTCCGTTCTTCTCCCTGTTTTCTCAGAAAAATGCCAAAAACATTGTGTAACTTTTCATTCAGTTGCTCCCCCACACTGCCACCATCACTCATGTCCATACTAGTACTTATCACACTTCAGTGTGCATCTGTGCAACCTAAGGATCTTATTAAAGTGCAGATTCTGATTCAGTAGAGTTTGGGAGGGGCCCATGATTCTTCACCTCCAACTAACTCCCAGGTGATGTAGGTGCTACTCCCCCTGGGCAAGAGCATAAGTAGCAGGGGCCCATAGACATTTAAAATGTAGCTCAAGACCTCTTCCCTCAAGTATTTTGATCTCTGCACCCCTCAGTGATCACTCCATCTTCTGCATTCATAGCACTTCTCGCTTGTACTTTCAACTCATACCATTTTGGAACTTCTCCTGTGCCAGTGTTTCTCTATGGCCTTTTCACTGGCCTTGTCTTTCTCATGGGTCTCGGCTCCCTTATTAGACATTCACTGATATATCATCAGTCCTCACTCCCTTTCATGTTTAGCTGCATGTCTTGTGCACACAGTGGGTCATTGGGCAATGTTTGATGATGGTGAGTAACGTGAAAAGTGAAAGTGAAAGTCTCTCAGTCACGTCTGACTCCTTGTAAATGAGGGAACATTTCCAGGTGTAAATGGACAGAAGCTTGTTGACCTTCTAAGTGTTAAAACTGAGAGCACAAAGTGCTCAAGGCCCCTGATTAATGACAAGTGTTTGCCCTCTTGGTTATAGTTGATTACATCCTCATGGACCCCATGGAGAGGAAAAGACTCTTCATTCAGAGCACCCCCCGAGCGTTTCCTCAGAGAGTGATCCGGGCCCCTGTGCCCTGGCACAGTGTCTACAGGAATGCCAAGAAGTGGAACGAGGAGCACCTGCACACAGTGAACCCCATGATGCTCAGCCTGAAGCAGCTGTGGTTTTCGGAGTGAGAACTGCCTCCTGTCCCCTTTTTCCCTTTCCTTATTATAAGCTTCCACACGTAAGAGATCATCTTATGTGGGAGTAGCCTTGCCCTTGAAGTAAAATGACGGAAATCCTAGACCCAAGTTGCATATGGTAAGGATAACTGTGCAGAGCTAGGTGGCCCTCCTCTGTGCCTCCACAGTACCCAGTGCCTGTGTGTAGGCCCTGGAACATGCTGGTTAAGAGCACTCACATGGGGCCAGCTTGCTCGGGTCCACCTCTAACTCTGCTGCTTCATAAGTAACATCCTTACCTCGAAATTTGGGATAAGACTTCCTACTTCATAGCACTGTTAGGAGGGATAAATAATTTAGAGTACTTAGAACAATGCCTGATACAAGTATCCAGTAGGTGTTAATTAGACCTCCATTATGAGGTCTATAATACTGAATTATAATTGTATCTTTACTAGTTTGACTCTCTAGCCTATGAAATGTATGGGATGGGGGCTTGAGTCTTCTTGTTTCTTTTCCTTTCCCAATTCTTTTTTTTTAAATTTGTTTAGTTGAAGTATAGTTAATTTACAATGTTATGGTAATTTTTGCTATACAGCAAAGTGATTGTATACATACATTCTTTTTCATGTTCTTTTCCATTATGGTTTATTACAGGATATTGAATATAGTTCCCTGTGCTATATAGGAGAACCTTGTTGTTTATCTATTCTAGATATACTAGTTTGTTGTTTATCTATTATATATATATATATACTATTCTGTATATACTAGTTAGTTTCCACTAACCCAGACTCCCATTCCGTTCCTCTCCTATGCTCCCTCCGCCTTGGCAATCACAAATCTGTCGTCTGTTGCTGTGAGTCTGTTGCTGTTTTATAGATAAGTTCACTTGTGTCGTATTTTAGAATCCACATACAAGTGGTATTAGGTGGTATTCATCTTTCTCTTTCTGACTTACATCATTTAGTATGATAATCTCTAGGTCCATCCATGGTGTTAAGGCATTATTTCATTCTTTTTTCTGGCTGAGTCGTATTTCATTGTGTATATGCCTGACATCTTCTTTACCATTTATCTCTCAATGGACATTTAGGTTGTCTCCATGTCTCAGCGGTTGTAAATAGTGCTGCTATGAACAAAGGGGCTCTTGCTGCTGCTTCTTAGTTCTTCAGTCGTGTCCGACTCTGTGTGACCCCATGGACTATAGCCCACTAGATTCCTCTGTCCGTGGGGATTCTCCAGGCAAGAATACTGGAGTGGGCTGCCATGCCCTTCTCCAGGGGATCTTCCAGACCCAGGAATCTAACCCAGGTCTTCCACACTACAGGCAGATTCTTTACTATTTGAGCCACCAGGGAAGACCTGGTGCATATATCTTTTCAAATTATAATTTTTGTATGAATATATGCCCAGGAGTAGGATTGGTGGATCATATAACAATCTATTTTTAGTTTTTTAAGCTACTTCTTTTATTTAACTCAGGGCCAGTGCAGAGTTGGCATACAATAGTCTCACTTATATTTATCAGTGACTAAATTGGCCAGATATTGTAGAAGTTCAGAGGAGGCAGGAGTCACTTTTTCTCTCTCATTTTTCTAAATTAAGATGTTAAAATTAAAATTCACCCTCTTGAAGTGTACAATACAGCAATTTTGAGTATACTCACACATTTGTACAACTTTCCTGAATTTATTGGGAATGTTTTCATTATCCCCTAAAGAAACTCTTGTAGTCATTAGTAGTTACCCCACTTCTCCCTTCTACTCAGCCCCTGGCAGAATATTAATCTGCTTCCTGTCTCCATGGATTTACCTATTCTCAATATTTTACATAAATGGAATCATACAATATGTGGCCTTTCATGTCTGGCTGCATTAAGTTAGAAAGATTCATGTTTTCAAGATTCATCCATATTGAAGCATTATCAGTACTTCATTTCTTTTTATGGCTGAATAATATTCCATTTTATTGTTATACCACATTTTTTAAATCTATTAACCAATTGCACTGGGATTGATTTTTTTTTATGAGCCCCTCAAGAATGAGTGTGAATCCTGGTGGGAGAATGAGGCCACCAGAGTTCACCAAAAGGTCAGGTTAATGAAATGATGTGCTACTACCATGTGGGTTTTTTATTAGAAAAATTGGAGGCAGACATGTTTGTGTAATTGTGATTGGTTAAACTTAATCAGTAGCTCAAATATTTAGTTTGAGGAGGATCTATAGCTTTGATTGTGTTTCGTCTTTGGGGAGCCTTATTACTTGGATAACTTAATTGTTTTTCACTTTCTTAGTTTTACCTGTATTTTAAAAAGTAATTGTAGGTAGAGTCAACCTTGGATAGAGCCCATCAATCATAAGAAATAAGCACATTCCTTTCTTTGAATTCAGTTTTCTAAGGCATTAAAGGTGCTAGTCAGGACATGAGAAAAAAAGTAGTTTTCTAATGAGGCAGAAGTATATAATAATAATTTATAGAAAAGTAATAATGTATAGATAGAGTAGGCTCTGAAACTAACCAGCCTAGGTTCTCATTCTTTCTCTGTCCCTGATGAACTGTGTGATTTGGGGAAGTTAATCTCTCTGGACCCTTATTTCTTCATATGCAAAATGGAATTGTTGGGTGAAGTACTTAGAACAGTGCTTGGCATACAGTAGTTGTTTAATAAGTTCTGCTTTAAGTAGAAGCATGTTTATGGCCTCAAAAAATAAATTAACCTAGAAATTAACACAGAGAAGGCAATGGCACCCCGCTCCAGTCCTCTGGCCTGGAAAATCCCATGGATGGAGGAGCCTGGTAGGCTACAGTCCATGGGGTCGCTAAGAGTCAGACACGACTGAGCGACTTCACTTTCACTTTTCACTTTCATGCATTGGAGAAGGAAATGGCAACCCACTCCAGTGTTCTTGCCTGGAGAATCCCAGGGACAGGGGAGCCTGGTGGACTGCCATCTCTGGGGTCGCCCAGAGTCGGACATGACTGAAGCGACTTAGCAGCAGCAGCAGCAGCAGCAGCAGCAGCAGCAGCAGAAATTAACAAGAAAGTCAGCCACAAGGCTGATGAAATTGCCAGAGGTTCAGTGCCAAGAGAATGTACCCATGAATTTAATTTGATCACATAAAGAAAATGACAAATTATTATTAGCTTTTACTATAAGAAGAATTCTTATCACTTGCTTTTTCCCTAATCTATTATTTCTTCTTTATATTTATTTATTTTTAATTGATGGCTTTACAATATTGGTTTGATACATCATCAACATGAATTAACCATAGCTGTACATATGTTCCCTCCCTCTTCAATCTCTCTTCTACCTCTTTCCATTTTCCACCCCTCTAGGTTATTACAGAGCCCTAGTTTGAGTTCCCCAAGTCATACAGCAAATTGCCATTGGCTGTCTATTTACGTATGTTAGCGTATATGTTTGGGCTTCTCTGGTGACTCAGGCAGTAAAGAATCCACCTGCAGAGGAGGAAACCTGGATTCAATCCGAGTCTGGAAGATCCCCTGGAGGAGGGCTTGGCAACCTGCTCCAGTACAACTGCCTGGAGGATCCCCATGGATGGACAGAGGAACCTGGCAGGCTGCAGTCCATAGGGTCACACAGAGTTGGACATGACTGAAGTGACTCCGCAGCAGCAGCAGCAGTGTATATGCTTCCATGCTACTCTCTCCATTCATCTCACCCTCTCCTTCCTCTTCCCCGACCCTTGTCCATAAGTCTCTTTTCTATGTCTGCACCTCCATTCAGTTCAGTTCAGTTCAGTCTCTCAGTCATGTCCAACTCTTTTTCTGTTCTGCAAATAGGTTCATCAGCACCATCTTTCTAGATTCCATATATATATATATATGTTAATAGGCAATATTTGTTTTTCTATTTCTGACTTGCTTCACTCTGTATAATAGGCTCTAGGTTCATCCACCTCATTAGAACGGACTCAAATGCATTCCTTTTTATGGCTGAGTAGTATTCCATTGTATGTATGTACCACAGCTTCTTTATCCATTTGTCTGTCAATGGACATCTAGGTTGCCTCCGTGTCCTAGCTATTGTAAATAGAGCTGCAGTGAATAGAGCTTACAGTGGGCTCTGTAATAACCCAGAGGGGTAGGAAAGTACAGGAGGTGGGAGGGAGATTCAAGAGGGAGGGGACATAGGTACACCTATGGTTAATTCATGTTGACATATGACAGAAATCAAACCAATATTGTAAAGCAATCAATTAAAAATAAATAAATATAAAGAAGAAGGACTAGATTAGGAAAAAAGCAAATCAAATTTCCTTCTTATAGTAAAAGCTATACATTTAATAATTTGTCATTTTCTTTATATGATCAAGTTAAATTCATGTGTACATCCTCTTGGAATACACGGTCTTTTTCAGTTTTGGTTTCTTCAGAGTATATATCTAGAAGTGGTATTTCTGGGGTGTATGTTGGTTTTATTCCTTGTTTTTTTAAGGACTCTCCACACTGTCTTCCATTTTGGCTGTATCAATTGACTGTACGAGAGTGAACCAAAATCATTTAGGTTTTTGTCAGCTGAACCAAAAAATTAGCAATGAGAAAGATTTGTTAAGGAAATGCTATGGAGAAATGTTCTTATGTGACCTGTAATATTTAGCTTTAAACATGTTAAGAGGTCACCTAATGATCAATGAAGGGAAGGGTTTAGGGGCCAGAATGAGGGTCTTTGTCTGAACAAAGAATAGATTTTTCTGGCCAATGTGGGAAGTTTATTACAATCGAACTAAAGATGAGTGACATAATTATCAGATGGTGACCAGGGCCATGCTAAGGTTGGATATCAAATGTATATGGAGAGTGAGGTCCTCGAATTCTGTCCTCCCCAGCAGTGCTTTGTGACTGGCCAGACAAGATGAAGACTAAGTTCATCACCTCCATCAAAAAAGAATAGAAATGTATGCTGTAGGATTTTAGGAGTAGGAGGGAAAGTGCCTAGTGGGTCATTACAGTGGATGATGAAAATGAGAAGTGAGAACTGGAGCAAGCTAAGAAAGTGAGCAGAGATCTGGTTGGGGAAGTTGTAGGCACTGATGGTTTCAAAGAATGATTAATAAATGAATGAATAGGTGTGTCAGGAAGAGAAATGCTGGCCCTGTGAGCTAAAAAAAAAAAAAAGGCCTTGGGGAGTGTGGTAAAGGGCAGCACCTCCATTAACCTGAGAGAAATAGGAGAGAAAAGATCATCAGAGAGGACAGGAAGAGATCCAAGTGTTCATTTAACAAATATTTACTGAGTTCCTGCACTGTGTAAGGCAATCTCCCAGGAATGCTGTGGGTATCTTGGTGAGCCTACAAGCTGTCAGAGGCTTGCAGTCTATAGGGTTTTGGGATCCAGATCAAAGTGGTCCTCCAGTTTGTCTTGAGTAGCTCACCAAGGGGCCACATTGAGGACTGCGTAGAACCCACTTGATCATGAAGGTGATGCTTTGCTTGCCTTGTCCTCTTGTGTCTTCACCTGTCTTACCCTGTATTGGAAAGACCTTTGACTTGTCATATCCTAGTTCCCAGTCAGCCAAATGCCAAGTCAGTGTCAAAATCCCACTCCCCACGGGTTACCCAGAGAAGGATACATAGGAAGGCTCAGTAATAGCTCCTGAGTTTCCCCACTCCTCGAAAGAGTTCTTGTGGACTATCTACTCCCTCCTCTGACTCTCAGATTTTTCAGATATAATTAGTTTTAAACTATTTAAATCTCCTCTCATTGAAAAATGAAAGTATATTTCCTCCGAATCCATCATACAAAGTTTTTTTTTAAGCGTCTTCTTGGCTTAGGATGTTTTCCCCTCTCTTTTGGCAGATTTAGAGACCTCAGGTTTGTTCGAACAGCAGAATTACTGGCGGGAAAATTACCTCTGCAGCCTCATGAATATCAGGATGTCATTCAGAAACACTGCATGGAAGCACGCCAAATTCTTCTCAACAAGTCAGTATCTGGCCTCAGAATGGCGCTGTGTCACAGTGTCATAAAAATCAAAAGTTCTCTGAAGTGAAAGCTGGTCTCCAGCCTGGGGGGTGCACAGATTTTGCTGACTTCTCTCTGACACCGTCCTCTATCCTCATCCTTCCACGTTTCCATCCCGGAGAGCCTCTGTGCCTCCTCACATACGCTGCTCTTTGACCCTCACTCTTAGTCTTCCTTTGCCCTTTTGAAGCTTCATCCTTACTATTGCTTGTTGAGCACTTCCATTCCCTCCCTCTGAAATCCTTTAGGCCTTGCTGGGTTACACACAGTGGTAGTCGCTCAGTCGTGTCCAACTTTTTGCGACCCTGTGTACTGTAGCCCGCCAGGCTTCTCTGTCCATGTGATTTTCCAGGCAAGAATACTGGAGTGGGTTGCCATTTCCTTCTCCAGGAGATCTTCCCAATCCAGGGATCAAACCTGGGTCTCCTGCATTGCAGGCAGATTCTTTACCATCTGAGCCACCAGGGAAGGATAATGCATTTGAATGACTTGTATTCAAGTGGCCCAGATAGACACCTGTGAATTTCCAGGGATGGGAGTTTTTAGTCACTTAATTCTTTTTTCCTTTGCAAATGCATACAGGACTGTGTCCAGAGCTAGAGAAATTCCCTTATGTGAAATGATGGTGATATGTACTAAGCCATTTTTGTTAGCAGAGAAAATATTTATGTAATAGCTGGCATATAGTAGCTCTTAAATGTAATTATTACCTCTGCAACTATGACTATTACCAGTACTTCCCTGATTCTTAGAGAAATACTTTTCTAGCCATCAGAAAAAGGACTTGATAAGATGCAAATGCCAGTAGTTTCTGTTGGGAATTAGAAATTGGGGGAATAGGATGAAAGGAAAAATGAGGCATCCATTTCTTCTTTTGGTTTTCTTATTTCTGCTCTCAACTTCTGAGCAGCCACCACCACACTGGAGTTTCTCCTCCCAAGTTTTCTTCCTTTTCTCCTCTTTCCTTTCCCCTGTAAAGTTTCAGTCAGAAAACAGACATCTGCCAGGGAGAGAAATTGGACAGAACATTTCAGTTCCTTATGCCCTTTTACCCCAATCTCTGAATATAATAAACTATAGACACCTTCATCTTTCAGCAGGATTGTCCATTTGGGTATTGCTAAATGGGAAAACAGTCTCTCAATCCAAATCTTGTTACTTTCTTCCCCAGAAAGGGGTGATGGCAGGTGAAGTGGCCAGAGATATGAGAGTACCAACTTGCGGAGCTGCTTCGTGGGAAAGGAGCCATCTACCTTGTGGTGGAGAGTTGGGAGTGGCTGAGAGGACATCTTGGAACTTGGAAGGGATTCTCAGTCAGATGCCCTGCTTTCTTTACAGATGGATCCCCACCTGTGCCCAGCTATTTGTCTCCCGGAAGGAGCAGTGGATCCATTTTGCTCCCAAGAGTGACTATGACTCCTCTCGTAACATTGAAGAATATTTTGCTTCCGTTGCATCTTTCATGTCCCTCCAGCTCAGGGAGTTGGTCATTAACTCTCTTAAGGACCTCGTTTCCTTCTTCATGATACACAAGGTATGTAGGGGATCAGCAGTAGACTCTTTGGAGTAGAATCAAGACTCAGTATTTAATCATGTAAGGTCCTCAGCTGTAAGCCAGGCCAAAAAGTAAAATTCTTGACTTGAACACATATGTGGTGATTATTAGTTTATAAAAATGGTTTATTTAAATACATGGCAAGTTTTCCCAAGATAATTACCTACTTCTGTATAGTAAAAATCTACAGAACTAGAGAAATTACTTTAAAGAAAGAGTGAATAAAATGGAATGTCTACCTCCTACTGTAGAGGAGTGGTCACTTTTTCATCCTCTCTGTTTAAAAAAAAAAAGGGATTAAAAAGGGTTTGTTATCAGTCTTTTGGCTTGCTATTTAGGAAGTGTTGTGCATGTTCATTGCAGATATGGGCTTTTATTCTTTGGTTTTGGAATGGGTATCTCTAAAAACAAAAGACTTCATTGACCTAATTAATAACTACTTTCATGATACTACTTAAGTGAAGTCTAGATAAAAACTAAAGCACTAAGATAAAAACTAAAACACTGTGATGGTTTTCAAAGCATCATAGACTCCCTTAAATTTAGATAACATGGGAAATCAAGGAAGATTTTTTTTGTATTTTATACTGTGTGCCATTTTAATTTAAAAAGAGTGATAAAATTTAAAATTGTCTGGTTAGAAAAGGTTAAGTTCTAAGGATTTTGCCAAATAAAGTAAAAATGAACAGTTGACCTTTTATTCAAAAAATACAGAACCAGTGCTGTCAAATTTAGACTGCACCATTAGCATTATACAGTGGACTAATCTATACATATCATTGTGACCATCTATTTGGCTAAGCAGAAGAGACTCAAACTCAACCAAGTTTCATTCTAAAATTTCAAACAAAGGGAAAATTAAAAATTGAATATATCTTAAAGAAAAAAATGTGTGGGTATTTGATACATAGTAGACATTCACCTAATGCTTATCAATAATCCTTAGACAAATCTAGAATTTCTAGATTGTAAATTGAATCTTTAGAATCAATTATTTGAGCAAATACTTTACAACTGCCTCATGCCAATTTTATTAGGCACTTGCTTCCCTGGTAGCTCAGACAGTAAAGCATCTGCCTGCAGTGCAGGAGACCCAGGTTTGATCCCTGGGTTGGGAAGATCCCCTGGAGATGGAAATGGCAACCCACTCCAGTACTCTTGCCTGGAAAATCCCATGGATGGAGGAGCCTGGTGGGCTACAATTCATGGAGTCACAAAGAGTCGGACACAACAGCAACTTCACTTTCACTTTCATGCCTTTTATGAAAGGTATCTTGTGTTACTAGCCAGTGTTAGGAATTAGAAATGTCTCCACATCAGTTCTTTACCAACTAAGCTACAGCTTCCCTGGTAGCTCAGCTGGTAAAGAATCTGCCTACAATGCAGGAGACCCCGGTTCAATTCCTAGGTCAGGAAGATCCCCTGAAGAAAGGATAGACTACCCACTCCAGTATTCTGACCTGGAGAATTCCATGAACTGTATCGTCCATGGAATCACAAAGAGTTGGACACTACTGAGTGACTTTCACTTCACTAAAGTTCCATATCAGTATTTCTACTGCAAAAAGGTTGACATTTTGAATGTCTAAAATATATTATATGCTAATTAGCAACTCCATGTGGGATGTACAGATAAACTCTTATACTTTTGGATTCAGTCAACAAATTTTTATTGAGCCCTTGTACATGTGTGCTAAGTCACTTCAGTTGTGTTCAACTCTTTGTGACCCTGTGGACTGTAGCCTGCCAGGCTCCCCTGTCCATGGGATTCTCCAGGCAAGAATACTGGAATGGGTTGCCATTTCCTCCTCCAGGGGATCTTCCCGACCCAGGGGTCAAACCTGTGTCTGTTATGTCTCCTGCATTGATAGGCGGGTTCTTTACCCCTTGTGCCGCCTGCTTTTATGATGTACTAAATGCTACCTTGTATATTTTGGAGGACATAGATGGTTCAGACACAGATCCTGTGCATGTAAATCTCATGAGAGAAAGATAAAATACCACACGCAGTGGAAATAAGGAAGTTCAGAGGTAGAAGATTATTTCTTCATGGGGAACAGGGAGGCTTCCCAAAGGAGGAGATTTTGGTCAGAATTTTAACAGATGGGGAGGATTTGGAAATATTGATAAAATAATTTCCAAGCAATGTAAACATACTTTGAAGAAGAGGGAGAGGGTGAACTCAGGTGGGCTAAGCCAGACTTAACCCTTATTTTAAATAGAAACAGTGCATGGTACCTTACATTTCCTTTTCTGGTACCCATGTAGCACTATGAACAGGTACAAGTCACTCCTTTGATTCTAAAAGGTTCCATTTTGTAATAATCACCATATCTTATGTATCCTGAAGGATGGAAATGATTTTGAGGAGCCCTACCAAGAAATGGAGTTCTTTATACCTCAGCTGATTATGATTAAGCTTGAAGTCAATGAGCCAATTATTGTCTTTAATCCATCTTTTGATGACTGCTGGGAATTAATACGTAACTCTTTCTTGGAAATTATTAAGAACTCTAAAGGGATTCCCAAGGTATAGTACTGAATTATTTGTTTTTATTTGTATTCACATATTGAATAAAAGTTATGTTTAAATGGCTGCTTGTGCAAAGTAGGGCTTTACTATGGGAGATATAGCCTGAGTACACCCTCTTGACTCCCCGAAAGAGAATTGGGGCCTTAAAAAAATTTCCATGCATCCCATTAACAAATACACTGAGATCTACTTTGTGAGCAAGCAGAGTTACATGCATGATGCCAACCTCAAAAGGGCAGATGTGTCCCAAGCCATATCCATCTTGGATTAATAATTCATGATGGATCAGTTGCTCTGCACTTTGCCAAGAATTTTCATAAGACTATGTATCTCATTTAGTTCTTAAAGCTCCATATGTTTATTTGTTTATTAGTTTGTTTAACTTCTAGGGGAGAGATTAAACCTTCCCTTCCTGGCCTAGGGAACTTAGAAAAGGAAACCTTTTTCCAAGTTTCCTTTCCAGGGTGACTGTATTAATCAGATCTCAGTTATTATCAGACTTTTAGAACTGGGCAGGATCACCCACATGAGTGTGACTCTTTTGCATTCCATCTTATGTCTCCTTCTAGGTGGTTGATGTAGCGAGAGGCCAGTGTCCAGCCCCACGTAGGGAAGGGGCTTGTGAGATGTTTCTACCCACCTCACCTCCGCCTCCCACTCCCCCTCCCTCCCCATGTATGATGCTCAGGTACCCTTAAGCACGCTTCTCTTTGCAGCCCTGTACTTAGAGGGTTCTAAGATCTCATGATTAGAGTTGGAGTTTTTAGGAAAGCATGTAAAGCTGCATGTTCCAGTTGGTTTCACCAGAGAACTCTAAATTGAGGCTTTTAACCCAGCCGAGTCAGACTAACAGGAAAACTGGATGTGCAGAGAGGGAAGAAGCGTGGGCAGCTCTCCTACAATCAATATCCCTAGGAAGGAAATGAAAGAGAAGATCCTGTAATTTGGAAGGATAAGTGTGGGGCTTGGAGACAGATAAAGTACACACCACTCAAGTTCCCCTTCACTGCTGTTGATGAGCAATGTTTACAAGCAGCTGTGTTGGGAGAGCCCAGGGCTTATGTGGCTGCTGCTGCAAGACAGCCCAGCAGGAGCTGGTAGTAGATTTAGTGAATTGTAATGCCAAGAAGACACAGTCATAGGTCACAGTTTGTACCAGGTTTGAAAGCCAGACCCAAGTAAATGCTGATGACTCTTCTAGACTAAGAAAAAGCAGTCCAGGATCTGAGTTCTCTGTCTAAAGATGCCCAGGGCACAGTCTCCCTCCCTGAACCCCTCATACTGTATTGTCTCTGATCTGGCTAGTGACATTTTAAAAGAATAACCCTTCAGATTGAATATCTAAGAAGAATACCTGAGAACAGCAACAGGTGGACAGTACCCTATCTCCTCTCAGTCCTGCCTTATATATAAACATGAATTTTAAAAGTTAGAAAAAAGTATCAGCATGAGATGTTTGAAAACTGTACTCAAGGTGCGAAAGAAAAGTGTATTTGTGAGAAAGTTACTAAAGAAACAAAAGTAAATATCAGAAAATATTTGTTGTAGCCAAAAGTTGAGAAAAATATGAATCTGTAACACTGACTGAAATGAAAAGAGATAAATAAAAGGAAGCTGGATGAGATAAAGGAAGGATTTTATAAAATTGCAATAATTAGAATTTAAAACAGCATTAGCAGTTGATGCCTTACTTTCACAATTGTGAAATAAGATTGCTTGGGTCAGTCTCTCCTCATGGAAGAATTTTCTAACTCAAAGTGCCAGAGAAATGCCAAAGTTGGAGAAGTATACAAGAGAAAATACTGAAGGTGATGACAAAACCAAGAAGTCTGGGATCAGAGAGCCAGGGAGATAAGCAGATAGTAACAATGATTATCTGGAAAGAGTACTGTTGTTCTTGGCTCAGTTTTACAGACTGCTCTGCAGGGTATAAGAGAGTCAGCCACTTTTTTAAAGGTGTGTTTTTTTAATTAAAGTATAGTTGATTTACAACATTTCACGTTTACAGTAAAATGATTCAGTTATACATATACATATATTATTGTTGTTCAGTTGCTAAGTTGTGTCCAACTTATATGCATATGCTTTTTCAGATTCTTTTTCATTATAGGATATTACAAGATATTGAATATAGTTTCCTGTGCTAAACTGTGGCTCTTTGTTGTTTATCTATTTTATATACAGTAGTGTATATCATTGGAAAAGACCCTGATGCTGGGAGGGATTGGGGGCAGGAGGACAAGGGGATGGCGGAGGATGAGATGGCTGGATCACATCACCAACTCGATGCACATGGGTTTGGGTGAACTCCGGGAGTTGGTGATGGACAGGGTGGCCTGGCGTGCTGTGATTCATGGGGTCACAAAGAGTTGGACCAACTGAGCGACTGAACTGAACTGAGTGTATATCTGTTAATCCCAAATTTCAAATTTATCCCTCCCTCTCCTTTCCCCTTTGGTAACCATAAGTTTATTTTCTATGTCAGTCAGTCTGTTTTGTAAATAAGTTCATTTATGTCATATTTTAGACTCTACACATAAGTGATATTATATGGCATTTGTCTTTCTCTTTCTGACTTATTAATACTTAGTATGATAATGTCTAGATCCATTCATGTTGCTGCAAATGGCATTATTTTATTCTTTATTGTGACTGAGTGTGTATATATATGTATGTGTGCCATATATGTGTGTATACCATATGTGTGTATATACCATATGTGTGGCATATATATATATATATGCCACATTTTCTTTATCCATTCATCTGTCAGTGGACATTTATGTTGCTCCCATATCTTGGCTATTATAAGTAGTGTTGCTGTGGTCATCACGGTGCATGGATCCTTTTGAATTAGACTTTTCCCTGGATATATCTCTTATGATTTCTAGATCATAAGGCAACTCAATTTTTAGTGTTTAAGGAACCTCCATATTGTTCTCCCTAGTGAAAATCAGCCACATTTAAAGTCATTTTTCAATTGAAGACTTCCCCCAAGAGGCAGTCTTTTTATCCTGCTCACCTGTGATCTATTTATTGCGTTGCGTGAATACTCCAGTCATGCTGCCCTAAACCATTTCATTCATATCTTTGCTTTCAAACACTGTCTATAGTATGGCTACAGCAGAGAAGTTGCTCCTTCACTGGTTTTAAAACCTTTGGGTTGTCCAAAGAGGGAAGAGAAAGTTCAGTTGCACTTGCTTTTGCCACTTTCTAAATTGATGCATTCTCATCAACTGCATATACCCCATGTAACTCAGTAAAGCATTCAGAATAATCTTTTCTGAGACAGATCACTAAAATCCTTCTTAGCAGAGAGGGCAGTGGAAAGCAGTGGAGCCCCAACAAGGACTTGTAGCCTACATGAGCCATGCAACTGAGAACATTCTTAGAAGTACACATGTGCCATTAAGAAGTTAGAAAGTTGAATTCTCAGGGAAAATTTATTTTGTGCCTCAGATCATAAAGACATAGCTTTTCCCCCTTAACTGAGAGAAGAATCTAGTATCTTTCTCCCTTTCTTCAGGTGAGAAAATGAAAGTCCACAGAAAGTAGCTTACCTAAGGTCACATAGTCAGCTAGTAGAAGAGTTTGAATTGGAAAGCATGCTTCTAGTAGCTTATCATTAGAGAGGAAAAGTGTTTGGTAGGGGAAGGAGTACCACTGTAATATTTATTTAGTCACACAATGTTTATTGAGCACTTACTATGTGCCACGCTCGTTAGGCCTCTCACCATAGTGAAGAAGTCAGATAGGATCCAGGCCTTTATGGCATCAATATGCCAGAACAAACCTAGAACAGCTCATTACACATTCATCTAATTACAATTATGATGAGTTCAAGAGGGATAAATTTAGAGTGTGAGCTTTAAGCAGGGAAACCTAACATCCACTGGGGGCCCAGGGGGACACTTAAAGGAAATGAAAGTTTAAAGAGTAGGGATTTGAAACATGAGTAATCCAGTAAGAGGAAGAAGAGGGAGAATAAAATTAAAGGGAATAATGGAGTGATTCCAGCATCATCTGAGGGAAAATAGAATTGAAATGCAGCTGATATCCCTGGAAATGAGTACATTGCTAGAGATTTTAGTTTGATGCCATCTTCCTCCTTGTGTCTTGTGGATGTCTTATGACATTTAAAAGTGGTTTCTACTCTTTAGGTGGAATCTATCCTGTTCCCAGAGTTGAAAGGATATAATCTGATACTTGGAACTGTTAATGCTGATGAAAAACTGGTTTCTGACTTTGTGGATCAAACTTTCGAGGTATTTCAGAAAAATCAAGTTGGTCCCTGCAAGTAAGTTGGTTTAGTTGTAACTTAGCCATTTTGGCATTGGTTTAGAGTTCCTACCTATCATCAAATAAATAATCCCTATTCCCACAGACCTGAAACAATACATAATAAGTAGCCAATACTTACTTACATAGGGATTACTATTTATCCCCATTTGCAGATGAAGAAACTATAACTTTCCCAATGTTATACAGCAAATAGATAGGAGAGCCAGAACTCAAATTAGAGGTTTACCCCTATTATCTGAAAGCCTTGGCACCAGATAGATTCTGGAATTTAGAAATTCCTGAATTTTAACCAGTGGTCAGGCACCAGTCCTACCAGGAAGCCTTGAAAAACCCCTGGACCAACCTCACTCACCAGGTGGCAGACACCAGAAGCAAGAAGAACTATAGTCCTGCAGCCTCCAGAACAGAGACCACAAACACAGAAAGTCTGACAAAATGAGATGGCATATGTTCTATATGGCGTATGTTCTAGATAAAGAAAGAAGGTAAACCCCAGAAGAACAACTCAGTGAAGTAAAGATAGACAATCTTCCAGAAAAAGAATTCAGAATAATGATAGTGAAGATGATCCAAGATCTCAGAAACAGAATGGATATACAGACTGAGAAGATAAAAGAAATGTTTAGCAAAGAGCTAGAAGATTTAAAGAACAAGTAAACAGAGATGAAAAATACAGTAACTGAAATGAAAAATCCCTAGAAGGAATCAATAGCAGAGTAAATGAGGCAGAAGAATGAGTAAGTGAGCTGGAAAACAGATTGATTGGTGGAAATCACTGCCACAGAACAGAATAAAGGAAAAAGAATGAAAAGAAGTAAGGACTGCCTTAAAGACCTCTGGCATAAAATTAAACACACCAACATTCACATTACAGTGGTCCAGGAAGGAGAAGAGAGAGAAAAATGGACATAGGAAGGTACTTGAAGAGATAATAGCCAATAACTTCCCTAACATGAAAAGGAAACACTCAAGTCCAGGAAGTGCAGAGAGTCCCATACAGGATAAGCCCAAGAAGGAACATGCTGAGACACATATTAATCACACTGACAAAAATTAAGGACATAGAATATATTAAAAGCAGCAAGGGAAAGGCAACAAATAATATACAAGGGAACCCCATATGGTTATCAGTTGATTTTTCAGCAGAAACTCCACAGACAAGAAAGGAGTGACACAGTATATTTAAAGTGATAAAAAGGAAAAACCTACAACCAAGAATACTCAATGCAGCAAGGCTCTCATTCAAACTTGACAGAGAAATCAAAAGCTTTCAGTTCAGTTCTGTCACTCAGTCGTGTCTAACTCTTTGCAACCCCATGAATCACAGCACACCAGGCCTCCCTGTCCATCACCAACTCCGGGAGTTTACTCAAACTCATGTCCATCGAGTCAGTGATGCCATCCAACCATCTCATCTTCTGTTGTCCCCTTCTCCTCCTGCCCCCAATCCCTCAAAAGCGTTATAGACAATCAAAAGCTAAGAGAATTCAACACTGCCTAATCAGCTTTACAACAAATTCTAAAGGAACTTCTCTAGGCAAAAACAAAAAGCCCACAAATAGAAAAAAGAAAATTACAAAAGGGAAATCTCACCAGTAAAGGCAAACATACAGTAAAGAAAGAAAATCATCCACACACAAATATATCAAAATCAGCAATCGTGAAAGGAGGAGAGTTCAACTGCAAGATATTGGAAATGCATTTGAAATTAAGATATCAGCAACTTAAAACAGCCTTGTGTGAGTTTGTGTGTGTGTATATATGTGTAGGCTGCTATGTCAAAACCTCATGGAAACTGTAAATCAAAAATCTACAATAGATAGGCACACAGAAAAGAAAATGCAATCCAAACACAACCCTAAAGATAGTCATCAAATCACAAGAGAAGAGAACAAAAGGAAGGGAAGCAAAAAAGACTAGACAAAAAAATTCTGTATTACGAGAGGCTGTCCTTTATATGATAGGGTGTTTAGCAACATCTCTGGCTTCTTCCTGTTAGTAGGACCCTCCCTACTTTTGACAACCAAAGATGTATTCAGACATGGCCAAATGCCCCCTGGGGACAAAATCACCTCCATTTGAGAACAGCTGCTTGTCTATTCTGAAAATCATGGCCTCAGATTTGGAAGCTCTGCCCTCATGAATTCAACCTAGGATCTTCTATTAGAAACCTCTGTTTACCCTGTTTATTCTTATACATATAGTTTGTTTTTCTGGACTGACAGTTCCAGAAGCTTCTCTGTATCTTAGTTTCAGTCTCTAAAGTGTTGGCCAACTCTTGGAAGTATACCACTGGGCTCTGCAAAGTTAATTCTGCCTACTGCGTGTCACAAAACATCCTCCAATTTTGGGAAAATCTGTCCAGCCATTTTTACATCTGACAACAGAGAGAAACTGAATTCTATTCAATAGACTTCAGGTTCATTAGTTCCCGAATATTCATCTTAAAATATAGACATAGAATTTTAGAACTAGAAGGAGGAATAGGAAGTATTGTTTATTGCACATTTACTGTATGTTAGGCATAGCATTAATTGCTTTATATTATAGCTTTACAACAGTCCAATGAGGTGTTGTTTCCACTTAAAATTAAGGACACTGACCTTTGAAAAATAGAAATATTTTGTCTAAGTTCATGTAGCTCAGAAGTGGCAAAATTTGGAATTTGAAGGCAAAGTTCTGAATTCCCAGTTCACTGTGCCTTTTGCCATGTTGTATAGTTTGGACTAGTTTTTATATTATCTCTTTGTTTGCCACTCTGACTAATCTGATTTGGTGACCTGTATTTGTATCTTTGATTTTCTGCTCTTCAATATGGAAGATACTTAAATGTATACAAAAAGTATGATGACTTATTGGATAACACGGCAGAACAAAACATCAGTGAATTCCTGAAAGAAAATCATGAAATTGAGGATTTTGTGATGGTAGGAGATGCCACTTGACATTTTTTTTATATCTTGGTTACATGTTACAGACAGTCCAATAGCACTGTATTGGCTGGGGATGAGGCTAGGGGCAAATGCATAGAGGCTAAAGACAAATTAAACTACTGAATCTGCTCTTTTCTACAGAGGATCAATAGCATTAAAAAGCGGAGAAATGAAATTGCATCCATGCACATAACTGTGCCTTTGGCCATGTTCTGCCTTGACACCATGACCCTAAATTATGATCTCTGTGAACGAGCCCAAAATCTTAAAGACCGTTTGATTCAATTCCAAGTGGATGTAAACCGGGACACCAACACCAGGTATTATTGTTGCATGCAGGGAA
This sequence comes from Bos grunniens, assembly GCF_055505025.1. NCBI lineage: Eukaryota > Metazoa > Chordata > Mammalia > Artiodactyla > Bovidae > Bos > Bos grunniens. The sequence goes on from NC_141189.1 coordinate 23,847,843, forward strand.
ATAGCAGTGGTAATTGGCACAAACGGGAGAATGAAAAAGGGGATTGCACCTTCCAGCAATGACCAGGCTGAACTTCCAATTCAACTTGTTTCTGCCCCCAAAGTGAGGGTTGCAGGGACTCTAGGTTCAAGCGAGATGATAAACAATAAGGAGAAAACTACTAGAGTATGATGGAAAGAATCCTGAGGCAGTTAATCTCTGATCCTTCAGCCTTTGCTTTCTTGCAGACAACTTCAGAGAGGTATTACCTGGCAGTCTGAGCTCACAGGCCCTCTCACTGGCCACCTGTCACACATTCGAAGATACAGCATGCTTACAGTCAGCCCTCAGAATCTCTTCTATGCAGACTTCTACTGTCTGGGTGTGGGGATACTGTTATTCAATCTTAAACTCTATATCATGCCTTAATATTACTGATGACCATATGTTAGTCAATACATTTTTGGTTGTAAGGGGTAGGAGGTGGGACTGGCTAATGTAAAAAAGAAATTTGGAGTCTGCATGTTGAAAAGTTTAGGAGCTGGCTAGCCTCAGGCCCTCAATACTACAAATTAGAATGTAGTCTCCCTCCCTCTGCTTGCTGTCTGCTGTGTCACCTTCATTCTCGGACAGGTTCTCTCCAGTTTGTGGGCCCCAGCAGCTCCAGACTTAATCCTCCCAGGTTCTCATTCACAGGGGAAAAAAGATTTCCCTTTTTTTCCAATGCTGTGCCACTGGGCAGGTGTGGCACTGGCCTGACTTGGATTGTTTGGACAACACCAAGGCAAACACCATAGTCAAGAGGATGGTTTAGATCTGGGTACTATTCTCATCTCTGGAGTGAATGTCAGCCTTACCTAAACCATGAGAATCAAGAAAAGGAAAGAGAAGGTACCCCGAAAAGATGTAGGCTGTGGTTACTAGAAAAGGAAATGATGCTAAGATGCTGGGACAGTAAATTTCTGCTACTCTGCTTTCCACTTCAGCACCTTTGCCTGGAAAACCCCATGGACGGAGGAGCCTGGTGGGCTGCAGTCCATGGGGTCGCTAAGAGTCAGACATGACTGAGTGACTTCACTTTCACTTTTCACTTTCATGCATTGGAGAAGGAAATGGCAGCCCACTCCAGTGTTCTTGCCTGGAGAATCCCAGGGACAGGGGAGCCTGGTGGGCTGCCATCTCTGGGGTCGCACAGAGTCATACACGACTGAAGTGACTTAGCAGCCTCAGCTTCTATTTGAATGTTACAAAATGTGTCTTATTTTTAGCTCTCTTTCTCAGACAGCTTTAAATGATAGACTAAAATGATTTAACACTAATAATCATTATTAATATTATTTTATATATCATTCATTTGTTTGTAGATAAGTATAAATTTAGCATTTTATGGCACTTTTAAGATTTATAAACTACATATCAGAAACTCATCAGCAAATTAATGATGATAATAGTTACCATTTTTCCAGCACACATTGTAGTCCAGGCACTGTGTAGGTGTTCAGAACATTCAATATCTAATCAGTCTTTACACCAACCCTAAGAAGTTGTTCATTATTCTCTCCTTTATGTTGATAAAGAAACTGAGCCTCCAAGAGATCCTCAAATGGCACATCCATTGAGGCTTAACCTAGTTCATTTTGACTCCAAATCCACACTCTCCACCACTGCATTCAACTTTCTGACTGAGTAATGAAATGGTAGGATTCCTGTTTGGGGAGCCAGAAGTCTTGACTTTGAATCCAAGGCCTTCCATTTACTTGTTTGTGTTCTCTGGCTTCACCTCTTGGATCTTCAATTCCTTTTCCTATAGAACAAATATTTGGGACTAGGACAGTAAAACGTTTTCAGCCTTCGAACTACTAGGACACTTCCTTTTGGAAAGTTTGAGCATCAGGTAGTTGTTGTTGTGTTTTTTTTTTTTCCCTTAAGTATTTGTTCCTGTCAAATCAGGGCTTCCCCAGTGGCTCAACTGGTAAAGAATCCTGCCTGCAATGCGGAAGACCTGGGTTTGATCCCTGGGTTGGGAAGATCCCCTGGAGGAGGGAAAGGCTACCCACTCCAGTATTCTGGCCTGGAGAATTCCTTAGACTATATAGTCCATGGAGTTGCAAAGAGTTGGACATGACTGACTGACTTTCACTTTCACTTCCTGTCAAATCAAGCAACATGGTGCCTTGGTTGGTCCATGCTTTCTTCCCCATCAAAATAAATGTATAATTTCCTTTGGTCTTTTTAATATAAATGAAAGTAAAGGTCCCATTACAAACCTGGGGATTTCTAAGAGCCCAGAAACAGAAACTCCTGGTCAGTGATTGAGTTCTGAAGTTTCTTTCTACCTTGAAAATAGTGACTCTGACTCATTTGTTCTTCTCAGCCATCCAGTGAGGTAGGTAAAACAGATATAAAACACCCTACTGAATGGAGAAGAGGCCCGGGGGTGGGGGGTGTGGGGGGGTGGAACTCACTTGCCCAATTAGGTGAGTTTGAATCTTCTGAACCCACATCCCAGCCTTGCTACTTTTTTGTCCTGTGATTGCCGAGTGAAGTAACTTCCTGTTTCCAGTGATAGGTGTGCCCTGGAAAGGGATGCTCTGGCCATAAAGGCAGGAGGCACCTTGCAGTGCATTGGTAATAAAGTGGGCATGCCATCCATTTCCACTATAGGTGCATTGGTCTAAAGTTGCTAAAACAATGACTTGAAATATTGATCAGAAATTCCATGGCCCTGAGTAGAAGTCTGAATGTATGTTCCCCTCAGGGTGGAAAATCTGTCCAAAAAGTGACAACAAAGTAGAGAGGCCATAGATTGATGCAAAATATATTGGTCTCCCTTATGCCATCACTACACCAGACAGAGAATAGCCCTGTGCTTACAGGACCCCTGGATCTTTATTTTAAATGATATTGTCAGTACATGTAGAAAACAGTGTTTGTTGTGCTTAACTTATCCCTGGATATTGCTAAGGAGTTATTTTGGCCAGATTTATGATATTATCAACCCATATTCAGGACTTTTAGAGGGTCTAGTAGTTAATGGGTATAAACGAAAGACTCAACTCAGTCTAACTCGTGAGTAGCAAAAATCCATATCTTCCCTACTGTGTGTTTTCTGTTTGTTTCCTTTACTTTTATATAGAACTCTTCATTCTTGTCACTGCTGGTCACCAAATGTGTAGAGGACTTTCCCCACACAAATCAGTTCAGCTGGGTGCCCTACAATTCAGCTTAATTCCAACACTGTCTTCCCAGAGGTAGCATCAGCTTCCACAGGTTCCGGGCTCAGTCCTATAAGACTGTCTCTCATAATTTCAGACACCAGGCACAAATTCGAGTTGTGCGTCTGTGCTTCTGACCAACCAGGTGTAAATTGAAAGTTCTAGTGACCCTTTTCTTGAGTTTAATTAATTTGTTCCAGGCTTCTAATCATGGCTCAGTCTTTCCAGTGACCAGCTCCTCATCCAGGAGTCACCCTGAGTCACCTCACTAAAATAAATGATACTCTTATCACCCATAAAATTACATGGGTTTCATGGGCTTGGTGCTAGGAACTGGGGGCAGAGACCAATATATATTTTTTGAGACAGGAAGGGATAAAAATGAATTTGGAACAGAAAGGGGTAGAGATTCTTTTCCTACTGAATTCTGCTCAAGGTATCCCCCCCTCCCCCAAATAAGTTGTGAACTATTGTATAAAGGAGAAAAGAGACCTCAAAAACAGGGCGACTGAGCACAAGAGGAGGAAAAATAAAAAGACTGCAAGTTGCTCCCAGGGACTGGAGAAAATTTAAAAAGGTTGGAATCCATCAGTGTTACATTAGTCATCTTTTCCTTCATCTTTCTCTCCTTCCTCCCCCTCATCATCATCTTCATCTTCACCTTCATCCTCATCCCCTTCTTCATCAATATCTTCCAACCCTTCTTCCTCTTCATCATCATTGTTTTCCTCTTCTCCTTTCCCTTCTTCATCATCCATGTCAGGAACCAAGTAGTACTGTAATGGATTTGGCCAAATATCATCTTTGATGACCTCTCCTAACTCATCTGAGTCCCTTGGACTGCAAGGAGATCCAACCAGTCCATCCTAAAGAAAATCAGTCCTGAATGTTCATTGGAAGGACTGATGCTGAAGCTGAAACTCCAATACTTTGGCCACCTGATGTGAAGAGCTAACTCATTTGAAAAGACCCTGAAGCAGGGAAAGATTAAAGGCAAGAGGAGAAGGGGACAACAGAGGATGAGATGGCTGGATGGCATCACTGACTCAATGGACATGAGTTTTGAGTAAACTCCCGGAGTTGGTGATGGACAGGGAGGCCTGGCATGCTGCAGTCCATGGGGTCGCAAAGAATCGGACACGACTGAGCGGCTGAACTGAACTGAACTCATCTGCACCTGCTTCAGAATGATCAGTATACTAGGTGAAGAAGCTTTCTGGTTCCTCATGCTGTCTCTTCCTATTGGCTTTATTCCATGTTTGACTTGATCGTTTCGTCAAATCCTTTCCAGATTTCCATTTGATTTCAGTGGACTTTGAAGATGGATCACAACTCTCATTCAGATGAAATTTGGAGAGAATTTTATTCTCGAAGTAAGGGTTTTCATCAAAAATAAAAATCTATTCTGTAACCTGATTTAATGTCTTCAAATTCTGTCACTTCAACTCCTGTCAAAAAATGCAGCACCTCTTCATCCTCCTCCCCAATGTTGTTACCCCCAAATTTGGGATTTTGGCGATCAATTCGGACCTCTTTTGAAAAAATGGTTGGCGGAGTTTGTTATACTTCTGTTCTATTTTCAAAAATGTCCTCACTGACTTGTTCATTAAGTCCCTCTATTTCATTTTGTACTTCATCAACATGTTCAATTGCTTCCTGCTGTTCTTTTTCTGAGGTTTCGTCGGCCCCGTTGAGGTTGGAGTTGAGCTGCTTTTTACTGACATCGGCCGCCGCGCCGAAATGGTGCTGCTTTCAGGGTTGGGCGCGGGGCGGGGAGCGGGTAGGGGAGAGAAGGGAAGGCGAAGGGGCCGAGCGGAGGCTTCCTTTCACGCCACACGCGCGGGCGCTCGCGGGCGCTCGCTCCGTCCGGCCGCCCCCTTCCGGAGCACTTTCGCTCAACACTCTGTCCCTCCCCCGGGCTCGCGAGCGCTGCCTTCGCGGCCTGACGACGAAGGAGAGGCTGGGGCGGCGTGCCGGCCTGGCCCGGGTTCCGACTTTCGGAGGGGAATCGGTGGCGGCGTCGGGCGGGCCGGCGGCTAGGCTCTCTCACTCAGGCTCCGCGCTCCAGCTCGATGCTCCATCTCCCCGAGCCGACTCCTCCACCTCCTCCTCACTGCGAGGGCAAAACTATAATAGCTATTGTTTTTTAAATTTTTATTTATTTTTTAATTGAAGGATAATGCTTTACAGAATTTTGTTTTTTGTCAAACCTCAACATGAATCAGCCACAGGTATACATATGTCCCCTCCCTCCTGTCTCCCTTCCCTTCCCACCCCTCGAGGTTGATAGAGAGCCCCTGTTTGAGTTCCCTGAGGCAAACAGCAAATTTCCATTGTCTATTTTACATACGGTAATTAAGTTTCCATGTTACTCTCTCCATACATTGCACCCTCTCCTCCCTTTTCCCCGTGTCCATAAGTCTGTTCTCTATGTCTGTTTCTCCATTGCTGCCCTGCAAATAAATTCTTCAGTACCATCTTTCTAGATTCTATATATATGCATTGAAAGTGAAAGTTGCTCAGTCGTGTCTGACTCTTTGCGACCCCAAGGACTGTATCAGATCAGATCAGTCGCTCAGTCGTGTCCGACTCTTTGCAACCCCATGAATCGCAGCACGCCAGGCCTCCCTGTCCAGCACCAACTCCCGGAGTTCACTCAGACTCACGTCCATCGAGTCAGTGATGCCATCCAGCCATCTCATCCTCTGTCGTCCCCTTCTCCTCCTGCCCCCAATCCCTCCCAGCATCAGAGTCTTTTCCAATGAGTCAACTCTTCGCATGAGGTGGCCAAAGTACTGGAGTTTCAGCTTTAGCATCATTCCTTCCAAAGACATCCCAGGGCTGATCTCCTTCAGAATGGGCTGGTTGGATCTCCTTGCAGTCCAAGGGACTCTCAAGAGTCTTCTCCAACACCACAGTTCAAAAGCATCAATTTTTCAGCACTCAGCCTTCTTCACAGTCCAACTCTCACATCCATACATGACCACAGGAAAAACCATAGCCTTGACTAGACGAACCTTTGTTGGCAAAGTAATGTCTCTGCTTTTGAATATGCTATCTAGGTTGGTCATAAATTTCCTTCCAAGGAGTAAGCGTCTTTTAATTTCATGGCTGCAGTCATCATCTGTAGTGATTTTGGAGCCCAGAAAAATAAAGTCTGACACTGTTTCCACTGTTTCCCCATGTATTTCCCATGAAGTGATGGGACCAGATGCCATGATCTTCGTTTTCTGAATGTTGAGCTTTAAGCCAACTTTTTCACTCTCCACTTTCACTTTCATCAAGAGGCTTTTTAGTTCCTCTTCACTTTCTGCCATAAGGGTGGTGTCATCTGCATATCTGAGGTTATTGATATTTCTCCCGGCAGTCTTGATTCCAGCTTGTGTTTCTTCCAGTCCAGCATTTCTCATGATGTACTCTGCATATAAGTTAAATAAGCAGGGTGACAATATACAGCCTTGACGTACTCCTTTTCCTATTTGGAACCAGTCTGTTGTTCCATGTCCAGTTCTAACTGTTGCTTCCTGACCTGCAATCAAATTTCTCAAGAGGCAGATCAGGTGTCCATGGTATTCTCCAGGCCAGAATACTGGAGTGGGTAGCCTGTCCCTTCTCCAGGGGATCTTCCCAACCCAGGGATCAAACCCAGGTCTCCCGCATTGCGGGCAGATTCTTTACCAGTTGAGCCACCAGGGAAGCCCATATACGATAACTTGTTTTTCTCTTTCTGACTTACTTCACTCTGTATAATTGGCTCTAGGTTCATCCACCTCATTAGAACTGACTCAGATGCATTCCTTTTTAGGGCTGTGTGATATTCTATTATATATATGTACCACTGCTTCTTTATCCATTTATCTGTTGATGGACGTCTAGGTTGCTTCCATGTTCTAGCTATTGTAAATAGTGCTGCAATGAACATTGGGGTACATGTGTCTTTTTCAATTTTGCTTTCCTCAGAGTATATGGCTAGGAGTGGGACTGCTGGGTCATACACTGGTTTTGCTCCTAGTTTTTTAAGGAATTTCCATACCATCTTCCATAGTGGCTGCATCGATTTACATTCCCACGAACAGTGCAAGAGCATTCTCTTTTCTCCACACCCTCTTAAGCATTTATTTGTAGACTTTTTGATGATGGCCATTCTGACTGGTGTGAGGTGATATCTCATTGTAGTTTTGATTTGCATTTCTCTGCTAATGAACTATATTGAGCATCTTTTCATGTGTTTGTTAGCCATTTGTATGTCTTCTTTGGAGAAATGTCAGTTTAGGTCTCCTGCCCACTTTTTGATTGGGTTGTTTGTTTTTCTGGTATTGAATTGTATGAGCTGCTTATATATATTTTGGAAATTAATCCTTGGTCAGTTGTTTCATTTGCTATTATTTTCTCCCATTCTAAGGGTTCTCTTTTTACCTTGCTTATAGTTTCCTTTGCTGTGCAAAAGCTTTTAAATGTAATCAAATCCCACTTGTTTACTTTTGTTTTTATTTCCATTACTCTAGGAGGTGGGTTATTGAGGATCTGGCTTTGATTTATGTCAGAGAGTGTTCTGCCTATGTTTTCCTCTAAGAGTTTTATAGTTTCTGGTCTTACATTTAGGTTTTTCATCCATTTAGGTTTATCTTTGTGTATGGTGTTAGGAAGTGTTGTAATTTCATTCTTTTACAAGTAGCTGTCCAATTTTCCCAGCACCACTTATTGAAGAGGCTGTCTTTGCCCCCATTATATATTCTTGCCTCCTTTGTCAAAAATAAGGTACCCATGAGTGTGTGGGTTTATTTTTGAGTTTTCTATCTTGTTCCATTGGTCTATATTTCTGTTTTTGTGCCAGTATCATAGGTTTTGATGACTGTAGCTTTGTAGTATAATCTGAAGTTAAGAAGGTTGATTCCTTCAGCTCCATTTTCCTTTTTCAAGACTGCTTTCATTATTCAAGGTCTTTTGTGTTTCCATATGAATTGTGAAAAATTTTTGTTCTAGTTCCATGAAAAATACCATCAGTAATTTGATAGGGACCACATTGAATCTGTAGATTGCCTTTGGTAGTATAGTCATTTTCACAATACTGATTCTTCTTACCTAGGAACATGGAATCTCTCTCCATCTGTTTATGTAATCTTTGATTTCTTTCATCAGTGTCTTATAATTTTCTGTATACAGTTATTTTGTCTCCTTAGGTAGTTTTATTCCTAGATATTTTATTCTTTTTGTTGCAAGGGTGAATGGGATTGATTCTTTAATTTCTCTTTCTGATTTTTCATTGTTAGTATATAGGAATGCAAGTGATTTCTGTGTATTGATTTTGTATCTTATGACTTTGCTAAATTCACTGAATAGTAATTTTCTGATAGTATCTTTAGGGTTTTCTATGTATAGTATCATGTCATCTGCACACAGTGAGAGTTTTACTTCTTCTTTTCCAATCTGAATTCCTTTTATTTCTTTTTCTTCTCTGATTGCTGTAACTAGGACTTCTAAAACTATGTTGAATAAAATGGGTAACCTGGAAGAAATGGACAGATTCTTAGAAAAGTGCAGTCTTCCAAGACTGAACCAAGTAAGATTTAACTCTTATTTGTTAAGAGTATAAGGTTTGGAATCGGTTAAACCAGGTTCAGATCCTGGCTCTGATACCTAAATATCATGTTGCTTTGGATAAAGTTCAGTTCAGTTCAGTTCAGTCGCTCAGTTGTGTCTGACTCTTTGCGACCCCATGAATCGCAGCACGCCAGGACAGGGAGCTGTCCATCACCAACTCCCAGAGTTCACTGAGACTCACATCCATCGAGCCAGTGATGCCATCCAGCCATCTCATCCTCTGTCGTCCCCTTCTCCTCCTGCCCCCAATCCCTCCCAGCATCAGAGTCTTTTCCAATAAGTCAACTCTTTGCACGAGGTGGCCAAAGTACTGGAGCTTCAGCTTTAGCATCATTCCTTCCAAAGAAATCCCAGGGCTGATCTCCTTCAGAATGGACTGGTTGGATCTCCTTGCAGTCCAAGGGACTCTCAAGAGTCTTCTCTAAACACCACAGTTCAAAAGCATCAATTCTTCGGCTCTCAGCCTTCTTCACAGTCCCAACTCTCACATCCATACATGACCACAGGAAAAACCATAGCCTTGACTAGATGGACCTTTGTTGGCAAAGTAATGGATAAAGTTACTCAGCCTCATTTCTTCCATTATAAAATGTTAATAATAGTAATAGTTCCTAACTCTTAAAAATTTTGTGAAAATTAAAGGAGTTAATACTCATTCAGTGATTAGAATGGGCATGGTAAAGGGCATAGTATATGTCATATATTATTACCATTTCTACTTTTATTATTTCTAAATATGGTATGCATGTGAATATTATCCATCAAGAATTTACAGGTAGAGAAAATCTGGAAAACCATGTTCTAATCTCCAAATAGTAATCATGTCTGCTTAGTATAGTGGGTTTTATAAGAAAGTTATTTTAGATGTTGATGATGGCTGTTACTTTCCCTGTAGCATCTGTAATCAGTACAGCCTCATTGCCGACAAAGTCAGCGAGATTCCTATCAACACTGGGGAGCTAGTATTCCTCATTGAATTCTTAAAGAAATCCAGCGATGTCACCGTGTTCAAACTCAGGAGGCAACTTAGAGATGCGGTTGAACGGCTGGAGTTCTTGATGGACTATGCAGACTTGCCCCGTAAGTCCAATGTCCTGTGTGTACATGCAAATATATGTATATATTTATATGTTTAGATATAAGGAGCCAAGAAAGAAGAGTTCACAATCCTCCCACTAAATATCTGTATCAGAAGAGCTGCTTTTTAAGTGTGTCTCTATATTAGAGACACTAATTCCACACTCTTATCCAGAGAAATTTGAATCAAATGAAGAGAATCTTATTGGTAGACAAAAAGAAATATCTAGGGACTTGACTGGTTCTTAGATGCCTTTCTTTGCATCTTATGTGTGGTGTTCCTAAAAAAGTCTCTTTCAAATGCAGAGTCCTTTTATAAATGGGTAGATTTCATTTATCTATAATCTTAATACAATCCTACCTTTGAGGAAGCCAGGGCACTTTCCTTCATGCTCCTGCATATTTTAAGAGGAAAGAAATGGTCGGGGCCCCTTCATGGCTTATTGAGCCAAGTTAGGACTCAATAAGGACCTAACTTTGTAAGGACCAGGTTCTGAAGGAAAAGCTAATATCACCTCTACAAGTCACATTTCAGAAACTTTTTCCATCTGGAAATACCTGTGAATTATGGGAGGGAGAGATAGGGACTGGGAGTGAAAAATTGGTCCCATAACCATCCACCTGCACATTCATGAGCTGTGCTCTTGACCATGTGAACACACACTGGAATCCCTCATTGTGGTCTCTACCCCCTAAATTCCCAAGAGCACATAGGAAACCCAGGGCATTTTAACTGACCAGAGCCATAAAATGGGTAGGGTATCTGGCATTGATATTACCACTGACCTTTAACCCAGACTGAAATTCAGATGAGGTGAAATAGTGTAAAGAATAGTACCAAACTTTAGCTAGGATTCTACTCAGACCTAACCTAGGAAGATAATGAAGTGCATAGTGGTTAGAACATAAGCTTTGGAGTTGGTTAGTCCTGGGTTTGAAATCTGCTCTGCTGTCTCCTAGCGGTGTGACCTTGACCACTTGGCTTAACTTTGTTTCCCATCTATAAAAACAAAGATGATTATACCATCTACCTTCTAGCCTGGCCCTTGGTAAGTGCTCAGGAAATGTTGGGTAACATTCATCAATAAAGGGCCTATTCATTAATTGCCACCCCTATACTCACTGCTGTTGACCTCTTATTCTCCTGAATTAATTCATTGCGAACTGAGCAGTGTCCTAAAGCAGACTGTGTGTGTTTTGCAGAAGAGGATATCAAACTGAACAGCACTCTATTCCTCTGGCCAGACCAGATTGAAGATATCTTTGAAAACAGCCGGAACCTTCTCCTTAGCAAGAGGGATCAGGCAGAGATGGACCTCATTAAAAGGTACAGGAAAAGTCTGATGTTTAAGAAATGATATCCAGCTTTATAAAATGCTATATGTTCCTGGTTCTGTCTAGGGCCACCCCTGATCCCGCAATGAGTGGGTGAAGGCTCATGACAATTGGAGAAGGAATTTCCTTTTGTTTTCCACTAAGGGATATTCTCTGTAAGCCTGCTTCACTGTAGTAACTCCAACCAATGCCTTCCCTCCCTGCCTTGAACAATTGAAATTTAGTGCTGCAGAGAGAAAAAGGCAAAAATAGTAGCATATAAGAGCAGCCTTACAATAATAATAGCAAAATTGTCAGCCTTTCATTTAAGACCGTGGGTCTGTGAGATATCAAGACAGGAATAATAAAACATGGTTGGTAGCTGAGAAATTGCCTGTTTTGCAGCTGATCTCATTCAGTGCTAATCTGCCTGTAATCATCTTTTCATTGAGTATTATGGCTTTTTACTATGTTTGCTGTGCTCTATTCTAGACACAAAAGTGTGTTTGACTGCTAAATAAAGATTTTAATACAATGACAAAATATCACATACTGAAGAAGTCAGACAATGTCAAGTGAAGTGGGCCAGGTATCATGTATCTGGTAAAGACATGCTTGTGTACATATGCATGTGCACATGCGTGCACACACACTCACACATGCACATACCAACTTATAGCACTTTGTTTAGGGACTGCAAATTCATACCAGTTACCATCCCCATCACACATGAAACCCCTAGTTTCATTTCCGTAATCCTTGCTAATACTCAGGAGAAAGGAAAAGGGCAGATAAAAGCAGGGATGGGAGACTGCACTCAAGGATAATCCCAAGAGAGGAAGTTGCTATCTTCACAACAACCTTTGCCCAGCAAAACAACAAAAGAGATGTGTATGTTTGTTTCTATCTACAGCCTTGTTCTCCCTCTACCTAAATGGCTGCTGTCCCCAGAACCCAGAATTTAGCCCAATGAATAGATACTTTTTAGGTAAAGCTTTTTTTGTTGTTCAGTTGCTAAGCTTTGTCTCTTTGCAACCCCATGGACTGCAGCATGCCAGGCTTCCCTGTCTTTCACTATCTCCCAGAATTTGCTCAAACTCATGTCCACTGAGTCCGTGATGCTATTCAACCATCTCATCCTCTGTCGTCCCCTTCCCTTCCTGCCCTTGATCTTTCTCAACATCATGGTCTTTTCCAATTAGTCGGTTCTTCACAGAAGATGGCAAAAGTATTGGAGCTTCAGCTTCAGCATCAGCATCCTTTAGGACTGACTAAAGGAAATCAGTCCAAGGGACTCTCAAGAGTGTTCTCCGATACCACAATTTGAAAGCATCAGTTCTTCAGTGCTCAGCCTTCTTTATGGTCCAATTCTCACATCTGTACATGGCTACTAGAGAAATCATAGCTTTGATTATACGGACCTGTGTCAGCAAAGTGATGTCTCTGCTTTTTAATATGCTGCCTAGGTTTGTCATAGCTTTCCTTCCAAGGATCAAGCATCTTTTTTCCTTTTTAGAACAGTTTTACGTTCACAGAAAAATTGAGCAGAAAGTATAGGGTCCTCCTATACCCCCTCACCCCTTACACATATTCTCCCCCCTCAGTGGAACTGAGTTTTGATGCCTCACCAAGAAGCAGAACCATTTTAAAAGCTAGATGAACAGGAGTAAATTTCTTCATCTTTTTTGAGCCTAAGTGTCCTCATCTGGAAACTGGGGATAGTAGAACCAATCTTAGATCATCTGATTTTGTGAGAGGTGTCATTGTGTTAAGGATGAAATCAGATGGTCTGAGGTGGTGCCTAAGTGATATCCAGCACATGGCAGGCATTCGGGAACAGTCAGCTTCTTTTGCGCATTAACAATGACTTCTTTAGGGAGAAAAATGCTTCTTCACTTTCAAAGCACTACCTGTGAGCAGACTTCTAGAACATTAATCTTAGACCATTCATAGTAACTGTTGAAGTTAATAGGTACTGAGGGATGGCTCTGGAAAAAATTGGAACACGTGTCATTCATGGTGAGAGGAGAGTGCCAGACTTTTTCTGGGAAGGGAAACTCAAGCTTGACCCATCACTTGGTATCTGAGCTCTCAATCACAGAGCTCAGCAGAGAAGCAGCTCTACGGACACCTGCAACCCTGGGCTCAGCCCTCTCTTTAATGAACTCTTAAACTTCCTGTCCATCATTTTTGCATAAATCCTGAGAAAACCTACAAGGAGGGCTTAGAAATACTCATTTGTTCATTCATCTTCTATGAGAACAATCCCCTTCTCTCTCTAAAAGACATGATCTTATTTTCCCAGGCCACAGTAATTTTTTTTACTTCAATGCCAATTTCCATTTGTTGTCCCCACACCCTCTCCCAATTTCTATCCACCTTCCTCTGTCCACTCCATGCATGGTTGGCTGATTCCTACAGTCTCTAGCCTTCAGCTCCTGTGTCTGTTAGATCCAGACAGGCATGGCCAGTGGAAAGCCCTCTCGAGGTTGGGGAGTGGCTGCTGTGCTGCTTCTCCTCTCCCTCCCTACTTGTTCCTGGGGTTCTGGCCAGTAGCTGCATCCCTCCGGTATAACAATTCTTTCTCCTCCGTGTTTCCAGTTCTCATTGTCCCCTCAGGCCTGGGGATCATAGTGACTTCCCTCTGAGGTTACTAGTCTCTGGATGCTTCATTCTCCTCTCTTTGTTCCTTTAACCCTACCCACATCTCACCTCTGTAAGTAGTCCCTTCATTGAAGTCTCTTTCTTTGAACATCAGAGTAAATTATGTTTCTTCCCAGAATTCTTAACAATATAACAGTTTAAAATTATTGCAATATTCTCCCACAGACTTCAGGTGGTCCTAGGAATAGAACTCAATTTACTTAATCAAATTTCCCGAGTGCCTGCTATTTACCTAATGACATACTTATATAAATGTATATATTATGGATTTGAAAGCACTTTAGAAATTGTAATGGGCTAAATAATTATAAAAAATTTAAAGCAATATAAACTGTTCTAAAAAATATTTTTACAGTGATATAATGCACAGCATAGGGAATATAGTCAATATTTTATAATGACTTTGTCTAATGTGTGATCTATAAAGATAGCAAATCACCGTGTTATACAACTGAGACCAATATAATATTGCAAGTCAACTGTACTTCAATAAATTTGTAAAAGAGAAATTTTAAGCAATAGATAACAGTAATATTTTCCAATAATCACTGAGTTTGTATACTACTTCCCTCTGGGAAGAATTCAAAAGTGCATTTATCAGAGATTTATTTTTGTGTGTAAGTCTGTATTTGGCATCTAAAAAGAATCTTAATGATGTGAAAAGGCAGTCAGCAGCACATAATTGTGTGGACAACAGGAGAATCAGCTTTCCTCCCATTTTGTTCCACTCAGTGGTAGGTTCCAAGGGCCTAAAAGTAACCTGGAATATACATGACAAACATCTCAGGACTGTGAGCTGCTCTTTGCCATGAGAGTACATATTGTAAATAGAAAGAAAGGTATCTTAGGGAGAGTACCCAGATTGTGTTCCGGGGTCCAGAGAGAACATAATGCTTTGCAAATAGCAAGTTCTCACTCTTTGATGAATGAATGAATGAGTGAGTAAATGAATGAGACTTTCCTAATAAGGACATTCTCTGAAATGAATACCTATCAGAGTATAAAATCACAAAACAAAAGCAAAACCTTAGTGCTATGTGTCTTGTTGCACTTAGTTTTCTATCTCTGAATCCTTAAAACTTTGGTGAAAAACAAGCATGAGAGGCAGTAACCAGCTTGTCTGCTTTCCTCTTGGGCTCCTGTATCCATTTCTCTTCTCTGAGAATACAGAGAAGAAAAGGGACGTGTCGGGTGGAAGATAAAGCTGATAAGACAGAAGCCCTATTAAGAAAAAGAATGGGAAAATGGAGCACAGTGGTTGCGTTCAAAGGGCAAATCTGGGAAGGGCTCATGTAAATGAAACTTGAAGGGTGAGAAGGAGCCCATAAGGCAAGACTAGGGAGGGAGAGAAAAGAAGGATGTCCTATTCTATTGCAGGTATCAAGCATGACCAGTGGCTCCAACTTAAGACTACCTTTGCATATAAAATGAGGAAGTAACATCCCATCAATTTTGCCATATTCTTTGTTAGAAGTGAGTTACTAGCTCTAGCCCAAACTCAAGAGGACGGTTATACAAGGCTATAAGTACCAGGAGGTGTGTCTCTTTGAGGACCTTACCAGAGGCTACTTACCACACAGTGTAGTTAGAAATAAATTCAAATCAAACCATTGAAAATGAACTCTTTTAAATTGTTTTTAAGAAAAAAAAAAAAAAAGAACATCAAAACTGCCATAACAAAATTAAGTATTTTTAAGATAATAGCTAAATTTATGTTACTATAATTGTTCTCCATGGCAAATTCCCCTTATTCATTCAATGAATACTGATGGTATTATGCCAGATGCTTCTTCTAAGTGCTGGAGATTCAATAAGGAATTAAAGAGATTAAAACTGCATTGGTAGAGTTTAAATTCTAGGGAATGAGACTGAACACTTTTATAGTGATTATTATGTACCAGGCTCAATTTGGGCATTTTGTGTATGTTAGCTTATTGACTACTAGAGTAGGTACTTTATCCACCCCTGTTTTATCTGAGGCCTAAAGAGTTTAAAGGACTTGAACAAGGTCACATAGCTACTGTGTAGCAATGTAGGGACTTGAACTAGTCAGTCCAGCTCTAGAACCTATCCACTTAACACTGTGCTAATCTACCTCTTAGGAAAAGGGAGAAGTACATTTGTTTGTTGATAATATGAATGAAGTAGATAAATCTCTGGAATAGTCTTCCCTGATCACTCTAACTAAAGTAGCTCCTCACGTCCGTCCACTAGGCATTCTGCTCTGTTCTGTTTTCTTCAGAGCATTTATCACTATCAGAAATATCTTATTTCATATTTATCTATGTATGGTTTTATCTATCCATCCATTCATTCATCCATTCATATATGTTTACTGTTTGGGTTTCCCCAAACTGAAATACAAGCTCCATAAGGGTAGGGAGCTTACGGATGTACTTCACAAATATATTCCTGATGCCTAGAGCAGTTCTTGGAATTAGGCATTTAATAATAAATATCTAATAGATAAATAAATAATATGTATATGCATGAATTTTATACATGTATATATTTTATTAGGGCTTCTCTGGTGGCTCAGTGGTAAAGAATCAAGCTGCCAATGCAGGAGACACAGGTTCAATCCCTGTATCAGAATGCTCCACTGGAGTAGGAAATGGCAACCTACACCAGTATTCTTGCCTGGGAAATCCCATGGACAACAGTAGCCTGGCATGCTACAGTGCTTGGGGTGACAAAAGAGTCAGATATGACTTAGCAACTAAACAACAACATATATTATATAGCATATATATTATAATATATATTTTATATACATTTACCTGTATGAGAAACAGCTGGAAATATTTAACCACCAATAGGTTCACAGCAGCTGTCTCTGGGAGGTAGGATTACAAATTATGTATAATAGCATATATTTGTAAGTTTTACATCTATGGTATCAGAAGATCATATTCTCCCCAGGCTTGAATATGGCTGAGCAGTGCTGATAAATGGAAAATCCAAATATGATTGGATTGTCTTTACTTTCAGGTGCTCAGAATTTGAAGTGAAACTTGAGGGCTACAGCAAGGAACTGGAAGGTTTTAGGAAACGTGAAGTAATGACCACAGAAGAAATGAAGAACAATGTTGAAAAGCTTAATGAGCTTTCAAAGAACCTAGATCAAGCACTGCTGGAATTTGAGGTTTGGGGTCTTGGGATGGGCACTTATGACTGTACTGCTCTGTTGGTCTTTGGATATGTGTTTTCCTAACATCACCTGTCAGGTGGATAGTATTTGTTGATTGACCAGTTCTTTCTCTGGTTTCAACTACCTTTTCCCATACCCCTACATTATATCAGCTTTGTTAGTCAGTACATAAAGAAGAGTTATTAGTATAATGGAATAATTGCTGACATGTATCAAGCATGTATTATGTACATAATGTACAAAGGACTTCATATGTGATATATCACTTAATATCCATAATAAATCTTTGGGGTAGGTACTATATATTCATTTATCTCTATTTAAAATGGGAGAACTACGTCTTGGAGAAGCTAAGTAACTTGCCCTGAAGTTGTCTACAGTAGTAATCATTAAAGTTCTTTAATCATTAAAGTTCTTACCTCTGAGGCAGTTCAGCACAAGAAGGTAACATTGTGTTAACAGTTAAAGTACATATAAAAATTCGTGAAAATGGGAATATGTATGTGTTACGGTGGAAGCAAAGATGATGGAGCAAGTGGCCAATTATTGTAAAGTTTCACTCACTGATCTCAAGTGCCATGACTCTCAGAGGTAACAGAGAGACCTTCTTGCTTAAGTTCATACCTTATTGTCCGGTCTTACTCTCCAGACGAACATGCATCTTCCTCAACTTGGTTTTCAAAGCACTGAGGAATTTGCCATGGTGGCTTCTAGGGTTCAGAAGAACCGCCCACCCAATAAGCAGCATCCCCTTTTGCCCTGCAGTTGATCAATAAGGAAGAGGAGCTGTTGGAAAAGGAGAAGAGTACCTTCCCTCTTCTGCAAATTGTGATGACCAACAAAGTGCCTTATGAGCAGCTGTGGGTGACAGCCTACGAATTTAGCACCAAGTCAGAGGAATGGATGAATGGTATGCCACAGTTTCACTCTACTCGGACAGGATGGGAATAGGGTAGCAGAATCAACCCAGCCAGTTCTGAAATAAGACTGGGACTTCAGATTCTGGCTGGACTTTTTATCATATTCTCACACTCTGGATTAAGGCTATGCTATGCTATGCTATGCTATGCTAAGTTGCTTCAGTAGTGTCCGACTCTGTGCGACCCCATAGATGGCAGCCCACCAGGCTCCGCCATCCCTGGGATTCTCCAGGCAAGAATACTGGAGTGGGTTGCCTTTCTGGATTAAGGCAACCATAGTTAAATTTTTCTGATGTGATAACGATGGAAGGTAGGGATCAAAAAGCCAGACCTGTAGCTAGGATAAAATAGAATGGGCAACCACTCAAAGCCATGGATTGGGTAGTAACTGGGAGGATAAGATCACAGTTCCCCTATTATGCTAATGCTTTATGCCAGTACTTCAATATAATAAACACAACTATGAAGAACAACTTTGTTGCCAATTTTCTGGATACAGTAATGATAATTTTCTTAGGATAAATTACTGGAAGTGAAAT
This sequence comes from Bos grunniens, assembly GCF_055505025.1. Taxonomy (NCBI): domain Eukaryota; kingdom Metazoa; phylum Chordata; class Mammalia; order Artiodactyla; family Bovidae; genus Bos; species Bos grunniens. The sequence goes on from NC_141189.1 coordinate 23,866,303, forward strand.
GGCTAGATCAAAGAAAGGGTTGTAATAAAAATATAAGGATTTTAGAATTTACTTTTATTATTGGTATTGCTTTCCAGAAAAGTTATGTTTTAATTTAATATTCTTCTAGCAGTATTTGAGTACCCATTCCTCATACCCTCAACAAACATGAGAAGTAAGAGCTTTACTTTTTTGCTCAAAAAAGTGTTTTTTTTCCTTTAATAGAAGTTGAATGTTTATTGGTCAATTGAATTCCTTGTTTAATAAGTCTATTTATGTGCTCTCTCACTTTTTTCTATTAGTAAACCACCTTATTTAAATAGTTTTTAGTTTTGAATAATATTTTTGGATGCATTTAGTTTTTCAAGTACTCAATCATATCTACACATTTAGAATATTTTACCTTATTTATCACTTTCACACCTCTTTTAAAATTCACTTTTCTGTGTTAATTAGCACTTCCAAATTAAACAGTAGTTATAGTGAACACTTTTGTCTTATTCCTGATTCTAATGGAATTCTTCTAGAATGTCACCTTTAAACATGATGCTTTTTGTTGATTTGAGGCACAAAATATTTATGGTGTTAAGGAAGTATTTATAATTTAGCATGTCTTTTTGTTAGAGATAATATATTTAAAATTTTTATATTTTGTTTATCAGTTCCAATGACTTCAATAAACTTCCTTGTACTACTCCTTCATAATCACACTCTCTACAGCCTTAACACCTAGCAACTATTGATCTCTTCATTGTTATTACAGCTTTGTCTTTTTGAGACTGTCATATAGATTCCATTTTCTTTTTTAAATTTTATTACAGCTTTTACAGTACCTTTGTCTTTATATCTTTTGTATAAAATTTGAGAATCAACTTATTCATTTATATATGAAATCTGCTGGAATTTTTTCTTTTTTCTGCTGGAATTTTGATTGGAAATATATTACTTCTAGAGATCAATTTGGAAAAGAATTGATATCTTTACCACAAAATCTTCCAATCCATGGACATTGCATATCTAATTATTTTGATCTTCTTTGACTTCGTTTTGCCAATGTTTTGTAGGTTTCAGCATATAAATTCTATACATGTTTTGTTAAATTTACATGTATTTCTTTTTATTTTTTGTTGTTCAATCGCTAAGTCGTGTCTGACTCTTTGTGACCCCTTGAACTGCTCCACACCAGACTTCCTGTTCTTCACTATCTCCCAGAGTTTGTTCAAACTCATGTCCATTGAGTCAGTGATGCCATTCAACCATCTCATCCTCTATCACCTGCTTCTCTTCCTGCCCTCACTCTTTCCCAGCATCAGGGTCTTTTCCAGTGAGTCAGCTCTTCATATTAGGTGATGAAATATTGGAGCTTCAGCTTCAGCATCAGTCCTTCCAGTGAGTATTTAGGATTTATTTCCTTTAGGATTGACTGGTTTGATCTCCTTGTAGTCCAAGGGACTCTCAAGAGTGTTCTCTAGCACCACAATTCAAAGGCATTAATTCTTTAGTGCTCAGCCTTCTTTATGGTCCAACTCTCACATCTGTACGCGACTACTGGAAAAACCATAGTTTTGACCATATGGACCTTTGTCAGCAAAATGATGTCTCTGCTTTTTCATGCACTGTCTAGGTTTGTCATAGCTTTTCTTTGAAGGAGCAAGCATTTTTTAAGTTAACAGCTATAGTCACCATCTGCAGTGATTTCTGGAGTCCAAGAAAGTAAAATCTGTCACTATTTCCACTTTTTCCCCATCTATTTGCCATGAAGTGATGAGACTGGATGCCATGATTTTAGGTTTTTGAATGTTGAGTTTTAAGCCACCTTTTTCATGCTCCTCTTTCACTCTCATCATGAAGTTCTTTAGTTCCTCTTCACTTTCTGCTGTTAGAGTGGTATCATCTACATATCTGAGGTTATTGATACTTCTCCTGGCGATCCTGATTCCAGCTTCATCCAGCCTGGGATTTCACATGATGTACTAAACAGGGTGACAATATACAGCCTTGACATACTCCTTCCCTAATTTTGAACCAGTCCATTGTTCCATGTCTGGCTTTAACTGTTGCTTCTTTTCCTGCATACAAGTTTCTCAAGAGACAAGTAAGGTAGTCTGATATTCCCATTTCTTTAAGAGTTATGATGTATATTTTATATATCTTTATATAAAGCTATGATACATGTTTTTAAATTTTGTTACATATATTAAAACAATTGGGGTTGGGGAGCATTTTTTTTACTTATTTTTAAATTAATTTTGTTTTCTCACTGTTGAGTTTTAGAGTTCTTTGTATATTTCAGATAGCAATCATTTATCAGATATATGTTTTGCAGTTTTTTTCTACTAATCTTTGTCTTATCTTTTCAATCTTTTGACAGCGTCTTTCACAAAGCAGAAGAATTTAATTTTAATAAAGTTTAGTTTGTCATTTCTTTCATAGATCATGCCTTTAGTTTTGTATCTAAGAAGTTAGCACCAAACTGAAGGTCATCTAGATTTTTCTGCTATGTATCTCTGCTGTGTATCTCCTAGAATTTTTATAGTTTTGCATTTTACATTTAAGTCCATGATCCATTTTGATTAATTTGTGTCAAGGCTATACAGTTTGTATCTACATTCATTTGTTTTTGCATATGGATATCTAGTTATTTTAAAACTATTTGCTGAAAAGTTTCATTCTCTTTTTTTATTCCCTTTGCTTCTTTGTGAAAGATCAGTTGACTATGGTGGGTCTTATTTCTGGGCTCTCTATTTTGTTCCACTGACCTGTTTGTCGCTTCTTTTACCAAAAATACACTTGATTATCATAGCTGTATGGTAAGTTTTGAAGCTGGATAATGACAGTCCCCCAACTTTACATTTCTCATTTAATATTATATTGGCTATTCTGGGTCTTTGCTGTCTCCACATAAACTTTAGAATCAGTTTTGTCAGTATCTACAAAAAAAAATTTTGGGGATTTTGATTGGGATTGTGCTGAATCTATAGATCAAGCTGGAAAGAACTGACATCTTAACAACATTGAGTTTTCCTATCCATGAGTATTAATTTTTTCTGCACTTATTTCCTTTTTCTCAATTTCTTTCATTAGAGTTCTGTCTTTTTCCTTATATAGACTTTGTACATATTTTGTTAGATTTATGCCTAAGTGTTTAAGTTTTGGAGGGTGCTAATGTAAATGGATATGTTTTTAATTTCAAGTCCACACTGTTCATTAATAATATATAGGAAAGCAATTAACTTTTGTGTATTAACCATGTGCCCTGCAACTTTGCTGTAGCTGTGAATTACTTTCAGGAGGTTTCTGTTTGCTATTGGCTCGTTCCTATTTTCTATGTACATGATAGTGTCATATGCAAATAAAGTTTTGTGTCTTCTTTCCCAGTCTGTATACTTTTATTTCCTGTCTTGTCTTATTCCATTATCTAGAACTACCACATAATGATGTTCAAAAAGGAGTGGTGAGAGGGGACATTCTTGCTGTGTTAATTGACCATAGGTGTATGGGTTTATTTCTGAGATCTCGGTTATGTTCCATTGATCCATGTCATTTCTGTGGCAATAATCATGCTCTTTTCATTACAGTAACTTTGTAGTATTGTCTGTATCTGGAAGGGTTATGTATCCCACCTTATTCCTTTTCCTCTGGATTCTTTGCCAATTCTGTCTTTTCCTCTGGATTTCTTTGCCAATTCTGAGTCTTTTGCCAATTTCTGAGTCTTTTCTTTGCCAATTCTGAGTCTTTTATCCCCACAGAACTGGGGATAAAAGGTCATGGGTACTTTGATAGAAATCAGGTTTAATCTATAGATTGCTTTGGATAGTATGGACATTTTAGCTTCTTTCGGTCCAAGAGCATGGGATAAATTTTCATTTCTTTGAATCATCTTCAGTTTCCTTTATGAACGTTTTGTAGTTCTTAGTCTTTCACCTTCTTGATCCGGTTTATTCCTACATATTTTATTTTTTTTTGGATGAGATTTTAAAAGATTTTAATATTCCTTTCCTGATATTTCATTGTTAGTATAAAGAAATGCAACCAATTTCTGTATGTTAATCTTGTATCCTGCTACCTTGCTGAATTCCTTTTTCAGTTCTAGTAGCTTTTGTGTGGAATCTTTAGGCTTTTTTATATAGAGTATCATGTCATCTGTATATAATGGCAGTTTTACTTCTTCCTTTCCAATCTGGATACCTTTTATTTTTAATTTTCTTGTCTGATTGCTATGCCTAGTACTTCTAATATTATGCTGCATAAAAGTGGTAAAAATGGACATATTTGTCTTGCTCCAGATTTTAGTGGGAAGGCTTTTCACTGAATATTATAATGGTTGTGACATCTCACAACTTTTGATGTTATTTTTTATTTTCGTTTACCTCAAAATATTTTAAAACTTCTGTTGATATTTCTTTTATGACCATGTGTTATTTAGAAGTATGTAGTTTAATTTCCCAAGTATTGGGGGATTTTTCCAACTGTCTTTTCTGTTATTAAGTTATGAGAATAAAAATTCTTGCCTCATTTCCAATGGTAGGGAGAAAGTATTCCATCTTTCACCATTAAGTGTAATGGGTTTTTTGCTTTTATGTTTTTAAACCACTTTTTTGTAGTAAGAATGACATATAAAAAGCTGTATATACTTAATATGTATAAAAGTGTAATGATAGTGTAGGTATTCATAGATGCTCTGTATCAGGCTATGGACATTCTCTTCTATTCCTAGTTTGTTTAGGGATTTTTATCATCAATGAATATTGGACTTTGTCAAATGCTTTTTCTGCTTCAATTTACATTATCGTGTGGTTTTTCTTCTTTCAACTGTTAATATCATGTATTACATTGCTTGATTTTCAAATATTAAATCAACCTTGCATTCTGCTGATAAACTTCACTTAAACATGGTATATGATTCTTTTTATATATTGTATCTTTTTATATATATAAAAAGAAATGTGCATATTTTTCCTTCTTTTAAAAAATTATTAATATTCTATTAACAAAGTTGTGTGGGCTGATAAAGTATGTTATCTATTAATGAAGTTATATAAATGAATCTATTTTTAGTCTCAGCAGCCCTGAAAGAAAAGTATTTTTGAGTTAATTAGCAACATGATAATATAAGAGTTAATATTAATTTGAAATATAAAAGAAGAAAGCAGCAACACGGAAAGACTGAATGTGAAACCCAAATGTTAAAAGATACCTGTGAAAGAAAGGGAGAAGAAAATGAATTTTTTGGCAAAGCTTTTTTTAATGAGATGTCATTGTCTGCTTTAAAGAATATCTATTTTTAAATAATTCAGCCTTGCATAAAATCTGTCAGAACCGTACAGTTAACTCCCATGTCCCTATTCACCCACATTCGCCAATGGTTAATATTTCACAGCATTTGTGGAACACTTTTCGATACTTCTGTAATAGGATCTACAACTTCCACTAACAATTGCTTCCATGTACTAACATTCTATGCCAGGCATTATATTAGCCACTTTACTTGTCTCATATAATTTTTACAGCTACCCTCCAAGGTACCCATTACTACTGAGGCTTAGAAAAGTTCAATCAGTATGCCCAAGGCTTCACTGGTTAGGTAGAGCTTTCAGACCAACTCCAAAGCTTGTGCTTGTTAACAGTGTCATACCATAGACATAATTCTAAATTCAGAGAATTAAGGTACATGTGATTAACACTATTTGGTGATCTGACCTTTCTCCCACCCCATCTTTTCTATTTCAGGACCCCTCTTTTTACTGAATGCTGAGGAAATCACAGAAGAAATAGGGAATATGTGGAGGACAATATACAAATTGACCAAGACCTTAGCGGACATGCCTGCACCTAGGCGCTTAGCAGAGAATGTGAAAATCAAGATTGATAAATTCAAGCAGCACATCCCTATCCTCACCATTTCCTGCAACCCAGGAATGAAAGACCGGCACTGGCAGCAGGTCCTTGTCACTGCCCACCCCACCAGCCCAGCCCGTTTCTGGTCCTGATAGCCCTTTGGAAGGCAGGAACCATTAATGGGCCAAGGTTCTTCTTTCTGAAAGGAGAATCTACTTGAGGCCAAGAGAGTAGTAAAGGCGGTGATACCCTTCCTGCCTCTCCACATGAATAGGCTGATCCTTTTCTTTGGGGACCCCATTGCTGGTGGTTGAGTATTAGTCCAGCCAGTGGCCACAAAAGCTCTCCTTATCTGCTTTCCTAAGCACATGGCTGCGCAGGGTCCTAAAGACAATAGTGCTCAGTTGCTCAGTTGTGTCTGACTCTCTGGGGCCCAATGGACTGTAACTCATGAGGCTCCCTTGTCCATGGAATTTTCCATGCAAGAATACTGAAGTGGGTTGCCGTTTTCTGCTCCAGGGGATCTTTCTGACCCAGGAGTCGAACCCATGTCTCTTTTGTCTCCTGCATTGGCAGGCAAATTCTTTACCACTAGCACCACCCGGGAAGCCCCAAAAGATGATAAGGGTCTCGAATTACAAGGAGAGGGGCCTGGATTTGTTCCTTGACCTAGGCTACACAAAAGAGAAAGTCTATTTCTGGGGGCTTCTAATGATGCCAAATGATTCCTACTTCAGCTTCATCGTCCAGCAGGCTATGTTCAGAAATAATTTTGCACTGTTTTCTTCAGCCCTTTTGAGTCCATAAATGAGAATAATAAATATTCTCCCTGAAAACGATGGGATTTTTACAAGCAATCAAGTGTGAGGGTGACAAATGTGGTGTGAATACTAATAAGAAAAAAGGAAACTCTGTGTTTGAAAATAGCCATCATATTCAAGAGCTTGCAATGGCCTTGAAACGTCTTCTACCAGGGAGTTGCTCTGTGTGGAGGTGGAGATGAGACTGGCTCTCCATACACAGATCCCTCCCTGACTGGGCCTGAAATTTCCTCTCTGAAAACCATGCACAAGACCAGGGACATTCTCTCTAAGAAGCAGTCTGAGAGCACCCTTATTAGGAGTATTGAAATTCAAAACATAAGCATAGGACGTAAAGAACAGAGCGAAGACGTCTAGTAGACTTTGGGTCTTGAACTGCCTCAGCAGACAGATCTATACAAGGACAGCCGCCTTACTTGGTACTCATGGGGTGCCTCTCCCTGTGGATCTAACCTGACTAGCACTTTGACCCATTTAGAGAGTGAGGTAGCCAGATGCCCTCCAGCAGTGCTAGGTCTCTCCATGAGATGGCAGTATAGAAAGTATCCTCATCAGTGGCATTTAAACAGTGTTACAGGGGACCCTCAGAAAGCCTTCCTCTCTCCATCTGCTGCTTCCCCTGTGAAGATAGTATTCTCATAGTTGGGCACTTTAAAAATCCCAACCATTCCTAGACATTAATAATTCTCACTTATAAGCCACTTAGATGGACAGATTGGGGGAGAAATTCCCTGGAATTAAAATAGTAACAATAATAGCTAAAGTGTACTGAGTACCAACTATGTACTGAGTACTGTTATATACTTTATGTGGATTCTCTCATTTCATCTTCCCAGCAATCCTTTGAAGATCAATAAATTGTCTCCATCGTCAGTGGAGGATGCATTCTCAGTTCTAAGTGCCAACTCAGGAGATCCTTGTTCACAGATTTGGCTCTGGCGGGGGTTCTGTAGGCTTAACCATCTGTAGCTCTCAAGGCTACAAAATGGATTTTCTAGGGTTGTGAGGTGGTGGTTTTGAGATTTCTGACCATTTCCCAGAACTTAAGCAAGAAAGGCTAGTCTCCACGTTTGAAACATAGACTTTATTGCTGCTGCAGTTTAAAACAGGATAGAACAGGTAACGCTACACTGATTATGTACCAAAGCTGACTCTCTAGGATGCTGCTGCCCAATGGAAATAATAAGCAAGTATGTAATTTTAAAGTTTCTAGTAGCCACATTTTTAAAAGTATAAACAGGTGAAATAAATTGTGAATATGTTTAACCAAACACGTCTAAAACATTATCAGTTCAATAGATAATCAATATAAAAACATTAATGTGATCTCTCTTTGAAATATGGCATGCTTTCACAAAACTCCAGCATATTTCAATATCAATTAGTTGCATTTCAAGTTCTCAATGACTACAGGGGGTTGCTGCTGCTGCTGCTGCTAAGTCACTTCAGTTGTGTCCGACCCTGTGCGACCCCATAGACGGCAGCCCACCAGGCTTCCCCGTCCCTGGGATTCTCCAGGCAAGAACACTGGAGTGGGTTGCCATTTCCTTCTCCAATGTGTGAAAGTGAAAAGTGAAAGTGAAGTCGCTCAGTCGTGTCCGACTCTTTGCGACCCCATGGACTGAAGCCTACCAGTCTCCTCCATCCATGGGATTTTCCAGGCAAGAGTACTGAAGTGGCTTGCCATTACCTTCTCCGACTACAGGGGGTTAGTGACTACGTATTGGACAGTATAACTTCAGGCTCTTAGAATTAGAAAACCAGATGCCTTTTTCATCTATATAATTAACAAAAGCAATTTAAAAATAAAACTACAAATCTCTGAGTCTTTCATAGGTCAAGTGCTATGCCAAGTGCTTTAGACAGTTATGTCATTTAACCCTAGAGATAATGTGTTGTTCTAAAGTCATACTTGAAGAATTAGAGAATAAATGAGAGCCCAGAGCCACCAGAAACAATTGTGCCGTTTGTTCTTGAGGAAATGCTATTTTTGTGCCCTACAGTTTGAATTGTACTTTCTAGAGTTATCCAGTATATAATCTGTACAACTATACCTAGAAGACCTATAGGAAACACTAAGGTATGGTGGATGAGAGATCTGGCCTCAGAATTAGATCCAAGTCCCAATTCTGATGGCTATTATGATCTATTAGCTGAATGGTCATAAACAAGATACTTAATTTCTTTATCTCAGTTTCCTTTTATGTAAAATGGGAATAATAATGTATTAGTACCTTCTTCACCTTGTTGGGAGAATGACGGAAGTACGTAAAGCTCTTAAAACAGTGCCTATCACATAGTAAGCCTGCAGTAATATTGCTTTTGTTATTTCATTACCTCAGTGGTCCTCCAGGTGATCTCAGAACCCAGATTGGAAGCTGTTTGAATTGGGTGATTCACTCACACTTTCACTCCACAAGTGCTTATTGATGTTACATTCCAGGCCCCAGGGACACAGGGCTGAATGAGACAGAACCTGATGCAACTTGCATATCCCTTCCTGCTCTGATATTCTTTAGTCCTACTGGAGCTGGGCAGATGCAAAACTGGGCAATAAGGTTTTTTACAGAGCTTCATTCCCCCAACTCACATGCTCTTCTTGAGCACACATAACCGTCATGCTGCCCAGGTCTCTCAATCCCTATAAAAGTGTTCAAAAGCCATCATAGACTTCATCAAAGACTGTTCACAGGGATATTTTCACTTAAAAGATAAAGTGGGGTAATATTTACATGAAAGAAATGGGCATAACAAGTGCTGACATTTCCAACCAGTTAGTACACTGAGTTGGAAGGGAGATTTTTCTCTTTCCCAGCACCCTCAGATCACAGAATTTGGGAATCTGTCTGTCCCATGTTTTATTCAGCACATCCAGCAGCTTCTGAGCATGAACCACATTTTTCCCTGGTTCACTGCCTGGGAGCACAAAACCGGACTTAGTTGTGAGGGCTGTTAGGTAGTGTGAGACCCATAAGGTACCCACATGTTTGCATTATGCCAAGTTCTGGTGGGAGAACAACCCCCAGTAAACCAGACACAATGCAGTTGGGGCCCTAGGCTGCCTCCAAGATACTTAGACCTGCACTGTCCAATTCGATAGCCACTTGCTACACTCAGCTATTTAAACATAAATAAGTAAAATAAAATTTGAAAATCAGTTCCTCGGTCACATTAGCCACCATCTCAGGGCTCACCAGCTGAATGTGACTGATGGCTCCTGCCCAAGACAGCACAGCTCTAGAACATTTCAGTCATCACAAGAAGTCTACTGAACAACACTAATTTGGACAATACACACTTGTTTTTTTCTCTTCGCAGATCAGTGAGATTGTCGGCTATGAAATAAAGCCCACTGAAACGACTTGTCTCTCAAATATGCTGGAATTTGGATTTGGCAAATTCATTGAAAAGTAAGACGTCTCCTTTCAGAAAGTTTTTTGGTCAAGGTATCTGTAATTTCCTATAGTTGTGTGACTGGCTGTATAGCAAGCTACATTTCTCATTCTGGTTTAGGAGAACCTCTATTTCAGCTGACTAGCAGCTGGTGAAGCTTTCATCTCCAGCTGTGGAGTTTCTGTTTTTTGTTTAATATTTATTTATTTGGCTGCATCAGCTCTTAGTTGCAGGATCTTTGATCTTCGTTGTGGCATGTGGGATCTTTAGTTGCAGCATGCACACTCTTAGTTGAAGCGTGTGGGATCTAGTTCCCTGACCAGACATTGAACCCAGCCCCTTGCATTGGGAGTGCAGAGTCTTAGCCACTGGGCCACCTAGGGAAGTCCCTTCAGTTGCAGAGTTGATGTCAGATTACAACTAGAAAATTGAGTTAGAGATTCTATTTCAAAAATAAAATTTTTTAAAGAGTTCTTTGAACCTGAGCTCCAAGTCCAGCTAGACTTTGGGCAAGACCATAGAACTTCTCTGGGCCTCAGTTTCCTCCTTGTTAAACAACAGCAACAAACAGAAGGGGCTCTCTGAGCTAAATAAAATATGGTCAAATGAGAGATCTCTTCACTTGCTTTCTCTCCTTCTCCAAATGCCCCTAGAGTTTGCATGTGAGAATTTGTACTATTGAAACTGCTGTTTTTATGACCAGAGATTCTCAGAACCCTGTTTGTTTTTCCATACTTCCTTTAGGGTGATGGGTGGGGAGATGTGTTCCTGAGACTAAAGACCCCGTTAGGCAACTGGGTTTGGGCTCACTCAACACACATGATTCTCGGATTGTGATCCCAGTCCAGCTACATCAGCATTACCAGCGAACTTGTTAGAAATGCACATTCTCAGGTGCCACCCCAATTTGTTCAATCAGAAATTCAAGGGGTGAGCACTGCAATCTGTGTTTTAACAAATACTCCAGGTCAGTGCTGTGCAGTACAGGAGCAGCTTGCTACATGTGGCCTCTCAGCCTTTGAAATGTAGCCTTTCTGAATTTGCTGTGCTGAGCGTGTAAATAAAGGCTGGCCTTCAAAGATTTATTAAGGAAAAAAAAAGCAAAATACCTATTTTAAATAGTGATTATGTGTTGAAATTATAATATTTTATTGTTGTTGTTCAGTCGCTCAATCATGTCTGACTCTTTGCGACCCCATGGACTGCAGCATGCCAGGCTTCCCTGTCCTCCACTGTCTCCTAGAGTTTGCTCAAACCCATGTCCATTGAGTCAGTGATGCCATCCAACTATCTCATCCTCTGTCACCTACTTCTTTTCTTGCCTTCAGTCTTTCCCAGCATCAGGGTCTTTTCCAATGAATCAGCTCTTTGCATCAGGTAGCCAAAGTATTGGAGCTTCAGCTTTAGTATCAATCCTTCTAATGAATCTTCAGGACTGATTTCCTACTGGTTGGATCTCCTTGCTGTCCAAGGGACTCTCCAGAGTCTTCTCCAGCACCACAACTCACAAGCATCAATTCTTTAATGCTCAGCCTTTTGTATGGTCCAACTCTCATATCCATACAGGACTACTGGAAAAATCATAGCTTTGACTAGATGGACCTTTGTCAGCAAAGTAATGTCTCTGCTTTTTAAATCACTGTCTAGGTTCATCATAGCTTTTCTTCCAAGGAGCAAATGTCTCTTAATTTCATGGGTACAGTCACCATCTGCAGTGATTTTGGAGCCCATGAAAATAAAGTCCTGTTACTGTTTCGATTGTTTCCCCATCTATTTGCGATGAAGTGATGGGATCGGATGCCATGATCTTCGTTTTCTGAATGTTGAGCTTTAAGGCAACTTTTTCACTCTCCTCTTTCACTTTCATCAAGGGGCTTTTTAGTTCTTCTTCACTTTCTGCCATAAGGGTGGTATCATCTGCGTGTCTGAGGTTATTGATATTTCTCCCGGCAATCTTGATTCCAACTTGTGCTTCTTCCAGCGCAGTGTTTCTCATGATGTACTCTGCATATAAGTTAAATAAGCAGGGTGACAATATACAGCCTTGACATACTCCTTTTCCTATTTGGAACCAGTCTGTTGTTCCATGTCCAGTTCTAACTGTTGCTTCCTGACCTGCATACAGGTTTCTCAAGATGCAGGTCAGGTGGTCTGGTATTCCCATCTCTTTCAGAATTTTCCACAGTATATTGTGATCCACACAGTCAAAGGCTTTGGCATAGTCAATAAAGCAGAAATAGATGTTTTTCTGGAACTCTCTTGCTTTTTTGATGATCCAGCGGATGTTGGCAATTTGATTTCTGGTTCCTCTGCCTTTTCTAAAACCAGCTTGAACATCTGGAAGTTCACAGTTCACGTATTACTGAAGCCTGGCATGGAGAATTTTGAGCATTACTTTACTAGCGTGTGAGGTGAGTGCAGTTGTGTGGTAGTTTGAGCATTCTTTGGCATTGCCTTTCTTTGGGATTGGACACATGCATTTTCACCAAGTTTATGTAATTTTATTAAAGGGCCTCATTTTCCCCAGTAAGATGTTCCGAAGAAATAGCGGCTCTAGAATAATTATGCTGCACTGAGTATTTTATATGTATTGGCCAACTTATCCATCACAACAACCTAATATTCTAGGTAATTTTAGTCACGTTTTACAGATGAGAAAATAAATTGATTAGAGAAATTAAGTAACTATCCAGAGGTCGCAAGAACCAAGACCTGAGCCCAGGCTAGCTGACTTCAGAGCCTTAATTGTTACTCTTTACTGCCTTGAAAGATAAACCCACCTTTGGAGACAGAGTGTGAGTAAGTACACAGCATCCTGCCACACTTCTCGCCACCGGGCTCAGTTGTGACAGATCCAGAAGTGGTAATGCCTTGGCCAAGTTGTTAACCTCTGTGTGCCCAGTCTCCTTATCTGTAAAATAGAAATAATAATAGTAACCAGGTGATCAAGAGTTATTGTGAGGATTATGAGATAAGGCATGTAACCTGAACTGACTTAATTTTTAAGTTCTCAGCTACCACCTATTAGTGAGGTATGGTGCCCTCTATATATAGCTCACTCTCTGTAGTTAAGGTAGTTTTATCACAGCCCACAGTTAGTTAGGGGGCTTCCCTGGTGGCTCAGACAGTAAAAGAATCTGCAATGCTGGAGACCCAGATTTGCTCTCTGAGTCAGGAAGATCTCCTGGAGAAGAGAATGCTACCCACTCGAGTATTCTTGCCTGGAGAAATCCATGAACAGAGATGCCTGGCAGGCTACAGTCCATGGGGTCACAAAGAGTCAGACATGACTGAGTGACTAACAGTGCATTTGGATAAGGTCAATTTAATATACTTCATGGACTCCCAACCTTAGTAATCCCCTCCTGCAATTATCTGCATAATCATAAGTCATAAGGCACATTTCCAAGCATTTTGTCTTATTTAATTATACCAAAACCTTTGATATGGGCAAATGGGGACTGAAGGCCTGTCAAGTGACTTAGTCACAGCCACACATCCAGCCTATTTGTCTCATACTCATCTGGGTTGACACCTGCCTTTATTATTCTCTTTATGCTCACTCAATTTAGTTGTCTCCTGAGAAGGTCACATTTAGGATGGTGACCATGCTGCTGATGTGTTCATCTGGCATTATCCATGCCTCTTCTACTTCCCTCCGTGAGGCTAAATTTGGGTTTTCAGCTCAACTCAGTTGCCCTGTTTGGCTGACCACATGTGAGTGATTCTATTGCTCCTCCGATAGAGAGGGCAGAAAGTACATAGTTGGGGAGAAAGAAACACTGGATTAGGAGTCAGAGGAACTGGTGTCTAGACCTGGTTCTGGCCCTCTGCAGCTGTATATGTGGCTTTGGACATGTCACTTGCTTCCTCTGGGCTTCAGTTTGCTAAAATGTATGTAAAGATCAGATGGATACAATGAAAGAGAGTGCTGAGGCAGACAGAATAATCCTTTTCCCTCTAAGAACTCTGCTTCCCAGTTCTTCAGCCACACCTGGATTTAGCTCTCCTGCAGAAAGAAGAAGAATTTATCTTCCCCTTCTCTCACTATGTCTCTCTTTCTATGGAACCTCTAGAGGGGCTGTTCCATGGATAGGCCAATGCATCAGGAAAATATCAGATATGTTTTTTAAAAGTATGGACAGAAAGTGGAGAAAAAGCCATCATATAAATTAACAGAAGTTCTAAGATCTGAATAAGAAGTCAATAATAAATCAAACCTGCGTCTCTTAAGTCTCCTGCACTGGCAGGCAGGTTCTTAACCACTCATATCACCTGGGAAGCCCACTAATTCTGAAGTAAATAGGAATAAGGAGTAAATGAAAATGGAAAAAAGATCTTGTTTTAATGCTTAAAATAGTGGTTCTCAACTGGGGATGTGCACCCCCAGGGGATACTTTGCAACACCTGGAGACATTTTTAGTTGGTGCAACTGGCAAGGGGTGAGGACTAGGGGAGTCAGCTACTGGCATCTAGTGGGTTGAGGCCAAGGATGCTACTAAACATCCCGCAGTGCGAAGAACAGCCACTCGCAACAAAGAATTATCTCCCTGTATTAGTTTTCTAGTGCTGCTGTAACAAATACCATAATCCAATTGGCTTAAACAACACAAATTTACTTTCTCACAATTGTAGGTTTGAAGTCTAAGGTCAAAGGGGTTTTTCTTGGGGGTGGGGGCAGGGGATAGGGACTGAGGGCTGGGATTTGGTTTCTTCTAAGGCCTCCCTCCTTGACTTGCAAATGACTGCCTGCTCCTGTGTCCTCCTATGGTCTTCCCTCTATGTATGTATCTTAATCTCCTCTTCCAATAAAGATTCCAGCCACTGGTCCAGTGGCTAACACTTCGCACTCCCAATGCAAGAGGCCCAGGTTCAATCCATGGTTGGAGAACTATGATCCCACATGCCACAACTAAAGACCCGGCACAGCTAAATAAATAAATACTTTTTTTTTTTTTTTAATGATACCAGTCATATGACCTCATTTTAATTTAACTACATCTTCAAAGACTTATTTGGGCTTCCCAAATAAGTGGTAAAGAACCTACCTGCCAATGCAGGAGACATAAGAGACATGGGTTCAATCCCTGGGTAAGGAAGATTTCCTGGAGGAGGGCATGGCAACCCACTCCAGTATTCTTGCCTGGAGAATCCCATGGACAGAGGAGCCTGGCAGGCTGCAGTCCATAGGGTCACACAGAGTCAGACACAACTGAAGTGACTTAGCACGCAAAGAACTATTCATGTCCAAACAGGATAACTCACATTATGAGGCACTGGAGGTTAAGACTTCAATATGATTTTTGGAGAGATACAATTTAGCCTTTAATATAGCCCCGAAAGTCCATAGTGCCAAGGGTAAAGAAACCCTGCAAAACATTGGAGATACTGGTAAATATTAGAAGAGGATGGTAAACTTTTTGTAAAATTAAAGGCTTTTAAAATTTCTCTAATGGCTGAGCTGAAATTCCTCCTTTGATGTATTTTTGATGCCTCCTCTGTTGATGTTACTATCACTCTGTCTCCTCTTTAGACTGGAGCCCATCGGTGCAGCTGCCAGTAAGGAATACTCTCTGGAGAAAAACTTGGAGAAAATGAAGTTAGACTGGGTTAACATGACGTTCAACTTTGTGAAGTACAGGGACACTGTGAGTCTCAGTCCAACAGTTCAGCCCCCTGAGAGCAGCCCATTTATTATGTAGTAAATTACAGAAGGGATTCAAAATAGCAAGAGAATCAAGGAAGAAGGATCTCTAATCTGTCTTAAAATTTTTTATTGATACATAATTGACATATAACATTTGTAAGTTTAAAGTATACAACGTGTTGATTTAATTCTTTTACATATTGCACTATGACTACCATCCAATATGATTACCATTAACACCCCTATCATGTCACATACCTATCCTTTCCTTTCTGTGGTAGGATAATTAAGGTCTAGTCTTAGCAGCTTTGAAGTTTTTAATACAGCATTGTTGTCTATAACCACTATGCTGTTGCATTAGCTTGTTTCCTCCTGTCTGACTTCCTGTGCCAGGCAGCCTTCATTCCACACACCATGGAAGGATGCATTTTCAAATGAGAAAGGCCTTTTAATTCAGAGCAACAAGCTTTCTATTGAAAAGGAGCTGAATAGCCTCCCGAATTAGCACCTCCCAGGGAAGGCACCCCAGGTCCCTCAGAAATATAACTGAGGTGGACAGTACTCAGCACTTCTCAAGTGTTATTAAGTGCAGGAATCACCTGAGAGTCTTTCTAAAGTGGAGGTTCTGATCCAGCAAGCTTAAGCTGAGTCCCGAGGTTCTGCAATTCCAGCAAGCTCCCAAGTAATACTGAAGCTGTGGTCTCTGGACCCACATTTTGAAGAGCAAGGCTGTACACTTTCTTTTCACTGGTGCTTCTAGAAAATATATAAGTTCATAGAGTGCATAAACCTGAAAGGTTTGCTCAGCCATCTTCAGAGGCTGTCTTGTTCTTGGGGTGGGCCATGAGAAGGAGAGCTTGCTGCTTAGGTGAGGCAACAGGCAGAAATTCATATAATGCAGGGCACTGGCTCTTTAAGCAGTGCATCTCAACCCTGGTACTCCTTCTGGTCACTCAGTTCCAATGTGCCTGTGTTGAGGGTGGCTGGGGAGCACTCCCACACTACCATGCAGTATATGACACCAGCTGGGTGCCTTACGATTCAATTCAGTTGTAAGTAGACACTATCTACCCAGAGATTCCATAGGTTAAGACTACAAGACTGCCAATTCTCCTCACCCCCGACTTCAGATGCCAGTCTCAAGCCCAGGTTATCGTGCTTCTGACCAACCAGCTATAGATTGGAGGTCTCTCCTTGGGTTCATTTAATTTGTTAGAACTCAGAAACAGTTTACTTAATAGATCACTGGATTATTATAAGATATAGGACCCAGGAACATCCAGATGGAATGCCTAGGGCAAGGTATGGGGGAGTGGTGTGGCATTTCCATGCTCTTTCTGAGCATGCCACTCACCCAGATCTCATGTTCACCAACTCAGAAGCTCTCTGACCACTCTCCTTTTGAGTTTTTATAAAGGCTTCATTACTTTGGCATAATTGACTAAATCATTGGCCATTGGTAATTGAACTCACTCTCCATCCCCATTCCCCTGCCAGGAGACAAGTTGGTGGACTAAAAGTTCCAACCCTCTAATCACAGGGTTGACTCTCCTGACAACCAACTCCCCACCTTAGATGTGGTACAAAAGCCACCTCATTAAGAAAACAAAATCTCTGTCATCCCTTAGGAAATTCCAAGGGTTTTAGGAGCTGTGCCAACAACAGGGACAGAGGCCAATTATCTGTCTTACTATAAATCACAACATTACTCTGGCCTGGGATTCTGTATTTTTAAGGCACCCCTGAATTTTTTCTTATCTCTCCTTGCTGTTCTTTGGAACTCTGCATTCAGATGTTTAAATCTTTCCTTTTCTCCTTTGCTTCCACTTCTCTTCTTTTCACAGCTATTTGTAAGGCCTCCTCAGACAGCCATTTTGCTTTTTAGCATTTCTTTTTCTTGGGCATGGTCTTGATCCCTGTCTCCTATACAAGAAAATTATAGACATCAAGGAAACATTTCATGCAAAGATGGGCTCGATAAAGGACAGAAACCGTATGGACCTAACAGAAGCAGAAGATATTAAGAAGAGATGACAAGAATACACAGAAGAACTGTACAAAAAAGATCTTCATGACCCAGATAATCACTATGGTGTGATCACTCACCTAGAGCCAGACATCCTGGAATGTGAAGTCAAGTGGGCCTTAGAAAGCATCACTACGAACAAAGCTGGTGGAGGTGATGGAATCCCAGTTGAGCTATTTCAAATCCTGAAAGATGATGCTGTGAAAGTGCTGCACTCAATATGACAGCACATTTGGAAAACTCAGCAGTGGCCACAGGACTGGAAAAGATCAGTTTTCATTCCAAACCCAAAGAAAGGCAATGCCAAAGAATGCTCAAACTACCGCACAACTGCACTCATCTCACACACTAGTAAAGTAATGCTCAAAATTCTCCATGCCAGGCTTCAGCAATATGTGAACCGTGAACTTCCAGATGTTCAAGCTGGTTTTAGAAAAGGCAGAGGAACCAGAGATCAAATTGCCAACATCCACTGGATCATGGAAAAAGCAAGAGAGTTCCAGAAAAACATCTATTTCTGCTTTACTGACTATGCCAAAGCCTTTGACTGTGTGGATCACAATAAACTGTGGAAAATTCTGAAAGAGATGGGAATACCAGAGCACCTGACCTGCCTCTTGAGAAACCTATATGCAGGTCAGGAAGCAACAGTTAGAACTGGACATGGAACAACAGACTGGTTCCAAATAGGAAAAGGAGTACGTCAAGGCTGTATATTGTCACCCTGCTTATTTAACTTATATGCAAAGTACATCATGAGAAATGCTGGGCTGGAAGAAGCACAAGCCAGAGTCAAGATTGCCGGGAGAAATATCAATAACCTCAGATATGCAGATGACACCACCCTTATGGCAGAAAGTGATGAAGGACTAAAAAGCCTCTTGTTGAAAGTAAAAGAGGAGAGTAAAAAAGTTGGCTTAAAGCTCAACATTCAGAAAACGAAGATCATGGCATCTGGTCCCATCACTTCTTGGGAAATAGATGGGGGAACAGTGGAAACAGTGTCAGACTTTATTTATTTGGGCTCCAAAATCACTGCAGATGTTGACTACAGCCATGAAATTAAAAGACGCTTACTCCTTGGAAGGAAAGTTATGACCAACCTAGATAGCATATTCAAAAGCAGAGACATTACTTTGCCAACAAAGGTCCATCTAGTCAAGGCTATGGTTTTTCCAGTGGTCATGTATGGATGTGAGAGTTGGACTGTGAAGAAAGCTGAGTGCCAAAGAATTGATGCTTTTGAACTGTGGTGTTGGAGAAGACTCTTGAGAGTCCCTTGGACTGCAAGGAGATCCAATCAGTCCATTCTAAAGGAGATCAGTCCTGGGTGTTCATTGGAAGGACTGATGCTAAAGCTGAAATTCCAGTACTTTGGCCACCTCATGCGAAGAGTTGACTCATTTGAAAAGACCCTGATGCTAGGAGGGATTGGGGGCAGGAGGAGAAGTGGATGACAGCGGATGAGATGGCTGGATGGCATCACCGACTCGATGGACATGAGTTTGAGTGAACTCCGGGAGTTGGTGATGGACAGGGAGGCCTGGCATGCTGCGATTCATGGACACGGACACGATTTGAGCAACTGAACTGACTGACTGAACTGACTGACTTTTTTAAAGTGCAGTGTGAATTGAGAACTAAAACCCTAAATGCTCTCATACTTCCCTGTCTCCCAGGCTGCATGTCATCCATTGTGACTTCTTTTGCTCTTTCTCTCAATGCCTTGATTTCATTTGATTAACAACTGTAGACAAGTCAATGGAAGGGAGGAAAACTGGGGCCCCTCCCAGAAAGACCAGGCCAAAAGGTGTTACATGATCTGATTGGATTAGATAGATAGAGGCTTTGGGGCTGAGTTGAGGAGTTAAGTTGAGGAACCTGATAACAGCTCAGTTACTTCTGGCCAGTCTTCAGAGTTTTTGATTGAAGTAGCTATAGGCAATGGTCAACAGCAAAATAAGAATCAAGGTACCACTTTATTAAATAGCTGGACTTACCTCCCACTACAGAGCTACTGGTAAAAGGTGGATGAGAAAATATATTCTAGCTCCAAATTAACCACCCAGATATAAGCCTGAAGGAAGTGAAAACAGAGTAAGAAAGACCAGACCTACCACAGGGGGACAGCCCCTTATCAGCTTGCTTGCCACATGGCCCAAGAAGAGAAGTCTATCTACAAGGACTAACTTTTAAGACATAGTAACCCTAACTACTAGTAAAATATGCCAAAAAAAGGTGCTATTGGTATCTGAGTACTTTTAAAATGGTTCCCTCCCCCCAAAGAAATACTTAACAGCTTTGCTTATGAAGTAACTGAGTTCAGACAAACTTAAATATTTGTGCCCCATCAACTTAATAACTGAAAAAAGTACATATAAATTAAAAGAAAATATTTGTATTTTATTTTAAAATAACTGAAGTTATTTGCTGTGAGTTTGCTGTAGTGCCCTGGGGCACATGGTTTGGGAATGAAACCTAATCTAAGCAGATTAGCAGTTGATTCTACCCGAGGAAGCCAGGAAAGCAAGTGAACAGAAAATCAGAAACACAGAGAAGAGGACAGAACTCTTTCTCCTCCAGACAGCAGATTCTAGTTGCAGATCTAGGTTTGAACCACATTTGTTTTCTGCAAAGGAGGTAGAAAAGTCTTTAAGAATATTTTCAAAGTAGAAAATAGAAAACTCTCTCTGCTATAAGACATAGTGTCCCATAGAGGTGGAGATCTGAGCTGTGAGTCCTTTGGGGATCAGTATGAAAAGTTGTGGGAAAGAGGTCTGATTTTAACAGGGTGGGTCATTTTTATTTGCAGGATACAAGCATCTTGTGTGCAGTTGATGACATTCAACTGTTACTTGATGATCATGTGATAAAAACCCAGACCATGTGTGGCTCTCCATTTGTCAAACCAATAGAAACTGAATGCCGGGTAAGAGGAAATGAGATTAAATGTTTTGTGATGGCCCATTAGGCTCTGGGTTTCTTGGAGGAGCAGAAAGTTTTTGTTTTGTTTTTACTTTTTGACCATACCACGAGGCATGTAGAACCTTAGTTCCCCAACCGCTGTAGTGGAAGCGTGGAGTCTTAACCACTGGACTGCAAGGAAGTCCTAAAAGAAGATTTTTAAGTTCAATTAAAAAGAAAATCCACTTTCTCTTGATGAAAAGCGGCAACAACAAAAGACTGAGTGTTAGTCATTCAACTGTGTCCAACTTGTGTAATCCCATAGACTGTAGCCCAACCAGGCTTCTCTGTCCATGGAATTTCAGGCAAGAATGCTGGAGTGAGTTGCCATTTCCTTCTCCAGGGGATCTTCCCCACCCAGGGATTGAACCTGGGTCTCCCATGTTGTAGGCAGACTCTTTACCAAGTGAGCCACCAGGGAAACTTATAAAGACTGAAAGCAATAACCAAGTAAGCCTTTTTAACAGTCTGGCAGACTGAGCTTTTGCGACAGTCTGCTAAAAGAGAAGATAAGTGTTTTGAGTACAGCGAACAAAAATACATTTGGAAAGTATCTTATCGGTTTTAGAAATCTAGAATGTAAACTACTGGAGGTTAGCCTCCAGTTGATGTAGTAGAAGTAGAATAGGCTAAGGACATAGACTCGAGTCTGAGTGTGTTCAAATTCTGACTCTGTCCCTTATTGGTTGTGTGACTTTGGACCAGTTACTTGAATATGTCAGTTTCTGCATCTGTAAAGCAAGTTTTATAATAATATCTCCCTTGTGAATCTGTTGGATTAAATTGGTTTTCACGTACATAAAGCACTTGGACCATCACTTGGCACAGAGGAAGCCTTAAAACTATTATTGTTATTGTTGTTTTTTAAGATGACCCTGAAAATCAGGATATTTTTAAAATTCCTTTTTAGGCTTGTTTTTTCTTAATTATTATTATTCCTTTTTAGACTTTTTTTTTTAATTATTCCTGGTTTTTTTTTATTATCCCTTAAAAAGTTAAGATGAACCTTAACTTTTTAACTATCTCTTTCAGGATGCTTTCCAGTGTAAATTTTTTAAACAAGCTTGTAGCAGAGCTAACGCTTTCAGTTAATTGGCAGCATTGTTGTTGTTGTGATTATTCCACTAGGAACTCTATAAGGATAAGGAATCTTGTTTTCTCTTTCATTGCTGTATCCACTTTGCCTACAAGAGTGACCAGGACATAGGGGTCACTCAGTAAGTATTTGTGGAACAAGTGAATGACTGAATAAGTTAATGAATGCACCATTTGTTTAGTCAGTGGGTCTGTGATGCATAGTGGCATGTTAATGATTCAGATGTGAAATGCTAAATTTGCAGAAATGGGAAGAAAAGCTAGTTCGTGTGCAGGAAATTTTGGATGCCTGGTTAAAGTGCCAAGCCACTTGGCTGTACCTGGAACCAATCTTCAGTTCAGAGGACATCATAGCCCAGATGCCAGAAGAGGGCAGGAAATTTGCCATCGTTGATAATTACTGGAAATCACTTATGTCCCAAGCTGTGAGTTTTCACTCCCTAGCACATCTTACCATCAGGAATGTGTGATGCCATATAGATGTTCCTCATTATGCAATCCTACCATGTCTCTTGAAATCTATAAGTAAACTGGACTTTACCTAAGCTGATTTTTGCAAATTCAATATCTTTATACTTTTTTAAATTTCTGGTTATTTATTATTAAAAATTCAAACATGGGAATAGCAAATATTAAAATTAATGGCCTTTTGAAGTCCCAGCTTCATAGAGGTAACTATTTAAATTTAGATAATTTAGCTCCCATTCCTCATGAGATATAAGACTTTATTTGTTACAGGATAATATAATAAAGCTTATAAATCGAGAATAATTTTAGAATTCAAATAATTCACTATATTTAGTTACTCAGTTATTTAACAAATGTTCAAGGGGCCAGAGCAGATTAGTATAGAATATCATGGTCTGATTCCACAATCCCAGTAGTTAAAATATAATTGGCTTTGTTGCTTTTAGGTGCCCAACCCCAGCCCATTCAATCATGGACAGAGCAAAAGGGTATTATTATGAGCAGTCACCCTTGTGGGATTAGGAGGTGATTAGGCTAGGAGGGTCATTAATTGATGCACTAGTCACACACTTATTACAGTAATCAGTCTCAGAATCTGGGACCTCTTGATGATTATCACCTTTTTATGGAACCCAGGTGAAAGATACCAGGGTTTTGATGGCAGCGGACCAGCCACGGATGGCTGAGAGACTTCAAGAAGCCAACCTTCTGTTGGAGGACATCCAGAAAGGGCTGAATGATTACTTGGAGAAGAAGAGACTATTTTTTCCCAGGTATCTAGTATTGTTCTCTTGTTTGAATTTGCCCTCTTGACCCACATATTGGTAGAATTACATTTTTTTTTTTTTATACTGAGAGTTGGCTTCTACTCGTCTATTCCATGAGCTTCTTTGATGGCTCAGTCGGTAAAGAATCCACCTGCAGTGTGGAGACCTGGGTTCAATCTCTGGGTTGGGAAGATCTCCTGGAGGAGGGCATGGCAACTCACTTCAGTATTCTTGCCTGGAGAATCCCCATGGACAGAGGAGCCTGCCAGGCTACCATCCATAGGGTTACAAAGAGTTGGACACAACTGAGCGACTAAGCACACAAGCACACACACACATCTATTCCATATTCTTTAGAGGTTTTCCATTCCCCAAGAGACAGCTCTCAGGGGTAATGCATGTCTTCATAGTCACTATTTAGAGTGAGGTTGAATGGACACCAATGGAGCCAGCATAGTCAGACACCCAGTTAGAGGGGTATAGTACTCAAAACCCTGGACTTTGGAGTTAAGCAGACCTCATAACCACGTATGGCTATCCAGCACTTGAAATGTGGCTAGTGTAACTTAGTAAAATTTTAATTTATTTAGTATTAATTTTTTAAAGGTAAATAGCCACATTTGGCTAAGGGCTTCAGTGTTGGATAACACAAATACGGCACAGATAGTGAAAAAAACCTTGACTTGGAAGCACAAAACTTTGTTAAGAGGAAACCTCTGAAATATGAGCTTCCAATCATATGCCCACTAATGTTTTTCCTAATAAAAATATGAATAATAGCCAACATTAATACAGTATTTACCATATGCCAGGTCACCACTTTAAGTGCCTACACATATTATCTGATTTAGCCCTTACAATAATCCTATGAAGTTGCTAACATTGTTTTTACCCCAGTTTTACAAATGAGGAAACAAAACTTGCTGAAAAGCATAAGACTGGTAAATGGACAAATTCAGGTAGTCTGGATAAGACACTCAGTTATTTAAATTTTCTGAGCTTCATCTTCTCCCTAAGTTAATTAACTACATATACAAAGTATCAGTATTTCTTTGTGTATTTTTATGGAATAAAACAAAGCACTCTCAGAAAAGACTTGGAAAATGTTCTTGATAGTCACATGTTTTAAATGAATTTTATCTTGAAAATACAGAGTGCTAAATAATATTTTTAGTTTTAAATTATACAAAATACTAATTATTACTCTTATGGCCATTGAGCCTTATTCATTGTTACACATGATGAATTCGTAGAGATCACCTATTTGAATTTCACTTGGGAGTGGGAGAAATTGACATCCTAATTAGATAATGGTTAGTCAACTACCCAACAAATAATTATTGAGTTATTCCTATCCATTCAACCCTCAGTTACAGTGTGTTAATTTGCTTTGCTACATAACAAGCCACCTCCAAACTTAGAAGTGTAAAACAGCAACTGTTTACTGAGCCCACATTTTTGTGGGTTGGAAAACTAGGCAGAGCTCAGCTGGGTAGTTCTGGCTTCATCAGGGCTCACTCATGTTGATTGCAGTCAACTGGCAGTCCGTCGCCTCAATCACTTGTCTGATGGTTAGTTTCCTGTTGGCCAGGGCAGCAAGGATAATTGAGCCAAATGTCTTTCAACCTCCAGAAGGCTAGCCTGGGTTTATTCATATGGTGATGGTTGCAGTGTTCCCAAAAGCAGCAGGAGTTGAAACTTCAAGGCCTCTTGATGCCTAAGCTTGAAACTAGTGCAAATTCATATCTTCCAAAATCTATTGGCCAAAGCAGGACTCAGAGCCAGCCAAGTTTCAAGAGATGTGAAAACAGACTTCATCTCTTGAACAAAGAAGTTACAAATATCGTGGCCTTTTGTAGATAGTGAAGGACAGAGAAGCCTGGTGTGCTGCAGTCCGTGGGGTTACAAAGGGTTGGACATGACACAGCAACTGAACAACAATACATACAGTGAAAACTGTCATTATATGATCCTTCCATTACTGAATGTAAAACCTAGTGGTTACTGTAGAGATTTATCCCTAGAACATTTTCTGAAAGTTTGCTGTCCCTGCCCTTAAGGTCTAAGTAAGAGAGTGAAGCTATCTTATTATCTCTGATATAAAACATGATAAAGCCCTCTGCACATAAATAGGCTCATTATTAATGTGCACTTATTTCCCACCTGTAACATTTTCTGAGAATAAGGAAAGATAAGGAAGTTTTCTTTCCTCCTGCCCAGTAGTTCTCAACACTGCTTGCACATTAGAATCGCAGGGATTTTTAAAAATATAAGATCCCAGATCAGTATTGGAATCTCTGGGCAGTGGAACCTTGGCATTAAAACTTTTTTCCCTAAACTCTGCAGGTGATTCTAAGCTGTAGACAAGGTTAAGAACCACTGCTCTGTTTAGATGTCTTTCAACTGATACCAGCTCCTCACGCACAGCCATATAAAACCCACATATAGCAGCTTTCATCATTTTTTCTTTTTTTTTGCTCTGAGTCAAAACTGTCTCCAGTCTCTATGCCCTAGATGAAAAACGGTGAAGGGGAGTTGGCCTTAGATAAGGCCCTAGAAGTAGCTGGTGTTCACTAGACTGTCATCTGCCTGACGGGGAGTATCACTTCTGTTGGGAACAGAAGCTCTTAGAAGAGATTCCAGTAGCCATCTTGCTTTGCTTTGAAATAGGTTCTTCTTCCTATCAAATGATGAGCTGCTGGAGATATTGTCAGAGACAAAGGACCCTCTCCGGGTGCAGCCACACTTGAAGAAGTGCTTTGAAGGAATTGCCAAGCTGGAGTTTACAGACAGTCTGGAGATTGTGGGCATGATCAGCTCAGAAAAAGAAATCGTTCCATTCAAACAGAAAATCTACCCAGCTCAAGCCAAAGTAATTCCATTTACCCATTTTTGAGTTCTTTTCTTTATAACAGCAAAACAGAGAGAAGCAGATTATATGTTGGTTAAGCATTTAGACTCTGGTTTCAGACTGTGTGGAACATTTAGATTCCACAACTTAATGATGGGGTAACTGGGGCTTCCCTGATAGTTCAGCAGGTAAAGAATCTGCCAGCAATACAGGAGACACAGG
Organism: Bos grunniens; assembly: GCF_055505025.1. NCBI lineage: Eukaryota > Metazoa > Chordata > Mammalia > Artiodactyla > Bovidae > Bos > Bos grunniens. The sequence continues at coordinate 23,892,374 of NC_141189.1, forward strand.
AAATGTGGGTTCAATCCCTGGGTCAGGAAGATCCTCTGGAGGAGGAAATGGCAACCAATCCAGTATTCTTGCCTGAAAAATCCATGGGCAGAGGAGCTTGGCGGGCTACAAGCCAATGGGTCACAGAGTCGGACATGACTGAGAGACTAAGCACACAGCACAGCCGACTTTGGGGAACTAATCTTTCTGGGTCTGCTTGTTCATCTCTAAGATGGAGATTATACTGCAATTCACATGGCACCCTAAATTTGTGGAAAATTTTCAATAAAGCTTGATGTGGAAACAGTAGCAGGAACCAGATCCAAGCAACTTACTATTTAAATCTACATGAGCAGATCTAAATTCAAAGAGATCCAGTCAGATCAATAAACCGTCCAGTAGGGGCAGGTGTTTTTAAAGGTCAATAATACATCATGGATTTAATGCCATTTAGCTCACATTTTTAGTACATGTGCCCTTATATAACGAGTAAAATGTGAGTTACTTCCACTCTTGCTGAACATGACAGCACTTCACAGTAGAAGTAGACTAGCATTCTTGGCCTTGCTCGGTAGACCATTTTTGCCACCCACACATTTAAGTTTCAGCAACTAGGAATCACACCTTGGAACCAGACACCAGCTAGCCTACAAGTACTTGAGGTCAGCAGGTACAGTTACCTGAAACTCTAACACTGGATAATATGCTGCACATTCTAATTACCTGTAGAGATTTTTAAAACTCCATTTGTCCTGGCTGCATCCCATACCAATCAAATCAGAATGTCTGGGAGTGGGGTTCAGGAATCCATAACTTTTAAAGAACTCCAGATGATGCCAATGCTCAGCAAAGTTTGAGGACCCCTGGAATAATGCAAGAATTAAAACTGTTCAATTAGAAATGGACAGTTTATTTTATGAACTTGTAGACTAAAAAAATGTACCACCTAAAAGTTGAGTTCTGTTTTATTCAGCATACATTCTTAGGATGTCAAGTTAGGGAGGCAGCATCTCAAGTAAGCCTGAGAAAACTGCTGGAGGTTGGAGGGGAGCCAGGATATTTAGGAGTTTTGTGACTTCTGAATGTCAAAAGATTACTGTTAATGAAAGAAAACCAGATAGCACAAGTTAAGGAATTTATTGCTTTTATATGTATGAGAAGATGCAAGAGTCTGGGCTCACTGAAATCAGTCCTTTGATATCCACCTCAGCTATCTGGGGCCAGTATCCTGTGTTTTCACATCCTGAGTTTCCTCAAGCTGCACCTTTGGCGGTGACTGCAGCTTGTAGGCAGGTATTCTTTGTCTCCTTCCTGAGTTCCTTCAGGGCTCACCTTCAGGGGATACAGGGTGGCTGCAATTGCTGGTGGCTGCAACTTCTTTAATTAATGACATGACAGGCAATATATTATTTCTCAATCTAAAGTATAAATGTGTCAGTTGTCTCCTGTGAAGTTGTCTTTCAGAAAATGTGAAAGAAATGTATGTTAAAAAGTCTCTATTGTCCCTTTTTTGAAACATACACTTCTGAGAATACAGTAAATAAGTTTAACCAATAGTTAAAGAATATTGGCTTGAAGGTGTGCAAACCTTTGGCCTCCCTCCAGCCCTTTGCTGAGAGAAAGCTGGCCTCTGCCCATGGTCCCTCCCTCCAGGCTTGGTTAACTGTCCTCTCTGTCTGTCTCAACCTGCAGGGCATGGTGGAAAAATGGCTCCTGCAGGTGGAACAGATGATGCTTGCCAGTATGCAGGAAGTTATTAAACTTGGGATTGAAGCATATGTCCAGGTAAATGAAAACTGGGGCACACATGCCAGGGTGTTGGCACACCAAGAAAAATGTGGGGGCCAAGGTTAAATGGAAGCCCATCTTCCACTAAAACCCATCCCTCTCCTGATAAATAACACCTGACCCCTCTGTGCCTCTCTTCTTTTTCCATTTAAATCCTGGGGCAGTATATATAGTTCTGAATATGAAAGGTTTACAATTACAAGCAGCCCATACCAGTATATCCTATGAGCCAGAACCCTTTGATTGCTGTGGGCCAGTCCTTTCTGTGAAAATAATTGATGGCAAGAGGTTTATTTAGAGCCTCTTCCTGATTAAGCATCCCCTCCCCTAGGTTTTTCATTTAGCATTGCACATGCCCTGTTTACTTTAAAAAATTGCACAATGTGAAAATTGCAAGGTAAGTTTTATTTGGGGCAACAAGAAGACTGTAGTCTGGGAAATGGCACTTCAGACACCTCTGAGAAATTGCTCCATAGAGGTAGGGGGCAGGTCAGTATACATGTAATTTTGGTGAAAGGGGAATACATGCAATCAAGCACATATTTTTTCAGGTTTCTGCTAGTCACAAGGAGCACTCATCACCATGAAGGGTATTGGTGCTTTTCTAGATGGAAGGAGATATAAGAATTGAGCTGATAAAAATGGCTTCTGAAAAATGTCTATCTGAAGACCCATGCTGCAAGTTTTTCTCAGAGCACAGAGTGCCTCATTTCTGCTCTCCACCCTGAATTCCTTTTAGGGGATGCTGAAAATCAGCAGCTGCAGCAGCACATGATTTAATCCGTATAGAGGTAGATGGCAAGTGGCAATTTGTAGATGACACTCCAAAGGGCACAACTCATTTAGCTCCCAAAGCTTTAGGTGACTTGTATAACAGAAGGCGTAAGGGAAAAGAACCTGTCACAATTACTCTTAAGTTTACTGTTGGCAGACTAGATCTTTCAGTTCAGTTCAGTTGCTCAGTCGTGTCCAACTCTTTACGATCCCATGGACTGCAGCATGCCAGTCATCACCAACTCCTGGAGCTTGCTCAAACTCATGTCTATTGAGTCGGTGATGCCATCCAACCATCTCACCCTCTGTTGTCCCCTTCAATCTTTCCTTCAATCTTTCCCAGTATCAGGGTCTTTTCCAGTGAGTCAATTCTTCATGTCAGATGGCCGAAGCGTTGGAGCTTCAGCTTCAGCATCAGTCCTTCCAATGAATATTTAGGAGTCATTTTCTTTAGGATTTAGTGGTTTGATCTCTTTGCAGTCCAAGGGACTCTCAAGAGTCTTCTCTAACAGCACAGTTCAAAAGCATCAGTTCTTCAGCGCTCAGCTTTCTTTATGGTTCAACTTTCATATCCATACATGACTACTGGAAAGCCATAGCTTTGACTAGACAGACCTTAGTTGGCAAAGTAATGTCTCTGCTTTTTAAATTGCTGTCTAGGTTGGTCATAACTCTTCTTCCAAGGAGCCTTCCATCAGGAAGCTTCCATAAGCCTCTTATCCTTATCCATCAAAGGGCAGACAGGATGAAAACTACAACCACATAAAACTAATCAAACAAATCACATGGACCACAGCCTTGTCTAACTCAGTGAAACTATGAGCCATGCCATGTAGGGCCAAGATGGATGGGTCACAGTGGAGAGTTCTGACAAAGCATGGTCCACTGGAGAAGGAAATGGTAAACCACTTCAGTATTCTTGCCTTGAGAACCCCATGAACCCTTATGGCAGAAAGCGAAGAAGAACTAAAAGAGCCTCTTGATGAAAGTGACAGAGGAGAGTGAGAAATTTGACTAGATCTTTAGTCTCCTCTATTTTAAGTGTTTCTAACTTTGAGACCCCACCCCTACCCCCAGGACTTTTTCCATTAAAGAAGGAATATCCAATTAACACCTTCCCACTGATGTACCCAGGACTGACGCTGTTGCCTCTCTCCGTAGTATTTGTACTGTAAATGAAAAACCAAGTCCTTTGTCCCCCGATACATTATAAATAAAAAGTTAAAGAAAAATGGCTACCTGCATGAAGTTATTTCATGCAGTTGCATCTATAGCCAGACAAGCTTTTTCTGTAAAGGGCCAGATGGCAAATGATTTTCACTCTGCAGGCAATATACACCAATCACAACTATTTATCCTTGCCTTTGTAGTGCAAAAGCATGCTTAGATGATAGGTTCAACAATGGCCTGACTGTGTTACAACCTAACTTCAGACATGGCTCTCAAGCCATAATTTGCCTTCTATGGATAATTTCTATCTATGTACAGAGAAGTTTAAAAAAGTTAGGGGGTGTCATGGCTATAAAAATTGTGGAGCAGTATTGCAATATTATGTAGCTATCAAAAAGAGTAGTTATATAAATACTTTCTGAACAACACCTTGATTATAACTGTGTAAAATCCCTAGATGGGAGCATTAAAAAAAAAAAAGAGTTATTGATTGAAAAAAATGCACAACATTGAAAACAGCTCCATTACCATAGTCCTTTATGTCTCAGCATAGGAAAAAAACTCAGCAAGAAGCAAAGTGATAGGTAAAAAGGGATTTATTAGAAGAAGATGCTTGTGAGGCTTACAAGTGGGCAGGCAAGAGGATACCATGCCCCAAGAACCTACGGGGCTACAGTTTCATAATCAAAGAAAAAGTGGGTAAAGGAAGAACTTCTTTGTCTTTCTCAAGTAGACATTGTGCTTCCATCATGAGCTCCTCCTTCAAGTTGGGCAGGGGAGTTTTCTTGTCCCTACATGACCAAGCTAGCTCCACAGATTATTGTTTTTCATGCATGCAGAGAGCGTGTCCTAGGGGTTGTTAACGTACTGAGTTCACTGGGAAAGATGTGGCTTTCATGCCCCCATTGTTTTATTGTTTGGGGGCACGTCTTATGCTTCTGTTGCATGGTTTTGTTGCTAAACAAGCTGCTTGGTCTTATAGTTAAGCAAACCTGCTTTCTTGCATAGTCATTAACTTACAGGGGTCTCCTATATTTATTCTACTTACAATCCCCTAGTGAGATTAACTATTTAATCACCTACTTTGTCCCTGTACCCTATCCCTGTTACTGTGAAAGTTGTGAGCTGAGTTTTATTTGGGGCAAAATGAAGACTATAGCCAGGAGACAGCATTTCAGATACATCTGAGAAACTGCTCCAAAGAGGTAAAAGAAGGAAGGTCAGTGTATATATGATTTTGGTGAAGGGGGAGTATGCACAATCAAGCACATATTATTTACAGAAGGTTTTTTTCTAGTCTCATGAAGGTTACTGCTAATCACAAGGAGCAGATACCACCATGAAGGATTTTAGTGTTTTTCTAGATAAGAGGATTTTCAAGAATTGGGCTCATAAAATCATCTCCTGAAAATATCTATCTGAAGACCTGTTCTGCCAGTTTTTCCCAGAGCTTAGAGTGACTTATTCCTGATCACCCTGAACTCCTTTCAGAGGGGTGTTGAATGTAAGCAGCTGCAGCAGCTCATAATTAATCCTTGTAGATGTAGATGGCAAGTGCCAATTTGTAGGTGATGGGATTAATGAAATTGTTGGTGAGGATCTTTTTCTTTTCTATAAAATTCAGGGAGGAAGACATAAATCAATAATCCCAGAAATGTTAAGACTTGTATGTAACCTTTGAGGCTGGGGATGACTTTTGTTTTTGTTGAGGGGATAAGATTGTGGTGGATATTTTAGGAAGTCAGTTTAAATCACACAAGATGAACTGACCCTGCAAACTGCCCTCCTGCACTTTCCCAGGTCCCCCGTAATCAGTGGGTCTTGCAATGGCCTGGCCAGGTGGTTATCTGTGTCTCCTCCATCTTTTGGACCCAGGAGGTTTCCCAAGCCCTGATTGAAAAGACCCTACCGGTAAGTGAGCCTGTCATGAAGCTTATAGAGGAGATTTAAGCTAGATTATGATTTGAATGATGTATAATTAGAGTGCCATTTTTCTAAAGAAAACATAAATAGCCCCATGGTGTCACAGAAGTCAGGGTTTGCTTCAGGACACATGTTTGGAATTAGGACTGTCCTCAAGTTCTGTAGTGCAAGAACTCTCACATTTCTTCCTAGATGGAAATTCTAGGCTAAAGGATCTTAACTTTTATCATCCTTTCCTTCCAAGTGCCAACCTGGCAGAATTTCTACCAACAGAGACCTCTTCATCTTTTTCCTGTGCCGAGAAGCCACCTGGTCCTGTTTTCCTCTCTTCTTTCTCCACCATATCCCTTTTTACCACGCCCAGTCCAACACTCACCCACCTCTAGCTTTTTCTTCAACTTTCTCTTGAAACCATGAATACTCAGGTCCTGCTAATCTTCAGATACAGACACATATTTCCCCTTAACTCTGCCACTAATGCCTATACTTGAGAGTTCAGGACCTAGATGGACTTGAGTTCAACTTCTGACACCTTTACCTGTTAGCTATGTGACGATGGGCAAGTTACCTAACCTGAGTCTCAGTCTCCTTGTCTATAAAATGAAAAGAATCATACCACCACACCTTACTACTGTGCAGGGTTAAATGAGATGCTGGTAAGTTATTCAGTATCAAGATCATAGGCTATAAACCCCACAGGGAAAAGGCCATGTCTGGTTTGCTCATTATTATATCTCAGGGGGTTATTGCAGTGCCAAGAAGTTGCTTGATAAATATTTTTTGACTGAGTAAATGGTAACTCCATTCCCAACATTTTCACCACGGTGTAATTTTCTATGATTATCGCATCAGATCTGCTGTTATTCCCCCTATATATGATTATCTGGGAGCCAGAATATATTTTAATTTGCTATATTTTGCTTTATACATTAAAATTAGAGCATTAGTATTTGATCAAGTTGCAATTTTTGGCAAGGGAAGCAGCTTCACAGAGATCATGGGGAGATCGAGGCAGGAGCAGGGTAGTAGCCAGCGCCCCAAGTTCCCAGCAGGATGGGGCAGGAGGCCAAGAAGCACTGCGCACTCCCTTCCGGGCAGCCGGACTTGCTGAGTCTGGATAATAATGCCGAGGAACTGGAGGGGAGGAAAGGAGGGGCCAGAGCTCAGTCAGCAGAGGGCCATGCAGGCAGCAGATTGTCCCCAGGTTGGCCAGCAGCAGAAGCAAGGCCAGGGAGCCCTCCACTCCTGGGCATCCTCCAGCCTTGGCTCCAGCCTTCTGTAGCCCCCCTTCCTAGCAACTCCAGCAGGGCCTTGGCTCCATCCCGCCGGACAGCACATTGACAGACACGCTGCAGCCTGTGAAGGTCTACACACTGAACATGGACCAGCAATGGGACAGCCAGGGCACCAGGCGTGTCATCCAGCTACAGGGAGTGGCTGAAGGCATGTCCTTGCTAGTCAAGGCCTGATAAAATGTGGTACCTTGCAGAAAGGAATGGCAAACCGTTTCAGTATTCTTGGCTTGAGAACCCCATGAACAAAATGAGAAAGCAAAAAGATGACACTGAAAGATAAGCACCACCCTCCCAAGTCAGTAGGTGTCCAATATGCTACTAGGGAAGAGTGGAAAAACAACTCCATAAAGAAGGAAGAGGCTGGGCCAAAGTAGAAATTTTATTCAATTGTGGATGTGTCTGGGGATGAAAGTAATGTCCCATGCTATAAAGAAAAATATTGCATAGGAAGCTGGAATGTTAGGTCCATGAATCAAGGTAAAGTGGATTTTGTCAAGCGGGAGACGGCAAGAGTGAACATCAATATTTTAGGAATCAGTGAACTAAAATGGATGGGAATGGGTGAATTTAATTCCGATGACCATTATATCTACTACTATGGGAAAGAATTCCTTAGAAGAAATGGAGTACCCCTCATAGTCAACAAAAGAGTCCAAAATGCAGTATTTGGATGCAGTCTCAAAAATGACAGAATGATCTCAGTTCATTTCCAACAAACTATTTAACATTATAGTAATGCAAGTTTATGCACCAACCACTGATGCCAAAGAAGCTAAGTTAAAACGTTCTATGAAGACCTACAAGACTAACACCAAAAAAAAAAAAAAGATGTCCTTTCATCACAGGGGCCTGGAATGCAAAAGTAGGAAGTCAAGAGATACCTGGACTAACAGGCAAATTTGGCCTTGGAGTACAAAATGAAGCAGTGCAAAGCTAACAGAGTTTTGCCAAGAGAACACACTGGTCATAGCAAACACTCTCTTCCAACAACACAAGAGATGACTCTACACATGGATATCACCAGATGGTCAATACTGAAATCAGATTGATTATATTCTTTGCAGCTGAAGATGGAGAAGCTCTATATAGTTAGCAAAAACATGACCAGGAGCTAACTGTGGCTTGGATCATGAACTCCTTATTGCCAAATTCAGACTTAAATTGAAGAAAGTAGGGAAAACCACTAGCCATTCGAGTATAACCCTTACAGTTATGCAGTGGAGGTGACAAATAGATCAAGGGATTAGTTCTGGCAGACATAGAGCCTGAAGAACTATGGATGGAGGTTCATAACATTGTATAGGAGGTGGTGACCAAAACCATCCCCAAGAAAAAGAAATGCAAAAAGGCAAAATAGTTGTCTGAGAAGGACTTACAAATAGCTGAGAAAAGAAGAGAAGTGAAAGGCAAAGGAGAAAAGGAAAGATACAGAGTTCTAGAGAATAGCAAGGAGAGATAAGAAAGCCTTCTTAAGTAAACAATGAAAAGAAATAGAGGAAAGCAATAGAATGGGAAAGACTAAAGATCTCCTTAAGAATATTGGAGATACCAAGGGAAAATTTCATGCAAAGATGGGCACAATAAAGAACAGAAAGAGCAAGGACCTAACAGAAGGAGAAGAGATTAAGAAGTGGCAAGAATACACAGAACTGTACAAAAAAAGATTTTAATGACTCAGATAATCACAGTGGTATGGCCACTCAAGTAGAGCCAGACATTTTGGAGTGTAAATTCAAGTGGGCCTTGGGAAGCGTTAGTACAAACAAAGCTAGTGGAGGTGATGGAATTCCAGCTGAGCTAGTTCAAATCCTAAAAGATAATGCTGTTGAAGTGCTGCACTCAACATGCCAGCAAATTTGGAAAACTCAGCAGTGGCCACAGGACTGGAAAAGGTCAGGTTTCATTAAAATCCGAAAGAAAGGTGATGCCAAAGAATGTTCAAATTACTGTACAGTTGCACTCATTTCACATACTAGTAGGATTATGTGCCAAATCCTTCAAGCTAGACTTCAGCAGTACATGAAGTGAGAACTTCCAGATGTACAAGCAGGGTTTTAAAAAGGCAGAGGAACCAGAGATGAAATTGCCAACATCTGCTGGATCATATAAATAAGCAATGCAATTCCAAAAGCAATATCTACTTCTGCTTCATCAATTATGCTAAAGCTTTTGACTGTGTGGATCACAACAAACTGTGGGAAATTCTTAGAGAGATGGGAATACCAGGCCACTTTACCTATCTCCTGAGAAACCTGTGTGCAGGTCAGGAAGCAACACTTAAAACAGGACATGGGACAATGAACTGGTTCAAAATTGAGAAAGGAGTATGTCAAGGCTGTATATTGTCACCCTGTTTAGTTAACTTATATGCAGAGTACATCATATGAAATCCCTGGCTAGATGACTGGAGTCTAGCTGGAATCAAGATTTCTGGGAGAAATATCATCAGCCCTCAGATATGCAGCTACTACTTTAACAGCAGAAAGTGAATAGGAACTAAAGAGCCTCTTGATGAAGGTGAAAGACTAAAGTGAAAAAGCTGGCTTAAAACGCAACATTCAAAAAACTAAGATCATGACATCTGGCCCTTCTCTTCATGGCAAATAGATGGAGAAAAAATGGAAACAGTGGCAAACGTTATTTTGGGGGCTCCAAATCACTGCAGACAGTGACTATAGTCATGAAATTAAAAGACGCTTGCTCCTTGGAAGTAAAGCTATGGCAAATTGGACATAGACAGCATATTAAAAAGCAGAGACATCACTTTGCCAGCAAAGGTCTACATATCAAAGCTATGGTTTTTCCAGTAGTCATGTATGGATGTGAGAGTTGGACCATAAAGAAGACTGAGCACCAAAGAACTGATGCTTTCAAATTGTGGTGTTGGAGAAGACTCTTGAAAGTCTGTTGAACTGCAAGGAGATCAAACCAGTCAACCCTGAAGGAAATTAACCCTGAATATTCATTTGAAGAACTGATGCTGAGGCTGAAACTCCAGTACTTTGGCCACCTAATGCAAAGAGCTAACTCATTGGAAAAGACCCTGATGCTGGAAAAGATTGAGGGCAGGAAAAGAAGGGGGGTGACAGAGGATGAGATGGTTGGATGGCATCACTGACTCAATGGACGTGAGTTTGAGCAAACTCTGGGAGATAGTGAAGGACAGGGAAGCCTGCTGTGCTGCAGTCCACAGGGTCGCAAAGAGTTGGACATGACTGAGTGACTGAACAACAAGCAGCTTCACTTTTTACAGATTTATTGTTCATAATCCTAATAGATGTGTTGTAGTTTACACTTGAAAACTGCTTTCATGTACATTATTTGAAACCTTAGAAACACTAAAAATTCTGACTTTTGCAACTGCGTCTGTGTGCTACAGTTTCCTACCTGTAAAGAATAGAATGCTTCCCATCACACATTCAAGCTCTGGAGTACCATGCATGCTGAATGATGTGCCTTGGCATCCTAAAGTTGTTGGTACAGAATTTCTATCCATTCATCTATCACCGACCTATTGTTCATTTAACAAATATTTGTTGGATATCTGCAACTGGAACTTTGCTAGGGAAAGGGAATTAGTAGTGAATCAAACAGTCATTGTCCTTGACATGAATTTACAGTCAAGTGAGAAAGATTTTTTTTAAAGGTTCCTTTATCAAGCTGTGATAAGGAAAGTACAGGGATCCAGAAATCATGGAAAGGAAGGAGAAAACTAAAAGTAAGAGAGGGTAAGATGTCCCAGAAAAACAGGGTCTAAGAGGAGACATAAAATATAAATAGGGAGTAGTCAAGCACAGATCAGGAGGAAGAGCATGAGAGAGAGAGACCAAAATGTGCAAAAATCGGACAACGAGAAGCACGGTGCATTCCAGCAACTAAAGGCAATCTGCCCAGAATTGCTGTGTAATGTGTGTGGTTAAGAGAGATGTGGAGAACAGTTCTGTCCCCAGTGGCTTGCAGACATACCGAGGGCACCAGGGATGCATCCAAAAGCCAATTAGGGGACTTCCCTGGTGGTCCGGTGGCTAAGACTCTATGCCTCCAATGCAGGAGGCCCAGGTTTGAGCCCTGGTTAGGGACCTAGATCTCTCATGCTGCAACTAAAGATCCCACGTGCTGCAATTAAAGTACCCACATGCTTCAACTAAGACTTTGTGAAGCCAAACAAATAAATAAATATTTTTTAAAGACTTTTTTATGCTATGTGTTAAGGATATTATTGGAGAAGGCGATGGCACCCCACTCCAGTACTCTTGCCTGGAAAATCCCAAGGACGGAGGAGCCTGGTAGGCTGCAGTCCATGGAGCCGCTGAGAGTCGGACACGACTGAGCGACTTCACTTTCACTTTTCACTTTCATGCATTGGAGAAGGAAATGGCAACCCACTCCAGTGTTCTTGCCTGGAGAATCCCAGGGACGGGGGAGCCTGGTGGGCTGCCGTCTGTGGGGTCACACAGAGTCAGACACGACTGAAGTGACTTAGCATAGCATAGCAAGGATATTATAATTAATAATAATAACCACCACTATTTACTGGACACTTTATTCATACCAGACATTGTGCCAAGTTCTTTACATTTGTTGTTGTTCAGTTGCTAAGTCCTGTCCAACTCTTGGTGACCCCATGGAATGCAGCACGCCAGGCTCCCCTGTCCTTCACAATCTTCTGCAGTTTGCTCAAACTCCTGACCATTGAGTCAGTGATGCTATTCAACCATCTCATCATCTGTCACCCTCTTCTCCTTCTGCCTTCAATCCTTCCCAGCGTCAGGGTCTTACTCCTCAAAATCTCTTGAAGAATAGCTTTAATTATCTAGATTTGACAGATGAGGAGACTGAGACACAGAGGGTTAAAAGCACTTGCCCAGAAGCACATAACAAAAAAATAAGGAAGGTGAGATGAGCATAGGGTGGTCTCATATGTTCTTCATTCATTTTTTTTTTTTTTAGTTAGGCAATCTGTTTTAATTTTTTTTAATTTTATTTTATTTTTAAACTTTACATAATTGTATTAGTTTTGCCAAATATCAAAATGAATCCACCACAGGTATACATGTGTTCCCCATCCTGAACCCTCCTCCCTCCTCCCTCCCCATACCATCCCTCTGGGTCGTCCCAGTGTTTTTTATTGTTTGACTCATTTTGAAATAATGTCAGACAGGCAAATAATGTTGCAAAAATAATACGAAGAATTCCCATACACCCTTCATCCAGGTATATTAACATATTAACATCTTATATAACCACAGTACAATATCCAACAACATTGATACAATATTATTATTTAACCTTTTAAACTCATCTTTTGTCTGGTTTAGGATCCAATACAGAATTATATTTAGTTTTCATGTTTCCTTGGAGAAGGCAATGGCACCCCACTCTAGTACTCTTGCCTGGAGAATCCCATGGATGGAGGAGCCTGGTGGGCTACAGTCCAGGGGGTGGCTAAGAGTCGGACACGACTGAGCGACTTCACTGTCACTTTTCACTTTCATGCATTGGAGAAGGAAATGGCAGCCCACTCCAGTGTTCTCGCTTGGAAAATCCCAGGGGCGGGGGAGCCTGGTGGGCTGCCGTCTATGGGGTCGCACAGAGTTGGACACGACTGACGCGACTTAGCAGCAGCAGCAGCTTCATGTTTCCTTTGTCTACTTTAATCTAAAAGAGTTTCAATCATTTTTGTTAATTCTGGCTTAGTGCCTAATTTATATATATTGTAAAATTCATCCTTTTTAGTGTGCATTTCTGAGTTTTGACAAGCATGTACATTTGTGTAACCATCATCACAGCCAACATACAGAACAGTTCCACACACCCTAACATTTTCCTCATGCCCTTTGTAGTCACTATTCTCAGCCTTTGGCAACTACCATTCTGTTTTATGCCCTTATAGTTTTATCTTTTCCACAACATTATAAAAGTAAAATCATACAGTATCTAGACTTTCAAATCTGACTTCTTTCAGTTGGCATTATGCTTTTGAAATCTGTCTTGAGGTTAATGACTGGGCCTGAGGGAAAGGGAGGTTGAGGGATGACATCTAGGAGTCTGGTTTGGACCATGGAGTGTGGATGGTATCATTCCAGAGAAGGAATTACCAGGAGAATACAACTTAACACGTTGTTCCTTCCTATGCCCCTGCCAGGATTTTCTGAAGAAGAGCAATGATCAGATTGCACAGATTGTTCAGCTGGTGCGAGGGAAGCTGAGCAGTGGAGCTCGACTCACCCTCGGGGCCCTCACAGTCATTGATGTCCACGGTAAGCAAGGAGGTTTCCCTAGCATTAGTGACTGATTAGTAATAGCTGCCAAGCTTGCCTCCCTCCCTTCTGGATAGAATGATTCAGGTTCCCTTTTTCATTAGGGAGAGGCTTCTCCAACTGAGAATAAATGAGGGGGTAAGGAAGAGAAATCAATGCTTCTGTGTATCTCATCTTATGTTTTCCCTCCCATCCCCAACCTTATTTCCCAGAACGCCACCACCAGCACCAAGCAGTGCTCTGAGAACGTGATGGCCACAGCCATTTCTGAGATTTACCAACTGGAAGCAATTTCCTTCTACTGATCTTAACTAATAATTTTTTGTCAAACTTCGTGCTAAGTGCGTGACATACATTGTCTCATTTTTATATACGTTTCACAGATTAAGAGCCTGTGGTTTATAGAGGCAAATAACTTGCTGAGAGGCACACAGCTAGTAAGTAGCAGAGGCTCTTTTGTAATTTGAACCTGTGTCTGATTCCAAACCCCAAAACTGGAAATGGGCAGTGATGCAGGGAGAGAATGGATAAGAGAAGATACATTCCAACTCTTCCTAAGAAAGAGAAAGAGGGAAGGAGGAAAGGAGGAGGAAGAACTGGAGTCTTTATATAAAACAAACCACCCCCACACCCTCACACCATCATCACCAAGGAAACTAGGGCTGAACCAAACTGGTTGCCTGGTAACAGTGTCTCTTTTGCTCACACACCCAGCTTCCTACTGGCATTTCATGCATCTTACTCTCCATAAAGTTGATGCTCATTTCTTTTCCTTTTTTTCTTTTCTTTTGGCCACATGGCTTGTGGGATCTCAGTTCCCTGACCAGGGATTGAACCCAGGCCATGGCAGTGAAAGTCTGGAATCTTAACCACTAGGGCACCTGGGAGCTCCCTGATGCTCATTTCAATCTGATTTCATTTGGATAGACTAGCATAAAATATGAAGGAGAGAGGGAGAAGGTGCTTTTCCTCTGGCTACGTATTTAACTTGTAGGAGTAATAAGTGAAGGCATGGTTACTGCCCAGGATGCTTCAGAGTGGTCGAGTTTATACACATGCACACACATACACATTCATGCGTGAACACATGAACATACACTGCTTTGGAAAGGCATCCCCAACCCAAAGCCTTGAGATTCAACTTGCTCTTGGATCTCTCACACACACCTGTTTTCTGGGTCCTCCCAGGAACCTGGATTGTAATTAAATTCCTCAGGAAGAATGAAAGAGTGTAATTTTGGTGTAATCTTCTGCAGGGACTCTTCAGAATTTTGGATTTTACTGTAATAAAGATTTCTCTCACAGAGAGGGAGGAGACTTACAGAAGTGTCCCTTTGCAAAGTTCTATTTCTGAGATCCCGATTGCAAGCACTATATTAGTTCTGAAGTTGAAATAACAGTTGCCTTGTGAGGTACATAAAAAATGATTTGCATAAACTATGTCCACTCATCAACTTCAGGGCTCCCATCACTGTGAAAATATTAAATTAAGCTCACAATCCTATTACAGAAAGGATAAAACCTAGAAATATATCTCTTACTTAGTTTCTCAACACCTTTCTTCCATGGAAAGACTAAACCTAACATGGGTTCATGAGATCCCTTCCTTTGCTAAGTATATCAGGCCAGGCTAATTGTATTCTCCTGGGATATCCTAGGGAGAAGGCAATGGCACCCCACTCCAGTACTCTTGCCTGGAAAATCCCATGGACAGAGGAGCCTGGTAGGCTGCAGTCCATGGGGTTGCAAAGAGTCAGACACGACTGAGCGACTTCACTTTCACTTTTCACTTTCCTGCATTGGAGAAGGAAATGGCAACCCACTCCAGTGTTCTTGCCTGGAGAATCCCAGGGACGGGGGAGCCTGGTGGGCTGCCGTCTATGGGGTCGCACAGAGTCGGACAAGACTGAAGGGACTTAGCAGCAGCAGCAGGATATTCTAGAGGCCTGGAATAGGGCTAGAAGGATAGCACTGACGATGAGATAGCATTTGTGGTAACTACATACTGAAAAGCACTCTGGGTCACTTTCCCAAGAGTTTAAGGATGATAACAGTAGTTAATATTGGGTTGACCAAAGACTTGTTCATTATTTTCCATAAGATGGCTCTGGTAGCATTTAGTTGTCTTGAACTTCATTTGAAACATTTTTCTTAGATTGTATTGTCACAGCTGTCATATAAGTTCAGTACAGTTCAGTCACTCAGTCATATCTGACTCTTTGTGACCCCAAGTATTACAGCATGCCAGGCTTCCTTGTCCATCAACTTCAGGAGCTAACTCAAACTCATGTCCATCAAGTCCGTGATGCCATCCAACCATCTCATCCTCTGTTGTCCCCTTCTCCTCCTGCCTTCAATTTTTCCCAGCACCAGGGTCTTTTCAAGTGAGTCAGTTCTTTGCATCAGGTGGCCAAAATATTGTAGTTTCAGCTTCAGCATCAGTCCTTCTGATGAATATTCAGGACTGATTTCCTTTAGGATGGACTGGTTGGATCTCTGTGAAGTCCAAGGGACTCTCATGAGCTTTCTCCAACACTACAGTTCAAAAACATCAATTCTTTGGCATTCAGCTTTCTTTGTAGTCCAACTCTCACATCCATATACAACTACTGGAAAAACCATGGCTTTGACTAGACGAACCTTTGTTGGCAAAGTAATTTCTCTGCTTTTTAATATCCTGTCATATATGTTCGTCATAACTTTTCTTTCAAGAAGCAAGCACCTTTTAATTTTGTGGTCACAGTCACCATTTGCAGTGATTTTGGAGCCCAAGAAAATAAAGTCTCTCGCTGTTTCCATTGTTTCTCCATCTCTTTGCCATGAAGTGATGGGACTGGATGCTGTGATCTTAGTTTTCTGAATGCTGAGTTTTAAGTCAACTTTTTCACTCTCCTCTTTCACTTTCATCAAGAGGCTCTTTAGTTTTTCTTCTCTTTCTGCCATAAGGGTGGTGTCATCTGCATATCTGAGGTTATTGATATCTTTCCCAGCAATCTGGATTCCAGCTTATGCTGCATCCAGCCCAGCATGTCACATGATGTACTCTGCATATAAGTTAAATAAGCAGGGTAACAATATACAGCCTTGATGTACTCCTTTCCCGATTGGGAACCAGTCTATTGTTCCATGTCCAGTTCTAACTGTTGCTTCTTGACCTGCATACAGATTTCTCAGGAGGCAGGTAAGGTGTTCTGGTATTCCTCTTTCAGAATTTTCCACAGTTTATTGTGATCCACAAAGTCAAAAGCTTTGGCATAGTCAATAAAGCAGAAATAGATGTTTTTCTGGAACTCTCTTGCTTTATTGATGATCCAACAGATGTTGGCAATTTGATCTCTGGTTCCTCTTCCTTTTCTAAATCTACCTTGAACATCTGGAAGTCCACAGTTCAGGTACTGTTGAAGCCTGGCTTGGAGAATTTTGAGCATTACTTTGCTACCATGTGAGATGAGTGAAATTGTGCAGTAGTTTGAAAATTCTTTGACATTGCCTTTCTTTGGGATTGGAGTGGAAACTGACCTTTTCTAGTCCTGTGGCCACTGCTGAGTTTTCCAAATTGGCTGGCATATTGGGTGCAGCACTTTCACAGCATCATCTTTTAGGATTTGAAATAGCTCAACTGGAATTCCATCAGTTCCTCTAGCTTTGTTCATCATGATGCTTCCTAAGGCTCACTTGACTTTGCATTCCAGGATGTCAGACTCTAGGTGAGTGATCACACCATAGTGGTTATTGGGTCATGAAGATCTTTATTGTATAGTTCTTCTGGGTATTCTTGCCACCTCTTCATATCAGCATGCATTAAAAAAAAAAAAAAACTTACCAATTTGGTGAATGCTGGAGTCCAGCCCCAGCAGGGATTCAAACTGAAGGGATGAGCAGTGTTGGCGAGAAACTGAGGCAGCCTCTCATTTTTCTTGGACTGCCTGTTTATTTCAAGCTTATGATTCTCTTTTATACTTCTACAAAAGCATTAGGTCAGAGGTTTGATATTTTTAGTTCCCATTGACCCAGATTTATTTTTCTCCAGAAATCATTGTTGCACTTCAAAAGGAGCTCCTTCCTCAGCGATTCTCTTATCTACTTTTTCTCATGTGTCCTTGTGAATACACTGTAACTCATGCTAATGTCTGGGCCACATACCACATTCCTCAGTTTATTTCTTATTTTTCTAAGTCCTGTTTGCCCCTAGTATCCTAAGCTCACTATTCTTAGAAAGGGCTTCTACCTAATAATATCTCTAAGTCCCTAATTTCTATAAGCTATAGTAGAATATGATAACATTACAGCAATCCTTATATCTTTAGCTTCTAACTATTTTAATTATTCCTAAGCCCTAAATTCAGCAAACTCCTTTGCCATAAACACTTTTCTCACAAATGGGCTTCAGATAGCAATCCCTCCCATGGCCTCAAGCTGCGGCCTGTGTGCTCACCCTGGAACACTTTTTTGTAAAAGTCCTTGAACAAATGTCAGTGATTAACTTTATGAATTACTCTTTGAGCACAGCTGCAGAAGGCTTTATGCCTTCTTATGCTCCTCTCAAAAACAATAAGCACCTTAATATTCTCTTCAGTCAACTCAGCCGAGGAAAGGGAAAAACAAGTCAGAATCACAAAGCCTAACTCCTTCATTCCGGGTCCATGCCTATAGAACAAAGGGAGGGGGTTTAGGGCCATGCCTCCATTTTGTCAGTAATGCCTAATGCGGCTCCTGACAGGTGAATTTCTCTGTTGTTGTTTTTCAACCACTCAGTTGTGTCTGACTCTTTGTGACTCCATGGATTGCAGCACACCAGATCTCCCTCTCCTTCATCATCTCCTGGAGCTTGCTCAAACTCCTGTGCATCGAGTCAGGGATGCCATCCAACCATCTCATCCTCTGTCATCCCCTTCTCCTCCTGCCTTCAATCTTTCCCAGCATCAGGGTCATTTCTAATGAGTTGGCTCTTCTCATCAGGTGGCCAAAGTATTGGAGCTTTTGCTTCAATACATCAGTCCTTCCAATGAATATTCAGGATTGGTTTCCTTTAGGATTAACAGGTTGGATCTCCTTGCAGTCCAAGGGACTCTCAAGAGTCTTCTCCAGAACCACAGTTCAAAAACATCATTTTTAGGCACTCAGCCTTCTTTATGGTCACACTCTTATCCATACATGATTACTTGGAAAAACCATTGCTTTGACTGTTATAGACCTTTGTCAGCAAAATAATGTTTCTGCTTTTTAATATGCTGTCTAGGTTTGTCATAGCTTTTCTTCCAAGAAGCAAGCATCTTTTAATTTCATGGCTGCAGTCACCATCTGCAGTGATTTTGGAGCCCAAGAAAATAAAGTCTGTCACTGTTTCCATTGTTTCCCCATCTATTTGCCATGAAGTAAAGAGGAATTTCTGTGTAGCCATTTTAATATTGAAGATGGAAGAAAAAGCAACATTTTCAGCATATGCTGCTTTACTAACTCAAGAAAGGTAAAAACACAACTGAAATGCAAAACAAAAAAAAGAAAAAAGGTTTGTGCAGTGTATGGAGAAGGTGCTGTGACTGATCGAATGTGTCATAGTCATTTTTGAAATTTAATGTTAGAGATTTCTTGCTTGATGATGCTCCATGGCTGGGTAGACCTGTTGAAGTTGTGAGTGATCAAATCAAGACATTGATTGAGTACAATCAACATTATACCACGCTGGAGATAGCTGACATATGCAAATATCCAAATAAAGCATTGAAAATCATTTGTCCTAGCTTGCTTGTGATAATCACTTTGATATTTGGGTTCCACATAAATTAAGCAAAAAATTGACCTCCTTGACCATATTCCCCAGCAATTCTCTTCAATGTAATGAAAAAATTGTGACAGGCAATGAAAAGTGGTACTGTATAATAATGTGGTATGGAAGAGATCATAGGGCAAGTGAACTATCACCAATCACACCAAAGGCCAGCTTTCATCCAAAGAGTGTGATGTTGTATACATTATGGGATTGGAAGGGAGTCCTCTATTATGAGTTTCTTCCAAAAAACTAAGCAATTTATTCCAACAAATACTCCTCCCTATTAGACCAACTGAAAGCAGCACTTGACAAAGAGCATCCAGAATCAGTCAACAGAAAAAAACACATAACCTTTCATCAGGATAATGCAAGACTACATGTTTCTTCAATGACCAGGCAAAGGTGGTCAAAAACTGGTCATCAAACTGGAAGATCTGATTTGTCTGCCATATTCACCAGACATTGCACTATCAAATGTCTATTTATTTCAGTCTTTACAAAATTCTCTTAATGAAAAAAATTTCAGTTCCCTGGAAGACGTGGGAAAAAGCCACCTGGAACAACTTTTTGCTCAAAAAGATAAAAATTTGAGGGAAGATGGAATTATGAAGTTGCCTGAAGATTTACAGAAGGTAGTGGAACAAAATGATGAATATGTTGTTCAATAAAGTTCTTGGCGAAAATGAAAAAAAAAGTGTCTTTTTTTTTTTTTTACTTTAAAACTGAAGGAACTTTTTAGTCAACCCAATACTATAAATTTATATAGTGTATAAATAAAGATGTTGCTTGAAGTTTAGAGATGGGCAGAGAGGGTAGTTGAACCTAAAATTGTTGAGATCGAGTGGTCTTGATGACATCCTCAGACCCTTCTGAGGAATCCATGAAAATGGGAGGATGCCAGTGACTCTGCAACTGTGTTTCCATGTCTGTGTCCCCACAGCTCGTGATGTGGTAGCCAAGTTATCTGAGGACAACGTCTGCGATCTGAACGATTTCCAGTGGATCTCCCAACTGCGCTACTACTGGGATTCCAAGGATGTACAGGTGCAGATGATTACTACAGAGGCCTTATACGGCTATGAGTACCTGGGAAACTCCCCCCGGCTGGTGATTACACCCCTCACTGACCGCTGCTACAGGTAAACTCTGGGCCTCCCCAGACCTGAAGGGTGAATAGAGAATTCCAAAAGGAAAATCTGAGAAAGAAGTTTGGAGCAGCTTGAGTTTGTTGTTACCTTTACCTTCTGTATTCTAGATCCTCAGATTTTAGAATTTTTACCTTAGTCAGTGTGGTCTCACAGATGGGCATTTTAGGCCTTAGGAATAAATGAGAACCCAGTAGAAGTCCTAATGCAAAGTATCGTGTTCAAATCAACAACTAGAACATTGATGCCTATCCTTGAAAATGGCACAGTGCTTAAGAAAGAAAGCTCTCCTATGGCAGGAATCAAGAAGGTGCCAGGAGATCCCATGGCCAAGAGATAGAACAGGGGCCAGGTAAAGGACCCAGGTAAGGAGTCTCTGAGCTCTGCCACCCAGTCTGATGAAGAGATTGGGCCATTCTATGCTCAGCAAATTGCTTTGCCACTTCCCTTGGAATTCATAACTTTAGAAACTTGGACTTTGTGAACTTGTCAGTTTTGTGATGTTTAGATTTTTCTTTGATTTTATATATTGTTTGAGTGCAACTTTTAAATTATAAAGGTAGTACTTGGGTTTTTTTTTTCTTTCAAAGTCCTCAGTCACTTGTTTTCTATGTTCTGTGACTTCTTCAGTCATTTATCTATTCTACTCACTATTCAACAACCATTTCTTGAACTTTACTGTGCATCATGTGTGACCTCCAGGAATCCTCAACCTAATGGGGTAGGGGAGAGAGACACACTCAGGTGATTATAAGAAAGTGTGTTAACTGAAACTATAGAAGCTCATACACAGGGCTGTGGAACCACATTTGACATATCATTCATTCTAATATTTATCTTATGCCTCCCATATGGAACTGAACAATGGGTTCTGAACTCAAGAGTTCATAATCTAGTGGGAGAAATATATTTATTTTTCATCATTCCATTAGCATTGGTGATCTTTGGAATGCAGAGGGTTTTTCACTTTCATTTGATTCATTTAGTATCAGTTCAGTTCAGTCACTCAGTCATGTCCAACTCTCTGCGACCCCATGGACTGCAGCACTCCAGGCTTCCCTGTCCATCACCAACTCCTGGAGCTTACTCAAACTCGTGTCCATCGAGTCAGTGATGCCATCCAACCATGTCATCCTTTGTCGTTCCCTTCTCCTTCTGCCTTCCATCTTTCCCAGCATCAGGGTCTTTTCTAGTGAGTCAGTTCTTCGCATCAGGTGGCCAAAATATTGTAGTTTCAGCTTCAGCATCAGTCCTTCCAATGAATATTCAGAACTGATTTCCTTTAGGATGGTGTGGTTGGATCTCCTTGCTGTTCAAGGGACTCTCAAGAGTCTTCTCCAGAACCACAGTTCAAAATGATCAATTCTTCTGCGCTCAGCTTTCTTTATAGTCCAACTCTTATATCCATACATGACTACTGGAAAAACCATAGCTTTGACTAGATGGACCTTTGTTGACAAAGTAATGTCTCTACTTTTTAATATGCTGTCTAGGTTGTCATTTAATATGTATATATTCATTTATCCATTCAATCATTCATTCAAACAAATGCCTTTAGGTGCCACCCATACATACTCAGTTGTAACACTGAGTAAAATAGAATTTTTTGTGATGATGATGATGTATTGCCCATATAATCAGGGAAAATCATGTTTAATTATTTGAGTCAAAACAAAATAAACCGAAAGCCAGTTTGTTTCTTGTGTCTTAGGACATGGCATTGAGTTCTTATTTTCTTCCCCTTAGGACACTGATGGGGGCTTTGAAGCTGAACCTTGGAGGAGCCCCAGAGGGTCCAGCTGGGACAGGCAAGACAGAAACCACCAAAGATCTGGCCAAAGCTTTGGCCAAGCAGGTAGGGAAATGCTGTCCATCCTCACACTCTTTTCCCATCCCTCTCTGGAGCCATATCCAGGGAAGTTGGCATGAAGTTCAAGATGGCTTAGAGTACCAGGCAGAGGGGGGCCCCAGCTCCTCCAGTAGAATGAGAAGAGGGGAGCCCCACCTCTGTTTGAAGGTATAGGGTGATTTAGACGGGAAGAAACCCATCCTAAATGAAGCCCACATCCTCTCTCTCTCTAGTGTGTGGTCTTCAACTGCTCTGATGGTCTGGATTACAAAGCCATGGGGAAGTTCTTCAAAGGACTAGCCCAGGCTGGAGCATGGGCCTGCTTTGATGAGTTCAACAGGATTGAGGTAACCCTGGTACTAGGCTACTGAATAAAGGGTTTGGACATACAGGGGCTTTTTTTCCTGGGCTCTTAGTTCC
This sequence comes from Bos grunniens, assembly GCF_055505025.1. NCBI lineage: Eukaryota > Metazoa > Chordata > Mammalia > Artiodactyla > Bovidae > Bos > Bos grunniens. The sequence goes on from NC_141189.1 coordinate 23,914,747, forward strand.
TCAGTGACAGGGCTTATGTGTCTTCTCTGGCCCCTTGCACAACGTAAGTACTCCATGAACCAAACAAAAACAACCCCAAGGAGACAAAATGCCTAGGGTATACATAAACATTCTCACCAAATTCATTCACTCACTTGCTCATTCAAAAATTTATTGAGCAACTACCTTATGTCAGATACTGTGTGTATGTTCATTATACAGAGATGAGCAAGAAACAATTTTGCCCTCTAGACTGTTATAGTTCATCTAAGGGAGATAAAAATTAAATGATACAAGTAGAATATGAGAGAAGTCGATATCAGTGGCACAAAGGAGTCATCACAAATGAATGAGTGGTTAATTCTATTTGGGTAGGCAGTTGAGATTAGGGAATGTAAGCATGCAATTTGAACCAATAAACACCATACATGCATACTATGGATGAAGTATTATGCTAGGTACAGGAACAAAGATAAAATACTGTGGAAACTACTTACAGACACACACACACACATGCATGCATGCATATACACACCAGTTTTCTGTTCTTTTCCCAAAACTCTAAATCATGCTCCTAACTTTGAATGTGAAGGTCTTATTCTCAGGTGATGGGGTTCTTTCTTCGCTAGGTGAAGGATACTATGGCAGAGTGGGGTGGGTGGCTGTCAGAAGCAGGAGCTCAAATCAACCAGCCATTCTCACTCCAGGTAGAAGTACTGTCTGTGGTAGCTCAACAGATTCTCAGCATTCAACAAGCCATTATCCGGAAGCTAAAGACATTCATCTTTGAAGGCACCGAGCTCTCTCTAAACCCAACCTGTGCAGTCTTCATCACCATGAACCCTGGGTATGCTGGCAGGGCTGAGCTGCCAGATAATCTCAAGGTAAACATCAGAGTGGGAAATACTGGGTGTACTTTATGGTATAGAAACCTTTGGAAGTATCCAGGCATCTCACAGAGAAGCCAAATAATAGACCATGTGACATTTTTCAACTATGAGTGAAGATGTTATTTGGCTTCAGAACTCAATCATCTCCCCAACTCTAGCCTTCATGAGGTGGGAGGAAATATATACCATAATAACCAATGGCAAAGAGGAAACAATGAACACTGGAATAAGTGTCACTATTTCTGATGTCTACAAGGGTCGGACAGTTCATATAAATGAAAAAAGCCACATAGGCCTGATAGGGACTCTGACAGATATCCCACCTAGAGGCAGCAGCCCCTACTTATTCCCAGCCTACTCTGGCCAAGCAGGAATTGTGGGACCTTCTCATTTTTTAGGAAAAACCAGCAATTTTGATTGTTACATAAAATCTTATTTTTAGATCCTGGCTTAATGCAAAAACTAAAATCATTGTAGGCAAAATAAAATCATTGTAGACCAAATAAAACAGATTGGCATATAAGAGAGCATCAAAGTTCAACACAGAGAACGCTGGTAAACCAAGACTAGAGCACACGGAGCTAAGCTAGTTAGGCCCAAGTGGTGTCCACACCAAAGCAGAATGTTCTCACTAGCTAGAGAGATAACAAGAGAGCTAATATATCCTCGAGACCTACTGTTCAACTGGCCCGAGCTACAACCATGGCAATAAGCATTGGCCCTGCTGCTACGGGAAAAGGAAAGTGCCTCTGAAGTAGGGGCGAGAGAATGCCAGCCAGGCCATCTTCAAGGGGACAGGCACTAAATGACCTTAGCATGCTGCTCTCATAGATGAAAAAAACCCAAAGTGCAAAGTGACTGGGTCTCTACCTGTGGAGCATCTAGCCCCCCAACTGCATGAAGAAAGGGAGACTTTTTTATGGGTTTTCTTTCAAATTATTGTTCCATTCCCTCGAGTGAAAGACACAAGTAAGACCTGGACAAGAATGTATATTCACAATAGCATATGATGCTCCATCTGCTAGAAATGCATTCTGATTAGTTCCTGGGATCTAATTCAAATATACCACTCCTCCTCCTCCCTGGGAATAGAAAAGAAGTCAAGGAAATCCCTACGAGTGACCCCTCCTCTCTAGATCAACATAGACCAGTAGACACCAAAGTAGAATTTGAACCCACATTTCTCATTTTATAGTGCACAATTGTTGTTAAGTCCCTCCTGCATCCCTCCCAGCTAACAACCATGCTGCTGCTGCTGCTAAGTAGCTTCAGTCATGTCTGACTTTGTGCAACCCCATAGACGGCAGCCCACCAGGCTCCCCCATCCCTGGGATTCTCCAGGCAAGAACACTGGAGTGGGTTGCCATTTCCTTCTCCAATGCATGAAAGTGGAAAGTCAAAGGGAAGTCGCTCAGTCGTGTCCGACTCTTCGCGACCCCATGGACTGCAGCCCACCAGGCTCCTCCATCCATGGGATTTTCCAGGCAAGAGTACTGGAGTGGGGTGCCATTGCCTTCTCCGAACAACCATGCTAGATCTGCATAAACAACGGTCATGAGACAGTGTAGCCCAGTAGAAAACACTCAGGGTTGGTGTCAGGAAGTCTGGATTCTAGTCTTGGCTCTACCTCTAACTGCATGACTTAGGCAAGTCTCTTCTCCTCTAAGATCAAAAATACAAAGTCACTTCAGTCATGTCCAGCTCTTTGCTACTCTATGGGCTGTAGCCCACCAGGCTCCTCTGTCCATGGGATTCTCCAGGCAAGAATACTAGAATGGGTTGCCATGCCCTCCTCCAGGGAATCTTCTCCACCCAGGGATCAAACCCACATCTCTTATGTCTCCTGCATTGTCAGGCGGGTTCTTTACTGCTAGCATCACCTGGAAAGCCCCAATAATAACAATACCTGATGTTTATTGAGCCCTTACTATGTGCTATACACCTTTTTAATCACTTCCCTTATATAATATTATTTGCCCTCATGATAACTATGAAGAGGGCATAGTTGTTAGACCATTTTGAGGTTAAAGACCTGAGGTCTAGAGGGGTTACCTAACTTATTCACAGTTGGTATGTAGCAGAACAAGGACTTGATTTTTTTAAATCAAGATCTGTCTAACTACAGGATTCTTCTGCTATATAATTATCCTGCATCCCTGAATGACTTCTGCTGTCTACATTGAACACCAGAAAGATCCAATAGTTGAATAAAGCTATTGAAACTCCATTTGGCATAGGAGGATGAAGTGTTGCTAGGATACTGGCACCTGAGGCCTTTCACACAACCATTGAGGGACCCAATGTATTTGGATAAGGCTAGTGGGGAGGTGCGTGGAGCAGTGGATCCATCTGGTAAAGACAGTCTCTGTGCACTGATTTGTCCTCCAGCCCTCCTTTCCTTGACTGTCACTGGGTGGTCTGAATGATCATGTTATTTCTCTTTGCCTCTTTAGATGTGCCTTCCCCAGTTTTCACCTTACACATTTAGGTTCTGAATGGCATTTCTTTTCCAGGCCTTGTTTCGGACAGTGGCCATGATGGTGCCAGATTATGCCCTCATTGGAGAAATCTCCCTCTACTCTATGGGATTTCTAGACTCCAGAAGGTACGTTATATTGGCTTTCCAGCGCGTTTTAAAGAAAGAGTGATTGGAATGACTTTTTGTAGGGTGAATTCAAGGTAAATTGTCCATTGGGAAAAAAAAAAAAGAGAGAAACTTGAGATATATGCTTTTACTCACAAGTTTATCTGAATGTACATAGCCCTGGTCTCTGTCTTGACCCCTTCTCTGACTAGGAAATGGCCAAGATTCCCAAGAAAGAGCCCTCCACTCCCTTTGTATATACCTGGACTACTTCTAAGGAAGACTCACTCATTTCTTCTCTATCCCTCACTGTTAACACACACACACACACACATTTCTAAATGACTGAAAGACATGAAATTATTTCAAGACTGAGTTGTTTTTGGCCAAGATTGAAGAAGAAAAATTAATATAATTTAGAATTAACTTTGTTAGCAATATAATATTTATTTATTCCAATCAACTTGATTATCTCTCACTCAAGTATTACCCAGTTTTCTGAGACACACACATACCCAAGCACCAGTCTCTTTTACACATATAACCAGAATTGTGAATATTCACTGTAAAATGGCTTTTATTTATCTATTTCAAATTTTACATTTGTCTTTTCACATTGCTTGGCCATAATCAATTGATTTTTTTGTTACCACAGATATCTCCACAAGGCCCAAAGTGTCTTTGTGGTCTGGAGGTCATTGCTCTTAATGCACAGGGCTATAGATATTCTCAACAGAATGTGTCATCCTTCCTAGGCTAAGGGGCTGCCTCAGTCATAAGAGGTTTAATTTATTGTTTTCTATAGGAGACTTAGGAGAAGGCAATGACACCCCACTCCAGTACTCTTGTCTGGAAAATCCCATGGTCAGAGGATCCTGGAAGGCTGCAGTCCATGGGATCACTGAGGGTCGGACACGACTGAGAGACTTCACTTTCACTTTTCACTTTCATGCATTGGAGACGGAAATGGCAACCCACTCCAGTGTTCTTGCCTGGAGAATCCCAGGGACGGAGGAGCCTGGTGGGCTTCCGTCTATGGGGTCGCACAGAGTCGGACACGACTGAAGTGACTTAGCAGTATAGGAGACTTCGCTTACATTTATTTGCCTGTTCAATTCATTTATTCAATTGGCAAGCCTTCATTGAGTCATCTACCTTATGCCCTGCCCAGTCCTAGGTGCTGGTGAGCAACACAGTCTTTGCTTTTAGTGTAAATCAGTCTTGTTAGACAGGAGTCCTGCAAGGAAAACATGCATCAGCACATTAGTTAGGGTAAATCTGACCTCCAAATTCCAATGGCTTAGCATAGTAAAAGTTTTATTTTTTACTCCCTGGAAATCCAAAATGGGTGTCTGCAATCAGGGGAGTTCTTCCCCAAGGAACCCAGGTAACTTATATCTTACAACTATAACACATGAGCATGGAAGAGCTTATGGAGGAGGTTTTTATGGACCAGCCCTTAAAGTGGCATACTTCCACTTCATTCATATGCCACTGGCTAGGAGTCAGCAATGTGGCCACCCCTGTGGGGAAGGCTGGGAAATGTGGTCCCCTATGTGCTCAGGGAGAATCAGATATGGTAGTGCACATGAGCATACATGTATTGTGTGCTGAGTATATTAATTTTTGAGTTGGTTTTCTTAAATTAAAAGATGGATATTGAAAAAAATTGTAATGTTACAGAAGTGCAAAATTGAGTGTCCCCTGGTGGCTTAGATGGTAAAGCGTCTGCCTACAGTATGGGAGACCTGGGTTCGACCCCTGGGTCAGGAATATCCTCTGGAAAAGGAAATGTCAACCCACTCCAGTACTCTTGCCTGGAAAATCCCATGGACAGAGGAACGTAGTAGGCTACCATCCATGGGGTCGCAAAGTCAGACATGACTGAGCAACTTCACTTCACTTCACTTCATTGTGTCCCTTAGTAGCCCCACTCTATAGGCATTAACATTGTTAATCATTCGATGTAATCTTCCCAAATGTGTCTATGTGTGGCATACACATACACTCATATATACACATAAAAGTATAAACACGTGCAATTTCTTATACAGTACATATTACACTTATGTATGTGCTTGCTATTTTTCATCCTACCTTTGAAAGACAGTTATAGTGCTTCCTTAGCTCATTATGGTAACTCTATGAAGAAACCTTCAAATGATAAGATTTTTCCATCACATTCATGGGCAAGCCTGGCTTCTGAAGGGACAGGGCACAACATGTTGGGAATGTCTGCTGAGCAGGACATGGGCCTTACTGGAGGGTCTGCAGACATGTCTTTTCCCTCCCAGTCTTGCTCAGAAGATTGTTGCAACCTACCGCCTGTGTTCAGAGCAACTCTCCTCCCAGCATCACTATGACTATGGCATGCGTGCTGTCAAGTCTGTGCTCACTGCTGCTGGCAACCTGAAACTCAAGTATCCAGAGGAGAATGAGAGTGTCCTGCTGCTCCGGGCCTTGCTTGATGTCAACCTGGCCAAGTTCTTGGCTCAAGATGTCCCTCTGTTTCAGGTAGGCAATGGTTTGGGACCTTGGCCAAACACTGAGATTCTACTTCCCAAGATGAAAAAAAATTTTGGCACCTCTTCCACTCCTTACACCCTTTCCATTCTCTAGCCAGCATCCCTATTGCCAGATACCCTCCCCCAAATATTAAGTAATAATGATAATAGCAATATCCCTAATTCTTGATGTTTAATAAAAATAGTTTCACTAATAGGATAATATTTGCTGTTGAGTGTGAGTAGTTAGTTTTTCATATCAAATATAATTAGTTTTGTAACTATTTTAACATCTATCTTCCTTACTAAGCTGTAAGCTCTTAGAGACAGAAAGCATGGCCATTTTGTTCATTCCTAGTGTAATGACTGAAATAGCACAGACATTAGCTATTTGCTGACTTTTTAAATTATTGGGAAGAAACATCATGTTTAACAAATATTGTAGGAATTTGTATTTGTGGATAAGGTACATGATTTTGGTATAGGAAAACAGGTTTGGAATTTTCCAAGGATTCCTGCTATTTGTAGATTCCATTAAAAAAAATGTTGAGGTTATATATCTGATAATTTATCCTTTTTACATCTTGAATTTTTGTTAACAGGGAATTATATCAGATTTGTTTCCTGGAGTTATTCTTCCACAGCCAGACTATGTAGTTTTTATGGAAGTACTAAATGCGAACATCAAAAAGATGAAACTTCAGCCAGTACCTTGGTTTATTGGAAAAATTATCCAGGTTGGTTCCATGTACCTATGTGGAAATGTACCTGTTTATTGTTTGCTGAGGTCAGAAATCAGAAAGAACTATGGTAGATTGGAACTGAACTGATGGCAATTGGAAATTAGAGCTGGAGGTAGAGATGAAGACATTTAATAATCCATTGTGCCTTCAATTTTCATTTCTAGGAATTGGCGTTTAAAATCCAATATTTTTCGTATCACCATCTTCCCTGGGGTTTCTTTTTTTTTTTTTTTTTAATTTAGGGATGAAATAGAACCTTTCGGAGCATTGTGCTTTGAATTAGTCAAGACTTTTTTGGTTCCCAATGATAGAATGTGAATGTGGAAGTCGCTCAGTTGTGTCTGACTCTTTGCAACCCTGTGGACTATATAGTCCATGGAATTCTCCATGCCAGATACTGGAGTGGGTAGCCTTTCCCTTCTCCAGGGGATCTTCCAAACCCAGGTATCGAACCCAGGTCTCCCACATTGCAGGCAGATTCTTTACCAGCTGAGCCATAAGGGAAGCCCAAGAATACTGGAGTGGGTAGCCTATCCCTTCTCCAGGGGAGCTTCCCGACCCAGGAATCAAACCAGGGTCTCCTGCATTGCAGGTAGATTCTTTACAAACTGAGCTATGAGGGAAGCACCCTCCCAATAATAGAAATTCAATTCAAACTGTCTTATTCAATAAAAGGGAATTTACTCACCTAACTTGAAAAGTCCAGAGATATGTTGGCCTCAGGGGCATAGTAGGATACAGATTTTATTTAGATAATGAAATCAGGAATCCATCTCTCTTCATTTCTGGATTCTGCTTCTCTCTGCATGAAAAACTCATTCTCAGGTAGGCCCCCAGTAACCTCAGACTTAAATTATCTCATGTTCAAGTCCAGAAGGAAAAAGAACATCACTCTCAGAGTGTCCTCAGCAAGAAGTCTCAGGATTAGCTTTGGATGGTGTTGATAAAGTCACATGACCATCCCTGAAGCAATTACAAAGATAAGAAGGAGACAGTAATAACCCCACCTCTGCCAGAAGTGGAGATGGAGTCAGAGCCACCCAAGTCAAGTCATGTGGACTGAAACATAAAGTGGTGGTTCCTCAGGGAAAATCAAGGTGCTGTTACTAATACATGAAAGAAGTGTCTCTACAGTCTCAATCTTGGAGAACCTTAGTGAAACTTCACCTAATTTCAGGTTTCCCTCCCTACAATCACTTTCTATGTAAAACTACCTTAAAGACATACACTGAATAATGTAAGTCTCAAATACACTTTTTCTGCAGAATCATGGAACAGAACTACAAGGGACCTTAAGTGCCATCTGGTGTTTGGCCCCATAAGAACACTGGCATCCAGAGAGGGAACAGATTTGGATTCATATAGACCTAGTTTCAAATCTCACCCCCTTCCATTTTTTGCTGTGATTTTAAGCAAGTTAGTTCAACATTCTGAGCCCCAGTTTCCTCATCTATAAAATAAAGACAGTAAAACCTTTCCCATAGAGTAATATTGAGACAAGAAATATGTAAACTGCCAGATATGGTGACTGTCATATTGTCACCATATTGTCATCTTTGTCAACCCATCTCCACAGACACGCAAAGCATCATCATTTCACAAAATCATATTGTTATTTAGAATCAAAGATCAAGGTTAGGACCCTGGTCTCTAGATTCTGAATCAGAATAAAATTTCTAGGAATAAAAATTTTTCCCAGGGCTTCCTTGGTGGCTCAGTGGTAAGGAATCCACCTGCCAGTGCAGGAGACACAGATTCAATCCCTGATCCAGGAAGATCCTACATGCTGCAGAGCAGTTAAGCCCATGAACAACAACTATTGAGCCTGAGTTCTAGGAGCCAAAACTATTGAGCCCATGTGCCCCAACTACTGAAGCCCACAAGCTCTAGAACCTATGCTCCACAATAGCAAAAGTCATCGCAACGAGCAGCCCGCACACCACAGATAGAGAGTAGCCCTTGCTTGCTGCAACTAGAGAAAAGCCCATGAAGCAACAAAGACCCAGCACAGCCAAAAACAAATTAATTAATTTTTAAAAATTACTAAAAAAATTTCCCCTACTCTCTCATTAAGAATAATATTTTTCCCCACTATGTCATCAAGTGTGGTAGTTTTGACACAATTCATTTAACCCAATATTGAATCCCAATTATTCATTGGGATTTTATAGATGCACTATATATCAGTTCAGTTCAGTGAGTTGAGTCGCTCAGTTGTGTCTGACTCTTTGCGACCCTATGGACTGCAGCACTCCAGGCTTCCCTGTCCATCACCAACTTCTGGAGCTCACTCAAGCTCATGTCCATCAAGTCAGTAATGCCATCCAACCATCTTATCCCTTGTGGTCCCCTTCTCCTCCTGCCTTCAGTTTTCCCCACCATCAGGGTCTTTTCAAATGAGTCAGTTCTTTGCATCAGGTGGCCAAAGTATTGGAGTTTCAGCTTTAGCATCAGTCCTTCCAATGAATATTCAGGACTGATTTCTTTAAGATGGACTGGTTGGATCTCCTTGCAGTCCAAGGGACTCTCAAGAGTCTTCTCGAACACCACAGTTCAAAAGCATCAATTCTTCAGTGCTCAACTTTCTTTATAGTACAACTCTCACATCCATACATGACTACTGGAAAAATCATAGCTTTGACTAGACAGACCTTTGTTGACAGAGTAATATTAAAAACAGCTTTTTAATATGCTGTCTAGGTTGGTCATAACTTTCCTTCCAAGGAGTAAGCATCTTTTAATTTCATGGCTGCAATCACCATCTACAGTGATTTTGGAGCCCAAGATAATAAAGTTTCTCACTGTCTCCATTGTTTCCCCATCTATTTGCCATGAAGTGATGGGACCAGATGTTAGTTTTCTGAATATTGAGTTTTAAGCCAACTTTCTCACTCTCCTCTTTCACTTTCATCAAGAAGCTCTTCAGTTCCTCTTCGATTTCTGCCATAAGGGTGGTGTCATCTGCATATCTGAGGTTATTGATATTTCTCCCAGCAAATTGATTCCAACTTGTGCTTCATTGACCCTGGCATTTCCCGTGATATACTCTGCATATAAGTTAAATAAGAAGGTTGACAATATACAGCCTTGATGTACTCCTTTCCCGAGTTGGAACAAGTTTGTTGTTCCATGTCCAGTTCTAACTGTTGCTTCTTGACCTGCATGAAGATTTCTCAGGAGGCAGGTCAGGTGGTCTGGTATTACTATCTCTTTAAGAATTTTCCACAGTTTACTGTGATCCACATAGTAAAAGACTTTGGCGTAGTCAATAAGCAGAAGTAGATGTTTTACTGGAACTCTCTTGCTTTTTCAATGACCCAACAGATCTTGGCAATTTGGTCTCTGGTTCCTCTGCCTTTTCTAAAACCAGCTTGAACATCTGGATGTCATGGTTCACGTACTGTTGAAGCCTGGCTTGGTGAATATTGAGCATTACTTTGCTAGCGTGTGAGATGAGTGCAATTGTGCAGGAGTTTGAGCATTCTTTAGCATTGCCTTTCTTTGAGATTGGAATGAAAACTGACCTTTTCTAGTCCTGTGGCCACTGTTGAGTTTTCCAAATTTGCTGGCATATTGAGTGCAGCATTTTCACATCATCTTTTAAGATTTGAAATAGCTCAACTGGAATTCCATCACCTTCACTAGCTTTGTTCCTAGTGGTGCTTCTTAAGGCCCACTAGACTTTGCATTCCAGGATGTCTGGCTCTAGTGAGTGATCACACCATCATGGCTATCTAGGTCATGAAGATCCTTTTTGTACAGTTCTTCCATGTATTCTTTCCACTTCTTCTTAATATCTTCTGCTTCTGTTAGGTCCATACCATTTCTGTCCTTTATCGAGCCCATCTTTGCATGAAATGTTCCCTTGGTATCTCTAATTTTCTTGAAGAGATCTCTAGTCTTTTCCATTCTGTTGTTTTCCTCTATTTCTTTGCATTGATCACTGAGGAAGGCTTTGTTATCTCTCCTTGCTATTCTTTGGAACTCTTCATTCAAAGGGGAATATCTTTCCTTTTCTCCTTTGCTTTTCACTTCTCTTCTTTTCACAGCTATTTGTATGACCTCTTCAGACAGCCATTTTGCTTTTTTGCATTTCTTTTCCATGGGGATGGTCTTGATCCCTGTCTCCTGTACAATGTCATGAACCTCTATCCATAGTTTTTCAGCTACTCTGTCTATCAGATCTAGTCCCTTAAATCCATTTCTCACTTCCACTGTATAATCATAAGAGATTTGACTTAGGTCATACCTGAATGGTCTAGTGGTTTTCCCTACTTCCTTAAATTTAAGTCTGATTTTGGCAATAAGGAGTTCATGATCTGAGCCACAGTCAGCTCCCAGTCTTGTTTTTGCTGACTGTATAGAGCTTCTCCATCTTTGGCTGCAAAGAATATAATCAGTCTGATTTTGGTGTTGACCATCTGGTGATGTCCATGTGTAGAGTCTTCTCTTGTGTTGTTGGAAGAGGGTGTTTGCTATGACCAGTGCATTCTCTTGGCAGAACTCTATTAGCCTTTGCCCTGCTTCATTCTGTACTCCAAGGCCAAATATGTGTGTTACTCCAGGTGTTTATTGACTTCCTACTTTTGCATTCCAGTCCCCTCTAATGAAAAGGACAAATACTTGTTGACTCACTTTTATCAGTTCCTGTACCACCCTTATTGTCTTCATTTAGACCCTCTGTATAACTCACTTTCAAGGTGAAAAATGTGTGTTAGTTGCTCAGTCATATCTGATTCTTTGCAACTCCATGGATTGTAGCCCTGCAGGCTCCTCTGTCCATGGGATTTTTCAGGCAAGAATACTGGAGTGGATTGCCATTTCCTCCTCCAGGGAAGGTGAAAAATAATGAGAACATAATCTTTAAAATAAAAAGCTTCATGTACTCCCTTTTTCTGAGAGATTCACAGTTTAGAAGGGAAGAGAAAACATATCACATTAATGTAAATGACCAAAGCATTTCCATTTCAGCTATCATAGACTACTCATCACAGACAGACAAAACAATTAGAAAATTCAAAAAATGAGCTTCCACTTCACTATTGATTCTCAAGGGTAAGGGCTAAATTACATGGAAGGTCATTTGTATTTTACAGCATCTCTCCTGTCTCATAAAATACGTTTTAATCTACTGAGAATTCAAATTAAGTCAGAGTAGCATTTAGGCCTTGAGAAAGGAAATTTCCAATAGAAATACAATTTGCTAAAATGACCCCTGTTTCCTTTTCTTCTTTAAAAGCAAGTAGAAATGGTGTAATGGAAAGATTGGCAGCATTGAAATCATAGGCCCTGTGGTCAAATCCTGGTTCCACCACTGATGAGCTTGGGCAAGTCAGTTAACCTCTCTTGGGCTCAGTGTTCCCACCATTTAAAAGTAGTTAATGATGCCTGGTGGCTCAATTGGTAAAGAATCCGCCTGCAAGGGAGGAGCTAAGATGGCAGAGGAATAGGATGGGGAGACCACTTTCTCCCCCACAAATTCATCAAAAGAGCATTTAAACGCCGAGTAAATTCCACAAAACAACTTCTGAATGCCGGCAGAGGACATCAGGCACCCAGTAAAGCAATCCATTGTCTTCGAAAGGAGGTAGGAAAAAATATAAAAGACAAAAAAACAGACAAAAGAGGGAGGGACGGAGCTCCGTCCCGGGAAGGGAGTCTTAAAAAGAAAGAAGTTTCCAAACACCAGGAAACACTCTCACTGCCAAGTCTGTGCCAAGCCTTGGAAGCACAGAGGGCAACATAACAGGGAGGAAAAATAAATACACAATTAAAACCCACAGATTACGAGCCCAACGGTAACTCCCCTAGAGGAGAAGCTGCGCAGATGCCTGCACCCGCCACTAGCAAGCAGGGGCTGGGCAGGGAGGCGCGGGCTGCATCGCTTAGAGTAAGGATCTGGCCTGAATGCCCCGAGCGCTATCTGAGCGAAATAATTTGGGCTACCAAACCAGACTGTGGGATAACTACCACGCGAAAAGCCAGCCCTAACCTAGGACACCGCCAGGCCCACGCACGGAACAAAGGACTGAACAGAGATAGCCGGCTGCAGACCATCCCCCTCTGATGACAGGCAGCCAAAGCCAGAAGGAGGCAATCACAGCCCCAGAGAGACATTATCTACAAAACTGTAAGCAGGCTTCTTTGCTAACTAAGACTTCTTGGGGTTCTGGACGGTCAACATCCGCCTGAGAAGGTGCACTGGTTGTACACCCAGAAAACCGAGCGGCAGGGAGGCGATAAGTCACAGCAACCGCGCTCGCCAAACACCTCATCACCTGAGCTGCTCGGACCTGGGAAGGGCACAAAACGCAGGCCCAACCCAGTCTGCGCCTCTGAGGACTACCCGAGTGCTTGAACCTGAGCGGCTTGGACCTGGGAGGTGCAAGCAGCCCAGGGCCGACCATGGATGGTTCCCAGTGGAGCAACCTAGAGCCTAAGCAGTGTGGGCAGGGAGGCTACAGGCCCCGTGAGCGGGGGCAGACCCAGTGTGGCTGAGGCACTGCGAGCGCATGCCAGTGTTATTTGTTTGCAGCATCCCTCCCTCCCCACAGCGCAACTGAACAAGTGAGCCTAAAGGAAAAAAAAAAGTGTCCACCACCGCCCCCTTTGTATCAGGGCGGAAAAAAGACACTGAAGAGACCAGCAAACAGAAGAAGCTATAACAGAGGGAACCGCCTTGGAAGTGACAGGCAATAGATTAAAACCCTGTCATTAGTACCAACTACATAGGAAGGGACCTAAAAATCTTGAGAAATATAAGCCAGACCAAAGAACTAGCAGAAAATGGACTGACCCCACAATACCCACAACACCAGAGAAAGTCCTAGATATATTTTTACTATTTTTACCATCATTCTTTCTTTCATTATTTTTTATTTTTTAAAAAATTTTAAGACTCTAAGGGCGAGTGTGTTGCCCTTTCTGAGGCTTGTAGAGCCAGTCTACTCAACCTGCACTTTGGCCCCGGAGGCCGAATTTGGGGTTCAGCCAAGAGAAACTAGAATGTGTGAGGGTTGGGGCTGACTCCGGTCCCTCGGATTCGGGGCGGCACAGGGGTTCTCCCCCCGCCAAAAAAAAAAAGAAAAATTTTAAGTCTTCTATTACTCCTTTAATTTTCACTTTTATAACCTACTATTATTTTGCAAAAAAAAAAAGACCCTATTTTTTTTAAAAGCAAACTTCATATATATTTTTTATAATTTTTGTGACCTTGTTTTTTTTTCTTTTTCTCTTTCTTTTTTATTTTTTTTTCCTTCTTTAACACTGTATTTTTGAAATTCCAAACTCTAATCTAGATTTTTAATTTTAGCTTTTTGGTATTTGTTATCAATTTTGTACCTATATTTTTTTTATAATTTTTGTGACTTTTTTCTCTCTCTCTTCTTCTTTTCTTTAACATTATATTTCTGAAATTCCAAACTCTACTCTAGATTTTTTATTTATGCTTTTTGGTATTTGTTATCAATTTTGTACCTATATTTTCTTTATAATTTTTGTGACTTTGTTTTTGTTCATTTTTTTTTCCCCTCTTTCTTTTTCTTCTTCTTTTCTTTAACATTGTATTTTTGAAATTCCAAACTCTACGCTAGATTTTTAACTTTTGCTTTTTGGTATTTGTTATCAATTTTGTACCTATATTTTCTTTATAATTTTTGTGACTTTGTTTTTGTTCATTTTTTTTTTCCTCTTTCTTTTTCTTCTTCTTTTCTTTAACATTGTATTTTTGAAATTCCAAACTCTACGCTAGATTTTTAACTTTTGCTTTTTGGTATTTGTTATCAATTTTGTACCTATATTTTCTTTATAATTTTTTGATTTTGTTTTTCTTTCCCTCTCTTTCCTTTCCTTCTTCTTTTCTTTAACACTGTATTTTTGAAATTCCAAACTCTACTCTAGATTTTTAATTTTTGATTTTAGGTATTTGTTACCAATTTTGTACTTTAAGAACCCAATCTTCAGTACCCATTTTTTACTTGGGAGCGAGATTACTGGCTTGACTGCTCTCTCCCCCTTTGGACTCTCCTTTTTCTCCACCAGGTCTCCTGTGTCTCCTCCCTAACCCCTCTCTACTCTACCCAACTCTGTGAATTTCTGTGTGTTCCAGACGGTGGAGAACACTTAGGAAATGGATTACTGGCTGGATCTGTCTCTCTCCTTTTCATCCCCCCCTTTTATCCTCCCAGCCACCTCTGTCTCTTTCCTCCCTCTTCTCTTCTCTGTATAACTCCATGAATATCTCTGAGCGGTCCAGTTGTGGAGTGCACATAAGGAAGTGATTATTGGCTAGCCCACTCTCTCCTCTATGGAATCCACCTCATCTCATTCAGGTCACCTCTAACTCCCTCCTCCCTCTTCTCTTCTCCATGTAACCCTGTGAACCTCTCTGAGTGACCCGCATCGTAGAGAAACTTTTCATCTTTAATGTAGATGTTTTATCAGTGGTGCTGTATAGAAGGAGAAGTTTTGAAACTACTGTAAAAATAAGACCGATAACCGGAAGCAGGAGACTTAAGTCCAAACCCTGATCCCAGGGAACTCCTGACTCCAGGGAACATTAATTGACAGGAGATCATCAAACGCCTCCATACCTACACTGAAACCAAGCACCACACAAGGGCCAACAAGTTCCAGGGTAAGACATACCAAGCAAATTCTCCAGCAACACAGGAACACAGCCCTGAGCTCCAATATACAGGCTGCCCAAAGTCTCCCCAAAACCATAGACATCTCATTACTCATTATTGGACACTTCATTGCACTCCAGAGAGAAGAAATCCAGCTCCACCCACCAGAACACTGACACAAGCTTCCCTAACCAAGAAACCATGACAAGCCACCTGTACAAACCCACAAACAGTGAGGAAACTCCACAATAAAGAGAACTCCACAAACTGCCAGAATACAGAAAGGACACCCCAAACTCAGCAATATAAACAAGATGAAGAGACAGAGGAATACCCAGCAGGTAAAGGAACAGGATAAATGCCCACCAAACGAAACAAAAGAGAAAGAGATAGGGAATCTACCTGATAAAGAATTCCAAATAATGATAGTGAAAATGATCCAAAATCTTGAAATCAAAATGGAATCACAGATAAATAGCCTGGAGACAAGGATTGAGAAGATGCAAGAAAGGTTTAACAAGGACCTAGAAGAAATAAAAAAGAGTCAATATATTATGAATAATGCAACAAATGAAATTAAAAACACTCTGGAGGCAACAAATAGTAGAATAACAGAGGCAGAAGATAGGATTAGTGAATTAGAAGATAGAATGGTAGAAATAAATGAATCAGAGAGGAAAAAAGAAAAACAAATTAAAAGAAATGAGGACAATCTCAGAGACCTCCAGGACAATATTAAACGCTACAACATTTGAATCGTAGGAGTCCAGAAGAAGAAGACAAAAAGAAAGACCATGAGAAAATACTTGAGGAGATAATAGTTGAAAACTTCCCTAAAATGGGAAAGGAAATAATCACCCAAGTCCAAGAAACACAGAGAGTCCCAAACAGGATAAACCCAAGGCGAAACACCCCAAGACACATATTAATCAAATTCACAAAGATCAAACACAAAGAACAAATATTAAAAGCAGCAAGGGAAAAACAACAAATAACACAAAGGGAATTCCCATAAGGATAACAGCTGATCTTTCAATAGAAACTCTTCAAGCCAGGAGGGAATGGCAAGACATACTTAAAGTGATGAAAGAAAATAACCTACAGCCCAGATTATTGTACCCAGCAAGGATCTCATTCAAATATGAAGGAGAAATCAAAAGCTTTACAGACAAGCAAAAGCTGAGAGAATTCAGCACCACCAAACCAGCTCTCCAACAAATACTAAAGGATATTCTCTAGACAGTAAACACAAAAAGGGTGTATAAATTTGAACCCAAAACAATGAAGTAAATGGCAACAGGATCATACTTATCAATAATTACCTTAAATGTAAATGGGTTGAATGCCCCAACCAAAAGACAAAGATTGGCTGAATGGATACAAAAACAAGACCCCTACATGTGTTGTCTACAAGAGACCCACCTCAAAACAGGGGACACATACAGATTGAAAGTGAAGGGCTGGAAAAAGATTTTCCATGCAAGTAGAGACCAAAAGAAAGCAGGAGTAGCAATACTCATATCAGATAAAATAGACTTTAAAACAAAGGCTGTGAAAAGAGACAAAGAAGGTCACTACATAATGATCAAAGGATCAATCCAAGAAGAAGATATAACAATTATAAATATGTATGCACCCAACATAGGAGCACCACAATATGTAAGACAAATGCTAACAAGTATGAAAGGAGAAATTAACAATAACACAATAATAGTGGGAGACTTTAATACCCAACTCACACCTATGGATAGATCAACTAAACAGAAAATTAACAAGGAAACACAAACTTTAAATGATGCAATAGACCAGTTAGACGTAATTGATATCTATAGGACATTTCATCCCAAAACAATGAATTTCACCTTTTTATCAAGCGCACATGGAACCTTCTCCAGGATAGATCACATCCTGGGCCATAAATCTAGCCTTGGTAAATTCAAAAAAATTGAAATCATTCCAAGCATCTTTTCTGACCACAATGTAGTAAGATTAGATCTCAATTACAGGAGAAAAACTATTAAAAATTCCAACATATGGAGGCTGAAAAACACGCTGCTGAATAACCAACAAATCACAGAAGAAATCAAAAAAGAAATCAAAATTTGCATAGAAATGAATGAAAATGAAAACACAACAACCCAAAACCTGTGGGACACTGTAAAAGCAGTCCTAAGGGGAAAGTTCATAGCAATACAGGCATACCTCAAGAAACAAGAAAAAAGTCAAGTAAATAACCTAACTCTACACCTAAAGCAACTAGAAAAGGAAAAAATGAAGAACCCCGGGGTTAGTAGAAGGAAAGAAATCTTAAAAATTAGGGCAGAAATAAATGCAAAAGAAACAAAAGAGACCATAGCAAAAATCAACAAAGCCAAAAGCTGGTTCTTTGAAAGGATAAATAAAATTGACAAACCATTAGCCAGATTCATCAAGAAACAAAGGGAGAAAAATCAAATCAATAAAATAAGAAATGAAAATGGAGAGATCACAACAGACAACACAGAAATACAAGGGATCATAAGAGACTACTATCAGCAATTATATGCCAATAAAATGGACAACATGGGAGAAATGGACAAATTCTTAGAAAAGTACAACTTTCCAAAACTGGACCAGGAAGAAATAGAAAATCTTAACAGACCCATCACAAGCATGGAAATTAAAACTGTAATCAGAAATCTTCCAGCAAACAAAAGCCCAGGTCCAGATGGCTTCACAGCTGAATTCCACCAAAAATTTAGAGAAGAGCTAACACCTATCCTACTCAAACTCTTCCAGGAAATTGCAGAGGAAGGTAAACTTCCAAACTCATTCTGTGAGGCCACCATCACCGTAATACCCAACTACAGGCCAATATCACTGATGAACATAGATGCAAAAATCCTTAACAAAATTCTAGCAATCAGAATCCAACAACACATTAAAAAGATCATACACCATGACCAAGTGGGCTTTATCCCAGGGATGCAAGGATTCTTCAATATCCACAAATCAATGTAATATACCACATTAACAAATTGAAAAATAAAAACCGTATGATTATCTCAATAGATACAGAGAAAGCCTATGACAAAATTCAACATTCATTTATGATAAAAACTCTCCAGAAAGCAGGAATAGAAGGAACATACCTCAGCATAATAAAGGCTATATATGACAAGCCCACAGCAAACATTATCCTCAATGGTGAAAAATTGAAAGCATTTCCTCTAAAGTCAGGAACAACAAGGGTGCCCACTTTTACCATTACTATTCAACATATTTTTGGAAGTTTTGGCCACAGCAATCAGAGCAGAAAAAGAAATAAAAGGAATCCAAATTGGAAAAGAAGAAGTAAAACTCTCACTGTTTGCAGATGACATGATCCTCTACATAGAAAACCCTAAAGACTCCACCAGAAAATTACTAGAACTAATCAGTGAATATGGCAACCCACTCCAGTACTCTTGCCTGTAAAATCCCATGGACGGAGGGGCCTGGTAGGCTGCAGTCCATGGGGTCGCTAGGAGTCGGACATGACTGAGCGACTTCACTTTCACTTTTCACTTTCATGCATTGGAGAAGGAAATGGCAACCCACTCCAGTGTTCTTGCCTGGAGAATCCCAGGGACGGGGAGCCTGGTGGGCTGCCATCTATGGGGTCTCACAGAGTCAGATACGACTGAAGCGACTTAGCAGCAGCAATCAATGAATATAGTAAAGTTGCAGGATATAAAATCAACACACAGAAATCCCTTGCATTCCTATACACTAATAATGAGAAAATAGAAAGAGAAATTAAGGAAACAATTCCATTCACCATTGCAACGAAAAGAATAAAATACTTAGGAATATATCTACTTAAAGAAACTAAAGACCCATATATAGAAAACTATAAAACACTGGTGAAAGAAATCAAAGAGGACACTAATAGTTGGAGAAATATACCATGTTCATGGATTGGAGGAATCAATATAGTGAAAATGAGAATACTACCCAAAGCAATTTATAGATTCAATGCAATCCCTATCAAGCTACCAACGGTATTCTTCACAGAGCTAGAACAAATAATTTCACAATTTGTATGGAAATACAAAAAACCTCGAATAGCCAAAGCAATCTTGAGAAAGAAGAATGGAACTGGAGGAATCAACCTGCCTGACTTCAGGCTCTACTACAAAGCCACAGTCATCAAGACAGTATGGTACTGGCACAAAGACAGAAATATAGATCAATGGAACAAAATAGAAAGCCCAGAGATAAATCCATGCACATATGGACACCTTATCTTTGACAAAGGAGGCAAGAATATACAATGGATTAAAGACAATCTCTTTAACAAGTGGTGCTGGGAAAACTGGTCAACCACTTGTAAAAGAATGAAACTAGAACACTTTCTAACACCATACACAAAAATAAACTCAAAATGGATTAAAGATCTAAACATAAGACCAGAAACTATAAAACTCTGAGAGGAAACATAGGCAAAACACTCTCCGACATACATCACAGCATGATCCTCTATGACCCACCTCCCAGAATATTGAAAATAAAAGCAAAAATAAACAAATGGGACCTAATTAAACTTAAAAGCTTCTGCACAACAAAGGAAACTATAAGCAAGGTGAAAAGACAGCCTTCAGAATGGGAGAAAATAATAGCAAATGAAGCAACTGACAAACAACTAATCTCAAAAATATACAAGCAACTCCTACAGCTCAACTCCAGAAAAATAAATGACCCAATCAAAAAATGGGCCAAAGAACTAAATAGACATTTCTCCAAAGAAGACATACAGATGGCTAACAAACACATGAAAAGATGCTCAACATCACTTATTATCAGGGAAATGCAAATCAAAACCACTATGAGGTACCATTTCACGCCAGTCAGAATGGCTGTGATCCAAAAGTCTACAAGCAATAAATGCTGGAGAGGGTGTGGAGAAAAGGGAACCCTCTTACACTGTTGGTGGGAATGCAAACTAGTACAGCCACTATGGAGAACAGTGTGGAGATTCCTTAAAAAACTGGAAATAGAACTGCCTTATGATCCAGCAATCCCACTGCTGGGCATACACACTGAGGAAACCAGAATTGAAAGAGACATGTGTACCCCAATGTTCATCGCAGCACTGTTTATAATAGCCAGGACATGGAAGCAACCTAGATGTCCATCAGCAGATGAATGGATAAGCAAGCTGTGGTACATATACACAATGGGGTATTACTTAGCCATTAAAAAGAATACATTTGAATCAGTTCTAATGAGGTGGATGAAACTGGAGCCTATTATACAGAGTGAAGTAAGCCAGAAAGAAAAACACCAATACAGTATACTGATGCATATATATGGAATTTAGAAAGATGGTAACAATAACCCTGTATACGAGACAGCAAAAGAGACACTGATGTATAGAACAGTCTTTTGGACTCTGTGCGAGAGGGAGAGGGTGGGATGATTTGGGAGAATGGCATTAAAACATGTATAATATCATATATGAAACGAGTCACCAGTCCAGGTTTGATGCACAATACTGGATGCTTGGGGCTGGTGCACTGGGACGACCCAGAGGGATGGTATGGGGAGGGAGGAGGGAGGAGGATTCAGGATGGGGAACACATGTATACCTGTGGCGGATTCATTTTGATATATGGCAAAACCAATACAATATTGTAAAGTGAAAAAATAATTAAAAAAAAAAAAAAAAAGAATCCGCCTGCAATGCAGGAGACCTGGGTTCAATCGCTGGGTTGGAAAGAGGAGGGCATGGCAACCAGTTCCAGTATTCTTGCCTGGAGAACCCTCATGGACAGAGGAGCCTGCTGGGCTGCAGTCCATGGGGTCACAAAGAGTCAGACATGACTGAGCAACTAAGCACAGCACACACAGCACAAGACATGCCTGAATGGATTAAATGAAATGACTTAGGTGAATGACTTCATGTTTAGCACATGGAGAGGTACAGAGTAAATAGTATTTCTCATCCCTTAAATAATCAGAAATGCACACATATATTATTATTCATCCAAAAGATATTTAAGCAATAGATGAAAAAAATGACTGTAGCCCTCATTCCTTGTTGACTTCTGACTAATTGAAATTCTGGGAGGTTTGGAATGATTAACTTCTTACATGGTGTTCCCTCCCAGATCTACGAGATGATGCTGGTAAGACATGGCTATATGATTGTTGGAGATCCCATGGGTGGCAAGACCTGTGCTTATAAAGTGTTGGCTGCAGCTCTGGGTGATTTATACGAAGGTAAAACTCACATCCCTGACTTCCAGGAAGAACAGGTGTCCCCACTTAGTTGACTGGTTCCAGAGAGATGATGCTAGGCTGTTAGCTTTGCCATCCCTGGATGGTGACATTAGAGCCAGAAACAGAACATGGCACACAGGGGTCTGCAGGCAGAAAATAAAGAGAGGGAGAACTTCTAACGGGGTTTTATGTGCACCATTAGGATGGAGGAATTTTCTCAAATGCTGAACTGTGGTTTCTCCAAAAGCTTCTCCGTGAGAGGGAAACTCCTGCCACTTGCCTGAACAAAATTGTTCTAAAAACAGATCACTGCATGGTTTCTGTTTTCTTTCCATTCCTTCTTTGCCTCTCTTTCTTTGTCTTCCCTTTCCCTTTTTTTCTGCCTCCCATTCTCCCTCCCTCCCCTCCACTCTGCTTCCCTCCCTCCCTCCTCCTTTCCTTCTTTCCTTCCTTTCATTTAATGTAGAAGATAAGGCCTCAGACTTTTGACTCAGACACAGACCTTGGGCAAGTTACTAAATCTATCTTTGCCTCTGTTTTCCCAGAGGCATCATTGTGATAATGGGATCATTGTGATAATTAAATTAGTTCATACAGATAAATAACTTAGCACAGTGTCTACTCAATAAACAAAAGCTATGTCTTTTGCCAGAGAAACAGTTTTGGGGGTTTTCCTTTTATAAAAACACAAAGCTGTGGTTTTGAAAAGCAGTGCCTCGCTCTGCCTGTGTTTACACAATCCCTTCCAGTGTGCTTTGTTTTAATATTTTTTGTAATAACGAGTTACTGTTGGATTTTTGAGATTTTTGTTTTCAGCACTGACTTGACATTAAAAACTAATTTGGGCATTTCAAACTTAAATAGTAATTTAGGTATTGAATATAGTTTAGGAAACTAAATGAAGAGAAAGGAGGCTACCCCGTTGTCTTTGCCTCAGGATTCTGCAGGAACAATTCTTTACTTAGTTCATGGTTCATGCACTCCAGTTTTTCCTTACTTTGAAGGATCATGTAAAAGTGTGGTTACTTTCTGTTATTACATATGATGTACCACCCATTAGCCTGTGTATTCCAGTTCGGTCCTGGTGCTCTATTCTCAGGAAACACTTATTGAGCAATGAAATAAGAGGTTCCAGGGCTTAGCTAGCCCTTCAGATAGAGGAAAAGGAAAGTAACCCTCTTTTACCTGTCAGTTGTTTCCTCATCTCAAGTCAAAACCAAGGTTCTAGGGTAGCCATGAAAGCCAGATACATAAAGAGACCTGATTATATGGCGTCTCTCTCCTTTACTGCCTGAGTTATTTTAGGCCCAGACAGACTTTATTTAGATCTGAATGGCTCATTTGACTTGTTTGAAATGAGCATCAGAAGACAATATGGTGAGAAACTAATAGCTGTAATAACCTAACAATTTAAGGCATTGCCTATCCAGTTATTCCAATTTTTACACAGACTGAGTATAAATTTTATAAGGACTATGATGGCATGCTGATAAATTTGACCTTTTAGATAGCATTGACTCTTATCTAAAGTTTCACCAGAAACTTTGTAACTTGTGTTGGACCTTCTTGTCCAGCCAAACAGATGGAAGAGTTCGCGGTGGAGTATAAGATCATTAATCCCAAGGCCATCACCATGGGGCAGCTGTATGGGTGCTTTGATCAAGTGAGCCACGAATGGACAGATGGTGTCCTTGCCAACGCTTTCCGAGAGCAAGCATCTTCTTTGTCTGATGACCGCAAGTGGATTATATTTGATGGGCCAGTGGATGCTGTTTGGATTGAAAATATGAACACTGTTCTGGATGACAATAAAAAGGTACCTTTCTGATACCACTTTTACATGGATGGGGAATAAACTCTTTTACTGAAGTGAGTGATTGATCAGGATATATAATGTATACACTTATTTACACTGAGAATAAATGCCACATAAGAAAGTAACAGTTATCAATTCATAAATTATACTTTTGTTTTTACCTATAGTGGGTTAAGTTGAGTGTGTTTTGAGATACTGTTGTATAATTGTTAAAAGCCTTGGTTCTGGCTTTAAATTGGACTACTAGCTCTACAATTGAGCAAGTTGGGCAAGTCACATAACTTCTCTGAACCAATTTCTTCATTTGTTAAAAAGGTAGTAATAAAATAGGGGTGTTGCTAATTAAGATAGTCCATACAAAGCACCTGATATGTGGGATGTATTTTGGTTATCCATTGCTGCATAAATAAAGATGCAAACTATCTTAATACTTAGTGGCTTAACTTTGCTCGTGATACTGTAGATTATAAATTTTGAAAAGGCTCAAAAGGGCTAAGCTAATCCTCATGATGTCATCTGGGGTGGCTAGGGCTAGAGGAGCCACATCCATGGTAGCTTCTTCACTCAGTTTTTGGGGGCTCTTTCCTCCTTGACTTGTCTGTCTCTCTGTAACTCTCTGTCTCTGTCTCTCTTTGTCTCTCTCTCTCTCTCTGCCTCTCTTTCTCTCAAATAGCATCTTATCCTCCAGGCCTGTCCATGTGACTTGGGCTTATCATTTGGTGGTCTTGAGTAGTGGCACTCCTTACCTGGTGGTTGATTTGCAAGAGGCAGGAAATTAAAATCTCTACTTGGAACTCAAACAGCATTACTTTCTCTGAATTTTGTTAAGTCAAAGAAGTCACAGAACCTTTCCAGATTCAAGGAAGTAGAGAAATAGATGCCACCTCTTAATGGAGGTGGGTGAGATCACACTGCAAAAGTACACGTGGGTTAGCAGACATTGCAGCAGTCTTTGGAAGATATGTTCTGCCTACTGCAGTAAGCGTAGTGGCAAAGAGCTTAGTCTCTGGAGCTGGACAGCCTGGGTTCAGATCCTATCTTACCACTCAGCAGTCACGTAACCTTAGAAAAGCTATACCTATACCTCAATTGCATCATCTGTAAAATGAGGATAATAGTGTCTGTGTTATAATATTGTTAGTAAGATTAGATAAATTAATATTTACAAACTGCTTATAATAGTGCCTGTCATGTAGCAAGTGCTATATAAGGGTTAAAATAAAATAAAATAATATTTATCACCATTTCAAAGGAAGAGGTTTTTTTATTTTATTATATTCATTTTTTTCTTCTGTTTATTTATTTATTTATTTTACTTTACAATATTGTATTGGTTTTGCCATACATTAACTTGAATCAAGGAAGATTTCTTACACTGACTATACTGCCTTATCAAATCCAAATATATTTTCCAACTGCATTTACATTTTGTAAGACTGAGTCATGCTCAACAATGGAAAGCTTAATTATCCAAATTACACACATATACTAGTAATAGCATGTTCATAATTTTGATTATATAACATAAATATAGAAGTGAGTTTTATTCCATGATATGGGCTATGTTATGTAAACTAATTGTATACATGTATTGGTTGATCTTGAGATCAGAAGTATAAAGAGTCAGTGAAATTCCTGATGGCTCTTCTCAGCTCTGAATGAAATCAAACTACTGTCACAGCTATGGGTCT
This sequence comes from Bos grunniens, assembly GCF_055505025.1. Lineage (NCBI taxonomy): Eukaryota > Metazoa > Chordata > Mammalia > Artiodactyla > Bovidae > Bos > Bos grunniens. The sequence goes on from NC_141189.1 coordinate 23,939,824, forward strand.
ATTTTACTTTTCTCGATATTCAGAGATGACACTGTTAGTGGTGTTAGTCCGTAACAGCTATGACCTTTCTGGGGTTGCAAGTAATGACCTGATTACAGATATGTTTGATGTGGGTCAGGTAATTTGCAAGAAGCTCTTTAGACAGAAACTTAGGAGGAGAAACATGGAGCAATGGAATTTCTTCTTTTCCCCTGAGAGACCAAGGCCTCAAGCCATCTTAGGACTTAAACATCTCACTTTAACCCATGTTGGGAAATGAGAAGCAGTGCCACAGACTTAGTGTATATACTCAGAGGCTGTCCTGTATATTTGCACTACTTTCTGTAGGGATATACATGCTAAACACTGGGGCTTCTAATGATCTTTCCATTTCAAAAATGATTTGGAGATATTCTTATCACTCTAACCCTAGACCAGTCCCTGAGTCATTCCAGGAGTCTTTGTGGGAAACTTGAGAAAATAAAATAGGATGCCAGTGTGCAATTAAGTTCTGTTTTAAACACTGAGGAAAGAACCATTAAACTAGCTGTAATCTGATAATTTCTAGATTCTTCATCTAAGGCTACCATTCAGTGGTTCTCTGACTTCCCTATTTAACATTACATCTCACCAGACACAGGATTCTCCAACTCTCCAAAGCATTTTCATCCTTGTATAGCCTATATATTTTGCCTATCATCTGTTCTTCCCAGCAGAATGCAGACCTCAAGAGGACAGGAATTTTTTTGTCTGTTTTATTCTGCACAGCTAGCATCGTGCCTGGCACAGAGTAGGTGCTCAAGAAACATTTGTTGAATGAATTCAAACCATCTCTGTCTCCACTGAGGCCTTTTATTTGCAGATAGATTTCAACACATTTGCTGCCCTCTACCCCTCTGCTTTGTACTTTCAGCTGTGTTTAATGAGTGGAGAGATTATTCAGATGAGCCCTAAGATGAGTCTGATCTTCGAGCCAGCTGACCTGGAACAGGCCTCCCCAGCCACTGTGAGCAGGTGAGTCAGCTTGCATGGGCCCCCTGAGGTAAGGCAAAGCCTCACTAACCTTAAACAGGAGGAAAAGCCACAAATATGATTAAATTCTAGCAGATCACCTATATTACCTTTTGTCAGACTTTGTCATAAAATCAGTCCTCAATACAAAATCAGGCAAACACTTTGGATAAGATGCTTTTGAACTGTGGTGTTGGAGAAGACTCTTGAGAGTCCCATGGACTGCAAAGAGATCCAGCCAGTCCATCCTAAAGGAAATCAGACCTGAATATTCATTGGAAGGACTGATGATGAGGCTGAAACTCTAATACTTTGGCCACCTGATGCAAAGAACTGACTCATTTGAAAAGACCCTGATGCTGAGAAAGATTGAAGGTGGGAAAAGAAGGGGATGACAGAAGATGAGATGGTTGGATGGCATCACCAGTGCAATGGACAAGAGTTTGAGTAGGCTCGAGGAGTTGGTGATGGACAGGGAAGCCTGGCGTGCTGCAGTTCATGGGGTCGCAGAGTCAGACATGACTGAGTGACTGAGCTGAACTACCTCCTAAAGTTGAACCTTCATATACCCTATGGCTGAGCAATTCTGCTTGTGAGTATATACTGAAAATAAACTTGTGCCCATGTACAACAGGAGACATGTACCAGAATTTTCAGAGTAGCACGATTCACAATAACACTTAGAAATGACCCAAATGCCTATTAATAGGAGAGAATTAGAAAGTATAATAAAATCACAGAAGGTAGTATTTGTATGTCATTCAAAATAAGTGAACTGTACTGATAAGTGTCTTTATAGATAAGTCTTAATAAAATTAAAGATAAAATCTAAGCAGTATTATATATAAAAGTAAGCCTGTAGGGCTTTTCTGGTGGCTTAGTAGTAAAGAATCCACCTACCAATGCAGGAGACATGGCATTGAACCCTGATCTGGGAAGATCCCACATGCCCCAGGGCAACTAAGCCCTAGTGCCTCAACTACTGAGCCTGTGCTCCAGAGCCCAGGAGCCACAACTACTGAAGCCCGCATGCCTAGAGCCCACGCTGGACAGCAAGAGGGGCCACTGCAATGAGAAGCTTGTGCACCGCAACTAGAGAGTAACCCCTCACTCGCCACAACTAAAGAAAAGCCTTCACAGCAACGAAGACCTAACCCAACCAAAAATAAATAATAAATACTTTTTAAAATGCAAGAAAAGTAAGCCTGTAATATTACATGCAGCATAGTATCCCCTTTTAAATTATTAAAACCAACTAAACAATTAAATATGTGTATGTATATAAAACCATAAGAAAGTAAGAAATCAAAGGACCAGTGAATGTGAGATTCAAGATTCTGTGTAATCTAGGTGGGGAAAGCCAGGGGGATAGGATAAGGGAGACTTTATAATTAGATAAAGGTTATTGTCAAAACCGTAGCTTCTGTCTGGGTGTTGGGTTCATGGACACTGATTACATTATTGAAAACAATTAACTAAGAAAGGTCATGCATGGGCTAATGATGAGTGTGCCAAGGATAATAATCCAATCATGTGCCTCCCAGTCCACAACAAATAAAATAATAAAATAAAAATAAGCTCACATTCCCAAAGGCAATGTAAGGGAGTAGAAAGAGCACATGGCAAGTTAGACCAACCTGGGTTCCCACCTTGAACACACCATTTGCTAGCTGTGTGACCTCTTCCAAGTCAATAAGCCTCTCTGATCTAGTGTCTCCTCATGTCTAAAGTGTAAACCATAAAGAGGAATATTTAGAAATGAAGGCCATTAAGACTTGGCATAGTGGCTGACACATAGTAGGTGCTGAATAAATGGTAGCCAGTGTTAGTAACAAAGAGGAGTGTGCCTAGATATAACAGAATGGGGAAAAACTTGCTAAATACAATGTTACATGTCAGTACATGGTAATGTACTAACATTATGAAAATTATAATAGTAGTTTTCATTAAGAGTGTTCCATATGCTAGACATAGTGCCAAATTCTTTACTGGCCTTTCATTTAACCATTATAATAATCTTATAAGCTGCTTATTTTTTATATTCTTCAATTTACAGACAAGGACACAAATTCAGAGACAGAAAAGAAATTTTTCCGAGGTCACTCAATTAGTAGGATCTGGGGCTGAGATTTGAAAACAGGTCTCTGATTCTCAAGACCCTACTCTTAGCACTGGTCTCTACCCTTTCCTGGCAAAATCTGTGCATCTTTCCTTTGGCTTGGAGCTGGTGAAGGTCTGTGCTCCAGCCCAAGCTCCAGCCTATTTACCTCACCCCTACGTGCTTGGGAGCCCAATGTGAACCAGGATGGCCCTCTGTTTGTGCTTGCCAGGTGTGGGATGATCTACATGGAACCCCATCAACTAGGCTGGAAGCCCCTGAAGGATTCCTACATGGATACCCTGCCTTCCAGTCTCACTGAGGAGCACAAGGAATTGGTGAGACCCTCTGGTCCCTTTCCTTTCTGTCCTTCCCTGTCTCCCGACTCCTCATCTCAAAGGCCTTCTAGGATCGTTTTCACGTTCATAATTATGGAAGGCAAGGAGGGGCAGGAAATTCCCTGATTGTCCCCAATTACCTTGCTTTCTGGCTTCTTGCCATTATTATTTTATTTATTTTGCATGTGGAGCTGGAATTGTGTAGTCAATTTCTGCTTTCTCTTCCATCTTCTCCATTACTTTTTGACTCCTCAGTGGAGAATTCTGGCGCTTGAGAAATGTTCTATATGATTACTGGGATGTCACCCCTTGACCCTTTGCCCACCAGCAGAAATGCCTTTGGAAGTTGATCTAGAGGTGTACCAGGTTATGAAGATCTGTGTTCTTCTTTTTCCTGCCACTTCCCATCCCCTGTAACCTAGACTCCATACCTCCTAAATCTAGGGAGCTAAAACCAGTGAGAAATTCTCTTAGTGCAGCTAGTAAGAGTGTCCATTTTCTTCTTCCTTCCCTAAAAGAGGTGTGAATGTTCAGGTTAGATTAGAACACACGCAGATGATGGAAGTAGAAAGGAAAAATGAGTGCTTATGGTACTTCTTGCCTTTTGCTGCATTAACAGGGTTGCCTAGTAAATGCCCTGCATTCCAGGGTTCCCATGGAAGAAGCCAAGAAGGATTTGAGTTAGATTCTCTTCTCACTGTAGAAATGCTCTGGGGATCTGCGTAGGGTGGCCCCTTTCCTATCACATTTGTATACATGTACTATGTACATGTCTGTATATACATGTATGTACTGTATACATGTACTATATACATATATATAATATACATATTATATTTATATATAACGTTTATTTACAGACACATGTCCAGATGCATAGTCAGAAGCCAGTCTACACATGCACAGGAAGCCTTCACAGATTTCCCAGTGTCTTCAGTAGTCTAACTTCTTACCAGGACTTCTGAGATTGTGATTCCACCCAGCCTGCCCCTCCAGCCTCATCACCTACACTCCTCTCAGGCTCAGCTTATTACCTTCCAGCCCTGGGGTCTTGTTTCCATTCCTAGAAAACCCCAGATTTTACCTCCTCGAGGTTTTTGCACTTTTTATTCCTCTTTCTGGAAATCTTGCCCCATTTAGTCTCATAAGGGTTGATTCACCTTTGCCACCCAGGTCTTAGCATAAAGCCCTGCTTCTCCAAGAAGTCTTCCCTGACTACCCTATTAAACCCTTCTTGTTTTATCCAATTGTAATACATTTATTTGTTTCCTGCTAGTACATTGCAGGATTTGTAAATACTTAAGTCATTTCCTTGCTTGTTTAATTATTTATTGTCTCCCCTGCCCCTGAGACTGTAAACCATGAGAACAGAGACCTTGTCTCTCTTGTTCATCATTTATCCTTAGCACCTATCACACTGCGTGTAGTAGATGCACAATAAATACTTGCTGACTGAGTACCACATATCCAAGTACTCATACACAGTCATTGTTGTTGTTTAGTCACTTAATCGTATCCAACTCTTTGCAACCCCATGGACTGTAGCACACCAGGCTTCCCTGTCCTTCACTATATCCCAGAGTTTGCTCAAACTCATGTCCATTAACTTGGTAATGCCATCCAACCATCTGATCCTATGTCACCCCCTTCTCCTCTTGCCCTCAATCCTTCCCAGCATTAGGGTCTTTTCTAATGAGTTGGCTCTTCATATCAGGTGGCCAAAGTATTGCAACCTCAGCTTTAGCATCAGTCCATCCAATGAATATTCAGGGGATTTCCTTTAAGATTAACTGTTTTTATCTCCTTGCTGTCCTAGGGACTCTCAAGAGTCTTCTCCAACACCACAGTTCTAAAGCATCAATTCTTTCGCACTCAGTCTTCTCTACAGTCCAACTCTCATATCTGCACATGACTGCTGGAAAAACCATAGCTTTGACTTTATGGACCTTTGTCAGCAAAGTACTGTTTCTGCTTTTTAATACACTGTCTAGGTTTGTCATAGCTTTTCTCCCAAGGAGCAGGCATCTTTTAATTTCATGGCTGCAGTCACCATCTGCAGTGATTTTGGAGCCCAAGAAAATAAAGTCTGTCATTGTTTCCCCATCTATTTGCCATGAAGTGATGAGACCAGATGCCATGATCTTAGTTTTTTGAATGTTGAGGGTTTTTTAATTTATTTTTTTATTGAAGGATAATTATTTTACAGAATTTTGTTGTTTTCTGTCAAACCTCAACCTGAATCAGCCATAGGTATACATATATCCCCTCCCTTTTAAACTACTCTTCCATCGAATGTTGAGTTTTAAGGCAGTTTTTTCACTCTTATCTTTCACCTTCATCATGAGGCTCTTTAGTTCCTCCTCACTTTCTACCATTAGGATGGTGTCATCTCCATATCTAAGATTGATAATATTTCTCCCGACAATCTTGATTCCAGCTTATGATTCATCCACCCCAGCATTTCTCATGATCTACTCTGCAGATGTTAAATAAGCAGAGTGACAGTATACAGCCTTGATGTACTCCTTTGCCAATTTTAAACCAGTCCATTGTTTCATGTCCGATTCTAACTGTTGTTTCTTGACCTGCACACAGGTTTCTCAGGAGACAGGTAAGGTGGTCTGGTATTCCTATCTGTTTGAGAATTTTCCAGTTTGTTGTGATCCACACAGTCAAAGGCTTTAGCCTAGTCAATGAAGCAGAAGTAGATGTTTATCAGGAATTCTCTTGCTTTTTCTATGATCCAGTGAATACCGGCAATCTGATCTCTGGTTCCTCTGGCTTTTCTAAATCCAGCTTGTATATCTGGAAGTTCTTGGTTCATGTACTGCTGAAGCCTAGCTTGAAGGATTTTGAGCATTACTTCCTAGCCTGTGAGATGAGTGCAACTGTGCCATAGTTTGGACATTTTCTTTAGCATTGCCCTTCTTTGGGAGTATACATAGAAAAGCATCTATACATTTATATATGCACACATATCCACATATAATCACCTATGAGTGTATTTATTTAATGATGACCTGCCTACTTACAAAAAAAATAACAAGGTAATTTTCAGTAGGAGTCACAAAGCTTAAGAAAAAAACACTAAAGAGGAGAAAATCAAGCAATTTCTTCTGAAGAGTAAGTGGGTAGGGAGCAGAGCCAAGAGATAAGAATCATCATACCCACGAGTAAGTATGTACATACAAACATACATGTGGGGAATTACTGAAAATAAGCCCAGACCTCTCAGTGTCCACTTTCTACAGGAGTCCTGCCTTATAAATGCCAGTCAGTCATTTCCAAATCAGTTGTTTAGAATTCCTAACATTTTTCTATAGAAAAGTCAGATATAGTGGCTCCTGGAACCTAAAACTGTTTCATGCATGCTGTAGCTGACCCATAGTGGCTCCAAGCTTTTCTTCCATATTCAGCTCAGTAGAACGGGAGGAGTGGGCATAGTCAGTGGACTGCACGTTAAATAGAAACTGGGGGCACAGGTCTTGTTGCCTATGGATTTTCTTCACTATACCTAGACTCAAAAATTATCGGTAGTCTTATCTTCAGCCTCCTTGAGGTGTACCAAGTTCTTAAACACACTTGTTAACGTCAAATTTTACTTGTACTCTTAGGTCAATGACATGTTCATGTGGCTTGTCCAGCCCTGCCTTGAATTTACTCGCCTTCACTGTAAATTTGTGGTCCAAACATCTCCCATCCACCTTGCCTTCTCAATGATGAGACTGTACTCCTCTCTCCTTGGTAAGTACTTCCCTACAATTCTTAAGCCAAACAAGGGTATGCCTTGGCTATTTTTATGCTCCCACCCCTGCTAGTCCCCCTAGAAGTTACAATGAGACCAGCATTTTGGTCAAGAACAAACAAGTCTTTTGAGTGTACGTAGTAGAGTTTGCTGGAAAGAGTCCATATATTTTGGCTTAATCTTTCGTTGACTTCCTGGGTATGCTTGTGCAAATTAGCCCATTTTTCCTCAGGCTTAGATTCTTCCAGACAATGGGAATAATCATTCCTGTTCCTCTTTACCTATCAGGGACAGCCTGGAGGAAAATGAATTTAGATGGCATGTGTAAATGTGTGTCAGAAAAAAGATTCTGAAAAGAGTAAAATAAGAAGTTGTCCCCAAGTTAAAAAATTTACATTACAAAAAATCTGAATTCACAAAACAAATACATACACTATAAGAAAACTGATCATTTTAGTCTCCAAAACTATGGAACTACTCCAGGACATGGAGAACCACTGGTTTAAATGAATCATTGTTTTAAATGTCCTGGAGAAGTTCTCTATAGCTGTCTCACACAAATCATATTTCACAGAATTCTACTGGAAATGACAGAATATATGTTAATTTGGAGAACTTTTCAGTTCAGTTCATGTGTCCGACTCCTTGCGACCCCATGGACTGCAGCACTCCAGGCCTCCTTGTCTATCACCAACTCCTGGAGTTTACTCAAATCATGTCCATTGAGTCGGTGATGCGATCCAACCAACTCAGCCTCTGTCATCCCCTTCTCCTCCCACCTTAGCATCCACATATAAGTGATATCATACAGTATTATCTTTCTCTGTCAACTTATTTCACTTTAGCATAATGCCTTCCCAGTCCATCCATAAAGCTGCAAATTGCAGAATTTCATTCTTGTGTATGGTTGTATATTATTCCATTATGTATGTATACCACATCTTCATCCATTCATCTTTTGATGAACACTTAGGTTGCTTTTATATCTTGGCTATTATGAATAATGTGGCTATGAATATTGGGTGCATGTATCTTTTTGAATTAGTGTTTTTGTTTTTTTTCAGTATATATCTAGGAGTGGAACTACTGAGTCATCAGACAGTTTAGCTGCTCAGTCGTGTCTGATTCTTTGTGACCACATAGACTGCAGCACGTCAGGCTTCCCTGTCCATCACCAACTCCCAGCTTGCTCAAACTCATGTCCATCAAGTTAGTGATGCCATCCAACCATCTCATCCTCTGTCATCCCCTTCTCCTCCCACCTTCAATCTTTCCCAGCATCAGGGTCTTTTCAAATGAGTCAGATCTTTGCATCTAGTGGCTGAAGTATTGGAGTTTCAGCTTCAGTATCAGTCCTTCCAATGAATATTCAGGACTGATCTCCTTTAGGATGGACTGGTTGGATCTCCTTGCAGTCCAAGGGACTCTTAAGAGTCTTCTCCAACACCACAGTTCAAAAGCATCAATTCTTCAATGCTCAGCTTTCTTTATAGTCCAACTTTCACATCCATACATGACTACTGGAAAAGCATTAGCTTTGACTAGATGGATCTCTGTTGACAAAGTAATATTTCTGCTTTTTAATATGCTGTCTAGTTTGGTCATAACTTATCTTCCAAGGAGTAAGTGTCTTATAATTTTATGGCTGCAGTCACCATCTGCAGTGATTTTGGAGCCCAGAAAAATAAAGTCTGATACTGTTTCCACTGTTTCCCCATCTATTTGCCATGAAGTGATGGTACCAGATGCCATGATGTTAGTTTTCTGAATGTTGAGTTTTAAGCCAACTTTTTCACTCTCCTCTTTCACTTTCAACAAGAGGCTCTTTAGTTCTTCTTCACTTTCTGCCATAAGGGTGATATCATCTGCATATCTGAGGTTATTGATATTTCTCCTGGCAATCTTGATTCCAGCTTGTGCTTCACCCAGCCTAATGTTTCTCATAATGTACTCTACATACAAGTTAAATAAGCAGGGAGACGATATACAGCCTTGACGTACTCCTTTTCCTATTTTGAAATAGTCTGTTGTTCCATGTCCAGTTCTAACTGTTGCTTCCTGACCTGCATACAGATTTCTCAAGAGGCAGGTCAGGTGGTCTGGTATTCCCATCTCTTTCAGAATTTCCACAAGTAGTTGTGATCCACACAGTCAAAGGCTTTGGCATAGTTAATAAAGCAGAAATAGGTGTTTTTCTGGAACTCTTTTGCTTTTTCAATGATCCAACGGATGTTGGCAATTTGATCTCTGGTTCCTCTGCCTTTTCTAAAACCAGCTTGAGCATCTGGAAGTTCAGTTCATGTATTGCTGAATCCTGGCTTGGAGAATTTTGAGCATTACTTTACAAAGCGTGTGAGATGAGTGCAATTGTGCAGTAGTTTGAGCATTCTTTGGCATTGCCTTTCTTTGGGATTGGAATGAAAACTGACCTTTTCCAGTCCTGTGGCCACTGCTGAGTTTTCCAAATTTGCTGGCATATTGAGTGCAGCACTTTCACAGCATTATCTTTTAGGATTTGAAATAGCTCAGCTGGAATTCCATCACCTCCACTAGCTTTGTTCGTAGTCATGCTTCCTAAGGCTCACTTGACTTCACATTCCAGGATGTCTGGCTCTAGGTGAGTGATCACACCATTGTGATTATCTTGGTTGTGAAGATCTTTTTTATACAGTTCTTCTGTGAATTCTTGCCATGTCTTCTTAATATCTTCTGTTTCTGTTAGGTCCCTACTGTTTCTGTCCTTTATTTTGCCCATCTTTGCATGAAATGTTCCCTTGGTATCTCTAATTTTCTTGAAGAGATCTCTAGTCTTTCCCATTATATTATTTTCCTCTATTTCTTTGCACTGATCACTGAGGAAGGCTTTCTTATTTGTCCTTGCTATTCTTTGGAACTCTGCATTCAATTGGATGCCATTTCTTTCTCAAGATAACACATAATTCAAAATGATGGTGAATCTTCCTACAGCTTCTACTCCGTGTACATATTTTCTCAGCCCATTTCTTCCAGAGGCATATAGGTGTAGATTTTTTAAAAAGAGTAAGTTGGAAATAGTTGAGCCAGAGACTCTCTTTAACCAAATATTAAAATTAAAATTACAGACAGTATTTGTAGAAGCACATGAGTTACATACATTATATATTTGTATTTTTATTTGTAAATTTTTCATACTTTCCCAAGCTCCTTTCACTGTCCTTATATAGTATTTCCTCCAGGAAAGAAGGCACCAGCATGAGAAATGGATTTATTGTCTACAGTCCTATGTAGCCTCAACTCTTGTCTTCCTGAATCTATAACTGTGAATCCTCTCAGGAGTGCTGAAATACACACAACTGCTAAAAACTGGGGACTAGGGATTTCCCTGGTGGTCCAGTGGTTAAGAATTCATGCTCCTGATGCAGAGGGCCCAGATTCCATCCCTGGTCAGAGAACTAGATTCCGAATGCCAAAGTTCTTGATGCTGCCAAAAACAAAAAAAACAAAAAAACAAAACTGGGGCATAGGGTTAAATTTGATTTTGGAACTATAACATTTAACACTGTCAATGTTAAAATGCAAGAACATGGTAGCTATGATTAGCAAAAACTTGAGATAAGGAACACTGAATACAACTTTAGCTTTTATTTTGAAATAATTTTAGATTTAAAGAAAACTTACCAAAAGAATGTAGAATTACATATGCTCTTTACTTAGATTTCTTTAATGTTAACATCTTACATAACCAAGGAACAAGTATCATAATAAGGAAATTAACATTGATACTATACTATTTTATGCATTTTATCTGAATTTCACATTTTTCCACAAATTTTTATGTTCCAAGATCCAATTCAAAATGCCACATTGTACTTAATTGTTGTATCTTCTTGGTCTCCTACAAGCTATGATAGTTCTTCTGCCTTTCCTGATATTCATAACCTTGTCATTTGGTGAATACTGCCCAGTTATGTTTCTTGCTGCTGCTACTGCTGCTAAGTCGCTTCAGTCGTGTCCGACTCTGTGCGACCCCAGAGACGGCAGCCCACCAGGCTCCGCCATCCCTGGGATTCTCCAGGCAAGAACACTGGAGTGAGTTGCCATTTCCTTCTCCAATGCATGAAAGTGAAAAGTGAAAGTGAAGTCACTAAATGGTGTCCCACTCTTCACGACCCCATGGACTGCAGCCTACCAGCCTCCTCCATCCATGGGATTTTCCAGGCAAGAGTACTGAAGTGGGGTGCCATCGCCTTCTCCATTATGTTTCTTAATATTTCTCAATTTACGTTTGCCTGTTGTTGTTGTTCAGTTGCTCACTCATGTCCGACTCTTTGCAGCCCCACAGACTGCAGCATACCAGGCTTCCCTGTCCTTCACCATCTCCCTGAGCTTGCTCAAACTCATGTCCATTAAGTCAGTGATGCCATCCAACCATCTTGTCCTCTGTCATCCCCTTCTCCTGTCTTCAATCTTTCCCAGCATCAAGGTCTTTTCCTTGATGAGAAGAGTCAGCTCTTCTCATAAGGTGGCCAAAGTTTTGGAGCTTCAGCTTCAGCATCAGTCCTTCCAATACATATTCAGGGTTGATTTCCTCTAGGATTAACTGGTTGGATCTCCTTGCATTCCAAGGGACTATCAAGAGTCTTATCCAGAACCATAGTTCAAAAACATCATTTCTTCAGTACTCAGCCTTCTTTATGATCCAACTCTCAAATCCATAATGACTACTGCAAAAACCACAGGCTTGACTAGATGGACCTTTGTTGGCAAAGTAATGTCTTTGCTTTTTAATATGCTGTCTAGGTTGGTCATAGCTTTTCTTTCAAGGAGCAAGTGTCTTTTAATTTCATGGCTGCAGTCATCATCTGCAGTGATTTTGGAGCCCAAGAGAATAAAGTCTGTCATTGTTTCCATTGTTTCCCCATCTATTTGCCATGAAATGATGGGACCAGATGCCATGATCTTAGGTTTTTGAATGTTGAGTTTTAAGCCAGCTTTTTCACTCTCCTCTTTCACCTTTATCAAGAGGCTCTTTAGTTCCTCCTCGCTTTCTGCCATAAGGGTGGTGTCATCCGCATATCTGAGGTTATTGATATTTCTTCCAGCAATCTTGCCAGTTTTCCTAATTTTGTCATAATTAGACTAAGATTGTGATTTTTTTTAAAAATTGAAGTATAGTTGATTTGTATTATTATATGTTTCAGGTGTACAGCTTAGTGATTCACAATTTTTAAAGATTATATTTCATTTAAAGTTGTTTTAAAACATTGGCTATATTTCCTGTGTTGTACAATATATCATTGTAATTTATCTGTTTTATACATAGCAGTCCAAAGCTCTTAAACACCGGCCACTGTCATGCTCCTCCCATGTCCCTCTTCCCACTGGCAACCACTAGTTTGTTTTCTGTATCTGTAAGTCCATATCTTTTCACTAGTTTGTTATAGCTTTAGATAAGAAATAACATACAGTATTTGTCTTTTTGTCTGACTTATTCTACTAAAAATAATAACCTCCAAGTCCATCTATGTTGTTGTAAATGGCAAAACTTCACTCATTTTTATGACCAAGTAGTATTCCATTGTGTGTGTGTGTGTATGTGTATATGCATACATATATGTATATATAGTCTTGTTTAGCAATTCATCGGTGGATAAAGACTTAGGTTGCTTCCATATCTTGGCTATTGTAAATAATGCTGCTATGAACATTGAGAGCATGTATCATTTTGAATTTGTGTTTCATTTTTCTCAGATATATATCCAGGAGTAAACCCTGGATCATATGGTAGTTCTATTTTTAGTTTTTTGAGGAACGTCCATACTATTTCCCACAGTGGCTGCACCAATAAACATACCCACTAACAGTGTACAAAGTTTCCCTTTTCTCCACTAATCCCACTAATCTCCACTACAGGGTTCTACACAGAAATTGCCTCACATTTGTCTTTTAATTTTTATTCCAAATACAGCAACCTATATTGGAAAGTGGTTTTAGTGCATGGTGAGTAAGGCTCACCTGGAGTACCAGTTAGCTGATCACCAGTGAAGTTACTCAGTTGTGTCCGACTCTTTGCGACCCCATGAACTGTAGCCTACCAGGCTCCTCCATCCATGGAATTTTCCAGGCAAGAGTGCTGGAGTGGATTTCCATTTCCTTCTCCAGGGGATCTTCCCCACCCAGGAATCGAACCCAGGTCTCCCACATTGCAGGCAGACGCTTTAACCTCTGAGCCACCAGGGAAGCCTGCTTGAGCTACCACTAAATCCCACTAATCTCCACTAATTCCCACTAATCTCCACTAATCCACTAATCTCCATCTAATCCTTGCCACATTAGATACTTGGTCTTTTTGATGAAAACCATTCTGACAGGTGTGAGGTGATAACTGATTGTAGTTTTAATTTACATTTCTCTGATGATTAACTATATTGAGCATCTTCTCATGTGCCGGTTGGTCATCTGTATGTATTATTTGCAAAAATGTCTATTCAGATCTTCTGCCCATTTTTAATCAGGTTGTTTATTGATGTTGAGTTGTATGACTTGTTTTTATATATTTTAGATATTAACTCCCTTATTAGTCATATCGTTTGCAAATATTTTCTCCAGTTCAGTAGATTGTCTTATCATTTTCTCCATTGCATCCTTTGATATGGAAAAGATTTTAAGGTTAATTAGGTCCCAACTGTTTAGCCAACTTGTTTCCTTTGCCTTAGGGGAAAAATCAAAATAATATTGCTATGATTTATGTCAAAGAGTGTTCTGTTGTTTTCTTCTAGGAGTTTTATGGTTTATAGTCTCACATTTAGGTTTTAATTCATTTTGAGTTTATTGTTTATATATAGTGTGAGGAAATATGATTTTATTCTTTTACATATAGTTGTCCTGTTTTCCCAGGACCACTTACTGAAGAGACTGTGTTTTCTCCACTGTATATTTTTACCTCTTTTGTCATAGATTAATTGATCGTAAGTGCATAGATTACTTCTGGGCTTCCTATCCTGTTCCATTGATCTATGTGTCTGTTTTTGTGTGATATTTTTGTCTGGTTTTGGTATCAGGGTGATGCTGGCCTCATAGAATGAGCTCAAAAGTATTCCTTCCTCTGCAATTGTTTGGAATAATTTGAGAAGGTAGATATTATCTCTTCTGTAAATGTTTGGTAGAACTCACCTGTGAAGCCCTGTGGTCTTGGACTTTTCTGAGAGTTTTTAAATTACTGATTTAGTTTCATTATTGGTCTGTTCATATTTTCTATTTACTCAAGGTTCAGTCTTGAGAGATTATACCTCTCTAAGAATTTGTTAATTTCTTCTAGATTGTTCATCTTCTTGTTATATACTTGTCCATAGTAATCTCTGCAATTACTTTGTATTTCATGATGTTGGTTATAATTTCTCCTTTTTTATTTTTGACTTTATTGATTTGAGCTTTCTCTCTTTTTTTTATTAATGAGTCTGTCTCAAGATTTAAATGACTGGCTTTAAATGACATTAAGCTAGATGGACCTAATAGATATATATATATATAACATTCCACCCCAAAGCAGCAGAATACACATTATTTTCAGCTGCACACAAAGCATTCTCTGGGATAGATCACATTCTAGGCCACAAAACAAGCCTTGGTAAATTGAAGAAAATTAAAATCATATCAAATATCTTTTCCAACCACAATGCTATGAGACTAGAAATCAGCTACAAGAAAATAAAAACTGCAAAAAGTACAGAGGCTAAAAAATATGCCATTAAACAAGCAATGAATAACTGAATAAACTAAAGAGAAAATCACAAAATACCTGGAAGAAATTTAAAACAAGCACAACAATCCATAATCTGTGGGATGCAGCAGAAGCAGTTCTAAGAGGGAAGTTTACAGTGATACAAACCTCAAGAACAACAGCAAGAAGAATCTCAAACAACTTAACCTTATACCTAAAGGAAACAGGAAAAGAATAACAAAACCCAAAGTTAACAGAAGCAAAGAAATCTTAAAGATCAGAAGAGAAAGAAATGAAATAGAGACTTAAAAAATAGAAAAGATCAATGAAACTTAGAGCTGGTTTTTTGAAAAGATAAGCAAAATCAAGATTTGCATTTTTAGTAATAATATCACAGAAGTGATGGTGTATCCTCAGTAAATCTTCAGCGGGTACATAATGTGAACATATCTTATTCCTGTTGAAGGTTCTGGTCAAAATTATCTTTGTTCATAGTTATATTTCTCCACTGTAATGTTACTGTTTTTTTTTTCCCCCTTTGGGATTAATAATTACATCATGGGAGATAATTTCAAGCTATGCAAATATCCTATTTCTCCTCAGACTTTCATGTACTGATTTTAACATCCATTGGTAGATTTTATCTACAGCAATTATTAGGGTGGCATTTCCTAATGTAAATTTCCTATTTAAATTTATATTTCTTTTAAAGATTAGAGTTCTTCTGTAAAGAAGAACTATTCTTCCCTACTTATTTATTCAATTATTTAGTGATCAAATATGAATTCATGGATATTCATTTTGTTCTATGAATTATAATCCAACGCTATAATTATTTATTTTATTGTTCAAATGGCTTTGACAATTGGGGACACCTTCAAGTTGGTTCCTGTGGTCATTTAACATGTTTTTATCTTCAAATTGCTAAGATCAGAAATGAAAATGCAGACATTACTACTCATTGTACAGAAAGAAAAAGGATTATAAGAGAGCACTATGAAAAATTTTATGGTAACAAATTTGATTACTTAAATGAAATGGGGGAAAAAATGCCTACCAAGACACAAAATCTACCAAGACTGCAGCACAAAGAAATCTGAATAGATCACTGACTGGTATTGGTCAGTTATCAAAAATCTCACAACAGGTGATCGTGCCCGCGCCCGCGCCCGGCGTGTGGGTGGCGGCGCGCTTCTGCACGCGCGCGCAGGGGAGAGGCCAGCCCCGCCGGAATAAAAGATAAAAAAAAAAAAATCTCACAACAAAGAAAAATCCTGGATCTGACTACTTCATTGGTGAATTCTACCAGACATTTAGGGAAGAGTTAGTATCAGTCATGCTCAAACTTTTCCAAAATGTTTAAAAGAGAACATTTCCTAACTCATTCTATGAAACAAGCATTACCCTAAAACCAAAGCCAGACAGAGACACTACAAGAAAGTTATAGACCAATATCCTTTATAAACATTAGTGTAAGAAATTCCCCTAAAGGCCAGAAAGGCAATTTTATCAGCATATCTAAAGGATTCTACACTGTAACCAACTATGATTAATTTCTGTGGTGCAAGGATGTCTCAATGTATGAAAAGTAATCAATGTGTGATACATGCAATACAAATATAATTAACAGAATAAAGGAAAAAACACATTGTCTCAATGCAGAAAATCATTTGACAAAACTCATGAAATCATGATAAACAACATTGAACAAGGTAGGAATAAAAGAATACTACCTCAACATAATAAAAGTAAAATACAAAAACCTCACAGTGAATATAACACTCAGTGGTGAAACACTTTACCATTTTAACTGCAATAAGGAAAGGATGCTTGCTTTCACTACTTCTATTCAACATAGTACTGGAAGTCCTAGCCAGAGTAATTAGGCAAGAAAAAGAAATAAAATTATGTATTCACATTAGAAAAGAAAAAGTAAATTTATCTGTTTGCAAGTGATATGATCTAATATGTACTAAATCCTGAAGACTGCACACACACACGAAACTGTTATAAACAAATTCAGTAAAGAGGCAGGATACAAAATCAAACACAAAAATAATGCAGTTCTATTGCATTTCTGTACAGTCAGCAAAAACAAGACCGGGAGCTGACTGTGGCTCAGATCCTTATTGCCAAATTCAGACTTAAATTGAAGAAAGTGGGGAAAACCACTAGACCATTCAGGTATGACCTAATCAAATCCCTTACAACTATACAGTGGAAGTGAGAAATAGATTTAAGGGAGTAGATCTGATAGACAGAGTGCCTGATGAACTATGGATGGAGGTTCATGACACTGTACAAGAGACAGGAATCAAGACCATCCCCAAGAAAAAGAAATGCAAAAAAGCAAAGGAGAATGGCTGTCTGGGGAGATCTTACAAATAGCTGTGAAAAGAAGAGAAGCAAAAGGCAAAGGAGAAAAGGAAAGATATACCCATTTGAATGCAGAGTTCCAAAGAATAGCAAGAAGATTTAAGAAAGCCTTCCTCAGCGATCAATGCAAAGAACTAGAGGAAAACAATAGAATGGAAAAGACTAGAGATCTCTTCAAGAAAATTAGAGATACCAAGGGAACATTTCATGCAAAGATGGGCACAATAAAGGACAGAAATGGTAGGGACCTAACAGAAGCAGAAGATAGTAAGAAGAGGTGGCAAGATTATACAGAAGAACTGTACAAAAAAGATCTTCATGACCCAGATAATCACAATGGTGTGATCACTCACCTAGAGCCAGACATCCTGGAATGTGAAGTCAAGTGGGCCTTAGGAAGCATGACTACGAACAAAGATAGTGGAGGTAATGGAATTCCAGTGGAGCTATTTCAAATCCTGAAAGATGATGCTGTGAAAGTGCTGCACTCAATATGCCAGCAAATATGGAAAACTCAGCAGTGGCCACAAGACTGGAAAAGGTCAATTTTCATCCCAATCCCAAAGAAAGGCAATGCCAAAGAAAGCTCAAACGACCACACAATTGCACTCATCTCACACACTAGTATAGTAATGCTCAAAATTCTCCAAGCCAGGCTTCAGCAATACGTGAACCATGAATTTCCAGATGTTTAAGCTGGTTTTAGAAAAGGCAGAGAAACCAGAGATCAAGTTGCCAACATCTGCTGGATCATTGAAAAAGCAAGAGAGTTCCAGAAAAACATCTATTTCTGCTTTACTGACTATGCCAAAGCCTTTGACTGTGTGGATCACAATAAACTGGAAAATTCTGAAAGAGATGGGAATACCACACTACCTGACCTGCCTGTTGATAAACCTGTATGCAGGCCAGGAAGCAACAGTTAGAACTGGACATGGAACAACAGACTGGTTCCAAATAGGAAAAGGAGTACGTCAAGGCTGTATATTGTCACCCTGCTTATTTAATTTATATGCAGAGTACATCATGAGAAATGCTGGGCTAGATGAAGCACAAGCCGGAATCAAGATTACTGGTAGGAATATCAATAACCTCAGATATACAGATGATACCACCCTTATGGCAGAAAGTGAAGAACAACTAAAAAAGCCTCTTGATGAAAGTGAAAGAGGAGAGTGAAAAAGTTGGCTTAAAACTCAACATTCAGAAAACTAACATCGTGGCATCCGGTCCCATCGCTTCATAGAAAATAGATGGGGAAACAGTGGAAAAAGTGGCTGACTTTATTTTTTCTGGGCTCCAAAATCACTGCAGATGGTGATTGCAGCCATGAAATTAAAAGACGCTTACTCCTTGGAAGGAAAGTTATGACCAACCTAGAAATCATATTAAAAAGCAGAGACATCACTTTGTCAACAAAGGTCTAGTCAAGGCTATTGTTTCCCCAATGGTCATGTATGGATGTGAGAGTTGGACTATAAAGCTGAACATCAAAGAATTGATGCTTTTGAACTGTGGTGTTGGAGAAGACTCTTGAGAGTCCCTTGGACTTCAAGGAGATCCAACCAGTCCATCCTAAAGGAGATCAGTCCTGGGTGTTCATTGGAAGGACTGATGATGAAGCTGAAACTGCAATACTTTGGCCACCTGATGCAAAGAGCTGACTCATTTGAAAAGACCCTGATACAGAGTGAAGTAAGCCAGAAAGAAAAACACCAATACAGTATACTAATGCATATATATGGAATTTAGAAAGATGGTAACGATAACACTGTATGTAAGACAGCAAAAGAGACACAGATGTATAGAACAGTCTTTTGGACTATGTGGGAGAGGGAGAGGGTGGGATGATTTGGGAGAATGGCATTGAAACATATATAATATCATATAAGAAATGAATCGCCAGTGCAGGTTCGATGCAGGATACAGGATGCTTGGGGCTGGTGCACTGGGATGACCCAAAGGGATGGTACAGGGAGGGGGGTGGGAGGGGGGCTCAGGATGGGGAGCACGTGTACACCCGTGGCAGATTCTTGTTGATGTATGGCAAAACCAATGCAATATTGTAAAGTAATTAACCTCCAATTAAAATAAATAAATTTAACTCAAAAAAAGAGAAAAGACTCTGATGCTGGGAAAGTTTGAGGCGGGGAGGAGAAGGGGATGACAGAGGATGAAATGATTGGATGGCATCACTGACTGTTTGGGTAAACTCTGGGAATTGGTGATGGACAGGGAGGCCTGGTGTGCTACGGTCATGGGGTCTCAAAGAGTCGGATACAACTGAGCAACTGAACTGAACTGAAGTGATACACCAATGTAATGGAGTAGAAGGTCTAGATATAATTGCATGCATGTATTGTCAAATGATTTTCCACGAGGATGCTAAGACCATTCAGTGGGGAAAGGACATTCTTTTCTTTTTTTCCTCTTTTTGTTTTTGCCTGCACCACGTGGCATGCAGGACCTTTAGCTCCTCCACCAGGGATCTAACCCATGCCCTCTGCAGTGAAAGTACTGATTCTTAACCACTGGACTTCCAGGAAGGTCCCTAGGACAGTCTTTTCAACAAGTGATGCCAGGAAACCTGGATATCCACTTAGAAATAAAGGAAGTTGGACCTTTACTTAATGTTATGTACAAAAATTAACTCAAAACAAGTGGAAGACCTAAACGTAAGAACTGTGTGTGTTCAGTCACTTCAGTCGTATCTCTTTCCAACCCTATGGACTGTAGCCTGCCAGGCTTCCCTGTCCGTGGGATTCTCCAGGCAAGAATACTGGAGTGGGTTGCCATGCCCTCCTTGATCAGGTCTTCCCAAACTAGGGAATGAACCCAGGGTCTCCTGTGGCTTCTGTATCACAGATGGATTTTTTACTGCTGAGCCACTGGAGAAGCCCTAAACCTTTAAAATTTCTAGAAGAAAATCTAAGGTAGAGAGCTATTTGGAAATTATTTCTTGGATATGACACCAAAGGCACAGCAACAAAAGAAAAAAAAGACAAATAGAGTCCATGAAAATTGAAAACTACTGTTTTCAAAAGACTCTATCAACAGAGTAAAAAGACAACTCACAAGTGGCAGAAAATCTTTATAAATCATATAAATGATAAAGGATGAATATCAAAGACTCTGTTAACAGACTAAAAGGATGACTCACAAATGGGGGAAAATCTTTACCAATCATATATATGATAAAGGATGAATATCCAGAATATATAGAGAATTCCTAAAATTTAACAACACAAAAACAAACTGACTAAATAATAGTCAAAGGTCTTAAATAGACATTTTTCCAAAGAAGATGCACAAATGGTTTATAAGCACATGGAAAGATGCTCAGCATCACTAATTATTAGGAAAATGCAAATCAAAACCACAGTGAGATACCATCTCATACCTATTAGGTTGGATACTATCCAAACAACAACAGGACTAACAATATTAACAATCAAAAAGAACAAGTATTGACGAGGATGTCAAGAAACTGGAACCCTTGTGCACCATTGATGAAATGTAAAATGGTACAGTTGCTATGGAAAATAGTTTCTCAGTTCCTCAAAATTAAAAGTAGAATTACCATATGACTTAGCACTTCTACTCTGGGTATATATATAAAGAAGTTGAAAGTAGGGACATAGATATTTTATTCATAGAAATATTATTTTTGAACATAGAACCTGTGTTCATAGCAGCATTATTCATAGTAACCAAAGATGAAAACAACCCAAGTGTCCACCAATCAATGAATGGATAAATAAAATGTAATACATGCATACAGCGAAACATTATTCACCTTAAAAATGAAGGAAATTATGGGGAGTTCCCTGGTGGTCTAGTGGTTAGGATTCAGTGCTTTCACTGCCCTGCCAGGGTTTAATTCCTGGTCAGGAAACTGAGATCCTTCAAGCCACATGGCACAGTCAAAATAAAAATTCTGATACACATTCTGATACATGCTGCAAAACAAATGGAGCTTGAGAACACTGTGCTCAGAGAAATAAGCTAGTCAGAAAAAGACTATAGTTTTAAAAATAAAATTAAAAAAAAAAGAAAAAGACTATATTATTTCACCTCTAAGACATATCCAGATTAGTCAAATTTATAAAGATAGAAAGTAGAATGCTATTTGTCATGTTGTGGGGAAGAAGGTAATGAATTAATGTTTAATGGGTATAGAGTTTCAGTTTTGCAGGATGAAAATAGTCCCAGATGTGAATAGTGGTGATGGTTGCACAAAAACATGGATGAATTTAATACCACTGAACTTTAAAATGGTTAAGATTGTAATCTGTGTGTTATGCATATCTTGCTACAATAAAAAAATTTATTTTAATATATGTAGAAGGATCAGGCCACTCATTCAATATCAGTCCCTTCCCCAGGCCCTTTAAGTATAGAACTACCCAATTCATATCTATTGCACTGTCCAGTTTTTTCTGAGGTTCTTATTCTTGCTTTTAGATGAAATCAGGGAAGTAGAAGAGGAGGAAAGTGAATTATTTGAAGGCCTGACAAGCCAACAGATCTTCCTCTGGCTACAAGGTCTGTTCCTTTTTGCCTTGGTGTGGACGGTGGCCGGCACCATCAACGCAGACAGCAGAAAGAAATTTGATCTGTTTTTCCGCAACCTGATCATGGGTATGGATAATAACAACCCAAGACCCAAAAGCGTCAAACTCACCAAAAACAACATCTTTCCAGAAAGAGGTAACTTGGTACCTGTTTGTTTTGTCTCCCTGTAGTGGTTTGGAGCATTATGTTCCAAACCCAGTCAAAATGTGAGATCCATGTAAGGCCTTTACAAAAGCCAGGAAAGATTTTGTAGGTTGCCTGAGGAGGTATACTTCTTCAGAGCTGGCCCATGTATGTAGAGATGGGTGACCCTGAAGTCAGGTCTTATGAGTTAATTTAACTACTAATTGTTAACTTAGAAAAAGTCAATATGACTTTTTAAAATTATCTATAATCTCAGCGGTAAAATAGGCCCCAGAGAACAACATGAGAAATACAACCACTTCTGTTTTTCTTACTCCCTTCTAGTCCTGTTCTCTGTATTTACACATGTCATATCATGGTGATTATGGTTTTAACATTTCCTTTAACATTTTTCATTATAGTCTAATATTGAAATGTTTATGGTTTTGCTACATACATTATCTTCAAAATGATCACTTTAATCATGTATTAATATTCTGTATATTCCGTTCAGTTCAGTTCAGTCGCTCAGTCGTGTCTGACTGTTTGCAACCCCACGAACCACCGCAGGCCAGGCCTCCCTGTCCATCACCAACTCCCAGAGTTTACCCAAACTCATGTCCATTGAGTCGGTGATGCCATCCAACCATCTCATCCTCTGTCGGCCCCTTTTCCTCCTGCCCTCAATCTTCCCCAGCATTAGGGTCTTTTTGAATGAGTCAGCTCTTCTCATCAGGTGGCCAAAGTATTGGAGCTTCAGCTTCAATAGCAGTCCTTACAATGAACACCCAGGACTGATCTCCTTTAGGATGGACTGGTTGGATCTCCTTGCAGTCCAAGGGACTCTCAAGAGTCTTCTCCAACACCACAGTTCAAAAGCATCAATTCTTCAGTGCTCAGCTTTCTTTATAGTCCAACTCTCACATCCATACATGACCTCTGGAAAAACCATAGCCTTGACTAGACAGACCTTTGTTGACAAAGTGATGTTTCTGCTTTTTAATATGCTTTCTAGGTTGGTCATAACTTTCCTTCCAAGGAGTTAAGGATATTTTAATTTCATGGCTGCAGTCACCATCTGCAGTGATTTTGGAGCCCCCAAAAATAAAGTCTGACACTGTTTCCACTGTTTCCCCATCTATTTACTGTACATCAAGGCTCTATATTTTCATCCTGCTTATTTAACTTATATGCAGAGTACATCATGAGAAATACTGGGCTGGATGAAGCAAAAGCTGGAATCAAGATGGCCAGGAGAAATATCAATAACCTCAGATATGCAGATGACACCACCCTTATGGCAGAAAGTAAAGAAGAACTAAAGAGCCTCTTGATGAAATTGAAAGAGGAGAGTGAAAAAGTTGGCTTAAAGCTCAGTATTCATAAAACTAAGATCATGGCATCCGGTCCCATCACTTCATGACAAATAGATGGGGAAACAGTGGCTGACTTTATTTTTTTGATGAATCATGCTACAGTTTTATAAATTTTATTTATCTTTTCCTAGAACCAGCTTTTAGTTTCACTGATCTTTTCTATTGTTTTTTAGTCTCGATTTTATTTATTTCTCCTGATCTTTATTATTTTTTTCTTTCTACTAAGTTGGGTTTTATTTGTTGTCTTTTTTCTGTTTCATATAGGTGTAAAGTTAGGTTGCTTATTTGAAATTTTTCTTGTTTGCTGAGGTAGTAAGCTTATAATGCTATAAATTTCCCTCTTAGAACTGTTTTTCTGTTTCCCATAGGCTTTGGATTGTCGTGTTTTCACTTTCATTTGTTTCTCGGTATTTTTGTTTGTTCTCTTTGATTTATTCAGTGACCGATTGCTTGTTTAGCCTCCACTTACTTGTGTCTTTTGCAGTATTTTTTCCTTATAGTTGACTTCTAGTCTCATAGCTCATTGTTGAAAAAGATACTTGATATGATTTCAATTTTCTTAAATTTACTGAGGCTTTTTTGTGGCCTAGCATGTGATGTGTCCTGAAGAATATTCCATGCGCACTTGAAATAATGTATGTGAAAGTGAAAGTGAAGTCGCTCAGTCATGCCTGACTCTTTGTGACCTCATGGACCATTGCCTACCTGGCTCCACGGTCCGTGGGATTTTCCAGGCAAGAATACTGGAGTGGGCTGACATTTCCTTCTCCAGATGAAATAATGTATATCATGCTACTTTTGGCCAGAATGCTCTGTGAATGTCAATTAAGCCTGTGTGATCAAAAATGTCATTAAAGACCAGCATTTCCTAATGTATTTTCTGTCTGGATAATCTGTCCTATGATATAAGTGGGGTGTTAAAATTCCCTATTATTATTGTGTTACCAGTTACTCCTTTTATGTCTTATGTATTTTGCCTTATATACATAGGTGCTACCATGTTTGGTGCATAGATATTTACAGCCATCTTCTTGGATTGATCCCTTGATCATTATGTAGGGTCCTTCCTTGTCCCTTGTAACCATCTTTATTTTAAAGTCTGTTTTGTCTGATATAAGTGTTACTACTTTGGCTATCTTTTTATTTCCATTTACATGGGATACCCTTTTGAATCTGCTCACTTTCAGTCTATGTATGTCTCTAGGTCTGCAGTCAATCTCTTGTACTACTCTGTCTTTTGGTTTGAGCATTTAATCCATTTACATTTAAGGTAATTATTGAGATGTATATTCTTGTCATTTTGTTCATTGTTTGGAGTTGTTTCTGTGATCTTTTTTTTTCTTTCTTTTTTTGTTCTCTTAAGATTTGATGACTATCTTTAGTGTTACGGTTGAATTCCTTTTACTTTGTGTGTGTGTATATATATATTATAGATGTTTGGTATATGGAAACCATGAAGTTATATGGCAGTCTGTGTGTTTGTGTGTGTGCGTGTATAAGTTGCTGAGCTCTTCATTTCAAGTACATTTTAAAAATACTGCATTTGTACTCTCCTTCCCTCACTATTACTAGTTTTGTTACTATATTTTACATATAATTGTATTCTGTGTCTCTTAAATGCTTATTGTGAGTATAAATTTTACTACTTTTTTTCTTTAAATTTATTTTTAACTGAAGGTCAGTTGCTTTAGTATTGCATTGATTTCTACCAAGCATCAACATGAATCAGCCATAAGTTTACCCATGTGCCCTCCCACTTGAACATCCCTCCCACCTCTGTCCCCACCCCACCACTCTAGGTTGTTAATAAGCCCTTGTTTGAGTTCCCTGAGTCATATATAGCAAATTCCCATTGGCTATCTATTTTACACATGGTAATGTATATTTCCATGTTACTTTCTCCGTACTTCCCACACAACTTCCCAGCCATGTCCATATTTCTGTTCTCAAAGTCTGTGTCTCCATTGCTGCTTTGCAAATAGGTTCATCAGTACTATCTTTTTAGATTCCATATATATGCATTAGTATACGATAACTGTATTTCTCTTTCTGATTTACTTCACTCTGTAATAGCCTCTAGGTTCATCCACTTCATTAGGACTGACTCAAACACATTCCTTTTTATGACTGAGTAATATTCCATTGTATATATGTACCATAGCTTCTTTATTCATTCATCTGTTGATGGATGTCTAGGTTGCTTCCATGTCCTAGCTATCGTAAATAGAGCTGTAATGAACATTGGTTAGCATGTGTCTTTTTCAGTTTTGGTTTCCTCAGGGTATGTGCCTAGTAGTGGGATTGCTGGGTTACATGGTGGTTTTATTCCTAGTTTTTAAAGGAATCTCCATTCTGTTCTCTGCCTGCAATGCAGGATGCAATACAAAGAATCCACCTACAATGCAGGAGACCCCAGTTTGATTCCTGGGTTGGGAAGATCCACTGGAGAAGGGATAGACTACCCACTCCAGTATTCTTGGATTTCCCTTGTGGCTCAGTTGGTAAAGAATCCACCTGCAATGCAGGAGACCAGGGTTTGATCCCTGGGTTGGGAAGATCCCCTAGAGAAGGGAAAGGCTACCCACTCCCATATTCTGGCCTGGAGAATTCCATGGACTGTATAGTCCATGAGGTTGCAAAGAGTTGGACACAACTGGGCCTCTTTCACTTCACTTCACTTCACATATTGTTCTCCATAGCAGCTGTATCAATTTGCATTCCCACCAACAGTGTAAGAGGGTTCCCTTTTCTCCACACCCTCTCCAGCATTTATTGTTTATAGATTTTTTGATGATGGCCATTCTGACTGATGTGAGGTGATATCTCATTGTAGTTTTGATTTGAATTTCTCTAATAATGAGTGATGTTGAGCATCTTCTCATGTGTTTATCAGCCATCTGTATGTCTTCTTTGGAGAAATGTCTGTTTAGGTCTTTGCCCCTTTTTTTGATTGATTGTTTCTCTGCTATTGATTTGTATGAGCTACTTGTATATTTTTTAAATTAATCCTTTGTCAGTTGTTTCATTTGCTATTATTTTTTCCCATTCTGAAGGTTGTCTTTTCACCTTGTTTATAGTTTCCTTTGCTGTGCAAAAGTTTTTAAGTTTAAGTAGGTCCCCCTTTTTTATTTTTGCTTTTATTTCTGTTACTCTAGGAGGTGGGTCATAGAGAATCTTACTATGATTTATGTCATAGAGTATTCTGTCTATGTTTTCCTCTAGGAGTTTTATAGTTTCTGGCCTTACAATTAAGCCTTTAATCCATTTTGAGTTTATATTTCCATATGCCATTAGGAAGTGTTCTAATTTCATTCTTTTATACATGACTGTCCAGTTTTCCCAGCACCACATTAAAGAAACTATTTTTGCCCCACTGTATATTCTTGCCTCCTTTATCAAAGTATCCATAGGTGTATGGGTTTATCTCTGGGCTTTCTATCTTGTTCCATCGGACTATATTTCTGTTTTAGAGTTTATTGCTTTTGACTTTCAACCTCCTTGCTAGTTTTGTGTGTGGATGATTTCCTACCTTTACTGTTGGTTTGCCTTTGCTGGTGAGTTTTTTTTGGTTTGTAATTTTCTTATTTCTAGGTGTGGCCTTTTCATTTTTGCTTTGAAAAGTTCCCTTTAACATTTGTCATAAAGCTCGTTTGGTGGTGTTGAACTCTTTTAGCTTTTGTTTGTCTGTGTAACTTTTTATCTCTCCATCGAATATGAACGAAAGCCTTGCTAGGTAGAATATTATTGGTTGTAGGCTTTTTCCTCTCACCACTTAAAAAATATTGCACCACTCCCTTCTGGCCTGCAGAGTTTCTGCTGATAAATCAGCTGATAGCCTTATGAGAGTTCCCTTGTATGTTATTTGTTGCTTTTCTCTTGTTCCTTTTATAGTCTCTCTTGAATTTTTGTCATTTTTACTACAACATGTCTTGGTATGTTCCTCTCTGCTTCCTCCTGTATCAGGCTCTCTGCACCTCCTGGACTTGGGTAACTGTGTCCTTTCCCATGTGAGGGAAGTTTTCAGCTACTGTGCTTTCAAATATGTTCTCAGGCCCTTTCTCTGCTCCTTCTTGTTGTTGTTCAGTCTCTCAGTCGTGTCTGACTCTTTGCAACCCCATGGATCATAGTACCCCAGGCTTCCCTGTCCTTCACCATCTTCCAGAGCTTGCTCAAACTCATATCCATTGAGTCAATGATGCCATCCAACCATCTCATCCTCTGTGATCCCCTTCTCCTCCTGCCCTCAATCTTTCCCAGCATCAGGGTCTTTTCCAGTGAGTTGGCTCTTCACATCAGGTGGCCAAAATATTGGAGCTTCAGCTTCAGTATCAGTCCTTCCAAAGAATATTCAGGGTTGATTTCCTTTAGGATTGACTGGTTTGATCTCAAAAGGACTATCAAGAGTCTTCTCCAGCACCACAGTTCAAAAGCATCAATTTTTTGGTGCTCAGCCTTCTTTATGATACACCTCTCACATCTGTACATGACTGCTGGAAAAATCATAGCTTTGACTATACAGACCTTTGTTGGCAAAGTTATGTCTCTGCTTTTTAATATGCTGTCTAATATGTCTGTCATAGGATGAAGCTAGTCTTGAGGCTAATCTAGGCTTCCTAGAAGGCCAGGCTAGTGCTTGTTCACTGGTGGAAAGGCCTGTGGGCCTGTGGGCGTAGAGGGGCTGTGGGCTCAGGAAGTCCTTAGGCAGCCTGTCTGCTGATGAATGGAGATGTGTCTCCACCCAGTTAGTTGTTAAGCCCAAGACCTTCCAGCACTGGTGCCTTCAGGTTATTGGATGGGGCCAGATCTTGTATCTTGGGCTTCCCTGGTGGCTCAGACAGTAAAGCGTCTGCCTGCAATGTGGGAGACCTGGGTTCGATTCCTGGGTTAGGAAGATCGCCTGGAGAAGGAAATGGCAATCCACTCCAGCACTTTTGCCTGGAAAATCCCATAGACAGAGGAGCCTGACAGGCTACAGTCTACGGGGTCGCAAAGAGTCAGACATGACTGAGCGACTTCACTTTTACTTTCAGATCTTGTATTAATGAGCTACAGGTAGGATTGCATTGTGACTGCTCACAGCAGCAGTATCTACATGGTACAAATATGGCTTCTGCCAGTGTCTATGTCCCCAGGGTAAGCCACTGCTACACTGCAATCCCAGCCTCTCCTCAAGATTCTCCAAGACCAGCAGGTAGGTCTAGCCCAGGCTCCTATCAGATTGCTGCTTTTGCCCTGGGTCCTAGTGCATGTGAGATTTTGTGTGTGGCCTTGCAGAGTGAAGTCCCTATTTCCTCCCGTCCTTTGGAACTCCCAAAATTAAGTCCACTGGCCTTCAAAGTCAAATGCTCTAGGGGATATGGTCCTCCCAGTGCAGGACCACCAGGCTGAGGAGCTATATATGGGGCTCAGTACTCTCACTCCTGTGAGAGAGCCTCTACACTGTAATTATTGTCCAGTTTGTGGATTGCCTCCACCCTATGGGTATGAGACTTGATTATATTGCCAGTCCATCCCTCTTACCTGTCTCATTGTGGTTCCTTCTTTATGTCTTTAGTTGTAGAAGATATTTTCTGGTAGGTTTCAGTCTTTTTCATTGATGACTGTTCTGCAAATAATTGCGATTTGGGTGTATTCTTGAGAATTGAGCTCAGGGTCTTTCTAGTCTGCCATCGTGGCTGAAGCCCAAATTTCTTCTCTTTTAAAAAAAAATATTAATAGACTGTAGCTTTAGAGCAGTTTTTGGTTTACAGAAAAATTGAACAGAAAGTACAAAGTTCTTTCTAGTTTAACTGTGTTCTTGTCTGAGAGTATACACTGTGTGATTTCTATTAATTAAAAACTTTTAAGTTGTGGTTTTTGGCCCAGAATATGATCTATCTTGGTGAATGTTCCATGTGAGCTTGAGAAGAATATATTCTGCTCTTGTTAGATGAAGTAATCTATAGATGTCCTTTAGTTCCAGTTGATTGGTAATTAACTACTGATATATCTTTACTCATTTTCTGCCTGCTACCTGTCAATTACTGATAAAGGGGTATAGAAGTCTCCAACTATAATAGTGTATTTTTCTATTTCTCCTGTGGTTCCATTAGTTTTGCCTCATGTATATTGATGTTCTGTTCATGTTTGAAGTTTGAAAATAGTACTAATGTAAATTTCTTCTCTTTTTAATTAGGGTGAGATTGAATTTTGTATATATATAGCAGTTATTTTTCACAGGTTCTTATTGATATCCTTTCTTGTAATGTTTTATCATAGTTCTCTTTTTTAACAGACTATGTCAAGATGTAGGTCTTCTTTTGTTTATTTTTCCTAGAACATGATCCTTTCAGTCATCAAAGGAAAATTTTATTCTCTGGCTTTTGTATTTATCATTTCCTCCTTCCTTATTTTTATATTTTTGCCTTTTTTATTTAGATTTTTCATTTTAATATGATTCACCCACAACTTCAATTATGCTTTTCCTGTCTTGACTGATTTTAATTCTGCTGTTGTATCTTTTGTTTCCTTGATGTCCTTCCTTAGTGTATGATTAAAAGCACAGGCCATGAAGTCATATTTTCAGAGGTTGAATCCTGGCTCTAGTATTTACTGGTTGGGTGCCCTTGAAAAAGTTCCTTAACATCTCTCAGTTTCCTCAGTTATGAAATGAGGACAACAATAGCACTAATTTCTGGTGCTCTTATAAGAATGAAATGTGTTGATGTATATAAAACATTTATAATTAAGTATGATGCACATAAAGTGTTAAATCAACGTTAGTAACTTTTATTGCTTCCTCCATATCATCATCTCTATTAGTTCACTCATCTACCCCCCCTTTTTTAATCTCATTTTGCCTTTTCATCTAAGCCTATTTTCTCTTTATGACTTTCTGTTCTTATTTCATGAAAAACTTGTCTTTTTGTACCCTATGTAGGATACCAAACAGTTTCCTCAAATTTGATTGTGAGTCCTGCCTTAAACAAGGTTCAGAAGTATACTTTCAATTATGATCTCCATATTATATCCCTGTATGTAGCAGTATTTTTTTCACAGGTTCCATATGTTGCTTTCTGCTTCCTCATCATTAAGATCAGTCTGTTCATGCTCTGTGCCAGGAAATTGGTACATAAAGTACCCTTGACCCCATTCTTGGTCCACTTTGTGACATCTTTCCTTCCCTTCTGCTGCTGGACAGCTAATTATGTGCATAGCTTCCAAGTTTCCTAGGTAACTTTTCCCTACAATATCTCCTGTCTACCGTGATTCATCTCCTTCCTCTGTGTCCTGTTCAACTGATGCAATGTAAGAAAAACTATAATTTCCATAATGTAATGCAAACTGCTTTCTTCATATATCTTCTCTTACAACTACTCTACTTGAAAGTAGGTTTGATTCTGAAAAAACTGTTTGTAAGAGCAAAATGACACCTTACAAGTGATCAGTGTGAAAATATCCATGGAAATTTAAGCTTTACTCTTGTCTCCATGGTAATCATACACTTCTCTTTCTGCTGGTTTTCAAAACTCTTGCTACTTTTGGACATGATCAGGGTAAATGGTATTCATAACCCCCCTTAAAAACAAACCCAAATGCTGTAAACTCTCCTTTAGAGTCAGAAACAACGGGATGGCCAAGATCCAAAGACCATGTATGATCAACTAATGCCATCTGTTGGAGGCAGCCTTTTAATTTGTTTCATGTGAACATTCTAAAAGAGGACATTTCTCAACAGAAAAATGATCGTGGTTTTTCACTTTGGAAGACCTATTTAAGGCGCCACAACTATTTTCCTTTTTCCTCATTGCGGTCTGGGACCCTACTACCCCTATCAGCTGTAGAAAGATGGCCTGGCAAGGCAAGGGTGACCAAAAAAAAAGACAATTCTCCTAGAGTAGTACGTGGCAGGACAGAGGAACAGCTGTCTGATTTTCTATGTGGGATGTCACTTACATCTCTGTATATCATGAGTTGCAAGGAGGAGGAAAATTAAAAGTATATTAGTGGGCCTGTTGCAGTTTCTCATGCAGTCTCTTGAGGTAAAATTTCTCAGTCCAGCTTGTTTGATATCTAGTTAGAGGAGATTCTACCTAACTTCTTTTAGTCTTT
Organism: Bos grunniens; assembly: GCF_055505025.1. NCBI lineage: Eukaryota > Metazoa > Chordata > Mammalia > Artiodactyla > Bovidae > Bos > Bos grunniens. The sequence continues at coordinate 23,971,235 of NC_141189.1, forward strand.
GTGTTTTGTTTTGTTAATATTTGGCTGTGCTGGGTCTTAGTTGCGGTACACTGGGTCTTGTGGCATGTGAACTCCTATTTGCAGCATGTGGGATCTAGTTCCCTGACCAGGGATCGAACTTGGGCCCCCTGCATTAGGAGTGCAAAGTCTTAACCACTGGACCACCAAGGAAGTCGCCTACCTTCTTTTAGTCTTGTTTTCATTGACATTATTCCACTCCTTTCTCTTTTGCCTTCCTAAGTATTTTAGTAGGAAATTACCAACCTCCTAGCCAGAACCCACTGGAATCCAAAAATGTGTTTTAAGTGCCAAGTGTAAATTCTTTTTTATATAACAGCTATTGAGGTATAATTTACATAAGATTCACTCATTTAAGTAAGCAATCAGTGGTTATTAGTAAATTTGCCTAGTTGTGCAACTGTTTAATCCAATTTAGAACACTGGAACATTAGAACAAATTTAAAACATTCATCACCACAATAAGATCCTTCATTCCCATTTTCAAGGAATCTTTGTTCCCAGTCTCAGTCCCAGGCAGGTATTCATCTGTTCTCTATAGATTTGCCATTTCAAATTTATGGGATGGTGTAATATATGACGTCTTGATCTGGTTTTGGTTATACTTATTACCATCTTGAAGTGAAGTCGCTCAGTCGTGTCCGATTCTTTGTGACTCCATGGGCTGTAGCCTACCAGGCTCCTCCGTCCATGGGATTTTCCAGGCAAGGGTACTGGAGTGCGTTACCATTTCCTTCTCCAGGAGATCTCCCTAACCCTGGGATTGAACCTGGGTCTCCTGCATTGTAGGCAGATGCTTTATTGTCTGAGCCATAAAATACCTTTGTAACTTTTCCACAGGGTTTTAAATTCTCATGGTGAGAGCTCCAGGGAGGCCTTCTCTGACCTCATGGGATATTGTTTTCTGGACTTTTCATGATCTAGGAGCCTTTGGGGTACATGGAACTCTCAAATGAGTGCTAAAGGAACTGTGTTGGGGAGTAGACACTAAGGAAAGCCGGCAGTCCTTTGGGGAAGTCTCTCAAGGTTGCATTATCATCAACTGACATTTATCTTTATTTGTCCAGAAAGTGCTAAATTTCTCTTTATTTACCCATTTATTGTGTGTCCTTTGAAAACCCACTCACTTCTCTGTTAAAGTTTATCTTATTCTCTCAAGTGAAGGACAAGAAAACAGAGGTGGGGCATGGGGTGGTAAAAGGTGATAGAATTAATTCACCTTCCTGGATTTCTAGTACTATTCCCTCCATTCTGCCCCTGCACTTGCATCAGAATTTGAGTTTAAATCACAGTACAGAGAAAACAAAAGCCCTACTCTGATGAGTACCAAACAGACCTCAAGGGCCTCTCTGTATGCCCACAGCTATGCTAAATGTCTGACACATATTCATTTGCCTTCCACAGCGATTTTTCTGAGCTTGATATAAAACCAGGGCCATTTTACAGATATACAGTGATAACCTTGGCCAAAGTCACACGGCCATAAATCCACTTATATTCAGTTGGACCTTTTCTCTTTGGCCAAAATGTTCCAAATGTTTGTTTCAAGCCACAAATTAGCTCCAGCTAATAATATCAGCAAGAGAAGGGGACAAATGCTTTCTGAATGCTTTTTGTGTCTCCTTTCTTATTGTAAAAATAATTCAATTCTATTAAATAAAAATGATCAAAAAACATTTTCATTCATACCATACTATTGTTAAGTATTTCCGTTTCCAAAAACCTTTCTCTCTCTTGTCCATCTGCTTTCATCTCTTTACATGGTTGCCATAAGGCTATACATTCTGTTTTTTATTCTTCTATTTTATCTGTCATTGTTTTTTGAAAGCATTTTTCTATGTTAATACTTAGATTTTTAAGTATTTAATAGTTTATTTCAAAACTTAATTTTAAAATTTTCTATTTTACTTAAGTGTTAATTGGATATATCACATGATTTTCCCTTTTGTGTAAGATGATGTGAATTCTCTTCTTAGAGTCAATTCATCTCTCTTGAAGTGTATCTACTTCATTTCCCCTAGTCCTTTTTTTTTAATTGAAGTATAGTTGGTATACAATGTTTCAGATGTACAAGAAAGTGATTCAGCTTTTATATATATAAAGAGATATTCTTTTTCACATTCTTTTCTGTTTTAGATTATTGTTGTTATTGTTAAGTCACTAAATCATGTCCAGCTCTTTGAGAACCCATGGACTGTAGCCCTCCAGGCGCCACTCTCCATGGCATTTTCCAAGCAGGAATACTATATAGGCTGCCATTTCCTTCTCCAGGGAATCTTCCCAACCCAGGGATTGAACCTGATTCTCCTGCATTGCAGGCAGATTCTTTACTGCTGAGCCACCAGGAAAGACCATTAGAGGTTACTATAAGATATTGAATATAGTTTGACATGCTATACAATATGTTCTTATTGTTTTCTGTTTTAGATATAGTGATATCTGTTCATCCCAAATTCCTGATTTATCCCCCCTGCTGCCCTTTGGTAACCATATTTGTTTTCTTTGTCTGTGTGTCTTTGTTTTGTAAATAGTGTAATCATTTTAATGACTGTAAAAGAGTCCATTTATCTTATAAGACATAATTTTGACTGGTATTCTAATGTGGGGCACGTAAATTATTTTCAGTTTTTGTTATCACAAACAGTGCTATATATTTGTGTATGGAGATTATTTTCATTGTGAATTATTTCCTTATGATAAATTCCCAGAATTGAATTTCTGACTTGAGCTAGAGAACATTTTTGTAAGCATAGTGGCAGATTGCTTTCTAAAAATGTACCAGATTGACTTCTAGGTAGAGCTGTGCAGTAACATAGGATAAGCTCTCCTTTAATACATAATGCGATATATTAAGCCTAAAAATGTTTTTGTTTTTAATTTTAAGTTTAAGCCTAAACATTTCCCAGCAATAACTTCAAAAATAAAAGTTACAGCCTGATCCTTTGAACATTGAAAGGTAGTAAGTAGACAGGGAGAGAAACAAAAGATCCTTCATGTTGTGTCTCTCAACCCACAACCCAACTGTCCTAAAAGCGATGCTGGGTGGAAAGGAAGTTAGTTGACAAAATTCTGAGAGTTCTCACTGGTAATCACCAGTGTAGAAAAAAGCAGACTGCAGTGGTAACTGGGCAGCTGCAAAAAATGCCAAGGCGAAACCTTTGAGCATGAAACTTCCATAATTTGGTAAGATCTTATCAGGAGTGGGAGGAACCTACCAGGGTTTGCAACTCCATGCTGGGTGGGGGATGAGAGCTGAATTTTTCCAGAGTGAAGCATGTTTCTAGCTGGGGTGGAAGTGGGATGGACCCATGGATCAGGAAAATTGGCCAAATTTTAGAAAGAGACTACAAAGCCCAGGTTTCCTGGCAAAGGCAACTGAGTATTTCCTTTACCCCGCCCCTGTACCCTCAGGCTACAGAAAAGAAATCCACACACCATTCCCTGAATTGTGACCAAAATTGGGGAAAATAAACTCACTCCAGATAGTGTTGGGGAAAATGTCAAGAAGAATTTACCTGATTATAGCAGAGCAATATCAGAAAGAGGAAGACAGAGACAGAGAGACAGAGAATGAGAGTCTAAAAGAAAAACATGACTGGGGCTTCCCTGGTGGTCCAGTGGCTAAGACTCCACTCTCCCAGTGCAGGGGCCAAGGTTTGATCCCTGGTCAGGGAATTAGATCCCACATGCCACAACTAAGACCCAGCGCAGCCAAATAAACAAATAAAAATAAGTATTTTTATAAAAAAAAGAAAAACATGACATAAGAAATATAAAATATTTGTATTACAAGCACATAAATTTATAGTATAATATATTATGTAATATATAAATTTAATTTCAAAATTTATAGATGAACAGCATGCTACTGGAAAAGGGATGTATTAATATATAGAGAGAATTGAGAGTCCAGAAATAAGCTCCTCATATTTATAGTGATTTGATTTTTGACAAAGGTATAAAGATAATTTTGTGGGAAAAGAATAATCCCTTCAGCACATGGTGATGGATTAAATGAATATATTCATATAAAATAATGAATTTGGCCTCTATACCATAGTCAAAATTAACTCCGATGAAAGATCTAAATTCAAGAGTTAAAATGATAAAAGCTTAGAAGAAAATAAAGGTACGGATAAATGGTCATGATCTTGGACTAGGCAACAATATCTTAGGATGACAAAAATACAAGCAACTAAAGAAAAAATAATTTAGCTGAACTTCATCAAAATGAAAAACTTTTGTGCTTCAAAGGACAACATGAAAGTGAAAACACAACCTATAGAATGGTTGGAACATTTTGCAAATCAAATATCTGATAAGAAACTTGTAAAGTATAAAGAAATATTATTATTCAATAATACAAAGATATAATACAGTTTTAAAATAGGCAAAGTAACTGAATAAACATTTCTCCAAAGAAGATATATAAAAGGCCAATAAGTACATGACAATAGCTCAACATTATTATCATTATTAGCCATCAGGAAAACGCAAATCAAAAGCACAAGATACCACTTCACAACTACAATGAGGATAATAAAAAAAGATGAAGAGCAAGTATGAGAATGTGGGAAAATTGAAACCCTCACATATTATAGTGGAAAAGTATAATTGTACAGCAGCTTTGGAAAACAACATTTGGCATTTCTCAAAAGTTAAACAAACAAACAGAATTAAAAATAGACTTACCATATGAGCAAGCCATTTCACTCCCAGATAGATGCCCAAGAGAAACAAAAATATATGTTCACACAAATACTTATGCACAAATGTTCATAACATCGTAATTCATGATGGCCAAAAAGTGAAGACAATCCAAATGTCCATCAGCTGATGAGTGAATAAATAAAATATAATATGTTCTTGTTGTTCAGTCATCTGGTCGTGTCCGACTCTCTGCAACCCCATGGACTTCAGCACACTAGGCCTCCTTATCCCTCACAATCACCCAAAGTTTTCCCAAGTTCATGTCCATTGCATTGGTGATGCCATCCAGGCATCTCATCCTCTAACACCCTCTTCTCCTGCCCTCAGTCTTTCCCAGCATCAGGGACTTTCCCAATGAGTTGGCTGTTTGCATCAGGTGACCAAAGTACTGGAGCTTTGGCTTCAGTATCAGTCCTTCCAACAAGTATTCAGGGTTGATTTCCCTTAAGATTGATTAGTTTGATCTTCTTGCTGCCCAAGGAACTTTCAGGAGTCTTCTCCAGCAACACAGTTCAAAGGCATTAATTCTCAGCATACTGTCTTCTTTATGGTCCAGCTCTCACAACCATATGTGACCACTGGGAAAACCATAGCTTGACTATATGGACCTTTGTCGGCAGAGTAATGTCTCTGCTTTTCAACACAATGTCTAGGTTTGTCATAGCTTTCCTGCCAAGAAGCAATCATCTTCTGATTTCATGGCTGCAATCACCATCCACAGTGATTTCAGAGTCCAAGAACAGGAAATCTATCACTACTTACACCTTTTCCCCTTCTATTTGCCACGAAGTAATGAGGCTGGATGCCACGATCTTAGTTTTTTTAATACTTAGTTTTAAGCTGGCTCTTTCACTATCCTCCTTCACCCTCATGAAGAGGCTCTTTAGTTCCTCTTCACTTTCAGCCATTCAAGTGGTATCATCCGCATGTCTGAGGTTGTTGATGTTTCTCCCAGCTATCTTGACTCCAGCTTGTAACTCATCCGGGCCAGCATTTCTCATGATGTGCTTGCTCAGTGTTTAGGTTAAACAAGCAGGGTGACAGCAGATAGCCCTGTCATACTCCTTTCTCAACCTTGAACCAATCAGTTGTTACATACAGGGTTCTAACTGTTGCTTAGGTTTCTCAGAAGACAGTTGAGATGGTCTGGTATTCCTATCTCTTTGAGTGCTTTTCGCAGCTCTTAAAGAGATGGGACACATCCACAATAGAGCATCGTTTACACTTAGGCCCAGCCACTTCATTCTTGCTGGGGCTATTAGTAGTTCTCCTCCACTCTTCCCCAGTAGCATGTTGGACACCTTCAGACCCAGGGGACTCATCTTTCAGTGTCATATCTTTTTGTCCTTTTATGCAGTTCATGAGGTTCTCACAGCAAGTATACTGGGGTGGTTTGCCATTCCCTCCTCCAGTGGATCGCATTTTGTCAGAACTCTCCACAATGATGTAACTGTCTTGGGTGGCCCTACATGGCATGGCTCATAGCTTCATTGAGTTATGCAAGCCCCTTCACCATGACAAGGCAGTGATCCGTGGAGGGGAAAATACAGTATATCCATACAATTAAATATTATTCAACAATAAAAAGAAATGAAGCAATAACGCATACTACAACATGCATGAATCTTAAAAACATTCTGATGAGTAAAAGAAGCCAATCACATAAGAGTATCTGTTGGATGATTTCATTAATATGAAAAGTCCAAAAGAGCAAGAACATAGAAACAAAAAGTATATTAGTGGTTACCTTGGGGGCAAGCAGGCTGGTGAGAGATGGGAAGAGGATTTGGGAAGTGACAGCTAAGAGGTATGAGGTTTCTTTTTGGTGTAATGAAATGTTCTAAAATTGATTATGGTAATAACCGTACAACTCTGTGAATATTAATATATTCATACATACATGTATATTTAGTAAACCATTGAATTATACAGTTTAAATGGGTGAATTATATCTTAATAAATCTATCATTTTAAAGTTTGTAAATGAAGTGTTAAAACCACAGAATACGAGAAAAAGAGGAATTGAAAAACCAAAGAAACAAACAGAGAACTAAACAGTATTAGTAATGATCTGATAAATAAGGACCAGCAAGGGATAAAACATATAAATCTAGACATCTAACAAATGGCTTAGAGGAAAGGTTTGAGACAACTACACTTGCTATTGAAGACAGTCAAAGAATATGATTGATATGGAGACCTTACAGTTGTTAATTCCTTGAGTAGCTATCCCAATAAATAATGTAGACAATATATACCAAGAAACAAATGTAGAAATTTTTCCTAAAATGAAGAAGTATTTCTGTAAGTTTTAAGAGTATTTTGTGTTCTAAGAAAAACTGATACAGAATAATTGATTTAAAAAAAATCTGATTAAATTATTGGACTTCCAGGATAAAAGAGATTCCATCAGGCATCCAGATAGAAAAGAAAAATTAGTAAAAGTGGAAATATCTGATGGGCTTCAAACTTCTACACAGCAAGCTAGACTGAAAGAAACATTGAAACAATGGTCTGCAAAACTCTAAGGGAAAGAAAATGTGACATTAGAATACTACTCTCAGCCAGGTCACTTTTCAAGTACAAAGTCGCAGACATTATCAAACGTGCAAGATCTGAGAGAACTGAGCCCTCTTAAGTCCCTTCTTAGAAATAAAAAATAAACCAGCCAACCAATCAATCGAGATAAAGAACTGAAATAGTCTTGTGTTAAAAGACCCCAGTTTGACTGTTGAACCTATTTAAATAAAGATCTAAGAATAAGGTATGGAAGAATTATAGTTGCAAAACAAAATGTCAGTGTTATAATCCCTGAAAAAGTAAAAGACACTTGCTCCTTGGAAGGAAAGCTATGACAACCTACCCTGTGTATTAAAAAGCAGAGACATCACTTTTCCAACAAAGGTCCATATTGTCAAAGTTATGGTTTTTCCAATAGTCATGTACAGATGTGAGTTGGACCATAAAGAAGGTTGAATGCCAAAGAATTGATGCTTTTGAATTGTGGTGCTTGAGAAGACTCTTGAGAGTCCCTTGGACTGCAAGATCAAACCAGTCAATCCTAAAGGAAATCAACCTTGAATAATTCATTGGAAGGACTTATGCTAAAAGAATTGAAGCTGAAGCTCCAGTACTTTGGCCACCTGATGTGAACAGCTGGTTCATTGGAAAAAGACCTTGATGCTGGGAAAGACTGAAGGCAAAAGGAGGGAGTTGCAGAGGATGAGATGGTTAGATAGAATCACTGACCCAATAAACATGAGTCTGAGCAAACTCTGGGAGACAGTAATGGACAGAGGAGCCTGGCGTGTTGCATTCCACGGGGTCAAAAAGAGTTGGACATGACTTAGTGACTGCGCAACAACAGTATCATCAAGAACAACAAAGAGAACCAAAGGAGAGGAAATGGAAGAATGACAGTTAATCACATCATAGTTCATAAAGGGATCAATAAAATTGATCTAACATTAAGTCACATGTATTTTCAAATGAATTGTGATATCAGGATTTGCTTCAAAATGTTCCAGTCTAAGAAAGAAGGAAGAAAGAAAAGGGAGGAAGTGAGAAGGGAAGGAAAATGAATATGATGATTGTTGATGTTGTAGAAATGCATGAAACAGTTGCAAAATGTTGAAGATTATGGAAGCTAGATAATGGGTACATGGAAGTTTATTATACTATCCTCCTTTTTTGTTGTCAGCTACAGACTGGCACTTGCCAGCTACCTCTACAAGGATTAAATCACATGCTGCTGTTTCTGCTGATTTTAAATACCCCTGAAAGGAATTCAGGGTGGAGAGCAGAAATGAGGTACTCTGGGAAAAACTAGCAGAATGGGTCTTCAGATAGATATTTTCATGAGCCAACTTTATGAGCCCAATTCTTGTATTTCCTCCTGTCTAGAAAAACACTAAAATCCTTCATAGTGATGACTGCTCCTCGTGACTAGCAGATACATTCTGCAAAAATTAAAGTGCTTGATTGCATGTACTCCCACTTCACCAGAATCACATATATACTGACCTTACCCCCAACCTCTTTGGAGCAATTTCTCAGGGCTATATGAAATGCTGTTTCCTGGGTCTATAGTCCTCATTTTGCCCCAAATAAAATTTAACTTGCAATTCTCATGTTGTGCATTTTTTCAAGTCAGCATTGTGTATTTTAAATTTTTTTCACAATGAAAAGTTAAAATATAATAGCAAAGTTGGATTAAATTATTTTTAAAATTATAATGACTTTAAGCCCTAATGGCTGAATTTTTTTTTTTTTAGTTAAGAAGCATCTCTCCTGCTAAGGTGGTAGATATTAAAACTTTTCATCACAAGAAAAAAAATTTTTTTAGATTGGAGTGTTTCAGCCCTTTAACTCAAGACTCTCTCTCTCTCTCTCTCTCTTTCTCTCTCTGTCTCTCTCTCTCACACACACACACACACATACAGCCTACAACCACCAATGCTGTCTTCTTTGGGTCAATTATAGATGAGTCCTGTGGAGAGAGAAGCAAGTCACTTGTGCCTGCTGCTGAGTTGGCTAGGCAATGGAACTTGCAAGCCTCTCATGCCCAGTGCTCCTGTGAATCACACAGCCCAACACTTGTCTCACTGAAGCCTTGGTATTTCCTCCATGTCCTCTTCAGGTTTTTCTAAAAAAAAAAAAAAAATATATATATATATATATATATATATATAATTCAGAAAGCTTTGCAACCAGTATCTCATATACTCCTCATAGCATTCTCGAGATGAGGAAATTGCAGCTCAGAAAGGGTGTCACTCATCCAGGGCCCCACAGTGAGTCAGTGAGGAATGATTGGATGAGAAGCCAGGTCCTTCCCTGACACTCTTCTTATTCCCACTTCTCATCTTGAAGTGCAACAAAGAAAAAGACTTCCAACAATTACAGAGGCAGGGCTTCACTGGGGAAAAGGACCATAGGAACTTTGTGTTACTTTTGTGAGGGAAGTAGGGAGTGATTTGGGATGAGTATTGTGACTGTATTTGGAAGAACGGGTGGAGCGAGAAGGTGATTCAGAATCACCGCTGTGTATTGATCAGAGGCCAGAGAACAGGGGCCTTGATGCTGCCCACCTACTTCCTCCCACACCAAGAGGATCTGGAGGGCAGCACTTCAGTTGTTCTTACCTTACATAGTAGATACTGAGGGCCTACAATGTGCTTGCTTCGTGTCTGGTCAGGCATTTGTTCAAAAAGCACCTACTTTGTACTTTTTACTAAGCACCTACTATGTACTTCCCTGGTAGCTCAGATGGTAAAAAATTTGCCTGCAATGCAGGAGACCTGGATTCAATACCTGGGTTGGGAAGATCCCCTGGAGAAGGAACTGACTGCCCATTCCAGTATTCTTGCCTGGAGAATTCCATGGACAGAAGAGCCTGACAGGCTACAGTTCATGGAGTTGAAAGAGTCAGACCTGACTGAGCGACTAACACATAGTTCTAGATACTGTGCTAGTTGTTGGGGATACAACAGTGAACAAAAAAGATATAATCCCCTTGCTCTCACAGAGCTCACTTTCTAGTTGAGAAAGACAAACAGTAAATAAGTAGGCTCAAAGAATAAGATAATTGGAGATATACTAAGTGCAAGGATGGAAAAACACTGGCTTGTTGATGGAGACCCACAGGGGCTCTACCTGAAGTGTTCAGGGAAGGTCTCCCAGAGGAGGTGACATCTGAGCTGAGATCTGAAAGGTAAGGAACAAGCCAGGTAGAGAGCAGGGGGAAGAGGTGCCAGGCATAAAGAAGAGCTGATCCAAAGCCCTGAGGTAAGAGTGCATGTGGTATGTTTGAAGATTAGAAAGAAGATGCTGCAGTAAAGTGGGTGAGTAGCCTGCTTCATACAATGTATATTACGGAGACTTTGGAAAGTCAGGAGGAGCAACATACAGAGCAGGTTATCTCCAGTCCACACTGAGGGAGCCCCTGAAAATGCCCAGAGATTCCATGACTTATCCAAGGTCACAAGATCAGCAAGGGGCACATGTTGCCCCATAATTTACACTTTAGCACTGCTACCTGGTGCTGGACCATAGGCCTCCAAACCTGGGGAGCCTGGGCTTTGAGTCTTAGGAAGCCCCAGAGACTCAACAGCTCCTTCAGTGTTGCCCAGTGGAAGGCACTGCTCTTCCTCCATGGCTTCTGGGATCAGGTTCACACAAATGTCCCCAGATGGGAGAGGCCCTGCTGGACTCCTCAGACACTCAGGTCTGTGCAGCACAAAGGCATCTCCAGGTCTGTGACCCCAGCTTGACCTTGAGCTGCTCCACCTCTGCAAATCCAAGTTCAATCATCCTGACTTCTCACAAACTACCTTGTAGCCCTGTAACTCTCCAGCTCTGCTACAACTAGCTTCTGCTCCCTCCTTTCTGCTATCTCCTTAATTACCAGTCCCTCCAGTCCACCCCTCCAGCTCCGTCCCCAAGGCCCACCTGTTCCATGTTTTTCTCTCATCAGCACCTTCTCTCCCTCCTTCACTTTTCCTCCTGCCATACAAACTCATGAAAACCCCAACCTTGGATCAATACACCACCTCTCTTTTTTTTTCCCACTTATACTCCAGAGCTGTTTAACAGTACAGGAGAAAGTCATATAAGCTGAAGGCTTAACATGACTTTCATGGTCTCCAACCTCAGCTTGGGGAATCAGAGACTACAGACTTTGGACTCAAATAGTTTTGTTTTGGAACATAGATGCAAAACTCATCAACAAAATACTAGCAAATTGAATCCAACAGTACCTTAAAGTGCTTATACGCCACAATCAAGTAGAATTTAACAATTTCCACAAACCAATGTGAAACACCACATTAAACTGAAGAATAAAAAGTATATGATCATCTCAGCAGATGCAGAAAAAAATGCTTCTGATAAAAATCAACATCAATATATGATTAAAAACTCTTCAGAAAGTGGACATACAAGGAACATGCCTCACATAATAAAAGAATATGAGACAGACCCATAGCTAACATCACATTCAATGATGAAATGCTGAAAACATTTCCTCTAAGATCAGAAACAAGACAAAGATGCCTTTTCTTGCCACTTTTATTCAACATCGTTTTTGAAGCCTTAGTCACAGTAATCAGAAAAGAAAAATAAATGAAAGGAATCCATATTGGAAAAGAAGAAGTAAAAAAAAATCCTAAAGATGTTACCGGAGAACTACTAGAGCTCATCAAAAAATTTGGTACAGTTGCAGGAGACAAAGTTAATATACAGAACTCTGTTGCATTTCTATACACTAACAATGAAATATCAGAAAGAGAATTTAAAGAAACAATCTCATTTACCATTGCATGAAAAAGAATAAAATACCTAGGAATAAACTTATCTAAGAAGCCAGAATACCCATACTGTGAAAGCTATAAGACACCAGTGAAAAAAACTGAAGACAACACAAACAGATGGAAAGGTATACCATGTTCTTGGATTGGGAAAACTAGTATTGTTAAAATACTACCCAAGACAATCTACAGATTTATGCAATTGCTATCAAATTACCAATGACATTTTTCACAGAACTAGAACAAGTAGTCCTAAATTTTATATGGAACCATAAAAGACCCAGAATTGCCAAAGCAATCCTGAGAATGAAGAACAAAGCTGGAGGCTTCATGCTCCCTGAGTTCAGACTATACCACAAAGCTGCAGTAACCAAAACACTATTGTACTGGCACAAAAAAAGACATATAGATCAATGGAACAGGATGGAGAGCCCCAAAATAAACCCATGCACTTATGGTCAATTAATCTACAACAAAAGGAGGGAAGGCTATACTATGGACAAAAGACAGTCTTTTCAATAAATGGTGCTGGAAAAACTGGAGAACATGTAAAAGGATGAAATTGTAACATTCTCTAACACTATATACACAAATAAACTCAAAATTGATTAAAGACCTAAATGTAAGAGTGGATACTATAAAACTCCTAGAGGAAAACACAGGCAGAACACTCTTTAACAGGAATCGCAGCAATACTTTTTTAGATTGATCTCCTAGAATAATGGAAACAAAAGCAAAACTAAACAAAATGGGACCTAACTAAACTTAAAAGCTTTTGCACAGCTAAGGAAACCATAAACAAAACAAAAAGACAACCTACAGTTTGGGAGAAAGTATTTGCAAAAAAAAAATGCAACTGATAAGGGATTAATTTCCAAAATATACAAACAGCTCATACAGCTTAATATTAAAAAAAAAAAAACAACCCCCCCCAAAAATGGGCAGAAGACCTAACAGCACATGATTCCAAAGAAGACATACAGATGGTCAACGGGCACATAAATAGATACTCAATATCACTAATTAGAGGAATTGAAATGAAAACTACAATGAGGTATCACTTCACACCAGTCAGAATGACATTCTCAAAAAGTCTACAAATAACATGCTAGAGAGGGTGTGAAAGAAAAATTAACCTTCCTACACTGTTGATGGGAATGTAAATCGGGGCAGCCATTACAGAGAACAGCATGGAGGTTTCTCAAAACCCTAAAAATAGAGTTACCGTATGACCCAGCAGCCCCACTCCTGGACATATTTCTGGAGAAATATAACTCAAAAACATACATGTACCCCAGTAATTACGGCTGCACTATTTACGAAACAGCCAAGACATGGAAGCACCCTATTAATAAATGTTCATCGACAGATGAATAAAGGAAATGTGATTATATATATATATACACATACACATACATACATACAACGGAAATCTACTCAGTCAGACAAAAGAATGAAATGCCATTTACTGCAACATGGGTGGACCTAGAGACTATCATATTAAGTGAATTTAGACAGAGAAAGACAAATATCATATGATATCACTTATATGTGGATTTTTTAAAATGATACGAATGAATTTATTTGTAAAAAGGAAATAGACTCACAGATGTAGAAAACTAATTAATGGTTACCAAAGGGGAAATGGGTAAAGAGGGATAAATTGGGAGCTTGGGATTAATGTATATACACCACTATAAATAAAAATAGATGAGAACAAGGACCTACTATATAGGAAAGGGAACTATGTTCAATATCTCATAAAAATATACAATGGAAAAGAATCTGAAAATTATATATTTCTATGCTATATATATATAGCTATATATATAGCTCTATTTATATGCATATATGTATATGGTTTTATATATATATATATGTATATAACTGAATCACTTCGCTATACAGTGAAAACTAACACAGCTTTAGTCTACGGCCATACCGCCCTAAATGCACCCAGTCTCCTCTGAAACTAACACAACTTTATGAATCAACTGTGCTTCGGTCTTAAAAAAAGTTTTCCTCACAAGGAAAAAAATTCTAACTATGTATGATGATGGGTTTTATAAGAATAGGATCAGCTATTTTTTATTTATTTACTTTTGGCCATGCTGCATCCTTGTTGTCTTGCCTGAGTATTTTGTTGCCGTGTGCAGCTTTCTCTAGTTGTGGCAAACGGGGCTGGTCTTCGTTGCAGTGCATAAGCTTCTCACTGTAGTGGCTTCTCTCGGTGCAGAGCACAGGTCCTACAGCGCACGGGCTGCAGTAGCTGCGGCTTGCGGGCTCTAGAGCCCAGGCTCAATAGTTATGGTGCACAGGATTGGTTGCTCTGTCGTAGGTAGAATATTCCTGGACCAGGAATCGAACACTCAGTGTCCCTGCACTGGCAGGTGAATTCCTAACCTCTGGATCACCAGGGAAGTCCCTGGATCATTTAATATTATATGCATTATATATTAATATATACAATCTCTTATAATCATTTTATAATGTGATCATTTCACTATACGTAAAAATTGAATCATTGCATTTTATACCTGAAACAAATATAGTCTTTGTCAATTGTACCTCAATTGAAAAAAAAATAAACCACTTTTAGAAACCAATATCTCCTGTAGTGAATGATGATTATCTGAAGTTCAGAAGGTCCTTCAGTTTCACTTTAGTCTCCTAGTTTAAATAAAATTAGATATAATGTTTTTATTTTTCAATAGTATGATATATAAAAATATATATTCTATCTTATTATGTTACATTATATTAATATAATTCATATATATTTGTGTATATATCTATATGATATATAATATTAAGTGATCCTATTCTAATAAAATTCTTTCATTTACCTATACTTCCACCTTCAATATGTTTGTATGCCTCAAGAGAGGACTGGAAGGATTGCTGCCAAAAGTAATCTCTGATTGTGAGATTTGGAGCCATTTGTTTTCTCCGTTTTTTGTTCTTTTCAATACTTCCTGTTTATATTATATATATTATTTATATTATCATTATTTGTATAATCAATACCTATTATTTTATACATATAATAAAGTCATTATTCTTTAAAAGATGTTTTTCTAGATTATACAGTTACCAATACTGATAGTCATACATTTCAGATGCCTATGGCTGAGGTAGTTAAATATCTCAAATATGAAATGTAAACCCCTGATGTGCTAATAACTTGCTCTATTTATTTGGGTCCAGGAAGCATCTATGATTTTTATTTCCTCAAGCAAGCTAGTGGACATTGGTACACATGGACAGAGTATATCACCAAAGAGGAGGAACATATCTCCGCAAATGCAAAGGTAAAAGAGAGTTATCGGTCATAGAACGTCAGTAATGACCTGATATTCAGCAAAGTGGAGACGTTAACATCAGATCTGGGTTAGTTAAAGAACTTACTTTAGAAAAAGTGAAAGAATTTACTTTAGAAAAATGTTCAAACATGAATTGAACTGAGCCTTCAAAAGCACAGACTTTAGAATCAGAGAGTCCCAGATTTATTATTCAGTCTTCACCCTTTCTGCCTCAGTTTATGCAACTACACAATAGAAGAAAAAATACCTAAAGAATGGCTGCAAAGATTGAAGACATTGTACATGAATCTGTGGCATTCACATTGTGCTAGATCATACAGTTGCTATTCTAATTATTGTCAGTATGAACAATGCCAGGTGGTCATCAGTCCCCCTCTCAGATATCTCCACCAAAAAGATCCTTGCCTTTTCTTTAAAATCCCCAGAGAAAGATTTCTTTAATCAGAGTTCTCAGAAAAACAGTTAATAAATTTTCTGGTTAGCAGAAGATTCACTTACAACTCCTACTCATTTTCTTGTGGAAATTTTTTCCAGATGTGCACTTTCATGCCTCTACTTGCAGTATCTGGTGGACAAAATTGAGCTTTATTGGGATAATTGTAGTTTGTTCAGGCCTAGCATAGAGTAGTAGGTGGTGGATGGAAATGTGGAAATACTGAAAACAAAATCAGACACCAGACAGGACCACAGCTGCTTGTGAAAAGGGTGCCACAGGCAGGAGTGAATGTGTGATGAGCTCAGGACACACACTGGAGACTGAAAAGACTGTAGAGAACCCCTCAGCACCGAGGTTCTAAACTTTCATTCTCCTTAAAAGAGCTTCATCACCTGAGCTCCAGGGGTTTGAAATCTTGCTAGATGCCTACAAATGAGTCAAATGCAGAAAATATTTTAGTTATGCTGGGAATTTTTCACTTGTGAAAAAACTGTTCTAGCCCCTGAAAATAAAAATCTGTGAAATCCAACTTGCTTAAAATTCCCAGTCTTGATACTTGGTTTAGCATTCAGTATCACTTACTGGCTATGTGACTTGGTCAAGTTGGCCATCCTCCAGTCTCAATTTTTTTATCTGAAAAAGTGAGCTAATAATACAGCTGCCTCAGAGGGCTGTTGGGAAAACTGCAGGGAATAACACAGGCAAAACATCCATAGCTCGATACCTGTTAATTCTCTTCCTTGCCACTTCAATTTCTCTGTTCTCTCTGCTCCTTTTTCATTGATCAAATTATTAATCAAAATAAGTCAAGCTTAGTCTAACAGTATACACATAGCCACGGCACTGCGCAGTCTCTGTTGGTGCCATTTGCATTATGGTCTGGTTTTGTTTTAGGGGCACCATTTACACAAACCATAGTGTGGGTGGTGCTCTCTAGAGTTACACAGCACAGTGGCTCCATGTTCACTAGCCTCTTCCAGTCTAGACATATAAGTAGACTTCAGCATATGATTTAAATCTAACTACCCCTTCCTCTGTGGCTACACACTTGGCTCAGTGGCAAAGAATTTGCATGCCAATGCAGGAGACACAGGTTCAGTCCCTGAGTTGGGAAGATACCCTGAAGAAAGAAATGGTAACCCACTCCAGTACTCCTGTCTAGGAAATCCCATGGGCAGAGGAGCCTAGCAGGCTAAAGTCCATGGGGTCACAAAAGAATTGGACACAACTTAGTGACTGAACAACAGCAGATCCCTTCGTCTACCCATCATTGGAGGGACCAAAAGCAGCCAGATGGCTGATGATAGGGTTCAAACTCAGAAAAGCCAATCTAAAGCAAGGTTTTCTACTTAAAGTAATAGAGATTCTAGGAATCCAGGACCAAGCCCTTAGAGCCCAATTGGAGTCTGAATACCAGGAAGAGTGTTGCAATTTCCATATTGCTAAAGGGATTAATAGGAGGAACCAAGAATATGAGCCTTAAGAAAAGCAGATGAGGAATAAGCACAAGGAATGGGGGTCAAGGGTCATACCTAACCCTTCTTGGATGGCATATGGGAGGTGGATCTTTCCTAGGGCAAGGCAGACAGCTTGGCTCAAAGAAAAGGTCTCAGAGGGCAGCAGCTATAGACCCAGCCTTACTATAATTGGTGTTTACAATGTGACATTTCAGTAGTTAAGAATACAGTCCTTGGGATCAGACAAGCTCGGATTAAAATCTTTGCATTTCTGTTTACTTGCTGTGTTGGTGAGCTCTGGATCTGTTTCTTCATCTCTAAAACAGGGACAATAGACAGTTATTGTCTATATTTACATACAAGATTTCATTTAACCTTCAAAACAGCTCAGTGAACTCAATGCCATTTTTATCCCCATTTCATAGATGAAGAAACTAGGCTGCTAGAGAGGTAAAATACTCAAAATTATAAAGATAAATAAGAGACAGAGCTGAATGGATAGTAAGGATAAAACTCAAGTCTCTTGAATACCAAGACACAATCTCCTGGTCCCAGTATCAAGACTTACCATGTCTTTGTGGCACAGGTCTCAGAACTCATCATCCCCACCATGGAGACAGCCCGACAGTCCTTCTTCTTGAAAACCTACCTGGACCATGAGATTCCAATGCTGTTCGTAGGACCCACGGGCACAGGCAAATCGGTCATCACCAACAACTTCCTACTTCGCCTTCCCAAAAATACTTATCTGCCCAACTGCATCAATTTCTCTGCCAGAACTTCAGCCAATCAGACGCAGGATATCATCATGTCCAAGCTGGATCGCCGGCGGAAAGGCCTTTTTGGGCCTCCCATAGGGAAGAAAGCAGTGGTATTTGTGGGTAAGGCACTGGCCTGGATCTGGACACACCAAATTCTTCTATTTTAAGTTGCAGCAAAACCGAATTTCCCTTTGTAGGACTGCTGTATATTCATTTTACTGTCTATGGAAGATAAAATATTTCTGGTTAATGTAATTCCACATTCCTTCCCTCCCCTCCTATTTTCCTTCCTTCTTTTCTTCCATCTTTCCATCCTTTCTTCTCTCCTTCCCTCCCTTTCTTGCTTCTTTCATTTTTTGTTCCTTGTCCTTTCCTTCATTCATTTCCAAGTATTTTTAACTATGTACTATATGCCAAATTTTCCATGTTGAGACATGGTCCATGCCTTTTTGCCTGAGGGAGGATCCCAGTTTCTCCTGGGATGAAGTTGAGCCCATGGATCAGGCCAAGTTACTTTGTAGTGACAGTAGTTAGGTTCAGAAGGGGATTGTAGTATTTACTCTCTTGTGTCTCCAGA
This sequence comes from Bos grunniens, assembly GCF_055505025.1. Classification (NCBI taxonomy): domain Eukaryota; kingdom Metazoa; phylum Chordata; class Mammalia; order Artiodactyla; family Bovidae; genus Bos; species Bos grunniens. The sequence continues at coordinate 23,989,824 of NC_141189.1, forward strand.
AGCAACTCACACACTGTGATAAGCTTCTATTCCATTAAGTGCAAGATAAATATGTTATCAGTATATGAAGAAATCTAATAGTTACCAAATAAGCACATTGAATTTTTCCAGAATTTTATCTGTTTAGAAAGCACTTCCTCATTTATTTCTTTTGAGCCTCACAACCCCTTGAGTTTACTGGCCATCATGATCTCTTTGTTGTTGTTATTCAGTCACTAAGTCATGTTCAAGTCTTTGCGACCCCATGGACTGCAGCAAGCCAGGCTTCCCTGTCCTCCATTATTTCCCAGAGTTTGCTCAAGTTCTTGTTCATTCAGTCAATGATGCTTTCTAACCATCTCATCTTCTGCCACCCACTTCTCCTTTTGCCTTCAGTCTTTCCCAGCATCAGGGTCTTTTCTAATGAGTTGGCTGTTTGCATCAAATGGCCAAAGTACTAGAGCTTTACTTTCAGCATCAGTCTTTCCAATGAATATTCAGGGTTGATTTCCTTTAGGACTGACTGGTTCGATTTCCTTTCAGTCCAAGGGACTCTCAAGAGTCTTCTCCAGAACCACAATTTGAAAGCATCAATTTTCCGATGCTCAACCTTTTTTATGGTCCAATTCTCATATCCATACACAACTACTGGAAAAACCATAGCTTTGACTATATGGACTTTTGTGAGCAAAGTGAAGTCTTTGCTTTTGAATACACTGTCTAGGTTTATCACAGCTTTCCTTCCAAGGAGCAAGCATCTTTTAATTTCACGGCTGCAGTCACCGTCTGCAGTGATTTTGGAGCCCAAGAAAGGAAAATCCATCACTGCTTCTACTTTTTCCCCTTCTATTTGCCATGAAGTGATGGGACCAGGTGCTGTGATCTTGGTATTCTGAATGTTAGGTTTTAAGCTAGCTTTTTCACTTTCCTCTTTTGACCTCATCAAGAGGCTCTTGGCTGCTCTTCATTTTCTTACATTAAAGTGGTATCATTTGCATATCTGAGGTTGCTGGTATTTTTCATGACAATCTTGATTCCAGCTTGTGACTCATCCAGCTTGGCATTTCACATGATGTACTCTACATATAAGTTAAATAAACAGGGTAACAATATACAGCCTTGTCATACTGCTTTCCCAATTTTGAGCCATAAAATTTGAACCAATTTTGAACCAGTAATTTGTTCCATGTAAGGTCCTAACTGTTGCTTCCTGATCTGCATACAAGTTTCTCAGGACACATGTAAGGTGGTCTGGTATTCCCATCTCTTTAAGAATTTTCCACAGTTTGTTGTTATCCACACAGTTAAAGGTTTCCTCATAGTCATGGAAGCGGCAGTTTTTCTGGAATTCCCTTGCTTTCTCTATGATCCGACAAATGTTGGCAATTTGATCTCTGCCTCCTCCACCTTTTATAAACTCAGCCTGTAAATCTGGAAGTTCTCAGTACATGTACTGCTGAAGCCTAGCTTGAAGGATTTTGAGTAACTTTACTATCATAGGAAATGAACACAATTATCTGTTAGTTTGAACATTCTTTGGCACAACCCTTCTTTGGGATTGGAATGAAAACTGACTTTTTAAAAAAAATCTAATTTACTAATCAATTAAATGAGACTCTGAAGGTTAAATTCCCTGTTCAGGGTCAAATGTCTAGAAAATTCTGGAGCCACAAGCCAAAACCAGGTTTCTTGGTGCCAAATATATTATGCTATCTACTCTCTTACTGCTAATTCATAGAATTCTCATTTAGTAATAGTAATTCCCTGCTCTTCTGAATTATCTCATGTTCTGTCTTTAAAATTAAGGTATTGACAGTAAATGTTGCGTGTATTTATATCCTTGCCAATTAACAACAGCTTCTTAAAGGGAGGGATCATATTTTCTTTTCCCTTTCTTGTCCTCCCTCCCTCCTTTGTCCTTTACTCTCATCTGTTCTCCCTTCCTATTTTTATGGTATATCCAAAAGCAATTTAAGCTTTGCAGTCAAACAGACCTACGTCCAAATCTCACTTTTTAACCCTAAGTATATTATTCCATTACCTTCAGTTCCTCACCTCTAACATAAAGGCAATGCTATATTCCTCTTATAAAGTCATCATCTTGAGTAGATGAGATAATATGTATAAAATTCCTAAAATGTTACATGACACAAAATTGGGCATTTAGTCAATGTTCATTGGAAATTATTGAGTGCCTTCTATGCACCAGTACTGAACAATGTACTATTGGAGAAAATCAATCCCTACCCTGGAGGAAATCACAATTTATCCTTGCCTTTTTGATTTTGCTCTTCAAAAACCCTAGCTTGAAGCTTTTCTGCTGTTGGAGTTCCCACTATTACCTGGTGGTAAATTAAATACTCTGTCAACTAGAAGCATGACTTTCTTTCTCACCATCATATCCCTAGAAATTAACAAAATGTCTAGCACATAGTAGACAATCTATATATTTTGGGTGAAGGAATGGGAAAAATTTTAATATCTGTTTGTTAATGCAAATGTATGCATCCTTCCACAGAGGATCTCATGCACAGAGATCTCAATAAATGCACAGAGATCTCAATAAACCAGGAAAGCCAGAACCCTGAAAAATATCTTCCATTATGGTGAAAATGTCCACTGGCTGAGCCCTACCTGGAGTGAGGGTATAACAATTGAGTGTGGACTCTCTCATAGAAGGATAGTCATCTGCTACCTCCTAAAAGACCAAAGGATGCCATAGACTTACAATCTGTGGCTATTACTTCTTTCCCCAGATGACCTCAATATGCCAGCCAAAGAGGTATATGGAGCACAGCCCCCCATTGAGCTCCTACGGCAATGGATTGACCATGGTTACTGGTTTGACAAGAAGGATACCAACAAGCTGGACATCGTTGATGTGCTGCTTGTGACAGCCATGGGCCCTCCTGGGGGAGGAAGGAATGACATTACTGGTACGTGAAGGAGAGAGTTCATTACTTTTTCTGCCACCCCCTGCAGAACCAGACCATCTTTGTGGATGGAGGGCTAGTGTAAGGCAGTCTGTCCTGATGGAAGATAGAGAAAGGGTATTTAGGCCAGAGACACTTGAGCTAGACTCAAGGAGTGGCATTTGAATATGCCGTGTTGAAAGTTGTATGAAATAGGATGAGAAGATGAAAAGAGGACTTGAGGAGTTTTTGGCTAGGCATAGAGGAACAGAGAGTCTCATGAAGAGGTAAGTTCTGTGTGGTCAGCTTGTGTTCTAGGAGCGAGGCTAGACGAGAGGTTCTCAACCAAAGGTAAATGACAGATTCACATGTTATGTTTCTTACAATTCTTTGGAGTCAGATAGGCCTAAATAAAGTAATAATAATAAACAAACAAATAAATAAGATTTTCCCCCATCATCTGACACTTTAGGAGTATATTTTGCTTCATGTGCAACTTCATCCATCCAGGTCTACAGGTTTCCATACTTCTATTCTGTGATACATCCTTGGTTAAGAATCTTAATGCCGTTTTCAGACTTAACATTCTGTGACCTTGCTCTCCCCGGTGGCATATATCTTTCTGATTTGTAAAATAAGGAAGATAAACAGGGTGATTTTACTTGAGTACACAAACCATCACCTTCCACTTGCTACAGAGTCCAAGGGTACCTTTGCCTTGGGTTTGAATATAGCAGGAGCTCAGGCACTTAGCATCTATAAATTCAACACTTCTCTAACTCCTTAGAGGGAAAGGAACTTGGTATATTACTTTTCTCTAAGACCTACTCATTCAATGGGGAAAATATTTGCAAACTATCTATCTGATAAAGAGTTGAAATACAAAATGTGTAGGAATTCATACAACTCTATAGCAAAACAACAACATTGCTGATTATTAGAGAAATGAAAATCAGAATCACAATGAGATATCACCTCACACCTGATAGAATGGCTATTAACAAAAGTCAAGAGATAATAATGTGTGTGTATATATATATATATACATTTTCTTTATCCATTCATCCATAAATAGACACTTCTTGTGCATTGTTGGTGGGAATATAAATTCATGCAGCCACTATGAAAAACAGTAAGATGTCCCTCAAAAAATTAAAAATAACACTACTACATGATCCATTAATGCCACTTCTGGGTGTATATCTGGAGGAAATGAAATAATTTTCTTGAAGAGATATCTGTAAACCCATGTTCGTGCTGCATGCTCAGTCACTTCAGTCATGTCAAACTCTTTGCAGCCCTATGGACTGTAGTCCACCAGGCTCCTCAGTCCATGGAATTTTCCAGGCAAGAATACTGGAGTGGGTTGCCACGTCCCCCTCCAGTGGATCTTCCTAATCCAGAGATCGAACCCTCGTCTCCTATGTCTCCTGCATTGTAGGCGGATTCTTTACTGCTGAGCCACCAGGGAATCCCAGTCCCAAACTGCAACATTACTCACAATAGCCAAGTCATGGAAATATCCAAAGTGTCTATTTATGGATGAATGGATAAAGAAAATGTATATACACACACACACACACACACACACACACACCCTGGGATATTATTTGGCTATAAAAATAATGAAATTCTACTCTATGTGACAACGTGAATGGACCTTGAGAATATTAAACTAAATGAAATAAGTCAGAGAAAAATAAATACTATATGATATCATTTACATGCGGAATCTAAAAATGCCAAACTCACAGGAACAGTAGTATGATGGTTGCCAGGAGCTAAGGGATGGGGGAAATGGGGAGACGTTGGTCAGAGGGTACAAATTTCCAGTTATAAAAAGAATAAGTTTTGGGGATCTGATGTACAATATGGTGACTCTCTAGCAGCATCAATAGAATTGTTACTTAACCTTAGTATGCAAGCATTTTGCAATATCTTATATGCATTAAATCATCATGTTGTAAACCTTCAGTTTATATATTTTATGTCAATTAATTCTCACTAAAACCAGTGAGGCAGTAGAGATCTATTCAGAAGGGAATGTCTGTTTCCCGTACATATCAAGGAAGTAGTAATTGCTAACATTTGCACAGCAGTTGACAGTTTTCAAGCTATGTCACAAATATGACATATTGAAAAGATCTTAAAGACCAATGCCCAAAACTGCCAGGAGCACATCTGTGGTCAGGTGAAATTGAGTCTATTAATTTGCTGCAGCAAGGGTCTACATAGCATGGAGAACCATGAGAGTACCTGGTGAAAGGGCGTTAAATGGGCTTGTGCTGGTTGATGTGAAAAAGGCTTAAGAAACCAGGGACTCTGTTCTAGATTGGGTAGTCCCAGGGAGTGGGGACAATTTGAAGAGTAGGTATCTTAATTTTTTTTCTGTACTTAGTAAACAACTATAGTCACTCATATTAGTCTTGGGGGAAGTTTTCGTGATTTCAGAGCAAACTTCTGTTTCTGTCTTGTTCCATCATAGCTAGGGTACAACCACATTGGATGTTGATATTTAAAGAGATTGTGTTCACTGGAGAACCAACAGACTAGCTGATAATTGTCAGATCACCTGCCAGCTGTTAGGGCTCATATGGGAAAACTGAGGCTCAAGGCATTATTATATGGTGGTGGAGAGCATGGTTTGGCAGAAGACTGATCTGGCTTTTGGTAACATGTAATAAGCATTAGCACACATTAAGGACTATGCGTATGCTTATTATCAAAAGAATACATGACTTCCTCAAGGTCATGCAACTCTCCATATTTCCCAATCAAAGTGTAAAATATTATTCCAGCATTTTTTTAAAAGGTAAACCTACATATATCAGTACATATGGGTGATAAAAAAACCATAAAGAAATGCAAGATAGTAATTACTTTAAAATCAGGATAGTGGTAAGCTTTGGAGGGAGACAGGGAGAGGGCTGTGATTGGGATGGGATATATGGAGGGGCTTCTATGAAGGGCTGGCAAAGTTGTATTTCTTGACATGGATGGTAGATGTAAAGATGTTAACTTTATAATGATTCACTTTATAATTTTGGTGATTTTCTGTATCTGTGCTTTACTGTATACAGTAAAATATTTTTTAAAAATACATGCAGGCAAATTATAGAAACAGAAAATCGATTATTAGTTGCCAAGGGCTACAAGGAAATAGAAAGTGGTAAATGTAAAGGATTTCTTTTTGGAGTGATTATTCTGCTATTGATTGTGATAATGATTGCACAACTAAAATACAAAATATTTATTTAACTGTGTACTTTAAATGGATGAATTTTAGAGATATAAATATATGGATATCTAATATTAGATACATAGATACAGATGTAGAGCTGTAAGAACACCAAACTAACAGTGATTAATTTGGGAGGGGAGAGAGAATGGATTTAGTGTGTAGGAGGCAAGGGTTACTTTCTGTAAAAGTATTTCTGAATTATTTGATTATTTTATAAAAATAACACATTGCCATTATCTAGTAACAGTCTTGAGCACTGGGCTAGCACTATTACCAGAACTTCTGCAGTCGTGGAGATGTTCTGTATCTATACTGTGCAGTACAACATCCACTAGTCACACGTTTATCCTTGAGAAGTTGATATGTGGTTGATGAGACTGAGGAAATACATTTAATATTACTTAATTTTAATCCATATAAATTTAAATAGCCACATATGGCTAGAGGCTGCCATGTTGAATAGCACAGCTCTAGAACTTAAAGGCGGAGGAAAAACCGTTCTATATCTAAGGGTTGCTGCGCCCAGGAGGTAAGTGTGAGTGTGTGTGCATGTTTTCCAGGACGGTTCACTCGCCATCTGAATATCATTTCCATCAATGCCTTCGAGGATGACATATTAACCAAGATTTTCAGTTCAATCGCTGACTGGCACTTCGGGAAAGGGTTTGATGTGGTGTTTTTAAGGTAGGAGGTTCCTCTATTATTGCCTGGGGTCCTCATTTCTGGCCCTTCCTTAACTGGTCTGCCTTCTCCTTCCTCCCAAGGTATGGAAAGATGATGGTACAAGCAACGATGACAATTTACAAAGCTGCAGTGGAGAATTTCCTGCCAACTCCCTCCAAGTCACACTATGTCTTTAACCTGCGGGATTTCTCACGGGTGATCCAAGGGGTGTTGCTCTGCCCTCACACCCACCTGCAGGTCAGCCACTGTCATTTCTGTTATCAAGTTCATTCAGTGATATCTTTGGCTATGTGGAATATATAATGATAATAGTAATAGCTAACTGTTATTAAGCATTTAATCTGTGCTAAGCATTTAATCTGTGCTAAGGATTTTGTAAGCATTATCTCATTTAATCCTCACAACAACCCAGGACTTAGAAACTGTTTGAAAACTACTGCCTCAGCCACCATGTGCCATTCATTCAAATAATTGAATTTTCAGGATGTAGAGAAGTTTATCCGGCTTTGGATTCATGAGGTTTACCGGGTCTTCTATGACCGTCTGATTGATCATGAAGATAGACAGGTCTTTTTTAACATGGTAAGGGAAACCACCTCCAATTGCTTCAAGCAGTCTGTGGAAAAGGTAAGCAAGACCCTGTGATCTTTTGACCTCAGAAATTGCCCCAAATATGTGATCATGCTAGTCTCAGATTTCAGGCTCCCTTCCTAGTAGAGACTTTGTTGTTGTTCTTCAGTCACTCAGTCGTGTCCAACTCTTTTGCAACCCCATGGACTGTAGCCCACCAGCTTCTCTATGGGATTTTCCAGGCAAGAATACTGGAATAGGTTGCCATTTCCTTCTCCAGGGGGTCTTGCTGACCCAGGAATTGAACCCAGATTTGTAGAATTGGCAGGTGGATTCTTGACCACTGAGCCACCAGGAAAGCCCAAATAGAGACTTATAGCTCTGCTTTCTGAATCTCAAGAAACAGTGTATTGAGCCAGCTAGTCATTTGATTTGGTGATATACTGCCGTTTTTGTTGTTCAGTCACCAAGTCATGTCCGACTCTTTGCAACCCCATGGACTGCAGCCCACCAGGCTTCCCTGTCCCAAGTAATATAATACTTGGTCCAATTTCACTTGACTTTACAGGTAACATATAAGTTTGGATACATTCAAACTTATCATTTATGAAAAGATGTTTTGTTTCTAATTAATGTAAAATACATTTTCAAGGTCAGATAACTTTTGAGTTAAGAAATAAAAACACCATGAATTTTTATTGTTTGATTGATGCCCTGTGTAAAGCCCAAGTGAAAGATTGTCTTTGTTTCCTATTTGTAAATATTTTCTCTTTTCCATTTTGATATAAGAAAAGTTTAAACCCTATATATTTGCATCATCTAATTCTACCTCTACTTTTAAGAAGCTATGATTTCTCCATAGAAAAAGTGCAAGTGTTTCATATTTCATCCAGAGGCCATGTACAGAAGCACTGCTAGTTTCTAATATCAGAAAGAAGAAGCATCTAAAACATTTCTACTCTAGGTACAGAGTGGGAACAGGGGCAAGGCCTGCACCTCTATTTGGTGAAGAAGCAAGTACATTACAAATGATCTCACCTTTTGACCACCTCCTCCTGGGATCTTATAATCTGTCCACCAATGTTTTAATCACTTAGCAAACCGATTGACCCTTGCTTTCACACTCTTTTCTCAATTGTCCTTTCATCATAGTCTTTACAACCATCAAATACACGTATTTTGTTTAAAAAAACAAAACTGTTGTGAACCATGATTTTGAAGAATGTGCTCAGAGGAAACGAACACATCTCCTGTTCCCTCCTTCTAGCTCCCACTACCATGGTAGTTGGAGTGAATGCCTGCCTGAGACTTATCTTTTCCACAGGTCCTCATCCACCTATCACCCACTGGAAAGATTGTTGATGATAATATCCGTAGCCTCTTCTTTGGAGATTTCTTCAAGCCAGAAAGTGACCAAAAGATATATGATGAGATCACTGACTTAAAACAGCTCACAGTGGTCATGGAATATTACCTGGAAGAGTTCAACAATATCAGCAAGGCCCCCATGTCCTTGGTGATGTTCAGGTTTGCCATTGAGCATATCTCTAGGATCTGCAGGGTCCTGAAGCAGGACAAAGGCCACTTGCTCCTGGTGGGCATTGGGGGCAGTGGGCGGCAAAGTGCCAGCAAACTGTCCACATTCATGAACTCATATGAGCTATACCAGATCGAGATCACAAAAAGCTACTCAGGCAACGACTGGCGAGAGGACCTGAAGAAGATCATGCTCCAGGTTGGGGTGGCCACCAAAAGTACTGTGTTCCTCTTCGCTGATAATCAGATCAAGGACGAGTCATTCGTTGAGGACATCAACATGCTTCTGAACACCGGTGATGTGCCCAACATCTTCCCTGCTGATGAGAAGGCCGACATTGTGGAGAAGATGCAAATGGCAGCCAGGACAGAAGGAGAAAAGATCGAAGTCACTCCTCTTTCTATGTATAACTTCTTCATCGAGAAAGTAAAAAAGAACCTTCACATTGTCCTTGGTAAGAATGAGAAAATTCATTTTGCCCTTTTCCTTGGATGTTTCAGGATCTCCTTGCCCTAAGCCCAGTCCTTTTACAATGGTGCCAGAATTGATCCAACCAAGGCACCTAGCTTGCCCAATGGTCAGTGCCTGGAATTCCTGTGCAAAATTCCATTCTCCTGAAAAATGACTTTAAACCTGTTCCACTCTCTTCAATTCTCTGAATTCTGCTCTGAACCCTCTCCTTCGTTTTAGTACATTACCCTGCCAGCCCTACAAAATAACATCTGGAGTTTTTCTCTCTGTGAATATCATCTCCAATCTGTCCAGAAGCTTAGGGGTCATGTTTAATACTTCTCTTCATTACCATGTCCTGTCAATTTTTGCCCTCTTGTCTCTATCTCTGCCACCTTCAAATTAGCTAAGCTGCTATGAATATCATCTCACCCAGACCTCACCTCTATAGCCTTCTAACTGTTCTCTCTATGTCCACTCTGTTCATTCCAGACATTTAAGTTCCACTGAATCAGGATGCTTTCCACTGTCAGGATTTGTTTTTCTTATATTGCAAATCTGTTCATTGTATATTTACATACACATACACACACAAATTAAAACACCTGAATTACTTTCTATTCAGATAAAGACCAAAATCCCTAGCCTATAGTTTTATAAGACCACCTGCCAGACTGTCCCCTGCATCCTCTCCGCTCTCCTCTCAAACCATGCTTCCCTTTTTTTTTTTTTAGCCACACTGACTTTTTCACACTTCCACCTATGCATTGTGCTTCCTACTAGCAAGTGCCTGGTACACGTTGAATATAAATAAGCAATTAACAGAATTTGGGGCATAGAATCCAAAATTTGTGGTTAGATGGAGATGAGGTCAGAAACCAGCTGATAGGGCCCCCACAGCAGCCTCCGTAAATAGCTGTGTATAGGGCACCAATGGTTCCCTGAGGTCTGTGAGTCAGAACAAATGCAGCAAGTAGATCAAAGGGCTTAAAACACTCTGGCTATATGATCCTAAAGATCTAGAATGGATAATATAGGATAATGTGAATATTGAAAACCAGACAGAAGACTCTTGTAATAAACTGACTTCCCATCACAAAGTTGCATGAAAATATCCCATGATTCCCCTATGCTTTCCAGGCACTCGTCCTGACTATTCCCAATTATACTCTTGAGTACCAACAGGAAACATGACTGCTCCCTTATCCCCATTAGAATCCTTGGAATGACCTGTCTGTCCCTTTTGGCCTCCTTGACTGGGAGAAAGAACTAATGAAATCTGCTTTTCATTAGCCATGAGTCCAATTGGGGACGCCTTCCGGAACCGCCTGCGAATGTTCCCTTCTCTGATCAATTGCTGCACAATTGATTGGTTCCAGTCTTGGCCCACAGATGCCCTGGAGTTGGTGGCCAACAAATTTCTAGAAGATGTAGAGCTCGATGACAATATTCGGATACAGTAAGTGCTAGCTGCATTTTAGTACCGCAAACAAATATTTCAAATGAAAATCAAGATATTGGCTCTATTCTTTTTGCTGTTTTAAGATTTATCAATTTATGTATGTTCTGTTCTGTTCAGTCACTAAGTCGTGTGTCTGACTCTTTGTGACTGCATGGACTGCTGCATGCTTGACTTCCCTGTCCTTCACTATCTCCCAGAGTGTCCACTGAGTTGGGGATACTATCTAACCATCTCATCCTCTGCCTCCCCCTTCTCCTTTTGCCTTCAGTCTTTCCCAGAATCAAGGTCTTTTTCAATGAGAAATAAATTATAAAAAATAAATACCATTTAGATATTTAATAAAACACCTTTGCTGAAAAAGAAGAATATTTCACTGTTCAGAATTGTTCTAGAGATGTACTGTTGTCTATGTACTGTTGTCCAGCTATGAGAACCTGGATTTCAATAATCTTAGAGCATTCATTCTCAACAGGGGGGATATTGCTGCCTAGGGGATGGTACTTGTGAGGGATTTTGTTGTGAAAAAAAAATATTTTGTGTGTAAAGCACAGACACACAAAATAAAGCACTGAATTTTGGCTAGAGTAAGAGAAAGGATAAGACTGTTGACCATTCTAAGTGTCCTATGAACGTAAGGGTCATGTCACCTGCCTTGTATGGTTCTGTATCCTTAATACCTAGTACATAGTAGGTTCAAATCCTGCTCATTAAAGGAGTAAATAGAAAATGAAGAAGTAGGTAGTGGTCAGAATGTTCATTGCTTTAAATTCCATTTTAAGATCTTTGGACTTTGTTCTCTAGGCCCAGGAATGCTTAACCTGGGTCTATAGGCTCATGACCAGAACTCAGAGGGTCAGTGAATGTGAGTGGGGGAAAGTACATCTTCGTTTTCATTGACATCTAACTGGCACTTTGCATTTCTTTTAATGATGAACATAGGCAATAAACCCCATAGGATTGTGTAGGACCTGTGACTTTGTTACCAGTAGGCACTGCAATTATTTTCATAACTCGTTCAGTCATTACAGATGCACCAATTTATCATCCCCTTCAAAATGATGGTAGCTTTCAGACCTGTTGTCCAGTCTTACTATTTAATGCTGTAGTTGGCAAACTATGATCCACGGCTGAGTCCAGTTCACAGCCTTATTTTTGCAAATATGCTTTATTGGAAAACAGCCATGCACACTACAGAGGCAGAGTTGAATAGTTGCTACTTGAGACCATGTGGCTCACAAAGCCTAAAATAGTTACTATCTGGTCCTAACCAGAAAAAGTCTGTTGACCCCTGATTTAACATGTAAATGAAATCACACATATTGAGGCTTACCTGCAGTAGTTAAGAATCCATGCTTCCAGTGGATTCTTAACCACTGCAGGCTGTGTGGGTTCGATCCAGGTCAGGAAACTAAAATCCTACATGCCACAAGGCGCAGCCAAACACATGCATACACACATACACATTACTATATCATAAATTTGGTGTTTAAAATATTTAGAAAAATCTTTAACATAATTGGTTTCTTTTGTAATTCTATAATATATTATTTTATGCATTAAAATATTATTCTGAAAAGTCCAGAGGCTTCATCAGACTGCCAAAGATTAAAAATTCCTGCTTAAGCCCTGGTGATTCACAAAAGTGATTAAAGCTGGAAATTGCCTGATCAAAGTTCATTCTAGTAAGACTATATACCTCCCCAATCCTTCTTGAGGCTCTGTGGACATGCTTCAAAGAACTGGGGGTTCTAGCTGGCCAGTGTGAGTGGCTTTCTCACATCCTTACTTCTGTGAACCAAAGCTGTGCTAGATCTCTCTGGAGCAAGTTGGGCCTGTCTGACCACCTTTGTGTCCTCAACAGGGTCATCTCCATGTGCAAATATTTCCAGGAGAGTGTGAAAAAGCTGTCACTTGATTATTACAACACCCTTCGAAGGCACAACTATGTTACCCCCACCTCCTACCTCGAATTGATCCTAACATTCAAGACACTCCTGAATAAGAAGAGGCAAGAGGTTGATATGATGAGGAACCGATATCTGACAGGCCTGCAAAAACTTGAATTTGCAGCTTCACAGGTAAGCACAGACCAAATAGTACTGGGACAAAGAGGTCCAGAGCTAACTGGATGCGGTGAAGCACTTGCTCAGATGCAGAAGTCAAGAGAGCACAAAAATAAAGACAGCGTCTGACCCTGCGCTCACCTCACTCGCTTGACCTAATCCATTACAATAAAATCCAACAGTATATATAAAAATACAATAGTATATATAAAATATGAGACTTCCCTGGTGGCTCAGAGGGTATATGGTGACTCAGTTTAGTTCAGTTCAGTTCAGTCACTCAGTCGTGTCCAACTCTTTGCGACCCCATGGACTATAGCATGCGAAGCCTCCCTGTCCATCACCAACTCCCAGAGTTTACTCAAATTCATGTCCATTGAGTCAGTGATGCCATACAACCATCTCATCCTTGCTGTCCCCTTTTCCTCCTGCCTTCAATCTTTCCCAGCATCAGGGTCTTTTCTAATGAGTCAGTTCTTCGCAGCAGGTGGCCAAAGTATTAGAGTTTCAGCTTCAGTATCAGTCCTTCCAATGAATATTCAGGACTGATTTCCTCTAGGATGGACTGGTTGGATCTCCTTGAAGTCCAAGGGACTCTCAAGAGCCTTCTTCAACAACCACAGTTCAAATGTATAAATTTTTCGGTACTCAGCTTTCTTTATAGTCCAACTCTCACATCCATACATGACTACTGGAAAAACCATAGCTTTGACTAGACAGAACTTTGTTGGCAAACTAATGTCTCCGCTTTTTAATATGCTGTGTAGGTTGGTCATAACTTTCCTTCCAAGGAGGAAGCATAGTTTAATTTCATGGCTGCAATCACCATCTGCAGTGATTTTGGAGCCCCAAAATATAAAGTCTCTCACTGTTTCCACTGTTTCCACTGTTTCCCCATCTATTTGCCAGGAAGTGATGGGAACAGATGCCATGATCTTAGTTTTCTGAATGTTGAGCTTTAAGCCAACTTTTTCACTCTCCTCTTTCACTTTCATCAACAGGCTCTTTAGTTTTTCTTCAGTTCAGTTCAGTCACTCAGTCGTGTCCGACTCTTTGCAACCCCATGAATCACAGCACTCCAGGCCTCCCTGTCCATCACCATCTCCCAGAGTTCACTGAGACTCACGTCCATCGAGTCAGTGATGCCATCCAGCCATCTCATCCTCTGTCGTCCCCTTCTCCTCCTGCCCCCAATCCCTCCCAGCATCAGAGTCTTTTCCAATGAGTCAACTCTTCACATGAGGTGGCCAAAGTACTGGAGTTTCAGCTTTAGCATCATTCCTTCCAAAGAAATCCCAGAGCTGATCTCCTTCAGAATGGACTGGTTGGATCTCCTTGCAGTCCAAGGGACTCTCAAGAGTCTTCTCCAACACCACAGTTCCAAAGCATCAATTCTTCAGCGCTCAGCCTTCTTCACAGTCCAACTCTCACATCCATACATGACCACAGGAAAAACCATAGCCTTGACTAGACGGACCTTTGTTGGCAAAGTAAAGTCTCTGCTTTTGAATATGCTATCTAGGTTGGTCATAACTTTCCTTCCAAGGAGTAAGCATCTTTTAATTTCATGGCTGCAATCACCGTTTTCAGTGATTTTGGAGCCCCCCCAAAAAAGTCTGACACTGTTTCCACTGTGTCTCCATCTATTTCCCATGAAGTGATGCGACCAGATGCCATGATCTTCATTTTCTGAATGTTGAGCTTTAAGCCAACTTAGTTCTTCTTCACTTTCTGCCATAAGGGTGGTGTCATCTGCATATCTGAGGTTATTGATATTTCTCCCAGCAATCTTGATTCCATCTTGTGCCTCATCCAGCTTGTGCTTCATCCAACCCAGCGTTTCTTATGATGTACTCTGCATTTAAGTTAAATAAGCAGGGTGACAATATACAGCCTTGACGTACTCCTTTTCCTATTTGGAACCAGTCTGTTGTTCCATGTCCAGTTCTAACTGTTGCTTCCTGACCTTCCTAATGGTTGCTTCCTGACCTGCATACAGATTTCTCAAGAGGCAGGTCAGGTGGTCTGATATTTTCATCTCTTTCAGAATTTTCCAGAGTTTGTTGTGGTCCACACAGTCAAAGGCTTTGGCATAGTCAATAAAGCAGAAGTAGATGTTTTCTCAAACTCTCTTGCTTTTTTGCTGATCCAGTGTATGTTGGCAATTTGATCTCTGGTTCCTCTGCCTTTTCTAAATCCAGCTGAACATCTGGAAGTTCACAGTTCACGTACTGTTGAAGCCTGGCTTGGAGAATTTTGAGCATTACTTTACTAGAGTGTGAAATGTGTGCAACTGTGAGGTCATTTGAGTATTCTTTGGCATTGCTTTTTTTGGGGATTGGAATGAAAACTGACTTTTTCTAGTCCTGTGGCCACTGCTGAGGTTTCCAATTTTTCTGGCATGTTGAGTGCAACACTTTCACAGCATCATCTTTCAGGATTTGAAATAGCTCAGCTGGAATTCCATCACCTCCACTAGCTTTGTTCATGGTGATGCTTCCTAAGGCCCAGTTGATTTCGCATTCCAGGATATCTTGCTCTAGGTGAGTGATCATACCATTGTGTTTATCTGGGTCGTGAAGATCTTTTTTGTATAGTTCTTATGTGTATTTTTGCCAGCAATTCTTAATATCTTCTGCTTCTGTTAGGTCCATACCATTTCTGTCCTTTATTGTGCCCATCTTTGTATGAACTCTTCCCTTAATATATCTAATTTTCTTGAAGCGATTCCTAGACTTTCCCATTCTATTGTTTTCCTCTATTTCTTTTCATTGATCCTTGAGGAAGTCTTTCTTATCTCTCCTTGTTATTCTTTGGAACTCTGCATTCAAATGGGTATATCTTTCCTTTTCTCCTTTGCCTTTCACTTCTCTTCTATGGTGGCTCAGTCAGTAAAAAATCCACCTGCAATGCAGGAGATAAAAGAGACACAGGTTCCATCCCTTGGTCTGGAAGATCACCTGGAGAAGGAAATGGCAACCCACTCCAGTATTCTTGCCTGGGAAATCCCGTGTACAGAGGAGTCATGGGGTCACAAGGGTTGGACGCAACTTACTGACTAAACCACCACCACCACCATATATGAATATATATATATAAAGTACAATATTAATAGTATATAAAAATACAATAGTATATATGAATAGACTGAGTTTTTTGGATCCCTCTTAAATTTTGTGCCCAGTGTAAGTGCCTCACTCACCTCACCGTTGCCCCAGCCCTGGCTATTCTCAGTGGAGGACTGGGCAGAATAAGGCAGTGGTGAAGAACAAGGCCTAGGCTCAAATTCCAGCTTTATAGCTTATCAGCTATAGAACCTTGAAGATTCTCTTCTATAAAAAAAAAAAGTGATAAGTCTTCACTTCATAGGACTATATGAAGATTAAATGAGCTAACACAAGTGTAACCCTTAGCAAAATGCCTGGCATATGAATTAGTAATTCATTTGTGCTTGAGCCACTTGACAAAACCATATTAAGACATGAATTTTCAGCACCAATAAAGAACTAAGGCAACCGAATGGTTTTCAGTGGGTTGGCCTGGCACTGAATACACAGCAGATCCACCAACACGCAGCACAGGGATGGGAAAGAACATCAGAAGTGGCTTCTGTTGCTCTCTTCCTTTAGTTGCAGGGTCCAACTCAAGGTCCTTAAGCTTTTAGAGAGCTGCTGGAAATTGGAGTCTATCCACATAAGGGTGAGTAAACTGTGTTATTTGAAGAGCAGCAAAATGACCTGAGACAGTCTAGACCAGTCAAGGGAATGATGGTGCCAGTTAATTTTCCTTGAGCCCTCCCACCTGTCTGGTGCTCTGTATGAGGAAAGTGCAGTTATCATCACATCACCCACAAAGAGATCAAGGTCCCAGAGAGGACAGACAACTTGCCCATGATCACACAGCCTCATGAGTAGCTGGTGCAAGTGATGAGGTGAAAACTGAAACGTAAGTCTGAGTAACTCCATAGTCTGTGTTCCTAATCAACCAGCTCGCTATGCTTCCTCTCTCACATGGGCTTTCTGTGGACAGTGGGTTCAAGGTTATGAGACTTTCTTCAAATAAACATTTGAATTGCCTTAGAAGGCAGAATCAGGACCAGTGGGTGAAAGCTGCATGGGGGTGGATTCTGTTTACTAGAATTTTGTTGAGGATTTTTGCATCTATCTTCATCAGTGATAGTAGCCTGTAGTATATTAACACTTAACAAATTCCATATATATGTGTTAATATACTCTATTGGTGTTTCTCTTTCTAACTTACAAAGATGCTAATGATGATCCTATATGCAAGGCAGCAAAAGAGACACATATATAAAGAATAGACTTTTGGACTAAGTGGGAGAAGGCGAGGGTGGGATGACTTTGAAATATGTATATCACCATATATAAAATAGATGACTTGTGCAAGTTCGATGCATGAAGCAGGGCACTCAAAGTCGGTGCTCTGGGATAACCCTGAGGGATGGGGTGGGGAGGGATGTGGGAGGGGGTTCAGGATGGAAGGACACATGGGCACCCGTGGCTGATTCATGTTGATGTATGGCAAAAGCCACCACAATATTGTAAAGTAATTATCTGCCAATAAAATAAATTAATTAAAAAAAATTTGTTTAATTGCATGAGGGTAAATTCCAGCCCCTTATCAGGAAAATCTAATGTATTAAGTTGTCTCAAAAATGGTCCATCTCCCCTCCAGAGGTGGTGACCTCCCCATCAGTAGAAGTATTCAAACAGTGGCCAGAAAACTACTAGACAGGAATGTTGTAGAGGGCATCAGACTATTGGGGGAAAAATATGACCTTTAAAGTTCTGTCCTTTCCAGCTATCTCAGCCATGTATATTCCTTCACAGACTTAAAAAAATGTAGGGGTTTTTCCCCTAACTTACTTCTGTCTTTCCCTGCCCCCAATACTAAAGTATAGTGTAGGCTCAATACAAGAATACCTTTTTTAATGTTGTATCTTTTAAAAAAAATTTAAGATTGCTATTATATGTCTAGTGCCTATCATAGAGCTTGATAATTACAACACATAGCATGAACTAAATAATGACATATTACAAGATCAAAGAGAGAAACTCCAGCCAACAAATATGTACCCAGTACCATTCACATCATTTGTATTTTCTGCATGTATTATCAGTTAGAGAATCATTTCAACTTTTGCCAGCTGTTCCATTTTTGACATTTATATAGCTGACCTGGCACCCCACCCATCCTCTCTTCTTGCCAGGTAGCTGTCATGCAAGTGGAACTGACTGCCCTCCAACCCCAACTCATTCAGACCTCTGAGGAGACCGCTAAGATGATGGTGAAAATCGAGGCAGAGACTCAAGAAGCTGATGCCAAGAAACTTCTAGTGCAAGCAGATGAAAAAGAAGCCAATGCTGCTGCTGCCATTGCTCAAGGAATCAAGGTATAACTTGCTGAGAGGAAAGAAAGGGAACCAGCATTTTCAGGGTTCATCTGGTATCTCACTAGAGCCTAACAGAGTCTCACAGAATATACACGGTCATGCCTATCTTGCAGAGGGAAACAATGAGACTTGAAAGGTTAGTTTCCCAGCAGCACAGAGCTAGTAAAGGACAGCTGGCTGTCTCCAGGAAGAATTATTGTTTTACAAATACTCTCCATCTCAATCAAAGTCGTATAAGCCCCAGCAGTATCTAACCCTGTTTCATATTTCTTTCTTCTCATTGACTCTTTTCTGGCCACAATGGCCTCCTAGCTATTCACTAAACACAAGGCATGTCCCACCTCAGGGCCCTTGCACGGGCTGTTTCCCCTGACTATCTCCTTCACCTCAATCATGTT
Organism: Bos grunniens; assembly: GCF_055505025.1. NCBI lineage: Eukaryota > Metazoa > Chordata > Mammalia > Artiodactyla > Bovidae > Bos > Bos grunniens. The sequence goes on from NC_141189.1 coordinate 24,008,533, forward strand.
TTTGCTCAAATGTAGCTGGTGTAAGGTGTGGAGTAAATATTTGTCAAATGACAGAATGTTGAATCTAGAGGACCCTATTTGAAGATAATTTTTGTACCAAAGAAGAAAAGTCCTGGAAAGGGCTTCACCTGTAATCAGATATTAGAAGCAAATCTGATTGATGTTCATGTTATATATTTCTCCAAGCATTTTCAAGTATACAATTCCATTTGAGTATCACAATGACTTTGGACTTATAGTAATGACAGCCATCAAGGTCTGGAAGCCAACAACACTGGAGTTCAGTGGTAAACTGCCTTTGTCTGACCTGTTGGTAGGATCCAACTCCAAGGCTCATGGCACTTAACTGAAGATACTTGTCCTTGTGCCTCACATAGCAGCTAGAAAAACTCTTTTGACCATTCTTCACACAAGAGCTTGAACAAGAATTAGTTTGTGTCTCACTTCTAGATCATGGAGTACCTTTTTCAAAAGAATAGGCCTTTTCTCCAGTGAGTCCTGAGATTCACTTGGGTCCAGTCCCTGGTCTCAGAATTCCACAGTGCATGCCCTGGATAAGAGGGCATGCTCACTCATAGTCCTACTGGTAGGACTGCCAGTGGAACCATGAAAGACATTGACCACTAGGCACATAATGTAGCAGGTAATTTACCATTCTATAACAGGATGATAATAAAAGCTACTACTTACCAGCACCATTATGGTGTATTTGAAAGTGAAGTGAAAGTCACTCAGTCATGTCTGACTCTTTGTGACCCCATGGACTGCACAGTCCATGGAATTCTCCAGGCCAGGATACTGGAGTGGGTAGCCTTTCCCTTCTCCAGGGGATCTTCCCACCCCAGGGATCAAACCCAGATCTCCCACATTACAGGCAGATTCTTTACCAGCTGAGCCACAAGGGAAGCCCAAGAATACTGGAGTGGGTAGCCTATCCCTTCTCCAGCAGATCTTCCCGACCCAGGAATCAAACTGGGGTCTCCTGCATTGCAAAGGATTTTTTACCAGCTGAGCTACCAGGGAAACCCATAGTATATTTGGTATTTCTTTATTTAAAAAATATTTATTTAACACTTACTTTTTGCTGGCACTTTTCTAGGCAGTGAGGAAATGGGAGTGAATAGAGAGTTTCTTCTCTCTTCTCTCCTGTACTTGATTTATATTAACTTTCATCATCCTAACAACCCTGCAAGGCAAATGGTATCATTCCTAGTTTACAAATGAGAAAATCATGATACAAAAACTAAAATGATTTGCCTAAGATCACACAGTAACAATGTGATTGAACCGGGATTAAAATCCACGTTGCTCTGATTCCAAAGCCCTTGCATATGACCACTATTTCAGGAGTTACAAAAATTAGCAGCTGGGCAATATAATATGCTATGACACATACAGTATTTCTTTTAATTTGAAATAGTTATCTACTTGTAAAAGTCAAAAGATTTCAAGTAAAAATTCTAAAATTTCAGCTTTCCTTAGAAAAAAGTCGGGCTCTTGGGTAACACTGGACCTGCATTCCTGGGTTGCATCCATTGGCAGCATTAAATAGCTGCTGTCCTTTGTGTGTTCCAGCTCATCAAAGTCCCAGTCAGCTTACCTGCCACACTCATATCACTGGCCTGGCCCCTGTGCTGAGTGCTTAGTCGCCCAGTCATGTCCAACTCTTTTCAACCCCGTGGACTGTAGCCCGCCAGGCTCCTCTGTCCATGGGGATTCTCCAGGCAAGAATACTGGAGTGGGTTGCATGTCCTCCTCCAGGGGATCTTCCCAACCCAGGGATCGAACCCAGGTCTCCTGCATTGCAGATGGATTCTTTACTGTCGAGCCACCAGGGAAGCCCAGTGGCTGGCCCCTAGAGCATGTGAATGTGCAACTCTTCCATGGTTCTATACTAGAATCAGGCATGTCAGGGCTCAACTTTGCTCTGCCCATTCCTAACCAGTTTCCTAACCTATAAAATGGAGATACTGAGAGAAAAACATGTAAAGCTTATGGCATGTGTCCAGCATACAATCAGAGCTTAACAGCCCATGTTAACTATCCTCCAAAATTGTCATTCTTGACCCTGTACCAAGTGGACTTGCCTGTTTTATGAAGACCAGCCTCTCACCATGTGCAGGTATTCTCACATATAGGGTTGTGTTGTACAATGTCAGGGGAAAACAGTGACTTGCTGGAACAGGAGGGAGGCAAGAGATGACATTAGCTTTATAAGGAGATGGCCCACCACACCCATTCCTGGGCAATAAACTGCCACCTATGGTTTTGGTGCGAAGGGTGAGGTCTAGTGCTCTGCCATCCCATCCCCAAGTACTGGGAGCGACATCCCGGAGGTGAGTCAGGAAGTGAAACTCTCCAAGGAGGAGAAGAAAACCTGTGCTTGCTCTAAGGCTCTTTTTGTAAGGACCAGAAACCCCTCCTGAACCTCTCATGGCTACAGCCCTTTTCCACACAAGGATGGATGATTTTCTTTAAACTCTTCACATGCCTAGAAATGGGAGAACCTGGGAGAGCACCCAGTGTGGTACTTAATGAAGTTCAGAGGTTCTGCAATGGAATGGGATTCACATTAGGAGGATCAGGAGATGGGCAAGAAAAGAGTCAGTCCTCAAACGCTTTGCTCCCAAGTAAAATGGTTTGCTTAAATTGGTCCATTCTTTTTAAGCTAATGTGTCATTTCTTTCCCCCATAATGAGAATCATAACTAATGCCAGAAGTACTGCAGAGTTGATTACATTCTGTCAGTAAGCACTGTGATTCACAAGCCTCGAACAGCTTGCTGCTCTGTGCACTGCTAAGCTACAGGGGTCATTTTTCATTATAATTTCTTATCATGGAAGCAAATGATGTAGCAGTAATAACACATACAAAATGACTTTTAAGAGCTCAGCTTTAACACTTTTCCACTTTTCCAGGCTTCCCTCTAGTTCCTGTCTATACACGTGGATAGGTTTATTATTGCAACTGTAGCATAATTGTGACTTGTTTTGTGGTTTTGTTTCCTTAGCAGCTTATCACAAATGTTTTTCCAAAATGTCATATAATCATTTTAATGACCATTTTAAGTAGGTGCTTCACCCATCAAGTAGCCATTCCCCTATTGGGCATTGAAGTCTATTATTTCCTGCCTTGTTCTCAGTGTTTCCAGAGTATCAGCTTGAGTCTCTCAACAGAACTGTGTGCCAGAATCACCTTTGGAGTTTTAAAAATGCAGATTCCCAGACCCCTCTACCCCCACACCAGACTGAATGAATCAGAACCTCTGGGTGTGGAACAAAGATGTGGATGCTCTAAATGCTCCTCAGTGACACTGATGCACAGTCAAGATTGAGAATCACTGTTAAAGATAACGTTACAACCAGAGGCCTTTTGCATCTTCGTGGATCACAGCCTTGTTGTGGCAAACGAGCTTGCTGTGTAAAGCAATGAAGCTCTGAGCCATGCTATGCAAGACAGACAGGTCATACGTAGTTAAGAGTTCTGACAAAACATAGGAGGATGAAATGGCAAATCACTCCAGTATTCCTGCCAAGAAAACCCCATGAGCAGTATGAAAAGGCAATAAGATACGACACCAGAAGATGAGCCCCCCAGGTCGGAAGGTATCCAATATGCTACAGGGAAAGAGCAGGGAAACAGCTTCAGGAGGAAAGAAGATGCTGGGCCAAAGTGGAAATGACACTCAGTTGTGGATGTGTCTGATGGTGAAAGTTAAGTCCAATGCTGTAAAGAACAATATTGCATAGAAACCTGCAATGTTAGAACCAAGATAAATTGGACATGTTTAAGCAGGAGATGGCAAAAGTGAACATCTACATTTTAGGAATCAGTCAACTAAAATGGATAGAAATGGGTGGATTTAATTCAGGTAACCATTATATCAACTAATGTGGGCAAGAAGCCCTTAGAAGAAATGAAGTAACCCTCACAGTCAACAAGAGTCCAAAATGCAGTACTTGACTGGAATCTCAAAAAAAGACAGAATGATCTCAATTTATTTCCAAGGCAAACCATTCAGCATCACAATAATCCAAGTCTATGCCCCAATCATTAGTGCTAAAGAAACTGAAGTCAAATGGTTCTATGAAGACCTACGAGATCTTCTAGTTCAATTCAGTTGTTCAGTCATGTCTGACTCTTTGCGACTCCATGAACCGCAGCACACCAGGCCTCCTTGTCCATCACCAACTCCTAGAGCCAACCCAAACCTACGTCCATCAAGTTGATGATGTCATCCAACCATCTCATCCTCTGTCGTCCCCTTCTCCTCCCTCCCTCAATCCTTCCCAGCATCAGGGTCTTTTCAAATGAGTCAGATCTTCACATCAGGTGGCCAAAGTATTGGAGTTTCAGCTTCAACATCAGTCCTTCCAATGAACACCCAGGACTGATCTCCTTTAGGATGGACTGGTTGAATCTCCTTGCAGTCCAAGGAACTCTCAAGAGTCTACTCCAACACCACAGTTCAAAAGCATCAATTCTTTGGCGCTCAGCTTTCCTTATAGTCCAACTCTCACATCCATACATGACTACTGGAAAAACCATAGCTTTGACTAGATGGACCTTTGTTGACAAAGTAATGTCTCTGCTTTTTAATATGCTATCTAGGTTGGTCATAACTTTCCTTCCAGGGAGTAAGTGTCTTTTAATTTCATGGCTGCAATCACCATCTGCAGTGATTTTGGAGCCCCCCAAAATAAAGTCAGCCACTGTTTCCCCATCTATTTCCCATGAAGTGATGGGACCAGACGCCATGATCTTAGTTTTTTGAATGTTGAGCTTTAAGCCAACTTTTTCACTTTCCTCTTTCACTTTCATCAAGAGGCTCTTTAGTTCTTCTTCACTTTCTGCCATAAAGGTGGTGTCATCTGCATATCTGAGGTTATTGATATTTCTCCCAGCAGTTTTGATTCAAGCTTATGCTTCTTCCAGCCCAGCATTTCTAATGATGTACTCTGCATATAAGTTAAATAAGCAGGATGACAATATACAGCCTTGATGTACTCCTTTTCCTATTTGGAACCAGTCTGTTGTTCCATGTCCAGTTCTAACTGTTGCCTCCTGACCTGCATACAGGTTTCTCAAGAGGCAGGTCAGATGCTCTGGTATTCCCATCTCTTTCAGAATTTTCCACAGTTTATTGTGATGCACACAGTCTATAAGACCTATAACTAACACCAAAAGCATGTCCTTTTCATCACAGAGGATTGAAATGCAAAAGTAGGAAGTCAAGAGATATTGGGGCAACACACAACTTTGGCTTTGGAGTACAAAATGAAACAGGGCAAATGCTAACAGTTTTGCCAAGAGAACACATTGGTCGTAGCAAACATCTTCTTCCAACAACACAAGAGACAACTCTATACATGGACATCACCTGACGGTCAATACTGAAATCAGCTTGATTATATTTTTTGCAGCTGAAGATGGAAAAGCTCTATACAGTCAGCAAAAAGAAGACCTGGAGCTTACTGTGGCTTAGATAACAAGCTCCTTATTGCAAATTCAGCCTTAAATTGAGGAAAGTAGGGAAAACCGTTAGGGCATTCAGGTATGACCTAAATCAAATCCCTTATGATTATACAGTGAAGGTGACAAATAGATTCAAGGAATTAGATCTGGTAGACAGAGTTCCTGAAGAACTATGGACAGAGGTTCATAACATTGTACTGATCAGATTAGATCAGATCAGTCACTCAGTCGTGTCTGACTCCCTGTGACCCCATGAATCGCAGCACGCCAGGCCTCCCTGTCCATCACCAACTCTCGGAATTCACGGAGACTCATGTCCATCGAGTCAGTGATGCCATCCAGCCATCTCATCCTCTGAAGACAGTGACAAAAACCATCCCAAAGAAAAAGTAATGCTAGAAAGCAAAGTGGTTGTCTGAGATATGAGATGCTGTAAAAGTAGCTGAGGAAAGAAGAGAAATGAAAGGCAAGGGCGAAGGGGAAAGATATACACAACTCAATGCAGCGTTCCAGAGAATAGCAAGGAGAGATAAGAAGACCTTCTGAAATGAACAATGAGAAGAAATAGAGGAAAACAATTGAATGGAAAAGACTAGAGATCTCTTCAATAAAATTGGAGATAGCAGGGGAATATATCTTGCAAGGATGGGCATGATAAAGGACAGAAACAGTAAGGAGCTAACAGAAAGAAAAGAGATTAAGGAGAAGTGGCAAGAATACACAGAAGAACTATTTTTTAAAAAAAAAGTCTTAATGACCTGGAAAACCATGATAGTGTGGAAACTCACTGAGAGCTGGAAATCCTGGAGTGTGAAGTCAAGTGGGCCTTAGGAAGCATTACTACAAGCAAAGCTAATGGAGGTGATGGAATTCCAGCTGAGCTATTTCAAACCTTAAAAGATAATGCTGTAAAATGTGGCCGTCAATATGTCAGCAAATTTGGAAAGTTCAACAGTGGCCACAGAACAGGAAAAGGTCAGTTTTCATTCTAATCCCAAAGAAGGGGAATGCCAAAAAATGTTCCAACTACCATACAATTGTGCTCATTTCACATACTAGTGAGCTTATACTCAAAATCCTTCAAGCTATGTTTCAGCAGTATGTGAACTGAGAACTTCCAGAGGTACAAGCTGGGTTTAGAAAAGGCAGAGAACCAGGCAATGGCAACCCACTCCAGTACCCTTGCCTGGAGAATCCCATGGATGGAGGGGCCTGGTAGGCTGCAGTCCATGGGGTCACTAAGAGTCAGACACGACTGAGCGACTTTACTTTCATGCATTGGAGAAGGAAATGGCAACCCACTCCAGTGTTCTTGCCTGGAGAACCCCAGGGACGGGGGAGCCTGGTGGCTGCCGTCTACGGGGTCGCGCAGAGTCGGACATGACTGAAGCAACTTAGCAGCAGCAGCAGCAGGAGAGGAACCAGAGATCAAATTGCCAACATCCATTGGACCACAAAGAAAGCAAGGGAATTCCAGAAAAACATCTGCTTCTGCTTCATTGACTACACTAAAGCCTTTGTGTGGATCACAACAAACTGTGGAAAATTCTTAAAGAGATGGAAATACCAGGCCACCTTATCTGTCTCCTGAGAAACCTGTATGCAGGTCAAGAACCAACAGTTAAAACTTTACATGGAACAACAGACTGGTTCAAAATTGGGAAAGGAGTATGTCAAGGCTATATATTGTTACCTTGCTTATTTAACTTTAATGCAGAGTTGTTGTTCAGTCACTAAGTTGTGTCCAACTCTTTCCAACCCCATGGACTGCAGCATGCCAGGCTTCACTGTTCTTCACTATCTTCTGGAGTTTGCTCAGACTCATGTCCATTGAGTTGATGATGCCATCCAACCGTCTCATCCTCTGTCACCTGCTACTCCTGCCCTCAATCTTTCCCAGCATCAGGATCTTTTCCACTGAGTTCACTGTTCTCATCAGGTGGCCAAAGTATTAGAGCTTCAGCTTCAGCATCAGTCCTTCCAACTATATTGAGGGTTGATTTCCTTTAGGATTAACTGGTTTGATACTGGAGTGGGTTGCCATTCCCTTCTCCAGGGGATCTTCTCGACCCAAGGATCAAACCTGGGTCTCCCACATTCTTTACCATCTGGGCTACCAGGGAAGCCTAATTGGCTATACATCAATACAAAATAAAAAGTTTAAAGTTAAAAAAAATGCTGGCTTTAAACTCAACATTAAAACAAAAAACTAAGATCATGCCATCTGGTCCAGTCACTTCATGGCAAATAGAAGGGGGAAAAGGGGAAGCAGTGACAGATTTTATTTTGGGGGGCCCTAAAATCACTGCAGATGGTGACTGAACCATGAAATTAAAAGATGCTTGCTCCTTGGAAGGAAAGCTATGGCAAACCTAAATAGCATATTATAAAGCAGAGACATCACTTTGCCAACAAAGGTCCATGTAGTCAAAGCTATGACTTTTCCAGTAGTCATGTATGGATATGAGAGTTGGACCATAAAGAAGGCTGAGTACCAAAGAACTGGTGCTTTTGAATTGAGGTGCTGGAGAAGACTCTTGAGATCCCCTTGGGCAGGAGGGAGATCAATCCAGTCAGTCCTAAAGGAAATCAACCCTGAATATTCATTGGAAGGACTGATGCTGAAGCTGAAGCTCCAATATTTTGACCACCTGATGTGAAAAGCCGACTCATTGGAAAAGATCCTCATGCTGGGAAAGACTGAATGCAAAAGGACAAGGGGACAGCAGAGGATGAGATGGTTAGATAGCATCCTCGACTCAATGGGCATGAATTTGAGCAGACTCCAGAACATAGTGAAGGACGGGGGAATCTGGCATGCTGCAGTTCATGGGGTTGCAAAGAGTTGAACACAACTTAGTGACTGAACAACAAAAGAGGCCTTTTGAGTCATTTGATGAACAACCTTGCTGGAACCCAGGCCTTACCCCTTAGGAAAAAAGCGGAGCCATCTCAACATTGGGAGGCGTAATGTGACAGTGGGCCAAAAGAAGGCTGAGTGCCAAAGAATTGATGCTTCAAATTTTAGCACTGGAGATGATTCCTGAAAGTCCCTTGGACAGCAAGAAGAGCAAACCAACCAGTCCTAAAGGAAATCAACCCTGAATCTTCATTGTAAGAACTAATGCTGAAGCTGAAGCTCCAACACACACATACATGTAAGAAGGTGGAACCTCATTTTGTTTGCTTATCAAAGTAAATCTGCAGGACATAGATTTTGACACATGCTGCTTTTGACATTCTCTTGTGAAATTTCACTTCAATCCTGACTGTGTTATCACTCCCTGGGCTGGGAGACTACCAGAAAATTCACTGAGTGGGGAGCCAGGGGCCCAAAGTTGGAACTTGGCTCAGTGACTAACAAGTTTTGTGGCCTTGGTTAACTCATTTTTTTCTCCCAAGACCTCATTTTGTTGTTGTTGAAGGAAAAGAATTGGACTGCTAAATACAGTTCTATTTACAGGAGATGGGGTCCAGCCTTCCCCACCCCATCCCCGCCTCTGGCCCCACAGATACCAAAATGCTCAGATGCTCAAGCCCCCGCCTTCTGGATCTGTGGTCCCAAATCCACAGTTACAGAGGGCCAACTGTAATCTATACAGAATTTTATGATGTTGATATTTCCTTTTTTAAAAAAAATTGAGATATAATTCACATACCACTAATAGTCACCTTTTAAAATCATGCAATTCAGAGGGTATTTTTTAGTATATTCACAAAGTTATACAGTCATAACCACTATGTAATTCTAGAACATCTTCATCACCCCAAAAAGAAACCTATGTTCATTAGTAGTCACTAGCTGTTTCTTCCACCCAGCCCTGTCAGCCACTAACCTACTTTCTGCCTATATGGATTTTCCTTTTATGCACATTTAATGTAAATGGAATCATAGAGCAGGTGCCATTTTGTGTCTATCTGGCTGGTTTCACTTAGCATAATGTTCTCCAGGTTTATCCATGTTGTTGCATGAATCATTACTTCATTTCTTTTTATGGCTGAATAATATTCCATTGTATTAGTTTTGTTTTTAAACAAATAAATAATGGACAAAACATATTCTGTTCTCTTTTTCCCAGGACTCACTACCCAGCTCTAGTCTTTATCCCCATTCCTCATCCTTAAACTCTGGCCTTAAACATCACCCTCTCCCCAGATTCACCTCTATCCCATCTCTGAGCTACAGTGCGTCCTAGACTCTCACCCTATCTCTGACATTCTCCCACCCCTCATGCCTTATTCCTCCCCAAACTTGCTGTAATCCCCTTCCCATCTGTCACTCACAGATAGGCTTCATTTTTCACTTCATCTCTCAACCCATTGTTGATCAGTTGGTATGAAGTCACTCATGACATATACCCCTTGGGAATTAGTTAAAAACCAAAAGCTTGATTCTGTAAAAGATTATAGACCAGGTAAATTCTCAAATGTTCCAGGCATCCAAACCACAGCTCCCAAATGCATGCATGCTTCCCTGCTGCCTTTCAGAGCCATCCTTGCACGCAAACTTCCAGGAGAAGACACTGTCCTGGGAGGACTCTGGGGCAGGAAGCACCTCTTCCCACTTCTGCTGCTTCTCCCAGGGGCAGAACTTGCTTCATCCTCAGTATGCCGGACGCCGGGCACTCACCCTTTCTGTCCCTGTGCTGCCTACAGAACGAATGCGAAGGGGACTTGGCAGAGGCAATGCCAGCGCTCGAGGCTGCGCTTGCTGCACTGGACACGCTGAACCCGGCAGATATCTCGCTGGTGAAGGCCATGCAGAACCCACCTGGGCCTGTCAAGCTGGTCATGGAGAGCATCTGTGTGATGAAAGGGCTGAGACCAGAGAGGAAGCCGGACCCCAGTGGCAGCGGTAACCCCTTCCAGCACCCTTCCCGACCCAGAGGTGTACACAGGCTGCCCTCTCCTGACAGGAAGGGAGCCAGCATCCCCACTCATCCTGCCCCAGGCCTGCAGGCCGTATCATGGTCTCTTAGGGGAAATAAGATAGGCCCCAGGATACAGATGTACTCACTTGTGTTTCTTCACCATGCTCTCCCCTCTCAGTCAGTAAGGAAAATGCAGGCATCTTTAGGTGAAGCCAAACTCAGTCAAGGCCCCCGCCGACAAAGTGTTACACAAATGAAGGTCTTGCGGACAAGAGGACTGATAGGGAGCAAGCACACAGAGCCGTATGTGGGTGAGAGGGAGGGAAAGAAACAAAAAGAGCTAGGACAGAAAGATAAAGGAGAAACAGAAAAAGAGACAGAGACACTGCAAGAGATAACCAGAGGAAAAAGGAAACTGAGACAGACACAGAGAAATGGAGAGAAAGACAGTGAGGCTGAGCAGGAAATGGAGACCTGGACACCTAGATACATGTGGCATGTGTAGGCATGAAGAGGTCATAAACAGAGAAAGAGGTCAGGATGAAAAGAAATCTGGAGGAAGAAAGACAAACACAGGGAGGGGTGAGTGGGCGAGTGAGAGACTCTTACAGTGTCAGAGACAGATGACAGAGAAAGATGTTGGCAAGAGAGAAAAGCAGAAATAAGCTAAGACACAGAAAAGCTGAAAGTGAACAATGGAGACAGAGCAGAGACCCTACCCCCCCACCCCCAACCAGAGATACAGAGACATACAAAAATACAGAGTGAGTGGGAAGAAAATAGGCCAGGAAGAAGAGAAATAGAGACAGGAAAACAAAGACACACACACAGAGAATGGCTGTAGGAGGTGAAGTGGAACATGAGCTGCTGGTGAAGGATTAGAGGAAGAAAGGGATAAAGGAGGCAGAGAGTGAAACTGACAGGCCTGAGGAAGACCAGGGTACAGAAACTCAGAAGACGGGAGAAAAGGAATAGTGGGGAGAGAGAGGAAAGTTTATATAATAGAGCCTAGAAGCATGAATAAGTGAAAATTCATTCTTAAAATTTAAATTAGATGTAGAATGTTGCAATAAAATCAGTGTCTTAAAACTGAAAGAAAAAGTGAAAGTGAAGTCACTCAGTCATGCCCGACTCTTTGCGACCCCATGGATAGTAGCCTGCACCAAGCTCCTCTGTCCATGGGATTTTCAAGGCAAGAGTACTTAAAGAGTCTTAAAACTGCACAAGGACTTAAAAACCATCTCATGTGATATTTCTTGCCTTTTGAATCCTTGTATCCTTCAAACAGTCCTGCTATTCCTCCATTACTTCTGAAATGTTAGAAATTCCTGATGCCTCCTTTGAGAGACTCTGGCTTCTGCTTCCTAGTGAATAGCACTCCCTCTTCCTTGGCTGGTTTCAGGACAAAAACCACATGAAGAAATGCAGAGGTGATCAGAAATGGACAAATAGGGAGAGGATGTTACAGGAGACTCTAGGGAAGCATCTGAGGTGTAATAAGTGAGTCTGAGTAAAGATGAGCTAGCCAGTGCTTTTCCACTCTGGCTGTACCCTGGTATACCTGGGAACTTAAAGAATGCTAATGCCCTTGCCCCCGCTCCTAGAGACTTTTATTCCTTTAGCCTAGGGTGTGGCCTGAGCATTAGTATTTTTCTTAAAGCTCCCAGGTGATTCTAAGGCACAGCCAAGATTGAGAACTACTGAAATATGCAAAGCAGGGGCAGGTCTCAAAAATCAGTTCTCTTCTTCGATCACTGATGTTGGCCACAGGATGCATCATCCACCTTTCTTATTTTAAAATTGAAGTGAATTTTGTATGGTATTCACAAAATAACTCACAGAATTTAGCCAGTATATTGGGATGGAGCAAAAGCACAAATAAATTGATTTTGTACTTAGTCGCTCAGTTGTGTCCATCTCTTTGAGACTCCTGACTGTAGCCCGATAGGCTCCTTTGTCCATGGGGATTTTCCAGACAAGAATACTGGAGTGGGTTGCCATGTCCTCCTCCAGGGGATCTTCCCAACCCAGGTAGATTCTTCCCACATTGCAGGCAGATTCTTTACCATTTGAGCCACCAGGGAAGCCCAAATTAGTTTTGGATACCGTAAATTTAAATAAAGCAGATCACTTCCTAGGATGCAAAGAAAAACTTTCATTGGAAATATTTGTTTAGTGTCTAAGCTTGCTTTAGAAATAGGACATATCTGACCTGTTGTATAATATAATATCTCAAGTACAACTCTTTTTTTTTTTAACTTTTTATTTTGTAGTGGGGTTTAGCTGATCAATATTGTGATAGTTTCAGGTGAACAGTGAAGTGACTAAGCCATACATATACATGTATCCTTTGTACCCCAAGCTCCCCTCTCATCCAGACTGCCACGTAACATTGAGCAGATATTTTTTGATGAGTGGAGCTTGGCAAGGGTTTATCATCAAAAAGAGTGATATTTTTCTAACACACTGACAAAAGGAGCACTTCCTAGGATGGGATCAGGGCTCACTCATTTATTAGTCATCATGAGGGGTGCTAAGGTGAACAAAGGCCCTGTTTCATTTCAGGGCAGGCTGAGGACAGTCCTCTGTCTGGTTGCAAGTCTGCAAGTTGCTTCCCCTACCCTCACTCTTTCTCTGGAGACACTTAGTCACTCACTCACTCACTCACTAGAAGGACTGATTCATCCCAGGGATGACAAAACATGCTCTATCAGACCCACCTCCCATATTTGGAAAAGAATATTCAAAATATTAATACATGCTTATGGATCCAGTTGCCCTCTTCATGTATGACTGGGGAAAAGGGCAACATTCATTAAATTCATGTTAAAAACTGATAATCAAGCACTATGCCAGATTGTAATAAACACAGAAGGAGCAAACAATTTTTTAAATGTATAATTGATTTACTATATTAGTTTTAAATGTATAACTAGTGACTCAAGATTATTATAGATTATAGATCTATTAATAATCTATTAATAATATATTAGGTTATAGATTATTATAGGTTATATAGATTATAGATATTAGAGAAGGATATGGCAACCCACTCCAGTGTTCTTGCCTGGAGAATCCCATGGACGGAGAAGCCTGGTAGGTTGCAGTCCATGGGGTCGCACAGAGTTGGACACGACTGAAGCGACTTGGCAGCAGCAGCAGATTATAGATATAATCTATTTATATAGATTATATAAACTTACTATAAAATACTGACTATATTCCCTATGTTGTACAATATGTTCTTTAGCTTACTTACTTTAATCATAGCAGTTTGTACTGCATAATCCTCTGCCTTTATATTTGTTTTGTTCATCATTTCCCTTTCTGTGCAAAAGCTTTTAAACTTAATTAGATCCCATTTGTTTAGTTTTGTTTTGCTTTTGTTTCTTTTGCCTTGGGATAAGAATCCAAAAAAATATTGCTATGATTTATATCAAAGAGTGTTCTGCCTATGTTTTCTTCTAGGAATTTTATGGTTTCTAGTCTTATATTTAGTTTTAAATCCATTTTGAGTTTATCTTTGTGTATGGTGTTAGGAAGTGTTCCCATTTCATTCTTTTACATGTAGCTATCCGGTTTTCCCAGCACCACTTATTGAAGAGACTGTCTTTCCCCTGTTATTTATTCTTATCTCCTGTGCTGTGCTTAGTTGCTCAGTCATGTCTGACTCTTTGTGACCCCATAGACTGTAGTCCCCCAGGCTCCTCTGTCCATGGGGATTCTCCAGGCAAGAATACTGGAGTGGGTTGCTATGTCCTCCTCTGGGGATCTTCCCAACCTAGGTCCCCCACATTGCAGATGGATTCTTTACCATCTGAGTCACCAGGGAAGCCCTTTTTATCTCCTATATCATGGATTAATTGACCACAAGTGAACATGTTTATTTCTGGGCTGTCTATTCTGTTCCATTGATCTTTGCATCTGTTTTGCTTTATCAGTCCTATACTGTTTTGATTACTGTAGCTTTGTAATATTGTCTGAAGTCAGGGACTGAGATAACTTCCACTTTGTTCTTTTTTTCTCAATATTGTTTTGGCTACTCACGGTCTTTTGTTGTTCTATATACATTTTAAGATTATTTTTTCTAGTTCTGTTTTTAATATTTTGAAAGGTTTTACATTAGATTGCTTTGGGTAATATGGACATTTTAATATTAATTCTTTCAATTCATGATCATGAGATATCTTTCCATTTATTTGTACCATCTTCAATTTCCCTCCACAGTGTTTTATAGTTTTCACAGTATAGGTCTTTCACCTCCTCGGTTAAGTTTATTCCTAGGTATTTTATTCTTTTTGATGATTTTAAGGAGATTGGTTTCTTGCTTTCTCTTTCACTATTAATGTATAGAAAAACAACAGATTTCTGTATATTAATCCTGCACTCTGCAACATTACTGAATTTATTTTTCAGTTCTAATAATTTTTCATGGAGACTTCAGGGTTTTCTATATATAATATGTGTTATCTGGAAATAATGACAGTTTTCCTTTGTCCCTGCCAATTTGGATGCTTTTGTTTCTTTTCCTTGCCTGACTGCTGTGGCTAGGACTTTGTTTCATTGATCTTTTCTATTTTTATCTCTATTTTATTTATCTTTCTTTGATCTTTATTGTTTCCTTCCCTCTGCTAACTTTGGGCTTTGTTCTTTTTCCAATTCCTTTAGTTGGCAGGTTAGGTTGTTTGAGATTTTTCTTGTTTCTTGAGGTATGCCAATATCACTATAAACTTCTCTCTTAGAGCTGCTTTTATTTTGTCCCATAGATTTTGGAAAATTGTGTTTTTCCTTTCAATTGTCTCAAAGTATTTTCTGATTTCTTCTTTGATTCCTCACCGACCCATTGGTTTTTAGTAGTTTATTTTTGTGTTTTTATCATTTTTCTCCCTGTAATCATTTTTCTAGTTTCATATTGTTGTGATCAGAAAAAATAAAAAAGTTTGATATAATTTCTAGCTTCTTAAATTTGTCAAGACTTGTTTTATTGCCTAGCATGTGATCTATCCTGGAGAACATTCCATGAGCACTTGAAAAGAATGTGTATTCTGCTGGTTTGGGTTGGAATTTCCTCTAGACATTGTTAAGTCTGATTGGTCTAATGTGTCATTTAAGACCACTGTTTCTTTATTCATTTTCTCTCTGGATGATCTAATTATGTAAGTAAGGTGTTACTAAAGTCCCTCCTATTAGTGTATTAATGTCAGTTTCTCCCCTATGTCTGTTAATATTTGCTTTATATATTTGTATGCTCCTGTATTAGGTGCATATATGTTAACAAATGTTATATTTTCTTCTTGTATGGATCCCTTTATCATTATACAATGGTCTTGTTTTTCTTTTGCTATAGACTTTGTTTTAAAGTCTATTTTATCTGATATGAGTGTTGCTACCCCCACTTTTCTTTTCATTTTCATTTTGTGAAATACCTTTATCATCCCCTCATTTTCAGTCTGTGTGTCTTTAGCTCTAAGAAGAATCTCTTATTAGCAGCAGTCTTGGTTTTGTTTTTTTTTTTTTAATCCAATCAGTCATTCTATGTCTTTTTATTGGAGAATTTAGTCCATTGACATTTAAAATGATTATTGATAACTATAAACTTATTGAGATTTTTTTTTACTTCTTTTCTGGTTGTGCTTGTAGTTTTTTCAGTTATTTCCTTCTTTTAGCCTCTTCCCTTATGGTTTGATCATTTTCTTTTATCCTTATGCCCTGTTCCTTTCTATTTATTGTTGTATCTATCATAGATTTTTGATTTTGATTTGTGGTTACCATAGGGGTAATATGTGTTGACCTATAAAGTGTATCTACTTGTTTAAATCTGATAGTCATTTAAATACAAACACATTCTAAAATATTTATATTTTCACTCCCTTCCTCCATGTTTTGTGTTTTTGATGTCATATTGTACATCTTCATGTTTATCCCTTAACTGATTATTGTAGATATAGTTGATTAAACAATTTTTTGTCTTTTAATCTTCATACTAGCTTATTTAACTGATTGATCCACAGCCTATACTATATATTTGCCTTTATTAGTGGGATTTTCATTTCCTATAAATTCTTACTTCTTGTTATAGTCTTTTTTTTTTTCCACTTAAAGAAGACACTTTAACACTTCTTTTAGATTTGGCTAGTATTGATGAAATCTTAGGTTTTGCTTGTCTGAGAAGTTTTTATCTCTCCTTCAATTATGAATGATAGTATTGCTAGGAGAGTATCCTAGGTTGTAGGGTTTTTCCTTTCCTGACTTTAAATATATAATTTCACTGCCTTCTGGCTTGCAAAATTTCAGCAGAAAAATCAACTGATACCCTTATGGGAGTTCCCTTGTATGTGACTCTGCCTTTCTTTTGCTGCTTTTAGAATTCTCTATCTTTAATTTTTGCCGTTACAATTATGATACCTCTAATGTCACCTCCCAGGGGCACATGTCCCAACCTGATTGCTTTTCCTCCCTTTCTGAACAGCTCCATGTGGATCTTTGTTTACAGCCTTGGTTGTCAAAGAGTCTTCCTGCCAGTCTCGAGTTGGTTTTCAAAGAAATTTGCTCCACATGTAGATGTATTTTTTAATATGTTCATGAGAGGAAGTAAGCTCAGTATCATACTATCTGCAATCTTGTTGCCCTCCCCCAGAAGGTTACAGCTTTGAGGGAGAAGCACACAGTTAAAACTAAACCAAAAAAAAAAAAAATCACAGATTCCCATTTCTGCAATCTATAAAGCATTTATGTATATTCTAGCCTCTGAGATGAAAGAAAATACTCCATAGTTCAGTTCAGTTCAGTTCAGTCACTCAGTCATGTCCGACTCTGCGACCCCATGAACCACAGCATGCCAGGCCTCCCTGTCCATCACCAACTGCTGGAGTTTATCCAAATTCATGGCCATTGAGTCAGTGATGCCATCCAACCATCTCATACTCTGTCAACCCCTTCTTCTCCTGCCCTCAATCTTTCCCAGCATCAGGGTCTTTTCAAATGAGTCACCTCTTTGCATCAGGTGGCCAAAGTATTGGAGTTTCAGCTTCAACATCATTCCTTCCAATTAACACCCAGGACTGATCTCCTTTAGGATGGACTGGTTGGATCTCCTTGCAGTCCAAGGGACTCACAAGAGTCTTCTCCAACACCACAGTTCAAAAGCATCAATTCTTCGGCGCTCAGCTTTCTTCACAGTCCAACTCTCAAATCCATACATGACCACTGGAAAAACCATAGCCTTGACTAGACAGACCTTTGTTGGCAAAGTAATGTCTCTGCTTTTTAATATGTTGTCTAGGTTGGTCATAACTTTCCTTCCAAGGAGTAACCGTCTTTTAGTTTCATGGCTGCAATCACCATCTGCAGTGATTTTGGAGCCCAAGAAGATAAAGCCAGCCACTGCTTTCAGTGTTTCCCCATCTATTTGCCATGAAGTGATGGGACTGGATTCTGTGATCTTAGTTTTCTGAATGTTGAGCTTTAAGCCAACTTTTTCACTCTCCTCTTTCACTTTCATCAAGAGGCTCTTTAGTTCTTCTTCACTCTCTGCCATAAGGGTGGTGTCATCTGCATATCTAAGGTTATTGATATTTCTCCCAAAAATCTTGACTCCAGCTTGTGCTTCTTCCAGCCCTGCATTTCTCATAATGTACTCTGCGTATAAGTTAAATAAGCAGGGTGACAATATACAGCCTTGACGTACTCCTTTTCCTATTTGGAACCAGTCTGTTGTTCCATGTCCAGTTCTAACTGTTGCTTCCTGACCTGCATATAGGTTTCTCAAGAGGCAGATCAGGTGGTCTGGTATTCCCATCTCTTTCAGCATCTTCCACAGTTTATTGTGATCCACACAAGTCAAAGGCTTTGGCATAGTCAATAAAGCAGAAATAGATGTTTTTCTGGAACTCTCTTGCTTTTTCCATGATCCAGCAGATGTTGGCAATTTGATCTCTGGTTCCTCTGCCTTTTCTAAAACCAGCTTGAACATCAGGAAGTTCATGGTTCATGTATTGCTGAAACCTGGCTTGGAGAATTTTGAGCATTACTTTACTAGTGTGTGAGATGAGTGCAAAATTGTGTGGTTGTTTGAGCATTCTTTGACACTGCCTTTCTTTGGGATTGGAATGAAAACTGACCTTTTCCAGTCCTGTGGCCACTGCTGAGTTTTCCAAATGTGCTGGCATATTGAGTGCGGCACTTTCACAGCATCATCTTTCAGGATTTGAAAGAGCTCAACTGGAATACCATCACCTCCAATAGCTTTGTTCTTAGTCATACTTCCTAAGGCCCACTTGACTTCTCATTCCAGGATGTCTGGCTCTGGGTGAGTGATCACACGATCGTGATTATCTGGGTCATGAAGATCTTTTTTGTACAGTTCTTCTGTGTATTCTTGCCAGCACTTCTTAATATCTTCTGCTTCTGTTAGGTCCATACCATTTCTATCCTTTATTGAGCCCATCTTTGCATGAAATTTCCCTTGGTATCTCTGATTTTCTTGAAGAGATCTCTAGTCTTTCCCATTCAATTGTTTTCCTCTATTTCTTTGCACTGATCACTGAGGAATGCTTTCTTATCTCTCCTTGCTATTCTTTGGAACTCTGCATTCACATGGGTATATCTTTCCTTTTCTCCTTTGCTTTTCACTTCTCTTCTTTTCACAGCTATTTGTATGGCCCCCTCAGACAGCCATTTTGCTTTTTTTATTTTTTTATCTTGGGGATGGTCTCCTGTACAATGTCATGAATCTCCGTCCATAGTTCATCAGGCACTCTATCTATCAGATCTAGTCCCTTAAATCTATTTCTCACTTCCACTGTATAATCATAAAGGATTTGATTTAGGTCATACCTGAATGGTCTAGTGGTTTTCCCCACTTTCTTCAATTTCAGTATGAATTTGGCAGTAAGGAGTTCATGATCTGAGCCACAGTCAGCTCCTGGTCTTGTTTTTGCTGACTGTATAGAGCTTCTCCATCTTTGGCTGCAAAGAATATAATCAATCTGATTTCAGTGTTGACCATCTGGTGATGTCCATTAGAGTCTTCTTTTGTGTTATTGGAAGAGGATGTTTGCTATGACCAGTGTATTCTTTTAGCAAAACTCTATTAGCCTTTGCCCTGCTTCATTCCATACTCCAAGGCCAAATTTGCCTGTTACTCTAGGTGTTTCTTTACTTCCTACTTTTGCATTCCAGTCCCCTACGATGAAAAGGACATCTTTTTTGGGTGTTAGTTCTGAAAGGTCCTATAGGTCTTCATAGAGCCATTCAACTTCACTTTATTCAGCATTATTGGTTGGGGCATAGACTTGGATTACCGTGATATTGAATGGTTTGCCTTGGAAATAAACAGAGGTCATTCTGTCGTTTTTGAGATTGCATCCAAGTACTGCATTTTATACTCTTTTGTTGACTATGATGGCTAATCCATTTCTTCTAAGGGATTCCTGCCCACAGTAGTAGATATAATGGTCATCTGAGTTAAATTCACCCTTTCCATATAGAGGTGGCTTTTAAAGTGAGCCTGAAGTTTGTTCAGGAGCCAGCTAGATGCCATTTACAACCTAGGTGAAAAGCTCATGTTAGGCAAGCACTTGGGATCATCAGGAAGTTGAAGGAAGCTTCTTGTAATTAAAGACCAGGGAGCAAGGCAAAGATGAGATGGAGAGGAGCTTGGGATTTAAGATCTTTTTTTTTTTTTTTTAAGAGCGGTTTTAAGGTCACAGAAAAATTGAGTTGAAGATACAAAAATTTCTCATATACCCCCTGCCCCTACTCTTGCATGTTGTTCAGTCATTCAACAGTGTCCAGCTGTTTAAGACCCCATGGACTTCACTTACCAGGCTTCCCTGTCCATCACCATTTCCCAGAGCTTGCTCAAACTCAGCTGCATTGAGCTGATGATGCCATCCAACCATTCTGCCCTCTGTTGTCCCCTTCTCCTCCTCCCTTCCATCTTTCGCAGCATTGGGGTCTTTTCCAATGAGTAGGCTCTTCACATCAGGTGGTCAAAGTATTGGAGTTTCAACTTCAGCATCAGTCTTTCCAATGCACATTCAGGGTTGATTTCCTTTAGGATTGACTAGTTTAAGCTCCTTGCCATCCAAAGGACTGTCAAGAGTCTTCTCCAACACCATGGTTTGAAAGCATCAATTCTTTGATACTCAGCCTTCTTTATGGTCCAGCTGTCACATCCATACATGGCAACTGGAAAAACCATTACTTTGACTACACAGACCTTGTATAGGTCTGTATAGTCACACACACATGCATAGCCTCCCTTATTATTAACATCTCCCATCAGAATGGTATATTTGTTATAGGTGATGAACCTACATGGACACATCTTATCATCCAAAGTCCATAGTTTACATTAGGTTTCACTCTTGGTATTATACATTCTATGAGCTTGAATAAATATGTAATGACATGTATATTCTCTGCCCTAAAATTCCTCTGTAGGATCTTGGGGGGTTTTTTGTTTGTTTGTTTTGTTTTGTTTGCTAAATATGAGGAGTAGCCCCTGCAGGGCTGCAAATTTCAGGCAGGATGTCTTAATAATAGTCTTATCTCTTAGCTAATAGGAAGTTGCTATATAACACAGGGAGCTCATCCCAGGGCTCTGTGACAACCCAGAGGGGTAGGATGGCAGGAGGGGCAGGCTTGGAGGGAGGCTCAAGGAGGGGATATGTGTGCACTTCTGATTGATTCATGTTGTTGTATGGCAGTAAGCCAACACAACACTGTAAGTAATTATCCTCCAATAAAATTTTTTAAAAATAGCTTTATCTCTACTTCTTGTCCCAAACAGGTAAAATGATAGAAGATTACTGGGGGGTATCGAGAAAGATTCTCGGAGATCTGAAATTCTTGGAAAGTCTCAAGACATATGACAAAGACAACATTCCCCCAGTCATCATGAAGCGGATCCGGGAAAGGTTTATCGATCACCCAGATTTCCAGCCTGCTGTAATTAAAAATGTATCATCTGCATGTGAGGGTCTGTGCAAGTGGGTGAGGGCCATGGAGGTGTATGATCGTGTGGCCAAAGTGGTGGCTCCCAAACGGGAGCGGCTGAAGGAGGCTGAGGGGAAGCTGGACACACAGATGCAGAAACTGAACCAGAAGCGAGCAGAGCTGAAGCTAGTGGAAGACCGCCTCCAGGCCCTGAACGACGACTTTGAAGAGATGAATACCAAGAAAAAGACACTGGAGGGAAACATTGAAATCTGTTCCCAAAAGCTGATCAGGGCAGAAAAACTGATTAGTGGTCTTGGAGGAGAGAAAGACAGATGGACAGAAGCCGCTCGGCAGCTGGGTATCCGTTATACTAATCTGACGGGGGATGTGTTGTTGTCCTCTGGGACTGTGGCTTACCTGGGGGCCTTTACTGTGGATTATCGGGCTGAGTGCCAGAAGCAGTGGTTGGCACAATGTAAGGACAAGGTCATCCCTGGCTCCAGTGACTTCAGTCTTAGCAACACATTAGGAGATCCTGTAAAAATTCGTGCCTGGCAGATTGCTGGGCTTCCCATTGACTCCTTCTCCATTGACAATGGCATCATTGTATCCAATTCCAGACGCTGGGCCTTAATGATTGACCCTCAGGGGCAGGCCAATAAGTGGATCAAGAATATGGAGAAAGCAAATAAGCTGTCAGTCATCAAGTTCTCGGATACGAACTATGTGAGGACGCTAGAACATGCCCTGCAGTTTGGTACCCCAGTCTTACTAGAAAATGTTGGGGAAGAGTTGGATGCCTTTATTGAACCCATCTTGCTCAAGTCCACATTCAAACAGCAAGGGGTTGAGTACATGAGGCTTGGTGAAAACATCATCGAATACTCCAGAGATTTTAAGTTATATATCACAACCCGTTTGAGGAACCCACATTACCTCCCTGAGGTGGCCGTGAAAGTCTGTCTCCTCAACTTTATGATCACTCCCTTGGGCCTCCAAGATCAACTCCTTGGCATCGTGGCTGCCAAGGAGAAGCCAGAACTTGAAGAGAAAAAGAACAAGTTGATTGTGGAAAGTGCCAAGAACAAGAAACAACTAAAGGAAATTGAAGATAAGATATTGGAGGTCCTTTCCCTTTCTGAGGGCAACATACTTGAGGATGAGACTGCCATAAAAATTTTGTCTTCTTCCAAAGTGCTGTCTGAAGAAATCTCTGAGAAACAGGAAATTGCTTCAGTGACAGAAACGCAGATCGATGAGACCCGTATGGGCTACAAGCCAGTGGCTGTTCATTCTGCCACCATCTTCTTTTGTATCTCTGACCTGGCCCACATTGAACCCATGTACCAGTACTCCCTGACATGGTTCATAAACCTCTACATGCAGTCTCTGGCCCATAGCAAGAAGAGCGAGGAACTAGAGCTACGAATTGAGTACATCATTGATCATTTCACCCTCAGCATCTACAACAACGTCTGCCGCTCTCTGTTTGAGAAGGACAAGCTGCTTTTCTCCCTCCTCTTGACAATAGGAATCATGAAAGAGAAAAAGCAAATTAATGAGGAAATTTGGTACTTTCTTCTAACTGGAGGCATTGCCTTGGACAACCCTTTTCCCAACCCAGTTTCTGAGTGGCTGTCTGAGAAGGCATGGGCAGAAGTGGTCCGTGCATCGGCATTGCCAAAACTGAAAGGCCTTATGGAACATTTGGAACAAAATGGTAATGAATGGAAGTTCATCTATGACTCAGCCTGGCCCCATGAGGAAACATTCCCTGGATCTTGGAAGTTTCTTCATGGTTTGGAGAGGATGGTGATCCTCCGATGTTTGCGGCCTGACAAAATGATTCCAGCCATTCGGGGGTTCATTGCTGAACACATGGGAAGTGTGTACATTGAAGCCCCTACGTTTGATCTCCAGGGGTCCTACAGTGATTCCAACTGCTGTGCACCGTTGATATTCGTGTTATCTCCAGGTGCAGACCCAATGGCAGGTAAGGGTAGAATGTTGTGTGAGGAATATTAATGGATAACAATAGCTTGCCTCTACTGAGCAGGAATCTCAAACTCAAATGGCTTTGAAGGGCATTCCAATTAACAGACTAAGGCAGGGCTGGGACAACATAAGACTTCTTTTCTGGCCTAAAGAGGGCAGCTCTTTTGTATTGTGCCATTTGATAATGTGATCTTAGGATGATCAGATTATCTGCTTCTTCAAGAGAAACCAGAAAGGTAGAAATCATCCATTTAAAAAAATATTTATTTGGCTTCATCACGTCTTAGTTGCAGCATATGGCATCTTCTTTGCATCATGTGGGATCTTTCATTATGGTGTACTGGCTTAGTTACTCTGAGGCATGTGGGATCTCTGTTCCCTGATCAGGCATTGAACTTGTGTCCCCTGCATTGCAAGGCAGACTGTTAACCACTAGACCACCAGGGAAGTCCCAAAAATCACCCATTTTTAAATTTTGATAACTCATTCAATTTTTTTAAAAAAACTTTAAGAGGGTTCAGTTCAGTTCTGTCACTCAGTCATGTCCGACTCTTCGCGACCCCATGAATCGCAGCACACCAGGCCTCCCTGTCCATCACCAACTCCCGGAGTTCACTCAAACTCATGTCCATCGAGTTGGTGATGCCATCCAGCCACCTCATCCTCTGTTGTCCCCTTCTCCTCCTGCCCCCAATCCCTCTCAGCATCAGAGTCTTTTCCAATGAGTCAACTCTTTGCATGAGGTGGCCAAAGTACTGGAGCTTCAGCTTCAGCATCATTCCCTCCAAAGAAATCCCAGGGCTGATCTCCTTCAGAATGGACAGGTTGGATCTCCTTGCAGTCCAAGGGACCCTCAAGAGTCTTCTCCAATACCACAGTTCAAAAGCATCTTAGCCAGGGCTAGATATAGCCTGGTGACTGCTAGTTTATCACCTTTGTCTTAGACCATTTTCTCAGACCATTGTTCCTCTCAGCTATGCTTTTTCTCTTCTTTGAATCTTTAAATTTTTTGAGTAATTGATGCCTCATGTAGTAAAAAAAAATGCAAAAAGCATAGGATTATGGCTCCATTAGGACCATTTTGTTACCTCAACAGACATTTGGCGAAGTGGGAGAACACTTTTGTTCTCACAAATAGGGGGTACTACTGGCATCTAGTAGGTAGAAGTAAAGGATGCTGCTAAACAGCCTACGATGCCCAGGGCAGCCCCCACAACAAAGGATTATCCAGACCATGATATAAACAGTACTGGGGTTTAGAAGAGCGAAAGGTACATCTTCCTCCTAACTCTCCCAGAAATAACTGCTACTAGTAGTTTGTGTAATTTTCCAGAAAGTGTGTGTGCACGTAAAAGGGTATGAGTTACTGATAGAAACAGATTCGTTTTTCTTAAAGCTTTAGTTTTCTCTGTTGTTGAAAAAAGAATACCAGAAATGTAAGTGGACAGATTGGCAGTTCTCCTGTGAAAACAGAAATTGGACATGTATTCTGACCTTGTTAGAAAGCCTACTTCAGAGAAAATCAGAAGAAGGAGCTGAAATGAACTGGTACTTTTCCAGGTTCCAACACTTAAATTATTGTTATTGTCAAAGCTCAATTCATGACCCCTTACTAGCGTCTTGCTTCTTCCCCTATGTTGTTTCTGTGGTAGGCTTATATAGGAAAAATGAGGGGAACTAGGAAAAGTAGAGAAAAGAAATGGAGGAAACAGTAGAATATGCTCTGTAAAATGATAACGTGTTGGGAGAGAACAGGGCTGTAAAATCTAATGCTGTATGTTCCTTATTCCTGTCCCTCTCTACTAGAGGCTTCATCAGATTCAGCTTGGATGATGTCCCAGGCAGCTGCAGACGCTGTGTCCCTCATAGTGTGTCATATTAGGAGACAGATACTGTCTGGTTGTCGTCTATCATTAAGATCGATCAGTGGGTTCAGGAGTTGTCAGTGGGATTCACGTCAATACTCCTCTACTGCCTCCTTTATAAAATTTCCCTTCAGCCTTTCGCCTAATATGGTGGCTCTCACTCTTGGCTGCACATTGAAATCACCTAAAGAACTTTAAGAAAATCTCCATGAAAAAATAAATACTGTATAATATCACTTATATGTATAATCTAAAATACAGCACAAATGAACCTGTCTATGAAACAAAACCAGAGTCACAGACATAGAGAAAAGGCTTGTGATTGCCAAGGAGGGGTTGGGAAGGGAAGGCTTGGAAGTTTGGGGTTAGTAGATGAAAATTATTATGTATAGAATGGATAAATAATAAGGCCCTACTGTATAGCACAGAGGAATGTATTCAGTAGCCAAGGATAAACCATAATGGAAAAGAATATAAAAAAGAATGTATATATAACGGAATCACTTTGCTGTACAGCAGAAACTAACACTACACTGTAAATCAACTATATGCTTTGATAAAAATAAATTAAAAGCAGCCAGTGAGAAAAACAAGATAACCTATAAAGAACAGCAGTTAGACTAGCAACCAGTGTTTCAATAGCAACAATGCAGTTTGTGGAATAATGCCATCATTGTGCTAAAGGAAAATATGCAAACATAAAGTCTATCTTTCAAGAATGAGAATGAAATAAAGAGAACATCTTAATTAAAAACTGAAAAAAAGAAAATCTTCATGTGGAGGCCTTGCCTTCTACCAATTAAATTAAAATCTTTGTAGGTTAGACCCAGGCATTGTGTTTTATAAAGCTTTTCAAATAATTTCAACATGCAGCCAATGTTGGGAACCAATGACCTAATGGTTTTACTGGCCTTAGAAAATCATTACCCAGATGCATTATTGCATTAGGGACTGCAAAATGATGAGAATTTAATTCTATCATTCCTCCCTCATAAATTAGCTGGAACTCTTCCATAAAGAAGAATTTTTCTTTATCAACTCTTTGGTTTACCCAGGAAGCAAAGGTTCTTGGCTCATACTCTATTTACCAGCTTTCAGAGTATTGAAAGCACGAAGAAGGTGGTTTTCTGGTACATTTATTAGTGCTTGGGTTTTAACATAGTGGATGTTTCACATATAGCAGTGTTTTACTCCACTCCTGCCATCATTCTTTTTGATGCTCAGATTATTCATCCTTTAGCCTATTAGGATAGGAGTACCTCCATGGCTATATGCTTTTCACATAACCCCAGTAGTTTTTGATAACGTCCTTGCTGTGTAGAACTACCATATATCATTCAGGCTTATCTTGAACAAGTGTTTCTCCAAGGAACTCCCAATTCCTTTATTGGGTCATGGTATTTGGAAACGTAGGGTTCCTGTCACTACTGAGTACATCATTGATTGCAGACCTTACTTTCCACTCATTCTCTTTTTGGCTGCATTCAACCTGCTTTTTTTATGCTAATTTTGAAAATGTATTTCTTTTTGGTTGCAGTGGGTCTTCATTGCTGCACATGGGCTTTCTCTATTTGTAGCGAGCGGGGGCTACTCTTCATGGAAGTGCATTGAGGAGGCTTCTGTTGTTGCGGGGCACAGGCTCTTATGCATGGGCTTCAGTAGTTGCAGCACATGGGGCTCAGTAGTTGTGGCACAAAGGCTTAATGTTGCTCCATGACAGTCTTCCCAGACCAAGCATAGGACCTGTGGCTTGAAGGACTTCATGTGATCTTTGGATTTCCCTGGTGGTTCAGATGGTAAAGAATTCACCTGTAATGCGGAACACCCAGGTTTGATCCCTGGGTCAGGAAGATCCCCTGGAGAAGGGAATGGCTACCCTCTCCAGTATTCTTGCCTGGAGAATCCCATGGACAGAGGAGCCTGATGGGCTACAATCCATATGGTCACAAGGAATTAGACACAATGGGAGAGAGTAACACTTCCACATTGAATTTTTATCTTCAATAACAATGCTTTCCATTTCTAGAAGTTTTATTTGTTTTGTTTCAAATTCATGTATTTTTTTCCCATAGAAGTCTGAAATTTAGGCTACTGACTCAGGAAGCAATGCAGAAGCTTGTCACTGGCCTAGAGCCTGGGTAAAAACAAAAAAGCAACAATTGTTCTGTGAGAAATTAAAATACCAAGCCTAGGCTATATGCAGATGAGGGTTTTAGAGTTATAGTACCCTGTGGTATGGGATTCTCAAGCTGAGAAATTTCCCGTAAAACTGATCCAGAATGGGAAAACCCTGGTGACACTAGTGATTGTGTATACGAAATTGTTCTGTTAGGGCACTCCTTAAACCCACAGTATGTCAGACTCCCACAGAATAACACAAACTTGCTGATTGTGAACTGACAATAAAAAAAAATTATAAACTATGTGAGGAAGCACATTACTATAAGGGATAATCAGCACATCAAACAATTAAGAGAATTAATACCTCCCCCCAGGATTATGAGGATATTATGGGCTGAATTTGTCCCTCCCAAGTCTGTATGTTAAAGACATAATTCCTAATACCTCAGAATGTGACTGTATTTGGAGATAAGGTTTTTAAATAGTTAACTGTGAGGTCATTAGGGTAGGTCCTAATCCAATATGACTGATGTCCTTAGAAGATTAGAACACAGATACAATGACAGGGAGAAGTCCATGCAAGGACACAATGAGAAGATGATGTGAGGAGAAAGTGAAAGTGAAGTCGCTCAGTCGTGTCTGACTCTTTGTGACCCCATGGACTGTAGCCTACCAGGCTCTTCTATCCATGGGATTTTCCAGGCAATAGTACTGGAGTGGATTGCCATTTTCTTCTCCAGGGAATCTTCCCAACCCAGGGATCGAACCCAGGTCTCTGGCATTCTAGACAGACGCTTTACTGATGTGAGGAGAAAATGGCCACAAACAAGCCAGGAAAAGAAGACTTAGAGGAAACCATGCCTGTCAGCACTTTGATTTTTTATTTCTAGCCTCCAGTGCAGAGAGAAAATAAATTTCTGTTGTTTAAGTCATCCAATCTTTGGTTATTTGTTATGGCAATCCTAGCAGATTAATATTGTCTCTGAGACAGACCATAAAAGAAACACACCTAGTTGAGCTATTTCAAATCCTAAAAGATGATGCTGTGAAAGTGCTGCACTCAATATGCCAGCAAATTTGGAAAACTCAGCAGTGGCCACAGGACTGGAAAAAGTCAGTTTTCATTTTAGTCCCAAAGAAAGGCAATCCCAAAGAATGCTCAAACTACCTCACAATTGCACTCATCTCACATGCTAGCAAAGTAATGCTCAAAATTCTCCAAGCCAGGCTACAGCAATACGTGAACCGTGAACTTCCAGATGTTCAAGCTGGTTTTAGAAAAGGCAGAGGAACCAGAGATCAAATTGCCAACATCCACTGGATCATAGAAAAAGCAAGAGAGTTCCAGAAAAACATCTATTTCTGCTTTATTGACTATGCCAAAGCCTTTGACTGTGTGGATCACAATAAACTGTGGAAGATTCTGAAAGAGATGGGAATACCAGACCACCTGACCTGCCTCTTGAGAAATCTGTATGCAGGTCAGGAAGCAACAGTTAGAACTGGATGTGGAACAACAGACTAGTTCCAAATAGGAAAAGGAGTACGTCAAGGCTGTATATTATCACCCTGCTTATTTAACTTATATGCACAGTACATCATGAGAAATGCAGGGCTGGAAGAAGCACAAGCTGGAATCAAGATTGCTGGGAGAAATATCAATAACCTCAGATATGCAGATGACATGACCATTATGGCAGAAAGTGAAGAGGAACTAAAGAGCCTCTTGATGAAAGTGAAAGAGGAGAGTGAAAAAGTTGGCCTAAAGCTCAACATTCAGAAAACTAAGATCATGGCATCTGGTCCCATCACTTCATGGGAAATAGATGGGGAAACAATGGAAACAGTGTCAAACTTTATTTTTGGGGACTCCAAAATCACTGCAGATGGTGATTGCAGCCATGAAATTAAAAGACGCTTACTCCTTGGAAGGAAAGTTATGACCAACCTAGATAGCGTATTGAAAAGCAGAGACATTACTTTGCCAACAAAGGTCTGTCTAGTCAAGGCTATGGTTTTTCCTGTGGTCATGTATGGATGTGAGAGTTGGACTGTGAAGAAAGCTGAGCGCTGAAGAATTGATGCTTTTGAACTGTGGTGTTGGAGAAGACTCTTGCTAGTCCCTTGGACTGCAAGGAGATCCAACCAGTCCATTCTACAGGAGATCAGCCCTGGGATTTCTTTGGAAGGACTGATGCTAAAGCTGAAACTCCAATACTTTGGCCACCTCATGTGAAGAATTGACTCATTTGAAAAGACCCTGATGCTGGGAGGGATTGGGGGCAGGAGGAGAAGGGGATGACAGAGGATGAGATGGCTGGATGGCATCACTGACTCAATGAACATGAATTTGTGTGAACTCTGGGAGTTGGTGATGGACAGGGAGGCCTGGTGTGCTCTGATTCATGGGGTCACAAAGAGTCAGACATGACTGAACGACTGAACTGAACTGAACTGAAGAATCATTAAAGAAGAAAAACTCACAAACAAAATATAACACTGGCTGCCTCTGAGGAAGAGAGATGTGAAAGAGACCTACTTGAAATTTCACTGTCCAAATACCAGTTTTCCTAGTAAGTTTGTAAAAGCCCAGTTCCTAAATTAACTTATTTACAAAGCAGAAACAGAGTCACAGATGTAGAAAACAAATATAGTTACCAGTGGGCAAAGAGGGTAGGGATAAACTGGGAGATTGGGATTGACACATACACATATAACTAATAAGGACCTACTGTATAGCACAGGGAACTCTTTTTAATATTCTGTAATGACCTATATGGGAAAAGAATCTAAAAAAGAGTGGATACATGTATTTGTGTAATTGACTTACTTTGTTGTGGACTTGAAGCTAACACAGACCCCATGGACTGTAGCCTGCTAGGCTCCTCCACCCATGGGATTTTCCAGGCAAGAACACTGGAGTGGATTGCCATTTCCTTCTCCAGGAGATCTTCCCAATCCAGGGATCGAAACCTGGTCCCCTGGACCACAGGCAAACTCTTTACCGTCTGAGCCACCAGGGAAGCCCAAAATACTGGAATGGATAGCCATTTCCTTCTCCAAGAGATCTTCCCGACCCAGGGATCGAACTTGGGTCTCTGGCACTGCAGGCAGATTCTTTACTATCTGAGCCACAGGGGAAGCCAGATCAACTATACTCCACTAAAAATGAAATGTAAACCCCCTTTTCTGTGTTGTTATTGTTAATATGGTCTTAAGTAGCCTGTTCTCTTTCAAAAGTCCTTTTTCTTCCTGATCTCAGGCCTGCTGAAATTTGCTGATGATCTTGGCATGGGAGGTACCAAAACACAGACCATCTCCCTTGGCCAAGGCCAAGGCCCTATTGCTGCCAAAATGATCAACAGTGCCATCAGAGATGGGACCTGGGTGGTCTTACAGAATTGTCATCTGGCCACAAGCTGGATGCCTGCTCTGGAGAAGATCTGTGAGGAGGTGATTGTTCCTGAGAGCACCAACGTGGGATTCAGGTGAGATGTTGTCCCACCACTGTGTCTCTGGGCCCCAGTCTTGAGCTCCAGATGTCATGGTAATGACTGGGAATCCAAACAAGACACAGTTCAACTCTTAAGAAGCTCTCAGTCTAGGAGAAGGCAGACCATATATGAATAATGTTGATACCATGCAGTCCTTGCTGTACTTGTTTGAACAAGAATGGACAAGGAAGGAAAAGTTGAGGAAGGCCTTGAGTATTGAAAGATAAACAGGAATTTTCCAGGAAGGACATTCCAGACAAAAGGGACAACATTTGTAAAAGCAAAGGAAACACCAAGAAGTTATCTTGTGATTCTGGGGTATATGCTGTGAGAAACTGTTGTAGGGAGGTGATATGATATATGTCTGAAAAGATAGATTTAATACCAGCAAGTTAGTTTTAAAACTTATTGGTCAAAAAAAAAAAATCCCACCTGTAATCTCGCTACTTGCTCTATCTTCTATTTCTGGAGATCCATGGAATTTTAATCAGTCTTGGAAGCAGCCGTTCGTTTTCTATGAACTTTAAAGTCCAGCAAGACTAGTCCTAAATTTTTGCATTTAGAGAATGATGAAATGAACCAGATAGGCTTTCAAGTCTTTTAACTTAGATTTTCAGTGATCTAATTATTCTGGACCGGGGTGAGCAAACTATGTCCAAATCCAGTCTGCAGCCTGTGTTTATATAGCTTACAATCTAAGAATAGCTTTACATTTTTTTATGGTTGAAAAAATAGAAGAATAATATTTCATGACATGTGAAAATTATATAAAATTAAATTTCAGTGTCTATAAATAGAGTTATAGTTTTATTGAAATATAATCATATTCACTCACGTATTGTCTACAACTGCTTCTATGCTTCAAGTAATTGTGACAGAGACCATATGGCACGCCAAGTCTAAACCACTTACTGTTTGATCCTTCATAGGAAAAGTTTGCCAAATCCTGTACTAGGCAACAAAGTTTGCTAGTTATTTTTATTTTAGTTATGTCTGCCTGAAAATAGAAAAGTGTTTGGTGTTTATTTACAAAGCCAGATTAGGCCATAGTTGATTGTATTCATGTAAGGCTCATACAAGATTAATGTAGAAGTTTAAGAGGGAATCCATTAATTTCAAGAATTCTATTTTGTATGGGATGCTGAGTTGTTTCATTTATTATCAGTTACATACTCAATGAAGAAAAATTATTCATGTTGACATCTAAGACTTCTTGACCCCAAAGTTGGAGAAGGAAATGGCAACCCGCTCCAGTACTCTTGTCTGGAAAATTCCGTAAATGGAGGCGCCTAGTAGGCTACAGTCCATGGGATCGCAAAGAGTCGGACACAACTGAACGACTTCACTTTCACTTTCACTTTTAACTTAACCCCAAAGTCACAAGCTTAAGTGCTTACACAAGCCAGCAATGTAACATAAATGACTG
The DNA here is from genome assembly GCF_055505025.1 of Bos grunniens. Lineage (NCBI taxonomy): Eukaryota > Metazoa > Chordata > Mammalia > Artiodactyla > Bovidae > Bos > Bos grunniens. The sequence goes on from NC_141189.1 coordinate 24,040,724, forward strand.
AAGAGGATTTGGGCACGAGAAATATTCCACTTTCCACACTGCCGTATCTATCATCATGGGCATTCAGCCTCAGTTGAATATCAGCAGGGAGTGGTGGGGACTGTGGTAAACTAGAAGCACATGCCCCATAGAGATGAGCTACTCCTGCAAAGTGACAGCTAACTGTTGCCAAGCAGGCATGAAGGCCTCTTGTGTCCAGATTTTCTGATTATTTTAAAGGAAAGATGGGAAACCAGAATTTTAAAGAAAGAAAGTGAAGTCACTCAGTCGTGTCTAACTCTTTGCAACCCCATATAGATTGTAGTCTACCAGGCTCCTCCATCCATGGGATTTTCCAGGCAAGAGTACTGGAGTGGGTTGCCATTGCCTTCTCCAGAGGATCTTCCCAACCCAGGGATTCAACCCGGGTCTCCCACATTGTAGGCAGACGCTTTACCGTCTGAGCCACCAGGGAAGCCAGAATTTTAAAAGAAAGCCCTAGATTTGTAAAAGTTGGCAACTACTTCAAAAATATGTTGCAGCATTATGTTGGTTTGCATGGTGAGAGTTAAACATCAGCCAGCTGCAAACTGAGGTCAGGTCATAGGCCACCAGTTTATGGCCTCTCCTTCCCCTCTGAGCCCTGTACTTGGACCATAGCAGGCTGCCCACCAGCCCTTACCACATCCCCAACTTTTCTTCCTCCATGTGGTTGCTCAGCCTGTGTCTTTAATGACTTTTCACCCCCAAATCTGCCTGTTGGAAACCTTTCTAATGTCTAACAAAACAACCCCACAAAAATGAAACAAAACAGATGCCACAGTATATATGTAGCTTGAGCCTGAGTAAGAAAAGCAAATGAAAAACAATATGCTTACATGTTAAGCTGTAGATGGTAAAATTATATATATATATATATATATATATATATGTTTCTTACTAAATACTTTTGCCTATGTTCTCATTTTTTTACGGACATAGGTAAAACTTTATTATTTAAGGAAAAAAATCTTCCATATTCTCAAGACCCATTTCAAATGCCACTGGCCTCTATGACAGAAGTCAGCAAACTTTTCTTGTAAGGGGCCAGATAGTGAATATTTTAGGCTTTGCAGGCCATATTGTCAAATGCAGCTATTCAACTCAGCTGTTGTAGCATGAAAGCATCCCTAAATAATTTGTAAATAAAGGGGTGTGGCCATGTTCCAATAAAACTTTATTTATAAAAATAGGTTAAGGCTAGATTTGACTCAGTAGTTTGCAGACATCTGCTCTCCCCACCCCATGTATCCCCACAGCCTATTACTGCCCTCCCTCCCTGCAGTCTAGATTTTAAAACTTCTTGGCACTGTTTGCTTGTCCTTTCTCCCCTCCTCAGCTCCCATTTCCCTTCGCCTCTTCCGCATCCCCCCACCCTGCCCCTGACACCCCCAGCAGCAAGACTGTGAGTAATCTGGAAGCAAGAAACAAGGTGTGTCCTTGAAAGCCCCACTTGACCTTGCTATACCTCTGTTTCCTCACTGGTAAAGGGGATGGTAAATCAGAGGGTGGCTGTGAGGATTAAAGAAAATGAAGGGACATAAATTCTCAGCATTGGGTTCAACATCTATCAGAGTATTAAAAAAATGGTAGCTATTTTTTTGTTACTGTTTTTTAATATATGTATTACATTGCTCTAAATAATTGGATCTGTTTCTTTTCTAGACTCTGGTTAACCAGCTATCCATCAGAGAAGTTTCCAGTCAGCATCCTCCAGAATGGGATTAAAATGACCAATGAGCCCCCTAAAGGGCTCCGGGCCAATCTTTTGCGCTCTTACCTCAATGACCCCATCTCAGACCCTGTGTTCTTCCAAAGCTGTACCAAAGCAGTGATGTGGCAAAAGCTATTGTTTGGCCTTTGCTTCTTCCATGCCATCGTTCAAGAGAGGAGAAACTTTGGACCCCTAGGTGAGAGGTGACAGCATACCTGGATTGCTGGGGGAAAGATCACACAGATGCAGAAATGCATTCAAGTTTGTAGTCAGGGTTGCCAGTAAAATAAGGTGTAAGAAAAAAGATAAGGTATAAGTACATTCCATGTAGTATTTGGGGCATATTTATACTAAATATGATTTGTTGTTTATCTGAAATTAATTTCACTGAGTGTCCGTGCCAGATTAGGATCAGGGTCAGGGAAAGAGGTGATGCCCCAGAATCAGAGGTCTCCTAATTACTGAAGTTATGTGATAATGAGAAGATTGAAAGCTCTTCCCTTTGGTGTGTATTTGCCTGGCTTGGGTACAATGGCCATTCTGCAGGGAATTTTTACCAGGTGATTTATAACAGTTTAGGTTGCTCTCTTTACATGTGCATAACAGTGAAAGAAATACAACTGTGAAATCTGTCTGTGCTTCTCCTTGAAAAAAATAAACATAAATTTCTTTATTAATGTAACCTATCCATGGCCTAACTTAAGTGACTTAGTATTCTTGTTGGAACAGATCATCAAACTAAATACAGATCCCAAGTCACCATGATTTTAAGGATGGATTATTTTTCTCATGGAGAATGGATGGATATTCATATCATTTCTCATGGATCATTTTTCTCATTATTAATCCCATGGGCTGCCTCCAATTCTTTTCTTGAAATGACCCACCCCAAGGTATTCTTAGCAATTCTGGGGGGTTACCAAAGGAGGCAAATTGTTTTGGTGATTCTCTCCGAGCATTCTCTTTCCTTCTACCTGTCCCAGTTAGCGCCATACCACCTGACTCTTCCACTTAGGGTTTCAAGGATGAGACAGCCAAAGTGGACACTCCCTCTACACTTGCATCTCACACACCACATTCTTCCATCCATGCCTAACCTCCCAAAATCCATACAACAATTTGGCTTATAGTCAACTGCCCAGTTGTGTTTTGTTTGCCAGAACACAAGTTTTTGGGTTTTTTAAAATTTATTCATTTATTTATTAATAATAAATAATTGTTGGCTGCACTGGCTCTTCATTGCTGCCTGAGGGTTTTCTCCAGTTCCAGCGAGTGAGGGCTACTCTTCATGGCAGTGGCTTCTCCCATTGCAGAGCACCGGCTCTAAGGTACGGGCTCAGTAGCTGTGGCACACAGGCTTAGCTGCCCCACTGCGCGCGGAATCTTCCACACCAGGGAGCAAACCTGTGTCCCCTGTGTTGGCAGGCAGGCTCTTAGTCACTAGGCCACCAGGGAAATCCAGGTTTTTGTTGTGTTTAATTTGAATGTGAATTATTTGGGAGGAAATGAAACATCTCCATTGAATGCAGGTCCCGCCACACCCTACTGTCTTACATCAGGCCTGCTTCATACATTTATGTGACTTGTATAGCCCCACTCTATTAGCCTTTGCCCTGCTTCATTCTGTACTCCATGGCCAAATTTGCCTGTTATTGCAGATATTTCTTGACTTCCTACTTTTGCATTCCAGTCCCCTATAATGAAAAGGACGTCTTTTTTGGGTGTTAGTTCTAAAAAGTCTTGTAGATCTTCATAGAACTGTTCAACTTCAGCTTCTTCAGCATTACTGGTTGGGGCATAAGCTTGGATTACCGTGATATTGAATGGTTTGCCTTGGAAACAACCTGTCACTTCATGGGAAATAGATGGGGAAACAGTGGAAACAGTGTCAGACTTTATTTTGGGGGCGCTCCAAAATCACTGTAGATGGTGATTGCAGCCATGAAATTAAAAGACACTTACTCCTTGGAAGGAAAGTTATGACCAACCTAGATAGCATATTGAAACCAGAGATATTACTTTGCCAACAAAGGTCCATCTAGTCAAGGCTATGGTTTTTCCAGTGGTCATGTATGGATGTGAGAGTTGGACTGTGAAGAAAGCTGAGCGCCGAAGAATTGATGCTTTTGAACTGTGGTGTTGGAGAAGACTCTTGCGAGTCCCTTGGACTGCAAAGAGATCCAACCAGTCCATCGAAAAGGAGATCAGTCCTGGGTGTTCATTGGAAGGACTGATGCTGAAGCTGAAACTCCAATACTTTGGCCACCTCTTGCGAAGAGTTGACTCATTGGAAAAGATTGATGCTGGGAGGGATTGGGGGCAGGAGGAGAAGGGGACGACAGAGGATGAGGTGGCTGGATGGCATCACCAACTCGATGGACATGAGTTTGAGTGAACTCCGGGAGTTGGTGATGGACAGGGAGGCCTGGCGTGCTGCGATTCATGGGGTCTCAAAGAGTCGGACTGAACTGAACTGAACTGATAGCCCCACTGGGCATTTATCATTATAAACTTTGGAAATACAGTGGAAGGAGGGGAATTCTCAAAGCTAACTTAGTATTGCCCAATCACAGATACTGCTCTCTACCTAGTCACTAAGTCGTATCTGACTCTTGCAATCCCATGGACTGTAGCCTTCCAGGTTCCTCTGTCCATGGGATTCTCCAGGCAAGAATACTGGAGTGGGTTGCATTTCCGTTCCCACTAAACCTATGCTTTAGTGTTATTTTTGGCGTCCTATACGTTACCATGGTATTCCAGCCAGGGTGAGTAATCCTATTTCACAAATCCCAGGATGGTAACATCTTCCTTAACAAATGGGGAGATCCATAAAGTAATTGACTTTAGAATGGATTTTTTTTTCAGCAGCATGTCTCCCACGCTGACAGTAAATACCAAAGCTAATAGTTGGCAAGGTGCTTAATATTCATGGGACTGAAAAGAGGCTCTTGATCCATGATGATGTTTAACTTAACTAGCCCAATCTCTGAGTGGGAATTAAGAACTCTCATCCTGAAGCATCTAATTCATCTTTGCCTCATGCAGGTTGGAATATTCCTTATGAATTCAATGAATCTGACCTGAGGATTAGTATGCGACAGATCCAGATGTTTCTGAATGATTACAAGGAGGTGCCATTTGATGCTCTGACCTACCTGACAGGTATTTATGGGAGGAGGTTTTGAGGTGCCATTTGATGCTCTGACCTACCTGACAGGTATTTATGGGAGGAGGTTTTGACAACCACAAACCTCCACAATTATGCTCCACCTTCCTGCTCCTCTGCTCCCAGCTCCATTCGTTTACTCACTTATGCCTTCAACAAACATTGAGCTCTTACTGATGCTGGTCACCATGCTGGATATTGTAAAACAAAAAAACAACATACCAAAAAATCAAGATTAATCCCTCCTCTTAAGTGGTGCACAGTCTACAAAGGGAGAGAAATATAACAAAATAAATGACAATACAGTGGTAAGTTCAATAAGAGGAACATTTATAATGTAGAAAGGCAGCACAATGATCAAATTTCAGATATGGGGTGGGATGATTAGGGATAACTTCCTTAAGGCATTAAAGATGGTTTTGAGGGATAAGTAGGAGTTTTACTACTGGAAGAAGAAAGTGGGAGTGGGTGGTGAAAAAAGAAGGCGAGTGCTCCCAGCAGAGATACCCTGCGGTGAAAATGACCCTTGCTGGTTTGTATTAAAGCAATTCATCAGCTGTATCATCAATATATACCAGTACATAATATGGAAGAATGTAAATATATAAAACTGGGTCACTGCCTTCAAGAAAAATACCATGTAATCCTAGAGAGAGGACATAAAATGGGCTAATTTAGATGGGCTAAATGAGTGGGTTACTATGGCCAAAAGTCAAAGTGCAGCTCAAAAGAAAAACCTGGGCATCTTCAAGGTCACATACAAGTTCCTCCCTCAACTCTGGATCCTTTCCCCAGTCAAATGTCAGGTGCATTATCTACATCATTCAGTGTTCACAGTAATCTTATAAGCTTCGTGTTAGTGACCCTGTTTTACAGCTGGCAAAACCAAGATCTTAGCACAGGGGTTCTCAGCTAAGGGTGATTTTACCTCCTAAGGGACATTTGACAAATTGAAGAGACATTTTTTTGTTGTCACAACTAAATGGATGTTCTACTGGGTAGAGGCCAGGATGCTGCTAAACATCCTCAATGCACAGGACAGCCCCCTACAACACAGAACTACTCAGTGTACAACACGTCAATCATGCCAAGATTCAGAAATTCTGCTTTAGAGTGATTAAATTCAGTTTAAAGTACAAGGTGACACAGACCTTACTTCAGCACAGTGTCCCCTAAAACAAAACCCCAAGTGACATACACAACATAAGTTCAGTGGATTTTAGTTTGGTGAAAGAACTTTTCCAAATAAGTGAGCCATATTCCCATTATTCCAGGCCACACAGAAGCACATCCCAGAGCTCTTCTTCAGATCACAGAATGAGTGCATAAGTGTCCTGGGATGTGGTCTTAGTGTTGGACTGCCTGGCAGCTTATAAACCAACCCACCCCAGTTGTGCCAGCTGGCCTGAGGATAGTCACTTTCCAACTGTACCAATCAGGATAGCCTAGTTAGGCTGAGATGATAAGCAGTCTCCAAATATCAAGGATGTAAGACACCAAAGGTCTATTTCTTGCCCATCCTGTTAAACACGTCCAGTGTGAATTGGCAAGGTCTCTGTTCATTGTAATTGTCTATCAGAGGCACAGTTGGCAAAGGCTGTACCAACTTTTGATGCCACCATCTCAATGTATACTTGTGTGGTCACTGCCACAGAGGTAGCACTGAAGAGCTCATGTTGGGAATTAAATATGTAAGAAGTTGTCACCTGGCCACACCTCACTGCAAGAAGTGTAGTGAGGGAAGTGTAGGAGAAGGGAAGGGTAACCTTCCTATGTGCCTGGAAGGAAAGACGAACCAGATAGAGATGACTATCAGAGCTCCGAGACCAAGAGACAAACTAACCAAAGAGATAGGTCTTGTTTGAAGAGTGGTGATCTAAATAGATGGACTGAAGTCGAATACATTCTTAGTCTGGTACCCCCAGCCCTGTGGCAGAGCCAATGGGAAATCTTGAAGAGATATAAAACGTATCCTGTTTCTGTAGAAACTTGTGTTCTTGCTGTAAAGAAGAGATATATAAGTAAAGAAATGCACCTTCCTTCATGAACATAAAACCCAGGGCCTTAAGGGTACCCCCTGAGGTAGACTTTGCTGACGAGGGGGTGGTGGTGGCACCCTGACCATGACCCTGCACCTCAGGTTTTCCTTCACCTGTAGTCCCTCTTTGGTCCTTTCTAGCACTGCCAGGCTGACTTCAGGGGGAACCACTCTCCCTTTAATATTGTAGTTTAGTGTCGTCATAAACCTACTTACAGCTGGGACAAACTACAGTGTTCACACTAAATTTTGCTGAAGGCCTGAGGGTGGTGGTTTAAGGTAAAGCAGTTTCTGTAGGGCTCAAATTATTACCCAGTAGGTATAAACGTCCCCTTAGTCTCTTACTTCTCCCATTATGAGCCACCAAGATGTTCCTCTTAGTCATTTAGACCCCTGCAATGCCAAGAGAAGCTGAGGCCTCTTCAACTTGTCGTACTTCCTGCTTCATGTCCATAGACCTGCCCTCTCCTAGCATGGTTGGAATTGGAAATGAACCCCCCCTTCAGGAGAGGCTTTGCATGTGCACGCACACACACACACAGATGTGTCTTTTCCTTTCAAATTAATGTGTTGTTTCCAACTTCCAAATATCAGGTAACACACACACTATTGAATCTGATCCAGCTAGAAAATGCATCCGGGGTTGCTGTCTCCTCAAAAGAATTACCTAATTCTTTTTGTAGAAATCTGAGTGTAGAAACCTGAGTTACAGAGAATGATGTTGATCATGGGGATGGGGGTAGGAGAGTCATATCCCAAAGCAGTGTCTATGGATAATCTCAATTTTCTAAATTTGTGAAAGTGATAATTGAATGTCTTCTATATGCCAAGCATTGTGCTAAATGTTTTATAAGTATTGTTAACCACAACCATGTAAGATGGGTATGCAGTTATCTCTTACTGACAGATGAGAAACTGCTAATAAGTGGCAAAAGTTGGAGCCTAGAAATTGGCTGAAATTGGAACTCAGTACTGTCTCATGCCACAGTTCTTACCCTGAACCACATTTCTATGCTGTTTTTCACATATATGTACACAGATACACAAATGTCCAGACGAATATCTGGAAGATGCCTAAATGTTAACAGTTACATTACTTGAAATAATTGGTGACAGTATTGCTTTTATTTCAGTTTATTGCTATTTTCTAAATTCTAATATAGGAACATGTATTATTTTTGTAGCAACCATAATACCCAAAAGGTCTGGTCTTAAACTAAGCTGAGCATGGTTTTTAGCAACCCTGTGTCTCATTGTTGGCTGGAGGAATCCTCTGTTTTAGATTAATGACCAAGTTCATTATGGATTCAACTTCTTCTGTTGGCTATCCCCAGGGGAATGTAATTATGGAGGCAGAGTAACGGATGACAAAGATAGGAGGCTCCTGCTATCCCTTCTGTCCATGTTCTACTGTAAGGAAATCGAGCAGGACCATTACTTTCTTGCTCCTGGAGACACTTACTACATCCCTCCTCATGGCTCCTACCAGGTAAGGGGCAGGAGGAGCCTGCCAGCCTCCATGTGGCTAGGGTTGCAGTTGTATCCAAGGAGGGCCCAGGGATAGCTTGGGTTTCCTGACTTGGGTCCATAAGCTATTTCGAATCTTCCAAAAAGCCTACAAGACAGACCTTATTACTATCTAGTGAATCCTAGGCATTTGGTAGATAAGATCTTTCAAAATATGGGGTCCATCTGGGGGGAAAAGGAAGGGATGGTTAAGATGAAGCTTTGCTGGTGAACAGGTTGGAAACTGTTACTTGAAACCAAAGGTTCAGAAGGTAGCACAGGGAGGGACAGAAAAACTGAATGGGAGAATGATAAATGGAAGAAGAAAATGAGATCTGAAGGATGAAAAGGGCTTGCTTTTATTGAGTACCTGTTATATACCAAGGCCTTATTTCTTCATAACCTCATTTATCTTCCCATTTGCAGATATGGAAACGGGGCTTTCGGGTGACTAGATCAACGTTACACAATTAGTTTAAGATGGAGCTAGGACCCAAATCCAGTTCTGTCTGAATCCAAATCTAATTTTGTCTCCAAAGCCAAGACTGCTGGTAGAGCAGGAGGGAAGCCAGCAGAGGTGGGAGGGGAGATAACCCATCTACCTTCATATTTATACTCACTGTTCAGAAACCTGTAGGAGGGAAAGCTTGTGAATGTCTTGGCCCTGATGATGTGTGCATGTGTGTGTGTATGGCCTGTGCTACCAAAACAGTGTGATTTCTATGTGGGTCTGGTCTGGCCAAACCCTGGGTGATCTGTGGGAGCCCAAGAGCCTGAACTTACATTAACTGAAGATTTTCTTTCCAGTCGTATATCGACTATCTCAGGAACCTCCCTATCACAGCCCACCCAGAAGTGTTTGGCCTCCATGAGAATGCTGACATCACCAAAGACAACCAGGAAACCAACCAGCTATTTCAAGGGGTGCTCCTGACCCTCCCTAGGCAGTCAGGAGGGAGTGGCAAGTCCCCTCAGGTAACTAGGCTTGAATTCAATTTCCTAGGCAATCTTCCCTCTACTGGGCATGCAGGATTATGGGTGATGACCAAGAAGGAAGAAAAGCAGAGGCGTGGCAGACCCCTGAGGAAGGGCATGGATGCTCTGGTCTTAACTGTTGAGAGCCCTTAAATACTGAACTAGTTTCTTAAAATGTCAGTCATTCCTGTATAACCTTCGTGATTCATTGTTACAGCCACATATCATCTATACTCCATTTACATAATATTTTAAAACAAATCTCTTTTGCTTGAAAACATTTTAAAAACTGCACATCAGGATTGTAACTGAAAACAAATCCAGTACCATTTCGATAAAGTCATGACAGCCACAAAAAGAAAATGAAGGCTAAACATTATTAGGTTCTTCTGGCTGCTGCTGCTGGGGTCTTGCTGGCTCCTTGGGAAAAGAGGAGGATCAACAAGTGTTACAGAACGTTTAATTAGTCCTGACCTTAACATTCAGAAAGTGAAGATCATGGCATCTGGTCCCATCACTTCATGGGAAATAGATGGGGAAACAGTGGAAACAGTGTCAGACTTTATTTTTCTGGGCTCCAAAATCACTGCAGATGGTGACTGCAGCCATGAAATTAAAAGACACTTACTCTTTGGAAGAAAAGTTATGACCAACCTAGATAGCATATTCAAAAGCAGAGACATTACTTTGCCAACAAAGGTCCATCTAGTCAAGGCTATGGTTTTTCGAGTGGTCATGTATGAATGTGAGAGTTGGACTGTGAAGAAAGCTGAGCACCAAAGAATTGATGCTTTTGATCTGTGGTGTTGGAGAAGACTCTTGACAGTCCCTTGGACTGCAAGGAGATCCAACCAGTTCATTTTAAAAGAAATCAGTCCTGGGTGTTCTTTGGAAGGAATGATGCTGAAGCTGAAACTTTGGTCACCTCATGCGAAGAGTTGACTCATTGGAAAAGACTGATGCTGGGAGGGATTGGGGGCAGGAGGAGAAGGGGACGACAGAGGATGAGATGGCTGGATGGCATCACTGACTCGATGGACATGAGTTTGAGTGAACTCCGGGAGTTGGTGATGGACAGGGAGGCCTGGCGTGCTGTGATTCATGGGGTCCCAAAGAGTCAGACACGACTGAGTGACTGAACTGAACTGACCTGACCTGACCTGACCTGAGACTTTCTCCTTGAAGGGAATGAAAAGAAAAAGGTGGCTAAAACTTGACAAGAGTGACTTTCTCACCATGTGATTCAATATTATTTCTCCAATATTGGAGACACCTGGAATCATTTTGGGTGCCTCCTATGATCATTTCACTTGGTCTACAGATGAGGGCAAAATGAGCCGTATAAGAAGTGACCCACGTCAAGGCACTCGTAAACCCAGAGGCAGTGCCAGATCCAAAACCACATCTCCTGACTCTGTCCTGTTCTCTCTTTTCCTTTTCTTCTCTTCTCCAAGTTCTAAGCCACCCCATGTTCAACTTTTCTTAGCTGTGGATTTTGCATACAGTTGGCTTTGCATAGCTGCAGGTTTTGCATCCTTGAGTTTGACCAAGATTGAAAATATTCAGAAAAAAATTTCCAAAAAGTTCCAAAAAGCAAAACTTGGATTTGCCTCACTTCAGCAGCTATTACATGACATTTACATTGTATTTACCACTATTTATATATCATTTACATTATTTTAGGTAATATAAGTAATCTGTAAATGATTTAAAGTATGAAGGGAAGGAGAGATGTGTGTAGGCTATATGCAAATACTACACCATTATACATAAGGGACTTGAGCATCTGTGGATTTTGGTTCTGCAACCAATTCCTAGTGGATTCCAAGGGATGATTCAATTTGGTTTCTTGATTTGGTTCATAGTACCATAAATGGTAATACATGTGAAGATAAAGCAGCCTGGTTTGTGTGTCTCAACTTAGGAAAGGAAATAGCTCTCACAGTGGGAAGGGGGGAAGAAGTATACATTCCAGCTTCCCAGAGTCACAGCGTGGCAGAGCTGTGTGTGTCTCCCATTCAGGTCCTCCTACTCCTCTTCCTACTCTTCCTCTGGGCCTTGTCCATTCCTTACTTGGCTAAATTCACTGGGCTATTCTTGCTCAATGCTGAGGAATGGTCTACTGCCTTCCCAGATGTCCACATCACTGGCTCTGAGCAAAGTCCCATCTGTACCAGGAGCTGGTTCTTAAGGAGCTGGCTATGAGAGCCTTGGGAGATTGTCTCCCAGGAGTGACCTTGAAGACTGGAGAAGCTCTGCAGGGTTCAGCACTTCCCTGAGGCTACCTGGCTGGCTGAGCAGGAATTCCCTGTCCAACCCTCAGGCCTTCGCTCTGGTCATGAGAACAGGACTCTCATTGTTTGGCTTAGAGGCAATGTCCTCCCTAAGTCTGGGGCCAGCAAGGGTAGCCTCCATACCTTCAAGGCAGAATTGGCTTCTGTAGGAAAGTTCCAAAAAAGCTCCTATAGACTAAGTTTAAAAAGACAAATGCTCACTGCCTTAGGTTTACCTGGACAAAGTCACAGCCCAGGGGTCTTGTTTCTCATTCACCTCTCTAATGCTTACACTTTAAGGAAGTGGTTGAGGATCTGGCCCAGGACATACTCTCCAAGCTTCCCAATGAATTTGACTTGGAGTTGGTCATGAAGTTGTACCCTGTGGTCTATGAAGAATCCATGAACACTGTCTTAAGGCAAGAGCTCATCAGATTCAACAGGTGGGCTATATGGTCTTACTTGGATCCTGGGAGTTAGAGTGTGAGGGGAAGGATCTAATAGGCAGTGACTAGAAAGGACACTTGATAAAGGTTGCTGTGCAGAGTTGGTTTGCCCTACCTGCAGGAAGGCCAATAAATAGGGGCATCCCAGCATGTGTTGGTCCAGGGTTAAATCATTCCTTCTATTCATTTGCTCTTATTCATTCACGTGACATCTGTTAAGTGGGGTTAAAACCAAAAGGCTAATAGTGAACATAATCATTAAAGCCACTTTTATTGAGCCTTTATTACCAGATATGGCTCCAAGTACCACTCAAGCCTTTGCATTCAAATCACGCAATAGTCTTATGTCCATTGGCTCCTCAACCAAGCACATACACCACATGTCTGAACCTGCGACCACAGACTCCAAATGCTGCTGTCTCCGTTTTTGCTCAATGGTCATTGCATAAAGGGACAGCCCTGACTCTGAAAGCCAAGGGAACTGGAAGAATTTCATCTAAGAATTGATTAGCCCCTTAGTTTTAGTGTTACTCTCTAGAGTCAGTAGTCAGTTGGCCATATGGGTAACCAAGCAAAATACAGAGTGTGAGTTAAGGTTGCTGACTGAGTCAATACCTTGGTATGATAGGATGCAGTCCTCATTCATCCAGACACGAGGCCAATGACTTTCCTTCTTTGCCATTCATTTGCCCCTAAGCTCATTGGAGCTCTTGGTGATTACAGTCACCTTCACTAGCCTTTGGGATTTCTTAGTAGCTCAGTTGGTAAAAAATCCACCTGCAATGCAGGAGACCCCGCTTCAATTCCTGGGTCAGGAAGATCCACTGGAGAAGGGATAGGCTACCCACTCCAGTATTCTTGGGCTTCCCTGGTGGCTCAGCTGGTAAAGAATCCACCTGCAATGCAGGAGACCTGGGTTTGATCCCTGGGTTGGGAAGATCCCTTGGAGAAGGGAACAGGCTACCCACTCCAATATTCTGGCCTGGAGAATTCCATGGACTGTGCTGTCCATAGGGTTGCAAAGACTCAGACACAACTGAGTGACTTTCACTAGTCTTTACCACTGGCCATTATAATGTAAGAGAAGAGGGTAATAGCACTTATATTTCAGTGCTGCTCAGGATTAATTACATTGGGCAATACTGCAACATACCTTCTCATTACCCTCTTTTTTTTTTTTTTTTTTTTTTGCCTATTCACCTAGTGGTATGAGAAGCCCAGAATGACAGTTCAGCTTCCAGTTCAGGGGAACCGTTATTGTGCCTTCTAGGGCAAACTTTCCTCCTTGAGTACTAAAAATCTTGAAACTAGCAGAGCTCATAGTTGCAAGAATAGAAATAGAACTTTTGCAAGTAGCTCTTTAGGTTTAATAGAGGTCTGTGGTATAATCCCTCAGAGCGTAGTTTTGCTCTTAACTCCTCAGCCAAGTATATACACCAATAACGTGTTTGAACCTTAAATTCCTCTTAATATAAATTAATGGTTACACATTCAGGAATCTGTTTCTTGGGTTTAAGCATTCTCATATCCATTTGGCTAGGATTCCATAAATCTTTGGACATGACAAGCTCTCTCTGGTAGCAGATTCATTGGCACTCTCAGGTCCCCCTGGACTTGGTGAGTCCCCACAATAGAGGCCAGAGACAAAGGCAGATGATCTTAGAATCTTTTAGGCTGCCCCTTCAGCTACCTTTTCTCAGGTAGGCATGAACCTCATAGTCTATAAAAAGAATTTTGTTTTTAAAACAAAGAAGCCTTAAAACTGCATTACCCTTTGACCCAGAAGTTCTACTTTTACTAAGAATATCATTATAAGTCTCTGCAAAGTTTGCTGTAGATGGATGTCCCTGCTGCTGCTAAGTTGCTTCAGTCGTGTCCGACTCTGTGCGACCCCATAGATGGAAGCCCACCAGGCTCCCCCATCCCTGGGATTCTCCAGGCAAGAACATTGGAGTGGGTTGCCATTTCCTTCTTCAGTGCATGAAAGTGAAAAGTGAAAGTGAAGTCGCTCAGTTGTGTCCAACTCTTTGCGACCCCATGGACTGCAGCCTACCAGGCTCCTCCATCCATGGGAGTTTCCAGGCAAGAGTACTGGAGTAGGTGGCCATTGCCTTCTAGTAATGTTATTTACAGTAACAACAATCTAGAAATAATATGCTTCAGCAAGAGGAATAATTAGATAAAATGGAACACCTTGCAGTCATTAGAAAGTATGATTTTAGGTAGGCCTCTATTGAATAGGAAAGATGTTCCCTTTATGCTAAGAGAGAAAAACAGATTACATATATATATATATAATCCCATTAAAAATAATTTGTGTTTACATATAGGAAAATCTAGAAAGATATACATCAGAGTTATCTTTAGGTGGTAAGATAATGGGGTGATTTAATTTTTTCTCATCTTTACAATTCTGCTCTCATGAATGTATATTATATGACTTTTTAAAGGAAGGAAAAGTAAAAGGAGACTTGGAGTCAGTGCACTTGGGGTAGAATGAGGTCAATGGAGAGGCAGGCTGAGTCTTCTCCTTTGTTCTTGCAGATTGACAGAAGTGGTTCACAGAAGCCTCATCGATCTTGGCCGAGCAATTAAAGGGCAGGTTCTGATGTCCTCAGAGCTGGAGGATGTCTTCAGTAGCATGCTTGTGGGTAAAGTGCCAGCCATGTGGATGGCAAAGTCCTACCCATCACTGAAGCCCCTGGGAGGCTATGTGGCTGACCTGCTAGCCCGCCTGGCCTTCTTCCAGGTACCTCGGAGTCAGGGTAACTGGGCACCTGGGATTCTCATTCAGGTGGAGAGGACATTCTGAAATGACAAGTTAAAGCTGGAAGGGGATAGGGTAGCCACAGAGCATCCTGGATTGAGCACCTACTGGAAACCCTTACTAGGGTTGAGGACAGGAGGGAGATTTTCAAAGTCCTTGAAAAGTTTATAGCCTATAAAGGCAGGAATAGGAATGAGAATAAATGCCACAAACCAGTGTGTCATGGGCTACATACAGCTCATGGGCTAATAGATAGATTTCATTTGGCTATCTGGTAATTTAAAAATCTGAGGGCTTCCTTGGTGGCTCAGTGGTAAAGAATCTGCCTGTCAATGAAGGAGACAGTGGATCGATCCCTGATCCAGGAAGATCCCACATGCAGTTGGAGCAACTAAACCCATTCACCACAACTGCTGAGCCTGGGCTCTAGAGCCTGGGAGCCACAACTGTTGACCCCATGTGCCACAACTACTGAAGCCCAAGCACCCTAGAGCCTGTGCTCCTCAACTAGAGAGTAGCACCTGCTTGCTGCAACTAGAGGAAAGTTTGTGCAGCAATGAAAATAAATACAATTTTTAAAATATTAAAAAAATTAAACTTTGAGCTAGCATATAAGGATTATTACATATAAAAATACAGATGTTTTTCTTGCAAAAAAAGGAAGACCTGAATCAATGGACCTGCATACCTGCATGGCAACTACTGCTGGAATTGAGTAGCTGTTGCTTAGACAAGACATATATTCTCTACTGCTATAGTCCCTCCCACTCTCTGCTGTATCCCTGACACCAGCTTGCACCAGTGCTTTTTACTTCAAATTGGGAAAATATAAGATAAAGGAAAATATAAGATAAGACTACAAAGTCTGCCTGTTTCCAGAAAAATGAGAAAAAGCTTATTTCTTTATGAGACTCATTTTTATTCTTGCCTTTGAACTATCTTTGATGTATTACTGATTTTGCATTTTTATCTCTGTGGTTCTCTAGGAATGGATTGACAATGGACCTCCTGTGGTCTTTTGGATCTCTGGATTCTACTTTACACAGTCTTTTTTGACAGGTGTCTCTCAGAATTATGCTCGGAAATACACCATCCCCATTGACCACATTGGATTTGAGTTTGAGGTAGGGGCATTTTAGGGTACAACGACTCAAAGGGACAACCAGAGAAAGCAGTGTTGTCCATTTCTTTGAGTCCAAACATTTAGATGTGTTAAGGTTCAACTACTTCTGAGATGATACAAATGAAGTATTTAGCATGACTTAAAGTAGCTCCAAGGAGAAGGAAATGGCAACTCACACCAGTATTTTTGCCTGGAGAATCCCAGAGACAGAGGAGCCTGGTGGTCTGCCGTCTAAGGGGTCACACAGAGTCTGACACGACTGAAGCGACTTAGCAGCAGTAGCAGCAGCAGCTACTTTGGAGCAAAGTAGCTCCAAAAATTATCCCCAACAGAACCAGAGGATTCCCAATGCTTTGTCTCTTGTGTATATAGAAAAGGAATCTTCCCAGAGGAAAACTCTTCCACAGTTGTACCAAAAACAATGAAAGCATATTCCATACTGTCTATTCAACATGGTGGACTTTTCATTTGGAAGGATGTTAAAGGTCTTGTGTAGGGCTTTGCTAAAAGTCAAAGGATGCCAATAGTCAAGAATCACCCAATCCATGTTTGGAGAGAAAGGAGTAAGACAGACTTTAATAGAGCATTGTAGAATTTTAAATTTTATGGAAAGATCCTATGTGATCATCTCATCCAGACATCACAAACTAATTGCCTTAGATATTAATTTAGTTTATAAATGAACTTGACTGGCCTTTGTTGTTGTTGTTGTTCAGTCACTCAGTTGTGTCTGACTCTTAGGGACCCCATGGATGCACACCAGGCTTCCCTGTCCTTCACCACCTCCCAGAGCTTGCTCAAACTCATGTCCATTAAGTCAGTGATACCACCCAACCATCTCGTTCTCTGTCGTCCCATTCTCCTCCTGCCTTCAATCTTTCCCACCATCAGGGTATTTTGTAACAAGTCTGCTCTTTGTATCAGGTAGCCTAAGTATTGGAGCTTCAGCATCAGTTCTTCCATTGAATAGGGTTAATTTCCTTTAGGATTCACTGATTTGATCTCCTTGCAGTCCAAGGGAGTCTCAAGAGTCTTCTCCAACACCACAGTTCAAAAGACCAATTCTTTGGCGCTCAGCCTTCTTTATAGTCCAACTCTCACATCCATATATGAATAGTGGAAAAACCATAGCTTTGACTATATGGACCTTTGTTGGAAAGGTAGTGTCTCTGCTTTTTAATATGCTGTTTAGGTTTGTCAAATCTTTCTTCCAAGGAGCAAGCGTCTTTTAATTTCATGGCTGCTGTCATCATCTGCAATGAGTTTGGAGCCCAAGAAAATAAAGTCTGTCACTGTTTCCATTGTTTCCCCAACTATTTGCCATGAAGTGCTAGGACCAAATGCCATGATCTCACTTTTTTGAATACTGAATTTTAAGCCAGCTTTTTCACTCTCCTCTTTCACCTTCATCAAGAGGCTCTTCAGTTCCTCTTTGCTTTATACCATAAGGGTGGTATCATCTGCATATCTGAGGTTATTGATATTCTCCTGGCAATCTTGATTCCAGCTTGTGCTTCATCCAGCCTGGCATTTCACATGATGAACTCTGCATATATGTTAAATAAGCAGGGTGACAATACACAATCTTGACATACTCCTTTCCCAATTTTGAGCCAGTTTGTTGTTCCATGTCCGGGTCTAACTGTTCCTTCTTGACCTGCATAGGTTTCTCAGGAAGCAGGCAAGGGGGTCTAGCATTATCATCTCTTTAAGAATTTTCCACTGTTTGTTGTGATCCACACAAAGGCTTTAGCATAGTCAATGAAAAAGATGTTTTCCTGAATCTTTCTTGCTTTTTTGATGATCCAATAAATGCTGGCTATTTGATCTCTGGCTCCTCTGCCATTTATAAATCTGGCTTGAACATCTGTAAGTTCTTAGTTCACGTACTGTTGACGCCTACCCTGGAGAATTTTGAGCCACTTGACTTCACACTCCATGATGTCTGGCTCCAGGTGAATGATCACACCATCATGGTTATCTGGGTCATGAAGATCTTTTTTGTATAGTTCTTCTGTGTATTCTTGCCACCACTTCTTAATATCCTCTGCTTTAGTTAGGTCCATACCATTTCTGTCCTTTATTGTGCCCATCTTTGCATGAACTGTTCCCTTGGTATCTCTAATTTTCTTGAAGAGATCTCTAGTCTTTTTCATTCTGTTGTTTTCCTCTATTTCTTTGCACTGATCACTGAGGAAGGCTTTTTTATCTCTCCTTGCTATTCTTTGGAACTCTCCATTCAGATGAGTATATCTTTACTTTTCTCCTCTGTGTTTCACTTCTCTTCTTTTCTCAGCTATCTGTAAGGCCTCCTCAGACAACCATTTTGCCTTTTTGCATTTCTTCTTCTTGGGGATGGCTTTGATCACCATGTCCTGTACAGTGTTACATACCTCTGTCCATAGTTGTTCAAGGGCTCTATCAGGTCTATTCCCTTGAATCTCTTTGTCATTTCCACTGTATAATCGTAAGGGATTTGATTTAGGTCATACTTGAATTGCCTTGTGGTTTTCCCTACTTTCTTCAATTTAAGCCTGAATTTTGCAATAAGCTCATAATCTGAGTCACAGTCAGCTCCTGGTCTTGTTTTTGCTGACTGTATAGAGCCTCTCCATCTTTGGCTGCAAAGAATATAACCAACCTGATTTCAGTATTGACTATCTGGTGATGTCCATGTTTAGAGTCGTCTCTTGTGTTGCTGAAAGAGGGCTGAAAGAGGGTGTTTCCTATGACCAGTGCATTCTCTTGGCCGAACTGTTAGCCTTACCCTGCTTTATTCTGTACTCCGAGGGCAAACTTGCCTGTTCCTCCAGGTATCTCTTGACTTCCTACTCTTGCATTCCAGTCCTGTATGATGAAAAGGACATCTTTTTTTTTTTTTTTTTGGTGTTAGTTCTAGAAGGTCTTGTAGGTCTTCACAGAACCATTCAACTTCAGCTTCTTTGGCATTGGTGGTTGATGCACAGACTTGGATTACTGTGATACTGAATGGTTTGCCTTGGAAACAAACAGAAATCATTCTGATTTCTGATTTCAGTACTTGAGACTGCACTCAAGTACTGCATTTCAGACTCTTCAGTTGGCTATGAGGGCTACTTTATTTCTTCTGAGGAATTCTTGTCCACAGTAGTAGATGTAATGGTCATCTGAATTAAATTTTGCCCATTCCAGTCCATTTTAGGTCACTGATTCCTAAAATGTCAATGTTCACCCTTGCCATCTCCTGTTGACCACTTCCAATTTACCTTGATTCATGGACCTAACATTCCACGTTCCTATGCAATATTGTTCTTTACAGCATGAAACTTTACTTTGAATGCCAGACACATGCACAACTGGGCATTTTTTCCACTTTGGCTCAAACTCTTCACTCCTTATGGAGCTGTTTCTCTGATCTTCTTCAGTACCGTATCGGGCACCTACCGACCTGGGGATTTCATCTTTCAGTGTTATATCTTTTTGCCTTTTTATACACTCATGGTGTTTGAAAGGTTGTGGCTGCGAGCCATGTGTTACCCTGGGATTCATGACATCGGAGAGGATTTCAATCCGGGGCCAGAGACAAGTCTTGACTACTCAGAGCTTCTTGTGTGGCTAAGTTTTATTAAAGTATAATAGAGATAGGGAAAGCTTCTGACATAGACATCAGAAAGGGACAGAGAGAGTGCCCAGTTGCTAGTTTTTAGCAAAGCATTTTCTGTCTGTTAGCAATTTTCTAATCAGAAGAGACACACCTCCAATCTGAGGGAGTTTCACCAGGCCCCTCTCCCACAATATACATTTTGAGATAGAACAGGACAAAGTGTGGCATCCTCCAGCCATAAAGTAATTGACATGAATACTGGTTTGTTGAGTCATTATCAGCCCAAGCTTTGAAAAAAAAAAAAAAAAGTCTTGGGTGGAACCCATTTGAAGAAAGGCAAATTCTAAAGCAAATATGTAGTTTCATTAACATAGCTTAAGAAAAACATTTCCATAATAAAGCAGCACTGGTTAGCTCAAGGTCTGAGAAAAGTTAAGTTCAGGCAGAACCAGGTGTTGTCAGCAGAGAATGGAAAAAAGTCTGCCACTTGCAATTGATTTTCTCCTACAGCTTGGGGACCTCTTACCGAGGCTGTTAACACCCTCAGGTTCTCAAGGCAAGAATCAGATCAGATCAGATCAGATCAGTCGCTCAGTCGTGTCCAACTCTTTGCGACCCCATGAATTGCAGCACACCAGGCCTCCCTGTCCATCACCAACTCCTGGAGTTCACTGGGACTCACGTCCATCGAGTCAGTGATGCCATCTAGCCATCTCATCCTCTGTCATCCCCTTCTCCTCTTGCCCCCAAATCCCTCCCAGCATCAGAGTCTTTTCTGAAGTGATTTACCATTCCCTTCTCCAGTGGACCACGTTTTGTCAGAACTCTCCACCATGACCCATCCGTCTTGGGTGGCCCTACATGGCATGGCTCATAGTTTCATTGAGTTAGACAAGGCTGTGGTCCATGTGATCAGTTTGGCTAGTTTTCTGTGATTGTGGTTTTCATTCTGTCTGCCCTCTGGTGAATGAGGATAACAGGCTTGTAGAAGCTTCCTAATGGGAGGGTCTGGCTGTGGGAAAAACTGGGTCTTGCTTTGGTAGGTGGGGCCATGCTCAGTAAATCTTTAATTTTCTGCTGATGGTGTGTGTGTGGGGGGAGAGCGGTGCGGGGACAACACGGTGTGTTCCCTCCCTGTGGTTTGGCCTGAGGCCACACTATGGTAGAGGTAATGGTGACCTCCTTCAAAAGGACTCCCAGGACTGTTGTAGTCCGTGCCCCTGACCTCATGGCAGGCCACTGTCAACCCATGCCTCCGCTGGAGACTCCTGGACACTCACAGGCATGTTCGGCTCAGTCTCTTGTGGGGTAACTGCTCCTTTCTCCTGCGTCCTGGTGCACACAAGGTTTTGTTTGTGCCCTCCAAGTGTTTGTTTCCCCAGTCCTGTGGAATTTCTGTAGTCAAATCCCACTGGCCTTCAAAGTCGAATTCCTGGGGTTCTCAGCCCTTTTGCTGGATCCCCAGGTTGGGAAATCTGTTGTGGGCCCTAGAACTTTTGCAACAGTGTGAGCACTTCTTTGGTATAACTGTTCTCCAGTTTGTGGGTCGTTTGTTCGATGGCTCTATAGTGGAGCTAATGGCGACCTCCTCCAAAAGGACTTATGCCACATACCATGCCTCCCAGGTCTGCTGCTGCCAGAGCCCCTGTCCCCACAGGAGGCCACTGCTGACCTGTGTCTCCGCAGGAGAACACTCAAATGCTCAAAGGCAGGTCTGGCTCAGTCTCTTGTGGGGGTCACTGCTCCTTTCCCTTGGTCCTGGAGTGCACAAGGTTGTCTGTGCCCTCCAAGCATCTCTGGCAGGTCTGAGGTTTGATTCTAAATGTGATTTTGCCCCTTCTATCATCTTGTCAGGGCCTCTCCTTTGCCCTTGGATGTGGCTTTTTTTTTTTTTTTTTGGTGGGATACTACATTCTCCTGTCAATGGTTGTTCAGCAGCTAGTTATGATTTTCCTGTTCTCACAAGAGAAGATGAGCACACGTCCTTCTAATCCGCAATCTTAAAGTTTATCAGCTCTGAATCTAATGGTATGCTGGGGGCTGGCTCATACTAACTCACCAGAGCCAGTTACAGGTGGTTGTTAAATAATGGATATGCTGAAATTGATCATGGTGGGGCTCTTTACACCACAGAAATTGACAGAAACTACAAATCAAAATTTTACTTCTTCTACTAGAGAACTATTTTACCAGCATGCAGCTTAATCTAACCCCTCACTTTACAGATCCATATTCATAAAGGGGAAAGATTATACAAGGCCACTAAGCTAGGTAATAGTTAATGTGGCCTGTGGTTCTTGCTGACTGGAAATCAGACATGGCCCATGTAGCATGTAGGAATATTATCAGAGAAGTCTCAGTGTCCTGGGAGACGGACAGTAAAGCCGGTTTTTACCTTTTCAGTCTCTTAATGCTGCCTCATTTAGGAAAATGGCAGGTAACAATGGAACTCACAGCTTCCTGTCTTTCAGGTAACCACACAAGAAACAGTCATGGAGAGTAACCCAGAAGATGGGGCCTACATAAAAGGACTCTTCTTAGAAGGTGCCCGTTGGGACAGGAAAACAATGCAGATCGGGGAGTCTTTCCCCAAAATCCTCTATGATCCATTGCCCATCATTTGGCTGAAACCTGGGGAAAGTGCAATGTTTCTGCATCAGAACATTTATGTGTGTCCAGTCTACAAAACAAGTGCCCGGAGAGGTACCCTCTCCACAACAGGGCACTCCACCAACTATGTCCTATCCATTGAACTCCCAACTGACAGGCCTCAGAAGCACTGGATAAACCGAGGAGTAGCCTCTCTGTGCCAGCTAGATAATTGATGGCATGTGTCTCAACACAGAAAATAAAAAATAAAGAGTATCGTTCTTGACTGAAATATAGCTTTCCTTTCTTGAGAGTCACATGATATGATGATGATCACCAGGGAAGCCCCAATGATGATGACAATTATATTAATGGAGCACTTGCTATGATCTAGGTATTTTAGAACACTCCTATAAAGTAGGTTATTGTCCTTACTTTATGGGTGCAGAAACCAAGATATAGAGAAAGTAATATTCTCCAAATCAGGTAGTTAATAAAATAGTGGAGCCTAGTTTTGAATATAGGCAATAGGATTCTTCAGCCTAGACCTTGAGTCATGTGGCTAAGCTCCCTGATTTTTTCTTTTTCCTATTATTTTGCCATAACTGTCACTGAATTTTAATTGCTTCTCTCCTAGTCTGTTAGATAGTATCACCAACTCAATGTACATGAATTTGATCAAACTCTGGAGATAGTGAAGGACAGGGAAGCCTGGTGTACTGTAGTCCATGGTGTTGCAGAGAGTCAGACATGACTTAGTGACTGAATTATACTCACTGTTGTCTCCATTTCAGTGAGGCAAAAATGGAGGCTTAGAAAAGTAACTAGTTCAATTTTACAGCTAGCCAGTGGTACCCAAATTCTTCTTCACTAGCTTACACAGATAGGCAGAAATTTCAGGAAGAAAGGAGATATGGGAGAACCGTTACTTGTTGCTTGCCATGGTTTATCCTTGGGCTTTTAGATATCTAGCCTGTTCCTATGATTGTCTTCCCCTGTAGAAGCTCAGGAAGACTAAGTATCTTGTCTATGATCACCCAGTTCTTTCACACTGAGGAGCCAGGTTTTGAGCCAAGGTCTGTCTGGCTCTAGAATCCATTCATTTTTCACTGCTTCATGCTGCCTCCTTATTGAGGACGGAGATGTGTAGTTCCAACAACCATGTCCAAGAAATTTCTAGTTTATCACTATTTCTCCCCAGGGCCAGCTGGAAGAGAATCCCAAAGGAGATAAAAACAAAATTCTTGATGTATTCTCAGTGAACTCTCACATAGCTCTTTGGCTCTAATGGCTACCAAAGGCATTCCATTGGTCAGTTCACAGATGAGCAAAGACATAAGACTTCTTGAATCTTAATGTGTCTGGCCTGGCTTCCCAGCTTCTTCACTAGAAGAAACCTTCTGACTTGGACTGTTTTTCTTGAACGAAGCTTCTGAGAACCACATAAACATATTTCAGGAGACTTGTTTCTTCATGGCAACATGGAGTCAATCAAATTCTGATTGAGGATTCTGAATTCTGAGGTCAGCAAATGATCTAATTGATCCTACGTGCAAAAGCAGGGTGGGGCTGGGGGGGGGGGTGGTTCTCCATATCTTGCCAGTGGGCAATAAAGAGTGAGGAGGAGACACTTTTTCTAAGCTATTTTTTTAAAGAAATGTAACTTTTTCCAATTGAGGGAAAAAATATCAGAATTAACATATAGATATAACTGCCATATTGTCTATTATTCTAAATAGATTGTTAAGTCATATGAGATGGAAAGGTGGTCAGGAACCCAAATCCCTGAAATCTTGGACTGGTTGAGGTAAGTCAGACTGCAAACGATAAGGCAGTAAAGAGGTTGCTAAAAGGACAACTGAAATTCAATTACCGTTATCTAACTCCAGCTTCGGCAGCAAAAAGCTGATGGAGGCAGGGACTGTTTCATTCCTCAGCGGTCAAGGGACAGAATGTTTGTATGCGATGGATTAAATTTTTGTAATTAAAAAAAATTTCCCTCTGGGAACGTGCAGTAGGTTCTTCAGAAGTCCTGGTGAATTAAGAGGCTGGAACTCTGGAACAGAAACGGCCAGAGATCAGCTCTGTGAGAAGCTGTAGGCCCTGTCTATAAATAGCTCAGCAGATGACATCAGACAAACCTTGTCACCAAGCTAGTTCTCTCTCTCTAAAAATCTGGCTCTTGAGTAAATAGTTTTCAGTCCTTGTCAGCCTTGGAAGAAAATGTCATTAAAAGAGGGGGTGTAGGGGATGCTTCCAAAAGACCAAAGAAGATTTAATAGGGGGTTGAAGAGAAAAAGTTATTATGAACAAGTAGGTTTCATGGAAAGTTTGGGAGAAAATTATGATTTTGTGTAATAGAGTATGCATCTTTGCAAAGGCAGGTAGGCATATATAATTCACTTTTAGCTTAAGATTCCTGGCACACAGAAGGTACTTAGAAG
This sequence comes from Bos grunniens, assembly GCF_055505025.1. Lineage (NCBI taxonomy): Eukaryota > Metazoa > Chordata > Mammalia > Artiodactyla > Bovidae > Bos > Bos grunniens. Next base: position 24,065,366 of record NC_141189.1, read on the forward strand.
TTAACTAGCAATTAGATGGACTTTCATTTTGGAGGAGTCCTTCCATTTTGGAGGAAAGATGATTTCTACTTCTCATAGAGTAAGATAAAAATTGCATATTCAGAATCACCTTGAATTACTTAAGAGAGGGATCATGATGGGGACAGCAAGTCATGTTTCACTCAGTTCAGCACAGCTAGTTTTTCCTCCATTCCAAGAACAGGTCATTGTTTCATTGACTGACCACCAGATAAAGTAGCTGGCTTGAGTTCACAGGCCTTATATTGTTTTAGAAACACTTAACTTTAAACATTAGAACCACCTCTTGGTAGGGAAATACTTCCACAATGAGATCAGACAGAGACTGACTGATGGAACAGCATATTGATGTCTCTGAATTCAAGTTAGGCTGGGGTATGTGCTCACTGAATGGCTGTGGAGTGGCCAACATGCCAACCAACACATTTAAATGTCTCTTTCTTCATCAAAGGCCTATAGCTATATTTTTATTAAATATGTACATGCTATATCTATTTTGACACAGTATTATATTTGCCGTCAATGTTATTGACAAACCCTGCAATATTTACTTAACCTGCATGAGAAAGCACGCTCCTGCTCACAGGAATATTTTTGAAACTGAAATATATATATGCTTTAAATTACAGAATCTGTGTGACAAGGGTATGGGCAGGAAGTTATCAACTACTGCTTCTGAGGGTCACAAGGCCATTTTGGTAAATGGTACAGAGAGACCAAAATAAATAGGGATTTTTCTTTATTGGTGGTTACCCATCCCCTCTGGAGGTAAGAGGGAAAGACATTGATATACAAATGACCTGCCATGGGAATCTCACCTGTATCCACACATGCAAGGGTATAAGTACATTGTGTTTTGATCTCTACTTTGTTCCATTTCTGTTTGGACATAATTTGAAAGCCAGCTTAGCTCTTGTACTTCCTAATTATGTTAAGATAAAATTCTCATAATGAACGCAGTATGAGTTTCTAGTGAGCCTTTCAGGTCTTGGGTGTATCCAAAGTAATCACAGGCTTTAAGATAAACTAAATATATGCATTTACCTAAGATATGCACTTTTGTGTATGTGTACATCTGGGGCAGAGACGTGTCTCATAAAATTTCAATGAAAAACCATGATTGATCCAAAGATGTACTTTTTAAGGGAATTTTATCTGGAAATGGGAAGTTCCAAAAGACAACAAAGCAACACAAAAAGTCCACTTTTAAGTAAATCTATAACTTGGCAAAAAAAAGGCCTAAAAATATTCTGAAGGGTAGTGTATAACTCTAAAGTAGCCATGAGAACTTCCATCAACTGGCTAATTTCTTCATATCAGCTGGCATGTCTGGTGATTGGCATTCCCTTGAAGGCTTTTGTCACCCTTCAGTCTTCTGCCCACAGGCCTTAGTTTTGTTTCCAAGTGGTGCTTCAGTGAGGATATAAGGTCCATGACCTCTAAGGTTAGTGTTTGCCTCATCAGGCAGCAAGATCCTCATTCCGACAGTACCAATATTTCAGAGGTTTTAAGAAAATAATTGGATTTTTGCTCCTAATCAAGAAGAATTGTTAACTGGTTTATATTCAAGGCCTAGTTGGCTCATCCTTCTCAGAAAAAAAAATTTTATTGAGTTAGGAAACTTCATCATGAGATTTGAGATATATTGGTTTGGAAAATTTCCTCAGTTTCTCCTGGCTTCGAAGTCCCCGGCCTCGTAGTGGGGTAAGGCCCATGGGAGGCAGATGAATCTGAATAATAAGAATAATGATAATATTAAAAATTATAGGACTTCCCTGGTGGCACAGTGGATAAGAATCTACCTGCCAATGCAGGGGACATGGGTTTGATCCCTGGTCTGGGAGCAACTAAGCCTGTGTGCCACAACAACTGAAGCTGTGTGCCCTACAGCCCGCACACCACAAATGCTGAGCCTGTATGCTGCAACTACTGTAGCCCGCGCTCCCTAGAGTCTGTGTTTCACAAGAGAAGTCACTGCAATGAGAAGCCCGTGCACTGCAATGAAGAGTAGCCACCACTTGCTGCAACTAGAAAAAGCCCATGCAAAAGCAATGAAGACCCAGCACAACCAAAAATAAATAAATAAAGATAATAAAAGAATTGCAATCATAGCAGCAGCTTATATTCACCAAAGATTTACTAGGTACTATGTTCTCTGCTAAGTGCTAACTCCGTGTTGCTGTTTTTTAGTTGCTAAGTCATCTCCAACTCTTTGCAATCCCATGACCTGCAGCATATCAGGCTTCCATGTCCTTCACTATCTCCCAGACTTTCCTCAAACTCATGTTCATTGACTCATGATGCCATCCAACCATCTCATCCTCTGTCACCTTCTTCTGCCCTCAATCCTTCCCAGCATCAGGGTCTTTCCCAATGAGTCAGCTCTTTGCATCAGGCAGGGTCAAAGTATTGGAGCTTCAGCTTCAGCATCAGTCCTTCCAATGAATATTCAGGGTTGATTTCCTTTAGGATTGACTGGTTGGATCTCCTTGCAGTCCATGGGACTCTCAAGAATCTTCTCCAACACCACAGCTCAAAAGCCAACAATTCCGCGCTCAGCCTTCCTTATGGTCCAACTCACACATCCATACATGACTACTGGAAAAAACATAGCTTTGACTATATGGACGTCTGTCGGTAAAGTGATGTCTCTGCTTTTTAATATGCTATCTAGGTTTGTCATAGCTTTTCTTCCCAAGGAGCAAGCATCCTTTAAATTTCATGGCTGCAGTCACCATCCATAGTGATTTTAGAGCCTAAGAAAATAAAATCTGCCACTGTTTCCATTTTTTTCCCCTTCTATTTGCCATGAAATGATGGAATCAGATGCCATGATCTTAGTTTCTGAATGCTGAGTTTTAAACCAGCTTTTTCACTCTCCTCTTTCACCTTCATCAAGAGGCTCTTTAGTTCCTCTTTGCTTTCTGCCATTATGGTAGTATGATCTGCATATCTGAAGTTGTTGATATTTCTTGAAGCAATCTTGGTTCCAGCTTGTGACTCATCCTGCCTGGCATTTCACGTGATGTACTCTGCATATAAGTTAAATAAGCAGGGTGACAATATACAGCTTTAACGTACTCCTTTCCCAACTTTGAATCAGTCTGCTATTCCATGTCTGGTTCTGACTGTTGCTTCTTGACCTGCATACATGTTTCTCAGGTGGCAGGTAAGGTGGTCTGTTATTCCCATCTCTTGAAGAATTTACCACAGTTTGTTGTGATCCATGCAGTTAAAGGCTTTAACATAGTCAATGAAGCATCAGATCAGATCAGTCACTCAGTCATGTCCGACTCTTTGCGACCCCATGAATTGCAGCATGCCAGGCCTCCCTGTCCATCACCAACTCCCGGAGTTCACTGAGACTCACGTCCATCAAGTCAGTGATGCCATCCAGCCATCTCATCCTCTGTTGTCCCCTTCTCCTCCTGCCCCCAATCCCTCCCAGCATCAGGGTCTTTTCCAATGAGTCAACTCTTCACATGAGGTGGCCAAAGTACTGGAGTTTCAGCTTTAGCATCATTCCTTCCAAAGAAATCCCAGGGCTGATCTCCTTCAGAATGGACTGGTTGGATCTCCTTGAAGTCCAAGAGACTAGCAAGAGTCTTCTGCAACACCACAGTTCCAAAGCATCAATTCTTCTGCGCTCAGCTTTCTTCACAGTCCAACTCTCACATCCATACATGACCACAGGAAAAACCATAGCCTTGACTAGACGAACCTTTGTTGGCAAAGTAATGTCTCTGCTTTTGAATATACTAACTAGATTGGTCATAACTTTCCTTCCAAGGAGTAAGTGTCTTTTAATTTCATGGCTGCAGTCACCATCTGTAGTGATTTTGGAGCCCAGAAAAATAAAGTGTGACACTGTTTCCACTGTTTCCCCATCTACTTCCCATGAAGTGGTGGGACCGGATGCCATGATCTTAATTTTCTGAATGTTGAGCTTTAAGCCAACTTTTTCACTCTCCTCTTTCACTTTCATCAGGAGGCTTTTTAGTTCCTCTTCACTTTCTGCCATAATGGTCATGTCATCTGCATATCTGAGGTGATTGATATTTCTCCCGGCAATCTTGATTCCAGCTTGTGTTTCTTCCAGTCCAGTGTTTCTCAGGATGTACTCTGCATATAAGTTAAATAAACAGGGTGACAATATACAGCCTTGACGAACTCCTTTTCCTATTTGGAACCAGTCTGTTGTTCCATGTCCAGTTCTAACTGTTGCTTCCTGACCTGCATAAAAATTTCTCAAGAGGCAGATCAGGTGGTCTGGTATTCCCATCTCTTTCAGAATTTTCCACAGTTGATTGTGATCCACACAATCAAAGGCTTTGGCATAGTCAATAAAGCAGAAATAGATGTTTTTCTGGAACTCTCTTGCTTTTTCCATGATCCAGAGGATGTTGGCAATTTGATCTCTGGTTCCTCTGCCTTTTCTAAAACCAGCTTGAACATCAGGAAGTTCACGGTTCACATATTGCTGAAGCCTGGCTTGGAGAATTTTGAGCATTACTTTACTAGCGTGTGAGATGAGTGCAATTGTGCGGTAGTTTGAGCATTCTTTGGCATTGCCTTTCTTTGGGATTGGAATGAAAACTGACCTTTTCCAGTCCTGTGGCCACTGCTGAGTTTTCCAAATATGCTGGCATATTGAGTGCAGCACTTTCACAGCATCATCTTTCAGGATTTGGAATAGCTCAACTGGAATTCCATCACCTCCACTAGCTTTGTACGTAGTGATGCTTTCTAAGGCCCACTTGACTTCACATTCCAGGATGTCTGGCTCTAGATCAGTGATCACAACATCGTGATTATCTGGGTATAGGCAATTTGATCTCTGGTTCCTCTGCCATTTCTAAATCCAGTTGGTACATCCAGCTTGTAACTCTATACTGATTCATTATTCCTTATAGTCCTTATACACATTAATTCTCAATATAATCTCACAAAGAATATTATTCTAATATTCATAGATGAGAAAATGGAGGCTCAGAAGGATGAATAACTTGCTCATGATTATATATTAAGTGGTAGAACCAGGATTTGAATCCCGATCTGTCTGACTTCAAAGCTTGTGCTCTTCTTTGCCCTATTTCCTGCATGGAGGGGAAAAACCACAGATCGTATAGTGAAACGAGAGTCCAAAGAAGGTGAGGAAAAAGTGTGTATATAAACTTGTTCTGTGCAGAGTGAAAAACTGGACCAACATAAATGTTCAGTGAAAGGGTACTGGTTAAATTATGGCATATTCTTACAAAAGGATACAATGCATCCATTTTAAAAGATGGAAGCAGAGAGATGCAAAAAAAGGGAAGTAAAATAAATAGGCAATAGCAGTATGCCTAGTTTCCCATGTACTTTAAGTAAAGAACATGTATGTATGCAAGTATAGAGAAAAAGACTAAAAGGATATATTACCAAACTATTAGGCTGAGCCAATAAAATATAAAATTGCTGTTTTTGTAGGTCAAGAGTAAAATATTGGCAATTTCATATGGTCCAACTTAAAAGTTATAGTGGTCACTCCCACAGGGTGAGAATTTTTGACAATTTTCACTGTCTTATGTGTTCCTTTAAAGTTTGAATTTTATTTATTCTTTTTTTTAAAATTATGTATTTACATTTGTCTGTGCTGGGTCTTCAGTGCTGCATGTGGGCTACTCTAGTTGTGGTGCACGGGCTTCTCACTGTGGCAGCATCTCCACTTGCAGAGCACGGGCTCTAGGGCACCCTGGTGTAGTAGTTGCAGCTCGAAGGCTCTACAGTGAGGGCTCAGTAGTTGTGATGTATGAGCTTAGCTGTCTTGTGGCATGTAGAATATTCCTGGATCAGGGATTGAACCCATGTCCCCCACATTGGCAGGCGGATTCTTAACCACTGGGCAACCAGGGAAATCCTGAATTTTATTTATTAACAATAAACCTGTTTTTTAAAATACTAGAAATAAAAATCTTTCCATGAAAAAGATAAAAGTTAGAAAACTATATAAATGCGAGCTGGATTTCCTTTCCATTTAGGGGAAAGTTGTACAAGTAGGAGAAGTCAGGCATTCACTGACATTTTAGCTTGTTGTAACGGGTTGGTGGCCATGCAAGCATAACTTATTTCCAACATGCCTCCTACAGGGGCTCTAGGCTTTGGGGCAAGCATGAGTCCTCTTGGTATATATTCTTGGAAATACCTGGGTTGACAAGGATAGGTACACACCACGTGTTAACTGAAGTCACACTTACTGGCCTTGGATAAGGAATCTGGTAATGAAGTCCAATTTCAATCCTGGCTGTGCATTCATCTATACACTGTTTAATCAGGTCTGTGTCTGTGAGCTATTAAAAGGGAAAAAGAGATGAGATTGTTAGCATCTTTCCAATGCTACATAAAGTAGAGGTACACATTTTCTTAAATTTTTTCAGTTCATCAGCCACTAAATTAAATATTGGTCGTTTGAAAAATAAAAAACAATTGAAGATTTCCTGTGGATTAAAACTTTTAAAAATCATTTAGCTAATATAAGCACATAGTAAAAATAATTCAAATAATATAAAAGGATATAATATAAAACAAAATCTTCTTCTTCTTCCTGTCTCTCAATTCCCCTTCTCAGAGACAATTATCAGAAGTTTGTTTGTTTTTCCAGGGATAGTCTATGCATATATAAGTATACTTCTATAAGACCTAGTAGTTTTTCTTACAAAAATGAAACCTCTAAACCCTGCTTTTTCACAAACAACTTGAAGTTCCTTCTATATTTACACGTAACCTGCTCCAGTGTTCTTTCCTGGAGAATACCAGGGATGGTAGAGCCTGATGGGCGGCCGTCTATGGGGTTGCACAGAGTTGGACACGACTGACGCGACTTAGCAGCAGCAGCAGCAGCAGCAGAGCTGCTTCATTCTTTTTAACAGCTGCACAAAATACCAACATATGACTGCATTATAATTTAACCAGTCTTCCACCAGTGGACATTTAGGTTATTTCCAATCTTTTGCCATTTTAAACAATGGATCTCGTATTTTTAACTCTTACAGATAGTCCCTGCAGATTCAAATTACCCTCTAAGAGGTTGTACCAATTTATATTCCTATGAACAATCCATAAATTATATTCCTACCAACAAAGAATGAGAGTGCTTCTTCATACCCTCCCCACATTGATGAAGTGTTTCAGCAATTGCTGTCTAGAAACCCCCTGAGTAAGATATTGGAGAATGATCCACCTATTTTGAACTGTAAACTGTTTGCTTATTACTGAGGAGAAGAAATGATGTTTGAAATTTCCAAACAGTTAAACTGTGGTAGTCCAATTTCAAGTAAAGGAATAAAAAGTTCATTCTGAAAACAGAAAGCCAGGAAGTAGATGAGGAGACAATGTTTCGAGGATGGAAAATGAGTCAACATATGACTCTACTAAGAGTCTGAAAGTGGGCTTCAAAGCAGAGCTGGGTTGCATCAGCCCCAGATGACACCCACAGTGAAGCCCAGGCTACCATGGCTTGCAAATTCCAAGGGTGTTCCTGTCCTGTGGTCCTCTTGGAGCACAGAAAAGTTCTAGGACCTGCAATGAATAAAAAGAACCACAGCTGAGTCCCTTTGGACAGAGGCTTAGCTTTCTGACCTCTGTATTTCTCAGAAGCTATTCTGATTGTCTACCTTGGGGGTAGATTTCCATGTTCTCATTTGCCTATTTGGAGTCAGAGCAATTAATGAAATATATTTGGGGTTATTATTAAGCTCTTATAGCAAGTGAGGTTACAGGAGACTACTTAGGTCTACATGAGGGATTAGGGAGAAAGAAGTCCCTAATAAAGATATGGGGACTGAGGGCTTCTAGGGCTCCAGCTGTCCATCTAAACAAGCTGGGTTAGAGTTCTCCAAATTCAGTCATTCAGAGGCTGCCTGCGTGATTTTGTCATCTCCACAACTACCTATGCTAATATTAAACTTTCTCTTTAAATGGACTCTGTTAAGTACAGTACTTACAAAATTATCTGATATTATGTTTCCTTTCTAAAACATGGTAAAACAGTACATATTTTAAAATAAAAAACCTATGTACCTCCCCCAACACAACAACATTATCTCATTCATGGACTGGCACATACACCTCTCTGGCTCGTACCACACTGGGCCAATTCAAGCAGAGGCAAATGAATGATTATTATTGCCTTAACTGTAAGCTCAAAGGGTACTGAGTAGTCCTTAGGTGATTGAACCTGCAAAGCTTTACTGGTCATGTACTACTATGATATCCCCATCCCCAGGTTAGACACCGTGAGGCCATGGTACCTGCCTTTAACTATCAAGGATGTTACCTGTGCAGAACAAATCTGACAAATGAAGCTACAGACAAGGCACAACTGTACATAATCAACAGGGCAATGACTGCAGACTGCTATATAGGAATTCAGAGTAGATGGTCATCATGGGGTTGGTTGAGGGCAAAGGACTTGAGGAAGACTTCCTGGAGAAGATCAATTGAATCAAAGTATTTGTAAGTGCTCATTAATTTAGTGACAACCACAGACAGGGCCATGAGATATACTATAAAGGTATAAGAAACTGTTTATGTGCTCAAGGAACTGACAATCTGGTTAAGGAGACCATACCAACATAAATGAAACAAATAAGGAAAAAAAATTATGACTGTCTAACTAGGGAAAGGTATATAGGTCAGTGGTCTACAAAGTTTTGATCATCTACTTCTTTCAATAAAAAAACTTCTGAGCCCTGAGAATTCCACGGTGGTTCAGTGGTTAGGACTTTCACTGCCGTGTCCCAGGGAACTAAGGTCCTACAAGCCACACAGTGTGGCAAAAAAAAAATTCTGAGCCCATAGCTTCCATGTGTGTATTTATAAATTTATTAAATTAATAATCAATAATATATATATATAAAATAGACATTTTTAAAGGAGCAATAAAAATAAATAGAAACAACACTTACAATATTTTATTTCTAATCCTCAAAGGACTATTCAGGACCTCAAGGGGTACACACATACTGATGTGGTATGCATGGTCTATGCTAAAATCAGAAAAAGTTTGGGGAAGTTGGAGGGTGGTTAGAAGAGAGGAAAGGACTTTCACAAGCAGGTTGGTATTAAAAGCATGTAGGCTTCAGGGATTATAAAAAGGGAAGGATATTATAGATTGGGAGGGTTTCTCAGGTAGCACTTAACCCCATTGGTAATTTTACACTTCTTTCCATCTAACTCTGAAACATCTTTCAGGGACCCTGTCTTGGTTTTGCTCAGTTATATCCCTGATGTCTAGTCTGATGTTTGGAACATGGTAGACACTTAGCTACTTGTTGAACAAACGAATGAGAGCAAAGGGTCACAAAGTAGTGGCAGAAGCTATGGCAGAAATGGGCAAAATGGGAAAGGGAGGTGTTCTTGTGGAAAGATGAATTCTGCTTTGGGCTATTATGCTTATGGTGAGTTCCTACAGGTGGCTGTTGAGAGACCAAGATATGGGATCTGGAGCCATGGTCTTTGGGCCTCAGTATGGAGGGGTGACCTTTAGAGGACCCTTATAGCTGGTGGGAGAGTGTGTGAAAAAGACAGGGCAGAAAGGAGACTGAGACAGGGGTCAGAGAGGGAAAAGTAAAGAGAGTAGATTGTCAGAAGTTTCACAAAGTGAACAGTGACAACACTGAATCCATGAGATCAATGAGAAAGAGGCAAGAAAAGTTAGGAGCTGAAAACGTCTTTCCATGCTTAGAGCCAGACAGTCTTCCCAAGAAGCTGACAGATAATACTTTATGGTTTGTCAAATCAAGCCTCTTAGAATGGTTTTTGGCTCCCTGGTATTTGGGTTCAGCTAGCTAATGGAGGCACTATTTTACCCAATTCCGAGGTCCCAAAGGGCAAATCCTCTCTGCTAGCCAAAGAGGCTTGAGTTCAAAGCTAAGTTATGAAGGGAACCTTTGCCTTAATCCTATTCTCTTTCCTCTGAATGGGTTTATACTTGGAGGCTCTGAATAGCTTATGAACTAAAAAAACCAAACACAACTCTGAGCACTTCCTGTGGTAGTGACTGACAACAGGCACGGTGTGTGAGGAACTGATCCTACCCTGATAATTCTCACTGGACTGATTTAGGTCACCTGGCTCACACAGTCTTCTGAGGATGCTGAGCCACTTACCAGCTGGACTGAAACTTGAAGAAAGTAAAGAGAGAAACCCAGGTTGGGCTCTGTTTTCCAGTGGTTGGGTAAGCCAGCTAGGTTGTGCCTCTGGCCCCTTCTTGCTCCACATTCTGTCCCTCTAATTTGTGCTGCTCAGTCCTCTCAACTATAGGATAGAAAAGAAATGAACAAACACCACAAGAATTGCTCTCCTCCTTGCAATCTCCAACGAGGCCTACTTACATTTTTGTTTTTTTGGAACAGCGTTCTGGCTTCATTTAATATGTACTGTTTTTCTTTAATGGTGTCTTCCATCTGCCCTGATGCAGCCTGCCATTTCTTCGCAAGCCTGAAAATTCTGCGGTAGAGGCCAAGAACTTCTTGTCGTGTTGCCATTGTCATCTTCCGACCCACCAAAATAGAAGGGAGGATAATTTGCATAAAAATTCAGTTTGACAGTAGGCAGTACAGCAGCTGTACATTTAAAAAAATCAAGCTCTTTAATTAGTCTAGAAAATAACTGCTCTTTCTCAACAGATATGTTTGGTAACATTGCCAGAATGGTGCTGTATGAATATCAGCAATCTCTTAGACAGCCCTGTACATCATCCCTTAGCTGAAGGTTGTTCAACCTTGTTGTTTGCCATGATGACTATTTTTATGAATATGACAAAACAAAAATGCACATTTAATGTTCTTTAAACCAGTATATTCTTTCCCAGAGTATCTTAGAAATGATGCTTTTAGTGTATATACTGATAAAATTACATTACTAACTTGAGTGCACAGGAGAAGGCACATTTTGAATAACTAAATTTTCTAGTTATGTGAGAACTTGAGTTTAATGCAGGGGGTGTAAACTGAAGTGCCTCTGGGGCCTAGCAGGCAACAAAATGAGGAAATCTGGCTAGTGGGGACAGTGGCCAACTAGAGATGTGCCCCCTTGAAACAGGACAGTTGGCTACTCAGTCCCAGCCAGCTATTCTTATGTAGAATTGAGGTCCTAAGGGTGCCAGATTTCCTGACAGCTTAACAATAGGTGGCAGTCAAGATGTTTAAAATAAGAAATTTCAAAAAACACAGTATTTATTTTTGAAAATGCAAGTACCCAGAGGGCCAAATAAAATGAGTCTGCAGGCTCAATTCCACTTGTCAGGTTGCAATCTTTTTTTAGTTCATCATAATCTTGTTGAAAATATTTCTCAAAATTGTTGGTCTACTTCCTTCCTTGTCCACATAAGAACTGTATAATAAGTATAACTGAAAATCTTTCTGATGACTGAAGATCTTGTGGCCCTTCTGAGTTTTCACTCTGAAATACATCAGTTTTAATTTCAGAGGATTTGGCCAAGGGAACCAACCCAACTATATTCCTGAAAGCTAGCAGTATTTTTAAAAATTAAGTTCCTGTTAAAGTTATTTTTATTATAAAATATTTCAGATATACAAATATATAGTTAATAACATAATTAAGTCATATATTCTTAAAGAACCTTAAAGAATACATTATACATAGAGTCAAAACCCCATTGCACCCCTTCCAAATCAAATTTCCTCTCCTCTCCCCTAGAAGGAATCACTATCCTGAATTTGTTTACCTTTCTCACATATTGGGCTTCCCTGACAGCTCAGTTGGTAAAAGAATCCACCTGCAATGCAGGAGACCCTGGTTTGATTCCTGGCTCAGGAAGATCTGCTGGAGAAGGGACAGGCTACCCACTCCAGTATCCTGGCCTAGAGAGTCAGACACGACTGAGTGACTTTCACTTCACTTCTCACATATAGCTTTATGCTTAACATACTATTGCTTAGCCAGTTAAAATTTATATATATATGAGGTATTATATCCTTCCACTTGCCTTTTTTGCTCATACTTGTACAATTCATCCATATCCTGTAGCTGTGGTTCATATATTCTAACTACTGCAATTCAGACCACTGCAGGAAGCTATCCCAACATACTTGTCTATTCTCCTACTGATGGACACTGAATTTTTCCCCCTTCCCTCTCTTTTTCACTTATGCAAAAATGTCAGCCTATTTTTTTTTAATAACTTTATTTCTTTATTTATGGTGTGCTGGGTCTTTGTTGCTTTGTGGGCTTTTCTCTAGACTGGCAAATGGGGGCTACGCTCTGGTTGTGGTTCCTGAGCTTCTCATCTCGTGGCTTCTCTTGTTCTGGAGCACTGGCTCTAGGGCACGCAGTCTTCAGTAGTTGCAGCATGTGGGCTCAGTAGTTTTAGCTCCCAGGCTCTTGAGCATGGCTCAATAGTTCTGGTGCACAGGCTTAGTTGCTCTACAGCATGTAGGATCTTCCTGGACCAGGGATCAAACCCACATCTCCTGCATCGGCAGGTGGACTATCACTGAGCCACCAGGGAAGCCCCAGCCTATTTCCTTACTGTTAACTTCTACATCTAAAAGAAATTCACGGATCTTAGGCAAGATGGAACAGTGGAAAGACCCTGAGCTCACCTCTACAGGCACACCAAAATTGCAACTATTGATGAGAAAGCCTGGAATATAGCAAAAAAGATCTCCTACAGCTAAATAAATAAAGAAGGAATCACAATGAAATGGGCAGGAGGGGTGGAGCTGTGGTACAGTCAAGATCCATACCCCTAAGTGGATGACCCACAAACAGAAGAATAATTACAACTGCAGAAGTTCTCAAGAAGCAGTAGCTCCAAGCTCCACATCAGGTTTCTTAGGTTGGGCGGCTGGCACAAGAAGACAAGCCCCTAGAATGATTGGCTTTGAAAGTCAGAGAGGCTTACTTTTTAGAGATCCAGAGAGTGGTGGGATATAGAGACTGTTCTTAATACAGACTATCACATGGGCAGAAGCAGTAATGTGAAGGAGCCTAGGTCAGACCCACATGCTGATCTTTAAGAGTCTCCTGGAGAGACAAGAGGCAACTGGAGCTCATCCTGGAGTCATTGAAACCGATGGCAAGTGTTTTGGGAGCTCGTTTCACCACATGGACCTATTGCTGGCAAGCGTCACTTTGGAATTCTTCCTCTAGCTTATTAGATATCAACCAGACATCACAAACCTGTCTGGGATGCCTCAAGCCAAGTAGCTAGCTGAGCAGAGAAACACCCCACCAACCACCAAACAAGCTGCCTTAAGACTCCCTGAACCCACAGCCATCTCAGGACATGGTTCTATCCACAGAAGGGCCAGGAACTTGCCCCACACACCACACACACTAGCCCCAGGACTTCCAAGACCCTGCGCCTACCCTGAAGGGACATTTGGACTTAGCTCTGTCTACCAGTGCAGCAACACTAGCCTCAGGACCACTACAGCCCTGAAGCCTGCCATGGCAGGACCCAACCCACCTACCATCAGGCTGGCACCAGGTGCAGAATCCCTAGGCCACCACCACCAAGCCAGTATCAGCTCTGAGACATGTTGGGACCTTTAGAGCCAGCTGCCCCAGGATCAGGCCTCATCTACCAGCACCTAACACAAGCTTTGGGACAGCCTGTGCCCTGTAGCCAGCTGTGTCAGGAATCAGCTGCACCCATCAGCAGGTAGATGCTAGACTGGGGAACCATGACTCTGCAAACACCCACCCCAGAACCTGGCTCTACCCACCAGTAAGCCAGCATTAGCCCTGCGGCCCCTCATGATTTTACAGCCAGCTGTGTCGTGACCCAGTCCCACCAATCAGCAGTTGGCAGTATCAGAACAAGTCAGGGCCTAACAAGCAGTTAGACAAGGGGCCAGCCATGCTTACCAGACTGCCCACAGTAGTCAGCCCACCCTAACTGAAGGACCCATGCAGTTCACCTAGTGGGTACCCCTTGACATTATAGTTCTGATGACCAGACAAGAGTATGGTGGCAGGATACACAGAATGTTTCCTACAAAAGACCATTTTTCCAAGGTCGGGAAATGAAATCAATCTACCAGATGTATAGACATAAAAATGGCAAATTAGGCAAAATTAGGTGATAGAGGAACACATTCCAAATGAAGGAATAAGATAAAACCCTAGAAGAAAAACTAAGTAAAGTAGAAATAGGCATTTACCCAATACAGATTTCAAGGTAATAAACATAAACATGATAAAAGAACATGGGAGAAAAATGGATAAAGAGAGTGAGAACTTAGACGTTTTTAACAAAGAGAAAATATAAAGAGTTAGAAAATATAAAGAAAACCAAATAGAGATAAAGAGTATAATAACTGGAATAAAAGACACAGTAATGTAAATCACTGAAGGTGAACAGAAAAAAGAATTAAGAATAAAAAGAAATCTAGGTGACATTTAGGAAAACAATAAGCACACTAACATGCACAATAAAAGGGTCCTAGAAGAAGAGAGAGAGAGAGAGAGAGAGAGAGAGAAAGGGGCAGAGAACACATCTGAAGACAAAATAGCTGAAAATTCCTCTAGTATGGGCAAGGAACCAGACATACAGGTCCAGGAAGCACAAAGTCGCAAATAGGATCAACCCAAGGAAAGCCACACAAAGACACACTGCAATTAAAATGGCAAAAATTAAAGATAAAGAGAGAATATTAAAAGCAGCAAGGGAAAACTAACAAGTTACCTACAAGGGAACTCCCATAAGACTATCGACTGACTTTTCAGCAGAAACTCTGCAGGCCAGAAAGCAGTGGTATCATATGTTAGTATTTAGAGGGACGAACGGGAAAAACCTACAGCCAAGAATATTCTACCTGGAAAGATTTTCATTCAGATTTGATGGAAAGATCAAAAATTTTATAAAGCAGCAAAAGATAAAAGGGTTCAGCACCACCCAAAATAGTTTAGAAGATGTTAAGAGAACTTCTCTAAGTGAAAAATAAGGCCGCAACTAGAAACATAAAAATTACAAAACGTAAAAAGCTCACTGGTAAAGGCAAATATATAGTAAAGGTAGTAAATCAACTATATACAAAGCTAGTAGGAAGGTTAAAAGACAATAAACTCATTAAAGGTTTATTGGTTAAAAGACAATAAACTCATTCCTCATAGATGAGGAATAAACTCATCTATGTTTGCAATAAGTATATAAGGGATATACAAAACAAAAAGTTGTAAAATATAATGTCCAAAACAGTAATCATCAGGGAGGGAAGTAAAAATGTAGGGTTATTAAATGCACCTGAAATTGAAAGATCAGCAATTTTTAAAAATTAATTTATTTTAATTGGAGGCTAATTACTTTACTATATTGTAGTGGTTTTTGCCATACATTGACATGAATCAGCCATGGATGTACATGTGTTCTTCATCCTGAAACCCCCTCCCACCTCCCTCCCCATCCCATTCCTCAGGGTCATCCCAGTGCACCAGCCCTGAGCACCCTGTCTCATATATCAAACCTGGACTGGCGATCTATTCCACAAATGATAATATCCATGTTTCAATGCTATCCTATCAAATCATCCCACCCTTGCCTTCTCCCACAGAGTCCAAAAGTCTTTTCTCTACATCTGTGTCTCTTTTGCTGTCTCGTATATAGGGTCATCATTACCATCTTTCTAAATTCCATATATATGCATTAATATACTATAATCAGATGGTGACTGCAGCTATGAAATTAAAAGACGCTTACTCCTTGGAAGGAAAGTTATGACCAACCTAGATAGCATATTCAGAAGCAGAGACATTACTTTGCCAACAAAGGTTCGTCTAGTCAAGGCTATGGTTTTTCCTGTGGTTATGTATGGATGTGAGAGTTGGACTGTGAAGAAGGCTGAGTGCCGAAGACTTGATGCTTTTGAACTATGGTGTTGGAGAAGACTCTTGAGAGTCCCTTGGACTGCAAGGAGATCCAACCAGTCCGTTCTGAAGGAGATCAGCCCTGGGATTTCTTTGGAAGGAATGATGCTAAAGCTGAAGCCTCCAGTACTTTGGCCACTTCATGCAAAGAGTTGAGTCATTGGAAAAGACTCTGATGCTGGGAGGGATTGAGGGCAAGAGGAGAAGGGGACAACAGAGGATGAGATGGCTGGATGGCATCACTGACTCGATGGACGTGAGTCTCAGTGAACTCCGGGATTTGGTGATGGACAGGGAGGCCTGGCATGCTGCGATTCATGGGGTCGCAAAGAGTCGGACACGACTGAGCGACTGATCTGATCTGATCTGATCTGATTGGTGTTTTTCTTTCTGACTTACTTCACTCTGTATAATAGGCTCCAGTTTCATCCACCTCATTAGAACTGATTCAAATGCATTCTTTTTAATAGCTGAGTAATATTCCATTGTGTATATGTACCACAGCTTTCTTATCAATTCGTCTGCCAATGGACATCTAGGTTGCTTCCGTGTCCTGGCTATTGTAAACAGTGCTGCGATGACCATTGGGGTACACATGTCTCTTTCAATTCTGGTTTCCTCAGTGTATGCCCAGCAGTGGGATTGCTGGGGCGTATGGCAGTTCTATTTCCAGTTTTTAAAGGAATCTCCACACTGTTCTCCATAGCGGCTGTACTAGTTTGCACTCCCACCAACAGTGTAAGAGGGTTCCCTTTTCTCTGCACCCTCTCCAACATTTATTGTTTGTAGACTTTTGGATAGCAGCCATTCTGATCGGCATGAGATTGTACCTCACTGTGGTTTTGATTTGCACTTCTCTGATAATGAGTGATGTTGAGCATCTTTTCATGTGTTTGTTAGCCATCTGTATGTCTTCTTTGGAGAAATGTATGTTTATTTCTTTAGCCCATTTTTTGATTGGGTCGTTTATTTTTCTGGAATTGAGCTGCCAGAGCTGCTTGTATATTTTTGAGATTAATTCTTGGTCAGTTGCTTTGTTTGCTATTATTTTCTCCCATTCTGAAGGTTGTCTTTTCACCTTGCTTATAGTTTCCTTCATTGTACAAAAGCTTTTAAGTTTAATTAGGTCCCATTTGTTTATTTTTGCTTTTATTTCCATTACTCTGGGGGGTGGGTCATAGAGGATCCTGCTGTGGTTTATGTCAGAGAGTGTTTTGCCTATGTTTTCCTCTAGGAGTTTTATAGTTTCTGGTCTTAAATTTAGATCTTTAATCCAAAGATCAGCAATTTAAAATAATTGTGTGTATACACACACACACACACACAGATATATATATATATATATATACACACACATATACACACACATATTTATGGCTATTCATAAACCTATATTGCACATATACATATATTTATATATACACACACAATAGTTTTTTAATACCCAGAGATAAATGAAAACAAATAAACAAAGATCCAAAATCTATGGGAGGCAGCAAAAGCACCTGTAAGAGCGAAGTTTATAGTGATGCAAGCTTACCTCAGGAAACAAGAATAATATCAAACAACCTAATCTTATACCTAAAGGAAGGAATTAGAAAAAGAACAAACAAACCCCAAAGTTAGTGGAAGGAAAGAGATAATAAAGATCAGAGCAGGTGTTTCCCTGATGGGTCAATGGTTAAGAATCTGCCTGCCAATGTAGGGGACACAGGTCTGATCCCTGCTCTGAGGAGATCCCACATGCAGTGTAGCAACTAAGCCCATGTGCCACAACTGCTGAGTCAGCACTGTAGAGCCTGTGAGCCACAACTGCTGAGTCAGCACTCTAGAGACTGTGAGTCACAACTACTGAGCCCATGAGCTGCAACTACAGAAGCCCATGGCCTAGAGCCCACACTCTGCAACAAGAGAAGCCACCACCGAGAAGCCTGCACACAGCAACTAGAGAGCCCATGCACAGTGATTAGAGAGTAGTCCCTCCTTCCCACACCTAGAGAATGCCCATGGGCAGCAACAAAGACCCAGCATGGCCAAAAATAAATAAATAAATCTGAAAAAAAAAGAGAGCAGAAATTTAAAAAAAATAGAAAAGTCAATGAAACCAACAGATTTTTTTTAAAAGAAAAACAGAATTGATAAATCTTTAGCCAGACTCATGAAGAGAAAAAGAGAAGGCCCAAATCAATAAAATCAGAAATTAAAAAGGAAAAGTTACAGTCAACAGCACAGAAATACAAAAGATCGTAAGTGATTACTAGGAATGACTATATGCCAATAAAATGGACAACAGGAAAAAAATGGAGAAAATCCTAGAAATGTATAATATGCCAAGACTGAACCAGAAAAAAAAAAAAGAAAATATGAACAGTCCAATTACCAGTAATAAAATTGAATCATAATTTAAAAATTCTCAATAAACAAAAGTCTAGGACCAGAGGGCTTCACAGGCGAATTCTACCAAACATTTAGAGAAGAGTTAACACCTATCTTTCTCAAGCTATTCCAAAAAATTCTGGAGGAAGGAACAGTTCCTAACTCACTCTATGAGGCCCCTAGCATCACCTTGATCCAAAACCAAACAAAGACATAACAACAACAACAAAAACTACAGGCCTATATCACTGATGGACATAGATGCAAAAATCCTCAACAAATTATTAGCAAACAAAATCCAATGATACACTAGAAGGGTAATACACCATGATCAAATGGGATTTATCAATATCTGCAAATCAATGTGATCAGATCAGATCAGATCAGATCAGTCGCTCAGTCGTGTCCGACTCTTTGCGACCCCATGAATCACAGCATGCCAGGCCTCCCTGTCCATCACCAACTCCCGGAGTTCACTCAGACTCACGTCCATGGAGTCAGTGATGCCATCCAGCCATCTCATCCTCTGTCGTCCCCTTCTCCTCATGCTCCCAATCCCTCCCAGCATCAGAGTCTTTTCCAATGAGTCAACTCTTTGCATGAGGTGGCCAAAGTACTGGAGTTTCAGCTTTAGCATCATTCCTTCCAAAGAAATTCCAGGGCTGATCTCCTTCAGAATGGACTGGTTGGATCTCCTTGCAGTCCAAGGGACTCTCAAGAGTCTTCTCCAACACCACAATTCTAAAGCATCAATTCTTCGGTGCTCAGCTTTCTTCACAGTCCAACTCTCACATCCATACATGACCACAGGAAAAACCATAGCCTTGACTAGATGAACCTTTGTTGGCAAAGTAATGTCTCTGCTTTTCAATATGCTATCTAGGTTGGTCATAACTTTTCTTCCAAGGAGTAAGCGTCTTTTAATTTCATGGCTGCAGTCACCATCTGTAGTGATTTTGGAGCCCCCCAAAATAAAGTCTGACACTGTTTGCACTGTTTCTCCATCTATTTCCCATGAAGTGATGGGACTGGATGCCATGATCTTTGTTTTCTGAATGTTGAGCTTTAAGCCAACTTTTTCACTCTCCATTTTCACTTTCATCAAGAGGCTTTTGAGTTCCTCTTCACTTTCTGCCATAAGGGTGGTGTCATCTGCATATCTGAGGTGATTGATATTTCTCCCGGCAATCTTGATTCCAGCTTGTGTTTCTTCCAGTCCAGCGTTTCTCAGGATGTACTCTGCATATAAGTTAAATAAGCAGGGTGACAATATACAGCCTTGACGAACTCCTTTTCCTATATGGAACCAGTCTGTTGTTCCATGTCCAGTTCTAACTGTTGCTTCCTGACCTGCATAAAAATTTCTCAAGAGGCAGATCAGGTGGTCTGGTATTCCCATCTCTTTCAGAATTTTCCACAGTTGATTGTGATCCACACAGTCAAAGGCTTTGGCATAGTCAATAAAGCAGAAATAGATGTTTTTCTGGAATTCTCTTGCTTTTTCCATGATCCAGTGGATGTTGGCAATTTGATCTCTGGTTCCTCTGCCTTTTCTAAAACCAGCTTGAACATCAGGAAGTTCATGGTTCACATATTGCTGAAGCCTACTCTACATTTAAAAATTGAAAAATTAAAAACCAAAGGATCATCTCAATAGATGCAGAAAAAGCTTTTGACAAAATTCAACATCCACTTATGATAAAAGCTTCCCAGAAAGTGGGCACAGAGGAGATATCCCTCAAAATAACAAACACCGTATATGACAAAATAACATATTTAATGGTGAAAAGCTGAAAGCATTGCCTCTAAGATGAGGAACAAGTCAAGGATGCCCATTCTCTCAACATAGTTTTGGCAGTCCTAGCCATAGCAATCAGAGAAGAAAAATAAAAGGAACCCAAATTTTAAAGGAAGAAGTAAAATTGTCACTATCTGCAGATGGCATGATACCATACATAAAAAATTCTAAAGATCCCACCAGAAAACTACTAGAGCTTATCAATAAATTCAGTAGAGTTGCAGGATACAAAATTAATATATAGAAACCTGCTGCATTTGTCTCTACTAACAACAAACTATCAGACAGAGAAATCAACTAAATAATTCTATTCATCATTATGTCAAAAAAATAAAATATCTCAAAATAAACCTACTAAGGAGGTAGACTTCCCTGGTGGCTCAGACGGTTAAGTGTCTGTCTACAATGTGCGATCCCTGGGTCGGGAAGATCCCCTGGAGAAGGAAATGGCAATCCACTCCAGTACTATTGCCTGGAAAATCCCATGGGCAGAGGACTGGTAGGCTACAGTCCATGGGGTAGCAACTGAGCAACTTTACTTTCAAGGAGGTAGAAGATATCTTGGACTGGAAGAATACTGTTAAAATTATCATACTACTTAAGGCAATCTACAAATACAATGCAATCCCTGTCAAAATACTGATGGCATTGTTCACAGAACTAGGACAAATATTTAAAAATGTGTATAGAAACACAAAAGACTCTGAATAGCCAAAACATCTTCAGAAAGAACAGAGCTGGAGGTAACACATTCCCTGACTTCAGACTATACTACAAAGTTATGCTTATCATAACAGTATCATACATCACTTATGAAGATAAACTTAAACTAGATTAAAGAACTAAAGGAAAGACTGAAAGCCATAATACCCGTAGAAAACACAGATAGAACACTCTGACATAAATTGTGACAATTTTTCTTGACTTGTCTTCTAAGACAAAGGAGACAAAAGCAAAACTAAAATGGGGCCTAATTAAACTTAAAAGCTTTCTTACAGCAAATGAAACCACTGACAAAATGAAAAAACAACCTACTGAGTAGGAGAAAATATTTGTAAATAATATGACTGATAGGTTAATATCCAAAAATATATAGAGAGTTCATACAATTAAATATCAATAAAAACAACCTGATTAAAAAATGGGCAGAAGACCCAAAGAGACATTTTTCTGAAGAAGACATACACGTGGCCACTGTCACATGAAAAGACATTCAGCATCAGTAATCATCAGTAATCCCTGGTAGCTCACATGGTACAGAATTTGCCTGCAATGCAGGAGATGCAGGATCTATCCTTGGGTCAGGAAGATCCCTTGGAGAAGGAATGGGTACCCACTCTAGTATTTTTGCCTAGAGAACTCCATGGACAGATGAGCTTGGCAGTCTACAGTCCACAGGGTTGCAAAAAGTCAGACGTGACTGAGTGACTAACACTTAGCCTAATCATCAGAAATATGCAAATCAAAACCATAATGAGATATTACTTCACACCTGTCAGACAGCTATCATCAAAAAGAACATAAATAATAAATATTGGGGAGGACATAGAAGAAAGGGAACAGTTGGTGGGAATCTAACCTGGTGTAGCCACTATGGAAAACCTATGGAGGTTCCTTGAAAGCTAAAAATGGAACTACCATCAGTTCAGTTCAGTTACACAGTTGTGTCCGACTCTTTGCAACCCCATGGACTGCAGCATGCCAGGCTTCCCTGTCCTTCACCATCTCCTGGAGCTTGCTCAAACTCATGTCCATTGAGTCAGTGATGCCATCCAGTCATCTCATCCTCTGTTGTCCCAGTCTCCACCTCCCTTCAATCTTTCCCAGCCTCAGGGTCTTTTCCAATGAGTCAGTTCTTCATATCAGGTGGCCAAAGTATTGGAGTTTCAGCTTCAGTATCAGTCCTTCCAATGAATATTCAGGACTGATTTCCTGAATCAGTCCAAGGGACTCTCAAGAGTTTTCTCCAACACCACAGTTCAAAAGCATCAATTTTTCAATACTCAGCTCTCTTTATAGTCCAACTCTCACATCCATACATGACTACTAGAAAAATCATAGCTTTGACTAGACGAACTTTTTTCAGCATAGTAACGTTTCTGCTTTTTAATATGCTGTCTAGGTTGGTCATAGCTTTTCTTCCAAGGATCAAGTGTCTTTTAATTTCATGGTTGCAGTCACCATCTGCAGTGATTTTTGGAGCCCAACAAAATAAAATCTGTCACGGTTTCCATTGTTTCCCCACCTATTTGCAAGAAGTGATGAAACTGGATGCCATATTAGTTTTCTGAATGTTGATTTTTTTTTTTTTTTTGAATGTTGACTTTTAAGGCAAATTTTTCACTCTTCTCTTTAACTTCATCAAGAGGCTCTTTAGTTCCTCTTTGCTTTCTGCCATAAGGGTGGTGTCATCTGCATATCTGAGGTTATTGACATTTCTCCCAGCAATCTTGATTCCAGCTTGTGCTTCATCCAGCCTGGCATTTCTCATGATGTACTCTGCGTATAAGTTAAATAAACAGGGTGACAATATACAGCCTCGATGTACTCTTTTCCCAATTAGGAACCAGTCTGTTCTATGTCTGGTTCTAACTGTTGCTTCTTGACCTGCATACCAGTTTCTCAGGAGGCAGGTAAGGTGGTCTGGTATTCCCATCTCTTGAAGAACTTTCCACAGTTTGTTGTGATCCACACAGTTGAAGGCTTTGGCATAGTCAGTAAAGCAGAGAAGTAGATGTTTTTCTGGAACTCCCTTGTTTTTTGCTTTTTCAATGATCCAGTGTTGGCAATCTGATCTCTGGTTCTTCTGCCTTTTCTAAATCCAGCTTGAACATCTGGAAGTTCATAGTTTGCATACTGTTTAAGCCTGGCTTGGAGAATTTTGAGCATTACTTTGCTAGTGTGTGAGATGAGTGCAACTGTGCAGTAGTTTGAACATTCTTTGGCATTGCCTTTCTTTGGGATTGGAATGAAAACTGACCTTTTCCAGTCCTGTGGCCACTGCTGAGTTTTTCAAATTTGCTGGCATATTGAGTGCAGCACTTTCTCAGCATCATCTTTTAGGATTTGAAATAGCTCAACTGGAATTCCATCACCTCCACTACCTTTGTTCGTAGTGATGTTTCCTAAGGCCCACTTGACTTCACACTCCAGGATGTCTGGCTCTAGGTAAGTGATCACACCATCGTGGTTATCTGGGTCATGAAGATCTTTTCTGTACAGTTCTTCTGTGTATTCTTGCCTTATGACCCGGCAATTCTACTTCTGGGTATGTATCTGGGAAAAACAGTAGTTCAAAAAGATAAGTGCACCCAATGTTCATTACATCATTATTTAAAAGATAAGATAGGGAAGTAACCTAAGTGTCTATCAACAGATGAATGGATAAAGAAGATGAAATATATATACACAATGTAATACTACTCAGCCATAAAAAGAATGAAATTCTGCCATTTGCAACAACATAAATGGACCTGGAGGGTACTGTACTTAGTGAGATAAATCAGACAGAAAAAGAGAAATACTCTGTGTTATCACTTATATATGGAATCTAAAAAATAAAAGAAATGAATAAATTAAACAAAACAGACTCATAGATACAGAGAATGAACTACTGGTTACAAGTGGGGAGGTAGTGGGGCAACAGAGAGGTAGGGGATTAAAAGCACAAACTACGAAGTATAAAATCAGTAAGCTACCAGGATGTATTATATAGCACAGGGGTTAGAGTCAATATTTTATAACTATTTTAAACAGAGTACAATCTATAATAACTTTGAATCACTATGTTGAACATCTGAAATTAATATTATAAATCAACAATACCTCAGTTTAAACAATGATTTAAAAAAGAAATTCAAAGAAGATAGGAAAAGAAAGCTCACTACTGGAGGACTGTGATTAGTCAGATTTAGGAGAATGAATACTGTATTCGCCTTTAAAACGAATTAGCAGGCTGGGAAGATGAGGATTTGGCAAGTGAGTAGCAAGACCAGGCAGTGGTACACCTCATTATGAGTCCAGGACTTTATTCAAACAGGTCATCTGTTGAGAAATATGCTGCTCATTGCCCTTTGAGAACAAGACCCATTTCCAACCCAAGGTGGAGGGGTAATAATACATGGAGATTCCACACTTTAGGTTGGTCCTAAGCTTATGAGGATTTGGGCAGCTAAAGAAAGCAGATGGGAGCTGGAAGGAGCTGTGTTATCTAGAAATTCTGAGGGAATTCAAGGAATTCACCTGAGAATGTCTGAATGGCTCTACCTCCTACTTATCCTGACACTGATGACCTTTCTTAAGCAATGAGGAATAAACCATGGCTTAACCATTTTTTTTTAAATTTTATTTTCAAACTTTACAATATTGTATTGGTTTTGCCAAATATCGAAATGAATCCGCCATAGGTATACATGTGTTCCCCATCCTGAACCCTCCTCCCTCCCCATGCCATCCCTCTGGGTCATCCCAGTGCACCAGCCCCAAGCCTCCAGTATCGTGCATCGAACCTGGACTGGTGACTCTTTTCATATATGATATTATACATATTTCAATGCCATTCTCCCAAATCATCCCACCCTCTCCCTCTCCCAGAGTCCAAAAGACTGTTCTATACATCAGTGTCTCTTTTGCTGTCTCGTATACAGGGTTATTGTTACCATCTTTCTAAATTCCATATATATGCGTTAGTATACTGTATTGGTGTTTTTCTTTCTGGCTTACTTCACTCTGTATAATAGGCTCCAGTTTCATCCACCTCATTAGAACTGATTCAAATGTATTCTTTTTTAATGGCTGAGTGATACCCCATTGTGTATATGTACCATAGCTTTCTTATCCATTCATCCTGATGGACATCTAGGTTGCTTCCGTGTCCTGGCTATTATAAACAGTGCTGCGATGAACATTGGGGTACACATGTCTCTTTCAATTCTGGTTTCCTCAGTGTGTATGCCCAGCAGTGGGATTGCTGGATCATAAGGCAGTTCTATTTCCAGTTTTTTAAGGAATCTCCACACTGTTCTCCATAGTGGCTGTACTAGTTTGCATTCCCACCAACAGTGTAAGAGGGTTCCCTTTTCTCCACATCCTCTCCAGCATGTATTGCTTGTAGACTTTTGGATCGCAGCCATTCTGACTGGCGTGAAATGGTACCTCATAGTGGTTTTGATTTGCATTTCTCTGATAATGAGTGATGTTGAGCATCTTTTCATGTGTTTGTTAGCCATCTGTATGTCTTCTTTGGAGAAATGTCTATTTAGTTCTTTGGCCCATTTTTTGATTGGGTCATTTATTTTTCTGGAATTGAGCTCTAGGAGTTGCTTGTATATTTTTGAGATTAGTTGTTTGTCAGTTGCTTCATTTGCTATTATTTTCTGAAATCACTACTTCACCCAAATTCAAACGTTAAAAGGGCTAAAGTTATATCCATTATACCTGATATTCATTTTGACATGGACTATGTTGTGCTATGCTTAGTCGCTCAGTTGTGTCCGCCTCTTTATGACCCCATGCACTGTACCCGCCAGGTTCCTCTGTCCATGGGGATTCTCCAGGCAAGAATAATACTGGAGTGGGTTGCCATGCCCTCCTCCTGGGGATCTTCCCAACCCAGGGATAGAACCCAGGTCTCCCGAATCACAGGAGGATTCTTTACCAGCTGAGCTACCAGGGAAGCCCAACATCCGTTACGCCTCACAGGAAAAAACACTTAAAAGGAATTCATACAAATTAAGAGAGATCATCATTCATTATGGCTAATCATAATGAAAACTCATAGAATTGATGATGTTTTTCCTGGTAAAGAAACAGGTTTCTGAGTTTCTGGCTATCCCTAAAACTCCATGGTTTCATACAAAAATACATGAGTCAGTTCCTGTGAGGAGCAGACTCTGCAACAAACTTCTATTCACAACTGCTTCACTTTCCTGTCATTAACAGATTAAACTTCCTTGACCGCACAATACCAAAAGAGGAAGGTGAAGGCGATCTGGCATATTAAAACAGCAGCAACCTTCTCCAAAGTCTGGCTTTCATTTCTTTTTTTCTACTACTCTAAGAACCACAGCTTCATACTTTAACTGATCATTCTATTTATATCTGATACACAAGCCTTGCCATTACAATACTTGAGATAACAAGCAGAACTAACAACTCGTATTTAATAGGACCATTTTCAAAACACTTTAACGTTTAAGTGTTTTGAAAACTAATCCTGGTACTTCCCTGGTGATACAGTGTTTGAGAATCTGCCTCCCAATGCAGGGGAAGCTGGTTTGATCCCTGGTCAAGGAACTAAAATCCCACATGCCTAGAGGCAACTGCTGAGCCCTTGTGCTCTAGAGCCTGTACTCTACAAAAGAGGCTCACAGGCTGCAAAAAACCCTAATCCTAAAAGGGAAATAAGTGATGTTTCCCTTTCCAAGACTAGATGACCCAGAAAACTCAAGTCCAAAAGATTTCCACAGACAGTCTAAGCTGTATTACGTACTATTAACAAGTGGGTGTTACAAAGCTTGTGATTCTAGAAACAAAATCAGCCACGTAAGTAAAAAAAAAAAAAAAATTTAAGCTATTTTCCTTTTGGTTTATATTTCTATTCCTAGGAAGCAACGTATTTAGGAAAAGTACCTTTTCCCTAAGAGCTTTTCTCCTTTTGGATTTAATGGCTTGAAACCAACATTTACTCGTCTAATTATCAATTATCTCTCACTATTGATGCAGGGTTAGTGAAGTGAAGTGAAGTCGCTCAGTTGTGTCCGACTCTTTGTGACCCCATAGACTGTAGCCTACCAGGCTCCTCTGTCCATGGGATTTTCCAGGCAATAGTACTGGAGTGGATTGCCATTTCCTTCTCCAGAGGATCTTCCCAACCCAGGGCTCGAACCCGGGTCTCCTGCATGGTAGACAGACGTTTTACTGTCTGAGCCACCAGGGAAGTTCAATGAAAATAATAAAAAACACCTAGAGCACCCGGTATTCCCAGACGGTCTCCCATCCAAGTACTACCCAGGCCCGACCCTGCTTAGCTTCCAAGATCAGACGAGATCAGGCTCGTTCAGGGTGGTATGGCCATTAAATCAGCCCTTATCCTTCTTCACTAGTATCAGGGGTTGATCTGATGCAGCGGGGTTTGCTGGGATTCTCCCATGGGCGATATAAGGAATATTAAGTTGTTTAGAGGACCACAACTGAACTGCAATCACAACTGCCTGTGAAATCAGTTCTTATATTTAGAACTTCTTAAAAGTTTTGTAACTTTTATCCTGAGACTGATAGTTCTTCAAATTCTGCTTTTCACTTCCTTAACCCTCAAATCCCAGAATGAGGAAAGATAAGAGATAGGAAGTATGCCTTGGAGGAACTGTGACTGGAAATTGGGCTCTTTTCTTCAAGTCATACTTCATGTATAAACACAGTGCCTGGATAAAACTTGTTATCAAGCACCTACCATGTGCAGCCTGTACTATTAAGAAAAGGCTGATAAATGTCATTGCTAGTACATTTTGGCCTCAGGACATAGTCAGAACTTTCCCCTAAAGCAAGTGTCCCAAAGATTCGTTGGTGAGGTAATTTTTCATGTATAATAGAATATTTATTTTCTTACTGTGATTCTCTTAATGTGTTTTAATAGCCCACCAAACGCACAACCCAGATAATCATGGTGCTGTGCTCACTCACCTAGAGCCAAACATTCTGGAATGTGAAGTCAAGTGGGCCTTAGAAAGCATCACTACAAACAAAGCTAGTGGAGGTGATGGAATTCCAGTTGAGCTATTATTTCAAATCCTAAAAGATGATCCTGTGAAAGTGCTGCACTCAATATGCCAGCAAATTTGGAAAACTCAGCAGTGGCCACAGGACTAGAAAAAGTCAGTTTTCATTTCAATCCCAAAGAAAGGCAATGCCAAAGAATGCTCAACCTACCACACAATTGCATTCATCTCACACGCTAGTAAAGTAATGCTCAAAATTCTCCAAGCCAGGCTTCAGCAATACGTGAGCTGTGAACTTCCAGATGTTCAAGCTGGTTTTAGAAAAGGCAGAGGAACCAGAGATCAGATTGCCAACATCCACTTGATCATCAAAAAAGCAAGAGAGCTCCAGAAAAACATCTACTTCTGCTTTATTGACTACGCCAAAGCCTTTGACTGTGTGGATCACAACAAACCATGGAAAATTCTTCAAGAGATGGGAATACCAGACCACCTGACCTGCCTCTTCAGGAATCTGTATGCAGGTCAGGAAGCAACAATTAGAACTGGACATGGAACAATAGACTGATTCCAAATAGGAAAAGGAGTACATCAAGGCTGTATATTGTCACCCTGTTTATTTAACTTATATGCAGAGTACATCATGAGAAATGCTGGGCTGGATGAAGTACAAGCTGGAATCAAGATTTCTGGGAGAAATATCAATAACCTCAGATATGTAGATGACAGCACCCTTATGGCAGAAAGTGAAGAACTAACGAGCCTCTTGATGAAAGTGAAAGTGGAGAGTAAAAAAGTTGGCTTAAAGCTCAACATTCAGAAAACAAAGATCACGGCATCCAGTCCCATCACTTCATGGCAAATAGATGGGGGAAACATTGGAAACAGTGGCTGATTTTATTGTTTTGGGCTCCAAAATCACTACAAATGGTGACTGCAGCCATGAAATTAAAAGACGTTTACTCCTTGGAAGGAAAGTTATGACCAACCTAGGAGCATATTAAAAAGCAGAGACATTACTTTGCCAACAAAGGTCCATATAGTCAAGGCTATGGTTTTTCTAGTAGTCAGGTATAGATGTGAGAGTTGGACTATAAAGAAAGCTAAGCACCGAAGAATTGATGCTTTTGGACTGTGGTGTTGGAGAAGACTCTTGAGAGTCCCTTGGACTGCAAGAAGATCCAACCTGTCTATCCTAAAGGAAATCAGTCCTGATATTCATTCCCGACTGAAGCTGAAGCTGAAACTCCAATACTTTGGCCATCTGATGCGAAGAACTGACTCATTAGAAAAGACCCTGATGCTGGGAAAGATTGAAGGCAGGAGGAGAAGAGGACAACAGAGGGTGAGATGGTTGGATGGCATCACTGACTCAATGGACATGATTTTGAGTAAACTCCAGGAGTTGGTGATTGACAGGGAGGCCTGGCATGCTGCAGTCCATGGGGTCAACAAAGAACTGGACATGACTGAGCGACTGAACTGAACTGAACTGAAACCCATGACTTAAAGTGATTTCTATTTTGTAGTTCTACCTTTACACATATTACAGAAATTTTTAACCTGGTGTAAAATATAGGAATATAATAGTAAAAATTATGATGTGGAGGAGTCCCCAAAAAAACTAAGTTTGGGAAATGGAGCTCTATGGCACTCTACTGTGGTGTTTGTTCTGGCTAATCTTTTCACTTAGGATGCCTGTTTTGGCTGGCCATGCCAACTTGCAGACACTAGTTTACTCTGAAGCCTTTTTTGGAGCACCTCTTTCTCTGCTTTTATTACATCCAGTTTCACTGTGCCTTTTTCTTCCTTTCCTCCCTTCTTCTGGAGGGCAGGGACTGCATTTTGCTCACTAAAGGAATAAAAATAATGGTAATAATGGTATCACCAACTCAATGGACATTAATTTGAGCAAACTTTGGGAGATAGTGAAGGACAGAGAAGCCTGGCGTGCTTCACAAAGAATCAGACACAACTTAGTGCCTAAACAATAAAAACACTTACTTTGTAATTACTCTTTGCCAGGCTTTCTAGGTACTTTATATACATATATATTAATTCCCATAGTCATCACTGTTTTATAAGGTAAACACGTTATCCTATTTTATAAAAGAGGATCCTGATGCAAAAAGAGGTTAAGTAACTTGAGTACAGCCATAAGGAAAGGAAGAGGTGGAGCCAGATTCAAAATCAAAGTCTGGAGTCAGAGCACCAACTTTTAATCACTAAATAGGCTGCTCAATTTAAGTAAACATGGTTGAATGTTTGCTGATTGCTTTAAAGAACTTAGCCAGTTGTGACAATGGGAACTAAATTTTAGTCCCTGCTTACAAAGAGCAAAAAACCGTTCTTTTTGCACCTAGATATGAATTGCAAGTACCCTTTTACAAGGTCTCCACTTTATAAATATGTTATCCACCCCTCCCCTGCTACTGTCCTTCCTCAGTAATGATGTTATGCATCAGCACCTTCAGAGGAGGCCGGGCACTGGGCTGGACTGCTTGAATCTTCTGTTCCCTGTAGCAGCACTGTTCCTAACACTTCAAAGGGAGCTGACGTCACAGAAGAGATATCAGCACTCATTACAATACTACTACCCTGCAGGTCTTACTCTTCCCTCCCAAGAATCCATCCACCCATCCATCTAACATTTATTCAGTGCCATGTGCCAGGTACATGCAGTTCTAGGCATACAGTGATAAACAAGCAGCCACGGTCCCTGACCTACAGTTTATATTCAAGTGGCAGAGGCAGATGATATACAAGAAAAACAATTTTTCTTGGTGATATGTATTCTCAAAGAATGAAACAATAATATGATATAGATGAGAAGAGGTGGTGATTATTTTGGATAGTCAGTGATATTTGAGTTGGGTCTTGAATGGTATCAAGGAACCTATAAATGGTAAGAGTTCAGGGGAAGAAGATGCAGGAAGAAAGAACAGTAGGGACAAAGGCTATGAAGTGGGAACCAATCTGTGTTAACACAATTGAGAGTCTATGGGGGAAGTGAGGCGATAGGTGTATAGAATCCCACACAGGTTGGGAAAGCAGGCCTTGGAAAGCAGTTTGATTTGTAATCTAAGAGCAAAAGAAGACACTGGTAGGTTTTAGGCAAGTAACAGTATACTGGCCTGACCTGATTTACATTTTTTAAAACATGCTGTATTTCAAACAATACCATAAGTATTTGGTGATTCTACCAACCTTACAGATGGTGAAGAGTCTTGCTTGCTGCTGCTGCTGCTAAGTCGCTTCAGTCATGTCCGACTCTGTGCGACCCCATAGACGGCAGCCCACCACGCTCCCCTGTCCCTGGGATTCTCCAGGCAAGAACACTGGAGTAGGTTGCCATTTTCTTCTCCAATGCATGAAAGTGAAAACTGAAAGTGGAGTCACTCAGTCGTGTCCAACTCTTAGCAACACCATGGACTGTAGCCCACCAGGCTCCTCCATCCATGGGATTTTCCAGACAAGAGTACTGGAGTGGGGTGGCATTGCCTTCTCCGAGAGTCTTGCCTAATGCTACCTAATTGACAGGAAAGCTGGGATTAAGAGCCAAAAAAGCTAGATGGTTATTTTTCTAGCTGCAACTTTTCCCCTGTTTTCATTTTGGAATCAGTATGGGGACTTGAGAGAAGCAGTGATCAATTTCCTTTAAAAAAAAAAAAAAGCACCACCCACTCACTCTTCCACTTGCTACTGAGAATGAAAATACATGTTAAGTACTTGGCATGTCTAAATCTAGTTTTGCAGGAGGCCTATGGGAAGATTGGGCTTCCCAGGTGGAGCTACTGCTAAAGAACCTGCCTGACAATGCAGGAGACAAAAGAGATGCAGGTTCAATCCCTGGGTTGGGAAGATCCCCTGGAGGAAGGCATGACAACTCACTCCAGTATTCTTGCCTGGAGAATCTGATGGACAGAGGAGCCTGGCAGGCTACAGTTCATGGGGTGGCCAAGAGTTTAACATGACTGAAGCCACTTAGCAAGCATGCACGCATGGGAAAATTTGCTAGGACTAGGGGCTTTATCCACTTCACCATTTTCCCCACCCCTGGAACACTTTCTTTCACCTTTGGAAAGACATCACCACATGAACACTAAGGAGTTAAGAGCAGAGACGAAAATTCCCTTTCCTCAGATGAAATTTATAGAAGAATGACTCTGGTCTCAGGAATGTCAAAATTTCAAATGTTGCACTCCCAGGAGGCTTTGCCATCTACTGAAGAAAAAGTGTTGCAGTACAAACAAGGGACAGAAAGGCAAGGGAAGTTAACTGACTTCCAAACCCCAGGTAGAAGGAGACTCTTTCCATCCATTCAAGATCTGTCCCTATGTATAAAATTTTAAAAGTCATCACCAATGAATATAACGTAGCCAAATTTCTCTCCCAACTACTTTATGATTTGTGGGGGGGAGGAGGGTGATCGTGAAACTCACCCAGAGAAATCCACTTTTATGTTCACCAAGCACCAACTGTTACCTATCCTGTGTCCTGCTGCCCTCTCTCCTTAGACCTGGGACTCCTCCTTTTTGCCAAATGAAGATTCCAACTCATACAACTGAAATATTCTTTTATTTTTTTTTTTTTGCTTAACTGCTGATTCCTATCCTTTGGCTTTCATCGCTTTTAACAGACTGTCTTCTTCACACTAAGCCAATGTCTTCACACTAGGTTCTTCCTACTCTATTGTAATTTTCTGTTTGACCTGCATTTCTTTATTCACTGTGTTTTGGGAGGGGGAGAGGGAATAAGGTTGGGACCTTGTCTTATCCATTATACTCCATGCCTGGCAGAGTTGGAGCTTAAAATACTTTTGTTAGAAGAAAAAAAAATTACCCACACAGAATAATTACCAGTAATTTTCATTCTCATCCTGAGATATATGCATTGGTATTTGGGCCAGGTTTCATAACAGAAGACCCTAAGGCATTTAAAAATACTAATTAACCCTCACAATGATGTTTTCAAGAGTGGCACTGTGGGTATCAGGATGAAGAACTGAAGATTCAAGTGTTATTTGGGAAAGCAGTCTTATTACTTTCAGGCAACCCACTCCAGTGTTCTTGCCTGGAGAATCCCAGGGACGGCGGAGCCTGGAGGGCTGCCATCTATGGGGTCGCACAGAGTTGGACACGACTGAAGCAACTTAGCAGCGGCAGCAGCAGAGCAGTCTACACAGCTATTACCTAACCCTCACTCTTAAGTTCTTTTAAGGCCACTTAGCAGCAATGGCACCCCACTCCAGTACTCTTGTCTGGAAAATCCCATGGACGGAGGAGCCTGGAAGGCTGCAGTCCACGGGGTCGCTGAGGGTCGGACACGACTGAGTGACTTCACTTTCACTTTTCACTTTCATGCATTGGAGAAGGAAATGGCAACCCACTCCAGTGTTCTTGCCTGGAGAATCCCAGGGATGGGAGAGCCTGGTGGGCTGCTGTCTGTGGGGTCGCACAGAGTCAGACACGACTGAAGTGACTTAGCAGCAGCAGCAGCGCAGCAGGGTTTGCTTATAGGACTGAAATGATATACTATGTTTCCATGAAGCTTATAACTGTGAAATTGAATATTTCCTGCCATATCAATAAACAAGGATGTAAAAGCCATCAGCGATTTCAGGCCTTCAAATGTGAATGAGGGCTTCCAAAAAGGGACACAATGCCATGCCCCTCTACTCTCCATGGTGATTGTTGAGGAGCTCTGGGGTGGGGGGAGGAGGGAATAGTGAAGGAAAAAAAAAGCAGGATGCTGGCCTCAGACAGCTGAGATGCATAGGAAGAAATGACTTCAATAATCTCAGATTCTTACATCTTCCCATATGTAGAAGAGTGCTAAATTCCTTTAACTTGGTATCTGGTTTTCCATACTTAACAATAATTGATGTTCAGTCTGCCTGCCTACTTTGTTGCAAACTTGTATATAGCCTGACTCTCTCTTCTGCTTCCTCAGAGAAGTCTCTTGGGGCTATCTGAGATTCTGTCTCCTGGGCTTCGAGTCCTAACATTCCCACCAAGTAAAACACTCTACTTTCAGGTTGTGAATGTATTTGTAGTCGACAGAAACAAACACATAGAAAAATGAGGTTCTGGTACTTTTTTTTCATAAAAACAATCCTTTGGGGGAATAAGGTCCATTGCACGCAAATGATCAGGGTTCAAAACCAGCTCCCAAAATTATAATTTAAAGCTTTAGTCATCTGGAAAACCTGCAGGGAATTGAAGTGTTCTTATAATGTCAAAGCAAACAGATTTTCTTGCCCAGGATAGCAGAATAGAGAATGACTACCTTGATTTCAGGCATTCAAAAAATTTCCACACATGTAAAGAAGAGAGATATAATACAAACAATGAACTAATTGGAGTTTGAATACTGACCTCACCACATCAGGCAAGATATTAATCTTCCAGAGCCTCAATTTCTTAAAATGGGGTAACAATAGAACCTTCTTCAAAGAGCTGCTGTAAGGATTGTTCATAATTATCCACGTAAATCACTTAGCATTGGGAGTTAACAAAGGCAAAATGTTACCTGAAATAGGAAATAAAGGAGGAACAGTGAGGCCTCTTTTATCTATGCTAAACTTTGTCTGCAGAGGAGGGAAAAGAAATGTGTTGTCTGTTGGTGAATTTATTGCTTTGTGGTAGTAATGGATTTTCCTAAAGCTGTTTCCCTCTGATTATTAATAATCCATGTACAGTAAAGAGCTATTGTTCTTCAGTATGACTAACCAACCCTGCTGGAGGCATTGCTTATCTTCAGACCACAGCACATACTTCTTACTGGAAATACAATGCAGGTGCCAAAATCAAGAGCATGTTCAAGCTTCCCTTCCTATTTCTCTTCCTTTATCTCTTACTCCTTGCTTGCTTACCCTTCAGTGCACTTTTCTCCTAGATCTGTTATCCTTCCCTACTTTCTAATGCATTTCCATATCCTATACAGTATCATCTTATCTAAACTGAATAACTTTCAAGATAAACTATGGGCCTCATCTTATTGCCCCACACATACCCCATGGACTTATTTCCTGACTGGATTCAGTTTTTGGTTACTAGAATCCAAAAAGGGAAGTGTAATGCCACACACTGCTTTGCATATCTCAGGATATGCTTGTGTGGTGTACTTAATCATACTACAGCTATTCTCTGAAACAGCATCTTTTTACAAGAAATTGACAATATGGTGTGTCAGAGTTAAGGGTCATGGAGGAGAGGATAGATTATATACACAAAGGAAGAGAAATTAAGTTAGGCTTTGTAACACAGGAAATCTTTAGAACACAGGGAAAAACCAAAAATATTTATGTCTGGAAGGTTTCTAAACTATCCCAAACAAGATCATATAAGGCACATATACTCATTCTAAATATATCAGCACAGGAGCACACACAAGATTATACTTGTAAGGGGAACTCCAATCAGGCTATAGTAACCATTGAGATGTTCAGCTATTTGCCCCCTGAGGGATAGAAACTCTAAATGGACACCAAGTTTCAGTCTCTCAATTAAAAAGAAATGGAAGTAACTGCTTTCTTGTTACCGTATTTTAAGAGACAAAGATGAGGTCAATCAGAGAAATGAGAACAAATTACCAGAAGTAGGAGGTGTGTGTGGAAGTGTGTCGTATGTGTGGGCACTAGGCATTGAGTTATTTGCTGTTGTGTCTGACTCTTTGCAACCGCCAGGCTCCTCTGTCCTAGGAATTCTCCAGGCAAGAATACTAGAGTGGGTAGCCATTCCCTCCTCCAGGAGATCTTCCTGACCCAGGGACTGAACCCAAGTTTCTTGCATTTCAGACAGATTCCTTACCATCTGAGCCATCAGGGAACTTGGTCAATGCTAAAGATCAACCCCAGTCATTCATTCATAACTTGACTATCCAAGATTTGAACCCTTCAAAGGAACTAGGTAAGTCAGAGAACACGAAACATTTAAGACATTCAAACCCCTTCTTTGTGATAAGTCCTAAGGAATTGGATTAAGAAGCAGACAAAAGGGCTCTGCTTATAGCCTTAGATACACCTGACCCCTGATCCAACCATCTGATATATAGGCCTTACTCCGCACAGGGGGTCTCCGCCTTCATGACAGTTTCCAAGTACCCGCCAACTATTGAATGAACCACTTTCCCCATCTGCAGAGGCACAGGAGCTCTTTACTAGACAAATTTCCTTCAGAGTAGGAGCAATGACTTTACTATCCATGGATAGCCACACTATCCATCTTTAGTGTGCAGAATGATTAGACCTGAGAGCATCTTTAAGTTTCTCCAGTCCAACACTGACCAATAGAATTTTCTTCAATGTTGGGAATATTTTCTATCTTTGCTGTCCAACAGGGTAGCCGCTGGCACTGGGTACCTGAAATATGGTGAGTACATCTGAGGAACTGCATTTTTTATTTTACTTCATTTAAATTGAAATAGTTACATGTAGTTTGTGCGTACAGACAGACAGCAGAGCTCTAAACCAAGAACTGCAAATCAAATGTCCATAGGGGTCAGGCAGGTAGAGGAAGGGAAAAGAATCTCACGGGCTCCAGCTGACTGTTGCTGTGCAGGAAACTCAGGCTGGTGTTGCCAGATTGTCACTTTTTCAAATGAAGCTGAAAATTGAATTTTTTAATTTGGCAAGTAAATTAAAAAAAATAATTTAGATCAATTTATGGGCCAAACCATGTTTTCAGGCATTTTGTTATCTGTAATCTAGGCCAATCTGTAACCCCTTAAGCTCAAAGAACAGGACCATTCTGCTGGTCAGTAGTGACCCAGGACTGAAATCCAAGCCTTCTGATTCTTCTTTTTTTGGTATATGGGATTTTAGTTCTCAAAGCAGGGATCGAACCAGCAATCCCTGCAGTGGAAGCATGAAGTCTTAAATGCTGGACGGCCAGAGAAGTCCCTTCTGATTATTCTTCTGATACTCTTTCTAGATTTTATGAAATCAACCATATCTAGTGATGGAGGCAGCAGCAACATCAGGGACAAATGCTCCTTCGTCAGAAGGTGTTGAAATTCATGGTTTATACATTAAGGACACACAGTTCCTATACACTGGGCTCTATGGGCAAAGCTCTGAACGAGGAGCCAACAGGGCACAAAGAAGAAACAATTCACAGGATAGTCAGACCCATAAACAATAAGCAAAGTAAGGTTTGTTACAGTGAACACAAACCACCTAAGCAGGAGTCCAAAAGCACTGACAGCTGGCAGAGGAAAGGAAGAAAGAGATTTGAGCCAGAACTTCCAGGCTGAGTCTCAGTGATTATGAGGGTGGGTCCCATTATTCAAGAATATTACAGGGCCTCCTTTTATCTTTGAGGCTTTATATGTACAGTCTCCTCTGCTGGCTTTTCCTTCTATGGATATCTAAATGTAAAGAGCCCCAAGGAGTTTAGTGGCCTTCCTCTCCCCTACCCTGCCAAGAGTATGTTTCAATACATAAACATTTAACAGCACAACAGTTAAGCCAAAATTGCCCAATTTCAAAACTTCACCAGCATTCTTAAATTTACTTTTTATTCCTTGATTAACAAAGCAAAATAGGGCTTCCCACAGAGGCCTTCCTCTCTATCTGCACTCTCTTCTTAGGTGATTTAGGAATAAACTGCTACATTTATTATCTCTCTTGAGTTTTCCCTTGATTTTCATATTTAACTTCTCAACATCTTTACCTGGACAGTTAACAAACTTATCAAAACTAGTATGTTTAAAAGAATAGAGTGCCTTCCAAACTATTTTCTCTGAGGAGTCATCTTTGGTTCCATCCTTTCACATACACTTCATATCCAATTTGGCAACAAGTCCTGCAAGTTCTAGTTTCAGAATACATTCTGAATTTAATTCTTCCATTTCACTGTCACCTCTCCCTTGGCCTACTGCAACAGCTGCCAAACAGGTCTGACCACTTGTACCCTTCTCTATTCAGGAGCCAAGAATGATTTTCTAAAACTGTAAATGAGATCTGTCACTCCTTCTTAAACTCTCCAGTAACCCAACAGTTAAGCTCTCGCCTTGGGCTAAGCTATGCTTGATCAGGCCATGCCACTTCTCCATCACAGACCACTCTGACTCTTGTTCTTCCCTTTCTGATCCAAGCATCTGACTTTCTCGCCGTTTCCTTCTTTAGATACCTTCTTTTCTCCACCTAGAAAGCTCATTCCCTAGCTTCCCTCTTTTCTGGGATTTTTGCAAACCCGGCCTCCTCTGAACAGTCTTATCTGATTTAGAGTGGCCCTCCCCTCATCTTCTGGGCTTCCCTTGTGGCTCAGCTGGTAAAGAATCTGCCTGCAATGAGGGAGACCTGGGTTCGATCCCTGGGTTGGGAAGAACCCCTGGATAAAGGGAACGGCTACCCACTCCATGGGGTCGGAAAGAGTCGGACACGACTGAGCGACTTTCATTTTCCCCTTATCTTCTACCACTTCACCTGATATTACTTCCTTTGGGGCATTTCTTACCTGCTGATATCTACCTTATTGATTTACTTTTTAAGTTACTCCCGGACTCGAAAAATTTCCCGTAGCAACGTTTTTCGTGGACCAAAGGATTTAAGAAGCTAGTTCTCTATATCTTAGAAAATCTCAGTATCGTGCAGGGTACTCGTTTGTGTCAACCTTCCTCGGCTAGACGCCTCGCCTCCGGATTTGCCCCTATTAATCTCCCATTCATCAACACATTGGGGGAATCCAAAGGATTCAGAGATGGGCCCCAAATCGGCATTTCAGCGTTCCCAAATCAGGCCTCCCCTTCCTGGCCCTCAAGCCGCTTCCCTTAGCAGGTTCCTGAGGCGAGCGGCGGTGACACCAAGCAGCCCTCGCGAGGCTGGGGTCACACAGGCTCGTCTCCTAGCAACGTCGTACCCCCCCACCCCCACCCCATCCCTGCCCCTGAGGAGTCCACCCCTTCCCCGTTTCCCGCGCCAGGAGTCGGCGTCTCCATCCTCAACACTCACTCTGCGTCAGTCCAGCCTTCCCCCACCCACAGAAGCACCGCAGCCTCCGGCAGGCTGGGAGGAGGCGGCGCCGGGAGCGCAGCTGAGCGGCGGCGGACTGAGCTCTCTAGCAGGTCTGGTAGGCCAGACCGGACCAAACCACCGGACGGACTTCTGTGGGAGCATTAGTCCCAAGTCGAGGGTAGGCTCGACCCTTCGTTAAACTTCAAACTCTAGATCACGCTCCGCCGTATACCCAACAAGATAGCCAAACTCATCCTTTCCTTAATTCCCTTTTCCCCTTTTCGTTCTCCTCTCGCCACCCTATTCCAGCGAAAAAAATGGTCCACTCCATCTCTTCCTTGCCCTCCCTCCGCGTTGCTAAGTCTTTGCCCTTACTTGGGGACAGCTTCGTACGTCTTTGCGTACGTCATGACGCAAACTGCCACTCGTTCCCTCCTCTCTCCTTTCCTATTCCGCCTGCCGAAGCGGGCGGCCTGCGGGGTTACCGGAAGTGATGATGCAGGAGACGATGGAGGGGGCGGGGCTTCGGGGCGGCCGCCGCTGGTGGGCGGCAGATGAAGGGGAGGAGGCGGCAGTGGTGGGAGAAGAGGCGGCGGCGGCGGCGGCGGAGGGGGTAGGGAACCTGGAAACGCGAGCGGGGATGGTAGGTGTTTTGGACCCGCCGGGCCGCCGTCGTTTCCAGAAAGGGTTTGACTGGAGGAACCTCTGGAGCAGCTGTGAGTTTGAGGGGGGGTTTGAGGAAAAGGGGAGGCTTTGGGAGATGAAGGGGCGGGGGCTGGGTACCTTCGAGAAAGGGAGGGGGGGTGGAAGGGGAGGCGTGGAAATCAGCTCCTTGTCTGGACTGGTCCCGCTGGAAGGAGAGGCTGTGAGGGGAGCCTGTGGCGTGTCAGCCGCAGGGCTCAGAAAACTTACCTACTGTCCCTGCCTCCTCACCGCCAGCACCCCTCAACCCAGGGCCTGGGGCTCTGGGGGCCGGAGCTGCCCTGGAGGGGGCACGGACTCTGGTCCTCTGCGCCTTGTAAGCGCCGTGAGGTAGGAGCCCAAACGAGAGGTGGTGGGTGAATCTCCAGCTCCCTCCGCCCTCATCTACCTCCCCACCCCCATCTTCCTCTTTAATCATTAACAGCCCTGGAATTAAGGGGCTCAGACCTGAAGTCCTTCCTATGCACCATTGCTATATACGATAACTATCTGTGCCTGAGGTGATGGGGCTGGAAGCTTTGCCCGTATCCTGTATAGGAAGTGGGACAGAGTGACAAATGTATTGTTTTTTTTTCCCCATTCCCCCCCCCCTACAATCTTCTCCCGTGCATAGCCCTCCTTTCCACTTTAATTCTCCGTGACTAGGTGGTAATTGTGGTTTTTTTTTTTTCTTTATTGCACTTGGTATCTTGGTTACCTCTTTTGAATTTGGTGTTCCGCCTCCATCCCAGGTCTTAACTGCAAGCTTTGTAATACTTCAGTTACAAGCTGTCTGTCTTTGGAAGTATCTCTCAATCCCTGGTCGCTCCCTATTAAAATGAGCGTTTTACCCTCTGAATACTGGAATTCCAAAGCCCTTGCAAGGATTCCTAAATGGCATCATAGCCCAGGAATCAAGGTCTCTTGCTCTAAATACTTTATGTGTGAGGAATTTAAATGTTGTCAACTCTTTCCAAAATGATTTGATGTTAGGCTAATTCTAGATTTCTTGTTTCTCTCCACCCACACTTCATGATGCACTTTGGAGAACAGAAAACCCCGTATTACTCTTTTGTTTCTACAATTGGACAATAGCTCTTATTTTTTCTTTTGTGTGTCTGGCACACAAGTCTTCAGTGACAAATTTGGCTTGTGCAGATTTCCATCTTATTTATTTAGTTTATTCTTTGTGTATAGGTGGTCTTACATGAGACAGCATGATTTGCTTAATTTTCTTTCAGGGAAGAATACAAACCAGTAACGGATGTGAAAAAATTATTTAGCAAAGAATGATTTGAAAAGAAGATCTCTTTGTTGATGTTTTGTTGGTTTTTGTGAGGGGGGGGGTGGGGAGAGTAGTGCTTCTTTAGCCTGTAGTATGGATTTCAGAGCGAAGTGTAATGATTCCTACTTTGGTGTTGATATTTTCTTTGAAAGTCCTTGTGAGTCTGGAACTGTTTTCTAAAGAACTTGAAGAGATGGTTCCCAAATTTTAGCGATCCTTTGATGATTAGAAAGTGTCTGTAAATCCTGTCCCTCTGTAACTGAGTTTATGTGCATATTGCTAGAATTATCATAATGGGTTCCATCCTACTCATCAGGGCTTTCAGGCCTGATAAAACAATATTTAATGCTTTCATTGTACAAGTAACAGCATGTTTGGATGTTTCACAGAAATGCAACAAAAGGAAAAAATGACTACTGTTCTCACCTTAGTGATTTGGAATCATTGAATACAAAGTCCAAAATTCATTCACTCAACAAACATTTATTGACAGGCTACTAGTTGCTAGCCAGTATTTTAGGCAGTGGGCGTACAAAGAAGAACATCGCAGTAAGGTCCATGCTCTCATGGAGCATACATTGGAGTGGGGTGGGGACAGATAAATAAGCAAATTGGATTTTGATAAGAGCTGAAGAAAATCAGCTCTTATCTGTGATTGTGAGTGCTGTGATAGAAAGTGTCTGACTGGGGTACAGTCTAGACCTTTCTGAGAAGGCAACACTGAAGTTGAGCTTTAAATAAAAAGGAGCCCGCTTTGCAAAAATACAGGAGGAAACTTCCAGGTTTAGGGACTAGCTAGTGCAGAAACTGGGCTGGAGTATGGCAAGTTCCAAAGAGTGGGAAGAAAGGAATGGTGAAGAGGAGGTCGGGGAGGATAGGGGTAGGAGTAATAGCTAGAGCCTAGTGATCAAAGCGGAGAAGGCAATGGCACCCCACTCCAGTACTTTTGCCTGGAAAATCCCGTGGACGGAGGAGCCTGGTGGGCTGCAGTCCATGGGGTCGCTAGAGTCGGACACGACTGAACGACTTCACTTTCACTTTTCACCTTCATGCATTGGAGAAGGAAATGGCAACCCACTCCAGTGTTCTTGCCTGGAGAATCCCAGGGACGGGGAAGCCTGGTGGGCTGCTGTCTCTGGGGTCACACAGAGTCGGACATGACTGAAGAGACTTAGCAGCAGTGATCAAAGAGAAGAGTGAAAAGAGTTTAGGTCAGAGAGATGGAGGCTGGGCTCAGAATAGGTAGGCAAAATAAGAGCAAGAAGGAGAAGGATATAGAAAATGATGTTCCTTGTAATTCTGTTGTTTTTCCCAGAGTCTTGCCACATAGTATTTTAAGGATACTCTTAGAGTATTGTCTGGAGAAGGGAACAGCTATCCACTCCAGTATTCTAGCCTGGAGAATTCCATGGACTGTATAGTTGGACATGACTGAGCGACTTTCACTTTACTTAGAGTATTGTAGGGGAAAAAAGGTCACCCTGCTGAGAGTGGGAGAGGAGGAGGCAGTGGTTATCTGGGTCTTTTCTGGCAGATGAATCTCAAGCCACAAGTTAAGAATTCAGTGGGATGTTCAATTGAGAGGTTGCCTTTTTCCTTATAGGATTTCGTCTTACATGCTTTTTAAAATTCCATAATGGGTATCCCAAATGTGTTCTAGTATATGAATCCTCTTTTGCTTCTAGCTGTGAATTTAGGGCTGAAGATTGGGCACATGATAATAATATGCCCCTGTTGGTCTACAAGATGACCATTACAATTTAAGTTTGAAGTTGTTTTTCGTAGGAAGGCAGATTTTATGTTGCGCTATTTCCATTTTTGTCTGGTCTGCCTGATGACTAATAACATTCAGCTGAGGTGTGTGTGTAGGTTGGTGCTAAAAGTTCACTCTGGATTACGTTAGATAAATGACCATTGGGGCATAATCCCACTCTGTCGGCATCTTTGGGCTGGCATGTAACCAAGTGATGTAACCTACTTTTGCCTTCTGTTGGGGCCATTCATCTCTAGTAGCCAGTTGCTTCTCAGCTTCACCTTGACCAGATTGTCCACTTGAGAGGCCCAATCAGGACTCCTTGATTTGGCCCTGTTGAGCCAAATGTTTCAGTGGGCTGAAACAGTCAGAATATGCTGTTTCTTTTGAACACCACAACAGTGACTAGTGTGTTCTTTGAGTGAATTGGCTCTTTGAGCTAGGCATTTGAGAGACTTAAATGTTGCTTGGGCTGTTTGTAGTAAAGTTAGTATCAGAAATGCTATGTAAAACTGTTTCGTGTTTGCGAAAAATGAATCAGAAATTTTGGACTTGTCACCTGTTTTAAGTTCTAGCATGGGTAAATGGATTATCAAAAGTAACTTGAATAGTCCTGGGCAGTCCTGGGGGTAATGAAAGGGTTGGAGTTGAGCCTGAACTGACTTACTGAACCCCAACTTGAATGTAAATAGGAAGTCTTTGGTTGGCAAGCAAGTGAACAGCTAGAATTAGGCAAACAATAGACTCTACCCTTTATACTGCAGAGTAACTCAAAGAACTGAGAATTGATTATATGTGACGGCTTCCCTGGTAGCTCAGATGGTAAAGAATCTGCCTGCAATGTAGAAGACCCGGATTCAATCCCTGCATCAAGAAGATCCCCTGGAGGAGGGAATGGCTACCCACTCCAGTATTCTTGCCTGGAGAATTCCATGAACAAAGGAGCCTGATGGGCTACAGTCCATGGGATTGTAAAGAATCAGACATGACTGAGTGAGTAACACTTTCACTTACACACACACACACACACACACACACACACACAGGCTTCCCAGATGGCTCTAGTGGTAAACAACCTGCCTGCCAGTGCAGAAGATGCAAGAGACTCAAGATTTGATCCCTGGGTTGGATCCCTCCCCTAGATCCCCCTGGAGGAGGGCATAGCAACCCACTCCAGTATTCTTGCTTGGAGAATCCCATGGCCAGAGGACCCTGGTGGGCTACAGTCCATCAGGTCGCAAAGAGTTGGACAGGACTGAAGCAACAGTGCACATGTGCACGCACACACATACACACACACATGCACACATGTGGCTTTGGTCTAGGTTGTATCTTAATGTTGGATTTTAATCTAGCTAATGGATTATTAAGATGTCCACTATTCATCTTCAGTTATAACTCAAGTATGAAAATACCCTGTAGGCTGAAATTTCATCAGTCAGTTTGGAGACTGGTGGCTCTTATTTGTGAAATGGGTAGGATGGGTAGGAGGGGAACTTGAATACAGGGAGAAGCCATTGACCCCTGCATTGGCCACTAATTGTGTTTGGGGAAAGAATCTACAAACCTAAATGAATTTAGATTCTCAGACCTGAACTGGCCTTTTAATCTAGAGTACCAGTGAGTTTGTTAAACTCCTGGGGCTTTTAGACAAACTCTTCTGAA
The DNA here is from genome assembly GCF_055505025.1 of Bos grunniens. NCBI lineage: Eukaryota > Metazoa > Chordata > Mammalia > Artiodactyla > Bovidae > Bos > Bos grunniens. The sequence goes on from NC_141189.1 coordinate 24,109,484, forward strand.
AGAAGAGTTGATGCCACTTACTTTTGGAGTTGTGGGTGTGCATTGCATTAGATGACTTAAAATTAACCTGATTTTGCTACTGTTTTGTGCTGCAGTAAGAGGAGTTAATTGTACACTGGCTGCCAGTTGTTTTAAGGTGAAGATGTGGTAACTCTGAATGAAACAATGGTAATTACGTGGTGACTCCTGTTCCCCCAGCTCTTGATTACTTACAGTTACCTCTTTGTGTCTATTTACAGATGTTGATACCAGTGAACCAGGATCAATTCTCCCTAAATGTTGGAACAGTGTTCTGAAGCTCTCTGCACAATGGACCAGAGTGTTTCATTGAGTTAGTGTATTTCAATTCAAATCTAGTTTTACCAGTTCTTATATCTGTTTTTCTTGGTCATGGAGGAATCTACTTATTTTGGGGGGGAAAGGCGATTACTATAGCACCTGTCTTATTCAATTAGTGAATGATTACAAGTAAGAACTTAACATATTAATTATCTGAAGTGGCTCAAACTAATCTTTTGAAGTTGTGATATGTAGAAAGGGGAAAATGGGAGGGGAGAAATGCCAAATCCTCTTCTTTAAGATGAAACTATTTAAATACCATACATCAGAATAGGGAAGCTCAGTAAAGGGATCTTGAGGTGGTGAATAGTCCTTGTATCAAAATAAATCATTATGGTCAGTGAGTGCCCTGATACCAACCTGATTATATGAAAAAAGTAGGCATCATATTGATGACTATTGACTTCCTGAGGGCCTGTCCTTGTTCAGCAGTGTCCTTTGACCAAGGTGTGTTGTTGGGTTTTGGGCTGGACTGTATCATGCAAGCTTAGATTGCATACTGCTGCAATGCATAATCCTTGTTCCTGTTCTCCCTGCTCTGCTGGAGGATTCAGCCTCAGGACCTGGGGACTGAAAATGATTCTGTCACCAAGGCCTGAAGATCCAGACCAGATATGATGACTGACCAAGGATCTTGGGTAGCATCACTGCATAGTGTAGGACTTGTCATTTTTGCCTTAATCTCTGCTGGTCAGTCTAGGATACAGTGCTTTGGAAAAACTTGCTCTCATTATTTTAAAAGTAGATCATTTCTACCATATCAAGGTCACAGAGTTTGGTTATAGCTTTTAACTCTTTTTGATTGATGAAGTATTTGGTTTCTGCAATGTTTGCCTAAAAGTGAGTTGGTGTGTGACTATAACTTTGATTCTGAACAAGACTCAAGTCATAGCATTTACTATATTGAATGCATTTAATTCTTTGTCCAGCTAAGAATAAGCAGGAAGAAGACCCTCAAAGAGTCTTAGAATATCTGGCATCATAATTTTTCAAACTGGGATATGTAGAGCCCTCTCAGGGGTCATTTGTGGAGTATATCCGTGGTAGACATGGAAAACCCCCTCATCTTGCTGTCTAGCTTCCATTTCACTGCTCCTGCTCCCCACCACCACACCCAAGTTTGACTCTGCTAAAGTTGCTGTTACATTGGGTTTCCCCATAAGATTTCAGTCGATCAGAATGTTTTGAGGCTGAAAACAGATCAAAAAGCAGAAGGTAAATGGGAATCTATAAAGGTTAGTAAACTTGCTTACAGTTACAGAGAAGGTACTGGCAGGTATAGGACTTCTCTGCACTGATTTTGTTTTCTCATTTACACTGCCTTAAATATATCCTTGTAGGCACTCAGTAGAGTTTGTTTGAGTTTAATTGAATCCTTGGTGTTTGGTCTCTTCTATATGCTGTCCAGAATGCCTGTGCAAAATGCTGACCTGCATATTCCCATTTCCAGTGACCTGCCTTGGAATATGAACAGGAAAATCCAGGTATATCCATGGACAAAACATTTTTAGAATGGCTCTGTGAAAATATATACAACTGCTTTGTTCTTTAAAAAAAAAAAAATCCGTGAAACAAATTTGTTTCCAATTAAACATTTACTTTATATCTACTTGATGACCACCTAGTGGCTGCCTTTAAACAGGAAGGGAAGGCAAGGAATACTACTCCAGTGAGGGTGCTGGGACTCTAGCAGCATGTGTTCTGGGTGGCAAGATTATAGACGTGCTAGAAGTTCCAGATTCTCAGAGTGATGACGTTTTCTTTATTCTGCGTGAGTACAGTTCAAAAGTAAGGAGTGATGTGTTCATTTTAAAGGATGTTTTTGTGATTCTTTTTCTCCTAGTAAATTAGTTTTTCTTTGAAATAACTAGTCACTTGTCCAGTCATTTACTCAAAACAGTTGGTTATAGCTGATGTCAATGGTAGGAGAATTTTGCTTGGGGGTTTACTAATATTATATGCAAGAGAAAAGTCTAAACACCTTTGCAGAGGCATTTAGATAATGTGGGTTCAGTTGCTCGGGAGGAGAACATTTCAGGAAGCAGGCCTTTGGGAGTGCAGAGTGGTGGCAGTGATGATATTGTGGGCCATGTGCACAGGGTGAGGAGAAATTCCATTGGTTGTCCAGCTGGGAAAAGGTAGAAATTGCTAACAGTGGCACTTGATAGGAGAAGAGTGGATCAGGAAGGAACAGGCCCACAAGGTTGCCCAATGCTGGACAACACCATTTACAAGGAGGAGAACGGGGACCTTTGGAGTTGGGTAATCCAGTGCCCCTGACCAGGTCTCTGACGACGGTACTCTCTCCCCTGATTGAAAAGTGTGTTCCTGATGGGAAGGGATGAGTGCAGTGTCTGGTTTGACCAGATTGGTCTTCAAGATTGACTAGTTGGTCATGATTGACTGCTTAAGCCTAACTTCTTTGAGATCTCTCTTTTGACTTTTGTTTTTGACAAATAAGAAGTTGGCAAACAAGAGCGAACGTATTGTTCCTGGGTCCATTAGGGTTTGAGTTAAGTACATAATACTGTGTGGTGGTGATTGTCATTTAACAATGTCTGTTATCCAAAGGGAACAGTTACATGTAAACTATTGAGGTAATTCATGATTCTCTCATGGGGACTAAATGTGAGTTAAACTACAACTAAAATAATTAAAGAAAATATATTTTGACTTCATAGTTCTGTAACATTACATGGTCTCTTTAGCAGGTCGCATTACATCGTTAGTCTTTTAATAGAAATTTTATTCTACCAGGTACTTGTGAATCTGACATAAGGCCAGATTTTCTTCTAGTGCTGAAAATGGCAAGTACTGCTCTGAATTGGTGACAGCTACAGATTTAATGATTAGATCAAGGGAGGCGGCTTCAATTAAATAACTATCAGTTAAGTTGGTTGTAATATGGATCTCTTCTCCTGAGGTTAATTATGCTGTCCCTTCAACAATTTTCTGACATCACTGAGAATCCAACAGTTCACTTCTGACACAAACTGCTTGGAGTTTGTGCAGTTCCCACAAGTTAATGACTCAGTCTCAGGAGACTGCCCCACTTCAAGTGCCAGCCGCAAGTATCAGGTTGTCTCAAATTCCGCCTTGCACTTTTGCCTGGCAGACCTCAAATTTAGGGGTTCCCATGACCACCCTCCCCCACGATGGATAATTTGCTAGAACATATGACTCATTTAGCTGGTAAAATGTGATATTTATGAATTCAGTTTCATTATAAAGGCTACAACTCAGAAACAGCCAAATGGAAGACCTGAATAGGTCAAGATTTGAATTAGGGACCAGAGCTTCCATGTCCCCTCTGGGCATGCCAGCCTCCCAGCACATCAGTGTATTCACCAATCCTGAAGCTCCCCTCTGTGCTAAGTTGCTTCAGTCATGTCTGACTCTTTGCAACCCTATGGACTAGCCTGTCAGGGTCCTCTGTCCATGGGATTCTCTAGGCAAGAATACTGGAGTGGGTTGCCATGCCCTTCTCCAGGGAATCTTCCCAACCCATGGATCAAACCTGCATCCCTTATGTCTATCTGTATTGGCAAGCAGGTCGTGCCACCTGGGAAGCCATAAACTCCCCTCAGTTCAGTTCATTCACTCAGTCATGTCCTACTCTTTGCAGCACCATGGACTGTAGCACACCAGGCTTCCCTGTCCATCAGCAACTCCTGGAGCTTGCTCAAACTCATGTCCATCATGCTGGTGATGCCATCTAACCGTCTCATTCTCTGTCATCCCCTTCTCCTCCTGCCTTCAATCTTTCCCAGCATCACGGTCTTTTCCAGTGAGTCAGACCTTCGCATCAGGTGGCCAAAATATTGGAGCTTCAGCTTCAGCATCCATCCTTTCAGTGAATATTTAGGACTGATTTCCTTTAGGATTGACTGGTTTGATCTCCTTGCAGTCCAATGAACTGTCAAGAGTCTTCTCCAACACCACAGTTCAAAAGCACCAATTCTTTGGCACTCAGCTTTCTTTGTGGTCCAACTCTCACATCCATATATGACTACTAGAAAAACCATAGCTTTGACTATACGGAAGCTCCCCTAGCCTTGTTTCAGTTTCAGTTGTGGTTCCTTTATGTAGGCATAATTTATTAAAGCACTGACCTTTGTTGATGAAACTTCAGCCACCCTTCCCTTCCTTAAGGGCTAAAGGTGGGACTGAAAGTTCTAGTCATATGCCTGGGCTTTCTGACAAAGGTAGCCTCAATTCAAACTATCAAAAAGAAACTCAGGTGTGGTCCAAACCCTGCTCCTTAATGAATAACAAGAAGTCTATCTGTAAAGGAATTCCAGGGGTTTTAGGACCTCTGGTAGTAACTGGGGACAAAGGCCAAATATATTTTTTATTATACCACATTAGTACTCCAGTTGTATCCCCAAAGTAGGAATAAGGTTGTGAGTGTGCTCAATCGCTCAGTCCTGTCCAACTCTTTGCAACTCTTTGTGATCTTGTGGACTATAACCCAGTCTCCTCTCTCCATGGAGTTCTCCAGCCAAGAATATTGGAGTGGGTTGCTACTTCCTCCTTGAGGGGATCTTCGCCACCCAGGGATTGAATCCCATCTCCTTGCATTGGCAGGCAAATTCTTTACCACTAAGCCACCAGGAATAAGGTTACTGAAAGTTGATTTTGGTGATAAGTAACAATATGCATTTAGTTTTAATTTGATGGCTTATTTTTTTTTGGTCAAGAGAGTGCAAATTACATAGTTTCAGATTACAAGGAGCAAACTCTTCCTCAGTCAGTATGAAATGGCACTCAGAATGTGTTATATATATATTTTAATTTAATACATGCATGCCCTAATGCAATAAAGAAGCTCACTTTTAGGAAATCAGATACATAGAAATCATGCTTCCTTTGACTGTGAATTTAAAGTTTCAAGTGTACATAGTGCACAGGTAAGAGCATCTGTGTAGTCGCATCTGAACTTCACCATGTACTTGTCACTTGACCTTGGATGAGCCACTTAGCATCTCTAAGCCTTGTTTCCTTCATGTATTAAGTGAAAATAATCACAGTAAATAGTTGTGAGGAGTCAATAAGACATTTGCAGGACACGGCACAATGCCTGGCATATAAATAAACATTTAATAATGTTAGTTATTATTAACTGCCTGCATGTACAGTGAAACATGGATTGGCCGCTCCCAACAGGCCAGGAACGATACCATTTCGCCTTCTCTTATATGGGAAGTATGGGACAGTGTATAAAACATTGCTAGGCACATAGTAGACACAAGTTATCTATCACTTGAAAATAAAACCAGGTCTGGGTATCTGGGAAATACTGGAGTAACTCTGTAATGGAAACTTCCAGCCTGTTTCCAAAGCTAGCCTAAAACCCAGAGATGGAAAATCTTCCTCCTGAAACCATATAGAGCATGCATGAGTCTAGCAATGGGGACAGGAGATCAGTGGCTAGGATATTGTTGGATCCAAAAGTGGGAAACTGATCCAGGAGACATTTTTATCATTGGCAGCACGCCTTGAGATTCAATGAGGTTGGGAAAACCACATGAGAGTTCGGGAAGGAAGCAACAGATTTATTTCAGCCCATCCAGACACTCTTTGAAAGTCCACTGGCAAATACCATGTTTTGTGTATTGCTTCTCAGAGAAAATGAAAAACCTGGATCTGCTGTCAAAGGGCTTAGCAACTCCTTGAAGTTCACTTCTTGGGGAAGTCCCCAAGGACTAATTCTCCCTGTATCTTACCCATCTGTAGATTCTACTTTAGTAGACCACCACTGGACTCAGTTCTAGTCTAGAGTCTGCCACCAGTTCTGTGTGTCCTTGGGCAAGTTACACCCACTCTAGGAGCCTATTTCCTTACCTGCAACGAAGAATTTGGTACTAAATCACTGTTCCCCAAAGTGTGGCTTTGGTTACATTGTTAGTGTATGTGCTGCTGAAATGAGTATACAAAGGGGTGTTTTTTTAATACTATTGATGGTACATGAGATGATTTTTGCCTGATGAATACTTTTTATCCTATATTTTTTTAACGTGTATTAATGAAAGCGTAACTAGCATATCAGACCTATGACTTCATGGATAATGTTACTTTCAGTTCAGTTCAGTCGCTCAGTCGTGTCCAACTGTTTGCAACCCCATGAATCGCAGCACACCAGGCCTCCCTGTCCATTACCAACTCCCGGAGTTCACTCAAACTCATGTCCATCAAGTCGGTAGGGTGATATTAAAGTAGATTTTTTTTTTTTTTATCCTTTCAAGAAAAACCTTAGAGGAACGATAGTTGGGGTGGTAAATGGATGTAGAAGATCATAAAGGTTGTGTAGGAATAGCTGATGTGTTTATAAGTTCTAAGACTAAGTAATTCTAGTGCAGTGCCATACTTTCTTTATGAAAGCCTTTGTGGTGATGGACTCAATAGACAGGTCTAAATTTGAGTGGCTTTAAAAAACTTGCTTAACTTAAGCAAATTGACAAATTTATTTTTATGCATTCATGGTGAAAATGCCCATAAGTTGGTTGTGTAGAATTTAAATTAGCATAGACTTTAGAAGTGGTGGCTTTTTTTAAATAACAAAGAATGAATAATGTTGCTTCCTCTCACTTTTAGCAGATTCCTCAAAACCTGGATTGATCTTTAGTTCTTTTCACCCCTTGTTGTTGGAACTCCCTAAGACAGGAGTTAGGGGTTCCCATTTGTTCTGTTGGGGAGGAAGAAAAAGCCACCCCCATCTCTTGAATACATGCATGCCTATGCCTGCTTTCTCTGTTCTGGAGATGCTGAGGCTGCCCCATCCTAATGATCTCTGCCTTACTTCTTCTTGGTAGCCGCTTTAAAGGTGCAGTGTGATGTGTACCCTAAAATGAACATAAATTCTGAGGCAAGGTTTTTTAAAATTTCATATCACTTTTTGTTGTATTGGTTTTCACACAGTGGGAATCTTGAGAAGTAAAACGAGCAGTGGTAGAAATGAAATAAACTTGTGGGAGGTACTTTCTTTTTAAGCAAAACCCAGAAAAAATAGTACAATCTTGATTGTGTAGTAGGAGCCAAGAAATCTGCTTTCAGATGTAGTCTATGATTTAGAGGTTTTTTTTTAAGTATTAATTATTTGTGTTACTTTGACATTTTCTGTGTATCTTAACACTGTCATCATTCATTATCTACATTTAGTTGTTAACCTCTCTTCTGTAAATGATATTGTTCTATTTCGTTCTCAACGTAAAGGGCCATTCATCTGATACAGCATCTTGTAATAAATTGTTTCATGTTTCAAACTGTAGTTTTTAAAAGTTGCTATAAAGATGGTTTCAAGTCTTTTATTTTTCTGAACCATGTGTTATCTAGTCAGTTCAGTTCAGTCGCTCAGTTATATCTGACTCTGCAACCCCATGGACTGCAGCATGCTAGGCTTCCCTGTTGATCACCAGCTCCTGAAGCTTGCTCAGACTCTGTCCATCGAGTCAGTGATGCCATCCAACCATCTCATCCTCTGTCATCCCCTTCTCCTCCGGCCTTCAATCTTTCCCAGCGTCAGGGTCTTTTCCAGTGAGTCAGATCTTCACATCAGGTGGCCAAAGCTTTAGCATCACTCCTTCCAATGAATATTCAGGGCTGATCTCCTTTAGGATTGACTGGTTTGATCTCCTTGCAGTCCAAGGGACTCTGAAGAGTCTTCTCCAGCACCACAGTTAAAAAGCATCAGTTGTTCGGCACACAGCATTCTTTATGGGCCACCTCTCACATCCATACATGACTACTGGAAAAACCACAGCTGTGGCTAGATGGACCTTTGTCAGCAAAGTAATGTCTCTGCTTTTTAATGTGCTCTCTAGGTTGGTCGTAGCTTTTCTTCCAAGGAGCAAGCGTCTTTTCATATCATGGCTGCAGTCACACCTACAGTGATTTTGGAACCCAAGAAACTAAAGTCTGTCACTGTTTCCATTGTTTGCCCATCTGTTTGCCATGAAGTGATGGGACCCGATGCCATGATCATAATTTTTGGAATGTTGAGTTTCAACCAACTTTTTCACTCTCCTCTTTCACTTTCATCAAGAGGATCTTCAGTTCCTCTTCACTTTCTGCCATAACGGTGCTTGTCTGAGGTTATTGATATTTTTCCCAGCAATCTTGATTCCAGCTTGTGCTGCATCCAGCCCCAAGTTACTCATGATGTACTCTGCAGATTAAATAAGCAGGGTGACAATATACAGCCTTGAGGTACTCCTTTCCCAATTTGGAACCAGTCTGTTGCTCCATGTCCGGTTCTAACTGTTGCTTCCTGACCTGCATACAGATTTCTCAGGAGGCAGGTAAGGTGGTCTGGTAGTCCCATCTCTTGAAGAATTTTCCACAGTTTGTCGTGATCCACACAGTCAAAGGCTTTGGTATAGTCAGTGAAGCAGAGGTAGATGTTTTTCTGGAACTCACATGCTTTTTCTGTGATCCAGTGGATGTTGGCAATTTGATCTCTGGTTCCTCTGCCTTTTCTAAATCTAGCTTGTACCTCTGGAGGTTCTCAGTTCATGTACCATTGAAGCCTGGCTTGGAGAGTTTTGAGCATTACTTTACTAGCATGTGAGATGAGTGCAATTGTGTGATAGTTTGAACATTCTTTGGCATTGCCTTTCTTTGGGGTTGGAATGAAAACTGACCTTTTCCAGTCCTGTGGCCACTGCTCAGTTTTCCAAATTTGCTGGCATATTGAATGCAGCACTTTCACAGCATCATCCTTTAGGATCTTTTAGTTATCTAGTCAAGATTAGGTTAAAATAGAACAAAATGGTGACAGTGCTGTAACTTAAGATTCTTTTCTTCCTTCATTTTTTCTCTGTCATTGGTTTAATACAAAGTTTTCACATGATTTCATAATGAGAAACTCTCAGATGTTCCCCAATCTAGGTGGCATCTAATGTTCCAAGCCACAAGCTCTCAAACTTTGTAAATTTTGGTTTTGTTATCCATACTATCTTGTCTCCCAAGAAGAAGTAGTAAATTGTATTACTTAGCATATTGGAAAAATCTGTATTCAAGACTATTTTGCAGGATTAAAAAAATCTCTTTTCTTACTAAAGTCTGTTTCATGACTTGCACAATACTCATCCTTTGCACACATTTACAAGACCCACCTTACTCAGGGTAGGTGTCAGGTTTTTGACAGTCTGTTTCCCTTAGGGCTTCCCTGATGGCTCAGTGGCAAAGAATCCACCTGCAATGCAGGAGGTGTAGAATCTATCCCTGGGTTGGGAAGATCCTCTGGAGAAGGAAATGGCAGCTCACTACAGTATCTTGCTCCTTTCCTGTCTCCTGAGAAACCTGTATGAAGCAACAGTTAGAACTGAACATGAAACAACTGACTGTTTGCAGATTTGGAAAGGAGTGCGACAAGGCTGTGTATTGTCATTTTGCTTATTTAACTTATATGTGAAGTACATCATGTGAAATGCCATGCTGCATGAAGCACAAACTGGAATTAAGATTGCTGGGAGAAATATCAATCACTTGAGATATGCAGATGATACCATTCTAATGGCAGAAATTAAAGAGCCTCTTGGGCTTCCCTTGTGGCTCAGCTGGTAAAGAATTCGCCTGCAATGCAGGAGACCTGGGTTTGATCCCTGGGTTGGGAAGATCCCCTGGAGAAGGGAAAGGCTACCCACTCCAGTATTCTTACCTGGAGAATACCATGAACTGTATAGTCTGTGGGGTCACAAAGAGTCGGATATGACTGAGCGACTTTCACAAAGAACCTATTGATGAAGGTGAAAAAGGAGAGTCAAAAAGCTGACTTAAAACTCACCATTCAGAAAACTAAGATCATGATATCCAGTTCCATCGCTTCGTAGCAAATAGAAGGGGAAAAAGTAGAAGCATTGGCAAATTTTCTTTCCTTGGGCTCCAAAATCACTGTGGACGGTGACTGCAGCCATGACATTAAAAGACGCTTGCGCCTTGGAAGAAAAGCTGTGACAAACCTAGATAGTATATTAAAAATCAGAGACATTACTTTGCTGACAAAGGTCCGTATAGTCAGATTTATGATTTTTCCAACAGTCATGTATGTATGTGACAGTTGAATCATAAAGAAGACTTGAGCACTGAAGAATTGATTCTTTGGAATTGTGCTGGAGAGAAGGTTCCTAAGAGTCCCTTGGACTGGAAGGAGATGAAACCAGTCAATTGTAAAGGAAATTAACCCTGAATATTCTTTGTAAGGAATGATGCTGAAGCTGAAGCTCCAGTACTTTTTGGCCATCTGATGCAGAGAGCTGACTTGTTGGAAAAGAGCCTGATGCTGGAAAAGATTGAAGACAGAGGAGAAAGGGGTGGTAGAGGGATGAGATGGTTGGATGGCATCACCAACTCAATGAACGTGAATTTGAGCAAACCCTGGGAGATAGTGAACTCCTGGCATGCCACCGTCCATGGGGTCACGACTTAGCAACTGAATAACAACTATTTCCCTAGGTGCAAAGGCTAGTCATTATTTACAGATAATTGCTGATGAGTCTGGAGAAATTCTGAAAGGGGATATGTAAGGATTGTGACTTTTATCCTTGGTCTATGGACTAGAATTTGCAAACCTAGAGTGAGGTTGTTTAACACCTTCTCTTCTTAGGAAATTGCCATTGGATCAGTCGGTCTTGGTTCAGATCTCTTGTGGGCAGCTGAATAGTTGGGCTTTTAAAAATGAAAAGTGAAAGTGAAGTCACTCAGTCTTGTCCGATGGGATTTTCCAGGCAAGAGTGCTGGAGTGGATTGCCATTTCCTTCTCCAGGGGATCTTCTGACCCAGGAATCAAACCCGGGTCTCCTGCGTTGCCCACAGACGCTTTACCGTCTGAGCCACCAGGGAAGCTTAGGCACATTAAAAAATGCTTCTTTCCCAATCATAGAAATAGTTATCTCCATGATAGTATAACCTCCATCTATGGAGTATAAGTACTCAGGACCACAATTTATTTATTTATTTATTTTAGGACCACACATTTAAAAAGATAAATTTAATACTGAGTCAGAATGAAAGATGTGCAAACATAGTAGTAGAGTTCAAAACCTTTTCAGGCCATTCTTACACGTTTCCAGCGCCACTTTGGTTTTCTCTTGGTAGGCTAACCTTTAATTCATTGGGAGCCTTTTCACTTCTAAAATAAAGCCTTTTAGGATGCTGAAACTTGAACTTTAATGGTAAGTTAAAGTGAAAAAAAAAAAAGGTGTACTCAGAGACTTTCTAACTCTTGACTTTAAACCTTCCTTTTAGAGAACCAGACTTGCTTAATTTATTAGAGCATTTGCTTTTCTAAGTTTCCAGCTCACAACCATTCCGTGGCCCAGCAGAAAGAGATAATAAAAAGTTAAGTAACAGGTAAAAATCTTTTACAGTTGCCTTTTCCCCAGTTGGAAGCAGAGTTTTTCTTTCCCTCTGGGCAGTTTGGCCTCTAAGCTCCTGCTTTTTCTGATTTGAAACTCTACTATTTGCGTACAGTGTTTAAATTGATTCACTCACAACCAAGTTCTGAATGTCTCCAGCATTAGTACCTTTGACTCAGGAAGCTTAAGCAAAAGATTATAATAGTGGTTAAACAGGACAAAATCTTTAAAAACATACTTGAAGGTTGTTTTTACTCAAGATTTCCAAACAGATACAAACTGTTTTCAAAGAAAAGCCAGTCTATGTGGTTTTCAACTTAGACATACATGAGCAGGGAAGCAGCTTTCCCAGATGGAATGTGGGTCTTTCATAGAGAACTTGTGAAGCTGAAAACTAGTCTTGTTAAGTCTTGGCCTCCAGACTTGATTCTTTCACTGTTATATTTAAAGTGAAGTATGTGTAGTCTGAATTTTTCTTAAGGATCAACTCTAGAATGGGGTGCATAGTGCTTCAGGGAAAATAAATGTGTTTATATGCTACCAGATTTTCATCTAGTAAATTTGAGTGTCTTTTGTGGACCTTGTTTTTAAAAGCTTTATGGTAAGAAAACGGATATAAAAACAAGTGAAGGTGTGAAGAGACAGAGAGGCTCTAGGTCACCTTGAAGGAGTCAGGAGAGGATTCCTATAAGAAGTAAAATCTGAGCTGGGATTGAAATACCAAGACTAGAGAAGGAGGAGGCATTCCAAACACAAGTAACAGTATGTGTAAAACTACAGTGGGTTAAGAGGCCATGGCATCTTGGGAAGCGGCAGACGTTTCAGTATGCCCGAGGGATGTGGAGTGAACAGGAGAAAGGCAGTAATTGAGGCTAAAGTTAAAAAAAAAACCTTGTATACCTTATTAAAGTTGTATTTGTAGGTGAAGGGGAGCTATTAAATAATTTTGAGTAGAGGCATGGCATATTCACATGGGCTATGTGTGTGTTGAAAAGATCACTCCAGTGGCAGTTTGGAAGAGAGATTGAAGGGAGCAATCCCAGAAGCAGGTACTGAGAGAATACTGCAGTAAAGATGGCAGAGGCCTGAACTGTAAAATTACTGAGGGAATGGTAGATATTCAGGAGTTAGAGCTTAACAAAGTTTGTCATAATCTGTTGAAAAGTTCTTTGCTTGCATATCCCACGTGGGTTTTAGGCTAAAAGGTGCTCAGCTCCAGAAGTTGCTCAGAGACCCAAGCTGATGTGGGTTCCAACATCATGTGTTGTACCATCTGTATTGTCTTGGTCACCATGGCAAGGGAAGAGATGGCTGAGATGTCTTGTGCACCTTTAGGCTTGGGCTTGGAAATGTAAGTATCACATCTGCCTACAGCTCATTGTGTCATTTCTGCCTATACCTGTTTGGCCAGAAATGGACACATTTCCTCATCTAACTGAAGAGGCTGGGAAGCTGGGGGAACTGGTGAAATGTTGGATGAGCTTCTCTGTCTGTGCTACAGTGTAGGGTCGTAAGTGAGGTGCTTTATTTCTGAGTGTATTCCCTTATTTGTAAAATAGGAACATCAAGAGTACCAGCCTCACTCCCAGAGACTCTTTTAGAGGATCCCCAAGACACTTTTCATAGTATCTGAAAAACCAGATTCTCTTCTTAGTAGTACTAACATCATTTGTCCTTTATACTTTCATTCTCTCAGGAGTTTTATAGAGTCTACATGGTGTGTTATATCACAAAAGATTGAATGAGAAGCACATATGGGAAATTAGCTGTCTTCTAAGCCAGACCTTAGAGACATTTGCGAAAATGTAAAACAATGTTGTTGTTCTTATTAAGTTTTTGGAAATACAGTTATTTTTCATAAAATTGTCATTTATGATAACATATAATGATTTATTATTGATAATTTATTTTTTAGAAGCTATTAGGAGAAGGCAATGGCACCCCACTCCAGTACTCTTGCCTGGAAAATCCCATGGACGGAGGAGCCTGGTGGGCTGCAGTCCGTGGGGTCACTAAGAGTCGGACATGACTGAGCAACTTCACTTTCACTTTTCACTTTCATGCATTGGAGAAGGAAATGGCAACCCACTCCAGTGTTCTTGCCTGGAGAATCCCAGGGATGGCGGAGCCTGGTGGGCTGCCATCTATGGGGTCACACAGAGTCGGACACGACTGAAACGACTTAACAGCAGCAGCATTATTTTCTTAGACTTCCCCTTTCCCTAATTCTTCAATATTTTTGTTCTTTGTACTATACATACTTCGATAACCTTGCTTAAAATGCATTCATATATGATAACACATTATGTGTCTTTATTTTTATTTTTGAAATTTTTATCTTATATTAACAGTGTTATGTTAGTTTCAGATATATAGCAAAGTGATTATCCAAACACAGGTATCTATTCTTTTTCAAATTCTTTTCCCATTTAGTTATTACAGAGTATTGAGCAGAATTCTCTGGGGGTGCTTGTTGTAGGTCCTTGTTGGTTATCTATTTTAAATATAGCAGTGATGTTTTAAATGAATTAATACAATATTTTTTAATTTTTCAGTTAAAAAAAGTACCAGCCTCATAGCGCAGCTTTAGGGATTAACTGCTGTCACAACTCTAAAATGCCTAGCATTGTGTCTGGCACAATAAAGATATTGGAGGGAATCTTTAAGTTTGATCTTGAATTTTTCTTATTATGTGCTGTAGGTGGGTGTCCTGTCATGTCCGACTCTTTTGCAACCCCATGGACTGTAGCCTGCCAGGCCCCTCTGTCCATGGAATTTCCCAGGCAATACTGGAGTGGAGTGCCATTTCCTTCTCCAGGGGATTATCCCAACACGGGAGTCAAACCTGAGTCTCCTGAATCTCCTGCATTGGCAGAGGGATTCTTTACCACTGAGCCACCTGTTATTATTTACTTAGTGGATTATAACCAACAATTAAAAACCAAGTTAAAAAAAGAAGCAGCGTAAATTAGAGTTCATCATCGAAGTGAGTAAATATTGCTTCATAAGTTGTATGTGTGTGTATGTATATATATGCATTTGGTCAGGATATAACTTGTTTCTCACAGATTGTTGAAGTTCAAGTTGGAAAAACACTGATTTAGTTAAAGCTCTCATTTTACAGTGACTGAAAGACTTAAATATACTAAACAAAAAAATGACTGTATTCTACTGTACTTTTTTGAAAGAGGCAGTTTAAACTGCGTTAATGTGTTTACTTATTTTTGGTTGCCCTGGGTCTTCGTTGCTGTGCACAGGCTTTCTCTAGTTGGGGCGAGTGGGGGCTGCTCTCTGTTGCAGTGCGCTGACTTCTCATTGCAGTGGCTTCTCTTGTGAAGCTCCTAGGTGCCTGGGCTATAGTAATTGCAGCACACGAACTCAATAGCTGTGACTCTCGAGCCTTAAAGAGTGTGGGCGCCAGTTGTTGTGCGTACTGGCTCAGTGGTTGTGGTGCAACAGGCTTTAGTTGCTCCACAGCATGTGGAATCTACCAATATCAAGGATCAGACGCATGTCCCCTGCATTGGCAGGCAGGTGTCCATCCACTGTACCACCAGGGAAGTCCATATTTTCAAAAAGTAGGCTTGAAAAACATTATCCTTAACTTTGAGAAAGAGTAGAACATGGATTTGAATTTAGAAAGTGTTTGTTAGATGCCAGTTAGCCCTTTTCATTTTACCATATACACTTCCTGCCTTCTTGGAACTGTAATCTAAGATGTAGTCACTAAAACAGTAACATCTTTTCTGTACTTGTCATTTTTTGCCAGCTCCTGAGAGCCATGAATATATATGTTCCATAGGGGTAAAATGCAGAATGCATTCAAGCCTTGAATGCATAGTAGAAATAATTATTTATTATAATAGGGGGTCATCATAGACAATAAAAAATATTCAGTCAGAAGAACTTACTGAGGAAGGAGTTAATGAAATATTTTCTTTTTCTGTTTTTTCTCTTTTTGACCTGTAAGAAACAAGTACGAAACTTGTATTTAAGTTTAGCAAAGTATTTAAGTGACTTCTCTTACAATGAGTAGTGATGTCAGCAAACTGATGTGCAGTGAGCAACCTGCTGTGTCTTTTTCAGAGCAGTGGTGGATAATAATGCTTCCATTTTGATTAGCCCATGCTGAGTGAATAGGAGTTAATCCTGGCTGCCTGGCAGAAGTAGATTTGTTATATAATTTATGGTACCCAGAAGCCCTTTGAGGAGGTCTTTATCATCTTATTATCCAGACAGTATCCATCTAGGCCTGAAGATTAATTTTTGTTGTTCTCATCTAGTTCCACCAGATTGATTTAACAGCAACTTGCTGTTAAATGCTGGCACTTGGTTTTTGCTTTTGACACAAAGGTATGCTAATCAAGAATGGCTGTTAGGAATCCTGTAATGTTTCAATTAGTGATTTATTGTCATTTAGAGGGTTTTGTCCCCCCCCCCATTAAACTGATTTAACTTCTGAAAAATGAGTCAATTCAGGGTTTCAAACATTTCTTCTTCAACTAGCCACCAGAAAAGGTTTACTAATGACTCTGTCTTGTAAATTGCTGCTGTGGTTCATTTGTGTCAGTCCCGTCACTGCTGAAACAAATGCAGGAGGAGTGTCAGTTTAGTTTTCCTCCGTCTGGCACTTGGACTTCTTAACTCTATTACTGGAGATGCCTGCTGTTAAACAACCTGTACTCTTTTTTATGACTTGCTGAGAAGTCATGTGGTACTGTGATCCCTGTCCCCAACTACCAGCCTTTAAACTTACAATTTTCAATGTATTGTGTTAAAACAGACTTCTAATTCTGGATTTTTTTCTTTTCAGTTTTAAACCTAAAGGTGGAAGTTCTATTTTTAGAAAATACTCTCCTAGAAAAGTCACTGGTGTCGCTACCCCAAATACTAGGCCTAGGGGTGGGAAGAGCAAGAGCTGACTGTTTCACATGGCTAAGCAGAATGTGTGGGCTGGTCTGCCAGCCAGCAGAGGTGGAAGCTGCCCTTTGCTTTCTTGGCAAGTACATCTGGCTGTGAAGGCCCTGATTAGTACTTTAGGTTTTGGCCTTTTCTTGGCAGTTATGTGAAACATAGTCTATTGTCTCCAGTGGTTCTAAAGAGATGCAGAGCCTTGATGGTCCACATCCCTTATCCTCTTTACAGGAAATGTGCTTCATCCCTCAGAATTAAAAGCCAATCTGTCATCAGGCAAATTTTTAAAAATACTACAGTGGAAAAAAATATCTTAAGTAGTGTAAAACTTAAAGTGAGTTCTTCATGTTCACTATATAATAGCATGCAAACAAGCTGCTGGCTTTTGCCCTTACATCTCTAGACACCTAAAAGTCATTCCTTTGTTTGTTGTGATAGAGAAGAAGCAGTTTGGACCAGCACCAGGAGGTTTTTCATTGCTTGGAGAACCCTTGGAGCTTCGTACAGTGCTGCACGGCTATGGCTTGAATAAACTGTCTGGACTTTCACCCTTGCTTGAAGGACAGGCAGGACTGATTTCCATTATTATGTGGATTTTTTCCAGGGGACTAAGTTGCAGGTCAAAAAGAGGTACTACAGGGTGAACATCTCCCAATTTCAGCTTCAAATTTTGGCTTTTGCTGTGTTTGAGGTGAAAATTAACTTGTAGAATAAG
The DNA here is from genome assembly GCF_055505025.1 of Bos grunniens. Classification (NCBI taxonomy): domain Eukaryota; kingdom Metazoa; phylum Chordata; class Mammalia; order Artiodactyla; family Bovidae; genus Bos; species Bos grunniens. Next base: position 24,126,806 of record NC_141189.1, read on the forward strand.
GAGAGATGGGACTATATACTGCTGACTGAGAAGCTGTGTTTGTATCACATTATCTGGTTAACTGATGAGGTAGGGAATAATTTGAAACAATGAGACAATTTCCTGTTTTCTCTTTGAGGGTAGTGGGGTGTTGAGAGGCAGGGTGTCCAGGGATTGGATCTTAGGAACCAGCTCTTGAGTGGTGAAATTAAGGCCTACTCTACATCCTTAGGGCTTAGGTTCCTTGACTGTTAAGTATTTGATAACAATATAGAATTGGTACAAATAGCTATCATCTATTGAGAACTAACTGTGCTACGGACAGTGCTAAGCATGTCGTACTTATCATTTATTTAATTGTGAGTTAATACATTTAAGTGCATAGACTAGTACCTTGTACAGAGTACTCAATAAATATCAGAGAGTATTATTCAATAGATATATCAAAACACTTACATGATAAAGCTTAGGTGCCCAGGACAAAATGCTGAATAAAATAATTTCCACTCTCATGGAAATTGCTTTCTGGTAGGGGGAGTGGACAATAAATAAGTTAACAAGAATTTCAGAGAGTGGTATGTGCTAAAGAAATAAAGTAGTGTGCTGGATCAGAGGGCGATGGTACTTTAGATTGGTTGGACAAGGAATACATCTCAGCATTTGAACTGAAATCCTCTGATAGGAAGGGGCCATTTATTCTTCACAGTGACCCTTTGTCCCAATTTTCAGGTGAGAAAACAGAGATGCAGGGTGACTAAGTATGTGTGGAAAGTGAATAGAGCTGGGCTGTACAGACCCTATCATTCTGCATCCAAAGCATAGCATGTCCTTCCCAGAAGGGCAGCTGTAGGAGTTGAACTATATGCAGTTGGTTTTGAGTAAAAGAAATGGAGGTGGTTGCAGTGCAGGTAAAACCCTCAGGCAATTCAGAAAAGTTGTAATTTCATGGACCCCCCCCCAGTCCTGGGTTGGAAAATTTGAGTATGAGTGTGTGTATGTATGTACATTTTATTCTGGAATCCAAAGCTATCTTCAACTTTTCAAAGGTGATGACAAAAACAGCCTGTGCACCACTGCTTTCTTTTAGGATGTTTTTCATATTGTTTTGGAAAGTAAGGCCTACTTGCTAGGGCAGAGTCGTTTTTTGTTTGTTTGTTTGTTTGTTTCACTTTGGTGATTTATTATTTACAAATCTCTGCTTCTATACAGGATAACAAGGGCACTATTGTTTAAAAAGAACGAGATAAAATGGCATCGCTGATGTGGCCAGCGGGCCCAGGCCCCACTGCTCGGTCCTGGGAAGGAGTGCCTGGTCTGGAGCCTTCTGGCCAGCAACCTGCCACTGGGTCAGGGGCTGATGCAGCCCCCTACCCTCCCACCCCATCCATCTGGTGTTGCAGCCGGCCTGGCAGAGTGAGGGCAGAGCTGACAGAAGTCTTGCTGCTGCAGGTAGACGCCAGTCCCCCACGTGTCCTCAGTGAGCGTCAGTCCCGGAGGGCCCGGGCATGGCTACCGTGCTCAGAGGACCTGCTTTATGCTGGAGGTGGAAATGTCCAGGAGCTGCCCGGCCACATAGGGGTTTAGCTTGTCCTTGTCTTGGCAGAGCGTCCACACGTACAGCATTTGCAGTACCGTCTCCAGGTCGTCCTCGACCACCTTGCCTTTGGAGTTCTTGATCAGCATCACCATCTGGGCCTGGAAGGGGATGATCAGCACAGGCCCCTGCTCCATCATCGTGCCCATGGCCATATCAATGTTGTCAGTGTCCACGATACAGGAGTGCAACTGGAGGGCCAGACCCTTGGCCTGCTGGATCAGGTTGGCCAGTTGGCTGTAGATAGCTTCATAGCACCAGTCTTTGAGAATGTCAAGCTCCTGGGAAATCATGGCTTCCAGAACGTTGGGGATGATGTTGTTCTTACACTGCTACAGGAAGCAGTCCTTATTGATGGTGGGGTCTACACGCAGGATCTCTGAGCACCTCTGACATCTCCATCTTCGAGAACAGGCCTCCCAGCAAGCCTGTGATCTTGTCTGTCAGTATACTGGACGCCCGGATGAAGGCGTCGTCACTCTCGTCATATTTCATTTTCATCTTGAAGAACCGATTGAACACCACATTTTTGTCCCTGAAGTCCTTCTACTGCTGGTAACACTTGGAGTCCTTGTGTAGCACGACCCGCAGCGCCTCCTCGTTGCCCTCAAACATTTTCTCTTCCTTGAATTTCTCTCCGTCGAACTCCTTCCTTTTCCAGGGCCGCTCAGGCCACCGGTAGGGCCTGGTCTGTCCCAGGATGCTCTCGTCGATCTCCTTGACAGACTCCACGTCCTGGGAGAGGGCTTTGAAGGCAGTGGTCCAGCTGAGCTTCTCCCCACCTTTGGACACCAATTTGGTAGACTGCTTGGCGGTCTTGGCTGCTGTTTCCACACTCTTCTTGATATTTCTGCCAAGGTCACTTTTACTGACTTCGTCAAGACTCTCCTTGACAATGCCCATGATCTCCCCTAGCTTCTTCCTGATCACCTCGCTCGTCCGCTGGGTTTTCAGTTCAGTGGTTTTGTCTTTCCTCCTGGCTTCCTGGAACACATCTGACTCTTCCAGGTTCTTGGCCTTGTTTTGGAACTTTTTATACTTTCTTTCATTTCTTTGTTTTTGGCTAATTCCTCTTTGATTTTATTGAGCAAACCAGAGAGAAACCCTTTTCTGTTTCCAGAGGAATAGGATTTGGACAGGGTTAGCTCTCCCCTCGGCTGGGCAGCTGGTGGGTACCATGGGGTAGTGCCCCTAGATTGTGGCTGGACAGGAGATGGACTCTGCTGCCAAAATATCTCTGTGGGTAGCAGCACCAGCCTGCCCACAGTGCTGCCGCTGCCATGGTGGAAGATCCTGTGTGCTAGGGCAGAGTTTTAATAGAAAGCATTGAAAATGATCATTCAGTTCAATTGCTCAGTCTATTCAACTCTTTGCGACCCCATGGTCTACAGCATGCCACACTTGCCTGTCCTTCACCATCTCACGGAGCTTGCTCCAACTCATGTCCATTGAGTTGGTGTTGCCACCCAACCATCTCCTCCTCTGTCATCCCCTTCTCCTCCTGCCTTCAGTCTTTCCCAACATCAGGGTCTTTTCTAGTGAGTCGGCTCTTCTCATCTGGTGGCCAAAGTATTGGAGCTTCAGCTTCAGCATTACTCCTTCCAACGAATATTCAGGACTGATTTCCTTTAGAATTGACTGATTTGATCTCCTTGTAGTCCAAGGGACTCTCAAGAAGCTCCATCACTACAGTTCAAAAGCATTAATTCTTTGGCACTCAGCCTTTTATCCAACTCTCACATCCGTACATGGCAACTGGAAAAACCACAGCTTTGACTAGACAGACCTTTGTCAGCCAAGTAATGTCTGTGGTTTTTAGTATGCTGTCTAGGTTTGTCATAGCTTTTCTTCCAAGGAGCAAGTGTCTTTTAATTTTATGGCTGCAGTCACCTTTCTCAGTGATTTTGGAGCCCAAGAAAATAAAGTCTGTCACTGTTTTTGTTGTTTCCCCATCTATTTGCCATGAAGTGATGGGGCAAGATGCCAGATCTTAGTTTTCTGAATTTTGGGTTTTAAGCTAGCTTTTTCACTCTCCTCTTTCACTTTCATCAGAGGCTCTTCAGTTTGTCTTGGCTTTCTGCCATAAGGGTAGTGTCATCTACATACCTGGGGTTATTGATATTTATCCTGGCAATCTTGATTCCAGCTTGTGCTTCATCCAGCACAAGTACATCTCATGATGTACTCTGCATATATGTTAAATAAGCCTGGTGACAATATACAACTTTGATGTACTCCTTTCCCAATTTGGAACCAGTCCATTCTTGGACTGCATACAGGTTTCTCAGGAAGTAGGTAAGGTGGTCTGTTATTCCCATCTCTTGAAGAATTTTCCATAGTTTGTTGTGATCCATAGTCAAGGACTTCAGCATAGTCAGTGAAGCAGAATTAGATGTTTTTTCTGGAATTCTCTTGCTTTTTCCATGATTCAACAGATTTTGAAAATTCGATCTCTGGGTCCTCTGCCTTTTCTAAATCCAACTTGTACATCTGGAAATTCTTGGTTCATGTACTGCTGAAGCCTCACTTGGAGAATTTTGAGCATTACCTTACTAGCATATGGAATGAATGCAGTCATGCAGTAGTGTGAACATTCTTTGGCATTGTACTTCTTTGGAATTGGAATGAATACTGATCTTTTACAGTCCTGTAGTCACGATTGAGTTTCCCAAATTTGCTTGCATATTGAGTGCAGCACTTTCACAGCATCATCTTTTAGGATTTGAAATAGCTCAACTGGAATTCCATCACCTCCACTCACTTTGTTCATAGTGATGCTTTCTAAGGCCCCCTTGACTTCGCACTCGAGGATGTCTGGCTCTAGGTTAGTGATCACATTAGCATGGTTATCTGGGTCATGAAGATCTTTTCTGTACAGTTCTTCTGTGTATTCTTGCCACCGCTTCTTAATATCTTCTGCTTCTGTTAGGGCCATACTATTTCTGTTCTTTATTGTGCCCATTTTTGCATGAAATGTTCCCTTGGTATCTCTGGTTTTCTTGAAGAGATCTCTAGTCTTTCCCATCCTGTTGCTTTCCTCTATTTCTTTGCATTGTTCACTTTTCTCCTTTGCCTTTCTCTTCTCTTCTTTTCTCAGCTATTTGTAAGGCCTCTTCAGACAACCATTTTGCCTTTTTGCATTTCTTCTAGGGGATGGTCTTGATCACTGCCTCCTGAACAGTGTCACAAACCTTTCTGTCCATAGTTCTATGGGCAGTATGTCTGTCAGATCTAATCCCTTGAATATATTTGTCACTTCCACTGTATAATCATAAGGGATTTGATTTAGGTCATACCTGAATGGCCTAGTGGTTTTCCCTACTTTCTTCAAGTCTGAATTTGGCAGTAAGGAGTTCTTGATCTGAGCCACAGTCAGCTCCCGGTCTTGTTTTTGCTGAGTGTATAGAGCTTCTCCATCTTTGGCTGCAAAAAATATAATCAATCTGATTTCGATATTGACCATCTGGTGATGTCCATGTGTAAAATTGTCTCTTGTGTTGTTGGAAGGGGGTGTTTGCCATGACTGGTGCCTTCTCTAGCAAAACTCTGTTAGCCTTTGCCCTGCTTCATTTTGTACTCCAAGAACAAACTTGCCTGTTACTCCAGGGATCTCTTGACTTCCTGCTTTTGCATTCCAGTCCCCTATATTTTTAATTTAATTATCTGCTTATCTTTCCCCTCATTAATGTACCCTTTGGTCTCATGCCATATGAGTGCACATTTGTGAAATAAGTAACTTGACCAAAAAAAAAGGAAAAAAAGGTCCAAACACTGGGGCCTCAGGTTTCAACCTACAGGGAATATATTTCCAATAAAGACACACTAACGTGAGCATTTCCTATCACTGTCTTCAAAACCTGAATACTTTCTAAATAGACTTTTTAGTACTTGACACCAAAGAGAAATTGTTTCCGTAATAGTAATTGAAACCAAGAGAGTAGCAAAGTTCTGGTCAGGTCTGGTCTTTCAGTTTCATAGGATGTGGTTTAGATCCAGTAGCCTATGTTAGTCAGAAGATTGATCATGTTATTGCATAGGGGAAGACTTACAGGAGTTTTTACTTTGCAGTCATTCACGTGGTGTCTGAGTGCTGGGAGGAGGTTCTTCCTTGGAAACGTGAAGATGACAGAAGCATACACAGTAGGATAAAGCAGCTGAAAGTGCTCTGTGGTACTTTTGCTTGAAGGATGCTTAAGATGGTAAGAATTACAAGAAAGATTCTTTTTTTCTTAGTCATATCATCTTTCAAATAGCATCCTCATGGTCCACCCAGTTGTCATGAGATTTTACAATTTGCTCAAGTTTGGGATCATTGGTCCTAGTGTTCAGCTAAGAAGTCTCTTGATATATTTGGTTGAAACTGTGGCCTGCTAAGTTGGTCTCTGACCATGGTATCAGGTCTTCTGTTTCTTTGCTCTGTAAGTAGATCTGAGTGACATAGTTGGTCTTGGTCGGGACTGTTTCTGTTGTGACAGGAAAACTGACATCTGGCTTATGCTAAAGGAGAATTAACTGGCTCATACAACTGTGAGGTTCAGGCTTTGATCTGACTTTAGGTACAGTTGGATTCTGTACTCAAATAATGCCTTTAAAAAACTGATTTTGTCTCTTGGCACTGGTTTTATTCTTCTGTCTTACACACATTTAAATTGAGACCCATCTGATAAGAAGAGACAGTTTAACCCTCACAGTGACCCTTGGATAGGCATTATTATTTTCTTTGGTGCTCTTTCTTCCTGATAAGAAGACCAAAGCAGCTCCAACCTTCCTTGCTTTTAGTGCTAAGATTCACTTTGTCTGACTTAGGTCTCCTGCATATTCCTGACCCAGTTGTTGAAAGCCAAGGGCATATGGAGACTTTGGTGGGCTTGAGTCACATAGTTCATTATGTGAACTTACCCAACATGAATGACTAAGAGTGAGGGAGTTGGATCTTTCTAGTGAAGAAAATGAGTGACCAACTGATGAAGAACCTGGATGCTGGGGGAGCAGATGAGTCTCTGCTGCAAGCCTTTGATCCAGTCTGAAGCTAAAAGGCCATATATTAAGTCTGTGGTCTGAATCCAGACTATTAACCATTTTAAGTACACCATAGTTCCATTTGAATGAAATTCTTGCTCCCTGGGCATGTGATTCACTCAGGTTCAACTGCATGGGTTGAACCTGAATATATAGGTCAGGCCCTTCTACCCCCAATGCTAAACTTACGATAGTTCTGTTCAGTTCAGTTGCTCAGTTGTGTCTGACTCTTGGCGACCCTGTGAATTGCAGCACCCCAGGCCTCCCTGTCCATCACCAACTCCCGGAGTCCACCCAAACCCATGTCCATCAAGTCGGTGATGCCATCCAGCCATCTCATCCTCTGTCGTCCCCTTCTCCTCCTGCCCCCAATCCTTCCCAGCATTAGGGTCTTTTCCAGTGAGTCAACTCTTTGCATGAGGTGGCCAAAGTTTTGGAGTTTCAACTTATGATAAGGGGACTATTATTCATTAGATCTATTATTATCTTTAGACTGTTATTCATTAGATGGTCTTTATCTTTTTTTTGTGTGTATGGGACATGGGAAAAGGTTCATTTTCTTTTGAAAGAATAAATCTGGAATTTAGATACTATTGAAACATGATTAATCTCTTTCTGTCCCCTGCTCTGCACCCCACCCCCATCATTTAACAGTACTGTCTTGAAATCCTTGGAGCTAAAATTGTTGGATTTGTCAATCTTTTGATGCAATTTATAATGAAGTAAATGGTCTCTCATGTTTTCCATCCTCCTCTGGCAGTTTGATATTTTTCCTAAAATATAATGTCTAAAAGTACTTTTTAAAAGTAAGGAGTTGGGTTTTGTTTTTTTTTTTAAGAAATTGAATTAGTTGACATATTACCAGGTGATGTTGGGAGAAATACACACTCCTAGTACAGTCCCATTGTATAAGCTGACACTACTTTTTTTGAATTCAGATTGATTTTATGTGGTGACTCAGCTGATAAAGACCCTTTCTACAGTACCAGAGAACCAGGTTCAATCCCTGGGTCAGGAAGATCCCCTGGAGAAGGGCATGGCAACCCACTCCAGTATTCTTGCCTGGAGAACTCCGTGGACAGAGGCACTTGGGCTGCAGTCCATGGGGTTGCAAAGAGGCAGATACTGAGTGACTAATACTTTCACTTTTCATACACACACACATACACTTATAATATGTTTTTGCATAGTCTTTGATCTGTTGTTCCACTTCTGGGAGTTTATTCTCAGGAGCTGAATTTTAGCTGCATATTCTGTTTATTATCCCAATATTGTTTATAATAGTGAACTGTTGGAAGCAAACTCAATGTCCCACCATTAGAGTTTAAACTGTCAAACTGTCAATGAAAGACATATCTGGCAATTAAATATGTTTTAACAGAGAGTCAACCTTTCTGCAACCCTTCTGTAGTGTAGCACCAAATTTTTGTTTGACAGATTGAAGTCATAGGCAATAAATAGTTTATGGGTTATGTGAAATAGCTGGTGTGTCAGTGGTAATACTGCCACAGTCTTGGTAGTACGGCCATTAATTTTCAGCTCTTTTAAAGCATTTGATGAGGGAAGATTTATATGAAAAAGTGTTTTCAAAACAGTTTGCAAAATAGAATGTACATTATGACTCAGTTTTGTTTAAAAGTTGGATATGTGTACTATGAACATGCATTTATTTATTTATGTGTGCCACCTATATGCTTATATAGACCACTGAAAGGATATATTCCAAAATACTAATTTAGGTGAAGGGATTGTGTCGGTAAGTTGTGTTCAACTCTTTTGGGACCCCCATGAACTGTAGCCTCCCAGGCTTCTCTGTCCATGGGATTTCCCAGGCAAGAATACTGGAGTGGGTTGCCATTTCTTTTTCCAGGAGATCTTCCCAAGATGGGTCGAACCAGAATCTCTTACATTGGCAGGAGGATTCTTTACCACTGAGCCACCTGGGAAGCGGCAGATGGTGGGGTACTAGGGGACTTTTTCTGTTTATGGTACTCCATATTTTCTAAACTTTACAGAATAACTGTGTAATGGTTTTGAATTTTGCAGTGGGAAATAAAGCCTTGGTGGTCTTACTTCTCTAACCAGCTTACTGATGTAATTGAAAAAAGATATTCTTTTATTATACAGGTCTTTTTTCTGTCCCTCTTCCTTTTCTTATCTACTAAGCTTTAGCAATCAGCTTCCATCATGGATCTCTGGGGAAAAATGATAAATGTGGCCTTAATGAATTTGGATTTTTTTTTTTTAAGAATTAGCAAACATTTAAATGTTAGCAAAAATCACATTTGTTACCATGTGATGAACATGAGAGCTGTTTAGAAGAAATGTGGCTTTAGAAACTACATCTGTACATGTGTGGTCATTCAGGTGCCCCTCTAAGAAGATAGTTGCATGCAGTCATTTATCATCTTTATATTGGATTCCTTTCTCATCTTTTGACTCGTTTCATAGTTTCCTTTCTTGCCTTTCTTAGATACAAAGACCATATCTCAACTCCAGTTAACTATTTTTCGTCAGTAACTACTGAATTCTATAGGTGACTGAAAAGTGAACAGTTGATGTGGTGATTGGGTGTTTGAGGAATGATTATCTAGTAAATGTAAATAATCTGGTAGATGTCTGGGATAGCTCATACCATATGCTAATTGGAAGCAGGCAGTTGGTGCCTAACCAGTGGTTTTACTTTCAGTTTGACCTAATGAGGCCTGTATTCTGAGGATGAGCTGCAAGCTAAAACCAGAGTTAAAGAGTATAGCGGTCAGGCTATTTTTATCATGGTACCATGGAGCAACATCAGGTCAAGAAGCAACAGTTAGAACTGGACATGGAACAACAGGCTGGTTCCAAATTGGGAAAGGAGTATGTCAAGGCTACATATTTTCACCCTGCTTATTAACTTATATGCAGAGTACATCATGTGAAATGCGGGGCTGGATGAAGCACAAGCTGGAATCAAGACTGCCAGGAGAAATTTCAATAACCTCAGATATGCAGATGACACCACCCTTATGGCAGAAAGCGAAAAAGAACTAAGAGCCTCTGATGAAAGTGAAAGAGGAGAGTGAAAAAGTTGGCTTAAAGCTCAACATTCAGAACACTAAGATCATGGCATCCGGTCCCATCATTTCATGGCAAATAGATGGGGAAACAATGGAAACAGTGACAGACTTTATTTCTTTGAGCTCCAAAATCACTGCAGATGGTGACTGCAGCCATGAAATTAAAAGATGCTTGCTCCTTGGAAGGAAAGCTATGATCAACCTAGACAGCATATTAAAAAGACAAACATTACTTTGTCAACAAAGGTCTGTCTAGTCAAAGCTATAGTTTTTCCAGTAGTTGTGTATGGATGTGAGAGTTGTACTGTAAGGAAAGCTGAAGAATTGATGCTTTTGAACTGTGGTGTTGGAGAAGACTCTTGAGAGTCTCTTGGACTGCAAGGAGATCCAACCTGTCTATCCTAAAGGAAGTCAGTCCCGAATATTCATTGGAAGGACTGATGCTGAAGCTGAAACTCCAATACTTTGGCCACCTGATGTGAAGAACTGACTCATTAGAAAAGACCCTGATGCCGGGAAAGATTGAAGGTGGGAGGAGAAGAAAATGATAAAGGATGCGATGGTTGTATGGCATCACTGACTCGATGGACATGAGTTTGAGTAAGCTCCGGGTGTCGGTGGTGGACAGGGATGTCTGGAGTGCTGTAGTCCATGGGGCCACAAAGTCCATGGGGCCACTACTGAGCGACTGAACTGAACTGATGGAACATAAACCCAAGACGGCCCTCTGTTTGTAAACAGTAAATTTAGCTAATGAAAAAGTTGGTGCAGAAACACAGAGAGTAACCAGCTTAGAAATCTGATGCCCCTTATGATGTCCACTTTGCACATGAGTGTACAGTCAGACTTGTCCAGATCAATAGTGACAGCAAAAATATTCCAAGTGTGGGTCACTAAAATAATTCAGCTCTTTTTTGGTTATTTTGAGTCATGTGGGATTAAATATGTAGCAGCTCTGGAACCCAGAGACCAAAAATGCTTGATTCTTTGGTATTTGGAAACTTTATAATATGTATGTATTGACTTTGTTGAATTTGGCAAGTAGTATTTGTTCTGGCCAGCCCACAGTGGCCTCAGTCCTCAGACCTCAGTTGCATATATATTCTCAATATATTTGAAGTGTGCAAGGTAAGGAACATAAGAATCCTTCAAAAAGAAGGAGAAATTATTTTGTACAAAGCTAACTGGTCTTAGTCCTGTGACCTAATATTATTTTACAGAAATATAACCAATTGGTTTATTTTCTTTTTAAAAAAATTTATCTTCCCTTCCTTCCTCCCTGTTTTCCCCCATCCTCCTCTTCTTTTTGTAGTTTTGAGATTGGTGGATTTAGAAAGTCATGTGTTCCTACCCATCCCTAACTGGAACTGCTGTCTTAGCTTGCTGCTTGCAGTACATTTTAGGACAAAAAGTCTTAAAAGCATGAAGATAGCAGACACGCCTCATTTGCTTTGGCAGAGGGAACAGCTTTTTCTCCCAAGTAGCTCTAGGTAAAACCTAATCTCCAAAGGTGATCTTGTAAGTTCCAAATGACAGAAAGCAGAAGACCTTGGATTTTAAAGTACTCCCTCCAGTCTTTCCTCCTTGTTTGTTATTTTTGCAAGTTTACTTTCTAAGAGGTAGTTTAGAAATGGATACTACCCATTTCCCGACTGTTTCTCAGGTCATTCAGCATCTACATCTGCCAGTTGGCATCAAGAGACTCTTGTGGTCTTGCTTTGAGACTCCTCAGGGGCATGGCTTTTGCCACTATAGCTGCTTCAGCCCCTGGCAGCTGGGTGTCTGGCATATATGGTAAGAAGTAAAAACATGTGCCCAATTAGCTATACAAATGGTTTGGATGAAAGTTGGAAAGATGGGTTTCTTACTGCTGTAATATGTAAAAGCACTAACGTTTGCTAGTGGCGTCTTGCTTCTGAATAGACTCTGGTGCTGGTGCTAAGTCGCTTCACTCGTATCGGACTCTGTGCGACCCCAGAGACAGCAGCCCACCAGGCTCCCCCGTCCTTGGGATTCTCCAGGCAAGAACACTGGAGTGGGTTGCCATTTCCTTCTCCAATGCGTGAAAGTGAAAAGTGAAAGTGAAGCCGCTCAGTAAGCATCAGACTCTTCATGACCCCATGGACTGCAGCCCACCAGGCTCCTCCGTCCATGGGATTTTCCAGGCAAGAGTACTGGAGTGGGTTGCCATAGACTCTAGGTGGGAACAAATGGGAGAGGTGGACTGGATCATTTCCTTCTTTCAAAGAAGTCATCAGAGTAGACCTCAGGTGCCTTGCTGACATTGGCTTTTGGTACCAGCATTTGCCTCCTCATTTTTTTTTAAGCTCCCAACCAGGTACAACAATGAGCCAGCTTGCTCTATTTTCCGTATCACCTGTGCTTATTCTTAGTCTTGTGTTTGACTCTTTGTGACCCCCTAGACTAGCTTGCCAGGCTCCTCTACCCATGGAATTTTCCAGACAAGAATGCTGGAGTGGGGTGCCATTTCCTATTCTAGGGGATCTTCCACACTCAGGGATTGAACCCATGTCTCTTGCATCTCCTGCATTGGCAGGCGGTTTCTTTACCACTAATGCCACCTGGGAAGCCCATATGTTATATGTCAGGGCCTTTGTCTTAGCCTGCAGAGATCACACTAAGATGATTAAGAGGGAAGGGTGCAAAAACAGTGTCACCTTTCACCTCTTGTTCAGATTGGAATAGACTGACTTTCCCATTTTCCTTTGGTTCTAGTAGGCTTGGGCAAGAAGTATGAAAGCTGTTCACTGAGGAGGCGAAAGCCCTGTCCTCAGAAGGCTTGCAAATTTAGAACTTCAGCCTCTTTGCATGTCAAAAAATAAAGGTTGTCCCAGAATGTTAGACTTCAAAGGATTTTAATGTTGGGAACATGGAAACTCAGAGAGGTTAAGAGACTTGTTCAAGGGCATACGTCACTTAGGGATATCCCAGACCAGAACTGAAGGCTTCATGAGACTTTACTCTGATCCTACTGACTCAGTACTTCTGGAATACAATCACGTATTGATAATGTATTTTTTCTTCTTGGGCCATCATCGTCTCCTTAGGGGAAGAGTATATCCTGGCATGTGTGTATGCTCCGGAGAAGGCAATGGCACCCCACTCCAGTACTCTTGCTTGGAAAATTCCATGGATGGAGGAGCCTGGTAGGCTGCAGTCCATGGGGTCGCTAAGAGTAGGACACGACTGAGCGACTTCACTTTCACCTTTCACTTTCATGCATTGGAGAAGGAAATGGCAACCCACTCCAGTGTTCTTGCCTGGTGGGCTGCCATCTAAGGGGTCACACAGAGTCGGACACGAGTGAAGCGACTTAGCAGCAGCAGTGTGTATGTTCAGTTGCTCAGTTGTGTCTGACTCTTTGCGACCATGAACTGTAGCCTGCCAGTCTCTTCTGTTCATGAAATTTTCCAGGCAAGCATACTCGAGTGGATTGCCATTTCTTACTCCAGGGGATCTTCTCGACCCAGGTACTGAACCTGTGTCTTGTGTCTGCTGCATTGGCAGGCAGATTCTTTACCACTGTGCCACCTGGAACAGCATAGCGAAGAACATTAAGTAGTGAGACCAGTGATGTAATATGATGAATTTAGAATCAGACTCCTGGCTTTGAATCCCTTACCTTTATGGATTGGCTGTGTGACCTCAGGCCAAATCCCTTAAACTTTGTTCAGTTTATCCCCCTGTAAAGTGAAGATTATATTTTCTTGCTCATAGAGTTATAGTTGGTTAAAAGTGATAATTCATGTCAGTCTCCTCATTACATGCAATGGACTTAAAAGATTATTGCTATTAATAAACATTTTAAAATCCTCTCTCAACCTGGACCAACCAGATTGACCGTTTGCCTCTTTCCTTTCCACTTTATGCTCCCAGTCACCGAAGGACCAGAACAAGACTCATCATCTCTGTGAAACTGAGTAGATTTTGGAGGCTGACAAACTGATTTTATTTCCTAGTCCCATTGCTTAGTGGTTAAGAAACCTCAGGTTCCTAATCTGTAAGACCCCTGACATCGTAGGTTGTTGTGAAGTTTGAAGATGATGATGTATATGAAGCATATAACAAATACCAATTCATCTTCATCAGTCCCTCCACCTTCCTTTCCATAACACTGGTTCATACTCCTCTCTCCTTTCCTGTCTCCATTCGTCTTTGTGTGATTTAGCCCTTCATGGTCTTTCTGTCCATAAGAGGTGATTCTGTTTCAAAGGCAGACTGTAAGTCCTAGAAAATAGGGACTTGCCTGATTGTCACTTCATGGAGCTGCCTAAGAATTAGAACGGAGAAGGCAATGGCACCCCACTCCAGTACTCTTGCTTAGAAAATCCCATGGATGGAGGAGCCTGTTAGGCTGCAATCCATGGGGTCGCTAAGAGTCAGACACGACTGAGCAACTTCACTTTCACTTTTCACTTTCATGCATTGGAGAAGGAAATGGCAGCTCACTCCAGTGTTCTTGCCTGGAGAATTCCAGGGACAGGGGAGCCTGGTGGGCTGCCGTCTATGGGGTCGCAGAGTCGGACACTACTGAAGTGACTTAGCATAGCAAGAATTAGAAACACTTTCCTGATCTCCCTTCTCTGGCTGTCTGGAGCCAGAGCATTCACTGGGACCATGATCTCTGGGACTGCCCTTAGCCCAGCAGTGCCAGCTCCAGACCTGGGGCCAAGCAAGCAACCAAGCCCATCCCCAGGAATAGCAGCTGGGTCTGCTACAGGAGAGGAGGGAGGCTGGAAGCTGATGCAGAGAAGGAGGGAGAGAGAAAGGCAGAAGTGGTTAGAGCTGAGATTGGAGGAGAAAAGCTGGAGGCCTATCTTGGTCCAACATAAACTAAGCAGTTACTGGCTTTGATCTTTCAAGTAACCCCCCAAAGCTATGCCTAGAAGTACGTTTCCTGGTTTGTAGCTTTTTTTCTCCCTTTATTCTTCTTCCTGCCTTTCCTTTCTTCCCACCCCTTCTTGTCTGTCACTCCATTTCACTCGTGTATGCCACTTTAGCTGAAACAGGAGACCAGAGTCACTTACTGCAAGAACAGGAGAGCTACTGTAGGCATTTGGGGCATCAGCATTCCTGAACTGCCCCAGGAGACCTGGCCTGGCTGCTGACAAGAGCACTTTTCTAGGAAAAGAGGAGCTCGATCCTCTCACCAACTTTCTGATAATAACAATTACAATAAAGGCTAACACTTACCGAATACTTTTTATGAGCCCGGTATTAGGGCAGAGCATTTTACATGGGATATCTCATTTCCTCTGACCAGTCCATGAGGTACAGCTGTCCCATTTTAAAGTTATATGCTGATGGTCACAAACTTGGTGGATCGCCATGATTCGGATACAGGTTCCTCTGCTTGTGGAGCTCATCCTGTTAATTACTCTGCTCCAGTTTCTCCTTTTCTAGATAGCTGCTTGACCTCTGTGTACTTAAATTTATTTTCCTATGAAATGGCAGTAATTACTTCCTAGAGTTACGCTTCAGTGTAGCTCTTACAATGTACTGACAATGAAAAGTGGGATTAATTAATGATGATATTCTGTTAGTAATGAAATTTGGTTCTGGGGAGCCCAGATTGTGCTGAGGCTATCCATTTCAGAGGGATAGCAGGAGGACCACTGGGAAGGTAGTTCCATTAAATGAGTGTAAATCAGTACCAAGTTAGAAATCCTGGTTTTCTCCAGATCTACACACCTGGAATCTAGTGGAAAGGGAGTGAAGTTTGGAACTGACTGGAAGATTGCCCCAGATTAGGGAAAGAATTTACTTCATTTCAGTCACTCAAGAGCACTTGACTCTTTGTGACCCCATGGACTGCAGCATGCCAGGCTTCTCTGTCCCTCACCGACTGCCAGATCTTGCTCAAATTCATGTCCATCTAATCAGTGACTTCATCCAACCATCTCATCCTCTGTTGTCCCCTTCTACTCCTGCCTTCAATCTTTCCCAACAAAAAGGTCTTTTCCAGTAAGTCAGTTCTTTGCGTAAGGTGGCCAAAGTACTGGAGCTTCAGCTTGAGCATTACTCCTTCCAATGAATATTCAGGAATGATTTCCTTTAGGATTGACCAGTTTGATCTTCTTGTAGTCCAAGGGACTCTCAAGAGTCTTCTCCCAACACCACTGTTCAAAAGCATCAGTTCTTCGGCACTCAGCTTTCTTTATGGTCCACCTCTCACATTCATACGTGACTACTGGAGAAACCATAGCTTTGACTAGACAGACGTTTGTTGACAAAGTAATGTCTGTGCTTTTTAATATGCTGTCTAGGTTGATCATAGCTTTCCTTCCAAGGATCAAGTGTCTTTTAATTTCATGGCTGCAGTCACCATCCACAGTGACTTTTGGAACCCAAGAAAATAAAGTCTGTCACTATTTCCATTGTTTCCCCATCTATTTCCCATGAAGTGATGGGACCAGATGCCATGATCTTAGTTTTTTGAATGTTGAGTTTTAAACCAGCTTTTTCACTCTCTTCTTTCACTTTCATCAAGAGGATCTTCAGTTCTTCTTCACTTTATGCCATAAGGGTGATGTCATCTGCATATCTGAGGTTATTGATATTTCTCCTGGCAATCTTGATTCCAGCTTGTGCTTCTTCCAGCCCTGCATTTCTCATGATGTTCTCTGCATATAAGTTAAATGAGCAGGATGACAATATACAGCCTTGATGTACTCCTTTCCCAATTTGGAACCAGTCTGTTGTTCTATGTCCAGTTCTAACTATTGCTTCCTGACCTGCATACAGATTTCTCAGGAGGCAAGTAAGGTGGTCTGGTATTCCCATCTCTTTCAGAATTTTCCACAGGTTGTTGTGATGCACACAGTCAAAGGGTTTGGTGTAGTCAATAAAGCACAAGTAGATGTTTTTCTGGAACTCTCTTGCTTTTTTGATGACCCAACGGACATTGGCAATTTGATGTCTGGTTCCTCTGCATTTTCTAAATCCAGGTTGAACATCTGGAACTTCACAGTTCACATACTGTTGAAGCCTAGCTTAGAGAATTTTGAGTATTACTTTGCTGGTGTGTTAGATGAGTACAATTGTGCAGTAGTTTGAACATTCTTTGGGACTGGAATGAAAACTGACCTTTTCTAGTTCTGTGGCCACTGCTGAGTTTTCCAAATGTGCTGGCATATTGAGTGCAGCACTTTGACAGCATCATCTTTTAGGACTTGAAATAGCTCAGCTGCAACTCCATCACCTCCACTCGCTTTGTTCATAGTGATGCTTCCTAAGGCTCACTTGACTTCACATTCCAGGATGTCTGGCTCTAGGTGAGTGATCACATCATCGTGGTTATCTGGGTCATTAAGATCTTTTTTGTATAGTTCTTCTGTGTATTCTTGCCACTTTTTTTTTTAATATCTTCTGCCTCTGTTAGGTCCATACTATTCTGTCCTTTATTGTGCCCATCTTTGCATGAAATGTTCCCTTGGTATCTCTAATTTTCCTGAAGAGATTTCTAGTCTTTCCCATTTTATTGTTTTCCTTTATTTGTTTGCATTGATCACTGAGGAAGGCGTTCTTATCTCTCCTTGCTATTCTTTGGAACTCTGTATTCAGATGGGTATCTCTTTCCTTTTCTCCTTTGCCTTTCACTTCTCTTCTTTTCTCAGCTATTTGTAAGGCCTCCTCAGACAGCCATTTTGCCTTTTTACATTTCTTTTTCTTGGGGATGATCTTGATTCCTGTCGCCTGTAATATGTCACGAACCTCCGTCCATAGTTCATCAGGCACTCTTATCAGATCTAGTGCCTTAAATCTATTTCTCACTTCCACTGTATTTGATAAGGGATTTGATTTAGGTCATACCTGAATGGTCTGTCAGAATGTGGTCCACTGGAGAAGGGAATGGCAAACCACTTCAGTTTTCTTGCCTTGAGAACCCCATGAACAGAATGAAAAGGCAAAATGATAGGGCACTGAAAGAGGAACTCCCCAGGTCGGTAGGTGCCCAATATGCTACTGAAGATCAGTGGAGAAATAGCTCCAGAAAGAATGAAGGGATGGAGCCAAAACAAAAACAATACCCAGTTATGGATGTGACTGGTGATAGAAGCAAGGTCCAATGCTGTAAAGAGCAATATTGCATAGGAACCTGGAATGTCAAGTCCATGAATCAAGGCAAATTGGAAGTGGTCAAACAAGAGATGGCAAGAGTGAACATCGACATTCTAGAAATCAGCGAACTAAAATGGACTGGAATGGGTGAATTTAACTCAGATGACCATTATATCTACTACTGCGGGCAGGAATCCCTCAGAAGAAATGGAGTAGCCATCATGGTCAACAAAAGAGTTCAAAATGCAGTCCTTGGATGCAATCTCAAAAACGACAGAATAATCTCTTTTTGTTTCCAAGGCAAACCATTTAATATCACAGTAATCCAAGTCTATGCCACAACCAATAACGCTGAAGAAGCTGGAGTTGAATGGTTCTATGAAGACCTAGAAGACCTTTTAGAACTAACACCCCAAAAAGATGTCCTTTTCATTATAGGGGGCTGGAATGCAAAAGTAGGAAGTCAAGAAGCACCTGGAGTAACAGGCAGATTTGGCCTTGGAATACAGAATGAAGCAGGGCAAAGACTAATAGAGTTTTGCCAAGAAAATGCACTGGTCATAGCAAACACACTCTTCCAACAACACAAGAGAAAACTCTACACATGGACATGACCAGCTCGTCAACACCGAAATCAGAATGATTATATTCTTTGCAGCCAAAGATTGAGAAGCTCTATACAGTCAACAAAAACAAGACCAGGAGCTGACTGTGGCTCAGATCATGAACTCTTTATTGCCAAATTCAGACTGAAATTGAAGAAAGTAGGGAAAACCACTAGACCATTCAGGTATGACCTAAATCAAATCCCTTATGATTATACAGTGGAAGTGAGAAATAGATTTAAGGGGCTAGATCTGATAGATAAAGTGCGTGATGAACTATGGACAGAGGTTGGTGACATTGTACAGGAGACAGGGATCAAGACCATCCCCATGGAAAAGAAATGCAAAAAAGCAAAATGGCTGTCTGGGGAGACCTTACAAATAGCTGTGAAAAGAAGAGAAGTGAAAAAGCAAAGGAGAAAAGGAAAGATATAAGCATCTGAATACAGAGTTACAGAGAATAGCAAGAAGAGATAAGAAAGCCTTCCTCAGTGATCAATGCAAAGACATAGAGGAAAACAACAGAATGGGAAAGACTAGAGATCTCTTCAAGAAAATTAGAGATACCAAGGGAACATTTCATGCAAAGATGGGCTCGATAAAGGACACGAAAAGGTATGGACGTAACAGAAGCAGAAGATATTAAGAAGAGGTGGCAAGAATACACAGAAGAACTATACAAAAAAGATCTTCATGACCCAGATAATCACGATGGTGTTATCACTCATCTAGAGCCAGAAATCCTGGAATGTGAAGTCAAGTGTGCTTGAGAAAGCATCACTATGAACAAAGCTAGTGGAGGTGATGGAATTCCAGTTGAGCTATTTCAAATCCTGAAAGCTGATGCTGTGAAAGTGCTGCACTCAATATGCCAGCAAATTTGGAAAACTCAGCAGTGACCACAGGACTGGAAAAGGTCAGTTTCCATTCCAATCCCAAAGAAAGGCAATGCCAAAGAATGCTCAAACTACTGCACAATTGCACTCATGTCACACGCTAGTAAAGTAATGCTCAAAATTCTGCAAGCAAGGCTTCAGCAATATATGAACTGTGAACTTCCAGATGTTCAAGCTGGTTTTAGAAAAGGCAGAGGAACCAGGTACCAAATTGCCAACATCCGCTGGATCATGGAAAAAGGAAGAGAGTTCCAGAAAAACATCTATTTCTGCTTTATTGATTATGCCAAAGCCTTTGACTGTGTGGATCACAATAAAGTGGAAAATTCTGAAAGAGATGGGCGTGCCAGACCACCTGACCTGCCTCTTGAGAAATGTGTATGCAGGTCAGGAAGCAACAGTTAGAACTGGACATGGAACAACAGCCTCGTTCCAAATAGGAAATGGAGTACGTCAAGGCTGTATATTGTCACCCTGCTTATTTAACTTATATGCAGAGTACATCGTGAGAAACGCTGGGCTAGATAAAGCACAAGCTGGAATCAAGATTGCCTGGAGAAATATCAGTAACCTCAGATATGCAGATGACACCACCCTTATGGCAGAAAGTGAAGAGGAACTAAAGAGCCTCTTGATAAAAGTGAAAGAGGAGAGTGAAAAAGTTGGCTTAAAGCTCAACATTCAGAAAACGAAGATCATGGCATCTGGTCCCATCACTTCATGGGAAATAGATGGGGAAACAATGTCAGACTTTATTTTTTTGGGTTCCAAAATCACTGCAGATGGTGATTGCAGCCATGAAATTAAAAGACGCTTGCTCCTTGGAAGAAAAATTATGACCAACCTAGATAGCATATTCAAAAGCAGAGACATTACTTTGCTAACAAAGGTCCGTCTAATCAAGGCTATGGTTTTTCCTGTGGTCATGTATGGATGTGAGAGTTGGACTGTGAAGAAGGCTGAGTGCCGAAGAATTGATGCTTTTGAACTGTGGTGTTGGAGAAGACTCTTGAGAGTCCCTTGGACTGCAAGGAGATCCAAACAGTCCATTCTGAAGGAGATCAGCCCTGGGATTTCTTTGGAAGGAATGATACTAAAGCTGAAACTCCCAATACTTTGGCCACCTCATGTGAAGAGTTGACTCACTGGAAAAGACTCTGATGCTGGGAGGGTTTGGGGGCAGGAGGAGAAGGGGATGACAGAGGTTGAGATGGTTAGATGGCATCACTGATTTGATGAACGTGAGTCTGAGTGAACTCCGGGAGTTGGTGATGGACAGGGAGGCCTGGCGTGCTGCGATTCATGGGGTCGCAAAGAGTCAGACATGACTGGGCGATTGAACTGAACTGAATGGTCTAGTGGTTTTCCCCACTTTCTTCAATTTCAGTCTGAATTTGGCAATAAGGAGTTCATGATCTAAGCCACAGTCAGCTCCCGGTCTTGTTTTTGCTCAGTGTATAGTGCTCTCCATCTTCGCCTGCAAAGAATATAATCAGTCTGATTTTGGTATTGACCATATGGTCAATGATTAGAGTCGCCTCTTGTGTTGTTGGAAGAAAGTGTTTGCTAAGAACAATGCATTCTCCTGGCAAAACTCTTATCAGCCTTTGCCCTGGTTCGTTTTGTACTCCAAGACCAAACTTGCTTCTTTCTCCAGGGAAATCCTGACTTCCTACTTTTTCATTCCAGTCTCCTGTAATGAAAAGGACATCTTTTTCTGGTGTTAGTTCTAGAAGTTCTTGTAGGTCATCATAGAACTGTTTAACTTTAGCTTCTTCGGCATTAGTGGTTGGGGAATAGACTTGGATTACTATGATATTGAATGGTTTGCCTTGGAAACGAACCGAGGTCATTCTGTTTTTGAGATTGGACCCAAGTACTGCCTTTTGGACTCTCTTGTTGACTGTGAGGGCTACTCCATTTCTTCTAAGGGATTTTTGCCCACAGTAGTAGATATAATGGTCATTTGAATTAAATTTGCCCATTCCTGTCCATTTTAATTCACTGATTACTGAAATGTCGATGTTCAAACCCTTGCCATCTCCTGTTTGACCACTTCCAATTTACCTTGATTCATGGACCTAACATTCCAGGTTCCTATGCATTACTGTTCTTTACAGCATTGGACTTGACTTCTATCACCAATCACATCCACAGCTGGATACTGTTTTCACTTTGGCTTCGTCTTTTCATTCTTTCTGGAGTTACTTCTCCACTCTTCTCCAGTAGCATATTGGGCACCTACTGACCTGGGGAGTTCATCTTTCAGTGTCCATCTTTCTGCCTTTTCATGGGGTTCTCAAGGCAAGAATAATGAAGTAGTTTGCCATGCGCTTCTCCAGTGGACCACGTTTTGTTAAAACTCTCCACCATGACCCATCCATCTTGGGTGGCTCTACACGGCATAGCTCATAGTTTCATTGAGTTTAGAGATGGCTGTGGTCCAGGTGATCAGTTTGGTTAGTTTTCTGTGATTGTGGTTTTCATTCTGTCTGCCCTCTGATAAATAAGGATAAGAGGCTTATAGAAGGTTCCTCATGGGAAAGACTGACTATGGGGGAATCTGGGTCTTATTCTGATGGGCGGGGCCATGCTAAGTAAATCTTTAATCCAGTTTTCTGTTGATGGGTGGGGCTGTTCCCTCCCAGTTGACTGAGGGCAAACTTGACCCATGCCTTCACAGGAGACTCTTTTCTCCTGGCTCTTAATGTACACAAGTTTTTGTTTGTGCCCTCCAAGAGTCTCCCCATTCCTGTTAAAGTACTGTAATCAAATCCCACTGGTCTCCAAAGTCAAATTCTTTGGGGGTTCTCAGTCCCTTTGTCAGTTCCCTAGGTGGGAAAATCTGTTGTGGGTCCTAGAACTTTCTTAACAGTGCAAGAATTTCTTTGATATAATTGTTCTGCAGTTAGGGACAGAAAGTGAGCAACAATTCAGATATCCAGAGGGCACAGCAAATAGCCAGCTTGATTTTATTCACGATTATTCACAAGTCTTATCCTATGGAGAATCTGACCCCCTGTGTATTTCTGATTGGTGGTGCATTTGAGCAGGGTTAGTTCTGTAGTTCAAGAAACTGTTTTTGAGCGATACTCATGTGCATGATGGAGAAGGCAATGGCACCCCACTCCAGTACTCTTGCGTGGAAAATCCCATGGGCGGAGGAGCCTGGAAGGCTGCAGTCCATGGGGTCGCTAAAAGTCGGACACGACTAAGCGACTTCACTTTCACTTTTCAGTTTCCTGCATTGGAGAAGGAAATGGCAACCCACTCCAGTGTTCTTGCCTGGAGAATCCCATGGATGGGGGAGCCCGGTGAGCTGCCGTCTGTGGGGTCACACAGAGTCGGACATGACTGAAGTGACTTAGCATTAGCATTAGCATGTGCCTGACTCAAGCATAGGCATCCTGTCCTGTCTGGGCGTGGGGAAGAAAGCCTAGACCCATTGTTCACATGGGACAAGCTGGGATTTCCATCAGGGTAAGCAGATACTACTTGGCTTTTAATAAAAGCTTTCCTCTGTGGAAGTCATAGTGCCAGGTACTCTTTATCAGTGTATCCTGACTGAATCCTTACAACTGCTCTACGAAGTAGGTACCGCTTTTCAGGTTGATGAAATTCAGGTTTTTGATCAGGGTCAAACAGCCGATAGCAGAGTTGGACTTAAAGAGCTAGAGCTTTTAGCCATGATGGGGTCCTGAAACATCACAGGTTTAAGGACTCTGGATTCTAGTCCCCAGCCTCTGGTGAGGCTGAGCCTGAGGGCATCTTGCCTGCCTGCTTCACGGTGGTATGGCTTGCTGGGGAGAGAGCAGTGGCTAGGACAGCATTCTTAGCTCTGGGCACAGACCATGTGCTGTTCTTTTTCCAGTTGTTGTTGTTGTTGTTTAGTCCCTAAGTCATGTCCGACTCTTTGCAATCCCATGGACAGGCTCCTCTGTCCTTCCCTGTCTCCCACAGTTTGCTCAAATCTATGTGCATTGAGTCAGTGATGCTGTCTAACCATCTCATCCTCTGCCGCCCCTTTTTCCTCCTCTTCTCAATCTATCCCAGCAGCAGGGTCTTTTCCAGTGACTCAGCTCTTTTGTATCAGGTGGCCAATGTATTGGAGCTTAAGCTTCAGTCCATCCAATGAATATTCAGGGTTGGTTTCCTTTAGGTTGACTAGCTTGACCTCCTTGCAGTCCAGGGGATTCTTAAGAGTCTTCTTCAGCACAGTTCAAAAGCATGAATTCTTTGGCACTCAGCCTTCTTTATGGTCCAGTTCTCATATCTGTACATGACTACTGGAAAACTATAACTTTGACTGTATGGATCTTGTCAGCAGAATGATGTTTCTGCTTTTTAATATGTTATCTAGGTTTGTCATAGCTTTCCAACCAAGAAGCAAGTGTCTTTTAATTCATGGCTGCAGTCACTGTCCACAGTGATTTTGGAGCCCACTAAAATAAAATCTGTCACTGTTTCCATTTTTTCCCCATCTATTTGCCTTGTAATGGTGTGACTAGATGCCATGATCTTAGTTTTTTGAATGTTGAGTTTTAAGCCAACCTTTTCACTCTTCTTTCACCCTCATCAAGAAGCTCTTTAGTTTCTTTTCACTTTCTGCCATTAGGGTGGTATCATCTGCATATCTGAGGTTGTTGGTATTTCTCCCACAAATCTTGATTCCAGCTTGTGATTCATTCACTTTGGCATTTTGCATGATGTACTCTGCATATAAGTTAAATAAGCAGCATGACAGTATACAGCCTTGACATACTTCTTTCCCTATATGGAACCAGTTCATTGTTCATGTCCAGTTCTAGCTGTTGCTTCTCGACTTGCGCATGTTGGTTAGGAGACAGGTAAGGTGGTCTGGTACTCCCATCTCTTTAAGAATTGTCCAGTTTGTTGTGATCCACACAGTCAATGACTTTAGCACAATCAATGAAGTAAATTTTTTTTTGAATTCCCTTACTTTTCCTGTGATCCAGTAGATGTTGACAATTTGATCTCTGGGTCCTCTGCCTTTTCTAAAGCCAGCTTGTACATCTGGAATCTCTCGGTTCACATACTGCTGAAGCCTAGCTTGGAGAATTTTGAGCCTTACCTTGCTAGTATGTGAAATGAATGCAATTGTGCCATAGTTTGAAATTTCTTTGGCATTGCCCTTCTTTGGGATTAGAATGAAAACTGACCTTTTCCAGTCCTGTGAACACTGCTGAGTTTTCCAAATTTGCTGACATATTGACTGTAGCACTTTAACAGCATCATATTTTAGGATTTTGCATAGGTCTGCTGGAATTCCATCACCTCCATAAGCTTTGTCCTGTGGATGGAGGAGCCTGGTAGGCTGCAGTCCATGGCGTTGCGAAGAGTCAGACATGACTGAGTGACTTCACTTTCACTTTTCACTTTCATGCATTGGAGAAGGAAATGGCAACCCACTCCAGTGTTCTTGCCTGGAGAATCCCAGGGATGGCAGAGCCTGGTGGGCTGCCATCTATGGGGTTGCACAGAATCGGACACGACTGAAGTGACGCAGCAGCAGCAGCATCATTAGCTGTGTTCTTAGTAATGCTTCCTAAGGTCCACTTGACTTCACATTCCAGGATGTCTGGCTCTAGGTAAGTGACTACACTCCTATCGTTGTGGTTATCTGAGTCATTAAGACCTTTCTTGTATAGTTCTGTGTATTTCCACCTCTTAATATCTTCTATTAGGTCCTTACTCCCATTCTTGGATGAAATGTTTCCCCTACTATCTAATTTTTTTGGAAGAGAAATTCTGTTTTTTAGAGAATCTTTCCCATCCTGTTGTTTTCCTCTATTTCTTTACACTTCATTTCAGAACGGCTTCTTATTTCTCCTTGCTTTTCTCTGGAACTCTGCATTCAGTTGGGTATATTTTTCCCTTTTTCCCTTTTCAGCTCCTCAGACAACCTCTTTGCCTTCTTGCATTTCTTTTTCCTTGGGGTGGTTTTGGTCACTGCCTCCTGTACATTATTATAAACCTCCATATATAGTTCTTTATGCACTCTGCCAGATCTAATCCCTTGAACCTATTCATCACCTTCACCATATAATCATAAGGGATTTGATTTAGGTCATACCTGAATGGTCTAGTAGTTTTCCTTACTTTCTTCAATTTAAGATTAAATTTTGCAATAAGGAGGTCATGATCTGAGCCACAGTCAGCTCCCAGTCTTGTTTTTGCTGACTGTATAGAGCTTCTCCATCTTCAGCTGCAAAGAATATAATCAATCTGATTTCAGTAGTGATCATTTGGTGATGTCCATTTGTAGAGTCATCTCTTGTGTTGTTGGAAAAGAGTGTTTGCTGTGACCAGTGTGTTCTCTTGGCAAAACTCTGTTAGCCTTTGCCCTGCTTCATTTTGTTCTTCAAGGCCAAACTTGCTTGCTACTGCAGGTTTCTCTTGATTTCCAACTTTTGCATTCCATTTCCCATGACGAAAAGGACATCGTTTTTGCTGTTAGTTCTACAAGGTCTTGTAGATCTTTATAGTCAACTTCAGCTTCTCCAGCATCAGTGGTTGAGGCAAAGTCATGTTGAGTGGTTTGCCTTGGAAAGAAACCGAGGTCACTGTATTGTTGACTGTGAGGGCTACTCCATTTCTTCTTGGAAAGGAACCGAGGTCACTGTTTTGTTGACTGTGAGGGCCACCTTATTTCTTCTAAGGGATTCTTGCCCACAGTAGTAGATATAATGGTTCCCCGAATTAAATTCACCTATTTCTGTCCACTTTAGTTCACTGATTCCTAAAATGATATTCACTCCTGCCATCTCCTACTTGATCACGTCCAATTTCCTTGATTCATGGACCTAACATTCCAGGTTTCTATGCAATACCACCAGACACATCCACAGTTGAGTGTCGTTTCCGGTTTGGCTCAGCCAGTTCATTCTTTCTGGAGGTATTAATAATTGCCCTTTCTTCTTCCCCCATAGTATATTGGACACCTTCCAACCTGGGGTGCTCATCTTCCAGTGTTATGTGTTTTGCTTTTGCATATTGCTCATGGGGTTTTCATGGCAAGCATACTCCTGTGTTTTGCCATTCCCTCCTCCAGTGGATGACATTTTGTCAGTACACTTCACTATGACCCGCCCGTCTTGGGTGGCCCTGCACAGCATGGCTTATAGCTTCATTGCATTACAAAGCCCCTTCACCAAGACCATGCTGTGATCTATGAAGGGGTTTCTGATACAGGTGTTAAGCAGTCTAGCTTAGTGGTTAAATTGAAAGTGAAAGTTGGCTCAGTGGTGTTTGTTTGCAACCCCATGGACTATACAGTAGAAGTCCATGGAATTCTCCAGGCCAGCCTTTCCCTTCTGCAGGGGATCTTCCCAATCCAGGCGAACCCAGGTCTCCTGCATTATGCATGAATTCTTGACCAGCTGAGCCACAAGGAAAGCCCAAGAGTATTGGAGTGGGTAGGCTATCCCTTTTCCAGTGGATCTTCTTGACCCAGGAATTGAACTGGGGTCTCCTGCATTGCTGGCAGATTCTGTACCAGCTGAGCTATCAGGGGTTTTTCAAGTCAGACATAATCAGGTTCTTCTTGTGATCCTGGGTAATCTTCTTTGCACCCCAACTTTCCTATCTTTGAATGGAATTGTCATAAGCATATATGAGTTTTATTGTCCATAAAGTGCTTTGTATAAATGCTCTTACTAGGAATTAGCCAACAGCTACTGTGTTCAGGGAAGCAGGCAACTTTAAAACACTTGAAGTGTGGCCATCCTGTGACACAGGGCTGAGCCCCTGATTGAACCTGAGAAATCTCTTGGTGCAGAACTGTTTCCCAAAGAAAGAGGTAGACAGTAAAGAAAGGAGCCCAGGGAGCCCATTAGGTAATCAGGGGACCACACCCACCATCAGATCTGTAACTGGCTTGAGACTATCACTTGCTTCAAAGGAAAGGACTGGAATGGAAGGAAGGGATCCAGCCTTCTGGCACTTTCTGACTAATCATCTGTCTAAATTGATTTCCCACTCCTTTTTTTCTTTTTATCTTTTGGGTATGTAAAATGCCTTCAGGTTTCAGCTGGTTCTGTTGTGTCAGGTCATCAAAGATGCTCTCATGTGGAGGGCTTGTAAATGGGTAAATGGATTAGAACCTCTTTGGTAGGTCCATCTGTTCTGTCCCTACTTGAAGGCCTTGGCACCAGGATTTGGAGGAAGCTGGTATAATATAGCATCTGTCCAATGGGAGCAGAGGTGAGTGGCCTATGGTAGGTGAGTCAGTCAGAAACCAGGAAATCTTCTTATCGTGCCAGATACCTGGGCTTTCCTCAGCAGCAAGAACTAAGCAGCAAAATCTGGTGAGTCAGCATGTCTGGGAATTAGAGTTGCCAGTCTGTGAGCATGTGGAATTTGTGTAAGTTTGGGCCTTTTGTTTCTTTCAGCATTTCAGTCTTAGAAACACAGATCTGGAAACCAGAACGTCCATGTGGTATAGTGCTGTTTGTTTTGGATAATTTGGCTTGAACAGGTTGCTTCTCATGTATTCTGGTCTTCCAAGAATTAACACCCTTGCCTTTAAAAATTTTAATAAGTTGCACTATGAATTACTAGCTATACTCTAAAAGCATAAAAAGGCTTCAAAAAACTTACTTGGGTCTGTCATTTTCCACACCAAAACCCTTCTGAAGGGGCTACAGTGTGATTTTGAAACCTAAGTGAAACTGCAAATCCATAAAGGGCATGTATAGTCATGTCTGTCATTTATTCTTTTTGAAGGTGGAGAATGGGACACACCCTGATACAATGTGATTCCAATTAACACAGGAACGATTATGGTCTTCACTTTAAACTTGTATACTCAGAACATACCCTTAGAATTACTTTTGAAAATAACTCTGATTTTATGCAAGTACTATTTGGAGGAAGTAAAGTTCTTTAGCTAAAGTTTAAAGCTTCAACTTTCCATTAAAATACCCTTTTACCCTACTGCCAGTCTCATTAGAGCTTTGAATTTGGATTGTGAAGGTCCATGACTCTAGAGCTGGTGAGACACGGGTCTGACATTGATTTGGTCCACTTCCCTGCTATACTTCCAAGTTTCTATTAACATAATTTCAGAGGCTGCAATTATTATGCTCTGCTGTGCTGTGCTTAGTCACTCAGTTGTGTCCAACTCTTTGCAACCCCATGGACTGTAGCTTGCCAGGCTCCTCTGTCCTTGGGGATTCTCCAGGCAAGAATACTGGAGTGGTTTGCCATGCTCTTCTCCAGGGGATCTTCCCAACCCATAAATTGCACCCAGGTATCCTGCATTGGTGGCTCAGACAGATGGATTCTTTACTGTCTGAGCCACCAGGGAAGCCCAAGAATACCAGAGCAAGTAGGCTGTCCCTTCTCAAGGGGATCTTCCTGAGCCAGGAATTGAACTGGGGTCTCCTGCATTGCAGGCAGATTCTTTAGTTAGCAAAATTTTACAAGCACTAAATTTTAGATGGATCTTCTAGTAGCCTAGTTGAAGGTAAGAATGAGTCTAAGTAGATAAAGTGTCTCCAGAGAAATCACCTCCTTCCTAGCCAAGAAATTTCTAGCAATCTTCCTATAAAACACTTTTTAGTTAAAAATAAGTAAATCACTATGATGTTATGTATTAGTGCAGACTTCTTTTTCATCTAGCTGTTATCCTATCATTTAGAGATTGTATTTGGGTAAATCAGCCCTTCTTTTAAAATGGAGACACCTTCTTAGAAGACTAAGCCTGCATTTAAGCCTTTAGGGCATTCACATTTAGTGTGAACTTGACTTTCCTTCTATATTCTACCTTTCTGAGAGGGGTATTTAGAAAAGAAGCTCAGCGACTGGGACCCTTGGCATGGAATACAGTCCTGGTGGATGGCGCCCATAGGTGGATAGAGTAAGGGTGGAGAAAGGGCTTGCACATTCTTTACCTCATCTTTAGGGCATTATGAAACTATATATAGTTATTTGGGATGTGACCACTCTTTCTCCCTGTTCATCCTACTTAAAAAGAAAATCTGAGAATTTTGACATTAGAGACTAGAAGATGAACCTTTTATTGGTACCTTTGGTGTTAACACAGGTTCACATAACTTTCTTATGTGATGGCAAATTTGCAAGACAAATTTCCTTTGGAATATTTCTGGCAAACCCATAGTCTTCCTGATGCATTCTGCACATGAATTCTTTGTGATCTATGTTACCTTAAGAATTTTAGGAATTTCCATTATTGGTTCTCCATATGTGTCCTAGCCACTGCATTTCCAAGGTGAAGGTATAGGCTTGTGAGGAAGGTGATGGTGAACTTGGGGTATTTCCACTAGTTCATGGTTGACTCATTGCAAGAATGGTGTTGCACTGTGCAGTTCCTGGAGGAGAGCTTGCATACTCTGTCTTCCTGTTCGGTGGTGATTGGTCTTTAATTTTCTTCTAGGTTGGCTGGCTCCTCTGGCTGATGGCATGTTGAGGCACATGGGCCAGTGGCAACGAGGGCATCCAATCCAGAGAGGGCCGCTCTAGAGGCCAGGCCACCAGCATCATGGGCCAGTGTGTCACCAAGTGTAAGAATCCCTCATCAACTCTGGGTAGCAAGAATGGAGACCGTGATCCCAGCAGCAAGTCACATGGTAGGCGGAGTGCAAGCCACCGTGAGGAACAGCTGCCAACCTGTGGCAAGCCAGGTGGAGATATCCTTGTCAATGGGACCAAAAAGGCAGAGGCTGCTCCTGAGGCCTGCCAGCTGCCAACATCCTCCGGAGATGCTGGGAGGGAGCCCAAGTCAAATGCCGAGGAGTCGTCTTTGCAGAGGTTGGAAGAACTGTTCAGGCGCTATAAGGATGAACGGGAGGATGCAATTTTGGAGGAAGGCATGGAGCGCTTTTGCAATGATCTATGTGTGGACCCCACGGAATTTCGAGTGCTGCTTTTGGCTTGGAAGTTCCAGGCTGCTACCATGTGCAAATTCACCAGGTTAGTCACAAATACTTGGTGTCACCAGGTGAACAGAGGAGGAAAGAGAGCACCACTGAGCAGTGGTGCCCAGCTAGGATAGAAGTGGGCACCAACAATCCTTGCCTGAAGTTATAAATCCATGTTGCCAAGCTGCTGTCCCACCCCACTGCTATTTCAGACTTTTTTCTTTCACTCCTTTGTCAGTTCACTTACTTCCTTACTCAGTGTTTATTGTGCACCTATCATGTGTCAGGCATTGGGTGCCACTGGGGATGTGCTTGGGAGAAGGCAGTGGCACCCCACTCCAGTACTCTTGCCTGGAAAATCCCATGGACGGAGGAGCCTGGTGGGCTGCAGTCCATGGGGTCGCTAAGAGTTGGACACGACTGAGCGACTTCACTTTCACTTTCCACTTTCATGCATTGGAGAAGGAAATGGCAACCCACTCCAGTGTTCTTGCCTGGAGAATCCCAGGGATGGGGGAGCCTGGTGGGCTGCAGTCCATGGGGTCACACAGACCCCATTGCTCTCCGAATGATACCCTTAGTCACCCTATGTGCCAATAAGGACAACTGGCCCCGGTTATCAGCTAGTGCGTGCATGCACAGTCACTCAGTCATGTCCAACTCTTTGTGACCCTGTGGACCATAGCCTGCCAGGCTCTTCTGTCTGTGGTATTTTCTGGGTAAGAATACTGGAGTGTGTTGCCATTTTCTCCTCCAGGGGATCTTCCCAACCCAGGGATCGAACCCATATCTCCTGCGTTGGCAGGCTGATTCTTGACCACTGAGCCACCTGGGAAGTCCTGTCAACCCGTAGTTGTGTCCACTGTTATCATCATGCATCCTGATAGAGATTATTTGTGGGAGACAACATGGCAGGGTCACTGCAAGGTATGGTTTGCAGAGCACTGGATTATAAGAAAGAAGAATTGACTTTGAGAACCCCTCTATAAAACTTTTAGTCCCTGGGTAGGTTACTCACAGACCTCAGATGTGATATCTTCAGAACATACAGAATCTCAAAGAACATGATCAGTGTGAGACCATGTTGTAAGCCAGAAGTGTTATATATAGATGTTAAAAAATACACATACAATTTTTGCTTTTTAGTAACAGAACTTTGATTTCTGGTGGCAGTTTCCCCAGGTTCATCCAGAATCTTTGGACTCCAAAAATTTTCCTTGGCAGTAACCAAAAATATTCCAAAACCAAACAACCCCTATAGAATCAAAAGGAAAACAGGAAGACTCCCTCGCCATCTCCAAGGAATGTCTAAAGCTTAATCACTGTTGCAGAATGAGAAATGGCATGGAGCAGGAGACTTTGAGTTTAGCTTTAGAAAGATGAGTAGATGAATGAATGAACTGTTACCAGCAGCCTACCATGTGCTTGGCACTATCTAGAAGTTGACATAATAACTTGTTGACTTAAACCCTATGAAGTAAGGTAGTATTCTCACCATTTGGCAGATGAAATAGGATTGCAATTAGTAGAGGAGTTGGAGTTCAAATCCCGACAGCCTCA
This sequence comes from Bos grunniens, assembly GCF_055505025.1. Taxonomy (NCBI): domain Eukaryota; kingdom Metazoa; phylum Chordata; class Mammalia; order Artiodactyla; family Bovidae; genus Bos; species Bos grunniens. The sequence continues at coordinate 24,158,501 of NC_141189.1, forward strand.
TAGTTATGCTCTTATGATACTATATCGCCTCTCAGTAAATGATATCATTGGCAATTATTAATTGTGCCCCTCCTTCCTGTTGCAGGAAGGAATTTTTTGACGGCTGCAAAGCAATAAGTGCAGACAGCATTGATGGGATCTGTGCACGGTTCCCTAGCCTCTTAACAGAAGCCAAACAAGAGGATAAATTCAAGGATCTCTACCGGTTTACATTTCAGTTTGGCCTGGACTCTGAAGAAGGGCAGCGGTCACTGCATCGAGAAATAGCCATTGCCCTGTGGAAACTCGTCTTTACCCAGAACAATCCTCCGGTATTGGACCAGTGGCTAAACTTCCTAACAGAGAACCCCTCGGGGATCAAGGGCATCTCCAGGGACACTTGGAATATGTTCCTTAACTTCACTCAGGTGATTGGCCCTGACCTCAGCAACTACAGCGAAGATGAGGCCTGGCCAAGTCTCTTCGATACCTTTGTGGAGTGGGAAATGGAGCGAAGGAAAAGAGAAGGGGAAGGGAGAGGCGCACTCAGCTCAGGGCCCGAGGGCTTGTGTCCCGAGGAGCAGACTTAGTGGCTCTGTCTCAGGAGCAGCAGCAAGGATCTGCCTGCTGCCCTGCAGTCAACCAAGGAATTGGACCTTTCTGAAAATTACTGAAGATCCGGATATTTTCTACTTTACACCTTTCTCTGCCTTGTATCTGAAAGGGCTCTAAAATGCTGTATCATGTTTTAGGCACTTTCTTCACTTTTGGTTATTTTGGTTATTTCCCTTTTTTGGGGAGGGGTCCCCCAAAATATTTGAACCTGGCTACATGTTGTATATCTTTTTTTTTTTTTTGAAGCCTTCAGATAGTAAGCCTGCCACTTCTTGCACAAATTAGATTTTTTTTTTTTTGGTGGGGGAGGGTGTAGAGCAGGTAGTAGGAATGGGAGTTAGGTTGAATTATCATTATAAAATGATAGTGCCAGATCTCAGTTTTGCATATTCTTGTTTTTCAGGGCAGGTCTGTACTGTGTGTAGTGCTGTTTACATGGTTGGATTTAGGTTGTAATAATTACTTTTAAAGATTTACAGAGTTGAATTTTGAATTAGCAGTGTTAACTGTTAACCACATTGCATTAATTCCCAGGCGATTTAAAGTTCTTGGAGAGCCAGGGCTGGCCAGGAGCATTTGTAGTCTGGTGACGACCCCCTTTTAAGCTAATTTATCTGAAACTCTTTATTTTTCTCACTTCTTGCTCATTCCTTCTTTGACCTATTGCATTTCATGTTGAGTTTATCCATCAACATGCTGCGCCTGTCAGTCAAGTGAGCAGTTTTGTTAGAACACATTGTACTGAGAACCACTTAAGCATTGAATGCAGAGAAAGCAGTGCTACCTCAGTTTTGCTGGAAGTAGACTTTGATAGTTTTCTTTCTTTGATGAATTTTCTGTATTTTCATGTTGTAAGTGGAAATACGTTTTTTTTTTTTTTTTTCATTTGCTTTGGAGCCAAAGTTTCTGTTCCTGGTGGTCGGAAAACTGTGCCTGCCGGCCAACTGACTTGAAGGAAAACTGTGGTATGGAGCTCTGCTTGAATTTTTTTTTTTTTTTTTTTTCTTGAGTATCATCAGCTTACTTGTCTGGCAAGTGCAGGAGCCTGGGGTTGACCTGAACTTTGCCAAACAAATACATAAGTGTATTTAATAGTTAAACTTGTGCCCTTTCCCTCCTTGCTGCACCCGTGTTGTCACTTAACCCCCAGAAGTTATTTATTTTCTTCTTTGTTAATGTCAGGCTTATTTGGGGTAATGTGATGACTATTTAGGTTTACATGACCCTCCTCACCTTTTCCTACCCCCAAATATGTATATATACATATATATGTATATATTTTACCTATATAATATATATATATATACACATATATGTATCTATATTCCTTTGTTTCTTTGCCTGCTAAAACTAGCTATAAAAGGGAGCTGCCTTCAATATACAAAGTATAAGAGTGTCAGGGAGAATCATAATGAAGGCTTTTGAATCTGAATTTAGATCATTTTCATTAAAGATGAATTTTCTCAGTCCTTTCCTCACAAGAGGGAGTCCCAGTTCCCTAGACACCTCCACTGCTTGCTCTGTAAGGCCAGCTTTGGCTAAACTGCCACACAGGAGCTGACTGGTCCTACCTGGTTTTAGTAGAGGGTCCTCTTATTTTTCCATTAAAAAAAAAAAATGTCCTCGTAAAACTGTACTGGAAGGATGGATGGCAGGAACTTGTACCGTTCAGCTTCCAATACTTTGGAACAGATTGAAAAGGGAATTTTTAAATAAAAATTTATAAAAATATTTATACTCTTGAGGCAGTGAGAGTTTGTCTATTAAATATTTGGAGTTCTTCTCCCTCAACTTACCCCCCATCTCCCTCCCAGGTATATGTTTCTTAGCCTGGGCAGGAATTGCTTATTTTGAGTTCTTTTATTACTAACCTATGGCTCTGGGCTCCCATCTTTACAAAGATGATTTAAGGAGTTTCTGCAATGTTTTTGTAAAATTGGTATTGACATAGGGAACATATATATATATTTTTTAATCTGAACCCTGAGAGTTGCCCCTTTTACAGGGCTGGATGGGAAACTGAAGTCAGCCACAGTAGTTAGCAATACTGCTGGAAAGCTGATGGGTCCCAGTCCAGATATCTGGCTTTGTTCTAGCCTAAGACACAGGAACCTTGTAGACAGTTTCTGAGGGTCTTAGCACGTTCTGTGGGCTCAGTTGAAGTCAAGGTACCTAGGCTGAGGTATTGAGACTGCCATTTCATCCAGTCAATTTACAACCCCATTTTTCCTCAGTTCTGGATTGGGCAGAGGTTAAGGTTTCAACCTTAACCTAGCAAGCTGCTTCTAGCCAGGTAAGGCTTTTTCTGTCTCAGATCAGAAGGGTGTATGGCAAGGACACAAAATGCTGAGTATCCTAAATACTCTGGGGGAACTGGATTCCTTCCCCAGCCTACAAGAAAGCATTCCATGCATTAGGTGTGTTATGATGGATTTTTAAAAAAACACTCAGCTTCCTTATCAACAAAAGAGCCATTTAAATATTTTTGGTTATATATTTAATGGTCTGTTTGTTAACAAATGCGAATTAGAAACCTGAAAAGGGAATGGTTAGGGAGGGACTTAGTTTCCTTCCAAGTTTGAGTCTTTGATGCAAGGAATTCAAGCTTAAGCAGTCACGTGGACCAATGCTTGACTTTTTCATGGCTATAGGAAAAGCAGTTTTCTGCAGAGGGATCCAAGATGGAGTGTGTGTGTGTGTAGGGTTTGCAGTTACACTTCTGGGAAATGAGAGGTTCCTGTTCCTCTTCACCTACAGATGGGTTTGCTGCTTAATGAGTGAGCAGTAATTGTGTTGAAGAGGTCAATGCATGCCCCTCAGGTAAGCCAGTGCACACTTCACTTTAAACAATAGGATACCAGAGTGGTATGGTGGTGGTGTGGTCAGGGGCAGGATGTGGATGCCATTTTGAAAACAGGCAAATACCAGAGTGACTACAACAAACGGAGTGTGTTGGGAGGTTGTTTTTTGGCAGCAGTTTTGTGTGTGAGCTTCTATGGTATTTCTTTAGCAATTGATTAGAAAGCAATATGAGATGAATTGTGCTTTACCGGTTGCTCTTCCCCTGTACCTGCCAAATGTGACTGTATCACTCTTACCCCTGCCTCCTGTGATGACACTTTGCTGTACTTAGGCTAGTTGTCTCAGCAGTTCTCCCTGCCACATGTGCTCACATGTGTGAGTTTGGGTCAAGATTCCATTTCTACCCTTCTGGTAAGAAAAAAAAGTCTAGAGCTATGTAGAGATCCAAATTTCAGCCAAGCCCTCAGGTTCAAGGAAATCCAACAGAAAATGTACAAGGCAGTGTTTTCAATATTAAACTTTGCTAAGGAAGGCACAAACTAGCCTTCCTGGAGAGGAAGAAAGGATTAAGCCACACATTTATTAGTGGGTCTTAAAACAGTATGGATTTCCCAAGGACTGGTGGTAAAATTCAGTCCTCAGTGTTGGAGCCTGCAGGGTGTGGGACTCCATAGTTCATGTGATGGCCGCATATAGTATACTATACCAAACTGTATTAAATAGTGATGGGAAATTACTTAGATAAGGATCTGGTATAAAAGTTTAACCAGACAAACCAAAACATCTGTGTTTTGGGCCAAGTTTGGTTTGCATTTAAAGTCAAGTCTTCAGTGCAGTGAGCCCCAAAGGTATAAAGGCTGGAAGAAAGCTGCTGCTAGGTTTGTTTTGCTGTAGTAGCCCACTTTGCCACTCTTCTTGTGTGTCTGGTTAGTGATGACCTGAACATCTTGGTAACTGCGTAACTGACAAAGGTCTTCCCTGGGGGACTCAGCAGTATCTTGTTTAAATGTGTGCGTGTGTGCTAATTCACTTCAGTCATATCCGACTCTGTGTGGCCCTGTGGACTATAGCCAGCCAGGCTCCTCTGTCCATGGGATTCTCCAGGCAAGAATACTGGAGTGGGTTGCCATGCTCTCATCCAGGAGATCTTCCCAACCCAGGGATTGAACCAGCGTCTCTTATGTCTCCTGCATTGGCAGGTGGATTCTTTACCACTAGCACTACCTGGGAAGCTTTTGTTTAAACAAGATGGACTAAAAGGACTATTAAGTCATTAAAGTGTTAATTGGGACTCATTTGAGAACATGTAACATTGATCCTCCTCTTACTCCACAGTTTTCTGAATCATATAGAGGGGTTTCCCGCCCACTCCCCATTCAGAGTTTACACCTTTGTTAAGCTGTAATCATTAGCATTTATCCAGGTTAACCTTGACTAGCACTGCCTTACATTGAGGATCTGCAGGTGTTTTTCCTCACTGAAAAACAAAATTGAGTAACCATCAGATTCTGTTTCTGATTCAGGTGCTGGAGTTTATCACATCCTTCTCCCTATTCCTCTCTTTGAAAACTGAGCCTGCTCTTCTACCACCCACCTTCCCTACAACTTTCAGCATAAATCTTGCATATTGCCAAAGGAAGCCATTCAGCAGCTGCTGTGGTTTTTTCCCCCAACGCATTTATTCTGGGAGAAGTGTCTTCCTTCTGACCCTGGTCCTAGCCCCTTGAGTCTGTTATTAATTGCTCTTACCTGTTGCACTAATGAATATGATTCTAGGTTTCAAAGGAGGGATTTGAAGCAATAGGCAAATGGGGCTTGGATAAACTGGTCCTACAAATAAGATACCCTGCCTTATCCCGCTGAGGTGATGAGTCGACTGCTCATGTGACCCTCCACCTTTGTGGATTCCTCTTGGTTTGTGACCAGCGTGTCTGTTTCTTGAAGTTGTACAAACTTGTTGACAAAAGTCAATATTTTGATTTGTATTCTCTGCACTGTTGCACTCTCCAAATGGCTCCTTGAATATTTTTATTAACTTGTTACACACATTATTGTCTACTTTTTTATTTGGAAGGTAACCTGCTGTTGGACTTAATAAATTTGTTTACTTGACTAATGACAGTTCTGCAAGAAACAAAAAACAACCCCCAAACAAAAAATATCTGTGACTTCATTCTGGGGTGAGCTTTACCCACCAGGAGCCTCTTCCAACATAATGGATGGCAGATCCTGTGCTTTGGAAAACCGTCCAGATCATACAGGATCCCCAGCTACAAAAACGGATGTTGATCTCCCACTCACCAAGCTTAACGGCTTTTCAAGTCCCAGTACTTATAGGCAAGAAGCAAATGCGTCCTCACAGGGCCACTACCTAACAGTCTTACCTTATCAACTGATGTGGATTCCCATGAAGAATAAAAAGTGAATTAGAACTCTTTAATAGTTGGCTCCTAATATCTACTAGGTTGGCAGTGATTAAGGCAAGGAGGCAAGCTGAAAACTGTCAGGTGCTACTGTTCTGTGATCTTTGGCAAATTAGTGAAATTCTGAGTTTCCTTTTAGTCATCTGTAAAATCAAGAGACTATTATTTTTATCAATGTTAGGATTTAAAAGAACATCCATGATTATTAAGCACCTAAGACACAAAAGTTTAAGGTTTCCAAAGGCTGTTAGGTAATGCAGGGAATCCAGATAATAGGAGGATTGGAATGGTCACATATGACCTTTCAAAAGTCACTGCCTTTCTTGGGGACTCAACTGCGCTATGCCATATTGGTAGGATGGTGGGCTTAGAATAACATAGTCCCTAATGGCTCCCTCTGGCTCTTACATTCTAGAAGTCTAACTGTGGTAGACGTTGTTTAGTCACTAAGTCGTGTCTGACTCTTGCGACCCCATGGACTGTAGCCTGCCAGGCCCCTCTGTCCATGGGATTTCCCAGACAAGAATACTGGAGTGGGTTGCCATTTTCTTCTCCAGCAGATATTCCCAACCCAGGGATTGAAACTGCTTCTCCTGAATTGACAGGTGGATTCTTGACCATTGAGCCATCAGGAAATCTAGGGGATGACTTTTTCCTCACTTAAAAAATGTACTTATTTTCCCAGTTGGCTCTTGAGCTTGTGTCTTCTTTGGCTGTTTGAGTTAATGAGCCCAGCCAGGGCCTTACAAATAAGAGGTATGAGAAATAATAAAGTGAAGATTACTGATTTGGGTGCCTGTATAGAATATGGGGCCATTTATTCAAAGTGTTGTCATGGTGATATATCACTAAAAACCAATTTTTGACTAGCTAAGGGATAAGCAACTAACAGTATTACCAGATAAGTATGTGGAATGGTATACTGAAAGTAGTTCTGAGGGTTCAGAGTACTGTAGTCACCTCAGCACTGGCTTCTTCCCCTCAAATACAGCTGCCAAAGTACATGGCTGGGTTAGCTTTGGAAGTCATTCTCTAACTCTGGATTTTGACCTAGACCCTAAAGGGTTACTCTGCCTGGAAGTTAAGGCAAGGGAGCCAGCCTAACCTCTCCCTCCTCCTTTGCTATGACTTTCAAGGATGCCCTCTCTCATGAAAGCTATAAGGCTCTTATATGGGTTTAACATTCTTCCTATGTAATATTCCTTGATTCTCTTCTTACCTTGTGGGATGCTGGGAAAGTTAGTGAAATATGGCAGCAATGCAGTCAGCAGCAGAGCAAGCATCTAACTCTATAATGTTTTGTAATCCATGCTGATGAGGACTCTGGGCCCATGTTTATCTGGGGTGTTGCTGCTGAGAAGGTGAGTGTATAATACAGAGCTCCAAATGATACGGTACTAGTGTGAGACAAGACAAAAGACACAGACACAAGGCTCTTGAATACACAGACTACAGTAAAGCCTCCTTTACTGTATAAGTAAAGATAGGTAATTGGATAAAACCTAAATACTTGGTGAAAAGTTACCTATGCCAAAATAAGTTCTAGGAGGAAGAAAGGTAATGTGTAAAAAATTAAATCATTTAAAAAATATATGTAATATAATCAGTGGATATTATCTCTGGATCAGTCAAAACTTTTTACGCATAAAAGCAAATAGAAAAATATCATTATAGACAAGAACAGCCTTCTAAACCTCTTAAAAAACTAGAAACATTTTTGCAATAATTGACAAATGAACACTACATTTGTAAAGAACTTAAAAATTCAGAATGGAAAATTCATTATGGAAAAGACAACAGAAACATGGGCAAAGGATATGGACAACTCTAAAAACAAATTGGCCAAAAGCTTCTGGAAAAAATAGTAGATGACAATCTAAAGGGTATTCGAATAAATAGATTTTAAATCCTAAATTAAACCTAAAATGAAAAACTTTTAAATCTATCAAATTGTCAAAGACTTGAAAAAATGCTAGCAAACAAGGTAAAAACTTTTCTGGAATTAAACCTTCAGTGGTTCATACTTCAGCCCAATTAAATTCACTTCTAGGAATTTTTCCTCAAGAAATAATTATCTGCCAAAGATGTGCAAGGATATGATTGGCAGCATCATTTAGGGACAACTTGGGACTGGTTTAGAAATTATGGCACACATCAGCATGTTGGAATATTATGCCGCTATTAAAAACTGCTTTTGAATAGAGGAAAATGTATGATTGTAAAATAGTGGTCTGGTGGGATTAGGTGTGATTTTAACTTCTGGATTTTTCAAGTTTCCACTAATGGGTTTTCTTTATAACAAAGAATTTACAAAATGGGTGACAAAAGGAAATGAAAATAACATGGCTGAGTGGTTTTACTAAACAACCCCATATGGGTGAGGAGGCTAGAAAGTTTGGGAGTAGTATGTTCAAAGCCTAAACCAAGTATTCTGTGAAAATCCTTTGAGTTGCTTTTTTCCCCCAAATGAGAAGTTGCTTCTCTAGCAGCTGCCTTGGCAGCTCAGCAGTGGCTGCCTAGAAGGGTGTGGGAGGAAAAATGCACAAACGCACTTACGAATGGAATGTGTTTTGCAAGAGGCCAAGTTGGCAGCTTTGGCTTCCAAAAGGTGGGAGCAGCAGAAAGAACAATGTGTGCAGACTGGAGCCTCAAGAGACTTTATAGTCTGGGCCTATCTCTGCAGAGTTCTAGAGTTGGGGGCCCATGGGGAAACTTCACCCTGCCCATCGAGAAAAAGGAAAGCCTTGGCTGTCCCTAGGAGCAAAGGGAGTGCTCTTGGCACAGGGAGCCTTGATCTGCTCTGTGAGTCTGCAGTTCAAAGATGATCCTCAATAAAATGTAGGGTTTCCCTAATTTAATTCTCATAACCACCTTATGAAGTAGGTAATTATGTTGCCATCTTTAAAATGAGGGAACTGAGAGTTCCCTGGTGGTCTAGTGGTTAAGATTCTGCACTTTCACTGCTGTAGCCTGGGTTCAATCCCTGGTCAACCCTCTTTGGGGAACTGTCAAGCGGTGTGCTGTGGCCAAAATGAAAAAAAATTTTCAATGAGGAAACTGAGGCTCAGAGAGGGAAAATAATTCATAACATATTCCACTACTCGTCTTTTTTCACAAACTGAATTTTTGAATATTCATATCCTTAAAAGTAGATACATCCTCATTTTACAGAGCTGTGGGAATGGGCTCAAACAAGGTTAAGTGACTGGCCCAGCAGCAGAGCTGAAGTGCCAACCTTCAGGCAGACTTATTTTGTGTCTCAGGACTGGAGTCTCAAGAGGTGAACAGCAGCTAAACTCCCACAGCTTTGGAGTTCTGCAGTAGGAAAGAATCCAGCAACACTGTTTCAAGATGTTCTCAAGGCCTTGCAGCTGAGATCAGCAGTCCACCTAGGGAATTTTCAAGGGAACTTCAAATGGTAGTATCTCAATCCAAAATCAAGCTCTTCAGTTCTGGCTTCTGGTTCCCAACTTCCAGATCTTGTGGAAGTTGCATTTAAAGGATTAAACACGGACTCAAATGCCCAAACTTAAAAGTTAATTTTAAGTAAATTATTTTTTTCTGATTATAAAACAAATATGTGCTGATTTAAAAAAACAAACCAGCCTACTTTCAAAAAAGCATTTGGTAAAATTGAATCTGCCAGTCCCACCAGCCAGAGATAAAAACTGTTCATATTTTGCCATATAGCCTTCCAGGTTTTGTTCCAAACCTATGCATATCTTTTTTCTACTCAACTGTACAGACTATTCTGTAACTCTCCATGCATTATACAACCTATGATATACTATGAATGCATAATCTCATCTTCACAACAATCCTGTAAGATATATACCATTGTTATGTACCAAGCACAGAGGTGTTAAATAATTTATTCAGGTTCACACAACTAAAAGTAGGAAAGCTGGAATTCAGAGTCAGGTAGTCTGGATCCAGAGGTCTGCTGTTGCTTGTAGATCTTTCACTAGATTTTATTTACACACACATAGTTTTTAAAGGATAGAATTCCACTGAATAACCCTTTAGCATCTCCTGCATACGTGTTTTTGAGAAGCTATCTTGTTACTGTAGGGTAATACTCTAGGAGTAGAACTGCTGGGTCCTAGAGTAGGGAGCAATTTACAAAGTGTTTTGGAATGATACTGCTGGACAGATGAGTTCATCTTTTCAGAAGGGCAGCTGGTATCAGCTATCAGTTTTGGAACTGTGTGTGCCTGTGCCCATGTCCTTCCCAACACAGAATGTTGATAATTTGAAAATTAATTTTTTAAAAAGCAAAGGTTTTTTATTGAAATTGAAGCTTCTAAGTTAGGACTGCTGGTGTTGGAGGCACCTACTGGTAAAGGTAACACTGCAGTCACTCTGGAAGGGAGCGTTCCTAAAAATTGAACTGTAAGAGGGTTTCCTGGGTTGGTTAAAAGCTGAGTCTTCTATTTTCCTCTGTGGACCTGCCAGATTTTCAGTCAGCCTTTTTCTTTCAATTTTATAACAGTCATTCAATAGAAAGTAGTTTGCCTTACAGAAATTTGCTTCACAGATGTTACAACTTTGACAAACCACATACTGTCTGGGTTTTCTCTTCCTGGTTTCCTTACTTATATACAGTATACCGTTTAATAGGAGTGCTACATAAATAAGCACCTGCTAGAATACTTGTATATAAACCCACTGACACCAAAGTACAAACTGGTAGCCTCCCCTCAAAGATGAGGTTTTAATTTTAGGTATTTATTGAAAATTTGTACATGCCATATAAATGGACTAGACTCTTAAGTGAGTACAATGTTTCCACAAACTGTCTGCTATATAGAGAGGTCTGGCAGCCTGTGGAGTGCCTGCAGCCTGACCACATTTTCTGCCATTGCCCACAAGGGATTAAGAAATGACACCCGGAAGGTGGTGGGCAGACTCACAAACACATGTTTGTGGAATGGTGCTTTCCTCTTCATCTTTTATTCCCATCAGTCCTAGGCCAGAGAGCGATCCATGAGTGCTGTAATGGAGGAGGAGTAGACAGTTAACCATTCATTCAACCCTGTTGACAAAAAGTAAGGTAAAGGAGAAAGGGTTTTTTTGTATGTGTGTGTGCCATGGGGGTGAGGGCCAGGTAGGCAGACAGCCTATGGAAAGCTGCCTGCTGAAAATAGTTCAATGGAAAGAATACTGACTAGTCCCAGATGCCCAGAATCAAATCACTGCTCTGCCACTTAACAGATGTGAGGCACATCTCAACTAAGGGTGAATGATCTCAAACTCAGTTTCTTCAACGATAAAGAAATATTAAATATTTAAATTACTATCTCACAGGGCTTTGGGAAGGACTGTAGACTATACCAGCTAACATATTAATGTAGATGGAGCACTTACTGCAACTAAAGCAGTAAGAACGGTAGATGTGTCCTCATTTACTCCTCCCAAACAGCTAATGTACCTTGAGTAGGTACTGCTGTAGATAACAACAGACTGTCATCAGAATCCTTTTAAACTGCTGTTAGAATGTTGTTTTGCTAAAACTACTTCTGTAGCACCTATCACATGCCACGCACTACTTAAAAATGTTAACTTTTAATATGTTGTGAAACACCTAGCATATTGCTTAGAATTTAGGAGTCACCTGATATATTTTAGTTTCCTACGACCTCATAGTGAATACTCATGGAATTGGGTGAAAGGGCTGAGGTGCTCTCCAAGGCGGAGGAGGCAGAAATGAGCAAAGACAAATCTGTCTCCACCTAATGTCTGAACTTAAGCTAACAAGCCACAGGCCTTTTGAGTATGGAGAACTGGAGTTCTGAGTGCTGGAGAGTGGCTCTGAAATTAGAGACAATCATAATTCAAATACAGTAAAGAATCCGCTTGCAATGCAGGAGATCAGGGTTCGATCCCTGGGTCGGGAGAACGGAATGGCAACCCTCTCCAGTAATCTTGCCTGGAGAATCCCATGGACAGAGAAGGCTGGTGGGTCCATGGGGTCACAAAGAGACGTGACTGAGCGAGTAACAGTTTACACTTAATAATTCAAGTATTAATTGTGCACTTACAAGCTGTTGTAACCTTAAGCAAGGTGCTTAACCTGAGCCTTTTCCTCATCTTGTTAAAATGGAGATGCAATAACCTTAACCAAAACTGCATGTAAAACACTTAGCACTACTTGACATTTATTAAGGGTTTGATGAATTACAGCAATTATTAAGAGCTGAGTCAAGCTCCCACCATGAGGGAAAACCTTCAACTCTCCTTGCTACTCCTTCCTGAGCCACTTTTACTGTTTCTCAAGTGTTATCTGCTGGCATCATGGAGACACTGCACAGAAGAGGCCACAAGCAGTCAGTCACACAGAAGGCTTATAGCTCGGGGAAATAACATACTCCTGCTGCTGGCTACAGATCATTATGACTACAGAAATGAGAGTGTAACTTTTGAAACAAAGGACCAACATCAGGTTTTGTTACTACAGGATTTGCTGTTTCCAGTTTTCTCCTGACTTGTCAAACATGCCTTTGGGACCTTTGCCTCAGTCAGAACTTAAGCTTTTTTGCTCCCTGACCCAGTGTTCCCACCTCTAAGGCCTCATCCCCTGAGAATATCCCAACCACTTCTAGAAGAAGAAAGCTTTGACCCTCTCTTGGCTTAGTTTACCTACACAATGGGGGTAGAATACTTACAAGCTAAGTATTCTACTTGGTACATGAAGATTTGCCTATTTTACCTCAACCTCCATAGCACTTGCTCTGAGAAGTTTTGTCCAGGCAAGTTCAAGTTTGCCCCTTTTAGAGACCAAACTGTTAACCAAAAAGCTTTTTTTCTCTTTCTTTGGCAATTGTGGGTCACTTTTTAACCTCTTACTGTTAAGTCTACCTATAAGCCTGTTTAAAGTGTATCAGTCCAAGATTTTTTTTTTTTTTTTTTTGCTGTAAACATCTAGTAATTATTTCTGTTTCTCAGAGACAGTAATTCTTATAAGCTACCCAGCAGGAAGCCTGTTTCACTAGGCTTCCTAATACATATTATAAGAATTTTATAACAGGAAATTAACTTCTGATCCAGGATTCAAGGCCTGAGGCATTCATTCATGTTTCACTACCTGGAACTCTGGGCCTGTGAAATAATCCTAGAATGTCAGAATTTTAAGGGACTTATTAGAAATAATACAATCCAGTGATTTTCAAACTGCTTATTTCAAAAGAGCCACTGCCCTCTTTCCCTCCTCCCCCAATACACATTCATTCATATACCTACTCACCCATTTCAGAACTGCTCATCTTTATGCCTCAGTAAAGATTTAACATCAAAATTTTTCTCTTTAATAAAGGGTTTTATAGTTTAAAGAACTGATCCCTGGTGGCTCAGTGGTAAAGAATCTGCTTGGAATGCAGGAGACCCGGGTTTGCTCCCCAGGTTGGGAAGATCCCCTTGAGAAGGGAATGGCAACCCACTCCAGTATTCTTGCCTGGGAAATTACATGGAGCCTGGTGGGCTACAGTCCATGGGGTTGCAAAGAGTCAGACATGACTGAGCTATTAACACTTTCATTTTTACAGTTTAAAGTATTTGAAAATTACTGACTTATTTTAAATCCCTCATCTTACCAAAGGGAAATAGATCCATAATAGGAAGGTGGCTTGGCCACTACTTGTCAGAAAAGTTAAGTGATACAGCTGGGACTAGACCCAGAATCCTGCTTCACCACTCCTCAGGCTTAGAATCAACAAAACAGGCCCTATCTCTTAACAGAACTGGTAAAGGGGGAAAGGGCAGGGAAGATAGGAACACATTCCTTATATGTGGGAAAGGTAGGCTCTGGTCACATCTGAGCCTGTACCTTGCCTAGAAGTTGACCATTTTTTACTCAAGTGCCTCTTGTTCTAGAGAGGCTGCAGGATCTAAGATCTCTGCCTTTAAACTGGGATGAACCATCTCTTTGAGGGACCACAAAATGTAGTTATAGAAGAGCAAATACATGTAAAATAGGAATACAATAACCTATCTCTTAGCACTGTGAGAGTTAAAGAGATGATTCATTTCAGTCTTCATTTATGTGCCTGGACATCAACCAAAGGCCTTTCTCCAATAAAAACTTAAGTCCAGAGGTCAGAATCATGAAGGAACAACCCTTCAGTCCTTACCTCTTGGTTCCTGGCAGCAAGATCAGGCAGAGGGTGCCTGGGCACAGGTTGTGGTAGAGCTTTTCTATCTTCCGGCCCCAGTGCCAGGCAGCTATCTTTGGATGGTCCACGTTCAGCATCTAGGATCAAAGCCAGATATAGACACTCAGCCAGGGTACCCAATGCTCACTTTTGGACAGATGGCAACATTCCTCCTCAGGCTCCCAGGAAAGGCTCTGTTCAAATCCTCAGTGTGAAGCCAGAATCTATACTATAGGGTTCCCGGCCCATCCCAGCATCCCCAGGCTTTCAAGTCAGTTTAGGACAGCTACTGTCCATTCCTCCAGATGGATCTTCCAGGGCCCTGAGTTAGGGAAACCAAATCACTAAGGAGAGCTCTAGTCTGGCCTCTGCTATTAAGCATATTTGTGACCTGGGCAAGTCATTCACGAGCTCTCATCTCTATTTCTCATCTGCTAAATGTGGGACTTGAGACTAGGGCAGTTTCCCAAACTTAAGCCACTCACCTCCTATCTTCACCCTTCTGTTGGATATTCCCTAATGGTTTTCTTTAAAGTGAATCAATTTCCTCCTTAGCTTCATCTAAGTAATACTAGGGATCCCTGGGGGCTCAGATGGTAGAGTCTTCCTGCAATGCAGGAGACACAGGTTCAATTCCTTCTCCCTAGAGAAGGAAATGGCAATCCACTCCAGTCTTCTTGCCTGGAAAATCCCATGGATGGAGGAGCCTGGCAGGCTACATACCATGGGGTCACAAAGAGTTGGACACGACTGAGGGACTTCACTTTCACTTTAAAAATAATACTATCCATGTAATCACAGGTTCAATGTGGTGGTTGTTACCTTAAATAAATATTAGAAAAAAAAGTTCATAACTAAAAAAAGGTGAAAAATGAGGTCCACCTACAACCACCAAAAATCATCTTGTGTATATATACACTGCAGGAAACCTTAGATCACTTAAGACTGGTCCAGCTCTCCAACTTCCTGTATCAACCCCTCAAAATCCCTTGGAGAGCCACCTCAAAAACTTGATTTTAGCAAGTTTGGAGGAGACAAAGTATGAGATATCTTGGAGAAAGAAAGGTGTGTCCAGGGCTGGAAGAAGCTGGAGAGTGAAGTTAAGTGCCAGGAATCTCATGACTAATTTCCATAAATATCAGAAGGCCAACACCAAGACCAAGAAAACTAAAGTATCTAGCTACCTTTCCCCTCAAGCCCCAGGATACAGTCATTAACTCACTCACCTGCCAGGCCTCCTGCTCTGAAGGGGGAGGTATGACACGAACCCCTGGTAGCCTTGATTCGCGAGGTAAGCCCCTGAGCCAGGCATGGAGGTGCCTGGGGGTTAGGGCATGCCTGCCTCTCAGCTTCCAGTCCTTGCCCGTGAGAATGTTGAGGGCCCTCTGGGCACTGCCAAATGTTTTGAACCCTGAAAACAACAATACTCTGTTCTGTTATTAAGGACCAAAAAGAAGAAACCAAAAACAAAACTGATCACCATCCGAGTTAGAGCTCACCCGGAGCCAAGGAAGAAGGACAAAATCAGGAGACGCTGACCTGATCCAGCCCAGGAGAGCCTATTCGGTGAATGTTTCCTTTTTCTGACCTCATGGTATCACCATCTTTAATCTCCTTCCCCAAGGCTATATTTGGTGGCATAGACTTACTCAAGAAACAATATCCTTTCTGCTTTCCACTTTTAAGATCTTTAGGCAAGATCATAGCTTCCAGGCCCAGGAAGATGCTACAGTGTTGCAACAGGTGTTCTTTGAAGGTTTCACTCACTCCAGACAGGTATATAGTACCACGGTTCTCAGAATCTTGTTCCAACTCATTCACAAGCGTGTCACAATCAAGGGTGAGTTCTGTCACAGGCCTCTGCACCTAACCAAGGAAAGATGGCATTAGTGCTAAAAAAGTCACTACTTCAATCCCCAGGCCTGTTACATAGTAGCAAGTAACTTAATTCTTCAGTTTCCTTATCTATATACAGAGGCTAATGATAACTGCCCCAAAGAACTATGGTAGTAACTTACATAGTAGATAAATAAATAAAAATGTAAATATTTTTGTGTAAATAATACTCCCTTACCTTTCCTTTTCACCCCAACACCTGCAATGGAAATCAGTTCTCTGCCATCTACACCAATGAAATTCTGGTTTAATTACATAAGAAACATCAAGATACCATTGATTTCCCTGAAAGCTAAAGGGCAACCATAAAACAAACAAACCATTTAGATCTAAGTAGTGATAGAGAGTCCAAGGTAAGAGAAACCCAAGTAAGACGGTAGGTGTTGCAAGAGGGCATTGGAAGGCAGACACACTGAAACCATAATCACAGGAAACCAGCCAATCTGATCACATGGACCACAGCTTTGTCTAACTCAATGAAACTAAGCCATGCCATGTGGGACCACCCAAGACGGACGCGTCATGGTGGAGAGGTCTGACAGAATGTGGTCCACTGGAGAAGGGAATGGAAAACCACTTCAGTATTCCTGCCTTAGGAACCCCATGAACAGTATGAAAAGGCAAAATGATAGGATACTGAAAGAGAAACTACCCAGGTCTGTAGGTGCCCAATATGCTACTAGAGATCAGTGGAGAAATAACTCCAGAAAGAATGAAGGGATGGAGCCAAAGCAAAAGCAATACCCATTTGTGGATGTGACTGGTGATAGATGCAAGATCCGATGCTGTAAAGACCAATATTGCATAGGAACCTGGAATGTCAGGTCCATGAAACAAGGCAAATTGGAAGTAGTCAAACAGGAGATTGCAAGAGTGAACGTCGACATTCTAGCAATCAGCGAACTGAAATGGACTGGAATGGGTGATAACTCAGATGACCATTATATCTACTATTGTGGGCAGGAATCCCTTAGAAGAAATGGAGTAGCCATCATGGTCAACAAAAGAGTCTGAAATGCAGTACCTGGATGCAATCTCAAAAATGACAGAATGATATCTGTTCATTTCCAAGGCAAACCATTCAATATCATGGTAGTCCAAGCCTATGCCCCAACCAGTAATGCAGAAGAAGCTGAAGTTGAATGGTTCTATGAAGACCTACAAGACCTTTTAGAACTAACTCCCAAAATAGATGTCCTTTTCATTACAGGGGACTGGAATGCAAAAGTAGGAAGTCAAGAAACACCTGGAGTAACAGGCAAATTTGGCCTTAGAATACGGAATGAAGCAGGGCAAAAACTAATAGAGTTTTGCCAAGAAAATGCACTGGTCATAGCAAACACCCTCTTCCAACAACACAAGAGAAGACTCTACACATGAACATCACCAGATGGTCAATACCAAAATCAGATTGATTATATTCTTTGCAGCCAAAGATGGAGAAGCTCTATACAGTCAGCAAAAACAAGACCAGGAGCTGACTATGGCTCAGATCATGAACTGCTTATTGCCAAATTTAGAATTAAATTGAAGAAAGTGCGGAAAACCAGTAGACCATTCAGGTATGACCTAAATCAAATCCCTTATGATTATAGAGTGGAAGTGAGAAATAAATTTAAGGGACTAGATCTGATAGACAGAGTACCTGATGAACTATGGACGGAGGTTTGTGACACTGTATAGGAGACAGGGATCAAGACCATCTCCATAGAAAAGAAATGCAAACAAGCAAAATGGCTGTCTGGGGAGGCCATACAAATAGCTGTGAAAAGAAGAGAAGTGAAAAGCAAAGGAGAAAAGGAAAGATATAAGCATCAGAATGCAGAGTTCCAAAGAATAGCAAGGAGGGATAAGAAAGCCTTCCTCAGTGATCAATGCAAAGAAATAGAGGAAAACAACAGAATGGGAAAGACTAGAGATCTCTTCAAGAAAATTAGAGATACCAAGGGAACATTTCATGCAAAGATGGGCTTGATAAAGGACAGAAATGATATGGACCTAACAGAAGCAGAAGATATTAAGAAAAGGTGGCAGAAGAACTGTACAAAACAGAGCTTCATGACCCAGATAATCACGATGGTGTGATCACTCTCCTAGAGCCAGACATCCTGGAATGTGAAGTCAAGTGGGCCTTAGAAAGCATCACTATGAACAAAGCTAGTGGAGGTGATGGAATTCCAGTTCAGCTCTTTCAAATCCTGAAAGCTGATGCTGTGAAAGTGCTACACTCAATACGCCAGCAAATTTGGAAAACTCAGCAGTGGCCACAGGACTGGAAAAGGTCAGTTTCCATTCCATTCTCAAAGAAAGGCAATGCCAAAGAATGCTCAAACTACCGCACAATTGCACTCATCTCACATGCTAGTAAAGTAATGCTCAAAATTCTGCAAGCAAGGCTTCAGCAATATGTGAACCATGAACTTCCAGATGTTCAAGCTGGTTTTAGAAAAGGCAGAGGAACCAGAGATCAAATTGCCAACAATCGCTGGATCATGAAAAAAGCAAGAGAGTTCCAGAAAAACATCTATTTCTGCTTTATTGACTATGCCAAAGCCTTTGACTGTGTGGATCACAATAAACTGTGGAAAATTCTGAAAGAGATGGGAATACCAGACCACCTGACCTGCCTCTTGAGAAACCTGTATGCAGGTCAGGAAGCAACAGTTAGAACTGGACATAGAACAACAGACTGGTTCCAAATAGGAAAAGGAGTATGTCAAGGCTGTATATTGTCACCCTGCTTATTTAACTTATATGCAGAGTACATCACGAGAAACGCTGGGCTGGAAGAAGCACAAGCTGGAATCAAGATTTCCAGGAGAAATATAAATAACCTCAGATATGCAGATGACACCACCCTTATGGCAGAAAGTGAAGAGGAACTAATAAAAACCCTCTTGATGGAAGTGAAAGGGAAAAAAGTTGGCTTAAAGCTCAACATTCATAAAACTAAGATCATGGCATCTGGTCCCATCACTTCATGGGAAATAGATGGGGAAACAGTGGAAATAGTGTCAGACTTTATTTTTTGGGGCTCCAAAATCACTGCAGATGGTGATTGTAGCCATGAAATTAAAAGACGCTTACTCCTTAGAAGGAAAGTTATGACCAACCTAGATAGCACATTGAAAAGCAGAGATATTACTTTGCTAACAAAGGTCTGTCTAGTCAAGGCTATGGTTTTTCCAGTGGTCATGTATGGATGTGAGAGTTGGACTGTGAAGAAAGCTGAGCGCCGAAGAATTGATGCTTTTGAACTGTGGTGTTGGAGAAGACTCTTGAGAGTCCCTTGGACTGCAAGGAGATCCAACCAGTCCATTCTGAAGGAGATCAGCCCTGGGTGTTCATTGGGAGGACTGATGCTGAAGCTGAAACTCCAATACTTTGGCCACCTCATGCAAAGAGTTGACTCATTGGAAAAGACCCTGATGCTGGGAGGGATTGGGGGCAGGAGGAGAAGGGGAAGACAGAGGATGAGATGGCTGGATGGCATCACCAACTCAATGGACTTGAGTCTGAGTGAACTCCGGGAGTTGGTGATGGACAGGGAGGCCTGGCGTGCCATGATTCATGGGGTCGCAAAGAATCGGACACAACTGAGCGACTAAACTGAACTGAACTGAGTCATAAAGAGTAGAAGGACAATGCCAATGCAGTGCAGATTGATTTTGACAAAAATTAAAGTTATCATGTGCCAGGTCACCACTATAAGAATACCAGGCTTGGATGAAGACTTTCCATAATATAAAGTCTCATGTCTAAGCTTCTGAAGGGTGCTTGTCTAAGCTGGAAAATACAGGGTTGAGTGAAGGGTACTACTTTATGCTTTCTCTGGTGACCTTACCTTGATGCAGGAACCCTCTACCAGGACGCCATCCAAAGACTCTATGGCCAGCTGGGCAGCTTCCAGGACTTCATATTGTATACAGAGATGTGGCTGCAGGAACACCGAGATTTTCTTACTTTGGCTTTGTAGGCTTAAACTGCCAGAGAAGGGGCTGGGAATAGAGTCCCCTTAAACTACAGTGGCCAAAGTCACAAGAATGGATGTCCCTGCAGTGCTGGGCTAGACAGTGATCACAAACTGTCATTTTAAGTAGAATCACCACATGCAAAACCTAGTTTCTCAGAAAATAACCTTAAATTTGTCACCTAAAATTGAAGCCTTTCTCTCTCTGGGTGCTATGGGGTAAGTAACAAAAGTATTTACTGCCTAAATTGCTTTTCATATTATTTATTATTAATCACTAAAGTCATCACTCTAAGTCACAGGCAGAGATTCCCATTTGTCTTATTAGCTTAATTTTTTAAATAAGCAGCTTTCCCACAAACTTCTGGAGGTTAAGTTCTTCCACTGGATTTGTGTCTTCAAATTTACTGCTTTTCTATTTGATTAACCAAATAGCTAAATCTATGTGATAGTCCAAGCCATAACATCATCATAGAGATTAAAGTGCTCCCATAGAAAACCTTCATTTTATTGGATTTGACAATGATTTCTTGAATATGACACCAAAGACACAGGCAACAAAATAAAAAAAGTAGAGAGAGAACTAAATCAAAATGTGCATCAAGGAAGAACCATCAACAATGTGAAAAGGCAGCAGAAAGAATGGGAGAAAATATTTGCAAATCACATATCTACTGAAGGAGTCAAAATATATAGGGGACCTCCCTGGTGGTCCAGGGGCTAAGACTCTGTGCTCCCAATGCAGGGGAGCTGGGTTTGATCCCTGGTCAGGGAACTAGATCCCATATGCTTCAACTAAAAAGTTTGCATGTCCCAACAAAGATCAAACTGCAAGTAAGACCTGGTACAGCCAAATAAATATTAAAAAATAAAATACATAGAGAACTACTAAGACTCAACAAAAACATCAAACAACCCAATTAAAAAATAGGCAAAGGACTAGGAGAGGCATTTCTCCAAAGAAGATATACAAATGGCCACTAAACATACAGAGATACTCAACATCATTAATCATTAGGGAGATGGAAGTCAAGAAAACCACAAGATATTACATCACATCCATTGTGAAGTAAAGTGAAGTCGCTCAGTCGTGTCCGACTCTGCGACCCCGTGAACTGTAGCCCACCAGGCTCCTCCTTCCATGGGATTCTCCAGGCAAGAATACTGGAGTGGGGTGCCATTTCCTTCTCCAGAGGATCTTCCCGACCCAGGGATTGAACCCAGGTCTCCCTCATTGCAGGCAGACGCTTTAACCTCTGAGCCACCAGGGAAGCCACCCTGGCTCACACCCATTAGGATGGATCAAAACAAAAAATGCCCCCCAAACCAAAAACAACATGGGTTTGGGTAGACTCCGGGAGTTGGTGATGGACAGGGAGGCCCAACGTGCTGCGGTTCATGGGGTCGCAAAGAGTCGGACACAACTGAGCGAATGAACTGAAACTGAACTGAACATGAAATTTAAGAAAATTGGAGGCAATATGAGTATTGGCAGACTTCTTAATTCTCAAAACATCAGATCTTGTCAATACTGGGCACATATTCTTATGGGTCAACACTGTTCCCATGAAACAGAGCATGTCTCATATTCCAGTTGGTGACAATCAAGCTCAAATCACTAATATCTGAATGGCCCTAGAAGGCATCTGAATTTACCACAATAGATTAGAAGGTCAAAAATCTAAGTTTTCTTGTCTCATTACCTGATGTGTTTCAAGAACAAGAGTCATTAACTGGACTGGACCAAAACTCTTAAACAGCCTCTTCAGAGCACTGAGGTTACAATTTTTATTAAATGGCCCAGCGTAGACAGTTGACATCTCTGTCCACTTGATCTTTATCTACAAGAAAAACAACAGAATACAGTGAGGAGATGGATGTGGAAAGAGAATCAAGTCAAATCTAAAGAAATCATAAGTTGAAACATGGGATTAAATCCTTTCAAAGAATTTCTCAACACAAACACCTGTCAAATGTACAAGAATTTGTCTTCAGGGATTTCACGGCATCATTATTTGGAATAGCAAAATTTTATCAAATCCAAATGCTGAAAATAATAGGTATATCCTACAAAAGAAAACTAGGCAGCACAAAGATTATATAGTGTTATGAACAGATGTTTAAGATATATTGTTAAGTGAAAAAATAAAGTTGCAAAATAGAATATATAGTCTGATTCCCATCATAAAAATGTAAATGGTAATATACCTATAGAAAAAATTTAGAGAAATATATAGTAAACTTAATATAAGTATGTATTACTTTCCTTAATTGGAGGAGATTATAATGTCATCAAATAAATCACCTAGTAGAACCCATTCACTTACCCTTTTGTTCATCTCTTCAGTGAGGTTGGGTGAAAAGGGTTCAAAAGAGAACTGCACGATGCTGAAGGGAAACAGGGGGATTTCCACTCTAGCCTGCTCAAGAACCTGTAGAAAACAGCACAGCCTGGATGAGGCAGGAATCTAGTCTATTGTGGCTTGTGGAGGTGAGCCACAGTAATATAAACAATGGTTGTCTTTTTACCCATGTTAAAAAGCAATGTGAGGCTGACTTCAAGGTCTGGAAAAAAAATGGTGATACCACACAGCCTTGTAAAAAACCATCTAATCAGTAAAAAGAACAGAATCACATATGACCCAGATCTCTAGCATTACTAAGCAGCAGACTATTACAACCTTCAAATTACCTCTAAGTAAAAAAACAAGTTAAATTCCAACAGAGCTACCATCACCCCACACTGTTGCAAGCCTGTGAATAAAGAGGGAGAAGAGGTGCAAGAGACTTTGAGGGGCAGGGAGCCAAGGGGCACAGAAGGCTTGGGTGAAACAAACAAAATCAGCCCCAGAAAAAACTACAACTAAATGCCAAACCAATGAAGACAGGTCACAACTTTGAAGGTTCAAGCCCTTGACTACAAGGAAGAGACTTGACAGCCTTAGAGAAACAGTGTTTCTGGGGAAAAATCAGATATATAGAGAAGAGGCAATACCCTATTGGAGCCACTGCAGTAAAGGAAAAAAAAAAAGAAATTAAGGAAAAAAGAGAAATAAAAGATAGGAAAAGATAAATACCAATCCCTCACAAGAGCATTATAAACTTACTCTTCCTAGCACATCTTTCTCAAAAAAACCATCAACACTTTAAAAAAAGAAAAAAGAGAGCCTGACATCGCAGATAAGAGTACAAGGAAGCTTTAGGCCCTCAGTTTGCCACACACACCACTTTAATACTATGTAAGCCAAAATATCTTTGCAAGAATATAAGAGACCAGTGGAGAACTACAGCACCCAGACACAACAACAACAAGGGATCCCAGCAACAGGAAAAGGAAAATATGCAGGTTTTGTATACCCATCTATGCCTGCACTATCTAACCTAGAAGAGCTCAACATAGAGGAAACTTCCCATACTGGGGATCTTCCCTCTGGACAGAAACAAGAGTGGACCATGCACTCAATGTCATGGTTAGATTGGGCATTGCCCGAGGGACTGATTAGTTTCTGTTTCACTTGACTCAAACCACTGATAGGACTGGCAGCCTTGTTTGTAAGCCACTGATGCAATCACATCTTAATGATGAACTTGTAATCACTGCACATTAGAGCTGCAGTTCCAAACACAGATGTCAGGAGGAGCAACAGATTGCAAGTTCTGAAAGGAAACAGGGACAAGCTGCTCGGGGAGTATGAGACAACTAAAAGCACCTGCACAAGCTCAGTGACAACACATCCTCAAAGTAGATTTGAGAGGTCCTGAAAACTCACTCTGAGCTGATCAGTGAACGCTTTCCTTTCCACAATGCCAGGCCCTAACAATGGGAGAGGTAGCTGACCTAAAGAAATACAGAATGAACTAAAAAGAGAACAAAGATAAACAACTAATGAAATCAGGAACAAAATGAGAATTTCATTAAAGAGACAGCAACTATATAAAAAAGAACTAAATAAACTCTGGAGCTGAAAAATACATTAAGTGAATTGAAAAATTCACTAAAGGGTTTCAACATCAGACTTGATTAGGCAAATTTGAAAATATATCTTTGAAATTACTAAGTTAGAGCAAAAAGAATAAAGAAAAGCAAATAGCATCTAAGAGGCTTACAGGACATCATCTAGAGGACTAATACAGAAAAATATAGGCATCCCAGAAGAAGAGAAAAAGGGATACAGAGCTTATCTGAAGAAATAATGGCTGAAAACCCCCCATATCTGAGCAAAGCAAAGAACATACAAATTCAATAAACTGAAAGGACTCCAAGCAGGATAAATCTAAAGAGACCAACACAAAGACATATTACAATCAAATTTGTTAAAAGACAAAATTAAAGAGAGAATCTTGAGCAGCAAGAGAAAAGCAATTCATCACATACAAGGATGCTTTCATAAGATTATCAGTGGATTTCTTTACAGAAACCTTGCAAATCAGAAGAGAGTGAAAAATTCAAAGAGCTAAAAAACAAACAAACCCCATCAACCAAGAAAACTGTATCCAGCAAAACTATGCTTAAAAAATGAAGGTTAAAAAAAAAAAAAAAAAACTTGAGGAAGTTTATCATCACTATGCTTACTCTTATGAGAAATGCTACAGGGGGAGTCCTTTAAAATGAAAGGATACTAGACAACAACATGAAAGTATTCCAATTAAGGTAAATACATGAAGACACATAAACATAATACACTTATATTGGTGTAATTTTGGTGCATAAATTCACTTTTAATTATCCAGAACTTAAATTGACAAAAACATGGAAAAAATAACTACATGCCTATGTTAATTGTTTTTCTAATATGGAACAACGGACTGGTTCCAAATTGGGAAAGGAGTACATCAAGGCTGTATACTGTCCCCCTGTTTATTTACTTACGTACAGAGTACATCATGCAAAATGCCAGGGTAGCTGAAGCTCAAGCTGGAATCAAGATTGCCAGGAGAAATATCAATAACCTAAGATAGCAGATGGCATGACCCTTATGGCAGGAAGCGAAGAGGAACCAAAGAGCTTTTTGATGGGGATAAATGGGGAACAATGCAAACAGTGACAGACTTTATTTTCTTGGACTCCAAAAACACTGCAGATGGTGACTGCAGCCATGAAATTAAAAGACGCTTGCTCCTTGGAAGAAAAGCTATGGCAAACCTAGACAGCACATTAAAAAGCAGAGACACTACTTTGCCAAAAAGGTCTGTCTAATCAAAGCTATGATTTTTCCAGTAGTCATGTACGGATATGAGAGTTGGACCATAAAAAAGCTGAGCGCCAAAGAATTGATGCTTTTGAACTGTGGTGTTGGAGAAGACTCTTGAGAGTCCCTTGGACTGCAAGATCCAACCAGTCCATCCTAAAGGAAATCAGTCCTAAATATTCATTGGAAGGACTGATGCAGGAGCTGAAGCTCCAGTACTTTGGCCACCTAATGAGAAAAGCTGACTCACTGGAGAAGACCTGGATGCTGGGAAAGGATGAAGGCAGAAGAAGGGGACGACAGAGGATGAGATGGTTGGATGGCATCACCAACTCAATGGATATGAGTTTGAGCAAGCTCCCAGAGATGGTGATGGACAGGGATGCCTGGCGTGGTACAGTGCATGTGGTTGCAAGGAGTCAGACGTGACTGAGCCACTGAACAACAACAACTAGGTTTGATACAGCTTTCCTGACAAGAAGCAATTGCCTTCTAATTTCATGGCTGCAGTCACCATCCCCAGTGATTTTAGAGCCTAAGAAGAGGAAATCTGTCACTACTTCCACCTTTTCCTCTTCTATTTGCCATGAAATGATGGGAACACATGCCATGATCTTAAGTTTTTTAATACTGAGTTTAAGCCAGCTTCTTCACTCTTCTCTTCACCCTCATCGAGAGGCTCTTTAGTTCCTCTTCACTTTCTCCCATTCGAGTTTTATCATCCACATATCTGAGGTCGTTAATGTGTATATAATATATAAAAATGCAATTTATGGTATCAGTAACATAAAGTTGAGTGGTGTGGAGCTTACAGGAGTAGAATTTTTGTATGCAATTAAGTTGTTATCAGTTTAAAACAATGTTTTAACTTTAAGATAACTGCAATGAGACTACAAAGAAAATATCTCCAGAACATACTCAAAAGGAAATGAGAAGGGTATCAAAGTCTGTTTCTACACACCCACATACACATACAATCAATGAAACTCAAAGGAAGACAGTAGAAAAGAGAGGAGGGACAAAAAGCTATAAAAGATACAGAAAACAATAAAATGGAAATAATCCTTCCAATCCAATGATTATTTTAGAGAGCAAAATGTTATTAGCAAACTGAATTCAACAACACATTGAAAGTTTTACACACCATGATCCGGTGAAATTTATTCCTGGGATGCAAGGATGTTTCAGTGTATGAAAATAATTCTATGTAATATACCACATTAACAGAATGAAAGACAAAACCATATGATCATTCAACTGCAGAATAAGCATTTGACAAGATTCAACACTAGTTCATAAAAACAATAAAAAACTAAAAATAGGAGGAAACTTCCCAAACATAATAAAGGCCATATATGAAAAGCCCACAGATAACATCATACATACATACAGATACATCATACATAGTCAAGGCTATGGTTTTTCCAGTGGTCATGTATGGATATGAGAGTTGGACTATAAAGCTGAGCGCCAAAGAATTGATGCTTTTGAACTGAGGTGTTGGAGAAGACTCTTGAGAGTCCCTTGGAATGCAAGGAGATCCAACCAGTCCATCCTAAAGGAAATCAGTCCTGAATATTCATTGGAAGGACTGATGCTGAAGCTGAAACTCCAATACTTTGACCACCTGTTGTGAAGAACTGACTCATTTGAAAAGACCCTGATGCTGGGAGAGATTGAAGGCGGGAGGAGAAGGGGACAACAGAGGATGAGATGGTGGGATGGCATCACCGACTCAATGGACATAAGTTTGAGTAAACTCCGGGAGTTGGTGATGGACAGGGAGGCCTGGCGTGCTGTGGTCCATGGGGTCGCAAAGAGTCAGACATGACTGAACGACTGAACTGAACTGAACTGAACATCATACTCAAAGGTAAAAGACTAAAAACTATTTCTCTAAGATCAGGAACAAGGATGCCCGCTCCTGCCACCTACATTCAACACAGTATTGAGAGTCCTAATCAGAGTAATAAAATATCCTCTGAGGAGGATACCTAATATTTAAGTTTCATATTAAAAAAAAGTTCAAATTGTCCAAAAATGAAATGCCCATTTTGGCTTCACAGTAGTTATTTTGCATAAATGTATAGACATCAGTAGGGTTTCCCAGAAGCTACAGTGGTAATGAATCTGACTGCCAGTGCAGGAGGCGCAAGAGATGTGAATTCAATCCCTGGGTTTGGAAGATCCCCTGGAGTAGGAAATTGGAACCCACGCCAGTATTCTTGTGTGGAAAATTCCACAGACAGAGGAGCCTGGTGGGCTAGAGTCCAATGGGTCACAAAGAGTCAGACACAACTGGGCATACTGAAATAAAATAGGAATCCACAGGTCCATGTGAAATTAATGAATGAATGAACAAATTAATAAGGTAATGGGAGGACTCTTACTCATAGAATGCTGAGTAACAACTAGTAACTATGGAGGAAGTATATAGAGTTGGAAAGTCATCCTTGTACAATAGTCACAGTAAAATTGGTTCAGCTAAGAATCATCAGTTCAGTTGAGTTCAGTTGCTCAGTCATGTCTGATTCTTTGCAACCCCACGAATCGCAGCACGCCAGGCCTCCCTGTCCATCACCAACTCCCGGAGTTCACTCAGACTCATGTCCATTGAGTCGGTGATGCCATCCAGCCATCTCATCCTCTGTTGTCCACTTCTCCTCCTGCCCCCAATTCCTCCCAGCATGAGTCTTTTCCAATGAGTCAACTCTTCACATGAGGTGGCCAAAGTATTGGAGTTTCAGCTTCAGCATCCGTCCTTCCAATGAACACCCAGGACTGATCTCCTTTAGAATGGACTGGTTGGATCTCCTTGCAGTCCAAGGGACTCTCAAGAGTCTTCTCCAACACCACAGTTCAAAAGCATCAATTCTTTGGCACTCAGCTTTCTTCACAGTCCAACTCTCACATCCATACATGACCACAGGAAAAACCATAGCCTTGACTAGACAGACCTTTGTTGGCAAAGTAATGTCTCTGCTTTTGAATATGCTATCTAGGTTGGTCATAACTTTCCTTCCAAGGAGTAAGCGTCTTTTAATTTCATGGCTGCAGTCACCGTCTACAGTGATTTTGGAGCCCCCAAAAATAAAGTCTGACACTGTTTGCACTGTTTCCCCATCTATTTCCATGAAGTGATGGGACCAGATGCCATGATCTTCGTTTTCTGATTGTTGAGCTTTAAGCCAACTTTTTCACTCTCCCCTTTCACTTTCATCAAGAGGCTTTTTAGTTCCTCTTCACTTTCTGCCATAAGGGTGGTATCATCTGCATATCTGAGGTTATTGATATTTCTCCTGGCAATCTTGATTCCAGCTTGTGCTTCTTCCAGCCCAGCGTTTCTCATGATGTACTCTGCATATAAGTTAAATAAGCAGGGTGACAATGTACAGCCTTGATGTACTCCTTTTCCTATTTGGAACCATTCTGATAAGAGCAGGAGGGGATTTTGATGAAAAGCAGGGTATTTGCTTTTCTTAAAGTATATCCTCACATAGTACTTATTTGAAATAAGGGGAAAAAGCAGTAACTCTCTAACAGAGAAAGCAGACAATATCTCGTTAAGATCATCAAAATAAAAACAAGAAAGGGACAGATGGACCAATATGCCTCTTGATGTGGTGCCCTGAAAAGGACATATTACTTATGTATGATCTGGCTAAACATACAGTCTGCATAACCTGAATCTAATTATAAGGAAACCCAAAATGAAATTACCAATGTCATGAGAGACAGAAATTCAATAGCCAAAGCCACAGGCCTGCTAGAATCTGGAAAAAGACACTGGCAGCTGACAGTTCTGCTCCTATTGGGTAACTAAGACTAAAAGTGCTCCATACAAAATTTGAGACAGAAGACTGGCTCATGGTACACAAGGTTGCTAATGAATAACAGCTTGATACTGGCATAGGTTACGAAGGGTTATGTTACCCTCTACTCTGAATACAACCTTCAAAGACACAGTGGGTCACTTACCTCTTTATTTGAAAGGCACTTAATAGTTTGACAGTTTTTGGAAGAAGAAAGTGCACTAGCATCTGCCTCCTGGGTCAAGAAAAGGAGCTTCTGGCCCACTGAATCCAGGCATTCTAAAACACTGTAAAGAAGGAGAGGTTAAGGAATAACCCAAGGTTAAGAGGTTAGGAATAACCCAAGAATTACTTCTTTATACTTGTACTGTCTAACATGGTACCAATTAGCAACATGTGGTTATTTTAATTAAAATTAAATAAAATGAAAATTCAGTTTCTTAATTGCAGTAGTCACATGTACTAAAAGGTTCACACGTGTGGATAGCACAGTTACAGAACATTTCCACCACTATAGAAATCATATTTGTCATTGCTGCTCTTGATTCAGGGAGAGGAAGGATAAACAAAAACATATTCAAAGCTCTTTATCAAAGTTTAGGCTAGATTGTAAGGATCTGATATATTTATTATGCTGCAAAGACAAATCCCTTCTGAATCTGTTTTTTGTTTGTATTTTCCCCAATCTGGGCAAGACATCAAGACTATAGCTGACTCCTTTAATCAAAATACTCACTAGTCTATATCTCCTCTCATGCTACTTAGTTCAATGTTATTTCAATGTCTCACTTTTTTGGTAAAATGAGTTATTTTAAGACAAGTCAATATATTCAGAAAATTAGAAAAGCATGCTATTCAGGGAAGTAGATGGTAGTTTTCCCTCCATAGTTTCTGTAATGGAAGAATGTTACTCATATTATTGATAAACATTTCTTAATAGACTCAAAAGGAGAAAAGAAATTGCTAGGTTTTGTTGTTAAATAAGCAATCAGATACTCCATTTATCTTTGTAACTATTTAGAACTGAAAAATATTACCTTGTGTTTAGCCGCTGAACTCCTTCTGCTGTATTTCTTGGCTCTTGGCTTTCCTGGTAACTAAATAGTGCCTCCAGATTTAGTTCTGCAATCTTAAAAGAAAATAAAGTGGTAAAAATCATTTAGTATCTTGTAAAGTATTTGATGGCAAATAGATGGGGAAACAGTGGAAAGAGTGTCAGACTACTTTTTTGGGCTCCAAAATCACTGCAGATGGTGAAATTAAAAGACGCTTACTCCTTGGAAGGAAAATTATGACCAACCTAGACAGCATATTAAAAAGCAAAGACATTACTTTGCCAACAAAGGTCCATCTAGTCAAGGCTATGGTTTTTCCAGTAGTCATGTATGGATGTGAGAGTTGGACTATAAAGAAAGCTGAGAGCCAAAGAATTGATGCTTTTAAACTGTAGTGTTGGAGAAGACTCTTGAGAGTCCCTTGGAATGCAAGGAGATCCAACCAGTCCATCCTAAAGGAAATCAGTCCTGAATATTCATTGGAAGGACTGATGCTGAAGCTGAAACTCCAATACTTTGACCACCTGTTGTGAAGAACTGACTCATTTGAAAAGACCCTGATGCTGGGAAAGATTGAAGGTGGGAGGAGAAGGGGACAACAGAGGATGAGATGGTGGGATGGCATCACCGACTCAATGGACATATGTTTGAGTAAACTCCGGGAGTTGGTGATGGACAGGGAGGCCTGGCGTGCTGCGGTTCATGGGGTCGCAAAGAGTCAGACATGACTGAGTAACTGAACTGAACTGAAAGTATTTGAGGCTAAAAAACAAAACAAACAAAATGCTCAAACCTGAAAAACCTACTCAAGTGGTGTTCTTTGCTTCTGTAGACAGTGAACTTTGCTGATGCCACAGTCCTAGACTGGGTTCAATACTTACCAGATCGCGTCTGGCTGCTTAGCCAGGAATGGCAATCTGTTACCAGCTGCTGATGTAACATGAATATGGGAAAGGACCAAGCGGGGCTAAGTGAAAAGCAGTGACAATTCATTCATTCCCAAGTCACTTAAAACTTACTTCTCTGTAAACATGCAATCTTTTGAAACTATAAAAGAATAGTTTTCATGGCAATATGAAGAAAAAAAGACTTTATTATATTAATACAAAATTATTAAAAGTATTCTAGTTTATTCTCTTTGCATAAAGTGAGAGCCCTTTGGGAGTTTTCGTGTATAGAGATACAAGTTTTCTTACTTAGAATCATTTTAGATTTGCAGAAAAATTATAAAGAGAATATAGAGTTCCCAAGCATATTCAACTGCCATTTTCGACTATTATTAATATCTTAGATTAGTATTATATATTTGGCACAATTATTGATGTTAGTTTTTTCTTTTTAAATTTTTTATTTGAGTATAGTTGATTTACAATGTTGTGTTAGTTTCTATTTATACCAAAGTGAATCAGTTACACATATCCATTCTTTTTCTTTTTTTTCAACATATCCATTCTTTTATAGATTCTTTTCCAGTGTGTTATTAACTAAAGCCTATGCTTAATTCAGATTTCCTTAGATTTTACTCAAGTGATATGCAGTTCTTCCTAGAAGTCAAGTGGCAACTGCTGTTGAAACAGTGCTACCCCAAGAGAGCAAAAATCTATGTAGATATTTATAATTATCACAATTATTAACATCAGTTACAGTGACTTAAAAGTAGCATGCAGGATCTTTAGTTCCCTAAACAGGGATAAAACCCATGCCCCCTGCAATGGAAGCACAAAGTCTTAACCACTGGAATTCTATCAACTATAATGATTAATACCACTTTATGGTGCTTAATATATTCATGGCACTGTGCTAAGAGCATTGTACTCTATAATACCTCATTTACCCTCACCAATATCCCAGAGAAGTGTGTTCCCATTTTACAGATCTAGAAACTAAAAACTAGAAACTAAAGTTCTTCAGAGAAATTGCCTTAGATATCACATATC
The DNA here is from genome assembly GCF_055505025.1 of Bos grunniens. Classification (NCBI taxonomy): domain Eukaryota; kingdom Metazoa; phylum Chordata; class Mammalia; order Artiodactyla; family Bovidae; genus Bos; species Bos grunniens. The sequence goes on from NC_141189.1 coordinate 24,190,326, forward strand.
ATTTCACCTATAATATATATCATTTCACCTACTGAAAAACAGGTTAAGTCTAACTTCAGAGACATTTAACCACTATATTATGCTAGTGATACACATCTTAATTTCAAATATATTTTCACCTTGAATTACACTCCCATTTTTGTAAAGAAATAGGATATGGTGGTTTGTGACACTGTTCTAGTCTCATAAGTTGAAGGAAAGCAAAGATACTAACCTTCTTTGGGCCATACTTGAGGAAATATCGAGCCAATTCAAGGGTTGTTCTAGCATCTTCTGTAGCATCATGACCAAGCCTATCTGGACACTGTATATCCTTCCTGGAAAGTCAAAGTAAAATTGAGATAACTGGGAGCATTCTTTTTTTTTTTTAATTTTGTGGCTGTGAGGTGCGGCATGTGGAATTCCTCGACCAGGGATTGAACCCACACCCCCTACATTGGAAGCATGGAGTTTTAACCACTGGAAGGCCAGGAAAGTTCTGAGAGCATTTTTAATGACAGATTCATTCAACTACCCCAAAGTTCTAGCTACATGTAAAATTTTAGCATCCCAGTAATTAGATTTGAATCACAACAATCCAGATTCATTTATTCCTTAGTGCCAAGATCTGAAAGGTTCTGAGAATACAGAATGATCAGGAATGGCTTTGTCTACAGTAAGCACATCATCAATGGCTATTTAATAAAAAGTCTCTGGTTCACTCCCTAGTCAATCGCTTGTCTCATTTCTTAGATATAGCTGTGGTTTTAAAGTTATCTTCCAGAAATTTTCTATTTGTATACAAGTGTCTAATATACAGCCTTCCCAGGTGGCGCTAGCGGTAAAGAACACTCCTAAAAATGCAGGTAGAGTTAAGAGACATAGGTTCAAACCCTGGGTTGGGAAAATCCCCTGGAAAAGGGCATGGCAACCCACTCCAGTATTCTTGCCAGGAGAATGCCATGGATAGAGGCCCCGGGTGGGCTACGGTCCACAGGGTCACAACTGTAACACAGTTGTGTCAGGGACACAACTGAAGCAACTTTGCATGCATGCACGCATGTCTGTTATATACTTAAAAGTTCTTTATTTAAATTTTTTGACTGCACTGTGTGGCATATGGGTCTTAGTTCCCTGACCAAGGATGGTGCCTGTGCCCCCTCCATTGGAAGCACCGAAATGCCAGAGAAGTCTCATTATTTTAAAAAATTTGTAAAAATACATATCTTCCCTGGTGGCTCAGACAGTAAAGCGTCTGCCTACAATGTGGGAGACCTGGGTTCAACCCCGGGATCAGGAAGATATCCTGGAGAAGGAAATGGCAACTCACTCCAGTATTCTTGCCTGGAAAATCCCATGGATGGAGGAACCTGGTTAGGCTACAGTCCATGGGGTCACAAAGAGTCAGACACGACTGAGCGACTTTACTCACTCATACAGCTACATCATATCAATATCTCAAAATCTTTGAATCTTCTTCTGAAACTCCATTTTATGGAGATTAATCTATAAATTGGAGAATAATATCCAGATTTTTTCTCAGTAACATCTTCAGATCAGATCAGTCACTCAGTCGTGTCCGACTCTTTGCGACCCCAGGAATCGCAGCACACCAGGCCTCCCTGTCCATCACCAACTCCTGGAGTTCACTCATGTCCATTGAGTCAGTGATGCCGTCCAGCCATCTCATCCTCTGTCGTCCCCTTCTCCTCTTGCCCCCGATCCCTCCCAGCATCAGAGTCTTTTCCAATGAGTCAACTCTTCGCATGAGGTGGCCAAAGTATTGGAGTTTCAGCTTTAGCATCATTCCTTCCAAAGAAATCCCAGGGCTGATCTTTAGAATGGACTGGTTGGATCTCCTAGCAGTCCAAGGGACTCTCAAGAGTCTTATCCAACACCACAGTTCAAAAGCATCAATTCTTCGGCGCTCAGCCTTCTTCACAGTCCAACTCTCACATCCACACATGACCACAGGAAAAACATTAGCCTTGACTAGACGAACATTTGTTGGCAAAGTAATGTCTCTGCTTTTGAATATGCTATCTAGGTTGGTCATAACTTTCTTTCCAAGGAGTAAGCGTCTTTTAATTTCATGGCTGCAGTCACTATCTGCAGTGATTTTGGAGCCCAGAAAAATAAAGTCTGACACTGTTTCCACTGTTTCCCATCTATTTCCCATGAAGTGATGGGACTGGATGCCATGATCTTCGTTTTCTGAATGTTGAGCCTTAAGCCAACTTTTTCACTCTCCACTTTCACTTTCATCAGGCGGCTTTTGAGTTCCTCTTCACTTTCTGCCATAAGGGTGGTATCATCTGCGTATCTGAGGTTATTGATATTTCTCCTAGCAATCTTGATTCCAGCTTGTGTTTCTTCCAGTCCAGCGTTTCTCATGGTGTACTCTGCATATAAGTTAAATAAGCATGGTGACAATATACAGCCTTGACATACTCCTTTTCCTATCTGGAACCAGTCTGTTGTTCCATGTCCATTTCTAACTGTTGCTTCCTGACCTGCATACAAATTTCTCAAGAGGCAGATCAAGTGGTCTGGTATTCCCATCTCTTTCAGAATTTTCCACAGTTTATTGTGATCCACACAGTCAAAGGCTTTGGTAGTCAATAAAGCAGAAATAGATGTTTTTCTGGAACTCTCTTGCTTTTTCCATGATCCAGTGGATGTTGGCAATTTGATCTCTGGTTCCTCTGCCTTTTCTAAAACCAGCTTGAACATCAGGAAGTTCACAGTTCACATACTGCTGAAGCCTGGCTTGGAGAATTTTGAGCATTACTTTACTAGCGTGTGAGATGAGTGCAATTGTGCAGTAGTTTGAGCATTCTTTGGCATTGCCTTTCTTTGGGTTTGGAATGAAAACTGACCTTTTCCAATCCTGTGGCCACTGCTGAGTTTTCCAAATTTGCTGGCATATTGAGTGCAGCACTTTCACAGCATCATCTTTCAGGATTTGAAATAACTCAACTGGAATTCCATCACCTCCACTAGCTTTGTTCGTAGTGATGCTTTCTAAGGCCCACTTGACTTCACATTCCAGGATGTCTGGCTCTAGGTCAGTGATCACACCATCGTGATTATCTGGGTCGTGAAGATCTTTTTTGTAAGTTCTTCTGTGTATTCTTGCCATCTCTTCGTAATATCTTCTGCTTCTGTTAAGTCCATACCATTTCTGTCCTTTATCGAGTCCATCTTTGCATGAAATGTTCCTTTGGTATCTCTGATTTTCTTGAAGAGATCTCTAGTCTTTCCCATTCTGTTGTTTTCCTCTATTTCTTTGCATTGATCACTGAGGAAGGCTTTCTTATCTCTTCTTGCTATTCTTTGGATCTCTGCATTCAGATGTGTATATCTTTCCTTTTCTCCTTTGCTTTTCGCTTCTCTTATTTTCACAGCTATTTGTAAGGCCTCCCCAGACAGCCATTTTGCTTTTTTGCACTTCTTTTCCACAGGGATGGTCTTGATCCCTGTCTCCTGTACAATGTCACCAACCTCCTTCCATAGCTGGTCAGGCACTCTATCTATCAGATCCAGGCCCTTAAATCTATTTCTCACTTCCACTGTATAATCATAAGGGATTTAATTTAGGTTATACCTGAATGGTCTAGTGGTTTTCCCTACTTTCTTCAATTTAAGTCTGAATTTGGCAATAAGGAATTCATGGTCTGAGCCACAGTCAGCTCCTGGTCTTGTTTTTGCTGACTGTATAGAGCTTCTCCATCTTTGGCTGCAAAGAATATAATCAATCTGATTTTGGTGTTGACCATCTGGTGATGTCCACGTATAGAGTCTTCTCTTGTGTTGTTGGAAGAGTGTGTTTGTTATGACCAGTGCATTTTCTTGGCAAAACTCTATTAGTTTTTGCCCTGCTTCATTCCGTATTCCAAGGCCAAATTTGCCTGTTACTCCAGGTGTTTCTTGACTTCCTACTTTTGCATTCCAGTCCCCTATAATGAAAAGGACATCTTTTTTTGGTGTGTTCTAAAAGGTCTTGTAGGTCTTCATAGAACTGTTCAACTTCAGCTTCTTCAGCATTACTGGTTGGGGCATAGACTTGGATTATGTGACACTGAATGGTTTGCCTTGGAAATGAACAGAGATCATTCTGTCATTTTTGAGATTGCATCCAAGTAGTGCATTTCATACTCTTTTGTTGACCATGATGGCTACTCCATTTCTTCTGAGGGATTTCTGCCCGCAGTAGTAGATATAATGGTCATCTGAGTTAAATTCACCCATTCCAGTCCATTTCAGTTCGCTGATTCCTAGAATGTCGACATTCACTCTTGCCATCTCTTGTTTGACCACTTCCAATTTGCCTTGATTCATGGACTTGACATTCCAGGTTCCTATGTAATATTGCTCTTTACAGCATCAGACCTTGCTTCTATGACCAGTCACATCCACAGCTGGGTATTCTTTTTGCTTTGGCTCCATCCCTTCATTCTTTCTGGAGTTACTTCTCCACTGATCTCTAGTAGCATATTGGGCACCTACTGACCTGGGTAGTTTCTCTTTCAGTATCCTATCATTTTGTCTTTTCATACTGTTCGGGTGCGCTAAAGCACAGGCGGCTGTGACAGGTGCGCTAAAGCGCAGGTGGCTGAGACGGGCACGCCAAAGCGTGGCAGAGAGGAGTTACCCCATGTCCGAGGTCAGGGGCAGCAGCTGAGAGTGCCAGACTGCGATGGCACAGGAACAGCCGAGAGGAGCTACCCCATGTCCAAGGTCAGGGGCGGAGACGAGACGAGTTACCCCACGTCCGAGGTCAGGGGTGGTGGCCGGGAGGAGATACCCCATGCCCTTAAGCCCGAGGCCAGGGGTGGCGGGCGGGAGGAGGAACCCCTGGCCGAGGCCAGGGGCAGTGGCCGGGAGGACCAACCCCATGCCGTGGCTGCACGGGCACAGGAGGGCCTAGAGGAGCTATCCCACATTGAAGGTCAAGAAGGGCGGAAGTGAGGAGATACCCCTCGTCCAAGGTAAGGAGCATTGGCTGCACTTTGCTGGAGTAGCCGTGAAGAGATACCCCACGCCCAAGGTAAGAGAAACCCAAGATGGTAGGTGTTGCAAGAGGGCCTCAGAGAGCAGACACACTGAAACCATACTCACAGAAAACTAGTCAATCTAATCACACTAGGACCACAGCCTTGTCTAACTCAAAGAAACTAAGCCATGCCCGTGGGGTGACCCAAGATGGGCAGGTCATGGTGGAGAGATCTGACAGAATGTGGTCCACTGGAGAAGGGAATGGCAAACCACTTCAGTATTCTTCCTTGAGAACCCCATGAACAGTAACATCTTAGACATCCCTTTATTGCACATTTCATAGCTGGAGCCACCATCTGCAGTGATTTTAGAGCACAAAAAAATAAAATCTGTCACTGTTTCCCCATCTATTTGCCATGAAGTGATGGGACCAGAAGCCAAGATCTTAGTTTTCTAAATGTTGAGCTTTAAGCCTACTTTTTCACTTTCCTCTTTCATCAAGAGGCTCTCTAGTTCTTCTTTGCTTTCTGCTATAAGTGTGGTGTCATCTGCACATCTGAGGTTATTGATATTTCTCCCAGCAATCTTGATTCCAGCTTGTGCTTCATCCAGTCCCACATTTCTCATGATGTACTCTGTATATAACTTAAATAAGCAAGGTGACAATATACAGCCTTGATGTACTCCTTTCCCGATTTGGAATCAGTCTGTTGTTCTATGTCCAGTACTAACTGTTGCTTCTTGACCTGCATATATATTTCTCAGGAGGCAGGTCAGGTGGTCTGGGATTCCTATCTCGTGAAGAATTTTCCACAGTTTATTATGATCCACACAGTCAAAGGCTTTGGCATAGTCAATAAAGCAGAAATAGATGTTTTTCTGGAACTCATTTGCTTTTTTGATGATCCAACAGATGTTGGCAATTTGATCTCTGGTTCCTCTGCCTTTTCTAAATCCAGCTTGAACATCTGGAAGTTCATGGTTCATGTACTGTTGAAGCCTGGTTTGGAGGATTTTGAGCATTACTTTGCTACCATGTGAGATGAGTACAACTGTGTGGTAGATTAAGCATTCTTTTGCATTGCCTTTCTTTGGGATTGGAATGAAAACTAACCTTTTCCAGTCTTGTGGCTGCTGCTGAGTTTTCCAAATTTGTTGACATATTGACTGCAGCACTTTCACAGCATCATCTTTTAGGATTTGAAATAACTCAACTGGGATTCCATCACCTCCACTAGCTTTGTTCGTAGTGATGCTTCCTAAGGCCCACTTGACTTCGCATTTCAGGATGTCTGGCTCTAGGTGAGTGATCACATGATCGTGATTATCTGGGTTGTGAAGATCTTTATTGTATAGTTCTTCAGTGTATTCTTGCTACCTCTTCTTAATATCTTCTGCTTCTGAGAGATCCATACCATTTCTGTCCTTTATTGTGGGCATCTTTGCATGAAATCTTCCCTTGGTATCTCTAATTTTCTTGAAGACATTTCTAGTCTTTCCCATTCTATTGTTTTCCTTTATTTCTTTGCATTAATCCCTGAGGAAGACTTTCTTAGGTCTGCTTGCTATTCTTTGGAACTCTGCATTCTGATGCTGATATCTTTCCTTTTCTCCTTTGCCTTTTGCTTCTTTTCATAGCTATTTAAAAGGCCTCCTCAGACAACCATTCTGCCTTTTTCATTTCTTTTTCTTGACGATGCTTTTGATCACTGCCTCCTCTACAATGTCACGAACCTCCATCCACAGTTCATCAGGCACTCTATCAGATCTAATCCCTTGAATCTATTTGTCACTTCCACTGTATAATTGTAAGGGATTTGATATAGGTCATACGTGAATGGTCTAGTGGTTTTCCCTACTTCCTTAAATTTAAGTCTGAATTTGGCAATAAGGAGTTCATGATCTGAGCCACAGTCAGCTTACAGTCTTGTTTTTGCTGACTGTATACACCTTCTTCATCTTTGGCTGCAAAGAATATAATCAATCTGATTTCAGTATTGACCAATTGGTAATGTCCATGTATAGAGTCTTCTCTTGAGTTTTTGGAAGAGGGTGTTGCTATGATCAGTGCATTCTCTTGGCAAAACTCTATCAGCCTTTGCCCTGCTTCATTCTGTATTCCAAGGCCAAATTTGCCTTTACTCCAGGTATCTCTTGACTTCCTACTTTTGCATTCCAGTCCCCTATAATGAAAAGGGCATCTTTTTGGGGTGTTAGTTCTAGAAGGTCTTATAGGTCTTCAACAGAACCATTCAACTTAAGGTTCTTCAGCATTACTGGTCAGGGCTAAACTTGGGTTTACTGTGATATTGAATGGTTTGCCTTGGAAATGAACTGAGATCATTCTGTCATTTTTGAAATTGCATCCAAGTACTGCATTTCAGACTCTTTTGTTGACTATAATGGCTACTCCATTTTTTCTCATGGATTCTTGCCCACAGTAGTAGATATAATGGTCATCTGAGTTAAATTTACCCATTCCAGTCCATTTTAGTTCACTGATTCCTAAAATGTCGATGTTCACTCTTGCCATCTCCTGTTTGACCACTTCCAATTTGTCTTCATTCATGGACCTAATGTTCCAGGTTTCTATGAGATATTGCTCTTGATAACATCAGACTTTACTTCCATCAACAGTCACAGTAAAAATCACTGCAGATGGTGACTGCAGCCATGAAATTAAAAGATATTTGCTTCTTGGAAGACAAGTTATGACCAATCTGGAGAGTGTATTAACAAGCAGAGACATTACTTTGCCAACAAAGGTCCATCTAGTCAAAGCTATGGTTTTTCTAGTATTCATGTATGGATGTGAGAGTTGGACTCTAAAGAAAGCTGAGCACTGAAGAATTGATGATTTTGAACTGTGGTATTGGAGAAGACTCTTAAGAGTCACTTGGACAGCAAGGAGTTCCAACCAGTCCATACTGAAGGAAATCAGTCCTGTATATTCATTGGAAGGAGTAATGCTGAAGCTGAAACTCCAATACTTTGGCCACATGCTGCAAAGAACTGACTCATTTGAAAAGACCCTGATGCTGGGAAAGATTGAAGGTGGGAGGAGAAGGGGATGACAGAGGATGAGATGGTTGGGTGCCATCACCGACTCAATGGACATGAGTTTGAGTAAACTCCGGGAACTAGTGATGGACAGGGAGGCCTGGTGTGCTGCAGTCCATGGGGTCACAAAGAGTCGGACACACTGAGCAACTGAACTGAACTATTAGCACATATCATCACATTCAATAACAAAGCATCAGTTATACAACTAACCATAATTTATTTAACTAGTCTTGTAGAATATCTGAAGATTTGAGGGCTATTTTAAACCGCACTATAATGAACATCATTATACATGTGTTTGTACGTACTAGGATACTATCAATATAGGAATGCTATGTTTCAAACTTTTGGGTAACTTTTCTGCCTTTTCTGTCCAGTTCTATCCATCAACCTTCAGCTACGAATGCAACTCCTTTTTGTATTCCCAAAGTTTTTTCATTTATGTGTCATACTTCTCTCTGAAGTTAGGATCTCAGAATTCCTAATAATGTTTACAAACTAAGAGAGAGGAAGAGCAGAGAGGCTGACCTTTTGCAATATGCTTTAAATAAGACACAATATGCTAACTTATATGCAGTCTATCAGGATAATATTATAATATTCAAAAAAACTTACCCCAAAATAGCTTTGGCTAAGAACTTGAGCTTAAATCTTCTGCCCTGCTCTCTGACATAAAGCAATGATGTATCAATAACATATGGATGTATCATCTGAGGAGGAAAGAGAATAGAATGAGTAGCATCCTATGTTAAAGGAAAAAATAAGTGGACCGGGGAACAGAAGGCTTTAGATCTAAGATAGATATAACAGGCTCATATGCTAGAAAAACTAAGTCCTAAATCAGATACTCACTTTCAGTGCTCTGAGATCTAAATCTAAGGAGTGGCCCACTAAGACAGCATCAGGAGGAAGAAGGATCTTCAACCGTCTCTGTACATCTTTGAGTTTGGTTGTCACTGGGTTAAGAATCTTCTTTGTGATTCCAGAGAAACTTTAAACAACAACAACAACAACAAAAAAACAGAGAAATAGACAAACCAGGATATTACTAAGTTTCCCTCCCTGGAAAGCTACTTCGAAAAGAATATTTTAAAAAATTGATAAAACATTAATAAATGCTCAGTGTAATAAGACTGAAAATAAACAAAGAAGAAATTAAAAACTGCCTATAATCCCACTACCCAGAGATCACTTTTTACACTTTAATACCCTTTCATATTTTTTGATACATATATATTCATGTATGTTTCATTTTTATAAAAATGCAATGGCTAATAAGCACATGAAAAAGTGCTCAACATGGCTCATTATTTGAGAAATGCACCTGTCAGAATGGCCATCATCCAAAAATCTACAAACAATAAATCCTGGAGAGAGTATGGAGAAAAGGAACACTTTTGTACTGTTGGTAGGAATATAAATTGATACAGCCCCTACGGAAGACAGTATGGAGATACCTTAAAAAACTAGGGATAAAACTACCATAGGACTCAACAATCCCATTACTAGGCATATAACCCTAAGAAAACCATAATTGAAAAAGACACATATACCCCAAATGTTCATTGCAGCACTATTTATGATAGGACATGGAAGCAACTTAAGATGTTCATGGACAGATGAATGGATAAAGAAGGTGTGATACATATATAGAATGGAATATTATTCACCCATAAAAATGAATGCATTTGAGTCAGTTCTAATGAGGTGGATGAACATAGAGTCTATTATACAGAGTGAAGTAAGTCAGAAAAAGATAAACAAATATCATATATTAATTCATATGTATACAATCTAGAAATATGGTACTGTTGAACCTATTTGCAGGGCAGCAATGGAGACACAGACATAAAGAACAGACTTGTGGACATGGCGAAAGGGAGAGTGTGGGTTGAATAGAGAGTAGCATGGAAACATATATATTACCATATGTAAAATAGATTGCTGATGGGTATCTGCTGTATAATACAGGGAGTGCAAATCCAGTGTTCCGTGACTACCTAGTAGGATGGGATGAGGTAGAAGGTGGGAGAGAGATTCACAAGGAAGGGGACATATGTGTGCCTATGGCTGACTCATGTTGATGTATGGCAAAAACCAACACAATATTGTAGAGCAATTGTCCTCCAACTAAAAATAAATAAATAAAAAAATAAATAACAATTTTAAAATGTTATCATGGGACTACCCTGGTGGTTCAGAGGTTAAGATTCCCTGCTTTCACTGCAGTGGGCCAGATTTGATCCCTGATTGGGGAACTAAGATCCCACAAGCCACATGGGATATCATAATGCATATTACTGTATAATATAAACATAACACTTTCTATATGTCAGGAACAAGTTTTCATATCAATAAATCTATTTCAGCACATCCTTTTAAATGGTTAGAGTAGATATAACATTTTAACCAACCCCCCATTTTCATTTTAACCAACCCCCTACATTTATATTCCCATATTTTTTGCAATACTATGACAAACACGCTTATACATACAGCTTTGTTACATATGACTGTTCCCTAACAATATCGTGTAATTGTCTTGTTACTAATAGGGCAGTCTTTATCATTATCATGGCCTCTCTGTGCCTAAGTAAGCATGAACTGATAGATGTAACTACAATGGGCAACAACAGTAATATTTCCTGGCTTTTCTTTGCCTAATCACAGTACTATGTATATTCTGAAATTGCATGCTTATCTTTGGAATGATAAAAAAAAATTTTAACTTCAAATTTCTGCTGTGGAAAAACTTAGTTTCATTTTAGTTTCTGGGGCCAAGGGAGATTAAGGTCTAAGATCATTTGACAACCAAAAGATGATTTATAGATTTTTCAGATGGGGTCTTATCAGAGAGCAAAGATATTTGGCAGTTGCTACAACTGTCAGATTCCATGACAAGGAAGATAATATTCTGGTGATTTAAAGTCATAGGAAAATTAAAAAAAAAAAAAATAAAGTCATAGGAAAATTAAAGTGCAAGAATGATAAGAGCATTATATACCAACATCGTACAATTTCAGTATTAAAATTTACAGTTGTGGTACCCCAGCCTTTTCTTTGATAGTAAGCAGATAATAATATGGAGAAGGCAATGGCACCCCACTCCAGTACCCTTGCCTGGAAAATCCCATGGATGGAGGAGCCTGGTAGGCTGCTCTCCATGGGGTCGCTAAGAGTCGGATAGGACTGAGCGACTTCACTTTCACTTTTCACTTTCATGCATTGGAGAAGGAAATGGCAACCCACTCCAGTGTTCTTGCCTGGAGAATCCCAGGGACGGGGGAGCCTGGTGGGCTGCCGTCTATGGGGTCGCACAGTCAGACACGACTGAAGCGACTTAGCAGCAGCAGCAGTAGATAATAATAGAGCCAGACATCCTGGAATGTGAAGTCAAGTGGGCCTTAGAAAGCATCACTACGAACAAAGCTAGTGGAGGTGATGGAATTCCAGTTGAGCTATTCCAAATTCTGAAAGATGATGCTGTGAAAGTGCTGCGCTCAATATGCCAGCAAATTTGGAAAACTCAGCAGTGGCCACAGGACTGGAAAAGGTCAGTTTTCATTCCAATCCCAAAGAAAGGCAATGCCAAAGAATGCTCAAACTACCGCACAATTGCACTCATCTCACACGCTAGTAAAGTAATGCTCAAAATTCTCCAAGCCAGGCTTCAGCAGTATGTGAACTGTGAACTTCCTGATGTTCAAGCTGGTTTTAGAAAAGGCAGAGGAACCAGAGATCAAATTGCCAACATCCACTGGATCATGGAAAAAGGAAGAGAGTTCCAGAAAAACACCTATTTCTGTTTTATTGACTATGCCAAAGCCTTTGACTGCGTGGATCACAATAAACTGTGGAAAATTCTGAAAGAGATGGGAATACCAGACCACCTGATCTGCCTCTTGAGAAATTTGTATGCAGGTCAGGAAGCAACAGTTAGAACTGGACATGGAACAACAGACTGGTTCCAGATAGGAAAAGGAGTATGTCAAGGCTGTATATTGTCACCATGCTTATTTAACTTATATGCAGAGTACATCATGAGAAACGCTGGGCTGGAAGAAACACAAGCTGGAATCAAGATTGCTGAGAGAAATTATCAATAACCTCAGATACGCAGATGACACCACCCTTATGGCAGAAAGTGAAGAGGAACTAAAAAGCCTCTTGATGAAAGTGAAAGGGGAGAGTGAAAAAGTTGGCTTAAAGCTCAACATTCAGAAAACGAAGATCATGGCATCTGGTCCCATCACTTCATGGGAAATAGATGGAGAAACAGTGCAAACAGTGTCAGACTTTATTTTTTGGGGCTCCAAAATCACTGTAGATGGTGATTGCAGCCATGAAATTCAAAGACGCTTACTCCTTGGAAGGAAAGTTATGACCAACCTAGATAGCATATTGAAAAGCAGAGGCATCACTTTGCCAACAAAGGTTCGTCTAGTCAAGGCTATGGTTTTTCCTGTGGTCATGTATGGATGTGAGAGTTGGACTGTGAAGAAGGCTGTGCACTGAAGAATTGATGCTTTTGAACTGTGGTGTTGGATAAGACTCTTGAGAGTCCCTTGGACTTCAAGGAGATCCAACCAGTCCATTCTGAAGGAGATCAGCCCTCGGATTTCTTTGGAAGGAATGATGCTAAAGCTGAAACTCCAGTACTTTGGCCACCTCATGCGAAGAGTTGACTCATTGGAAAAGACTCTGATGCTGGGAGGGATTGGGGGCAGGAGGAGAAGGAGACAACACAGGATGAGATGGCTGGATGGCATCACTGACTCGATGGACGTGAGTCTGAGTGAACTCTGGGAATAATGGACAGGGAGGCCTGGCGTGCTGCAATTCATGGGGTCGCAAAGAGTCAGACACAACTGAGCAACTGAACTGAATTGAGATAATAATTAACTAAACAGAAGCTACAGGGTATTCCTGGTAAGTCTCATTCCACTCTAGTCTGACATCTATTGAGAGCTGGAGGCAGGGTTAAAAATACCTGGTGAGGTAGTCCACAATCTTGTTGTCAGGTTTAACAAGTTCATCCATAACACAGCCGCCTCCTTCAGCAACCAGTGAGATACGTGTTAGTTCTCTTCCCTTGGATGTAAGGCACTGAAAGATTAGGATGTAGTTAGGCTGCTAAACTGTGGAAGCTCTTGCTTTCTCTCATTATTTAAGACTATATCAGCTGTCATGTATTCAAATCTGCTGGGGTCCCTGAGACAACAGTACAGCTGTTTGCTGACTAGAAGATCCAATATGAATGAAATTAAAGCTAGGCAGGCTGCTGAACATTATTATAGTTAAAGATAACCAACACAGTACTATTTTTCTGGGAAGGATGTGCTTAAGAGGGACAGAAACAATAACATCAATTATAATTGTACCACTTACTGTGTACTACAACCCAGTATCATGCTAAGTATCACTACAAAGTAATTTTTATTAGCATGCACTATTATCTAATGCAATACTAGGTATTTTATATACCATCTCATAATAACCCCATGAAATAGCCTCTAACATTATCCTCACTTTGCAGAGGAAGAATTAGGGAATTAGTTTGTCCAAGGAGACAGGCAAGGCCAGAATACACACCCTGATATGACTCCAAATCCTTAGATCTTATCCACTGTTAAGAGTTGAGAAACTATTACTTGAGCACTAAGTGAGAGGGAATACACAGCATTTGAAAGGAGGTTTAGACAAAGTAAAACACAAAGGAAGCTGAAGCAGGGAAGTCCTTCTTCTAATCTTAAATGTGTAAAACCAAGTCAAACCAATGGTAATTGAGGCAAGTCTTCAAGACAACAATGACAAAAAACCTGTGCAAAAGACAGAAGCAGACTTCAACTGGTAGTCTAGTGATTAAGAATTCGCCTGCTAATGCAGGGGACATGGGTTTGGTCCCTGGTCTGGGAAGATTCCACATGCTGCTATGGAGTAACTAAGCCCAAGAACTCCAATTGCTGAAGCTCATGTGCCCTAAAGTATATGTTCTGCAACAAGATAAGCCACCCCAAGAAGCCCTTGCACTCCAACTACAGAGTAGTCCCTGCTCGCTGCAACTAGAGAAAGCCTGCACACAGCAACAGAGTCTCAGTACAGAAAAAAAAAAAAAAAAAAAGAAGCATTCAACTTCGAGTAATAATCAAAAATTAGATTGACTAGTTAGAAAACTTATGTGATATTTATTCCTTATCCTGAAGCAAAGATTCACTTTTCCTAAAACGTGATGAAATGGGTCCACTTTCAGTTATTTAAACCGAATGCTAGAACTGAACACAATCAAGACAACTAGACCCTAGTGTGCAACACTCCAGTTGAAAATCAAAAGTAGCACTTACCATTTCACAGTCAAGGCCAAAGAGAGGACTGTTGTCTGTTACAGAACCATTACATTTGGTAGGTACAAAGTTTTCACAGTCAAGAAAACCTAGGAGGAAAAGGAATAAAACATTTACCTTTAGAACTAGAAATGGTAAATATCACTCCTATATTTATTCAGGGAAAACTGAGATTCCACATTTGTGGGGCATTTCAGGTGTTAGACACCTGAAATATGAAGATTAAATGAGATAATTTCTGTCCTTAATTTTTTATCCATCTACTCATTTTTATATTTGGGGAGAATAATGTAGGCTGCTGTTATTGGGGATACTAGGACCTAGACTTCCTTGCAGTTACCAAGTAACAATTTTTTCCTCCTTATTAGTAATAACAAATTGTACCTAAATCCAAAGTCATGGGACCTTTTCCATGTATGCACTAACAGAGGATGAATAAAGTATGCAAATGACTCTATGTGGTATTTTTCTTTCCTAAACAAACAAGAAAAAGAAGGAATGAAATTCCACCATAGCAGAGATCTAAAAGGATTTCACTGAAGGTCGAAAGTTTAACTAACATTCACCATATACACTCTAGTACTCAACCTTACCCTTAAAATTTCTCTGAGATCTCTTTTTAGAAATGTGCCGCATTTTCTAGACTCCCAGCCTGAAAATTCCCTAGAGACTCAGATATAGGCTTAGGATACCCCTTCCTAAGTCAATAAATCAGGCACATTCATCTGAGAAGCCCAAAAGTGTCTGAATCATTGAAGATTCCTACCTTCAGATAGAGGCTGAAACAGTTAAAGGTAACACTTAGATTTTATCTGACAAGAAACTAAGGGGAGTATGAAAAGCTTTGACCAGTTTCTATGTCATAGTACCTTGAAATTTCCAACTGATTACAATTAAAAGAATCAAAAAAGTCTAACCCGAAAGGAATATTCTCAAATCTTGGAGACATGGTACTTGCTGACCTCCTTATCTGTAGTATTAGTATCAATAATACCACAAAATAACTTTTTTAAAGCACTATGTGCCCCATGCTAAGCTTTTTCGGTACATTAACTCAATCTTCATGGCAATCCTATGATATATGAACTGTTAACTCCATCTTACAAATAGCTTTTTTACTTTAAGTAAATCTATTTTAAAAGGAAATGTATGTATCCAGAATACAAAAAGATCTCCAGTAATAAAAAAAGACCAATTAAAAAATGGACAAAGGATCTGAAAAGATATACAAATGGCCAATAAGCATACAATGAGATGCTCAATATCATCAGCTATCAGAGAAATACGAACCAAAATCACAACGAGATACTAATTCACATTAGGATGGGTATAATCAAAAAGAGCATAACAAGTGTTGGTAAGGATGTGCAGAAATTGGAAACCTTATACATTGCTGGAGGGAATGTAAAATGGTGCAGCTGCCTTGTAAAACAGTTTGGGGGGAAGCGGTCCAAAGATAGAGGAGAAATAGGATGGGGAGACCACTTTTTCCCCGACTAATTAATCAAAAGATCATTTGAATGTTGAGCAACTTCTACAAAACAACTTCTGAACACTGTGAAGGACACCAGGCACCCACAAAGGCAGTCCAATCTCTTTGAAAGCAGGTAGGACAAAATATAAGACAGAAACAGAGACAGAAGATTTAGGGATGGAGACCCATCCTAGGGAGGGAGTCACGAAGGAGGAGAAGTTTCCAAACAGTAGGAAACCCTCTCACAGGCATGTCTGTGGGGAGTTTTGGAATCTTAGAGGGCAACACAACCAGGAGAAAAAAAAAAACAAAACCCACAGAATATGTGCCTAACTGCAACTACAAGTGGAGATGGAGAAGTGGCATAGAGGCTCATGCCGAGGACCAGGCCTGAATTCCCTGAAGACAATCTGAGGGAGCTAATGTGAGACAGCAACCCAAACCATGGGCTCCACAGAGACAAAAAAAAAAAAAGAACTTTCCCTCAAAAGGCTCTAACACCACATGGTGACCCCTGGTGTGCTCACATAACAAAGGATTGAGCGAATACCAAAGGACAGCAAGCTAGCTGCTGGCTGCTGTATAGGGCTCTCTCTCCCTGAAGGCAGAGAGATAGGCATGTGATAGCCAGAGCTGGAAGGCAAGGGGCTGCTGCAATCTTGGCCCCAGAGACATCTTCCAACAAACTGAGCAGGCTCCCAGTTGCTAACCATGTCTTCCTGGGATCCTGGACGGTTGACATCTGCCAGGAGTAGCACAGCCTGAGATCAGCTCCCCAGAGGAGACACATGGCATATCTGGGACTGTCTCTCACTGCACACCTGGGAAACCAAGCAGCCAGGACCTGGGAGGTGAATAAGACACACAGCCCACCTGGGACAGTGTAGTAGCCAAGCACCAGGTCTCGCATAAGCTGCTTGGACCTTGGAAGGGCACAAAACGCACAGCCCATCTGGGTCTGTCCCCCCATGGAGAACCCAAGAACCTGAGCAGTTTAGACCTGGGAACTGCATGGAATGCAGGGCCCACTTGGGACAGTGCCCTTGCAGAGCACCCTGGAGCCTGAGAAGTATAGACCCGGGAAATACATGCCACCTTGGACTGTGGCAAACCCAGTGTGGTCCATCCACCATGAGCACTCCCTACACATGCCGGCAGTATTTGTTTGCAATGTCCCTTCCTCCCCACAACACAACTGAACAAGTGAGCCACTTATTTATAAGTGGCCACCTTTGACCACTGTGTCAGGGCAGAGATTATACACTGAAGAGATCTGCAAACAGAGGAAGCCAAAATAAAGAAGGAGGATCCACTCTGGAAGTGACAGGTGCATCAGACTAAAACTCAGCAGTTAATACTGGGACTGTGCACATTTGAGGGGCACCTGTAGAACTTGAGAACAAGTACAAGCTGGAACAAGGGACTATTTGAAACTGAACTGACCCCACACTGCTCACAACAGCTCCACAGAAATTCCTAGATATATTTTTACTATTATCAATTCATAATTTTTTTAAAAAAATTTAGTTCTTTATTACTCCTTTAACTTTCATTTTTATAGCCTACTATTACCTTTCTTAAAAAAAAAACCTAGTTTAAAAAAAATTCCATATTATATAATTTTTTTTAATTTTTGTGATTGATTCTGTTTTGTATTTTTTATATTGTACTTATGAGAGTCTAACCTCTATCCTAGGTTTTTAATCTTTGCTTCTTGATATTTGTTAGCAATTCTGTACCTTTAAGAATCTAGTCTTCAGTATCCATTTTCACTTAGGGATTTGATTACTGGCTTGCTTGGTCTTTCCCCTTTGACTCTCCCTTTTCTCCTCAAGGTCAACTCTATCTCCTTCCTCCATCTTCTCTTCTCTACATAACTCTGTGAATCTCCCTGGTGTCCCTGGCTATGGAGAATTGTTTCACCATTAACCTAAGGGTTTTATCTTCTGTGCTGTACAGAAGGAGAAGTCTTGAGGCTACAGTAAGAGAAGGACTGAAAGCCAGAGGCAGGAAGCTTAACTCCAAAACTTTAGAACATCAGAGAACTCTTGACTCCAGGAAACATTAATAGACAAGAGCTCACCCAAAAGTCTCCACAACTACACTGAAACCAAGTTCCAACCAAGAGCCAATAAGTTCTAGTCCAAGACACACCACACTAATTCTCCAGAAAAACAGGAACACAACCCTGAACATTAAAAGACGAGCTGCCCAAAGCCATGCCAAACCCATAGACACTACAAAACTCACTACTGGACACTTCATTGCACTCCAGAGAGAAGAGATCCAGCTCCACCCACCAGAACCCAGATGCAAGTTCCCCAAACCAAAAAAACTTGACAAGCCACTGTTCCAACCCCATCCACAGGGAGCAGACTTTGCAATTAAGAGGAACCACAAACTTCCAGCCTGCAGAAAGGGCACCCCAAACACAGTAATCTAAACAGAACAAAAAGGCGGAGAAATATTCAGCAGGTGAAGGAACATGACAAACCAAAGAGGAGGAGATAGGGAGTCTACCTGAAAAAGAATTCAGAATGACGGTAAGGATGATCCAAAATCTTGAAAACAAAATGGAGTTACAGATAAGTAGACTAGAGACAAGGATTGAGAAGATACAAGAAATATTTAACAAAGACCTAGAAGAAATAAGGAAGAGTCAATTAATAATGAACAATGCAATAACTGAGATTAAAAGCACTCTGGAGGGAACAAACAGTAGAATAACTGGGGCAGAAGAGAGGATAAGTGAGGTAGAAGACAGAATGGTGGAAATAAATGAAGCAGAGAGGAAAAAAGAAAAAAGAATTAAATGATGACAACCTCAGAGACCTCTAGGACAATATTAAACACCCCAACATTCGAATCATAGGTGTCCCAGAAGAAGAAGACAAAAAGAAAGGGCATAAGAAAACACTTGAGGCGATAACAGTCAAAAACTTCCCAAAATGGGGAAGGAAATAGCCATCCAAGTCCAAAAAACTCAGAGAGTCCCAAACCGGATAAACCCAAGACAAAACACCCCAAGACACATATTAATCAAACTAACAAAGATCAAACACAAAGAGCAAATATTAAAAGCAGCAAGGGAAAAAGCAACAAATAACACACAAGAGGAATCCCATAAGGATAACAGATGATCTTTCAATAGAAACTCTTCAAGCCAGAAGTGAATAGCAGGACATAGTTATGAAAGAGAATAACCTACAACGAAGATTACTCTACCCAGCAAGGATCTCATTCAGATATAAAGGAGAAATTAAAAGCTTTACAGACAAGCAAAAGCTGAGAGAATTCAGCACCACCAAACCAGCTCTTCAACAAATGTTAAAGTATCTTCTCTAGACAGGAAACACAGAAAAGGTTTATAAAAATGAACCCGTAACAACAAAGTAAAGGGTAATGGTATCATACTTATCAATAATTATGTTAAATGTAAATGGGTTAAATGCTCCAACCAAAAGACAAAGACTGGCCAAATGGATACAAAAACAAGACCCCTTATATATGTTGTCTACAAGAAACCCACCTCAAACCAAGGGACACATACAGACTGAAAGTGAAGGGCTGGAAAAAGTTATTTCATACAAATGGAGACCAAAAGAAAGCAGGAGTAGCAATACTCATATCAGATAAAATAGACCTTGAAATAAAGACCATGATAAGAGATAAAGAAGGACACTACATAATGATCAAAGGATCAATCCAAGAAGAAGATATAACAATCATAAATATATATGCAACCAACATAGGAGCACCTCAATATGTTAGGCAAATGCTAATGAGTATGAAATGGGAAATTAACAGTGACACAATAATAGTGGGGGACTTTACTACCCCACTCACACCTATGGACAGATCAACCAAACAGAAAATTAGCAAGGAAACACGAGCTTTAAACGATACAATAGACCAGTTAGACCTAATTGATATCTATAAGGCATTTCACCCAAAAATAATGAATTTCACCTTTTTCTCAAGTGCACACGGAACATTCTCCAGGATAGATCACATCCTGGGCCACAAATCTAGCCTTGGTAAATTTTAAAAAATTGAAATCATTTCAGGCATCTTTTATGATCACAATGCAGTAGGATGAGATGTCAACTACAAGAAAAAACTATTTAAAAATATAAACATATGGAGGCTAAACAACACACTTTGGCATACCAACAGATCATGGAAGAAATCAAAAAGGAAATCAAAATATGCATAGAAACAAATGAAAATGAAAACACAACAACCCAAAACCTATGGGATTCAGTAAAAGCAGTGCTAAGAGGAAGGTTCACAGCAATACAAGCCTACCTCAAAAAAGAAGAGAAACATCAAATAAACAACCTAACTTTATACCTAAAGCAACTAGGAAAAGAAGAAAAGAAGAACCCCAAAGTTAGGAAAAGGAAAGAAATCATAAAAATCAGAGCAGAAATAAATGAAAAAGAAACAAAGGAGACTATACCAAAGATCAACAAACTAAAAGTGGGTTCTTTGAGAAGGTAAATAGACAAACTGTTAGCCAGACTCATCAAGAAAAAAAGAAGAATCAAATCAATAAAATTAGAAATGAAAACGAAGAATCACAACAGACAACAGAGAAATACAATTATAAGAGACTACCATGAGCAATTATATACCAATAAAATGGACAACTTGGAAGAGATGGACAAATTCTTAGAAAAGTATAACCTTCCAAAACTGAACCAAGAAGAAAAAGAAATCTTAATAGACCCATCACAAGCATGGAAATCAAAACTGTAATAAAAAATCTTCCAACAAACAAAAGCCCAGGACCAGATGGCTTCAACAGGTGAATTCCACCAAAAAATTACAGAAGTGCTAAAACCTATCCTACTCAAACTCTTCTAGACAATTGCAGAGGAAGGTAAATTCCCAAACTCATTCTATGAGGCCACCATCATCCTAATACCAAAAACAGACAAAGATGCCACAGAAAAAGAAATCTACAGTCCAATATCACTGATGAACATAGATGCAAAAATCCTCAACAAAATTCTAGCAAACAGAATCCAACAATATATTAAAAAGATCACGCATCATGACCAAGTGGGCTTTATCCCAGAGATGCAAGGATTCTTCAATATTTACAAATCAATCAATGTGATATACCATATTAACAAAATGAAAAATAAAAACTATATGATTATCTCAATAGATGTAGAGAAAGCCGTTGACAAAATTCAACATTCATTTATGATAAAAAACTCTCCAGAAAGCAGGCATAGAAGGAACATACCTCAACATAATAAAAGCCATATATGACAAACCCATAGTAAACGTTATCCTCAATGGCAAAAAATTGAAAGCATTTCCTCTAAAATCAGGAGCAAGACAAGTCTTGTTCACCACTTTCACCACTACTATTTAACATAGTTTCAGAAGCCCTAGCCACAGCAATGGAGAAGGCAATGGCACCCCACTCCAGTACTCTTGCCTGGACAATTCCATAGACGGAGGAGCCTGATAGGCTGTAGTCCATGGCGTTGCTGGGAATTGGACATGACTGAGCGACTTCACTTTCACTTTTCACTTTCATGCAATGGAGAAGGAAATGGCAACCCACTCCAGTGTTCTTGCCTGGAGAATCCCAGGGACAGGGGAGCCTGGTGGGCTGCCGTCCATGGGGTCGCACAGAGTCGGACACAACTAAAGTGACTTAGCAGCAGCAGCAGCAGCCACAGAAGAAAAAGAAATAAAAGGAATCCAGAATGGAAAAGAAGTAAAACTCACTGTTTGCAGATGACATAAACCTCTACATAGAAAACCCTGAAGACACCACCAGAAAATTACTAGAGCTAATCAATGATATAGTAAAGTTGCAGGATATAACATTAACACACAGAAATCTCTTGCATTCCTATACACTAACAATGAAGAAACAAAAAGAGAAATTAAGGAAACAATCCCATTCACCACTGCAATGAAAAGAATAAAATACTTAGGAATAAATTTACCTAAAGAAACAAAAGACCTATATACAAAAAACTATAAAACAATGATGAAAGAAATCAAAGATGACACAAATAGATGGAGAAATACCATGTTTGTGGATTGAAGAATCAATATAGTGAAAATGAGTTTGCTACCCAAATTAATCTATGGATTAAATGCAATCCCTATCAAGCTACCAACGGTATTTTTCACAGAAGCAAAACAAATAATCTCACAATTTGTATGGAAATACAAAAAAACTTCAAATAGCCAAAGCAACCTTGAGAAAGAAGAATGGAACAGGAGGAATCAACTTGCCTGACTTCAGACTATACTACAAAGCTACAGTCATCAAGACAGTATGGTACTGGCACAAAGACAGAAAGATAGACCAATGGAACAAAACAGAAAGCCCAGAGATAAATCCACACACCTATGGACACCTTATCTTTGACAAAGGAGGCAAAATACACAATGGAGAAAACACAATCTCTTTAACAAGTGGTGCTGGGAAAACTGGTCAACTACATGTAAATGAATGAAACTAGAACACTTTCTAACACCATACACAAAAATAAATTCAAAATGGATTAAAGATCTTCATGTAAGACCAGAAACTATAAAGCTCTTGGAGGAAAACATAGGCAGAACACTCTGACATAAATCACAGCAAGATTCTCTATGGCCCACCTCACAGAGTAATGGAAATAAAAACAAAAAACAACAAATGGGACCTAATTAAACTTAAATGCTTTTGCACAATGAAGGAAACTATAGGCAAGGTGAAAAGGCAGCCTTCAGAATGGGAGAAAATAACAGCAAATGAAACAACTTACAAAGAATTAATCTTTAAAATGTATAAGCAGTTCATGCAGCTCAATACCAGAAAAACAAAAGACTCAATCCAAAAGTGGGCCAAAGAACTAAACGGACATTTCTCCAAAGAAGACATACAGATGGCTAACAAAACTGAAAATATGAATGAGTGTTCAACATCACTCATTACTAGAGAAATGCAAATCAAAACCACAATGAGGTATCATCTTATGCAGATCAGAATGGCTGCCATCAAAAAGCCTACAAACAATAAATGCTGGAGAGGGTGTGGAGAAAAGGGAACCTTTTTACACTGTTGGTGGGAATACAAACTAGTACAGCCACTATGGAGAACAGTTTTGAGATTCCTTTAAAAAACTGGAAACAGAACTGCCATGCTACTGCTGCTGCTGCTAAGTCACTTCAGTCGTGTCCAACTCTGTGTGACCCCATAGACAGCAGCCCACCAGGCTCAGACCCAGCAATTCCACTGCTGGGCATACACACCGAAGAAACCAGAATTGAAAGAAACACATGTACCCCAATGTTCACTGCAGCACTGTTTACAATAACTAGGACATGGAAGCAACCTAGATGTCCATCGGCAGAGAATGGATAAGGAAGCTGTGGTACATATACACAATGGAATATTACTCAGCTATAAAAAATTAATGCATTTGAGTCAGTTCTAAAGAGGTGGATGAAACTGGAGCCTATTATATAGAGTGAAGTAAGTCAGAAACAGAAACACCAATACAGTATATTAACACTGTATATATGTAATTTATATGGAATATATATGGGATTTATAAAGACGGTAATGACGACCCTATCTGCAAGACACCAAAAGAGACACAGATGTAAAGAACAGACATTTGGACTATGTGGGAGAAGGCGAGGGTGGGATAATTTGAGAGAATAACATTGAAACATGTATATTACGATATGTAAAACAGATGACTGGTGCAAGTTTGATGCATGAAACAGGGCACTCGAAGCCAAGTCAACCCAGAGTGACGGGGTAGGGAGGGATGTGTGAGGGGGGTTCAGGATGGGAGGACACATATTCACCCATGGCTGATTCATGTTGATGTTTGGCAAAAACCACCACAATATTGTAAAGTAATTAGCCTCCAATTAAAATAAATAAATAAATAAATTATTTTAAATTTTTTAAAAAGGAAAAAAAAAAAAAAGTCTGGTACTTCCTTAAAAGGATAAACATAGAGTTACCATAGGACTTGGTAGGTATATACCCCTTGCTACATACTTAAGAAAAGTGAAAACATATACCCATGCAAAAACTTTCATCTGGATGTAGCATTATTCACAACAGCCCCAAAGTATAAATAATTCAAATGTCATCAACTGATGACTGGATAAATAAAATGTATAAACATACATGGAATATCATTAGAACGAAAATAAATGACATAATAATATATGCTACAACATGGATAAACCATGAAAATTTTATGCTGAGCTAAAAAAGCCAGTTACAAAAGACCACATATTGTGTGATTCCATTTATAAATAGGTAAATTCCATTCACAATAGGTAAATCTATTAACAGAGAGTAATTAGTAGTTGCCTTGGGCTAAAGGACATTGCAGGAAATGATAGTACAAGGTTTCTTTTGGGGTAATGAAAGTGTTCTAAACTGACTGTGGCAATAGTTGACAAAATCTGCAAACATACTAAAACATACTAAAAACTATTGAAATTGTATACTTTAAATGGGTGAACTGTATGGTAGGTTAATTATATCTCAATAGGGCTTTATTTTTTTTTTTAAGAAATTATAACATTACTGCTGTGATTAAGAGGTAATAAATAAAAGAATTTTTATTAAAGTCTTACTACATAACTGACCAAGGCTCTGAGCCTAGACCTATTTATTAAAGAAAATGGAGGTGGGGGTGGGTGGGAGGAATATTAGAAGTACTACAGAAGTATTAAAATGTTAAAGACATATTGATTTCATACACTAAGAAGGAATGAAAGAAAAATAAAAAAGGAATTTTTTTTATTCCCACAAAATATTTCAATGTTATTTAAAGTCATGTTCATGTACTACCTAAAATCAGTCACAGTATACATCCTACAGTTTAGGAAACATTGCACTTAAAGTATTTCCTCTTTAATAGAGGATGGAATAAGTCACTTGGAAAGCAGTCCATAAAAACAAACTTTCAACAGTAATATTTTTAAATAAACTAACAGACATTCTTCCATTGTTGCCAACACAGGATAAAATCTATACCAACCTTGTAATGGAAAGTGATATGTTTTCATTTCCTCCTTTGTGAGAAGGCATCTAGTCAAGCCCACTTTCTTAGAGCCATACTTTTGAATGATGGGGTCTTTCTGCAAGTTGATGCTAACTTTTGAGCTGGCAAAAGGTAAAGACCCTAAAACAAAGATAATCACATATATGTTATAAAGTATGTTTATAAGACCTCAGAGGACATGTCTTTTAATGATGTATAGATCAAACGGTTTATAAGACCCAGTCCCAACTTTAAAGGAGCTTGCATTCTAATATATTTATAGGAACACAAAGCAAAAATAACTCTCAAATGGGTTGTAACAATAAAAGCTATAAAAGGGAAAGAGAGAATACACTGGCTGAGATAGTCAGAAATGGTTCAAGAGAGGAAAAGACTAGCTGAGTCTAGGCTTAAAGAGCAGAATTCAGATATCTGCTGTATTAAACTAGCCTGTTAATGATGGACAGGGAAGCCTGGCATACTGCAGTACATGGGGATGCAAAGAGTCAGACATGACTGAGCAACTAAACTGAACTGAAACTTGTCTGTTACAGTGTCTGCCACTCCTAATAAATCTACTGCACCCCTAACCACTTGCTCAAACACAAGCCTGTTCTTTAAGAAGCAGCAGTTACTGACTGGTTTAAGAGTGGGGACCTGGCTAAAGAGGGAACCAACTATAAACTGACTAGTAACTTGATATTCCTTGCCATGCTCAAAAGGGATAAGGGTATTAGCTAAGCTGATCAGCTTTCTTGCTTCCAAAACTGAACTAGAAATACAGAGAACAGACCAGTTAGAACAGAAAACAAAGAAGCTAAGATGCCATGAAAAGGATAAAGAAAAGGTCTTCACCAGAGGCACTTAGATTCTTGATGTCTTTCTAGTCCACAGGCATCCTTCAAATAATACCCTCTCACTTAAGGTGGCCTAAATGAGTATCTGGTCCTGGCAACCTAAAGAGCCAAAATATCAGAAATAAGAAAAGAGGGCATTCCAAGTAAGAGAAATGTACAAACCAAACTTGGTAAGGTAATGACTAGACAAGTCAGGGAGGACAAAAGATCTTTGTAGAAGAGCAGTATAAGAAACAAGTTGAAAGAAGAGGGAAAAAGTGAACTGTAGACCACTATGAATTTCAGGCTCAAGAGTCTGGACTTCTGGAGCAACAGAAAGCTCCTGCAAAGGGAAGTGGCATAACCAAACACTACTTTAAGAAAGATCAATCTCAAAGATATGTAGAAAATGTAGTAGAGAGAAAAATGACTTTGCAGTAATTCTGGCAAAAAAACAGTCTGGATTAAGATGGTGGAGGGATGGAAGAAAAAGGATAAAAGAAACATTACAGAAGAAAAACTGATAAAGTATAGTGACAGAATAATTCAGTTCAGTCAACAAAATATTTACTGAGTACTTATTATATGCCTGGCATTGCTCTACTCAGTAGATTCCCCAATGAACAAAATCAACAAATTCTCCTAAATTCTAGTTGAGAAGATGCACAATAAACAAATACATAATATATCAGGTGAGGATAAGGTAAAGGAGGAAAGGCAGCGCTAGGGCAGAAAAAGGGTTAATGTCATATATTTTACAATCAGGGAACGTATCTCTTATAAAGTAACATTTGAATAGAGATTCTTAATAGCAAAGGGAATGAGTCATGCAGATTGGGTATGGGGAGCCAAAAGAAAAGAAATTCTAAAATTCAAGACTGGTGTCTTAGAGAAAAACAACACTAACAGAAAAGAGGATTTGAAGGTGGAAGTCTATTATTTAAGGACAAAAAAAATGCTTTTAATTATGCTACCACTGAAGGTACAATGGAGTATCCAGGTAGCAACATCCATCAGGCAGCTGAGAAAATGTAGGCCTGGAATTTGGGACATCAAAGCTAAAGATGCAGGAGTTATCCACAGAAGAGGTGGGTAAACTGGAGAAGAATAGATGAATATTTCAAAGAAAGACTAAAGTGAAGAAAGATCAAAGTGCTATGATCTAATGGACTATAACTTAAGGACTTTGATATTTAGGTTGGGAAACTGAAGCAAAATCCTTAGGACAGAGAATTAGCTATAACCCTCTAGTTCCTCAATGCTTACAGAATAAACCCAAAATTATTAGCATGGCATTTACAGCCTGCAAAACAAAGTTTAAACCTACCTCTAGGCAACCCACTCCAGTGTTCTTGCCTGGAGAGTCCCAGGGACAGGGGAGCCTGGTGGGCTGCCGTCTCTGGGGTCACACAGAGTCGGACACGACTGAAGTGACTTAGCAGTAGCAGCAAGCCTCATCTCTCACTACTACATCTCCTCTTATTCCATCTCCACCCCTAGTCACCCTCAACAATCCATATTCTTCAATCATATCAATTTCTTTTTTCAGATTACATCCTTTCTTTTACAGCTCAATGCTTTTACATGAGTTTTGAATCTCATAATGACTACTCTGTGATTCACTCAAATATGTCAAAACACAGTAGATGTCAAGTTAAACGAAGTTGCAGGTCTGATATGGACATCTATTAGAAAGAAGGAAAGGGGAACAATGCAAAGATAAGAAGTTAGATGCTATTGAGATAGAAGATAATAGGAAACACAGTCATGGAGAATATGGAAAGGAATCATTGGTTTTTCCTCACCACTTTTTCATGTTCCCTCAGTGCAACTATTCAATAATTTAAATTATTTCTGAATACACATACAAAATGCATTTTGAACAATACTTACCTTACTATCTGCAATGAACTGTTAAGGTCTATTCCATCACTCACCTCCTTGCCCCTCCAAAGACAAGGTCAGCTATAACTTGCTAATGGGACACAACCCAGTCTAAAAAACACTGCTATTGTGGATGTTTATACTTTAGCTGGCCAGCATCTAAACTTGCCTATTCCCCACTGTGAGTAGTATTAGTGAGCATCCCCTCATTAGTAAGAGGTAAGATCTTCCTTCCCATTTGTACACTTGTGTGTACAAAGACCCAGTGAGTTTAAAAATGATTCACAGTAATTGATAAGAATCTACTGTCAGTGATAAGCAGGGAATATACTTTTCTTTTTCCTTAAACACACACACACACAAAATTGCTTTTCTGCTTAATTTAATTGGAGTTGAGTTTTGTTGTTTGCAAAAATAAACTTGACTGATAAACCTACTTGTAAGCATATCCAAGGGCTTCCCTGGTGGCTCAGCAGCAATGAATCTGCCTGCAGTGCAGGAGATGTGGCAGGAACCAGTGGGTTCAATCCCTGGGTCGGGAAGATCCCCCTAGAGAAGGAAATGGCAACCCACTCCAGTATTCCTGCCTGAGAAATCCATGGACAGAGGAGGCTGGTAGGCTACAGTCTATGGAGTGGCAAAGAGTCGGACATGACTTAGTGACTAAGGAACAACAAAGCATATCCACATGAGCAGATATCAAACCACAGTCATAATCATACCTTCCATTGCTTTGGGCAGATTCCCAATTATTTGTTTCTTTTGCAGCCCAATGATATCAGCTAGGAAATCAGATGAAGGGGGAGGCATGCGGAATTTCTGAAAATACATAACAGGCTTTTACAAAAATGTTTGAAAGCAGTTAAAATACTGTCAAAGGTCTAGACTCAGAGCTATGCTATGTAGACTCAGCTCAGTGCTATGAAAAATCTGGACCTTAACTGTTTGCACTGTAAAATGAGAACTGTTTCCTTAATGTGTAAAAATGACTGAATAAGTGAAATACCATTTATCCAACCCTAGCAATTTTCTTTGCTTCCCTGACTATACATTATACTAAAGAAACAAACATTAAAAAACATGTAACTCAGAAAAGCAAAGTACCCTTTATTTTTCAAAGCACTTTCATATACATTACTTTAGTGGATAACATGCCAGGTAAAAACGACACAGAAAAGTGATGATTGAGAGTTCAAGCCTCAGGCTCACCTGGGCTTAAATTCCAGCTCAACCACTTACTAGCTGTAATTTGGATGCATTACTCAGTTTCCTTATGAATAAAATGGGATTTTAAAAAGTATCTCTTATAAGACTATTGTGAGAATTGAAGATGATGCATGCTAAGTATGAATAATAAAGGGCTGAGCACATAGGTAGTAGTATTCAACAAACTAAAGCAGAAAGGAAAATGAAGACCCAAGGAGAATTAGGTTAGGGCTAACAAATTCAAATGCTCTCAAGGGTAAATGGATGAAACAGTCTGATAAAGAATGGAGGAGGCTATGGGAAAATGAAGAGTACATGCCCTTTCTAAAGAAGACAGCTGCTATTCAGCTCCAGATACTTTTTTAAGGGAACTCAATCTTGTGATATTGTCGAGAGGCCAAGAAATATGGATTTTATATAAATTTTACAATTTTCAAAAACACCGATGCCCAAATAAAATGTGACAATGTCAACTACAATCTGGGAACTATAGATTACAGCCCAGGAACTACAGATTGCAATCTGAGATTTTTGCCTAGATTACCAAAAGAAAAACATCAGAGACAAATCTAATCCCAACACAAGGTATCAATCATAACCTTTTTAGCTTTCTACAACTTCTACTTCTTGTTCAATCAGGCTGCCAACCAGCACAGTTTGAAATATATGCACTAGTTGCGAAGTGTGAGAACCTGACTCAAGTCCAAATAAAAAGTTTTCTTGACTTACATGTTTGAATGCCTTTCGGAGAAATCCAAATTCCAAATAGAACTTGTAAAAGTGTAGCTGACTCAATCCCTGCAGTATAAAAACCACCACATTTTTCAGGTGGTTTTGGTGAAAAAGCTGGCACCAGCTGTTGAAAAATCAAACCAATACAGCTAAGACTGAAACTTTTAAGTCAGTTACAGGCATTCAGAAGGGCAGTGTGAAAAAAGCACTGAGCAACAGCTTTCAGAGTTTATCACTGCTCACTGCCTGGAAATGAAGAACAGCTATTATAGCACAGAATTTAAACAAAGATCTCTTGAGGTAATTATTTATTTCATTCAAATCAAGTAGAATACCAAGTGAAACACAATGAATTCAAATCCAAAATCCTATTAAGATGTGTTTTAAACTGGAACTAATTAAGCTCAATTTACAAAGGCTACCTTCAACATCCCAATCTGCTCTACAATCCTTTCTAAGCAAGTAAGCATATGACTGGCTTCAAGAAAGCCAGTTTTAGATAAAGTGACAGAGCAACGGCAGTATCTGTTAATGCAAAGAGGGTTTTTGAGGTATTTAGCTACCCCACCCCCAGACAGAAGTATACATCTGAAAATCTCTCTATTGGTACATACACAAACACAATTTTCATTAGACATTTAATAATGGCACTAAGGATACCAAAACAGTCATATTCTCTTTGCCCTTGATTTGTAGAGAAGAAAAAAGATTGGGATTTTTAATATACGATGTTATTTCAATCAGGTCTCCATCAGAGGTTATAAACTAAAATACCTATAGCAGCCAGACAGATAATATAAATAAGGGAGGCAGGCCAGGTGGGACATTGAAGTATACATCTAAAATGAGAGGCCACTATTCATAGGGACAGTTGCCAGAATTTTTTCAAGAAATATGGATTTTTATAAAGGAATTTCCAATTTAAATTGTTGGTAATTTTGTTTAAGAAATTAGGACATTCTGGGTGGCAAATAAAAATGTCAGGCAGATATGGTTCCCTAGATACAAATTTGAAACCTCAGGTCTATATCCATCTAAAGTTCATCTCATACCTCGGTTTAGGAAAGCTGGATTTGCCCAGAACTGCATACTTCAGCAATTCACATAGCTGGCCATGGGTTACTTCACAGTTTTCAGCAAATAAAACGGTAGATAATCGAGCTTTCTGCAAAAGTAAATCAGGGCATAACAGATTATTGTTATAAACAACAGCAACAAAAACAAGGCAAATTTTAAAATATTCTAGTTTCTTATTATTTTACCATAATATAACCATAAGGAGGGTTCTAATTAATTAGAAATGAAGGTCTAAAACAACCTGTGATATGAGAGTATTAATAAGGTATTTAATAAACACTGATACAGAACCTTAATTATAGATATCCCTAGCTTGTTACGTGCTAGTAATAGCAGGATGAATAAAATATGCTCTTAAGAAGCCCATTCTACCAGGGTGAAAAAATGCAGAAACAGGTAATTCCTATTTAAGATGTAGGTGCTGTTCTAAAGATAAAGGAGCAAAGAGGCTAAAACTGTCTTGGGGGCTTGGAGAATTTTAGAGATAGCATAACTGAGATGAAAATAATGGAACTGGACCTTGAAAGTATGAGTCAGCCGGGTAGGAGGAAACATTGTGCCTAAATACGTAGTTTGGTTTGGCTGGAGACAAGACTGCATGTTTCGTAGAGCAATGGAGATATGAGAGGAAGGTGAAGTTGGAGTCAGATCATAGAAGACCAATGTGGCCTAAGCAAAGGAATCAGACTTTAAGCCTCTCCTTAAAACAGCTTTGTACTTACATAAAGTTATTAAAGTAATTCACACTTATTAAAAAAGAGTCAAATAATAGAGAAGAGTAAAACTGACAATAGATAGGTGAAAATAAGTCACCTGTACTTGTACAATTCAAGTACAACTCATATCATTTTCCTTTTGGTCTGAGAGGCCTCACAGTAACAGTGGTTAGGAGTTCAAGCCCCAGAGTTCCTCTACCTAGGTCAAATACCAAGCTCTACCATTCTAAGTGCTGTAAGATGTTAAGAGGTTAGGGACAAGTACTTTGATCTAAGACTAAGGTTTTTTCATTTACAGAATAATTATAATTCTACCTTATGAAATTATTGGGAAAACCAACAAGGTAATGTACTGAGGCAAGAGTAATGTACTGAAGCCAGTGCCCAACATACCCTAAGATAAGTAAACACCAGTTATTATTATTGCTATTTTCCCATGTGACTATTTAAAGCTAATGCTGAGCACTTACCCACTTCTTACCCCCATCTATTAAATCATTTAATTCTTTTTAAGTGGGCACTACTATTATCCCCATTTTACAAATAAAGAAATGGAGGAATGACAGATAAGTACAGAACCAAAATCAGAATGCAGGCTCCAAAGCTTAAACTCTTTTCGTCTCTATCTTATACTGTCCCCAAGGGATTACACTTTACATTGTTTTGTAACCAACTCCCTCCACCACAAAAAAAAACAAAAAACAAAAACAAAAACCCAGGGAAGGAGTTCCCTGGAAGTCTATTGGTTAGGATTTGGCAAACTGTAATTGCTGTAGCTCACGGTTCAATCCCTGGTAAGGGAAAAGAGACCCTGCAAGCCGCTTGGTATGGGGGGTGGGGGAAATCTGTAAGTATATTTCCATAGCTGTTAAATATAACAAACGTCAATTTTAATAATAGTCCACTCTCTCAACTTACCTAAAAACTTACAGCTTATCTAAAAAAAATTCCCAATTGATGACACTTGTTTAAATTATAAAAAATATTATGATGAGGACCCTTGTATAGACATCCTTGCATGTCTATTCTCTCAGAATAAATTCCTGGTCAAATAATCATGTACATTGTACAGGAGATAGGG
The DNA here is from genome assembly GCF_055505025.1 of Bos grunniens. Lineage (NCBI taxonomy): Eukaryota > Metazoa > Chordata > Mammalia > Artiodactyla > Bovidae > Bos > Bos grunniens. The sequence goes on from NC_141189.1 coordinate 24,222,751, forward strand.
ATAAAGACCACCCCCATGGAAAAGAAATGCAAAAAAGCAAAATGGCTCTCTAGGGAGGCCTTACAAATAGCTGTGAAAAGAAGAAAAGTAAAAAGCAAAGGAGAAAAGGAAAGATATAAACATCTGAATGCAGAGTTCCAAAGAATAGTAAGGAGAGATAAGAAAGCCTTGCTCAGCGATCAATGCAAAGAAATAGAGGAAAACAACAGAATATGGAAGACTAGAGATCTCTTCAAGAAAATTAGAGATACCAAGGGAACATTTCAGGCAAAGATGGGCTCGATAAAGGACAGAAATGGTATGGACCTAACAGAAGCAGAAGATATTAAGAAGAGGTGGCAAGAATACACAGAAGAACTGTACAAAAAAGATCTTCACAACCCTGATAATCACGATGGTGTGATCACTCACCTAGAGCCAGACATCCTGGAATGTGAAGTCAAGTGGGCCTTAGAAAGCATCACTACGAACAAAGCTAGTGGAGGTGATGGAATTCCAGTTGAGCTATTCCAAATCCTGAAAGATGATGCTGTGAAAGTGCTGCACTCAATATGCCAGCAAATCTGGAAAACTCAGCAGTGGCCACAGGACTGGAAAAGGTCAGTTTTCATTCCAAACCCAAAGAAAGGCAATGCCAAAGAATGCTCAAACTACCGCACAACTGCACTCATCTCACATACTAGTAAAGTAATGCTCAAAATTCTCCAAGCCAGGCTTCAGCAGTACGTGAACCGTGAATTTCCAGATGTTCAAGCTGGTTTTAGAAAAGGCAGAGGAACCAGAGATCAAATTGCCAACATCCACTGGATCATGGAAAAAGCAAGAAAGTTCCAGAAAAACATCTATTTCTGCTTTATTGACTATGCCAAAACCTTTGTCTGTGTGGATCACAATAAACTATGGAAAATTCTCAAAGAGATGGGAATACAAGACCACCTGACCTGCCTCTTGAGAAACCTATATGCAGGTCAGGAAGCAACAGTTAGAACTGGACATGGAACAACAGACTGGTTCCAAATAGGAAAAGGAGTATGTCAAGGCTGTATATTGTCACCCTGCTTATTTAACTTCTATGCAGAGTACATCATGAGAAACGCTGGGCTGGAAGAAGCACAAGCTGGAATCAAGATTGCCAGGAGAAATATCAATAACCTCAGATATGCAGATGACACCACCCTTATGGCAGAAAGTGAAGAGGAACTAAAAAGCCTCTTGATGAAAGTGAAAGGGGAGAGTGAAAAAGCTGGCTTAAAGCTCAACATTCAGAAAACGAAGATCATGGCATCTGGTCAGATCATGGCATCTGGTCCCATCACTTCATGGGAAATAGATGGGGGAAAAATGCAGTATCAGACTTTATTTTTGGGGGCTCCAAAATCACTGTAGATGGTGATTGCAGCCATGAAATTAAAAGACGCTTACTCCTTGGAAGGAAAGTTATGACCAACCTAGATAGTATATTCAAAAGCAGAGACATTACTTTGCCAACAAAGGTCCGTCTAGTCAAGGCTATGGTTTTTCCTGTGGTCATGTATGGATGTGAGAGTTGGACTGTGAAGAAAGCTGAGTCTCAAAGAACTGATGCTTTTGAACTGTGGTGTTGGAGAAGACTTGAGTCCCTTGGACTGCAAGGAGATCCAACCAGTCCATTCTGAAGGAGATCAGCCCTGGGTGTTCTTTGGAAGGAATGATACTAAAGCTGAAACTCCAGTACTTTGGCCACCTCATGCGAAGAGTTGACTCATTGGAAAAGACTCTGATGCTGGGAGGGTTTGGGGGCAGGAGGAGAAGGGGATGACAGAGGACGAGATGGCTGGATGGCATCACTGACTCAATGGACGCGAGTTTGAGTGAACTCTGGGAGATGGTGATGGACAGGGAGACCTGGTGTGCTGTGATTGATGGGGTTGCAAAGAGTCAGACAGAACTGAGCGACTGAACTGAACTGAATCACGTATACCTTACATTCTGACAATATTGCTAACTCCTGAAAAAATATACAAATTTATACTTATCAAATAAAAATATACAATACTGACAATGTATGAAGGACTCTATATGTAGCAGTGAGTAATCACAGTTGCCAAACATGGGATGTCAGAGCCTGAGTAGGATGAAGAGAGCATACTACACAGGACGAAGTCCAGGCGAATGCAGAGTTCCAGAAGGAGTGGTAAGAGAGCCTTCTTAAATGAACAGTGAAAAGAAATAGAGGAAAATAATAGAATGGGAAAGACCACAGAACTCTTCAAGAAAACGGAAGATGTTGCAGAGAGGAAGCCAATTCTGACTCCATTATGGAACTGTTTCTTTGACTTGCTTTTCGTTGCTTTTGTTATTATATATAATCATACAGGATGGTCTGCCTCAGAGAATCCTGCCCCTCTGCCTGACTGTTCTGAACTAAAATGTCTTTGTTCAGAACCCTGTCCACCTGTGGATGACAGGAAGGAAAAATTAACACATCCCCTGCCTGAGGCTTGCCATTCTAGGAGATGTTTGCAAAACTAATGGCCTTTTTACTTTGCTTCTTTCTCTCTACCTTTAAAAGAACCTGGCATCCAGCCCCCAATAAAATGTTACTTTGAGGTGCTAGTCTGCCATCTTCTCAGTCTGTCGGCTGTTCCTTACCTCAACACCTTGTCTGTCGGATTCACTGGCCTATTGTGCAGTGAGCAGAGGAAGCTTGGACTCGGTAACAGAGATCCCAAGGAAACATTTCATACAAAGATGGGCACAATGAAGAATAGAAACGGTAAGGACCTAACAGAAGCAGAAGATATAAAGAAGAGGTGGCAAGAATACAAAGAAAAAACTGTACAAAAAACGTTATAATGACCCAAATAACCATGATGGTGTGGTCACTCACCTAGAGCCAGACATCTTAGGAGTGTGAAGTCAAGTGGGCCTTAGGAAGCATTATTATGAACAAAGCTAGTGGAGGTGATGGAATTCCAGGTGAGTTATTTCAAACCCTAAAAGATGATGCTGTTAAAGTGCCACACTCAATATGCCAGCAAATTTGGAAAACTCAGCAGTGGCCACAGGACTGGAAAAGGTCAGTTTTCATTCAAATTCCAAAGGGCAATGCCAAAGGATGTTCAAATTACCATGCAGTTTCACTCATTTCACATGCTAGCAAGATTATGCTCAAAATCCTTCAAGCTAGGCCTCAGCAGTACGTAAACTGAGAACTTCCAGATGTACAAGCTGGATTTAGAAAAGGCAGAGGAACCAGAGATCAAATTGCCAACATCCTTTGGATCATAGAAAAAGCAAGAGAGTTCCAGAAAAACATCTACTTCTGCTTCTTTGACTATGCCAAAGCCTTTGACTGTGTGGATCACAACAAACTGTGGAAAATTCTTAAAGAGATGGGAATACCAGACCACCTTACCTGCCTCCTGAGAAACCTGTATGCAGGACAAGAAGCAATAGTTAGAATCGGACACGGAACGGACTGCTTCAAAATTGGGAAAAGAGTACGTCAAAGGCTGTACATTGTTATGCTGCTTATTTAACTCATATGCAGAGTACATCATGCGATGTGCCAGCCTGGATGACTCACAAGCTGGAATCAAGATTGCTGGGAGAAATACCAACAACCTCAGATATGCAGATGATACCACTTTAACAGCAGAAAACGGAAAGGAACTAAAGAGCCTCTTGATGAAGGTGATAGAGGAGAGTGAAAAAGCTTGCTGAAAACTCTACATTCAAAATACAAAGATCTTAGCATCCAGTCCCACCACTTCATGGCAAATTGATGGGGAAAAATGGAAACAGTGACAAATGTTATTTTCTTGGGCTCCAAAATCACTGTGAATGGGACTGCAGCCATGAAATTAAGATGCTTGCTCCTTGAAAGAAAAGCTATAACAAACCTAGACAGTGTATTAAAAAGCAGAGACATCACTTTGCCAACAAAGATCTGTATAGTCTAAGCTATGGTTTTTCTAGCAGTCATGTATGGATGTGAAAGCTGGACCATAAAGAAGGCTTCATGCGGGCTGAATGCCCAGGAGTTGATGCTTTCGAACTGTGGTGCTGAAGAGGATTCTTGAGAGACCCTTGGACAGCAAGGAGACCAATCCAGTCAATCCTAAAGGAAATCAACCCTGAATATTCACTGGAAGGACTGATGCTGAAGCTCCAGTATTTTGGCTACCTGACGCAAAGAGCCTACTCATTGGAAAAGACCCTGATGCTGGGAAAGAGTGAGGGCAAGAGAAGGGGGCAACAGAGGAAGAGATGGTTGGGTGGCATCTGTGACTCAATGGACATGAGTTTGAGCAAACTCAAGGAATTAACAAAGGACAGAGACGCCTAGCATGCTGCAGTTGATGGGGGTCACAAAGAGTTGGACATGACTTTGTGACTGAACAACAAGGGTTAGGAAACCAGAATATACATTGCAGGACAGTGGCCCAGTGTGAAGTGTCAAAGCCTGAGCAGTATGAGAAGGGTATCCATGCAGTGGGAACTGGAGAGCAGTGAAGCTGGCATCAGATGTAAGAAGTTGTTTAGGGTAAGGAGGGCACCAGTCCTGAGGGACAAATGGTAGTGTCACTGAATTCAGAGCCTGAAAAGGGTATGTGCAGGCATCCACCATGTGAGTAGCTTGTCACAGTAGCAATGAAGGCATTCACAACGGAGAGTGACCTGGTACATTATGGAGAATGACCAGAGCCTAAGCTGGGTGAGGAGAGTGTGAGGGTGTGAGGCAATGGCAGAAAGAGGGGACCAAATCAAATATATTTGAAGGTAACAAGAGTCAAAATTTTCAGCTATATAAGGAAGTTATAAATATGAAAAGGGAGACAACTAGAATGAACTCAGTGGAATTGGATTGGAAGCAGAGATTCTGATATGAATTGACAGTTTTTCAATATGTATAGATATATCTATATCTATATATATATATATATTTTTAATGTAAACATATGTATGTGTGTATAAATCTATACACACGTATTTCTTAGCTCTCATTTGGAATATTGACATCCCAACAGCAATTAGCACATCTAGCACCCAGATCTTGAATTTCTAAATGTCATTCTCCACTAAAAAGAACCAAGTCTCCTCAGAGAGATGGCTGATTTCAGGGCTAAGACAGGGGAAGCACAGAAGAGTCTGAAATATCTTTTTGTGCCAGAAAAATAAGGAAATGCTCAAGAGTGATCAGGTCCACGTCAAAGGGACACAGAAGCTAGCTTAATGATCAAATCTGGGATATTTTGAGCACCAAAATATAGTAATGGATTATAATTAATTGAATAAAATAAGTATCCACAAATTCATACTAATAAAAAATGAATAAACTGAAAGTTTAATGAGGAAGCAACTCCCCACAAAATAACAGAAAAAGAGCAACTTTAGAGAAATTTAGCACATACTTTCTTAATCAAATGATTAAGGTTAATATCATCAGTACTGGTACAAGTCAAATTAGGGTACAACCTTAACACAAGAGAACATAGTATCACTTCTGTGACATTCCTGTCAAAGATGTATAACCTGAATCTAATAATGAGAAAACAAACCTAACTTGAGGGACATTCTCACATTCTACAAAATAACTGGTACAGGTTCTTCAAAGGTAGTAAAGCCACAAATGTCAAAGACTGAACAATTGTTTGCATTGAAGGAAACATAACTAAAGTAACACATTTATTCTAAACTAGATCTTATTGCTAAACAGGACGTTATTAGAACTGGAGAAACCTGAATGGGATCTGAGAATTAGATGGTAGCATATATCCATGTTATTTCCTAATTTTGCTGGTTGCATTTTAGTTATTAGATATTAGAAAATATGTAAACACTAAAATATGTGGGTGGATAAAAGTTTCTGATACTGTCCTCGCAAATTTTAAGTTTGAGACGGTTTCAAAATAAAGTGATGAGACTGTCAACTTCAACTTTCTACCACGTTAACCTTTAAAAAAAAAAATTGTTTTGCCAATCTGATAGGCTCCCCCAAAAGGAAACACATTTTAAAAGACTTCATGGCACTAATTCCCTTACTATTGTTTATCTCTCTCTCCACTAGAAAGGTAGTAGCGATCTTTGTTTACTCACTAATGTTCCCCAAGTGCCTAGAAAGACAATAGAAATCTGATGACTATGTGGATGAATGCCACAGAATGCTCAAGAAATGGTAGATTATCAGCTTTATTAGTCCATTACTGGAATGTAAACTGCACGGGGGCAGGAAATTTTGTGCTTTTATGCACTGGTATATTTGCAGAACCTAGAACAATTCCTGCACACAGAAGACTTCAAAATATTTGTTGAACATTCTTGTCGCGTGCCAGGCACAATACCGGTTTTAAACCGCCCATACCAGCCCCAAGGTAAATGGTATTGTGTTATTATCTGGGAGTTCCAAACTGCCTCGGGCTGCCCAGTCGGGATCCCCCATTGCTCACCTTGGCTACAGGCTGCTGCCTTTCCTCAAGATCCCAATGGGATCTCGTCGCCTCAGCGGCCCCGACCACCTTGCTCGGAATCAGCCTCCTCTTTCTGCCCTTCTTGAGGGTGCTCCCGCTCCTTTTCCTCTCTGGCTCCATGAACCTGTTGAGAAAGATCGCTTTTTAGCGCTGTGAGAAAACCCCGACGCCCTGATGGCCCGGGCTGTCTCCAGAGTGGGGAGGAGCAAGGGCTTCGACAGCCTACCTACCACCCTTCTCAGGTCCTCTCAAATCAGTTTACAGAGCGCTCCCCGCCCACCGTAGAAAGCGAGGGCACCAACCGTCTTCCCTGTTACTCCACGCAGAAAACGACTCAGCATCAAGCCAAACGGCTTTACTGCCGACGCTGGAGGCCGAATTCGAAACGGTTCCCCAACGGCGCAAACGCGCCTCCGTCAGTTAGGAAGAGGGAAGGGAGCGCTTTGTAACTGCTTCTCTGCCAAAAACCACTCCCCAAACCCCGTATCCCCGAAGACGCCGAAAGAAGCCGGGAGAGAGTAAAGATGACCGCCGCCTCTGCCTCAGCCACAGGCAGAGAAGCCGCCGCAGCAGCCTCCCCAACAGCGCGGGGCGTTTGAATGGGCCGGAAGTGGGGGTACAGAGACTTCCGGCAGTTGGGCTGAGGCTAGAAAGGAACGTCAGGGATGGCGACCAAGAGACTCGCACGGTATGCAAGGCGGTTCTGGGCGGTGGCGGGGGATCGCTCCTGATCCGGTGCTGGCGTCCGCGTCAGTGTCCGCGGTGTTCAGCTTCCATTTTCTGCAGTTAGGGCGTGCACTGGCCAGCCTGAACTGGAAGGTCACTCTTCTGGGACTTCAGTCTGGAGCCTCAGTCAGCTCTTTGTTGGAGCGTGAAGGACCAGGGAGGGCTGTCTACTCTGTGCCCCTCAGCCAGTGTCTGCCTATTCTAGGTCTCCGGGAACATTAAGAACGGCCCTAGGGGACCATTTGGAGGTCACCGGCAGCTATCAAGATTACTCCACCTATCAAGCTGTTCACCCTACCACTTACTAGTGATCTGTTTAATTCACAGTGTGAATCATGGCCTCTTTCCTGATTCTTGGACACGCTTTTCACATTTCTAATTAATAGAAACAGTGGAATGCATTCGTGAAAGCATGGGTTTCACAGTTGGATCATCCTGGTTTCACATAGTAAATACGTGTTTTCTGGCAAATTGCCGAATTTGATTTCTCACCCATTAAATGTAGGTAGCAGAAAGGACCGTTTTGTACAGTTGTTGAGGATGAAATGAGATCACCATCTTGATTCAGTGCGTAATATGTCCGTAAAGAATCTGCCTGTAGTTCAGAAGACCGGGGTTTGATCCCTGGATTGGGAAGATCCCCTGGAAAAGGAAATGGCACCCCACTCCAGTATTCTTGCCTGGAGAATTCCTTGGACAGAGGATTCCAAGAATCAGAAGACTGACTAAACTACCACCACCATTATATGGTAAAGAATCAATAGATGTTAGCCATTATTCTCAACTTCCCATCACAGGTCAAACAGGGAAGCTAGAATGAGCGGTGTCTGCCTGGTCTACCTAGCAAAGTATTGAATAGTTTTGTCTCAGGACACTTAAGATGTCAGTAAGCTAAAGACCTCAGTAAGCATATAAGCAGATATTCGCTGGAGAAAGACAACCAGACATGACTTTCTCAATATTAAAGAAGCCATTTTGTGGTCTGAGGCTGGCCACAGTGATCCTTTAAAAATTTTTTTTTTTATTTTGTTTTTGGCTGCCCTGGGTCTTTGTTGCTGTGCGCAGGCTTTTCTCTAGTTGCAGCAAGCAGAGGCTACTCTCTAGCTGTGGTCTGCAGGTTTCTCATTGAGATGGCTACTCTTTGTTTCAGAGCACAGGCTCTAGGGTGCACTGGCTTTGGTAGTTGGGGAGGGCGAGCTCAGTAGTTGTGCTCCATGGGCTTAGTTGCCCCTCAACGTGTGGAGTCATCCTGGAGCAGGGATTGAGCCCATGTCCCCTGCATTGGCAAGTGGATTCCTAACCACTGGACTGCCAGAGAAGTTCAGAAATTAATGCTATTAAAGAAACAAAGAATGCAGAAACAGCTGTTACCAGGCAAGAGAAGTAACAGTGGCAAAGATAATATCTCAGAAGTAAAGACTTAGTCCTGAGAGTTTCCTAGTGGTCCAGTGGTTAAGGCTCCCAGCTTCCATTGCAGAGGGTACAAGATTGATCCCTGCTCTGGAAACCAATATCCTGCAAGCTGCCAAAAAGAAAAAAAAAATTCCTAGTTCTGTTTCAATGGTAAAAATTAGCCTGAAGCACTCAACCACCCAATCACCTGGAACCCAAGGGGTGATGATGTTGACCTTTTTGACTCTCTTGACTTCAATCAGCTAATGTTTAGAATCTCAACCACCTAAGCTCTTACATGAAACATGCATGTACCCTTAGCTTAAACTTACCCAGTTTTGCAGTTTAGGGGCAACACTGGCGTGGGAAACACCAGGAAAGATCCCTAGTGTTATACTTACTTGCTGCAATTAATAAATCCTTCCTTCTGCTCTTTGCCTTGGTGGTCTTTTGGCTTGACACCTACCAAGAGGCTTCAGGTAACAAGCTATTCCCTTTCTGTGGACTTAGAATATTACCCATAAGGATCCTTTATTATATATTACCTTACACTAGTTTTCCATGAATATCTAGTTTACTTACCCAGATATTTTAAACTCCTAGAAGACTGGACCTGCCCTCTCTCCTCTCCACTGTGCTCTTCACATAGCAAAGGCTGGAAAAAAACAGAAGCAAAATTAACTTAGGTTTTCAATGCATCTTTACAACCACTTGAGTTCCTCATTATTACTATAAAATAATAGGAGCACAGAGAAACAGTCTGTTTGCAAATATGCACTTTGAAGCCCATGCAGGGAGAATGACTTGTTAAGTCGCTTAGTCATGTCTGACTCTTTGTGACCACATGGACTGCAGTATGCCAGGCTTTTCTGTCTTTTACTGTCTCCTAAAGTTTGCTCAAACTCTTGTCCATTAAGTCGATGATGCCATCCAACCATCTCATCTTCTGTTGCCCCCTTCTCCTCCTACCCTCAATCTTTCCCAGCATCAGGATCTTTTCCAATGAGTCAGCTCTTCGCATCAGGTGGCCAAAGTATTGGAGCTTCAGCTCCAGCATCAGTCCTTCCAGTTGAATATTCGGGGTTGATTTCCTTTAGGATTGACTGGTTTGATCTTGCTGTCCAAGGACCTCTCAAGAGTCTTCTCCAGCACCAGAATTTGAAAGCATCAGTTCATCAGCATTCAGCCTTCTCTGTGGTCCAACTCTCACATACGTACTTGACTACTGGAAAAACCATAGTTTTGACTAGACGGACCTTTGTCGGTAAAGTAATGTCTCTGCTTTTTAATATGCTGTCTAGGTTGGCCATAGCTTTTCTTCCAAGGAGCAAGCATTTTTTGATTTCATGGCTGCAGTGATCATCCACAGTGATTTTGGAGCCCAATAAAATAAAGTCTGTCACTTTTCCATTGTTTCCCCATCTATTTGTCACGAAGTGATGGGACCAGATGCCATCATCTTCGTTGTTTGAATGTTGAGCTTTGAGCCAGTTTTTTGATTTTCTTCTTTCATGTTCATCAAGAGGCTCTTTAGTTCCTCTTCACTTTCTGCCATAAGGGTGGTGTTATCTGCATATCTGAGGTTATTGATATTTCTCCCATCAGTCTTGATTCCCCCTTGAGCTTCATCCATGTCAGCATTTCTCATGATGTACTCTTCATATAAGTTAAATAAGCAGGGTGACAATATACAGCATTGACTTACTCCTTTCCCAATTGGGAACCAGTCTGTTGTTCCATGTCCAGTTCTAACTGTTGCTTCTTGACCTGCATACAGGTTTCTCAGGAGGCAGGTAAGGTGGCCTGATATTCCCATCTCTTGAAGAATTTTTGACAGTTTGTTGTGATCTACAGTCAAAGGCTTTAATGTAGTCATTGAAGCAGAAGTAGATACTTTTCTGGAATTCCCTTTTTCTATGATTCAACAGATGTTGGCAATTTGATCTCTGGTTCCTCTGCCTTTTTTAAATCAAACTTGTACATCCGGAAATTTTGAGATCACGTACTGTTTGAAGCCTAGCTTGAAGAATTTTGAGCATTACCTTGCTAGCATGTGAAATGAGTGCAGTAGTTTGTGCAGTAGTTTGAACATTCTTTGGTAGAATGACTGCTAAAGTCAGAAGAGTGCAAAGAACCAAAGTCTTTTGCCCTCAAAGTCTAGTTCAGTTTCCTCTCAATCACAATACATTAGTATATTAATGAGGGTTATACCATCAGTTTGTTAACTTATGTAAACAGGAATATGAATGATTTTGTTGAACATACCTGGATTGTTTTACATTTTTAGGCAGCTTGGATTAATTAGGAGAAAATCAATTCCACCAGCAAATGGAAACCTAGGAAGAAGCAAATCTAGTAAGTAATGTGCCTCATTTCTTTACATTCTGTAGTCTTGCACTTTTAACACTGGTAAAGGACTCTCTGATCTTTTGCAGAGCAGTTGTTTGACTACTTAATCATCATTGATTTTGAGTCAACATGTTGGAATGATGGGAAACGCCACCGGAGTCAGGAAATAAGTAAGTCTGCACTTGACTGCCAATGGCCAAAGATCCCCTGGAGAAGGGCACAGCAACCCACTCTAGTATTCTTGCCTGGAGAATCCCATGGACAGAGGGGCCTGGTGGGCTGCAGTCCATAGCGTTGTTGGACATGACTGAAGCAACTTAGCACACAGCACACACAATGCTAAATAAGAAAACAAAATGATCTGTGGATTGGTAATTTACTATGAAATCTGATGACAAAAAAGACCCACAAACCTAATACTTAAGTGTGTCATCATATAAAATAATTGTTTCAAAATCTCAAATACATAGAAATTGATGAAAAAAATACCTTTGCAAAAAGAACTATGTTTCAACTTTCATATGGTCTTCTAATTATGGAAATACATTCAAGAGTTTTAAATAGGTATACATGTAACTTTAATAGTTTGATTTATTCTTTGGCATAATTTTATATAACCATTACATTACACTGCTTTGGTCATTTTAATGTGCTGTCACTAAAACAATGATTATTTAATAATACTGTGTGAAGGTAATATCAATATATACTTAATTTAAAGTGATTGCAGCATTAGTTTAACAATTATGTATTCAACTGTCGTTTGATGATTCTTTCATGTAGTTGAATTTCCAGCTGTATTACTGAACACATCAACTGGAGAGATTGAATCTGAGTTCCATGCTTATGTTCAGCCTCAGGAACATCCAATTCTTTCTGAATTTTGCATGGAACTGACAGGCATAAAGCAGGTATGCCCTCTCTTTTTCCCACTTCTCATCCTCCCATTCCAACAAAAAACAAGCAGGAAAGATGTAAATATTAAAACTCAGAAAGAAAATAAAAGCTATATGCCATGTGGAATTAGATTCATTCACTGTTAGAAATACTGTCCCCTCCAGAAGCCCATTGGAATCTTTAAAAATCAGAAAAAACTGGACTTCCACAGTGGTCCAATGATTATGACTCTGTACTCCCACTGCAGAGGTCGTGGGTTTGATCCCTGGTTGAGAAATTAAGATTCCCCCATGGTACAGCCAAAAAAAAAAAATTGGAAAGAATAGTGTTATAAAAATGTGTATCAAATATATTTTATGAAAATTAAGTGATATCAGATTTCTGCCTATCAGGATATCTTTATTGTATTTCTGTGTGATTTTAGATTAGTCAATGTAATTTTTCTTATCTTGCAGAATTCTAATTGTTGTATTATCTCTCTCCTATGTGTTTTAACATCTTTTCACTAGATAAACTGCCAGCTAAAACCTCTTCTTCCTAAAAACTATCCTCCTCATAGTGCCTAATTATGTGTGCAATAATTATGGAATTCAGTTATTGAATTCAGATTATATGACTTTATTTAGGCTCAAGTTGATGAAGGAGTCCCTCTGAAGATTTGTTTATCTCAGTTCTGTAAATGGATTCAGAAGATTCAGCAACAGAAGAAAATTATTTTTGCTACTACAGTGTCAGATATTTCCACTTCTGAAGTAAAATTATGTGCGTTTGTTACTTGGTCAGGTAAAAAAAATAACTTATATTTAGCAATCATTAATGAGTAGCATTGCCACTAGGTAATTCTTTATCTCTAGTAAGAATTACACTTGTTACCTTCCTGGCCACAAAAAGAAATCTTAAATGTCTAGCATGACGTTAACCAACAAAAGTAAACTTATTCATATTTAAAAATTTTTAAACACCTTTAAAAGTTAAGCTCTAAATTTTAAGAATCTTTCTAGATTTCTCTGTTCTCCTGAATCTGGGCAAAGACAGGTGAAAGATTTTTTATCATGGTATTTCTACAACTTTGATAAAAAGAATCCATATTCACCTTGCAATCTTTGCTTTTATACTTTCACGCTTCTAATGTAGACATCAAGGGAAAAAATGGGCCATTTAAAGTACATCTTTTATATGCCCTGATAGAGCATTGCCATTAATAGTCATTGTTAACAGTGCTCTGTCATTGACAGCATAGCATTGATAATTGTGTATGGGTCTGTATGATCAGGCCATTCAAGATGGCTGTTCTTTTGTTCTCTGTATACCCCTGTTTGACCTATACCCTACTCATATGACTGACCTCCCCTCTTGATATATACTTGCCCTTAGCCCCAGCTAGTGATTGTTCTAATCTTTAGATCTTTAGACCAGAATCTTTATCTCCACCATGATAGCTTATCAAAGGGACATGAGGGCTTTCTCCTCAGCTGGTTTCCCTGGTAACTGATGAACCAACTGATATCAATTCCCTCTATAACTGGTAAAACCTTGCCGAAGACTGCTGCCATGATGTCCTGCCCACCATCTGCTTCACATGATGGAGTATGCTCCAAGACCATGCTTCAGACATGTACAATCCCCCTGTTCATTAAACCCTTGATGTCTCTGTCACTGACTCTGGGCTCTTTCTTTGGTCTTAAGGTTGGGCAAGTATAGTACTTGCATGGCTGTGGGGTATAGCCCAACAGGGTCCCTGTAAGATGTTTGGTTTCTCAGTTACATTAATATTTTCTAGAATGTTGAAAGCAGATAATCTTTTCCATCTAAGCCTTGTGATGTGACACCTTACTCTTCTTTCTGAAATGTCAATGTGTTTTACTGGGCTTTTAAGAAATCATTTTGAAACTTAGTTACTGACCTAATTTCTTACTAGTAAGTTATGAGTAATTTTTAAATATTAGGGCAAAAAAATCTTACTCTTCTATTATGTGTTGCATAGTATATAATATATACCATATGTTGTATATGCTATATATAAAATATAGTATAGTGTGTGTTGTTATATATTATTCTAAGTTCTGTTTTATGTCGACTTTCAGCATTTTGTTTATAAATAATAGCGTAAGTAAAAACCATTAGCATCATTGACTTTGTTCTAATATTCTTGATGCAGATTGGGACTTGGGGGTTTGCCTGGAGTATGAATGTAAAAGAAAACAACTGTTAAAACCTGTGTTCCTTAATTCTTGGATTGATCTCAGAGTAACTTACAAGGTAAGGGGGCATGTTCACTTTCCTTCTGTTGAAAAGTTATTAAACTTTATCCCACACATAGGCTTCCCTGATAGCTCAGTTGGTGAAGAATCCACCTGCAATTCAGGGGATCCCGGTTTGATTCCTGGATCAGAAAGATCTGCTGGAAAAAGGATAGGCTACCCACTCCAGTATTCTTGGGCATCTCTTGTGGTTCAGCTGGTAATGCAGGAGACCTAGCTTTAATCCCTGGGTTGGGAAGATCCCCTGGAGAAGGGAAAGGCTACCTACTCCAGTATTCTGGCCTGGAGAATTCCAAGAACTGTATAGTCCATGGGGCTGTAAAGAGTCAGACACGACTGAGCGACTTTCACTTCACACATGGGTATGGGTTTCTACAAACAAAATATTTTGTTTTGAAGCCTCCATATAAATACTTAAAATATATAAAAACAACACAAAAATAAGCACATTTCAAATCTAATAGAATAAAAATCATGAGAAATAAATGGCTAACTGTATAGCCTCTCACATAGTAATTATTTTTTAAAATATATTGTCTTTCATTTGACTAGATTTTCTATAGAAGAAAACCAAAAGGACTCAGTGGTGCCCTGCAAGAAGTGGGAATGCAATTCTTGGGGCGAGAACATTTTGGTTAGTATATCTTGAGATTAATTTTATTATGTAAGTCATTTTATTTTTATACAGTCTTTCATTTGCATCTCATTTTTCAATGATGTCATTAACAAAGAATATCCTCAGCCTGGAAAAAGCCCTAGTCTATACATTCAGATTATTTCCAAGATTTTCAAATTACCACTTCCTTAAAATATTGTAAAGTTTTATATAAGACTGTTATCTAGTGGATTTCTAGTTTCTTAAAAAAAAAAATGAAAAGAATTAGCCATATCAAATGGAGACTGTAAACAAATGCCCAAATAATAGAGTAGACTAGTGAAAAAACTGAACAAGATGATTAGATTATGCATAAAACATGATCCCTACAGAATGTTGGTCATATTTTTTATATATATTTTAGTTTTATTCAATTATAGTTGATTGACAATGTTGTGTTCATTTCAGGTGTACAGTAAAATGATTCTTACATACATATACATGTATTCTTTGTTAGATTCTTTTCTCATTTGGGTTATCATAGAATATTGATTAGAATTTCTTGTGCTATACAGTAGGTCCTTGTTGGTTATCTATCTTATATATGGTAATGTGTGCATGTTCATCCCAAGCTTTTGACTTATACCTCACCCCTTTTTCCCCCTCATATCTGAAAGTCTGTTTTTGTTTTGTAAATAAGTTCATTTATATCTTTTTTAAAAATCAGATTCCATGTATGAGTGATATCATATTTGTCTTTCTGTCTGACATACTTCATGTAGTATGATAATCTTTAGGTCAGTCCATGTGACTACAAATGGCATTATTTCATTCCTTTTTATGGATGAGTAATGTTCAATTGTATATATGTGCCACATCTTCTATATCCATTCCTCTATTGAACATTTAAATTGCTTCCATGTCTTGGCTGTTATAAACAGTGGTGCAGTGAACATTAGGGTGCATATATCTTCAGATTATGGTCTTCCCTGAATATATGCCCAGGAGTGGGATTGCTGGATCATAATGGTAGTTCTATTTTTAGTTTTTTTAAGGTATCTGCATACTGTTCTGTAGTGGTTGTACCAATTTACATTCCTACTGACAAGGTAGAAGGGCTCCCTTTTCTCCACAGCCTTTCCAGCATTTATTGTTTGGAGACTTTTTGATGATGGCAATTCTGACTGGCGTGAGATGATACCTCATTGTAGCTTTAATTTGCAATTTTCTGATAATAAGTGATGTTGAATATCTTTTCATGTGCTTTTGGCCATCTGGTGTGTCTTTGGAGAAATGTTTGTTTGGATCTTCTGTCCATTTTTCAATTGGGTGATTTGGTTTTTTGGCATAGAGCTGCATGAGTTATTTATTTTGTTTGTTTATTTTGAAGATTAATCTCTTGCTTGTTGCTTCATTTGCACATATTTTCTCTGATTCTGTGAGTTGTCTTTTCATTTTGTTTATTGGTTTCTTTGCTATGCAAAACATTTAAATTTAATTAGGTCCCAATTGTTTATTTTTATTTTCATTTTCATTACTCTAGCAGGTAGATCAAAATAAAAACTGCTGTGATTTATGTCAGAGAATGTTCTGCCTGCATATCCCTCTAAGAGTTTTATGGTGTCTGGGTTTACATTTAGGTCTTTGATCCATTTTGAGTTTATTTTTTGTGTATATTGTTAAAGAGTATTCTAATTTTGCTCTTTTACATGTAGCTGTCCAGTTTTCTCAGCATCATTTATTGAAGAGACTGTTTTTTTCTCCATTGTATATTCTTGCATCCTCTATCATAGATTAATTGACCATGGATATATGAATTTATCTCTAGGTTTTCTATCTTGTTCCATTGATCTATATATCTGTTTTTGTGCCAGTTTAATACTATTTTGATTACTATAGCTTTGTAGTATAGTCTGAAGTCAGGAAGCCTGTTTCCCCTAGCTCGGTTTTTTTTTTTTTTTTTTTTTTTGGTCAAGATTGCTTTGGTGATTTGGGGTCTTTTGTGTTTTCCTACAAATTGTAACTTTTTTTTTGTTCTAATTCTGTGGAAAATGCCACTGATAATTTGGTAGGAATTGCATTGAGTTTGTATATTGCTTTGGATAATATGGTCACTTCACAATATTGGTGCTTCCAGTCCAAGAACACAGTATATCTTTCCATCTGTTTGTGTTATCTTTGATTTCTTTCAGCAGTATCATAAGATATGCTGTATTTCATATAACACTGTGAAGTGTTCTGAGTATAGGTCTTTTGTCTCCTGAGGTAGGTTTATTCCTAGGTATTTTATTCTTTTTGATGCAGTGGTGAATGAGGTTGTTTCTTTAATTTCTCTTTATGCTCTTTCATTGTTAGTGTATAAGAATGCAAGATTTCTGTGTGTTGATTTTGTATCTTGAAATTTTACCAGATTTGTTGATGAACTCTAGTAGTCTTCTGGTAGCATCTTTAGGATTTTCTATGACTAGTATCATGTCATCAGCAGCCAGTATCAGTTTTACTTCTTCTTTTCCAATTTGGATTCCTTTTATTTGGTTTTTTTCTTTTCTGATTGTGATGGCTAGGACTTCTAAAACTATGTTGAATAAAAATGGTGAGAGTGGACATTCCTGCCTTGTTCCTGATCTTAGAGGGAATGCTTTCAGCTTTTCACCATAGAGAATGATGTTAGCTGTGGGTTTGTGATATATGGCCTTTATTATTTTAGGGTAAGTTCTCTCTATTCCCACTTCCTTCAGAGCTTTTATCATAAATGGGTGTTGAATTTTTGTCAAAATCTTTTTCTGCATCTATTAAGATAATCATGTGGTTTTATTTTTTAGTCTTTTTATTTTAGAGCATAGTTGATTAATAATGTTATTAGTTTCAGGTATACAGCAAAGTGATTCAGCTCTACATATACATGTATCTGTTCTTTTTCAAGAAGGCAATGGCACCCCACTCCAGTACTCTTGCCTGGAAAATCCCATAGGCGGAGGAGCCTGGTAGGCTGCAGTCCGTGGGGTCGCTAAGAGTCGGACACGACTGAACGACTTCCCTTTCACTTTTCACTTTAACGCATTGGAGGAGGAAATGGCAACCCACTCCAGTGTTCTTGCCTGGAGAATCCCAGGGACGGGGGAGCCTGGTGGGCTGCCATCTATGAGGTCACACAGAGTCTGACACGACTGAAGTGATTAGCAGCAGCATACTGGGTCTTAGCTGTGGCACATGGGATATTTGGTCTTTGTCGCAGCATGCAGAATCTTTAGTTACCAGCATGTGGAATGTAGTTCCCTAACCAGGGATCCCAGCCCCCTGCAGAGTGTTAGCCACTGGACTACCAAGGAAGTCCCCATCCATTTTATTTTTGTTTTAATTTTTGTTGTTTGTTTTTTTTTAACTTTTTATTTTGTATTGGAGTATAGCCAGTTAACAAACTATGTTATGATAGTTTCAGGTGAATAGTGAAGAGACTCAGCCATACATGTAAATGTATCCATTCTCCCCAAACTCCCCTTCCATCCAGGCTTCCATATAACACTGAGCAGCGTTCCATGTGCTACACAGTAGGTCTGTGTTGGTTATCCATTTTAAATATAGCAGAATGTGTATGTCAATCCCAAACTCCTAACTATCCCTCCCCCATCATTCCACCTGTTACCATAAGTTCTTTCTCTAAGTCTCTGAGTCTGTTACTATTTTGTAAATAAGTTCATTTGTATATATAGGTAGATAGGTAGATTGTACATGTAAGTGATACAGGATATTTCTTTGTCTAACTTACTTCAGTCAGTGTATCTAAGTCCATCCATGTTGTGGCAAAGGCCTTATTTCATTCTTTTTAATGGCTGGGTAATATTCCTTTGGGCTTCCCTGATGCCTCAGTGGTAAAAAATCTGCCTGCAATGTAGATATGAGTTTGATCTCTGTGTTGGGAAGATTCCCTGGAGAAGCAAATGACAACCCACTCCAATACTCTTGCCTGGGAAATCCCTGGTGAGCCACAGCCCGGAAGAGTCAGACATGACTTAGTGACTATAACTACCACAAATAATATTCCGTTGTATATATGTACCACATCTTCTTTATTCATTGTTCTGTCAATGGGCATTTAGATTGTTTCAGTGTCTTGGCTATTATAAACAGCACTGCAGTGAGCATTGGGGTGCATGTATCCTTTCGGACCATGTTTTTCTCCAGATACATGCTCAGGAGTAGGGTTTCAGGATCATATGGTCGCTGTGTTTTTAGTTTCTTTAGGAACTCACTTATGTTTTCCATAGTGGCTGTACCAGTTTACATTCCCACCAACAATGTAGGAGGGTTTCCTCTTCACACCCTCTCCAGCATTTACTGTTTGTGAATTTTTTGATGATAGCCATTCTGACTGGTGTGAGGTGAGGGATCTCTAGTTTTAATTTGCGTTTCTCTGATAATTTGCGTTTCTCTGATAATTAGTGATGTTGAATATCTTTTATGTGCCTCTCGGCCATCTGTATGTCTTCTTTGGAGAAATGTCTGTTTAGGTCTTCTGCCCATTTTTTGATTGGGTTGTTTATTTTGATGATATTTAGCTGCATGAACTGTTTGTAAATTTTGGAGACTAATACCTTGTCTGTCATATCATCTGCAAATATTTTCTCCCATTCTGTGAGTTGTCTTTTCATTTTGTTTATGGTTTCCTTTGCTGTGCAAAAGCTTTTGAATTTAATTAGATCCCATTTATTTCTTTTGTTTTTATTTCCATTACTCAGAAACAGATCAAAAAAGATATTGCTGTGATTTATGTCAAAGAGTGTTCTGTGTTTTTCTCTAAGAATTTTATAGTGCCCAGTCTCACATCTATGTCTTTAACTCATTTTGAGCTTATTTTTATGTATGGTGTTAAAGAATGATACCTAGAGACAAAAAGAAAGCACAGTGATCTAAAACCTATGGGCTGGAGCCAAAGAAGTTCTAAGGGAAGTTTGTAGCAATACAGTCTTACTTCAAGAAACAAGAAAGTCTCAAACAACCTATTCCTACACCTAAAGCAATTAGAGAAAGAAGAACAAACAAAACCTAAAGTTAGTAGATGGAAATAAACCATAAAGATCAGACAGAAATAAATGAAATAGAAACAAAGAAAGCAATAGCAAAAATCAGTGAACCTAAAAGCTGGTTCTTTGAAAAGATAAAATTGAGAAACCTTTAGCCTGACTCATCCAGAAAAAAAAGGGAGAGGACTCAAATCAACAAAATTAGAAATGAAAAAAGAATTACAGCTGACATCACAGAAGTACAAAGGATCATAAGAGACTACTACCAGCCACTCTGTGGCAATAAAATGGACATCCTGGAAGAAATGAACAAATTCCTAGAAAGATACAGTCTCCCAAGGCCAAACCAGGAAGAAACAGAAAATAATTATGAACAGACCAATCCCAGTACTGAAATCAAAACTGATTAAAAAACTCCTAACAAACAAAAGTTCAGGACCAGATGACTAAATGTGGGAAATCTTTCATTGGTGAGGCTGCCACACCTTTCCACAAGACCATTTTATATGATGAAATTTAGTAGATGATCATAAAACCAACTGCATGTTCCAATTTCTGCTTAAGTGGTAGTTTACTTCTTTACATAGGTACCACTAAATTCAGTCTTTGATATCTGTTTCCTCAGGGTTGGATGATTCTCGGAATACTGCCCTTCTTGCTTGGAAAATGATCAGGGATGGTTGCTTAATGAAGATTACAAGGTCTTTGAACAAGGTTAGTGGTGTCTTGCCTCTTTATTCCGTTATTTCAAACTCCAGAAGTAATTATAGGCTAACTGAAATGTAGATGTTATGTATGCTGTCATTTATAGATCAATCGGTGCTGACGTTTTTCTTTTTTGTCGTATTATATAATACTAAAGAAATTATGAATGCAGGGTTTCTAAAATTGTTGGTTTTATCTGTGGAATCTTAGGTTTCCACTAAGAGGAATCCTAACATTTTCACCAGAAATTTGAATATGGATCAAGTTGAAGAAACATCAACCTGTACCAATAACACTCATGATCCCAGCATATATGGTGGGGAGCCTAAAAATTCAATAAAATCTTACAAGAAAATTCAAATGAAGTCAGTTGGTGTGAATTCTCCTATAAAGGTACAGCAGGATCAGTTACAACAAAAGGACAGCA
The DNA here is from genome assembly GCF_055505025.1 of Bos grunniens. Lineage (NCBI taxonomy): Eukaryota > Metazoa > Chordata > Mammalia > Artiodactyla > Bovidae > Bos > Bos grunniens. The sequence goes on from NC_141189.1 coordinate 24,243,576, forward strand.
TAAAAGCAGGTCTTTGCAATGTCAGAAGCTGTTTATCTCTCTCTAATGCTACTAAGTCCTGGACTTCTCTGGGGCAGTTGCAGTCTTCCAGCCGGAATACACCTATGCAGAAGCAAATAAACCAACATCTTGGAGTTAATACCAATTCTAAGTCTTTAGCAGTTGGTTCAGAACTGGTACCTGTTTCAACTACCATTTCATCTTTTAATAATGTTTCTGATATGGAAGTGAGTTCTGCTCTTGACTGTTTACCTATGTTGGCTGATTGGGAGGATGTAGCTTTACTGCCAGCATCTCAGCCCGAGCAAAATATATTTTGTATACCTCTCGTTAGTGACTCAAATGTAGACACTTCACTTAATTCTGGAGAAAGAGTAATGGTTTTAGAAGAATCTGAAATGTTAAGTCATGAAAACTTTGGAGGCACAGAAGAAACTCCTCAAAAATCTGTTACCTCTAAGTCTATTGTATATAAGAGTCCCCATACTACTATTTATAATATAAAGGAAGCCAAAGATCCAGGTTCAGATACTTTTGGCTTTAAATTACCTGAACGTAAATCAAGTAATTTCAACAGTGTTAATTCCAATGTGTCTCATCCTTTAGTTTTGGGGAAACATCGTCTTTGTTTAGATGATAGTAAAAGGAATCCATCCAGTCCTCCACTTTTCCCACCAGCAAAAAAACAGACTTTCACTATTCATGAAGAAAAGCCTGCATCATCTAATGACTCCCCAGGAGCAATTTCTTCCTGGAAGATTCTCCCTTCTGTCTTAACTTCTACAGTTAATCTGCAAGAGCCTTGGAAGAGTGGAAAAATAACACCTCCTTTATGCAAGTGTGGCCGAAGATCTAAGAGACTTACTGTTTCTAATAATGGACCAAACCATGGAAAAGTCTTCTATTGTTGTCCTGTTGGGAAGTACCAAGAAAAGAGAAAATGTTGTGGTTATTTCAAGTGGGAACAAACACTTCAAAAGGAAAGAGCGAACAGTATAGTTCTATCTGATTCCCCAGGAGGACTCACTTTTAGTTCTCTAGAAACAAACCTTATTTGTGACAGAAATGTAAATTTCTCTACTAAAAATTCATTGAGACTCAGACCTTCAATGAGAAATTGACCTTTTTTATGTCTAAACTAGTGCAGTAAAGAGAAAAAAGTGTGTATAAGGCTACATGTTGTGAGGACTTTGCATATCTGAGCTCTGTAAGCTACTCGGGCTATTCAGCACATTCATACACACGCACACTGAAAATAGAAAAAAATAATATCACAGCCTTCTAATTTCATTCACCAGTTATCTAATTTGTCTTCTCTCCATGTATGAATCCTGATTGTCCCCTGAATTTCCACACATGAGTATGCTGATAATGTCTTACACTATTTTATTTATATTTCATATATTAACTGTTACCAAACTTATCACACTTTTTTGAAGAACCACAAATTAAATACTTGGTAAACTGTATTTATTAGATTAAATATAGTAGCAATATTAATACATGATATCCTATTTCTTTATATTGAATTATAATTGTCATACAATATTATATCAATTTCAGGTGTACAATATATGATATCCTTTTACACTTAGACCTTGAAACGAATTTTAAATTATTTTTAAATTATGTGAATAACAGTGTGACCAATAAAAATTCCCTACACTATTTTCAGGTAGATACTTGTACTTTGAGAATTATGATAATCTATTATTTAAGACTTTTCTAAAAACTTTATAACTTGTTTCATTTTATTTCACCCCTTAAAAATTGGTTCTGATTTATAGTCAGTGTATCGGTAGAATTACTCAACTAAGATCTGAAATTCAATAGGTCAGAGATTTAGTTCAGAAATTGCTTCTACACTATGTGTTTAAAAATTCCTCAACAACTGGTGGTATTCTTTTTATATTACCAAATTTTAAAAACATTGACACTGATGCAGAGGAATTTATTGAATGTTTTATTTCAGAATCCAGCCTGTGAGGTTATAACTACAGGATATTTTAAATCAATTAATTCATAAGCATACTATCACATTTTTTACCACCGTTTCATAATCTTTGATTTTACAGAGTCTTATTTTTTAGAGACCATCATAATTACTGGAATAGACTTAAATTGTTTCCCATTCTTTCTTCCTCAGTTCGTTTCTTTTTATCTTCCCACTAATAGTCTTTGGCAGCTCCTGAATAAATTCTACCTGTAGATATCCAAGGGAAGAAAATTAGGCCAGAAGTTTTCATCTTTAGACAAAGTCAATTATGTAACAGTTCTATTATGAACTCTAGTTGAAAGAATCAGGACACCAGTTGGGAGGTTTTTTTGATAACAGCCAAAAAAGGGAGAATGGATATTGTTGAGGATATTTTTTGTGATATTTAGTATTTACTATAAGTCCAGTAAGCCAAATGATCCTACAAATTAAGTTAAGAGTTTCATTTTAATCTCAAAGATTCTGTTTCTTATCCATGTCATTAGTTCAGTTTGAAATGTTTGGTATAGCACATTTCAAGAGAATGTTCATTAAAATGGAAAAAATAAACAGCTAAAAATTTCTAGAATACTAAGCAAATATTGTTCTTAGAGTACCTACCTTTCTGGGATATTTGTAAGGTGCTGTATTTCTTTTTACATGCTCCTGAATCTCCTTTTTTAGTTGTTCTTGATCATGTGACTTGTAATCAGGATTCAGAACAATAAAAGCCTTTACTACCTAAAATAAATATTTGAATGATGAGTTCTATATTTTTATGTTTCAATGTATCTTTCTCTTAACTTGAGAATCTAAATAAATACCTCATGTGGTGAGCCAAATGTTTATTAGAGTCTGATCTCAGCTTTATGCTCTTAAGCCAGCCAGCTGACTCCCACACCTAGATTTTGTATCTAATGTGTGCCTGTGTGCTCAGTTACTCAGTTGTCTCCAACTCTGTGACCCCATGGACTGTTGCCTGCCAGGCTCCTCTGTCCATGGAATTTTCCAGACAAGAATACTGGAGCAGATTGCCATTTCCTGCTCCAGGGGATCTTAATACAACAGAGCTTCTGGAAGCCCTACTTTGATTTTGATCTATACTTGAACTGTCTCATCTCACTACATCTTAAACTACTTTCTGATGTGTTTCTGATCATCTCTGCTCTTGACTTCTTGCCTCATCTGTTATCCCCTTCAAAAATTTTTCTTTTGGAAACTTGGTAGTGCACTAAGCACAGTCTTTTATAAAACAACCCATCCTGATCTAGTCTAGCTTACAGGTCACCACGCTCAGTACGGTCCTAATAAACAGTCTTCTCACTGGGTTTGCCATATCCTTGTTAAAAGAAACAGTTTGCTGAGACTGTCCACTCTTTATTTCATAGACACTTCTGTTGATGCAAGGCAGTTGTGTATGTGTGTCTATGCATGTATATAATTTTATTGTATTCATTGTTTGACATTTCATAAAATTTATTTGTATTTATGCTTGTTCTATTGCTTATCAACATTTTTATGAATTGAAAAATTGCATCCTTGCTATAAGTGAATTGTGCAAAGGCAAGTTATTTTAAGAACTAGTGTTTGTAATTACTGGTTTGCATATTGATGACTCATGCACCTTGGATAAATCTAACTTATCTTTATAGAATTCTTTATAAACCATTACAGAAAATGATAAATTAATAAAGAAAAATCTAACATGGTTAAAAGCATGAACTCTGAAGTATACAACCTGGATTTGAGTCACACTTTGCCTATAATCTCAGGCAAGTAAGGACACATCTCTGCCTCAGTTTCCTTCTCTGTGAAAGGAGTTTATGAGGATTAAGTAAATTAACATAGATATAGGGCTTATAACAATACCTGGAACATACATACTAAGTCATTAAAAATATAAGATATCAGTTGTAGTAATTTCTTTTGCACAGAATTTCAGGGAAACTCTGAAGCCCACTTACAGATTTTAGGTTAAAAAAATCTTATACTTCTAGTACTACAACTAATACCTAATATTTTTAATGAGTTAATATGTTCTGAGTATTGTTATAAGCCCTATACCTATATTAACTTATTTAATCCTCACAAACTTTTTTAAAAATAAATTAAAGATCATTTTTAATTTTATTCTCCGGAGAAAACCAGCAAAGTGGTGTGAATTATTCCTATTTTTCCTAAGACATTTATATTTAAAATTGGAACCCTGCTGTACATTACAACTTTATATCCTTCTCTCTTTTTGTAATTTTTTTGTTGAAGTATAGTTGATTAACTGTTTTGTTAGTTTTAGGTGTACAGCAAAGTGATTCAGATATAGATAAGATATAGTTTTTTTCAGATTCTTTTCCCTTATAGATTTATTACAAAATATGGAGTGTAATTCCCCTCACAGAATCCTTTTACAGAGGAGGAAATGATGACTGATGTTAGGGGAGAGACTCATTCCACCTACTGATGGCATTCAGAGCAAAGGGACAAACTTCAATAATCCCTGAATCTTTTCCCTACTTGCATTACTGGAATGTGGAATATTATTGACCATGCCTGGCAAAAAGTACCTGAAGAGTGGCATGGAATCTTTAAACCCAGACTACCATGTGATCAACCCCAACAGAAGTGAGCTTTCAGGACTTCTGCCTTATTTATTATTTCCTGAAGCCTCTACTTACTGACCAACCCAGCTTGCTTCTGGTTACTTAGTTCCTATTTCTGACCTTGTTCCTAGTCCTGATATCTGATGCCAGCCTATCCTCAGCTACACTAGGGGCCATGTTAGTTTCCAGATCTGGGTAACAACTTGAACGTATCTAATTAGCTTCTGACTTCCCTGGTGGCTCAGACGGTAAAGCGTCTGTCTACAATGCGGGAGACCCGGGTTCGATCCCTGGGTGGGGAAGATCTCCTGGAGAAGGAAATAGCAAACCCACTGCAGTATTCTTGCCTGGAAAATCCCATGGACGGAGGAGCCTGGTAGGCTACAGCCCATGGGGTCGCTTCTGGTGTGAACCCGGGTTGTCGGCATTCACACTGTCTTTGCTCCAGTACTCCATGGAGAGGATTCAAATTCTTTATAGAGTGTATATTTTCAGTCTCATTCTGTAGCAGTTCATTCTAATTAGCATATTTCTATCTGACTAGCATATTTAATAATGAGTCTCTAAATTACATAATTAGTGAATGAATCATTTAGGTAATTCTGTTTCAATGAACTACTGTTTAAAAGTATGTGTTAGACTGCCAACAAACTAAGGGAGAGACCTCTCTCAGTTACCTCTCCTCTGATGGGATCTGGACTGCTGACAACAGCTGACTCTGCAACTGCAGGATGTTCAATAAGGGCACTTTCTACCTCAAACGGACCAATTCGGTAACTGGGAAATAAAACATAAGGCAGGAATTTATAAAGGTGAGCAAAAAGTTCACTCCAGACTACTAACAAGCAGTCAACACAGACATATCAACAAATGAAAATTACCCGGAAGATAATATGATATCATCTGCTCTTGAAACAAACCAGAAATATCCGTCCTCATCCATATAGCCTCTGTCCCCAGTGATATAGAAATTGCCTCGTAGAGTTGAAGCTGTTTTTGTTGGATTATCCTGTAAAACAAATAATAATTTTATTTTGAATGTTATTCTTTGATCCAGTTGGATTTTTAAATATTTAAGGAGAAAAAAAAAAGTTTAGTGTTTTTGAGAATTCTTAGAATGAAGAGGAGCTAACATGAGAAATAGAGATGGAAGTCTAGCATTGAGCCAGCCCAAAATCAGAAAGGTAAACTATAACTACAAAGACTAGGCATGCTGGGAATTTTTTTAGATTGGTCACAAAATAAATATTGCAGGAACTCAGAGGAGTAGGCTAAATAAGTCTTTTGCTAATTGGTTAATATCTCAACACTCATAGGAAAAAAGAGAAGTCAATACACAGAGTTAAAGTACCAATACCTAATGAATCAAAGAACGGGGTTTAAGTACCAATACCTAATGAATCAAAGAACGGGGTTTTATTGTGTGTTTGTTATGTATTTGGTTTGGCTTACACAAAAATAGAAAATTGATTCTGTAAATTTGGCAGGAAGCAAAAGGAAGAAGTATTGTTACATTATGTAAAATTCACTGACAGAACCTGAGCCTTTGATTATATTGGTGTAAACTTTTCTCTAATTTGTATACTGTAATTAGAGATGAAAGTATGTTTGCAAACGGTGAGGAGCTTGGGAGGCCTCTAATAAAAGATATTTACTTAAGTTCACTGCCCCATTCTTTGTTTCTCTCACTCTTTCCATGAAGGGAGACCACTAATCAGATTTCAGGAAAATTATTGGGTTCTGATTTACAGTGGAGTGGATTAATGATGTTAAGAGGGCAGTCTTCTTTCTAGGGTCCCCTTCCTTTTACTATCATGGGCTTGGAGCAGTGATCTTCTAGCCTGGGGGGACCAGCATTTGGGTGTTTCTTCAGTTCTCTGTCCTAGGGATTACTGTTAGGACAACGAATCTCTCAAGAAAAGGCCAAATACCTATCCTAGTTGTATTTTGTGGCAAATAGGGATGGTTACCAGGCACTTCTGAGAAATAAATAGGAAATAGAATAGGAATAGAAATAAATAGGAAATGAGACACTATTTAGTAATAAATCTCTTACTATATAATGGGTAAAAAGGCCAAGTGGTCGGTTAGGTCGAACTCGAATGCCAATATCGCCTTCTTTTCCAGGTGGTAGAACGTTGCCATTTACGTCTAAAATCTAGGATGAAACAGAGTAATTTATTTAAGGAAATTTTTATTTAATACCACATCTGAAACCTTTGTACTGCAGTTTTTGATGTTTTTGTGGGTTTTTTTTGCCATTTAAGAATGCAGACTTCAGAAAAATTTTAAGTTTAAAAAATTAAGCAAAATTCCTAAGAGAAATATAATTTAAATTCTTATTGTAAATTACATTGTAAAATGCAGTTTAGCAAAATGTGAAAGAATAAAATTTTTCTTTAATTCTATCATCCAGCAATAATCACATTCTAGTAATATCCTTTGAGATGATATAGACAGAAAAAATATGATCACTTTATATTATAGTGTTTTGCAACCTGCTTTTATCATTTGTGATATATCTTATTGTCTTTTTCTTTCATAAGTATTTAATTACTGGTTTTCCAACTTTGTGAAACAAACAAAATCTTACCTCAGAAGCCAAATGTGTTTATTAGGAAAAGGGAACTGTTTTGTGGCTGAGACGGTGGGTAAGCTGAAGCCTTGCTCTCTTATCCTCTCATGTTCTCTGAAGTACCTAATAATAACTGGCATCTATTAAGCACTTACCACATCCTAAATAATAAATGTTAATGCTCTATTTCATGTGTGCTGTCTTCTTTAGTCCTTACAACAACTTTATCTGGTTAGGAGTATTATTATGCTCATTTTACATATTAAAAAAAACAAAGGCACAGAGAGTTTAAGTAACGCCACAGTGCATGATTGAGGTGAAATTCAAATCTCAGCAATCATACTGTAGAACCTGTGCTTTTCATCATTATACTTCTCTGTGTGATCTTTCCAGGGAGTTAAATTCATTTTCTTAAAATATAACTAAGCATTTCTCAGATTGCTTGCTTACCTATTCTGCTCTTTTAGCTGTTTCTAAATATGAAAACTCCACACTGCTTTTATATACACCCTTAATCTGAGATGTAGCTTGTTAGCAAAGGATATCTTTATCTGGCCCTTTCCAGAACAAAAAGGGCTTATATAAGTCCCCAATAAGAAACTGAAAAGGCAAAAGATTCTAAATGGAAGAACTTATTTTTAAATTCTTGCAAATAAAAAAGTGTAAATTCCCACCGAGTCATCTAATATTTGGCCACAGATATCAAGGTATTATTGATAGAATAGAGAAATGTTAAGAGTTCTGATTACTTTACACAGACTACTATTGAGTAGATAGAAACATAGATAAAATATTCTATCTCTGGGGAGAATCACATACCTCCCTGTTCAAGGGGTCTTAGAATGTTTAAATATGATAATTATGAGATTTGATCTTTGAAGCTGCAAAAGTCTGGCATCCAGCTAGTTAGAGTACATGCTCAGATTTTAGAATATCACTAAAGATGCTCCTAGGTAGGTAAGGAGGGGCACAATAACAAAAGCCCATGGGAAAGAGTTAAAAATGAAGGTGGCCACATGAGACAAATGCATATCAAAACTACAATCTCACACCTACTAAGATGGCTACTATCAAAAAAACAAAACAACAAATGTTGGTAAAGATGTTTGTGCACTATTGGTGGGAATGCAAAATGGTATAGCCACTGTGGAAAACAGTATGGCAATTTCTCAAGAAATTAAAATTACCATGTGTATAAGTGATTTACTTTGTTGTATACCTGTTGTATACCTTGGTTGTGTGTTAACACAACATTGTAAATCAGCTATACTCCAATAAAAAATTGTAAAAATAAAATTACCATATAATCCAGCAACTTTACTTCTGAGTATATACTCAAAAGAATTAAAAACGGTTTCAAAGATTTACTGGTTTACCGTGTTTATCATTATTCACAATGGTTAAAATGTGGAAGCAACCCAAGCACTCATCAATAAATGAATGAACAAGCATAATGTGGTACACATATGCAATGGAATATTATTCAGCCTTCAAAGGAAAGAAATCCCGACACATGCTACAATATGTACTCTTGCCTGGAAAATCCCATGGACAGAGGAGCCTGGTGGGCTGCAGTCCATGGGGTCGCGAAGAGTTGGACACGGCTGAGCGACTTCACTTTCACTTTTCACTTTCACGCATTGGAGAAAGAAATGGCAACCCACTCCAGGGTTCTTGCCTGGAGAATCCCAGGGACGGGGGAGCCTAGCGTGCTGCCCTCTATGGGGCTGCACAGAGTGGGACACGACTGAAGTGACTTAGCAGCAACAGCAGCAGCTACAACATGGATGAACTTTGAGGACATTATGTTAAATGTAATAAGCTGATTACAAAAAATGACTACTGTATGATTCCACTTATATATAGTACCTAAAGTAGTTAAAATCATAGAGACAGAAAGTAGAATGGTGATTGTGAGGGTCAAGTGGGAAGAGGAATTGAGTTATTGTTCAGTATATATAGAGTTTTAGTTTTCCAAGATGAAAAGAGTTATGGAGATGGATAGTGGTAACAGCTGCACAACATTATTTAATATGGTATTATTTAATACCATTGAATGATGCACTTAAAAATGGTCAAACTAATAAATTTTAAGTTACATGTTTTTTACCACAATGGAAAAGATTTGGATAAATAAATGACGGTAGAGATGCTGGTGCACTGTTCCTCTCGTCCACACAAGTTTTCATTAAAGATAGTTACTCTAATAAATCACTGGGCTTGAATGAGTGGGGAACTGGTGGTACATTGCAGTTGGGATGGCTATGAATACAGCTATGTCTGTGAGACCCTGATAGCCATGTATGTTGGGGGTTGTCATGAAGAGAAAACATCTGTGTGAAATGCCAGCTTGATTACTTGTATTGCAGATAATGCTTAATCATCAATATTTCTTTCTCTAACTTAAGGCAGCCTATTAATATTAACCAATGAACTATTAAGTCTTTCTACTGAATGTAACTACTGCTGTTCTACCATCTCTTCTTAGAAAAGCTTTTCAAAGGAAACAAATTCGGGGGAGAGGTGAATAATAATAATAATAGCACCTATCTTTTGTTTTTTATTATTATTTTATTTTTAATTGGAGGATAATTGCTTTACAATGTTGCATTGGTTTCTGCCATACAACAACCCAAATAAGTCATTACTATTACTATCCCTCCCTCTAGAGCCTCCCTCCCACCCCTCTATGTCATCATGGAGTGCCAGGCTGTGCTTTCTCTGTTGTATATTAATAGCAGCTTCCCACTACCTATCTGTTTTATACCTGGTAGTGTATATATGTCAATGCTACTCTCTCAATTTGTCCTACCTTTTCCTTCCCCATTGTGTCCACAAGTCTGTTCTTTACTTCTACATCCCTATTCCTGCCCTGCAAATAGGTTCATCGATACCATTTTTTTCAAAATTCAGTATATATGTGTTAATAAACAGTAGTTGTTTTTCTCTTTCTGACTTAACTTCACTCTGTGTAACAGGCTCTAGTTTCATCTACCTGACTACCACTGACTCAGATTCATTCCTTTTTATGGCTGAGTAATATTCCATTGTATATCATCTGTTGATGGGCATCTACGTTGCTTCCATGTTCTAGCTATTGTAAATGGTGCTGCTATGAACTTTGGGGTACATGTGTCTTTTTCAATTATGATTTTCTCAGGGTACATGCCTAGTAATGGGGTTACTGGGTCATGTAGTAGTGTTATTCCTAGTTTTTAAAGGAATCTCTATAAGGTTCTCCACAGTGGTTGCATCAACAACTGTTGGTCCTACCAACAGTGCAAGAGGATTCCCTTTTCTCCACATCCTCTCCAGCATTTATTGTTTGTAGATTTTTCAATGCTGGCCATTCTGATCATTGTGAGGTGATACCTCATGGTGTTTTTGATTTCCATTTCTCAAATAATGAGCAGTTTTGAGCATCTTTTCATGTGTTTGTTGGCCATGTGTCTTTGGAGAAAGGTCTGTTTAGATCTTCTGCCCATTTTTGTATTAGTTTATTTGTTTTTCTGATATTGAAATGCATGAGCTGCTTATATATTTTGGAGATTAATCCTTTGTCAGTTGTTTCATTTGCAATTATTTTCTCTCATTCTGAGGGTTGTCTTTCCATCTTGTTTATAGTTTCCTTTGCTGTGCACAAGTTTTTAAGTTTAATTAGATCCCATGTGTTTATTTTTGTTCTTTCCATTACTCTAAGAGATAGGTCAAATAGATGCTGCAATTTATGTCAGAGTGTTATGCCTATGTTTTCCCCTATGACTTTTATAGTTTTTGGCCCTACATGTAGGTCTTTAGTCCATTTTGAGTTTATTTTTGTGTATGGTGTTAAGGAAGTGTTCTAATTTCATTATTTTACACATAGTTATCCAGTTTTCCCAGCACTGCTTATTGAAGAGGCTGTCTTTTCTCCATTGTATATTCTTGCCTCCATTGTGGATAAGGTACCCATAGGTGTGTGCATTTATCTCTGGGCTTTATATCTTGTTCCACTGGTCTATATTTCTAATAATACCTATCTTGTGGATCTTTATGTGCCAACCACTTTTCTATGCTCTTTAGAAATATTATTGCATTAATCCTCACTAGAACCCTATAAAATCTGTCCTTTTATTATTAGAGTTACTAACCATCTTGATTTGCCCATGACTAAAATCACTGCAGATGGTGACTGCAGCCATGAAATTTAAAAAATGCTTACTCCTTGGAAGGAAAGCTATGACCAACCTAGGTAGCATATTGAAAAGCAGCGACGTTACTTTGCCAACAAAGGTCCATCTAGTCAAGGCTATGGTTTTTCCAGTGGTCATGTATGGATGTGAGAGTTGGACTGTGAAGAAAGCTGAGCGCCAAAGAATTGATGCTTTTGAACTGTGGTGTTGGAGAAGACTCTTGAGAGTCTCTTGGACTGCAAGGAGATCCAACCAATCCATTCTAAAGGAGATCAGCCCTGGGTGTTCTTTGGAAAGAATGATGCTAAAGCTGAAACTCCAGTCTTTGGCCACCTCATGCGAAGAGTTGACTCATTGGAAAAGACTCTGATGCTGGGAGGGATTGGGGGCAGAAGGAGAAGGGGACGACAGAGAATGAGATGGCTGGATGGCATCACCAACTCAATGGACATGAGTTTGAGTGAACTCTGGCAGTTGGTGATGGACAGGGAGGCCTGGCATGCTGCACTTCATGGTGTCTCAAAGAGTCGGACACGATTGAGTGACTGAACTGAACTGAACTGAAGGCAGGGGTGTATCCTCAGGACATACTATCAATACTTTCAGGCCTAAAGCTAAATAGTGAAAGTTGCTCAGTCGTGTCTGAGTCTTGTGGCCCATGGACTGTATAGTCCTTGGAATTCTCCAAGCCAGGATACTGGAGTTGGTAGCCTTTCCTTTCTCCAGGGGACCTTCCCAAACCAGAGATCGAACCCAGGTCTTCCACACTGCAGGCAGATTCATTATAAGCTGAGCAACCAGGGAAGCCCAAGAATACTGGATGTAGCCGACCCAGGAATGGAACCAGGATCTTCTTCATTGCAGGTGGATTCTTTACCAACTGAGCTATCAGGGAAGCACTGGTCATAGAAAACACCCTCTTTCAACAACAAAAGAGAAGACTCTACAAATGGATATCACCGAAATCAGATTGATTATATTCTTTGCAGCTAAAGATGGAGAAGCTCTATACAGTCAGCAAAAACAAGACCAGGAGCTGACTCTGGCTCAGATCATGAACTTACTGCAAAATTCAGACTTAAATTGAAGGAAGTAGGGAAAACCACCAGACCATTCACATATTACCTAAATCAAACCACTTACAATTATACAGTGGAATTGGCAAATAGATTCAAGGGATTAGATTTGATAGAGTGCCTGAAGAACTATGGACAGAGGTTCTTGACATTGTACAGGAGGTAGTGATCAAGACCATCCCCAAGAAAAAGAAATGTAAAAAGGCAAAATGGCTGTCTGAGGCCATAAAATAGCTGAGAAAAGGAGGAGAAAAAGGAAAGATATACCTATTTGAATGCAGAGTTCTGAAGAATAGTAAGGAGAGATAAGAAAGCCTTCCTCAGTGACCAATGCAAAGAAATAGAGGAAAACAATAGAATGGGAAAGACTAGAGATCTCTTCAAGAAAATTAGAGATACCAAGGGAATATTTCATGCAAAGATGGCCACAATAAAGGAAAGAAATGGTATGGACCTAACAGAAGCAGAAGATATTAAGAAGAGGTGGTAAGAATACACAGAAGAACTATACAAAAAAGATCTTCGTGACCCAGATAACCACAATGGAGTGATCACTCAGCTAGAGCCAGACATCCTGGAATGTGAAGTCAAGTGGGCCTTAGGAAACATCACCACAAACAAAGCTAGTGGAGGTGATGGAATTCCAGTTGAGCTATTTTAAATCCTAAAAGATGATGCTGTGAAAGTGCTTCACTCCTTATGCCAGCAAATTTGGAAAACTCAGCAGTGGCCACAGGACTGGAAAAGGTCAGTTTTCATTCCAATCCCAAAGAAGGGCAATGCCAAAGAATGTCCAAACTACCACAAAATTGTACTCATCTCACACACTAGCAAACTAATGCTCAAAATTCTCCAAGCCAGGCTTCAACAGTACATGAACTGTGAACTTCCACATGTTCAAGCTGGATTTAGAAAAGGCAGAGGAAGCATAGATCGAATTGCCAATATCCGATGGATCATAGAAAAAGCAAGGGATTTCCCAAAAAAAAATCCACTTCTGCTTTATTGATTACACCAAAGCCTTTGACTGTGTAGATCACAACAAACTGTGGAAAATTCTTCAAGAGATCAGAATACCAGACCACCTTACCTGCCTCCTGAGAAACCTGCATGCAGGTCAAAAAGTAACAGTTAGAACCGGACATGGAACAACAGACTGGTTCCAAATTGGGAAAGAAGTACCTCAAGGCTGTATATTGTCACCCTGCTTATTTAACTTATATGCAGAGTACATCATGTGAAATGCTAGGCCGGATGAAGCACAAGCTGGAATCAAGATTGCTGGAAGAAATATCAGTAAAGCTCAGATACACAGAGGATACCACCCTTATGGCAGAAAATGAAGAGGAACCAAACAGCCTCTTGATGAAAGTGAAAGAGGAGAGTGAAAAAGCTCACTTAAAACTCACCATTCAAAAAATTAATATCATGGCCTCTGGTCCCATCTCTTCATGGCAAATAGATGGGGAAACAATGGAAACAGGACAGACTTTATTTTCTTGGGCTCCAAAATCACTGCAGATGGTAACTGCAGCCTTGAAATCAAAAGATGCTTGGTCCTTGGAGGAAAAGCTATGAGCAACCTAGACAGCATATTAAAAAGCAGAGATATTACTTTGCTGACAAAGGTCTGTCCAGTCAAAGCTATGGTTTTTCCAGTAGTCATGAATGGTCATGAGAGTTGGACTATAAAGAAAGCTGAGCATTGAAGAATTGATGCTTTTGAGCTGTAGTGTTGGAGAAAACTCTTGAGAGTCCCTTGGACTACAAGGAGATCAAACCAGTCAATCCTGAAGGAAAACAGTCCTGAATATTCATTTGAAGGACTGATGCTGAAGCTGAAACCACAATACTTTGGACACCTGATTCAAAGAACTGACTCATTGGAAAGACCCTGATGCTGGGAAAGACTGAAGGCAGAAGGAGATGTGAATGTCGTCACCGACTTCAATGAACATGATTTTGAGCAAGCCCTGGGAGTTGATGATGGACAGGGAAGCCTGGTGTGCCACAGTCAATAGGGTCGCAAAAAGTCAGACACGACAGCAATTGATTTGAACTGAAAGCTAAGTAAGTTCCAGTCAAACTGGAACAAGTTGTTCACCTTGGTCCCTGTCTTATGTATCAGGAAACAGACTTTAACAGCTTACCCAGAGATACTCAGTAATGAACAGGAGAGCCAAAATAAAAGCCATCAGGCAATCCTACCTTTAGACAAGTTTTCATAGCAGACTTAGAATTACTTGAGGTACTTGTTTAAAACACCTTAGGATTTCAGGATCCTACCCTAAATTTATTGAATCAGACTCTGTAGAGAAGAAGAAGCCTGAGAATTTGTATTTCTCACATGTGCCTATGTGATTCTTTATGATCAGATAAGCTTGGGAAGCATTGGTCTAATTTACAACTAACCCTCAGTTAATTTTGATACTGAATTCTCTGTAAACTCATCCATTTTGTGTTTTTGTTGGTATTGTTTTATGTGTTAATATAAGTTCCTTGTCTACACTTAACTTTGACTGGATTGATCTGAGAACAGTTCTAACCCTGAGCAAAGTGCACTAATGGGGTAATAGGATGCCCCCTCAGGATCAAGTGATGAAAATAGTTTCTTGACTGCCAGGAACTAGCCAGGCATGCTGCAGGAAGAGGGAGAACCTATAACCACTGTTGAATTGTATCCTGTTTTGTCCTAGTCAACCCTTTTAGAAGATCTGGAGCTCCCTAACCAGAAGGGGCAACATAGTGTTTCAGTCAAGAGTATGCATGTTCATACCAGATTGCTTAGGATTGAATTCTAGAACTAGCAGCTACTAACTATGTAACCTTGGGTGAGTCCTTTAACCTCTCTCAACCTCATCTGTAAAATGGTTCTGATACTGCTATGTCTCTCATAGGTTCCTTCTGAAAATAAATATTTATAAAATGCATAAAACTATTTGGCACAAATAACTGCTTTGGAGAAAAAAAGAGACAAGCTAATGTTTCTAAACCGTTTCCATCTTTATATGGAGGTTAAGATATCATGGAAGTAGCATAATCATCATCAAAACTAATAGTGTAAGGGAGTAGAAGTGGGGTAGGGGTAAACAGATCGGGTTGTTAAATATTTTCCTGGAAAGGGATGTACAAACCTTAACATCAAAAGCAGGAGAAGGTTTTCCCATTGAGCCAGGCTTAATTTTCATTCCCTTAAAATTTCCACAGATTAGTACCTAGTTAAGAATAAAAAAGAGTAAAGTAGCATTACAAATAACTTATATCTATTCATTTATCCACCATGCATTCATTCAATAAATATTTATTTAGAGCTTACTATGAACCAGGCTCACATTAAAACATTTCCTGCTCTCAAGAATTATAGACAGACACTAATATAGTTAAAATATTAAGTAAATTTGTAACTACTAAAACATCCATATTTATGAAAACATTTATACTCATATTCACATGGTACTTGTTATGCTATTTCTATTTAATAAATTCATCGATTTTTGTTTTTATTTTATTTTTTGTATTTTAATTTTTGACCAGGTACTACTTTCTCATGGTTCATAAATTGAAGCAGTATATAAAGACAATATATTATTTATTTCAGTCTTTTCAAATTTTATTTCAAAATTTATTTCAGTCTTTCACTTATCTGCCCTATCTTATCCCTCCCTTTCCTACATAACAATTTTTGTTATTTCATTTCCTCTAGAATTTCTTATTTCTATGAGTTCTTTAGATAAACCTTTTTAGAGTGTTCTGTGAAGGAGTTTTCCAGCAAACTTAATATTTCAAGTAACAAGGAGCTCAGCATTTTCTATTTTTTCAGCAAAGCCCTAAGATATTTCCTTATTATACAAAGAGAAATCTTTGTATACCTCTAGTATTTTTTTAATAAATTTATTTATTTTAACTGGAGGTTAATTACTTTACAATATTGTATTGGTTTTGCCATATATCAACATGAATCCGCCACAGGTGTACACATGTTCCCCATCCTGAACCCCCCTCCCTCCTCCCTCCCCGTTCCCTCCCTCTGGGTCGTCACAGTGCACCAGCCCCAAGCATCCAGTATCATGCATCGAACCTGGACTGGCTATTCGTTTCATATATGATATTATACATAAATTTTTTAATGCCCTGGTCCTAGTCAATTTTATAGTGGCTTTCCTCAGTGAATGACTATGTAAACAATTGCATCTCTTACAGAGCTCTTTTGTAACCATCTTCCCTCATTTTTTTTTAAAGAAACTGTTTCTTCTAATCACTCCATTCCCTCCCTATCCCTCAATCACAAAGCTACAATAAACAATTTGTTTTTTTTTTTAATTGAAGGATAATTTCCTTATAGTGTTGTGTTGGTTTCTTCCATACAACAATGCAAATCAGTCATAATTTTATATATATATATATATCCCCTCCCTCTTGAACCTCTCTCAACACACACCCCCATTCCACCCCTCTAGGTCATCCCAGAGCACCAGGCTGAACTCCCCGTGTTATATAGCAGCAGCTTCCCACTAGCTATTTTACGCATGGTAGCACTTTGGTTTTTATTTATCTGGCTGAACTGAGTTCAGCCGTGTCTTTTCAGTGAAGTCTGTATACCGTTTCAGTCTGTCCATATCCTTCGTAGATATCCAGACCTGTCCTGTTTCTCCATTGTTCAGTCACTTCAGGGTTGATTGGTTCCCCAGCACTTACACAGTGCTTCAAGCTCTTGAACTTATAGCTTCTCAGAAAACAGATAAGGAGTTAAATTTAGGAGGAAAATGGATAAAAATGGAAATTAGGATTATTTCTAGTGAAATTTCAGTACAAAATGTTTTAGTTTTTCCCCCAACTTTCCTCTCTGATACAAAATAAACAATTTTATCATGAAACACCAAGTTTTGTTTTTTCTTTTTCTCCATTTTATTGGTGGGGGGTGGAGGGCAGGGGGAGGATTGGGAGTGGCGTGACTTTTTGCAAAGAAAAACCATGCCATCCCTAGGGAAGGTACCACATAATATTATGTTAAATCAGTGATAAAAAGCTTCCTAATTGGTTAAATTGATTGTGGAGCATTTATACAATAGAACACTATACAGTTGTTAAAAAAAATAGAAGGAGTGAAGATGCTCCTGGGTTGTACTATCCAATAGAATTTTTTGTTATGACAGAAATTTCTATACTGAGCTGTCCACTATTGTATCCTCTAGTCCTGTGTGACTGTTGAACACTTGAAACAAGACTAGTGTAACGAAGGCACTGAATTTTTTTTCATTGAAATATAATTGACTTATAATGTTATATTACTTTTTGATTTACATTGTCGTGATTTGATATTTGTACATATGGTGAAATGATTGCACAACAAGTCTAGTTAACATCTGTTACCCTACATAGTTACAAGACTATTTTTTCCTGTGATGAGAAGTTTTAAGATCTACTGTCTTAGCAACTTCGAATATGTAATACTTCGAATATGTAATAATATATTATTAATTATAGTTTGGAGCTGAATTTTAATTTAATTAAAATGTAAATAACTATATGTGGCTGCTGCTGCTGCTGCTGCTAAGTCACTTCAGTCGTGTTCAACTCTGTGCGACCCCATAGACGGCAGCCCACCAGGCTGCCCCGTCCCTGGGATTCTCCGGGCAAGAACACTGGAGTGGGTTGCCATTTCCTTCTCCAGTGCATAAAAGTGAAAGTGAAGTCACCCAGTCATGTCCGATTCTTAGCGGCCCCATGGACTGCAGCCCACCAGGCCCCTCCGTCCATGGGATTTTCCTGGCAGGAGTACTGGAGTGGGGTGCCATTGCCTTCTCCTAGTGGTTACCAAATTGGACAGCACAGTTTCAGAATGTATTGTAGGTGAAGAAAAGAAGGGGCAGAACTGCGTGCATATCATGTCTCATTTTAAAAGAGTGGAGAGAGAACATATGCATATTGGCTTGTGCAGGCATAAATCTCAGGGAGAAGGAGAACTAAAACTGAAGACAAGTTGTGGAGGAAGACTTTTCACTATATATTCTTACATACCTATTGAATTTTATGTCATGTGAATTGTTTCCTATTTAAAAATTAAATCAGTTTAAAAGTAGTGACCATGTAATACTTTCAAATGGAATCAGTAATAAAGTAAAAGACATTCATTTTCTTTCCTGTTTGCTGGGATAGGGTTTTGAATAAGGGTGATGTATATTTTCTCAGCTCTTGTAACAGACAAAGGATAAACACTGGGCTCAGAGCTATACATGTGGCTTGAACCATCTTTCCTCTCTCTGCTTGAGGGAACCCACATTGGATATAGTAGTTATCATGTACAGAATATAAGCAAGAAGGACAGGGAAGAGAAAAGATTGCTAAATACCATACCTACTGATCTGGAGATATGTTTTTAGGCAGAGAGATCCTTTATTTTGTATCTTCCTCTTCCTTTCCTCTCTGCCCATAAGTACCCATTTACCAACTTTACTTACCTGGCCTTATCATTCTGTACAAGCATTCTGTATGCAGTTGGTGCTGAACAGAAGACTGTGATGGGAAACTTGGAAAGTGTCTGCAATTTAGAAGAAGTGGTCTTACACAATTTTTAATAAGTACTTAAATACCTATGGTAGACATAGTAAAACTTAGACCATTATTTATTCTAATGTAAACACTCTAATGGGCTTCCCTTGTGGCTCAGTTAGTAAAGAATCCACCTGCAATGCCGTGGACCTGGGTTCGATCCCTGGGTTAGGAAGGTCCCCTGGAGAAGGGAAAGGCTACCCACTCCAGTATTCTGGCCTGGAGAATTCCATGGACTGTATAATACAGTTCATGGACTCGCAAAGAGTCGGAAACGGCTGAGTGACTTTCACACACACACAAACACTCTCACACCTTTCCTCTGTATATCTTTTCAAGCTTATTGATTTTCCATTGTGGAATACCTTAAATAACGTTATCTACTCTGATTTCTACAAGTTACTTTATTCACTAGTCCTGTCAGTAATAGTGCTAATTCACTTCTAAATATTCACCTCTTGTGCTCTGCCTTACTTGCAAGATGGAAGTTGGCTCAAACCGCGGCAAATAATGTGCAAATACACATGCTCCCTGGATCCACGGAGAAAAAACACTACTCCATGCAGATTTTGCCCAGCCTGTGTCAGAGGTATTCCACATGACATCCAAAGGGGTCAAATCCAGCCAGAACCTAGGTAAACAAAGAATCAGCTCAGTTTAGTTGCCCAGTCGTGTCCGACACTTTCCGACCCCATAGCCTGTAGCATGCCAGGCTTCTCTGTCCATCACCAGCTCCTGGAGCTTGCTCAAATTCATGTCCATCAAGTCAGTGATTTCATCCAAGCATCGATTCCTCTGTCGTCCCCTTCTCCTCCTGCCCCCATCTTTCCCAGCATCGGGGTCTTTTCAATGATTCAGTTCTTCGCATCAGGTGGCCAAAGTATTGGAGTTTCAGCTTCAACATCAGTCCTTCCAATAATATTCAGGACTGTTTTCCTTCAGGATTGACTGGTTTGATCTCTTTGCAGTCCAAGGGACTCTCAAGAGTCTTCTCCAACTCCACATTTAAAAAGCATTAATTCTTTGGCACTCAGCTTTCTTTATAGTCCAACTCTCACATCCGTACATGACTACTGGAAAAACTATAACCTTGATT
Organism: Bos grunniens; assembly: GCF_055505025.1. Taxonomy (NCBI): domain Eukaryota; kingdom Metazoa; phylum Chordata; class Mammalia; order Artiodactyla; family Bovidae; genus Bos; species Bos grunniens. Next base: position 24,263,616 of record NC_141189.1, read on the forward strand.
AGACAGACCTTTGTTGGCAAAGTAATGTCTCTGCTTTTTAATATGCTTTCTAGGTTGGTCATAGCTTATTTCCCAAGGAGCAAACATCTTTTGATTTCATGGCTGCAGTCACCATCTGCAGTGATTTTGGAGCTCAAGAAAATAAAGTCTGTCACTGCTTCCATTGTTTCCCCATCAATTGGCCATGAAGTGATGGGACCAGATGTCATGATCTTAGTTTTTTTGAATGTTGAGTTTTAAGCCAACTGTTTCACTCTCCTCTTTCACTTTCATCAAGAGGCTTTTTACTTCTTCACTTTCTGCCATAAGGTGGTGTCATCTGTGTATCTGATTTTATTGATATTTCTCCCAAAAATCTTGATCCCAGCTTGTGCTTCATCCAACCCAGCGTTTCTCAAGATGTACTCTGCATAAAAGTTAAATAAGCAGCGTGACAATATACAGCCTTGATCTACTTCTTTCCCAATTGGGAACCAGTCTGCTGTTCCATGTCCGGTTCTAACTGTTGCTTCTTGACCTGCATACAGATTTCTCAGGAGGCAGGTAAGGTGGTCTGGTATTCCCATCTCTTTAAGAATTTTCCACGGTTTGTGGTGATCCACACAGTCAAAGGCTTTGACATAGTCAATAAAGCAGAAGTAGATGTTTTTCTGGAGCTCTCTTGCTTTTTCGATGTTCCAATGGATGTTGGCAATTTGATCTCTGGTTCCTCTGCCTTTTCTAAAACCAGCTTGAACATCTGGAAGTTTTTGATCCACATATTGTTGAAGCCAGGCTTGGAGAATTTTGAGCATTACTCTGCTGGTGTGTGAGATGAGTGCAATTGTGCAGTAGTTTGAACATTCTTTGGCATTGCCTTTCTTAGGGATTGGAATGAAAACTGACCTTTTCCAGTCCTGTGGCCACTGCTGAGTTTTCCAAATTTGCTGGCATATTGAGTGCAGCAGCACTTTCACAGCATCATCTTTTAGGACTTGAAATAGCTCAACTGGAATTCCATCACCTCCACTAGCTTTGTTCATAGTGATGTTTCCTAAGGCCCACTTGACTTTGCATTCCAGGATGTCTGGCTCTAGGTGACTGATCACACCATTGTGATTATCTGGGTTGTGAAAATCTTTTTTGTATAGTTCTTCTGTGTATTCTTTCCACCTCTTCTTAATATCTTATGCTTCTGTTAGGTCCATACTGTTTCTGTACTATTGTGCCCATCTTTACATGAAATGTTCCCTTGGTATCTCTAATTTTCTTGAAGAGATCTCTAGTCTTTCCCATTCTGTTTTTTTCCTCTATTTCTTTGCGTTGATCACTGAGGAAGGCTTTCTTATCTCTCCTTGCTATTCCTTGGAACTCTGCATCCAGATGGGTATATCTTACCTTTTCTTTTTGCCTTTAGCTTCTCTTCTTTTCTCAGCTATGTGTAAGGCCTCCTCAGACACCATTTTTTCTTTTTGCATTTCTCTTTTTGGGGGATGGTCTTGATCACTACCTCCTGTACAATGTCATGAACCTCTGTTCGTAGTTCTTCAGGCACTCTGTCTTTCAGATCTAATCCTTTGAATCTATTTGCCAATTCCACTGTATAATCGTAAGGGATTTGATTTAGGTCATTTGTGAATGGTCTAGTGATTTTCCATACTTCCTTCAATTTAAATCTAAATTTGGCAATAAGGAGTTCATGATCTGAGCCACAGTCAGCTCCCAGTCTTTTTTTTTTTTTGCTGACTGTATTTTCTGTGCTGTGCTTAGTCATGTCTGAATCTTTGCGATTCCATGGACTGTAGCCCGCCAGGCTTTTCTGTCCATGGGATTCTCCTGAGAAGAATACTTGAGTGGGTTGTCATTTCATTCTCCAGGGGATCTTCCCAACCCAGGGATTGAACCCAAGTCTCCCGCATTGCAGGCGGATTCTTTGCTGTTTGAGCCACTGACTGTACAAAGAATCGACTTGATAGATAAAACAAACTGTGGAAAATTCTTAAAGAGATGGGAATACCAGACCACCTTACCTGTCTCTTGACAAACCTGTATGTGGGTCAAGAAGCAACATTTAGAACTTTATTTGGACAATAAATAAATGACTAGTTCAAAATTGGGAAAGGAGCACAACAAGGCTGTATACTGTCACCCTGCTTATTTGCCTTATATGCAGAGTACATCACTGGAAATGTCAGGCTGGATGAATCACAAACTGAAATCAAGAATGTCTGGAGAAATATCATCAACCTCAGATATGTAAATGAAACCACACTAATGACAGAAAGTGAAGAGGAACTAAAGAGCCTATTGATGAGGATGAAAGAGGAGAGTGAAAAAGCTGGCTTAAAGCTTAACATTTAAAAAATTAGGATCATGGCATCCAGTCCCATCACTTAGAAGGGAGAAAAGTGGAAGCAGTGACAGATTTTCTTTTCTTGGGCTCCAAAATCACTGTGGACAGTGACTGCAGCCATGAAATTAAAAGACACTTGCTCCTTGGAAGGAAAACTATTTCAAAGCTAGACAGCATAGTAAAAGAGAAGACATCACTTTGCTGACAAAAGGCCATATAGTCAAGGCTATTGTTTTTCCAGTAGTCATGTATGGATGTGAGAGCTGGACCATAAGGAAGGCAGAGCACCATAGAATTGATGGTTTCAATCTGTGGTGCTGGAGAAGACTCTTGAGAGACTCTTGGACAGCAGGGAGATCAAACCAGTCAATTCTAAAGGAAATCAACCCTGAATATTCATTGGAAGAACTCATGCTAAACCTGAAGCTCCAATACTCTGGCCTCCTGATACGAAGAGCAGACTCACTGGAGAACACCCTGATGCTGGGAAAGATTGAAGGCAAAAAGGAGAAGAGGGCAGCAGAGGATGAGATGGCTACATAGCATCACCAACTCAATGGATATGAATCTGAGCAAACTCTGGGAGATAGTGAAGGACAGGGAAGCATGGCATGCTGCAGTTTGTGGGGTCGCAAAGAGTTGGACACAACTTAGCAAGTGAACAACAACAACATATATACATTTGAGATATAAATATAAATAAATAAATATATATACACACACACTTGAGATATATAGAGAGACTTAACTATATATATATATATATATATATATATATGGAAACAAATTTAAAATACAAATAAAGGAATCATCATTTTTGTAGCATTGACACTTCAAACTACAGTTCTGTGAAAATACCTTCCATTTACAGATAATCCTAAACCAAAACTGCTGTGGGTGTGTCCAGTCATTTTAGGATATCCACTTGTTCCACTGGTAAAGAAAATGGCCATCATCTCATTGTGTTTTGTCTTCACACAGGTGTGGTTGTCACTGGCATGTCTATGAAGGAAGAATTACAATGGTTGTATATATTAAACACAGTATCATAGACTGTTACCACAGAAAAGGATTTTCTCAGACCTCTTCATCTCATTGATTAAGCCCCAGGGACTTATACTGAATTCCAAGGTAAAAGCCATCTCTCTCCATCTTTTAAGGTGCTTTCTGGAAACAAGCTAAACTTTGCCATCAATAGCCCATTTATACCAGGTTGACTTCATAGCTTTTTACTGTGTGATGAAGAAGAGTGAAAGCATTACAAAAAAACTCAAGAATTTTATCATACCTTCTACAGAAAGAGTATTCTATGATCTTCTAATCATGTATATGTGAGGTAAAATGTGATTTAAAAAAAAATGAGTATGTTAATAGAAGTCATGTGTAATGGTATAAAGCAGGGATCATTAAACTACAGGCCTTTGGGCCAAACATGGCCTGCCTTTTGTTTTCACAGATAAAGTTTTATTGCAACACAACTGTGTCCATTCTTTTACATATTGCCTATGACTGCTTTCTACACTATGACAGTGAGTAGGTATGATAGAGACTACATGGTCTGAAAATCCTATATATTTACTATCCATCCCGTTTGTAAAAAACCATTTGCTGCCCCCTCAAAAGGATGGTTTTTCTGTTTCGCACAAGAGAGTCTACATAGTTGTGAACATAGTAAGCAAAAAGACTGAAGAGGATCTATGTATCCACTTAGGGAAGGAAGGGTTTCAGTTAAAGAAAGAAAACATTTTGGTTCCAAATGATAATTGGGCTTTTGTATATGTCATACATCAGGGCAGCTGAAAGGAAGTAAACTCTGTACATTTGAGGCTCTAAGAATCATACAGAATTTTATTAGGAAATATTGAGCTGAAATAATGAATCAGAAATATTCAGCTATGAGAACTATTTCTATTTTTAAATCCTAACATAGCTAAACCAAATGTTTAGGCTATGATTCCATAATTTTTTTCATTATAAAGCTAGTACCTATAACTGTGTACCTATCACTTCTATCACAGATATTATTGCTCATGAAACCTACGGAAGGTTTATTGTACCAATCTCTCAGAAGCAGTAAACCTAGCAAGTAATAGTGTGGGCTTAGAAGCTAGACTGCCTGAGTGTGAAACCGAGTTCTGCCAGATCCTAACATTTGACCTTATTTATCTGTCTAACCAGAGAATCCACCTGCAATGCAGAAGATGTGAGTTTGATCCCTGGGTCAGGAAAAACCCCTGGAGGAGGGAATGGCAACCCCACTCCAGTATTCTTGCCCAGAAAATCCCATCCATAGTGTCGCAAAGAGTTGGATACGACTGAAGCGACTGAGCATGAGTATCTGTATATTTAACAGTTCCTACCCAATAGTTTGTTGTGATATTTAAATGAGTTAATATTGAGTTGGCCAAAAAGTTTGAGTTTTTCCATAATATCTTATTGAAAAACTCTAATGAACTTTTTGGCCAACCCAATATATCTGAAGTGCAGTTTTTGGCACATAACCAGTGCCATATAAGTGTTAGATATTATACAATTATAACACTATTTTTATTAGAACAGAATTTGGCTTTTGGTAAGAACTCAAAAGAGAATCCACCTGCCAGTGCAGGAGACACAGGAGACATGGGTTCAATCCCTGGGTTGGGAAGATCCCCTGGAATAGGAAATGGCAGTTTCAGTATTCTTCCTTGGAAAATGCATTGAACAGAGGAGCATGGTGGGCTACAGTCCATGGGGTCTCAAAGAGTGGGACACAACTGAACAACTGAGCATGTATGCACACAACAAATGTTAGCTATTTTAGAAGAGTCATAACAAGTCCCAGTGCGCTACAGTCCATGATACCACAAAGAGTCGGACACAACTTAGCAACTAAACAATGACAAAGAACAAGTCCATAGTTGCAAACTTGCTCCAAAATCATTGAGTAAAGGTAGGAAGCTCATTCTAGAGGGAATTTGCTGTCACCCTAAAGCTAAGATAACCAATACTTGACAAAAAGTTCCAAGTGACCCCTAGAAGCACCCCATATCAGGGCTTGAATATCTGTGTAATAGTTTTATTAATTGCATCTATTAAGTATTCTTCTTACTATAACCTGATAGAAATGTCACTGTCAGCAAGGGAATAATACAGCATCCACAGAAGGATTGATTCTGATTAGTTCCTATGGGAAATGATAATAGCTCTGTGGTTGATGCTGTGATGCACCTCCTAGATCCTGCTGCAGAGTTTTAGGACATGCTTCCCTTCGGGTGCTGAGATCCCTCTTCAGATATTGCCTTGGCTGAAGATAGCTGCCTTGCTCAAGGTCATGCCTCCTTCTAAAGACAGTTCGTACCCAGTTACTGATTAACAGAAGAACTGTACAAAAAAGATCTTCACGACCCAGATAATCATGATGGTGTGATCACTGACCTAGAGCTGGACATCCTGGAATGTGAAGTCAAGTGGGCCTTAGAAAGCATCACTATGAACAAAGCTAGTGGAGGTGATAGAATTCCAGGTGAGCTATTCCAAATCCTGAAAGATGATGCTGTGAAAGTGCTGCACTCAATATGCCAGCACATTTGGAAAACTCAGCAGTGGCCACAGGACTGGAAAAGGTCAGTTTTCATTCCAATCTCAAAGAAAGGCCATGCCAAAGAATGCTCAAACTACCACACAATTGCACTCATCTCACATGCTAGTAAAGTAATGCTCAAAATTCTCCAAGCCAGGCTTCAGCAGTACGTGAACCGTGAACTTCCTGATGTTCAAGCTGGTTTTAGAAAAGGCAGAGGAACCAGAGATCAAATTGCCAACATCCACTGGATCATGGAAAAAGCAAGAGAGTTCCAGAAAAACATCTCTTTCAGCTTTATTGACTATGCCAAAGCCTTTGACTTTGTGGATCACAATAAACCTTGGAAAATTCTTCAAGAGATGGGAATACCAGACCACCTGATCTGCCTTTTGAGAAATGTGTATGCAGGTCAGGAAGCAACAGTTAGAACTGGACATGGAACAACAGACTGGTTCCAAATAGGAAAAGGAGTATGTCAAGGCTGTATATTGTCACCCTGTTTATTTAACTTATATGCAGAGTACACCATGAGAAACGCTGGACTGGAAGAAACACAAGCTGGAATCAAGATTGCCGGGAGAAATATCAATAACCTCAGATATGCAGATGACACCACCCTTATGGCAGAAAGTGAAGAGGAACATAAAAGCCTCTTGATGAAAGTGGAAGTGGAGAATGAAAAAGTTGGCTTAAAGCTCAACATTCAGAAAACAAAGATCATGGAATCTGTTCCCATCACTTCATGGGAAATAGATGGGGAAACAGTGTCAGACTTTATTTTTCTGGGCTCCAAAATCACTGCAGATGGTGACTGCAGCCATGAAATTAAAAGACGCTTACTCCTTGGAAAGAAAGTTATGACCAACCTAGATAGCATATTCAAAAGCAGAGACATTACTTTGCCAACAAAGGTCCATCTAGTCAAGGCTATGGTTTTTCCTATGGTCATGTATGGATGTGAGAGTTGGACTGTGAAGAAAACTGAGTGCCGAAGAACTGATGCTTTTGAACCGTGGTGTTGGAGAAGACTCTTGAGAGTCCTTTGGACTGCAAGGAGATCCAACCAATCCACTCTGAAGGAAATCAGCCCTGGGATCTCTTTGGAAGGAATGATGCTAAAGCTGAAACTCCAGTACTTTGGCCACCTCATGCGAAGAGTTGACTCATTGGAAAAGACTCTGATGCTGGGAGGGATTGGGGGCAAGAGGAGAAGGGGACAACAGAGGATGAGATGGCTGGATGGCATCACTGACTCGATGGATGTGAGTCTGAGTGAACTCCGGGAGTTGGTGATGGACAGGGAGGCCTGGCGTGCTGTGATTCATGGGGTTGCAAAGAGTCAGACAGGACTGAGCGACTGATCTGATCTGATCTGATCTGATTGGACCTCTTGCTTTAGCTGGACATAGCTTTGAAGGGCTATCTAAACTCCAGTGATCCCCGTAAGTTGACTGATGGCTTTTTTGAAGTATGTGGATGATAAATTTCAACAGCTGCCCAATCCCACATTGTTCCCTTTTCTTCACAGGTATTGGTCCTAAGATAACTTCTTAATTAACTTACACAACTAATGTCTGTCTTATGGTGTGCTTCCTTGAGATCCCAACCTGTGAAAAACACCACCAGTTCCTTGCCTCAGAGCTTTGCACTATAATCACCAGTTGTTCCCTTTGTCTATTATTTTAATTTTCATTTTTCTGGTTAATCCAGGGTAGACTATCTTATCAATGTTGTGTTTCTTTTTAGAAAACTTTTCTACAACAATTATGGTTACTCACTTCATCATCTCCTTTAGGTTCTCCCAACCCTCTCTGGGGCTCTGAGACACAATTAGTTTGGAGTGCAGATTTTCACATTTAGATGCAACAGCATCAACTGCTGGAGCTAAAACTTCATTGGTAATAATGCACTTTGCTTTTGAAGATTGTAGTCGGTAGAGGATGTCTTTTTGGGTCATCTGAGTGGTTCCTGGAATTAGAACTGTCCCTAAAAGAGAAGAAAATAAAGTATTTAGAAAGGATTTCCTTCATCATGTTAATTAAGGTAGTATAGATAACCCATGTATATTCAGTGTTTCTCAGGGTGCTGCTGCTACTGCTGCTAAGTCGCTTCAGTCGTGTCCGACTCTGTGCGAGCCCATAGATGGCAGCCCACCAGGCTCCCCCGTCCCTGGGATTCTTCAGGCAAGACCACTGGAGTGGGTTGCCATTTCCTTCTCAGGGTGAGTTAGTCAATTTTCCAGGCAGGATATCTATTTGTCTTCCTTTCATTACTATACTTTTGCCTTTAAAGGAATCTCAAAGTCTAGGACCCTTTTGATCTAACATGAAAGGATGTTAAATCCTGGATAATTAATTATTTTCTATCTGGAGACCATTCATAACATTTAACTTGAAGAGGGTTTTGAATTGAAAAGTAATATTCAGTTCAGTTCAGTCGCTCAGTCATGTCCGACTCTTTGCGACCCCATGAATCACAGCACGCCAGGCCTCCCTGTCCATCACCAACTCCCGGAGTTCACCCAGACTCACGTCCATCGAGTCAGTGATGCCATCCAGCCATCTCATCCTCTGTCGTCCCCTTCTCCTCTTGCCCCCAATCCCTCCCAGCATCAGAGTCTTTTCCAATGAGTCAACTCTTCGCATGAGGTGGCCAAAGTACTGGAGTTTCAGCTTTAGCATCATTCCTTCCAAAGAAATCCCAGGGCTGATCTCCTTCAGAATGGACTGGTTGGATCTCCTTGCAGTCCAAGGGACTCTCAAGAGTCTTCTCCAACACCACAGTTTAAAAGCATCAATTCTTCGGTGCTCAGCCTTCTTCACAGTCCAACTCTCACATCCATACATGACCACAGGAAAAACCATAGCCTCAACTAGATGGACCTTTGTACGTTTATTGAGTACTTGGAGTGTTAGGTGCTGTGTAAGTGTTTGTATATTCTAACATTTAATCTCTACCAAAAACACAAATGTTATTGTTAACTAGAAAATACACAACATAAAAGTTGAGAATTTTGTTTTATTGGGAGGACTTTCTGAGGGCTTTCTCTGATAGCTCTGAGGGACTGCTCTGAAGGGGGAAGGGAGAAGCCAGGATATACACGGGGGTTTGCAACAAAAACCAGGAAGTTGAAACATCAAAAGATTATAATCAATTAGTGCTTTTCTGTGTATGGGAAGATGCAAGAGTCTAGGCTCACTGATCTCATTCCTTTGATATGCACCTTAACTATCTAGGGCTAATCTGTTCTTTTTCAACCTGAGTTCCCTCAGGGCTCATCTCTGGAGGCAGCTGATGGCTTGATGGCCCTAACATCCTTTGTTTGCTAATATGGCAGGCAGCATTCTTAGTCCACCCTATAAATAATTTGCCTGAATCACTGAAGTAGCAGGGGCAGTGCATGGACTGAACACTGCAGCCTGACTTAAGCTGTAATTTAACCACCTTGGTTCAGTGCATCTTTTGTTGTTGTTCTGTTGCTAAGTTGTGTCCAACTCTTTTCGACCCCATGAACTGCAGCACACTAGGGTTTTCTATCCATCACTATCTCCCTGAAATTGCTCAAAAGTTATGTCCACTAAGTCAGTGATGCCATCCAACTTCTCATCCTCTGTCTCCCCCTTCTCTTGCCCTCAGTTTTATCCAGCATCAGGGTCTTTTCCAGACAGTCAACTCTTCACATCAGGTGGCCAAGTGCCTCTTAAAACATACATTAATTTTATAATTTTTCCAAGGAGAAGGATTGAGGCATTCATCTTTTTTGTGCTTCTGTTCACATCTGCTATAAATTGTACTGTAAGGTACAGTGTAGTAGTCAAGAGTGTGTCCTAGAGACAGATACTCTTAAAGCTTGGTCTTGAACAAGACTACTTCACCTCTGAGAGTCTCAGATTCTGCATCTGTAGAATGGGGATTATAATAACACTACCTTCTTTATAGTATTATTAAGGATTAAATGAGTTAAATTTTTTAATGAGGTAAATTGGAAGTGGTCAAACAGGAGATGGCAAGAGTGAATGTCCACATTTTAGGAATCACTGAACTAAAATGGCACCTGACCCACCTCTTGAGACACCCATATGCAGGTCAGGAAGCAACAGTTAGAACTGGACATGGAACACCAGACTGGTTCCAAATAGGAAAAGGAGTACATCAAGGCTGTATATTGTCACCCTGCTTCTTTAACTTCTGTGCAGAGTACATCATGAGAAACGCTGGGCTGGAAGAAACACAAGCTGGAATCAAGATTGCCGGGAGAAATATCAATAACCTCAGATATGCAGATGCCACCACCCTTATGGCAGAAAGTGAAGAGGAACTCAAAAGCCTCTTGATGAAAGTGAAAGTGGAGAGTGAAAAAGTTGGCTTAAAGCTCAACATTCAGAAAACGAAGATCATGGCATCTGGTCCCATCACTTCATAGGAAATAGATGGGAAAACAGTGGAAACAGTGTCAGACTTTATTTTTTTGGGCTCCAAAATCACTGCAGATGGTGATTGCAGCCATGAAATTAAAAGACGCTTACTCCTTGGAAAGAAAGTTATGACCAACCTAGATAGCATATTCAAAAGCAGAGACATTACTTTGCCAACAAAGGTCCGTCTAGTCAAGGCTATGGTTTTTCCAGTGGTCATGTATGGATATGAGAGTTGGACTGTGAAGAAAACTGAGTGCCGAAGAATTGATGCTTTTGAACTGTGGTGTTGGAGAAGACTCTTGAGAGTCCCTTGGACTGCAAGGAGATCCAACCAGTCCATTCTAAAGGAGATCAGCCCTGGGATTTATATGGAAGGAATGATGCTAAATCTGAAACTCCAATACTTTGACCACCTCATGCGAAGAGTTGACTCATTGGAAAAGACTCTCATGCTGGGAGGGATTGGGGGCAGGAGGAAAAGGGGACAACAGAGGGTGAGATGGCTGGATGGCATCACTGACTTGATGGACGTGAGTTTGAGTGAACTCTGGGAGATGGTGATGGACAGGGAGGCCTGGCGTGCTGCAATGCATGGGGTGGCAAAGAGTCTGACACAACTGAGTGACTGAACTGAACTGAACTGAACAGAGTACATCATGCAAAATGCAGGGCTGGATGAAGCACAAGCTGGAATGAAGATTTCCAGGAGAAATATCAATAACTTCAGACATGCAGATGACACCACTCTTATGGCAGAAAGTGAAGAGGAACTAAACAGCCTCTTGATGAAAGTGAAAGAGGAGCATCAAAAAGCTGGCTTAAAACTCAACATTCAAAAAACTAAGATCGTGGATCTGGTCCCATCACTTCATGGCAAATAGATGGGAAAACAATGGAAACAGTGACAGACTTTATTTTATTGGGCTCCAAAATCACTACGGACAATGACTGCAACCATGAAATCAAAAGATGCTTGCTCCTTGGAAGAAAAGTTATGACCAACCTAGACAGCATATTAAAAAACAGAGCCATTACTTTGCCGACAAAGGTCTATCTAGTCAAAGCTATGGTTTTTTCCAGTAGTCATGTTTGGATGTGCGAGTTGGACTATAAAGAAAGCTGAGGGTCAAAGAATTGATGCATTTAAACTGTGGTGTTGGAGAAGACTCTTGAGAGTCCCTTGGACTGCAGGGAAATCTAACCAGTCAATCCTAAAGGAAGTCAGTCCTGAATATTCACTGGAAAGACTAGTGCTAAAGCTGAAACTCCAATACTTTGGCCACCTGATGCAAAGAATTGGCTCATTTCAAAAGACTCTGATGCTGGAAAAGATTGAAGGCAGGAGGAGAAGGGAATGACAGTGGATGAGATGGTTGGATCGCATCACCGAGTCGATGGACATGAGTTGAGCAAGCTCTGGGAGTTGGTGATGGACAGGGAATCTTGGCATGCTGCAGTCCATGGGGTTGCAAAAAGTTGGACACTACTGAGGGACTGTAGTGAGCTGAAGGGTGTTCCCTGGAATAGCAGCATCTACATCACTTGGGAGCTTGTTAGAAATGCAGGATCTCAGGATTCTCCCAGGCTTCTTGGATCAGAATCTGCATTTTAACAAGAACCCAGTGATTCATATGCATATCAAGGTTTGAGAAAGTGAATTAGATGATTTTTTAAATTCCAGTAACATTGGTTTATAACATATGTTTTGTGTACACATTTTAATTTGACTTAGAAATTATAATTTGACTAATAATTGTAAATTTACTTATAATTTGACTTACATATTGACAACATTATAATTTAACTTATAACCAAAGACTAGTTTCCATGCTCATCTTACCTCCTTTACCCATTTCTCCCACCCCAGACCCCTTGCCCTTTGTAACCACTATTTTGTTCTCTGAGTTTGTTTTTGTTATTTTATTTTTGTTTATTTTGTTTTATTATTTGTTTTGTATTCTACATATGAGTGAAATCATATTGTATTTGTCTTTTTTGTCTGCCTTATTTCACAACTTTGCCTTATGGACTCTCAAGGTCCATCCATGTTGTTGCAAGGGCAAGATTTCATTTCTTTTTATGGCTGAGTAGTATTCCATTGTGTGTGTGTGTGTGTGTGTGTGTGTGTGTTTAGTTCTAAATTTTTTGAAGAATTTGCATACTTTTTTCCACAGTGACTGCACCAATTTACAGTCTCACCAACAGTGTATGAGGGTTCCTTTTTCTTCACATCCTCTCTGTTATTCCTTGTTTTTTTGACGATAGTCATTCTGATAGATGTGAAGTGATATTGTGGTTTTGATTTGCAATTACCTGATAATTCATGCTGATGAACAACTTTTCATACAGGTGTTGAACATCATATATATTCTTTTGAAAAATGTCTATTCAGATCCTCTGCCCATTTTTTAACTGGGTTGTTTGTTGTTGAGTTTCATGAGTTAACTTTTTTTTTTCGATGGTTTTGGCCATGCTGTGCAGCATGTGTGATCCCCCAACCGGGGATCAAACTCATGCCCCCTGCAATGGAAACACAGAGTCCTTCAATAGACCACAGGGAAGTTCCATGAGTTAATATATTTTGGATATTAACCTTTTATCAGATCTGATTTGCAAACATCTCCCATTTGGTAGGTTTTCTTTTTTGTTTTGTTGATGGTTTTCTTTGCAGTGCAGAGCTTTTTATTTTGATGTAGCCTTGTTTTTTTAATTTAGCTTTTGCTTCCCTTGCCTGAGGAGACATATCCAGAAAGATATTGCTAAGAAAAATGTCAACAAGCATACTGTCTATATTTTCTTCTAGGAGTTTTATGGTTTTAGTTTTTACATTCATGTCTTTAATCCATTTTGAGTTGGTTTTTATGAATGGTGTAAGATAATGGTCTAGTTTCATTCGTTTGAATCTTTAGGGTTTTCAATGTATAAAATCATGTCATCTACAAATAATGACAATTTTACTTCTTTCTTTCCAATTTAGATGTGTTTCGTTTCTTTTTTTGCCTAATTGTTGTGACTAGGAGTTTTAGCACTATGTTGAGTAAGAGTGGTAAGATTGGGTACTCTTGTCTTGTTCATGATCTTAGAGGGGTAGCTTTCAGTTTTTCACCAGTATTATGTTAGCTGTGGGTTTGTCATAAACGGCCTTTTGAGGTACATTTGTTCTTTCCCCTTTTTGAGATTTTTATCATAAATAAGTGTTGATTTTATCAAATGCTTTTCCTGCATCTGCATCTATTGACATGATCATATGATTTTTTTTTTTTTTTTACTTTTTTTTTTTTTGGCTATGCCCTGTGGCTCTTGGGATCTTAGTTCCCTGACCAAGGATTGAACCTAGGCTCTTGGCAGTGAGCAAGTAGAGTCCAAACTACTGGATCGCCTGGTAATTCTCGATTATATGATTTTTATTCTTCACTTTGTTAATGTGGTGTATTACATTGATTTATTTGCAGATGTTGAATCATCCTTGCATACCTGGAATAAATCCCACTTGATCCTGGTGTGTGATCCTTTTAATGCATTTTTGTATTTGGTTCACTAATGTTTTGTTGAGGATTTTTGCATGTATATTCATCAGAGACATTGGCCTGTAATTTTCTTTTTGTGTATTTTCATTGTTTGATTTTGTAATCAGGGTAATGATGGCCTTGTAAAATGAGTTAGGGAAGCATTCCCTCCTTTTCAATTTTTTTGAAATAGTTTAAGAAGTGCATGTGTGTGTGCTAAGTTGCTTCAGTTATGTCCAACTCTTTGCAGCCTTATGGATTGTAGCCTGCCAGGCTCCTCTGTCCATGGGGTTCTCTAGGCAAGAATACTGGAGTGGGTTTCCATGCCCTCCTCCGGGGGATCTTCCCAACCCATGAATCAAACCTGCATCTCTTAAGTCTCCTGCATTGGCAGGCAGGTTCTTTACCACTAGTGCCTCCTGGGAAGCCCCATAGTTTGAGAAGGATAGCTACTAAATCTCTGAATGTTTGATAGGATTCACCTGTGAAGCTGTCTGCTAGAGGACTTTTATTTTGGGGAAGATTTTCGATTAATGTTTCAATCTCCTTACTAGTAATCAGTCAATTCAGATTTTCTATATCTTCATGCTTTAGTCATGGAAGATTGTAGGATTCTAGGGATTTATTCATTTATTTTAGGTTGTCTAATGTGTTGGTGTATAGCAGTAGACTTCATAGTAGACATAATCCTTTGTATTTCTATTGTATCCATTGTAATTTACCCTCTTTTGTTTCTAATTTTATTTATCTGAGCCTTCTATTTTTTCAGAGAGTCTAGCTAAAGGTTTGTCACGTTTATCCTTTCAAAGAACCAGCTCTTAGTTGCATTGATCTTTTCCATTGTCTTTTAAGTCTCTATTTCATTTGTCTCTGCTCTAATTTTTATTATTATTTTATTATCATTTCCTTTCTCATACAGATTTTGGGCTTGCTTTGTTCTTTCTTTTTTTCTTTTTCTTCTTTTTTTCTAGCTCCTTTAGGCATAAGGTTTAGATTATTTGAGGTTTTTCTTATTTCTTGAGGTAGGCCTACATGATTCACTCTTAGTACCACTTTTGCTGCATCCCATAGATTTTGGTATATCATCTTTTTCTTTTCATTTGTCTTTAGGTATTTTAAATTTTCTCCTTTGATTTCTTCATTGAGCCAATAGTTTTTAAGTTGCATGTTTAGTTTTCACATATATATGATTTTTCCAGATTTCCTATAGTTGATTTCTAGTTTCATTTTATTGTGGTCAAAAAAGATGCTTAATATGGTTTTAATCTTCTTGATTGTATTGAGACTTGCTTTATGACCTAACATGTGATTTATCCTGGAGAATGTTCCAGGTGCACTTCAGAAAAATGTGTATTCCATTGCACTGGATGGGCTATGCTATATTCATATAAATCTATTAAGGTTATCTGGTCTGATGTTTCATTTAAAGTTAATGTTTTCTTATTGACACTCTGTCTGAATGATCTGTCCATTGATGTAAGTGAGGCATTAAAGTAGTCTTCCACTATTATGCTCCTGTCAGTTTCTCCATGTAGGTCTTTATATGTTTTGCTACTCCTGTGTTAAATGTGTATGTATATAGATACATACAGAGAGATAGACAGACAAACAGATAGATAAATATAGATCTATAGATACATAGATAGATATAAATTATTTGTGTCTTCTTGAGGGATTGTTCCCTTTGTCATTATATGATGTCCACCTTTATCTCTTCTGGCTTTATATCTTTTGGCTTGAAAGTCTGTTTTCTCTGATATGAGTATGACTACACCTACTTTCTTTTGGCTGCCATTTGCTTGGAGTATCATCTAACATCCCTTCAATTTGAGGCTATTTTTGACCTTAGAGCTGAGAGAAGTTTCCTGGAGGAGGTATAGAGTTGGGTCTTATTTTTAATCCATCCAGTTACTCTTTTTTTTTTTTTTTTTTTACTTAATTTTACTTATTTTTTTAAATTAAGAAAATTGTTAAAGTTTTTACCAATTAATCTACATTTAGGGTAATTATTGATAAATGAGGATTTAGTACTGCCATTTATCTTTGTTTTCTGGTTGCACTATATCTCAATAGTCCTTTTACTACCAATAACGTCTTGTCTTCACTGGGGGGTTTCCCTGATAGCTCAGTTGGTAAAGAATCCTCCTGCAGTGCAGGAGACCCTGATTTGATCCCTGGGTCAGGAAGATCTGCTGGAGAAAGGGATAGGCTACCCACTCCAGTATTCTGGCCTGAAAAATTCCATGGACTGTATAGTCGATAGAGTTGCAAAGAGTCGGACACGACTAAGAGATTTACACTTTCACTTTCTCTTCATTTAGTTATATAGTCTGTCTCCTTTCTCTCTTCCCCTTTTATGTTTCTATTGTCTCAAATTATTTTGTTGTTTCAAAATTATCTTTTTGTGTTGTGAGGTCATTATCAAATTGAAGTAACTGTAGTTATTTTTTATTGCTTTCCTCCATTAACCTTTATGCTATAATTGTTTAACAACCTATTCTAATGTACAGTTGCAATTTTCTGATTCTATTACCTTCCTCAAGGTTTTGTGTACTTCTGCCCTTTTGTTTTTGGTAGAAGAGCCTTTCAACATTTCTTTTTTAAATTAAAGTTTAGTTAATTTACAATATTACATTAGTTTCATGTGTACAGCATAATAATTCAGCATTTTTGCAGATTATACTCCTTTATGTTATTACAGATAATGGCTATAATTCCCTGTGCTATACAGCATATCCTTATAGCTTGTGTATTTTATACATTATAGTTTGTATCTGTTAATCTCATGCCCCTAATCTGTCCCTCCCTCTCTGTTTTCTATCTGTGAATCTGTTTCTATTTTGCATACACATTCATTTGTGTTATTTTTAGATTCCACATATAAGTGATAACATATAGTATTTGTTTTTCTATGTCTGACTTATTTCACTAAGCATAATATTCTCTAGGTCCATCTATGTGGCTGCAAATAGCAAAATTTTATTCTTTTTAATGACTGAATAATATTCCATTATATATCTCACATCTTCTTTATCCAGTTATCTATTGGTGGGCACTTGGGTTGCTTCCATATCTTCCATGACTTTGTAAATTGTGTTGCTATTAACATTAGGGTGCATGTATCTTTTTTCTGAATTAGTGTTTTCATTTTTTCCAGATATATACCCAGGAATGGAATTGCTGGGTCATCTGATAGTTCTATTTTTAGTTTTTGAGGAACCTCCATACTGTGGCTGTACCAATCTGAGCTCCCACTAACAGTGTACAAGGGTTCCCCTTTCTCCATATCCTCTCCATTTGTTATCTGTAGGCTTTTTGATGATAGATATTCTGATAAGTATGAGGTTATATCTAGTA
Source organism: Bos grunniens (assembly GCF_055505025.1). Classification (NCBI taxonomy): domain Eukaryota; kingdom Metazoa; phylum Chordata; class Mammalia; order Artiodactyla; family Bovidae; genus Bos; species Bos grunniens. The sequence goes on from NC_141189.1 coordinate 24,280,794, forward strand.
GTTTTGTTCTATAGTTTTCTAATAATTAGTAATGTTGTGTGTCTTTTCTGTGTCTGTTGGCCATTTGGAACTGGCACTGTTCCATTTGAATGTGTGTTTTCCTTCTTCCTGCACCAGACCTTTGCCCCAAAGGTCGGAAGTGATAAAGGAAGTAGGGCTTGTGTGTCTAGAGGTCCAGTGTTCTGTCTATGTAGGTGTCTGGGGCTCCACTTAGATGTAGCCTATTGTCATGTCTTTTCCTGGGTTGTGGTTTCCCTATATCTAGTGCCATGCTGTGGTGTGGAATGAGCAGGAACTGGTCACCTTGGACTGGGGTGCACAGTGAGGTGGTCTCAGAAAACCTGGTAACCCCTAGGGCAGACCTCTCTCTGCCCTGCCCAGGGACAAACCAGCATCTGTGTGCTCCTCACGAGAGGAATCTAAGCTTCTCCAGCCTTTCTATCTGTACCAATAGTTCTCCAAGCGGCTAGTGGGTATTGCCTCCTCCACATGGGTCCCCAGGGCTGAGATGCCCAGTCTGTGACTTGACCTGCTCACTCCCTAGGGCAGGTGTCCACCCAAGAAATCTCCTTTTTCCTCTAAGTTCCCTTCCAGGAGCACAGGTCCCAACTCAATCACTTTTATTCCCACCCTATCCTTTTATATGTATGTCTTTCTTATAGCCTTGGTTGTACAGAAGTCCTGCCAGTTTCCAATTCGTTTTCAGTGAGAATTTTCCACAAGTAAATGTATTTTTGATGTGTTCATGGAGGATATTACTGCCATGTACTCTTTGCCATCTTCAAGAAGCCCTCAACATTTCCTGTAAGGCAGGTGTAGAGGTGATGAACTCCCTCAGCTGTAGTTTTTGTGCAGAAGCCTCCTTATGTTTCCTAATGGAATCAAATAGATCTCTTAGAAATTCTGCATTAAAAAAAATAAAACTTAGTTATCCTTTCTGGTCTGGATCATTTCTAGACTTCTGAAGTCATGCTTGCTAATTCTTTCTTCTTTATGGTCTGCTCTATTTCCAGTGCTTTCTATTGCATTATTTATATCATTTATTGAGTTCTTTGGCTCTAGAAATTCTGTTTGTATCTCTTTTAGAGATCCAACCTTTTGGTAAAATATTCCTTCTGTTTTTATTCTATTTTATTCCTGAGCTCCTTGAAATGACTTTCTGAGTTTTCTTGTGCTTATTGACAGCTATTTTGAATTCTGTATCTGATTGCAATCTTCCATGAGTTTAAGTTTGGTTTCTGGAGAAGTGTCACTTTCTTTTTGTGATACCTTATTACTGTGGTTTTTCACAGTGCTCGTTATCTTGTTCCTCTGCCCACACATTTGAAGGAGTGAATATCTTTCTTATTAGGTAAAATTGTTGTGTGTGTATGTGTGCTCAAACATATCAAACTCTTTGCAACCCATGGACAGCAGCCTACTGGGCTCCTCTGTCCATGGAATTTTCTAGGCAAGAATACTGGAGTTCGTTGCCATTTCTTACTCCAGGGGATCTTCCTGACCCAGGAACTGAACCAGCATCTCTTGTGTCTCCTGAATTGGCAGGCAGATTCTTAACTACTAGGGGCCACCTGGGAAGATTTGTTTATTTTGATTCTAAAAATTCAATACATTGGTAATTAGAGGACCTTCTTTTGTTTTCCAGCAGGTGGCACCACAACACGAGTCTTTGTTTTCCCTAACCTGACCAGCCTCTGACAGTACTATGGAATCAGTATTTTCCACCCTTCATTACCTCTGTCAGGGGTGTGCCTGGAGCCCTCATTGTCACTGCTTGTGCCTTTGGAGTCTTTGGTGCCTTCTGCTGCAAGCGTTGCTGTTGTTGCTCATGTCACCGCTGGGTGCACCATGATGGCAGGCACCTCTGCTGCATCTGGGGTTGTTGTGGCTGTCAGGTTTGCAGGCCCTGCTGCCTTGTGCAGGGGTGCTGGAGCCTTCAGCACACCTGTACCTGGTAGGGCTGGGGTTGCAGGCCCTGCTGCTGCTGCCTGCTTCCCTTTAGCTGCAGGTACTGATGCTGCTGGGAAGCTGGAGTTGTGTACACCACCTCCCCAGCCACCACTGAGTTCTTTCTCAGATGTGTGTTCATCCAATGTGGTCAAAGAGCCAGGATTATGGGCACTCCCCCACCTTGTTCCCTTGAATCCACCTCCTAAGTACCATTCCATCCACCTTCAGATGTACAGATGTGTGGATCTCTCTGGTACCTTGGTGTGTTGGGCAGAGGAACCTTTGTAGAGTTATATGTTTTACTTGTTGCAAATTGAAGGGGAGAGAAAAAGGAAACATCTCACACTACCATGATGTTGAATTACCACATCTAGATGATTTTTTTAAATTTATTGAGATATAGTTGATTTTTAAAGAACTGTTCTTATTTTCAATTTTTATAAAAATTTCTAGAAAATTCTAGAGGGTGCATTGGGCTCTACACTGAGTTTCTGAATGCCTTTGGGCAAATGACTTAATGTTCCTTTTTCCCCAACTATGAAAGCTTTCCCTTCTCTGTTTATAAAATGAGATTTTCTCTTCCTAATCATAAAGCTCTTGTGATGATAAAATGAGCAAATTGAGAAAATAACAGGCAGGAAGCCCAGGGGTCTCCAAACAGAGGGAATAGGCTGCAAGTGTCAGACATTTTTTTATCTCTCTCTTAAGCGGCAGGAGGAAACAAACAAATGTCAGATTTTTTTCCCCGTCTCTATACAATATTAAAAGGAGGTTTCTCTTAAAATTCTGTGTTGCCGTGATGACACCTGGCTCCACCTGAACTTCACTTTTCTCAAATCTTGAGCTAACCAATGCATTTTTTCTTATGGAAATGTTTGTCTTAAGCTATGTTAATGAACTATGTATTCACCCTAGACTCTGTCTTTCTTCAAGTCAGTTTGCTTAAGATTCAGAATGATAAGGGCTCAATAAACCTGTATGTTTTATTCATACATTGTTCTCCTAATCTTTGTTAATAATACTATATATTTACTTGGAAACCTGTCTTTCTTCAAGATTCATGTCAATCATTTTATGGCCCGGGATGAGTCACCAGGTGCCAATGTTATCTTAAAATACATGTTGTGGATGAGGGACCTGGTGCCTTTCTGAGTTTCAGGATATCTCCTTTCTCTAATTAACAGCTTACTGATAGGTATATAACATACTGCTAAAGGCTAGCATGGGGGCATTCTTTCTGGCCCCTTCTGATGTCTATGTCAGAAGCTTTCTCTATCTCTTTTATACTTCAGTAAAACTTTATTACACAAAAGCTCTGAGTGATCAAGCCTCGTCACTGAACCCGAATTGAATTCCTCTCCTCCGGAGGCCAAGAATCCCGGTGTCTTTTCATGACTCAGCAACAATCTTTCAAAATGAGTGAATGTTTATTATAATTCCAGAGGGACCACAAGTGTTATATAAACTTCTTCAAGACCTGTAGGCCGAGATTGGGTGGGATAGTAGCTTTTTGTGGTAAATGGCACTTAAAGGAACTTATTCTTGGCAATTACTATTTTTTTAATGATTATATACTGAGATTTCTGTTGTAAAGGAATTTGACCTACAATACATATGCAAGAGTTTGAAAACGAAAATATGATGAGTTTGTTGTTGGCCCTGTAGACTATAGGCATATCTCTCTAAGAACTTGGAAATAAGGGAAATAGATTGCCTTCTAAGAGCTAAACTGTAAACTCAATATAAAATAGAAAAGAGATATTCATAGTCAATATAAACAGACATAATGATTCACAGAGCAACAAGATTAAGCCATACCCTTATATATAATATATTAATATAAAATTGGTTTCAGAAAGGGATACTGCAGCCACAGAACATAGCAAAAGGAGACTTACTAGGGCAAATCCTGGTAGTACGCACCTAAGCCTGTCTAGAGGAGAAGTCTCTGTTAAGGGATTTTACATATTATAGTCCCTGGGATGAGGTGGCCCCTAGCCAGTACCTATATTCACACTGCACTGTTTTCATTTTCTCAAATCTACAAATTATTTCTTGCCTCAGGACCTTTGTGGAAGCTTTTCCATTTGCTTAGAATGAATGCTTCCATCACCTATACTTTCTCCCTCTGGCTGACTCATCCCTCAGTTTCAGCTTAAATTATGCACCTAACCAAAATGAAGAGAAATTATTTCTTAGCAAGAAAGAAGAGGTCAAAGGAGCAGGAGCTTGAGAGAAGCAGATAGACAAGAGGCCCTGTGGCTCTGTTAGGGGAAGCACACTGACTGAAACCACCCACCCTGGCCAGGCACCATAGTAACCATTTGCATGAGTTGTTTTACGACAGGAGGTTCTGGTAAGGAACACAGAACTAATAAGCCTTCACCAACTGGAAGAGTTCAGGAAAGGTCAAAAGGAGACACCACATGTCTGACCACCTCCCAGAATCCTTCTCTCTAGCATCCATTTTGGCTGAACAAGGCATGCACCACCAAGGTCTCCGAGTCAGAATGATTGACTAAAGACAACACATTAAAAAATAATCCCATCACCATAAAACCCAAGACTGCAAGCCATGTGACAGAGCTGTTCTCCTGGGTTCCCTTACCTTCTGCTCTCCACCCGGGTGCCCTTTCCCAATAAAATCTCTTGCTTTGTCAGCACATGTGTCTCCTCAGACAATTCATTTCTGAGTGTTAGACAAGAGCCCAGTTTTGAGCCCTGGAAGGGGTCCCCCTTCGTGCCAACAGCTTCAGAGCAAAAATAGTAGAGACAGAAACTGCCTGCTGAATAGCCTGACCTCTTACAGAGGCCAGTTTTTCTTTCTGCACTTTTTCTCCTGTAAAATTCTCCAGTAAATATTCAATAATTCTTCTTCACTATTGAACTACTGAATATGAATGGATTTCTGGTCCTGGCAATCAAATAGTCTGTTACTGGTGCTTCCCTGGTGGTTCGGTGGTTAAAAATCCACCTTACAAGGCAGGGGACACCAGTTTGATCCCTAGTCTGGGAGGATCCCACATGCCATGGGGCAACTAAGCCTGTGTGCCACAACTACTGAGCCTGCACTCTGTAGCTCATAAGCTGCAACTACTGAAGACCTCGTGCCCTAGGGCCCATGCTCCACAACAACAGAAGCCATCACAATGTGAAAGTTCACACACCATTAGAGAGTAGCCCCTAATCTCTGCAACTAGAGAAAGTCCGTGCAGCAAAGAAGACCAACTGCAGCCATAATATATGCTGCTGCTGCTGCTGCTAAGTCACTTCAGTCATGTCAGACTCTGTGTGACCCCATAGACGGCAGCCCACCAGGCTCCCCTGTCCCTGGGATTCTCCAGGCAAGAACACTGGAGTGGGTTGCCATTTCCTTCTCCAATGCATGAAAGTGAAAAGTGAAAGTGAAGTCGCTCAGTCATGTCCGACTCCCAGCGACCCCATGGACTGCAGCCTACCAGGCCCCTCCATCCATGGGATTTGCCAGGCTATAGTACTGGAGTGGGTTGCCATTGCCTTCTCCAATATATAACATTAGTCTGTAACTAAGCTGTTTTTTAGTTGCTAAGTTGTGTCCAACACTTTTGTGACCCCATGGATTGTAGCCCACCAGACTCCTCTGTCCATGGGATTTCCCAGGCAAGAATACTGAAGTCGGATGCCATTTCTTATCCAGGGTATCTTCCCAACCCAGATTGAGCCTGCATCTCCTACACTGACAGGCAGACTCATTACCACTGAGGCACCAGGGAAGCCCTGTGTTATTAAGACAGTGAGCTTCAACAGTATTCATGAAAGCAGTCATTTTGTTAAAAAACTATGCAAAAGTGGACTGTGCAACTCCAGTGAATAATTTACAAGTACACATGAGATTAGAGCATATAGCTCTCCTCAAATGCAAATAATGATTATAGTAAATTAAGAAAGTTAATATTTATTATAATAAAGATATTAATTCAACAAATATTTTGCTGAAATTTACTGTAAGCCAATCTTTGGAGTCACAGAGATGAATATATCATAGTCATTGCCTTTTAGAAGCTTCTTCACAGTCCTATGAGAATGACTGAGAAGCAACCCCACATCCAAGGAGTGGTAGCTGCGCGGGTGCAGGAGGGCCAAGAGGAGCAACTCCACGTTCAAGGTCAGGAGGGGCGGCCGTGACGCGATACCCCTCGTCCAAGGTAAGGAGCAGCGGCTGCGCTTTGCTGGAGCAGCTGTGAAGAGATACCCCACGTCCAAGGTAAGAGAAACCCAAGTAAGATGGTAGGTGTTGCGAGAGGGCATCAGAGGGCAGACACACTGAAACCAGAATCACAGAAAACCAGCCAAGCTGATCACACGCACCACAGCCTTGTCTAACTCAATGAAACTAAGCCATGACGTGTGGGGCCACCCAAGATGGACGGATCATGGTGGAGAGGTCTGACAGAATGTGGTCCACTGGAGAAGGGAATGGCGAACCACTTCAGTATTCTTGCCTTGAGAACCCCATGAACAGTATGAAAAGGCAAAATGATAGGATACTGAAAGATAAACTCCCCAGGTCGGTAAGTGCCCAATATGCTACTGGAGATCAGTGGAGAAATAGCTCCAGAAAGAATGAAGGGATGGAACCAAAGCAAAAATAATACCCAGTTGTAGATGTGACTGGTGGTAGAACCAAGGCCCGATGCTGTAAAGAGCAATATTGCATAGGAACCTGGAATGTTAGGTCCATGAATCAAGGCAAATTGGAAGTGGCCAAACAGGAGATGGCAAGAGTGAATGTCAACATTCTAGGAATCAGCGAACTAAAATGGACTGGAATGGGTGAATTTAACTCAGATAACCATTATATCTACTACTGTAGGAAGGAATCCCTTAGAAGAAATGGAGTAGCCATCATGGTCAACAAAAAGAGTCCGAAATGCAGTACTTGGATACAGTCTCAAAAACGACACAATGATCTCTGTTCATTTCCAAGGCAAACCATTCAATGTCACAGTAATCCAAGCCTATGCCCCAACCAGTAACGCTGAAGAAGCTGAAGTTGAACGGTTCTATGAAGACCTACAAGACCTTTTAGAATTAACACCCAAAAAAGATGTCCTTTTCATTATAGGGGACTGGAATGCAAAAGTAGGAAGTCAAGAAACACCTGGAGTAACAGGCAAATTTGACCTTGGAGTATGGAATGAAGCAGGGCAAAGGCTAATAGAGTTCTGCCAAGAGAACACACTGGTCATAGCAAACACCCTCTTCCAACAACACAAGAGAGAACTCTACACATGGACATTACCAGATGGTCAACACTGAAATCAGATTGATTATATTCTTTGCAGCCAAAGATGGAGAAGCTCTATACAGTCAACAAAAACAAGACCAGGAGCTGACCGTGGCTCATATCATGAACTCCTTATTGCTAAATTCAGACTTCAATTGAAGAAAGTAGGGAAAACCACTAGACCGTTCAGGTATGACCCAAATCAAATCCCTTATTATACAGTGGAAGTGAGAAATAGATTTAAGGGACTAGATCTAATAGACAGAGTACCTGTTGAACTATGGATGGAGGTTCGTGACATTGTATAGGAGACAGGGATCAAGATCATCCCCAAGAAAAATAAATGCAAAAAAGCAAAATGGCTGTCTGAGTAGGCCGTACAAATAGCCGTGAAAAGAAGAGAAACGAAAAGCAAAGGAGAAAAGGAAAGATATAAGCATCAGAATGCAGAGTTCCAAAGAATAGCAAGGAGAGATAAGAAAGCCTTCCTCAGCGATCAATGCAAAGAAATAGAGGAAAACAACAGAATGGGAAAGACTAGAGATCTCTTCAAGAAAATTAGAGATACCAAGGGAACATTTCATGCAAAGATGGGCTCGATAAAGGACAGAAATGGTATGGACCTAACAGAAGCAGAAGATATTAAGAAGAGGTGGCAAGAATACACAGAAGAACTGTACAAAAAAGATCTTCGTGACCCAGATAATCACGAAGGTGTGATCACTCACGTAAAGCCAGACATCCTGGAATGTGAAGTCAAGTGGGCCTTAGAAAGCATCACTACGAACAAAGCTCGTGGAGGTGATGGAATTCCAGTTGAGCTCTTTCAAATCCTGAAAGATGATTCTGTGAAAGTGCTGCACTCAATATGCCAACAAATTTGGAAAACTCAGCAGTGGCCACAGGACTGGAAAAGGTCAGTTTCCATTCCAATCCCAAAGAAACGCAATGCCAAAGAATGCTCAAATTACAGCACAATTGCACTCATCTCACACACTAGTAAAGTAATGCTCAAAATTCTCTAAGCCAGGCTTCAGCATACGTGAACCGTGAACTTCCAGATGTTCAAGCTGGTTTTAGAAAAGGCAGAGGAACCAGAGATCAAATTGCCAACACTGGCTGGATCATCGAAAAAGCAAGAGAGTTCCAAAAAAAAACATCTATTTCAGCTTTATTGACTATGCCAAAGCCTTTGACTCTGTGGATCACAATAAACTGTGGAAAATTCTGAAAGAGATGGGAATACCAGACCACCTGACCTGCCTCTTGAGAAACCTGTATACAGGTCAGGAAGCAAGAGTTAGAACTGGACATGGATCAACACACTGGTTCCAAATAGGAAGAGGAGGATGTCAAGGATGTATATTGTCACCCTGCTTATTTAACTTCTATGCAGAGTACATCATGAGATGTGCTGGGCTGGAAGAAGCACAAGCTGGAATCAAGATTTCCAGGAGAAATATAAATAACCTCAGATATGCAGATGACACCATCCTTATGGCAGAAAATGAAGAGGACTAAACAGTATCTTGATGAAAGTGAAAGAGGACAATAAAAAAGTTGGCCTAAAGCTCAACATTCAAAAAACTAAGATCATGGCATCTGGTCCCATCATTTCATGGCAAATAGATGGGGAAACAGAGGAAACAGTGTCAGACTTTCTTTTTTGGGGGCTCCAAAATCACTGCAGATAGTGACTGCAGCCATGAAATTAAAAGATGCTTACTCTTTGGAAGGAAAGTTATGACCAACCTAGATAGCATATTGAAAAGCAGAGACATTACTTTGCCAACAAAGGTCTGTCTAGTCAAGGCTATGGTTTTTCCAATGGTCATGTATGGATGTGAGAGTTGGACTGTGAAGAAAGCTGAGTGCCGAAGAATTGATGCTTTTGAACTGTGGTGTTGGAGAAGACTCTTGAGAGTCCCTTGGACTGCAAGGGGATCCAACCAATCCATCCTGAAGTAGATCAGTCCTGAGTGTTCATTGGAAGGACTGACGCTAACACTGAAACTCCAGTACTTTGGCCACCTCACGCGAAGAGTTGACTCATTTGAAAAAGCCCTGATGCTGGGAGAGATTGGGGGCAGCAGGAAAAGGGGACTACAGAGGGTGAGATAGCTGGATGGCATTACTGACTCAATGGACATGAGTTTGAGTAAACTCTGGGAGTTTACTGAGCGACTGAACTGAACTGAGTATGCCCAGACAGAACAGTACAGGTTAAATTAGAAACACATACTATTTCTTTCAGTTCAGTTGTTCAGTCATGTCCAACTCTTTGCAACCCCATGAATCATAGCACGCCAGGCCTCCCTGTCCATCACCAACTGCTGGAGTTCACCCAAATTCATGTCCATCGAGTTGGTGATGTCATCTAGCCATCTCATCCTCTGTCATCCCCTTCTCCTCCTGCTTCCAATCCCTCCCAGCATCAGGGTCTTTTCCAATGAGTCAACTCTTCTCATGAGGTGGCCAATGTATTGGAGTTTCAGCTTCAACATCAGTCCATCCAATGAACACCCAGAACTGATCTCCCCTAGAATGGACTGGTTGAATCTCCTTGCAGTCCAAGGGACTCTCAAGAGTCTTCTCCAACACCACAGTTTAAAAGCATCAGTTCTTCGGCACTCAACTTTCTTCACAGTCCAACTCTCACATCCATACATGACCACTGGAAAAACCATAGCCTTGACTAGACAGACCTTTGTTGGCAAAGTAATGTCTCTGCTTTTGAATATGCTATCTAGTTTGGTCATAACTTTCCTTCCAAGGAGTAAGCATCTTTTAATTTCATGGCTGCAATCACCATCTGCGTGATTTTGGAGCCCCAAAAAAGAAAGTCTGACACTGTTTCCTCTGTTTCCCCATCTATTTGCCATGAAGTGATGGGACCAGATGCCATGATCTTAGTTTTTTGAATGTTGAGCTTTAGGCCAACTTTTCCACATTCATCTTTCACTTTCATCAAGAGGCTTTTTAGTTCCTCTTCACTTTCTGCCATAAGAATGGTGTCATCTGCATATCTGAGGTTATTGATATTTCTCCCGGCAATCTTGGTTCCAGCCTGTGCTTCTTCCAGCCCAGCATTTCTCATGATGTACTCTGCATAGAAGTTATGTAAGCAGGGTAACAATATACAGCCTTGACGTCCTCCTTTTCCTATTTGGAACCTGTCAGTTGTTCCATGTCCAGTTCTAACTGTTGCTTCCTGACCTGCATATAGGTTTCTCAAGAGGCAGGTCAGATGATCTGGAATTCCCATCTCTTGAAGAATTTTCCACAGTTTATTGTGATCCACACAGACAAAGGCTTTGGCATAGTCAATAAAGCAGAAATAGATGTTTTTTTGTAACTCTCTTGCTTTTTCGATGATCCAGCCAATGTTGACAATTTGATCTCTGGTTCCTCTGCCTTTTCTAAAACCAGCTTGAACATCTGGAAGTTCATGGTTCACGTATGCTGAAGCCTGGCTTGGAGAATTTTGAGCATTACTTTACTAACATGTGAGATGAGTGCAATTGTGTGGTAGTTTGAGCATTCTTTGGCATTGCCTTTCTTTGGGATTGGAATGAAAATTGACCTTTTCTAGTCCTGTGGCCACCCAAAAAGGAAAGCACCTAGACTGGGAGATCAGGGCGATGTTGCTGAGAAGGTGACATTAGAACTGAGACTTTTAAGTTTAATAGGAGTTGTTTAGGGGATTAGGTGCGAATGAAATATTTTCTAAGCATAGGAAATAGTGTGCACAAAATCAAGGAGACAAGAAAGATAACAAACCTTATAGGAAACTGTTTGAGATGGCTGAAGAGTAGGAGTGTGGGAAAATGAGAAAAACAAATGGAAGATAGCTAGAGCTTTCCACAATTCACCTCAAATTTTATCTGGTATGCAACAAAGAGTTATTAAATACTATCAAGCAGCAAAATAAAAGGATAACTTATGTGTTCTAGAAAAACACTGCTGTGGAGGATGAATTGGATTGAGATGGGGTATAGACACACACAGAATCAGGAGTAGGGATTCTTTTGGGAAAATCCACTCAGAAGATAGTAAAAATGAAGTAAGGAAAGGGCAATGAAGTTGGAGAAGATGAGGTACTTTGGAGCCATGTAGGAAGTCAAATTTATAAGATGTAAGAACTGATTAGGAAGGAGGAGTAGCAGATGCCTGGCTTAGGGCACTAGATGAATGGTAATTAACCATGAGAGGAATAAAGGTTTGATGCAGGAACTAGGATGGGTTCCTTGAGTTTGTGACTGATTGAGTTGCAGATGATTGTGAATCCTATAGGAGGAGAGAAGAAGTTGGTCTATAGGTGTTCGATTGTTGATTGGTATTAACTTAAACGTATTTCATTATTAAAAAAAAAAAAAACAACCCAACTCATAGGTCAAAAGATATGGCATGTTTCCAACACATTTCTAAGGTTCTCGAGAATAATACCATGTTGTGTATAGTTCTTCAAATAAAAATGGCCAAAATAAATGTCTCATGATTACTTAGATGTTTTGGAAAATCTCTCATCCACCATACTTTAAATATTGCAACACCAACACTACTAACCTGTGCGCAGACAGGCTATATTTGCAAGCCACCATTCAGGGATCCTGGGCAAAAGCAAAATTACTCGATCTCCCCTTTGCAGGCCACAGGCTTCTGTAAGTATATTTGCAAATTTCCTTGATAAAGATCCTAGTTCCTCAAAACTCCATCTCACTTCTTCTCCATTTCCATTTGTCCACCAGAAGGCTGGATTGGAAGGTTTCTTCCCAGCCTGAGGAAAGACAAACAAGTCAGATTTAAAGGTGGTTGTGCAGCTAAATTCTATTTCAACTGACTTAATGTAATATTTTCTCTGAAGAAAATTCACAGGTCTTTAGTTAGGACATACTTGGAGTATTTGGGAGGAACTCTGGGGTCCTTATTTCTAGATTTTGGGAGCCATGTCACTTCTTTCAGCACATGTGATTTCTCATTTAGCCTGATTATTTTTCTTTCCATAAAGGTAGAATTCTTGCATCCCTTTATATTCTCTCAATGCTCTTTGCCTCATTTCCTGCCATTTTTTATTCTTGGGTTCCCATTTCACTCTAGTCCTTTATATTTATTTATTTTTAGTATTTATTTATTTATTGGGCCACTTTAGGTCTTTGTTGTGGCACACAGGATCTTCACTGCAGCAGGTGGGATCTTTTGTTGTGGCCTGTGGCCAGCAGGCTGAGTTGCCCCATGACATGTGAGATCCATGTTCCCTGCTTTGGAAGGTGGATTCCCAACCACTGGACCAACAGGGAAGCCCCTACTCCTTTTTCTTTTTTAAAAAATTAACCTATAATCATAGGTTTTTATAACCCAGGCTTTTTCAACCATGGAACTCTTAACGGTGAACCAGATGTCCTGTGCATTACAGGGTATTTAGCAGCACCCCTTAGCCTCCACCCATTAGCATACACCCTCCCCCAACTCACAGCAACAAAAGTGTCTCCAGACATTGCCAAATGTCCCCTGGGGGCAAAAATCACTCTCAGTTAAGAAACTGCAGTCTGACTGGTCCTTGCTACATACCTTTTCCATACTGGTCCATTGGTCCAGGACATCTTTGGCAAAGTTGAAATACTCTGGGATCTCTAGTTTAAAGTCCTGTTTCATGGATTCATAGTTGGAGAAATTCTGAGGGGTCACTGTTCTGTAATCTTTATGCAATGCTCTCATAGAGCCAGGAATTACTGGGCACTGAAAATATTTGGCACAAAGTAATATCTTCATGGTGACAAGGGCTAACGTCAGTCTGGCTAAGTATTTTAGCACCCAGAATTTCTACAGATACCAATCCATCTAAAAGACAAACAAAAAGACATGCATTTGTTTCAGCCATATCCCCAAGCAGCCAAGTTTTATTATTATTAATCATCATAGTAGTACTATTTTTTGAGAACTCACTATGTCCCAAATACTGTGCTCAATGCTTTACTTACATACAATTTATCATTAAATCTTCAGAGTAACCCTGTAAAGTGGGTGCTATTATCGTCTCTGCAGATGGAGAATATGATGAATAAGAGGTTGTCTCAGTCCTCTCTGGTTTAAACAACAGATAATTATTTCTCACACTTCTGGAGGCTAGGGAGTCCTAGATCAAGCTGCTGGCTGGTTCAGTTATCCCATGAAGGTCTGTTCCTAGCTTGCAAATGGTTGCTGTCCCTCTGTGATCTCACATGATGGAGAGAGAGAGAACCCTGCTCTCTCTTCCACTTCTTGGAAGATACTAATCCCATCAGGTGCCTCACTGTCATGACCTCAGCTAAACCTAATTACCTACCAAAGGCCCCATCCCCAAATACCATCACATTGGAGGTCAAAGCTTTAACAGAAGAACTGTTTTGAACTGGGATACAAACATTCAGTCTGTAACAGAGGCATTGATTGGATTTGAACCTAGAATTGTCTCATTCCAGCCCATTCTTCTGACAAGTAAGGGCTAGTGCCTCCATATACATTTCTAAAAAAGAAAAGATCTGTGTCATCCAGTTACTCTCAATGAAAGTAAAAAGTTAAGCTTTTATTCTCTTTCATCTAAGGATTTCAAAAGGAGTGTAGAAATGTTAAGGAGAATTTTTTGCAATGGGTAATCCACAGATGAAGAAACTGAGGTAGCAAAGTACCAGTTACTCATGAAAGCACTGTCAAAGCTCCTCTAGTTTATAGACTATAATTCCCACACTCCAGATGGGAGCCCACACTACCTCCAGGCTTGGAGCTGCATTTACCAGAGATATGAAAATAGAGTTTAGCCTTTTGTAGGAGAGGCCTCTCTGGGCCACCCAGTCCTCCCTCCTTCTGTGGGAAATCATTTGATCACAATGTCATTTATTTGGCTGAGGTCTCATAATTGAGGCTATATAAAAACAGTTTTAGGGATCACGGGTTTTCTTCTTAATACTTTCTGTAATCTTCCAAATTTCCTGCAATGAAACACTACTCTCACAATCATTGCTGCTAAGTCACTTCAGTCGTGTCCGACTCTGTGCGACCCCATGGACGGCAGTCCACCAGGCTCCGCTGTCCCTGGGATTCTCCAGGCAAGAACACTGGAGTGGGTTGCCAGTTCCTTCTCCAATGCATGAAAGTGAAAAGTGAAAGTGAAGTCACTCAGTCATGTCTGACTCTTAGTGACCCCATGGACTGCAGCCTACCAGGCTCCTCCATCCATGGGATTCTCCCAGCAAGAGTACTGGAGTGGATCACCATTGCCTTCTCCGGCTCACAATCATTAAATCATCATTTTTAGCTTCAATTCTAACTTTACGGTATGTAAGGCAGAGTAGCTGTGTGGAAGCATTTATGTATTGATATAGTTCCAAACAATGATTAATAATGGATGCCAGCCATACATTTAACTCTAAATGGACCTGGCAATTGGGCATCATATTGTTGCACTCAGTGCATCCTCATGGTTACTTAATATAATGATTTATTATGATAATAAAGATATTAATTCAACAAATACTTCACTGAGATTTACTGTAAGCCAAGGAGCCAAGGAGACCTGGGTACTTTGTCTGACCCTTTGATCTATTTGTATGCAGACCTGATAAGGCAATGAGATGAAGCCCTTTGAGATCATCTGATTTAAACCTCCTCATTTTTCACCTGCAAAGAAAACAGGATCCCGCAGAAGGGAAGCAACTTGCATTAATGTGATATGAGAATTAGAACTAGAATGTTGGTCTACAGATCAATGGGATTTCATTTGAGCAGTGCTTCTCAAACCTGGTTATATATTTGAATCATGAGGAAAGCTTTATAAATGTACTGATGCCTGAGTCTTAATTAAATCAGAATCTCTGGGGTTAGTGTTGTAGCCACGCGTTCTGGGAAACAGATTCACTCAGAAGAACAATGCAGATAGTGGAGTGCAGTTTATTACACCAGCGGGCCCAAGGTAGAGTCTCCTCTTAGCCAAGGACCCTGACCAGTTTTTGTGAAAACCTTATATACCCTAAGTGTACTTGCTCAAACCCACCTCCCCAAATTCCTTGAAACTAGTCTGGACAAGGTGAAAGAGAGATAAGATCAAAGTTAACCCATGATTCATGTGTCACAAGACTAGATAAACAGTGGATATATGTCAGTAGGCCTGTGGTCATATCCCGGTAAACATAATGGAATTTATCACTTTGTTTCGTTACAGAAATAATTAGCATATTCTTTTAGACAATGGAGAGTCCAAGTACAAGTCCTGAGGCTCTTTAATCCGGGAATCTGGTTTTCCATTGGTATGCCATTTCTATAGACACCGGGCACAAAGTTCAGAGTCCATTGGGAGGGTGACCAGGCGTGTAGCCTAACGTTCGCAGCCTGGCCTAAGATGGAGCCCAGCTCTGTCTGTTTCCTCCTTCATTAGGGCCTGGGAATCATATTTTAAAAAATTTCCTCAGAGGATTCTGCTGTGCAACCAAGGCAGAGAGTCATTGATTTGGAGGTTATGATCCATAAACAATCAATATCAGCATCACCAGGAAACTTATTAGAAATACCCATTTTCAGACCCCAGTTTCACATTTTACCAATGAAGAGACTAGTAGAATCACCCTCAGAGAGTTGTCCCAAAGATTAAATGAGACAAAGTGCTTATCATGGTGTCTAGCATATCACTATCCTTTAGCTCAGGAGTCAGCAAACTTTTTCTGTACAGGGTCAAATAATAAATATTTTGGGTTTTGTGGGCCATTTGGTCTCTGTTGTAACTGCTCCACTCAATTCTAGTTGAGGCAGCAGCCACTGACAATACAAAAATGAATAATCATAACTGTGTTACTAAAAATACTAACTATGTCTCATCATGAATTGTTATTCCGTTTTTTATTTTTCCAAATAGTTAAAAATGCAAAAATTATTTTTGGTTCACAGGTTGTACAAAAGCAAGTGGAGGGCTGGATTTAGCCCATGGGCCATAGTTTGCTAATCTTTGCACTAGAATATAAAGTTTATGAGGGTATGGGCATTGTCTATTATGTTCATGGGAATTATAATAGCATTTGGCCAGAGTAAGTGCTAAATAAATATTTGTTGAATAAATAAATGACTTCTTCAGAAGGCAGAAACTTTACACACGGTGTTTTGTGGTTTTTTTTCCCCAATAACTCAGAACTGTCCAGTGGGTTGCAAAGAGTCAGACAGGACTGAGCACACACACACACACACACACACACATACAACACAGCAGAATATATATCTCCTCCTTTAACCAGAATTGTGTGACAACTTGCACTGTTCATGTGGCTAATTTAGATTAATTTAAATACTATTTGAAAATTAGTTCTTTAGCCACACTAGCTACATTTCACAGAGAAGGCACTGGCAACCCACTCCAGTACTCTTGCCTGGAGAATCCCATGGCTGTAGGAGCCTGGTAGGCTGCAGTCCATGGGGTCGCTAAGAGTCAGACACGACTGAGCGACTTCTTTCACTTTTCAGTTTCATGCATTGGATAAGGAAATGGCAATCCAGTCCAGTGTTCTTGCCTAGAGAATCCCAGGGACGGGGGAGCCTGGTGGCTGCCATCTATGGGGTCCCACAGAGTCGGACACGACTGAAGCGACTTAGCAGCAGCAGCAGCAGCTACATTTCAAGTGCCTAATAGCCACATGTGGCCAGTGGCTACCATACACATGTCAGTGCAGTCACAAAACATTTCTATCATTGCAGAAAATTCTTATTGATAGTGCTAACCTATATTGATAATAGCTCAGAACTGGAGTGATATGAAACATTAATATACAGGAAACTTGAGAGGAAGAGTTCCCAAGATAAGATTTTTCTAAAAGTTCAGGTTTAGTAAATTGTTTACTCATCACTTTCCTCTTGTTTGAAGCTGCGTGAGGGAAAGTGTTAACTATTAATCAGAGATCCCGTGGCAGTTCTCTTAGGCTCTAAAAGAGGCTACTTTTTAGAACAGAAATGAAACCCTGAATCTTCAAACATCATTCTCTTTGGCAGTGAGGGTTGAGTGGAAGGAACAAACCTTCTCTCTTATTTGCTGGCAAGTTACATCCTGCACATTTTGCAGCTCTCTTCCTTCTTACAGAATTAACAATGTTTACTTCAATGGGAAGGAAACAGTTAAGTAGTCAACACTAAGTTTTTGGCAACCTGGTTCCAGTATTCTTGCCTGAGAAATCCTGTGGATAGAGAAACCTGGCAGCTATAGTCCATTATGCCACAGAGAGTTGGACATGACTGAGAGACTGAGCACAGCACAACACTGTTTTTAGTGCTTTAACTTTGTTTTTAATTTTGGAGGATAATACCGTCAAATGATTTAAAAAATTACAAAAGGTACACAGTGAAAAATCTGCCTTCCACCCCATCACATAGCTGCCCAGTTTCAGTTCAGTTCAGTCGCTCAGTCATGTCCAAATCTTTGCGAACCCATGGACTGCAGCATGCCAGGCTTCCCTGTCCATCACCAACTCCCAGAGCTTACCCAAAATCATGTCCATCGAATTGGTGATGCCATCCAACCATCTCATCCTCTGTCATCCCCTTCTCCCGCCATCAATCTTTTCCAGCATCAGGGTCCTTTCTAGTGAGTGAGTCAGTTGTTCGCATCAAGTGGCCAAAGTATTGGAGTTTCAGCTTCAATATCAGTCCTTCCAATGAATATTCAGGACTGATTTCCTTTAGGATAGACTGGTTGAATCTCCTTGCAGTCCAAGGGACTCTCAAGAGTCTTCTCCAACACCACAGTTCAAAAGCATCAATTCTTCGGCACTCAGCTTTCTTTATGGTCTAACTTTCACATCCATACATGACTACTGAAAAAATCATAGCTTTGACTAGATGGGCCTTTGTTGGCAAAGTAATGTCTCTACTTTTTAATATTCTCTCTAGGTTGATCATAACTTTCCTTCCAAGGAGGAAGCATCTTTTAATTTCATGGCTGCAATCACCATCTGCAGTGATTTTGGAGCCCCTCAAAATAAAGTGTCTCACTATTTCCATTGTTTCCCCATCGATTTGCCATGAAGTGACAGGACTGGAATGCCATGATCTTAGTTTTCTGAATGTTGAGTTTAAAGCCTACTTTTCCATGCTACTCTTTCACTTTCATCAAGAGGCTATTTAGTTCTTCTTTGCTTTCTGCCATAAGGGTGGTGTCATCTGCTTATCCGAGGTTATTAATATTTCTCCTGGCAATCTTGATTCCAGCTTGTACTTCATCCAACCCAGCATTTCACCTGATGTACTCTGTATATAAGTTAAATAAACAGGGTGACAACACACAGCCTTGACATACTCCTTTCCCTATTTGGATCCAGTCTGTTATTTCATGTCTAGTTCTAACTGTTGCTTCTTGACCTGCATACAGATTTCTCAGGAGGCAGGTCAGATGGTCTGGTACTCCCATCTCTTGAAGAATTTTCCAGTTTGTTATCACACAGTTATTACACAGTCAAAGGCTTTGGCGTAGTCAATAAAACAGAAGTAGATGTTTTTCTGGAATTCTCTTGCTTTTTCAGTGATCCAGCAGATGTTGGCAATTTGATCTCTGGTCCCTCTGCCTTTTCTAAAACCAGCTTGAACAACTGGAAGTTCTTGATCCACATATTGTTGAAGCCAGGCTTAGAGAATTTTGAGCTTTACTCTGCTGGTGTGTGAGATGAGTGCAATTGTGCGGAAGTTTGAGCATTCTTTGGCATTGCCTTTCTTTGAGATTGGAATAAAAACTGGCCTTTTCCAGTCCTGTGGCCACTGCTGAGTTTTTCAAATTTGCTGGCGTATTGAGTGCAGCAGCACTTTCACAGCATCATCTTTTAGGACTTGAAATAGCTCAACTGGAATTCCATCACCTCCACTAGCTTTGTTCGTAGTGATGTTTCCTAAGGCCCACTTGACTTTGCATTCCAGGATGTCTGGCTCTAGGTGAGTGATCACACCATTGTGATTATCTGGGTTGTGAAGATCTTTTCTGTGTAGTTCTGTGTATTCTTTCCACCTCTTCTTAATATCTTCTGCTTCTGTTAGGTCCATACCATTCCTGTCCTTTTTTGTGCCCATCTTTGCATGAAATGTTCCTTTGGTATTTCTAATTTTCTTGAAGAGATCTCTAGTCTTTCCCATTCTGTTGTTTTCCTCTATTTCCTTTCACTGATCACTGAGGAAAGCTTTCTTATCTTGCCTCGCTATTCTTTGGTACTCTGCATTCAAATGGGTATATCTTTCCTTTTCTCCTTTGCCTTGAGCTTCTTTTCTCTTCTCAGCTATTTGTAAGGCCTCCTCAAACAACCATTTTGTCTTTTTGCATTTCTTTTTCTTGGGGATGGTCTTGATCATCCCATCCTTATTCCCTCAGAAAACTCTATTATTATTTCTATGTATTTTTTTAAAGTTTCTTTATATATATTCAAGCAAATGACCATAGTTTCTTTTTTCTCCACCACTTTTATACCACATGTAGTCCAGAATACCCACAATTTTGTCCATAATTTTTTTTTTAATACAACTTTGGAGGGTTTTCCATATCTGTGAACAGATCTTCCTTATTTTGCTTTTTTGTTTTAAATAGCTGTATGGCATTCCAGAACAGCTGTGCTATAATATCTTAAGCCAATCCCCTATCTATCTTCATTTGGACTATTTCCATTATTTTGCAATTAAAGTGAAAATTTCAAACAATTTTCTCCACTCATTCAGAATCCTTCAAACATATGTTGAAAAGAAAATTGGCCAGGCATTTGGAGCTTAAAATGGCCTAATCATTTTGTTCTACCAAAAAGAAAATCCCAACATCTTTGTCATCAAAACTAAGACCACATTTTCCCCAACAAAGTTCTTTTCCTATCTTTTCAGTGATTTTAACTTTTCATAAGGTCCATTTTATAGGCTTTTAGTGAGTGACTTCACTTTCACTTTTCACTTTCATGCATTGGAGAAGGAAATGGCAACCCACTCCAATGTTCCTGCCTGGAGAATCCCAGGGATGGGGAGCTGGTGGGCTGCCGTTTATGGGGTCATACAGAGTCGGATATGTCTGAAGCGAGTTAGCAGCAGCAGCAGCAGTATTCTTTTTAGGTGATAGAGCTGAGATAATTTCCCAATGTAAGCCTGGATTTTTATAATGAGCCATAGAAAACTCTTGTAATAAAGACAGTACCACTTCTGGCTAGATGAACTTTTCAGGGCCTCATCTGCAATGTAGCTTCTACATCCATATAAGCTGCAGTGCCAAGAGAGTTTTCACCACCCCACATCTCCATAACTATCTTTCCTATCAAGTAATCCAAGCAATAATGGTAGCTTGGCATATATAGCCTGAAAGCAAGGTAAAATCCCTACTATTTTCCTCAACTAAACTTCTATATAGAGTTTTTAGATCTATGCTTGACCACGTAGCAGAGAAAAGTGGCTGCCCCCAGGTTATTTCCTTGAGTTTCCATGTATGTTTCCTAAAAGTTCCTAGAAAAAGATTGCATACTTCCTGGATGATGCAGAAGATGGATTCTTATTTGCCACTGAGCAGGGCAGGGAACTAAGTAGTACAGTGAAAAACTCAGCTGCTACTTGGACTCAATTGAATTTTTTTAAAAAACACTTTAAGAAATTAACAAATGAACATGGTTTTTTTTAAAAAAAAATTAAATAGCATGAAAAGCTTAAAATGAAAAACTTAGCTGCTATGTTTATAGCCTTTTTTGTGTACATACTCCTGGTCACTTACTCGATAGTATTACACGACAACTGACAAATTCTGATAGAAACACCCCAGCTGCCCAAGATTTCAGTGAGACCATTTTTGATTTGTTGGTCTTGTTTGTTTGCTATCTTTGTTTAAAAGTACATGTGCCAGCCCAGCAAACCATACTTAGAAGACAGATAAGGTGGTACTCACTAAAGTGACAAATTCTGACACAGCTGGAGATGACAGATGACGGCAGACTTATTTCCTTGAGGAGGATCCCTGAAACTTGAACTCTTGCATCTGCTTTGGTGGTGGTAATAACCAAAAGAAGAGAGAATAGCCTGACAGTTGGGAGAGGTTAAATTATGCTCAGAAGTGTCTTGCTTGGATTGGTGAAGACATTCTGGAGGGAGGAGCAAACGTTCTGGGCTAAGTTTACACTGTAAGTTTACACAGTCCCCTGAGGTTACTTATCCCTTTTATAGTTAATAATTTACACACACCACAGGCTTTTGCAGGAATGGGAAAACAATTATTAGAGGGAAAATGTCCATGCAGTTGCTGGAGGGGTTAGTTTCATGAAGGGATTGAGGGAATTTTCTCTCAGAAGAAGGAAAGAAAAAAGGGTGAAAGAAAGCAAAGGGGTTTTGAATAGACAGGAAAGAAATTAAGGTATAGGTTGCTCTAGGTCACAGTGAACCAGTTGCTATGTTTATCTTTGGACCTGTTGAACCGATCAGGACTAAGAATAAATAGTATCAGCTTACTCTTCTGTTTACATCCTTCAACACTTTCTAGTTCACGCCAGGTAAAAATTCAAATCTTTACATGGACTCCAAGAAACTGCATGATCTGACACAGTGTCCTTTCTGACCCACTGCCCTCTCCTTCGCTCCCTCACTCTGCTGCAGCCACATCAGCCCCCTTACTTTTCTTGTAACATATGTATTCCAGCCTTTGGATCTTTGAACTTACAGTTCCCACTGCCTTGAACACTCTTCCCTGGACTATTGCCTTCACCAAATCCCTCTTTTATGAGATGTCCTCTCAAAGAGGTCTTCTCTTACCACATTTTCTAAAATAGCATCCCTCATTTTTGTCTCTTTACCCTGTTTTAACTGTTCACATCTCTTACTACCACCCTTACAAGTAAGCAATTCTTTTTTCCATGGATGTATCACTATCATCTAGAGCAGTTGTTGGCAAATCTTAGGCATTCAATAAATATTTGATGGGAAAATGAAAAGATAAATGACTCGGTTACAGATGACAAAAACCCAAATCAAATTCACTTAAACAAGATGAGGAATTTATTTGTCCCTTTTTAGTTCTAGGAGTTTGTTGTTGTTGATTCCTTGGGATTTTCCATGTAGATGATTATATCATCTACAAGTAGGGACAGGTTTACTTCTTCCTTTCAGATATATGCCTTTTACTTCCTGTCTTGTCTTAGGACTGCCTAGAATTTCCAGCACTATGTTGATTAAGAGTGTTGAGAGCAGACATCCCTGCCTTGTTCCTGATACTAATGGGAAAACATTCAGTCCCTCATGTTTAACTTGATAAAGAGCATCTACAAAAAACTTTATCAAGTGTAGGAAATTCTCCTATGTATCCCTATTTTCCTGAGAGTTTTTATCATCAATAACTCTTGAATTTTGGCAAATGTCTTTTCAGTTCAGTTCAGTTCATTTCAGTCGCTCAGTTGTGTCCGACTCTTTGCGACCCCGTGAATCGCAGCACTCCAGGCCTCCCTGTCCATCACCAACTCCCGGAGTTCACTCAGATTCACATTCATCGAGTCAGTGATGCCATCCAGCCATCTCATCCTCTGTCGTCCCCTTCTCCTCCTGCCCCCAATCCCTCCCAGCATCAGAGTCTTTTCCAATGAGTCAACTCATCGCATGAGGTGGCCAAAGTACTGGAGTTTCAGCTTTAGCATCATTCCTTCCAAAGAAATCCCAGGGCTGATCTCCTTCAGAATGGACTGGTTGGATCTCCTTGCAGTCCAAGGGACTCTCAAGAGTCTTCTCCAACACCACATTTCAAAAGCATCAATTCTTCTGTGCTCACTATCTTGTGATTTTTTTCTTCTTTACCCTGTCAATAAGGTAGATTATGTTGATTGATTTTTAAATATTAAACAGCCTTGCTTCCTTGGAATAAACCCCACTTTGTCCTTTTGTATAATTATTTTCATATATTACCAAATTCTATAGTTTACTTTTCTTGCCAAAGTTTAGAACTTTTTAACCATTCTTTAAAGAAAGACCTGCCCTAGTTTTCTCAACTTCTGAGATTCTGATGACACAAATGTTACTTTTTTTTTTTTTAATGATAGTCCCACAGATCTCTGGGGCCCTGATATATTTTTTTAATTATATGCATTTCAGGTGTACAACATTATAGTTCAGCATCTATATACACTACAGAGTGATCACTACTACAAGACTAGTTACCATCCATCAGCATACAGTTGACTTTTGCATTTCACCTACTCTAAACCACCTTACCCTCTGATAACCACTGTTTTGTTCTCTGTACCTGTGTGTTTTTCACTGATTTGTTTTATATTCCTGACTCAGAGGTCGAACCCGTGTCTCCTGCATTACAGGCAGATTCTTTACCATCTGAGCCACCAGGGAAGCCACCCATACATGAACAAAAATCATATGGTATTTTTCTTTCTCTGTCTGCCTTACTTAGCATAATACTTCAAAGTCAATCCATGTTGTCACAAATGGCAGGATTACATTTGTTTCTATGATTGAGTAGTATTCTATTTAAACACACACATACATATATGAACATATATATGTTTATCCATTATGTGTTACCTCCTTTTTCCATTTATCTGTCAATAAGCACTTAGTTTGTTTCCATATCTTTTCTGTTGTAAATAATTCTGCAATGAACATAGGGATGCATATATCTTTTCAAATTAGTGGCTTTTTTTGTTCTTCAGATAAACACGCAGAAGTAAAATAGTTGAATCATATGGTAGTTCTATTCATAATTTTTTGAAAAATCTCCATACTGTTTTCCATAGGACTGTACCCATAAACTGTGTAAGAGGGTTCCCTTTCCTCCACATCCTCTCCAACATTTGTTATTCCTTATCTTTTTGATGATAGTCATAGGTGTGAAGATCTTACTGTGGTTTTGATTTGAATTTACCTGATAATCAGGTATTATCAGGAAAGATATTGAACATCTTTCCCTCTTCTCTGTGTCTTCTTTGGAAAAATGTCTATTCTGATTCTGTACCCATTTTTCACCTAGTTGTTTTTTTTTTGTTGTCACTGGGTTAAATGAGTTCTTTATATATTTTGGATATTAGCACTTGTCAGATATATGATTTGTAAATATTTTCTCCCATTTTAGTCTGTTGCCTTTTCACCTTGAAAATGGGTTCTTTCACTGTGCAGAAGCTTTTTAGTTTGATGTACTCCATTTGTTTATTTTTGCTTTTGTTTCCCTTAATTTGGAGTTAGAGCCACAAAAATATCATTAAGACCCATGTCAATGAAGATATTGCCTATGTTTTTTGTCTAGAAATTTTATTATTTAGGTTATTACCAGTATTACAAGCTTTTCATCCCCTTTTAACTTTTGTGTATGATATATCAGCTCAGTTCAGTTGCTCAATCATGTCCAACTCTTTGCGACCCCATGGACTGCAGTACACCAGGCTTTCCTGTCCTTCACCAACTCCAGGAGCTTGCTCAGACTCATGTCCATCAAGTCAGTGATGCCATCCAACCATCTCATCCTCTGTTATCCCCGTCTCCTCCTGCCTTCGATCTTTCCCAGCATCAGGGTCTTTTCCAATGAGTCAGTTCTTTGCATCAGGTGGCCAAAGTATTGGAGCTTCAGCTTCGGTATCAGTCCTTCCAGTGAATATTCATGGTTAATTTCCTTTAGGATTGACTGCTTTGATCTCCTTGCAGTCCAAGGAACTCTCAAGAGTCTTCTCCAACACCACAGCTCAAAAGCATCACTTCTTCGGTGCTCAGCTTTCTTTATAGTCAACTCTCATGTCCATACATGACTACTGGAAAAACCATAGCCTTGACTAGACAGACCTTTGTTGGCAAAGTAATGTCTCTGCTTTTTAATATGCTGTCTGAGTTGGTCATAGCTTTTCTCCCAAGAAGCAAGCATCGTTTAATTTCATGGCTGCAGTCACCATCTGCAGTGATTTTGGAGCCCAAATGTAATAGTCTAATTTCATTCTTTTGCATGTGGCTGTCCAGTTTTCCCAGCACTATTTATTGAAGAGACTGTCCTTTTTCCATAATATGTTCTTTTCTCCTTTGTTGCAAATTGTCTATATATGTGTAGGTATATTTCTGGGCTCTCACTTCTGTTCCATTGATCTATGTGTCAGTTATTGTGCCAGTACCATACTTTTTTTTATTTATACCATGTTTTTATTACTATAGTTTTGTGGTATAGTTTGATCAGAAAGTGTGATACCTTGAACTTTTTTCTTCTTTCTCAAGATTTTTTGGTTATTATTCTTTCCTGGCTCCAAGTAAAATTTAGAATTATTTATTCTAGTCATGTGAAATATGCCATTGGCATATTGGTAGAGATTACATTGAATCTGTAGATTGTTTTAAGTAATATGAACATTTTAACAATATTATTCTTACATCTCATGAGCATTATATATCTTTGCATTTCTTTCTATCTTCTATTTCTTTCAACAATGTCTTATAGTTTTCAGTGTACAGGTTTTTCACCTCCTTGGTTATGTTTATTACTAGGTATTTTATTCTATTTCATGCAAATGTAAGTGGGATTATTTTCTTAATTATCTTTCTGATAGTTTGTTACTAGTGTATAGATGCCACTGATTTTTATATATTGATTTTGTATTCTTTGGTTTTACTGAATTTGTTTGTTAGTCCTAATTGTTTTCTTTTGGTGCAGTCTTTAGGGTCTATAGGATCATGTCATCTGCAAATGATGATAGTTTTACTTTTTCTTCTCTGACTTACATGCCTTTCATTCCTTTTACTTGCCTAATTGTCAGGGCTATGACTTCAAATATTATGTTGAATAAAAATGATGTAAAAAGGGCATCCTTGTCTTTTTACTGATGTATGATGTTAATATTTGTTTTATGTATCTTGATGTTTCTATGTTGGATGCATATGAAAATTATATCTTCTTGCTGAATTGGTCACTTTATCATATGTAATGCTCTTCTTTGTCTTTTTTGAAAATTTTTGTTTGAAAGTCTATTTTGTGTGATATGAGTATAGATACTCCAGCTTTTCATTTCCATTTACTGGAATATCTTTTTATCTCTTCACTTTCAGTCCCTGTGTGTCCTTACTTCTGAAATGAGTCCCTTTTAGGCAACACATCAATGTATTTTGTTTTTTTTTTTAATTCATTCAGCCACTTGTGTCTTTTGATTGGTGACTTTAGCCCATTTACATTTAAAGTAATTATGAATAGGTGTGTGCTTATTGCCACTGTGTTGATTATTTTCTGGTTCTTTTTGTGTTTTCTCTCTTTTATTTTTTCTCTTTCTCTCTACCCTTATGTTTTTCTGGTTTTCTTTAGTGTTATATTTAAATATTTTTGTATATTTAATATAAGTTTATTCTTTGTAGTTACCATAAGATTCACACACAACATTCTATTAAAAAGCAGTCTGTTTTATAGCAATTTAAATTTTAGCACATTCCAAAGCTTTATGTTTTCACTCCCCATCCCAACACTTTATTCTTTTGATGATACATTTTATATCTTTTTATTTGATGTATTACTTAACTAATTATTTTAACTTTGGTTTATTTTACTACTTTTATCTCTCAATCTTTTTGCTTGCTTTATAGGTAACTTATTCACTACCTTTATTATACATTTACATTTTATGGTGAGATTTTAATTTTCATGTGTTTTCTAATTATTGTAGTGTCAGTTTAATGGTGATTAAATCCTTTTGTTTTGGTTTACCTAGGAAACTCTTAATCTATCCTTCTATTCTTTTTAATGATAAACTTCTTGGGTAGAGAATTCTTGGTTGGAAGTTTTTTCCTTTTAGCACTTTAAATAGGTCATGCCACTCCCTTCTGGCCTATAAAGTTTCTGCTGAAAAATCTGCTGATACCCTTATAGGGTTTCCCTTGCACATAACAAGTTGTTTTTCTCTTGCTGATTTTACAGTTTCTTCTTTATTCTTAACTTTTAACATTTTAATTACAGTGTGTCTTGATGTGTTTATCTTTACATTCAACTTTTTTTCCCCTGAGATTAATCTTATTTGTAATTCCAGAGTTTCCTGGTTCCAGATGTCTGTTTCCTTCCCCAGATTATAGATGTTTAGCCACTATTTCTTCAAATAATTTTTTCTAGACCTCTTCTCTTTCTCTCTCCCATCCTATCACTCCTATATTGTGAATATTAATATCCTTGATGTTGTCCCAGAGGTTCCTTAATTTATCTTTACTTTTTTAAATTTTCTTTATTTTTCTCTCTTGTCTGAGTTCATCACTTAGTCTTCCAGCTCACTTATTCATTCTTCTATCTTATCCAGTCTGTTGTTCAACACCTCTAGTATATTTTTCAGTTCATTATAACTCCTGTCTGATATTTTTAGATATTTTCTGTCTGTTTTTTAAGTTCTCACTGTGTTTGTCCATTCATCCTCCAAGTTCAATGTACATGTTTAGAAAGATTAACTTAAACTCTTTATTGAGTAGATTGCTTGTGCCTATTTCACTTGGTTCTTTTTCTGAGGTTTCATTTTGTTCTTTCAACTGGAATATATTTCTTCATCCCTCATTTTTCCTAATTCTCCGTGTTTGTTTCTATGTGATAGATAAAGTCATCTACCTCTCTGAATCTTTAAGGAGTGACTTATGTAGGAGACGTCCTATGGGGTTTGGAAGTGCAGTCCCACCTGGTCACAGAGCGAGGTGCTCAATAAGTATCTTTTATGTAGGCTATGTTCACCTTCCTTTGTGTAGAGTTGCCACTGCTGCTGTGGCATGCTGGTGGGTGAGCATGGCCTAGCTGCAGGGCCAGGACATGCCTGCTGCCAGGCGCTGGTAGGCAGAGTTATCACTCGGCAGGTATAAGGCCCAGCTGAGGCACAGATGTGTGCCTAGCTCTTGGCAGAGTGCAGTTACAGGTGCTAGCAGGGTTAGATGGAGAATTTCAAAATGGCACCTGCCAGCTTCAATATTGACAACATAGCCTGGGATTGCAAAAATGATTTACACCAGTGTCTCAATCCCCAGGGAGCATCCCAACAGGTTCTTGACTCCCCAGCAGATGCTTCAAGATTAGTGGTTGCATCACATTCACCTATGATCCTTGTGCTTTTCAATCTGGTGTTCTTGTGCTGGGTTTTGGGTTGAGTGAGACTGTGAACAAGCCCTTTTAAGAGTGGATTTTCTGTTCCATTTAGTTCTATAGTTTTCCTGGGTAATTTCCCCATTGGTTTTCAAAGCCAGGTGTTTTGAGAGCTTGTCTCTTTTGTGTAGGATCAATGGATTAAGATGCCTCATGTTGAGCTCAAATCTCTAACTCCTGAGGGAAAATAAATATAGTTTTGTAAGCCTTCCCATCTGTGGATCACCATGGCTAGGGTGTGGTTTTCTCCTTTGGTGAGTCTGTATCTGTTTCTCCTACCACCTTGGTACTGTCCTTTTACTCTTTGTTATGGGTACTCTGTTTACCAAATTTTCAGGACCCTTTCAGAAGGAGAGTGATAAAACTGCCTTAAAACTCAACAGTGGAAAAACTAAGATCATGGCATCTGGGCCTGTCATTTCATGGCAAACAGAAGGGGAAAAAGTGGAAACAGTGACATATTTTATTTTTTAGGCTCCAAAATCACTGTGGACAGTGACTACAGCCATGAAATTAAAAGGCATTTGCTCCTTGGAAGGAAAGCTATTACAAACCTAGACAATGTATTAAAAAACAGAGATATCACTTTGCCAACAAAGGTCTGTATAGTCAAAGCTGAGGTTTTTCCAGTAGTCATATATGGATGTGAGAGTTTGACCATAAGGAGGGCTGAGCCCTGAGATTTAATGCTTTCAAACTGTGATGCTAGAGAAGACTCTTAAGAATCTCTCGGACACCAAGAACATCAAACCAGTCAATCCTAAAGGAAATCGACCCTGAATATTCCTTGGAAGGACTGATGTTGAAGCTGAAGCTTCATTACTTTTGCCACATGATGCAAAGAGCCGTTCTTTGGACAGGACCAATGCTGGGGAAGGTTAAACACAAAAGAAGAAGGAGGCAGCAGAGGATAAGATTGTTAGATAGCATCACCAACTCAATGGACATGAATTTGAGCAAAATCTGGGAGGTAGTGGAGGACAAGGGAGCCTAGCATGGCAGGCTGCAGTCTATGGTTGCAAAGAGTCGAACTTGACTTAGCAAAAGCAGTAACAGCAAACTTTGATGTATTCATGGGAGCCACCTTGAAACCTCCCCCCCACCCCGCTTTTATATTCTGTTTTCTTTCTGTCATAAATATTGGGTAATTTCTATTGTTCTACCTTCCAGGTCACTGATTTTTTTAATGTTCCTTTCACTCTGTTTTTTAGTCCATCTAAATAGCTTTTTATTTCTCTTATTGTATTTCTTATTTGTAAAGTTTCCTTTTGATTATTCTTTTTTTTCATACTGTACAATTCCATTTATCTGACATATTTGAGACGACATTATTATAGAAGTGGAAAACACATTACATAGTAGTTGTGGGGGCGCATTAAGGAGAGGGTCAGGGTGGGAGGCGAGGGATGTGGGTATAATAGGTCAACATGAGGGATCCTTGAGGAGATGGAAATACCTTCTTTCTTGATTGTACCGAGTCAATATCATGGTAGTGACATTGTCTATAAAATTTTGCACAATATGATAAAGTGGTAAAGGACAGTGGGTAAAGGATACATGGAATCTCTCTGTATTACCTCTTACAATTCACATGACTCTACAGTTGAATTCAGTTAAGTTGCTCAGTCGTGTCCTATGGACTGCAGCATGCCAGGATTCCCTGTCCATCACCAACTCCCAGAGCTTGCATGTCCATTGAGTCAGTGATGGTGGATGGCATCACCGACTTGATGGACATGAGTTTTGAGCAAGCTCCAGGAGTTGATGATGGACAGGCAAGGTGTGATTCAGTCCATGGGGACACAAAGAGTCGGTCATGACTGAGCGACTAAACTGAATTGATGCTTAATTCTAGGCTGAGAAATTTTCTTTCAGAAAGTACATCTTTCTAGAAATTATTTAAAATTTTATGTTTGCCAAATTACAGAATGATAATGTAAAAAATCAAGGGATTTGATTTAGGTCATATCTGAATGGTCTAGTGGTTTTCCCCACTTTCTTCAATTTAAGTCTGAATTTGGTAATAAGGAGTTCATGATCTGAGCCACAGTCAGCTCCTGGTCTTGTTTTTGCTGGCTGTATAGAGCTTCTCCATCTTTGACTGCAAAGAATATAATCAATCCGATTTCGGTGTTGACCAACTGGTGATGTCTATGTGTAGAGTCTTCTCTTGTGTTGTTGGACAAGAGTGTTTGCTATGACCAGTGCATTCTCTTGGCAAAACTCTATTAGCTTTTGCCCTGCTTCATTCCGTATTCCAAGGCCAAATTTGCCTGTTACTCCAATTGTTTCTTGACTTCCTACTTTTGCATTCCAGTCCCCTGTAATGAAAAGGACATCTTTTTTGGGTGTTAGTTCAATTGGCTTAAAGCTCAACATTCATAAAACTAAGATCATGGCATCTGGTCCCATCACTTCATGGGAAATAGATGGGGAAACAGTGGCAGACTTTATTTTGGGGGGCTCAAAAATCACTGCAGATGGTGATTGCAGCCATGAAATTAAAAGAAGCTTACTCCTTGGAAGAAAGTTATGACCAACCTAGATAGCATATTCAAAAGCAGAGACATTTCTTTGCCAACAAAGGTTCGTCTAGTCAAGGCTGTCGTTTTTTCAGTAGTCATGTATGGATGTGAGAGTTGAACTGTGAAGAGGGCTGAGCACCGAAAAATTGATGTTTTTGAACTGTGGTGTTGAAGACTCTTGAGAGTCCCTTGGACTGCAAGGAGATCCAACCAGTCCATGCTAAAGGAGGTCAGCCCTGGGTGTTCTTTGGAAGGAATGATGCTGAAGCTGAAACTCCAATACTTTGGCCACCTTATGCAAAGAGTTGACTCATTGAAAAAGACTCTGATGCTGGGAGGGATTGGGGGCAGGAGGAGAAGGGAACGAGAGAGGATGAGATGGCTGGATGGCATCACTGACTTGATGGACATGTGTTTGAGTGAACTCCGTGAGTTGGTGATGGATAGGGAGGCCTGGCATGCTGCAATTCACGGGGTCGCAAAGAGTCGGACACGACTGAGCGACTAAACTGAACTGAATGTAAAAAATAGTTTATGATCATGTACTTTTTAGTTTTCATTCAAAATTAAAGATTTCTACGAGTTAAAAATTCTAATATATGTGATTAAAGCTATTGGAAATTATAAGGGAAACATTTCCATGTGCATGGGAAGTAGGACATGTGTTTTCAGTAAAAGAAGATTCATGACAAAGAAATCTTTGGAAAGGAATATTTTTGTGTAGTCAAAACTGGCTAAGATTTGAATTTAACTAAGTATAAGGGTTTTAATACCAAAAATAAACTGCTGTAAAATTATCATTGGTTTTCTCTCTGCTGTAAGGACAAAGTCTTTTGGGCTATTGGTTTGCTCTTGATAACAGATTACAAAAGGTTTTTATTTACCTTTCAAAATCATCTTCCTAAAAACAGGAATTCTGTGTTTTGTCAAATAAGTTTCTGTGTTCAGAAATCCTAATCTTCTCTATTAAAAGAGCTAAAGTTAAAAAGAAATCTATTTAACTTTCTGTATTTGCCTTAACATTTTCTGTTGTCACTTTAGTTGAATGGGTAACTAAGTGCTGTTTCACAGTGACCTATGATCCTATTTAACCAAGTTATTTTAAAACCTTTGTTGAGATCTTGTGACAAACTTCCCCAAATCAAATTCTGTATGTAGTCCTTTTTGACTGCAAAGTAACTTTGAAAATTTCCAAAGCGTCTCTAAAACATTTCAAAAGATTTTTTCTCTCTCCCTATAAAAAGGTAGAGAGCTTATTTAGGCTTATTTGGTATGTTAAGAGGCCCTTTCCTGATTCTTAGACAGCAATACCATAGAAATGAATATTGCTTCCGTAAGACTTTAAGACAAGCAAAGCTCTTTATTAAAAGAGAGAGCGTGTGCTCAAAGGAAAAGGTGGGAACAAAAGTGCCAACTCGAGGGATAGAATGGGCAGGTTGCTTTTACAACAAAAGGGCAAGTTTGCCTCATGATCACTGATAATTTCCAGAAACTGTCAGCCTTCTTGATCAGTAGTAGATGGCTTCAAGGTGGCTATCAGGAATAGGGAGTGTTTCTATTAGGGGAGAGGAGTGCATGAGAATTTTCTGCAAGAAAACATCAAAAGACATAAAGTTATAGCTTATAGTTGAATTTCTAGGTACA
This sequence comes from Bos grunniens, assembly GCF_055505025.1. NCBI lineage: Eukaryota > Metazoa > Chordata > Mammalia > Artiodactyla > Bovidae > Bos > Bos grunniens. The sequence goes on from NC_141189.1 coordinate 24,313,240, forward strand.
CTCCTTAGTGTGACAGAGATAAAGTTAATATTTTATTTCTGATTCTTGTCTCTGGGACTCAGATCCCAGGGCCTCTGCATTAGCTTCTAAGGCATGTTTTACCCAAGCCCGTTTCTCAGTTCTTTTCCAAAATAGCTATACTCTTGTCTTCCTGTCTCAAAATTACATGGGAAGTAGTGTCAAATAAGTAACACAAAGCCTTCTTTATGTTTTGTTTATGTGGGTTAGATTTGTTTCAGAAATTGTATGACATTCCTGGAAATCTGATGTGTCCTGGTAGTATCAGTCATAATTCTACTTATTATCCTGGAAATCTGATGTGTCCTAGTGTATCAGTCATAATTCTAGTTATTATCTTAAAATGTTGTTTGTCACGGATATTACCAAATTTCCTTATTAATTCCATTATAATGAACTCTCATCCTAATGGGCATTTTAAACTCTTTGTCATTTGCAGAGAATTATTGTTTTACTCTGATGCTTTTACAAAAGCCCTCCTGCAAAAGTGAATTCTCAAAGAGAATTCATGGAAAAGAACTTTGACAAGTGCAGTTTTCTGCTAACTTTAAGATCATAAAACTGAACTGGTAATTCTCTTTTCTTCCTAGTTTCTTCTAGAACCAGGAGGAAAAGAGGATTCAAGAATAAGAGTTAATAACATCAGAGTGAATAAGCTGAGGAAGATAATTACAGTTCTTATGACTTTTTTTTGGAAACATTGCCAGTTCCCTAATATTTTCCTATTCCAGATTTAAGTAAATGTTTTTTCCTAAGCTATTTGGACTTATATCAATTTGATAAAATATACCTTTGTAAACAAAGATGAAACATTTCCTTTTCTCCCTACCTGTCTCCAATATATGGAAACTGTTTAGTGTTCTTTTCTGGCAACATAGTTATTTACATAAGTTCAATAAAAATCTGCTATCCTGTAACAGGACAATTAGAAACATTGTAATTAGAAACAATGCTTTGACTGTAATAACATTTGAAATAAATATGAATAGACTCAGATATGATCAGACAGCTTTAAGGACTTACTTGAACTTTAGTTTGGTTTCCTGGCCTTGAAAGTTTAAATTTATAAAAAGTTCTAGCAAAGCAGTCTTCAAAGGAATTTATATGGCCAATCACTATTCTTATTGTATTTATGTAAATATTTAGGCTAAGTCTTATGTAAACAGATTAGTTTTACTTTAATTATCCTAGGAAAAAAAAGAAAAGAAAAACAGGAGCAATTGAAAGAGAAAAATTATGTTTGCACTTTTTTTGTTGATGTTAGATTATAATCCTGTTAATCAATTTTGGAGTTTTCTTTTATACTTGTAAACTGGACAGGATTCTTTCTTTCTTCCTTTCTTTGGCTGTGTAGTTTGTGGGATCTTAGTTCCTTGACCAGAGATTGAACCTAGGTCACCAGACTGAAAGTGCTAAGTCCTAACTGGACTGCTGGGGAATTCCCTGGTCTGGATTTTAAATTCTTCCAGCTTCCTGAAATCTGGCTACAACTCTCCAAACAAACATTTACATTTTTTCCCCCATCCTTCTCATTTGGAGATAGTAAGAACCAAGACTGCTCTTAAATCTCCTTCGAAGAGACTGTTTCAGGTCCTCTTCACTATCCAGGTGGCAGCCAAACTTCAGGGACTTGAACTTTGTATGTACATCTCACAGCTAAAGAAGGCTCTACCTGACATCTGATCCAATAGAAACACTAGAGAATGCCAAATCAAATTGACTGGGAAGATAAGTAGCTGACATCAAAGTAGACCGCTTCCTTCCAAGATGCCAGATTAAGACTTGATACTTTAACTAGATATAAAACCCTCTCTTTTTCTCTTTCTTCCTTTAGCCTGGAAAGATGACACCATTGACTGTATCTCCCAGGCCTTTGTTAAGGAGAGGGAGGGTGTAGGTAATTTCTCAGACTGATGGATTTGTCATTAAAAAAAAAAAAAAAATCATATCTGCCCTGGCTGCCAAAGAACCCCTATCTCTGCTTAACTACTGTAAACTTGGGGAATTTTGCGTTCAGGATCTATACAAAGAAAGGAATATAAAGTAAGGGTAACCAGAACCCTTATACAAATTCAAATGGAAATTACCAGGAGGCATTCAAGATTCAAAATTAGCTCCCTTTGATGGAGTCTTACTTCCCTACATACAAGGAGCCTCTCCTTAACTCTTAAAAATGTTGCAGGATCTGCTGCTTTAGCAATAATTGTCTAACAAAATCTTTAGATTCTTTGGCCAAAGTCGTTCTTGATAATAGGTTAGCCCTTGATTGCCTTTTAGCTGAACAAGGAAGTGTCTGTGTTGTAGCCAACACACCCACTACATGTAGATGAACATTTCTGGGGAGGTTAAAATTCAGTTACATGAGACCACTGAAATGATCCAACTTGGCTTAAAAAGATGACTACTTCAGAGTGTTTTTTCAACTTATTTGATTTTGATTGGTTTGGTCCTTAGGGACCACGGTTCCAAAGTACACACCAAATGTTGGGAATTATCCTGCTTATAATAATCACAGTAATCTCCCTGGTTCATTGTAGTCTTTCAAAAGCTCACAACATTCTCCATGACTGTAATTATAACTGGTCAATAAGAAATTTATTGATCAGCACCAATGAGGTAATCCTTTCCATCCCCAAAAGAAAGATGAAGTCATCTGCTTCTTAGACCCCTTTGTCCCCCACAGATAAATCTGAAGTAATAGTTTTTGTCTATGATTTCCTTGTCTTGGTTTTAAACACTTTTCCCTCTCTGTAGTTCTTTGGTGTTCCTCTCTGTTTGCTAGATGGGACACTTTTCAATTTATAAATTGTGCAATGAAACCAATTAGAGCTTTAAAATTTACCCAATGTATTTTGTTAACACCCGCATCCCTCATTTCACAGAGAGATCTGTTTTCTCTGGAAGTAGATCAGGTTTTCTTCTCAAGCATGCAACTCAAGTATAATAACCACCCTCACTCCAAGTTTAATCCCAGAGACTAATCCATTGCACTTGAGTCGTCTTCTGATTATTTGAAACGACGTCTCCTGGAGAATTCTAACCTAAGTGATTGGAATCATTCTTATACCCACCTGTCTTAAGAAAAATCTGAATAAATAAATGCACTTCCCAGTCAACACCAGGTTTCTGAGAGATTCTTTTAACATACCTCCTTTTCCATCATAACAACAAGAAAATGAGTTTAGTGTTGGAACTGATATCTTACAGTGAATGGTGCTGCCACATTCGTGGTCTCCAAAGAATATTTAACACCGGGATTGAAGACAGTCACTCAGAGCTTTGTGTAGATGTTTATTTAAAGTGAAAGTGACAGAAAAAGCTACTGACACAGACATTAGAAGGGGGTAGTAGAGTACCTGCCTCACTAAGCAGGGCATTGCAAACTTCTCAACTGGCTGCTGAGAATAGATAAAAAGAACACTTCAAGGTTGTACAAGATCCATTAGACCCTTTCCCAAGGCATACATCCTGAGATACCTTCAGTACAAGATTAGTCAGAAGGAACGGGTTCTGGGCAATATGTTTCTGGGTGAGATATATTGTTGCTGAGAAACAGGTTCCCAGGCAAGATTTGTTACAGTTACAATTATTAACACAGAGTCTAAGAAAAGTACTTCCATGAGTAAGATATTGTGCTGTGTGATCATTAGCTGGGGTACTTTGCTAACAAAGGTTGGTCTAGTCAAGGCTATGGTTTTTCCAGTGGTCATGTATGGATGTGAAAGTTGGACTGTGAAGAAAGCTGAGCACCGAAGAATTGATGCTTTTGAACTGTGGTGTTGAAGAAGACTCTTGAGAGTCCCTTGGACTGCAAGGAGATCCAACCAGTCCATTCTAAAGGAGATCAGTCCTGGGTGTTCATTGGAAGGACTGATGCTGAAGCTGAAACTCCAATACTTTGGCCACCTCATGCGAAGAGTTAACTCATTGGAAAAGACTCTGATGCTGGAAGGGATTGAGGGCAGGAGGAGAAGGGGAAGACAGAGGATGAGATGGCTGGATGGCATCACGGACTCTATGGACATGAGTTTGAGTGAACTCCAGGAGTTGGCGATGGACAGGGAGGCCTGGCGTGCCATGATTCATGGGATAGCAAAGAGTCAGACAGGACTGAGGGACTGAACTGAACTGAAAGAAAGGCCAGTTCTTGGATAAGATACATTGTTGCACAAGGCTTAAGGAAAGCATCAGCAAGAATGCTCACCTCCTTCTTAAAGGGCCCTAAGCTTTAATTCCCTCAGAACATCTCTTACATAGAGTGGAAGAGGATTACCATTTCTTGAATGTTTTTCATAGGCCATATAGCAGCATCTCTGTAAGGTAAGTAGAACTATGCCCATTTTTTTTTTTAATAAGGAAATAATGCTGAGCAGAGAACAAATAACCTTAAATCATACAGCTTCAAAGTGACTCTGTTAGAAGGGTAATATCCTTCTACTTTAATGTCAAGTCATTTGATTATACTTAGAATCAACTTGACTGGAGCAAAGATTTTGATAATGAACATGTCGAAAAAGCCCTTATGTTGCCTACCCATAAAGTTCCCAAGGGAAGGGAGAAGGGGAAAGGGCAAGGTAATATAACCAACATGTGATTAGACCCCATCTTTCCATTTTTATTCTTCCCAGTAGACTCTGACTCCTATGTAGACCAACTTTGGTATACAAAAGCAGAGGGAAACTGGCAGGCCTTTTCTGAGCCCCACTGAGGTTTTTCTATCACTTGCAAAGAGCTGGGTGTGTGTGCTTTGTGAAACTGGCACAATTAAGTCAAATAGGGGAAAATGTTACCTGGAATAGTCTCCATCTCTCCTGAGTTCCTATCGCACCAGCCAAGGTTGGCTAAATATTTTCTCAAAATGTATTAGTAAAATAGTCTGAAGTTATGAATATATCCCCCAAATAATTTAAACAACAATAACCAAAAAATTCTTCAAAAATAAAACATTTTTATAAATGGTTCTACAGGAAAAAGGAAAAAAAAATGTATAGAATTGTCTCAACCATTTTGTAATCTGCTTCCAGACAGAAGTCTACTTCATATGCATTTTCTAAGGAGGAAGTAAGAAGCACAGTGTGGTGTTTTGGCAAGAAAACAGAGGCCTGGCTAACAGGCTAAAATTTCCCTCTGAGACTGCCAAAGAAACAACAGGGCTGGGCTGTCTACTCAGGTCAGATCTCAAAACCCACACTTTATTCATTTTGTTATGAGGCCTATTCTTTTAATTTATCAGAAAGAGAGTGTTCATAATCACTATAGACAATAAGACTTTAACAAGAATAGTAAAGACATTCTGAACAAACTTTAGATTCCCAGTATATTAGTTAAGGTGTGCTAGGCTGTGCTGCACACAGGCTTAGACTTCCCTGGTGGCTCAGACAGTAAAGCGTCTGTCTACAATACGGGAGACCTGGGTTCGCTTCCTGGCTTGGGAAGATCCCCCGGAGAAGGAAATGGCAACCCAGTCCAGTACTTTTGCCTGGAAAATCCCATGGACACAGTCCACAGGTTCACAAAGAGTCGGACATGACTGAGCGACTTTACTTTCTTTCTTTTAGGCTGTGCTGCAGAAACAAACCCAGAACTCAGAGGCTTAAGTTTAATGCAGAAGTTCCTGGTTGACGGACTTTCCTAGATGGCTCCCCTCTATACAGTAGTCAGAGTCCTTATATTCATACATTTCACTCTCTCCTAGGCTTCCTAATATTCCTCTATTGGATCCTCTAAAATCAGCAAGTTGACAAGCAGGAGAGTAAGAGCCAGAGCAAGGGAACATCACAAGAGTGCATTTGTGGAGGATCTCAAGAATTTAGGCCTAGAAGCATGCATCACATCTACCCATGTTTCTCCACCCTTACCTACAGAGGGCTGAAAATTAGTCTAGCTGTATGCCCAAGGAGGAAAGAGAAATACTTTGGTGAATATCTACATCAAGAAAATGGCACCTTATTTTAACTTGTAAAAAGAATATATGCATTATACATTCTGCATAAAAGATACAGAATGACATAAAGAATAAAGTCATCACCAAATGTGTTATGAAACAGTGTGTGTGTATGTGTGTGTTTGTGGGGAGTGCAAGGGAGATATATAGATATAGATATGTAAATCTAGGAGAAGGCAATGGCACACTACTCCAGTACTATTGCCTGGAAAATCCCATGGATGGAGGAGCCTGGTAGGCTGCAGTCCATGGGGTCGCTAAGAATCAGACATGACTGAGCGACTTCACTTTCACTTTCCACTTTCATGCATTGGAGAAGGAAATGGCAACCCACTCCAGTGTTCTTGCCTGGAGAATCTCATGGACGGAGAAGCCTGGTGGGCTGAAGTCCATGGGGTCGCACAGAGTCGGACACGACTGAAGCAACTTAGCAGCAGCAGCAGCATGTAAATCTAAATATATTGAATATTTATAAAAATTAGTTAATATGTATATATTTATATGTAGCGTTTCAAATGACCCTTAAAACTATTTCCCCCTCAATTTCTGTTTTCCTCCTCAATATTCAATATCCCTTTTCCATCACTTAATGACTTCTTGGAGTGGGGTTGAGCTCAATATAGTGGAGTAGAAGGACATGGGCTCACCCCTTCTTACAGAAACACAAAAATCACAACTAACTGCTGAACATTTATTGACAGAAAGACATGGAAACCTACCAAAAAAAGATACCCTATATACAAAGATAAAGAAGAAGCCACAACAAGATTGTTGAAAGGGTGCAATCACAATAAGACCAAATCCCATACCTGCTGGGTGGAGACCTACAGACTGGAGAGTAATTATACCACAGAGGCCCTCCCACAGGAGTGAAAGTCCTGAGCCCAACATCAGACTTCCCAGTCTGGGGGTTCAACAAATAGGAGAAGGAGCCCCCAAAGAATCTGGCTTTGAAAGCCAGTATGGTTTGATTAAAGCTCAACATTCAGAAAACAAAGATCATGGCATCCAGTCCCATCACTTCATGGGAAATAGATGGGGAAACAGTGGAAACAGTGTCAGACCTTATTTTTTTGGGCTCCAAAATCACTGCAGATGGTGACTGCAGCCATGAAATTAAAAGACGCTTACTCCTTTGAAGGAAAATTATGACCAACCTAGATAGCATATTCAAAAGCAGAGAAGGTTCGTCTAGTCAAGGCTATGGTTTTTCCTGTGGTCATGTATGGATGTGAGAGTTGGACTGTGAAGAAGGCTGAGTGCCGAAGAATTGATGCTTTTGAACTGTGGTGTTGGAGAAGACTCTTGAGAGTCCCTTGGACTGCAAGAAGATCCAACCAGTCCATTCTGAAGATCAGCCCTGGGATTTCTTTGGAAGGAATGATGCTAAAGCTGAAACTCCAGTACTTTGGCCACCTCACACGAAGAGTTGACTCATTGGAAAAGACTCTGATCCTGGGAGGGATTGGGGGCAAGAGAAGAAGGGGACGACAGAGGATGAGATAGCTGGATGGCATCACTGACTCGATGGACGTGAGTCTCAGTGAACTCTGGGAGTTGGTGATGGACAGGGAGGCCTGGCGTGCTGCGATTCATGGGGTCGCAAAGAGTCAGACACGACTGAGTGACTGATCTGATCTGATGGTTTGATTACAGGTAGTCCACAGGACTAGGGGAAACAGAGATTCTATTCTTGGAGGATACATGCAAGGTCCCATGCACATAGGAGAAAAAAAATTAGTGACCTCATAAGACACCAGGTCAGACCTACCTGTTAGTATTGGAGGGTCTCCTGAAGAGCCAGGGGATGGCTGTGGCTCATGGTGGGGACAAAGACAGTGGTGGTGGTAGTTCTAGGGAGTACACTTTGCCATAAGCCCTCCCAGAGGCTGCCATTACCTGTACCCAATAGCCAGTAGACTTCAGATGCCTTAGGCCAAACAACCAACAGGACAGGAATACAGCCCCACCCATCAGCAGACAGCTTAAGCTGATTAAAGTTTTTCTAAGCATGGCCCTGCCCTTCAGAGGGACAAGACCCAGCTCCACCTACCCGTGGAGTCCCTCCCATTAGGAAGCCTGCACAAGCCTCTTAGACAGCTTCATCCAACAGGGGAAAGACAGCAGAAGCAAAAAGAACTACAACCATGCAGTCTTCAGAATAGAAACCACAATCACAGAAAGTTAGACAAAATGAGATGGCATAAGAATATGTCCTACATGAAAGAACAAGATAAAACACTAGAAGAAACAAAGATAGGAAACCTGCTAGGAAAATAATTCAGAATAATGATAATAAAGAAGATCCAAGACCTTGGAAAAAGAATGGAGGCAAATATTAAAGAACAAACAAACAGAGATGAACAATACAATATCTGAAATAAAAAATACACTAGAAGGAATCAATAGCAGAGTAACTGAGGCAGAAGAACAGATAATTGACCTAGAAAACAGAATGGTAGAAATCAAGGCCCCAGAACAGAATAAAGAAAAAAAAGAATGAAAATAAATGAAGACCTCTGGGACAACATTAAATGCACCAACATTCACATTATAGGGGTCCTAGAAGGAGAAGAAAGTGAGAGACAAAGGACCTGAGGAAATATTTGAAGCAATAATAGCTGAAAACTTCCCTGACATGGGAAAGGAAACAGGTTACTCATGTCTAGGAAGTGCAGAGTCCCAGGTAGGTAAACCCAAGGAGGAACACACCAAAACACACAGTAATTAAACTGAGAAAAATGAAAGACTTCTTGGGATAGTCCTTCAACTTTCCAATCACTTTCAGTTATTAAAAGTTTGTCCACTCAAAATTTAAATCTCAAACACAATGTACCTTTTACCTGTTCCTCTCCCTTCAGCACAGACTTGCTCTGTGCTTCTGAGGACCAGCATTGGACAGGAGGGCTGACCACATTTTTGTGGCTCCTCCAAGTCTAGTGCCTGGAATAGAAACAAGCAGTCTTGTCGATCTCCCACTTTCTCTCCCTTCCCAATTCTAAACTCTAGATATTCTCTTGTTGGGGATAAGGAAAAAATACTAGGGTAACAGGAGTTACCATGACAATGTGACTTTAATCCTCTATCTATTGGGTCTACCTGTTTAAGCCCAAGTACTTTCTGGGAGTCTACTTGACACAGATAACTCACACATCTTTAGAATACTTTGTCTTGGGCTACAGTCCTCTCCTCTGTTGTTGTTTCCCTCCCCATTCTCCGTCTCTGTATCCTGCCACCTATCTCTTCTTGCCATCCTGGCTCATTTTCTCACTTAACCAGGTGGAAGGGTACATCAATTCAGGAATATGATGCCAGTTTCTTTTTCTCCCAAACACCTTTAACCTTTATAAGGGACTCCCTTTATGCCCCTCTCTGCAAAGGGGGTGAAAACATTCTTAGCAGCATTGACTAAAGTGGAAATAAGAAGTAGGAAAGGGAGGTGAAAGCACTCTCTTCTCTCCCCTGACCAGACTTTGATGTAAATTGAGAAGCAGAGTGGTGTGGATGTAGCAGGGCTAATTAAGCCATCTTTTTCCAAAGTTGGAGAGATGTACCTAACTTAGTCTTTGTTTACAGTTCTTTTTACACTGGAAATGGCTGAGACAGTGCCTCTTAGTTCTTAGCTTTGAGCTTTAGTTGAGAAATGTGGAGAAGAGTAAAAGTCTAAGCATCATTTTGAGATATATATATATACACATGGATATAAAAATATAAATGACATCTATGTATCTATATCTATATCTATATATATATGAAGTGAAGTGAAGTGAAGTTGCTCAGTCGTGTCTGACTCTTTGTGACCCCATGGACTGTAGCCTACCAAGCTCCTCTGTCCATGGGATTTTCCAGGCAATAGTACTGGAGTGGATTGCTGTTTCCTTCTCCAGGGGATCTTCCCGACCCAGGGATCAAACCCAGGTCTCCTGCATTGTAGACAGATGCTTTACCATCTGAGCCACCAGGGAAGCCTATATATATATATATATATATATATATATATATATATATGACTGCATAAAGGGCAAATAAGATATGACACCAAAAGATGCATCCCCCAGGTCTGAAGGTGTCCAGTATGCTACTGGGAAAGAGCAGAGGAGAATTACCAATAGCCTCAAAATGAATGAAGCATCTGGACCAAAGTGAATGTGACCTTCAGCTGTGGATGTCTTTGGTTACAAAAGTAAAATCCAATGCTGCAAAGAACAGTATTGTACTGAAACCTAGAATATTAGGTCCATAAATCAAGGAAAATTGGATGTGGTCAAAACAGAGATGGTAAGAATAAACAGTGACATCCTAGGAATCCATGAATTAAAATGGACAGGAATGGGTGGATTTAATTCAGATGACCATTATATCTACTACTGTGGGCAAAAATCCCATAGAAGAAAAGAGTAGCCCTCATAATCAACAGACGAGTCCAAAATACAGTACTTGGGCGCAACCTCAAAAATAACAGAATGATCTAGGTTTGTTTCCAACACAAGCCATTCAACATAATAGTAATCCAAGTCAATGATCCTACCATTGATGCTGAAGAAGTTGAAGTTGACCAGTTTTATGAAGACCGAGAAGACCTCCTAGAACTAACACCTAAAAAAGATGTTCTACTCATCATTGGGGATTGGATTGCAAAATTAGGAAGTCAAGATACACCTCAAGTAACAGGCAAGTTTGGCCTTGGAGAACAAAATGAAGCAGGGCAAAAGGTAACCGAATTCTGCCAAGAGAATGCCCTAGTCATAGCAAATACCCTTTTCCAACAACACAAGAGACTACTTTACACATGGACATCACCTCAAATTGATTACATTCTTTGTAGCTGGAGACAGAGAAGCTGTATACAGTCAGCAAAAGCAAGACCTGGAGCTGACTGTGGCTCAGATCATCAGCTTCTCATAGCAAAATTCAGGCTTAAACCAAAGAAAACCAGAAAAAAACACTAGGCGAGCCAGGTATCACTTAAATCAAATCCCGTATGAATTCACAGTAGAGGTAATGAACAGATTCAAGGGACTAGATCTAATTAACAGTGTGCCTGAAGAAACATGGACAGAGGTCTGTAATATTGTACAGGACGCAATTTATCCCAAAACGAAACTATCCCAAAGAAAAAGAAAAGCAAGGAGGCAAAGTGGTTATCTGAGGAGGCTTTATGAATAGTGGAAGAATGAAGAGAAGAGAAAAGCAAGGGAGAAATGCAGAGTTTCAAAGAATAGCTAGAAGAGACAAGAAGGCCTTCTTCAATGAACAGTGTTTGATAATAGAAGAAAACAACAAAAGGGGAAAGACTAGAGATCTCTTCAGGAAAATCAGCAACATCAAGGGAGCAACCCGCCCAAAGATGGGCACAATAAAGGACAGAAATGGTAGAGATCTAGTAGATACTGAAGAGATCAAGAAGAGATGGAACAAATACTTGGAAGAACTGTACAAAAAATATCTTAATGAAGTGGATTATTATGATGCTATGGTTAGTCACCCAGAGCCAGACATTCTGGAATGCAAAGTCAAGGGGGACTTAAGAAGCACTGCTGTTAATAAAGCTAGTGGATGCGATGAAATTCCAGCAGAACTATTCAGATACCTAAAGGAGGATGCCTTCAAGGTTTTGCATTCATTATGTCAGATCTGGAAGACCCAGCAGTGGCCGCAGGACCAGAAAAGGTCAATCCTCATCCCAATTCCCAAGAAGGGTAGTGCCAAAGAATGTGCTAACCACCAGACAATTGCACTCATCTCCCATGTTAGCAAGGTCATGCTGAAAATCTTGCATGCTAGATTGTGAACATCTAGCAGCATCATGTGAACAAAGAACTTCCAGATGTCCAAGCTGGGTTTAGAAAAGAAAGAGGAGCAGAGATCAAATTGCCAATATTCACTGGATTATAAAGACAGCAAGGTAATTTCAGAAAAATATCTTAGTTTCATCAACTATTCTAAAATCTTTGAATGTGTGGATCATGAAAAACTTTGAAAAGTTCTTAGAGAGATGGGAATACCAGACCATCTTATCTGTCTCCTGAGAAACCCATATGTGGGTCAAGAAGCAAGTTAGAACCCTGTATGGAACAACTGATCGGTTCAAAATTGAGAAAGGAGTATGACAGGGCTGTCTGGGGTCACCCAGTTAGTTTAGTCTATACGCTGAGCACATTGTGAGAAACACTGGGCTCGATGAATTACAAGTTGGAATCAAGATAGGTGGGAGAAACATCAATATGCAGATGATATCACTCTAATTACAGAAAGCAAAGAGGAACTAAAGAGCCTCTTGATGAGGGTGAAGGAGGAGAGTGAAAGAGCTGGTTAAGACTAAATATTAAAAAAAAAAAAAAAAACTAAGATAAAAAGAAACACAAAAAACTAAGATCATGGCATTTGGCCCCACTCAGTCAAATCATAGCTTTGACTATATGGACCTTAGTCAGCAAAGTAATGTCTCTGCTTTTTAATATGCTGTCTAGATTGGTCATAGCCTTTCTTCCAAGGAGCAAGCATCTTTTAATTTCATGGCTGCAGTCACCATCTACAGTGATTTTGCCTTGTCTCTCATGGACATACAATTTGAAAGGTTTCTTTAAGTCTGGTAGTCCTTAGGCCAGAGCTGGGACTAACTTTGTCTTTATGGTAAAAGAGTTAATGATCAGGTAGGCCTCCAGAGTCCCCAAACGAGCAGAGGAGGTGAAGGGACAAATGGCGGACTTTTTTTTTTTTCTTTCCCTCTACATTCCTTCACTAAGCCTTAGTCATGTAGGAGGCTCTTTTAATCCTGTGTTGCTATGGAGACTCAGTTCAGTCAGTTCAGTCACTCAGTCATGTCCAACTCTTTGTGACCCCATGAATTTCAGCACGCCAGGCCTCCCTGTCCATCACCAACTCCCAGAGTTCACTCAAACTCACATCCATCAAGTCGGTGATGCCATCCAGCCATCTCATCCTCTGTCATCCCCTTACTCCTCCTGCTCCCAATCCCTCCCAGCATCAGAGTCTTTTCCAATGAGTCAACTCTTCGCATTAGGTGGCCAAAGTACTGGAGTTTCAGCTTTAGCATCATTCCTTCCAAAGAACACCCAGGGCTGATCTCCTTTAGAATGGACTGGTTGGATGTCCCTGAAGTCCAAGGGACTTGCAAGAGTCTTCTCCAACACCACAGTTCAAAAGCATCAATTCTTTGGCACTCAGCCTTCTTCACAGTCCAACTTTCACATCCATACATGACCACAGGAAAAACCATATTCACCATTCTCATGTTTTCAGGGGCCTCAGGGTCAACATCTGTGTTGATAAACTCTTTCTAGAAATTCTGATGGGTTCTTGTTGGGGTTTTGGTGTATCTCCTGAATTTTGTTTAAGCTCTTTTGCCTAGGTACCCCTTTTGAAGACCCACTAAGATACACTTCCTATAATGCTTTAGGAGCAGCATACCTCCATTGTTAGGATCCCAGTCAGTTAGATTTGCTTTTGGAGTTTCAACTGGATCAGCTAGATAAATAAAGCTGGTATGCTTCCTCCCTAGCCTTGTCAATAACCATCCTTCTTTTATCCCCTGTGAGCATCAAATTCAAAAGAGTAGGAATGTCTGCCCAAGAGGGATGGTAAGTGGCAAAGATCGAAGAGAAAAGTTCAGTCATGTGGATTGGGTCCTCTCGATATGTAGAGTTCTTGTTTTTCCAATTAAACAAATATGAAGTTGAGAATGGCTTGTGCATCCATAGAAACCCAGTTGGTTGGCCATCTGCATTAAGGTCTCCGATGGCATATTGGTGCAAGGCAAATTGCCCTGCTTCAGAAGTGGCTCCTGTCCAAACTGGGTCTTGGATGGTGATGCCAAGCCAGGCTCCTGTGCCCTGGGTGTTAACACAGAAACCCCTAATTGATCTCCACAAGGAGGGGAAACAGGAGCATGGGCAGTTGGAACACCTGCCAATGCAACATGTTTGGCCAGTGGAGGAGTTGGGTTGGTCAGAGAGAGTTTAAGTTCTGAAACAACATATCCTCACTCTCACTTTCTCCCTCTCCCTCTTGTAGTATAGGTGTTTCCTTGACTTTCCTTCCAGATTGCTGCACCATAAGGCAGCAGCCATTTGACTGTTATTCCTGATGTAATACCATAAATGCCTCTACTATGGAATCTCATCATTTTTACCTGCCCTTTCACAAAACAATTTTAATTGTGAGATCATATAATAATTAAGTGAGCCATTTAAGGGCCATCGAGCCCCAGATTCTAGAATATATTGGGACTACACACCATTAGAACAGGATATCATCTCTTTCTTAGTCATAGGCCCACAGCTATATCTTGCCCATTTATTTAGGATACAGCCCAAACAGCTTTCCTTAGGGACAGATGGAGTATTTCCTCTATTGATAAGTTCAAGAATCACAAAACAGAAATTTAATACCAAAGGCACAAACACACTCCATTATGAATGGACACAAAACCAAAAGCAAATGAACCAGTTCACAAAATCAGGTAAATTCAACAATCCCCCCTTTCAAAAAGGTACCCTGCAAATTGGCTTTTCCTTTAAAGGAAAAGTCCAAATTGAGAGGGGAATATGTTCCCAGCAGTACACACCAGAGCAACTTACCCTACTATATGGAGCCCATCAGCTCCCAAATGTCAATTCCTTACTCCAACTACCAAATGCTGGGGCAGCCCATGCCACTTCAGGAAATTCTGAAGGGAAGATCCTGAGGACAAATGTCCTGGCAGCTGCTAGGGCCTTTCCTGAAAGTTCCCCAAGTGGGGCCAGTTCACCACGAGCAGCATGGCTCCTGGCTGACTTGCAAAATTTGTTACTGAGCCCAAGTTCATTCTGCTCACCACATGACAGGTCAATAAATCAAGAGACAAGTTGTTGGAGTAATGAGTGATGAGTTTAATCGGAAAGCTAGAGACCAAGAAGATGGTAGACTAGAGTCTCCAAAAACCATCTCATCTCAGTCAGGATTCAGGGTCCTTTTATATACAATAGGGAGGGGGAAGGGGCTTTCAGTGGCACCAACAAATGGCAAAACAGGGCTATAAGCTAGTTGCTAGTTGACAGTTGCTCACTTGGTTGGGTGGGAGGGGTCATCCCACTGGGGTGCCCTGACCAACTGCTGAGTGGGACTTTTATAGCTGGTGTCTGTCTCAATGGAGCATGCAGGCTGGAGCCAGGGAGGGAAAGGCCCCCTATGCCTTAGGTCCCATGTGGGACCACTGCTACAACACCACAGCATTGCAAGTGTAACATGACTGCTTTTCACAAGCAGCTCAGGATCTCCAGAAATATATGCTACGCAAACCCCACAGATGACATTCTGAAAAGTAAAGGTGGAAGCAAAGGTGAAAGCAAAAAGTAAGATGGTGATAAGATTTTTTGAAATAATGGTAAGATCAGATCAGATCAGTCGCTCAGTCGTGACCGACTCTTTGCGACCCCATGAATCGCAGCACGCCAGGCCTCCCTGTCCATCACCAACTCCCAGAGTTCACTGAGACTCACGTCCATCGAGTCAGTGATGCCATCCAGCCATCTCATCCTCTGTCATCCCCTTCTCCTCTTGCCCCCAATCCCTCCCAGCATCAGAGTCTTTTCCAATGAGTCAACTCTTCGCATGAGGTGGCCAAAGTACTGGAGTTTCAGCTTTAGCATCATTCCTTCCAAAGAAATCCCAGGGCTGATCTCCTTCAGAATGGACTGGTTGGATCTCCTTGCAGTCCAAGGGACTCTCAAGAGTCTTCTCCAACACCACAGTTCAAAAGCATCAATTCTTCGGCACTCAGCTTTCTTCACAGTCCAAATCTCACATCCATACATGACCACAGGAAAAACCATAGCCTTGACTAGACGAACCTTTGTTGGCAAAGTAATGTCTCTGCTTTTCAATATGCTATCTAGGTTGGTTATAACTTTCCTTCCAAGGAATAAGTGTCTTTTAATTTCATGGCTGCAGTCACCATCTGTAGTGATTTTGGAGCCCAGAAAAATAAAGTCTGACACTGTTTCCCCATTTCTTTCCCATGAAGTGATGGGACCAGATGCCATGATTTTAGTTTTCTGAATGTTGAGCTTTAAGCCAACTTTTTCACTCTCCACTTTCACTTTCATCAAGAGGCTTTTGAGTTCCTCTTCACTTTCTGCCATAAGGGTGGTGTCATCTGCATATCTGAGGTTATTGATATTTCTCCTGGCAATCTGGGGTTAAAAAATATTGTTTATCAATAATAAACAATTATTGACTCTAAGTTCAGTGCACCTTTTGCAGATTACCTCCTTTAGGGTTTGAGGCAACTCAAATCTGGCAACAACTTTGTACCTGAGTAGTAACTGTGGGTGAGTGTGGGGAGCACTTACTCCTCCTGAACACATACCTCAAAACGGATATCTTTTCAACGATTTTTAAAGATAAATATATTAACATGATAGTTGCTGAACCTATGGATAAAACCACAGAGAAAGCAGTGTGAAACATTTATGCAACCCATCATTCCTGGTTGTAAGTCATACAGAAACATATTCTGGCAAATTTAGGCTAAAAAGGAATTTATTGGAAACTTTTGGAAAGCTGATAGAATTGTAGGGAAGGCTAGAGGAACAGGTACCAAAGATGCTTGGTGATAGGGTCTGCACGGGGCCTCATTGTGTTGACCTCACCAACAAACGATAAAGTCACAGTGACCCATGTAACTGATCACATTGCTCAAGCAACATCCTATTTTCACCGCTGGCACTTACTTTCCCAAGACTACCTGATCACCCTACCGTGGGACACCTCTGACTCTCTCAAGACTACGTGACTGCCGAATTCCACTTGCAGGCTAAAGATAAACTAACCACCCCACTTCAGGGAACCCAGTTTCCCTCTACTGGGTATAAGAAGGATTCTACTGGGTTTCTTTTCGAGAGCCAGTCACTCTTTCATTTCGCTTTAATAAATCTCCTTTTCTTTGCCTAACTGCCCGGCTTGTTCTCTTCTTCTCCGCACTGGCCTTACAGTTGGGAAAACTTGGAAGCTTGAATCGGCATTAACGTTCTGGAAACTGCCACTACCGCTTCTGAAAGGGCTGCCAATTTGCTTATACTGGATGCAGTAAGCTGCTGCCACCTGTGGCCGGCCCCTACACCAGGAAAACAGGTTCTTCCCGAGGTGAGGCTAAGGCGAGTGCCTGTCAGTCCTGACGAGGGGCGAGCCTCACGCCATCACGCCACAGCCTTCCGCCGTTTACTACCGGCATTAGGACCCGGCGTAGCACAGAATGAGGCTCGGGGGAGGGACTAGGGGAGGTCTTTGCGCTCCGTGACGTAATCAGCCCGCGCCAGCAGCGGCCAGGGCTGTGGAGAAACACGTTTCTGGCGGGCCTCTCCTCTAACCTACCATGGCGGCACGTATACAGCAGTCTCCTCAGCCTGGCGGCGGGAAGCGTAAAGGCAAGGCTCAGTATGTGCAGGCCAAGCGGGCTCGGCGCTGGGATGGCGGTGGGCCCCGCCAGCTCGAGCCCGGGATACAGGGCATTCTCATCACCTGTAACATGAACGAGCGCAAGTGCGTGGAGGAGGCCTATAGCCTGCTCAACGAATACGGCGACGACATGTATGGACCAGAAAAGGTACCAGTCCCAGGGAGGGCGGGTCATTGAGGCAGAAGGAAAGGGTGGCAAGCTAGTTGCGTGAATTTGGCTGCCACAGTGGCGGTGAGGAGGCGTGTCCTCGCCTAGGTATATTCCCTCCGCCCCCCCGCCCGATCCCTACCTGGTCTTGTGCTTGAAATGCTTGCACCTCCTTGTTTTCCACCCCCATCGTTAACCAGGGTGGCTTCCAGGTATAGATTGCTTCCTTCGGTTCAGGCGTTGTTTCTGAACCTCTTTCAGAAACACGTATTTCTCATCGTAGCTTTGGGAAGTATTGCTCACCAGGACACTGGTTCAGGTTCACACTTCATTCGGAAAGATTTTTGCCACCATTTGGAACCGTATGGCTGTACAGTGTTTATCCTAAGCAGTAACATCTCTAAAATAGTGGTTTGGGTACTAGTGCCAGTTTCTTCTCAAATGTATATAAAAATGCATTTCAAGCAGTAAAAATATTTTATAACAATACCGTATGAAATCTAGTTGTTCAATTTTGGAAATAATTATATTACTGGTTTAGGATTGTGACCAATACGCACACATGCACACCCCAGGGAATTAAATGAAGGAGGATAGTACAAAGGTTATTTCAATTCAGGTAAGGTACTGTCATTTACTAGCTCAAAGGATGAACATGTTATTTAATTCTGCTGAGCTGCATAAAAAGAATGTTATAGGACTTTGGAAAGTTGGCTAAAAAAATTGCATATGTACATAAAATAACATCCCTGTAAACAAAAAATGCTCCATAAATGTGTAAGATTAGTGCCTGATTGGTAACCATATTCATCACTAGTGGAGCAGAGAACTGGGCAACAAGTGTATGTCCTGTCTATGTGGATACCTTGAGCAAGTTCTTTAACTATTTCAGTAGTACAATTGTAAAGGATTTTTAACTTCATAACTATTAGGTTTAATCTTTTGAAAGGAGAGTGTCATATCAGGCACAGAGATATCTATTGATAGGGTTACAGTCCACCCTGTAATGATTCATCTGGTGAGTACATTTCCCTCTGTCCCAGACTGTCAGGATGCTTTAGAAAACATTTTCAAATGATATGTATGGTAGTCTGAGGAAACTCCCTTCTTTCTCCACATTTTGGAGGAGGTGGTGTCTAAATAAAAAGTTTTATTGTTAATATTGTATCTTCTGCCCCTGGGGGTGGGGTTTACATAAATAGTTAACTAAGAGCTTTTAATATGAGCTGTTGTGGCATTTCTCCTCATTAATTTTATGCAAGCAGTTTGCAGACAAGGATCAACAACCCTCTGGAAGTGAGGGAGAAGACGATGATGTGGAAGCTGCCTTGAAGAAAGAAGTTGGTGACATTAAGGCATCCACTGAGATGAGGCTAAGAAGATTCCAGTCAGTGGAGAGTGGAGCAAATAATGTAGTCTTCATCAGGACACTTGGGATAGGTGTGTCTGACTAATACACTTTAAGATTATTGATCCTATAATATCAGGACATCACCCTGACTCTGAGAACACTGCCTACAAAATGGGTTCATGGGCATGGCTCAGTTAATCATTTGATTGCATCCTCTCTGTGTTAGCCCTGTGTTGGCACTAGGCATATGGAAAGGCGAAATGGGGTGGTGGACTAGCATGGGCTTAGGAGTAGAAACCTGGGTTTGCCACTTCCTTTGTATTTAACTTTAGGCAAAACAAGAGTTCATGGTTCTGTCTAAAAGGAGCAGATGCTACTCAGCTCTCCCAATTTGGAATGGCTCCAGACATTTGGGAATGTAGTCTCAGGAGAGCCAGATCTTCTGATTTTTCAAAAGAAGTTGGAAATCTGGAGAAGTTTCTATGTTTTTAAATGTAGTTAACTAATTTAAAAATATTGAAAACACTGAACAGCCCCAAATAGAATTGTATGTAGTCAGGATGCTTCCTAAGGACTACATTATGGTCTTGTGGCTAAGGGATGACTCTGAGGTCTGAAATCTAGAGTTCTGTACAGACTTAGCTAATGGATTGATTAAATCTTGAGTGACTTGAAGATTTTTGTTTTTGTAAAACATGTTCTATTTAATGTTTATTCGTTTGATTGTTGCTGCTCTTACAGGAAAACAACAGTATGACGTTGTCATTAGATAAATCAGACATCATGAATAAATTAACTCCAGAGTCTTCATGAACAATTGCTTTTGATAAAAGTGGACTTAAAATATTAGATACAGTATTAATACAGAGTGCACCAAAGAAATATTAGTTGGAAGAAATGTTTGGTTAAACTTGCTTAAAATTCATTATGATAAGTTTTTCTAATCTACTGTCAGTTTATGTCGCTGCCAATGAAAATTCTTTTTAGAGAGTCTGAAGAGTTTAAAATGTGTGAGGACTTTGAAACTTACCTGTTTGTTTTGTGCTGATTTTTTTCTTTTAGAACCTGAGAAATTGGTGCATCATATTCTCCAAGATATATACAAAACCAAGAAGAAGAAGACTCGGGTTATTCTACGAATGTTGCCCATCTCAGGCACGTGCAAGGCTTTCTTAGAAGATATGAAAAAATATGCAGAAACATTTTTGGAACCATGGTTTAAAGCTCCAAACAAAGGAACATTTCAGATTGTATACAAATCTCGGAATAACAGTCATATGAATAGAGAAGAAGTTATCAAAGAATTGGCAGGTATGTTTCTCTTAGTGATTTTGCAAAGATGTGCCATGGTAAATATTTGCTTTTAAGATTTTTTTTTTTTAATATTTAGGGCTTATATTTTTGAGTGAGAGCAAGTATTTTAAAATGTCATTAAATAATATCAAGCCTAACTTCAATATGTTGGGTCGCTGATGCTGCTGCTAAGTCGCTTCAGTCGTGTCCGACTCTGTGCAACCCCAGAGACGGCAGCCCACCAGGCTCCCCCGTCCCTGGGATTCTCCAGGCAAGAACGCTGGAGTGGCTTGCCATTTCCTTCTCCAATGCATGAAAGTGAAAAGTGAAAGTGAAGTCGCTCAGGTTGTCTACTTGAAAGTTATACAGTCATGTCTGACTCCTAGCGACCCCATGGACTGCAGTCTACCAGGCTCCTCCGTCCATGGGATTTTCCAGGCAAGAGTACTGGAGTGGGGTGCCATTGCTTTCTCCTAATATGTTGGGTATGAGATTATTTTTGGTAGTTAGATACCAAAGTCTTTTCCAAATCAGAATTGCATTTTCTTTGAGGAAAAAAGAGCTCTTATTAACTTTCTCAGGATTTCATTTGTATTTATGTATTGAAAGCATTCAGAAAACTTGATTCAAATACATGTAAAGTAGTGGACTAGTACATGCATTTATATATATACTATAGTATAACACTACTAGTATATGTAGTGTTTCAACAACTACATTTCTGATAAGGTTAGTTATAAATTTAACAAATTCTAAATAGGGGGAGGTGAAAGATTGTTTTTGTATCCACCGAGCTTAATGGTATCTTTTTTTATCTTGTTTTCCTTTTTGTTACAGGAATAGTAGGCAGCCTCAATTCAGAAAATAAAGTGGATCTTAGCAATCCACAGTACACAGTGGTAGTAGAAATCATTAAAGCTGTCTGTTGCCTGAGTGTTGTGAAAGATTACATGTTGTTCAGAAAATACAATCTCCAGGAGGTGGTGAAGAGTGCTAAGGACTTGTCACAGCTTAACCCAAAGCAAGCAGCACAAACAGGAAATGGGAAAGAAGCTAAATTGGAATCTGGTGACAAATCAAGTCAAAATGACCCAGCAGAAGGAAAAAATAACCAACAAGTGGTACCAGAGAACAGTGAGGAGCTGAGTCCAACAGAATCAATATCTGAGACACATGTGGTGAATGAGGGGGTGGCTAAACCTGAACTTGCAAGTCAAGTCACAGAAGGATCTGAATCAAATGAAAATGATCTCTGATAGGAAAAGAAATTGTTTGGTATTGAAGGTAGATATTTCTTTTTTTTTTTTTTGGAGGTGGATTTTTCAACTGGAGTTTTGTGAGATGTTGCTGGGATTCCATATAAAATTGTGACTAAAAATACTGTTTTTGATATTGTGTTCTCCATAATTTACTCACAGTAGTGGAGCAGCTCTGTTAATAGTTTTGTTAGAGGTCTTTCAGCCATATATGGCAGTGTGCAGTAGGCCCACGTGCATTTGGTTGGCTTAGAACAGACTTTGGATAAATTGGTGAACACTATTGCAGAGAGCAGAGGGTGGTAGGGGAATGATGTTGGCCTCTCCTTCATGATTACCTTCCCCACTATCCCCTTCTGCACTACCAGCTGACTTACAGGAATGAACAGGCTCTGTGAAATCAAAACTCAAGAGGGAAATTTCCATTCTAAGAAAGGAATTTTTGTGTATTGCAACTCAGTTGTCCCCTGCCGCTTTGTTGTAAACATTGGACAAACATGGATTGTATAGGTTAGAAGTGAATTGTTTTGTGAATTTTTTTTCTTTTGGGGATTTTTCTTGTTTTGTTTTTATCCACTCCCCACCCCTTTTTTTTTTGACAGTACCATAGGGCATGTGGGATCTTAGTTCCCAGACCAGGGATCCTACCCATAGCCCCTACAGTGGAAGTTATGCTCATTTTTATGTTTTAATAACATTTGTTACAAACAGATCTGATGGTGCAGTGGTGCAATTTTTGAAGGCAAGTTTTGAAAGAAAAATGTTCCATTCTAGGCATAGAATTACAGACATTTCTGATAAGGTTGGTTATAAAGAATGTGTCTTCTGAGTCACTGAAGTCTACTAGTGCAAAAGGGACTCAAATGCTTTATACTGTAAGCTACTTTACAATGTAAAGGGATATATAATCCAAGCTGTTCCATTGTATATCCTTTGTGAAATGCAACTTACAAACTGAACATTTGTTTTAGCAGTTGTAACTATAAAGCATAGCCCCTTGACAAATAAAGATTATTTTAATGGCTTTGGAATACCAGAACAGTAAACCTTTTGTTCAAAAAAACCACATTCAATGAAAAGGTTTAGAAAGCAAATTATTTAGTGGTAGAATTTTTTCCAGAAAAGAAAAATTCGAATAATTGATAAGAATCTAAGAATACCAACATTTAGCTAGATCAAGGAGTACAAGAAATTGAAGACTTTACTGTCAGTATAATAAATTGACTTACGTGATGCTAAAGAGGTTTTGTATAAAAGCAGCAGCTTCTCTGTGTGAGCTGATGAATCAACAGATTTCATGAATATTTGTCATGCTGTAGCATTTGTAGGATTTGTAAATGATCAGGAAATTCAAGAAAACTTTAAGTTACTAGGAGCCTCTCCAAACAGTGGTCAATAAAATTTAGTAGGTCTTCATATCTGAAAACCCAGTGATCTGTCATCTGTACTCCTAGTGCCCCATCAGTGGCTGGCTCTGTGACAAATTCTGCGTCACTTTATTAAAAGAATATCCTATGACTTTGGTAATTACAGCACATTGCTTTCTTCACAGTGTGAAGAAAAAGCTTGGAGGTGAAGAAAGTTCTAAATAATGCTACAAAAGTGGTTAATTAAAGATACATTTATGTGTTTAAAACAAAAGAACCAACTAAAACCTGAATGAAGAGCATGTAAATCTCTTACATACAGAAATCCAATGCTTATCTGAGGAAGAGTTAGCCACAGGATATTTGAGCTGAAAGGTGAATTACCAGTAAGTTCTAAGTACAAGAAAACACTAGGCCAGATTTTGCTAAATGCTTTGAAGATGAAGAATGGTCTCATTAGACATTTTTTCATTGCAAGAACAAATGAGCTGTTTTTATGAGGGCCTGGAGAAAAATATTTTTTTCTTTAAAGTGACAGGAGTCTTGGATTAAAAGAAACTGACTCTTTGGAATAATTATGTTGAATAAGGCACTCTTGGTTTCCACAGACACTTGGATTTGAGAATGAAGAAAGCAACGTCTCAAGCCTTATTTAAACTCTCCTTGAAGAATTGCAAAACCAAATTAAATAGCATTTCCCCTCCTTTTCCCAACACTATGTGACTGGGTGAGGAACCCTTTCTCAAAATCTCAGCTTGAGATTTTGTCATTGAGAGAATAAGAAGAACTGAGAGTCCTATTCTCACGGTTGTGAATTTCTGTGAAACATGAGTATCCTTCAACTTGGTGCTGACACACGCAATACTTTGAAAGTTTTTTCAGGGGTTCCTCCAGGGTAAAACTGAAAAAAGAAGAGAGATAACAAAGAGGATTGCAAAATAAAATAATTGAGAATACTGAGGGGTTGTGAAATTAGCTTTTGGAGTTGGATTTATTTTTTAACAAGTTTGGCAGTATAAATGTTAAGTCTTGCACCAATGGCTGTAGTTGTTTATTGGCTAGTGAACATGGAAATAATTTTTATCCTTCTAATGATTCTGGTTAATTCTTCAAACCAGAAGAATTTGGGATGGGGCAAAGAGAATAGCTTCCCAGGTGGCTCAGTGGCAAAGAATCCACCTGCCAATGCAGGAGGCACAGTAGACGCCAGGTTCAATCCCTGGGTCAGGAATATCCCCTGGAGAAGGAAATGGCGAATCACGCTAGTATTCTTGCCTGGAGAATTCCATGGACTGGGGAGCCTGGTGGGCTATGGTCCATGGGATTGCAAAGAGTCAGAGGTGAATGAACAGGCCAACTCCTGCTATGTGAATAGAAAGGACCTTGCTAATGCAGATGAGGCTGGTGCTTCCTTATATATCTTTAGAATGTTAACTCTTAATAAGTTGAAGTTATCTTGAAAGGATGATAAAAGCATTCTAAGTATCATTGGGGGAATGTGAATAATAGGATTTTGGTGCCTTCAGACTTTCCAAGACAAAGATACTTTTATTTTGATAGTACAAGACTTGGGGAATAAAATTGGCTGTAGGCATACAATTGTATGGAACTAGGTTCGTTTTATTTTGTGAAAGCTGCTACTCTACATAAAGATTTTGATGTAATAGTTTGTTGTAATCCCCTTCTACATTTGTATTTGGTAAGGCCTAAGTGTGACAAAAGCTCTTCTGCAAATACAAGGTAGTACCGTGTTCTGTTGGAATCTGAGTTCGTTCATTGAGAGATTTATTTTCAAGTTTACCAATTGTTTATTTCCACTAACGTTTGAGCATATTATTTTATATATGATGGGATTCCAGGGTGGGAATGGAGTGCTTTTTCTCTTTTAATTTTTATTTAAAAAAATTAGTTAAACTCCAGTGTTGTGGTTTAGTAAACTTGTTTTGCTTTATGGAGGAAAGTGTTAAATTTGATATTTTAAAACATATTTCTCGATTATTAAATATGATTTCTGAATGTTGTTTTTACTTGTATTTTGCTTTTGATATGGCCAGATATTCAGCTTTTTTTTTTTGATAGTTCCTAATGTTTTCAGAAAAATAAAATTAGTTCCCTAAATACTAGTGTTCTCTGCCTCTACTTTTTCTTTCTGCCTCTTATTAAAGCTCTTGCTCTATAATTGTAATTATAAAGTAGTTTAATCATAAAAGATGTTTTTATGTCATATTATGTATTAAAAGTTGTGTGTTGTCCAAAAAGTAAAGATACAAATATTAGTTTCTAAAACTAAAAACTTCTAAGCATTTTATGTCTAATTCAAGTGTTAGATATTTTACAGTGAGTTTGCTTCAAAATGAAGTATATAGTATAGTACTTAATTAAGTTCATTTATTGACTTTTGAATTCTTTAGAGTCCTTACTTTAAGAGTAGTATTTTAATTCACCTTAAAGAATTAGTAGCACATAAAGATTTTAAGTAGAAGAAATTGCGTCTTGAGCATTTCTCTTAGAATAGTTCTAATCTTTATTTTTAAAAGATCAGGCACAAGGTAAATTCATTGTCCATTATGTTTTTCTAATTAATCATTTGACTCCTATTTTAAACACTACAAGCCATTTATCGTTGCCTTTGTTGTTTGGTCATCATCATTTTCTTCCCAAATATTTTTAGATTTTTACTTACTTATTTTTTGGCGAAGTGCAAAACAAAAACTCGGTAGAGTTTTTCAACCAGGAAAGATCGTAAGCATTTTAAGATAGTAGTCGCTCAATTATTGGGGAAAAGGGGCTAAAAGAAAGCAGCCCTGTTAACTGCTTAATGCCAGTGTGTTCTTGTCAGGCTATGTTCGACCCCATTCATGGTCTCTTAAAACGTTGCGTTTGATTTTCCCAGTGATTGTCTTTGGGAGTTCTTTAACAAATTCCACCTAGTTAACAGAAAAACATAGTATGAGACACTTGATCAAGTTTACTGTCCCCACTAGTAAAGCATGTGACTTTAAGTGTCTGATCAAGTGTCTGTTGACTTTCAGTGTCTGTTGTGTGAAGCTAATTGAATGTCTTGGTCACCAGAAACTGTTCTGTTTATATATAAAGATGACAGTGGAGCTCCATCATGCTGGTTTTTAATGCTGGTTTGCTTTACAGAAGAACAGTCCCTTTATTCTATTGCTTTCCTCTAATTCAAACCAGACCTAGGTCTCTACTTCCCCAGGGAGATGGTCTAGACCTAGGTCTAGAGACCTAGGTCTCTACTTCCCACAGCTAAATGCAAAGAGAAACATCAAGTTAATTCTCGTTTTTTTTTTTGACCTTTTAAGAACTGGGTCCTGGAAGTTCTGGGGAGATTTTTTAAAGATAATTTTGAGTATATACAATTTCCTACTTAGGCCTTGACTTGACAGTAAAATACTTTCTGATCTCCCTCAAGATATGACTACTGTATTTTAAAATGTCCTCAAACATTTATGAAAAGAAACTAGGCACTGATTAAGTGAACTGAATGGAAATTAGGTTGCTTAGGTTGAAATTAACTACCTTTTAGCTGAAATGATGCCAACTGAAACTGAATTCTTACGTAGAGGATCAGTCAATATCAACTAATAGGATTCTAGGACTAGAAGGAAATTGTAGTGCCATCTGTGTGTCTTTATATAGAATTGTCCTTAAATCCCTCCTTTGGAGAAGGTTTCAGGAAAAATTCCACAGTTTCTTTGGATGGTATTTTCTTCCTGTCCCTTGAATTTGATCCCTTAATACTTAAAGTCACATGCTTTGAATTTAGAAAGGTATAATGGCCCAAAAGTACTATGATAGATAAGTCGTGCTGTCTTTGAAAACGATTGGCCACTATTTTTTTTTCCTTATATGAAATGGGACTGATTAGTCTGATAAGGATCTTTAGTAGTTACTTAGTATTGTAGAGATGACCAAAGATTCTAATTCTTCAAACATCTGTAGTATCTTAATATAAAGTATTTTAAAGCAAAATTCTTAAAGTTGAAACAGGTGTCCTCTACTTGTATAATGAGTTACTATAAAATCAAAAGCTAATATATGTACTTACTAGTTTAGATATTTATTTGGTAACACATTTAACTTTTGGGCACAATACTTGCCTTTCTTGGATACTTGTAAGGTGCAGTTGATTTTTTTACATGATCCTGAAGTTCAAGAGTTAATTTCTCTGGGTTGGATGATTTAAAGGGTGCAGATAAAACAACAAAAGCTTTCACTACCTGTAGGGGGAAAAAAATCAATTTATATCAATATATTTCTTTTTCAGACACATGAAAGAGTTTGGAATCAATGGCAAACACCAATACTTAATTGTTTGTTAATAGTAGATTGAGTAATACATGCATATGCTGGAGATCACCTATGAACAAAGCTTGAATACAACTATACAGTGAGGTTTTGAGATCTAATTCCAGATAAATGGTTTGAGAGAGTGAGGAATGCAGTGGTTCAATAAAGCTAAAGGCTTCATTTTATTTTCATGTCACACTAGTATTTAACATTTCAACCAGACTAATCCTGTTTATTAAATAGGCAGTCCTTGATTGACAGGTAGCCACTTATTCCATCATACTTAAGAAGTAGTAGAGGATTATTGGAGGTTTAGAGAATATGTGTTTTGAGAGGATTTTGAGGAGGCCTGATGGAGAAAGTGTGTATGTTGAGAAATGGACTCAGAAAGGACTGATCTACTATAAAAAGTCTTTCTTGCCTGATATTTTTTGCTTCTCTTTGTAATACTGTTTAAAACCCACTAACTAGATAACTACTGAGGTGAACATAAGTTATTAACAATTCATACATTGATTCTAATTCATGTTTAATTCTGATATTCAGCTGAAATGGTTGTATTGAGACAAGGAGAATTTGGTGACAGGAGAAAAGTATTTTGGACAACAGAATCCATTGATCATGGAAGTGATACTGGAGGTATGAGTATGGGATCCACAGAAGGTCATGTATAATTTGAGCCAGGAATACAGAAAGAGATGTGGGAGAATGCTGATAAGCAAAGTGTTTTTGAAATTTCAGTGTAAAGTATATAGGAAACTTCCACGAGGAAAAGAAAATTCTCTCTTCCATACTATTTGACTTCTTCCTAGAACTAAGGCTGGAGCTTCCCTGGTGGCTCAGATGGTAAAAAATCTGCCTGCAATGCAGGAGACCTGGGTTTGATCTCTGGGTCAGGAAGATCCTCTGGAGAAGAAAATGGCAACCTACTCCAGTATTCTTGCCTGGAGAATTCCATGGACAGAGGAGCCTGATGGGCTACAGTCTATGGGGTCACAAAGAGTTGGACACAACTGAGCTGTGGAAAATTCTTAAAGAGATGGGTATACTAGACTACCTTACCTGCCTCTTGAGAACCTGTATGTAGGTCAACAAACAACAGTTAGAACCAGACATGGAGCAATGGACTGGTTCCAAATTGGGAAAGGAGTCTGTCAAGGCTGTATATTGTCACCCTGTTTATTTAACTTACATGCAGAGTGCATCATGGAAAATGCCAGGCTGGATGAAGCTCAAGCTGGAATCAAGATTGCCAGGAGAAATATTAATAACCCCAGATATGCAGATGACACTACTCTAATGGCAAAATGCTAAGAGGAACTAAAGAGCTTCTTGATGATGGTGAAAGAGAAGAGTGAAAAAGCTGGCTTGAAACTCAGCATTCAAAAAACTAAGATCATGGCATCTGGTCCCATCACTTATGGCAAATAGATGGGGAAACAATGGAAACAATGAAAGACTATTTTCTTAGGCTCCAAAATCATTGTGGATGGTGACTGCAGCCATGAAATTAAAAGACACTTGCTTCTTGGAAGGAAAGCTATGACAAACCTACACAACATATTAAAAAGCAAAGACATCACTTTGCCAACAAAGGTCCATATAGTCAAAAATATGGTTTTTCCAGTAGTCATGTATGGATGTGAAAGTTGGATCATATAAAAGGTTGAGTGCTAAAAAACTGATGCTTTCAAATTGTGGAGCTGGAGAGGACTCTTGAGTGTCCCTTGGACAGCAAGGAGATCAAACCAGTCAATCCTAAAAGATATCAACACTGAATATTCATTGGAAGGACTGATGCTGAAGCTGAAGCTCCAATACTTTGGCCACCTGATGGGAAGAGCCAGCTCACTGGAAAAGACCCTGATGCTGGGAAAGATTGAAGGCAGGAGGAGAAGGGGGCGACAGAGGGTGAGATAGTTGGATGGCCTCATTGACTCAATGGATCTGATTTTGAGCAAACTCTGGGAGATAGTGAAGGACAGGGAAACCTGGTGTGCTGCAGTCCATGGGGTCCCAAAGAGTCAGACACAACTGAGCAACTGAACATCAAAAACTAAGGCTACTTTTGTCATTCCCTGAAGTCGCTTTCATTGGGTCCTAATTAGGATTGTGGTATTTGTTTGGGAACTTGGTCACAATCTCTTATTTGCACTGTTTCTGTGAGAAAGTATAGTACGCATTTCACGACAATCATACATATAGTAAAATCTGCTTTTGCTTGTGCAGTATCTGGTCTTCCCTTTTCAGTAACAGCACCCTGATTTGCCTGTGGAGGATTACTTTACCTCTCTGATGGAGTTGACACTAACTCCTATGTCCAATGACTGGCATATGATCCAGGTTGAGCCAGACAGCAAAGATCTTTGCAAAGACAGCAAAAAGCTGTCTCCTTTCCTGGGGTTGTCAAGGTGTAATTTGTTAAGTATATATGGTGTTTGTTACTGTCAGGTGGGAAGAACCTGCCCAAATAGTGCCAACATAAGGAACGGCAGAGCAAGAAATAGAGACAGACTTAGTTTTGCTAATATCACATGAACCCTTGGATGTGTGAGCCAATAGATTGTTTTTTTTTTTAAAGAAATATAAGTCAGTTTGAGTTGAGTTTCTGTCATTTGCTACTAAAAGAATCTTAAAACATTCCCTTTGGTACACAACTCACTTGTAAAGTTGATTGCCTAATATATATTGCCATGTGTGTCTCATTACATGACTACTTTTGATTCATTCTTTAAAGTGGTTAGATGGGCAACTTGAAAATATGAGATTGCTGCTTTAATTAGTGACCTTCATACTACCTCTCCTCTGACTGGATCTGGACTGCTGACAACAGCTGATTCAACGACCGCTGGGTGCTCAATTAGTGCACTCTCCACTTCAAATGGCCCAATACGGTACCTAGAAGGGGAAAAGAAGAAGCCTTTGATATCTACACCGAAGTAGATTTCCCTGGTAAATTGTGACTTTCTAAAAGTACCAAATGTACATACCCAGAGGATATGATGACATCATCAGCTCTGCCAACAAACCAGAAATAACCATCACTGTCCATCACTCCTCTGTCTCCAGTGATGTAAAAATTCCCTCTTATGGTGGCAGCAGTTTTCTCTGGATTGTCCTATGAATCAAACATGACATTGGGGATTAGTTTGATCAGAATAGAAGGGGTGTGGCACCCATGAAGTGACTAGTACATTTCATATTCTATTTCTAAAAAAAAAAATTTAAAAAGGTAGTTCCTGGCAAAGAATACAAAAGAATACAAGAGTATAATAAAAAATATTATCTATGCCACCCATGGCACCACATATCTACCTCCCCCCACCCCCTAAAGCCTATCCAGGTGTCCTTCCTGAGGACAACCAAAGTAGCTGGTTTCTTTCACATAGAGTTTAATCTTCACAAAATCCTTAGGAGAGAGATAATATATCTATTTTTTTCATTTTACAGCTGATGAAATAGACTTGGATTTTGTGACTTGTCCAAGGTTACATAGCAAAACATGTGGGATATGAAATTTGGACCCAAGTCTATATGACTCCCTATTATACCACCTTTTCTATTAAAGTCTATTAAAGTTCTACATTCTTGTACCACATATTCAGAGAAGAAACAGAAGGGTCGTGTAGATGTTAGCCTGAGGGCAATTTCCCCTTCTTTTCCAGGTGGTAGGATATTGCCATTTTCATCAATAATCTAGAATGAAAGAAACAGTTTAGGTACCTAAAACTTTCTTTACACAAAATGAAAATGGGTTATTAATAGTTCTGTAATGAATAGCAGGAATCTGAAATAGTCTCTCTTCTTTGCTGAACCAGTTGGGTATTACCCACCTGCACATCGTAGGGTAGTACTCCTTTCCCCATTGAGCCTGGTTTAATTTCTTGTCCTTTCTGATTGGCACAAATTATTCCCTATTAAGAGAATATATTTTATGTCACTATGTAAAAATTCACTTTTCTGTAGCTATTAATATATCATGACAATGAAATCCAAGACCCAGTTTTGACTGATTTTTCAAGTATTCAAGCTCATCTTCCAAAATATATTATTTGAGACTGCTGCTGCTGCTGCTAAGTTGCTTCAGTCATGTCCGACTCTGTGCGACCCCATAGACGGCAGCCCACCAGGCTCCCCCATCCCTGGGATTCTCCAGGCAAGAACACTGGAGTGGGTTGCCATTTCCTTCTCCAATGCATGAAAGTGAAAAGTGAAAGTGAAGTCACTCAGTCATGTCTGACTCTTCGAGACCCCATGGACTGCAGCCTACCAGGCTCCTCCGTCCATGGGATTCTCCAGGCGAGAGTACTAGTAGTTCTCAAACTTGAGTATGTATCAGTTAAAACACATTGCTGGGGCCCCATCCCAGTTTCTCATTCATAGGTCAGGGAGAGGCCAGGGTATTTGAATTTGTATTTCTACCAAATTCATAGGTGCTACTGATACTGCTGGTTTGGGGACTACACTTTGAAAATCACTCCTTTTGGCTGAGTACCATTAAGTGCACCTTAAGTTCTATTAAGCCCACTGGGACTCTCTGGGGTCCTTCCCAGTGCATTGGAAAGATGAGCTATTCAATTTTGAACCTCTTCAGTCTCTAACACCTCTGAGACTTAGCCTGTGTGAGGAGGCAGGAAAGCCAAGAATAATCATAATTCCCCTTCAGTCAAACCTAGTCGGGCAATTTAGAAGTTTTAGGAAATACCATCACAATTTAGAGCATGATGGGAACACTTCAGGGGCTCAGTTGACAGTCCTGGGGTTGAAAGGCTAAACTTTGTCCATTAAACATACCACTTCTGTCTGTCCGTAGCCCTCATACAGCTCCAATCCAGTTTGCACTTTCCACTGTTCCAGCACCTCTGGATTGAGTGGCTCCCCTCCTGTCAAGCAATGCCGCAGCTTCTTGAATTTATATCTGGAGAGAGAGTTTCACTGGGGTCTTTGGGGAGCAAAATATGAGTGGCTTTCATTGGCAGATAACTAGGACATTGGAAACAAGCAAAGAGTGAGGAAGGGCAAGTCTTAGGAAAGTTCATTCAGAGAATATTTGTTGAGCAACTACTCTTGTCAGATGTTGTTCTAGGCACATGGGGTATGTTATGATTAAAACAGTTTCTTGGTGGAGTTTACATTAACAGGTCATTCAAGAGAGGAAAATGTTGGAGAAAATGCTAATAATGATATTAAGAACTTATTAAGAGCCAAGAAATATGGCAGCTAGTATTAATAGAACATTTATGATGTTACAAGGGCTTGTGGAGCACTCTCATAATCTTCACAAACTCTGTTTTACAGATGAAGACATTGAGGTTGAAAAAAGTTAAAGAACTTGCCCAAGCCCTCCGAAAGATAAAGAGCAGAGTTGAATAATCTGTACTCTACACTTATCACTTGTCAAGTATCTCATTCACCAAACATGCTGCTGTTGTTGAATTCTTACCACAACCTGTGAGGTGGCTCTTAAATATCTCTTATGGATGGAGTTAAGGGAGCCTTAGCAAGGTCCTCTTGAGTGATTGAGATCCACTATTAGGAGCAGAGTCCACCTGTTTGACTTTGTAGCATGAGCTTTTAACCAGTGGCCTACTACTCAATTGCCCAGCCAGGTTCAGGTGAGAAAGCTTGGAACAGCTCAATTCTAACATAGTGAGGTCCATAATGGGAGGGAGGGTTTGGTAGAAAATGAATTGGGCCTATTCAGAATAGAAGTCCTTAAATTAATCTTAAAATTTGAGCAAGATGTTCACATTCTGAGGGCCACAAGGAGTTGATTAGGAAAAGGGAAGATTCATGTCTCCTTTATTGTTTCTCATAGCTATCTCCCTCCTAGACATCCACACCTTGGGGGAAGCCTTTTTTCTGTTTG
This sequence comes from Bos grunniens, assembly GCF_055505025.1. NCBI lineage: Eukaryota > Metazoa > Chordata > Mammalia > Artiodactyla > Bovidae > Bos > Bos grunniens. The sequence goes on from NC_141189.1 coordinate 24,346,251, forward strand.
TTTTGTCTTTAAAGGATCCAGGTTTAGGGGAGAAGCAGGTGACTGTAATGACTTAAATTGTTTCTTCCTTTCTCTCTCTCCTTATGTATTAAATTCATGTTAGTTAAATAAATATACTTTGCAACTTCACCTAATGTTCAGGTGATTTGGCTAAGTTGAATATAAGCTTTAAGTCATAAGACTTTATTAACTTCAGGGCAGTATCAATATAGATGTGTGTGTGTGTGTGTGTTTAGAGCAGGGGTGATAAAAGCACTGGGATTACAGAACTCTTGTTGTCTCTGGAAGTGTTCTGTTGTTCCAGTGATTCTTAAACTGGGGATGTTGGGGGCCAGGGGTGGGAGGTTGCCCTCTAGGAGACTCTTGGTAATGTCTGGAGACATTTTTGATCATCACCACTGATGGAGAGGGCAGTCCTACTGATATAGGTTAATAGTAGGTAGAGGCCAGGTAGAATGCTACAAAGCAAAGGACAGCACTCCATGACACAGAATTATTTGGTTCAAAATGTCAGTAATGGTGAGACTGAGAAACTATCTTGTACTGAAAAGGGGAGATCTGTGTTGCTGGATTATAACTTTTGTTTGTGGTTCAAATGGAGATTTCTGCCCAAATACCTCTTAAGGTCTTTTTGCACAAGCATCCGGTACACGGTGGGAGCACTGCAGAGGGTCGTGATGGGATAAGTGGTAAGCGTCTGGATGATGGAGAAAGACGAAATATCAGCAGTGGTTAATTAAAGGCAATGACTGGAGCTGATGTCTACAACCTCCTCTTTTCTTTCATTGACATGTGATCATCTCATGGAAAAATACCAATAACCTCAGATACACAGATGATACCACTCTAACAGCAGAAAGCAAAAGGAACTAAAAAGCCTCTTGATGAGAGTGAAAGAGGAGAGTGAAAAAGCTGGCTTAAAACTCAACATTAAAAAAACTAAGATCATGGCATCTGGTCCCATCACTTCATGGCAAATAGATGGGGAAACAATGAAAACGGTGAAACACTTTATTTTCTTGGGCTCCAAAATCACTGTGGATGGTGAAATTAAAAGACACTTGCTTCTTGGAAGGAATGCTATGACAAACCAAGACAATGTATTAAAAAAGCAAAGACATCACTTTGCCGACAAAGGTCCATATAGTCAAAAATACGGTTTTTCCAGTAGTCATGAATGAATGTGAGAGTTGGACCATATAAAAGGCTGAGTGCTGAAAAACTGATGATTTCAAATTGTGGTGCAACCATGAAATTAAAAGACACTTGCTTCTTGGAAGGAAAGCTATGACAAACCTAGACAACATATTAAAAAAGCAAAGACATCACTTTGCTGACAAAGGTCCATTTAGTCAAATCTATGGTTTTTCCAGTAGTCATGTACAGATCTGAGATTTGGACCGTATAAAAGGCTGAGCGCTGAAAAACTTTTGCTTTCAAATGTGGACTCTTGAGAGTCCCTTGGACAGCAAACAGATCAAACCAGTCAAACCTAAAGTAAATCAACCTTGAATTTTCACTGGAAGGACTGATGCTAAAGCTGAAGTGCCAATACTTTGGCCATCTGATGTGAAGAGAAAACTCATTGGAAAAGACCTCAATGCTAAAGATGGAAGGCAAAAGGAGAAAATGGTGTCACAGGATGAGATGGTTAGAGAGCATCACTGACTCAACGGACATGAGTTTGAGCAAACTCTGGGAGATAGTAGAGGACAGAGAAGCCTGCCATGCTTCTGTCAGTGTGGCAGCAAAGATTCAGACACAATTTAGCAACTGAATGAAAACAATTTTAATATTTGTATTTAATATTACATGAAACAGTTATATCAGTATTATATTAATATATAATTTGTCAATGACATATAAGATATTTAGATCTTACACATTTAATATTTTATAAAAGAATATTTTATTTTAATATTTATTCTCATTTTGTCTCATTGAATATACTAAATAAGAATACTAATAATGTTATATGTAATTATATGTGATGGTATATTAACATATTATTAAATATTTCTATTTAAATATTATAACATATTTAATACTTTATGAAAGAGAATATTTCATAAATAATAAAATATTCTTATTTTATAAATGTTGGTTTTAAAACTGTAAAATTAACTTATCTACTTCAAGTAACTTTACAAATCTGATGTAGAGACCCAAGTTCTTATGTTACTCTAAATTTCTGTGAAAACTCATAAACCATCTCGTCAAACCAGTTGGCAAAATAACAGGGTGAGCATAGCTTTTAGTCACACACAGGTGTGGTGCTTTTAATAATAAGTATTTTGTTAAACTTGATTGATCATTCATGGAGTTGAAAAATAATTGGCCTTGAATCACATTTTTCTAAAGGCTAAAGAAACTGGAGCCATCTGATATCTCATTCTAGCTGTTGCTGGCTGAGAAGGATGGATGTTCCTGGTTTCAAGAAGAATATTGGGTTCTGAGAATTAGCAAAGTGAGAAGCACAGGGCGAAGGGAGAATGAAAGGCACTACTCTGGGAGAAAGGTGACACCACCTTCATCTCCTCTACACAGGAGTTCGGATTTATCAACTATTGTCTTTGTTTCACTGAAACAGAAACCAAAGATTTATTTAGACTTGAGACTTAATCTGTTATTTAGAACCAGACTCTCAGGCAGTCGGACACAACTGAGCGACTGAACTGAACTGAACTGAACTGAGACTTAATCTGTTATTTAGAACCAGACTCTCAGGTGGCCACTGATTTAGTGATACTAGCAAATTCTGAAGAATTTGAAGCACAAGAGGGGTTTTATGCTTAAGAGCATTGTGGGTGTTCCTTCTTCACTCTGTTAAATACATTTTAAAGCCAAGTCTCTGGAGACTTTACTTCTTAAAAAAGAAATGGTTTTCATAAGCCCAAGAAGTCCTGCATTCTGAGGAATCATGTCTCTATGGTTTTGGGAAAGACGAGAGAAACCTATATGTAATTTAGAAAACTATATGTAATTTGAAGTAGTGACTTACATCCAGGAAAGTGTTGGTGTCAAACTGGGCCATCCGATGCACAAAGACACAGGCTCCTTGAAGCCAGGAGGAAAACACACTGCCAATGGCAGCCTTGATCCAGCCAGTGTCAGACATGTTCCATATGATATCTGTGGACTTCAGGTCTAGCCAATACCTAAGTGATATGGGGAAGCAACAATACAGACCAAGCTGAAATAAAACAAAGAAACAGGAAAGTAAACAAATTTGTGTCCTTAAGGAACAGCCTTGCCTTGGAACCTCAATGGCTATGGAGAAGGGTCAAAAGAAGCCCCATGCCCGGATGAGCAGCACCACCTCTCATTCTTGATAGAGGGCTTTTCAGAATCTTAGGTAGTCTGAGAGTAGACTGGGAGTCTGGGTTTGGCATGGTTTTCTGAGTTTGTCCACTGAGGTGACAACTATTTACTGAGCAAATATTATATGATAGACATTGTTCTATAGCAGAGGGCAAGGAAGACCAGATTTCTTCCCTGTTTTAAGGGAGATAGATAGTGAATAAGTATCTAAGTAAATATCACAATTTCAAATAGTGATAAGTGCTATGAGGAAAATGAAATAGGGTAATGTGATAGTTTTAGGACATCTTGGACGGCCTTTCTGGGTGGGCAAATTTATGTGGCCAAAAGGAGAAGGAGCCACACGTGCTGTTGTGGGGACTGAATCAAGGTCAGTTCCTAAGTTCTTGCTTGACCAGTTGGTTAGATGGTACAATTTCCTGAATTAAGACATTGAGAGTTCTATTTTGTAGATGTTTCATTGGAAATACCTAATAGCCACCCAAGTAGAGATGCCAACTAGGCAATTGGATATACATATTGGCAGCTCAGGGGATAATTTAAAAAAAAAAAAACAGTTTTCCTCCTTACCTTCCACAGAGGGTATACCCAATTCCCAGGCTGCTCTGAGAGTGTTGGGCCATCTTGGGAGAGCCTGTGGTCCCACTGGTGAAATAAATCGCCATTGGTTCTTGACTTCCTGTCTCCACACAACTGTGCTCTGCAGAGGCAGTTCTGTAAAGTATGGGCCCCAAGATGATGACTGAACATGGCAGACCAGTTTAGCTCTGATATTTCTTTTTTTTGCTTTGCTACTTATGCCTTCTTGACACCAGAATGTAATCCAAAGCCTCCCTGAGAGAAATTTCTCAAGAAAACTTATAGGGACTTCGCAGGGACTGCATGGCTTGTGGGATCTTAGTTCTACATCCAAAGATGGAACCTGTACCCTTGGAAGTGAGGGCATAAAAGCTTAACCACTTAACCACTAGACCACCAGTGGTCTAGACCACTAGATTCTCCAGGCAGGAACACTGGAGTGGGTTGCCATCAATGCATGAAAGTGAAAAGTGAAAGTGAAGTCACTCAGTCATGTCCGACTCTTAGCCACCCCATGGACTGCAGCCTACCAGGCTCCTCTGTCCATAGGATTTTCCAGGCAAGAGTACTGCAGTGGGGTGCCATTGCCTTCTCCGAGTTACTGAGTTAGGAATGGGCATATGATGCAATTAGGAAGGAATACTGCCTCCCCCTACCCCATTCATCTTGCTTTTTGACCTTTGGATATTGTTGCAAGAGTACTTGATGTCTGGAATCAGCCTAGCCATGTTGGGATCACAAGAAGCATTATCATCCACACTAAGGATGGCATGATGGAAAGATGAATGAGTCTAGGTCCATGCTATCTTCAAAAAAACACTGAATTAACCAACTCTCATTCCATTCTACCTCTGTACTTATTTGTAATATAATAAACTTGTATTGTTTAAGCCATGCTTACTTGGGTCTTCTATTGCTAAAGCTAAGAGCACTTTAACTGATAGTAATATCTGTGTAATATTGTCTGCATAGACAGCCCCCAAAATTCCTTCCATCCAAGCATGCCTCACTGAGGGATGGAGCCTGTGTCCTCTCTCCTTGAATCTGGGCTGGTCTTAAGACTTGCTTTGACCAACAGGACATGACAGAAGTTGTGCAACTTCTCAGCCTGAGCCACAAAGGCTTTGTAGTTTCACTTTTCACTGGAACACAGCCACCACATAAAAATGTTCAGATTGTCCTGCTGGAGAGACAGGGCATGTGTGGGAGAAGAGAAATGTTTAACGAACACCAAAGTCTCAGACTTATGAGTGAACCCACTTGGATCCTCCAGCTCCACTCAAGCTGATGTGGAGCAGAGATAAATTGCTTCTGCTGAGACCTACATGAATCTCTAACCCAAAGAATCTTGAGCAAATAAAATGATTGTTTTTATATCACTAACTTTTGAGTTGGTTTGTTACTCAGTATTTAATACCCAATAGAACACCTATGAATTTTTGAAACTCACATATCATCTTTTTAATATCTCAGGTTGAAGGAAACAGAGTTGAGGATACCATTTTAATCCATCCTAATTAGATTAAGATTGCCACTGAAATTTTAAAACAGTAAGGATTAATGATATAAACACACACTATATTGTCAAATATAGTTTCATGAAATATTAATGTGGTTTTCTTGGTAACTTGCCTATCCTACCCCTTGTCCCCTCTCCCCAAATAAAAATAAACCATTCAATTGTATTGACTTTTTCAGTAAAATATATGGTGAAATTGGTATGTGTTGGACTGGAGAAAGGGGAATATCATCATAGTATCTGATACAAACAAGCAAACAAAAACAAACCAAAAAAGCCCAACTCATCTTTGAATGCTTCTTAATCTAGTGTGTAAAACTTTTGATATAAAGCTTTTGATTTTTAAAACAAAGAAACATTATAATCTGTGAGTGACAAGAAGATTTTCAAGCAGGGTTTCCAGCGTATGACTTCTGTCTTTCTTTGCATACCTGAGTTATATATATAATCAGTTTTTTGGAACTGATTATATGCTGATGATTCCAGATTTATATCCTTACCTCCTTGAGCCTGAGACTCAAATATCTACCACTTGCTACACATTTGTTTGTTCTTAGTCCCCTCAATCGGTGGCTCAGACAGTAAAGAATCTGCCTGCAATGTGGGAGACCTGGGTTCAATCCCTGGATTCGATCCCTGGGTTGGGAAGATCCCCTGGAGGAGGGCATGGCAACCCACTCCAGTATTCTTGCCTGGAGAATCCCCATGGACAGAGGAGCCTGGCAGGCTACAGTCTGTGGGGGTGTCAAAGAGTCAGACACGACTGAGCAACTGAGCACACAACTTTAAACTCTTTCTCAAGCTGATAGTATCCCACCCACTAAGTCATCCGAGCTAAAAAGCAGAAGATTCCTGCCTTCATTCTTCATGTTCAATGAGTCTCCAAATCCTTCTAGTTCTTTTTTAGTGTGCCTGCTTCTCTTGGTACTACTCATCAGAGCTTGGACTTAGAATTTCGTCATTGCTTCCCTAGATAAGCCTTTCAGATGGTCTCTCGGATTCCAGTTTGGTTCTATTCAAATTTATTTTTTATGCAGTTGCCAGAGAAATCTATTTAAAACTGGAAACTGACCTTGACACTTCACTTCTTAAAACTCTTCACTGGCTTCCCTTGTCATGTGTGTATTAATCGCTCCGTCGTGTCCGACTCTGTGACCCCATGGACCACAGCCCATTCTTCCATCCATGGAATTCTCTGGGCAAGAATACTGGAGTGGGTTGCCATTTCCCTCTCCAGATCCCTTGTTCATAGGATCAAGTTAAAAATTTAGCATACATGTTCAATCTTTGGGCTTCCCTGGTAGTTCAGCTGGTAAAGAATCCACCTGCAATGTAGGAGACCCTGGTTCTATTCCTAGGTTGGGAAGATCCACCGGAGAATGGATAGTCTACCAACTCCAGTATTCTTGGGCTTTCCTGATGGCTCAGCTGGTAAAAAATATGCCTGCAATGTGGGAGACCTGGGTTTGATCCCTGGGTTGATAAGATCCCCTGGAGAAGGGAACAGCTACCCACTCCAGTATTCTGTCCTGGAGAATTCCATTGACTGTATAGTCCATGGGATCGCAAAGAGTCAGATCTTTATATGAGAGGCTATTATCTGGCTTCTGCTTGCTCTTCTGGCCTCCACTATGACTTCATATTTTCCTTTCTAGCCACCCCCAACTGCTTGCACAAACTTTCTTTGCACATTTTGGGATTTTCTTTGCCTCCATACTTTTTTCATATAGCTCTTCTTCCTGGAACACTGTTTTAAGCCCCTTATGATCAGAATCCAGGGTCTTGAGCTGAAGGGAAGGGTCCTTTTTATTAGGACAGGAAAAGAGAAATATCAGTCAGGCCCATAATTTTAACTGTTTCCCCATTCTAGTATAATATTCTGGAAAATGTTCATGAATGTCTATCCATGGGAGACAGAAGTAGCATAAGAAACCTTAAAGTGAACTCCCAGAAGATTAACTCTAACCAAATGAGATAGTACTGATTATGGCTGTGTGTGGTTTTCTGAGAGAATAGCCAGTTGTTGGCAATTTATGGCTCTCTTTTCCTTAGCTTTTAGAGAAACAATCCATGCCAGTTGTCAAGTTATGACACTCCAAAGTTGTTTGTTTGAAGTGAGGATTCCCTTTACCTTGAAAAATACTCCCCAAATGTATAAATTTCAATTTGAAATTCATGTGAGTTCAAAGTTCTCTGTCTCCTGTGGATTTTGTGATGCTTTAAAGGCTTTCTGGGGACTCAACAGAATGTGGCAGAGTTGTTTAGGACAGGAGTCTTGAAAGTGGGGGAACTTGCTGCCCAGGAGTATATGCAAGATGACTGGAATGAGAAGAAAATAGAATTTCAAATTATATGTATTTTAGAATTCATTCTTTAAAATAATTATTTTTTATATTTGTGTGGTGCACAAAAGTACATGTATATAATTTATAAATAAATAAATACATATGTATTAGGGGAGTGTGTTAAAAATATTTTACTGAGGAATATGAATATTCAATTGAATAATACTACCTTAGGGAATTACTGCACTGCTGAATGGCTTTGTTAATTTCAGACTAATAATAATTACAATTACTATAAATCTTACAGAGTGATTACTCTGTGCCAAGCATTATGCTAAAAACTTCACATGCTTCATCACATTTGATTTTTATACAACTCATTGGGGTAGAAACTATACTATTCTTATTTTATGGATAAGACACAGAGTTTTAGAGATGTTATTTGACTTATCCAGAGGTACTCAGTTTATGAAAGACACAAACAGCATCCTCTGGCATAGCTGTGGGAAAACCTTTTGGGTTTGACCAACAGGGTTTAGTTTTGATTACTGGTAAAATTTTATTCCAGCAATGGAAACTACTTTTATTCAACAGAGTTTATATGTCTTCTTTTTATAAGCTAATCAAAAGTATTTTTTAAAAAAACATAAGCTACTTAACAGCTCTTTGAAGGATAATACATTTAATAAACATTTTACTCCATTTTTTACAGTTTAGGAAGCACTTTCTTCCTTATTAGCTTATTTTATCCTCAAAACAACACTTAAGACATGTGCATCCTTATTCTACATATCAGGAAAACTGAGGTTAAGTGTGCTGTTTTGTTCAGTCCTCAGTAAGCATGTCTTAGGGCCCAACTAAATGGTAGGAACTAGAAATGGAATGATCAGTCAAATAGACAAATAGTGCCTTTGCCTTCTTGGAGCTTACTGTTTGGAAGAGGGATGGAAGTTTTTTCTGTAAAGACCTGGATAATAAATATCTTAGGCTTTGGGGGTCATAGAGTCTCTGCTGTAGCTACCCAACTCTGCTCTTATAAGATGAGAGCCACTCTAAACAATATGTACAGAAATGGGTGTGGTCATGTTCCAACACAACTTTATAAAAGTGAGTGCCATGCCAGAATTGGCCTATGGGTCATCATTTGTCAACTGCAGAGGAGAAAAACAGATAGTAAATACAGGAACAAATGAGTGGATATGATATTTGGATAGTGATGAGTACTATGAAGAAAACAATAGGATGATGTGGTAGACTAGCTTGGAACTGGTGGTCAGAGATAGTCTCACTGAGGATAAGACATTTGAGTTGAAGTTTGACAGGAAGTCATCAACTTCCTGTTGATGAGGGCTGAGGAAGAGCATTCCAGATAGAAAAAACAGCAGGGGCAAAAGCCCTGAGGTGAACCACATTTAAGGGAAAAAAATGGTGGCCAGAGTCAAGGCTGTGAGTTGTGGGAGACGTGCTCCAGGACTTAGGCAAGTACTAAGTCAGGTAGGACACTCATCTCAGGCCCTGGCAAAAAGGAGGGAAATGGGAGCAGAGCTACAGCCCTTTCTCTGTCCTTAAAACGTTTTTATTAGGTGATTTTTTCCTGAGAAGGAGCCTGGATCAACCCACAGCATGCAGGAGTCCTTGGAGGCTAGGAGACTCTGAGATGCAGTTGTGACTGGTGTTATTGCTGGCACTGCAACTAATGTGGGGAAAATACTCACTGAAATAACTCTGGGAAGCTGAGCCACCCATCCTGGCTGTGTGGAGACACCAGGAGTTTGGTCTTCAAGTCTGGACACTCGGACACAATGGACTCCACTGCTGGGATCACCTCCTCACTGGCCACGATGCACTTGGCCTTAGATGCATGCAGCCGATAGAGGATGTCTTTTGCTGTCAGCTGGGTTGTTCCTGGCATGAAGACAAGCCCTGGGAAAGAGACAGGCCTCTGAATAGACTGCAGACTGTGGAAATTTGGGCTTTGTGCCTGCATGGCAAAGAGCTGCAAAATCTAACCTTCAGGTACCCTTGTCTTGGTCTCCAGGAACATCCCGCAGGACCCTGATCTCTGAGAGATCCTTAGAGCACTGGCTTCAGAGTCCGACAGTCCCTGGATCTAATCCCATTCTTGCAACATACTTGCTTTGTGACTTTGAACTTATTCCTTCATCTCTCTGTGTCCTCCTTTCCTTCTTTGTAAAATGGGGAAACTAATAATAAGTCTGGCACATAGTAAGCATTATGCTGTTGTTGTTTAGTTGCTAAGACATGTCTGCCTCTTTTTGCCACCCCATGGACTGCAGCCTGCCAGGCTCCTCTGTCTGCAGGATTTCCCAGGTAAGAATACTGGAGTGGGTTGCTATTTCCTTCTCCAGGGGATCTTCCAGATCCACGGATGGAACCCACATCTCCTGCATTGGCAGATGATTCTTTACCATGAGCCATCATAATGGTGGGCTATTATTATGTACCATTTTAGTCATTGTCATATAACACTTAAACAGTACTTTACATTTTACAGCACTTTACAGGTTTACATTTTCATGAATATCAACTCATCCAATCATCTGAACCTATGGTTTCCAAATGAGTTTGGCAAGATAAGCCACTAGGGATAAGAGAAGAAATTAGAATTTAAAAAATTTATTGCAGATATGGAATTCTGTTTATGACTTTATCTCATTTTTGTATATATTTTTATACATACTGTATTAGCAAAGTAGAACAACTTAAATAACTATATCCAGATGGGAGTATATGTTTCCCAAGAATTTTTATTGATAGATTGTATAGCCAAAAAAAACTTGGAGGCCACTGTTCTAAGCAACCATGTAAATCAATGCAGTTGTTGCCATTTGATGGAATATGAGCCAAGCAAGTGGCAGAGTCAGCCTTCAAGCCTGGGTTTTCTCAGTGGTCTGTGTTCATTGACATATGCCTACATTACTTTGGCAATGCTTCATTTATTCCACTGTTTCACATCATTCTAAACATTGGCCTGTGATGGGCCTGATTTTAAAGTACTAGTTCCTTATGAGAAGAACATATATGGGAGAATTAGATGAAAAACAGAGGGAAAGTGGTTTGTACTTTTTAAAGCAGATCAATGGCAAGAAAGTGGAATGTATGTAAAGCATTACAAAGAGCCACCGCCATTTATTGAGTATGTAATATATGCCTGGTATCTCACTTAAAATTAATCCCAGCAGACAGACGACAACTAGCCCAGGGGCTGTAAAGTAAGTGGCAGAACCAAGATTCAAAGATACACTTCCCAGACTCCAAGACCTGTGTCATATACCAGACTCCTTATTTCTTGGTGAGTTCCCTGAAGTAGGCTAAATAGGAAGATATGGAGTTGAATTCCTAGGAAGGAAACTTCAATTACTGAATGTATCTTAAAAGCTCTTACATGTCATCCCCTCTTGAGAAGATGAATAAATATTTGATGTGATAAGTTAATCAAGAAAATATCTCATCATTCACTCAATATAAAAATTTAAGATTTTGCAAACCATTTGTTCTTAGTGGCTCAGAAGTTATTAGTACTCTTGGGGGATTTGTGATGTGGATGTATTCAATGGATAGCTTGGGGGTCAGGAGTAAATTCTCTTCTAGTGGATTTCAGATTTTTACGCTTTATAGCAAAAGCAAAGTATTTAGCTATGTGGTGCATAGTACTCGTATCTCTGTTTACTGAGATTTAATTATTCTGAACTTGAAAACATAATCCCTCAGGCGCTTGTTTAACATTTAATTAATTGTATATTTTTGACCATTCTGCTTGTGGGTTTGTTTTTAATCTCAGCATTTCACAAATGGCATACATTATGTTAAGTAATATTAGTATATTTTTATGACAAATAAAACCTTTAATCTCTTTCCAACCCACAATTGGTTTCACATTTGCAAATTCCTTTTTATAGTGAATGTAAAAAGAATTTTATATATTGCTATTTTTATGTAATATTGGCAATGAGAGCATTTTTCAACACTATTATGAAATCCTTGTAATTATTCTTTTAATGACATTCCAGCAAATTGAAGCATCATAATTTCAATTAGCAATAACCACACTCTCACTAAACTTTATTCTCAGCTAGTTTTTAAGTTATTTAATAGTTCCTATATAGTTGTTTCCATTTTTTCCTATTATTAATGATATTGCAACAAGCGTTTTTGTGTTCTGTATAGTAGTATATCCTTCGGTATTCTTGTTTATTTTTGATTGACTTATAAACATTTATGTTGTGTGTGCAAACTTTTTCAGTAAAAGGCCAGATTGTAAACATTTTAGGCTTTGTGAGTCATACCATCTCTATTTCAATCAGCAATTCTGCTGTTGTAGTGCAAAAAGAGCTATAGACAATACGTAAATGAGTGAGCATGGCTGTATTCCATTATAACTTTAAAGCTTTACTTACAAAAATAGATGGCCAACTCACTGGCCGTGGTTTCTGCTGAACTCTGTCCTAGAAAGGAAAAGAGTTCTGTAGAAATTTTACTGGGGTACATTATAAATTACTACTGTGGGAGAAAATGTGTCATTTAATACATTAATTTTCTGGGAAGAGGCAAAGGTTTTCCAGCTGGAATCTACAACCTTAGTCTTAAAAGTCATTTTGTTATAGTCCTTTTTTCTTCCTTTTGTACTGCTATGTCAGGGAGAATCCAAATGTATTCAGAGAAGGAAGTTCTGGAGCATCTGGATGAACACGTCATAACCAGCACTGCAAAGAGGTATTGGTACCCACATTTGCTTTTATAGAGTTTTGTGTTTAAGCTCCAATTGCATAGCTTTCTAGCTGTGTGACTCTGGGCAAATTTAACCTTTCTGAACATCAGTTTCCTTTCTCACAAAATGGGCATCACATCAATAATACTTACCTCTTGAGGCAGTGTTTTATTATTGCATCATGACTGCTTCTAATTTCAACCCAGTTTTTCTGTTCTTTGTAAGCATAACTTCAGTCAGGACTAACAATTCAGAAAAACCTCTACTTTCAGTCTTTTTCTGTTTCTGCATGATTTAGAAATGTTAAATATTGGCACTGACCTGTTCTCATACAAGCCACGTTTATAAGCCACCATTCTGGGATTCGGGGAAGAATCACGGCCACTCGGTCTCCTCTCTCTAAACCACAGGGCTTGGTGAGCACATTGGCAGCCTTTCGGGACAAGGAGCCCAGTTCTCCAAAGCTCCATTTCACCTCATCCCCTTTGCCATTCACCCACCACAGGGCTGGGTTGGCTGGTCTCTCTCCTGTCTAGGTATGCATAGGCACATGGGAAAGAGGGGAGAAGGCGTGAATGAGTGGTCATCAAATAGATGGGACATATTTGGTATCTTTCCCTCAGCATTTGTGCTGGTGGAGCCCAGTAACAGAACCAGTTTGTCTGTGGGGGAGCCACTATTCTATCAAATACCGCCTTGTTGAGACAACCCATCAGGGTGCCCGTCCTTCCCTGATCAGCATGTGGGCCTGTGAACCAAGTTGGGCCAATCACACCTTCTGTCCCTGATTGAGTTTTCTGAGAAGAACAAAAAGATAGAAAATGGTTGGAGCAAAATCCGTCTATTGGCTCTTGGTGCTTATACATCTGTCCTGCTTCCTGTCTTTGTGAAAACTCTAGCTTCCAACCCAATTTTGTGACCTCCCCCACATCCCTTTGATAAATTTCTTTCTTGTTTAAGTTAGAGTCTCTTCCAACCAAAAGCCAAAATGAATGGACCAAGACTGATTAGGAACTTATCATTTTTTACCCTCTTTTGGTAAAGAGAAAGCTATGGCTTTCATAGGTAACCGAGAACAAGATGGAGGGCCTTTGTGGAAGGAGCTTGATTGGTTTCTGGAGCAAATGTCTTATAGTGATTCTAGAAGTCTGTACTGTAAAATCTTTTTGCTTTATGTATTACTTGGGGGAGATATTACTCTCCTTTTTTTCCCCTATCTGGAATGCTCCCTTTACCTTCCCTAGTTGGAAAATACTTGGAAGCTCAGTTCTCATTTCACTTCTTTGGTCAAGTCTTTCTTAGCTCCCACTTCTTCTCCTGACTTCTCTGTGTTCCTGCAGCTTTGTATGTACGTTCCCATTTATTCCATTAAACTTTGTGATATCATAAAGGCATCCCTATCCAATGGATTAAAGCTCTATAAGATCAGAAGCTGGTTCATTTACCTTTGAACTGGTGAACTTGGATAAGTAGCTTAACTTCTGTGAGGTTAAGTTCCTTATCTGCAGCCCCCTTATCTGCAGGGTGGTGATGGGGATTTGATGAAATAATACAGATCTGTATTTCTCAATCGTTAGTCATTTGAGTATCACTATTTTTCCAGATCTGTCTACACGTGTGCTATTGTTCTTTGTATTCTTCTTTACACTGTTGACTCATTTTCACTTGAATACTTTACTTAAGAAGGAAAATATGTTTAATTATTAATACCACCATAATGGGAAAATCAGTACAACTTGCTAAAAATGGGTTACTGAAAAATTAATATGTATACTGAAAACAAAATATGTCCCTACATTTTATCTAGAGATTTTCATCTTCTATCTGTGCTCTCTGTTCAAAAGTGAGTGTGTCAAATATAAGCGAGCTGCTAAAGACAATAGATTTGAAGGAAGATTGTCCATTCTATTTACTAGGAAGAATTAACTCCACATATTCAGTACCTTGTACATGTAGCATATATTCTGAAGCACGGGCCCTCGCAGTGCACTTTGGTAAGCATTGATAAGTAAAGTGTTCAGCTTAGTGCCTGGCTGGGGGTGGGGGTCAGTATGCAGGGACCTTGACCTGGGGATACACTAAACACTTCATAAAACATATTGCTTTTTCCTTTTCAACCTCTGCTTCTGCACCAATGACTATTCATAAAACCAAAGCTCAAGTTACTGTTATTTTGTGACCAGACCAAACAGAAGAATTGGAGAACAAAGAGCTGCTATGTTCGACTTGGGGAAAATGAGGGGAAAGAGGCATAATTCTTTGAGTAACCATGATGAGGGGGGCTGAGGATGAAGACAGCCATATGTAGTTGAGGTGCAAAGTTCTTCCCTGGAGAGAGAGAAGGGCAATTGGAAAACAAAGGAAACCAAGAGGTATGAAAAAATGGAATTAAAAATGGCCACAGAACAAGGAAATGGAAGGCTGAGAGACAGGTAGACACCAAGCATTTACAGGAGGCCCGTCATCTTGTACCTTCTCTTTTTGGGACCACTGGTCCAGCACATCCCCAGCAAAGTTAAAGTTCTTAGGCAATGATCTCTCACAGCGATTTATGGCTTCAAAGTCCGCGAGAGTCAGAGGCGCTCCCAGCTGGTGACTTTTGTGAAAGCGCCGGCCAATTGGCTTTGTGAGCCAGAAGAATCTGAATGTCTGGTAGCGGAAAAAAATCTTCATGGTTCCAAAGGGCTTTGTTAGCTTGTGCGGATGTGGAAATACTGCAGTCTGTGGGGAAAGATTGGTGAGGAGTGTTAGTCTCTTCCCATGCTCTGTGGTGAGATTGGGAAGCGGACCTGTAGCTGTGTACCCTCAGGAGTTTGGAAAACACCTGAAAACACCCCATCCTTCTTTAGAGCTGATGATTTCGCCCTCATCAGCCCTCTACTACTAGACTCTTGCTCTTCATTCTCTTTGTGACCAGGTTAATCTTAAAAATAACAGCAACAACAACAGCCCACAACTATAGAGTTGTCAAGCTCCTATCTTCTGTTCCTACCTTCTTCCCAAACACATGATAGACAAACAGAATATTTGCTGCCTGGATTGACATTCACGACCTCCTTCTCTCTGCCTCATGCTCTGTTCTAACTCTATCTGCTAAGTCCTCTCTCGAATTTCCTCTTCCAGTAAAGCAGCCCACTCACTTTTCGTAAATGTCTGTTCCCACCACTTAGATTTGACCTGTCATTCCCCTGGTTTCTGGGCCATGCTTCCTGCCTTCATTATAGCTCTTTAGACACCTTGGTGTAAGTACTGGATCAGTCATTTTCTGGCTGTAGGGCTTTAGGAAAATTATCTTTCTTACACCTCAATTTCCTCATGTGTGAAATGGGGAAAAATACAGCACCTCTGTCCTAGGGTTATTATGAGAATTTAATAAGATAATGTCTGTAAAATGCCCAGCATGTAAAAAGTGTCTTCAAAGTGTTAACTAGTGCTATTGTTAAGATCATTTTCATTAGCATAGTTCCATGAAACAGTCTTACAACATGAATCAGGAAACTTGTGATTTACTCTCAACTCTTTCAAGACTAGCTTTATGACATTGGTAAAGTAACCTTCTTCCCTTTCTGTACTGCCATCTGTATTCTAACATTTTTTTCCCTAATTCTCTGATTTATTTCCTTTGAATTTCCATAACATGCATCTATACTATTCATGCAACAGTTGTCTACCTTGTGTCATTAACTCTTGTTTTTAACATATGTGCCTTGTCTCCTAACCTATCTTGATGTGAGTAGGGGTTATGCTTTGCACCCTTAGCACTTAACATGTCTCATACAGCTATCTTCAGTAATAGAGATTGGAGTGCCAACCACCTTACCTGCCTCCCGAGAAACCTGTATGCAAGTCAAGAAGCAACAATCAGAAATGGACATGGAACAATAGACTGGTTCAAAATTGGGAAAGGAGTGCGTCAAGGCTGTATATTGTCACCCTGTATATTGTTTATTTAACTTATATGCAGAATACATCATGCAAAATGCTGAGCTGGATGAAGCTCAAGCTGGAATCAAGATTGCCGGAAGAAATATCAATAACCTCACATATGCAGATGACACCACCCTATGGTAGAAAGCAAATAGGAACTAAAGAGCCTTTTGATGAAGGTGAAAGAGGAGAGTGAAAAAGTTGGCTTAAAAGTCAACATTCAAAAACTAAGATCATGGCATCCAGTACCATTACTTCATGGCATATAGATGGGGAAACAATGGAAACAGTGAAAGACTTTATTTTCTTGGGCTGCAAAATCACTGCGGATGGTGACTGCAGCCATGAAATTAAATGGTACTTGCTCCTTGGAAGAAAAGCTATGACAAACCTAGACAGTGTGCTAAAAAGCAGAGACATTACATTGCCAACAAAGGTCTGTCTAGTCAAAGCTATGATTTTTCCAGTAGTCATGTATGAATGTAAAAGTTGGACCATAAAGAAGCCTGAGCACCAAAGAATTGATGCTTTCCAATTGTAGTGTTGGAGAAGACCCTTGAGAGTCCCCTGGACTGCAAGGAAATCAAACCCAGTCAATCCTAAAACAAATCAACCCTGAATATTCATCAGAAGGACTGATGCTGAAACTCCAATACTTTGGCCACCTGATGGGAAGAGCTGACTCATTGGAAAAGACCCTGATGCTGGGAAGGATAGAAGGCAGGAGGAGAAAGAGACGACAGAAGACAAGATAATTGGATGGCATCACCGACTCAATGGACATGACTTTGAGCAAGCTCTGGGAGATGGTGAAGGACAGGGAAGTCTGGTGTGCTGCAGTCCATGGGGTTGGAAAGAGTTGGACATGAATGGGGGACTGAACAACAACAAAATGATCATGTTTACTTCTTTTTTGACTAATATTTATAGTTTTATGTATGAAAGTATGAAAACTTATAAGAAAAGATCAGCATAATTTAACCATGCATCCATGCATGCTGTCGCTTCAGTCATGTTCAACTCTTTGCAACTCTATGGACTGTAGCCTGCCAGGCTTCTCTGTCCATGGGATTCTCCAGGCAAAAATACTGGAGTGGGTTGCTATGCCCTCCTCCAGGGGATCTTCCCGACCCAGGGAAGCCCAGGTTTCTGGCTTGGCAGGCAGATTCTTTAGCATCTGAGCCACCAGGGAAGCCCAATTTAGCCATAGTTACACAAAATTAAGTCTGGTAATATCATTGATGTTAAAAACTCTTTATTATGTACAGGTAGAAAGGAGAAGGATCTTTCTGCTGAAAGTGAGAACCCATCCCCCTCCTAGATACGCACATGCACACATGCATGTGCACAGGCACATATACTACACATATACACACACACGTACCACACACTACCGTGCATCCGCACTTGCCTCTCTGGATGACCTTGTCAAGGTGTTTAATACTTCTAAGTCTCATTTTAACTGTGCAATGAGAGTAATAATTGTACCTTCTTCATTGGCTAGTTGTGGGGTTCAAGTGAGTGCCTTAGGATAGTGCAAATGACTAGGACTCAATAGATGCTGCACATTAAACAAAATCAAACCCCAGAACTATTTCTGGCAGAAACCTTTAATTGCTTGATGTACAAAAACCCTAGAAAAGTATTGGGTGGAGCCACCAGCATCTTGGTGCCTTATCCTATTTCTGCCTCCTTTAATGCCCTGACAGGCTCTTGGGGCTAAAATGAGCCCCGATCCACCTGAAGCATTCTGGCCTTCATTTATTAATACATCATTTTGACCTTTCTTGGTTCCATTTTAATGATGTATTGGAAAGACGCTTAAGATATGGGACACCAGGAGTATTCTTGCTTCCCACAGAAAATAGTCCAGAAAATATAGTGAATATTTTTAATGCAAATTTCCTCTCCATCTTCTCCAAACTGAAAAGTAATTTTTCATGAATTATTTTATTTTCCATATCTCTATGGGCAAATTTTCCATGTCTTAATAAATCATCAAATTAACATATCAACAAATCTAAAACCATGTCATAAAAAGATTGGATCTGAATATATATTTCAGCATTCCCTATGTTATGTGAGTAAACAGTGAAATGGCTTTACATATGCAAACATGATCATTACTGACAAAGACAAGTCAACATATATAGAGTAGGATTTCTTAATTGACCTTAAAATATTTTTGCCAATAATTTTCTTTCTATCTCTGTTGTCTGCTTTTGATTCTCTTAAAGGTTCTCTTTAAGAAGACCACAAAACTCTGAAGAGCTGCCAGTTTTGCATTGAAGAGACCCTTTTTCTGACTTTGTATTCTGTGGAAAGTTAATATGACTCCAGGACCAAATCTGAGGAATTATTGACTGTTTTGGATCAAGACATTATCTCTGTAGAAACCTGTATGTAAATGTGTTTAACAAAATATCTGCAGAAGGATATCTGTAAAAGTGAGAGTTGAACTAGGTGATTTTTGAAGTCTCAGTTATTAGCAATGTGTTAGGGGAAATGAATAGTAAAAAACATGTATTGAGCACTGTGTTAGGTATTTCCATCCAATAACTTGTTTAATTTTCTCAACAGACCTATAAGGCAGGCAGTTTACTTTACATATAAGATGTCTGAGGCACTGAGAGGTGAGCAGTTTACCAAAAGCCATTCATCTAGTAAGCAGCTTGCACTTGTCTCTAAAGCCAATGAAAGGAAATACTATCACAGATCTTTGTAATGTTTCTACTAAACTTCACTAAATAGAAGAACAGCCCATTTTTCTGTCAAAGAGACATTCTTATCCAGGGTCTGCAGCAATTCAGTTAAGACAAGACAATGTGACTTTTAGAGCTTTCTATGGATTTAAATACACTTTCACAACTTCTCATTTACTAAAGTCACTTTCATGATACCACATGCATTTCTCTCCTTACCAGAAAATGATATTATTGATCCAGAAAGGCCTTCAGCTCCTTCACAAAGACACCACACTGTATCTGCCAGAAATTTGCTTTCTTCTTTCTTTTCTCTTGGTGGTATCTACGCCATTGTAGCCCCAAGTCTCTGGTGTGCTGCTGGGAGGATCACAATCCCCTGGGAGGAGAGTTCTTATTTCTCTGAATAACCTGTGGTTAAAGGGATAGTGACTTATAAGACACAGTTTGCGGAGGAGGGAGGAAATACAAGAGCAACCTCCTCTCATGGTTCAGTGCCAAACAATGGCTTAACTCTACTACTTAGATTGAAAGTGAAAAGTGAAAGCTGCTCAGTCATGTCCGACTCTTTACGGCCCCAAGGAATATACTGGCCATGGAATTCTCCAGGCCAGAGTACTGGAGAAGCCGTTCCCTTTTCCAGGGGATCTTCCTGACCCAGGAATCCAACCAAGGTCTCCCGCATTGAAGGAGGATTCTTTACCAGTTCAGCTACTGGGGGGAAGCCCACTTAAAAGATTATCGTCATCCATTGAACTGACAATATCAAGATTCACACTACTCAAGTGGACTATATTATCAGGACTTCTTGACATGACTATTGAATAAACCAGGAGTATTTGGGCATAATGGATCTGGCCTGGCAAACTTACCCAAGGAGAGCTAGAGAAATCATACTGGAACTCTCAACTAACTAATTAGAGGAGATTATGAGAAATCCTCCGACTCTTGACTTTCATTGAGCACTGACTGTGTGCTACCACAGGACTAGCTGCCTGTCCTAATGTTACTGCTGCTGCTGCTGCTGCTGCTAAGTCGCTTCAGTAGTGTCCGACTCTGTGTGATCCCAGAGATGGCAGCCCACCAGGCTTTGCCGTCCCTGGGATTGTCCAGGCAAGAACACTGGAGTGGGTTGCCATTGCCTTCTCCAATGCAGGAAAGTGGAAAGTGGAAGTCAAGTTGCTCAGTCGTGTCTGACTCTTCGCAACCCCCTGGACTGCAGCCTACCAGGCTCCTCAGTCCATGGGATTTTCCAGGCAAGAATACTGGAGTGGGGTGCCATCGCCTTCTCCGGTCCTGATGTTACCTCACTAGAAATCATTGAGACAATGTCATCGATAGTTTGAATGTAAACTCTGCCTGCCTGTGCCTTTTTGAATGTCAGTTATAGTTAACAAGGATTGGATTGCATGAAGTCTGTGCCTAAATGTTGCTTTTTGGTGGCGATGGTGGTGACAGTGATCTGACAGTGGCACTTTTCACTTTCTGTTCTTTCGTACCTCACGTGATATCCAGAAGGCAGCATATCTTTTGGGCTCAGACATGAGCCTTAGTTGTTTAATAAATGAACTCCATTGTGGTAGACTGAATAAAGCCTCTCCCTGAGAATAGGTGAATATGTTATTTAAGTGGCAAAAGGGACTTTGCAGATGTGATTAAGTTAAGGATCTTGAGATGGGGAAATTATCCAGATTACCTAGATGAGCACAAGTGTCCTTATAAGGGGAAGGCAGCACCTGGCAAATAGCTAGGGGTAAACAAAGACAATGCTCATTAGGAAGAGGCATCCTTCTCCTTTGCTTATTCCATCTCCCCGTGGGAGCTCTGATATAATATAGCTCACTGCAGGCTGAGCTGCCCGAACAGCTTCTTAGAAGAGGTGAGTCTTGAACTGGGCTTTGGAGGATGGCAAGACTATATGTAGAAAAGAGAGCTTTTAGTAGTCAGAAGGAGAATACAACATGGAGAAAGACATGGAGGTAATAATGAGCAGGCCTAGTCAGGGATGGTAAATAGACAAGTTTGTAAAGCAAAGCTTTCTCTTAGGGAATGGTGGGTGACGATATGGAAAAGGTGAGTTATGTACAATACCCTGTAATGGTCTGTATGGGAAAACAGATTCATTTTGCTGTACAGCAGAGACTAACACAATGTTGTGAATCAACTATCCTCCAATAAAAAACTTTTTTTGGTCCAGTTTAAAGCTAAAATTCAGTCAACATACTGACCTTCCCTTCCATCTCCCAGGGTGCAGTATAGAATTCAGAGGGCTAATGTGTCATCCTGGAATCAAAGAACAGAATCTGGTCCATGGTTATTGACATCATCCATGGTACTCCTGCCGAAAGGTGCAACCCTCACTGATCTTTAATGCTTGCACCCTTCTGCTTCACCCACTGTGAACTGTCCCCATCATTCTTTGCTCTATAGCTACCAGAGTTGAAACGTCCTCTTTATAGTCCTGCCTGCAAGCCTTCCACCTCCTCTCAGCACCCCTCTCAGAACACTTTTAGATGCTCTTCTATGTCATGTTGGGGTGCTAGGGACAGGTAGGTCTTCTCTTCCACACCATCATTTCCTTTTTACTCATCTGTATATGTGGGGGCACACTTCTATATGGAGATGTACAGCTTTGTGGGCTTCTCTCCAGAAATGGGTCATAAGACCTCTCAGGCTGTGGCTCCCTCAGACTTAACATGCACTATTGGAATGTGTGTGTGTGTGTGTGTGTGTGTGGTGTTCTGTCCCTGGGTAGAGAGTCTTTTCATGAGCAGGAACACTGCCCACCCTCTAGTTAACCTTTATCTTCTTCAGGGCAAGAATAAAGATACTTACACATTCTTGCCATCTTTTCCCACCCTATGTTCTGAGTTATTAAGTCTTTAGTTCTTCATATGCATAATTAAGCTCCTGGACACACACACACACACCACAATGAATTATTTAAAAATGCACAATGATTTATAAAACCCTGGCTCTTCAGTTGAAAACCTGTTTTCAATATTACTGATGCTGATAAGGGTTTCGAACCCATTTTGGAACTGAAAAATCCTCATTTAATATCTCCAAATACCATCCAATTCAATCTTTAAAAAGTTGCTAAGGAAAAATAAAATAGCTGTGAGTATATTTATTAAAAAACAAGATTCAATAAATAAATGGGGCAAAAGTATTCTGAATAATTTATGTAGGTGCCACATGAAGGAAGTGGAGCTTAACTTCCCTCCCCTTGGGTTTAGGCTGTGCTTCAATTCAGTTCAGTTCAGTCGCTCAGTCATGTCCGACTCTTTGGGACCCCATGAATTGCAGCACACCAGGCCTCCCTGTCTATCACCACCTCCCGGAGTTCACTTGAACTCACGTCCATTGAGTCAGTGATGCCATCCAGCCACCTCATCCTCTGTTGTCCCCTACTCCTCCTGCCCCCAATCCCTTTTAGCATCAGAGTCTTTTCCAATGAGTCAACTCTTCCCATGAGGTGGCCAAAGTACTGGAGTTTCAGCTTTAGCATCATTCCTTCCAAAGAAATCCCAGGGCTGATCTCCTTCAGAGTGGACTGGTTGGATCTCCTTGCAGTCCAAGGGACTCTCAAGAGTCTTCTCCAACACCACAGTTCAAAAGCATCAATTCTTCAGTGCTCAGCTTTCTTCACAGTCCAACTCTCACATCCATACATGACCACAGGAAAAACCATAGCCTTGACTAGACGGACCTTTGTTGGCAAAGTCATGTCTCTGTTTTTGAATATGCTATCTAGGTTGGTCATAACTTTCCTTCCAAGGAGTAAGCGTCTTTTAATTTCATGGCTGCAGTCACCATCTGCAGTGATTTTGGAGCCCAGAAAAATAAAGTCTGACACTGTTTCCACTGTTTCCCCATCTATTTCCCATGAAGTGGTGGGACCGGATGCCATGATCTTCTTTTTCTGAATGTTGAGCTTTAGGCCAACTTTTTCACTCTCCACTTTCACTTTCATCAAGAGGCTTTTGAGTTCCTCTTCACTTTCTGCCATAAGGGTGGTGTCATCTGCATATCTTAGGTTATTGATATTTCTCCCAGCAATCTTGATTCCAGCTTGTGTTTCTTCCAGTCCAGCATTTCTCATGATGTACTCTGCATAGAAGTTAAATAAGCAGGGTGACAATATACAGCCTTGATGTACTCCTCTTCCTATTTGGAACCAGTCTGTTGTTCCATGTCCAGTTCTAACTGTTGCTTCCTGACTTGCATATAGGTTTCTCAAGAGGCAGGTCAGGTGGTCTGGTATTCCCATCTCTTTCAGAATTTTCCACAGTTTATTGTGATCCACACAGTCAAAGGCTTTGGCATAGTCAATAAAGCAGAAATAGATGTTTTTCTGGAACTCTCTTGCTTTTTTGATGATCCAGCAGATGTTGGCAATTTGATCTCTGGTTCCTCTGCCTTTTCTAAAACCAGCTTGAACATCTGGAAGTTCACGGTTCATGTATTGCTGAAGCCTGGCTTAGAGAATTTTGAGCATTACTTTACTAGCGTGTGAGATGAGTGCAATTGTGCAGTAGTTTGAGCATTCTTTGGCATGGCCTTTCTTTGGGATTGGAATGAAAACTGACCTTTTCCAGTCCTGTGGCCACTGCTGAGTTTTCCAAATGTGCTGGCATTTTGAGTGCAGCACTTTCACAGCATCATCTTTCAGGATTTGGAAGAGCTCAACTGGAATTCCATCACCTCCACTAGCTTTGTTCATAGTGATGCTTTCTAAGGCCCACTTGACTTCACATTTCAGGATGTCTGGCTCTAGGTCAGTGATCACACCATCGTGATTATCTGGGTCATGAAGCTCTGTTTTGTACAGTTCTTCTGTGTATTCTTGCCATCTCTTCTTAATATCTTCTGCTTCTGTTAGGTCCATACCATTTCTGTCCTTTATCAAGCCCATCTTTGCATGAAATGTTCCCTTGGTATCTCTAATTTTCTTGAAGAGATCTCTAGTCTTTCCCATTCTGTTGTTTTCCTCTATTTCTCTGCATTGATTGCTGAGGAAGCCTTTCTTATCTCTTCTTGGAGGCTGTGCTTAGCAATGTGATTTAAAGAGTAGAGTAGAGAAAGTATCTTTATAGTGGAGAAAGTTTGGAAATGGTACCTTGGCCAGGTGATCAAGGTTAATATCATCAGTAACAAGTCAAGTTAATAGCATGCAGCCTTAATATGGTACGATGAGAATGGCACTTTACCTCTGCAGGCTTCCTCCCCAAAACCAATAACCCCAGTCTGACCATGGAATAAACATTAGACAAATCCTGATTCGACAGACATTCTACAAAGGACTCAACCAGCACACCTCACACCTTAAAACTGTCTAGGTCATCAGAAATAAGGAAAGTCTGAAAAACTGTTACAGACCAAAAGAAACTAAGAGACGTGATGACTAAACGTAATATGGTTCCACATTACTACATTAAAGTGATCTTCGAACAGAAAAAGGACAATACAGAAAAACTAGGGATATCGTAATAAACTGTGGAGTTTAGCTAATACTAATATACTAAAATTGGTTTATAATGGGACAAATGTGCTAGGGTAATGTTAGAGGTTAACAATGGGGAAATTGAGTGACAAGTATATGGGAACTCTCTGTACTGTTTTTGCAACTTTTCTGTAAATAAATAACAATTCTAAAATTAAAATTATATTCAAGGAAATGGGATAAAGACTATATTAAATGTTTTACTTAAAAAGTACCATATGAAAATCAGTGTGGAAGAGAAAATGATGTTAATTGCTTCCAATCTGATTCCAAGGATTGAGAAGTGGTGCAGTGCCCAACAGGTGGCTACATCAGTAAGTAATTGTGGTTATTGGAGAATTGCACAAAATATTTTTCTTTTAAAAAAGAGAGATGAGGAAATGCAGGTAAATAAAAAATAGAGTAGGAAAGCAAGATACAAACCAGAGTGAGAGAAACAGACAAAACTCATGCCACGAGGACCTATTTCATTCGCTAGAAGTGTGCCAGAAGTTTGGCAAGAGCTTTCCCTAGAGGGGAATATGATCAGGCACATGTAGTGTCCATAAAGGTAACAGAGACCAGTTGTGCAGAAAAGTCTCACTTTTTCCTGATACTGAGACCAGAGGGAGAATTTTCTTTTGTATCTTACTGTGACCATCATCTTTACTGTCATTCCTATAGTAAATTCAACAACGAGGTTTCTCTTTAGTTCGTTTCTGTACCCAATCCATAACATTTCAGCAACATACAGTAAAAGCAAATACTATGAATGTTTGGGAGTAGAGTATTAACAAACACAGAAGCTAAGAGCAGGTAATCAGCTGGGATGAGGGTTAGATTAGTATCTTTCAGAAAGTCAAGCAGCCTGATAAGGACCGTATCAGCTCCACACAGAGACAGGCCAGGGAAGCAAATAATCCTCGGACACTAGAATATTCTATGCCCTGTGCTAGGAACTAGGGTGTCACAGGTGAATAAGATGTGGATGGTACCTGTTTTGGTGGGTATTGCATCCTGGCTGAGAAGAGCTAGTGCACATGTGACATGTTAACGGGTTTATAGAGAGGGTAGCCCTAGTGGTGGTGGTGAAGGAGATGTGGGAATCAGAATATATTTATGAAGAAGAGGTATTTAGTATGGTTACTCTGGTGGTGTTCAGCAAATGTGTAGGAAGTGAAGATTCCAGATGCACACTGGAGTTGGAGGCATGCCAGAGGTGAAATAGAAAGATTGCTTGGATACTGAACTCTGTTTCTGGCCCATATGAACATCATCTATTGGTCAAGACCATTTTGGTTGGAAGTGACAGAACCCAAATCCACACAGCTTGAGGGAAAGGAAGTGCTTGTTAGCTTGTTGAATCAAGAATGCATTGATCAACCAAATGATAGGAAGACCAGAGTACACCTGGGCCTTGGGAAACCAGAGACTCTTGAATGTCATAGGAATCTGTACTTTCCTTTTCTTGTCTCTATTTCTTTGTGCGGTTTTTGTTGTTGTTCCATTTCATTGTTGTTTTTTTTTGTGTGTGTGTGTGTGTTTTGTTTGTTTTTGGTTTTTTTTTTTGGCCTTGCCTCTGGCTTGCGGAATCTTAGTTCCCCAACCAGGGATCAAACATAGGGCCAGGGCAGTAGATCACTGAATCCTAAACCACTGGACCACCAGGGAATTCTCTGTCTGTGTGAAGAGATTGTTTTTTTTCTCTGAAAACTGGCTTTCTGCACACTGGACACTGGCCTTTGTTAACTTTAAGGTTTTTCATCTTAAGATCTCTGCCACTCAAGAGATTGACTATTTATTTATAAGTTGAAAAATTCTGGAGAAAAGATTTGGGTTTGGTTGCTGCTGCTGCTGCTAAGTCGCTTCAGTCGTGTCCGACTCTGTGCGACCCCATAGACGGAAGCCCACCAGGCTCCCCCGTCCTTGGGATTCTCCAGGCAAGAACACTGGAGTGGGTTGCCATTTCCTTCTCCAATGCATGAAAGTGAAAAGTGAAAGGGAAGTCGCTCAGTCGTGTCCTACTCCCAGCGACCCCATGGACTGCAGCCTACCAGGCTCCTCCATCCATGGGATTTTCCAGGCAAGAGTACTGGAGTGGGGTGCCATTGCCTTCTCCGTGGGTTTGGTTAAGAACTAATTAATAGAAGCTAAGGTGGAGATGGGGTCAAGGAAAAACATGAAAGCTATCCTGATAGACATATAGTTGAGGAGACAGAGGAGGATGGTTGCTGTACAGACAGTTTTAGATATCTGTCTTGCTTATTAAATTCTTATCATGACAGCCTCAAGGCCAGAGCTGGGGATATGAGACAGTATTCAATATTCTCTCTCAGGAATACCTCTGCCCCTCCAAAAACCAGTAGTTCCCGGATAACCTGCTCTCAAACTCCACTTCTCACATGTTCCCTCCTGTTAGTACTTTCATCCAAAATTTGGGGCAAAGTTACCCAACTGTGATCTTGGGATCCATTTGGCTCCTAAGCCTCTCTGAGGCCTTTGAATGTTTCTTTTGCATTGTAAGAACTGAATTCTCCCTCCAGCAAGGAGCAGCATGTATTCTATGCTTTCTTACTTGGTTATTCTGGTGTCCCGCGGGAGCCTCTTGCAGTAACTAGGAAGGCCAGGTAATAAGTCACCATCATTAGATTGCCACCAGGCCTCTAATGATTCTTCTGGAAGGGCCAATATTTCTTCCAGTGATGATAAACATCAGGGACCTTGTTATGCAGTAGACCCCAGGGAGTATATGGACATGCAGCTTGGACCATTGGCTGAAACCTTAGGGAACATACTCCATCCCTGGTGAGTGAGGGAATACAGCAATTGTAACCCATAGGTTTCTAGGGGACGTTGCAAATCATATCAGAATAGAAAATATACACTTAACCCCTTAGGTAAGCTGTTTGAATCGGAAGCTAAGAATGTTGACTCGCTCCTCAGGGATAAGCACACCAATCCAGATGCTAGGAGTTTGTTTCATCTTCAGAGATTTCTTTCATCTGGAAATCGTTCACATAGTAGTAACAGCTATTTTAATATGAATACAATACTTCATAATTTCCTGGGATCCTATGTGCTATTATTTCATTGTAATCTTTACAAAACTCTTATAAAGTAGGCAGTAGTAGTACCATTATTTTACAAATGGGAACTGGAACTTTGAGAGGTTAAGTTGTTGCCAAGGGCTAATTGGAAGGACTGATGCTGAAGCTGAAACTCCAATACTTTGGCCACCTCATGCGAAGAGTTGACTCATTGGAAAATACTCTGATGCCGGGAGGGATTGGGGGCAGGAGGAGAAGGGGACGACAGAGGATGAGATGGCTGGATGGCATTACTGACTCAATGGACATGAGTTTGAGTGAACTCCGGGAGTTGATGATGGACAGGGAGGCCATGGGGTCGCAGAGTCGGACACGACTAAGTGACTGAACTGAACTGAACTGAAGGATTATTTTAATGCTTGATTATAATGTGACTCTTTGACAAGACTCCATTGTGGGGGACTTCCAAGATGGCAGAGGAATAAGATAGGAAGATCACCCACCTCCTCACAAATACATCAAAAATTCATTTGCATGTGGAACAACTCCTACAGAACACCTTCTGAATGCTGGCAGAAAACCCCAGGTTTCCAAAAAGGCAAGCCAATCTCCTTAGAATGAGGTAGGGCAAAAGATAAAGATTAAAAAAAGAGACAAAGGATTTCAGGACAGGGACCTGCACCCCAGGAAGGGTGTTGTGAAGGAGGAAAAGTTTCTGCACACTCGGAGTCCAGGGTATGGGGTTTGAGGGGAGCTTCAAAACTTCAGAGGGGAAGGCAGCAACAGTTGCTCAGAAGGCAAAACGGAGAGAATTCACCACAGAGATGGTTGCTGAACAGCACTTTCCAGCTGAGGAACGGCTTGAACTCTTGCACCCATCATGGAGAGTGGGGGCTGGGTGCTGAGGCTCAGGCTCATGAGGGGTGGGGCGTGGTGGTGGGGGTGGGACCACAGGGAGAGGATTGGGGTTGACTGCCATGAAGATACACTGAGGCGGCAAATACAACAGCTGAGGGAGTCCAGGTAAAATACTAGGCCTCCCAGTGAAAAGAGATCATTGGCATCAGGGCCCTTTAACTCTGCCCACTCCCAGACAGCAGCTGTACACCCAGTGGAGGCCGCTAAAACGGGCAGAAGTACCAGCGGTGGAGATAGATGTGACTATAGTTTACAATCCCAGAGGGGGAAATGTAAGTCACTAGCCACTGGCAAAGCCAAGGAGAGTGCCTGAGGCAGCAAACAAAATGCCACTGCTGTGCTCTTGAACCCAGAGGTGGCAGCTGCCACCAAACTGTAAGCAGGCACCTTGCAGGGAGCCTAAGCAGCTTAGCTCTTCCAGTTCAGTTCGGTTCAGTTCAGTTCTATTCAGTTGCTCAGTAATGTCCGACTCTTTGCAACCGCATGGACTGCAGCATGCCAGGACTCCCTGTCCATCACCAACTCCTGGAGTTTACTCAAACTATTGAGTCGGTGATGGCATCCAGCCTTCTCATCCTCTGTCATCCTCTTCTCCTCCTGCCTTCAATCTTTCCCAGCATCAGGGTCTTTTCCAATGAGTCAGTTCTTTGCATCAGGTGGCCAAAGTATTGGAGTTTCAGCTTCAGCATCAGTCCTTCCAATGAATATTCAGGGCTGATTTCCTTTAGGATGGACTGGTTGGATCTCCTTGCAGTCTAAGAGACTCTCAAGAGTCTTCTCCAACACCACAGTTCAAAAGCATCAATTTTTCAGCACTCAGCTTTCTTTATAGGCCAGCTCTCACATCCATACATGACTACTGGAAAAAACTATAGCTTTGACTAGATGAACCTTTGTTGGCAAAGTAATGTCTTTGCTTTTTAATATGCTGTCTGGGTTGGTCATAACTTTTCTTCCAAGGAGCAAGTGTCTTTTAATTTCATGGCTGCAGTTACCATCTGCAGTGATTTTGAAGCCCAAGAAAATAAAATCTGTCATGGTTTCCATTGTTTCCCCATCTATTTGCTATGAAGTGATGGGAGCAGATGCCATTATCTTAGTTTTCTGAATGTTGAGTTTTAAGCGAAATTTTTCACTCTCCTCTTTCACTTTCATCAAGAGGCTCTTTAGTACCTCTTCACTTTCTGCCATAAGGGTGGTGTCATCTGCATATCTGAGGTTATTGATATTTCTCCTGGCAATCTTGATTCCAGCTTCTGCTTCATCCGGTCCAGCATTTCACATGATGTACTCTGCATAGAAGTTAAATAAGCAGGGTGACGATATACATGATATATCGTCTTGCCTTGTCTAGCCTTGATGTACTCCTTTCCTGATTTGGAACCAGTCTGTTGCTTCACATCCAGGTCTAACTGTTGCTTCTTGACCTGCACACAGATTTCTCTGGAGGCAGGTCAGGTGGTCTGGTATTCCCATATTTTAAGAATTTTCCACAGTTTGCTGTGATCCACACAATCAAAGGCTTTGGTGTAGTCAATAAAGCAGACAGAGATGTTTTTCTGGAACTCTCTTGCTTTTCCAATGAACCAACAGATGTTGGCAATTTGATCTCTGGTTCCTCTGCCTTTTCTAAATCCAGCTTGAACATCTGGAAGTTCACGTACTGTTGAAGCCTGGCTTGGAGAATTTTGAGCATTACTTTGCTAACGTGTGAGATAAGTGCAATTATGTGGTAGTTTGAACATTCTTTGGCATTGCCTTTCTTTGTGATTGGAATGAAAACTGACCTTTTCCAGTCCTGTGGCCACTGCTGAGTTTTCCAAATTTGCTGGCATATTGAGTGCAGCACTTTCACAGCATCAGCTTTCAGGATTTGAAATAGCTAACTGGAATTCCATCACCTCCACTAGCTTTGTTTGTAGTGATGCTTCCTAAGACCCACTTGACTTCACATTCCAGGATGCCTGGCTCTAGGTGAGTGATCACACCATCATGATTATCTGGGTCGTGAAGATCTCTTTTGTATGGTTTTTCTGTGTATTCTTGCCACCTCTTCTTAATATCTTCTGCTTTGTTAGGTTCATACCATTTCTGTCCTTTACAGTGCCCATCTTTGCATGAAAAGTTCCGTTGGTATCCCTAATTTTCTTGAAGAGATCTCTAGTCTTTCCCATTCTGTTGTTTTCCTCTATTTCTTTGCATTGATCGCTGAGGAAGGCTTTCTTATCTCTCCTCGCTATTCTTTGGAACTCTATATTCAAATGGGTATATCTTTCCTTTTCTGCTTTGCCTTTCACTTCTCTTCTCAGCTATTTGTAAGGCCTCCTCAGACAACCATTTTGCCTTTTTGCATTCCTTTTTCTTGGCGATGGTCTTGATCACTGTCTCCTGTACAATGTCATGAACCTCCATCCATAGTTCTTCAGGCACTCTGCCTATCAGATCTAATCCCTTGAATCTATTTTGTCACTTCCACTGTATAGTCATAAGGGATTTGATATAGGTCCTACCTGAATGGTCTAGTGGTTTTCCCTACTTTTTTCAATTTAAGTCTGAATTTGGCAATAAGGAGTTCATGATCTGAGCCACAGTCAGCTCCTGGTCTTGTTTTTGCTGGCTGTATAGAGCTTCTCCATCTTGGACTGCAAAGAATATAATCAATCTGATTTCGGTGTTGACCATCTGGTGATGTCCATGTGTAGAGTCATCTCTTGTTGTTGGAAGAGAGTGTTTGCTATGACCAGTGCATTCTCTTGGCAAAACTCTGTTAGCCTTTGCCCTGTTTCATTCTGTACTCCCAGGCCAAATTTGCCTGTTACTCCAGGTATTTCTTGACTTCCTACTTTTGTATTCCAGACCCCTATAATGAAAAGGACATCTTTTTTGGGTGTTAGTTCTAGATGGTCTTGTAGGTCTTCATAGAACCATTCAACTTCAGCTTCTTTAGCATTATTGGTCAGGGCATAAACTTGGATTACTGTGATATTGAATGGCTTGCTTTGGAAATGAACAGAGATCATTCTGTCATTTTTGAGATTGCATCCAAATACTGCATTTCGCACTCTTTTGTTGACTATGATAGCTAACTCCATTTTTTCTAAGGGATTCTTGCCCACAGTAGTAGATATAATGGTCATCTAAATTACATTTACCCATTCCAGTCCATTTCAGTTTGCTGATTCCTAAAATGTCGATGTTCACTTTTGCCGTCTCCTGTTTGACCACTTTCAATTTACCTTGATTCATGGACCTAGCATTCTAGGCTCCTATGCAATATTGCTCTTTACAACATCGGACCTTGCTTCTATCACCAGTCACATCTACAACTGGGTGTTGTTTTTGCTTTGGCTCCATCTCTTCATTCTTTCTGGAGTTAGTTCTCCACTGATCTCCAGTAGCATATTGGGCACCTACCGACCTAGGGAGTTCATCTTTCAGTGTCATATCTTTTTTCCTTTTCATACTGTTCATGGGGTTCTCAAGGCAAGAATGCTAAAGTGGTTTGCCATTCCCTTGTCCAGTGGGCCATGGTTTGTCAGAACTCTCCACCATGACGCATCCATCTTGGGTGGCCCTACACAGCATGGCTCATAGTTTCACTGAGTTAGACAAGGCTGTGGCCCATGTGATCAGATTGGTTAGTTTTCTGTGATTGTGGTTTTCAGTCTGTCTGCCCTCTGATGGAGAAGGATAAGAGACTTTTGGAAGATTTCTGATGGGAGAGACTGACTGAGGGGGAAACTGGGTCTTGTTCTGATGGGCAGGGCCATGCTCAGTAAATCTTTTACCCAATTTTCTGTTGAAGGGCGGGGCTGTGTTCCCTCTTTGTTGTTTGACCTAAGGCCAAACTATGGTGGAGGTAATGAAGATAATGGCGACCTCCTTCAAAAGGTCCCATGCACACACTGTTACACTCAGTGCCCCCAACCCTGCAGCAGGCCACTGCCGACCTTCTTCCAAGCTCTTCCAAGGGACTCATGCTGCTGCTGCTGCTGCTAAGTCACTTCAGTCGTGTCCAACTCTGTGCAACCCCATAGATGGCAGCCCATCAGGCTCCCCCGTCCCTGGAATTCTCAAGGCAAGAACTCTGGAGTGGGTTGCCATTTCCTTCTCCAATGCATGAAAGTGAAGAGTGAAAGTGAAGTCTCTCAGTCGTGTCTGACTCTTAGCGACCCCATGGACTGCAGCCCACCAGGCTCCTCTGTCCATGGGATTTTCCAGGCAAGAGTACTGGAGTGGGGTGCCATTGATCCAAGGCCAATTCCTCTAGGAGACTGCACAGCCCACTGCAGACTGTAACAACATCCAGCAGGTCTCTACCACCATAGGCTTCCTCTGATACATCCCACTTGTGGCTGTCATACCCTGCCCTTTCTCTGGCCTGACTGAGCAAGTGAGCCCTGATAAGCCTTCAGCCTTATCACTCAGCTTGAATGATAAGCAATTCAAGCCTGCTCTTGAATGGGTGGGGAACAGACACCAGAGTGTGGTCTACAAGCAGAGTCTGGCCCAAAAGCAGAAATCCAGGGGCCATGTGACTAAAGAAGAGGAAGGGAATTAGCACCTGCAGCCACAGGTGCAGCAGCTTAAATCCCTGCAATTAGCCTGAGACTTTAGCAGCAATTGTGGACTTTGGGAGCAAGGTCAAGCTGGAGTAAGGCAAGATCTGAGTGTGAGCTGATCCCACACGGCCAACAACAGGTCCAGAGATCTTCCTAAAAACATTGGAGGACTTTCTGAGTAGGCAGTTTGTCTGGAGCACACTGTATGAAGTGGAAAATGGAGGAATCATGAGGACATTCTTCTACTACTTTTCTGTATATTTTCTATTTTTTTCTTTTGCATATTGTTTGAATATTGACCTTTCTTTATTATTCCTTTAATTTTTTGTAAACTACTTATTGCTTTTTAAAAAATCTTACTTTTAGATATTCATTTTATTTTATTTCCTTAGTTTTACAGTACTCTTTAGTTATATTGCATTTTCCCCTGTGTTTTTGATTTTGTATTTTTTCTAGTTCAGTTTTTAGTTTTAATTTTTATGGCTTTGCTTATTGGCTTGAGTGCTCTCTTCTTTTTTGACTCTATTTTAATCCTTTTTCCCTTTTTCACTCTTCTCTTTGTAGGCATTGGGTTTCTTTGGGTGTTCTTGGCTGTCTATTGTTGCTTTCACCATTAGTCTTTGGGTTTTGTCTTCTGTGCTGTATGGCCTGTGAAGCCTTAGTGCTACAGTAAGGGTTTGGGCCTCAACAACCAAGGTGAGGGAACCCAAGTTCGGGACTTTGGACTACCAGAGAACTCCCAATCCCATAGAGCATTAATTGGCAAGAGCTGTCCCAAAGGCCTCCATCTCAACAATAAGACCAGACACCACCCAAAGTCCAGCAAGCTTCAGGGCCAGATGCTTGATGCCGATTCTTCAGCAAAACAGGAACACAACCCTGCCCATTAGCAGATAGACTGCCCAGAGCAATACCAAGCGCAAAGACAACCCAAAACACATTACTGGACACAGCACTGACTTTCAGAGAGGCAAGATCCGACTCTATCCACCAGAATACAGACACAAGTTCCCCCAGTGAGTATTGTTCAAAATGCACTAGTCCAACCCTACCAAGGGGGGCAAACCCCACAAATTAGAGAAACTATGAGCTTTCCAGCCTGCAGAAAGGAGACCACAAACACAATAAGTTAAACAAAATGAAAAGACAGAAGAAATGTTTAACAAGGGCCTAGAAGAAATAAATTATTTAAAAGATGGAATCAGACTTCCAGGAGAAATATCAACAACCTCAGATATGTGGGTGATACCACTCTAATGGCAGAAAGGTTAAGAGGAACTAAAGAGACTCTTGATGAGGGTGAAGGAAGAGAGTGAAAAAGCTGGCTTGAAACTAAATATTAAGAAAACTAAGATCATGGCATTTGGTCCTATCACATCATGGCAAACAGAAGGGGAAAAGGTGGAAGCAGTGACAGATTTCCTTTGCTTGGGCTCTAAAATCATGCAGATGGTGACTGCAGCCATGAAATCAGAAGATGATTCTTTTTGGCAGGAACACTATCACAAACCTAGGCAGTGTGTTAAAAAACAAAGATCACTTTTCCAACAAAGGTCCATAAATTCAAGTCTATGGTCCTTCCAGTAGTCATGTATGGGTGTGAGAGCAGGACAATAAAGATGGCAGAGCACTGAAGAATTGATGCTTTCAAACTGTGGTGTTGGAGAAGACTCTTGAGAGTCCCCTGGACAGCAAGGAGATCCAACCAGTCAACCGTAAAGAAAATCAACCTTGAATACTCATTGGAAGAACTGATGCTGAAGCTGAAGCTCCAATACTTTGGCCACCTGATGCGAACAGCCAACTCATTGGGAAAGAACCTGATCCTGGGAAAGATTGAATGCAAAAGGCGAAGAGGGCAACAGAGGATGAAATGGTTCGATGGCATCACCTAGTCAATGGGCATGAACTTGGGAAACTTCGGGAAACGGTGAGAGGCAGGAAAGCCTGGTGAGCTGCAGTCCATGTGGTCACAAAGAGTCAGACATTGTTGTTGGTGACTGAACAAAAGCAACAGGAAGAAATAAAGAATAGACAATCAGCAATGAACAACGTTATAACTTAGATTAAAAATACACTAGAGGGAAACAATAGTAGATTCTTATGGAATAATCTCCTCTTAAACCATACTCTTATATCTTCAGAGGTTCCTAAGGGGATGAAGGCAACCCTAGATGCCAGATGTAGGATCAAAACATCCATTCTACTTCTTTCTCCAGGAGAATGGCCAGGTCTCCAGGTGCAGCTAGAAGAAGAAAGAACTGTTGTTTCCTGTGAAGGGAAATAAAAAACCTGTATTTAAGAGTTTAAGACAAATTAATGACCTGCATCTCAGGGCCCCAAATGATGTAGGTTACATTACCACATGTATTGCTTCACACTTAACCCTAAATGTTGAGGCAAGAATGCAGTTGTTGGCTTTCCACATTTCTCATTTATCCGATCATATGAGAAATAAGGAGAGTTTATACTGGCACAATTAAATGTTTTTGAATCCATGACATTATCTTCCCTCACTCCACTGTAATATAAATACCGTGAAAAGAAGAATCTTTGTTCTGTCCACTATTGTATCTCTATAACTCTGAATAATACCTGAAATCCAGTAAGTTTGTCAATATTTGCTGAATAAACTGATGTAGTTCTCCCATTGGAACATTAATATGTGTAGGTTCTTCTGGAGACTTTCCTTTTACCCTTATTTGGTTCAATATGTGCATTTTCTGTCCAAGGAAGGATTTGTGGTCTGAATATGGCTTTTATTAATCTTCTACTCAACTGCCTTGACAACTGATTTTTTAATACTGAAAAAATATCTCAAGGAATGCTTTCCACTAAAGGACTTGGAGTTTTAAACTTCATGTAGATTTGGCAACAAAATAAAACACACACACACGATTTGGGGTATGTGTCTTACATAAACAGAACTGGTAATTTGTCATCCCTATAAAACACAGATGGGGATCAAATTTGTATCAGGATAAATGATAAAGTGTGCTATGCTGTATAACAATCCCACAGAACTCAGTCATCAATAGAAAACCAAAAATTCCTTTATTTTTTTGCTCTTACTACTTGTCCATCATGGTTCTCCTGTGAATTGGCTGATGCAACAGCTATTATTTGAAAGGTTGCTAGCAGATGTGGTATAGGGAGAAATTATGTGCTCTACCCTAGAAATGATAGAAATTGTTCTCACTCATTCCCATTCACTGGCCAGAACTTATCACTTGGCTAGATTGCATTTTCTATCACTACATTGGGAGGTACGGATAGTTGGGTAATGACTCTCACAACTATCACTTAACCACAGTGTCTTAGATTCATTCTATATCTGGAGGTATTTCATAAGAAACTCAAGAGAATTTTCCTGGAGAAGCAGTGTTTTGAAAAAAAATAAGATTGACCATTTTGTAACCTTCAGTTCAGTCACTCAGTAATGTCCGACTCTTTGCAACCCCATGGACTGCAGCACACCAGGCCTCCCTGTCCATTACCAACTCCTGGAGTTTACTCAAACTCATGCCCATTGAGTTGGTGATGCCATACAACCATTCCATCCTCTGTCGTCCCCTTCTCCTCCTGCCTTTGATCTGTCCCAGCATCAGGGTCTTTTCAAATGAGTCAGTTCTTCACATCAGGTGGCCAAAGTGTTGGAGTTTCATTCCTTCCAATGAATGTTCAGGACTGATTTCCTTTAGAATGGACTGGTTGGATCTCCTCACAGCTCAAGGGACTCTCAAGAGTCTCCTCCAACACCACAGTTCAAAAGCATCAATTTTTCAGCACTCAGCTTTCTTTATAGTCCAACTCTCACATCCATATATGACTACTGGGAAAATCCATAGCTTTGACTAGATGGACCTTTGTTGGCAAAGTAATGTCTCTGCTTTTTAATATGCTGTCTAGGTTGGTCATAACTTTTCTTCCAAGGAGCAAGCATCTTTTAATTTCATGGCTGCACTTACCATCTGCAGTGATTTTGGAGCCCCAAAAAAATAGTCTGTCACTGTTTCCATTGTTTCTCCATCTATTTGCCATGAAGTGATGGGACCAGATGCCATGATTTTAGTTTTCTGAACGTTGAATTTTAAGCCAGCTTTTTCACTCTCCTCTTTCACTTTCATCAGGAGGCTCTTTAGATCTTCACTTTTGCTTTCAGCTCAGGCTTTGTAACCGTAGCAAACTAGATCTTGCATACAGCACAGGGTGACAATCATAGAACTGTTGGAATCAGAGAGACATGAGTTCACATTTCCGCTCTGCCACTTAACATGTGGCATTATGTAAGACACTTAATCTCTCCAAGATGAGTGAGTATTATCATCTTTAAAATGATCTACTTCACAGGTAAAATGAAATTGTTGTGAAGATAAAATGAGATCCTATAAAGAAGTGCCAAGCGCACAATGATACATGTGCGCTTGGCACTTCTGATACATGTATCACTTTCTGATACATGTTAGAAATTCAATACACATTAGCTTACTTGAAAGATGGACTGTCTTGACATTTTATTAGTTGGTGTCTCTTGGGTTACGTTTTCTTGGCAGAGGATGCTTTCATGTTCTCAGGAGGTCTAGCAATTAAGACTGCTCAGAGTTCTCTGTGGGGGAACGTTCTTGAAAGAGCAATTCTTTGGAAACGATTCTTTAGCTTACTGGGGTTAGCCTTCATTAATTCTCTGTTTCTACACACAATTTTTCACATGTGTCTTCCTACTCCAGTTTCTCTGAAGTCTCAACATTAGAAAGTCCAAACCTTGGATACCCATTGGTTTCCCCAAAGACGTTTTTACAACACCTTTGTCTCAGTCCCACCTTGAAGAGAGGGGACCTAGTCATGTGTATTTCTTAAAGCACTTCTACTGATTCTGATGAGCAATGAGTATTGAGAACCATTTCCTACATATTCTGGCTCTTACTCACCTCTCCAGCTTCATCTACTACCACCCCTCTTTCTCTTGGTCATCATGCTCCGGCCATCTTTTTGTTCACCAAACATGCCAAGGGCGCTCCTACTTCAGGACCTTTGCATTCATTGTTCTCTCTTTCTAAAAGGTATCTTCTCGAATTTTAATATACATTTGACTCTTGCACAGTTGTATAACTGTGTATAACTTTAGAATCCCCTAAAACTTGACTACTATTAGCCTACTGCTGACCAGAAACCTTAAAGATAACATAAATGTCCATTAAAACATTTTTTGTGTTATATTTACTGTATACTATATTCTTACAATAAAGTAAGCTGGAGAAAGAACTTTTAAAAGCATAAGGAAGAGGAAACACATTTATAGTACTATACTGTATTTATCAATACTCTCAGTTTCCATCATCTGTTTATAAGATGGTCCGTCAGTTATTGTTGTTACAGATTTATGTATATTTTGTGGATGTGTGCTATCTCAGGTGTGCTTAGTCACTCAGTTGTGTCCAACTCTTTGCTACCCCATGGGCCGTAGTCTGCCAGGCTCTTCTGTTCATGGAATTTTCCAGGTAAGAAAACTGGAGTGAGTTGCCCTATGGTATTTATCAATACTTTAAGTTTATATCATCTGTTTACAAGATGGTCTGTCAGTACAAACATCAATATTATCTTACATGATACAAAATACTGTAGGTGTTACATGTATTACTAATGCTAGACATCAAAAATGAAAAAATGATATGAAAAAGAAAATTTTATTTATATCATTACAGGTATAATGATTCATGCATTGATAATGAAGAAGCAGAAATATGACTTCTTTATGGTAGCCTAAAGTAAACCATATGATTTCTTCACATAACCTAGCCTATACATTAATGAATGAATCATAAATGTTCTTGGCATATAGTATTACAGTCATATTCATAATACAATACCAGAAATATTATATTTAAAAAACCCTGCTTATTTGTGATGATAGACTGAAATGCAGTTTCTCCAGTTAAAAGAGAGTAAGAAGGGCACAATGTATGGTAACGTAATTCTTTGAAAGCAAAGTTATCAAACAGGAAGAATAATCATGATCAACATGAAGTGAAAGTTGCTCAGTCATGTCCAACTCTTGTGAAGAATAATTGCACATTGTTAATTTTACATTAGTTATCACTCACCTTATGCTTATGTAAGGGCTTCAGTTGATGATTCCAGAGGGGAAAATGTGAGCCACTAGCCACTGCCAAAGCCAGGGAGAACACATGAGGCAGCAGAGAAAATGCTGCCCCTGCGGGCTTGACTCT
The DNA here is from genome assembly GCF_055505025.1 of Bos grunniens. NCBI lineage: Eukaryota > Metazoa > Chordata > Mammalia > Artiodactyla > Bovidae > Bos > Bos grunniens. The sequence goes on from NC_141189.1 coordinate 24,385,552, forward strand.
AGAGGTGGCGCTGCCACCAAGCTGTGAGCAGCCACAGGTTACTGTGCAACACTTGCTGAGCTTAAGCAGCTTGGCTCTTCCTAGGGACCCATGATGCAGGGCCAATTCCTCTGGGAGCGTGCATGACACACCTCAGATTATAGCAACATCCAGTAGGTCTCTCCAGCTGTAGGTGCTCCCCAGTAAGTCCCAACAGTGGCTACCATATGCCAGCCTGACTGAACAAGTGAGCCCTAATAAGTCTTGGCCTTCACCCCCACTTGTCTGGGCAGAGAGCAGACACCAGAGGGCGGCATACAAGCAGAGCTGTGTCCAAAACCAAAGAACACCAGGGGCTATGGGATGGAAGAAGAGGAAAGAAATTAGCTCTTGCACCCGAGGTGCAGCAGATTAAATCCCTGATATTAGCCTGAGACCGTGGTCTTTGGGAACTTCCTTCCTTGCACAGATACACAGAAATCTGTAACTCTAAGAGAGAATCCACAAAATTATCTCCTAAGATTTTTCTATGTATACACTGAGATAGATAATTCAGAAGGACCTGATGTTCAGCGCTCTTCTCATCCTTCTATGGCCAAAAAAAAAAAAAAAAGTGCGACCCCACCCCATAAATACATATACTTGAGTCAGGAAGCTGTACGCTGACAACCTCAAGATGGCAAATCGAGTGTACTGCACTGCAGCATCGACAAGATGGTATGAAAAGGAGAGAAAGGCAGTGCCTACTCTCTTATCTCCGACCTCCCTGACTTGGAATGCCATCATGTCCCTGGAGCCTGGACAGGCTTGGGTCCCACTGCTGAACTGGGGTGGTTGACACAGCCTGGCGGGATGCCCTTGGTTGACCCTTTTAATACTGTTTCCTAAGTTCTGGCTGGGACCAGAGTCCCAAATGGCACCAAGGGCCTCAAGGGATTTGAAGGCAAGGTTCAGCTAGCCTCAACCTTTTGTGGTGCTGGGGATCCCTGCTCAAGCCTTGTTCCTGAGAGTGCAGCCTCCTACCACTAGCACTTAAGCACCCTCAGCAGCGTACTGTGGTCCTGGAAAGATTAGCCAGGGCGGGCTGTTTGTGTGGTGCTTCAGGGGGAAAGATTACTGAGACTCAAGCCCTTTTGGGTTAGCTCAGGCACACTCCTCCCTAAGGTTTTTGTTACACCAGGAACCAAAGGTAGGCCTGGGTAATGCTGCCGCCTTGTGGACATTTTCTGTAACTACAACATTTTCTCCGGTGTTCACCGGCAACTCAAATCAGGAGGGCTGGATTTCTGTTAATGACAGAAATTAACATTACCGCCTCAGGAAATGTCCTGGGGCGGGTAATGGAAAAATAAATCCCAAATACAGCCAACTTTCAATAACCCAATTGTCAAAAATTCTCCTGACAACCGTTTGGGGTGGGGTGGGGTGAAGCCAAAACAAAATCAAACCTCCACAACAAGACAAGATACTAAGGATCCCTAATGGCTGGAGGAGTGCCATTCAAAACGACAATGGGAAATCAAACCCCACCAGTCACAGTGGTCATCATCACTAATCTACAACCGATGGATGTGGGAGAGAGCCTGGAGGAAAAAGAATCCCCCTAAGCTGTCTCTGGAAATATACATTGGCAACAGTCAATATAACGGACAGTTTCTGAAAGCCTGAAAAAAGACTCTCAGAGAGATTAAAACTAGGATCTGACATTCCCACACTTTGGTCTATATCCTGAGAAAACCATTGATCAAAAGGCACAGACAGCCCAACAAAGCTTCAGCACTGCTTCTAATAGCCGAGACACACTACCAACAAAATCTCCAATGAGGGATTAAAGCTGAAACAAGCTGTGGTACATATATACAGTAGACTATTTCTCACTCATAAAAACCATCACTGAAATTAGGGAATTATGACAGTAGTAGCCACAGGGATGATCCTTGAAGGATCACACACTAAGGGAAGTGTGTCAGGCAGAGGAAGACCACGGTTTATGAGGTACCTTCCAGGCAAAATAAAAGTAGACATATAAGGTGACAAACTTACAACCCAAAAAGAGACTCTGAGAATTCAAAGGAAGGATTCCAGAGAAATGTAAGTGATGGCCCAGGAATGAATTAGGATGTCCGTGACTATATACACAGAAATCTGTACTGTAATAGATAATCTACAGTGATTATTCCATTTTTTCCTGTCTACCTTCCATATATAGACAGCAATCCATATCTCTAAAGACAGAAATCTGTATCTCTAAGAGATAATCCACAACAATTATCTCCTAATTGCCTCCTTTATGTACACAGAAAAGTGTATCTGAGATACATAATTCACAAGGACCTGATGCTTGGCACTCTTCTCGACCTTCTATGGTAAACAGTTCAAAACTGCAATAGCGATAAACCATGGATATGTTATACTTGAATCAGGTGGCTGTACACTGAGGACAAGCACAGCGCTGCAAATCGACTGTTCTCCAACACAGCAGCAGCATGACGTTAAAGGAAAAGAAAGAAAAGCGATGCCTGCTTGATTCCCTCCGATCTCCCTGACTTGGGGTGTGATCCATCCTGGAGCCTGTGCAGGCTTGGGTCTCCAGGCTAGACAGCCGTGTTTTTGAGACAGCCCGTCAGGGTGTTCGTTGAGCCCTTTTTAAGCCTATGCAGTCCTCTGTGATCTGGTTGGGACCACAGACCCAAGTGGGATCAAGTCCTCAAAGGCCTTGGGGGCAACAGTCACCTAACCTCCAGTCTCCTGGTGCTGGAGACTCCCAGCTCAAGCCTCCTTCCAGAGAGTACAGACTCCTTAGGCACTGAAGCACAGTCAGCAAGGTGCTGTGGCTCTCGTTGGGATTAGTCTGGAAGCTGTGTGTGTGTGTGTGTGTGTGTGTGTGTGTGTGTGTGTGTGATGCTTTAGGGGGAATAAGTAGTGAGACACAACCCTTTAAATGTTCGCTCAGGTACATTCCACTCTCTTTCATAACCCTAGCCAACTTTCCTTAATGCGCCGTTTGCCCCAGGAACCGGAGTGGTCATCAAAAGTGCTGCCACCTTGTGGACATTTTGTGCAACTACAGCTTGGCCAAAGGCGTTTACTGAAATCTCCAATTCACAAGCGGGCGCGGAGGGCGGGATGGGGGCGGCTGCTGTCAATGACAGCTTGCCTCAAGAAAGGTCCTGGGGATAATATTAGAGAAAAAAGTTGCAAACACACCCAACTTGCAAGATGCCAATCGAAGCGTAAAATGTCCACACATCCCTAAAAGAAAAAAAATGAAAGGAAAAATACTCTAACCAACACAAGACAAGATGCTCAGCATCCCTAATTATTGCAGGAGGAATGCAAATCAAAACGACAACAAGAAATCAAATCCCACTAGTCAGAAAGGCCATTTTCATAAGTCAGTATATATGGGAGAGAGCAGGGAAGAATGGGGAACCACCCACACGTTCGGCAGAATGAACACTGGCTACAGCTGCTACAACTGACAGCCGCTGCACAGCAGAAAAAATTTTTTTTCAAGAGCGCTAACCCTAGGATCTGACATTCCCACATCTCAGCCTATATCCTGAGAAAGCCATTATTCAAAAAGTCACATGCACCTCCACATTCACTTCAGCACTACTTACAAGAGCTAAGACACAGACCCAGCAAAACGTCCACTGATCGATTAAAGCTCAAAAAAGACGGGGTACTTACAGGCAATGGACTGTTATTCAGCAATGAAAAGCTGGCACTAAAATTATGATATTATTCCACTTGTAGCCATAGAAATGGATGCTGGAGGATCACATTCTAAGCCAAATCAGCCAGGGGAAGACAAGAGTATATGATGTCCCTTCTAGGCGAAATGTTCCTTTGGTACTTCAGGTGTTTCTTGACTTTCTACTTTTGCATTCTAGTCCCCTATAATGAAAAGGACATCTTTTTTTTTATTTTCAAGAAAATCAGAGATACCAAAGGAATATTTCATGCAAAGATGGGCTCGATAAAGGACAGAAATGGTATGCACCTAACAGAAGCAGAAGATATTAAGAAGAGATGGCAAGAATACACAGAAGAACTGTACAAAAAAGATCTTCACGACCCAGATAATCACAATGGTGTGATCACTGACCTAGAGCCAGACATCCTGGAATGTGAAGTCAAGTGGGCCTTAGAAAGCATCACTATAAACAAAGCTAGTGGAGGTGATGGAATTCCAGTTGAGCTCTTTCAAATCCTGAAAGATGATGCTGTGAAAGTGCTGCACTCAATATGACAGCACATTTGGAAAACTCAGCAGTGGCCACAGGACTGGAAAAGATCAGTTTTCATTCCAATCCCAAAGAAAGACAATGCCAAAGAATGCTCAAACTACCGCACAATTGCACTCATCTCACACACTAGTAAAGTAATGTTCAAAATTCTCCAAGCCAGGCTTCAGCAATATGTGAACTGTGAACTTCCAGATGTTCAAGCTGGTTTTAGAAAAGGCAGAGGAACCAGAGATCAAATTGCCAACATCCGCTGGATCATTGAAAAAGCAAGAGAGTTCCAGAAAAACATCTATTTCTGCTTTATTGACTATGCCAAAGCCTTTGACTGTGTGGATCACAATAAACTGTGGAAAATTCTGAAAGAGATGGGAATACCAGAGCACCTGACCTGCCTCTTGAGAAACCTATATGCAGGTCAGGAAGCAACAGTTAGAACTGGACATGGAACAACAGACTGGTTCCAAATAGGAAAAGGAATACGTCAAGGCTGTATATTGTCACCCTGTTTATTTAACTCCTATGCAGAGTATATCATGAGAAACGCTGGGCTGGAAGAAGCACAGGCTGGAATCAAGATTGCCAGGAGAAATATCAATAACCTAAGATATGCAGATGACACCACCCTTATGGCAGAAAGTGAAGAGGAACTCAAAAGCCTCTTGATGAAAGTGAAAGAGGAGAGTGAAAAAGTTGGCTTAAAGCTCAACATTCAGAAAAATAAGATCATGGCATCCGGTCCCATCACTTCATGGGAAATAGATGGGGAAACAGTGGAAACAGTGACAGACTTTATTTTTCTGGGCTCCAAAATCACCGCAGATGGTGATTGCAGCCATGAAATTCAGAGACGCTTACTCCTTGGAAGGAAAGTTATGACCAAACTAGATAGCATATTCAAAAGCAGAGACATTTCTTTGCAAACAAAGGTCTGTCTAGTCAAGGCTATGGTTTTTCCTGTGGTCATGTATGGATGTGAGAGTTGGATGGTGAAGAAGGCTGAGTGCTGAAGAATTGATGCTTTTGAACTGTGGTGTTGGAGAAGACTCTTGAGAGTCCCTTGGACTGCAAGGAGATCCAACCAGTCCATTCTGAAGGAGATCAGCCCTGGGATGTCTTTGGAAGGACTGATGCTAAAGCTGAAACTCCAGTACTTTGGCCACCTCATGCGAAGAGTTGACTCATTGGAAAAGACCCTGATGCTGGGAGGGATTGGGGGCAGGAGGAAAAGGGGACGGCAGAGGATGAGATGGCTGGATGGCATCACCGACTTGATGGACATGAGTTTGGGTGAACTCTGGGAGTTGGTGATGGACAGGGAGGCCTGGCATGCTGCAATTCACGGGGTAGCAAAGAGTTGGACACAACTGAGTGACTGAACTGAACTGAACTGAGATAGCTGAGCAATGAGCCCTTAATTGAGCCCCTCTTAAACCTCTTCTGTCTGGTTTCCCTGACTGAGACCAGAGTCCCTAATGCTCCCAAAGCCTGGGGATCTGACCCTCTATCTTCCTCCCCAGATCCTGTACCTGGGGTCACATGTCCAGTCTCCAGGGTGAACCCCCTCCCCAGATCCTGAAACTGGAGTCACATGTCCACAGTCTCCAGGATGACCCCCCTCCCAGAGCCTGTACCTGGGGCCACACGTTCACAGTCTCCAGGGTGACCCCTCTCCCTAGACCCTGCACCCAGATTCCCATGACCCTTGGTCAGGACACCAGGTCTCTGCTGGTTGAGCCCCTATAGTGGAAATGAGCAAGTTCCTATAACCTCCTGGCTTAGTAGATAGAAGTGTAGGGTCCTTCTCCTCCCCCCACACTTGTCCCAGAGAAATCCTCCTCTTTTCCCTTTGCTTTTGTGTGATATTAACTGTTTTTACAGCTGTCATGAAAATGTCGAACACACTACCTTGGTTCTTGCAGGCTTGAGCCTGTTGTCCCGTTGAGGTGCAGAGAAAACACACCAGGTGCTGGGCTGGTGAGCTGCCATATGCTGGCTCATTGAGACACGTCAGGTAGGCTCCCTGGTTAGAAGAGAAAATCCCTCTTCTTTCAACCCATTTTTATCTTTGTCATCTTGCTGCCACACTCTCCTCCCCAGGTCCATTCATCACAGCTCTACCGACATTTTGTAATAGTGGTTCTCACACTTTAGAACACAACAGAATCACCCAGAGGCTTATTTAAATACAGATGGCTGGGGGTTTCCCTGGTGACTCAGGGGTAAAGAATCCACCTGCCAATGCAGGCCGAGATGGCTGGATGGCATCACCGACTCAACGGACGTGAGTTTGAGCAAACACCAGGAGATAGTGGAGGACAGGGAAGTCTGGCATGCTGCAGTCCATGGGGTCACCAAGAGTTGGACACGATTTAGAGACTGAACAACAAGCAGGGAGCCTACCTGAGGCGTCTCGATGAGACCCAGGGAAGGTGTACTTGTCAGAGGGAAAGCCTAAGAGCCCTACCTCAATGCTGACCTCTGGAAGAGCCATGGAACCCCATTCAGAGAAAAGCACGGTTAACCAGAGAGACCCATCTTAGATCCAGACCCCAGACATCTGAGCACTGACGTTCAGATGCAGGCACAGAGTTTTCCAGGACGGAGGCCAGGCCAGGTCTTTACCCAGGTCTCCATATCCTACGCTACAGAGAACCCGGTCAGGTGTAAATGCTCTCATTGTAGAAGCACACGATCTTAGCTAAATATAATCAGTGTAGACGGGACTTGGGGAGGTCTGAACGTACCATGCAGACAGAACGTGGTCAGCTGCAAAGTAGCTTAGGGCTGCGCTCCCTGGAGGCACAAGTCACACACCTGGGGTCTCTCACTGTCGGACAGGGGGCTCACCGCACATGGGAACTTGGATGTACCTTTCTTGAAGAAGAAATCATTACTGGGCTCCATACTTCACCCACATCAGGAAACGGAACAAAAGCTTTGTCACTAAACGTTTCAACGGAGCAAAACAAAACTGTGACCAGGTTCTGCAGCCACGTGGGGGTCAGGATCCAGGGGAGAGCCAGGAACCTCCTGGACCCCAGCCCCGTGTCCTTCAAGGACAGACTGGAAGTGGCCCGGCTGCAGCGTCGCAGGCTTCCAGCAGGCGGCGCTGCCCCTGACGCCCAGAAAGGACAGTCCCTCACAGTCCGGCGTGGAGAGCCAGTCCGTCCATCCTGAAGGTCAGTTCTGGGTGGAGCGCGCTCAGGTCTTGCTTACCTGCAGCCTGGTGGGGGTGGGAGGGGGATGACACCTCCTAGGCTCCCGGCCAGGTGACTTCATGCTGGGGCTGACGACCACAGGGCACCAGGCAGCATCCAAGCAGAGAATGTGGGCAGAGGTGGGGCATAGATGCCATCAGAGCAGAGAGCCCATGGGGAAGTCCCACCTGCGTCTGCCTGCCCACCTGGGGCTCCAAGCCCCAATCCTATGACCCACCACCACCCTCGCACACACATATGCACGTGCACACCTACACACACCGTGCACACGAACAGCACATGTCTGCAAACAGACGCACGCACACGCATAGCACACACTGCTGGGGAATAAAATGAATACCCGAAAGCGTTCATTCCTAAACACAAGTGAAGTTCACATACATCCTTCACTTCTTCTGAGCTTTGATGGTTTTCAAAAGAAAAAGTTTATAAAGTAGTTAATGGTGAATGACTTTTGGATCATGGGACTTTCTGAAGTTATTCCACAAATATTATAAGACGTGAGAGATGAATGTAGATATTCCATGTGTCCCTCGACAGAACGGACAAGCAGACCATGGTCCATCCACACAATGAATGTTGTTCAGCCTAAAAGGAAGGCAGTTCTGACACAGGCTACAGCGTGTGTGAACCCTGAGGGCATTATGCCCAGTGACATAAGGCGGACAGGGAAGAACAAATGATGCTTGAGTCCACTCAAACAAGGCCCCTAGAGCAGTCGGCTCCATAGACACAGAAAGCAGGATGGTGGGTGCCAGCAGCTGAGGGACGGGAATGGGGACTGAGTGTCTCATGGGGGCTGTTTCAGTTTTGCAAAATAGAAGTAGCGACTGAACAACAATGCACCCAAGCATGCTCTGCAGCAGCATTTACAACAGTTGAGACATGGAAGTAACCAAAATGTACGTGGACAGATGAATGAATAAAGAAGTCATATATGCATAGAATGGAATATGATTCAGCTATGAAAAAAAAAAAGGCTTTTGCAGGGATAGCCTAGAACAATCATAGATTAATCTAGAACAGTCTCAGTAAGTGAAGTACTTCAGAAGGAGAAACTGATACCAATGAACGCTATTATAAAAGCAAAACACACACACAGTCTTAGGAAACACACATGGTTACCGAAGGGGAGTGGGGGCTGGACGGGATAAATTAGGAGGCTGGGATTCATTTATACTCACAAATACATATAGACTGTAGAATCAACATAGACCCGTTTTAGGAAGGGTGGTGTGCTACGCACTCTATAATAATGTGTATGTGAAAAAAACAATGATGAATCAACATGTGTATGGGAATAATTGATGAAGACTCTCTACACCTACAAACACAACATTGTAAGTTGGCTATCCCCTAAAGATAGTAAACACTAACTTAAAAAACAAAACAAAACAAGGATTAATGAGACACAGGCTTCTGGCATGTGCCAGAAGAAATCATGGACTAGGAGTAACCCTAAGGCTCTGGTTACTGTAGTAACAGGAGTAGGGCATGAAGAAATCCTGCCTCCTTGTGGCCATTTCTCGCAACAGAAACTTGAAAGCTTTCGCTTATGCTGCAGTGAAATAAGAAAAAGTATTTTCTCTTTGGCCCTTTTGATTCCTTCTCTATTTTAGCTGTTGCTGATCTACAGTCTGCATTGATAACTGTTTCCTTCTTTTCAGAAGATTAACCTATTAACTGTTTTGAAACAATGCAAAAAGGAACAAGAATATAGGACCCTTATACCTTTGTAGAAATAAATGTTTTTTTGGAGGAAATAGAAAGATGACTTTAATCCCCAAGCTGGCAGAGGAGAGAACACAGCAGGCTTGTACCTCAAGAACTGTGTCTCCCCCCATGGGGAATCAAGGGGATCACACAGTTGGGGCTCAGAGTCAGAGGCTGGAGATAAAGAACAAACACGCAAGGATCCTGTACTCTTTCTTTTTATGTTGTTTCAGAACAGTCAATAGGCTGGCATCAGAGAGCCCAGTAACTTGAGTCCGGCAGGCAGTCCCAGGAGGTGGGTCCATTGTCTTTTGTGGATTACACTGCAACTTTCTTTCTGTAATGCAAAAAGAGGGGAAAACAAACTGTAAGGGGAGGTTTGTAGAGAGAGTACCATAAAGGTAAGCATCAGGATGTGACTAGCATAAAATCAAAAGATAATAGATTCAAAGTGTGGCTCATGCAGAGTTAAAGGGTGATAGGTGCGCGATATCCCTGGAGAAGGGCATGGCAACCTACCCCAGTATTCTTGCCTGGAGAATTTCATGCACAGAGGAGCCTGGTGAGCTACAGTCCATGGGATCACAAAGAGTCAGACACAACTGAGCGACTAACACACATGCGTGCACTCACACGTGTGCACACACACACACACACATGCAGGAGATAGCTTACATAACAGGTTAGCCTTCTGACAAGAAGGAAACGTAATTATCAATGCAGACTGTAGATCAGAAACAGTAAGTAGACAAGGACTCAAAAGACAGAAGAGAAAAAGAAAACTATTTTTTATTTCACTGCAAGACATAAACATTTCATATTCACAAGGACTGCTGGGCTCTAATGATACCAGCACTTTAAAAATTTCCACGGGTAACTAGTTGAAAATAAATTAAAACTGGGAAGACTGTGAAGAAGAAAATTTCCACAGTCAATTCCACACACACTGGTTAAAATCAAAGCCCATGAAAATGTGCTGCACATCAGGAATTGTTAGAGATGTGCAAATCAAAAGCACAGCGAGGGAAGACTGCACCCGTTTGAAAGGCCAGCCTCAGTCTACAAAGGTAAATGGTGGAGAAGACATGGAGGAAAGAGCACACTCACGGTGCTGATGAGACGCAAATGCTAACAATCACTGTTGAGAGGAGTATGGAACTGCCTCTTTTAATTTTTAGTAAGACAAACATATTGATTCCACCCCAGATCACAGGAAGACTTAAAACATGTCCTGCTCAGCGTTCCCTCATTGTCAGAACCAACAAGGGGAGAAGGTGTCCGAACAGCAGCTCCACCCGAAGCCGGAAGACAGCCTCAGTGAGAGACACATCAGTCCGGTCTCTTCTTCATCAGGCTGTTAACAAGGCTCCCCGCCTCATAGCAAAGGGGTCCTTAACTCCAAATCCATTTTGTACAGAGAAGAGGAAAGAATCAGACATACACTATAAATTCAATCAAGTATCTTTATTTTTAAATATAAAAAGTGAAGGATAAAAGCAGTAAAAATTACACTTTAAGTGAATAAATTACAAACTAAATCAACTATATATTCTGGCCTATATAAAAGGAGGAGAAGGATGCAAACAACACAAATTACTGTAAGTGAGCAGCCCTTGACTAAGTGGGTACCACCCAAGTGCTCCAGTCAACTCCACCGCTAGACTCGGCTGCAGACACCATCTGGGAACCAGAGCTGCTCTTTTCATCACACCAGGAGGGGCCTTCTTTGTCACCAGGGCACGGACAGAGCCCAAGTCTGTGCATTCAGGCTCCTCTTTTGCCAGACTCCAAGCAGAAGGCTCAACCTGAGTTGTGTTCTTCACCTTCTTCTGCTGCAGGTTAACGGTAGTAAAATGAGGCCAAGGAAGGTCCTAGAACTTGGGCACCTCCCCTTTCTGCAGCTGTTTTATTTTCTTCTCTTTCTGTAAGTGACTTTTTTGAATCAAAACAGAAATGGTGTATTTCTACAGTTCTCCTCACCAGGATTTTGGGCTTAAAAGGTACTCTGTAATGGGACAATTGTTGAGCTCTTATCACTACTGGCTACTTCTCATCCTCATTGTCTTGGGGGTTCTCTTTTTCCAAACAAAGGCAGGAGTCCTGGGGACAGTGAGTGGAATTTCTTTCTTATCAGGAACACCGACAAGATACCATAGGGCAAGTCTTCGCTTAAATTTAAATTGTTTATCCTCTAATACCCTCTTTGCTTCTCGCGGTTTGATTCTTTTCTCCATTTCAAAATCAAAGCCAATAGGCACGGTGGGTGTCTTCTCTGGCAGTTTCCTAGGGAAAATGCACCCACTGTAAAAGAATGCCAGAATCCAGTTTCCATGCTTTAAATTTGTAGAGCCCTGCTTCTACTGGATTACATTTCTTGGATTTTGCATTTGTTTCCAACACCTTCACCACCTCTTGCTGCATTTTTTTCCTCTTCTCTGACTTTTGCTTCTCCAGTACTTTTTAGGATCTTCTGTATATGGAAAGAAGAACCTGAAAAAGAATAGATATGCATTTATGCATGACTGAATTAAGTTCCTGTACACTTTATACAAACACAACACAACTCTATTCCAATGTAAGATCAAAACGAAATTGCGCAGAAAGAAAAAGAAAGGGACATGAAAAAATGCTGCCGCCTTGTGGCCGTTTTTTGTTGTGGCCATAGCAACAACATGGAAAGCTGTGCTGCAGTTTAGTTCAGTTGCTCAGTCGTGTCCGACTTTTTGCGACTCCAGGCTACCAAGTCCATCACCAACTCCTGGAGCTTGCTCAAACTCATGTCCATCAAGTCAGTGATGCCATCCAGCCATCTCATCCTCTTTCGTCCCCTTCTCCACCTGCCTTCAATCTTTCCCAGCATCAGGGTCTTTTCCAATAAGTCAGTTCTTCGTATCAGGTGGCCAAAGTATTCCACTCTAATTGACAATCCATGGACAGGATTTTCCCTGAGGCTCCTGCTTGCCCAAGGAACCAGAGTTGGGCATGAAAAACTGCTGCCACCTTGTGGCTATGTCCAGTAAAATGAAAGTGAAGTCGCTCAGTCGTGCCTGACTCTTTGCGACCCCATGGACTGCAGCCCGCCAGGCTCCTTGGTCCATAGGATTTTCCAGGCAACAATACTGGAGTGGGCTGCCATTTCCTTCTCCAGGGGATCTTCCCAACCCAGGGATGGAACCCGGGTCTCCCGCATTGTAGGCAGATGCTTTTACCGTCTGAGACACCAGGGAAGCCTAATTTTATTCAAAAGGCCTGAGAGGCTGTAAATGATTCCCTTCAAGTAACGTCTGTGGAAAAAATCATCGAAAAAGAATTCAAAGCAGGGTTCAAGTCCAAAAGCACTTGGAAACATACTCCACATTGTAAGGTGAGTACAGAGAAAAAGAGAGCGAGCCAGGCAGTCAGGCAAGAAAAAGAAAATTTATTAGAGGGAAAAGAGATGGTGACTGGCCCTTAAGGAGAATCAGCGCCCTCCCTTTCTGACAGAGTCCTTCTTACACCCCACCAATGAAAAATTCTTTGAAGGGATGGTCATGTAGCCAGAGGTCTGGAATCTGGTGGTCTCACAGCTTTGAGAAGATAGACGCCAGTGAGACAACAGGATGCCATTTGGGCAATTTGGTCAGTCTCAAGGATAACTGTGATTTATTCTTTGTTTGCGAGGTCGGCATAATGAGCCATCTTATCAGTGAGACCCCATGTGAGCCCTATAACACATGACTACCTCCTAAAACGAGGCCAATCAAACCCACCATGAGGAATCACCTTATATTGCTCAGAAAGACCAGGATCAAAAAGATCTACTGAAACTAAGTCCCACAAAGGGCTTAGAGAAAAAGGAATCCTCCTTTCCTCTTCATTGGGATGTAAATGGGTACAGGAAATATGCAAAGCAGCATAGGAATTTCTTAAAAGAAAAAAAAAAAGTAAGCATAGGATAACCTTCTTTGAAGTGAAAATACCTCCTGCCATATTAATACAGGGCAGGTCATGGCCATCAGCGATTTCTGGCCTCCAAATGTGAATGAGGGTGCTCCTAACTGCGATCCTCCAGATGCTGCCAACCCTCAGGGTGACTGCTGAGGAGCTGGGAAATGCAAGAAACAAGGTGAACAGGGACACAGCATTCACACCAGATAGCTGAGATGTAGATGAAAGGAAGAATTCAGTGAGCTCAGAGGCTTGCAACTCGCCATACAGAGCATGCTAAATCCCTTGATTTGATACCTGATCTTTGATATTCAGAATACCTGCTGCCTCTGTTGCAAACTTGCATATAGCCTGACTCCCCCTCCTGCCTCCTTGCAGCACGTTTCTCAGAGCTACTGAGATGCTATCCCCTGGGCTCAGAGTCCTAAACATTCCACCAAATAAAATAACTCTCTACTTTCAGGTTGTGACCATAATTTTTAGTCGACACTTCTGATCGAGCTATTCTACTCTCCCACTCCTGGGCTTAGATCCAAAGAAAATCTGAATTCGAGATGACACACACATTCTTGCTTTCAGGGCAGCATGATTTACAAGAGCCAAGGCATTGGAATCAAACCAATTGTCCAGAAACAGAAATTGAAGTCTAAGAGGTACACCTGTCCACCGGGATCCTGCTAAGTCATAAAACAGCACAGAAGAATGCCAGTAGCCACAGCATGAATGGACCCAGAGACTGGGATCCTAAGGGAAGTGAGAGAGGAAAATAGCATAAGATAACCCTGACTGGTGGAATCTAAAAATTCATACAAAGGAACTCATTTACACAAGAGAAATAGTCTCATAGACTTACAAAACCAACTTATGATTCTCAGAAAGAAAATGTTAAGGCAGAACGAATTTCAGGTCTTCCTGAGCAGTATAACCTGTTTCCCCCCCTACCCCACACAGGGAGAAGGTATTTGCCTTACTCTTCCCCCACCCAGTATATGTGCTTCATCCAATTGGCAAATGACCTGCGAGACCCCTATCTCGCTCCTTGAACCCTGGGTATAAAAGTGGACTAAGGACCCCTGTTCAGTGTCAGTTCTCCCTTGAGCCCACGCACTGTTCTTTTTTTTTTTTTTCCTTTTATTTTATTTATTTATTTTATTTATTTTTTTAAATTTTATTTTTAAACTTTACATAATTGTATTAGTTTTGCCAAATATCAAAATGAATCCGCCACAGGTATACATGTGTTCCCCATCCTGAACCCTCCTCCCTCCTCCCTCCCCATACCATCCCTCTGGGTCGTCCCAGCCACGCACTGTTCTGACAGTGTCTCCCACTCTAATAAACCTTAATTCCTTCTCATTCTGCCTCCCATCTGGAAATTCTTTTCCAACCCGCAGACAGACCACGACATACACTTTAATAGATATCAAATGAAGAAGCCAAAAGGACCTACTGAATACCATAGGAAAGGCTAGAGAACACAATGGAAAAGACACCTCATAGGAAAAAAGAACTGGAAAGAGAATAGATGAACGTCTAAGTGGAACTGAATCAAGTTCTTGCACGCTGGAAACAAACAGGACAACACAAATTTACCCCAACATACAATCACAATGAAATTATAGCAGAAAAACAATCAGTGTGAGGCCTGAAGACATGTGGTCGCCTTCTGGCTCTCTGCCATAAAGCTACTTGCAAAGGTGTGCGGATGGGCACTCCATGTTCATAAGGCCTACGGGCAGCCAGTAGGAAATACCTCCCCTGACAAAGTGTCCTAGGGCTGGTCAGTGAAAAGGAAGTCCAACTTGGGCAGACCGTCAAGAAGCCAATTTCAACAGATAAGTTTCAATCACTCCGTTCTAAACAAGTCCCATGAAAAGTTGTCTCAACATCGCTAAGTGTTTGAAAAATGGAAATCCAAAGTACCACGGGGTATCTATCACCTTACACTAGTCAGAATGGCCATTGTCAGAAACTGAACAGACAGTAAGCTGTGGAGAGGGTGTGGCCAAAAGTGAACTCACCTCCACTGACATTGAGGACGGACCTTAGTAAGAGCAATGATGGACAACAGTGTGGAGGTTCCTCACATCATGAAAAACAGGATGAGATGGGAAGACTAGCTAACACGGTTACGGGAAGCACATGACTGAAACCGCCGACCCTGGCCAGGCCCCAGAGTAACCATTTGCATGAGTTGTTTTATGACTGGAGGTCCTGGTAAGGAACAGGGAACTAATAAGCCACCCCCAACCAGGAGAGTTCGGGAAAGGTTAAAAGGAGACACCACTTGTCTGACCACCTCCCAGAATCCCTCTCTCTGGCATCCATCTTGGCTGAACAAGGCGTGCACCACCAGGAAGGACTCTGAGTCAGAATGATTGTCTGAGGACAACCCAGAAACTAATCCCATCACCATAAAACCTGAGCCTGCAAGCCATTTGACAGAGCAGTTCTCCTGGGTTCCCCTACCCTACTGCTCTCCACCCGGGTGCCCTTTCCCAATAAAATCTCTTGCTGTGTCAGCACATGTGTCTCCTCGGACAATTCATTTCTGAGTGTTAGACAAGAGCCCACTTTCGGGCCCTGGAAGGGGTCCCCCTTCCTGCAACAACACCAAAAGAAATTCCAAGTAATGTAAAGTTCCAAGTGTAAGCACGGATCCTAAGAAATTCCAGAGGAATATTTCAGAAGGACACGCTTTGCCATCAATCACATGCACTTCTTAGAATAATGGAAAATAAACCAGAAATAAGAAAATGGGACCTAATTAATCTCAACAGTATTTGCACAGCAAAGGAAATCCAAAAGGAAAGACAAAGACAACCCTCAGAATAGGAAAAATATTGTCAGACAAAGATACACAGGATGAATTGGTCTGTAATACACATAAACAGCTCTTGTAGCTTCATCAAAAATACAAATAACCTCCCCGCCAAAAAAAAAAAAAAAAAAGCAGGGGCTATTGTTTTGTTGAAAGTTTTCACTTTCGTTTTTTACTTTTGTCTCAGGTTCAAAGGATTTGGTAACAAAATAGGCCACTTGTTCTATATAAATAAATAAAACCAATATTTATTAGAGAATTACCTAGCTGACTCTCAATATACTAACATTAAAAGAAAACAGAAATAAAAACAGCAGAGGCTACATCATCAAATTGGGTTCTGACCAACATTCAGACTCAAATGGCTCTGAGAAGTTTGGTGTCACAGCACATCTGGAGTCCCAATTGGGAAAAGGTCCCAGGCAGTAAATCCACTCTGTGGGTTTGAGTTCAAAGATTGCAGTTCAGGAATCCTGCTGATAATCCCAGGATACAAACTGATATCTTCATCAATCTGTGAGCAAATTGCAGCTCTGATTTCATGTTAATACTGTTTGTTTTGACTTGTAAATGGAATGCTGTTAAGCCTGGGACTTGGTCATCCAGCCCCTCTTTAGGGGCTCAACAATTGCAAGATTTGTCCATTATCTTATCTGTGGTGCCACAAGTCTTGCACTCACAGCAGGCAGTCAGGGCACTCACAGTCAGGGCAGTATCCAGGCAGTTAGAGGCAAGGTCAGAGGACTGCTTCAGCATCAGTCCTTCCAATGAATATTCAGGGCTGATTTCCTTTATTATCGACTGGTTTGATCTCCTTGCTATCCAAAACTCTCAGAGTCTTCCCCAACACCACAGTTAGAAAGCACAAGAACCATGGGACCCTGCACTCTCACGCCTGGGTGTAGATCTGAAGAATACCAAAATGTTAAAAGACACCCGCACCCCTACAATCATGGCCACAGTAGATACAGTGGCCAAGACACGAAAGCAACCCAAATGTAGAAGGACAGATGAATGAATAAAGAAGATGGGGTACATAAACACAGTGCAATATTGCTTAGCCATGAAGAAGGATGTAATAATGACATTGGCAGCCACAGGGAGCAGAGTAGAGCTGATCAAGCTAAGTGAAGCAAGAAAGACAAGGAAAGACTAGTATCACATGATATCACTTCAAGGAAGAATCTGAAAATGGATACAAATGAACTTCTTTTCCAAAGAGAAACAGTCTCACAGACTTAGAAAAGAGATTTATGGTTACCAAGAAAAAAAGCTGGGGGTGGGGGGGCAGGAAGAAATTAGCTGGTTCAGATTAATATATGTGCACTCAGATCAGATCAGATCAGATCAGTTGCTCAGTCGTGTCTGACTCTTTGTGACCCCATGAATTGCAGCACGCCAGGCCTCCCTGTCCATCACCAACTCCCGGAGTTCACTGAGACTCACGTCCATCGAGTCAGTGATGCCATCCAGCCATCTCATCCTCTGTCGTCCCCTTCTCTTCTTGCCCCCAATCCCTCCCAGCATCAGAGTCTTTTCCAATGAGTCAACTCTTCACATCAGGTGGCCAAAGTACTGGAGTTTCAGCTTTAGCATCATTCCTTCCAAAGAAATCCCAGGGCTGATCTCCTTCAGAATGGACTGGTTGGATCTCCTTGCAGTCCAAGGGACTCTCAAGAGTCTTCTCCAACACCACAGTTCAAAAGCATCAATTCTTCGGCGCTCAGCCTTCTTCACAGTCCAACTCTCACATCCATACATGACCACTGGAAAAACCATACTATTTATGAAACAATCCACAAGGACCCACTGTATAGCACAAGGCACCCTACTCAATACTCTATAACCTATATAAGAAAAGAACCCAAAAAAGAATATAAACACCAATGTACAAGTGAATATACCTGCTGTATAGCTAGCTAGCTAAGTCACTTCAGTTGTGTCTGACTCTTTATGGCCCCACAGACTGTAGCCCACCAGGCTCCACTGCCTGTGGGATTCTCCAGGCAAGAATACTGGAATGGGTTGCCATACCCCACTCCAGGGGACATTCCTGACCCAGGGACCGAATCTGCATTTCTTATGTCTCCTGCATTGGCAGGTGGGTTCTTTACCACTAGTACCTCCTGGGAAGCCACATGGTTGCTGTATATCAGGGGAAAAACCCACAACATTGTGATCACATACATGTGGTGGTAGTTTACTCACCAAGCTGTGTCTGACTCTTGTGACTCCATGGAAGGTAGCCCATCTGGTTCCTCTGTCCATGGGATTTCCAAGGCAAGAACACTGGAGTGTGTGGATATTTCCTTCTCCAGGGTATCTTCCTACCTTGGGTTCAAACCCATGTCTCCTGGCTTTGCAGACAAATTCTTTACCACTGAGTCACCAGAGATGCCCTAAATTACATATATACTACAATTCAAATTATATCTTTAAAAAATTAGAAGACAAAAAAGCTGTGTATAGAAACTGTAAGATACTGATAAAAGACCTCAAAGACAACATAAAAAGATGGAGAGATATTCCATGTTCCAGGGTTGGAAGAATCAATATTGTGAAAATGAGTATATTATCAAATGCAATCTACAGAGTCAATGCAATCCCTGTCAAATTACCACGACATTTTTCACAGAACTAGAGCAAGCATTTTCACAATTTGTATGGAAACACAAAAGACCCCAAAGAGCAAAGCAATCTTGAGAAAGAAGAATGGAGCTGGAGGAATCAACCCTCATGAATTTAGACTATATTACAAAGCTATAAAGCTAGTGGAGGTGATGGAATTCCAGTTGAGCTCTTTCAAATCCTGAAAGATGATGCTGTGAAAGTGCTGCACTCAATATGCCAGCACATTTGGAAAACTCAGCAGTGGCCACAGGACTGGAAAAGGTCAGTTTTCATTCCAATCCCAAAGAAAGGCAATGCCAAAGAATGCTCAAACTACCGCACAATTGCACTCATCTCACACGCTAGTAAAGTAATGCTCAAAATTCTCCAAGCCAGGTTCAGCAATACATGAACTGTGAACTTCCAGATGTTCAAGCTGGTTTTAGAAAAGGCAGAGGAACCAGAGATCAAATTGCCAACATCCACTGGATCATGGAAAAAGCAAGAGAGTTCCAGAAAAACATCTATTTCTGCTGTATTGACTATGCCAAAGTCTTTGACTGTGTGGATCACAATAAACTGTGGAAATTCTGAAAGAGATGGGAATACCAGAGCACCTGACCTGCCTCTTGAGAAACCTATATTCAGGTTAGGAAGCAACAGTTAGAACTGGACATGGAACAACAGACTGGTTCCAAATAGGAAAAGGAGTACATAAAAGCTGTATATTGTCACCCTGCTTATTTAACTTATTTGCAGAGTACATCATGAGAAACGCTGGGCTGGAAGAAGCACAAGCTGGAATCAAGATTGCTGGGAGAAATATCAATAACCTCAGATATGCAGATGACACCACCCTTATGGCAGAAAGTGAAGAGGAACTCAAAAGCCTCTTGAGGAAAGTGAAAGAGGAGAGTGAAAAAGTTGGCTTAAAGCTCAACATTCAGAAAACAAAGATCATGGCATCTGGTCCCATCACTTCATGACAAATAGATGGGGAAACAGTGGAAACAGTGTCAGACTTTAGTTTTCTGGGGTCCAAAATCACTGCAGATGGTGATTGCAGCCATGAAATTAAAAGACGCTTACTCCTTGGAAGGAAAGTTATGACCAACCTAGATAGCATATTGAAAAGCAGAGACATTACTTTGCCAACAAACGTCTGTCTAGTCAAGGCTATGGTTTTCCAGTGGTCATGTATGGATGTAAGAGTTGGACGGTGAAGAAAGCTGAGCGCTGAAGAATTGATGCTTTTGAACTGTGGTGTTGGAGAAGACTCTTGAGAGTCCCTTGGACTGCAAGGAGATCCAACCAGTCCATTCTAAAGGAGGTCAGCCCTGGGTGTTCTTTGGACTGATGCTAAAGCGGAAACTCCAGTACTTTGGCCACCTCATGCGAAGAGTTGACTCATTGGAAAAGACTCTGATGCTGGGAGGGATTGGGGGCAGGAGGAAAAGGGGACAGAGGATGAGATGGCTGGATGGCATCACCGACTCAATGGACGTGAGTTTGAGTGAGCTCCAGGAGTTGGTGATGGACAGGGAGGCCTAGCGTGCTGCTATTCATGGGGTTGCAAAGAGTCGGACGTGACTGAGCGACTGAACTGAACTGAACTGACAAAGCTATAATCATCAACACAGTATGGTACTGGCACAAAAACAGAAATATAGACCAATGGAACAAGCTCAAAAGCCTAGAGATTAACCCATTCACCTATAAGCACCTTGCCTTTGACAAAGGAGGCAAGAATATACAATGGGGTAAAGATAGCCTCTTCAATAAGTGGTGATGGGAAAACTGGATAGCTGCGTGTAAAAAAATGAAATTAGAACACTTCCTAATACCATACTCAAAGAGAAACTCAGAATGGATTAAAGACCTAAGTGTAAGACCAGAAACTATAAAACTCTGAGAGGAAAATATAGGCAGAACACTCTATGACATAAATCACAGCAAGATCCTCTATGACCCACCTTCTAAAATAATGAAAATAAAAACAAAAATAAACAAGTGGGACCTAATTAAACTTAAAAGCTTTTGCACAGCAAAGAAATCTATAAACAAGGTGAAAAGACAATCCTTAGAATGAGAGAAAATAATAGCAAATGAAACAGCTAACAAAGGATTACTTTCCAAAGTATACAAACAGCTTATGTAACTCAATATCAGAAAAACAACCCAATCAAAAAGTGGGCAGAAGACCTAAACAGACATTTCTCTGATAAAGACATACTGATGGCCACAAACACATGAAAAGATGCTCAATATCACTCATTATTAGAGAAATGCAAAACAAAACTAAAATGAGATATCACCTCTTACCAGTCAAAATGGCCATCATCAAAAAAATCTAAAAACAATAGATGCTGGAGAGGGGATGGAGAAAAGGGAACCCTTTTGCACTGTTGGTGGGAATATAAATTGAGACAGCCACTATGGAAGACAGTATGGAGATTCCTTAAAAAAAAACTAGAAATAAAACTACCTTATGCCCCAACAATCCCACTACTGGGCATATACCTTGAGAAAACCAAAATTGAAAAAGACACATGTATCCCAGTGTTCATTGCAGCACAGTTTACAATAGCTAGGACATGGAAGCAACCTAGATGTCTATTGACAGATGAATGGATAAAGAAGCTATGGTACATATATACAATTAAATATTACTCAGATATAAAAAGGAACACATTTGAGTCAGTGCTAATGATGTGGATGAAAATAGAGCCTATTATGCAGAATGAAGTATGTCAGAAAGAGAAAAATAAATATCATATATTAATGCATACATATGGAATCTAGAAAGATGGTACTGATGAATCTATTAGCAAGGCAGCACTGGAGATGCAGCCATAGAGGACAGATTTATGGACATGGTGGGTAGGAAGGAGAATGCGGGACTAACGGAGAGAGTAGCATGGAAACATGTACACTAACATATGTAAAATAGATGGCCAGGGGGAATTTGCTGTATGACTCAGGGAACTAAAACCAGGGCTCTGTGACAACCCAGAGGAGTGGGATGGGGTGGTAGGTGGGAGGGAAGCTCAAGAGGTAGGGGACATATGTATACCTATGACTGATCCATGTTGATGTATGGCAGAAACCATCATAATATTGTAATTATCCTTCAATTAGAAATAAACAAATTAAGAAAAAATCATATCTTAAAAAAGTGGAAAAGAAATGCTGACTCCATTCCCCTCAGGTATGGTGACCAGTGTTGATCTGACATCCCCGGAGCCTGAGTAGGCTTGGGTCTCAATCCTGCAGTGTCCTGGATCTGAGAGAGCTTGAGAGGATGTGCCAGACAATGAGCCTCCCTTGGTTGGACCTGGACTTCTGTTGCCCTTTGCATAAGTCCATGATCACCGGATCCGGGGTGGGGAGTGTCCTGCAGTGAAACCAAGCATATTGTACCCAAAGGATACTGAACCTCTGAGATGAAACAGCTTTGAAAAGTCCCCTGGGTGCCAAGTCCCTGGTGGTGAAATTCCCACCTCCAGCCTCATTCTTTATGGGTTGCCCCACCTACGAATCACATCACCTTCCACAGAAAAGTGTTGAAGGACCTGGGATACGTCCAGGGGATAAAAGGTAAGAGGGAGATGTCATGAAACACAAGACCAGGGGATAAAATGTAAGGGGGAAGGTGTTTCTTCTGGAACGGTCTCATCTGCATGACAATCCAGGAGAAGGGCTTTCTTACAGGCTCTGATTGCCTAAGCAACCAGAGTTGGGCAGGAAAAAATGCTGCTGCTGTCCATTTCCCATAACAACAACTTCAAAGCCAGTGCTGATGGCCTCTGAATATCCACAATGCCTGTGGGGCTGGAAAAACACCTGACCACAGGTGATCTCATAGCTGCTGCTAAGTCACTTCAGTTGTGTCCGACTCTGTGCGACCCCATAGATGGCAGCCCACCAGGCTCTGCTGTCCCTGGGATTTTCCAGGCAAGAACACTGGAGTGGGTTGCCATTTCCTTCTCCAATGCATGAAAGTGAAAAGTGAAAGTGAAGTCACTCAGTCGTGTCCGACTCCTAGTGACCCCATGGGACTGCAGCCCACTAGGCTCCTCTGTCCATGGGAGTTTCCAGGCAAGAGTACTGGAGTGGGATGCCAGGGCCTTCTCCAAGGGAACCATCAAAAATAGAATTCAAAACAGGACCGATGTTCAAGAAGCAAATTTCAACAGGTAAACTGTACTCGCACTGTATAAGATCAAAAAGTACATGGAAACACACTCAACATGACTAATTATCAAATCAATGCAAATCAAAACAACACTGAGGAATCACTACACCACGGTCAGAATGGCCATCATCAGAAAGATCCACAAAGATTAAATGCTGCAGAGCTTGGAGACAAAAGGGAATCTTCCTACACTCTTGGTGGGGGTGTAAATGTGTGTAGCCACTATGGAAAATAACATGGAGGTTCCTTACAGATTCAACAACAGGTACCACATGATCCCACAATCCCACTCCTGAGCTCAAAATCAAAGAAAATAAAAATTTGAAATGACTTGTGCACCCTATTTTCTACTAAACACTATTTAGTAGAGCCAAGACAGACAATCAACCAGCATGTACAGAGACTGACAAAGGAAAACTAAGTGGGATCCAAGACACTGGAATACTCCTCAGCCAAAAACCAAAATGAAATAATGCCATCGGCAGAAGAGTAGATGGACCAAGACATTGTCATACACAGGGAAGTAAATCAGAGAGAGAGAAAAAGATATCATAAGGTATCACTCACAGGTGGAATCTATCAATCTATACAAAACAGACTCACAAGCTTCAAAAACCAATTTATGCTTATCAAAAAGAAGTTAGGAAGAGTGATAAATTAAGACTCTTGCATTAACCAATACACACTAATATATATCCAATAGATAATCAAAATGGAGGAGGCAATGGCACCCCACTCCAGTACTCTTGCCTGGAAAATCCCATGGATGGAGGAGCCTGGTGGGCTGCAGTCCATGGGGTCGATAAGAGTCGGACACGACTGGGCGACTTCATTTTCACTTTTCACTTTTCACTTTCATGCATTGGAGAAGGAAATGGCAACCCACTCCAGTGTTCTTGCCTGGAGAATCCCAGGGACAGGGGAGCCTGGTGAGCTGCTGTCTACAGGGTCGCACAGAGTCGGACATGACTGAAGTGACTCAGCAGCAGCAGCAGCAGCAGCAGATAATCAGAAAAGACATACTGAGTTGCACAGGGAATCCTACTCAAAGCACCACAATAACCTATATAGGAAAACAACCCAGATGAAGAATAGATACATGTCTATGTATTTTTGAATCAAGTTCCTAGATACCTAAAACAGAGACAACATCAGAAATCTATGCTACCTCAATACACAATAAAAATGAAAAATACAACCACAAAAAAGTAGGGCAAGAAGAAACGCTGTTGCCTTGTGGCCATTTTCTGTAACAACGACCGAAAACTGGGCTGATAGGCATTTAATATTCACAAGGCCCGTGGGGCTATCAGTAAAAAACACCTGCCTTCAGGGAACGCCCTAGGCATGGTCATCAGAAAAGGACTCAAATCAGGGAGATGTTCAAGAAGCATGCTTCACTTACACCCATTCGAAAAATGACGTGGAGAAAATGTCCCTATCGATAAATATAGAGAACTGCAAATCTAAATGACACCGAGGTATCACCGCACACGGTTCAGAATGGCCGTTGGTAAAAACCCTAGAAATGATAAGTGCTGGAGAGTGTGTGGAGAAAGGGGAACCCTCCTACACGGATGCTGGCAATATAAATTGAGAACAGCCACTCCGGAGGACACTGTGGATCTTCCTTACACAATGAAAAGGACAATGAAATTAGAATACTTCCTAACACCATACACAAAAATTAACTCCAAACAGTTTAAAAATCTGAACAAAAGGACAGGTACTATATAACTCTTGAGGAAAATATAGGCAGAATACACTGTGTCATAAACCTCAGCAAGTTGTTCTTCATCCATCACTTACACTGCTACTGCTAAGTCACTTCAGTCGTGTCCGACTCTGTGTGACCCCATAGACGGCAGCCCACCAGGCTCCCCTGTCCCTGGGGTTCTCCAGGCAAGAACACTGGAGTGGGTTGCCATTTCCTTCTCCAATGCATGAAAGTGAAAAGTGAAAGTGAAGTCACTCAGTCGTGTCCGACTCTTAGTGACCCCATGGACTGCAGCCCACCAGGCTCCTCCATCCATGGGATTTCCCAGGCAAGAGTACTGGAGTGGGGTGCCATTGCCTTCTCCACCACTTACACTAATGAAAAATAAAACAAAAATAAATGGGACCTAATTAACCTTAACAGGATTTGCATTGCAAAGGAAAGCCTAACCGAAAGAAAAAGACAGCCTTCAGAGTGGGAAAAAATGGTTTGCAAACGAAATAGATTTCACTCCAAAATGTAGAAATAGCTCATGCAGCTCAATATAAAAAACAGACATAAATAACTCAATTAAAAAAATTGAACCAAAGATCTCAATGGACATTTCTTTGAATAAGGTAGACACAAGACCATAAAACATATGAAAAGATACATCACAAATTATAAGAGAAAGGCAGATCAAGTCCAATGTGATATCACCTCAAACCAGTCAGAATGAGTTAGGAGACAGGTAGGCTCTAGGTTTGACATTTACAACTGGCCTCTTGTTTACATTACACTGGGCACGAAGAAGCAGGCTGCAGGCTGAATACTTAGAATTGTTAACATTTCCCGAGACAAGAGACAGGTGGGCTCCAGGTAAGGTATTTACAATCAGCCTCCTGTTTGCCCTCCAAAATGGAAGTAACAACAAACAGGGTAAATACCAGTGTTTGCTTTTGTAAAGATGTTAAGGTAATAGTCATGGCAGTAGTCAAGGCAAGGACAAAGAGAGGACAAAACCCCCTGTGAGTAAAGGATTAGTGGATCTCCCTCCCTCCTCTTTTTGGAAAAGGGAGACCCTACACATGCACAGAAAAGCTCCTTGTGGGTCAAAAGTCAAGGAATAATGCCAGGCCATAATGAATCTTCGGAGAAGGCAATGGCACCCCACTCCAGTACTCTTGCCTAGAAAATCCCACGGACGGAGGAGCTTGGTAAGCTGCAGTCCACCGGGTCGCTAAGAGTTGGACACGACTGAGCGACTTCACTTTCACTTTTCACTTTCATGCATTGGAGAAGGAAATGGCAACCCACTCCAGTGTTCTTGCCTGGAGAATCCCAGGGATGGGGGAGCCTGGTGGCTGCCTTCTATGGGGTCACACAGAGTCGGACATGACTGAAGCGATTTAGCAGCAGCAGTAGCAGCAGCATAATGAATCTTGCTCCTCCCAGAAGCCTTCATTTCGAGATCGGTCTTGACTGAGCGGTGCGTGCACACCCAGGGGAGGGTCCCAGGATAGGTCAGGTGTGGAAAAAGAAACAAGATAATTGGCCTGAAGGAAGACAGAGACCTGGAAGAACTGCCCTATATAAATGACGTGACTTCCTCTTTACTGCACTCCTCACTGGGTTGGGGGGGACACCCACACCCTTTCTCCCTTTCTCTCTGGTGTGCATCTCTGCCTTGCTTCTGTCTTAATTAAACAAACAGTTTTTCTATGTGCTCTCCCACTTGTTGCTGTGCTATGTCTCTAATAATAAACTTTGTACCCGCATTTATAGTTTCTGCCTCTGTGACAAATGAACTTTTCACTGAGGGCAAAGATCCAGGGAAAAATAGTTTGTAGCATCTAACCCTTGCTGGTCTGGTGGCTAGGATTCCTGGTTCTCATCCAGGCTTCCCAGGTTCAAATCCTGGGCAGCGAATTAAGATCTCCCTGCTGCATCACCAAGATCAAGAATGGCTATCTCAAAAAATCTCCAACAGTAAATCCTAAAGTGGGTATGGAGAGAGGGGAACTCTTCCTCACTGTTGTTGAAAATGTAAATCAGAACATCCACTAGGGAGAATAATATGAAGTTTCCTTAAAGAACTAAACATATAAGTTCATGGGATAGCAACCCTATGTCTGGTTCTGGATCCTGAGGACACCAGAGTTTTAAAGGACACCTGCAATGGCACCCCACTGCAGTACTCTTGCCTGGCAAATCCCATGGATGGAGGAGTCTGGTAGGCTGCAGTCCATGGGGTCGCTAAGAGTCGGACACAACTAAGTGACTTCACTTTCACTTTTCACTTTCATGCATTGGAGAAGGAAATGGCAACCCACTCCAGTGTTCTTGCCTGGAGAATCCCAGGGACGGGAGAGCCTGGTGGGCTGCTGTCTATGGGGTCACACAGAGTCGGACACGACTGAAGCGACTTAGCAGCAGCAGCACCTCTGCAATCACGGCCACACTGGGTACAGTAGCCAAGGCACAGAAGCAACCCAAGTGTGAAAGGACAGATGAATGGATAAAGAAATAAGTACAGAGACACAAGGCAATATTATTCAACCATCAAGAAGGATGAAATAAGGCCATTTGTAGTCACAAAGATGAAAATAAAGGTGATCATGCTAAGCGAAGTAGAAAGACAGGAAAAGACCAGGATTATATATCACCTCTGCTACTGCTAAGTCGCTTCAGTTGTGTCTGACTCTGTGCGATCCCATAGACGGCAGTCCACCAGGCTCCCCCTCTCCAGGCAAGAACACTGGAGTGGGTTGCCATCTCTAGGTGGAATCAAAAATGGATACAAATGAACATCTTTTCTAAAGAGAAACAGCCTCACAGACATAGAAAAGAAACTTATGGTTACCAAGAAGGAAAGGGGGTGGGGAGAAATTAGCTGGTTCATGAACACACTCCTAATAATAAAATAATCCAGAAGGACCCACTGTATAGCATGTGGACCCCTATTCAACACTCTGCAATAACCTATATGGGAAAAGCACCCCAAAAGAACATACAGATGTCTATACATAAGTGAATAAGTGAAAATTGCTCAGTCATGTCCTACTCTAGGCGACCTCATGGGCTGCAACTTGTCAGGCTCCCCTGTCTGTGGAATTCTCCAAGCAAGAACACTGGTGTGGGTTGCCATTTCCTTCTCCAATAAGTGAATAAAGTTGCTGTCCTGTTGGGGAAAAAATATCTACAACATCATAAATCACTTATATCCCCCAGTTCAAATGATACAATTAAAAAAAAAAAAAAAGAAATGGAAATGCTGACTCTAGCCCCCTCAGACATGGTGGCCTAGGCTGGCGGTGTTGCAGAAGTTGGACCATTGAGAAACCAAGCATCACACTCAGAGGGTTGGAGAACTCAGGTTTATTGAGCCTGTGGTCCCAGATGAGCTAATGCTCTGAAGTTCTGGGGCCCCGCGTTCAGGGTAAGCCTTATTCTTATAGGGTCAGTACACACAAGAACAGTTGATGCTGGTTGATTGGTTACCTGGATGCTATGGGCTATGGGCAGTTACAGAGTGTGGGAGTTGCTACAGGTTACATGCAGGGAATTTGCAAACAGAAACTCATAGAAGCAGGAACAGAACATTCCATTCTTATCAAAACATCTTATGGTTACAGTTGATTGCTAGGTCATCTTGTTCCTATCTTGGTGCAGTAAGCATATCTTACAGAAGCATAATGAGCATGAAGTTATTTCTAGCTGAGGGTAAGTTTTCAGTTTTCCTCTTCTGGCCCCCCTCTTGATGCCCCTTAAATCTTATAAGGCATCAGCTGCTTGATCTTCTTGGCCCAGGAGCTGATAACCTCTCAGGGCTAGGAGGTGTGTGGTAGCCCTCCTGTCTGTGGCGGCTTCAGCTAGGCTGGAAACCATCCTCATGAATAATGGCAAGGGGCAAGGGAAGAGGACGCAGGTCCCAAGGTCCTCCTTGGGACTACCCACACTGGAGTTTTGAATCCTCCTAGATAAGAAAACCATCCCGGAAATAGCTCTCTGGGATTCCATCCCTTCCAAGTCTGGACTGGGACAAGAACTATTTTAGCCATTTCCCTGGTTATGTCTTCTATAACCTTGCCTTTATCATCTATCTGTAGACAATAGTTGCTAAGACTGAACTTCCCACAGACACCCCCCTCTGCAGTAAGTAATCTAGGACCAGGTGATTCTGAGAGATAGCTTTATGCATCTTGGTTTGTTGTTCTGCCAATAAATTAAGAGCCTTGGCTGTTTCACTAGTAATGATCTCAACCACTGCCTAGAATCAGATAATTCTGTTAACCATGTAAATTGGGCTTTGGTAGCCCCAGAACCCATCTTATGCCCAAATGGCTGGCCTGCAGTATTGGATTATGCATTCAGGAGGCCATTCATCATCTTTCCAGTTTCCAATCTGTAGAGACCTGCACTTTTTGGGGAGGCCTGTGTCTTTATAAACTGGGACTCCCAGTGATTCACCTTGGGGTAGGGGAAGTAGGAAAAAGGAGGGATGGACAGTCCCCAATATCCATGCCCCTGACCAGTTGGCTGGCAAAACTGAATATGTGTTAACCACACAAATCCAAAAAAATCCTTCTGGAGCAGACCAACGGCCTTCAGTGGACAAGTCATCCCAGCTGGTCTTTAAATCAGGGAAGCTTGCTAGAGGGTGAAGATTAGGCTCTGTATAGTTTGGGCTTCCCCACCAATCAGAAGTGTGAGTAATTGCATTATAATATTTTTTGGCCAAGACAAGAGAGGTTTCCTACCAGAATGTTGAATAATGGGCCCCACTGCCCCTGAGTTGTTGAAGGGTCTCTGCGGGTCTAATTCTTTAGCTTCCTAGGCCCATGGTTCTCCTGTATTAATTCCGCACGCCGCCTCCCCCCCCCCCCCCCCACATAGCAAGAATGGTTACATAGCAAGAAGAAACCAGTAATGTCTGGGCTATTTTTAATAACAGATTTTTAAGATTTTAAGAACAGATTTTTAGTTTTGACTGAAATTGTAGGGGGGACCACTTTCTATCTCTTCATGAAAAGAATGGAAGACCTTGTGTAAAGAAGTCTGCTGTGGAACAGAAATACGGCGGAACTCTAACACAGTTCCTGGGTCAGCACCTGTCCCATAGATATAAATACCGATTTTGACACCATTTTTCCATTTTGAGTCTCTGGGGTTGAAGATAGTGAAATTGACAGGATTACATGTCCCTCGTTTACAACTGGGGCTCGCAGTTCCCTTTTGAAGGCCAGCTATCTTGCTTTTATCTCCCCAGGTTGCCCACGTGACACAGCTCCAGTAAGGGCAGTAAAACCAGCGGTCACCATAGCAGTAGGAGCCGGGGGATGCTAATGGACACATATATTTGTCATTGTGTGTGTATGTCTGTTCCCATGATAAGCTCCCGCAATTTGTAACATTCTTGGGGTTTTTGTCAATAGCAGCGCATACATCAAAGTATACCGACACTGGAAGGTCTAAATTTTCAATTCGTGTCTGGTTAATCAGAATCCCTCCTTCTTGGTGCCTAACCTCTAACCGATCTTCAGTGGGGAGGGACAGGTGGTTAAAACAAATTTGTCTGTTTTCTTGTAGACAAATAGAATAGGTTGTTTTATTATGTACACAGGTTCCTTGGACCTCTCCTTCACAGGAGAAGTGAATATAGTAAAACAAGGTCCAAGTGACCCCCTGACCTGATCTAGTCATGCGTATGCATGGAGTACATGAGGGGTCTATTTTACTTTCTAATGCACTACAGCTCAGCAGGATATAAACCGCTATTACACTAAACATTTGAGTGCACTTAATAAACCCATTCCTTTTGGGTAGATTATAGCCAAAGCAACCCCTCGTGTTTGACCCACAGAAAGCATCAAGGCCAGTGGTGCAACCAGTCCCTACTGGGCAGGGTGCCATTGTAACCCTGACTCTCAGATGTCCCTCGTTGAATTCCTCAAGCTTCTGCCATGCGTGGACCAGCCAGCCCTGGAGTGACTGGAGCAGGGCTGAAGATCTTGGGCAGGATTCAGGTGCCTATGAAAGAAAACCAGAAGCGTCTGGTTCAGATGAGCCTCAGCAGTCCAGGTTTCTTGCCCTTCTAGAGGTGCTGTTCTCTTCACCCGGCTTTGGTGAATCCACGGGATGACACCTGTGACCTTAACAGCAGTAGGGGTCACCAGGATGACCCTATGAAGGCCTGTCCAGACTGGCTGAAGTGATTCCTTTTCCCAGTCTTTAACCCATACCTCATCTCCTGATGGATAGGGATGAACCCAATTGCCCAAAGGAATGGAAATCCTTCCTAAGGTTTCTCAAGTGATATGGTGGAAGACTTTTCCCAGGGTCTGGAGGTGTCGGGACATCTCAAGGTCAGCTAGTTGTTGGGGTCTCCCTTGAGCTTCCCTATCACTGGGGGTGGTCTCCCATATAAGATCTCAAAGGGAGAAGAGCCTGAGGCCCTCAAGGTGCACCGGGCTCAAGCCAGGGGTAGGGGTAGCATGTCAACCCAAGGTAACTGGGTAGCGGAGCTTAGCTAACATAGTCTTGAGGGTCCAGTTCATGCACTCAGCTCTCCCTGAGCTTTGTGGCCTGTAAGCGGTATGGAGTTTTCAGTGTGGAGCTTTCATTTGACTCTCAGTGTCTTGAACAAAGTGTGGTTTATCTCAGACACAAAGGCTGGCTCGTTGTCAGACCCTATGGAGAGGGGTAGCCCGTATCTCAGGATTGTGTCTCTTAGTAGGGCCTGGCAACCTCTTGTGCCCATTCAGTGTGTGTGGGAGGGGTAGACCTCACCCCATCCTGAGTAGGTGAAGACCACCACAAGTAAACATGTATAGCCCCTGCGAGGCTTGACTTCAGTAGAGTCCATTTCTGATGATGCCTGTGACTGTGCCCAGGGAAGATGAATGGCTCCTCTATTCTTCAGGGAGAGAACAAACAAATCCAACCAGCCTGCTAAAAGAGTTCCCTGCTGTCTGGGCAGAAAAGGGGCCCCCAGGTTTGGCCAAAAACCATGCACCCATCATGGTGGATCTGAGGCCAGGGGCCATCCTGTCAGACAGAGGCAGTATCTAGTACCACGGAAAGCACACCTGGGAATTTGGGACCAAGCCTATGCAATGCTGAAATTCTGATTGAGTGTCAGGTTCCCTGGATCACTCTGCTGCTACCAGTCAAGAAGCCTGGAGGGAATGACTATCGCCCCATCCAGGACCTCTGCACCATCAACGCAGTAATCCCTATCCATCCAGTGGTCCTGAACTGAACCCACGGAGGTAGCTGATTGGCAATTTGCAACCAGGAATCTATGTGTGGAAATCGGTCTGGGTGCCTGGGGGTCCCTGTCACCACTCAGTATACAGCTCTGACTATAGGAAGGTCTAGAGCACCCTTTGCAGGCCATCTCACCCCGAAGGTGGGCCATTCTGACTCACACAGGGTGCGGAGCTTTCTCAAGGTCATCTTAACCCCATCTTAACCCTGAGGTCATCTTAACCCGTTGGGGTTAAGGAAAAACCCTTCTTAAAAATTTTATCATACAGTATAAAACAGTTGGCTTAGAGGAGCTTCCCCCCATATTGACAAATGTAATCCACCTCTTTGGCTAGGAAGGAAAGGGGGACACACAGGAAGGGCCTCATCTAAGGGAGACCTAGGTAGCACTGATGTCACCAGTCCTGGAAGGCCCAGTATTCCCAGATAGCACAATTATATGCCTCTTTGAAGATGGCCCTGATCGCTAAATGCCTCAGGGAGACAGGACCCAAAGGAGGTGGTCCCTTGTAATGGGATTCACAGAGGAATAATTTCAGGTGGGGCTCCAGAGGGGATCTGGGGTGACTGACCCTCTCGAGGGTGCTAAGCTGGCAGAGAGAGCAGTACGTGTACTCCTCGCCTAAGCGGAGGGCCTGAAATCCTTGGGGAATCAGGGGATTATGAAAGAAAAGGTGACAGAGGAAGGCAGCCTTATAATGAAAATCCAAAAGTATGCAGGAGCATGTCAGAGTTGCCACTCCACATGGGCTGGCTCAGGGGACCAAGAGAGAGGGAGGTACAGATCTGTTTGGCAAAAGGGACAAGTTTTTCGAGAAAAACCCAATTTCTCAATAAGTCAGCTCAAAGAATCAACTGATGGAAGGGGAGACTGAGCCTTAAAAATTTTAAGAAAGTAATTTTGGCAGAGGGCCCTAGGGCAAAAGGACCATTTGGACATATGCAACTTCTAAATCAAATCAGTAACCAATTGTTCCCCTCCCTGTGTATCCTGCCCTGCGTTGGTGGCACAAAGACAAACAAGGGTGGGTGCCCCCTCAAAAGAGGAGACCATTCAGGTGCCCACCTGGCCACGTTCCCGTGGGGAACTTAGGTATCTCTTAGCCTTGGTGGGTCAGTATAAGCCCCTGACCAGGATCTGACTTGCAGGAAGGGACTGGGTCCCCCAGAGACAGACACCACTGTGAGCCGTATGATGTTACCACGGAACTGCAGGTTAGGGCCCACTCAGACTCTGTAGCCACGACGGCCATGGAGCCACACAATCGCCCTGGAGCAAGGGCGAACCAGAGTGTTCACTCACACACATGTTCAGTTCAGAGTTTATCACAGTGCCTCCCCACTCTGGAAAGGTCCCTAACTGGTGGTCTTCTTACTGAAGACCGTAGGAGGTGATCAAATTCCTCTTCCATCCAGAGACAGGTCTTGGCTGGGTAGTGTGCCCCAGGGCCTTACCTTATCCTGTGGCCTTACCTGGCTAGTTGGTCTGCCCCTCCAGTGAGTCTGGTCAGGGTTCAGCTGTTTGGAAAGTCAGAACACCAGTCTCAAAGAGAACCCAGAAAACCGTCAGGTGGCGTGCCGCCTTGGTCGTCTCAGAGTTCCTCTGCTCTGGCCTGGCTGGTGTGGTTGGAATCTCACTGAGGCCTCCAGAAATACTGCAGGAGTTGGACCGTCGAGAACCCAAGCACCACCCTTGGAGGGTTGGAGAACTCAGGTTTATTGAGCTGGTGGTCCCAGATGAGCTAACGCTCTGAAGTTCTGGGGCCCTGAGCTCAGGGCGAGCTTTACTCTTATAGGGTCAGTATACACAAGTACAGCTGGTTGATTGGTTACCTGGTTGCTATCGGCTATGAGCAGTTACAGAGCACAGGAATTGGTATGGCTTACATGCAGGGAATTTCCAGACAGAAACTCACAGAAGCAGGAACAGAACATTCCATGCTTATCAGAGTATCTTATGGTTACATATGGGCTTCCCTCGGAGAAGGCAGTGGCACCCCACTCCAGTACTCTTGCCTGGAAAATCCCATGAACAGAGAAGCCTGGTAGACTACGGTCCATGGGATCACAAAGAGTCGGATATGACTGAGAGACTTCACTTTCTTTCTTTCTATGGTTACATATAGTTGATTGCTAGATCATCTTGTTCCTTGCTCAGCGCAGCAAGCATCTTACAGAAACAGAACGAGCATGAAATTATTTCTAGTTGAGTGTAAGTTTGAAATTTTCCTCTTCAGTGTCACATCCCTGGAACCTGTGCAGACTTGTGTCCCAGGGCTGGAGTATCTTGGATCTGAGGGGGCTAGTGAGATGTGCCTGGCAATGAGCCCTCTACCAAAACACCTGGAGACTCTCCAGCTTCAAGGGTTGGGTGAGGTCCTCCTGCAGCCAACCCAAGCCTACTGCACCCAAAGGATGCTGGAATTTGGGGATGGAAGAGCTTTGAAAAGTCCTCGGGGCTCCAAGGCTCTTGGTGGTGGAGATCCCAACTCCAACCTGGTTCCTGGGGGTCACCCCACCTGCAGATGACATCACCCTCTGCAGAGTGAAGTTGCAGGAATTAGCACATGTCTGGGAAATAAAGGTTAAGGGACAAGAAATCAAGAGACACAATTCACCCTGGCTGTCTGTTACTTCTGCCACATTCTGCTCAAATTGACAATCCAGGAGCAAGGATTTCCCTTAGGCTCTGGTTGCCTAAGTCACAAGAGTTGGGCAGGAAGAAATGCTGCTGCTTTGTCGCCATTTCCTATAACAACTTTAAAACTGGTGCTAGTGATCTCTGAATGTTCACAAGGCATGAGGGACTGGAAAGGACACCTGCCCTCAATAAAATCCTTGGGGTAAATCACCAAAAAAGGAATCCAAAACTGGGTCGATGTTCAAGAAGCCAATTTCAACAGTAAACTATACTCACATGTATTAGATCAAAAAGCACATGGAAACATACTCCACATGACTAATTATCAGATCAATGCAAATCAAAACAACACTGAGGAATCACCTCACCATGGTCAGAATGGCCATCATCAGAAAGAGCCACAAAGATTAAATGCTGCAGAGCTTGGAAACAAAAGGGAATCTTCCTACGCTCTTGGTGGGGGTGTAAATGGGTTCAGTCACTATGGAAAACAGCAAGGAGGTTCCTTAAAAAACTCAACACACAGGCACTATATGATCCAGCAATCCCATTCTTGGGCTCAGATATGGAAAAAATCATAATTTGAAATGACTTGTGCACCCCTATATTCAGACCAGCACTATTTACTAGGGCCGAGATAGAGAATCAACCAAGGCCAGAGACTGAAAAATGAAGACTAAGTGAGACAAATAGACACTGGAATACTCCTCACTCATAAAATAGAATTAAATAATGCCATTGACAGTAGCAAAGATGGACAAAGATATTACCATGTGCAGTGAAGTAAATCAGAGAAAGAGAGAGAAATATCATCAGATATCACCTACCAGTGGAATCTGTCCATTTATACCAATGAACTACTATACAAAACAGAAACAGACTTACAAACTTCACAAACCAACTTATGATTACCAAAAAAAAAGAAAATTAGAAGGAAAATTCAGACTTTTGCATTATCACATACACACTAATATGTATCCGTTAGATAGATAATCAGAAAGGACATACTGAGTTGCACAGAGAATGCTACTGAACACAATTTTCAGAGCAAGAATAGATATACATCTATACATATCTGAATAAAGCTCTTTGACACCTAAGAAACACATTGGAAATCCGATCTTTTCCAGTCCTGTGGCCACTGCTGAGTTTTCCCAATTTGCTGACATATTGAATGCAGCACTTTCACAGCATCATCTTTAAGGATAGAAACAGTTCAATTGGAATTCCATCACCTCCACTAGCTTTTTGTTCGTAGTGATGCTTCCTAAGGCCCCCTTGACTTCACACCCAGGATGTCTTGCTCTAGGTGAATGATCACACAATCATGGATATCTGGGCCATTAAGATCTTCTTTGTATAGTTCTGTAAATTCTCGCCACCTCTTCTTAACCTCATCTGCTTCTGTTAGATCCATACTGTTTCTGTCCTTTATTGTGTCCATCTTTGAGTGGAATGTTCCCTTGGTATCAAATGGCCTGTGCAGCTGTAAATGACACCTGCCCTCAAGTAATGTCCCCAGGAATATCATCCCAAAAGATTTCAGCTGCTGCTGCTGCTAAGTCGCCTCAGTCGTGTCTGACTCTGTGTGACCCCATAGACGGCAGCCCACCAGGCTCCCCCATCCCTGGGATTCTCCAGGCAAGAACACTGGAGTGGGTTGCCATTTCCTTCTCCAATGCATGAAAGTGAAAAGTGAAAGTGAAGTCGCTCAGTCATGTCCGACTCTTCGTGACCCCATGGACTGCAGCCTTCCAGGCTCCTCTGTTCATGGGATTTTCCAGGCAAGAGCACTGGAGTGGGGTGCCATTGCCTTCTCCAAAAGATTTCAGAGTGGAGTCCAATTTCAAGAAGCCAATTTGAAGAGGTCAACAGTATTCACACTGTTTAAAGTCCAGAAGCACCTGAAATATACTGCTTATAACAAACTCCTAAAACAATGCCAAGCAAAACCACCATGAGGAATCACCTCATGTGGCTCAGAAAGACCCGCATCAAAAAGGTCTATTAAAAGGAAGTCCTGCAGGGGGCTTAGGGAAAAAGGAATCCTCCTTTTCTCCTTGTTGGGATGTAAATGGGTATAGGAAGTATGGGTAGAGGCATGAGTTTCCTTAAAAAAAAAAAAAAAAAACTAAGCATAGGGGAACCATGTGATTGGTGAATCCCACTCTCCCACTCCTGGGCTTAGATCCAGAGAAAATGTGAATTTGAGATGACACATGCAGCCCTGTTT
The DNA here is from genome assembly GCF_055505025.1 of Bos grunniens. Classification (NCBI taxonomy): domain Eukaryota; kingdom Metazoa; phylum Chordata; class Mammalia; order Artiodactyla; family Bovidae; genus Bos; species Bos grunniens. The sequence goes on from NC_141189.1 coordinate 24,422,107, forward strand.
TCAGGGCAGTGCGATTTACAAGAGCCAAGACATTGGAATGAAATCAAGTGTGTCAGGACAGAAAAATGAGGTCTAATTAACACACTTCTCCACTGCAATCTGCTATTATAGAAAACAGAGCAGAATAGTGAAAGCAGCCTCAGCATGGATGGAAGAGATCGGGATACTAAGGGAACTGAGTCAGAAACAGAAACACACATATCACAAGATGTCCCGAACTGGTGGATCTAAAAATTCACACAAAGGAACTACTTTACACAAAGAAACAGACTCAGAAACTTAAATAACTTCTGATTCTCAGAAAGAAAATATGAGGGCACAGCGAGAAATTAAGAGGTTGGAATAAACATCTACAGATGAATCTATTTCAAATAGATAAGCTACACAAACATATTGAATACCACAGGAAAAGTTAAGAACACCTCGTAATCATCGTAAAGAAAAAAATTTCCCCAAAACTAATGAAAGTCTGGGTGGAACCGAATCAAGTTCTTGTACACCAGAAACAAACAACACAAAATAATCCTACACCCGTACACAATAATAATGAAATTACAGCAGTAAACAACAAGAGTGGGGTCTGAAGACATGCTGTCACCTTCTGTTTTTTTGCCATAAAAACACTTGCAAAGCTATGCTCACGGGCACTCAATACTCCCAAAGGCCACTGGGCGTCAGTGAGAAAAACCTCCCCTCAGGCAATGTCCTAGGGCTGGTCAGCCAAAACGATTTTAAACCTGGGCAGACCTTAAAGAAGCTGATTTCAAAAGGCTAGTTTCAATCATGCCATTTTAAACAAGTCTCATGAAAAGTTGTCAACACCGTTAAGTATTAGATAAATGGAAATCAGAACCACCACCAGGTATCACCTTGCACACATCAGAATGGTCACTGTCAAAACCTCCCCAGACAGTAAGTTGTGGAGGGCTGTGGACACAAGGGAACCCTCCTCCACCGCAGTTGAGGATGTAAACGGTAAGAGCCCTGATGGAGGGCAGTGCAGAGGTTCCTTAAACAATGTAGCTGAGAATGAGATGGGAAGATTTCCTCACACCCTATACCAAAGTGAAAGTGAAGTCGCTCAGTCGTATCCGACTCTTTGCGACCCCATGGAATGCAGCCTACCAGGCTCCTCTGTCCATGAGATTCTCCAGGCAAGAATACTGGAGTGGGTTGCCATTTCCTTCTCCAAAAGCAACTACAAATAATTAAAAGTGTCAAGTGTAGACACCGATCCTAGGAAACCTGGAGGAATATATAAAAAAAAGATGGGAGAATCTCAGGTCGCATTCTATGTAAAGAATATGTGTGATGATGAAGGAGACGAAAGAGACGCTCGTTCGATTCCTGGGTGGGGAAGATGCACTGGAGGAGGCCATGGCAACCCACTTCAGTATTCTTCCCTGGAATACTACAGACAGAGGAGCCTGGCAGGCCACAGCACATGGGGTCCCATAGGATCAAACAGGACTGAAGTGACTAAGCATGCATGCATGCATATTGGAAGAACATGCTTTGTCTTAAATCGCATTAAGGAACATTTTCATGCACGTCTAAGAATAATGAAAATAAATCAGAAATAAGAAAACATGACCTAATTACCCTTAAAGCCATTTGCACAGAAAAGGAAACCCTAAAAGACAACACTCAGAATAGGAAAAATATTGGCAAAGATGCACACAAGGAATTTGTCTTCAAAATACACAAACAGCATGGGAAGTACCATATCAGAAATACAAACAACCTCTCCTCATTTAAAAAAAAAAAAAATTGGCCAGAATAGAAAATGAGATCACTTTTAGGAACAAATACAGATTGCATTAGACATGTGGAAAATGTTCAACATCCCTATGAATGGATACAAGTGAACTTCTTTAGCAAAGAGAAACAGCCTCAGAGAATGAGAAGAAAAACCTATGTTGACCAAAAAAAAGAAAGGTGAGTTGGAAGGTGAAATGAACTGGATCAGACTAACATGTGCTCACTACTATCAGAGAAAGAACCCAAAGAAAATCACTATGTAACACAAGAAACCCTACTCAACCTTCCATAGCAACCACCTGGAAAAAGAAGCTGAAGAAGAACCTTTGTTTCTATCTCTAAGTGAACCAAATTGCTGTAGATGAAAAACAAGAAAAAAGGCAAAAAACTCCCAAAAAACAGCCCACACAAAACAGTGCCCAAGCTTGTGATTAACCTGTACATCCAAGTCCCAAATATAGAAGAAAAAAGGGAAAAAATGCAGAATTTCTTTCCCTCAAGCCATTCTAACGTGAGCGGAGTCGCATCCCTGGAGCCTGAGAGACGGGGGCCCCAAGGCTGGAATGTGGAATGCTGAGGGAGCCTGCAGCATGTGGATGCCAGTGTGACCCCAGATGGACCTGGAGTGGCTCGTGCCATGCTGTCTCCTTGAGCCCACCAAAGTCTGGATATTGGCTGGCCTTCCTCGAGGAAATCCTAGCAAACTGCACCCAAATGCAGTGGAACCTCTGGTCTGTAATAGATTTCCAAACACCCTGGGCTCCATGTGTCCCTTGGACTGAGGATTTCAACGCTGGCACCTTTCTTAGTGTGACCTAGCTATGGATTGGAGAAGGCAATGGCACCCCACTCCAGTACTCTTGCCTGGCAAATCCCATGGACGGAGGAGCCTGGTGGGCTGCAGTCCGTGGGGTCTCGAAGAGTCGGACACGACTGAGCGACTTCACTTTCACTCTTCACTTTCATGCATTGGAGAAGGAAATGGCAACCCACTCCAGTGTTCTTGTCTGGAGAATCCCAGGGACGGGGGATCCTGGTGGGCTGCCGTCTATGGGGTCACACAGAGTCAGACACGACTGAAGCGACTTCGCAGCAGTAGCAGCAGCAGCAGAACTAATACAGATTGCATTAGACATGTGGAAAATGTTCAACATCCCTATGAATGGATACAAATGAACTTCTTTAGCAAAGAGTAACAGCCTCAGAGAATGAGAAGAAAAACCTATGTTGACCAAAAAAAGAAAGGTGAGTTGGAAGGTGAAATGAACTGGATCAGACTAACATGTGCTCACTACTATCAGAAAAAGAACCCAAAGAAAACCAGTATGTAACACAAGATACCCTACTCAACCTTCCATAGCAACCATCTGGAAAAAGAAGCTGAAGAAGAACCTTTGTTTCTATCTCTAAGTGAACCAAATTGCTGTAGATGAAAAACAAGAAAAAAGGCAAAAAGCTCCCAAAAAACAGCCCACACAAAACAGCGCCCAAGCTTGTGATTAACCTGTACACCCCAGTTCCAAGTATAGAAGAAAAAAGGGAAAAAATGCAGAATTTCTTTCCCTCAAGCCACTCTGACGTGAGCAGAGTCACATCCCTGGAGCCTGAGAGACGGGGGCCCCAAGGCTGGAATGTGGAATGCTGAGGGAGCCTGCAGCATGTGGATGCCAGTGTGACCCCAGTGGACCTGGAGTGGCTCGTGCCGTCTCCTTGAGCCCTCCAAAGTCTGGATATTGGCTGGCCTTCCTCAAGGAAATCCTAGCGAACTGCACTCAAATGCAGTGGAACCTCTGGTCTGTAATAGATTTCCAAACACCCTGGGCTCCATGTGTCCCTGGGACTGAGGATTTCAACACTGGCACCTTTCTTAGTATGACCTCAGCTATGGATTATCCCACTTTTGGCAGTGTGGTTTTGCAGGAGTTCGGATGAGTCCTGGGACTCAAGGCTAAGGGGGAAGAAGTAATGAGACACAAGCCTTGGGTGTTTCTCCTGGTTCACTGACTCTCATTGGCAGTACTCGCAAAAGGCTCTGCTTGCCCAAGGACCCAGAGTCAGGCATGAAGACGTGCCACCGCCTTGTGGTCACATCCTCTAACAACTACTTTAAGGTTCCTGCTCAATGGCTCTTACCGGTCAAAAGGCCTCAGTTCAGTGCAGTTCAGTGGCTCAGTTGTGCCCGACTCTTTGCGACACCACGGACTGCAGCACACCAGGCTTCCCTGAGATGGTCCATCACCAACTCCCAGAGCTCACTCAGACTCATGTCCATCAAGTTGGTGATGCCATCCAACCATCTCATCCCCTGTCATCCACTTTTCCTTCTGCCTTGGATCTTTCCCAGCAGCAAGGTCTTTTCCAAGAGTCAGTTCTCTGCATCACGTGGCCAGAGTATTGGAGCCTCAGCGTCATCATCAGTTGTGAATATTCTTTGGAAGGAATATTCAGGACTGAACTCTTGTAGGATGGAAGGTTGGATCTCCTTGCTGTCCAAGGAACTCTCAAGAATTTTGTCCAATATTACAGTTCAAAAGCATCAATTATTTGGCACTCAGCTTTCTTTATGGTCCAAATCTCACATCCATACACAACTCCTGTAAAACCTTTGAAAAACCTTCCTGAAAAACTTTGATTAGACGGACGTTTGTCAGCAGAGATTTCTGGTTTTTAATATGTTGTCTAGGTTGGTCATAGCTCTTCTTCCAAGGAGCAAGCGTCTTTTAATTTCATGGCTGCAATCACCATGTGCAGTGATTTTGGAGTCCAAGAAAATAAAGTCTGTCACTGTTTCCATTGTTTCCCCATTTCTTTGCCAAGAAGTGATGGGACTGGATGCCATGATCTTCATTTTTTGAATGTTGAACTTTAGGCCAGCTTTTTCTCCCTCCTCCTTCACTTCAACAAGAGGCTGTTTAGTTGCTCTTCACTGTCTGTCATAAGGGTGATGTCATGTGCAAATCTGAGGTATTGATATAATTTCTCATGGCAGTCTTAATTCCAGCTGTGCTTCATCCACCCTGACATTTCACATGATGTATTTTGCATATAAATTAAATAACCAAGGTGAAAATGCACCCCCTTGACATACTCCTTTCCCAACTTGCAACCAGTCTGCTGTTGCATGTCCAGGTCTAACTGTTGCTTCGTGATCTGCATCTGCATTTTTCAGGAGGCAGGTAACGTGGCCAGGTATGCCCAAATCTTTAACAATTTTACCTAGTTTTTTTGTGATTCAAGCAGTGAATGACTTTAGTGTAGTCCATGAGGCAGAAGCAAAGGTTTTTCTGGAGTTCTCTTGCTTTTTCTATGATCCAATGGATGTTGGCAATTTGATCTCTGGTTCCGCTGCCTTTTCTAAATCCACCTTGAACATCTGGGAGTTCTCAGTTCATGTACTGTTGAAGCCTAGCTTGGAGAAGTTTGAGCATTACTTTGCTAGCCTGTGACATCAATGCAATTATTTGGGAGTTTGAACATTCTTTGGCATTGCCCTTCTTTGGGAGTGGAATGAAACCTGAGCTTTTCCAGTCCTGTGGCCAATGAGAATTTTCCAAATTTGCTGGCATATTGAGTTCAACACTTTCACAGCATCATGTTTAAGGATTTCAAATAGCTCGGCTGGAATTCCACCAGTTACACTAGCGTTGTTTGTAGTGGTGCTTCCTAACCCCCCCTGACTTTGAACTCCAGGATGTCTGGCTCTAGGTGAATGATCACACCATTCTGCTTATCCGGGTCATTAAGATCTTTGTATAGTTCTTCTGTGAATTCTTGCCACCTCTTCTTAACATCATCTGCTTCTGTTAGGTCCATACTGTTTCTGTCCTTTATTGTGCCCATCTTTGCATGGAAATTTCCCTTGGTATCAAATGGCCTGTGCAGTTGTAAATGACACCTGCTGTCAAGTAATGTCCCTAAGAAAATCATCCTAAAAGATTTCAAATTGGGGCTTAATTTCAAGAAGCCAATTTCAAGAGGTCAGTAGTACTTAGACTGTCTAAGGTCCAGAAGCACCTGAAGATACTCCACATCACGAACTCCTAAAACAATGCCAATCAAAACCACCACGAGGAATCACCTCACGTGGCTCAGAATGACCCGCACCAAAAAGGTCTATTAAAAGGAAGTCCTGCAGGGGGCTTAGGGAAAAAGGAATCCTCCTTTTCTCCTTGTTGGGATGTAAATGGGTATAGGAAGTATGGGTAGAGGCATGAGTTTCCTTAAAAAAAAAAAAAGGACAAAACTAAGGATAGGGGAACCATGTGACTGGTGAATCCCACTCTCCCACTCCTGGGGTAGATCCAGAGAAAATGTGAATTAGAGATGACACATGCACCCTTGTTTTCAGGGCAGCGCGATTTACAAGAGCCAAGACATTGGAATGAAATCAAGTGTGTCAGGGCAAAAAAATGAGGTCTAAGTAGCTCACCTCTCCACTGCAATCTGCTATTATAGAAAACAGAGCAGAATAGTGAAAGCGGCCTCAGCATGGATGGAAGAGATCGGGATACTAAGGGAACTGAGTCAGAAACAGAAACACACATATCACAAGATGTCCCGAACTGGTGGATCTAAAAATTCACACAAAGGAACTACTTTACACAAAGAAACACACTCAGAAACTTAAATAACTTCTGATTCTCAGAAAGAAAATATGAGGGCACAGGGAGCAATTAAGAGGTTGGAATAAACATCTACAGATGAATCTATTTCAAATAGACAAGCTACACAAACATACTGAATACCACAGGAAAAGTTAAGGACACCTTGTAATCATCGTAAAGAAAAATATCTCCCCAAAACTAATGAAAGTCTGGGTGGAACCGAATCAAGTTCTTGTACACCAGAAACAAACATCACAAAAGAATCCTACGCCCGTACACAATAATAATGAAATTACAGCAGTAAACAACAAGAGTGGGGCCTGAAGACATGCTGTCACATTCTGGTTTTTTTGCCATAAAAACACTTGCAAAGCTATGCTCACGGGCACTCAATACTCCCAAAGGCCACTGGGCGTCAGTGAGAAAAACCTCCCCTCAGGCAATGTCCTAGGGCTGGTCAGCCAAAACGATTTTAAACCTGGGCAGACCTTAAAGAAGCTGATTTCAAAAGGCTAGTTTCAATCATGCCATTTTAAACAAGTCTCATGAAAAGTTGTCAACACCGTTAAGTATTAGATAAATGGAAATCAGAACCACCACCAGGTATCACCTTGCACACATCAGAATGGTCACTGTCAAAACCTCCCCAGACAGTAAGTTGTGGAGGGCTGTGGACACAAGGGAACCCTCCTCCACCGCAGTTGAGGATGTAAATGGTAAGAGCCCTGATGGAGGGCAGTGCAGAGGTTCCTTAAACAATGTAGCTGAGAATGAGATGGGAAGATTTCCTCACACCATATACCAAAAGCAACGACAAATAATTAAAAGTGTCAAGTGTAGGCAGGGATCCTAGGAAACCTTGAGGAATATATCACAAAGGACGGGAGTATCTCAGGTCACATTCTATGCTAAGAACCTGTCTGATGATGCAGGAGACATAAGAGACAAGGGTTCGATTCCTGGGTGGGGAAGATGCACTGGAGGAGGCCATGGCAACCCACTTCAGTATTCTTCCCTGGAATACTACAGACAGAGGAGCCTGGCAGGCTACAGCACATGGGGTCCCACAGGATCAAACAGGACTGAAGTGACTAAGCACGCATGCATGCACATTGGAAGAACATGCTTTGCCTTAAATCGCATTAAGGAACATTTTCATGGACCTGTAAGAATAATGAAAATAAATCAGAAACAAGAAAACATGACCTAATTACCCTTAAAGCCATTTGCACAGAAAAGGAAACCCTAAAAGACAACCCTCAGAATAGGAAAAATAGTAACAGACGAAGACACCCACAAGGGATTTGTCTCCAAAACACACAAACAGCACATGCAGCTACATTTTGGAAATACAAACAACCTCCCCTGGTCAAAACAAAGCAAAACAAAACAATGGGTCAGAATAGAAAAGGAGATTTCTTTGAGGAACAAATATAGATTGCATTAGACACAGGGAAAATATTCAGTATCCCTATGAACGGATACAAATGAACTATTTAGCAAAGAGAAACAGCCTCAGAGAATGAGAAGAAAAATCTATGTTTACCAAAAAAAGAAAGGTGGGTGGTAGGGTGAAATGAACTGGTTCAGACTAACATGTGCTCACTAGTATAAAAACAAAACAAAGCAAAACAGCAAAGAAACCCAGTATGTAACACAAGAAATTCTACTCAACACTCCATAGCAACCCATCTGGAAAAAGAAGCCAAGAAGAATGTATGTTTCTATCTATATGTAAATCTTGTTGCTGTAGATGAAAAACAAGAAAGAAAGCAAAAAATCAACCAACCAACCAAACAAACAAAAAAAACCCCTCAGCTCCCAAGATTGTGACTAACGTGTACAGCCCAGTTCGAATTATAGGACAAACAAGGAAAAAAATTCAGACTTTCTTTCCCTCAAGCCACTCTGACGTGAGCGGAGTCGCATCCTGGAGCCTGAGAGATGGGGGCCCCAAGGCTGGAATGTGGAATGCTGAGGGAGCCTGCAGCATGTGGATGCCAGTGTGACCCCAGGTGGACCTGGAGTGGCTCGTGCCGTCTCCTTGAGCCCACCAAAGTCTGGATATTGGCTGGCCTTCCTCGAGGAAATCCAAGCGAACTGCACCCAAATGCAACGGAACCTCTGTTCTGCAAGAGATTTCAAAACACCCTGGGCTCCATGTGTCCCTTGGACTGAGGATTTCAACACCGGCACCTTTCTTAGTATGACCTTAGTTATGGATTATTGTACCTTTGGCAGTGTGGTTTTGCAGGAGTTCGGATGAGTCCTGGGACTCAAGGCTAAGGGGGAAGAAGTAATGAGACACAAGTCTCGGGTGCTTCTCCTGGTTCACTGACTCTAATTGGCAGTACTCGAAAAAGGCTCTGCTTGCCCAAGGACCCAGAGTTTGAAGACATGCCGCCACCTTGCGGTCACTTCCTGTAACAACAACTTTAAGATTCCTGCTTAATGGGCTTCAGTTCAGTTCAGTTCAGTTCAGTTGCTCAGTCTGTTCAACCCCATGTACGGCAAAACACCAGGTTTTCCCGAGTTGGTCCATCACTAACTCCCAGAGGTTGCTCAAACTCATGTCCATGGAGTCAGTGATGCCATCCAACCATCTCATCGTCAGTCATCCTCTTCCTCCTTCCTTCCATCTTTCCCAGCATCAAGGTCTTTTACAATGCGTCAGTTCTCTGCATCAGGTGACCAGAGTATTGGAGCTTCAGCTTCAGCATCAGTTCTTCCAATAAATATTCAGGGTTAATTTCATTTACGATTGACTGGTTGGATCTCTTTACTGTCCAAGGGACTCTCAAGAGTCTTCTCCAACACTAGAGTTCAAAAGCATCAATTCTTTCATGCTCAGCTTTCTTTATGGTCCAAATCTCACATCTATATAAGACTAATGGAAATACAATAGCTTTGACTAGATAGACCTTTGTTGGCAGGGTAACGTCTCTGCTTTTTAATATTCTGTCTAGGTTGGTCATAGCTTTTCTTCCAAGGAGCAATCTTTTTTTAATGTCATGGCTGCAATCACCATCTGCAGTGATTTTGGAGCCCAGAAAAATAAAGTCAGCCACTGTTTCCACTGTTTCCCCATCTATGTGCCATGAAGTGATGGGACCAGATGCCATGATCTTCATTTATTGAATGTTGAGTTTTAGCCAGCTTTTTTCAGTCCCGTCTTTCACTTTCAACAAGAGGCTCTTTAGTTTCTCTTCTCTTTCTGCAGTAAGGGAGGTGTCATCTGCATATTTGAGGTTATTGATATTTCTCCCAGCAATCTTGATTCCAACTTGTGCTTCATCCACCCTGGCATTTTGCATGTTGTATTCTGCACATAAGTTAAATAAGCAAGGTGAGAATACACAAGCCTTGCTGCTAAGTCACTTCAGTCGTGTCCGACTCTGTGCGACCCCATAGACGGCAGCCCATCAGGCTCCCCTGTCCTGGGATTCTCCAGGCAAGAATATTGGAGTGGGTTGCCATTTCCTTCTCCAATGCATAAAGTGAAAAGTCAAAGTGAAGTCGCTCAGTCGTGTCCAACTCTTAGCGACCTCATGGACTGCAGCCCACCAGGCTCCTCTATCCATGGGATTTCCCAGGCAAGAGTACTGGAGTGGGGTGCCATTACTTTCTCCGACACAAGCCTTGACATACTCCTTTCTCAGTTTGCAACCAGTCCATTGTTCCACGTCCAGTTCTAACTGTTGCTTCTTTATCTTCATACATTTTACTCAGGAGGCAGGTAAGATGGTCTGGTCTTCCCATCTCTTTAACAATTTTCCACAGTTTATTGTGATTCACACAGTCAAAGGCTTTTGTGTAGCCAATGAAGCAGTAGATGTTATCTGAAATGTTGGCAATTTGATCTGTGGTTCCTCTGCGTTTTCTAAATGCAACTTGAACATCTGGAAATTCTTGGTTTGTATATTATTGAAGCCTAGCTTGGAGAATTTTGAGCATTACTTTGCTAACATATGAAATAAGAGCAATTTTGTGGCAGTGTGAGCATTCTTTGGGGTTGAAATGAAACCTGACCTTTTCTAGTGCTGTGGCCAGTCCTGGGTTTTCTAAATTTTCTGGCATATTGAGTGCAGCACTTTTGCAGCCTCATCTTTTAGGATTTGAAATAGCTTAGCTGGAATTCCATTACCTCCCCTAGCTTTCTTCATGGTGATGCTTCCTAAGGCCCACTTGACTTTGCATTCCAGAATATCTGACTCTAGGTGAGTGATGACACCATCATGGTTTTCTGAGTCATTAAGATCTTTTTTGTATAATTCTTCTGAGTGGACATCATTAGATGATCAATACTGAAATCAGGTTGATTATATTCTTTTGAAGAAGAAGATGAAGAAACTCTATATAGTCAATAAAACAAGATGAGGAGCTGACTATGGCTCAGATCATGAACTCTTTATCGCAAAATTTAGACTTAAATTGAAGAAAGTAGGGAAAACCACTAGGCAATTCAGATATGACCTAAGTCAAATCCCTTATGATTTTACAGTGGAATTGACAAATAGATTTAAGGGATTAGATCTGATAGAGTGCCTGAAGTACTGTTTGAGGTTCTCAACATTGTCCAGAAGGTGGTGACCAAAATCATCCCCAAGAAACAGAAATGCAAGAAGGCAAAATGGTTGTCTGAGGAGGTCTTACAAATAGCTGAGAAAGAAGAGATGTGAAAGGAAAAGCAGAAGGGGAAACTTATATCCAACTGAATGCAGAGTTCCAAAGTGTAGCAAAGAGAGAGAAGAAAGCTTTCTTAAGGGAAACCTTAATTTCCTCAAAGAAATAGAGGAAAACAAAAGAATGAGAAAGACTAGAGATCTCTACAAGAAAATTAGAGATACCAAGGGAACATTTCATGGAAAGATGGGCACATTAAATGACAGAAACAGTATGGACCTAACAAGTAGTAGAGATTAAGAAGTTCAGTTCAGTTCAGTTCAGTCACTCAGTCGTGTCCGACTCTTTGTGACCCCATGAATTGCAGCACACCAAGCCTCCCTGTCCATCACCATCTCCCGGAGTTTGCCCAAACTCTTGTCCATCGAGTAGGTGATGCCATCCAGCGTCCCCTTCTCCTCCTGCCCCCATCCCCTCCCAGCATCAGGGTCTTTTCCAATGAGTCAACTCTTTGCATGAGGTGGCCAAAGTATTGGAATTTCAATTTCAGCATCAGTCCTTCCAAAGAACACCAGGACTGATCTCCTTTAGGATGGATGGGTTGGATCTCCTTGCAGTCCAAGGGACTCTCAAGAGTCTTCTCCAACACCACAGTTCAAAAGCATCCATTCTTTGGTGCTCAGCTTTCTTCACAGTCCAACTTTCACATCCATACATGACCATTGGAAAAACCATAGACTTGACTAGACAGATTTTTGTTGGCAAAGAAATGTCTCTGCTTTTGAATATGCTATCTAGGTTGGTCATAACTTTCCTCCCAAGGTGTAAGCGTCTTTTAATTTCATGGCTGCAATCACCATCTGCAGTGATTTTGGAGCCCAAAAAAATAAAGTCTGACACTGTTTCCCCATCTATTTCCCATGAAGTGATGGGACCAGATGCCATAATCTTCGTTTTCTGAATGTTGAGCTTTAAGCCAACTTTTTCACTCTCCTCTTTCATTTTCATCAAGAGGCTTTTGAGTTCCTCTTCACTTTCTGCTATAAGGGTGGTGTCATCTGCATATCTGAGGTTATTGATATTTCTCCTGACAATCTTGATTCCAGCTTGTGCTTCTTCCAGCCCAGGCTTTCTCATGATGTACTCTGCATAGAAGTTAAATAACCAGGGTGACAATATATAGCCTTGACATACTCCTTGTCCTATTTGGAACCAGTCTATTGTTCCATGTCCAGTTCTAACTGTTGCTTCCTGAGCTGCATATAGGTTTCTCAAGAGGCAGGTCAGGTGGTCTGGTATTCCCATCTCTTTCAGAATTTTCCACAGTTGATTGTGATCCACACAGTCAAAGGCAGAAAATGAAGGGAAACTAAAGATCCTCTTGATGAAGTTGAAAGAAGAGAGGGTAAAACCTGGCTTAAAATGCAACATTCAAAAAACTAAGATCATAGCATCTGGTCCCAACGCTTTATGGGAAATAGATGGGGAAAAAATGGACAGTGACAGACTTTATTTCTTGGGCTCCGAAATCACTGCAGATGGTGACTGCAGCCATGAAATGAATAAACATTTTCTCTTTGACATTTGCTCTTTGAAAGCTATGACAAACCTAGACAGCAAATTAAAAAGCAGAGACATAACTTTGCCAACAAAGATCCAAATAGTCAAAGCTGTGGTTTTTCCAGAAGTCATGTATGGATGTGACATTTGGACCATAAAGATGGCTGAGTGCCAAAGAACTGTTGCTTTCAAACTGTGGAGCTAGAGAAGACTCTTGAGAGTCCCTAGGACTAGAAGGAAATCAACCCTGAAGATTCATTGGAAGGAATAATGCTGAAGTTGAAGCTCTAATACTTTGGTCACCTGATGTGAAGAGCCATCATGGAAAAGACCCTCATGCTGGGAAAGACTGAGGGCTGGAGGAGAAGAAGGCAGGAGAGGATAAGAAGGTTGGATGGCAATACTAACTAAATGGACATGAGTTGGAGTAAACTCTGGGAGATAAGCAAGGACAAAGAAGCCTGGTGTGCTGCAGTTCATGGGATTGCAGAGAGTCAGATATAACTATTGACTGAACAACAACAACACACCTAAGAATACAGCTAATTATGGCCCTTATTGTGTAATAAAACTCAAAAGGAATTTAAAATGCTCCTAGGTAATTATGTTAGACCTGTAACTACTGAGAGTGTATCAAGAAAAATACTTCCTCACTTTTAAATTCAACGACTGACGGAATAATTTCATGTCTAATATACATATAGCCAATAAATACATAGATACAAAATATCAAATGAAGAAATACACTATGAGGAAATAAAATCATTGTGCTGCAGTGAGATGTGATTATATATGTAACTTGTCATTACTGGATGATATTTTCAATATAGTGGTGTTAACAAAGATATACAAAAATCAATTCTGATATTATATAAAGCCACATGCGCAGTACAAGGCCTATCTCCTTTCTTACAACAAATGAAATGAGCCTTGAAAGTATAGGTGATGAATGTAAGACATAGGAAAACATTTGAATATATCTGAATTAGAAAGTACACAAAAAAAGAAAAATAAATTATAAATGTATGAAGGCAAGCATCAATGTTCATATATGAAAAAAATCTTTGTAAAAAAAAATTTTTTTTAATTAAAAGAGAACACCATTGTGCTGTTGCTTCTAAATCTGATGCATGGGTTCCTAGTGGTCAGTCATCGTGGTTGGTGAGCAGTAACTGAGCCAAGATGCTACAGAATTTTCTTGCTCTCCATCAGATTACTAAGAGGACCATAAGTACTGCTTCAGGCAGGCAGTTTGAAAATAAGGTTCCAAAGAAACAAAAGCTGTTCCAGGAAGATAATGGAATTCCAGTGTATCTGAAGAGTGGGATAGCTGATGCCCTCCTGTATAGAGCCACCATGGTTCTTATAGCTGGTGGAATGGCATATGCCATATATAAGCTGGCTGTGGCTTCATTTCCCAAGAAGCAGGATTGACTTCAGTTTATCCTCCCAGCAATGAGTTGGTTCAATTCCATTCAGCTCTCTGTGGGCCAGCAATCTGATATATAACCGAATTCTTTGGAGATCAGTATTTATTGATTTGTACCAACTGCCACCAATAAAGCAGTCTTTACCATGAAAAAAAAAAAGAAGAAGAAAAAAAACCACAACAAGAGACAACTGATGCATGAACTTTGCTTACTTAAATCTTAACCAATTCTAATATGGTCTTAACCTTTTATTTAATGATAACAACTACAGTGAGGTCCTTTGAATGAGTTTTTAGTAAGCTGAATCACTCAAAATTATTTAAAATCATCATAGATCATGACAAATTGTAAAACACAGCAAGTCTTTCAGCTGAAAAGGAGATAAGCTAACAAGTAAATTCTTAAAACATTATTAATGACTTTACTTTTATTAAAGGCAGTAAAGTAAAATTATAATAAACTCTGCCTTGGGTATAAATCTTGGAGAACGGAATGGCTACCCACTCCAGTATTCTGGCCTGGAGAATTCTAGGAACTGTATAGTCCATGGGGTTGCAAAGAGTCGGACCTGACTGAGTGACTTTCACTTGGGTATAAATGAAATACTTAAGCTTAAAATAATGTAAGTTTTATCATACTTACTTGTCATGTTCTCCATAATTTTCAGCTACTTCAATGCTGTTGGAAAACAGCCATTAAAAATTAGTGAAAGAATATTATGCACTGGTGTGCATTTTCACTTGTTACCTGGGGTTCTTTTCCCAACATTATTTGGAAAGTGGATCACCAGTTTATTTTCTTGGAAGATCTCTATATTGATTATTCAGTGTATTGTTACTGAGTCCAAGCTTGCTCTGCTCACTGCACCACAGGCCAGTGAATCTGAGAGATGAGGGGTTAAGGCAAGGAAGAGACTATAATTGAGGAGCCAGCTGACCGAGAAGATGGCAGGCTAGTACCCCCAAATAACCATCTTATCTGATCTGGATGCTGTTTTTTTTTTTTTAATAGATCAGAGATGTGGCGGGAGGTGAGGAATCAAAGTAAAAAGACCATTCATCTTGCAAACATCTCCTAGAATGGCAAGCCTCAGGCAGAGATGAATTAATTTCTTCCTTCCTGCCATCTACAGGTGAACAGAGTTCTGAACAAGGGCACTTAATTTAACAGTCAGACAGAGGGGCAGGATTCTCTGAGGCAGGCCATTCTGTATGATTATAGTAGCAAAAGCAATGAAAAGCAAGTCAAAGAAACCGTTTCCAAAATGTAGGAATTTGGCTTTTTCTGTGCAACAATTCCCCACTGTCAAAGTCCCTTCCACAATCTTGTGGGAAAAGGGGGTGACGATATTTCTGCTTAGTCAGATGGATCTTTCAGGGAGTGTCTGCCCTCATTGCCAGTGTTTCAAATGTTGAGATTTGTCTTTAATTTTTAAATTTTTTTGGAAAGTGTTCATTTCACACTGATAGACTTAGAAAAGCTGAACTTCAAATACATGAGACAGCACCTCAAATTAAGAAATTTAGACCTTTTCTATGTATGAAGTGAAAGTCGCTCAGTTGTGTCCGACTCTTTGTGACCCCATGGACTATACAGTCCATGGAATTTTCCAGCCCAGAATACTGGAGTGGATAGCTGTTCCCTTTTCCAGGGGATCTTCCCAATCCAGGGATCAAACCCAGGTCTGCCGCATTGCAGCCAGATTCTTTACCAGCTGAGCCACCAGGGAATACATAGCTTCTATGTATGGGGAGATGCAAAAGTCAGGGCTCATTAAAATTATTTCCTTAGTATGTACCTCACCCATCTGGGGCCTGCAGTCCTGCACTCTCAGAATTTCCTCAGGGTTCACCATAGGGAGTGGCTGGAATGCTTGCAGTCTATGGACTGATAAGTGGCATGTATTCACCCTCCTTGGGGTTCACTGGCTCACACTGAAGGGCTGCAATTGCTGATTCCATTCTTCAAGTCTTCCCCTCTTGGTCATGAATGAGCATTATCTGGGAAACATTTCATCATTAACTTTTGTCCCACATTACTAGATGCTTCGTCCCAGTTCAGTCACAATTTCTTGATATGCTATTCCAGGTGTTAAGTTTTAGATCAGGCCCCATCAACAATTAAAAATTCTCTGGATTCTAACTATAATCCAGGAGACATTTTCCCTTGTTGCTTCTTCCCATACCTAGAATCAGAGTATTTTATACTATAAAATACAAATATTTTATATTACAAATGTGAGTTTCTTAAAATGTTTAGCCATAGAAGTTTTGTTTGAGGCCTGATTACACATTGGTTACTGCAAGAGACAACAATCTTATAAATTAAACTGGATATAAATAATGTAGACAAAGACACAGTGCGGTAGGGAGACACAAAGCACAATATGAAAACAAAGAATAAATGTAAATAATGATTAGATGATCAGTATAAGTAGTTGTAATCCAGTTTCAATAATCAAGTGACCAAAGGAGCCATAGCTGATTTAATGAGCTATCTACAGTTTCATTGCACTGGCCATGAATACTTATGCATAAGCCTAATCTTTGAGATGAGTGTATGTTACTGGCAGAATTGACCAGGTAGAGAGAAAAAGATATATGTTCCAAAAGGTATAATCTACCAAACTATTGGAAGTCATAATTAATTGGAGAAGTTTTTCTTTCACCTGGAAAACATAAATTTAAGCCAGTAATCCTTGAAATCTATAAAAATTACAACCATATTTATCAGTTTACTTCGGTTTTATATAAATAATCCTTTTTGTTAACAGCTTTATGAAGTCGTCAGGTTTCCCATGAGAATTCTTCAAGTTCTTATTCAGTTCAATATTATATTTTGAAAGTCAGAAACTTGTAAAGTCTTTTTTATAAATCTTGAATATGAGACATTTTGTAAAGGCATTAGAGTAAAACCATAACTGTCTACATTAACAAAAGGCTTTAAAAAAGACAAATTTTAATCTGATTACTGCTGTGACACGTAACATTTTCAGATAACTAAAATTATGACTGATAATATTTTACCAAGACATATCAGATTTTTAGGAACTCCCTATAATCTTGAGAATATCTGTACCATTTACCATATTATATAACAAAGTTTATGACTCATTTGACAACACTTCCCTTAAACCAAACATACCAAATAAACATGATTAGTTTAATATTTCCCTTTGGAGTTCCTCAGGGGAACTTTGAAGCATCCCAAAGTTAGCTAGAGGTCAAAGGAACTTTATTATAGTTTGATTTGGGAAGACTTGTCAAAGGAATACCAAGTAACATTTTAAAATACAACCGACCACGGGTCACTGTGAAACTTAGCCAAAGTGACAATAAAGGGGGCGATCCTAAGATGGCGGAGGAATAGGACAGGAGAGCACTTTCTCCCCCACAAATTCATCAAAAGAACATTTAAATGCTGAGTAAATTCCACAAAACAACTTCTGAATGCCGGCAGAGGACATCAGGCACTGAGAAAAGCAGCCCAGTGTCTTCAAAAGGAGATGGAGAAGTCTTGAGACTACTGTAAAAGTAAGACTGAAAACCAGAAGCAGGAGGCTTAAGTACAAATCCTGAGACCACCAGAGAACTCCTGACTCCAGGGAACATTAATTGACAGGAGCTCATCAAACGCCTCCATACGTACACTGAAGCCAAGCACCACCCAAGGGCCAACAAGTTCCAGGGCAAGACATACCACGCAAATTCTCCAGCAACACAGGAACACAGCCCTGAGCTTCAATATACAGGCTGCCCAAAGTTACTCCAAACTCATTGACATCTCATAACTTGTTACCGGACACTTCATTGCACTCCAGAGAAAAGAAATCTAGCTCCACCCACCAGAACACCGACACAAGCTTCCCTAACCAAGAAACCTTGACAAGCCACCCATACAACCCCACCCACAGCAAGGAAACTCCACAATAAAGAGAACTCCACAAATTGCCAGAATACAGAAAGGCCACCCCAAACACAGCAATATAAACAAGATGAAGAACAGAGGAATACCCAACAGGTAAAGGAACAGGATAAATGCCCACCAAACCAAACAAAAGAGGAAGAGATAGGGAATCTACCTGATAAAGAATTCCAAATAATGATAGTGAAAATGATCCAAAATCTTGAAACCAAAATGGAATCACAGATAAACAGTCTGGAGACAAGGATTGAAAAGATGCAAGAAAGGTTTAACAAGGACCTAGAAGAAATAAAAAAGAGTCAATATATAATGAATAATGCAATAAATGAGATAAAAAACACTCTGGAGGCAACAAATAGTAGAATAATAGAGGCAGAAGATAGGATTAGTGAAGTAGAAGACAGAATGGTAGAAATAAATGAATCAGAGAGGAAAAATAAAAATGAGTTAAAAGAAATAAGGACAATTTCAGGGACCTACAGGACAATGTTAAATGCCTCAATATTCGCATCATAGGAGTCCCAGAAGAAGAAGACAAAAAGACCATGAGAAAATACTTGAGGAGATAATAGTTGAAAACTTCCCTACAATGGGGAAGGAGATAATCACCCAAGTCCAAGAAACCCAGAGAGTCCCAAACAGGATAAACCCAAGACGAAACACCCCAAGACACATATTAATCAAATTAACAAAGATCAAACACAAATAACAAATATTAAAAGCAGCAAGGGAAAAACAACAAATAACACACAAGGGGATTCCCAAAAGGATAACAGCTGATCTTTCAATAGAAACTCTTCAGGCCAGGAGGGAATGGCAGGATATACTTAAAGTGATAAAAGAAAATAACCTACAACCCAGATTACTGTACCCAGCAAGGATCTCATTCAAATATGAAGGAGAAATCAAAAGCTTTACAGACAAGCAAAAGCTGAGAGAATTCAGCACCACCAAACCAGCTCTCCAACAAATGCTAAAGGATCTTCTCTAGACAGGAAACACAAAAAGCGTGTATAAACTCGAACTCAAAACAATAAGGTAAATGGCAACGGGATCATACTTATCAATAATTACCTTGAATGTAAATGGGTTGAATGCCCCAACCAAAAGACAAAGACTGGCTGAATGGATACAAAACCAAGACCCCTACATATGTTGTCTACAAGAGACCCACCTCAAAACAGGGGACACATACAGGCTGAAAGTGAAGGGCTGGAAAAAGATATTCCATGCAAATAGAGACCAAAAGAAAGCAGGAGTAGCAATACTCATATCAGATAAAATAGACTTTAAAACAAAGGCTGTGAAAAGAGAGAAAGGATGCTACATAATGATCAAAGGATCAATCCAAGAAGAAGATATAACAATTATAAATATATATGCACCCAACATAGGAGCACCACAATATGTAAGACAAATGCTAACAAGTATGAAAGGGCAAATTAACAATAACACAATAATAGAGGGAGACTTTAATACCCCACTCACACCTATAGATACATCAACTAAACAGAAAATTAACAAGGAAATACAAACTTTAAATGATACAATAGACCAGTTACACCTAAATGATATCTATAGGACATTTCACCCCAAAACAATGAATTTCACCTTTTCCTCAAGTGCGCACGGAACCTTCTCCAGGGTAGATCACATCCTGGGCCATAAATCTAGTCTTGGTAAATTAAAAAAAATTGAAATCGTTCCAAGCATCTTTTCTGACCACAATGCAGTAAGATTAGATCTCAATTACAGGAGAAAATCTATTAAAAATTGCAACATATGGAGACTGAACAACACGCTGCTGAATAACCAACAAATCACAGAAGAAATCAAAAAAGAAATAAAAATATGCATAGAAATGAATGAAAATGAAAACACAACAACCCAAAACCTGTGAGATACTGTAAAAGCAGTGCTAAGGAGTAAGTTCATAGCAATACAGGCATACCTCAAGAAACAAGAAAAAATTCAAATAAATAACCTAACTCTACACCTAAAGCAACAAGAAAAGGAAGAAATGAAGAACCCCAGGGTGAGTAGAAGGAAAGGAATCTTAAAAAATTAGGGAAGAAATAAATGCAAAAGAAACAAAAGAGACCACAGCAAAAATCAACAAAGCCAAAAGCTGGTTCTTTGAAAGGATAAATAAAATTGACAAGCCATTAGCCAGACTCATCAAGAAACAAAGGGAGAAAAATCAAATCAATAAAATTAGAAATGAAAATGGAGAGATCACAACAGACAAAACAGAAATACAAAGGATCATAAGAGACTACTATCAGCAATTATATGCCAATAAAATGGACAACTTGGAAGAAATGGACAAATTCTTAGAAAAGTACAACTTTCCAAAACTGAACCAGGAAGAAATAGAAAATCTTAACAGCTCCATCGCAAGCATGGAAATTGAAACTGTAATCAGAAATCTTCCAGCAAACAAAAGCCCAGGTCCAGACGGCTTCACAGATGAATTCTACCAAAAATTTAGAGAAGAGCTAACACCTATCCTACTCAAACTCTTCCAGAAAATTGCAGAGGAAGGTAAACTTCCAAACTCATTCTATCAGGCCACCATCACCCTAATACCAAAACCTGACAAAGATGCCACAAAAAAAGAAAACTACAGGCCAATATCACTGATGAACATAGATGCAAAAATCCTTAACAAAGTTTTAGCAATCAGAATTCAACAACACATTAAAAAGATCATACACCATGACCAACTGGACTTTATCCCAGGGATGCAAGGATTCTTCAATATCTGCAAATCAATCAATGTAATATACCACATTAACAAATTGAAAAATAAAAGCCATGTGATTATCTCAATAGATGCAGAGAAAGCCTTTGACAAAATTCAACATCATTTATGATAAAAACTCTCCAGAAAGCAGGAATAGAAGGAACATACCTCAAAATGCTGCTGCTGCTGCTAAGTTGCTTCAGTCATGTCCAACTCTGTGTGACCCCATAGATACCTCAACATAATAAAAGCTATATATGATAAACCCACAGGAAACATTATCCTCAATGGTGAAAAATTGAAAGCATTTCCCCTAAAGTCTGGAACAAGACAAGGGTGCCCACTTTCACCACTACTATTCAACACGGTTTTGGAAGTTTTGGCCACAGAAATCAGAGCAGAAAAAGAAATAAAAGGAATCCAAATTGGAAAAGAAGAAGTAAATCTCTCACTGTTTTCAGATGACATGATCCTCTACATAGAAAATCCTAAAGATGCCACCAGAAAATTACTAGAGCTAATCAATGAGTATAGTAAAGTTGCAGGATATAAAATCAACACACAGAAATCCCTTGCATTCCTATACACTAATAATGAGGAAATAGAAAGAGAAATTAAGGAAACAATTCCATTACCATTGCAACGAAAAAAATAAAATACTTAGGAATATATCTACCTAAAGAAACTAAAGACCTATGTATCAAATCAGATCAAATCAGATCAGTCGCTCAGTCGTGTCCAACTCTTTGAGACCCCATGATCGCAGCACGCCAGGCCTCCCTGTCCATCACCAACTCCCAGAGTTCACTGAGACTCACGTCCATCGAGTCAGTGATGCCATCCAGCCATCTCATCCTCTGTCGTCCCCTTCTCCTCCTGCCCCCAATCCCTCCCAGCATCAGAGTCTTTTCCAATGAGTCAACTCTTCACATGAGGTGGCCAAAGTACTGGAGTTTCAGCTTTAGCATCAGTCCTTCCAAAGACATCCCAGGGCTGATCTCCTTCAGAATGGACTGGTTGGATCTCCTTGCAGTTCAAGGGACTCTCAAGAGTCTTCTCCAACACCACAGTTCAAAAGCATCAATTCTTTGGCGCTCAGCCTTCTTCACAGTCCAACTCTCACATCCATACATGACCACAGGAAAAACTATAGCCTTGACTAGACGAACCTTTGTTGGCAAAGTAATGTCTCTGCTTTTGAATATGCTATCTAGGTTGGTCATAACTTTCTTTCCAAGGAGTAAGCGTCTTTTAATTTCATGGCTGCAGTCACCATCTGCAGTGATTTTGGAGCCCAAAAAAATAAAGTCTGACACTGTATCTACGGTTTCCCCATCTATTTCCCATGAAGTGGTGGGACCGGATGCCATGATCTTCGTTTTCTGAATGTTGAGTTTTAAGTCAACTTTTTCACTCTCCACTTTTACTTTCATCAAGAGGCTTTTGAGTTCCTCTTCACTTTCTGCCATAAAGGTGGTGTCATCTGCATATCTGAGGCTATTGATATTTCTCCTGGCAATCTTGATTCCAGCTTGTGCTTCTTCCAGTCCAGCGTTTCTCATGATGTACTCTGCATATAAGTTAAATAAACAGGGTGACAATATACAGCCTTGACGAACTCCTTTTCCTATTAGGAACCAGTCTGTTGTTCCCTGTCCAGTTCTAACTGTTGCTTCCTGAACTGCCTACAAATTTCTCAAGAGGCAGATCAGGTGGTCTGGTATTCCCATCTCTTGAAGAATTTTCCACTGTTTATTGTGATCCACACAGTCAAAGGCTTTGGCATAGTCAATAAAGCAGAAATAGATGTTTTTCTGGAACTCTCTTGCTTTTTTCTATGATCCAGAGGATGTTCGCAATTTGATCTCTGGTTCCTCTGCCTCTTCTAAAACCAGCTTGAACATCAGGAAGTTCACGGTTCACATATTGCTGAAGCCTGGCTTGGAGAATTTTGAGCATTACTTTACTAGCATGTGAGATGAGTGCAATTGTGCAGTAGTTTGAGCATTCTTTGGAATTGGCTTTCTTTAGAAAACTATAAAACACTGGTGAAAGAAATCAAAGAGGACACTAATAGATGGAGAAGTGTACCATGTTCATGAATTGGAAGAATCAATATAGTGAAAATGAGTATACTATCCAAAGCAATCTATAGATTCAATGCAATCCCTATCAAGCTACCAACGGTATTTTTCACAGAGCTAGAACAAATAATTTCACAATTTGTATGGAAATACAAAATACCTCGAATAGTCAAAGCAATCTTGAGAAAGAAGAATGGAACTGGAGGAATCAATTGCCTGACTTAAGGCTCTACTACAAAGCCACAGTCATCAAGACAATATGGTACTGGCACAAAGACAGAAATATAGATCAATGGAACAAAATAGAAAGCCCAGAGATAAACCCACACACCTATGGACACCTTATCTTTGACAAAGGAGGCAAGGATATACAATGGAGAAAAGACAATCTCTTTAACAAGTGATGCTGGAAAAACTGGTCAACTACCTGTAAAAGAATGAAACTATAACTTTTTCTAACACTATACACAAAAATAAACTCAAAATGGATTAAAGATCTAAACGTTAGACCAGAAACTATAAACCTCATAGAGGAGAACATAGGCAAAAGACTCTCCGACATAAATCACAGCAGGACCCTCTTATGACCCACCTCCCAGAATATTGGAAATAAAAGCAAAAATAAACAAATAGGACCTAATTAAAATTAAAAGCTTCTGCACAACAAAGGAAACTATAAGCAAGGTGAAAAGACAGCCTTCAGAATGGGAGAAAATAATAGCAAATGAAGCAACTGATAAACAACTAATATCAAAAATATACAAGCAACTCCTGCAGCTCCATTCCAGAAAAATAAACGACCCAATCAAAAAATGGGCCAAAGAACTAAACAGACATTTCTCCAAAGAAGACATACAAATGGATAACAAACACATGAAAAGATGCTCAACATCACTCATTATCAGAGAAATGCAAATCAAAACCACAATGAGGTACCATTTCACACCAGTCAGAATGGTTGCTATCCAAAAGTCTACTAGCAATAAGTGCTGGAGAGGGTGTGGAGAAAAGGGAACACTCTTACACTGTTGGTGGGAATGCAAACTAGTATAGCCACTATGGAGAACAGTGTGGACATTCCTTAAAAAATTGGAAATAGAACTGCCTTATGACCCAGCAATCCCACTGCTGGGCATACACACTGAGGAAACCAGAATTGAAAGAGACACATGTACCCCAGTGTTCATCACAGCACTGTTTATAATAGCCAGGACATGGAAGCAACCTAGATGTCCATCAGCAGATGAATGGATAAGAAAGCTGTGGTACACAATGGAGTATTACTCAGCCATTAAAAAGAATACATTTGAATCAGTTCTAATGAGGTGGATGAAACTGAAGCCTATTATACAGAGTGAAGTAAGTCAGAAAGGAAAACACCAGTATAGTATGCTAACACATATATATGGAATTTAGAAAGATGGTAACGATAACCCTGTATGGGAGACAGCAAAAGAGACTCAGATGTATAGAACAGTCTTTTGGACTCTGTGGGAGAGGGAGAGGGTGGGATGATTTGGGGGAATGGCATTGAAACATGTATAATATCATATAAGAAACGAATCCCAGTCCAGGTTCCAGTACAGGATGCTTGGGGCTGGTGCACTGGGATGACGTGGAGTGATGGTATGGTGAGGGAGGTGGGAGGGGGGTTCAGGATGGGGAACACGTGTACACCCGTGGTGGATTCATGTTGATGTGTGGCAGAACCAATACAATATTGTAAAGTAATTAGCCTCCAATTAAAATAAATAAATTTAAATTAAAAAACAAAACAAAGTGACAATAAAATATTTAAAGGCAAATTCAGATTATTTAAAAGGTATCTGTTATCAAAAATGTTTTCCAAGAAAACTTTTTTTCTAAACAGAAAGTAAAAAAGCCAAATCCAAGTCTTAGGTCACTCCCATAAGTCATTTACCCAACAAAATTTAATTCAGTCTTAGGAAATCCTGATCATGTATAACTGTTTTCAGTATTTTTTTTCTCATATTGTCTACTGAAAAATGTGGTGACTTGCAGGGAGCCGGCGTGAGGACCTCCACCCGTGGCAAAGGTCATGAGGAAGGAGGCTTGACATACGCAAAGGCGGGATCGAGCCTCAGGAATCCCCCTGGATATTCTCGAGCATCTACCCTCAAAAACCAGAGTCTGCCTGCTTTACTGCTTTGTGCTCTCACCTCTGACTTTACTGGGTGCTGTCCCCCACCACCATCTCACTCTCTCTGATAAAGAGTTAACTTACAGCTCTGGTTAATAAAGTTCCTGGGCATTAGGAGTGTTTAAATCCAAACCCCTCAGATAGCTCTCTAACTCGCCTGACAAGTTTACCCGGACTCCTACAGCTATGCATATGATTGTTTACAGTCTCTCAGTCTCTAGAGGCACGGGAAGCTTAAGATATTCAAATAGCTTAGAGCCTCTCAGAGAGTTAGAAACTGTCAGAATAAAACTAGTAAAAGATTTCATTGATGAGCCAATGCTTGCTGCCAAGTTTCCACATCCCCTGTATTGTATCCTTGAATGTGTATTAATTAATATAGTTGGTATGTATAAAAAATATGTAGTGGCCTTCGTGTTAGCAACTTTAGAACCTTAAGGTAATAAATTCTTTTCTTTGTTGTAAACCCACTGCACCTCTGCCCTATAGGAATGCAACTTTATCTAACATCTTTGGAGGATGGCACCAAACCTTAAAATAATTACTCTCAGAGAAAATAAGTCTTACCGTTGACAAACCTTTGTCAAGAGTCATAAATGTTAATAGGCCTTCTGGCCAGAAGATGATGTAAATCACCTAAACCATTTGTATAAAATAAATTTGCAGGAAAGAAACCCTGGTTTTGATAAGGATCAAAGACTGCTGACTTTGCATGGTTTCACGTCCCCTATTATCCTCTATGTACAACTTATGGTATAAAAGCCTCTGTTGAAAATAAAGTTACTGGCCTTGCTCACCAAAGCTTGGTCTCCCCATGTCATTCTTTTCACATTCCGGCTGAGTCTCCATCTGGAGCATGGAGGTCCTCTGCGACCATTTATTTGCCTGGGCTTCTAAGACCCACTCGAGAAGGTGTCTAAGGTGGAGCACCTTCCGCTATTCGAGAGGGCGCCTGTGGCCTCTGTGGTCAGAGCTAACCTGATGTCACAGGTTATATTGATTTTCCGCGTAAACCAAGCTACTCAGCCTCTTTTCTCCGCTGAATTTTCCTACTGAGCTATCCTCATTCTATTACTCTTTATATCTCTAATTAATATTTAAATAAAGCTATAAGCTATTGTATCCAGTGAACTCGCCGAAGCCGTCTCCCCTTCGAATACCCTGGATCAGCCAGGGCTGGACCTTGGCAGTGACTAAAGTATGAAAGAGCAGATAAAACCAAGGAGGGTCTTGGAATGCGGGAATGGAAAAACCATTATCATCCTTCCCTCCCCTATGTTGTAACTATTAAGGGGTTTCAGGTCATCCTGAGCATTTAACCTGCCTCACACGGAGAAGGTATTTGCCTTACTCTTCCTCCACCCAGTATACATGCCTCATCCAATCAGCAAATGACCCACAAGACCCCTATCCTACTCCTTGCACCCTGGGTATTCAGTTCAGTTCAGTGCTCCGTCGTCTCCAACTCTTTGTGCCTGCAAGGACTGCTGCATGCCAGGCCTTCCTGTTCATCACCAACTCCTGGAATTTACTCAAACTCATGTTCATTGAGTCGGTGATGCCATCCAACCATCTCATCCTTTACCGTCCCCTTCTCCTCCCGCCTTCAATCTTTCCCAGCATCAAGGTCTTTTCAAATGAGTCAGTTCTTTGCAGCAGGTGGCCAAAATATTGGAGTTTTAGCTTCAGCATCAGTCCTTCCAATGAACAGTCAGGATGGATTTCCTTTAGGATGGACTGGTTGAATCTCCTTGCAGTCCAAGGGACTCTCAAGAGTCTTCGTCAACACCACAGTTCAAAAGCATCAGTTCTTTGGCACTCAGCTTTCTTTATAGTCCAGCTCTCACATCCATACATGACTACTGGAAAAAGCAAGCCTTGACTAGATGGACCTTTGTTGGCAAAGTAATGTCTCTGCTTTTTAATATGCTGTAGAGGTTGGTTATAACTTTTCTTCCAAGGAGTAAACATCTTTTAATTTCACGGCTGCAGTCACCATCTGCAGTGACCCTGGGTATAAAGGTGGACTAGGGACCCCTTGTTCAATGTCAGTTCTGCCTTGAGCTGGCACACTGTTCTAACAAATAATAAACTTTATTTCCTTCTCATTCTGTCTCATGCCTGGAAATTCTATTCCAATCCGTGCACAGACCATGACAAAAAAAAACATATCTTGGTTTCCTTAAAGTTTAAAAGTTTTTTCCGCATTGAGGTAATTGTTTGGGGGGCTGACAAATTTGTAACAGATACAATACTTTATTTATGTTAAACTTAGGCACAATGGAAGTATTATACTTAATATTTTTAGAAGAAACACACTGACTGAAACTGCCCACTCGGTCCAGGCACTATAGTAACCATTTGCATGAGTTGTTTTATGACAGGAGGTCCTGGAAAGGAACAGGGAACTAATAAGCCACCCCCAACCAGGAGAGTTCAGGAAAGGTCAAAAAGTGACACCACGTGTCCAACCACCTCCCAGAATCCTTCTCTCTGGCATCCATCTTGGCTGAACAAGGCATACACTACCAGGAAGGACTCTGAGTCAGAATGATTGGCTAAAGACAACCCAGAAACTGATTCTATCACCATAAACCAGAGACTGTGAGCCACATGGCAAAGCAATTCTCCTGGGTTCCCTCACTGCCGGGGACCAGCCCCAGCTGATCCAGGGTATTCGAAGCGGGGACGGCGTCGGCGAGGATCAGGAAACAATTGCTTAATTAAACGTTAATTAAGAATATAAAGAGTAATAGAATGAGGATAGCTCAGTGAAGAAATTCAGTGAAGAAAAGAGGCTGAATAAAATTCCAAAGCAGGGAATTTACGTCACCTACGAAGGCCGCAGGCATCCTCCCGTTCTCCCGAAGGAGAGGAGACACTAAGGCCTCCCCGGTCAGATCTTAGAAGCCCAGGCAAAATTAGTAGGCTTGACGAGCTTCCCTGCCTCAGAGGAAAAGTTCAGCTAGAAGGTGAAAGAAAGAACGACATGGGGACACCAAATTCCGGTGAACAAAAGGACATACTTTATTTTCCAAAGCAGTTTTATACCTTAAGTTGTGCATAGAGGATAATGGGGGGAAGGGGTAGAGGCATGCAAAGACAGCAGTTCCTGATCCTTATCGAAGTCAGGCTTTCAAACTTATCATATGCTAAAGTTTAGGTGATTTACATCATCTTCTGGCCAGGAAGCCTGTTAACATTTTAAGAAACTTATTTTTCTCTAAAGGTGATTATTCTAAAGTCAGGCGCCAGCCTCCAAAAAGCATTGGAGAAAGTTGCATTCCTATAGGGCAAAGGTGAGGTGGGCTCAATCAAGAAAAGAATTAACTCAAGGGTCCAAGATTACAAACATTGAGGCAACTGCTTACATTTCTATACACCCATTATATCAATCAATACACCGCCAAGGACACAGTAGGTAAGGGATATGGAGACTTAGCAGCAAACATTGGCCCAACAAGTGAAAAACCCTTCACCAATACAATTTCTAATCAATCTTTTAACTACTCAAAGGAATCTGTGTTTAGACAGTTTAGAACATCTCCTGCCTCTCACAGTTGGGAGGCTCTGAACAATCACATGTTGCCGGAAAAAACCTATTCAGGCAGGCTAGAGGACTTCCAAAGGAGTTTGTAGGTTGAAACACTGTCACACCCAAGAATTATTAACTGGAGCTGTAAGCTAACTCTTTTTTCAGAGAGAGGTAGTGGGGGACAGCCCCCCCATAAAGTCAGAGGTGTAGGTGAAAGCACAAAGCAGAAAGTAGGCAGACTCTGGTTTTGGGGGTAGATTGCTCGAGAATTTCCAGGGAGACTCCTGAGGCTTGATCCCGCCTTTGCGTATGTCAAGCCTCCTTCCTCATGACCTTTGCCATGGGCGGAGCTCGCTCCCCACACCTCACCCTACTTCTCTCTGCCCTGGTGCCCTTTCCCAGTAAAATCTCTTGCTTTGTCAGCACATGTGTCTCCTTGGATGATTCATTTCCGAGTGTTAGACAAGAGCCCACTTTCGGGCCCTGGAAGGGGTCCCCCTTTTTGCAGCAATATTATATTTAATATGTTGATGACTCAAGGTATTTACATTATTACATCAACAATCTTAAACATTAATGAGTGAGTGAGTGAAGTCGCTCAGTCGTGTCCGACTCTTTGCGACCCCATGGACTGTAGCATACCAGGCTCTTCTGTCCATGGGATTTTCCAGGCAAAGGTACTGGAGTGGGTTGCCATTTCCTTCTCCAGAGGATCTTCCCGACCCAGGGATCGAACCCTGGTCTCTCACATTGCAGGGAGACGCTTTACCGTCTGAGCCACAAGGGAAGCCTTGAGTATATGTTGGATAGGATGTAATTCCTTACTGAGATTTTGACTACAGGAAGAATCACTGTAATCTAGGCAGAGCAAAACTGGAGATTAGAGTCATGGACATGACCTGGTTTGGGCAAGAAGATTTAGGCCTGGGAGATGGAAAAGAGGCAGAAACCTCTACATCTTCCAGGAATGAAGATGTACTCACTTCAGTGTAAGTGAAGCGAAAAGTGAAAGTCACTCAGTCGTGTTCAACTCTTTTCAACCCCGTGGAGTATACAATCCATGGAATTCTCCAGGCCAGAATACTGGAGTAGGTAACCTTTCCCTTCTCCAGGAGATCTTTCCAACTCAGGGATCGAACCTGGGTCTCCTGCATTGTAGGCAGATTCTTTACCAGAGCTACAAGAGAAGCTCAAGAATACTGTAGTGGGTAGCCTATCTTTTCTCCAGTGGGTCTTCCAGACCCAGGAATTGGACCAACTGGTGTCTCCTACATTGCAGGCGGATTCTTTACCAACTGAGTTATCAGGGAAAAGGGGAAATCCCTATCATATGTGGTTGCATTGCCAAAGGCCACAACACTACATTTCTTTCTCAGGTCTGTTCTTGGGATTGGCAGAGCAGAAAGCGGGCAAAGCTCAGGGAGGGAGGACAGAGTCATGAGGATACAGATTCCCCAAAATACCCAAGACATTTGCATTATTCAAAATCCCCAACCAACCAATCGAGAGGGTCCCAGTTCAGACTACATGCTCATTCAGAGCACTTTGAACAGATACAGGGTAAACCCTGGGAAAACCACAGAGGAAGCAATGCATATATGTGTTGTACAGATAAGGAAATGGAGATTTGTAGTGGCATATAAATAAATAAGTTCATGATTTCCCAATTATTTAGATAGCTTCTTCTTTTTTATCGCAATATTTTTCTAGGTTTTTTGCTTGTTTGGGATATTTTCTACTAACTGTATTAAAGCTTAAAAATTAAACCTTCTAGGAGTCCAACCTACCGAAGTTCTCTTCTGAGTTCTTCAGCTCAAATATAATTTAGGATATCTGCTCTCAAATGTTCAATTGATTTTTAATAAATTGGCATTCTATACGAAAATTATTTTTTATTTCTACTAATTTCATTTTTAAAATCTTTATATAGTGTTTGTTAGAATTCCTTTTAATCTAACTCCAACATGTTAATCTATATGAGTCTTCTTTTTTAAAAAATTTTTCTTTTATTGATCATAGTTCTTGCACTTTGCACAGGATTGTGTTTTTGATTCTGCATCAAACATTCTGTTATGCTAGTCACTAAGGAAAAAGATCAAAGATACACAGGGTGGTTTGTGGCTGGGGAATTGACATGCACGTATATGACTGACTGTACCTCGTCTCCACTTTATCATTCTACCCCATGCCTCCTTCTCTCAACCTGATGTTCTGTGTAGATGCCGAGGTGTCAGATCATAATTGACACCCACACCTGCACTGCCAGGTGTCTCTTAAGGCGACTATATTGACAGTGTCTGTGTGTATCCTGTGATCTGTGTATTTGATATGTTGCTTGGTAATGTGTGCACAGGTTTTTAGCTTTTTTACGATCAGAAGTAGATGATCATTTCAGGATGGGTGTATGTGCTGAGGGACTGGTAATGGAGAAGAGCATTGTAAACTTACTCAGTTTGTTCTAGAGAGTTGCAGTACCTGCATCCCTGCAGAAATGACACTGCTGTTTTCACCACTTTCCCATTCGAAACAGCAATTCATTGTGTTACGTCTTATTTATCATGGAATAAACCAATGCAGTGCTTTATATTTCATAAAATTACTTATATTTTAAATATTGGTCATATGCATATTGGATTGAGGGGTTTTCCTATTATTTATGATGATACATGACTTAACACTAGTAGGGAGCCAATTTCCTGAGACAATGGTGCCTTATCAAGTCTTCCTTGAAACTTCACAGGAATGTTTATGTTCCAAAGGGACATTCAACTATTAACCTAAATTTCACCAAGATGATGATGTGGAACAGAAACACAGTTGACCTTCTGTGAATATGCAGTTTGTGAGAGAACTAAACCTTCCTGCCGGAAGCCACTGAGAATCTGAATCACAAGTGAACACACTATAACCATGTCTGTCCTGAGTGATGCATGACTTAATGTCTTTGGAAGAGAAATTTCCCAATATAGAGTCACCATCTTCCTCAAAACCTCAGGGAGAGGTCACAGGAGGGGGACTGTAAAAGGTATAATCCTTCTCCAAGGTAGACCTTGGCTCAAGGCAAAGTTATAGTACCCACCTCCCATGAGATCTTGGAAAATTCACATCCCCTCTGTGTCTCCTCATCTACAAAATGGGTTATTGAGAGTGTTATGTAAATGCAACTCTGCACTTAAATAATTTGGTCAATTTGCACATTATACTGCTCAGTGTGAATCCACAATACATTTTATCTGATACTACTCAGTAATTTATTGGTGGTCCCAGCTCCTTAGGGTTGGAAGGAATTCCGGTTGACTGACAGTAAAGTGAAAGTGAAGTCACACAGTGGTGTCTGACCCTTAGCGACCCTATGAACTGTGTAGCCCACCAGGCTCCTCTGTCCATGGAATTTTCCAGGCAAGAATACTGCAGTGGGTTGCCATTTCCTTCTCCAGGGGATCTTCCTGACCCAGGGATTGAACCCAGGTCTGCCGCATTGCGGGCAGATGCTTTACCACCTGAGCCACCAGGGAAGCCGGTTGACAGTAAGAGACCCAGTATCTCTGAAGCCTGATAACCTCAGAAGGGATTCAATTCCATCTTTGCTAGTTCTGGGCTATGGATAGTGGGACCAGCACATTGCCTGAAGTCAGGTTTTGAACAATGAAGGTCCAGCTGGTGCGGTGGGAAATGCCGCATGACTAGGTATATGAGGAGTCAGGGTCAACTCCCCACAAGCTAGACTCTAGGATTTATTGCTAAAAGGAAATTCTACTCCTGAAAACTAATCCTTTGGAACCAGCAATCCCAAACAAAATGGAAGGTACAAATCTTTCCAAGTGTGATGATCCCTAGGAAGCTCAGCTTCAGGAAGGATGCAGCATCAGAGCTCCAGGAACTGTGATGCCTAGGAATCTTGCCTTTTCTGCCTCCTCCACTCTGGGTCTTTTCACAGAGTGGCTTCAACTCTGGCCCATCATTCCCCACCACATACACTGGACTGGCCCACTCCTTCCTTTTTGCTTCCTTTCATCTCTGCTTCTCTGTACAGTTGTTCCCCTCTGTCACTTTCTGTCACTCTCTGGGACTTGACTCTTACCCCTCTCTCTCAATCACTGTTTCTCTCCCTGCTTCTCCCTTCCTCTGTCTCTCTCTGCAGGCCCTCAGGCATGCTGCTCCAGTCCATCACTATCGAGGCCCACAGGGCACCAGTTCTCCCAGTCCTCCTACCCTCATTGGCAAGATTTGGCCCAGGTTCTGCTCATAGTGGGTGAGAATCTGTTTTAGAGACTGCTCATACTGATATTATCTGCTGCCCTGGGGCTCCCAGCTATTCCTGGGCAGCCCAGTCACACTTTGGACCTGTTGGTGGCCCAGCCTTGACCCCAGAGCTGCTGGAGGACTTTGGTGCCTCTGCCACCTGGAAGGAGGGGGGACCCTGCAGGCTCCAAGGGCTACTGGGGCAGGATGGGTTGGATTGGGGGACTTGAAGGGAGATAGATATTTCTACCCAACACCTTCTTCTAGACACTGATGGGGGTCTCAACCATCACTGCACATTTGTCAATAAAGAGATTGTGGGAGGCTTAAGGGAGCTCATGGGACTTACTAAGGAAACTTTTGCATTACCCACCCCACTCAGAGCCACCTGGATTTGTGCTATTAGGGACAGCTGGAAGGTGGGGGAAGAAGAGTACTAGGCCTGGATTAGTGCAGGACCCCCGCATTGGACTCCCTCAGCCACTCCTGGCACCTCCTCCATCCTTCACAATAAGAAATGGCCACTTCATGGGGACAGAAGCCTGTCTCTCTGATGACCAGACACCCCTTTGTCTGACAGGATCCGTGCACTCAGTGAGTATTTATAGACTGAATAAACACAACCATCCCTAGGTCCAGACATAGGATGTGTCCAGCACCTTGGAAGGATCTATTGGGCCCCCTTGCACTCAACACCACATCCACGGATGCCCCTGCTTCTGCCCCATTGCTGTAGGTCCTGCCTGTCTGTGACCTGAGTGTCAATGAATCACACCCTGTGTACACAATGGGTGTGACTCTTGGTCCTCCAGGAAGCAGACACTGACACAGAGATAGAACTGTGGAAGGTTTATTAGGGCTGACAATGGGAGAGACAGTAGTGGAAGGGGCAGGGAAACATTCGGGCCAGAATGTAGATCTGACACCTTCTTTAAATATACAATTACCATAATCTGCTTGTCATGGCTCAAAATCCTCTTCAAATTTAAACTGGTTCTCCTTTAAGGGAAAGACATTCTGATTTATTTCAATGTAATCTGAATTTTCCCTACACGCATTTTGCCTTCTCTAACACATCTGTGATCTCTGATGAACACTTTACTGTGTGGCTGCATCTATGACTCTATACATAATGAAAACAATTCTTATCAGATCTCTGAATGTACACACTCTCTTACTTTCTTTTTTAACTAGTAGGACATGAATTTTTACAGGGGAAAGAGTGTCTTTGCCTTGTCTTTTAAAGCACAGATTACTAAGCTCTAGGCCTCAGGGCGTATATCCTTAGGTTAATTTAATGTATTTTCCAGAATATCTTTGATGATTCTGTGTGTAGACATTTTCTTTTAAACTACAAGAGCAGTGAGCGACAAACACGTCTCAGCCAGTCTGCAAAATTCTATATGTACTTGATCTCATCTTTCTCACGATGACATCAGAAATCAATATTATCCCTGTTTTAATGATAAAAAGCTCACACTCTGTCTAGGTCCCACTGAGTATTAGGGACTGAACAACAGGTATACAAGCAAAGAATCATGTACAATATACTGTGAGGAAAATGCGGGAGATGCAAAGCTGACAGTCAGGGGTGGAGACTAGAGGATGCAAGGATGTGGTGACAGGGGTCCTGCAGGAGTGGCCCTGGATCAACCTTGAATTCCCTGGGAAGAACCTGCCTTATGTTGAAGGCCAAGGCAGCTATTCAGCTCATCTAGATCCTGACTGCATTTTCAAATCATTGGACCAAAAAAAAAAAAAAAAACCAAACTTCAGCCCCACAAAATATTCTGAAAGAACCAAGTTAAACATCCCTGTTTATCCAGAGCCTTCTTTCACCCATAACCAGAACTTTCAGAAATGCAGTGAAAACAATAATCCGAATGAGACATTATCTAAGGGCTTTACGGCAACAATGGCATCTAAAGGGGATAATGCATCGCCAGCACTGTGTCATTTCAGCACACAGCGGCCCCGTGTGCACATCTTACTGCCTTCAGAGTTCCTGCCCAAACTGTTTGCCCTGCTGGGAACGGCCTTCCAGTTCCATCTAAGTGACAGCACCTCACTTTTTACTTTTTCTTCTAAAACATCCTATGTATACCTGTGTGACTCACAGATTCCTCTTTTGCACTCTAGGGCCTTGAACTGGTGCTTGTGTTACGATGATCACAAGTTCTGGGTCACTTATGTATCATTTATCTCTCTCTTCTGTTTCTCTCAGGGGATATTTTAATTCTTGAAATTAGGCATGTGTCTTACGTTTCACAGAACCCAACAAGTGGTTTCTGTATGAGGCGAATCTGCAAAACTGGTATTTCTCTCATTCTCTAAAAAGCCTCTTTTCTTCTCTGCAAGGAACACCTGATGCCCAGCTCAGTTTGGGTGACCAGCCCATCAGTACATGTGAAGACCAGTCCATCATATGCATGTCCTAAGAAACTTGAGGCATAAATGTTACAATGACCTCAGTCAGGTTTGTCTTTGCATTACAAAGCCATCAGTATACATATCTGCATTGCCACTAAAACTCAAAAGAAAAATAAATGAACATGCTTCACAAATTAGCATACTCTTCAGATCATCTTACCATCTTAAAGATGTGGAGGCATTGGGTGGGGTCCCAGAGGAAGCCAGGGTGGAGGAGGTGGAAGAGGCCCACAGCCCTTGAGTGGTGATAAAGGGCAGCCCATGGGGTAGGGCATGCAGGGTGGTCATGGGAAAGGAAAGCGCCCTCTTGCATCCATACTGACCTGTAGAACAGAAGTTTAAAATATGCTGATATGACAGACAAAAGCCCCAATATCAACAAAAGCTGAAACCCAATGAAGCAGGTCCCAGCACCTCGTACCCTCCTCTCTTCCAGGTTCCAAGAGAGCAGCCTAATGCCAGAGAACTCCACACATCTTTCTAGGTCCTGCCCACAGCACTGGTTAAAAGGGTATAAAACACTGTTAACACATGCTAATGCCTGCATCTGTAAATGTATAACGTCAAGGGTCCTAGCTCAGAGGATTAACAGAGGAAATACCAAAGGTCTAAAGTAGCATATTCCTGACAGGAAGGCCTCCATGTGCAGAAGAACCCTCCACCACTCCTTCACTACCACCAAAGAAACTTGTTCTTTGTACACTAAAAAGAGAGGGAATGAAAGGAAATGAAAAGCCCATTCTCTGCACATGGAATCATAGCTACTCCTAGGAAAAGCTCTGCCTGCAAGATCACGCCCACATCCTCTGTGTTTCCTTAATGACAAAGGAGACCTAATCTCCTTGGACGCGCTGCCCATGGGCACAAAGATGTCTAGGGAGATGGGGATTCCTGGAGTCCTGCAGGGGAGCCGTGCATCTGTTTTAAGATTTCAGGGAATCCTAAACCGATAAACAGACAGGCCCAGTTTCATTTATCTTAATACACAGGAAATTCTGAACTTTAACTACCCTATGGGAAATGCGTACTATGGAAAAAAAAGAGTTGAGCACTCTAAATAACAGAACTAAGTCAAATGTGTTTTGATTTCAGGTATATAAATCCTGTGATGTAAGATGAGAGAGGTGTCAGCTGTAACAGCTTAAAGGGCACAATACAACCTGCTCACATGCACACAATGTAAGGACTTGTTGGAAATCACCCCAGCAGGTTATTATTGACCTTCACTACTCTGTTTAGTGTACATGTTCCACTAAAAATATAATATTTCTGAAAATTGAGATTTTTAAATCTAGTTGTCACTAGAATGATTCTGTTTAGCGTATTTTCCAACAGAGATGGGGTAGCAATGAATTACGAAATTTATATTACCCAAGCAAGTTATGACCAACCTAGACAGCATATTAAACAGCAGGGACATTACTTTGCCAACAAAGGTCCATCTAGTCAAGGCTATGGTTTTTCCAGTGGTCATGTATGGATGTGAAAGCTGGACGGTCAAGAAAGCTGAGTGCTGAAGAATTGATGCTTTTGAACTGTGGTGTTGGAGAAGACTCTTGAGAGTTCCTTGGACTGCAAGGAGATCCAACCAGTCCATCCTAAAGGAGATCAGTCCTGGGTGTTCATTGGAAGGACTGATGTTGAAGCTGAAATTCCAGTACTTTGGCCACCTCATGCGAAGAGTTGACTCATTGGAAAAGACCCTAATGCTGGGAAGGATTGCGGGCAGGAGGAGAAGGGGATGACAGAGGATGAGATGGCTGGATGGCATCATCGACTTGATGGACATGGGTTTGGGTAAACTCCGGGAATTGGTGATGGACAGGGAGGCCTGGAGTGCTGTGATTCATGTGGTTGTAAAGAGTCGGACACGACTGAGCGACTGAACTGAAGTGAAGCACATTAAATTTTCACAGAACACACAAAGGTACAAAATAATAGTAACATCACGTTTCAGTAATCTAGTAACATTCCCAAATACAGGAGATCAGGAGGGAGTCAACTGTGCCAGGAGACTTAAGTATGGAGCTATCTGTCATCCTCCTCACATTATTTCCAGGAACACACAGTGGGCAGGCCTCAGGAACACACAGTAGAAAGTTGGGCAGGCCTCAGCCTCTAAGCACTTATGGTTCTGGTTGTTGTTGAGTCATTCAGTTGTGTCTGACACCTTAGGACACCATGGACTGCAGCACGCCATGCTTCCCTGTCCTACACTACCCCCCAGAATTTGCTCAAACTCATGTCTATTGAGTCAATATTGCCATCCAACCATCTCATCCTCTGTCACCCCCTTCCCCTCCCACCCTCAATCTTTCCCACCATCAGGGTCTTTTCCAATGAGTTGACTCTTCACATCAGGTGGCCAAAGTACTGGAGCTTCATCTTCAGCCTCAGTCCTTCCAATGAATACTCAGGGTTGAGTTCCTTTAGGATTGACTGGTTTGATTTCTCCTGTCCAAGGGACTCTCAAAATCTTCTCTTAGCACCACAGTTCAAAAGCATCAATTCTTTGACAATCAGCCTCCTTTATGTCCAACTTTCACATCTAGTACATGACTACTAGAAAAATAATACTTTGACTATACGGGCCCTTCTTGGCAAAGTAATATCTCTGCTTTTTAACACTCTGTTTAGATTTGTCTTTTCTTCCAAGGAGCAGGCATTTTAATTTCACGGCTGCATTCACCATCTGCAGTGATTCCAGGGCCCACTGGGCCACGCTCAGTAAATCTTTAATCCAATTTTCTGCTGATGGGTAGGGTTGTGCTCCTTATCTCTAGTTTGGCCTTTCACCACCAGACTGGGTGAGTTTCATCCAGTTTTCACATGCCCATCTGGGTGTTGTCTCTGCTTTGGCTCAGCCTCTTCATTCCTTCTGGAGCTATTTCTCCACTCTTCTCCAGTAGCATATTGGGCAACTACCTGCCCGGGGGGGTTCATCTTTCACTGTCACATATTTTTGCCTTTTTATACTGTTTATGGGTTTCCCAAGGCAAGAGTGCTGAAGTGGTTTGCCATTGCCTTCTCCAGTGGACCATGTTTTGTCAGAACTCCACTATGACCCATCGGTCTTGGATGGGCCTCCACAGCATGGTTCATAGTTTCACTGAGTTACGCAAGGCTGTGATCTATTTGATCATTTTGGTTAGTTTTCTGTGATTGTGGTTTTCATTCTGTCTGCTCTCTGATGGTTGTGGATAAGAGACTTGTGCAGGCTTCCTGATGGGCAGGACTCTCTGTGGGGAAAACGGAATCTTGCTCTGGTTGGCAGGGCCATGCTAGTAAATCTTTAACTAATTTTCTGCTGATGGGTGGGGTTGTGCTCTCTCCGTCTATGGTTTGGCCTGAGGCGGCCCAGTCCTATGGTCTGTAGTCTCTAAGGAAGGGCTATAGTCTCTGTGGTAAGCCTAATGGCAACCTCCTCTAGGAGGACTTATGCCAACATGCCATGCTTCTTAGGAATGCTGCTGCCAGTGCCCCTGACCTCATGACAGACCACTGTCAACCCATGCTTATGCCGGTTCTGGGAGTGATACCAAATGTGACTAGCTGAAAACAGAGAAGCCTGTAGATTCCTGGGGAGGAGTTTGCTTTCCCAAGTAAAAATGACATGGTAGATATAGCACAATCAACCACACAATCTAGAGATGAAGAAAGGGTGTTGTATAAAAAGAAGTTTCCAGAAATAGTTGCAACCATAAATGACCACAGCATTTACCTGGCCCTTTGTACATCCTTAGTAGGGAAAGAATTGCTGTTTCTCATGGGAGCCATGCCAGGTCCTGTATCTGATAAAGGAGAAGTGATTGGAGGTTTATTCAAATTTGTACAGATTCTGAGAAAGAAAAACAATCCTACATACCTTCTTCCACCACCTTACACTCTTTCCCACTCTCAGGTCCATTACCAGAGGTCAAGGGTTTCCCCCATGCCTCAAGTGATCCCCAGGAGGCGAGCAAGACCCTGACTTTTGAGGAAGACCACAGGGCCAGAATTCATGTATTTTCAAAACTAATCAACCAACTGTGGATGGTCTCAACTAGCTGGAAATCAACATTGAAGCAACCGTTTCCCAAAACGGTTGAGGAAATCCCAATTTAATCTCAGATTAGAAACTGAAATGAGAATATCCTTGGATAGGCAGAATATCAACAAACCCTCACCATGAAGAACAGGAGTTCTTTTTTTGGGCCACAGGGGGATTTTTCAATTTTCCTGTCTCTGTATAAGTTGTCTTCTATATGTGACCAGGTATTATATAAATATTCATAAAGGGAAATAGACTAATTTTATAGTAATGAGAAAAGGAAAGCTGTGGAGATTCATCAGTGAAAGTGTCAGGTCATGGCGATGATGTTAGAGGAGCAAAATTACATAGAAATTTAATGGAAATTAAGTGGACTACCTAACCCATTGTAAAATAATAAAACAAATAGAATAAAGGAACATCCAAAAACAGTAAATGAATGCCTATTTTGCTAATAAAAAGAATAAATTCTCTCCTATATTTTCAAGGTGGGGAAGCAAGCTTGGACCCACTTGCCCTCCAGGCTCTCTCTTTAGTTAGAGGAACCAAGGTTGGGGGCTAAGGGGATGGGGAAGGTCCCCAGTAAGTGGTGGGGCCTTAGCTCCACCAATCACAGGGCACAGGCTGAGAAAGTCATTCTGACTGAGGAATCTGAGGAAAACATCTTCTGTCACTCCTTGAGACAACTTCTTGTCTTCAGTAAGCACTGGTTATTGTTCCCAGGCAACACGATCATCATTCACAGGAGAAAGAATGACATGGTGCGGTTTTGCAGCAGGTGTTAAGTTGTTGCACTTCACAATGTGCTCCCTACCTCTCCCTGGGAGTTTCTATGTCTCAGATCTTCCCAGCACCTGGGTTTCGGCATCCCGTATTTCTCTTGCAGCCCCTGTTTTTCAATTATTGCCAGTCTTGAATATAGAAAAAGAATGGACTTCAGTGAGAATTCCAACACCAGTCCTTGACTAGACACTAATGTCTTAGCCCTAATACCTCAAAGACACCCTTAAAAACTGTACAGGAAATCCCATACTTGTGTCTCAAGTAGGCGGCTTCCTTGCTCTGCTCTGCCATCTCTCTCTCCAAAATCCGACCCTTGATCTGTGGGAGGAAAAGCACACCCAAGTTCAGTTGTGGGAATGACAACACGAAGGAGAGAAAGAAAAAAAAAATTACCCAGTTGTCCTGAGCCTTCTTCTCAAGAAGAGAAATCTGAAAAAGGCAACACATGAATAAACTCCCCAGGATTGGGAATCTAAGGACCCCTCTTCAGCGCCTGAGGTGCTCAGTAACTTGGGTGGAGGCGGGTCACCTGGTGTCTGAAGCTGACCTCCTCCTGCTGCAGTTCTTCTTGCATTTGTTCAATCTGTTGCCTGTGAGTTATAATACAATTGCTTTCATCACATAAAGCTTAACACTGAGCATGATTTTAATACTTGCCCAAGTTCCCGTTATCCTCATCTCTATCTCCAAATATAATTTAGGAATACATATAAAGCACTTTTCACATGATTAGAAAGTGTCAGTAAGAACAAATCTACCATTAACATCCTTCGCTTATTTATTATTTTAGATAATGCCTACAGGCTTCTGAGTTGATATAATTCCCATACATTTCCAAAATTTCTCTCATTATTGTGTGATGAGTGACTGATCATAAAGCTTTGATTCTCTTTTTACTTATATTCTTACCATAATTTCCAGGGTTGCCAAAACCAGGTCCCTTAGTGACACTACTGTATTAGTGGACGCAGTTCTTCCTAAAACAAGGTGCATTCTCAAGTAACTTCAACTAAGTTTCCATACAGTCTGGCCAGCTTTGGGGATCAGTATATTTTTAGTGACTTAAATGGTTTGTTCTTTGTAATACTTATCTTTTCCCATACATTCTCTATGTATATTTCTTCTGAACTTTTGGGCTAATTGGTGCCAAACATTGTACAAAAGTTAAAATCAAAAACTCAAAAGTAATTTCATGAACCACTGGTATTTAGTATTTAACCTTACTTGTAATTGTGTGCTTCTGCTGAAACTAATTTCAAATTTCCCTCTGCAGCTGACAGCTGATTCTCCTTTTCCATCCACTCACATTGTTTCTTTTTCAGTTTCCTAAGATGGAAAAAGATATATACATTGCCCAGTAGCCAGTGTGAAATTCGGACTTCCTTATCTCCTAGAATTCTGAAGGTCTAGCTTCAAATGTTCCTCGCCACCACCCCATCCGTGTGTAGATTGACAACACAATCCGATGAATGAACTGAAGTCCCCCATGGAGGATTAAAGTAAAACCAAACTCTGACCTGCTAGGAAGTCTCTCTGCAGTCTAAGTTTTCTCTTTACAGTTCTTTACTCCTATTCATTCATCATAAAGTCTCATAAATAACCTACTTGGTGCCCTCCCAGGGTCAGTCTTGCATTTGAGATGGTAAAGACTCAATTTGTGTCAATGTGGAAAATGATGCCTGACCACTCATCCCAAGTAAACACATTATGATGAAGCAGGGGATCATAATTAGTTTTATGCCTCCATGGGGAGCCCTGATTCTTCATCCAGGCTGTGTATGGATGCAGACAATCAGCCAAAGAGAGTCTTCCATGATATGGCTTCATTAACACTCTCCAATAACTATCCAGAATTTCTATGGTTCAGGAGTGGAATCCCTACCTCTTTTTCTAAGGAAAAAATAAAAAAAATCCTCCCCCCCCAAAAAAAAGATCCAAGAAGAAAAAGCAAATCTTAGTGCTGTGTTAAAATGATGTGGACCGTCACACAGTCAGGGTGTCATCTCTAGGAGACAGATTTCAGATGGAAAACTAATAGCTCCAGGGTATTAACCTACTTTCACAAGACTGAGTCATTGATATTGAGAACAGTGAAGGTCAATGGCTTAACAAAGCCATTGCTGTTTTTTATCAGATTATTTTGTTCATGGTTCCAGTTCAAATGGTTTCAATCTGATATTTTTCTATGGGATCATATGCAAAATTCAAAAATTCTAGAAACAAGGATAAAAACACTAAGGAGAAAAACGTACCTGTATTTCTGTCTGGTCTCCCAGGCAATCTTTAAGCAAATGCTTTAGACTGGCTGTAATGTAGTGGTTGTATGGTAAGCTATTGAGTGCAGAATAAAGTGTGACTTGACAGAGGGTTGGGAGAACCAGACAATGTGCTGGAACTGAAACTTAAAGGACAGTGTAAATGGAACCAGAGGGGATCCAGGTATTAATTTAATTGATACTGGGACAATGCCTCTACTACCTAAAAAAACTATAAGAAAGAATGTGTGATGATCACTTAGAACAGAAAGAAAAATGTGGATTATGGAAATCAAGGTAGGATGAATGTGTTGGATGAATTTGGCAAAAATACCCTGGAACCTATTCTAAAAGAAATACGATTATCTACATTGGTTGACACATTCATTTATACAACAGTATTTGGAACATATGAACATCTTACTCTTCTGCAGCCATTTTTCTTTGTTCATAGAATTCAACAAGGAAGGCTTCCTTTCTCTTCAGCATTTTTAATTCCACTTCCTTCTCTGCTTTCACAGACCTCAGTGTATCACAGATGTCTTTCAGGTTCTTTTTATCTTCTGTAAGGAAGGCATTTTCTTTGGGTGAGAAGTTGTTTGGGGTGGGGATAAAAGTGAGGAAGAACCCTGAAGGCAAGAAGAATTCTGCGCCTTCCCCCAGCAAACTTATTTCCATTATGTGGGGCCTTCCTCCCAACAAACAACGTACCTACAAGTTGGCAGTTTTTGTTCCTCAAGGCTCTCAGCTCTAAATTCTCAAGTTCAGCACTGGCATCTTGTAACTTTAAACAGACATGAAAAAAAAAACAAAACACTCAAGAAGTAATGATCCACAACAATATGAGTATACTTAACACAGGAGGGTTGTGCACTTAAAAGGGTTAACATGGTTCATTTGATTTATGTGCATTACAGCATAATCAAAAATTGGTAAGGAAGGTATGGAAGTAAGATGGCAGAGGACAAGGACCTTGATGTCACCTCCTCTCACAAAAACATCAGAATCAAAACTAATTGCTGAATAACCATAGATAAAAATGACTGGAACCTAGCAAAAAAAAAAAAAAAAAAAAAGGATCTACATTCAAAGACAAAGAAGAAGCCACAAGAAGACAGGATCAAGGCTGCAACTGCAAAATAACCAAGTCCCATACCCGCCGGATGCCTGCCTGCCTGCATGCATGCTCATTCATGTCCGACTCTTTGCAACTCCATGGATGGTAGCCCACCAAGCCCCTCTGTCCATGGAATTTTCCAGGCAAGAAGACAGGAGTGGGTTGCTGTTTCCTTCTCCAGGGGATCTTCCTGACCCAGGGATTGAACCTGCATCTCTTGTGTCTCCTGCACTGGCAGGCGGATTCTTTACCAGCTGAGCCACTGGGGTGGGTGACCCTCAATCTGGAAAATAATTATATCACAGATGTTTTCCCATAGCAGTGACAGTTCTGAGACCCATGTCAGTTTCCCCAGCCTGAGGATCTGTCACTGGGATGAGGAACCCCTGGAGCATTTGGCTTAGAATGTCAGTGAGGCTTGATCACAGAAATGCCACAGGACTAGGGGAAAGAGACACTCCACACTTGGAAGGTGCAATCAAGGTCTCATGAGCAATAGGACCCAGGGAAGAAGCAATGACTTCATAGGAGCCTGGGCCAGACCTACCTGCTGGTCTTGGAGGGGGCTCCAGGAGGTAGAGGCAGCTGTGGCTCACTATGGGGACAGGGACACTGGTGATGGAAGTACTGTGAAATACTCACTGACATCAGCTCTCTGGGAGGCTGCCCTTTTGTTACCCAGACCTGGCCCCACTCAAGACACTGTAGGCTCCAGTGTTGGGATGCCTCAGGCCAAACAACCAGCAGGATAGGAACACAGCCCCAGTCATCAACAGGCAGGCTGCCTAAAACCTTTCTGAGCCCAGAGCTATCTCTAAACATACTCCTTACCTTGGCACTGCATGCCAAAGGAACAAGACCCAGCTCCACCCACCAGTGGATTGGCACAAGGCGCTTCCACCATGAGGCCTGCACAAACCTCTAGATCAACCTCACCCAGCAGAAGGCAGATTCCTGCAAGAAGAAGCAAGAGGAAGTACAAGCCTGCACCCTATGGAAAAAAGACCACAAACACAAAACGTCAGATGACAAAATGAGACAGCAGAAGTATATGTTCCAAAGGAATAAGTTAAAACCACAGATGAACAACTAAGTGAAGTGGAAGTGGGCAATCTACCCAAAAAACAATTCAGAGTAATGATAGTAAACATGATCTAAGATCTCAGAAAAATAATGGAAGCACAGACCTAGAAGATACAAGAAATGTTTAACAAAGAGCTA
This sequence comes from Bos grunniens, assembly GCF_055505025.1. NCBI lineage: Eukaryota > Metazoa > Chordata > Mammalia > Artiodactyla > Bovidae > Bos > Bos grunniens. The sequence goes on from NC_141189.1 coordinate 24,466,613, forward strand.
AAAGAAACAAAGAACAGAAAACAGTGCTGGAGGATACAATAACTGAAATGAAAAATACAGTAGAAGGAATCAATAGCAGAATAAATGATGCAGTAGAGTACAAGTAAGCAGCTGGAAGACAGAATGTTGGAAATTACTGCCATGAAACAGATTAAAAGGGCAGAAAAGAAAAGAAATGAACACAGTCTAAGAGACCTCTGGGACAACACTAAATGTACCAACATTTGCATTATGGGGGAGAGAGAGAACAGAGAGAGAAAGAGCCTGAGAAAATACTTGAACAGATAATAGCTGAAAACTTTCCTAACATGGGAAAGCAAACAGTCAGCCACATTCAGGAAGTTCAGGGAGTAGCACAGAGGGTAAACTCAAGGAGGAATACACAGAGACACATATTAATCAAACTAACTAATGCTAACCCTAGCCCTAACCACCAAACCAGCTTTAACATAGCAATGCCAAAGAATGCTCAAAGTACCACACAATTTCACTCATCTCACATGCTAGCAAAGTAACGCTCAAAATTCTCCAAGCCAGGCTTCAGCAATACGTGAACCGTGAACTTCCAGATGTTCAAGCTGGATTTAGGAAAGGCAGAGGAACCAGAGATCAAATTGCAAACATCTGCTGGATCACTGAAAAGGCAAGAGAGTTCCAGAAAAACATCTATTTCTGCTTTATTGACTATGCCAAAGCCTTTGACTGTGTGGATCACAATAAACTGTGGAAAATTCTGAAAGAGTTGGGAATACCAGACCACCTGACCTGCCTCTTGAGAAACCTATATGCAGCTCAGGAAGCAACAGTTAGAACTGGACATGGAACAACAGACTGGTTCCAAATAGGAAAAGGAGTATGTCAAGGCTGTATATTGTCACCCTGCTTGTTTAACTTCTATGTAAAGTACATCATGAGAAACGCTGGGCTGGAAGAAGCACAAGCTGGAATCAGGATTGCCGGGAGAAATATCAATAACCTCAGATATGTAGATGACACCACCCTTATGGCAGAAAGTGAAGAGGAACTCAAAAGCCTCTTGATGAAAGTGCAAGAGGAGAGTGAAAAAGTTGGCTTAGAGCTCAACATTCAGAAAACGAAGATCATGGCATCTGGTCCCATCACTTCATGGGAAGTAGATGGGGAAACAGTGGAAACGGTGCTAGACTTTATTTTTGGGGGCTCCAAAATCACTGCAGATGGTGACTGCAGCCATGAAATTAAAAGACGCTTACTCCTTGGAAGGAAAGTTATGACCAACCTAGATAGCATATTGAAAAGCAGAGACGTGTCTTTGCCAACAAAGGTCTGTCTAGTCAAGGCTATGGTTTTTCCAGTGGTCATGTATGATGTGAAAGTTGGACTGTGAAGAAGGCTGAGTGCCAAAGAATTGATGCTTTTGAACTGTGGTTTGGAGAAGACTCTTGAGAGTCCCTTGGACTGCAAGGAAATCCAACCAGTCCATTCTAAAGGAGATCAGTCCTGGGTGTTCTTTGGAAGAACTGATGCTAAAACTGAAACTCCAGTACTTTGGCCACCTCATGAGAAGAGTTGACTCATTGGAAAAGAATCTGATGCTGGGAGGGATTGGGGGCAGGATGAGAAGGGGACGACAGAGGATGAGATGGCTGGATGGCATCACCGACTCGATGGACATGAGTTTGGGTGAATTCTGGGAGTTGGTGATAGACAGGGAGGCCTGGCGTGCTGCAATTCATGGGGTCGAAAAGAGTTGGCCATGACTGAGCGACTGAATTGACTGAAGGAGACAAAACAATCGAATTTCAAAAACTGTGAGATGCTGATGAAAGAAATCAAAGATGACAGAAACAAATGGAAAGTTATACCATGTTTTCATATTGGAAGAATCAATATTGTCAAAATGACCATATCACCCAAGAATCAATGCAAATTGTTCAAATTATTAATGGTATTTTTTGAAGACCTGAGGAGAGAGCAAAGAGGAACTAAACAGCCTTTTGATGAAAGTGAAAGAAGAAAGTGAAAAAGCTGGCTTAAAACTCAGCATTCAGAAATCAAAGATCACACATCCAGTGCCATCACTTTTTGGCAACTATATGGGGAAATAATGGAAACAGTGACGGAATTTATTTTCTTGGTCTCCAGAATCACTGCAGATGGTGACTGCAGTCATGAAATTAAAAGACGATTGCTCCTTGGAAGAAAAGCTACAATAAACCTAGAAAGCATATTAAAAAGCAGAGACATTATTTTGCCAACAAAGGTCTGTCTAGTCAAAGTTATGGTTTTTCCAGTAGTCATATATGGATGTGAGAGTTGGACAATAAAGAAAGCTGAGTGCCGAAGAATTGATGCTTTGAACTGTGGTGTTGGAGAAGACTCTTGAGAGTTCCTTGGACTGCAAGGAAATCAAACCAGTCAATCCTAAAGGAAATCAGTCCTGAAAATTAACTGGAAGGACTGATGTTGAAGCTGATGCTCCAATACTCTGGCCACCTGTTGTGAAGAACTGACTCATTAGAAAAGACACTGATGCTGGGAAAGATTGAAGGAATGAGGAGAAGGGGACAACAGAGGATGAGATGGTTGGATGGCATCACCGACTCAATGGACATGAGTTTGAGCAAGCTCCGGGAGTTGGTGATGGACAGGGAGGCCTGGCATGCTGCAGTCCATGGGGTCGCAAAGAATCTGACACGACTGAGTGAGTGAACTGAATTGAACTGACAGGGTCTAGTGAAATCCTACAACTCACAAGGAGAAACAAACAGCATTGTAAAAGTTAAACCAGAGCTGTCTTTTTGCATACAAACTGATGATGTTATTGTTTTGCTGCCTGGGATTATAAGCTGGAGCCCCGCAGACTGCAATTTGAAGTCTCACTCTTGGGGTGGAGCACCTCCCAGGATCATTTCCCAGTGGGGACTTCAGATTGTAGGGCTTCCCAGATGGCGCTAGTGGTAAAGAACCCACCTGCCAACAGTAAATGAGTGAAAGTTGCTCGGTCGTGTCTGACTCTTTGTGACCCCATGGACTATCCAGTCCATGGAATTCTCCAGGCCAGAATGCTGGAGTGGGTAGCCTTTCCCTTCTCCAAGGGATCTTCCCAACCCAGGGATCAAACCTTTACAGCCAGGTCTCCCACACTGCAGGCAGATTCTTTACCAGCTGAATCACAAGGGGAGATGAAGACATGTGGGTTCTATCCCCGGGTTGAGAATCCTTTGGACAGAGGAGCCTGGTGGGCTACAGTCCATGGAATCTCAAAGAGTCGGACATGACTGAAGCAGCTTAACATGCACACTCACACTTCAAATTGATATTAACAAAGGACTTTCCAATGCCGTTCAAGTCTGGATGTAGGTCAGTCCAATTTGGTGATGTATCTGCTATTACTTTTCTCTGTTGATTCTATTTACTATCTTTTAATGACTATATTGAAATTAGGTAAACTAATCTTCTATACAGAATCGAAACTTTATTTGTGTGTAATGAGTGGTTTATTTTGTTTGAATCCATTGAATTTAAAATGAAAGTAAAAACTTTTCGCAAAACATGCCATTTGCAGCAACATGAATGGACCTAGAGATTATCATACTAAATGTGGTAAGTTAGAGAAAGACAAATATATATATCACTTATATGTAGAATGTAAAAGAATGATACATATAAACTTATTTATAAGCCAGAAACAGATTCACAGACATAGAAAACAAACTTATGGTTACCAAAGAAGAATGGTAAGGGGATTAATTAGGAATTTAAGATTAAATATATACACACTACTATATTTCAAATAGATAATGAGCAAGGATCTACTGCATAGCACCAGGAAATCTACTCAATGTTCTCTAATAACCTATATGGGAAAAAATCTGAAAAAAGGATACATGTATATGTATAACCAAATCATTTTGCTGTACATCTGGAACTAATACAACATTTTAAGTCAACTATATTCCAATATAGAATTTAAAATAATTGAAAAGGAAGTATTGATTTTTCAGTTTTCTGAATTAAACAGTCTATGGGAGTAAAACTTGTTACCTGATTCTTCTCAGTGTTGAGCTGAACATTCTGTTCATGCAGTTCTTCAGGTTTCACTTCCACTTCACTGACACAAGCTTCATTAAAGGCACTTTCACACTGAAGCAAAACATTCTCATCAATGACTTAATTCCCAAGAAAAACAATTCCAAGCAAATATCATTTTAATCTTCTAAGACGTGAAAATCTTTTCTTTGTAAAAGCTAACTTATACAATGGAAATCCTGCAGCAAATATAGGTAGTTTACCTCTGAAATTCCTGAGGTGTTTGCTAAAATAGCATCTTTCATGTCCTCTGTAGAATTTTCTTTTTCCAGTATCTACATAGGATAGAAACAAGAAATGTACTGAGATGGACTGTATATCACTGAATGGACACACTCAGTGATATGCTGAAAAGTGGTAATATCAAACAAGCATATCCCAGGGTGATCCCTAAGTTTCATGTGATAGTAGATCCAGGGTGGGCCCAGGAAAAATGTCAAGCCCATAAAGAAATGCAGAACAAAGAAAGCCATGAAGGCACAAGTATTTCATAGCTTCATAAAATATCTTGCTCACTGAATAACAACAGAGATGACTGGATGACAAGGGTGGAAAATTGTCCATGTCAAACAGCTCATCAGTGGGTGTTCTTGATGGAAAAGAAAGAAAACTTTCCCAAATTCACATTGAAAATTCTTTGTTCAGCAGAAAGAAGGGTAGGGCTCATACAACTTGGCTAGATATTTTCCTTCACCTCTCATATATTTCCTGGGATTGTCTATGTGAAGGCAGTGCCAAATAGTGAGAAAACTCAGAAAATTAAAAAAAAAAACTTCCTAGTCTCTGAAACTGGAAAAGTCATGGGGATATGAGTATGTGATATTCCAGATCATTGTTCAGAAGGAGGTTCAGCTCCCAAACACGCACAATCTATGGTGGTGAATAGTAAGAGGAGATGGAGCCCTCAACTCACCCAATGCACAGAAAGCCTCAAAAGTCTAACTGTGATAAACTTAGCAGCCAAATTCTTACCAAGTTTGGTGTCTTGACATTCTGACCCCTCACAGATTGCAACCTAGCACGAGAACTTTGGAGGAGGTCATTCAGAGATTCAGTCGTTTTGAATGTTATTCAAAACAATTGTTTTGATGTTATCTCAATTGTTTTGATGTTATCCTTTAACAAAACAAATTGAATGAGTAATAATTACTCATTACTCTTCTGTTTTCAGAATGTAATCCCAGGTAGAGACAGGATTTTTACCTTAAACTTTAGTGCTTCATGAGAGAGCATCTTATTTTGTCTCCTAGTTTCTTAAAGACGTTTCTTTGAGTCATTGATCTATGCAAATATGTGCAAAAGGAAATCAGAGTTACAAATATGGATTACTGTGCCAGCCAAACCTATCTTTTGATTGTGAGTCCTTCTACAAATACAGAAAACAGTGCTTTACATCTATGGAGCTTGCTATGAACCTGGACTGTTTATGGAACATGAGAAATAGGATGGCAGGATGAAAGAAAACAAAGAAAAATAACTGAACTCTCAGAGGGGGAAGAAGCTGAAGGTAAAATCATGAAAAATAACAAAATAACAAAATAAATAACAAAATAAACAAAATAACAAAAATAATAAAATAACAAAATGATACCTTCTGTTCCATATTGGCTATATTTTCTGCAAGTTGTCTGTTGTCCTTCACAAAATTACTGATTTTCTCTGATATCTGTTTCAAATTAACTAAAGAGAGATAAAACAATTACTAAGATTTAGTAGAAAAACTCAGTTAAAATTGAATTATCTCAGTGTAAGCAGCAGACATACATTATCTTTTTCTTTTCTCTTTATATAACTTTACTATCATGTCTAAAACAAGCAAATTTTAGCTAGCAGAATTTGAAACCTAAGAAACATTATTTCAATGAGATTCCTATGTAAAACACTTTCAAAGATGAATAAAAACATTAAATCGACTTCTAAATTCTCCTCTATCTTTAAGTGCCATTCTCAGAAAATTCAGTCACTTCAGCTAGCTGTGTCGTCACCAAAGATGAGTATAGAAAAAAGCAAACATCCTGTCAACTTAAAATTCTTGCCTCCAATTACTAAGGTGAATATATATGTTGCTATAAGAAAAAGAAACTCCTTATTTCATCCAGCTTCAACTCACATCCAGGCCCTATGTGCAGTTCCACAGAAGGCAAGTTCGAAATGTTGACTGATAGGCTCTTGAAAGGCTTCCGATGTCTTCCTGATGCCCTGTAGATTGCCTTTCTCTTTGGAATTGAACACACTTGCATACAATGTGGGCTTCACTAACTTGGTGCTAGAGGACATAGTCCCTAAAAAATAGCATTTTCCTCCCAAGATGGAGATAATGTTAACATCAATTTTCGGGAAGACAGAATGCATAAAGCACCCAATCACAGGTGTATACACATGTATGAAGCCCCTGGTGGCTCAGACGGTAAAGAATCTGCTTGCAATGCAGGAGAGCCAGGTTCCATCCCTGGGTTGGGAAGATTCCCTGGAGAAGGGAATGGCAAGCCACTCCAGTATTCTTGCCTGGAAAATCCTATGGACAGAGAAGCCTGGGGGGTTAGAGTCCATGGGGTTGCTAAGAGTTGGACATGACTGAGTGACTAACACTTTCACTTTCACATGTATCAAGCTCAAGAATACAGCCTGCAATTCCAGACTCCTCCAACAGACATTTAATTCCCTCATCGGATCACACAGTGCAAACTTATCTTCTGTTTGCCCAAGGTGAAAGCTCAGATGCCGAGATCACTTATTACTGCCACCATTGCTGCATTCATTGTGATGAACACCAACATTTGAGGGCCTACCAAGTGCCAGCAGCCACCCTGCTCTCAACAGATAAGCCCACATAATCATCACTATCTATAAAGCACATACAGAATTCATTATCCCTATTTTGCATCATGTTCATTTCCACTCATTCTCCAGTGGCATGAATGTTTTCCTCCACTTCAGACTCATAACCCCTGGCTTCATCCTTTGTTGTGACACACAATGCCTGGCAATATCTGCATTCTTCCTTAAACCCGAAGCTTCTTCACTATGGTTTTATCATCTTCACCTTTCACCAAAAACTGGGTCATGACAGGTACTCATTCCAAACTTCAGTCTCATCATCCCTTGCTTCCTAACCATTTATATGCAAAATTAAATTCATCCTATTCTCCCCACTCCCCACTCTTGTGGTCTTTTCCTCATTCTTTTTTTTTAAATCTCAATGGATGGCAATTCCCTCTACAATAGCATTAGACTTCAACCCAGGAGGAGGAAATTTTTCAAGAGTAACCATCACAATATAAAGTAATATCCTCTAATTAAAAACTAAAAATAAAAATTATACTTAAAAAAACAAGTCAATTAGACAAATACAAAAAGTCACTGTATTTACTTCTAGCTGAATTAAAACTAACATCAAACACCAGTACTGAGAAAATATCACAAAGGAGTCTAAAGCTTAAACTCTTACCTTGAAATATTGGGGGCTTGACCTAGGGAAGGAAGAAACAAAATTAAATTTGATATCAAAACATATTATTTTAACAATCTATAGCTCCAGTAATTTGGCCACTTGATGCAAAGAGTCAACTCATTAGAAAAGACCCTGATGTTAGGAAAGATTGAAGGCTGGAGGAGAAGGGGGTGACAGAGTACAAGATGGTTGGATGGCATCACTCACTCAATGGACGTGAGTTTGAGCAAGAACTGGGAGATGGTGAACGACAGGGAAGCCTGGTGTGCTGCAGTCCATGGGGTTGCAAAGAGTTGGACAGGACTGAGTGACTGAACAGCAACAGCCAATAGTTCCTGATAAAATATCAAAATAATAATCCCCAAAATTATAATAATCATTTTGATAGTGATAATGATTCATATGATTAAAAATAACAACAAAAAAGAATTTACTATTTAAGTCGGGCTACTTCCTACACAATTTCTGATAAGGAACACAATGGTAAATAACTTATTTTTGACCAAAAGGTCTTTTTCAGTGAGTAAGTGAGTGAAGTCACTCAGTCGTGTCCGACTCTTTGCGACCCCGTGGACTGTATCCCACCAGGCTTCTCCATCCATGGGATTCTCCAGGCAAGAATACTGGAGTGGGTTACCATTTCCTTCTCCAGGGGATCTTCCCGACCCAGGGATTGAACCCATGTCTCTGACATTGGAGGCAGATGCTTTAACCTCTGAACCACCAGGGAAGATAGAATGGATAAAAGATCTTTTATATTCTACTAAATGAGCACCTATCTATTTAATTTTGATAATGCAATGTATTTTGTTTTGATAATCTTTTATTTTTAATAACACAATGTTATAAATATACTAAAGCATTGTTATTTTCTTAAATGCAATATGTACATTGCAGTTCAGAACCTAGGATTATTTAAAAGCTTCCAAAAGGAAAAGGCAAAATCTTTCTGCTGAGATATGCCTCTTAACTCACTAGAAGCTTTTCTGAAATCTTTCAGGGAGTTGGCTGCTTGACGAATTGATATACACTGAAACATATCATGGTTTGAATTTTCCAGACCAATGAAAATAGAGGGTAATCTATGGGAAAGAAAGTGGGAGATGGCTAGAGGAAGAGCACAAGCAACAAAAGAAAGGACAATAACATTTCAAGAAAGGAGAAATGTGCTTCCCAGATATGAGTTATAACCTGAGGAATTTTAGCTCAAGAAAATCCAGGCAGAGCTTCATCTTAATATTATGCAAAGATACATTTTCTTCACCTTAAAACATATTTCCTCATTCAAAATCATAAGCAATATTCAGATTGAGACTGAAAGCTTTCTGAGGCTAGCCCCAAGACTTGCCAAGATATTAGAATATCATTAACTTTACACACTGCACAGGAGTGAGCTTTACTGTCCTTTGTCACCTAATCCCCAGGCAGGGGCATGTGAAAAGAAGGATGGGGTCACCAAATACTTGATATTTATGTTTTCATCATGAAGAAAACGTTTTACAGATGGTCATTTTTCCACTGAGAATATAGTTCTTTGGCTCACTGAGTTCTTTAATAAAAAGATTAGAGTATTTTGCAAAGCATTTTCATTTCAAAGCTAATTTCTGTTAGAGTTTATACTCTAAAAGGAAATAAAGAGGAGAGTTGGACTCCTGGATTCTGGTCCAACTTGTAAGGAACTTGGAAATTGTCACTCATCCACAAACCAGACAAAAGCCAAAAGACTGGAAAAACACCAAAACTCTTTGTAGATCACTCAGAGAACTGAAGCCACAAGGCAAATTCTTGCTAGAGAATTAGAGAAACTGACCTGCAGATACAGGTAATCATCATTTACTGGAGCAGAGGCCCAAAGTCAGAATTCTCTACAGAACAGAACATCATGGGAGAGAAATCTATACTCTAATGGATGAAGTTCTGGGGGCTCTGTGTGGCCAAGGGAATGAAATTTAATAATGCCAGATTGCCCAGTGTTAGGGGATACCCTATGTTTCATCAGTTTTATCTTCGGGAATCCTAAAAGATATGTAAATATTGGGGGGAAATCTCCACATGCTGTTGACATGAGAGAGGGAAAAATAGTCATTTAAAAATAAACACTGTATTCTTTTCTATTTTTAAGTGGACAAAATATCAAACAAAAAAGGAAATTATAGGCCAGTATTACTGAAGAACAAACATGCAAAAATCCTCGACAACATATTCACAAACCAAATCCAGCAGTATATTAAAAGGATCATACTCTGAGATATGGGACTGATTTCAGGGATGCAAGGATGGTTCAATATCCACAAATCAATCAATGTAATACAACATATTCACAAATTGAAGAATGAAATCCCTATGATCACATCAATAGATGGAGAAAAATTCAGCACATATTTTATATATATATATATATATACACACACACACACACATACATACATATACATAACTACCTCAGCATAATAAAGTCCATCCATGACAAACCCACAGCTAACATCATATTCAATAGTGAAACACTGAAAGAATTTCTTCTAAGATCAGGAACAAGACAAGGTCATCTACTCTTCACTTTTATTCAACAAAGTTTTGGAAATCAGCAACAGCAATGAGAGAAGAAAAAGTAAAAAGCAATCCAAATTGGAAAGGAAGAAGTAAAACTGTCACTATTTGCAGATAACATGATACAGTATACAGAAAATCCTAAAGATGCCACACAAAAACAACGAGTTCATTAATAAATTTTGTAAATTTGAAGCATGAAAAATTAATATACAAAAATCTGTTGGTTTTCTATATAATAACAATCAACTATAAAAAAAAGAAATTAAGGAAACAATCTCATTTACACTTGCATTAAAAAAAAAAAAATCTGTGTTCAGAAACCTATGAGTTTAAAAAAACCCCGTTCTCAGAAACCTATGAGGCTGATGAAAGAAATCAAAGACATAGAAAGGTACACTGTGTCCATGGATTGGAAGAATTGATATTGTTAAAATGACCATACTACCCAAGGCAATCTATATAATCAATGCAATCCCTTATCAAAATACCAATGGCATTTCTCATGGAACACGGGAACCACCTGAAAGCGATCCCAATGTCCAAAGCTGGAACTATTTGAGCAACAAAATGAAAGAGGATTGCATTATTCTAGAAAAATCAAAATACATTTCAAGAAATCCATATGGAAATATTTCCCTTAGAGGATGAAATCTGCATGATTATGTAAATGCTCAGTTCTCCAAGATGTGAAATAGAACTCCCCACTCCTTGTGGTGTGCACACAGTAATTTCATCAGGGAGGATGTACACTGTGGCCAGGGGAGAAACACAAAAAGCACTGACTAAAGATCTTTTCTAATAATTTTAATAATACTTATAAATGGAGGAGTATACCATTTAAAAATTGTCAATCACTATTCTGAACACTTGCTGCTGCTGCTGCTACTGCTAAGTTGCTTCAGTCGTGTCCGACTCTGTGCGACCCCGTAGACGGCAGCCCACCAGGCTCCCCCGTCCCTGGGATTCTCCAGGCAAGAACACTGGAGTGGGTTGCCATTGCCTTCTCCGAAACTTACATGATAGTGTACATCAACTATACTTCAGTAAAGGAAGCCAAGCCCTCAAGAGAAACAATTTTACTAGAGTCTAAATGGGGTTTGGCCCAAAGACGAGGTGACATCGGCAAAGGGAAATGCCCAATTCCAATGCTCTCTCTCTCTCCTTCCTGTCTCATCTATGTTAAACTCAGCCTACCCTCTAGCCTGGTAATATAAAATCTTACATTAAAGGCCTATATATAATACCTCAGTTCCACCACAACAGGGCAAAATATGGAGCTAACAACAAATCCTTACAAGGCATACTAAAAGAAGAAATCACACAGTTTGAATTCAAAGTGCAAATATTTGAATCACACTTAATATGGAAGAGACAATCAGATCATTATCTCTGGGGATTTAAAACCTTAGAGGATAAAATCTGCATGATTATGTGATTAACATGGTAATGGATCCAATGGTAAAAAGTGGACAATATGCAAGAGTAGATGAGGAAAAAGGATCCAAAGGAAAACGGAGGAATCAAGAACACTAACAGAAATGAGGAACACGTTTGATGGGTTATTAACAAACTCAACATAGCTGAGAAAGAATCAATGAACTTAAAGAAACGTCAGTAGAAACTTAAACAGATGCAAAGAAAATAATAATAAAGCACAAATTACTCAAGACAGTGGGACAATTACAAAGGATCTAACCTAAACATAATAGCAATACCAGTAGAAAAAGCAAAAAAACTTTTGAAGCAATAATGACCAAGAAATTCTAAAATAATGATAATAATGATAATCACCGAGCCACAGATACAGGATGCTCACAGATTTCCAAGTGGGAATGAATACATACATATATATTTAGATGTTGTTTATATATTTATATAACATATAAGAGAAAGAAAAACTTACGTAGAAGCCAGGTGTGGAGGGCATTGGAGTAATAATAACACCTTACCCAGAGAGGACAAAGATAGAAATACATCAGACTTCTATTCAGGAACCATGTAATCAAGAAGAAAGTGGAACGAAATATATTAAAAGTGTTAAAAGGAAAGAATCATCAACCCAGACTTCCGTAAACACTGAAATTAGCCTTCAAAGCACACTATGGAATAAAGAAAATTGTGAGAGATAATGAAGGGTATTACTTTAATGGTAAAGAGGTCAATTCTGCAAGAAGACATAACAATTCTTCATATGTATGTATTAATAATAGTGTCAAAAATTGACAGAATTTCTAGGATAAATAGATGAACTCATTATTATAGTCAGAAATCAAAACATTTTATCAGTCATTGACAGATCCAAAATATAAAAATCTAATAAGAATACACTTGAACTGAACAACATTATCAACCAGCTGGGTCTAACGACATCTATAGAAGACTTCAACCAGTGACAGCAGAATACACATTCTTCTCAAACTCATACAGAACATTCACTAGGACCATAATTCAGAGCCATAAAACACTTGACAAATTGAAAGTAATGGCATAGAAAGGATATTCTCAGACCACAATGGATCTGTAAGAAATCAGTAATAGAAAGATAACTGGAAAATCACATGAAAAATGGAAATTAAACAACATACTTCTAAAGAAAACATGGGTCAAGGAGGACATCTCAACAGAAATTTGAAAATATGTCAATCTAACTGAAAATAAATACATTAAAATTTGTGGGATGCAGTGAAAGCACTGCTTGGAGGGAAATTTGTAGAACTGAATGCAAATAAAATGTCTGTGACTATAAACATTCCCATCATGGATGATTAAAAGTACATCTATAAGGTACTTTAGTAATACTCACAGCAAGGATAGTCCTCCAGAAGAAAATGACAAACTCAGAAATTCCCAAGGAGGCAGTAATCGTTGTAAGCCTGCAAAGGACTTCATAAGCCTCAGGCCCAAGATGGAAATGGTCAAGCAGAATGTGGACCAGCTGAAATAATATTTGAGATGATGAGGAAACTTGAAGACAATCGCAGTATATCCATCACAAAGAATCAACTTTAGAAAACATAAACCAATCTCCAGGAGGTACCTACATCCCTCTTATATATCCTCATGGAGGAGACAGGGGACAGAAGGATTCTAAAGGAGCAGGAGGAAACTTCTGGGAGTGTTGTGTTTACAATCTTAATGTAGTAATGGTTTCATTGCTGCACACACATGTCAAATATCAACAGACTGTACTCATTAAAGAGGTGCTTGCTATCATAGATAAATTATACCACACTTCAGCTGTAGAAAAAAAGTCCGATACACAAACTGTTAGAGATTTTATTTTGCTAACAAACACATTGCAAGTATTTTAAAAACAGTCAGCAGACATTAACCTATGAATGTAGAAGACATCTTAAAATTGAAAAATAAGTGAATGCAAACAGAGTGGATGGGAAACCTATGCCTTCTGCTGTATCTTCATGAAGTACCTGGAAAAACTCCTACTGAACGTTTCCTAAAATAACTCCAAAATGTATAGAAGGATGGGGAAAATAACAAGAAAAATGTATGTTAAAGATATAAATGAGAATAACAGAGAAATATTTATAGATATTGAAATAAGTGAGAAAGATCAGCAGCTTGTTATAATAAAACTGATTATTTTTTCAACCAAAATTAATTAAAAATTTCCATTTAGCCCAAGTTTCTAAAGACATTGAGGTTTTTTTTTCATGTGCACTTTGATTCTGAACCAGAGCACATAATGTCAGACTTCTGAAGTACATAATGATTTATACAATAGAATCATTTCATATATTATGATTAAAATGATAAGAATTGAATTTAGCTAAAAATACAATTCCAAACAGTCAATAAAAAGAAGTCACTTACATTTTTCATAGCATTGCACCTAAACAATTAATAGCAACCATGAAAATTAAATTATAAAAAAATCAAAGTTTCTGAATAATAAAAACAAGAAGAAAGCATATTTTCTTATAAAATCTAGCTATGTAAGTATTTTAGGAGGAAATAAATTCAATGTGATTCATACTAATCTACATACCAAGTTTCAGTTTTGTAAAAATAAAATCCCTCTACTCTAGAAAGTAGCTTCTGAAATGAACAGCATTTTCATCATCAACCCTCACAACTGAGGTCAGTAAAATGTGTGCTGTTGGGAATCATACACTGTCTTTGAGTAGACGCTGTGAGAGATAAAAGAGGCTCTTAGCACAAAGGTTAAACACACAGATCGAATGCACAAAAAAGACCAACACCATCTGGTCAGTAACTGGTAAAACATCAGGCGCGGGCACTCTTGTTCTGTATGGCAACTGCCTAAATGCTGACACCAATAGCTGACTCCTACCTGGAATTGATCCAGTGGGGTCAATAAACTGAGGTTCTCAGAGTCAGTGGCCATGAGCAAGAGTGGAGGTGGCAAATGCAAGACAAGTTGCTTTATCTGAGTGCCCAAAGATGAGATAGGGAAAAGAGAACTTCACTAATCTATGAGAATACAGTCTCAATCCCTTTGAGGGAAAAAAAAAAATTCCAACAAAGATTATCTAGACATTTCTTCCTTTGTAGGCTCAAAAGAAACAGGTGGAGGTATTCATGTCGCATGACTCTATCTCAATGCAAAGGTTGTCCCAGGTACTGGGCCTTTGCAATTCCTTCAACATCTGGTGCATGCCAAAGAGAACAAATCAATTTATCTCTTTGGGGTGTTCTCAGTTTTTATCTTACTTTCCTGTGTGTGGAAGAACATTTTTATGGGGATGAAAACTTTCATAGTATGGTGAACCTGGCATTTCTTTATATTTGAACAATTCTAAGGACTTGAAGGACCTTTCTGTTTTGGGTAAATCAGCACTCTGTACATAGACACTTCATTAAAGAAAGGGCAATGACTCATTCACCTCCAGGTTATGTCACTCCTAAGGAGTTCCCTGTTACAAACATCCCAGCAGGGTGTAGCCATACTGACTGGGCTCTCAGGGCTCCCATCAATCTGGCTGGACAGAGTCCCTGAAGGCAATATTCAAAAACACAATGAAAGGGATGCCTCAGAAGTTGATAAAAGTCAACAAACCAGAAAGCCCAGAGCACAAATGGCATGTCACTCTTTAGCAGACCAGTACCAACCCAGAGCTTAAACACCACAGTTCGCAGGACTGCCAAACTTCACAAATATGAAGGGTGTGCTTACAGGAAAACACACTCCACAGGGGAGGACCCTGAACTTGTGTAGCTTGAAGAGGGATCTTGACAAGCTTTCCAGGAGCCAGTCTAATTTTGAGCCCAGGACTTCTAATAAATAAGAGTTCCTTACTTAAAAAAAAAAAAATAACACTATTGAGACCTAATTCATATATCATACAATTCATTCATTTTTGACATACGACTCAACAGCTTTTAGTACATTTCCACTTCCTTCTTTGACCAAATAAAGTTACTATTTCAGGTTTCATCCTGTCAAGCCTGCTGTGTTTTGATTCTGGCAGCAGCGACAGGGCCAGGACAATGAGAACAGCTGCGGCAAGAGTTGGTTCAGGCTGGTCAAGAAACCTGCCCTGAGGACCTTGGTCTTCAGGAAGGACTGAGTTCCCCTTGAGGACACCAAGAAACATGCAGTTATTTAAGTTCAGTATGACAGAGCCCAATAAAAAGGAAGAAACCACTGGTGTTTCGTGTTTACTTACATGCATGTTTGGGAAAAGTGGAGACCTGAGTAGGAAGAGACAGAACAGCAGTGTCTCCATCCCCATACGCTGCTCCGCCCAGGGGCTCCGAGGTTGCCAGCTAAGAAGTAGGGTGGGGAGGGGAGAAGAGTGGTTGGATTTGGAGCTGGGGAAGGGATGGGGGGGTGGTGGTGTGGCAGGAAGGGGGTGTGGTCTCCTGGGAGGATTAGAAGGGGCTCCGGAAAAAGTACCAGGGGGTCAACCAAGTCCTACAAGGGAGGAAGGAGTGTTCCGACATCTCAGTAGGCCAGCAGGTCAGCAGGTCAGCAGGTCAGGAGGCAACAAAAAACAGCTAAAGTGGAATCGCAGGAGCAGTTGGAGGGGACGAACGGGGCTCCGTCTTCCTCCTAGTTTTCTCCTGTTTGGACGATGCCATAGCAACACAGACGTCATAGTGACATCCCTCGCGACCCCAGTTTTAGAATGCCCCTCCCCTTTCTGCTGACTCCTCAAGCGCCATTACACCCTGGTCCTCTGGAACCTTTTCCGACCTTATGATTTCTTGTCCTCTTGAATCCAGGTTCCCTGTCCCCCATTTCTGGATTTCCTTTGAGAACCCCCATGGGCAGTGCTAAAAACTGTATAAATCAGTTAATGACGGAAATACAAGAATGATCAAATATACAAGCAGACTGGGAGGTTTTCACACTCCTCCTTCAAAAAGTCATACAATGTGCACACAGGACATCTGTAAGGTGTAGAAGATCTATTAAGATCTTCTATTAAGTCAGTCATTTTAATCATGATGGTTTCCCTGGTGGCTCAGTGGTAAAGAATCTGCCTGTCAATGCAGGAGACCTAGGTTCCATCCCTGAGTTGGGAGGATCTCCTAGAGGAGGAAATGGCAACCCACTCCAGTATTCCCACACCAGTATTCTTGCTTGGGAAATCCCATGCACAGAGGAGCCTGGTGGGCTACAGTCCATGGGGTTGCATAAGAGTTGGATACGATTTAGCAACCAAACACTTTAATCATACAACTGTACCCATATATCCATCAGTATCATATAACAACTAAAGGAAGCATTAGTTTTAGGCACATATAGCATATTTACAAAAACTAACACTATTTATTTTGGCCACAAAGCAAATTTAAATGTATTTCAGAGGAGCAAAATCACACAGAGCATGTTTTTGGTAATGTAATTGTTCTAGAAGAGTCGAGAATGAAAGCTAATTAGTATTTCTCATGTTTGGGAATTCAGAAATACCCTTACAAATAAAATATGGGTAAAAAGCAATTCCAAAGGGAAAGATGCTACAGTTGAACTGAACTACATGGTCATGATAATATAGTAATAAAATCTTGTTTCCTTCTGGCCTGTGTATTCCACTTTGTTTGACAAGAGGGTATGGTCTGAAAATCATCCCTAAATAATTTAGACATTTTAATACCTGAAACAGGGGTAGATACATCCCCTGTTAGCATGGGCTTTAGGTTATGAACCTAAACACGGGGAAAAAAATCCACTCTAAGTTCATCAATGTCTCTTCTGGGGGGATCTGAGGACAACACCCAAACAGCTTGGCAATACCAGGAGTGCTGGGTGGGGAGAGCCAAGTAGGTGGGCAGGGGCCAAAGGACCCAGGTGGTTAGACAAACCCTACTGGTGATCATCTATTCTGGGCCATGCCCTGAGGTAAACTTCCTAAAGATACTTTTCTGCAGTGTTTTCCCAGTTCCTTCAGGCCCATGGCAGCTTTAAAATCATTGCTTTAAATCTATAGCTTTTTATTATTATGGAAATTTATTGTAAACAGGAAGCATTCTATTAATGTTATAATGGAAAATCAATGCATTTTAATATAAATACAAAGAAACGATAAAGAAAAGCAAAACAAAAAACAGATCACAAAACAATAATGTTTAATCTTCTTTAGATGCATTAGCCTGCCTCCTAAGCTCCACAGTTGGGCTATCTAGTTATAAAAAGGCAGACTAGGCACAGAAGGGGGTGGAACTCAGACTAGGCCAGAAGTGAATGGGAGGCCTATAAGGGGCTGAGGATTCACCCTAGTTATAGCTCAAGCAAGGACGATAGAAAGAAGTGAACAGAGTTAAGGGCCTGGAAACTGTGAGACCATTTGTGTAGCTGAGGAAGCATCTCCAAAGCCCGTTCAGCCTCTCATCCAGGAGAGCCCTCCATGGCCCCTGGAGACAGGGCCAGGCGCCTAGGGCTTGAGACCCAGCTGTGCTGCTTCCCTGTAGTGGGACCCTGGGTGGGTTTCCTTTCCTAAAATGGGAGTGTCCCCTCCTGCATCCAAAAACTGTCATGAAGATAAAGGGGGGCAATGTGCTGAGCACCTGTGCACATTAGCATCATCGTCTCCCCAAGGGCAACTTGACAGCTTAGGAGGTGTGAAGCCTTTATAGGTCTCCCCTGTTACCAGCCTGTGCTAAGCACTGCACTTTGCAGGCATCTTTTTATGGTCCATACCATCTGCAGCCTCATTGCACAGATACAAAATCAGAGTCAGAGTGGTCAGGAGATGTGCTTTACCCAGGCTGAGAAAAGGCTCAGAGGGGACTTAGGTCTAGGAGGGAATGTTGAGAGAGGAGGAAGCTGAGGCTGGAGTCTCCAGAGAAAGAAGGGGCCAGAAAAAAGCTTTACCTGTAGTCCAATTTTGCTCAGGGTCAGCCTTGCTCTGAAGATGAAGCAAACCAGGTAGCCATGGTCAAACCTGACTCTTCCACCTTGGGCTGATGGTCAGCCATTGCCGTGGTGATCATAATATTATACAATAGTCTTGATGATGTCTTTACTGTTATTGTGTTTTTGTAGAAGAGCACAGCCCACTCTGACACATAGCAGAGGTTCTGGGGAGACTCCCTTCTTTCCCTCTCTTGACCTTGGGATCTGTTAAACCCCATACAACACCCCCACTTCAAGTGCACGTTGTCCCCAGAGTATGTCCTGTTCCCAGAGCCACCCTATGCTGGCTACTCTTTGGCATCTCAGGACGTAGGCACAGCCCTCTGAAAGACCTTGCCATGGGACAGAAGCCTAGCACAGCATTTGAAGCTAGGAAAACACCTACTTCTGAGACGGTAACAGGCAGGAAGGCTAGGGGTCCCCAAGTGCCAGACTTTTTTTTTAATCTCTCTCTTAAGTGGCAGGAGGAAAGAAACTACAAGCACCAGACTTTTTTTTTCCCCTTCTCTATACATCATTAGAAAGTTTCTTTTAAAATTCTGTGCTGCCATGATGACATCTGGTTCTACCTGAACTTAACATTTCTCAAACCTTGAGCTAACCAATGTGTTTTTCTTATGGAAATATTTTTCTTAAGCTATATTAATGAACTATGTATTTGCTTGGAAATCTGCCTTTATTCAAGATTCATGTCAATTGCTTTATGGCCCAGGATGACTCACGTTGTGCCAATGCTATCTGAAAAGACATGTGGGTGAGGGGCCTGGTGACACTTTCTCAGTTTTGAGGCAATTCCTTTCTCAAATTAGCATCAATAAACTGTGGAAAATTCTGAAAGAGATGGAAATACCAGACTACCTGATCTGCCTCTTGAGAAACCTGTATGAAGGTCAGGAAGCAACAGTTAGAACTGGACATGGAACAACAGACTGGTTCCAAATAGGAAAAGGAGTATGTCAAGGCTGTATATTGTCAACCTACTTATTTAACTTCTATGCAGAGTACATCATGAGAAACGCTGGGCTGGAAGAAGCACAAGCAGGAATCAAGATTGCCGGGAGAAATATCAATAACCTCAGATATGCAGATGACACCACCCTTATGGCAGAAAGTGAAGAGGATCTAAAGAGCCTCTTGAAGAAAGTGCAAGAGGAGAGTGAAAAAGCTGGCTTAAAGCTTAACATTCAGAAAACGAAGATCATGGCATCTGGTCCCATCACTTCATGGCAAATAGATGGGGGAACAGTGGAAACAGTGGCTGACTTTATTTTTCTGGGCTCCAAAATCACTGCAGATGGTGATTGCAGCCATGAAATTAAAAGACACTTACTCCTTGGAAGGAAAATTATGACCAACCTAGACAGCATATTAAAAAGCAGAGATATTACTTTGTCCACAAAAGTCCATCTAGTCAAGGCTATTGTTTTTCCAGTAGTCATGTACGGATATGAGAGTTGGACAATAAAGAAAGCTGAGCACAGCAGAATTGATGTTTTTGAACTGTGGTGTTGGAGAAGACTCTTGAGAGTCCCTTGGACAGCAAGGAGATCCAACCAGTCCATCCTAAAGGATATCAGTCCTGGGTGTTCATTGGAAGGACTGATGTTGAAGCTGAAACTCCAAAACTTTGGCCCCCTGATGCGAAGAATTGACTCAGTTGAAAAGACCCTGACGCTGGAAAAGATTGAGGACAGGTGGAGAAGGGGATGACAGAGGATTATGTGGTTGGATGGTATCACTGTCTCAATGGACATGGGTTTGTGTAGACTGGCAGTTGGTGATGGACAGGGAGGCCTGGCGTGCTGTGGTTCATGGGGGTCACAAAGAGTTGGACACAACTGAGCCACTAAACTAAACTGAACTGATAGATAAATAACTTCTTGCTACAAACTAGCAAGGCGGCACTCTTTCTGCCCCCTTCGGAGGTCTATGTCAGAAGCTTTCTCTATCTCTTTCATGCTTTAATAAAACTTTATTACACAAAAGCTCTGCGTGATCAAGCCTCGTCACTGACCCCGGATCGAATTTCTCGCCTCTGGAGGCCAAGAATCCTAGCATTGTTCACGGCTTGTAGCCGAAACCTTTCCTTCCACGACAGTTTGGATGGGGCAGATCATGCTGATCTCCAGAGTGCAGTGGCCTAAAGTGGGATCTTAGTTTCTTGACCAGGAATCAAACCCAGGCTGTGGCTGTGAAAGCACTGAATCTTAACCACTAGACTATGAGGGCTATTGGGCTTGAAAAAGGAGTTCGGCCCTTGTCTTCTTTGTAGAAAAAATTAAGCAACTACAGAAGATAGTGAAGCAGCTACAGCTTATTAGAAGAAAAGTACATGTGGAAAGCTAGAGTCACGTTTTTGAGGTGGCTTAAATTGCTACATGGGGGCAGTTCTCCACGTTCCCTCTAGCCAGTCATATTGCTTTGTTGTGCTTTTTGCCCATATTTGGCCTGATTCAGGGTTCTCCTCAATGTGCCCACACATCTTTTAACAAAGATGGATTCCAGCATGAGTGTGACTGTGGTTATATAAGTCTGCATGGATGGACCTGTATGTCTGAGTTTCTACGTCTGTGAGTATATCGATTGTGACTGAATTTTCCATTGCACAACTATTATTGAGTGTCTTTCTGTTTTTCTCTCTATGCACTTGTGTGTTTGCATTTTTGTCACGAATTGAGTGTACATTGGTTGTGTAAATCTGTGTGTGTCTGTGACTCAGGCCTTACATATTAGATATGTGTGTATGTGTCTCAGGGCATATATATCCTTGGAGTTGTGTTTGTATTTTATATGTATGGGAGTGTGTTGTATGTGAAGTTGCTGTTCCTTTGGATGTTCCTTTTTGTATCTGTCTGTCTTCTTCTTTGTATCTATTTGCATGTGTCTGTGTTCTGTATTTGCATCTGTCTCTGCCTGCATGTCGGAGAAGGCAATGGCACCCCACTCCAGTACTCTTGCCTGGAAAATCCCATGGATGGAGGAATCTGGTAGGCTGCGGTCCATGGGGTCCCTAAGAGTCGGACATGACTGAGCGACTTCACTTTCACTTTTCACTTTCATGCATTGGAGAAGGAAATGGCAACCCACTCCAGTGTTCTTGCCTGGAGAATCCCAGGGATGGGGGAGCCTGGTGGGCTGCCGTCTATGGGGTCACACAGAGTCGGACATGACTGATGCGACTTAGCAGCAGCAGCAGCTGCCGGCATGTTTGTTTTGTGCCTCCATAAAATATGTGTGGGTCTGTCCTATGTGATTGTTTCCCGTGGCCCTGAGTATGTGCACCTGTGTGTGTGTGTGTGTGTGTGTTCCCCTCAGAGTCATTGCCTTTGTTGGTCTGCATGTGAGCCATACATGAGCCCACCACCTGAGTCCCCAGGGGAGGCTGGGGGGATTCTGTGCCTAGTGTCTCCATGTCTGTGGTGTCTGTGTATTTCCTTATGAGTCTGTATATCTGTACACCCGAGGGCAGCTGCAGAGGGGATCTGCCTATCGGTGACCCCCAGGAATGGGTGAGAAGGGTGACGGTGTGTGCTTTTCTCACTCCCAGATTCAACCTCTTCTGCCTCCACTCCTTCTGCCTCCCGCTTGCTCCTTGAAAGAAAAGCTATGGCCAACCTACACAGCGTATTAAAAAGCAGAGACATCACTTTGCCGACAAAGGTCTGTGTTGTCAAAGCTATGGTTTTTCCAGGAGTCATGTATGGATATGAGAGTTGGACTATAAAGAAAGCTGTGTGTGAAGAATTGATACTTTTGAACTGTGGTGTTAGAGAACTCTTGAGAGTCCTTTGGACTGCAAGGAGACCAAACCAGTCAACCCTAAAGGAAATCAGTCCTGAAGCTGATACTCCAATACTTTGGCCATCTGATGCGAAGAGCTGACTCATTAGAAAAGACCCTGACTGGGAAAGATTGAAGGCGGGAGGAGAAGGGGATGACAGAGAATAAGATGGTCCACCAACCTGATGGACATGAGTATGAGCAAGCTCTGGGAGTTGGTGATGGACAGGGAAGCCTAGCGTGCTGTAGTCCATGGGGTTGCAAAGAGTTGGACATGACTGAGCGACTGAACTGAACTGCCTCCACTCCTTCCAGCCTCTTGGTGGTTCCGTCTCAGTCTGCATGGATGAATGGAGTGAAGGATTAGTTCACAGAATCACAGGCCAAGGGGATCAGAGGGCCCTGGATGGCATAATAAGGAGGGGTGTCTGGGGAGGATTTTGGGCCCCTGGGAAGAGGCTGGGGAACAAAGCTCCTGGGTCCCTTGGAAGAGCTGGTGGAGTCCTGCAGGACTCCTGGGTCCCCAGAGGGTAGGACTCTCACTCACCTGTGCTGACCCCAGCTCAATCTGCAAGCACCAACATCAGCATTATTAGTCAGGGGAGAGGCAGCAGATCCACTGGATGGTGGCAGATGAGAAGTGTAGCCACCAAGCTGGGCTGCCCTCCCCTCTACTCCATTCCTTAGACACCACAAATGCCCTGCCTCCTGCCTCACTCTCTAGTTGGGCAGAGGCAAGCCAGATCCCTGGGGCCCCACAGATTGTCCTCCTAGACCTTCAGCTCCTGGTCATTGAATGAGTGTGAGGGGTCACCCAGAGTCTCTGGAACCAGGAGGGAGAATCAGGCCCTGGGGCAATCTTTGATGGGGATTCTGGGAATTACAGAGGGCCAGCACTTAGCTATGGTGTTAGAGAAGACTCTTGTGAGTCCCTTGGACTGCAAGGAGATCAAACCAGTCAATCCAAAAGGAAATCAGTCCTGAATACTCATTGGAAGGACTGATGCTGAGGCTGAAGCCACCTGATGCAAAGAACTGACTCATTGAAAAAGACCCTGATGCTGGGAAAGATTGAAGGCAGGAGAAGAAGGGGATGACAGAGGATGAAATGGTTGGATGGCATCACTGACTTAATGGACATGAGTTTGAGCAAGCTCAGGGAGTTGGTGTTGGACAGGGGAGCCTGGCATGCTGCAGTCCATGGGTCGCATAGAGTGGGACATGAGTGAGTGACTGAACTGAACTGAGCATTTAGCACAAGATTTCTCAAAATAAACACACAACAGAGTCACTGTTGATGTTAACTCAAATATTTTATTTCCTCTCTGAGCGCTCACCTGGGAAATCTGAGAGGAACAGGGAACTTGAAGAAAGGATAGTGACTGATATTAATTTAAAAGTGCCAAAATGCTGGAATGTTAGCCTTCCTGGTTCTCTTTCAGGTCACCGCTCTCAACATTCCTCTCCTCATCTCACCATCGTGAGGAAACTGAGGCAGTTAGGAATTTGGCCAAGATCACAGGATGACTTCAGAAGTTATTGCCAACTACTTCTGACCAAACTCCTTCTTCCGAAGCTCACTTCTCTTTATCTTGCCAGTGATGGTTTTGGGCAGCTCTGAGACAAACTCCACCTGGATGAAGGTAAAGCAAACCCATTCCAGTTGAGTTCCCCTGACCCCCATCATTTTCAATCAACTCCCAGCAGCTCTCCTCCTTTGCCCCTTCACAGACCCCCAGACAGGTGGACACCGTGGGACAGTCTGGTTCCACCATTTTTGTCAGATTCTTCTCCTACCCTCTGAAGTTGGATGCAGCCCTTTGATGTACTTTGGCCAATGACATATGAGTAGGAGTGAAGTATGCCACCTCTAATAAAAAAGCTGGGAATCATTGAGACAGGCCACCTTCTCTGTGCATCTCTTCTAGTACTTTGGCGGGTACCTACAAGGCAGTTGCTCCTTTATCCTGGTCCCAAGATGAGAAGATGTGGAACAAAGGCCCCAGGAAAGCCATGGTGGACAAGTGGCATGAGCAAGAAAGACCTCTTCCTTGTTACAATCCACTACAAATTCGGGGCTGTTTGTTACCCACAGTAACATCTAACCCTTCTTAACTGCTGCTGCTGCTAAGTCGCTTCAGTTGTGTCCAACTCTGTGCGAACCCATAGACGGCAGCCCACCAGGTTCCCCCTTCCCTGGCATTCTCTGGGCAAGAACACTGGAGTGGGTTGCCGTTTCCTTCTCCAATGCATGAAAGTGAAAAGTGAAACTGAAGTTGTTCAGTCATGTCTGACTCTTCGTGACCCCATGGACTGCAGCCTACCAGGCTCCTCCATCCATGGGATTTTCCAGGTAAGAGTACTGGAGTGGGTTGCCATTGCCTTCTCCAACAAATAGTATAGTATTATATATATTCTTTCATAGCCTGCATTTTTATCTCAATACTATATTGTCATGATATTTTTATGTTAAAAATAAAAATCACATTTTAAGTTGCAGAATAATATTAAATTTCTTGAATAATTTAATCCTTTATCTATTGTTGAACATTTTTTGTATGTTGTTCATGGTATTTAAAACAAATGAAGTTGAATAAAAAGTATCAGAATGTATTACATGTTGTTAGGATAAATATCGTTTTGCTAATTTTTCTTTGTTATGTACATATATGTATACTGGATGGCAATATAAAATGTATATTTCACTACAAATAATGTTTTTCAAAAGTTTGGAAGTTGCTGATTTGGATGTCTTTTTCAAATTTTGAAAGATTATAAATAATTTACGTGGATATCTTTGGACAATTGTCTAGTATTTTTTCTTTAGGTTGACAAGCCAGCAATGGATGAGTTTCTAACACAGGATAGAGGTTCTATCCAATTAAGTGGGCTCCCCAACACCCATAAACTGAAAAGCTTCTTCTGTAGGCAAAACTTTTAATTCTCTTGGGTGCTTCTGCTTCACCCCAGCTACACAACATCCTATGAGACCGAGGCAGTGGAATCCCCAGAAGCGCTCAAAGGGACCAGACCCCACCCAGCTGCTCTCGCTCACCTTCCTCGGGTACTTGTATGGGGCTGTCACTGACTTGACATGCTGCTGCAGCTCCTTGGTGAGCTCGCCTGGGTCACGGCTCGAGAATTCCGGGTTCAGGACAATAAATGCCTTCACTACCTGCAGTAAAGAACCAGCGTGGAGACTCAGTTCAAAAAGTAAATGCTTGGCACTTCCAAGGGTTAAGACTCTCCTCTGCAGCAGAGGGCAGTGCTCCATCCCTGGTCAGGGAACTAAGATCCCACATACTATACCACACTGCGTGGCCAAAAATAAAACAAAGGGTAAATGCTCATTACATTAATGGAAAAACAAACGGACAGTTGAGCTTTTAGAAATCTGAAAACTTGTGATTTCCACTTTTTGCCCTGGAAAAGTCACTTAACTTCTCTTAATCTCAATTTCCTTTCCTGTGAAATGGGGAGAAAAGGGGTTCATTCTTCATCAGGTTTATGTAAAGATTCCATGAGATAATGCATATAAAACATGAAGCTAGTTTAAATTTATCTGCATTCCTCTCATTGTTATCACCATTTTCACTAGGTAGGTAGAGTTCTATGGACATTTAATAATTGTTAAAACTTGGCACTTAATAAATGTTGGTAATCTACTAGTTTCATATTATTACTTATGTCTTCATTTAATTTCACAGGGATTGTACACAGAAGGTATTCAATGAACACTTGCTGAATCAATGAATGTATCCTCTGGACCCAGAGTCCTCAATTTCCCTTTTGACTCTACCACTCATTAGCTGCGTAATCCAGACAAGTTATTTAACCTCTTCATGCCTCTGTTTCCTTCTCTGTAAAAAGGTATGAAAAGAGTCATTAATTCATTGTGCTCTGTGAGGGATAAATAAACTGGTGCATAGAAAGGGTTCATTAACTCCTAGATGGCATCAGCAGCCGCATTCCCAATCAGCATCATTTCAGTCACAGATGAGGCCACAGTGCCCCCTGATGTCCACATAGTGTTAAGTGCACATGTACACTGCCCTCCCTCCACCCAAGGCTGGGTAGGTATGGGCCTGGACCATGCATGGACATGTCTCCCCAGGCCCACACCCAGCCACGATGACCCCATGTCTTCCTCCTCACCTCGCCTCGAACCGGGTCCGGGCTGCTCACCACAGCAGACTCAGCCACCGCTGGGTGCTCTGCCAGGGCATTCTCTACTTCTGCTGGCCCAATGCGGTATCTGCAGGACCAATGGTTCCTTTTGAGCAAATTCCAGGGCTAGGGTGACCCAGGCCCTCAGGTCTCACCTTTTGGAGAGATACATCTTCCCCTGGCACAGAGGGGAACTGTCACAGGGAGCCAGAGGCCTGTGCAAAGGCTGTGTAAGAGGACTGAAATGTGGATTCCTGAAGTCAAGCAGCTTCCTCTGGCATAAAAACTCTTTATCTTCAACATTTGTTGAAATTTTACATCCTGTTCCTAAACTATGTAATGTGTCATTTTATTTCCTTTATAAATTATTTAAGACTTAGGGACAACAGAATTGGAATCAGACCGTTTTAGTTTAAATCTGGGCTGTACCCTCTACTGTCTTGGAAACTTCAGGCAAGTTTTTCTCCACTGGTCACTGATTCAGTTTCCTCAAGTAAAATGAGCATAATCAAGGGAATTCCCTGATGGTTCAGTGGTTAGGACTCTGTGCTTCCACTGCCAAGGGCACAGGTTCAATTCCCACTCAGGGAAATAAGATCCCTCATGCTGCACAGTGTGGGCCTCCTCCCCTAAAATTAAAAAAAAAAAAAAAATAGAATGGGCATAGTCACAGCTGCCTTCTAGCATTGAGAAGTGGATTGTATAAGACACTGCACAGAGCGCTGTCACATAATACATATTCCATAAAGGTGAATTTTATTATTGTTGTTGTTATGTTTTTTTGTGGTGTGTGCTTCATCAGAGGAGCACACAGAATAAGCTCCCTCAGCAAAGAGGGACCAAAGTAAAGATTTCCTTCCCAGTCCCTTTAAATTGCATGATGACTTACCATGGTTCAGAACAAGTCTGAGAGTCCACCACCAATGCACGAAGGATCTGGGCAAGCTAGATCCCACGAGGCATATGAGAGTGATACCTTCTGGCTCAGGGTCAGCTACACCTACCCGGATGCATTGATGACATCGTCACTCCTCCCAAGGAACCAGAAGTAGCCCTCTTCGTCAATAGTTGCTCTGTCCCCAGTGTTATAAAAGTCCCCACATTCCACTTCAGCTGTTTTCTCTGGGTTATCCTGCAAAGAGAACAGCACTCCTTTGTTGAAAGCAATGAGTTTAGAGATGATGAGCCTCAACACAGGGTTCAGATACTGGCTTCAAATCCTGCTCTACCTGACTTGGGCAGTTTTTATATCTCTCTATTTTCATTGCATGCAAGCACTCAATGCATGCTACTGGTAAAATAGTGAACAATACTAAGCAAATTTTAAGAGCATTAAAAAAAATAACAACTCAGTTTTGTGTGGTACTCCAGTAGAATAAAATTTCTACTAGAGTATAATTCCATTTATTTCATTCACTCTTATAAGCTCAGCATTCACACAGTGCCTGGACAGATGGGAGATGTCAATAAATGTTTGCTGAATGAATTTTCTTCTCAAAAGATTACCTATTTGAGCCTCACACAAAGACTGTGAAAATGGTGTTTTAATTAAACTTTTAAGATAATTGTATATTTGCATGCAGTTATGAGAAATAATTGGACTTCTCTGGTGGTCCAGATGGTAAAGAATCCACCTGTGAAGTGAGAAAGGTGGGTTCGATCCCTGGGTTGGGAATATCCCCTGGAGGAGGAAATGGCAACCAACTCCAGTATTCTTGCCTGGAGAATCCCCACGGGCAGAGGAGCCTGGCAGCCTACAGTCCATGAGGTCACAAAGAGTGGGACACAACTAAATGACTAAGCACAGAATAAGAAATAATATGGGCTTCCCTAGTGGCTCAGATGGTAAAGAATCTGCCTGCAATGTAGGAGACCCAGGTTCAATCCCTGGGTTGGGAAGATTCTCTGGAGAAGGAAATGGCAACCAGCTCCAGTATTCCTGCCTGAAGAATTCCATGGACAGAGGAGCCTGGCGGGCTACAGTCCATGGGGTCCCAAAGAGTTGGACATGACTAAGCAACTAACACTTTCACTTTCATATGAAATAATAAGAGCGATCTTACCTACCTTTACATGGTTTCTCCCCATAGTAACATCTTGCAAAAATAATGTTCAATATCACAACTAGGACACTGATATTGATACCATCCACAAATCTTACTCAGATTTTTTATCTGCACTCACATGTGTGGAAAAAGACATTCCTTTCAATTAGGAGTCAAAAGAGAGCTGAGATAGCTATCAAATAGTAAACAAAGTAAACTTGAAGTTAAATGTGTTACAAGTGATAAGAAAAGGATATTATATATTGAAAAAAGGGTTAACTCACCAAGACTATATAATGTTTAGAAGCAAATATGCATTTGACAGCCTAGTACCAAATATTTGATGCAAACACTGACAGGGAGAAATCAGAATTATATAAAGGGAGAAATCAGAATAATATAAAGTAAACATTGACAGAATTCAAGGGAGACATACGCAGTTCTACAATAAAACTGGAAGAGTTCAATATATTACTTTCCATAATGGATAGAACAAGCACGTGGAAGGGGAGTAGAGCTACAGTTCAGTGGGAACAGAATTTCTTCTGGGAATGGTGAAATTTTTCTGCAGATGCATAGGGGTGATGGTTGTCCAATATTCTAAATTTTACTCGGTGCTACTGAATTGTATGCTCAAGAATAGTGAAAAGAGTAAACTTTATGTTACATGTATGTATATATTTTACTTCAAGAAAAAGGAAATGAAAGAACAGAATATAAATCAACAAATCTTAGTGGAACAGTGATGTCTCTTTGCCATGAGAACATGTGAAATGGGAGAAATCGATGTGGCCATATGTGAAGACATTTTTGCAAAATAAAATACGTCATGTACAATTTTTTTAAAGTAATTTCTCTTGACCACCCCAGTTCAATTTAACAAGAATCTCTGTGGTTGGATCCTACCATTTAAAAAATATTTCCTCAAATCATTCTAACTTGTAAACAGGATTAAGGACTGATGATCTGTATGCCTGTTACTCTATATTTCTCTTTTATCCAACCTTTAAATTGTGCTACTGAGAATAAGGCTAAGACTTGCATATTTGCTTCTCAGCATAGGACCATGAGAGAACCAGGATTCCCTTCCCACTTCAGGCCATAGTGTGAGGACAACAATGACACCAGTGGCTGTGACTTTACAGAAAGGAGATGGAGTCTGAGATCAGTTTCAGGGCTTGTCTACACTTCCACAGTCAATCTCGGAAGCTAAGAATTTCCTTTCGGTGGCCACTGCTAGCCAGAGTTTGTCTGATGAAGAGTTATAGCAGGTTTCCTTATATTTATTGTAGATTCCTTTATTGTAGATTTCTCTAATCTCTGAATTTCTCATTTAGAGTTTGGGGCCTAAAACACATCACCTTGAGCTCTAATCCTGCCATTTATTTTGTCTTGGGGAAAACATGTCAATTTTTCAATATGCATTTTTTTCCTCTGAAATAGGGGATAAAGACACCCCTGGAGGCTCAGCAAGATTTAATAGATTTGTGTCCATCCTGTTGGTAGTATGTTGGTATGATTTGAACCCATTCAAAGCCAACATTCTTAACCATAAGAGATAGTTGGACTTCAAGTCTGTTGGTTCTGAAGTTAAGCTGTTTTCTACTCCATTAGTCATCCTGTAAGTGTCAGATGGGTTATGATAGAAAGGGATGTGAGATTAAGAGCTTTGAGATTAATTAGATTTCATTGACCTGGCGTGAATAAAGGAAGATGGAAGACGTTTCAGAATGCAGAGTTGAGTTTAGTCTGTTATCACCTACACAACTCCCTGTGAGGATTCTTGGAGCTGTTTGGAAGCAGATGGTGTGTTCTTACCTCATAGTACATGAAGAGGCCTATGGGCCTGGTGGGCTTGATCCTGATGCCAATGTTTCCTTCCGTGTTGGGAGGCTGGATATTGCCCTTGTCATCAATGATCTGGAGCAAGAGATCTGTGAATCCCACCCTGCAAGGATCCCCAACATTCCTGCCCCACTCAAATATTGCCTGGCCTATTCATGTGACACAGTAGGGGTAACTGCGGAAAGGGGTTGTGATACAGGAGCCCTCTCAGAAAATAATAAAACTGTCAGAAGTCTTTGAAGCCAGCAAATGGAGAAATCCAAGTCATGGGTGAATCTATTTGTTTCATAGATATATACACATCCCAAATGTGTCTTCAAGCTAGAAAATATGGATCAGGAAAGACTAAAAGCACCAGCAGTGGAGAGAGCCTCCAGCGCTACAGTAAGTACTCTTTCTCCAGGCTAGGTGAGCGAGGCCTCTGGACATCCCGGAAAGCTGCACTCATGCCCAGAACGTTGCACTCATGCCCAGGACATTTCTCAACAGAAACTTCCCCAGGAAATTAGAGGAAATGTAGGCAGAGAGTAGAAAGGACAACTGGGAGGCATGGCTGGTTCTGTCATCTCCTGCCACACAATGGTCTAATCTTAGCCAAACACTAACTGCTCTCTGCCAATATCTTTCCCATCAAACCTGAATGTCAAAGGGTGGGATGGCCTTCCCCATGGAACCTGGCTTGATCTTCATCCCCCGGAGAGTGCCACAGCTTATTCCCTGTTTACAAAAGAAGAGAACTGGAGTTGGCCAAGAGTCTAGGCTGATCACAAAGCTTCAAGAATCAAACACAGCATCCATGCTCACAAATGTCATTTAATGCTGTGCAAAGAGCCCTTGTGGGGAAGCTGGAAGGCATTGACCCAATTCTAGTCAGCAGGCATTCACTGCATCTGACATGAACTGGGACTGAGCCTGATGCTGGGTCTGATTCCAGTGGGAGAGGCCAAGAAGAAGCAGAGGAGTCAGCTCCAGGCTGGGGGCGTATAATGTAGGGTGTGGAGTTCACACTTTATACTGGACATGTGTCAGTGTCCCAGAGGAAGGCCATGAACCCATTTAATAAACACTTACTTGGAGCTGCCTCAACTACTTTTCAGAGTTGTGTTGAAATTATTCACATAGTTCATGTTGTCCCCTTTGCACTGCCCTACTCCTTTGGTCTTCCTGATGAAGCTTTTTCCTTCTTAACGGTTCTCTAAAATATTATTTGGGCTTCCCTGGTGGCTTAGAGGTTAAAGCGTCTGCCTGCAATGCGGGAAATCTGGGTTCGACCCCTGGGTCAGGAAGATCTCCTGGAGAAGGAAATGGCAACCCACTCCAGTATTCTTGCCTGGAGAATCCCACGGACAGAGGAGCCTGGTGGGCTACAGTCCACGGGGTCGCAAAGAGGTGGACACGACTGAGCGACTTCACTTTCACTTTCAAAATATCATTCTTGCTAAAGTTAAGAGCTTTATATCCAGATAGACCACAGGTTGAATCTTGACTCCACCCTTTACTAGCCACATACCAATTAATCCCCCTTGATGTCCTCTCTGTCAAAAGAGGATAATTATAACATTTATCACTTTGAGTGCTTTTGAGTGTGAGCCAGGCATACATCAAGTATTCAGTAAACAACTACTTCTAACTATCATTCAGGTCCCAAGAAAAGTAAGTTGGAAGATTTTCTTTCTGTAGTATTTTCCCCCACACTTCCATTGTTGCCAGTGGGGCATTATGTTTGTTTTTGTTAGTCTGTTTCCCTCAGTAGATAATGAGCATTCAGAGAATAGAGATGTCCCACCCATCTTTGCACCTCCAGCATCTAAACACAATATCTACCTAAAAACCAACAATGAAAACCATAAATGCAGTAGGAGTTCAGCACTGTGCCCAGAAATGTGTATAGTTCCTTCCATTTACCTTGTCACAACCTGGCAAGATTGGCATTGCATTTCCATTTCAGAGATGGGAAAGCTCAACTCAGCAAGACTCAGTAATTTGCCTACAGTCTTGAAACCTGTAACTGGAAGGCTGAGATCTGGACTGGGGTCTGAGCTCCTGGAAGAGGAAGCATTTTCTCCTCTGCTGTCACTGTTCACACTATAGGCATGTAGAAAATGTTGCACAGATGCGTGGACAGGTGTGAAAATGTTTGGTGAAATAAAGCACCATCTAGGTATTGGAGAGTTTTCTGTTATGAGTCATTGAGAAAAATGGTCAAGTGTCATGAGTGTGGTGTGTAGTTCTAACCTCATTCTCCTTGTCCGAATATAAACTGTAAACCAGCAAGGACATACCTAGAGTCTTAACATTTCTTGGACCTGGAAGCAGACCCCAAAACTGATTCTTTAATTTTTGTTTTGGAGAATAATGTCAGACAAGTGAATTGGGTCTAGAACATCTATTTTGCTACAGGTCCTGAGACGACAGTCATCCCTCTGTCACCTAAAGGGGTGATAGGGAGGTAGGGGAAAATTGCTTGGTCCAGCATAGAAAATGCATTGAGAAAGTGTTGGAAGAAAGGTACCTGCTCACACTATCATGGATAAAGTCCTTGAGGTTAAGACACGCATGATACTATGAAGACCCTGCCTACCTGACTGGTTAGTGATCCTTTTGGGGATTACATTGTGTGTATATGGGGGTGCATATAGAAGTCTCTCCCCATGCTAGTGTCTCACAATCCAAGCTCTATGTTCTCTAAACAGGCAGAAATGAACTAGTGAACTTCTAGTACCAGTTCTTGCCTGCTCCTCTAGTTGCTGCCTAGGAAGGGATGGTGAAGTGGACAGGCTCTGTGGTGGTGGCCTGCATGTTTCTGGAGAATGCCATCTGTCCCACTGCCCTTCCTGGGCTCCCTTAAACCAATTATCACAGGTACAGTGGCACCATGCCCTTAGACCCTTTTATAAGTCTTTGTCCAGTAGTTTTCAGCACACTGGTCTTTTGACAAATGGATGAGCTGTGAATTGTCTTTTCTGTCAATTTGTTTGGGATAAATTAGCTAAGAGCTCTGAAGCCTCCCACTGGCTTTGAGCAATGCTGTGCACACATTGGTGCCTTTGCACATCCTCAGCATGATGCAACTTATCTCCTGAGGTCAGTGGATAAGCACATCTTGACCGGTCCAGAAGGGACATTTCACCTACCGTTTCTGACTGTCCATAGGCCTGGTAGAGCAGAACACCTGTCTGTCTTTTCCACTGTTCTTGCTCCTCGGGCAGCAGGGCTTCCCCACCAGTACAGCAGTGTTCCAGAGTGGGGAACCTAAGACTGAGCAGAAGGCAAAGTGTCAACAGAGGCTCAGATTAGGCTTGGGTGCTCTACTTTAGGCCCGGGATGTTAAGAGCACTGTCATCTGGATCATTCATCCTTCTACTTCTTCACTTTCTTACTTGCCTTCTGGGCATTTACTAATGGTCAGATCCAAGTGGAAGGCACTCATTTCCTTTTGGTCCCTGTTAACTCCTCTAGAAGAAGGTAAGTGGTGGTTGTGGTGAGTCTAATGGGTTAAATCACAGAGATCAGGATTGAATTTGGATGTTGATCTAATGGGGGTGGGGAGTGTGCTTAGAACTCATTCTAAACATGTGTAGCTAAAGGGATATTTTATAAACCATAAGGACTGAGGGATAAGACCCCAAGGGTATGCTAGGATGATAATAAAACTATACTGCCTTCAGTGGACTTATATGAATTGAAGAGCTTTTGTTTATTCTCTGGCTGGAGAACACAAATTAGGGGTTGGAAATGAATTGCTCAGGACATCAGGAAGAGTGAGCTTTCTGTAAGAAAAGAAAAGGATCACAGGCAGCAGCCCTGAAGGATTCTGGACTGAACAGAAATGTCTGCTGTGAACGTTTGCAGTAGTTTTCCAGGTACGTTGTGTGTGTAACTCCTCTCCTCAATTTCTCCATGAAAATGTCCATAAATGACACAGAAACTATCACAAAACGATGGATTCCCTGAAGGAAGTGGGTAAATGGGATTGAGGTCTTAGTACCAGTTGGCATAGTGCTGAGCTGGGACAACTTCTAGGGATGAGGGAGGTGGCAGACTCCCTTATCACTCTCTCTTGGTACAAACAGAGCCAGTAGTAAAGGACAGGATGACTGGTTTCATTGAGCGCATGTTTCTCATTCTTATTGAGCTTTATCTGAAATACATAAAATGGGCAGAGTGTCCAGTGGAGTCAATAGTTAAGCCCTGGTTGAACTTTAACTAGGTTTGGTCACCTTCTCGGGGTTGTCGCAAGAAGAGACTGAAATATAAGATTTGAAGTAAAGTTGGAAACATATTTCAACTAGATTGAGGGTTCATGAGTAAAATCAAGCTGTATTTCAGTTGTCTTAATAAACTGAACTCCTTAATATTTTAACTCTTAAGTCTGAAACATTAGCTCTGATTTTGAAGTAGCCATTTCACTTTCAGAGTTATGTAAGTTATATAAGAGTTATATAAGTGACCATAAGGTTCAAAGAACAGATTTCAAGTTAGTTAAAAAATAATCCACAAACATGTGGAAATGCAAAAACAAAACCAGAGAATACAAACACATTAAGTTGGCAAAATTTAAAACTTTGACAATAACTAATACTACCGAAGATATGGAACAATAGGACTTCTCCTACCCTCCCAGTGGGAGCATACATTGGTTCAATACTTTGGAAAACAAAGAAGTAGCGTGCGATGTCAGTGTGACCTAACAATTCCTTTCCCGGAGAAGTTCTACAGAAATGTGTGTTTATGCATCACTATACATGTGCAAGAATTCGATGTAGCATTAATCAATAGTCCCAAATGAAACATATCCAAATGTCCATTAATAGAATTCATTAAAAATGTGGTACTTTTATAAAATATGATATTTTATAGTAATGAAAATTGACTCCACTATCAGGTAACAATGCAGACACATCTTAGAAACATAACAGTGAAAAACTAGGCCAGATACTACAGAATAATGTATAATTACATGAAGTTCAAAAGCGGGTAGAATAGAACAATTTTTCTGGGGATATTTCCTTAGGAGGTAAACTAAGGGAAAAATAAGGAAATGAACACCATAAAAGCCAAGATAGTAGATTCCTTTTGGGGAGATGGGGAGGCATGAGAAGGGCTGTGGGGTGCTGGCAATGTTCTCTTTTTGTGACTTCAGTGAGTAGTTACGTAGATGTTTTGTTTTCAACAACTCATTAATCTGTAAATGTGGATCTTATGTATTTTTCTGTATGTTTATTTCACAACAAAAGTGCTTAAAAAAGAAAAAGAAACAAAACGATGAAGGTTCACTGAATGTTTCATTTGGGTAGACTGGCTGCTAATTATCACCACCAACACTTACCATACACACACACACACAGAGTATCCGCAAAGAACCATAGTTGAAAACAGACTTCAGTGTATCAGATTACTTAAAATGGTACCCAGATATTCTTGTTACCAGCCACAGCCACTTCTACCTTACCTGGTGTAATTCTGCTGCAAAATCATTCGGTATACAGAAGGTGCAGCAAGGCATTGGGTAATTGGATATTTGAAAAATGTCTAGAAAGTGAGGAGAGAAGAAACTTTATTTTCACAATTAAGGTTTAAGATACAGATCTGTTATTAGCATTTTAATTCTGATCTTTCCTCTAGGGGAGCCCATTTATTCATTTGTTAATTCTTTCAATATATAAATTGAGCATGAATTTCATACATGGCACGTGTCAGGTACTATTGGGGGAACACAAGAAAGCCTAAGTTGAGGTGTTGGTCAGAAAATTGATGGAGGTAAAGTTTTGTTTTGTGAATATGAATAGTAATATTTTAATTTCATATCTTTCATTTTAGTCACGATCTCCCATCTTCAATAAGAGAGATTGAAACTATTAATAAGTAAATTCAAAAGCTTATTATTAAACATTCATGAAAGTAACAAGTATAAAATATAGTAAACAAACTTTCAAATGCAGTTTGGAGTAAATTTGTAGAATTAATACTTTGAAATAATTCAAGTCTAAAATACACTGAGACTTTAGGGACACCCCTTGTAGGGAAAGGAGAATTGGACCTGGTGGGGGATTCAGGTCATTTGTGCAGCTTTATGCCTCAGAGACTGGTAGAATGAAGGCAGAAAATAATGAAGGAGAGGCAGATATTGATATAGGATCAGGGAAGGAGAAATGGAAGGTACAGTTTCAGCTGCTGAAGGGATGATCAGATAGACCTAACCAACCAGCAGAAAGATGTGGCGAAATTATCTGGGAGAGAAAAGACGAGGTAATTTCGAGAGCCACCTGAGTAGAAGTGTCTGCTGGAGAAACTGAAGTGAAGGAAATTACTTGGAAGGGAGGGAAAGCTGAAGGCAGAGTCTTGGAAGAGTGCAATGTTCAGGAGCAAGCGGGGTAAAGAGGCTGTGGCTGTCGCAAGTGGAGAGTGTTCCATGGAACAATTTGACATTAAGGAAGGAAAGACAGGGTTGGTCCAATGTGTACCAAGGTGAAGGGAAGATATTTTTAGGATGAGGAACTTTGCATACGTTTATTGACTGAGGAGTAGCATCAATGAAAAGCGAAAGATTGAAAATACATGAGAAAAGGTTTAGAGAGTTTAAGATTAATAGAGAGGGGCTCCAAACAGAGGGCAGGGAAAAGAACAAGACTGACAGCAGGTGTCAAGTGGGAGCTGGACTTTGAGAGGTGAAGAGGCATGTCTGCCTCTGACATATAAAGCAGGGGAGTGAGTGGAGACACAATTTTCAGGTGAGGAGAAATACAGTGAAGGTGTTCATGCAGGTGACCTTGATTACTGTCATAAGGTATACTTAACAGCAACTGCTACCATTTATTGAGTATTTTCTATGTGCTACTTTCAGGGCTAAGCACACATAATCTCATTAATATTCCCAACAATTTTGGAGGCAGCAACCACTAAAACTCCCACTTTACAGATAAGGAAACTGAAGCTCAGAGTGCCACTAATAAATGTCAAACATGGGATAAGTAACTAGATCTGCCACATTCCAAGGCCTCTGTTTCTAAATACATCATTAAACTGAGTATACACACACACACACACACACACACACACACACACACATTCACACTCCAGCTACCTGGCCCTGGTAGAGCGAGGGTCCATGAGACCTGAGCTTGCTTTCATTTCTCAGAAATTATATTCTGGTTCCCAAGTCCACAAAGTCTGATCCATAGGTCTAGGGAAAGGTTTGGAATGTGTGTTTTCTTCAAGGTTACATCTTGATGTAATTCTGATACAATGACTGATTTAGTGCTTCACACTTTAGGAAACCCAGAGCCAGGGTTGTGTTAAGAGACTTCTTTGCTAAATAAAATATTTCTCAGTTGGGTCAAACTTTTGAGCTTGAAATGACTTTCTTTTGGGAGTTTGTTGATGTTGAAAGGTTAATCTTCTTACCTCTATAATGACCTTAGGGTCAAACTGAGGCAGATGATGAGCAAAGACTGTAGACCCCGCTGTCCATGGTTCAAGCAGGGACCCCAAGGCAGCCAGAATCCAGCCTGTGTCTGACAGGCACCAGAAGACATCAGACATCTTCAGCTGCAACAATTTCCTGCTATCTCCAAAATACAGTTGGCCTCAGATACTATTGTGACTACTATCCTCCCCTTCTTTACACCCTCATTCCTCAGGGTTTTGCTACTCAGTGTTTATCATTAGTCCAGATATCAGCTGTCTCCAAAAAGCCTTCTCCTCCCCTGGTTTAGTTAAAAAGTTAGAAAATATATAGAACATTGTTTGGTTTGAATATTATTAGTTGGAGGAAGGGAAGAAGAGGGAGAGAGTTTGGTTTAACATTGACTAAATAGTTATCCCAGCTTCAGCTCTGTGTTTGTTCCCCGATAGGGAAGTGGCTTAGTGTGGCTTAGTTTCAGATATTATTTTCCCTAAGAGCTCATGATTGGGCTTCATGCCCAGTTTGTCCACAGTTGAGGAGGGAGAGGATCTGCCACTTAAGGTCACACTGCTGGAGCATTTTATCTTTCCCACCAAACCCTGGAGCCACTGACAGGGACACAGAGGCTTGTCATTTGTGTGGTTTTCAGAATGCCTTCTGTTTCCACTCACTCCTTTACATCTCCTCTGAAGGTGCTTAGGTAGGACCCAAAGGTTCCTCTTTTGATATTCAGAGGTGTCTGTCAGCAAACACTCATACCTAGCCTATACTCACACCTTCAGGGGTGTGAACCAAAGACAGCAAAAAGAATAAACAGGATGGGGTCAATTCCACCTAGAGTTCCTTTCCCAGCACATACAGATGCACACTCCACCCCGTATCTGTGGCCCAGCTTCTAAGTTGGTGCCCTCTTTCCTACCATGCTGGGAAATAGGATCGTAAAGCGAATCCGTGGTTGTGCTTTGCCATCTTGGGGAAGCCCGTGGTCCCACTGGTGAAGAAGATGGCCATTGGGTCCAGGGTCTTTGACTTAATACAGATGTGATCTGGGGAGGCTGATCTGCAAAGGAATTCAGTACAAAGGACAGAAGTCATGTTTCTTACTATTTCATTCTCTGGGGAAGCAAAAGAAACAATATGAGGCTTTGAGTTAGAAAAATGGGGTTTGTAACTCCCAGTATTAGGCATCAAAGAAAGTTTATGGGAGGCTCAGATAGGTGACCTGACATTTCTGCATTTTAAAAAATGGGGAAAATATGATGGATTATTTCTTAATTTAACAAACACCGAAATAGTATTTCCTATGATTCTGGACAAGGCTCTATATGATTTACAAGTAAGAATTCATTCACTATTCAGAGCAACCCTAAGACGTAAGTAATGCTTTTATGCAGATGCTTTTGCAGATGAGGAAATGGAGGCTCAGAATGATTAGGTAACTTACCTAAAGACGTATAGCCAGCAAGTTGCAGAGCCAGGGTTCAAACTCAGTCTGATGCATACACTGTGCTTTTAGTCACATTGCTAACCTTGTTTTTTACACAGACTAGCTTTGTTGTTGTTTAGTTGCTGAGTCCCATGCATGCTCAGTCGTGTCTAACTCTTTGTGACCCCATGGACTACAGTCCTCCAGGCTCCTCTGTCCATGGGATTTCCCAGGCAAGAATATTGAAGTCAGTTGCCATTTCTTTCTCCAAGTGATCTTCCTGACCTAGGAATCTAACCCACGTCTCCTGCATCTCCTACTTCGCAGGTGATTTCTTTACTACTGAGCCACCTGAAAAGCCCCACAGACTACCTTTATAGGAATTTAACCTCATAAACTTGGTGTTGAGGGGTGGGGAAGAAAAAGCTAGGGAGAATGGAAGTGATATATATATATACACATATATATATGGGAGAAGGCAATGGCACCCCACTCCAGTACTCTTGCCTGGAAAATCCCATGGACGGAGGAGCCTG
This sequence comes from Bos grunniens, assembly GCF_055505025.1. Lineage (NCBI taxonomy): Eukaryota > Metazoa > Chordata > Mammalia > Artiodactyla > Bovidae > Bos > Bos grunniens. The sequence continues at coordinate 24,506,230 of NC_141189.1, forward strand.
GTAGGCTGAAGCCCATGGGGTCGCTAAGAGTCGGACACAACTGAGTGACTTCACTTTCACTCTTCACTTTCATGCATTGGAGAAGGAAATGGCAACCCACTCCAGTATTCTTGCCTGGAGAATCCCAGGGACAGAGGAGCCTAGTGGGCTGCCGTCTATGGGGTCGCACAGAGTCGGACACGACTGAAGCGACTTAGCAGCAGCAGCAACATATATATATGACCTGGCATGAGTTTGAGGTGGTTGGGGTTAGGGCTAGGTTTAGGGTAGGCAGAATCTGTGCTGTGTGCTTAGTTGCCCAGTAATGTCCGACTCTTTACAACCCCATGGACTGTAGCCAGCCAGGCTCCTCTGTCCATGGGGATTCTCCAGGCAAGAATACTGGAGTGGGTTGCCATGTCCTCCTCCAGGGGATCTTTCTGACCCAGGAATCAAACTGGGGTCTCCTGCATTGCAGGTGAATTCTTTACCAGCTGAGCTACCAGGTTCCTTCATATCCCACATATCACTGCTTTGATATGTGGGAGCTTCTCCTAGACTCAGAGTCTCTTTCTTGAGCCTATTATGATGGTAAATGAAAGTTTCCTTGTAAGTATTCAATCAGAGAGACTGCAAGTAATCCCAGTGCTGGAGGAAGCACTGGCTCTCGTGGAGAAATGATACCATACTGACTTTGGGCAATTTAAGGGAGTTCAAATGAATTTCTTTGTTTAAGCTATTTTCATTTAATTTTCTTTATAATCTAGCATAAGATGTGTAGTATATTTCACTAGTATATTTGCCTTTTGTGGTTTAAGTAAACAGCTTTAAAAACTGTGGAGTTACTTTAAGAAAACAAATCCAGCATGATTTGTGTGTGATATGAAAAATGCCTGAAGGCTTGCAGAATCAGTTTTGAGGGAGTCTTTGTTACCTCCAACACTACCCTAACTTTTCCCTCAAGCTGTCCCTATTGCCACCTACCCTAAGAGATGGAAAGTGTTTGCTCCCAAAGCTGCCTGTCAGCCACAGCCTCATTCTTCACTGTCTCAAGTTTCACCTTAAAAATTCATCTTAACTTTTCATTCAACTCCTGTAAATGTTAATTTTTATATAAAAATATTTCAGATTCTCCACCTATAAGGAAAATGAAACACAATAACCCTCTGACTCTATGTATCTCTTTTGCACAAGGGTATATATTATTAGTATATATATATTAGTGAGAGAGGCATAGAAGCTAAATTTCCCCATTTTATAGATAAAAACATTTGCACCTAAGAGAGGTAAATGAACTGAGGGCTGCTTAGCAAATCAGTGACATAGCTGGGGAGAGAAGCTCAGACCTGGTGAGTTTCCTCCCACTGGCTAATTTTCTACCAGCACTTGGAAGTGAATGGCCTTCTGCCATTCCTCAGAAAGTACATTCGTCAGAACAGAAACTTACTTAACCAGTGATCGGAAGTCCAGCCACCCTTCACGGCTGTGGTCAGATACCAGGAGCTTGGTTTTCAGAGAAGGACACTCAGGTGCCACAGACTCCACCTCTGGGGCAAGGGTATCTGTGGTCACGATGGCTTTGGCTCCAGACACTTGTAGTCGGTAGAGAATGTCCTTGGCCTTCATCTGGGTGGTCCCTGGCATGAAGATGATCCCTAGGTATGGGAAGGAAACTGCTTGTTTTTGTTTCGCTTTCACAGCTTCACAACCCTGGGCTTCAGGCCTGGTTTATCTGCATAGAAATCCGCTGGCCTCTGTTATGCAAAGTATGGTCCAGAGCATCAGTACTACCTACGGCACAGAATCTGACACCCCACCCCAAACTTACTGACTCAGAATCTGCATTTTAACAAGATCTCCAAGTGGTTTCTATGCACATTAAAAATTTGAAAAGCCTATCCTAAACTTTTCTACTGTAGATGGATCTAGCCAGTAGAGTCCTTCTTGACACAACTACCCATGGGATCTGGGAAAGACACAAGTAGGACAGTGTCCCTGATGCTGCATCTCTGCCCCCATTTTTTCTCCTCTCACTTTCTTCTCTGAACATCTCTTGTGTCACCTTGAATTTCTTCTGTTTCCTTCGTTCCTCATACCCTAAGTTAACCACACTGTCCTTTCAACTTTCCTACCTTCCTTCTCCCATCACCAACAATTAATTCAACTTTTGTGTGCTTCTATTGGATTCTAATTTTTCCATCAGGCGCCCGTTTCTGAGTCTTCCTATTACTCACCTTCCGTATTACTAGCCTGTTTATGTTCCACAGAGCACTGACTTTTTCTCCTTCACAGTTCTTCTCTTTGCTAACACCTGTGCCCTCTCTCCAGGAAGACCCTCTTGGCGTCATCCTGACATTGGAGTGAGCACTGCTCACGCTTCACCTTTCTGTCACACAACTCTATTCTCTATTTCAAAATGACCATTCTTCATCTAGGCTACTCCTGACTCTTAAGTATTTTCATGTACTATGCCTCTTAGAATTTTCATCCTTTACTTCTATTCTTCTTTAATTCTTTTTATCCCAGAGGTCTCAACTCATGTCTTGGATTTCTCATGTGTCTTGGATTTCTCATGGGTGGGGAGAGACCAAATTATCCAAGACGGTGTGTTCAGGCTCTCTTGCCCCACGTTTTGTAAATAATGACTGTGTAGCAGCTGAGATCACTCATAGCATGGCACATGTGCATCACGAGGCACCCGTTTGGTCAGGGATTCAGTGCTATGTGCAGATAGGAACTCCACCTAAAAAGCAGCGGCATTACTGCTGGATCACAGCTGTGTCCAGCTGGGTCAGCCATGAGAGGAGAGAAAATAAGTGTGTCTGCTGCTACAGCTGCTGTGCCAGGCAGGAGAGAGGTTGTGTTGTGTTAGGTTATGCTATGGCTGCTGCGTCAGCCAGGAGAGAATAAACGTGGCTGCAGTTCCTATGGCTCCTCCAGTCTCCTTCCAGCCTTAGCTTGTGCCTTGCCTACCCTAGGTTCAAGGAACAGTGTGGACAGTGTGAACAGGATCAGATATAAATCATGGAACATCTCTTAATGATACAGATGGCATGGCATCTCCATACGCACTCAGCCATTGCTGTTAATTCTTGATCTTGATGGATTAAACAACTATTTGCGAGGAGATAAGAGAGAGAATATATGAACAAGAACATGACATACTGTATGAATATGCATGACAGAACTGAAGTTGATTCAAAAAAGAATCCATGAATCTCATACTAATTATATAGGTCAATGCATAGACAAGCATTAAAGGGAAAGGAAAATCTCTACACAAGAGTGCTGGCTAATAAGGGTAAAGGGTATGATATAAATAGAAATACCTAATATAAAACTACCATTAAAATATTTAATTCAGTCAAGACTCATCAATGAATTTTCAAATCATAAACTGAAAGACAGTTGGGGAAAGGATATTCACAAAGTCCCATAATATTACATGACAGATTACTTACTAACTACAAAGGGAAAATGCACCTTTACAAAGGTGGATGCTACCTTTCTAAAGTGATAAAACAATGTCATTGATGTTAGGACAAACCAACTGTATATATCCCCAATGTGGTACACCAAGAAAGACACAAGTCCTTCTAGTACTTGTGCAAAGAATGTTCATCCTGAATATAATCATAAAGAAGGAAACAGAAATACAAATTTTGAGGGATATTCTGTAACACATCTGGCTTAGGCACTTCAAACTGTCATTGCATTGTCACACAGACAATATAGTATGTAGAGAAACATTCTATATTAAAGAAGGCTGTGGTGAGACAACAACTAAATGCAACACATGATCCTCATTTGGATTTTGTACAGTTGTTTAAAAAAAAAAAAAAAACAGTTGGCTGTGCGGTGTGGCACATGGGATCTTGGTTCCTTGAAGCCATGACCCTGCATTGGAAGCATGGGATCTTAACCATTGGACTGCCAGGAAAAACCCTGGGTTTTTTATTTAAGCACAAAAATAATCCTATAAAGGACATTATTGGGATAATTGAGGAATTTTGACTCTGGATGTACATCAGGTAACTATATTGAATCAGAGTGAGACTTCTTGTGCGGTTATGTGAAAGAAATGTCTCGAATCTTAGCAGATACATATTTCAGTGTTTATCTGGTGTTTATGGGTGTCACAGTGTCTGCAACTGATTCTTTAATGACTCCCTTGGAGAGAGGGGATCCAATATGGCAAAATGTTAATAACTGATGAATCTTATAAGGAAGTAAGAATGTCTGAGACTGTGTAAGATAAAGTGTGTGTGTGTGTGTGTGTGTGAGAGAGAGAGAGAGAGAGGGAAGAAGGCAGAATTACGACACTGTGCTTGATAAGGTGTGAGTATAAGGGAAAGAGTGAATGAGGAGTAAACTAGTATTTAAAGGAATTTGACAGAAGGAAAGACTATTAAGAAGAAAAAAGTTAGGGGAAGAGGAAGCACCTAATATTTCAGGACCAATTAGCTCTAGGCCTGTCCTAAGGTCTCTTTGGGTCACTGACCTGTTCGGATGCAGCCCACACACACAAGCCACCACTCAGGCACTCGAGGCAAAATCAGCGCTAGACGGTCTCCCGTCTGAAGGCCGCAGGTCTGTGTCAGGACGTTGGCTGTGCGACAGGTTAAGTCTGTCATCTCTCTGAAGCTCCACTTCACTTCATCCCCTTGATCGTTCACCCACCACAGGGCTGGGTTTGGACTTCTCTTGCCCTCCTGGTTAAGATCATATACCACATGTTAGTTCCTGCTTCAAAGGAAAGGGACACCAATTTGGTCAATCCACTACCATAGTCATATTCCTGTGAGTGTAGCTCAATGTCTGAGATCCCATGTTAAAACATTTGTAGAGCCAGGAGAAGTTGGGGGGACGTGTGATCCAGCCAACTCCTGGTCTACTGTAACCCTCTCCTCTTAAATCACATAAAACCATGAATAACCTTCATGTCACTTATTGAAGACTTAAAATTTTATTCTCCCATGTGTCTGCCTTTGTTCCACATGGACAGTAGGTTACTCTCTGTGCCTCAGTTTTCTCTTCTGTGGAAAGGGTAGAATAATACTACCCAGAATATAGTAAAGTTTAAATTAATTATTTTAGAAGGAAAAGTGCCTGGCACATAGTATGTGCTCAATAAAATTTGTTGTTGTTGTTTAGTCGCTAAGTTATGTCCAACTCTTTGTGACCCCATGGACTGCAGGGTGCCAGGCCTCCCTGTCCTTCACTATCTCCTAGAGTTTTGCCCAAGTTTATGTCCACTGAATTGGTGAGGCCATCCAACCAACCCTAAACTTCACTACCCCTAAACTTTCCCTATAAGAAATGCTAAGAGGATCCCGGCGGAGGAGGGAGCAGCACGCTGAGCTTCTGCAGTGGTGCGCGGAGCCGAGCACCCCGGGTTGCGCCTCCCGCTGGTGGAGCCCGGCACTTCGGGTTCCCCAACGCTCTCGCTGCTGCCGCGGGGTCCCCCGCTCCCCCAGCCATGTGCCTCGGGTGGCGTGCCTGGGGTGCGGAGCCCACCTGGTGGCTTCTGCCGCCTGCCCTTGCCGCTGGCATGCAATTAAAAAAAAAAAAAAGAAAGAAATGCTAAGAGGAGTTTAAGTTGAGATGAAAGAACTTTATAGAGTAACCTAAATACAAAAATATAAAATTATTTAATAGAGATAGATATACAGACAAATATAAAAGAAGTATTGTTATAATTTTGGTTCATAGCTTCACTTTTTATTCTTTCACCGTATGTAAAACACAAAAGCATAAAAAATAATTATAAACTATGTTAATGGGTGCACAATATGTAAAGACGTCTTTTGTGAAATCAGTAACATAATATGGGAAGGTGTAAGGGAACTGGAAAAGAGTAGGGTTTTGGATGTGAATGAAGTTAAGTTGCTATTAGTTTAGAATAAATTGTTATAATTTAGAATGTTATATACAATCCCTATGGTAACCATAAATAAATTATCTATGGAATATACACAAAAGGAAATGAAAATCAAAACATATCACTACAAAAAATCAACTAAGTCATCTTTACCTATAATTATTTTAAATGTAATGAATGAAATGCCCTAGTCAAAAGATCTAGGTTGGTAAACTGGATAAAAAAAAACAGAATTCAACTGAATACTGTTGACAAAATTGTTATTTTGAATACTGTTGATAAAATTGTTATTTCTATGTAATGGGATATGATAAAACCAAACAAAAATGCTTTCAGAATGTTTCTGCAGTAAAAATCATACAATATCAATGTAGAAAAGTAAAATCATATTTACATTGAGTCTAAAGTTCTATAATAGTATCCATCCATTCATTCATTCATTTACTATATATCTGCTAAGTTCTCACTGTTTCTTGGGCACTGTTCTTAAGCCAACATGATACAATGGTGTACAAGACATCCATCTGCACATGTAAATGAATGGTTTTAAGTGTTTATGGATAATTTTCATTTTCTTGTTTAAGTCAAATCTTTAATTGTACGTAAGTAAAATGATTTTTAAAATTTTTTTAAATTCCCAAAGAAAACATGTTTGGAGTAAAAGTTCAGGCAACACACAATTTTACTAACAGAAAAATTTCTTTAAATTCCTTATCACAATTTCAGTCCCTGAATGTCAACACTGAAAATTGCTTGATGTATAGTCTTCCAGCAGTTCTTCACACAAAAGTGCAAACCTGATCGTATCAGTTTTGCCTCATATACTTGGAACAATAGAGTGTGGCTCACCTGATATAAGATTTATATACATACATACATATATACATACATGCATATATACATACATACATATATACATACATGCATATATACATACATGCACATACACATACCTATATAAATTTATATGTGTGTGTGTATATACACACACACACACACATATATATGGAAAAATCAGTGCTAAAAAAAAAACACCACTCTTGTCCATTGGGTTAAGGAATGTTAGCAAATATAGTTGTGCATTCTCTGTATAATGGGAACAGAGTATGTAACATTTCTGTAAGATTTTATAAAATAATAGAAGTTCTGGGTTATCAAAGTGAAAACAATAGTTGTTTTAATTCGGACAGAAATTCAGACTGAATTCTAGTAACTTGAAGATCTTGATTAAACAGTTGTGGGGTTTTGTGCTCAGAATTAATCTGATAATATGATATTAAGATTTACACGTTATCAAGAAGATAAAACACAGCCTTTAAACTTTATATGAGATTTAAATCTTTATGCAGTGAGATTTGAAGCTAAGGGAAATTGAGAAATAGATTTTTTAAAAACCTACTAACTCAGCAATAAAAATTAATGAAGAAGAAATACACAAAGCGATATAGATGAATCTGAAAAACACATGGAGTAAAAGAAACCAGACACAAAAGAGTACATCCAATTTATTCCATTTCTATGACATCCTAAGAAAGAGAACTATAATGGTAGTGAGTGCAAATCAGTGGCTACCTGGGGCTCCAGGTAGGGGGGGTGGATACTGATTAGAAAAGGACAAAAGGAAATGGTAGTGATAGAAATGTTCTAAAACTTATTAAAATCTCATTTTAAATGTTTGAATTATATTATAGGTAAATAATAGATTTAAAAGAGTTGATTTAAATAAATAAAAACTTACTCCTTGTTAATCTCTAACTAGAATATAATTTGAATAGGAAAATAGGAAAGGTAGACTAATTACTCATGTGATTGACGAATGATATGATTCTTTCTGAATGTTAAAACACATGAGTTTACTGAAAATAAAAAGACTTGCCTCAGTTTTAATTAGAATAAAATAAAAGTAGAATTTCTATAAATTAATTATAGAATATGATAGATTTCATAGAATTTGAACCCTAATTCATATAGATAATACATTTCCCCAACAATGATATACTTTACATTTTCTTCCATTGCCTTTGGAATGTTTACTAACAACCAGAAATTTCAAAAGTTTGAGTATGTGGTTTGACCACAATGGAATTAAGCTAGAAATCATTACCAAGAGGAGTAGCTCATCTCAACTATCAGGAAACTAGCCAATAAAAAGGCAAATAAAAATAGTTTGACCTAATGGTAATGAAATATGCCATATCAAATTTGTATAATGTACCCCAAAAGAGTGTGCTTAGTGAGAAATTTATATTTTTAATGTATATATAGGAAAAGAGGAAGACTGAAAGGTAAGGACATAATCTTCCAACTCAATAAGCTAAAAAATTTAAAAAAGGATTATAAAATTAAATCAAGGGAATGTACATGAAAAGAAATAATAAAGACAAGTGTAATTATCAATGAAATGGAAAGGAAATACACAATACAGAATACCAGTAAAACAAAAACTGGTTTTGAAAAGATTAATAAATTTGGTAGATTCTTAGGAAGACTTGTCAAGGAAAAAAAGACCATAAAAATATTAAAAATAACTAGGAAAAAAAAGTGTACATTATTACAATACTTATAAGACATTAATATTAATATTTATAACCTCACATCTATTTTAAAAGTTAAATACATTACCAAAAGCTTTCTTACAATAAAAATACCAGATTTTACATCAAAATATTTTGCTATGCATATTAGTGTGTTAAGATTTTGACTTGAAAAACTGCTGTTTTTTTTTTAAGAAAACAGTGATTATTATATTTCAATCCTATCTCAATAAAACAACAAAAATTAGTGATAGCTTAAATTCTTTATCAAAGCACTTAGAAGAGTATCTGGTGTAAAGCAAATGTATTGAGTGAATAAATTAAAAAAAATCTGGAATATAAAGCATAATGAGGAATTCCAGGGTTAAATTAAATCTAAAGATGACCACAGTCAACAGTAGGCCAACACCAGCTCCTGGTACCCCTGTTGGGCACCTGAAGCTATCCCAGGATCCAGGTTGACCCACCAGTGTGCCGAGATCAGCCCTGGAGCATACTAGGTCACACGGCTAACAACACCAGGAACCTGCTTTGCCTACCAGTTGGTAACCACTACATGTTACAGGCAATGTCAGCCAACAAGTCTAGGTGCCAATCTTGCCTACCAGCATACCCACAGTAGTTTACTATGCCCTAACAGAAGAGCCCACATGGCCCACAGAGGGGATAACCATAGAACATATAACTCTAGTGACCAGAGGGGAGTGTGCTGCTGAGTCCATAGGAGGTTTCCTACATTAGGTCACTTCACCAAGAGCAGAAACCATTTGTAAAGCTAGGCAGAAGGTTAAAAGGCAAAACAATAAAATCATCTATATCCACAATAAGTAGTTAAGAGATATGTAAAAGAAATATGTAAAATGTGTCATAAAAAACAACAAACATGGGGGGAACAGTAAAAATGCAGGATGATTAGAAAGCATCTCACTTTAAGGGATCATCAACTTTATATATATTGATAACCACAAGCCAAAAACCTGCAATAGGTACACATACAGAAAAGAGAAAGAAATTCAAACATAACACATCAAATCATAAGGGAAGAGAGCAAAAAAAAAAAGAACAAAAAAGGCATTACAAACACAAGCAGAAAACAACAGAATGTCAATAAGTACATACCTAGCAAAACTTACTTTAAATATAAATGGATTAATATTCCAATCAACTGGCATAGAGTAGCTAAATGAATTTAAAAAAAGCAAAAACAAAAACACAAGACTGATTATATCCTGCCTACAAGAAGACTCATATCAGGTTTAAAGTCACACACAGACTGAAAGTGAGGGGATGGAAAAATGCTTTCTATATAAATGCAAGTGAAAAAAAAATCTGAGATAACCATACACATATCAGGCAAAATAGACTTTAAAACAAAGTGTGTAGCAAGAGACAAAGAAGGGACATCATTTCATAATGATGAAGGAATTTCTCCAACAAGAAGATAAACATATATGCACCCAACATGCTGCTAAGTCACTTCAGTCGTGTTCGACTCTGTGCGACCCCATAGACGCACACCAGGCTCCACCAGGCTCTCCCATCCCTGGGATTCTCCAGGCAAGAACACTGGAGTGGGTTGCCATTTCCTTCTCCAATGCAGGAAAGTGAAAAGTGAAAGTGAAGTCACTCAGTCATGTCCGACCCTCAGCGACCCCATGGACTGCAGCTTTCCAGGCTCCTCCGCCATGGGATTTTCCAGGCAAGAGTACTGGAGTGGGGTGCCTTTGCCTTCTCCAATGCACCCAACATAAAAGTGTATAATTCATGAAGCAAATACAGTAGACCCTTCAGCAACACAACTTTGAACTCTATGGGTCCTGTTGCATTTCTATACACTAATAACATACTCTCAGAAAGACAAATTGAGAAAACAATCCTATTTACAACTGCATCAAAAAGAAAAAGACCTCTAGAATGAATCTAACCAAAGAGGTAAAAGACTTGTATCTTGAAAACTGTGGCATATTGATGAAAGAAATTGATGACAACAAAAACAAATAGAAAGATACTGTGAACATGGATTGGAAGAATTAACATTGTTAAAATGACCAGATTCCCCCCAAAATCCATAATTTAATGCAATTCTTATGAAAACATCAGAACTTAAAAAAAAATTATAAAATTTTCTAGATAGCCAAAACACTCTTGAAAAAAAAAAGAACAAAGCTGTATCATACTCCTATGATTTAAAAGCATACTACAAAGCCATCGTAGTCAAAACAATATGACATTGGCACAAAAACAGATCAAAGGAATAGGATAGAGTCCAGAAACAAAACCACACTTACATGGTCAATTAATCCACAGCAAAAGAGACAAAACTATGGAATGCAGAAAAGACAATCTGTTCAATACATTGTTTGAAAAAATAGGACTGTTATGTGCAACAGAATCAAACTAGAGCAATTTCTCATGCAATATACAAAAATAAATAGCATGGAACTAAGACTTGAAAGTGAAAGTGTAGAGTGAAAAAGTTGGCTTAAAGCTCAACATTCAGAAAATGAAGATCATGGCATCTGGTCCCATCACTTCATGGGAAATAGATGGGGAAACAGGGGAAACAGTGTCAGACTTTATTTTTTGGGGCTCCAAAATCACTGCAAATGGTGACTGCAACCATGAAATTAAAAGACGCTTACTCCTTGGAAGGAAAGTTATGACCAACCTAGATAGCATATTCAAAAGCAGAGACATTACTTTGCCAACAAAGGTCCATCTAGTCAAGGCTATGGTTTTTCCTGTGGTCATGTATGGATGTGAAAGTTGGACTGTGAAGAAAGCTGAGCGCCGAAGAATTGATGCTTTTGAACTGTGGTGTTGGAGAAGACTCTTGAGAGTTCCTTGGACTGCAAGGAGATCCATCCAGTCCATTCTGAAGGAGATCAGCCCTGGGATTTCTTTGGAAGGAATGATGCTAAAGCTGAAACTCCAGTACTTTGGCCACCTCATGTGAAGAGTTGACTCATTGGAAAAGACTCTGATGCTGGGAGGGATTAGGGGCTGGAGGAAAAGGGGACGACAGAGGATGAGATGGCTGGATGGCATCACCGACTCGATGGATGTGAGTCTGGGTGAACTCCGGGAGTTGGTGATGGATGGGGAGGACTGGCGTGCTGCAATTCATGGGGTCACAGAGAGTCGGACACGACTGAGTGACTGAACTGAACTGAACTGAAGATTTAAATATAAGGCCTGAAACCAGAAAAGTCCTAGAAGAAAACACAGAACAGTATGCTATGACACTGATCTGAGTAATATTTATTTGAATATCCTTATGCCCAGGGCAACAAAAGAAAAAGTAAATAAATGGGATTATATCAAAATAAAAACCTGTTGCACATTGAAAGAAACCTTTAACAAAACCCTATTGAATGGGAAATACGTTTGCCAAAGATAAATCTGAAAAGATTGATATTTAAAATATACAAAGGGCTTATACAACTCAACAACAAAAATAAAATAATTAAAAATGGGCAAATGACTTGAATAGACATTTTTAAAGAAAACATACAGATGATCAATAGATACATAAAAAGATGCTCCACATCATTAATCATCTAGGAAATGAACAAACATCAAAAGCACAATGAAATATCAACTCACACCTGTCAGAATGGATATTACCAGAAAACAACAAATAACAAGTGTTGGCAAGGATGTGGAGAAAAAGGGACCCTCATGCACTATTGATGGGAATGTAAATTTGTGCAATCACTATGGAAAACAGTATGGAAGTTTCTCAAAAAGTTAAATAGAACTACTGTACTATCTAGCAGTTATATTTCTGAGTGTTATCTGAAGAAAAAAACACTAATTTGAAAAGATATGTACATTACAACACTATTAACAATAGTCAAAATAAAGGAATCACCCAGAAGTCCATCCAGAGATGAATGGAGAAATACATATATATATATTGTCCTGGGTTCAATTCCTGGCTCAGGAAGATTCTCTGGAGAAGGGAACAGCTACCCTTTCCAGTATTCTGGCCTGGAGATGCCCATGGACAGAGGAACTTGGTGGGCTATGGTCCATAGGGTCACAAAGAGTCAGACATGACTCAAGCAACTTAGCTCATGTGCATGTGTAGATATAGATATATAGATGATATAGAAATAGATAGATACAGTTGTTATCTAGTCACTAAGTCATGTCCAATTCTTTGAGACCCTATGGACATGCCAGGCTTTTCTGTCCTCCCCTATCTCCCAGAGTTTGCTCAAATTTATGTCCACTGAGTTGGTGATGCTATCACATCATCTCATCCTCTGACACTCCCTTCTCCTTTTGCTTTCAATTTTTCCCAGAATCAGGGTCTTTTTCCATGAGTGCATCAGGTAGCCAAAGTATTGGAACTTCAGCTTCAGCATCAGTCCTTTCAATGAATATTCAGGGTTGATTTCCTTTAAAACTGACTGGCTTGATCTCCTTGCAGTCCAAGAGACTCTCAAGAGTCTTCACCAGCACCACAATTCACAAGCACCAGTTATTTGGTACTCAGCCTTCTTTACAATCCAACCCTCACATTCATACATGACTCCTGGAAATATCATAGATTTGACTATGTGTACTTTGTTGGCACAGTCATGTCTCTGCTTTTTAATATGCTGTCTAGGTTTGCCATAACTGTTCTTCCAAGGAGCAAGCGTCTTTTCATTTCATGGCTGCAGTCACTGTCCACAGTGATATTGTAGTTCAAGAAAGTAAAATCTGTTACCACTTCCATTTTTTCCCCTTCTATTTGGCATTAAGTGATGGGACCAGATGCCATAACCTTAGTTGTTTAATGTTGAATTTCAAGCTAGCTTTCTCACTCTCCTCTTTGACTCTCATCAAGAGGTTCTTTAGTTCCTCTTCACTTCTGTCATTAGAATGGTATCATCTTCATATCTGAGGTTATTAATATTTCTCCCAGCAATCTTAATTCCAGCTTGTAATACATTCAGCCCAGCATTTCATATGATGTATTCTGCATAGAAGTTAGTTAGATAAGCAGGGTGCCAATATAAGCAGGGGGTCTTACTACTTTCCCAAATTTGAACCAGTCAGTTGTTCCATGCCCAGTTCTAACTGCTGCTTCTTGTACTGCATACAGGTTTCTCAGGAGACAGGTCAGGTAGTCTAGTACTCTGATCTCTTTAAGAATTTTCCACAGTTTGCTGTGATCTACATAGTGAAAGGCTTTAGCATAGTCAATAAAGCAGAAGTAGATATTTTTCTGGAATTCCCTTGATTTTTCCCATGATCCAATTAGTGAAGTGAAAGTCACTCAGTCATGTCCGACACTTTGCAACCCCACAAACTATAGCTAGCCAAGCTTCTCTGTCATGGAATTCTCCAGGCAAGAATACTGGAGTAGGTAGCTGTTCCCTTCTCCAGGATATATTTCCAACTCAGGGATCGAACCCAGGTCTTCTGCATTGCAGGGGAGTTCTTTACCATCTAAGCCACCAGGGAAGCCCATCATTGAACTTCATGATCCAATGAATGTTGGCAATTTGATCTCTGGTTCCTCTGCCTTTTCTAAACCTAGCTATATGTCTGGAAGTTCTCAGTTCACATACTGCTGAAGCCTAGCTTGAAGGCTTTTGAGCATAAACTTGCTAGCATGTGAAATGAGCACAAGCATATGGTAGTCTAAACATTTATTGGCATTGCCTTTCTTTGGGCTTGGAGTGAAAACTGATCTTTTCCAGTCCTGTGGCCATTGCTGAGTTTTCAAATGTGCTGATATATTGAATGCAGCTCTTTAACAGCATCATCATTTAGGATTTGAAATAGTGCAGTTGCAATTCCGTCACCTCCACTAGCTTTGTTCAAAGTAATGCTTCCTAAAGCATAGTTGACTTTACACTCCAGGATATATGGCTCTAGTTGAGTGACCACACCATCATGGTTATCCAGGTCATTAAGATCTTTTTTATATAGTTCTTCTGTGTATTTTTGCCACCTCTTCTTAATCTTTTATGCTTCTGTTAGGTCCATACTGTTTCTCTCCTTTATCATGTCTATCTTTGCATGAAGTGTTTCCTTCATATCTCCAATTTTCTTGAAGAGAGAGATCTTTAGTCTTTCCCATTCTATTATTTTCCTTCAATTCTTGGCATTGTTCATCTAAGAAGACCTTCTTATCTCTCCATGTTATTCTCTGGAACTCTACTTTTAGTTGGGTATATCTTTTCCTTTCTCCTTTGCCTGTCATTTCTCTTCTCAGCTACTTGTAAGGCTTCCTTCAGTTCAGTTCAGTTCAGTTCAGTCACTCAGTCGTGTTCGACTCTTTGTGACCCCATGAATCGTAGCACGCCAGGCCTCCCTGTCCATCACCAACTCCCGGAGCTCACTCAAACTCACGTCCATCGAGTTGGTGATGCCATCCAGGCATCTCATCCTCTGTCATCCCCTTTTCCTCCTGCCCCCAATCCCTCCCAGCATCAGAGTCTTTTCCAATGAGTCAACTCTGCACATGAGGTGGCCAAAGTACTGGAGTTTCAGCTTTAGCATCATTCCTTCCAAAGAAATCCCAGGGCTGATCTTCTTTAGAATGGACTGGTTGGATCTCCTTGAAGTCCAAGGGACTCTCAAGAGTCTTCTCCAACACCACAGTTCAAAAGCATCAATTCTTCGGCGCTCAGTTTTCTTCAGTCCAACTCTCACATCCATACATGACCACAGGAAAAACCATAGCCTTGACTAGATGGACCTTTGTTGGCAAAGTAATGTCTTTGCTTTTCAATATGCTATCTAGGTTCGTCATAACTTTCCTTCCAAGGAGTAAGCGTCTTTTAATTTCATGGCTCCAGTCACCATCTGCAGTGATTTTGGAGCCCCCCAAAATAAAGTCTGACACTGTTTCCACTGTTTCCCCATCTATTTCCCATGAAGTGATGGGACTGGATGCCATGATCTTCATTTTCTGAATGTTGAGCTTTAAGCCAACTTTTTCACTCTCCTCTTTCACTTTCATCAAGAGGCTTTTGAGTTCCTCTTCACTTTCTGCCATAAGAGTGGTGTCAAATGCATATCTGAGGTTATTGATATTTCTCCCAGCAATCTTGATTCCAGTTTGTGCTTCTTCCAGCCCAGCGTTTCTCATGATGTACTCTGCATAGAAGTTAAATAAGCAGGGTGACAATATATAGCCTTGATGTACTCCTTTTCCTATTTGGAACCAGTCTGTTGTTCCATGTCCAGTTCTAACTGTTGCTTCCTGACTACCACTAGACAACCACTTTGCTTTCTTGCATTTCTTTTTCTTTGGGATGGTTTTGTCAGTGCCTCTATACAATGTTGCAAACCTCCATCCATAGCTCTTCAAGCCCTCTGTCTACCATATCTAATCCCTTGATTCTATTCATCACCACCACTGTGTAATCCTAAGGGATTTGACTTAGGTCATTCCTGAATGGCCTAATGGTTTTCAATACTCTTTTCAATTTAAGACTGGATTTTGAAATAAAGAGCCATGGTCTGTGCCACAATCAGCTCCAGGTCTTGTTTTTACTGACTGTATAGTTTCTCCATCTTTGGATGCAAAGAACATAATCATTCTGATTTTTTGTATTGGCCATCTGGTGATGTCCACGTGTAGAATAGTCTCCTGGGTTGTTTTGAAAATGGTGCTTGCTAGATTGTAGCATGTTTTCTTGACAAAATTCTCTTAAACTTTGCCTAGCTTCATTTTGTACTACAAGGCCAAACTTGCCTGTTATTCTGGGATACACACACACACACACACACACTCTCTCTCTCACACATGGAATATTACTCACCTATAAAAAATAATGAAATCTTGACATTTTGACAAATAGATATCTAGGGTATCTTACGGTAGTCAGAGAAAGTAAATACCATATGGTTTCTCTTACTTGTGAAATCTTAAAAAAACAAGTAAGTGGCCCCAAAATAACAAACATAAAAAAACTCAATGATAAAGAAAACAAACTGATAGTTGCCAGTGGGGGGGGGGGGCGAATGAAATACTTTAAGGGGATTAAGAGGCACAAACTTCTAGCTATAAGATAAATGAGTCACAGGGATGAAATGTGCAGCATAGAGAATATAGTCAATAACATTGTAATAGCTATGTATTGTGACAGGTTGTAACTAGTCTTATCATGGAGATCATTTTTAATATATGAAAATGTTAAATCACCTATGTTGTACAGCTGAAACTAATACAGTATAGTAAGTCATCTATACTTCAATATAATATCTAAATATAAGATTAGACTATTTATATAAAACATAATTTATTTTTTAAAATTTCACAGCAATTAAATTTTCTGTAGGTAGATTATGGCAAACTATTTATTTTAAATATTGTTACATATCAGATTGATTGTAATTTAATAAACAAAGAAGGTGGTTTAAGTATAATTTAAAATCATAAGTGCCATGTTATGCTTTTGTAAATTGTTGTTGACAATAAGTATGCAATGAGTATGCCCCTTACAGACTCATCAAATGATCAATATGTGATGTGATATGTCAAACTAGGGGACACAGTCATGGAGTATCAATTTCACATGCATTAACTAATTGATTGATATACAGACTTTAAACAAATTTATAAAAGAAGATTAAAGTTCTGGAAGTTAAACTTTTTGCATTGTTTAATTTGGAAATAATATGTATTACACCAGTAGTATTTAGATAAACTGAGACAATCATGTTTTTATCCCAGAAGTTGTAAACACAGAGCCTATAGAAACTAAACAAATTACAAATGAGACAAGTCTGCCAGATTCCTCTGGGGCAACCTGGAGAGCCATGTGTCTCCCAAGGAGGCAGTAACCATTAGTTCTATGATTGCTGCCATATAGGAATGAAGGCTTTGTATTGTTTAAAAAAAAAAATGAACAGAACTTCAATTAAATAGAGTTAAGAAACCAGCTTTTGGGTTTCCCAGGTGGCATTAGTGGTAAAGAACCCACCTGCCAATGTAGGAGACATGAGATGCAGTTTCCATCCCTGGGTCAAGAAGATACCCCTGCAGGAGGGCATGGCAACCCACTGCAGTATTCTTGCCTGGAGAATCTCTGGACAGAGGAGCCTGGTGAGCTACAGTCCACAGGGTCACAAAGAGTCGGGCATGACTGAAGTGAGTTAGCATACACACAGGTAGGAGAAGAGACAAGGGAACTCTCACATGCTACAATGATAAGAGAGTCCAAAAGGGAAAAGAAAGCCTCTTATTTCTACACAAGGACTCAGCTGAAGCCATGGACTCTTTTTTGCTATAACCCTATAAATCCTTTTCCTTTCTAAAAAAGAGTTTTCTTCCCTTGCTGTATGGGGGCTTGCACACAGAATTACATTCAAGAGCCAGAAAACATGGACCTATTGGCTCAAAAAAACCAAAACAAAACAAAACAAAACAAAAGTAGGCAAACATGACCATGGTATATTAAGAAATTTAGAAATTTCTTCAACACTTAATTAATTTGGGGAGATATTATAGGACAAAGAGCCAGACATTATGTGGCAATGACATTTGGCTGTTGCTTTCTTAAGCTTTGTGGTTAATAGATATTTGAATATATTTATTGAGCAATGTGTTTAGTCGCTCAGTCATGTTTTTGCATCAGGAGTTAGTAGGAAGAATTTGCTCCTGTCATGATTTTGCCCAGACAAACAAAAGTCAATGTCGTAGATGTTGTATTCATCTATCCTGAGATATGATGTGGAGAGTCATTCTATCAAAATAGGAATGATGGAGAGGTGTATGTTGTTTACTTTTCTATCTGAATACATGATTTTGGACATGAATGTGACCTCTCATGAATAGACTTGGGATGCTGCTCCAGCAATCAATTGGAATGTAATATCCTAGGACCCTAGAGAAAGATAGTAATACAAGGTTTAATTTCCAAGGATAGTTAGGAGTTATAAATGGTCTGAATGTGACTATATTCCATTACTGGACCTATGTTGCCTGACTTAGGCTAAAAAAAATTACATTAAAATGTTGGATTTCTAACAACATTTTTATAAATAAAATGTGTTGAAAATTGAGTCAAGTTTTGCCAAAGAATTGGTGCTTTTGAACTGTGGTATTGGAGAAGACTCTTGAGAGTCTTCTCAAAGGAAGTCAGTCCGGAAATCAGTCAAAGGAAGTAAGCCCTGAATATTCATTGGAAGGACTGATGCTGAAGCTGAAGCTCCAATACTTTGGCTACCTGATGCAAAGAACTGACTCCTTAGAAAAGACCCTGATTCTGGGAAAGACTGAAGGCAGGAGGAGAAGGGAATGACAGAGGATGAGATGGTTGGATGGCATCACCCACTCGATAGACATGAGTTTGAGCAAGTTCTGGATGTTGGTAATGGACATGGAAGCCTATCATGCTGCAGCCCATGGAGTCACAAAGAATCGGGCATGACTGAGCGACTGAACTGAACTGAAGAATATCAACAAAAAACTTGAAAAATATCTAACTATTATTTAAATGAGGTAAAAAAAATTTTAAGCAGTTACTTCAAATGAATAAAAAAAAATTCTTTGGATGGTTGTTTAAAATGGGATAAATAAAATAGACATTAATGTGATTAAACAAGATTTGATATTACTACATTACCTAATTGAGCCAAGAGGGACCTCTTACTGATCCCCAACGTTAAAAGCCAAACAAGTCTGTTAGGTTTAAAGTTCGAAGTTATATATTTAAGGATTAGAAAAATTTAACCTTGGATAACTAACCAACAGTTATATTTGGACAGTTAGGTCAAAGGGCCTGACTTCCTCAATTCTACTCAGATCTGGGGATCTCAGAGCTTTTTATATAAAAGTAGGTAAAACAAACAGGGAACAAAAAGAAAAAGCTTTCTAAACTCTTGAAGGAGTCTTTGGGCCTAGAAAAGAAAACAACAGTCTCAAAGGCCCTTGCGATCTAACTTCCGAGAAAACAAAACCGAACTTTAGGTCCCGCCCTGATGCTCCAGGTGGTTGTATCTATCTGGGACTTATCACCCCCTGCCCAGAAGCCTTATCACCCCCTGCCCAACTACAAATGCCATCTCAACTAAAGAATACCCCAAACATCCCACCTGACTTATCCCTTATCGCTTCCACAAACCTCCCTTTAAATATGAAGCCTCCCTGATCCTCTTGCACTCAGCCTGGTCATTAGGCTGACTGTCGCCCCTCCTTGCCTAAATAAAGGTAACCTACTTCTGTTGAGGTAGTCTCTCCTTCTTTTCTGCCTCGGCCCGAACTATACCTTACAACTCTTCCAAAGATCAAAGCTTGTTGATTGGATCCTTAGGAAAACTAAAGTTCAAGGTATACACATTGGTGGAATTTAGATAAAGGTAGATGCTGGGAGGGATTGGGGGCAGGAGGAGAAGGGGACGACAGAGGATGAGATGGCTGGATCACTGACTTGATGGACCTGAGTCTGAGGGAACTCTGGGAGTTGGTGATGGACAGGTGCTGGGAGCCAGCACGGGAGTTCCCAGCAATGACAAAGGTCATGCAGAGAGGCCTGATATGCAAAGGTGAGTCAGGGCTCGAGGTATCTACCCCAGATGCTCAGGCATCTACCCCAAAACCAGAATCTGTCTGTTTTACTATTTTACGACTTTCACCAACTCCTCTGACATTAACAGGGGGCTATCCCCGACCACCTTTCTCTGAAGGAAATCAACTTAAAGCTCTAGTTAATAAGCCTCCTGGGCATAATAGGAGTGTTTCAATCCAAACCCCTCAGATGGCTCTCTAACTTGCCTGACAGGTTTACCCGGACTCCTACAGCTACGCACACAATTGTTTACAGAGGCATGAGAAGCTTAAGATGTTCAAATAGTATAGAGCCTCTTGGAGAGTTAGAAATTGTCAGAATAGAACTAGTAGAAGATTTCATTGTTGAGCCAATGCTTCCTGCCAAGTTTCCACATCCCCTGTACTGTATCCTTGGAAGTGTATTAATTAATATAGTTGGTATATAAAAAAATAAGTAGTGGCCTTGGTGTCAACAACTTTAGACCCTTAAGGTAATAAATTCTTTCTTTGTTGTAAGCCCACTGCACCTTTGCCCTATAGGAATGCAACTTTATCTAACACCTTCAGAGGATGGCACCAAAATTTAAAATAATTACTCTTAGAGAAAATAAGTCTTACGGTTGACAAACCTTTATCAGAGTCATAAAATGTTAACAGGCCTTCTGGCCAGAAGATGATGTAAATCACCGAAACCATTTGTATACGATAAGTTTGCAGAAAAGAAAGCCTGGTCTCGATAAGGATCAAAGACTGCTGACTTTGCATGATTTCACACCCCTTATTATCCTCTATGCACAACTTAAGGTATATAAGCTCCCTTTGAAAATAAAGCTATGGGCCTTGCTCAAAGCTTGGTCTCCCCGTGTCGTTCTTTCTTGTTTTCCTTTCTCTCCTTTTCTTCTCTACTCTTATTTCAGGCCAAAATAATTGGAGCACAGGGGTCCTCTGGGACCACTTACTGGCCTGGGCTTCTAAGACCCACTTGAGAAGGTGCCTAAGGTGGGGCACCTTCAGCGATTTGAGAGGGTGCCTGTGGCCTCCGTGGTCAGAGCAAACCTGGTGTTACAGGTTATATTGATTTCTCTCATAAACCAGTTATTAATGAGCCTCTAAAATCTCTCAGCCTTTGCTATTCTAATCGCCAATGCCGTCGTCCTTAGGGAATCCCTGGATCCAACCGGGGCACGACCCCGGTAGACAGGGAGGCCTGGCATGCTGTGATTCATGGGGTCACAAAGAGTCGGACACGACTGAGTGACTGAACTGAACTGAACTGACTGATATCAATTGATATTTTAAAATGGGTTTTCTTTAAGGTGGTTACAATTCTTATTTATTTATACTGTGGGATAAACAAGGCATATAGATTGCCACTAAGGAAATATTAACTAAATGTACTGAGGAAACCAATAGTTAGTTACCTGAGTCATACAAAGTAAGTAAACGGGGAACTAACATACAAAGATTAATTTAAAAAATAGTGATTTTGTTTTGGTTTAATTTATAGACTCAGAAAGGTCTTTGCTAAATGCATTGTACAAATCTTTGAAGACATGATAGATTAAAACTCTAAAGTTATAAAACATAGAACTTTGTAAATTAAATTTCAGTTTGATTAAAAATCTTGCACTGATTTTAATAACTTTAGGTGACAAAACTGTTTTTTGAAAAACTGAGCAATTGCCTTTGTCTCACAAATGTCTAAACCAGAATATGAATACAGGCCTTTAGGAGCTGAGACTAAGCCCAATTAAATAGGCAAGACCTGGGAAACCTAAAAAGAGGGGGGAAAAAGTGGCAGTTTTAAATCAAAACTGCTGAGAATGTTCCCTCAGCCAAAATTTACAGACAGTAAGCCATAATCATCTGAACAAGCAACTTTATGGTATTCCAACTGTTTGTTAACTAGCGACTTTACATCAATATTGTACTTCCTGGTTCATAGCTAGTGAGTGAAAGTTGCTCAGTCGTGTCCGACTCTGCGACTCCATGGACTATGCAGTCCATGGAATTCTCCAGGCCTGAATAATGGAGTGGGTAGCCCTTCCTTTCTCCAGGGGATCTTCCCAACCCAGGGATAGAACCCAGGACTCCTGCATTGCAGGTGGATTCTTTACCAGCTGAGCCATGAAGGAAGCCCAAGAATACTGCAGTGGGTAGCCTATCCCTTCTCCAGCAGATCTTGCAGACCCAGGAATCAAAATGGGTTCTCGGGTTCACATTTAAGCTTTTAGTAAAGCTGTTAGGGGAAGCACACTGATCGAAACCACCCACCCTAGCCAGGCACTATAGTAACCATTTGCATGAGTTGTTTTATGACAGGAGGTCCTAGTAAGGAACACAGAACTAATAACCCTCCACCAACTGGAAAAGTTTGGAAAAGGTCAAAAGGAGACACCACTTGTCTGACCACCTCCCAGAATCCTTCTCTCTGGCATCCATCTTGGCTAAACAAGGCGTGTACCACCAGGAAGGACTCTAAGTCAGAATGATTGGCTAAATATTACCCAGAAACTAATCCCATCACCATAAAACCCGAGACTGCAAGCCATGTGACAGAGCTGTTCTCCTGGGTTCCCTTACCCTACTGCTCTCCACTCGGGTGCCCTTTCCCAATAAAATCTCTTGCTTTGTCAGCACATGTCTCTCCTTGGACAATTCATTTCTGAGTGTTAGACAAGAGCCCAGTTTCCGGCCCTAGAATGTATACCCCTTCCTGCAACAAAGCAATGAGATCTCCAATTTGCTTATGTTTGTATACACATTATATGTATGAGATATCTCTACTTCTAAAAGGTATCATTAGAATTGAATTTATAAAGAACTCTTATTAATTTTAATAAAAATCACTACATTTAAAGAAAACTGGCCAAGATGACTTTCAGGTTCAGGTAAACTGGAAAATATTCACTGTTAACCTGATATGTGATATTAATGTTTAAGTTTGTGGATCTAAATTAATATTGATGTCATGGGCTTCCCTTGTAGCTCAGTCAGTAAAGAATCTGCAACCCATTCCAGTATTTTTGCCTGGAGAATTCCATGGACATAGGAGCCTGACAGGGGTCACAAGAGTTGGACACAACTTAGCAACTAAATCACCAGGAGTCATCAAAATTAAGTATAATACTCTATGTTACCTAGGTTTAATAAATACATTACTAATCTCTTGCAAGAAAATAACTGGACATGATGAAGATTCAAGGTAAATGTAAATGAGATTAAAAACTTATAGATAAAAGTTTTAAAGTAATCATATTTTAGAAATATTTACTTAAAATGATCTTTCCAGTTGTTTGGTAACAAGATTCTAAAGCTGTGCCAATTTAAGCCATGTGATGAAAGTTTATTTAAAAAATACTGAGACAATTACTAGATAGAAAAATTAAAGGTGTTTGAAAATATTAATGAAAATGGTATTACCTAAGATGTTTTCTATAAAAAAGAAATGTTTCAAAAATTATTACTGATGTTTAAGCTCACTAATTTATAAAATGCCAATGTAAAGACAGTGCATAATTGCTTCTTAGTTTTACTAAAATTAAGGTTTTAAGAGTTCAGCATTCTAATTTATATTTGAAATTAAGGCTATTAGAAATGATACTGTAACTTTTCAGAATACGGTAGGAAAGATAAGTTTTCAATAAAGAAGATATGAAAACTGGAATTACAATTTAGTGAGGAAAAAGAAAAATTGAGCTGGTTAATTTTACTTGGATGAAAAAGGAGAGACAAGCTGGATACAAAAAGGGATGAGAGATTATGAAGAGAGCCCTGAGAAAAAAGCTTTACACATAGTCAAGAATTAATGAAATTTAGATTGATGTTAACTAAGTGTTAGGTAGTTAGAATAGGAAAAAGGAGTCCAGAATGGTGGTGGCTAAAAGACAAGGAAGGGAAAAGCCCACAAAAATAGAACAAAGGAAGGTCCAAGGACAAGAGTGAGGACGTCAGGTAGAACAAAAAGCAGTCCTGGCTAGCCCAGTTTACATAGGGCAGACCTGGGAGGGGAGGAAAAATAAAAAGAGGAGTCAAAAGGCAGGGGGTCTCTCTCCCATGCTTGCACGCCCTCTCTGTCTCTCTTTCTCCCTCTCTCTCTCTCTTCGCATCTTTTGGTTCGGCATGCCCTCACACCTTGAAGATGTATTTTCCTTATATTTTCTAAATAAAACTGAACTGTTACACGGAGCTGTAACATGACCTGTCCAAGAGCTGTGACGTGCTGAGGGCTTTAACATCCGTCGCTTCAAATTTTTGTTGTGATGAGACAGAACTGAGGAAATTACATGCTCCCCACACATTTATGTTGCCTTGACTCCGATTTAACTTGGCTGAAACAACCTCAGCATGGCCCCCCCAAGGAGGAGGCCAAGCACAGCAGGAGTCCGACTCAGCAAAAGCTCCCACGGTGGAAGCAGAACACGAAGAAAACCCAGTGCAGGGGAAGTGACAAGAAGCCCATCGTGCTGGAAACTGGGACAGTGAAAAACTAACTCAGCAGAAAGCTCACGCGGCTCAGTCTCAGGTTCGAGAAGACCTCCGGTTTAGTTGGGAGGTCCTCTCTCTTATGGCTGGAGGGACATATGCCTGATGAAATTTTAATTCCTTTACAATCTCTCGTTTCTTGTTTCCTCAAACACCCGACAAACAGGCGAGTGGCAGTGGGCACAACTGAGGGACTCTGGAGAGGTTAGTCCTCGGTATGT
Organism: Bos grunniens; assembly: GCF_055505025.1. Lineage (NCBI taxonomy): Eukaryota > Metazoa > Chordata > Mammalia > Artiodactyla > Bovidae > Bos > Bos grunniens. The sequence continues at coordinate 24,530,833 of NC_141189.1, forward strand.
CCCAAAGGCACTATCTGCTGAGCCCCAGTTGAGTTCAGTTCAGTTCAGTCGCTCAGTCGTGTCCGACTCTTTGTGACCCCATGAATCGCAGCACACCAGGCCTCCTTGTCCATCACCATCTCCCGGAGTTCACTCAAACTCACATCCATTGAGTCAGTAATGCCATCCAGCCATCTCATCCTCTGTCGTCCCCTTCTCCTCCTGCCCCCAATCCCTCCCAGCATCAGAGTCTTTTCCAGTGAGTCAACTCTTCTCATGAGGTGGCCAAAGTACTGGAGTTTCAGCTTCAGCATCATTCCTTCCAAAGAACACCTAGGGCTGATCTCCTCTAGAATGGACTGGTTGGATCTCCTTGCAGTCCAAGGGACTCTCAAGAGTCTTCTCCAACACCACGGTTCAAAAGCATCAATTCTTCGGTGCTCAGCCTTCTTCACAGTCCAACTCTTGCTGTTGCCCAAATTGGTGGGGGTTCTTCTGTCCTTAATCTTTGTGCCAAGGACCAGGCCAATGAAAACTCTGAGCACAGGTCAGGTATTTAGCAGATTTTCTGGCAGGCTATGAAGGGGATTCCTTGGCACGTTTTGCCCACTGCTTTTTCCTACTGTCCTTCAGCTCCCCTCTCCTGGGACTTGAGCCCAGCCAAAACCCATGATGCCTAGCTTCAGGACCTACTGAAGTTCAGGCTCTGATGTCTCATTGCAAAAATTCAGTGTGAGACACAGTGATAGGTAAGATGTGGATTTGCTAGGATTCAGAGAGAAGTACACTCTGCAGGGTGTGGGCCATTGCAGAGGGCAAGGGCTTAGGCCATGGACTTAGGCCATGGAATGTGGTCTGGCTAGGTTTTGCAAGTAGGGTGGTGAATTCATATGCTAAGGAGTGGGAGGATCATTTCAACCACTGGAGAACCACCTACTCCTCTGTCTTTTTGACAGTGCCTTGGAGCAGTCCTGTCACATCTGGGTGTGTCACTTAGCTTACAGATCAGAGATTAATGTTTCCTTGAATCTGACTTGTCCTCTTGTCAACTGATTTTAATCGGTTTATGTTAAGGCTTTGTGCTGTGTCATTCTTTCAAAAGTTGTGCCCTGCCCCCTTCCCTCCTGTTTCACGCTCTTTTCCTGAGCCCCGTCCAGGCCCCCAATGTTGCCTCTACAATCTTCTGGAGGGACAATCAGAAAACAGCTGACCCTTTGGAGGGAAATACTGTGTAGTATCCAATCCCTTTAGATATTCAGGCCTTCATCTTCCATGTTTCCTACAACATGTGCAGCATCAGTATCTCTCAGTGAACCCACTAGGGCAGGCAACAGGCACACAGTGTCTGCTAGAAGTCCATCAGTTGGCATCCCTTCAAAGGCAATTGGTTTCTGGGGATAATATTTGCCCCTTTAGGAGTTGGCCCTGCAGGCTGCTTGGGCCAAAACCCTTAGCACCCTTCTCTGAAGGTTACAAACATACCCCAGAGTCAAATCTCGTCTTCACTTTTATAGAACATCTGATCTATTGTCTCTTACCAATTTGTTCTTGAGACACTTACTAACTCCTACAACCAGGACCCTGCCCCCTTGTAGGCAACATTGCTCCATCCAGCCTATTATTAAAACACTTTAATGCCCCTAACAGGGCCAGATAACCCACTCCTTTGTCATTGCTTCTGTTATTACCTAAAGTGGGCCTAGGACAATGAAATGTTTACCATTGGAGTCACCCTAACCTGCTCTTATGGAGAACTAGGGGAGGAAATCAGTGACTTACAATCCTTTAGAGCAGTAAGAGGATAAGGCTTATGTCCACTTCACCAGGTTCCCAGTCTCAGGGCACAGGCTTGGATTGCTTTACATCTTGATATCTGTTCCCATCTGCAGTGACCAAACTGGCAATGAGTTAAAATTACAACTCCTTAATCCTATCCAGCACTGATCATGCTGGAGACCTTGGGGACGCCCAACTCCATTCATGGACTGCCTTGACCTGCCTAGGGATCTGGTCCTTGAAAGTTTGTCACGCCTCAACCTGCTCAGGGATCTGCCAGTCCAGGGGTCCCAGAAGGTTGTCACGCCTCGACTTGCCCAGGGACCCAATTCTTGGGAATTGGGCTGACATACCTCAACCTGTCCAGAGATTCAATCTCCAGGAGGCTCTCATGCCTCAGCCTGCCTGGGGATCTGTACCCTGACCCGGGGCGCCTGACTCTTAGGTTGCAACAGTACTGGGTAGGATAAGCTTCAGAAAGACTCACCCCTAAGGAAGTCCACCCATGGAAATAGAAGGAAGCTTATTACTTGTGGGACTGTGCCCAGTCTCAGCAGTAACTCAGGAGCCCAGTGAGAACCCCACTGCCTTTCTGGAAAGTCCAAAATAGGCCCTCCAAAATTTTACCAATCTGGACTTAGACTCTTAGGAGGGACAGGTGGTTTTAAAGGACAAATTCCTGTCCCAATATGCATCAGATATCAGAATAAAGTTACAACAACTACAGCAGCAGGACCCTGCTTCTTCTTTTGATGAGATTGCTTGTTACAAAAGCCCCCAATACCTTTTGTAACAGAGAACAGGAGAAGGAGGCCAAGGCCCAGGAAAGGGAGAAAAGGAAAGAGACAAGGCATGCCCAGATGCTGGCCGCCTTCCAGGGAAGCCGTATGGTAAACCCCGAGTCCTTGAAGGACAAGGCACGAGCAAATGCCTAATTTGTAGACAGGCGGGACATTGAGCCAAAGAGTGTCCAAACCATGACAAGTCTCCTAAAATGGCTTGCTATAAATGCCATCAGCTGGGACATCGGGCAGCACTCTGCCCTTGGGACCCAAGAGCCTCAAGGTCAAGAGCCAAGCCTTCCCTCATGATGGTTCAACAGGACTGAAGCAGCCCTCTCCAGCCAGCCAGCCTGTTGCACATAACCGTCATGGGTCTGGAGCCAAGGGTGCAACTGGATGTGGCAGGTAGGTCCGAGAATTTTTTGGTTGACACGGGGGCTACCTACTCTGTCTTGATCACCTACTCTGGAGCCTTCTTCTCCCAAACCTGTACCATTTGGGGTGCTACAGGAAAAACAACTACTAAAAGATTCACCCAAGTGCTTCTTTGTTGCTGAGATCGACAACTATTTTCCCACCAGTTTCTGGTGGTCCCCAAGTATCCTACTTCCTTACTGGGAAGAGATATACTCACTAAACTGGGGACCACCTTTGTGATGGGAGGCTTTTCAGCCTCTAGAGCCCTACAGCTTCTGGTTACTACTGAAGAACCCATTACACCCTCTCCAATAGAGAGGGACTAAAAACTCTGGGAGGTCAAAATTAAACCCCAGGTGCGGGACCAGGGGACTCCTGGAAGAGCCCACTAAGCTGAACTGGTCATCATTGTCCTCTGAGATGCCACTCGGTTTCCTAACCGGAAACAATATCCCCTCAGCAGAGAGGCTTGGGAGGGACTACTTTAATAAATAAATTCCTTGCTTGTGGGCTATTGGTTCCCACCAATTCACCGTGTAATGCCCCAATCCTCTCAGTAAGGAAAAAGGATGGAATCTGGTGAATGGTTCATGATCTCTGGATGGATCATAAGTGAAGCTGTAGTCCCCCTACATCCCACAGTACCGAATCCCTATGTAATCTTGGGGGAAAATCCCACCCAGTGCCAAGTGGTTTACAGTCTTGGATCTCAAAGATGCATTCTTTTGCACCACTGGCTAAAGAATCCCAATATCTTTTTGTCTTTGAGTGGGAGGCTGCAGAAGAAAGACACCAACAGATGACTTGGACAGTATTACCTCAGGGGTTCAGAGATAGCCCCCACCTATTTGGACAGGCCCTTAGTTGGGATCTCCTAGATCTGGACCTGGAATCTAATGGGAAAATAGTACAATATGTAGTTCAGTTCAGTTCAGTTCAGTCACTCAGTCATGTCCGACTCTTTGAGACCCCATGAATTGCAGCACGCCAGGCCTCCCTGTCCATCACCAACTGCCGGAGTCTACCCAAACCCATGTCCATTGAGTCGGTGATGCCACCTAACCAGCTCATCCTCTGTCATTTCCTTCTCGATATGTAGATGACCTACTAATCTGCTCTCCAGATGAAAAAAATGTCCAACAACGTGCAATTCAGGTTCTAAGCTTTTTGGCAGAGAGGGGATATAAAGTCTCCCATGCTAAGGCACAGATGATCGAGACAAAGATCACTTACCTGGGAGTTCAGATTACACATGGGTCCAGGAGGCTTTCCTCTGATCTGGTACAAGGAATCCTCCAGTTGCCCTCCCCCATGACTCAAAAACAATTGAGAGCTTTCCTGGGGCTAACTGGGTATTGTAGAATCTGGACACCCAACATATGGTCTAATTGCCCAGCCCTTATATGAAAGCTTAAAGGGACAGGATGATTCAATCCCACTGATGTGGGGAACTCCTCAAAAGAAGGCAGAGGCTACACTGAAACAAGCCTTAACTCAAGCACCCGCCTTGATGTTGCCAGACCCAGAAAGAGCATTCCAACTTTATGCCCACGAAAAAGAGAGAATAGCCTTGGGAGTGTTAACTCAAAGGTTGGGATCTGAGCCCCAGCCTGTAGCTCACTTATCCAAGACGCTAAACCCAGCCACCTGAGGCTGGCCTCCCTGCCTTAGAAATCTTACAGCTATTGCAATCCTGATAGAAGATGCTTTAAAACTCTCTTTTGGGTGCAAACTAATTTTTTACCAGCCACCAAGTGAAACAACTCCTAAATGGGAGAGGCCATTTGTGGATGTCTGATCAAAGAATCCTCAGGTATCAAGTAGTGCTGATGGAAAATCCAGGCCTCACTTATATCCCCTTGTGAGATTCTTAACCCAGCCACTCTCCTGCCTACCCCCGAGGGCTCTCTCCCCTTTCATTCTTGCCTAGAAACCTTGGACCACTGGACAAAACCCCGACAAGGATTGTTGGAAGATCCTCTGACCAATCTTGAGGAAATCCGGTACACTGATGGAAGCAGCTTTGTCTTGGATGGAAAAAGAAGAGCTGAATATGCAGTAGTCTCCAATTTTGAGACCATAGCGGCTAAGCCTTTGCCACCAGGTACTTCAGCCCAATTAGCTGAGCTCATAGCCCTGACTCAAGCTTTAGAGCTGGGAAAAGGAAAGAGGGTAGCCATTTACACTGACTCCAAGTCTGCCTTTCTGGTGCTACATGCACATGCTGCTATTTGGAAAGAAAGGGGCCATTTCACCACCCGAGGGTCCCCAGTGAAATATGGTGATCAAATCCTTAGACTCTTGGAGGCAGTCCATCTGCCCACTGAGGTTTCTGTCTCCCACTGTTAAGGACACCAAAAAGGGAGCACAGAAATGGCATGAGGGAACCAAGCAGCTGATCAGGCAGTTAAGAGGGCAGCATTACAGAACAATGACCTAACAGGGGTTGCCACCTTAGTTCTACAGACTAATTTGCCAGAAACTCCTTCATATACTGAAGGTGAGACTCTTAAAGCTAAGAATGAGGGCTTTCAAGATCATATGGGGTGGTTCCAAAAGGAGGGTCTCCTTTTTCTGCCTGGGAAACTCCAGTGGAAGTTGGTTAATGCCTTACATGCCACCACTCATTTAGGGGAAAAAGCCCTCCAAAGATTACTAGAAAGGGCTTTCAGAGGAACAGACCTCCAAATGACTATAAGGCAAGTGGTCTCCTCCTGTCCCACTTGCCATTTAAACAACCCTCAAGGAGCTCCTGGTGGCTCAGACGATAAAGCGCCCGCCTGCAATGCAGGAGACCTGGGTTCGATCCCTGGGTTGGGAAGATCCCCTGGAGAAGGAAATGGCAACCCACTCCAGTATTCTTGCCTGGAGAATCCTGTGGACAGAGGACCCTGATAGGCTACAGTCCATGGGGTCACAAAGAGTCGGACACGACTGAGCAACTTCACTTCACAAGGAGCTCAAAGACCCCAGCTGGCCCAGCCTGTCCAACGATGTGGGACTTACCCAGGAGAGGACTGGCAGATGGACTTCACCCAGATGCCAGTTTCTCAAGGGTATAAATACCTATTAGTCACGATAGATACATTCACAGGATGGATTGAAGGCTTTCCCGCCTGGACCAAGAAGGCTGAGGAGGTGGTAAAAACAAAACAAACAAAAAAAACTGCTGCATGAAATCTTCCAAGATTTGGTCTGCTCAGGTCATTACAAAGTGATGATGGGACATCATTTACTTCTAAGGTCACTCAGTTCAGTTCAGTTCAGTCGCTCAGTCATGTCCGACTCTTTGCGACGCCATGAATCACAGCATGCCAGGCCTCCCTGTCCATCACCAACTCCCGGAGTTCATTCAAACTCATGTCCATCAAGTCAGTGATGCCATCCAGCCATCTCATCCTCCATCATCCCCTTCTCCTCCTGCCCCCAATCGCTCCCAGCATCAGGGTCTTTTCCAATGAGTCAACTCTTTGCATGAGGTGGCCAAAGTATTGGAGTTTCAGCTTCAGCATCAGTCCTTCCAATGAACACTCAGGACTGATCTCCTTTAGGATGGACTGGTTGGATCTTCTTGCAGTCCAAGGGACTCTCAAGAGTCTTCTCCAACACCACAGTTCAAAAGCACCTTAGGGGTCTCTAAAGCATTGGGCATTACTTATTATCTCCATTCTGCTTGGAGGTTTCAGTCTTCAGGAAAAGTATAAAGAGCCACCCAATTCTTAAAATCAGGGATAAAACAGATAACCCAGGAGACCTCTCTTGGATGGAAGGAGGCTTTACCAATAGCTCTCCTCTGCACCTGTATTGCCCCTAAGGAACAGGTTGGTCTTAGTCCTTATGAGATGCTATATGATGTGAGAGTTGGACTGTGAAGAAAGCTGAGCACTGAAGAATTGATGCTTTTGAACTGTGGTGTTGGAGAAGACTCCTGAGAGTCCCTTGGACTTCAAGGAGATCCAACCAGTCCATTCTAAAGGAGATCAGTCCTGGGTGTTCTTTGGAAGGACTGATGCTGAAGCTGAAACTCCAATACTTTGGCCACCTCATGCAAAGAGTTGACTCATTGGAAAAGACTCTGATGCTGGGAGGGATTGGGGGCAGGAGGAAAAGGGGACGACAGAGGATGAGATGGCTGGATGGCATCACCGACTCGATGGACGAAAGTTTGAGTGAACTCCGGGAGTTGGTGATGGACAGGGAGGCCTGGCATGCTATGATTCATGGGATTGCAAAGAGTCGGACACGACTGAGCAAATTCATGGGGTTGCAAAGAGTCGGACATGACTGAGCGACTGAACTGAATTGATGGGAGACCTTTTGTTTATGTCAATGATCTCTTCCTAGATCCAGAGTCTCAGACCCTCCAGTTTCATACCATGGCCATTGGGCAATTCCAACAGGATATACGCTTGTGGGGTGTGAACCAGTACCCAAAAGATTCTAAGGGGTCACCACTATATGCTCTAGGGACTCAAGCCCTAATTAAAATCTGGAAAGATGGGCCCCCAAAGGCTCAACTCCAGCCCATGTTGGAGGGCCCCTACCCTGTTAATACTTTCTACCCTCACACCGGTCAAGGTACCAGGACATGACTCCTGGATTCAGTACTCTTGAGTCAGGCTGTGGAAGAAAACAGAGGAAGACACTCAGTACACCCGTGGGCCCCTAGGAGATCTCAGATACCTATTCAGAACAACAAATGAGTGCCATTCCAATGAACACCCCCCAAATCTAGTTTCTGTGGATATTTCTCAGGACAGCTCTAAAGAGCCAACACAGCTTGGCAGGGGCTGTACTCCAAAACAGACAGGAGATAGATCTTCTGATCCCTGAAAAAGGAGGGACTTGAGCTATCCTGGCGAAGGGAATTTGGAGTTGGCTAATGCCCCTACTAGTCCTTGTTATTCCATATTGATGCTGCTTATGATTGCTCCATATATTATCAATTGTCTAACCCGTTTTGTCTCTGCCCAGGTCAACAAACTACAAAGTGCAGTGCCAGTTCAAGCAAGGATATATAAAATTACAGGTGACCACAGAAAATAACACTCACCCTTAGATGGACACCACTATAAGGACTCTGAGGCCTGAGACTAGCAAGAGGGGGAGGCCCAATGCCCCTCGCCGTCCCAGTTCAGTAAGAAGTAGCCAGAAAGACCTCAAAGCCCCTATTCCCAAAGAATTGGGCCTCCCATCGCTTGAGGGGGGAATGTTAGGTAGTTAGAATAGAAAAAAGGAGTTCAGAATGGCGGTGGCTAAAAGACAAGGAAGGGAAAGCAGAGATGTTTTGACATCATCATCTCATGAGACCAGGTTAAAGAGTGGCTTATAGAATCAAACAGTCTGAACACAAATCCTGCTCCTCCACTTATTAGATAAGCAAATTCTGTAGGTTTTTGAACAATTGTAGCCTCAGTTTCCTCATCTCAAAAATGGGGATGATTAAAGTGTCCATTTTATCAGAATAATAAGCACAAAGTGCTTGGCATAGCACATAAGTAAAAAGGGCTCTCCAAAAGTGAGGGCTCTATTTTCCTTGGAGTTTTTTGGAAATTCAGAAAAAGGAAAAAGATGGAGGCAGGATAAAAGTCCTCATAAAAGGCATATAAGTTCTGAATACTAACATATTGAGAGGGTTAACAGTCAGGTAGGAAGGCCAGAGCTCCGCAAGCAACAGGAGGAAATAAACTGTAAGTGGCAGACTTTTTTCCTCTTCTAATCCTGTGTTGTCATGAGGACACTTGGCTCTGTCTGAAGGTAACCTTGAGCTGCTAATGGCTCAGCAAACAAATGCATTTTTCTTATGGAAATGGTTTTTTTAAGCTATGTTAATGAAACTATGTATTTGCTTGGAAATCTGCCTTTCTTCAAGATTCATGTCAATTGTTTTATGGCTGGAGATGACTCCCCTTTTGCCATTCTATCTCAAAATGCATGTTATGGGAGAGGGGCCTTAACTATCTCAGTAACTCTCTCAGTAACCATAACTCTCTGTCTTGAGGCATTTCTTTTATCAGATTAGCAGCTTGCTAACAGGTACATAATGTCTAGCAAGGGGGTATCTTTTCTGCCCGCTTCTGATGTCGATGCCAGAAGCTTTCTCTCTTTTATACTTTAATAAAACTTTGCTACACAGAAAGTTCTGAGTGATCAAGCCTCATCTCCAGCCCTGGATCGAAATCCTCTCCTCTGGAGATCACGAATCTTGGCATCACTCACAGTAGCCTTAACCTTTGCAGCCTTAACCTTTTAGTATGAATGTATGCTCATGGTAAATTAAAAATACATCAACTCTTTGACTCCATATCAGGTAAATTCTTTCTTCTGAACAAATACAGTGTTGAGTGGGCTTTCACAATGTGGAAAATGCCAGCAGGAACTTTGAGCTGAAACACCCCCCATTGTCTACCCAACTTCTAGTGTCACCACTGTGCCTCTCTTGGGAAAAGAGAAACCAATAATATGCATTTTTTTTGCAGATACCACTGGGATGGGTTTCTCTGGATACACCCCAAAGCCACGTTCAAGTAGGTAGTTGATAGGGAGGACTCCAGCTATACCTGCCATCCTCATAGGATGACATGATTTAGTTACATGTGTCAGATGTTCATGTACACAATCAAGGTTACACCCTCCCTCTGGGTGTAACCTAAAGTCAAGCCCATGCTTTACGAGATGAATTCTAGTTAGACTCACAGTCTCATTAGTTGAAGATGAGAATTCAGACCAACATCAACTTGCTGACCTGTGATTAGAACTTGACACTTGGTCATGATTACTTGACTGAGTACCAGATACTTTCACCTGCTATCTTGTTTCTTAAATGAGATTATCCCCCTTTCACAGATAAAGCCACTGGGGCTTAGAGAATAGAGGAAGTGTCCAGCTGAGAACTGAACCCCCAAACATAAGCTTTTCCCATGAAAATTGTAGACTTAGTCAGAAGCCCTTTTAGTTCTGTGCCCCTCTTCCTATTAGGAGAAGGAGGTGAATCCTGTTCTCACACACAACACAGAGGCCTCCTTACCTTCTCCATTTGAGTCCAGCGGTCCAGTACATCACTTGCAAAGTTAAATTCCTCAGGTCTGTCATAGTCATTCCATCTTAGGGTTCCAGCTCCTGATAAAGATCGGCAGCGCAGGTGCTGAGGGGCATGGTGGAAGCCAGGGCAGGACATGTGGATGCCCCAGAGGACCCGAAACTTCATCAGCCTTTGCATAGTGGAGCAGTCCTCAGGAAACAGACACAGAATTCTCAGGTCACTACCTGTCTTGAGAATAGATGGCTAATATGTTGGTCATTGGAGCAGAAATTCATTCCACTAAATAAAGGCACATTGCTGGCTAATTACTAGAGTAATAGCTTTGTTTCAGTTCACTGGAATTTGGAGGGCACAACTAATAGCTCACTGAAATTTGAAGGCATAGCTAAACTGACTTAGCTGGGAATTTCTCTTTCCAAATGAAGAATCACAAGGCAAAAATTATGAGGAGGGGCTATAGCTACTAGATGAGGTAGGCACATATTCCTGAGGGTCTTCTCCTTCTTTTTTAAACTCCAGGGATGGAAGCCAGCCATGTGGCCACGGTTTTTTTGGTAGAAACAGTATTTTCAAAGTCCTGTATGTCATGCTATCCTTGCTCTGGAAACATCTCTTCCTACTGAGCCCAAATATGTGGTTCTCATGAAAACTGTCATAGTTTTAGATGATCCCATCGCATCCAAATTTGATTGGTCCATCATTTCCCATGATATATATATATATATTTAAATACAAACTGGGCTGATCATAATCCCTCTCCAAAATTGTGTGTGTGTGTGTGTTACCAAAGCCTTAGTGGAAGCCGTGAAAATATACACTTTGGAAATTGTCAGTGGCTATAATTCCTGTAATGTGGAGATAACTGCTCTGCATAAGAGAAGAAAATTTGTAAATTTTCAGGGACATGGAAATAAGGGGTAGAGAGAATCTTGGAGGCATGCAAGTCTCTGGTTCATAACTATTGCTCCTGAGGCATGTCTACATCTCTATCCCTCTCTTGTTAATATCCTGTCCTGAATTTTATGTACCAACAATTTTTCCTGTCTGAGATTGCGTTTCTCTTACTTGATATTATAAGAATACTGACAAATATGCACCACCACACTCAGATAGAAGAGGCTAATATCACAGCACTCTCCCTACTAAACAGGGATCTGGCCTCAAGGTCTTCCCCAGGACAGCATTCAGGTACCTATTATCAATCCATCATTTGACCTATGAAATAAAAATTTTTTGCCACTCCAGATCCAACAAATGCTTCTGACATGGGGATAAAATGCTCATTTACTAGGATACTTTTCGAAGTTTGATGGTGGAAATTGGCTTAAGCAAGAACTTCTGTTATATGAGCAGAAAGCCACTTCACAAATAGCTTTGAGGTTTAAGCAGTTTATCCCTGCAAATAATTAAGCCCTCTCCCCCTCAGTTACAGCAACAAGATAATACTGTTTGATGATAGACTCATGAAAGAAATCAATAAAACACGACTCCATTTTCAATCTGTTTAGACTTGAGTGGGTTGCCATTTCCTTCTCCAATGCATGAAAGTGAAAGGTGAAAGTGAAGTCTCTCAGTCGTGTCCGACTCTTAGCGACCCCATGGACTGTAGCCCACCAGGCTCCACCGTCCATGGGAGTTTCCAGGCAAGAGTACTGGAGTGGGTTGCCAGTGCCTTCTCCGTGTAATAACCTAGCCCCAATTAATTTTGGTGCTGCCTTCAGAACCCTGCTACTGCCTACAGAGAAGAGTATTGACTTAAAAAATAGTCACAAACTAAAAGTTGATAGTTATGTTTTATTCAGTGGGAATTTTTAGGACTTCAATCCCAGGAGACAGCATCTCAATGACTCTGAGAGAATTGCTCCAAGGAAGTGAGAGGAGGGACCAGGTTAAAGTTTTGCAACAAAGGATAGATAGACTGAACATCAGAAGACTATTGTTAATTAAAGGAAGCAAGGTAAAGTTAACCTTCAATCACTTGCCAAATCTTCTGAATGCCAAATAAACTTAGTTTAACATTCTTCTCTGAGATGTCCCAGAGATTTTTCTTCAAAGCATCCCAGAGTCAGCAGGAAGCTAAAGAGCTTTAGTTAGATTTTGATATTTGAGATGTTTGTTAGAAATGTGAACAAAGATTTAAAACACAACAGGATCATTGGTCACTGAAACAATGCTTATTTACTTAACCAAAGTAAAAGAGAAATCAAATTCCAGTTTCTTATTAGCTTACTTAGCCAAATCCATTTAGTTAACGTCAATCTAAATTTAGTGAACCTTGACTATGCATAAAACTTTTTCCTCCTCAGGTTTGCTTTTCACAGTTTCTCATCACTTTCTGTATCTAGTCTCATTTCTTATACAAATAAAATCAACAAGCTCATTCTTTCTTTTTTCTCAATAAAATGCAATTTTATTCCTCATACCTTCTTTACTGAAAACACACATTTTATGTCCTACTGTATACTAAAATGTTACTGTATTATTTCTAATAGCTTTAACTGCATATTTAAATTAGAAATTTCAACTCTTAAAACCTTAATTTTTAGTAAAAGATAAGAAGTAAGTAATTATGAACTGTTTTTTACATTGGCATTCTATAGATTGTTGAGCATAAACAGCAGTGATAATTTCTAAAAGCACTTGTTTTCTTATAGAAAACATCTTGCAGTGACATCAAGCATTTTCATTAATATTCCTAAATACTTTTAGTTTTTTTCTTTAGTAATTTATATCTCAGTATCTCATTAATGAAATTATCTAGTTATTCAATAAACTTTTATCATTTAACTTAAATTAGCCCAACTTTAGAATTTTAAGTTACCAAATATCTGGAAAGATTATTTTAAATAGATTTTTCTAAAATAGAAAAGAGTTTACCTCAAAGCTCTTATCTTATTTACATTTATTTTAAAGTTTCATTGTATCAATAAAATATAAATCAATGGTGGTGGTTTAGTCTCTCAGTCATGTCCAACTCTTGTGACCCCATGGGCTGTAGCCTAGCAGGCTTTTCTGTCCATGTGATTCTCCAGGCCAGAAACTGGGGTGGGTTGACAATTCATTCTCCAGGGGATCTTCCTGACCCAGGAATCTAACCAAAGTCTCCTGCATTGCAGGCAGATTTCTTACAAACTGAGATAGTAGGAAAGCCCAAATCTGCCTGTGAATCTGCCTGTAATGCAGGAGACCTGGGTTTGATCCCTGGATTGGGACAATCCCCTGGAGAAGGGAAAGGCTACCCACTCCAGAATTCTGGCCTGGAGAATTCCATGGGTCCATGGGGTCACAAAGAGTCAGACATGACTCAGTGACTTTCAATTTCACTTGTTGTCTAGTTCCCCTATTTGGGGCTCCATTGTGGCTCAGCTGGTAAATTAATAGTGATTCAAACCATAGATATGCAAGAGCCTTCCCCATAAGAGAGTGGGGAGGATGTAACCTAAATTTGGAGAAAGTGAAAGTTGTTCAGTTGACTCTTTGAAACCCCATGGATTATACAGTCCATGGAATTCTAGAGGCCAGAATACTGGAATGGGTAGCTTTTCACTTCTCCAGGGGATCTTCCCAACCTAGGGATTGAACCCAGGTCTCCTGCACTGCAGGCAGATTCTTTACCAGCTGAGCCACAAGGGAAGCCCAAGAATACTGGAGTGGATAGCCTATCCCTTTTCCAGGGGATCTTCCCAACCAAGGAATTGAATGGAGTCTTCTGCACTGCAGGTGGATTCTTTACCAAGTGAGGTATCAGGGAAGCCCAAATTTGGAGAATTTACTCTCAAAAACAGTACTGTATTGTGTTACTCGATCAGTCACGTCCAATTCTTTGCAATTCCATGGACTGTAGCCCACCAGGCTTCTCTGTCCATGGAATTCCCCAGGCAAGAATACTGGAGAGGGTAGCCATTTCCTTCTCCAGGGGATCTTTCTCACCCAGGGACTGAACCTGGTCTCCTGCATTTCAGGCAGATTCTTTACTGTCTGAGCCACCAGAGAAACCAGAAAAATAGCAAAGGCCATGTCAGGGGAGTGTAATTTCTTCAGTTCCATCTCACCACAGCAAAGGTTTGAAACTGTGGACCAGTGTCACAGCTCAGTTAAAGCTCAGTTTTATTTGGCAAGCAAAGGAAAATACATCCTTGAGGCATGAGGGTAGGCAGACCCAAAAGAAGAGAGGCTCAATTTTGGCTCCTCTTTTTATATGTTTTTCTCCTCCCCCTGAACGTGCCCTGTGTAAGTTGGGCTAGCCAGGAGGGCTGTTGGTTTCACCTGAGGTTCTCACTCTGGTCCTCAGATTTTCTTCTGTTCCATTTTTGTGGATTTTTCCTTTCTTTGTCTTTTAGCCACCACCATCTTGGACTCCTTTTTCCTATTCTAACTACCTAACAGACCAAGTTTTTAAAAACATGAACAAACAAAACACACCAACACAGAATGTCCTAGGAAGAACAGGTAGAACATTTACATCTCAAAACCCAAGTTTCCTCCTGAAGGCCTTTGTTTAAAGTCTGAAAAGATATATTTACTAAGCTAGCTTTTAACCTTAATGTAACTTAACTGTGTAAGCAATGAAAGAGCCTCTTCAATTTTTAGGGTGAGATTTCCCTTCAATTTCCACTTAAGTAAATACTTATAATTTTTGTATGTACATTTACCCAGCTGGGATGTTAGCTGGAGGCTGGCAATCTGTTGTTCCTTTTCTTTTATTTTGAAACTTTTATTTTCCATATTGAAGTCAGTTTGTTGAGATAAAATTGCAATGATGACTGTGTGCTGGGCCAGCATGTGCTTCTTGGGAGTGCCACTTCTCTGATTTTGCCCCAGAGTTGTTTCAGCCCCATCTTACATGTCTCCGGTCTCCCATTGGACTGTAAGACTTGCACAGGTGCTCAGGTCACAGAATGGCCAATTCTTATGTGCATCCTTGGTTGGGCAGTTTGTTAATTACATGACTAGGTTTCCCTATAGGGATAAGGTGGGCTGTAAAAGGTTTCTTAGTCCCCTGAGAAAGACATTGCCAGCCAGGAGGAGAGAGTCCTTCTTCGGAGCTCAGAAGCACTCATAAGATTTCAGTTTTATTTCAAAAAACTTTATTAAGGTAGCCAATAAAAGGAAAAATGACAGGTCCATCTTCCCCCTAATAACCCCGTCCCACCTTACTCAATGTTTAAGCTAAGTCTTCCTCTCAGTCTCTAACTGAGGATAGCCAACCACTCAGTATCCAAATTGAGTCTTCCCAGTACCTTTTACACTGAGGATAACCTTCTCAAACAAAATCTCCCCAGTGCATTCTACACCGAAGATAACCCACTAAGCACCTAAACTGAGTAAAATCTTCCCAGTCTTTTGACTGAGGATAACCCACTCAATATCTAGACTGAGCAACCCAGGTACCTCTTCTTAAAACCAAGTTTCAAGGATAACCTCTTCTCCCACCGAATAAAACTTAGGATCATCAACCAATAAACAGGAGATCCTAGAACCAGGAGACACTCATTCAAATTTGTCTGGACTCCTCAAGAAAGTGGTTGGGCACAACGGGCCTCTGCTGCTACCAAGGCTCTGGATACTCACAGGGTTCAGGTGGAGAAGAAGAATTTGGTCAGGGTCCCTTCTTTGCAGTCACCATAACTGTCAACATAAAAAAATATTCACAACCTAAAAGTCAACAGTTATGTTTTATTTGGTGGGAAAATTTAAGACTTTGATTCCAGGAGCAGTTCCCTCAGGGTCACTTGAGATGTTGTCTCCTGGGCTGAAGTGCTAAAATTTTCCACCAAATGAAACATAACATTCAACTTTTAGGTTGTGACAATTTTTTAAGTCAACAAGAGGATAGATATATGAAAGCTTCATCTTGAAGAGTTTGTCAGTGTGGATCCTTGGGCAATGTGAACTAAAGTATGTCCCCTTCCTTTTTGGTGTCTGTCAGTCAACAATACTTGTTGAGTCCTGTCCCCAGGCCACAGGTGCAAGAAGCAACAGGTACCACAGAGGCAGAGCCCAGAATTAAGGTCACCTCAGAAGCAAACTGAGCCCGTTTGTAATGTTTCCAAAAGCCCCCGTGATCATCACCATTAGGCTTCCTGACCCATATTAGCCAAAAATGTGTACCCTAGTGCTCACCCTATAGTGCCTCACCCAATTACCTAATGCCAACCTACATATTGGGGAACCAAGAAAAATGGCCTGTTAATGGCACAGTAAATTACATGATCTCTTTTATTGTTCCCTATGGCACTCAGTCCCAGTCCTCTTGCCTGGAAAATCCCATGGACGGAGGAGCCTGGTAGGCTGCAGTCCATGGGGTCGCGAAGAGTCAGACACGACTGAGCGACTTCACTTTCACTTTTCACTTTCCTGCATTGGAGAAGGAAATGGCAACCCACTCCAGTGTTCTTGCCTGGAGAATCCCAGGGACGGGGGAGCCTGGTGGGCTGCCGTCTATGGGGTCGCACAGAGTCGGACACGACTAAAGCGACTTAGCAGCAGCAGCAGCAGCATGGCACTCAGTCAGAGTTTGGATCTAAGGGACTCATGCTACATATACCTTTCTGCTGTCACCTTATCCCCTGTCCTCCTATGTCTCTCCCTCCATCAGATGTCCTACCCCATGACTTTCTCCCATAATCATAAACCTGAAAAGGAAAAAAAACTCCAAAAATTGTAAAGAATCCCCTTCTAACTCCTCCTGTCTCTTGCAGGGGGTGGCAGGGGGAGGGAAGAAATTTCCCCCATTCCTTCAAATTCCTTTACTCCTTCATATTCTTCTGATCAAACAAAGACCCCATCTCCCCAAAGGAACAATCCCTACTAGGATGATATTTTATCAGTCAGTTTGCTTCTGTCATCAGAACCAATTTGAGCACTATTTGATCTATATTTTAGCTCTGAAATTATTACTACAAAAAGGAGGATGACATTTTTGACACAAGATGGCCATGATATTCTTTAGATTCTGGATAAAACAGGTTAAAATGAAATCTTTTTGAAATATCAAGATCTGTTCTTTTTGCACATGCAATTAGACAAAACTGGCTTGTTGAAACATGTTTCTTTTTGGAGCGGCAATCCTGAGAGAAGCAAAAATATGCCTAGGAAAAATTCTGAAGTTAACTCCTACCATGTCCTTGAGATACAAAGCCTGCTCTGCCTGAGACATCAGCCTTGTTAACTAGTAGAACTTCAAGCCAAGGAAAAAAGAGGCAAAGAGACATTTTAAATCTTAAGCAGAAAACTGTGAGATCTGTGTCTGTTTGGATATATATGTATGTCTCAGTGTGTGTCTCTGTCTTTGGGTAATATTGCTAAGGTTAATTTGTAAATGAGCTCTAATTCAATTGGACTGAAGAAAAGTAAGCACTTACAAATCAAACAGCTCTAAATAAAAGAGAAATGGTTCACATGAACCAGGAAAAAGTTCACTATTAACTGGTATTAATATTTGTTAACCTAATTAACATAGGCATATCTTAAGAACAACATCACTGATTCAATGAACATGAACTTGGGCAAACTCCAGGAGATGGTGAAGGACAGGGAGGCCTGGTGTGCTGCAGTCAATGGGGTTGCAAAGAGTCAGACATGACTGAGCAACTGAACAACAACAACATCTTAAGAACACACTGTAAAGAAACTTTTAAGAAAATGCAAATAAGATAAGAGCTTTGGGTGATTTATGTTTTCCAATCTATAGAATGCTGTTATAAAGGACAGTTTATGGTTGCTGAAGGAAAGTAGGATGTGTGTTTTTAATAAAAAAAAAGTATAAGGAATGGAATTACATTTTATTAAGGGAAAAGGAAATAAGTTTGATTTATAGGTGGCAAACTTATACATTTTGACTTACAGGTTCTCTGAATGGGCAAATAAAATGATGGAAATGAAAGTGAAAAAAATATTTTTGGGACATGGACCCCAAGAAGAGAGTTTTGTACATGGTACAAGTTTCTTAAGACATTAAATTGCCTTTGAAATCTTTTATTATTACTTTAGCTAAATGAATAAATTTTGTTTCACAGTGAATATAAGCTGGTACCAAACTGGAATTTGGCTTTCTGTCCTTGGTAAAAGACAAACTTTTCTTGGAATGCTGCTTTTGATAATGGACTGTGTGAAGGTCTTTGCCTTTATTATTTTTTAAAACATTGTTACTGTGATAAAATAAATATTACTTCACAATGATCTCTGAAAGTTATGGCACACATAGACAAAGCTCATTCTGCTTCTACAAAAATTAACCCCTCATCTGCTCCTAAATCAGGGAATTTAAAATGGATAAACAATGGCTGTAAGTCAAATAGTCAGAGTCATGGGGAGTCCAAAATGGCTGCTTGAAATTTCCTGGCTCTTGATAAACCTTATTTTTTTCATTTAATGGGGTAAAGCCCTTCCTGGCTGCAAAGTTGATGTTCTCACAATGGAGAAAAAAAAAATGTTTAAAATGTGTCTTCCACTAAGGTATATGTTTTACAATCTCCAGTGATCAAGGCATCCACTTCACTGAACAAATCATGCAAGTCTGAATAAAAGCTTCACAGACGTCTTAAAACTATCGCTGTCACTATCATCCTCAATCATCAGGAAAGGACAGAAGAACAGAAATTAATTACATAGGTTTAAATAAATAAATATAATTATAAGTTTCATGACTTTTTGTCTGACATATTACTTGGCTTCTAATCTTTGTTTTCAGATATAAAGACGCTCTTCTCCTCAAGCTACTTATGGTTCAAAATAATTTGGTAATTTATACTTGTGGGTAAAATTAAAACATTTTTCTTTTCTCTCTGCCTTGTCCCTCCAGAAATTGGAGACACTTGGGTTCTGAACAGCCTTACTAGGTAGGCTATAAATTAAAACTAGATAAATAAAAAGACTGTCTCTTGAATGTACAGAAATCTCAAAGTATTTTGGGGACCTCCAAAAGAGAAAACAATCCACTGTAGCAAAACGACAGGCCTATGGCATCTATAGTCAATGGACCAAATTTATTTTAAAAATTAATTAGTCTTGGCTGTGTTTAATAAAAATGGGGGTAACTTCAAAAAATTATGTTTCAGTAAATGTTTCAGTACTAGTTTTGTTAATTAAGGTCTATATTTACTAAGACTCACTTCCCAGTTAGTCCCTTGCTACAAGATGTTATTCTGCTACAAGATTTAATTGAATTAATAGAAAGATGTTTTAAGTTTGCTTCTGAAGCCTAAATTTATAATCAATCTTTGGGTAAAGATCAGATGCTCCATGATCTACAACCAGGAGATTAACACCAGGCCATAGTCATTTAACACACTAAATCAGACAACCTGGGATATACTGGACTGCATCTGATAAAAGTTCTTAAATTTTTACTTGTAAACTTACTGCTACCTATATTGTTTGCTATACTGCCTGTTTCAGAAAATTGCTGTCTCTTACACAAAATTGTCATCTCTTACATTTCAAATGTGTGACTGAGTCTCTAACAAAATGATATATAGTTTCATATGAGATCAATGATTATAATAATGTAGCTCTAGATATGGGAAAAATCAACAAGAGGGAACGTTTTCCTGGACTATAAGAGACTACTAGTAAGGCAGGTATTGGCCAGATCTTTTACTATTTTCATGGTCAAGTCCAACAATAGCATATTAAGTGACCTATTAGAAAAATCTTCACTAGACCTGGGAATGAGCATTCCTATCACTGTGGGATGAAATAATCTTAAAAGGCCCCCAAACCAAGGATCAAATTTACAGCCATGTAGGGCCCTGCTGACTGGAAACTGGCACTTGCCATCTGCCTCTACAAAGATTAAATCAGGAGCCACTGGAGCTGCTGAGCTTCACCACCCTCTGAAAGGAGTTCAGGGCAGAAATTAAAAATAAGGCATTCTATACTCTGGGAAAAACTGGCGGGACAGGCTTTCAGATAGACATTTTCAAGAAAATACGTTCATGAACCCCAATTCTTGCATCTCCTCATCCTAGAGAAACACTAACATCCCAGGCCGACGTCTTGTCCTGGTGTTCCTGACTATCCCCTCTTTTAGGCCCCTTGGCAGCCTTTCTATTTCTATTAATCTTTGGGACATGTGTCTCTAATTTTCTTATAAAGTTTGTTTCTTCTAGAATACAAATAAATCTCCAGATGATGCTACAAGGATATCAGCTGGTTGGCACATGGACTACCCTGGAACAAGCTGCTTTGTCATTCCATGGACTCTTATCTCCCTGGGACCCCATGAAGCCCCTGTCCAGCAGGAAGAAGCCAGAGATGGTCTCCATCTCTTTCCCAATGACCTGTGTCCTTATAACACGAGAGTTGGATGGCAGCTACTTAGACATGAGCAGAGTGTTACAGGGCTGAAGGCTTGTCTTACTGATAAGAAGAACAGGGAATGTTGAGTCCTGTCCCCAGGCCACAAGTGTGAGGCTGCGTACCAAGGCCACGGAAGTGGAGCCCAGAACCAAGGTCATCTCCAAAGCTGACTGAGCCCCTTTGTAACATTGCCAAAGCCCCCTGGATCATCACCAGCGGGCTTCTTGACTTATATTAGGCAAAAATACCCACCCCAGTGTTCACTTTATAGTGCCCTAACCAATCATCTATACCAACCTTCCAGCAGGAATTTTTTGGTTTTGTTTTGAGGCATAAAAATTGGCTACTAACCCACGGAAACTGTTGACTCTCCCTAGTCTGTTAGGAGTTGTTGGCCCACTGTGCTCACAGTGCCCACTTTATCTTTGTCCTTAATAAACTCACTCCTGAGTGCAGTACTCTGTATCTAGAAATTCTTTTCTACTCCACACTTGTACTGCCTCAATAACACTCTTTTTTTTCCCTTCTTTTTTAAACAACACTGTCTTTTGTTTTACAGAACACTTAAGCAAAGAAAGACCCAAAGATGTCAACTGACCCAGATGTTTGACTCTCACCCTTTGGAGAAAAATAATTTGAATTGCCAATATGTAAACACAGAGAGATTTCCCTTAAAACATGAATTGAAGATTTCTCTTGAAAACTTAGAAGGCCTGGAAAACTTTTATTTCAACCTGGCACCAACTGGCAGGAGCTGAAAATTGTCTGTGTGCATGCTAAGTCATTTCAGTCATATCCAACTCTTTGAGACCCTATGCACTGTAGCATGCCAGGCTCCACTGTCCGTGGGATTCTTCAGGCAATAATACTGGAGTGCATTGTCATACCCTCCTCCAGGGGATCTTCTGTGTTGCCTGCATTGTAGGTGGATTCTACCCACTGAGCCACCTGGGAAGCCTGAAAATTGCCTGCTTCATTTAAATGAAACCTTCTTCAATTCAACATAGTTTCCATCACTCTTTATTTTGCCACAGCTATCTGCTTCTCCACTGATTCTACCTATCTAGTATTTGTTGACACTCTAGACTTTATTTTTTGGGGCTCCAAAATCACTGCAGATGGTGATTGCAGCCATGAAATTAAAAGACACTTACTCCTTGGAAGGACAGTTATGACCAACCTAGATAGCATATTAAAAAGCAGAGACATTACTTTGCACCAAAGGTCCATCTAGTCAAGGCTATGGTTTTTCCAGTGGTCATGTATGGATGTGAGAGTTGGACTAAGAATTGATGCTTTTGAACTGTGGTGTTGGAGAAGACACTTGAGAGTCCCTTGGACTGCAAGGAGATTCAGCCAGTCCATTCTAAAGGAGATCAGTCCTGGGTGTTCTTTGGAAGGACTTATGCTAAAGCTGAAACTTCAATACTTTGGCTACCTCATGCGAAGAGTTGATCATTGGAAAAGACTCTGATGCTGGGAGAGATTGGGGGCAGGAGGAAAAGGGGACAACAGAGGATGAGATGGCTGGATGGCATCACTGACTCGATGGACATGAGTTTGGGTGAACTCTGGGAGTTAGTGATGGACAGGGAGGCCTGGCGTGCTGCGATTCATGGGGTCGCAAAGAGTCGGACACGACTGAGTGACTGAACTGAACTGAGCTTAAAATCTTTGCCATAGGGCCAGATTCCAAGACAGATATGGATTTCCGTGAAGTTGCAAGGCAAATTTAGTAGCAGAGATAGTTCTAAAATCCTGCTCTTCCTTCCATTTTTTTCCAACACATACCTCTCTTCACACGCATGAACCCACTGGAGCAAGAACACCAGACTCAGTTGCTAGTTTTATACACAGGTGTTTACATGACCACAGGATTGTCCTTAAAATACTCAAGGACAATCCATAAAACCCCTTAATAAGTGGCTAAAACCAAGACAACAGAAAGAGAAATAATGGGGAAATTAACTCTTTAATATGGGCTGAATTGTGCCCCCTCAAAATTTATGTGTTCAAGTCCTAACACTCAGTGCCTCAGCGTGTGACTATATATAAGACAGAATCTTAAAAGAGGTAATCCAGTTAAAATGAGGTCTTTAAAGAGGTAATTCAGTTAAAATGAAATTTAACCTCATATGACTTGTTCAGAGTGCCTTGATGAGTTCTTACAACAGAACTTTGATTTCACAAGCATTTGGACTGAAAAAGCTATTTGTTTTATAAGGCAACATTTTTAGTGCATTACAGAGGATCCCAGCATTACAGAGCCAGGTTTGGCTCCACTTGGTACCAGGTGCATGATCTCGGCCATCGTTTATGTCTCCAGACTTGGAGGGCATAGTAATAATACTGTGTACAGTGAGTAAAAATACTCACTATGCTTTCGTAAGGATTAGTGAGATAATCAATATAATCAATTTCTCAGTGCTGTGTCTGATACAGAATAAGGGCTTAATAAGTGTTGAGGTGTCTTCTAACTCCCAGAAAATACTGAAGCCAATCCCTACCAAGTTAGATATATAGAAAATATGTTGTTAATAAAAGGCATTCACCTTAAGTGATTTGAACAAACTTTCACATAATGGAGCTTTTTTCTCAATGTTTTAACTTCTAGGTCTTTTTTACTCCTGTTGGCACCCTCCTCCCACTGCCTACCACATTCAGATATCTGACATTAAATCAATCACCAGTACACCAGTCATGGTGCTGGGCATACCACGTATTCCCTCTGATCCCTTTCTCTCAGTTTCACCATCCTCACTTTGCAACAAAGGAAATGAAGTGTCAGAGAAGAGACTCGCCCCAGGTCTGTAAGTGGCATTGCTAGAATTGAAACTGGGGCTTTAGATTTCACGTTCAGGGCTCTATATATACTTCACTTCCCCGTGGCAGACAAACACACACAGATACATACACGCAAAGAAGCGGTCCCTTACCTGGTACTGTCTAGGAAACGCTTGGTTATGTCTTGGATGGGGACGTTGCAAGTTCAGTTCTCTTCTGATTAGAAGTTCAGTTCTCTCTGTGTTTAGACAACAGAAATTGGTTCCTGACTACAGCTGGGGTGAAGTTGGCAGGAATGAAATGGGGGGAGGAGATTCTCAAGTGTGACAGGGCAGAAAGCAATCATAAGCCCTCATGGAGAGAAAGCCAGTTAGAAAAACAAACTATATAACGTAATTTCCAATTATTGTGGGCCTGCCTTGTGGTTTGAATGAACAAATAAAGCCAAATGGAGCACTTTCATAAGTTCTCTGTGGATAACCTGCTCCCCTTTCCCAGTCTTATGTCCCCAGTGTTCTTATTTAAGTGAGAGCCAGGTGGCAGCATTATCTAGTAGTTAAACCTGTGCTTGGTTAGGGGCAGGAGGAGTAAGGCTCAAGATGGAAGGGATATATATATCCCTTATATATATATATGGGAATTATATATCATATAATTGTGATTGATTTGCATTGATGTATGGCAGAAGCCACGACAACATTGTAAAGCAACTATCCTCCAATAAAAGATAAATACATTTTAAGAAAGCCTGTGCTTGGAGGTGGAGAGATTTGGGCTTAAGGGTCGGGTCTGCCTCTTACCCTTTCTCTTACCTTTTTGGACATCCTTTTCCTACACTTCGGTTTCCTTATCTATGAAATGGGAGTGCTAACGGTGACCCCTCTCTCCTATGGTTTCTCTTTGTGGTTGTCATTATTAGTATTAGGTGAAATAATTCATGAAATGTACATAGCACAGTGCTTGGCATAATCAATGTTGGCTGCTCTTATGAACTTAAGACTCTGACAGAAATAGCTTAGTGTGCTAGCAAGATGTAAGGTCTTTGGAACCCCAAAGTCTTGAGCTTAAATCCTGGCACAGCCACTTATAAGATGGTCCATGGCAGCACTTTATCTCTAACATCTCAAAGGTAGAGGAGTTAGGGGTTGTCAGTAAGATTTATCCCACGAAATCTTCAAAAGTTTTGCACAATGTAAAGTGTGTAGAGTGCCTGGCCCAGGGATGTAGACCGTGGGTTGATACTGATGTTGCACTAGATAAGCACGGATTGTCACAGGTAGTGTCTTGTTCTGTTAGTTTTCCTCTAGAGCCATTTTGTGGTGTCATTAGGGAACAAGGGATGTCTAATATCCTGGCCCAAATTTCCCAGCACTTTTTCCCTCCCAACCTCCATTGAACCGGGGGGTGGAAACCTCTGCTGAAAGCCACCGCCAAAGACTGCCAGAGACAGCTAGAACACCCTGATAGGCCTGAGGGGAAAGCCTGGCTTCTGTGAGGTGGGTCTTGCTCTTCCTGGCCGATGCATTGATGATGAATCCTTGCTCAGGATTAACTCTTATTTTATGGAGAGGAGGAAATAACTCTGGCCATAGTAAGCTAAATATTATGAAGTAAAAAATACCCTATTACTCAAGCAGAAGAGGCAGTCACTTTTGAGGATAGAATGGGGACAGGAGGATCAGTGCACAAGGCAATCTCTGGATCTCAGTACATCTCCCTTGTGAAACTATAACACTAGTGTTGTGGTCAAAAAGACAGGTTCTGGGGCCAGGCAGTCTCAGTTTGCATCTAGCTTTTACCAGTTACCAGCTCTGGGACACTGAGTGGGTTTATTAATCCATTTGTACCTCAGTTTTCTCATCCTAACAATGGGTGAGTGGCAGAAACAGTAGAATTCTCAAAAGATTCCATGTGCACATCTGTCCTTCTCAAGTTTCCTCTGTAGTTAGGGTGAGGTGATTGAATTCCACTTTAGGACAATGAACTCCAAGTGGAAGTGACAAAAGTCACTTCTGGTCTAGGGCATTTAAGAACTGGTTTGAGTTCTCTTCTCTGTAAGCGTCTCCTGACTCAGTAGTCCTGGGAACCATGTGGGGAGATAGTATTAACAGCATCAAAATATGGCAGAAATTCTATCAGCCTAGTTCTCTGTAAGGTTCTTTCTGCATTACAGGTTTCAGATATCACATTCTCTCATCGCTTTTGTGGGCTTTTTCTGGGCTATCTGGACCTCCCAAATCAATTGTGGGCCAGGCTCTAGATCCAGTTCAGAGCCTCAGGGTCTGCCACTTACCCTCTTACTTACTTGCCTATTTCTCTCCTCTCAGGACCCTCTTGCTTTCAGAGTACCTGGGCCCTGGAGGGACATGGACAGTAGAAGAGTACTCATGAGTGGGTAGAGAAGAATGACTGAAAAAAATCATGACTTCATCAAAAAGCTAGATGTTAGATTCAGAAAATAGTTTTGCTCTTCTGAGCAAGTGCCCTTTCTCTGCTCTCTTCTTCCCTCTCTCTCTTCTTCTGTAGGCAGACTGGTTCTTTTGGTGGACTGAAGATTTAGTTGCTGTTTAGTTGTGAAATCGTGTCTGAATCGGTGTCCCCATGGGGTTGCTAGGCTCCTCTGGCCATGGGATTGTCCTGGCAAGAATACTGCAGTGCGTTGACATTTTCTCTAGGGCATCTTTCTGACCCAGAGATCAAACTCATGTCTCCTGCATTGCAGGCTGATTTTTTTACCACTGAGCCGCCTGGGAAGCCCAAAGATTTAGTTAAAGATAGTTAAAATTAAACACTAATGCTAATCAGTTCTTGCATTACTCTCTTCTAACTTTTGTTATCATATCCTACCTTTTCTGAGTCTTCTTTCTCAATATTGATCATAGGATTCTTTCTTCTCTTAATATATTATTGTTCTCCAAGGACTCATCCACAGCTAATAGCTCTTCTCATTCCATTTATTCTCTCTCTGTCTCGCTGTCTCTCAATAATTTCCTAAACACATTAAAAATGTTTACTTCCCTCTAGTTCAAATTTACATATCTAGCTGATTACTAAAATATGTCGTAACCCCTGTATTTCATAGATAGCATGGATGAATTAATATGACCACAACTGAATTCTGTGTTCCCACCTTCAAACTATTCCTCTCAGAAAACCTTACAATCACCTACCCCAGTTTACTTAATCAAAAGCTTAGACATCATCCTTCTGTGCTCCCTTACCCTTAACCTGATCTGCCTTATTTAGTCACTAAGTTACCAAGTTCCGTGAAGAAGGAACTTTTTTCCTAAGCATGTCTCAAATTCTCCTTTGATACACTTACCATTCAGCTACCAAGGTAATCATTTAGAAATAAATTGCTGACTGAGTTCATTACTGGCAAGATAAAGTCCAAACTTTTTATCATGTGATATAATGACCATCCCTTCTGATATTTTGCAACCTGAACCTGATGTTGAAATAATATTGAATTTAAGTGACGTGACCCTGTCCTTTTTCAGGTAAGTTCTTTCTTCTATCCGCAGAACAGATAATTGCCACAATCTGGGGGCAACTTATGCCATCAACACATACACAAGAATACTCTGTGTATTCTTAAGGCTAATGATTGTCCAGGAAAGTTACGCACAAGCTGTACTGGGTAACAGGGACTTGACAGTCATTACTTCTTGGTTCTGAGGGTTACTGGGGCATCTAAGGACTTTGACTAGACAAAGACATGAAGGATGAGGTAGTGTATTTTTATCTCATCTTGAACAAAACAAGAGACAGTGATGTCCTTGTGCAGGCACATCTTGAAGATATTGCAAGTTCAGTTCCAGACTGCTGCAATAAAGTAAATATTGTGATAAAGTGAGTCACACAACTTTTTCTTGGTTTCCAAGTCCATATAAAAGTTACATTTATAATACACTGTAAGCTATTGTGTGCAGTATCAATATGTCTTTAAAAAGTACATAATTTATAAAAATGTGTGTGTGGGTATGTGTGTGCTCAGTTGTGTCCAACTGTTTGCAACCCCATGGACTGTTGCCCACTAGGCTCTTCTGCTCATGGAATTTTCCAGGCAAGAGTACTAGAGTGGATTACTATTTCCTCCTCCAGGGGATCATCCCAACTCAGGGATCAAACCCGCATCTTTTGTGTCTCCTGCATTGACAGGTGGATTCTTTACCACTATGCCACCAGGGAAGATCCAGTTTAAAAATACTTTATTGCTAAAACAGCTAACCATCATCTGGCAGTTCAGAGTTGCCCAATCCCCTCAATTTTAAAAACCATAATATCTGTGAAGCACAGTGAAGTGAAACAATAAAATGAGATATGCTTGTAGTTACAGTGAGCCAATCTGAAAGTACTGGCTTAATATTGCGATTTCTATATACAAGCCAAATGGAGAAGAAGATGATGTGGAAGGAAGAGAGGCAGATTCTGTACTTTGGGTAAGTTGTAGATTTTCCCTAAAAGTATGAGATCTCAACATCACTTATTCCAGAGCCTGGAGAAGCATGGGACATGCACTGAGTAAGGAGATATGATCAAAATCATTCTCACAATAGGATAAAGAACAGCGAAAGTGTCAGAATGATCAATCTACCGGATTTAAAATTTTTGAAAGCTAAATGATATTCCCTTTTGCTCTTTGATTAGCAGGTTGTGTTTCTCTATTAGGGCAAACATAAAACTGGTGAATTTTGGGGCACTCTAGGAAAGGAGTAAGTCACAGTATATTCACATTCTGGTGAATGTTTTATTATTGAGTTGTAATTAAAATATAATATTATATTAGTTTCAGGTGTACAACAGTGAATTGATATTTGTATACATTATAAAATGATCAATGGAATAAGACCAGTTAACATCATCAACGTACCACACTGTTACAATATATTGACTCTGTTTCCTATATGTACATTACATCCTTGTGACTTATTTATTTTATACCTGGAAGTTTGTACCTATAATTCTCTTGACCTGTTTTGTTCATCCCCCACCAATCCCCATCCCCCCTGGCAGCCATCAGTTTCTTTGTATGTATGAGTCTGTTTCTGCTTTACTTTGTTTGTTCATTTGTTTTGTTTTCTAGTTTCCACATATAAGTGAGATCATGGGGAGTCTGTTTTTCTCTAATTTATTTCACTTAGCATAATACCCTCTAGATCCATCCATGTTGCCACAAATGGCATGCTTTTGTGCTTTTTATGGCAAGTAATATTCCGTTGACACCACATCCACTTTATCTATTCATCTATCAGTGGATATTTAGGTTGCTTCCATATCTTGGCTATTGTAAATAATGCTGCAAAGAACATAGGGAGTACATATATCCAAGGAGCGGTGGCTGCGCGAGTGCAGGAGGGCTGAGAGGAGCTACTCCATGTTCAAGGTCAGGAGGGGCAGCTGCAAAGAGATACCCCTCGTCCAAGGTAACGAGCAGTGGCTACGCTTTGCTGGAGCAGCCGTGAAGAGATACTCCACATCCAAGGTAAGACGGTAGGTGTTGTGAGAGGCATCAGAGGGCAGACATACAAACCATAATCACAGAAAGTGAGTCAGTCTAATCACATGGACCACAGACTTGTCTAACTCAATGAAACTAAGCCATGCCATGTGGGGCCACCCAAGACGGGTGGGTCATGGTGGAGAGGTCTGACAGAATGTGGTTCCCTGGAGAAGGGAATGGCAAACCACTTCAGTGTTCTTGACTTGAGAACCCCATGAACAGTATGAAAAGGCAAAATGATAGGATACTGAAAGAGGAACTCCCCAGGTCAGTAGGTGCCCAATATGCTACTTGAGATCAATGGAGAAATACCTCCAAAAAGAATGAAGGGATGGATCCAAAGCAAAAACAATACACAGTTGTGGATGTGATTGGTGACAGAAGCAAGGACTGATGCTGTAAAGAGCTATATTGCATAGGAACCTGGAATGTTAGGTCCATGAATCAAGGCAAATTGGAAGTGGTCAAACAGGAGACGGCAAGAGTGAATATCGACATTCTAGGAATCAGCGAACTAAAATGCACTGGAATGGGTGAATTTAACTCAGATGACTGTTATATCTACTACTGTGGGCAGGAATCCCTTAGAAGAAATGGAGTAGCCATCATGGTCAACAAAAGAGTCCAAAATGCAGTACTTGGATGCAATCTCAAAAACGACAGAATGATCTCTATTCGTTTCCAAGGCAAACCATTCAATGTCACAGTAGTCCAAGTCTATGCCCCAACCAGTAATGCTGAAGAAGATGAAGTTGAACGGTTCTATGAAGACCTACAAGACCTTTTAGAACTAACACCCAAAAAAGATGTCCTTTTCATTATAGGGGACTGGAATGCAAAAGTAGGAAGTCAAGAGATACCTGGGGTAACAGGCAAATTTGGCCTTGGAATACGGAATGAAGCAGGGCAAGAAAATGCACTGGTCATAGCAAATACCCTCTTCCAACAACACAAGAGAAGACTCTACACATGGACATCACCAGATGGTCAACACCGAAATCAGATTGATTATATTCTTTGCAGCCAAAGATGGAGAAGCTCTATACAGTCAGCAAAAACAAGAATGGGAGCTGACTGTGGCTCAGATCATGAGCTCCTTATTGCCAAGTTCAGACTTAAATTGAAGAAAGTAGGGAAACCACTAGACCATTCAGGTATGACTGAAATCAAATCCCTTATGATTATACAGTGGAAGTGAAAAATAGATTTAATGGACTAGATCTGATAGATAGAGTGCCTGATGAACTATGGACAGGGGTTCGTGACATTGTACAGGAGACAGGAATCAAGACCATCCCCATGGAAAAGAAATGCAAAAAAGCAAAATGGCTGTCTGGGGAGGCCTTACAAATAGCTGTTAAAAGAAGAGAAGCCAAAAGCAAAGGAGAAAAGGAAAGATATAAGCATCTGAATGCAGAGTTCCAAAAAATAGCAAGGAGAGAAAAGAAAGCCTTCCTCAGCGATCAATGCAAAGAAATAGAGGAAAACAACAGAATGGGAAAGACTAGAGATCTCTTCAAGAAAATTAGAGATACCAAGGGGAGATTTCATGCAAAGATGGGCTCGATAAAGGACAGAAATGATATGGACCTAACAGAAGCAGAAGATATTAAGAAGAGGTGGCAAGAATACACAGAAGAACTGTACAAAAAAGATCTTCATGACCCAGATAATCACAATAGTGTGATCACTCAACTATAGCCAGACATCCTGGGATGTAAAGTCAAGTGGGCCTTAGAAAGCATCACTACGAACAAAGCTAGTGGAGGTGATGGAATTCCAGTGGAGTTTTTCAAATCCTGGAAGATGATGCTGTGAAAGTGCTGCACTCAATATGCCAGCACATTTGGAAAACTCAGCAGTGGCCACAGGACTGGAAAAGGTCAGTTTTCATTCCAATCCCAAAGAAAGGCCATGCCAAAGAATGCTCAAACTACCGCACAATTGCACTCATCTCACACGCTAGTAAATAATGCTCAAAATTCTCCAAGCCAGGCTTCAGCAATACATGAACCATAAAATTCCAGATGTTCAAGCTGGATTTAGAAAAGGCAGAGGAACCAGAGATCAAATTGCCAACATCCTCTGGATCATGGAAAAAGCAAGAGAGTTCCAGAAAAACATCTATTTCTGCTTTATTGACTATGCCAAAGCCTTTGACTGTGTGGATCACAATAAACTGTGGAAAATTCTGAAAGGGATGGGAATACCATACCACCTGATCTGCCTCTTGAGAAACCTATATGCAGGTCAGGAAGCAACAGTTAGAACTGGACATGGAACAACAGACTGGTTCCAAATAGGAAAAGGAGTACGTCAAGGCTGTATATTGTCACCCTGCTTATTTAACTTCTATGCAGAGTACATCATGAGAAACGCTGGGCTGGAAGAAGCACAGGCTGGAATCAAGATTGCTGGGGGAAATATCAATAACCTCAGATATGCGAATGACACCACCCTTATGGCAGAAAGTGAAGAGGAACTCAATAGCCTCTTGATGAAAGTGAAAGAGGAGCGTGATAAAGTTGGCTTAAAGCTCAACATTCAAAAAACGAAGATCATGGCATCTGGTCCCATCACTTCATGGGAAATAGATGGGGAAACAGTGGAAACAGTGTTCCATTATTTATATATAATAACAGTTTCTTTTTTTTTTTGGCTCCACTGCAGATGGTGATTGCAGCCATGAAATTAAAAGAGGCTTACTCCTTGGAAGGAAAGTTATGACCAACCTAGATAACATATTCAAAAGCAGAGACATTACTTTGCAAACAAAGGTCTGTCTAGTCAAGGCTATGGTTTTTCCAGTGGTCATGTATGGATGTGAGAGTTGGACTGTGAAGAAAGCTGAGCGCCGAAGAATTGATACTTTTGAACTGTGGTGTTGGAGAAGACTCTTGAGAGTCCCTTGGACTGCAAGGAGATGCAACCAGTCCATTCTAAAGGAGATCAGTCCTGGGTGTTCATTGGAAGGACTGATGCTAAAGCTGAAACTCCAGTACTTTGGCCACCTCATGCGAAGAGTTGCCTCATTGGAAAAGACTCTGATGCTGGGAGGGATTGGGGGCTGGAGGAGAAAGGGACGATAGAGGATGAGATGGCTGGATGGCATCACTGACTCGATGGACATGAGTTTGAGTGAACTCCAGGAGTTGGTGATGACAGGGAAGCCTGGCGTGCTGCACTTCATGGGGTTGCAAAGAGTCAGACATGACTGAGTGACTGAATTGAACTAAACTGATATCTTTTAAAAAATTAATTAATGCACTTCAATTGGAAGATAATTATTTAACAATATTGTGATGGTTTTTGCCATACATCAACATGAGTCAGTCACAGGTGTACATGTGTCCTTCGCATCCTGAACCCCCTTTCCACCTCCCTCCAGACCCTATCCCTCTGGGTTGTCCCAGAGCATGGGCTTTGGATGCCCTACTTCATGCATTGAATTTGCACTGGTCATATATTTTATATGTGGTAATGCACATGTCTCAATGCTATTCTCTCAAATCATCCCACACTTGCATTCTCCTGATGAGTCCAAAAGTCTGTTCTTTACATCTGTGTCTCCTTTGCTGCCCTGTATGTAGTATCATCAGTACCATCTTTCTAAATTCCATATATATGGAGTTAATATACAGTATTTGTATTTCTCTTTCTGACTTACTTCAGTCTATAAAAGAGGCTCCAGCTTCATCCACCTTATTAGAACTGACTCAAATATGTTCCTTTTTATAGCTGAGTAATATTCCATTGTGTCAACATCCTTGTCTATTCATCTGCTGTGGACATCTAGGTTGCTTCCATGTCCTAGCTATTGTAAATAGCTGCAATGAACATTGGGGTACATGTGTCTTTCAATTCTGGTTTCTTCTGGGTGTATGCCCAACACTGGAGTTGCTGGGTCATATGGCAGTTCTATTCCTAGTTTCTTAAGGAATCACCACACTGTTCTCCATGCTGCTGCTGCTGCTAAGTCGCTTCAGTCGTGTCCGACTCTGTGCGACCCCATAGACGGCAGCCCACCAGGCTCCCCCATCCCTGGGATTCTCCAGGCAAGAACAATGGAGTGGGTTGCCATTTCCTTCTCCAATGCATGAAAGTGAAAAGTGAAAGTGAAGTCGCTCAGTCGTGTCTGACCCTCAGCGACCCCATGGACTGCAACCCACCAGGCTCCTCCATCCATGGGATTTGCCAGGCAAGAGTACTTCTCCGTAGTGGCTGTACAAGTTTGCATTCCAACCAACAGTGTAAAACAGGGTTCCCTTTTCTCCATAACCTCTCCAGCATTTATTGTTTGTAGGCTTTTTGATGCTGGCCATTCTGGCTGGTGTGAGATGATACCTCATCATGGTTTTGATTTGCATTTCCCTAGTAATGAGTGATGTTAAGAATGTTTTTGAGTTTATTAGCCATCTGTATATCTTCTTTGGAGAAACGTCTGTTTAGGTCTTTTACCCACTTTTTGATTGGGTTTGTTTTCTGATATTGAGTTGTATGAGCTGTTTGTATATTTTGGAGATTAAGTCTTTGTCCGTTGTTTCATTTGGTATTATTTTTTTTTCCATTCTGAGAGCTGTCTTTTCACCTTGCTTCTAGTTTCCTTCATTGTGCAAAAGCTTTTATGTTTAATTAGGCCCCATATGTTTATTTTTGTTTTTATTTCCAATCCTCTGGGAGTTGGGTCATAGAGGATCTTGCTGTGATTTATGTCAGAGATTGTTCTGCCTGTGTTTTCCTCTAAGAGTTTTATAGTTTCTGGTCTTACATGTAGGTCTTTAATCCATTTTGAGTTTATTTTTGTGTATGGTGTTAGAAAATGTTCTGATTTCATTCTTTTACATCTAGTTGACCAGTTTTCCCAGCACCACTTGTTGAAGACACTATCTTTTCTCCATTGTATATTTTTACTTCCTTTATCAAAGATAAGGTGTCCATAGGTGCATGGATTTATCTGTGAACATTCTGTTTTGTTCCATTGATCTATATTTCTGTCTTTGTAGCAGCACTATACTCTTGATGATTGTGGCTTTGTAGTATAGTCGGAAATCAGGAAGGTTGATTCCTCCAGTTCCATTCTTCTTTCTCAAGATTGCTTTGGCTATTTGGGGTCTTTTATGTTTCCATACAAATTGTGAAATTATTTGTTCTAATTGTGTGAAAAATACCATTTGTTGTTTGGAAGGGATTGCATTGACTCTATAGATTGCTTTGGCTAGTATACTCATTTTCACTATATTGATTCTCCCAATCCAAGAACATAATACTTGTGTTCTCCATCGTTTCTCTATCTATTTGTGTCATCTTTGATTTCTTTCATCAGTGTTTTACAGTTTTCTGTATGCAGTTCTTTAGTTTCTTTAGGCAAATTTATTCCTAAGTATTGTATTCTTTTCATTGCCATGGTGAATGGGATTGTTTCTTTAATCTTGCTTTCTGATTTTTTATTGTTGATGTATAAGAATGCAAGGAATTTTTGTGTATTAATTTTTATATCCTGCAACTTTACTATATTTATTGATTGATGAATATTCATTGATTAGTTCCAGCAATTTTCTGGTGGCATCTTTAGGGTTTTCTATATAAAGGATCATGCCATCTGCAGTGAGAGTGTTACTTCTTCTTTTCCAATCTGGATTCCTTTTATTTCTTTTTTTTCTCTGATTGCTGTGGCTAGGACGTCCAAAACTATGTTGAATAGTAGTGATAGGAGTGGGCATCCTTGTCTTGTTTTTGATTTTAGAGGAAATGTTTTCAATTTTTCACCATTGAGGATAATGTTTGTGTGGGTTTGTTGTATATGATTTTTATTATGTTGAGGCATGTTACTTCTATGCCCACTTTCTGGAATTATTGTCATAAATGGGTGTTGAAATTTGTCAATGGCTTTCTCTGCATCTATTGAAATAATCATATGGTTTTTATCTTTCAATTTGTTACTATGGTGTATCACATGGACTGATTTGCAAATATTGACGAATCCTTGCATCCCTGGAATAAAGCTCACTTGATCATGCTGTATAATCTTTTTAATATGTTGTTGGATTATGTTTGCTAGAATTTTGTTGAGGATTTTTGTATCTGTCTTCTTGAATCAGTGTTGTTTTCTTCAGATAAATACCCAGAAGTGGAATTGTTAGGTTGCATGGTCATTCTCCTGGCAATCTTGATTCCAGCTTGTGATTCACCAAGCCCAGCATTTTGCATGATGTACTATGCATATAAGTTAAATAAGTAGGGTGACAATATACAGCCTTGATGTACTCCTTTCCCAATTTTGAACAAGTCATTTGTTCTACAGCCAGTTCTAACTGTTGCTTCTTGACCTGCATACAGGTTTCTCAAAAAACAGGTAAGATGGTCTGGTATTCCTATCTCTTTAAGAATTTTCTACAGTTTGTTGTGATTCACACAAAGGCCTTAGCATAGTCAATGAAGTAGAAGTAGATGTTTTTCTGGAATTCCCCTGATTTTTCTATGACCCAACGAATGTTGGATGCCAGGCTGGATGAAACACAAGGTAGAATCAAGATTGCCAGGAGAAATATCAATAACCTCAGATATGTAGATGATACCACCCTTATGGCAGAAAGTGAACAGGAACTAAAGAGCTTCTTCATGGGGGTGAAAGAGAAGAGTTAAAAAGCTGGCTTAAAATTCAACATTCAAAAAATGAAGGTCGTGGCCTCTTGTCTCATCACTTTCTGGCAAACAGACGGGAAAACAAACAATGGAAACAGTGTTAAACTTTATTTTCTTGGGCTCCAAAATCACTGTGAATGCTGGATGCTGCCATGAAATTAAAGGTCCTTGCTCCTTGGGGAAAAAGCTATGACCAACCTAGACAGCATCTTAAAAAGCAGAGACATTGCTTTGTTGACAAAGGTCCATCTAGTCAAAGGTATGGTTTTTCCAGTAGTCATGTATGGATGTGAGAGTCGGACCATAAGATGTCTGAGCGCTAAAGAATTGGTGCTTTCAAACTGTGGTGTTGGAGGAGACTTTAAGAGTCCCTTGGACTGCAAGGAGATCCTATCAGTCCATCCTAAAGGAAATCAGTCCTGAATATGCATTGGAAGGACTGATGCTGAAGCTCCAGTACTTTGGCCACCTGATTCATAGAGCTGACTCATAAGAAAAAACCCTGAAGCTGGAAAAGATTGAAGCAGGAGAAAAAGGGGATGACAGCAGATGAGGTGGTTGGATGGCATCACCAACTCAATGGACATGAGTTTGAGCAAGCTCTGGGAGACAGTGAAGCACAGGGAAACCTAGTGGGCTTCAGTCCACGGGGTCCCAAAGAGTCAGACATAACTGAGAGACTGAACAATATCAACAGCAATGGTCTTTCTATTTTTGGCTCATTGGGGAACCACCATGTTGCTTTTCTGTAGTGGCTCTACCAATTTACATTCCCACCAGCAGTTCCTGAACGTACACTTTTCTCCACATTTTTGCCTGTTTCTTGTTTATTTGAAAATAGCCATTGTGACAGGTGTTAGGTGATATTTCATTGGAGAATTGATTTTCATTTCCCTCATGATTAGTGATACTGAGTACCTATTCATGTGACTGTTGAACATCTTTAAGTCTTCTTTGAAAAGATGTATATTAAAGTCTTCATCCCATTTAAAATTCAGGTTTAAAGTTTTTTTATATTGAGTTTTATGAATTCTTTATATATTTTGTTTGTTAACCCTTTACTGCATATATCATTTGCAAATATTTTCTCCCATTCAGTAAATTGCCTTTCTAATTTTCCTGGTGGTTTCCTTTCCTGTGCAGAAGTTTTATAGTTTGATATAGTCCCAGTTATTTGTTTTTCCTTCTATTGCACTTGCCTGAGGAGACAGGTGCTAAAAATATTGCTAAGGCCAAAGTCAAAGAGGCTATTTCCTATGTTTTCTTCTAAGAGTTTTATGGTTTCTGATCTTACATTTGAGACTTCAATATATTTTGAGTATATTTTTCTATTATGATGTAGGAAAGCTATTGAGTTTATTCTTTTGTTCAGTCCAGCTTTCCCAATGTCATTTATTGAAGATTGTCTTTTCCTATATTGTATATTCTTGCCTCCTTTGTCATACATTAATTGATCACATGAGGGTGGCTTTATTTCTTGACTCTATGTCTCTTCCATTGACCTCTCTTTTTGTGCCAGTATCATACTGTCTTGATTACTGTAGCTCTGCAATAAAATTTCAAGTCTTGGAGTATAATGTCTGTAGCAACTTTTTTTCCTCAAGATTGCTCTGGCTAGTTGGGGTCTTTTGTGTTTCCATAAACATTTTAACTTGTTTATTCTAGTTCTGTGAAAAATGCCATTGGTATTTTGATAAGGGTTGTACTGAGTCTGTTGATTGCTCTGGATAGCATAGACTTTTTAACAACAATGATACTTTTAATCAATGAGCACAGCATATCTTTCTATTTTTTCAGACATCTTTAATTTCTTTGTAAAATATAATAGTTTTCAGAAAACAGGTCTTTCACCTACTTTATGAAATTTATTAAATAAATTTAATATAATTTAATGAATTTATTATATTTATAAATATATAATAAATATTATATTATAATATAAATTCATGAAATTATAAGCAAGATTGCTTTTTTTTTGCTGAGACTTTGTTATTAGTGTATAGAAAATCAAGAGATTTTGGTGTATTGTTTATATGTTGCAACTTTACTGAATTCATTTATTAGTTCTAATAGTTTTTTGATGGCATCTTTGAAGTTTTCTACATTCAGTTTCATCATCCACAAGTGGTTAAGTTTTATTTCTCCCTTTCCAGTTTGGATATTTTTATTCCTTTTATTTTCCTAATTGTTGCAGCTAGGACTTTCAATACTATGTTGAATACAAATGGTGGGTATATGTATGTTTGTCTTGTTCCTGATCTTAAGCTTTTCCTTTAAAGGAAACACTTTCAGATTTTCACCATTGCATCCTATATAGCTGTGAACCACATATGGCCTTTATTATGTTAAGGTATGCTCCTTCTGTTAGTTAGGAAGTTAGGCATGAGCAATGAGGGATACCCTAGCTGAAAAGAATGCAAACGGATCTCTAAAACCCATTCCAGACACACCTGGGAGAGATCACAGATAAGCTACAAAATAACCACAGAGACTTTTCCAAATCCTGCACATGTGCCCTTGGCACACAGTGGATACAAAATAACCACAGGGCCTTCTTCAAGTAACTTTAGGCATCTAGGAGCCCATTTCAGTTCAGTTCAGTTCAGTTCAGTCGCTCAGCTGTGTCCGACTCTGTGACCCCATGGACTGCAGCACGCCAGGCCTCCTTATCCATCACCAGCTCCCGGTTTACTCAAACTCATGTCCGTTGAGTCGGTGATGCCATCCAACCATCTCATCTCCTGTTGTCCCCTTCTCCCGCCTTCAATCTTTCCCAGCATCAGGGTCTTTTCCAGTGAGTCAGTTCTTCACATCAGGTGGCCAAAGTATTGGAGTTTCAACTTTAGTATCAGCCCTTCCAATGAATATTCAGGACTGATTTCCTTTAGGATGGACTGATTGGATCTCCTTGCTGTCTGAGGGACTCTCAAGAGTCTTCTCCAACACCACAGTTCAAAGGCATCAGTTTTTCAGCACTCAGCTTTCTTTACAGTCCAACTCTCATATCCATACATGCCTACTGGAAAAACCATAGCTTTGACTAGATGGACCTTTATTTTAATGTCTCTGCTTTTTAAGATGCTGTCTAGGTTGGTCATAGCTTTTTCCCAAGGAGCAAGGACCTTTTAATTTCATGGCTGCATTCACCATTCACAGTGATTTTGGAGCCCCCCAAAATAAAGTCTGTCATTGTTTCCACTGTTTCCCCATCTATTTGCCATGAAGTAATGGGACCAGATGCCATAATCTTAGTTTTCTGAACGTTGAGCTTTAAGCCAACTTTTTCACTCTCCTCTTTCACTTTCATCAAGAGGCTCTTTAGTTCTTCACTTTCTGCCATAAGGGTGGTGTCACCTACATATCTGAGATTATTGATATAATTTCTCCTGGCAATCTAGATTCCAGTTTGTGCTTCATCCAGCTCAGCATTTCTCATGATGTACTCTGCATATAAGTTAAATAAGCAGGGTGACAATATACAGCCTAAGTGCTCCTTTCCTTATTTGAAACCAGTCTGTTGTTCCATGTCCAGTTCTATCTGTTGCTTCCTGACCTGCATAAAGATTTCTCAGGAGGCAGGTCAGGTGGTCTGGTATTCCCATGTCTTTCAGAATTTTTCACAGTTTGTTGAGATTCGCACAGTCAAAGGCTTTGGCATAGTAAATAAAGCAAAAGCAGATGTTTTTCTGGAACTCTCTTGCTTCTTTGATGATCCAACAGATGTTGGCAATTTGATCTCTGGCTCCTCTGCCTTTTCTAAATCTAGCTCAAACATCTGGAAGTTCACGATTCACATACTGTTGAAGCCTGGCTTGGAGAATTTTGAACATTACTTTGCTAGCCTATGAGATGTGTGCAATTGTGTGGTAGTTTGAGTATTCTTTGGCATTGCCTTTCTTAGGGATTAGGACTTCCCTGGTGGCTCAGAGGGTAAAGCGTCTGTCTACAATGCGGGAGACCCTGGTTAGATCCCTGGGTCAGGAAGATCCCCTGGAGAAGGAAATAGCAATTCACTCCAGTACTATTGCCTGGAAAATCCCATGGACACAGGAGCCTGGTAGGCTACACCAGCCCCACCCATCAACAGAAAATTGAATTAGAGATTTACTGAGCATAGCCCCGCCCATTAGAACAAGACCCAGTTTCCCCCTCAGTCAGTCTCTCCCATCTGGAAGCTTCCATAAACCTCTTATCCTTCTCCATCAGAGGATGCTGCTGCTGCTGCTAAGTCGCTTCAGTCATGTCCGACTCTGTGTGACCCCATAGACGGCAGCCCACCAGGCTCCCCCATCCCTGGGATTCTCCAGGCAAGAACACCAAAGTGGGTTGCCATTTCCTTCTCCAATGCATGAAAGTGAAAAGTGAAAGTGAAGTCGCTCAGTCATGTCCGACTCTTCGCGACCCCCTGGACTGCAGCATAGCAGGCTCCTTGGTCCATGGGATTTTCTAGGAAAGAGTACTGGAGTGGGGTGCCATCGCCTTCTCCGCTATCAGAGGATAGACAGACTGAAAAACCACAATCACAGGAGCCCATTAGGGGTTCACAAATATTCTAGATCTGATTATAACAGACTGAATTATGGGAAGACATAAACAACACAGCCTGCTGTTATATACAGAGAAGGCAATGGCACCCCACTCCAGTACTCTTGCCTGGAAAATCCCATGGACAGAGGAGCCTTGTGGGCTGCAGTCCATGGGGTCACGACTGAGCGACTTCATTTTCACTTTTCACTTTCATGCATTGGAGAAGGAAATGGCAACCCACTCCAGTGTTCTTGCCTGGAGAATCCCAGGGATGGGGGAGCCTGGTAGGCTGCTGTCTATGGGGTCGCACAGAGTCAGAAACGACTGAAGCGACTTAGCAGCAGCAGCAGCTGTTATATAACTTGTCAATCAGCCTTGAGCCTATGCCCATTTGCATTCTTTTTCATTGATTGATGGTGGGTACAAGGCCTATTTTGCACAGGACATAACCAAAAGGAGGAGACTGGAAATATATAAAGGTGGAAGGTAAGAGAGAGAGGGAGGACTTCTTTGGGGTCAGCCTGCTCCCATGTCTTGGCGGTATCAGTCTAATAAAAGATCTGTCTGCTTGAGCTGAGTTGAGCTGAGCTGAGCTGTATCTTGTCCCTTGTTTTAAACCCTTTATTCCATCACTCCAAATTTTTATTGTGATGAGGCAAGAACTGAGGAAGAGAAATAAACCAACCTGAGATTTCTATACCCACTTTCTGAAAATATTTTTTATTATAAATGAATGTTGAATTTTGCTGGATGCCTTTTTTACATCTTTTGAGATAATTATATAATTTTTATTCTCAATTCATGAACATATTTTATCACATGGATGGACTTATGCATGTTAAACTACCTTTGCATTGTGGAATGAATCTCCCTTGATCATGGCATATGATCCTTATAATGGGCTGTTGAATTCTACCCACTAATATTTTGTTGAGGATTTTGTGTCTCTGTTTATCAGGGATTTGGGCCTGTAATTTTCTTTTTCTTTCCGATATATATATATGTATATTTCAAAAGAATTTCACTTGCTTAGTTTTTGGCTGTGCTGGGGCTTCATTGTTGCATGGGCTTTTTTCTAGTTGGGGCGAGAGTCGGGGATACCCGTAGTTACAGTGCATGGGTTTCTTATTGCGATGGCGTCTCTTGTGCAGCATGGGCTGCAGTGCTCATAGGCTTCTGTAGTTGTGGCATGGTGGTTCAGTAGTTGCAGCTCCCAGGCTCTTAGAGCACAGGTTCAATAGTTGTACAGTTTCATGCAGACTTAGTTGCTCCAGCATGTGGCATCTTCCCAGACCAGGGATTGAACCTGTGTTTCCTGCATTGGCAGATGGATTCTTTACCACTGAGCCACCGGCGAAATCCTCTTTGAGAGGTTTTTGTTTTAGGGTAATGTTGGCCTCATAAAATGAGCTTGGAATTATGCCTTCCTCTTCAATTTTTTGTAATAATATGAGAAAGGTAGGCTTTAACCCTTCTTTAAAGAGTTTATAAAATTCCCCTTGATGTCATCTACACCTGAACTTTTGTTTTTGGATTTTTATAAAATTACTGACTCAATTTTGTTATTAATAATCAGCCTAATCAGTTTTTCTATTTCATCATGATTTGATCTTGGAAAATTGAATGTTTCTAGGAATTTATACATTTCTTCTAGACTGTCTAATCTGTTGGCATATGATTATTTTAGCATTCTTTTATGATCCTTTGTATTTCTGTGGTGTCAGTTGTAATTTCTCCTCTTTCATTTCTAATATTATTTATTTGGGCTCTCTTTCCTTTTTTCTTAATAAATCTGGCTAAAGATTTTTTGAGTTTGTTTATCTTTTCCAAGAATCAACTTGTAGTTTCATTGCCCATTTCTATTGTGTTTTTAGTCTCTATTGCATTTATTACTATTCTAATATTTCTTAGGAGGAGGAAATGGCAACCCACTCCAGTGTTCTTGCCTGGAAAATCCCATGGACAGAGGAGCCTGGTGGGCTGCTGTCTATGGGGTCGCACAGAGTCGGACATGACTGAAGCGACTTAGCAGCAGCAGCAGCAGCAATCTTTCTTAATTCCTTCCTTCTACTGACTTTGGTCTTTGTCTCTTATTTTTCTATTCCTTCAAATGTATATTTACATTCCTTATTCAGCATTTTTATTTCTTGAAGAAGTCCAGTATCACTATGAACTTATTTTACTGTTTCTATTTTCATGTATCTCCAGGTGTTTTTGGTTCATTTAGATCTCTTCATTAACACATTGATTGTTTATAAGCATGCCATTTATTGTGGTTATGTTTTTTTTTCCCCCAATATTTTCTGTAGTTGATATCTAGTTTCATACATTTATAGCCAACAAATATGCTTGATATGATTTCAATCTTCTTAAAAATAGTGGGTTTTTGTGTGTGTGTATGTGTGGTCTATCATGTCCTTGAGAATGTTCCATGTGCACTTGAATATGTATTTTTCTGATTTTAGAAGGAATGTTTTATATATATATGTGTGTGTGTGTATACACACACACACACACACACACACACACAACAAGGTCTAATGTGTCATTTAAAACCAATATTTACTTACTTATTTTCTGTATGAATGATCTACCCATTGATGTATGTTGGATATTAAAATCCCCACTATTATTGCATTGTTGTCTGTTCCTCCCTTATTGCTATTAATTTTTTTCATTTATTAATTACAATATTGTGATGGTTTTTGCCATACATCAACATGAGTTGGCCCTAGGCATACATGCATCCCTTCCCTTCTGAACGTCCCTCCCCCTTCTTCCCCCCACCTCATTCCTCTAGATTGTCACAGGGCACCGGTTTTGGGCACCCTGTGTCATATACCAAACTCCCACTGGCTATCTATTTTACATACGGAAGTGTATATGCTTCAGTGCTATTCTCTCAAATCATCCCACCCTCTCCTTGTCCCACTGAGTCCAAAAGTCTGTTTATTATGTCTCAGTGTTCCCATGTTACATGCATGAAGATTTATAAAGGTTACATCCTTTTGCTGGACTGACCTCTTTATCATCATTAATGTCCTTTCTTGTTCCTATTACAGTCTTGTTTTAAAGTCTATTTCATTTAACCTGAGTATTGTTATCCCAGTTTCCTTTTATTTTCCATATACATAGAATATCTTTTTCCATACCTTCACTTTCAGTCTATGTGTATCTTTATATGTGAGAGGTGAGGTTCTCATAGGCAGTATATACATGGCTCTTGTCTTTTGTTTTTGTTTTGTTTTTAATATCCTTCCAGCTACTCAATGTCTTTTGATTAGAGCATTTAGTCTATTTACATTTAAAGTAATTATTGATAGATATGTACTTATTGCAATTTTGCTAATTGTCTCTCAGTTTAGTAATTTCTGTTTCCTTCTCTTGGTCTCTTCCTTGTGGTTTGATGGATTCCTTTAGTCTTTTGTTTGGATTCCTTTCTCTTTATTTTTGTATATCAATTGTAGGTTTTTTTGTTTGTGGTTACCATGAGATTCATCTGGATCAACCTGCATATTTAACCTTCTGTTTTAAGCTGACAGTTGGTTAAACTCAAAAGCATTCTAAAAGCACTACATTTTTATCCCCCTCGCATACTTTATGTTTTTGATGTCATATTTTATATCTTTTTATTTTGTATATCCCTGAATTACTTACTGTAGTTATAGTTGATTGTACCACATTTTTGTCTTTTAAACTTCGTACTAGATTTTTAAGTGGCTGATACATTGCTTTTACTATATATTTGCCTTTACCAGCAATTTTTTCCTTTTATATATTTTCTTATTTCTAGTTGTGATCTTTCTTTTCTGTTTATAGAAAACCTTTTAACACTTTTATAAGGCCAGTTTAGTGGTAATAAACTCCTTTAGTTTTTGCTTCTCTGGAAAACTCTTTATCTCTCCTTTAATTTTTAGTGCCAACCTTGCCAGATAGAGTATGCTAGGTTGAGTTTTTCCCTTTCAGTACTTTAAATATATCTTGCCTATAAAGTTTCTTCTGAAGAATCCACTGATAGTCATGAGGTTTCCTTGTATGTGATTAGTTGTTTTTCTTTTACTGCCTTTTAGATTCTCTCTTTATGTTTGATTTTTGCCATTTTAATATGTCTTGCTATGGATCTCTTTGGATTCATTTTGTTTGGGACGCTCTGCTCTTCCTGTATCTGGATGTCTATTTCCTTCCCCAGGTTATGAAAACTTTCAGTCATTATCTCTTCACATAAGTTTTCTGTCCCTTTCTCTTTCTCTTCTTCTGGGACCCCTATAATACAAATGTTAGAATGCTTGAAGCTATCTCAGAGATCCCTTAAACTCTCATCATTTAAAAATTTTATTTCTCCTTTTTCATGTTCGAATTGAGGGATTTCTACTATTCCATCTTCCTGATTTTTCATTCATTCTTTTGTATTATCTACTTTGCTATAGATGATCTTTAGTATATTTTAAATTTCAGTTATTATATTCTTTGTTTCTGATTGGTTCTTTCTTATATTTTCTAAGTCTTTGTTGAAGTTCTCACTGAGGTTCTGCAATCTTTCCTAAGTTCAGTGAACATCTTCATGATGATTTCTTTGAACACTTTATCAGGTGAATAACTCATCTCTGTTTTATTTAAGTTTTTCTAGGGTTTTATTTTGTTCTTTCATCTGGGACATATTCCTGTCTCCTCATTTTGTTTGACTTTTGTTTCTGTGAATTAATCAAAAGACACACCTCTCTTTTTCTTTAAGGAGTGGCCTCATGTGGGAACATCTCTTGTGTGGACTACTTTCACCTGGCC
Source organism: Bos grunniens (assembly GCF_055505025.1). Classification (NCBI taxonomy): domain Eukaryota; kingdom Metazoa; phylum Chordata; class Mammalia; order Artiodactyla; family Bovidae; genus Bos; species Bos grunniens. Next base: position 24,575,369 of record NC_141189.1, read on the forward strand.
CCTTTCACAGGTCAGCTGGAGCTATATTTGACCTAGGTCAGAAAAGTCACTGGGGAATGCTAAACCCAAGGGCACCTTGGTAAGGTGACTAGAGCTGCAGCAGAGCATGGTTAGGTGTAGTTCCTGGGTCAAGGCTGCCTTGGCAAGTGGCTGGAGCTGGAACAAGCATGGGTTACAGGGAGTCATAGGAGCAGTGGTGCTTATCAGCACCTCTGACCCTGGAGAGGGCTCCAGCTATTTCCTGTCATTTTGGCTGGTGGCTCAGATGGTAAAGAATCCACCTGCAATAAAGGAGACTCAGGTTCAATCCCTGGATCAGGAAGATCCCCTGGAGAAGGGAATGGCTACCCACTCCAGTATTCTTGCCTGGAGAATTCCATGAACAGAGGAGCCTGGTGGGCTACATTCCATGGGGTCACTAAGAGTCAGACATGATTGAGATATTAACACTTTCACTTTTCACTAGGGTTAGCAAATGGGTTTCCTTCTTGTATGGTCTAGGAGGCCTTTAAACTATTTTCACTATGTCCCAGGGAGGATAAGTTTGCACTCGGACCCTTCAGCAATATTGCTTCCTACTGAAGATTGCTGTGATAGGGGTGGGATTCTCATGTATGCCATGTCTCCATCTCTCTTATCTATATCTATGTGGTCTGCCTATGTGCAGTAGTTATTCAATCCGTCCTGAAGTATTCTTCAAGAGGAATTGTTATATATGTAGGTATATATTTGGTGTGTCCCTGGGAGGATGTGAGCTCAAGATCTTCCTACACTGCTACCCCCTCTCTCTAGGGAATATTTAAAACATTACTTTAAGAGTAGTAAGGGTTAGAGAAGAAGGCAAGCAAAGGGATGCATAGACATTGTAAGCAGACAGGTCTGTGTTTGAACCTGATGCTGTCATTTACCAGCTACGTGACTTTGCAGAATATCACTGAATCTCTCCAAATCTTAGGTTTTTTCCACATAAAATGGGAAAAAATAATAGAACTTGAATTGAAAAGTGAGATTAATATATGTGTATCTTGCCATAGGGCCTGACACTTAGCAAGTACTTTATAAATAATTGATATTCTTATTAAAGCTGTTGTTATTATTACTAAGCATTCTTAAGAAGAAGAGTCATAGACTCTCAGAGACCCTTTGCTTTTTTCTTCAACTCACTTTAAACTTTAATCTGCTAGGAAGATTCACCTTCCATCTCTTAGTTATAGGTAAAGCCCTCATAGTCCTTACCCCTCTCCTGGATCCCTGGCTCTGGGATCCAGAAGTCTTAGGAACTGACTCTGTGGTTTATTCTTCAACAAAACTTCTTTGTTTTCCCCAAAGATAACCCTTAGGGTCTTAACTTTAAAATTATTTTATTATTGATACTAGGAAGAGTAGATAACAAAAAAATAGAAACAAAAGCCATGGGAGAAGGGCCACCCTTTTGAGGTGCCTGCACTATTCTCATAGCCATGATCTGAAATCTGTAGATGCCACGTTGAGATAAGACATAATAGTATTTGTGAAATGGCTTGCATGGACAGTGCTTTGCATGTGGCAAATGCTCAATAAATGGTGTTTCCCCTCCTCTGGTCATGATTTCCCCCAAATCTGAAGTTACTTGAGGGTGATTCTAATTTTCCAACCACACTCACAAGCCTCTCTGTATGGAGATTTTGTTCTAGGGGTGTGATGGGGTGTTATAGCCTTTTGTTTCCTAGATAAGATTCAGTTTTCTTCATGATTCTTGTCACTATCTATTTGTGGGAGAAAACTAAAAATTTCCTTCTCTCCTCCCTTTTTCCCCTTCTTCCTGTCTCCCATCATTTTTCTTTATCATTTTCTCTTACTATTGATATTTTATTGAGTTCTGTCTTTTCTTTTTTCCCCTTTCTACCTTCCCACCTTCTTTCTTTCCTTCATTTCTTCCTTTCTCCTCTTTCTTTTTTTCTTCTTCCCTCTAATTATTTCCATCTTTCCTCCTGGCCTCCATCTTATGATCCCTCCCTCCTTTTCTTATTTCTCAATTTCTTTTTATTGCTATTTTAATTTCTCTTTCTTCTTTCCCCACCTTTTTTTCTGTTTCCTTTCCTTTCCTCTCTTTCTCATTCCTCCTTTCTTTTTCTTTTTTCAATATCTAACATGGTAAGATTTTGAAATAATAACCAAGGAAAGACAAAAATCAGATCATGTTTTGTCATAAAGAATCTCATATCCCCAGAGGAAGGCAGATGACTCAAATGGATTTAAAGGGGAAGAAGGGTAGGATCTAAGGTAAAGCACCTTGCAGGTATCACTAGACTCCGACCTGCTCAGACTTTTTCCACTCCTTGTCTCGAAGCTTTGACCGCTGAATTTTCCCTGTGTTGGTCTTGGGCAGATCTAAGACGAACTCTATCTGTTGAGAAAAGATCAGTCCAAAGTGGGTTATTTGTGACCCCAATGGGTTGGATTTTTCAGAGGAATTGCTATAGAGTGAGAGGAAACTCTTGAGGCCAAAAGCTCCAGGTGAGTGAGGACAGATCCTGGTAAGTCCCTTGGGAAACCCCTTGTGTGATACAAATCTTCAGAAAATGTTCTGGGATGAGGACAAGAGATTAAACATAAAGATTAGTTAGCTGGTCTCTGACATTCTCTAGAAGAGTGAAGATGCAGCATGATGAATGCAACATGACACAGTAAACAGCCATCTGAGTTTTTACCTCAGACTCTCTGGGCTCCAGCCTTTCCTTTACCATGTGCCTGGCTTTGGTCAGGTCACTTAGTTTTTCTGAGACTCAGTATTCCCACTGAGCAGACTGAAGGATAACAACTTTGTTGAGTTGTTGTGATAAAAAAGTGCAATTACATAGACTAAATTCTTGCATGAGGCTATAGGGGAAGAAAATTTGCCAGCTCAAAATGTGCCTCTTGGGCGTGAGGATTAATTTAGGCTTATTATTTTTAAGAAATAGAAGACTCAGGATGCTTTTCTTGTTCCTTACCCCATAACTGCTTAAAATGTTTAAATAGTTTGTTCCTGAGATATCTCTGCAAAGAATATGGTCTAGGGTGTGGGGAAGATTCAACAGGGCCTAGACATCAATGTCCATCTGTGACCCATTGTATCTATACAGCTCAGAAAACATTTATTTACCAAATATTTGATTTTCCATTTCCATTAGAATTGCCTAACACCCTTTTGAGGTTCCCTAAACCACTACTCCCAACATCATGTTTTGTCTTCAGCTGAATGTGGTATTTAAGGTGAGGGTTCTGACTCTTTTGGTGAGTTATTGAGTTTTCCTGAGTCTCTCCCAAGAATACATGACTAAATTTGTGTTTGATTTCTCCTATTAATCTGTCTCATACTGATTTAATACTTAGACCAGCAGGAAGAACCTAGAAAGGTAGAGGAAAATTTCTTCCTCTCCAACAGGGTAAACACTCAAAAATATTAAGTATGGCTATTAATGTAGAACAGATAGATAGATATCTAAGAGTTACAAGGTCTGGTTTTGAATTCCATCTCAATCATTTCCTATTTGTCTGTCCTTGAAAAAGCAAAATGGTTGTCTGAGGAGGGCTTACAAATAGCTGTGAATAGAAGAGAAGGCAAAGGAGAAAAGGAAAGACATAAGAGATAAGGCCATATGAGATAAGATGAAGATAAGAGATAGGAGATAAGAAAGCCTTCCTCAGTGATCAATGCAAAGAATAGAGGAAAACAATAGAATGGGAAAGTCGAGAGATCTCTTCAAGAAAATTAGAGATACCAAGGGAATATTTCATGCAAAGATGGGCACAAAAAAGGACAGAAATGATATGGAGCTAACAGAAGCAGAAGATATTAAGAAGAGGTGGCAAGACTACACAGGACTGTACAAAAAAGTTCTTCATAATCCAGATAATCACTATTGTATGAGCACTCACCTCCTGGAATGTGAAGTCAAGTGGGCCTTTGAAGCATCACTATTAATAAAGCTAGTGGAGGTGATAGAACACCAGTTGAGCTATTTCAAATCCTAAAAGATGATGCTGTGAAGGTGCTGCACTCAATATGCCAGCAAATTTGAAAAACTCAGCAGTGGCCACAGGACTGGAAAAGGTCAGTTTTCATCCCAATGGCAATGCCAAAGAATGCTCAAGCTACTGCACAATTGCACTCACCTTACAGGCTAGTAAAGTAATGCTCAAAATTCTCCAAGCCAGGCTTCAACAGTACATGAACCGTGAACTTCCAGATGTTCAAGCTGGATTTAGAAAAGGCAGAGGAGCCAGAGATCAAATTGCCAACATCTGTTGGATCATCAAAAAAGCAAGAGAGTTCCAGAAAAACATCTACTTCTGCTTTATTGATTATGCCAAAGCCATTGACTGTGTGGATTACAATAAACTGTGGAAAATTCTGAAAGAGATAGGAATACAAGACCATCTGACTTGCCTCCTGAGAAATCTGTATGCAGGTCAGGAGGCAACAGTAGACCCGGACATGGAACAACAGACTGGTTCCAAATAGGAAAAGGAGTACATCAAGGCTGTATATTGTCACCCTGCTTATTTAACTTATATGCAGAGCACATCATGAGAAATGCCAGGCTGGGTGAACAAAAAGCTGGAATCAGGATTGCCGGGAAAAATATCAATAACCTTAGATATGTAGGCGACATCACGATAATGGCAGAAAGAAAATAAGAACTAAAGAGCCTCTTGATGAAAGTGAAAGAGGCGAGTGAAAAAGTTGGCTTAAAACTCAACATTCAAAAAACAAAGATCATGGCATCCAATCCCATCACTTCATGGTAAATAGATGGGGAAACAATGGAAACTGTGAAAGACTTTATTTTCTTGGGCTCCAAAATCACTGGAGATGGTGACTGCAGCCATGAAATTAAAAGGTGCTTGCTCCTTAGAAGAAAAGTTATGACCAACCTATACAGCATATTCAAAAGCAGAGACATTACTTTGCCAACAAAGGTCCATCTAGTCAAAGCTATGGTTTTTCCAGTAGTCATGTATGGATGTGAGAGTTGGACTATAAAGAAAACTGAGCAATGAAGAATTGATGCTTTTGAACTGTGGTGTTGGAGAAGACTCTTGAGAGTCCCTTGGACTGCAAAAAGATCAAACATTCAACCCTAAAATAGATCATCCCTGAATATTCATTGGAAGGACTGATGCTGAAGCTGAAACTCCAACACTTTGGCCACCTGATGCGAAGAACTGACTCACTGGAAAAGACCCTGATTCTGGGAAAGATTGAAGGCTGGAGGAGAAGGGGATGACAGAGGATGAGATCATTGGATGGCATCACCAACTCTATGGACATGAGTTTGAGCAAGTTCCAGGAGCTGATGATGGACAGGAAGCCTGGCGTGCTGCAGTTCATGGGGTCTCAAAGGGTTGGACACGACTGAGAGACTGAACTGAACTGAACTGACCTCCCTCTATATGGATCAGCTTGCCAGGGCTTTGGTCTAGGAGTTGAATGGTCTTGGGTTTAATGCAAAGAATAACAAAAGGGATTGGTGTTTAGTCTCTAAGTTGTGTCTAACTGTTTTGCAACCCCATGGACTGTAGCCCACCAGGCTCCTCTGTCCATGGAATTTCCCAGGCAAGGATACTGGAGTCGCTTGCCGTTTTCTTCTCCACGTGCTCTTTCTGACCCAGGGATGAACCCATCTCTTGCATTGGCGGGTGGATTCTTTACCACTGAGCCACCAGAGAAGCCCCAACAGCAGGGATACAGATAAAGAAAAAGTATCATAGAAGCTGGTATGGGAATCTTCCATAAAGTAAGACTGACTTTGTTGAAGGAGTTTGTTAAAATCACAATGGAATAGAGCAGGAGCTGGCAAACAATAGTCTTTGGGCAAAATTCAACCTTCCTCTGTTTTTGTAAATGAAGTTTTGTTTAAACACATCCCCACCCATTCATTGACAATCGTCTCTGGCTGCTTTCATAGTATCAGGGCAGAGTTGCAATAAAGACAGTATGACCTAAAATATTTAATGTTTGGCCACTTGGATGTAGATGGGGTAGAACGAAGTCTCAGGGGAGATCAGGGTTTAACGGTAAGAGGAAAACCACTCTGCATATTACGAAGAAGGAAGCAGAAAGATATAGTTACTGGAAGGAGGGAAGAAGTGGAAAAAGTCTACTGCCCTGGGCATTCTAGATGTGAAACTCGAAAAAGGAGACATATCTATTGAATAATATAGTGTTATACTGTGGGATAGTACCACCCCACCTGATCCTCCAAGATACTGTTACAATTCAAAATTTATATTATGATTGGATTTCTAGTCTCCTTTTAAAAATACTTATGAAATGTTTACTAATGTGCTGGTCACTCTTCCAAATGCATTATGCCTTACAAATATTAATGTTAACTCATATTAACAACTGTGAAGGTGTAACGCCACTAGCCCACTTTACAGATAAGGAATTTGAGGCACAGAGTAATTGTTCAGAAATGTAATGGAGATGAATTTTGAATGGAACAGTCTGATTTCAGAGACTCGGCGTAATGCCTCACTATCAGTTTGAGGTTGAAATTCTGTGTGGTGGATTCTTTGATGTGCTACTCAGATCCCTTTGCCGGAATGAAAGACTTACTCCCCCACTGCCAAACCACCTTGGGGAGTGCAGCAGTAAAGGAGAGTTATCTCTTTCCAGGGCAGCCTGTATCCAAACCCAACCTACACGAGCATAGAGACCCTTCTCCCTGTCTTCCCCTGGGAAAAGTTGTCCTAGCTTCAGAACTCCTCATGGGGTTGGCTGAAGCCCTTATTAAGACTACATAACAGTGCATCTCACGGAGAAGGCGATGGCACCCCACTCTAGTACTCTTGCCTGAAAAATCCCATAGATGGAGGAGCCTGGTAGGCTGCAGTTCATGGGGTTGCTACGAGTCAGACACAACTGAGCGAATTCACTTTCATTTTTCACTTTCATGCATTGGAGAAGGAAATGGCAACCCACTCCAGTGTTCTTGCCTGGAGAATCCCAGGGATAGGGGAGCCTGGTGGGCTGCTGTCTATGGGGTCACACAGAGTCGGACAAGACTGAAGTGACTTAGCAGCTGCAGCAGCAACAGTGCATCTCCACATTCTGCCCTGGAGTTTGAGGATAAGTCTTTCTCTCAGGTTTGAGCTTCTACCCTCTTTGTGTTTTGAAGCTCCTCAGGTTTTATTCAGGTTCTACTTAAAGGTTTCATCCTTGCTAGTTAAGGCCTTGTTCTGTGTGTGGGTGCTCCATTGAAACTTTAGCCTGATACTAAAATCAGGCTGTCCCAGTTGGAACGTGCTAACCTTTGACATGATTCTCTTTGAAACCAGGACTGTTTCTCCTAGAACTGACTGGACTTGAGCCTAGTTCTTTGGGAACAGGGGTTAGTTAATCAGAATTGTACAGACTCAGCCTTTGACCCAATCCTTTTGGAATAGAGATTGTTCTACTGGAATTGCACTGAGCTGCTTTTGATGTACCTCCTCTGGGACCAGATAATTCAGTTCGGGGGCCAAACTGTTCCTCAACACTGGCTGGCATTAGGCCTCCGAGCAATTAAGATTGCTTGAGTTGTTCCAACTGTTTGAAAATTATTCTTTCTTAGAGAAAAACCTCTGGGAAATAGAATTCCCAGTTATCTAAGTATTTCCACCTTGCCCCTCCCACACATCAAGGACCCTGGTCTAGTTTATGTTTGAAAACCACAGTCTTCATTCATGCCAATTTCTAACTATATAAATTGACTTGATCAAAGACAATTTAGAATATCAATGGTTATTATGGGGAACTTTTGAAAACCCCAAACTTATTTTTCTTTAAACCAAATTGGACAAATACAGCTTTAAAATTTCCAAAACTGAATGGAACATCTCTTTCAACTGGTGTTTTAAGACTTTCAAATGTTATCAGGAGTCTCAAATTGCCTCTTTGCAAAATCTGATTTTAAAATTAACTGAAGCAAGTAAACAAAGAAAGACAAAGTCCCCTTTGAAGCCTAAGGCTCTTCTTCCTTGGCTTTTTTGTCTCAGTGTCAGTCTCTGGGACTGTCTTATTGCTCTAACACAGTCCCTCCTCCTCTGGCCCCACTTACAGCACCATCTTCCTCTTTCCCTTCTATGCCTCCCACACCTTCTCCATATCCTCAGTTCCTCCTTGCTAATTCTCTCACCAAACTTTCCTTTTCCCCTAAAATTCTCCCCACCCTATTTTCCTCTGAATAAATCAATATCTGCTCCTTCAAAATTAAGCCTTCTGAAGATCCAGAAGCTAAACCCTTAATTTTTTATATTCCTTGAACTAAAGCAGAACTATAAGCCATAGTCAAAGATTTTCCCAAAATAACCAAAGATCCTCACAAATTCGCTGAGTGATTTAATATAGTCACTCAAACTTAATCTGGTTTCTCCAACTTATATCAGCTCATCACTAAATGCCAAGCTCAGTATTGGATGAAAACTGTTAATAGGGAAAAGCTTGAATGATCTCTGGGTTGGGAAGATCCCCTGGAGAAGGGAGCTGCTACTCACTCCAGTATTCTGGCCTGGAGAATTCCATAGACAGTGGAGCCTGGCAGGCTAAAATCCATGGGGTTGCAAAGAGTTGGACATGACTGAGTGACTAACACTTCCAGTCCTAACTGACACAGGAGCCATACTCTCAGTGCTCAATCACACTACTATAAAGCGTCCCCTGTCTTGGAGTATTAAAAGGGATCTCTAATGAATGTCAAGAGATTATTCTCTCTGAATCCATTTCCTTTTGTTCAGGCTGGTTGAGAAATAACACACACTTTTCCCCTTAGTGCCTCTGCCCCTACCCATTTATTAGGCTGATACTTCTTAGAAAACTATCATGTCAGAATTTCTTTCTCAAAAAAGGGAACCAATAATTCTAGAATTTAACAGTAGTCATCAAAGCAGCCAACTATGTGAATGATTTATTTGCTCTGTGTCTGATGGTACTACAGCTAATTCTAGAAACACAGATCATCTCTCCCTGTTGCATTGGTTCCCAACTTCCTAATGAGCAAAATCTCCACCTGATATTGGCAAAATTCACAGTGCACCTCCCATCAAGATTCTAATAGATCTTTCAAATCCTCTTCTCAGAATTAATCAATATCTAAAAGTAAAGAAGCTCTGCAAGACATAACGTCTGAATAGAAGATTAAAAGGTTCAAAGTCACATTATCCTTGGACTGCTGCTGCTGCTGCTGCTAAGTCACTTCAGTCGTGTCTGACTCTGCACCACCCCATAGATGGCAGCCCACCAGGCTCCCCTGGGATTCTCGGGGGATTCCCTGAGATTCTCCAGGCAAGAACACTAGAGTGGGTTGCCATTTCCTTCTCCATATACTTGGACTAACCCTTGCATATTTCTATTTTACCAGTGGAAAAACCTGAAAGTGGAGGGCAGAGATTTGTCCAGGACCTCTGAATAATAAACAATCATTATCCCAATACTTTATTGTCCTTAACCCTCATCACTACTAATATCCATTCCCACTGGAAGCAAATTCTTCAATATTTATGCAGTCCATTCTTTAGTATTCTAGTTGATGAAGCCAGCCAACACCTTTTGCCTTACCTGGGAATAAAAGCAATTTACCTGGACCATAATGACTCAGGGTTTTACTTAGGATTTGTCACAAATCCTGAAAGCTGATGTGGATGATATCAAGTTCTCTAGATGTTCTGCTGTTGTGGTTTAACAGTGTTGTCCAACTTTTTGTGACCCCATGGACTGCAGCATGCCAGGCTCCTCTGTCCTGCACTATCTCCCAGAGTTTGCACAAATTCATGTCCCTTGAGTTGGTGATGCTATCTAACCATTTCATCCTCTGCCACCCCCTTCTCCTCTCGCCTTCAATCTTTTCCAGAATCAAGATCTTTTCCAATGAGTTGGCTCTTCATGTCAAATGGCCAAAGTACTGGAGCAGTCCTTCCAATGAACATTCAGTCCCTCCAATGATATCATTTAGGATTGACTGGTTTGATCTCCTTGAAGTCCAAGGGAGTCTCAAGTCTTCTCCAGAATCACAATTTGAAAGCATCAGTTCTTCACCATGCAACCTTCCTTGGGCTTCCCTTGTGGCACAGATGGTAAAGAATCTTCCTGTCATGCAGGAAACCTGGGTTTGATTCCTGGGTTAAGAAGATCCTCTGGAGAAGGGAATGGCAACCCACTCCAGTATTCTTGCGAGAATTCCACAGAGGAGCCTGACTGGTTACAGTCCATGGGGTTGCAAAGAGTCAGACACGATGGAGCAACTTGCACACACATAGCCTTCTTTATGGTCCAACTCTCACACCCATACATGACTAAGGGAAAAACCATAGCTAGGACTATATGGACCTTTGTCAGTAAAGTGATGTCTCTGCTTATTAATATGCTATCTAGGTTTGTCATGGGCTTCCTGGGTAGCTCAGCTGATAAAGAATTTGCCTGCAATGCAGGAGACCTTGGTTCAATTCCTGGGTTTGGAAGTTCCCCTGGAGAATGGATAGGCTACCCACTTCAGTATTCTTGGGCTTCCCTGGTGGCTCAGCTGGTGAAGAATCCACCTGCAATAAAGGAGACCCTGGTTCAATTTCTGGATTGGGAAGATCCCCTGGGGGAGGGCATAACCACCCATTCTAGTATTCTCGCCTGGTGGACAGAGGAGCCTGGCAGGCTACAGTCCATGAGGTCTCAAAGAGTTGAACACAACTGAGTGACTAAGCACAGCACAGGTTTGTCACAATTTTTCTTCCAAGGAGCAATCATCTTTTAATTTCATGGCTGCAGTCACTGTCTGCAGTGATTTTGGAGCCTAAGAAAATTAAATCTGTCACTATTTCCACTATCCCCCATCTATTTGCCATTAGGTGATGGGACTGGATGCCATGATCTTACTTTTTTGACTGTTGAGTTTTAAGCCAGCTTTTTCACACTCCTCAAGAGACTCTTTAGTTCCTCTTCCCTTTCCACCATTAGAGGGGTATCGTCTGCATATCTAAATTTGTTGCTATTGTTCCTAGCAACCTTTATTCCAGCTTGTGATTCATCCAGCCCAGGATTTCACGTGATGTATTTTGCATATAAGTTAAATAAGCTGGGTGACAATATACAGCCTTGGCATACTCCTTCCCCAGTTTTGAACCAGTCTGTTGTTCCATGTCCAGTACTAACTGTTTCTGCTTGACTAGCAAACAAGTTTCTCAGGAGACAGGTGAGGTGGTCTGGTACTCCCATCTCTTTAAGAATTTTTCACAGTTTGTTGTGATCCACACAAAGTCTTTAGCATAGTCAATGAAGCAGAAGTAGTGTTTTTCTGGAACTCCCTTGTTTTCTCCATGTTCCAACAAATGTTGGCAATTTAATCTCTGGTTCTTCTGCTTTTTCTAAACCCAGATTGTACATTTGAAAGTTCTTGGTTCACGTACTGTTGAAGCCTTGTCTGAAGGTTTTTGAGCATAAACTTGCAGGATGTGAAATGAGAACAATCGTACAGTAGTTTAAACATTCTTTGGCATTGCGCTTCTTTGGGACCGGAATGAAAACTGAACTTTTCCAGTCCTGTGGCCACTGCTGAGTTTTCCAGATTTGTTGGCATATTGAGTGCAGCACTTTTGCAGCATCATCTTTTAGAATTTTAAATAGTTCAGCTGAAGTTCCATCACCTCCACTAGCTTTGTTTGTAGTGATGCTTCCTAAGGCCCACCCGACTTCACATTCGAGGGTGACTGGCTCTAGGTGAGTGACCACCATTGTGGTTATCTGGGTCATTATGACCTTTTTAGTATAGTTCTGTGTATTCTTGTCACCTTTTCTTAATCTCCTTTGCTGCTTCTGTGAAGTCCCTACCATTTCTGTCCTTTATCATGGACATCCTTGCATGAAAGGTTCCCTTGATCTCTCCAATTTTCTTGAAGAGATCTCTAGTCTTTCCCATTCTGTTTTCCTCTGTTTCTTTGCATTGTTCACTTAAGAAGGCTTTCTTATCTCTCCTTGTTATTCTCCCAAAGTCTGCATTCAATCTACATTTGTCTTTCCCTTCTCACTTGCCTTTCACTTCTCTTCTTTCCTCAGCTATTTGTAAAGCCTCCTCAGACAACCACTGTGCCTTCCTGCATTTCAATTGCTTTGGGATGCTTTTGGTCACTGCCTCCTGTACAATGTAACAAGCCTCTGTCCATAGTTCTTCAGGCATTCTGTGTATGAGATCTAGTCCCCTGAATCTATTCATCACCTCCACTTAGAATCATAAGGGATTTGATTTAGGTCACACCTGAATGGCCTAAATGTTCCCTACTTTCTTCAATTTAAGCCTGAATTTTGCAATAAGGAGCTCATGATCTGAGTCACAGTCAGCTTCAGGTCTTGTTTTTTGATTGTATAGAGCTTCTCCACTTTTGGATGCAAAGAATATTATTAATCTGATTTCAGTATTGGCCATTAGGTGATATCTTTGTGCAGATTTGGCTCATGTGTTGGAAATTGGTATTTTCCATGACCAACATGTTTTCATGCTAAAACCCTGTTAACCTTTTCCCTGCTTCATTTTGTTCTCCAAGGCCATACTTGGCTGTTACTCCAGGTATCTCACAACTTCCTACTTTTGCATTCCAACCTCCTATGATGAAAAGGACATCTTTTTTGGTATCATTTCTAGAAGGTGTTGTAGGTATTCATAGAACTGTTCAACTTCAGCTTCTTTGGCATAGAGGTTGGGACATAAACTTGGTTACTGTGACGTTGAATGGTTTGCTTTGGAAATGAAAGAAGATCATTCTGTTGTTTTTTGAGACTGCACCCAAGTGCTGCATTTCGGGCTCTTCTGTTGACTATGAGTGCTACCCCATTTCGTCTAAGGGATTTTTGCCCACAGTGATAGATATAATGTTCATCTGATTTAAATTCATTCATTCCCATCTATTTTATTTCACTCATTCATAAGATGTCAATGTTCAATCTTACTGACTCCTGATTGACCATGTCCAATTTACCTTGATTCATGGACATAACATTCCAGTTTCTTATGCAATATTATCCTTTAAAGCATCAGACTTAACTTTCACCACCAGACACATCCAGAGCTGAGCATCATTTCTTTTTTTTGGACCAGTCATTTCTTTCTTACTGGAGCTACTAGTAATTGCCCTCTGCTCTTCCCCAGTAGCACATTGGACACCTTCCAATCTGGGGGTGCTCATCTTCTGGTGTCATATCTTTCTGCCTTTTCATACTGTTCATGGGGTTCTCCAGGCAAGAATATTGGAGTGAGTTGCCATTTCCTCTTCCAGTGGGCCACGTTTTGTTAGAACACTTCATTATGACCCGCCCATCTTGGTGTCCCCACATGGCTCATAGCTTCATTGAGTTACATAAGCCCCTTCACCATGACATGGCTGTCATGGTCCAAAGAGTATTTCCCCAAACGATCATTTAGAAAAACTTGCTACAGAAGCCAAATAATTGGCCTCATAAAAGGAAAATAAGATGAAAAATTCAAGAATTATTGGTTTGATAAATAGTGATAGCTCTGATTTGAACTAAATAACAACTCAGTCCTACCAGAGCCTCTAAAGCTCTCATAATAGCTTCCCTTTCTGGTCCTTCAATTCTATTTTAATTGAGGTTTCTGTTTATTAAATTCATATGTTGGGAGGCGGTCCTGAGATGGCAGAGGAATAGGATGGGGAGACCACTTTCTTCCTGACAAATTCATCAAAAGAGCATTTGAACGCTGAGCAAATTCCACAAAACAACTTCTGAATGCTGGCAGAGGACATCAGGCACCCAGAAAGGCAGCCCATTGTCATCAAAAGGAGGTAGGACAAAATATAAAAGATAAAAAGAGAGACAGAAGGGGTAGGGATGGAGATCCGTCCCGGGAAAGGAGTCTTAAAAGAGATGTTTCCAAACACCAGGAAACACTCTTAATGGTGGCTCAGTGGGGAATCTTGGAATCTCAGAGGGCAACATAACCAGAAGGAAAAATAAATAAATAAATAATTTAAACCCACAGATTACATGCCTAACGGCAACTTCCAGCACTTGCAGCTGCCACCAGCAAGAGGGGGCTGAACAGGGAGGCGAGGGCTGCATTGCTTAGGGTAAGGACCGGACTGGAATGCCCTGAGGGCAATCTGAGGGAACTAACGTGAGACAGCAACTCAAACTGTGGGATAGCCAGAGAGAGAAAAAAATAAAAAAAGAGAGAGAGAACTATCCTGTGAAAAGCCCTAACCTGAGGCACTGCCAGGCCCGCTCACAGAACAAAGGACTGAGCAAATACCAGAGGAGAGCTAGCAGATTGTGGACCGGCCCATCCCTGCTGGAGACAAGCAGGTGGGTGGTGGTGGGGCAGCCAGAGCTGGAAAAGGGCAATCACGACCCCAGAGAGGCATACTTTACCAAACTGCAAACAGGCTCCATTGCTAACCAAGAGTTCTTGGGATTCTGAATGGTTGACATCTGCCCGGAGGGTCACAGCCAGAGATCAGCTCCCCAGAAGAGACACACGGCACACCTGAGAAGGCACACCCATTGTACACCCAGAAAACCGAGCGGCTGGGATGGGGGAGGCGATAAGACCCACTGCCCACCTGGGGGTGACTGTGCTCAGCAAGCACCTGGTCACCTGAGCTGCTCGGACCTGGGAAGGATACAAAACGCAGGCCCAACTGAATCTAAGCCTTTGGGGAGTACTCGAGAACCTGAACCTGAGTGGCTTAGACCTGGGAAATGCACACAACCCAGGGCCTGCCTCAGTTTCTGGCAGAGCAACCTGGAGCCTGAGCAGTGTAGACTGGGAAAGCACACATGCCGTGAGTGGGGGCAACAGTGCAGCTGAAACACTGGGAGCACTCCCCACACACGCCAATGATATTTGTTTGCAGTGTTCCTCCCTCCCCACAGCGTGACTGAAAAAGTGAGCCTAAATAAGTGACCACCTTCACCCCCTTGTGTCAGGGTGGAAATTAAACACTGAAGAGACCAGCAAACAGAAGAAGCTAAAATAAAGAGGGAACCACTTTGGAAGTGACAGGTGCAACAGATTAAAACCCTGTAGTTAGCACTGACTACATTAGAAGGGGCCTATAGATCTTGAGACGGAGAAGGCAATGGCACCCCACTCCAGTACTCTTGCCTGGAAAATCCCACGGACGGAGGAGCCTGGTAGGCTGCAGTCCATGGGGTTGCTAAGAGTTGGACACGACTGAGCGTCTTCACTTTCACTTTTCATTTTCATGCATTGGAGAAGGAAATGGCAATCCACTCAGGTGTTCTTGCCTGGAGAATCCCAGGGACGGAGGAGCCTGGTGGGCTGCCATCTATGGGGTTGCACAGAGTTGAACATGACTGAAGTGACTTAGCAGCAGCAGCAGCAGCAGCAGCAGCAGCATAAATCTTGAGAAGTATAAGCCAGATTAAGGAACTATCTGAAACTGAACTGACCCCACAATGTCCACAACAGCTCCAGAGAAATTCCTATATATATTTTTGCTACTGTCATTTTTTAAATTAAATTTTTAAAAAAATTTTTAAGTCCTCTATTACTCCTTTAATTTTCATTTTTATAATCTACCATTACCTTGCAAAAAAGACCCTAATTTTTAGAGAAAAATTCATATATATATATATATATATTTTTATAATGTTTGTGACTTTGTTTTGTTTTTTTAATATTGTATTTTTGAGAGTCTAACCTCTACTCTAGATTTTTAATCTTTGCCTTTTGGCATTTGTTATCAATTTTGTACCTTTAAGAACCCAGTCTTCAGTACCCATTTTTACTTGGGAGTGTGATTACTGGCTTGATTGCTCTCTCCATGGGTCGCCTCCACCTCCTTCCTCCCCCTTCTCTTCTCTACCCAACTCTGTGAATCTCTTTGTGTGTTCCAGAATGTGGAGAACACTTAGGGAACTGATTACTGGCTGGATCTGTCTCTCTCCTTTTGATTCCCCCTTTTTCTCCTCCTGGTCACCTCTATCTCCCTTCTCCCTCTTCTCTTCTCCATGTAACTCTGAATCTCTCCAGTGTCCCTCACTGTGGAGAAACTTTTCATCATTAACCTAGATGTTTTATCATTGGTGCTGTATAGATGGAGAAGTCTTGAGGCTACTGTAAGAATAAGACTGAAATCCAGAGGCAGGAGGCTTAAGTTCAAAACCTGAGACCACCAGAGAACTTCTGACTCCAGGGAACATTAATTGATAAGAGCTCATCCAAAAGCCTCCATACTTACACTGAAACCAAGCACCATCCAACAGCCAACAAGTTCCAGAGCAAGACATACCACACAAATTCTCCAGCAACCCAGGAGCATAGACCTGAGCTTCAATATACAGGCTGCCCAAAGTCACACCAAACCCACTGACATGTCAAAACTCACTACTGGACACTTCATTGCACTCCAGAGAGAAGAAATCCAGCTCCACCCACCAGAACACCGACACAAGCTTCCCTAACCAGGAAACCTTGACAAGCCACCTGTTCAACCCCACCCACAATGAGGAACCTCCACAATAAAGAGGAACCACAAACTGCCAGAATATGGAAAGCCCCCCACCCCCAAACACAGCAATATAAACAAGATGAAAAGGCAGAGAAATACTCAGCAGGTAAAGGAACAGGATAAATGCCCACCAAACCAAATAAAAGAGGAAGAGATAGGGAATCTACCTGAAAAAGAATTCAGAATAATGGTAGTGAAAATGATCCAAAATCTTGAAAACAAAAATGGAGTTACAGATAAATAGCCTGGAGACAAGGATTGAGAAGATGCAAGAAATGTTTAACAAGGACCTAGAAGGAATAAAAAAGAGTCAATATATAATGAATAATGCAATAAATGAGATAAAAAACACTCTGGAGGGAACCAACAGTAGAATAACAGAGGCAGATAGGATAAGTGAGGTAGAAGATAGAATGGTAGAAATAAATGAGCAGAGAGGAAAAAATAAAAAAGAATTAAAAGAAATGAGGATCACCTCAGAGGCCTCTGGGACAATGTTAAATGCCTCAACATTCGAATCATAGGAGTCCCAGAAGAAGAAGACACAAAGAAAGACCATGAGAAAATACTTGAGGAGATAATAGTTGAAAACTTCCCTCAAATGGGGAAGGAAACAATCACCCAAGTCCAAGAAACCCAGAGACTCCCAAACAGGATAAACCCAAGGCAAAACACCCCAAAACACATATTAATCAAATTAACAAAGATCAAACACAAATAACAAATATTAAAAGCAGCAAGAGAAAAACAACAAATAACACACAAGGGGATTCCCATAAGGATAACAGCTGATCTTTCAATAGAATCTCTTCAGGCCAGAAGGGAATGGCAGGACATACTTAAAGTGATGAAAGATAAAAACCTACAATCCAGATTATTGTACCTATCAAGGATTTCATTCAAATATGAAGGAGAAATCAAAAGCTTTACAGACAAGCAAAAGCTGAGAGAATTCAACACCATCAAACCAGCTCTCCAACAAATGCTAAAGGATCTTCTCTAGACAGGAAAGGGTATACAAACTCAAACCCAAAACAAAAAAACAAACAGCAACGGGATCATACTTATCAGTAATTACTTTAAATGTAAATGGGTTGAATGCCCCAACTAAAAGACAAAGACTGGCTGAATGGATACAAAAACAAGACCCCTACATATGTTGCCTACAAGAGACCCACCTCGAAACAAAGGGCACATACAGACTGAAAGCGAAGGACTGGAAAAAGATATTCCACGCAAATAGAGACCAAAAAAAAGCAGGAGCAGCAATATTCATATCAGATAAAATAGACTTTAAAATAAAGGCTGTGAAAAGAGACAAAGAAGGACACTACCTAATGATCAAAGGATCAATCCAAGAAGAAGATATAACAATTATAAATATATATACACCCAACATAGGAGCACCATGATATGTAAGGCAAATGCTTACAAGTATGAAAGGGGAAATTAACAACAACACAATAATAGTGGGAGACTTTCATACCCCACTCACACCTTTGGATATATCAACTGAACAGAAAATTAACAAGGAAACACAAACTTTAAATGATACAATAGACCAGTTAGACCTAACTGATATCTATAGGACATTTCAGAGAAGGAAATAGCAACCCACTCCCGTATTCTTGCCTAGAGAATCCTGTGGACAGAGGAGCCTGGTAGGCTGCTGTCCATAGGGTCGCATAGAGTTGGACACAACTGAAGCGACTTAGTGTGCAAGCATGCATTGGAGAAGCAAATGGCAACCCAGTCCAGTATTCTTGCTTGGAGAATCCCAGGGATGGTGGAACTTGGTGGGCTGCTGCCTATGTGGTCACACAGTCAGACACGACTAAAGTGACTTAGCAGCAGCAGCAGCATAGGACATTTCACTCCAAAACAATAAATTTCACCTCTTTCTCAAGTGCACATGAAACCTTCTCCAGGATAGATCACATCCTGGGCCATAAATCTAGCCTTGGTAAATTCAAAAACATTGAAATCATTCCAAGCATCTTTTCTGACCACAGTGCAGTAAGAATAGATGTCAATTACAGGAGGAAAAACTATTAAAAATTTCAACATATGGAGGCTGAACAACAAGCTGCTGAATAACCAACAAATCACAGAAGAAATAAAAAAAGAAATCAAAATATGCATAGAAATGAATGAAAATGAAAACACAACAACCCAAAACCTATGGGACACTGTAAAAGTGACACTAAAGGAAAGGTTCATAGCAATACAGGCTTACCTCAAGAAACAAGAAAAAAGTCAAATAAATAACCTAACTCTACACCTAAAGCAATTAGAAAAGGAAGAAATGAAGAACCCCAGGGTTAGTTCAGTTCAGTTCATTCGCTCAGTTGTGTCCAACTCTTTGCGACTTCACGAACCACAATACTCAAGGCATCCCTGTCCATCACCAACTCCCAGAGTCCACCCAAACCCATGTCCATTGTATCAGTGATGCCATCCAACCATCTCATCCTCTGTTGTCCCTTTCTCCTCCTGCCCTCAATCTTTCCCATCATCGGGGTCTTTTAAAATGAGTCAGCTCTCTGCATCAAGTGTCCAAAGTATTGGAGTTTCAGCTTCAACATCAGTCCCTCCAATGAACACCCAGGAATGATTTCCTTTTGGATGGACTGGTTGGATTAGTAGAAGGAAAGAAATCTTAAAATTAGGGCAGAAATAAATGCAAAAGAAACAAAAGAGACCATAGCAAAAATCAACAAAGCTAAAAGCTGGTTCCTTGAGAAGATAAATAAAATTGACAAACCATTAGCCAGACTCATCAAGAAACAGAGAAGAATGAAATCAACAAAATTAGAAATGAAAATTGGGAGATCACAACAGACAACACAGAAATACATAGGATCATAAGAGACTACTATCAGCAACTATATGCCAATAAAATGCACAACTTGGAAGAAATGGACAAATTCTTAGAAAAGTACAACTTTCCAAAACTGAATGAAGAAGAAATAGAAAATCATAACAGACACATCACAAGCACAGAAATTGAAACTGTAATCAGAAATCTTCCAGCAAACAAAAGCCCAGGACCAAACAGCTTCACAGCTGAATTCCACCAAAAATTTAGAGAAGGGCTAACACCTATCCTACTCAAACTCTTCCAGGAAATTGCAGAGGAAGATAAACTTCCAAACTCAGTCTATGAGACCACCATCACCCTAATACCAAAACCAGACAAAGATGCCACAAAAATAGAAAACTACAGGCCAATATCACTGATGAACATAGATGCAAAAATCCTTAACAAAATTCTAGCAAACAGAATCCAACAACAGTTTAAAAAGATCATACATCATGTCCAAGTGGGCTTTATCCCAGGGATGCAAGGATTCTTCAATATCCACAAATCAATCAACACAGTACACCACACTAACAAATTGAAAGATAAAAACCATATGATTATCTCAATTGATGCAGAGAAAGCCTTTGACAAAATTCAATATCCATTTATGATTAAAACAACAACAACAACAACAACAACAACAACAACAACAACAACCCGGAAAGCAGGAATAGAAGGAACTTACCTCAACATAATAAAAGCTATATATGACAAAACCACAGCAAACATTATCCTCAATGGTGAAAAATTGAAAGCATTTCCCCTAAAGCCAGGAATAAGACAAGGGTACCCACTCTCACTACTACTATTCAACATAGTTTTGGAAGTTTTGGCCACAGCAATCAGAGCAGAAAAAGAAATAAAAGGAATCCAGATTGGAAAAGAAGAAGTAAAACTTTCACTGTTTGCAGATGACATGATCCTCTACATAGAAAACCCTAAAGACTCCACCAGAAAATTACTAGAGCTAATCAATGAATATAGTAAAGTTGCAGGATATAAAATTAACACATAGAAATCCCTTCCATTTATACACTAACAATGAGAAAACAGAAAGAGAAATTAAGGAAACAATCCCATTCACCATTGCAATGAAAAGAATAAAATACTTAGGAATATATCTACCTAAAGAAACAAAAGACCTATATATAGAAACTATAAAACACTGGTGAAAGAAAACAAGACACAAATAGATGGAGAAATATATCATGTTCATGGATTGAAAGAATCAATATAATGAAAATGAGTATACTACCCAAAGCAATCTATAGATTCAATACAATCCCTATCAAGCTACCAGCAGTATTTTTCACAGAACTAGAAAAATAATTTCAAAATTTGTATGGAAATACAAAAAATCTTGAATAGCCAAAGCAATCTTGAGAAAGAAGAATGGAACTGGAGAAATCAACCTGCCTGACTTCAGGCTCTACTACAAAGTTACAGTCATCAAGACAGTATGGTACTGGCACAAAGACAGAAATATAGATCAATGGAACAAAGTAGAAAGCCCAGAGATAAATCCACGCACCTATGGACACCTTATCTATGACAAAGGAGGCAAGAATATACAATGGAGAAAAGACTATCTCTTTAACAAGTGGTGCTGGGAAAACTGGTCAAGCACTTGTAAAAGAATGAAACTAAAACACTTTCTAACACCATACACAAAAATAAACTCAAAATGGATTAAAGATATAAACAAAAGACCAGAAACTATAAAACTCCTAGAGGAAAACATAGGCAAAACACTCTCCGACATACACCACAGCAGGATCCTCTCTGACCCACCTCCCAGAATATTGGAAGTAAAAGCAAAAATAAACAAGTGGGGCCTAATTAAACTTAAAAGCTTTTGCACAACAAAGGAAACTATAAGCAAGGTGAAAAGACAGACTTCAGAATGGGAGAAAATAATAGCAAATGAAGCAACTGACAAAGAATTAATCTCAAAAATATACAAGCAATTCCTGCAGCTCAATTCTAGAAAAATAAACGACCCAATCAAAAAATGGGCCAAAGAACTAAACAGACATTTCTCCAAAGAAGACATACAGATGGCTAACAACACATGAAAAGATGCTCAACCTCACTTATTATCAGAGAAATGCAAATCAAAACCACAGTGAGGTACCATTTCATGCCAGTCAGAATGGCTGCTATCTAAAAGTATACAAACAATAAATGCTGGATAGGGTGTGGAGATCTTCTTACACTGTTGGTGGGAATGCAAACTAGTACAGCCACTATGGAGAACAGTGTGGAGATTCCTTAAAAAACTGGAAATAGAACTGTCATACGACCTAGCAATCCCACTGCTGGACATACACACAGAGGAAACCAGAATTGAAAGAGAACATGTACCCCAATGCTCATCGCAGCACTGTTTATAATAGCCAGGACATGGAAGCAACCTAGATGTCCATCAGCAGACAATGGATAAGAAAGCTGTGGTACATATACACAATGGAGTATTACTCAGCCATTAAAAAGAATACATTTGAATCAGTTCTAATGAGGTAGATGAAACTGGAGCCTATTATACAGAGTGAAGTAAGCCAGAAAGAAAAACATCAATACAGTATACTAACGCATATATATGGAGTTTAGAAAGATGGTAAGAATAACCCTATATGTGAGACAGCAAAAGAGACACAGATGTATAGAACAGTCTTTTAAACTCTGTGAGAGAGGGAGAGGGTGGGATGATTTGGGAGAATGGCATTGAAACATGTATATTATCATATGTGTAATGGATCGCCAGTTCAGGTTCAATGCATGGGACAGGGTGCTCGGGGCTGGTACACTGGGATGACCCAGAGGGATGGGATGGGGAGGGAGGTGGGAGGGGGTTTCAGGATGGGGAACACATGTACACCCATGGCTGATTCATGGCAACATATGGCAAAACCACTACAATATTGTAAAGTAATTAGCCTCCAATTGAAATGAATAAATTTATAAAAATAAATAAATCCATATGTTATCAAGTTCATAGAAACTGAGGCTCATTTGAAATGATATGTCATCATCAAATATTTGGTGACAATCTTCTACCAGACCTGGTCCAAATATCTTGGGAAAGCTTTCTTATCAGATTGTCACAACTCAGCCAACGAAAAGACACTATACTTTGAACTTTCAGTTTCTCCCCTGGATACTCTGTTTACTATAGCCTTGCCAACTTCCCTTTCTTCTCTTCAAAAGAGACCTCCTTTCCTTACACATGGCTTGCCATAGTTCAAGACTCTGAATTTCAATCTTTGCTGCTGTCAAATAAACCCATTTTTGCTGGACAGTCTGGGGTAAAAAATGGGAAAAAGTAGAGATCTCTTCAAGAAAACCAGAGATGCCAAGGGAACATTTCTTGCCAGGGTTGACAAAATAAAGGACAGAAACAATATGGACCTAACAGAAGCAGAAGATATTAAGAAGAGGTGGCAAGAATACACAGAAGAACTATACAATAAAGATCTTCATGACCCAGATAGCCATGATGGTGTGATCACTCACCTAGAGCCAGAAATCCTGGAGTGTGAAGTCAAGTGGCCTTAGGAAGCATTAGTACAAACAAAGCTAGTGGAGGTGATGGAATTCCAGCCGAGCTATTTCAAAT
Organism: Bos grunniens; assembly: GCF_055505025.1. Classification (NCBI taxonomy): domain Eukaryota; kingdom Metazoa; phylum Chordata; class Mammalia; order Artiodactyla; family Bovidae; genus Bos; species Bos grunniens. The sequence continues at coordinate 24,598,330 of NC_141189.1, forward strand.
CTTAAAAGATGATGCTGTGAAAAGGCTGCACTCAATATTCCAGCAAATCAACACCTCAGCAGTAGCCACAGGACTGGAAAAGATCAGTTTTCATTCCAATCCCAAAGAAGGGCAATGCCAAGAAAAGGTCAAACTATCACATGATTGCTCTTATTTCTCATGCCAGGAGGGTAATGCTCAAAAGCCTTCAAGCTAGGCTTCAGCAGTACGTGAGCTGAGATGTTCCAGACGTATAAGTTAGGTTTAGTAAGGGCAGAAGAACCAGAGGTCAAATTGGCAACATCTGTTGGATCATAGAAAAAGCAAAAGAATTCTGGAAAAAATCTACTTCTGCTTCATTAACTACACTAAAGACTTCGACTGTGTAGATCACAAAAAACTCGAAAATCCTTAAAGAGACAGGAATACCAGACCACCCAACCTGCCTCCTGAGAAACCTGAATGTGGGTCAAGAAGCAACAGTTAGAACTGGACATGGAACAATGGACTGGTTCAAAATTGGAAAAGGAGTATGACAAGGCTGTGTATTGTCACCCTGTTTATTTCACTTATATGCAAAGTACATCATGTGAAATGCTGAGCTGGATGAAGCTCAAGCTGGAATCAAGATTGCCAGGAGAAATATCAATAATCTCAGATATGCAGATGACACCACCATAATGGCAGAAAGCAAAGAGGAACTAAGAGCCTCTTGATGAAGGTGGAAGAGGAGAGTGAAAAAGCTGGCTTAAAACTCAACATTCAAAAAACAAAGATCATGGTATCTGGTCCCATCACTTCAGGGCAAATAGATGGAGGAAAAATGGAAACAGTAAGAGACTTTATTTACTTGGGCTCCAAAATCACTGCAGGTGGGGACCGCAGCCATGAAATTAAAAAAAACACTTGCTCCTTGGAAGAAAAGCTATAACAAACTTAGCCAGTGTCTTAAAAAGCAGAGACATCACTTTGCCCACAAAGGTCCATATAGTCAAAGCTATGATTTTTCCAGTAGTCATGTATGGATGTGAGAGTTGGACCATAAAGAAGGCTGAGTGAGTAAAAATTGAGGCTTTTGAATCGTGGTGCTAGAGAAGACTCTTAAGAGTCCCTTGGACAGCAAGGAGATCAAACCAGTCAATCCTAAAGGAAATAAATACTGAATATCCATTGGAAGGATTGATGCTGAAGCTAAAGTTCCAATGCTTTGCCCACTTGATGTGAAGACTCATTGGACTCATTGGAAAAGACCCTGATTCTGGGAAAGATTGAAGGCAATGGAGAAGGGGATATCAGAGGATGAGGTGGTTGGATGGCATCACTGACTCGATGGACATGAGTTCGAGCAAACTCTGGGAGATGGTGAAGGACAGGGAAGCCTGGTGTGCTGCAGTCCATGGGATCATAAAGAGTCGGACATGGCTGAGCAAATGAACAACAACAGCAAACACCTCTCTCTTCCCTTCTGTTTCCTTCCCCTTGTGTTGATCCCAAAGCACTCCCTAATAAACCTCGGCATGTTAAGTTCCTTCCCAGAGTTTGCCTCTCAGAAAACCCACCCATGATAATTAGCCTGTGTTGACAAAGCATCATTAAAAATCTGGGTTACCTAAGTATCTGACATGTGTAAAGCTTACCACTTAAAAAGTATAGTGTGTGTGTGTGTATGTGTGTCTACCCCAGACACAAAAATGTGTTTTTCATTTCCTCCAGCAAGCTTCTATCTTGTACCCACCTCCAAAACCTGGGATATCCATTTCTACATCAATCTCCATGCCTTAGTTTCTTGCCCCAGTGTAAAAATAGCTGAAAACAGGGAGAGTGTTTTTATGTTATTTGTTATTGTTCTATGTTATTTACCTTTTCTGGTAAGAGCAGTTCCTTTTTATTGTGGTGAGCTCACTGAGTCCGTGTCAGGGGTGTAGGGCAGCCCTCTCTCCCATCCTTCTTGTACTTGCTCAGGTCTGATTACATAACTCAGAACTGGCAAATCAGAGTGCCCATTCCTCTGGTTACAAAGATTGGTTTAATCATGGGTACATAACCTAAACTGGTTCAATGAGAATGAACTTGAAGACTTTTGCTGGTGCCTTTGAGGGGAAAGATGATTTTTTTTTTTTTTTTTTTTTTTTACTGAGATTATCTAAGCTGCTAAAACTGTTTTTTTGGAGCTCCTGGGGACTATCTCACAGGGAGCACAATTCAAGAAATGAAGCCAATACAGAAAGAAGGAGAGTTAAGGGATGGAAAAAGACATCCCTGACCACACCATCTGAATGTTTGGTATCAGCCACAACAAAGCTTCCCCAACCTTGGACTTTACAACTGTGTGAGCAATACACTTCAGATTGAATTTCTGTCACTTGCAAATGAGAGAATCTTGAATAATATAGCAAGACCTCAATGCCAAGAGGGGGGATATGGGCCAGATATTGGCTAGAACTTGTTTCCATGGGCGAATCTGAGTTTCAGTTCAGAGTGAATTAAAGGCCAATTTTCAGGCATCTAGGCAGCTACTGGATTGTCCTTTTGGATTTTCTTGGTCATAATCAGGCAGAACTTTAGAGTAAAGTCTTGGTCCTCACCCTGAAAAAGAGAACTACAAGAGAAAAACCATATCTCCATCCCTGAGTAAAGGGGGAAGGACATGGGAATCCAGAGGCCTTACCTTCCTCGGGTACTTGTATGGTGCTGTCACCAGCTTCACATGCTGCTGCAGCTCCTTGGTGAGCTCTTCTGGGTCACGGGACAGAAAGTGTGGGGCCAAGACCACAAATGCCTTCACTACCTGCAGCAAGGATGAGGGCCCAGAGAAAGATCAGAGTGCATTGTCATGCCCTGGGATAATCAGTGTCAAGACTTCCACCACCGCCACCACCTTTATATCCCCTCATTTGCACCTCCAGATATCTGGGGCTAGGGAAAAGTAGGACCTGGGGACAATCATGGCCAAGATTCCAACTTTCTCTCAAGTTGTTTATTGATGAGCAGGTAGGACTGTAGATTGAGACCAGGATTACCTCATATCCCAGGGACAATAGAGTGTGATGGGAAAAAGTTAGTTAGAAGAGAGGAAAATAAAGGCTGGGAACAATAAACCTAAAAGATTTGTTTAACCTCTCCAAGCTAGTTTGCCAACCTATAAAATAGAGATCCAACTTCCATATTTAATTCATGGGAAATAAAAGGAAATCATATACAGTATGGCTTAGCTCAGTGCTTGGCACCCAGGGTTTTGAGCCTATGATATTTCCCACACCTGCCAGGTGTATGATATTATCAATTTTCACCCTGGACATCAACCCACGTCTTTCCACCTTAAATTTTCCTTCACATACACAAGCTCTTCTAGATTTCATCTGGGCTTATTTCATTAACCTTGGCATTACAGGGGCCTTTCTTCCTCTCTTCCTCTCACTAAAAACCACATGCCTCAAAGACTCTATCTTGGCTTAAATTCCTCCTCTGTTCTAGTCAGGGAATAGATTCTGATTCAAATGCCAAACAGGATAGAATATCTGCAGCCCCAAAAGACAGACTTTGTGTAGTACTTATTACAGGTCAGACTTTGTTTCAAGCACATTACAAATATTAACACATTTAATCCTCACAACAGCTTTGCATCTTGCATATGGTTAAACTGAGACAGAAAGGCTAAATAACTTGTCCAGGGACACACAGCTAGTAAGCAGCAGGGCTAAGGTTTGGGCCCAGACTGTCTAGCCCCAGAGTTCATACTCTTAACTACCATCTGTACACCCCCCAGGCCACAGTTCCCCCATCACCTCTCCTCGAATGGGGTCCGGGCTGCTTACTACAGCTGTCTCAACCACAGCAGGGTGCTCCGTTAGTGCATTCTCCACTTCTGAGGGCCCAATCCGGTACCTGCAGAAAAACCTGTCTTTCAGAGAAGACTGGACACTCAACCTCTAGCTCAGCTCAGAAGTCTAGAATCAGACAGAATAAAGAACTGGATTACCCTTTTCCTGCCCAGAAACCAAGCTTACCCACTGGAGTTAATGATATCATCTGTTCTTCCCATGAATTGGAAATATCCATCTTGATCCTTGATTGCCCGGTCTCCCAGGACCCAAAAATCCCCTCTGATGTTGGATTCTGTCTTCTCAAGATTGTCCTGGTGACCACAGAAAGACAGTCATTATGCCTGCAAAGCCTAAATCCTCTGCCCTGGGCCTGCCATCACCAGATGTGCAGATTGTTCACTTTACAACTTGAATTACTACACATGGTAGAACTTCCCTGAATAGGTGGAATTGGCACTTCCCCTTTTATTTATTCCACCCAGAGTCTCTCACTTACTCCTCTGGGGTCCAGTTTGATGGATAATATTAATGAATCCATTCGCCCATGCTCTCGGGCCTTTCCCCCATTGGATTCAACCTTTCCTTTACTGGTCAGCCTAACCCCTGCTCCACCCCATGACACTGTTCAAGGGCATCATGATTTATGAGACATTTTTCTTGGGTCCAGATTGTTAGATATGAAAGTTCTAGAGATACACCAGCAAGCTGTCTGAGGCTTGGGTCAATGTGCATATTTCTGTAATGGCTGAACCCCTCTGTTCAACTGAAGTGCCTGTTTATAAGCACAGAGAATGATTGAGGTTTGCCCCTTGTCAGAGGATCTCTATCTCTATATTTTGTTCAAGAGTAGGGGTGTGAGCTTTAGAGTAGATGCTCCATCTCTGGGTTAAAAGGTGGCATAAGGAATTCATACCCCTAGCTCCTTCATTTGGAAGTTAGGGGTATTGAAGATCTGAAAAAGCAAGAGGAATCTGAGGAAACTGAGGTGTGAGAGAGGAAACGGAGGTATGAGAGACCAGTAACTTGCCCAAGATCACACAGCAATTAGTAGAGCAGGATTTTAAACTCAAGTAATTTGGGCCCAAGGACTCAAGGGGTAATTGAAAGGATTAAACAAGTTTAAAGCATATAAACTGCTTTAGGAGAGTGCTTACCATGTGGTAAGCTTACAATAAATGGCAGCAACTGTAACTATTGGATTATTTACTTTATTCTTTAATCATCTTGGTGTCAGAGGTCCCAGCCCATTGTTCACTGTGGTGGACTTGAATGAGTCTTGTAAACTCTGACTTTACCATTCTCACCCATAGAGTGGGGCAGTTGGATCTGAGGGTCACCTATTTTTAATATTCCAAGATCTGAAGATAGGAATGCTTTTAACTTATGGTGAAGTCTTAGTGTAAAGCATCTTGCATGGCTCTAGAGGAGATCAGTGGCATAGAGCAGGGGCATGGTACTTGAGAGAGGGGGCAGTACTGCCCTTGGAAGAATGCTGCTCTATATTATTCAGGGGCAATAAACTTTCTGTCATAAAACAGCTCTTGGAAGTGGAAAAGGGTTACTGTGAGAAAGACAATTAATCAACTGGAATCTTAACCATAGGCTAAGAAAAGCAGGAGTGAATAACCAGGCTTTTTGCAAGGCAAAGTGCCCGTTCCTAGACACTTTTTTCCTTTGTCCCTTTGTCCCTATTTCTTACCAAAGCTTCTTGGGAGGTGGGAACTCCCCTCATGCCTCTCAGAACCCACTATTTCCACTAGGATACAGAGGGGGATGAGTAAGCTTTCCTCACCACATAGCCAGAAAAGATGCCTATAGGTCTGATGGGTTTGACTCGAATGCCCACATCTCCTTCTGTGCCAGGTGGCAGGACATTGCCCTTGTCATCTATTACCTGCAGAAAGAAGCAGATTGGAAGAATGGTCTGCATAACAGTAGACAGCTTGAATGGCAACATGAAAGAGCTGATCAAATAGAAGATCATCTTACTCTAGTGGTGACTGAAAAGAGTTGGAAACCAAGAGAAGCCAAGAGCTTTAAGTCCAAATTTTTAATCCATTTGTCTGAAATGGTTTAGGTGCAACCCCTTAGTGAGACTGGACCAGATGATCTTGGGAAGATACTTGTAGTTTTAGGAATTCATGAAGTATAATAGCACCCTATTATTTTTGAGGCTCACAGACTTGGACATCAGATAGATTAAAGTTCAAATTATGACTCTGATACTTTATTAGTTGACTTTGTGTTACCTAAGTTCTATGTCTCAGTGTCTTCATCTGTGAAACAGAGATAATAATAGCTTATTTCACCAAATTATGTGAGAATTAATTAATATACTAAAAATCAGTCTTCATAAATGATTATCATAGATATAAGGGATCAGGTAATTACACATAACACTGACTAGAATGTAAATTGTTATACTTTAAATACATATGCTTATATATATATATATATATATATATATATATAAACATAGACACATATAGATAAGTTCTATATCTTGGAATTTAGCCCAAAGAAATAATAAGGAATAGGAGCAAAATTTTAGCTATGGCATATTCATTGTAGTGTTGATTTTACTGATGAAAATTTTAGAAATCATCTATTAACTAACAAAAGGCATAAAGAGTGGTGGAACCATACTATCTATTGCTATGTAGTAATTAAAAATTCTGCTGTAGATAGGTATTAATTGACCTGAAAAGATGGCCACCCAAGATTACACAGGGATAAAATTAAGTTACAGAATTGTATGTCAAAATTCACCCCATTTTTGTTTTAAAATGTGTATATTTATATAATTAACTAGCTAACCAATTTTCCACCTATTCAAAGTGGTTTTTCCTGGATGATTAGAATATGAATAACTTCCTTTCTCCCCCATCCATCCCTCCTCCTACCCTCCTTTTTAAATATTATTTTAATATCTTTATTGTTTTTGTACAATGTAATAAGTAAATTGCTGAAAATAATATATATATATATATGTACCCTCACTCCTTAATACCCCTAACAAACCTGCACATCATAATGGGGAATTGCAGTTCCCAGGTACCCAGGTTTGATTTTCATTGTCTTGGAAACTCTGCAAGTGAGTCCCTGTGGAAAGTAGTAGACAGATTGGTAAAAAAGATTCAACAGAGCAGGTCCTGACACAGTCCTGTAGTTGGTTCATGTTTGGTAGCTCCCTCTCTCCTTTTTGCCTGGCTTGTTCCCTTTTCCTGGAACCTCCATCCTAGAGGTTTCACTAAAGTATTTGAAAAGCTTCTGATTGACCTTGCCCCAGGGAAGAGGAACTAACAACTCATAATTAAAGCATTGCAATCGCTTTAGAGGGGCCAAACTTTAATAAGGGACTATGGATACCAAAAGTCCTTTAATACAGTGTGGGATTAAATTCTCTCCCATAAGAAGGAGAGCGCTGTTTGAATCCTGAGATGAATTCTCCTATGGAGATCTTGGTGTCCAAAGGAGCATCCCTAGACATGGTCTCCTGTGAATGGCTAGAAGCCCAGCCGTAATTCCATTGTCCTCAGCCACACTTGCAATGTTCTTCCACATCACAGTGCTGCCATGAGCCCTCTCAGGAGCTCTAATGGGTCAGGGGACCAATTAACTATAAAAGGATGTGGATAGAAGAGTATAGAGGAGGAGGCAATAAGTACTGAGAGTCAAAGTAAGAACGCTGGGGAAAAGAGTTGGGGGGAGTATTCCCCAGGTTGTTTTGATAACATGAGTCCACATTGTGCTCAGTTCAGTTCAGTTCAGTTGCTCAGTCGTGTCTGGCTCTTTGCGACCCCATGAATTGCAGCACGCCAGGCTTCCCTGTCCGTCACCAACTCCCAGAGTTCACTCAGACTCACGTCCATCGAGTCGTGATGGACTCTAGCCATCTCATCCTCTGTCGTCCCCTTCTCCTCCTGCCCCCAATCCCTCCCAGCATCAGAGTCTTTTCCAATGAGTCAACTCTTTGCATGAGGTGGCCAAAGTACTGGAGTTTCAGCTTTAGCATCATTCCTTCCAAAGAACACCCAGGACTGATCTCCTTTAGAATGGACTGGTTGGATCTTCTTGCAGTCCAAGGGACTCTCAGGAGTCTTCTCCAACACCACAGTTCAAAAGCATCAATTCTTCGGCACTCAGCTTTCTTCACAGTCCAACTCTCACATGCATACATGACTACTGGAAAAACCATAGCCTTGACTAGATGGACCTTTGTTGGCAAAGTAATGTCTCTGCTCTTCAATATGCTATCTAGGTTGGTCATAGCTTTCCTTCCAAGGAGTAAACGTCTTTTAATTTCATGGCTGCAGTCACCATCTGCAGTGATTTTGAAGCCCAAAAAAATAAAGTCTGACACTGTTTCCCCTGTATCCCCATCTATTTCCCATGAAGTGATGGGACCAGATGCCATGATCTTAGTTTCAAGGGACCCCAAAAGTTCCAAGAAGATATCTCAGCAGATGAAGTGGTGGTGGTGGTGGTTGTGGGGGGGGGGTCTTAGTGGTTTCTCTTCTCCATCCCTTACTTCAATCTGAGCAGCTTGACATGTGCCCAACACATGTAATAAACTCAGATCTCTGGCAAAACATTCCCCCACTACAGAGGACTCTCCTGATGACACCACCTGAAATACTAGGCCATTATCCCACCTATCTTCACTTTATCTGCTTCACTTGTCTTTGTAGAACTTTTCACCATCTGGCATGTCATTTATTTGTTTATATGTTTCTCCCCCATGACGGCTAGAATGTAATCTCCATGAGAGCAGGATCTTTGTCTGTTTTAGTTCTGCTGAATTGCCAATATCTCCCCCATAGTAGGTCTTAATAAATATTTATATTTATTGAATAAGTATATGATAAGTGGTAACTCATATCTTTATTATCAAAGAGCCTTTGAAACCCACGAGTTTCACCAGCCCATGCTTTCCTAGAGCAAGTTTCCTACCGTTTCTGTCTGGCCATAGAATTCTAGGATGTCCAGTCCTGTTTGGGCCTTCCATTTTTCCAGAGTGTCTGGAAGGAGGGTCTCCCCACCACTGAAGCAACACTTTAGATGTGGGAACTTGTAACTGAGGAAGAGAAGAGAAATCAGTGTTCTCCTGGGCCTCTCTTGAACCAGACTCTGCTTAAGCCTAGAGCTGGATTCTAGGTGCTTTGACAATGAGGTTGACTTTATGGGGGCTATGCATGCTCAGAGGGCCACATAAATAAGCACATGTGTATGTCACAGAGGCAAGGTATGGCCAATAGACCAGAGGCTCTTAACCCCAAAATCCCCATCACCTGGAAAGGTCCTGTAGTAGCAACATCCGGTAAACAATGGGTGCGCCTACCATGTAGTTAATTGGATAGCTGGACAGAACCTGGAAGAAGAGAGTTGAACTTAATCAGTAGCACAGTGGTTATGGGTATGGGCTATGAAGCTGTAGACTTAAACCTTGGCTTCTTTACTGGGTCTACTTCAGGCCAAATGAGCCCAATTTTCATGAACCTTCAAACCAAAAATGACAGATGAATGATTGCAGTTTTTATTACAGAAAAACGTCGAGGACAGTTTGTTTTTTTTTTTCTTTTTGGTCAAATCAGGCTGCTTCTTCCTGCCAATTGACTGACTTGTCCCTATGAACTCACCTCTAGAATTACATAAACTTCCAGTCACCAATGGGAGATCAGCTGCTGTTGCAAACCAACCGTGTGGTCTTAACTGGTGGAGGTTAAGTCTTTAACCTCCTTAGACCAGTTTTACAATAGGTTAATGATCTCTGTTTGTTTCCAAGGCAAACCATTCAATATCACAGTAATCCATGTCTATGCCCTGATCAGTAATGCTGAAGAAGCTGAAGTTGAACATTTCTATGAAGACCTACAAGACCGTCCAGAGTTAACAACCCCAAAAGATGTCCTTTTCATTATAGGGGACTGGAATGCAAAAGTAGGAAGTCAAGAAACACCTGGAGTAACAGGCAAATTTGGCTTTGGAGTATAGAATGAAGCAAGGCAAAGGCTAATAGAGTGCTGCCAAGAGAACGCACTGGTCATAGCAAACACCCTTTTCCAACAACACAAGAGAAGACTCTACACATGGACATCACCAGATGGTCAACACTGAAATCAGATTGATTATATTCTTTGCAGCCAAAGATGGAGAAGCTCTATACAGTCAGCAAAAACAAGACAGGGAGCTGACTGTGGCTCAGATTATGAACTCCTTATTGTCAAATTCAGAATTAAAATGAAGAAAGTATGGAAAACCACTAGACCATTCAGGTATGGCCTAAATCAAATCCATTATACAGAGGAAGTGAGAAATAGATTTAAGTGACTAGATGTGATAGACAGAGTGCCTGATGAACTATGGACTGAGGTTCGTGACATTGTATAGAGACAGGGATCAAGACCATCCCCAGGAAAAAGAAATGTAAAAAAAGCAAAATGGCTGTCTGAGGAGGCCTTACAAATAGCTGTGAATAGAAAAGAAGCCAAAAGCAAAGAAGAAAAGGAAAGATATACCCATTTGAATGCAGAGTTCCAAAGAACAGCAAGGAGAGATAAGAAAGCCTTCCTCAGTGATCAGTGCAAAGAAATAGAAGAAAACAATAGAATGGGAAAGACTAGAGATCTCTTCAAGAAAATTGGAGATACCAAGGGAACATTTCATGCAAAAATGGGATCAATAAAGGACAGAAATGGTATGGACCTAACAGAAGCAGAAGAGATTAAGAAGAGGTGGCAAGAATACACAGAAGAACTGTACAAAAAAGGTCTTCAAAACCCAGATAATCATGATGGTGTGATCACTCACCTGGAGCCAGATATCCTGGAATGTGAAGTCAAGTGGGCCTTAGGAAACATCACTATGAACAAAGCTAGTGGATGTAATGGAATACCAGTTGAGCTATTTCAAATCCTGAAAGATGATGCTGTGAAAGTGCTGCACTCAATATGCCAGCAAATTTGGAAAACTCAGCAGTGGCCACAGGACTGAAAAAGTCAGTTTTCATACTAATCCCAAAGAAAGGCAATGCCAAAGAATACACAAGCTACTGCACAATTTCATTCATCTCACACACTAGTAAAGTAATGCTCAAAATTCTTCAAGCCAGGCTTCAACAATATGTGAACCATGAACTTCCAGATGCTCAAAGTGGTTTTAGAAAAGGCAGAGGAACCAGAGATGAAATTGCTAACATCCGCTGGATCGTCAAAAAAGCAAGAGAGTTCAGAAACTTCTGCTTTATTGATTATGCCAAAGTAGATTTATTGATCTACTTCTGCTTTATTGATTATGCCAAAGCCTTTGACTGAGTGGATCACAATAAACTGTGGAAAATTCTGAAACAGATGGGAATACCAGACCACATGACCTGCCTCTTGAGAAACCTATATGCAGGTCAGGAAGCAACAGTTAGAACTGGACATGGAACAACAGACTGGTTCCAAATAGGAAAAGGAGTACGTCGAGGCTATATATTGTCACCCTGCTTATTTAGCTTATATGCAGAGTACATCATGAGAAAGCCTGGGCTGGAAGAAGCACAAGATGGAATCAAGATTGCTGGGAGAAATATCAATAACCTCAGATATGCAGATGACACCACCCTTATGGCAGAAAGTGAAGAATTAAAGAGCCTCTTGATGAAAGTGAAATAAGAGTGAAAAAGTTGGCTTAAAGCTCAACATTCAGAAAAGTAAGATCATGGCATCTGGTCCCATCACTTCATGGCAAATAGATGGAAAAATAGTAGACACAGTCCCAGACTTTATTTTTCTGGGCTCCAAAATCACTGCAGATGGTGACTGCAGCCATGAAATTAAAAGATGCTTACTCCTTGGAAGAAAAGTTATGACCAATCTAGACAGCACATTAAAAAGCAGAGACATTACTTTGTCAACAAAGGTCCATCTAGTCAAAGCTATGGTTTCTCCAGTAGTCATGTTTGGATGTGAGAGTTGGACAATAAAGAAAGCTGAGCGTGAGGAATTGATGCTTTTGAACTGTGGTGTTGGAGAAGACTCTTGAGAGTTCCTTGAACTGCAGGGAGGTATAACCAGTCCATCCTAAAGGAGATCAGTCCAGGGTATTCATTGGAAGGACTGATGCTAAAGCTGAAACTCCAATACTTTGGACACCTGATGTGAAGAGCTGACTCATTTGAAAATACCCTGATGCTGGGAAAGATTGAGGGCAGGAGGAGAAGGGGACGACAGAGGATGAGATGGTTGGATGGCATCACCGACTCAATGGACATGAGTTTAAGTAATCTCTGGGAGTTGGTAACGGACAGGGAAGCCTGGCTTGCTGCAGTCAGTGTAGTCGCAAAGAGTCGGACACGACTGAACAACTAAACTGCACTGAATCCCAACCGTATTTTCCCCAAAATATTTTTGGGACATAATTCAGGTAGAAAGTGCTTTTAAAAGTTAAAAGCACCTATAGACTTTACAGAAGTGCTACAAAAAATAAGGTACTACTGAGTACTTGCCAGGCTCTGTGCTCTCTCATTTAATTCCCACTATAACCTGATGGAGTTTGTATTATCATCCCCATTTTACAGAGGGTTGAGCAACTTGCCCGAAGCCGCACAATCAGCAAATAGCAGCACTGTCATTTGCAGCCTATACTTTTTAGTAATACCACCTTCATGGACTTCCCTGGTGGCTTAATGGTAAAAAATCTACCTGCCAATGTAGGAGACACAGGTTTGATCCCTGGGTCTGGAAGATACCCTGAAGAAGGAAGTGTCAACCCACTCCAGAATTCTTGTCTGGGAAATCCCATGGACAGAGGACCCTGGTAGGCTAGAGTCCGTGGGGTTGGAAAAGAGTTAGACACAACGGAGAGACTAAACAACAGCAATAATATCACCTTCATTCCATGCTTTGCTTTGTACAGAATTTATTACAAAGAATGGTTTAGACAGAACATCTAAAAAAATCACTAATGTTAACACACCATGTAATTATTTCCTCTGAGTGCTTTTGACATACTGGTATAAGAGATGAAAATTATCTCACTTCCCTTATTGCCTTGCCTTACAGGAAGCTCAACATGCAATTATCTACTTATTTGCTTTACCCACTTATTTGCAATTACCTACTTATTTGCTTCCTTTCCTTAGTCTTCCCACTCACTCACCCAAATCTTCAGCCTATATTTCCCTAATAGGCTTTATAATTTTACATTTGTTCCATACTTTTTTTCTATTTGTGACTCTTTACAAAAGCCACTTCAAATCTTTTTGTGGAAGGAGACAGAATAAGAATTTGTTTAAAACAGAAAATGACAGAATCATATAAAGAGAATCTCTTGAGAGACTGCAGAACTTGCCCTTGGAAGATGTCATCTATGCTTCAGTTTGCTCCTGGTATCTCTACTGCCAGCCAAACAGAAATCTGAGTCATTAACTGCTACAGAGATCTGGAGGCCCCAGGGTGTTAATTGCCCACTCTCTATCACAAATGAAGTACAAATTGGGTGTGCCTTTGCAAGCAAAATGAGCCTATTTCCATTGCTTTGTTGCCGCAGGATCCTGCAGTTTGTAGATTTTATTTAATGGTTACTCCATCAAGTTCCACAGGAAGAACTCTTATTTATTCTTCAAAATTCCTCATAGATGATAATCTCAGACTGAAAATGACCCTAATGTCCACCAACAATAGGATGGTAAGAGAAACTGTGATAGACCCACAGAATGGAACACTATACAGACTTCTAATATGTGCAGTAATATGGACAGTATTCACAGAGAATATATTGAATGAAAGAAGCCTGACACAAAAGATTACATGAAGTTCAAGAAGAGGCAAAGTAAATCTATGGTGATAGAGGTTAACAATGAATAATCTATGGAGTGTGAACAATGACATGAGGGGTATGGCCTGTTTCTGCAATGCAAGTAACATTTTATATCTTGATCTGATGGTGATTACATGGCTATGTGTTGTGGACTGAATGTTGTGTCCCCCCACAATCCATACACTGAAGCCCTAAGCCCCAGTGTGATGGTATTTAGAAGTAAGTCCTTCAGAAGACAATTGGGTTTAGATGCAGTCATGAGGGCGGGTCCCTCATTGTGAGATTATTGTCCTTATAAGATAAAGAAGGAATACCAGGGCTCACTCTCTTTACTGTATGAGGATATAGCAAGAAGGCAGCCCAGAAGAGAGTTCTTACCAAGAACCCAACTATACCGGCAGCTTGAGCTCAGATTGCCAGGATAATGAGGAAATAATTGTTTGTTGTTTAAGCCACCCATGCTATGGAATTCTGTATAGCAGATGAGCGATTAATAAAAGGTCTAATGCAGGTAAATCATTTTCAAGCTACACACTTAAAATGGTTACACTATAGGCACACACATACACACACATGCACAAGACAGCATCATCTCTAGTAGTCCATTCCTCTGCATTACACTCAGTTCACTGTCATCTATCTGATACTTGATACCAGAGCAAGGGCCCATTAAATATGTGTTAAATGAAGGAATGACCCATGATGCTTGTCTCCTGAATATAGTCCTTTTAATTGTGTATGTGTCTGTCTCCTTTCCCAGACCATGAATTGCATGAGGGCAGGAACCATTTCCATCTTGCTTACTGAACACTTTCTATCCGCATGGCTAAGCTTAGTAAAAATTAGACGAATTGAAAGAAACTTCAAGATGGGCTCACTCTGACCATCCGGTGCAAACTGGATCTTCTCTTACCTTTAGAATGATCACTGGATCAAACTTTGGCAAGAGATGGATAAATGTGCATGCTCCTGACGTCCAGGGTTCCAGAAGTGAGCCCAAAATGTTCACTATCCAAGCTGTGTCTGATATAGGCCATATTATGTCAGAGGCTTGCAGGTCTGTCCATTTTCTGAGAACACAGAGGAAAAACATATATGAGTGCATGTGGGTGTGGATGGAGCATGAGTATGTGTATACGTGGGTAGAGGTAGGTATGTGTGCAGAGGACTGTGTGTACCTGAATGTTTGCATATGTGTATACGTATATTAAGGTATAAGCAAGCAGGGGGAAGGAGAGTTGTTCTATCCACATGTCCTATCTCAAGAGCAGGTGCCTGTTCAGAAGGTGTGACTCCAGCTCCCATGACTCAACAGCTAACTGGGTCTCATTTCCACTTTAACTCCAGTACTGAGTACAGCTTGTGGCCTGTGATAACCACTTAGGAAATGTTTACTAAAAAAACACACCTAAGTGGATATTCTAAAAAGTGGCCTTGCCTGCAAGTTGAACTTTGGCTGCATAGACCTTGGTTGGTTCTCTTTTTTTTTTTTTGAGCACAACTGAGGGTCTCATGCAGAGTGACACTTGTAACCTTTCTCTTTTTAGGCCAGAATTTAAAGTATTAAGCTTGTCTTAAAGCAAAAATACATGAACCATGAACTTCCAGATGCTCAAGCTGGATTTAGAAAAGGCAGAGGAACCAGATATTAAATTGCCAACATCCACTGGATCATTGAAAAAGCAAGAGAGTTCCAGAAAAACATCTATTTCTGCTTTATTGACTATTCCAAAGCCTTTGACTGTGTGAATCACAATAAACTGTGGAAAATTCTGAAAGAGATGGGCATACCAGACCATCTGACCTGCCTCTTGAGAAACCTATATGCAGGTCCGGAAGCAACAGTTAGAACTGTACGTGGAACAACACACTGGTTCAAAATAGGAAAAGGAGTATGTCAAGGCTGTATATTGTCACCCTGCTTATTTAACTTATATGCAGAGTACATCATGAGAAACACTGGGCTGGAAGAAGCACAAGCTGGAATGAAGACTGCTGGGAGAAATATCAATAACCTCAGATATGCAGATGACACCACCCTTATGGCAGAAAGTGAAGAGGAACTCAAAAGCCTCTTGATGAAAGTGAAAGTGGAGAGTGAAAAAGTTGGCTTAAAGCTCAATGTTCAGAAAACTAAGATCATGGCATCCGGTCCCATCACTTCATGGGAAATAGATGGGGAAACAGACTTTATTTTTCTGGGCTCCAAAATCACTGCAGATGGTGACTGCAGCCATGAAATTAAAAGATGCTTACTCCTTGGAAGGAAAGTTATGACCAACCTAGATAGCATATTCAAAAGCAGAGATATTACTTGACAACAAAGGTCCATCTAGTCGAGGCTATGATTTTTCCAGTGGTCATGTATGGATGTGAGAGTTGGACTGCGAAGAAAGCTGAGCGCCGAAAAATTGATGCTTTTGAACTGTGGTGTTGGAGAAGACTCTTGAGAGTCCTTTGGACTGCAAGGAGATCTAACCAGTCCACTCTAAAGGAGATCAGTCCTGGGTGTTCTTTGGAAGGATTGATGCTAAAGCTGAAACTCCAATACTTTGGCAACTTCATGCGAAGGGTTGACTCACTGGAAAAGACTCTGATGATGGGAGGGATTGGGGGCAGGACGAGAAGGGGATGACAGAGGATGAGATGGTTGGATGGCATCACCGACTCAATGGACATGAGTTTGAGTAGACTCTGGGAGTTGGTGATGGACAGGGAGGCCTGGTGTGCTGCGATTCATGGGGTCACAAATAGTCGGACACGACTGAGCAACTGAACTGAACTGAACTGAACTGAAAGCAAAAATAATTTAAGCTGCATAGAAAGAACTTCCCTGTGGCTGGGAATTACCATAGAATATGTCCCGTCCTAAAGATGATTGCTACTTTCACCCACAGCCAGCTCTGTAGAGAAATTAGGTCATAGCCAAATGGAATCAAATTTTCGAGGGTGAGTGGGAATTTAATATATTAGCTTCATTTATTTATCTTTCCATCTTTTGAAACTGTTTTTCTTACTGTAGCTCTTCTATTAAATAATTTCTATGAAATTTAATTTTCTGATGCCATAGGCTCATAGATAGGACATTTAAGTTTTTGAGGTCTTTTGCATTAAAGCATTTTCTAGTTGTAATAAAATTAGCATGGCAAGCAGGATCAACTGAAAAAATCAAGATCTCTTGTTATCATTGCATGACAATCTTAACACACTATTTTCTGACTCCACTGATGAGATTGATGTAGAGTGAAAGAAAAGACTAAATTATGAGATCCAAGATACAGAAATTCTGAGATCTCAGTTCATATTATTAATCCAATTACAGATCCCTATTTAATGAATTTGAAAAGTAATTTGCTACTGACAAAAACAGCCTCTTGGAATGTGGACAGCATCAAAGAAAATTACTAACATTCCAAAGGACAAGCTACAGGTCAGTCTTGGGAAAAAATGCATATCAACCTTGTGCTAAGCACTCAAGCTAATAGATACACTGCTCAAAGCACTGAAGAGGTTTTGTGATCTCTTGTTATCGATGACAGAAATGTTCTACCACGGGTCACTGGATACCCAGCTTGCTAAGCCATGTTCCCCCTTGCCCTCCTTTCCAACTCTGTTTCTCAGAAGTGCCACATGGTAACCTATTTATTTCAAGAGAATTGAATTTGAGTTCAGAAACATCTCAAGGTCTAGTCACATAGTTTCCAGAGAGAAAGGACTCTTCTTACCCAGCATCCATCTTGGCCTTTATTCCTAGGCTTGAGTGGGAGTGTTCTGCCATCTTAGGAAGGCCACTAGTTCCACTGGTGAAGTAGATGGCAGCTGCTTCTTGGCTCCCAGTCTCCACAAAGCAATGGGTAGTAGATGCTTTCCTGACAACAGTGACAGATTGTCACCTAATAAGATCTGCCCTGGACCCCAGATGTCTTGGTGACTCATGCCTTCCCATCTTCCCTCATACTGGAGAGGCAAGTCAGCTGACACACTCTAGAAGGGAGGCTTATGAGTGGATAAGATTTTGAGACTTTGAGTCAGTCAGACTTGGGTTTGAACACCACTCAAGTTTGATACTTTGTTAACCATGTCACTCTAGATTATTTATTTAACTTCTCGGAGTCTCATTTTCCATATCTGAAATATGGGATCAATATAACACCCATCTCAGAGTTATTGAGAAAGTTAACTTTAACACAAAGGAAATGGCAACTTGCTTTGAGAACTCAGTGAATGTTAATTTGCTTGTTGTTGGAAGCCACAGCATGACAGCAGGTGCACAGGAGATGCTCAATTAGTGTAAATTTTCCCAATCTACCCTTTTGTAGTCCCTAGAAGCATTTACTCCTCTTTGGAGTCTCTCAAAGCTGCTGTTATGTTGTCTATTTCCCTGACAGTTATATTAAAGACTGTAACACTAGAAAGAAAAAGCTTACACCCTCCCTAGGAATTTCCTAAGGTATTGACTCTAGTGTGGAGATTTCAGACATATGAAAGGGAGACTTTTCTGGCCAATCATGTTATAGACGGCTGGCAGCCTCATTTAGGGATGCAGAAGATGGGAAAAGGAGTCTAGAAACCCTGTGTACCAGCCATCTCCTGTGTTTTACCACATACCCTCTCAGCTTTACCTCTTATTCAACACAGTCAAAAGCTCTGGGTGAGTTCCAACTTGCTGTTGCTTCTACTGCGAGCCACAGTGAGGTGAGGCACTCTGTGCCTCCAGCCTTCATTCTCTGTCACCACCATGGCATGGGACTCTGAGCCTATCCTGCACGCATGTATGTGCAGCCCGGAGTGTGGGGTAAATAACACCTCTGGGCAGCCCTCTATGAATGCAGGTTAAGGGCTGATGGGTCAGTGTTTGTCAGTCCTTCAGTAGATAATCCTGAGAGGCATTCTGTGTGCTCCTCAAAAGGTCCCTGCAGATCAAGGCCCACTTATGCTGTGCAGTGACTCAATAATAAAGATAATAAACTCTGTATTAACTCTTACTTCTTTCCTGCTTAACTCTCCCCCATCATACACACTGCTCCTCAGACTTCCCAAATAAAGAACCTGCACATAAGTGCAGGTTTCCATCTTTGGTAAAAGCTCAGGCTAAGACATGTTGATGGGCTTCCCTGGTGCCTCAGTGGTAAAGAATCCACCTGCCAATGCAGGAGACGTGGGTTCGATCCCTGGCCTGGGAAGATCCCCTGGAGAAGGAAATGGCAACCCACTGCTGTGTTTTTGCCTGGGAAATCCAATGGACAGAGGAACCTGATGGGCTATAGTCCATGGGGTCACAAAAGAATTGGACAAAACAGTGACTAAACAACAAGACACATAGATACTCACCACAGTAGTGTCTTGAAGTCCAGCCACCCATCCCGTTTTTTCTCAGACACCAATAGTTTCGTTTTCAGAGAAGGGCACTCAGGTGCCACAGTGTCCACTATCTCAGCCACCTCATCCCCAGCCACAATGGCCTTGGCCTTAGACACCTGCAGCCTATAGAGAATGTCTTTGGCTTTCATCTGGATGGTCCCAGGCATGAAGACAAGGCCTGGAAAAAGTCAAATGACTTAAAGACAGAACTGGAAGGGATGGTTAATTTCTCCCCTAGAGAATCCTAATATGAACAGCCAGTGGGGAGCAGCTGGGTTAGGGGAGGTTGGGGTGGTGATAACCAATGGGGAGTATCAATAATAAAGGAACTGGGGACCAGAGAGTGATTTAAACACAGATGTCCCTGGGGTTGTCAGAGCTGTAAGGAGTCTACTGAGACTGAGAGAAACCGAATTGCCTGCTGTTACAACATTGGTAGTCTAAGGCCACTAACACACACATACACACACACACACACTGCCCTATAGAAGTTTGCTATATCCAAACAATCATATATAGTAACTAAAATATTAGAGCCTTAAAAGAACTTGCAATTGTCCATGCGATTCTGCGGTGCTCAAGGTCCTGACTATCTCAAGCATGGGACACTGAATTTTCTTTGGGAAGAGCACTCCTAGGTTTTTGTTTTCTATCTTGATGAGACTTTTGTGACTTTGCTTTATTCTTCTGGATAATAATTAGACTGTTTCTCACCTGTCATAAAGCTGCTTTCACATGTTCTTCCTGGTTATTAGTCTCCACCTCTGGCTTGCTCTCTCCCACTCTCAACACTTCAGGATCCACACTGCAGACCCATTACCACCTCAACTGTCCCTCCATCTCCTGCTCTGAGTTCTCCTTCCCTTCAGACCATTATCTCTCAGTGTGTCACTTTGGGTGACTTTTCTCTCATGGCCTGCTCACTCCTCCCATGGGCTACCTGCTTCTCTAGCTGTGTTCAGATTCCTCTGATAACTCTTACTTTCTTTTTTTTTTTTTACCACACTCACATTTTCTTCCTTATTGATGAGAATGCTTGTTGTGTGTGAAGAAGACCAGGAAAGATAAGTTGTAAATGAGGGATACTGGTGTTTCTTGAGGCTCTTTCACTTCTCATCTCTTATATCTAAAAATTGATAATTTTTAAATTTTTGTCTGCATCTCAGATGTTATGCCCTTAAATCCCAGCTATTCACTTCTCATCCCTTCCTTTTTATCCATATATTTAAAAAATTGAGATATAACTGACATACAATAATTTATTTATTTGAAGTATACAGATTAATTATTTGATATACCTATATACTATAAATGAATACCACAATAAATAAATAAATATTAAATAAAAATAGATAATTAATAAATACTACCTTATGTCATCTATCACTATACATGACTACACTTATTTTTTATCTTGTGATGAGAATGTTTAGAATTTACTCTCTACAATACATATTGTTAACTATAGTGATCATGTTTTATATTATACACCTAGGACATGTTCATCTTATAACTAGACCGTCTCCCCACTTCTTGAACATTACTTGGGTGCGCCTAACTCAACAGCTTCCAAATTGAAATTGTCATCTTTCCCTGATTTCCCATAGCTGCTTCTCACTGTGAAAAAGACCACTGCATCCACCCAGTTGCCTGAGTGACTCTGACTTCTCCATCTCACACGATTTCTTCCTCTACCTAATGTCATTCATCAAAAAAAATCTTGCGATCAGTTTTCTCAAATCCAACCACTTAACTTCATTTCTACTTCCCCATCCAAATTGAAATCACTATCATTCTTTGTCTCCTATTTGAATTCCTCAACCCCATTCTTTCCCTCCTTCATCCCATTCTCCATGCACCATCCAGAGTCACCATCTATACATAGAAAACAATCATGACATGTAATCAGTTTACGGTTTCCATTCCTCACTGCATAAGGACCCAGTACCCTTCCCTTGCCATGGCTTACAAGATTCTGCCAGTTTAGCACCTGTCCATCTTTCCAGACCCATTTGCCATTACTTTCTCTTTGCTGCCTGGGCTGTAGGCACACAAATCATCATTCCAGGTTCTTTCATGATTTTCAGGCTTCCCTCCCCTCTACTGTTCCCTCTGCTTGGAGCACTCCTCCTCTCTTCCTCCTTTCCTGGTTCAATCCAACTTGTCCTTCAGCTCTCAGACTAAATACTACTTCTACTAAGACTTTTGTAAACCTCTCAGATTAGTCTGTTTGGGTCTCCTTTTATAGCAAAGATCAGCAATTTTTTTCTACAAAAGGCCAAGCAAATGTCAAATATCTTAGGCTTTATGTGCCAGAGGCTCTCTGTCCAAATTATGTTAGTCTGTTATTATAGTTCAAAAGCAATCACAGATAATATACAAAAAGGGCATGACTGGGTTCTAATAAAACTTCTTATTTATAAAAACAAGCTGTGGGCTGGATTTGCCCTATAGGTAATAGTTTGACAAATATTTTGTATAGGTTCTTATAGAACCTCATGCCACTTATCAAAACTGTGATTCAATAGTTGTATATGCAATTAATAATTTAAAGCAGCTGTCTTTCTCCAGAGATCTGTGAGTCCCATAGACTCTGTTTTGTTTACTCTGTATTAGCAACCAATTAGTATAGTGCTTAGGGCATAGTTTGCTTAAATAAATGGGAGAACAGTGGTGTCTCTATATGACGAGGGACCACATGATAGGTGGAGGGGGCATCTTTTGGGAGGAATGATTGCATTTCTCTGCCACCACTTTCCTTCACAAGGGAGATGGTGCCCTGCTCAGGTGGTCAATCACCAACCTGCCCGCATGCAGCCAAGGATCACCAGCCACCACTCAGGCACTCGGGGCAGCACCACTGTCACACGGTCCCCACGCTGCAGACCACATGTCCCTGCGAAGACGTTGGCTGTTTGTTGACTGAGTTCACTCAGTTGGCTGAAGTTCCACATTACCTCATCGCCATTGCCATTCACCCACCACAGGGCTGGGCCAGGGGGTCGCTTGCCAGCCTGAAGAAAGAAAAGGCCTAATGATTAAAGTGGGCTGGTACACAAGCATGTAAAATAAATTCCCATCTTGGAACTGCCGCAGTGGTGCTTAATAAGCTTTTTGATCCCAGGACTCCTATACACTCTTAAGAAGTATTACAATCCTAAAAAGCTTTATTTATAAGCCCTTTATTAATATCTCTCAATGTTTGTTAGAAATTAAACTGAGAAATTATATACATGTGTGAATAAATCCATTATTGTTGTTGTTTTTGCTCAGTCGCTAAGTCATGTCCAACTCTTGGTGACCCCATGGACTGCAGCACGCCAGGCTTCCCTGTCCTTCATTATCTCCTGAAGTTTGCTCAAAGTCATGTCCAGAGTTGGTGATGCCATCCAACCATCTCACCCGCTGTCATCCCCTTCTCCTTCTGCCCTCAATCTTTCCCTGTATCAAGATTTTTTCCAATGAATTGGCTCTTCACATTTGGTGGCCAAAATATTGAAGCTTCAGCTTTTAAATATAACAGTAATAAGTCCATCATATATTAACACAAATAAGATATGTTTTATTGAAGAAGTAAGTATACTTTCTGAAACAAACAAAATATAATGAGAAGAGTGGCATCATTTTATATTTTTGCAAATCT
The DNA here is from genome assembly GCF_055505025.1 of Bos grunniens. Lineage (NCBI taxonomy): Eukaryota > Metazoa > Chordata > Mammalia > Artiodactyla > Bovidae > Bos > Bos grunniens. Next base: position 24,620,941 of record NC_141189.1, read on the forward strand.
TAATATCTTCCTTAATAGAAGACATTTGGATTCCTTTATTTTTCTGTATTTACTTCGTTGTAGCCTCTGGAAAATGACACAGTATACTTCCGAGAGAATAAGAATTAAAAAGGCAAATATTACCTTAGATTTATCTATCTATCTCTATGTATTTATTTTTTATTGTGGTAAAATATGCTGTGCTTAGTTGCTCAGTCATGTCCAACTCTTGCAACCCCATAGATTGTAGCCTGCCAGGATCTTCTGTCCATGGGGATTCTCCAGGCAAGAATACTAGAGTGAGTTGCCATGCCCTTCTCCAGGGGATCTTCCTGACCCAGGGATCCAACCAGGGTCTTCTACATTGCAGGTGGATTCTTTACCAACCAAGCTACCAGGGAAGCCCATGGTAAAATATACATCACATAAAATTTACCATTGTAGCCATTTATAAAGTACACGGTTTGGTGGCATGCATTTATACTGCTGTGTAATCACAACCATCATTTGTCTCCAGAACTTTTTCATTGTCTAAAACTGAATCTGTGTATTCATTATACAATGACTCCCCAGTCCCTTATCTCCCAAGTCCCTGGTAGCTACTATTCTACTTTTTGTCTCTGAATTTGACTACTCTGCTGCTGCTGCTGCTAAATCGCTTCAGTCATGTCCGACTCTGTGCGACCCCATAGACGGCAGCCCACCAGGCTCCCCCATCCCTGGGATTCTCCAGGCAAGAACACTGGAGTGGGTTGCCATTTCCTTCTCCAATGCATGAAAGTGAAAAGTGAAAGTGAAGTCCCTCAGTCGTGTCCGACTCTTAGCGACCCCATGGACTGCAGTCTACCAGGCTCCTCCATCCATGGGATTTTCCAGTCAAGAGTACTGGAGTGGGGTGCCATTGCCTTCTCCATTGACTACTCTAGGTACCTCATATAAATGGACTCACACATTATTTTTCCTTCTGTATCTGGCTTATTTCACTTGTCTATAATGTTCATCTATGGTGTATCATATATCAGAATTTCGTTCTTTTTAAAAAATGTTGTGTAGATATGCCAATTTTATTTATCCACTAGTCCATTGATAGACATTGGATTGTTCCTACATTTTGGCTACTGTGACTAATACTACCATAAACATGGTGTATAAATATCTCTTCAAAACCCTGCTTCTGATTCTTTGGGGTACATACACAACAATGGAAAAACTGGATTATACAGTAACTATTTTTAATTTTTTGAGGAAATATATTGTTTTCCACAATGGCTGGACCATTTTACATTCCCACCAGTGTTGCAAAAGAGTTCCAATTCTTCTTAGTTTTGTTTTGAATTGTTTTCATTTTACATATTCCCCGGGGAAAAGTCTCAGGAATCCTCAGGGTCTCCATATCATAGTTTGAAAGCACTAATGTCAAGTCAAAGAGAAAAATTTATTTGTAATTGTATTAGATATTTCAAAATTCCTCTTTATAAGGGTTGACTCATTTTGCACTTTGATCAGTACCTGTGTCTATTTCCTCATAGTTTTGTCAACAGAGTATGTTGACAAAATTTTTATGTAACTAGTAGGTAAGATATATTATTTCAGTGAAGTTTTCATTTGTGTAACTATTACTATGAGTGAAGTTGAGCCTTTTTTCTTATATTTAAGGGCCTTGTGAGTTCACTTTTCTGTGAACTGTTTATATATTTGCCCATATCTATTTTTGATTGCATCTTTTTATTCTTGATTTCTAGGAGCTCTTTTTGCATTAGAGATATTAACTTTTGGCTCTTTTATGAGTTGCATATCTTTACTCTGATTGTCATTATTTTAAATTTTGCTGACAGTGTTTGTCAATGGAAATTTGTTTTTTTGAAATGTACATATATTTAGTAAATCACTGATTTTATGAATTCAGGATTTTGAGTCATGGTAGTAAAGACCTCCTTCATTATTCTAAAGAAGTATAACTTCAAAATAAAAGCCAGAAATCTAAATTTTTATTTGAAAAGTTTCAACTTTAAAATGTTTACCAATTTTTTTTTTTTTTTTTAGAGAGCCCTGCACCATGGGCTATGTTTAGCCTAGAGGCCTGGCATTTGCCATTTCTGTACTAAAGTTATGTCATGGTGTTGAGACATCACAACTATGATTCCTTCTGATGATCATTCTTTTAAGCCCATGCTAATAGAACCACCTCTTCTGCTACCCTAGCCAGAATGAATCCTTTCATCTTCCATAAAGGTCCACTGAACTCAGGTAAAGTCAGTCATTGTGTCAGCAATGAATGGAGCAGAATTCTGGAAGTCCAGGCTAGGAAAGAAAATTTAGGAATTTTTGTATCACTCTCTTCTCTGATGCCTCATGTTGGAATCCTTTTGACACTCCCTGCCTAATAATCATTCTACTTGTGTATCCCTAATGACAAGGACACATAGCTTTCTGAGAAAACTGACTCAGTCTTTCGTTGATGCTGGTTTAACAAGAGAATGCTGATTTTTCTTTTATTAAATACAAATTTACTTCCTCTATGACTCCAACTCGCTAGTCCTTGTTTCACCCTGGGAGGTCACAAGAGAGAATGTGGAGGAGTATGTTCAGGTCAGCTGTGCGTTTCAGCTGTCTGAGGTGTGGCAGTTCCCAGATTGCTCCACCCTGCATCAGTTTCCTGAACCCTTCTTTCAGCCAAGCTCATGTTCTCTTGTTCCTACCCTATGCACCTTAATGGAAGATGGACATCTTGTTCACAGCTCATTATAGTGCCTGACACATAATAAGTACTCAACAAATACTTATTGAATGAATGGATGAACTAGTGAACTCAGCCAAATTTTCCAACTGTGTGCCTCTTTTCCACCCCATTACCTTCTCCATGCCAGCCCAGTGATCTATCACATCAGTAGCAAAGTTAAATTTGGCAGGAACTTCCTGGTGTCCCCACTGCAGGGATGCCAGTTGCCTAGTATGAATGCGGATAGTGTGATTGGACATCTGAGACCTCCATAGGATGCAAAGTGCCTGGAGTTGCCGCCCCCAATGCATGTTCAAACCTATGAAGGAAAGAAAAGACAGAGGTGAGTCTGTAGAGTCAGCAGTTGCTTAAGGAGCCCCATTCCAACCTTACAGGATTCTTCCAGAAATTAATTTGCTGTGATTATGAGTGAACTGGAAGTCAGCATCTATCTTAGTCACCTTCTGATGTACCATTCTCTGAAAACACAGCACCTGCTCTAAATCCTATTTTTCCAGCACCTCTGACAGTTTTGTGAACACCCAATTCCACACAATGAATCCTTTTGTGCTTAAAACACAGTAGTGTGGTAGATTGAATTGTGATTACCAAAAACTCCGTGTGCATTCTGGAGAAGAGTGTGTATGCACCTCTCGTTGACTTTGGCTTGTCCATAGGACATGCTTTGGAGAATGAGATATGAGTGGATGTGCTTGTGTACTTGGTCAGAGACTCTTGCATTTATGCCCTCTGCCATGAAAATGGCCTCCCTGGTGGCTCAGATGGTAAAGAATCCTCCTGCCAATGCCATGAGAACAGCATATCCCAAGTGAGCCGACCTCCAGCCTGGGTCCCAGAACGCATGTTGACTTGAGCTGAGCCTAGTATAGCCACAGATAATTTCCAGACTCACAGGAAAATATTTTTGGATATAAGCATCTGAGATGTTCAGGATGATTGCTATCATGGCAAAAACTGACTAATACAAGCAGCATTTGTTTTCTTTAACTGATACTTGACTGAGATATCTTGAGTACTATGTATTCAGCACACAGGACCTGACAAATAGCATTACTTTAGAAATTATAACTGTTGGGATTTTCATTTCTGTCTCTGCATTGGCTCCAGGCAAAGTAGTTCAAAATCTACTGGTCTCTGATTTCCAACATGTGCACCTTGATGAGGATTGCAGAATTTAAGTGTAATGACCTTTGACGCAAGGAATCCAGCCAGTAGTTCCTCCAGCTGGTCAGATTCCCACTTCCTGTTGTTTGGGCAGTAGCGGTCAGAATGCTTAAGGTCTCTTAAAGACCTTCCTGTCTTTTCTAAATGAACAAAAAGTGAAGATTTCCTTACCAGCTCCCAGGCAGGAAATTCTTTTGCCTTTCTACATGCTGATTCCTCTCTCTTTCCATACCTGGCTCATTCTCATTCTTCTGGCCTCACCTTCTCTTAGAGCCCTCCTTCCCTGACTACCACCCAACTTCCATCCCAATTTGACCACCTTTCTCTCAGTCACCCCAGTCCTTCCCTTTTGCTGTGCTAAACACTCCCTTTTCCTTTGCCCACTGCTGCCTCCTCACTAAGACCTGGCAGACCTTTCTTGGTCCCTAGAGACTGCAGACTACTTTTCCCTGTGGATTGTCATTCTCCTCACCAGTCATGACTTCTAAAGATTGGATAGTGCCATCATGAAGCATGACTCCATCTGTTCATTCCTCACAACGTGCTCACCTGCCAAGTCCTTTCAAGGAAGTCTCTCTGGAGATCTCTTGGTCTCCGTCCTGAACAGACAGCACCAGAACCCCTGTCGCCTTGGAGGATGGCACAGCTAATCAGGCAGATAGCTCGAGAATCCCTACAGCATTCAAAGAGGGCACAGCTAATCATTAACTGAGGCTAACTCGGGATAACACCAGTCCTCCTAGTTATGTTTATGGATTTCACAGTCCTAGAGCCTTGGATCCAGCCAGGAACTAGTCTTTCAATCCAGGAGATCAAAAGGAGATTTATGCACAAGACTGACAGCAGGTTCATGCTCCAACATGAACAGGAGCTCCTGACAGGAAGGCAGGAACAGAACTCACACAGAGTTGATGTACATCCTGTCCTCTCATTTCCTTCAGCCCTTTCCTTCACCTGATTTTCCTCTTATTCTTGGTGTCTATTAATAATTCCTCCTCATCTCCTTTATTCACACTTGGTGCATGATTCTATCCACTATCATAGCTTGAAACCCAATTGCCTCGCTGATAACCATTCATGTGTCTCCAGCCTAGATCTCTCTCCTGCACACTAATCAGCTTGACCTCTCTCCCCAGATGTCTAACAGGCCTGTCAAACATGCTTTGTTCAGAGCTGAGCACCTCATCTTCTCTGTTTCAGTGAAGTATCCCACTCTGCCTGCCACCTTGTCCATCTCAGTGAATGTTAGTGCTTATGCAGCTGTGTTCGAGTCAGAGGGTCAGAAAAACAAAGACCTTTCCACATCATTGAGTAGATAATATAAAAACTCGGAATGGAACAGTAACTTGCTTAAAGCTATGCAGAAAATCAGTCTCGGGCACAGGTAGAACCCTAAACTCAAACACACCCAGGCTGCTGACTCACAGTGAATCCTCAGGGCCCGAGATTAGACCTGGAAATTGGGGGGCTCTGAGATGCTGAGACAGTCTGTTTTCCAGGAATACCCTCCGAAGGAAAATATCTCCAGCCACCTTGGCTTCTGTATCTTCTCGGATCTTCCCTGATGCCACAGAGCTTTCTCATCTGCTCCCCTGTATCCTATGCCCACTCTGAGTTATTTCTCCAATGTGCTGGCCACCCACCACCCATCTACTAAAAGAGCCCCTTGATAGGCAGGGATGGGAGTTCCCTGAACATAGATGTCTCTGTTGGAGGCTAACAGGCCAGGGGCAAGACTAGGGTGCCAGTTACCTGGCAATGGTGAGGGCACAAGTGACAGAGACCCAAATCAGGGGACAACTAGGGGAGCCAGAGGGGCTTAAATACCCTTGAAGCTAGGGTATAGGATCTGGGGAGCCTTGTGTGCTGTGCTTAGTTGCTTAGTCATGTCCAACTCTTTACCACTTTACAGACTATAGCCCACCAGGCTCCTCTGTCCATGGGGATTCTCCAGGCAAGAATGCTGGAGTGGGTTGTCATGCCCTCCTCCAGGGGATCTTCCCAACATAGGGATCGAACCCAGGTCTCCCACATTGAAGGCAGATTCTTTACTCTCTGAGCCACCAGGGGAGTGTTAGGGAAATCAAATTGAAGTAGTCTTATTCAGGCTTCAGAGGCAAAACAGCAGAGCAGGCCTCTGACCTTGCTTCTGACTTACTGGCCACGGCCCTGACTACTGCTGTGGGTGTCAGCCACACCTGCTGTGAGTGTCAGAAGAGAGGCACAATAGAGAGATAGGAAGCGGATCATGCAATTTGTTTAGTTCCTGCTGGAGGTCTGGACAACCGTTCCTTGGATTTAGCAACATTCCAAGATTTACAGAACAAAACAAACAACATTAACATGAAACTAGAGCTGCAATTTGCTCACAGATTGATGATGATACCAGTTGGCATCCTGGGATTATACGTGGGAAGCCAGAACTACAATCTTTGAGATCTCACCCAGGGAGCAGACATGCTGCCTAGGACCTTTGCTCAACTGGGATTCCAGATGTGCTGTGACACGGGATTTCCCGGTGCTGTTTGAGTCTGAATGTTGTCAAAACCCAATTTGGTGATGTGTCCTCTGCTGTTTCTGTTTCTCTTTTCTTTTAATGCTAGTAATATTGAAAGTAAGCTAGATAAGTCTCTAATAAATATTGGTATTATTTGTCTATAACAAATGGCTTATTTTGTTAACAAATTTTTTTATGAATGTGAAATGTGATGAATGTGATGATGAATGTGAAAACTTTTAGCAAAACAGGGAGAGAAGAGGAGATATACCTTGAGAGGATACCCAAAGCACTTTGCTTTTCTCTGGGAAAGCCTAGAAATAATTCACATAGAAAAACCTTCTAATGTAGAGAAGCAGCTGTGTCCTGGGAAGAGATACATTTTTTGGAAAAATTCATAGAATTGCACCACCTAGCCCCCAAACCCAGTCCTGAAAGTGTCAACCCTTTCTTAAATACCCTGCAAAACGTATTTCTGAATGTCTCAGCATCACAGTCATGAGACTCAGTTCTCTTCCAGGAATTCTCATCACTGTATGCCCTAAATCCCTCTTACTGTCACTGTTCTGTGTCCTCTCACTACCTACCAACAGAGAAGTTTCACAGCACCAAGACTATGAGGACAGCTGTGCATGTCCTTCCCTTCTTTCCAGTCACTCCCTTTATTTTGACTTATTTGCTATAAAGAGTAGGAAAATACTTGGAGTGGAGACCTAGGTCTTGCAGAGTAAGACACCTGAGTTGCTGTCCCTGCTAAGGCTCTGTAAAGCAATAGGTGAATCTGCTTAGAAAGGGAGATAAGGCTTTCTGAAGGAATTTGATGGCAAGACATACAAATTACCTTGTCATCAGTGCTGGAAGTCTTCTGAGAATGTCAGGCTCTCTCTAGCCACCCAGAGTCTCAAAATTATCAGCTATTTCTCCTGTTGTCTTCTCTCTTTTTAAAGGCTCCCCACTCTGTCTTAAGTGTCTATCAGAGACATCGAGGCCTCTCACCTCTGCCTCATTTACTTCCAAGGATTGGGAAGGGGATGCAGACTTCACTGTAGTCCCAGTCCATTCCTGCTCACTGCTGCTTTCAGTGCCTTAAATTCCTCTCTTCCTGAGACCAGATTCGTGCTTTCTTCTGTACCAGTCAAACTTTCTTCTGTGTGCAAATACTCTCTGGCTCTTTATCTCCAGTGGTTGGTAATCTTTTCATTCATGACTATACAGTAAGATTCAAGATTAGGGATCAGGGGCCTAAAGTATGTCTAGATTAGGCCCAATTCCTGAACTGTGTGCTCTTGAAGAAGTTATGTTACCCTTGCCTCATCACAAGACTCAGTCTTCTCATCTGAAAACTGGGGATAAGGCTAAAGTACCTTTAAGGATTGAACTTGATAATGCACATCAAGCACCTAGCACATGACCATGTTTACAAAACTTCTAGTACCAGAAACTGCTAGCCTGAGCTGCTTCTGGAGAGGAGAGCTAGTCTGATTTGAAACAGGTCTAAGAGGGCCTTTAAAAAAATTATTCAAATTTGAGTTTTTATTAAAATGTTCCAACAGCTAAAAAATGAACCAAATGCATAGCACATAGTATGCACTTAGTAAATCACAATGGGAGTAATTTGAAGAGGTCTTTAAATTCACACAGCAGCCTGGGCAGGGGACCTGGGTGCCTTAACTTTCCTGCTGAACACATGGATGCAGCACAATTGAAGAATGAGAGTTGTGATCCTGGGAACAATGATTGTTTTTGTTCAGTCCCTGAGTCATATCTGCCTTTTTGTGATCTCATGGATTGCAGCATGCCAGGCTTCTCTGTCCTTCCCTATCTCCTAAAGTTTGTTCAAACTCATGCCCATTGAATTGGTGATGCCATCCAACCATCTCGTCCTCTGTCATCCCCTTGTCTTCTTGCCTTCAATCTTTCCCATAATCAGGGTCTTTTCCAATGAATCAGCTCTTCACATCAGGTGGCCAAAGTATTGGAGCTTCAGCTTCAGCACCAGTCCTTCCAATGTATATTTGGGGTTGATCTCCTTTAGAATTGACTGGTTTGATCTCCCTGAAGTCCAAGGGACTCTCAAGAGTCTTCTCCAGCACGACAGTTCAAAAGTATCAATTTTTTGATGCTCAGCCTTCTTTTATGGTACAACTCTCATATCTGTACATGACGACTGGAAAAACCATTGCTTTGACTATATGAACTTTTATCAGTAAAGTAATGTCTCTGCTCTTTAATATGCTGTCTAGTTTTGTCATAGGTTTTCTTCTAAGGAGCAAGCTTCTTTTAATTTCATGGCTGTAGTCACCGTCTGCAGTGATTTTGGAGGCTAAGAAAATAAAATCTGTCACTATTTCCACTTTTCCCCCTTTTATTTGCCATGAAATGATGGGAATGGATGCCATGATTTTAGTTTTTTGAATGTTGAGTTTTAAACCAGCTTTTTCACTCTCTTCTTTCACCTTCATCAAGAGGCTCTTTATTTCGTCTTCACTTTTTGCCATAAGAGTGATATCATTGGCATGTTTGATGTTATTGATATTTCTGCTGGCAATCCTGATTCCAGCTTGAGCTTCCTCTAGCCTGGCAGTTCACACGATGTACTCTGCCTCAAGTTAAAATAAACAGGGTGATAATATACAGCCTTGATGTACTCCTTTTCCTATTATGAATCAGTCCATTGTTCTATGCCTGGTTCTAACTGCTGCTTCTTGACCTGCATACAGATTTCTCAGGAACTGTAAGAAAAGTCATTTGTCTTCCCAGAAATAGAGGCAAAAGGGCCTATAGGATCATTTGGTTTAGACATTTGTGAAACCAAATTACCCAAGATAAGCCATTCAAACCCTGTCTTCCCCAGAAATATCTGTCCCTGTCAATTAATCAACAAATATTTATTAACTGCTGCTCTCAGATGGACACAGAGTAACCTAGACAGATCCCTCCCAGTGTGGATGTTAAACAACTAACAACATGTAAAATGATTAGGTTCATTTTAAATACTGTTAAAGGTAGGTCAGAAGTCAGATAAGCCACAGGTCTACTCAGCACTTGCCAGTGATTTCCAATTTCATGCAGAAGAAATTCATGTCAGTATTTACTACACCATCCATCAGGAAACCCTCCCCCTCTGCCTGATGATTAAACTAAAGTGCTTTTGCTCAGCTCACAAAGAGGCAATTTGACCCTGCCCACTTGTGAATGCAGAAAAGAAGAAATTAACACATCTGCATTCCCAGTGCTAACTAAGCAATGAAATATTTTGCAAGATAAATGGTCTTTCCATTTTCTCATTGCTTCTCCCTCTCTGATTCTATGAAAGAAACTGACATCCAGACCCCAATGAAATGGTTATTTTTAGACACTAGTCTGCCATCTTCTCAGTCAGCCAGCTTTCTGAATAGTTGGTATGAAACCATTCACCTCAGATTGGTACTTGAACCCATGTACCAGGATGCAAACCTGGTCAAAATCCAGCTTGGGACTCTAATCCATGTAGCTGGTCTTGAACCCAGCCAAAACCCATGATCTTCCAACTGAGCTTGAGTCCAGTTCAGTTCAGTCACTCCATCATGTCCGACTCTCTATGATCCCATGAATTGCAGCACGCAAGGCCTCCCTGTCCATCACCAACTCCCAGAGTTCACTCAGACTCATGTCCATCGAGTCAGTGATGCATTCCAGCCATCTCATCCTCTGTCGTCCCCTTCTCCTCCTGCCCTCAATCCCTCCCAGCATCAGAGTCTTTTCCAATGGTCAACTCTTCGCATGAGGTGGCCAAAGTACTGGAGTTTCAGCTTTAGCATCATTCCTTCCAAAGAAATCCCAGGGCTGATCTCCTTCAGAATGGACTGGTTGGATCTCCTTGCAGTCCAAGGGACTCTCAAGAGTCTTCTCCAACACTACAGTTCAAAAGCATCAATTCTTCAGCACTCAGCTTTCTTCATAGTTCAACTCTCACATCCATACATGACCACTGGAAAAACCATATCCTTGACTAGACGGACCTTTGTTGGCAAAGTAATGTCTCTGCTTTTGAATATGCTATCTAGGTTGGTCATAACTTTCCTTCCAAGGAGTAAGCGTCTTTTAACTTCGTGGCTGCAGTCACCCTCTGCAGTGATTTTGGAGCCCCCAAAAATAAAGTCTGACACTGTTTCCACTGTTTCCCCATCTATTTCCCATACATATCTGTTATTAAAAGCAATCTTTCAATAAAACTCTGGAAGGAAGCAAATCTAGTCTTATTTCAGTCCAGTCCCAACAAAATCCCTTTACCCAAATAAATTTAACCCAATCTTAGAAAATCCTGATCATTTACAACTTTTTTTTTTTTTTGGTATTTTTTAGAATTCCTCCCACCTTCATTTATTGAAAACATACATCTTACTGAGGTAGACTTTATTAGGCAGTTACTGTAGGAACTCGGCCTGTTTCAATAAAAATCCTACTCCATTAACCTAAAATCATACCCTTTGTCCCAATTTTCTGTCTCTCAGAGGAATGTGTCCATGATCTGATAAATCAACAGCATTCAAATCCTGGAATGGGTAGTAATTAACGTCTGTTCCATACGCCTGAGGGAAAAACAACTAGTGATCTTTAATCTTTACCCCATACATCTGGTCCATTGTAAAATGGCTGGGGGGGGGGGTCATGAGAAAAGGTCATGGGATGGTGACTTAATGTCTAAGAAAACTAAGAATCCAAGGATTAGAAGAAGCTGTAAAAATGTCTAGTTAAATACTGTGACTTTTAAGCTGATTGGTTACAAATGACGTATGTTGAAAGTAAGAACAAAACAAAAGTATACTAATCATTACTAGTAAGGATATAAACTGCTGCAACTCCCACCTTTTTGGGCACTTCACCCTCTCTCAGTGTCTATGCTGAGAGTTTTGTACATTTCTCTGTCTGAAATAAACTCTGTTTGCTGGCTACCATGAGTGTTTGTGTATTTGTGAAGTTTATTCTTCAGCTCTGTAAACAAGAACTCAGATGCCAGTTTCATCACTTTTCTAAAGAGCTTATTTTTTTCATTTCAAATTACTTTTCTTGCCAACAGTTTTTCAATGGACATAATAAAGTATTATTTGACTTTTAGAAAACCTAGGTACTGTGGAAGTAACTTAACATTAGTGAATCCATATTAACCAAACCAGTAAGCTTAAGCCACCTTCAACATCAGATATTAGTTTAATGTTGAATATCTCCTAGTTCTGGTTGACTGTAAACTTATACTGGCTAGTATTATATTTCTGAGTATTTATATAAGTATTTGGCAGTAAGGAGTTCACGATCTGAGCCACAGTCAGCTCCTGGTCTTGTTTTTGCTGACTGTATAGAGCTTCTCCATCTTTGCCTGCAAGGAATATAATCAATCTGATTTCAGTGTTAACCATCTGGTGATGTCCATGTGTAGAGTCTTCTCTTGTGTTGTTGGAAGAGGGTGTTTGCTATGACCAGTGCATTTTCTTGGCAAAACTCTATTAGTCTTTGTCTGCTTCATTCCGTATTCCAAGGCCAAATTTGCCTGTTACTCCAGGTGTTTCTTGACTTCCTACTTTTGCATTGCAGTCCCCTATAATGAAAAGGACATCTTTTTTGGGTGTTAGTTCTAAAAGGTCTTGTAGGTCTTCATAGAACCGTTCAACTTCAGCTTTTTCAGTGTTACTGATTGGGGCATAGACTTGGATTACTGTGATATTGAATGGTTTGCCTTGGAAACGAACAGAGATCATTCTGTCGTTTTTGAGATTGCATTCAAGTACTGCATTTTGGGCTCTTTTGTTGACCATGATGGCTACTCCATTTCTTCTAAGGGATTCCTGCCCACAGTAATAGATATAATGGTCATCTGAGTTAAATTCACCCATTCCAGTCCATTTTAGTTCGCTTATTCCTAGAATGTCTATGTTCACTCTTGCCGTCTCTTGTTTGACCACTTCCAATTTGCCTTGATTCATGGACCTGACATTCCAGGTTCCTATGCAATATTTCTCTTACAGCATCGGATCTTGCTTCTATCACCAGTCACATCCACAGCTGGGTATTGTTTTTGCTTTGGCTCCATCCCTTCATTCTTTCTGGAGTTATTTCTCCACTGATCTCCAGTAGCATATTGGGCACTTACTGACCTGGGGAGTTCCTATTTCAGTATCCTATCATTTTGCCTTTTCATACTGTTCATGGGTTACTTAAGGCAAGAATACTGAAGTGGTTTGCCATTCCCTCCTCCACTGGACCACATTCTGTCAGATGTCTCCACCATGACCCGCTCGTCTTGGGTTGCCCCATGGGCATGGTTTAGTTTCATTGAGTTAGACAAGGCTGTGGTCCTAGTGTGATTAGATTGACTAGTTTTCTGTGAGTATGGTTTCAGTGTTTCTGCCCTCTGATGCCCTCTTGCAACACCTACCATCTTACTTGGGTTTCTCTTACCTTGGACGTGGGGTATCTCTTCACGGCTGCTCCAGCAACGCGCAGCTGCTGCTCCTTACCTTGGACGAGGGGTACCACGACTGGTCCCTATGAAATGTCCAGTCCAAGTCCCAAGTTTTTCCGTGCTCTGGTGCTTGCAGCAAGTTTCCAAATGTTCCATTGTTCAGGTGCACTCTGTTTATCAAGGATGATCCTAGGACGAGGTGGGGCTGACCCACCATCAAGCCACTCAAGAAGTCCTTTGTCATAGTAATGTTCCATCGTAGTGTCAGTTACCTTCCATATCACACACAGTGTTGTTAATATCATCTGAGCAGTCAGATAACCACATATCATGGGATCCCCAATCAACAGTTGTATGATTAGCCACAAACATTGATTTTCTTGATTTGGTTTGACATTTGTCCCAACGAACAGGAGTATAAGTAAAGTTTTTATAAGTAAACCCTTTGCATAATGTTTTTTGTTCTTTCCCTAACTCTTTCCCTAAAGTCTCAGTAGTATAAACATGGTTTACAGACAAAGAAAGGGCAGTAAATAATCCTAGCAATGTCTGAAAGTCTTCTTTTGGAGGCAGGACGAAAGCCCGTTTGTCAGCTGACGTTTATACACAATTTTGCTGGACCCACGCACAAGGTAAGGACTTCATAGCCTAAAGAAATGTTAATTAGTTTTCTTTCCTGCCCAGGGTGTGAGGGCCCTTTCGTGTACTAGGGAGAAGGCATACGTATAGAGTCATTAGTTGAAATGATTGGTCTTCTCTCCGTCCATTCGACCACCTGTAATAGCGGGGGTTGGATATTAGTCTGAGCTCGAGCGGGGGGAAGGTACAGGCCAAAAGACTGAGCATTGCCAGGAGAATGTATTCAGGATTCGGAGGCGATCCCTGTTGAGAGACCAAATTTTCAGCTTGATTAGTAAGGGTTTTTATTTGTCCCCAAGTGGGGAGATCATCGGGGTGATGCCGCCAAGGGCGGTGCTTTCTGGAGATCTTTAGAGCAGACATAGCGTGTATTGGAATTTCTTCTTCCTGGGGTTCTTGTTTCATCTCCATTTTGAATGCTGGGGCACCCCTTGGGTTGAATCTTAAGAAGAGGTTAAAAAATTTAAAACAAATAAAGCTGTATTAATAGTTATAGGTTTAGAAAATATGTTGGAATCTAGTAAAGTCTGCTTTAGATAAGAAAGACAGTAGTGTACCTGTGTATTCCCCCTTTTTAAATCTTTTTATTTGTAACTTTAGTGTGTGATGTGTTTGTCTGACTATGTCTTGTGTAAAGTGTCTAGAAATATAGGCAGGGTATAACATGTTGTGTGGCTTCACCAGGAAGAGGTGTGGCCCAGATAAAAGAGGAATTTGTGCCTATATAAATGTGTAGGAAAGAAAATGGAGAAAGTTCAGGGCAATGAGTTACATCCATTTGTCATCGTTCATTAGGTTGTAAACCGTGAGGATTGATACCTTGTGCGATGGGTTGAAGATGTAGGGGTCTACAAGTAGAGCAATTACTAATAATTTCTTTAGCCTGGCGGTATGGGATTTTCCCTAGCTGGTGTAGGGAGCCAGCATAGTTATGCAACAGAGCATGCTGTTCCTCTGGAGTAGCAAAGGAAACCAGTTTATCAGCTTGCTCATTACCATAGCCATCGGGCCTGGAAGACAAGAATGTACTCGAATATTTGTAATATAAATGGGAGAATTGCGGTTTCTAACAACAGATTGTAGTTTGAAAAAGAGTTGTTGAATAATAGGTTGATTGGAGTTTATGGTGGAGGTGTCTATACTTTTTAATACAAAAACAGAATATATAGAGTCAGAGACTATATTAATGGGGTAAGGATGTAGGCAAATAACTTGAATAAGAGCATATAATTTATTTTGTTGAGCAGAATTAAATTTAGTATAAAAGACTTGATATTCTTTAAGAGACCAGAATGAAGCTTTGGTGTTTTTAGTCCCATCTATATAAAAATCCTTGGCCTGTGGTATAGGCTGTGAGCTGATAATGTGAGAAATAATAAATTCAGTATTTTTGAAGAAATTTCAGAGCTTACCAGTTGGATAATGAAATGAAAAATTTCCAAAATATTTCAAAAAAGCTATTTGAAAATCAGGAGAAGTTTGTAAAGCATTCTCAAATTGAGATTTTTTTGATAGGTATTACAATTTTATGAGGATCAGAGCCAATTAGAGTTTTATTCCTATTTCTTTTATTGATAACGATTAGAGCAATTAAATCAAGGTAGGATGTAAATGACTTTAATTCCCTAAAATGGGTATAGATCCATTCTACTGGGTGTTTTTGTTGGGCAAGAAGTCCTGTGGGAGAATGAGGAGAGGGGAGTATAAAAAATTCTAGAGGTAAATCTAGTTTGATGTGAGTAAGAAATTGTTTTTGTAATTTATTTTGCACCAAAGAGAGTTCCTCTCGTGCCTCTTGAGAAAGTGAACGAGGGTTATTTAAATCAGGATCGCCTTTTAAAGTATTAAATAGGTTATTCAGTTGATAATTAGCAATGCCTAAAGAAGGTCTCGGAGAAGGCAATGGCACCCCACTCCAGTACTCTTGCCTGGAAAATTCCATGGACAGAGGAGCCTGCTGCGCTGCAGTCCGTGGGGTCGCTAGGAGTTGGACACGACTGAGCGACTTCACTTTCACTTTTAACTTTCACGCATTGGAGAAGGAAATGGCAACCCGCTCCAGTGTTCTTGCCTGGAATCTCAGGGACAGGGGAGCCTGGTGGGCTGCCGTCTATGGGGTCGCACAGAGTCGGACACGACAGAAGCGACTTAGCAGCAGCAGCAAAGAAGGTCTAATCCAATTAATATCACCTAAGAGCGTTTGAAAATCATTTAAAGTTGATAAATACAACCTGTACAGGACTGGTTGAGTACAGATCTGAGTTGGCTGGGGAGTAATGCGTTGCCTATTAACAACAAACCCCAAGTAATGGTAAGGTGTAGAGGTTTGAATTTTTTCAGGGGCAATGATTAGAGTTTTTAAAGCATCAGTTCAGTTCAGCTGCTCAGTCGTCTCCGACTCTTTAGGACCCCATGAATCGCAGCACGCCAGGCCTCCCTGTCCATCACCAACTCCCGGAGTTCACTCAGACTCATGTCCATCGAGTCAGTGATGCCATCCAGCCATCTCATCCTCTGTCGTCCCTTTCTCCTCCTGCCCCCAATCCCTCCCAGCATCAGAGTCTTTTCCAATGAGTCAACTCTTCGCATGAGGTGGCCAAAGTACTGGAGTTTCAGCTTTAGCATCATTCCTTCCAAAGAAATCCCAGGGCTGATCTCCTTCAGAATGGACTGGTTGGATCTCCTTGCAGTCCAAGGGACTCTCAAGAGTCTTATCCAACACCACAGTTTAAAAGCATCAATTCTTTGGCACTCAGCCTTCTTCACAGTCCAACTCTCACATCCATACATGACCACAGGAAAAACCATAGCCTTGAGTAGACGAACCTTTGTTGGCAAAGTAACGTCTCTACTTTTGAATAATGCTATCTAGATTGGTCATAACTTTCCTTCCAAGGAGTAAGCGTCTTTTAATGTCATGGCTGAAGTCACCCTCTGCAGTGATTTTGGAGCCCCCAAAAATAAAGTCTGACATGGTTTCCACTGTTTCCCCATCTATTTCCCATGAAGTGATGGGACCAGATGCCATGATCTTCGTTTTCTGAATGTTGAGCTTTAAGCCAACTTTTTCACTCTCCACTTTCACTTTCATCAAGGGCTTTATAGTTTCTCTTCACTTTCTGCCATAAGGGTGGTGTCATCTGCATATCTGAGGTTATTGATATTTCTCCTGGCAATCTTGATTCCAGCTTGTGTTTTAAAGCATAGTTGAGTTATATCAAACATGTGTTCAGTTTTTAAGCCAGATGGAGCCGAAAACAATATACCATCTATATAGTGAATAACAAGAAAGTTAGGAAACTGCTTTCTCACAGGCTCAAGGGCTTTGACTATGTAGTACTGACACATGGTGGGAGAATTCATCATCTCTTGTGGCAGTACAGTCTACTGGTACCATTTATAAGGTCCAATATGATTAGGATAAGGGAGAGAGAAAGTTGAATCTCTCTCGGTCTAAAGGGTGTAAAGGTATATTAAAAAAAATCTTGTAAATCAATAATAATAATATGCCCGTTTTAAGGAACAGTGGTAGGTGATAGGATTTCTGGTTGTAATGTACCCATAGGTTTTATAGATGCATTAACTTTTCTAAAGTCTGTTAGGAGACGCCATTTGTTAGATTTTTTTTTTAATGACAAAAATAGGAGAGTTCCAAGGAGAACAAGATTCCTCAATATGCTTTAATTTTAGTTGTGTATCTATAAGTTTTTTTAGCCACCTGTAATTTCTCTTTTGTGAGAGGCCACTGCTCTGTCCAAATAGGCTTGTCATATTTCCAGGTTATTTTAATAATTGTATTGTTTGTTAAATGAGCAGTGGCCCCCAGGAAAAATGTGGAATGTATATCTGAGTTTGTCATATCTTATATCTTTTTATTAAAAGCATATATCTTACTTTTCCTTAGCAACTATGAAGTCTCTTGTATATTAGCATTTTATAGATTGGTGAATATATTCATTATATCATATTATAATATATATTTATTATATATATAAATATATGTTTATATTTACATATATCAATATATTATACATTATATATTTATTAATAGTTTAAAATCTCTTTAGTTTTTCTGCAAGAAAAACTTTTTGTAAGAGGAAGTTAATGTTTAGTAATTAATGTTTTAAAATCTTATTTTATTTGAAAATGACCTAGCTATTTAATAAACTTTTATTATTTAGTTTAGTACAACTCTAGAAATTTAAGTTATCCCAATCTTAAGAGATTATTTTAGATTATAATAACAGATTATAATAATAGAGTATTCTATTAAAAATATAATTATTTTTAATAGAGTTTATCTAAAAGTTTTTATCTCATTTCTATATTTCTATATATATATATAAAGAGTTACCTTTTTGTTGACAAATTTAGTTTACCTTAAACCTAGGCATAATAAAAGTATTATATAATGTTGATGACTTAAGACATGTCTTAATTAGATTAGCAATTATATTTAAATTATATTTATATTTAAATAAACATTATATATATATTTAATATTTTTCAGTTCATGTGAATTTGATTTTAAATAGACCTCATTAACTTCATATTATCTAAAAACAAAGCTGGTATATCGATGGCAGCACTGCCAGATGTTGAGAGTTTTAGGTAAAAGATGGAATTTGCCCCCAGGTTTTTGTTGAAGGGGACCTGGGTGGGGTGGGGGGGGGGGGGTCCCTGCTTGGAGTTTTCTGGAATAGGTTTTCTTTCAACATCAAATTTAGACTTACAATCTTTGGCCCAATGCATTCCTCTATGGTAGCGAGGGCAGATTTTTGGAGGTTTTTTATTTTTATATATTTTTTTCTTTTTTTTTTAGCTTTCTTAGGGCCACCCCTTTTTAAATGGTTCTTATTTCCACATGTAAAGCATTCTTTATTTCCCTTTCTTAAGGCAGCAGCTATTGTTTCAGCTACCATTTGCATCTTTTGAGTTTCTAGTCCTAGATTGTGACAAGCCTTCAAATAATCAATAATAGTCCCTGTCTCACGAATTGGAGCTATAGCTTTTTGACATTCCTGAATTGCATTTTCATAAGCAAGTAATTTCTCTAGTTGCCTTTTGGCTTCTTCTCCAATTACAGTACGGGAAATAGCAGTTTCTAATCTAGCTAAAAAATCAGCATACATTTCATTAGATCCCTGAACTTTAAATAAGTGATGAAGTAAAGTAGAAAAGTGATGAGGCTTTCCAGCTGTTTTACCCATGTCTTAGTACTTACCGGCCTCAATAGTCCCTGGGGTCACTCCGTCCAAGAATCTGCCTATGTGTACCAAGTCCTGTTCTGGGCGCCACTTGTTGAGGTCCTTTAATGGACCAGAACCTGGTGGTCTGGAGTCGATGATAAGAAAGTAAAGGAGAGAAAGAGGCTGATATTCCTTGGTTTACACAGAAAGCCAATAAAGCCCCTGGCACAGGGCTTGCTCTGTTCACGGAGGCCTCAGGCACCTTCTTGATGGGGTGAAGGCGCAGAGTGCCTTCTCGAGAGGGTCTTAGAAGCCCGGGCAGGAAAGTGCACTCAGAGGGCCTCTGCGCTCCAGGGGATCAGCCTGAAAAAGAGAGAGGGAGAGAGAGAGACAGAGAGAAAGAGAAAGAAAGACACGGGGACCTGAGTTCTGATGGAGCAAAGGTGTTTTAATCAACATGGTGTGGGCATATATACTGTCTTACAAGGTAGTTACTCTCAGCAAAGATAAAGATTAAAATTCCTGACTTACAAAACATAGGCGATCCATATTAAAGAGAGAGAGAGTTGTAAACAATCACTTTTACCGTACGGTTCACAAGAAGGAAGAGGGTACTTATCACCATATAGAAACACTAATGAAGGAAATGCCTGGATTCCTCAGTCCCGGGAGAGGCTTGCCTCTCCTCTTAATTCCTGAACATTCAGGAATTACTAAGGAACAGAGAATTCCTGATAGATCCAAAACAGCACACAGGAAGCCTCCTGTTAAATGCTTCCTGACACTCTTAGTTGAAGACTACAAGATAAATTACCAATAAAATACGTGCTCAGCCCGAGTTCTCGCGGAGTTGCTTCTCTGGGAGCTTTCCCTGTGCTGTCCATCATAATCCTGTGTTTGTGAGAATTATTCAGTGTCAAACGGCCACAATTGGTGCCCAAACAGGGACCTGAACAGGGACCACCTGGAGGTTTGCTTCTCACCTGTCCCTCAAGCCCGAGCAAGGGAGAAAAAGGACATCCGCTCATCCAGGTAGGAACTATGGTCTTTAAAGCTAGCAACAGAAGAAGCCTTCTAGATGGCACAGTACTTTCACTTTCTCTTTCTGTTGTGGTTAATTCTCTTTTTCCTCAACAGCTTGCACATAAGTATCAGCTTTCCTTTCTGCTTACTGCTGCTGGGTGTAAGGTTTCTGACTCAGACTTAACTAAACTTCTTAATGTGATTTATACTTGTTGTCCTTGGTATCCACAAGAAGGTTTTTTGAAAATGTCTGATTGGGAACGAGTAGATCATTGGTTAAGAATTGGTGTGGGTATTGTAAATGTACTGCATGTAAACACTTGGAATTTATGCTGTTTCTGCCACAGAAGAGCGAGAAACTCCTTCAGTTCAGTTCAGTTCAATTGCTCAGTCGTGTCCACTCTTGCGACCCCATGAATCACAGCACACCAGGCCTCCTTGTCCATCACCAACTTCCAGAGTTCACTCAAACTCATGTCCATTGAGTCGATGATGGCATCCAGCCATTTCATCCTCTGTCGTCCCCCTCTCCTCCTTCCCCCAATCCCTTCCAGCATCAGGGTCTTTTCCAATGAGTCAACTCTTCGCATGAGGTGGCCAAAATATTGGAGTTTCAGCATCAGTCCTTCTAAAGAACACCCAGGACTGATCTCCTTTAGGATCGACTGGTTGGCTCTCCTTGCAGTCCAAGGGACTCTCAAGAGTCTTCTCCAACACCACAGTTCAAAAGCATCAATTCTTCAGCACTCAGCTTTCTTCATAGTCCAACTCTCACATCCATACATGACTACTGGAAAAACCATAGCCTTGACTAGACGGACATTTGTTGCCAAAGTAATATCTCTGCTTTTCAATATACTGTCTAGGTTGGTCATGACTTTCCTTCCAAGGAGTAAGCGTCTTTAAATATTATGGCTTCAGCCACCATCTGCAGTGATTTTGGAGCCCCACAAAAATAAAGTCTGACACTGTTTCCCCATCTATTTCCCATGAAGTAATGGGACCAGATGCCATGATTTCAGTTTTCTGAATATTGGGCTTTAAGCCAACTTTTTCACTCTCCTCTTTCACTTTCATCAAGAGGCTTTTTAGTTCCTCTTCCCTTTCTGCCATAAGAGTGGTGTCATCTGCATATCTGAGGTTATTGATATTTCTCCCGGCAGTCTTGATTCCAGCTTGTGCTTCTTCCAGCTCTTGGGCTGATCTTATTCCTCTGCCAGAGGCATCTCCACCACCTCCTCATATTATGTCTAAACCTAACTCTATAGAATCAACAAAGACTTCTTTACCAGTTCATGAATTTACTCAAGGACTTGCTTGATCACTTCCTAACCTTTCCCAATGTTCTCTTGTAGAAAACGTGGTTAGCAAAGGCGTAGAGATGGAAGGGACTATTGATGCTTTCCCTGTCCTTATCAGGACAGGGCAACCTCCTCATCATGAATCTCTTCCCTTTACTGTTTTTAAGGAACTGAAATGCAGTATTCATGACAATGGTATCTCTAGTTCATTTACTAAGGGATTATAGAAAGTACAGGTGGTGGATACCAAATGACTCCCTGGGATTAGTAAGCACTTGTAAAAATGACTTTACCTACTGCTCAATGCTCCTTATAATTACAAGGATATAGAGATTATTGTACTACTATTGTTTTAAATAATCTTCAAAATGGCATCCCTATTAATGTAGATATGCTTATGGGAGAAGGACAATACAGTGACTGTGGCTATGAAATCCCATGAGCTGAGGAGCCTGGTAGGCTACAATCCATGGAGTCACAAAGAGTCAGACATAACTAAACAGAAGCAGCAGTGATAAAGAGGAAAAGAAACAGAAAAACAGATTCTGAGGCTATTATGTGGACCTAGCATATTCAATGGAGAAGGCAATGGCACCCCACTCCAGTACTTTTGCCTAGAAAATCCCATGGACGGAGGAGCCTGGTAGGCTGAAGTCCATGGGGTCGCTAGAGTCAGACACGACTGAGCGACTTCACTTTCACTTTTCACTTTCATGCATTGGAGAGGAAATGGCCACCCACTCCAGTGTTCTTGCCTAGAGAATTCCAAGGACGGGGAAGCCTGGTGGGCTGCTGTCTATGGGGTCGCACAGAGTCGGACATGACTGAAGCGACTTAGCAGCAGCAGCATATTGAAAAGCAGAGACATTACTTTGCCAACAAAGGTCCGTCTAATCAAAGCTATGGTTTTTCCTGTGGTCATGTATGGATGTGAGAGTTGGACTGTGAAGAAGGCTGAGCGCTGAAGAATTGATGCTTTTGAACTGTGGTGTTGGAGAAGACTCTTGAGAGTCCCTTGGACTGCAAGGAGATCCAACCAGTCCATTCTGAAGGAGATCAGCCCTGGGATTTCTTTAGAAGGAATGATGCTAAAGCTGAAACTCCAGTACTTTGGCCACCTCATGTGAAGAGTTGACTCATTGGAAAAGACTCTGATGCTGGGAGGGATTGGGGGCAGGAGGAGAAGGGGACGCCAGAGGAGGAGATGGCTGGATGGCATCACTGACTTGACAGACATGAGTCTGAGTGAACTCCGGGAGTTGGTGATGGACAGGGAGGCCTGGTGTGCTGCGATTCATGGGGTCGCAAAGAGTTGGACATGACTGAGCGACTGAACTGAACTACTGTTAACCATTCTCATCCGTTTTTTTCTAATAAAAGTGGAACTTTATTTGCAGGAAGGTCTGCCCTCTTCCCCAATAACTCAGTTGGTAAAGAATCCACCTGCCATGCAGGAGATCCCGGTTAGATTCCTTGGTCAGGAAGATCCCCTGGAAAAGGGATAGGCTACCTACTCCAGTACTCTTGGGCTTCCCTTGTGGCTCAGTGGGTAAAGAATCTGCCTGCAATGCGGGAGTCTTGGGTTCAATCCCTGGGTTGGAAAGATCCTTCCTGGAGAAGTGAATGGCTACCCACCCCAGTATTCTGGCCTGGAGAATTCTATAGATTGTATATAGTCCATGGGGTCGCAAAGAAACTGTATATAGTCCATGGGGTCGTAAAGACTGAGCGACTTTTACTTTCACTTTTCAAGCTAATTGCAGTGTTAATACATTCTGAGCCTCCAAATTTTCAATTTGTCAGTCAATAGCATTTTGTAATTTTCCTACAAAGTTCATGTAAGGTTCATTTGCTCCTTGTTTTATAGCAGAAAAGGATCTCTGTGGGACGGTAAGATTGGGTAAACAAAGCCAAGCTTTATGAGCAGCTTCAGAGGTTTGTGTAAAAGTTGGAGCATCCACATTAGTTTGAAAAGCCACAGTCATGTATTGTCCTCCCATAAGCATATCTACACTAACAGGTATGCCATTTTGAAGATTATTTAAAGCAAGAGTAGTACAATTAGCTTATGAGATTGCAAATGAAGATTGTAAATGAGACTTGCAGCCCATTTGTAATTTGCCAACAACTAATACAGCAGAAATGTTAAAAGCTTGTGAAAATATAGGAACAGAATCCCATAAAGCTTCTATGCTGGCCACTGCATTAATTTCTCAAAAATGTTTTAACTGTGGCAAACCTAGACATATGCAAAAAAACTGCCATTCTGGTCCAAAAAAAAACCTTCTCAAAAATGTCCTCATTGCAATAAGGGCTTCCATTAGGCTAATCAATGCCATTCCAAATAATAAGGGGCAGCCTTTGTCGGGAAACTACTGGATGTGGCCAACCCTGTGCCCACAGCAAAAACAGGGGACAAACAAAGAAGAGACTTGAAACATGAATGCCCCAGAATGGAATCCCAACAATCCCTTTCTGAACACCAAGATGGCTCAAAACAAAAACTAATCTCAGATTTAAATGCTGCCACAACTGGCAGTACAGAATTGGACCTTGTTATTACTGAAAGTTGTCCTTTTGATATTATCGATGAAGTTAAATGTATTCCTACAGAAGCTAAAGGTATAGTTGAAATTATTTTAGGCTGCTCCAGCATAACTATGAAAGATATTCATATTTTGCCAGGAGTTTGATTCTGATTACACAGGCAATAGGCAAATTATGGCTCTCTCACATACTTATCAGACAGTAGAGAAAGGGGAAAAACTTGCACAATTATTATTCTTGCCTTGTTTTGTGCCCTCAACAGAAAAGAAGTCCTTTCCTGGATGTTTTAAATCTATGAATGTGGCTTACTGGACTATGCTAATTGACTCAAACCACCTCATATTAACTCTAAAAATTCAAGACCTTTCTTTCAAGGGTTTAATAGACACAGGAGCTGATGTAACTATCATCACAAGACAGGAATGGCCCTCCCACTGGCCTTTAAAAAAGGTCCATGGACAAATGTTAGGTATTGGGGGATTCCAAGAAGATTATCAAAGCACCTTTCCAAAAATCTGTACAGATCCAGAAGGGCATGTTGTTATTAACCATCCTTATGTCATGAATATTCTTACAACTTTATGGGGATGAGATATATTACAAGAGTATCAACTGAAACTGCAAACAAATTTATCCTAAGGGCCACTGCTATTATACCACATTACCCATTATCTGGACTGATGGCCCCTCTGTCTGGATAGAGCAGTGGCCCATGACTAAAGAAAAAAATAGGCATATAGAACAATTGGTTAAAGAACAGTTAGATGCAGGACATATAGAGCCTTTCATGAGTCCATGGAATACTCCCATCTTTATTATCCCCCCAAATCAGGAAAATGGCTTTTAATTCATGATTTAAGAGCAATTAATGCTCAGATGCAACCGATGGGCTCGTTACAACCAGGTATTCTAAATCCCTCTCTAATTCCAGAAGATCATGCTATAATAATTATAGATTTTAAGGACTGCTTTTTTTTTTTTTTTTTTTTTACCATATCCTTATTTCTTGAAGATAAACAGAAATTTGCATTTTCAGTTCCTAATATAAATAATCATCATCCTTTACAATGGTATCAATGGAAATACTTGCCTTTAGGTATGGTGACTAGCCCCATAATGTGTCAAAGATTTGTAGATCTAATTCTTCAACCATTACAACAACAATTTCTTGATGCCTATACTTATCATTATCTGGAGGACATTCTTTTAGCTCACTCTTCACCACAAAAATTAACAGAAATTCTTTCTTCATTACAGACATATTTGAATTCACAGGAATTAATTATAGCTCCAGAGAAAATCCAAAGCATGCCCCCATGGAAATATCTTGGCTTTCAAATGTTACAGAAAACAATTACTCCTTTATAATTTTCTTTCACAGTTCCAGAAGCATTAACAGTTTATTCTTTACAGCAATTCTTGGGTCACTTAAATTGGGCACAACCTAGCTCAGGCATCCCAATATATGCAATGTTTCCTTTATTTCAATTATTACAGGGGAATGAAGACCCTACTTCACCCTGCTGTTTTTCTCCTCAACATTATGCTTATTACAATTCAGCACTGCTTATGCCAAACATTTTCTTGACAGGTGTGTTCCTTCACATCCTTTTTCACAGATTCTTCTTTCACAAAACATACTCTTACAGCAATACTTGCTCAAATCTTACCTAAAGAGATAAACATCATTGAATGGATACATTAATCAACCAAAATACTATATCCTTCCTTATCTGCAGGCAAGACTACATCTATTACAGCAAAGATGCTTACATCTCTGTCACCTTACTGGCTCAGATCCACAATTTATATGGGATTATCTAGAGAAAATGTGGAATCATTACATCAAACTAATGAACAATTTCAAATTTCCATATCAGATTTTACAGGGGAATTTATTTACAACTTGCTGATGGATAAAATAATTTCTATTTTATCATTAGTCCCCTTTTCTTTACATCCTATTATTTCTAAGCATCCTATTCCTAACCCTCTATACAAATGGCAGTCAAACTCACTTACCCTCTATACAGATGGCAATCAAGCTCGAGGAACAGTAACCTGGAAGGAAACCTCAGGATGAAAAAAGATCTTTACCAGCCCCCAAGCTTCCCCACAACCTTCTGAATTAGTGGCTGTCTTGCTTGTTTTACAAACCTTGCAAACTTCCTTTAATCTCTCAACAGATTCCTTTTATGTTGTCAATATCATTCGACAAGATGCCCAATTCTATTTTAAATACTTCAATAGATAAACCGTTACTCTCCCTCTTTGTTTCTGTTCAAACTCTTTTAACTAAATGACAACATCCTTTCTTTACAGCTTATATTGAGGACATACACAATTTCCTGGAGCTCTTGTTTGGGGGATCAGCAAGCCGATTCATCTCTTCACCTTGTAGAATCATTGTTTACTGAGGCCTTTCAATCACATCAGTTCTTCCACTAGGGTGCCAAGGCACTACATAAACCATTTGCTCTAACCCTAATGCTGCTGCTGCTGCTAAGTCGCATCAGTTGTGTCCGACTCTGTGCAACCCCATAGACGGCAGCCCACCAGGCTCCTCCATCCCTGGGATTTTCCAGGCAAGAGTACTGGAGTGGGTTGCCATTGCCTTCTCCAATGCATGAAAGTGAAAAGTTAAAGTGAAGTTTCTCAGTCGTGTCCGATTCTTCCAGACCCATGGACTGCAGCCTACCAGGCTCCTCCATCCATGGGATTTTCCAGGCAAGAGTACTGGAGTCGGGTACCATTGCCTTCTCCACTCTAACCCTACAGGAAGCCAAAGAGAGAAGAGAAGCCTGTCCCACATGTCAATTATTAACTCGTTCTCTCCATGAAGCTGGCATTAACCCTCACGGTCTTTCTTCTAATGAGTTATGGCAAATGGATGTAACTCATTATCTTCCATTTAAACCATTTCACTCTGTCTGTGTAACTACTGATAACATTTTCAGGCTTTTTGTGGGCTACTGCACAACGAGGAGAACAAGCACATCATGTGCGAGCTCGCCTTCTTGAATGTTTTGCTATTCTAGGACATCCTCAAACCATTAAAACTGATATGCTCCATCATATACATCTCATAAACTTCAGGATTTCTTTTGTCTGTGGGATATTAAACACATCACAGGTATTCCTCACAACTCTATTGGGCAAACCATTATTGAACGTGTAAATGGACTACTGAAATTATCTTTAAATAAACAGAAAGGGAAAGAATTAACTCCTCCTAGGGAATGATTACATTTGCCTTATTCGCTCAATCACTTGTCAGTATCCAAAAATTCTTCATAATCAGCTGCTGCTAGACATTTTACTCCTCCACATTCTCAAGAATACCCTCTGATACTTTCTAAACAACTACCCTCTCCTATTTGGCAAGGACCTGTTAAGTTACTAACATGGGGAAAAGGATATGCTGCTGTTTTGTCTTCATTAAGTTCACTTTGGATCCCTGTCTGTTGTGTGAAATCCTATCATGAGTTGGTGCCAAGGACTTCAAGATCCATTACCAGAGTTTTGTCTATTGACACCTAGATGACTCCTTCTGGCATGCCTCCTCTGAAAAGACTGAGGGATAATCATCCACCAGCTGCTGACATTACTTAGGGGTGATATTAAACATCTTACTTAAAGAGCTGAAATAGCTCTTGTTAATACTGGCACACCTATTATTCCTGAAAATACGTTGCTTTCCCTTCTAGCCACTATAGCTGCTCACTTTGCCCACAAGGTATGGCTGTTTTGGGTTAGTTTTTTACTTCTGTTTTTCACTAGATTTCCTGCTCATATACTACCTAATAATAACTATACATACTGGGCTCACTTAATGAACCCCCCTTTAATTCTCTATTGTCACATGGGAAGATCCAGAAATTCCTATTTCTAACAATGACTCCACCATTACTGGGGGAGAATGGCTTTCTCCCACATCTCCTTTACCTATGCACACCTTAGATTCTCCTTGGACCATCAATGCATCACATCTACCCTTAGGCATAACTAATTCAACAAATGCACAGATATGTGCTTACGCCAGCACTCAACAGTATATGAATAATATGATAAGACCCCCCAAAACAGGATCTCAAATCCTTACCATTAAACATGAGACATTTATGTTTACTGCTGGCTTCTTAGGAAACTTAACATCTGGAATGTCTCACCCTAAACCATCAATCCCATTATGTACTCAAGCCTGGGTTGATATGGGACAGTTTGACAGATTTAATTGGTACGTCTGCCGATCTAGCAATATTTCCACACAGCTCCTCCTGACTGATAGTTATACTATAGAAAATTGGGGTCCACAAGGATTATTAGTTCGAGATAGTAGCAGAACTTGGCATGGTCAGATTTGGAATTGTTTCTTCCCTTTTACTATAACAAATCTGATCCTTCATGGAAAGAAGGAAGGAAAGAAAGAAAGCGAGCAGGAATGAACAACAATGCAAGAATGTAAGAGAAAAATCTGAGAGTCAAGTAGAATAGTATAGAAAGTAACAGTTCTATCCTGGACATGCTGCTGGATATGCATAAGCATATGGAGTTGACCCACTGGTCAAAAATGAGCAGACACTGGCAGAGTGTCCCCCCCAGTACACCTGGTTCATGGCATCCCACAGGCCTGTTAAGGACCGAGACCTAACTCTACACCTTTGCTAACCTTATCAAGTCCCTTTGTGGTCATCAGCTGAAACTGTTCACCTCAGATTGGAACTTGAACCCACTTGACAGGGACTCAAACTCAGCTAAGACCATCTTTCAACTGAGATCACACACTTGGTTTAAGGACTTAATGAAGCTCAGATTCTTGATGTCTCATCACTGAAAGAATTCAGACACTCCACAGACAGAATGTGGGCCATCTTAGAAGGTAAGAGTGGCCTTGAAATATGGCATGATTAACTTTTATGGGCTGGGTAACTTATAGGCTAATGTGTGAGAGAATTATTCCAGTTATTTTGGGGAGAGGATGGAGATTTCCAGCAATTGGGCCACCCACTGCCTGTTTTGGGTCTTTGATAGCCTTGGAAATGTCATGGTGCAGATGGCTGTGTCACTTAGCTTGCTGATGTTTATGATGAGAGTATACTGAGATTCAAAGTGTAGTGGAAGTAGACTAATTGTCGCCTTTGACTGATTTGCTTCTAGTCACTTTATGTCATGTCCTCAGGCTCTGTCATTCTTGTAAAGTGTGTCCGCTGCCTTCTTCCCTCTTGTTTCAGTTATTTCTTGCCTCAAAATCTTATCTCCAAATTTATTGGCCTGTTGTGTGGCAAGCAGAGCAAGCTTGGACTTGATCATAATTTCTGCCACCATCAGGTTAGGTAGGGTCCTCTGGGATGCCCAGAAGATTCCTACAGGGGCTGGTCCAGGGGAGCTTTTCAAAAGGAATGACTTTAAAAGCTGAACCACATGTTCAGTTGAGCTCTCAGTAGAGGGAGAGGAAAAGTGGAGAACAAAGGGAATTTTAGTAGGAAAAAGGCAGGGGCAGACTCTGAGAGGGAGGAAGAGGCTGTTAAAGGGAAAAACCACAGGCCCCAAATGGCATCACTTGTTTTAAATCCATGATGCCAAACCTAAATTTAATACCTGGGTTAATTATAGTTTCAGCCTTTACCAGAAATGTAATCTTAACCAATGAGTTTCGAATTTTTTTATCAGCACCAATGAGGTAATTTGATGGGCCTTCTATACCTGTCAGAGAAGGAAGAGCATCTGCAGATAAAACTGAAAGGTTGCTGCCACAAGCCATGAACACTTGGATTCGTGGCCTAAGGAGGAGAGGAATTCAATCTGGGGCCAGAGACAAGGCTCAATTACTCAAAACTTTTTGTGTAATAAAGTTTTATTAAAGTATAAAAGAGATGGTGAAAACTTCTGACGTAGACGTCAGAAGGGGACAGAAAGAGTGCCCCCTTGCTAATTTTTAGCAAGGAGTTATATACCTATTAGCAAGCTGCTACTTAGAGAAAAGAAATGCCTCAAAACTGAGAGACTGGCACCGGGCCTCTCACCTCCAACATGTATTTTGAGATAGCATTGACTCACTCAAGGTGAGTCATCTGGAGCCAAAAAGCCATTGACGTGAATCTTGAAGAAAGGCAGATTTCCAAGCAAATACATAGTTCATTAACAGAGCTTAAGGAAGACATTTCCATGAGAAAAATGCGTTGGTTAGCTCAAGGTTTGAGATAAAGTTAAGTTCAGGTGGACCAGGTGTCACCATGACAACACAGGATTAGAAAAGAGAAAAAAAAGAAGTCTTCCACTTGCAGTTTATTTCCTCCTGTCACTTGGGGACCTCTGTCTGGCCTTCCTACTGAGGCTATTAACACTCTCAAAACCCTTGCTCTTGCCTTTCCTTCTCCACTAAAAGATGTCCTGGTCTAAAAATAATCCTTTTTTTTCTTTCGCTAATAGCTCCCTTGCTCCTCCATTTCTCCTATAAAAACCTGTTTCGTGCTACCCTGGGAGCACCTTCCAGATTGCTAGATGAGATTGTGCCCTGTTCATGAATCATTGAATAAAGCCAATTAGATCTTCAAATGTACCTGGTTAAACTTTGTATTTTAACAAGAATTTTAAAAAGTCTTGTTTTCCCACGGGAAAGTTTTGAAGGGATCTTGGCAGGGTTTCCCAATTCCTTGCAGGAAAAGGGGTGGGAACAGTGAGGGGCTGCTATGCAACTCTACAGGTTGCAATCCCTGATGCTGGGAAAGGTTGAGGGCTTGAGGAAAAGGTGAAACAGGATGAGATGGTTGGATGGCATCACCAACTCAATGGACATGAGTTTGGGCAAACTCCAGGAGATAACGAAAGACAGGGAAGCCTGGCATGCTGAAGTCCATGGGGGTGGCAAAGAGTTGGACATGACTGAGTCACTGAACAACTGGGTTCTGGTAGCTCAGCTGGTAAAGAATCCCCCCACAGTGCAGGAGACCTGTGTTCAACCCCTGGGTTGGGAATATCCTATGGAGAAGGGGAAGGCTACCCACTCCACTATTCGGGCCTGGAGAATTTCATGCACTGTATAGTCCATGGGGTCACAGAGTCAGACACGACTGAACAACTTTCACTTTTACTTTTTGGTCTCTTTACCTGTTAAATGGAGATTATAATACTTTCTTCTTAGGAGATTATAATACTTTTCTTTCTTTCTTCTTATAATAGTTCAAATTGGATTGGATC
Source organism: Bos grunniens (assembly GCF_055505025.1). Lineage (NCBI taxonomy): Eukaryota > Metazoa > Chordata > Mammalia > Artiodactyla > Bovidae > Bos > Bos grunniens. The sequence continues at coordinate 24,651,656 of NC_141189.1, forward strand.
AGTTTTCTCAAAAGTGGGTTTCACAATGGGATTTTAGATGAGCAATTTTCATGGTCATGATTATTTTGTTGTTATTGTCAACTAATGACAAATTGGCACTTGCTAAGGGCATTTGCCATCTGCCCCTGTGGAGATTGAACCCTGTGCTCTTGCAGCTATTGACCTTCAACAAGACCTAGAGGGAGTTCAAAGTGGAGAATGACGCAACTAATCCTTTTGTCTTCTTACATCTAGAAAGGTTGCAGAAACCAGTAATCGAGAAACCAAGCACCACACTCAGAGAGTTGGAGAACTCAGGTTTATTATGCCGGTGGGCCCAGAGGAGTTAACACTCCAAGCTCTGAGCCCTGAGCAAAGGAGTTACAGAGTTTTTATAGACAGACTCTAGTGGGCCACACTAGCTGCTAATAGGCTGGTTTAAATTCAGGGGTTTTGAGAGCAGGAGCAGCAGTCAAGATGGGGAGGGGGATGCCTGAGCTTTACACAGACAGGTATGATCAAGCATGTTTGCAGGGGCCAGGCAATTGCAAAGAGCAGGACAAGGGTAAGTGAGATAAGCTCCAGTTCCTAGTATTGTAAGTCCCCACTTTCTGAGACTATGTGACCTACCTATGTGATCCACACTTTGCAAGGAGCAGGCTGAGTTACAGAGGCAGAACGAGCAGGAGGTTATGTAAAATTTTAACTTTTCCTCTGCCTTCCCCTCTCTTGATGCTTCTATCACTCATTGTAGAAAACATCATCTCATGTTTTGGTAGGACGTTCAGAGTGCCCCATTATTTCGGGGTCTATTGAGGTATTACCATTTGTAACTTCATGGATTCAATCTGAGAGGTTATGAACTGGGTAATAGCATTGAGAATACAAGGGCCAAACAAGAGCGTCGCAAAGAGCATGAAGAGAGGACCTGTTAAAGGGAGAAATCACGATGCCCAGCTCCAGACATTGTTCCAGTCACCCCAGGAATTAGCTAGTTTCTCTCTCTTTTTTATGATTTGTTCCTTTAGCTGTTGGACCATGTCCCTGACTATTTCTGATTGGTTTACATAAAAGCAGCATTCTTCATTCAAGAAGAGGCAGAGTCCTCTCTTTTCAGCTGTCAGTAGGTCTACTAGTAGGTTGACTAGTCAACTTCTGGAGTGACTAGAGTAGGGCTCAGCATCCTTTGTGTATGAGGGCCATTGTGTTTGGAACCGGAACTTGAGGAGGTTTTGGGGGTCCCAAACTGCTTTCCAGGTGTCCTCATCACAGGAAGTAGCTGCCTTCTTGACTCTGACATGGTGGATCCCAGGGATGACACCTATAACTTTAACAGCAGTAGGGGTTGCCAGGATGACCATGTGAGAGCCTGTTCAAACTTGCTGAAGTGTTTTTTTTTCCCCTAATCTTTAACCCTCATCAGACCTTTAACCCTCTCATCAGACCTCATCTCCTGGCTGATAGGGATGAACCCAATTGCCCAAAGGACTGGGTGTCCTTTCTAAGTTTTCTCAGGTGATATGGCAGAAGACTTTTCCAGGGCCTGGAGATGTTGGGACACCTCCAGTTCAGCTGGTTGTTGGTGGTCTCCCTTGAGCATTTTTATCATTAGGGGTGGTCTCCCATGTAAGATCTCAAAGGGACAAATAGCCTGAGGACCTTGGGGTGCATTTACAGAAGGAGATGAGAGTCCACAGAATCTGCTAGGCAGCTTGTCCTAGCACTGTCTGGGTGTTGGCCGGGGGTACTCTTATCGTACTGCTACTTGGAGAAACATAAGAAAGATTAATAGAAGTAGTAAAGCTGCTAGGGGGGCTAGCCAGGAGAACCAGGTCCAGACATTGGTTTGTGACATTCGTGTTTCTCTATATATGGGAAGATGCAAGAATTTGGACTCATAAAAATCTTTACCTGAAAACATCTGAGTATCTGAAGGCCTGTTTTTCCAGGGTTTTCCCAGAGCACAGAGTGCCTTATTTTTTGTTTTCACCCTGAACTCCTTTCAAGGGGGTGTTGAAGGTCAGCATCTTATAGTGGTCCTATTTAATCTTTGTAGAGGCAGCTGGCAAGGGCCAACTTCCAGTCAGCAGGGCCCCTTCATAGCTACATATTTGACCATGTTTTGGGGCATTTCATAGTCATTGTGTCCCATGGTGCTGGGAAGGCTCATTCCCAGGTCTAAGAAAGATTCCATTGACAGGCCACTCAATGTCTTGTCACTAGACCAGGCCTTGTAAGCAGCAAAAGTCTCTGGACCATACCTATCTTAAACTAGCCTCTTGGAGTAAGAAAATATTTCCTCTCGTTGTTTCTTCCCATATCTAGAGATACATTATTACAATTATTGGTCTCATATGGAACTTCATATCAACATTTTATCACAGGCTCAGTCACACATTTGGTAACATAAGAAATAATCTTTGGAAGCAAGCTACATAGAAAATAATATAGCTAGCAGTTATTAGTAAAGTCAAAAGCAAGAATTTAAGTCAAGAACTTTCACTGGATATAGCCCAGTATGCCCCAGGTCATCTGACTCAGTTAAATGATTATAGACAAGTGTCAAACGCCTGGCTGTACATCATGGAGCATCTGACCTTTATCCAAAGATTGGTTACTGAGATAAGCTTTAGAAAAAAATCTGATTGTCCTTTTTAATAACTTAATTAAGCCTTTTAGCAATATAACATAACAAAGAACTATTTCAGAAGTGAGTCTTAGTAAGTACAGGCCTTAATTAACAAAACTAGAATTTAATATTCAGTGAAACATAATTTTTTCTTTTCTTGGAGAGTTCATTGTGAGGCCATTAACACTGTAGCCAGGTAAGGCTTTAACCCATCAAATAAAAATGCAGTCTGTCAGGGAGCCAGGAAAAGCCAAGCAGTTGTCTTGGATTTCCCATAGCCCTGGCTCTTTGATTTTCAGCTGTTGTTCATCCATTTTTAATTTCCTGATATAGGACCAGACTATTGCCATGTTTTAAGGACATCAGGATAGCAAAAGTCTAACTGTGACGGGTTATTTTTGTTGTTGTTGAAGCAGAATGGGCTTTGTCTACATGTACCATAATCTTATATAATGTTTATTTACTTTGCCAACATAACAAAAAGATTTTAAAAACAAATATAGCTCACTTAAAGGCAAAGAAATTCATAATCTGTTATTGAAAGCTGTATTTTAAGAAAACTTTCTTTTCTAAACAGAGAGAAGACCAAATCTCAGTTTGGTACACTTACTATTAATAACAAAATTTGTTTATCTGCTTAATCTTAGAAAGTATTTTTCATAAATCTTGAAGAACTAACAGTATTTTTCTAAAGGCATTAGAGTAAAACCATAGAAGGCATGTTTAAAACCTGATTCTATTGCAATTGGCAAAGAAACCTGGTCATAACCCTTTAACATGATAACTAGAATTATAATTGACCATATTTTATCAGGGCATATCAGATCTATATGAATTTCACATAATTTTAGGATATCTATATTAGTAACATCAACCATACAGTATAACATGAAAAGATTTATCACCCATTTAACAGTACTTACCATGTAATTTAACATGTCCAGTGAACCAAGCTAGCTTAAAAGCTCTTTGGGATGTCTCAGGGGCCCTCTGAAGCATCCCAAAGCTAGCTAGAAGTCAAGTTATTTAGGAAGTTTTGTCAATAAATGTCAAAAGGGTTTATAACAGTCAGGTAGGATCATATAAATTACTGCAAAATAATAGTTATTTACTTAGCCAAAGTTAACAAAAGATTTTAAAGGTAAATATAGAACAGATCAATTAAGAGATAAAGAAACTTAAATCTATTATTAAAAGCTGTTCAACATCTGAAGAAAGTATATCTTTTTAACAGAGACAGGCCAAATTAAAGTTTTGCACCCACTTACTTTAAACTCATTTAGGTAAACTTAATTAAATTTATTTTAAACTTAGTTAGTCCTAACCATGCACAAACTTTTTTAGGGTCCATTTTCCACAAACATTTTAATTACTTTCTGTAACACCCACCTGTAAGTCAGACCTACTTTCTTTTCCCTTTATAAAATGTAATTTTGTTTTTTATATCATCTTTATTAAAAACATGCATCTTATTTCCTTATTAGATTAGCAAACAAACATTAATACTAGATATTTAATATTGAATATTTCCCAGTTTACTTTAGCCTGAAATTTATTTAGGTTAATTATTTGTGTATTTAGAATTGTTTGATTTGTAAGCGCTTACTTTTCTTTAGGCCAATTAAATTAGAACTCATTTACAACTTCAACAATATTATCAGAAAAAAAAAAAAAACATACACTGAGACATACATAAATACAGACAGACAGACAGAGATCTTATAGTTTTCTGTTTGAAATTTAAAATATCTCTTTGACTCCTTTTTTTTCTTTGCTTGAAGTTCTCCTTTGCCCAAGGCTGAGGTCTCAGGCAAAGCGGGCTGTGTATTTCAAGGACACGGAAAGGGTTAACTTCAAGCTTTTTCCTAGGCAGGCCTTTTAACAAGCTAGTTGTTTTTAATTGCATATGCAAAAAAAATTGGTTTTGCAGTTTACAAAAGGAAAAATTTCTCTCACTGTGTTCAATCAGCAATCGTGCACTCACAATCATTCAGTGGGTATCACAATGCCTCCCTTCTCCCAAGTCCCCAGGTTTCCTTAACTGTTGCTCCCTTCCTGGGAGCTCCAAGGAGGTTATCAGTCACAATGCCTCCCTTCTCCTGAGCCCCCAGGTTTCTTTAACTGTTGCTCCTTTCCTGGGAGCTCCAAAGAGGTTATCAGTCACAGTGCCTCCCTTCTCCTGAGCCCCCAGGTTTCTTTAACTGTTGCTCCTTTCCTGGGAGCTCCAAAGAGGTTATCAGTCACAGTGCCTCCCTTCTCCTCAGCCCCTAGGTTTCCTTAACTGTTGCTCCTTTCCTGGGAGCTCCAAAGAGGTTATCAGTCACAGTGCCTCCCTTCTCCTGAGCCCCCAGGTTTCCTTAACTGTTGCTCCTTTCCTGGGAGCTCCAAAGAAGTTATCAGTCACAGTGCCTCCCTTGTCCTGAGTCCTCAGTTCTCCCTATCTGATGCCCCTTTCCTGGGAGCTCAGTCTCTCTGGGAGGTACCTCCTGGGAGGTATCAGTCTCCTCTTCTACCCGTTGAGGTAGGACCTAACTGGGAACTGGCCCCGGGGCCTTACCTGATCCTGTGGCCATTCCTGGTGAGTTGGTCTGCCCCTCCAACGAGTCCAGTCAGGGCTCAGCCTTCTAGAGAGTCAGAACACCGATCCGAAAGAGAACCCAGAATACTGTCAGGTGGTGGGTCTCCTTGTTTGTCTCGGGTTCCTTCGCTCCAGCCTGGCCGAGCCACCAATTTGGCGGCTCAAGGGGCTGGCGTGGTTGTAATCTCACTGGGGCCTCCAGAAATGTTGCAGAAACCAGTAATCGAGAAACCAAGCACCACACTTGGAGAGTTGGAGAACTCGGATTTATTATGCTGGTGGGCCCAGAGGAGTTAACACTCCAAGCTCTGAGCCCTGAACCAAGCGTTTTTATAGACAGACTATAGTGGGCAACACTAGCTGCTAATAGGCTGGTTTAAACTAAGGGGTTTCTCCCACAGTCAAGATGGGGAGAGGGATGCCTGACCTTTACACAGACAGGGATGATTACACAGGTTTGCAGGGGCCAGCAATTGCAAAGAGCAAGACAAGGGTGAAGAAGATAAGCTTCAGTTCCTAGTATTCTAAGTCCCCACTTTCTGAGACTGTGACCTGTGTGATCCAGACAGGAGCAAACTGAGTTACAGAGGCAGAACAAGTGGGAAGTTATGTAAAATTTTAACTTTTCCTCTTCAGAAAAGCACTAAATCATTTCACGGTGACACCAGCTCCTCTTGACTAACATAAAAGTTTTTGTAAAAGAAACACTTGATTGCATGGAACTCCCTCACCTCTTTGTGTTACAGAGTCCAAGCTCACTCTTCACCACATTGTAGGCCAATAAATCTGAGAGATGAGAGGTTGAGGCAAGGAAGAGACTTTATTCAGGGAGTCACTGACTGAGAAATAGCAGGCTAGTGCCTCAAAATACCCATCTTGCTGGGGTCTGGATGCCAAGTCCTTTGGTAGAGTCAGAGAGAAAGAAGCAGTATGGAACTAAAGTCCAAAGGCAGAAGAGAGAGGGAGAGGCAGTGGGGAAGTAAAGTGAAAGGGTCTTCAGTCTTGCAAAACATCTCCAAGGGAATGGCCCGTCTTTGGAAGGGGTGTGTTAAGTTCCTATATTCAAAGTTTGTTTGGCAGGGTCACTTTATCTCCCTATAAGGTGAACATAAGCACTTTAGTTTACACATAGGCAGAGGGGTAAGGTCCTTTTAAGCAAGCCTCTATGTATGATTATCCACTCCAGTACTATTGCCTGGAAAACCCCATGGACAGAGGAGCCTGGTAGGCTACAGTCCATGGGGTTGCGAAGAGTCGGACACGACTGAGCAACTTCACTTCACTTCACATGTATGATTATAAAACCACAAAAGCAACAAAAAGCAAGCCAAAGAAACAGGTTCCAACATGAAGTCAGAACTGGCTTCTTCTCTGCAACATTTGGAACAGTTTCTCAGACAGCTCTGAGAAACTGCTCCAAAGAGGTAAGCATGGAAAGGTCGATATATATATGTGATTTTGGTGAAGAAGAAGTTCATGTAATCAAGCACACATTTTTGCAAAAGATTTAGTTAGTCCTGAGGAGCTGATGTCACCATGGAAGTGCTACCAAGTCCAAGCTCACTCTGCTTGCTGCATGAATCTGAGACACAAGGTATTGGGGCAAGGAAGATGACTTTGGAAAGCCCCTGAATGAGAAGGTTGAAGAGTGGTATCTCAAAATCGCCATCTTACTAGAGGCTGGATACCAGATTCTGTTATAGAACAGAGATGGGGGGAGGTGAGAAAATAAAGCAAAAAGGCAAAATAGAGAGACAATGAGAAAGTAAAAAGGGCCGTGTGTGTGTGAAGTCGCTCAGTTGTGTCTCACTCTGAGACCCCGTGGACTGTAGCCCGCCAGGCTCCTCTGTCCATGGGATTCTCCAGGCAAGAATACTGGAGTGGGTTGCCATTTCCTTCTCCAGGGGATCTTCTCAACCCAGGGATCAAACCCTGGTCTTGTGGATTGCAGGCAGACGCTTTATCCTCTGAGCCACCAGGGAAGTCAATAAGTCTTGTGAATAAGTCTGTCTGGGAACAGCCGGCCTCAGGGAAGGGATGTGTTAATCTCTTCTTTCTTGCAGCTATTCACAGGTGGCAGGGTCAGATTATTTCTCTGTGAGCTGAAAAAAGGCACTTTAGTTCCACAGTCAGGCAGAGGGGCAGGATTCTCTGAGGCAGGACATTTTGTATGATTATAATAACAAAAGCAAAGGAAAACAAGTCAATGAAACAGTTCCAACATGGAGCCAGAATGGGGTTTTCCCTGCAACAAAGGAATTTAGTGCTTTTCCAGATAAGAGGAGATGCAAGAATTGGGCTCATTAAAATCTCCTAAAAATATCAAACTATCTGAAGGCCTATTCTGTCAGTTTTCCAAAGCACAGAGTGTCTCGGTCTTCATCTCCACTCTAAACTCCCTCCTGGGCTTGTTGAAGGTCATCAGCCACAGCAGCACATGATTTAACCCTTGTAGAAGTAGACAGCAAATGCCAATTTGTAGTTGACAATCCGCATTAGAAAAAAAGCTAACAGAACTACAGACTCCTCTTTTAATGCATAGTATACTGCTTAGGGTTTAGATGTGGGCATTGAAAGGTAAGTTTCTTTCCAGCACAGACGGTGTGTGGCTAAAGCTACAATCCTGATGGTAGAATAGGAATGAGTAAAGATTGAGGTGAGGATTTCAGCAGAGCCTCTAGCACAATGCTCAGCAAGGAATAAATTGCTGATAAAGTGATAAAATTTGCTATTGCGTCACTACCAATGATTTCTGAGTCAGTGTGCTGGTGGCTCCCTATGTAAGGCAGTTGAGAGCTTTGCTTCTTATTTTTTGGAGCTGAACTGGGCTGAGGCTACTGTGAGAGAATTAACTGAGGGGCTCATTGTGTTGGAGGAGGGGGAGGGCAAGTGGTCCTAAGGGGAAGGGAAGGGAACTGGGTTTCCTCCACCCTTTATTATCTTTGCCTAGTTAAGACTGAAGTCTGAAAAAGGGCCCTGGGTGGAGAGCTTTGAATACAAGTGAAGAACACATTGCTTCAGCCCAGGTGTAGGGAAGTGGAGCCCCGAGAACATCAGCCCGGAATGCAAGGCAGCTGAGGCTTAGAGAAGAAAGCCGTGTAACTACAGTGACAGAAATGATAGGTGCTGCCTCCCCAGGTGTGATTCCCAGGCTTTCAGGGAACTGACATTTTGGAGCTTATTAGGAATTTCAGGAGCACCCAACCAAGACCACAAGCCTCAGTACTAGAGCACTGGTGATGTGAGTTGGACATGCATGTTTTCTTTGCCTCTGGTGACCCCTCCTGTTAGCTGTTGTGCAAATTGCCAGTCCTCTGAACTTCCACCTTCATACAATAATAAAGCAAATTTGCCCAGTTCAGGAATGTCATAAAGAAAAGATATAAAAACAAGTTTTTTCTTTTTTAAGGACTACTGAAATGGTGGGAGGTATGTTTCTCTGATGTAAACCTTCAGTGTCTCCCTAGCACTCATAGAAGAACAAAATTCCTAAACCAGGCTATCCCGAATCAATAGTGAATCAGTAACTGAGATATTTTTCCCTCATGACTAGCAGCAATCTTATGCTGACATGTGCACTTGTGTGCACATACCCTTTCACAAAAATCGTATATATACTGACTTCCCCCCTACCTCTTCTGAGCAGTTCCTCAGAACAATCTGAGAGACTGCCCCTGAGCTATAGTCCTCAGTAAGCCTCCAAATAAAACTGAAATTTACACTTTTTACATGTATTTTTATTTCAATTGACATATCTATAAAATGAGAGTATTAACAATACCTGCCCGATAGGATGGTTGAGAATTTAAAAATTTAGAATTGAGCTGAGTGTGAGCTGTTATTAGAAACACGAAACCTGTCTTTTCCAAACCAAGCTCTTTGCACATGCTGTATCCTGTGTTCAGAAAGCTTGTTCCTAATTTTCTTAGTTTACTTCCACTTTTCCTTTGATACCAGCTCACTGGGAACTTCCTTATGGAAATTGATCTCAGAACCCTGAGTCCTCTCTATCCTTGATCAGTCTCCCAATCTGAATTTTAATCTCTTTGCTTCATGACATTTTTCACATCCATGCCTTATTTGCATTATTCTTCGATGGGTAACATCAACCTCACCATTAGACTGTAAACTCCACAAGGGTAGTGTTGAAGAGGGAAACAGAACAGGCTCCATCTTGAAAGCACGACTCCATCTTGGGCCAGACAGTGGACTTTGAGCTATATGTCCAGTATCTAGGGAAAGGACATACCAACTGGAAAACCAGAGCCCCCTGGATGGAAGAGCCCCAGGGCTCGTACCTAGACTCTCTGTCGCCTTAAAGAATACCCTAATTGTCTGTGTAACCGAATAGAATCATAAATTCTATTATGTTTTTTGGGGTATGACCACAGGCCTATTGATAATTGTCCACTATTAACCACCTAGGCCTAAGGCATATGAATCACGGGTTATCTTTGACTGTATCTTTCTTTTCCTTTGTTCAGACTAGTTTCAGGGACTTTGGGGAGGTGGGTTTGGACAGGTACACTTAGAGTATATAAAGTTTTCAGAAAAACTGGTCAAGGTCCTTGGCTAGGAAGAGACTCTGGCTTGGGCCCGCCGGTGTAATAAACTGCACTCCACTATCCACACTGTCCTTCTGAGTGAGTGTTTCCCAGAAGGTGTGGCTACAACATTTGGTGCACTGGCTGGGAAACTCCTCACTTTGAGGAGACAACTCCCATTTGGGAGTACTCCGAGGCCTTGTGGCTCGAATCTTCTAGAAGGGGGATGGCGCCTCGCCCCTCTGGAAGGATTCTGCTTCTCAACGCCCAGACCTTTCATGTTAGCAGGTAGTGGATGGCAGCAGGGGAACTGAGCGCTCAGGTGAGGAGGAACCCACCCATCAAGGAGGAAGAGGGGGCCTGATCACCCCCCTGGGAGGAACTAGAAGGGGCACAGACCCACAGGAGACTGGAAGAGGCAGGTGGCGGCAACTGCTTGGTACACAGGTTGATGAGTTGGTTAGGGCTTAGGAAGGAAATTTGTGAATGTCATTTAGGAGGTGGTATCCATGCCGTCTTAGGAAAAATTATTACCAAGCGATCACCAGGGGATTGTTAGGGGAAGAAACTTAGTCTTTGTGTGTTCGTACTCTGCCCTCCCTCAGGAGGTGTCCCATCTGCTGTGAAACTCTTCACCCCCTCGGAATTGTCAGGCTAGAAGGTGGGGGATACATAAGTGAGTACGAATTGGCTTTTCTGGACATGGCCTGGGATGTGGGATATTTAACCCATCTATGTTTTCATCCGCACCTGATTAAACCTACCAAGGCAGAACAGACTTTAAAAGTTAAGGGAGAAACAGTCTTGGACCACGTGGTGTTCTGGTTCGGCTGTGCCAACTGGAAGGTGAAGACATGCCAATCCACCTTCTCCCTCTGGGATCTGGCAGGTAAGGCTCTTCTCACCCCAATCACCGCCCAGTGCTCCACCAGGACTGGAGGCCGCCTTAATGCCTGATCCAGGGCCAGGTGAAGTTCCTGCAGCAGCTGCTGCTCCTCCACCAGCTCTCCCAGAGATTGTAGACCCACCATTTCAGCAGGCTCTGAGCCCAGCGATGGAGACCTCTGGTCAACACCCCTAGGATTCCACCTCAGCCAGACCTCCTAGATTGTATCCACCTCTCCCGGTGAGTATTGATGGGAAGGGGGAAGAAAACACAGGAATTAGACAGAGGCTGCACTCCACCAAGGAAAAGGGGGAAAGAACCCCACTACAGATGTCCCTCAGAGAGCTACAGCAGCTCCAGTTCAGGATGCATGTGGGGCACTACCATCAGCCCCCTGTTATTGCCAGCATTTTCCTCTACGGATGTATTAAACTGGCAGACACATACTCCACCATACTCGGGGGAGCCACAAGCCATGATTAGACTAATGCAGACTATTTTTTGAACCCACCGCCCTACATGGGATGATATAATCCAACTACTAGTCTCCCTTTTCAGCACTGAGGAAAGATACAGGATCCTAACTGAGGCCAGAAAATGGTTAAGAGAAATGGCATCAGGGGTACTGTGAACCCACAGTGGTGGGCAGAACTAGCCACCCCCAATGAGAGGCCTAATTGGGATTGTAAAACAGAGGAAGGGAGGGACCACCTGGAGAGATAACAGGCGGTTATTTTACAAGGCCTCAAGAGGGGGGCCCGAAAACCTATGAATATGGCAAAACCCTCTGAAGTGATTCAAAGGGAAACTGAATCACCCTCTGAATTCTACGAAAGACTGTGCAAGGCCTATAGACTTTATATGCCAATAGATCCAGAGGCCGCTGGGTCTCAGATGGTGATAAATGTAGCCTTTGTGTTTCAAGCCTACCCCAAAAATGTCAGATGGGGGGACACCAAGTGACTTATGAATTTTTATACATCCCTGAATGTCCAGTACCTTTGTTGGGAAGAGACTTGCTATCTAAACTGGAGGGGCACAAGTGACCTCCCCCCACCCAGTGAAACATCCACTCTTCGAGGGGGCTCTACCACCTATTTACTCTCCCTCTCAGTAGCCCCTCGAGATGAATGGAGGTTGCACAATCTCCCGGAAGGGAAACCGGACTGGCTAAACAGTTGAGAGAGAGAGAGGGAGAGTTAACTCAACAATTCCCTGAGGTCAGGGTGGAAAACAACCCCCCTGGGCTTGCAGAACAACAAGTCCCAGTGGTACTAGAACTCAAGCCCAGTACAATTGCATCAGCACTTGCCTTGGGCCTGCCAGACCTTGCTAAGCCATTTACTGTTTATGTGACTGAAAAGGACAAGGTGGCTATGGGAATGTTGTCGCAGACTATGGGGACATGGGACAGACCCATGGCTTATCTGTCAAATAGGCTGGACAATGTTGCCACTGGGTGGCCAGGATGGTGGGCAGTTGCTGTGGTTGCCTTACTGGTCCGGGAGGCAACCAAGCTGACTTTGGGCCAAGATTTGATTGTAAAAATCCTGCATGAGGTCAACACTCTCTTGTGAGGGGACCCTCCCTAAATGGCTGTCGACATCCTGGATTACTCAATACCAGGGACTGTTATGTGAGAACCCCCACGTTACTATTGAGCCTTGTCAGGCCCTGAAGCTGGCCACTCTCCTTCCTGTGGAAGGCCCTCACATGATTGCAAGGAAATCCTAGAAGAAGTTTATGCCAGCAGACCAGACTTGAGAGACCAGCCAATCCAAGACCCAGATTTGGTCCTGTGCACCAATGGCACCAGCCTGGTGAAACAAGAACAGTGACTGTCAGGATATGCTGTAGTCATGGAAGAAACCATCGTTGAGGCTAGCTCTCTGCCATCACACTGGTCTGCTCAATGGGCCGAACTATATGCTCTAATCTGGGCCCTCCAGCTGTCAAAAGGTAAGAAGACAAACATTTACACAGACTCCAGATATGCTTTTGCCACTCTATATGTACATGGGGCTCTGTGTAAGGAGAGAAGCCTTTTGACATCTAGTGAAAAAAGATAGTAAAAACAAAGAAGAAATCTTGACTCTGTTAGATGCTGTATGGGAACCTGAAAAGGTAGCAGTGATGCATTCATTGTTGGGGTCACCAAAAGGAAGACACCCCACAAACACGGGGAAACTGACTAGCAGATAAAGCTGCAAAACATACGGTTGAGAAATTTGGGGCTGCTGGTGGGAGATCTATTAGAACCTTTGTACTCTCAACAATGCCTGAGTTAACTCTGACTCTCCCACAGTATACCCTGGCCCAAGACCAGCTGGCTGAAGCAGAAAGGGCCACCAAAAATGAAAAATGTTGGTGGGAACTGCTGGATGGCAGGTTACTGGTACCCAAGGCATTAGCCCCCACACTGGTATCTCAGGTACACCAGGAAACTCACTTGGGACATGAAAGAATGGAAGAATTAATTTAAAAATATTTCTTAATTCTATGATGTTCCTCCTTATGTAGAATGGAATCCTGGAGCTGTTCTGCTTGCTCACAGGTCAGTGCTGCCCCTGGACATAAGCAAAAGCCTCCAGGAATACAGTTAAAAGGCACTCTCCCCTTTGAACATTTAGAAGTGGACTTTACTGAGATGAAACCCTGCAGACACTATCGTTATTTACTGGTCATGGTATTTACCTTCTCGGGATGGGTGGAGGCCTTCCCCACCTGAACTGAAAAAGCAAATGAAGTGGCTCGCTGTCTGCTTCAAGAAATAATCCCCAGATTCGGGTTCCCAACCAGTATGCTGCTAAGTCGCTTCAGTCGTGTCCGACTCTGTGCGACCCCATAGACGGCAGCCCACCAGGCTCCCCCATCCCTGGGATTCTCCAGGCAAGAACACTGGAGTGGGTTGCCATTTCCTTCTCCAATGCATGAAAGTGAAAAGTGAAAGTGAAGTTACTCAGTCGTGTCCGACTCTTAGCGACCCCATGGACTGCAGCCTACCAGGCTGTTCCATCCATGGGATTTTCCAGGCAAGAGTACTGGAGTGGGGTGCCACTGCCTTCTCTACCCAACCAGTATAGGAGAGCGTCTCTTTAAGTGTCTGGTTGGTTCATTCCACCATCCCAGAACTCTGGGGCCTATATGCAGTGTGTAGTTTCCATTTGATATTTAGAGTTTACATACCTGTTGAATTAAGTGAGCTACTAAGGCAGGGCCATTGTCTGGTCCCAACAGTAGCTGACTTAATTCAACAGGTATGTAAACTCTAAATATCAAATGGAAACTACACATTGCATATAGGCCCCAGAGTTCTGGGATGGTGGAATGAACCAACCGGACACTTAAAGAGATGCTCTCCAAATGTATCATAGAGACTGCTACTAGGTGGACTTGCTTCCAATGGCTCTGCTTAGACTCAGGATGACCCCATGGTCCCATGGCTATTCTCCATATGAAATTGTGTATGGGAGATCCCCTCCCATAATAAAAGAGGTGTCAACAAATTTGCCTCAGGTAAGGGGGGATGAGATTTCACAGCAGATGGAACAACTGGGTAAGGTAATAAATCAGGTAACTAAGTTTGCACAAGAAAATGTGCCATTCCCCCTTGGGGAACAGATTCATGAATTTGTGCCTGGTGAGCAGGTGGCCCAAAATGGAAGGGTCCATATACTGTTGTTCTAACCACCCCTACAGCAAGTAAAGTTGCAGGTGTCACTCCCTGGATCCACCACGTGAGGGTGTAGAGAGAGCATACCATGCAGACACAGAGGATGCCAAGTGGACTATACAAAAGGACCCCACTGACCCCTGTGAAACCAAGATCATCTTAAAGAAGAAAAAGAGATGAAGCTCTACAATCAACTGCTGCTACAAGGACTTGCCGGTATCATCTTGAGACTAACCATAGTTTTGGCACAAGGAAGGACCTGTGCTATAATTAAAGTTGAATGTTGTGTATATATTCCTGATTTATCTGGCAATATATCAGCCACCCTAGATGACATGAAAGGTCAGGTAAAAGCTACGTCTGATGATAATATTCCTTTTTGAACTTCGGTCCTATCTTGGGTGAAGGATGATGTGGAAAACTATATTTATCATTGTTATAGTTGCCTTGATAGTTTCTGCTTTGTGGACCCTGCATTTTACGATGTATTATGAACTTTGTAACCCAAAGGTTGGTATCATTCTCCCAAATTGGCGGTTGAAGAGCTAGGGTGCAATATATACCTATGAATGATGCTCATACTATGAGTTAAGAGCATCAAGAGAGGGGAATGAAGGAGGAAACAGACAGAACAGGCTCTGTCTTGAAAGCAGGACTCCATCTTGGGCTGGACTATGGACTTTGATCTATATGCTCAGTATCTATGGAAATGACATACCAACTGGAAAACCAGACCCCCGGATGGAAGAGCCCCAGGGCTCATACCTAGACTCTCCATCACTTAAAAGAATACCCTAATTATCTGTGTAACCAAATAGAATCATAAAGTCTATTATGCTTATTGGGATATGACCACAGGCCTATTGATAATTGTCCACTATTAACCACCTAGGCCTAAGGCATATGAATCACGGGTTATCTTTGATTGTATCTTTCTTTTCCTTTGTTCAGACTAGTTTCAGGGACTTTGGGGAGGTGGGTTTGGGCATGTACACTTAGGGTATATAAGGTTTTCACAAAAACTGGTCGGGGTCCTTGGCTAAGAGGAGACTCTGCCTTGGGCCCACCGGTGTAATAAACTGCACTCCACTATCTGCATTGTCCTTCTAAGTGAGTTTGTTTCCTGGAACGTGTGGCTACAACAGTGTCATGGGCCAAATTATGCCCCCTTAAAATTTATAGGCTGAAGTCCTAACCCCCAGACCTCTGAAGGTAGTTGTATTCACAGATGGGGGCCTAAAAAGGTGATTAAGCTAAAACGAAGTCATAAATTTGGGTCCTTAATCCAATACAACTATTGTTCTTACATGAAGAGATTGGGATACACATACACAAAGAAGGGGCTATGTGAAGACCCATGAGAAGGTAGCCATCTACAAACCAAGGAGAGAGGCCTCAGACTGAAACCAATCCTACCAACACCTTGATCTGGGATTTACAGGATGAAGAACTGAGGAAATAAATCTCTTTCATTAAAGCTGCCCAGCTCACGGTACTTTGTTATTAAAGCCCAAGCAGACTAATACAGATGACGACCAGTTGGCTTTGCTTATCCTTGTGTGTCCCCAGTCCAGGACTGAGTAGGCACTCAATAAACATTGACCAATGAGTGAATGAAAGTGCTGAGAGTCAGGCAGCAGCACTAGGATCAGTTTCCACCTGCTTCTTCTCTGCATGGTTGGTTTCAGCTGCCCAGAGCCACCCTTTCCATTTCTGGGCTTCTGAGACATGACTTTAGGTCCCTGTATTTTTCCTGGATGAGACAGCATGCTAGCATTTGGAGTTGATGTGTTTGTATATGGAGGAAGAACAAGATATGAGGCAGAGTGTGATATTCAGTGATCATTTCTGTAAAATAATTTTTTTTTCATTAAAAGATTTAAATATATTCACTGAAAAACTTGGAAAATAAAGAAATGTAGGGAAAGGAAAAATCTATCACCCATTATTTTCAATACTGAAGAAAATTTCTGTTAACATTTAGTGTATCTTCCTCCAGACTTTTTTCTTCTGTAGATTTTCCTTTATCATAGAAAGTTGTGGTTCCCCACTATACATATATTATTTTTACTGACAAAATGAATGTAGCCCAAGTTTTTCCCAACACATATTTTTAATGGCCAGCTATAAAACATGGTATTGAGTTAATCTACCACAATTTAGTTAATCATTACTCTATTACTTAGGCATTAATTACCCCCCCCCAATTTGTCACTGTCTTAAACAATTCTACAGTAACTATCTCTTGAATATTTTGTTTTGTAGTGATTTCCAAAGATGGAGTTTCTGAACTAAAGGTATGATTAAATTTTGTGGCCCTGGATATGATTACCAAATAGCTTTATCAAAAGGTTCAAGTGGTTACACTGCCCCTGGCAGTAAGGTCACAAGTGCTCCCAATACTCTGGTGACCTGTCCTTTGGAGGGCTAGCTAAAAGCTTATTAGGAAGTAAGACCAGTGGGCAGCTACTGAGGATACCTCCGGACAGATGAGGAAGTTAAGCCACTGAACAGTTGCTAGACAGGGCAGTGGCTCTGAATTGGTGGTTAATGATGTTCTTTGCTTTCTTCCAGGGTCATCTAATGATGCTAAGGATGCCCACTTGGAGACTGCAAGCCTTTGATTTCAGTAGGGTTGAAAGGATGTTGCTCCAAGTGGGGATTAACCAGTGATCCCACCACTTGCTCTTGGAAGTTTCAGTGACTTATGGGACCTTTCTGGGGTTGCTTCTCATTTTTCCACTCTTGACTTCTCAATTTACTCCTTTGAATCTTTCCAGAAACCGTCTTTGGAAGTTCAGAAACGAAGGCCATCTAGTGACCATAAAAAAAAAACAAACAAAAAACTTTACAATTATCATTTCACAGCAAGACTTTTGTCCTGAAAGAATCATTACCCTCTGACATGTTATTGGAAAGCATCCATGATTCCTGGTTTTCCCCAAATGGCAACAATAAAAACAGCTGGCCTGGAATACAGGCACTTCCCAGAAGCATTTCAGTACCACCCATTGAATCTTGTTTATGCTAATTTTTAGGGCAGGCACACAGTGTGCTAAAAGGAAGGCCCAGTGAAGAAACAGGGAGAAATGGATGAAGCAGCAGCCAGAGTTACTCAGTCTTCACACTCCTAGTGCCTGGCCCTGAGTAGGAGTGCATGGAGCACATACCCATTTGATTTCCCAGCTTTTCAAGTCCTAGAACTTCCAGATGTTTACCTTCCTGGGGTACTTGTATGGAGCAGTCACCCTTTTCACATGCTCCTGGAGTTCTTGGGTTAGTTTCTCTGGGTCATGCGAGGAATAAGCTGGAGAAAGAACTATAAATGCCTTTACCACCTGTTGAAAAAACCAAAACCAAACAAAGGAAAAAACAAAGAATCAGTCCCCATATAACAACTCTTTTATGTTTAACCTAGCTTTGTGAATAAGTGCTTACATTTACCAGCTCAACATGAAACTTTTACCAGTGCCTTGGAGTGGGCCAGCAAATTGGACACCAATTTTTTTCTGTTGTCTGCCTTTTTAGGATCAATTATTGGGAGTAATTATTGGGAATTATGGCTTTTATAGAGTGATTTAGAATCCTATTTACAAAACTCTTCTCCATACATGAAATGACACTGTTAGAAGCCAACATGCTTCTCTTAAGATGACAATACTTTGGAGAGAGGAGTTTCACAGACTCCTTAGGGCTCATAGTGCACCTGTGTGTGCTTAGTTACTCAGTTGTGGCTGACTCTTTGTGACTCCGTGGACTGTAGTCCACCAGGATACTCTGTCCCTGGAATTTTCCAGGCAAGGGTACTGGAGTGGATAGCCATTCCCCTTTCCAGGAATCTTTCCAACTCAGGGATTGAACCCATGTCTCTTGCATTGCAGCCAGATTTGTTTTACCATCTGAGCCACCAGGGAAGTCTTTTCCTAACTAGGAAGGCAGCTAGGAATAGGGTTGGAGAGGCAGGACTGGGGGAAAATTTATACCATTTTCAAGGGGTGGTGGGTCTTTCTGAGACTGCATGTATGAGTATTTGCAATCAGCAAGCATTTTGCTGCACAGCTGTTTCAGGCATCCTGAAACATCCTGGACATTCTGCACCTTGGCTCTCTCTGCCCATATCTTTCTTGCAGGTTGCCTCTTGTTGAGGACAAGAAACAGTCCCAGACTCAGACACAACAGAACATGGTTTCTGATGGAAACCATAGAAGAGTTCATGGAAGAGTTCAAAGGCCAGCATACAACTCTGCCAACAATACCCTCAGCAGTGGTTCATTGTCTTTACACACATTCCAGTGGTGGGCATCTCATACCATTTCAGGTGCAGATAGATCTGGCTTTTAGGAAGGGCCTTCTCTTACTGTTAAAACTACCCAGCATTTATCAAACAGTTTCTATGTGCCAGGTTCTAGTCTGAGCACTATTCTTGGCTTAACTTGAACATACAGGGATTTGTCACAGCCCCAGTTAATTTGGGGCATGCAGGACTAGGCATACTTTTCCAGGTACAATTTCTGTACCTCATAGATGGGACTCTCATCTCCTTCACTGTTTATTAGTGGTCTCAGATTTTGGTGGGTATCAGAATCACTTGGCTAGGGGCTTCTGGTCAAAATGAAGACTCCTTAAGGCAGCATCCCCAATCACTTTGATTCAGCAAGTCTCACTTTAAGTCTAGAAATCTGTATTTTAAACAAAACTCCCAGAAGATGCAGCTGTGAGCAGTCCAGGGTCCAGACTTTGCAAATCACTCCTCTCTCCTGAGGCTTCTGAGGATGTAGCTTGATCTTGTACCAACTTTCATAAAGTAACTACATTATACTTTAGGATTATGCTGGATTTATAGCCACTGAAAAGTTCATGGGTCTGCCTATGAGTTTATTTCTCTCATATTGTCCCTTCTTCTGGCACCCATTGGAAGGTATTTGCATATTTCCTGAGAAAGGCCAGCTTATTAAAATTGGCTCATCTTTCTGATATATCATGGACTTCCCAGATGGTACTACTGGTAAAGAATCTGCTTGCCAATGCAGGAGACACAAGAAATGCAGGTTTGGTCCCTGGGTTGGGACGATCTCTTGAAGTAGGAAAGGGTGCCCCACTCCAGTGTTCTTGCCTGGAAAATTCCATTGTCAGAGGAATCTGACAGGCTACAGTCTATGGGGCTGCAAAGAGTTGGACATGACTGAGTGACTGAGCACATCTGACATATCAAGGTCACTTGGGATACTTAGTTTGTCATCCCTCAAGTTGGCTATCCCTACCAGGTCACAGCCAGCAGTGACCATGTTTGGTGTGCTCACTATACTCTCATCTGCAAATAGAAAAGGACCTTTTATTGGACAGGGTGAATGACAAAGCCCACACCTGCCACCAACATCTCCATCTAATAGCCCCTTTTGGATCCAGTTCCATGTCCAGTTGACACCAAAGTGTTTATATTTTCCCATGGTGTCCCTCTGGAGAGTATTTGTATCCTCAAAGACATGAAGGCAATGCTTAGCCAAAAGACATGTGTTTGTCTGATGGTGGGATTTCAGGCTTTGTGGTACCTGGATGGAGTGAGATATGGGGGAACCTGGGCCTTCCAGGTTACTCTGCTGGGTGCTGGTAGGTACAGAACCAGGAGGGAATGCTCTTGGTTGGACTAGTTACCTCCCCTCTAATGGGGTCCGGGCTGCTGACCACAGCAGACTCCAGGACAGCTGGGTGCTCAGCAAGTGCACTCTCCACCTCAACAGGCCCGATCCGGTAGCTGGAAGAGAAAAACAAACTCTTTCAAGGGTCCTCCTCTGTCCTATGAAGCTTCAAAGGAAGAAGTAAAGTATAGACAACTTGACCTTGAGGAATTGATCACGTCATCATTTCTTCCCATGAACCAAAAGTAGCCATCCTTATCCATGTGGGCTCGGTCCCCTGTGATGTAGAAGTCCCCTCGTTCTGATGCTGCTGTCTTCTCAGGGTTGTCCTGAAAGACACAGTGAGTCCATTAAGGGCCATCTGAACACAGTCATTCAGTACATAAGGCCTAAGCAGTCCCTTGCAGATGTCTGAGGACCCCTCAACAGGAAATCCAGTGGCCAGATCCCCACTGGACAAGGAGCTGTGAATCTGTGGGTTTTCCCTTTTTTAACTGAAAGGAAGCTGCCAGAAAATGATTAAGGACAGATACTCACTACCATCCTTAGAAGTGTCTAGGCAGCATACTTGTGGGCAGGGGGGTGGGCACAGGGCTGTTAGCTCTTTTTTTTTTTTTTGTAATGAATTAATTTTTTAATTGAAGGATAACTGCCTTACAGAATTTTGTTGGTTTCTGTCAAACATCGACATGAATCAGCCATAGGTATACATATGTCCCCTTCCTCTTGAATCTCCTTCCCACCTTCCTCCCCATCCCACTCCTCTAGGTTGTTTCAAAGCCCTGGTTTGAGCTCCGTGTTTTTCAGGATAAAAGAGCACACTGATACTCTTTGTGCTCAGCAATCACTGAAAATAGAAAGGGGATGGTTGGCAAAAGCAAGGGTAGAGGAAAGGAATAAAACATCAAATTCTGATTCTCAAAGCTTTAAAGTAAAAGCTACTGCTCAGCAGGAAAAAGGAACAAGTTATTGACACATGCAGATGAATCTCAAAAACATGTGCTGAAAAAAAGAAAGCAGACACACACAAATTAATACTTTGATTCTATTTACATAAAGTTCTTTTTTTAAAAAAGGGGAAAATTATTCTCAATGATGACAAGCAATTTAGCAATTGCCTGGATTCTAGGAGTCGACTGCAAAAGGGCACAACAGAACTTTTGGGGGAAATAAACAATGTTCTGTATCTTAATTGCCATGGTGGTTACACAGGTGAATACATGTGTCAAAAGTCATTGAATACACATGTCAAAATTCATTGATCTGTACATGTAACACAGGGACATTTCATTGTATGTAAATTATACTTTAATTTAAAAAATGCATTCTGAAAAATAAAGAAAAGCTAAACTATCAATACCTAAAACTGAATCTAACACAAAATCTGTAAGAAGCATATACAGAAAAGAGAAAACTCTATAGAACATCAAAGAAGATATGCATAACTAGAAAGATACGCTTAATATCATAAAGATGTTAATTATCCACAGATTAATCTATAAACAATGCAACTCCAACTAAAATGCTAACAGTTTCCAGAGAACCTGACAAGTTGATTCTAAACTGACCATGAAAGAAAAGAGAAATAAGAGTAAGTAGGTAAAACATTTCTAAAGAAATTAAGTAAGAAGGAGAAATTTATTCTATTAGATATTGAGACTTATGATAATGTTTTTGTGAATAAGTCTCTTTCTCAGGGTAATGATGCTTGTTGTCAGGCTGGGCATAGAGATGTATTCAATGCGCTGCCGTCAGAGCCAAGGCCCTCAGGAGGGAATATGCTACACAAAGCTTAATAATCATATTACTCCCAAAGTGGGGGACCTCTAAATAGTCATTAAAAAAATGAATTTTTCCAAAAATATTGAGTGCCACAAAAAAGGCTCATGACATAATGTTAAAAAGTACATAGTACAAAGTTGTGGTATGGTGTGGTACTAATTATATGTGAAACTGTACTTGAGGACCCTTTCATTTTAAAAAATTTATCATTTCTATATTTCTATATTAATAATCATATATTTCTTATAGAATAAATACAAAATAAAGATGAAGGATGACAAAAGATCAGTCTCACTATTCAGATAACTAAGGCTAAAAATTTGATCTTGTGTATGGGACCTTTTCATGGCTTATCTGTGATTCTATGCATATACACGTTTGTGTGAATACAAAACATTCTGTTCTATGTATTTCTAAAATCCAATTTTACTTTAGTTAACAATATATCATGAATATCTCCTCAGAAGAATAAAAAGTCAAATATAAATATGAAATATAAAATAGTTGCATAATATTCCTGTGTGACTGCAATATTAATTATTTAAACAATTTCATGTTATTAGAAATTGGATTCATTTTCTTTTTAGTCCTTTCCCTTTCTTTTTTCTTCTTTTTCTATCTTTCTTTCTATCTCTTCTTCTTTTTTTAATATGGAGGGCTATAATATCACTTATGTAACTAATTTCCCACTGTTAGAAATTCAGATAGTACATCCACATTTTTTTGTCTGTTATAAACAACTCTCTAATGAACATCTGGCATTTGACAGTTTGCTTCCCTATAGGAAAATAAGTAAATTCCTTACCCTGGGCATAAAATTGATGTGGGCACATTGGTTTAATTGACAAGTACAATCTCAGCTATTTGGAATGTACGCACTAATGAAGGGGGATGAGCTTACCTGGTCAGTCCTACTGACAACTCAGCATTCACAGAGCAACTCTGGCCTGACAACCTCTATTAATTTTCAATGCTCCATGATTCTCATGAAGAGATTAAATGCCTTAAGAATTTTCTTTGCTAAAAATCACCCAGAAACAAAACTAACAGCTAATGCTAGGATGAAATGAAAAAGTTGAAGAAAGGAAATGTTCTTGTTAGGAAAAACTTTACACTGACTCTCAATGGCATGATCACAGACTCACAAAGGTCCTATATGGAAGCCCTATGAGGACAAGGGTCTTATCTTTCCTGTCCAGTGCTGAATGCTTAGTGGCATGAAGTCGGTACTCAGTGAATACAGAATAAATTCTTCAGGAAAGTCAAGGATTTACTTTTGTTTACAAAAGTGATTAGAAGGAAATACATTTAAATTTTCACATCATCTCTGCTTGATGGAATTACTATCTTGTTGTTGTTGTTTTGTAGGTAGCTTGTGTGGCCTCCTGGTGGCTCAGAGGTTAAAGCGTCTGCCTGCAATGTGGGTAGACCTGGGTTCGATCCCTGGGTTGGGAAGATCCCCTGGAGAACGAAATGGCAGCCCACTCCAGTGTTCTTGCCTGGAGAATCCCATGGACGGAGGAGCCTGGTAGGCTGCAGTCCATGGGGTTGCAAAGAGTCGGACACGACTGAGCAACTTCATTTTCTATGACTTTAAATGGAATATCATGAAAGATTTTCCTCTTGTAATCACAGAAAAGTCACAAAATACATGTACAGCATTTCAAAAACAAATGGACTGTTTTTCATCTGCTTCTTCCAATATTGCTGCTGACTGAGGCCTAGTATACACAGCAGATGGAGTTCCTATAGATTTGGGCCACACATATGGATCACCTGGGAGCTGAGGCCCATTCTCAGAAAAGTTGCCTCTCACTGACTTGGAAGTTGAGTATCAGTAATGGATGAAGCTTCCAAGCTGCTACTAATGAGCATCCAGGATTGAGAACCAGGTCAGCAGAGTTTTGTAGAGAAGAGTTTGGAGAAAACAATCCATCATAAATACCACCCAAGGTAGGTATAAGGGAGAATTTATTACTGGATTATCACATAAACTTGGACTGGAAACCCAGGACACAAGCCCTGACAGCAAACCCTTATCCACACAAGACTGAAGGCAACGAGTCCTGAAAACTAGGCTCTTATAAGAAATTTTAATTTTACCTTCGATAAGTCCCTTCCCTTCTCTGAACCTTGATTTTATCATCATTAAAATGATTGAGTTGCCCTTATCTCATCATTAAAATGATGGCATGTGCCCTTAGACACACCACATTTAAATCCCATGTACTGTACATATTAATAGTAAGTGATTGATATTGGATAAGTCACTTCATCTTTCTATAACAGCTTCCTTATTGATAATAACATCTTATCAATATTAGTGCCAACTCATGCAGTTATTGCAAAAGTTAAACAAATAAATACTTATAAAGCATGGAGCACCATGCTTGGGACAGTGCAATTGCTGTGAAAATGGCCATTCCCTGTTACTTACCAAATAGCAAGTGAAGAAACAGAAGGGTCTGGTGGGTCTAACACGGATAGCAACATTCCCTTCTTCTCCAGGAGGTAAGATATTGCCCTCCTCATCTACAACCTGGCAGAGAGATCACAGGAGGGTGTCTTGAAGTCTGTACAGCCAGGCCACCCTGCCGGATGTCTGCTATTGCTAATACAGATATGTGTGTTTGCTCTCTTCTTCAAGCCTTATCAACAGTTGGGAGAGGCTGCCTACCTGCACATCATATGGTGGGGACGCTTTCCCCATGGATCCTGACTTGATTTTCATCCCTTTTGGATTGGCACAGATTACAACCTGAAGAGAAACCAGAACCAATAAGGAGGAGGCTTTTCTCCTTAGTCTCCTTCCTGGTCCGTGCCTTTCCTTTCACCCTGCCTTCAAACTCTGTCTCCTTCTTTCTTCTTCTTCCTCTCTCCTTCCTTTCATCTTTCCTTTCTTCCTTCCCTCCCTTTGCTTCCTTTCTTCCTTCAATTCTTTCCATAGAGAACAAACCCTTATTGAACACTCAAATGGACACTCACACATAAAGAGCTTAAGCGGTCACGAAGCTAAATGACTCAATTAATCACCAAGTCTGTGCCCAGGTGGCTGTAGAGAATGCTGTTTAAGACTGGGCGCTGACCAGAGACTGACATGGGCTGTCCTGGTGGAGACAAATACCTCAGCCATGAGCGTTAGTTCGCTGGCTATGGTGTCATTGTGAAATTAAATTACCTTTAAAACAAAAGAGAAGAAAGGCCGATTGTGTTTGTAACAAAAGCTAGTGTTTTGTTACTAGCTTCTCCTCCTTGTGAATGGAGAATGGATTTCCCTGGTGGCTCAGATGGTAAAGCGTCTGCCTGCAATGGGGGAGACCCGGTTTCGATCCCTGGGTCGGGAAGATCCTCTGGAGAAGGCAATGGCAACCCGTTCCAGTACTCTTGCCTGGAAAATCCCATGGACGGAGGAGCCTGGTAGGCTACAGTCCATGGGGTCGCAAAGAGCTGAACATGACTAAGCGACTTCACTTCTCCTCCTTGCGGACAGGGCAGTCCCTGAAGGTGTCACAGAGACAATAGCCAGAAATGCAGGAGGCCCTGCAGACCAGCTCTCCCTATTGACTGGCAGAGGGCTCAAATGGAGGTGGCCTGGGCAGGGACTGGCCTGGCAGCACTCACGGTTTCAGACTGGCCGTAGCCTTCGTGCAGCTCCAGGCCCGTCTGGCTCTTCCACTTTCCCCTCACGTCAGGAGTCAGGGCCTCCCCTCCGGTCACACAGTGTCTCAAGCTCTGAAACTGGTACCTTTCTCAACCAAAAAACAAGGCCACGTGTGTCAGAATCCCCGTGCCCGACCCCACACTCTAGCACTGCTGGGAGACACCTCGAGGCACCGAAGCATAGGCGCCCATACTTATAAAGATTTATAAATCTGCCCCAAGTGCCCTGACCTTGCACGCATGGACAGAAAATTTTTTTTTAATCTTATCTGAGTTTAAAATAAAATCAGAACCTCACACAGTAGGTTTTGGCATAACAATGGTGAATTCCACGTGAACTGGTCAAAATGATTTAGTTGCAAACAAACTGATTGATAATAAGTTGGTTAGGACAACCACCTGTGAAAAAGAGAAATCAATTAACAACTAAGAAGACAGAAAGTAGCCCTTTAGAAACCCCCAAATTCTGACAGATATTAAGTCTTTTGCAAAAGTATTCAACAAATTATTCAACATGTGAAAGATCAGAGACTGTAAATAAATTTATGATCATTTTCCCCTTTGGATTAAGTTGGTTTGGCTATTACCTAATATCTTTCAATCACTTTCTGCTTAAACAAATCATTCTAAGCCTGCTTTTGATCAAATCATGCTGTGTAAATATTCACAATATATTGACAGATAGGAAGAATTCTTACATCATAGAAGAATTAACCTTGAGAATCATGGAAGAACTCACTCTCTTAGGCACTTTATGACCAGATATATGGGATTAGGGAAGATAAGGGGGTTGGGGCAACTCCCATTACTTGGGAGAGAATAGGCAAAGGGAGACAGAGATGAGGGTCAGTAGGTTACCAATGGGGATGGGCCTCTCTCTTCCCAACCCAGCAGTGAAACTTGCCCCATCAGAAGATGTTGCCTTGGATTCACCCGAGACGGGAGCCATCTGCAAGGTCTTGTCACCCTCTGTTGGGTGGCATTCACTTGAGAATGGCTGGCTGGAGTTGCTTTGGGATGGATGGAGCTTCTATTGTGGTGGACTTGTTAGTCCCACCAGACCTAAGGCTCTGGCCACAAACCTATTCCACAGGTGATTAACAATTATCCATCATTTTTTCTAATCTCGTTGCTGAGGGAATGGCCTATGGGTATACGGGTGTAAGCACCAAAATTTCAGACTGTTTAGTTCTACTCGGTTCAGTTCCATTTGGTTGCAAATTCCTGGGGGCCAGAGGTTCATTCCTAAGAGGTGTCTACAAAGGATATGGGTATATATGCTTGTGAGTATGTGTGTACATGTGTGTGAGAGAGAGAGAAAGAGAGACACTGAGAGAAAGAAAAGTGGGATAAGAGGGGACATGTGTTATAAGGGGTACCTGTGCTATATATTTAGATACTTGGGTATCTAAAAGCACCAAAGCACCAAAAAGATGGGCCATACCTGGTTAGGTCCTCCTGCACAAGCAGACGGAACATGGTGGGGACACAACAGAGGGTGGTGATCGGGAACCTGGACAGAGTCTAAACAAAAACAAAGTGTGGAGATCTTCTTAGAGTGACGAGGGTGGGATTTCATGGAGGGGGAGTGGGTGAATCAGGTCTTTATATTCCCATTACCAGAGGAGAAAAGTTGAGAACGCCATGTGGTACCCGGCGTCCGAGATGGCCTGGAATGATTTCCACCTACCAGTATTCAAACTCGGTCCCCTCCCACAATGTACCACATTTGGTCTATGTGACCAGTAGGCTAACCCAGATGTGGCAGTAGGACTACAGCTTCCGCCTTGGGCACTGTCACTGTCTCTCTGTCTCTTGGTTCCCTCACTCTGGGAAAAACAAGCTGCTGTGTTGTGAGAACACTCCGGTCATCCAATGGACAAGTTCTTGTAGTGAGCAACTGAAGCTTCTGGCTAAGAACCAGTGAGCAATTGGCATTTTCTAAAACCTACATAAGTGCAGTTTAAAACATAATCTCCAATCCCAGTCAAATCTCAAGATAGCTGCAGCCCTAGCTGACATCTTTTGTCTTATTATTGTGATAAATATAATGGAAAATTTACCATTTTAACTATTTTTAAGTACAGTCCAGTGCTATTAAGTAAATTCATGCTCTTTTGCAATCATCACCACCACTCACCTCTAGAACTTTTTGTAATCTTCCCAAACTAAAACTCTCTACCTGTTACATGATAACTCCTTATTTCCCCTCCCCCCATCCTCTGACCATCTACTTTGTTTCCATGAATTTGATTACTCTAGGTATTTATATATTATCTGTCTTTCTGTCCTATATATTATTTCACTTAATGTAATGTTTTCAACATGATGTAGTATGTAGCAGGATTTCCTTTTTTTTAAAGGCAGAATAATAATCCGTTGTAAGTATGTGTCACATTCTATCTGGGTTGATAGAACTTGGATTGCTTCCACCTTTTGACAATTATGAATAATGCCACTATCAACATGAGTATAGCTTTCTGACCTCTTGACTGCAACGCTTTGAGAAACCCAGATCCAGAACCACCTGGAAGCTGATCCCAGATTCCCGATCATCAGAAACTGTGAGATAATAAATATTTGTGCTTTAAATTTATATGTTATTTTAGTCACTAAGTCATGTCTGACTCTTTTGAGCCAAGAATACTGGAGTGGGTTACCATTTCCTTCTCCAGGTGATCTTCCCAAGTCGGGGATCGAACCTGTGTCTCCTGCATTGGAAGGTGGATTCTTTACCACTGAGCCACCAGGGAAACTCCTTTTTAATTCATATATTTTGGAGTAATTTACTACACAGCAGTAGATGACTAATACACTACTTCAGAGTTGGGGGAAGGGGAGGGAGAAGGCACACATTGGTCTATCAAGCCCTGGACGAGTAATAATGATGGTGAGTTTGATGATGATGACTCAAAATTCTCCAAGCCAGGCTTCAGCAATATGTGAACCGTGAACTTCCTGATGTTCAAGCTGGTTTTAGAAAAGGCAGAGGAACCAGAGATCAAATTGCCAACATCTGCTGGATCATCGAAAAAGCAAGAGAGTTCCAGAAAAACATTGATTTCTGCTTTATTGACTATGCCAAAGCCTTTGACTGAGTGGATCACAATCAACTGTGGAAAATTCTGAAAGACATGGGAATACCAGAACACCTGATCTGCCTCTTGAGAAATTTGTATGCAGGTCAGGAAGCAACAGTTAGAACTGGACATGGAACAACAGACTGGTTCCAAATAGGAAAAGGAGTTCGTCAAGGTTGTATATTGTCACCCTGTTTATTTAACTTATATGCAGAGTACATCATGAGAAACGCTGGACTGGAAGAAACACAAGCTGGAATCAAGATTGCCGGGAGAAATATAAGTAACCTCAGATATGCAGATGACACCACCCTTATGGCAGAAAGTGAAGAGGAACTCAAAAGCCTCTTGATGAAAGTGCAAGTGGAGAGTGAAAAAGTTGGCTTAAAGCTCAACATTCAGAAAACGAAGATCATGGCATCCAGTCCCACCACTTCATGGGAAATAGATGGGGAAACAGTGGAAACAGTGTCAGACTTTATTTTTCTGGGCTCCAAAAGCACTACAGATGGTGATTGTAGCCATAAAATTAAAAGACCCTTACTCCTTGGAAGGTAAGTTATGACCAACCTAGATAACATATTCAAAAGCAGAGACATTACTTTGCCAACAAAGGTTCGTCTAGTCAGGGCTATGGTTTTTCCTGTGGTCATGTATGGATGCGAGAGTTGGACTGTGAAGAAGGCTGAGCACCGAAGAATTGATGCTTTTGAACTGTGGTGTTAGAGAAGACTCTTGAGAGTCCCTTGGACTGCAAGGAGATCCAACCAGTCCATTCTGAAGGAGATCAGCCCTGGGATTTCTTTGGAAGGACTGATGCTAAAGCTGAAACTCCAGTACTTTGGCCACCTCATGTGAAGAGTTGAATCATTGGAAAAGACTCTGATGCTGGGAGGGATTGGGGGCAGGAGGAGAAGGGGACGACAGAAGATGAGATGGCTGGATGGCATCACTGACTCGATGGATGTGAGTCTGAGTGAACTCTGGGAGTTGGTGATGGACAGGGAGGCCTGGTGTGCTGCGATTCATGGGGTTGCAAAGAGTCGGACATGACTGAGGGACTGATCTGATCTAATCTGAAGAACCTACTATGTGCCAGGCCATATGCCTAATATTATTTAATTCTCATAACAGCTCTCTAGAACCATATTATCCCTTTCTTCCCTTCCAATGAGAAACATGAGGCTCAAGGAGATTATGTGACTTTTCCAAGAAAACACAGTGGAAGATGTAGGATCAAAGACCAGGTCTGACTAATGGCCCAGCCTGTTGTATTAACCACCATGTTATACAGCTTGCCTCAATGCAAAGAGCATGGGCAGATGGTTCCTCTGATGTTTTAAAAAACTGTGGTTAGGATGTGGAGGGCAGCAGAAAGATGCCCTATATCTTCACTGGGGACATTGATTATGAGAAAACCCTGGCAGGATGGCTGGAGAGTCAGGGTGGGGTGAACTATCTATGCTAGGCACCATGGACAGCAGCACACAATGTTGAGGAGCAGGTTATAATTTTCCACCAAGGTTTTGATAAATAACTCTGCTTTTGACAAGAGTACAAGGAAGAAAGTAGTACCAGAAAAGGCACTCCACAAAAAAACAAATAGAACATGCAAAGGTTTGGAGATGTTAAGTGGTCTTATGTCTAGGAATATAGCTAGAGGATAGGCAATGATTCAAGACAACCAGGAGGGCATGAACCAGATTATGGAAGGTCCTGGGAGCCTTTGGGATTAATGTCAACATCGAAGAAACTTTATAATCACTGATTCATGCCTTTTATGCTATACACTCAAAACCTATATCCCACTCAACTAATTTATACCCGACACAGAAGAGGTGTTTTTGTCTCTTACATTTAGGATAAATTTGGCATCAACCCGGGGCAACTCATGCACAAAAAGGCAAGATCCATTAGGCCAGGCAGAGAAGAGCGTCCAGGCTGCCTTCACCCAGCCAGTGTCAGTTGTGTTCCAGAAGATGTCTGATTCGGTCAAGGCCACCCACCTCCTGCCAAAAATGGGAGGAAATCAGAACCCTCAGCAAAGTTTCTACCTTTAAAAAGAATTACATTAGTCTGTTCTCCTATTTGGAGCCCTACTCACTCACTTACACTTGTCATATCTGTATAAGAACCATAAAACCAGACTGCCTCCAAAGCATTTATTGAGCATCTTCTAAATTCCTATGTCCTAGGCTAGACTCAAAAAGACAAATGTGCCGCTTCCAAAGACTTCACAATCTACTGAGAGTGATATATAAGGGAACAAGTAATCTCGAAATAATGTGGAAGGGCACTTTATTTATTCAGTCAATATGTATTCAGTATTTATCCTGCCCTTACCATTGGAGGTAGAAAAATGAATGATTTGTCTTTTTTTCAGGGGCTTATAGTTTAGTAAGCATAAGCATAAACTTGCCTCATCCTTGAGGTTTGTCTCTTACCTCTCATCAAATCTTATAGGTCTACATTCAAAACACTTTCAGGATCATACTTCCGGTTGCTCCTTCCACTGCTATTCCCCCAGGCAAGCCTCCACCTTTGCCTCTCAATGCACTGGCCTCTCAAGTGGCCATCTGCTTCACCTTTGCCTCCTACAGTTTATTCTTAACCCAATATTCTGAGTTATCCTTTTAAAAAAAAGCAAATCAGATCTTGTCACGCCTCTGCTCAGAATACTCCAATGTTCCTCAAAAAATTACATAGGCTCACCATATTATCCAGCAATTCTACTTCTGATTATATATCCAGAAGAATTGAACAGATATTTGTACACCCGTGTTTATAGCAGCACTATTGACAACAATAAAACATGGGAGCAATCCAAGTGTCCATCAGTGGATAAGCAATGGATAAGCAATATTAGTATGGACACAATGTTACATTATTCAGTTCTAAAAAGGAGGAAGATTCTTACATAGGCTACAACATGTGAACCTTGAAGGTATCATGCTTAGTAGAATAAGTAAGACACAAAAAGAAAAATATTGTATGATTCTACTTTTATGAGGTTCCCAGAGGAGTCAAATTCTTTATGACAGAAAGTAGAATGGTTGTTTCAGGGCTGGGGATAGGAGGCATTAGGGGGCTTTTGTACAATGGTACAGGCTTTCAGATTTGCAAGATGAAAAAGTTTTGCGGTTGAATGGTGGGGACGATTGCACAAAAATGTGAATTTATTTAATGACACTGAACTATATACTTAAAATGGTTAAAATAGTAAATTTAATGGTACATGTAGTTTACCAGACTTAAAAAAAAAAAAAAAAAAAAAAGGAACACCTCACTCAAAGTAAAGCCCAAAGCCTTCTGATCCTTACCTGATTTGCCCCCATGTTAGCTCCTAACTTCGACTCCTGCCACTTTCCCCCTCACCCACACTCCTCCAGCTCACCCACCTACTTTTCAGTTCCTTGGACCCACCAGGCAAGCTAACCCCTGGTACCTCCCACTGGCCACAAAACCCAGTCCGTAGCTGGCCTGGGTGTGCTCGACCATCTTGGGGGTC
Source organism: Bos grunniens (assembly GCF_055505025.1). Classification (NCBI taxonomy): domain Eukaryota; kingdom Metazoa; phylum Chordata; class Mammalia; order Artiodactyla; family Bovidae; genus Bos; species Bos grunniens. The sequence continues at coordinate 24,683,611 of NC_141189.1, forward strand.
CCAGTCGTGCCACTTGTGAAGTAGATGGCCACTGGGTCTTGACCCCTGGTCCTGGCACAGTTGTGTTCTGTGGCTGCCTCCCTGTAAAATATAAAAATATTATGGGGGTACTGCTAGCAGCACCAGCAGTAATATCTATAACAAGTAATATCTATAACAGTCACAGTAATATCTATAACAACAGTCACAGTAATATCTATAACAACAAGACAGGCTACATTTGATAAATACCATGCGTGAGGTACCTGCTGGAAGCTCCAGCTTGAGTTATCTCTGACCCCTACAATCATGTCATGGGGTTATAACCATTTGCACATAAGGAAATTGAGGCTCAGAATATTAAATGACTCACTCAAAAGAAACCTGTGCTTTTATCAAGGCATGAGACCTTCTGGTGAAACCAGCATTTATGAGTTCTACCTCAGTTCCTGGTAATTTAGAGTTGTTTTCCTAAGTGTTCCCTAAATTTGGAATTTTGAGATGTGGGTAATTCCTAAAAGTTTTGTGATCTGGAGAATGCTCTAACTCACCATTTCTTAATCCTGGCTGCATCTTAGGATCACCCGATAGGTTTTTTGAAAGAAATACTATTCCCTGGGCTCCAAGCTGAAGAAAATGGAATCAGAATCTTTGTTGGTGGGCCTGGGCACTGGTTTTTTTTTTTTTAATTTTCTAAGTTCCTTACGTAATTCTAATGACCACCAAAATTGAGAGCCTGCTGATTCAGACCAACCTGACATCTCATCAAAATCACTTGGGCAGATCACTGAATATAAGGATCTGGGCCCTTGTTCAAATATGTCTGGTTAAGTAGGGCAGATGTGGGACCTTAAAATCTGTATTTCAAACTTCACTCTAAAATAAATAAATGGGGCTTCCCAGGTGGCACTAGTGGTAAAGAACCTGCCTGCCAATGCAGGAGACATGAGAGATGAGAGTTCGATCCCTGGGTCAGGAAGATTCCCTGGAAGAGGGCATGGCAACCCACTCCGGTATTCTTGCCTGGAGAATACCATGGACAGAGGAGCCTGGTGGGCTCCAGTCCATAGGGTCACAAAGAGTCAGACACAGTGGAAGTGACTAAGCACACACTCAAATAAATAAATAAATAAATTCCCATAATTTTATGGTGGAAAGTTTGTATTCTAGCGTAGGAAAGGACATTCAAAAAACCATTTACCATGTCCTCAAACTTGAAAATATATTTTTGTATCTAACCGTATTTCTTACATATATTGATGATTTGCCGTTCAACTTTCAGCTGCTTATGATTATATTGGAATATAAGGAAAGTACAGACAATGCCACATGTTGGAAATATAATATTTTATAAAATACAGGATACACTATTTATAACCTATGCGTGTGAGTCTTATAGTCCTAAAAATGATAATACAATTAAATGCAAGTGACACAAAGTTTTCTTTTAAGCTAGGGACAAGACACAAATACTGAGATTAGCTAAAAAAAAAAAAAAAAGTGAAATAGCAGGTGAATCTAATGCCCCTGATCTATGAAGACAAACATTTGTGACTTAACAGTGCAGGCCCGGGTGAGGGACCCATTTTAGTTCTGGCCTCCAGTCAAGACAAAGTCTCAAATGCCCAGTTAGATTTCCATGAGTCCTTACTGAAAGGCAAATGGCTTTGGTTCTGTCTCAACCTTGACTTCATTACTTATCATCATCTCAAACATGTCATTTTATCTTTCCAGGTCTCAGTTTCATCATCTGAAAAATTAGGGTAAAGTGCACTTTATAGGATTTTTCAAGGATTAAATAAGACAATGCTGATTCATTATTGTCCGAGTATCAAGTACCATGCTTGTCACAAAACAGGTGTTCGCTAAAGTTTTGTTGCAAGATTGAATGAAGGTGAATGCTAACCCAGTACAACACCTGGAATACATTTCAGTTCAGTTCAGTCCAGTCGCTCAGTTGTGTCTGACTCTTTGCGACCCCATGGACTGCAGCACACCAGGCCTCCCTGTTCATCACCAACTCCTAGAGTTTACTTAAACTCAGGTCCATTGAGTCGTTGATGCCATCCAACCATCTCATCCTCTGTCATCCCCTTCTCCTCCTGCCTTCAATCTCTCCCAGCATCAGGGTCTTTTCTAATGAGTCAGTTCTTCGCATCAGGTGGCCAAAGTATTGGAGTTTCAGCTTCAATATCAGTCCTTCCAATGAATATTTAGGACTGATTTCCTTTAGGATGGACTGGTTGGATCTCCCTGCAGTCCAAGGGACTCTCAAGAGTCTTCTCCAACACCACAGTTCAAAATACATTTAGCACTCAATACATGGAAGAAATTAGATTATTAATTTTGCATCATGTAAATCATCTCATTTACTCCAGCTGATAATCTGTATTTATTACCACATCATAGAGGCAAATGCACAAAAATATCTAGTGACAATTCCAGTCCTGACTAAGTGAGTAACACTGAAGGAACTGCAGGTAGTCACCGGGATTAGGTCTCAGGTCTGTCGGGCTTCCAAAGTGATTCACTCTTTCCATGGGCAATTAGAAATGCATTCTTTTTACGCAGAGGGAAATGCCTTGGCCTTATTTTTATGCTCTCCTCTGGAGAGTTCCAACTTACCAGAGGAGTTCCCTGAAGTTCATCCAGCCTGGCCGATAGCTGTCTGACACAAGCAGCTTGGTCTGAAGGGAAGGGCAGTCGGCGCTAATGGCATCCACCCGTGGAGCCAAGGAGTCACTGGTGATAATGGCCTTGGCTCTGGATGCCTGCAGCCGAAATTTGAGGTCTTTTTCTGTCAGCTGAGAGATGCCAGGAATCATGATGGCCCCTGATACCACACAGAGAGGGGATGTTGACTGGGAGACAGGGAAGACCCCTGTGAACAGGTCCAGACCAGATATTCCCAGATAGAAGCAGGAAAGGGCCAGAGATACTTAGAATGCCTGAACTGGAAAAGGCACTATTAATGATAAAATATTGAAATTCAGAGAATATTTACAGAACATTTACACATGCTAAGAACTTTGCATGCAGTATTTCATTTAATTCTTACAACCCTGGAAAGTAGATGTTATCATTAAACCCGTTTGGCAGATTCAAAACACTAAGACCTAGACCCTTAGGCCTTAAATAAATTAACTAGCCCAGGATCACACAGCTAAAATGCTGTAGAGCTGTGACTGTGAACCCAGGCAGTTAAGGTTAAGTTATTAACCTTAACTCTCCATGATCTTGAACACTGTATTACATTGTCCTAGAAATTACCTGGAGAAAAAATGGCAACCCACTCCATTATACTTGCCTGGAGAATCCCATGGAAAGAGCAGCCTGGCAGGCTACAGTCTATAGGGTCTCAAAGAGTCGGACATGACTGAAGCGACTTAGCAAGCACACACGCAGAGATTACCTAGTTCCATGCTTTCTCAGGCCTTTCAAACAAAAGGCTATAGTGAATCTTAGCGTTGGGTGTGGATCACTTGGGGTGGGGGCAAGGGTATAGCAGTGGGGGCTCCATGACCCCATACTACTTCAAACAAAACCACTCTCTAGTAGTTGAGTTCACTTACTCTTAAGGGGAAGTGATAAGGAAGCAGAAAGCAGGCAAATTTTAATTAGACACTTGAAAAACCACTTGAACATCTCAGAATGCAGGCTGTAAACACTCCACACTCCACCGAGTCCAACATTCTCATTTCACAGACGAGAAGAAAGAGATCCTAAAATAATCGGCCACCCAGTGAGTGAGGATAGAAGACGGAGGAAAGGGCCAATCCCAAATAGGGTGGAGTCCAAGCAAAACCTTCATCTCCCTTCTCTCTATCTTCCAAACTCAGGACTTAAAGCCCAGCATGAACACTTTGGGAGCTGAGCAGTTTGGCTCTTCACTCCACCTCTCTGTTTTAGCTGTTTCTAATACAAGTCTGTTCTATCCGGAGCTTTGGCGGCCCAGGCAGATGGTGGACAGCCAGAGCTGTCAGCAAGAGAAACGAGGTGAATACCATAGCCTGGAAGAAAGTGACAAGTGCTTATCAGGAGAACATGGGGATGTGAGAATGTGGGGTCATTCAGGTTGTGTAGCCTTGGAAATCAACAGGATGCTAGACTTGATGTGGTGATGGAGAACATGGTCTTGAGCTACTTGGACATCAAAGAAATAGGGTATGTGTATAACTGGGGACACTGGAGACATTTTCCAGTTATCATTCCAGAAAAAAATGATAATAATAATACAAAGAGAAGTTTTGATCATGCAAGGCGCCTAACACAGTGCCTGGAACACAGCAGGTCCTCAGGAGCTCCCTAACCTCAGTCCCCAGTTCAATGGATTTTATATTCATGGCAGAATATGGAGAAGTCCCCAAACCTGTGTGCCTGTTTCTTTTCTTCAGAGCTGGATACTCTGAAATGCTGCTCACTTTTATTTATTGTTCAAAAATATGTAAAAATAAAATTTTGGGGAGGACAACCTATTCACAAAATGGTTGGATTAAGTTTGATCATACGGGAAGGTTAATTTTCTGACATGAGTTTGTATTGATTTGCAAACATTTTTGACAACAAATTTCAGGTAGATTGTTCTACAGATATGACTGGAAGAGAGTGGTTGACATTCTAAGTGGTATAAAGTTCCTAGGGGATGGAGAAACTAGCACTCCACCAAAAGCAGATGTCTTGCTTTTGAAAAATCAGCCTAAAAACTCCAGCCTTTTCAACATGCGCATAACACAGAGCCAGCAGAGGCTTCTGGGGCTCTGAGGGCTATATCCTTTGGCCTCCCCTCCTTTGCGGAAAGAATCATCTGAAGATCAATATGTTCAAAATAGCAGTCATCTCTGATGGGTGAGGCATGTGAGCTCCAGTTCACCACAGTCCTCAGCACTCCCTGCTGCCTCACACTGTTAGGGAAATTAAATGAATAGTCTTGTTTAGGCTTCAGAGACAAAGCAGAGCAGTCCTCTGACCTTGCTTCTAACCTTCTGGGACACTGCACTGACTGGGAGTGACTGCCTGCTGTGAATGCAAGACTTGCAGCACCAAAGATAAGACGGGGGACAAATCTTGAGATTGTTGAGCCCCTAGAAGGGGTCTGGCCAAACAAACCCCAGGCTTAGCAACATTCTAAGTTTTACAAGACAAAACAAACAGCTTTAACATGAAACCAGGCTTGCGATTTGGTCACAGATTGATGATGATATCAGTTTTCGTAGTCCTGGGATTATAAGCAGAACACTGAACGGCAATCTTCGAAGTCTCACCCATGGAGTCAACACACTGCCTGGGACCCTTTCCCAACTGGGACTCCAAATGTGCTGTGACATGGCGTTTCCCAGTGCTGTTTAAGTCTGGATGTTGGTCAAACCCCAATTTGGTGATGTATTCTCTGCTCTTTCTATTTTTCTTTTCTTTTAATGTTGGTATGTTGAAAGTAAGCTAGAAAATTCTCTAATACATATCTGTATTCTTTATTTGCATTTAACGACTGGCTTATTTTGTTAGCAAATCCTTTGAACCTGAGACAAAAGTGAAATGTGTTCAGCAAAACACATACCGCTTTGATCAATTACGGTGCTGTCTGGCCCCTGCACACAATCATGGTGTGATTGGTGGGTAAAGGGGAAGTAAACCAAACTCCACAGGAGGTTCGACTTGCTCCATCTCCCAGACATTGTGGATGCTGCTGAAACTCGGGCAGGTTGTATGAGCCCCAACTGGGAGTCTCAGCCTTGCTCACTGACCTGTCCGCATACAAGCCACGCTGACCAGCCACCACTCCGGGAGCCGCGGGAGCACCAGCATCATTCTGTCTCCAGGCTGCAGGCCACAGGCACCCTCCAGCACATTAGCCGCCTTCCTGGATTGCTCTCCCAGCTCTTCAAAGCTCCACTTGACCTCTGCTCCTGTACCATCAACCCACCAGAAGGCAGGGATTGGGGGCCGGTGCCCAGCCTAGAGAGTTGCATAGGCAAAAAAGAAAAAATCCTCACTATGGGTGAGGAATTTTGTTTGCTTGCTCTTCTTTTTTAAAATTTATTTGTTTTATAATAGTTATTAAATTCACAGGGTTAAAAAATCAAAATGATATGAAAAGATATGCGTTGAGAAGGCTTCTTCCACACTGTGCCTATCCTAAGATTCACACTATACTGTGTGTCCTCCCCTTTTTAAAATTGAGATGTAATTCTCCTACCATAAAATTTACCATTTTGAAGCACACAATTCAAGGGTTTTTGGTATATTCACAAAGTTATGTAACCATCACTACCATCTAACTCCAGAAAAATTTCATTATCCTAAAAATAATGTTTTACAGATTAGTAGTCACACCCTATTCTCTCCTTACCAAGCCCCTGGCAACCACTAATCTATTTTCTGTATGGATTTGCCTATTCTGGATATTTGACATGAATGGAATTATACAATATGCAGCCTTTAGTGTCTGCTTTCTTTCACTTAGCATGTTTTTAAGGTTTATCCATGTTGTAGCATGTATTGGTGTTACCTTCCTTTTAATGGCCGAACAGTATTCGACTGCGTGGATAGACCATATTTTGTGTATCCATTCATCAGCTGATGGACATTAGGGTGGCTTCCACTTCCATAATGTTATGAACATTTGTACATACGCTTTTGTGTGAACATGTGCTTTCTCTTCTCTGGGATATACACCTACGAGAGTAGTGTAGGTCATATGATAACTCTATGAGGAATTACAAACTGTTTTCCACAGCATCTGTACCATTTTACATTCCCAGCAGTAATGTATAAGGTTTCTAATTTCTCTATATCTTTGTTAACACTTCTTAGCAAACACTTTTTGTTTTTGGTTTTTTTCCTACTTTTTCTGTTTATTTCTTCTTGCCCAACACTTGTTTGTCTGTTTTTGTTTTTAGCCATGTCACTCTGTGTGAAATTGTATCACTTTGTGGTTGGGATAGCATTCTCCTAATGAATAAAGATGTTGAGCATTTTACCATGTGTCTGCTGGTGATTTGTTTATATTCTTTAGATAAATCCCTATTTGAATACTTAGCCAATATTTAATTGGGTTCTTTATACATTGCAGATATGTGCTCTCTCTCTCTCTCTCTATATATATATATATAAACACACACGTATATACACTAATTATATATCTCTGATATGTGATTTTGTGGGTTGTCTTTTCATCTTGACCTACAAATGCTAGAAATTTTCATGAAATTCAATTTATCTACTTTCTTTCATTGCTTATACTTTAGAAACCATTACCTAATCCAGGATATGCACCTATATTTTCTTCTAAGAATTTTATAGTTTTTTTCTCCTTCATTTAGGTCTTTGATCCATTTTTGAGTTAATTCTTGTATGTGGTGTGAGGTAGGGATCACCTTCTTTTTTTGCATGTGAATATTCAGTTGTGCCAGCACCATTAATTGGAAGGACAATTCTTTCCCCATTTAATTTTCTTGACACCTTTGTTGAAAACTGATTGATCATAGATTTATGGGTATATTTCTGATTCTTAGGTTTATTCCATTCATTTATGCCTATCCTTATGCCAGTATCAGATTGTCTTCTTCTTTTTTTCCCACACAGTTGATTACTGTAACTTTGTAGTAGGTTTTGAAATAAGAAAGTGTCCACCAGGTTTGTGCTTCTTTTTCAAGATTGTTTTGGTTATTATGGGTCCCTTGCATTTCCACATGACTGGACAAGACTGTACATTTTTGCAAAGAAGTCTACTGGAATTTTGATAAAGCTTACATGGAGTATGTAGATCAATTTGGTATATATTGTCATTTTTTTTGCAACTTTATAATTTCTGCCTTAATAACAATTTAGTTTTTAAAATATACGGATCAACTTATTCATACTATTCCTTTATAAAAGAGACTTCAGGTAAGCTTTTAAATGTATGCATAATGTAATACATAATTATTTTCTGGTAGTTCTTGGCTGCCGAAAGTTAAATTTCATCAGATGTATTTTAACATTTTCAGAGTCGTCATAGAGAATATGTAATTTTTACGTAATGAGGTAATATCTCTGGGGCATTCTCATTGAGATACACCCAGATGTTAACCAGAGTGTCTTTAGTATACATTCCCTGGATTACTCTAATCTTTAGTTAGTTTCTAGAGTTCTGAAAAGTTGATTATGACTAAGGTTTTTGTTTTGCTTTTATGGAGAATAAAATTTCAGGAAGTCCTTATTCCTTCATTTTTGCTGACTTAACCCTCTTTGTTTGATTTTTTCATTAGGAGAAGTCTTCTAAGGATGAGCTTGCATGCATGCATGCTAAATCGCTTCAGTCCCATCTGACTCTTTGCAACCCCATAGACTGTAGCCCACCAGGCTCCTCTGTCCATGGGATTCTCCAGGCAAGAATACTGGAGTGGGTTGCCATTGCCTTCTTCAAGGCAGGAGGAAGCTGCTGTCATCCCCACCTTACAGGCAAGGAGCTGGGGCCAGTCTTGCTGTTCACATAGCCTGTGGGCTTATGAAATCCAGGGCACTGTAGAGCCTGGGAGGAAGGTCATTTCAGGGAAGCACTGGATGAGCTTAGAGTGGTTTTATTTTTTAAAAAATCTTACACTTTGTAGATAGTAAAGGAGCACTCTGACCCCATCTCTTCTCATTTAATTCTCACAGCTCCAGTTGGCATACTGTATGACTCCATTTTTATAGATGAGACAACTGAGATCCAAGGAACCTAGCGATTCGCTCAAGGTCATGCTTCAAGCAGATAAAGCACATCTATCTGACAGCAAAACTTACTTTTATATCTCAGTCATTCTCATACCACCCCCATACATTTGACCATATCCACTATTACTACATCTACTCACAATATTACTTATTTCATCTTTTTTCTTTAAACAAGCTCTTCTTAAAATTAACATAAATAAATTTCTTTGAGACAAAGCTTATATTCTCCTATAAACAAAAGGTATCTTTGACATAGAGTACAAAGAGAGGCACAACAGACACAAGGAAGGGAGGATAAAGAAAGAAGCAAATGCACTGAGATACACAAGGAAACCAAGATCATCTGAATTCAATCCTATGTATTTGCTGTGATCTGTGAAAAGCTTTGGAGAAGGCAATTGCACCCCACTCCAGTACTCTTGCCTGGAAAATCCCATGGGCGGAGGAGCCTGGTAGGTTGCAGTCAATGGGGTCGCTAAGAGTCGGAAATGACTGAGCGACTTCACTTTCACTTTTCACTTTCCTGCATTGGAGAAGGAAATGGCAACCCACTCCAGTGTTCTTGCCTGGAGAATCCCAGGGACGGGGCAGCCTAGCAGGCTGCCACCGTCTATGGGGTTGCACAGAGTCAGACACGACTGAAGTGACTTAGCAGCAGCAGCAGCAGCAGTGAAAAGCTTTGAGCCTGAGCCAAGCTCTCTCCTTATTTAAAAGGGACAGGCCCAATGTGAGGAAGATACTAAAAACAGATTAGTAGTAATACAAAACTTTCCCCTTCTCTTGCTCAGAATGATTTGAAGGAAATCAAATCATTGATTTAATTGGGGCGTAACTCTCTCCCTGTGTAATTTGGAATGTGAAAATACTAGAGATTAGGTAGGGGTATCTAAGGCTCAAAACCTTGGTCATAATAACTTTTTTAAGGCTTAAATGCTCACAGTTTACATTTTAAGACTTTCAAAACTCTCAAGCCAAAATGTACACATGTCTTGTAGCCTCAAGTCTCAGTGGGGTTTTGTGAAGGTGGAATCTGATGCCCAAGTTGGACCCTAGGACACCGTGAGCTTCACCTTTTCCAGCTGACTCCACACGTCCAGCACATCATGGGCAAAGTTGAAATACTCAGGCACTGGCTGCCTGCCCAGGCTGATGGCTTCCCAGGTGGCCACAATCTTCTGAGGGACAGGAAGAGGCGGTGGCTGCCCATGAGACCCACAGATACCCCGGGCATTTCTCAGTGCCTGGAGGACCAGTTCTCTTAGCCATAGTCTCATCTTGCCTCCTGCCTGTCATCAAAGAAGAGAGAGAATGTCATCATGAATTTTGGGCTTTAGGGAGACACTGAGGTTGGAGAGAAACCTGTGGTCAGCCATAGGATGAATGCAGCACATATTAGCTTGTAGAGCAGAGTCTTGGGCTTTAATCTGAGTTCCATGGTGTGATTTTGATAATTTCTCCTCCCTGGGCCTGTGGTTCATCTTTTCCACCATTCACAGCCTGTTGGATCTCTGTGGAGGGCAGGAACTCAGAGCCCACCTCCTAAGGCTCAGTCCTTCAAACTGAATCCCTCAAAAAGCCTTTGGCAAATCCTGAACTGGCCTGACAAGTCTGAAGAAAGCTCCAGGGCAGCACCTTCCAAAAGAAATGTGATATGAACCACACCTCCTCCTGTAATGCACAATTCTCTGGCAGTTTCATTAAAATAAATAAATAAATAAAAAGAAACAGGTGAATACATTTTATTTAACTATTGTGGAATGGAATGGAATGAAGTGAAGTGAAAGTTGCTCATTCGTGTCTGACTCTTTGCAATCCCATGGACTATACGGTTCATGGAATTCTCCAGGCCAGAATACTGGAGTGGGTAGCCGTTCCCTTCTCCAAGGGATCTTCCCAACCCAGGGATTGAACCCAGGTCTCCCACATTGCAGGCAGATTCTTTACCAGCTAGCCGCAAGGGAAGCCCTTGTGGAATGGAATACTTCCTGCGATATCAGTGGGCAAGAAATGTAACAGCTATCAGTGATTTTGGGCTTCTAAATGTGAATGAGGGCTCCCCAAAGGGAATGCAATGCCTGCTATCCAGCAGATTCGATGCTCCCTATGGTGATTGCTGAGGAGCTGGGGGAGGGGTGGGAAGTGCAAGAAGCAACCGTCCACTACCTCTGCCATTCCTTATGGTGAACAATAAATTAAGGATGTAAACAATCAAGAAACAGGGTTTGGCCCCAGATAGCTGAGGGGCATATGAGTCAGAGAATGAGAGTTGCTCAGTCATGCCTGACTCTTTGCAACCTCATGGACTGTAGCCTGCCAGGCTCCTCTGTTCATGGAATTCTTCAGGCAAGATTACTGGAGTGGGTTGCCATTTCCTCCAGAGGGGCATATGAAAGGATGAATTATCTGGTTTTCCATACTTAATAATCTTCGATGTTCAGATTGCCTGCCCGCTTTGTTCCAAACTTGTATATAGCCTGACTCCCTTTCCTGCCTCCTCAGAGCAATTTTCTCAGGGCTCCTGAGATGCTGCCTCCTGGGCTGGGAGTCCTTAACATTCCCAACAAATAAAATAATTCTCTACTTTCAGGTTGTGACTAATTTTTCAGTTGACACTAGCTATATCCCATAATTTCAAACATGTAATCAATATCAGAAGACATTATTAGAGATATTTTATGTTCTGTTGTTCTTAAGTCTTTGAAATCCAATGTGCGTTTTCCATTTACAGGCACACTTCGGTTTAGACCAGCCACGTTCAAATGCTGCAAAAGCTACACGTGGCTAGTCTCTACTGTATTGGACCAGAATAGTTTTAGTATCTGGATATTCAGAGTGTGGTCTATGGACCACTGACATCAGCATTACTTGGGAACATGTTACAAAGGCAGAACCTTAGACCTCACCCAAGACCTGTAGAATTAGAATCTGCACTTCAGCATGAACCCCAGGCCAGCTGAGCACATTAAAGTTTAAGAAGTGAAGCAGTGGGCACAGGACTATATCCCCAGATTCATTTCCTTTCTGCCAAGTTCCTCTTAGTAGTAATAATAATAGAATGCAGTAATAATAACTGCCATAGACTAAATGTTTGTGCTCCCCCAATGTGTAATTTAATCCTAACCTCGAATGTAATGGTGTGAGGAGGTGAGGCTGCTGATTGGTGATTAGGTCATGAGGGCGGAGCCCTTATAAAAGAGATCCCAGAGAACTCCTTCCTTCCTTCTGCTTGCTGAGGCTAGAACTATGAACCAGGAAACAGGCCCTCACACCAATCTGCCCATGGTGCCTTGATCTTGTACTATCCAGCCTCTAGAACTATGACAAACAAATGTTGTTTAAACCACAAAGTATGTGGTATTTTTGTATAGCAGCCAAAATGACTAAGACAACAATAATAATGTGCCAGGATAACAAGAAAAGCAATAATAACTGTCATCTTCTTGAGCATTTGAAAAGTGCTTTATAAATGTTAATTCCTTAAATCCTTGTAACTGTGTAATGTGCTATGTTCTCTATTTTACAGATAAAGAAAGTGAGGCCTGGAGAGGAAAAGTGACTTCCAAGTCTCACCTCCCAGGAAGCTAGACCTCAGCCCCTGTGTGGCCACCAGCCCCCCTGGGGGCCAGGCTGCAGGTGGTGGCTGCAGCTTCAGGACTCCCTTTCCCTCACCTCCCTCCCTTACTCCTTACCTCTCCAGAACTGTCCCAAGCCCTTTCCTCTGCCTTTCTCTCCTGGATTCCTGGGGTCCCTTGATAGCAGATAGTTAGAATCTCAGGCTTTCTTCCTAAGTGTACAAATCCCCATTTCCGGCCCTGCCCCCTTTAGGATTAATCAGTAAAGGCCTAGGGCAGCTGACACCTCCTGCCAAGCGTTTCTCTTCACTGTACCTTGTTCCTGAATCCAGGAAATGCGAAGACTTCCAGGTTTTACTTCAGCAGAATGCAGGCCTTTGTGCCTGTAAACGTTCAGGCTCCCAGGAACGCTGGTAAAGGCAATCTGCTAACTCAGCCTCCCGTGGGAACTTTGGCCCCAAATGCAGCCAAGAGAGAGCAGAGCCTGAAGCCAGCAGAGGACGCATGGCGTCAGCTGGTCAGCACACTTGAGCCAGCGAGAGTGGCCCTGCAACCTTTTTTCACAGCTGGGAGATGCAATTCTAACCCCAGTGCCTGAAAATTCAGGTCACCATCTAATCCAGAAAGAGAACAGGAACTTTATTATATTCTTGCAGAAAGGAGAAAATAGTGACAATAATATAAATCAAATCATGTCCCTTTTCTGTGCAAAACCCTCCAGAAACAGGAAATAGACAAGAAGTAGCTTGGCAATTGCCTAGAGGAACTGGACACAAGGGATCTCTTTGTTGGAAATGTTCTAAACTTGGAGCATGGCCATGACTGCACATCTCTACAAACTTCAGTTCAATTCAGTTGTCGCCCAGTCATGTCCAACTCTTTGTGAGCCCATGGACTCTGTGACCCCTTGGACTCTATAAACTTACCAAAAGAAATTAACAGTAATACAAATAATTGCACATTTGAAATGAGTTAATTTTTTGGTATGTGAATTATACCAAATAAAGCTACTAAAAATAACTAAGCCTCCTCTGTTGCCTTGTGTCACTTAGAGTCAAAGGCAAAGTCTCGGAAACAGTTCTCACCGGGCTTATTGGGCGGCAGCCACTGTGGTCTCCTTGTGGGACTGAAGTTCTGGCTTGGGGTGGGGCTGCTGGTAAACTGGTTCTCTGAGAACAAAAACCACACAAGTGACTTACAGTGTTTGCTAGTACCTGTGGTTAAAAATTCCCACCATGGCCAGTTTCGATTCCCACAAGTTCCAACCAACCAGAGTTGCAAAATTTCTAAATATTAACAAGCCCTCAGGCTGGCTCTGGCCAGTGCTGCTTCAGGTCTTCCTTCACATGGCTCAGCTCATGGAGCTTTCAACCCACTCCCTCATCGAAAGTGGAATCCTCTCCTTTCTGATGCTTCCTATCCACTGTTCTCTGCTTGATCTTCCTCCCCAGGATTTATCACTTTAATCCAACTCTATGCCCCAACCAGTAATGCTGAAGAAGCTGAAGTTGAATGGTTCTATGAAGACCTACAAGACCTTTTAGAACTAACACCCAAAAAAGATGTCCGTTTCATTATAGGGGAGTGAAATGCAAAAGTAGGAAGTCAAGAAACACCTGGAGTAACAGGCAAGTCTGGCCTTGGAATACGGAATGAAGCAGGGCAAAGACTAGTAGAGTTTTGCCAAGAAAACGCACTGGTCATAGCAAACACCCTCTTCCAACAACACAAGAGAAGACTCTACACATGGACATCACCAGATGGTCAACACCATAATCAGATTGATTATATTCTTTGCAGCCAAAGATGGAGAAGCTCTATACAGTCAACAAAAACAAGACCAGGAGCTGACTGTGGCTCAGATCATGAACTCCTTATTGCAAAATTCAGACTGAAATTGAATAAAGTAGGGAAAACCACTAGACCATTCAGGTATGACCTAAATCAAATCCCTTATGATTATACAGTGGAAGTGAGAAATAGATTTAAGGGCCTAGATCTGATAGAGTGCCTGAAGAACTATGGAATGAGGTTTTCATGGCATTGTACAGGACACAGGGATCAAGACCATCCCCATGGAAAAGAAATGCAAAAAAGAAAAATGGCTGCCTTGGGAGGCCTTATAAATAGTTGTGAAAAGAAGAGAAGTGAAAAGCAAGAGTTCCAAAGAATAGCAAGAAGAGATAAGAAAGCCTTTCTGAGTGATCAATGCAAAGAAATAGAGGAAAACAACAGAATGGGAAAGACTAGAGATCTCTTCAAGAAAACTAGAGACACCAAGGGAACATTTCATGCAAAGATGGGCTCGATAAAGGACAGAAATGGTAGGGAGCTAACAGAAGCAGAAGATATTAAGAAGAGGTGGCAAGAATACACAGAAGAACTGTACAAAAAAGGTCTTCAAGACCCAGATAATCACGATGGTGTGATCACTCACCTAGAGCCAGATATCCTGGAATGTGAAGTCAAGTGGGCCTTAGAAAGAATCACAACGAACAAAGCTAGTGGAGGTGATGGAATTCCAGTTGAGCTATTTCAAATCCTGAAAGATGATGCTGTGAAAGTGCTGCACTCAATATGCCAGCAAATTTGGAAAACACAGCAGTGGCCACAGGACCGGAAAAGGTCAGTTTTCATTCCAATCCCAAAGAAAGGCAATGCCAAAGAATGCTCAAACTACTGCACAATTGCACTCATCTCACATGCTAGTAAAGTAATGCTCAAAATTCTCCAAGCCAGGCTTCAGCAATACGTGAACCGTGAACATCCAGATGTTCAAGCTGGTATTAGAAAAGACAGAGGAACAAGAGACCAAATTGCCAACATCCGCTGGATCATGGAAAAAGCAAGAGAGTTCCAGAAAAACATTGATTTCTGCTTTATTGACTATGCCAAAGCCTTTGACTGTGTGGATCACAATAAACTGAAAAATTCTGAAAGACATGAGAATACCAGACCACCTGACCTGCCTCTTGAGAAATTTGTATGCAGGTCAGGAAGCAACAGTTAGAACTGGACATGGAACAACAGACTGGTTCCAAATAGGAAAAGGAGTACGTCAAGGTTGTATATTGTCACCCTGCCTATTTAACTTCTATGCAGAGTACATCATGAGAAATGCTGGACTGGAAGAAGCACAAGCTGAATCAAGATTGCCGGGAGAAATATCAATAACCTCAGATATGCAGATGACACCACCCTTATGGCAGAAAGTGAAGAGGAACTCAAAAGCCTCTTGATGAAGGTGAAAGAGGAGAGTGGAAAAGTTGGCTTAAAGCTCAACATTCAGAAAATGAAGATCATGGCATCTGGTCCCATCACTTCATGGGAAATAGATGGGGAAACAGTGGAAACAGTGTCAGACTTTATTTTTCTGGGCTCCAAAATCACTGCAGATGGTGACTGCAGCCATGAAATTAAAAGATGCTTACTCCTTGGAAGGAAAGTTATGACCAACCTAGATAGCATATTGAAAAGCAGAGACATTACTTTGCCAACAAAGATCTCTCTAGTCAAGGCTATGGTTTTTCCAGTGGTCATGCATGGATGTGAGAGTTGGACTGTCAAGAAAGCTGAGCGCCGAAGAATTGATGCTTTTGAACTGTGGTGTTGGAGAAGACTCTTGAGAGTCCTTGGCCTGCAAGGAGATTCAACCAGTCCATTCTGAAGGAGATCAGCCCTGGGATTTCTTTGGAAGGAATGATGCTAAAGCTGAAACTCCAGTACTTTGGCACCTCATGCGAAGAATTGACTCATTGGAAAAGACGCTGATGTTGGGAGAGATTGGGGGCAGGAGGAGAAGGGGACAACAGAGGATGAGATGGCTGGATGGCATCACTGACTCGATGGACGTGAGTCTGAGTGAAGTCCAGGAGTTGGTGATGGACAGGGAGGCCTTGCGACCCCCCTGATTCATGGGGTCGCAAAGAGTCGGACACGACTGAGCGACTGAACTGAACTGAACAGTGGATATATGTTAAAATATGTTTTTATTTTTATTTTTCTCCAACTTTATGGAGGTATTGATTCTGGACACTTGCAGCAGGAAGTGGCAGCTTGCAGCAAGCAGCTGGAAACAGGGTCTTAGTTTCCCAGACTGGAGTCCTAACCACTGAACCACAGGGGCCTGCCTAGTCAAGAATGAATTCAGGTGAGGTAAAGAGAAGGTTTAGAGTAAACCTTACTCAGAAGATAAAGAGTAAAGTAAATAGTTTATTGAAAGGAAAAGTACATGCAGAAAGGCTCATGGGTGAGCTCAGAGAGACAGTCAAGCCTCTGGGAAGTTTAAATCCTTTATAAGGGGCATTTCTCCAGGTCTGTCTTCCCTCAGGTCAATCACCTTGCTTTGTTCCACACTGGTTAATTTGTCTCAGGACATTCCCCTGGGGTGCACATGTACACTTGAACCATTAAGGTGTGGCTAATCTCATGCACACCATTTGAATCTCAAAGTGAAGTCTTCAGGGAGGAGCAAGACTCATTATGGCCTGGAATTACCCTCTAACTTTTGACTCCAAGGAGCCTTTCTGTATGTGTATAGGTTCAGTTCGGTACAGTTGCTCAGTCGTGTTCAACTCTTTGCAACCCCATGGACTGTAGAACACCGGGCCTCCCTGACCATCACCGACTCCCAGAGTTTACTCAAACTCATGTCCATTGAGTCGGTGATGACATCCAACCATCTCATCCTCTGTTGTCCCCTTCTCCTCCCTCCTTCAATCCTTCCCAGCATCATGATCTTTTCAAATGAGTCAGCTCTTCGCATCAGGTGGCCAAAGTATTGGAATTTCAGCTTCAGCATCAGTCCTTCCAATGAATATTCAGGACTGATTTCTTTTCAGATTGACTGGTTTGATCTCTTTGCAGTCCAAGGACTCTCAAGAGTCTTCTCCAACACCAGAGTTCAAAAGCATCAATTCCTCAGCGCTCAGCTTTATTTATAGTCCAATTCTCACATCCATACATGACCACTGGAAAAACCATAACCTTTACTAGATGGACCTTTGTTGGCAAAGTAATGTCTCTGCTTTTTAATATGCTGTCTAGGCTCATCATAACTTTTCTTCTAAGGAGTAAGCATCTTTTAATTTCATGGCTGCAGTCACCATCTGCAGTGATTTTGGAGCCCCAAAAAATAAAGTCTGACACTGTTTCCACTGTTTCCCCATCTATTTCCCAAGAAGTGATGGGACCAGATGCCATGATCTTCGTTTTCTGAATGTTGAGCTTTAAGCCAACTTTTTCACTCTCCTCTTTCACTTTCTTCAAGAGGCTCTTTAGTTCTTCTTCACTTTCTGCCATAAGGGTGGTATCGTCTGCATATCTGAGGTTATTGATATTTCTCCCAGCAATCTCCATTCCAGCTTGTGCTTCAACCAGCCCAGCATTTCTCATTATGTACTCTGCATATCAGTTATATAAGCAGGGTGACAGTGTAAGCCTTTATGTACTCCTTTACCTATTTGGAACCAGTCTGTTTTTCCATGTCCAGTTCTAACTGTTGCTTCCTGACCTGCATACAGATTTCTCAGGTCAGGTGGTCTGGTATTTCCATCTCTTTAAGAATTTTCCACAGTCTGTGGTGATCCACAAAGTCAAAGGCTTTGTGGTAGTCAATAAAGCAGAAAAGTTTTTCTGAAACTCTCTTGCTTTTTTGATAATCCAACAGATGTTGGTCTCTCTTATTTTTCACTCAGACATGGTTTTTTCCTTCTCTTTGTCTTTGCCATGATTATTCCCTTGAGGTGTTTACAAGAGACTCCAGTTCAGTTCAGTCACTTAGTCATATCTGACTCTTTGTGACCCCATGGACTGTAGCATTCCAGGCTTCCCTGTCCATCATCAACTCCTGGAGCTTGCTCAAATTCATGACCATAGAGTCCATGATGCCATCCAACCATCTCATCCTCTGTCGTCCCCTTCTCCTGCCTTCAATCTTTCCCAGCATTGGGGTCTTTTCCAATGAGTCAGTTCTTTGCAACAGATGGCCAAAGTATTGGAGTTTCAGCTTCAGCATCAGCCCTTTCAATGAATATTCAGGACTGATTTCCTTTAGGATGGACTGGTTGGATCTTCTTGAGTCCAAGGGATTCTTAAGACTCTTCTCCAACACCACAGTTCAAAAGCATCAATTCTTCACTGCTCAGCTTTCTTTATGGTCCAACTCTCATATCCATACACTGGAAAAACCATAGCTTTGACTAGATGGAACTTTGTTGGCAAATAATGTCTCTGCTTTTTAATATAGCTCTACAAGGCATGTTGGATGTTAGCTCCCTGTGTGTTAGTTGCTCAGTTGTGTCTGACTTTTTGCAACCCCACGGACTGTAGCCCACCAGATTCCTCTGTCTATGGGATTCTCCAGGCAAAAGTACTGGAGTGGATTGCCATTCCCTTTACCAGAGGATCTTCCCGACCCAGATATGAAACCCTGGTCTCCTTCATTGCAGGCAGATTCTTTACCATTTGAGCTACAGGGAAGTCTCTTGTTACAAGAGACAAAGACTGGCTATTTACCAGTCAACAGGGGGCTGGTTATGAATGCCTCAGCTGGACCCCACCTGTTTCTTATCTCAGGAGGCTGACTGATTGTAAAGCTCCAGCCTGGAGCTTTCAGTATGACTGACAAATAAAGTTGTATATACTTAGGCATACAATGTGATGACTTGATACACATGTACACGATTACCAAAGGCAGGGTTTCCTGCCTTCCAGGTGCTACCTGTAGGTATCATCTCATCTAACACTTACAACCCTTCTAGGTGTTGTATGTCATTTTGAAATGAGAAGAAAGGGGGCAGGGCACAACTTTTGAAAGAATGACATAGCCCACGGATATAGCATAAACCAATTAGAATCCAATGGGCCCCAGATGGCAGACAAGTCAACTTCGACTAGACTTTGATCCTCAATCAGCAAGCTAAATGACACACCCAGAGGTGCCATGACAGTTCTACTGCTAAGTCACTTCAGTCGTGTCTGACTCTGTGCGACCCCATAGACAGCAGCCCACCAGGCTCCTCTGTCCCTGGGATTCTCCAGGCAAGAACACTGGAGTGGGTTGCCATTTCCTTCTCCAAAGCAAGAAAGTGAAAGTGAAGTCGCTCAGTCGTATCCAACTCTTAGTGACCCCATGGACTGCAGCCTACCAGGCTCCTCCGTCCATGGGATTTTCCAGGCAAGAGTACCGGAGTGGGGTGCCATTGCCTTCTCCATGACAGGTCTAAGCCACCATCAAAACCAAAAAGTGATCAGTGGCCCAACTCCTGGAAATCTCCACCCCCTCCCAAAAATAGTTAGAATAATCCTCCCACTCATTAGCCTATGAAATTGCCCAGCCCATAAAAGCTAACCACACCACATTTTGGGGCCCCTGTTTTCACCCTCTGCAATGGCCCCACACTTTGTCTATGGAGTATGTTTCTCTCTGAATGAAGCCACTTCTTAACTATCACTTTGTCTCTCACTGAATTCTTTCTGTGATGAGACATCAAGAACCTGAGCTTCATTACTGTGGGATTTGGCTGGGTTCGAGTGCTGGTCATGTGAGTTCAAGTCCCAATCTAAGATAAACGGTTTCAATTTTACCGGTGAGCAAACTGAGCCTCAGAAAGCCTAAGTGACACTCCTGAGATCACACAGATGCTTAGGAACAGAGCTGGGATCCAAATTCCAATCTATAGGCACCTTTGATGGGGACACCCAGTACCCCATAGTGTGTTTTGTTTCTGGCCCTTCTTGTGACCTTCAGCCCCCCTCCCCCAACTCAGCATGGGCAGGGGAGGCCCCTGCTCTTACTCAACAATGGCCTATTCTTCTCCCGGGCCACCCCTGGTCCTCCAGAACTCCAGAACTCAGAACACTGTGGCTACAGTTACTGCGGCCTCAGTGTGTCCAGGAAGGGACTCCATTTCTACCTCTGGATTTCTTTAGGACACTCAGCTGCTTTTGGGTCCTGCTCTGGTCACAAAGAGAAGTCAGGAACCTACTCTTCAGCCCACGACTGTCCTCCTCAAGGGCCAGAAGAGTTCATTGCCCGAGCCCTGGCTCAGCCCCAGTAGGCCTGAGAGAAACCAGGCTTCTTGCAGGTATGAACTTGAGTGAAAACAGCAATTCTGACTAAAGGGCCCTGCCTTGACAGCCTTCCTTCTGCCAAGGTGGTTATGAATTTAAGTGTGAATTTCAGCATAAATGGTTACACATTAAGATGACCAAGAGGGCTTAAAAAGAAAAGATACCCAGACTCACCCCACCCCAGAGCAATGGAATTGAATCCAGTGCGTTTGAGTTCAAGCATCAGTATTCGGCTGAGAACCACTGAAACAGACTTGTGGAGTTTGCATGAGAATTAAATTAGCATTTTTATTCATTCATTAATTCAAATTCCTTGAGCTCCAAATCTTGGCCGGACACCATTCCAGGAGGAGGGGAAACAGCCACAGCCATGAACAAGGGCACTTACATTAAAAAGTTAGAAATATAAACAAGATGCAGTAGGAAGTAAAAATACAAAATTTGAAGCAAACTGTTGTGATGTGACCAAGAGCACTCAAAGTTGGGGTTTGGGGAGACAGAGTGGCCTGCGGAGACCCTTCTGAGTTGGTGGTGCTTGTACCCGGACCCTTCAGAAAAGGCTGAATGAAGAGCAGGATGAGGGATTCCAGGCCAAGGCAAAGGCCGGGAAGCAGGATGTGTTTGAGGAGAGGAAAGGAAAGCAATGTGGCTGGTGCCCTGTGAATGGGGGTGGAGAATGGAGCGCTGGTGTCAGAGGGAAAAGGAGCTACAGAGGCCAGAGTTGGCCTGAGGGGCCTGAGAGGACAGACATGCGGTGGGATTGTCCGGACAGCAAGCCGTGGACCTTTTTGTAAGACAGCAATGTGATCTACATTATGTTTAGAGAGAAAATTGATAACTGAGGGCAAGTAAAGAGAATAAGGAGAGGGATCAGACAGGAGGCCACCGCTCCAACTGGACGAGGGCCGACAGTACAGGGACGAGGGGCCTCTCTGGGAACGCGGGTGGAGACAATGCACACACCGCACTGGCTGGTGGGTAGGAAGCCCCTCTGTGGCAGCTATTCTTGTTCTTAATAATAAAAATTTCTTATCACGGCACAGTTCTCCAGAGTGAGTGAGGTGAGACCACTGGCCCAGGCTTCCCTTCCCTCTGACAAGAGCCATCAGGATCTCTCAGAGAGAGCCTACTACTGCTACTGCTGCTAAGCCGCTTCAGTCGTGTCTGACTCTGTGCGACCCCATAGACGGCAGCTCACCAGGCTCCCCAGTCCCTGGGATTCTCCAGGCAAGAACCCTGGAGTGGGTTGCCATTTCATTCTCCAATGCATGAAAGTGAAAAGTGAAAAGTGAAAATGAAGTCGCTCAGTCGTGTCCGACTCTTAGCGACCCCATGGACTGCAGCCCACCAGGCTCCTCTGTCCATGGGATTTTCCAGGCAAGAGTACTGGAGTGGGGTGCCATTGCCTTCTCCACAGAGAGAACCTAGCAACCTCAAATCTTGAGATTTCTTTCCAAAAGACCCATTGGTACTTTGGCAAATCCCTCCCACCCCTGCCAAACAAGAGATTTTGGGTGCCAAGGGGTTTGAAAGGGGTCACCAATGGTCAGTCACCCAGAAAGGCTCTGGGTGGCTCTCACTGTCTTATGCTTGCATAATAGATAAGGGGTTATTCTGGTGATTGTCTGTAAAATAAAAGTTAACTCTCTAGCACTTTAATGTCTCCATCTAGACAAAGAAATTTAGATGAGAGTTTCTCTTGCAAATAAATTAATCAATGAACAAACAAGCAAACAGGTGCCAATGAAAGAATAGAGCTCACCACCTGGTTCTATAAGAATTAAGTCATTAGTCATTGCAGTTGCTGACCTTCAATACACCCTGAAAGGAGTTCAGGGCAAAGATGAAGAATGAAGTACTCTGTGCTCTGGGAAAACTGGCAGCATAGGTCTTCAAAATAGTTAGATATTTTTAGGAGAAATTTTTATGAACCCAGTTTCTTGCATTTTCTCATGTTTAGAAAAGCACTAAAACCAATAACTAGGACATTGGTTCCTTGTGATCAATAGCAACCTTCTACTGAGATGTGTGTTTGATTACATGTACCCCTTAACCAGAATTATATATACACTGACCTCCTCCCTTACATCTTCTGAGCAGTTTCTCAGAGCCATCTGAGAGGCTGTCTCCCCAGGCTATAGTCTTCAACAAGACACTCAGTTCAACTCACAGCTCTTACATTGTGTGTTTTTTCCCAATTTGACAAAGGTGAATTAATACTGAAAACAAAAGCTCCATCTAATAGTCATCATCCTGTACCAGACTTCCCCAGGACTAACAAGTGGCATGTTATCTGTGGGTCCTGGGATTCTGGGGATTATTAAGCACCCTTCAGGCTGGGTGGTAGTAATGAGCCCTTTGGTTGAAATGTAGATTTGAATAATATGCATCACAGCTTTCCAGAAAACCAGGCTCTCCACTCTGCCTTCATCCTTATCTCAACTCTCCTTTATTGATTTTATTTGACCATGTAGTTCTCAACCTACAGGCTGCAGGACAGAATCACCTGGAAGGCTTAAGAGATCCAACAGTCAATGACAATACACAAATCTCAGTTGGATTCTGACTCAAACAAACCTAAAACTTATGAAATAATTAGAGTAGTTTATTGTCTAGGTATTTGATGATATGAGGGATTAGAGCGAATTTTGTTGTAGCTATGTTTTATTATCAGATTTTCATCTTTTAGAGATTCACAATGAAATACCTATGGATAAAATAATATGATGCATGGGACTGGCTTCAAAATAATCCAGGGTGGGGAGTTGACAGGAGTATAAAAGATATGATTGGGAGTGACAACTGAGGTTGAGTGATGAGTTACCTTGGGGGTATGTTGTACCATACCATTCTGTTTTTATGTTCAAAATTTTCTAATAATAATCACCTGGAGAGCTTTTAAAACATACATATATCTGGACCCCACCTTGAGCAATTTTGAATTAATAAAGGGTCAGAGGAGCATCAATATCACCTTAAAAACTCCCTAGAGAATTTTAATGTGAATCCAGGTTCTTAGTTCATGTTAGTCGTTCAGTCATATCCAACCTGTTTCGACCCTGTGGACTGTAGCCTGCCAGGTTCCTCCATCCATGGGATTCTCCAGGCAAGAATACTGGAGTGGAGGTGCCATTTCCTCCTCCAAGGAATTTTCTCAACCCAGGGATAGAAACCGATCTCCTGCATTGTGCTAATCAAGCACAAGTTCTTTACGAATCTTCACAACTACTCTGGAATGAAAGGCCACTCACCCATTCTGCAGAGGGAGGTGCTGTGCTCTGATAGAGGACTTTGCAAATCTGAGAATCTGTGACCACTTCCCAAGTACAAAATCTGAGGTATGGACATGAGAGCAGTGTGGTATGGTGATTTAGACCCGAGGTTAGCAAACTTTTCCTGAAGAGGGCCAGATAATAAATATTTTTGGCTTTGCTGGCCACATAGGGTCTCTATTACAACTACTTAACTGAGTAGTTGTGGTAATGGCTGCTGCTGCTAAGTCACTTCTGTCGTGTTCGATTCTGTATGGACCCCATAGACGGCAGCCCACCAGGCTCCCCCGTCCCCGGGATTCTCCAGGCAAGAACCCTGGAGTGGGTTGCCATTTCCTTCCCCAATGCATGAAAGTGAAGAGTGAAAGTGAAGCCGCTCAGTCATGTCTGACTCTTCGCGACCCCATGGACTTCAGTGCACCAGGCTCCTCCGTCCATGGGATTTTCCAGGCAAGAGTACTGGAGTAGGGTGGCATCGCCTTCTCCGGTAGTAAAGGCAACCATAGGCAATAGTGATGGGATGGGTATAGCTGTGAATCCTCTAACACGGTATTTACAAGAAAGGCAGAGGGCTGTAGATTGCGAGTCCTGGTTTAGACCCATATGCATTAGGCTTAGATATACCTGAGCTTAAGTCTTGCTCCTTCTTCTAGGGTGGGTCTCCACTTTTGTAAGTTGGGCTTATAATTGTACCTACCTCACAGACACGCTGTGAGGGTTAATGAGATGATGCATGTAAAGCTCAAATGCTAGCTTAATACATGGTGATTGACTTATTACTGTGACCAGAGTGTGACTGAGGATGGGGACTGCAGTGGTGAGCAAAAAGAGAAGGGACAGAGGGTCAGAACCCTTTCTCAGGACCCTAGAAGCATCAAAGCTCTTGCCATTCCTCCCTGCCCTCCTGATAAGAAGGCACACTTTTATCTCCTTTGGGGAAGATAAATGTTCCTTCTGTCAACGTGTTCTTCCTTACCTAGAGTTTATAGCAGAAACCTTTGAGTAGTCAAAAACCCTTTTATATTTTCCTGAAAAGCTTAATTCTTGCAATTAGAACCTTGACTTGCAAGCCCCTCCTGAGTTTTAAAGGCCTGTTTTGTAACCCCAAACCAAAAATTTGATTCTGTTCTGTTGCCAGCCTCAGTCCTCCCCTTCTGAGACACAGCATGATTAGATGGTGGATACCAGAGATGGTGCTTGGAGTCAGGGAGCATCAGTTACTGTCTCAAGACACTGTTCACTGCACCAGTTTTACAGGGGGCATTAGAGAGACAGTATATCATTCTGGTTAAGGACATGGATTCTGTAGCTAGATATCCTTTTTTGAAATCCTGCTTCTGTCATATGTTAGTTGTATGGCCTTGGACAAATCATTTAACTTTTATGTGCCTCATTTTATACTCACTAAATAGGGATTATAATATTACTATCTTATAGAATTGTCATAGGAGAGATGATGGCTTGGAATGCATAGAACAGCCATACATGACAAGTATATTTAGCTACAGGTATTTATAAATTTAACACTTGATACATAATTTAACAAGTATGTTTAGCTACAGTAAAGTGAAGTCACTCAGTCATGTCCGACACTTCGCGACCCCATGGACTGTGGCCTACCAGGTTCCACCATCCATGGGGTTTTCCAGGCAAGAATACTGGAGTGGGTTGCCATTTCCTTCTCCAGGAGAACTTCCTGACCCAGGGATTGAACCCGGGTCTCCCATATGGTAGGCATTGTAGGCAGATGCTTTAGCTAGCATAGGTATTTATAAAATTTAACACTTGTGACCAATTATCTAATACCAATGATTTTGGTATTAGACCAAAAAATTACATTAGAAGATCTACTTTTAAAAAATCCTCAGATAGTGTGCCAAACATATTTACCAGGTACGTATCAAATATCCACTCATTCATTCATGTTTATTTGCCTATCATAAATACCAAATGCTAGGAACACAGCACTCAAAGAAATTGAGGTCCTTATAAATTTAATCTGGACCAGCTATTTGCCATGTTCAAAACACTTGAGTAGTCTGTACGCTGCATAGGAAAATGGTTCTGTGCTTAAGGACAACATGCAAACATCTGTGACAGTGATCCTATGCTCTAGATTATTAGGGGAAACATTACTGGGGAGAGTGGCACTTAAGGAGAGACAACTGCTGACCCAAACCATCTGAACAGAAAAGAATTGTAAAAGAAAAAAAGGAAAAGAAAAAAAAAAATGAGGGGAAAAAAAAGAGGAAAGGAAATCATGTTATAGACCTAGTATGTACTGTTATCAAAAAGGTATCTGGATTATATTTTACATCATTGAGTAAGACAGTTGGACAATGAACAGTATTGCCTATCTAATTCCATTTATTATATACATTTAAATATATATTCATACTGGCATTTTCAACATTGGTAAAGATTCATTCCAAACTGAGTCACTTTCTCAGAGGTGGGGTTATGGGAGAAATTTTTGTTTTCTACTTAACATTTTTTTATTGTGTTTCTTGAAATTTTTACATGTGTGCATTATGGTGATTACTTTTGAAAGAAATATTTACATTTGAGAAAATTTGCTCAAAAATCAAATGGGTTACACTGCCAGCAGTAAGCTTCCCATCAAAAGAGGTATTCAAGCAGGAGTTGGGGGAGCATGAGCAGAAGCTGTGATAGGGATTGGATTAGTCATCTCTGAGACCCAGAGGCTCACCTTGGGATTCTGGACTGAGTTTCATATCTAAAAATATTCTTACCTATTGTCTGGGGAGCCAGTGGGCTTGAGTGTTGGTTCGTGATTTGGCTTTCTGTTGCTCCGAGTGGGACCCTGCTGCCCTGAGCTAATCCCACGCAGTTTCAATGGGCCCCAAGGTTAACCTCTCTGGCAAAGTTTGCCTCTCCTTTACCAGCTTGCTTTGCTGAGCTCTGGGCACTGCTAGGAAGCCAGTGGGGGCATGCTGAGGTAATATTCTCCACATCAGGACTGACCTTTTAGGAAAGGAGATGGGGAGGGAGTGATGACGTGGGTCCCCACCACCCGTGTTGGTAAGAGTTCTTGTTCTTTCTCCTGCCCTTGAAGGACAGCCATGGAGCTGCTCTGTATGTCTCTGCTGCTGGTAGCCTCTTGTGTCGGCACTGTCCAGGGCTCACCAGAGATGAATGGCAAGAAGGAGAGCATCAACATGTCCCAGCCCTTGCATATCCTTGTGGAGGAAAACTTGATGGTGCTAACACCTGCTGGCCTGACTCAGATGCTGAACGAGACGCGCTTCCTGATGGTGCTCTTCCGTGAGTGTCTCCCACTCCTGGGCAATGGGTGATGGGTGGGCTGAGACCTGCCCCCTTTCTTCTGGTAGCCAGAGGAATTTTAAGTATTGTTAAACAGGTGGCGCTAGTGGAAAAGAACCTGCCTGCCTGTGTAGGAGATGTAAGAGACGTGGGTTCGATCCCTGGGTTGGGAAGATCCCCTGGATAAGGAAATGGCACCCCACTCCAGTATTCTTGCCTGAAAAATCCCATGGGCAGAGGAGCCTGGCAGGCTACAGTCCATGGGGTCTGCAAAGCGTTGGACACAACGGAAGCAACTTAGCATAAATATATGAGAACACATTTCAATAATAATTTAAAAAAAAATAGCATCATCCTTAATTCCCAGATGAGAGTACTGAGGTCCAGGGAAACTAAATCATTTGCAAGATACTATGTCGCCTCTTTGGTCTTGATTTGTATGGGGTCACACAGGGTCGGACACGACTGAAGCGACTTAGCAGCAGCAGCAGCAGCAGCAGCCTCTGTTTCACTGAAGGCAAGAAGCCAGGATTTACCTTCAGGTGTCTTTACCATTCTGAACCTTAGTTTTCTTCTCTGTAAAATGGGTATAAACAGAAGTGCTATACTGGATTATTGTGAAGACAAAATAAGTTGTTAAGTTGCTAAATAATATTGTAAGTTGCTGGGACACAGTTATGGGCACTGTCTCAAGGAAGATTTTTTTTTTTTTTTCAAGGAAGATTTTTAGATCATCAGGTTTTTCATCTGAATTTTGCATGCCCACTTTTATTCTTCAGATTTTGCATCAGCAGGCATTTTGATGGAGGAAACGGACTCCTTTTTCCTGAGACACTGACACAGACTCATGTCTATGCTTTGAGACCGGATGGAAGGGATGTTCATAACAACTTTCACATAGTGGGCACCTACTGCGTGCCGGGAACTGTCCTTATAGCCCCACTAAATGTTCTCACACACTCCTCATAATCACCCAGTGTACTGCCACTATTTGTCTCCCTATTTGGGGACATTTCATAACTGAAATTCAATTTACATCTGCTCCTGAAAAACCAAGAGATCTGGAAGCCCTGGCTTACATTCCTATAATGTGACGGTTGGCTGGAGCTAAGTGACAGTTTCCCCCTTGTGATCAGGAAACAGCACACTAGTCAGTTTGCCACATTCCTAGTCAGCCAGCCCCACATAGTCACACCCCTGCTTCACCCCTCTAGCATTTGAGTCTGTGTCTTCTGCCTGAAATTCAGGCCTCCCAGCTCCTTCCTCAATTCTTGTCTCTTCTCATTTGATACATTCTCTCTGAGTTGCACCACTTCAGTGAGGTGGTCTTTGCATCAGTGGGCATTTTGTGACAGTGACATAGTATCAGTAGCTCAGTTACCATGGATCCCATTGCTTCCTCAGCTGACCTGTGCAGCCACTTCATAGCAACATACAACAACCTTAACCTTAACCTTGCCCTTAACCTTGGTAGTTCCCAGGAGAGAAAATCTAACTGGGTCATTTTGCCTCCTTCCAACTTTCACCCTTATGGCGGAAAGTGAAGAAGAACTAAAGAGCCTCTTGATGAAAGTGAAAGAGGAGAGTAAAAAAGTTGGCTTAAAGCTCAACATACAGAAAACTAAGATTATGGCATCAGTTCCCATCACTTCATGGCAGATAGATGGGGAAACAGTGGCTGACTTTATTTTTGGGGCTCCAAAATCACTGCAGATGGTGATTGCAGCCATGAAATTAAAAGACACTTACTCCTTGGAAGGAAATTATGACCAACCTAGACAGCATATTTCTTTTCCCTGTCTCCTGTACAATGTCATGAACCTCAGTCCATAGTTCATCAGGCACTCTATCAGATCTAGTCCCTTAAATCTATTTCTCACTTCCACTCTATAACCATAAGGGATTCGATTTAGGTCATACCTGAATGGTCTGGTGGTTTTCCCTACTTTCTTCAATTTAAGTCTGAATTTGGCAATAAGGAGCTCATAATCTGAGCCACAGTCAGCTCCTGGTCTTGTTTTTGCTGACTGTATAGAGCTTCTCCACCTTTGGCTGCAAAGAATATAATCAATCTGATTTTGGTGTTGACCATCTGGTGATGTCCATGTGTAGAGTCTTCTCTTATGTTGTTGGAAGAGGGTGTTTGCTATGACCAGTGCGTTCTCTTGGCAAAACTCTGTTAGCCTTTGCCCTGTTTCATTCCGTACTCCAAGGCCAAACTTGCCTGTTACTCCAGTTGTTTCTTGAGTTCCTACTTTTGCATTCCAGTCCCCTATAATGAAAAGGACATCTTTTTTGGGTGTTAGTTCTAAAAGGTCTTGTAGGTCTTCATAGAACCGTTCAACTTTCAGCTTCTTCAGCATTACTGGTTGGGGCATAGAATGGTTTACTGTGATATTGAGTGGTTTGCCTTGGAAATGAACAGAGATCATTTTGTCATTTTTGAGATTGCATCCAAGGACTGCATTTCGGACTCTTGTTGACCATGATGGCTACTCCATTTCTTCTAAGGGATTCCTGCCCACAGAAGTAGATATAATGGTCATCTGAGTTAAATTCACCCATTCTAGTCCATTTTAGTTTGCTGATTCCTAGAATGTCGATGTTCAACATATTAAAAATCAGAGACATTACTTTGTCAACAAAGGTCTATCTAGTCAAGGCTATGGTTTTTCCAGTAGTCATGTATGGATGTGTGAGTTGGACTACAAAGAAATCTGAGTGCAGAAGAATTGATGCTTTTGAATTGTGGTATTGGAGAAGACTTTCGAGAGTCCCTTGGACTGCAAGGAGACCCAACCAGTCCATCCTAAAGGAAATCAGTCCTGGGTGTTCATTGGAAGGACTGATGTTGAAGCTGAAACTCCAGTATTTTGGCCACCTGATATGAAGGGCTGACTCATTTGAAAAGACCCTGATGTTGGGAAAGATTGAAGGCAGGAGGAGAAGGGGACGACAGAGGATGAGATGGTTGGATGGCATCACTGACTCATTGGACATGAGTTTGGGTAAATTCTGGGAGATGGTGATGGACAGGGAGTCCTGGTGTGCTGCAGTTCATGGGGTCGCAAAGAGTTGGACACGACTGATGAACTGAACTGAACATGAAGTGTGCCTATTGTGTAAAGTTCTATCAAAATAATTCCAAGCCTCTGACCTCCATCTAGTTCAGGCTCTTAATGGTTTGTTTCCTTCAAAGTGTCAGAATGCACACCTGATTCTGCTTCAAGCCCATGGAGCAAAACTTGGTGAGATCCAGTTTGGGTCATTTTCTTTATAGGAGCCTGTGAGCAGGGCATAATTTCCACCTTACTGAACTACTCCTCCAGCTGGTTCCCTACCTCCCTCATTCACATCAAGACTTGGGTCACTCCTTGAATATTTGGTTCATGGTTTTTTCCCTCAGGGAAGAATTGAGAACTCTACGGCTGCTGTGGCTTGTGAGTTAATGGTTTGCACAGGTCAGCCATCTAAGCCGTCTTCTCTTTTTTGCTGCAGCCTTAAGCCCTGAATCCTGGACCCTCAGTGGAAATATTGAAGGATTTAGAGCCACACACTTTGCATGACACAACACACACCACAGCACTCATTTATGCTTCCAAAATGACACGGCAGGTGGACAAACCTGGGTAACCTATCCAATCTGGGTGAGAATGTAAGACTCTGTCCACAACTACTCTGCTTTAATCAGGGCAGAAGGGCAAGTTCATGGTTCTTTGGGACGTTGATGTTTTATAACTTAGGGATTGACACTGAACCTGGGGCTATGAAGGGAGCTAATCGATTTTATATTCTTTAATTATACCTGATAACAACCAATTTGAATACTTGAAAGTCTTCCCACCAGCAGGTATTTCAATTCGGTGAACACTGGCAGAGATGCTATCTAAAAGACACTCAAACTCATTTCATTTGAAAATTTGATTTCTTCAAATATGCAGCTTAAATAAAAATGAATTCTCAAAAGCTTGCAGACCCTTTAAAATGACCTTTGGAAAAACGAATCACTTAGGACAAGCATTATAAAAGTACCCCCCACCCTGCCGCCAGGAGTAAATGGCTCTTTACAAAAAGGTCTTTCCAATATTGTCCCAGGGAAATACTGTCCTGGTAACTATCAAATCCTTAGCTGCTCCCCAGTTTCTCATTTCTCCAAGGACTCCAGATTCAAGAACCAACACTCAGAGGCATCTTTTCTCTTGGATATCTCACACATCTCAATGCCACATGTGTCCAAAATAGACCTCAGCATCTTTACTTGATTTGCTTTTTCTCACATCCTGTCTTGATTGACAGCATGGCTATCTTTATAATGTCAAAGTCAGAAATCCTAGATCATTCTTGACTCCTTTCTAGTCTCATCTCTAATCTCTCACTGAGTCCTATTGAAACTACCTCCTGAAGCCCTCTGCAATCTCCAGTCCTCCCCATTCCCCCCGCCACTGCCATAGTTATGGCCTCATCATTCTCTCCCTGAACCACTGCAGTATCTTCTAGATCAGGGGTAAGAACTGGGCCACACAGCAGGAGGTGAGTGGTGGGTAAGCAAGCAAAGCTTCATCTGTATTTACAGCCACCCCTCGTTATTTGCATTACTGCCTGAGCTCTGCCTTCTGTCATGTCACTGATGGCGTTAGATTCTCATAGGAGCACAAACCTTACTGTGAATTGCACATACAAGGGGTCTAGGTGGTGTGTTCCTTCTGAGAATCTAATGTCTGATGATCTGATGTGGAGCTGAGGCAGAGATCATAATAAATCAATTGCTTGCGGACTCATCAAAAAGCTGCATCTGGGGGCGGACTTTATAGTGGCAAGAGAGGTGAATTTCTTCAATTGTACAGTTGCATCTTGGTGGCAGGCTTTAAGTTAGAATCCAGCACTTATTTCAGTCCATGCATGGCCTGCCTGTGTTTTATTTACCACTCTGTCTCTGCTTCTTTTCCACACTGTGCACTTGTCTCAGTCACAGTTTTGGCAAACTCACAAGCTAACTCTAGCCAAAATGAGTAAAAAATGAGTGTCACTGGGGAGCTTCTTTGAAAAGGGGGAAAGACTAAATTATGAGACAGCAGAATATTCTAAGACTGCCAACAAAAAGAAAGCCACAGTTACAAGAAAATATCAGAGACTTAAGTTACAGGCTCATTGCAACAGGTGATTTATATTCTCTAAGCTCACTTTCTATGGTGACCAGCTATCCAACAAAGCCATGAAATCTTCAAATCTGCTTTGCCACATGGAGACCTAGCACCCTGCATTAAAAGACAAGCCTTTGGAGCTTTTCAAAAGGAAAAATGTGAACAGGAAGAACAGAAGCAATTATTGAAGGCCACCACACCACCAAGCATTTCTGCACTAACAGCATCATTCTTAGAGGCTAAATTAGCACATCTGCTTGGATCACTTTCTGATTGAAAATCCCAAAGTTTCCAAACTCCTTAACATAGCTACAATGTCCTTGGCTTGATTTAACCCAGGCCTACTTTTCCATTCCACTTGAAGTCTGTGCTGTACACCCTGAGTGTGGCTACCAGGTAGGTCACACTGGCACTAGCCTCCTGGCCTTTACACTTGAGGTTCCCTCTACCTGTAGTGTCCTTCCTGAACTTCTTAAGCTGGATTATGAAGTTTAAGTTCATGAAGTTGCCTTGTCAAGAGGCTGTGTTCACCTCCCTCCCACCTAGGCTCTGGCATGCTCACTCAGCCCTCTGCACCCTGCTTTTTATAACATTTGCCACACTGCTTTGAAACTGCATTTAAACTTGTGAGTTCCACAGGGGACAGGGGTCAAAACTGATTCATCTCTTGATTGCTAACATCTAGGATTGTGCCTGGAGCACAGTAGTCATTTGGAGATGTTGGTAAATAAATGAGCTTTCCTTTGGCCCACAGTGTTCTTCATAAATGAGACAAGAGAACAGGAAAAGCTACATTTAGTGGAGGAGGCCAAAATGAGACTTAAAAGGAGCAGTTTCTAGGTTGACTAATTAGTAATCATCCGTAAGGCAGAGGTGGCAAGAGTCTGCCTTGGGAGCAGATTAGATGATGTAGATGGTATAGTAGATGAGGATGGTGATGACGTGGACAATCGTCATGATGAAAATGAGGAAGACCATTTACTCAGACCTGTATTCCAGGCACTGGGCTTGTTCTCATTGTTCCTGTCTTATATCATGAGGCAAATAAAGTCTCAGAAAGGTTTAGGATTTGCCCAAAATTATACAACTGGTAAGTGATGAGGATTTCAGACCAGGTCTAACACTCAATTCTTCTTAAACTGTGCTGATAATTGAAACATTCATTCATTAAACACTTATTGAATATTTATTATATGCTAGATCTCTTCTAGGCACTGAGTGGTAAGCAAAACAGACAGACCCTTGCTTTACATATCTTTTATCCTGGAGAGGTGAGTGAAAATGAAAGTGAAAGTTGCTCAGTCATGTCCAACTCTGGGACTCCATGGACTATACAGTTCATGGAATTCTCCAGGCCAGAACAGTGGAATGGGTAGCCTTTTCCTTCTCCAGGAGATCTTTCCAACCCAGGGATTGAACCCAGGTCTCCCACATTGCAGGCGGATTCTTTACCAGCTGAACCACAAGGGAAGCTTTGAGAGAGGAGACTCAAGATAAAATGATGCAGAAGTCAAAAATGTAGCATATCTTAAGGGTAGAAGTACTATGGAGAAAAACAGAGCAGGGCCCTTAGGAAGTACAAGAAGTGGTGCAAGTGGGTTAAGTACAGGGTAGCCAGAGAAGGCTTTCCTGTGAAGATGGAAATTGAACAAAGACCTGAAGGCAGTAAAACAGCAACCTGAGAAAATTTCAGGCAGAAGGAACAGCAAGTGCAAAGGCCCTGAGGTGGGAATGGGCAGGGTGGCTAAGCTGAGTTGCTGAAGAGAAAAGTAGTGGGATATAAGATCAGAAGGGTAAGGAGCAGATTTTTAGAGTTTTGTAGGCCTTTTCAATGGTCAAAGAAACTTGTTGCCTGGACCCTGAGGAACTGGGAGTTGGAGATCATCCTGAAGTCCTTATCACCTATGAGCACTATAAAGCATCCTATGGAATGGTGAGAGTATTATACTCATAAGCTTTTTCCATGCTTGATCTTGAACTTGGTCTTAAGTGGGGTTTCTCATCCTTAGCACTGTTGACATTTCTGCTGGCTAATTCTTAGCACAGTCTCTCTATGTATGTGTGTGTGTGTGCGCGCGCATGCGTGTGTGTGTGTGTGTGTGTGTGTGTGAGATGGGGAGGAGGGTGTCTTGTGCACTGTGGGATATTTATTAGCATCCCTTGCTTTTACCAACTAGATACCAGTAGCATTCCAGATGTGACAACCAGTAATGACTCCAGATAGGGCCAAATGTGCCCTATTGAGAACCACAATCTAAAGAAAGGCAGACTCCAGCTCCCTGTGCTGGGAGCGAATCTCCATTTCCTACATTCACACCTCTCCCATCCATCAGCCCCATGGGGTTACCTACTAAAGACCCAGGCAAACATTGATTCTAGGTCCACTAGCCATTAACACATTTACACACTAGGCACACTGTCGAGAGCCACTGCCAACTCTAATGGGACCCTGGGTGCCATTTGCTTAACCCCAAAACCCATGAGAGAGCCACAGAATAGGCCTCAGCCTTATTTTGGATGGCTTGTCACCCTTGTCTTCCTTTCCCCAGGAATAAGAAGATTTGCTGAAGATCCTGATAACTACATAGGATCCTTCCTCCCCAGAGAACATCTGGTCAGAGCAAGACCATGAATTTCCCCCATATTATCATAATGCTCAATGTTTATTGGGCACTTCTGTATCAGAGCTTTGCATACCTTGGCTTACTATGTAGGCTTATTCTAAGGTATGGAAACTTATCACTATCCCCATTCTATAGGTGATGAAGCTAAGGTTCAGAGATGTTTAAAAAAACTCGTTTTCTGGACCACAGGTGCTGTAAGCCACCATAACTGTCTCTGATTTATGAAACAACCTAAGGAAATGATATTCATTGAGTATCTAGTATGTGCCAGACAATGGACCCTAGTTAGAACCTGAGGAGGGCTAAAACTGAAGGAGCTCCCAGCAAAGGGCTCCCTGCCCATCCACAGTCCACTGGGCACTGCTTTGCCCAGGTTCCAATGTACAGCTGAATTGACTCCATGCCCCGTAAGACATAGTCACCAAGATCTGAGGGTGTATGCATTCATTTTACCTTTACACGTTTGGCATTCAAGGCTCCAGAGGTAAACACTGATTTGCAAATTTTAAAAAGATAGAAACTAGCAAACAGGACTGGACATAAAAAGTAGATTTGGTTCTCTACAGTCTATCTGCTTTCATATGAACCACCCAGAGCAGGGTAGATTGGAAACTCACCCCTCCAGGGAAAAAGAGCATTTTTTCAGTCTGGCTTGCCTACAAGGTCAGTTAGAGCATGGAGTTTGGAGTCAGCCAGCCTTGGAGATGGAGAAGGCAATGGCACCCCAATTCAGTACTCTTGCCTGGAAAATCCCATGGATGGAGGAGCTTGGTAGGCTACAGTCCATGGGGTTGCACAGAGTCAGACATGACTGAAGTGACTTAGCAGCAGCCTTGGAGCTGAGTCTTGGCCTAATGCTTACTAGCTGTGAGACTTCTGGGTTTCTATTTCCTTGTCTAACACTCCTCACCTGTAATAGTAGATGACTGTCTACAACAGTAGATGACTCCTAGGCTTTTTCTGAGGACTAATCAAGATAATGCACGTAACACTTAGCAAAGTACTTGGCATAGTAAGTGTTCAATAAATGCTGTTATCTTGTTATCAATACTATGATCATCATCACAATCATTACCATCATCATCACTATCATCATCCTTCTGGTTGCTCAGGTCAAAATGTCAGAGTCATCCTTGATTTCTTTCATTTACATTCCACCTCCAATCCATCAATAAACCTTGTCAATTCCTCCTTCAAGACCCCTCGAGGCTCTGACCACTTCTCACCCTCTCCATTGCCACTCCCCTGATTCAAGCCGTTAACATTTCTTACCTGGATTATTATAGTGGCCTCCAGCTGGCCTCCTTTTTCCTCTGTGGTCTAATCTCCATGTAACATTCAAAACAATCCAGTAAAAATGTATATCATCACATCTAACACTGCTCCAAACCCTCTAGTACATTTCCACAAGCTTCAGAGGAAAGACCAAAGTCTATTCAGTGGTCTACAAGGCCTGTGTCTCCAGACCCAATGGACTTCTTGTCATCCCTCAGACATGTTGCTGCTACTGCTACTAAGTTGCTTCAGTTGTGTCCGACTCTGTGCAACCCCACTGACGTCAGCCCACCAGGCTCCCCCGTCCCTGGGATTCTCCAGGCAAGAACACTAGAGTGGGTTGCCATTTCCTTTTCCAGTGCATGAAAGTGAAAAGTGAAAGTGAAGTCGCTCAGCCGTATCCGACTCCTAGTGACCCCATGGACTGCAGCCCACCAGGCCCTTCTGTCCATGGGATTTTACAGGCATGTTGCATGTGTTCTTACTTCAAGGCCTTTGCTCATATGGCTCCTTTGCCTGGAACTCTCTCCCTCCTGTGAGTGAGCACACAGCTGGTTCCCTCATCATCTTCAGTCTTCATTAAAATGTTCCATTCTTTTCTCAGTGAGACCTCCGTTTACCTCCCTACTTAAAATCCATTCCCAGACACACTCCCAACTTCCATGTCTGCTTCTTTTTTCTCCATAGCACTTAGCGTCTAGCATAGAATACAGCCTGTTTCTTTACTTTATTCTTTACTTTATTTTCTGGGTTTTCCAATGAGAGCAGTGATTTTTATCAGTCTGTTCATTGTTAAGTCCTCAATACCTAAAATACTTCCTGGCACATGGGAGATTCTAAAAAAGATTTGTCAGATAAGTGAATGAATGAATCCCATTACTGTAACTATTAGGTCCCATCCATCCAACTCTCAGGCCCCAGTTGTCACAGTCTCTTTCTCTCACTTTCATGTTAGACACCAAAAAGCACTGGGCTATGTGTGGAACCTCAAAAACTCCACTGTTTGGACAATCATTCCAAGTGTTTCTCTTGTCCCAAGCTTAGAAACTCAGATTTGAATGCTATGTCAATCAGCAGCCCTGAGCCAGGCATAGCCAAATCCGTGAGGAAGTCAGAGGAGAGGCCTGCAGGCCAGAGCTTCTGGCAACAGGCCAACCCCTGCTGATGGTGAGGGATGGGGTATCGAAGGCAATGCTGGTGACGAAGCAGGCAGTGGAGAGGCACTGATCAACAAGGGAGGCGAAAAGTCACACTTCATGTCCATTGATTGAGAGTTTAATGAAAGTGATCATTCACATTTGGGTTCCATCACTGGAGCAGTGTGCTGACTGGCAATGGGGTGTGTGCCAACTGTCCTAGGCCTGGCTTTCTGGGTTTTGCTTTACAAAAGCCCTTTCTCTTGTACTTGGAACTTGCCCATGGCAGTGGAAATGACTTGCACTGGTTTCAAGTGCTCCAGATGGACAAGGGAGTTTGAGAAAGATAAAGCACTCTGGCTTAAAAGGGAATCAATGACCCCCTACCCTGGCTCAACCCACCTGCTGCAGACACTGGGCTCTGAGAGCCAGTGAGGGGCCTACAGTCTCTCAACATTATCAGGAGGAAGGGAGACAAATGTGATTGCCTTTTAGCCCCTCCCATTTAGGCCAGGAAGTCTTATACTGCTGCTGGGATCGAATGCCAGTCCCGCAGGGCTCTTTCCAGAAAAAGGCCCCTGACTTCTACTTCCAGCCCACCACCCGGCAATGTGAGAGGCCAAGGAATCTTGATCAATAGTGCCAGGTCTCTTCAACACTCTGGACCAAGGAGATGAGCTGGATGGGTAGGGGGTCATCATAACCTCCCCCCACCCCCTTATCCTTCTCACATCTGGCCTCCTTTTCACAAGCATGTCTCCTGCCATATTACATGTAGATACAGGGCAAATGAAGGTGCAGAACCTGTCCTGTTAGCTCCAGGAACTTCCACCAGATGGTGCTCATTCTCCCTCTCTCTCCATGCCCCGCCCACCCACTTCTCTTTTTCTCTCCTCTCACCTCCCTCCTTCTCAATCTCTCCCTCTACTATGATTTCTGATAGACATTTTAACCATAATAACAATATTAATAAGAAGGCATTATATACTGACCAAGTGCCAGGCCTGATGCTAAGGACAGGCCCAGTGGAGGTTAGAGAGCAAGCACCCAAGCCAGAGTGAGTGAGTCCCATCCAGCTACACCTCCTATTGCTGTGAAACTTTGGGCAAATAAGTCATTTCAATTATGCAACAGTTTCCTCCTCTATCACAGTGAGATAATAATAGCCATACCTACTCCATAGAGGCTTCTTTGGTGGCTCAGATGGTAAAGAATCTGCCTGGAATGGGAGAGACCCAGGTTTGATCCCTGGGTTGGGAAGATCCTCTGGAGAGGGAAATGGCAACCCACCCCAGTATTCTTGCCTAGAGAATTACATGGACAGAGGGGGCTACAGTCCATGGGGTTGCAAAGAGTCAGACATGACTGAGAGCAACTAACACACACACACACACACACACATACCCCATAGGGGTACTTGGAGGATTCAGTGGGTTAATCCACATAAACCTCTTTGAAAGTAATAAGCACTATATAATTGATTGTTAAATCTTTTGACTCAGCTTCACAAAGCAGCCACTATTTCCCCACTTT
Source organism: Bos grunniens (assembly GCF_055505025.1). Lineage (NCBI taxonomy): Eukaryota > Metazoa > Chordata > Mammalia > Artiodactyla > Bovidae > Bos > Bos grunniens. The sequence continues at coordinate 24,722,195 of NC_141189.1, forward strand.
ATTGATGAGGCACAGGAGTCTCTGAGAAATTAAATTGCCCAAAGTTGTATTGTTTCCAGTGTTGCTGAACCCCCGAAAAACCTGATGCATATCTCCCAAACTGATCAGTTTCATGAACTGTGATATACTGTCACATTTCTGAATCTACCCATTAGCAGTGGAACATGAGAAAAACCCAGGAGTTAAGCAGGCCTTAGCTTTTAAAAAAAAAAAGCCTTAATAAAGGCTTAAACTTAACAAAGCCTCCTCCTTGGGAGATGGGATGGAGGAGAGGTTCTAGTGAGCTCTGTCTTCTTATTGGCTCTTTCAGATAACCCATCCTCAAAGCAATCCAGAAGCTTAGCTGAGGAGCTGGGCAAAGCTGTGGAGATCATGGGCAAAGGCAAGAATGGGATTGGCTTTGGCAAAGTGGACGTCACAGTTGAGAAGGAACTTCAGAAGGAGTTTGATGTCAAGAAGGCCCCAGAGTTGAAGCTGTTTTTTGAGGGCAACAGATCACAGCCCATCAGCTGCGAAGGTAATGGTATTTGTGTGTCAATCAAAGGAATGCTAACTATGGAAATACAAAAATCTGCATTTCAGTAGCTTAACAGAATCACAAGTTTATGTCTTGCTTGCACCAAACCCAGTTGTAGCCAAGGTTGGCTGTGGGGCTTCTGGTCCACACAATCTTTCAAGGACCCAAGTCCCTGTCAGCCTGTGGCACTGTCCTCCCCTAGGACCTCTGATTCTCTGGCTGTTCCCTCTGTGTCTGGCCAGAAGTCGGTGCTGGGAGGCAGAGGAGTGCCACCAGTGGAGTCCGTAGCCCAGACCTGGAGGTAGTGAATACCACTTCTATTCCCATCCTATTGATGACCTGGTTTCTGTTATGTGGCTCCACCCAACTGAAAGGCCTGGAAATATGGCCCTGCTCTATGACCATAAGGAAAAAAATGGATTTTGGTGGACATGTAGTTACCTCCACCATATCTGAGCTGGTGGGCCCTGGAGGCACACGAGATGGCACAGTGAGGTACATGGTTTCTAAACTAAAAAGACCAGAGAGTGAGTTCCTGGCTTACCTAACTGCCCACTCCCACTGCACCCTTCCACTTTAGAATGATCTTGATGGGGTCTCGGACCAAGGAAGTACTGACTGGTCAAAAGGGAGACCGGGAGGTGCTAGAACAAGATGCGCATGGGACAGGGTGACTACTAAACTAAAGCTAAAGCTTCTGTCACCATCCATTTCATTAACTCATTCACCCACTTATTCCACACCTCTTTATTAAGAACCTAACATGTGTCAAGCCCCATCTTGTAAAAATATTCATTTGTTTTTATTTATTTGGCTGCACTGTGTCTTAGTTATGGCATGTGGAATCTAGTTCCCTAACCACGGATTGAACCCAAGCTCCCTGTATTAGGAGCACAGAGTCTTAGTCCCTGGAACATCTGGGGAATCCCTCAAGTCCTATCTTAATGCTGGGGAATTTGAAGAATTTTGTGCCTCAGTGTGACTAGGTCTTAATTTTTAAAAAGTGTTAAATATATGGAGAAGCTAAAGGTAAAGGGGAAAAAGGAAAGATATATCCATTTGAATGCAGAGTTCCAAAGAATAGCAAGGAGAAACAAGAAAGCCTTCCTCAGTGAAAAAAGCAAAGAAACAGAGGAAAAAAACAGAATGAGAAAGACTAGAAATCTCTTCAAGAAAATTAGAGGCACCAGGGGAACATTTCATGCAAAGATGGGCACAATAAAGGACAGAAACTATATTGATCTAACAGAAGCAGAAGTTAGTAAGAAGTGGCAAGAATACACAGAAGAACTATACAAAAAAGGTCTTCTTGACTCAGATAACCACTGTGGAGTGATCACTCACCTAGAGCCAGACATCCTGGAATGCAAAGTCAAGTGGGTTTTAGGAAGCATCACTATGAACAAAGCTAGGGGAAGTGATGGAATTCCAGCTGAGCTATTTCCAAATCCTAAAAGACGATGCTGTGAAAGTGCTGCACTCAACATGCCAGCAAATTTGGAAAACTCAGCAGTGGCCACAGGACTGGAAAAGGTCAGTTTTCATCCCAATCTCAAAGAAAGGCAATGCCAAAGAATATTCAAACTACCACACAATTGCACTCATCTCACACACTAGCAAAGAAATGCTGAAAATTCTCCAAGCCAGGTTTCAACAAACAATACATGAACCGTGAACTTCCAGATGTTCAAGCTGGTTTTAGAAAAGGCAGAGGAACCAGAGATCAAATTGCCAACATCTGTTAGATCATCGAAAAAGCAAGAGAATTCCAGAAAAACATCTACTTTGACTGTGTGGATCACAACAAACTGGAAAATTCTTAGAGATGGGAGTAACAGATCATGTTACCTGCCTCCTGAGAAATCTATATGCAGGTCAAGAAGCAAAAGTTAGAACCAGACATGGAACAACAGACTGGTTCCAAATTGGGAGAAGAGTACGTCAATGGTGTATATAGTCACCTTGCTTATTTAACTTATATGCAGAGTTCAGTTCAGTTCAGTCGCTCAATCGTGTCCAAGTCTTTGCAACCCCATGAATCGCAGCACGCCAGGCCTCCCTGTCCATCAACAACCCTTAGATTTTACTCAAACTCATGTCCATCAACTCGGTGATGCCATCCAGCCATCTCATCCTCTGTCGTCCCCTTCTTCTCCTGCCCCCAACCCCTCCCAGCATCAGGGTCTTTTCCAATGAGTCAATTCTTCACATCAGGTGGCCAAAGTATTGGAGTTTCAGCTAAGCATCATTCCTTCCAAAGAACACTCAGGGCTGATCTCCTTTAGGATGGACTGGTTGGATCTCCTTGCAGTTCAAGAGACTCTCAAGAGTCTTCTTCAACACCACAGTTCAAAAGCATCAATTCTTTGGTGCTCAGCCTTCTTCACAGTCCAACTCTCACATCCATACATGACCACAGGAAAAACCATAGCCTTGACTAGATGGACCTTTGTTGGCAAAGTAACGTCTCTGCTTTTGAATATGCTATCTAGGTTGGTCATAACGTTCCTTCCAAGGAGTAAGCGTCTTTTCATTTCATGGCTGCAGTCACCATCTGCAGTGATTTTGGAGCCCAAAAAATAAAGTCTGACACTGTTTCCACTGTTTCCTCATCTATTTCCCATGAAGTGATGGGACCAGATGCCATGATCTTCATTTTCTGAATGTTGAGCTTTAAGCCAACTTCTTCACTCTCCACTTTCACTTTCATCAAGAGGCTTTTTAGTTCCTCTTCACTTTCTGCCATAAGGGTGGTGTCGTCTGCATATCTGAGGTTATTGATATTTCTCCCAGCAGAGTACATCATGTGAAATGTCAGGCTGGATGAAGCACAAGCTGGAATCAATATTGCCAGAAGAAATATCAATAACCTCAGATACACAGATGATACCACCATAATGGCAGAAAGCGAAGAAGAACTAAAGAGCTTCTTGATGAAAGCGAAAGAAGAGAGTGAAAAAGTTGGCTTAAAACTCAACATTCAACAAACTAAGATCATGGCATCCAGTCCCATCACTTCATGGCAAATAGATGGGGAAACAATGGAAATAGTGACAGACTTTATTTTGTTGGGCTCCAAAATCACTGCAGATAGTGACTGCAGCTGTGAAATTAAAAGAGACTTGCTCCTTGTAAGAAAAGCTGTGATTAACCTAGACAACGTCTTAGATAACAGAGGTGTTACTTTACGAACAAAGGTCAGTCTAGTCAAAGCTATGGTTTTTCCAGTAGTCATGTATGGATGTGAGAGTTGGACTATAAGGAAAGCTGGGAGTGCCGAAGAATTGATGCTTTTGAACTGTGGTGTTGGAGAAGACTCTTGAGAGTCTCTTGGACTGCAAGGAGATCCAACCAGTCAATCCTACAGGAAATCAGTCCTGAATATTCACAGGAAAGACTGATGCTGAAGCTGAACCTCCAATACTTTGGCCATCTGATGCGAAGAATTGATTCATTAGAAAAGATCCTGATGCTGGGAAAGATTGAAAGTAGAAGGAGAAGGGGATGACAGAGGATGAAATGGTTGGATGGCATGACTGACTTGATGGACATGAGTTTGAGCAAGCTCCAGGAGATGGTGACAGATGGGGAAGCCTGGTGTAGTGCAATTCATGGGGTCTCAAAGATTAGGACATGACTCACCAACTGAACTGAACTGAAATATATGGATGCAAAAATGTATGCACAATGTGTAGAAACAGTGGCTGACTTTATTTTTTTGGGCTCCAAAATCACTGCAGATGGTGACTGCAGTCATGAAATTAAAAGACGCTTACTCCTTGGAAGGAAAGTTATGACCAAACTAGACGGCATATTAAAAAGCAGAGACATTACTTTGTCAACAAAGATCCATCTAGTCAAGGCTATGGTTTTTCCAGTGGTCATGTATGGATGTGAGAGTTGGACTATAAAGAGGACTGAGCACAGAAGAATTGATGCTTTTGAACTGTGGTGTTGGAGAAGACTCTTGAGAGTCCCTTAGACTGCAAGGATATCCAACCAATCCATCCTAAGAGAAATCGGTCCTGGGTGTTCACTGGAAGGACTGATGTTGAAGCTGAAGCTCCAATACTTTGGCCACTGATGTGAAGAGTTGACTCATTGTAAAGGACCCTGATGCTGGGAAAGATTGAGGGTGGGAGGAGAAGGGGATGACAGAGGATGAGATGGTAGGATGGTATCATCGACTCGATGGACATGGGTTTGGGTGGACTCCAGGAGTTGGTGATGGACAGGGAGGCCTGGCGTGCTGCGGTTCATGGGGTCGCAAAGAGTCGGACATGACTGATCGACTGAACTGAACTGAACTGATGTTGGGAAAGATTGTGGGCAGGAGGAGAAGGGGACGACAGAGGATGAGATGGTTGGATGGCATCACTGACTCAATGGACATGAGTTTGGGTAGATTCCAGGAGTTGATATTGGACAGGGAGGCCTGGTGTGCTGTGGTTCATGGGGTTGCAAGGAGTTGGACACGACTGAGCGACTGAACTGATCTGAACGTGTAGATGAATAGATAGATGGATGGAATAAAACTGATGAACACAGAAATGCTCAACACAACCCTTCCTTTATTAGTAGAATGTCCCCATTGTGTATGTTGAATGATTCAATCACAGAAAACTGAGCCTGTCTTTTAGCAGGGCTCAGCATTTAGCAGGAGAAGGCAATGGCACCCCACTCCAGTACTCTTGCCTGGAAAATCCCATGGAAGGCGGAGCCTGGTAGGCTGCATTCCATGGGGTGGCTAAGAGTCGGACACGACTGAGCGACTTCACTTTCACTTTTCACTTTCATGCATTGGAGAAGGAAATGGCAACCCACTCCAGTGTTCTTACCTGGAGAATCCCAGGGACGGGGGAGCCTGGTGGGCTTCCGTCTATGGGGTCGCACAGAGTTGGACAGGACTGAAGGGACTTAGCAGCAGCAGCAGCAGCATTTAGCATGTTTGCAAAAATCCTATTCAAGAACCAAAGGGGTAGAGTGGAAAGGGCCACCATGTGCAGGGGCTGCAGGCTGCCTTGAAGCTCTCAGAAGGGACACAAAGAGAGTATGAGATACACAGGCCAGACTTGCAGAAGAGCCTGCCTCAGGGCAGGTTGCATAAAAGACTTGGAGCCTCCTCCTAGCTGGTTTGTAGGAGGGTAGTGTGTGAGGGAGTAAGAAGAGAAAGAGATGAGGAGAGAGGATAGGAGTGAGAGAAAGGATAAAGACTGCTGCTTCCTGTGTGCTGAGTGATACCCTCAGTGGCTACACACTGACCTAAGCGAGGAGTCCTTTGTGATGTGTTGGTTTAGGGGAGGGCTGTGAAAAAAATAAAAGCCTGAAGTTACTTTGTTAAAGTACATATCTGCTCATGGAGTTACTCAGGCTCTTGGGATACCCTCACTTCCTAAAGGACAGGTGAGGTCCAACTGCACTTAAGGGTAAAAGGGTTGCAGCATAAAGAGGACTGTCTGAGCCCTCTTTGTGCTGGGGGCCAGTGCCTGAAATCTCCTCATCATTCAGGAAGAGTCACCATCACCTCCTCTAGGAAGTCTCCCCTGATTGCCTGGGTCATGGTGCCTGCCCTGTTTCTGTGGTCCCACAGTACCTGTCCTTCCTCCTCAAAGATCTCACCTCTCACCTGAGAGCACAGGACAGAATCCAATCTCACCTTCTTTTCTGCGATCTCTGAAAAGGCTACCAGAACTGGTGGACACTGTGACTTCAAATCCTCACTATGTACCTGAGGAGCAGCCACTTCCTCCCATCGAATTCTGATTTCTTCATCTGTAAAGTGTGAAGGGCAAAGATATCTACCTCTGAGGGTTCCTGGGAAGAAAGATAAGTGGACATGTCTGAAGCATTTACTGTGTTACAGATACTGTTCTAGGCCCTTCTCAGACATTACGACACAGGGTAGGAGGTGCTTTTACAGGTGGGGAAACTGAGGTGCAGAGAGTGGAATAACTCTTAAGGCTCCCCAGCTAATAAGCAGTGAGATTCACAAACATTTTCTCTAAAGGACCAGAAAGTAAATATTTCAAGCTTTACAGGCCAATCTCTGTTGAAACAATTTAACTCTGCTGATGCTCTGAAAAAGGAGCCATACACAAACAGATGTGGCTCTGTCCCAATAAAAATAACTTATAAAATTAGATGGCTGGTCAGATTTGGCCCATGGGCTATAGTTGATGGATCTTTCCTGCACATTGTTCTGTCCTCTAAGTAAATGGCAGATGTGGTTATTATTGTTGTTCAATCACTCAGTCATGTCCAATTCTGTGACCCCATGGACTGCAGCACATCCAGGCTCCCCTGTCCATCACCAACTCCCGGAGCTTGCTCAAACTCATGTCCATTAAGTCAGCGATGCCATCCAACTATCTCCTCCTTGGTCATCTCCTTCTCGTCCTGCTTTCAATCTTCCCACATCAGGGTCTTTTCTAATAACTTGGCTCTTCGCATCAGGTGGCCAAAGTAATGGAGCTTCAACTTCAGCATCAGTCCTTCCAATGAATATTCAGGGCTGTTTTCCTTTATGATTGACTGGTTTGATCTCCTTGTGGTCCAATGGACTCTCAAGAGTCTTCTCAAAAACCACAGTTTAAAGCATCAATGTGGTTATTATTATCCTCAAATTATTACTTTTCTAACCCTAGACCAGGGCCTGGAATGCTTAGGTTTTTAATGCATATTTTTGTGTTTGAATGGGGTGATATTAGAAGGTTCCCACTGCAGCAGGCTTGGAGTAAAGAAGCCAGCTGTTATTTGTACTAGGCTTAACCATCTCCTTCTTCCTCAGTATGACCCTCAACCATGGAAAGAGACTATGGAATACTGGGATGGAGTCAGGGCCCAGATTTTAGGATGAGCACTAGCTGTGAGAACTTGAGGCAGCCTTGATCTATCACTTCCTAAAAAGAATGACTTGTGCCAATTCTGCCACTTGATAGGACTTCCCTGAGCCAAGCAGGTGATGGTACTTTACTGGCCTCCTACACTGTGACTTGTATGAAAATTTTCCTCAGATGCAGGTTGGGTTTAGTTCTTGTTGAGTCAAGTTCAGGTTCTCCTCTGGTCTCCAAGGACTGATGGTGGGAGACTTGGCTTTGACCATCTCCGTTGAGGGAGGGAGACTCAGGCTGCCTCCAGGCCCTCAATTAATGATGCATTCACACCTTGTGCCTGGAAATATGCAGCAGAGTGACGGCCCCAGTTAATTATTGGCACGACATTCACACCTCAGTTGTCACTGTGTCCTCTGGCTCAGAGCCGAGCAACAGGACAGGCATCTGCATAGTGGGGACAGTGCCCAACACTCAGAAACAAACTGTTTACCAGACTCAGAGCTGTCTCAGTCCCATAGGGCCCAGGGGGCCAAGTGGAGTCCACCCATCCCAGAGAGGAGGGTTCAAGATCAAGTTCCCTCACAGTTATCTAATGACTCATTAACCTTGTTCATTCATCCCATGATTTCCTGAACACCTACTATGAACCAGACATTACAAGATGTAGGGGAGGAAAACTTTTCCTTTCTTCCCTTCTAGGTTCTTTGAGGGGTCTAATAATTAAATGGACATAAGAGAGATTAATGAAAGAAAAATTAATTTCATATGTATAGGAGTCCCAAAGATATGAGGCTAAAAAGAAGTGATCAAAGCAGGCAGATTTTATACCTTTTAGACAAAGAAACAATAAAGTTGTGAAGAATTGACAAGAAAAAAGGGGTTGGGGCTTGGGGTAGAAAATTAGTGAGGAAGTAACCAGGTTTGTTTATATAGCCTTCTTGACCTTAAAACCCTATGAGTCGTAATAAGGATGTCATCGACCCTGCTAGTGTTGGGAGGGTACCGCCACATGGGAGATTTATTTCCTGCTTTCAGAGGGATAAAGAAGAATCAGAACATCTTTTTTGCACAGGCTATTTCTCAAGTACCTTTCATTCAAAATAATATGCCAAAGTAGTAGAATTTGAGGTGGCATATTCTATTATCCTTCAGGAGCTACTGAGAAAGTTAGCAAAAACTCATAACTTCAGAAACAGAGTCAATGAGGAAAATATAACAGGTCATAATATAGAGAATGATTGAAAGGAGAGTAGGAAAAGACCAAACTGAGGATTAAATAAGCAGGATGAGATGCACTTGAGGGCTGAGAGGAAAGGACAGCCTAGGCGGAGGGACTGGTGGATGCCACAGCCAGTGTGCTGGAAGACAAGGGTGTGACTGGAGAGTGGCCACAGGGAGAGGGAAATCAGGGCAATGGTCCTGATGACCTGATATGCAAACTCGTTTGAAGGGATTTTATTCACCTTTTTTGACATTTTCAGAATGTCTAAGCTAATTTCTTTCAGGTCACTTAGAAAAAAATAATTTTTTCAGGCAAAGCCTTTAGGAGAAAGGGTTTGTTTTCATGATGTGTGCCTCTTTCTTCCTAAAAGATGGCTTGGACCACTGTGAAAATAGAATCTCAACATTAGGCTGGTATCTGGGTTGGAGGGGTGGGGATGACTGCTGTGAGTGGAACCATGGTCTGAGAATGGCATGATGCCTCCCCACCCACTCTGACCCTTGAGACCACCACATCATCCTCTTATGAACCTTCAGAGGCTTGACTCACCGTGACTTTTTTAATGGCCTAATCTGTATCTACTGAAGCTGGACATTGTGTACCCATGACCAGAAATTCTTGTCTTGGGCATGTACCCAACAGAAGTGCATATAATGTGCCCCTAGAGACATGCCCAAGAATTAATTCTTAATAGCCCCAAACTGTAAACAAACCAAATGCCCATTAATAAGGAATGGATAAATAAGTCATGGAAATCTCACACAACAGTGGGAATGAATCTGAAAATGCAACATGGAGGACTCTCACATGTGTAATGAAGCCAGATCCTCAATCACATACTGTATGACTGTTTACATGCAGTTCAAGAACAAGCTGTTAGAAGCTAGGGTAATTGTTACTTCTAGTTACCTCTAGGTGAGAGCAGGGTAGAGGCTGGGAGGGGGCACATGGGGACTTCTAAGGGGCTGATAATTTTCTATTTATTTATCTGGGTGGTATTTACACATGTTTGTTCGTTTTATGAAAATTCATCAAACTGTATATTATAATTTGTGTACCTTTCTCCACGTTGCTGCTGCTGCTGCTAAGTCGCTTCAGTCGTGTCCGACTCTGTGCGACCCCCATAGATGGCAGCCCACCAGGCTCCTCTGTCCCTGGGATTTTCCAGGCAAGAACACTGGAGTGGGTTGCCATTTTCTCCTCCAATGCATGAAAGTGAAAAGTGAAAGTGAAGTCACTCAGTCGTGTCCGACTCTTAGCGACCCCATGGACTGCAGCCTACCAGGCTCCTCCGTCTATGGGATTTTCCAGGCAAGGGTACTGGAGTGGGGTGCCATTGCCTTCTCCATTTCTCCATGTAAACATACTTAATTAGAACATTTTTAAAGGCCTAATGTTCTTAGGAAAGGTAAGTAAAGACACTTGGTGCCCTTTCCAGTCAATTTAACAATAATGTCCTTTTCAGACAGTTGAACAACACTGTGTGCATTCCTCAAGCCCCAGGCTGCAATTTGTCCTACCACAGGGGCTTTGCACAACCTGTTTTCTCTGCCTTTCCTTCTCTAGCTACTTCCTGTTAACTCTTACGTATCCTTCAGTTTTCAGCTCATAAGTGATTTCCTCCAGGATTACCTCCTCAACTTCACAGTGTAGGTCATGTATCTACTGGTCCACAGAATTTTGCTTCTTAATGCTAACTTTGGGTGTGACTACATACTTGTTTGTGCAGTTATTTAACAATTATCTTCCTCAACAGAATGAGAGGTGCATAGCAGAGGCAAGGTCTTATTTCTGTTCACCATTTTATCCCCAGGACCAAACACAGCACTTTAACACGGCACTCCAGTGCATATTTATCAAATGAATGAATGAGTGAAGGAATGAATCATGAGAGAAGGAATACAGGCTTTTTTATGTCATACAAAGCTACTCACAACTAACATTGCTCTAGCTCATAAATTCGTTTTAAATGATCCATTCTATTCTATAACAGTCTTTGACAGAAAATATTTTCATTATCTGCCATCATATAACATCGATGATCCTAGCAAGCACAGTCCATTTGTAGCCTTGTGTACATTTTGGCACACTATTATGTCTCCCAGATATGGTCGATGTGTCTCAATTTTAGAAGCTTTCTGCATGCTTGGCATTTCCTATATGATAGCTGAGAAATGGAAGTCAGGATAGATGACCTTAGAGGACATCCATGTCTCAGCTAACGAATGGGAGACACACGGAGATAATGGAATTTTCCTAAGGGTGCAGAAAAATTCTGCTGGTCTTTACCTTTTAAATTTTTATATTTAAAAAAATAAATCCATCTTCCTTTTACTTTGAATGGTGAATAAGAAAACACGGCTGGGCATGCTTCCTCCTCTGTTTGATTCCCAGGTTCACTAGTGGGGTGGCCACTAGCGAGTTGAAACCTCAATATGTATCCCATAGGGCTACTATGGAGACGTAATACATGCAAAATGCTCAGCACAGTGCCTGGTCCTTGGTAAGTGTTCGGTAAAGTTTAGTTGTTATTAAAGTTTACATCCTTGGGGCTCAGGTTGAGGAAGAGAGGAAAAATTGACCTTGGCTTTCAAGGGGTGGGAATCTAAGGCAAGAGGTTTTTACTCATTTAACTTGGGGAAGATAGGCCTTGCTCCAGTTCAAGAGGAAACTTCTGTGCGATCCATTTAATTGTACCTCTCTCTCCAGGAGTGGTTGAATCTACTGCTTTGGTTGTTTGGTTGAGAAGACAAATTAGCCAGAAAGCATTTCTGTTCTCTAACAGCAATGAGATAGCAGAGTTTGTGAATTCCAGGCCCTTGGTCATCATCGGTTTCTTCCAGGTACTGCATTCAAGAGGTGGGAGGTGGCTTCTCAGTTTCTAAGGATTCCTATGTCTGGGAAGGTGTGTGGGGTGAAGAGAGGTCTTCCATTTAGGTTAATTCCATGCCCATTTTTCCTTTTTCAATGAGTGGTTTTCTGGGAAAACTGGAAGGATAAAAAAGAAAAAGTGGAAGCTGAAATGGCAGGAGGAGCTAACTACAAAGGCAGATAGTAATGGGGAGAAAGGAGAGGAGATTAGTATACTTTGAACTGGTTTTGATAGTATCAGATCAGATCAGTCGCTCAGTCGTATCCGACTCTTTGCGACCCCATGAATCGCAGCATGCCAGGCTGATCTTTTTGAGGTCCACTTAGAACATCAATGAATAATAAATGATTTTCAAATTGCCCCTGCTTTTGGAGAATGAGTTTTTTATACATCTTTGCTCATTTCCTGTAACTTTGATGACTCCTCCCTTTTTCTGAGCAGAAATCAGAACTTTGGGGTTATATTTATACATGGGGAGAATTTGTACTTTTTTCTCTCCCATATTACATTTTGACATTGTTTTGGGCCACAGTTTTCTTTCAAGCTAAAGAATGAAGGCTGAAACTACAGTTATATCTTAATATGAAGTTCATATTTGTTACTACATGTGATCAAATCAATGGCCTCTTCTGAAAGCAATTAAGGACTGTGTGTGCATGTGTGCTTAGTCACTCAGTTGTGTCCAACTCTGCAACCCCACTGACTGTAGGCTGCCAGGCTCTTCTGTCCATGGGGTTTCTCCAGGCAAGAATATTGGAGTAGGTTGCCATACCCTCCTCCAGGGGATCTTCCCAACCCAGGGATTGAAACCAGGTCTCCCACCTTGCAGGCAGATTCTTTACCATCTGAGCCACCAGGGAAGTCCATTTAAGGACTAAATGTTATTAATAAAAAGTCTCAACAACTGTGTTCAGACTTCACACTCATACTTGGAAAAGGTCAAGTTTATCAATTCTCTCTGTTTATCTCTGTGGATTTGCCTATTTTGACCTTAGTCATAGCCATAGAGGAAAAGGCAATGACAACCCACTCAAGTACTCTTGCCTGGAAAATCCCATGGATGGAGGAGCCTGGTGGGCTGCAGTCCATGGGGTCGCGAAGCGTTGGACACAACTGAGCGGCTTCACTTTCACTTTTTACTTTCATGCATTGGAGAAGGAAATGGAAACCCATTCCAGTATTCTTGCCTGGAGAATCCCAGGGACAGAGGAGCATGGTGGGCTGCCATCTATGGGGTTGCATGGAGTCAGACACGACTAATGTGACTTGGCAGCAGCAGCATAGCCATAGAAGTATTCTGGGTGTGAAACATCCATGAAGGTGGATTTAGGTAGCCTACCAAAACCACAGAACTTGGAAAGGTGAAGAGTTGAGTTAGTCACCATTTTCACCCTGTCCTTAAAACTGCTAGGCATTTCGCTTTCTGTCGAAGCCTCATCAAACATCTATCCCCAAATAGGACTTGGAGGAAGAAGTAGCAGAGTTGTTCTATGATATGATTAAAGACTTTCCAGAACTAACGTTTGGAGCGATATCGATTAGACATGCCATTGGGCGTTACCATGTCACCCTTGACAGTGTTATAGTGTTCAAAAAGGTAAGACTTGAATTTTATTGCTAGTGATGGGTCTCTAGTTCAAAATAATGAACCATGCATGGGCTTTGGGTATAAATTCTGGTTCTGTACTTGTGAACTAAGTGGTATTGACTAGTTGGTTTCTGGGAAACCAGTCTCTAGACGTCTGTCTGACCTTTCCATCCATTTCCCATCGGGAGCTCTTCCTTTCCTTAACCAGTAAATGCCATTAATTAAGGCTCAGTCTTCTGCCCTGCATTTTCTTCTGGTCCATCCATATACCCATGATTTACAAATCTCCATCTCCAGCCAGACTCCTCTAATCTCCAGACCTTTAAATCCATCACCAGACGTCTCAACATGGTCAAGCCTAAAGTCATGACCTCCCTTCCAAACCCTCTTCTAGTATTCTCTCTCTCTTTTTGTGAATAGCAGAAACATTTATTCCACCCAGCAGCCACTGAAGAAAAGCAAAGTTCAAAAACATTTCTTTGATTATCTTCTCAGTTATAAATAGAAATAGGCATTTTTGTCAAAGAAGACATACACATGGCACATGAACACAACACAAATGTTCAACATCATGAATCATAGGGAAATGCGATCCTCTCACAGTGCGATGTCACCATCACTCCCAGCTCCTCTGTAAACAAAATCAGAACACCTAGGCATCATTCTAACACCTCTCTCTTTTCCATCCCTGCTAACCGATCCATCAGCCCAATCCCATTGATTTTTAAATTTAAAATGTTCCATGAATCTATCCACTTCTTTCTATTGCTACCATCATAGATCAAGTTGACCATTCATATCCCACAGCCTAGTGCAACATACATTCAACTGGTCTACCACATTTTATCTTGTCCTCTAAAGAGATATCTTTTCAAAATTAAAATCTGATGGTTATTTTCCTTCTTCTCATTGAAAGCCCTTTAACAGTGTCCTATAATTTTTAGGATAAATATGAGTCTTTGATGAGACCCACAAGGCTTTCCACAGTCTAACCTCTATTACAAACTGCCCTCCTCTCCCTCTCTGGGATCTAGATCTGAGCTGTTCAATACAGCAACCACTAGTCACATGTGACTATTTACTGTAACATTAAAATGTTAGTTCTTCAATCAAACTAGCTATTAGTAGATAGTGGCTACTATATTTAATATCATTGATTTACAGAGCAAATCCATCATCTCAGAGAATTCTACTGAAGTGTTACTTTAGACTCTGTAGTTTGGTTCCTAGAATATGCATTATTCCTTCCCTACACAAAGCTAAATCCTTACAATAACCATGTTACTTAAAGACACGGCTCAGAGAGGTTAGGTTACTTGCTCAAGGCCACACAGGAAGTAGATGAAATGATCCAGATGCTGGTTGACTTCTCATAGGGAAGACTGTGAGCCATTGTGTTTTACTTAGGCTCATGAAAGTCTGAAAGATTCCAAGCTAGAGAATAAAATAACCTGATTTGTGTTTTTGAATGGACAATATAGAGTCCAGAAGTAGATCCATATGCATACTGAAATTTAGTATTTAATAAAGATGCTGTTTTAGACTAGTAGGCAGACTATGTTATTCAGTGACTAGCATTGAGAGAATTGGGTAGCCGTTTGAAAAAAGCTAAAGCTAAATCCATAAGTCATTCCTGCCACCAAATTAAATTTCAGCTTGATCCCTGATTTAAAAATATAATAAAACTGTGGAAAGACTAAAAGACGCCATAGGAGAATTTGCTTTCTAACCTTGGAGGGAGGGGAAAAGTCCCTTTATGAAGCATGACAGAAACCATAGAGAATATGAAAAGAAACCACTATTAAATTTGGACCATACAAAAAAACATTAAATTCTGAAGAATAAGTGAAGGTCACTCAGCCGTGTCCAGCTGTTTGCAACCCCATGGACTGTACAGTCCATGGAATTTTCCAGGCCAGAATACTGGAGTGGGTAGCCATTCCCTTCTCCAGGGGATCTTCCCAACCCAGGGATCAAACCCAGTTCTCCTGCATTGCAGGCAGATTCTTTACAAGCTGAGCTACCAGGGAAGCCCTCTGCAGAACAAACCCAGTCACAAAATAAAAAACGAAACAGCAAACTTGGCATTGCATTTAGGAGAGATTTGGTTTATGTTAATGGTTAAGAACATGGGCACTAGAGTCAGATTGCCTGAGCTGGAATTTTGGCTCCATGTCTTAGCTTAGCTTAGTTTAGCTTAGCTTAGCAACTCTGGGCAAGTCACTTCACTCCTCTGTGCCTCAATTTTCTCAACTGTAAAATGGGCAAAATAATAGTATATGGCTCAGTGAGATGTTATGAGGATTAAATGAGTTAATACATACATGTTTAGAACTGTGGCTGGTACAACTTGATCTCTCCATAAGTTTAATTAGTATTATTAAACTATTATTATGACCAGACAAGAGTGTAGGCTTTATCAAGAGGACAATAAGGCTTATGTTTAAGAAAGAGTCGCATTTTAACATCACTCTGGCTGAAGTTTAGGGGACAGATTGAAGGGAAGCAGGGGGATAAGTTGGAAGACTATTAGGAAACTATTGTAGGAGCCCAGGAAATACGTTTGGATTAGAGGTTGGAATTGGTATAGATGTAGAGAAGGAGATGGAGTAGAGAGAAATAAGGAGATAGCTACTTTTTTCTCCTTCTCCCACAGACTTTGATCCTGTGCTACAGATAATTTATATTATTTTCTGTGTTAATCCAGTTCCTTCTGAGAAGCAGTCATCAAGCAGGATTAGTCATGCAAAAATTAGAGGAAATGCCTGTGAAGGAAAACAGAAAGGGGGGTGGGGAAACTTATCAGACCATGATGCAGATTCGACCCTTGGAAGGAAGGAAGGTGAAGTGGAAGTCTTTGATTGCAGTGTAGTCCTAAGAAAGTTCATCAAAGTCCTCCATAAGAGAAGTCCTGCATCTTCCAGAAATGGGCTTGCCTTAGTATCCTTGAAAAATTCATTGGTTAGGAGCAGTGTGTGAAAAACTGCTCAGCATCAGCACAAATACATTGACGAGATTTCAGAGCAAGGCAGATAGGGCTGTCAGTCAACTATACTCCCTGCTCTGTAGACCAGAGATTTTCATGGCTTCCCTATATCCATATTCCACCCTCAGGTTAGTCTGCTCAGATGTCTATATTTATTAAGTATCTAGATTATATGTCACACCTGTTACCATGGTGTTTCCCTTTTATCCTAGGGGAAAATCGTACTATTTACATTTATTAAATGGTTATGTCATGGATGCTACTGCCATCTAATTTTTTCTTCTATTGTCCAAGGGAAGAATTGTGAACCGCCAGGAGCTTATTAATGACAATGTCAACAAACAAATCCTCAATAAACTCATAAAAGAACAACTCACAGATCTTGTTATTGAATACAACACTGAGGTCAGTGAGCAAAGGGTCTCAGGAGGAGGGTAGCTGCGGTAGCTGTGTGCACAAAATGACTTGTTTTCTTTTGAATTTCAGAGTAGGGATCTGATTTACGAATTGAACATCCTGAATCACATGTTGCTCTTTGTCTCCAAAAGCTCGGAGTCATTTCGTATAATAATGCAGCATTACAAGTTGGCATCGAAGATATTCCAAAACAAGGTTTGTGGAAGTTGCCATTGCTTTTTAGGGTTCTTTGGATAGGAATCAAAGCCCTGTAGACCCTGATGCCATCCATCTGCTTTGCTGATTGTAAATGAATCTAAGAAGAATTGGCATATTCATTTGTATACCTCCTGATTTGCAGTCTTCTTCCTGCCCAGTGTCTCTTTCTTTCTCACCAAAGTTTTGCTTTTCCTTCCCTCATCTTTTTGAGAAGCCTACTATGGTAACATGATTGTTTTGGCTGCTTTTTTGATGGACCAGGCTCTGCTAAGAGTGGGTGACTGCACTGTGGCTAGAATCTGGCCTGGAAGAGAGGGGAAAGCAAGACCTGAGGTCAGGGACTGTGAAAAGCCTGAAGATGTGAAGCAGTACAGACAGCAGTTGCTGGGGTTCTAGGATTCAGCATCAACAGGCTTCGGTGCAAATTCTCTTCCTCTTACAAGTGATTTTGTCTTAGATGAGTTTAATCTCTCAGTCTCAGTCACTTTCAGTGAAAAACGGATAATTAGAGCAAGAATTAAAAGTGCTTTATGTAAAGGAATGAGCAAATGTACAATAAACAGTGCTTACTTTTATTATTATTAGAAACACATCAGTGTTTCCTAAGTATTATATCCATATATATGTAGTTACCACCGTCTGGATTATGGAAGCTATTTTCTTCCTTTTTCTCTTTATTTTTATAAGAAGTAAGGTAATAAAATTATTCTGAAATTTAAACAAAACAATTAAAAACTTTGAAGACTCAAATGAACACATAATAAAGCCACTATGCACCAACATATGTAAAGACCATGCTACATCCCACATCATTATTCTTCAGGAAAGCTGTTCTAATTACAGAAACATCTGTTGTAAATGCATTCCTGTGTGTGTGTGTGTGTGTTTGTGTATGTGTGTGTGTGTGTGTGTGTACGTGCTCAGTCGTGTCCTACTCATTGTGACCCCATGGACTGCAGCCCTCCAGGCTCCTCTGTCCATGGAACTTCCCAGGCAAGAATACTGGACTGGCTTGCCAGTTCCTTCTCCAGGGAATCTTCCCAACCCAGGGATCCAATCTGCTCGTCTTATGTCTCCTGAATTGGCAGGTGGGTTCCTTATCCCTAGCACAACCTGGGAAGCAATAGTTCCTGGTTTATTCAATTTTAACCTAGATTTTTGATGTAATTAAATTGATTACAATCTGATTGCTTTCCCGCTATTTTTGTTATAATGGTCAATTTGTTGTTGCTTAGTCACTAAGAGACGGAGAAGGCAATGGCACCCCCACTCCAGTACTGTTGCCCAGAAAATCCCATGGATGGAGGAGCCTGGTAGGCTGCAGTCCATGGGGTCGCTAAGAGTCGGACACGACTGAGCAACTTCACTTTCACTTTCCACTTTCATGCATTGGAGAAGGAAATGGCAACCCACTCCAGTGTTCTTGCCTGGGGAATCCCATGGACAGAGAAGCCTGGTGGGCTGCAGTCCATGGGGTCGCACAGAGTCGGACACAACTGAAGCGACTTAGCAGCAGCAGCAGCAGTCACTAAGAGAAGTGAAAGACGAAGCAGAAAAAGAAAATATATCCCTCTTAATGCAGAGTTTTAGAGAATAGTAAGGAGAGAAAAGAAAGCTTTCTTAAGTGAACAATGCAAAAAAAAAAAAAATAGAGGAAAACAATAGAATGGGAAAGACTAGAGATCTCTTTAAGAATATAGATACCAAAGGAACATTTCATGCAAAGATAGACACAATAAAGGACAGAAATGGTACGGACCTAACAGAAGCAGAAGACAGTAAGAAGAGGTGACAAGAATACACAGAAGAATTGTACAAAAAAGATCTTCATGACCCAGATAATCACGATGGTGTGATCACTCACCTAGAGCCAGACATGCTGGAGTTCGAAGTCAAGTGGGCCTTAGGAAGCATCTCTGTGAACAAAGCTAGAGGAGGTGATGGAATTCCAGTTGAGTTATTTCAAATCCTAAAAGATGATGCTATGAAAGTGCTGTACTCAACATGCCAGCAAATCTGGAAAACTCAGCAGTGGCCACAGGACTGGAAAAGGTCAGTTTTCATTCCAATCCCAAAGAAGGGCAATACCAAAGAATGTTCAAACTGTTGCATAATGGCACTCATTTCACATACTAGCAAAGTAATGCTCAAAATCCTTCAAGGTAGGCTTCAACAATATGTGAACCGAGAACTGCCAGATGTTCAAGCTGGATTTAGAAAAGGCAGACATACCAGAGATCAAACTGCCAGCATCCTCTGGATCATAGAAAAAGCAAGTTCAGTTTAGTTCAGTCCCTCAGTCATGTCCGACTCTTTGCAATCCCATGAATCACAGCACACCAGGCCTCCCTGTCCATCACCAACTCCCGAAAAAGCAAGAGAGTTCCAGAAAAAATCTATTCCTGATTAATTAACTATGCTAAAGCTTTTGACTGTGTAGATATCAATAAACAGTGGAAAATTCTTAAAGAGATGGGAATACCAGACCACCTGACCTACCTCCTGAGATACTTGTGTGTAGGTCAAGGAGCAACAGTTAGAACTGTACATGGAACAACTGACCAGTTCAAAATCGGGAAAGGGATATATCAAGGCTGTATATTGTCACCCTGCTTATTTAACTTATATGCAGAGAGAGTACATCATGAGAAATGCCAGGCTGGATGAAGCACAAGCTGGAATCAAGATTGCCAGGAGAAATATCAATAACCTCAGATACGCAGATGACACCACCCTTATGGAAGAAAGTGAAGAGGAATTAAAGAGCCTCTTGGTGAAGGTTGAAAGAGGAGAATGGAAAAGCTAGCTTACAACTCAACATTCAGAAAACTAAGATCATGGCATCCAGCCCCATCACTTCATGGCAAATAGATGGGGAAACAATGGAAACAGTGACAGACTTTATTTTCTGGGCTCCAAAATCACTGTGGATAGTGACTGCAGCCATGAAACTAAAAGACACTTCTTGGAAGAAAAGCAATGACAAACCTAGACAGTGGATTAAAAAGTAGAGACATCACTTTGCTGACAAATGTCCATATAGTCAAAGCTATGGTTTTTCCTGTAGTCATGTATGGATGTGAGAGCTGGACAGTAAAAAAGGCTGAGCACTGAAGAATTGATACTTTTGAACTGTGGTGCTGGAGAAGACTCTTGAGAGTCCCTTGAACAGCAAGGAAATCCAACCAGTCAATCCTAAAGGAACTCAACCCTAAATATTCATTGGAAGGACTGATGCTGAAACTGAAGCTCCAATACTCTGGCCACCTGATGCAAAGAGCTGATTCATAGATCCATTGACAAGACCCTGATGCTGGGGATGATTGAAGGCAGGAGGAGAAGGCAATGACAGAGGATGAGATGGTTGAATGGCATGACTGACTAAATGGATATGAGTCTGAGCAAACTCCAGGTGATGGTGAAGGACAGGGAAGTCTGGTGTGCTGCAGTCCATGGGGTGGCAAAGACTTGTACATGACTGAGCTACTGAACAACAAGTTGCTAAGTCATTTCCGACTCTTTTCTGACCCCATGGACTGTAGCCCTCCAGGCTTTTCTGTCCATGAGCTCTCCCAGCAAGAATACTGGGGTAGGTTGCCATTTTCTTCTCTAGAGGAATCTTCCTGACCCAGGGATTGTATGCACATCTCCTGAATCATCATGTGGATTCTTTACCACTGAGCCACAGGGAAGCATAATTGCTTAGCCATAATTCTTCTAGATTGATTTTTTAATTTATCTCTTTAATCTAGATGGAATTTATTTTGGCATATATCAAAAGACTGAGGTTGTTGATTGCCTTTATCCCATTTAGCAAGCTTGTTGAATGTCATTCATGATTGTGCTCCATTTTTGAGGCAAAGTTATACAGTTGGATAAATATTATTCCAACAGGTCATGCCCCTTATCTTGTTCTCCTCTAACAAATGTTTACTGAAAATATACATGGTTTTAATATGTCTACTTTGTTTTTCACTCTCTCCCCAGCACCTGGAAGACTGTCTGATACACAGTAGACTCTTAATATTTTGAATCATGAATGACCTGAGAGTGTCCAAATCCAGAGTCTTCAAGAGCCTCTAAATGGTCTCCTTTCACATTTTCTTCTTATCTACAACCAGAGTGGCCTTTTTAAATTATCACCATGTCACACTCTGGCTTATTATTCTCAGAAACTTCTCATCTCTTTCATATCAACTCTCGGCTCCTCACTGTAGATCTGACCTTATCTCTCACCATCTCCCATGACTCTATCCCTCATGGTGTTGTAGCCACACTGGGCTGCCTCTCTGTTCTAGAACACTCTAAGCATTCCCCATCCCTCCACCCAGGCCTTTTCAGTGACAGTCTTCACTGCTTAAATAAGTGATCCCCTGACTAGTTACTCATCACTCAGGTCCAAGCTCAAATGTCATCTCCTCAAATATGCTTTCTGACCTTCTATTGAGCCCCTATGTCACCCTATCTGTGCAGTCACTCTCTCACAATGCCCTGTCTCATTATCCAGTTGGCACTCACTCATTGCTATCTAGTTGATTAATTTCTTTACTCATTTCTTGCCTGTCTTCTCCACTAGAACGTGAGCTCCATGAAGGCATGAATTTTGTCTACATTGTATCCCCAGTACTTGGTAAAATTCCTAGTAGCCACTCCACAAATAGGTGTAGAATGCATGGTTGAATGAGTTATGAGTTTCCTAGATGGAAGAATAATTTGGAATAATAATGAGTTGACATGTAGTGAGCAATTTTCTACCTCCCAGTCACTGAACTAAGCCTTTTATATACAGTATCCTGTTTCATTCTCACAGCAACCCTGTAATGTGGATACTATTGTAATTATCACTTTACAGATAAGAAAACTGTAGCACATAGAGGGGACATTACTGTTTTGCCCAAGGAACTGAGATGAAAGCTTAGGATCTCCTGACTTCCTGCAGTTGTATGTCTTGCACAAGGATGATGAAACTAGGATGACAGCTAATGCCTGTCTATGCAGTGGTGTTCAGGACTGCACCTGATGAAAAGGAGCCTTTACAGAGATGCTCCATAGATGCTGCTATTTGCATTTCATTAAGTGCCTTGCCGGGCTTCCCTGGTGGCTCAGACAGTTAAGAATCTCCCTGCAATGCAGGAGACTCGGATTCAATCTCTGGGTCAGGAAGATCCCCCAGAGAAGGGAATGGCTACCCACTCCAGTACTCTTCCTGGAGAATTCCATGGACAGAGGAACCTGATGGGCTACAGTCCTTGGGGTTACAAAGAGTCAGACATGACTGAGCAACTCAAACTACTACCACTACAAGTGCCCTCTCGTAGCTTCCCACAGTTTCTCTCCCTCGCCCTCTCCATAACTCCAGTCCAGACAGACATGGGTTTCATTTGATTTTGCAGATCCTTTTCATCCTTGTGGATACAGATGTGCCCAGAAATAGACGTGTCTTCAAATACTTCCAGATCAGAGAGGTCGATGCCCCATGTATCCAAATCCTAAACTTAAGCTCCGATGCAAGGTACAAAATGCCTTTCGAGGAAATAACCTACGAAAACCTCCGGAACTTCGGCCAGAGCTTCCTGAATAGAAAGGCTAAGGTAAGCCCATCCTTGGATAATGATTATTCAGAACCTCAAAATAATTCTTTTTTGGCTGTGCTGGGTCTTCACTGCTTCGCTTAGGCTTTCTCTAGTTGCAGTGAGCGGTGGCTACTCTTCGTTGTGATGCTCGGGCTTCTCATTGTGTTGGCTTCTCTTATTTCCCAACATAGGTTCTAGGCAAGCTTGGATTCAGTAGTTGTGGTATACAACCTTAGTTGCCCTGAAGCATGTGGAATCTTCCTTGACTAGGGATTGAACCCACGCCCCCTGCATTGGCAGGCAGAATCTTATCCACTGTGCCACCAGGGAGGTCCTCAAAATAATTCTTTTTCTGTCATTCTGCTGGCTTTGGGCATCTGAATGGAAAAGTCAGTCTTACGTTTCTTGTGATGAAATACCCATATCTCCCCATCTCAAATCTATTCAACGTTTGATATGTCCTGACCTTATAATTCCACCATTAATTCGTTATTCTTAATTTTAAGACATTTTCTCTATAGGAATCTCCAATTGAAATGAGCACTCCCAGCCTGGCATTGTCTCAAAGTAGGTTCTTATTCTTCTTTCAGACTCTAAAGTGAAAGATTTACTTGGGCACAGGGTAGATGCTTGCTTGGGGGAGAAGATGGGGTGGCATATATGGAGCAATCAGGACTTAACCTCAAAGACTTTAGGGACTAAGGAGGAGAGGCTTCAAAAAGAGGGCTACAAACACTATGTTGCCCCATTACATAACCACCTGCTGTTTATTTAGCTCTTGCTGTATCCTCAACCACCTTTCTGAGTTACTTCCTGCTGAGTTAGGTGATCATATTGTTTATTTTTCCAAATGTGGACACTTTTGAGAGTAATGGGAGCATTCTTTGGAAGTATTTTAAATGGCAGGAATAAACTGGGATACTCCAGGCAAACAGGAATGTATGATCACCTTATTTTGGAGGGCTCCCTTTACTTCTGTCCATCCCCCCACAGACACTGCTTCCTCTGAAGCCTTCTCAAATGAAAACTGATTTTTATTTTATGTACAGCATTATCACACACCAGTTGGTAAGGCTGGTGTCCTCCATGCCACTTCTAAACCATTTCTCTTCCTCTTGGCTTTTAAAAACTCCAAATTCTTTAGATTCCATGCCTTTGGACTTTAGACCACCAGCTCCTGCCTCCCATGGCTGTCCTGGTCACTTCCCTTTCACTTTCTGAGGATGCAGACATGCCCTCTACCCCTATTCTGTCCTTATTTACAGAGATGTCAATATCCAAAACCCTCATCTCTTCTCCAGTAACGGTATGTCCATGCCTTCTCAGCCACTTGCTCTTAGGGCCATACTCTAGAGATGGCAGCCCCTCTGAAAGCCTGATTTCACCCTTCCTGTCCCCTCAGTTCCCTTCCCTAGTAGCCACATGGCTACAACCCCTTACCCTTTTCTTGTGGCTCCAGTCTCCTGATCTTATTTCATAATCCCTTTAATGCCCTCCTTTGTTAACTTGGATTCCATGTCCATCACCCTGATGATGATTCCCTTAACTCCTCCGTCCCTTCCACCTTCTACCTCCTCTACATCCCCTAGCATTTCCCAGGCAAAATCACAACTCCAGTTGAACCCACTTAACTTTCCTATAGATTCTAGGCCAATTCTGGAAAAAAAGAACATCACCCTGAGGCAGGCTGGCTTCATGGAGTCACAAACCAAACCCCCTGTGGGCTCTTAGAAATGTTCTGACATTTATAGAAATTTCACTTAATGTGTTCATTCTCTTAATCTTGGAGTCTATTTCTCCTCAACCTCATTCCTACTTTCAGTCTGAGCTGAGTATTCTAATATATCCCTAATAAAATAGAAGGTTTCAGACAGGGTCCCCTCATTTTCTATCACCACATCTGCAGATCTAAGATGGAGCTCTGCCTGTCCTCTTTTTCTCATTCTGGTTATATCTCAGGAGGTGTTTGTCTTCCTCTCAAGGACCAGCACATCCTCTTGTGTTCTTGGGACAAAGAAGAGCATCTTTCATCTGACCTATAAGATGTCACGAGTCTGATCTGGCCCACTACTAATTCTCCATCATTTTCTCCATTTCCCATCCCTCACATCCAGTCCCCTCACAAAGAATCTTCAGGTCCTTTCCAGAGGTGGGGGTAGGGATGAGGGAAGCTATTGTAGGTGACAAGGCTGGTGAGTTGGGCAAAGACCACACAGCAAGGACTTGTAAGAATATTAAGGACTTGGTCTTCTAAAAGCAATGGGAAGCCACATTTGCCTGGTGAAATTAGAACCTGCTTTTAGAATAAAGGTGTGAAGAGGATTAGGAGGAGATAAAGAGAGGACACTGTAATAACAGTGACCTAGATGAGAGATGAAAGCTACCTGGCCAAAGTAGTAGCAGTGCAGACAGAAAGGTGTGAATTCAAGAGATATTCAGAAAACAATGGTTGCAAAGAAAAATACATGTTCTGAGATTTTTCATCGCCTCCTTTAAAGAGAAGCAAGAACTGAGTTCATTTTTTCATTTGTTCACAATATTGACTGAGGTCTCATGATGTACCAGTACTCAGTGGTACTCAATGATAAGGGAAGAAAAGTCCTTTGTGAGGACTCAGATAGGGACACATTAATCACATAACCATAAAATAAATATAAATGATAAATAAGTGATACAGGAAAAGTACCAAGTATTATGAGAATTTATGAAAGCAGGGCTGTGACCTAGTCTGGGGGAGAGTCAGGGAAATCTTCCTCTGAGATCATTCTGAAAGACAAATCTAAGTTAGAGATAATTCTGATAGAGAAGGGAGCATGGGAATGAGGAAGTGGGCAGAAGGCTAGTCCTTTGAGTGAATAGACCAGTGTGGCTGAAGAAAGCGAGGAAACAATGATGAATGTGGAAAAGGTGGCGGAAAACAAAGTATAATATATATTTTATAGGTGACATAAGTGATCCTAGTTTGATTCTTGGAATAATTGAGGACAGCTATATTTTTGGGAGAAGGGACATAGACTAGTTTAGATGTTAATGATATGAAACCCACTCTCATCTAAGAATTCTAAGAATCATGTATTTGGAATTCTGGAATCCACCCTGGTTTGGGACTCTGCTGCCTTCTCAGCCCTCTGACTCCAGTGCCCTGGACAATCCAAGTTACACATTTAGCTCATGACCTTTCTTAACATTTCAAATGCTTTCCCAAGGCTGCTATAAAAACAAGAGAAAATTTTCTATTGTTTCCAGCCGTGGTGGGGACCCTAACTGCCAACCCATTTCTGGAGGCTGTTAAAATGTCTGAAATTTATTTCCTAGAAACATCTATCCAGTGAAGAAATTCCAAATTATTGGGACCAGGGGCTGGTTAAGCAGCTTGTTGGGAAGAACTTCAACGTCGTCGTGTTTGACAAGGAAAGGGACGTGTTTGTGATGTTCTGTGAGTATCTCTGCAGGGGCCTCTGGAGGCCGTGGCTCTAACGTTACTTTTTCAAGTGGAGGTTCCTGAATTCTTGGGTACCAAAATCTCCAAAACCTACCAAAGCATCATGCCAAGAATGGTCTTCAGATATCCATAGTTTGGCTCAAGATGCTATCAGCTACAAAGCAACTCTCCCCCCAGATCAAATTCTTGAAGCGTGTGGAATACCTTTCACGTAATCGAAGCCTGTGGCTATTTGTAACAACAGTAATACTGATGGCTAACGCTGATTGGATGCTAGAGCCACCAGGCCTGCACCATCACACTACACTAGCTCACTCAATCCTCACACCTTACTTTTGAAAGTAGCTACTTTATTGCTCTCACCTTACAGGTGAGTATACAGAGTCCCAGGGAAGTGAAACTTTACTGAAGTTAGGCAGCTAGTGGGTGACCTTAAGTAAGTAAGGGATTGGAACCTAGTCAGCCTGAATCCAGTGGCTACACGGGTAACTGCTGTACCAGCATAAGTTAAGTAACATCAAATAGCCCATATTTAACATACCTGAGTTGGGGCAACCAAAATGAAGACTCACATCATACATGTAAAAGACCTGGAACAGTGTCTGGCATGTTGTAAGCACAGATAAAAGGCAGGTACTATTTATTGCCGTTGTTTCCCTTGTTATGACTGTTTCCAGTGTTCACCCAGGGACTGTTGCTCTTCCTCCATTGTTTCTGATTTGCATGTGAAACCAAAGCGAAGGGACCTTCTCTTTTACCCTGAGACACAGAGAAGGGTGGCAATGCAGTGACTTCAGATACCTCTTTTACTTAACAGGAGGAGTTGATATTTATTGAGCACTGATGAGTTTGCTGTTTATACACCTGCTCTCATTCCTCCTCCAACCAAGCCTCTTAGGAAGGTACAGTGGATTTCCCCATGATACAGATCAGGGAACCTAGCCTCAGAGAGAAGAATTACTTTACCCCAGATCCCATAGCAAGTAAACTGCAAGACAAAAAGTTCAAATCCAGGTCTGATGCCATCATTTCCTAGAGGGTGAAACAAGGACTGGGTTACATTATGCAGGCCTTTAAAACTCTCATTAAAATGGACATTCATCCACGGAGCCAGGTGTTTATAAGTCTGCATGGCTGAATAACCATGATCTTTTGCCTTTAAGTGAGAGCCTGGGGAGGCCTTTCTTTGCTCGTCTGACACTGGGAGTCTTGAGAATGCTCACTTGGTTCTGGTAAAAAACCAAAGTGGTCTCATTTTTTTGGAATCAGGGTTGTCAGATTAGCCTCACGACCATAGCCATTAGGCCCCCTTGGGTTCCCACCCAGGGCCTGTTGATCTCCAGGGAAGCTGCCAGGATGCAGCCAGGAGAGTAGATGATCACAGAGGCACTCAGTCTGTAAATGGAGGGATAATCATCCAAATGTAATACCCAGGGACTTTGAGCCACTCCTCCGACAAAGCCAGAATCTTTAATGGAACGAATAAGGCAAGGTTGTTTCCCTTCCATGGTTGGAGCTGGTCCCAATTCTCCCCACAGTTCCAGGTGTCTGGACTGTCCACAGAGCTTAGGGAACTATCTGGAGGGAAGTCCAGTGTCTCTTTCCCAGGGATAGTTGTACTTAGCTCAACCTCATGTTCACTTCCTAGGTGGACTCTCCTCCATGGGACTGAAAGGAGTGTGATACAATGGTCACAAGTCAAAGCAGCCTGTCTGCTAATCCCACTTCCTCTGCTTAAATCACTAAGTGACCTTGAGTTGTAAGCTTAACCACTGTTGGAAAACTCTTGTGCTCTCTCTCACATACACAAATACACATACTTTTTGGCAGAACATAAATATTTTTTTCTTGGTTTGGTTTTCCTCTTCAGCTGGATAGAAGGAAATGTTAAAGGGAAATCAGAGAATAGAAGAAAATGTCCCAACATGTTAATGTCTGAGTGGAAAGGGGACTAGGTTATTACTTTTTTTTTTTTCTAGTTTATGTAGTGATGATCAGATACTATAGCTGAAATGTAAGATAACCTAAGTGAAGTAAGTGAAAGTGAAAGTTGCTCAGTTGTGTCTGACTCTATAGTCCATGGAATTCTCCAGGCCAGAATACTGGAGTGGGTAGCCATTCCCTTCTCCAGGGGATCTTCCCAACCCAGGGGTCAAACCCTGGTCTCCCACATTGCAGGTGGGTTCTTTACCAGCTGAGCCAGGAGGGAAGCCCAAGAATACTGGGGTTGGTAGCCTATCCCATCTCCAGCAGATCTTCCTGACCCAGGAATCGAACTGGGGTCTCCTGCATTGCAGGCGGTTTCTTTACCAACTGAGCTATCAGGGAAGCCCAAGATAACCTAACATACTATTAAAAGAGACAGGGAGTGCAATTTGCATGGCAGCAGACCATTAGTGGAGCACAGTGATGGTGTCTACGGGGCAGTGTGGCTTTCAGGGTCTTTATGAGTGTGAGCTTGAGTGATGGCCCTTCTTTTCCAGATGCACCCTGGTCCCAGAAGTGCATGGTGTTATTCCCAGTGTTGGAAGAACTGGGCAGAAAGTATCAAAACCACTCCACAGTCACCATCGCCAAGATTGACATCACAGCAAATGACATTGAGCTGACGTACCAGGACCGGTACCCCTTCTTCAGACTCTTCCCCACTGACTCTCAAAAAGTGAGGGGCTCTTGGGATTCACATAACTGGAAATGTTATATTATTGTCAAGGACTCAGTTTCTCTCAGTCTCCCTCTACCTTTTACAAAATCAACTTCACTCTCAGCTCCAACTCTTATTATCTTTTCATATTCAAGTTAGAGAAAAATTTCCACTAGCTTTCAGAAAATTCCCAACTCAGTCTGATTGGGTCCCCCTAACCCAATCATTGTGGCAAAGGGGATGTTGGTGTTTTGATGGTCAGGCCTAGGTCAAATGGTTCCCTCTGGTATTAAAGCTGAGCTTCACTCAGACTATATGGAATAAGGTAAGGGGAGTCACCATGTGAATATTGGGGGTGGGGTGGTACCAGAAGAAGGAAGACTGCATGATGGAGACAATTAAGTACTTTACACTTTGGTTATAGAGCCATTGAACATCACCAGTGTTCATGGAATACATACTTCATGCTACTTTGGTATGTGGGGAAGGACGTCAAAGAATCACAAGCCAAGGTCCCTGATCCCAGGAAGAGTACGATTAAGTGTTGGGTAAAGTCATGGAATGTGAAGTCAAGTGGGCCTTAGGAAGTATCACTGCGAACAAAGCTAGTGCAGGTAATAGAATTCCAGTTGAGCTGGAATTCCAGTTGAGCTATTTCAAATCCTAAAAGATGATGCTGTGAAAATGCTGCACTCAATATGTCAGCAAATTTGGAAAACTCAGCAGTGGTCACAGGACTGGAAAAGTTTTCATTCCAATCCCAAAGAAAGGAAATGCCAAAGAATGCTCAAGCTACTGCACAATTTCACTCATCTCACATGCTAGTAAAGTAATGCTCAAAATTCTCCAAGTCAGGCTTCAGCAATATGTGAACCGTGAACTTCCAGATATTCAAGCTGGTTTTAGAAAAGGCATAGAAACAAGAGATCAAATTGCCAACATTTGCTGGATCATCGAAAAAGCAAGAGTGTTCCAGAAAAACATCTATTTCTGCTGTATTGACTATGCCAAAGCCTTTGATTGCGTGGATCACAATAAACTGTGGAAAATTCTGAAAGAGATGGGAATACCAGACCACCTGACCTGCCTCTTGAGAAACCTGTATACAGATCAGGAAGCAACAGTTAGAACTGAACATGGAACAACAGACTGGTTCCAAATAGGAAAAGAAGTACGTCAAGGCTGTATATTGTCACCCTGCTTTATTTAACTTCTATGCAGAGTACATCATAAGAAATGCTGGGTTGGAAAAAGCACAAGCTGGAATCAATATTGCCAGGAGAAATATCAATAACCTCAGATATGCATATGACACCACCCTTATGGGAGAAAGTGAAGAAGAATTAAAGAGCCTCTTGATGAAAGTGAAAGAGGAGAGTAAAGATGTTGGCTTAAAGCTCAACATTCAGAACACTAAGATCATGCCATCTGGTCCCATGACTTCATGGAAAATAGATGAGGAAGCAGGGTAAACAGTGGTTGACTTTATTTTGCTGGGATCCAAAATCACTGCAGATGGTGATTGCAGCCATGAATGCCATGCAGGCATTCCAAGCTTACTCCTTGGAAGGAACGTTATGACCAACCTAGACAGCATATTCAAAAGCAGAGACATTACTTTGCCAACAAAGGTCCATCTAGTCAAGGCTATGGTTTTTCCTGTGGTCATGTATGGATGTGAGAGTTGGACTGTGAAGAAAGCTGAGTGCCAAAGAATTGATGCTTTTGAACTGTGGTGTTGAAGAAGACTCTTGAAAGTCCCTTGGACTCCAAGAAGATCCAACCAGTCCATCCTAAAGGAGATCAGTCTTGGGTGTTCATTGGAAGGACTGATGTTGAAGCTGAAACTCCAGTATTTTGGCCACCTGATGCGAAGAACTGACTCATTTGAAAAGACCCTGATGCTGGGAAAGATTGAAGATGGGAGGAAAAGGGGATGACAGAGGATGAGATGGTTGTACGGTATCACCGACTCAATGGACGTGAGTTTGGGTAAACTCCAGGAGTTGGTGATGGACAGAGAGGCCTGGCGTGCTGCGGTTCATGGAGTCACAAAGAGTTGGACATGACTGAGTGACTGATTTGAACTGAACTGAAGGTCATGGTATAGCCTCATCTCCAAATGCAATTGACATTAAATAGGGCAGATTCTGGAGGGCTTATATGGCTGGAAGTCTTCATGAAAATATGACACTTTGAAGAATGGTAGGGATTTAAATCAGAAGTGTGTGAATTATAAGTAGGGAGTATAATATAAACAAGGGGGTAGGCGGAGGGCTAACCACAGAACTGTGAAAGAGATGTCATCCTCCTGGTGTAGAAGATGCACATGGAAAATGAGGCTAGATTGAAAGGGTGGATGGACCTGGTTCAGATCTTCAGTTATCTGAAAAGGAGTTTAGACAGCCAGAGGGCAGTAAACAGTTTCCTAATCTTCTTAAAGACTGAAAAAGGAAAGGAAGCTAGTGATAGCTGAGCAAGAACATACGCCAGACCTTTTGTAAAACAAATATTCTCATTCTTTAGTGATAAAATAGCATATATATCTAGATGTAGATATATATAGTGCTCCTATGAGTCAAGCGTTGTTTTAACTGCCTTTTGCACGCTGTTTGCGACCCCATGGACTGTAAGCCCACCAGGCTTCTCTGTCCATGAGATTTCCTAGGCAAGAGTATGGGAGTGGATTGCCATTTTTTTTTCTCCAGGGGCTCTTCCCAGCCCAGGAATAGAACCCAGGTCTCCTGCATTGCAGGCAGGTTTACCTCTGAGCAACCAGGGAAGCCTCCTTTTCACATAGTAACTCGTTAAATCCAAAGAACAACACCATGAGCAAGGGACTGTTATTATCTTCATCTTACAGTTAAGGAAACTGAGTCATAGAGTGGTTAAGCTTCCAGACAACACTGCAAAGTGATGAAGCCAGGGATTGAGCCCCAACAGTGTGGCCCCATAGTTCTTGCTCTGAACAACTACATCACAGCCCTATGATGGAGGATATTTCATTATTCTTATGGTAATGAAAGCTCAGAGAAGTTAAGGAACTTGCTCACTGCACTCAGGTTATTAGGAATTTGACTCCGGATTTGTCTGTGGAGCAATCCCTGAGTATCCTGCAGGAAGAGGCTACCATTTCATCTCTGTGCCATTTTCTTCCTAGGCTGTACTGTACAATGGTGAACATACCCTGAAAGGCTTTTCTGACTTCCTGGAAAGTCAAATCAAGATTCAGATTGAGGATGAAGATGAGGTAAGGTGAAACAGCAGTAGCCTAGACCATTCTGTCCCACACAGAACCATCAAGAGCTCAACAGATTAGGAAAGAGGGTGCCAAGAGTTCTATAATCTTGTGGGAGAGAATGGAGGAGGGATCCAGGTTGGATGACTTTATTTCAAGGACACATGCTATTAGAAAGGCAGAGTTGAGAAACACATAAAATTAATAAATTTATATTAAAAAAAAAAAAAGGACAAGGTCTCACACAGCTCCTAGGCTGCTTCCCTAGGTCCACTATTCTTGAGTGCTTAACCACACGTCCTGATTGGCTCCTGTGCCCTGGCATTGTTCTACAATTTCCATTCCCTCCTAATTCTGTCCATGCCTCAGTAAGCTGAAAGGGGTCATCTGTATTAGTTAGGACCCTTTCAGTTGCAAATGTCAGAAACTATAGCACTGTTTGGCTTAAGCAGCAATGGGAATTTATCCCCTATAACCAGGAGAACATCAAAGGTGGGTGGATTCTGAAGCTCAGAGTCATTTTCTGTCTCCCCATCTCTGTTTTCCTCTGTTTGCTTCATTCCCAAGCAGGCACTTCCCCACGGAGGGGCAGTGACTGCTCCACAGCTCTCAGCTAACATCTTCTCAGCTTGCAAAGAAAGTATTATTAATAATACCAGGTCTTTAGTAGTCCTAGCACATGTCCTGGAACGAATCTCAGCAGCCAGGCCTGGGGCAGCAGCACCTCTGAGCTTAGAGCAGTGAAAGGCTGCTTGGCAATACAATGGCAATTACTGCATAATTCTTGCCTCTATTTATTTTTCCTCCTCCAACCCTTTCTCCCTCCCTCTCTTCTTTTCTTAAATAGCTACTCTCTGTTGAGCAAAGTGAAGAAACAGAAAAGAAGGTATTAGCGGAGGAAAAGGAGGAACATTTTATGAAGAAAGAGCTACCAGAACAGAATTTGCCTGAGCTGGAGAATGTGACCAAGCTCGAAGGGCCAACTGAGCAGAAAGAAAAGGCTGAGGAGGAGAAGGTAGCTGAGCCAAAGGAACCTCCAACACAGGCGGAGAAACCAAGAGTGAAGGAAGAACTGTAAGGCTCTCCAAAGCCAGGAAGAGAGGGTGCCCATTTTCCAGATCCTGGCATCATTTTCTGAGTTTATCCACTCCAAATAAAATTCTATATAATTGTGGTAGGTGGGTGGAGGCTGGATAATAAAAGCCCCTGAATGTCTTTGGCCCCGTGTTACTCATTACCTTTTTTCTGCTGGTGTTGCTTTAGAAGAGCTCTTTGGCCTTGAATTCAGATAGGGCTGCAAGGGAAGCCATAATAGTAACATTTAATGAGTGTTTACAACATACTGGGCATTTGCCTAGTTCTCACAGCCTCACTGAGAGCTAGGTTTCATCATCCCCATTTTATAGATGAGGAAACTGAGGCAAAGAGAGGTTGAGCAACCAGGCAGGATCACAAGGCTAGAAAGCCCTTGAAATATGATTCTGGGCAATCTTACTCCACAGGTGGTGCACACATCACCATCACCACTACCACACTGGGATCCCCAGAGAGGGTGGCTGACGCTTTCAAAGAGGTGGACTGATCTTTTTTTTTTTGCTTCATTTTAGCACGGTAAGAAAGAGATTTGACCCAAAATCTCTCCCTAGTCTTTCACTCAAAATGACCCATTCTCGTAAGCAACCATATGCTAGGCTAACGCTCAAGTCCCTTCTTTCCTTTTATTACCATAAAAGTAACTCCACCAAAATACATGACTCCTCCTACTTCCTTCCATGTGACTCCATCCACTATTCCCCATCTCCAACCACCAGTCTCAGCCACAGAAGTCTTCTAATTGGTCCCTCTACTGCGGCTCTGTACCTCCAAGCCCCCAACACATACATGCACACAATCCCTAACCCTAAAGCTGTTAAAGTGATCTTTTTAAAAGCCGTTTCATGAGAGCTCACGGTACTACCCTGTTTTTCTAGTTTCTAGTGGCTACCTGCCATTCATGGTTTCCTCTTCAAAGAACTCTGACCATTTGTTTCCATCCTCACTTGTCCTGCTTCCTCTGACTCTAATTCTTCCTGCATCTCTCTCATAAGCACCACTGTAATTGCACTGGGCCTGCCCAGATAACCTCATCTCAAGATGCTGATCTTAATTATACCCACAAAGTCCCTTTTGCCATGTAAGGTAACATTCACACGGAGAAGGAAATGGCAACCCACTCCAGTGTTCTTGCCTGGAGAGTCCCAGGGACGGGGGAGCCTGGTGGGCTGCCGTCTATGGGGTCGAACAGTCAGACACGACTGAAGTGACTTAGCAGCAGCAGCAGCAGCATATTTATGCTGCTGGTTTGTGACATTCACTTAATTCGGGTATAATAGACCTCGGTAAAAGGAGGGCATACTATTTTAGAAACTAAGGTCTACACAAACCACCTGGGCCTCTCCACAGCCTTCCTATTATGTAACGCAAAGGCTGATTGTACTTAATCAGGTCTCAATAGCCTGTGCCCCAGTCTCTCCTTTCCCAAACCCGGGCCTGTCCACATCCAGACTAAGCAGGGAACAGCCTGCGGCCCTGGAACTCACCGGAACCAGTTGCCCTGGCAGGAGCAGGTGTTAGTATTCAAGACACGATTCCAAGCTCACCTGCTTCAAAGCCATGTGGCTGCCAGTTGAAGGAGGGGTCCCCGGGGGCTTCTAGGAAATCACGTGGAACTAAATCACATGGAACAGAGCTCCTTACTGGCCATGAGCCAGAAAATGGGTGTGCTACTTGCCTGTCCCCCAGATGCAACTGGGGCCTTAGGAATTGGGGCTCAGATTGGTGAATACAGTATGGGTAGGTGGGGCAGGTGATGACTCTCTGTTGGGAGGTCATTAGAGCATACAGGGAGAGAAAAACCTTTTACAGAAGGATACTGTCTCAATGAAAGGACGGGATGTGGAAGATGAGTCCAGAGGCAGGTAGATGGAGAAGATGTGGGAGGCATGGCTTAATGACTCCAATGAAGTTGCCATGTCGTCATTAAGTGTGTGGGGCTGGTGGGGGCAGGGAAGGGTGTGAAGAACAAAGAGTGGAAAAATAGCCAATTAGAGAAATATACCACAAGATGATCTAGCTGTGTTGAATGAAGGTGGTAATTACTGTTCTAAAATACAGATTTTATTATAATTCAAGTCTGACAAAGGCAACAGAACAGGAGATAACTGTCATCAAAAGATAGTTTATTATACTCTCAGATCCTAAGAGGAGGGAATATGTCATGCCATGAGGGTGGCATACAGGAAAGTGCTAGGGTTGGTCAGAAGGCAGAGGAAGCAGGGGAGAAATCTGACTATAACCTGAAAATGTAGGCTTTATTGTGGTTTCCATAGGAAGGGACAGAAGAGGCAAGGTAAGCAGGTTTAGGATTGGCTAGTTGGAATAATGTCAGTAGGCTCTGGGACTTGGAAATTGTCCCTAGTTATCTGGTACCTGGTCCTGAGTGTGAGCCTGACAGAGGAGAGCTTGGGTGATGGGCTCTAGACTGGCTGTTTTGCATGTGAAAGGCATGCTCTCAGGAATATGATATTCTTAGAGATAGCAAGGTGTATCTCCAATGCTACCTATCTCCAAGGCATAGTTCACCCTCAGTGGGGCAGTCCCTCCAGAATCACCAAAGTTTCAAGATGTAAAAGCATCAAACACAAAAACTTGAATAATGTGGTTGGTTATTAGACTTAAGAATAGTCTCAGCCCAAACTCCCTATTTTCCTACCCAAGATCTCTGCCCAGACAACTTCAGGAGCTACCTGGAGCTCCATCTTTAATCCTTTAAAGACACTCAGACTTAGGTTTTGACAGAGCCTTAGAAGGAAATGGCAACCCAGGGACGGGGGAGCCTGGTGGGTTGCCGTCTCTGGGGCTGCACAGAGTCGGACACAACTGAAGCGACTTAGCAGCAGCAGCAGCAGCATGTCACCAACCAGAAATGACACTCACCATCTAGGATTGAGAAAAAAAATATTAAGAACTTTTATTTTCTTCTGAAGTTATAGCAAAGAAAGGGAAAAAAACATTCTTACGGGGGGTGGGGAGGAAATGGGCAAAGGATACAAACAGTTCAGAAAAGAATAAATAGTAAGCAAATGAAAAGATAACTTCCTTTTTCATTAAAGAACTGCAAAAGGAAATAACGATGAGATATTTCTCACTTTTCCACAAAGATGAAAGTTAATGCCCAGGGTGGCTGAGTACTGTGCTGGGATTGTAAACTAATTGTTATAGATCTCTCTGGGGTGCTGTTTGGGAAGAAATATCGCTGAAAACTGTGCTACCTCTTTTCCTATGAAATTCCCCTGAGGAGGTGAGTGAGCCTCTGCTGATAGTCACCCGACCACTAGGCCAGACAGAAGGAGAAAGCCCTCAAAGAGGCAATGCTGTGGATCACTGTCATACTTCCTGCTCAGCCTGAGTTCACACGTACCTGATTTTTCTCAATATGGCATTGCCATTAATGTGGAATTAGGTCAGGAGACCTAAGGCTGAACCAAGCCCTGTCATTCTCTACCCCATGACTGCACATCACCAAAGCAGCATCGGCAGTGACTTCCACAGTTGGTACCATTGCTATATGCCTTAACTTGCATCATCTTCTTTAATGGCCATAACAATTCTAGGACACGGGTATTCTTGTTTTATAGATGATGAAAATTACCTCTGGAAGGAAAGAAATAAGCCCACTGGCACACAAAAAACGCTGACCAGGATTCAGATAGACTGACTCCAAAGTCAGTCTGTTCATTTACAAAATTATCTACTTCTCAAGGACCTTCCTTCATGGGAATTCAAATTTCTTGATTCACAGAGCATCTGGTCCAATGATGTCTGAATTACCTTCTGTCTCTGACCTTCAGGCATTCTCAGCTCCTTTCCTGCTCACATCGGGACCCCAGGGAAGCTGGTTGAACCCATGAGGATGGAACTTGCTTTGGAACTGAGTGGCCACAAGTATACATCCCAGTGGGGACAGTGAGCACCCCTTTTCTCCTGGAGCAGCCTGGCTTCAGATTCTGGCCTCTGCTTGGCTCCACTTTGTGCTTTTCAATGACCAAGAAAAGCCCAGGCACTTGGAATTGTTTACCCAGTTAATTTCTAACTAAAGAACCTCTCGTTGCCAAAAGATATAAAACAGAGCCCTTGTAACTCTGGGCACAACTGTGACCCCCAGTGTCAATCATTTGGGGTCTCTACCTATTAGGGAAAAGAACAACAACCACCTCACAGCCTAGAAAAGGAAAACACTGTGTCAAAAGGGAAAAATATTCCACCCCCATTAAAATAATTAAGAAACAGAACCAGAGGATCATTGGAGGAAAGACTGCCAGTGGGGGACAGATGTATATATATAGATATGATAGTCACCTACTTGTAAAAGGATTAATTCTACCTTTCTGGTTTCAGGTAAGGCTATCTGCAGCTCTCACTTCTCCTAGCCACTTCTCCCATCTAGTCTTTGCTGACTCCCATTCTGTTTGAGGGATGGGGGTCTGGAAATGAAGAGATTGGACACTTGAATCAAAGCTAGGATAAGTCATTACTCTGCTGACTATTGACTTTAAGGGCTTTGATAAATCAACTCCCCTCTCTTTAATCTTGCGCTTCCCTAACAACAATGACTACAATTTTTCCATTTGTTCAATCCATATTAGTGAAGTTCCTATTATATACTAGGCATGGGGATGGAGAGAGCAGTGAACAAGAGCATCTGCTCTGAACCTGCTTTGCACATATCATTTTTGTTAATACCGGGATGGTAATATGCAGTCTGATATTAGCCAAACTATAGTTCTCAGCCCATTAGTGGATTACGGAATCATCTGTGGGTTACATTCAGAATTTTCTCTTAATTAGATACAATAGGATATATCAGCAAGGAATGCACGTAGTAATGGTAAGAATTGTTTTATAAAACATTTATTTCATGTGTACATGTGTGTGTGTGTGTGTGTGTGTGTGTATTAGCAACTGTACTGGGTCATGGCATAAAATATTTTCCTTATAGCAGATCATGGTCACTAAGGTTTGTAAAACACTTTCCTATGAAGCAGGTTCTTTACTAAAAGGAGACTTCACACTGAGCCTGATGCATTATAGCCACTCAGTTTGTGCAAGCAATAATCTCTATTTCATAGATGAGGAAACTGAGTCTCAGTGAATTGAAATACCTTGCCCAATGTCACATGTGAGTTTACCAATCATAGTGATTGGTAAAATAGAGGTTCAAATCCTTGTTGCAGCCTCCAGGTCCTATACCTTTAACTGCCATGCTACCTTATGCTGCTATAAAAACTGGGGTATTAGTAGATTATTTTACCAGGTGAGTGAAATAATATCTGAGCACTCTGGAAACATTAAAATACATTATGAAGATTAATCACTTCTCAAACTGCTTATCTCAAGCCACTTCTTTACAATATGTGAATTGCATGAAGTCAGGGACCTTGTCTGTCATTTGGTGCTTAGCTTCCTGTTTGGCTACTCAATAAATTTCTGTTGAATGAGTAAATGCATCTAGGAAAGTTTAGAGTTTTCCATGAGGGAATCATGAGGGTGCCTCCAATAAAATGGTGAGTGCAGAACACCCAACCCCCACGTCTTGCAGGTTCCTGCTCCAGATGAGAGACTCAGCTCTTTCAAATGCACTGAGACTTGGGGAACTGAGACTGGGATGTGGTGGGAATTAAGAGTAAGGCCACAGAGGGGAAAGCTCTACCAAAGCAAGGACCACAGCACTACACACTTTTTGTGGTTCACATAAATGGCATCTCCTGGACTTGCACAGAGCACAACCAAAGCACTTTTCCCAACTGTGGGGAAGGGAGTTCCATCATGTATTTATCTCATCTGACTCTGTTCACAGGACTTCAGGGATCAGGGACAGAAGGAAATCTCAAGAGGCCAGCCTTTCCTTGCCTTTGGGAAAGTCTTCCCAGACCAGAAGAAGCTGTGAGGAACAGAAAGGATGAAGTGTCTTTTCTCTCCGAACTTCATGTGGATGGCAGCGGTGGTGACCTCTTGGGTCATCATACCTGCAGCAACTGACACCTCATCAGCAAGTAAGTGCTGTGTGTGTAGAGAGCAGTGCCCCGTTAGCAGAAGAGGTCTCAGTCCCTCTCCTTTTATGCTTGGGATTTGCATAGTCTTTATTCTAAATTCATTTCTTATACTTTAAGGTACATAGGACTCACCCAGGAATTTTACTAAAATGCAGATTCTGATTCAGTAGGCCTGGGGTGGGGCCTGAGACTCTGCATTCTAATGAGCTCCCGGATGATGCTGATGATGTGATCCTTGGATCACATATTGAGAGACAAAAGTTTAGAACATCACTAAGCCCGCCCCCCCACCCCCAGCACTTTACTGGAAGGTCAAGAACATATTCAACCACACAAGAGATGTGAACATACTTGGGTGGGACCCAAAGACATCCCCTTTCACACATAAGTGACCCTTCCATTGGGTTGCACATTGCTGTTAGCTTTTTGTTGGAGAAGGGAGCTAGACACCTCTCCACAACCCCCAACTGGATTTCTCTGGAGCAGAGTAAATACCACTGTGTCATTGTGGAGCACACACACTGTGGTCCTGCAACCTCCATTTGTGTCCTGGCTCTGCTGCTTACCAATGAAGCAAGTAGCTTAAACCCTCTGAATCTCAAGTTTCCTCACCTTTAAACTATGGCTAAATACAAAAGTAATTGCCCAGGGCCACTGGAGAGGATTCTATTAGCTAATGGATAGAAAATGCCTATCCCAGTGTCTGGCATATCCTAAGCACTTAATACATGAGAGCTCACCATCTTTACTGTTGTTATTGTCGTAGAGGAACACACAAAATGTCAGTGTCACTGCTAGGTAGAGAGGGGAGGCAGGGAAGGAGATTTGAGCAAAAGGCATAGAATATATCAAGTTGGGGAAGGGGTGACAGGGTTCCCCAAATCCTTACCGAAGTGTCAAGTATTATTACCTGCATTATTCCTCTGGTGGTGGGAAGGTGGATGTTTGAAAAGATGACACAGCTTGAATGCAATGCTTAACACAAGAATGCAGGTGGGTGTTTAGACATCGGGGGAGGTTTATTTGTTTCTTTCAAAGGGAGTCTGCTATGTCTTAAAGAACCCTAAGGACCATGGAAAGAGTCTCTTGGTGAACAGTGGCCTAGTGGCCCCTACTCTGAATCTGGGCTTTTCTGCCTACAGAAAGCTGCTCTGAATGTCACAGCAATGCCACTTGTACAGTGGACGGGGCTGCCACGACCTGCGCCTGCCAGGAGGGCTTCACTGGCGACGGCCTCGAGTGTGTGGATCTGGACGAATGCGCCGTTCTGGGGGCGCACAACTGCTCCGCCACCAAGAGCTGCGTGAATACGCTGGGCTCTTACACGTGCGTCTGCCCTGAAGGTTTTCTCCTGAGCTCGGAGCTCGGCTGCGAGGATGTGGACGAGTGTGCAGAGCCAGGGCTCAGCCGCTGCCACGCCATGGCCACTTGCATCAATGGCGAGGGCAACTACTCGTGCGTGTGTCCTGCGGGCTACCTGGGAGACGGAAGGCACTGTGAGTGTTCCCCGGGCTCCTGTGGGCCTGGGCTAGACTGCGTGCGGGAGGGCGACGCGCTCGTGTGCTTGGACCCGTGCCAGGTGCACCGCATCCTGGACGAATACTGGCGCAGCACAGAGTACGGCTCCGGCTACATCTGTGATGTCAGTCTGGGCGGCTGGTACCGCTTCGTGGGCCAGGCCGGCGTGCGCCTGCCCGAGACCTGCGTGCCCGTCCTGCACTGCAACACGGCCGCGCCTATGTGGCTCAACGGCACGCACCCATCGAGCGACGAGGGCATCGTGAACCGCGTGGCCTGTGCACACTGGAGCGGTGACTGCTGCCTGTGGGACGCGCCCATCCAAGTGAAGGCCTGTGCCGGCGGCTACTACGTGTACAACCTGACGGCGCCCCCTGAGTGCCATCTGGCTTACTGCACAGGTGAGCGGGTGTCTCCCAGCAACCCCCCCTGGGCCCTGTGGGCGCCCCGAGAGACTGGAACTCATCCTTGTTGACTGTATCTGTGACCCTGCAGACCCCAGCTCTGTGGAGGGGACGTGTGAGGAGTGCCGTGTGGATGAGGACTGCAAATCGGATAATGGTGAATGGCACTGCCAGTGCAAACAGGACTTCAACGTCACCGGTGAGGCCGATGGGGAGGTGGGGTGGTACTCAGAAATGCCAGGGACCTGGGGAGGGACATATTCCTGTGTGTGAATTGGGGGCCTGTGGGGATGACCCAGGGTGTGCATATTATCCAATCGGAGTGGAAAGTCAGTCCAGTAATACCTATTAAAATCAGCCAGAAGCCCTCTGGATTCCTGGAGTCTCCCTTTAGTTGACCCATAAGCTCCCAGAGCTTGAGGAACAACCCCACTCCCAGGCTTCTTTCGGAGGCCCCCAAAATCCTGATGGATAAGCAGGAGGTTGCCACCTATTGGCCAAAGGCTAACCTGAGCTGTATTCCCACAGTACAAGAACACAGGCCTGGCCAGCAGTCTGTGGTTTCTTGGACTGGGCCCTCCGCTGACCGGCTGAGGACCCTGAGCAGGGCCCTGGCCATCTCTAAACCTGTTTCCCTGTATACATAATGACTGAAGCAGGCTGCTGCTGCTGCTAAGTCGCTTCAGTCGTGTCCGACTCTGTGTGACCCTATAGATGGCAGCCCACCAGGCTCCCCCGTCCCTGGGATTCTCCAGGCAAGAACACTGGAGTGGGTTGCCATTTCCTTCTCCAATGCATGAAGTGAAAAGTGAAAGTGAAGTCACTCAGTCGTGTCTGTCTCTTAGGGACTCCGTAGACAGCAGCCTACCAGGCTCCTCTGCCCATGGGATTTTCCAGGCAAGAGTACTGGAGTGGGTTGCCTTGGCTAGTGTTTCCCAAATTCCAGTCTTGGTTTTAGTCACAACCTTCTTTTAAGTAAACTTGGGCCGTTGAAGTTCACTAATGCGTCTTATCTGTGGGCAGTAGCAGTAATAATGAATACAATGAAAGAAAGTTGTTAAATTTCATCAACTATGTAATACTTTAATTAAAAAAATCTAACTGGATCTCTTTATATGCTGCAAATACTTAACCAGAGGTCTGTTCTCTGTGGTTTCAAGGAAAATTGGCAAGTGTATGGTGTTAATAATAAAAACATTAGCAAATCTTGAGGATTGTCCCCTTGATACAGAAAGGATGGAAAGAAATTACCATTAACTTATTAGCTTTGTTTGCTTGCTATTTGTTTTGTTTTATTAGGGTTCAATGATATTTAGTGCCGGGG
This sequence comes from Bos grunniens, assembly GCF_055505025.1. Lineage (NCBI taxonomy): Eukaryota > Metazoa > Chordata > Mammalia > Artiodactyla > Bovidae > Bos > Bos grunniens. The sequence continues at coordinate 24,764,062 of NC_141189.1, forward strand.
CTGTGGAGTCTGGCAGGCTACAGTCTGTCCATAGAGTTGCAAAGAGCTGGACATGTCTGAGCACACAGAGAGAGCATCGAATGACCCAAATGTGTTACTTTTCTTTGCGTACAGCCTAGGCTTAGGGTGACATGGGCTGGTGGTTAGTCACGTGGATCCATCCAGTGATACTTGGAACCCAGTCTCATGTTTCCACCTCCCTGAGAGGGGAGACCACAGCATGACTCTGAGTACTCCCAGCTGGTTGGCTGGTGGCCAACCCAGCTAGCTGGACCTGGGCCCTGGGGATGTGCTAAACCTTGAACTGTGGTCACAGGCCTCCAATCCTGCCTTCCCTGACCATTTCAGATCTCTCCTTCCTGGAGCGCAGGCTGGAATGTGGGGTTGATGACATTAAGTTGTCCCTGAGCAAGTGCCAGCTGAAGAGTCTGGGCTTTGAGAAGGTCTTCATGTACCTGCATGACAGCCAGTGCTCAGGCTTCACTGAGAGGGGCGACCGGGACTGGATGTCTGTGGTGACCCCAGCCAGGGATGGCCCCTGTGGGACAGTGATGATGGTACGTTCTGGCAGGTATGGGACAGGGTCGGAGCACAGCCCCACCACTTACTAGTTGTGTGAATTGGGTGAGTTATTTAACCTGGATGTGGCTCAGCTTCCTCCACTGAAAATGGAGTAATAGTAACTCCTTCATAGGGTTCAGATCAGATCAGATCAGATCAGTCGCTCAGTCGTGTCTGACTCTTTGCGACCCCATGAATTGCAGCATGCCAGGCCTCCCTGTCCATCACCAACACCCGGAGTTCACTGAGACTCACGTCAATCGAGTCAGTGATGCCATCCAGCCATCTCATCCTCTGTTGTCTCCTTCTCCTCTTGCCCCCAATCCCTCCCAGCATCAGAGTCTTTTCCAATGAGTCAACTCTTCACATCAGGTGGCCAAAGTACTGGAGTTTCAGCTTTAGCATCATTCCCTCCAAAGAAATCCCAGGGCTGATCTCCTTCAGAATGGACTGGTTGGATCTCCTTGCAGTCCAAGGGACTCTCAAGAGTCTTCTCCAACACCACAGTTCAAAAGCATCAATTCTTCAGCGCTCAGCTTTCTTCACAGTCCAACTCTCACATCCATACATGACCACAGGAAAAACCATAGCCTTGACTAGACGGACCTTTGTTGGCAAAGTAATGTCTCTGCTTTTGAATATGCTATCTAGGTTGGTCATAACTTTCCTTCCAAGGAGTAAGCGTCTTTTAATTTCATGGCTGCGGTCACCATCTGTAGTGATTTTGGAGCCCAGAAAAATAAAGTCTGACACTGTTTCCACTGTTTCCCCATCTATTTCCCATGAAGTGATGGGACCAGATGCCATAATCTTTGTTTTCTGAATGTTGAGCTTTAAGCCAACTTTTTCACTCTCCACTTTCACTTTCATCAAGAAGCTTTTGAGTTCCTCTTCACTTTCTGCCATAAGGGTGGTGTCATCTGTATATCTGAGGTTATTGATATTTCTCCCAGCAATCTTGATTCCAGCTTGTGTTTCTTCCAGTCCAGCATTTCTCATGATGTACTCTGCATATAAGTTAAATAATCAGGGTGACAATATACAGCCTTGATGTACTCCTTTTCCTATTTGGAACCAGTCTGTTGTTCCATGTCCAGTTCTAACTGTTGCTTCCTGACCTGCATACAAATTTCTCAAGAGGCAGATCAGGTGATCTGGTATTCCCATCTCTTTCAGAATTTTCCGCAGTTTATTGTGATCCACACAGTCAAAGGCTTTGGCATAGTCAATAAAGCAAAAATCGATGTTTTTCTGGAACTCTCTTGCTTTTTCCATGATCCAGCGTATGTTGGCAATTTAATCTCTGGTTCCTCTGCCTTTTCTAAAACCAGCTTGAACGTCAGGAAGTTCATGGTTCACATGTTGCTGAAGCCTGGCTTGGAGAATTTTGAGCATTACTTTAGTAGCGTGTGAGATGAATGCAATTGTGCGGTAGTTTGAGCATTCTTTGGCATTGTCTTTCTTTGGGATTGGAATGAAAACTGACCTTTTCCAGTCCTGTGACCACTGATGAGTTTTCCAAATTTGCTGGCCTGTTGAGTGCAGCATCATCTTTCAGGATTTGGAATAGCTCAACTGGAATTCCATCACCTCCACCAGCTTTGTTCATAGTGATGCTTTCTAAGGCCCACTTGACTTCACATTCCAGGATGCCTGGCTCTAGGTCAGTGATCACACCATCATGATTATCTGGGTCGTGAAGATCTTTTTTGTACAGTTCTTCTGTGTATTCTTGCCATCTCTTCTTAATATCTTCTGCTTCTGTTAGGTCCATACCATTTCTGTCCTTTATCGAGCCCATCTTTGCATGAAATGTTTCTTTGGTATCTCTGATTTTCTTGAAGAGATCTCTAGTCTTTCCCATTCTGTTGTTTTCCTCTATTTCTTTGCATTGATCACTGAAGAAGGCTTTCTTATCTCTCCTTGCTATTCTTTGGAACTCTGCATTCAGATGCTTATATCTTACCTTTTCTCCTTTGCTTTTCGCTTCTCTTCTTTTCACAGCTATTTGTAAGGCCTCCGCAGACAGCCATTTTGCTTTTTTGCATTTCTTTTCCATGGGGATGGTCTTGATCCCTGTCTCCTGTACAATGTCAGGAACCTCATTCCATAGTTCATCAGGCACTCTATCTATCAGATCTAGGCTCTTAAATCTATTTCTCACTTCCACTGTATAATCATAAGGGATTTGATTTAGGTCATACCTGAATGGTCTAGTGGTTTTCCCTACTTTCTTCAATTTAAGTCTGAATTTTGCAATAAGGAGTTCATGGTCTGAGCCACAGTCAGCTCCTGGTCTTGTTTTTGCTGACTGTATAGAGCTTCTCCATCTTTGGCTGCAAAGAATATAATCAATCTGATTTCGGTGTTGACCATCTGGTGATGTCCATGTGTAGAGTCTTCTCTTGTGTTGTTGGAAGAGGGTGTTTGTTATGACCAGTGCATTTTCTTTGCAAAACCCTATTAGTCTTTGCCCTGCTTCATTCCATATTCCAAGGCCAAATTTGCCTGTTACTCCAGGTGTTTCTTGACTTCCTACTTTTGCTTTCCAGTCCCCTATAATGAAAAGGACATCTGTTTTGGGTGTTAGTTCTAAAAGATCTTGTAGGTCTTCATAGAACCGTTCAACTTCAGCTTTTTCAGCATTACTCATTGGGGCATAGACTTGGATTACTGTGATATTGAATGGTTTGCCTTGGAAACAAACAGAGATCATTCTGTTGTTTTTGAGATTGCATCCAAGTACTGCATTTCTGACTCTTTTGTTGACCATGATGGCTACTGCATTTCTTCTGAGGGATTCCTGTCTGCAGTAGTAGATATAATGGTCATCTGAGTTAAATTCACCCATTCCAGTCCATTTCAGTTTGCTGATTCCTCGAATGTCAACATTCACTCTTGCCATCTCTTGTATGACCACTTCCAATTTGCCTTGATTCATGGACCTGACATTCCAGGCTGCTATGCAGTATTGCTCTTTACAGCATCAGACCTTGCTTCTATCACCAGTCACATCCACAGCTGGGTATTCTTTTTGCTTTGGCTCCATCCCTTCATTCTTTCTGGAGTTATTTCTCCACTGATCTCCAGTAGCATCTTGGGCACCTACTGACTTCATAGGGTTAGGAGAGTTAAAGGAGTTACTGTGTGCAAAGTGGTTAGTACAGGTGACTGGCACAAAGTAAGTGCTCAATAAATGTCAGTTTCAAATGAAGAGGACAATCCATAGTGATAGTTCCCCATTTGACAGATGCCCCCAACAGAGCAATGACTATTCTAAGCCAGTAGGTATCAGCACTGAGTTCAGAAGCAGATCTGTTTGTCTCTGATGGTTCCTGGGAGGCAGAGTCTGCACTTTGAGTGTTCAGAGAGCCAGGGCCTCAGCTACAGAAGCCTCCTCCAAAGGGACCCAGAGGTAAACATTTGTGTGAGTGGGTTCTGCTTCCTTGCATCTCCCTCATCCCCCACATAGAGAAAAAAAAAAAGACATAAGAAACAAGGAAATAATTGTCATTTGCCAAATATGACTTTTTGACAATCTGCCATTAATGATGACTCAGTATGTGATTTTTAGTCTTTTGGCATGCACGAGAGGAGGCATGAGGTGATGGGAAGAGTCCAGGCTTCTTAGACCCCCTGTACCATGGATAAGTTACCCAGTTCCCATGAACTTCCATCTATATTAAGGAGGTGGTCATCCTGCCTGTCAGGGTCATTGAAGGATCCGTGCAAAGATGCAGTAGGGACATTCAGCTTGGGAGGGGGGTGCCTAGCTCATGACTCATGCTAATGGAAACTGGGAGGGCAGTTTCAGCAGTTTCAATGCCTTTGGTTTTGAATCCTACTCAGATTCTATTCCTTTTCCGCCCTTCCTCCCCCCACCTTCCTACCCCAATACAGAGGAATGAGACCCACGCCACATACAGCAACACTCTCTACCTGGCAGATGAGATCATCATCCGTGACCTCAACATCAGAATCAACTTTGCGTGCTCCTATCCCCTGGACATGAAAGTCAGCCTGAAGACCTCCCTGCAGCCAATGGTCAGGTGCGGCCAGAGAGGGTCCCCAGTGTCCCTGGCCAACTCCACCCCACAAACCCTTGGCCGCCAGGACCTCAGCTTCTCTATCAGCTGCCACCAATAAGGAGTTGATTGGAGGCGGTCAGCTGGGAGGCAGTGTTGGACTCCAAAAAGAGTCCATAAGGAACCCAGCTAGGAAATCTGGAGCCCACTTTCAAATCTTGGCTCTATCTCACAAATGGCTTTGGGAAATTGATAACCCTATTCTAGGCGTCAGTCTTCTCATATGTTAAATGGATTTAGCAGTAAAGTACTGTCTTTCTTAGAAGCACAAAAGTGCTCTGCAGTGGTGAAACCCATATTAGGGTCCCTGGTTTATCTGAGGGGTAGAGTGGTTGGACCAAAAGAAAGAAGGTTGGAGTCTCAGTTCAGACCTGCTATGGAACTGGGCAAATTGTACCCCATATTTGGATCTCAGTTTCTTTCTCTGTAAATAGGAGAAATTTGAATAAAGAGGGGTTTACAAATTATGCTTCTTGGAGTGTGAAGGTCTTTAAGGAAGTGATTTGGGGATGTGAACCAGAGAACTTTTTAAATTTTATTTTTTCAATTGAAGTATAGTTGATTTACAATGTTGTGTTAATGTCTATGCATTCTTTTTTAATATTCTTTTCCATTATGGTTTGTCATAGGTTATTGATTCTAGGTTCCAGTGCTATACAGTAGGACCTTGCTGTTTATCCATTCTGTGTATAATAGCTTAAATCTGCTAATCCCAACCCCCTACACCAGCCCCCCTTCCCCTGACAGCCACAGATCTGTTCTATAAATCTGTGAGTCTATTTCTATTTCATAGATTGCTTCGGTTGTGCCATATTTTAGATTCTACATGTAAGTGATATCATATGATATTTATCTTTCTCTTTCTGACTTTACTTAGTATGATAATCTCTAGTTTCTTCCATGTTGCTGCAAATGGCATTATTTCATCCTTTTTTATAGCTGAGTAGTATCCCATCATGTATATGTACCACATCTTCTTTATCAATTTTATTACTTAGAAAATAAAAGGATCCTGTTGCTAAATAAACTTGAACATTTCTGAATAGGATGAATCACAAGCCAATGATGCAGATACTTGGAAAAAAATAATAGTTGTGATAATAACAAGTGTTTAGCAAGAGCTGACCATATGTCAGGCATTGTGCTAAGTGCTCTAGATGGAACACCTCACTGAAATCTTAGCATGGCCTAGAAGGTTTAAATATTATTATTATTGAAATTGAAGTTCAAAGAAAGTTTAGTAATTTGTCCAAAGTGGTAGAGGAAAGTAAGTTACAGAACTGGGATTCAAACCCAGGCCATCCGGCATAGAGCCTCCACTCTACCATGACCTTTTTTTTGAAGCTTGTCCATGGTCACATGTTTTCTGGGCCAACCAGACTTGGGAAGGGCACCTACCACTGATGAAGGTGCTTGGCTGACTTGAAGGAAGCCAGTTGCTCCTTGTCTGCCTCTGTGTGGAACATCACCTGGCCAAGAAGTGCTCTGGAGCAATGTGGCCATGCCTCAGACCTGCTAGGTTCCAGAGAACAAAACAGCTGTATGCAGATCTCTCTCTGGCTTAAGCTAGAAATCTCATCCCAGTCGAACACCAAGTCCAAACAAATAACCCAGTACTCACCTCTAAAATGGACTTCCGCATTACTATTTCTCATGTACCCCCTTTCCTGGGGCATCAGTCTTTCAGTGTCCTTTGTAGGATAATCCCCATGGAGTTGCCATCAGTGTGGCTGTTTTTAATGTGATTTAAAATAATGCATTTTAAAAATCCTAATCTTCTGCTGTAGGTGGAATCAGAACTCTGACTAAGGCCTATAGGACTCATAGCCCATCTTTTAAAACTGTTCTATATTAAGATCAAAAAAGGAATCTAGGTGATTCCCTTGAGAATGTGTTTGCCACACTTAAATGCAAGGGCCACCATGTGAAGGGGTAGACGTGTTACAGAAAAATGTGATCTCTGGATCAGAAGCAGCAGCGTCACCTGGGAACTTATTAGAAATGCAGAACCTTTAGCCCTATCCCAAAGCTACAGATCCAGAATCTGCACTTCAACAAGATCCCTAAGTGACCTGTGTGTGATTATTGTATTTTGCAGAGCAGTGGTTGGTGGATTCCAGTCCTGTTGCTGGATAAAATTCCAAATAACTGCCAGGGATGGCCCAGGAATGCAGATCAGAAAGAGTGACCTATCTGTTGCTGTTCTTGGTTCTGGTTGTCTCACCAGCCTCTCTCCCCCTGCAGCGCCCTCAACATCAGCATGGGCGGGACCGGCACATTCACCGTGCGAATGGCACTCTTCCAGAGCCCTGCCTACACACAGCCCTACCAAGGCTCCTCTGTGACCCTGTCCACAGAGGCGTTTCTCTACGTCGGCACCATGCTGGATGGGGGTGACTTGTCCCGGTTTGTACTGCTCATGACCAACTGCTATGCCACGCCCAGCAGCAATGCCACAGACCCCTTGAAATACTTCATCATCCAGGACAGGTAAGGCCTGTTGGATGGAATTTGGGGCTGGGGAGGGACTTTAGACTTGGATGGGTACAAAGTACATCTTCACATTCATTCACCTCTAGCTGAAATTCAGCACTGTCATTCATTATGATATAGGCAACAAACCAGAGAAGTATTAGCAGGACATTTGAAGACATTTACACAAGTCAGTATTTTTACTGATTTTACTATATTGTAGTATTAGAATTTCAACTAGATCTTATTATTTGATATATATCAAATACTTGTACTTGTAAATATATAGTTATATCCAGATATGTAAATACATGATGTATTAAGTTTAATATTTTAAGAATTATATTTAATTTTTTTTATTATCTTATGTAATTTAGTATATGCATTTAAAGCATTACTTTTGACGAGGAGTGCATAGGCTTCACCAGATGGCAGAGGGGGTCTAGGATTCAGAAAAGGATGAGGAACGTGATGGAAAGGCAGGCCCTGGACAGGAGCAGGCTGGCACTTGGCTGGGAGGAATACAGCAGAGGCATGGTTAGAAAAGGGTCAGTGGAAACAGGGAGGACACAGATGGACCGCTTTAACTCAAACACATTAGAGAAACATGAACCACACTGTGAGAAAGTGGTTCACATTTTCATTCATAAATTGAACAGATATTTTTGGAAGCTTATTGTGTGCCAGGCTATGTGGATAACAGTGAATAGAAGAGACAAAAGTCTGCACCCTTATCGCTGATATTCTAAGTGGGGAGATCAACAATTAAACGAAAGTGCCATCCATGGCATGTGAATGATGACGGTGCTATAGAGAAAAAAAATGAAGCAGGAAAAAGGGAGGGGAGTTGCTGTCTTAATAGTGCAGTCAGAGAAAGCGCTCCCAGGAGACCCTGACCTATTTCTGTCTCACTTCTCTTAAAATCTGCCTGGTCACGTCAATTGGGTGCTCATCTGGTGTTCACACTTCCGTTATTTGCTAATCTCCCTTTACAACAAAAAGAAAGGAGAGCAGAAGTCTTTTGGGGGTCTTTTACAATCAACAGTGTTGAAGTAAAATGCAACAGTAGTGTCTGACTGTGTTTGTATGGTCGTGTTTTATATATGGCAAGCAATGTGCTATGTTCTCAGTCATTCAATTCTTTGTGACCCCACAGACTGTAGCCTGCCAGGTTCCTCTGTCCATGTAAGTCTGCAGGCAAGAGTACTGAAGTGGGTTGCCATTTCCTACTCCAGGGGATCTCCCTGACCTCAGGATGGAACCCTCATCTCTTGCATCTCCTGTATTGGCAGGTGGAGATTCTTTATTTTGCCACCTGGGAAGCCCTTGGTTTGCTATTTGTGGTCATGATCTTTTTTAAAAAAAACGTTTGTAGATTTAAATAAAAATAGTAATAATAATAATAAAATAATGTAAAATAATAGTACAGGTGTTGGCAAACAGGAAAACATTCAGGGAGGTGGTTTCTGTATTAGGCAAAAAAGAACTGAAATTTGAAAAATATTGACATGACCTTGACTGGGACATCATGGAGACTTGGGCTCATAGCATGGGTTTGCTGTTTCTTAGTTCAAGAAACAGCAAACAGTTCTTAGTTCAGCTCATCTGTCTGGATATTCATGTTCTCATATGTGAAACAGGCATGAAGAAAATCTACTGTGCAGGGATTTTTAAGCTTGTGTGTGTATATATATATATATATATTTATCTGAGTATAAAGGTAGAGCATGTATATTGTGAAAAGCTTAAAAAGTCTTGAAAATGAAGCATGAAGAAATGCTGGCTGTGGCCTGTGTTTCTGCCATGGCATGAGTGGGAGCTGGGCTGAGGACTGCCAGTCTGTGAGTTGTTCAGAATATCACAGGGGTGTAAGGCGGAGATGAGTTGAGGAGGTGCTTAAGCACTGGGGGAGACACGTAGGCGCCTTACTTGGGTTGACTGCCTGGGGCTGCCAAGGGCAGTGCTGGCTGCCTCTTCCTCTGCTTTTTGTAAGGTGGGTCTCCTTAACCACAGGGCTTTTCTTTTGTCAAGTAGAGTCAGATTTGAATTGTGGGGGACACAGAACAAAATGAACACCATTCCGAGAAGTTTCTTTCTTGGTCCTCCAATGCAGTCAGCCTTCAGCCCCTTTTCTAAGTCCATTTTGAGCGGATAGTGTCAAAAAGCAGACGGGGTGCCCGATTTGCCTGCTTAGAGTGCCTGTGTACCCTGATCCAGCCCAGCACTCACGTGAGTCTCTGGATGTGCAGTTTTGAGTTTCTGCGTGTTTGGGTGCACTGGGTAATAATGTGTGCTGATGAGCACACATACATACCCCAACTTGGCCAGCAGCCTTCAGTGCTCAGATGTTTCCAATGTTAGAATTAACACCAGGCACTAGTAGATAGCCAATAAATGCTAGGTAATGACTCCTGCCTGGAAAATCCCACGGACAGAGGAGCCTGGCAGGTTGCGGTCCATGGGGTCGCTAAGAGTCGGACATGACTGAGCGACTTCACTTTCACTTTTCACTTCCATGCCTTGGAGAAGGAAATGGCAACCCACTCCAGTACTCTTTCGGGGAGAATCCCAGGGTTGGCGGAGCCTGGTGGGCTGCTGTCTATGGGATTGCACAGAGTCGGATATGACTGAAGCGACTTAGCAGCAGCAGCAGCAGCAATGACTCCTGAATGCCATTTCCTGAGAAATCAAAAAGTGCTTACTTAAGGATACACTTACTTAAGTGCTTACTTACTATCCTTAAGTAACTGTCCTTAAGCTCTGAACTGATTACATTTGTATTTTAGAGTCACATACATGTAGCACCTATTGTACGCCATATACTGTTTACTTTGTAATTTTAACTCATTTAATTATCGCAACTGTCTGACGATGTAAGCTAAGATTATTATTCCTGGCACATAGGTAGGGCAACGGGCTCAGAGAGATTGAGTAAATTGCCCATAGTCACACAGCTAATAAGTGATAGAGTGAGATCTGAACCCAGGAAGTCTGGCCCCAGAGTGTTTGCATAACCAACCATGTTATGTGATGTCCCCTTCCCAGATGTCCACGTGCTGCGGACTCAACCATCCAAGTGGAGGAGAATGGGGAGTCCCCTCAGGGCCGGTTTTCTGTCCAGATGTTCCGTTTTGCTGGAAACTACGACCTGGTGTACCTGCATTGTGAAGTGTATCTCTGTGACACCGTGAATGAAAAGTGCAGACCTGTGAGTCAGTCTGCTTGCCACACCCTCACACCCAACTCCCGTAACCCAAGACACTTGGCCACAAGGTGAAAAGAAAACAAAACGTCTCTGCCATATTTCCATTTTAGTACGGGGCTAGTCAGAGCTACAAGACGAGGCTGCCATGGCCAGACAGGAGACTAGGCTGTGCGGAAGCTGGGTGAGATCAGGGCACTGCAGTAGGCTGGTGAACCTCTCATTTATCTGCAAGCTTGTGTTCTAATAGCAGAAACTGACATTTTTAAGCACTGTGTGCAATTTGCACGTGTTAACTTTTTGATACTTCACAGCAACTCTATAAGGGAGGTATTTTATTAGCCCCTTTTTCCATATGGGGAGAGAGGCTTAGAAAATGTAAGTGACTTGCCTAAGATCATACACCTAACAAACGGCAGAGCTGGGACATGAACGCATGTATACAGATCTCCTAACAACCCCTGCCTCTACCATCCTCAAGTCCCAGCCTGAGGCAAGAGGTTGCTCTTATGAAGGGTGCACCCAGCTCCCCATGGCAGGGCCTCATTCAGTCTCTCTTGTGGAAAGGTTTCTTTGTCACCGTCTCCCTGCAGACCTGCCCTGAGACCAGATTCCGCAGTGGGAGCATCATAGACCAAACCCGTGTCCTGAACTTGGGTCCCATCACACGGAAGGGTAAGAAGGCCACTCCCCTCTCCATGTTCCTGGTGAGAAATGTTCTCTGGAGATGAGGTGAGGTGAGAGAACCTGGCACTTGGGATCTTCCTGGGGTCCGAAGAGCTGGAGCAAGTAAATCCTGTGAGACGAGGTAGACTATAAGCTGCCTTCCTCCTGCAGGTTCTCATTCATTGCACGGCTGTCTTCTCATGCCTGCCTTGTGGCAGGCCTTGTGTTAGTGGCTGGGGGTTCAGGATGAGCAGCAATGGGTACAAGCCTGGCTCGTGTGCCACTTATGGACTGGTAGAGGAGACATCATTTAAATAATCATGTGTCTCTGGAGTTGTGATAAGTGCAGGCATGAACATGGATCAGGAACTCTGAGCTCTTGCCACAGGGGAAGCAGACCTAGTCTAGAGGATTAGGGAAGAAAGGAAGTAAGTTTTGGAAACTGAGAAAGGATTAAGTAACTGGGGTCAGGAGAAATGGAAAAGAGGGAGGAATCCCAAGGAGAGAGTAGAGAATGAGCAAAAGGCCTCTGCAGGAGGGAACCCAGGGTGCTAGAGGAACTGGCCAGGCAGGCTGAAAGGAGGAGGGGAGGTTGGTGTGGGTGAGCTGATGGAGGTGTGGGACCAGACCACATGAGGCCTTATCAGTTCAGTTCAGTTGCTCAGTCATGTCTGACTCTTTGCAACCCCATGAACCGCAGCACGCCAGGCCTCCCTGTCCATCACCAATTCCCGGAGTTTACCCAAACTCATGTCCATTGAGTCGGTGATGCCATCCAACCATCTCATCCTCTGTCATCCCCTTCTCCTCCTGCCCTCAATCTTTCCCAGCATCAGTATCTTTTAAAATGAGTCAGCTCTTCACATCAGGTGGCCAAAGTATTGGAGTTTCAGCTTCAACATCAGTCCTTCCAATGATAGTACTTCTCTTTTTTCTTCTTCTCCTTCCCCTTCCCTTTCTCCTTCTTCTAATTGAAATATAAATAACATGTAGTTCTTGCTAAGGTTTTGGGCCCTTTCTCTTGAAAGTAGACAGCAGCCCCCGAGGGATCCAAAGCAGGGGAGTGAGATGACCAGATTGGGGTTTTTAAGAGACCACACTCTGGCTGCAAGCAAGAGCAGACGGAAGGGGCTTCTTCCAGGCTTCCCGTGCACTGATCCTTCTGTTTCCTCCCACAGGGGGCCAGGCTGCAATGTCAAGGGCTGCTCCCAGTAGCTTGGGTAAGTTCAGATCCTCTTTGCACAGGGACTTGACCAAAACCTTCATCTGGGGCTTTTATCTGTTGGCCTAGGGCGTGCTGGAGTGCCCGGTCTGCTTGGCCTGAGCTCTGAAGAGGTGACTGCGTGTGTGGAAAGTGCTGGACCTGGGGCTGCACACGCGCGCACATACCTGTGCTGTCCCACGACAGTGCACATAGACGCAGGCACACACAGACAGGTGCACAAGAGCGAACATCACCTAGACTTTTTCACACACACCCACGAGGTCACATGCACATATTCATACTCACACACAAAACGTCATCACAGCTGCAGCTACTTGTGTGTGGATCTGCATATGCCGACATACGCATGCTTGTCACACACCTGTATGCAGTGGACATGCACACTGCGTTGTGATCTGCACCTTGAGCATTTCCTGAAGCTTCAAGATGTATCTCTAACACCTTTGTCAGGATGTTTGGAGCCAGGATGAACATGGCAGACAAACAAAAAACTCTGTTTTCTGCTTTTCTGCTCCTCTGACCACAAAGACCAGAGACCGGCAGCATTTTAATGGCCCTTGACTTTTATGGCTGCTAAATTGTCTGAAAATCTGGATTAAAAAGTGAATCTGTGTAATTGTTGCTCTGCTTGGCTCTTGGCACCTAGATCTGAGTGGGTTGTTACACCAACCTAGTGTTTGACATAAGCTGGTTCATTCCAGTATCAGTGAGCTCAGTCCTGGAGAGGCAAGGTGCCCCCAAGAGGCTTGCCCTTTGTGACTATCCCTCAAGGTCACCGAGGTTGAGTAGGTTGGTCACTTCACAGGAGTACGCTTTTGAGTGGCTATCAGCTAGTGCCTGCAGAAAGGCTGCCTTTTTCAGATTGGCCCATCTGGGAGGGCACCTTTTTCTAACTGGTTTTCAGGGCAGGTAAAGAAAAAACTTCCTTTTTCTAACTGATCCGGTCAGATAACATGTTCTTTCCTAATTGGTCAATTTAGAGGAGGCATTTTATGTTAGTTTTGCCATAAAATGTGCACATCAGTGCTAGCAGCAACCCTGTAATCTCTTTCTTTTCAGGGCTTCTGCAGGTCTGGCTGCCTCTGCTTCTGTCGGCCACTTTGACCCTGATGTCTCCGTGATCCGTGGCCGGAAATCCTGTACTCTGTGGCTACCAACTCACTTTCTACTGACTGGCGAGGCCATGCAGGCTAGCACTCCACCCATAGAGAAAGGAGCCCACACTTCAGTCACTCTGCTCCTATTTTTCTCCCCTTTAATCCTTATTACCAAAAAATAGCCTGTGTCTTTAAATGCTGCTTTCTCTCAAAATGGGTCTTGTGATATGTCTGTTCATGAGGCCCCTATCTTCTTAAAGGGTATTGCAAAATAATAATTAAAAAAAGCTCAGTCTGTGAGTCATTCATTCATTCAATAAGTATTTATTGAGCACCTGCTCCGTGTAGGCACTGTCTGTGGTGCTAAGGATCTGATGGTGAGAAAAAGCAGACTCTATTCCTGCCCTAATGGACTTCACGGTCTGGTCACAGACTGGGTTCAACTCTGGTTTTATGAGCTTAAATAAAATGCACACTGTCTCTGAACTTTATCCATCCATCTATCCTTTCAGTCAGTCAAGAAATATTTGCTGGTAACCTACTATGATTCAGGCAATGTGCTGGGGATACATCAGTAAACAACCTCTGCCTTCCCAGAGCTTAAGGTCTGGAAGGGGAAAAGAACAAGTAATTATAAGTCTGTCAAGCATTGCAGAAATGGAGGGTATAACAGGAGGCTGCTGCTTCTATCATATGGGGATAATTATGATACCCTCACAGGGTTCATTCAGCTTTCCAGAAACATCTATTTGAGCACCCAGTACGTGCCAGGCACAATGCTAGGTGCTGGGAAAAGATAGTCCTGAATAGGATAGACACAGCCCCAGGCTCTGGAGTGTCACAATCCTTATATAAGGGACTTAGATGGCATGTCCCATCATCCTTTGTACTTCTCTCCCTGCCCAATGCAGGAGATGTAGACCTGTTTACAAGGACTTGGCAGCAGAAACAGAAAGCAGACCATTAACTCCATTGAGAGAGGATGTTTTGCAAGGGAGACCTCTAGGAGGTTCCTTGGAGGCACAGCTGGAGACCACCCAGGAGACCCAGATGTCTCAAGGGGCTCTGAACTTCTTTGACAAGTGGACCAAAGGCAGTTGATGCTCATGAGAAATGTCCACCTTGATGCCAGCTGCTTCCCTGGACCCCAGCTGTGGCTTTCAGAAGAGACCAAGGCCCTGACCCATTTTTAGAATCTCTGATCCCAGGGAAAACCACACGTGTGTAACAGCAAACAGCGGGCTGTGAGGTCAGCATATCTCGAGTTAAGGAACCTCTTATCACACACAGACATGCACTGAATCCCCATGCCTGCTGCCTTTGTGTCAGAGCTATGGGAGATGTCCATGGTCAGATGGGCCAGCTAGATGTGTGCACAATCTATACTTTGACTCAGGTACAAGAGAACATAAAAAAATTAAAACAAGGGTCAAAGGCCAGGAGGAAAAAATATATATATCAGAATTTATCCCTTTATTCCTCTGTTCCTTTTTTCCCCCTTCCCTTTACATTTTACTTTTGTTTGCTATCAGATAGTTGCTCAACTCAATATTCAACAAATATTTTGAGCATAAATTCAAGACTTGAAACTTTTATAGGCAGCAGGGAAATTGCCAGTGATCAGAACAGAGCCCTTGCTGATAAGGACCTTATGTTTAAAGGGGGGATACGTTTAAACAATAGCTATGTGATAAGCCACCTGGGGCTTTCCAGGTGGCGCTAGTGGTAAACAACCTGCGTGCCAGTGCAGGAGACATAAAGAGAAGTGGGTTGGATCCCTGGGTCGGGAAGGTCCTCTGGAGGAGGGTATGGCAACCCACTCTAGTATTCTTGCTTGGAGAATCCCCGTGGGCAGAGGAGCCTGGTGGGCCACAGTCCATAGGATCGTAAAGAGTCAGACATCACTGAAGCAACTGACAAGGGGGCAGGGGGAAACAGCAGTAATAAGGCAATGAAGGTGTTAGTTTACCTAGGATGACTGGAGAAAGGTCTCACTGAGATGTAGAAACTGAGAGAAGAAAATGAATATCTGAGGAAGACTACTGGTGGTGGGCCAGCAAGTGCAAATGCCTTGAGGCCTTGTGTCTTTCTACCCAACTTTCACTAAGACTTGGACACCTAAAGTTTGAGGCATCACTCACAGGAAAGGGTCTTAAGCATACATACTGTCATTTTTGTCCATTTGTTAACTCAACTAGTACTTACTAGGTGCTCATTAGAACTGCAAAGATAAGATTGATGTCTGCAAAGATCTTACAACCTTCAGAGGGAGACAGATATGCTAGCGGGTAATTGAGTGCGACTGCAATCAGCCCTGAGAGGTGAAGGAGCACAGAAGAGCAGCACCAGCAAGCCTGTGGAATTTAGGAAAGTCTTCCTGGAAGAGGCAAGCCTGAATGGTAAACAGTAGGAAGAGGCTGGGCACAGAGTGATCCAAGCAAGCATATTGTATGTCGGGAGAAGCTGTAGATGAGGTGGGAGCTGTGAACGGGGTCAGATCCCAGGATACTTTGCATGTAAGTGGTGGGGAATAATGCAGAGAGGTGATGCTGTGACATCTGGCTGCAGGGAGATAACAGAATGAAAGGAGACAAGAACAAAAGAGATCCACTAGGTAGCTGTTAAAATCACTCTTCTAAGAGATGGTGGTGACCTGACTTAAGGTTGATGAAATGGGCATGAAGAAGGAAAGACAGGTTCACGAATATTTGAGATATTAGTGATTACTGGAAATGTTAGACTGAGGGGTAAAGGAAGGAAACAGTTTTCCAGCTCAGGTGACCAGGTGAACAGTGGTGCCAATGATTAAGATAGATGATTCAATGAGGAAAGTAAAAGTGAAGTTGCTCAGTCGTGTCCGACTCTTTGCGACCCCATGAACTGTGTAGCCCACCAGGCTCCTCTCTCCATGGAATTTTCCAGGAAAGAATACTGGAGTGGGTTGCCATTTCCTTCTCCCGGGGATCTTCCCAACCCAGGGATCGAACCTGGGTCTCCGCATTGCAGGCAAACACTTTAAACATCTTAGCCACCAGGGAAGCCCAGTGAGGGATCCCCAAACAGGGATGCAATGAGGAGGGAGGGATATAGGGGAAATCATGAATTAGGATTAGGACCTGCTCAAAAGCAGAGACATTACTTTGCCAACAAAGGTCCGTCTAGTCAAGGCTATGGTTTTTCCAGTGGTCATGTATGGATGTGAGAGTTGGACTGTGAAGAAAGCTGAGCGCCAAAGAATTGATGCTTTTGAACTATGGTGTTGGAGAAGACTCTTGAGAGTCCCCTGGACTGCAAGGAGATCCAACCAGTCCATTCTAAAGGAGATCTGTCCTGGGTGTTCTTTGGAAGGACTGATGCTAAAGCTGAAACTCCAGTACTTTGGTCATCTCATGCGAAGAGTTGACTCATTGGAAAAAACTCTGATGCTGGGAGGGATTGGGGGCAGGAGGAGAAGGGGACGACAGAGGATGAGATGGCTGGATGGCATCACTGACTCGATGGACATGAGTTTGAGTAAACTCCAAGAGTTGGTGATGGACAGGGAGGCCTGGTGTGCAGCAATTCATGGGGTCGCAAAGAGTCGGACACAACTGAGTGACTGAACTGAACTGAACTGAAGGTTCAAGGTGCCTTGAGCATCTCAGTCCAAGTAAAGTCCAGCAGGCACCTGGGAAGGTGGATCTGAAATTAAGGAATTAGTTGGGTATGGAGGTACAGATTTGGAACTCATCAGCCTGTGGATGGTACTTGAAACCATGAGATAATTTGACACCTCCTAGGGAGAGTCCATGGAGTAACAAAGAAAGATAAGACCTAACAGCCCTCTCAAGGACAACTGGAGGAAGAAGGTAATTATCATGACAATGATCATGATAATTTTAGAGCACAAGTATCCAGATAGAGGAGAATAAAGAAAGTAATTGGTGCAGGGGAGTCAAGGAAATGCAGAGTGCCTAAAGGAAGCAGCAAAAAAATCCATTGACAAGAAGCCAGAAAAAATGCCCAGTGGACTTGCATAAGAGCGGACGTTTGCAAGGCAGTCTTAGCCATATGCCTCAGATTGGAATGGAGAAGTCAGAGACAGGTGGTGGAACTGACTTTGAAAAAAGGAAAGATCACCTTATCAGAAGCTAGGGAGGAAGTGGAAAGTGGAGGTAGATGTTTATGTTTCTAGAGGAAGGGGACACAAAGTTGAGCGAGGTCAAGTGTGATGGCCTAAACTTTCTTGAGGTGGAATGTAAGACGCCTGCTGAGAAAGGAGGCAGTGGGAGAGAGAAGTGAGTAGTAATGGCTGCAGAGACTTGAAAGGAAAAGGTTGAGAGTGGCCACTGGGGAGACTAGGGTGGGTAGGAACGGACACATGGGCTGTTTTGTGGGCTCAGATGGATTTCTGAATCCAGCATTTGTAGTTGCTATAAATTCCACATTTAGGGGATTCTTCTCCAAATGCAGTATGGTTAAGAAGGTGGCTTGTACCACCTCTTCTTTGTCCATGTTGAGTTTTTGCTGGAAGGTGTTATCAAGGCAGGACCTCCAGGCTCCCTGACCCTGTAGCCTTGGCTCCTTGAAGAGTCCCAGTGTAACACAGAAAGGCAATGGCCATTTATTCTGCTGAAGCTTTGACTCTTTTGTTAATTCTGTAATACCCACTTTGCCACAAAGCCAGGTTCAAGCCTGAAATTTAAAAGTCCAAGATCTTCAAGGTCCTCTCAGTTCTCTACCTTACAGTCTCTGGGGTAGCCCACATATCGACAGGCTCTTCAGATGCTTATTTTGTCCAAAGGTCTAGGCTATCCTTTGCTGGTCTGTGATTCACATGTCCTCAGATTGGCCTTTCCCAGACTGCTCAACATGGAGCATCTGAAGTTGGGTAGATTCTATGGGCCCAAAATGAGAAATATCCATCTGCCCTTCCTTATTTAGTCCCTTGTCCTAACTGACTCCAAGTTGACTGGCTTCCAGACAGAAGCAGAAGTGTTCTAAGGTAATTAGCTAGGAACGCAAGAAACAATTGGAAATCTATTGTGCAAACAAGTGTCTGTTTGATTTCTCTCCACTTCCCTTTGGATATTAAGCTTCCGTTTGATTAGTGTTTGGTTTCCAGTAATAAATATGGTGCTACTTCATGCGTTCATTGTGAGGATTAAAAGTGAGAAATAATGGGTGCAAAGCAGTGCCCAGTTATGTTCAGAATTCAGTACATGCTGCTCTTGTTTGTAGAGAAGCATTTGCGCGAAGGAGAGACTGCTGGAAGGGTTACATGCAAGGGCGTGGTGGGCAGGTGGTGTGGGAACAAAGGGGCCTTCCCTTCACCACCATTTCTGGTAAATTGTTTATCTTACCTGCACCCAACCAACCCAGTGTATGCCTGGGAGGCTAACTTCAGTCTCATCTCTGCACCAATCCCAGAGAGCCACATTGGTGGGAAACGGCAATAAAAGGACGGTCCACAGCAGACGTGCATTTCCACAGCCAGAGAAGGAAGAACATTCTGTGTTCTCGCCACCAGGTAAGTCCTACTTCAAGCCCCAGAAGGCTTTCTCCTGAGCCTGGGGGCCTCCTCTGATACTTGGCCCTTTCAGAACCCAACAAGGAGTTTAGACCCTGGCCTTTATTGAAGACTCCATATATCACTGTATTTCCAGTTCAACCATGACTCCAGCTACTCCAGGGCAAAAAGTGCCCCCTTCCCTTGTCTCTGGACACTGTCCCCCTCCACTCCCCCAGGAAGACAGGCGTCTACTTAGGATTTCACTTCTAAGAATTACCAGTCCTGGGCACTCTCTCATAACATAGCCACGATATCTCTTCCGGAAACAAACTTCTGTCTTCAACTGAAGTCTTTCAGAGGCTGTAGAATATTATCCAAAGATTTTCCCTTTTGAGAAAAGAGTTTCCCAGAAGAGGAGGTGTTATTTATTTGAATGTTGGCAGGCTCTTCACAGTTCCTTATTCCTGTCCACTCCCTCCTTGCTCGTTATTCACAGATCCCCCAAATGTCTCCTAAGCACCTCTTGTGCTCTGGGCACTGTGTGAGGAGCCCATGATGGCCTCAGTCTGACATGGTCTAACTCTCACAGATATCTGCATACACAGAGGACACTTCGGGCTCTCTCTGCACAGTACGCGATGCACAGAACCGAGAAAGGGAAAGCTGCTACTTTTGTCTGTAGACATTCATAGCTCTGTCACCCTCCCTTCCATCCATTCTCCGAGAGCCTCTACCTTGACCCGAGTAGGACCTGCCCTGAGGCCTTTGAGGACCTTCAGTAGTCTTGCTTGCCTTTGGTTCTCTTGCTGTCAACCTCACCCACTTAACAAATCTCCTGCTCCTGTTATAACATCTCTTTTCTGTAAGTCACAGATAGGACTTCAAAGCAATACAGCCTTCATGAAAGAAACCATCAGAACATTTCTGAGAAAATGGGCCTAAGCAAGCTATTTCACTTTCAGCATAGTACTTGCACATAGAAGGGATTCAATAAATATTTCTGGGATTAATGTACTCTGAGTCTCAGCTATTTCATCTATAAAATGGGAACGATAAATATACCTTCCCTGGAGGGTGGTTTGGTGTCTTAAATGAGCTAAGGTATGCAAAGTGCTTGGTACAAGGCATGTGCTAACTGATGTGAGTTCCCTAGTTCTCTTCTTACCCCTGCAGTCAGGGGAGCAATCTCTGTCTCCCCAATCGTATCTGGGTCTCCCCACGACCACTGCATGGAGAGTCTGCAGGTTGCTGAGTGACCCACATGTCTCAGCTCCTGGAAAGGATGACTTCTGTCCTGTGGCTGGCCCTGGCCTCCTACATTCTGACCCTGTCATCTACAGAACAGCAAGGTGAGTACTCTGCTCACCTGGCATCTCAGATGACCCGTGATACCTGGAGAGGCAGCAGGGGAGAACAGAAAATTGGTTCAGGGTCAGCGAGGAGACAGGGGCATGATAAAAACTCGAGGGAAACAAGATGCGAGAGACCGGAATCTAGTCACAATCTCTCGAAGAGCCAAATCAGAAATTCCCCCTCAAGGGCAGTGGGAGCCAGTTAAAACCTCCTATGCCTGGATATGGTGGCAAGCAGAGGGCTGGGGATTCATGAGGACATGAAGCTCCCAGTCGCTCTGTGCCTTGTTTTGGCAAGCATCCTCTTTCCTCCAGATCAGTTTGCTCATCTGTAAAATGAAGAGACCAGGCTTAGTGATCTCTCTGTGATCCTTCCAAAGATCCATGGATTGGGCATCTTAGATGCTTGTAGGAAGGATTCTCAGGCTTTGCACAAGGGTGAAAATTTCTGCCTACGTCCCTGTGGAGGGGGCTGGAGGCACTTAGCTCATGGCCTGCCTTGGCAAAATAGTGTGTGCAATAACCAGTCCAAGAATAATAAGTGCAGTGACTCCTTTCCTTAAAATAAGCATGTACAAAAGCAAGGCTTGAAAATCTCTTTCCTAAAAAGTTCCTCTAATGTGATCCTGCTTTGTGGGGATGGACTGAGCCCCAGTAATCAGTGCATCAGTGCTGGGCACACGATCACCCATTAAATAGTTTAATACATCAAAAGAAAAGAAACGAATGTGATCTTGGTAGAATATACTTAATTCATCATTGGGGAATTTGTACTATTCAGCATGTCAGAACTAGGGGAGAGAACTAGCTTGAACTACTAGGCTCCAGGTGCTGTGCATGCCATTTTGCACCTAGTACCTCATTTAACCTTCTAACAGTCCTTTAAAGGTTTATTCTCCCAAATGGGGCATGCATATCCCGAAATGAGGTTGCATGGCAAACTCTTAACTGCAGGGGCAAGAGTTCACTCCTTGGTTGGGAAACTAAGATCCCACATGCTTCAGGGAACAGCCAAAATAAAAAAAGAGAGAGAGAATTTTTGGTAGCTATGTTATATGTACTTTTCTTCACGGGTATTAAACCATATAACTAATATATCATACCTATGTATCACAGATACTATTCCTTAGGATGAAATGAATCTATAAAGAGAATCACTGAAAGAAACATATGAAATATATAATGACCTTGTTAATCACTCCACACAAAATAAAATACAAAATAAAAGGTTTTTAAAAAATTTAAAGAGTAAACTACAGGCATCCGTGCACTTTATCTGTAAATATTTCAGCATGCAAATGATTAGTCTGAGTTCAATATTGCTTTCAGTTGTTGTTGTTTTTTTTTTTTGAGATAAACTTAAATACAATAAATGTACAAAATTTAAGTGTATAAATAAAGAGAAAAAACACATGAGATAAATGCAAGGACAGATGGACACCTGTGTGGCAACCATGACCTGAAGTACAGGAATGGATGATATTTGTATTAGCTTACATGTGGTATTTTGCAGAAGAGTCTCAGGGGAATTAAACCATCTGCCAAGGTCAGCCAGTCAGCAGGTGCAGAGCTGGATTTAAACCCAGACTGTCTGGCCTGTGACTTCCTCTACCCTCCACCCCACCCCTGCTTTACTTCTCCATATCTTCACACATCACAGTCCTTGAATCTGTTAAAAACCATGAGACCAGCAATAGGAAATGGCCCTATTAGACGCAGTGGTTCCCAATGTGGGGGGAGTGATTTTGCTTTTCAGGGGGCAATTGGCAGTGTCTGGAAAAAACTTCAGGGAGGAGTACTCTTGGCATTTAGTAAGAAAACTCAAGGAAGCTGCTAAGCATCCTACAGTGCACAGGACAGAGCCCGTCCCCCCATATAATTATCCAGCCCAAATATCAGTAGTGCTGAGGCTCAGAAATCGTCATCTACTGATAAAGGAAAAATCTCTATGATATACTAAATAATAAATGCAAGTGGAAAGAAAGCTGTACAGCATTAAACCCATTTTTATTTAAAAAAAAAACTATTTTAAACAGATGCACAGGAAGGGTCTGAAAACTGTACGACAAATTTATGGTTACGTCTGGGAATGGAACGCGCTATGACAGGTGTCGTTTGTACTTTATTCACTTTAATAACCTTTGAGTTTTCTCCCATGAGCCTATCCTACATTCACAATGAGAAAAACAAATACTGGCAGGCAGAACCACAGTGTGCGGTGGCTCAGGGGAGCCCTGCAACAACTCCAGAGCCTGCATCACCACTCAGGCTCAGTATGAGTGACACCCTCTGGGGCTACGCAGAGAGTGTGGGGACTCTGATGTTCTTAATGCCTACAATATACCACACAAAGCCCTCATTATTATTCTGACCCCAAGGTGATGAAGGCTGATGTGCAACTAACCGTTTGTGTGCCTCTTGCCCTCACTGGGTTCCCTAGCATTCCCAAAACAGAGTGTGTAGGGCACGAAAACCCTGTAGGCCCCAGGGTCTGCTCCATAAACCCATTATTCTCCAGGTTACAGAAACTCCACCAACACTGGTTCCTATGAAAAGGACTTGGATTGCGGAGCCCCTGGCACCCCAGAGGCCCAGCTCTGTTTTGACCCCTGCCAGAATTACACCCTCCTGAATGAACCCTTTCGAAGCACAGAGAATACAGAAGACATCCAAGGCTGTGACAATGACAAACACGGCTGGTACCGATTTGTGGGGGACGGAGGAGTGAGGATGCCAGAGGACTGTGTCCCCACGTTCCGATGCCAGACGTCTGCACCCCTGTGGCTGAATGGCACCCATCCTGGCCTTGGGGAGGGCATCGTCAACCGCACTGCCTGTGCCCACTGGAGTGGCAACTGCTGCCTCTGGAAGACAGAGGTGCTGGTGAAAGCCTGCCCGGGCCCATACTACGTGTACCGGTTGGAGGGCACCCCTCAATGTAGTCTGAGATACTGCACAGGTGAGTGGGGCAGGGCAACCCAGGGGCAGTAGAGTGGGTGTAGGAGGAGACTGAACAGAACAGCCTTGGTTCAGCGCCTGCAGTGGGCACAGACAGGTTAAGCCATTCTCCCAACATCACAGAGTTGGAATGTAGCAGAGCCAATTTGAACCTAGCATCCCAGCTCCAGGATCCAAATGCCACCCCCACCCCCACGAGGTCTACATGTGAACTGAAAGAGTTAAGGCATGGAAAGTTCTGGAAATAGCATCTGCCCTGTAGTAAAAGCACCAAGATGGCAGCCCCAGGGTTCTCACTGCACCGGATCAGGAGTTGGGAAATTCAAGTTCGAGGCTTGACACTTCCACCAAATATGGCACAACCTTTGTCAAACATGGCAAATCTTCTGTAGAATGACAAGGTTGGCCTTGGTGGCCTCAAGTCCCCCCTGCTGTGCACCCTGATCCTCTTCCTCCACGCCTCACCCCAGACCCTGCCACCGCAGAGGACAAGTGTGACAGGACCTGCCGCCCCGAGGAGGAGTGTCGCCTCGTCAGTGGCACCTGGGGCTGCTTCTGCAGACAGGACCTCAACGTCTCCGGTGAGCACTGGGACTGTGCTGACCCAGCGGGCAGGGCAGGAGGGAGGGAGCTCCAGAGGGTCAGGACTATGTGTGGACCACAGTCAGTGGCGATGGAACCAAGGTCAGCGGATGAGAAGTGCCAAGCCAGAGAGCTTGCAAGGATGGGGCCAGGGGTCGGACACATTTCCAGGTCAGCCACTGGACGGTGGCCTTGGGAATGGGTGGGCTTGACTCATGAGGGACCAAGATACCGAGGATGAGGACTCTGCCGGTGTTGGAAGCTGTGTTCAGGTATCAGCATGGTCTCCACGTGAGGAACAGGGGCAGACTCCTTCGTCAGTCTTGGATTTGTCGGGTGGGGTCTGGGACCTGGGGCCAGCTGCTTACCCTCTCTGAACCTTAACATTCTCATCTGTAAAATGCAGGTGAGATAATAATAATAATTTTAAAAACCCACCAAGCAGGGCTTTGATGAGAATTCAATAAGAACAGTCCAAATGGGCAGGCTCTGAAGGTGATGTTCTTATCATCCCAGCAGGTAAGCAAGCACAGGCACATGGCTACAGATGAGCCCTAAGCCCTGGATGGGAGTTGGAGGAGCTTTCCAGCGAGAAGATCTCCTTCCCTCCTAGACTCTAACGAGAGCCTTTGATTCTTGCTTTGGGCACAAGCCTGCTTTCCTCTGTGTGTACTCCTCACCCCAGTGGAGGACAGAGTGTTCAATATTGAGGGACAAGAGGGAGCTTGAGGTCCCTATCTGTGGTGGCAAGCGTGTCCTTCTACTCCACATGCAGGGAGAGCACCTTTCACATGGGAGAATCATTTCCTGTTTTCAGGGAAACAGAGGTGTGTCAGAGCATGACTCTTGCATTAGCTGCAACTGAAGTAATTTTAATTCAAAATAATCAATACACCATTTGGCATATTTGGGGATGATCTGCTCTGGGTCCCAGGAGAGACCAGACATGAGAGCCTTCGCCAAGCCTGCACACAGCATGCTTGGAAATCTTGGACTGGGGCATCTTGGCCAGCCTCACCTATCGCAACCTGAGTGTAAAACCCACGTGGGCCTTGGGCCCCTCTAGCCTCCCCAGCCTCCTAGTAGGCAAGGTGGTTTGCCAAAGGGCACAGTATGTGAGCTCTGCCCACTCCTTCCAGACCCCTACCCACCCCACCTGCCTTCCTCTCGACTTTCCAGATGTGCACAGTTTGCAGCCTCAGCTGGACTGTGGGGACACGGAGATCAAAGTGTCACTGGACAAGTGTCTGCTGGGAAGTCTGGGTTTCGGAGATGAGGTCCATGCCTACCTGCGGGATGGGAACTGGAACTGCAGCAGCCTCAGGCAGAGTGAAGAGGAGAACTGGATATCTGTGACCAATCCCACCCAGGCTGGTGCCTGCGGAAACATTCTGGAGGTGAGAGATGTTTATACCCCTGCTGCAAGAGTGCAGGAGCTGGGCAGGCGAGGTCTATGTCAGTAACTGTGAGTCCTTGGACAAGTAACTTAGCCTCCATGGACCTCTAAAGGCATGTGAGATTACATGTGTTGGTCCAGGAGGCAGCTTAGAATAGGCATGATGCTTAAGCTCAGTAAATGAAAGCTATGATTATGATTCTTTCACTTAGGGATAATGTGGGAGGGGTTCGCAAAGGAGCAAATGTGGCAGTTCCTGACCCCGAGAGTCAACAGTTTATTGTTCTAGTTTTCGATCTGGGATCTTCATTCCCCTTCCAATAAAGAGCCAGTGCCACTGGGGGAGGAGGCCCATTGCCTCCGTGAGATCAGAGGACAGGGTTGTCCGCTTGACTGACAGCATCAACTCTGGAGTCACACAGACCTGAATCCCAGATACACTTGTACCTGCATCCATGTCAACATATATGTGGTCTTGTTTTTATGCCAAAGAGAAACCAGACCCATGCCATCTACATAAACACGCTCTCCTTAGTCAACGATTTCATCATCAGAGACACCATCCTCAGCATCAACTTCCAGTGTGCCTACCCACTGGACATGAAAGTGAGCCTTCAAATGGCCCTGCAGCCCATCGTAAGGTATGGCATGATCTTTACCCTTTGACCTCTAACCCTGACTGACTTCAAGCACATTTTATCATGTCCACAGGATGCTACCCGCCTCCCTCAGGAACTTCCATTCATTCCACAAATATCTGTTGATTATATATTAGGATGTTCAGCATGAACAAAGCAGGCATAGAATATTTTGTGGATATTGAAGATTATTACTATGGAGCAATGCAACGACATGAAACAGTGTTAATTAAATAAGCTGAGGAACAGAAGAGCATGACAATTTCATTTATCTTGAGGTAGAAAGGCATTAAACAACTCATTATATCAAAAATTATTTACAAGTGTGATGCAGGCAACATAGGGGAGGCACAGGGTGCTGTGGGAGCAGGAACAAGGGTCCCTGACCTAATCTTGGTTGGGGAGGAAAGCTGGGGGCAGGAAAGCTTCCTTGCACATGTGGGATTTAAGCCAGACTAGCTTTGATTGGATAAACTCATCAGATATAGAACCAAATAGCAACTTGGGTAGAATTCAATTTGGGCAGGGGGTCTTGTCATTTGTTCACTGCTATCTAACTGTGCCTGGAATGGTCCCTGCTGAAGGAATTCCTCGGCATTCCTAGATGTGCTTAGGAGACTTTCTGGGGTATTTGAAATCCAGAGTACCTGTCCCCATTACCTTTTTGCTTCCTGGTCTCTCAGAATGGCAGAATCAGGATTAGAAATTTTATAGTTCCATTTCTAGTTTTCAGTCTATAATGTGTTGGGGCCCAAGGTTCATAAAAAAATAAATATTAAAGCTATTTTATTTATCTTGTTAAAATTGATGTTTCACTGAAAATTATGGGATAGAGGGAAGAGATGTGCTGCTAAAAATTGTGAGCCCACAGAACGGGTTCCAAGCCCAGTTCTGCAGATGAGAAGCCAGAGGTGCTCTTTGAGTGAAGGAGGTATACGTGCTCTCTGATGCAGGGAGGACTGGTAGGAAACCTGAAGTCAGACATCTGTTTGTTGAGTTTCATGCCTAGAAGATGGTAGATACTTGATATAAGTAAATGACTAGTTCATTTAGGAATCAAAGATGTGCCTCTGGCTTCATAATCTTACACAGGTGTGGGACTTGATTTTGTTCTCACTGTTCAAAACCTCACTCTTGTGGATTTTGTGTTCTCAGTTCCCTGAACATCACTGTGGATGGGGAGGGAGAGTTCACTGTCAGGATGGCCCTCTTTCAAGACCAGGACTACACGTCTCCTTATGAAGGAACTGCAGTCATGCTGTCCGTCGAATCCATGCTCTATGTGGGTGCCATCTTGGAGAGAGGGGACACGTCCCGATTTAACCTGGTGTTGAAGAACTGCTACGCCACGCCCACTGAAGACAAGACTGACCCTGTGAAGTACTTCATCATCAGGAACAGGTGCTGGACAATCTGGGGTTATCTTTCGGCCTAAATGAGGTTTGGGGTAGAGAACAATGATCAGCTCATCCCTGCCTGGCCGTTTTGTCGATTGGCTTGCCTCTTCTGGAAAACAATTTGGTATGACATGACCATACCCTTTGACTCAGAAATATCACTCCTGAAATTGTGGCCTTAAAAGATTAATGCAAAACAGATGGGCAAGGTAAAGAAATGCCAGTTATTTTTCATTTCAGTATCTTTTATCATTTTGGCAGTAGGTTCAAAGGGGACTTTATACTGATGTTAACACTGACTAAACAACATGGAAACAGTGTGTTATGGGACAAAATATTATTGAATATTGTTAACTGGCAAAAACAAAGGAAAATGCATATCTATAGATCACGATTCACACTGTAGTGAAAATACTAGTTAATATTTAGCATAGAGTTTAGGTGTGTACCAAGCACTGTGCTAAGCAGAATACAAGGATTATCTCATTAAATGCTCACATCAACCCTAGGAAGTACATATTCCTGTCCCTACTTTACAGATAATAAAACTGAGGTTCAGTAAAGTTAAGTAATCAGCTCACAATCATTTAGTTAGGAAGTGGGTTGGGTTGGAATTTGAAATCAGTCTGTCTCATTCTGGGGACTATAGGCCCCCAAATTTAAGCCATATGTGTTTATTGGTCACATTGTGGAGAAAACCTGGAGGAATAAAAATCTATGCTATAGGTTGGAATAAACCTTGGTGGGGGGTGAGGAGGCTCTTTAATTCTCTCCAGTGCTGTTTTTACGCTGGATGCAGATTAGAAATGCAGAAAGAGCCTCAGACCCCCTGAGTTTTTCTAGAAGCTAGATCCTTGTCCCTGTCACCCTCCAGCTGCCCAAATCAACGTGATTCCACCATCTCCGTGGAAGAGAATGGGGTGTCAGCAGAAAGCCGGTTCTCAGTTCAGATGTTCATGTTTGCTGGAAATTATGACCTAGTTTTCCTGCATTGTGAGGTTTCTCTCTGTGATTTCATTAAAGAAGAGTGCCAACCGGTGAGTATCTCTTTGGACTAAACTATTCAGTGCCTGACACGGGGCCTGGTACCTCCATTCATGTTTATTGGAATTATGTATGGATTGAAAGAAGGGAGTGTGGGAAGGAGAGAAGAAGGGAGAAAGGGAGAGAAAGAAAATCAGATAGATGATGAGATGGAAAGATGGATGGATGGATGAATTAATGGAAGGGAGGGAAGGAGAAACAGAGAAAGAGAGGGAAGAAAGGATGGATCAATGTAACTTAAGTCTCCAAAAGCCCATGTGTAAGCAATTATAGTATCCCCAGGAAGCATATTAGATGAAAGAGCCTGTCTACTATGTTTCCTTGGTACAGAACATTTTAAATTATTTTAATAGTAGTTGACTTCTTTGAGTGCTTACTCTGTGTCAGTTCAGTTCAGTTCAGTTGCTCAGTTGTGTCTGACTCTTTGCGACTCCATGGACTGCAGCACACCAGGCTTCCCTGTTCATCACCAACTCCCAGAGCTTGCTCAAGCTCATGTTCATCTAGTTGGTGATGCCATACAACCATCTCATCCTCTGTGATCCCCTTCTCCTCCTACCTTCAATCTTTCCCAGCATCGGGGTCTTTTCCAATGAGTCAGTTTTTCGCATCAGGTGGCCAAAGTATTGGGGTTTCAGCTTCAGCATCAGTCCTTCCAATGAATATTCAGGACTGATTTCCTTTAGGATGGACTGGTTGGAACTCCTTGTAGTCCAAGGGACTCCTCAAGAGTCTTTTCCAACACTACAGTTCAAAAGCATCAGTTCTTCTGTGCTCAGCTTTCATTATAGTCCAACTCTCACATCCATACATGACTACTGGAAAAACCATAGCTTTGACTAGATGGACCTTTATTGGTAAAATAATGTCTCTGCTTTTTAATATACTGTCTAGGTTTGTCATAACTTTTATTCTAAGGAACAAATGCCTTTTAATTTCATGGCTGCAGTCACCATCTGCAGTGATTTTGGAGGCCAAAAAAATAAAGTCTGTCACTCTTTCCATTGTTTCCCCATCTATTTGCCATGAAGTGATGGGACCAGATGCCATGATCTTGGTTTTTTGAATGTTGAGTTTTAAGCCTGTGTCAAGCACCATTCTAAAACTTTTATATGCCTTATCCAATTTAATTCTCACAGCACACTTTTAAGTAGATTCTTTTATCAACTGCATCTTACAGATGAAGAAACTGAGCTCAGAGAGGTTACTTGCCTAAGGGCCTCAGAGCTAGAAAGTACCAGGGCTGACTATGCCCTGGCTGAGGTGTGACTTACATGCCCATGCTCTTAACCCAGATTCAACACTGCCTACTAAGAGTTGGCATTTCTTGAGTGCTTGCTGTGTGCCTGCGTATTGCACACATATTTCCTTTTAACCTTCACAGCTGAGAAGATATGATTTAATAATAGTAGACAGGTGTA
Source organism: Bos grunniens (assembly GCF_055505025.1). Lineage (NCBI taxonomy): Eukaryota > Metazoa > Chordata > Mammalia > Artiodactyla > Bovidae > Bos > Bos grunniens. The sequence goes on from NC_141189.1 coordinate 24,793,649, forward strand.
GTCATTTATTCCAAATTAGACAACTGAAAGAAAAGAGAGGAGATTCAAACCCAGGTTCATTTGACATGACAGTGAGAATTCTCTAGATTGAGAAAACCACAGCGTCAGAGTCAGGATCATATCGTGGGTGGGAGCCCATTCCTGGGCCAGAGCTGCTCATGGAAGGAGCAATTTGGATAGGAACATGCCTTTCCATTTTGATATAATGAGAATTCTCCATCCCCACAGTCTTGCTCAAGAAGTCAACTCCGCAGTGAAGGGGTGGCTATTGATCCAGCCCGAGTTCTAGATCTGGGACCCATCACTCACAAAGGTAAGAAGTAGCCAAGTCCTGGTGATAGCTCCAGCTGGCCAAGTGCTGACAGTTAACCTCAGATGCCTGGGGTCACCAACTTAACAGCCCAGGTCCTTTTCTGCTTCCTCAGGAAACCCAGTGGTAAATGCATCTTTCCAGGAGATGTTTTGGGTAATGATAATAGCATTTGCCACTTGTGCTGGGCTTCCTGTGGGCTAGAGATCAGGCTAAGCTCTCAGAATTCACTGACTCAATCCTCTCCAACTGCATCCATTTCACAGATGAGAAACTGAAGCTCAGAGAGATTAAGTGACTCACCCAAGATCACCCACTCATGAGCAGCTGGAGTTAGCATTGAACCCAGCTCAGGCTGATTCCCAAGCATGTGTCTTTTGTCTTTTCCCTCCTGCCAGGTGCCCATAACTCGATCTCTTTGAGATGAGGTCTAAGTACTAAACCAACTTAGGTTTCTGGAGAATGACCATATTTCTCAAAATCCAGTTATGGTGTTCTGGGGCATGACATAGGAGAAGCTTTCCAAATGCTCCTTAAATTTTCATCTGTCTATCCCACAGGTTAACAGTACTCTCATGGCTTTTACTTGCACTGAATTGACAGAATCAAGAAATCCAAAAAACTGAAAGCATTTTTTCTGTCCTAGAGAAATTAAGGTGCAGTAACATTAATAATGGGGTTCCCAGGTGGCCATAGTGGGAAAGAACCCACCTGCCAATACAGGAGACATAAAAGACTCTGGTTCCATTCCTATAACAGGAAAATCCCCTGGAGGAGGGCACGGCAACCCACTCCAGTATTCTTGCCTGGAGAATCCCATGGACAGAGGAGCTTGGTGGGCTACAGTCCATAGGGTCATAAAGAGTCAGACATGACTGAAGCGACTTAGCATGCATGCAACATTAATAATATTAATAACAGTAACATTAATAATAATACCTCCTGCCTGGCAGCATATTTATATACATTATCACATGAAATGTTCACAACAGTCTAGAGACATAAGCACCATTACCACTGCCATTCTCCAGATAAGTAAACTGAGGCTGTCTCATGAAGAAGACTCTGCCTCTAGTTATCTTGTTCTTCTATTGAATCTTCCTCTAGAAGTTCATGTGTTGCCACAGGGTAGACTGGGGAGGAGGGAGAAGGGATTGAGAACTTCTACTTTGCAATCAGGTAGACTGGGGTTTGAATCCAAACTATTCCACTTATTGGCAGACATTGCTGAGCCTCAGTCTTCTCATCTGTCAAATGGGGATGAGAACACTCTTCACAAATCTCTCAGGAGGATTAAGTTTCTAATGCATGAAATGTGTTTAGAAAGGTACTTGCTAAATAGTAGATGTTTCCACAATGTGGATTGCCAGTGACTGTGATGACCAGATCCGGGAGGTCTTGGAGCAGCTATGGCTACAGTGCCATAGCCAGTGGAGCATGACTGTGGAAATCCTCACCTTCTGATCTTGTCTCCAGGTGCCCAGTCTCTTGGTGTCATGAGTGGAACACCCAACACTGCAGGTACATTATTTTCTTTTGCCTTTCCCACAGCCCTCCCAACTCTTCTTTGTTTTAATTCAGTGCATATTTATTTAGTCTCTTCTATGTGAGAGGCCCCAAGAACTGTGCCAAGAGCTGTGAACCCTGAAATGAATCAAACCCCAGACTGGCTCTAAAGATGCTCATAGTGCAGCAGGAGAGCCATCATTAGACAAAAAATGTTTATTGAGCACCAACTGTGTGTTAGGCATTGTTACTGGCACTAAAGTTATAATGGTGAATGGTACAGGTCAGGTGCCTGCCCTAATGGAGATTGTGTTCCAGTTTCAAAATAGACAATAAAAAAGCTAACAAGGCAATTTAGAAATAGAAGAGAATGATGTGATAGGAAGTTACCAGCACGGGTAATACTGCCTTTAATAACACAGAAGTTTATTTCTCTCACACATAAATGAAGTCAATAAGGCAAGCAATCCAGGACTAACGGGCCAGCATCATGAGGTCATCAAGAATCCAGACTCTCTTCTTGGGTAGGGGAAGGCTAGCTCCTAATAAAGACAGCGAGGCTCTGAAGGCATTGGTTCAAGGCTATCAGAAGAATCACAATCCTTAGGAGCCTCTATCCAGATGATCCCATCCCATGTTCCTCAGTTCCCAGGTTTTTCCAACCAGGGCTCTGACATTGTTGCAAAGCTGCCCAGACAGAGCATTCAATCACCTTTTAAACCTGGCAACTACAATGAGTCCAAATTTGCCCCTCAGGGGTATCCACTCTCCTAATGCTGGAGATAAGGGCCTCTTACAAGTTACCTACCAAAGAGACACTCCGGCTCTTTCACTTGGCCCTAACTATTAAAACCCATCCATTTCTCATCTTTCTGCAATAGGGCATTACTATAAAGCAGTAATAGTTAACCAAGTCCATTTCCCCTGTACTTAAAGGCCTGAATCATTGCACTTGACAGAAAATTCCCCTCCTCAATAGGAACTTTCTCTTGGGTCACTAACTGATGAAATTTTTTAGCAATTATTTGGCTACCTTATGATGGGAACTACTCATGCCACACATATTAGTTGGGATTGCATTCTAAAAAAAAAAAAAAGAATCCAGACTCCTTCCATCTCACCCCTCTACCATGTTTAGGATGTTGCCATCATACTCATGGTCCAAGATGGCAGACAGAACACCAATCTTTATATCTAGGCCAGGGAACTTGGAAGAAGTCAATGACTTTTAAGGAACAATCCTGGAAGCTGACACCTTATATCTTCACTTACTTCTCATTGATCAGTGCTGAGTCACATGGCCACATCTGGCTGCAAAGGAAGTTGGGAAACACAGTCTTTATCCTGGATGGTCACACACCCAACCAATGTTTGATGGATCTGTTAAACAAGATAGGAAGGAAGAATGAATATCAGAATGGATAAATAGTCAGAAAAATGTTTGAAGGAGGTAATGTTTGAACTAAATGAGAAAAAGGAGCCAGGTATGCAAATATTAGCAGAACAAGCCCTATAGGAAAAATGAACAACAGTTGCAAAATTAAATACTCATATAAGCAAATAAATCACAAGCAAGTAGATAGTGCAGAAGAGTAATTAATTGTATTGGATAAGATCAGAAGAGAATTTCAGCTGATGTTAACATCTGAATGTGGTTTTGATGAATGAATTGGAGTCCAGTAGGGAGACAAATCTAAGAAATATATTTTGATCCAAAGGCAAAGCAATGCTATTAAGATTTCACTGTCCCCCAGAATGGCCTATACTCGTCAACCCAGACATTAAAAAATTCTACCCATCCTCAAATCTCCAACTAGATAACAGTCCAAATGTTTCCAAATAACTTCAGTGCTAACATTCAGACAATGCTCAGAAAAGTAGTACTCATCAGAGAGGGTGGTTAGAGCTCAGACTGCAAACAGCTTGAGAGCAGGGACCTCAGTCTCATTCATTTCTTCCAGTCCTTCGGGTTAGCATAGTGCCTGGAACAGCCTGGCTTCGCAATGGACTTTGCTAAATTGACTAATTTCTTGGTGGGTACTGGTTTCTGGAGACTTTTGAAAACAGAGGAATCACTCCAACATGATGCGGTGGCAGACTACCACAAGAGTGCACCTATGGGTTTCACAGTTTGCTCTCTCCCACAGCCATTTATGACATTTTTAGAATTAACTGAACATCAACCTACATTTCATTGTCATATAATGATATGTTTCTGAAAATTGTGATATTCGTCTCCCTCTCCCTCCTAAGGACATCAGCAAGTTATTTTGAAATTTAAGGCTTGGGGAGCCACTATAATCTGGTATTGGGTGGAAGGGGCTTGCACCCAATAGAGATATCCTCTAATAAGGGGCTTGCACCCAATTAGAGATATCCTCTAATATGATAGCTATGATCCAGGAGACAAGCCTTTCTTTAACCCTGAGTATACAGTAACGTTCAGAAGAGATATGATCCCAATGTCCCAGATCTTAGAGTCCGATTTTCAAAACCAATACTTACATGGTGTTTACCATGTGTCAGGCACTGCTCTAAATGCTTGCTATGAGTTCACTCACTCACCTTACAAAAATCTCATGCAGTAATAGCTGTTAGTAATGATCCTATTTTGCACACAGGGACATTCAGGCACAGAGAGATTCAATAACTCACCTGGGCCTGCATAGCTAGTTGCAGAGTTAGAATTCTAAACTATGCAGTCAGGCTTCAGAGGTAATGCTTTTTTAACCTCTATTTCTGCCTTCAGTGTCTTTCTGCCTCTTCACTATCAGAGTGAGTAATACTAGCTACTGTGACAAGCGATCCACAACTTTCTGTGCTTTTATGCAACAGTTTATTTCCCATAAAATCACTGGAAGATGCAGCTCAGTGCCCTTTACAGTCATTAGGAACTGGGGCTCTTACCTTCTGGTAAATTCTGGCAACTCTGCTGTCCCCTGAAAGTCCTCTCTTGGAGCCTCTGCATCTGGTCCCTAGATGCTGGATGAGGGAGCATGGAAAATTATATAGGAGGCTTTAAGAACCAAGCCTAAAAGTGGCACATGTGACTTCTACCCACATTCTACTGGTCAGATCCACTCATATGGTCCTACCTACTGCAATGCATGTGGGAAAAAGTAACTTCCTGTGTGCCCACAGGGAACTGAAGTGTTTGGTGGTGGTGAGTCAGCTTTGCCTCTATGACATGGCCCTTTGCCACCTCCCAGGGGCAGAAATCTAAAATAGATATTAAGGATACTCTGTGTTTGTCATCCTTGTCCAGCAGAAGATAGGGATGCCACCTCACGTTGGCTGCTGAGTTCCAGAGCCCAGCACCCGACAGTCCTCTCTTGTGTTTCAGGGTTCCTGGTGGCCTGGCCCCTGGTTCTCCTGCCTGTCCTCCTGGCTGGGCTGTTCTGAGAGCTCAGCTGGGCATCTGGCCTTGAAGCTTGTGTTCTTCCCTCTGGCGATGGCTTCCAGTCACCCTGCAGCTCTGCTGGTTCTGTCTTCAAACAAATCACGTAGTCTCCAGGCCTGACTAGTTTTGGAGAAAAAGAAGAGCTTTGCCTTGTTTAATACTCTCAGTCCTTTGTATTCCTCTTTTTCTCATGGTGGGGGCTCTGACACCTGGCCTGGACTGACTTTCCTCATTCATTAGCAGGCTCTTGAAAGCAAACTTGCCAGGTGCTTGCGTGTCTACAAGTATCTCACATGTTCATAGCTTCAGGGAAGAGGGGCTATGTCAGTGAGGGGAAGGAGCAGGGGCAGAGCTTGTAAAAGAGGTACCCTTCACGATCTTCCAAAGTACCTCCATTCTGACTGCCAATAAATTGAATAGACTGATGTTTGCTTTCAGCCTACTTCCTCTGGTGTATTTCCATCATGGTTTCAACAGTTTCCATGAAACATATTGTAATGTGGCCAGTTTTGGAGACCTTACACCAGAGAAGACTAGTCCTCATTGCTCCCCTGGCCCCGCCACACTGCAGACCTGCTTTACATACCTAGCAATATACAAACTCCTACCCTGGGGCCTGGATGCTAGAAGAACTGCTCAGTTTAGGCGCAGAGATGTTGTCTCCCAAGAGCACACCTCTAGTGGTAAATAGTGATGCCCTTGCTCTGAAGGGCTCAGCAGGGAGTCCCAGTATAAAATAATGCATCAATTCTGCCCTGAGGATGTAGCAGCAGAGCCTGGAGGGTGAGTAAAATCCCTTTCTGGAAACCTTGAATGAATCTTCACGAAGACTGCACAAAGATGCCTCAGATAGAGAATGCTATGCAAGAGGCCCCTCCAAGCTGGCTTCAGGGAAACTGACAGGATCAAGGCTAGGAGATCAGCAGGACTGTGTGCACAGTCATGTCCGACTCTTTGAGACCCCATGATTGTAGCCGCCATGTTTCTCTGTCCATGGAATTGAAAGGTTGTTGTTGAATCACGCGAAGACACCGGGATTCTTGGCCCCCGGAGGAGAAGAATTCAATCTGGGGCCAGAGACGAGGCTTGATCGCTCAGAGCTTTTGTGTAATAAAGTTTTATTAAAGTATAAAGGAGATAGAGAAAGCTTCTGACATAGGCATCAGAAGGGGGAAGAAAGAGTACCCACTTGCTAGTGTTAGCAATGAAGTTATATACTCTCCAATGAATCCAAAGAACGTCTGGAGGTTGTAAAGACCTCACCAGACCTACTCCCATAACATACATTTTAAGATAACAGAATTAGCCAGAAGGTTTAATCCAGAGACTGTCCTCAGGCAGGATACATCTTTGTAAAGACCAGGTCTACTTGCATAATTTACATTTTAAGATAACAGAATTAGCCAGAAGGTTTAATCCAGAGACTGTCCTCAGGCAGGATACATTATTGTTATATAATCCTAAGGAATGTAGAGAAGGAAAAAAAGTTTGTCCTTTCTTCCTCCTTGAGAATTCCAGACCCCTCTCTCCTTGGGGACCCCTAGACTCCTTGGGGACCCCTAGACTCCTTATCAACCTGCCTAGGAAATGACTGTCTCAGAATTTTCCAGGCAAGAACACTGGAGTGAGTTGCCATTCTTCTATGGGGTCACACAGAGTCGGACATGACTGAAGCGACTTAGCAGCAGCAGCAGCAGTCCAGAGGATCTTCCCAACCGAGGACCAAACCTGCATCTCTTGCATCTCCTGCATTGGCAGGTGGATTCTTTACCACCTGGGAAGCCTGTAAGTGACTAGGGGCAGAGCCTATTCATCTGCCAGGAGGAGACTTTGCAAAGTGCCACATTGGTCAGATATGGTGTGCTTGCAAGAAACAAAACCCCACTCCAATGGCCTCAGACCAAAGGGGAGTTAATTGTAAGAATATAGGAGCACAAAGACCAAGGGCAAAAGATACAGCCTGACTGCACAAGGAGAACCGCGAGAAACAGGCTTGTCTCTTTCACCTGTCAGTCTTCCCGAAAGCACACAGCCTTTACATCTGCTTATTTTTGTGTGTCCCCTTCATTTTCCCCTCTCTGTGAAATTAACTTTGCCCATCCATTCATCATCGTTGACTGAATATGGACACTGCAGCTTCACATCACTTCAGGGACCACAGAGACCAAATGGCATTTTGGTATCCCACATCCAAACTGTACCCAGGGAGTGTGAGTTCCCTGCGTAGGTCTAAGTGCTTCTTCTGGTCCAATTGTTGAGGTCATGTGAGTGGGCTCATCTAACACAAACAGAGCCACTAGGGCTGACCTGAGGGGGCAAGTCTCAGATAAATGGGGGTGTTGCTTGGACAGATATACCAAAAGACCACTGTGATAGTGGCTTCTTTGAAAGGGGGATTCCTGGGAGAAATTGCTTTCTTTTTCCCAGTAAGTTGGAGGATTTACAACTACCACATTCCAAGGAAGGTGGCATGCTAGCAATGGAACTCAAAGGAGGTCAGAGGTCCTAATTTTTCCCCTCTCTGAGGCTCATCTTCTCCCTTCTGTAGGGAAAGGGGGCTTGGCTATAACAAGATTCACAACATTTATAGGGGAGCCATTTTTTTTAAATACAAGTCTGCCTGAGCATCCAATATAGAGAAGTTGATAGACTGATGCCAGGGTTTACCTCTTCCGTTCTGTGCTTGCCTCCTCAACCCCTCAAAGAAACTCCATGATAACCCACAGGGTTACCAGGGACAAAATTTTGGAATTCCCTGGAACATACAACCTCTAATATCTCTTCCAATATAAATTACATGGGATTCTACTTAACTAGACTCAATCCTATCTGTCTGTCTCCTGTCTATCTATCTATCTATCAATCTATCTATCCATCTAGATCCTGTTCTTTCTTTCCCTCTCCGTCTGTCTACCAATCACTGATGTACTTACAACCTTTCATTTTCTATGAATGGGCATGCTGAACAAGTAATAGCCGCTGAATATTAAGTCTATGTCATTCATTCAATCAACACTAGTCTGCTGAGCAATTGCTATGTTCCAAGTCTAAGGGCCTGGGTAAAATAATGAAGAAACACAGTCCCTGCCTGTAAAACATTCAAAAGCTGGTGGAATGCACACATTCACGGAGGCACATGCATGCATATCACACTCACACACACTTACCACTGACCCTCAGGCCTAGTCCTCACACCCATGCCAACGTGCACTTGAAATTGATACACATGTCAACTTTTTGTGCTCAAAGATGCATCTCATACACAGAGATCCTGACCTGGGCCCTCAAGCTCAATCACTTACATATTTATTGCCATGAATAACGTAGTAACAGCTAACATTTTTCCGTATCCTGTGCATCATTCTGGGTGCACTGTGGACACTGTATTATCCCACTCTCACATTAGATACTGAAGATACATACTTTTATTACCACTATTTTAGAGATGAGTAAACCAAGGAATAAGGAATTACTCACTCAAGAGCTTATAGCTGTTAAATGCTGTATTCAGGGCTTGAACCCAGGTAGCCTGAATTTGGAGCATTTGCTTTTAACTAGACACTCTATGCTGACACTATACACAGAGCACACACACACGCACACACACACACATGCATACACAGACATACTCATATACCTACATGTGTATCACCATATATATACATACACTCACATACAGACACATGGGAACACATACATACACAGCGACACTCACATGTGGACAGACACATACATTTGCTTACACAGAGACACTCACACATACACAGGCATGAATATTAATGGACACACATATGCTAAGGTGCACACTGACTTACGTGTGGCCATGTAGATGCAGACACATACACCTTAGTACAGAAAAATAAATAAAACCAGAAACAGATCTTATGCTATATACATGCCCATACAAACACTTACAGATACATAAGCATATGCATGCATACCTACAGCACGCAGGACCTGAATCCAGCTCCCCCGCAGCCAGGATTCCAACCACGTCTCCTCTCTCATTCATTTTCCTCTCCTCCATCCCCAGCCCTGCCCAAGTGGGCACTGAGATAAAAAGTCTATCCCAAGACACAGTGAAAATAGACTCTAGACTCAGCATCTGGAAGTTCTGGAGTAGAAGGATGACAGACGGTGAGAAGGAACTTGACCTGTATCAGGAACACCAGTGTCTCCATCCTTGAGGGTGGGACCATCTCCTCATAGCAGCGATTGAGGATGCAGAGAACAGGGCAGCCCTGCCCTCTAGGACCTTGGAGTCAACTTGAGGAAGCCGGGCATGCAAACTACAGGCTAAAGCCAAGCAGTGTGAGACTGACACAGACACTGCTGCAGCATCGAGAGAAAGGAAAACTCGACTCACCCTGGGAGAAGAGGGAAGGAGTCCATCTCAGAAGATTTGTAGTTCCTTTATTTTCTGGGTGGAAACTGAGGTCCCCAAAAGAGGAAGGAGCACATCCATTCTTAACCCTATAAGGGATCCTAGAAGATACATTGTAACCAGCTGGGTGTGAGGCGGCAGGGAGAAAGTGGTCCTCTGAAAATGGGTCACCTGAAGGAAATTGGAATGAAGACCCTAAAGGATAAATTCCACCCAACCTAAGTCATTTCATAATCTCTTCTCACCCTCTCCTTCTACTTCCACCTCTTTCTCTTACAATGGACTGGAAATCAGCCTTTTCTTTTCCTTCCTCATCACGGTAGAGTCTCCCTTCTAAAACACTACTACATTCAGTCACTTTTCTTCAGCTCCTTTGACACAGATCTTCTCTAAGTTACGTCCTCTTTCACCTTTATTAACAGTTCCTCAAGTAGTCTGTCTCCAGTCTCACCCCTCCCCATCCACTCTGTACTCTGCAGTGAGCCAGCATTTAAAGCAACTTTACTTCTCTCTTGAAATCCCTTCACCAGCTCTTTACCTTCTATGGGATGGGATCGGCCTCCTAGCTGGAAAAGTCCTCCACAGTCTGAACCCTGCCTGTGTCTTCAGCCTTAGATCTTACATGCATCTGCTTTTTACCCTTGTTCTGCCTGCTCTGAATTTCCCAGTTCTCTGACCTATTTCACTTCACCTGTGCTGCCTTCGCATGTGCTGGTCTCACTGCCTGGAAGACCCCTCCCATTGTGGGAATGTGATCCTGTGATCCTAATCAGCTTTAGGGTCATTTCTTCTGAGAAGCCTTCCTGACCCTGCTTCCCAGTCTAGATCTGATCACACTCCACTCTTCGAGCCCTTCTCTACAGAACCTCCTGCTCATGTGCGTTATCTGCCTCTAAAGTGATCTATTTACACTTATCACCCACATCCCCCACCCTGGACTGCTGGTTTTTTGAAGGCAGAGGCTTTGCCGTATCCGTACATTACTGGCTGGATAAATGAAGACACAGGCTGCATCATGCTGTCATCTTCCAGGAGGGGAAGAAATAGCTTATATCAAAAATAAAGAAGAACTTCTCACTTGGATAATTATGATTAAAGAACCAACTCAGAATGTGAATAGGAATTCTGGGTTCAACTCCAAACATGCACTCCCATCCCAGGGTCAGCCAATTTCACTGAAGATCCATTTTCTCTCCCTTTAGTTCCCATCTTCTCTGGCTTCAAGGGAGGTTGATTGGAAATCTGAGTATTTTCTTCCTCTTTTTCTTATTGAGAGGGGTTATAATGAAACTGATAAAGTGGTTATTGGTGGAGAGCAAATTGAGAGGGCTGAAGAGTGATTACTAATTAGCAGCAGCGGGGTAAATACACACAAAACCCCACAAAAACCAAGCCCATAAATGCTAGGGAGACTAAGCCCAGAACTGAATGCACACAGCAGTTGGGTAGAAAAATAGCATTCCCTCTACCCTCACGGGGCTTCCTTTGTAGCTCAGTCGGTAAAGAATCTGCCTGCAATTTGGGAGACCTGGGTTCTATTCCTGGATCGGGAAGATCCCCTGGAGAAGGAAATGGCAACCCACTCCAGTATTCTGGCCTGGAGAATCCCATGGACAGAGGACCCTGGCAGGCTACAGTCCATCAGGTTGCAAGAGTCAGACATGACTTAGTGACTAAACCACCACCTCTACCCCTTCAGGTGGAGGTTGAGACACATCCCCCATGCACACACACACACATTGTAATAAAAGAAGAGAAAACAGAAACGTAATAACGTGTCTATCTCCTATATACATGAGAGATGCCCAGGAAAAGTGTGTAACTCTCTGAAATGGTCCAAGCCATCACCTCAAATACCATCTCCAGCTAAAGGTGAAAGACAATTTGGGGGAGCTGAGTGGGGAGGAGGCCAGTTACGGGCAGTCAGCAGGTAAATAAGGGTCAAGTTGTTTTGCAAAGTACAGACAGATTTAAGTCTGCCTCTCCTTTGTTAGAGGGTTCTAGAGGTTTAGAGTCATCTTTCTCTTCCTGGTACAGAGGACATACCCTTACAGATGGAATTTTCCCTCATAGATGTGAATGTCTCTTGTAAGACGTTAGATAACTTCTAACATCTTATTAGAAGTTATTAGGTAACTTCTAAAGATAACTTCTACTCAGGTTTCAGAGTGTCTCCTGTGTCTGCCATTTCTTAAAAATAACAGCTCAAAATGATCCTTATGTCCAAGAATCATATTTTGCAGTGGTGAATTCTGTCCCCCTTAGCAGCCAATCAGCAAACAAATCTTAGAAAATCACAGAGAGGGACTTTCAAACAGACAAGTGTTAGAGAAAGAGTCCATTGTGCACTCCAGCCACAATACCAGATTCTGGGAGCCCTTGTCTTCAAGAAAAATTATGCTTGTTTCATACAATACTTTGTGTGTGAATTGAGTTGGCAAGGAGGCAGAGGGGCCTGGTTTGTACATACTTTATTTCAGTGCCTAAACCTGGCTCCAAGCTCACTGAGAAGAGCTACGATTTTAAAGGGCAGCACAAATAAATAAATAAATAAAGGGCAGCACACTCAGACTCTGGGTCCCAAACAACCCATGCAAATGCTCCCACTCCTTAAATTTAAAAATGGGATTTGCAAGGTTGTCAGAGAAGCAAAGAAGATACAAGCCATGAAGTCACTGTGCAACCATGCAGATGATGGCTGCAGCACTACCAACACGACTGATCATCCTCACCATGGCTATTTCCCCATTGTAGTATAATAAGCCGAATCTCATGTCTCTGTTTGTACTCCTAGCTTCTAGATGGGACCAAAAGAGATTGTTTTTCATAATCTTTGTGCTTGCCAGAAATAGGACTCTTGGGAGCATGTGGAAGGGAGTAGCCCCTCCCTCAGACATGGGGTAATACTTTATGAGAACTTAATACGTACAAGATCGCTTCAAGAAAATTAGAGATACCAAGGGAACACTTCATGCAAAGATGAGCACAATAAAGGGCAGAAATGATATGGACCGAACAGAAGCAGAAGATATTAAGAAGAGGTGGCAAGAATACACAGAAGAATTATACAAAAAAGATCATTATGACCCAGATAACCATGATGGTGTGATCACTCACCTAGAGCCAGACATCCTGGAATGTGAAGTCAAGTGGGCTTTCAGTTCAGTTCAGTTCAGTCACTCAGTCGTGTCCGACTCTTTGCGACCCCATTAATCGCAGCACGCCAGGCCTCCCTGTCCATCACCAACTCCCGGAGATCACTCAAACTCACGTCCGTCAAGTTGGTGATGCCATCCAGCCATCTCATCCTCTGTCGTCCCCTTGTCCTCCTGCCCCCAATCCCTCCCAGCATCAGAGTCTTTTCCAATGTGTCAACTCTTTACATGAGGTGGCCAAAGTACTGGTATTTCAGCTTTAGCATCATTCCTTCCAAAGAACACCCAGGGCTGATCTCCTTTAAATGGACTGGTTGGATCTCCTTGAAGTCCAAGGGACTCTCAAGAGTCTTCTCCAACACCACAGTTCAAAAGCATCAATTCTTCAGCACTCAGCCTTCTTCACAGTTCAACTCTCACATCCATACATGACCACTGGAAAAACCATAGCCTTAACTAGACGGACCTTTGTTGGCAAAGTAATGTCTCTGCTTTTGAATATGCTATCTAGGTTGGTCATAACTTTCCTTCCAAGGAGTAAGCATCTTTTAATTTCATGACTGCAGTCACCATCTGCAGTGATTTTGGAGCCCCCAAAAATAAAGTCTGACACTGTTTCCACTGTTTCCCCATCTATTTCCCATGAAGTGATGGGACTGGATGCCATGATCTTTGTTTTCTGAATGTTGAGTTTTAAGCCAACTTTTTCACTCTCCTCTTTCACTTTCATCAAGAGGCTTTTGAGTTCCTCTTCACTTTCTGCCATAAGGGTGGTGTCATCTGCATATCTGAGGTTATTGATATTTCTCCCGGCAATCTTGATTCCAGCTTGTGCTTCTTCCAGCCCAGCATTTCTCATGATGTTCTCTGCATAGAAGTTAAATAAGCAGGGTGACAATATAGAGCCTTGATGTACTCCTTTTCCAATTTGGAACCAGTCTGTTGTTCCATGTCCAGTTCTGACTGTTGCTTCCTGACCTGCATATAGGTTTCTCAAGAGGCAGGTCAGGTGGTCTGGTATTCCCATCTCTTTCAGAATTTTCCACAGTTTATTGTGATCCACACAGTCAAAGCCTTTGGCATAGTCAATAAAGCAGTTAGAAAGCATCATTACAAACAAAGTGAGTGGAGGTAATGGAACTCCAGTTGAGCTATTTCAAATCCTAGGAGATGATGCTGTGAAAGTGCTGCATTCAATATGCTAACAAATCTGGAAAACTCAGCAGTGACCTGGAAACAGTACAGGAAAAGGTCAGTTTTCATTTCAATCCCAAAGAAAGGCAATGGCAAAAAATGTTCAAACTACTGCACAATTGCCCTCATGCTAACTAAATAATGCTTAAAATTCTCTAAGCCAGGCTTCAACTTCCAGATGTTCAAGCTGGATTTAGAAAAGGCAGAGGAACCAGAGATCAAATTGCCAACATCTGCTGGATCATGGAAAAAGCAAGAGAGCTCCAGAAAAACACCTACTTTTGCTTTATTGACTATGCCAAAGCCTTTGACTGTGTGGGTCACCACAAACTGTGGAAAATTCTTCAAGAGATGGGAATACCAGACCACCTAACCTGCCTACTGAGAAATCTGTATGCAGGTTAAGAAGCAACTGTTAGAACCATACATGGAACAACAGACTGGTTCCAAATTGGGAAAGGAGTACGTCAAGGCTGTATACTGTCACCCTGCTTATTTAACTTATATGCAGAGTGCATTGTGTGAAATGCCGGGTTGGGTGAAGCACAAGCTGTAATCAAGATTGCCGGGAGAAATATCAATAACCTCAGATATGCAGATGACACCACCCTTATGGCAGAAAGTAAAGAACTAAAGAGCCTCTTGATGAAAGTGAAAGAGGAGAGTGAAAAAGTTGGCTTAAAACTCAACATTCAGAACACTAAGATCATGGCCTCTGGATCATGGCAAATGGATGGGGAAACAATGAAAACAGTGACAGATTTTATTTTCTTGGTCTCCAAAATCACTGCAGATGGTGATTGCAGCCATGAAATTATAAAGTGCTTGTTTCTTGAAAGAAAAGTTATGACCAAACTAGACAGCATATTAAAAAGCAGAGACATTATTTTACCAACAAAGATCCATCTAGTCAAAGCTATGGTTTTTCCAGTAGTCATGTATGGATGTGAGAGTTTGACTATAAAGAAAGCTGAGCACCGGAGAATTGATGCATTTGAACTATGGTATTGGAGAAGACTCTTGAGAGTCCCTTGGACTGCAAGGAGATCCAATCAGTCAATCCTTCAGGAAATCAGTCCTGAATATTCATTGGAAAGACTGATGCTGAAGCTGAACCTCCAATACTTTGGCCATCTATGCGAAAAACTGACTCATTGGAAAAGACCCTGACGCTGGGAAAGATTGAAAGTTGGATGAGAAGGGTATGACAGAGGATGAGATGATTGGATGGCATCACTGATGGGATAGACATGAGTTTGAGTAGACTCCGGGATTTGCTGATGGGCAGAGAAGCCTGGTGTGCTGTAGTCCATGGGGTCACAAAGCATTGGACACGACTGAGTGACTGAACTGAACTGAATGTGTACAAACTGTTGAAGCAGTCTGAGCACAGGTGGAAAAAGAATTTCCTGACACAGAGAATTTCAGAAGGGAGTGAGTTTATTAAGGGCAGGAGCAGACATAATGAAGTCACTGCAAACGCAGTGGGCTAGCCTCCTGACAGACCGGGGAGAGCGGATGCTTTTCAAGGGTTAGTAGCTAATTGTTATAGCCTCAAGACAAAGAACACTCCTGCTGGCAGGCTGGTATTAGGTGAATGGTTAGAGCACTACAGAGAGTACCAGGGTGGGCATTTTTGCCTAATTTGGGGTCAGGAAGCTTGCTGGTGATGATCGAGGGGGCTTTTGACAATGGTTACAGTGGGGTTCAGTCAGCTTCAAAAGTGACCTTGATTCTGGGCTCTGCTTCTGTGGCCTTGGGGCAGGACTCCACACACACCAGTGTGCTGCACATTTTACACTTAGTACCTAACTTAATCCTCACAGTAATCCTTTGTGATATGTGCTGTTATGCCCACTTGACAGAGGAAGAAATGGAGGTATCGGGAGATTTAAGGGACTCATCATCACATGGATGGCAGACACCCGTCATTTTTGTGTGTGTGCTCGATGGGTCAGCAGTTCAAATTTTACCTATTACAGAGGAGGAAGCTGAGGTTCTGAAACACTAGTAACTTGTTCAAGGTTGCACAGTGAGGAAATGACAGACTCCAAGGCTGGAACTCAGGGTTGCTGAAATTTAAAATATGAGCTCTCGCTTCCATGCCACACTGGCCTCCCCACATGAACCTTGATGCTCTGCAATGACAGTTAAAAACCTACCTCAGAACTATGGCAAAACGTGCACATGCATATGTGTATATGTGTATGCAAGTACGCGGGCTTCCCAGGTGGCTCAGTGGGTAAAGAATCTGCCTGCAATGCAGGAGACACAAGGGACGTGAGTTCGATCCCTGGGTCGGGAAGATCCGTTGGCAAAGGGCATGGCAACCCACTGGAGAATCACAAAGACAGAGGAGCCTGGCGGGTTACAGTCCAGAGGGTTGCTAAGAGTCAGACATGACTGAAGCGACTAGCACAGACACACACATGCACACGCTTTCTCGTGTATTTGTATGTGTATGCACGCATGTGTGTGGGCATGTGCATTTTGGCAGCCACTAGATAGCTAACTGTAAGCTGAATGATATAAAAACCACTTTTCCTGAGACATCCTTGAAATCCTTTCCCACTCAGTAGGAATTCAGAAGGCTTTTTGGACCTGGGAGACCTGAGGAGATTTACAGACAATCTAATCCTACCCCTTCTTGTGTCCACAATGAACGTTGACACCCAAAATGCATTGGGGCAAGAATCAAGAAATTCAGATTTTAGACTGATATCTGCTGATGTGAGTTCAAGAATGCCACGTAACTTCCCTCAGGCCATCAGTAAGTGAAAATAATGATATCTCCTTTGCTGCACTTAATGATCTTTGACTCTGCCATCGACAGGCCGTGGCTGTCACACATTCTGGTCCCAGCACAGTAGTCTCTGTCCAGCCTGGGGCTGACTCAAGACGCATTCTCAGTGGTAAACTTGTCCTTGGTCTCTATTTGCCTCAGAACCTGGGAGAAGACTTCTCTGGTCCTGAAATGCTAGGGGGAGGGCGGTTCAGAACTCAGAGATTGTTCCCTGCCTTGATTCCTTCAAGCTCTTTCTGAAGAGTCCAGTAGGCCAGGTCTTGCGTTAGTCTTTTTTTGCTCTTAGGAGACTCACTGGAACTGGTTTACTTTGCCAAGTGTCCCTTCCAGCTGAAACTTCGCAGGTGGAAAAATGCCACATAAAGCCTTTTTTTGTCCTCAAGATAGTTGTGGCTGTGTTGCATTGTGAACGACAGTAATGCAACTGTGATTGAATAGGTAATGTCACTTTGTAGCCACAGAATGCTTTTACTGGTGTATAATACACATAACTAAGATCATGGCATCCGGTCCGATCACTTCATGGCAAATAGATGGGGAAACGACGGAAACAGTGACAGACTTTATTTTCTTGGGCTCCAAAATCACTGCAGATGGTGACTGCAGCCATGAAATTAAAAGGCTCTTGCTCCTTGGAAGAAATGAAGAAGGGAAAGGCAACCCACTCCAGTATTCTTGCCTGGAGAATTCCATGGATGGGGGAGCCTGGTGGGCTACAGTCCTTGGGGTTGCATAGAGTCAGACACGACTGAGCAACTAACACTTACCTTGGAAGAAAAGTTATGACAAACCTAGACAGTATATTAAAAAGCAGAGACATCACTTTGCCAACAAAGGTCCATATAGTCAAAGCTATGGTTTTTCCAGTGGTCATGTATGGATGTGAGAGTTGGACCATAAAGAAGGCTGAGTGCCAAAGAACTGATGCTTTTGAACTGTGGTGTTGGAGAAGATTCTTGAGAGTCCCTTGGACTGCAAGGAGATCAAACCAGTCAATCCTAAAGGAAATCAATCCTGAATATTCATTGGGAGGACTGATGCTGAAGCTGAATCTCGAATACTTTGGCCACCTGATGCGAAGATATGACCCATTAGAAAAGACCCCGATGCTGGGAAAGGCTGAAGGCAGAAGGAGAAGGGGATGACAGAGGACGAGATGGTTGGATGGCATCACCGACTCAATGGCCATGAGTTTGAGCAATCTCCAGGAGATGGTGAAGGATAGGGAGGTCTGGCATGCTGGAGTCCACAGGGTCCCAAAGAGTTGGACATGACTGAGCGACTGAACAATACCCATATCGTGTGCATATCTCATGCATATGGCTTGATGAATTTTAACAAAATGAGCACTCCAGTGTAAGCACTACCCAGTTCAAAATTAGAAGCCCCCTTCCTGCCCCTCTGGTTATTGCATCTCCCAAATGCAGCACCTGTCCCAGCTTCCAGCACCACAGAGTAGCTCTGTCTGATTTTTAACTTTATCTAAGAGGAGTCCTACAATGACTCTTTTGAGCCTGGCTTCTTATAGTCGGTGTTATCTTCGTGAACTTGATCCATGTGGTTGTGTTTAGTTATAGTTTGACTGATGTTATTCTATTGAAAGAATGCAACCTAAATTATTCATCACTTCTACTATTGACAAGCTTGTCAGTTGTTTCCGGTTTTCAGCTGTCATGAAGTGTGCTGCTTCTTGTTCATGGCTTTTGGTGAACACAGGTACCCATTTTTTATGAAGTGTGTATATTCAACTACAGTGTTAACAACTAGGGCCATTTTTCAAGGTGACTGTACTTACATCTTACATGCTTCTTTTTAATTTTTTTAAACATCCCAAGATTCTTTATCCTCTAGTATCTAGTGACTATTGACTCTATTTTCTTTCATTCCTTGAGCACAGCAAGGCCCTTGCCTCCCTCAGGGCCTTTGCACATGTATCCTCTTGGCCTGTCATAATCTTTCCAGGTGAAGGACGGACAAGTGTTCACCCTGTAGGTCTCATTACTGATGAGCCCCCTTTCAAGCCTGTGACCGTTACGCTCACCACTTCATGCACTGCAACCAGCCTGGCCTGGTAAATAGCCAGCAGTAAGCAAATATTAGTTAATACTGCTGTTGTTGCAATAGTCTCCTTGCAAAAAGAAAAAACCGACCATATTTCTCTCTCCGAAATTCTGATTCCAGGAAGTCAGATTTCCTGACTCTTCTTATTCCGATGTGCCAATCCATATGTACCCGCTAAGGATTCTAAATCCTCCCGGGGAGTTGAGGGGTGGGCATTTAGCAAGCGGAGATCTCCACAGGCCCAGGGGTAGCTCCTATCTTCCGGGGGCTGCGCCGTACCTGTTTTCTACAGAACGGCCAGTAGAGGGCACTGTGGGAACATGTCCAAAGAAGGAGGGAGGCGGTCAGAATCAGAGCCGGAAGGGATCTTCATTCTGCAGACCCAAACCATCATTTTACAGCTGAGCAAACAGATGCCTAGATAGGAGACGTGACTGACCCAAGGTCACCCTGCTTCTGCTCGGCGAGCAGAGGTGACTCTTCACCAGTTGGCGTTCTCCGCTCTGCTCTGGAGCTGCCAGCACCGAATCAGCCGGCCACCGGTGGGCGCTGCAGCCTTCAGCCGCCGAGGCCCCTTTTGCCAAGCCCCTCCCAGCCCCTTCCTTGCTTCCGCTTTCCCCTTCCTCGCCCCGGTTGCATCAGAGAAAGGATCTAGATTTTGGAAGCAGGACAAAGCACACAACGCCCTTTTGATTCCACAATGATCTCTGAAGAAGTATAATAGCTACCAATTACTGGGAACTTCCTGGGTGCCAAATACTATGCATTTCACATTTAACCCTCAATCCAGGAATGCTTTGCAGGTTCAATTTTTCCATCTGTTCTGGGAGTCCTTTCCTGATCATCACCCGACTGAAAGAGATCTCTTCCCACACCCATTTCCTCCCCATCACAGCGCCTGGTTTATTCCTTTACAGTTGTAACAATTATGTTTATAACAATTCTGGTTATTTGCTTATCTACGTATTTATTGTCTGTGTCAACTCCTCTTCTCCTCCCAGTAGACTCTGAAAGTGTCTTAGTGAAAGAAGAAATCTGGAGCTAGACAGGCCTGAATTCAAGTTTCAACTCATTAATTTACAAGCATTATGACAACCTTGCATTAGTCATTTAAACTGAGACCCTTATTTCCTTTTGTAAAATAGGGATTCATGTTTGTATTGTACAAATATATGGGTGGCTGTGCCAGTCATTTGTGGATTAGATCTCCTCTCCAATATTGATTTTGTGGTCATCCATGCTGTATTTGGGGGGCTTCCCAGGTGGCTCAGTAATAAAGAATCTGCCTGCCAATAAAGGAGATGCAGGAGACATGGGTTCAATCCCTGGATCCAGAAGATCCCCTGGAATAGGAAATGGCAACCCACTCCAGTATTCCTGCCTGGAAAATTCCATGGAAAGAGGAGCCAGGTGGGCTACAGTCTATGGGGTTGCAAAGAGTCAGACATGACTGAGTGACTGAGTGTGCAGCATGCACCCTATATTTGATTGCCTTTGGTGATGGAGAATGCACTAAAAGGCAGCCCAAATAAGACAACATATTTTGGCATCCCAAGGTCATTCATAGCTATGTAACTTTGGAAAAGCCAGAAAACTTTTCTGAGCCTCAATTTCTTATTCTGTAAAGTGGAGATGCTGATGATAATAGCCATTTCCCAGGGTTGCTATGAGGAGGCAGCGAGATTGCATATTGTGTATAAGGGGATGGCATCCGGCAGGGGCTTACTAAATGTTAGTTTCCTCACCTTGTTACTTAGATAGGGGGAAGTGACTCTAAAAAGCACATCTTATGATATCTGAAGTTTCTATAATTGATGGCATGACATAGTTTCTAGGTACTATTCTTTCATTCTTGGTGATATATACAATAGTGGTGTCTTTTATAATCAAAGTAATCTTAGATTCATTGATATCTGATAGTAGGTCCCAGAGACAATATTCAAATTCAGGTTTGCCTGACTCCCAAGGTCTGTTTCTGGGGAGAAGAGGCAAGTGATGGAGGACAGAGTTGAGAATAAAACAGACAGTAGAAGTGTGTTCCAACTAAGGTTTATCTGAGCCCAGCTGTCCAGAATGTCCCCACTGCTCAGCTGATATTTGAATTTGGAAATATTTTACCCTGTAGATCTGTTTGAATAAGACTCTCATAACCACTGGCTCCTCTGCAACCCCAGCCCTATCTGCAGTCAAGCCAAACAAAAACTTAAAACTGTTAAGGGTCATATTAAAATGCTATGCTTATGTGTCTGGGGCAAGGAGAATCTGGGGCTGAATTAAACAAAGATGTCCATCATCTGGTATTGTCAATAGATAAGTCTGGAGATTGTACCTGTGGTTGCTTGAAAGGACATGACATTTATTGAGTTTCTACTGAGTTCAAGGCATTGGGCTTTGCATTTCGACAAAGGCAAACAAATCAGTTTCCTCACCACAACCCTGCGAGGTAGGTGTTATGAATTAAGACCATTTACATATAGGGTTAAGAGACTTGTCAACGATCATGCAACTAGAAAGTGGCAGAGCACGGACTGGAGTCCAGGGTTACTTGGGCACAGAACAGCAAGGAAATTGGTTGAAATCGCTAGTTATAAATCTTGAATGATCCAACATATCCTGTTTCTTGGATCACAGGGATCCCCAAATTCTGACTGTGTTACCTTTGCAACATGTACCGTGTATTCAAGAAAAATTAGACAAAGGGATGAAAACCCCCATATATAAGCATTCATCTACTCCTCACTCTTTCAAGACTGGGTCTTTTTTGGGTGGACTTTGTAGCAGAATGCACCGGGTTGGCCCAAGTTCCATGTTACTTTTTTAGGCCTCAGTAACCACATCTAAGAGAGGGTGCTAACCCTTCCTTTGTTGTGGGACAAGAGCCTAAAAAGATGCTCTGAAGGTTCAGGAGCAATGATCAAAGGAGAAAGTGTCAGCGTTGACCCAGCTGGGGAGCCAAAACTTTGGGCACAGGGATTTCCAGACCCAAATGAAACAGAAAAGAAAATTAGAAGATTTGAACCCAAGGAGGTAATATTCCAGGGTCCACCCCATCACTCGTTATGTTATTTGCCTTTCTGACCCTCACTGCTCCGTCCTCTCAGGTTCTCTGCTCCACTAACTATGAAGTGAAGTGAGGTCGCTCAGTCGTGTCCAACTCTGCAACCCCATGGACTGTAGCTTACCAGGCTTCTCCATCCATGGGATTCTCCAGGCAAGAATACTGGAGTGGGTTACCATTTCCTTCTCCGGGGGATCTTCCCGACCCAGGGATCGAACCCGGGTCTCCCATATTGGAGGCAGACACTTTAACCTCTGAGCCACCAGGGAATCCCACTAACTACAGGCCAGTCATTAAACTTCAACTACCTTATTCCAGGATCTCTCAAGCTCAGCACTCTTGACCATTTTGAAGTTAAACCAACTGAAGCTCCGAGAGGTTAAATTACTTGCACAGAGCTGAGCAGTTTGAAACAAGTCTGACTCCCAAACCCAAGTTTGTTCCACTACAGTATATTTTCTGCCCACTGAAGCATGGTTCAGGCAGATGGACAGTCATGGGCATGAGTGACAAGCTATTAGAAACGAGAAATAATGTCATTGGGACAACCATTTCGAAGGATGTATATTTCCCCCCAGACACAATACAACACTTGGTAATCAGCACATGCTATGGTTACGTCCTGGTATGCAGTTCCCAGGTCTCAGCCCCATAGTCTAACCCTAAACTGAAAAAGACAGGGACAGTCTCCTTAACAACAAACATGCAGTGTTTATCGTGTTGCAGGCACTGCCCCTAGCATCATCGCAATATTAAGTCCTTTAATCCTAGCAAGCAAAGTACAATTGTATTTCCTGTGAGATGGGAAACTAAGTCACAGACATTAAACAACTGCCAAGTCACACAGCCAGCAGACTGCAATGGTAAGATTTGAATCCAGGCAGTTGGGTGGTAAAGCCTGCGTCATTCAACCATTGTGCCTGTCTGAACCCATATGTTTTCAGCCCCAAGGCTTCTCTGCTCCCAGAGCCTTGGCATCCTGGTGTGAAGGATTTGTTTTGTGCCTGGAGCAGAGACAGCCAGTCCTGCTCTCACTGACAGCCGCTGGAGTCCAGCCAATAAATTACCAATGGGTTGTCAACAAGGAGGCTTCAAACGCGTGCAGAAAGACCCCATAGGATAGATTCTTGGGATGGCGCCATACTTCCTGGGTGGGTACACTTCCAAGTAGCCTCTGGGGTTTTTATCTATCCCCTAAACTTCCCCTTGTCTTGCTGTTGCCCCCGTATATGTTTATTTTACTCTGGCCTAGAAAAGTCTTCGCTCTCAGCAGCCAGAGGGGTGAATCAAACCATGGCTTTTCACCTCCTATCGGCAGCAGGAAACAGATCACCACTGATAAGAGTCTCTTCTACACTTCTTGGAGCTCACTGTTGTTATGGCCTGTTCCAAACTGTGATGGTTTGTTTATGTGTCTGTCTCTATTCCTCTAACTTGTGAACTCCTACAGAGAATGAACCATCTTATCCACCCAAGAACCATCTTCCACTCCCTTAGTGTAGAACCTGACACTTAAAGAAACTTTATAAATATTGGCTGAATACATAGGTGGGTGGATGGGTCGGTGGAGGGATGGATGGAAGGATGGATGGATGGAAGGATGGATGATGGATGAATATACCAGATAACTCTCAGTGAGACCACTTTTCATCACTACCCCCATCAGTTCCTATTCAGATAGATATAGTAGCTTTCTAGAAGTCTCTTCACTTCCACTTTGCACCCCCCTCAATCCATTATTCATACAACAGCCAAAGGAATGCTGTAAAGATGCATGTCTGATCAGCCTTGACTCAACCTCTATCTAAAATATGCTAATGACTTCCCATTGCCCTTAGAATAAAATCCAAATTCCTTCCCAGGGCCTATGTGGACCTATAAGCTGTGGTTCTGCTGACCACTCCATCTTCATTCTGTGTCAGCCTCCTCCTCACGGATGACGTTTGGACACCCTGACCATCTTTCATTTCCTAGAATGAGCCCAGCTCTTTCCTGCCTCAGGGGTTGTGTCTGAACTTGCTGTTCTCTGTGTCTGGGATGCCCTTCCTCTGACTTTTTGCATTGCTGGCTCCTTTTCTTTAAGGTTTCACTTTCAAAATAAACTCTTGGGGAAATTTTCTTTGCCTCTCCCATTGAAGTCGCACCGCCTGCATCTTCTTTAAGGCACTCGTGTGTTACGCCCACTTTCTTTATAGTACTCTGCTGAACATTTTCAGCGTTGTTTGTTAATATCTATCTTCTTAGCTCGGAGAAGGCAATGGCACCCCACTCCAGTACTCTTGCCTGGAAAATCCCATGGACGGAAGAGCCTGGTAGGCTGCAGTCCATGGGGTCGCTAAGAGTTGGACACGACTGAGCGACTTCACTTTTACTTTTCACTTTCCTGCATTGGAGAAGGAAATGGCAACCCACTCCAGTGTTCTTGCCTGGAGAATCCCAGGGACAGGGGAGCCTGGTGGACTATGGGGTCGCACAGAGTCGAACACGACTGAAGTGACTTAGCAGCATCTTCTTAGCTGGGGGCTTCCCTGGTGGCTCAGACGATAAAGAATCTGCCTGCAACACAGGAGACCTGGATTTGAACACTGTGTCAGGAAGATCCCCTGGAGAAGGAAATGGCAACCCACTCTAGTATTCTTGCTTGAAGAATTCTATGGACAGAGCAGCCTGGCAGGCTACAGTCCATGGGTTTGCAAAGAGTTGGACATGACTGAGTGACTAACACTTTCATAGACATCTTCTTAGCTAGGCTGTACACTCTAAGAGGACAAGGAGGGCAGGGACCACCTGTCTTATTCACTGCTGTACCCTTAGTACTAAGCAAATGGTAGGTACCTGAAAATATTTTTAATAGGTATTGTAGGTGAATGGATGGACAGGCACAGGATATGTTCTGACATTTCATCAGACTGAGGACACTTGGAAGACTTCATCAGGGTAATACCTGGGCCTCTTTCCTTTCCCCTGAACATCACTGATAAGTATTAATAAGTTTAGGTGGTTCAGAATCATGAAATTCAATAACCTTGGAGTTGAAATGAATTTCTTGGTCATTTTGAATCATTAAGATGATAAATGAAATAGCAATCTCATTTTAAATTTACATAGATGGAGCCCAAAAGTGAAAGTCACTTGCCAGGGGTTGCTGTAGTTGGAATTGCTAGTTACCTGAGCAATATCAGGTATTGCTTCTTTGTCCTTATAAGCAGAACCCAGATTCTGGTGGCAATGGTGATAAGCACAGAAATGAATAAATAAGCAAATTAATACTATATTTATCAGCCTCATTTTCAGGGAGAGATGGTCATGTAATGGTTCTGACCAATGCAATGTAAGTGGACATTGTTGATATGGCTTCTAGAACATCATCTTAAAAAAGGGTCTGACAACAGATATCCCCTTTGTCTTTTCCCCTTTCTTCTTCTGTAACACAAGGATGAAGGCCAGAGTGGAGAGGACTATTTTGTGTCCAAGAGGCAATCTTAGTGACTGAAGCCAAAAGTAAGAGTAGAGCAGAAAGTTAGGGGTCTGGAATATTGATGACATCTAGAACCTAGCCCTGGATCACTTTGCATTTTATGTCACTTGAGGCAAAAATAGACCCCCATTTTGTACAAGCCATTGTTATTTGGATTTTCCATTATACAGAGCTAACTTAATCCATAATGGATACGGGATATGGTCACTGACAGAGCTAGTGGCACAGCCAGGATTTGAAGCCAGGGATCCTAACTCCATACTAGATGCCACATATATAGGGATAGTCCAGTGCATCTAACCACATGCACATAATAAGCAAATGCCATCCTAGAGATATTACTATAGCCGTTCTCAACTGGCCCCTAGACAAGCAGTATCAACATCACCTGGGAACTTGAAACTGCAACTTCTCAGACCCCACCCCAGATCTACTGAATCAGAAACTCTGGGCTGAGGCCCATTGAGCTGTATTTTCACAGGTCTTCCAAATGAGTCTATAAAATTCTAAAGATTGGGAACCACTACCAGGGTAATGGAGAAGGCAATGGCACCCCACTCCAGTACTTTTGCCTGGAAAATCCCATGGACGGAGGAGCCTGGTAGGCTGCAGTCCATGGGGTCGCTAAGAGTCGGACACGACTGAGTGACTTCACTTTCACTTTTCACTTTCCTGCATTGGAGAAGGAAATGGCAACCCACTCCAGTGTTCTTGCCTGGAGAATCCCAGGGATGGGGAAGCCTGGTGGGCTGCCGTCTCTGGGGTTGCACAGCGTCAGACATGACTGAAGTGACTTAGCAGCAGCAGCAGCAGCAGGGTAATAATGTGTATTACTTATGGGAAGTACAAGTAAAGCAAATAATATCTCAGTTTGGGGAGGCTTCTGTGGGATTGGGGCAGGGGGGTGGTGCAGAAGTCACTTCTAGCACAGAAAGGAGAGAGCTCTCTCCAAGTTCAGGGGTACATGGACTCTCACAGACAGAACAGGCAGTTATACTTGCTTTTTTATCCACTTGCTATGCAGAGTGTGGTCTGCAGATCAGCAGCACTTGCTTTACCAGGGACTTTGTTGGAACTGTAGAATGTCAGGCTTCACCAGACCTAGTGAATGAAAACGCACACTTTAATAATATTCCCCCATGGTGTTATGTACAGAGGTTAAAATCTGAGTGCCCAACTCACGCAGAGAGGGCTAGGGATAGGAATGAGGTGGCCCAGGCCTTGATCCCTAGAAATACATGCAGATGTTTGTGGGAAGATGGTACCCCACCTGATGCCAAAGGAGATGGGGACACAAAGCTGACAATTAGCATAGCTGCCACACAGCACTTATTACCCACCCATCCACCCACCAGCCCCTCCAATTCTGCTGTCTCCACTTCCCCCTAACATCCCCCTAATACTTCCTCTCCATCCTCAGCCTAATGTTTATGAGAGTCCTAGAGTCAGATCTGCCTTGACTTAACTTTACAACTTTGAGCTGTTTCATATCTCTGAGTCTTGGTACCAACTTAATGGAACTGTCGTAGAGATTAAATTTCTAAAACACCTAGACCAGAGCTTCACAATCCTAGATCACCTGAGGAGCTTTTAAAGCGTGCTGATAGCTGGGCACCCGAGACTATTTAAATAAAAGTCCAGAAAAAAGGGCCCAGCGTTCATATTAAAATAGATCAAGCACAAGCTTCCATAGGTCTTTCTAATGTGCAGCCAGGAGAAAGAATCACTGACGGGTAAAGCAGCAGCAGGCACACAGTAGATACTCCATAAATGCTGCTGTTGTTACTCTCACCGTTCTCCTTTCCTCACATACCCCTAGACTGTCATCAGCCCAAGGCTTAATCCTTTGCCTCAAATGACCTGCCCCTCCAGGACTACCTGGCACACAGCTGTTCCTCCAAGATTATGCAAATCTCACCACCTTCAGGAAGACTTCCCTGATTCCTTCAGAGTATGGACCACCTCCTCCTCCAGGATCCGGTGTAACTGAGTTGATAATAGACATACTGACTTAACCCTTTTATGGGTTTGAATTTATCCTAAGTGTTGTGCTGGGTCGAGTGTACCTTCTCTTTCGTGTCTCATAAATCTAGGAAGGTTCCATCGAAAGCCCCATCATATGAGTCAGGAGATAAGGATCCAGAAAGGTGTAGTCACAAGCTTGGAGTGCCTGCTGATACCTTCGACAGGTCATATTTGCACTCAGGCTTAGCGGCTCCAGGGCCTGGGCTCAAACCCCGGCACCACACTGCCTGTATCTGCATGTCTGTCTCCTGCTACAACTTCTTAAACTTTTCAAGGACAAGGATTGTGCGAAATTTATCATTGTATTTCTAACACCTGAGATATGTTGGGCACATAATAAATGATTTAATTAATTAACTGTCAAGGTAGGATGTGATATATATCTGCCACCTACTGTGAGCCAGACAGTCGGCTTGCTGCTTTCTCAATACTGGGGACAAAAAGTACAGAGTTTGAAAGTAAGAAATGTAGTGGTGGTCTCACTGGGCTCAAAGACTGGCTGCCTACAGGACTCTGCTGTGATGGTGACCTTGGTAAGTCACGTCATCTCTTACAGAACTAGCTCCTTGTCTGTAAGTGGGGACAGCAAATATGGCCTCTTCATGGGATTGAGTTACCCACGTGAGGTTCCTAGCCTGGAGCCTGGTACTCAGCCAGGGCTCATTAGTGTGAGCAGCTATTGGCATCCCCTTTTATCCTCATAATAACTGGTTTAGATGGATGGTGTTACCATGCTTTTATTTTCTTTGTTTTAGTGGAGGAAGCTGAGTCTCAGAGAAGTTGCCACTGCCAGAAGTCACTCCTATTTTAGGGGCAGAGAAGGGACTAGAACACAGTTTGGCCTGAGAGTAAGTCTGAGCTGCTTTCTAGGCTCACTCAGGCAGACAAAATGATCTAGTGGCCTTGAGCTCTGCCCTCTGAGGAGGTTGTAGGTGGGGAGCAGATGGGGGAAGAGGCTGTCTGAAGCATCACAGCTCAGAGATTCCTCCTGTTCCGCACTTCAGTGTGCGCCCAGGAGAGAGGCAGCCCCAAGGCCTGAGGGGGTGATGGCCGGTGGGCAGAGAGCAGGGGGAGGCCAATGAGGAGGGGCCAAGTGTAGGGAGAGGACGGATGGAGAGGCCCGGACGAGAGGAGGCGGCAGGATGGGAGAGCATGATGGAGGGAGGGGGATGGTGGCGGCGCAGGACGACTGTCAGAAGCAGATGGAAAGGCGACTAGGATGAACGTGTGGTGGGGTCGAGGTGGTACAGGGGCTGAGAAGAGGGAGAGGTGGCCTGGGAAGAGGAGGGGAGGAGACTGAAGAAGCTCTCTGCTGTGGTGGTGAGCTGATCTCTTCCAAGTAGAAGAGCCGTTGCCATGACAACGCTGAGAGCCAGATCGATGCTTGGCGCTGGATGGAGCTCTCAGTCACTGCCAGCTCCCTCCGTCTCGCCCCTGAAGTGGGGAGTGTGGCAGGGAGTGGGGGATCATTTCTCACTCCTCAAAGCCTTCCAGAGTGACGACCGGGGTCCCCAGAGTCCCTCGACCGGAGTACTACACATCCCGTCCCAGAGAATGGGCCAAGTGGGCGATAAAAGGGATGTTTCTTCTTCCCTCCCACCTCCTTTGATGATGGGGTGAGGAGGGACCATGGGGTTCCCTGAGAGCTGGGGGAGCCTCCTGGCTGCTGTCACTAAGGCTCAGGGGTACAGAAGCCAAGTGACAGCTCCTCCCCTCCATCTTGCAGAGAGACCTGCAGAGGGTATCACAAAGCATGGGTTCAAATTCCTTTCTAGCCTTCCTGTTCGAAACGTGGAAAACGGCAATAGATTTTCTCTGAGACTCCTTTCCATCCTAAAGCCATGACTTTTTTTCTTGTTAGCTTTCTGAGGTGGAGTCACCCGGTGTGACTGCAGAACCCCGTGGAATCCTCTTCCGCCTCAATACAGGCTTTTCCACTGGTCGGTCAAGAAGGTCTGAAAGGCCATTAGAAGGTCTACTTCTTTGAACTGCTATAAAAATGCGAGTTCTCCACAGCAGGGTCATGTGTTAGCTTCTCACCAGGCTCAGGCCTGGAGCTCCCAGACCTTTCTGTAAAATGCTGAGCCCTCCATTCACTGGCTCTTTGATCCTGGCAAACATCACAACTTCTCTGAAAGCAGTTCCTCCTCCAAAAAGTACTGTTTGTGGAAATAATAATACAAGGGGGTATGCTGAGCATGGGTATAAGTAAGATGATAGAAATTAAAATATATTTAAAAGTAGAAATCATTATGTGACTATTTTAAATTATCATCAGTCACACCTGAGTGAATCAGCCTGATAGAAAGAGGCTTTAATGGAGACCTGGGAACAAGCCTTGTGCAGTGCCAGGTACTATTCTATACCATTTGATCTCAACAACACTGGTGGGCCTGTTATTCCCATTTTTCGGTTGAAGAAACTGAGTCTCAGAAAGGTTAAGTATATCACCAAGGTCACATTAAAGACCAGAGACCATTCTGGGATTTGATCTCAGGACTCTCTGATTCCAAAGTTACTCAGCTATCCTCAGGAAGGATAGTTGTTGAGCTGAGTCTCTTGTCCAAGAAGGGCCAGGCTTAGGAGCTATCTTGTAAAGACATAAGAGGTTTTGGCAAGAAAGGTAACGAAGTTGGTGAGGGACTGAAGATTGATTCTACCCACCCCCTCTGTGGGGTCCCAGAAGGAGAATTTCTGAATGAGTTCAAGTTCAGAGGATGCCTCAGGGGTGAGCAGTTTGTCATTGATATCAGTTCAGGAATGAAGATAGAAACCAAGGAGGGAAGGAGGGGGAAGAGAAGAGAAGGAAGAAGGGAGGGAAGGAAGGAATGGAGAGCAAGAAATCCTGACTCCAAAGTAATGCAGTTCTCCTTTCTCTAGGCCAAGGGTGACAGGATTTCATCAAGGTCCCACCTAGACAGTCCAGACAAGCCCCGCCCAGGCACTTCCAACTTTGCCAAAGTCTGACCCCCTGGGTTTGTGGCGAGCAAGGAAGGGGAGTGCAACTCTGCAGCAGTTTGAACATTCTTTGGCATTGCCCTTCTTTGGAATTGGAGTGAAAACAGATTTTTCCAGCCCTGTGGCCATTGCTGAGTTTTCCAAATTTGCTGGCATACTGAGTGCAGCACTTTCACAGCACCATCTTTTAGGATTTGAAATAGCTCACCTGGAATTTCATCACCTCCACTACCTTGGTTTGTATTAATGCTCCCTAAGGCCCATTTGACTTCCCATTCCAGGATGTCTGGCTCTAGGTGAGTGATCACACCATCGGGGTCGCCTGGATCATTAAGACGTTTTCTATACAGTTCTTCTGTGTATTCCTGCCACCTCTTCTTTATATCTTCTGCTTCTGTTAGGTCCATACCATTTCTGTCCTTTATTGTGCCCATCTTTGCATGAAATCTTCCCTTGGTATCTCTAATTTTCTTGGAGATCTCTAGTCTTTCCCATTCTATTGTTTTCCTCTATTTCTTTGCATCGTTCACTTAAGAAGGCCTTCTTCTCTCTCCTTGCTTTGGGACTCTGCATTCAGATGAGTGTATCTTTCCTTTTCTCCTTTGCTTTTTGCTTCTCTTCCTTTCTCAGCTATTTCTAAGGCCTCCTCAGACAACTATTTTGCCTTTTTGCATTTCTTTTTCTTGGAGATGATTTGGATCACTGCCTCCTGTACAATGTTACAGACCTCCATCCCTAGTTCTTCAGGCACTCTATCAGATCTAACCCCTTAAATCTATTTGTCACTTCCACTGTATAATTATAAGGGGTTTGATTTAGGTCATAACTGAATTGCCTAATGGTTTTCCCTACTTTCTTCAACTGAAGTCTGAATTTTGCTATAAGGAGTTCATGATCTGAGCCACAATCAGCTCCAGGTCTGGATTATGCTGACTGTATAGAACTTTTCCATCTTCAGCTGCAAAGAATATAATCAACAAAGAGCAGTTTGTCATTGATTTCAATGAAAAGGGTGTTTACTATGACCAGCATATTCTCTTGACTCTGTTAGCTCTTGCCCTGCTTCATTTTGTACTCCAAGGCCAAACTTACCTGTTACTCCAGCTATCTCTTGAATTCCTACTTTTGCATTCCAGTCCCCTCTGATGATAAAGGACATCTTTTTTTGGTGTTAGTTCCAAAAGGTCTTGTAGGTCTTCATAGAACTCTTCAACTTCAACTTCTTTAGCTTTAATGGTGGGGGCATAGACTTGGATTACTGTGATGTAGGTTTGCCTTGGAAACAAACCAAGATCATTCTGTCATTTTTGAGATTGCACCCAAGTACTAAGTACTGCGTTTCAAACTCTTTCATTGACTATAGGGGCTATTCCATTTCTTCGAAGGGAATCTTGCTCACAGTAGTAGATATAATGGTCATCTGAATTAAATTCACCCATTCCAGGCCATTTTAGTTCACCGATTCCTAAAATGTCGATGTTCACTCTTGCCATCTCCTGTTTAACCACTCCCAATTTGCCTTGATTCACAGACCTAACATTCAAGGTTCCTATGCAATATTGTTCTTTACATCATCGGACTTTATTTTCACCACCACACACCTCTACAACTGGGTGTCATTTCTGCTTTAGCTCAACCTCTTCATTCCTTCTGGATCTATTTCTCCACTCTTCTCTGGTAGTATATTGGACATCTAAGACCCTGATGCTGGGAAGGATCAAAGGCAGGAGGAGAAGGGGACGACAGAGGATGGCATCACCGACTCCATGGACATGAGTTTGGGTAAACTCCAGGAGTTGGTGATAGACAGGGAGGCCTGGTGTGCTGCAGTCCATGGGGCTGCAAAGAGTCGGATGAGACTGACTGAAATGAACTGAACTGAACTGAACCAACTTGGGGGTTTCATCTGTCAGTGTCATATCTTTTTCCTTTTTCATACTGTTTGTGGGGTTCTCAAGGCAAGAATGCTGAAGCGGTTTGCCATTCCCTTCTTCACTGGATCACGTTTTGTCAGAACTCTCCACCATGATCTGTCTGCCTTGCATGGCCCTACATGGCATAGTTTTTTTAAGTTACATAAAACTGTGGTCCATGTGATCATTTTGGTTAGTTTTCTGTGATGGTGGGTTTCATTCTGTCTGCCCTCTGGTGGATGAGGATAAGAGATTTCTGCAAGTTGAAATGGCAACCCACTCCAGTATTCTTGCCTGCAGAATCCCATGGACAGAGGAGCCTGGTGGGCTACAGTCCAGGGGGTTGCAAAGAGTCGGACACGACTGAGCAACTTCATTTTCACTTTCATTTTCCTAATGGGAGGAGCTGGCTTGGGGAAAACTGGGTCTTGCCCTAGTGAGCAGTATCATGCTTCAGTTCAGTTCAGCTCAGTTCCTCAGTCATGAGCAACTGCAGCACGCCAGGCCTGCCTGTCCATCACCAACTCCTGGAGTTCACTCAAACTCATGTCCATCAAGTCAGTGATGCTATCCAGCCATCTCATCCTCTGTCGTCCCCTTCTCCTCCTGCCCCCAAATCCCTCCCAGCATCAGAGTCTTTTCCAATGAGTCAACTCTTCGCATGAGGTGGACAAAGTATTGGAGTTTCAGCTTTAGCATCAGTCCTTCCAATGAATACCCAGGACTGATCTCCTTTAGAATGGACTGGTTGGATCTCCTTGCACTCCAAGGGACTCTCAAGAGTCTTCTCCAACACCACAGTTCAAAAGCATCAATTCTTCAGCGCTCAGCTTTCTTCACAGTCCAACTCTCACATCCATACATGACCACAGGAAAAACCATAGCCTTAACTAGACGGACCTTTGTTGGCAAAGTAATGTCTCTGCTTTTCAATATGCTATGTAGGTTGGTCATAACTTTCCTTCCAAGGAGTAAGTGTCTTTTAATTTCATGGCTACAATCACCATCTGCAGTGCTTTTGGAGCCGAAAAAATAAAGTCTGACACTGTTTCCACTGTTTCCCCATCTATTTCCCATGAAGTGATGGGACCAGGTGCCATGATCTTCGTTTTTTGAATGTTGAACTTTAAGCCAACTTTTTCAATCTCCTCTTTCACTTTCATTAAGAGGCTTTTTAGTTCCTCTTCACTTTCTGCCATAAGGGTGGTGTCATCTGCATATCTAAGGTTATTGATATTTCTCCTGGCAATCTTGATTCCAGCTTGTGCTTCTTCCAGCCCAGCATTTCTCATGATGTACTCCACATAGAAGTTAAATAAGCAGGGTGACAATATAGAGCCTTGATGTACTCCTTTTCCTATTTGGAACCAGTCTGTTGTTCCATGTCCAGTTCTGACTGTTGCTTCCTGACCTGCATATAGGTTTCTCAAGAGGCAGGTCAGGTGGTCTGATATTCCCATCTCTTTCAGAATTTTCCACAGTTGATTGTGATCCACACAGTCAAAGGCTTTGGCATAGTCAATAAAGCAGAAATAGATGTTTTTCTGGAACTCTCTTGCTTTTTTGATGATCCAGTAGATGTTGGCAATTTGATCTCTGGTTCCTCTGCCTTTTCTAAAACCAGCTTGAACATCTGGAAGTTCATGGTTCATGTATTGCTGAAGCCTGGAGAAGGGAATGGCAAACCACTTCAGTATTCTTGCCTCTGAGAACCCCATGAACAGTATGAAAAGGCAAAATGATAGGATACTGAAAGAGGAACTCCCCAGGTCGGTAAGTGCCCAATATGATACCGGAGATCAGTGGAGAAATAACTCCAGAAAGTATGACGGGATGGAGCCAAAGCAAAAACAATACCCAGCTGTGGATGTGACTGGTGATAGAAGCAAGGTCCGATGCTGTAAAGAGCAATATTGCATAGGAACTTGGAATGTGAGGTCCATGAATCAAGGCAAATTGGAAGTGGACAAACAGGAGATGGCAAGAGTGAATGTTGACATTCTAGGAATCAGCGAACTAAAATGGACTGGAATGGGTGAATTTAACTCAGATGACCATTATATCTACTACTGTGGGCAGGAATCCCTTAGAAGAAATGGAGTAGCCATCATGGTCAACAAAAGAGTCTGAAATGCAGTCCTTGGATGCAGTCTCAAAAATGACAGAATGATCTCTGTTCGTTTCCAAGGCAAACTATTCAATATCTCGGTAATCCAAGCCTATGCTCCAACCAGTAACGCTGAAGAAGCTGAAGTTGAATGGTTCTATGAAGACCTACAAGACCTTTAGAACTAACACCCCCAAAATATGTCCTTATCATTATAGGGGACTGGAATGCAAAAGTAGGAAGTCAAGAAACACCTGGAGTAACAGGCAAAATTGGCCTTGGAATACGGAATGAAGCAGGACAAAGGCTAATAGAGTTTTGCCAAGAAAAAGCACTGGTCATAGCAAACACCCTCTTCCAGCAACACAAGAGAAGACTCTACACATGGACATCACCAGATGGTCAACACCGAAATCAGATTGATTATATTCTTTGCAGCCAAAGATGGAGAAGCTCTATACAGTCAGCAAAAACAAGACCGGGAGCTGACTGTGGCTCAGACCATGAACTCCTTATTGCCAAATTCAGACTTAAATTGAAGAAAGTAGGGAAAACCACTAGACCATTCAGGTATGACCTAAATCAAATCCTTTATGATTATACAGTGGAAGTGAGAAATAGATTTAAGGGCCTAGGTCTGATAGAGTGCCTGAAGAACTATGGACGGAGGTTCCTGACATTGTACAGGAGACAGGGATCAAGACCATCCCCATGGAAAAGAAATGCAAAAAAGCAAAATGGCTGTCTGGGGAGGCCTTACAAATAGCTGTGAAACATCACTCATTATCAGAGAAATGCAAATCAAAACCACTACGAGGTACCATTTCACACCAGTCAGAATGGCTGCGATCCAAAAGTCTACAAGCAATAAATGCTGGAGAGGGTGTGGAGAAAAGGGAACCCTCTTACACTGTTGGTGGGAATGCAAACTAGTACAGCCACTATGGATAACAGTGTGGAGATTCCTTAAAAAACTGGAAATAGAACTGCCTTATGACCCAGCAATCCCACTGCTGGGCATACACACTGAGGAAACCAGAAGGGAGACACGCGTACCCCAATGTTCATCGCAGCACTGTTTATAATAGCCAGGACATGGAAGCAACCTAGATGTCCATCAGCAGATGAATGGATAAGAAAGCTGTGGTACATATACACAATGGAGTATTACTCAGCCATTAAAAAGAATACATTTGAATCAGTTCTAATGAGGTGGATGAAACTGGAGCCTATTATACAGAGTGAAGTAAGCCAGAAAGAAAAACACCAATACAGTATACTAAGGCATATATATGGAACTTAGAAAGATGGTAACAATAACCCGGTGTACGAGACAGCAAAAGAGACACTGATGTATAGATCAGTCTTATGGACTCTGTGGGAGAGGGAGAGGGTGGGAAGATTTGGGAGAAAGACATTGAAACATGTATAATATCACGTATGAAACGAGTTGCCAGTCCAGGTTCGATGCACAATACTGGATGCTTGGGGCTAGTGCACTGGGACGACCCAGAGGGATGGTATGGGGAGGGAGGAGGGTTCAGGATGGGGAACACATGTATACCTGTGGTGGATTCATTTTGATATTTGGCAAAACTAATACAATTTGTAAAGTTTAAAAATAAAATAAAATTTAAAAAAAGTTAAAAAACAAAAAAGAAGAGAAGCAAAAAGCAAAGGAGAAAAGGAAAGATATAAGCATCTGAATGCAGAGTTCCAAAGAATAGCAAGGAGAGATAAGAAAGCCTTCCTCAGCAATCAATGCAAAGAAACAGAGGAAAACAACAGAATGGGAAAGACTAAAGATCTCTTCAAGAAAATTAGAGATACCAAGGGTACATTTCATGCAAAGATGGGCTCGATAAAGGACAGAAATGGTATGGACCTAACAGAAGCAGAAGATATTAAGAAGAGGTGGCAAGAATACACAGAAGAACTGTACAAAAAGATCTTCATGACCAAGATAATCACAATGGTGTGATCACTCACCTGGAGCCAGACATCCTGGAATATGAAGTCAAGTGGGCCTTAGAAAGCATCACTACGAACAAAGCTAGTGGAGGTGATGGAATTCCAGTTGAGCTATTTCAAATCCTGAAAGATGATGCTGTGAAAGTGCTGCAGTCAATATGCCAGCACATTTGGAAAACTCAGCAGTGGCCACAGGACTGGAAAAGGTCAGTTTTCATTCCAATCCCAAAGAAAAGCAATGCCAAAGAATGCTCAAACTACTGCACAATTGCACTCATCTCACAGGCTACTACCATGCTTAGTAAATCTTTAATCCAATTTTCTGCTGATGGATGTTGCCTCCTTATAGTTTGTCCTGAGGCCAAACTATGGTAGAGGTAATGGTGGTAATGGTGACCTCCTCCAAAAAGACTTATGCCAGCATACTGTGCCTCCCAGGACATGAGTTTGAGCACACTCTGGGAGATGGTGAAGGACAGGGAAGCCTGGTGCGCTGCAGCCCATATGGTCACAAAGAGTTGGACAGGACTGAGTGACTGAACAACAACAAAGAGAAGGGGAACATTTTATAGCAAAGTAAGCAGTTGACACCGAGAGCATGGCTTTCCCAGGAGGATGGCATGACCACAGGTGCCCTGCACAATCAGGAGATTTCAAGAAATCCCCTGCCAGCAAATGCCAGTCTGGCTCTCCAGCAATCAGACCAGAGCCAGAGGCTCGGAAGCTGTGGGTGAGAGCCAGGCCTGCAGGGAGGGATGGGGTGGGGGGCTTAGGTGGAAGCAGCAGCTGAGAAGAGGGCAGTGAGCTCTGCTAACTAGCAGCTGCATACAGATGCCAGCCTTCTGCTATCTATTTTGGTTTGGATACTGGCTTTTTTTTTTTTTTTTCTTTTTTTTAAGGAGTAAGTTTTGCTCTAACTTGGAAAGTGAGCAGATTATTCTGCACACAGTGGTCAGTTTGCTTCTTAACAACATGGTCTCTGCCGTTAGGCAGTCCTGGGTTCTGCTCATGTCCAGCCTGTGATGAACTCTGCAACCTCCAAGGACCAGTGTCTTTGGTGATGTATAGCCTGGAGGGTGGCTGTAGGGATTAAATGAGATGATGTGTGAATGAGCTTAAAGGGCCCCTGTCTTCCAACCTCAGATGTGCAAAGGGGCTAAGTGAGATTTCTTCTAGGAATTCAGGGTTCAAGGCAAGGGCTGGAATGGACTCTGAAGTCCTGAAGAGGGCACATCGCTGATGGTATGAGGAAGTAAGTATGGGTCACAGGGCTGACTGATGTGGGGTCCCGCAGGAGCAGAAGGTTACATTTTCACTGGGTGGGACACCATCAACCCCATTTTACAGATATGGGGCTGAGAAAGTTTACCTGGTCACCAAGTTCCACCAAGTGGTAGAAACAGAAGGCAAGCCCAAGCCTTTCTCATACTTTCCCCAGAGAGGGCAGCATTGGAGGCAGGCAGCCCTGGGTGCCAGCTTCACCTCTGCCACTGTAGGCAGAGGCCTTCGTCTCACTGAGTCTGTTTCCTCATCTGTAAAGTGAGGGTTATCTCTGATAATGTATTAAAAGAGCCCAGCAATTTCAGGTGAATGAAGATGCATTGGGAAGACTGTTCTGAGAACCAGGAGTCCTGGGTTCTAGTCTTGCCTCTGCCTCTTGCTGTGTGACCTTGGGCAAATCCCACTCTCTCTGGCCATTAGGATTA
Source organism: Bos grunniens (assembly GCF_055505025.1). Classification (NCBI taxonomy): domain Eukaryota; kingdom Metazoa; phylum Chordata; class Mammalia; order Artiodactyla; family Bovidae; genus Bos; species Bos grunniens. Next base: position 24,831,678 of record NC_141189.1, read on the forward strand.
CCAGGGAAACTTTAAACACACAAGCAATTTAGCTTCCCTGGTGGCTCAGAGGGTAAAGCGTCTGCCTGCAATGCGGGAGACCCAGGTTCGATCCCTGGGTTGGGAAGATCCCCTGGAGAAGGAAAAGGCAACCCACTCCAGAATTCTTGCCTGGAGAATCCCATGGACAGAGGAGTCAGGTGGGCTACAATCCACGGGGTTGCAGAGAGTCAGACACGACTGAGCGACTTCACTTCACTTCACTAGAGATTCTGATTCAGTTGGTCTGGATGCCGACACACCCAATGCTGTGGCTACATAACCAGCATTGAGACGACAATGGTGCTTCTCAAATGTAGTCCTGAACCAGCAACATCACTGGGGAACTTGCTTGAAATGCAAAATCTTAGCCCTACAGGGACCCACTGTGTCAGAAACTTCGGAGGTGGAGCCCAGCAATCTGTTTTTATAAAACCAAGTCTGAGGGTCTCTGGGCTACAGGATCCAGCCCTAAGATCCTCCACTTTTCAGGTTGTGTGCATCAGAGGAGTAAAATGAAGGGTAAGAGTAGGAGAAAGCATGGGTGAGATCAGGAAAACAAAGAGAGATGGGAGAAGAGACCCAGAGAATCAAGAGGTGACCTCAGCCTTGTCCCTGGGTATGTGGCATCACGGCTATGGAATCTGCTAAAAAATTTAAAAGCCTCCAAGGACATGCTTCTGAAAACAGCATGTGCAGTGTGGGTGGTGGAAGACACAGAAGGAAGATAACCATCTTTCTCCTGGAAAGTCAATTTACCAGAAGATGTTTTAGGGGGGGGAAAAAGTTAAATTATTTCATCAATGAGTAACTGAAAACAAGACTATTAGATTAAAGCAAACAGATATATTGTGGCACAGAATACACTTCTAAGATAAAAGAAATGCCCCCAAAACATGTTGCGCTTATGTTCAGAAGCTTCAGACCCCAGTCTCAGGCCCTAGGAGGTCAGTTCTATTTTCCTTGCCCTTTGGACAACTGCAGTAAAATACAACCATTAATGAATGAATTAATGGACTGACTGATTAGACAAATGACTGAGCCCCTACCTTGTCCCAAGCTCTCTGCTAGACACTAGAGAATTACCAGGAGCAAAAATAGGCAGAGTTTCTGTCTTGCAAAAGCTTATGTGTAAGGTGGACAAACACCAACATTAATCCAATTATCACACAAATAGATAATTACAATCTGTGATAAATGTTTTGAGGGGGGAAAAAGGGAGAAAAAAGGAAAGGGAGCATGTGATAAGAGAGCAAAGTGACAGGGAGGTTGAGAAAGACTTCTCTCAGAAAGTAACACTGGACCCCAGCCCTAGAGTCAAGAGTGGGAAGCCTGTTCCAGGTTTAGAAATAGCATGCCAAATCTTTGGTTTCCCCACCTGAAAATGTCTTTCTCCTGCATCAGTTTAACCCCTAGATCAAGCCCAGCCTCCTCCAGGAAACATGGCCTGACCTGGACCAACTCTGACCATTTTGGCCGTGCTCTGAATCTCTATGCCCCATTTTCCCAGCACTTACTCATTTTTTTTGTCATTCAGATCCCACCTTCATGATATTCTCTGATGCTGCTACTGCTAAGTCACTTCAGTCATGTCTGACTCTGTGTGACCCCATAAATGGCAGCCCACCAGGCTCCCCCATCCCTGGGATTCTCCAGGCAAGAACACTGGAGTGGGTTGCTGTTTTCTTCTCCAATGCATGAAAGTGAAAAGTGAAAGTGAAGTTGCTCAGTCATGTCCGACTCTTAGCGATCCCATGGACTGTAGCCTACCAGGCTTCTCCGTCCATGGGATTTTCCAGGCAAGAGTACTGGAGTGGGGTGCCATTGCCTTCTCCGTATGATATTCTCTAAACCCAAGTAATATCAATCCATTTTGTCTTCAATGAAAGGTAAATAAAAGTAACTGGTATGCCACTTCCTTTGTGATGAAAGGAAACTGGCCAATTTTAGAAGGATGTTAAAGACATACTGGCACTGAGACATCTTCCTCAGATCAGAAAGACCAATGAAGATACGATCACTCTGTGATTCACTGATTGTCCACATAGCTCCCAAGATAACTTCCTGTCTCACTAATGATACAAGCATTGCATTTTTTGTTAGTTTGTTGTTTCGTGTTTTGTTTTTAGGAGGATGTTAGGGATCTCTAACAAAATTGAAATCTTCAAGGATAAGGGCTCTCCATAGCACCTGCAGTTAGTTTTCAAATGTTTCTGAATTCAGAGGAAATATTTTTGACTTGCCATGACCCAGAAGAGCTGAGATTTGTTGTGTCCTTGATGTCTTCCATGAACTGTATGCAATGCTTTACGTCTATTGCCTCATTCTATTCTCACAATAACCCTGGGACAGAGGTCACGCAGTCTCCTCAGTTTTAGAGAAAAAGAAACTGAGGTTCAAGAGACAGAAGGAAATAACTTAATTGTGTTCATCTAGGAAGAGTCAGAGCTCAGTCTGGAACCAGGCCTGAAGTGCTCCTGGCCATGGCAGTCAGCTAGAGCATGTGGACACAACAGGGTCATTCAAGCCTGACTCACAGGCATATGTCCTGATGAGCAGTCTCACTCTGGGGGAAGGGCCCCTTCCTCTCAGATCGTTATGAAAATACAATGAGAACACAGACGTGTAAGAGGGTGAAAGGAAAGACATGATGCCAAGTACTACAGACAACTGGCTAACTCTCCTCAGCCGCCCTGCTCTTCTCTGCCTACACATGGATCTCAGACACATGCCTTTCTTGTTCTGCCATGACGATCTTTACCAAAGAGATGACCTGCACTCCTTAATATTAAGTAATTGAGCTTAGAATGCATTTATGTGATTCAAAATGCAGAAATTATCAAAGGGTATACAGCAAAAATTCTACCCACCCTGTCAGTTAGGTTCCTTTCCCAAAGGCAGCCACCATTGCTATGGTCTGAATGTGCATCTTCCCAAAATTTGTATGTTGGAATCCCAACCCCCATGTCATGGTATTAGAAGGTGTGGCCTTCAGAAGGGGATTAGGTCATGAGGTTGGAGGCCCCGTGAATGGATTAGTGCCCTTATGAAACAGACCCCAGAGAGTTCTCATCCCCCTTCCCTTGTGTGAGGACACACGGAAAAGACTTCAGCTATGGACCATGAAGGGGGTATCCTCCAGAAAGTGGCCATGCTGGTACTGTGACCTTGGACTTCTCAATCTCCAGAACTGTGAAAAATAAATTTGTTTTTTTTTTATTTTTTAACTTTTTACACACATTTAATGTAAAATAATTTTTTAAATTACAAATCAATATGCATTCTCTGTGGAAAAACCAAAATGTAATACAGGCAGATATAACTAATTTTAACAACTTGGAGGATTAGACATTTATCAGACATGTTTTCCTATAACTGTCCACATATTTTGTAATGAAACCAAACAGAATAAACTATTATAGACTATTGCATAATTTGTCATGAACATCTTTCCATGGCATTGAGTAGATATCTAGATATTCTTATTAATGCTTCCTGCCATTTTCACAGATTTCTAGGTTCTGCCCATTTTTTTGAATTTTTAGCATGACCACAAACAGGCTGGCACCAAAAACTTTATTCATATCCATGATTATTTTCTTAGGATGAATCTCTGTAAAATTTCCTAGTCAAATGATCTATGTCAATTCTTTTGCCATCAAAGTCAAATTGCCCTGCAGAAAGGCTAACATGCATCAGAAACAAATCAGTGTGCATAATTCTCCACAAACTAAAAATATTTTTAAAAACTTAACCAACATAATGTGAGGAAATGAATCTCACTGTAACTTTTATTTACATTTGTTTGGAGTCAAATGTGAAAGTCATTTTAAATGGCCCCAAGAATATCTTGGGTTAATGAACAAATACTTTATTGGAAGTAAATAACACTTACTGGATCTTCAGTCCTAAAATTTTTAACTTTCCACAGGTTACCAAAACATTTAATATTTAAGTTTAAATTTTTATTAACCAGCTATACGTCTTGTGTGTGCTGAAATCCCTAAATGTCTGATATTTTGAATGAAATAACTAGATAATGGAAGGAACTTTTCATTTTTCCATGTAGGTGTTTTGATGTGGTTTGGATTTAGCCAAAGTTGCCTTTCAAAAAACTTAATTGGTATTGAAGTCATATTTTTTCCATATTCAAAATTCCCATGCATTTCAAAAATTATGGTACTGGAATCATAGAACTTTATTGGTACTCAGTTCAGTTCAGTCGCTCAGTCGTGTCCAACTCTTTGCGACCCCATGAATCACAGCATGCCAGGCCTCCCTGTCCATCACCAACTCCCGGAGTTCACTCAGACTCACATCCATCAAGTCAGTGATGCCATCCAGCCATCTCATCCTCTGTCGTCCCCTTCCCTTCCTTCCCCCAATCCCCCTCCCCCGACCCCAGTATCAGAGTCTTTTCCAGTGAATCAACTCTTCGCATGAGGTGGTCAAAGAACTGGAGTTTCAGCTTTAGCATCATTCCTTCCAAAGAAATCCCAGGGCTGAGCGCCTTCAGAATGGACTGGTTGGATCACCTTGCAGTCCAAGGGACTCTCAAGAGTCTTCTCCAACACCACAGTTCAAAAGCATCAATTCTTCGGTGCTCAGCTTTCTTCACAGTCCAACTCTCACATCCATACATGACCACAGGAAAAACCATAGCCTTGACTAGACAGACCTTTGTTGGCAAAGTAATGTCTCTGCTTTTCAATATGCTATCTAGGTTGGTACTAATCACATTTAAATAATATTTTAAAACATCTTGCTGTTTGGCATCATATAGATCCTTTCCCCTTTCTTAGTATCCCCCACTCCTCCAAGAAAGAAACATACCAGATTTCACACAGTTACCTGTGGTAACCTATCTGGAGCAGACTGAACTGAGGTACTAACATTGGCCAGCATAACCCACATGAGGAATCAACACCTAAACTAGAGAGAAAAAGACTCTCAAAGCTTCATCTCCACACCAGTTCCACCACCCTATCTAATCCTCTACAAGAAATATTCCCCAGATTGTTTGATATGCAATCCATTTTGTACTCAATGATATGCCAATGTTTGCAAAGGGGAGAGAGCATGGAATTTAAGCATTTGCTTCAAGTTCCATTTTTCAGAAAATAACTCATAGGAAAAATAAAGACTGATAAACCAATCAAATCAATTAACCAGAACTATTAACATTTTCTACTTTGCCTGAAATTACTGAACTTGAATTCTCAAGACTTCTCAGTCTCCAGAACTGTGAGAAATAAATTTCTGTTGTTTTTAAGCTGTTCCCTTCTACCCAGGGATTGAATCCAGGTCTCCCGCATTGTAAATAGATTCCGTATCAGCTGAGCCAACAGGGAAGCCCAAGAACACTGGAGTGGGTAGCCTATCCCTTCTCCAGCAGATCTTCCCAACCCAGGAGTCAAACTGGGGTTTCCTGCGTTGCAGGCAGATTCTTTACCAGCTGAGCTACCAGGGAAACCCTTAAGCCGCCCAGAGTATGGTATTGTGTTATAGCAACCTGAGCAGACTGAGACAAGTGTTATTAGTAGCTTGTGCCATTCGGGTGAAAATCCACTAATACATAAGCAAATAAATACACACACACATACCCCTTTTAACACACAAAATCATATCAGACATAATGTTCTGCCAATTGCTTTTATGACTTAACAATACACCTTAGAGCTTGTTCTAGATCAGAATACAAAAATTTTCATTTTTAAAGGCTACTTTGTATTCACTTGCCCCATTCTTCGACCAACTGATGAACATTTAGGTGGTTCCTAATATTTTCATATTGCAAACAATGCAACATGAATAATCCTCCAATTATATTGTTAGTGATATTACATGTTTCTCAATGAACTATTTTTTAAAACTTTGCTCCCATACTAAGCAATATCTATGAAATCATAGGTTTGATGGGCTTGTTGTTGTTCAGTCACTCAGTCATGTCCGACTCTTTGCAACCCCATGGATTGCAGCATGCCAGGCTTCCCTATCTTTCACCATCTCCCAGAGCTTGCTCAAACTCATGTTTGTCAGATGCCATCCAACCGTCTTGTCCTCTGTCATCCCCTTCTCCTCCTGCCTTCAATCTTTCCCAGCATTTGGGTCTTTTCTAGTGAGTCAGTTCTTCACATCAGGTGGCCAAAATACTGGAACTTCAGCTTCAGTATCAGTCTTTCCAAAGAATATTCAGGACTGATTTCCTTTATGATTGACCGGTTTGACCTTGCAGTCCAAGGGACTCTCAAGAGACTTCTCCAACATCACAGTTCGAATGCATCAATTCTTTGGTGCTCAGTCTTCTTTATGGTCCAACTCTTACATCCATACACGACAATTGGAAAAACCATAGCTTTGACTATATGCACTTTTGTTGGCAAAGTAATGTCTCTACTTTTTAATATGCTATCTAGGTTTGTCTTAGCTTTTCTTCCAAGGAGCAAGAGCCTTTTATTTTCATGACTGCAGTCACCATCTGCAGTAATTTTGGAGTCCAAGAAAATAAAGTCTGTCACTGTTTCCATTGTTTCCCCATCTATTTGCCATGAAGTGATGGGACCAGATGCCATGATCTTAGTTTTTTGAATGTTGAATTTTAAGCCAGCTTTTTTACTCTCCTCCTTCACCTTCATCAAGAGGCTCTTTAGTTCCTCTTTACTTTCTGCCATAAGGGTGGTGTCATCTGCCTGTCTGATGTTATTGATATTTCTCCCAAAAATCCTGACTCCAGCTTGAGCTTCCTGCAGCCCGGCATTTCACATGATGTACTCTGCATATAAGTTAACTAAGCAGGGTGACAATATACAGCCTTGATGTACTCCTTCCCCAATTTTGAACCAGTCCATTGTTCCATGTCCGGTTCTAACTGTTGCTTCTTGACCTACATATAGGTTTCTCAGAAGGCAGGTGATGGACCAAACATATTTTTCAAATTCACATTAATATAAATAGATAAGAAATCCATAATCATTTAAATGAAAGTGCTTGCCTATGTGTTACATATAATTTGCTTGTACTGTGCATTCACTATTTAGGGAAACACTGATCCCCCAGACATTACAAATTTCTTGGCCATGATCCAATCTTTGCCTCCTCCAAGCTCATTTCTCAGATATGCTATGCTCCAGCCTTCTGGACTCATGTGTTCTTTTAGGCTTGTGCCTAGCTTGATCATGTCCAGTGACTGCACATGTTGCCCCAGCCAAGAAGAGCATCTGTACCCTGTTTCCTGGAGAACTCCCATTCCTCGTTCATGTCAGTCCAAGTCCTCCCACTCCAGGATGGCTTCTTCATCCCAAACCTGCATCCACACATTTGGACATGCTTCCACTAGCACTCAGTGTGCAGAACTATAATAACTAAGTGATTAAGAAAAGTAGGGACTGAACTGGGTAGCTCTAGGTTCAAATCCCAGACCTACCACTTATTATCTGTTGTGAAATGAAAGTGAAAAAGTGTGAAAGGCTTAGTCACTCAGTCATATCCTACTCTACCCCATGAACTATAGCCCACCAGGCTCCTTTGTCCATGGAATTCCCCAGGCAAGAATACTGGAGTGGGTAGCCATTCCCTTCTCCAGGGGATCCTCCTGACTCAGGGAACAAAGCCAGGCCCCCTGCATTGAAGACAAACTCTTTACCATCTGAGCCACCAAGGAATGTGTGTGCATGCGTGCTAAGTCGCTTCAGTTGTGTCCCACTCTTTGCAACCCTGTGGACTGTAGCCCACCAGGCTCCTCTGTCCATAGAATTCTCCAGGCAAGAATATTGGAGTGGGTTGCCACGCCCTCCTCCAGGGGATCTTCCCAACCCAGGGGTCAAAGCAGCGTCTGTCATGTCCACCTGCATCGGCAGGCAGGTTCTTTACCACTAGGGCCACCCGGGAAGCCGCACCAGGGAATGGGAGGCCTCAGTTCTCCCATATGTAAGATGGTGATAATCATAACATCTACCTCCTTGTTACAGTGGGGATTAAAAGATGTGTTTAGCAGATATGGTGTTCCCTATACATAGCTATTGCCTTTACAGCTGTTTCCCCTAGTACTTTACTAGCTCTTTTGAGCTTCTGAACTTCTTATTTGCAAATCTGTCAGGTTTATCTTCAAAACAGATCTCATTTCTCAGCACACTGTAGCTCATCCACAGCACCTGCCAAACCACCATCCTCTCCCACCTAGATATTAGCCTCCTACCAGACTGTGTACTGTGCCCACTCCCTCAGACTGTGCTTTACAGCAGCCAGAGGGATCATTCAACGTAGAAGTCAGATTGGGCCTTATCCTGCTCTGAACCCTCTAGTGGTTTCCTATCATTACTAATGTAAAATCCTGGCCCTGCCTTCTCCTCCCTTGCACCCCCTTCTCCAGCCACACCGGCCTCCTTGTTCCTCTGTCTCATGTAGCAAGAGCTTTGCACTGCTGGTCGGTCCTATGGTCTGCTCTCTCCACGGGAAACTGCACTGCACAGCTGGATCTGTCATTTCATTCAGGTTGCTGAGCAGTTGCTGTTTCCAGATCTTCTCAGACCCTACCCAAAAGGACCGTCACCACCCCTCTCCAGTCCTCTGTTCAAAGCATCACAGCTTCCTAATATGACTTTTAAATTTGTCAGTCTGTCCCACTGAATGCATGTTCTGCAAGGCCAGGGGATTGACTTTATTCATTGCTGTCCCCCCACTCCCCCCCACCAGTGCCTGGCACATAATAGACACTCAATAAATATCTGCAGAATGAGTGGATGAATGAATGACTTCAGTACCTAGTACTGGGCCAGGCATACTTTGTGAGCAAATGTTTAGAGAGGAACAGAGAGAGAGAGAGAGAAGAAAGCAAGGAATAAAGGAAGGAGAGAAAGAAGTCCAGAGGATTCTTTTTATTTGCCCTGTCTCTTTAGTGAGGTATAATTTGCATCCCATAAAAATTATCCATTGCAAGTGTACAGTTCGGTAAGTCTTAGTAAATTTCCACAGTTAGGAAACCATCCCCACAATCCTGTTTTAGAGTTCTTTTATCACTCTCCTTGCTCATTTGCTGCCAGTCCCTACTCAGAACTCCAGTCCCAAGCGACCACTGATCAGCTTCCTCGCGCTCTAATTTTTCCTTTTCTAGAAATTTCATATAAATGGAATCATACATTATGTAGTCTTTTCTGTCTGGCTTTCCCCACAAAGTTCCATAACTATTTTTAGGTTCAGCCATGTCAGGCATGCATCGGTAGTTTGTTCCTTTTAATGCTGGAGTAGCATTCTAGCCCATGGATGTGCCACATTTTATGGTGGCACTAGTGGTAAAGAACCCACCTGCCAAGCAAGAGACGTGGGTTCAACCCCTGGGTCGGGAAGATCCCCTGGAGTAGGAAACAGCAAACGCCTCCAGTGTTCTTGATTAGAAAATTCCATGAAGAGAGGAGCCTGGTGGGCTACAGTCCATGGTGCTGCAAAGAGTCAAATGTGACTGAGCACACGCACGCACACACACGCCAGTTGATGGATGTTTGTAGGGTTCCCATTTTTAGGCTGTTATGAAGAATGTGGTCATGATTTTCATGAACAGGTTTTGGAATGGATATATATTTCCAAATGTCTGAGATGAATGACATCTAGGAGTAAAATTGCTGGGCCACACAGAAAGCATTTTGTGCTTTAGAGTCCAGAAGATTTTGATGCCCTAAAACATGGCTTACTTTTGGAGTCTCCACCTAGGCTTGTAAGAAAATGACCCAAACATGGTAGAGAAAAATGCCAGTCAAACTCAGTTTGAGCTGCCAGCTCAGCTCCAAGCCCTCAATTGCTGCTTTAAGTGCGTGGCCAATTCATTACGCCTGTGTTTGAGGCCCATTTGTTGCTGCATTTGATGTATTGTCTGTTGGGAGGTGGTGAAATTTGCCAGCCTCGAGACTAACAACTGAGCCTTATTTTTCACCCAGTGATTCTAAAGAAGTGTCTTCTTGGCAGAGGTTCGAGAGAGAAACAGTTGATGAAATTGATTGTGGCACAATGATGTGGGAAGAAGTCACACATTTTTTATCACTGAAAGGCACAAATAAGAGGTGAAGTGAACACAGGTGATCACAACCGTATGGAAGCTTCTCTGGCCCCTATTAGATTTTGGCCCCTTCCAAGTGTCACCATTTCCAACTGTAGATGTCCCCAGCACCGAGATCTCAAGTCCTGCCAGATGCATCATGCCAGATCCTTGCTTTGGGTTTTAAACTATATCTACTATGATAATGAGGCTGCAGGTAGCCTTTACACAGAGCTTTGAGGCTCTCATCTCCTGCCTTACCACTGATCCTGCACTTTGCTCTGCTGTACTTCAGTTTCAAAGACTTTACCCAGGGAGGGAGTTGACCTCCAGGTAGAAACCTCAGGGGCTTCTTGTCCCGTTGAGAAAAACGAACCTTGAGAAAAATGGAAAGCTCACTCACCTCTCGTTAGTGATCTTTTGTAGCATAAAATCAGAGTTGGTCCTAGGATAGAATTTTAGCTTCTAAGTCAACTTCTGATGTTCATGATTGAACAATGTGCATTCAAAAGAAGAAGAAAATAGCAGACTAAAAGCAGAAGTTCTCAAAGCCTTGGGTAAATAAATATCCTTTCTGATGGGTTTCAGTCTCCCTGAAGAGAAGACACTGACAAAATGATGAGTCAAGGAAGCAGATTTCACATGAATTTTTGTTGCTTGATGTAACAGGGGTTCTGCCTGAGAAAATGGGGATACAAGCTATTTTGCAGGTCAGACAAATTGGGAGGTCAGCATCCCCAAGATAATCCATGTGCACGTGTTGATTGATGAGGAATAAAAATGTGGGGTTCTCACTGCCTGCAAGGATGGTGTACAAGCCCCGAGGAGAGAGCTGCTGAGGGAGTACCTTTGAGCCTCAAGCTCAGACAGCTTTGGAGACCAGGGGACCAGGTGGGGGCAGGTGCAGTGGCAGGGTGGCATTTGACTCACGTCAATACAGCATGGCTTCCGCTCAGGAAAGACTGGACATTTGGTCTTCCCCAGTGGGGCAGACTTCAGGCTCTGGACTGACCACTTGGGTTCAAACTCTGGCTCTGCTTCTTTCTAACTAACTTTGGGCAAGTTGCTTCTCCTGTTTGAGTCTTGTTTTTCTCATCTGTAAAATGGGTATATTAATTAATAATGACAGCCTCCTAAGTCTGATGTGAGGAATATGTAAGTTCCCACATGGAGAGTGCTTATCTGGATGTACAGAGAGTGTTTGCTAAGTGCTGGATAGTTTTTTGATGTTGCTGTTGTTAAGGAATTCCAGCTTTGAGAAGCACTGGGCGACAGCTCCCTAATGTATACATCAATGCTGTCAAGGTGGTTCCAGCAGGAGCTGGTGAGCGGTAGCCACTGAAGAGGGGCCTGGGGCAAACACAGCTTGAACAAATTATTTTAGAGCTAGTGTGAAACCCCTTTGAGACTCGCAGCAAAATCTGGGTGAGACCTCACCTGGAAGGGGAGAACCCAAAGGCTACACAGATGGGGTGTCAAACAGTGAAATAATGGTGACCCACTGTCAGTAATGACCTATTAAACTCTCAGCTTCAGGGTCGTGGGGCTATCCAGGTTACCCCCAAAAGAAACTGGTAGAGACATAGAGGAAATAACTGCTGAATAGTTAACAACTGAGAGCATAGCCATCCACACTCCCTGGGCTCAAATTCCAGATCTGTCACTTCCTATCTATGTGTTCTGAGCAAGTTAAATTTCTTTGTGCCTCAGTTTCCTCAACTGCAAAGTGGGAATAAAACTAATAGTCCATATTTCATAAGTTATTTGTTAGGCTTTAAAGCAATCATTAAAATAAAACACTTGACATGATATAGTGCCCAGTAAACATTAGTGAGTCAAGCTAGCAGATTAGAAGGACGAAATTCCCATGTGCAAATGCCCAGAGGCGCAGGAGGCAAGGTCTGAGACTGCTCTAGGCTCACAAGACTTCTCGTCACAAGTAAAGTCATGACGAGCAAGAGAGGAATTCCTGGGGGGTCAGTCAATGATCCTGTTTGTGTGTGTGTGTGTGACCATCTGAACTGTAAGCCTTTGACAGCAGGAATCTTGTTTTCTCTTCTTTGTTCCCAGACCATCTACCACTACACCCGGCAGGCAGTAAGTGCTAAGTTGGCATTTTCAAGATGTAAAAAGCACTGGAAAAAGCTCCAGACCAGGATTCTGGTCCACCTTGGCCTTTACTGATTTTCTCTGGGCCTATGGCCAAGTCATACCATTGAAGTCCAGGTTTGGCTGGACCAACAGAGATCATGGAAAGGATTTTATTTTCTATATTTTTTTTATCATCCAAAAACTGTCTGTTATTCATTTTATCAACACTTACTGCCAAATAAAAGATGCGTCCCCAGGGGGCACAGTGGTAAAGAACCCACCCGCCAGTGCAGGAGATGCAAGAGACTCAGGTGTGGTCCTGGAGTCAGGAAGATCCCCTGGAGTAGGACATAGCAACCCATTCCAGTATTCTTGCCTGGGAAATCCCAAGGACAGAGGAGCCTGGTGGGCTACAGTTCATGGGGTTACAAAGGAGTCCGACATGACTGAGCACACAGCACGAGCACAAAGCATTAAGTGTTAACTCCCAGGAAGTTCGGTGAGGCTCCTCTTTGCTCCTGGAAGGGATTTTAGAGATGAGGAAATGAAGGCCTAGAGGACAGAAGGAACACAGTTAATGTAGACTCTGAGATAGCAATAGAGTCGGGCCTGGAAGCCACTCGCTCTGCTAAGTCCAGTGTCCATTCCCCACTTGATTGCTCACAGGGCAGATCAATGGCAGATTTTGCTGTGTAGTTGAACTTCATAGCCTCTATCAAGCTTGTGTATTTATTTTCAGTGAGCTGATCAATTCACCCTGAAACTATTCTTTCAAACAAAGTTAGGGATTAATAATACACAGTTAAACCAGTGGTATGAAGAAATGGTATGAATCCTATGTTACAAATGAGGACAGTTAGCCTCAAGAAAGCTGAACTTACTTGTCTAGGTTCTCACACCTGGTACGGAAGTTGCAGAGTGCACATTCAACTCAGATCTCTCTGAAGCCAAAGCCCATGCACTTACCTACTGAGAGCAAATTCCAGGTATAGTTAAGGAACTTTGCCTGGGTTCAAGGGTTCTACTAGAAGTCTGGGGTTCTGCCTGCCCCACTAAGAAAGGCCTTTAGGATAGAAGGGTATAGTATGAGGTGATGGCTCAGCTATTCAGGAGGTTCAATGCCCTCTTGGTGTTCTTGGCTATTTCGGTAAACCAGTTAAAATCTCAATCCCTCCCTAATTCTCTCCCTTTCTCCTTCCCTGAGGGGCACTGAGCCTGAAGAAAAGTCTTCACTCTCACCATGCCTATTTCCCCGACTGAAAACAGAGGTCAAGTAGAAATGTAGCTTCATAATTTGCAACTGATGGGAGAGAGCAGGGAATGCTCTGAGTGATGGTATTATATACAGTACGAAGGATGTGGGTCACCTTCAAGTTAAACAGCCTCCAGAGACTCCACAAGTTTCTCCCTCCTAGCCCTAATCCTCTTCAAGAGAATCAATGTTTTCACCTTACTTTAACTGAAATTAATATTTAAATCCCCATTACCACATAAAATGTCTTGTGCATTTCCATAGATTTACCAAATGTCTTTTGCATTTATTTTTTTTTTCATAAAGATCTATCTTAATCCAATACTGCTCCATCTCCATTAAGGCATCTCCTTTAAAGGCTAGCCCCATAAGAATGCTCCTTAAGTGGCTGCAATTTCACCCCCATGTCAGCTGGAGAATTCTAAAGATAAATGATAGCTACAATCTCGTGAGCACCTACTGTGTGCCATGCCTCTTACACAATGATAGATTATATAATTTAAATTATAATTTTGGTTACTGAAACTGAAATTCCCCAAATTGCAATGGTTAAATGATATTAAATTTTATTTCTCTCTCATTTAATAGTCAAGGAGTAAGCTGCCCAGGGTTGGTATGGGGTCTCCAGGATACCAGAAATCCCAGGTTCCTTTAATCTTGTTGCTCTGCCATCTTTACATATTGCCCTCATTAACCTTGTCCACGATGGTGCATTGCTACATTCCAGCCAGCTGGGAAGAGAGATGGAGAAAAAGAACGCCCCTTTCCTTTAAGGATGTGAACTTATGAATAGCATAGTTGTACATTTCCCATTAGCCAGCTGCAAGGGTGGCTGAAAATTGTAATCTTTAATCTCCTTGGGTGGCACAGACCCAAGGAGAAATCAGAGGTTCTAATTCCATCGATATAGGTCTCTTGCACTGCAGGCATATTCTTTACCATCTGAGCCACCAGGGAAGCCCAATTCCATACACAAAGATAATGATATGTTAATACATACTATATCAGATGTTTCTAAAGGAGATCAGGCCACAAGATTTTTGAACCTATGATAAGAAAAGGCTGAAAAGAAAATTCTCTGAGAGAAGTACAGCTTTACCTGGACTGGAATCTCCATGCCTCATTTCCAGCTTTACTTAATATAAAATAACCTCAAAGATGGGATGTGGGATTGTTCTGTCTATGAGCAGGGACAGGTTACAGCCCTGTGGGTGGGGCTGGAGTTTTCCCTGAAAAGAGAGGTTCCTGCAGTTAGACCTCCTGGAGGGTGGTCAGTCCTGGAGCAGGAAATAAGAATTCTGAAAACAGATCTTAAATGAGAAGGATGGAAAGTGGTCTCCTCTGTGAACTGGGGGTCAGCTGGGCCTGGACTCAGTGCAGAGATGCCTGGAGTATTTCTGGTGAGGGAAGGGGGGGACTCTAGCCCAGCATGGTGAAGCAGGCTGAGAGAGACATAGAGAGCCAGGCATTCAAGAAAAGCTGAGGACACATCTGGACCAGTTCAGTCATGTGTGTGTGTGCATGTGTGTGAGTGTGTGTTCAGTTGCTCAGTCGTGTCCAACTCTTTGTGACCCCATGGACTAGACCTCTAGGTTCCTCTGTCCATGGAATGTTCCAGGCAAGAATACTGGAGTGGGTTGCCATTTTCTACTCTAGGGCATCTTCCCGACCCAGGGGTCGAAATTGCATCTCTTGCATCTCCTGCATTGGCAGGTAGATTCTCTACCACTGTACCACCTGGGAAGCCCCTGTTCAGTCATAATTATTCTCTATATTATTTCCTTCTCAACTAGCCCCAGGTTGCCAATAAATGCTTGTTATTAGCTAATATTGATCTCTGCTCTAATGGGGGAATGAAGGCAAAGTGCCTACACCACACTTAGGGGGAAGTAGGCGTGTAACTCTAGCCTTCCTTCAGACCTTCAAATATGCCACATCCCTTCCTGCCTTCCCTGGTGGCTCAGAGGTTAAAGCGTCTGCCTCCAATGCAGGAGACCCAGGCTCGATCCCTGGATTGGGAGGATCCCCTGGAGAAGGAAATGGTAACCCACTCCAGTATTCTTGCCTGGAGAATCCCATGGACGGAGAAGCCTGGTAGGCACTGTCCATGGTGTCGCAAAGAGTCGGACATGACTGAACAACTTCACTTTCATTTTCCTGCCTCAGGGCCTTTGCACATCTCTCTGCCTGGAAGGCTGGCCTCCACCCACTTTGTCTGTACATTCCTACTGAGTCTGACCTATCACTGAAAATGTCACTTCTTCAAGAAAACCCTCCTAATTGTCACCCTCAGACCAGGTAGATGCTTCCTATGTTCTCTCATAATCCCCTAATTATCATATTCATGATTTGCAGTTACATACTTATTCATGGGATTGTTTGATCAGTATCTTTCCCTCCTGTGCTGTGCTGTGCTTAGTTGCTTAGTTGCTGTGCTCTTTACAACCCCATGGACTGCAGCCTGCCAGGCTTCTCTGTCCATGGGGATTTGCTGAAGAGGGTTGCCGTGCCCTCCTCCAAGGAATCTTTCCAACCCAGGGATCCCACATTATAGGCAGATTCTTTACCATCTGAGCCACCATGGAAGCCCTCTCTCTCTCCTACTAGACTGTAAGTACAAGGAGAGGAAACATATTCAATTTTTCTCACTCTTCAACTTCCAGCATCTAAGACAGTTCCTGGCATGTAGTAGGTACTCAATAGAAATGTGTGGAATGAATGCTGAGAATGGTGTCCCATCACAGAGGCCAGAGTACTTGGGCTCATCAGCAGAGCACATCAGCAGAGCAGTCTTGAGGACCAGAGTATTGGCCCTCAAGGGACTTTGCCACAGTGGCATGAAGGGAAGACAGGGACAGAAACACTGGCAATTCAGAAGGTCCCCTAAGAGCTTCTCAGAAATACTTCAGGAGACACACTGGGGCATAAGGGGCCTAACCTGGAAGGCTCTTATGTCCTCATCATCTAGATTCTACACATGGAAATGATCTCATCTAATTCTCTAAGCATCCTGTGGGACAGGTGTTTTTATCTCCAATTAATAGATGTGAAAACTGAGATCCAGAAATGTTTGAAAACCACTCAATGACATACAGTCGGTAAATGAAGTCTGGGTTCAGACTCCTGTCATCTCCAAAGATCACCCTCATGCTACCCATCCGGTTTGTTCCCCAGAGAAACAAAAGGAAATGGGAAAAAACTACAAAGTCAACTCACTGAAACAACTCAAGTGTCAACTGTTTGCAGCTCATGGCTGGTCCAGGAGGCCTTTCCTTCTGCATGAATGTTTCTGCGGTTGAATACCCCTAGCCTACTCCCAGACCTCTGCTACTTAAGCTTGACACTTACTACTTTTCGTGACATTTGGTTCCAGTTATGCCCTTTGGCTTCTGCCAGCAGACTCTCAGGTTTCCATATCTTTGAAGGCTGCTACTGTCACTTCCCTGTGAAACTACCTTTCTCCCAGCCTAGCTGGATTTCTCTTTTTTCTTTCATGCTTTGGGGTCCTGTGAACACATCTATGCTGCTTTAAGGCTAGCAACCCAAACAGATGCCTAAGTAGACCTGGTCTTTCCAAAGTACAGTTTTGCAAAGCTTCTGAAATCTGCATCTGTTCCATCAAGCATTTCTGCTTCAGGGGGTTTATCTCAAGAACTTAATCAGACAGATGTGTAAAGATGTCAAATCAGGGATTTTTTACTGGCAGAAATATTTGCAACAGTAAAAATATGGAAACAACCAAATATCCAATAATAGGGGATCAGTAAAATAAATGGAGAGACATCTATACAATGATATACATTAAAATGTGCATATATGTCATTAGAATGACATATACAGACTTTTGCTGATGTTGAAAAATATTCACAATGAGAAAAAGTAGGTTCAGAAGCAAATTGTATAATATGATTTCATTTCTGTTACAATCAGGTTCATTTGTTGATTCAATAAAATGTATTGAGTGGTTGCTCTTTATCAGATGCTATAAGAGTTGGGGATATAGCAGTGAACAAAATTAAGATTGTCCATCAGGAAATCACCAATCCATTGACCAGTCTCTGCTGGTGACCACTGAGGTCAAACTCTGAGCCTCCATTTTCTCATCTATCAAGAAAGAATAATAAGAGTTATCTACAGAGATGTGAGGAGGTTAAACACGAATGAAAACAAGGGTTCAATAAATGTAAGAGAGTGTATTTATCACACCAAAATCTACTACTCCCTACTACTCCCATTTACCAGGGATTATTGTGATCTTGGGGCTTCCTTGGTGGCTCAGACAGTGAAGAATCTGCCTAGCAATGCAGGAGATTGGGGTTCAATCCTTGAGTTGGGAAGATCCCTTGGAGAAGGAAATGGCAATCCACTTTAGTATTCTTGCCTGGAGAATTCCAAGGACAGAGAAGCCTGGAGGGCTGCAGTCCAAGAGTCAACACAACTGAGCAATTAACACTTAAAAACTTATTGTGATCTTATGTAAAAACCCTGAGGCTGCGTCTCAAGTTTTAGTCTCAACAAAACTATCAAATACCTCATATGAAAGAAAGAAAAAGTGAAGGTGTAGTCACTCAACCTATGTCGACTAGGATAAATCACTACATTCAGTCACTTCAATCAGTTGGTTAGTTAGTCATTCAACAACACTTACTGAGCATCTACGATGTCTCCTTCCATAGCCTCAAAGTTTCTACACCCTTTAGGCCCTACCGTCACTCTGTTCTGTTCTCCTACCACCAGCTTCCCAACTCTGGCCTTCTCGAAGTTTCTCAAACACAGTAAGTTTGTTCCCATTTCAAGACCTGGTGTTTCCTCTTCTTTCTGTATGTCATAACTGGCACTTTCTATTCTCCCAGTCTCAGTTTGAATATCTCCTCTCAGAAAAGTCCTCAGCATCCTAGGGCATCCTAGACCCCTGCTCACAGCTCAACTCTGGTGTCTTCATAACATTACTACGATCTTAAGATCAAATTTATTTTCTTGTTTATTATCTGTCTTCCTCAATATAATGTAAGCTCCAGGAGAGCAGACACCTACTTTGTCTAGTTCATTGTTGTACTCTAGCTCTTAAAACTGTACCTGTAATATAATGGATGTTTAATGAATCAGGTCAGAGGAAAGAATGAAAGGATGGGCCTGGCCCTTTACTAAGGCAGAGGACACACCCATGAACAGGACACACATAATTTGTTGTAGTCATCACCTTGTGATGTCTAGTTTCTCTGTCCTCCAAAAGGGAACTATTCTTGCCCCTGTCTTACCTGAGAATTCTTTATAGTTTCGAAACTAACATTCATTTAAATATGCACAGCCCCCATCATATTCTTTCTTCAAGATTGTCCTGCCAAAGTGCTGAGTAATTATCTTTTAGGAGTTACAATGGCTCCAAATTTTGATTAAGCGTTTTCCTGGCTTTTAAGATGCCAGGCCAGACTATTAGGCTGTGTTCTGCTACGGCATTACTCAACGCAGTGATTGACTGAGACAGACTTTGTCCTCCACTTACTTTGCAGTTATTTCCTTAGTATTTTGATCCAGGCAAGAAGTATGACATTATTGATTTGCTCTGCTCCATGCACCAACTGCCTCATCTGCAAGAACAGGAATCTTTATGGCTTCAATAATTTCCCGGAGTGCAGAGAACTCTTTTATATTTTTGCTTGGCGCTTTGCAATTCTGTAAATTTTTTATGGACTCTGAGGTTAAGTTTTGTCCTTTGCTCTCAGGCTCATCGGCATGTCTGCTTGTGCTCTATGAAAGAAACTGACCCCTTTGGTACCCAGTTTTGTTGCAGGCCATTCTTATCATCAGACAGGGAGGGAGAGAAGAAAGAGGAATAGATTAGAATTCTAGAATAGAATAGAATTCTAGAAGAATAGAACTCTATATTCTTTTTACTGGAAAAAAAAAAAAAAAGCAGCTCAGTAAAGTTTAGTGATTTACCTAAAAGAACCCCTATTAGTAGTGAATAATAAGTGAGAAGCATTCTTCTGCTTCTGGGGCCATCATTGGTGGTCTTCACCAATATTTTGCTCTTTCTGAGCACAAAATAGGGTTCCCTTTCTTTGACCTGACCAAGGCCGTGAGATTTGCAGGGGCCAATATAATGTGAGTGGAAGTGAGCTGTGTCGCTTCAGGTGGAAGCCATCCAGAGTGTCAAGATGGTAGTGTCTCCATCTACCTGCATCTCTGAATGAGCCCAAGCTCATCAAGCAAACGAAAGGTCCAGTTTACTAGGAAAATATTCAGATCCCTTCCCAACTTGACCCTAAGCTTCCTTTCCAATCTCAACTCTCCACCACTCCCCTACCCCTGGTGAGATACTCCTTCCATGTCATTAACCTCTTTCCCTGCACAGATTTATTAATTCTTTGTTTGCACAGTCATTCATTCAAAAAATGCCTACTGGGTTTCTGGTATGTTCAAAACATGCTGTGGCTTCCGTGTATCAAACTGTTGCCTATATTTCTTTATTCATGTTTCAAAGTTCAGATCAAAATCCTTTCCATTAAGAAGGCTTGTCTAACACCACTTTTTCCCAAAGCACATTTAGCCTCTTCTTTCTTCTGGGTGTTGATAACATTTTGTAGGTTTTTCTTTTACCTATTGTGCTTATGGTACTACAAATACTGTTTCATATATTTGTCTCTTTCACTAGACTGTGAACTCTTTGAAGGTAGGGATCATGCTGGAGTCATCCTGAGCTCTAATACCTGACTCATAGTTTATGCTCAATAAATACTAATGGATGGAGGAATGGACAGTGTCAATATTCTGTTTCTGCTTTCAACATCCCAGCAGCATCTTAGCTCTCCAAGGCGTAAAATGGCACCCAGAGTCCCAGAAATATGGTTGAGCTGGAAATCTGGGTGTGTCTGATTTATAAACATACCAGGTAAGTGAGGATGAGGAGCTATTTAATAACTTTGCACCTGTCTGGACAAGAAGCAGCAGAGAGAGACTCCAATAATGAGCTAATACATCTGCTTGATAGAAGGCACTTTGAGATTGGCTTGCTTAGGGGAGCAAATGCCACTTAATGAGCAGGAATCACTCTCTCAGAGGCCCTGGAAAATAATTATGCCAGTGGGGATGTTCTCCTTCTCTGCTTATATTTCAAACATAACAAGTCACGAACCACCCTCCAGAGTCCAAGCTTGGATCCCAGTGGTAGTGTATAACGAGACTCAGGCTGTGCAGCAAGGCCTGTCATTTCTGCAAGAACATCAGCACTATTGATCTGTGGAAGCAACCCTGAGTCAGCTGAGCCTTCAGACAGCCACGCCCTCACCCTACAGTTACCCTCTCCTCATGCTTGTGTCAACACAGAGCCTGGGCTTTCTGTATTAGTTTCCTCAACCACACATGACATAATCCATAGTTTCCGTTTTAAATATTTATAGAAAACTTGGAGAGAAAACATTCTCTTTTGAACAGGCCTTCTAATTTCATTTAACAGTGAATGTCAGAGCAATGAATGCTCTGCAAAGGAATTTCTCTCTTGATTGTCAATCTGTAGCAAGTAGAATGGAGAGCAGGAAGCTGCGCATTCTTTTACCTAGATTCATTCTCCATTCTCTTCACTACCAAAGATCTGAAGTCTCCTATTAAGGGGAAAACAGCTGAGAAATCACCGTTTCATAGACTTCTAGTATTTTTTGGATTGTAAAAATGTATATCCCTTTCAATAATTTCAGGATATAGATAAAATTGAGGGCTTCCCAGGGGGTGCTAGTTGTAATGAACCTGCCTGCCAATTCAGGACCCAGAAGAGACTCGGTTTCAATCCCCGGGTTGGGAAGATCCCATGGAGGAGGGCATAGCTGCCCAGTTCAGTATTCTTGCCTGGAGAATCCCATGGACAGAGGAGCCTGGAGGGCTACAGTGCATAGTGTCGCAAAGAGTCAGACACCACTAAAGTGACTTAGCATGCACACATGCATAGATAATATTATATAGAAGAAAATAAAGGCTGCCTTTAATCCAGCACACAGAAATAATGATTATTAACAATTTGATGCCTAATCTTTTAGATCTTCTTCCAGAAAAGGATTATATTATTTGTTACTAAAATAGGATTGTATTATGCAAACTATTTTGCAAATGTCTTTTTCCTAATTATAGTTACAGTATAGAGATCTTTTTTTGCATGGAAGTGTGTTTTTCTAATGCACATAACTTAAAAAAAAAAAGTTTTTTTAATTGAAGGATAATTGCTTTACAGAATTTTGTTGTTTTCTGTCAAACCTCAACATGGAATCAGCCATAGGTATATATATATCCCCTCCCTTTTGAACCTCCCTCCCATCTTCCTCCCCATCTTACCCCTCTAGGTTGATACAGAGCCCCTGTTTGAGTTTCCTGAGACATACAGCAAATTCCCGTTGGCTATCTATTTTACATATGGTAATGTAAGTTTCCATGTTACTCTTTCCATACATCTCACCCTCTCCTCCCCTCTCCCCATGTCCATATGTCTATTCTCTATGTCTATTTCTTCATTCTAATGCACATAACTTTTAATAGCTGTATGTTATTCCACTGTATAACAGTACAAGAGATAACTAATCAATCCCCTGTCACTGGACACTTAGATTGTTCCCAACTGTTCATTATTATGTAAAAAATAACTTAAAGATGTAGTGAGTATCTACAGACAGATGAGTGCCTTTCTCTTACTATTTCTTTCATATAAATTTCTTGATGTGAACCTGTGTTTTCAGAGGATATGGGTCTCTTAAAGACTTTGACTCCCATTACAAAAAGAAAAAAAACAGAAAATAAATGTTCAGTTTGCTTTCACAAACAGTGCATGACCCTGCTATTTCCTAGCAAACGTCACATCAGCTCTGTGTATGAGCCATCTTTATTTTTTGACAATCTGATGGCAGAAAAAAATCGTGATACCATTACTGTTTCCTTTTTAATACATTAATACATTTCATTAATATTAAGTTTATTAAACACATTTTTGTGAATGTGTATATTAGGCATCTTGTTCATTTTTTCCCATTGGAGTAACTTGGTACACTGCCATTTTAAATGTTAAAGATCGATATGCTGTAAATACTCTTCTTAATGCGCCTTTTGTCCTTTAACTTTGTTCTCTTTGCTGTGCAGATTTTCAATTGTGTGTAATAAAGGCATTGATGTTCTTTCCTTTTGAAAATTTATTCGGGTCATACATAGTCGATTAACCTCTAAACAGCTGTAAATGTGCTAATTTTTGCTGTATAGCAGAGTGATTCAGCTACACATATATACACATCCTTTTACATATTCTTTTCCATTATGGTTTATGACAGGATACAGAGTATAGTTCCCTGTGCTATACAGCAGGATCCCGTTGTTTATCCTTCCTGTACATAATACTTCGCATCTGCTAATCCTAAACTGCCCATCTATCCCTCGCCCTCCCGTCCTCACTTGGCAACCACAGCCTGTTCTCTGTGTCTGTGAGTCTGTTTTGTAGATAAGTGTCTCATATTTTAGACTCCATATATAAGCGATATCATACGGCATTTATCTTTCTCTTTCTGACTTACTCCATTTAGTATAATAATCTCCAGGCCCATCCACATGGCTGCAAATGGCGCTGTTTCATTCTTTTCTATGGCTGAGTAGTATTCCATTGTATACAAGCACCACATCTTCTTTATCCATTCATCTGTTGATAGATATATCAATGTTTTTTCTTGATGGTTTCTGACTTTGATTTCAAAAGGCTTTCCTCTCTCTCAAGAGAATAGAACGTCCACCTATATTTTTCCATAAGAATTTTGTGTTTATTTGCTTATTTTTAAATAAATATTTAAACAATGTGAAGTTTATTTTGATATAAAGTATGAGGTAGGGGATCTAACTTTATTCTTTCCAATAAAGTTAATTCATTTTACAATTAACCCTTCCCTCTGTTCTGAAATACTTTTATGATATATAGACATTTTCTTAGAAGAAATCCATTCATTGCTCTTCTTTTTTCAGAAAATCCTTGAATATTTTTCAGCCATTTATTGTTCCAGATGAGTTTATTATTTTGTCAAGTGATAAAAATTCTGTTAATATTTAATTAATATCACATAATATTTATATCATTTTGGATAAACTGGCAAGTATTTGATACTGAAAACATAAGATCACATTTGTTTATCTCTTATACCCTTCAATAAAGATTTTCAATTTCATACAATACAGCATATGTTTCTTTTTTTTCATTTTAATTGGAGGCTAATTACTTTACAATATTGTGGTGGTTTTTGCCATACACTCACATGAATCCACCATGGGTGTACATGTGTTCCCCATCCTGAACCCCCTCCCACCTCCCTCCCCATCCCATCCCTCTGGGTCATCCCAGTGCATCAGCCCTGAGCTCCCTGTCTCATGCATCGAACCTGGACTGGCGATCTGTTTCACATATGATAATATACATGTTTCAATGCCATTCTCTCAAATCATCCCACCCTTGCCTTCTCCCACAGAGTCCAAAAGTCTATTCTTTACATCTGTGTCTCTTCTGCTGTCTCACATATAGGGTCATTGCTACCATCTTTCTAAATTCCATATATATGCTTAATATACTGTTACAATACAGCATATGTTTCTTACTAAAGTTTTATCTAGATACCCTGCATTTGTGCTCAGAATTTTATTATGATTTTATTTTATTATTAATTTTTATGATCTATAAGAAAGCTACTGGGAATTTTTGTGTATATTTTATATATACAATTGTTTATGAAGGTAATTATTTGGTGGTTAAAGCCATTTCATAAAGAAGGCTGAGCACTGAAGAATTGATGCTTTTGAACTGTATTGTTAGAGAAGACTCTTGAGAGTCCCTTGGACTGTAAGGAGATCAAACCAATCAATCCTAAAGGAAATCAACCCTGAATATTCATTGAAAGGACTGATGCTGAAGCTGAAACTCCAATACTTTGGCCACCTGATGTGAACAGCCAACTCATTAGAAAAGACCCTAGTGCTGGGAAAGATTGAAGGCAGGAGGAAAAGGGGACAACAGAGGGTGAGATGGTTGGATGGCATCACCAACCAAATGGACATGAGTTTGAGCAAGCTCTGAGAAATGATGAAAGACAGCAAGGCCTGGCGTGCTGCAGTCCATGGGATTGCAAAAAGTCGGACATGACCGAGTGACTGAACAACAACAAAAGCCATCTCATGGTACTTCATAATTGCAATTATATAACAAACGGACATAAATCATGCAAACTCATCTGGAAATCCCACTGATAGAATAACAGTTGCCTGGCTTAGAAAGTCCACCAAGAATAGATGTATTAATCACATTTTTTTCATTTTCTGTATTATTATTATGCTTTGATATTTTGAGGACTTGTTGACTTGGAAAAGACTGTGCCTCTCAGAGCTAGTTAATTCCTAGAGACAGCAAACTACTCTCTTACAAGCATGCTTCTCATATGCAAACAACCCACCCTCCATGCACCTCCTTTACTGAGCTCTTATACTCTTGCCCATATTCTCCTGTTCTAATCACCCTACAGCCAGGTACTAGACAAGTCAGGTCATGAATTCCTCCTGTTCCTCTGCCTCTTGACCAACCATAGTTCTTCCCCAGGGTGGACCTGCATGGAGTGGCAGACCCCTTGCTCTTGGGAACTATAAGTAACAAACTATCTTTTCGGTCTGTTCAACATGTTTCAGTCTCCTGATCTACTGGCATCATCAGACTTGAATAATAAGGAAAAAAATACATTTTAAAACAATAAAATATCAGGAAGTATGATACCAGAGCAAAATGCTAGATTTTAGAGTCACACAGTCCTAGGGCTGAAATAAACTCCCTGGCTTGCTAGCAGGGTGACCTTAGACAAATAACTCACTTCTCCAGTACTCAAATTCTCTTCATAAGAAGTCATTTGGAAATGGAATGACTCACTGAAGTTCACCCAGGCAGTTGGTGGCTGAACTGGGATTCAAACCCATATGAGTTGGAATGCAGACCCACACTCCTGCCACTTAATTGCATTGTATTCCTTCTTGCTGTGTTGTGTAAGGGTCTTTCAGGGTCCAGCCACAATTCTGAGTCCTTGACACCATCATCCAAGTCTAAGACTAGAGTCTAAGATACAGAAGAAAAGGAGAAAAGACAGAGGCTTCTTTCTACTAACTAAAGCCTACCATTTTCATTAATAGAGAATTCTGGAGTTTTGTTGATTGAATGGAGCTACTCTGAGGTCAAGACATGCTGTATATGCCCAATGAATCATGAGACACACCAGCAGCAACTTGAATAAGCAGGAAGGCAACAGTAGGAGAGGTAGCTTGGATTAAAATGGCCCTCTGATAAAGGAGCCACTCCAAGGACTCACAGCCTCACCTCAGCTCTTGTGAAATGTACGCTAAAGGTTCTGCTTCTTTACATGCATTTACTGCTTACTTTAGAGCTTTCTTTACTGCATTTACTACTGGCTTTAGAGCATACTTTCCATTGAAACTATGGTAAAGAATTCATAATCACAAATTCATATAAACCCCACAGCAGTCCTGTGAGAAAGAAACAGTCATCACCTCCATTTTATACACTGGGAAGCTGGGATTCAGAGAATAGAGTCCAACTCAGGTCATATGTCTCAGAAGTGGCAGAGACAGGATTTGAATCTAAGCTTGCCTGGCTTTTAAAGCACTTTGCTCTACTGTCTTTCTTCTGATGTTCTCTGTGCCCATTCGCATTCTGGCATTTATATGTCCTAATTGGCTATTTGTTGATCTTATTGATCCAATAATGAGTCACTAGTGAACATTCATAACAGTGTAGGTGGTATGGTCAGTAGTTTTAGACTTTATGTTGCAATGTGTTTTATATTTTAACTGTTATTGTCAGTTGCTCTCCTGCTTGTCAGCATGGCTGCTGAGGTCTCATGGCATGTTCCATGAGGCCCTGGGTGTGTAAACCATGTCTTGACCTCAGAGCAATGCCACCGCAATACATAAGAGCTGACGTTGCTTTAAGGAGACATCTCATAAAGTCCAATGGGTTCTGTAGATGAAATAATCCCACACCCGTACAACCCCTATAACATAGGATGAGAGAGGATGCACATTTGATATTGGCCAACAAGGGAAAGACATAATTGTGCAGAAACATGTTGGCAAACAATCTAAAACCGAGTGTTCCTCTTTAGTATTTAGGGAGCTCACTGGTATTCTCCTGGGGCCTTTCACTAGAGGAGCAACTCTCACCAGCCAGCTCAGTGCTACCACTCATAACCACTGTTGGTGGGAGGTGCTGAGGTCAGAAGAGCTGTCAGAGTCCATATATTTCCAAATGCCAGCCCCACAGAGTGTCACTTCCCAGGCCTGAATTGGCTGCCTCTACACATCTACAGTACATGGTCCTCCGTGGGAGTCAGCAGAAGTGGTACTTGAGAGTGAGCAGGAACAAAAAATCTCTCTTCTGAAATGTTATGCATTAATGTTGAGAGCAACATCTAGCCCGGAAGCCAGGGATTCAAAGCCTTTGATTGGTGTGTGACCTCAGGAACCCAGGGCTGCCTGGGCTGGGTGAGGCTTACTCATCATCGACATTGTCACCGAAATCACATCCAAAAGGACACTGTTCTCTTCTAAGAACACCAGGTCACAGAGCCTGCAGAGTGTATGGTAAAACAGATTAAGAGGGCAAGAAAAATTTCCTGTGCCAAGACATTGGCCTCATTTTACATGGATTAGTACCCATGACTGAAGTCATTTCCTCTGCTTTGGCTGAGGAACTTGAAGACCAGAGCCGGGACCAGGCAAGACATTGGGAGAAGAGGCAAATTACATCTCGTGACTTTCTCTGGTTGCTTGCTGATGAGCAAAAATCCATGTGTTCTGACAGTGCCCAAAAGAAAGGGATGTTTGGGGATGTCTGCAGGGCTCAGCAACAGGGAAGCCATCATGTGGTGCAGAGCCTTGTTGAAGTAACACAGCACAGGGCTTAAGGGTACAGACTGAGCCAGGTTACTCTGCCACCTACTTCCCATCTCATCTGTAAAGTGGGGTTGCTGCTGCTGCTGCTGCTAAGTTGCTTCAGTCTTGTCCATCTCTGTGCGACCCCATAGATGGCAGCCCACCAGGCTCCCCCGTCCCTGGGATTCTCTAGGCAAGAACACTGGAGTGGGTTGCCATTTCCTTCTCCAATGCACGAAAGTGAAAAGTGAAAGTGAAGCCGCTCAGTCCTGTCCGACTCTCAGCGACCCTGTGGACTGCAGCCTATCAGACTCCTCCATCCATGGGATTTCCCAGGCGAGAGTACTGGAGTGGGTTGCCATTGCCTTCTCCAGTAAAGTGGGGTGCAGTGAGTTGAATAGTAGTTCCCAACAATGTCAAGTCCTCATCCCTAGAACCTCTGACTGTTGCCTCATTTGGTGAAGCTTTCGTGCTGCTGCTGCTAAGTCGCTTCACTTGTGTCTGACTCTGTGCGACCCCATAGACGGCAGCCCACCAGGCTCCGCCATCCCTGGGATTCTCCAGGCAAGAACACTGGAGTGGGTTGCCATTGCCTTCTCCAATGCATGAAAGTGAAAGGTGAAAGTGAAAGGTGAAAGTGAAGTCGCTCAGTCGTGTCCAACTCTTAGCGACCCCATGGACTGCAGCCTACCAGGCTCCTCCATCCATGGGATTTTCCAAGCAAGAGTACTGGAGTGGGTTGTCATTGCCTTCTCCAGTAAAGTGGGGTGCAGTGAGTTGAATAGTACCTCCCAACAATGTCAAGTCCTCATCCCTAGAACCTCTGACCATTGCCTCATTTGGTGAAGCTTTTGTAGACGTGATTAAATTAAGGACCTTGAGATGAGGAGCTTACCCTGTATTGTCCTGGTGGACTCTAAGGGCCATCATAAGTGTACTTATAAGGGAGCTCTTATTTGACTCAGACACAAACAAGATGAGAAGGTGATGTGACCACAGAAGCAGAGGCTAGAATGTGTGGCTATAAGCTAAGGGATACTGACAGCTGGAAGCCTCCAAGGCTGGAACAGAAAAGGAAAATATCCTCATCCAGAGTCTTAGCAGGAACACAGCCCTCCAAAACCTTGATT
This sequence comes from Bos grunniens, assembly GCF_055505025.1. Taxonomy (NCBI): domain Eukaryota; kingdom Metazoa; phylum Chordata; class Mammalia; order Artiodactyla; family Bovidae; genus Bos; species Bos grunniens. The sequence continues at coordinate 24,860,125 of NC_141189.1, forward strand.
TCAGACTCTGGCTTCCAGAACTACAAGAGAATAAATTTCTGTTGTTTTAAGCCACCAAGCATGGGTGATTTGTTAAAGCAGCCTCAGGAAACTAATATATGGGGATTATATTTGCTACCCCTAAGGGCTATTGTAAGAATTACATGATTCAATATGTCTACAGAATTTGTAACAGTACCTGACACGTTAAAGTGCTATAACAACCTTTACCAGGTAAGTATCAACACTATTATTTTTAAATGGGGAAGAAACCAAGTCTCAGGGAGGCCCATGCAATACTAAAGTCTGAGTGCTCTTGATTGAGTTCAAGTCTCAGAACCCTAAACTCCAGCAGGAGCTTGAGGAGGTTCCAAGAGCCAAAGGTCAGAATAAAATTACACAGTCATACTTAAAACCAGGCCCGGGGTCAGGCATCTAGCACAACTCCGACCTCCTACTCCTGTATCATTGTTCCTTCCATGGGAGCTGGGTCAAGAGCAGGGAACTTTCCTTCCTCTGAGCTCAACCACATCCTACCATCTGCTCTAGTCATGTCTGAGGCCTGTCCTAGCCAGGCCCATAACAATAATAACTGCAGTCATAATAACAATAATAGCAGCCAGGCCCATTACAATGATAAAAACTTTTATTTTTACTTAAAGTGTGCCAGACTTTGAACTAAGTACTTTAGACCTTTTAATACACCTAATCCTTAATCGCTGTACCCATTTTACAGATAAGGAACTTGAGGTTCTGATGAGTTAAATGGCATGCCCAAGACTGAATGGAATTCAAATCCAGGTTCATCCCTCCACCTGTCTTTCAGTACAGCAATCTTCCTCATCATGAGAACACCTTAGAATATGGCAGGCACCTTGCCAGGGTCTCCACTTATACTTTCTGAGTCCTCTTAGGATCCTTGTTTCACAGATGAGGACACTGATATGCTATCAACACAAGCTGCCCAAGGTTACCCAGGAAACTCCAAACTCTTGACTCTAGAGCCCCAGCTCAACCTCTGGCAGGCTCCTTCCTCCTCCGTTATAGCACCGGCTCCTGTACAAACAACCAGCAGCTCAGAATTGCAGAGGAACACTAAATCCATTCTCAAATCAGCCTTCTTCCCTCAAGATGAGTGTAGGCCAGCTAAATGGGAAGCCATAAGGCTGGGTGTGCACATAGTATTTCTAACTTATGTTGACGCTTAGTCCTTGAAATTTGCAGAACCACGAAATGCTTTGCAGGAACCAGCAATGATAGGTCTTCATGGGGCTGGGAAGGCTTTCTCTGTGCTTCATCAGAGAGGCAGTTTGTGGTGGTTGTCTTCATAGAAGAAGGTCACTCACTGCACTCCTTTCCCAATCCTCATAAGCCCAACTCTGGTGGGGAGCCCCCAGCCCAGTGGGAGACCCCCACCCTGGACTTGAGCCTTGAGGTTTCTCTTTTCTGCAGCCCTGAAGTATTTCTACCTAGTGACTGAAGCTTCTTTTAATCTTTCTCACACTTGTCTTTCCCAGCTAAGACTAGAGCAGCTTAAGAGTGTATGGCTGGGTTTTTCACTTTTTTTTTTAATACCAGAAGAGGCTTATAGAACCAGCTGGAGAAGAGCTGATGAGAGTTTGCGGATTCACCTGCGGGGTCACTGAGCAGCTTATGGCATTTTGCACACATTGTCTCACTTCATCCTCATAGCAAACCTGTGAAGGAAGTATTATCTCTGTTTTCTAGCTCCAAGTCCTTTCAACGATCCTGAAGATGAGGATGATGATGCTAATAACAAAGCCACTTGACACTGACTTCTGACTCTACAGCAGACACTGTTGTAAAAGTTCTTCCTACTTGAACTCATTTAATCCTCACAACTACCTCACTGGATATTACAATTATGATGATTACTATGAGGTATTGCTAGTCCCAAATTACTGATGAGGAAACCGAGGCCCAGGTGGGTTAAATAAGGTCATACAGCTGATAACTGGAAAAGGAATGAGTCATACTCAGGTGATTGACATCTGGGATTGACTAATCATTGCACACTGGCTGATTGCCTGTTTGTGTAAATAAAGTTGACTGGAACACAGCCACGCCCATTTGTTTTCTTACTGTCTATGGCTACTTTTCTGTTATAACAGCAGAGCTGAGTAGTTGAAGCAGAGATTATTGGCCTGCAAAACCTAAGTACTTACCATCTGCCCCTTTACAGAAAGCTTGCTGACCCCTGGTCTAACACCGGAAAAGGAGGCCTGTGGCATTCTCTAAGAAAGCCAAATGCCATCTCCATAAGCATGTTTTTTCCAAAACCCAGGTGGTTGGAGGCAAACCCTCAGGCCTCAGCATCAATTATATCTGCGCTGAAATCCCCTAGCTGATATATTGTCTCACAGCACCTTGAGTTGATTTATAAATTTAAGGATGACTATTTATTTCCTGGGGTAGAGGTGGGGGTTTCTGTGTATGAAGGCCATTATATGAAATACCACAGAACAGGAGTACACAACAAATGCTCAGAACTCATCTCTGTCTCAGGTGAAGCGGGAGACTCCATCATCTCTCCTTCATCCTCAAAGAAGTTTCAGCTCCATCCTCCATCATCCATGGAGAAATAACACCTGTTATGCCACTGAAGTACAAAACATTTCCCATCTATTTCACATTTGCAGGTGATCATCAATACAGAGAGAATGCTTGGATCTCCAGCATAGCCAGCCACCTCCCTGGTGGGCAAGGAGGAGGGGGGGGAAGAAGACTGAGGAGGGAAAGAGAGTAGGGGACAAGCTGAGGGAAGAGGGGGAGGAGGAGGAGGAAGAGTGAGGGAATGAAATGGAGCTAAGACTCAATCCCTCTTCTGAAAGCTGGGGGCCTCTTTGCTGTCTTTCAGTCACAAAGTTATGTCCGACTCTGCGACTCCATAGACTACAGTGTTTGAGGCTTCCCTGTCCTTCGCTATCTCCCAGTTTGTTCAAAATCAAACCCACTGAGTTGATTATGCCATCCAACCATCTCATCCTCTGCTGCCCCCTTCTTCTTTTGCTTTCAACCATTCCCAGCATCAGGGTTTTTTGAATGAGTCAACTCTTCACATCAGATGGCCAAAGTATTGGAGCTTCAGCTTCAGCATCAGTCCTTCTAATGAATATTCAGGGGTTTATTTCCTTTAGGATTGACTGGTTTGATCTCTTTTCAGTCCAAGGGACTCTCAAGAGTCTTCTCTAGCACCACAATTCAAAATAAATTCTTCAAACTTTTTTTTTTCTTCTAATTTTATTTTATTTTTAAACTTTACATAATTGTATTAGTTTTGCCAAATATCAAAATGAATCCGCCACAGGTATACATGTGTTCCCCATCCCAAACCCTCCTCCCTCCTCCCTCCCCATACCATCTCTCTGGGCCGTCCCAGTGCACCAGCCCCAAGCATCCAGCATCGTGCATCGAACCTGGACTGGCAACTCGTTTCCTACATGATATTTTACATGTTTCATTGCCATTCTCCCAAATCTTCCCACCCTCTCCCTCTCCCACAGAGTCCATAAGACTGTTCTATACATCAGTGTCTCTTTTGCTGTCTCGTACACCGGGTTATTGTTACCATCTTTCTAAATTCCATATATATGCGTTAGTATACTGTATTTATGTTTTTCCTTCTGGCTTACTTCACTCTGTATAATAGGCTCCAGTTTCATCCACCTCATTAGAACTGATTCAAATGTATTCTTTTTAATGGCTGAGTAATACTCTATTGTGTATATGTACCACAGTTTTCTTATCCATTCATCTGCTGATGGACATCTAGGTTGCTTCCATGTCCTGGCTATTATAAACAGTGCTGCGATGAACATTGGGGTACACGTGTCTCTTTCCCTTCTGGTTTCCTCAGCGTGTATGCCCAGCAGTGGGGTTGCTGGATCATAAGGCAGTTCTATTTCCAGTTTTTAAGGAATCTCCACACTGTTCTCCATAGTGGCTGTACTAGTTTGCATTCCCACCAACAGTGTAAGAGGGTTCCCTTTTCTCCACACCCTCTCCAGCATTTATTATTTGTAGACTTTTGGATCGCAGCCATTCTGACTGGTGTGAAATGGTACCTCATAGCGGTTTTGATTTGCATTTCTCTGATAATGAGTGATGTTGAGCATCTTTTCATGTGTTTGTTAGCCATCTGTATGTCTTCAAACTTTTTTATGGTCAACTGCTCACATTCAGTACATAACTACTGGAAAAACCATAGTTTTACTATATGGACCTTTGTTGGCAAAGTCATGTCTTTGCTTTTTAAAATGCTGTCTAGGTTTGTCATAGCTTTCCTTCCAAAGAGGAGGCCTCCATCACTATCAAATCCCTTATTATTATACATTGGAACTGACAAATAGATTCAAGGGATTAGATCTGGTTGACAGAGTACCTGAAGAAATATAGATAGAAATTCATAACATTGTACAGGAGGCAGTGACAAAACATCTCAAAGAAAAAGAAATGTAAGAAGACAAAATGGTTGTCTAAGGAGGCTTTACAAATAGCTAAGGAAAGAAGAGAAGCAAAAGGTAAGGGAGAAAGGGAAAGATATACCCAACTGAAATGCAGAGTTCCAGAGAATAACAAGAAGACATTCTTAGTGAACAATGCAAACAAATGGAGGAAAACAATAGAATGGGAAAGACTAGAGATGTCTTCAAGAAAATTGGAGATATCAAGAAAACATTTCACGCAAGGATGGGCATGATAAAAGACAGAAAGAGTAAGGACCTAACAGAAGCAGAAGAAATTAAGAAGAGGTGGCAAGAATATACAGAACTATACAAAAAAGATCTTAATGACCCAGATAACCTTGATGGTGTGATCACTCACCTAGAGCCAGACATCCTCAAGTGTGAAGTCAAGGGGGTCTTAGGAAGCATTACTTTGAACAAAGCTAGTGGGAGTGATGGAATTCCAGCTGAGCTATTTCAAGTCCTAAAAGATGATGCCATTCAAATCCTAAAGTGCTGAACTCAATATGCCAGAAAATTTGGAAAACTCAGAATGGCCACAGGATTGGAAAATGTCAGTTTTCACTCCAATCTCAAAGAAGGCAATACCAAAGAATGTTTAAATTACCACACAATTGTGCTCATTTCACATGCTAGTAAGTTTATGCTCAAAATCCTTCAAGCTAGACTTCATCAATACATGAACTGAGAACTTGCAGACGTACAAGTTGGGTTGAAAAAGGCAGAAGAATCACAGATCAAACTGCCAACATTCATTGGATCATGGAAAAAGCAAGGAAATTCCAAGAAAGCATCTATATCTGCTTTATTGACTATGCTAAAGCCATTGACTGTGTGTATCACAACAAACTGTGGAAAATTCTTAAAGAGATGAGAGTACCAGACCACCTTACCTGTCTCCTGAGAAATCTGTATGCAGTTCAAAAAGCAACAGTTAGAACCGGACATGGAACAATGAACTGGTTCCAAACTGGAAAAGGAGTGTGATAAGGCTGTATATTGTCACCCTGCTTATTACATGCAGAGTACATCATGGGAAATGCCAGGCTGGATGAATCACAAGCTAGAATCACAATTGAAGGGGGAAATATCAACAACCTCATATGCAGTGATACCACTCCAATGGCAGAAAACTAAGAGGAACTAAAGAGCCTCTTGATGAGGGTGAAAGAGGAAAATTAAAAAGCTGGCTTAAAACTCAACAGTAAAAAAATTGAGATCATGGCATCCAGTCCCATCACTTTATGGCAAATAGAAGGGGAAAAAGTCAAAGTAGTGACAGAATTTATTTGGGGGGGCTCCAAAATCATTGTGGACAGGGACTGCATCCATGAAATTAAAAGACACTTGCACCTTGGAAGTCTTTGCAACCCCATGGACTGTAGCCCTCCAGGATCCTCTGTCCATGGAATTCTGCAGGCAAGAATGCTGGAATGGGTAGCCATTCTCTTCTTCAGGGGATCTTATCAACCCAGGGATCAAACCTAGGTCTCCTGCATTGCAGGCAGCTTCTTGACCATCTGAGCCACCAGGGAGGCCCATGAGAGACCTAGTGGGTGTGTGCAGTTGCTTCAGTTGTATCTGACTCTTTGAGACACTATGGACTACAGCCTACCAGGCTCCTCTGTCCATGAGATTCCCCAGGCAAGAATACAGGAGTGGGTTGCCACATTCTCTTCCAGGGGATCTTCTCCATCCAGGGATCAAATTCAGGTCTCTTACACTGCAGGTAGATTCTTTAACGCTGAGCCACTGGGGAAGCCCTGACAAACCTAGACAGCATATTAAAAAGCAGAGTCATCATTTTCCAACAAAGGTCCATATAGTCAAAGTCACAGCTTTTCCAGGAGTCATGTATGGATATGAGAACTGGACCATAAGGAAGGTTGAAGAATTAATGATTTTGAATTGTGGTGCTGGAAAAGACTCTTGAGAGTCCCTTGGACACAAGGAGATCAAACTAGTCAACCCTAAAGGAAATAAATCCTGAATTTTCATTGGAAAGACTGTTACTGAAACCCGAAGCTCCAATTCTTTGGCCACCTGACGTGAAGAGCTGACACACTGGAAAAGACCCTGATTCTGATGAAGATTGAAGACAAAAGGAGAAGGGGATGACAGAGGATGAGATGGCTGGATAGCATCACTGAGTCAATGGACATGAATCTGAGTAGACTCTGGGATATAGTGAAGGACAGGGAAGCCTGGTGCACTGCAGTCCCTGGGGTTGCAGAGCTGGATGCAACTTTGTGAATGAACAACAGTCACCCCCCTGGCTTCCTCAGTGTCTGAGTGGCCCCACCTCCAAGTTCAACAAAGATCCCTTTAGAACCTGGAGACAGAGTTCTCAGGCTCCCAGAGCAAATTGCTTCCACAGAGTGTTTTAATAATGGAAGTTCTGCACATGAGAAAAAGACTCTAATCCACCTGCAGTGTCCATCTCCCACCCCTCTCTGGAACTGTCAAGGGGAGAGAAAATCAGACATGCTATTAAAGACTGACTGCCCTGAACAACTTCCCAGGGGCACCTCCAGGAGGGCAGTACCACCAAATAGTAATAGCATAGATTTATTGAGTACTTACCATTTAATACCATAATAACCCTGTGAGGAAGGACTATAATCTCCACTTTACAAATGAAGATGCTGAGGCACAGAAGGTAGAAGATCCAGCACTGCGAGAGAATACCTTTCCATTGTTATAAGTCACCCAACCTTGCAATTTGTTATAGCAGCCACATGAAACTAACACAATGGCTTCACACATGACCTGGCATGTAGTAGGGAAGGCCATTAAATCTCACCACCCCAGACCAATTCAGATCAATTGCTAACACCTGGAAGTACTGAGTCTGGACTCCTTGGGAAAGAAGAGCACAGCTGATTGTGTCATAGGTAAGGAAATAAGTGATCAAAGTGAAAGAGGAGAGTGCAAAAGTTGGCTTAAAACTCAACATTCAGAGAACTAAAATCATGGCATCTGGTCCCATCACTTCATGGCAAATAGATGGGGAAGCAATGGAAACAGTGACAGACTTTACTTTTTTGGGCTCCAAAATCACTGCAGATGGTGACTGCAGCCATGAAATTAAAAGACACTTGCTCCATGGAAGAAAAGCTATGACCAACCTAGACAGCATATTAAAAAGCAGAGACATTACTTTGTCGACAAAGGTCAGTTTAGTCAAAGCTGTGGTTTTTCCAGTACTCATGTATGGATTTGAGAATTGGACTATAAAGAAAGCTGAGTGCCAAAAAAATTGATGCTTTTGAACTGTGGTGTTGGAGAAGACTCTTGAGAGTCCCTTGGACTGCAAGGCAATCCAACCAGTCAATCCTAAAGGAAATCAGTCCTGAATATTCATTGGCAAGACTGATGCTGAAGCTGGAACTCCAATACTTTGGCCACCTGCTGCAAAGAACTGACTCAGTGAAAAGACCCTGATGCTTGGAAAGATTGGAGGCGGGACTAGAAGGGGACGACAGAGGATGAGATGATTGGATGGCATCACTGACTCAATGGACATGAGTTTGAGTAAGCTCCAGGAGTTGGTAATGGACAGGGAAGCCTGGAGTGTTGCAGTCCTTGGGGTCACAAAGAGTCGGACACGACTTAGTGACTGAACTGAAAAGGAAATAAGGGCTGCCATAGGTAACAAAATAAGGGCTGTTAACATGAATACTATGCATTTATATTTTCTATAAGGATGCACAATAAAAAGCTATTAAATTAAAAAACAAACTAGACTCCTGCAAAGAGAGTCCTCCTGAGATAGAGTATTGAGCTTGCCAGAGGCTCATCTCTAGTCTTGCAGTGACCCTGGGAAGAGCCACCAGAGACTAGAAGCTCAGGTCTCTTCCTGCCCCATGGTTTCTGGTGGGGGCGGGGGAGGAGGAAGAGACCAGTGCATTTCTCAGATCGATTCCTTCCTTTCCTCACTGTCTCTACAGCCATCATCTCAGCCCATCCTCATCATCTGTACCCTCACCATGGTATCAGCCCAGCCAAGCCTCCTCCCCCCAGGGTTTCCCCTTCTTCCCCTTCAGCTTCTCCCACACAAGGCTGCTGCTGCTCGTGTGAAATACCACCACCCTGCTGTTACTCTGCTTGCAAACTCTTCACAGCCTACTCAGTGCCTTCAGTACAAAATCTAAACCTTTCCACTTGTTATTAAGTACTTTCATTCTCCCTTTATCCTAGTTCACCTCTACTTCAGACAAGCTGAGCTGACAAGATGAATGACTTGGGTGAAAGAAGCCAGGTCTTTGGCAAGGAATGACCCCAAGATGCCCAGTATAGTTTTTCCTGGTGTGTGTTTAGGAAAATACCAACTATGAAGATGTCAGCTGAGAGAGAGAATTCGGGACTCCAACTGGCTTCCAAGACTGAGAAATGTACCATCTCCCATGCAGACTGTCTAAAGAAAGTGGACTTCAGGAGTGCTTGATTCAACCACTCAGAAATGTTACCAAGGACCCAGGTTCTTTTCAATTCTCCTTTCAGTCACTGTCAGGGCTGGTGTCCCCAGATTTGTGTTACTTTATTTTCAGATGACAAACTTCCAGAACAAGAAGAGAGGTCATTTCTTCTCATTACTCTAATTTAGGAGCTGTAAGCTTTAACCTGATGTCCATAGCAAATTTTCTTTCACCTCCTCTTGGCTACTTTGGTGTCACAAGCTCATGTCAAACCATTCTCTGATCTGGGAGTGGGATTACCCCCGGACCAATCAGATTCACTCCTTATGGTGAGGCTGTGTTCAGCTTCCCCTCAGGTTGATGCCTGGGTTGGGGAGGGGAAGGTAATCAAAAGCAAAGGTCTGTTAGGAAGGTGCACATGAATGCTGGTGAAGGTTGAGGTGGGAGTTTAGGATAGGCGGCAGCCAGTGGTACTCATTCAGTTCAGTTCAGTCACTCAGTCATGTCCAACTCTTTGTGACCCCACAGACTGCACCATGCTAAGCTTCCCTGTCCATCACCAACTCCTGGAGCTTGCTAGAACTCATGTCCATTGAGTCAGTGAGCCATCCAACCATCTCATCCTCTGCTGTCCCCTTCTCCTCCTGCTTTCAATCTTTCCCAGCATCAGGGTCTTTTCCAATGAGTCAGTTCTTCCCATCAGGTGGCCAAAGTTTTGGAGCTGCAGTTTCAGCATCAGTTCTTCCAATGAATATTCAGGACTGATTTCCTTTAGGGTGGACTGGTGTGATTTTCTTGCAGTCCAAGAGACTCTCAAGAGTCTTCTCCAACACCACAGTTCAAAAGCATTAATTCTTCTAATCTTTCTAAGCTAAGCATCATGTATGGATGTCCAGCTCTGACATCCATACATGATTACTGGAAAAGCCATAGCTTTGACTAGACGGACATTTGTCAGCAAAGTAATGTCTGCTTTTTAATATGCTGTCTAGGTTGGTCATAGCTTTTCTTCCATGGAGCAAGTGTCTTTAATTTCATGGCTGCAGTCACCATCTGCAGTGATTTTGGAGCCCAAGAAAATAAAGTCTGTCACTGTTTCCATTGTTTCCCCATCTATTTGCCATGAAGTGATGAGACAGTATGCCATGATTTTAGTTTTCTGAATGTTGAGTTTGAAGCCAGCTTTTTCACTCTCCTCTTTCACTTTCATTAAGAGGTTCTTCAGTTCTTCTTTGCTTTCTGCCATAAGGGTAATGTCATCTGTGTATCTAAAGTTATTGATATTTCTCCTGGAAATCTTGATTCCAGCTTGTGCTTCATCCAGCTGGGCATTTCACATGATGTACTCTGCATATCAGTTAAATAAGCAGGGTGACAATAAACAGCTTTGATGTACTCCTTTCCAATTTGGAACCAGTTTGTTGTTCCATGTCTGGTTCTAACTGTTGCTTCTTGACCTGAATACAGATTTCTCAGGAGGCAGGTCAGGTGGTCTGGTATTCCCATCTCTAGAAGAATTTTCCAGTTTGTTGTGATCCACACAGTAAAAGGCTTTGGTATGGTCAATAAAGCAGAAGTAGATGTTTTCCTGTAACTCTTGCTTTTTCTATGACCCAATGGATGTGAGCAATTAATGGCAGTCATTACAGAAGAATTAAAGGCCGAGCCTTTTTTTACATCTTTAAGAAGATGCCCCATCTCAGCCACATCTATGCTAGTCTGAGGCACCATCATCTCTTGACATAGACATTGCAATAGCTCCTCTGTTTTCCCCACATTCTGTCTTTATGGCCCCGCCAACCCAATCCATTCTTCACTGACATCAAGGAACATTTTAAAAATGCACACTTGATCTTGCCCAAAAGCCCTGCATGGTTTCCCATTGCTCTTAAGATAAAACCCAAATCTATACTGACTTAAATGGACCTAAAGGATCTGGCTTCTGCCCACTGCCAACATCAGCTTCGGTCACTTTCTTCCCTCCCTCACTTGCTGTATCTTTATGCCTTGAAATCTGTTCTCTCAACTACCTTGAACCTTGAAGGAACTCCTTTCCTTCTTGAGCCCTTTTATAAGCTGTTTTTCCTCCAAGTCTGCTATCTTTGCTTTACAAACTCTCACTGAATGTAATGCTTTATGTCCAGAGTCAGTTTCTTCTGGTATTTGTTCTTGGAGTATTTGTTTCTTTATCACATTAATCACAACTGTCATTACAAAGCTTTTTGTGCAATTATTGGTTGACTTTAGAAAATGAAAATGTCAGGTGTTCAGTTGTGTCCAACTCTTTGTGATCCCAAGGACTGTAGCCCGCCAGACTCCTCTGTCCATGGGATTCTCTAGGCAAGAATACTGGAGTGGGTTGCCATTCCCTTCTCCAGGGGATCTTTCAGACACAGGGGTCAAACTTGCGGGTGGATTTTTTACCGTCTGAGTCACTAGGGAAACCCATTGTAACCATTATGAAGGCAGGGACAGGTTTATTTCCTTCTTAGCTCTATCCTCCAGAATCTGGCATGCAGAAGATGCTCAATAAATAATGGAATTATTTAGGACTCTTCAGGTGGCAAGCAATAGAAACTCACTGCATTATTTAGATTATAACCTCAGCTGTTATACTAGAGAACTGGAATACCAGAGTCTCAATAAAACAAAAACTTCTTTCTCTCACATGTCTTGGTATAAACATCCATGGGCTGACGTGGCAGCTCCATGATGTTACATACCCAGGCTCTTTAGGTCTTTGCTCTACCATGCCCTTGAATGCTGCCCCTATCTTTCTGATGCAAGGGAGCTTATGGCCTCATCAATATTCCTGTAAGCAAGAAGAGAGAAAAGTAAAAGGGCAGTGGAAGATTTATTCCTTTTATTCAGGGAGAGCACCCAGAAGTTACAAGCTTTCTGCTTACATCCATTGACCAGAGTGTGGTCATGTCATCACTTGGGCAGAAATATGGTCTTTAATTTGGGCAGCCACATGGACAACCCAAAATCAGAGGTCATAAAGAGGAAGGGCAGAATGGATATTAGCAGAAAATTATCACTACCTCGAGCAAGGGTGGGCAATTTATTGCCTCACATAGTCCCTAAAACTTGGTTAATAACCAAACCTCATGAAGGATGTGGACACTCTGGGCCTCAGAACAAGGAGAACTAGAACAGATTCTCCTTCTCTCTTCAATTCAGCTCTCTTTGCCTATCACTTCTTTCTTAATGTGACAGTTCCTGAATTATACATCTTACAATGTTCACAGTCAGAAAGAGACTGGAACTCTATAATGGCTCCTGGGAAAGTCCAATACCCACTTTGAACTAAGCAACTGTGGTCAAAGAGATTGGGTGCTGCAAGAACATTGTCCTAAAACTAAGTGGGTAAACACAGATGCCTTAACAGGACATAAAGACAGATAAAGTGAACGAATAAGTGAATTTGCACATCCTTACCTGTCATCTGATATTTCTGGCTAATATTCATATGTCAATACCTTGAAGGCTAAAGCCTCCGGGTGATCCCATTCCTATTTCCCCAGATGCTGAGATCATTCAGTGAACACTTGTTGAAACAGAGTCAAAGGATCAATACTTGACATTAATGTCAGGCAGTACCATAAAAATGATCAGTGGACTAAATACATAGTGAGGCACAAGAGTGGGAAAACTTAGCAACTGTGCAATGGAAAAGCTAATGGTGCACTTGGAAAAGCCCCAAGGCTGTGGTTGCTGAGTTTGTGCTTTGTGTCCAGCTGATAGGAGGTCTTCAGGGTACAATAAGGACAGCACGTGCTAATTGAGGCCAGAAATCATGTTCATTACCAGAGTGTTTCTGTTATCCTTTACATCTAAATGAGACCCAGTGGGGTAAGTTTGGAACATGATTATCATGGATTTTGCAAGATGGCTTATTAACATAATTCCCCTAATTAGGAATCAAAGAAGCTCTTGTTGAAAATTTTCCACTAAATATTACAGGGCCATAATTCCTGCATCATTAGGTGTCTAGCTCTGAATTCTAATTGCAAACCTTCCCCTGTGATCTGTGAATGGCTCAGTTCTAGAGGGATTTCTTTCATTTAATCAACATTTACTGAGCTCCTACATATTTAGTAATTTAGGTGTTGAACATAACGGAGATAAGAGATAGTCCCTGACCTCAGGAAGCTCACAGTCTAATAGACGGGGCAGAGAAGTAGACAGGTGATTGGAATTCCAAAGATATATGTGTGTGCATGTAAGGGGCTGCATGTAGAGAGGGAGGGAGGGAAAGAGAGAGAAAAAATGAAAAAGCTGTGTTGGAAAAATCTAACAGTTCTCAGTTTGATGGAGGGAATTGAGTTGGGAAACAAGGGTCAGAGAAAGCTTTCTGAACTAGGCTTATTATGTGAAAGTAGGAAGAAAGGTATTTCTGGTTGGGGACTAGCATATACAAAGGCCCAGAGACGTGAAGGACAATGTCAGGACCAGGGACCCACAGCCAGGCAGTTCAGCAATTCTGGTAATTATAGCAAAACAAGAAGTGGAGATAGACATGTCTGTATTGGTGGGTGAGGGTCAAACCACTACACATCTTAGAAACCATGGTAAGGCAGTGTTTCAAAGGCTAAGAGGGAAATTGAGAGACAGAGGAGAATTATGATCAAAAACACTTTAGTTATGATGCCTGGAGCATTATCCTCCTAGAAAAGTCCCTTCTTCTCACTACAGAGCCCTATCAATCCTCTGTCCTGTACCCGCCATCTTGACATGCCATAGTCCTGGACACTGGTTACAACTTGATCTCACCACTGATTGGTTTGGAGGAAGATTACCTGATTCAAGCTGGACCAATCAGGCTTCAGGAACATTCTAAAGTTGGGTGTAAAATGTTGTATGCATTTTAGGGAGACCAGTCTTTGACTTTTCTTAGGCTATCAGAGGATTCCACCAACCTCTCAATGACTGAGGCTCAAACTAGGAGATGGAGGTGAGGGAACCACACAAAAAGGCTCACCATTTGCCACTTGTGTGAGCAAAAAAGGAAAAAGAATGTTTTTACAAAACACAAACTACTCCTAGGCCCTCTGCTCCAAATTTTGCTTCTGGACTTTTCATTATTTCAGTCCCATGCCCAACTCACTTTTTTCTGTCTGACATGATACAGTGACTATCATATGAGAAATGGTGAGATGGACTATAATAAATACATTGCTTAAGCAAGGAAAGTTGACAGGAATATAAATATGGGGCATGATATATAAAGCCCCACACATCCCAGTGGCCTCATCTATTAAAATCTTGCCATGCTAAATTTACAGAGAGTACTCATGTCTATATGGGTTCTCATAAAATACTGCTTGTTGCTATTGCTCATGTTCAAACCCTCCTTGATTTCACTATTAGCTGATCTTTTTCTATGTAAACCTCAAGGCCTAGCTAGAGTTCACCAGGGACTCGGTATTTATGTGTGTTCAGGGTAGGCTTTGGATTTGGATTAAAGTGAAGAAATGAAACTCTGGTCAAGGTTAGAATCAGAGTTAAATTCTAACTGCAAGAATCGTGGTCTCTGAGTAATTCCCACCACCAGCCACTCATCTAATCAGTCTTGAGCCAGACCCCAAATCAACAAAGTTTACTCATCTAATTAATATTTAATAAACATATGCTCTGTCCTGAGTATGCCAGTACAGAATGAATAGGCCACAGCCCTTGCCTTGTAAGTACTCAGACTAGTATGAAGGAACTAAATATACAAATGCATAGTTTTAACGTATTGTGATAAGTGGTGTAAGTGATTGAAAAGGCAAATAACCGTAACAGTTGAGAGTCTGTGGTGGGCCAGGCACTGTGCTGTTTGTATGCCACAGTCCTCTATTTACATAACAATCTTCACTTTAGGATTACAGAAAATGAAGCTCACAGATGGAAGGGACTTGCCTGAGTCAAAGAGTGAGAGATTTTTTTTTTTTTAATTCGAGTAAAGTTGATTTACAATGTGTTAATTTCTGCTGCACTAATGTGATAGTTTATATACATATACACATATAAACATATATATGTGTATTCTTTTTCATATTCTTTTCCATTATGGTTTATCACAGGGTATTGAATCTAGTTTCCTGTGCTCTACAGTAGAACCTTGATGTTTATTCATTCCATATGTCATTCACATCTGTTTACCCCAAACTGAAGAAGGCAATGGCAACCCACTCCAGTACTCTTGCCTGGAAAATCCCATGGATGGAGGAGCCTGGTAGGCTGCAGTCCATGGGGTCACTAGGAGTTGGACACGACTGAGTGACTTCACTTTCACTTTTCACTTTCATGCATTGGAGAAGGAAATGGCAACCCACTTCGGTGTTCTTGCCTGGAGAATCCCAGGGACAGAGGAGCCTGGTGGGCTGCCATCTATGGGGTTGCACAGAGTCAGACACGACTGAAGCGATTTAGCAGCAGCAGCAATCCCAAACTCCCAATCCTTCCTTCCCCTAACACCTTCCCCCTTAACAACCACAAGTCTCCTCTATGTCTGTGAGCTTGTTTCTGCTTCACTGAGAGTTTCAATTGTGTCATACTTTAGATTCCACATATAAGTGATACCATATGATATTTTTCTTTTTCTGACATTTCATTTAGCATGATAATCTCTAGTTCTATCCATGTTGCTACAAATGGCATTATTTTATTCTTTTTAAATGGCTGAATAGTGTCCCATTGTACTCATGTACCATGTCTTCCTTATCCATTCATCTGTCGATGGACATTTAGATTATTTCTATGCCTTGCTGCTGCTACTGCTGCTGCTAAGTCGCTTCAGTCGTGTCCGACTCTGTGCGACCCCAGAGACGGCAGCCCACCAGGCTCCCCCGTCCCTGGGATTCTCCAGGCAAGAACACTAGAGTGGGTTGCCATTTCCTTCTCCAATGAATGAAAGTGAAAAGTGAAAGTGAAGTCACTCAGTTGTGTCCGACTCTTAGCGACCCCATGGACTGCAGCCCACCAGGCTCCTTGGTCCACGGGACTTTCCAGGCAAGAGTACTGGAGTGGGGTGCCATTGACTTCTCCAATTTCTATGCCTTGGGTATTATAAATAGTGCTACTATGAACAAAAGAGTGCATGCTTCATTTTGAATTATAGTTTTGTCTGGATATAACAACAACAATGGTAATTCTATTTTTAGTTTTTTTGAGGAATCTCCGTACTGTTTTCCATAGTGGCTGTACCAACTTACCCTTCCAACAGCAGTTGAGGAGGGTTCCCTTTTCTCTACTCCTTCTTTCTCCTTCTTTGCTCTTTGTAGACTTTTAAATGATGACCATTCTGACTGGTGTGAGGTGATAACCTCATTGTAGTTTTGATTTGCATTAATCTTCATATGCCTGCTGCTGCTGCTGCTGCAGTCAATGCTGCTGCTAAGTCGCTTCAGTCGTGTCCAACTCTGTGTGACCCCATAGACGGCAGCCCACCAGGCTACCCCATCCCTGGGATTCTCCAGGCAAGAACACTGGAGTGGGTTGCCATTTCCTTCTCCAATGCATGAAAGTGAAACGTTAAAGTGAAGTCACTCAGTCGTGTCCAACTTCTAGTGGCCCCATGGACTGCTGCCTACCAGGCTCCTCCATCCATGGGATTTTCCAGGCAAGAGTACTGGAGTGGGGTGCCATTGCCTTCTCTGCTTCACTTGCCTATTGGCCATCAAACAATGAGATATTTGAATCCAGGTCTGTCTAAATCTAAACGCTGTGCTTTATTCTCTGGTTCCTTTTTACTGTAGCCCTCAAGATGAGTGAGGACTTTCCATGCGGGGTCAGCACCAGGTAACAGCTGATGTACTTCAAGGTGCCCCAGTTACCTGCTTCAACTCCTTGTTCCTATTCCTCCCCTTCCCTAGATCACACTTAAAGAACTGTTGGCATTGCCCTTGGTCCATGCTGATGAAAATCTATTGGTTATCACCTGCCCACCATCCATTCCCTTTTCTTCTTTTAGTGTAACCTTAGTATCCCTTCCCCTCTCTTTATCCCTGGGTTCAGATGGAGCTGATCCCACTCACATGACCCAGCCCCAGGCAGGCACAGCCATGGTGACTGATTCAGGGGTGAGTATGCAATCCAGCCCAGCCCAAATGGAATGAATTTGGGGGCTATTCCTGGAATTGCTAGGAAAGAGGTTCTGTTGATTCGGGTTGGCAAGGAGATGGAGTGTAAGCCTCAAGCTGTCCTTGGGCATTTCTGTCTCTCTGAGGGGAGAACTTGCTGTAGAATTAAGTCAACAAAGAGAAAACTGAGCCAAGAAATGGAAAGAGCCTGGTCTTGATTCCCTTTTCAGTTCATTTTCAGTACTGGTTATAGCCATGCCCCAAACCTGCACTACCACAGATTCTCCAGGTTCATGAGGCAGTAAATGCTCTTTTTAGCTTAGGCTAACTTGAATTAGATTTCTGTTATTTCAGTCTAAAGAGTCCTAATTAGTACATCCCACGTGTCTTATCTCTGAACTCCTAGAGGCTGGAGCTGAGACTCTGGTAAGTCTCCCCTCTACCCCCAGCTCCCCAGCTCTCCATCCAAGCAGCAGAGTAAAGAATTCAGTTGGTTTCAAACCCAGAATTTTCTGTCAATTCACTCCTCCACTGTCCTCTGTGAACCTGGAAGAAAAAATTGAGAGCTGTTTCCTTGTATGGCTTGAGGAAATAACTAAATTTGGCATTTTAAAATTTATTCTCCTATATGAGTTTTTAGAAGAAAGGTGGATGGTGGACAGCTGACCTCATAATAAATTAAATGTCCTCCCATTATAGCACTAAATAAATAAAAGTGGATATGAAATTAAATGTGAAGGACGATTAAACCATGAGCAGATGCATGGGGTGGACATGG
The DNA here is from genome assembly GCF_055505025.1 of Bos grunniens. Lineage (NCBI taxonomy): Eukaryota > Metazoa > Chordata > Mammalia > Artiodactyla > Bovidae > Bos > Bos grunniens. Next base: position 24,877,856 of record NC_141189.1, read on the forward strand.
GGAAATGGGTTTAAAACATACTGCTAACTACAAAAAAAGAAAAGAAACTGATGGAGATTTATCACAGGCCACCATTTAAATATATTAAAATTACATGCATTATAGACATATCAAAAAACATTAGAGCAAGTGCTTGTGAGGGAGAAGAAGGGGAATAGAGAATGGGAATAAGCAGGGCGGGGCAATAAGTAAAATGAGAGGAGTATTGCAATGATGATTCTGGAAGTAGGAACATCTCAGCTCTTTGCATCTGAGATTATAGACAGGAACAAAAGAGAGGGAGGAAACTAGGAGGAAACACTCCGAAATATTAGCAGTTGTTGTATAGTCAGGGAGAATTTGGCCATCAGGAAGAGAAACTCACAAAAGGAAGCTAAATTAAAAGGAGACTGGTCTTATGGACACACCTGTTGACAATTGAGGCTGGTCTCAAAGAGCTGTAATCTTGGCTATTCTTTCACCTAGCTCTTTATCAGAGCCACATGCTCCCTCAAATCTGCCTCTTAGCCTATCCTCCTGCTTCACTCCCTGCAGACCAGCTCTTTGTTCATTCATCAGCCCCCACAGGACCTATCATGGAGGCCTCAGCGGCCCACATGTCTCTGCAGTTCAGCAACTCTCACTTTCCCCAGCTAATGGTCTCTGTGGCTCTATTCTAAATCACTATGGGCAGATGTGACTGGCCCAGCTTGAGTCAGCTATTTACCCCTGGTCTGAATGGTGCTGATGATAGTGAAGAGGAGTGGGGAGGATGGAAGGGAAATGAAAACGGGCCTGGAGGCTAAGATAGTGGGAGGAAACCATTCGTATAACTTGTGCAGACTGTCCCTCAGTGCTGAGATTATGGGTGATTACTTTCTTTATAATTGTTGGCAGGATCCAGTTTTCCTAAAATACATGCGTTAGATAGAATGACTAGTGTTTAAAGGGACAAGCTCTGAAGTTAGACAAAATTGGGTTCAAATTCTTGTGTTTCCACCTCCTAGCCATGTGACATAAGCAACTTCCTTCACTTCCTTCTCTGAGCCCTTCTTTCTTCCTCTGGAATGTAGGTGGAGTGGTAACCTTCTCATAAGCTCTTGTAAGCATTAAATGAGACAGCAAAGCTAAAGCATTGAGCACAGTGTCTCATTAATAATAATCACTCAGAAATATTATTCTACATTATTGTTTAGTCAGTTCAGTTGTTCAGTCGTGTCCGACTCTTTGTGACCCCATGGACTGCAGCACACCAGGCCTCCCTGTCCATCTCCAACTCCAGGAGTTTACTCAAACTCATGTCCATTATGGGAGAAGGCAATGGCACCCCACTCCAGTACTCTTGCCTGGAAAATCCCATGGACAGAGGAGCCTGGTAGGCTGCAGTCCATGGGGTCGCTAAGAGTCAGACACGACTGAGCAACTTCACTTTCACTTTTCACTTTCATGCATTAAAGGAGGAAATGGCAACCCACTCCAGTGTTCTTGCCTGGAGAATCCCAGGGACAGCGGGGCCTGGTGGGCTGCCGTCTATGGGGTTGCACAGAGTCGTACACGACTGAAGCAACTTAGCAGCAGCAGCAGCATGTCCGTTATTGTTAGCACATATGATTTTTATAATTACAAACTGTTAACCAAAGCAAAAACCCTCATGTCATATGTCAGTAATCATTGAACTCTGTTGGTACTCTTATTCTCCTGCCTTCTTCCTCCTTGGAATATAGAATTTATCTGTGCTGAAAATGGTTGTTGGAGATTACTGCTGTATAACATATCCCTCTCCCCTACACATGTAACCAATGAATCAAGCTTCCTCTTCCTAGTATCCCTGGCTTACTCACCCTAATTGATCATTATAGGGCATGCTCAGGGGGTCCCTGGGCTCTTATGTTAATTGACCGCACACAAACCTCATGCGGAACTCCCCAGTCCCCCAAAGTGTGAGCAGACTCTACTCCCTCCCGCACCCACAGTGCATTCTGGGAGCCTTCAGAGGGGAGAAGGTCAGCAGGTGGTGCATCTGATCAATTAATTAGGAGCGTGGTGAGAGGTTTGACTCCAAGCCTAGCTAATTGCATAATTAATTCTCCACGCATCCTCCATTCCAGTTCCCAATTCAAAAGGCTGTCCTGGCCTGCCATCCCTGTTTGTTGCTGGGGAGATGTGAGCCCTGCTCAGATTTGTCCATGGCAGAGGCGGCCCCTTCCCCTCCTCCTGCCCCTCATTTCTGAGGCTGAAAAAACGGACTAGGAAAATGTCTTTTAGAGCACTCAGGAATGAAAGCGGACCAACTTCCTCAAAACGTTGTGTGAGGATCATAGGAAATAGCAGAGTGAAAAGGAGCTTTTCAAGGGGAAACACCTCAACCTGCTTCAATAAGCAAAGCCTGTTGACCTAATCCTCAGAGATTGTTGTGCCAGACACACCTGGTTCTTCCTCTTCTGCCCATATCTGTTCTTCTCTTTACATAGGAACCCTGCTTTTGCTTATGGCATCCACATGTGCAATAAAAATAAAGTGTCTTTCCCAGGCTTTCTTGAGTGAGGAGTGCCCCAGGACAGTGAGATGTTGGGAGTAGATCTCAGAGAGGGTGACCCTGCACCAATAGTAAAGGGAGGGCATAGAGGAGGGAGATTTTGCCTCCAGCCCTTCACCTCCTTTTTGGTCGCTTGATGACAGATGCAATGCCTGAAGGTGGAGCGATGATTTTGCAACCATGAAGAAAAATGCCAACCTCTAAGGATGACTGAGATGAAAAATGGAGGGAGTCTGGGTTTCTAATGGCACTGTGAACAGCCATAGCAGCCGGGACTGCCTCTCAGGATTTGTTGCTGTGTGAAAAAATAAAGCCCTTTTTGGTAATCTGTTGTGGGCAGCTATTACCTGCATTTGAAAAAAACTCCTGACTGATACAGATGTTGACATTAGCCTAACACATAGATGAATCAATGTATAGTAGTAATAGTAGCAATAATAACAAAATACAATGTGCATATGCTATGGACAACATTGTCAGGAAGATTGCATGAGTTAAAGTAGTTAGAACTCTTAGTACAATGACAGGAACATGGCAAATATTCACATACCTTGGTTTTTATTAGATCTTAAAGTTGAGAGGGTTTATAAGACTTATCAAGAAGTCTTTAATAAGACTTATCAAGAAGTTGGAAAACTAACCAATAACCAAGATGTGGGAACCACAGAAGTGATTACACTGATTTCAGGCTCAGGCTCTTTCCCCATTAGGCAGTGTCCTGGATCTGCCTCTTATAAGCTGTGTGAGCTATGAGGTACCATTTCACACCAGTCAGAATAGCTGTGATCCAAAAGTCTATAAGCAATAAATGCTGGAGAGGGTGTGGAGAAAAGGGAACCCTCTTACACTGTTGGTGGGAATGCAAACTAGTACAGCCACTATGGAGAACAGTGTGAAGATTCCTTTAAAAAATGGAAAAAGAACTGTCTTATGATCCAGCAATCCCACTGCTGGGCATACACACTGAGGAAACCAGAAGGGAAAGAGACACGTGTACTCCAATGTTCATCGCAGCACTGTTTACAATAGCCAGGACATGGAAGCAACCTAGATGTCCATCAGCAGATGAATGGATAAGAAAGCTATGGTACATATACACAATGGAGTATTACTCAGCCATTAAAAAGAATACATTTGAATCAGTTCTAATGAGGTGGATGAAACTGGAACCTATTATACAGAGTGAAGTAAGCCAGAAAGAAAAACACCAATACAGTATACTAATGCATATATATGGAATTTAGAAAGATGCTAACAATAACCCTGTGTACGAGACAGCAAAAGAGACACTGATGTATAGAACAGTCTTATGGACTCTGTTGCAGAGGGAGAGGGTGGGAAGATTTGGGAGAAAGGCATTGAAACATGTATAATATCATGTATGAAACGAGTTGCCAGTCCAGGTTCAATGCACGATACTGGATGCTTGGGGCTAGTGCACTAGGACGACCCAGAGGGATGGTATGGGGAGGGAGGAGGGAGGAGGGTTCAGGATGGGGAACGCATGTATACCTGTGGCGGATGCATTTTGATATTTGGCAAAACTAACACAATTTGTAAAGTTAAAAAAAAAAAAAAGCTGTGTGAGTTTAGGCAAATTACTTTATCTTTTGGAACCTCAGTTTCCTATTCTGCAAAATGGGGGAAATTATGAGGATTAAATAAGATGTGCCCATTGGTTATTACTCATGGTTAATTCCTTGTAGAGGTGGACAGGAATTTCAAAGAGAATCTCTCAGGGCATTGAGAAAGGTTGAAAGATAACCTCTCAGACTTTCAGCAAAGGTGTTTTCCAGCAGACCCCATGAAAAACAAGAGGAGGCATGTAGCACGTTCCTTGCTTTGGTAAAAATTTCTCAGAGAGGCAGTAAATTACTGAATCCTTGTTTCAGCTAAATCAAACATACTGCAAGATTCCATTGGCATTTAATACTGATATTATAGCCCCCAGGAATAACAAGTGAAAGTAATTAAGTTTAATGATTCCAACGAACCCAATAAGCTTGATTGCAGTGTGTATGCCTAATTATCTTCCTTTTTTTGTTGTGTGTGCATGGTATAAATAAGGCCTATTTGTTAAAAAAAGAAAAGGCACTAATTTTAAGATGCAATAGGAAAAGTTGCATCTGCAGCACCTTTTTCTGAAGGGCTCACTGGAAACCCTGAGTGGGGAGAAAGTCACTTGGTTTGTCAAAGTAGCAAAGGAGGGATGATGTAATGCTCAAGTCTCTAAACTATGGGACAAAACCAGCTTTTCCAGCAGCAGAGGAGGAAACCAAGGAGGCCTCTATCTTCTAGGGGACTCTAGGGCCCCTATCTTCTCTTCATGAAGGTAAAGGAAAAACAGAGGTGGGTAGAGGCTAGATGCATACTCTAGGGAGGTACACAGCCCTCCGGCATTGAGTCTGTTCTGCTCACCTGGAGAGATGCCCCAGTGGTAGATGAATCATCAGTCCCAATGCCTCAACATTTCCTGTATCCAGGTCTTTGACATGTGACTTTCACTGCTTTCCATTAAAAGGATGAAACATATTTCCCCACCCCTTCACTTTGAATTCTAACATGTGACTTGCTTTGGATAACAGAATGATGTGTAAGTGACAGGCTGCCAGCTATAAGCCTAAAGAGACCTTGAACATTTCTATTTGCCATCTTGTGTTTCTGCCATTGCCATGTGACCATGCTTGGATGAATCTGCTGGTCCCAGATGGAGAAGGAGGGACACATGGAGCAGAGGCATTGAGACAAGCCCAGCCAGACCCCAGCCAAGTCTCAAATTTGAAATTTAAATAAATATTTACTGATTTATATATTAAGTGTCACTAGGATTTTGTTTTTTTTTTTTTAATGGAGTATAAGGGCATCAGTACAACAGTGAAAACCTTGAAATGCTTTGAGAATTGCATGACAACAAGCAATTTTCTGGGAAACAATTTCCAAGATTTCAGGGGATTCTGATAACTGTGTCTGACTCAAGGGAAATTAGAACCCCCTTGAAACAATTAACCACATTTCTCTGTACTCAACCACAAGCTGAAAACTCCCAAGGCTTTCTTGACTCTTCTTCTCTTTAATTTCCAGTCTTTTCTCAATTCCAAGTTCAATAACATCACATTAGTAATGATGGGATTATTTATACTATACAAATTGATGAAAGCTACAAAACTAGGGTTTTCCCCCCAGAGAGCCAGTTTAGAATACTCATGCCTCCAGCAATCTGTCAATCAAGTCATCTTGCTGCTCTGGCAGCAGCAGGGTCTCTTGGAAGTAGTCTTTTCCTCCTCATTCCTGATTCCACTGTTCTTGCTCAGGGGGCTGCCTGGAGCTGCAGTTCAAATATCAGAGTCAAATGATCAATGTTCAAATCCTGGCTACTTACCAGTTGTGTGATCCTAGTTAGTTCTTAAAATATTCTAATCTTCCTTCTCCACATGTGTAAAATGGAAATAATCAAACAGCATTTAACTATTAGGGTTATTAGAAAGGGTCAAAGAGATAATCCAGACAAAGCAGGCAGCAACGCATCTGACATCTCCTAAACACATAAGAACCATAAAGAAGGCTGAGAGCTGAAGAACAGATGCTTTAAAATTGTGCTGCTGGAGAAGACTCTTGAGAGTCCCTTGGACATCAAGGAGATCAAATCAGTCAATCCTAAAGGAAATCAACCCTGAACATTCATTGGAAGGATCCATACTGAAGCTGAAGCTCCAATACTTTGGCCACCTGATGTGAGAGCTGACTCACTGAAAAAGTGATGCTGGGAAAGATTGAGAGCAAGAGGAGAAGGGGGTTGACAGAAGATGAGGTGGTTAGATGTCATTACTGACTCAATGGACATGAGTTTGAGCAAACTCTGGGAGAGGGTGAAGGACAGGGAAACCTGTCCTGTGCTGCAGGAGAAGAACTGTGCTGCAGTTCATGGGGTCGTAAAGAGTCGGATACAACTTAGTGACTGAAAAACAACAAACACAGAAGAAATGACAGCTATCACTGCTTGGTTCATGTTCATACCATCTTTTGCCGTGATTATTTGCAATGCCTTCCAACTGACTTCTCACTTGTTGATCTTGCCCTCTTTCACTCCAACTCTCCAAAGCAGACAGAGCAAATTTGCAAAAACATAAATATGCTCAAAATCTTCCCATCACTTTCCTTTGCCTTCAGGAGACAGCCCCAATTAACAGGTGGGAAACTTGGAGCCTGGAGAGGTTAAGAAATTTTTTCAAGGTCATATAAGCCATGAATAACATGGGTCTGGAATCCAGGCTCTGAATCTCCACATTTGGCCTTCTTAACCACTATGCTATCCTGAGGATGAAAGGATAGGTGGTGAGGAGGAATGAAAGGATGAACATATGGAGTAACAAAAAGAGAGAAACATCGAGGGTTGGATGGAAGTCTAGACAGGTTGGCAGATTCTGGAATGAAAGGATGGAAGGAGGGGTAGAGAATGGCAGGATAAAGATAGAAGGATGAATGGACTGAAGAATGTATACATGTAGGGATTCTCCTAAGTTGCTTTCTCCCCTTCCTTCTGGCCTGGGACATCTACCAGGAAAGTAGCAAGTCCTGTGAACTCTTCCATTTCTTAGCTCCTAGTTCCCTTTGCCTCCTGCCAGCTCACTTTGGCCCGAAACAAGTCTCCCTTGGTGATCAGCTTCCAGTGAACTGATCACTTCTGCCTTCTTCCAGAAGCTCAGGCTTTCCTATGACCAAGGACCAAATTTATCTTAATAGTTAATATACTAGATACTTAATGTATGCTAGATATATAACTATCTCATTTAATTTTCATGACACCCTTACAAGGTAGGTATTATTATTTTCTCCATTTATGAAGATTAAGAAACAGAATCACAGAGACCTTAAATAATTTGCCTAAAGTTGCACAACTGCAAAGTATTGGATCCAAGATTAAACTCAGACAGTTAGACCCCAGGGCCCATACTCTTGATGACTGTACTATGCTGCTATGTCTCCTTAGCTACATCAGCTGTTAGCGCCATTCTTCATGTTTGGATAGACAAGCTCTTATCAGCCCATGAGAGTGAGATTCACATTGTCTCTTCTGACCTTACCTAGGGGATCTCTCAGACACCTGCCAATTTATACAGTCATAAACATCTATTGAGTGCAGGGCTTCCCAGGTGGCACTAATAATAAAGAACCTGCCAGCCAATGCAGGAGACATAAGAAATTCGGGTTCTACTTCTGGGTCAGGATGATCACCTGAAGGAGGGCATGGCAACTCACTCCCAGTATTTTTGCTTGGAGAAACCCACGGACACAGGAGCCTGAGGGCTATATAGGGTTGCAAAAAGTTGGACATGACTGAAGTAACATGACGTGACTGAAGTCATAGCAAACACCCTCTTCCAACAACACAAGAGAAGACTCTATACATGGACATCACCAGATGGTCAATACCGAAATCAGATTGATTATATTCTTTGCAGCTCTATACAGTCAGCAAAAATAAGACCAGGAGCTGACTGTGGCTCAGATCATGAACTCCTTATTGCCAAATTCAGACTGAAATTGAAGAAAGTGGAAAAACCACTAGATCATTCAGGTATGGCCTAAATCAAATCCCTTATGATTATACAGTGGAAGTGAAATATAGATTAAGGGACTAGATCTGACAGACAGAGTGCCTGATGAACTATGGAAGGAGGTTCATGACATTGTACAGGAGAGAGGAATCAAGACGATCCCCAAGAAAAAGAAATGCAAAAAAGCAAAATGGCTGTCTGAAGAGGCCTTACAAATAGCTGTGAAAATAAGGGAAGTGAAAAGCAAAGGAGAAAAGGAAGATCAGATCAGTTGCTCAGTCGTGTTCGACTCTTTGCGACCCCATGAATCACAGCACGCCAGGCCTCCCTATCCATCACCAACTCCCGGAGTTCACTCAGATTCACGTCCATCGAGTCAGGGATGCCATCCAGCCATCTCATCCTCCATCGTCCCCTTTTCCTCCTGCCCTCAATCTCTCCTAGCATCAGAGTCTTTTCCAATGAGTCAACTCTTCGCATAAGGTGGCCAAAGTACTGGAGTTTCAGCCTTAGCATCATTCCTTCTAAAGAAATCCCAGGGCTGAGTGCCTTCAGAATGGATTGGTTGGATCTCCTTGCAGTCCAAGGGACTCTCAAGAGTCTTCTCCAACACCACAGTTCAAAAGCATCAGTTCTTCGGCACTCAGCCTTCTTTACAGTCCAACACTCACATCCATACATGACCACAGGAAAAACCATAGCCTTAACTAGATGAACCTTTGTTGGCAAAGTAATGTCTATGCTTTTCAATATGCTATCTGGTTGGTCATAACTTTCCTTCCAAGGAGTAAGCGTCTTTTAATTTCATGGCTGTAGTCACCATCTGCAGTGATTTTGGAGCCCAGAAAAATAAAGTCTGACACTGTTTCCACTGTTTCCCCATCTATTTCCCATGGAGTGATGGGACCGGATGCCATGATCTTCGTTTTCTGAATGTTGAGCTTTAAGCCAACTTTTTCCACTGTCCACTTTCACCTTCATCAATAGGCTTTTGAGTTCCTCTTCACTTTCTGCCATAAGGGTGGTGTCATCTGCATATCTGAGGTTATTGAGATTTCTCCTGGCAATCTTGATTCCAGCTTGTGTTTCTTCCAGTCCAGCATTTCTTATGATGTACTCTGCATATAAGTTAAATAAACAGGGTGACAATATACAGCCTTGATGAACTCCTTTTCCTATTTGGAACCAGTCTGTTGTTCCATGTCCAGTTCTAACTGTTGCTCCCTGACCTGCATACAAATTTCTCAAGAGGCAGATCAGGTGGTCTGGTATTCCCATCTCTTTCAGAATTTTCCACAGTTGATTGTAATCCACACAGTCAAAGGCTTTGGCATAGTCAATAAAGCAGAAATAGATGTTTTTCTAGAACTCTCTTGCTTTTCCCATGATCCAGTGGATGTTGGCAATTTGATCTCTGGTTCCTCTGCCTTTTCTAAAACCAGCTTGAACATCAGGAAGTTCACGGTTCACATATTGCTGAAGCCTGGCTTGGAGAATTTTGAGCATTGCTTCACTAGCGTGTGAGATAAGTGCAATTGTGCAGTAGTTTGAGCATTCTTTGGCATTGCCTTTCTTTGGGATTGGAATGAAAACTGACCTTTTCCAGTGCTGTGGCCACTGCTGAGTTTTCCAAATGTGCTGGCATATTGAGTGCAGCACTTTCACAGCATCATCTTTCAGGATTTGAAAGAGCTCAACTGGAATTCCATCACCTCCACTAGCTTTGTTCATAGTGATGCTTTCTAAGGCCCACTTGACTTCACATTCCAGGATGTCTGGCTCTAGGTCAGTGATCACACCATGATGATTATCTGGGTCGTGAAGATCTTTTTTGTACAGTTCTTCTGTGTATTCTTGCCATCTCTTCTTAATATCTTCTGCTTCTGTTAGGTCCATACCATTTCTGTCCTTTATCGAGCTCATCTTTGCATGAAATGTTCCTTTGGTATCTCTGATTTTCTTGAAGAGACCCTAGTCTTTCCCATTCTGTTGTTTTCCTCTATTTCTTTGCATTGATTGCTGAAGAAGGCTTTCTTATCTCTTCTTGCTATTCTTTTTTTTTTTTTTTTTCCACTTTTTTTTTTTTTATTCTTCCAATTTTATTTTATTTTTTAAACTTTACATAATTGTATTAGTTTTGCCAAATATCAAAATGAATCCGCCACAGGTATACATGTGTTCCCCATCCCGAACCCTCCTCCCTCCTCCCTCCCCATACCATCCCTCTGGGCCGTCCCAGTGCACCAGCCCCAAGCATCCAGCATCATGCATCGAACCTGGACTGGCAACTCGTTTCCTACATGATATTTTACATGTTTCATTGCCATTCTCCCAAATCTTCCCACCCTCTCCCTCTCCCACAGAGTCCATAAGACTGTTCTATACATCAGTGTCTCTTTTGCTGTCTCGTACACCGGGTTATTGTTACCATCTTTCTAAATTCCATATATGTGCGTTAGTATACTGTATTTATGTTTTTCCTTCTGGCTTACTTCACTCTGTATAATAGGCTCCAGTTTCATCCACCTCATTAGAACTGATTCAAATGTATTCTTTTTAATGGCTGAGTAATACTCCATTGTGTATATGTACCACAGCTTTCTTATCCATTCATCTGCTGATGGACATCTAGGTTGCTTCCATGTCTTGGCTATTATAAACAGTGCTGCGATGAACATTGGGGTACACGTGTCTCTTTCCCTTCTGGTTTCCTCAGTGTGTATGCCCAGATGTTTATATCTTTCCTTTTCTCCTTTGCTTTTCGCTTCTCTTCTTTTGACAGCTATTTGTAAGGCCTCCCCAGACAGCCATTTTGCTTTTTTGCATTTCTTTTCTATGGGAATGGTCTTTATCCCTGTCTCCTGTACAATGTCACGAACCTCATTCCATAGTTCATCAGGCACTCTATCTATCAGATCTAGGCCCTTAAATCTATTTCTCACTTCCACTGTATAATCATAAGGGATTTGATTTAGGTCATACCTGAATGGTCTAGTGGTTTTTACCTACTTTCTTCAATTTAAGTCTGAATTTGGCAATAAAAAGTTCATGATCTGAGCCACAGTCAGCTCCTGGTCTTGTTTTTGCTGACTGTATAGAGCTTCTCCATCTTTGGCTGCAAAGAATATAATCAATCTGATTTCGGTGTTGACCATCTGGTGATGTCCATGTATAGAGTCTTCTCTTGTGTTGTTGGAAGAGGGTGTTTGTTATGATCAGTGCATTTTCTTAGCAAAACTCTATCAGTCTTTGCCCTGCTTCATTCCGTATTCCAAAGCCAAATTTGCCTGTTACTCCAGGTGTTTCTTGACCTCCTACTTTTGCATTCCAGTCCTCTATAATGAAAAGGACATCTTTTTTGGGTGTTAGTTCTAAAAGGTCTTGTAGGTCTTCATAGAACTGTTCAACTTCAGCTTCTTCAGCGTTACTGGTTGGGGCATAGGCTTGGATTACTGTGATATTGAATGGTTTGCCTTGGAAATGAACAGAGATCATTCTGTCATTTTTGAGATTGCATCCAAGTACTGCATTTCAGACTCTTTTGTTGACCATGATGGCCACTCCATTTCTTCTAAGGGATTCCTGCCTGCAGTAGTAGATATAATGGTCATCTGAGTTAAATTCACCCATTCCAGTCCATTTCAGTTCACTGATTCCTAGAATGTCGACATTCACTCTTGCCATCTCCTGTTTGGCCACTTCCAATTTGCCTTGATTCATGGACCTCACATTCCAGGTTCCTATGCAATATTGCTCTTTACAGCATTGGACCTTGCTTCTATCACCAGTCACATCCACAGCTGGGTATTGTTTTTGCTTTGGCTCCATTCCTTCATTCTTTCTGGAGTTATTTCTCCACTGATCTCCAGTATCATATTGGGCACCTACTGTCCTGGGGAGTTTCTCTTTCAGTATCCTATCATTTTGCCTTTTCATACTGTTCATGGGCTTCTCAAGGCAAGAATACTGAAGTGGTTTGCCATTCCCTTCTCCAGTGGACCACATTCTGTCAAATCTCTCCACCATGACCCGCCCATCTTGGGTTGCCCCACGGGCATGGCTTAGTTTCATTGAGTTAGACAAGGCTGTGGTCCTAGTGTGATTAGATTGACTAGTTTTCTGTGAGTATGGTTTCAGTGTGTTTGCCCTCTGATGCCCTCTTACAACACCTACCATCTTACTTGGGTTTCTCTTACCTTGGGTGTGGGGTGTCTCTTCATGGCTGCTCCAGCAAAGCGCAGCCATTGCTCCTTACCTTGGATGAGGGGTATCTCCTCACTGCCGCCCTTCCTGACCTTCAACATGGGAAAGCTCCTCTAGGCCCTCCTGCGCCTGCGCAGCCAGGGCTCCTTGGACGTGGGGTTGCTCCTCCCGGCCGCGGCCCCTGGCCTCCGGCTTGGGGCGTGGGGTATGTCCTCCCAGTCGCTGCCCCGATCTCGGACGCGGGGTAGCTCCTCTCGGCCGTTCCTGCGCTGTCGCAGTCTGGTACTCTCGGCCACTGCCCCTGACCTCAGACGTTGGGTGGCTCCTCTTGGCCACGCTTGGCGTGCCCGTCACAGCTGCCTGCGTTTTGGCGTGCCCGAATGCAGAGTTCCAAAGAATAGCAAGGAGAGATAAGAAAGTCTTCCTCAGTGATCAATGCAAAGAAATAGAGGAAAACAATAGAATGGAAAAGACTAGAGATTTCTTCAAGAAAATTAGAGATACCAAGGGAACATTTCATGCAAAGATGGTCTCAATAAATGACAGAAATGGTAGGGACCTAACAGAAGCAGAAGATATTAAGAAGAGGTGGCAAGAATACACAGAAGAACTCTTCATGAACCAGATAATCATGATGGTGTGATCACTCACCTGGAGTCAAACATCCTGGAATGTGAAGTCAAGTGGGCCTTAGAAAGCATCACTATGAACAAAGCTATTGCTGGTGACAGAATTCCAGTTGAGCTATTTCAAATCCTGAAAGATGATGCTGTGAAAGTGCTGCACTCAATATGCCAGCACATTTGGAAAACTCAGCAGTGGCCACAGGACTGGAAAAGGTCAGTTTTCATTCCAATCCCAAAGAAAGGCAATGCCAAAGAATGCTCAAACTACCGCACAATTGCCCCCATCTCACACACTAGTAAAATAATGCTCAAAATTCTCCAAGCCAGGCTTCAGCAATATGTGAACCGTGAACTTCCTGATGTTCAAGCTGGTTTTAGAAAAGGCAGAGGAACCAGAGATCAAATTGCCAACATCCACTGGATCATGGAAAAAGCAAGAGAGTTCTAGAAAAACATCTATTTCTGCTTTATTGACTATGCCAAAGCCTTTGACTGTGTGGATTACAATCAACTGTGGAAAATTCTGAAAGAGATGGGAATACCAGACCACCTGACCTGCCTCTTGAGAAACCTGTATGCAGGTCAGGGAGCAACAGTTAGAACTGGACATGGAACAACAGACTGGTTCCAAATAGGAAAAGGAGTTCATCAAGGCTGTATATTGTCACCCTGTTTATTTAACTTCTATGCAGAGTACATCGTGAGAAATGCTGGGCTGGAAGAAGCACAAGCCGGATTCAAGATTGCTGGGAGAAATATCAATAACCTCAGATATGCAGATGACACCACCCTAATGGGAGAAAGTGAAGAAGAACTAAACAGCCTCTTGATGAGAGTGAAAGAGGAGAGTGAAAAAGTTGGCTTAAAGCTCAACATTCAGAAAACAAAGATCATGGCATCCGGATGGCAAATAGATGGGGAAACAGTGGAAACAGTGGCTGACTTTATTATTCTGGGCTCCAAAATTGCTGCAGATGGTGATTGCAGCCATGAAGTTAAAAGACGCTTACTCCTTGGAAGGAAAGTTATGACCAACCTAGACAGCATATTAAAAAGCAGAGATATTACTTTGTCAACCAAGGTCCATCTAGTCAAGGCTATGGTGTTTCCAGTGGTAATGTATGCATGTGAGAGTTGGACTATAAAGAGAGCTGAGGGCCGAAGAACTGATGCTTTTAAACTGTGGTGTTGAAGAAGACTTTTGAGGGTCCCTTGGACTGCAAGGAGAGCCAACCAGTCCATCCTCAAGGAGATCAGTCCTGAGTGTTCATTGGTAGGACTGATTTTGAAGCTGAAACTCCAATACTTTGGCCATCTGATGTGAAAAGCTGACTCATTTGAAAAGACCCTGATGCTGGAAAAGATTGAGGGCAGGAGAAGGGGATGACAGAGGATGAGATGGTTGGATAACATCACCGACTCAATGCACATGGGTTTGGGTGGATTCCAGGAGTTGGTGATGGACAGGGAGGCCTGGCATGCTGCGGTTCAAGGGGTCGCAAAGAATCAGACACGACTGAGCGACTGAACTGAACTGAAGTAACTTAGCACGCACTTATAGAATACACTGCCATTACCAAACCAGAGCAATCTGGGCCCAAGATACCTCCCACTTGGGAGTAAAGGGTCTCTGACATCCTGCCTGAAAAAAACACTCTTGTAGGTGGCATGGCCAAGTTGGGACAAAAGATTGTTATGGTCACAGAATCTGACAAGCCTGAATTTGTGACCTTGGGCAAATTACATTTCCAAGCATTGGTTTTCTTATCTGCAAAACAGGGAAAATAATAGCAGCTAGTATAAATAGTTGCAAAAATTAAATAAGATAATGTGTACAAAGAGCTTGACATGATAAAAAAAATATATATACCCATGATAGCTCTCATGCTAGTGGTTGTCACTTTCTAACTAAAGCAGCTTCCTTCTGGGCAGATAATCTGCCTGGAAACTTTCTAACCTATGCTAGATTGTAGAAAAATACCTCTCTACCATTAAGACATATAAAATAGCATAAATACTACCTAGGAAGGAAGACTTTGTATCTTCAATGTGCGTGTGTTTTTTAAACAAAGTGAAAAAGCTCAGTCAACTTTGATCAAAGGCCCCAGGCTCTCGCCTTGCTGCTACTTTTCTCTTCCCCAAAGTCCCCACCTCTTGGCAGAGTATCAGCTGGGTGAGCTCCTCCCTCCTCCAGCTTGATTAGCTTTCCCTTGTTAACCGACAGGGTTCAATGCAATTTAATTTCATTGGGAGGAAGTGGTTCAGAAATCAAGGTCATTTAATTTCTGAAAGGCAAGTAAAGGGTTGCCTTTCCCAAATGATTTTTCTGTCATTTATTCCCCTTAAAATGAAAAGTACAGTGGTTAATACAATGGCTTCAAGGTCAAGCTAGATCACCTTTGCAAATAGGAGAAGAATTCTTTCTACAGGATTTTAATTAGGTCGAGTACAACTAATTCTTCCTTTGCTACTTATTCCATTTCCTCTCCTTTCTGTAATTACTGCCAGTGTAACGCTCCTCACACACACAGATGGAGCTGAAGAAAGCCATACGACTATCCTTTATTTCTCCTTCATGCAAGAAAGGTGGGAGTTATTCACTGCATTCAGTTTTCGTTAATCTGAGGACAGCAGTCGTAACAGCCTTACGCATGTAAGTGTCAGTATCATTATAAGAAGTGGGGGGAGGCGGGGTGGGCGAGTTCCAAATGTGATGCTAACACTGTGACATACAGGTCTCCCTTTTACCTGGTCCACTCTAAATGATTAGGCATCAGAACAAAGAAAATTAACTCACGTGCATATTGTCAATCAATAAACATATATCTGCCTATCAAGGCCTTAGAAGGGTGTTAGGTACATTGGAGTCAGGGTTGCAAGGGAGACTGAGGAGCTTAGGTTTGGTGAGACAGACAGTTAGCAGGTAAAATAAATCGACAATACATTACTTGGTTCTAGAATGGCAAAGGCACTGCTCAGAGACACAGAGTCAGAGTTGGGATTCAAACCCAAGTTTCTCTGACTCCAGACTCCAAGACAAAAATAAGAGAAAAGCGCAGAGCAAGATCATACAGGTTGTCTGGACAGTGAAGAAAGCTGGAACAGAACTTTTAAGTGTCCACAAGCCAGGTTCTGTGATAAATGTGTCCCCTCAGACACCTGTAACACCATCTTAATTTTAGCATAGCATTTTCAGTACCTACTATTTTCCTGCTTTGATTGTTTGCTTTATCAGTCTACTCCTGTCTAGAATGTGAACTTCAAGAGAAGGCCATAACTGGCTTGATTACTGCAGATTAGTACCTAGTTCTCTGACTGGCACATAGTAGGTGATCAACAAGCACATATGGAATGACAGATTGCATCACATTTCCCAGGAGCCAAGGGAAGGAGGTGCTACATAGCAAATTCCAACAAGGTACTCTCCATTCCTGCCTGGTGCCCCACTGTATCACCAGCACCTAGGAGAGTGCCCATAGCAGAAGACAGCTACTCAAGGACCACTGAATAAAGGAGAGAGGGAGGAAGGAGAGAAGGGGAAGAAGAAAAAAGAGAAGGAGAAGAAGGACAGAAAGAGGAAGAAAAAGAAGAAAGACGAGGAGGAGGAGGAAAAGGATGAGAAAGAGAGGGAGGGAAGGAAGGAAGGAGGGAGAGTGGTCAGCTGCAGCAGGACACTTGCACATTTAGTAGCAAGCAGATTGTGGTTCGGTTAAATTGTTATTTCCCCTCACTGATGGACAAAGCCATCTTGCTAGAGACTGAGCCAAAGAAAACTCACTGGTCTGAATCCATTCTCAAAAAGACCCAATTGCCTGACCGGTCCACATCGCTGATGACTATCCTCTGTGCATAGCATCCTCACCTGCCCCAAAAGGGAAAGGGCCCTCGGGATCTTGCAGGTGTCATCACCGGCTTGGATTCCCTTTTCATTAATTTGTGTTTTCCTAAGGAATATTTATTCATATAGTGTCTGTTTAGGCAATTATTGAAATTATGTCTAATTATGTAATGACAGTAAATAATAATTACTTAGTTGCAACATGTTCTGCTTCTATTATGGGTGAGGATTTTGTGCAATTTACTAAGAAATTTTCTAAGGTAGGAATACTGATTAGGAAGAAGGGATGGTGTCATTTTGAGTATTTGTTGAGCTATCATTATTCCTACCCAATTGCTATGAGAAAGGCCCTATATATACTTTTTAAAAGCCAGCCCTAGGGCTGTACTCTTTGACTATTACCACAATTACTATTAATAATAGCTACTCTTAATTCAGTGTTTACAATGTTTCCGAACCACTTTAAATACAAGTTAAAATTCAATGCAAACTTTTGTGCTTTCAACGACCAGGAAAGTACAGTAAATGACTACAGAAGGCTGGGTTGGGGAGCAACAGGGAGCAGTGGGGTCTGTGATGAACTGCAGCGTGATTGCACTAAAGGAGACAGCCATCACTCAGCTTCAGCTGAGTATTGCCTTTGGAGATGTGGGAATGGTGCTGACAATTATTCTGACCTTTCAGGAGAAGCCAGAAATGTGGATTTTCATGTGAAATTCCTAAATTTTTAAACAACTGTGCGTGTCCACAGTCTGTGTGCTGCCCATTTATAATTCCTCAGTCCTGGGCATTTTCCATAAGGAGCTTCTGGGAAAGACTAGTCTTTGAGCAGGGACTGGATTGATTGTAGCATGAAAGAAGGGAGGGAAAAACTGCACTGAGCCAACGTGGAGGCCATTTCTCACTTTTATTTAAAATCTTATGGAGGTAATTTCAGAGAACAATGAAATATCAGAAGCCTGGTCAGAGCAGAGAGGCGCGTGAAGGGGATGGATGTAATAACTGGCAGCACTGATAAGAAGAGCCAGAAACAGACAAGCCAGAGGCATGAAGTCCTTCTCCAAGGTCTCCACATGTCCCTGGGTCTGGCCAAGGCAGGGATCTGCAGAGAAGGGGTGCCCGGCTGCCCGAGTCAGAGCCCCCCAGGACCAGTAGGAACAAAAAGAGGTTGATCCCTCTTATGTAATAGGGGAAGAGGACACGCACGTTCTTCCCACTTCCGTTTAACTGTCATAACTCAGAGAAGTCTTACGTTCAAGTTCCAGTATCTTGATATTCCCTCCCCATAATATCCCTAAACTTCCCCTTTGTGCCATTTGTTAGGCATGTGGTTATCTATTTATATCAGATCTACTTTCTCTTATGAATATGGGAGTGGGGATTTTTATCTGTATTGTTTAGTACTATGTCTTTAGAATCCACAGAGCTTGACACACAGTAGGGACTCAATAAATAACGACTTAAAAATAAGTGAAAGAATAGTTATTTGACCTTGGGCATGGGTTACTTAATTGCATGCGTTACTCAATAATGTGAAATGGGGAGAAAAATAGTGTCTCTTAGAATCACTGTCTTCTCTGTGCTAGAACACAACAGAAAATTTATACACTGTATGTTTCATCTGCTTTCCACAACAGACATATTAGATCAGCAGGCTTTTCATCTCAAACTTGTACTAAGGAAACACAGGCTTACAGCAGCTAAATGACTTGCTCAAGGTCACAGAGCTAGGAAGTGACACTATGGAGATTCCAATCTGGATTTTTCTGAATTTTCATCTTCTTCCCCCAGGATCTTAGACAGTAGGAACATCATTACAGCAAACTGGTGGAAACCAAAGCAGACCTCATGAAGAGATGCATTTGTTCTGGTCGTGAACGGCAAATGAGGATCTGAAACCCAGAGGAAACGGAAAACATATTCTAGGTGGAAGGAATGACTTGGCCAAAAGCCTAAAAATAGCAGGTCCATTCAAGAAATGGTGGGTGCTCATTTTAGATAAAGGGGAGTCCTGGGTGAGGCTGAAACCACATTGTGAAATCTCTGAATTCACTCTTTCTCTCAACAGTTATTTAGTGAGTGCCTGCCTCCTGTATGGCACCGTGCTGGGGAGAGGGAGACACGCACCCTGGCTTCTTGTACACACAGAGCTGACAGTCTAGCACTTGGCAACACTGACTCTACAGCACTGTGGCAAGGGCCAAATGAAGAAGCAGGCAAGAAATTACTTGGAAGAGCTAAACTTACTTTGCTATGTAAATTCTCGCCTCTGTTCTGCTATGTCAGATGCTTCAGGGCGATTAAGTCAAAACTCAGTTAAAACTGGCTTTCACAGAAAGAGAAGTCATTGACATGGGCAAGAGGGAAGCTGGAGAGTAATCTGGCTCTGCTGGTGCCAGGGGCTTTATCAGGAAAGTAGACAATTTCACCATGACTCTCTGCTCAGCTCTCCTCTGTGTGGGACTTCATTCTCAGACAGCCTGGCTCCTCTCAACAGCTCCCAACCTCATACCTCAGTTTCACATCCCACTAAGTTGAAGCTTCTCTTTCTCCATAGCTGAACCTGAGTTCAACTCTCACTGGCCAGAAAGTGATCACTTGATCATCTTGGAACCAATCACCTTGCCCGTAGGGATAGGATACGCTAATTGGCTTACACTAACTGGGGCCTCCTTCTTCTCCACCAATGAAACAAAAAACAGAGGATAAGAGTTAAAGAAAAGTGACTTTACAAAGAAAATCCTGGAGATAATTTTACCAGAAAAAGGGTACATTCTGGGAATCAAAAGCATAGCAGGGACCTCCCTGGTGGTCCAGTGGTTAAGAGTCCACGTTTCCACTGCAAGGGCCTCAATCCCTGGTCAGGGAACTAAGAATCTGCTTTTGGGGTGGCCAAAAAGATTTTTTTTTTTAAAAGCATAGCAGTGCAGTATTATCAGCATGAGGTTTGTGATCTTAAGAAATCTCACATTCTCAAAAATCACATTATAAATACATCTCACTTGCAAGGCCAAATTTCAGGGGGGCTTTGGCAGAAATTTCAATAACAAGGTTGTCTTTTTTAAGATAGGTGTGTTATTTTGTCATTGGAAGCTATAAAACTGATGAGACAACATTGAGTATAGCCTTGGCAGCACTTAAGATCAGATCCAAATCAATGAGCTTCCAGAATGGTCATTCTGGAACCACGGGAGTGGTGGCTGAACATTAAATCACTAGGAGAGCCTTTAAAAGGCTGATACCCAAGCCTTACCCACAATGATTCTGATTTAATTTGTCTCGGGTGTGGTTTGTTGGTGAGTATTTTTAAAACAGTAGTTCTCAATTGTGAGACCTGGAGAGTTTTTTTAAGCTCCAGTTGTGTCCAACTCTCTGCAACCCCATGGACTGTAGCTCCCCAGGCTTTTTTGTCCATGGAATTCTCCATACAAGAATACTGGAGTGGGTTTCATTCCCTTCTCCAGAGGATCTTCCTGACCCAGGTCAGGAATCCCAACCCAGGGATCAAACCCAGGTCTCCTGTATTGCAGGCATATTCTTTACCATCTGAGCCACCAGGGGAGTCCTTAAACCCCAAAGTTCAAGCTAAAACCCAAACCAATTATTGATACATCAAAATTTATGAAGGTAAGACCCAGATAGTATACATTGAAGTTTCCATGAGCATCATTTTTGGTATCAACCAAGAGCTCCTGGAGGAGGATAAGGCAACCTACTGCAGTATTCTTGCCTGGGAAATCCTATGGACACAGGAGCCTGGAGAGCTGCAGTCTATGGAGTCACAAAGAGTCAGACATAGCTTAGTAATGGAGCATGCACACAAAAGGAACATAAAGAACATGTCCCCAGCAAGCAGATAACAGCTCCATAATGCAGCTGGGCATTCCTTTGCAACATATGTGGTGATTTTCCTTCTTATATCCCCGTTTTTGGTTCCAAATTTTGTTCCCATCATACGCTCTAGAGGTCCAAGTTAAACAGGTTGTGCCAATTAATTGATGACATCAGATCCATCTCCCACTATAAAAATTTGTGTGGCAGAAGCAGTTGGGACCACAACAATTTTCATGGCTCACACATGAGGTATCACAAGCCAGCATTGTTAATGAGTCAAGTCAATGATTTGCATTGACCTAGAGCCAGACATCCTGGAATGTGAAGTCAAGTGGGCCTTAGAAAGCAGCACTACAAACAAAGCTAGTGGAGGTGATGGAATTCCAGTTGAGCTATGTCAAATCCTGAAAGATGATGCTGTGAAAGTGCTGCACTCAATATGGCAGCACATTTGGAAAACTCAGCAGTGGCCACAGGACTGAAAAAGGTCAGTTTTAATTCCAATCCCAAAGAAAGGCAATGCCAAAGAATGCTCAAACTACTGCACAATTGCACTCATCTCACATGCTAGTAAAGTAATGCTCAAAATTCTCCAAGCCAGGCTTCAGCAACACGTGAACCGTGAACTTCCTGATGTTCAAGCTGGTTTTAGAAAAGGCAGAGGAACCAGAGATCAAATTGCCAACATCCTCTGGATCATGTAAAAAGCAAGAGAGTTCCAGAAAAACATCTATTTCTGCTTTATTGACTATGCCAAAGCATTTGACTGTGTGGATCACAATCAACTGTGGAAAATTCTGAAAAAGATGGGAATATCAGACCACCTGACCTGCCTCTTGAGAAATCTATATGCAGGTCAGGAAGCAACAGTTAGAACTGGACATGGAACAACAGACTGGTTCCAAATAGGAAAAGGAGTTCATCAAGGCTGTATATTGTCACCCTGCTTATTTAACTTTTATGCAGAGTACATCATGAGAAACGCTGGACTGGAAGAAGCACAAGCTGGAGTCAAGGTTGCCAGGAGAAATATCAATAACCTCAGATATGCAGATGACACCACCCTTATTGCAGAAAATGAAGAGGAACTCAAAATCCTCTTGATGAAAGTGAAAGAGGAGAGTGAAAAAGTTGGCTTAAAGCTCAACATTCAGAAAACGAAGATCAGGGCATCCGGTCCCATCACTTCATGGGAAATAGATGGGGAAACAGTGGAAACAGTGTCAGACTTTATTTTGGGGGGCTCCAAAATCACTGCAGATGGTGACTGCAGCCATGAAATTAAAAGATGCTTACTCCTTGGAAGGAAAGTTATGACCAACCTGGATAGAATATTGAAAAGCAGAGACATTACTTTGCCAACAAAGGTTCGTCTAGTCAAGGCTATGGTTTTTCCTGTGGATGTGAGAGTTGGACTGTGAAGAAGGCTGAGCGCCAAAGAACTGATGCTTTTGAACTGTGGTGTTGGAGAAGACTCTTGAGAGTCCCTTGGACTGCAAGGAGATCCAACCAGTCCATTCTGAAGGAGATCAGCCCTGGGATTTCTTTGGAAGGACTGATACTAAAGCTGAAACTCCAGTACTTTGGCCACCTCATGCGAAGAGTTGACTCATTGGAAAAGACTCTGATGCTGGGAGGGATTGGGGGCAGGAGGAGAAAGGGACGACAGAGGATGAGATGGCTGGATGGCATCACTGACTCGATGGACATGAGTTTCAGTGAACTCCGGGAGCTGGTGATGGACAGGGAGGCCTGGTGTGCTGCGATTCATGGGGTCACAAAGAGTCGGACACAACTGAGTGACTGAACTGAACTGAACTGAATATTTAATAAGGACTTAGTTTGTGACAGGCACTGTTCTAAGTAGTTGACATAGACATGACTTATTTAATCTTCAGAAAACCCTGTGCTATCATTATCCATATTTTACAGATAAGGAAACCCAGACCCAGAAAGGTTCAGTGGCCGAACCAAGATCCCATGGATACCAAGTGGTTGAGCCAACATTTGAATCTGAGCAGCCTGGATCCAAGGTCAATACTCTTAAGCTCTACATTATAGGGAAACTGTCTGAAACTTAAAAGGAATGTTCAATGCCTCTTACTGTATGTGACCCTAGTGAGCACATGCACAGCTTGAAGGGACTCTCCCCTGTGTTCTTATTAGAGACAGTGGCTAGTGGCCTCTGGACTGCTGGCCTTTCAGATCAGGTCTACGGTGTTCCCTCTTTTATTCACTTGCTCAAATAGTTTGTTGAAGGTTAAAAGATGCTGCAGGGGAAGGAGGCATAAAACAGGGGATGGGTGTTCACCATGCTCATCCTCAATGTCTTTGCTCAAGGAGAATGTTGTCTCTGCACCGCTTTCCCTATTGACTCTAACTTTGCCTTCAAGACTCAGCTCAAGATTAGTATCCCCTCAGAGAAACTTCTCCCAATCAACTCCTTCTCACTCCCAGGTTTTCCTTCTTCCTCAAATGAAGTGTAGAGAAACCAGTTCTCTACTCTCAACTGAACCAGATTCAGTTCAGTTCAGTTCAGTCACTCAGTCATGTCTGACTCTTTGCGACCCCATGGACTGCAGCACACCAGGCTTCCCTGTCCATCACCAATTCCTGGAGCTTGCTCAAACTCATGTCCATCGAGTTGGTGAGGCCATCCAACCATCTCATCCTCTGTCATCCCCTTCTCCTTCCGCCTTCAATCTTTTCCAGCATCTGGGTCTTTTCAAATGAGTCAGTTCTTCATATGAGGTGGCCAAAGTATTGGAGTTTCAGCTCCAGCATCAGTCCTTCCAATGAATATTCGGGACTGATTTCCTTCAGGATGCACTGGTTGGATCTCCTTGCAGTCCAAGAGATTCTCAAGAGTATCATCCAATACCACAGTTCAAAAGCATCAATTCTTCGGTGCTCAGCTTTGTTTATAGTTCAACATTCACACGTGACTACTGGAAAAACCATAGCTTTGACTAGACAGACCTTTGTTGGCAAAGTAATATCTTTGCTTTTTAATATGCTGTCTAGGTTGGTCACAGCTTTTCTTCCAAGGAGCAAGCGTCTTTTAATTTCATGGCTGCAGTCACCATCTGCAGTGATTTTGGAGCCCAAGAAAATGAAGTCTGTCAGTGTTTCCATTGTTTCCCCATCTATTTGCCATGAAGTGATGGGACCAGATGCCATGATCTTAGTTTTCTGAATGTTGAGTTTTAAGCCAGCTTTTCACTGTCCTCTTTCACTTTCATCAAGAGGCTCTTTACTCTTCTTTGTTTCCTGCCATATGGGTGGTGTCATCTGCATATCTGAGGTTATTGATATTGCTCCCAGCCCAGCAATTCACATGATGCACTCTGCATATAAGTTAAATAAGCAGGGTGACAATATACAGCCTTGACGTACTCCTTTCCCAATGTGGAACCAATCCATTTTCCTATGTCTGCTTGTAACTGTTGCATCTTGACCTGCATACAGATTTCTCAGGAGGCAGGTCACGTGGTCTGGTATTCCCATCCCTTGAAGAATTTTCCACAGTTTGCTGGAATTTTCCACTGTTCTCAGAAGAATTTTCCACAGTTCTCAGATTAAGAGCTGAGATTCAAGGAGAGGGATGCATTTGTTTAACAAAACCACCTTGATGAACAATCTTGGTTGTGGAAAGATGGTCCTTTGGCTCTTAATCAGAGAAGGATTAGGATGTTTAAATTGAATATCTCTGTATAACAATGAGGGAGGCATTTGGAAACTGCTGGGGAAAATGAATAGTGAAGAAGTGGGGAAATTCTTGGAAGTGAAAGACCATATTATGACTGCAGGATAGCAAACTTGAAGAATGATGTTGGCCCATGAGAATTCCCCTCATACTCTGCTAGGTCTGGCAGAGGGGTCTTACAATAAGGACGTTCTCTTAAGTCATCAATTGTGCTATAATTGAACCCCTTTTATTGCCTCTCTCCACCCACTCACCCACCCTCCAAAATGTATTAACTGAAACTTGACTTTTCCCATAGCTGATTGGCATTTTGCAGAGGCGAGGGAAAGGGTTTTGTTGATTATGAGATGATGAAGAGAAGAGCACGGCCACAGAAAGCAAAAGACAAATGCACCTAACTGTAATAGAAATTAGCACTGGAAATTCGAGCATAAGCCATAAAGTTTAGGAAAATCTTGGGGAAAACTAATCCAATAGCATGAGATGCAGTTAGAAATATGAGCCAATGCTATTTAATTCTCAAAAGACAAGGCGACTTCTGCTATTATTTTGTGACACAAGGTTCTTCTTCAGGTTGGATTCCACAAGGGCACTAAACTCTCCTTTGTAAATTGCCAACATTATATACGAAACTTCAAGTAACTTTAAAAAATAATCTTGATTCTGGCCATATTGAACCAATTAAATCTCTAGAAACACTTTACATTTTTATTCCTATACAGATATTTATGTTTGTCCATCTTCTTGAAACATGCTTGCCCGTAATCTTTGCCTATTTTTAATTTCTGCTATTCTTTTGGATCTCAACTTCAGCTGTCACTTCCTGTGTTACATTAGTGAGGATGTTTTAGACTGCCAGGAGAAAAACAAAATTTAACTCAAAATGACTTAAACAACAGGATCTTTGCTATTAAATTACATTAGATACCTCCTACGTATCATTCTGTTGCTATCAGTGCTTTGAGTTCTTCATGCCTGAGGGTCAGAAAACAAAGAAAGGAGTGCCAGCGCCAGTGCCAGTGGGGTTAATTGATTATTACATAAAGAACTAGGGGCGCAACTACATAGTTTGGGCAGAGAGAATTCACTGGAGCTTCTTTTGGTGTTTCCATGCCCTGAGATTATAGAGAATTGGCAGTTTCAGGAAACGTGACCCAGCAAAGGCAAGGCAACAAAGGTTTAGAGTAATCCAGCATGGTAGTCAAGGATGAAGATGATGGATATGAATCAAGAGCTCAACCAGCTGCAGCAGCAAGGATCATAGTTACAAAAACCCTCTTGCCTTGAGTCTTTGCAGCTACCAACTTGAAAAGGACTCTGTGATTAATCAGTCGTATCTTTTCTCTCAGGGAAGAAGTAAGAGTATCTTGTTTTCAAAAGTGGAGGTCAAGAGGAGATCCGATTGATGCAAGCTGTAGAATATATTAGACACCATATTACTTGAATCCTTATATCCACCACTGAGACTCCATCAGAATTAGGTGCAATCTGACTACATCTCAACTCATCCCTGCACTGCACCACACATTTCTCATCTCCTTCCCAAGGTTTCCATGTTAATGCTAAGCTACTGGGCACTGTAGAACCTGGCTGGTACCCATGCATGCAAAACTTAGAAGTCTGGGGCAATTAACACACCACAGGAAAATCCTTGATTGACAAGAGGTGAGAGTTGGTGGAGAAACTATCCACCCTCCCTCTCTGATGCACTGTCCTGAGATGCAGTTTACATGGCTTCTTAGAGGAACATCATGTTCAATGGCAGCCAACTTGATAATGTGTTCTCATATTGACCCTTCCTCCTTCCTGGCTTCATTCTCTCTGTTCTGCACAAGTTTCCTGATTTTGTGCCATTTAATGAGGTGCATATTAGCCCTTTGTCCCACGATCTGCTTTTTTGAGCAAACCAAAGATAACAATCACCCATAACAGAAAGTATGGAAGTAGGAAGTTCCAGAGTTCAGAAGGATGGGTTCCCTTTTACTCTCTCCAGTCTCTTTTTCAGTGCATTGGATTTTGTCCTCACATATACCCTCTCACGGTTTAATAGAGCTCCGAGTACTAGAACTTACTCCAAGTACCAGAACCTCAAACAAAAATATACAAATTCTGAAAGAGGAGAAGAGAGCACAGCCTTTCCTTTCTGTGTGGGAGTTAAGTCTCCCAGAAGCTCCCCAGACTTCTGGGAGATATCATCTCACATCTCATTGACAGAACTGCATCCCATTCCCATTCCTAACTGGCATGAGGAGCTGAATTTCTTAGTTCAATCATGATTCATCCCTTGGAGTTGAAGAGGACCCATCCTCCCCTAGGTCATGCTCCCATGAAGAAGAGATGAATTGCTGTGCGCACAGTGGTAATCATGTCAAACACTTATTAACTGACCCAGAGGCCATTTTCAATGTTCCTTCACCATTGCCCACCTCCCACTGTAGAGGCTAAACAAGCAGCATATTGACTTTCCAGCTTCCTTTGAAGCTAGGGAGCCACGTTATTATGTTTAGACATTTGTATGTGAAGAGAAGTTTGATAGGGGATTTCTTCAAGGTCCTCCTTGATAAAAGTATAATGACTTGAAAAAAAACTTTCTCTTTCTCTCTTGCTCCCCCTTTGGTCACCTCTCTGATTCATTTCTTTAGACTTGACCATATGAAGATATGATTCCGAGAGCTCTGAAAGCCATCTTGCCACCATGGGGCAATAAGCCTAAGCATGAAAGACTAAGAAACTAAAGATGGACTACAATGATGGAAAGAACTTTAGTACACCCTTGAGCCACTAACTCGATGGATGTGAGTCTCAGTGAACTCCGGGAGTTGGTGATGGACAGGGAGGCCTGGCGTGCTGCGATTCATGGGGTCGCAAAGAGTTGGACACCACTGAGCGACTGATCTGATCTGATCTGAGCAACTAAAACTGCTCTGGGATTGCTTTTCTCTGGATTTTTTAAAGTTATATCAGATAACTGTCTTTCTTATTTAACCATTATTACATTAAGTAGTATGTTACATGCATCTAGAAGCCATTCTAACTGATAAATCAGGCAACATTTCTAGAAAGTTTCCTTGGACCCTATAGAATGTATTAGCTACCGCTTTCCCCTCATAGCCAAGATTACTGTTATCAAGGCTATTACTGCTGTGCACTTTCATTGTTCAGATAAACAGTGATTCCTATGAGTTATTTAAATTTTGCATGCAAAAGCGGAGCCAGTCACAGACAGTGTAATACAGGATTCCTACACAGGTCAGTGGGCTGGACTAAGTAGCCCCCATAGTCTCTTACAACTTTGAAATCTATGACCCCAATCCCTTTAATATAAATGTCCCTTTTCCAGGTATAAAAATCTTTTTTACTTTGATTTATGTTATGGCAAATTGTCAGTTTGTATTTCAAAATGGGAGAAAGCAACACAAAAATATGACTTGGAAAAATGTTCTTATTCTGTTTGCAATGTGGAGAACTATCAAACTAAATTCCATTTTGCAGATGATTTGGGGATTACTTGTTATTCTGAGCAGGCCTGTCCCCATTCTCCTTCAGCAGTATGGAGAATGGATATGAAAAACTGTGTGTAAACACTTCTTTCTTTTGAAATGTTATTAATAAAGTATTTCCTGTGGCTATGGCTAATAAGTCACTTGTTTCCTAATTTTTCTGTATTGATATGCTCTTCAGGGAAACTTAGAACCCCAAATCTCTTCCTATAGTGTAGTATTTATAGAGTTCATTATAGTCTGTGATTAACAGAGGAATTGCCTTTAGGGAAGAACAGAAAATTGAAGATTAAATAACTGACCAAACATTTACCTGCAAACAGAAATATTTTATAAGGAACAAGGACATTTTAAATTTGTAAATGTTTAGAAAATGTTTCCAATATTTTGTCTCTCTTCACTGAGTGATTTCTTGGTGGTCGACCAGAAAGTTCGGTGGAGAATGACACTATCTTCCAACTCTATGCCAGGTATTCAATGAGTCACTTTATAGGTATTATCTGATTAAGTGCTTTTTTTCATTTAAAACGTGATTTTTACAATTACATAAGTAATACACAGTTGTAAAATATTTTCAGCAATTCAGGGGCATAAAGATGAAAAAGTAAAAGCTCCCCTTCACTCCCTTTACCCCTCAATTCCCTTAACATTCCTGGAAATAATCACCATACACTTTGGTACATATTCATCCAGACTTTTCTGTGTGTTTTCATAAATCCACATATTCTTTTAAAAAAATTATTTAATTGAAGGATAATTACAATATTGTATTGGTTTCTGCCATATATTGACATGGATCACACACATATATATATATATATATATATATATATATATATATCCCCTCTTGGACTTCCCTCCCACCTCCTACCACAACCCACCCCTCTAGGTTGTCTCAGGACCCCAGTTTGAGTTCCCTGAGCCATACAGTAAATTCCCACTGGCTATCAATTTTACATGTTAGTGTAAATGTGTCCATGGTACTCTCTTCATTCATCCCACCCTCTCCTTCCTACCCACTCTCTGTGTCCATATGTCTCCATTGCTACCCTGCAAATAGGTTCATCAATACAGTCTTTTTAGACTATATGTTAATATATGATATTTGTTGTTCTCTTTCTGACTTACTTCATTCTGTATAAGAGGCTCTAGGTTCATCCATTTCATTAGCACTGACTCAAATGCATCCCTTTTATGGCTGAGTAATATTCCATTTTGTGTATGTACCATAGCTTCTTTATCCATTCATCTAGTGATAGATATCTAGGTTGTTTCCATGTCCTAGCCACTGTAAATAGTGCTGCAATGAACATTGGGATAAAAGTGAAGTGAAGTCGCTCAGTCATGTCCGACTCTTTGCGACCCCATGGACTGTAGCCTTCAGGCTCCTCCATCCATGGGATTTTCCAGGCAAGAGTGCTGGAGTGGATTGCCATTTCCTTCTCCAGGGGATCTTCCGGACCCAGGAATTGAACCGGGGTCTCCTGCATTGCGGGCAGACGCTTTACCGTCTGAACCACCAGGGAAGCCTGAACATTGGGGTACATGTGTCTTTTTCAATTATGATTTCCTCAGGGTATATGGCCAGTAGTGGGATTGCTGGGTCATATGGTAGTTTTATTCCTAGTTTTTAAAGGAATCTTCCATACTATCTTCCATAGTGGCTGTATCAATTTACATTCCCACTGTAAGTGCAAGAGGGTTCCCTTTTCTCCACACCCTCTCCAGCATTTGTTGTTTATAGATTTTTTTGATGATAACCATTCTAACTGGCATGAGATGCTATCTCATTGTGGTTTTGATTTGCATCTCTCTAACAATGAGTGATATTGAGCATCTTTTCATGGTTTATTACCCATCTTTATGTCTTCTTGGAGAAATGTCTGTTTAGATATTTTGCCCACTTTTTGATTGTGTTTTTTGTTTTTCTGGTATTAAGTTGTATAACTGCTTGTATATTTTGGAAATTAATCCTTTGTCAGTTGCTTCATTTGCTATTATTTTCTCCCATTCTGAGGGTTGGTTGTCTTTTCACTTTGTTTATAGTTTCCTTTGCTGTGCAAAAGCTTTTAAGTTTAATTAGGTCCCACTTGTTTATCTTTGTTTTTGTTTTTATTTTCCAATTAATCTAGGAGGTGGGTCATAAAGGATCTTGCTGTGATTTATGTCATAGAATGTTCTGCCTATGTTTTCCTCTAAGAGTTTTATAGTTTCTAGTCTTACATTTAGATCTGTACTCCATTTTGAGTTTATCTTTTGTGTATGGTGTTAGGATGGAGAAGGCAATGGCAACACACTCCAGTACTCTTGCCTGGAAAATCCCATGGACAGAAGAGCCTGGTAGGCTGTAGTCCATGGGGTCCCTAAGAGTCAGACACGACTGAGTGACTTCACTTTCACTTTTCACTTTCATGCATTGGAGAAGGAAATGGCAACCCACTCCAGTACTCTTACCTGGAGCATCCCAGGGACAGGAGAGCCTGGTGGGCTGCTGTCTATGGGATCGCACAGAGTCGGACACGACTGAAGCGACTTAGCAGCAGCAGCAGCAGCAGCATGGTGTTAGGAAGTGTTCTAGTTTCATTCTTTTACATGCAGCGTCCCAGTTTTCCCAGAGCACTTACTGAGGAGACTCTCTTTGCCCCATTGTATATTCTTGCCTTCTTTGTCAAAGATAAGGTGCCCATCGGTGCACGGGTTGATCTCTGGGCTTTCTATTTTGTTTCATTGGTCTATATTTCTATTTTGTGCCAGTACCATACTGTCTTGATGATTGTAGCTTTCTAGCATAGACTGAACCAGCTCCATTCTTCTTTAAGATGACTTTGGCTATTTGATGTCTTTTGTGTTTCCACACAAATTGTGAGATTTTTCTTGTTCTAGTTCTGTGAAAAATGCCACTGGTAATTTGATAGGGCTCAAACTGAATCTATAGAATGTATTTGGTTGTATAGTCATTTTCACAATATTGATTCTTCCAACCCAGGAACATGGAATATCTCTCCATCTGTCTATGTTGTCTTTGATTTTTTTTTCAGCAGTGTCATAATTTTTTGCATACAGCTCTTTTGTCTCCTTCAGTTCAGTTCAGTTTAGTCACTCAGTCGTATCCGACTCTTTGCGATCCCGTGAATTGCAGCATGCCAGGCCTCCCTGTCCATCACCAACTCCCGGAGTTCACTCAGACTCACATCTATCAAGTCGGTGATGCCATCCAGCCATCTCATCCTCTGTCGTCTCCTTCTCCTTCTGCTCCCAATCCCTCCCAGAATCAGAGTTTTTCCAGTGAGTCAACTCTTCACATGAGGTGGCCAAAGTACTGGAGTTTCAGCTTTAGCATCATTCCTTCCAAAGAAATCCCAGGGCTGATCTCCTTCAGAATGGACTGGTTGGATCTCCTTGCAGTCCAAGGGACTCAAGAGTCTTCTCCAACACCACAGTTCAAAAGCATCAACTTCGGCGCTCAGCTTTCTTCACAGTTCAACTCTCACATCCATACATGACCACAGGAAAAACCATAGCCTTGACTAGACGGACCTTTCTTGGCAAAGTAATGTCTCTGCTTTTTAATATGCTATCTAGGTTGGTCATAACTTTCCTTCCAAGAAGTAAGCATCTTTTAATTTCATGGCTGCAATCACCATCTGCAGTGATTTTGGAGCCCCCAAAAATAAAGTCTGACACTGTTTCCACTGTTTCCTCACCTATTTCCCACGAAGTGATGGGACCAGATGCCATGATCTTCGTTTTCTGAATGTTGAGCTTTAAGCCAATTTTTTCACTCTCCACTTTCACTTTCATCAAAAGGCTTTTGAGTTCCTCTTCACTTTCTGCCATAAGGGTGGTGTCATCTGCATATCTGAGGTTATTGATATTTCTCCCGGCAATCTTGATTCCAGCTTGTGCTTCTCCTGCCCAGCGTTTCTCATGATGTACTCTGCATATAAGTTAAATAAATAGGTTGACAATATACAGCCTTGACGTACTCCTTTTCCTATTTGGAACCAGTCTGTTGTTCCATGTCCAGTTCTAACTGTTGCTTCCTGACCCGCATATAGGTTTCTCAAGAGGCCAGTCAGGTGGTCTGGTATTCCCATCTCTTTCAGAATTTTCCACAGTTGATTGTGATCCACACAAAGGCTTTGGCATAGTCAATAAAGCAGAAATAGATGTTTTTCTGGAACTCTCTTGCTTTTTCGATGATCCAGCGGATGTTGGCAGTTTGTTCTCTGGTTCCTCTGCCTTTTCTAAAACCAGCTTGAACATCAGGAAGTTCACGGTTCATGTATTGCTGAAGCCTGGCTTGGAGAATTTTGAGCATTACTTTCCTAGCGTGTGAGATAAGTGCAATTGTGCGGTAGTTAGAGCATTTTTTGGCATTGCCTTTCTTTGGGATTGGAATGAAAACTGCCCTTTTCCAGTGCTGTGGCCACTGCTGAATTTTCCAAATTTGCTGACATATTTGTCTCCTTTGATAAGTTTATGCCTAGGTATTTTATTCTCTTTGCAGTGCACATGTTCTTACATGAATAAATAAACAAGCCATATTTCATGTATTCTAGAATGCACCTTTTTTCAAGTTTAAAATCTCTGAGATAAGAATGCATCTTACAGTTAAAGGCATTGTACGGTGGCCAATTTCTCTGTTTCTTACTGGCACATACAGTAAAGGTGCATCTTGAAATAAGTGGCATTTGGGAGTAACATAATACCTACTATATTTTGCTATATATACTATATAGTGCTTATATAATTATATTTTAATAGATGTATGATTCAGAGAAGGTGATGGCACCCCACTCCAGTACTCTTGCCTAGAAAATCCCATGGATGGAGGAGCCTGGTAGGCTCCAGTCCATGGGGTCGCAAAGAGTTGGACATGACTGAACGACTTCACTTTCACTTTTCACTTTCATGCATTGGAGAAGGAAATGGCAACCCACTCCAGTGTTCTTGCCTGGAGAATCCCAGGGACGGGGGAGCCTGGTGGGCTGCCATCTCTGGGGTCGCACAGAGTCGGACACAACTGAAGCAACTTAGCAGCAGCAGATGTATGATTGTGTGAATTGCCATGGACAGCTTTCAGTACACATGAGTCTGCCTCATTTGTTTTAATGTCTGTGTGAGCTACCATTGTCTGCATGTGCGTGCATGTATGCATGCTCAGCCCACCAGGCTCCTCTGTCCATGGGATTTCCCAGGCAAGGGTACTGGAGTGGGTTGCCATTTCCTCCTCCAGAGGATCTTCCTAACCTAGGGATCACATGCACATCTCTTATGCCTCCTGCATTGGCACGCAGATTCTTTATCACTGAGCTACCTGAGAAGCCATTCTTCTCTGAGAAGAATCTGCTGAGAAGCAGGTATGTACCTGTTTTATTTGGCCATATCCCTTGTATTAATAATTAATATTAATAATTAATAATTATTAATTAATAATCCCTTTCAGATTATTTCCAAATCCTCCTGGTAGAAAACAGTGCTGCACTGACCATCCTTGTCCCTAAATCTTTGTAATAATTTTTTTTTTTTTTTACAGAGGGATTCCTATCTCATGAGTTTTCCTAGTTATCCTATATTGTAGGAAAACCTTAGTTATTCAGAACTCAGTAAGACACATGTTCAATCCTGGCTCCAGGGTTACCATATTGAACAACTCAAGGGGGTTCAAACTGTCATCTGGGTGAGCAGTCAGCAAAATTTTCTATAAAGAGCCAGATACAACCAACCCCTGAGATACATGTATGACTCAGTTTCTTCACCAAGAAAATAAATCTATGTTACAGTGTTTGTGAGAATTAATGCAATGCTACAGGTAAAGCATTTACAAGTGCTTGGCAAGTGCTATAGCTGTTTTAAAACTTTTATTCTTTTACTGAAGAGGAAATTCATAGGTAATAATTCACAGAGGCAAGACACAAACAGTAAGTCTGACTCCAAAATTTGTGCCTTTCCCACAGCACCTAGTGCCTCAAAAGGAAGGATTTTTTGCAGCAAGACTCTGAGTTCAGAGGGTAAAGGCTTTTATAAAGTCCTACTGTGTCAGTGTTGGACATAGTGGGCTTCGACTCTTAGAGAGTCCAGCAAATATACCGCCCACCGGAGAAGGCAGCTTCTGTGAGACCCATCCCTTTGGGCTTGCTGACATACACAACCAGTGAATTTTCCTGCTATTTATGCCAATTCAATTTGATCATAGTTCTATTACCTGGAAGCAAATGCAGCCACAAAGGTGTTGATAAAGCTGTCACAACAAGATGGAAATAGTAAGTCTCATTACTATTAAGAAAAGAACAAATCCATAAATAAGAGATTATCAAGTGAAATAAGATAGTCTCTCCTCCAGCTTCTAACAAATGTCGTGTGCAAAACCATGTCATTTCCCCAGGCACCCTCCCTGCCAGACAGATGTATAGAATATGAATTGTGCGGGGAGGGAAATTGATATGCAGAACAGGAGTTGGCAAAATAATTAGAGCTGTGAGGCTCCCTGAGTCTTGTGGTTTATTTCAGAAGTCACCAAATGTACAATCAGAGGTCCAGACCAAACCAATTATGTAACATATCAGTCCTTGGAAAAAGCCTCGAGATGATGGAGAGGGGATGGTACTGTCCCCTGAGGGTTAAAGCAGAACCAGGCCTGCCACACTGGACAGGTAGGAGCCACCTTCCCAGGTGGGGAAAAGCCAGGACTGCCCCACTGGTGGCACAGCCTTGCTCAGGACAGTGCCAGGCTCCCTACCCACTCTGTCCACTGAGATCCCAACTTCCTGCATCCCTCTCAGTCATCCCAGCCACTTCTCCTGGTTGAGGCTAAGTCCAAAATGAAAGTTGTATTAAGTTCCTAACACCTTATCCACTAAGAACCACTTGCAAACACGGACCAGATGGGTCCAGATCCCCAGGGGGCCTCCAGCTCAATGCCTGGCTATGGTAGGGAGTCTAGAGATGCTTATTGATTAGAACTGACTAAAGCCACCCACAAAATATCCTTAGTGAGATAGGAATGAGATGAAGGAGTGAAGAGGGGAGGAAGGGGGAGTGAGGGGAAGGGAGAAGGAAGACATGAAGCAAAAGGGCAGAGAAAGTGGTGAAGATGCTGGAATGTGAATTGAGCAGATTGAGGCAATAGATGAGCAGAGAGATGCAGACAAAGAGAGGAGGAGACAGACACAGAGCAGAGCAGAAGGCAGAGGAGGCTAAGGTGAGTGGAAAACAAGGTGAGCAGATGGAGCAGGGAGCTGGGCAGACAGAGAGAAGAGGGAGGTGGGGCCAGTGAGACAGGCAAACAAGGACACGTGGGACAAACACATGGGAGGAAAGCTAGGCACAGAGATGCTCAGACCCCACAGATAGGAGCAGAGCAGAGAGATGAAAAGAGTACAGCCAAAGTGGGAGGGGGGACAGAGAGGCAGGGCAGGACCAAAGACTTTCTGGGTTGCCCAAGGGAATCCGCACTCCTCTCAGGTTATCTTTTTACTGAACTAATTCCTTGATAGAGAGATAGAAGAAGATTCTGAAAACCCATTACTTGGTAGGTAAGAAATGTCCTTCATCTCCAGGCTTGCTGCCAATTCTAAGGTGGTGCTGGAGGCCTGGACCTGGGTCGGGGCTGGCCCTTCTGGGCTCCAGGCTTCTCGAGGTAGTAAGCTGTGACCAGGAACTCGTTCTGTCTACCCTCATGGAATTCTTACAGGATCAGCTCAAATAACACCATTAACACCCTCCAAAAAGTACATTACCCTCGGAGGTCATCCAATAACGAAGGTGGGAAGTTGGTTGAATTCTGGCTAACTCTTATGTTCATTCCGTTCCTCCCTCCCTCACCCCCCACCCACTGTCCTTCTCTTTCCCATTCACTGCCATTCCAACCACACACATTGGCACATCTGATTTCTGTTCCAAAGAGACCTTGACTTCAGCCCTTAGGGCATAAAATATTCAATCCACTTGGACACTTTTTAATTAATCTAGGGTTTGATTCAGGCCATTGCTCCTTGATGCCTGCCTCTGTAACCCCTTCCTGGATCCAATTAGCTGACTTTGAGCACTGCCCTGGACCCAGAGACAAAACATGAGCACCTCCTCTCCTCTCCAGGAACTGGTTTATTGAGGCATCTGTAAGCTTTCTCTTTGCCATCTAGCCATTCATGCCTGGAAGAGGCAGCAAGGCAATGAGATCTGTCCTACACAAGAGTCAAAGATGATTTCTAAAGAATGAGAAAAAAAAACTGCAAACCAAAGGCTACTAACAGCTCAGGCAGCAAATATCTAGATGATTAACAGGCTGGCTGCATCAGAGATATAGATGTTTCATCCAAATTCCACGTTGTTCTCACCTGACTTTTTTCACCAACCCCACCTTCTATACAGACTCAGTTATCACAAGATTCATTTGCACATGTTGACATTTTGCTCTGTCTAAAAAAAAAAAAAAAAAAGGCTTTTCATTGCTATTATTATATTGTGCTAGTGAGTTTTGCCTGACAGGTTGAGTCATAATAAAATTAAACAGACTGATGCATGTAAGACTTTTAGCACAGTGCCAAGCACATGTTAAGTGCTGGACAAATAACCGGTATTTTGATTAATTTTAGTCATAGTCATTATTACCATATTCATCTTACGGATAGGCCTGGTGTTTTGTTCTGCTTGTAACAGGTTACACAATATCGAGCACTAAGGTGGTTCTTAGTAAAATTTTCCAAGAAGCTGGGGACAGTTTTGACAGTATGCATGGGACTCCCAAAGAGTCTATAAGTCCCACAGTAGCCTCCCTTCTTTCCTAAATTCCTATCCAGTCACCCAGCAAATAGTTACCAGGCACTTGCTAAATGTCACGCATCGTACTAGGTACTGTGAAGTCCAGGTAAGCAAGATAGAAAAGGTTTCTGCCTTCAAAATGGTTAAGCCACAGGACTTGCCATCCATGTTAATGACCATGACAAACCTTTATACAGCACAGTCTGATATTTTCAGATCCTTACCTGCACTGACACACTTAGTCCTCACAATTTGTCCTTGGAGGAGGGACTTATCCAACCCTCTTTTTATATTTTACATAGACAGATAGACTGAGATCCAGAGAGGTAGATTAACCTGTCAAAAGTCGCACAGAAATAACAGCAGAGCTGGCAGTTTGGCTCCAGGGTCCACACAGCTAACCACAGTGCTGCTGCATTATCTGGTTCATGGTGCTTATTTCTGTTAGTGACTGTTTCCCTTCGTTTCAGTAAGTAGATTAGAATATCCTTAAACTCTGTGGAGAGAGGAAGCAGATTAGTGATGACAGGGGCTAGGAAGAGGGGGAATGAGAAGTGATCACCAATGGGTACGGAGTTTCCATTTGGGAACATGTAAAAGTTCTGGAACTAGATAGTAATAATGATGCTTGCACAATATTGTCGATGTACTTAACCACTATTAAAATGGTCAATGTTTTGTTACGGAAATTTTACCCCTTAAAAATTTTCTTTAGAAGTATAGGGTTGTCCTCTATCTTTCATATCCCCTCAACAACTAGAATGTAAAAATTCTTGGCAAACATTTTGTGATTGGTTGACTGATTGCTAGTGGCCTTAGAAATGGAGCTTGCTTTGTTTTTGTTATCATCACTCTTGTGATTATTCTAAACAGAGCCCTTTTGGGGCCCAGAATTCCCTGTCCACCTAAGAGCAACCTGACCACAGATTGTGCTGATTCTGAGGGTGAGGGAACAGCTGTTCAGCACCAGGGCCTGGGCTGGGCTGGGCTAGACTGGGGAAGGTGTTTCTCCAGAAACAGTGAGACAGAGGGGCAAGTTAACACCAAGAGGCGATTGAGAAGGCAAACTTCAGAGCCAGAGGAATACTACAAGTTTGAGGTCTGAGGGACAAGTACGGGCTAAAAGCAGAAAAACAACCTCAGGGTCAGGAATTGAGAGAATTTGAAGCCTTTTGGGAAGAAAGCAATAGTAATATAAAAATAACAGGAATAATGAATCAGACTCTTGGATAGTGCCTTCTACATGTTAGATAGTGACTCAAAGGTTTTCACATATTAATTCACTTATTCCGCATTATTATTATCATTACCCCCATTTTATAGGTAGAGAAATTAAGGCAGAGAAGTTAAGTAACTTGCCCAAAGTCACAAAGGCAGCAAGTGGCAAAATCTGGATTCTAAGCCAAATGGTCAGGAGCCACAGATTGACTCAACCACAGGATGTTAAGGAGTGAATCTTGAGTTAAGATTCTGGTCCTGCTGAGAGCTAACTGCTGGCCTGATGAGATGAAGGACCCCCTGGAGCTTGAGGTTTAAGGATACAAATTAAATGCAGCCCTCAGGGCCCTGACTCACACGTTTGAAACTTACTCTTCTACCTTGAGCCACCGTGCAACACAGGGGCCCACGGTTCCTGCCGCCTCCTCCCTGCTTCCATCCGTGGCAGGAGGGAGAGACTACAGGTCCTCCTGCCTCGAGCTGCCCACGTGGTGATATTTAATTAATCTATTCATTTGATCTTCTGGTCTGTTCAGTGGCTCCCTTTCCCTGATGCTCCCTGAGGTTTGCATACAGTAAAATTCAGCCCTAATTAAAATTGTTAGACACCAGCAGTCTCTAATGTTAATAAAACATCAGAATGAGACAGTATTTTTTTTTAAACAAGCTTTTCTTAAAAACTTTGAAAGGGGGATAGAAGGAGCCTACGTAGGAAAGAAGAAAGTTAACAACCTCCCTCTTCAAGGGTGCGACGGCGGCATTTCTAACTCTCTTTTCTGATTTGGGACTGAAGGCCAATCCTTTGTAGCAGGAAGAAACCTAGGGTCTGTGTCCAGAGATCTCTTGTCCCAAACTTCCTGTTTGGGATCTAGAGTTCGGCTAATTGTATCCCCTCTTAGAGTCTTAGTTTTTCTATCTGCAAATGAGTGCCAGACTAGTTTAGTAGTTTACAGTTTGAGAACATTAAGTTGTCAAATCCTTGTATCCTTGAGCCTGACAGGACAAAGTTACAGGGCCATCTGCCTCCCCAGACACTTGCTTCCCTTCATCATCCTAAGAAAAGGGCCGCAAGAAGTTTTCCCACTCAAGTCACTGGGCTTTGAGTGATATAAGCTGCCCCTAATCACGAGAAGCTGAACTACAGATCGGAGTCCTGGTTCCAAGCAGCACTGGAAGCCTAACTAAGAGGGCTAGTGAGGTACCTTGGCTCAGAATTCTCTACCCTGGGTGGAACCAGACAGAGCTAGCCAGATTCCCTCTCCAGGGGCAGTTGATCAGTTCCCCTGCTCAAGCAGAGTGAAGGAGAAGCAACATGGACACTGGCCAGACCAACCTGGGTGTAAAATCCTACTGGCACCTTCCTGCCATGTAGCAGCTATGTTGTATACCCTCTCTGAGCCTGCTTCATGATCTTTAAATAAAGATAATAAGAATAATTCCCTTCTTTATTTCATTTGATAACTTACATCAACTACATAGCACGGGGGGTGACATATATTAGCCCCGAGTTACAGGTAGTTGGTAGCAGAGGTTACCACTGATGGCAGCAGACAAATAAATAGGAGAGAGAGAGGGAGAGGGAGAGAGAGACAGAAGGCAAAAGCAGAACATACACAGGGAGGGCGAATCACATAATGCTTACTGGGGTGAAGTGCCCTTATGGGCAGCTCTCAGCCCACTAGTTCTGGTGGGATTCCACCCCTTTTGCTGCCATAAAGCATGTGATACAGGCCCGAGCCAATCAGAGCCTCACATTCTCCTGGCCATTGTGATTGGTCCAGAGGAGATCATCAATTAAAGTTAACCCGCTCTCAGATGTCTAGTTGCACCCAGCCACACCGAGACACAGAGCTCAGCTGTTTCTCCAGTTTCTATGAGAAGTTAAGTCCCATGGTCCCTTTTGTGACTTTTGAGGACTCATAAATTTGCTGGGCAGGTCATGGGAAAGGATTGCATCACAAAGCAAATGGCTATTGCTTCCAAGGAGCAATTCTGGTTGAACCAAACATCCTCTGTCTCTCTACCTAAGTCAAATACCAAATAAGCCCACCATCAACAGAGGACATTATCATAGCAATTCCTGGGCAGGAGATAAGATGGATATTTGCTGCCCCTCATTTTTCTGGGAAGATGCTCCCATTCCTGGTTTCAACATCTCAGGCTCACGGAGAAAAAGGCTTTCCACGCTGGTTCCCAGGGCAGAGATAGTGTGCTGTGAACCCATCTCATTCAACTTACGATTTGCAGGTCTCACTGCCACCAGAATTGACAAGGTTAAACTTTCTGGATGCGAACTGGAATTAATAACACGGCGATGGCCTTGCGCCAACCATGGGTTCCCCCTGTTAGTTAATAGAATGATTCATTTGAGCTGCTGTGGACTGCTTCCCCCTTCACAGATGGTAAGGGGCTCACTTCTCCCCTCTGATAGTCCTTCCATTTCTAGGGAAAGAGTAGTGAGGCTTATTGAATTCTAATACATCATCATGGCAGCGTGGGCATCAATAGAGACAAATGTGAGAACAGAACATATCCATCCCTCACAGCCACCCCCTTCCTCCTCCTCTTCTCAGCAGGTCTACTCAGCAGCCCCCCACCCCACCCAGGGAAGTGGAGAGTTCATTATGAACACTAGCCAAAAGTCAATAAATACATGGCTGAGATTTCAGTCACCTGGTGGCTGTCTTCACCATCAACAAAGTAATTGCAAGTTCTCAACCTGGTTTGTGGGATGAAGATGGGCGACAGGGGGCTCAAGGGAGCTCTACAGCCAGAATGATCTTTCCATAAATCAAATTTGATCATGTAAAGCATCTCCACCTCATTTAAAACTCTTCAGTGGGTCCCTGTTGCTTCTAGGATAAAGACCAAAGCATTTACTATCACTCACAAGGTTCTGCAGGGTCTAGCCTCTGCTAACCTGTCTAGCCTTATATTCATGCCTGAGCTTTCCCATTCTGGAGTGGTTGCACTCCAGTCATATTGAAAGACTTTCATTCTTTCAGTGGCTTAGGGGGCCTTCAGAGCTCAGATCAAATATCACCTACTCCCTCTGGAATAAATCCTGCTTTAATATAATCTTGTAACCCCTCACACTTGTCCTTCACTGTAATTTTATATTTCCTTATCTAATGATTTTTATTATCTTACATTTCCTTATCTAATGATTAGGCTGATGCCCTGTCTACCCACTGGTAAGTAACTCCATGTTCTGTTCATCAAGTATCTCCAGCTTCTACCACAATGACTGGTACAGAGCAAAACTCTGTAGATATTTGCTAAGTAAATGTAGGGGTAAATTGGTTATAAAGTAGGGTACATTCCAAGAGCTGGAATCTGGAAGTGGAGGTAAAATGGAGAGCGTGTAGAGCAAGGAGAGACAAGAGAGGTAAATGGAGCAGCTCACAGAATAATCATTATTCAGCACCTACTGCATGCCAGGCCCTGGTCTACACACTGGGGACACAGCAGTGAGTAAAGCATACAGCACGCTCTACCTTTATGAACTTTATGTTTCAGGTCACTCCTCTTCTGTGTTGCAGGATACTCACATGTGCTGCAAGATTGATCTTGGAAGTATCCCCACTTGAAGCATTGCTCTAGGTGGTGGCAAGAATAAATTGCACACAGGTGTAAATTGCACAAGGTGTAAAGGACCTTCCACAGGCAACCTCCAGAGCTGTGAGGCGGGGTTGAGGGTGGGGCCAATTAAGCACTTCAACACATCCCTAAAATAAACCCACTCAACAACCTGTTGTTAAGAAGTGAGTGGCTTCTGGATTGGGTGGAGACTTGGGGAAGGTGGACTAAGTTGCACACAATGGAATTGTTTCCCCCTTACACACCCAAGATTCTCACCCCTACCAGGCACTTCATCTCTTGTCTCTTCCTCCCATGTTGCCTCTCAAAATTCCTTCTGCTCTGAGCAATTCAGCCTTCATTTTCAGCTTGCGAATTTCTCTAACAGTGACCATTACCTTTCTTCATATGTGCTCCTTGGTTTATGTTCCCATTCAAACACTGTTTGAATTTGGTGGCCCACCCATGGAATTCACTGCACCATGGCCCACAGGATGTCACACATGGGGCCTTGCTCCTCACACTAAGGACTTGGCCTCTGTCCAGAGGGTCATGTGGGGCAAAGAAAGTCTTCAGTAGGTGAGTGACCCTGGGCAAACACCCCCGCCCCCGGC
The DNA here is from genome assembly GCF_055505025.1 of Bos grunniens. NCBI lineage: Eukaryota > Metazoa > Chordata > Mammalia > Artiodactyla > Bovidae > Bos > Bos grunniens. Next base: position 24,919,807 of record NC_141189.1, read on the forward strand.
CACAGCACCTGAGACTTTGCCTCAGCTGCCAGGAAGAATCCAGATGTAGCTGTGGGTGTCCTTCTTCTGGCGTTAATTAAAGCTTTGCCCAGGGCGCAGCTGCAGAGGAGCCCAAGGGGTGCAGCACAGACAGGGAGCAGCTGCATAGGCAGCTTTCAGCTCAGCAGGCCTGCCCTGCCCCAGGGGTCTTCCTGCTGGAAGCAGAGCTGGAGTGGCTTTGGTAAGGAGTATCTCTGAACTGAAAGAGAAATGCTTCTGCTTCCCATAGAAGAGGGAAATGGTTGTTTCCTTGAGAAAAGCCTCTAAAATGAAATCACCCTTAGGAGCCCTTCTCTCTGATTTATTTTCAGGACTGAAGCCTGCAGTCAGCAGCTCTTTCACAGAGCACTCTGCAGAAGAACCATGGAGTTGTGCAACATGGCAGCCCCACTTCCCACCTCTTGCATCCAACCTCTCCAGGCTGAGTCTAATGGGCCCAGAGAGTCGTCTGGTAAGAATTATAATTATCAAAAATAATTGCAGCTACCATTTACCAAGAATTCACCAAAGCAATCTGCTTAACATACCCAGTCTTCATTAAGCCCCTCAATAATCTGATGAGATGCAGATTATTATCACCATTTGATAGATAAGGGAACTAAGGCTTACATCTACTTTCAAGTCCTGGTGTGTGCGTGCTCAATTGCTCAGTTGTGTCCAACTCTTTGAGACCCTATGGACTATAGCCTGCCAGGCTCCTCTGTCCAGGGGATTCTCCAAGCAAGAATACTGGTGTGAGTTGCCATTTCCTCCTCCAGGGGATCTTCCTGACCCAGGGACCAAACCCACATCTCCTAAATTGGCAGGCAGATTCTTTACCACTGAACCATCTGGGAAACGCTGCAAATCCTGGCCTCCAAGTTAAAAGCTGTGTGATGCTGAACAAGTTACTTGCTTAACCTTTCTGCCCCAGTGACTTCCCTGAATGAAGAGGCATACAAAAGTCTCTGAGTATAGCCTCCACCCTTACCCCCAGGTCTCCTACCCAGCTCAGGATGACTCACAGACCATTCTCTGGGATGGGGCAGCAGCTGAGGTCTGGGCCTACAGGAACCCTAGGAGACTGAGAGGAACTGTCCCACTCTGCAAATGAGGAAGGTTTGATGCTTAGGCAAAAATACAGGGTCCTGCAGAATCCTCTCTGCCCATGTCTGGCTGTGGGGAATTCAATTCTGCATTAGATAAAAACCTACACCACTCTCCAGATGAAAATCCTAAAAGGTGTATCTAACCCATTTGTCATCTGGTTGAAAACTCCACCACTGACTCTCTTTTGATTGCAGAACTCAGCCATAAAAAAAGAAAGAAAACTTGAGGGGGGAAGAGGGCAGAAAGAAGGTATGATGACATGGGAATTAGTAAGAACTGATAGCTCAGGAAAAGAAGAAAATCCAACTTCAATGAAACTAGTCTCAAAAGAGCAATGCTGTGGGTCACATAAGGACATAGCAGAAAGCATGGTAAAGATGGGCAACCCAGGAACCAGGGGCTCAAGTGCAGTCAGGCCTCTCTAGCTCTCATTTCCATTTCTCTCTGAAATTTGGACTCCTTGTTCCCATTCACGTAGGCCTTCTCCCAAAGGGAGTATGGCTATGACAACTAGAGCTTTACTGCTTCTTTAAGTAACTGGGGAAGAAAAGGTGGGCTCGCTTACTTCAGGTTGACTTGAAAAATTTGCAGGAAAAAACAGATAGTGACCAGATTAAAAAAAAAAAAAAGCCATCTGCAGTAATAAAGATGGTTATAGATCTCACTAACATAATAGAATCCCAATATAACAATGGTTTAAAAAAGTTAGCCCTTTTTCTCCAATGTGGTAGTTCAGATATAAGCCAACCAGGATCTGTGAGGTGACTCTCTTTTGTCCAAGAGCCAGATGCCTTTCATCTTTTTGCTCTGCCATGCCTTGGTATCATTCTCAGTTGCATGACATAAGAATGCACACCACCACATCTACCATCCAGCCAGCAGAAAGAAGGGAAAGGTGAGTGAAAGAAGCAATAGTTGGTATGAAGAGCACAACTCAGAAGTTATATATGTCAATTCCACTGACACTTTATTGGCCAGAACATAGCCACATAGCCACATATAGCTGCAAGGAAGCTGAGAAATGTAGTCTTCTATCTGGGCAGCCATGTCCCATACCCAAAACTAGAGGTTCTATCCTTACTACAAAAGGGAGGTTTATATATCCAGGATGACTCCCATTTCTGGCAGTCACCCAAAGGCAGGAAGGTTCTGGAAACAGAAACCAGAATATGACCTGGCACTGAGAATATATCCCCCACCCCATCACCCTTTTCTGCTTCTCTTAGATGTCTGATTCATTGCCCTCTCCTTCCTCAGCTCCAGCCTCTTCGTGCTCAGGGATGTGAACACTGTGGCCACCTCACCATTTCTGGCTTCTGCATCCAGTGAAGGAAAGTAAGACCAGCCAGGATCCAACACAAATGGAACTTGGGATGAGCTTTCACTGCCAAGTTAAATGAATTTCTGATTTAACCCTGGGCCAGCAAGGGGCAAATAAGAACATAATGAGCTCAGGCTATTAGCTATGAGAAATAAATATGAAGTTATGTTAACAAGGGGAATATTAAATCCTCATGCAGATCAGGAGGAGGTATATGTGGCAGGGGTATTTTTTGGAGATAAATTAATTCTTGAGGTGATGAGATTAGTTTCATTTTAAACAGTCTAGGGAACAATCAGATGTAGAAATGCAGAGTAGAAGGAGATGTTCCAATCTATCTACAGCAAAAAAAAAGCAGCCCCCAGAACTCAACTGGCTGGCCCTAAGTTGGAACTGCTCTCTACAGACCTCAGTAACCAAGGCAGATGAGAAGAGCCCTTGACAGGCAGAGCCTAAGACTGGAAACCTGCCAGGCATCAGAAGAAATTGATGAGTGTGGCGACTTGAATATTTGAGTGGAGTGAGGGCTGGATTCAAGAACCAGAGGGAAGATAGGAGTGTTGGGATACTCCAAGGGGGAGGGGGTAAAGGGAGTGGGCTAAGGAAGGGTAGGAGAAAAAGGAAAACATCAGGATTGGGGGCACAGGGGAACATCCATACAGTATATACTTCAAAGTCTAAGCCCTAGGGCATTCTGAGTTGTGCCTATGGTCAAGATGCAAAGACTAAGGTCCAGCTGCTGCAGACATTAAGAGTTTGGTACTTATCACCTGAACCTGAATTCTTGAGCAAAGAGCTGCTCAAATTTCCATCAGAGTCTAGTGTACAATCATTCAGTTTGGAAACAGCAGGCAAGTTTGTTTGCAGAATAAGGAAGGAAATAGCACCCTCCTGAGCCAGCAGGCATCAGAACATTCCTGTTGTAGACTCTGAGGTGGAAGGGGTGGTGGGCGTCACTGGGGACTACTGAGCAGATAAGAGATAGCCAAGCCAGATGGGATATAGAAGCCAGATACCCAAATGGTTAAGTTAGCTAGAGACCCACTGTATGAGTTTGCTAAGGTTGCCATTGATGAAGCACCTTAGGCTGCATGACTAGACAACAGACATTTATTTGCACACAGTTCTAAAGGACCGTGATCAAGGTGTCGGTAAAGTTGGTTTCTTCTGAGACCTCTTTCCTTGGCTTGTAGATGGTCATCTTCTCCCTGTGTTTTCACATGGTCTTTGCTCTGTGTATCTGTGTCCTAATATCCTCTTCTTATAAAGACACCTGTCACATTGGATTAGGGCCTGCTACAATGACCTTATTTAACCTTAATTACCTCTTTAAAGACTATCGCCAGATGGTCACATCCCAAATTTAGGACGGGGAGTTAAGGTCTTCAACATATGAATTTTGGAGGGACACTTCAGCTCATAACATCACCTGTAATCACCCATAAAGGGAGCTTACTCTGTAATTTCATGTATCAAAGCCACAAGGAAAGACGGACTAAACTCTCATCTCTAATTACAAATTTTGGAAAAGAAGGTTTGGGGTTAGTCCAGTTTGGGGTAGATGTCCATCGCTGGTCCAACTGGCTAAGCCCAAGGATGTGGGCTCATTTAGAACAAACATGGCTTTCAAGACCCTGCCTATGGATGGTGGCAGCAAGCTGTTGGCCTGTGGCCTAGACAGATACTCTGTATTACCTATCAGAATAAACTTAAACTCTTCAGTAAGGCATACAGAATCCTTCACTCCCTATCCCTTTCATTGCTACCTCTCTGCCACATACTCTGTGACCCTGCACAAATTCTGCCCTTCATCTGTGCTAAATGAGCAATGCCATGACCTCACCTCACTGTTTTCCTGTCTCCTGGCCTTGGCTCAGGCTGTTCCCTCCATCTAATGAGCCTTCCCTCTCCACCCTCTTTGTCTACCTGACAAGCTCCCAGTTATATTTGTATTTCAGAGCCCACCTGGAGCATTCCCTTTGGAAAACCTTTTCTGACTTCCTGTAGAGTCATCCTCTCTCTTTTGTTTCATACTGTACTTGGATGTACAGTAGGTACAGGATGTACTTCTTTTAATACCCTTAGAACACTCAGTCACAGTTTTTGTTAGATTGCTTTTCTCTTGAAGCAGACTCTGAATTCTAGATTGTTAGAGAAAATTCACCTTATCTATCCCAAAGTCTAGCACTGTGCTTGCCTTATACCCAAAACCATTTGTGGAATAATGAGTGAATGCATGTTTTCAACTGGGTACAATAGGATGTAAATAAAGCACGAGTCTCTATCCTTTAGGCTCCTCCAAGTGACTATGACAAACATTACATGGGTACTGATTATAAAAATAAAGATATAAACCAAGGGCTAAGGAAATACAAAAGGAGTTGCCATTTAACCTGGGAGAATTACGGACAGCTTCTGGAAGGAGGTGATTTTGAGTGTCACAAAGGATCAGCAGGAGCTTGCCAAGTGGTGTTAGAAGGGGAGGGGAACTAGAGAGACAAGGATAGAGCAGGGACAAGATATGGGGAAAGGGCCTTACCAGGCTTGTAGGTGCAACACGGAGCAGTTATAGAGATAACTTAGGGATACCAAGTGGGGAAAGCATCATCTGATGTTCTGAGAAAAGGTGGCCCCAGTAACACCTAGGCCTTTGAGCTGTTCTTGGAACAAGCTGAGATGATAAAACTGCTTTGTGTTGTGTTCATGGAGCCACCAGCTCCTCGTGGCATCCACCTAGAACCCCTCTCCCTCCATGCATATTCTCAGGAGGAAGGGAAAGACACTCGAAGCTGCCAACAGTCTTGAGCCAAAGAAACCAAGCCTTCAGAGTCTGGGGTCTGCACTGACCTCTGTCACAACCTCCCTCAAATGACAGAGGGGTGGGGTGGCCCCTCTGAGTCTGGCATAAAACATTCGCCTCTCAGCACCGCACATAATAGAACATTTTCTGAGCCTCTCTAATTTCACTGCTCTGCTAGTCACCAGCAGGTCATTTTACCTCGCTGAGCCTCAGTTGTTCGTCTAAGAAAAGGCGATATTGGCCCCTCAGGTTTATTTGTGACCTACGTAGGTCAACCACCTAACCATGATTGACATCTAAAAGGTACTTAAGTAACAGTGGCCATTACAATTAATTTCTTAAATAAAAATGGGCTTGTCTTTCTTCCCTTGCTCTAGAACCATAGGCTTCTAGAGAAGATTTATGCCCCATACTGTCTAGCATGTATTTTTGCTCAATAAATGTATGTTACATCAATGACTGCTTAGAATCCTAGAATTTTTAGACTAGGAGATACCTAAGAAATAAGCTATCCCAAACCCTCATTTGGGCTTCTCTGGTGGCTCAGATGCTAAAGAATCCACCTGCAGCTTGGGAGGCCTGGGATCAATTCCTGGGTTGGGAAGATCCCCTGGAGGAAGGCATGGCAAACCACTCCAGTATTCTTGCATGGAGAATCCCCAAGGACATAGGAGCCTGGTGGACTACAGTCCATGAGGTCACAAAGAGTCAAACACAACTGAGTGACTAAGCATAGCACAGTAAACCCTCATTTTACACAGGGAGGAAATAGAGACTCCTAACTCCATCACATGTGTCCTTACCCACAAAAAGGGAGTAGCTACTGGATTTTCACAGGGATTAAATGAGTAAATACACATGAAGCATCAAGACAGTGTCTGGCACATAATGCTGCTGCTGCTGCTAAATTGCTTCAGTCATGTCCAACTCTGTGCAATCCCACAGATGGCAACCCACCAGGCTCCCCCATCCCTGGCACATAACCATTAGTAAATATTAGTACTGTTATAAGATGATTGAGATGGGCCTAACAGCACATCATGAAGTAGTAGTGAGCCTGAAGCAGAGCCCTGTGCTCTTCCCAGTTTATCACTGTCCCCATTATGCCTCACTGCTTCCAGAAGTTCCTTCTCAATAACTAGTTCCTGAGTTCATGTGTGGTATGGAATTCACATGGTGTTCCCATTGACCAGCAGGGCGTAGACTGACCCCTAATTCCTAGGGAGGATTTCTCAGGCAATCTGATGGTCAGCCAAACCAAGGTCTTAACCAGCTTAGAGCTCCATCATCTCTGAGCACCTTCCCTGCTGGCAACATCTCAAATATGCTGAACTACTTCCTCTTCAATTACATACAGCAGTTTGTCTCAAAAAGGGCAAATTTTACCCCCAGAGAATATTTTACAATATCTGGAGACATTTTTAGTTATCAAAATTGGGGTGAAGAGTGTTAATGGTATGTACTGTATAGAGGTCAGAGATGTTGCTAACCAGCCCACAATGTACAGGTCAATCCCTTACTACAAAGAACTATTTAATCCAGAACACCACTGAGCTGCTGTGGAAAGATCCTAACATCGATGAGTGCACATTCAGATGCACATATGTGTCTATTTCAAATGTTTTACAGCTATATGATCAGCAGATAGGGAAGGCAGGATGGTGTAGTGGGTAAAAAGCCTGGACTCTGGAGCAAAACTGCACAATCAGCAGATTGCTTTAGCATTAAAGAGATAAAGGTTTAAATTTTAGCTCATCCACTTAGTAGCTGTGTGAACTTGGACTTGATACTTAATTTCTCTGAGCTGCAGTTTCCTCATCTAAAAACTGGAGATAATTATGCTGTAGTAAAGCTCTAAAATGATGATACACAGAAAACACTTAGTATGTGCCTAAAACATGATAGATAGGTAGTAGGCAACATCCATTACTGCTTACCTCTTCATTTTAGTAAGCTATGTAAACATGGAATTTTAAAAATGTTGGTCAGGGATGAGCCAGAAGTTGGCTGACAGAAGACAGATTAACAGATGTCAAGCTTGTCATCGCAGAAAGACGGCAGAGTAGAAGGACGTGTACTCATCTTCTCCTGTGAGAACAACAAAATTGCAACTTGCTGCTGAACAACCATCAACAAGACAATGTTAGATCCCCACACCCAAAGGCAAAGGAGAAGGCCCAACAAGATGGTAGGAGGGGTGAAATCACTTTTAGAATCAAACCCCATATCCACCAGAGACCCTCAGAAGGCTCAAACAAAACCTAATGTGCACCAGGACCCAGAAGCCCCACAGAGACTGAGCCAGACCTGCTTTGGGGTGTTTGAGTGTCTCCTGTGGAGTCACAGGTCAGCGGTGGCCTGCCAGGGGGACAGGTGCTCTGGCTGCAGCAGACCTGTGTCATGCAGCATTACCATCATAGAGCCGCTGAGCAGATGACCCACAAACAGCAGAACTATTATTCCAAAGAAATTCTTGCACTGTTAAGAAAGTTCTAGGACCCACAACAGGTTTCTGAACCTGGGGATCCAGCAAAGAGACTGAGAACCCCCAGGGAATATAACTGGAGGCCAGTGGGATTTGATTATAGAACTTTCATGGATCTGGGGAAACAGACATTTGGAGGGCACAAACAAAACCTTGTGTGCATCAGGAGCCAGGAGAAATGAGCACAAGACACTGAGTCAGACTTATGAGTGTGTAGGAGTCTCAGGTGGAGGCTTGAGGCCAAACAACAGGGAGGGAACACAGCCCCACCCATCAACAGAAAATTGGATTAAAGATTTACTGAGCATGCCCCCACCTAGCAGAACAAAACCCACTTTCCCCAGTTTCTCCCATCAGGAAGCTTCCATAAGCCTCTTATCCTTATTCATCAGAGAGCAGACAGAATGAAAACCATAATCACAGAAAACTAACCAAACTGATCACATGGACCACAGCCTTGTCTAACTCAATGAAACATGCCTTGTAGGGCCAGCCAAGATGGATGGGTCATAGTGGAGAGTTCTGACAAAATGTGGTCCACTGGAGAAGGGAATAGCAAACCACTTCAGTATTCTTGCCTTGAAAACCCCATAAACAGTATGAAATGTCAAAAAGATATGACACTGAAAGATAAACTCCCCAGGTTGGTAGGTGCCCATTATACTACAGGAGAAGAGTGGAAAAATAACTCCAGGAACAACTGAAAGACAGAGCCAAAGCAAAAACAACGTCCAGTAGTGGATGTGACTGGTGATGGAAGTAAAGTCTGATGCTGTAGAGAACAATACTGCATAGGAACCTGGACTGTTAGGTCCATGAATCAAAATAAATTGGAAATGGTCAAACAGGAGATGGCAAGAGTGAACATCTATGTTTTTGGAATCAGAGAACTAAAATGGACTGGAATGGGCAAATTTAATTCAGATGAACATTATATCTACTATGGTGGGCAAGAATCCCTTGGAAGAAATGGAGTAGCCCTCATAGTCAACAAAAGAGTCTGAAATGCAGTACTTGGGTACAACGTCAAAAATGACAGCATGATCTCTGTTTCCAAGAAAAACATTCAGTGTCACAGTAATCCAAGTCTATGCCCCAACCACTAATGCCAAAGAAGCTGAAATTGGACCATTCTATGATGACTTACAAGGCCTCTAGAATTAACACCAGAAAAAGATATCCTTTTCATCCTAGAAGACTGGAATGCAAAAGTAGGAAGTCAAGAGATACCTGGAGTAACAAGAAAGTTTGGCCTTGAAGTACAAAATGAACCAGGGCAAAAGCTAACAGAGCTTAGCGAAGAGAATGCACTGGTCATAGCAAGCACCCTCTTCAACAACACAAGAGATGTCTCTACACATGGCCATCACCAGATGGTCAATACCCAAATCATATTGATTATATTCTCTGCAGCCAAATATGGAGAAGCCCTATAGAGTCAGCAAAAACAAGACCAGGAGCTGACTGTGACTCAGACCATGAACTCCTTATTGCCAAATTTAGACTTAAATTGAAGAAAGTAGGGAAAACCACTAGACCATTCAGGTATGACCTAAATCATATCCCTTACGGTGGAAGTGACCAATAGATTCAAGGGATTATATCTGATAGAGTGCCTGAAGAACTATAGACAGAGGTTCATGACATTGTACAGGAGGTGGTCATCAAGACCATCCCCCAAAAAAAGAAACTCAAAAAGGCAAAATGGTTGTCTGAGGAGACCTTGCAAATGCTGAGAAGGAGAATGGCATTGAAACATGTAAAATATCATGTATGAAACGAGTCGCCAGTCCAGGTTCGATGCACGATACTGGATGCTTGGGGCTAGTGCACTGGGACAACCCAGAGGGATGGTATGGGGAGGGAGGAGGGAGGAGGGTTCAGGATGGGGAACACATGTATACCTGTGGCGGATTCATTTTGATATTTGGCAAAACTAATACAATTATGTAAAGTTTAAAAATAAAATAAAATAAAAAGAAAAGCAAAGAAGAAGAGGAAAGATATACTCATCTGAATGCAGAGTTCCAAAGAATAGCAAGGAGAGAGAAAAAGGCCTTCTTAAGTGAACAATGCAAAGAAACAGAGGAAAATAATAGAATGGGATAGACAAGATCTCTTCAAGAAAATTAGAGATACCAAGGGAACATTTCATGCAAAGATGGGCACAATAAAGAACAGAAATGATATGAACCTAACAGAAACAGAAGATATTAAGAAAAGGTGGCAAGAATACACAGAAGAATTGTACAAAAAAGATCTTCATGACCCAGATAACCACTATGGAGTGATCACTCACCTAGAGCCAGATATCCTGGAATATGAAGTCAAATGGGCCTTAGGAAGCATCACTATGAACAAAGCTAGTGGAGATGACGGAATTCCAGCTGAGCTATTTCAAATCCTAAAAGATGATGCTGTGAAAGTGCTGCACTCAATATGCCAGCAAATTTGGAAAACTCAGCAGTGGCCACAGGACTGGAAAAGGTCAGTTTTCATTCCAATCCCAAAGAAAGGCAATGCCAAAGAATACTCAAGCTATCGCACAATTGCAGTCATCTCACATGCTAGTAAAGTAATGCTCAAAATTCTCCAAGCCAGGCTTCAGCAATACATGAACCATGAACTTCCAGATGTTCAAGCTGGATTTAGAAAAGGCAGAGGAATCAGAGATGAAATTGCCAATATCTATCTGTTGGATCATAGTAAAAGCATGAGAGTTTTGGAAAAACATCTACTTCTGCTTTATTGACTATGCCAAAGCCTTTGACTGTGTGGATCACAAGAAACTGGAAAAGCCTTCAAGAGATGGGAATACCAGACCACTGACCTGCCTCCTGAGAACTCTGTCTGTAGATCAAGAAGCAATAGTTAGAACCAGACATGGAACAATGGACTAATTCCAAATTGGGAAAGTAGTACATCAAGGCCGTATATAGTAATCCTGCTTATTCAACTTATATGCAGAGCACATCATGTGAAATGCCAAGCTGGATGAAGCACAAGCTGAATCAAGATTGCCAGGAGAAATGTCAATAACCTCAGATATGCAGATGACACCACCCTTACAGCAGAAAATGAAAGGAACTAAAAAGCCTCTTGATGAAAGTGAAAGAGAAGAGTGAAAAAGCTGGCTTAAAACTCAACATTAAAAAAACTAAGATTATGGCATTTGTTTCCATCACTTCATGACAAATAGATGGGGTTCAATGCAAACAGTGACAGACTTTATTTTCTTGGTCTCCAAAATCACTGCAGATGGTGACTGCAGCCATGAAATTAAAAGACACTTGCTCCTTGGAAGAAAGCTGTGACCAACCTAGACAGCATATTAAAAAGCAGAGACATCCCTTTGCCATCAAAGGTCCATTGAGTCAAAGCTATGTTTTTTCCAGTCATCATGTATGGATGTGAGTTGGCGTATAGAGAAAGCTGAGCACCAAAGAATTGATGCTTTTAAACTGTGGTGTTGGAGAAGACTCTTGAGAATCCCTTGGACTGCAAGGAGATCAAACAAGTCAATCCTAAAGAAATCAGTCCTGAATATTCGTTGGAAGGACTGATGCTGAAGCTGAAATTCCAATACTTTGGCCATGTGATGCAAAGAACTGACTCATTGGAAAAGATCATGATGCTGGGAAAGATTGAAGGTGGGAGGAGAAGGGGACAGCAGAGGATGTGATGGTTGGATGGCATCACCGATTCAATGGACATGAGTTTGAGCAAGCTCTGGGAGTTGGTGATGGACAGGGAACCCCTGAGTGCTGCAGTCCATGGGGTCTCAAAGAATCGTACATGATTGAGCAACTGAACTGAACTGATGGATCACTTAGGGCCAAGGAAGGCTCCAAGGCAGTAGATGGGAACATAGCCAAGGTGAATAGGAGGAATGGAGGCAGAAATGATGCAGGAAAGAATCCATGCTTGTGTAGGAAATTATGATTAATTCATTTATTTTAAAATGTTATAGGCCAAGATGTATGCTAGAGTCATAGATATCCATTTATTCATTCAATAAAAATTTAATGAGCACCTACTATGTACTATTAGGTACATACCTACAGTGCTAGAGCCTATTGTACTAACATACTATCCATTTGTTCACATCTTGTTTTAAAATTTACTTATTTTTAGTTGGAAGATAATTGCTCTACAATATTGTATTGGTCTCTGCCATACATCAAAATGAATCTGCCATAGATATACAAATGTCTGCTCCCTCCTGAACCTTCCTTCCACCTCCTACCCCTTCTCACCCCTCTAGGTTGTCACAGAGCACCAGGTTTGAGTTCCCTGCATCATACAGCACATTCCCACTGGCTATCTATTTTATACATGGTAATATGTGTTTCAATGCTATTCTCTCTATTCATCCCACCCTCTCCTTCCCCGACTGTGTCTTCCAGCCTGTTCTCTATGCCTGCATCTCCATTGTTGCCTTCCAAATAGGTTCATTGGTACCTTCTTTCTAGATTCCATGGTTATGCGTTGTTGTTGTTGTTCAGTTGCTAAGTTGTGCCCAGCTATTTGCGATGCTATGGCATGCCAGTCTTCCCTGTCCTTCACTGTCTCCCAGAGTTGCTCAAACTCATGTCCATTGAGTTGGTGATGTATGTGCTAATACACAGCATTTGTTTTTCTCTTTCTGACTTACTTCAGTCTATATAATAGGCTCTAGATTCATCCACTTCATTAGAACTGACTCAAATGTGTTCCTTTTTATAGCTGAGTAATATTCCATTGTATATATATACCACAACTTCTATATCCATTCATCTATCAATAGACATCTAGGTTGCTTCCATGTCCTAGACATTGTAAATAGTGCTGCAATGAACATTGGGGTACATGTGTCTCTTTCAATTACAGTTTCCTCAGGATATATGGCCAGTAGTGTGATTGTTGGGTCATATGGTAGTTTTATTCCTAGTTTTTTAAGGAATCTCTAAAAAATAAACTCAAAATGGATTAAAGACTTAAATGTAAGTCCAGAAACTATAAAGCTCTTGGAGGAAAGCATAGGCAGTACACTCCTTGACATAAAACACAACAAAATCCTCTATGACCCACTTCCTCTAGTAGTGGACATAAAAATAAACAAATGGGATCTAATTAAACTTAAAATTTTTTGCACAGCAAAGGAAACTATAAACAAGGTGAAAAGACAACCCTCAGAACTGGAGAAAATAACAGCAAATGAAACAACTGACCAAAGATTAATCTCCAAAATATACAAGCAGCTCATGTAGCTCAATGTGCGAGTGCATGCATTCTCTGTCATTTCAGTCGTGTCTGACTCTTTGCAACCCTACTGACTGTAGCCTACCAGGCTCCTCAGTCTATGGGATTCTCCAGGCAAGAATACTGGAGTGGGTTGCCATGCTTTCCTCCAGGGGATATTCCCAACCTAGGGATTGAACCTACGTCTCCTGCATTATAGGTTGATTCTTTACCATTGAACCACCAGGGAAGCCCTGTAGCTCAATACCAGAAAAACAAATAACCCAATCAAAAATTGGGCAGACATTTCTCTAAAGAAGACATATGGCTAACAAACACACGAAAAAATACTCAACATAGCTCATTATTAAAGAAATGCAAATCAAAACTACACTCAAGTATCACCTATGGTCAGAATGGCCATCATCAAAAAATCTACAATTAATGCTGGAGAGGGTGTGGAGAAAAGGGAATCCTCTTGTACTGACAGTAGAAAAGTTCATTTCTTTATTTATTCTGTAGTTATTCATTGAGTGCCCACTTGGTCACAAGTATCGTGTTACCATTTCACATGCATTGCCCCATCCCCTACTTGTTCACTCACTTCCTCATTAATTCATCATTTAATAAATTCATTCAACAGTTGTTTACAAGAATCTGTGCTATCCCAGACACTAGGTTAACTACTGATGAAAGATTGAAAGCTCTAGAAAGGGAAGAGACAGGACTTTCATCTAGGATGGGGAAACCACAAGGGAAGCAAAAAATTGGGGGCTTTATGGAATCATGATGCAACCTGCTTAGTGGTCAACACTTTGTGGAGAGAAGACTCTCCAGAGAAGCTAATAGGCAGAAGCTCAGCTTCCCAAGACCCCAAGGTGTCAGTGGTGTGAATGGGAATGACAAAGTCTGAGGTCTGAACTAGAATTGTTAGGTGATTTTCTAGTACTTCGTTGCAGAGAACTTCAGTGTTTAAAGCATCAGTCTCTTGGGTGTGGGGGCTCTGTTAATTGCTTTGTGGAGGATGGATTTTAGAATTCTTGGGAAAATTGAAGAAACAACTTCTAGACTGAGCTTCTTGGAATGACTCCTAAAGCCACACAGCAGAATTGAGCCCCAAAGGAACCTCCACTCCCACCATACTAATCTACAGCTGGAAATCTGAGCCATCTCTACTATGTGCTGCACCAGCAAGGGTGCCTTTATTATTATTATTATTATTATTTGTTTATTTTACTTTACAATACTGTATTGGTTTTGTCATACATTAACTTGAATCCGCCATGGGTGTACATGTATTCCCCATCCTGAACCCCCCTCCCACCTCCCTCCCCATCCCATCCCTCTGGGTCATCCCAGTGCACCAACCCCGAGCATCCTGTATCATGCGTCAAACCTGGACTAGCGAGTCATTTCACATATGATATTTTACATGTTTCAATGCCATTCCCCCAAATCATCCCGCCCTTGCCCTCTCCCACAGAGTCCAAAAGACTGTTCTATACATCTGTGTCACTTTTGCTGTCTCACATACAGGGTTATCGTTACCATCTTTCTAAATTCCATATATATATATATATATATATATGTTAATATACTGTATTGGTGTTTTTCTTTCTGGCTTACTTCACTCTGTATAATAGGCTCCAGTTTCATCCACCTCATTAGAACTGATTCAAATGTATTCTTTTTAATGGCTGAGTAATACTCCATTGTGTATATGTACCACAGCTTTCTTATCCATTCGTCTGCTGATGGACATCTAGGTTGCTTCCATGTCCTGGCTATTATAAACAGTGCTGCGATGAACACTGGGGTACACGTGTCTCTTTTGATTCTGGTTCCCTCAGTGTGTATGCCCAGCAGTGGGATTGCTGGGTCATAACTTGCCCCCTACTTAACTCAGTTCTGAAACTGACTTTCAAGCAAGAGTGTCTGATTTTCAGAAGCCTTCTTTGGGAGATGTAGTTTTTATCTTTTCAGGAACAAAAGAAGCAAGGAAGCTAGAGTGAAAGTGGATTGAACCAATCCACAGCCTTCCTCATAGATTACTTTAGTTGTAAATTAGTGATAAAATAGGTGCTGAAATGAAATCTAACCCTCTAAATTACCATCAGAATACACTGTTCTACTGGTGTTAAAAGCTCCCCCTTAAAAAGTTGGCTGAATGAAAGTATGCTAATGATCCATTCATTCCAGAGTCCAGCTGAATCAGAATTTTTGTGGATAGGGACAAGGAATCTGTATTTTTTAAAACTCTATTTAGTAATCCCTCCAATCAGCCTGATTTGAGACCTTTGAGAATAGCTAATTCATAATAAATGATTAATTCTTCCAGGTATATGTACATCTCAACAGAAGACAGTTTCCTCAGAAGAGTAGATTATCTAATGTCAAGAGTAAGACTGTTAAAGGAAGACAGCTTTCTATTTCCATCAAATGAACCAAATAGGCACCACTCATCTCACATATGTCAAATCTTCTCCCTAAGGGGGTTTTTGGAACTTCCCACTGCATTTGAACAAAGAATGCCGATGCCGTCAGTAACTAACAATAGATAGTTGCAAAGTTTCATCTCAAGAACTGAAATCGGACACGCATCAAATAAAGTCTCTGTCCTCATGTTGCAGGAAGGTGGATGCCTTCCAGGGCCCGAAAGTGGGCTCTTGTCTAACACTTGGAAATGAGTTGTCCAAGGAGACTCACGTGCTGACAAGGCAAGAGATTTTATTGGGAAAGGTCACTGGGGCAGAGAGCAGTAGGGTAAGGGAAACCAGGAGAACTGCTCTGCCATGTGGCTCACAGTCTCGGGTTTTGTGGTGACGGGATTAGTTTCCAGGTTGTCTTTAGCCAATCATTCTGACTCAGAGTCCTTCCTGCTGGTGCACCCCTTGTTCAGCCAAGACGGATGCTAGAGAGAAGGATTCTCGAAGGTGGTTGGACACGTAATGTGACTTTTTGACCTTTCCTGAACTTGCCCAGTTGGTGGTGGCTTATTAGTTCCCTGTTCCTTACCAGGACCTCCTGTCCTAAAACAACTCATGGAAATGGTTACTATGGTGCCTGGCGAGGGTGGGCGGTTTCAGTCAGTCTGCTCCCCCTAACACTTATAATGCTCACCACCTAACAGACTAGACTAACAGGTAACCAGACAGTCATAATAACTAGTTAGGGGTGACAAGTCGATGTCCTGATTTGGGGCTGGGGAGGAGGTGTGTGGACACAGAGTCAGAAAGAAATGTCAGCTTGGACCCCTGCCCAGCATGAGGCATCAGAAAGTCCTCTTGAGAAAAGTGCTGTCTCAGCTGAGATCTAAGGGATGAGGTGGCCAGGCACAGAGGCCAGGAAGATGCGAGGGTGCTTCAGGTGGAGGGACACATATGTGCCAAGGCCTAGAGCCCTGAAAAAGCCAGACACGTTTGAAGAACTGAACAGTATTCAGAATGGCTGGAGCACAGAAAATGAAATGGCTGATTCTGAAAGTGGTGACCCTGTACAAAAGGAGAACAGGGGAAGCAACATCAGCCAAAACCTGGGAAGAGCAGAGAGATCTGGCACAGACTGTCCAAGGATGGAGCAGCGACTATCCAGTGCCCAGAACTGGCAAGCAGCCTCTGTGTCAGCTAACTGGCTATAATTTAGCTGAACTGGCAGAAGTAAATGGTGAATCCAATAGGGCTGCAATGAAATTACTATCCCAGCTTCACGCCAAAGGAGCATCTAAGAAGCAAAAGCTTTCAGTGGCCTTGCTAGAGAAGCCTGAGCACAATTCTTACTGCAGGAGTCTGTATTTAGGAGCCCACAGCACAGATCACGTCCTTAAACCAAGCTCATTGGTAACACAGCTGATCGTCTAGCCCATCAACACTGTGTGATTCCTTTTAGTCTCCTTTCCCTTTCTTGCCTCTGATCCGGGCAAAAAAGGACCCTGGAGACCCATACACACAGATAGACACACACACACACATGTAAATGCCAGAAGCTCAATTATAAATGTCTGTTCTCACTTTTTCCTCCCACTAAGCCCTGTGCTCAACCCTCCTGACTTTTGGTTCTCCTTTCTTTCAGCTCATCTGACCATCCACATTCAGCACCAACCTCCCCAGTTATGCCTTGACCATTCCCTCTCTTATCATGATTTGACTTTTTCTTCCAGCTAGCCAGTCTTAAAAGCTGCTTTGATAGACCCTCTTCCAGTTTAATCTGGAGAGTGTTTTGTGATGAAAAAATTATGTATCTTGGATCCCGTCCTAGCTGTATGACCTTGAGCAAGTGATAACCTCCCCGAGCCTTGATTCCCTCACCTGTTAAATGGGAAAAACAATGGCTGCATCAGCATTGCAGTGAAGATCAACTGGGAATCCATGCAATACCTTTACTGTAGTGTCTGGCATATAAAAAATGCTAGAAAAGTAAAGTGTTCTTTTGTTTTCTTTCCCCTCAGTAAAAGGAATGTTTTCTCATGGCCGCTAGTCTGAAATTAGGTAATCATTATGATCATGTTTTCTTTTTTCACTTTCCCAAGTTATGTTGAGAAAGCAGATAAGTAGCACTTGTTTAGAGTTTCTTGCATTTTTAGCTATTCTAAGAATAACCATTGCAGCACAAAGAATAATGCATATTTGATTTCTCCCAAGCTAACTCTCAGAGAGTTTGATGTTTTAATGTAATCAGTTGTTTTGCCATTTCCTTGTTTCTTTGTTTTGCATACTTTCATTCTGCCCAGAATTTATCTTTAAATTATCACAATGGCAATGATGGATGAAATCCAAGCGCAAAGATTTTAAATATCACTCAGTAACACCATAACTGTAGCCCATTATTCTAGTGATTCTCCACCAGAGGTGGCACTTCCCTGACAAAAGCCATTTGGAAACGTGGGGAGCATTTGGGGTTGTCATAGTAATCAAGCAGACACCATTGACAGCAAAAGGAGCTGTTTGCAAAACAACCTGCAATGCGCAGGATTTGTCTAGCCCCAAGTGCCTATAATAGTGACCCATTGAGAAATACCATATAAAGCCCAATGAGGCCACCAGAGAAATTCTGGGTGAACTGGGGCTAGACACTAGGATTATTTCAGTCCAGAGCAGCTTTTCAATTAAAAAAAAGTTCTTTAATATGTTTAACAGACATGTACCAGATATGAATTTAGCTCTTATTCTATGAATTAAGTGGACAAAAACTGTCATAGTACTTTATTTTCTCTAAGTCAAATTTGAATCCCAGCCTCAACCCATTGGCCAGATGGCATATTCAATTCCAGTCATTACCAGAGTTTCTTCTCACTCTCCAGGACTAGGAAAGGACCTCAAAGTTCTTAGAAAGAGCAGAATATTCTGGTAGCCACTTCACTCTTCAGAGTCAGGCAGCTCTACTATGATGGGTCTTGCTTGGCCATGGGACCCCAAAGGATGCTGGAAGCCCAGAGTCTAAACACATCTCCATGGGTGAACCTTGACCATCACTCTGAGGTCTTGACTCCCCAAGGTCTCATTAAAGGATCAGCTTCTAGCCTCACAGAAGCTCCCCATCTTCCTCTACTTGGGATTTATTCTTCTCTCTGCCCTTCTCACTTCTGCCCCACCCGCCAAAAGAACTTGCCTCCCCAACCTCACTTTTCAGAGCCAATCTAGTATTATCTCCCCAATAAATTCTGCAATAAAGCTAGAAGGGGGTTCTCCTTCCAGGCAAAGACAAAGGAGTGGAAAACACCTTATTTTATTTATTCTAAGATGTAAATCTTTTCCTGCCTCTTAACATCTCTGAAAGTCTGAGGCATCGGTATTGATGCTATCTTACCATTGGTCATTTGCAGTCAAGACACAGGTAACATTTCCTGTGCATGTCCAAATTGATTGTGGCTCCAGATAGCACATCTGGACACCTACAACCCTTTGACCTGTCAATCAACAAATGATTGAGGACCACCTAAGAAAGGGATATGAGTCTTGATTGTTATCTGAAAACTCTCATTGCAAGATCAAGAAAATGTCAGCATCGAAACTTGTAGAATGAACGTCAGAGGTTTGGAAGAAAATCCCAGAGACAATGATGGAGCTGTCTTCTAGGAAATGCTATATCATCAACACTCTGAACAGCACAGAGGCTGACTCTGTGTGGAAAAACATAGACACTGTTGATCACAGAGGGCTCTGAGTTGAAAAATGATTCACAAGGGTTATGTGTTTTATGTGAAGAGGTATTAATACCATCCTAAACCATTTTTTGTCAAAATTTTCTTTTTGATATATCCATTTGAATTCCATTAGAGTGATACATGTTCAAATTGATGTCTCAAAAAGACTAGCAGGCTTTTTTTTTTTTTAACAAATATAAAAGTAAAATTCTAATGGCAAGCATGTATCATGGCTTAATTAGTAGTGTGATTTTTTTCTTAGTGAAATAAAAAACAGTGTTACATCTTAAAATCAATTGCATCTTAAATTCCAGGAGATAAGGTACCAGAAGAAGAAAAGACAAATGAAGACTTCATTAGATGATCCAGCAACACACTGCACACCACCTGAGAAAGAGCAGACTGTAGTTTGCAATTTGTATATTCTAAACTGCAGATCCCCTCCCTGAGCTCCCAAAGTATTGCCTAATGAAGAGCAAAGCCAGGGCTGTGAGCTCCAACATGGCAAGTCCTTGGCAAGGGATGCAAGGACCTATCCATTAAGTGGCCTCAGAAACCCTGAAATGATGTCAAGTGGACTAGCTCTCAAGCTGATGGTTATTCTTTCTGAACACCACTTAATAGCCCATGCCTTCCCTGATCATGCATCCATTTGGAACCTGTGTGATTAGTACCTGACATCCTGAAACATCTCTTGTATCTGCCTTTCTCCTAAGTCTTATGAGCAGAAGAGGCACAGATGTCAGCGAGGACCCAAACAGATCTGCTTTCACATCCCAACTTTCAGGTGTATTAGTCACGTGTTGTGGACAAATCACTTAATCTTGTTGGGGCTCTCTTCCTCCCTTCTTTCCTTCCTTCCTTTTCTCCCTTCCTTCCTCTCTTCTTTCTTAAACAAATACTATGTGTCAAACACTATCCTAAGCATTTTGCAAAACGAAGTCATTTAATTCTCAGAACAACCTATAAAGCAGAAACTACTATTTTCACCATTCTTATTTACAGACTGGGATATTTTGGCATGAGGAATTCAATAAACTCACCTGTGCTCACACAGCCAGTAAGCGGCTGAGTGAAAATTCAGACTCATATTCTTTGGACTTCCTTCCTACACTCTGCTACACTGCCACTCTTGTCAGCAAAAAATAATAACCAATAACCATCTCTGGGTTATTGGGGTGCTTAAATAATAGAAATAGATTCCCTGGCACATAGTGAGGCTTTAATAAATGACAGTCATGAATTTCATTCTCCAAGCTGCTAGTCCTTTAATTCAGATAGAGAATAATAATAAATTCTACTTGTATTATTACACAAGTTTAGAAAATGCTTTCACCCTAATCACTCTCATTGGTCCTTATAACAGTCATACAATCCACTGTTTTGATTATAATAATGTTCACATATGGTACTTTATGTGTCCCGGGCATTATTCTGCATGTCATGCATTGAGTCCTAAACTGACTTAGTTCCACAGCTCTGTGAAGTAAGTATTAATACTATAATTATCCACATCACCGACTCAAAGAGGTGAAGTAATGTGCCCAAGGTCACACTGTTAGTGAAGCTGGAATGAAGCTCAGAGTCTGGTTTTCAGCCTCTGAGCTCTGAACCTCTACTCTGGCGGGGGGTTGGGGTCCAAGTATGAGGCAATTCAAGCTCTTAAACCCTGTGATGAGTAACAGAGTCAGTAAGTGACAAAGCCAGGGCTCAAACCCAGGGCTATTTGTTTCTAGTGTCCCCAAGAGTGATTTTTCTGACCCTGCTACCTGCACATCCAAGTGGCCTAACGAAAACAGCCTTGAGTTGACAGTCTGGAAACACAGGTTCTAGTCCTGCCAATAAAATAATTGGTCAACAGCTGAGTGGCCTTGGACAAATCCCTTTGCCTCTATATCTTATTTAAAGCATGAGGGAGTCGGGGGACAGAGTCAAGACGGTGGAGTAGGAGAACAGAGTTCACGTCTCCTCACAGCTTGGCACCTGTTAGGCATTGTTCTCGGACACCTAAGGGGACAAGAGGAAGGCCCATGAGACCAGGTAGGATGTGGGAGGGAGGGAAGAAAAGTGGAGACAATGGATCAGCACCCCTAAGGAGGGCCTGCAGGAGGGGAGAGGCTCTCATATCCAAAGAGGTTCACTCACTGTAGGGGGGATTGGCAGGGAAGGAGAAGGACCTCAGGGGACTGGAGAGGAATGCAGCCAGTGTCTTCACTGCCGGCAAGCTTGCTGGGGTACCAGGCCTGAACCTCCATCCCTGGGGAGCCCCTCTGGCTGTGCAGATCCTGAGTGTGAGCATCCCTCCCCCAGGATCTCATTCAGCCCCCTGGTGGCCTGAGCTGCCCCCTCCAGGCCTCTCCTGGCCACATGGGTCTTCTGGCCTGGGCCGTACACCCCAACCAAGCATCTTCCAACTCAGTGGGTCCCTGCACCTGAGCTACCCACCCCTGAACCCCACCCCACCCCAGACATATTTTGGCCGTGCGAGTTCATGCTGCCCCGCTTCCAAGGCCTCCTCTGGATGTACCAGAGGAAGATTGTGCCCTGGCTGCCCCAGGCAGGCACGTATGCCCTAAACCAGCTTCAGGAGGGGATGCTGCTGAGAGGGGCACACACAGAGGTGGGGCTGGCATGGCAGGACCAGAGACCTAGCTAGAGGTCTTGGAGGCCTACTAGGTAGGTATACGCTGTAGCTCACCATGGGGGCAAGGACACTGATAGAGGAAGCACCAGATAATTATTTTTTTATTACTATTTTTATGTGTTCTTATTTTCTTTCTTTTATTTTTTACATTTTTATTGGACTATAATTGCTTTACAATGTTGTATTAGTTTCTGCTCTACAATGAAGTGAGTCAACTGTACGTATGCATATCCCCCTCCCTCTTGAACCTTCATCATACCCATCCTCTTCTCCCTGGATCCTACCCACCTAGGTCATCACAGAGCACTTAGGTGAGGTCCCTGTGCAGCACAGCAGCTTCCCCATAGCTATCCATTTTACACAATGTAGTGCATATATGTCAATCCTGTGTGCTGTGCTTAGTCGCTCAGTTGTGTCTGACTCTTTGTGACCCCGTGGACTACAGCCGGCAGGATTCTCCATCCATGGGGATTCTCCAGGTAAGAATAGTGGAGTGGGTTTCCATGCCCTCCTCCAGGTGATCTTCTCCACCCAGGGATCGAACCCAGGTCTCCCACATTGCAGGTGGATTATTTATCAACTGAGCCACCAAAGAAGCCCTCTCCCAATTATTCTCACCCGCCCTTTACCCACTATGTCCACAGGTCCACTCTCTACATCACTGCTTCTGTTCCTGATCTGCAAACAGGTTCATCTGTCCCAACTTTCTAGGTTCCATGCATGTGTGCATGCTAAGTCGCTTCAGTCATGTCCAACTCCTTGTGACGCTATGGACCATAGCCCACCAGGCTCCTCTGTCCATGGGATTCTCCAGGCAAGAATACTGGAGTGGGTTGCCGTGCCCTCCTCCAAGGCATCTTCCAGACCCAGGAATGAAACCTGCATCTCTTACATCTCCTGCATTGGTAGGCGGGCTCTTTACCACTAGCGTCACCTGGGAAGGCCAACATATGTTTTAATAACCACGTTTGTTTTTCTCTTTCTGACTTACTTCACTCTGAATGACCGACTCTAGGTCCATCCACATCACTACCAATGACTGAATTTCATTCATTTTTTTTTAATCTTTTTTTTTTTTTTTTGTATTGAGGTATAGCCGATTAAAAGGATCTTCACAACCAAGATAATCACGATGGTATGATCACTCACCTAGAGCCAGACATCCTGGAATGTGAAGTCAAGTGGGCCTTAGAAAGCATCACTACAAACAAAGCTAGTGGAGCTGATGGGATTCCAGTTGAGCTATTTCAAATCCTGAAAGATGATGCTGTGAAAGTGCTGCACTCAATATGTCAGCAAATCTGGAAAACTCAGCAGTGGCCACAGGACTGGAAAAGGTCCGTTTTCATTCCAATCCCAAAGCAATGCAAAAGAATGTTCAAACTACCACACAATTGCTCTCATCTCACATGCTAGTAAAGTAATGCTCAAAATTCTCCAAGCCAGGCTTCAGCAATACGTGAACCGTGAACCTCCAGATGTTCAAGCTGGTTTTAGAAAAGGCAGAGGAATCAGAGATCAAATTGCCAACATTCACTGGATCATGAAAAAAGCAAAAGAGTTCCAGAAAAACACCTATTTCTGCTTTATTGACTATGCCAAAGCCTTTGACTGTGTGGATCACAGTCAACTGTGGAAAATTCTTCAAGAGATGGGCATACCAGACCACCTGACCTGCCTCTTGAGAAACCTATATGTAGGTCAGGAAGCAACAGTTAGAACTGGACATGGAACAACAGGCTGGTTCCAAATAGGAAAAGGAGTACGTCAAGGCTGTATATTGTCACCCTGCTTATTAAACTTCTATGCAGAGTACATCACAAGAAACGCTGGGCAGGAAGAAGCACAAGCTGGAATCAAGATTGCTGGGAGAAATATCAATAACCTCAGATATGCAGATGACACCACCCGTATTGCAGAACGTAAACAGGAACTAAAAAGCCTCTTGATGAGAGTGAAAGAGGAGAGTGAAAAAGTTGGCTTAAAGCTCAACATTCAGAAAACGAAGATCATGGCATCTGGTCCCATCACTTCATGGAAAAGAGATGGGGAAACAGTGTCAGATGTTATTTTTTGGGGCTCCAAAATCACTACAGATGGTGGTTGCAGCCATGAAATTAAAAGACGCTTGCTCCTTGGAAGGGAAGTTATGAACAACCTAGATAACATATTGAAAAGCAGAGACATTACTTTGCCAACAAAGGTCCATCTAGTCAAGGCTATGGTTTTTCCAGTGGTCATGTATGGATGTGAGACTTGGACTGTGAAGAAGGCTGAGGGCCGAAGAATTGATGCTTTTGAACTGTGGTGTTGGAGAAGACTCTTGAGAGTCCCTTGGACTGCAAGGAGATCCAACCAGTCCATTCTGAAGGAGATCAGTCCGTCTTAGGTGTTCTTTGGAAGGAATGATGCTAAAGCTGAAACTCCAGTACTTTGGCCACCTCATGCGAAGAGTTGGCTCATTGGAAAAGACTCTGATGCTGGGAGGGATTGGGGGCAGGAGGAGAAGGGGATGACAGAGGATGAGATGGCTGGATGGCATCACTGACTCGATGGATGTGAGTTTGAGTGAACTCCAGGAGTTGGTGATGGACAGGGAGGCCTGGCGTGCTGCGATTCATGGGGTTGCAAAGAGTCGGACACGACTGAGTGACTGAACTGAACTGAACTGATAGCCGATTAACAACATTGTGATAGTCCCAGGTGAAAGCAAAAGGACTCAGCCAAACATACACATGTATCCATTCTTCCTCAAACAACTCTCCCATCCAAGCTATCTCACATAACATTAAGCAGAGTTCCATGTGCTATACAGTAGGTCCTTGTTGGTTATCTATTTTAAATATAGCAGTGTGTACACGCCCATCCCCAATTCCCTAACTATCCCTTCCCCCATCTTTCCCCTGGCAACCATAAGTTCATTCTCTGAGTCAGTGAGTCTGTTTCTGTTTTGTAAGTAAGTTCATATGTATCATTTCTTTTTAGATTCCACATATAAGGAATGTCATACAATATTTTTCTTTCTCTGACTTACTTCATTCAGTATGACAATTCCTAGATCTATCCATGTTGCTGAAAATTGTATCATTCCATTCCTTTTAATGGTTTAGTAATATTCCATTGTATGGAATATATATATTCCAATGTATAAAGAATCAGATCAGATCAGTCACTCAGTCGTGTTTGACTCTTTGCGACCCCATGAATCGCAGCACGCCAGGCCTCCCTGTCCATCACCAACTCCCAGAGTTTACTCAGACTCACATCCATCGAGTCAGTGATGCCATCCAGCCATCTCATCCTCTGTCATCCCCTTCTCCTCCTGCCCCCAATCCCTCCCAGCATCAGAGTCTTTTCCAATGAGTCAACTCTTCGCATGAGGTGGCCAAAGTACTGGAGTTTCAGCTTTAGCATCAGTCCTTCCAAACAACACCTAAGACGGACTGATCTCCTTCAGAATGGACTGGTTGGATCTCCTTGCAGTCCAAGGGACTCTCAAGAGTCTTCTCCAACACCACAGTTCAAAAGCATCAATTCTTCGGCGCTCAGCCTTCTTCACAGTCCAAGTCTCACATCCATACATGACCACTGGAAAAACCATAGCCTTGACTAGACGAACCTTTGTTGGCAAAGGAATGTCTCTGCTTTTGAATATGCTATCAAGGTTGGTCATAACTGTCCTTCCAAGGAGTAAGCATCTTTTAATTTCATGGCTACAGTCACCATCTGTAGTGATTTTGGAGACCAGAAAAACAAAGTCTGACACTGTTTCCACTCTTTCCCCATCTATTTCCCATGAAGTGATGGGACCGAATGCCATGATCTTCGTTTTCTGAATGTTGAGCTTTAAGCCAACTTTTTCACTCTCCACTTTCACTTTCATCAAGAGGCTTTTGAGTTCCTCTTCACTTTCTGCCATAAGGGTGGTGTCATCTGCATATCTGAGGTTATTGATATTTCTCCCGGCAATCTTGATTCCAGTTTGTGTTTCTTCCAGTCCAGCGTTTCTCATGATGTACTCTGCATATAAGTTAAATAAACAGGTTGACAATATACAGCCTTGACAAACTCCTTTTCCTATTTGGAACCAGTCTGTTGTTCCATGTCCAACTGCAGGAGATGTAAGAGATTCAGGTTCAAGCTGAATAGCATGGACGCACAGATTGAGATAAACACAAGAAATGTTTAACAAGTAAGTAGAAGAACTAACAAACAAAAACAGTGATGAACAACACAATAATTAAAATGAAAAATACACCAGAAGGAATCAAAGCAGAATAATTGAAACAGAAGAATGAATAAGTGAGCTGGAAGATAGGATTGTGGAAATAATTAACAAGGAGCAGAATAAAGAAAAAAGAATGAAGAGAAATGAGGATATTCTCAGAGACCTCTGGGACAACATTCAAAGTATATGATCCTAGAAGAAGAGGAGAAAGAGAAAAGATCTGAGAAAATATTTCAAGAGATTATAGTTAAAACTTCCCTGACATGGGAAAGGAAATAGCCACCCATATTCAGGAAGTACAGAGAGTCCCATACAACATAAGCTCAAGGAGAAGCACACCGAGACACGGTCAGGAAGATCCGCTGAAGGGAATGGCAGCTAACTCCAGTATTCTTGCTGGAGAATCCCATGGACAGAGATGCCTGGAAGGCTACAGTCCATAAAGTTGACCACAAAGAGTTGACCAGAACTGAAGTGACTTCGCATGAACTCACTACATCTTCATACATTCCTCTGTTGATGGACATTAAGTTGCTTCCATGTCTTGGCTATTGTAAAGAGTGTTACAATGAACATTGGGGTGCATGTGTCCTTTTGGATCATATTTTTCTCTTAATATATGCCCAGGAGTGGGATTTCAGGGTCTTGTGGTAGCTCTATTTTTAGTTTTTTAAGGAACCTCCATACTGTTTTCCATAGTGGCTGTATCAATCTACATTCCCACCAACAGTGCAAGAGGGTTCCCTTTTCTCCACATCCTCTCTAGCATTTATCATTTGTAGATTTTTTAATGATGACCATTCTGACTGATATGAGGTAATACCTCATTGTAGTTTTGATCCACATTTCTCTAATAATTAGTAATACTGAACATCTTTTCATGTGTCTTTTGACCATCTGTGTGTCCTCTTTGGAGAAATATCTATTTAGGTCTTCTGCCTATTTTTTGATTGGGTTGTCTGTTTTTTGGTTTTTCTGTTTGTTTTTTTGATGTTGAGTTGTATGAGCTGCTTCTAAATTTTGCATATTAATCCCTTGTCAGTTGCTTAATTTGCAAATATTTTCTCCCATACTGAGAGTTGTCTTTTCTCTTATTTATGGTATCCTTTTCAGAGCAAAAGCTTTTAAGTTTAATTAGTTTAATTTCATTTGTTTATTTTTATTTCCATTATTTTAGGAGGTGGGTTAAAAAATTCTTGCTGTGATTTATGTCAGAGTGTTCTTCCTGTTTTCCTCTAAGGGTTTTATAGTGTCTGATCTTACATTTAGTGTTTAATCCACTTTGAGTTTATTTTTGTGTATGGTATAAGAGATTGTTCTAATTTCATTCTTTCACGTGTAGCTGTCAAGTTTTCCCAGTGCCACTTATTGCAGAAGCTGTCTTTTCTCCATCGTATATTCTTGCCTCCTTTGTCAAAGATTAGATGGCCATAGATATGTGAGTTTAATCTCTGGGCTTTTTTCCTGTTTCACTGAACTATATTTCTGGTTTTGTGCCAGTACTATACTGTCTTGATTACTATACTTTTGTAGTATAGTCAGTATAGTCTGAAGTTGTGAAGACTGACTGATTCCTCCCGCTCTTTTCTTCTTTCTTAAGTTCACTTTGGCTATTCTGGGTCTTTTTTGTTTCCATATAAATTATAATTTTTTTGCTGTTGTGGTTCTCTCTTGTTATTGCTGTTTCATTTTTATGGTTATTTTTTCTAATATATATTTGTTTTTGTTTTTAATTTTACTTTTTTAAAATTCTTTTTGTTCTGATCCTTACTGTTGCTTTTTATTTGTTGTTGTTGCTGTTTCTGCTGTACCACATGGGCTGTGGAGTTGTGGTTCACAGGCCAGGCATTGGACCTGACCTCCTGTGGGGGGTAGGGGAGGGTTACTGAGTACAAGGCACTGGAATAACAGAGAGCTTTAGGTCCCAGGGAATATGAATTAGTGTGAGGTTTCACAGAGGTCCTTAACTCAGCACCAAGACCTGGCTCCACCCAACTGCTTGCAAATTCCAGTCCTGGACACTTCAGGCGAAACAACCAGCAAGACAGGATCATAGCCCCACCCATCAAAAACAGTGAGATGACAAAAAAATATGTTATAGATGAAAGAGCAAGATAGAAACCTACAAGACCAAATAAATGAAAGGAAATAGGCAACCTACCTGAAAAACAGTTCAGAATAATGATAGTAAAGATAATCCAGAATATCAGAAATAGCATGGAGGCACAGATTGAGATAACACAAGAAATGTTTAACAAGGACCTAGAAGAACTGACGAAGAAAAACAGTGATGAACAACACAATAATTGAAGTGAAAAATACACCAGAAGGAATCAAAGCAGAATAATTGAAACAGAAGAGTGAATAAGTGAGCTGGAAGATAGGATTGTGGAAATAATTAACAAGGAGCAGAATAAAGAAGAAAGAATGAAGAGAAATGAGGATATTCTCAGAGACCTCTGGGACAACATTCAAACTATAGGATCCTAGAAGAAGAGGAGAAAGAGAAAAGATCTGAGAAAATATTCCAAGAGATTATAGTTAAAACTTCCCTGACATGGGAAAGGAAATAGCCACCCAAATTCAGGAAGTACAGAGAGTCCCATACAACATAAGCTCAAGGAGAAACACACTGGGACACATATTAATCAAACTATCAAAAATTTTTTAAAAATATATTAAAAGCATCAAGGAAAAAGCAATAAATAACATACAAGGGACCCCGCCCCCCCAATAAGGTAGTCAGCTGATATTTCAGCAGAAACTCCACAGGCCAGAAGGGAGTAGCAGGTTGTAATTAGAATAATGAAAGGGAAAAAACTACAATCAAGATTACTCTACCTAGCAAGGATCTCATTCAGATTCAACAGAAAAATCAAAAGCTTTACAGACAAGCAAAAGCTCAGAGAATTCAGCACCACCAAACCAGCTTTACAAGAAATGCTAAAGGAATTCCTAAAACACAAGAAAAGAAGAAAATAACCTACAAAAAGCCAACCCAAAACAATAGAGAAAATGGTAATAGGAACATACATATAGATAAATACCTTCAATGTAAATGGATTAGCTGTTCCAACCAAAAGATGCAGACTGTCTACATGGATACAAAAACAAGACCCATATATATGCCATCTACAAGAGACTCACTTCAGATTCTGAACACATACAGACTGAAATTGAGGGGATGGGAAAAGATATACCATACAAATGGAAATCAAAAGAAAGCTGGAGTAGCAATACTTATATAAGACAAGCTAAATTTTAAAATGTTGTTGTTGTTCAGTCATCTGGTCATGTCTGACTCTTTGCCACTTCATGGACTACAGCATGCCAGGCCTCCTGTCCTTTATTTAAAATAAAGACTGTTAGACAGAGAAGGACACTACATAATGATCAAGGGACCAATCCAAGAAGAAGACATAACAATTATAAATATTTATGCACCTAACATATGAGCTCCTTAAAAATAATGCAAATGCTAATAGCCATAAACGAAGAAACAGACAGTAGCACAATCATATTGGGGGACTTTAAAACCCTATTTACACCAATGGACAGATCACCCAGACAGAAAATTAATAAGGAAACACAAGCTATAAATGGTACAATACACCAGATAGACTTTATTGATATTTATAGGAAATTCCATCTGATAGCAGCAGAATACGTTTTCTTCTCAAGTGTGCATGGAACATTCTCCAGGATAGGTTACATCTTGAGTAGCAAATCAAGCCTTGGAAAAGTTAAGAAAATTGAAATTGCATCAGGCAAATTTTTTCACCACAGCACTATGAGATTAGAAATCAATTAAAGGAAAAAAAAAAAAAACTATAAAAACACAAGCACATGTAGGCTAAACAATACACTACTAAATAACCAAGAAATCAAAGGAGAAATAAATAAATACATAGAAATAAATTACAACAAAAACACGAGGACCCAAAACCTATTGGATGCAGCAAAATCAGTCCTAAGAGGAAAGTTTTATAGCAATTCAATCCTACCTCCAGAAACAAACAAAAAAAATCTCAACCTAACCTGATACCTAAAGCAACTAGAGAAATAAGAACAAATAGAACCCAAAGTGAGTAGAAATAAAGAAATAAATAAAAATCAGAGCATAAATAAATGAAATAGAAGCAAAGAAAGCAATAGCAAAGCTCAATGAAACTAAAAGCTGGTTCTTTGAGAAAATAAACAAAATTGACAAACCTTTAGCCAAGCTCATCAGTAAAAAGTGGGAGGATTCAAATCAATAAAATTAGAAGTGAAGAAGGAAAAGTTAAAACTGACACCACAGAAATACAAAGGATCATAAGAGACTACTATGAGCAACTATATGCCAATAAAATGGACAACCTGGAAGAAATAGACAAATTCTTGAAAAGGCAAAACCTTCCAAGATTGAACCAGGAAGAAACAGAAAATATAAATAGACCAATCACAAATAATGAAATTGAAACTGCAATTAAAAGTCTTCTAACAAGCACTTCCCGGGTGGTCCAGTGGTTAAGAACTTGCCTTGCAATTCATGGGACACAGATTTGACCCCTGGGAACTAAGATCCCACATACCACAGAGCAACTAAGTCTGTGTGTTACAGTTAGAGAGCCCCATGATTCAGTTACTAAAGTCCACACACTCTGGAGCCCCCGTGCCACAAATAGAGAGCCCGCATGCAGCAGCTACAGAGCCCACAAGTTCTGGAGCCTGTGTACCACAATTAAAGAGCCCAAATGCTACAACTACCCGAAACCCACATGCTCTGGGGCCTGTGTGCCTCAACTAGAGAGTCCATGCACCACAACAAAAGATATGCATGATGCAACAAAGATCCTTCCTGCTGCAACTAAGACCTTATACAGCCAAAAAACTCTTCCAACAAACAAAAGTCCAGGACCAGATTGTTTCACAGACAAATTCTTTTTTTTTTTTTAAACTTTTAGTCGGCCGCTCCTGGTTTAGTTCACAGCCCCAGAGCAGGCTTAGTGTCTCCTTTTCAGAGGTGCTACTAATGGGACTGTGATTCATGATGCGGGCGGGGGCCAAGCAGCGTCCCTAACTCCAGTCACTTCATCGCCTCCTCCTCAGATCGCTTCCCTCTCTGGCTTCCTTACTCCGGCCTTATCGCGGCCTCACCTCACACAGACAAATTCTATCAAACATTTAGAGAAGAGCTAACACCAATTTTTCTCAAACTCATCCAAAAAATTGCAGAGAAAGGAACACTCCTAAGCTTACCCTATGAGGCCACCATCACCCTGATACTCATACCACAAAAAGTGAAAATTATAGACCAATATTACTGATGAACACACAGCCAAAAATTCTCAACAAAATATGAGCAAACAGAATTCAACAACACATTAAAAGATCATATACTATGATTAAGTGGAATTTATCCCAGGGATACAAAGATTCTTCAATATACACAAATCAACCCATGTGAAACACCATATTAATAAATTAAAGAATAAAAACCATATGATCATCTCAATAGATGCAGAAAAAGCTTTTGACAAAATTCAGTACTCATTTATGATTAAAAAAAAAAAATCTTCCAGAAAGTGGGCATAGAGGGAAATAACCTCAACATAATTAAGGCCATTACAAAAAACCCATGGCAAACATCATTCTCAGTGGTGAAAAACTGAAAGCATTTCCTCTAAGACCAGGCACAAGACAAAGATGTCCACTCAGTTCAGTTCAGTTCAGTCGCTCAGTCGTGTCCGACTCTTTGCGACCCCATGAATCGCAGCACGCCAGGCCTCCCTGTCCATCACCAACTCCCGGAGTTCACCCAGACTCACGTTCATCGAGTCAGTGATGCCATCCAGCCATCTCATCCTCTGTCGTCCCCTTCTCCTCTTACCCTCAATCCCTCCCAGCATCAGAGTCTTTTCCAATGAGTCAACTCTTCGCATGAGGTGGCCAAAGTACTGGAGTTTCAGCTTTAGCATCATTCCTTCCAAAGAAATCCCAGGGCTGATCTCCTTCAGAATGGACTGGTTGGATCTCCTTGCAGTCCAAGGGACTCTCAAGAGTCTTCTCCAACACCACAGTTCAAAAGCATCAATTCTTCGGCGCTCAGCCTTCTTCACAGTCCAACTCTCACATCCATACATGACCACTGGAAAAACCATAGCCTTGACTAGACGAACCTTTGTTGGCAAAGTAATGTCTCTGCTTTTGAATATGCTATCTAGGTCGGTCATAACTTTCCTTCCAAGGAGTAAGCATCTTTTAATTTCATGGCTGCAGTCACCATCTGCAGTGATTTTGGAGCCCCCCAAAATAAAGTCTGACACTGTTTCCACTGTTTCCCCATCTATTTCCCATGAAGTGATGGGACCGGATGCCCTGATCTTCGTTTTCTGAATGTTGAGCTTTAAGCCAACTTTTTCACTCTCCTCTTTCACCTTCATCAAGAGGATTTTGAGTTCCTCTTCACTTTCTGCCATAAGGATGGTGTCATCTGCATATCTGAGGTTATTGATATTTCTCCCGGCAATCTTGATTCCAGTTTGTGTTTCTTCCAGTCCAGCGTTTCTCATGATGTACTCTGCATATAGGTTAAATAAACAGGGTGACAATATACAGCCTTGATGTACTCCCTTTCCTATTTGGAACCAGTCTGTAGTTTCATGTCCAGTTCTAACTGTTGCTTCCTGACCTGCATACAGATTTCTCAAGAGGCAAGTCAGGTGGTCTGGTATGCCCATCTCTTGAAGAATTTTCCACAGTTGATTGTGATCCACACAGTCAAAGGCTTTGGCATAGTCAATAAAGCAGAAATAGATGTTTTTCTGGAACTCTCTTGCTTTTTCCATGATCCAGTGGATGTTGGCAATTTGATCTCTGTTTCCTGGGCGTTTTCTAAAACCAGTTTGAACGTCAGGAAGTTCACGGCTCACATATTGCTGAAGCCTGGCTTGGAGAATTTTGAGCGTTCCTTTACTAGCGTGTGAGATGAGTGCAATTGTGTGGTAGTTTGAGCATTCTTTGGCATTGCCTTTCTTTGGGATCAGAATGAAAACTGACCTTTTCCAGTCTTGTGGCCACTGCTGAGTTTTCCAAATGTGCTGGCATATTGAGTGCAGCACTTTCACAGCATCATCTTTCAGGATTTGGAATAGCTCAACTGGAATTCCATCACCTCCACTAGCTTTGTTCGTAGTGATGCTTTCTAAGGCCCACTTGACTTCACATTCCAGGATGTCTGGCTCTAGGTCAGTGATCACACCATCGTGATTATCTGGATCATGAAGATCTTTTTTGTACAGTTCTTCTGTGTATTCTTGTCATCTCTTCTTAATATCTTCTGCTTCTGTTAGGTCCATACCATTTCTGTCCTTTATCGAGCCCATCTTTGCATGAAATGTTCCCTTGGTATCTCTGATTTTCTTGAAGAGATCTCTAGTCTTTCCCATTCTGTTGTTTTCCTCTATTTCTTTGCATTGATCGCTGAGGAAGGCTTTCTTATCTCTTCTTGCTATTCTTTGGAACTCTGTATTCAGATGCTTATATCTTTCCTTTTCTCCTTTGCTTTTTCGCTTCTCTTCTTTTCACAGCTATTTGTAAGCCCTCCCCAGACAGCCATTTTGCTTTTTTGCATTTCTTTTCCATGGGGATGGTTTTGATCCCTGTCTCCTGTACAATGTCACGAACCTCAGTCCATAGTTCATCAGGCACTCTATCTATCAGATCTAGGCCCTTAAATCTATTTCTCACTTTCACTGTATAATCATAAGGGATTTGATTTAGGTCATACCTGAATGATCTAGTGGTTTTCCCTACTTTCTACAATTTAAGTCTGAGTTTGGCAATAAGGAGTTCATGGTCTGAGCCACAGTCAGCTCCCTATCTTGTTTTTGCTGACTGTATAGAGCTTATTCATCTTTGGCTGCAAAGAATATAATCAATCTGATTTCGGTATTGACCATCTGGTGATGTCCATGTGTAGAGTCACTTGCTCCTTAGTATCTTGTAATTCTAAGCAACTATTTTCTAGTAGCTGCTACAGCAACTACTAGATATCTACAGCAATTCTGTTTGAAGAAAATAAATGCAGCTTGTTTCTTTGGACTCAATATCAATTCCACCCCTACCCCTGAGGAAAACTCTAGAAAATGCCTCTTTACCTGATGAAATCCTACATGTCTTCTGAGGTGCAGCTCAAATACATAGCAGACAGAAATACAGCAGCCACTTCTAGAGATGACTCCGGCTCCCAGCCTTTTCCTCTCGTCACTACTGGTAGGAATAACTCACACAACACTACTCTGTGAGCCTAAGGCAATACTTAGTTTATGCCTTTATATTTGGTGCTGTTGTTCAGTCCCTAAGTCATGTCTGACTCTTTGCGGCTCCATGGGCTTCACCATCTCCGAAATTCGCTCAAACTCTTATCTGTTGCATTAGTGATGCCATCCAACCCTCTCATCCTCTGTCGTCCTCTCCTCCTCTTGCCTTCAACCTTTTCTGGCATCAGGGTTTCCCAACTCCAGTGTGTCGGCTCTTCACATCAGGTGGCCAAGGTATTGGAGCTTCTACATAGTAAGTATTTTAGACTTTGTGTGCCATATAGTCTCTGTGCCAACTATTCAACTTTGTCATTGTTTTATCAAAGCAGTCATGGACAATGTAAATGAATAAGTATTACTATGTTCCACTAAAACACCCCCATTTATTTATTTATTAACAAGAAGGACTCACAAAGAAACAGAAAATTTGTGTAGCCCTATAGGAAGTAAAAGGATTTAATAATCAATCAAGAAACTTCCCACAAAAAAAAGCATAGGACCAGATGCATACACTGGTGAATTCTACTAAACATTTAATGAAGAATTAGTATCATTTCCTCACAAACACTTCCAGAAAATATAAGAGGAAAGAATATTTTCCAATTCTTTCTCTGGAGCCAGTATTACCTTGATACAAAAAACAAGGACATTAAAATAAGAAACTGCTACTGCTGCTGCTAAGTTGATTCAGTCCTGTCTGACTCTGTGCGACCCCAGAGACGGCAGCCCACCAGGCTCCCCCGTCCCTGGGATTCTCCAGGCAAGAACACTGGAGTGGGTTGCCATTTCCTTCTCCAATGCAGGAAAGTGAAAAGTGAAAGTGAAGTCACTCAGTCGTGTCTGACTCTTAGCGACCCCATGGACTGCAGCCCACCAGGCTCCTCCGTCCATGGGATTTTCCAGGCAAGAGTACTGGAGTGGGGTGCTATTGTACGTACCAGTATTTCTTAAGAATACAGATGTAAAAATACTAAAAAGTGCTTAAAATTGAATTCACCAATATATAAAAAGGATTATACATCATGACCAAACTGAATTTATCCCAGGAATGCAAGGTAGGTTTAACAACTGAAAATCAAGTTGTGGAATACATCACATAAATAGAAAAATGCACAAAAACCTCTTGATTAGCTGAATAGACACAGAAAAGAACTTGACAAAATTCAACATCCCTTTATCATAAGAACATTCAACAAATTAGTTATGGAAGAACTTCCTTAAGCTGATAAAGGGCAGCTATGAAAAAATCACAACTCACATTATCCTTGAAGGTGAATCTTTTCCCTCTCAAATTAGGAATAAAATAAGGACATCCACTCTCAGTTTTTCTTTTCAACATTGTACTGGAGGCTGTATCCAGGACATTTAGACAAGAAAATGAAATAAAAGGCATTGAAAAAAAGAGGTAAAACTGTCTCTATTGCAGATGTCATGATCTTGCATATAGAAAATCTTTTATATAAGTCCACTAAAGAGTTGTTTGTGTATAAGCTGTTAGAATGAATGCTGCTGCTGCTAAGTCACTTCAGTCATGTCCGACTCTGTGCGACCCCATAGATGGCAGCCACCAGGCTCCCCCGTCCCTGGGATTCTCCAGACAAGAACACTGGAGTGGGTTGCCATTTCCTTCTCCAATGCATGAAAGTGAACAGTGAAAGTGAAGTCACTCAGTCGTGTCCAACTCTTAGCGACCCCATGGACTGCAGCCCACCAGGCTCCTCCATCCATGGGATTTTACAGGCAAGAGTACTGGAGTGGGGTGCCATTGCCTTCTCTGGTTAGAATGAATAAATGAGTTCAAAAGGTTGCAGGATATAAGGTCAATATACAATAATCTATTGCATTTCTATATACTAGCAACAAACAACCTAAAGATGAAATTAAGAAAATAATTCCATTTATGATACCATCAATAAAACATTTAGGAATAAAATTCAACAAGAGAAGTGAAAATTTTTTCAAAACATTGTTGAAAAAAATTAAAGACCTAAATAAATATCTCATGTTCCTGAATTACAAGACCTGATATTGTTAAGATGATAACAGACCCCAAACTGCTCTACATAGCTAATCCAGTTCCCATAAGACAACATAGAATGCCAAAAGTAGATATATAGAAGATGAAAAATAAGAGAAGGAAAGTCTTAGATGGGTTGGATAGAAACCACTTTCTTAGTCACACATAGCCAAAGATAGTGAACAATTTAGGAACTGAAAATTAGTATTCATAATCATATGTATTTTATGCCAAATGAACAGGAAATTGTGTACAGGTCTCATTCCAAAATTTAAACTCATTCTTCTCAACTAACCTTTTTACAATATTCACAAAATTCAGAATTGATTTTGGGGGAATATGGTTGAGATAACTATCAGGAGTGAATGAACCATCCCTGACAATTATGGTCACTATTTTATTGCCAAAGTGGGAAGATGGACCCATTTTGTAATAGTGCCTTAGCCCATGTCTATCCAGTAATGATAAATAGTACCCACGTAGGGGTGATCACATGAATAATCAATATCATTACCATCTACATGATTTTTCATGCTAAACAAGTTTTCTAGCTAAAAGAAACTATATATTTATTCTCATTTGTTCAGCTTGTATTGATTGCTTTCTATGATGCTACACACTGGGCAATGTGCTAGGATATGGCAGAGAACAAGCTCCAACTCTTGCTTCAACCCCAGAACTTGTCATCCGTTTAGATATTATCTGATTCAGTAGTTCTCAACTGGGTACAATTTTACATCCTGGGGGAGATTTGACAGTGTCTGGGGACTTTGTCACAACCAAGGGAATGCTATAGCATCTATTGAGTAGAGGCCAGGGATGCAGCTAAACACTCTAAAATGTACAGGACCATCCCCCAAACAAAGAATTTTTCAGCCCAAAATGTCAACCGCACACCTAGTGAGAAACTCAAAGTCCTTATTTTATAGAAGAATAAACTGAGGCATATGTAGTAATGTACCCAAGATCATTGGCTCTACAGAAGTGAAGTCCAGAAATCCTAGTTCTGTTCTGCATTCAATAAATTTCCACCCTCTCTTCCTTGAACTAATATTGAGGACTCATTCTGACATGTATTATTCCTTTCCTAAAATGGGCTCTGCAGTGGCACCCTGATAGAGGGCTGTATTAGCCAGAAATGGAGAAGCAATCACCTTTGATATACATGATTGCTGCAGGAGACAGACTCAACTTGAGTAACAGAGCTGCCTTGGATATGGCTTCTGGACTTTGAAAGCAAGGATACTGGGAAGAAAAGCCTGGACTCAGAATTTTCATTCATGCATTCTTTCCTTGTCTTATTCATTCCTGTATTCAACAACAACAAAATAATACTGAGCCACTACTATATGCCAAGCATAGGCTAGAAACCAGAGGCAAGGCAATGAATAATAAATATGTGGCCCTTTTTTTCAAGTTCAGTTCAGTTCAAGAGCTTTTGGTAAACAAGAGACACAGAGATGAACAAGACATTATAATGCATTGAGACAGAAACACTGGTGGAAGCAAGCACAGGATGAAATAAGATATGCCAGTTGGTCAGAGTTATTGGTTGCAAGCAACCGAAACCAATTTTGGCTTATTTCAGCAGAAAAAGTTACTGGGAAAATACCAGGGAGCCCACAGAAGTGCCAGAGAGCCTAAAGAACAAGACTCAGAAAATAAGCAGGAAAAGGGAGGCTCAGCTGTAGCTAGTACCTCAGTCTCAAAACCACTGTGATGAGGAGCACAACTGTAGTCAGTGAACTACTCCAGCACGGGATGCTGTAAATTTGTACTAGACTCTGCCCAATGCCCCTGGAGGCAGCATTTTGCTGGCACAGCTGTGACAGGATGGCTTCCTCATTATCCCAGCTTTTTTAACTTTCCAGATCCTAAAGCAAAATCTTTGGCTCACTCTAGTTGCAAGGCATGTTGGAAAAGTGAGCATCTCGCCCGTTGAGCTTCTGCAGATAGAGGCCAACTGTTTCCCACCACCAATTGTGGTTCAGTCAGCAAGTCATTTCTGACTCTTCGTGACCACATGGACCGTAGCACGCCAGGACTCCGTGTCCCCCAGCATCTCCCAGACTTTGCCCAAGTTCATATCCATTGCATTGGTAATACCATCCAACCATCTCATCCTCTGTTGCCCTCTTCTTCTTCTGCATTTAAGCTTTTCCAGCATCAGGTTCTTTTCCAGTGAGTCATCTGTTCACATTGGGTGGCCAAAGTATTGGAGCTTCAGCATCAGTCCTTCCAGTGAATATTCAGGGTTGATTTCCTTGGTTTGATGCATGAGACAGGGCACTCAGGGCCAGTGCACTGGGATGACCCTGAGAAATAGGATAGGTAAGGAGGCAGGAGGGGGTTTCAGGATGGGGGACACAAGTACACCCATGGCTGATTCATGTCAATGTATGGCAAAAACCACTACAATATTATAAAGTAATTAGCCTCCAATTAAAGTAAATAAATTAAAAAAAAAAGATTGACTGGTTTGATCTCCTTGCTGTCCAAGGGACTCTCAAAAATCTTCTCCAGCACCACAGTTTGAAAGCATTGTTTCTTCAGCACTCTACATTTTTTATGGTCCAACTCTCACAACCATATGTGACTACTGGAAAGACTATAGCCTTGACTACACAGACCTTTGTCAGCAAACTGATGACTTTGCTTTTTAACACAGTTTCTAGGTTTGTCACAGCTTTCCTGCCAAGAAGCAATCATCTTCTAATTTCATGGCTGCAGTCATCATCCACAGTGATTTTAGAGCCCAAGAAGAGAAAATCTGTCAATGCTGCCAATTTTTGCCCTTTCTTTAGTTCCTCTTCACTTTCTGCCATTAGAGTGGTATCATCCACATAGCCGAGATTGTTGTTACTTCTCCTGGAAACCTTGACTCCAGCCTATAACTCATCCAGCCTGGCATTTCTCATGATGTGCTCTGTGTATAAGTTAAATAAGTTGAAGAAAAAAGAGAAGTGAAAAGTTTTCTATACTTTGTTATTCCCATCTTTGGATGAAATGTTTCTTTGATATTCCCAATTTTCTTGAAGAGATCTCTAGTCTTTCCCCTTCTGTTTCTTTCCTCTATTTTTTTGCATTGTTCATTGAGAAAGGTTTCTTATCTCTCCTTGCTAGTCTCTGAACTCTGCATTTTGTTGGGTGTATTTTTCCCTTTCTCCCTTGCATTTCAACTTTCATTAGCTATTTGTATGGATGTGAGAGTTGGACTGTGAAGAAAGTTGAGTGCCGAAGACTTGATGCTTTTGAACTGTGGTGTTGGAGAAGACTCTTGAGAGTCCCTTGAACTGCAAGGAGATCCAGCCAGTCCATTCTAAAGGAGATCAGTCCTGGTTGTTCTTTGGAAGGAATGATGCTAAAGCTGAAACTCCAGTACTTTGGCCACCTCATGCGAAGAGTTGACTCATTGGAAAAGACTCTGATGCTGGGAGGGGTTGGAGGCAGGAGGAGAAGGGGACGACAGAGGATGAGATGGCTGGATGGCATCACCGACTTGATGGAGGTGAATTTGAGTGAACTCCAGGAGTTGGTGATGGACAGGGAGGCCTGGCGTGCTACAATCCATGGAGTCACAAATAGTTGGATGTGACCAAATGATTGAACTAAACTGAACTTCTGTGCTATATTTCCCTCATCGCTCTTATTATTATCTCTATTTTTTATATATACTTGTCTGCATCTCCCTTCTCAGATGTAAGCTCCATCTGACAGAAATCTGTGTCCAGGTCATTCACTGCCA
Source organism: Bos grunniens (assembly GCF_055505025.1). NCBI lineage: Eukaryota > Metazoa > Chordata > Mammalia > Artiodactyla > Bovidae > Bos > Bos grunniens. The sequence goes on from NC_141189.1 coordinate 24,959,837, forward strand.
TGTCCCCAGTGCCAAGAACAGTGTCTAAAGCATAGTAGACTTTCAATAAACATTGTTGAGCAAATGAATGAATGAATTCTTCAAACACTGGGTGATTAATGATTCCAAGGATCCAAATTTCAACAAGCACTCACTATACAGATCTTCTGGGAAAGGCACATAACATAACCTGGCCTGGGGATAAAAGTTTCCTGTAAGAAGTGAAACGTGAGCTGAGTCATCATAAGAGGCAATGCAGAGAAATCAGGATCAAGAAAGCAAGATAAACAATTATGTGGGATTCCAAGAGTGTATTCTTTTATGTTTTGGCATGATTCTGGAATGCTCCCTGCATCATCTGTGTGAAGAAGGTGCTGGGTTGGACAGGTTTAGCATCAGACTTGACCACAAAAACCCAAGATTCAGAGCTTAGTGGTGGAAGAAATCTAACCAAAAGCAACCAAGAGTGAATTCCCTCTAGAATCAAATGGTAAGTTCCCAGGAACACCTGGAGCCTTAAACAAGACAGTATTACTCTGAACATGATTTTGAAGAAGCAGTGAAAAATAAACCATGATCAAATCTAAAAGGTGAATGAATTTTTCTCCAGTTTGAAGGTGCTTGTATTATTACCTGGACAGCTTTTTTGTTCAAATGATTATGTTCCCATAGAACTTTTTGTAATTCATAAAAATTCACAGGACATGGAGGGCCAGTAAAAAAAAAAAAAAAAAAAAAAGAGTAGGTGGCAGGGTTATTACTTGAAGTTCAATTCAATAAATATAATTTATTTTTCTATAGAGTCCTTTATCCGAAATATTGCCAGAGGCTTTACGGTCCAACAAGACCGAGTTTGAATGACTTAAGTTATTTGCTTTCAGATCAAATGGACTTTTATGAACATTTTGACTTCCCCCTGTACTAAATGAAGTGATATACAGCTATTCTTGACATAATTTCTGTCACCACCATTATCTTTCCTCGCTTCAGCTCTTTCACAGAGCTTCAGGATGACATAAAGTGATAATTGCTGCAGTATTTCCCTCACAGAGGGGACTGATTCTGCTTCTTTTCGTCAGTCACTTCAGAAAGGGCTTCCACAAGATGCTGGGTAAGGGGATGAAGGGAGCTGATAAGGACATTATCCTAATGACAGGACACAGGATTCACTGCTCTGTCATATCCAACTGACCCAGGCATGACTGTAGACAGTTTCCTAGGTCCTGAGAATATAAACATGACCCAGATGCAGCCTTGTCACCTTACACCTTACCTCATCTCCTTAAGACATTCATATAGATAGTAATTGAAAGGCAATTTACATATTTGGTGCAGTTTTTGCTATAAACACCAAAGGCAAAAGCCTTCATAGGGCACAGCAAAACTCAAAAATCCTTCTCCAGCCTGTCTCTCTTCTCTCTTTACACCTTCCTAAAACACCCTCGTAAATCAATCCCTGGCAGCCTTTCCACTTTACCTCCTTCCCCTCTTGAGGCTGAACTCTCTGGTTTCTGTCACTTTTTCTCTTTTACTCTCACCTAGGTACTATACAAGAAAACAAAGCAAGTAAGGTGGGCCCAAGGCAGAAAGATTACAGAGGTTTATAGCTTAATATATTTCCTTTTATAACCTGTCCTAGATTCTCCCTTCAAGGAGTGCTCATTCTGAGCATGGTTGTGTTTTAGTTAAACCTAGAGTATAAAACATTATGTTATCACCTCAACTTCCTGTTTGTTTATAGAAGAAAAAATCCTTAGAAATGGCCAGAGAAGAAAAGGACTGTATATAATTTAACGTGACCAAAGATTTAATTACCTCAATGTGATCCAGGAACAACTACTTCTTTGTAAGAGTGGAGAAAATCCCAGAGAAAAAGGACCTGCTTTTTTCCTAATTCCCTAATGGCTAATTGTCTAGCAGTCAAGACAATAGCTTTTTAAATTGTGGTAAAATAAACATAACATAAAATTTACCATTTTTAAGTGTACAGTTAAATGGCATTAAGTACATTAATTGGCTTTGGAGAGCTTTCAGGTTGGCGGAGATTTGGGGAGGGTGGTGGTCCTGGGGAGGGCACAGGAGCCCCACAACCCTGCCCCCATCCTTTGTCCTAAGAATCTCTTCCATCTGGCTGCTCCTTCTGTAGTAAACCAGTCATAAGTTAGTAAGATGTTTCTCTGAGTTCTGTGAGCCATTCTAACAAATTAACCAACCCCAAGGAGGGTCTTCCCTGGTGGCTCAGAGATTAAAGCATCTGTCTGAAATACAGGAGACCTGGGTTTGATCCCTGGGTTGGGAAGTTCCCCTGGAGAAGGAAATGGCAACCCACTCCAGTATTCTTGCTTGGAGAATCCCATGGACAGAGGAGCCTGGTGGGCTACAGTCCACGGGGTTGCAAAGAGTCAGGCACGACTGAGCGACCTTACTTAGTTACTTACTTAAGTACATTGATATTGTTGTATGACCATCATCACTATCCATCTCCAGAAATTTTTCATCTTCTTAAACTATAGACATTAGGCAACTCCCCATTTTCCCCTCCCAGCACTCAGCCCCTGCAATCAGCATTCTACCTTCTCCCTCTGTGATTGACTACTCTAGATAACTCATAAGTGAAATCATATAATTTTTGTCTTTTTGTGGTTGGCTTAGCTCACATAGCATAATGTCCTCAAATATTCCACTGGTACATATATTTACCAGACTTGTTATCCTTTCATTCATTGGTAGACATTTTGGTTGCTTCCACTTTTTGGCTATTGAGAATAATACTGCTATGAATAGGAATGCATTCCAGCTGTCATTTTTATCCATTACAAAAGTCTGGAGACTGTTTCATTTCTGCTGGATTTTTACTGGGTAGAAAATTAGTAGCCTTGAACATCTAGTGCTTCAGCTCCTTACTCATCATTAAAGTAGATGCTTTGTGGACATTTGCCAACCCATATCCCTGTGGAGAGTGAAAAAGTTGGCTTAAAGCTCAACATTCAGAAAACGAAGATCAGGGCATCCAGTCCCATCACTTCATGGGAAATAGATGGGGAAACAGCGGAAACAGTGTCAGACTTTATTTTGGGGGGGGTCGAAAATCACTGCAGTGGTGACTGCAGCCATAAATTAAAAGACGCTTACTCCTTGGAAGGAAAGTTATGACCAACCTAGATAGCATATTGAAAAGCAGAGACATTACTTTGCCAACAAAGGTCCGTCTAGTCAAGGCTATGATTTTTCCTATGGCCATGTATTGATGTGAGAGTTGGACTGTGAAGAAGGCTGAGCGCCGAAGAATTGATGCTTTTGAACTGTGGTGTTGGAGAAAACTCTTGAGAGTCCCTTGGACTGCAAGGAGATCCAACCAGTCCATTCTGAAGGAGATCAGCCCTGGGATTTCTTTGGAAGGAATGATGCTAAAGCTGAAACTCCAGCACTTTGGCCACCTCATGCAAAGAGTTGACTCATTGGAAAAGACTCTGATGCTGGGAGGGATTGGGGGCAGGAGGAGAAGGGGACAACAGAGGATGAGATGGCTGGATGGCATCACTGACTCAATGGACGTGAGTCTGAGTGAACTCGGGAGTTGGTGATGGACAGGGAGGCCTGGCGTGCTGCGATTCATGGGGTCTCAAAGAGTCGGACACGACTGAGAGACTGAACTGAATTGATCCCTGTTCTCTAACAACTGCCTCCTCATCCATTGATTGGGATGCTGCAGCTCTTTTGTGAGTGACTTCACTCCTCCCTGGACACAGCCAATTGAATAAGGGAAAACTCTGACCAGGGGAAACTAAGTCATTGGCTGAGATGAGCCAATCATATTCCTCCCACAAATTTGGAATTTGCACTCATGAAGAGACTGGGTCAGTAGGAGTCCACAAATATTGGACTTGTGAAATATGTAAGTTCAGGGCCATGGGGCCAGTCAGCTACTCTCTAAGGTAGAAAACGGAGAAAGCTAATCCCCAAGAGAAAAGAGTAAAGCCTTATTACAGACTTTCACATCCATACATGACTACTGGACAAACCATAGCTTTTTAAATGCAACCTTTGCCAGCAAAGTGATATCTCTGCTTTATAATATGATGTCTAAGTTTGTCACAGATTTTCTTTCAAGGAGTAAGCATCTTTTAATTTCGTGACTTCAGTCATCATTTCCAGTGATTTTTGGAGCCCAAGAAAATATCTGTCACTGTTTCCACTTTTTCCCCACCTATTTGCCATGAAGTGATGGGACTGGATGCCATGATCTTTATTTTTTGAATATTGAGCTTTAAGCCAGTTTTTTTTTTTTTTTTTTTTTGCTCTCCTCTTTCACCTTCATCAAGATGCTCTTTAGTTCCTCTTAGCTTTCTGCTATTAAAATGGTATCATCTGCATATCTGAGGTTGTTAATACTTCTCCATCTGGTCCCATCATTTCATGGCAAATAGATGGGGAAACAGTGGAAAAGGTGGCTGACTTTATTTTTGGGGGGCTCCAAAATCATTGCAGATGTTGATTGCAGCCATGAAATTCAAAGATGCTTACTCCTTGGAAGGAAAGTTATGACCAACCTAGACATCATGTTAAAAAGCAGAGACATGGAAGCAACCTAGATGTCCATCAGCAGATGAATGGATAAGAAAGCTGTGGGACATATACACAATGGAGTATTACTGAGCCATTAAAAAGAATACATTTGAATCAGTTCTAATGAGGTGGATGAAACTGGAGCCTATTATACAGAGTGAAGTAAGCCAGAAAGAAAAACACCAATACAGCATACTAACGCATATATATGGAATTTAGAAAGATGGTAACAATAACCCTGTATACGAGACAGCAAAAGAGACACTGATGTATAGAACAATCTTTTGGAATCTGTGGGAGAGGGAGAGGGTGGGATGATTTGGGAGAATGGCATTGAAACATGTATAATATCATATATGAAATGAGTCACCAGTCCAGGTTCGATGCACGATACTGGATGCTTGGGGCTGGTGCACTGGGACTACCCAGAGGGATGGTATGGGGAGGGAAGAGCGAGGAGGGTTCGGGATGGGGAACACATGTATACCTGTGGCAGATTCATTTTGATATATGGCAAAACCAATACAATATTGTAAAGTTATCCTTCTGGCTTACTTCACTCTGTATAATAGGCTCCAGTTTCATCCACCTCATTAGAACTGATTCAAATGTCTTCTTTTTAATGGCTGAGTAATACTCCATTGTGTATATGTCCCACAGCTTTCTTATCCATTCATCTGCTGATGGACATCTAGGTTGCTTCCATGTCCTGGCTATTATAAACAGTGCTGCGATGAAACATGGTAACGATAACCCTGTATACGAGACAGCAAAAGAGACACTGATGTATAGAACAGGCTTATGGACTCTGTGGGAGAGGGAGAGGGTGGGAAGATTTGGGAGAATGGCATTAAAACATGTGAAATGTCATGTATGAAACGAGATGCCAGTCCAGGTTCAATGCACGATGCTGGATGCTTGGGGCTGGTGCACTGGGACGACCCAGAGGGATGGTATGGGGAGGGAGGAGGGAAGAGGGTTCAGGATGGGGAACACATGTATACCTGTGGTGGATTCATTTTGATATTTGGCAAAATTAATACAATTATGTAAGGTTTAAAAATAAAAAATTTTTAAAAAATATTGTAAAGTTAAAAAAATAAAATAAAATAGAGGAAAAAATTAAAAAAGAAAAAAAAGCAGAGACATTACTTTGCCAACAAAGGCCCATCTAGTCAAGGCTATGGTTTTTCCAGTAGTTATGTATGGATGTGAGAGTTGGACTATAAAAAAAGCTGAGTGCTGAAGAATTAATGCTTTTGAAATGTGGTGTTGGAGAAGACTCTTGAGAGTCCCTTGGACTGCAAGGAGATCCAACCAGTCAATCCTAAAAGGAGATCAGTGTTCATTGGAAGGACTGATGTTGAAGCTGAAACTCCAATACTTTGGACATCTGATGTGAAGAGCTGACTCATTTGAAAAGACCCTGATGCTGGGAAAGATTGAGGACAGGAGAAGAAGGGGACAACAGAGGATGAGATGGTTGGATGGCATCACTGACTCAATGGACATGAGTTTGGGTAGGCTCTGGGAGTTGGTGATGGACAGGAAGGCCTGGCATGCTGCGGTTCATGGGGTTGCAAAGAGTCAAACATGACTGAGTGACTGAACTGAACTGAACTGAATACTTCTCCTGGCAATCTTGAGTCCAGTAGTCATGTACAGATGTGAAAGTTTGACCATAAAGAAGGCTGAATGATGAAGAATTGATGCTTTCAAACTGTGGTGCTGGAGAAGATTGTTGAGAGCCCCTTGGACAGCAAGATCAAATCAGTAAATCCTAAAGGAAATCAACCCTGAATATTCATTGGAAGGGCTGATGCTGAAGCTGAAGTTCCAACACTTTGGCCACCTGATGTGAAGAGCCAACACTTTGGAAAAGACCCTGATGTTGGGAAAGAGTCAAGGCAGTAGAAGAGGGCACCAGAGGTTGAGATAGTTGAATATTATCACCAATTCAATGGACATGATTTTGAGCAAACTCTAGGAAATAGTGAAGGACAGGGAAGCCTGGTATGCTGTGGTCCATGGGGTCACAAAGAGTCAGACAGCACTTAGCAACTGAACATCAATCGAATTGGGAACCAGAAGCCAAGAGAATTCCTAATACTATCAAATGTGCCATCATGAAACCTCTGAGTTGGAAAGAATCCATAGAGATGACATAGTCCAACTCCTTTCGAATGGAAAGAAGCCATAACCAGGATGCAAGGAAGGGAGGATTTGTTTGAGGTCATAGAGGCAGTGATCAGATCTCTAACTAGAGGCATCCCTTTTTACTTTCCATAGCTGCCCATGTACCCATACTTACACATTGACATGCTAGTTCAAATAGAAACATATACTTAAATGTCAATGAATGCACGTGATACCCATACTAGATATTCACACACACTCAGATATGCATTTGCTCCAACCCTATGCACACTTGCATCTCCATTAACATGTTCATAAGACTCCATACAAAGTATGCATAGCAATGTGGCTATGTCACTAACGAACATATGAACATGCATGTACCCATGGAGAGAGAGAGAGACAGAGACAGAGGGAGAGGAGAGACTGCAAAATCTGTCACTCCATCATCCTGCTGTTCAATGTAGTGGGAATCACATCCCAATCCTCATGTGTCCCTTCTCATTGGAGATGCCCTTTGTTCTACATTTGGGACACATTCTTTTTTCCTGTATTCAGAGAGACATTAAGAACAAGATCAGGGGTTGTGCAATACAGCACAATGAAAAAACTAAATATATAATGAAAATGCCTGTAAAGAGGTCTACCACATACTCCATACCCATAACCACTAGGGTAACTGACATCTCACCCTCTCTATTGACAGTCTCCCTACCACGTGTTTGGGGCTACCTACCTGACTAGGAAGACTGACAAGGCGCTAGAGCCAAGATTAAGAATATCTCTAAGACCAAGGGGTATGGGAAGGGGTGCAGACGTAGAAGCAAGTTTGAGATATGGTGAAATACCTAAGCATGTCACCACACATTACCTGACACATAGTAAGTACTTAGTGAATACCTGGGTGGATGGATGGACAAACAAGTGGACAGATGGATAAGTGGATGAACAGATGCCTGGGCAGATAGCCTAGAACATTCTGCACCCTGCCCCCACTTCAGTCTTATAACTCAATTCCCTGACACAGTAGTAGGCACGTAGTAGGTGTTCAAACAACAGTTAAGTCAGCTGGATGGCTGATTGGATGAAGGAATAAGTGATTCAGAATCTTTTCCACCCTTTTGGGAAAATGAATGTTTGCCCAAACTGGCATTTTGGATTGAGGAAAGTGAGACATGGGGAGGAGAAGAACTGGTGTTTACTGGTACTTATTACATTCCAGGGGCTTCCTTGGTGGCTCAGTATCCACGTGCAGTGTGGGAGGCCTGGGTTCGATCCCTGGGTTAGGAAGATTCCTGTGGAGGAGACAGTTGGACACGACTGAGCAACTAAGCCCAAAGCAGCACTATGCTCCAGACAGAACAGTTGCACGTGTCGTCCCGTTTAATTCTCAAAAGAAGCCTGTAAGGCAGGTTCTATTATTATCTTCTCCACTTTACAGTTGATGAACCTGAGACATAGAGAGATTAAGTACTTTGCCCAAGGTCACTTGCTCAAGTTAGTGAATGGAGAGCAAGCATTTGAACCAGGGCTGTCTGACTCTTGCTTGCAACAATGCAACCACGCCATAGTGTAGAAAGATTTCCCCAGGTGTGCTGGGGTGTGGGAGCCTAGTTTACATAACAGATGAGGGAGAGGCAGCTCTGGCTGTTTTGACTCAGGATCCCAGAACTCTTCTTGCTGCCTAGGACATCTGTATGGACCAGTGAAGCCCCGTAAGGTGTGGTATGAAACTGCTGTTCTGTGGGACATTCCAGTGCTCTTCCTGGTCCTGTGCTAAGAGGGCTCCCAGGCTACCACAAGTAGAGATAAAATTACATCCCACAAAACTTTCAACCAATAGGGAGAAAAGCAGTAAAGGTTGTGACATAATAGGAAAAAATCCTGATAACCCTGAGCTTTGTTGCCTCACCCATCGTGAGCTTCATTTCCTCGGATGTGAAGTGGGCATAATGCTGTCACCTTCCCAGGGTGGCATGTGGGTGAAATGAAATGATGCATGCTCTCCACATGGTGCATATAATATGTGCCCATAGTGCAAGTTGCTCAGTCATGTCCGACTCTTTGTGACCCCACAGACTATACAGTCCATGGGATTCTCCAGGCCAGATTACTGGAGTGGGTAGCTTTTCCCTTCTCCAGGGGCTCTTCCCAACCCAGGGATTGAACCAGGTCTCCCACATTGCAGGCAGATTCTTTTCCAGCTGAGCCACAAGGGAAGCCCAAGAATACTGGTGTGGGTAACCTATCCCTTCTCCAGCAGATCTTTCCAACTCAGGAGTCGAACCAGGGTCTCCTGCATTGCAGGCAGATTCTTTACCAACTGAGCTATCAGAGAAACTCCAAGTGCCCATAGAACATATAATAAATGTCAGATGGTGGTGTAACAGTGGAGGAAGACTTGTGAGTGCATGCTCAATCACTCAAACATATTCAACTCTTTGCAATCGCATGGACTGTAGCCCACCAGGCTCCTCTTTCCATGAGATTTTCCATGCAAGAATACTGGAGTGGGTTGCCATTTCCTCCTCCAGGGGATCTTCCTGACACATGTCTCCCATGGCTCCTGCATTGGAAGGCAGATTCTTTACCGCTGAGACACCTGGGAAGCCCCCAGAAGAAGGAAGAAGCCTCAGAAGATCCTAATTTTCTAGCTCCATTGGGTGGCAACTCCTTTTCTCTGTCTCTTCTGGCAGAGTAAAATGATAAGAAAAGGAATTAGATAGATTTGAATTAGAATGTCAACTATGCTATTAACTATAATGACAGAGTGACCTTGGGCAAGTCATTTAACCTCTCTGAGCTTCCGTTACTACTTACTTAAATGTGGAGAACATTTCTTAACTTATGTTGTAAAAGTCAAAGTAAGTGAAGCATGGCACACAGGAAGGGGTACATAAACATGTTTCTTCCTTTCCTGTTTCCAGGGGCCTTAGGGTTTTGCAGTAAGAACTGACAGCCCCCAACCCCCACGAAATCCACAGATGTTCCCTTAGGACAAAGTTTCCCCAGCCATTCTTCCCCCAAGGGCTTACAGTTCCCTCCTTCTCACCAGGCTCCAAGACTTGCTAGCTTCAGCTCCTCTGCTGTGGGATAAGTTCTTCCTTGTTATTTATCTCCAAACAGCAAGGGAGAAAGAGCAGGCCACCTCCTGCCGTAAGTAGACTATCCTCAGATAGAGAAATCGCTCCTCTAGGCAGCACAGGTAAAGAAAGATTTGGGCCCTACATGAATAATCTGGGCTCCAGAGAAGTGGGGAGCACCACACTCAATCATCAGTTGGCATCACTGGGACTCCTGAAAAAATGACACGTGAGAGGAGGCTTTGGGGGGCCAGTGAGACAATTTTCTAGTCGGCCATGCCATCTAGATAATGCCCGGCTGTCAGGCTCCCAGAGGGGCAGCCAGGCAGATCCACAATGGCGAGTGGAGTTACCTGTCACATCAGCCTTTGCCACAACCACAAGGTTGGAGTCTTTTCTCCTCCTTGGGTTTCTCACTCCAGAGTGTATGTCTGTGCTGGGCCTGGCACCGAGCATGGGTGGCATGGAGCTGAATCGATCAGGATCCTGCCTAGGAAGAGTGCTCAGAGGCGGTAGACATGTGCGCAAACTGTCACATGTAGTAATCACTGTGCTGAGTGTTAATTCACTTCATCTAGACCACTGCACTGCAGTCAGTGCAATTACGATCCCCATTTCACTAACATGGAAAGTGAGATACAAAGGTTCAGTGACTTGCCCAAGATTAACATCGGCACATAGCAGAGGCAAAAACAGAGACCAGACAGTGTAGCTCTGAGACTTCCCATCAAAAAACTAATAGGATGACCCAGAGGGATGGTATGGGGAGGGAGGAGGGAGGAGGGTTCAGGATGGGGAACACATGTATACCTGTGGCGGATTCATTTTGATACATGGCAAAACCAATACAATATTGTAAAGTTTAAAAATAAAATTAAATTAAAAAAAAAAAAACTAATAGGGCCATACAGGCTTTATATTCTATTGTTTTCCTCTGAGAAAACAATAGAATGGGAAAGATGAGAGATCTCCTCAAGAAAATTAGAGAATACAAAGGGAACATTTCATGCAAAGAACAGTGGAAAATTATTTAAGAGATGGGAATACCAAACCATCTTACCTACCTCCTGAGAAATCCGTATGCAGGTCAAAAAGCAATGGTTAGAACCAGACATGGAGCAATGAACTGGTTCCAACTTGGGAAAGGAATACGTCAAGGCTGTGTATTGTCACCCTGCTTATTTAACTTATATGCAGAGTGCATCATGTGAAATGCTGGGCTGGATGAAACACAAGCTGGAATCAAGATTGCCGGGAGAAATATCAATAGCTTCAGATATGCAGATGACACCACCCTTATGGCAGAAAACAAAAGGAACTAAAGAGCTTCTTGATGGAAACGAAAGAGGAGAGTGAAAAATCTGGCTTAAAATTCAACATTCAAAAAAACTGAGATGATGGCATCCAGTCCCATCACTTCATGGCAAATAGATGGGGAAACAGTGGAAACAGTGACAGATTTGATTTTCTTGGGCTCCAAAATCACTGCAGATGGTGACTGCAGCCATGAAGTAAAAGACACTTGCTCCTTGGAAGAAAAGCTGTGACCAACCTAGACAGCATATTAAAGAGCAGAGACATCACTTTGCTGACAAAGGTGCATATAGTCAGAGCTATGGTTTTCCCAGTCATTATGTATGGATGTGGACAATAAAGATAGCTGAGAGCCAAAGAATTGATGCTTTTGAACTGTGGTGTTGGAGAAGACACTTGGAGTCCCTTGGACAGCAAGGAGATCAAACCAGTCAATCCTAAAGGAAATTAACCTTGATTATTCATTGGAAGGACTGATGCTGAAGCTGATGCTCTAAGACTTTGGCCACCTGATGCAAAGAATGGACTCATTTGAAAAGACCCTGATGCTGGGAAAGATTGAAGGCGGTAGGAGAAAGGGACAACAGAGGGTGAGATGGTTGGATGGCATCACTGACTTAATGGACATGAATTTGAGCAAGCTCCAGGAGTTGGTGACGGACAGGGAGGCCTGGTGTGCTGCAGTCCATTGGGTCGCAAAGAGTCGGACATCACAGAGTGACTGAACTGCATGCAGCCTTTGGGATAAAGTGCTCAAGGCAGTGCACAAAGAAAGCCTGAGCAGACTTCCCAGATCCCATATTGTTTGGACTAATAGGGGTGCAGGAGGTGGGCATTCAGGCAGAAGAAACAGCATGAGTAAACACACAGGGGATGCACCATGGGCTCGGAAAGTAGACAGGCTGCACCCCACCTCATGTGCCAGTGGGAAGGTCCTGGAGAAGAAGGTTGGTAGGAAGGGGCTCAAGCACCAGTGGAGAAGGAAATTGCAACCCACTCCACTATTCTTGCCTGGAAAATTCCATGGACAGAGGAGCCTGGAGGGCTACAGTCCTTGGGGTTACAAAGAGTTAGATATGACTGAGCGACTGAGCACAAGCATGAGTTCAAGAGCAGTTTTGAGGCCACTGGGGTTTTAGAGCAGGAGAGAGACCTGATCAGATCTGAGTTTTGGGGGCTCAGGTGGTAACATGTGAAGAGCAGCAAGGCAGGGGCTGAGCCCCAGGAAGAGGGCTGGAGAGGAGGGTGCAGGCACTTAAAGATGAGTCTGTAGTATTTGAGGAAGAAAGGGGGAAAGGGAGGAGAAAGATGAAACCCAAGGAAAAGTAAAGGAGAGTGAGGTAGAGAAAAGCAAGGAGAAGAAAGAAGCAGGGAAAGGAAAGACACAACTCTGGCCAGGACCCAAGACACATGCTTCTCTCAGCCTTTCCCCTTTCATGTGGGCCATGACCATAGAATGGTCATGATGGATGGGGCATGACCATAGAAGAGCTGAACCTGAACTACAGATATTGATCATTCCTGGTCCTCAGCAATGGTGTGAGGTAGGGACTTTTGTCTCCATCCTCAGAGTAATGACACATAGGTGATGATTTAAATAAGATAATGGATATTTTCAAGACTTCAGCCAGTGGTTCTCAGCTGTGATTCTTTTTAGAATCACTTCAAGAGTTAAAAAAAAATTTGATGCTTTGGCCCCATCAAACCAAAGTCTGTGGTGGAGCAGTCTGGACATTAGGAGTTTTAAACTCCCAGATGATTTTAAAGTGCAGCCAGGATGGAAAACCAGTGCTTTGGTCAATTGGGCACCAGTTTTGTGGGTTTTGTCATATCTGACTCCAATACAAAAACAAAAGCAAGGTAATTTTCTCAATGTAGCTTTTTACCATTGCCCACCAAAGATTAAGGGCCCAAGGGCACTGTGTTAGAGAGAAAGTTTAGCAAGCATCAGAGGGCACCAAACTGATGCTCTCTTTCAACGTAATCATATAGGAATACATTTAAAGGGTGCATCCTTCTTATGGGCTTGATAAAAGACAGAAATGGTATGGACCTAACAGAAGCAGAAGATATTAAGAAGAGACGGCAAGAATACACAGAAGAACTGTACAAAAAAGATTTTCACGACCCAGATAATCACAATGGTGTGGTCACTGACCTAGAGCCAGACATCCTGGAATGTGAAGTCAAAGCCTTAGAAAGCCTTAGAAACCATCACTATGAACAAAGCTAGTGGAGGTGATAGAATTCCAGTTGAGCTATTCCAAATCCTGAATGATGATGCTGTGAAAGTGCTGCACTCAATATGCCAGCACATTTGGAAAACTCAGCAGTGGCCACAGGACTGGAAAAGGTTGGTTTCCATTCCAATCCCAAAGAAAGGCAATGCCAAAGAATGCTCAAATTACTGCACAATTGCACTCATCTCACACGCTAGTAAAGGAATGCTCAAAATTCTCCAAGCCAGGCTTCAGCAATATGTGAACCGTGAACTTCCTGATGTTCAAGCTGGTTTTAGAAAAGGCAGAGGAACCAGAGATCAAATTGCCAACATCCGCTGGATCATGGAAAAAGCAAGAGAGTTCCAGAAAAACATCAATTTCTGCTTTATTGACTATGCCAAAGCCTTTGACTGTGTGGATCACAATCAACTGTGGAAAATTCTGAAAGAGATGGGAATACCAGACCACCTGATCTGCCTCTTGAGAAATTTGTATGCAGGTCAGGAAGCAACAGTTAGAACTGGACATAGAACAACAGACTGGTTCCAAATAGGAAAAGGGGTATGTCAAGGCTGTATATTGTCACCCTGTTTATTTAACTTATATGCAGAGTACATCATGAGAAACGCTGGACTGGAAGAAACACAAGCTGGAATCAAGATTTCTGGGAGAAATATCAATAACCTCAGATATGCAGATGACACCACCCTTATGGCAGAAAGTGAAGAGGAACTCAAAAGCCTCTTGATGAAAGTGCAAGTGGAGAGTGAAAAAGTTGGCTTAAAGCTCAACATTCAGAAAATGAAGATCATGGCATCCGGTCCCATCACTTCATGGGAAATAGATGGGGAAACAGTGGAAACAGTGTCAGACTTTATTTTTCTGGGCTCCAAAATCACTGCAGATGGTGACTGCAGCCATGAAATTCAAAGACGCTTACTCCTTGAAAGGAAAGTTATGACCAACCTAGATAGCATATTCAAAAACAGAGACATTACTTTGCCAACAAAGGTTCGTCTAGTCAAGGTTATGGTTTTTCCTGTGGTCATGTATGGATGTGAGAGTTGGACTGTGGAGAAGGCTGAGCGCCAAAGAATTGATGCTTTTGAAGTGTGGTGTTGGAGAAGACTCTTGAGAGTCCCTTGGACTGCAAGGAGATCCAACCAGTCCATTCTGAAGGAGATCAGCCCTGGGATTTCTTTGGAAGGAATGATGCTAAAGTTGAAACTCCAGTACTTTGGCCACCTCATGCAAAGAATTGACTCACTGGAAAAGACTCTGATGCTGGGAGGGATTGGGGGCAGGAGGAGAAGGGGACAACAGAGGATGAGATGGCTGGATGGCATCACTGACTCAATGGACGTGAGTCTGGGTGAACTCTGGGAGTTGGTGATGGACAGGGAGGCCTGGCATGCTGCAATTGATGGGGTCACAAAGAGTTGGACATGACTGAACAACTGATCTGATCTGATGGTCATGCCCCATCCACAACCTTCATTCCAACACCAGGGCTGGACTCAGGCCCAGGATCATAGCTCTGAAAACTCCTGCAAGATCTGCAAGATCGTGTCAAAGCTTCCCCATGTGAAGACACATCCACTTTAAAGCTTTTCCTCCTAAGACATGCAGTTTTCTGAGTAACCAGTGCAGCTCTAGCCCTGGTAACATTCCAATTCAACCAGCCTTGCTGAGGAGACGAATTCTGTGTCGTCTTCCCAGCCCAGCCCAGCCCAGCCCATCCATCCTCAGTGGAGGGAAGCAGAGTCTTTTAATTAAGCCCCACATTGGTGCCAAGTGCTTCCAAAACATCGTGTGGGAGGAGTCTCTGAAGTGTGAGACAAGTTGACAAGGTGGGGGTCGTGATGGATCTTTCCACACCAGATTCAATTTGCCTCTAACGACTTGTGATCCAGCCAGCATCAATCCAGACTAGAAGGGGCCCCCGTGATGCATGTGTTTTCTCTGCAAACAGAGCTAAAGTTTCACTCAAAGGAATTCCTAAGAATGCCATTGCCTGGGACACATTAATCTGCAAAACAGGAACTACATTCCTTAAAGCCTTGAGGGGCCATATGAGAATCATCCATGAATGAAGCTTGCTAGGGTGGGTGCGGTAGGGAGTAGCAGAGACTGTGGCAAATAGGAGGAGAAATGCCAAGGAGAAAGCTGATACTGAGCTCCAGTCACCTGCTGCCCTGGAGGAATTGGGCCCAGTGTAGCCTAGTCTGATTTTTTTAGGAGCCCATTTCACTCAGAGTAAGAGCTGAAGTCCTGGCCAAAGCTTTAAAGACTCTCATGATCTGCTCCTCTTTCCCTGTTGCCACCATTTCTGTGTCCTCATTTCCTGTCACTCCCACCCCACTTGCTCTGTCCCATGCACGCTGTCATCCTGCTGATTCTGAAACACACCAGCCACACTCTCATCTCTGGGCCTTTGCACATGCTCCCTGACAAGCTCTTGCCCCAGACATCCCCATGGCTCATTCCCTCACTACCTTCAGGTGTTGTTTGCTCCAATCTATACTCTCTTAATGAGGTTCACTCCAACTAACTACCCTCTTCCTATCTGCCCTCCTCATACCCCAGCCCTCCAGGACCTTCTTCTTTACTCTGCTTCATATTCTTTCTTATAGCATCTATCACCTCTAACTTATATTGCCCACAAAGGCAGGTTTTATTTTATTTACTGCTATATCCTAATTACCTGGAGCCATGCCTGGCATGTAATGAGTGCTCAATAAACATTTGTTCAATGGATAACTGAAATCTGCTGTTATGAATTTAAATTACGGTGAAAGCTATACATTGAAGCCCTAACCCCTAATGTGACCATATTTGGAGACAGAGCTATTTAAGGCAGTAACTAAGGTTTAATGAGGTCATAAGGGTGACCCTAATCCAATCGGACTGATGTCCCTATAAGAAGAGGAACAGATACTATGTGCAGAGAAAAGGTCACGTGAGGACACAGCACGAAGGTAGCCTTCTGCCAGCAAAGGAGAGCAGCTGCCTCAGAAACCAACCCTGCTGACACCCTGATCTTGGACTCACAGCCTCTAGAACTGCCAGATAATAAATTGCTCTTCTTTAAATCACCCAGTGTATGGTATTTTGCTATGCCAGCCCAAGCAAACTAATACATCTGGGAACCTGGATTTTTATGTGAAACCTTCATAAAGGCTGTCCACTGTTTTAAATTTTTAAAATAAACTTAAAAGATCTTTCTGTAGGGCATATCCATAAGCCGGAGACTGGACATGTGCCTTTAGGTTGCGATGTCAGGTTCGCTCTAAGTCGTGCGTTCAAAGGAGGGTTCATATCCCACTTCAGGCCACCTGTATTCATTCAGCATCACTCAGCTAGGACAAGGAAAGGTGAGGGCTTTGTCAGCTTCCTCTCACCCTGCCCCTGTGCAACTCACCAGAGCCAAAGAGCTCTGAACTGATAAGCTGATCATGCTCCCCTATTCCTGAATTCTCCTATAGCCCCCTATTTCTCATGCAGCAATGCCCTATCTCCTTAGAGGAACGTAGTCAGCCCTTCATAATCTGCCCTCTGGTCATCTCTCCCCAACCCTTCCCCACTCTGTGTACCAGCCACAATGAACCAAACATTCTCCCCAAAAGGAAGGGAAATGTTTTCTCCCTTGCTCAGGCCTTCCTGCATGCTATTCACTCCATCTGAGACTGCTTCCTCTGCCCCTCCCTCTTCACTGAGCTACTTCCTATTGTTGAAGTTTAAGCACCATCTCCACCAGGAAGCCCTCTTACATTTTCTTGTTTCTGCCTACAGCATTCCTATGCTTTGGTTATGCACAGCCATGATTTTTCTTTGAGGAAGTACTCTACCCCACTGCACGCACTTCGGTGAGTATGGCAGAAAATAGCTAGATAGTTCCCCTATATATTTCCTCTTCCTTGATATAAGGGGAGACTACATTTTCTAGCCTCCTTTGCTATGATGTTGAACCCATATTACTAGGTTCTGTCAGTGGAAGGTATAGGGCACTGATGAATGCCATCTTCAAGTATAGCCCCCCAAAAAACCCAAGTTGCACCCACATTATCTTTCCCCCTTCTATAGCAACCATTAAGGTGCCATGTTGAAGGTGGCAGGGTCACATGACAGAGGTGGGCAGGATCCCTGAATTGCTGCTTAGAAGACAACTACCAGGAGAGCTACCCAGACCGTGATATGAGTAAGAAATAAGCCTTTATTGTCTAAGAAACTGAGATTTGGGGGTGGGTGTGGGGTTAAGGGGTTGTTACTGTAGCATAGCTAACCTTTCCTGATTATTTCAGTGCAAGTGTCAACCAAAGCAGACTGCTGCTCCCATTTGATTCAAACCAATGGGACTCTTTCAGGATAGAGAGAAAGAGAAAAGCCTTGGTTCTAATTCATCCAGCCAAGTTTCCCTGAAGAGACTGCCCAGCAGTTCCTGCTTCCTGGAACCTCTGATGGAACCTGGGTTCTGTTCTTTGAAAGTCTGGGCAACATGACTCTGAATTTTCAACCCCACTATCCCAACTTTGATCCTACTCTGATTTCTGGGACTTACTCCCTAAACCTGGCCTCCCTGCCATTTACCTGTCTGCCAAACCTAGAGATTCTGCACCCTGCATGACCTTAGATAGGCGATCTGGCTCCAGATCCCAAATTCTTAACTATTAGGTTATATATGAGTTTGTTCTCATCTTGTAACTTTTAAAGATTTGTAAATGGATTTGGAAGGAGTTGACAAAAAGTGCTCTCTGAACATGTTGAATCACTGTGTCGTGGACTGGATATAGGCATGGCCTTCCTGGTGTGATCAGGGCATCTTTTAAGGGCCAGTGTTGGAGACTGGGCTCTGAGTGGCTGGGGGAAAAGGATGAAGGCCATGCCTACATCCAGTCCATGACACAGTGATTCAACATGGCCAGAGAGCTCTTTTTGTCAATTCCCTTCCAAATCCACTTACAAATCTTTAAAAGTTCCAAGATGAGAACAAACTCATATATAACCCAATAGTTAAGAATTTGGAATCTGGAGCCAGATTGCCTTTATTTTAAATTCAATCCCCAGTACTCACTAGCAAATGACCTTGGACATAACTCTCAGAGCTCTAATTTCCTTATTTGTACAATGGGCCTAATAACAGCACCAAGATTTTAATGCAGATTTAATGAATTCATGGGCTTCCAAGGTGCCACTACTGGTAAACAATCCACTTGCCAATGCAGGAGATGCAAGAGGTGCAGGTGGGAGGGGAAGATCTCCTGGAGTAGGAAATGGCAACCAGCTCCAGTATTCTTGCCTGGAAAATTCCATGGACAGAGGAGCCTGGTGGTCTAGAGTCAGTCCATGGTGTCGCAAAGAGTCAGACACGACTGTGCACACACACATTTGAACAGCCACTGGGTTGTATGTTGTGTAATTCAGAGGGAAGGAGCCAATAGATTAATATATATAAAGTACTTAGAATAGACTGTGATACAGAGTAAGCACTCAGTGAGTATGAGTGGTTCTTGCTTTGTGCCACATACTAACCATACTTTCTCATTTAATCCTGTCATAAATGATATTATATTCTCCTGCTTACAGAGAAAGGAACTTGGGCTAATAGAGGGTGTATAATTGGCCATGGATTAAACAGCTCATCAGGGATGTGGCCAAGATCCAAGCCTTATCTTTCTGCCCTACTCTACTATTTTGCTTCTCCAAAACTAGCAATCAAAGAAAATCAAGGTTTATTCAGTTCAACTCAGTTCGTTGCTCAGTCGTGTCTGACTCTTTGCAACCCCATGAATCACAGCATGCCAGGCCTCCTTGTCCATCACCAACTCCCAGAGTTCACTCAAACTCATGTCCATCGAGTCAGTGATGCCGTCCAGCCATCTCATCCTCTGTCGTCCCCTTCTCCTCTTGCCCCCAATCCCTCCCAGCATCAGAGTCTTTTCTAATGAGTCAGCTCTTCGCATGAGGTGGCCAAAGTACTGGAGTTTCAGTTTTAGCATTGGTCCTTCCAAAGAACACCCAGGACTGATCTCATTTAGGATGGACTGGTTGGATCTCCTTGCAGTCCAAGGGACTCTCAAGAGTCTTCTTCAACACCACAGTTCAAAAGCATCAATTCTTCGGCACTCAGCTTTCTTCACAGTCCAACTCTCACATCCATACATGACCACTGGAACAACCATAGCCTTGACTAGATGGACCTTTGTTGGCAAAGTAAAATCTCTGCTTTTTAATATGCTATCTAGGTCGGTCATAACTTTCCTTCCAAGGTTTATTAAACACCTATTAATGTTTCAGAAACCAAGCTTGATGCTTATGAATATACAGTTTCAATTATCTCCCAACAGTCCTCTAAAGTCTGATACATCATCCTCAACTAGCACATGAAGAAATTGACTCTCAGAGAGGTTACATCAAGCGCTGAAGGTCATGGTGGTAATAAGAGCAATTGGTCTTTAAATCCAGGTCAGTTTGACTTCAAACACTCACTTCACTGTGCCTCACTGCCTCTTGTAATAATTAAAGCTATTTGTTGAGCTTTATTTTATGTCCCAGGCAAAGTACAACTGTCATAGCATCCTTTGTGCAGGGCATGTCATCCTCAGGAAACTGAGGTTTGAGGAGCTAAATGTGCAGCTCCTAAGTGGTAGAGTCAGGACTGGAACTCGGATCTGCAGTCTCCCCAGTGTGTGTCCTGTCCTGATGACATGGAGCTGCCGAGGCCACAGGCCTCCTGCAATGATGAAATTATCACAACCTCCTCCCTGGTCACTTGGTGGCTGTGCCTTGGTGGGTCATTGATTTGGATGTTTGTACTGTAATTCAGAATTCTTAATACTTTGACCAAAATTGAAGTTTCCCTGCATGTGATAAAAAAGGATTGGTTCAGCAAATGAAGGATGAAAATAAGATTATAGGCTCTTGTTGGCATATGCAAGGCATGTATTCTTACAAAAGCCCATACATCTGAAAATTGCATCTTTTTAAAGAAACCGTCCCCCAGAACAATTGGGAGAGGACTTCGGGGGCCCAGTTTCAGCTATAAAATGCTAACATCAGAAGCTGGTGAGGCTAGTTGAGTCCATCCCACAGATAAAAGATACTGCCAACCCCAAATCCCTGGGTCCCCTTGGAAGGATGGCAAAGCTAACTCCCAGCCTGAGGTCAGCTTCTCCCAGATAGGGCTATCAAAGACGTTTGGGAATCCGAGCTTTCCCACATAATAGATTACTTAGAACGCTTTCTTCAAAGAGGCAAGAACAAATCACAAATTGTTAATGAAACCAAAGTAAAATGTGCAGTGAGATAAATCTCCTGGACTTTCCAATTACATGAGCCAATAGTGCCTCTGGATAGAGAATAAAAACCCAAGGGTGCAGAAGGGAAGATGGCCGTGGCCAGGGCAGTGCATTCCCTGGCAATGCCCTTGCATTATGGAAACCTTGATATTCCACACACGGGTACAGTAATATCACAGAAAAGCTGAGGAAAAAGCTCCTGCTATTTCAGCGTCACAGAACAGGAGTAAACCAAGAAAGCCTTGATGTTTTGCCTTCTTAAGGAGACCTACTGTTTTAATTCATGTTAGCATATTAATTGCCTTTATGCAGCTGGGTGCTGCTAATTACAAATGAATGGTGTTTATTCATTATAGAAGACCCAGCAGGAAATTCTCTCTACTTAGCAACACTATGTTAATTTGAGTTTGGCTTTCAAAGGTCATAAAACTGCTTTGAATTAAAAGGGTTTTTTTTTTGCTGTTGTTTTATTTTTTTAAGAGACAGTTGTTTCTTCTCCTTCACCTATTACAAGGAAGTTCTGAGTAGAGAGCTTCTGGTCAAACCTCAGTTGCTGCACTTGCTGCTTCAATGATGAATGAGATCAAATTTTCCTAGTGAGCAGGTAATGCTGTTAACAGCCGCTGCCAATGCACAATGCACAGCCCACCCTCTTTGCCTCTTTCCCTCTTTATTTGTTTTTCCAAATAGCAGCCCTTCAGCATTGCAGTCCCATCTCTCCTCTTCTATCTACAAGTAGGAAGCACCCCTCCCTACCAGCCAGAATTTTTGTTTGTGCTCCTTGCCTGCATGCTCCCGCCTGGGTGGTAAGTCTGAATGACCTTCCCTTGACCAAATAGCTGCCTTCAAGTTAGGGATTAAGGAACCCCCAATTTGTGTTCTCATTCCAATTTTTATCTGAGAACCCTTAATTTGGGGGAGGGGATGAGCCGAGTGCTTTCATATATTCAAAGCATCATTTCTCATTTGGCTGGTGATGCTTGTGTACAGTATCTGCTGGACAGAGCATCCAAGAGCTAGCGGAAGAGTGGCTCCCTGAACCTCTCTTGAAGTCTATAATTTAGATATTTCCAAATTATCTTTGCCATGATTAGTCTGAAGTCCTGAAGCTTGAAGTTGTATGTTTATCTCCCCCGTGGAAATCCCATTTTCCTTCTACAACAATCCTCAAAGCTGTACTATTATTATTTCCTTTTTTTCAGTTAAGGAAATTGCATCTCAGAGAGGTCAAACAGTTTGCCCAAAGTCACACAACCAGTACAATGTGAAAGTAGAAACTGAATATATCTGACTCCAGAGCTCTGAATCACTTCTTCCCAGGGACCTACCAAAAACTCAGGGCTTTTTCATGGAAAGGATGGAGAGATGGAGAGAATACAAACTCACACCTGGATAACCTTACAGCAGGATCTTCCAAACCTTCTGGGGCATCAGCTGCAAGCTGAAAGATGGCATTACTCTAGACCAAAGCATTTTAGAAGCTCGGTTTTTAAAAATCATTAAAATGTAATCCACCAAACTATTGAGGAGTTGCAGTTGCTGATAGGATGAGATGTAAGCCTGGACTTGCTCATTATTATCTTACCACCACGCGGGAAGAAACTGAAGACCACATTGAAGAGAGAAGATCTGAGATGAGGGGAGAGAGTGAAACTAAACAATCTCACCATTCAAGCCCCCAGATCTAACCAGACCTGTATGTTCACCACTCTTTAGAAATTTCTTGAATCAATTGCTATCCAATTCTTCCATGTCCTAGTACTTATAAAAATCAACTATGAACTGTTAAATTTTCTCCTGAACTTTTGCACTTACATGAGCCAATATATCTTCCTTTTCTTATTAAACTATGAGTTGGATTTTTCTGTCATTTGTATCTGCAAGAATCTGAGCACCTATTAGCTTTATATTGCTGTTGTTATTTTTCTCTTTATTATTAACATCATTATTCACAGCACATGAATAAATCATTTAATTGTGCATTTAGAGGACCCTCAAACTTTACCTTATACCAAACACAAAACTTAATTCCAGATGGATCACAGACCTAACCAAACCTAAAAGCTAAAAATATAAAAACTTCTCAAACAAAACATCGGACAATATACTTGAAACTTGATTTAAACAAAAATTCCACAGACAAGACAAAAAAATAATAATCATAAAATGTTTTAAATGACAGATTAAACTTTATTGAAACTAAAAACTTCTATTCTTCAAAAGGCATCATTAACATGAAAACGCAAGTCACGGGCTGGGAGAAAATATTCACAATACATATATCTGACAAGGAACTTGTATCCAGCATCCATAAACAAGTTATAGCACCCATAATAAAAAAAATGTTAATGGCAATAGACTTAACAGTATATTTCACAAAAAAGGTATTCAAATAGCCAACAAGCTATATGAAAAGATACTCTAGATTATTAATCTTCTTGGAAATGCAAGTTAAATTTGCAATGAAATACCACTTCATACCTACTGGAAAGGCTAGAATTGAAGACTGGTACTTTGCCAACAAAGGTCCGTCTAGTCAAGGCTATGGTTTTTCCAGTGGTCACGTATGGATGTGAGAGTTGGACTGTGAAGAAGGCTGAGCACCAAAGAATTGATGCTTTTGAACTGTGGTGTTGGAGAAGATTCTTGAGAGTCCCTTGGACTACAAGGAGATCCAACCAGTCCATTCTGAAGGAGGTCAGCCCTGGGATTTCTTTGGAAGGAATGATGCTAAAGCTGAAACTCCAGTACTTTGGCCACCTCATGTGAAGAGTTGACTCATTGGAAAAGACTCTGATGCTGGGAGGGATTGGAGGCAGGAGGAGAAACGGATGACAAAGGATGAGATGGCTGGATGGCATCACTGACTCGATGGACATAAGTCTGAGTAAACTCCAGGAGTTAGTGATGGACAGGGAGGCCTGGCATGCTGCAATTTATGGGGTTGCAAAGAGTCGGACACGACTGAGCGACTTAACTGAACTGAACTGAACCTCAAATACTGGTGAGTATACCATTGGAACTCTCATACATTATTGGTAAAATGTTAGCAACCTCTCTGGAAAACAGTTTAGCAGTTAGTTAAAACACACACTTGAAATAATCCAACAATTTCACTCCTGAGGATGAAAGAGAAACAAAAACCTGGGCCCACAAAAGGGCTTTCATAAGAATGCTCATAGCAGCTCTATTAATAACAACCAAAACCTGAAAATTATCCAAATGTTCATCAAAAACAAATCATAATATATTTCTATAGGATAATAATCAGATCAGATCAGATCAGTCGCTCAGTCATATCCGACTCTTTGCAACCGCATGAATCGCAGCACGCCAGGCCTCCCTGTCCATCACCAACTCCCAGAGTTCACTCAGACTCACGTCCATCGAGTCAGTGATGCCATCCAGCCATCTCATCCTCTGTCGTCCCCTTCTCCTCCTGCCCCCAATCCCTCCCAGCATCAGGGCCTTTTCCAATGAGTCAACTCTTCGCATGAGGTGGCCAAAGTACTGGTATTTCAGCTTTAGCATCATTCCTTCCAAAGAAATCCCAGGGCTGATCTCCTTGCAGTCCAAGGGACTCTCAAGAGTCTTCTCCAACACCACACTTCAAAAGCATCAATTCTTCGGTGCTCAGCCTTCTTCTCAGTCCAACTCTCACATCCATATGTGACCACAGGAAAAACCATAGCCTTGACTAGACGAACCTTTGTTGGCAAAGGAATGTCTCTGCTTTTGAATATGCTATCTAGGTTGGTCATAACTTTCCTTCCAAGGAGTAAGCATCTTTTAATTTCATGGCTGCAGTCACCATCTGTAGTGATTTTGGAGCCCAAAACAATAAAATCTGACACTGTTTCCACTGTTTCCCCATCTATTTCCCATGAAGTGGTGGGACCAGATGCCATGATCTTTGTTTTCTGAATGTTGAGCTTTAAGCCAACTTTTTCACTCTCCACTTTCACTTTCATCAAGAGGCTTTTGAGTTCCTCTTCACTTTCTGCCATAAGGGTGGTGTCATCTGCATATCTGAGGTTATTGATATTTCTCCCGGCAATCTTGATTCCAGCTTGTGTTTCTTCCAGTCCAGCGTTTCTCATGATGTACTCTGCATATAAGTTAAATAAACAGGGTGACAATATACAGCCTTGATGTACTCCCTTTCCTATTTGGAACCAGTTTGGTGTTCCATGCCCAGTTCTAACTGTTGCTTCCTGACCTGCATACAAATTTCTCAAGAGGCAGATCAGGTGGTCTGGTATTCCCATCTCTTTCAGAATTTTCCACAGTTGACTGTGATCCACACAGTCAAAGGCTTTGGCATAGTCAATAAAGCAGAAATAGATGTTTTTCTGGAACTCTCTTGCTCCTTCCATGATCCAGCAGATGTTGGCAATTTGATCTCTGGTTCCTCTGCCTTTTCTAAAACCAGCTTGAACATCAGGAAGTTCATGGTTCACATCAATAAAAAAGAGCAAAGAACTGATACATACAATAACATATATGGATCTCAAAAGCATTATGTTGACTGAAAGAAGCCTAGACACAAAAGACTACATGTTGTTGGATTCCATTATGTAAAGTTCTAATGAAGGCAAAATTAAGCTATGGTGGTATAAATTTGCACAATGGGTGTTTGGGCAAGAGTGTAGGATGACCCTATTAGGATTGCTTTCTTCCTGAAGAAGTGTAACAGATACACGGCATATAACATCACAATAGCAGAAAACAGCAGAGTAATAGCATGAACATGGAAACTTGGAACTGGAATGCACCATTCATGTGCATTACCAGACATTACCATGACATGCCAGAGGTGTGACCTTGGACAAATAACCACCTCTCTGAACTTCCATTTCTTCACCTGTATTGACTTTGCTTACCATATAGGAATGTTCAAAAACTAAATACCATTTTTAAAAAATAAGGTAAATTTTAAAAAATAAGGTAACTAAATAAAATACGGTGTAATAGGGTGAATAGTGTCCCCTTAAAATTTCATATCCACTCAGACCTTGAAATATGACCTTATTTGGAAATAGGGTCTTTGCAGGTATAATTAGCACAAGGGTCAAGATGAGATTATACTGGGTTAGCGTGGGCCCTAAATCCAACGAGAATGTCCATAAAAGAGACAGAAAAGAACACACAGAGACACAAAGAAGTGGTGTGATGATGAAGGCAGACACTGGAGCGGTGTGTACACAAGCCAAGAAACACCAAGGACGGCCAGCAGCCTCCACAAGCTGGGGGACAGTCGTGGCATAGTTGGTCTCTCAGAACCTCCAGAAGGAATCAACCCTACAAACACTTTAAATTTCAGACTCCTGGCTTCCTAACTGTGAGAGGATACATTTCTATTGTTTTAAGCCACCTAGTCTGTGGTAATGTTATGGAAGCCATAGGGAAAACATATATATAGTAAGGGCCCATGCTCAATAAATGGATTTTTAAAAATTAGTAAATTGTTCTCCCTGTTAATAAAGAGCAAGGCCCCTGCCCTATATTCCTGGGGATCCCAGGTAGCATCTAGCTAGATGTTTGTATTGGTTTCCTGGGGCTGCTATAACAGAGTACCACAGACTGGGTGGCCTCAACAACAGACGTTTATTTTCTCACTATTCTGGGAACTAGAAGTCCAAGGTCAAGGTATTGGTAGAGTTGATTTCTTCTCAGTGTCTCACTTTACTCTGTAGATGGCTGAATTCTCCCTGTGTCTTCATGTCATCCTTTGTATGTGTCTGTGCCCAAATTTCTTCTTCTTATAAAGATATCCATCATATTGGATTAAGGCCCATTTCCTGTGGCCCATTTTAACATATTTATCTCACTTAGGTCCCTATCTCTAAACACAATCCCACTCTGATATACTGGGGGTTAAGACTTCAACATATGGATTTTGAAGGGACACAATACCACCCAAAACGATGTTGATGAATGCTTATTTTACTGAAGCATCAGAGCCTTGACCTTCAACTTACAGAGACAATTCTATTTACTGAACAAGAACTTACTACAGAGGCTTCCTGTAGCAATCATGGAGGTGCTCTGCTCACATCTTCCTTCAAGAGGACTTGGTTGACATTCTCCAAACTTGGCACCTGTGTGCATACCGCGGCATCCCTACCAGGCCATGTGCCCTGGGCTGCTCCCAGTCAGTGGCTGAGCACTGAGGGAAAGGGGGAAGGGCAGGGGCACAAGATCCCAGCTGTTGCTATGACTAGACTCCTCTAACAGGCAGCTTTGGCTCTAAGTCTCCCCAGCAGCCTGACCAAGGCTCCCTGAGAACCACACTATGACCTGAGGCTGTCCTTTCCTCTCTCCTTTCACAGATGTCAGACCCACGTCAGACTGAAGTCTCTCCCTCTGGACACCTGCTCCCACCCTTTCTCCTTCACAAGCATTTCCCCAAATATATCTTGTGTCTCTTATCCCATGTTGGTGTCTAGTTCTCGGGTGATCCAAACTGACACATATGCCATGATAAGAACTTGGAATGAAACACAGAATTGTCCTACAAATATGGGCTTCACCAAAATCACCCTAAAACACGAAATCATTTGGCGCAAAATCCAGCAGGGGAGGGGCTCCCTTCCTGGCCAGGTGCCATGGTGTCACTTCACTCTCACAGCCATCCAAATAAGTAGTTACAAACACGCTCATCATTTTATGGATCTTACATCATCACATGGAGGAGTTGGAACTCAGACCTAGGTCTCTTTTGTCCCAAAGTCTATGTTCTTCACCATTATGTTCTTAGGGATTCCAAATGCAAATGCCTGAGATGTTAGACTGAAGGATGGAAGGAGGAAGGAACCGGGGCAGTGGTGGGGCTTGTGGGGAACTGGAGAAGCTATGCATTCACATTTAAACCTCTTAAACTAGACAAATAAAGCTCATCTGTGGACAGGATTCAACCTGCTGAGGAGTTTGCAACTCTTCCTTTCCTCCTTTATTATTGTCATCATCGTCATCATGGTCATCACCTTGCCTCTTCCTCTTGGAAATCTTTTCTCTAACACTGACAAGGTGAACTCCTACCCATCCCTTAAAGCCCCAGATAAATATTACCTATTCAGAGCAGTCCCTCACTTCCCTAGGTCCTTCCTCCTCTCTGCTTTCCCAACATTTTCTATGTCCCTCTGTCCCAGCAAGGAGCACATTTGTTTGCAGAGCTGTCTCCCTTGCTGAGTAGTCAGTTCCTCAAGGTCAGGTCTTGTTCTCCTTCCTATCTTTCAGCTACTTTGGGGGAAGGAAACTTTATTTATTGGGTGCCTTCTCTGCCCCTGGTGGCTCAGACAGTAAAGACTCTGTCTGCAATGCAGGAGACCTGGCTTTGATCC
This sequence comes from Bos grunniens, assembly GCF_055505025.1. Taxonomy (NCBI): domain Eukaryota; kingdom Metazoa; phylum Chordata; class Mammalia; order Artiodactyla; family Bovidae; genus Bos; species Bos grunniens. The sequence continues at coordinate 24,987,775 of NC_141189.1, forward strand.
CTGGGTTGGGAAGATCCCCTGGAGAACGAAATAGCTGCCCATTCCAGTATTCTGGCCTGGAGAATTCCATGGACAGAGGAGCCTGGCGAGCTACAGTTCATGGGGTCACAAAGAGTCAGACACGACTAAGAGACTAACACTACTTTCCCCCAGGCATTGCAATAAGCACTTAATCTTCACAACCACCCTGGGAAAGCATTTCTCTTATCTCATTTTAGAAGTGAGAATTTTGAATTTCAGAAAGGTGATGTCCCACAACAAGCAAAAAAACTTTGGCAAGAACCAGAATTCAAGCTCAGCCTGCCACCCATGGCCCCCAACCAAATCCCTTTGTCTTCTCACACTGTTCCCTGGGCAGCCAGAAGGGCAACTGCCATAGCCAGCTGTGAATGTAGTGGAAGGGGCCATGGGACAACCCCTGTCCTCTGTATATGGAGGGGGTTGGACCAGCTGATGTTTAGCTCCTTTCCAGCACTGACATTTTATTCTAGGTTTGTTATCTCTCCTTTTGACACCGCCTGAACTATTCGAGACAAGTCCCTGCTTTAAAAAATAATGATAAAACTGCCTGTCAGTGGAAATAAGCCTCACACACTATCTCACTAATAGAAGCAGGAGAATTTTTGAGATACCTCGGCGACTTCGTTAGGCATGCAAGATTAAACTCAAATTCATCTCGTCTCAGTCAGACGCGCCCTGAAACCGAATTGCAGGGAATGGAATTTTCAGCTTCTCAGCTGATTCAAGACAAAGGTGAGGGAGACCTGGACAAACGTTCAGAAATCTACCCATGATGGGGGCAACTGCCAACAGCCTGGGCCACTCCAACCCATCCATTCAGGGACATGACATACGGGGTAGACATTCAGACTCTGAAGTTAGAATTTCAAACTCAGCTCCCCCACTTGATAGACGAGTATCCTTGAGCAAGTTTCTTTATTTCACAGTTCCTTAGTTTTCTCATCTGTAAAATAGGGTGAATGATAGAACCTATACTATTAGCTGTTGTGGGGAATAAATAGCATGTAGTTAGTGCAGCCCATGGTATATAGAAAATGCTTAGTAATTGAATCAGAACTATTATATAGGGCCTTTCCAAAGGTGTCCAGAATGTTCCATTGCTCACAAAGCAAGGCTCAAACTCAATCGTACTTGTAAGGCCCTGCATACTCTGGCTTCTGATTATTCCTCCAGCCTCGCCTCTTGCTTTAGGCCCCATCGGCCCCCCATCCCTGTTCAACTGCCTGAAGTTTCCCAGGTGTCCGTCCTTCCTTTTCCTCTCCCCTTCACGGCTGTCACATACAAATGCTCACTCACCCTTCAGAGGTCACCCTCTCCGGAACCCTCTCCTACCTCCCCATCAGGCGGGAAAGACTGGATCAGAGGCAGCAGAAGGAAGTCTCCACACAGGCGTGAGGCTCAGCCCTGCCAGGGATGACAGTCCTGGGAAACTGCCCTTCAATTCCCCCTCGCCCTGACTGTACACACACAGGACTGTGCTGGCTGTCACTTGAGACTCACCCTTGGTGGGCAGGCAGGCAATGTGTCAGCATCTCCCAGCCTGTCAGGAAGGAACAGGGTACCCACGATGATGAGAGGCCAAAAGAAGTTCCTCTGAGAATCAGATGGGTTCCTCTCCCCTCCCAGGCAGTATTATTGGTAGCTGAGTATCTTCATGGGGATTTGGAATGTATATGTCCTGTGCAGTTTTTTTCTTGTTCAATAATCTTGCATCCTTTACCTGTGACATATGGCATTCTTTCCTCCAAGCACATCACTGTCACCTCCATTACAGCACATGGAGCCTCTCTCTTCTAAGTCCTGTGTCACCCTCTTATTTCCCCTGTTATGGGCCTTCTCAGGTTGGACATGGTTAGTACTAAAGGATATGGATTCAAGAACCAGATGACTTAAGCTCAAGTCCACATTTTCCATTTATTAGTTGTGTGATGCCAGCCAAGTTACTCAGTCTCTCTGTACTTTAGTTTCCCTGTCTGTGCAATGGATAATGCTAATGTTTTTCTCATGGTGTTGTTATGAAGGCTAAATGAATCAGCACTTGTACTGCTCTGGGAATAGTGCCTGGTACACAGAACTTTTCAATAAGCACTAGCCGTGGTTAGTCTGACTACTAATCTGAATCTCCCTCCCCACTCCTCTGGGTTTTAAGATGCAAGAGAATAGTGGTTACCTGTATTGTTTATCCTTTGCCCTCAGCACAGGATATAACCCAAAGCAGGTCCTCTGTAAATATATGTGGAAGGAAGAAAGAGAAGAGAGGGAGGAAAGGAGTGAGGAGGGGAGGAGAGAAGAGGAGAGGAAAGAGGAGGAGAGCCTTGAAAGTTGTTTATTTGTAACATATAATGTTGTAAGTAGAAAATTATCTAGAACTAAAGAAAGCCACATATATCCAGATCCACCCAAGTGGGACCAAATCACGCTTTATTAGTTTGCCAAAATCATCTGTGTGTGTGTTCTAGCACGCTCAGTTGTGTCTGACTTTTTGCGACTCCGTGGGCTGTAGCCCCCAGGCTCCTCTGTCCATGGGGTTTTCCAGGTAAGAATACTGGAGTGGGTTGCTATTTCCTACTCCAGGAGATCTTTCTGACCAGGGATCAAACTCATGTCTCTTGTGTCTTCTGCATTGGAAAGAGGATGCTTTACCATTGTGCCACAGTAACTATTCTCAACCATCAAATATTTCATAATTCCTTATGTTGAGTTTGCTATTTGTTATTTGGAGAGGGGGACAAGGACACATTAGCCATTACTTGAAATATGCATTGACTAGCACAGAATGACTGCCTACAATGGACCTGGATCCTTCAGAGGCAGCCAGTTCCCCTCAGCCCAGGGAAAACCAGTTGTCAACTCAGTGCTCATCCTGTAGTCCCACATGTAAATCTCATGCTTGCAGACTGAATCCTCATTTTGCCAACAAACCAACAATGAATCTGTTTTCAGTTGCACATTCACATTATCCAAGTTCTCAAGATTAATGTTTAAAATCTAAAACTTAATTGAAAAGCTTTTAATACAAACTCATCATCACACAGGTTGGATTCCTCTAACTCCATGTGACCAGTATTTTCTCTTCTTGTCCACAACCAAGTAATATTCAAAGGTCATCTGATGATTAGACACTCAGAGCTAGAGGAGTTAGATGAATCAAAAGTTCAGCAGCATCGGGATAAGATGGACTGACGAATTCATCTCAAAGTAACAGAAGACCTTGCCTCACAGCTCTTAAATTTCAGGCATTCTGGTACCACCTATATGACTTTTCACTATACCTACTGGTACTATTATCTACTACCTTGATAAGGGGTTCCTAGACAATCCCCTTGTTGGGTGGGACTAGGAGTCCTCAAGAAAACACTTTTTTATATCAAGAGTTTTTCTCTTTTGCCACCAGATAGTTCCTAATAGAGCTAAAGACTATAGGTCTTTCTTAAAGGCAAAACTGCTTTTACAACCTTATTTTTTTTTTTATCAAATGGTAATTGAGAGGAAAATTTAGCAATGGCCACAGGACTGGAAAAGGTCAGTTTTTGTTCCAATCCCAAAGAAGGGCAATGCCAAACAAGGTTCAAACTACCCTACAACTATGCTCATTCCACGTGCCAGCAAGGTAATTCTCAAAATCCTTCAAGCGAGGCTTCAACAGTACATGAATTGAAAATATCCAGATGTACAAGCTGGATTTAGAAAAGGCAGAGGAACCAGAGATCAAGTTGTCAATCTATTGGATCATTGAAAAAGCAAGAGAATTCCAGAAAAACATCCACTTCTGCTTCACTGACTACCCTAAAGCCTTTGACTGTATGGATCACAACAAACTGTGGAAAATTTTTAAAGAGATGAGAATACCAGACCACCTTACCTGGCTCCTGAGAAACCTGTATGCAGATCAAGAAGCAACAGTTACATCCAGACATGGAACAATGGATTGGTTCAAAATTGAGAAAGGAGTACATCAAGGCTGTGTATTTTCACTCTACTTATTTAATTTATATGCATGGTGCATCATGGAAAATGATGGATGACTCAAACTGGAATCAAGCCTGGATGACTCAAACTGGAATCAAGATTGCCAGGAGAAATATCAACAACCTCAGATGTGTAGATGATACTACCCTAATGGCAGAAAGCAAAGAGGAACTAAAGAGCCTCTTGATGAAAGTCAAACAGAAGGGTGAAAAAGTTGGTTTAAAACTCAACATTCAGAAAACTAAGGTCATGGCATCTGGTCCCATTACTTTATGGCAAATAGATGGGGAAAAAATGGAAGCAGTGGCAGACTTTATTTTCTTGGACTCCAAAATCACTGCAGATAGTGACTGCAGTCATGGAATTAAAAGACCTTGCTCCTTGGAAGAACAACTATGACAAACCTAAATAGCATATTGAAAAACAGAGACATAACTTTACTGCCAAAGGTCCATCTAGTCAAAGCTATGGTATTTCCAGTAGTCATGTATGGATGTGAGAGTTGGACCATAAAGAAGGCTGAGTGCTGAAGAATTGATGCTTTCTAATTGTGATGCTGGAGAAGACTCTTGAGAGTCCCTTGGATGGCAAGGAAATCAAACCAGTCAGTCCTAAAGAAAATAAACCCTGAATATTCATTGGAAGGACTGATGCTGAAGCTGAAGCTTCAATACTTTGGCCATCAGATTGAAGAACTGACTCACTGGAAAAGACCCTGATGCTGGGAAAGATTGAAGGCAGGAGAAGGGGACAACAGAAGATGAGATGGTTGAATGGCATTACCTACTCAATGGACATGAGTTTGAGCAAACTCAGGGACATAGTGAAGAACAGGGAAGCCTGGTGTGCAGCAGTCCATGGGGTTGCAAAGAGTTGAACATAACTTAGCAACTAAACAATGAACAACACATTGAGAGGAGATTTCAGTTGTATGTTGAAATGTAAGAAAGTGCTTCTTTTTCAGAATTATGAAAGAGATGGGAATACCAGACCACCTGATCTGCCTCTTGAGAAATCTGTATGCAGGTCAGGAAGCAATAGTTAGAACTGGACATGGAACAACAGACTGGTTCCAAATAGGAAAAGGAGTACATCAAGGCTGTATATTGTCACCCTGCTTATTTAACTTATATGCAGAGTACATCATGGGAGAAGGCAATGGCACCCTACTCCAGTACTCTTGCCTGGAAAATCCCATGGATGGAGGAGCCTGGTAGGCTGCAGTCCATGGGGTCGCTAAGAGTCGGACACGACTGAGCAACTTCACTTTCACTTTTCACTTTCATGCATTGGAGAAGGAAATGGCAACCCACTCCAGTGTTCTTGCCTGGAGAGTCCCAGGGACGGCAGGGCCTGGTGGGCTGCCATCTATGGGGTCGCACAGAGTCGGACACGACTGAAGCAACTTAGCAGCAGCAGCAGCAGCAGAGTACATCATGAGAAACGCTGGACTGGAAGAAGCACAAGCTGGAATCAAGATTGCTGGGGAAAATATCGATAACCTCAGATATGCAGATGATACCACCCTTATGGCAGAAAGTGAAGAGGAACTCAAAAGCCTCTTGATGAAAGTGAAAGAGAAGAGTGAAAAAATTGGCTTAAAGCTCAACATTCAGAAAACGAAGATCATGGCATCTGGTCCCATCATTTCATGGGAAATAGATGGGGAAACAGTGGAAACAGTGTCAGACTTTATTTTGGGGGGCTCCAAAATCACTGCGGATGGTGATTGCAGCCATGAAATTAAAAGACACTTACTCCTTGGAAGGAAAGTTATGACCAACCTAGATAGCATATTCAACAGCAGAGACATTACTTTGCCAACAAACGTCCGTCTAGTCAAGGCTATGGTTTTTCCAGTGTTCATGTATGGATGTGAGACTTGGACTGTGAAGAAGGCTGAGCACCGAAGAATTGATGCTTTTGAACTGTGGTGTTGGATAAGACTCTTGAGAGTCCCTTGGACTGCAAGGAGATCCAACCAGTCCATTCTGAAGGAGATCAGCCCTGGGATTTCTTTGGAAGGAATGATGCTAAAGCTGAAACTCCAGCACTTTGGCCACCTCATGCGAAGAGTTGACTCATTGGAAAAGACTCTGATTCTGGGAGGGATTGGGGGCAGGAGCAGAAAGAGATGACAGAAGATGAGATGACTGGATGGCATCACTGACTCAATGGACATGAGATTGAGTGAACTCCAGGAGTTGGTGATGGACAGGGAGGTCTGGCATGCTGCGATTCATGGTGTCGCAAAGAGTTGGACACGACTGAGCGACTGAAATGAACTGAACTGAACTGAAGGATTGGTGGTTTTAATATGCCTGGGTAGTCCCACTCTGGAAACCTTGTCGCCATTAATAAAGAGGTGGACACCACTTAGCTCCTGAACAACAATGCTCCGATGGCCAGCACTCCAGAGCAGCCAGAAACAATGGGATTCCCACCCAGTCCATTCTGCTGCTATTGCTTTGCTGACAGCCCCTGATAGAAATTCCGATTTTAATTGACAGCATATAGATAAAACAAAAGCTTCCTAAGGAACTCACAAACTGTTAGAGTGCTCAATCTGAAGATTAAGAAATTGTAGCTCTTTACTCCCTTCTTTGACTAAGGACTCCCACACTTTCTTCCTCCTGGTTTTAGGGAAGTTGTAGTACTATTGAAGTTCACATCTATTAAATCTGCCCCTTGCATATCTGCATTCCCCATGCAAAGCCCCATTCATTTGGAGGAAAAAGAACCAACTCCTCTTCTAACACCTTGTTTAGTGCCAGAAAGTTAGTCCTTAATCAAACTGATACATTTATACAACTTTTTAAAGGTCAATTCTCTTTTATATTATCTGAATACACTTATTTTTCAAATAAAGCTTTATATCTCTGTGATTATTTTACAGACATAAAATAAGTAGTGGAAAATCTGTATTACTTGCCAAAAATAAAAAGCAAAATAAAATAAAAATAAGAAATATCATTAAAATCTAAATCAATACTGTGGTTTGCTAAAGGCACCAAAACTGAAAGAAGGAAATGTATTATATCTTGTTTTTGGTGGTTATTTATAACTGTCAAAATTCATTTAATTGAACACTGAACATTTTAGCATATGTAAATTGTACCACACACACACACAAAAAGAATTCTGTTCGTTAGTATTTCCTTTTAGCTGGACAGTTCTGGGCTGAGTGTGACAGTGGTCTCTCTTCCTTCTTTTGTCTCCATGGCTGAGCAATCACTTGCTGTCTCTTTTTGACTGACACTTTCTTTATTTGACTCTGTTAACACATTCAGTCAGGTTACATTAACATTCTACAGGCCTAATACCTATTCAGTCTTTTTAAGGTGATTTTTCACATCACTTCTCTGACCCTTTATGAGGTTACCAGTCTCTCTCACAATGGCCTCCAAAAGGCAACCCTACCACAATGATCAAGTTTCAAGGACATGCCTCACTAATAGCTTCAATACTAGACTATGATATTATTTCCAGTATATGATTCCCAGGATTAAACAGGACAGCCCAGCATTTTAGCTTATAGTTAGATAAACTTATTAAACTGAACTATATGAAGTTGCCAATGTTCATTTTTTACGAACAAAATATAAAGCTCAGAAAGTAAAATTGGATCATTTCACACTTCCCTCAACATTCCATACAGTTACTATAAAGTAAGATGACTGTTTCTTTTGAAAAGTCAGAAAAATTTAATAGACAAGCACAAATCATTACTTAAATAATTAAATGATTAATTTAATTAAATACATTAAAATTAGTTATATAATTGGTTTAAATATCAAGTATGCAAAATATTTTAACTAATAGTTCAGATACATACATTTTCAAGGTGGCCCAATATTTTCCTGAAGATCATCTCACAACCAGAGGTGAACATTTATGTCCTTTATGGGTACATTTCCAATAGCGAGTAGACTGCTAGAAATATAGTAAGTGCTCAAGAAATATCTGCTAAAATAAGCAAATGATCAGGAATTTTGGCAAATAGATCACTCCATTCCCAAAATATATATCCCTGAGTTCTTTTGTTTGTAAAAGAAATTTCCAGATTATTTTTGTTGCATTTTTCCGTGTTTATATCACACTCAAATCAACTTTCCTCCATCTAAACAAGACATGTGTGTATTAGTCGCTCAGTCCTGTCCAACTCTTTGTGACCCCATAGACTGAAGCCCACCAGGATTCTCTGTCCATAGAATTCTTTAGGCAAGAATACTGGAGTAGGTTGCCATTCCCTTCTCCAGGGGATCTTCCTGACCCAGGGATCGAACACAATCCTGCCTTGAGGTTAGATTCTTTACTGTCTGAGCTACCAGGGAAGCCCCCTAACCAAGATATACAAATGCACAAATCAAAAGGAAAAAAGTGGGGCTATCAATAATCCAAGTTTTTAAAATCATGCCCTCTATGGGATAGAATAAAAACCAGCTCAGAGGATTTTAGATTTGACAATAACATTAACTTCCAGAAAAGATGACAGAATGCAGCCAAAGTATATCTTCTGCTATGGAATATGTAATTTACTGGAGACTGTATGACAATCTGCTAAAAGGATGAAGGCCATGGACAAACCTGTTTTCAAAGCTCAGCTTTTCCCTTTTTTGGATGTGTGACTTTGAGCAAATTCTTTAACCTCCTTGAGTTCAGTAACTCATCTGTAAAATGGGGATGATAATGAATTATTCATTCATTCATCAAATATGAATTGAGTACCTTCACTATTCCAGGCCTTGGGCAAAGCTCTGGGATACAACAGTGAACAAAACAGATCAAAATTCCTGCTCTCATTCAAGAGAGACAAGAGGCAATAAATTAAGGAAATATACTGTAGAGTATGTTTGAAGACAGGGAGAATTTCAGGAGGTTGAGATTCTGCATGAGCAGGTAGGGCAAAAACCAAACAGCTTTGCGTTACTATTGGCAATGGAATGAATTACATGCACCAATGGACAGCTTACAGCAATCACTTAAATAGATTTAAGAGAGGGTGAACACTAGCTAGATGGGTGGATGCCTGGATAGATCCATATGATGGGTAGACCAGTAGAGTGACAGATGGATGAATTAGAGAGTCAGGCAGACAGACAGACCTAAACAGATTGTCACAAATGGCACCTTGAGTGCTCTGACAATAGCATCTGCTGCTAGAATAATTGACTGTTGATCATGCACATCTGGCTCATGAAACAGGCATCTCACCTTCCTCCCATGCTGGGCACAGGCATCCTTGCCAAATCATCTCCGTCCTTAGGGGTGATTGGAAGAGGCTGCTCCTCTCTCCAAAGTGTAACCACATAAATCCACACTGGGCTTTCATAACTTCCCACTGCACCAGAATGAGTATGGATTATGTACCAAAAGCTATTGGAGAAGTGTTGTTGGTCTGCTGGGTATGCTAAGAGCTCTGTGTCCCAGTAGAGAAAGAAAGGTCTCTGTCTTTGATGTTTGTAATAGAATGATATCACATCTAGGATTTACTTTGGAAAATTTCAGTGAGGAAAATATAAAAGGAATTTAGGGATTTAGACGAAACAAGCTGGGAAACCTGCTTATAGTTGTTGGGGCTGGGTGTTGGGTGCATGGGCGTTCCATATTAAGTAAGCTGGAAAGTTTTCATTGAAAAGCAAAAGGTTAAAATAAAATCTTTCTATTTGTTTCCAGAAGGGAAAAAATGCACACACACATATATACACTTGGTGTATTTTTCCAGCTTTGAGGATTAATTCTGTTTGGCAGACAAAAAGCTATTCTGTTAAATGATTTATGGTATTCAAAGAGCAATTTGGTTTCATTTAATTGCTACCTTAAATTAACTGCTGCCTGAACATAGAGAGATGATTGTTAGGGCCAGACTGAAGGAAGAGGTAGCAGTGGGCTTAAGCAGTACTGGGTGGTTTCAAATTTGACCAGCTTAAGGAAAATCACCTATCCCCAGGAATGATGCAGAATTCCCAAGTGGAAAGCAAAAACCAGTGGTGCCAGTGGCTTGTTTTCACTGCTTTCAACAATCGGGCACCATCTAAGTGAGAAGATGGTTTGAATTCTTTCCCAATTGTTCCTAAACAGTGCATTTTAGTTATAAAGGAGAATTTTAAATAATTTAGCTTAAACTTACATGCCTTCAACATTCATTCACTACATGTTTATTCACTATCTACTCAATGGCAAGTGCTGTGCCAGCCGTAAGAAATAATATGGTGGTGGGTAACCCAGAGAAGGTCACTGTCCTTATGAGACTTGTAGCCCAGCTGAGAACTCAGAAATCCTCAACAACTAAGTCCACAATATATTAATAAGTACTGTCCAGTATAATACAGCATAAGTGCTAAGAGGGAGAAACGCAAAACTCACAGAGGGTGTCTTAATCCTTTTTGGGCCACAGATGGGTGACTTATCAATAGAAATTTATGTCTCATAGTTCGAGAGACTTGGTGGCACCAAGACCCGTGTGCCACCAAGGTTGAGGGAGGGCTATCTTCTAGGTCATATTCACACACACTGGAAGAGACAAGGGAGCTCTGTGGAGTCTCTTTTCAGTTCAGTTCAGTTCAGTTCAGTCGCTCAGTCATGTCCAGCTATTTGCGACACCATGGACTGCAGCATGCGAGGCCTCCCTATCCATCACCAACTCAGGGAGTTTACTCAAATTCATGTCCATTGAGTCAGTGATGCCATCCAACCATCTCATCCTCTGTTGTCTCCTTCTCCTCCTGCCTTCAGTCTTTCCCAGCATCAGGGTCTTTTCCAGTGAGTCAGTTCTTTGCATCAGGTGGCCAAAGTATTGGAGCTTCAGCTGAAGCTGAACACAACCCAGACTAGTACCTTGCAGTGAATATTCAGGACTGATTTCCTTTAGGATGGACTGGTTATATCTCTTTGCTGTCCAAGGAACTCTCAAGAGTCTTCTCCAACCTCATAGTTCAAAAGCATTACTTTTTTGGCACTCAGCATTCTTTACAGTCCAACTCTCATGTCCATACATGACCACTGGAAAAACCATAACCTTGACAAGATGGACCTTTGTTGGCAAAGTAATGTCTCTTCTTTTTAATATGCTGTCTATGTTGGTCATAACTTCCAAGGAGCGACTGTCTTTTAAATTCATGGCTGTAGTCACCATCTGCAGTATTTTGGAACCCCCCAAAATAAAGTCCATCATTGTTTCCACTGTTTTCCCACCTATTTGCCATGAAGTAATGGGATTAGATGCCATGATCTTCATTTTCTGAATGTTGAGCTTTAAGCCAACTTTTTCACTCTCCTCTTTCACTTTCATCAAGAGGCTCTTTAGTTCTTCTTTGCTTTCTTCCATAAGTGTAGTGTCATCTGCATATTTGAGGTTATTGAAATTTCTCCCAGCAATCTTGATTCCAGCTTGTGCTTCATCCAGTCCAGCATTTCTCATGATGTACTCTGCATATAAGTTAAATAAGCAGGGTGACAGTATACAGCCTTGATGTACTCCTTTCCCGATTTGGAACCAGTCTTTTGTTCCATGTCCAGTTCTAACTGTTGCTTCTTGGCCTGCATACAGAGTCAAGAAGTCTCTTTTATAAGGGCTGCTGCTACTGCTAAGTCACTTCAGTCATCTCTGACTCTGTGCTCTCTCTCTCCATGGGTGGCAGCTCACCAGCTCACCCTCCCCCATCCCTGAGATTCTCCAGCAAGAACACTGGAGTGGGTTGCCATTTCCTTCTCCAATGCATGAAAGTGAAAAGTGAAAGTGAAGTTGCTCAGTCGTGTCCAACTCTTAGCGACCCCATGAACTGCAGCCTACCAGGCTCCTCTGTCCATGGGATTTTCCAGGCAAGAGTACTGGAGTGGAGTGCCATTGCTTTATAAGGGCAGTAATCTCATTTAAGAGTGCTCCAACCTCATGACCTAATCACCTCCCAAATGCACCACCTCCTAACACCATCTCATTGGGGATTTAGGATTCATCATGTCAATTATTCAGACCATGGGCGGGGGTGGGGGGGGGGAGCTTTAGCAGAGAGATTCAACATAGTTTAGGAACCAGGAAAGTCTCCTTGAAGAAATCTCAGTGATTAGTAAGGGCCAGAGGCAGAGAAATCTGTGTGTGCCGAGTTCCTGATGTGAAAGATGCAGTCTAGAAACTGAAAGTCTGATGTAACTGGAACTTCATACTTGAAGGAGAGAGCAGTGTGAGATGAAGCAGGGGTAGATCACACAAGAAGCATTTAGCCATTTCAAGTACTTGGGTCTGAAGTAAGGAAGGAAGGAAGCTGTAACCCAAAGAGGTTAAAGTGGTTTCCCCAACTAACTCACCCATGGTGAGACTAGAATTCAAAAATAATAAAAGTAAACATTGAGAGTTGGACCATAAAGAAGGCTGAGCACGGAAGAATTGATGCTTTCAAACTGTGGTGCTGGAGAAGACTCTTGAGAGTCCCTTGAACAGCAAGGAGATCCAACCAATCAATCCTAAAGGGAAATAAACCCTGAATATTCATTGGAAGGACATGCTGAAGCTGAAGCTCCAATACTTTGGCCACCTGATGGGAAGGGCTGACTCACTGGAAAAGACCCTGATGCTGGGAAAGATTGAGGGCAGGAGGAAAACGGGATGACAGAGGATGAGATGGTTGGATGGCATCACCAACTCAACAGACATGAGTTTGAGCAAACTCCAAGAGATAGTAAAAATCAGGGAAGCCTGGCATGAGGCAGTTCATGAGGCTGCAAAGAGTTGGACACAACTGAGCAACAACAATCACTGATAAAACCCAGTAAGAATGTACTTGAAACTGGTCTAAATGTTCTACAAATAGTAATTCATTTAATCCTGCCAAAAACTCTCTGGGGTATTATCATATCCTTTCTACAATGAAGAAATTGAAGTACAAAAAGTTAAATAACTTGTCCAAGATCATTAACTATTAACCAGCAGAGCTGTGATTAAAACTCTAGGATATTTGCTGCAGAGCTTCACCTCCTAGCCACCTTGCCATCCTCCCTCTTAAATCAAAGTGCTTATTACATCTTTACTGAGGATCCACCAGGTGTGAAGCACTGTTCTTGGTCCTGGGATAAAGCAGAGACAGAAACAAAATCCCTACTCTTGTGGAGCTTTCCTGGTGGAGAGAAACAAAGACAAACATCACCTACTCAATGGACATGAGTTTGAGCAAGCTCCAGGAGATTGTGAAGGACAGGGAAGCCTGGCTTGCTGCAGTCCATGGAGTTGCAGAGTCAGACATGACTGAGTGACTGAACAACAACAAAACATAAATGTAGAAGGTTATTAAGGTCATACAGAGAAATAGATCATGGAAGAGGGTAGAAACTGATGGAGGCTCTTGGATAAGCTAGTCTTGAGCAGAGATGTAAAGAATTTTTATGAGCAGGTCAGAGGTTATCCCAGGAAGCAGTGACAGCATCCAGGCTTTGAGGTAGGAAAGTTCTTACTAAATTCAAGGCCCTTCCAAGAAGGCATTGACCTTGGAGGAGTGAGAAGATGTGGTGGGAGCCTTGGTTTGAAGGTTTCAAGAGGCACATGATGCACAGCCTTGTAAATAAAGGTGGAGACCTGGGATTGCCCTTTGCATAGATGAGGAGCCCCAGGGGCAGTGAGGAGAAGAGTGATGGAATGTGCCATGTTTTTAAAGTCTCACTCTGCCTTTAAGAAGTGAAGATGGGAGCAGAGAGAACATTTAGAAAGCTGTTGTAACAGTCCAGGGATTCATTTTTTTTAATTTAAATTTCTTTATTTTAATTGGAGGCTAATTGCTTTACTATATTGTGTTGGTTTTGCCATAGATCAACATGAATCTGCCACGGGTGTACACGTGTTCCCCATCCTGAAACCCCGTCCCACCTCCATCCCTGTACCTTCCCTCTGGGTCATCCCAGTGCACCAGCCATAATGGCTTGAACCAGGAGATGATGACAGGAGCAGTCAGATTCTGGATGTATTTGAAGAGGACGCCAATAGGACTTGCTGACAGATTGAATGTGAGTTAGGAGGAGAGCACTGAGGTGTTTGGTTTAAACATCCATAAGGAGGGAACTGCCTTTAACCAAGGGGGAGGAAGAGAGGGAGCGAGAGAAAACTGAGGAGAGTGAAGTCTCCCTCCTGACATTTGGGGAGGGGCCTAGAGGGTGAAGGAAGGATAATGAATGAGTCTTCTCACCTGATGCAGATACATGAACTGAGTCGTATCAGGTCAAGGCTGTAAACAGGGCTAGATTTTTTTTTAATTTTATTTTATTTTTAAACTTTACATAATTGTATTAGTTTTGCCAAATATCAAAATGAATCCATCACAGGTATACATGTGCTCCCCATCCTGAACCCTCCTCCCTCCTCCTTCCCCATACCATCCCTCTGGGTCGTCCCAGTGCACCAGCCCCAAGCATCCAGCATCGTGCATCAAACCTGGACTGGCAGCTCGTTTCTTACATGATATTTTACATGTTTCAATGTCATTCTCCCAAATCTTCCCACCCTCTCCCTCTCCCACAGAGTCCATAAGACTGTTCCATACATCAGTGTCTCTTTTGCTGTCTCGTACACAGGGTTATTGTTATCATCTTTCTAAATTCCATATATATGCGTTAGTATATTGTATTGGTGTTTTTCCTTCTGGCTTACTTCACTCTGTATAATAGGCTCCAGTTTCATCCACCTCATTAGAACTGATTCAAATGAATTCTTTTTAATGGCTGAGTAATACTCCATTGTGTATATGTACCACAGCTTTCTTATCCATATTTTAAAAAAGGCAAAATCATAGGGCACAGAAAGATGAACTCCCCAGGTCGGAGGGTGCCCAATATACTACATATCAGTGGAGAAATAACTCCAGGAAGAATGAAGGGATGGAGCCAAAGCAAAAACAATACCCAGTTGTGCATGTGATTGGTGATAGAAGCAAGGTCCAATGCTGTAAAGAGCAATATTGCATAGGAACCTGGAATGTTGGGTCCATGAATCAAGGCAAATTGGAAGTGGTCAAACAGGAGATAGCAAGAGTGAATGTCGAGATTCTAGGAATCAGCGAACTAAAATGGACTGGAATGGGTGAATTTAACTCAGATGATCATTATATCTACTACTGCGGGCAGGAATCCCTCAGAAGAAATGGGGTAGCCATCATGGTCAACAAAAGAGTCTGAAATGCGATACTTGGATGCAATCTCAAAAACGACAGAATGATCTCGGTTTGTTTCCAAGGCAAACCAATATCACGGTAATCCAAGTCTATGCCCCAACTAGTAATGCTGAAGAAGCTGAAGTTGAACGGTTCTATGAAGACCTACAAGACCTTGTAGAACTAACACCCCAAAAAAGATGTCCTTTGCATTATAGGGGACTGCAATGCAAAAGTAGGAAATCAAGAAACACCTGGAGGAACAGGCAAATTTGGCCTTGGAATACAGAATGAAGCAGGGCAAAGGCTAATAGAGTTTTGCCAAGAAAATGCACTGGTCATAGCAAAAACCCTCTTCCAACAACACAAGAGAAGACTCTACACATGGACATCACCAGACGGTCAACACCAAAATCAGATTGATTATATTCTTTGCAGCCAAAGATGGAGAAGCTCTATACAGTCAGCAAAAACAAGACCAGGAGCTGACTGTGGCTCAGATCATGAACTCCTTATTGCCAAATTCAGACTTAAATTCAAGAAAGTGGGGAAAACCACTAGCCCATTCAGGTATGATCTAAATCAAATCCCTTATGATTATACAGTGGAAGTGAGAAATAGATTTAAGGGACTAGATCTGATAGATAGAGTGCCTGATGAACTATGGACGGAGGTTCATGACATTGTACAGGAGACAGGGATCAAGACCATCCCCATGGAAAAGAAATGTAAAAAAAGCAAAATGCTGTCTGAGGAGGCCTTACAAATAGCTGTGAAAAGAAGAGAAGCGAAAAGCAAAGGAGAAAAGGAAAGATATAGTAAGGAGAGATAAGAAAGCCTTCCTCAGTGATCAATGCAAAGAAATAGAGGAAAACAACAGAATGGGAAACACTAGAGATCTCTTCAAGAAAATCGGAGATACCAAGGGAACATTTCATGCAAAGATGGGCTCGATTAAGGACAGAAATGGTATGGACCTAACAGAAGCAGAAGATATTAAGAAGAGGTGGCAAGAATACACATAAGAATTGGACAAAAAAGATCTTCATGACCCAGATAATCACGATGGTGTGATCACTCACCTAGAGCCAGACATCCTGGAATGTGAAGTCAAGTGGGCCTTAGGAAGCATCACTATGAACAAAGCTAGTGGAGGTGATGGAATTCCAGTTGAGCTATTTCAAATCCTGAAAGATGATGCTGTGAAAGTGCTGCACTCAATATGCCAGCAAATTTGGAAAATTCAGCAGTGGCCACAGGTCTGGAAAAGGTCAGTTTTCATTCCAATCCCAAAGAAAGGCAATGCCAAAGAATGCTCAAACTACCGCACAATTGCACTCATCTCACATGCTAGGAAAGTAATGCTCAAAATCCTCCAAGCCAGGCTTCAGCAATACATGAACCGTGAACTTCCAGATGTTCAAACTGGATTTAGAAAAGGCAGAGGAATCAGAGATCAAATTGCCAACATCCATTGATTCATCAAAAAAGCAAGGGAGTTCCAGAAAAACATCTACTTCTGTTTTATTGACTATGCCAAAGCCTTTGACTGTGTGGATCACAACAAACTGGAAAATTCTGAAAGAGATGGGAATACCAGACCACCTGATCTGCCTCTTGAGAAATCTGTATGCAGGTCAGGAAGCAACAGTTAGAACTGGACATGGAACAACAGACCGGTTCCAAATAGGAAAAGGAGTACATCAAGGCTGTATATTGTCACCCTGTTTATTTAACTTATATGCAGAGTACATCATGAGAAACGCTGGGCTGGAAGAAGCACAAACTGGAATCAAGATTGCCGGGAGAAATATCAATAACCTCAGATATGCAGATGACACCACCCTTATGGCAGAAAGTGAAGAGGAACTAAAAATCCTCTTGATGAAAGTGAAAGAGGAGAGTGAAAAAGTTGGCTTAAAGCTAAACATTCAGAAAACAAAGATCATGGCATCTGGTCCCATTACTTCATGGAAAATAGATGGGGAAACAGTGGAAACAGTGTCAGACTTTCTTTTTTGGGGGGCTCCAGAATCACTGCAGATGGTGATTGCAGCCATGAAATTAAAAGATGCTTACTCCTTGGAAGGAAAGTTATGACCAACCTAGATAGCACATTAAAAAGCAGAGACATTACTTTGCCAACAAAGGTCTGTCTAGTCAAGGCTACAGTTTTTCCAGTAGTCATGTATGGATGTGAGAGTTGGACTGTCAAGAAAGCTCAGCACCAAAGAATTAATGCTTTTGAACTGTGGTGCTGGAGAAGACTCTTGAGAGTCCCTTGGACTGCAAGGAGATACAACTAGTCCATCCTAAAGGAGACCAGTCCTGGGTGTTCATTGGAAGCACTGATGCTGAAGCCGAAACTCCAATACTTTTGCCACCTCATGCAAAGAGCTGACTCATTGGAAAAGACTCTGATGCTGGGAGGGATTGGGGGCAGGAGGAGAAGGGGACGACAGAGGATGAGATGGTTGGATGGCATCACCGACTCGATGGACATGAGTTTGGGTGAACTCCGGGAATTGGTGATGGACAGGGAGGCCTGGTGTGCTGTGACTCATGGGGGTCACAGAGTCAGACACGACTGAGCAACTGAACTGAACTGAAAGAACAAGGGATTAGGATTAATACGAAAGGATGAGGAAGCAGTGATCTGTAGGAATCCTTGGACCAGGGTGCCTGCAAAGGTATTTCACCTAGGGTTATTTAAAGAGGTAGGGCACTGGACATTTGGCATTCTGTACTGAAGGAAGAGGAAGAAACAAGGAAGCACAGATAGCATCATGGCAACCAGGTGGGTAAAGGTGCAGAGTGAGGCATGGCTTTGACATGTGAGTGGGACTGTCAGTGTCCCCAGTGACCATCAGATGAAGTTTCCAGTAACCATCAGATGAAGTTTCCAGTGTCCAGCTTTCAGCCCTGCCCAGAGAGTGGATGGGAAGACATGTCCTTTTTGAGTTTCCCGGGAAGACACATTAAGATTAATGGAGAAACACAGATGGTGCAGCAGTAGCAACAAGCCACCGCCTTCCCAACCTGGCTGTTTGGATGATAAATTATTGATGGAGGCTGAGTAAGTGAAACCTGGGGAGGTGCAATTCACTTTAGTGATGTCTCAAGAACTTTCTCAGACACAAGTGATTTAGAGAAGATGTGAACAGTCCCCCTTTACTGTGGATCCCCATACCCCTTTCTACTCAGCCCTACTCCCCCCTACTGCTACCCTGGGCTAGACCACAGCCTTTGGTGGAGCTGAGAAGGGGTGACAGGGACCCATGGGGAAAGCCATTCTTCCACCTGCTAGACATGTGACCACATGGAGTGACACTCATAGGGACTCCTCACAGGGTACTTGTGACACTGAGTGAGTTAAGTTATGGAGAGCATGTGGAGCAGGGGTTGGCATGTACTAAGTACTCCATAAAAATTAATTGTAGTTAGTATTATTCAGTTCTACATCCACTGAGCTGAGAATATAGCCCAGCACATGACTAGAGTTCAATAAATAGTTGTTTAATAGAATTTGATACCATCGGCATTGTCTTCATCATCATCATCAACAACAACATCACTGAGCCTTTACAGTGTCCAGTTCTTTGCAGAGCAGTTTATAGACACTTGAGTGTCTTGGGTTATGGTGAAGTGGAAAATTCAAGGATCTAAAGGGTGTGTCAGGCACCAATTTTCCTCAGAAGCTCAGGCATCACTTTTAAAAGATTTTGGTCTTGCAGTTGGATATGGAGGATGGCAAAGCAAAACAGAAAGAATGAACTGAGAAGAGGTCATCCTGAGCACAAACCTGAGCTTTTTGATGTGTTTGGGGGATGAGATGTGTTCATACAACACTTTTTAATTTTTAAATTGGAGCTGGGAGTTAGTCAATGTCAGTTAATTAGTTTTACTTCAGGATTGATGTCTTTCCATCCTTCCTTTCTACCTCACCCCCCCTCTTCTCTCTCCCTCATTTCTTTCTTTCATTCTCTACTTCTTTCCTTCTTTTCATGAAAGAAAGACCGACGGTTAATGAACAGTAAGATATAGCTCAGGTCAACACACAGACAAATTGGTACACCAAACACCAATTCCACAACAGCCAATTCCCTGAATGCTAATTTTTGAAATTTCCCACTTAGCAATTGACTTTCCTTGAATTTACCTAAATCTTTGAGGTATAGCTGAAGATAAGAAAAAGAGAGACAAGTGCAGGCAACGAGGCCCTTGGAGAGCATGAGCTATCAAGTATTGCTTAGAGAGTTGTTCATTAAGAGGTACCTGTGACTGAGAGGCGGTGGGGGGATTTGTCCTCAATAGGCCCAAAGGGAACTGGCTATCACAGGCTTTAAATATTTAGGAATAATTCTTAAGGGAGGAAGAAATCCTCAAGCAAAAGCTGGAGACTGGACACCGCCTCAGAAACCATCCGAATGTGACAAGGAAACCAGTGTGAATTTGTTAAGTCCCACGCTCTGAAAGAGGAGGTAGGTTACAACACAGAGGTGGATTCTCCCCCAGAATAAGGAAAGCAGAGGTTCACAACCTCTACATGGGAGGTTTTTCCCAACTGAACTTAAATTCATGGTTCTTAAATTCCACACAACTGGTATAAAGTGTCCAGCATCCAAGTGAAGCATAAGTTATGGAAGTTGTCTTCATTTTCCTCGTATTTTCTGTCTCCACCTTCCCCAGATAAGACTTTAATTGACCTCCAAAGATACTGCTGCTGCTGAGTCGCTTCAGTCGTGTCCGACTCTGTGCGACCCCGTAGACAGTAGCCCACCAGGCTCCCCCGTCCCTGGGATTCTCCAGGCAAGAACACTGGAGTGGGTTGCCATTTCCTTCTCCAATGCATGAAAGTGAGAAGTGAAAATGAAGTCACTCAGTCGTGTCCGACTCTTAGTGACCCCATGGACTGGAGCCTACCAGGCTCCTCCATCCATGGGATTTTCCAGGCAAGAGTACTGGAGTGGGGTGCCATTGCCTTCTCCGCTGAAGATACAGAGATATGTAATTTAATGATCAGGATTCAGGAAATGCCTGCCATGTGACCCTGTCTAAATCACGTAACCCTAGAAGGGTGGTTGTGAATATCAAATTAATATTGAAAGTGCTTAGGAGAGTTCTTGACTCGTAGTAAGTGATCAGCACATGGTAGCAATGATCACTGTTCCTATGACTACTACTACCACTGTCGTTATCACTATTAACACAGTTGAATGAAACTACTCAGACTAAGATAAATCAGAGTTAAAATTGGGAAGGGGAGAACTGCAGACTTTAACTTCTTTGAACTTTAATTTAGAAGGAGAATGGGACAAGGCATGATCACTAGGAAGCTATGCTAGAAACATCACTGGGTATAATTTGAGATAGTCATTGAAAAAGAGAATTAATCTTTATTCTCTGTGGGTGCAAGGAGGCTTCACTTAATGAATGAGTTGTCAGAATTTATGTCAAAGGATTCTGGTGGGCTAGAGTTGAACCATATATCCCTCAGGTTCCAGGAAAACACCTCCAGTTCTGTTAGGAGGGAATTCTCTGGAAAGTACAAGCAGAACTGCCTACTTATGTTTCCAGTACTCCCCCAAGGAGGAAAACTCTACTCCAGTTGACCACTGACTAAACTTTTTAACCCAAGAGTAGAGAAGCCTTTCAAAACTAGACAACATTTCAGAGGTGCATTTCTTCCTTTCTGCTCACATTTCTAGACTCTTCTTCAAAGGAAAAGAGAATTCTTGTCCTGTACCCTATTATCTGCCTGTCATGCAGTCCCACAGAAGGAGAAACCACCAGTCTAACATTCTCTGAGCCAAGCTTTGCTGCAGATCACAACGCTGAAAGGAAAACCATTTTCTCCCACTATATGTGACAGATTCAGTATGGCTGGTCCTAGCAGCTCTTCCTTTGCATTTTCTTCGGCTCCCTCTGCAAGGTAGATGAAGGGTGTTACTTCTCAGGGTAGGCTGAATTATATGCTAGCCTCAATGAATAGGGAAGCAGATACATTCCCTATTCTTTTTCATTTTCTTTTTCCCTGTGCCTCCATATAGACAGTCAACAGGCAAAGTCAAAGCCAGCCTTCCTGCACGCAGTGTGGAAGGTAGGTCCACCATTCCCTTCCACCCAGTGTTCTTTGACTGACTTCTACCCAGCTCTCTTTCTCCCAACTGGCTTTCGTTCAGTGTGTAAAGGTACATTGTATGATGACCATATGCAGGAAAGTAGAGATAAGAGCACAGATCCAGTTACTTTGCATCTAATTCTTGTGTGCATGCTCAGTTGT
The DNA here is from genome assembly GCF_055505025.1 of Bos grunniens. Lineage (NCBI taxonomy): Eukaryota > Metazoa > Chordata > Mammalia > Artiodactyla > Bovidae > Bos > Bos grunniens. Next base: position 25,009,177 of record NC_141189.1, read on the forward strand.
GTCCATCTCTCTGTGACCCTATAGACAGTGAGATTCTCCAGGCAAGAATAGTGGAGTGGGTTGCCAGCTCTTCCTCCAGGATCTTCCTGACCCAGGGATTGAACTTGCATTTTCTGCAAGGAGAGGTGGATTCTTTACCACTGAGCCACCTGGGAAGCCCTTGTATCTAATGATAGATACCCAAAGAGCAATAGCTTGCATTGCTGTATTATATTGTATTGTAATATTATATTTTATTATATTGCTTATATAATTCCCACTTTGTAGAAGGGAAAAGAGACGTCCAGAAGACTTATACATCTTAAATATAGAGGTATGAAGCAGAGCTAGGATTCTGTGATTAGTCTTCAAATTCTAAATCCTCTTGCCAGTTCATCATGCCTTTTATACACATTCATTGCATATTGCCTTAATGCCATAATCACCGTAGAAAAAAATGTACATGGATATATCTGTATGTACGTATGTGTAGAAAACTAAAGTACATACGTATATATATGAAAATACAGTATGCATATGTATTATAAGATAAAATCATAAAATATGCCATCCAATGTCTAGGTGTCTGGAGGACTGTGTGAAAATCAAAATCTGTTATCTACCACCTCGATTCATTGGGCTCAACTCTTCTCACTTCCTGATTCACAGTGGACTCTCAAGACACTAGCCCCTTCCTCACTGGCTCCCAGCCTAGCAGTCAGGTTCTGAATTCCACCCTCAGCATAGCACAGCCTCTGATGGAGGCTCCCTGGAGTCCTGGATGATCAACTCTGCTGGCAGTTCCAATCAGATCGATCTGAGGGAGAGAGGCCATGCTCAGCCCAGAGTGTGGACAGTGAATAACGGAGCTGAAGGTGGACCCGACTAGGCACGGATAACAGCAGAGGTTGTCGCGGAACGGGAAGCTGGAGCTTCCTCCTCCTGCCCAGGGTTGAGGCAGGGATCTGGGAGGAGGCAAGGTCTGTACGGAGTGTTGAGTGATGGGTGCAATAATGCCGACCAGACCGCCAGGTGCTCTGGGGTCGAGTTTGTTTCAATTAACGAATTAATGTTTGTAACACAGGGACAACGTGTGCACTGCGGTGCCTTGTGACAGAACAAGGCAGCTCTTCTCCCATTAATCCTGAGAAGGATTTTCTCCTCTTCTGGACGCGAGGGCAGGGGCTGGAGGTGCCAGGGCTGGAAGCACCACCAGCTCTGGAGTCAGAAACCTGGGCTCTAATCCCAAATGCATTCATACACAAGCTGCAAGACCTTGGACAAATCACCCCGTTATCCTGGGGCATAGCTTTTGCACTCTCATCCGTATAGAAATAATAACTATTTTATATGACATATATATTATATACTATACATTATACTATATATAAAATTTATATTACATATAAATTGTATATTTGTGTCTGTATACAGTTGGCCCTCTGTGGCTGCTTATGCAGAATCTGTGGGTATGGAGGGCTGACTAAAGGACTTCAATATCTGTAGATTTTTGGTATCCACAGGGGTCCTGGAACCAATCCCTCAGGGACACCGAGGGACAACCATACATGTCTATATATCTATACACATACATATGATGTACATAAAGTCATATGTCTATATATTATGTATATATATATATGTATATAGACATTTATACCCCTCACATCAGGGGGACTGATGTCAAGATAAGACTAACTCTTATCTGTCCCAAGAAAGACTAACTCTCATAAGATATGGAGATACTCAAAAAGTGATACCTGTTTCCCCTTCATAACACTTAGGACAATTGTAATTTTAGGATATATTTATTTTATTTTGTGTCTCCTGTCTGTCTCCCCTGCTGGATTTTAAAATGGATGACAGTAGGAACTATATCTGCCTGTTCATGACTCTCCCCAAGTCCCCACCAGGGTGGGTGTTCAATAAATTGTGTGGCTTGAGCAAATGACTAAATGAAGACATTAGTGCCTACCTCCAGGAACTATAGTGGAATTCAGGAGATTGCATGCAGTAGAATGCATTATAAGCCATTAAATTCTGTGAAAACAGGAAAGATTAGTATTGCCACAGTCTGTGAGATGTAGAGGGAATCTGAGACCACTGGGTGGGACAGGGATGAGAAAGAGGAGTATTAGAACTTAGGCAAAGAGTTGGAGGGAGATACAGGGAGGAGTCTTTAGGAGGTGACTTAAGGGAATGGAAAGATGAGTGACAGAGAGAGTGACATCATAGCTGGTCCAAGCACTCTGATTCCAAGATGAGATTTCTCCAAGGCTGCGAAGGTAGAAACTGAACAGATCCTGGAATGAACCCCCCAGTTCAACACTTTATATATATATATATATGTATAAAAAGGCACCACGAGGTGGAAAAGTGTTTATGTGTGTGTGTATATATACATATATATATATGATTTACTTTTTTGCACATAGTATAAAATTTGAAAGTTATTATCATTATCCCTTCAGTCCCTGTGGTTTTGGAGAAGTAGATCCACAAAAAGCAACTGCACTTTAGAGGTCAGGGTAAAATTAAGAACAACTTGCTTTTCATCTAAAATTTATGCGTTATACACCACGTACTTCCCAAAAAGATTTGAGACAGTTTTACAATAACAATCATCTTTAAACCATCTGCACAGCCACAAAAATCATGTTTTCAGCCTTAATGGCACAAGGAAATTCTCAAAATGTAACTTTAAATGAAAAAGACCAGACAAGACACTTTATTTACTATCATATTGTTACATAATATAAAGATGGATGGGGAAAGGGAGAAGGAAGAGAGAGACTGAGAGAGAAGGAGACAAAACAGGGGACAAGAGGGGATAGGAGGGGAAAATAAGGTGGAAGGAAGTGTTAGCAATAGTCATTTCCCTCCTTAAAACTGTACTGAGAGACTTCATGGCTAACAGCAAAATTTCCCCCAAGATGTTGTAAATAAGATTGTCTTCAAAGGCATTTAGTGTTAATAGCTATGCATTCATAGTTCAAATGTGTATTTTTTGAAATATAACTAATGTATTAAAACTATATGTGCTGGTTCAATTTCATTTGCCCTGATCCATTTGCCCACTGCCTCTGCCCTGCTCTGTTCAGAGAAGGCTCCTTTGTCCTCTGGCTTTGGGTTGGTTGGAGCCAACAGGGACTTCAGTTAAATTATAGAGGGCAGAGGAGAGAGGGGTGACAGTAGTTGCTGCCCTCCCCCTAACCCTTCTGGCCTTGCCCCAACTCTGGAGAAGCTGTGTCCCCCAGTGCCTGAGGGTCTGTCAGACAGGCTCTCTTCCAGGGCCCCAGGGCACTTGGGTCCCCTTTATACTGTTCAGTTCCCCTCTACTAGTTCCTGCTGTTTTGCAGTCCTTTGCTGCTTCTCTTAACCCTGCCCTCAACTCTATAGTACAAGTCTCTTTATTAAACTCTTCTTAGTACTAATTAAAGTTTAATGGGCACAAGAATCCCCTGCAGGGCTAGTTAAAACACAGGTTTCTGCCCACCCCTGCACCCCCACTCCCACCCCTAGAGTCTGATTCAGTAGGTCTAGGGTGGAGCCTGAGAAGTTTCATTTCTAACAAGCTCTCAGGTCTCGGCGGTTGCTTATATTGCCAGTCCGAGGACCACACTTTGAGAGAAGTCTCTTGGTTAACTCTTTGGGTAAACCTTCTACTTCCTGAAAGCTCCTACCAATACTTGATGAGGGCAGTTCGACAGAAGTTTTTCCGATGGTGAAAATGCTCTATAATATTCTTCACTCTCCAGTGGGGTAGCTACATATGGCTTACAAGCCCTTGAAATGCACCAAGTGCACTGACGAACTGGATTTTTAATTTTATTGAGTTTTAATTAATAAAGATAATTAGCTCTAAACTAATAAAAGTCAGTTGGCACTCTCAGCATTCTGCCTGGAAATTTCCTTAACCAGATTGACAGGTTCATTAGGTACTATTTCTGTTTCCATGTTACTGCGGGTGACATTTTGCTAATCGTTCTAGCAGTTCATTATTTAAGTCTCATTTTCTCCTGCCTCCAATAGCCTCTAAACTCACCCTTCCAGGCTTCATTAACAGTCTCCTAAAGGTGCCTCAGGCCTCCACCTACTGCCTAGTTCCAAGGTCATTGCCATGCATTTTAGATTTACGTTTCAGCAGCACCGTACTTCTGGCTACTGAGTTCTCTTTCAGTTATGTACTGCTGCATAACTAACTACCTGAGTGACTTAAATCAACACCCATTTTTAGTATCTTTCCTGATTCTGTGGGTTGACAGGGTTCAGCTGGGTGACTCTTCTGCTCAATGTGGTGTTGGCTGGGGATACACTTGTCTTAATGGGGATGTAACATCCAAGGTGGTTTACTTATTTGACTGGCAGTTGGGGTCTTCTAGATGCTCAGATGAGGCTATCGACCAGAACCTCAATTCTTACCCATGTGTCTTCTCTGTGTAGCTTGATCAGGGCCGCTGGGTTCCAAGAGGCAAGAAGTAGAAATAGAAGCTGCTTGGAAATCCCAAGACATTATTTCTGGTACATTTTAGTGGTTAAAGCCAGTCATAAGAACCACACAGGCTTAAGAGAAATAAGTTTCACCCCTGAATGGAAGGAGTGGTGTATGCATTAAGGGAGGGGGTGGATTCTTGGGCACCTCTTTGGAGAGTAGTTGCCACAGTGCCTCTGCAAGAGTGTCTTTCCACAGCAAAGATGGGCTATACAGACCTTTGTTTCTCAAACCCCAGGGTTCCCGCAATTCCCTGCGGATTTAGATTCAGTAAATCTAAGTGAGTCCTAAAAGGCTACATTTTCAGGAGGCTGCTGATGCTGCTGAGTCACAGATCACAGTTTGGGTAGCAAGGATGTAGATTATACAGTGGAGTAGCAGAACTAGATTCAAACCCTTTTCTATCACTTTTTTGTGGGTCTTTGAGTAAACTATCTAACACCCTCTAGCCTCAGCTTTCCCATCTGTTAAAATGGAATTATGGGACAATTGTAACAACCAATAGCAAAAAGTACAATATAGCAGCATTTGAGTCTCTTTGAGTCTCTCACTAGCTATATGTCTTAAGACATGTCCCCTCACCAAATGTTAGTTTCTTCACTTAAAATTAAAGTGAGAATGGGAATGCTAATACCTATATTGTAGGGTGTTTGTGAACATTCGGTGAAAGAAACCTGGAGTTAACGGATGGTGATTATGTGAGAAGTCATGGGAAATATGCCTCCTGCCTCATCAAACACTCCCCTGCAAAAGCAGCATTTTCTGCCATTTAGTGTAAGCATCGGCTACATGGAAGAAAGGAAGGACTGAGCTTCTGAGTTAACTGAGGTCTGAAGCTAACTCATGGTCTGCCTCTACCAATTACTGCTCCATAGAAAGTTAGGACTTTGCTTCTCCTTCTCTCCCAGTGGGTTGGAACCAAATATAGAATCAAGAACCATATTTGTATTAGATGCCTGGCAAGTAGCATCAGTCACACACTTTGTAGTATCAGTGGCTAGCATGACTGATGATTCTTGCTGGGAAATTCTGGAGAAGGCAATGGCACCCCATTCCAGTACTCTTGCCTGGAAAATCCCATGGATAGAGGAGCCTGGTGCGCTGCAGTCCATGGGGTCGCTAGGAATCAGACACGACTGAGTGACTTCACTTTCACTTTTCACTTTTATGCATTGGAGAAGGAAATGGCAACCCACTCCAGTACTCTTGCCTGGAAAATCCCATGGATGGGGGAGCCTGGTGGGCTGCTGTCTATGGGGTCGCACAGAGTCGGAAACGACTGAAGCGACTTAGCAGCAGGAGCAGCAGCTGGGAAATTCTACTGAGGGCTTCTGACAATAAGAAGAGTCATGAAGCACTGAGTCCCAGAAGGTTTCTGAGCCGGTTCCACTTGGGCTGGTCCCCATAGTGGGAAAGGGGGCCAGTCCTTGGACCATGCTTGGGAATCAAATGCTCTTGGCTACTGAGGACAGTTCAAGTCTGTTTGGTCATATTCTTGACTTTCTTCTGTTCATTGAGACCTGTGTAGAAAAAAAAAATGGCTCTAAAGACTTTGGGATTATGTCAAGATGTGAACCAAAGCTGTCATACCTAGAAATAATGCTATAGATAACAAGGTGAGAAACAATGGTTAATGCTCATTACACACTTGCTCCATGCTACGTTCTAAGATAAATGTATAAATATGTGTTATCTCATCCCTACAATAGCCCTAGGGAAAAGGCAGCCTAATTATCCTTACTTTACAGATAAAGAAACTGAGGTACACAGAGATCAGGTGTCTGCTCAAGGTCACACAGTAAAGTAGTAAGGCTCCAACTTGAATTCAGATCTTCCTCATGACAAAGACTGTGCTGAAATGAATTTTAAGACTTGACGGAGTCTGACTGGGGTCAGAGGGGGATATCATCTCACAATAAAACAAGGTTTCTTCCTTGGTTCAGTTTAAACACACATCCACATGCACACACATCTTGGGAAAGTGAAAGTATGAATGAAGCAGGAATTTAGGAAGCTGACTCGTGTGAGCTATTGACCAAGGCAGAACTGGAAGGAATTGTGGATCTAATCTTAATCACTGCTCCATGCATGTTATACTTGGCACAGGAAGCTTGGTGACCAGGTGCTCCAGCTGAATGCCCTATACAGATAAGGCTTGGCACCATCTCCCCTGCTGTGTGAGTTCCTCTTCCCCACTGGGTGGTGTCTTCCTTGAGGACCCAGACCTCCTCAGAGTCCATGAGACAAGATCCTCTCTCTGTTGTCACTCTGCACTGGACTCCTTCAGCCTACCCTCTGCAATGACCTCTGAAATTAATTTATGCAATTAATTAATTAGTACAGTCAGTTCAGTTCAGTCGCCCAGTCACATCTGACTCTTTGCGACCTCATGGACCTCCCTGTCCATCACCAACTCATGGAGTTTACTTAAACTCATGTCCATTGAGTCAGTGATGCCATCTAACCATCTCATCCTCTGTCGCCCGCTTCTCCTCTTGCCTTCAATCTTTCCCAGCATCAGGGTCTTTCCCAATGAGTCAGTTCTTCACATCATGTGGCCAAAGTATTGAAATTTCAGCTTCAAAATCAGTCCTTCCAATGAATATTCAGGACTGATTTCCTTTAGGATGGACTGGCTGGATCTCCTTGCACTCCAAGGGATTCTCAAGAGTCTTCTCCAACACCACAGTTCAAAAGCATCAACTCTTAAGTGCTCAGCTTTCTTTATAGTCCAACTCTCACATCCATACATGACTACTGGAAAAACCATAGCCTTCACTAGATGGACCTTTGTTGGCAAAGTAATGTCTCTGCTTTTTAATATGCTGTCTAGGTTGGTCATAACTTCTCTTCCAAGAAGCAAGCATCTTTCAATTTCACAGCTGCAATCACCATCTGCAGTGATTTTGGAGCCCCCAAAAATAAAGTCTGTCACTGTTTCCACTGTTTCCCCATCTATTTGCCATGAAGTGATGGGACCAGATGCCATGATCTTCATTTTCTGAATGTTGAGCTTTAAGCCAACTTTTTCACTCCCCTCTTTCACTTTCATCAAGAGCCTCTTTAATTCTTCTTCACTTTCTGCCATAAGAGTGGTGTCATCTGCATATCTGAGGTTATTGATATTTCTCCCGGCAATCTTGATTCCAGCTTGTGCTTCATCCAGCCCAGTGTTTCTCATGATGTATTCTGCATATAAGTTAAATAAGGAGGGTGACAATATACAGCCTTGATGTACTCCTTTTCCTATTTGGAACCAGTCTGTTGTTCCATGTCCAGTTCTAACTATTGCTTCCTGACCTGCATACAGATTTCTCAAGAGGCAAGTCAGGTGGTATGGTATTCTTACCTCTTGAAGAATTTTCCAGAGTTTGTTGTGGTTCACACAGTCAAAGGCTTTGGCATAGTCAATAAAGCAGAAGTAGATGTTTTTCTGGAACTCTCTTGCTTTTTCAAGGATCCAACGGATGTTGGCAATTTGATCTCCGGTTCCTCTGCCTTTCTAAATCCTGCTTGAACATCTAGAAGTTCACGGTTCACATACTGTTGAAGCCTGGCTTGGAGAATTTTGGAGATTTAAGTGATATCACTCAGCTTAACTATCCCTCGGGGTCTCCCACTGTCTTTTGGGTCAGAGCATCTAAAATATTTTTCAAACTCATCTCCTACCCTCCTTCACCCACAGCCACTCTCCAACCACATCCAGTTACTTGCAGCAATCCCATGTTGGTCCTCACTTCCTCACTTTACTTATGCCATTTCCTGGATGATCCTCTCCTCAACATATCAACTTAGCAGTGTGGCTTTCAGCAAGTCACCTCCTTTCTCTGAAATTCAACTGACTCCTCACTATGCTATGCTATGCTAAGTCACTTCAGTCATTTCCGACTCTGTGAGACCCCATAGACGGCAGCCCACCACTATGGTGAGCTAATAGTCATGCTTCCCTCACAAGTGGTTAGACAATTAAGGAAAGCAAGATGGGTAAATGTCCCAAACAGGACCTGACAGCCATTAGCATCCCACCTAGCTATGGCGGGAGGAGTCTGTTCCTTGGTCAAAATCCTCCTTTCCAATATCCCCTAGGAAATTATATACTTTTCCAAGGAAGCTTCTCACATCATCATTACCTCTACTGAAGGCTTTTTTCCCCCAGAAAAGCTAACCCTGATGATTTATAGGGAACAAAGTAAAGTGGTACATTTTTCTCTCCTGTGGACAAGGGAGAAGGGATGGGGAGGGACAGAGAGCCCAGGAGGAGAGAATTTGGGGCTGGTCCCTGGAGTGCTAGAGACTCAGGCTCAAGCTGGGGGATAGGTGGCAGGAGGCTGATCACGTCCCTTTCTCTTTGAGAGTGACTTGAGGCATAAGGACAGTCTCATTCAAGACCATAGACTGCACTTTCTTGGCAAACTACTAGTATTTGTCACCCTTTGGGAAAAGCATGAGCAGAAGGGAAAAAATATTACAGAAGTATTTTACCCTAAAAGCCCTGCAGTCATCTGGATGAATTGTCTGCCATGCCTAGAGCCACAGGGAGGTTTTGAGCAGTTACCCGCCCAAGATTCTCATAAATTGTCGGCTTCAACAGTTGAATGTTAAACTGAACTTGAGAGACAAGAGGAAGAGGCATAAACATTAAATTCATAATCATTCAAGTGTGTCCCTTCATTTCCTGACTGTTTCTTCTCTGAAGGGAACCATTTTCCCTTTTCTTTCTCTTTTTCTCTCCTGTGTAACACTGCATGGAAGAGTCAGAGATCACCAGTTTGATTTATGATTCAACATTGTGATAGTGGAGAAGAGGGACAAAGAGGTTCAAGGAAAGCAGAGGTAGAAGAAGCAGCCAGTGCCCATTCCCATTCCAACCAAGTCTCCAGTGATGTGTTCTCTGGCAAGATATTAACCTTTCCAAGCCACAGCCTCCTCATTTGTAAAGTGGTTATAATCTGCCTACCACTCAGGATTGTTGTGAAATTTAAATGGAGGCATACGTATGGCAAGGGAATGTCTGGTAGGCACTCAACCAATGATTGATACTGTTGCTGCTGCTGTTATTACACTTGAACATACTTAAAATACTCCAGTAGCCACCAGTAAGAATCCTAGGATCCCTGTCTGTGCCTCAGCCCTGTCATTTCCCTCTCCTGCTTGGTTTTTCTCTGTAGCCCTTATCAGCACCTGATGTTAAAAAAAAAAAAATTCTGAATTTGTACTTGTCACCTTTCCTCATGGGGAATGTAAACTCCTGGGGGCAAAAAGCTAGGTCTACTTTGTCTCATTGCCAAAATTCCAGGGCTTATCAAATGCATGGCACATAGCAGATACTCAATAAATATTTTCTGGATGGATAAATAAATGAACCCATATTGTACTCTGATCTCTAGTTCTCACTCTAGCCTTCAGAAAAGGAAGAATCACATCTTCTTCTTGTGTACCCTCTGCAAACTCAATGACTGTCAAAGTAGACTAAACCAGAATATTGATTATAGATGTGTTTGCTGTGAAATAAACCACCCCCAAATTTAATGACCCTAAGCTTAAACTGTGCAGTATTAGTTGCTCAGTCACATCGAACTCTTTGTGACCCCGTGGACTGTAGTCCGCCAGGCTCCGCTGTCAATGGGATTTCCCAGGCAAGAATACTGGAGTGGGTAACCATTCCCTTCTCCAGGGAATATTCCCAACCCAGGGATCAAACCTGGGTTTCCTGCATTGCAGACAGATTGTCTACCATCTGAGCCACCAGAAAAGCCCCACTTGTTTTTCTCATGACTTTTCCGGACAGAAATTCTGGTGTCACAAGCAGTTACCGTCAGATGTTGGCTGGGCTGCAACCATCTGAAGGCTCAACTAGGGCTGGAGATCCAGTTCCAAGATGACTTACACACATGGCTGGCAGCTGATGCTGGCCTCAGCTAGGAGCTCAGCTGGGGCTGACCCCAGGCATAACTACCACGACCTCTCCAGCATGGCAGTCTCAAGGGCAGTCAGATCTCTTACATGGCAGTTGGCTTCCCCCAAAGCAAGTGCCCCAAGGTGACAAGGCAGAAGCTTTGCCTTTTATTGATGTAAAGTCACACAGGGTCACTTCTGCTATACTCTATTAGTCGAGTAGCCACCTGCCCACCCAGGTACAAGGGGGGACATGGATCTTATCTCTTGAAGGGAGGAGCATTAAAGAACTTGAGACCATGTTTTAAACCACAGACATGATCTCAGACGGCTGTAGCAACTAGCCAGGTCTAAGAAGTGAGGCAGACGTGGGTGAGTGTTTAACAGGAGTGATGGGAACTGTAGGGCAATAGAGCCTCTTTCTCTGTCTGAAAGGACCATCCATAATTTAGCTCAAGTGAAATGTAGAATTTTTAGCAGTTGCCCAATTTTAAAAACACTGTATGAACCAAAGTGGGAAAGACCTGTGGATTTTTTTTCACTCATTGACTCTTGATAAATTATGTGAAGTGCTTTGTGATAACAGAGCAAGAAGTCTGCCCCTCATTCCTTCAGACTGGGTGACCTTGAAGGAACTTTTGAGCTCCCCTCCTCAGAACAGGAAACAACGGGTACCAGACAAAAGACCTCTTTGGTAGAAATGAGTAGTCACCAATTGTGAGAGCTGGGAAAAAAATAAGTGGAATTAAGTGAAACATTTGTCGACACACCTCTCATCATGTGCCAGGCATTTTACATGTATTATTGCATCTAATTCTCACCAACAACTCCATGGCATGAGCAGTATTGCCTTCCCATCACAAGCAAATATATTGCTCCTCAGAGCAGTTAGATGCTGTGCCTGATTTCACACAGGCAGAAGGTGGTGGAGTCCAGGTGGACAGGACCCCAGAGCCCACACACACAGCCCTCCCCACCAGACAAGGCCCTTGACATTGCCAGGGCTGCATAATTAGTGTGGTGGCCCAAAATGGCTCAACCAAATCTGAGGTCACTGAGTAAATGGCATAATGGGAACCATGGGACCTTGAAGTAGCCCAAGCTTTACCATCCTATACTTACACTTACTGGTTGATGGTCTCTATTCCATTAGAACTTCCTTATGGTAATAAAAATGATAATAATAAAGGTACTGTTTATGGAGTGCTCCTTATGCACCATCTTCTGTGTGTGTGTGTGTGGGGGGGGGTAGGGAGAGTGGGGTGGGGGGAGGTGCTTCCCTGGTGGCTCAGATGGTAAAGAATCTGCCTGCAATGCAGGAGACCTGGGTTCAGTCCCTAGGTAGGGAAGATCCTCTGGAGAAAAGAATGGCTACATTTTTCAAACTTAATCCTTAAAATGATCCATTTTAGAGATGAGGAAACTGAAGTACAGAGAGGTAAACAAACTGGCTGAGATAATACAGTAGCAAGTGACAGAGTTAATCTGTTTGACTCAAAGTTTGTTCTCTGTAAACCTAGGCTACCCTGCCCATGCGGGCTTCCTACATGCAATATTAATCAATGAAGCTTGAATGGACTGTGTCTATCAATATAAGACTACCACTAGGAGAGGATATAGAACTGTCTCTCAAGGGGCCACGTGGGATGACCTTACCTTGGTCATTCATTCTTGGCAAGGCACAAGGACTCAGCACCCTAGAGTCAGTGACGTTCAAGGAGACTGAAACGTGCTGGCAAAACTCACAAGAGACAGACATATATACTAAAATGAACATATAGTAAATGCCTTCATTTATAATGATTATTAGAATTGCCAAGAGGACCAGAATGCATCTGCTGGCATTATCAGAACATTCATTCCTTGTCTGGAGCCAAGTTGTAATCATTTATTCATTAAACAAATATTTATGAAACAGATGCACTGGGGTGAACAGAATCAGACATAGCAAAAAGAAGGTTGATGGTGAGCGTGTAATCAGCAAACAGACACAGATTCTTTGGGTTGTAGGTAAGAGAAGGCCACTTATATTTGCTTAAATGGAAGGATCAGTTTATTCCCCTCCTCCCCTTAAATATAGGAGTGTCTCTTGGAATCCAAGGACAGGAATTAAACTTTCATCTCAAGAGGGGGATAGAAATTAAGAATAGGAAATACTGTGTGTGTGTGTGTGTGTGCACGCGCACGTGCGGTATGTTTCTTTCTCTCCTGCTCTCTGTCTCTTTCCACCCATATTTGTCATCCCGTCATCTTAGCTTCTCTCTGTACATCAGCTTTATTCTTTTCTTGTATCAGTCAGAAATATTTGCTGCACAGTAACTGACTCTGGTTAATCTAAACAGAAAGAGAATATATTGAAAGGATATCAGAAGACTCAGAATCTCCAGGAAGCCCAAAGAACAAGAAAAAATAAAAACAAGAACAAGGAAGGGCTAGACAGCCAGACCCAGCCAAAATCATGCTACAGCCCATGCAGGGTGAGGATGTACATCCTCACTGCTGAGGCTTTGGAGAAAAACCAAATTCTCAGCTGGCATCCCTCCCCCACTGGCCGGGGTATTGTGTGCTGCTGGGGCACTGCTGCCAGACCAGTCTCCACTACGCCTGGATCATGTGTGTTAGCTTTTGTTATGAAAATATATACATGCACACACACATGCATATATATATACATACTATATATGTGGTATATACATGTGCATAGATTGATAGATATAGACATGCTTGCAAGGAGAGAGACTAGTATAATGAATTCTCCTTACCAACTTAAATAATTCTCAACTTGTGGCCCATCTTGTTTTATCTGCACCCTATATACTTCTTTCTGCCCTCTTCTGCCAATGATATCTTGAAGCAAACACCTTGATCTTATAAAACTACAGGATCAAGGTATAACTATGTCAGTGTGTATCTCTAGAAGAAGCTTTTGCAACATCAGCATTATCAACATTTTCAACCAGATCATTTTTTGTTGTCACTGTCCTGTGTGTAATAGGATGTTTAGCAGCATCCCTGGTCTTATCCCTAGTACCAAGTGGCAGTACTCTCCTCACCCCTAAATATGTCTCTTGTTGTTTGGTTGCTCAATCGTGTCTGACTCTTTGTGATCCCATGGACTGTAGCACACCAGGCTTCACTGTCCTTCACTATCACCCAAAATTTACTCAAACTCATGTCCATTGAGTCAATGGTGCCATTCAATCATCTCATCCTTAATCACCCCCTAGACATTGACAAGAGCAAAACTGCCCTTGATTGAGAAATGTATATATATATCCACCAAACTATTATCACTCTTCAAAGTGTTAAAATAATTCCTCAATATCATTAAGTATTAAGTCAGATTTCAAAGTTATCCAATAGTCTCATAAATATTTTTACAATATTTATTTGTTAAATGCTGGGTTGAAATAAGGATGATATCTTGTGGTTGATTAATATATAATATATTAATAATATTATAATATATAATAAAAGAGTCTCACAAGCCTTTTTCAACTACAGGTTTCTATTTCCCCTTTTCAACCTGTTTGTTTAAGACATCAGTTCCTATAGAATTTCCCTCAGTCTGAATTTTACTGATTATTTCCCCATGGTTTAACCTACCGTGTTCCTGTTTCCTGTACATCCTGGAAACCAGCTGTTAGATCTAGAGGCTTGATCCAATGCAGGTTCTATCATTCCCTGCCTCAAGGTCATGGAGCACACTTCTATTAGAAAGCCCTGATGACCACTTGCCTCTTTTGTTGGATACCAGCAGCAATAGGCAATGCCTTCCTAAATTCCATTAGGTATTAACAACAGTGAACTTCTATCATTCCTTCTTCATTTATTAGCTGGAATACTTAAAAAGATAAACTTGCCTTTCAATTGTAGGGTTACCTCGACAGTTTCTAAAGGGAAAGCAGAATGATTTGTTTCCTTTATTTATCAGTTTTCAAAATAATTCATTTGGAAGCCAGCATTCTCCAAAGGAAACCTGTGAGCTTTGTTGTTATTGATACAATCTTGAATTCATGAGATAAAACAAAATAGAAATGTTTTCAGTCCCTTGCAGTTATATTCCTTTTGATGCTCAATTGTTCCAATTCTGGCCAGTGGGAGCCCCTTCAAGTTGGCTCCCAAGTCCTTTGGCAGACTCCAGTCCTGGGCAGCTCCCTGGTTCCTGATATGGAAAAAAAAAAAAAAAAAAATATATATATATATATTGCAGATTCATTGTGTACATTTCCTGCCCCTGATCAGGAATCAGACATTTCTCAAAGGAGCCTTAGTTCCTTCTAGTGTGTCCCCACTTCCTGACCACCCTGTCTCCAGACTCCAGCCCAGACTGGAGCTGCTGATCCCATCTGGCCAAGGACCACTTGCCCCTGCACCAGCAGCCAGGAAGTCAAGGGGCCAAGGATCTGGCTTTGACGACTTCTGTAATGTGTTTCTTTGCTCCCACCAAGCTGACAGAAAGGAAGGCTCCCCAGATATGGGGAAGATGGTGAGACAATAGACAGCCCCCAAATGCCACATGCCCCCCACCAGTCTCTCTCCTCCTCTAGACATTCTCATTATACAAAGCCCAATATGGTTGTCCGACAGCCCCTGAGTTCACACATCCTCCCAGCTCAAGAGCTGTAGAAATTGATTCTAAATTTTCAGAAGCTTTCGTCTGATTGCTCCAATCAGGGTCAAGTATAATCAGCTTTAGCCTAAGGGCAGGATCAGGCAATACACACCTGTCCATAGGGCCTCCCCACTGAAGAAAGAAAATAAGTTTCAAGAAAGGGAGACCTACCTGAGCCAGCACCCCCGGAACACACCCTCTGCCTAGAAGCAGAGTTGAGAACTGGATAATGATTCAGACTTTGGAGGCTCTGTGTTCTGGAATCATCAGTTCAGTTCAGTCACTCAGTCATGTCCGACTCTTTGCAATCCCATGGACTGCAGCATGCCAGGCCTCCCTGTCCATCATCAACTCCCAGAGTTTACTCAAACTCATGTCCATTGAGTCGGTAATGCCATTTACCATCTCATCTTCTGTCATTCCCTTCTCCTCCTGCCTTCAATCTTTCCCAGCATTAGGGTCTTTTCCAATGAGTCAGTTCTTTGGATCAGGTGGCCAAAGTATTGGAGCTTCAGCTTCAGCACCAATCTTCTAATGAATATTCAGGACTGATTTCCTTTAGGACTGATGGGTTTGATTTCCCTGCAGTCTAAGGGACTCTCAAGAGTCTTCTCCAACACCACAGTTCAAAAGCATCAATTTTTTGGTGCTCGGCTTTCTTTATGGTCCAACTTTTACATCCATACACGACTACTGGAAAAACCATAGCTTTGATTAGATGGACCTTTGTCAGCAAAGTAATGCCTCTGCTTTTTAATATGCTGTCTAGGTTGTTCATAGCTTTTCTTCCAAGGAGCAAGCATCTTTTAATTTCATGGCTGCAGTCAGCATCTGCAGTGATTTTGGAGCCCCCAAAAATAAAGTCTGTCACTGTTTCCATTGTTTTCTCATCTATTTGCAATGAAGTGATGGGATTGGATGCCATGATCTTCATTTTTTGAATGTTGAGTTTTAAGCCAACTTTTTCACTCCCCTCTTTCACTTTCATCAAGATGCTCTTTAGTTCCTCTTCACTTATAAGGGTGGTGTCATCTGCATATCTGAGGTTATTGATAGTTCTCCCAGCAATCTTGATTTCAATCTGATTCATCCAGCCCAGCATTTCACATGATGTACTCTGCATAGAAGTTAAATAAGCAAGGTGACAATATATAGCCTTGACGTACTCTTTTCCCAATTTGGAAGCAGTCTGTTGTTCTATGTCTGGTTCTAACTGTTGCTTCTTTGTGTGTGTGTGTGTATGTGTGTGTGTGTGTGTGTGTAATAAAGTTTTATTAAAGTATAAAGGAGATACAGAAAGCTTCTGACATAGGCATCAGAAGGGGGTAGAAAGAGTACCCACTTGCTAGTGTTAACAATGAGATTATAGAATCCAAAGAGTGTCTGGAGGTTGTAAAGACCTCATCAGACCTATGACCTGCACACAGATTTCTCAGGAGGCAGATAAGGTGGTCTGGTATTCCCATCTCTTTAAGAATTTTTCACAGTTCATTGTGATCTGCACAGTCAAAGGCTTTGGCATAGTCAATAAAGCAGAAGTAGATGCTTTTCTGGAACTCTCTCTTTTTCTATGATCCAACAGATGTTGGCAATTTGATCTCTGGTTCCTCTGCCTTTTCTAAATCCAGTTTGAACATCTGGAAGTTCTTGGTTCATGTACTGTTGAAGCCTGGCTAGGAGAATTTTGAGTATTATTTTGCTAGCGTGTGAGATGAGTGGAATTGTGCTCTAGCTTGAACATTCTTTGGCAGTGCCTTTGTTTGGGTTTGGAATGAAAACTGACCTTTTCCAGTCCTGCGGCCACTGCTGAGTTTTCCAAATTTGCTGACAAATTGAATGCAGAACTTTAACAGCATTAGCTTTTAGGACTTGAAACAGCTAAGCTGGAATTCCATCACATCCACTAGCTTTGTCCATAGTGATGCTTCCTAAGACCCACTTGACTTCGGACTCCAGTATGTCTGGCTCTAGATGAGTGATCATACCATTGTGGTCATCTTCGTCATTAAGATCTTTTTAGCCCTTTCTGCAGTTCAGTATGTGAAGCTCCAAGGATAACACACTAAGCCATCTATAAGCCTACCTTGCCTCTTGTCTCAGTAACACCAGTTAGTGATCCCTCTTTCTTCAGCTAACAATCACAGCCCACACTCACAGAATCATCACTGCAGGCCTGTCAGCCTGCTACCCATCATACATGCCTCATTTCTCTGAATCTTTGAAGCTTCTTGTGGTGGGCACTACTGTCATTGTCCTTATTGTTCTGATGGAGAAACTAAGATTTGGTGACATTAATTTCAACACACCACTAGTTAGAGATGAAGCCAAGATTTGAATGCAGAAGATTTAAAGCAGGAGCCTATGCTCTTCAATTGGACACCATCTTGCCCCATCAGCATCTGCAGGCATTTGAGTCTTCCCCTGTCCTGTAACCATAGGGTCTCATGAAGGTGACTACCCCTCTAGTTTCATCTAAGTATCTCCCATCCGCAGTTATGTCTTAGTGAGGCACCTGATTTTAAAGTCAGCACCCATGCACCAACCACAAAATAGAATTCAAGAGCCAAATTGTTTACTGTGGTCTCATATAAGAGTCTAGTTATCATAACAAACAAAGCTTCATCATAAAACTTGCATCCTTTGTGTAGATAATGTGGATTTTACAGACTATCAGAAAAGTAAAAACTTATATGTTGAAACTTAATCCCCAATGTGATGTTGTTAGGAGGTGAGCCCTTTGGGAGGTGATTAGGTCATGAGGGTGGACCTCTCATAAATGGGATTATTGCCCTTATAAGAAAGACCCCAGAGAACTCTTTTATCCCTTCTTCCATGTGAGGTGCAGCAAGAAGGCAATCTATGAACAAAGAAGTGGGATCTCACCAGATACCAAAACTTCCAGCACCTAGATCTTGAACTTCCTAGCCTTTAGAAATGTAAGAAATCAATTTCTGATGTTTATAAGTTACCTTGTTAATAGTGTTCTGTTATAGAAGCCCAAATTGGCCAAGATACTCATTTGATCGTGTGAGAAATATTTGCTAAGAACTGTTTCAGGCAAAAACATTAGAAACATTTTAGGCAAAGAGTAGGACATGACTGAGTGACTGAACTGAGAACTGAGTTTTAGGCATGGGGTGAAGTAGGTAAGAAAACAATCAAATAAAATTCTGGACGCAGAATGGGGAAGTGAGACAGGCAGCAAACAAGAAAGATAAGTAAAGTTCTCTGGGGAAAAAAATTAAAAGGGATGATGAATGTAAAATGTTGAAGTTGTTATCGTTGTTCAGTTGCTAAGTTGCGTCTGACATTTCGTTATCCCATGGACTATAGA
This sequence comes from Bos grunniens, assembly GCF_055505025.1. Classification (NCBI taxonomy): domain Eukaryota; kingdom Metazoa; phylum Chordata; class Mammalia; order Artiodactyla; family Bovidae; genus Bos; species Bos grunniens. The sequence goes on from NC_141189.1 coordinate 25,027,492, forward strand.
ATGCCAGGCTTCCCTGTCCTTCACTATCTCCTGGAGTTTGTTCAAACTTGTGTCCATTGGGTTGGTGATGCTACACAATCATCTCATCTTCTGCCACCCCCTTCTCCTCTTACCCTCAATCTTTCCCAGCATCAGGGTCTTTTCCAATGAGTCGGCTCTTTGTATCAGATGGCCAAAGTATTAGAGATTCAGCTTTTAGCATCAGTCTTTCCAGTGAACATTCAGTGTTGATTTCCTTTAGGACTGACTGGTTTGATCTCCTTGCTGTCCAAGGGACTCTCAAAAGTCTTCTCCAGAACCGTAATTCTAAAGCATCAATTCCTCAAAATGTTGAAGGCAAGGAGTTAAAATTTTAGATTGGGCAGTAGGAGATCCATATAAGAGTCACTTGAATAAAGTACAAAAGGAAGTGAAGTAGTATGTCAGTCTCTGAGGAACAACATCCCAGGCAGAAGGAACAGCACAAGCAAAGAAACTGAGGTTGGAGCCTGATCACAGGATGCTCACGGCCCAGTGAGGCCATTGTCAGGAAGGTGAGTGGAGGAGAGGCAGAGCAGTAGAGGTGGGAGAGCCCTGAGCCAGTCCTGGAAGGCATTGACGGCCAAGGTGAGGACTTTTGGTCTTTACTCTGGGTGAGGCTGAAGGCAGTAGAAGAGTGACATGATCTGAATATGTCTTCACAGCAACATTCTGACTGTGGTGCAGCAAAGAGACACCCAGCAAGGAAGCCAGGAAACAGTTAGTAGGCTGCTGCAGTAATCTAGTGGGAGCTGCTGTGGTTTGAACCTGAATGGTGGCAGAGGAGATGGATGTATTTCTCTTCCTTCCTCATAAAAGTAGAAGCAATGAAATTGATGTAGCATATAAGAGAGAAAGAGAAGTATCCAGGCAGCTCCCCAGCATGGCCTGAAGTCCACTTCCTCTGAACTTTAAACTTCCAAGTGAGACAGCGCAGCTCAAGTCACCTCAAAGCTGGCCAGGCTGCCAGCCTGAAGAGAAGTTGTTCTTTCCCATTATATATTTTCTTTTTTCTTTAACAAGGCCAGCTTGAAGTCAATTTGTTTTTAACTTAAAAACCTCAAAGGATCTTTGCAGGTCAATATAGTGCTGCTGCTGCTAAGTCGCTTCAGTCGTGTCCGACTCTGTGCGACCCCATAGATGGCAGCCCACCAGGCTCCCCCGTCCCTGGGATTCTCCAGGCAAGAACACTGGAGTGGGTTTCCATTTCCTTCTCCAAAATAGTGCATCTCCTCCCTAAAAGATGCCTGCTGTATTTTCAGATCACTAATAAGATCTCTCACTGCCTGCCCAGCCCCTGCCCCAGGCACACAAAGGTGTTATTTTCCTGAGAGCCAATTTCAAATAAAAATAAAAATTTCTGGTTCACTATCCCAGACAAAAATTCCATATACTGCTTAAATACTGTCAGTCCATTAGTTAAAGTTTTGTAAATGCACACAGGTGCTACAGGCTAGGAGTGTATGTAGATGTATGTCTGTGTGTATTATACAGTTTCTCAGAGTATGCTGAAATTAGGAGAAAACTGTGGAATAGAAAGAAAAGCAGAGCTAGAATGAGAGGGGTTAGATCTTTGGATTTAAGACAGCAAATTAACAAATAGTTGGGTACTAAGAAAGGAATTTAAAACAAAAACATCTATCTCAAATCTGCTAATACACAAACACACACCTTAAACACTTGTCTCTAGGGAAACATCTTTAGATGTTAACCCATTAACCATCAAGCTGGAATAGATTTCTCCCCCTATAGATTTGCAATGCTGTTTCACAGTATATTGAATTTATCTTTGGAACCAAGGCATTTTGATAGACACAGGCATGTCCTATCACAGAAAGAAAAATAATGTCTTCTAACCACAAGTGACCAAAAATTCTAAGCTTGATGCATAAGATGTTCTATCATCTGACATACTTCCTGGCTAAGAGGAAGCTTAGTGGTGTGGTTGAAAACTCTAAACAGAACGGAGTTGAAATCCCAACATTGTCCCTATGGAAATCTTTAAAAGGACTAACCTATCTAAGCCTCATTATCTGTAAAATGGGAACAATTCTACTGTAACTCATAAAGGAGCTGTGGAAATCAAATAATGGAAAACCAACTTCAGCTTAGCACAGTGCGGGGCATAGAGTAGGACCTCAATAAAGGTTGGTTACAACCCTGTCACTACTTACAAGAAGGCCTGGGGGTATTGATGGCTCTGTCCCCAGACTCATCACCAAGCTTCCCTCCTGGTCTGTTGTCACACCCCACCAGTGGGCCGTGAATGTTTAATGGAACACAGAAGCCTGTTCCAGCAGCATGTTTTCCTTTCTTGGGCTGCAATTTCTTAATTGCTCTAAAGCAGATGTACTTGGTTTGCCAGCCAAGTTGCAGGAGACTGGTTTCAGGTTTTAGGTTTCAAAACACAACATTGGCACGGGATTGTTTCATGATTACAAGACAGTCTCTGGAAGCAACATGAGCAGAGTTGGGGATGGGAGGTAGGAGACAGTTATAGCATTTTCTGGATTAATTAGAACATGCCCAGGGGAGTGACCCCTTGGTGTCCTACCCACCTAGTGATCTAGACACAGACTGCAGGATGGAAGAGGAAGGGCACTGGCGGCTACAAAGAGCCCCAAATAAAGTGAGAGCAGAGGAAGAAGCTCGGGTGTCATTAAGGGCAGAGGTTGTCAAACTGTGCTCCACAGAGCTCTGGAAGGGGGCCCATGGGCCCTGTCAGCTCCCCCTCCCTTTTAATAGCATCAGTTATCATCATGATCAGGGCCAGTTTACTGTGCTCACACTGTGCTGAACATAGTTCTAAGCACTTTGCACAGGCTGAGGTGTTACATCCTTACAAGAGTTCCCAGGGGTGGGTGCTATCATAAATCCCTTTTCAAAGAAAAGGGAACCAAGGCTCAGAGAGGTTAAGTAGCAAGCTGAGTACAAGGTCACCCAGCTGTAAGCAGCAAGTCCAGGACTCTGACCCAGACGGTGTGGGCTCTTAAACACTCAGGTTTTATCTTTATTTGTGCAGATTTCTGTGTGAGATTCCATTTTATTGCCATCTGTGTGCACACACTCGAAGGCACACATATGCACCGGTGTGTGTGTACTCAACATGAACACACATGGAAATCATTGATCTAGTCTACAAGAAGATAAACTACTTCAGACAACATTCAAGGAGTATTAGGATCCCTTGCTCTCTCAGCTGCTTCTTCCTACTCAGTCAGTTGTTCATTCATTCATTCAACAATTTCCACAGGGTCGAATGGGAGTATACCCCAGGGAGCACTCTGTAGGACACAGCAACAGCCTGACAAACAGAAGATGGGTTCCTGGGGCAGAGGAGATCTCAGAACCATCCCCACCAAATGCAATGGGAGATGCAAACGGATCTTGATTTGAAAAATCTCACAGACTTGTTCAAGACAATGGGGAATGTGAATGCAGGTGGGTATAGAAGATACTGAGGATTATTGTTAATTTAGTGAGAGTGATCCTGGTATGTAAAACATGGCTTTGATGGGCTGGTTTCTCTAACAAATAAACTGCAAGGGAGAGAAAGAGCGACGCCATTGGTTAAAACAGATCAACTGCGACATATGGTCCTTGCTGCTACACTGACTCAGACAGACTGTAAAAAGAGAAAAGGTGAAGAAAGAGGGAGAGAAGGATGCAGAAAGAGAGGTAGAGAGAAGAAAAACAATAAAATAGTATGACAGGATCAGAAATATGTGAGTATCAACTGAATGTTTGAGGATATGAATAAAATGATTGTAAAATGTTTAGGTGTGAGAATCGTATTATGGCTATTTTTAAAGAGACCTTATCTTTTATAGACACATGCTGAAATATTTACAGATGAAATGATAAAATATCCAAGACTTGCTTCAAAATAACTGACAGGAGAGAGAAAACAAAATATAGATGAGGGTGTAATGCAACAAGACCAACCAATATTTGATAACTGTCAAAGCCTGTGATATACATGAGGGAAGTTATTATATTATGGTCTCTACTTTAGGTACATGGGTTTAAAATTTCCCACAATAGGGTTTTCTTATGTTTGCATAAGTTAGAGATACAAACTAACATATATGTGAAATAACATTATGTCTGGGATTCACTTTAAAACTTTCAAGCAAAAAGATATAAAATAGAGGAAAGATTAAATGATAAAGCTGTGACTTAATTTCTGGAGTTAACTGATGTAGCCATGGTTATATGTTATTCTATTCTACTCTTCCTAGTTTGTTTATGTTTGGAATTCTCCTTAATACAGAGGTGGGAGGAAGAGCTTGGACTCTGGACTGACAGTACTTTTGTCTGCAAGTGGCTTTGCCATTTATGAGCTCTGTGTCCTTAAGCAATTGATATACCCCCTTCCTCAGTTCCCTCATCTGTAAAAAAAATAGGGCAAAATAAAACTTGTCCATACTATCTTTCTTTTAATAGCTCAAAACGAGAGACAACCATATGCCCATCAACAGGTAAATAGATAAATAAATTGTGATGCACCTATACAATGGAATACTTGTGTTTTTGTTTAGTCGCTAAGTCATATCCAACTCTTTGTGACTCTATGGACTCCATAGCCTGCCCAGGCTCCTCTGTCCCTGGGATATCCCAGGCAAGAATGCTAGAATGTGTTGCCATTTCCTTCTCCAGGGGGTTTTCCTGACCCAGGGATTGGACCTGTGTCTCCTATATTGGCAGGCAATTCTTTACCACTGAACCACCAGGGAAGTGCCACAATGGGATGCTACTCAATGATAAAGAGGAATGAACATTGATACCTTCAACAAAATGAATGAATCTAAGAATAATTACACTCTTCAAATTAGCCAGACCAAAAAAGGAGCATACAACACTTGTCTAGTAAGGGGGCATTGCCAAGAGGGCTGGAATGGAAGGATTATAAAGGGTAACAAGGGAAGTTCGGGGTTGATGGCAATATTCATTATCTTATTGTGGTTTAGTTCTCATAGGTGTATACTTGTCAAGATTTATCAAAGTGTACACTGTAAATAGATGTACTTTATTGTATGTCAAACATAGTTCAATAAAGCCATTAAAAATAAGGAAAAATTATTTCAGAAAGTTGTGAGAATTAAACAAGTTGATACATGTTAAGTACATAGAACCAGATCAGGCCCCCAGCAAGCTCTCAGGCAACCATTAGTAGGTGTCAGATTCTGTACTAGGTACTGGGAGTACAAGAGAACACAAGACAGATGGGGTCTTGAATCCTGCCCTTATGAGACTTTTAGGCTTCTCAGAAGAGAAAAGAAACAAATTCTAAAATATTACAATAGGGAAGAACCATTTGTAGGAAGGGAGGATATAAGTCAATGCAGGCTTCTTGGAAGAAGAAACATATCAGCTGAGTAAGAGTTGTCCAGCAAAGAGCCTGGATGAAGAATATTCCAATCAAAGAGAAAACATGTGCAAAGGCCCTGAGGCAAGGGAAAACATGGTATAGTTGGGGTGGACAAATTGTCATAATGGGTAGAGTGCAGAGGGCATTAAGTTCTGGGAAAGGAAGTGGCAGAGAAAAGAGTGAAATGAAGAAGAGAAGGAGGAGAAGGGAAGAGGAAAAGGAGAAGAAGGAGGGGAATCACTAGTATGTACAGTTTCGTATCAGCCAGGCTCTGTACTAAGCATTTCACATTCATGAAATTGTTTATGTTCAATAACAAACTTATTAGGTGAGTATGGTTATTCCTGTTTTACATTTGAGGAAATTGATGCACAAAATGATTAAGCCTCTTCATTCAAGATCACACAGCTATTAAGGATGGCAGGGAGATTCGAATGCAAGCCTGGATGATTCCAACTTTCAACCATACCTTAACACTCTAGCTCCCAAGAAAGTATCAGAGAGTTCTTGCAAGTATTGAAGAGGTGTTAAAGACAGCCAAATGGAGTATTTCTCTTCAATGTAAAGAAAAGGATTAAATGTGGGAAACATTGCCTTGGCAAATATTACCAACCTCCATTTAACGAATAAGAAAACTAAGCATCGGAAAAGTCAAGTAACTTGCCCAAAGTCACAGAGTTTGGTAAGCTCTGGAGTCTGACTCCAAGTCCCAGCCAACACTGTATCTTGAAATTATCTCTCCCTGAAGGTACCATTTCACCATTCCTCTTTTGTATCTCCCCAGCCTGTATCTCTGCAGGGCTCCCCAGCCTGTATCTCTGCAGGGCTCAGGACTTCCGTTTTCCTCCCCTTTACCAATGCCTGGCATCTAGCAAAACTGAGGAAGGTCATCATGACCCCTGTGGGCATGGGAGGCCATCAGACTTCTACCTCTTGAAAGTGGGTGTCAGAGTCTTATGACACTGTGCTCTCAGTCAGCCCCTCTTTCCTATTGAATTAGCACTGCATGATACAATCCCTCTTTTGCCATTTTAATGTCATAAGTGGCTAATTTGATTGGATTCAATGAGATGTAAATGATTGGATTCAATAAAGAGCCAGAGAGAGTTTCCCTCCACCCTGCTGACCTCGTTTCTCATTGAAGGTACTGCTTTCTGCCCAGGAGCACTAAAGAGGAAATGGAAGCCCCTGTTTGCACCTCGTTGATAAGGAAGACTTCGGGTTACTCTCTCCTCCAGCTCCTGGGGTCCTGGGGTAGACAAGCCTTGATTCTCTATAATAGGATCGTCAGGTACCCAAATCATTACCATACCTGATCTCTTTGCCTCTAAACTCTTCCCTCCTCAGGCACACTGTCCCAAAGGGCAGCCTCAAAGTGTTTTGTTCATGTTCCATCACATCACTCCCAGAGTACTATCACCCACCCGACACAGAGGTGCAAAGCAACCAAGACACTCTCAGAGGGATGGGAGTGGTAAGTACCTGATGTAGTGAAATCCCTTGAGGAGAGGTCCTGGGGTCCAGATAGGGTTTCCAGATAAAATATAGCCCAGGTAACTCTGAATTTCAGATAAGCAATACATAATTTTTAATATAAATATGCCCCAAATTTTACATGGGACATTTGAAATTCAAATTTAAATGGACATTCTACATTTTTATTTGCTAAATCTGGCAACCCTTGATCCACAAGTATAAATAGATTAACCTTCAACCAGGAATATAACATGTCTTCCATTGTAAGAGTAGAGGATGAGTTTTCTTTTTTTTAGTTAATTAATTTATTTTAATTGGAGGCTAATTACTTTACAATTTTGTGGTGGTTTTTTCACACTAAATGCAGTGTGTCTTGTGCAAGTTACTTAACCTCTCTCTGGGCTTTATTTCCTCATGTGTTTTTGGAGATGATATGAATACCTGCTGTGAGTTAATATATGTAATGTATTAAATGGGTTAATGAATGTAAATTATTTAAAACAGTCTCTGACACATAGTTGGCATTAATAAAAGAGATTGTGATGATGATATTGAGGATGAAGAAGAAGAGAAGGAAGAAGATGAAGAGGATGGTGTCTATAACCATATAAATCTAAAGGTGGCTATAACTACAACTTCCTGTTAAAACAGGAAGTAAAGATATGAAGTGCCCATCTGATGGCTTGTATTTTCTCTGTGAAACTTTTAGAATGCAGGAGCCATACCCTTCTTGTTTTGGTCACTGTTAATTCTCCGTGCATGCTATGTCGCTTCAGTCATGTCCACTTCCTTGCAACCCCATGAACTGTAGCCCTAGAGGCTCCTCTGCCCATGGAATTCTCTGTAAATATATCTGCCACATACTAGATGCTCGATAAGTATTTGGTGAAAGAAAGGACAAAAGGAAAAAGAAGTGGGAAAATGGTGGTAGGGAAGGAGGTTTAAGACAAGTTTAAAAAGTTGGAAATAAGAGTGTTGACTATAGTAACAGAAAAGGAATTCTAGGCTATGCTGAAAGTGGATCTCTTGAATTATAGTGGTGCCAACAAAGAACTTTATAGGATTTAATCCAAGACCGCTCACCAGAACAGACGTATGTGCAGGTAGTCAGAAAGATGGGGAATTCACCAATGGTACAAGAGAGAGAGAATGAAGCAAGAAGTTGAAGATATTGCTAAGAAAGTAGCTCAGGGACTTCCCGGGCGATCCAGTAGTTAAGAATATGCCTTCTAACACAGAGGATGCAGGTTTGATCCCTGGTCAGGGAACTAAGCTCTCACATGCTGTGGGGCAAGTAAGCCTGCATACTACAACTGCAGAGAAGCCCACAGGTCACAACGAAGATCCCTCGTGCCACGACTAAGACCCAACACAGTCAAATAAATGAATCTTTAAGAAAGTAGCTCAAATGATGGACTATGCTTCCTGGACTTGACAGGGGAGGAAGTGAAGACAAGTGGAAGTTGATAAGCATAAAAATATTGAAGAGCCAACAGCCAGCTTTAGTAGGAGTAACTGAGGAAAAACTTCAAGGACAAGAGGGTGTGACCTGAGTGCAAGGTGGTGTTCACATGTTTTATTTTAGTGATAGAACAATTCTGGGTGACCATGAGGCTCAGATTATGGCCAGAGAGATCTGAGTTTGACACTCTCACTTAAAATGTAACAGCTCAAACTTATTATGGACACCTATGTTAAGAACAAGCACATTCTTTTCATACATTATCTTTTCTATCATTACCTCATTTGATTCTCACAACACCCCTGGGAGCTACTCTAATTATCTCTGTTTTAAGGAAGGGTAAATTGACACGTACAGGGTTAAATACCTAGATTAATACCTAATAATTACAGGGTCACAGAAATAATGAGGCTAGAACCAGGATTTGCATACAGGTGAACACCAATGCCTGTGGTCATAGTCTCTTCACTATGCTGCCCAGGTAGGGCTCAAGGAGAAAAACAGAGAGCCAGAATGAGCCATGACTCACCCAGAGTGAGGGACTCAGAACCTAAATCATTTTCTTCTGACCTCTAAGAAAAGTACATCTGGTAAAGTATCTGGCACAAAATGTCTGGTACATGATAGGAGTCCAGTCCCTGGGGTGATAGCTAACTTCCAAGATGGCATTTAATGATCCTCACCTCCAGGTATTCACACCCTCTACAGTCCCCTCTGATAATGTACCAGTGTTGGTCTGTGTGGCCTATATAATGACAGAATAATGGCAGAAATATTACCATCAATATTTATTGATGGTAAATAATGGTAACCTGATCACTTCCAAATTAGATATAGATGATACTTTGACTTTTGTCTGGGCTTGCTGTTTCTCTTGGGTCACCCATTCTGAAGAGTCTGGGTGCTGTACTATGAGGACACTCAGGCACCCTGTAGAGAGGTCCACGTGGCAAAGGAGTGAGATTCCCATTCAATAGCCAGCCGAGAACTGAGGCTGCCAACAACCACAGGACTGAGCAGGGAAACAAAGCCTCTCTACTTAAGCCTTCAGCTGAGTGCAGCCCCAGGCACACAGGAGACCCTGAGCCAGAACCACTGACTAGTTGACCCACAATTCCTGACACACCAAAACTGTGAGACAACAAATGTCTGTTGTTTTAAGTTGCAAAGTTTTGGGGTAACTTGTTACACAGCAATAGGTAACCAACACATCTAGTGACTATTCTTAGAGTTCAAGTCAAGTTCATCTCTGAGGCTCTCTGACCCTCAACTTCCTCATGATTTTTTTTTTCAAGAAGCAGACAATAAAAGCACATTATTAAAATCTTGAATGTTCCTCAGTTTAGACCTTTCAGTCAAGAATGGGATCTGGAGCTAGTCTCTTCAGGTCTGTAACCCAACTCTAATCCCATGACCTTGGATATATTATTTAAACTTTCTGAAACGCAGTCTCCTCTTCTTCAAAACGGGGATAATATTAGAACTCCCCTGAGAGAGTTGTACAGATGAAACAGAATAATGACTAGCTTAAGAGCCTGGTACATAATAAGTACTTAATAAACATTGACTGTTGTGGTATTAGTGTTATTGTTAGAATTAGCAGTATAAGGCTAACTGAATTTAAAAAACTGTAAGAACTTCTGTTACCTAAAGTAAACTGTTGGGGATTCCCAGGTGGCAGTAGTGGTAAAGAACCCCCCTGACAATGCAGGAGACATAAACTATTTAAAGACTAAACAGAGATTTGAAATAAGATTTAAAACAAAACAAAAACCTGCCAACACAATGACCTGCAAAGGGTACCAATGAATGCTGATTGTGCAAGGTGGGGAAAATCACTCCAAATGGTACTCCCAGGTACCTCCACCTCAAACACCCAAAGGTGGGCCAGAACGTTGGGCCCAGATGTGAGCTGACTTCTGGGCACTGCAGATTTCCTCAGAGCCTGACTCCTCAGGCCATAATAGAAATGAGTCAATGGCTTAGTCACTGCTTGGCATGTAACAGAGGTTAGATTAGGAGAGAAACTGAACCCAGAAGCAGAGTCTGGTCTGAAAAAAACCCCAACTATTCCATCTTTCCTTGGTTGCTAGAAATCCCCACTTGCTCCAAAGCGGTCCCCTCTTCAGGGGATGGCAGCTGGGGTTAGGATGTCCAAGATGAAATCTGCCCTGTGTTTAAAGAAATCTTAGATAAGGGCTTCTTTCCAAACACCAGTGGAAAGAACTAGAACCCTGGGGTCAAAAACAGAAGTCAATCCCAAGACCCAGTTCAGCCACACACCAGCTGTGTGTCCTTGGGAAAGTCACCTTATACAACTAGGCCTTAATTTTCTCAACATAAAATGGTACAAACTGATGCCTACTTGGCAGGATTTTGTGAGGCTAAAAAACAAGATCAACATGTAAAGCAAGGTACATAGCACACAGTAGGCCCTCAATAAATAGTTGCTGGATATTTATCAGGTTCCGCTGGTAGCTCAGATATTAAAGAATCCACCTGCAATGCAGGAGACCTGGGTTCGATCTCTGGGTCAGGAAGATCTCCTGGAGAAAGGAGTGGCTAACCACTCCAGTTTTCTTGCCTAAAGAATTCCATGGACCGAGGAATTCCAGCTGAGCTATTTAAAATCCTAAATGATGATACTGTTACAGTGCTGCATTCAAAATGTCAGCAAATTTAGAAAACTCAGCAGTGGTCACAGGACTGGAAAATGTCAGCTTCATTCCAATCCCAAAGAAAGGCAATGCCAAAAAGTGTTCAAACTACTGTACAATTGCACTTATTTCACATACTAGCAAGGTAATGCTCAAAATCCTCCAAGCGAGGCTTCAGCAGTTTGTGAATTGAGAACTTCCAGATGCATAAGTGGAAAAGGCAATGGCACCCCACTCCAGTATTCTTGCCTGGAAAATCCCATGGATGGAGGAGCCTGGTGGGCTGTAGTCCATGGGGTCGTGAAGAGTCAAACAGGACTGAGCGACTTCCCTTTCCCTTTTCACTTTAATGCATTGGAGAAGGAAATGGCAACCCACTCCAGTGTTCTTGCCTGGAGAATCCCAAGGACGGGGGAGCCTGGTGGGCTGCCGTCTATGGGGTCGCACAGAGTCAGACACGACTGAAGCGACTTAGCAGCAGCAGCAGCAGCAGATGCATAAGTTGGATTTAGAAAAAGCAGAGGAACCAAGATCAAATTGCCAACATGCATTGGATCATAGAAAAAGAGAGTTCCAGAAAAACATCTACTTCTGCTTCATGTTCTCTCCCCCATCCTCTGAGTGGATACAGGAGACTCCAAGGCCCTAGATGAGAGAAAAGAGCCTGAAGATGAAAAGAATCTGGGCCAGGAATCATCCCATGAACAATCATCTCAGTGACTAGGAATACCTATGTTGGGCCAACATATGAGCAAGAAATATACTTTTGTAGTATTAATCTACTGGATTTCAGGATTTGATTCAGCATCTGGAGAATCCAATTCCTATGATAAAGTGGACCAAATGAATAAAATGAACTTGGCTGCTCCAGGGATTTGAGAGATAGATATTCCACCTACAAATGAATTACTGTGACTTCAAAATTGCCATAAAGGAAAAGCTTGTGGGGAATTAACCTAGGAGGTACTATCCATAATAATATTCACCATTTCTGAGAGCTTTCTTATGCCACACACTGTGTTAAGCATTGCTAATACCTTATCTCAGATACACTTCATAATAACCATAAACAATATTAGTAAGCCCATCTTACCAAGAAGGGAACTGAGGTCAGTGAAATTAAGGAACATTTTCTCATTTTCACAGCAGAGAACTGACTCTATGTCATGAGACACTGATGGCTCCATTTTATCCAGAGATGGGGGAGGAATATGCCCTAGGGTCCTCTGGGAGCTGACAGTGGACAGGAGGGTCCCCAGATCACTGAGTACAGAAATTAGAGAATGATATCATTTCCAGATGGCAGCGGAAAGCCAGTGTTCAGACTTCAAAATATTTGCCACAGGTCAGCCCTGCCCACTGTCTCATGCTTTACTGAGATATTTTATTTATTTATTACCTATATCCAGCTGATGCATATTCACATCTGTGGGTTTGAAAGCCTTCCCCTACCTTTTTAAGTCAACCACTAAATGACTGTCTTTTGAACTCTCACTGTGTGAACTCAGGCAAGTTATTTAACCTCTCTGAGCACCATTGCTCCCATCCAAAGTATAAAGATAACAAAGTGCCAACTCCCTTGGGTTGTTGTAAAAATTAAACAATGTGATACATGTGAAGTGCTTGCCTTGGCATATGCTCAGTCAGTTGTGTATATGCCAGTATGTATATGCACGTACAAATATGCTGTGTGCCCACCTAAAACAGAGATAACATTAACTCCTTTGGTACCAAGAGAACTGACTAAAATAACATACTTCCAGTCAGGATAGCATCTTGCACAAAGAAAACTTTCAAATAATCTTAGCTGTTAATAGTATTTCAAGTCACCCACCATCGGCATTGAACATGGATGAAGAAGTTCCTGGTTTGAGTTCTGGGTCTCCTGGGTAGCAGCCTCAGCCAGGGCAGCTGAACTATCTATGCCTTAATCAACATGGGGATAATGATGGTCACTGCAGAGGATTTTTCTAAAAGCATTGACTAATGTATAAAAATACTCTACAGATCGGAGAAGGCAATGGCACCCCACTCCAGTACTCCTGCCTGGAAAATCCCATGGACGGAGAAGCCTGGAAGGCTGTAGTCCGTGGGGTCGCTGAGGGTCGGACACGACTGAGCGACTTCACTTTCACTTTTCACTTTCATGCATTGGAGAAGGAAATGGCAACCCACTCCAGTGTTCTTGCCTGGAGAATCCCAAGGACAGGGGAGCCTGGTGGTCTTCCATCAATGGGGTCACACAGAGTCGGACACGACTGAAGTGACTTAGCAGCAGCATTCTACAGATAGAAACAAACTTTTTAAATGTGTGTAATTAGAGTTACTTAGGGACATATCCTCTATTCTTATTATTAACAGGAAGAAGAGTTTGCTTTGTTAGTAGTCCCCCAGTACCCAACACAATGACTGGCACATCGTAGGTACTCAATAAATGCTGAACAACCAAATGAATGAACAAATGTATGAATGAATGGGTTGCATGTCTGGGACTATTTTAAGCTTCCAGAACTCAGGGTTATTGTCTCTGATGCAAATTTCTTTTGGAATAATTATCTGTATAATCCACTGGCCCAGGGCCACTAGCTTGGTTTTCAATAACAATAATGAGGACTTTTCAACCCTTTCCGATAAACATAACAATAATAATAATTGAATGCTTTACTTTGAAAAGACCTTAACATCTATCATTTCATTCTATTCTGTCAGCACCCTTATAAAAGCAAGAGTTATTATTTTCATTTTGCAAATGGAAAAAAAATTGAGGCTGATAAAGGAAATTCAATTTTTACAATTCTGCAAGCCAGTGGCCTGTCTGGAATTTCTAGAAGAAACTTTATTTCAGTTATTCTTTCCCTTCCTCAGAAATCTGGCATCTTGATTTAGGGATTTGGAAAAATGCCATCATTGTCAGTGTTCCTCAGTGTTCATTCCAGGGTGGATATTTGCTCTACTATAAGAGGTAAATGGCATCATCTTCTATACCATTGTCCAATCTAGAAATCTGGAAATTATCCTGGGTTCCTCCTTGTGTCTTATGCCCCTCCAGTCCATAGCCCACACATTATTCCACTCTGGCATGTGCATTCACAAACCAGTCACCAAGTTTTGTCCATTCTTCCTCTAGATCATCTCTAGAAACTTTTTGTCCGTCTCTACCATTCCTGCAGTAGATGAGGACACCATCACTTCCCATCTGGATGACTTCAATTTTCTGATTGACCGCTTTCCTTCCATCCTAGCTGCTCTGACAATTCCCCACATTCTCAGTGGTCTTTTAAATATATATATATATATATATATATATTCTATGTCATCACCTTAAGATGGAATATAAACTCTTCTCACAGCCTTGGAGAGAATCCAAACTCTTCACATGACCCACTGGCCCTTCAAGATCTGCCCTCTGCCCTCCTGACTTCCTCTCTGACTACGATCCTCTCATACATTCCCACCACAGAGAAGTCCTTGAAATTTCTAGAGTGTTCCCTGCCCTCTCTTACCTCTGACCCTTCACACACATTGTCCCCTCCTCTCTATATCATTCTGTTCCCCAAGGCCTGCTTCCCTTCTATATCGTCTTATTCTCCAAGACTTGTCACAAATATCTCAGACTCAACTTTCCCGTGTTCTTGCAATCCCCTTATTCATGCATTCAACACTTGTTGCTATTTACATGGTCCCATCACCAGCTGTGAGAGCTAAATAAGGTTGCATTGAGCCACTATTTCTCAATGAATTTTACTCCTTCCCAAAGCACTTCCAAATACTCTGAATTCCAGGGCAATATAACTTCATAGGTTCCTCTGACAGACCACATTGTGCCCACTGGGAAACTCAAGCTTTTCTCCAGTTTTCACATTAGAAAACCAGTCTCACTGATACAAAAGGGATTGTTTGACTGTCCTATAATATTTGGAGGTTCCCATAGAGGGAGTTTGGGGCCTGTGGCTCAGATGGTAAAGAATCTGCTGCAGTGCAGGGGACCCAGGTTCAATCTCTGGGTCAGGAAGATCCTCTGTAGAAGGAAATGACAACTCACACCAGTATTCTTGCCTGGATAAGTCCATGGGCAAAGGAACCTTGCAGGCTACAGTCCATGGGTTTGCGGAGTTGGACACAACTGAGCAACTAACACATGCACCAAGAGAGGTATTTCAAGATGCTATGTAGAAGCACATATCCTTCTGCCACTTTTCTGGAACATTCTGCATTTAGATGCCCTTCACACTCACCCTCCTTATATCTTGCAAAACAGCCTAACAAATCCCATCCAAAATGTTAGCCAGTAGCCACATACAACTACTGAACACTTGAAATGTGGCCAGTCCAAATGAAGATTTGCCATAAATGTAGAAAATACACTAAATTTCAAAAACTTCATACACAAAAAGAATGCAAAGATATCATTGATAATTTTAATATGATAATATTTGGATACATTAAATTAAATTATTTCACATTTTTTTAAATTTTTGATGTGGTTACTAGAAAATTTAAAACTTTGTATGTAACCTAAATTGTATTTCTATTAGATAGCATTTATCTACACCACTGGGCTCACCAATGGCAGTTGTTTTCTCAGGAAAAATTCCAATGCCAGGTTTTAAAGTGATGTTTAATATCTTTCTCCCCTTCGTACACTATACGGTGAAAACACTATAACACAAAAGTTCATCTTCTCATAGTTTATTTTCCCAGTGATAAAGTAAGAGGGGGTTGTTCATTTGACAAACAGTTCTGGAACTTCACAATACAACTGGTACTAGGGATTTGAGGTGAATGAAATAACATAGAACCCACCCTCAGGGCTGGATCCAGAAGAACTTTATGATCCCTTCTATTTCTAAAATATTCAAGTCACCTCAAACCTTCAATTTTCAGTTGCACAATCTAGAATTCCTCCACTTGTGGTCCAAACATGAAGTCAGAGTCTTGGAACTTGAGAAATGTTTTTCCATAGACGTTCCATTGTAAAACATGAAATATAGGCCTTAGACGACTATATTTTTTAATTGATAATTACAGTAATATATTATTATTCTGCAAACACTATACATTTTTAAGAATTGTCTCATTTAATTTTCAAATCAACCATGAGAGTTCAACATTAATATATTGGCTTTTCAGATGAAGGAACTGACATTCAAAGAAGTTTAGCAACTGTCCAAGTTCACACAGCGTAAAATACTAAAACTGGTTCTTGAATTGTACAGATGTGGAGGAGAGGAGGGCTGAAAACCATAGCATGTGTCATTAAACCCAAGTAGAATTGGAGGAAAAAACTCTTCTTCCTTTCCCTCTACTGGACACTCCATTAGATTTTCTTGCCTTCTCTGTTGGAATTTGATCCAGAGCATGAAAGCTGTTAAGAATCCTGAAACAAATGGGACTTTTTCTCTTACAACTTGTAGCTTACAAAGGATGGAAAATCCAACATACCCTGATTTAAGCCAAACAAAGATGGAGACAGAGTCAGAATTATTGCCTCAGCAATTACAAAGTTTATGGATATTTGGCTTCCAGCATAGCTTGCAGTAGTTCAACCCATGTCATCAGGCCCTGGTTATCTATCCATTTCTTGGCATCTTGTTCTCCTGATTCCCTCTCCTGTGCTCTATGATCCTACAGCTTCTATCCTTCATAGCAGTAAGACTTCCCTTCCCTACCTGCTGCTGGGTGTGCGCTCAGTAGTGTCTGACTCTGTGACCGCCAGGCTCCTCTGTCCATGGGATTTTCCAGACAACAATACTGGTCTTGTTGCCATTTCCTACTCCAGGGAATCTTCCCAACCCAGAGATCAAACCCGTGTCTCGGGTCTTCTACATTGCAGATGGATTTTTTACCACTGCACCTCCTGGGAGACCTCACTTCCCTAGAGATGCTGCCAAAGCTTCATAATTAGCTCTGATTGGCTGTGAGTCATGTGTTCATTTATGAACTCTTTGTGGCAAGCAGAATGAAATGCTCTGGCTGGCCAAACTAGATCACATGTTCACTCTGACCTGGGGAATATAATCAGTCCCACTCAAACCACTGGCCTGAATTGAGGGAGGAGTAATTCCTCAAAGGAAATCTGCTGTTACCAGGGGAGGCAACTGCTGCTGCTGCTAAGTCGCTTCAGTCGTGTCTGACTCTGTGCGACCCCATAGACGGCAGCCCACCAGGCTCCTCTGTCCCTGGGATTCTCCAGGCAAGAACAATGGAGTGGGTTGCCATTTCCTTCTCCAGTGCATGACAGTGAAAAGTGAAAGTGAAGTCGCTCAGTCGTGCCTGACTCTTAGTGACCCCGTGGACTGCAGCCTACCAGGCTCCTCCATCCATAGGATTTTCCAGGCAAGAGTACTGGAGTGGGGTGCCATTGCCTTCTCCAAGGGGAGGCAAAAGAACAGACAAAACCCACAAACATCAACTGTGGGTGTTATGACCAGTATGCAGGTAAACTGGCTCTCAGAAAACAAACAGACCCTGATTTATAACATTTGAAGATGTCATTGATGTAAATAATCTCACCATGGCTAATTTTAAGCTACCAACAGTTTAACAACTCCTTCTAAAATTCCCTAATATTTAACAGTGTGTTCTCTTAAGCAAGTCAGAGGTGACTTCATCATGCCACTACATCCTCCAAAGGAAGAAGAGAAGAACCCTTCAAGAGGAGGTATTTATAATAGGAAAGGGATTTCTTAATCCCTTTTTTATTTGGTATTTTATTAAATAAAAGCGTAAGTATACTCTGAGAAGATGTCCTTCCTCTAATCCCTAGAGCTCAGGGAGAAGCAGGTGACAGCTCCAGTGACCTCAGGGTAACCAGTTCTAATTCTTCAGATACTGTCAGAAGCTCCACCATCCATTTATGCAGAATCTCTCCACAACAACACTTATTGCCCACACTAAAGCTCCTCTTTCTACCTTAGGATTTGGGTTTAATGTTATTATCAAAACACCAATTCACAGAAGATTCTGCTTTCTGTGAATATCTGTTGTCACTGGTTAGAAACCACTCAGACCCAAGTTATTTCCCATCTTGCTCAAATTAACAGCAAAGAGACACCATGGCCAAGTTCTTCTAAACAACATTTAAGAAACTGAGATGTTTCCTTAAATGGGCAGGCAGATGAGAACTCACCATAACAACCATGAGTACCAGGAAGTGCAATGCATATTGCAAACGTGGAGGTAGCTGTATTAGTCTGGGTTCTCAGAGAAATAGAATCAATAGGAGATAGATATGGATACCAGTTGAACTATTTCAAATCCTAAAAGATGATGCTGTGAAAGTGCTGCACTCAATATGCCAGCAAATTTGGAAAACTCAGCAGTGGCCACAGGACTGGAAAAGGTCAGGTTTTATTCCAATCCCAAAGAAAGGCAATGCCAAAGAATGCTCAAACTACTGCACAATTGCACTCATCTCACATGCTAGTAAAGGAATGCTCAAAATTCTCCAAGCCAGGCTTCAGCAATATGTGAACTGTGAACTTCCAGATGTTCAAGCTGGTTTTAGAAAAGGCAGAGGAACCAGAGATCAAATTGCCAACATCTGCTGGATCATGGAAAAAGCAAAAGAGTTCCAGAAAAACATCTATTTATGCTGTATTGACTATGTCAAACCCTTTGACTGTGTGGATCACAATCAACTGTGGAAAATTCTGAAAGAGATGGGAATACCAGACCACCTGACCTGCCTTTTGAGAAACCTATATGCAAGCCAGGAAGCAACAGTTAGAACTGGACATAGAACAACAGAATGGTTCCAAATAGGAAAAGGAGTACATCAAGGTTGTATATCATCACCCTGCTTATTTAACTTATATGCAGAGTACATCATGAGAAACGCTGAGCTGGAAGAAGCACAAGCTGGAATCAAGATTGCTGGGAGAAATAACAATAACCTCAGATATGCAGATGACACCACCCTTATGGCAGAAAGTGAAGAGCAACTCAAAAGCCTCTTGATGAAAGTGAAAGAGGAGAGTGAAAAAGTTGGCTTAAAGCTCAACATTCAGAAAATGAAGATTATGGCATCTGGTCCCATCACTTCATGAGAAATAGATGGGAAAACAGTGGAAACAGTGTCAGACTTTATTTTTGGGGGGCTCCAAAATCACTGCAGATGGTGATTGCAGCCAGGAAATTAAAAGACGCTTACTCCTTGGAAGGAAAGTTATGACCAACCTAGATAGCATATTGAAAAGCAGAGACATTACTTTGCCAACAAAGGTCCGTCTAGTAAAGGCTATGGTTTTTCCTGTGGTCATGTATGGATGTGAGAGTTGGACTGTGAAGAAAGCTGAGCGCCGAAGAATTGATGCTTTTGAACTGTGGTGTTAGAGAAGACTCTTGAGAGTCCCTTGGACTGCAAGGAGATCCAACCAGTTCATTCTAAAGGAGATCAGCCCTGGGTGTTCTTTGGAAGGAATGATGCTAAAGCTGAAACTCCAGTACTTTGGCCACCTCATGCGAAGAGTTGACTCACTGGAAAAGACTCTGATGCTGGGAGGGATTGGGGGAAGGAGGAAAAGGGGACAACAGAGGATGAGATGGCTGGATGGCATCACTGACTCAATGGACGTGAGTTTGAGTGAACTCTGGGAGATGGTGATGGACAGGGAGGTCTGGCATGCTGCTATTAATGGGGTCACAAAGAATCGGACATGACTGACCAACTGGACTGAACTGAACTGAACTCCTTGGAAGGAAAGTTATGACCAACCTAGATAGCATATTCAAAAGCAGAGACATTACTTTGCCAACAAAGGTCCGTCTAGTCAAGGCTATGGTTTTTCCAGTGGTCATGTATGGATGTGAGAGTTGGACTATGAAGAAAGCTGAGCACCGAAGAATTGATGCTTTTGAACTGTAGTGTTGGAGAAGACTCTTGAGAGTCCATTGGACTGCAAGGAGATCCAACCAGTCCATCCTAAAGAGATGAGTCCAGGTTGTTCATTGAAGGACTGATGCCAAAGCTGAAACTCCAATACTTCAGCAACCTCATGTGAAGAGTTGACTCATTGGAAAAGACTCTGATGCTGGGAGGGATTGGGGGCAGGAGGAGAAGGGGATGACAGAGGATGAGATGGCTGGATGGCATGACCGACACGATGGACTTGAGTTTGTGTAAACTCCAGGAGTTGGTGATGGACAGGGAGGCCTGGCGTGCAGCAATTCATGGGGTCACAAAGAGTCAGACACGACTGAGTGACTGAACTGAATTGAACTGAACTGATAGATATCTATGATAAAGAATTGGCTCACATGATTATGAAAGATAAAAATTTTAAGATAAGCCATTGGCAAACTGGAGATCCATAAAACTCAGTGATTTAAGTTCCAGTCCAAGTCTGAGGGTTGATTGTATAATTTTTAATCTGAATCCAGAGGCAGAAGACTGGTGTCCCAGCTCAAAGACAGCCCAGTAGAAAGGATGCTTTCTTTCTTACTCAATTATTTATTCAGGCTTTCAGCAGATTGGATGAGGCCCACCTACTTTGGGGAGGGCATTCTGCTCTACTGTCTTATTATTCAAATGCTAATCTCATACAAAAACACCTTCACAGACTCACCCAGAAGTGTTTAACCTAATGTCTGGGCACCCCCATGGCTCAGTCAAGTTGACACATAAAATTAAGTATCAAAGAAGCTACTTCCCCTATATTCCAAGTGTTCAGCAACAGTATATTAGTCTGAGACCTTATATTATGCATTTTATAGTGGAGTTCTGTAGAGAAATATCACACAAGTTCAATCCTCCTCACTTCCTCATGTTTGGATTCCAAGTGAGTGGAGTGATTCTTAGGTTGCACCACTGAATATCGGAAATTTGATGTTTTTATGCTGGATGTCTTCATCCAGAGGGTTAGCATAACAAAACAAGAACTCAGCTTTTGAGTTTGGATCAGTTCAGGTCAGTTCAGTCACTCAGTCGTGTCCAACTCTTTGCAACCCCATGGACTGCAGCACACCAGACTTCCCTGTCCATCACCAACTCCCAGAGTCTGCTCAAATATGTCCATCAAGTTGGTGATGCCATCCAACTATCTCATCTTCTCTCATCCTCTTCTCCTCCTTCCTTAAATCTTTCCCAGAATCAGGGTCTTTTCCAGTGAGTCCCCTTTTCCCATCAGGTAGCCAAAGTATTGGAGCTTCAGCTTCAGGTGAACAGAACCCAGACTAAAACCTTCTAATGAATATTTAGGACTGATTTCTTTTAGGATTGACTGGTTTAATCTCCTTGCAGTCCTTGGGTTCGGATAGACCTGGGTATACATCCCATCACTACCACTTTCTAGCTGAGTGGCTCTGAGCATATCTCTTTTAATGTCTCTGAACTTAAGTTTCATATCTATGTGCTGGGAATAATAACAGCACTTCTTCCCAGAGAATAATGGTTTGAGAAAATACAAAGAATTTTAGCACTGGGGCTCCCAGTTGATAGGCTCCCAAGTAGTAACAAATAATTTTTGAATCTCAATATTATTCCCTTATTGAAAATGCCCCCATGACTTAGGTGTTAAGCCACTGAAGAGAAGGTTGATAAACACATGAGCTGTGTCTAAGGGGGTCTATAAAAGAGGCTGTCTCATAGCCTGTTTGCTTTAAAGAATGCAAGACTTCAACTAGGTAAGTTTTAAACTTCTTTTGCTGTGAAGTGCTTCTTTCTGTCAGCATTTATTATAATCTATTACACTAGGTGCTGTAGAGGTCACAAAAGAAATAGAAGAGACGGAAGATGAGGAAATGCAGTGATCAGTGTGAATTTAGAGCCCAGCTCTATAATTTTTTTTTCCCCCAACTCTACTACCTTTTGAATGTGTGACTTTGGGCAGGTTATCTAACCTCATCAAGAAAATGAAAATTGTCCCTATCTAACAGTATGATTTTGAAGATTCAGTGAGATAATGCCTGAAAATATCTAGAATTTAGTTAAGAACAACGTTAGAACTCCTCTGCCCACAGGTGGGAGCTGATTTTCTAGGAGAGAAAATAAGATACACAGAGAAGCCATTTGTATTATGTTTACAATGGACCGGAATTTGCATGCTGATTTATCGTGTTCTTCACCTTGTTACTGTCACAGCAAAAAAAAAAAAAAAAAAACAAAACACGATACTTTCCCCGCCTCCACCCATGCTGGAATAAAAGGACTTTGTTGGGGGAAAAATGCAGCCCCATCAAGGAATCAAGCTGAAGTGATCTTAGAGAGGTGTAACGAGAGTGAAGGGAGCACTAAGAGCAGAGAGGGGAGTATCCTAAGACTGGGAGCACCCGGTGAGGGGCGGGGAGGCTATCCTCAAGAGAAGAGTCCTGGACCCTAAGGAATCAAGTCACTCCACCCTAAGGAATCAAGACCCCACCCAGAAAAAAAACAACTTCCAGAGTCTCTTCCTTTGAGCCTGGGCAGCCTAGGTGAGCATAGCTAATTCCCAAGCGCCTCCAGCGATCAGAGGACCAACTGTCAGCTAGGGTACCCACAAAAGCAACCTCAGATGGAGATCTCTGAGGATCAAGAATGAGCCTTTCTTCAATTTTCTTTAGCCTGTGGAGTTCTTTTAAAATCCCAGTGGGAAGACAGACTGAACTCCACCAACCAAACAGATGAGCCTTGAGGATCGATTTGATTTGTTGCAGTAATAATGATAATATATTTCTTGAATCTGAATGCCATTTATAGGTAAGGCTTTGCTAAACATGTTCACTCATATTCTGTCTAGCAAACGTTAATCAGGCAACAAATTGTCCAAATTACCCTATGAGACAGGCTTCAATACTTCCACCTAACAGAGAAAGAAACTGAGGCTACAAGATTACAACAAATTGTTTTAGATCACAATTAGTGAGAAATGGTTAAAGGACATTTATAGCACCGACTATATATTTGACACAGGGTAGGTGGTTAATACATATGTGTTGAATTGATGACTGAATGAACAAAATAGGTAACTTCTCAGTAAAATCCAATTGAAATAAAACTGGATAACAATAATAGCTGGCATGTGCCAAAATTGTTTTAGAACTAGACTCATCTAATCCCCAGACAAACCCTAAGAGATATGCTGTCTCTGTTCTACAGATGAAAAAGCCAAAGCCAGAAAAGTTCGGATGTTTGCTCTGTTAATTGCCTAGGAAGTGGCAAAGTCAGCATTTAAACTCAGTATGTCACTTGGCTCCATAGGCCAAGTGTTTAAGTGCTGTATTACCTAGTGTCTGGATGGGATACGGAGTGAAGGAACAATCCTAGGAATTGGCACAACAGGACCTCACTTTTTCTTTCTAAGATTGGGAAACAGGTAACATGAAGGTTAAGAGCAAGAGCTCTGGAGAGAGAAAAACTTAACCCCAGCTCCCAGCTCCAACACTTTCTAACTCTGTGATCTCAGTCAAGTAACTTTGTTCTTCTGGGACCCAGTAAGCTAGAGGTGACAATCAATTGTGGAGAGAGGCAAATGTTACAGCCCCTAACTCAGCACACAGGACCTGGTGTAATGGCAATAAATGGTGTTAATCATAATAATAAAAGCAGTAGCTAGAATGGCAGTTATGATAATGATGTTGATGATACCAGTGATGAGGAAGGAGGAGGAGGAGGTGGAGGTGGGGAAGAGGAGTCCCTTCCAGGAAGAAGGGACTTCTAAGATGGGTTTTGAAGATAGAGAGGGATACAAAGTCAGAGAAGAGAATATTCCCCAAATTGGGCAAGGGCATCAGGGAGGATAGTACATCAAAAGACACAGACATTAACTTTGGAACCCACTCTTTGCCAAGCATGTGCTGGACACCAGGGAGAGGAGAGCCCCAGACAGGCAGATGAAGAGGCAGCCCCCTGCCAACCCAAGGCCCAGCAGCTTAGCCCCTACAGTCTACAGCCGTTTTTCAGCAAGTCTGTTATTACAGCCCAGATGACTTCACTTGGAGACATTGGATGGCACACACAACAAGACTGAATTTCCAGCCACATCCTCCACATCCATTTTGGCACAGATGCTATTTGCAGGGACCAGTCAGAAGTGTCATCTTAAATGCAACTCCCTTGATTGGAGTAACATCCTCCCAGGGCCTTGAGTGCCTCAGTACACGCAGACAGACACTGCTTGTGCTTGAAGTGTTAGGTTTGCCTGAAGCAGTTGAGCAGAGACCCAAATTCAGAAAACAATTTGCCGTTCATACGGAGCTATCACTCAGAAATGCACTAACCGGATTTGGAGCTTTCAC
This sequence comes from Bos grunniens, assembly GCF_055505025.1. Classification (NCBI taxonomy): domain Eukaryota; kingdom Metazoa; phylum Chordata; class Mammalia; order Artiodactyla; family Bovidae; genus Bos; species Bos grunniens. Next base: position 25,051,688 of record NC_141189.1, read on the forward strand.
TCAGAAATGCACTGACCGGATTTGAAGAATCAAGGCCATCACCTGTGGCTCCTTATTGCTCTACTTAGATTGGATGACCTTGAGACATGGGGCTTCCAAGGTTCAGGGTCTAATAACATTTTTGTTGACTAAACAAAGACCCCATGCACTGGGGCCAGGAACCAGAGAAGCCAGCATAAGAATCTCAAAGCCAGGAGAAGACAGAATGAGTCTCATGCTTCCTCCTCCCTCTTCTGTCAATGGGATTTCCACTTGTTGCAGTCGTTAAAGACCTTGGTTGTTCAAATCATGGTCCATGGAAAAGCAGTGGTAGCATCATCTAGGAACTTGTTAGAAATGCAGAATCTTAGGCCTTATCCCAGCCTTGCTGAATCAAAATCTGTATTAAGCAAGATCCCAGGTGATTCTTGGGCACATCACAATGTGAGAGGCATGGTTTGGAATGAATCACAGCCTCTGAACTCATGTGCATAGCTGAAAACACATCACTGTAGACTTAACTAAAGGCAAAGCAGTCATACGTTTATGAAAGAATCAGGACAGCTACATTTATCAAGGGACCCTGGCATACCAAGGATAATCCACTTCCCTTCTCCCACTTTCCAGATTCAGCACTGAGACTCAGAGAGGTAATGCAACTTTCACAAGGTTATCCATCAGGTAAGTGACAGAGCTGGGCCAGTTCTGGTTTATCCCCAGACCAGGGGATATGGCTCACTTTCCCAGAGCACATGGCCATAGGCTATATTATCAAGGAAGATGGAAATGGTTATTGGATGGGACACCAACAGTGTCAGCCACATCTGGACTGGAAGAGTAGACTCTATTCACAAAGCCCTGACACTCATGAAATGAGGGACATGTCTCTCAAGAGAGAGCAGTCATTGCCTCAAAGAAGGGAGGGTCTAAAGGAGGTAATGATTCCTCTGCTAGTGTCTGGGTACCCAAGTGCTAGTTCTGATCTATTGCCTGTCCTCATAATAGTACAGGAAGGAAGGGAACTGATTTTGTTCGGTGCTTGAACCACCTGATCTCACTTCATCCTCAAATAGGTCCTGTCATTGTTCTCACTATACAGATGAGTAATGTGTGGTTTGTAAAGTGAAAGTGAAAGTCGCTCAGTCGTGTCCGACCCTTCAGGACCCCATAGACTATACAGTCCATGGAATTTTGCAGGCCAGAATACTGGAATGGGTAGCCTTTCCCTTCTCCAGGGGATCAAGGTGATATCAATTCCCCAAAGACAGCTGAGACTCAGATCCCCTCTGGTACAACAGCAGAACCCAAGCCCATCTTACAATATGACACAAAAGATGATAATGTCCTGAACAGCAAAAGAAATGATAAAGGAGATAAACAGAGGAGACCTCACAGAAGGAGAATCTGCCTGTCTGGGTCTTTCTTTAATATTGCAAAGGCAATATTAAAGGTCATTCTGAAATTTAAAGTTGACCACTGTTAAGCATGGTCAAGTGACTCATCATCCTTGTCAAAGTTAATTGTTTAGCATTGAATTTCCAAGGGTTGGAGAAAGAACACTTTCAATCACAGGGGATCCTGTTCAATTACATAGCATCCTCTTCCTCCACGTCCTTCTCCCTAATGTTTACAATAATTTCCAGAAGGAATATAAGTGAGATCAGAGGCAACCACCTCCAAATCAAATATCCCAGGTCCATGGGAAGATGGCCAAAAGAGCCTGCAACATCTTTTACCCACTGGAGAGGCCTAGGAAACACACCCCCCTCCCACCCCATTCCGCAGATGCTATTACTCACCTGACATCCACACACTCTCTTTTCATCTCACCATCTTTACCTCCATTTCATCTCATGGAACTGACCATTCTTCTTAGGGCGTAACACAATTCCTCCCACCTCAACTCCCTATCTCCTCCAAAGCTGGAGAATCTTTTGGACTAAATATTTGAATATTAAGGAGGAGCTTTTCTCTCATGTAAAACTGCTAAGCCTATTTCCCAACTGACAACAAATCCAGAATGAACATTAACATGTCCTCCCCATGTACAGAACCCCAATCAAAATTAACGCATCTACAGAAAAGCATCACCACAGTTAGTGGTGATGGTCTTCTAACTGCTCATTCGATTCTCTATTGATTGAGCGTTCACATCTACTCTCACCTCAGTCAAACTGATCTTCCACACAACCTTCAGAGTGATGTTTTTAAAAAATCCAAATTGGATTATGTCATTATTCTGCTTAAAGCTTTCAGTGACCTCCCATTGCATTATGATAAATTCCAAACTTGTTAACATGGCCTGTGAAGTTCCACATGATTGGGTCCCTGCCTTCTTCTTACATATTCTCTGATGCTTCTTCCTAAGTAAGTATCACCCTTAGATCTGGAAAAAGAGGAGTCCTCATCCTAGGGCTGTGTCCTCACAGTGTACACAGCCCACAAACACAGAAAAATAAATTTTTAAAGAACACTAGGACAACTCTTAAAACCACTTGAGATCTGTCATTCAATTTCAGCACACGGGGGCCTATACCCTTAAAGATGCGCTCTTATGACTAACACCATTCAAGCCACAGGGAAATGCTCCCTGCATCTTTCGCTCTGTATCTTTAAAGAGGCAACTGCTTCCAAATGCCTTGAAGGATTGTCTCTGATGCCCCTGCTGATTTTGGAAACAAACACTGCTTGGAAGTCAGAGATTTCAGCATTTCACTTAGGTAAGAGAAAACGAATTAGTTGACTCGTCACATCCTTCCTCTCAGATAACACAAATGCAATACATTCTTACAAAATGAAGCAGTGTTTCCTAATAATGTCAAGCAGCCATTTTGTTGCTTCCCTTCATGTTTCAATTCATGAATCCAGAGGTACTCACAGATTAGCACAGTATTTGCAATGGTTGGACATGATAGCTCAGAAATATTTAGCAATATTAAATGATGTATATTACCCTGAAGTTTATATGTAGGTCTAGATTCTATTCAAGGCAAGCATAAAGCATGATATCTAATCTTTACATGGATAACTTGCTGAACCTTGAATGCTAAAATTAGTTAATGAGTTTGAATTTAAGTTCTTTTTAAATAATCTTATTTATTTTACTTTCTTAGCTGTGCTGTATCTTCATTGCTGCACAGGCTTTTCTCTTGCTGTGTCTAATGGGGTCTACTTTTCATTATGGTGGGCAGGCTACTCAGTGTGGTGGCTTCTCTTGTTGCGGAGCACGGGCTCTAGGGCACATGGGCTTCAGTAGGTGTGACATGGGCTTCAGTAGTTGTGACTGCAGGCTCGGGAGTTGCAGTTCCTGAGCTCTAGAGCACAGTCAATAGTTGTGGGACATGAGCTTACTTGCTCACAGCACATGGGATCTTCCCAGGCCAAGGACCAAACCCTTGTCTCCTGCATTGGCAGGCAAATTCTTTATGGCTGAGCCACCAGAGAAGCCTTTCTATTTAAGTTCTTAAAGCCTTGATTTGCTTTATTTAAATCATTTTGATTTGTATTTTGATATTCATATAATATCAATCTCAGTAGAATCCCTTGAGTTCCTCAAGTGCAATGTCCTCTTTCTTACCTCAGGCCTTTGCACATGTAGCTTCCCTCACTTGGGTCATACTTCCCCTCAGTACACTTCTGGACAACTCCTCTCACAGTTTATGAGTGAGTGGGTGAAAGTCACTCAGTCACGGCCCACTCTTTGCGACCCCATGGACTGTAACCCTGCAGGCTTCTCTGTCCATGGAATTCTCCAGGCAAAAATACTGGAGTGGGTAGGCATTCCCTTCTCCAGGGGATCTTTCTGACTCAGAGATTGAACCTTGGTCTCCTCCATTTCAGGCAGACTTCTTACCATCTGAGCCACCAGGGAAGCCTCTCACACTTTATATGTCAGCTTAAACTTCTCACTCTTTAGGAAGCCTCCTTGGTTCCTGGCTGTGTTCCTTTATCATGTATACCCATCAACTTCTTTTATCATGTATACCATACAACCTCTTTTGTTTGTTTTGGTTCAATATCTGCCGTCTCCAGTAGACTGTAAGCTCCTTGAAGGTAGAGACTGGGTCTGTCTTGTTCACACCTTTCTCTCTAGCACCTGGAAGAGAACACAGTATACATCAGATTCTCAGGAAATGTCATTCAACTAAACCAATAACTGGGCAGAGCACCAGCTCCAACCAAACTGAATTGGAATTGCTTATTTAAGTCTTTCCAGTCATGTCATGAGCCTGAGGCCAAAAACTGGCAAACCCTGGGCTACAAGTGGCCTGCAGTTTGATTAGTTAGTCCTGCAAAATACTGCCAACACCATGTCTTTAAATTTTTTAATTAACTGTCAATGTTTACACACTGGGAAATCACACTTTAAAAATCCAGGTTTTTGTCTTGTCCTGAAAAAACTAAAGATCTGGTAACATTTTCACACTGCAATGCTTCTCTGAGCTGAGATGCATCCGCTCCTACAGAGTGCTCACTTGCTCTGCCCACCACTGTCCTGATCTATTCTATCTCACTCCTTCCATTACATGCCTGTGGCTGAGAGTAACATTCCATCACCAAACATTTTCCTCTTCTCCCTGAGCTCAGAGCTATATTACATTTTGCTGCCTGCCTTGCGGGTAGGTATGGCCACGTGACTGAGTACTAGCCAATGAATTCTGATAACATGTGATGAAGATCACTTCCGGTCCCAGCCCATAAAAAACTCCTATGCAAGGTTTTCTCTCTCTTCCCTCATCTGTCATCTGAATATTTATATTCAGGGCAGTTCTGGAAGGCACATGTTAAAGATGGAAAAACCTCATCAGCCTAGGTTCCTGAAAGATTGGGTAGAAACTTCCCCACCTAACTGCTGCCCACCAGGAACACCCATTTGGGACTGTTTCATTAGAGAGTAAAACATTCTTATTGTGTGAAAGCCACTGAAATGTTGGGTTTTATTTTTCACAGCAGTTAATGTTACTCTAAGACAGCCTCCATAAGGCATTTGAATTTGGTACCCCTGCATAGGGTTTTGCTGGTAGCTCAGATGGTAAAGAATCCACCAGCAATGCTGGAGACTCAGGTTCAATCCCTGGGTCAGGAAGATCCCCTGGAGAAGGGAATGAATACCAACTCCAGTACTTTTGCCTGGAGAATTACATGGACAGAGGAGCCTGGTGGGCTACAGTCCATGGGATCCCAGAGTTGGACACAACTGAGTGACTAACACACACATATGCACACATATCTGGGCATAAGCTTTTGGAAAACAGAGATGATATCTTGCTCACTCCTTTATCTGCAAGGCCTACCAGAGTGCTGGGCCCATGATGGATGTTCAAAACATGTTTTGAGCACATTTGCTCATGAATGAATTACAGCAATACAAAGAATCCATGTAAACTGTAAGAGAGATGAGACAGGCCAACTCTACCGCACCACACTCCTTAATGGCAGCACCAGCCCTACCTATCACCAATTCCTAGCCTTGCAGTCCAGACTTCTCCTACAATACCCTCTCCAGTTGGACTCAGATCTCCCTTATCTCCCATGCTGTCATGGCCCATACCTGTGCAAAGGACAGTAGGAAGTGACATGTGGAATTGGCAGTAAGAGATAGGCACATAGTTAAAGAAGCTGCTTGGAAAATAAATTGCATGGAACCAACTGCTACTCCTACTCAAATCTCACCTGGAAACTGCTCTTGGAGTCCCTGCTTCTGCTTCCTTCTCTTGGTTGCAGAATGCCCTGGAAACAGAGTTCCATTGGTAAGAGGAAGAACAGAAGAAAATCTACCTTCAAAATCATGCATCACCAAATATTTATTACGTGACTAGCTTAGATAATAGTTGATGCTGAGCAATTTCTATGTATGCCTTCTTGTCCAGGAATGTGAATATTAACAACTCGTATTTTAGATCACAGCTTGAAAATCCCATTTAATATTGAAACACCCATGTGGTAATATGCAGGCAGGATAGGGATAGATGCATTACACAGATGCAAAAAGTTCTCAAATTTTTGCTTTATATACGCCAGGCACTATGCCTCTTGAGAAACCTGTATGCAGGTCAGAAAGCAACAGTTAGAACTGAACATGGAACAACAGACTGATTCCAAATAGGAAAAGGAGTACGGCAAGGCTGTATATTGTCACCCTGTTTATTTAACTTCTATGCAGAGTACATCATGAGAAACGCTGGGCTGGAAGAAGCACAACCTGGAATCAAGATTGCCAGGAGAAATATCAATAACCTCAGATATGCAGATGACACCACCCTTATGGCAGAAAGTGAAGAGGAACTCAAAAGCCTCTTGATGAAAGTGAAAGAGGAGAGTGAAAAACTTGGCTTAAAGCCCAACATTCAGAAAACGAAGATCATGGCATCTGGTCCCATCACTTCATGGGAAATAGATGGGGAAACAGTGTCAGACTTTATTTTGGGGGGCTCCAAAATCACTGCAGATGGTGACTGCAGCCATGAAATTAAAAGACACTTACTCCTTGGAAGGAAAGTTATGACCAACCTAGATAGCATATTGAAAAGCAGAGATATTACTTTGCCAACAAAGGTCGGTCTAGTCAAGGCTATGGTTTTTCCAGTGGTCATATGTGGATGCAAGAGTTGGACTGGGAAGAAAGCTGAGTGCCAAAGAATTGATGCTTTTGAACTGTGGTGTTGGAGAAGACTCTTGAGAGTCCCTTGGACTACAAGGAGATCCAACCAGTCCATTCTAAAGGAGATCAGCCCTGGGTGTTCTTTGGAAGGAATGATGCTAAAGCTGAAACTCCAGTACTTTGGCCACCTCATGCGAAGAGTTGACTCATTTGAAAAGACCCTGATGCTGGGAGGGATTGGGGGCAGGAGGAGAAGGGGACGACAGAGGATGAGATGGCTGGATGGCATCACCAACTCGATGGACGTGAGTTTAAGTGAACTCCGGGAGATGGTGATGGACAGGGAGGCCTGGCGTGCTGCAATTCACGGGGTCACAAAGAGTCGGATACAACTGAGCAACTGAACTGAACTGATGCTATGAACTTTGTATGCATTATTTCATTCAAAGCTCAAAACTACTCTGAGGCATTTTCTATTACCTACCATTGTGTCTATTTTACTACTGAGGACTCTGAGGCCTAAAAAGATGAAGTGACTTGCTTTGACCCATAAGATAGGAAGACTTAGAGCCACAAATTGAACCCCTGTCTGTCTGACTCTAAGGTGCTATATATTTCTTAGCTTAGTAGAATTTGAATAGTAATTGAGTTATTTTTGTTATGTATATGTCTGTCTTCTCTACTAGATTACGAGCTCCTCTAGGCAAAGACCGAGCCATAACGCTCTTCCCAGCAAGCACGGTGCCTGACACCTCCAACAGTATATATGTGATAGATGACACACAAAAAAGGAAGAGTGAGTGAGACTTTAAATGACCTGCCCACAGTCACAGACCCAGTAGCTCCCTGACTTGAGACTCAGAGTTTTGAATCCAAAAACTTTGCAATAATAGTAATGGGAATAACAATACTGATAGCTATCATTTATTGAGAACTCGCGTCAAGCATTTTTATGCCTACACTGTTTCATTTAATTATTGAAATAACCTTGTGAAATGAGTATAATAATACCCTCATTTTGAAACAGAGACTCAATGAGATTAAATAACTTGCCCAAGATCACCCAGCTAACTAAAATCAAAGACTCAGTTTGTCATATCTGGGTGACTTAACACTTCACACCTTACTTCTCTGAGAGTTGGACCCAGTCTCTGTAACTGTTCCAAGCTGATTGAATCTTTCCAAACCATGACTTTCCACATTTGACTATAAGAACCTCACTACTCAGATGGAGCTGAGATGGAGTTCCACCTCCAGAGGAAGCCCCTTAGATAAGAAGAATGCTCCTCAGAATTATACCAGAGGGGCCAGTAGCAGGAGCTTCTGCACCAGGCAGACCACGTTCCAATGCTCTGCTGCTTTCTAGCTGCATAAGTAGTTAGAAGAAAGAAAGGATTTACTGCAGGCTATTATTTCTCTATTTAGTGTGGTCTTCAGATAGATTATATTCTTTGCAGCCAAAGATGGTCAGCAAAAACAAAACTGGGAGCTGACTGTGGTTCAGATCATGAACTCCTTATTGCCAAATTTAGACTTAAATTGAAGAAAATAGGGAAAACCACTAGACCATTCAGGCATGACCTAAATCAAATCCTTTATAATTATACAGTGGAAGTGAGAAATAGATTTAAGGGACTAGATCTGATAGACAGAGTGCCTGATGAACTATGGACTGAGGTTCGTGACATTGTATAGGAGATAGGGATCAAGCCCATCCCCATGGAAAAGAAATGCCAAAAAGCAAAATGGCTGTCTGAGGAGGCCTTACAAATAGCTGTGAAAAGATGAGAAGCAAAAAGCAAAGGAGAAAAGGAAAGATATAAGCATCTGAATGCAGAGTTCCAAAGAATAGCAAGAAGAGATAAGAAAGCCTTCCTCAGCGATCAATGCAAAGAAATAGAGGGAAACAACAGAATGGGAAAGACTAGAGATCTCTTCAAGAACATTAGAGATACCAAGGGAACATTTCATGCAAAGATGGGCTCAATAAAGGACAGAAATGGTATGGACTTAACAGAAGCAGAAGATATTAAGAAGAAGTGGCAAGAATACACAGAAACTATACAAAAAAGATCTTCATGACCCAGATAACCACGATGGTGTGATCACTCACCTAGAGCCAGACATCCTGGAATGTGAAGTAAAGTGGGCCTTAGGAAGCATCACTATGAACAAAGCTAGTGGAGGTGATGGAATTCCAGTGGAGCTATTTCAAATCCTGAAAGATGATGCTGTGAAAGTGCTGCACTCAATATGCTAGCAAATTTGGAAAACTCAGCAGTGGCCACAGGACTGGAAAAAGTCACTTTTCATTCCAATCCCAAAGACAGGCAATGCCAAAGAATACTCAAACTACAGCACAATTGCACTCATCTCACAGGTTAGTAAAGCAATGCTCAAAGTTCTCCAAGCCAGGCTTCAGCAATATGTGAACTGTGAACTTCCAGATATTTGAGCTGGTTTTAGAAAAGGCAGAGGAAACAGAGATCAAACTGCCAACATCCACTGAATCATGGAAAAAGCAAGAGAGTTCCAGAAAAACATCTATTTCTGCTTTATTGACTATGCCAAAGCCTTTGACTGTGTGGATCACAATAAACTGTGGAAAATTCTGAAAGAGATGGGAATACCAGACCACCTGACTTGCCTCCTGAGAAACTTGTATGCAGGTCAGCAAGCAACAGTCAGAACTGGACATAGAACAACAGACTGGTTCCAAATAGGAAAAGGAGTACGTCAAGGCTATATATTGTCACCTTGCTTATTTAACTTATATGCAGAGTACATCATGAGAAACGCTGGGCTGGAATAAGCACAAGCTGGAATCAAGATTGCTGGGAGAAATATCAATAACCTCAGATATGCAGATGACACCACGCTTATGGCAGAAAGTGAAGAGGAACTCAAAAGCCTCTTGATGAAGGTGAGAGAGGAGAGTGAAAAAGTTGGCTTAAAGCTCAAAATTCAGAAAACAAAGATCATGGCATCAAGTCCCATAACTTCATGGGAAATAGATGGGGAAACAGTGGAAACAGTGTCAGATTTTATTTTAGGGGGCTCCAAAATCACTGCAGATGGTGACTGCAGCCATGAAATTAAAAGACACTTACTCCTTAGAAGGAAAGTTATGACCAACCTAGGTAGCATATTCAAAAGCAGAGACATTATTTTGCCAACAAAGGTCCATCTAGTGAAGGCTGTGGTCTTTCCAGTGGTCATGTATGGATGTGAGAGTTGGACTGTGAAGAAAGCTGAGCACCAAAGAATTGATGCTTTTGAACTGTGGTGTTGGAGAAGACTCTTGAGAGACCCTTGGACTGCAAGGAGATCCAACCAGTCCATCTGAAAGGAGACCAGTCCTGGGTGTTCATTGGAAGGACTGATGCTGGGGCTTAAACTTCAATTCTTTGGCCACCTCATGTGAAGAGTTGACTCATTGGAAAATACTCTGATGCTGGGAGGGATTGGGGGCCAGAGGAGAAGGGGACAACAGAGGATGAGATGGCTGGATGGCATCACCAACTCAATGGACATGAGTTTGGATGAACTCTGGGAGTTGGTGATGGACAGGGCGGCCTGGCGTGCTGTGATTCATGGGGCTGCAAAGAGTCGGACATGACTGAATGACTGAACTGAACTGAACTGGGATCTGTAACACATCTTATATTGTGACTATATATTTCAAGATGTTCCATCCATCCATCCATTCATTTATGCACCCATTCCTTTTTTTTTAATATAAATTTATTTATTTTAATTGGAGGTTAATTACTTTACAATATTGTATTGGTTTTGCCATACATCAACCCAACCCATTCCTTTTTAAATCTATCCATCAATCCATCAAACTTGTATCCTTTACTTTCTTTTATCCATCCTTTTAACAATGTACATTCCATCATCTTTCCTTCTTCCTTCGTTCATTGCTTCCTTTCTTCCTTCAATCCATCTACTCAGGAATTGTCTACTAAACAATTGTCAACTGAAAACAAAAATGCACCATCTAAAAGTTGAGAACTGTCTCTTACTCAGGAAACAGACTGAAGACTAAAGCCTGGGGGAAGCCTCTCAGATACCTCTGAGGGACTCTTCTGAAGAGGTAAGGGAAGAGCTAGGATATATAAGAGGTTTTGCAAAAAAAAAAAAATACATCCAGGTAGTCAGAACATCGAAACATTGCTGTTAATTAAATAAAACCAGATATCTTAAGTTAGTGAATTTAGCACTTTTCTATGTATGGGAAAATACAAGAATCTGGGCTCACTGAAATTATTCCTTTGATATACACCATAACTATCTAAGACCAGTCTCCTGCTGTTGTCCATCCTAAACCTCTTCAGGGTGCAGTACGGGGCAGGTGCAGTGACTGACACTTGATGGCCACAACGTCCTTTGATTACTGGTGTGGCAGGTAACATTTTTCACCCACACACAATAATCCCACTACTGTGTTTCCAACATTGTACTGGGCTCTAGGTTTACAAAGGTAAGACACACACATGATATAGTATGGTAGTCAAGAAAGGGGTCAGCAAAGAGAGAGAACTGAGTTAACATCTGGGCTCTGTCACTGACAATCTGACTTGCAAGTGACAATTACAATTGTCTGAGCCTCTCTGAATCTCAGCTTCCACTTAAATAAAATGGGGGGGGGGGTAGTTCATGACACCTAAAGTTACTTGTGAGGAGAAGACAAGATGAAGCATACAGTCAGTGCACAAACACCCTCAGCTAGCATTGTTATTATAAAGCCAGTTCCTGCCCTGGAGGAACTCACAGGAAGGCACACTTGTAAATAAGTTAAGACTTGTGATAAGAGACCAAGTGGCCGGAAGTAAATAAAATCAGCCTGAGGCATTAAGGCATCAAGAAAGAGAAAGATCCCAGCTTTTTTTCTAATAAAAAGGTACCTCTTCCAAGAGAAGATACATCCTGAATTACTTGATGACCTTGAGGCATTTAAAATGACTTTACGAGTAATCACCTCTCTCCTCCCCTTGACCAAGGTCTCTGCCAAAGTATTTTTAACACCCTGGTTCTGTGCTAATATCCTGTGTCTGTTTTTGAGTTTAACAGAGCTTCATTCTTCCATATACTGCATCTAGAATGTACTTGGATCTTAATATATCTTAGATACATCATAAAATTACAGCAATGAAAAGTACCTTAGGTACCATCTACCCTACACTTCTACACTCACTAGAAGAAAAGGCCCAGAGAGGTTAAGTGAGTTGTCTGAGATCACACAACTAGCCTTGTGACTCAACTGAGATCTGATCCAAGGTATTGCAAAGCGTATTCCAAGGTTACTTCCAGCCTACCATGATGCCTACTCCTGTAATTTCTTATGCCACCTAACACCAAACTGCCACCCTATAGTTCTCTTTCCGTGTGTTACTTTCTCTCTTCCTCACCCATCATGGGGTCGCAAGTTGAGGGCCAAATTATTTGAGAAAACTACTTTGCCTTTCTTCACTGAGTCTGTTTTCCCAACCGTAAATGATCTTGAGAAAGCCAACTTCGTGGATTTGATGTAAGAACCAAAGGAGAGAAGTTAAGTGAAAGCACTTCAAGAAATGCTATATATTGCCTTTGATTTTCAGAACAGAGTATAAGTGATAGAATCAGGACTCAGACTTAGCTGGACCTGATGGCAATGTATATGTGCTTTGCACTACATTTCTGGCACTTAGTTGATGATTAACAAATAAATTCGGGAAGGCAATGGCACCCCACTCCAGTACTCTCGCCTGGAAAATCCCATGGTTGGAGGAGCCTGGTGGGCTGCAGTCCATGGGGTCACTAGGAGTCGGACATGACTGAGCGACTTCACTTTCACTTTTCACTTTCATGCATTGGAGAAGGAAATGGCAACCCACTCCAGTGTTCTTGCCTGGAGAATCCCAGGGACGGGGGAGCCTGGTGGGCTGCTGTCTCTGGGGTCACACAGAGTTGGACACGACTGAAGCGACTTAGCAGCAGCAGCAGCAACAAATAAATTAGCTTCCAAGAAGGTCAAGTAGATGTACTTTTCTCTATTCCTCTGCTAAGTCCAACTAAAATCCCTGGACATTATATATAAAACAAATGTAAGTACAACTTCTACTTCTACCTGAAAGTACAAGGCAGCACCACCCCTCCCCGCTGCCAGAACAGTGTCAGAAAAAAAAAAAAAAACACTCAACCCAAATGCTTCAGGAAGATCCAGGGTCTCCAGCATAATACAAAAATGTACACACTTCAATTAAAAATCACTCATAAAACCAAAAAACCAGGGTTTTTTCTAGATGGCAGAGGAGTAGGTGGATATAGAGTACGTCCCTCTCCATAGATGCATCCGGAATACATCTACAGATGCAACAGTTCTCACAGAACACTGACTGAATACTAGCAGGAGTCCTGATCATATGGATCCATGCATAACTGGCTGTGATGAAAGAAAGAAGGAAGGAGGGGAGCAAGCAGGACCAATCCATACCCTGGGGTGAGGGAGCTTAATTAAGCGAGAGATTCCTGCCTCTGAGGAAATTGGTTGAGACAGAAGGGAAGCATTTGAAGGTACCAGAGAAGGGTGAAGCAGCTGACCTGTGACAGTCTGGATAGAGTGAGAAACACACAGACAATCCATGCCATGGCCCTAAGTGCTCCAGACTGGGACTTGCATCCACTGGTGCATGTGGGGACTGGGAAGAACATGGGGAGAGAGAGAGAGTTAATTCTTAGGTAGGTTGATAAGGAGTCCAGGGATCTCAAGAAGGACTAAAGGGTCCAGAGATGTCGAGGAGGAAAAAGAGACAAACTTTTTTTTCTACATTCCTTTGTTTTAGTCACATAAGACATTTTTTCTTAAACTCTGAGTTGTTATGACAACAATCTTTAAGACTAACTTTCTATAAGCCCAGAGCTAATGGCTAAAAGATATATTTTTCCTTAAGCTCTGTACCAATGATAATGTAACTGTACTAATGATTCAGTTAGTTCAGTTCAGTCACCCAGTCATGTCCAACTCTTTGCGACCCCATGGACTGCAGCATGCCAGGCTTCTGTGTCCATCACCAACTCCCAGAGTAAGGCAATGGCACCCCACTCCAGTACTCCTGCCTGGAAAATCCCGTGGATGGAGGAGCCTGGTAGGCTGCAGTCCATGGGGTCACTGAGGGTCGGGCACGACTTGAGCGACTTCACTTTCACTTTTCACTTTCATGCATTGGAGAAGGAAATGGCAACCCACTCCAGTGTTCTTGCTGGAGAATCCCAGGGACGGGGGAGCCTGGTGGGCTGCCGTCTATCGGGTCACACAGAGTCGGACACGACTGCAGTGACTTAGCAGTAGCAGCATGCCCATTGAGTCAGTGATGCCATCCAACCATCTCATCCTCTGTCATCTGTTTCTCCTCCTGCCTGAAGGATCTTTCCTTCAGGCAAATCTTTCCCAGCATTAGGGTCTTTTCAAATGAGTCAGTTCTTCGCATCAGGTGGCCAAAGTATAGGAGTTTCAGCTTCAGCACCGGTCTTTCCAATGAATTTTCAGGACTGATTTCCTTTAGGATGGACTGGTTGGATCTCCTTGCAGTCCAAGGGACTCTCAAGAGTCTTCTCCAACACCACAGTTTAAAGGCATCAATTCTATGGTACTCAGTTTTCTTTTTAGTCCAACTCTCACATCCATAACATGACTACTAGAAAAACCACAGCTTTGCCTAGACAGACCTTGTTGTCTCTGCTTTTTAATATGCTGTCTAGGTTGGTCATAACTTTTCTTCCAAGGAGCAAGTGTCTTTTAATTTCATGGCTGCAGTCACCATCTGCAGTTTTAGAGGAAAACATAGGCAGAACACTCTTTGACATAAACCCAACAAGATCCTCTTTGACCAGCCTTCTAGAGTAATGGAAATAAAAGCAAAAAAGAGCAAATGGGCCCTCATCAAACTTAAAGGCTTTTATACAGAAAAGGAAACTATAAACAAGATGAAAAGACAACACTCAGAATGGGAGAAAATAATTGCAAACAAAGCAACTGACAAAAGATTAATCTCCAAAATCATGCAACCCAAAAGCAGCTCATGCAACCCAATATCAAAAAAAAACCAAGCAACCCAATCCAAAAAAAAAAAAAAGAGCAGACCAGACATTTCTCCAAAGAATACGACATACAGATGGCAAACAAACACATGAAAATATATTCAGCATTGCTCATTATTATAGAAATGCAAATCAAAACTAGAAGGAGTTATCACCTCACACCAGTCAGAGTGGCCATCAACAAAAAATCTACAAACAATAAATGCTGGAGAGGTTATGGAGAAAGGTGAAGCCTCTCGCACTGTTGGTGGGAATGTAAATTGATAGTCACTATGCAGAATGGTATGGAGATTCCCTAAGAGACTAGGAATAAAACTACCTTATGACCCAGCAACCCCACTACTGGGGCATACACACTGAGGAAACCATAATGCAAAACAACACATGTACCCTAATGTTCACAGCAGCACAATTTACAATAGCCTATCTTACCTTCAATATACTAACATTAAAAGAAAAGAGAAATAGAAAGAGCAGAGAGTACATCACCAAATGGGGTTTTGACCAGCATCCAGACTTAAACAGCTCTGGGAAGTCCCGTGTCACAGCACATCTGGAGTCCGAGTTGGGAAAGGGACATTCATTCATAGATAGATGAATGAATAAAGAAGTTTTGGTACATATATACAATGGAATATTAGTCATAAAAAAGGAATTAAGTTGATTCAGTTATAGTGAGTTGGATAAACCTAGAGTCTATCACACAGAGTGAAGTAAGTCGGAAAGAGAAAAATAAATATTGTATATTAATGCATGTATATGGAATCTATAAAATGGTACTGATGAACTTATTTGCAGGCCAAGAATAGAGACACAGATGTAGTGAACACATTTACAGGAGACAGTGGGACGAATTGAGACAGTAGTAGTGACATAAACACATTACCATGTGTAAAATAGACAGCTAGTGGGAAGCTGCTGCATAACACAGGGAGCTCAGCTTGGTGCTCTGTGATGACATAGAGGTGGGATGAGAGTTTGGAAGGGAAGCTCCAGAGGGAGGGGATATATATATATATACTTATAGCTGATTCATGTTGTTCAGCAAAAAAGCTAAAACAACATTGTAAAGCAATTATCTTCCAATCAAAAATTTTAAACATTAAAGTTAGGAAAAAAATACAACTGAGAATATCTTAAATTGAATGAAAAATGCAATTAATGGATGCCAACACCAAGACGTCAGAAATGCTAAAATGATCTGACAAGAAATTTAAAGCAACCATTGTAAAACTGCTTTAATGAGCAATTACAAATACATGAGACAAATAAAAAGATTGAAAATCTCCATTAATAAGTAGCAACTATTTATAGAAATAGGATAGAAACTGTCAGAAACAGGTAGAAGATATGAAAAAGAACCAAATGACATTTTTAAAAATGAAAAATACAATAACAAAAATTTTAAAAGTCAGTGAATGTGATCAGAAACATAAAGGATGGGAGAGAGGAAATAATCAGTGGACTGGAAGATAGAATAATAGCAATTACTCAATCACTTCATGGCAAATAGATGGGGAAACAGTGGAAACAGTGGCTGACTTTATTTTTCTGGGCTCCAAAATCACTGCAGACGGTGACTGCAGCCATGAAATTAAAAGACGCTTACTCCTTGGAAGGAAACTTATGACCAACCTAGACAGCATATTAAACACCAGAGACATTACTTTGCCAACAAAGGTCCATCTAGTGAAGGCTATGGTTTTTCCAGTGGTCATGTATGGATGTGAGAGTTGGACTATAAAGAAAGCTGAACGCAGAAGAATTGATGCTTTTGAACTGTGGTGTCGGAGAAGACTCTTGGGAGTCCCTTGGACTGCAAGGAGATCCAACCAGTCCATCCTAAAGGAGATCAGTCCTGGGTGTTCATTGGAAGGACTGATGCTAAAGCTGAAACTCCAATTCTTTGGCCACCTGATGCGAAGAGATGACTCATTTGAAAAGACCCTGATGCTGGAAAAGATTGAGGGCAGGAGGAAAAGGGGATGACAGAGGATGAGATGGTTGGATGGCATCACTGACTCGATGGACATGTGTTTGGGTGAACTCCAGGAGTTGGTGATGGACAGGGAGGCCTGGCGTGCTGCAGTTTATGGGGTCGCAGAGTTGGACACGACTGAGTGACTAAACTGAACTGAATTGAACTCAATCTAAATAATAGAGAAAATATGCTGAAAAAAAGAAAAGTGAAAAAGCCTCATGGACCTATGGGACTCTAAAAGGTCTAAGACTCAAGTCATTAGAGTCCGAAAAGGAGAAAGAGATTGAGTTTGAAAAAATACTCAAAGAAATAATGGCCAAGTCTTCCCAAATTTGGCAAGAGAAAGAGACCTTCAGATTCAAGAAGTTAAGCTACTCCCAAACCCAAAGAGAATTACAAATCATGAACAACCTTCTGGAAACTAAAGAAAAACAAATAAAAAATTTTGAGAACAGCCAGTAAAATAAAAATGACACCTTACCAATAGGGAAGAAAAAGTTCAGATAACATCAGATTTACTATTAGAAACCATGCAAACTGAAAGGAAATGGCACAATATATTCAGGTGTTGAAAGAAAGAACTGTCAGTCCAGAATCCTATACTCAGTGAAAACGTCCTTTAGGAATAAAGAGGAAATCAGTATATCCTCAGGTGAAAAAAATAAGAGAATTTGTCACCAGAAGCCTAAAGAGTGGCTAAAGAAGGCTCTCTGAACAGAAAGGTAATACTTTTTTTTATTGGACCATCAAAAAGGAAGAAAAAACACAATAAATAAAATATAAATAAATATAATAGTTTTTCCTTTTTCTATTGTGTTTTCTAAACAAGGTTTAATGGTTGGAGAAAAATAGATAAATTGTCATTATAAGAAGAGAAAAAATATTGGAACTAATAAAAGTTTTGGAAATTTTCAAATAGAATATCTTAATATCTGTATTATTTAGAATATCCAAAAACTTCATTTTTCATTTCCCCTCTAAAAACTCCAAATGCCAAGAAGATCTATCTGTCATATTTCACTTCTTCCTAATCAAATTCCACCCAGGTAAGGCACTATGTGCCCAGCACCCAGAAAATTCTCCTTTGTTTCTCTAGAAAACTTCCTTAAGCATGGCTAAATTAGAACTCTTTGATTGCAAGTAACAAATACTCAGTTTGAACTTTTTTAAGTCAAACAATAGG
Source organism: Bos grunniens (assembly GCF_055505025.1). Taxonomy (NCBI): domain Eukaryota; kingdom Metazoa; phylum Chordata; class Mammalia; order Artiodactyla; family Bovidae; genus Bos; species Bos grunniens. The sequence goes on from NC_141189.1 coordinate 25,069,514, forward strand.
AAGGTCAGGCCTGGTGCTAAAAAATGACTAGAATAGGTGTCTCCAATGCCATCAACTTACCTTCCATCTCTGTCTCTTGCACTTCTTTCTGCATATCAATTTCATGATGTCCTGTCTGGGCTTTCTCTGAGTTTACATCCTGAGAGCCCTGGACCAGAGTAGAAAAATATTTTTTCCTCTGCCTCTCATTTGAGAAAAAAATATCTTTGGAAATCTCTTGCAGTCCAGTGATTAGGACTCAATGCTTTCGCTGCCAGGGCCCAGGTTCAATCCATGGTCAAGGAACTAAGATCTTGCAAGCTGCCCAGCATGGCCAAAAAGTAAAAAAGCAAAGTCTTAGGAAAGAACGCTTGTTATTTCTGAGAATTTTCTTCCCTTTTGACCAATTTTTAAAATCTATGCCTAGAGGGTGGGATCTTTTACCAAAAGAGAGTTTTGATGCTTGTGAAACACTTAAAAAGCATTGAATCAAAGCAAGGCTTGACTATTCTTCTCCCACTAAATGTATCTTCCCTAGTTAAAAATCCTTAAGGAATCTGATCATAGCAAGGCAGGGTTTCTCTGCCTCAGCTCTACTGATGTTAGTTGCCAAATAAGCCTTTGTTGTAGGGGCCTGCCCTGTGCACGGTAGGATGTTGGATAGCATCCCTGGTCTCTCTGCCTACTAGATGCTAGGAGCAGTGCTCCATCTCCCATTTGCAACAACCAAAACTATCTCCAGATGTTGCCAAGTGTGCCCTGGGAAACAAAACTGCTCCCAGCACAGTCACTGCAGTAAAGGAACGTGACATGGGAGAACAGAGGGCCTTTTCCCAGAAGCTATTACCAAAATGTGCATCTTGAGGGTGAGGGGAAGATAAGGAGAATAACATGGAAAAAGGGAAAGAGGAAGGATTGAGACAGCAGTGCTTCCAGCACCTTCCATCTCATTTACCATCTTCCCATTAGGCCCTGCTGCTGCTGCTGCTGCTGCTGCTAAGTCACTTCAGTCGTGTCCGACTCTGTTCGACCCCATAGACAGCAGCCCACCAGGCTCCCGCATCCCTGGGATTCTCCAGGCAAGAACACTGGAGTGGATTGCCATTGCCTTCTCCGCCATTAGCCCCTGGGAACCAATTAATTTATCATGTTATCTAGCTGTCACCTTGGAAGAAGAGCTAGGATCCCAGGGCTTCTGAAGCAGAATGAAGCATATGAATACTTCAACCTGGGGATGTGGGGAGGAAAGAATGGACTAAGGATTCAGAATCCTTAATTAAGTAGATGGTGATAGTTCAGCATCAGTGACCACAACCTGAGGGTCCTGGACTGTGTTTCTTGTGAAGGTACTGGATTTTTTCTTGAGTCTACTACCAATTGTTATCCATACTAACAAAAGAGATCACTTGTAATTTAGAGTTTTCATTAGGCTTTTCAGACCCAATCTTCTTTAATTCTCCTCTAAACCCTCGAAGTGGGCAAGGTAATATCTTGTTACTCCCATGAGAAAACTGATATCCACTATATAGGAAATAGAGACACTATCACATGAGCACTAAAAGTATGGAGCTTTTAATACAGACAAATCAGACTTCAATTCTTGGTTCCACAACTTGCTAGTTATTTGATCTTGTCATGTTACTTAACACTTCATCTGTAAAATGTAGTCAATGCCTAGGTAATACAGGTTGTCATGAGAACTAGGTTGATTAATGCAGGTAAAGTATCTACTATAGTACCTGACACTTAGTAAGCACATAACAAAAGATAGCAGGTATTATAATCATAGTTATCAATATCCTCACTGAAATTCCAAGAAAAATGAAAATATACCAATATAGCCAGAGTCTCACAGCCTGTAAAGGATGGGTCACGTCCTTAAAATCAACTTTTGAACATCTGGTATCATTTTAATATTCTGTGATAACAGATTGAGTAAGGAGATAAAGACTGATTATTCACTATTTACATTACCTTACTTAACCTCACTGTGTTAGAGAATCAGTCAATGGAATCTCTATTTCACAAGAAACAAAATTTGAGATTTAGAGAAATAACTTGCCCCTGTCACCCAGGTTGAGAGTAGGGTTGGATCATCAGTTTTGTAGTATTGTTGCAAGAAGAGGGACCCCTTTCAGAACATAAATCTAATACCTTAATTTAGATCAGGTGGGGAGAGTCTTCTACTCTATTAGACAGACAGCACCCACTCCCAGAAGAAAGTAGTTACAGAAGAAAGAGATGTCTACCACAGTTCCCAAGATGTATCTTAAGTGAGGTCTCTCGGGGTTGGGGGAAGGGGGGCAGTTATTAGGGAACTGTTGACCAAAACTACTTGTGTTGGCCAGGCTGGTTTACCTTGGTTGTCTCACAAAAGGAGGCTCCTGTAAGGAACACGGTGCTGACACTGAAAATTAACTGGGAGAATTCAAGAGGCCAAAAGTTTCTGGACCACATGTCTTATGAGTCTAGGAAATATTCCCTCTTGTTGCTTATTCCTGTATCTAGAGTTCAGTTCAGTTCAGTTCAGTCTCTCAGTCATGTCCGACTCTTTGTGACCCCGTGAATCGCAGCACGCCAGGCCTTCCTGTCCATCACCAACTCCCGGAGTTCCCTCAGACTCATGTCCATCGAATCAGTGATGCTATCCAGCCATCTCATCCTCTGTTGTCCCCTTCTCCTCCTGCCTCCAATCCCTCCCAGCATCAGAGTCTTTTCCAATAAGTCAACTCTTCTCATGAGGTGGCCAAAGTACTGGAGTTTCAGCTTTAGCATCATTCCTTCCAAAGAAATCCCAGGGCTGATCTCCTTCAGAATGGACTGGTTGGATCTCCTTGCAGTCCAAAGGACCCTCACTATTACAACTATTGATCTCATATAGAACTGTATATCATCAGTTTATTGGAGGCTCAGTCACACACTTGGTAATGCAAGAAACAACAATTTTTTAAAACAGGCAATATAAAAAATATAACAGCTAGGAGTACTAGTAAGGTCATAAGCAAGAACTTAAGTCAAGAACTTCCATGGCTATAGCCCACTATATTCCAGGTCATCTGACAGTCTGTTCTGTACCAACTTTTGTATTTAAGGAAAATTACATATTGGTATTGTCCATAAAGCACCCAGCCCAATTTCCCAGTGCTACTAGTCTGGCTATTCCTAGTACAGTTTGATTGTTCCCAACATAAGGGAGACTTTAAATTTAAATGACCATAGCCTAATGTTAATCCCCTGGTTGCAGATCATGAAGCATCTGATCTTCATCCAAAGATTACTGAGTTAAGCTTCAGAAACAAATTTAGAGTGTTCTTTTAGTAATTCAATTAAAGTTTACAACAATATAACCTAACAACAAAGAACTATCTGGGAAGTGAGTCAGTAAATAGAGACACCAAAAAACAGAATTAGAATTTGATATCCAGAAAAGACCCTGATGCTGGGAAAAATTGAAGACAGGAGAAGGGGACGACAGAGGATGAGATGGCTGGATGGCATCACCGACTCGATGGACGTGAGTTTGGGTGGACTCCGGGAGTTGGTGATGGACAGGGAGGCCTGGCTTGCTGCAGTTCATGGGGTCGCAAAGAGTCGGACATGACTGAGCGACTGAACTGAACTGAACTGAAGCCCACTGGGGCTTCCCTGTTGGCTCAGTCAGTAAAGAGTCTGCCTCCAATGTGGGAGACCTAGATTTAGTCCCTGGGTCAGGAAGATCCTCTGGAGAAGGAAATGGCAACCCACTTCAGTATTCTTGCCTGGAGAATCCCGTGGACAGGACAGCCCATGGGGTCATAAGAGTCGGACACGTTTAAGTGACTAAACCACCACCATCCATTGACGTGTCTCTTTCTCTCTAAAAGTATGTTCTGTTTTTATCAAATATGGTCAAATCAAGATTAATTTGTCTGCGAATTGTCTGATTAATTGATAAAAGATCCCCTACGAGCAGGAAAGCCATGTCAGAGGTTTGCACCAATTTTGCCTTGCAGATTTAAGTGAATTCCTCCCTTTTTGAGATCCACAACATACCTTCAGACTCCTGCACCTATTAGAGGGTGGCCTTCCTTACTTAATTTATCTGATAATGCTGCTGGGAACCTAAGAGTTTCCAATCTCTGGAAAGATCAAGTAGAAAGAAAAGAGAAATTTTTCAATTTTATTCACAGTGGTGTCATTTACGGAAGTGCTGTAAGTCATAAGTAACTTGAGGGGAAATGTTTCCCCATATTTGGAAGACACAATTCAAAACCAGTAATACTCCAAGATGAAACCCATAAAAATTATAACCATATTCACCAGGTCACTCAGTAAACAATCCTGTTGTTAGCTTTTCATGAAGACTTCCTGGTGGCAAGCCCATCTCTCAACCAAGATGGATTCCAGCAAGAAGGACTCTGGGAGGTTGGTCATCTCCTCTCTCTTTTGATCCCTCCTGAATTATCCCAGTTAGCTGTTGGTGGCAGCACTATGCTCCTTATAACTCAGGCAACTCAGGGAAGCAGGCCTGGTCAAGGTGGGTGGTTTTGATCAACAGTTCCCTAACAGTCCCTTGGACTGCAAAGAGATCAAACCAGTCAAACCTAAAGGAAATCAGTCCTGAATATTCATTGGAAGGACTGATGTTGAAACTGAAACTCCAATACTTGGCCACCTGATGTAAACAACTGACTCATTGGGAAAGACCCTGATGCTGGGAAAGATTGAAGGCAGGAGGAGAAGGAAACGACAGAGGATGAGATGGTTGGATGGCATCACCAACTCGATAGACATGAGTTTGAGCAAGCTCCAGGAGTTGGTGATGGACAGGGAAGCCTGGCATGCTGCAGTCCATGGGGTCGCAAAGAGTTGGACACAACTGAGTGACTGAACTTTCTTTCTCCCTAACAGTATGAAGTGGAGAAGGCAATGGCACCCCATTCTAGTACTTTTGCCTAGAGAATCCCATGGATGGAGGAGCCTGGTAGGCTGCAGTCCATGGGGTAGCGAAGAGTCGGACATGACTGAGCGACTTCACTTTCACTTTTCACTTAGAAGTAAATGGCAACCCACTCCATTGTTCTTGCCTGGAGAATCCCAGGGACGGGGAAACCTGGTAGGCTGCCGTCTATGGGGTCTCACATAGTCGGACATGACTGAGGCTACTTAGCAGCAGCAGCAACAGTATGAAGCCCTACCACTCATTCTTTTGCAGTTCTAGCGACTGATTGAAGTGTGGAATGGCAAGATAATCCTGCCCATGAAAATCTGAAAAGTCTCAAGACTGCTGCTGCTACTCCTGCTAAGTCACTTCAGTCATGTCCGACTCTGTGCGACCCCATAGAAGGCAGCCCACCAGGCTCCGCCATCCCTGGGATTCTCCAGGCAAGAACACTGGAGTGGGTTGCCATTTCCTTCTCCAATGCATGAAAGTGAAAAGTGAAAATGAAGTCGCTCAGTCGTGTCTGACCCTTAGCGACCCCATGGACTGCAGCCTACCAGGCTCCTCTGTCCATGGGAGTTTCCAGGCAAGAGTACTGGAGTGGGGTGCCATTACCTTCTTCTCAAAGACTAGGGGACCTTTTAAAAAAGCTTTTCTTCATAAAAAAGTAAAGATGCATAGGGGAAGAAATGGCCCTTCTTTTGTGTAATATGCACAGAATGAATAGCTGCCACCATCTTGCAAGCATGAGAAGAACAAACCAGAGAGGAAAGATGAAACATCAAAGACAGCAGAGCAGATGACAAAGACATCTGGGCCATTGATGATGTCGCTCAAGAAAGTACTGATTTAACAGACCTGGGAGCTCTATGTCAGCTTTGTTTTCATGGGAGAAAATTAATTTCTATTACATTTTAACCATTTGAATCAGATTTTCTGTTATTTGCGGTGAAATGCCTGATAAAATTAGCCATAATGATATCTGTATCTTACTATGATAACTGATGTCTTATTACTACTAATAAGATTTATTGTACACTTACTACATTTCAGATACTGTACTAAGCTTTTCAGGTATTTCCTTTGAAATATTTCATGTTTCATTCCTATAACAAATTCATAAAGTAGATACTATTATTAATTCCATTTTGCAGATATGTAATAAAGTAGAAGAAAAGAAACTAGCATTTGTAGGTTACAAACATACCTATGTAACTTCCTGGGACATTGAGAACATGACTCAGAGTGCAGACTCCTGAGTCAGACCATCTATGTTCAAATAGTTTTTAATCTCGTACCAGCCCAGATCACAGATCTTGGGCACGTACTTACAAAATATTATCTTTGAGCCTGTTTCCTTAAAGTGACATGATAATTGCATCCATCTGAAAGTGTTATTGGATGAAATCAAATTCATTGAATCAACAAATACTGTGTGTATGATTTAATATTTCCCTTAATTTTGCAAGGGTGGGAAATACTACCTCCATTTATGTAAATGAGGAAACAGGTTTAAAGAGGTAAAATTATTTGTCAAATTCTATTGTTATTGTTAATAAGCAGGGTGCTGGGATCCAAATCCAATTAGGCTTCTTTTAGTTTCAAAGAAAATGGTATAGTTACATGACAAAGGTTGTTTGGGTCCAGGGTTGGGACAGAGAGCTGGGGGATGAACTAAACACAGGCTGTGAAGAGCTCTTTGTGCTTTTTCAAGGAAAGCGGGGAACACATTGGTGTGAGAAGAAGGCAGCAAGGTCTAGATCTGGCAGTGGAGAGCAGGAGAAGGGAAGAATTGCCAGATGGGTGACACTCCATCTACAGATATGCAGCCAGTCTCTGGCGATACACTCTCCAAGGATGGCTATGGGATCACCTCATTCATTATTAGATTCGCCTTGTGCATTGTGATATTGTGAATTTTAATAAGACATATGTATTTGTCTCTGTCCTGTTTCTGGCACAGAGCTCATAAAATGTTTAGAATTTTCTAAGTATAGGGAGTGATTTCGGTGTCTTCTGTTATGTAAATGAGGTGAGTTTGGGACCACACCCAGATGAGGGATGGTTGTCCAAGTAACCAACCCCATGATTAGAAGGTTGGAACTTTCAGTCCCATAGCAGGAGGAGAGAGGTGCTGGAAACTGAATCAATAGCCAGTGGCCAATGGCTTAACCAATTATGATTACGTAAGGAAGCCTCCAATAAAAACCCAAAAGAAGGGTGTCCAGAGAGCTGCCATGTTAGCAAACATGTGGAGGTACTGAGCTCCAATTCCCCTCTCCCCATACCTTACTCTTTGTATTTCTTCTACCTGGCTATTCCTGAGTTATACTCTTATAATAAACTGGCAATCTAGTAAGTAAAATGTTTCTCTGATTTTTGTGAGTCACTCTAGCAAATTAATTGAGCCTGAAAAGGGGGTTGTTGGAACCTCTGATCTATAGTCAGTTGGTCAGAAGCGCAGGTAAAAACCTGGATGACCAATAGACATCTGAAGTAGGACAGAATAGGAGTGGGGGACATCCTTGTGGGACTGAGCCCATAACCTGTGGAACCTGACATTGTCTCCAAGTAGGTGGTGTCAGAATTGAGTTCAATTGTAAGACACCCAACTGGTATTGTAGAATTGCTTGGTGTATAGAAAAAAAATCACATATTGAAACAGTGTCAGAATATTATGCACCTTTGTTGACAAAAATCCTTGAGATGTTGCCGATTGTTACAGTTCAGTCACCTTGCCATCAGCCAACATGGGCACAAACTCACCTCAAGCATTTGGGCAATCAGGGCTATGAAGTCTCAAACTTGTTGAGCCACTCAGTGCTGTCTAACTCTTTGCGACCACATGGACTGCAGCACGCCGGGCTTCCCTTCTCCCAGAGCTTGCTCAAATTCATGTCCATTCAGCCATCTCATCCTCTGTCGTCCCCCTTCCCTCCCACCTTCAATCTCTCCCAGCATCAGGGTCTTTTCCAATGAGTCTGTTCTTCACATCAGGTGGCCAAAGTATTGGGAGTTTCAGCTTTAGCATCAGTCCTTCCAAAGAATATTCAGGGTTGATCTCCTTTAGGACTGACTGGTTTGATCTCCTTGCAGTCCAAGGGACTCTCAAGAGTCTCCTCCAACAACAGTTGGAGGAAAGCATCCATTTGAAAGCATCAGTTCTTGAAAGTATCAGTTCATCAGCACTCAGCCTTTTTTATGGTCCACATCTACATCCATACACGACTACTGGAAAAACCATAGCTTTGACTATACAGACCTTTGTTGGCAAAGTAATGTCTCTGCTTTTTAATATACTGTCTAGGCTGGTCATAGCTTTTCTTCCAAGGAACAAGGGTCTTTTAATTTCATGGCTGCAGTCACCATCTGCAGTGATCTTGGAGCCCAAGAAAATTAAGTCTGTCATTGTTTCCATTGTTTCCCCATCTATTTGCCATGAAGTAATGGAACCATATGCCATTATATTAGTCTTTTGAATGTTGAGTTTTAAACGAGCTTTTTCCCTCTCCTCTTTCACCTTCATCAAGAGGCTCTTTAGTTCCTCTTCACTTTCTGCCATAAAGGTGGTGTCATCTGCATATCTAGGTTTTGATATTTCTCCTGGCAATCCTGATTCCAGATTGTGCTTCATCCAGCCCAGCATTTCTCAAGAAGTACTCTGCATATAAGTTAAGTAAGCACAGTGACAGTATACAGCCTTGACATATTCCTTTCCCAATTTGGAGCCAGTCTGTTGTTTCACATCCAGTTCTAACTGTTGCTTCTTGATCTGCATACAGATTTCTCAGGAGGCAGGTTAAGTGGTCTGGAATTCCCATCTCTTGAAGAATTTTCCACAGTTTGTTGTGATCCACATAGTCAAAGGCTTTAGTGTAGTCAATCAAGAAGAATTAGATGTTTTTCTGGAATTCTCTTGCTTTTTCTATGATCCAACAGATGTTGGCAATTTGATCTCTGGTTCCTCTGCCTTTTCTGAATCCAGCTTGTACATCTGGAAGTTCTTGGTTCATGTACTGCTGAAGCCTAGCTTTGAGGATTTTGAGCATGATCTTGCTAGCATATGAAATGAGTGCAATTGTGCTGCAATTTGCACATTCTTTGGCTTTGCCTTTCTTTGAAAGTGGAATGAAAACTGACCTTTTCCAGTCCTGTGGCCACTGCTGAATTTTCCAAATTTGCTGGCATATTGAATGCAGCACTTTAACAACATCATCTTTTAGAATTTGAAATAGCTCAGCTGGAATTCCATCACCTCCACTAGCTTTGTTCGTAGTGATGCTTCCTAAGGCCCACTTGGCTTCACACTCCAGGATACCTGGCTTTAGGTGAGTAATTACACCATTATGGTTTTCTGGGTCATTAAGATCTTTTCTGTATAGTTCTGTGTATCCTTGCCACCTCTTCTTAATATCTTCTGCGTCTGTTAGGTCCATACCATTTTTGTCCTTTATCCTTCCCATCTTTGCATGAAATGTTCCCTCAGTATCTCTGATTTTCTTGAAGAGATCTCTCATTTTTCCCATTCTATTGTTTTTCTCTATTTCTTTGCATTGTTCACTTAGGAAGGCTTTCTTATTCCTCCTTGCTAGTCTCTGGAACTCTGCATTCAGATGGGAATATTTTTCCTTTGCCTTTCACTTCTCTTGTTTTCTCAGCTGCTTGTAAGTCCTCCTCAGACAACCATTTTGCCTTTTTGCATTTCTTTTTCTTAGAGATGATTTTGATCTCTGCCTCCTATACGATGTTATGACCCTCCATCCATGATTCTTCAGGTACTCTGTCTATCAGATCTAATCCCTTGAATCTATTTGTCACTTCTACTGTATAATCATAAGGGATTTGATTTATTTCATACCTGAATGGTCTAGTAGTTTTCCCTACTTTCTTCAATTAAGTCTGAATTTGGCAATAAACAATTCATGATCTGAGCCATAGTCAGCTCCCAGTCTTATTTTTGCTGACAATATACAGTTTCTCCAACTTCAGTTGCAAATAACATAATTAATCTGATTTTGATATCAACCATCTGATGATGTCCAAGTGTAGAGTCATCTCTTGTGTTGTTGGAAGAGGGTGTTTGATGTCTCAAACTATCTTATTCTAAAAAGAAAAAACAACAACAAAAAACATGATCAAGTGGCTACAGTAGGAAGTTTGGGGCCAGACAGAGGTGGTCTGGAATCCTTCTTACTAGGTGATCTTAAGCACAATGCTTGCCTCTTGGGCCCTCAAAATGATGGTTCGAGAGTCAGACTATCCATATTCAAATCTTGGGTTGCCACCTACTGGCTGTGTAACCTCAAATAAATCACTGATAAGCTCTCTGAAGCTGTTTCCTCATCTGTAAAATGGGGAAGATAAGTTTACCTACCTGTTAGAGAGGTTTAGATGAAATTATGTAAGTCCTATATTCAACGAGTAGTTGCTGAGAACCTTCTAAACACCTGTCAGGGTCTGGTGGTGACAAGATAGGCAAGATCCCTGTTCTTGTGGAGCTCACACTGGAGTGAGAATGAAGAGATGATACAGAGATAATTGAAATAAGAAAATAATATTAAGCAGCTATCAAAATAGAGCTGCTTTGGACACAGAAAGGGAGGCCTGAACCAAAGTTGAGTATTGGTTGACCAGGGGCAACAGCAGGTACAAAGGCCCAGAGACAAAGCAGAGTTTGGCACAATCATGGAGGAAAGGACCAGAGTGTCTGGACTGAGCAAAGGGAAGGGCAGTGCAAGAGATAGCCAAGGGTTGGGCCCCAGGAAGCCTTGTTACTCTTATTTTGGGGTTTACTTGAGAAAGGAAGACATTGGTGGAGGTTTTAAAGCAGAACAATCCTTAGCAGAGTGCCATCCATTCTAAAATTCATTCCCAGGATTTGTTTGAATGAGGTATGGTTCGACATGCAGACATGGAAGTGACTGTCATGAGGGAAGAAGTTCATACTCACAGATGCCTAGAAGGAGGGATCCTTCACAGGAGCCAGGCCAACACAGGGAAGCACCAGGTTCAGCCAGGAGGCAGAGGTGGGTTAGGGCAGAGTGTGGCCCAGGGCCTCCATTGGGGTGCTCGCAGGAAAGAAAGGGTGAGGCAGGGGATGCTTGTTGAGTAACTTTAAAGCTGGATGGTTTGAACAATTTTGATGGGCTCTGGACTCTAGTGACAGTCCCTAGCTGTCTAGTTCCTGGCCCTGGGGTGATTTAGGGCAGGGGAAACACTGGTTCTGTGTGTGAGAGTTTGATAAAGGAAATGATTGGAGAGTATGGGTTCTTTACTAGTTGGTTTGTACATCAAAAGCACACTCAACAAGAGAAGTTGGCCATTTCTAGGAATTAGCTAGCCCTGAGAAGGGCCATCTCTCTAGCATCAAGGCCCGAGATGTCAAAACATCAAGAATACAGAAAATAAGGAAGTTATATCCAATACATTATCATATAACAAGTTTTTCATAATTGATATCCATTAGTATTATCTAATCAGAAAAGGCAATGGCACCCCACTCCAGCACTCTTGCCTGGAAAATCCCATGGACGGAGGAGCCTGTTAGGCTGCAATCCATGGGGTAGCTAAGAGTCGGACATGACTGAGCGACTTCACTTTCACTTTTCCCTTTCATGCATTGGAGAAGGAAATGGCAACCCACCCCAGTGTTCTTGCCTGGAGAATCCCAGGGACGGAGGAGCCTGGTGGGCTGCCGTCTATGGGATCGCACAGAGTTGGACACGACTGAAGCGACTTAGCAGCAGTAGCAGCAGCAGCAGTATTATCTAATAGAGATGAGGGCAATGCCTCCTATTTTGAAAAATTGTGAACAATTATTATACAATGTATGCAAAGAACTTAAAACATAGAAAGCACTCAAAATTTTTATTTCTTTCTCTTTCCTGCTACAACACATTTTGACCTCTAATGATGTATTCAGACCAGAAAATACCCTATAGCAAATGGGTTCTGACCTGCATTTTAAACTGATAACAAAGTTTTACCTTCCACATATCAAATCAGCCCTGACATATGATTTTTTTAGTATATTCATTGTTAGATATTGCCACCATATTTGAACCTCTGACAGTTACTTAAAAAGACGGTGGGATGATTTGAGAGAATAACATTGAGACATGTATATTACCATATGTGAAATAGATGACCAGTCCAAGTTCGATGCATTAAACAGGGCATTCAAAGCCAGTGCATTGGGACAACCCAGAGGGATGGGATGGGGAGAGAGGTGGGAGGGGGATTTCGGGATGGGGGACACATGTGCACCCATGACTTATTCATGTCAGTGTATGGCAAAAACCACCACAATATTGTAAAGTAATTAGCCTCCAATTAAAATAAATTAATTATTTTTTTTAAAGTAGTGAGAACAACAGGGCAAGGGAAAGAGAATAAACATTTGTTGAGTGTATGTTATAGGTCAAGCCATGTGTAAGATGTCCATCATCACAGTGTTTCCCCAAATACAGTCACAAAAGATGCTATGGTCTGACCATTGTACCCATATTTCAAATCTTGTGCTGAAATCCTAACCTAAAAAGATGAAGGAGTTAGAAGGTAGGAGCTTTGACATTGATTAGGTCAAGGGTCAGAGAAGGCAATGGCACCCCACTCCAGCACTCTTGCCTGGAAAATCCCATGGACCGAGGAGCCTGGTGGGCTGCAGTCCATGGGGTCTCGAAGAGTCGGACACGACTGAGCGACTTCACTTTCACTTTTCACTTTCATGCATTGGAGAAGAAAATGGCAACCCACTCCAGTGTTCTTGCCTGGAGAATCCCAGGGATGGGGGAGCCTGGTGGGCTGCCGTCTATGGGGTCACACAGAGTTGGACACGACTGAAGCGACTTAGCAGCAGCAGCAGCAGCAGGTCAAGGGTGGAAACCTCATGAATAAAATTGGTGCCCTTATAAATTAGTGCCCCACAGAGCTTCCTAGTCCCTTTCCATCGGATAAAGACACAATGAGAGGGCTCTGTTATGAGCCAGGAAGTGAGGTCTCACCAGCCACCACACCACATCTGCTGGCACCATGATCTTAGGCTTCTCAGCCTCCAGAACTCTGAGAAATTTCTGTGGTTTATAAGCCACCCACTCTGTGGTATTCTATTATAGCAGCCTGACAAACCAAGGCACCATGGAAAAGATAATTTTAGAGATCCCTAGACCCAATATTAAATGGCATTGAATCACCTGAAGGGAGAATTAATCCCTTTCCCACCTTTCCAACTGCAGCAAGAAAAAGTCCCAAGCGGGCCCTGCTGCTGCTGCATCGCTTTAGTCATGTCCGACTCTGTGCAACCACATAGACGGCAGCCCATCAGGCTCCCCCATCCCTGGGATTCTCCAGGCAAGAACACTGGAGTGGGTTGCCATTTCCTTCTCCAATGCATGAAAGTGAAAAGTGAAAGTGAAGTCGCTCAGTCGTGTCCGACTCTAGCGACCCCATGGTCTGCAGCCTTCCAGGCTCCTCTGTCCATTGGATTTTCTAGACAAAAGTACTGGAGTGGGGTGCCATTGCCTTCTCCGAAGCGGGCCCTAGCATTCCTTAATGCCTCTCTAACAGTAATCTCCCCCTTCAACAAAGAAGACTTGGAGCCTTGGCAGGCTACAATAATAGCTAGAATTCTAATGATATTGGTGTTTCCCCTTTGATTTCTTTTTTTTAATATAAATTTATTTATTTTAATTGAAGGCTAATTACTTTACAATATTGTATTGGTTTTGCCCCCCCCGCCTTGATTTCTTAAATGATTTCCTTCTTTACAAAGCAAGAGAGACTAGTGTGACTACATGTGATAAAAATTAATTTAAAAATTAATTTTAAATATCTAATTTTTAAATAGAAGTATTTCTAAGTGAATCGGCTTAAAAAGAAACACTATGTTAATAATAGTACAAGCAGCAAAAATCACGCACATCGTATACACACACAGGAAATACTAGATTCTTTCCTTTATCTCAGTGGCATCCTCATGAGGCAGACACCGTATTGATCTCTGGTTTACCTATAGGAAACCGGGACACAAAAAGGGGAAATGACTCAGCCAAGGTCACACAAGCCTCTGCAACCCAGTTCCATCTGGCTCCAGAGTTTGAGATCTCACCACACTGATAAATCAGGGTGTTTGTTTCCAGAATCAAAAGTTATCAATTTGGGAAAGCCTCCTATGTCTCTCTTAAGGAAGCTAAGGGACCTGCTGTCTTTAGAAATTAGCAGCCAGGAGTCTGGGTAACCCTCACCTGGGAAGCCTGGGCAAAGCACGTGATTCTCTCTTCAAGTCTCCAGCAGCTTCTCCTCCCATATCACAGCTAAAGAGAAAGGCAGAGCAACACTAGAACCAGATGTTACATTATGAATTGATCTCTTAGATCAGTAATGCAGAGTCCCTGGGAAGACAACCTTGTTCTGGAGAAAGCAGCCTTCAGTGCTCAGGTATTCAGGACACTGTGAAATTTCCCTGAACAGGACAGATCATTCTTCTGCCCCACCTAGCCTGGTTCAGCCATTAGATGGCCTGCCTGCTGTCCTTTCTAGCTGTTCTTCTTCTGTGCCCATTGCTGCCTAGTGGAACTGGCCTTATCCAGACATTGATGAGTCATGCTTCTGTACATTTCAATGTTTTATCCCTGCAGGGAAGATTCTGGTAAGTATCTTCACTCTCACTGTTCTTAATACCCCATGTCTCCCTCTTAGGACTATTTCTAAGACTCTTAAAGAAAATTGAACTTTTTGGCAATGATTGGGAATGGGAAAAAGCTCAAAGATTGGGGTGGGGCAGGGGGCGGTGGTCTCATGATTAGCTGGCTGGAAAGAATATTCAAACCGTCTCTCTTCTTCTAGTTTCACAACTTAAGTACCTCGAATGTTCTAGGTGTTACACAGTACGTGAGAATTCTTGGTCTCTGAAACTCCACAAATCAAAGGAAAATGACATTTGGTAACTTTTTACTCATACAACACACAGACATGATGGTAACTCTACTATTATTGTCTCTTTTGGAGCCAATTCTCAGTTGTGCTGAGAATGGCTTCAGCTTTGAGTTGTACAAGCTGTGTTTATGTCCCAGCTCTGATGCTAATGCAGTGTGTGGTCATGGACATATCACTTAACTTCTCTGGATCTCAATTCTCTCATCTGTAAAGTGGGGCACTTGGATAGAATTCTCTCTGTGGGTCCCACTCAAACACTAGGTCATTGTAGGCACACTGCTTCCTCTCTCTGAGCCACAGATTTCCCATATGCAAAATGAGCTACTTAAGCCCTGGTCACTTCACAGAATAATGATGATTAAAATAGAATGGTTTATGTGGCTATACAGGCATACCTTGAAGATATTGTGGATTTGGTTCCAAACTATAGCAATAAAGTAAATATCACAATAAAGTGAGTCACTCAAATGTTTTTATATCCCAGTGCACACGAAAGTTATGTTTACACTATACTGCAATCTATCAGGTGTGCAATAGCGTTATGTCTAAAAAAACACATTAAATAAAAGATACTTTAGCTAAAAGATGCCAACCATCGCCTGAGCCTTCAACTAGTCATAATCTTTTTGCTTGGTGGAGGATTTGAAATATTTTGAGAATTACCACAATGCGACACAGAGACATCAAGTGACAAAATTCAGTTGGAAAGATAGTGCCCTGATGGATGTGCTTAATGCAGAGTTGCCACAAACTTTCAATTTGTTAAAAATGCAGTATCTGCAAAGCCCAATAAAACAAGATATGCCTGTACTTTGTTAAAAGTCCTATCAATTGTGAAGTGTTACTGTAATGAGAATAAAGATCTTTGGCTGATCAATGTGTGTCTTTTAAAGGAAAGGCAGAGTATTAGGGGTGTTTTTGAGAAGTACTCCTCTCATCATTACAGAGTTTTATCTAGACCATCTTTGTCTCTAGAAGATTATTTTTAAATTGTAGGAAGAACATTTGGGCTTCTCAGGCAGCACTAGAGGTAAAGAATCCATCTACCAATGCAGGAGACATAAGAGACACAGGTTTGATCCCTGGGTTGGGAAGATCCCTTGGAGGAGGGCATGGCAACACACTCCACTATTTTTGCCTGGAGAATCCCATGGACAGAGGAGCCTGGCAAGCGACAGTCCATAGGGTCTCAAAGAGTCAGAAACAGAAGTGACTTCGCACATAAGAACAAAGCTGTGGTACATATACACAATGGAGTATTACTCAGCCATTAAAAAGAATACATTTGAATCAGTTCTAATGAGGTGGATGAAACTGGAGCCTATTATACAGAGTGAAGTAAGCCAGAAGGACAAACACCAATACAGTATACTAACGCATATATATGGAATTTAGAAAGATGGTAACGATAACCCTGTATACGAGACAGCAAAAGAGACACTGATGTATAGAACAGGCTTATGGACTCTGTGGGAGAGGGAGAGGGTGGGAAGATTTGGGAGAATGGCATTGAAACATGTGAAATGTCATGTATGAAACGAGATGCCAGTCCAGGTTCAATGCACGATGCTGGATGCTTGGGGCTGGTGCACTGGGACGACCCAGAGGGATGGTATGGGGAGGGAGGAGGGAGGAGGGTTCAGGATGGGGAACACATGTATAATTTTTTTTTAATTAAAATAAAAAAAAAGAAAGGAGCTAGAAGAAATAATACAAGTAGCTAGAAGAAAATAATACAAATATATATATATATATATAAAAAAGAAGATCTGCCCTTTAACAAATTTTAAGTGTATAATACAATATTGTTAATTATAGGCACGATGTTAAAGATAAGATCTCTAGGATTTATTTGTCTGGCATAACTAAAAGTTTATGCCCTTTGAGTAGCAACTCTCCCTTCCCACCCACTCCCCAGACCCTGGCAATCACCATTCTACTTCTGCTTTAATGAGTTTGCTTTGTTTATGCAAGGAGAATCATGCAGTGTTTGTCTCTCCGTGACTGGCTTGTTTCATTCAGCCTAATGTCCTCCAGATTCATCCATATTATCACAATGACAGGAATTTCTTCTTTTTTAAAAGCTGAATAACATTCCATTATTATATATGTATGTACATATGTGTATGTATATATATATATATATATATATATATATATATATATATATAACACATTTTCTTTGTCCATTTATCCATCAGTGAACATTAGGTTGTGGCCACATCTTGGAGACTGTGAATAATGCTGCCACAAACATGGGCATGAGGAGATACTAGAGGGTTCACGGGGAAGCAAGAAGTCACAAATCTGGAATGGGCAGAAAGCATGAATCACAGAAATGTCCCCAGAGCAGATGAGTCCTGTTGGGCTGTCCCCACAGAGATGAGTAAAATCCATCTCTTCTGCCCATGTTCCACTCATTCAAGATTCTAAGCCCCAGCAGACAGAATCTAACTGACCAACTTTAGGGTACCTGACCGGCCCCCACTGTCCCGATTCAAAGGATCTGGCCTCTTCTGCTTCTGTAAAGGGATGACAACTTCCTGAATTCACGCTCCTTCTGAGAACACATCCAGCGGGGAGGATCACTCTTTGAAAGGAAATCAGGATCTGTTAGGAAAGGGAATAAGATTCTGTGCAGCCTCTGAGTGTTAAATAGCCACTTCCCAGAGGTCACTTACATGCTTAAGTATTGGCAATCACAACATGTCACCCTCAGATATGATTTCTTTTTTTACCTTTTGCTGTTGCATGTTTCCCCACCTTATAAGAAAGAGGTCATTTGATGAGACAGACTGGTTGTCTCTTACCTCCATCTCCTCTCTCTTTTCTCCTCTCCTCACTCCTCCCCTTGCTTCCTGTCCTTCCCCTCCTCTTTTCTCTCTCTCCCTCACCTCACTTCTGTCAGGTATGGTGACAGGAGCAAAATGAGCCTTAAAGGCTATTTAGTAGTCTTGTAGGTCTCTCTGAACAAGAGAAAAGACTGTTCTCCAGTTTCAACATCCCGACCAATTACAACCTCCCTCATTCTACCACACACATGCACATGCCTTCCCTCAATCTAACAAGCACAATCTAATGTACACCTATGTGTGCACACATACACACATGAACACACACATATGTGAAGAAATACACAAATACACATGTGCGGGTACATCACAGAGGCCTGCACACACGTGCACGCACATACAAATGCTTGTACTTATATATACATGTTCATGCACACAGGTCAAATACACACACACACACACACACCTAACTTTCAAATCCTTTCCTCTCAGACAAAAGCCCATTTCCTTTCCCTCATCCACAGCCACTCGTCTCCTGTTGATGAAATTTACCTTTTCCCCCCACAGAGCCATAGGGGAGAGAGAGGCACACAGTTATGGAAATAGTCTCTTCCTGCACTGACCACTTGACAGGTCAATAACAAGAAACAAAAGACTTGACCCAAATTCCATGAGAATTGATATGCTCCTCAAAGAACCTAGTGCATGGCTATTACAAGCAGTGCTGTAATGAGTCCTCAGCAGCCCACCAAGATGTCCTCAACCATAAGCCGTGCCTGTGGAGTAAAACCAACACTGCCTAGGAACTCAAGGAAAGCAAACAAGAGGCTGCAGACAAAGACAAACTGGTAAGGGATCTATCGGAGCTGACCAAGGGCAGCAGAGAACCAGGATAATCAGGGGGATATGTCAGGTACCATTCTGACAGCCTAATAGCAGGGAAGGAATGGTCTTCTGTAACACGTCTGAAGGCTGGATGTCTAAGGCGCTGCAACACCACAGGAGGTGTTGATTTCAACAATAGCTTGTAATAACCTGCTTGGCCAAGAGACTTCACACAAGGCATTTTTTCCTATGTATTACTATAAGAATTTTCAAGGATACATAAAAATTGAAAGAGGTTTCACAGTGAAAACTCATATACCCATGACCTAGACTCCACTGTTAATATCACCTTGCTTAAACACATATCTATCCACCCTTCTCTCTAGTCATCAATGCATTTCAATTTCTGATGCATGTTACAGTGGCACACTGAGTTCTCACTCCAGAACTTCAGCAGGCATGTCATTAACTAGAGTTCAGTGTTTGTTTATGGTTCACACACAAGATACTTTTGATATTAAAAAGGAGGGTTAAGCAAAGTTGGAAAAGACACATATAGCCCCATGTTCATTGCATCAGTATTTACAACAACTGGGACATGGAAGCAACCTAGAGGTCCATTGACAGATGAATGGATAAAGAAGTTGTGATACATTATAATACAAAGGAATGTTACTCAGCCGTAAAAAGAAACTCATTTGACTCAGTTCTAATGAGGTGGATGAGCCTAGAGCCTATTCTACAGAGTGAGGTGAGTTAGAAAGAGAAAGACAAATATTTTGTATTAACTCATTTACATACATGGACTCTAGAAAGAGAATACTGACGAACCTGTCCACAGAGCAGCAATGGAGACTCAGATGTAGGGAACAGACTTGTGGGCATGAGGGGAAGGACAGGAGGGCTGAATTGAGAGAGTCACATTAAAACATATACATAACCATATTTAAAATTTGATAGCCGGTGGAAATTTGCCATATGACACAGGGACCTCAAATCCAGTGCTCTGAGATGACAGGGTGGCAGGTGGGAGGGAGGTTCAAGATGCAGGGGACATGCATGTACCTATGGCTGATTCACGTTGCTATATGGCAGAAACCAACAAAATATTGTAAAGCAATTATCCTCCAATTTAAAATAAAAATTTTTAAAGGGGGCCTAGGAAAAGGAAAGGATGAATAGGTGAAGCACAGAGAACTTTTAGGGCAAGGAAAATATCCTTTATGATGCTATAATGATGGATAATGTCCTTAAATATTTGTATAGACCCATAGAATGTGCACCACCAAGAGTGAAGGCTAGTGTAAAACATGAACTTTGGATGATAATGTGTGTGCATGTTCATCAGTTGTAACAAATGCACCACTCTGGTGAGGAATGGGGGAGGATCCACTCGTGTAAGGGCAGAAGAAATATGGGAAATCACCCTACTTTATGCACAATTTTGCTGTGAACCAAAAACTGCTCTAAAAAAACTTAAGTCTGGTTTTTAAATTACATAAATAATTTTTAAATGAAACAAAACATATGACTTAGCTCTAAGAGAGGACTAACAGACTGGCATCCCATGGGCTGAATTCAGCTTCCAGATGTGCTGGCTTTACCTGCCCAGCATCTATTCCCATTCCTTCTGCTACAGAATCTCAACTTTCCTTTGGATAAGTGGTCTATCTTATTTCACAGTCCAAGTGGTTAGGGAGGAATTTACTGCTTCTCTTGGCTCCATCGCTGGACCCATGAGCCCCAGATGACCAATGGGTACATTTTTGGCTGACTTCAGAAGTCCAGTGCAAACTGGTGAGTTTGGTTGACATGGATACACAAGAAGGGCTGGTCCAACAAGAGTCAAGCTTCTCTTTTAGCTCAAGTTACTAACCTGTTAGGATACACCCAAGGATGTCCATCTTATTATGATGCTGTAAGAGCCTGTAAGAGAATGCAGCTAATCCAAAGCAAAGCAGAGTCCACTGGTGGAAAGGGACGGGTACTTTTTGCTCCTGGATCCAGCCAGGCCTAAAGTTCAGCAAACATCCATACTTTCCAGTTATGACTCAATACATCCCTTTAAAAAAATGAAGCTGGTTTGATGGGGCTCTGTAACAACTTGGAGGGATAGGGAGGGGTGGAAGGTGGGAGGGAGGCTCAAGAGTAAGGGGACATATGTGTACCTATGATTGATTCATGTTGACATATGGCCGAAACCAACGTAATATTGTAAAGCAATTATCATTCAATTAAAAACAAATAAAATTTTAAAAATTAAGCTAGTTCGAGCTTTTTTATATTGATTTCAATAAAAAGATTTCTGATGAATACACAGTAGTGAGCTGATCTGCGATATGCATCCAGGTCTGGGTTCAAGACTACACCAAACCTGCCTCTTGAGAAACCTATATGCAGGTCAGGAAGCAACAGTTAGAACTGGACATGGAACAACAGACTGGTTCCAAATAGGAAAACGAGTATGTCAAGGCTGTATATTGTCACCCTGCTTATTTAACTTATATGCAGAGTACATCATGAGAAACGCTGGGCTGGAAGAAACACAAGCTGGAATCAAGATTGCCAGGAGAAATATCAATAACCTCATATATGCAGATGACACCACACTTATGGCAGAAAGTGAAGAGGAACTCAAAAGCCTCTTGATGAAAGTGAAAGTGGAGAGTGAAAAAGTTGGCTTAAAGCTCAACATTCAGAAAACAAAGATCATGACATCTGGTCCCATCACTTCATGGGAAATAGATGGGGAAACAGTGGAAACAGTGTCAGACTTTATTTTTTAGGGCTCCAAAATCACTGCAGATGGTGACTGCAACCATGAAATTAAAAGACACTTACTCCTTGGAAGGAAAGTTATGACCAATCTAGATGGCATATTGAAAAGCAGAGATATTACCTTACCAACAAAGGTCTGTCTAGTCAAGGCTATGGTTTTTCCAGTGGTCATGTATGGATGTGAGAGTTAGACTGTGAAGAAAGCTGAGCACTGAAGAATTGATGATTTTGAACTGTGGTGTTGGAGAAGACTCTTGAGAGTCCCTTGGACTGCAAGGAGATCCAACCAGTCCATCCTAAAGGAGATTAGTCCTGGGTGTTCATTGGAAGGACTGCTGCTGAAGCTGAAACGCCAATACTTTGGCCACCTCATGCGAAGAGTTGACTCATTGGAAAAGACCCTGATGCTGGGAGGGATTAGGGGCAGGAGGAGAAGGGGACGACAGAGGATGAGATGGCTGGATGGCATCACCAACTCAATGGACGTGAGTTTGAGTGAACTCCGGGAGTTGGTGATGGACAGGGAGGCCTGGCATGCTGCAATTCATCGGGTCACAAAGAGTTGGACACGACTGAGTGACTGAACTGAACTGAACTGGGTTCAAGGAGCCACTACACACCCTGCAGCGAGGTCTTAACAAAAGATTAAGACTTCCTTCCTCTTCCTCTATAAGGAAGAAAACCGACCCTGCCCATGAGGTAATCCAAGTCCAGAACTGCAGGTGACAGGTAATGCCTGAGTGGCAGCATAACACGGTAGGTGTTGCAGAGGAGGAGTGTGGTCAGGAAGCTGCAGGGGGTGTGCTGGGCAGGAAAGGCTTTGGGGATGAAGAGTCTCAAAAAGTGAGGAGGGACCAGTGGTCAAGTTACACTCTTATGGGAGGTGGGGGAGAGCAGGTGGGGCCTCCAGCACTCCAAGCCCTTTTACTCCAACCCGCCCAGCTTGAACCATCTCAGTCATAATCACTGTGGGTCTCTCTCTCTATCCGTCTGTCTTTCCATACATCCATCCCTCGTCTCTCCATGTCTCTCTCCGCATCTTTGTCTCTCCCTCACTGTCTCTTCCTTATTTTCCTCTCAACCTCTCCCTCCCTCTCCCTCTTTGTCTGGTGTGGCCCCGTCTCCCTCCCCTTCCTCCTCCTCCCTCTGCTTCACCCACTCTCTCCTAACTTCTGGGAGGCAGTCGGCTCTATCACCAACACCACTGGAGTTCAACGGAGCATCATTTTTCACGTGTCCAACTCAATAGCCTCAAACTTGTCTTCCCACCCTCATTCTTGCCTCCCTTCCATCAATCCTCCACCTCCTGACAAAGCAAATGTTTTAAAATGCAAATCTAACTCTGGCACTCCCCTGCTTACAACCAGGGATAAAGACCGAACTTCTCAGCACAGGCTACAAGGCCCTTCCCACTCTCCAAGCACAGCCAGGTCCATGCACCCTGGCTCACTGCACCCCAGACTCCCACCTCTTCTCAAAGGGTTCGTCTCACTCCCGCCCCAGGACCTTTGCTCTTGTTCTTCTTTCTCCCTTGAAATGCTCTCCTCACTCCCAACCTGCCATCTCTTTCCTGAGTAACTATTATTCATCCTTCCCATCTTCTTTCAGGTCCAAATATCACTTCCTCAGAGAAGCCTTCCCTGATTGCCAAGCCACATCAGATATCACTGTTATATGCTCTCTCATTCCTTTGACTTTTTCTTTAAAGAATTTATCCAAGTTTATTATTATATGTGTGAGTGTGTATGTGTCTGTCTGCTTCTTCAAGGTATCAGATAGATTAATTCATGCCTATCTTGTGCACTTAAGATCCAGGAAAGCAGAGACCAACTTTTTAAAATAACTATATACCCTGAACTCAGTACAGTGGCTGGCACATACCTTTAGTTTTTTTTTTTTTTTACAGTCCTCACCTCTTCCTATGATTTCCCAACACTGAAAAAGTGTTAGTTACAATATGTATTATATTTTTGCAACTGTTTTTCTCAGAGTAAAGAATCATTACTTCATATCCCTGTCCCTGTAAAGGGAGGAGAAATGAAAGCTAGACCAAGAGGGCCAGGTGTCACCAGGAAAATGGCACATTTCCTTATGGAAGTGAAGAATAAACCATAGTTCTGCTCCACTCATGTTTATTACCTCCCCAGGCTTATAGGCATTTGAGTTTGCAACTCTCTCCCCTAACATTCTCCATATATTTCTGTTCTATTATTTAAGATTTGTTGCTGGACATCTCCCTGGCACTGTGCGCTGCAACACAGCAGGGGACAAGACAGAGGAAATCACTGCCCTGGTGTCACGTGGAGTCCAAGTTACATTATGTGACAGTTTTCTGTTGGATACTTGTCCTTCCACTAAACTAAGCTCCTCCCAACTGTTATAGCACAGGCTCTGAAGCCAGACTACCTTCAACCTAATCCCACCCAGGTGGCCTTGGCAAATTACTAAACTTCTCTGTGCTTTGGTTTTCTCACCTGTGAAATGGCGCTAATCATTGCACCTTCCTTCCAGTGTTACCATGAGGATAAAATGGGTTAAGACATAGCTGTTTCATAAACCCCCAATCAACGTTAATTTTCATTACTCACCTCTGTATCCTAAGCAGTACCAGCTTCACAGGCATGCTGTCACATAGGCCCCTTTCTTAGAAGAGCTCCTTATTTGGTTTAATGCTCTGCTGTCTTTAATTAAAATTAAAGAATTTTAATAACCCTAAAATTCTTAATTTTTTAACAAAGGCCCTACGTACTCATTTTTGCATCAGGCTGTGCAATTATGTGGCCAGTCCTGGTCGACATACATCAAATGTCCAGCAAAAGTCTGTTGAAAAATGAATAAGTATATAATTTTCACCAACCACAGTTGTCAGCTCGCATACACCATTGTCTTAGAGAACCAGTCAAGTGGGTCAGCACTTGAACAAAGTGGGTCAGACCTTGTTGTTGACTCATCACGTCCCTCTCCCAGAACCAAGAATACCCAAGGCCTGACCTAGGACTGAAAGGCTTTCTCATCCAACCCACCCATTTCCCAGGAAACTTGGACTTTGACAAGCTGCCAAGGCTCTTGATAGAGCCACAGAGAACCCAGTCCAATTCTCTGTTCTCCAAAATTGTACTCTGCACTGTCTCTGCTGTTCCACACCCTCTCTCCCTCCTCAGCATCCTTCAAATGAGGCATACCTAGTTTCCTTCATCCCCATTTTATAGATGGAGAGATGCAGGCTCAGAAACAAGGCCCATTAAAATTCCCCATGTAGCACAGTTCCTCTGCTCAGTCAAGTTTCTGGTTTTATAAAGAGTCTCTAACCAGAGTCCTCGTTCTTCTAGTCAAGGCTACGGTTTTTCCAGTGATCATGTATGGATGTGAGAGTTGGACTATAAAGAAAGCTGAGCGCCAAAGAACTGATGCTTTTGAACTGTGGTGTTGGAGAAAACTCTTGAGAGTCCCTTGGACTGCAAGGAGATCCAACCAGTCCATCCTAAAGGAGATCAGTCCTGGGTGTTCATTGGAAGGACTGATGTTGAAGCTGAAGCTCCAATACTTTGGCCATCTGATGTGAAGAGCTGACTCATTTGAAAAGACCCTGATGCTGGGAAAGATTGAGGGCAGGAGGAGAAGGGGACAACAGAGGATGAGATGGTTGGCTGGCATCACCGACTCAATGGACATGAGTTTGGGTGGACTCTGGGAGTTGATGGTGGACAGGGAGGCCTGGAGTGCTGCAGTTCATGGGGTCGGACAAAGCTCATGCTGCAGCAGAGTCGGACACAAATGAGCGACTGAACTGAACTGGAGTCCCAGAATCCAACCACATAAATTATTTTTAAAGTATCAGTCATACATGATAATTACATGCTAAACCTGAGCTTGTGCCCTCCCCAACCCTACTGGGGCCCAATTTTTTGACCCTCTATTCCACAAAGACAAACTCATTTCCCTATACCCTGCATGCCCCAGGTCAGTGCTGCCAGGGCCCTCCATTCTTTCAGTGTTTGTTGAGAAGCTGCAAAATGCAAGCACTGTGTAGAAGCACAGATAAGAAACAAGCTAAAAAACAAATTGTATATAGTATGTCCATGGTGCCAAGCTTAGAGAGAAAATCGAGCAGGGGAGGGCCAGAGGAGTAAGCATTTTGGCCAGGAGTAGGGTGAAGACCTCAATTTTAAATAGGAATGTTAGGGAATGCTTCAGTGAGAAGGACACATATAAGCAAAAACCTGAAGAAGGTGAAGAAGCAGGTTAACACAGTTTTCTGGAGAAAGAGCACTACAAGCTGAGGAAAGAGCCAGTGCAAAAGCCCTGAGGCATTATCCATGGGTCACAAGGTAAGGAAATCTCTAAATAGCCTGGAAGCTTTGTCAAATCACACACACCTGCCCTTCCCGAACCCCAGTTTCTCATCTCAGTCTGGTCGCCTGCAGACAAATCTAATCTATAGGTTCTTGAACAATTATTTGCCAAACCTCTATGATGGCATGCTTTATTTATTAACAACCTGGAAGGTTTTGTTTTGTTTTGTTTTTATTTGGGGTAATCACATTTAAATGGGAGAGTTCACAGAAAAGTTTTAATATCCAACTTGGCTTGAGTTATCATGTGGCCTCACCGGGCCCACATGACTCTGTAATAATCTAACAATGACATGTAATGATCTAACAAATCTAATGATGGGAACTGGACACAGGTTGCTTGTTGGGCAGGGGAGAGGCAAGATAGAGGGGCCAGGAGCCTCTTTATCTTGGGCCACCTGGAGTGCACCCAATTCACTTCCCTCTTGCAATAAATGTTGAAGGAGAGTGGGACACAGAGGGGAGACTTAGTCTTCTCTCAGCTCATCATATGCTCCTGCCATGGCAGCTGTTCATCCCCACCTCTCCTTGGGATTTATTTTTAATTTTAATTGGAGGCTAATTACTTTACAATATTGTAGTGGTTTTTGCCATACATTGACATGAATCAGCCATGGGAGTACATGTGTTCCCCATCCTGAACCCCCCACCTACCTCCCTCACCCATCTCCTTGGTATTTCTATAGAATCTCTAACTCTGTCACACACACTGTCTTGAGTCCTGGACAGGCATATCTCCTTTACCAACTCTGTTGTGGCCCACAAAAGAGCCACATGGAGAACTCTCCCTCTGCCTACTGTGACATGGGAGTGCCTGTTGACCCCAACTCTCCAAGATTGCTGATATCCCCACCAGCTTCATTTCTTTTATCTTTCACTCAACCTTCAAACATTAGTCCACCCCGCAGATAGTTTCCACGTGCATCTGTCTGGGTGCCCCCTGAGTGTGGTCATTGTGCATGTTGATGAGGGTGCCCCTCCATTTTCACATGTCTAGATGTGGGATGAAAGGGTTTCCACGTGCAGGCCTGAGTGTATGAGTGCGCCCCCGTGATGAGGTACTACGTTTGTGAGCATGGATGAGTCTGCCTGTGTGGCTGCCATCCTATCTCTGGCAGGAGGGCTCCTGTGTGGAGGGCTTCTGCTACCCTGCCCGCATCCCATTCAAAGGCACTCAGCTCAGGTACAGCCCACCTCGGGCCTCCCCCAGAGTCAGCACACACACTCAGCTGCACACACTCTTTCTTTTAAACTCGGGCCCTCTGGACCAGGAAAACAGAGAACCCTAGAGCATCCTCATGTATGGATGTGAGAGTTGAACTATAAAGAAAGTTGAGCACCAAACAATCGATGCTTTTTAACTGTGGTGTTGGAGAAGACTCTTGAGAATCCTTTGGACTGCAAGGAGATCAAACCAGTCCATCCTAAAGGAAATCAGTCCTGAATATTCATTGGAAGGACTGATGCTGGAGCTGAAGCTCCAATACTTTGGCCACCTGATGGGAAGAACTTACTCACTGGAAAAGACCCTGATGCTGGGAAAGATTGAAGGCAGGAGGAGAAGTGGATGACAGAGGATGAGATGGTTGGATAGCATCACCGACTCAATGGACATGAGTTTGAGCAAACTCCGGGAGTTGGTGATGGACAGGGAAGCCTGGCGTGCTGCAGTCCATGGGGTCACAAAAAGTTGGACACGACTCAGTGACTGAACTGAACTGAACTGAGAGCATCCTTGCTTCTACTACAGCCTCCTCTTCTCACCCCCTGCCCTGAGTGGAGAGTCTTCTGTAGGAGATGGACTTGAAGCACTGGCAGGAGGGAGGAGGGGGAGCGGTAGGTAAAGGGGGAGAAGAGAGCTGGATGAGGGGAAGGTCGAGAAAGGCAAACTGAGGACACGCCGCCTCGATACAGAACCTTTGCTGGAGAAGCAGGTCCCACCCACACCACGCCCCTCCCACTCAGGGCGGGGGACGGAGGGTTGGAGATGAAGGTAGCCTGTTTCCACCCAGTGTTCCTTTGGGGTTCTCAAGTCTAAGTTCATATCTCCTCCAGAATCTGGAGCAGAAAGGGGCAGCTGGGACCCCTTCCTCCAGGGCATCTCACTCGACCCCGCCACCCCTTCCTTCCACCGGGTCCAGGCAGTTGCTGATTGGCTGCGGGGACCGGCGTCCCAGCCCCCCGGCTCCGAGGCGGGAGCCGAGCGAGCCCGAGGTGGGAGGCGCACAAATGGGCTCCGGGAGCCCCTCCCGAGTCCCAGCGCCCAGCGCCCTGCGGGAGGGCTGAGCCGGGATTCCAGGCGGGCAGGTGCGGAGGGAGCGGAGGGGACCGCGGCCAAGGGTAGAAGCAAGTCCTGCGGGAAGAGAGGCGCTGCTGCTCCGGCTGCTGCCTAGGCGGTCGCCACCACCGAGCCGGCGTCCGGAGCGGGGCTGGCAGGCCGGGCGCCGAGCCGCGGGGAGCGAGGGGCGCGCTCATGGAGCACACGCACGCCCACCTCGTAGCCAACAGCTCGCAGTCCTGGTCCCCCGGCTCGGCCTGCGGCTTGGGCTTCGTGCCCGTGGTCTACTACAGCCTCTTGCTGTGCCTCGGTTTACCAGGTGAGGGGCGTGGGGGAGAGGGAGGGAAGCCGAGAGCCCAGAGAGTGCGGGGCGAACCCTGCCCAGGGCCCCCGGGCCGGGCCACCTTCTCGGTGAGATCCCTGGCGCCCCCTCTGCAAAAAGTTTACGCCTTTCCGGGCAACTGCGGACATTTCCAGACTCTGGGGGGTGAGAGGAAGTTGCGGTGGCCTGGCGGGGACGGTGCGTGTGTGTGTGTGTGCTTCTCAAGAGTATGCGCGGTGGGCGATGGGCCAGGATGTGTGGGGGGTCGGTGCGAGCGAGGGGACTTTGAGCTCCTCGGTGTGTATTTGTGTGCGCGACTGAAGGGCTCGGTCAGGCGTCCGTGAGGGGCTCCAGGGAGGGCCGTGTGTGTGTGTGTGTGTGTGTGTGACTCGACTGCAAGTCCGGACAGATGGTGTCATGGGGGCCTCCTCTCTCCCGTCGCCCCCCACGTCCACCCAGACTAGGGGCACCTCTGCCCCGCGCCGCCTAACCCCAGAGGACGCTGGAAACCCTGATCCTGGGCACTGTCTTGTTCCGGGGGGTGCTGGGATGGAGCAAGGGATGAGCCCCCCGCTGCCACCCTGAGGAAGGCGAGGCCGGCTAGGAAGAGTCAGGGTGGCTCCAGGACCATGACCTGGACAGGGCAAGGGTGCGGAGGGACATGCGGGCTACCGAGGCCGCCACCGCAGCGGGTCACAGTCTCCTTGACGACCTGCCTCACCCCTTGGCTTTGCCTCCCAGTTCACCGACCCTGGGCAGCTCACTGCTGCTGCAGATGTCTGTCTGGTTCCACATCTTAGCCTGCTGTCCGAAGTGTAGCTGAGACTTGTACTGAATTCCTGAAGAGAGCTTGGGGGGGCGGGGAGGGCGGCAGGGGGCGTTGCCGACGCGGGGAAGTGGGGAGTTGGTGCTTGCCAGGGCACCTGAGGCAAGGAAGGGTTTGGGGGGCTCCAGCTGGAGATGGACATTTCTCCCAGATAGTCCCTGCGACAGTCCCTGAATCTCTGTGGCAGAAATATTCCTGAAGATCACTTGCGGGCAGATGGGAGAGAGGGACAGAAAGAAATAGGAAAAAAAAAAAAAAAATCCAGTCCTACCTAAAGCCTAGAATCATAGCATCATCTACCCTACTGCCTTCAGGATCCTGGGAACTTGGGAGCTGGATTTCTGAAGAGCCTGGCTGAGATTTCCTTTCCAAAACATTCAACTTGGTAGCCACAGCCTCTGCCGTATTTAAATAAATCACCCCTCTCCCAAATTTGGCAGGTAGGAGAAAGCATAAGTTTGCTAAGACTGAGCCTCTCTGTCAGTGAGTGATGAGGCTTTTATTACTAACTAATTGCTCTGACTGCCCTGGCAGAGAGCTAGCCTGATTCGCACTGCTGGGGTGGCGGGCACGTGTCCTGTAATTACCCCAAGCTGGGATCGATTTAGGCCCAGCTCCCACCTCCCCACCCCTACCCCCTGGCCCTCCTGAACCTCTCCAGAACTGTCCTTTGGGGAGTGTTTTTGAGAAGGTTGCTTATTTGATGAACCACAGTAATGACAGAGCCCCCTTTCCTTTTAGCCCTCATAACAGAGTATATCTGACTCCCATCAGTCACCTCTCCATCTCCTCTTTAGACTGAAGTTACCACTCTCTTAGGCTTTTCTTCTGAAAACCCCTTGAGGCATAGAACCATAGAGACAAGGAAAGGCTCTAAGGGTCCAGAGCAGGGAAATGAGGGTGGGGAGAATGAGGGAAAGCTCGTATCTTCAAACTCCTCAGGGTGGGAGTCAAGGTACTGCACACATTTACAGATTAACTCCCATGCCTGCCAGGACCTTCCTGGCCCTAGCATTGGCACCTGTCTTATGCCAGGCACAGACTCTTCAAGGCTGAGCCCAGGGCTTGGAGATTTAAAAGAGTGAGGAATTTTGATTAGAACTTGGAGGACATTGATGTGTTCATACATTCAGAGTTATGACCACCTACTGTTGTGCCAAGAGCTGAGGAGGTATGAAGAGGTGACTCAGAGACCCCTAAGACACAGTCTCTGAGATCAGGGAGCTCAGAGATGGACGCAGAGGGACCAAACATCCTGGAGAAGAACCACTGGAGAGGCCAGGCTTGCAGGAAGATCATGGGCTGGTAACAGCTTGGTTAATGGCTTGCAAGGTAGTTCAAGGGTGACATCCTTAAGTCATTCTCTTAAAACTGTAAGGACAAAAAATACGTCCTAGTGACTAAGAGTGCAGACTGTAGAATGAAGCAGAGTTGGCTGTTAATCTATGAACTTTTTAATGTCTCCGTGCCTCAGTTTCCCCTTCTGTGAAATGGGCATTATGAGAGTACTTCCCTGGTGGCTCAGACGGTAAAGCGTCTGTCTACAATGTGGGAGACCCGAGTTCGAGCTCTGGGTTAGAAAGATCCTCTGGAGAAGGAAATGGCAATCCACTCCAGTACTATTGCCTGGAAAATCCCATGGACAGAGGAGCCTGGTAGGCTACAGTCTATGGTGTCGCAAAGAGTCGGACACAACTGAGCAACTTCATTTCACTTTTCACCCTTGAAATTGTGGTGAGAAGTAAAGATGTTGATGGAGATGAGGGTGCAAGTCAAGCGCTCAGCTCAGTGCCCAACACACCACGCATTGATTGCTGCTGTGTGTGCTGCTGCAGTTGTGGTTATCATGAAGCTGATTCAGTTGTAGGAAGGATGGGGGCTGCTTAGCCATGCCTGAGCTGGAGGAAGGACTTGGAGGCATGCTGAGAAGAGCATTGGGCTCAATGCCGGCTCCTCCGGCAGAGCTCACTTCGGTATTCCCCGCCCTGCCCCCAGCCCCCAACAATTAGCAAACCCTGCCTCCGAGGCTGAGCTATGCTGGGTGTGAAGTAACAGACCGAAGAGTTTGGTAATATTGTGAAAACTGAGATTTTAATTGAATCACTTTCCTGGCAGTGGACTCACCCCAATTTCAAATTCTCACTGTGGTGGTAGAGGGTTAGGGAGTGGCTGTGTGTTGGCAACAGGGGAGCCAGTAACTAGGAGAAAGCAAGGCTGTTTCTTAGCCCCGTCAGCCTCTAGATTGATAGGAAGAGCTTGAGAAAGGCCATATGGTCCAATCCCCTGCCTCTAGGAATTGCCCCCAGACAGTCTGATTTAACTGGTCTGGTGGAGCATACAGGGGTTTCTAACGTGGAGTATAGGCAAAGCTCTGCCACTTGAGAATTCTTACTCTCTGCACCACAGTTTTCCCCACCCATAAAATGGGCGGAGCACACAGGCAGTTTATGTTAAGATAACCTATGTTAAAATGGCTTACCACAGTGCCCAGACTGTGGAAAGCACTGTCACTCAATACCTTCTCCACACTGGATCTTTTTCCTGTATTATATGCTTATATTGTTGCACTGAATCTCCCCATGATGTGTCCATATCCTGAACGTGTTTTACGGAGGAGCAAACTGAGGTTCTGAGAAGTGGAGCATCTCGTCTATAGTTGAGCAGTCCAACCAGCATGTGAACACCTGTCCTTTCCCTTGCATCCAGTACCTTCATTACTGTTGAGAAGTTATTTCACTCACTTCAGTCCTTGCTGTGTGCTCAGTGGAGAAAATTGGTGTCCCAGCTGTTCCTAAAACTCAGTCTCTTTCCTCCTCCTTTTAAAATAAGCAAGATATTTCCAACTTTTCAAAACACATACAATAAGCCAACAAAATTGAGTTGGGGACCCTGATTGGGCCAGCTGGGACAAGACAGTGCACAGCAGAAGGCAGTGCAGGAGGAAAAGATGAGCCTGAAATGCTTGAGGAAAGAGAGCAGGAGAGAGGACCAGTGAGCCTGCCTGATAAGGAAGGAGAAACGCAAAATTATACTGAGATTTGAAAGAGATATTTTTAAAACTTTTCCTGCTAAAAGGCACAATGGATGTTAAGGGAGACAAAGGGAGGGAGATGAAGCCTGAAACTACATGCCACACAGCAGACGGGAGCGTTTGCCCAATTGCCTGTCTGCCTCTGGGGGTTGGTGCAGGATGAAAGGAGATGATGAGGCTGTAGCCTATCAGGTAGTAAGTGCTTTGACATGTGCTAGTTACTGTCGTCGGAGAAGGCAATGGCACCCCACTCCAGTACTCTTGCCTGGAAAATCCCATGGATGGAGGAGCCTGGTAGGCTGCAGTCCATGGGGTCGTAAAGAGTTGGACACGACTGAGCGACTTCACTTTCACTCTTCACTTTCATGCATTGGAGAAGGAAATGGCAACCCACTCCAGTATTCTTGCCTGGAGAATCCCAGGGACAGGGGAACATGGTGGGCTGCCATCTATGGGGTCGCACAGAGTCGGACACGACTGAAGCGACTTAGCAGCAGCAAACTGTTCTGAGCCTTCTAGACGTGTTCTCTTTTGCCTCTAAACATCTTTGGAGAAAGTGTAGTAAACAGATTAAGAGTACCCAGTCTGAAGCTGGACTTCTGGAGTTTGAGTCTTGGCTTTGGTACTTAGAAGCTGTGTGACTTTAGACAAGTGACTTTAACTCCTCTGTGCCTCAGTTTCCCCATTTGTAATGTGAGGATGATGACAATAATGGAGTCATAGGGTTCCTGTAAGGATTAAATAAGCACTTAACACAGTGCCTGGCACACAGCAAGCACTCTATAAGTCATTTTTTCATCATTTAAAAATTAGGGAAATCAAGGGAAGATTCCTGACTTGTTATATGACATCAACTTTACCCTAATATCAAAACAAGACAAAGACATTATAGGAAAACTAGCAACCAATAGTCCTCATGAACATAGACATAAAAATCCTTAACAAAATATTAGCAACTCTAATCTGGCAATATATCAGAAGGACAATATTGAGTTGGCCAAAAAGTTTGTTCAGGTTTTTCCATAACACCTTATGGAAAACCCAAATGAACATGTGAGCCAACATAATACACAAGACCAAATTGGATTTATCCCAGGAATATAATATAGTTATATATAGTTATAAAATAGTTCAATAGTTGAAAATCATTCACCATATTAACAATGTGATTCACCATACTGACAAACTAAAAAAGAAATTCTGTATTATCATTTTAATAGATGCAGGAAGTACTTGACAAAATTCAGTATCCTTCCATTTGATAAAAAACTTATCAAACTAGGAACAGAGAGAGAACTTCTTGAATCTGATAAAGAACATCTATTACCTACAGCTAACATCACATTTAATGATGAAAGATGGAATGCTTTTCTCCTAAGATCTAGAACAAGGCAAGGATGTTCTCATCACTCCTATTCAGCATAATACTGGACATTTTAGCCAGTGCAATAAGGCAAGAAAAGGGGAGAAGAAGGTGTACATGGAGGAAGAAATTAAATTGTTTCTATTCACAGATGATATAATTGCCTTCATAGAAAATTACAAAGACTCCACAATAGAAGCTTCTAAGGACAAAATTAATGAGTTAACATGTTTGCACACTGTTAATATGCAAAAACCCTATTGTATTTCTACATATTAGCAATGGACAATTTGAAATTAAAAATTGGAATTAGGGGCTTCCCTGGAGAGGGCAATGGCAACCCACTTCAGTACTTTTGCCTGGAAAATCCCATGGACGGAGGAGCCTGGTAGGCTGCAGTCCATGGGGTCGCTAAGAGTCTGATAGGACTGAGCGACTTCACTTTCACTTTTCACTTTCATGCATTGGAGAAGGAAATGGCAACCTACTCCAGTATTCTTGCCTGGAGAATCCCAGCGACAAAGGAGCCTAGTGGGCTGCCATCTATGGGGTCGCACAGAGTCGGACACGACTGAAGCAACTTAGCAGCAGCAGCAGCTGGTGGCTCAGTGGTAAAGAATCCACAGACGAATGCAGGAGACACGGCTTCAATCCCTGGTCCAGGAAAATCCCACATCCCCCAGAACAACTAAGCCTGTGCACAACTACTGTTGAGCCTGTGCTCTAGAAAGCAAGAGCCGCAGCTACTGAGCCCATGCTGCAACCACTGGAGCCCACACGCCTCGAGCCTGTGCTCTGCAACCAGAGAAGCCACCACAATGAGAAGCCCAAGCACCGCAACTAGAGAGTAGCCCCAGCTCACTGCAACTGGGGAAAGCTCTCTCACAGCAGTGGTGACCCAGTACAGCCAAAAATAAATAAATAAATAAAACTGAAAAAAAAAAAAAAAAAAGAACACTTAATTTCAACTCTCTACTGTAAAAAAATAAAATGGGATTAAAAAATATATATTTCCAGGTTCCCTTAAAAAAAAACAACTGAAAACATTAGACTCCTGTTCCCAAAAAGTAGCAGTCAGCTAGAGCTGAGCAATAGGCTGCTTTGCCTTTCCTATGCAATTATGTGTGTGTGTGTGTGTGTGTGTGTGTGTGTGTACACGCACATTAACAGGTAATAACATTCATAGTACTTGAAAACCTAATAGTATAGAAAAGGCACACATTGCAAAGTCTCCCTCCCGTTCCCTTTCCCCTGCTCATCAATACCCAAAACCATCCCACCATGACCACCACACATAAGTAATCACTGTATTAGTGTCTTTGTTGTCGTGTTTCAGTCACTAAGTCCTGACTCTTTGTGACCCCATGAACTCCAGCATACCAGGCCTCCCTGTGTTCTGCTATCTCCCGGAGCTTGCTCAAACTCATGTGCACTGAGTCTATGGTTCCATCCAACCATCTCATCCTCTGTCACTCCCTTTTCCTCTTGCCTACAATCTTTTCCAGCCTCAGGGTCTTTTTCAATGAGTCGGCTCTTCACATCAGGTGGCCAAAGTATTGGAGCTTCAGCTTCAGCCTCAGTCCTTCCAATGAATATTCAGGATTGATTTCCATTAGGAGTGACTGGTTTGATCTTGCTGTCCAAGGAACTCTCAAGAGTCTTCTCCAGCATCATAATTCAAAAGCATCAATTCTGCAGTGCTCAGCCTACTTTATGGTCCAACTCTTACATCTGTACATGACTGCTGGAAAAACCATAGCTTTGACTATACGGACCTTTGTCAGCAACGTGATGTGTCTGCTTATTTAATTTTAAAAAAGTGTCTAGTTTCCAATTTATTTCAAGGTTTTTTAGTGTATATATACAAGCAAATATGAATAGGGGATTTCAAGTCTCCTTTTTTTTTTAATTCTCTTGAGCACATAATATACACCATCCTATATCTTGCTGTTTTCTCACTTCGTATATCGATAACCCAAAACAGTATATATAATGCGTTTTCCTTCTTTAATGAAGCGATGTAGGATTCCATTGTATATTTGTACAATCTATTGAATGGTTACCCCTTCAAAAGGACACAGGCACCCCAGCTCGAGACAGTCCCTATGTGGTGCACCTAATTCTCTGTAACCTGTCTGGCCCCTCTTAATTCTCATTTGGGCTTAGGATCCTCGTTATAACAGTGGGAGAAAGAGCTTTGCATGAGGAGTCCTGAATTCCAGGCTTGGTTCTGGTAATAACCCACTGTGTGACCTTGGACAAGTCATTCTTAATGAGTTTGTTAAAGGCCCAGGAGAGCTGAACTCTGCTTGTGTTGCTCAGTTGGAGATATTCCCCATTGATGGGATTTAAGCACAGACCAATGAGATAGCTATGCTGGAGGCTGTCTGGGCTGGCCTTGGGCTGGAGTCCAGAACAGTAGCTTTGTAATCCTTGCCTCTGACTAAGAGTTCAATAAATGTTATTAACCTTCTATTCCCTGCATTGTTTTGTGGTAATTTGAAGTAAAACATGCAAAGGCTTCGCATGGTCCTTCACACATTGTAGAAGCTCAATAAATAGTAGCTCAGATTGTTTTTATTGCCTAACGTATCAGTGTGTTCAAGCACTGTAAATCCCCTAAGCCACAGACTGCTTTGTACATAGGACTTTTCCATAAATGCACAATTCCACTCCAAGTGTACCCACCAGGCATGAAGCTCCACGTCCTGGCAAACTAGGAGAGAATGATCCAGTGGATTAAGCAATCAGTGCCATCATAAGCCTAGGGAATTTGTACCCCTAAGAGAGTTGCCTGTGGCTCAGTGAAGCCTCCAGAAATAATATCAGTCCAGGTCATGATATGGTCTTCAGCTAAAATTTGTGAAGAGAATGATAAGCACCACCAGCAAGTTCACACTACGTGCTACAGCTAGGATGGTGAACAGACGAGGGAAGAGAAGTGAACACAGATCCTGCCACTCAGCCTCTATGTGGATCTGAAATATGTGGATGATGTTTATAGGAGATGCAGCTCTGCAGTGCTAGGGGTGGGGCAGTGCAGGTGTCTTGAATTCAGATACCTGCATGGGGCAGCCCAACAGTGTAAATAAACAAAATGGGCCAGTTTTAAGAACTGTTTCACTTATCCAAAGAATTGTGCTTCCCTGCTGTTTTGCTGAAAACATGTGACTCTTTCAGTCTATTTCCTTTTTTATCAATGGAGACATATGTACCAAAAACACTGCCCTTTCCTCTTAATGATTGCTAACACTTATGTAGCACTTACTTTGTGCTGGAGATTCTTCAAAGCACTTTACATACATTCAGTTCAATTCAGTCACTCAGTTATGTCTGACTCTTTGCGACCCCATGGACTGCAGCACGCCCAGCTTCCCTGTCCATCACCAGCTCCCAGAGCTTACTCAAACTCATGCCCATTGAGTCAGTGATGCCATCCAACCCTCTCATCCTCTGTCATCCCCTTCTCCTCCCACCTTCAATCTTTTCAATGATTGAGCATCAGTCTTTTCATCAGAGTCTTTTCAAATGATTCAGTTCTTCGCATCAGGTGGCCAAAGTATTGGAGCTTCAGCTTCAGCATCAGTCCCTCCAATGAACACTCAGGGCTGATTTCCTTTAGGATGGACTGGTTGGATCTCCTCACAGTCCAAGGCACTCTCAAGAGTCTTCTCCAACACCACAGTTCAAAAGCATCAATTCTTTATAGTCCAACCCTCACATCCATACATGACTACTGGAAAAACCAAAGCTTTGACTAGACAGACCTTTGTTGGCAAAGTAACGTCTCTGCTTTTTAATAAGCTGTCTAGATTGGTCAGAACATTTCTTCCAAGGAGCAAGGGTCTTTTAATTTCATGGCTGTAGTCACCATCTGCAGTGATTTTGGAGCCCAAAAAATAAATTCTGTCACTGTTTCCATTGTTTCCCCATCTATTTGCCATGAAGTGATGGGACCAGATGCCATGATCTTAGTTTTCTGAATGTTGAGTTTTAAGTCAACTTTTTCACTCTCCTCTTTCACTTTCATCAAGAGGCTCTTTAGTCCTTCTTCGCTTTCTGCCATAAGGGTGTTGTCATCTGCATATCTGAGGTTATTGATATTTCTCCCAGCAATCTTGATTCCAGCCTGTGCTTCATCCAGCCCAGCATTTCTCATGATGTACTCTGCATATAAGTTAAATAAGCAGGGTGACAATATACAGCCTTGACATACTCCTTTCCCGATTTGGAACCAGTCTAGCTTATTTAATTCTCATGACAACCCTTTGAGGCATGGACAATGATTATGCCCATTTTCAGATGAGAACATTGAGACACTTACCCAAGGTCACACAAGTAGAAAATGATAGAGCAATATTTGGTACTGCTGTCCAGGTTTATTATAAGAAAATGGCAGCAGGTGTGCAATGACAGCTGACAATTGACACTCAGGCTGGACTGAGAGGTGGGGGTGATAGACATAGGGAGGAGGAGGACCTGTGAAGAGTTGACTCATTGGAAAAGACCCTGATGCTGGGAGGGATTGGGGGCAGGAGGAGAAGGGGACGACAGAGGATGAGATGGCTGGATGGCATCACTGACTCGATGGACATGAGTCTGAGTGAACTCCGGGAGTTGGTGATGGACAGGGAGGCCTGACGTGCCGCAATTCATGGGGTCGCAAAGAGTCCGACACTACCAAGCGACTGAACTGAACCACCACTCAGTTTACCAGCCAATTGTCCAGTGTTGTAAATTGTTCTAAAAACTCTAGAAATCCAGATATTTACATGAAATGCCCAATGTTTCAATGTTGGCACTGAAATTCAAAAAATTTTAAATCACTGTGTGAGCCAGCACCACCAGAGCCAAATCAAACATGTCTGCAGGCTTGATGCAGCCCACCAGGCTGCCAATTCACAAACTCCCAAGTGGGCAGAACTTCAAGAAGGACCAAGAAACAGCAAGCAGGTCACAGTGAATTGAGAATAAAAACAAGCTGAAGGGAGGAGCAAGAAATAATAGAGATGGAAACCAAAAGAAAGTGTGGGTAAATCAAAAAAGCATACCAACTCAGAAAACCAGGGACTTGGCATAAACTGGAAGGAAAAGTTCCAAGAAATCCACAAACTTTATGCTGACAGTGTCTTGAAAGCCTACCATTTAGGGGGAAGGGAAATGCCCTGCGAATCTGACAGTGATCGCTCAGTGGTCCCCAGCCATGGATTCAGGTTCTAAATTCGTGGCTTCTATAGGTGGGGCTCTAGCAGATTGCTCAAAGCTCTCTGAGCCTCCACATTCCTCTCTGCAGAGAGAGTGGAACAGTGCCTTTCTCACAGGGTTGATGGTATGGACAAAATGAGATAATTTGAGACTAGCCAGGGCCCAGAGCCTGCCACTCCACGGTTGCTGGGTTTTGGTGAATCTAAACACTCCCATTTCCCAAAATGAGGAAACTGAGACCTCACCCAAAATCGCAGTGCTGGGAATGGCCGGGTCTGAACCAGAACTTGGTTTTTCCAAGTCTTACTTAGTTCACTTCTTACAAGGTCACATGCTAGTGGTCTCTGAAGAGGAAACAAACTGAAAAGAGTAAAGGAGCAAAAGGCTGCTTTTAGAGCTAAGAGTGATCATCTAGATGCAGAGGAGGGGGGTGGGGGGCGGCGCTGGTCCTGTTGTTGTTTTATGTAGGATTATTTTAGGTGGTACAAGGCTGCAGCATCAAAATCCCTTTTCAGTTTTCTTAATCCTTCTAATTCCATCAAAGGGAGAGTCTCAGCTAGGTGCCAGTGTGTCTTTAACACCTTTTCACATGTGCTAAAACTCTCCCTTTCTAGCAGACACAGAGCAGACCTAGAGCTCAGCACCTCGGCAGGAAGCAGTATCTGGCGAGAATTTAATGTCACTCTTGTATTGTTATTGTATTTATTTTTAAGGCTACCTTCTGTTTACAACAGGGAGGTGGGTTTGTTTGTGACGTGTACGATGGTCACATGTCCATGCTGTCCAGTATAGTCACCGCCAGCCACATGTGGCTCTCGAGCACTTGACATTTAACTAGTACAACTTGCAGAACTGAGTTTTTTATTTCATTTCATTTCAATTAATTTACAATTAAAATCTGATACTTGACTCAGTTATTAGAAAATAACTTTGGAACAACGTGAGTATGTAAGTCTATCCTTTCAACTGTACATTTCATGACATCTAAACAGATCAAGGATTTTCAGTGAAAATTTAGCATCCATAGAGAGATGTGCAGGAAGTATAAAAAAATACAGCAGACTTTGGACATTTAGTGTGAAAAAAGAGTTAAATATCTGGATAATTTCCATTGATTACATTTTGGATGAACAAGGTTAAATAAAATATATTGTTAAAATTAATGTCACCTGTTTCTTCTTATTTTTTTCTAATGTGGCTTCTAGAAACAATGAGAGTGCATATGTGGTTCACATTACATTTATATCGGAGAGTAGTATTGTATAAAGTATAAATTCAAGAAAAAAGCATATCACTTTAAAACAAGATGCCAAATAAATAATAGTACACAGGACACAGAATATGGCAAAAGTCACAACATTAATGGGTCAGGTACTAAAATATGGGGAACACTGATCTAATAGAATGTTCTTGATGAAGAAACTGAGACCCAGAGAGGGCAAGTTCCCCCAAAGTTTCATAGCTAATTAGGGGTGACCTTGACCCCAAACCTTCCAGATTCCAAAGTAAGTAAGCTTTGACCACAGCAAGGGGAATAACCCTTCCATCTCCACCTCCACCAAAGGAAACATAAGGAAAGATGGATCACCGTGTGGGGAGGAGGTGGCTACCCTGAGTCCCAGTGGAATTCAAAGGGAAGGAACCTCTTTGTATGGATGACTTAGGAGCTTGGCCTTCCTACCAAGTGAAAGCAGAATGATTGGGACTTCTCTTGAGGAAAGACATGACCAGCTGAACTACATTTAGGGCAAAGTAGGCTTTTATCCCAAAGATAAGTATTCATTTTGCCCCATGACAAAGAAGGATGAGATAAGAAATCAGACAGCACAGTTCCATTCAGAGAGCATCTGCACTCATTGATTCACTAATCCACCCATCCCTCCATCCATCCACCTGTCCATGTGACGGGCAATGCCAAGTGCCAGGCACTGTACTGGCATGCCGTAAACCAAAAGAGATCCCCGCCTTGCCTTTGTGTGCATGTGCACACAACCACACACACACACACACACACACACACACACATGTACATAAAGAGATGGGGAAAACCAGCATGATCAGAAATCCTAATAAATGTAAACAGTCACCTGTGAAAAGATCTTGAAGCAGAGAGGGGCACGTGGTGACCTGCACATATAGGGAGCCTCAAGGGGAACAGCTGAAACCCGAGGCTGAGGAAAGAAAGGATGGAAGGATGAGGGCAACGGGAGTGGGCTGTGAAGCCACCCTTCAGGAGGGGACCCGGTGCCCACACAGCTGAACAGAAAAGGCACCCAAGTCTGGGAGTAAGGTGGCTGAGGCAAGGCGAGAGCACGGTGTGAGGTGCAAGCAGAAGGGAACAGAAAGCCAGAGCTTCATTAAAACCATGCACACCGATCCTGAGCTGGGACAACACACTCTGCAGTGTGAGGACTGGTGTGTCCACCAGCAACTTCTATCCTTCCCCATCGTTTGCTCTTGCTAGAGCTCAGGGAGTTGCTTTTCTGCCACAGACATTTCTTATCATTTTCAGCTAAGTGCAGAGCAAGCTATCAGCCATATCTCTTCAACTGGGGGCCTCTACACACACACACACTCACAAACAGACACATAGACAGACACATACAGACATGCACACATATACACCCCCCACACAGACATATACTCCATAGTCAAAGGAAAAGAATGGCCTGTGATTCTCTTCTGGCTGCAACCCTTGCTTTTAGCATTCCTGGCCTCACCCCACGGTTCAGCTCCACAGAACCTGCTGACAAGGGCCATCATCTGCCTCTTGAAAAAAAAGCAGCGGCGTCCCTAGAAGGTGGTAGAACAGAGTGGTGATTGCAGGGGCCAGTGCTGTGAGGAGGGGGTGCTGCTGCTGCTGCTGCTAAGTCACTTCAGTCATGTCCAACTCTGTGTGACCCTGTAGACGGCAGCCTACCAGGCTCCTCTGTCCCTGGGATTCTCCAGGCAAGAATACTGGAGTGGGTTGCCATTTCCTTCTCCAATGCATGAAAGTGAAAAGTGAAACTGAAGTCACTCAGTCATGTCCAACTCTTCGCAACTGTAGACTAGTCTACAGTCCATGGCTCCTCCGTCCATGGGATTTTCCAGGCAAGAGTACTGGGGTCAGTTGCCACTGCCTTCTCCGAGGAGGGGATGGATGTGCCTTAAAGGAATCACAGGCCCCACGAGCTCTTGATCTTCACAGAGCACGGTTCTCATACATGTCCGCCCTCCACACCCAGGATCCTTCCAGAACTCCACTGCTCACAGCCAGAGGGATCACAGAAATAACACTGGTTTAGGAATTAAGTGCCATCTTGCCAGTTGTGAGGTCTCTCCCCATCTTCAAGCCTCAGTCTCCCACTGCGCATGTGTCTGTGGAGACCCTGTCAGGTGCCAGGTACCCCTGTGGGCACTGAGGGAGGCAGCAGGCCCTCCAGGAGGCAGACAGCAGTGAGCGAGAAAACAGTGTTGCCA
Source organism: Bos grunniens (assembly GCF_055505025.1). Taxonomy (NCBI): domain Eukaryota; kingdom Metazoa; phylum Chordata; class Mammalia; order Artiodactyla; family Bovidae; genus Bos; species Bos grunniens. Next base: position 25,111,581 of record NC_141189.1, read on the forward strand.
CAAAGTCACGTTAGACGCTGATACAGTCTGAGAGGGTAAGAAGTGGTAGAGGGAGGGGTTCAGGACAGGGCTCCCCAGAGAACTATGTCTGAGCAGAGGCTAGAATGACAAGAAGGAGGGGCATGGCAGCGGGAAAGGAAGGGGCAGGCAGAGTGTGAAAGCGGGGGAGGGGGTGTGCTGCTCGAGCTGGAAGGCAGGGCTAGGGGGCTGGAATGTGACGCTGAGAGGTGGGGATCAGGGAGTCGCACGCTGGACGGTGTGGGCCTTTGGGGTCGATGAGGCGCTTGGTTTTACTCTAAGTGTTGCAAGACACACTAAGCAGGTGACATGACCTAATTTGAGTTTTCCAAAGACCTGTCTGGATGCTGTGAGAAGAATCGAGGGAAGGTGGTGGGAGGGGAGAGGCTGAGGAGGTGGCTGCCGTCGAATGGGGTGTGAAGGGCCTCCGGGAGCTGGCACAGGGCAGGGCATGCGGTGGGAGTGTGGGTCAGAGGTCACGTGTACAGCCCACCCCACATCCCACTCCTGCCCCATCCACCATCTCCTCCGTCTCTAAGTAAAACAAGCAGCCAAGAGAAGTGAGCCAACTGAGGATGTCTTCGGACATGTGCCTGCTCCGGGGCGGTGTGGGACCCTGTGCTGGAAGATCCCTGATCAGGGTCGTGGCCCCGAGCAAGTCCCGCTGATGACCCAGCTGTCAGTTGCGGAGAGTTCTGACCAGAGAGGAGGCGAATGCCTGGGTGAGAACAGTAAGTCACCTTCAGCTCTATCACTTGACAAAGGAACGGGAGCGAGTTGTGGCCGGCGTGGCAGCAGGACGTCGTCATCGTGGCTGCACTCAGCTCTGAGGCCTAGGGTCCAGTAGGAGGAAGGGAGTAATGTCCCCAGGGCTGTGGTGGAGACGCTGAAGACATTGGGACCACAGACGGAGAGGTGTGTGGAAGACGGCAGAAAGGGCTCTTGGATCGTCTCAGAGGAGGCCTTCTGGCCAGAAGAGGAGGAGTCTGAGAAATGAGATGACCTTTTTTTTTTCTTAATCACTGCCAGCACTAAATGCTGGTCAGATGCTTGCTGATTAACACCCTCCTCAAGCCCTTTGTTTCACTTCCGGAAGAGGTCTAGACCGGGGGTCACAGCTTCCGGCGGCCGACTGGAAACTCAGACCTTTCAGAATATGAGAGAAGCCTATTCAAGGTTTTCTTAAAAAGTAGCAACTTCTCTATTAACCTTCAGAGAGAAGTTCATAACAATTTACATTACTCATGACTCTTGAGAAATTTTAAAGTCTGGCCAAACTAAGCTCTCCCCGACTGTTATCAAGCGTCCAGAACCAGGAAGCCTGACCACCTTTGCAGGGAGCTGGTGCTGTGCAGTTTACCGCAGCCCCACCTCTCCTTCAGTTCAGTTCAGTCGCTCAGCCGTGTCCGACTGTTGCGACCCCATGAATCGCAGCAGGCCAGGCCTCCCTGTCCATCACCAACTCCCGGAGTTCACTCTGACTCACGTCCATCGAGTCAGTGATGCCATCCAGCCATCTCATCCTCTGTCGTCCCCTTGTCCTCCTGCCCCCAATCCCTCCCAGCATCAGAGTCTTTTCCAATGAGTCAACTCTTCGCATGAGGTGGCCAAAGTACTGGAGTTTCAGCTTTAGCATCATTCCTTCCAAAGAAATCCCAGGGCTGATCTCCTTACTCACGCTCAATACAAAGATTTTTTTCTTCTACCTGGCCTGCATCTCTCACTTAAGTCCTCTGCCTGGCCCCTCTAGGATTTTGAGTTTTCTGTGTTAATACCTTTCCTCAAAGGTAACTATGTGTATACTACACACACACCCCCATGTAAAGTGTGGGGGTGTAAATGGACATGGGTGTGTGTGTGTAGTGTATAATTTTTTGCATACTTTTTTTGCACACTTTTCTTACACACTTTATTGCAAGAAAAGTTGCTAAGACCTGGATTTGAGACCCACTGGACTTTCTAGGTGTATGTAGTTAACCTCTTTGAGCCTCTATTTCCAGATCTATTACATAAGGTTAAGAGTACCCACCTTGCTGAGAATACATGACATCATGTACATCAAGGGTGTAGCAGGTGCTTAATAAATAAGGCTGACAAGCATTTCCTATCTGATCCCCACTTGGGCTCTTAGGCTGCATAAAGTATCAGGCTCCATTTCATGAGGTCCTAATTTGTGCAGAAGATTATAGGGGATAATGATGGAGGGAAAGAAAAAGATACAGTGAAATGGTCCCTTAAATCAATATCATAATATAATGTGACACATTCTCTAACAGAAATGAGGGTGAGGCATTGAAATTCATGTGTGAACCCAAACTTACCTCTGCCTGGGAGCAGCAAAAAGATACTGAGTTAGGTAATGTGCCCTTGACAGTAGGCACAGAGTCTGAGTCCTCTCTTTGATTCCAGTGCCCTCTGGTTTTGGCACATGCCAATGGCTTTGGTAAGTATTGGGTGGGTGGATGAATAGATGGATGGATGGATGAATAAACAGACGACTGCCATCTCAATGCCATAAGTATAACTTCCTTAATAATCTTGAAGAGACTGAAAACACATCTTGACCATAACATCATCATCACCACCACTACCATTACTGAGCCCTTACTCTGAGACAAACACCAGAGCAAACATTTTGCTCCACAATGCCTCATTTAATCCTCACAGCAGTGGCTATGAGCTTGGAACTTCTGTGGCAGGAGGGGAAACTGAGGCTCTGAGAAATACAGTGAGCCACCCGAGAGAATTCAGCCACTGAGCAGCAGATCTGAGCTGTGACAATCCTGTGCACCCCTGCTTGTGCCTGAGCTGCCACTGGGCCTGCCGTGGACATTGGTATTCAGAGTATAAGAAAGGACAAATGCTGTGTCTACAGACCTCTGCCTTGGTTCACCCTCCCAGCCTGGTCTTTGCAGGCATTTTGAGGGACTAAGTCTTCCTTTCTGGTTGAAGACACTTCCTGGTGTCCCTATTGCCTTTTCCCCAAGCAGATGCTTTAATTACTTGAAATTATTTTTAAGCAAGGACGGGAAGGTGAATTCCCTATCCACCCCACACCTAACCTACAAAATGGAAATTGAGTTGCTTTTTTTTTAAGTAGCATATTGTGATGAAATGACTCCCTGAAAAACTCTGCCATCTTCCAGAGACTTCCAAGGTGTCCTTTATCAGTCAGAAGCAAACTCACTTCAGTCAAGTGCTCAGAATTCCAAATCCAATTTATGTGGTGAATGTTTATTGACCACCTATTATGTGCCAGGCTCTGTTCCTAATCCTTAAAAATAGTCATCAGTAATAGCCATTAATGTTAATATAGTGTTGGCCAATATACAAAGTGAATTAAAATTTACAGAGGGCTTGCTCATCCATTATGAAACTGAAGTTAGGAGAAGTCAAACAGCTTTCCCAAGTTACTCCCAATAGGCAGGCTTGGAAAAATAAAACTACATCCTTGAACCTCAAACCCAGGGCTCCATGTTCCACTAAATGCACAAAGCTATGAAAGACAGGAATGACCCCTACCCAAAATGGAGCCACCCCTCTGAATCTTGCTAGGACTGTACAGTATTCATTCGTTTGAAAATAGAGTGCTCCCTACTGGTGCCACAAATAGATCTGTGCTCCTGTCCTTGGGGAGAGCACAGTCTAGTTGAAGAGATGAAAAAGCAGGTACATCTGTGTGGTATACATCTGTGGGGTGTGGTATACCATGGGACACAGAGGAAGGTATCAACTGCAGTCCTGGTATGGGGGATGGCAGTGTTGGAGATGGGGTGGAGCTGTCAGGGCAGATATTTACCACTACCTGGAAAATCCCCTCTTCCCCTCTGGGATCTGACATGCTACGTGTGTTTTGATCACAAGTCTGTTTCTTCATCACACACACACTAAGCGTCTCCTTCAGTGTCAGAACCACTGCCAAGGACTGGGGATGAGAAAGGAGAATGAACTTTTCCCATGCTTTCAAGACATGCACTACACTGTCCAGCACACAAAACAAGTAAATTGAAAATGATTAGGTTGTATCATATGAAATTGCCAATATTTGGCCACTTCTTAGCTTTTAAAAAGTCCATTCTGTATGGTTCAATCGATTACTCAATAATGTAATAACTTGCTGTACTAAAGAAAAACTCAAGATGATGTGAAAGTCCCAAACCCTCAGCACACTTCTTCCTCCACCATCCCCCTGTGGCAGAATCCACAGCTGCAGCTTGGAAAGCAGGACCACTGAAACCTTGATGGTAGAATCATAACGAACTTTGAGTGTCTGCTACCTGTTGGACACTGTTTCCAGCACTTTCCATGAATTAACTAATTTAATCCTAATCAAGTAGGTGCTGTTATTACCCCTCATTTTACAGATAAGGAAACTGAGGCACAAGGTAAGGGATTAAGTGGCTTGAGGTCACGCAGTTAGTGCTACTGCAAAGACAGACCTCTGACCCAGACACCAGGAGCCAGAGCCTGTGTGCCCATCTATCAGCTGCAGCAAGAGATGGAGATTTCCATGGTACTTTCCACCAGTTTTGTGAGAGATTTAGGGAGATTTCAGGCACAAGCAGGGCTGCTTGGGAACCCAGGGGACAAAGTACAAACCAGAGTTGGAAAGGAGACCATTCTCCCCACCGTTGGGAGCTTAGAATGCTGTGGATAGAATCTTCTTTCTGTTCCATTTTCTAATCAACTATTGTTATTACATTTGACTTTGGTCCTCTTGAGGTCTCAGCTGCTGGTCCCAATAATGTTTTGACTACTTTCTTGAGTTCTCTAAGCATACTATTGTATTATCTCCAAATAAGAATAATAAGTTATGCTTTCTTGAATAGTTTCACCTCTTTGTTTAGTTTCCTACCTTAGCATTTTGTTTAAACTGTAGATTTGTATTAGTAGTAGTATTAGTATGTAACATTAGTTAAGTTAGTTTTACCAATTTCATTAGACTGAGGAAAATGGATTGAGGTTTTGAGCATATGTAGACAAATGGCTTCAGGAACAGAAGGGCAAGAGCCAGGGTGGAGCTGAGAAGTCCTGCAGTAACTCAGGTATAATATGATGCCATCTAGACGTGGTTGCTGCACTAAACAAATATTTGTCAAGTGTCTACTATCTGTCAGAAACTGTGCTAGAGACACAAAATGAGGCAGACATACACCTGTCCCCTACCCCAGAGCTCCCAGTATCAGGCTGCCTGAGGAAAGAGAAAAGACAGGGTGTATCTAGGAAGTATTTGGGTAAAGAACTAGCTGGATGTGGTCTTACGGGTGAGCAACAAAAATTATTTCAAGCCTCAAAATCTGGTAGTATATAATTGATAATCACTAGGAAATCAACTGATATTTTTATTAGCTTCCAAAATCTATTACAATCTACTCACCTGAAAAAAAAAAAAAAAAGATGAGAACAAGGAAATGGGAATTTTTCATTTATGAATGCTTTTGAAAATATGGATTCAAGAGAAATTAACAGGCATTTTAATTTTCTGCTATCTCATTCCTGATACCAATGAGGCTCCTCTGAAATATCTTGTGATAATTAACATTTGCCTAGTGCTCTTCCAGTTGCAAAGCCGCTTCCCATGCATTGTCTCCTTCAGTCCCCACAACGACCTTGGGAGTTTGCAAAGCAATTTCACTGAGGTTCTCACTCTGCAGTCTTGAATTCTCAAACCTCATTTCCCCACGGTCCATATGCTAGCCAAGCCTGTCATTTTACAGTTCTGCAAACACAGCATGGTTTCACACTTGCTTGATTTTGTACTTGTGGTTCCCTCTGCCAAGAAAGAAGCCCATCCCTTCTCTGTCCAACCAAGGAGGGCCCTCTGCATTCTGGGAAACCCTGGGCAGGTAGGGAAAGACCTTTTACCCTGGGGCAGCAAGGAAGGTCCAGTACCTTGGAGTTGGGAGCACCCCAGGATGGTGCCCATGTCAGTGGCAGACCAGCAGACTAGTGAACACAGAGTCTGTCCTGCAGCTGATTTGGTGTCAGTAGAAGCAATGGTCCCAAGGCCCTCTGACTTCTTAAAAAGTGTAGCAGTTAACATTTTGCAGTTGGACAGACCTGAATTCAAATCCTGGCTTTGTGACTTAATAGCTGTGTAAACTTGGGCAACTCTTTAAATCCAGTACAATACCCTCCTCTATAGGATGGATCTGATAATACCCACCTATAAAGTGAGGGAAGCAGCAATGAAAATTGAGTATAAAACACTTATCATAAGATTGCTAAGTAGAAGTTATCCTTTTTATTATTAAGACCACTTCCAGGCATTCCCTGGCAGTCCAGTGGTTAAGACTGCACTTTCACTGCCAAGGACCTGGGTTCAGTCCCTGGTCGGAGAACTAAGATCCCACAAGCCATGTGATGTGGCCAGCCAAAAAAAAGAAAATGGAAACAGTGTGGAAACCTGGAGAAATATAGTAATATTATTTTTTAAAAAGACCACTTCCTTCATGACAGAAAAATATACAGAATCATTCATTGTCATCATCATCATCATCACTGTTACTACTACTGCTGCTATTATTATTTACATTTTCTCTTATATCTAAAAGGGAAAAAAAAGACTTGCATTTTTTACTGACATTTTCCCTATCATCTCTTGGAAATGGTATTTCTGCTAAGAAAAGAAAGAGAGGCAGAGGCAGATTATTTTGTCATAGGGAGACCATAGGAGCATCAATGGGGGGAGGGGTGGACTAGACCAGCTGGCTCCTTAAGGGTCAAGGACAGGGGTCATCCTAATGAAATGGATGAGGAGCATTACAGGAAGGGAGAACTCCATAGGCAAAGGCTCAAAGCTGGAGACAATGGGCTTGTTTGGGGTGCTGCAGGTGCCACGATTCCTCTAAACTGGGAAACAGGGAAGGAAAGAGTGGTGAGTGAAATGGGATGGACAAGGGAGCTGAGGTCATAATTCCAGTGGTGTCTACTATGCACTTTTCTAAGCACTTTCGATGCATTGACTTATTTAGTCCTCACAGTTGTCTCCATTTCAAGATGCGTACATGGAGGCACAGAGAAGTTAAGTGATTTGCCCAGGGTCACACAGCAAGTAGGAGTCAGATCTGGATCCCGTGCCCATGCTCATCATCACAGCACTAGTAAGGGCACTACTGGTTTCTTTTCTTCTGTGATGTTCAGGCAGGTGTCCCCAAACCATAAAAGATACAGGCCCCCTCAAAATCACAAAGAAGCAAACTGTCCTTCACCTGCTGAACCCAGCTTGGGCAGAATGGTAGCTAATCTCTCTCTCTGCCACCTCCCTGTGTGCAGAGGTGGGTCTTTAGAAGTTCCCAAACATAAATCCATTTCCATATAATTATAGCTCCTTGACCTACATGTCGTTCAGCTGTGTACATGGGCTGGAGGCATAAAAACCAATTTCTCCAAGCAGAGAAAATTGCTTCCTGAGGCCCCCGGGTAATTAGACATTGTCTTCCGGGCATGGCCTGTTCCCTGTCCGTCCACGTCCCCTGGCACAGGTGCTGCCACTTCAGTCCCGCATCTGCTCAGGGGATACAGGTCCCCTTGTGGAACAGAACATCCACCAGGACGGTGGCCTTGAAGAGCGTGCAGCATATGGGGGGTGTGCATCAGAGAATTTTCGATGTTCTTGAACATCCAGATCCTGTGGAAGTTTCCCCTGCTAGCCTAAGAGGAGAAGGGGACACATTATGCAGGAAGATGGTACCTCTAAACATTTCTGCTGCTGCTGTCAAATTGTATATAGGAGGAGAGTTATTGCATATATGAAGAGAGTAACATGGAAACTTACAATACTATATGTAAAATAGATAGCCAGTGGAAATTTGCTATATGACTCAGGGAACTCAAATGGGGGCTCTGTGACAGTCTAGAGGGGCGGGGTGGGGAGGGAGATGGGAGGGAGGTTCAGGAGGGAGGGGGACATGGGAAGAAAAAAACAGGAAGCTACAGTGCCAACCCATGTTTGAAAGTTTCAACGAAGTATGTAAAGGAAACTGTTCTCCACCACCCCTTCATCTACCTTCAGGGATGTCTGTGGTTAGGTACAGAAATAACAGTCCTCTTCCTTAGTAAAACCCTTTAGTGCTTAAAGCCCTTCAGTGAATCTCCATTGCCTCAGGACAAATTCAACTCAAACCCAGTTTAAATCATTAGAATCAAGTGCTATTACTTCTCTACCTCTTCTCCCACCAGGGCTCCCTCCAGCTCCCAGTCCAGCTCTGGGCTGGGGCAGGCAGATGGCAGACATGAGTGAGGCCCATGGGGGACTTGCTGAGCTGGAGGCTAGCCCCAAGCGGAAATGTGGGCCCAGTGAGGCCTGCCTCCAAGAGCCTCCCTCAAAGAGGTCAAATCTTTGATTGGACATGAAATATTCCAATTTGTAAACATGGCAAGTGATTCAAAAACCTCAAAGACACACCTGCAGCCTGAAATCAGCCCCTTGGGCCCCCAGTCTGTGATTCTCTAGGTCAAACTCATCACCCCTTCCTAAGCACATCCAAAGCATGCTTCCTCCTGCTATTGTGGAGCTTGTCTCTGGGGATTGATCTGGCTTCTGCCAGGCTAGGAGCTCCAGGAAGGAAGAAACTATTTCCTCTGATTTACTAGGGCATCCATGGCTGTAGCAAGGTGCCTGAATCCAGCAGGAAGTCAGTATCTCTAAGGGTTGGCCAAAAGGTTCATTTGGGTTTTTCCATGTGGGCATGCACGCAAAGTCACTTCAGTTGTGTCGGACTCTTTGCAACCCTGTGGACTATAGCCCACCAGGCTCCTCTGTTCATGGGATTCTCCAGGCAAGAATACTGGAGTGGGTCGCTGTTTCCTTCTGCAGGGGATCTTCCCCACCCAGGGATCAAACCCACATCTCCTGTGGCTCCTGCATTGCAGACGGATTCTTTCCACTGAGCCACCAGGGAAGCTCACCTTCCTCTGTAAGATGGCTCTAATAGGACTTAGTTGTCTTTAACTTCATTCAGAACAATTTTCTTAGATAGTATTGTGATGGCTGACATATCAGGATGCATTTTTCAAAAAAGTATCAAAATTGGTCAATTTTTGTGTAACCATTTTATTACTGAAGATGGAAGGGAAAAAAGCAACATTTTTGGCATATTATGCTTTATTATTTCAAGAAAGGTAAAAACACAACTGAAATGCAAAAAAAAATTGTGCAGTGTATGGAGAAGAGATTATGACTGATTGAACGTGTCAAAAATGGTTTATGAATTTTCTTGCTGAAGACCTTGCTAGAACAGTTGAAGCTGATAGTGATCAAATTGAGATATTAATTGAGAACAATCAACATTATACTACACAGGAGATAGCTAATATACTCAAAATATGCAATTCAAGTGTTGAAAACCATTTGCACCAGTTTGGTTATATTAATCACTTTGATGTTTGGGTTCACATAAGTTAAACGAACGGAGAAGGCAATGGCACCCCACTCCAGTACTCTTGCTTGGAAAATCCCATGGACGGAGGAGCCTGTTAGGCTGCAATCCATGGGGTCGCTAAGAGTCGGACACTACTGAGCGACTTCACTTTCACTTTTCCCTTTCATGCATTGGAGAAGGAAATGGCAGCCCACTCCAGTCTTCTTGCCTGGAGAATCCCAGGGACGGGGGAGCCTGGTGGGCTGCTGTCTATGGGGTCGCACAGAGTCGGACACGACTGAAGTGACTTAGCATAGCAAGTTAAATGAAAAGGAAAAAAACCTCCTTGACTGTATTTCCACATGTAATTCTCTCCTTAAACATAACAAAAATGTTCTATTTTTAAAACAAATTGTAATGGGTAATGAAAAGTGGATATTGTACAATAATGTGGAATGGAACACGGGACAAGTGAAATGAACCACCACCAACAATACCAAAGACAGATCTTTATTCAAAGAAAGTGATGTTGTGTATATGGTGGGATTGGAAGTGAGTCCTCTGTTAAGAGCTCCTTCTCGAAACCAAACAATTACTTCCAACAGTACTGCTCCCAGCTAGACCAACTGTAGGTAGCGCTTGATGAAAACCATTCAGAATTAGTCAACAGAAAATACATAATCTTCCATCAGGATAACACAAGACCATGTGTTTCTTTGATGACCAGGCAAAAACTGTTACAGCTTGGCTGGGAAGTTCTGATTCATCTGCTGTATTCACCAGACATTACATCTTCAGCTTTTCATTTATTTTGGCCTTTACAAAATTCTCTTAATGGAAAAAATTTCAATTCCCTAGAAGAATGTAAATGGCACTTAGAACAGTTCTTTGCTCAAAAAAATAAAAGTATTGGGAAGATGGAATTATGAAGTTGCCTGAAAAATGGCAGAAGGTAGTGGAACAAAATGGTAAATATATTGTACAGTAAATTTCTTGGTGAAAATGGAAAATGTGTCTTTTATTTTTACTTAAAAAACTAAAGGAACTTTTTGGCCAACCCAGAGGTAGGAAAGGGCAGGAAGCTGGACTGAGTAAGGAGTCCTGGTGAACACACAAAGTCCTCTTCACCCCTGAGTCTCTTTCGTTGAGCTGGCAAGCAACAAAATGACCACTTACTGAGCACTCACTGTGTGCCAAACACGCTTCTCAGCCCTTGATTTAATTCCCTCAAGAACCCTAGGAGACAGGAATTATTTATCCCCACTTTACAAATGAGGAACTTTAAGGCACGGATTATTTAAGTAACTCAGCCAAGACCACAAAGCTAGGAATTGACAAACTTGGGATTTAAGTCCACAAAGTCTGGTTTCTGAATTGGTGCTCCCCGCTTTCCGACAAGGGAAAGAGTTGATGCTTTAAGAAAGAAGCTATCACATCCAATGTACAAGTGTGTGTGTGCTCAGTTGTGTCAACTCTTTGTGACCCATAAACTATATCCCACCAGGCTCCGATGTCCACAGAATTTTCTAGGCAAGAATACTGCAGTGGGTTGCCATTTTCTCCTCCCGGGTATCTTTCCTACCTAGGGATCGAACCTATGTCTCTTGCATCTCCTGCCTTGACAGGCAGATGCTTTACCACTGAGCCACCTGGGATGAATAATACTTTTGAGCACCTACTAAATGCTAGGCATAGTATGAATGCTCTACTGTATGAGGTTACTCAGTCTTCTTTTTTAAAAATGTATTTATTTATTTTTGGCTGCCCTGGGCTTTGCACTTTTGCCTTCACTGCTGCACATGGGCTTTCTCTAGGTGCAGCAAGTGGGGAGTACTCTCTAGTCGCGGTGCACAGGCTTCTCACTGTGGTAGCTTCTCTTGTTAGGGAGCACAGGCTCTAGAGTGCAGGCTTAGTAATTGTGGCACATGGGCTCAGTTGCGCCATGGCATGTGAAATCTTCCTGGATCAGGAGTTGAACCCAGGTTGCATGCACTGGCAGCCTGATTCCTATCCACTGCACTACCAGAGAAGTCCGACTCAGTCTTCTTAAGAAGTCCTTTGGGAAATAGTATTATCCCCATTGCACGGATGAGGAAACTGAGTTAAGATCATGCCTGGACAAGTAAATGGGTAATCTGAACCCAGATCCATCAACCATCTTAGGAAGAAACAAGAAAATTTTCCCAAGAGGCTACCTAGAGATACAGGGTTTAGAGAGAAGACAGAGGGATGGGATAAGATCATGTCATCATGGACAGAATGGAGCACCTCAGAAGTGACAGCCAGCAGATGAATGCTCCACAGAGACTGCCTTGGGGAATCCATTCATCCACTCATCCATCCATCCACCTGTCACTCTTTTATTTCTCTAACATTGACAGAGTGCATACTCTTTGTCTGCCCTGTGATAGGCCCCCAAGGTTCACAGAAAAGAAATACAGTCTCTGCCTCCCAGGGACTCCCAGTTAATGGATGGTAAAGATTATAAAAAGGTTCTAAATACTCTATCCAATAAGGTGCTTACCTCAGTGCCTTGAGAATAGGAAAGGCTTTAAAAATAAAAAGTCTGCCACGCCAAGTGGTATAGGCAGGGAAAGGATTCCAGGCGGAAGAAATAGCCCATAGTGTGCTACAAAGCTAGAAAAGAGCACTGCACCCTGGGGCAACAGCTCATGGAGTGAAGAGCATTTGCATGGGATGCAGAAGGGAGCTAATGATATGGAAGGTATCTGGGTGTCGGTGCAAAGATACGGGATTTTGCTATAGAGCAGAGGTCTCAAATCCGAGACCATGGGTCACTGTGTGTTTTTGTATGTGTGTGTTGCTTGCAAGTCTCTCTTGAATTATTGGATAACCAAGCCACAGTTGGCTTCCCTGGTGGCTCACTGGTAAAGAATCCACCTGCAGTTTGACCCCTGGGTCAGAAGGATCCCCTGGAAACAGAAATGGCAGCCCACTCCAGTATTCTTGCCTAGAAAATCCCATGGACAGAGGAGCCTGGCGTGCTGCAGTCCACAGGGTTGCAAAGAGTCGGACATGACTGAGCAACTGAGCACAGCCACAGTTGGTTGTCATTCCCTCCTGGGAAACCACTTGTTGTTGTTGCTGTTGTTTCTCAGTCATGTCTGACTCTTTGCAACCCCATGGACTGCAGTACGCCTGGAGTTTATTCAAACTAATGTCCATTGAGTCGACGATGCCATCCAACCATCTCATCTTCTGTCTCCCCACTCTCCTGCCTGCAATCTCTCCCAGCATCACGGAAGCCAGTAGGTGAAACTGAACAGTGGCCGCTCTCTTGAAAGGGGATATAAGCTAGGGAGTCGACTAAAGGCCCCTGCAGGCTCACCTCACACATTGATGTCACCTGCCTGGTATCTTGTGCCATCTGAGTTTATAAGCCATGGCATAGTCATTGAAGGGAGCAAGGAGTTTGAATGATTTCTCATGTTGCCTTGGGATGAGTTATTCAGTAAGATCTCAGCGCCCTGAGCCCAGGGTCCTGTACTCCTTGAGAGACTGATCCAGGCTTGGCACATAGTTAGGCATCACTAAATTTATACTGAACCGAAATTGGAGTCACATGGAAGATTCTGGCACAAAACGTGGAGAAGCTGATAGTCTTTAAAAGATCTCTCTCCCACTGAACACTAAATTAATTTCCAATTACCCTTGATCACATCACCTGACTTATTTTCCACAGTAAACACTTAGCAATCTTCTAGTCTATTCAAAACTATGACAAAGCCCTTTTCTGCATGTCTACAATGCCACATTAATCTATATTCATAATCATTCATTCAATAGATATTTAGAGTACCATTTAGAGTACCTACCATATGCCTAGGGCTTCTTTCATGGCTCAGTGGTAAAGAATCCACCTGCCAATGCAGGAGATGCAGGTTAGACCCCCGGGTTGGGAAGATCCCCTGGAAAAGGAAATGGCAACCCACTTGTGTATTCTTGCCTGGGAAATCCCATCAACAGAGGAGCCTAGTGGGTTACAGCACATGCTTGCTAAGTTGTTGCAGTTGTGTCCAACTCTTTGTGACCCAATGGCCTGTAGCCCACCAGGCTCCTCTGTCCATGGGGATTCTCCAGGCAAGAATACTGGAGTGGGTGTCATGCCCTCCTCCAGGGGATCTTCCCTACTGAGGGACTAAACCCGTGTCTCTTATGTCTCCTGCATTGGCAGGCGGGTTCTTTACCCACTGAGCCACCTTGGAAGCCCGAGTTACAGTACATGGGGGTCACAAAAGAGTCAGACACAACTTAGTGATTAAACAACAACCATATGCTTGGGACTGTGTAAGAGGTTGGCAATACGTGAATAGTAATAAGCAAATACACTTCATGCCCTTCTGGACTTCTAACCTAATAGTTATGGTGTTAAAATTATATGGCCTATATGGTACCATGCACTGTGCTTGACACTTTCCATGTATTAATTCATTTAATGCTCACAAAAGCCTGTACTGTATCACCTTTTACATAGATGTACCAAGTGAAGCACAGAAGGGTTAAGTAAATTGTTCAAGTTCACACAGCTAGAAAGTGGCAGAAGCAGGTTTGCACCCTAGCAGCAAGTCTCCAGAATCTTTACTCTTTGCCTCTTTTCATTCTGGGATGACACTGGGAATCCCTGAAGTGCCTCCCAAATCATCAAAGAAGTGGTTGCGAGAGTTGTGCTCAGGTTGGTGGTGTCTATGGCAGTGGAACCCTGGGTAAGTAGATTAACCTTTACAACGTGTCCTGGGACTTTTGTTATCCTAGTGAGTGGGATTTGTTTCTTGGCATCACCTGGTATTGCTTTTCCTTCTTTTAACTTGGAGACATTTGATGCAGACCTTATTCTAGAAAGCAGCTGGAGGTGCAAAGTCGACAGCTGATTGCTGCAGGTTATACCTGGCTTTAGCTGCAGGGCAATCAGCTGTCCCTAGGAAATGGCCCCTGGGAAGAGAGCCTTCAGGCTAGAAAGACAGCTTGGGTTATTAGCTGAAGAATTATTTGTTTAATTTATCTATTATGTTCCTCGTTCTTGACTGTGTCACCTATGACCCCATTTCCTTTGCTCATGCAGGTCCTGGATCCCAGCTCCTCTTCACACTTTCATGCAGCTTTCCCAGGCCCCAAAGTCAGAATTCATTCCCACCTTCTCCCTGTGGGACCAAGAAAATACCTGGGCCCTCTAGATCACACTCGCTTCTCAGTCATGCAACCTCTTTCCCTTTCTGCCTCCCTTGCCAGTGGAGAGAGACTTGCCTCCTCACTCCAGCAGCCTCAGTACTGTGAATGCCACTTAGCACCTGCCCAGTACATGCTTTTTGAATGAGAAAAGGTCCAGAGAAACGCGTGATTCACCTAAGGCCTCAGAGCTAGTAGGTAGCAGAACAGACCTCTACTTGGTTAAAATAGATCATAAGCCCCTTGTGGACTCGTTCCACCTATGTGTTTGCACAGCACTGCATCTGCAGTGCATGGCCCCGTGCCTGGCACAGGGTGAGTTGCTCAGTAAATGTTTGTGAAGTGTGTAAATGAGTGCCAGCCTCCTTTAATTGTCCCATTGTCCTTGACTGCACAGAAGAAGACAGGCAACAGAAATGAAGCTTTCATACTGGCTGTGTTTTATATGCATGATTGATAAGAAATTTGCCCATAGCTGCAAATACCTACCCCCAGCAGCCATTGGGAGACAGATGGTGCTTAGCGCAAGATGTTTAATCAAACAGTGACAACCTGAGCGCAGCCACAATTAGCCTCTGACACCCAAGTGAACTCCAGATGAAGAGCCCAGAAGCCTCTGACTTCCTGTTGGTCCCCTGACACCCAGTGACCATCACTCTGGGTCCACAAAACTGTCAAGCAAATGAGCATCCTGTGTACACAGCAGCCACCAGTGGCAAGCACCTGGGGTGAATCCCAGGGAGGATTAGCCGGTGCGAGCACCATTCCATATCCGGAGGAGCCATGGAGAGGGCCCCAGTCATAAGCCTTGTACTTGAAGGAAGAAATTAGACCCTCAGAGGCAGAGATGAACCCCCTGTCTCTTTACCCTTGTTTATTCCCAGGGGCTGGGAGTGGTAGGTGTCCTTTTTTAAAAAAAATAACTTCTTACTTTGTATTGGGGTATAGCCAGTTAACAATGCTGTGATAATTGCAGGTGAACAGTGAAAGAGTTCAGCCATATGTATACCTGTTTCCATTCTCCCCCAAACTCCCTTCCCATCCAGACTGTTGCACATCATTGAGCAGAGTTCCATACGCTATGCAGTATGTCCTCATTGGTTATCCATTTTAAATACAGCAGTGTACATGTCCATCCCAAACTCCCCATCACTCCCTCCCCTTCTTTCCCCCTGGCAACCATGATTGTTCACTATGTCTCTGAGTCCCTTTCTATTTTGTAAGTTCATTTGTATCATTTCTTTTTAGATTCCACATATAAGGGATGTCATATGATATTTTGCCTTCTCTGTCTGATTTACTTCACTCAGTATGACAATCTCAGGGCTTCCCAGGTGGCGCTAGAGGTAAAGAACCCACCTGCCAATGCAGAAGATATAAGAGACCCAGGTTTGGTCTCTGGGTTGGGAAGAGATCCTCTGGAGGAGGAAATGGCAACTCACTCCAGTATTGTTGCCTGAAAAATCCCATGGGCAGAGGATCCTCATGGGCTATAGTCCACGGGGTCACAAAGAGTCAGACATGACTGAAGTGACTTAGCACTTAGTATGACAATCTCTAATCTCTAGGTCCATCCATGTTGGCTCTATTTCATTCTTTTTAATGGCAGAGTAATAGTTCACTGTATATATGTACTACATCTTCTTTATCCATCCCTCTGTTGATGGACATTTAGGTTGCTTCCGTGTCTTGGCTACTGTAAACAGTGCTGCAATGAACACTGGTGTGCATGTACCCTTTGGGATCGTGTTTTTCTCTGGATATATGCCCAGAGGTGGCACTGCTCTATTTTTAGTTTTTTAAGGAACCTCCATACCATTCTCCATAGTGGCTATACCAGTTGGTGAGTATTCTTGAAGGACTTACAAATCCTCTGTAGGGAAATTTTCCCTCAGCTACCTCATGCTATATACATGCCAGCTGATACCTACTGTTAAAAAAAAAAAAAAAAGAAAGAAACAGAGAAAGAATTGACCCTTTTCTACTTAATGGTCGGTTCCCTTGAGCTAATCAAACATACTCTAAAGTCTAATAAATTGTTTTTGGATCCTAGGTCCAGCGCACATCTAGTGGGCCAGTCTCTTAACCCACGGAGCCTCAGTGTTCTCAACTCTATAATGGGCCTATTAATAAATAGTATCTATCTCCTAATGTTGTGTAAGGATTAAATCTGATTCCAGTAAAACCTCTAACAAGTGGGCCACAATAGCAAGTGCCTAGTAAAGGGAATCATTATTAATAAATGTCCCAATTATTACTGCATATGCTCAGCCCTTGTATTACAGATCTGTGTGAGTGGAAGAACTGGGAGAGGCATTTGACACTTTTGCATCCAACTTCAGTCAACTTCTTCACCCTCTGAGCCTCAGTCTCTCTCATCTATAATAAAGGAATGAAAAGAGTACTTACTTTATTAGCAAATATTGTATATTGGATATTTGAAAGTGAAAGTGTTAGTCACTCAGTCATGTCTGACTCTTTGCAATCCCACGGACTGTAGTCTGCCAGGATCCTCTGTCCATAAAATTTTCTAGGCAAGAATACCGGAGTGGGTTGTCATTCTGTTCTCCAGGGGATCTTCCCAACCCAGGAATCGAACCCAGGTTTCCTACACTGTGGGCAGATTCTTTACTATCTGAGCCACTAGGGAAGCCCTGTTGGATATTTAATATTAGATAATGTTTGATATTATAGACATGAAATGTGCTTCATGTATATGAAGAACTGAGTTCAGAGTCTGACACACAGTAAACACTCAATAAATATTAGCTGCCCTGCGAGGATGGTGAGGGATCTTCCTTTTTCCTTCTCTTTGCCTTGGCACATACTGGTCACACTCTCTGGGAGCCCTCCCTTTTCTTGTGTACCTGTTAAACCACTGCCCACCTTTACCGAATGGGAGCTATGATGCTATTTTTTTTCATTATTGCTTTATTAACTGGCTCACTTTGCAGATCTGGAAATTGAGGCTCTGAGAATGGAAGCAACTTGTCCAGGAGCACAGAAGTGTCTACGTGAGAACTCAGTCTAATCCCGAGGGGTCTTCTAATAATATTGGAAAAGCTAAGGATGCTTTCTTTCTTCAGTTTTATCAAGATATCATTGGCATACATCACTGCATAAGTGTAAGGTGTACAGTATGATGGCTGACTTACGTATAGTATGAAATGATTACTCCAATAAGTTTAGTTGACATCGTCATCTCATACAGATGCAATACAAGAAAAAGAGAAAGCAGAGAAGGAAACAAAAATAGTTTTCCTTGTGATGAGAACTCTTAGGATTTACTCTCTTAACAACTTTCATATGTAACATACAGCAGCCTGAAGGACACTTTTACTGACCAAGTAAGAAAAATAAGTCAGAGGTCTCTTCTAGAGCCAGTTCTCCAAACCTCAAGAACTACACCAGGAGAAGCCCCACCTAGATTCGTGCTGTTGCCTCTGCATCAGGCTTTTGCCTGGTTCAGTTTGTCGCCTTCACAGGACTGGTCATCACACTCAAAGACACTAACTGAGACCATTTACCACACGCTGTCCCTGTACCAGGCACCATGCCAAGAGCTTTATCTGTGTGTGATTCCCTCTAATCCTCAAAATAGCCCTCTGGACCAGACACCACTGTTACCCTCATTTATCAGTTCCCCCTGCATTTACTTGCCCAAGGGTGCCATGAGAAATGTGAGGATCTGGAGCGCTAACCCAGCTCCTCCAGACTCCAAAATTCATGCCTCTCACTTTAACCCAAGCCCATCCTTTCTGATAACTCTTCTGCTCTGTGTTTTCTGGCCAGTCACCTCAAGCCCTGCCCACATCTGTCTCTGTGACAAAAGCCTCAGAGCTGAGAAAACACAGCTGCATCCCTCACTTGGTACAAAACTTGACCCAGAATGGCACCATCAGGTGCTCTCAAAATGCTTCTTAGACTTCCCAGCTGTGCCATCTTGGGCAGGTGGCTCACCCTTCCTGAATATTAGTTTCTCCTCATTTGTAAAGTGGAGATCAGAGAATGCTTGCACTGCCATTTTATATACTTCTTTAAATCAACTCACTTTTTAAATAAAGTTATTTTATACACAGGCTTTGATCACTGCCCTAAATGGAAAAATAACATTCCTCTAATACCATTTAAATTAAATGCATAACTTTGAAAGTAAAAATGTTCACCAGCAAATCTCATAAAATCATCTCATCTATACAAAGCCACCCAGCACACAGTAGATGCTCAATATATGGCAGTCATAAGACAATGAAGCTTGGCACTGAGAAGTGTGGTTTGGAGACATTTGAGTAGTTGGCCAACTTGAATGTGGTTTCCCAGTTGAGAATCTAGTAGTTGTTGTGGTTACCCAAAGAAGCTGCCCCTGGTCAAAAAGCCAGAATCAATTTTACTGACAAGAGAAGGCCAACTGATTGGCCCTTGGCCTAGATGCTGACTCCCTTCTCCCCATTGCCCTGAGTCAGACTGACTGGCCTGGGGTGGCAGCCATCTTAGCTCTTGCTGACTAGGCAACTGCAAAGGCAGGCTTGGTTGACAGTGGTTTAGTCGCTAAGTTGTGTCTGACTCTTGTGACTCCATGGACTGTAGCCCGCCAGGCTCCTCTGTCCATGAAATTCTCCAGGCAAGAATATTGGAGTGGGTTGTCTTGCTAGGTCTCAACTAGTCCTGGTCAACACCGGAAACAACTACTTCCTTAAGTTCTGAGGGAAAGGAAAGCTGCACCATGGATCCAGGTCCTAAGACTTCCTCAGGGCAAATCCCCACAGCGTTTTTGTTTTCTTTCTCCCATGATGGCAGACATCACCAATCCATCACAGCACTACCAAACACAGGTGTGATTTTGGGGAAAGTTTCAATATGGTGCCCAGCAGCCCCTACCAATCAATTGAAGATTTAATATTTTTGTCATCCCTGCCTCAAGCTCTGCTCTCATGCTAGGCATGAGATCCTAGAGCGAATCAAGGAAAGCAGGAAACACTGATCCTACTTTGAAAAGAATACATTCAAATGCTATGTGTGGCGACAAGTAGTATAACAGTGAAGGACATGATAGTAAAGTTACAAAGAAAATTAAGGGGCTATCAAAATAAGAACTAGAATTTAAAAAGAACAGAGGCTGTTTCAGAGAACGGAAGAGACAACTGAATCATCAAGTAGTAAAGCACAATGTTTTTCCTCCACCAAACAGAGAAACAAAGAGGAGGCTGGAGGTGAAATACAGATGCAGCTAGAGGGATTGGGAATGAAGAATTTCCAGATAAGGTGACAGGACTGTAATGCCCAGAATGATCCATAGAGGTAAACAGGACTCTTCTATGGATTCTTTGAGAGCTCGGACTCTCTCCTATTCAGCTGTACTTCCAGCACGGGGTCTGGCCTCCAGCTCAATATTGTCTGCTGAACTGAACAGTGTGTTCAGGCCAGATGTGAAAAGTAACAACTAACATTTACAGAGTGCTCACCATGTTCTGGGAGCATTTTACACACTGTATTTCCTCTATCTTTCCATCAGTCTATGATGGTATCATTTATATTGATGCCAAATTCACAGATGTAGGAAATGAGGCTCAGGGAGATTAGTCACTCTACTTCATAACTTCTTCCACTATGATTTGCAACTTTTAGCCTGTAAAGAGCAAAAGGAACAAACGGCCCTTCCAGGAATCTTGAAGGCATCTCTCAGGGATTACCTTCCTATGAGGTGGGGCCCCGCGACCTGATCTCCACTCCACCAGCCACAGTCAGTTTTATGCCTCTAACAACCAACTTCAGGAAGGACATTCCACATTCCCTGGCTTCTGCTCTGAACCAAGTGGAACAACAGGAAACAAGGATGGCCACTGGCCAGCAGGCAGTGCCTGGGGTTGGAAACCCTTTCCTGCTCCTCTCCTAGGAGCCCTCAGGAGGGCACAACCTCCTGAAGACCTCCTGACACCATCCACAGAGGTCAAAAAAACTGAATACCAAGTCTTGTCGGCATCATCTTCCCCACCACCCCACCCCCACTGGAGACAGATTTTCCTGATGCTGATGGGGTGGGAAAGGCCCAGAGGGGGTGGGGGCGGAGTCAGTCAGCAGATGCAGAAGCAGCCTGGGCATGTGGGGGTAGGTTAGGATGCATTTGTTTTCCTTGGGTTTTGTGGCTCCTTCTTTGGGGAAAGGAGAGAGCATCTTGAGCAGGGAAGAGTTTGAAGAGCAGTGAGGGAGCAGTTAAGGACAGGACAGCTGAAAGCTCTTAACCTGAGAGGACGCAGCACCTAGGCAGCAGTGTCTGTGTGGGAAAACAGGGAGGGGCACCGGGCTGCTTCTTGGGGAGGGGCACAACCTTGAGCTCTCAAGAGTACCTGGTGTTCCCAAGCGGCGTGGAGCAGAGCCCAAAGCCCCTTTCCTGTGGGCCTTTTTTAAAGGCATTCAGGAAACACCTCCAGGACGTTCAGAATTGTCCTTTAGGCTCAGCTGGGGCAGGGGATGTCCCAAGCTGAGTGCTGTCCTGCCGCCAAGTTGAGCCCCCCTCCTAGCACACAGCATGGGTCTGCTCTGCTCCTTGAGAAGCCACAGGTATCAGGCTGGGCTCTCGGGTCTTCCCTGATGTCCACCAGGAGGCTGGGCACCTCCGGGTAGTGGTAACACCTCCGGATGCCACTGATGCCACACATTCTCTGCAGTGGAGGCACAGATGACAAAGACATTGGCCTAAGGGTGGGAGAGTATACAAGAGGGTCATACTCCCCCTGGCCCTGCATCCCACAGGTTTGGGCCCACCATGCACTCAGGGCACTATAATCATCAAACACTGCAGAGCTGTACTTCTTGGGGAAGGCATCAGTTGTGTAGCTCTGAGCCCCATCACCCCCCACCACACACCTGATACTCTGCATCGCAGGTGTGGCAGCTGCAATGGAAACAATGCCTCCTTCCTCTTCTGGACCCTCTAGATGCATCAACCTGGTGCCCTCCCCACCACAAGGGAACCAGGGCAGTAGCACCAGCCTGGTTCAGGATTCCAGAGCTAGCATCATTTTGTTTCCCCTTTCTCCACTCCAAGATCTGTAATTGAAAAGGTAACAGTAGGAAAGTGACAGCCCAAAAGAGGCAATGTCCCATCACACAATTCAGCCCCCACAGCTGACTAAACAAGGACACTGCTGATTTCTTGCTTGCAGGACTTGGAAATTGCTTTTCCTAAAAATCTGTCCTTGAGGTACCTTCCAGCAGCCACATAAATAACATGACCAGAATTGCTCACAATGTCAGGGGTCCTGCTGTATCTGTAGGACATGTGGACTGCCTCTTCTAGTGCAAAACATGGGCATCTGAAGGAGAGGGGGATTCATTTAAGTCACAGGGGATGGTGGCTGAAAGGGTTGAATGGTTCTCTTTTGGGAAATTCACAAGAACATGATTTAGAATGCAGAGAGAGAGGATTTATAGAAGGTAATCCCAGGAATTTAATCAGCCCAAATACACAACTCTGTTCTTTTTGGAAGACCTGCATGGACCAAACAGCTGTGGTATCAATGGCCTGCTCTAGTTCACATAACTGCCACTGCAGTCAGAAAGTGCTCTTTGATGTCTAACCTAAATCTCTTTGTAGCTTCAACTTGAGCTCCTTTCCTTCTTACAAATTCTATTAGCTGTCTTTAGGAAGAGAGGAGGCAGACAGGGAGGGAAAGAGGGAAGAAGAAAGCAAAAAGGGAGAAAGGGAAGGAAGGAGAGAGAGGGGAAGAGAAAAAATGTGTTATCCTTTAAACCAGCATTTCTACTTTGGAGAACTTATTCCACAGAAATATGCAAAGATGTTTATATATTTGTAAACATCTGTAGTGGCCAAAATAATAAAAACTCTGTAGCCAAAACTCTGTAGTGGCCAAAATAATAAAACAAGTAATGTCCATCCATAGGTGAATATTTCATGAATATTGTTGACATGCTGCTGCTGCTGCTAAGTCGCTTCAGTCGTGTCCGACTCTGTGTGACCCCAGAGATGGCAGCCCACCAGGCTCCCTTGTCCCTGGGATTCTCTAGGCAAGAACACTGGAGTGGGTTGCCATTTCCTTCTCCAATGCATGAAAGGGAAAAGTGAAAGTGAAGTTGCTCAGTCATGTCCGACTCTTAGCGACCCCATGGACTGCAGCCTACCAGGCTCCTCCATCCATGGGATTTTCCAGGCAAGAGTACTGGAGTGGGGTGCCATTGCCTTCTCTATTGTTGACATAGGAAGATTCTAATTTCTAATTAAAAAAAAAAAAACCAGCTTGCATGACAGTATTAGTGTATGATCTCATTTTGCGGTGATGATCATATTACTAATTATATTTATAATTATAGGCATATAAATATCCTGGAGAAACAAACACCAAATGCTTAACCTCTGTTCTGGTTGCAGCATCGTAAACTATTGTAAACCAGTACTTAGAGCCTTAACACAACAGTTTGGGATTGTTTGTCCTGGTTCTTAGGCTGACTGGGCTCAGCTGGATGGCTCTTGCTCCAGGTCTCTAGCAGTTGCAGCAGAGGCGCAGCTAGGACTGCAGTTATCAGGGGTTCCACTGAGCTGGACATCCAAGAGTGCTCACTCACATGACAACTGGTGTTGGATGTCAGCTATGAACTCACCTGGGGCTTTCAATCAGAGTCCCTACACATGGCCTCTGCAAGTGACATGGACTTCTCACAGTTGGACTCCAAGACAGAGCTTCCCAAAGCAAGTATTCTTTTGAAAAACTTACAGTCTAGTTTGCGCAATGTCACTCCCACAATAGTCTACTGGTTAAAAGGGAGTCACGGGACCAACTCTGAATCAAACGGAAGAGACTACACAAAGGCATGAATACCAGGAGGTGGTTCACTGAGGGCCATCTAAGCAACTAGATATTGTAATATTTCTAGGAAATAGGATTTGGACAGACTTTCACTTTCCAGGGTCTGATGTAATAGTTAAATGTACAAATGCAGGAGACAAAAAGCCTGGCTGTCCTGGCTCACCACTCGCTTTCTGAGTGACCTCAAACAAGTTACTTATAACCTCTCTGAGCCTCAAAGCTTTCAGATAACTGTTATGACCTCACAGGGTGGTTGTAAAGATTAAATTGAAGTATTGTGTGTAAGATGCTTAAAAATAAATGTTCAATAAAAGTGAGCTAATAATATTATTATGCAGTGATATGTTTAATTTTTACAAGTATATTTTACTTTTATAATTGAAAAAAATAATTTTCAAAGACCAAAAAAAAGAGACATGTAGCAGAATTAAGAGATGTAAACTCAGAACTCCCAGTCAGGGCTCTTCTGAGGAATCTGAAGGGACTCTTAGACCTCATAGACATAGAAAATACCTCAGGAAGACCTTGACCCTTCCCCTCTGCTCCAGTCAACCGTCCAGTGGTGGGGTCTGACAGCCCGACCTGTGTTGTTCTTTTAGCTGTTCCCCAAATCCTCTCAAATTTGTGTACGGTAAGCTGCAAAGTATAGGAAACGAATCTCCCCAATAATATAACCAAGAAGCTTTGCAATCACAAAACATGGGCTTTATATTACCCAGGAGCTTAAACCTGTCCAAAGACAACATTGACAGAAAGGATTTGTTTTTTAGAAGCATTGACATTTTGATCATGAAGTTCATGGGGACTTGCTTGGATGGGATTTGGTTGGGTTTCCACACAACAGATTCTTGGGCCAGTTAGTTTGAGGAAAAAACTAAGAAATGGAATTTCAGGTGGTGATGACTCGGGTTTCTTCGCTTATTCAACCTTTATAAATACAGGGCCTGTCAACACCGCTCCTTTTCTTTGGGGAAAAAACTGTCACAGTGGAAATGAAAGGATTTTTCAGTGTGAGGAATTATAGCAAATGTCAAACCTTAAGAGTTGAAAATTCTACTTTCTGATTTCTTTTTCAGAAAATCAATACACAGGCACTGTTCCATTCCCCTCTGGGTCTCTGTGGCTCACACATCTCTCTCATCCCAAGGATGTCTTAAGTGTTCTTGATGTTGCCTTGGGGGCAAAACTACCTGCATGAAAGAAATGGGAAACTCAATGGCTGCGGGTTAGTTTCTCGAGAGATGCAATTACTAGGAACTTAAGGAAATGTCAAATATGAATAGCTGGCAATTTCATCTGAAGTTGATGACTTGCCTGGCTTAAAGGACTAATTAGATGGAGCTTGAATATTTTTAAAGAGTTTAGTTATGAAAGATTTTTAGCACCACACTACAAATAGGTTTCGATGAAGAAGTAAGAGATGGTGGTGAAGAGTCACTCTCTGCAGAATATATACAGTCAGCTCTCTGTATTTGTGAATGGCAACCCAGAGAGTCAGAGAGCCATCTGTACTCTACAATTTTATACACAGGACTAGAGCAGTGGCAGATTTTGGTATCACAGGGGGGTCCTGGAACCAATACCCTGTGGATACTAAAGGATGACTGTATGACATTTTTTTCTGGGGAGACTTCAGCATTTATTCATTCTGTCCCCCCTTATAAGGCGGGAGCAGAGCAGGGACATGAGAGAGAGCATGGGCATTATTTAATGAATGGAAAAAGAGGTTCTGAGAAATAATGGCACTTTTCTAAGTCAGAGGCAACCTAGAGAACAGAAATCACTTTTCTCTGGCTGGAAACAAAGTGGAACGTGATATGCCATAAAGTCAGACAAAGCTGGATAAGTAAATTTTTGAAATTTCAGGATTAATAAAACAAAGAATTTTGCTTTAATGGGCCTCTTTTCTTAGGTGTTGACTTAAAGTTTACTTATAATGTTTCTTCATTATACAGGGTGTAGCATACCTGCATGGTACTCCCACCCCTGTTTAGAAGTATTGATATTATCAAGTGGTTTTGAGCTTGGGTATTAGTCCTGGGTTTGAATACTGGATAATTAATATAATTGGTACCTTAACTCTCCACCACTTCAAAATGTAATTTCCAAGTGCCTTGAACAAGAACAAGGATGGCACAGACTTAAACAAATAAATCAAAAACCTGACAATGCCAAGTACAGAGAGGTCATGAGCAACTGGAACACTCATAGTCTACTGCTGGGAGTGCAGGTTAGTAACACCACTCTACGGAGCAGTTCAGCAATATCCGGTAAAGGCGAAGGTGCACATACTCTGAAACATAGGAAACACACTTCTAATATGTATATACTACCTGAGAGAAACTCTCACATGTAGCTACTTCTCATGGAGAGCCATATCAAGGTATTAACTATAGCAGATTGTGAGAGCAAAATCCTGAAACCAGTTTAAATGCGTGTGAGTGTATATATATACACATATAGATGTCCATATAATATGTCAGTATATATATACACTGTAGACAGCTAGATGTATATGTCTATGCAATATGTGTATATATACATAGAGACATATATAGACATACGTTTGTATATGCATAAATATGTCTATGGATAAGTGAATAAATAAATTCTGGCAAATTTATTAATGGGATTGCTCTATAGTCATTAAGATGAGTCAAACAGATCTACATGTATCAGTAAAAATAGATCTCAAAAGCATCTTGTTGAGTGAAAAACAGCATCATGTAGAGTGGCAGGTTCTGCATAAAAGAAAGTTAAGATTATGCAAATGTGGCCCCAGAGACAACAGCACTGTGGCTGCCTCTAGGGAGGGAATGGGAGAAGGAAAGGATGAGCTGGAACAATTTCAAAGAAGACTTCAACTGTGAATATAGCATCATTCCTTCTTTAAAAACAAAATTAAAGCATATGTGGCAAGATGTTAACATTTGTTTAATCTGAGTAATGAATACGCCAGGGTGTGTATACTACATCTTCACTTGTGAACTATTGTGAAATAATTTTAAAGATGCATGCAAGAAAGACAGCCCTGGATACCAGCCCTGCCACTGCACTTCAAACAAGGGACATAAATTCTCTGAGACCCTTGTTTGCAAACTATGACTGCTAAGTCACTTCAGTCGTGTCCCACTCTGTGCGACCCCAGAGATGGCAGCCCACCAGGCTCCCCCGTCCCTGGGATTCTCCAGGCAAGAACACTGGAGTGGGTTGCCATTTCCTTCTCCAATGCATGAAAGGGAAAAGTGAAAGTGAAGTTGCTCAGTCATGTCCGACTCTTAGCGACCCCATGGACTGCAGCCCACCAGGCTCCTCCATCCATGGGATTTTCCAGGCAAGAGTACTGGAGTGGGGTGCCATTGCCTTCTCTGAAAACTATGATTAACAATGTTCAAATTTCAGAGTTGGTTGTAAGTTAATGAGAGTCAAGTGTAGAATGACTTTCAGATGTTATCCATTGGGATATCCTTTTAGAATGAGTCCCTAATGACTTTGCAGATGTATCTTACTCAGAGAGATATTTGCTTCTTAAAATTGATCAGAAATTATGTGGATGCATTTCAAAACAATTCTGATCTCCAGAAAAATAATGTATTACTATTCTTTTTGCAAAACTATATACAACATGTATTACACAGACATGTAAAGCACTAATTATTTAACTATGATTGCCCTGAGGGAGGGGTAATTGGGTGGTTGGAGTATAAGAGTGGAAGGAAATTTTATCTTTCTCTCATATTAACTTTAATTATGTACCATGTGTATAGACTACTTATTCTAAAAATAAATATAATTTATTTAAAAAATAATTTAAAGGTCATAATCTTCTCCATTCTAAACCCACTTACAAAGGAAAGGTCTTAAAATCTAAGTTCTAAAGATTCTCTAGAGGTCATATAGTCCAATCTCCTACCTGAGCACAGGAAATGCCATTCCAGCCCCATATCCTCCTTGAAGTCAGACGAAAGAAAGAGCACAGGATTAAGGATTAGGAGATCTGAGTTTGTTTCCTGTCACATGAATTACTAACTCTTGACTCTAATCAAGTTCCTTACGTTCTCTGAACCTCAGTTTCATTTCAGAAATGAGGACAACTGCAGCACCACTGTTGTGACTGCGTGAGGACAGACAAAGTACAATGAGAACATGAAATTTTGTCATATAGTATCAGGATGTTTATATGAGATGCAACTGCAGTGCAGAAGTTTCCCTCAAGAACATGGGTTCAGTCCCTTTGATTTCCGTGGGAGTGCCCAAGACACTATTCCTAAGGGGCCCCTAGTAACCAATAAAGTCACCTTGCTTCAGATGTAAACCAGATTCTCTTCTCTCCACAGCAAATATCCTAACCGTGATCATCCTCTCTCAGCTGGTGGCTAGGAGACAGAAGTCTTCGTACAACTATCTCTTGGCACTTGCTGCTGCTGACATCTTGGTCCTCTTTTTCATTGTGTTCGTGGACTTCCTATTGGAAGATTTCATCTTGAACATGCAGATGCCTCAGGTACCCGACAAGATCATAGAAGTGCTGGAATTCTCATCCATCCACACTTCCATCTGGATTACTGTCCCATTAACTATTGACCGGTATATTGCAGTATGCCACCCGCTCAAGTACCACACGCTCTCCTACCCAGCCCGCACCCGGAAAGTCATCGTAAGTGTTTACATCACCTGCTTCCTGACCAGTATCCCCTACTACTGGTGGCCCAACCTCTGGACTGAAGACTACATCAGCACGTCCATGCATCATGTCCTTATCTGGATTCACTGCTTCACTGTGTACTTGGTACCCTGTTCCATCTTCTTCATCTTGAACTCCATCATTGTGTACAAGCTCAGGAGGAAGAGCAATTTTCGCCTCCGTGGCTACTCCACGGGGAAAACCACTGCCATCTTGTTTACCATCACCTCCATCTTTGCCACCCTCTGGGCCCCACGCATCATCATGATCCTCTACCACCTTTACGGGACGCCCATCCAGAACCGCTGGCTGGTGCACGTCATGTCCGATGTTGCCAACATGCTGGCCCTTCTGAACACGGCCATCAACTTCTTCCTCTATTGCTTCATCAGCAAGCGGTTCCGCGCCATGGCAGCCGCTACTCTCAAGGCCTTCTTCAAGTGCCAGAAGCAACCCGTTCAGTTCTACACCAACCATAACTTTTCCATAACAAGTAGCCCCTGGATCTCACCGGCCAACTCACACTGTATCAAGATGCTGGTGTACCAGTATGACAAAAATGGAAAACCTATAAAAGTATCCCCATGACCCCATAGGTTTGACACCTAGTGCCTCTGCATAATCCATTGCCAGATGGGAATGTGGCCCATCCTGTGGCTGAAGAGCTCTCCTTAAGAGTGCTAACCTGATTTCCTGTCTCCACAGACTGAGCACCTTTCAGACTGGTAGATGAGAAAAGATGGAGGAGAAAAACAACAAAAGCTTGAATCTTGTTTTCATTTATGCATTTGTTTCCACCGAGTCATGTAGACAGCAAAAGTCTCTACCAGCTTGAAGACGTCATTGAAGGTTGTGTCATTCTCCTGTTGCCTGTAAGGACACACCAGAGAGAAATAGTCTATGGACTTAAGCTTGGCATCATCCAGTCACTGGGAACTGCTCATTTACCTGACACATCAAGCCACAGTAACACATAGCTGAGCCCACACTCTTCTTCCGAGAACTGAGATCATCCATCATTTCCCTGTGTTGTTACCAGCAGCTAACAATGCAGACCGATTCGGGAATTGTCCAAGGCTCCCTTTGTCCTAGGGAGGGTTTTGGTCTTGAAGTGGCCCTGACATACCTATCTGCAGAATGACACTGAGGGGGCAGGGGAGGATTGAATCCTGCACAAACTCTGGCCAGAGTTTCTGTGAAAATGCTCCAACCAACATAACCATGACCCTCAGACCCTCAGGGGTCTAAGATCCAGTCTTTCTATTTGCCATCATGTATAGGTTTTATCTAACACCTCCAAAACAAAGACCCTGCCTGGTGTGCAGGGCCATAGGAGGAATTCTTGAGCCCAGAAAAACAAAAAATAAGCCCACTCTTGCCATTGTTTCAATCCACCCTTGAGTCAGCTGTGTATGATCTCTTTACTGAAATAGCTTCTTCTTGCTGTGCCACTCAAGCTTCCTGGAGAAGCCTTTATGTGTAGTGTTGCCAACCCTGCCACCCTGCTTGCTGAAGCCCTCACCAAACTGTTTTATTTGAAGTGACTTTTGAACTGGATTTAATTTTCGAGGGTCAGGAACAGTAGCTCTCCAGGTGTGAAAGGAGGCAGTCTCAGCTCCACCCCGCAGCCCAGCTGGCATTGCCATTTGGTCGCAAATGGTGATGAGAAGGTGCCCATGTTGTCTGCATGTCTGCCCTTTGATGCACATGGCTCAAAAGGGTGGTGCCAGTTTTCAGTGATGCTATTTAACCCAGATCCTTTGCAAAATAATACAATATGAATTTATTTATTCTTCCCTTGCCTGTACAAGGCAAGAACAGTTCTAGGGTATAATTAATGGAGGTTTCCCTGGGAATTACCACTCATGTGTGCATACACACAGACTTGAATACATTAGGCTCCTGTGTACACCATGGTGTGTTTTGAAAGAAAAATCTATGCTGGAGTTTTTCTCAGTTTTTTTTTTTTTAACCTTCTTCCAGATTACCAGTATTTGAAGTTATCCCTGTTCTGAAAGAAGTATTCCAACATGATTTTGGAATTGTATGATATTTTTGGTGACCCAACAAAAAGCAGAGAGTCCACTTGAAACACTTGGTTCCTCGGGCTGGATTTTTACTGCACTTTTGTCCCTAAATTGGAAGACACATCTACCCTTTTAAAGGGAACTTGCAATAAATGAGCAGGGTAGAAAAGGCTCCAATGCCACATAATCCCGAAACTTCAGCCAATACCCTCAGCACAACTCAGTACACAAATCAGTACAACTTTAGGTTACGTTCACCCTAAAGATCCTAATTCCTACTCTGTTTAAATGATTGCAGAAGAGTCTCGTCTCACCCAAAGATTAGTTCTGAAGTCAGTGGAAAAAATCTGGCAGAGCCAAAGTTACCTCTGCAAAGTTCTCAGGAAGGATCCATGTTGGAGACCATATTCTATCCCTTAAAATTCCTAACTCAGATAAGTTTTTTTTACCCCAGCATTGGAACAGTTTGCTGTTTCTTCCACTGAAGACAGGACAGAATTGACTTACATTTAGAGACCGTATTGTGTGACTCCATTGTATTTGAGAACGTTAGGATCACACTGGTGCAGCAAGGTGCTCCCACTAAAAGATGTTCATGGAAGTTTGAATGAGGGAAGAGCAGATTCGTATCTTCCAGGTCACACTCTCCCCAGGGCAGTGTGCATCGTGTGGGAGAATGGGCAGATTTCCCGTTAAGTTGCATTTCTGTTTCTTTTTTTGCCAAGCATGTGTAGTCGGGTACCTGTTCATTAACTGTGTGTATGATATGACTCCATCACACCCCTTTGTGAATGAACCAAAGGCTACCTACACCTAATATATATAAGTATTTATTTGATTATTTATTTTTAAACAATAGGTCTGAAAAATGCTAGTTTGAGCTATACATGAATGAGTCACTGTGCAATATCTATAATGGTTAAGCAATTCCTTTTTGAGAATGAATGTAAGATGAAAAATATGTATGTGGATCTCAGTGCTCTCTGCTCCACATTTTTAGGTGTGTGTAAAAATTAATTATTGATGTTTAAAAAGTAAAAGCTGAGTGTGTATTTGGAATGTTTTCCTCATACACTCATTTATTACTTCTCTTAATAATAGAGGCTATACCAATTAGTATTTGATCTCTTGTCCTTCTGACTGTATTTTATATTTTGATACAATAATATTTAAAAGAGGTCTGATTTTTGAAGGCAGTCCATGAGGAGTTGTCTTCTGGTTATCATGCATACAAATGCCTGTTGGCTTAGGTTGATACATATCTCCTAAAATTTATCTCAAATAATATAAGGACTTTTAATTTATTCTTATTTATAGTAATAATTGTGGACAAAATTTAAAAGCTTTTTAAAGAGAAAACAAACTTTTAAGCCTTTTCTTTGAGGCCAGTTTTGGAAATATAGCTTTGAGTTTTGAAGCCTGTCACATAAACAGCTGCTGTTGATGGCACATAAGCAATTGCCTTATATCAGGTTTTTGTGATGCCCCTTTCAAAGACGTTAACTAGCGTCCCTCCTGTATGATCTGTGTCCTTGGTTGGACATGCAGTGATGCTACACATGTACACACTGTGTCTTTCTACTGAACAACTCAAGGACTGAGCTGCCTAATGGGAAGGAAATAAGGAGGATGACAAAGAAACCGTAAAAGACAGACCATGAGAAGGCACGAAGTTCCATCTTGCAAACACTCTGCAAGTGGAAACTTACTTTGCACAGTTGGTGCCCACTGGTCCAACCTGAGGGGCCTATCTGAAGTGAATAAGAGACTCTAATGTTGGTTATTCCAGTTCAAAGAATGAGAAAAAAAGTTACCATAAAAAAATAGTAAATGTTCATATTTTCTTAATTAGATATTATACTGTGTTTGGACTTGTTTGTATTATAATAAATTCTAATATGGTGCACAATTGGGGTTTCGTATATGCATATATGCTCAAGAGATGGCAGAACTCAAATTAAAATTTTGAAATAAGTATCTTCCTTATACTTTGTGCTGGTGCTAGAATGAAATCTGCGTCCCACCTGCCCCTGGTTATCCAGGTATATTCCAGAATTGAAGACTATTGAACTCTGCTTTCTATAATCCTAAACTAGGGATTTCCCCGGTAGTCCAGTGGTTGAGAATCCACCTTGCAATGCAGGGAACACAGGTTCAGAGAACTAAGACCCCACACGCCATGAAGCAACTAAGCCCACACGCTGCACTACTGAGCCTGCGCACTCCAGAACCTGAGCGCTGCGACTACTGAGTTGCCACTACTGACCCAGCGTGAGACACAACGAAAGGTTCCCCGTGTCGCAGGGAAGCCCAGATGCAGCCAAATAAATAAATAAACAAGCATTTTTTTAAATCCTAAATTAGGTATCTTACTGGGAGTAAATCTGAATTCTCTCTGATAACATCCCCTAGGCAACTTTGAGATAGGGAGGGCTATAACCATGGTGGAAATCTAGCAGAACGGCTAAGAATTTAGGCTCTGAAGTCAGAGGGTCACAAGTTCAAGTCCTTGTTTCTCCAAATACTATCTGGGTTGCCTTGAACAAGTCCTTGAAGACCTCTGAAATATCGTCCTCATGCAGAAAGTGGTGTAAAAGTTAACTTTTCCCAGGTAACTGCAAGGTAAGCAGACACTCTCAAGGTCAGGAAACCAAGGTTTGGAGTGAGTCATTGTTGGCTACAACTTTGCAGGCTCTACCACTTTCTAGCTGTGTAGCCTTGGGCAATGTTTTCAATCTTTTGGAGTCTCAGTTTCCTCTTCATAAAACAGGGCTAATAGTAATTCTAGTATATACTTTATGGGATGATAATTATTAATAGTACAGTTAAAAAGAGCCTCCATTGTACATTCTCTTACAGGCGAGGATGCGAGGCCCAAAGACATCAATGATTTGTCCAGAGTAGAACCCAAGTCACCCAACACTTTATCCTTTCCACTCTACCTCATTGCACCTCTGCAAGATTCTGACTCATCCCTTCCAAAGTTCACATCATTTTTGTGCCCTTTTTAGAGTTGGGTATATTACCTAGTTTTCCAACTCTTCAAATACAGGTCATCCAAGCATGAGATATATTAAACAGCATCATAATTAAAACACTTAATTTGACCTTTCCCTGTGAGGTAGGATTTTTTTCATTGACTCTATCAGGAATCCTAACCCCAGCTCTCAAACTAGCTATGCATTTCCCATACATACCACCATCAATTCTGACAGCCACCGACAAACTATTGTCATAACCTATCTTTGCATCAACCTGAAGAATGAAAGTAACTTACAAGTTGAGAGGGAAGTACAAAAAAGCAAAGATTTTGCTAAAAAGGTTGCAAACAGAAGCTGATAGGCATGACCACGTTATTCTCATTAATTTTGTTCACCAACTCAGGGAGGCAAGATAAAAGTGAGTTGAAGGAGGTTGAACTGCTAAATAATCATCCTTTTAGTAGTACACTTGGTTAAATGTGATGGCTCAACCTCTGTGAGGGTGTACAATTAATCTGAGTACTTGCCAGACACAACATGGGGGATAAGAGTTGCATGTCTATGGGATAAATAGACACTGAATTTCCTGGGTTTATTGAGAGAATTTGTCACCGTCATGCCAGAAAAAGAGAAAGAAAACTTTTCTGATTCAAAAAGAGCACAACAAGTCTACAGGGAAGAAAGATGCCATCTGACCAACTCTGCATGAGGCATTACCTTGTCTATGGGGCTTTGTTACCTAGTGAATGGCAGAAACATAATATTTTTCTCCACTGGGGATAGAACAAGAGGGAATGAGACTTAAACTGCAGTACAAAGGATCCAGATCAAACCAAAGAAGAAAATTTTGCAGTGATGTCTATTAACTCCACAAATGGTTTTCCATGGGGATTCTTAGAATCTGCTTCTCTGGATGTATTTCCAAATGAATTGTACAATAATTAGAGTCTTGGAGAGAAGCAAATCTCACTCAGATGATTTCAATAAAAAGACTTTAACAAAGAGACTATTAAATAATGGTCTGAGCAAGATCATGGCAACTCTAAAAAGAGCTATTGTGGAACCCAGGAACTAGAGATAATAGGAAGACTTACCTTCCTAGGCCTGATGGGGTAATGAGAGGAAACAGTTGTTACTGCAGTTCAAAGTAGGCTGTGCTTTGTAGAAGGGGCCCTCCAGCAAGCAGTCCCATGCTGCTGCCAGAGATATAATGCCAGAGAGGAAGGAAGTGACACCCCAACCTCTTTTTTCCTTCCCACTGATATCATACAGATGACTCCACTGGCTGATCTCAAAGAGAAGTCAGCCAGGAAAAGTGCAGGTGATATAGTCCATACTGGCCAGATCCCAAGGCACAGGGCAGTGAAAAATCAAAGGTGAAGTGAGATAGGAAACAATTACAGAATAACAAGCAAAGGTTAAATTCTTATTTTACTATCACCAATGCTGGACAAGATCTTAGAGATTACTTCACTCAAATATCAAAAGAAAGAAAGCTAAGAGATCCCTTTGTCCAAGATTACATGACCTAGATGTTTGGCAAGTCCAGTATCCAATGATTTCCTAGCACATTCCCAGAAACATATGTTATAGACCTTTACAAGCTTGCTTTCTAAACTTCATCATTAGAAATTTCTTTCATTAATCTTTAGCATCTCCAATGACTAGACTGTCAACTTGAATATGTCTAGGAATGCAAATGAAGAATATCAAGAGAGTGGGCATTTATTCAATATCCACGTGTCCCAGGCACTCCCATGGTCATTGATTTATTTGACTAATATTTATTGAAATACACTGTGTGCCAAGATCTATTCTAGGCATAGTGATTCAAGACAGATTCAGTGAACAAGACAGATAGGGTCTCTGCCCTAGTAGGGGAGACAATACACAAAGCCAATAAAATAATTTCAGATAGTGATATATTCTAGGAAATAAATAAAAGTAAGTGACTCAGGTCACATAGAAAGAACAGCAGACAAGTTAATCAGGGAAGGTCTTTTTGAGAAGGTAACAGAACTGGAATCCAAATTAAAAGGAAACAGCCATATAAAGAGCATTCCAGGCTAAGGGGGAAAGGACAGAGTCCTTGAAATGGGAATAACTGAGTACTCAAGGAACAAAGAGAAGACTAGCATTGCTGAAGCATAGTGATCCAGTAGAGAATGGTGTTGAAAAAGACAAGGAGGGGTGGGCAGAAGCAAAATCATGTAGAGCTTTGTGGGCCCTGGTAAGGAATTTGTGGGAAGACAGGGTAGAATTTTAATCAAAAAGTTGATGTGATCTTATTTCATTTAATCAGCATAACTCTGAAAATGTTGTTACCTCCATTTTTCAGATGAGAAAGCTAAATCTCTGGGGATTAAATTAAGCTTGTTTTAATACAAGGTCATAGTGAGTAACTTACAAATTGTTATTTAAGCCCAGTCCTGTCTAGTTCCATGAAACACTTCATCAGGCCACTGTGACACATTTTTCTTGACATCCCAACACTCTCCTGAATTAGCAGTTTGTTCCCATTAGCATTTTCACCATCCAAGGTTGCTATTTCAGCTAAAGTCATCCTCTAATTCCAGTAATGGGGATTCAGAAACCACCAGGTCATATTATCATATGGTCTATTTCATGATCCAAATCATGTGTCTCATGAAATCTGACAGAGTATCAGCCAAACAAGATTATGAATTGGACTATAAAGTAGGCTGAGCATCAAAGAATTGATGCTTATGAATTGTGGAGCTGGAGAAGACTCTTGAAAGTTCTTGGACTGCAGTGGGATCAAACTAGTCAGTCCTATAAGAAATCAACCCTGGGTATTCAGTGGAAGGATTCATGCTAAAGCTCCAATCCTTTGGCCACCTGATGTGCAGAACTGACTTGCTGAAAAAGACCCTGATGCTGGGAAAGATTGAAGGCAAAAGAAGTCTGTGGCAGAGGATGAGATGGTTAGCTAGCAACACTGACTCAAAGGACATGAATTTGAGCAAACTCTGGGATATAGTAAACGACAGGGGAGCCTGATGTGCCACAGGCCATGGGGTCTCAAAGAATCATACACAACTTAACAACTGAACAATAGTAAAGTATCTGTTCAGATTTTTTATTTCTTCATGATTCAGTCTTGGTAGGTGGTATGTTTCTAGGAATTTATTCATTTCTACGTTATTAACCAGTTTGTTGGCTCAAAGTAGTGTCATATAGTTCTTTGTATTTCCATGGTGCCAATTGTTAAGTCTTCTCTTGCATTTCTGATTTTGTTTATTTGGGTCCTCTCTTTTTTCTTAATGAGTGTAGCTAAAGTTTTGTCTATTAAATCTTTAAAAAAAAAAAAAAGATTATGAATGAAATGATATAGGCTCTACTAGAGGGCAAGGCATTAAGTACATACTTTTTAAAACTTTCTTGAACCACCCTCAGTAATATTTTCGATGTCATTGTCTTGTAAGTGGTTTTGTGTGCAGATTTCAACTCTTAATCTTTCTCCAGTTTAAGTACTGGTCTTTCCCAAAAAAAAAAAAAAAAAAAAAAAAGCCAATGCTTCTGTCCAAGGTGCTGATGCGATTGGGCCACAAATTTGGTTTAAGCATTAACACTTAATGTAACAAGTGTTTCATTTAACATTAAGCATATGTTAAGAAGATTTTATGTATGAAGATTCAGATTTTGTCCCCCCTTCATTAAAAAAAAGGTATTGGGACAACATTATTTACCTTATGAAGCAATTTTAAATCGGATTTCTTACAGAAACAAAATCCACTGTGGTCTTGCTCTTCTACCTCACAGGAGCATTGCATGGGCAGAGTGTGTAAAAAATGTAGAATCACAGACCTCAATGGGCTTGCTGAACCAGAATCTGAATTTCAATACAATCCCAAGATGATTCATACACATATTAAAGTTTGGGGCGCACTACACTGTTACACTTTTAAACAGTGGTTTCACACCATTGAGAAGCTTTTGAAAAATCCCAATCCCAAGATGAAATCCAGAGAGCAGTATTTTTTAAAGTTCTTCAGATAATTCTAGTGTTCAGCCAAGAAGGAGATTTTTTTTTATACTGAAGTATAGCTGATGTACAATTATTATATAAGTTACAGGTATGCAATATAGTGATTCACAATTTTTTAAGTTTACACTCCACTTATAAAGTATTGGCTATATTTCCTGTGTTGTACTCTATTGTGTTGTATTCTTGCAGCTTATTTTATACATAGTAGTTTATACCTCTTATTCTCCTACCCCTATCTTGCCCCTACCCTCTTCCCTCTCTCCACTGGTAGCCACTAGTTCGTTCTCTATACCTGTGAGTCTATTTCTTTTTTGTTACATTTATTAGTTTGTTTTATATTTTAGATTCTTCATATGAGTGATATCATAATTATTTGCCTTTCTCTGTCTGACATATTTCACTTAGCACAATATCCTCCAAGGTCATCCATATTGTTGCAAATGGCATGTTTTCACTCTTTTTAAGACTGAGCAATGTTTCACCATGTGTATGTATGTGCATATACATATATGGCACATCTTCTTTATCCATTCATCATGAACACTTCCATATCTTGGCAGGTGTAAATAATGCTGCTATGAAAATTAAGGTGTGTGTATCTTTTTTAAATTAGATTTTTGGATATATTCCCAGGAGTAGAATTGCTGGATCATATGGTAGTTATATTTTTAGTTTTTTTGAGAAATCTCTATACTGTTTTCAACAGATGCTGCACAAATTTACATTCCCACCAACAGTGTATGAAGGTTTCCTTTTCTCAGGGGAAGATTCTTCCCAAAGAAAACTTTATGTCACTATCATAAATGAAAACTGGTATCACCTGCCATAAACAGGTAGCCACCATTAAAGAAAATGGTCAAAGACTGTCAGTAATTCTTAACCTTACATAACTATCAGAAACTGATATCTACTCTCTGGTTTTTTTTTTTTAGAAAAGGTAGATGTTAAGGGCCTACTACCACCATATTGAGAATTTTCTTTTTTTTTTTTAAGGTTTTTTATTTTAAAAAACAGTGGAAGAATACACACAAATCTAATAAAAGCAGATCTGAGTTATCAAAAAAACAGAGACAAGAATGAAAGCTAGACTTGGAGATGCATACTTTTGTAGATTTTAATTTTTGTTTCACAAAAGTTATGTACTAACTCATAGCAAAATAATAAATGTATAATAAAATCTTTTTATAAGCACACAGATATAACAGAGCAAAATATTAATGATATTCATCTCTTTATGATTTTTTGTTACTTACTTATTTAATTTTTATTCTGTTTACTTATTTGTATTTTGTGAGTTTTCTGCAGTAAGTATTATTTTCTACAATAAACATGTATGTGATTTTCAGAATTTTCTTTAACCTAAGCAGAAGAATTAATAGCAAAATAGAAAGGTAGAATTTTTTTTCGCAGTGTGCTTCAGTGTAATGGCCATCTCAGTCCGCTCATACACCCTTTGTGTTATGAACACTAAACTTTGAGAAACGTGGGAGTCTGCAGCAGTTTCTTTATTTCAGTGATTCCCAACATCAGGTGCACTTTAGACTCACCTAGAGTTTTTATGCCTATGTCCTGACTCTACCCCCAGATGCTTTAAATCAGAACCTCTGGGAATGGGCCCAAGGCATCAAAATGTTCTAGAACACTTCCAGGTGCTTCTGATGTACATCCAGAATTGAGAATCTGCTTGCCTACTTGGTAACACTTGAAGAACTATAAGAACTGAGAAATTACAACATCGCTTTCCCAAATAATCTGTCATCAGGCCAGTTCCCTCATTCAAACTCTCCACAGTTTGTTGAGGTTTCATGGCATTCGCACTTCTCACTGTTTGAGGGGCCTGACAAGTCATATCCATCTATCCCCTTACTCTCATTGTGGAACCACCTGAGAAATTGATTCAAGAAATATACTAGTGAAGATCAATTATCAGCTCTATTACTGGAAGGGTAGGTTGGAAAACGTCAGTTGAATTCAGGGTCAGTGAATTTCCTACCCAACCAGTTTAGGTCTTGGTTCAAACATCCCTGAGGGAATCTGGAACTGTGTACAAGACAGTTACCCAGATGATTGCAGGCGGAGTTTCTGTTCCCCAAGTAGATCCCTACTAGTGGGGACAATTCGAGATGGACATCCATAGCCTCCTCTAGAAGCCAAGCTTGGATCACAATGCAGTTAGGGTTCCAATATGGGAGATGGGGGCACAGAAAGAATTTCTCCCTTCTAGAGGCCTGAGAAACAGAGGGAAGGGGGTTTTCTCACATATGTTGTGCTCCTTCTTCCAGTCCTACAAATCAGTCAAGGCTTTCCTTCCCCATCAAGGATGGAATGAAAGAGAAGGGTTGAGAGAAGTTATATTCCAAATACTTCTGACTGTAAGATTAAGAATTCCTAAATTATGGGCTAAAATAGAACTATTAGAAAAAACAATTCCCCTATACTCACTTCCTCATGACCTAGGGAATTTTATAATTGTGACTCAGGGAATTTCACAACCCTTAAGGAGACAGACAGTCAGGTGTGCCGTACTGTTAAAATACTTTGAGAAAAGGCAAGAAAAGATTCTTCTGATCTACCTAGGGCTTCACTGTCTTCAAATTAGGGCTACTGGGCACATCCAAAGGCATGATTCAATCTTCAGGGTCTGAGATTCCAGACCCTGGTATATCGAGCTGGCACACGGGTACCTAAAAGCTCTGAAATCAAAAATAATTTTAATTGACTTTAATTAAAATAAGGATGCCAAACAGCATGTTTAGGAGTGGAAAAAAATGGTGTCAATACCAGACATCTTCATAACTTTGCCACCCTCAAGCCCCCATATTTCTGGTTTGCAAGGATATGGATTGTGCAGATCTGGATTCAAATCCTGATTCCATCAACTTGATGAGTGACATCGGGCAAGTTACTCCCAGTCTCTGAGCTACTGCTGGATAGGGTGTCAAATGAAATAACAATAGTGGGAAATATTGAAATATTTTTAATATTATTAAGTGTCTAGAACATATTTGTATTATTAATAAACTGTATTATTATCATTATTATTTAGTTCCCTTTGGTAAGGACAAGAAGAACATGGCGTATTCCAGGACTTCTGTGGGAAACTTGGTTACCTTTACAATGATGAAGACTCTCCCAGGAAAAAGGGGTTTAGCTGTGTTATTTTCCAGCTCTCTCCTTTTCCCAATGTAGAAAAAGCATATCATTCATTGCAGTCATCCAGTGGCAGTCCCTGAAAAAGATACATCATCAAAGATCTGGAAGACTAGAGGCAAGCCATCAGTCACTCCATGCATGCTTGTCCTCAGTCACTTCAGTCATGTCTGACTCTTTGTGACCCTGTGGACTGTAGCTGCCAGGCTCCTCTGTCCGTGGGATTCTCCAGGCAAGAATACTGGAATGGGTTGCCATGCCCTCCTCCAGGGGATCTTCCTGACTCAGCAATTGAACCTGCATCTCCTGCATCTTCTGCATCACAGGTGGATTCTTTACCACTGAGCCACCTTGGAAACCCCCAGTTATTCCATGGTGGTTTAGTCACTTCGTCATGTCCGATTCTTTTTTTTTTTTTTAATTTTATTTTATTTTTAAACTTTACATAATTGTATTAGTTTTGCCGATTCTTTGTGATCTTATGGACTTTAGCCTGCCAAGTTCCTCTGTCCGTGGGATTTTCCAGGCAAGAATACTAGAGTGGGTTACCATCTCCTTCTCCAGGGGAACTTCCCAACCCAGGGATTGAACCCAGGTCCATTGCAGGCA
Organism: Bos grunniens; assembly: GCF_055505025.1. Classification (NCBI taxonomy): domain Eukaryota; kingdom Metazoa; phylum Chordata; class Mammalia; order Artiodactyla; family Bovidae; genus Bos; species Bos grunniens. Next base: position 25,152,427 of record NC_141189.1, read on the forward strand.
TTCTCCTGCACTGCAGGCAGATTCTTTTCCAACTGAGCCATCAGGGAAGACCATACTCACTCCATACTCAATTCCAATTTTCATTGAAATGTGGCCTCTAGTTTTACCTTAATTCCTTCTCTCAGACAGTTTGCATCCCCTGCCAATGTCTAGAGCAAAACCTCAGCCTTTAGGGGCAATATGATGGCGATTGCATAAAGGCCACTTGCCCATCTTATTAGAATTGCTATCACTTGGTTCTAATGATGAGAAAAACGGAAATAGTCCTTCCTCTTGGTGGATGGAGGTTGGTTCAGATGACCTGTATGTCCCCACTATGTCAAGTATGTCTCTAGGGCTCTGAGAGAGGATACAAATATTCCTCAGCTGGAGACAAGGGCTCCTTGTTATTGTAAATTAATCTTGTAAATATCTGATTTCTAAGGATTTGTAAGGAAATGACTCCCTACTGCCATACATGTGTGCCTCTTAGTGCATCTGATTGCTGGGGCATGGTGATGTGTTCTGACATTGCTGTGCCAGTGAGGTCTGCGAGGGAAAGGCCACAGCCATGAGGGGAAAGGACAGGGTCATCATAGCATCAGTCATCTGGGGAAGAAGCAGGTCATCACACAAGGAGAAAGGAAATGTGCCTGGGAAGGTAGGAGAAAGGGCTCAGATCATCTTTGTCTTCACTTGGAGAGTTTAGATATCAGCAGTGATTTTCCTGGGCCAGAGATGTTAAAAATAAGGGGTGAAGCCAGAAGGAAAAGGACTAGGATGGGCCATTTTTCCTGAGGCCCCGTTGATGAGAAATGTGTACTTGAAGCAGCAACTCTACTTAAAGCTTGACCAGCTCCTTGTGCTTCTCTTGGTTAGTTTCCTGCTATAATCCCAGGATTTTAGCAAAGCCCTGTTTAAATATTCCATTTTGTCTCAGTTGAACTGAAATCTCAAACAAAAATATACTCTCAAACAAGGCCAGCACAGCCATAGACCTCCCCCACCCCTCTCAAAGAGAAAGTGAGCAGGATCAGATATTTATGATAAGAGATGCCCTGCCTGGGGAAGCAGCAGTATCTTTGAGAGATTTACTTCTCCCTTTGGTTTACACACATCCTCTTAGGGGTATAAAAGGATTTAATGGGTGCCATATTACCCACAGCCCAGAAAAGGCTAACATGTTTAATAATCCGAATATGTTCCTGCTTCATCATCTTACAGACACACAAAGAACTACACTGAGATGCTGCATGAATCTCAGTGTTCCAAAATGTTTATATCTTGCCTGTGTTCACACAGGTCCCTCCTTCAATGTTCTGGGAGTCTCTGTAGTCACTTCCCATATTCTCAATCTGTCAGTTACCATGTCTATGTGGGGTCCTGGCTAATTCTCTCCAGCTCCTCACCTCCTCCTCACTTCTCAACCCACTGCCACCCAGCCTCCGACACACCCATTCCTCTTCTCTTGCCTCACGTCCTCCTTGTTGCTGTCTCCCAATAATAAAGAACTTCAGGGACTTCATCGCTGACACTGCTGACAGAGGCCACATGAAAAGGCCACCAAGGAGCTGGAGCAGGGCCCCTTCCAAGTAGAGGTGGGAAATAGGCCCTCTTCCTGGTCAAGTCACATAGGCACACATTTGGGGGGAAAAATATGTGAAAGTTCTGACTATGAATAGGCAGTTAATAAAAGAGAAACTCAGATGACTAATAATAAAAGTAAGCCCTAGTTCACTAAAAATCAGAAATGTGAATATTAAGACATCAACAATGTTCACATCTATCAGACTGGTAATAATTAAAAGAAATAGACAACCTTAAGTATTGGGTGGATGTAAAAAAGACAAGGGCTTCTGGTGAGAGTGAAAATGGATACAGCCACTTTGAAGAGAAACTGGGCAACATATAGAAAAATAAATGATGTGTCACCTTGCAACCGAATGATTCTATTTCCATGTGTATGCTGAAAGGTAAAAACCTTATATGTGCTTGAAGAGATGGATACAGCAATGTTTATTTCCCCTTACTGCATAAGCAACAAACTAGAAGCAACCTATATGCCCATGAAGAGGAGAACAGATAAACAAAATACTCTACCCCAAAACAAATGGATGTACTAAGGCCACATGTGTTAAGAAGGATAGGCCTCCAAAAGGGAATGTTGAAAGTTGACACCTATGTACCATATGATTCTATGTATATGGAGTTTCTCTGCATACATACAAATAGAAACGGTATAAAAAATCATGAACAGAGATGGGAAATTACCAATTTCTGAGACTGAGTACTACTTGGATAAGAGAAAGAAATTAAGAAGGGACAAACATTTCCAGGGGCTGAAACTCTGTTTCATTACTTTAAAAAAAACTCTGACACAAACAAGACAAACTATCAAGATATTATACAGATGAGTATCCTTTCTGTCACTTCCTTTGATTTTCTGTGCGTTTATCATATTTTAATAATAATGTGGCAGATACATCCTAAAGTAAACTTCAGTGAGTCAAGTCCTTAAAGATACCCTCCCTATGAGTTCAAGCAGAACCTGTGACTTGATTATAACCAATAGAATACAGTAAAGAGGATGGATTGTCATTCTCATGATTGGGTTATGTCTTATGGCAAAGGTGATAGGGTGTCACTGTTATGATTTCATTACATTATATAAGACTCTGCCTTAGAAGATGAGAGTGAGAGACTCTTGCTGGCTTTGACAAATAAGCTGCCATGTTGTGGGAAAGCCACACGACAAGGAACTGTGAGGGCCCTCTAGGACCTAAGAGCTGCCTGTGGAGGCACCCTGCAAGAAGCATGAACCTTCAGTGATACAGTCACGAGGAAATGACAGTGGCTTGACCACCCACAGGTCTGAATTTTTCCCAGTCAGGATTCCAGATGAGAACACACCCAGCCAGTCTTTTGAGTCTAGCATTCTGGGATCCAAGCAGAGGACTCAGAAGAGCTATATCTGCATTCCTGACCCACAGAAACAGAGACCATAAGGCTATGTTGTTTTAAACCTAATTGCTAAACTACTAGATTTGCAAAACTTGTTACACAGTGGTAAAAAGCTAATAGAAATAAAATATTCATGAAAAGAAACAGGAGTTTAGAGGAAAACCATAAAACTGCTACATCACAACATTTAGGTCTCAAGAAGAAGGAAGTGCTTAGCCAAACAAATGTTGTCAGACTAAAGTAGGGGATGACCAAGACATTTCCTTGGCTTTAGTTTCAAACCAGTGGGTAGGTCCGAGGCTGAGTGCCAGTGGGTTGAGAGGTGAGAAGGAAGTGAGGAGTTAGAGACAGCTAACTAAGAAGTGTATTAGGAAGGAAGGCTGAGAGGGAGGGAGGCTCTTGCTGCATGGAGGGGTGAGGCTGAAGGAAGCTTGCTGGGTTTCTTTTTTTTTTTTTTATATGGACCAGAAAAAGTTTCTAATTTATAATGGGATGGTGTATACAGGTGTATCTCATTTTATTTCACTTTGCCTTATTACACTTCTCAGCTTCATTTTTGTAAACTGAAGGTTTGTGGCAACCCTGCATTGAGTAAATCTATCCATGCTATTTTCCTCACTTTGTGCATCTGCTCACTTTGTGTCTCTGAGTCACATTTTGGTAATTCTCAAAATACTTCAAACTTTTTCATTTCTATATTTGTTACAGAAATAACAAATGTTATCGTTATTGTTATATTTGGTGACCTGTGAACAATGATCTTTGATGTTACTACTACCACTCATGGAAGGCTCAGAGGATGGTTAGCATTTTTTTAGCAATAAAGTATTTTTTATCCAAGCTATGTATATTAAAAGACGCTTACTGCTTGGAAGGAAAGTTATGACCAACCTAGATGGCATATTCAAAAGCAGAGACATTACTTTGCCAACAAAGGTCCGGCTAGTCAAGGCTATGGTTTTTCCTGTGGTCATGTATGGATGTGAGAGTTGGACTGTGAAGAAAGCTGAGCACCGAAGAATTGATGCTTTTGAACTGTGGTGTTGGAGAAGACTCTTGAGAGTCCCTCGGACTGCAAGGAGATCCAACCAGTCCATTCTGAAGGAGATCAGCCCTGGGATTTCTTTGGAAGGAATGATGCTAAAGCTGAAACTCCAGTACTTTGGCCACCTCATGCGAAGAGTTGACTCACTGGAAAAGATTCTGATGCTGGGAAGGATTGGGGGCAGGAGGAGAAGGGGACGACAGAGGATGAGATGGCTGGATGGGATCACTGACTCGATGGATGTGAGTCTGAGTGAACTCCAGGAGTTAGTGATGGACAGGGAGGCCTGGCGTGCTGCGATTCATGGGGTCGAAAAGAGTCGGACATGACTGAGCGAATAAACTGAACTGATGTACATTTTTAGACATAATTGCTACTGCACACTTTAGTATAACCACAACTTACATCTGCACTGGGAAACAAAAGATTCATGTAACTCATTTTATGGAGATATTGGCTTTAGTACAGTGACCTGGAACCAAAGCCACAATGTCTCTGAAATCTGCCCATATCTAGTGTATACCAATGCTACAAAATACTGTTATTAATAAAATATGAATATATGCTACAACATGGATGAACCTCACAAAAGTCATGTCAAATGAAGGAAACCAGACCCAAAAGACCACATACTGTTTGATCTTATTTATATAAAATGTCATACTCAAAAAGACAATTTTATAGAGACAGAAAGTAGATTAATGGTTACCTGAGACTGAAAGTGGAAGTGGATATCAATCGTAAACTTCTTTTTTCTTACCACTGTTCCATTAAAGAAACTTTTTCACCTCATTTGTCCCCAGGTCCTGGCTCCTGGGAGTCTATCCTTCTATTGGGGCAATGTCCTCTCTCTGGATGATCCTCATGTGTGACATGCCTTTGAGGATGACTCACAGCCAGCTCTTTTCCATGAATAAAGTGAGGTGACCTTGGCTGTGAAACTGGGGGAATACAAAGGAAATCTCATCTCGTACTCTGCTTTGAACCAGCATCTTGGCTCTGGATTGTTAAGAATGCAACAGGTAAGAGTTGCTCTATTCCTCAAGTTTCAGGGGATTTAATTCAACCTATCCAAGCAGATATCTTTAATTCTACTACCACCCCCTGCTGCCCTGTGGCTGGAAGAGGAGGGATAAATTTATCAACAGTCTAAAAATTCTCTCCAAAAAACATCTTAAGTCTTTGGTTTCTTTACCCTGTACTGTCTTTAACTTCTGAATGAAACTTTAGCCTCTGTGCCTGGAGGCTGGGGATGAGATAATGCTAGAAAACTATCTGGGGGCCCACGAAGGTCCTCTCAAGAGTCTAGCACCTCACTTTTAAATATAAGGATCCTTGGCCCCCATTTATTTCAGCTTTGGGCACTCATCCCAAAATCTGAGATGAGCTGACTGAACCATATGAACCATCTATGATTTCATCTTTGTTGGCTGTCTGAAGCAACCAGGATGTATAATGACCCAGTTGTGATTTGAGGGTGTGTGTTACTTCCAGGTAAAGACACAAGTAAAGGGATGTGTTACCTTAAAGGGAAAGGCATGCTCAAGGTGTTAAGGCACTGGGTTTTAGCTTGGACATCATTCAGATGGCTGTGCTGTGATTATCATGCTTAGTGGGTGTGGGCTGTTATGAAATATCATCAACCTCACCCAGCTTTTCTCATTCAAAACTGCACACTGCCCCAGCTCACTAACACAGGCAAAAGTCTAAGAATTGGATGGGCCAGACTCCACATCCAGGGCATGATCCATACCTTGAGCCATTAAGCTATGGTTGTTCTGGCCTGTAGCTTCATTTCTATATAGGTGATAGTTCCCAACATGTGACAATTTTGATATGTTATCATGTCAGTTATCATGCAGCTCATATCAGTTATTCACCTTGAAATACACATTGGTTCTTCTGTAGCATAAGACTCAACAAACTTTTTCTGTAAAGGGCCAGATGATGGTTTTGACTTTGAGAATCATACCACTTTCATCAGTTACTCAGCTCTGCCATAGTAGCATGAAAGCAGCCATAGACAGTACATAAATCAATGAGTATGGCTGTGTGCCAATAAACCTTTATTTACAAAAATACAGGCAGAAGCTATACTTGGGTCATGGGCTGTAGTTTACCAAAGCCCTGTTTCAGCAGATTGAACTATCTGTCAAAAGATAGGTAATCAGTGATGAAAACAACATAGGAGGGGATTTCCCTGGTGGTCTAGTGCAGGGGGGCCTGGCCATCCCTGGTCAGGGAACTAGATCCCATGTGCCACAATTAAAAGTTCATATGCTGCAACTACAGAGCTCACGTGCTGCAACAAAGACCGAGATCCCACGTGCCGCAACCAATACGTGCTCAGCCAAATAAGTGAATAAGTATGCAACAACCTGGATGGACCTAGAGACTGTCATAATGAAGTAAGCCAGATAGAGAAGCAGGGATACCATACGACGTCCTTTATACGTGGAATCTAAAAAGAAATTATAAACATGAACTTACAAAACAGAAATAGATGTACAGACTTAAGAGAATGAATTTATGGTTATTGAGGGGAAGGGAAATTAGGGAGTTTGGGATGGACATTTACACACTGCTATATGGTGGCTCAGATGATAAACAATCTGCTTGCAATGCAGGAGACCTGCATTCTATTCCTGGGCTGGGAAGGTCCCCTGAAGAAAGGAATGGCAACCCACTCCAGTATTCTTGCCTGGAGAATCCCCATGGACAGAGGACCCTCGCGGGCTATAGTCCATGGGGTCACAAAGAGTCAGACAGGTCTAAGCACAGCACAGCACATATTTCAAGTGGATAATCAACAAGGACCTACTGCATAGCATATGGAACTCTGCTCAGTGTTATGTGTTACGTGGCAGCCTGGATGGGAGGGGAGTTTGGGAGGGGAATAGATACACGTGTATGTACGGCTGAGTCCCTTTGTTGTTCACCTGAAACCATCACAACATTGATAATCGACTATACTCCAAAACAAAATAAAAAGTTTTTTTTTAATATTTTTAAAAACATAGGAAATATTTTTCCAAGTAATCTTTTTCCGTGGAGCCTTATTTATTGCCCAATAAATTGTACATTTATATGGGAAACAACTTTTGAGATACTCTAATTGATGTTGGTGGAAAGGAATCAATACAGGACAGAAGTTGAAACAACTGGAAAGATTGGGGGTAATTGATGGAGCAAAGACCCTGAGAACCCAAAAGGGGGGATTCCAGAGCACAGGTGAGACACCTCTTGGACCCTAAGGAGAGGGAAAAAATGCTCGGTTATAAAGGAGAACCTCCCCGATGACTTTACCCACTGATGAGGGTAGGGATTGTTTTTCCTGGTGCCCAACCATGAGAATAAATAATACCAATTCATATAGTGGGGCAGTACCTTCTTTCTCTCTTCTATTCCTACTTTCCTAATCATAGGAAATCATAGGTCCTAATCATAGGACCTCACATCAAAAGTCCCCATTTGTACTGGCATGTCTGTAACACCTCTCTTAACACGTGCTAATTTCCTATTTAACAAATCATGATTTGAATCACCTGATTCAGAGCTTGCCCTGAATGGAATTTAATAGTGGGTTTGTTCTCCTCCTATTTATTTTCATGGCTATCTTCTACTTATAGCAACTGATTGGCTTTTCATTCATGATATAAATATTACGCAATTTTTCCTTTTAAAGTAAATTTATGGTGAGTCCATTTAATAGAAAAAAAAACAAATAACTAAATCTTGAGGTAGTGCACAGATAGGGAAAAAACAATGAAGTTGTTGAAAGAATCTGACATCACAGATAGGCCCCCCCACCCCCCAGAGAAGGAAAGGAATTTCCCCCAGATCACACAGCATGCTAGAGGCTGAGCTCGAATCAAACACCAGACCTCTCTGTGCCCAGTTTCTTAGTCTTACTGGTAAACCAGGCCTCGGCCTCCCTGAACAGCTTCCATTACTTGTATTGTACAGCCCAAAGCTGAAACCCCATCAGTAACACTTTCACTCTCTCTTCTCAGGGGTGCACCCTGCTAGGATACAGTCACCAGTCAGTATGGTGGACCAAAGGATTCCTGTCCATCAGCTCTGGCTTTTCATGCAGGAAAGTGGAGCTGCACCCTGGTACTCGTGGGGAAGCAGCTAGTCAGGGGCTGGAGCTCAGGGAGCTTTATCCCAGAGTCTCAGGAGGAATCAAGACGCTCCAGCAGCCACTGGTGCTGATGAGAAAATGTAAGGGACATTTGAAGGGAATGCTGAGGGTCTGGAAAGGGCAGTGAAACTTGATCCAGGTAGGGGTTTCTGGAGACCAAGGGGCCAGGCCCACTCAGAACTTAAGGACAAAGCCCACTGCCCACATCTTAAATGACAATTGCTGCTGTGCTGTTGGGCGTGAGTGGTTCTCGTTTTGTTCTCTACTATATCCCTATGTCTTAGCAGGTAGTAGACACTCAGTGAAAATCTGCTAAATGTCTAACAAAAGTGAGCCTGGAGCAAGAAAGAAAGGAAAAGGGGAGGGAGAGAGGAGAGGAAGAAACACAAAGGGGAGAAGTGAGAAAGTGGAGGCTGTAATTTCTGTGCAGGCAGGGACTGTTTCTAACATCTTTCCCAATATTTCCACAACAGGTAAGATAGTACCCGGCACAGGGATGACTCTCCTTGGATATCTTTTAAAGAAATGAATGAATGGGAGAGCAATAAGAAGTATTCATAAATAACAACGCTACGATTAAAAAGTGGCAATAGTCAAAACCGCTCTATCAGACAGCATTTACTAAGAACTTACTATAAGCACTCAGTGGATATTAATGATGTTAACTGTTGCTACTATCACGAGTTTTACTGAACACCAGGCACAATGCTAGGTTATCCCATGTAATCCTCAGTATGCCTCAAGGCAGGACCTCTTATCAACCCCACTTTACAGATGAGAAAACTAAAACCTAGAGAGGCCAAGAATCTTACTCAGAATCACTAATCTAATAAAGAGAATTGTAGAGCCAAGACCTTTGTCCAAATCTATTTGTCCCCAAAATCTGAGGTCTGTCCCTTATATGTTGCTATTGTTCAGTTGCTAAGTCATGTCCAGCTCTTTGTAACCCCATGGACTGTAGCACGCCAGGTTTCCCTGTCCTTCACTGTCTTCCAGTGAAAGTGAAGTCATATCCGACTCTTTGGAACCCCATGGACTATACAGTCCATGGGATTCTCCAGGCCAGAATACTGGAGTGGGTAGCCTTTCCCTTCTCCAGGGGATCTTCCCAACCCAGGGATTGAACCCAGGTCTCCCACATTGCAGGCGGATTCTTTACCAGCTGAGCCACCAGGGAAGCCCCACTATCTTCCAAAGTTTACTCAAATGCATGCCCATTGAGTCAGTGATGCCATCCAACCATCTCATCTCTTATATGATTGTGATTAATAGATTTCAGAGGTGTTTGAAAATAATCAATCAGACACAGAAAGTAGAAAGAGGGAAAGAGATAAGAGACATTGTGGGAGATATTACTAGGACTCACCAAGATTTGGGGCTCCCTGCCCCAAATCTTGGCATAGACATACGACTTTCTTTGGCCAGTAGAATGTGAGCACAAGTTACATTTACCACTTTTCGATATTTTAGAGCTATTCAGTAGTTGTCTGCACTCTCTCCTTGCCAAGTCATTGTTGAAAAAATCTGGGCCAAGCCAATACATGGAGGTCAGGCACCCAAACCCACAGTGAATTTTGAATGACTAAGAAATAAATTTGTGTTAAGCAACTATACTTTTGAAGACGTTTGTTACTGCAGCATCATTTTCCCTACCTTGTATAACAGGACAATAGCTATGAAAGTGTTACAAAGAGGTGGTACTTGTAAAAACTGAAATGTAGGCAACAATGTTTGCATTGAAGAATCTATTCATGGATGTTAAATCAAAGAGAGCATTTTTCAGTCTGCTTAAAAAAGAGCAGCAATATCAAACCTTTTGAAAGGATGGCACGAGGTGGTAGAGGAGAGTTGTCTGACCACCCTGGGATTAATTCTGGTCTTGGACACTCACCAACTGGGTAGACCCAGCCTCTCTGAGTCCGTTTTCTCATCAGCAACATAGGATTGACAGTAACACTGACCTCATAGAGTGGTTACAAGTTTTAAATGGTACTTTACGCATAAACTACTTGACTTTGCACCAGGCACAGGGTAAGCCCTCAAGAAATGTAACTATTATTACTGAAGGAGGAGGCCAGAGTCATTGGCAGGGATGAAAAGCCTGAATTTCCCCCTCCCAACAATGCCCCGTGAGCCCTGCAAGGGTTAGCCCAAGACACGCACGCGTGCACATGGTCACAAGCGCAGGCACACGCAGCCCCACGCACTGCCCTATGATTCGTCTCCCAAGGCAGGAATGGAGATGGAGTCTGCCAACTGTGCAGCCCTAATTGCATTTCCTTCCTGAAAGAGGGTCTGGTGCAGAACACCTGCAGTCCAGCGCTACGTGACACCAGGGCTGTCGTGCAGGCAGCAGTGGCACAGGCAGCCTGCAAATTCGGGGGCTCTGGGACCTGAGATGTAGCCAGACCCCTGGATGCCCTCCCAACTGCTGTCCCCACTGCGGAAACACGACTTCCTGCGCAAGGCTTGGGGCAGTCTGGAATTTTGCAACTAATCCCCTTTTCAAGGGCCCCCAGGGGCTGAAGGCGGGGTGGGGTGGGGGGTGGGGGAAGGGAGTGCAAACATTTTCCCAACACCCTGGAAGGCAGAATACAAGCCTGTTGCAGAGAACAGAGGGCTTTAAAATGGAGGAGGCAAACTCCAAATCAAGCTCTGACGTCACTAGCAGTGCGAAGTAAGCAGGAGTTACAGACTCTGCAGAGAACCAGTTTCCTCTGCTGTAAGACTTGAAATGGTAACATTTGCAGGCCTGTGTGGGGTGATGTATCTAAGGTGCTCAGCCAATACCTGACATGTGGCAGGTGCCCGATTAACTGCAGCCATTATAATCAGGACAGTTCATTCATTTATTGGGCAAACATTGGTTCAGCTTTTGCCATGTGTCAGATACAGCTTTTGCCAAGTGTCAGTTCCAGAGACCAAGTCTCTGCCCGTACAGAGCTTATATTCTTGTAGGGCAGAGGAAAATAAGCATGCAAACCAACTAGATAAATTTAGCCTAGGATAAGTTCTCTGAAGGAAATAACACAGGATGTTCATGAAAGTGTTCTCTGGGGCACCTGAAGGAGAACGTGTTTGGCAACTATGAAAAGACAGACTGTAGTGTGTTTCAAGCAGAAGGAACAGCAAGTACAAAGGCCCTGAAGCAATCTCTCAGTCATCCGGTGCAGAGGTGGCAAAGAACATCCTATAAACCACAGCTACCACCATTCATTCAGGCTCACAAGAACTGGGATCAATCTTGAAGGTCTTTAAATGTTTCAGGGTTCTGATGCAGAGGGAGCAGATTAATTTTCCATAAAATGTAGTCTAAGACTGCTTCATCCACTCTACCAATATTTCCTGAGCATCTCCATGCAGCAGGAAGTAGGCTGGATACTGGAAAACACAAAAGGTAAAATGAGATGGCTGTTGCCTTCCATGCCTGAGACCTCCCTATATCCCAAGCTCCAAGCCCAGGGTCTGGAAGGTAGAACGTAATCAGTAAACACCTGCTGACAGAAGCAACAAGAACCATGACATTTGTTAAGTTCTTACTCAGCTCTTCTACACCATTAACATATTAACTCATGTAATAGTATTTATACTATTTTTACCCCCATTTTGGAGAAGGAAATGGCAACCCACTCCAGTGTCCTTGCCTGGAGAATCCCAGGGACGGGGCATCCTGGTGGGCTGCCGTCTATGGGATCGCACAGAGTCGGACACGACCGAAGTGACTCAGCAGCAGCAGCAGCCCCATTTTACAGAAAGGGAAAGTGAAGATATCAAAATGATCAAGTAACTTGCCCAAGGATCACACAGCTAGTAAGTAGAAGAGCCAGGCTGGGCTTCCCTGATCACTCAGTTGGTAAAGAATCCATCTGCAATGCAAGAGACCCTAGTTCAATCCCTGGGTCGGGAAGATCCCCTGGAGAAGGGAAAGGCTACCCATTCCACTATTCTGGTGTGGAGAATTATAGTCCATGGGGTCGCAAAGTGTCAGACACAACTGAGCAACTTTCACTCACTCACAGGATTCAAACCTTGACAGAACCTTGAAAGGTTCTGCAGCTCATGATCTTAACTGGCAGCAGTGTGCCCACCCACCCCGATTTGCCTGGAGCCATCCTTGATTTAGTGTTGGAGGCCTCAGGTCTTTGGAAAGCCCCTCAGATCTGGGCAAACCAGGACAGTTGATCACTCTACCCAGTACTGACTTTCTAACAAGATATATTGCCATTAAATAGAGTAAATTGCAACATGGTGAGCTAAGTAGAACTTAAAATGCATGCACACCTCCAGACTAGTAAAGAGAGGGAGACTAGACTCTTTCTGGAGAGAAGGGAACTTTCATATAAGACTCCTGGAGGAAAAGATGTCCAAGATGGATGTTGAAGGATGAATACAAATTTTTCCTTTTGGATAAGATACAGATGACTTTGTGGGCAGAGAAGGAAAGTCGGTGAAATGGTGTTGGATGGAAACTCAAACCAGTAGAGTTTACTGAAGTAATAAAAGTTTAAGGACAGAAAATGTAAGAGCAAAGAGTAAGGAAATAACCATCAGCTCAGAACTTGGAAACCTGGAGCTCAGATTTATCCTATAGTCAATAAGGGGCCATAAAGGACTTGAGGTCAGAGAGGGACATAGATTTGCATTTTAGAAGGACCACCTGGGGTGGTTTGTGGAGGAGGACCTGGAGGGCTATGAAGCTATTTCTCATAGTGGTGGGCTTGACTGAGAAGTGGTGGCTCTGAGATTAGAGGAGGAATTAAATGATGCCTCTATCATTCTTGAATAGGAAGGAGTCAGAACCTTCAGTAGTGACCCAAAAGTAAAGGAAATATTTAGAAACAAGGACTCTGGAATTGTGGGGAGGAGTTCCATAATTCCACCTGATATCCAGTTTGCTCCAATCAGTTGCCTCTTCTCTGTATTTGAAGGACAGCATCGTTCACCAAAACCAACTGTTCCCAACTTGACTCATACAGTCATTTAATGAACAGAGCCAGCTCTTTGCTAGGCACTGTACCAGTCAAGGGCATTGAGGATTTGCAGCTAACCACACAGATTCCACCCTCCTGTCACTCTTAGTCTAGTGGGGACACAGGTACTATTAAGAAACTATCAAAGACAACTGATGCATTCTACATAGTCAGAAACCACGAAGTAAACCAATACCAATAAAGTACCAAAGGAGTGACTAGTTCTGGCTTAAACTAAAAAGTAAGGCAAATCCTTCCTGGCCCCAACAATGGTCAGCCAGCTAACAGTCAGGCAGGTGAGCATTCTCGGTAGAGGAAGCTGTGTGTGCAAAGGCCCCGAGGTAGGAAAATGATTTACTTGGTTAGAAACTTCAAGAAGATACATGGAGTTGAAGCAAAGTGAACGAACTGGTGAGAGACACGAGATGAGCTGGAGAGAGGGGGCAAGAGCCAAATCATTAAGGGCAGTGAGTTTGGATTTCATTCTACATGCAAAGGGAAAAGCCACTGGAGGGTTTGGCTAGAAAAGGGTCAAGTTCACATTTTACAAAGATCTCTCTGACTGTTAGATGCAGAACAGATTGAAGATGAGCAAAAGTGGCTGCAGGAATGCAGATGAAGAGGCAATTACAGGAGTCCAGGCAAAAGATGATGCAGGTTGAACCAGGCTGGTGAGTATAAACAGAGACATCTGGGTGCAGTGGAGAGTTCTTTAGAGGAAGGTAGACTCTATCTTCGGAGAAGGCAGTGGCACCCCACTCCAGTACTCTTGCCTGGAAAATCCCATGGATGGAGGAACCTGGAAGGCTACAGTCCATGGGGTTGCTAAGAGTCGGACACAACTGAGTGAATTCACTTTCACTTTTCACTTGCATGCATTGGAGAAGGAAATGGCAACCCACTCCAGTGTTCTTGCCTGGAGAATCCCAGGGACGGGGGAGCCTGGTGGGCTGCCGTCTCGGGTCACACAGAGTTGGACATGACTGAAGTGACTTAGCAGCAGCAGCAGCAGCAGACTCTATCTTTATTTCAGTCAGCTCAGTTGCTCAGTCGTGTCCAACTCTTTGTGACCCCATGGACTGCAGCATGCCAGGCTTCCCTGTCCATCACCAACTCCCAGAGCTTGCTCAAACTCAAGTCCATCGAGTCGGTAATGCTATCCAACCATCTCATCCTCTTTCATCCCCTTCTCCTCCTCCTTCAATCTTTCCCAGCATCAGGGTCTTTTCTAATGAGTCAGTTCTTCACATCAGGTGGCCAAAATATTGGAGCTTCAGCTTCAGCATCAGTCCTTCCAAAGAATACTCAGGACTGATTTCCTGTAGGATTGACTGGTTTGATCTCCTTGCTTTCCAAGGTACTCTCAAGAGTCTTCTCCAACACCACAGTTCAAAAGCATCAATTCTTTGGTGCTCTGCTTTATTTATGGCCTTTCTATCTTTATTTATTTATCTTAATTGGAGGATAATTATAATACTGTGATGGCCTCTGTCATACATCAACATGAATCAGCCATAGGCATACATGTGACCCCTCCCTCCTGAACCCCCCTCCCCACACTGTCCTTCCAGCTTTGGGTTCCCTGCACCGTACATCAAACTCCCACTGGTTATATGTTTTTACATATGGTAATATATATGTTTCAGTGCGACTCTCTCCAATCATCCCATCTTCTCATTCTCCTGCTGTATCCAAAAGTCTGTCCTTTGTGTCTGTATCCCCTTTGCTGCCCTGTACATAGGATCATCAGTACTATTTTTCTAGATTCTATATATATGCATTAATATATAATATCTGCCTTTCTCTATCTGACTTACTTCACTGTGTATAATAGGCTCTTGGTTCATCCACCTCATTAGAACTGACTCAAACGTGTGCCTTTTTATAGCTGAGCAATATTTCATTGTGTATATGTACCACAACTTCCTTATCCATTCATCTGAGGATGGATATCTAGGCTGCTTCCATGTCCTAGCTATTGTAAACAGTGCTGCAATGAACATTGTGTCTTTTTCAATTCTGGTTTCCCACTACTATATGCCCAGCAGTGGGATTGCTGGGTTGTATGGATAGTTTTATTCCTAGTTTTTTAAAGAGTCTCCATACTGTTCTCCACAGTGGTTATATCAGTTTGCATTCCCACCAACAGTTCCCATTTATCCATTCCCTCTCCAGCATTTGTTGTTTGTAGACTTTTTGATGATGGCCATCACTTCGAAAGAAAGACCTTAGCATCCACCCAGTTTCTTAAACTGGGACCTTAGGTTATCTTTTTTCTTGAGAAATGTCTCTCCACTCATGGGGAATTAATCATGGCTCACATTTCCCTGTAAGTTTTCTTTCTCATGGAAAATAAAACCATTTCCTAACACATTGATCTTATTCTGCTCCTTTGATGGGCTGAATTTTGTCTCCTGAAAAGATATGCCCTAAACTCTGTATGTGTGTGTGTGCTCAGTTGCTCAATTGTGTCCAACTATTTGCTTCCCTGATAGCTCAGTTGGTGAAGAATCCACCTGCAATGTGGGAGACCCCAGTTAAATTCCTGGGTTGGGAGGATCCCCTGGAGAAGGGATAGGCTACCCACTCCAGTATTCTTGGACTTCTCTTGTGGCTCAGCTGGTAAAGAATCAGCCTGCAACGTGAGAGACCTGCATTCGATTCCTGGGTTGAGAAGATTCCCGGGAGAAGAGAAAGGATATCCACTCCAGTATTCTAGCCGGGAGAATACCATGGACTGGAGAAGTCCATAGGGTCCCAAAGAGTTGGACACCACTGAGTGACTTTCACTTTCACCTTCTTTGGACTGCAACTCTATGGACTGTAGCTCACCAGGCTCCTCTGCCCATGGATTTTCCAGGAAAGAACACTGGAGTGTGCTCCCATTTCTTCCTCCAGGGGATCTTCCCAATCCAGGGATCGAACCCATGTCTTCTGCATTGGTAGGCAGATTTTTTACCACCTGGGAAGCCCAGGTCCTACACCTTAGTACCTAAAAATGTGACCTTGTTTGGAAATAGGATCTTTACAGATGTCATCAAGATGTGAATTAAGACAAAATTATACTGGTTAGGGTAGGCCTGAAGTCTAGTCACTGGTGTCCTAAGAAGAGACACATAAGAAGAATGACATGTGATTATAGGAGTACAGATGTATTTACAAGCAGAGGAACATGAAGGATTTCAAGCCAAAAGAGACCTCCCCATCACCCTCTGTTGGTTTGCAAACTGGCCTCTGTACACGGAGAACAAGGAAAGACCAAAGAAAGAGACAGCCACTCCAGACTGGCAGGAGGAGGCAGGTTTAACAAGCAAGGGGAACTTACAATAATCTAAGGCTTGTCCTAGGCACCACAAGATGAGCAGATCTCCGCATGTGCCCATCAGAATCTTAATAGCTTATAGAGGCCTTAACGTAGTTCAGTCACATATACAATCCAGATGGTCTCATCAACACATTACTCTCTGAAGCCTGCATCCTTGAAAACAGCTCCCACTGTGGGAACAGTAGGTGGAGTATACATTCCAAGGACAGTGAAGGACTGAGGAGCCTCTCATTGCCTGGGTCCATCTCAAGGGTCAACTTGTGATCATGTCCTCTTAATGACCTCCTCCAACACTCTTCAGAGCTCAGGAAGATCCGCGCCCCCCCCCACCCCCCACCTTTTGACTGCTTTAAATACAAAGAAACTGAGGGAGAAAAAAATCTTTCATTAGACCTCACTCTGTCTCAAAAGTCCCAGGGCAAGATATACGGCAACATTTGCTACCAGTAAGAGTCAGGGGCTGGCAAACAACAGCCAGATCAGCAGGCTGCCTGTTTCTGTAAACAAAGCTTTATTGGCGCACAGCCAGGGGCAATATAGTTTAAAGGCACAAACTTGCAACTAGCAGATAAATAAGTTCTGGAGCTCTAATTTAAATGCACAGCAGAATGACTACACTCAACAATACTGTCTTATAAACTTCAAAGTCCCTAAGAGACTAGGTCTTAACTGTTCTCACCACAAAAAAGAAAGGATAATTACATGGCATGATCGAGGTGTTGGCTAACACCCTGTAACAATCATATTACAATATATAAATGTGTAGATGTATGTTTCACACTTTAAACTTATACAGTATTACACACCAACTATATTTAAATTTAAAAATAAAAATAAACAGGAAGGTCTTTCTTTTTCCTCTCTCCCATCTGGGATATACAGTTTTTCACATGGCCCTCAAATCATTTTCTACACACAAATATCCTTTAAAGTACACACACACACACACACACACACACAATGGTATCATACTGCACCTGTTGGCATATACTTGCTTTTTTCACTTAGTATATCCTGGATATCTTTTTATGCCAGCACATATGGAGCAAACAAAGTATTCTGTAGTAAGACAATACCATGCTGTGCTGTGCTCAGTCACTTGAGTCATGTCCAACTCTTTGCAACCCCAGGCTCCTCTGTCCATGGAATTCTCCAGGCAAGGAATACTGGAGTGTGGCCATGCCCTCCTCCAGAGGAGGTACCACAATTTATTGCTAAACTTTCAGTGACATTCAGTATTTCACTCTCCAAAATGATATACCAGATGGACTGGTTTTTTCCATGGCCTTCATTGAACATCATTCAGACAACAGTTGATCTAACGCCTGAAATGAGCCAAGCACTGCATTAGGTACTGGGCTACAGAAGTGAATAAATCATGGTCCCTGTCCTCAAAGAGCCTACAGTGCCTTCCAATGATAATGTTGATAAATTTAATGAGCATCTACTGTGGGCCATTCAGGATAATGATATTGGCATGCATTACCAGAGCCAACCTTCACAAAAAGCGCTTTATGAGGCAAGCACACCTATGAGCCTCACTTTACAGATGAGACTGAGGCTCAGAGAGCTTAAGCAACTCATCTGAATTCAGACATCTAGCAATAGTTTGAACTGGAATTCAAAACCAGGCTGGTTAGCTTTCACCCTACACTCAGGAGTGCGTGTGTGTGTGCTCAGTCTCCTAGTTGCGACCAATTCTTTGTGACCCTATGGTCTATAGCCCACCAGGCTCCTCTGTCCAGGAGACAGGATTAAAATTCGTGCAAATGGTATCTTTGAGGAAGGAGCAAAGGATTCAATTGAGGACCTCAGGAAAGACTCCACAAGGAAGTGACAACTGAGTGGCATCAAAAAGAGCGAACAATTTCCAGTGGACAAGGAGGAAGAGGGAATTCCAACCAAAGAAATTAGTATGAACAAAGCCATGGTGCTGTGAAGACATGAAATTTCTGGGAACCCGTGTATGTAACTCTGCATGATTTAAGTGCAAAATGAGACAGATAAGACTGGAGAGGGGCATGGCAGGATCACAACAGTTCCTCATCCTAGCTGAGACTCTCAACTCTATCCTAAAAGTGATGAGAAGCCATTGAAGGGCTTTTAAGCGGGAAATCCAAGATCAAAGTTGCTACTGGTTGCAGCGGGGAGAATAGATTATAAAGAGGAAGGGGTGGGGGAACAAGGAGACTGATTAAGAGGCTGCTGCCATCATTCAGGCCAGACATGGAGAGTTTGTCTTCTTGGGGTCAGCTTTTGCACTAACAAGACATCAGGGTGGCATCAAGAGCAGAACATGCCAATCCAGGGAGACCAGGAGCTCAGGGGCTCCTGATGGTGTTAAAGCAGACTCAGTCCCTGCTATTTTCCTTAACGTTTTTTATTTGGCTGCATCAGGTCTTGCTTGTGGTACACAGGATCTTCGATATTCTTTGCGGCATGTGGGTTCTTTTGTTGCTGCAGGAGGGATCTTTAATTGTGGCATGTGAACTCTTAGTTGTGATGGGTTTCTCTCTAGTTGCAATGGGCAGGCTCCAGAGCACGTAGGCTCAGTAGCTGGCTCTCTAGTTGTGGCACGCGGGTTCAGTGGTTGTGGCACATGGGGCTTAGTTGCTTCACACATGTAGGATCTTAGTTTCCCGACCGGGGATCAAACCAGCGCCCCCTACACTGCAAGGCAGATTATTAACCACTGGACCCCCAAAGAGGTTCCCAGTCCCTGCTTCTGCCCACGATGTGAGAGCTGACAGCTGACTGCCCAGTGGGGGAATTTAACCTAGATCTGGACCTATTTCATCCCATGTTCACAAAGCTTCCAGCAGCTGAGAGACATCCTCGGGTCATGCAGTCCTGGTGAGAGGAGGATGTCTTGAGCAATGACCAGTCCACTTCCACCACACCCCGGTGGCACCTCATGGCTGTGGGCCTGCAGAGAGCTGAGCCAGGAGGCTGCAACATCATGAGTCATCCCAGCAGGTTCTGGCTTTTTTCCCTGGGATGCCAGAGGGCCAGTGGAACCATGTCTTGGCGAGGCCAGGCAGGAGATCAATGGCCTGCCTGCCAGGGGCTGCCAGGCGTGGCTGTGGCCCGAGGGGGGGATGGATGCCTACAGCCACCTGCTGACCTTGTGGGGAGGAGGAGAGCCACTGGGAGGGCCTTGCTCACTTCCACAAGGCAGGCAGGGCAGCCAGAAGCTCTGGGTCTGAGACACAACACCAAAGGAGCGCGAGGGAGTGGTGTAGGGGGTTGAGGTTGGCAAGTAATACAGCTAACTATCTACTGAGCCCGGACTCTGGGCCAGGAGCTGTGCTAAGCACTTTACATCATCATCATGTCTGCTAAAATACTTTATAGCTATTATCTCACTGAATCCACTACAACAGGAGTCAGCCAAATCCAGCTGGTGACCTGTCTTTTTATGGCTCATGAACTAATAAGATGGTTTTTACATCTTTTAAGGGTTTTAGATAAAACAATAAAAAATATATAATGGAAACATATTCTGTGTCAAAGTCTAAAAATTTAGTCTGGTCTTTTAATGAAAATGTATGCCAACTCCTGCCCTAGAGTATAAGCTCCAGGTGGGCACGCAGGGTGTGTGTTGTACGTATGTGTTCCACTTCTATATTCCCCAAGGCAGAGTTCTTAGTGTATAGGAAATGCTCAATAAATGTCAAATGAGCAAATGAACGCACAAGTGTATAAATTTTATTATATCCTAATCAGATAGAAACTGTCAGCCTCATTTTTCTGATAAGGAAAGCTCACCGTGCTGAATCAACTTGCCCACATGAAAGAGATTGATCAATAGCTTGGGGGGAAAGTAGATTGAAAGCTAGGAAGTCAGAGAGCAGGGAATTGATTCCTGGTCATGTTGCAGTGGAAATCCAGACCATACGAATCCAAGGCTCAGACACATCTAGAATAGAGCTTGAGCATCTCGGTGCAGAAGATCTCCAGTGGGGCACAGAACTTCGCCTTACTGAAAACATTAGGAGCAAAAATCACAACCATTTAAAAGCACTTTAAGTGGGAGTGAGCCACACTCCCACTTAAAAGCACTTAACTTTATCATTTTTTTCTCAAGTCCCTTGATTTTTAAATCAACAACAGGTTTAAATCATTCAGTCAACATAATCGTTACAGTTAAGCGTCTCTTGTTTTTGTAGCAAAACAGTAAAAGGAAAGAAAGGAAAGGAAATCTAGAAAAGAAAGCAGACTGGGGCAGAGAGCAGAGAAGCCAATAGAGAAAAGGCAGACAGCCCACCCAGCTAGTGGTAACACACGAGGAGATCAGAGAGAGAGAAACCGGGGAAGCACGAGGCCTCCGAGGCCACACAGACCTCTTTCCACCACTGGCCGGCTCTGCCTCCTTGAAGCCAGCACTAATGAGCACGCGTGCACACACACACAGCCCCAAAGAACTTTCTTGTGTTTGGGGATCTAGGATGTGAGGAGGGGAGCTGAGCTGTGGTTTCTTTCATTATGAAATGGAACAAAAATAGCACAAATGTTAAAAGATGATGTTTTTAAAACAAGTGAATCGGGGCCGGTGCACTGTGATGACCCAGAGGGATGGGATGGGGAGGGAGGTGGGAAATTTTATAATTTCCTGAAATTATAAAATTATTTCAGGAAAATTATTTTATAAAAAAAAGAAGAAAAATAAATAAATAAAACAAGTGAAATATTGACCCTCATACAAATGTAAACACATGTCAAAGATTTTATTTAACTCATTCATTAATGAGAAAGTCAGAAATATGTTCGCAGTGGTTCAAAGGAGAAGCCAAAGAGCAGACACTTGGGCATAATCAGGATTCCAGAAATAAAATTTGCTTAATAAATGCAAAACTCAATATTCACATAATCATAATCAATTGCATTCTACTAGACACAGCTCATTTGCATTTCAATGGACAAGAATCATTTGCATTATTATCAGTTTTCTGCAAGTTGCAAAGTTGTAAAATAGCTCAAAGACAATGAAAGTTGGGCATCACGCTTGAGTGTGTGCTTAGTCACGTCCAACTCTTTGAGGCTCCTTGGACTATAGCCCTCCAGGCTCCTCTGTGCATGGGATTTTCTGAGCAAGAATACTGAAGTGGATTGCCATTTCCTCCTCTAGGGGATCTCATCGAACCCGCATCTCCTGCGTCTCCTGCATTGGCGGGTGAATTCTTTACCACTAGAGCCACCTGGGAAGCCTATGAAAGGTCAAGATAACCCAGAAACGTGCACTAGCGAGGAAACCTAGTCTTGTCTTAACAACGTTTGTTAAGTGCTTACTATTAATAACAGCTCCAAGCAAATGGCAGGCATAACTTGTATAAAGCTACCAACAATGCCTGAAGTTGTACGATACTCAGTTCACGAGGTCTGTGAAGTGGTGTAATTCACCCAAGGTCACAACAGCCAGTAAACACTGAAGCTGGGATTCAAGCCTGGCTGTCCCACCCTAGATTTAAAATTTTTCCCTTCTTGTATTCCCTAGCTCCCAATCTACTTTGTAGTTGCATGTGGGGAAGGGAAACTCTTTTATCACAGACATTGTTTAAAATTTCTGGCCAAAGCTTGTCAATAATAAAAAAGGAAAAAGGATGCCCACCATAGTTTCAATATTGATTTGAATTCTCTGCTGACAATGACACCCCCTCCCATTTCCTACAAATGCTGAGCAAGTCCCTATAGGGCACCTGGGCATGGAGGCCTTTTTGTCTTTCATTTCTTTTTTTTTTTTAATTTATTTATTTATTTTAATTGGGGTCTAATTACTTTACAATATTGTGGTGGTTTTTGCCATACATCAACATGAATCAGCCACAGGTGTACATGTTATAGTCAACCCACTCCAGTATTCCTGTCTGGAGAATCCCATGGACAGAAGAGCCTGACAGGCTACAGTCCACGGAGTCGCAAAGAGATGGTCTTTCTTCTTACAGGCAAGACCCTAGCCTCCCTGACCTTCTCTGAGATCCAAAGGGCAGAACACTTGCTAATCAAGGGAGGAGCAGGGACTTGAGGCAAAAATTAAAGGGACTAGAGAGGCTCATCAAGATTAAGAGGCTGGACCAACTAAGGCCCTGTGGTTGTTGTTGTTCAATCACCGAGTCATGTCTGACTCTGCAACCCTGTGGACTGCAGCACACCAGGCTTCCTTGTCCTTCATTACTCCTGGAGTTTGCTCTAATTCATGTCCATTGAATCAGTGATTCTATCTAACCATCTCATCCACTGTTGCCCTCTTCTCCTTTTGCCTTCAATCTTTCCCAGTATCAAGGTCTTTTCCAGTGAATTGGCTCTTTGAATCAGGTGGCCAAAGTATTGGATTTTCAGCTTCAACATCAGTTCTTCCAATGAATATCCATGGTTGATTTCCTTTAGGATTGACTGGTTTGATCTTCTTGCTATCCAAGGGACTCTCAAGAATCTTCTTCAGCACCACAATTTGAAAGCATAAATTCTTTGGCACTCAGCCTTTTTTACAGTCCAACTCTCACATCTGTACATGACTACTGAAAAGACCATAGCTTTGAATATATGGACCTTTGTCAGCAAAGTGATGTCTTTGCTTTTTAATATGCTGTCTTGGTTTGTCATAGCTTTCCTTTAAAAAACAAGCATCTTTTAATTTCATGGCTACAGTCACCATCTGCAGTAATTTTGAAGTCCAAAAAGAGAAAATCTGTCACTGTTTCCATTGTTTCCCCATTTACTTGCCATGAAGTGATGGGACCAGATGCCATGATCCTAGTTTTTTGAGTGTTGAGTTTTAAACCAGCTTTTTCACTCTCCTCTTTCACTCTCATCAAGAGGCTCTTTAGTTCCTCTTCACTTCCAGCCTTTAGAGTGGTGTCATCTGCATATCTGAGGTTGTTGATATTTGTTCGCACAACCTTAATTCCAGCTTGTGATTCATCCAGACTGGCATGTCACATGATGTACTCTGCATATAAGTTAAATAAACAGGGTGACCGTATACAGCCTTGTCTCACTCCGTTCCCAATTTTGAACCAGTTTGTTGTCCCAGGTAAGGTTCTAATTGTCATTTCTTGACCCACATACAGGTTTCTCAAGAGACAGATAAGGTGGTCTGGTATTCCCATCTCTTTAAGGATGTTCCACAGTTTATTGTGAGCCACACAGTAAAAGGTTTGGCACAGAAGCAGTAGTAGATGTTTTATTCCGGAATTCCCTTGCTTTCTCTATGATCCAATGGATGTTAGCAATTTGATCCCTGGTTCCTCTGCCTTTTCTAAATCCAGCTTGTACATTTGGAAGTTCTCAGTTCATGTTTGTATACTGCTAAATCCTAGCTTGAAGGATTTTGAGCATAACCTTACTAGCATGCAAAATGAGCACAATTATATGGTAGTTTGAACATTCTTTGGCATTGCCCTACTTTGGGACTGGAATGAAATTTGATCCTTTCCAGTCCCATGGCCACTGCTGAGTTTTCCAAATTTGCTGATATATTGAGTGCAGCCCTTTAACAGCATTGTCTTTTAGGATTTGAAATAGATCAGCTGGAATTCCATCACTTCGAGTAGCTTTTTTTGTAATAATGCTTCCTAAAACCCACAAATTTCACACTCCAGGATGTCTGACTCTAGCTGAAATGAAGTGAAGTGAAGTGAAGTGAAGTTGCTCAGTCGTGTCCGACTCTTTGCGACCCCATGGACTGTAGCCTACCAGGCTCCTCCATCCGTGGGATTCTCCAGGCAGGAATACTGGAGTGGTTTGCCATTTCCTTCTCCAGGAGATCTTCCCAATCCAGGGATTGAACCTGGGTCTCCCGTATTGTAGGCAGACGCTTTACCATCTGAGCCACCAAGGAAGTCAGGATGTCTGACTCTAGCTGAGTGACCACACAATTACGGTTATCTGGTTATCGTACAGTTATCATTACGTACGATACGGTTATCGTACAGTTCTTCTGTGTATTCTTGCCACCTCTTCTTAATCTCTTCTGCGTCTGTTACATCCTTATTGTTTGTCCTTTATCTTGCCCATCCTTGCATAAAATGTTCCCTTGAACTTTCCAATCTTCTTGAAGAGATCTTTTATCTTTCCCATTCAACTGTTTTCTTCTATTACTTTGCATTGTTTATTGAAGAAAGCCTTCTTATCCCTCCTTGCTGTTCTCTGGAACTCTGCATTCAGTTGGGTACATCTTTCCTTTTCTCCCTTGCTTTTCACTTCTCTTCTTTCCTCAGCTATTTGTAAAGCCTCCTCAGAAAACCACTTTGCATACTTGCATTTCTTTTTCTTGGGGATGGTCTTGGTCACTGCCTCCTGTACAATGTTATGAACCTCCATCCATAGTTCTTGAGGCACTCTGTCTACCAGATCCCTTGAATCTATTCAATACCTTCACTGAATAATCATAAGGGATTTGACTTAGGTCATACCTGAATGGACTAGTGGTTTCCCCTACTCTCTTCAATTTAAGCCTGAATTTTGCAATAAGGAGCCAATGATCTGAGCCATAATCATCTCCAGGTCTTGTTTTTGCTGACTATATAGAGCTTCTCCATCTTTGACTGCAAAGAATATAATCAATCTGATTCTGCTATTGGCTATTTGGTGATGAACATGTGTAGAGTCATCTCTTGTGTTGGAAAATCTTGTCAGCAACCCCACCACTTTGAAACTTTGCAGAAGCAAGAATACAAGACTGTTACAGCCTTGACCCTTATCATGTGCCCCTGCCTGACTATATAATCTCTCTCTATTAACCAGGGAGTGGGGCTCAGTTCTTGAGGTGCTAGCCTACTGTGCTTCCCCTTTCCTGGCAGAGAAATAAAGCACTCTTTCTTTCTCCTCCATAACTCTGTGTCCCTATTTCTATTTTGAATTGGTACACAGAGAGCCAAGATTTTGGAAGTACTACTGGGGCAAACTGCTCACATCACCCCTCTCTTTGATAAGTCATCTTCACCTTTAGCCCTATTCTCACCCCTACCCCTGCCAAGAGTGGCCTTTGTAGCTAATCTCCAGCTTCTCTCCTGCTTTAGAAGGGATGCTGAGTGTGGGAGTAGAATTCCTTAACATACTTGAGGGGCTTTTTGAGGCTGCAGAATGGGAGAGGAAAAGGAGGGAGAGGAAGGGGAAAGAAGAGAATACAGGCAGAGACCCTGCCTGTGTTGGGAAGAAAACTTGATGGGCAAAACTACAGATGTTTAAGGCAGAATATATTTGGGTTTCTGCAGAATGGAGTGTAATGTGAATCACATTCCCACATCCATGAAATCTCCAGGAAAAAGAGGATGAAAAACTCAGTCCTGTCCCCAGGGATCAAAAAAAAAAAAAAAAAAAAAAAGCTGGTGGGGAGGAAAGAGGGAAAGAAAAGAAAGAGGGAGGCTGGATGGCTGTCAGATAGCTGTTAAATGAATGACAAATTCTATCTACCAAGAATGATGATTGGATGCAGGGATAAGGTGGGCTGAGAAAGTTTTTTGGAGTCTTGACATAAGATCAAGAGTTGGCCAAGGAGAAAGGCAAACCAGCACTGTCAACCTGCCTCAAAGGATCTCGAGGTCTCACTGAGACACATATGGGCCTCAGTGTCTATGAAACCGAGGCCCCTTAAAACCAAGTTTCCTTGCCTTTATAATTAACCTGCCTCGAGGCTGAGATTCCTGAAACATCACCGTATTACCTCACCAGCAGCCAATCAGAAGAATGTTAATAGCTCATGACCAGCCTACAGCCCTCTCCCCTAACAGTCTTTAAAAACTCCTGCCTGAAAGGAGTTTGCCTGGGGAGCATGAGCTGCCCATTCTCCTTGCCTGCTGTCCTGCAAATAAGCCCTTGCTTTGCTGCAAACACCTACTGTCAACAGTTTGGCTTTTTGTGATGCTTATACCCTCAGCCCATGATAGGTAACATCTAGAGGACACAATAGAAGGGAGGCTTGTCATTGAAAACCTTTTCAAGCCTTTTGAATTTTGAACCATGTGGAAATGTTGCCTATTCAAATATAAAAATAAACATTTTTTTTTAAGTTGGCCAGCTTAATAACTATTAGGGAAGAGGATCTCCAATCATATATTCCCTCCCTTGAAAAACACTTGAGAAATTCTATTTTCTCTCCTTTCAGGAATCAGAAGGCCAGTGCTTGCTTCCTTCCCAGCCCCGGAAGTAATTAGTTGAGGATTCAGCCATCTCCTGGGCACCTACATAAGGGCTGCTGCAGGAAACCACTCCAGTTGAACACTGCACAGCCCTGGGGGCTGTCAACTCCATCAGTTATAATGTGAATGAGTTTTTCAGTGCCCAACCTACACAACCATATGTGGTGACACTCTCCTGCTCCCACGGCCTAGCCTGCTCCAAGGTATAAAGGTTTCATCAAATTCAAAATCCAAAACAGTCTCCACCAAGAACCTCTTTTCTTTCTTCCAAGAAGGAGTTAGTGGATGTTGTTTGCTTATTGGTTTTTAAAAGTGAAGAAGGAGCAAGCAAGGTCTCCTCCCCATGAGCTCACTTCCCTCTGGCCCAGCACTTGAGTTCCTCGCCCTTGCTAATGATCCCTCACCACAAGTGAATTGACTCTGCCCACAATAGCTAACAATGAGCTGATGGTTTGTTTGCCTGCTCCAGGAATCCAATTTGAGGAGTCTATTGTATGCTCCAAATAAGGGAGTTTGCAGCATCCTGACCGCTCAGGATGTGAGGGTTTTATGAAAGGGTCAGACAAAAACTGCTTCTCCGGAGGCACCTGGGCAAACAGCACATCATCCTCTTGCCCTGCCTTCTGTCTCCAGAATAAAAGCATGAAGAATCAAGACCAGGCTGACCCTAATGTGTTCCCAAGAAGACTCTTCTTTCTGATAAAATCTGTCCTAGACCCAATAGTCTACTGTCTGCAGCTCTATCAGACAGAGGCATTGTCCACTAGGACCACCAACCACAGGGTAAAGCCCAAACCTCAGCCAAGGCTTACAGTGTCTGATTCTGCTCTCCTCCGTCAATTTCCCCCACACTGAATCAGTTTCAGATCCACATGCTCTTTAGCCTCCTGGCCTTTGCATATGCTGATCTGTACACCAAGAATGTCCTTGCATGATAGATGATCAGTGCAATAAACCATGGTACACTCTTACAATAGAGTGTCATGAAGCCATTAACAACAACGATAGAGAAAAATATTAGGTGCCATGGAAAATGATACAATATATTGAAAAAACCCAGTTATGAAAATCATAGTAGCAACTAACGTGTACTGACAAATTACTCTATTCTATAGTTCTAAGCACTTTACATATATTAACTCATTGATTCCTCAAAACAACCTTAGAAACAGGGTACACTATTATCTGCCATTTTACAGATGAGGAGACTAAGGCTCAGAGAGATTATACAACGTGTCCAAGATGACAAGCCCAGGCCATGGCAGAGCTGGAATTAGAACCCAAGCCATTGGTCTTTAGGGTATACATTCTTAACCATCATACAGCCCTGTATCAAACAGAAGCATTTGTAACCCTGGTTTTATAAAAACAAAGCAAAACTATACACATGAAAGATGGAGAGTTTTAAAACATCACATTGATATGGCCAGAATGGTCAGAGTGGTTATCTCCTAAGACTGTGATTGATGAAGTGCAATGTTGCTGTGGGTTCCCCAGGAAGCAGCCTCTGAAATGGAGTTTACCACAAAGCATGCTTATTGAGAAGGACTCTTAGGACCAACACCTTTGGGAGAAAGAGGAAGCGGGAAGCAGGCAGAGGGAGAGCTTGGACTTCGCTACAGGGAGCTATAGATCTAGAACAGTCAGTCCTTCAGAGGGTTCCAAGTTGGGCTGAGACCTTTATGCCTCTGCATTCATCAGTCACTGGATGGTACTGGAAGGCTGGCCACCAGGACCAGACCCAGCATCTGGGCAACACATGCTTCTTTAGGAGAATCTGAGGGGTGGGTACAGCATATGCCCCTACAGGTGATTTTAATTCTCTTCCTTTTGTTTGTCTATGTGGGTTATGATTAATCCATATCACTTGTGCAGCAAGGGGAAAAGCTACCAGAAGAAAAGAAGTCATCAATCCTCAATTGCATCAAGGCCAGAGGCAAGTCTGTCTCTGGCATTAGAAGTAAACAAGGCCAAAGTGGTGGATCGTGCCCACATCAGACAGGAACTTGGCCTTCTGGGATTGCTTGAGTTTGAATAATAGTTCAAATACTATACACGAATTAATTGGTAGGTCTCCAAACACAGAAAGCTGACCAGTGAGTGAGAAGGACTTTGGCCAAGAGACTGACTGGTTATCTGGCCTTAGGGAAGCATGTAGCAGCTGCCGACTCACCCCGAAATGCAGGGCTCATAAACTATTCCATTGTGGCCACCAGTGCCTTTTGGTCTATATCCTTGGCTCTGAAATTGACCAATGAGACCAAAGCAAGTGCAATGCAAGGAGGTTTAATAAGCATTTAAACAATGGGCTTACCTTCTTGGAACACTCCTCTGGGAACCTAGCCACCATGCTGTAAGGAAGTCCAGGCTGTCCTCCACATGGAGAGGGCCTAAAAGGTGAGAAATGTGCCGAGAGAGTCCAGGTACAAAAGAGCTCCCAACTGAACACACCAGCATGAGTGACCCAATCAACACTATGTAAACAGCTTTGCCTAGTCAGTTCACAGAATCATGAGAAATAAGAAATTGTTATTGCTTTAAGCCACTAAGTTTGGACTTAATACCAATAGAAAAGTGAAACAACAGGGCTGAGCTGAAAAAGAGGTCATTAGATAAGTCCAGTCACCCTAGCTTGCCACAGCCTGTTCTTCACTATGAGTCACATGCTCAGTGGCTACTTTCAAACCAGTTCAATCTGCCCACCAAGCACATAGCCACTGACACATATTCAGACAAGGATACCTCAAGGATATTCAGAACAATATCCTTGAGGTCTCTTTCTGTATCCCAGAAAGGCAGCAGAGAATATGAGCTCTAGACTGAGCCTGCCTTGGTTTGAACCCCAGTACCCCTACCTACGGGCTTCCCAGGTGGCACTAGTGGTAAAGAACCCACATGCCAATGCACGAGACATAAAAGACGCAGGTTCAGCCCCTGGGTAGGGAAGATCCCCTGGAGGAGGGCATGGCAACCCACTCCAGTATTCTTGCCTGGGAAATCTCATGGACAGAGGAGCCTAGCGGGCTACCATTCATAGGGTTGCAAAGAGCCGGATAGGACTGGAGAGACTGAGCATGGATGCACGCACCCCTATCTACAAGCTGAGTGATCTCTCTGAGCCTACTATGTAAAGTGGGTTAATAATAGTCTATATTGGGTTGAATACTATTCTCCTTAATCTCCTGATTGGAAACAGTCTTTGCAGATGTAATCAAGCTAAGATGAAATTCTGAATTGAGTTGGGTCCTAAGTCTAATACTATTGGTGTCCTTATGAGAAGAGGGGCATATAGACACAAAGACACAGACAGACAGAAGGAAGATGGCCATGTGAAGGCAGAGACAGAGATTGGAGTTATGCTGCCACAAGTCAAGAAGTATCAAGGGTTGCTGGCAACTACCTGAAGCTAAGAGAGGCAAGGAAGGATTTTTCCCTGGAGTGTTTGGAGGGAGCAGGGCCCTGACAATACCTTGATTTCAGACTTCTGATCTCCAAGACTTTGAGAGAATAAGTTTCTGTTGTTTTAAGCCACCATTTTGTGGTCATTTGTTGGCAACCCCAGGAAACTAATATAGAGCTCTTGCTGAGTGGTGACTGAATGAGTTAATGTAGGCAACTTTCTCTAGCAGAATTCTCACTATGGAAAGTAAGGGAATAAATAGGTTTGAATAGTGGGGGACACCTATAAGGTGCACTTACTTTCATGGTTGACAAGAAATGGCAACCATTACTACTGTTAACCAACTGTCCTTCTAGTCTTATCTTAGACAGTCTCTGATTAGTGACTGTCCTATATCAGTGATGCTAACTTTAGGGTATTCAAAACCACTTGGGGGATCTCACTAAAAATACAGCTAATGGGACGCACAACTCTAGAGTCTGATTTAGTTGACTGGGGTTGGGCCCATGGATAGTCATTTTTTAACAGTACCCCAGGACTATACAAAAGGGCAGTCTATAGATCATACATATTAGTCTCTGGATTTGCCTGTTGGTTTGTCCTAAGGGATTCCAGTGTGGACCCACCCCCTGGCTCCGGCCCATCAAAAGTAGAATGTTCTACTGTGGCACTAGCTAGATGCCAGCAGCTTGGCCAACCCTTCACTCCCTGGCACATCCTAACCCTAGGACATCAGAACTGCTAACACTTGGGCAAAAGGTTTAAGGCTGTTGAAAAATAACTACAATAACACCACTTATTGAGCATCTACCCTATGTTAGGCTTTCACATACATTATTCCTAATTCTCAAATTAACCCTGAAAGTTAAGTTTTAGACATAGTGTTGTACATTTGAGAAAACAATATTTTATAAATTCAAAGCTGATTTTTGTGTATACTGTTGTATATACTGGATATGCAGCCAGTAACCATGTCTGACCCAAAGGCCACATCTTCTCCTAGACACCATAATTCCTGCTTACTTGGTCCCTCTTTCTCCTGCCCTCATCCTCCTGGGGGACAGAGAATACCTGGCTGTATCAGTCAGGGTAGTTGACAATAGCTGCTGTAACAAATATCTCCAAAATCCCAGTCCCTTAACAAACAAAGGTTCATGTCCTATACACATCACAGTCCAATGAAGGTTGAGAAGCTCTCCTGGAAAGCTCCTTTTCACAGGTCATCGTTCATTGCATGGTATAGTGTATAAACTTCAAAATGTGGCCTGAATAGTCACTACAAAAGTCAGAGAGAGATCATGAACAATTTATAGGGGAGTTTGTGGCCAAGCCCATATGAATGCAGAGTTCCAAAGAACAGCAAGGAGAGAGAAAAAAGCCTTCCTAAGTGAACAATGCAAAGAAATAGAGGAAATTAATAGAATGCGAAAGACTAGAGATCTTTTTGAGAAAATTAGAGATACCAAGGGAATATTTCATGCAAAGATGGGCACAATAAAGGACAGAAATGGTATAGACCTAACAGAAGCAAAAAATACTAAGAAGAGGTGACAAGTATATGCAGAAGAACTGTACAAAAAAGGTGTTAGTGACCCAGATAACCACAATGGTGTGATCATTCACCTAGAGACAGACATCCTGGAGTGCGAAGCCAAGTGGGCCTTCGGAAGCATCATGATGAACAAAGCTAGTGGAGGTGATGGAATTCCAGCTGAGCTATTTCAAATCCTAAACGGTGATGCTGTTAAAGGGCTGCATTCAATATGTCAGCAAATTTGGAAAACCCAGCAGTGGCCACAGGACTGGAAAAGGTCAGTTTTTATTTCAATCCCAAGGAAGGGCAATGCCAAAGAATGTTCAAACTACCACACAATTTTACTCATTTCACATGCTAGCAAGGTAATGCTCAAATTCCTTCAATAGTACATGAACTGAGAATTTCCAGATGTAGAAGCTGGATTAAGAAAAGGCAGAAGAACCAGAGATCAAATTGCCAGCATCTGCTGGATCAGAGAAAAAGCAAGAGGATGCCAGAAAAACATCTCTTTCATTGACTACACTAAAGCCTTTGACTGTATGGATTACAACAAACTCTGGAAAACTCTTAAAAAGATGGGAACACCAGACCAGCTTACCTGCCTCCTGAGAAACCCTGTCTGCAGGTCAAGAAACAACAGAACCAGACATGGAACAACAAACTAGTTCAAAATTGGGAAAGGAGTACGTCAAGGCTGTATATTGTCACCCTGCTTATTTAACTTCTATGCAGAGTACATCATGCAAAATGCCGGGCTGGATGATGCTCAAGCTGGAATCAAGATTATCTGGAGAAATGTCAATAACCTCAGATATGCAGATGACACCACCCTAATGGCAGAAAGCAAAAAGAGCCTCTTAATGAATGTGAAAGATGAGAGTGAAAAAGTTGGCTTAAAACTCAACATACAAAAAACTAAGATCATGGCATCCAGTCCCATCACTTCATAGCAAATAGAAGGGGAAACAATAGAAACAGTGACAGACTTTATTTCTGGTGGCTCCAAAATCACTCTGGATGGTGACTGCAGCCATAAAATTAAGAGACACTTGCTCCTTGGAAGAAAAGCTATGACAAACCTAGACAGCATATTAAAAAGCAGAGACATCACTTTGCTGACGAAGATCCAAATAGTCAAAGCTATGGTTTTTCTAGTACTCATGTACAGATGTGAGAGTTGGACCATAAAGAAGGTTGAGCACCAAAGAACTGATGCTTTCTAACTGCAGTGCTGGAGAAGACGCTTGAGAGTACCTTGGAAAGCAAGCAGATCAAACCAGTCAATTCTACAGGAAATCAGTCCTGAATATTCATTGGAAGGAATGATGCTGAAACTGAAGCTCCAATATTTCAGCCACCTGATGTGAAGAGCTGACTCATTGGAAAAGACCCTGTTGCTGGGAAAGATTGAGGGTAGGAGGAAACGGGCAACAGAGGATGAGATGGTTGGATGGCATCATCAACTCAATGGACTTGAGTTTGAGCAAACTCCAGGAGATAGTGAAAGACAGGGAAGCCCGGCGTGCTGCAGTCCATGGGGTCGCAAAGAGTCAGACACAACTGAGCAACTGAGCAACAGCAACGAGAAGAGGGTCATATCACTTTAATCCAGTTCCACTGGACAGAATCCAGTCATATGGCCCCAATCTCCTTGTATAGAAGGCTGGAACACCTTCTTCCTATATTCCCAGGAAGAGGAAATGAGATGGGTATCCAGCCAGGTTAAATCATACTTTTCAGGAGCTCCCATTTTTTAAGTCATGTGCCAGGTAGTATGAACCATGCGCCAGGCAAATGCTTTACATGCATTTACTCCCCACAGCATTATTAGGTAAGTACTATTATTATTCCCTAATATCATTGAGAAAACAAAGCTTTGGGGCAGTCAAGTGACCTACTCAATGTTATATAGCTAGCAACTGTATAAAGCAGGATTTGGACCCAGATTTAACTGCAGAATCCATGCTGTTCATCACTGCTCTACACTGTCTCCCATTGGCCAATAAAAGAAACCGCATCTGTCCCAGTTACCAAGTTAGATTCCCAAAGCTAACTATCCACCGTGGGGAAAATGATTTTAACTGAAAAAAAGTAAGTAAAACCATTGAAATCAGAGTTAAATTAGGTCCAGTGGGAGGCTAGGAAGTTGTAATATACAGAACACACTCAAGCATAGATCCAAATGAATAAAAAGAATGCAAGCACATCCCCAGTGAATGCAAATCTACGCAAATGAATGTATTCAACTATGCCGGTCTATGTAAATAGTCATGTATTGAAAAGCAAAAGTGGGGGAGGGTCAGCTTTTCAGAAGGCAGTGCCCCTTTTCTTATCCTCTGTTGGTATAAAGATCACCACTATGCAAAAGGAAAAAAACCTCTATATTGAATATTGTAAAGAAAAGATATATGAGAAGTGACATTGAGACCTTTGCAGGAGTTCAGACATCTAACAGGAGGGAGGCTGAGCTTATCCAGCTCCCAGTGAGCTGCCAGATTCAATAAATTAGTAAACATCAGTAAGGAAAGATCCTCTTTGCAAACAAGTACCCATTTTCTTGTCCCAAAGGTAAATTAGCAAAAGCTGAATTGGAAATCCATCCTTCCAGTGCAATCATAGTCAAATTTTGGTGTGCATTAGAATCACCAAGTGTCCTTGCTTAAAGTGCACATCCCTGTGCTAGTCCTCAAGACCTCCTGAGTCAGGCAGGCTGGAAATCGGCACATTTTAAACACATCCTGATGATTCTGAGTCAGGAAGCACATGGATCATCTTTCTAGAAACTGCCATTTTAAAAACACAGATTTCAGAGCAGATAGACCTTGATTTGGTTCTCAGTCTGACCTTTACTCGCTGTGGGACCTTGGCTAGTTGACAAGATGTCACAGTCCCAGGGACACCCTCACTTATAAAATGGGTCTAATTTTATGCTCCCTTTCGAAGGATTCCTGTGAGGACTAAAAGAGGTAATTCTTTTAAAAGACTTGGTGCGATGCCTGACACATAGTATAAACTCAGTAAATATTTGGTATAATTACAACGATCATTCTCTGATGAAAGGGGGGAACTAGCACTTCCTTCACGAAGTGTCTAGACTGATTCATAAAGTAGTTGTACCGTCACTGGGTGAATAAGACTGTACCTTCCCTTCTGCCTCTCACTGACTCCTCCTGAGAGGCGGATCATTGGTTAGTTGACAAGCATCTGAGCTCCACTGGCCCACTGTTACCTTGTGACATTTAATATCTCCCTCCTCCTCCTTCCTCCTCTCTCCTCTTCTCTTTGCCTCCCTTTCCCCTACTCTTATCATTTCATCATCCCCCTACACTTTCTTTACACACCACCCTGCCCTCGCTTCATTCCCAGCCCTCCCTTTAAGAAGGTTTCAAGTTCTAGACCAGAGGAGGAGTATTAAGAAAATTGATTAGAGTCACAAGTCCAAGCTATATTCTTCAATCTAGAGGAGCCAGCAACAAGTTTGATATTTTGACCCCTGTCTCACTCCTATGTCTATTAACTTCTCAGTTGGTCTGAAACCCATCGTACAAGGGGTGACCATCTGCCTAAACCCCCCCACCCAGTGTGCACACTCTGGGTGTTATCCTCAGAGCCCAGTGGGTAAGTTCTCTTGATATTCGTTGTCTAATGTGGCAGTTTCCCACTGAAGCCAGTTATTCAGTCATGATTAACCATGGCAACCATACTCATGCACTAATTTCACGGTTGTCAAGATTTCCTCTCATGGAACATCCTTTCATTTGCTTGAATTACTATTTTTTTCATCAGTTCTTAATCAAGTGGGTTTGTGTGTGCAAAATCAACAAACAGAAAACAGCCATCATAAATGACACCTCAGAAGGAGTGCCCCAGACTGAGACCATTAACAGTTAATAACTGGGTTTTGAAGAACCTCTCAAAAATGTGTAATATAGGTTTATAAACAATGCCATTGCCCAGCCAGCTTCCATGCAAATAGCAGCTGCATCCATGGGGTGCAGACTTCTTGCTGAGCATTCTGAACAGGACTTTACATCCATTTATTATCATGTTTAACCTTCATGACAAACCCATTTGCAGATTAGAAAACTGAGACTCAGTAACGGTTACTGGAGGCAGGGCCTAGAGTCATAGAGCAAAAGTTGCATGGCTAGGATTCAAACTTAGCTCTCTTGCTGCTAACATCCTCTTCTCTTTCCACCACACCAGGGAGCTTCTTTGTAACACTGCCATCACAGCCCCTTGTATTTGAGAATATGTCAAGCAAACCTTAGGTCCTAATGGCCTGTTTTAATGCTTAAACTCAGGATAATTCCTAGATTCAAATCCTGGCTCTTCCTCTTGCTGGCTGTGTGATTTTAAGCACCTAACCTCTCTGAGTGATTCACACTTCCTGGTATTCATCCCATATGTAAACTCCCTTTGTGTGTAGATAGGACTGTGACTTGCTTCTGATCGATAGAACACAACAAAAGTGGTGGGAAAGTCACTCCTGTGATTAGATTACAGAAGATTGTAGCTCCTGTTTTGCCAGAAGACTCTGTTATCCTCTCAGCTTGCACACTTTGATCAGGCAAATGGCCATGTTGGAGAGGCCTATTTGTCAATAGACGAGAGGAACTGAAGCTCTCTTTCCAACAGTCATAAGGAATTTAATTCTACCAACAGCAACACAAGTTTGAAAGCAGATGCTTCACCAGTTGAGACTTGAGACCTGTGAGCCCCCATTGACACCATGATTACAAGCCAGGAGAGTCCCTGAGACCCAAGACCTGAGCTCTGCTTGAATTCCTGATCCATCAGAACTGTGTGATGATAAGCATATGCTCTTCTAAGTCGCTAAGTGTCATGGTAGCTTATTAAGCGACAACAGAACTAATACATCATTCAGAAGCCCCTACTACACACCAGGCACAGCTCTAGCATGGGGACACAGAAAGAACTAGGTCATGGTCTGCATCCTGATCTAGTACAGATCAGATGTGCTTCTACATGAGGCAAGATACGCAGACCCAAGAAAGAACGCACGGTCAACATGCGTCCTTTGTCAAAATGTAAATCCTGTCTTTAAATATGTAAATTTTAAATTATATCATAAAGATAAAATTTAAATTAAAATAAAGAAGAAAAGGAAAAGCCTAAATGTATTCTATCAGCAGGGTAATTTAAAAAAAAATCCATGATTATATTTTTGCAATCCATGAAGTGCTTAACAGACATCAAAGATAATGAGGTAAGTCTATTTCTACTGACATGGCGAAAATTCCAAGACACATTGCTAGTTGAACTTGGGGATGATACCACTTATGATTTAAAAATAATCCACTCTGCCCACACATTCACATGGACACATATAGCATTTATCTTCAACGAACATATAAATAAGTATGTAAAAGACACAATGGCAAAGGGCAAGATTCTAGACTCATACTTCCAGGACTCACCTTCTAATTATCCCATTTATTGGTTGTACAACCTTGGGAACATTTCTGAGATCCTTGGAGCCTCAGTTTCCTCATCTGTAAAATGGAGTTGTTGTGAAGATTAAGTGAGCTAATATAAGACTGGTACATAGTCAGTGTTCAATGGATGTTTGCTAGTATCAATACTAATGCAATAATAATTATTATTACTATTATTCATCTGGAAAGATATACACAAGAGTAAAAACAATGACTGCCTCAGAAGGGTACTGGATTGAGAATGGAGGACAAAGTGGTCCTGAGACCTATCTATAATTTTCTATTTTTTTCAAGGATAGTATTTCAAGTATCATGTAACCAACCATCCCCATGAATAGTCAGTTAGGTACAGTGAAACAGAACAGGCCCCCTGAAGTAGTCTGTGTCCCCTGAAGGTGGGGATGGTATCAAGGCAGGCTGCATGGAGCGCATGGCATACTCTGGATCACCCCTTCCACTGACATTTTCTCCACACACAAGTTTTCCTCTGTCAGTTTTTTCCTGAAGACCAGGATACTGTCCCAGACTCCCCCTGCCCAGATAGATGAAGATCCTCCTGAGAGACTAGGCAACGGGCCCAGGGCTGCTTCCAAAGTTCCCCAGGGACCCAGAGGGATGGCTGGGGCCACTTGCCAGCCTGATCTGACTGGCCTTCCAGAATGCCCAGTGAGCTCTTCCAGCCCTGCTAAACCTTCCATTAATAAACTCATGATAAGGAACTGTCTTCCCATTTAAGGATGCACTGCTGATTGCTGCTGAGAGAAACCTGTGTCCTATGAAGGGGGTTGGCCAGTACTGGTGATGGATGACCTCCTTCCTTGCCTGGCCTCCCTTGTCTACCCTCATCTGCCAGCTTTTCAGGTTGGCAGGGGCTGCTGGCCGGAATGAGGAAACCCACTATGGGTGAGGGGAACTTCTGAACAGAAACAACGAAATCCCCCAACACCTTAGGGATCAAACCACAATTGGGATCTCACTAACTCCACATCTTAACCAACCAACCTAAATGCATACTGTGAATGAGCACCTCCTTTCAAAGCGATAAATTCACCCAGAGGAAGCAATTAACTGGACCAATAAAGGTAGGAGGGAGCAGAGCAGAAACATTTATCAACAGTCTCTTAATCACCTATTTCCCCTTCCCTCCCATTTAATTTCCCCAATAGTCTTTTTGTAAATTATTTTTTATTATTTAATAAAATATATTATTTATTATATAATAAAATAATTTTATTATACAGCCTCATAATGTCTTCACTATTATTATTTACCATTTTACAGATGAGAAAACTGAGGTTCAAAGAGGTTCTATGATGTTCCCAATACTACATAGCTAAGAAGCTAATAAATTTGGTCCTTGTCACATTATTCGGAGAAGGCAATGGCTCCCCACTCCAGTACTCTTGCCTGGAAAATCCCATGGACGGAGGAGCCTGGTAGGCTGCAGTCCATGGGGTCGAGAAGAGTCGGACACAACTGAGCGACTTCACTTTCACTTTTCACTTGCATGCATTGGAGAAGGAAATGGCAACCCACTCCAGTGTTCTTGCCTGGAGAATCCCAGGGACGGGGGAGCCTGGTGGGCTGCGGTCTCTGGGGTCGCACAGAGTGGGACATGACTGAAGTGACTTAGCAGTCACATTATTATGCCCACTTAACTGATGAAGAAACTGATGAATCCAAGCCTGAGAGATTAAGTGGCTTCCCCAGGGAAAGGCATGTGGCTGGGAAGTGGTGTGGTCATTATTTCTGATCTAAAATGCAGAGTTCTTTCCTTGATTTGATGCTCAGAGACAGAAGCAGAATCTCACCTTGTTAATCACCCTCTTGGAGGCTGGATTGGACTTTCCCTGATCTACTATATTGCACTGCTTTTTGAAAGGTGGTCCTGGATTCACTCACAGTGGAATCAAACTGCAGTGCATGCTAAAATGCATATTCCAGGGCCCTGTCCCAGTCTTTGAATCAAATGCTCTCACCACAAGATCAGGACTCTGCATTTTAAACAAACATCCTGGGAAAGGTCTTATGCACACTGAAGCTTGAGAACCATATCACAGGCATCCTTGCTTAATGCCTGGTACATCTTGATCCAAGAAAGGACAGGGAAGCTTTTGAAAGAGTAATGTTTCAAATTTTTTAATCCATCATCATTTTACATTTATGAAGTTCATTTTCATCCCCTTAATCAGAGGTCTAAATCTGGCAGCCTAGAGTCTTTCTTTTGCCAGCTGTTTAGTCTCCCTATCCCCTATTCCCCTATCCCCACTCCTCACCTAGCGTTTCATAAAGAATCCAGTCAGGGCTCCTGGATTCAAATCCTGGCTCCAGCTGTGCCTCTTACATACTCTGGATCTCAGCTTCCTCAAATGCCAAATGGGATAGTAATAGTTCATTCCTCACAGGTAGGCTGACCTGTGAAAATTTGAAATACACTCACCAATAGAAAGCTTATAGAAGAGTGTCTAGCAGAGAGTAAATACTCAATGAAGGTTAGCTGTCAATATCAAAATGCAGTTCTCTAGGTTTTCTTGATTTACCCATGGTAACACATAGCTGGATCCAGGTGGTGGGCTTGGGGGGAGGGTGTAGTCACCCCAAATAGCACTTAGTCACCTGGTCATCCCTCATGAGGATTCTTCAGCTGTCCCTGCAGGCTCTTGCATTGGTGACACTGAAGTCTTATGGAAAACACATGTCTTTTCCTGAATCTTTGTAGAATGGAGGGGTTGTCTGCAACAGATACAGTTTTAATACTCCTCTTTTTGAAATGCAAGACATGCTCACCCCACCCCCAGGAGTCGGGGCTCCAAACTCCTCATCCCATAGCACCAGCCCAAGCCACACCCAGCCAGGGGCCACCCCAGGACTCAGCACCCACATTCCTGGGTATGGACCTAGAGCAAGAGACGTCTTCAAGACAAATTCCTGCTGCCCTGCCCAGCCTCATGGCTCACTGCTCTCCGTCCATAGCTTCATCTCCAGGAGGATTGGTATAATTACCCAGCCATCACACCATCATGGAAATACAAGCATAGTGATCATTCCGGGACTGGTTCTTTAAGGTCTCTTCCCCTGGCTAACCCACCTTCTCTTCTTCAGGTTCCAGCTTAACCATCACTTCCTCTGGGATGCCTCCTAGGCCCACAGAAGCTGCTCTCACTTTCCTGGGTGTCTGCTCTCTAGCAGTTATCACGTTGGTGTTGGGCTACCTGTTTATTTTCTCCCCTCACAGACCAGGACATCCCTGAGGCCAGAGACTGTGTCTTGTTCACCACTGAATCCTCGAACAAAATACTTAGCACATAGTTGGTGCTTAATAACTGTTTGTTGAATAAGTGACTACAAATGGGGGTTCTGTTAAGAATCCAGAAGAGGGACCAGAATTCTCTTTACAAAAAAAGAGAGGGAGGAAAAAAAAAGCAAACATTTATCGAACTACCATATGTAAACCTTCACAACCACCTTATGAAGCGGGTATTATAAATCCTTTTACAAATAAGAAATCTGAGTTTCAGAAAGTTGTAAACTATTTGTTCAAGGCTATTAAGCCAAAGCAGGAATCACCAAAGTCTTTCTGTAAAGTCTCAGTTCACGGATATTTTACATCCACAGGTCATATGGTCTCCGTGGCAGCTATTCCACTCCACCGTGACAGCACAAAATCTACAGCATGGAAACAGACAGCCTTGACCAGGTCCCAGCAAAGTTTTATTTACATAGCAGGCAGTAGGCAAAAGTTGTAAACCCCTGAGTTAGGTATTGATCTATGGAAGCTTTGTCCACTACATACCCAAATCTTCCAGACAAAAAGTTGGAGAAAGAGGAGTAGTAGAAATGGTGATGGTCCAGGAAGAGGTGTTTGCTTTGGAAAAGGAAGGCTGGAGCAAACTAATCCAATCTGATTATGGAAGCTCATGTGATTTATTTTCTCAAGTAGGTCCTCACTGAGCATTGATTATGTGCTAGGATTTTGCTAAGTACCCAGGGGACCTAAGCATGAATAAGGCTGGTCCCTGGCCTCGCTTCACCTGCTGAGAAGTAAATGAAATGATATGTATGCACTTTCTTTTGGTCATTAAATATCGAGCACCTACTATGTGCTGGGAGTGAGACAACAGCAGTGGACAAAATCAAGGTTTGGTCCCCTGCTTTTAGCTCAGTTGCAGAAAAGAACATGAAATAATAATCACACAGATAAATATTTAATTACAAATTGGGATAAATGCCATGAAGGGAAAGAACATGATGCTGTAAGAGAGAATAACAAGAGAAAACACACTGAGGTTGAGGGGCAGGGGATGGTCAGGGAAGAACTCTCTGGAGAAATGGGACATGTACCAAAATTGAGACAGCAAAAAGTAGAGGCAGTTCAGAGGAGGGGTTGGGAAAGGTTTCTGAAAGGCCATGATATTTGAACCCTACTTGGATGGATGAGTAGGACTTGGTGGTGCAAGAACCAGGCTGCATGGGCATCTGTGTAGACCGTACACAGCACACAAGTCCTGGGGATACCTTCCACATAGACATGGTGGAAATGGTACTCACTACAGTTATGCAGTTACACAACCGTGTGCAGAAACCTGTGCTAGGATAAGGAGAAAAAGCTTTCCTATAGGAAGGAACAGGAAGCAAGGTGATGGCTAGGAACCCCTTAATTTCAGCAGGACCACTGGTAAATTGGCCTGGCTTGAACACTTGGCGTTCCGTATTCTGCCTCCCCTCCTCCTCCTCCGGTGCCGGGTGGGGTGCTCTCGGGCCTCTTCACGGCTGTGATGAATGTCTTCTCATTGCCTGTATCGATTCCCCCAGTGAGGCCCTTGCCTGGTTCCTCATCAACCCTCCTTCTGGCTGCAGTATGTTAAGTGGGTACTCAGCCCCATACTTATTACTCCAGTTTAATAAGCTGGTGGCAAAAACTTGCTAATATAAAATTCATATGTATTCAATTTGTCCCTGAGGCTGCTCCTGCATGTCTAACCTGCTTGTCCTGGTGGTTGGGACCACCCTGGATTATTGTGTTAGAGTTTTATTGATGCTCATTTCTTTGGACAAGAAGTCACACACACACACACACACACCAACACCAACACCTATCTCTGTTGGTTGAGCACTAGAGGGTTTTCTGATTAGCAACTGTCTGAGTATGGGAGAGTTAGGGCAGAGTCTAAATTCATATGCTGTCAGGACCTGCAGGTGTGACAGATGAGGGTATTGGGCTGGTGGGCAGAACACAGGAGGGGATAAGGAAGCGCCATCAAAGGGGATGGCCAACTCAGCCCCCATCTCTTGTTGCCATTTGCAAATGGGACCCCAGGGTGATCAGATCTTCAGTGTTCCAGGAACCCAGAAAAGGGGTTTGTGTGTGTGTCTGTGTGTGCATGTATGAAATGTCTTAATTTTAAATATCTGCGATTAATCTTTAAGAATGTTTTTAACACTGTGAAAGCCAAACAAGTTACATCTAGAGGTCAAATACAGCTCTTAGGCCACCAGCTTGCAATTTTTAAGCAAGGAGAAGCTGAGAGTCTGAAAATCTATCTGGTAGAACCACAAGCCATTTTGCAAGGCAGTGGACTTATTAGTTAAGAATATACGTGGTGAAGTCAGACAGACCTGAGTTCAATGCAAGATCCAACATCTGACTTGCTTTGACTAATGAAACGTGAGCACAGTGACGTATATTGCCTCGAGGCAGAAGCTATAAGAGCCAATGCACCATTTGCTGTATGCTCTTTCCTGTACTATGGCTTCATGCCAAAATTGGAACCGCCATCATTCTGGGACCCTCAGTAACTAGAAGGAACAGTTTCCCCTGCTGAACATTAGCAGACACATGGCATGAGTCAAAAATAATTTCTTAACTGGAAAAAAAATAGTAAGTTCTTGGGGAGCCATTGAGTGTTTGAGGGGTTTTGTTACTGTAGCAAAACCTACCTTATCCTGATTGGTATGTATTTCATAAAGCCATTGTGAGAGCTAAACTAATTTAAAAATACATGTAGAACAGTGGGCTTCCCAGATGACATGATGGTAAAGAGTCCGCCTGCCAATAGAGAAGACATGGGTCTGATCCCTGGGTCAGGAAGATCCCCTGAAGAAGGGAATGGCAATTCACTCCAGTATCCTTGCCTGGGAAATCCCATGGATGGAGGATCCTGGTGGGCTACAGTCCATAGGGTCTCAAAGAGTCAGATATGACTGAGCACACATGATGGAGGGGTGGAGCGGGGCACAGGGCGGGTGGCATAGAACAGTACCTAGAACTTGGTAAGCCTTTGTATTAGTCAGCTTTGTGAGATAGCAAATAACCCCCAAATTTCAGTGGCTTACCACCACAAAAGCTTACTTCCCAGTCTCATGGTGGGAAGAGATAAACCCTGAGATGAGCCATTCCTCAGGCAGAAGGAAAAGAACAAGAGAGCTGGTAGAAACAGGCAACAGCTTTAAAGCATCACCTCCACTCACATGCCATTAGTCAAAGCAAGTCACATGGCCAAGCTCAAAATCAGTGGGGCAGGAATATGATTCCAGTGGGAGAAGCAAATAATAGGGGAAAAATATATAAATTCTAATACAGCCTTCAGTAAAAGTTAGCCGTTATGATTTTCAGACACAGCAGAAGCGGGCAGCAAGGAGATGCTGGGCTCTTAAGGGCGAAGATACAGGGAAGGATGGTGAGGATGGTTTGGGGTCTGTCCCCTCCTGGCCACTTGGAGGTCAGGGCTGGAGGCAGCAGCCACAGAAGCCAGTTTCAAATGGGTTCTTAGATACAGAGACCCAAGCACAGTTTTAGGTCCACAAAATTAAATATGTTCCCAAGCACCGAGAAAGAGCCTCTCTCTGCATTGTGACCAGGATTCAGCAAGGATGGGCTCAGATGCTGTGCTATTTCAGCATCTCAAGGATTTGTCTTTCGGGGGAGGATGGGCAACACCTCCATGATGGGGTTGGGGGGCGAGGTGCTGGCATTATTAAAGGTACAAGCTCAGCAGCCACAG
The DNA here is from genome assembly GCF_055505025.1 of Bos grunniens. Lineage (NCBI taxonomy): Eukaryota > Metazoa > Chordata > Mammalia > Artiodactyla > Bovidae > Bos > Bos grunniens. The sequence continues at coordinate 25,196,384 of NC_141189.1, forward strand.
TGAATGTCCCCTCCTCTTGTGCCTGTCAGACAGCCAAGGTAAGCCAGATGACACAGAGAGGCAACCAAGAGGACTGGTCAGGGTCATGTGAGATGCCCAGGACTGCAGGACTGCTGGGAGACTCCAAGAAAGACCCAGGCGAATTCTGCGCTATGCAGGTAAAGCCATGAGTCAGCAAAAACAACACTGTCTCAGAAAATGAGGCCCCATTGACTGCAAAAGTCTGCTGAGCCCTGTAAAATCAGGTAGTTCAGTGGGTAAAGAATCCGCCTGCAATGCAGGAGACCCCAGTTGGATTTCTGGGTCGGGAAGATCCCCTGGAGAAGGAATAGGCTACCCACTCCAGTATTCTTGGGCTTCCCTAGTGGCTCAGATGGTAAAAAATCTGCTGGCAATGTGGGAGACCTGGGTTCGATCCCTGGGTTGGGAAAATCCCCTGCAGAAGGGAACAGCGACCCACTCCAGTATTCTGGCCTGGAGAATTCCATGGGCAGAGGAGACTGGCAGGCTACAGTCCATGGGGTTGCATAGTCGCTCAGACATGACTGAGCAACTTTCACTTCACAGGAAAACTATACATAGGTAAGGACAAATATACACAAATAAAAAAAAGTCTCTACACAGAAAAATGCGGTAATCATCACTTGACACTCACAGGCTTTTCCTCTCCTTGGCAGGCTTTAGGAAGAGGGCACATTGCAAAAGGTAGGCCAAGGTGGCAGCTGCAACTGCTGGCTGGGGTCAGATGAGGTGGGGAGAGAAATCAGGGGATGATGACTTTTACCCACGGGAGCCCTCTGAAGACAACTCATGCCTTCATGAGTAAGGAGATGAGTCCTATAGTTTGGAGATGAGAGTTCACATAAATATTATTCAATAACAGTTATTAAAACCGTACTAAAAGCTTGCTTTTAGGTTGACCCATATGAAATATGTGATATCTAACCAGTTCTAACCTGTCAGAATGGCAATCTCTTATGGTTCAACCTAATATATGCCAGGCATCATACTAAAAATTAACATGTATCATCTCATTTAATACTCACTCCAACTTTCTAAAAGGGTCGATTGTTATCTCCATTTTACAAAGGAGTAAACTAAGACAAGTGAAGTTAAATTATTTGCCCAAGGTGCCAACGTAAGACATAAATCCAGGGGTTTTTTTTTGTTTTGTTTTGTTTTAGGATTGATATCCTTTTTGAAAATTTATTTATTTTTAATTGGAGGATAATTGCTTTACAAGATTGTGTTGGTTTCTGCCATATATCAACATGAATCAGCCATATGTGTACGCATGTCCCTTCATGCGTGAACCTCCCTCCTGCCTTCCGCCCCACTCTAGCCCTCTAGGTTATCACAGAGCATCAGATTTGAACTCCCTGGGTCAAACAATAAATTTCCACTGGCTATCTAATTTTATATATGGTAATGTATATGTTTCAATGCTACTCTCTCAATTCATCCTGGGGGTCTTAATCCAAGAACTAGGCCCTTAGCCAGTGGCTACTCAAAGGGAGGTTCAAGAACCAGCAGCAACAGCACCTCCTAGGGATTTGTTTAAAATGCAGTCTCGTTTGCCTACCCATGTTCATAACTACATTATCTATAAGAGCCAAGAAAGATGAGAAGAACCTAAAAGTCCATCCACAGATAAATGGACAGACAAATGTGGTAACAAGGGAATATTATTTGGCCTTTAATAGGAATGAAATTTTGACACATGCTACCATCTCAATGAACCTTTAAAATATTATGCCACGTAAAATGTCAGTTGGACACAAAAGTATAAATACTGTGTGATTCCATTTATATGAAATTCCTAGAGTAGTCAGTTCACAGAGACAGGAAGTAGAATGGTAGTTTCCAAAAGCTGGGGGTGGGGGAAGGGAAGAGTTGTAGTCTGATGAGTGTTGGGCATCCCTGCTGGCTCAGATGGCTCAGATGCAAGAATCTGCTTGCAATGTGGGAGACCTGGGTTCAGTCCCTGGGTTGGGAAGATCCCCTGGAGAAGGGAATGGCTACCCACACCAGTATGAGTACAGAGTTTCAATTTGGGAAGAGGAAAAAGTTCTGGAGATGACTGGTGGTAACGGTTGCATAACAATATGAAGATACTTAATGCCACTGAACTGTAAATTTTATGTTATGTATATTTTACCACAATAAAAAATTAATACTTAATTATTCCCCCCCAAAATGCAGTTTGGGGCCACATCCAAGACTAGCCCAGGCCCTGCCTTTTTAACAAGTTCCCTACGTACATGCCTGCACATTAAAACTGGAGAAGCCCAGCCAGCAGAATGCACAGCCACCAGATACAAAGAAGTACTTGCAGGGACGGCTGAGAACAGGGAAAAGTATGACATCGGCCTAAAAGCAAAAAATAAGTGGGAGGAGCTCTGATCACTTCTTCCTGCTCCATAGGCCCCCCTCCCACCCTCAGAATGCAATGTCTGTTCAGCAGCCTCCCAGTCCTGCCCAGCACCAGGGAAGGTGCTTGTAACTAATGGGGTCCTGGTATGCTGGTCATCGGGAGGGACAACAGAGCTCACCTCCCCACCATGTTTAGCTTGGCTGTTTTGAGCCTCTTGGCCGCCAGTAGAAATCACCGTGGTGCCTGAGCTCTGCTACAGATGAAATTAATTCCTCCAGAGCTGAGGGAGCTGAGCGGGCAGGCAGTGCTCGCAGGGCTGGTGGAGCAACTGCTTTGGCAGCAGCTGTTCCATTTGGGGAACTAATGAGACTCGAGGAAAAACCTGCCAAGGGATGCCAAGTACTTGTTTGCTTGCACAGCCGATACAGCCTTGGCCAAATTGGACAGCGATGCAGAAGTGTCCGTCATTTTTTTTGTTCAATTTTGCAACTCTGTCTTACATTTCAAAAAGAGGAGTATTAAAACTGTATCTGTTGCAGACAACCCCTCCATTCTACAAAGATTCAGGAAAAGACGGCCACTTTACCATGCTGGGTGCTCCTGGAGTCACTTGTCAGGACCCCCAACTGACTCACTCACCATCAAGCCCTGACCCATCCCTACTTTCAAATTGTGTGGGTCTGGACTGCCTTTTGTAGCCACTGTATATCTCCTGATAGCTGGTATAACATTTAAAAGTGACAAGCTCCAGTGAGCAAAAATATAATCTTTCTTATTTCCTTCTAACTGGATTTATTGTTTCCCTGTGTCCGCATTCTATCTGGCTGCAGTAAACCTTATCCTGTTCAATTGAGGATAAACTTGGACAATTCAGGAAGAACTCAGCAAATTCAAGGTTTCATTGATTATTTCATGATCTGTTCCCCTCTGCCTTCTCCTTCCAGTTGCATCTAATTTCTGGGAAGCCTATTGGTAGGAGAATTATCTGACCCTTGGTTATCCCTTTGGTATCCACAAAGGAGCCCCTTGTCTTGTCTGGTGTTTAATCAGCATTGTTACTCCTTGTTGACATCCACTGGGGCTTAATGTTGTCTGGTATCAGTCACTGATGACCATTCCCCCTCACTCCCACTGCAAGGCTCTCAGTGTCTTAACCATGCTGACCTTGGACGACCTTGGGTACCGAAAGTGTGTTCTATGCTCCCTGGGAGAGGCTGTGGATGTTGAGGACTCAGTGAGCCTGCCACTAACCAGTCTGCTCAGACAACACCCTCAGCCACCCCTTATCCACCATTCCAAGCTGGGCTGCACGGGAGCTTCTATGAGGCTGAACAGATGAGGTTCAGGTCCCCTAAACCTACCTAGAATTTGTTCAACATCCTCCCCCTTGAGGCTTAGTGTGGAGGAGGCAGGAGACACAGTCCCTTCTCTAAAACACTTGTGACAGTTTGACTTTCCAAAAGGGAGGCCATATCTCTGCTTACAGTGTGATCTTGACAATCCATCTACTGAGCAGTAGATCTGCATTCCCTTCCCTTGAACCTAAGCAGAAATCTATGACTGCCTCAGCCAATAGAATAAGGGTAGACAAGACCTTATGTGACTCCCAAGATCAGATCACCTCAATGCCTTGCATTTCCACCTTCTTCACCTGGTACCACTTGGGTTCCACTTGGCTCTTGGAACCCAAACCCCATTCTATGAAAAGTTTAAACCACCCAAGAAGGGACTCTTGAGGGGAACCAGATCCCTGGCCACTGCCCCAGCTGAGCTCCCCACCAACAACTAGCACCAACCTGCCAGCCAAATGAATAAACCATCTTGAAAATGGATCCTCCTCACCGCTTCACTCCCCATCCACCCATGCCATTTCAGCTGAGGCGCTTTCTACATCACACTCAGCCCAAATGGCAGAATACTGGCCAAAACAAATGAGTATGATTGCTTTAAACCACTAAGTTTAGGGATGATTTGCTATGCAGCAATAAATAACTGATTCAATACTTATCAGCACCTATTTCTCTTATTTTTCTTTGTTTCTCTCTCTTCCCAAAGAGATTTTTTTTATCAATTCTATACTGATAAAACTGACTCTTCATCTACGCTTTCCAATTATTTTATTATGGCATAAAACTTATACCTTAAGTTCTTTAGAACTCAGGCTCTTGAAACTGTTAAAAAAAAAAAAAACCCTGGCTCTTCTAAACCAAGCCTTTGCTTTCAAAATTACTGTCAAGCGCCAGGAATTTCAAAAGCCTGTTTGGAAACTCAAAAGCTAAGTATCGTCTTTTTTCTTCTTCCTCCATGCATTCCTGTTGTTATGACCATTCTCTGAGGGTGATAAAGGTGGAAAGAGAATGGAATGAGATGAGGAAGACAGTGATACAAGGAATTCTCAGAAGTGGTGGAAAGTACTGAAAAGTGGTTTATAATATGATACCATTTTAACCAAAGCAGAGGCAAATCTTCGGCATGCTAGATCATTCCATTCCTCTATTTTCCTTAAATCAACTTAAACCCAACTCTGGGTCCCCATCCTACTGTACTGGTAGGAAAGTTGACCTCAGTCATTATCAGAACACCTTTCCTGAGCATCACAGCCCACCATCCCTGATGATCATACAAAAGTCCCAAAGTCTTAGCCCAAATTCTTCAGGTAGTACGTGTGAGATTTTTGGCCCATGCTATCACTGCTGACATGTACATTGTTCAAGCCAGTCAGCAAGGACTTTTGTAAAGGGCTGTATAATAAATACTTTGACCTTTCAGACCATACAGCCTCTGTTACAACTACTCAGCTCTGCTGCTGTGTTACAAAAGCAGCCATAGGCTATACAAACGTATGGTCATGGCTGTGCTTCAGTTAAATTTTATTTACATAAAACAGGTAGCAAGCCAGAGTTTGCTGACTCTGGGTTTAAACCAACACAAGACCTTTGAATTCCTGGGTTTCTCCGATTCTGCCCAAGAGAGGGGCATGGAAATCTTTGCCAAAGCTGGAATCTCATACCCTTAGGGTTCAGAATCCCAAGTGAATTGTATATCCATGAGACATTGCTTCTGAGCGAGCTGGGAGTACCAACTATATGGGTTTCTCCAGAGACAAGGGAACATCATGGTCGGCATCAGGAATCATCCAGCCACTGCCGCCTGGTGTACCATCTTATCTCACTGAATGGCTGAGGCTATAAGCATTCTGTGTCCCTGAGAGTCAGGAAATCCATGAGCGTCTCCAACCCTGAAGAACAGTCTTAATGTCAATGCTTTATTACTAGTTCCTGCTTTTCATCTCTGTGTCCGTTCTACCCCTCTCTCCATTCTTTGATGAGGCCAAGTGAGTTCTCTCTGCCTGGAAGGTTCTTGTCCAGATCTCTTCATTCAGTCTGAGCTCAAATGTGACCTGACCTTCTTGTCTACGGTCACTTCTTCTGTCACTCTCGATCCCATTATCACGCTTTGGTTTCTTCATAATCCTTACCAGTATCAGGAAATATCTCCTTTATTTACTTGATTATTTATTATTTGACTCCAAGATGAACCCAAGAGGACAAGTTCCTTTTCGTCTTGTGTGTTTCACTCAGTCACTCAGTCGTGTCTGACTCTTCGTGAACCTTTGAGCAGTAGACCTCCAGGCTCCTCTGTCCCTGGGATTTTTCAGGCAAGAATACTAGATTGGGTTGCCATTTCCTCCCCAGGGATTGAACCCATGTCTCCTGTGGCTCTTGCATTGAAGGCAGATTCTTCACCGGCAAGCCATTGGAGAAGTCCCCTTTCTGTCTCGTTCAATGCCATGTCCCTGGATACAGCCCCTAGAGCAATATTTGGTCCTGAAAATGATCTGTTGACGGTGATTTAGCTACCAGGAGCATCTGAAAGTAGCAGAATCAACATCTCCTATTTATCTAGTGAACATGTAATCAGCAGATACTGGAAACCCATCACATTATGCAAAAGAGCACACCATTGGACCATGAGTCAGGCTTGGTCCTGAACATTACTTGACTCCTATAAGACACACTGTTGGCCTAATAAAATCTCCTATGGTCTCTATAGTATTAATAAGTTAGTACCTTGCCCCAAGGACCCTGGAAGACCTACTGGAACACAGTGTCCTTGGGAATGGGGACTGATCTGGAAAGCAATGATGATGCATCTGGCTGAATCCCTGGTGCCTTATCTTTGAGTTACTAGGCAATTTCAATCACTGAACCTCCACCCTTGGCTTTAAGGAGACATAAATCAGTGGCCCGAATCCACCACTTTCACTCTTTTGACTGTATTCATCACGTTGATGAATGTCAAACCTTTCAGCACCACTCAGTTAGGAAGGAGAGAAGACAAGAAATTAGATGGTGAGGATGAGGGGCAGCAGTAAATCAAGGAGAGATGAAGTTACAGGTCCTGTCCAGAGTTCTTACTCCTGTGCTCCAGGAAATGTTTACCAGCTCATCCTGCCCAGCTCTGTCTTTGCACCACCTGGGTGTGAACTTTTTCCAGGGGAGGGACTGAAGTGGAGAGACAAGAGGGAATAGGAAAGAAAGAGACCCCCCTACCCTACAATAAAGGTCCAGGGAACACACTACTATTTGACCTTCTGCCCTTTGAATGACCTTTACTGCTATGACCTGTTAGCCCTGTGGAAGGAGTATTGGTTGCTTAGTCCCTTCTCTTCTTTCAGACACAAAGACCTCATGATTTTAGAAACCACAGCTCCAAGTGAAACTTATTCCCTTTACAAGAACCTAAAGCCAAGGAGTCTACCTTTCTTACTGCACACCTAAAATGTTTTTGAGCATATACCCCCAGTATACACACATGTTTACATAGATTATACATATGTCTTATTATATGAAAGTGTGGGATGATTATAAAATATCCATGGTGGAAGGGGGGAGTTAAGGATGAGATGAAAAATAACCAGAAGGAGAAGTCTAAGTTTTCTCCCTACACCCTAAGAGATGTGTCAATTTAGAAGTCCATTGCCCTATATACTGAAGGTAGCTTAAAGAAGAATATGACATTGTCATCTATGTAAAACAATATACCTTAAGGAGATTCTGAACTACCTAACCCCCAATACATAATCTATGCAAATCATCAGCTTCTTAAATCTCTTATGCAAACTATTATAAAGACCCAGCAGTTTAGCAGCTGCAGCTGCGTAAGTGTCGTCTGTGAGCCAGAAGCATTGGCAACAACTGGGAGCACATTAGAATTAAGCGAGAAAGTCAAATATTAACTGGGGAAGACTCTTGAGAGTCCCTTGGACTGCAAGGAGATCCAACCAGTCCATTCTGAAGGAGATCAGCCCTGGGATTTCTTTGGAAGGAATGATGCTGAAGCCGAAACTCCAGTACTTTGGCCACCTCATGTGAAGAGTTGACTCACTGGAAAAGACTCTGATGCTGGGAGGGATTGGGGGCAGGAGGAGAAGGGGACAACAGAGGATGAGATGGCTGGATGGCATCACTGACTCGATGGACGTGAGTCTGAGTGAACTCCGGGAGTTGGTGATGGACAGGGAGGCCTGGCGTGCTGCGATTCATGGGGTCGCAAAGAGTCGGACAGGACTGAGCGACTGAACTGAACTGAACTGAACTGATGGAATCTAGAAAGATGACACCAAGATCTTACATACAGGCAGCAAAGGAGACACAGACGACAAGAATAGACTTTTGCACTCAATGGGAGAAGGAGAGGGAGGGAGGATTTGAGAGAATAGCATTGAAACATATACACTGCCATACATAAAAGAGATAACCAGTGCAAGTTTGCTGCATGAAGCAGGACAAATAAAGCTGGTGCTCTGTGACAAACCAGAGGGATAGGCTAGAGGGGGAGGTGAGAGGGAGGTTCAGGATGGAAGGACACATGTATACCTAAGGCAAATTCATATTGATGTATGGCAAAAACCATCACAATATTGTAAAGTAATTACACTCCAATTAAAATAAGTAAATTAAAAAAAAAAAAAAAAAAACAAGAAACAGGATCTCAGGCACCATTCCAGATCTGCAGAGTCAGCATCTGCACGTGAAGAGGTACCCAGGTGAGTCTTGACAAACATTGAACTACAATACTGTTTCTCAGTGAGAGAGCAGCATTGAAGCTTATACATTACCATGTGTAAAACAAATAGCTAATGGGAAGTTGCGGTACAACATGGGGAGCTCAACTTTGCACTCTGTGACAACCTAGAGGGGTGGAATAGTGTAGGGGGATGAGAGGGAGGTTCAAGAGGGAGGGGACACATGTATACTTATGGCTGGTTTGCATTGTTGTATAGCAGAAACCAATACGACATTGTAAAGCAATATCCTCTGATTAAAATTAATTAAAACAACAACAACAACAACAAAAATCCCCTAATCATCAGAATCACCCATGATGGTGAATAAATTTACATCTTTCAGTCATACTCCAGACCTCCTGAACCAGAGCCCTCTGGGGCATGGCCTAGGAATTGGCATTTTTGTAAGAGCCAGCTAATACTCAAATCAGGCAAGTTGGTAACTGCTGCTTTAAAGGAGTTCTAGCTGGGTGGCTCAATGGTTCAAGAATCCACCTGTAATGCAGGAGATGCAGGTTCGATCCCTGGGTCAGGAAGATCCCTTAGAGGAGGAGATGGCAACCCACTCCAGTATTCTTGCCAGGAAAATCCCATGGACAGAGAAGCCTGGCAGACTACAGTATGTAGGGTCGCAAAGAGTTGGACATGACTGAGCACAGCACAGCACATCTAGCCATAGGAAAGCCTCTTCCCTTCTTAAAATGAAGAGTCTAAAGGGAGCAGGAGTACATGGGAAGGCAAGCATCAAGCCAGACAGGTAACAACCATCCCCTGACCTGTGCACACACCTCACAAAGGTCAAGGTTACAGGGTGGGAAAGGATGGCGGGCAGCGGGAACACCATCTAACCTGGGCATTCGCCACCAGTAGGTCGACACTCACTTCAGTGACTACCTTCACTTCCAAAGGGGAACAAAGGTTATTTTTTTTTCCCCATGATCATTGATTAATAGAATGAATATAATATTTTTACGTAAAGCATCAGTCCTATCTCAAACGTAATGAAATCACAAACAGGGCTTGTAAGGAAGATGGAATAAATTGTTCACAAGGGAAGCTTTGGCTTTAGAAGTTTGAACTGGGGTCTGCCATTCACAGGGCCTGATTGGTGAGCATGTGCTGCTCACTCACTCTAATTGAATGCATCCAGCCTGCCCTGGAAACACTGCTTTGTAGATCAACATCATTTACATGGATAACACGAAATCCAAGTAAACCACTATCTGACATACTGTTGCCCCAAAGAAATTCAAGATTCCCAAAAAGTGAGTTGTGAAGTTATGGGGAAGGTTTCCTCTGAAAAATTCTTTTGTTTGGTTTATTGCCTCAGTTTTACCATTCAGAAGCATCTTTATTTCATAGAAAAGAAAAAAAGGAGGACAGGTTAACTACCTGGTAATCATAATACCTGCCATTTGTTGAGTGCTTACTATGTGCCAATATGTGTTGCCTAAAGATACTATTATTACCATCATCATGCCTGTTTTAACCTCTGAGGCTCAAAGAAATGAAGCAACTTTCCCAAGTTCTTGCAACCAGAGCTGGAATTCACACACTGATTCCAAAGTTTGGGTTTTTAACCCCTGTGTTATGCTGCCTCCTTTTCTAAAACTCGCACAATTGGTAATGCCAGGGGCTGTCTTCATGTGATGGTAACTCTCTGGAAGCCCCCTTCAATCAGCAAAAATGCACTGAATGTTTACCAAATGCTGCACACATGCCCATTGCTGGGTACCCATAATCTCCACCCTCAAATATTCATAGGATTCACAGCTACATAGGCACATAAGTAAAATTAAACGTCAACTCACAAAGAAGAAAGCTAACAACTCTTTTCAGAGTGGAGAGCTTGGGACAGCTTCACAGAGGAGACATGCCTGAAAGATGAGCGAATGAGTGCCAGGTAGAGCAGACAACACTCGGGATCAACTATGCCGAAGTCTGAGCCTCACAGCAATCCAAGAAACTATTTTTGCTGCAAAGTCTGGGTAGGAGGACCAGCATTGAGCATGGCAGATACGCCCATTGTAGAGGGGATCTATTATTTCATCTTCTCCAGAGCTCTCTCTCCTGTTCATTGTTCCTTTCCCAACACTATCCATAACATTTCCACAAGACCTGCCAAGTTCTTTGGCCTCAAGTTACAATCAGTTGGTGGGATGGGAACTTGACCCAAGGAGGGGTCAATCAGAAGTCAAGAATGGCCTCTCTCTAGCTGGTACAACCATGATTTGAAAAAGTCAACACCTGTGACTGCCATGTTTCCTGCCACATGGAGTAAACTCATCCATCACAAGAGAGGGAAGCTAACACTTCCAGAGGAACCAAGTAGCAGAATAGTGGTCCTGCCTGCAATAATTCATCAGGCCCCGCTGCCCATAGCCCTTCCTGTGGTTGTTTAACCCTTGCTTGGATTCCATGTGCCAAAACTCCCTACTGTCCTTGGTAACTTCTAGTTGGGTTTCTGTCACTTTCAACCAAACCAAGGTATTCATGCTTCTTGGTTTCCAACAGATCATCAACTAGTGCCAATTATGGCTTCTCCTGTTCGCTCTAGATTTGAATCCATTCTGAAATATCTGCAGAGTATCTAGCATGTGTCAGTCCAAGTTATAACTAGAATGAGGTGATTGAGACATGCTCCAGGGCACTGAAATTTAGATTTGAATTTCAATGGATTGAGAGGGCCTTGAAAAGCTGTGTGAAGCTCTCAAACTTTGCAAAATAAAATAATAATAATCTCCATAATCATGTTATCAGTCAAATATGAACAGAAGGATGTCACATCATGCTGTCACTTAATTTTGGTTGAAAAATATGTGCTAAAAAAGGTGATTCATTTTTTATTTATCCTAAGATTTAGTGCAGAGTTATTAGCAAAACTGAAATTATATTAAATACATCAAACCCAATATAAAATAACTTAACTTTTCCAATGTTATAAATCTATCTTTCCATATTTTTACCCCTTCGTCTACAATGAAATCTTGGTCCCCTTTTAAAGGAGATTGACTCTCAGCAGGCTGTGAAGTGAAAGTCGCTCAGTCATGTCCAACTCCTTGCAACCCCGTCGACTATACAGTCAATGGAATTCTCCAGGTCAGAATACTGGAGTGGTTAGCCGTTCCCTTCTCCAGGGGATCTTTCCACCCCAGGGATTGAATCCAGGTCTCCCTGCAATCTCCCGCATTGCAGACAGATTCTTTACCAGCTGAGCCACCAGGGAAGCCCACAAATACTGGAGTGGGCAAGCTGACCCTCGTGTAAATTATCTTTGGATAAGTAGGGCCTCCTGCAGTTAAAATAAGCAATTACCAGACGGTGCATGATGGGAACATTTTGCTGCTTTCCAAGGATGAGAATTGACCGATTTCAACCAGTACTAATGGATCCTGGGGTTCCAGAGTCCCTACCCTCATGGAACTCTCAATCTAGCTGGAAGACTCAAACCTCTTCCAATCAAATCACAGCTTCTGTGGCCAAAGCTAGTGACAGAGGGAGAGATTCTCCAGGACCCCCATTAATCCTCTCTCTGCCTTCCCCTGCAAGTCCCCAGGCCCAAGCAGACGCCCTCCCTGAGGAGGCATTTTTACCATAGATGTACATTCCCCTAAAGTAGAGATCTGCAAATGTTTTCTGTAAAGGGCCAGATAGTAAATGTTTGAGGCTTTGCAGACCATATGTTACACCTGTTCAACTCTGCTGTTGTAGCACAAATGCAGTCAAAGACAATGTATAGACATATGGGCGTGGCTGTGTGACAATAAAACTTTATTTATAAAGACATGCTGCAGTCTGGATTTGGCCCCTGGGCCATAGAGTGCCAGCCCTTGCTCTAGGGCATTTGAGGGAACAGGGGTAGGCTGGTTTTAGACACCTGTCCCCTCCCCTGCAGGCTGTGTTTCCCATGCTCCTGAATCAGTCAGCAGCCAGCAGGTTAGCAGGACATTAGATGGTAGGAGAAAGAGCAAAGCCAGGAAATTTCCCTGTCCCTGTCCCCAGATTCAGTCAACCTCTCAGACAGCATCTCTGCCTTCTCCAAGGTTTCAGCCCCTACAAGACATGTGTGCCCCAGTTCCAGCTTCTTCTAGAAGCCCCAGCCCTGGGCTCTGCCAACCCCACTCCCTCCCTTTGTCCTTCCAGCCTTCCTGCTTTGGGTTTCAGCACAGTCCTCCACTTGGCTTCCAAAGCTTTTTCTTCTCCTGTGTTACTACACCTCTGTGTATATAAACTCCCTCAGTTTAAAAAACTTGGAGTAGTTTCTTTTCTATTTCTCAGCCCGCACCCCAGTTGGATCTGGCTAATCCAGGAGGCAATGATTATGCCTTTGTTCTCCAAAAGCAAAGAGTGCTGAGAAACATTGCTGGCTGGGCCTGAGCAGGTTTTAAAGATGCTATCCTTTCCTGGCTCTGTTGGAAGAAATAATGAGTTTAGCAGAGAAAGCACTTTGCTTTGAGAGTGAACCTTTCAGCAGTGCTTGACCTGAGCTGATGGATGGTGTGTGCAGGGAAAACTGCACCAGTTGGCTGCCGTGGAAAGGACATAGGAAGGGAGTGAGGAGGGAGGGCAGATGGGGGGAGAAGTGCTATCCTTAGAGGCTGCATGGACACCCCCACAGCCAGGTTCTGTTCTTTGCAAAAGAAAAATGTAACTACAATAACGCTATGTGTCATGGCACTATAATTAACAAAATGATCATAAGTACAAAGAAAGCTAAGCACTTTACATACTTATCTTGGTGTTTCCCAAACTTGTTTATTGACATTACAATTCTTGGACCCCACTGCAGTTTTATGACTCAGAGGTAAAGCCAAGAAGTTGCATTTTGAAAAACAGCAAAGTGACCAGCTGACCAAGTAAGCTGGGGACAAACTAACATTTCACATTACATCAAATCTGTGAAGTGTATACTCTTTTCCCCATATTATAGATGGGGAAACTAAAATGTAGGGAGGAAAGGGGGGCTTCAGAAGGGCCACACAGCTAGGGAAAGCAGCTGCTGCTAAGTCGCTTCAGTTGTGTCCGACTCTGTGTGACCCCCTAGACGGCAGCCCACCAGGCTCCCCCGTCCTTGGGAATAACAGAGCTTGATTCAAACCCAGGTCTGTTTCACTCCAAAGCCCAGAGGATTCATCCCAGATCATTGGCCACATCTGACCAGCTGGATGCTTTCTGTGCATCTTCGTCTCACAATAACCCTTTGGGGTGGGAGGTCATCATCCCAGGAATACCGAGGAGGTGGAATGGGGCTTTGACCCAGCTCCGTCCAGCCTCCTGTCCCGACCTTGACCCATCCTTCTTTTGGTCCCCAGTTCTCATCTGAATCCTGCTTCTCTACACTTTCAGGTCCACACCCAGCATCCAGTGGAATGTGGGCCAGCTGGCATTGTCCAGGCTCCCCCATCTCCAGGTCCATGTCCTGGGGCAGAAGATGAAGCAAACACGAATGAGAGGCCTGTAAGTGAGTGCCAAACCTGCCCCCTGTGTGAGCATGATCACATCCCTTCTACCCAAGCCCATGAAGGCGTCTCATTCCACAGACGAGGAAGCAGAGGCACCAAATTTAAGTCACTTGGGCACAAAGCCCAGGGTCGCACAGGTGGGACTGAATCCCAGACAGAGCGACTGCCAGGCCCACTGCTAGCCCGACAGTGTGATGCCTTGGTGGAGTGGAAGCAGCGCCAGGCCACGCGTTAGAGAACGCCATTCTGAAGTGAAGGAAACCAAGGTCAGTTTGCAAGTTCCTGCCGTGGCTCTCGGCTTTTATGGTGGTTCCTGAGCCTTTTCATAAAATCTCTCCTAAAGAGTCCAGCCTCATCTCAGCCCCACTACTGAGGATATAAGGAATAGGGTCTCCAAAGTAGAAACTCAAAAGAAATGAAGATATACACCCACAGATTTCCCATGAATGATTACAGCAGTGCTATTCATAAATGATCGAGAAGAGGAGGTGATGTAAGTGCCTATCAAGTGGTGAATAGAGACACAAATAGGTAAGTTACATACACACACTGGGAGACTACTCACAGTGAAAAGGTACAAAACACTAAGACGCGCTACCACGTGGATGAATCCTGAAAACATTGTGCTAAGTGAAAAACACAAAAAACCACATAACTGTGTGATCTCATTTATCTGAAATGTCCAGAAAACCATGGATACGCACCAGTGGTGGCTGGGGCTGGAGGTGATGATGAAGATTAACTGTAAATGCGCATAAAGGATCTTTGGGGATGGTAAAAATGATCTAAAACTGAACTCTGATAATGGTGTCAATGCTATACATTTGTTAAAAATCATTGAATGGTACACTTTAAATGGGTAAACTTTATAGTGTATAGATGATGCCTCAATAAAACTGCTTTTAAAAAAGGCTAAAAGGAGACCATTGTCACCCTTGAATCCAGTCACGTGGCCACAGCTTCTAGAAGCCACCCTGATCCTTCCCCCACAGAGCCCCTCCCTCCAATGGGGGTCTGGGATTTGTTTTCTTAAAGGAAGTAACATGTTCTTTGGTCCCCTCCAGACCCTCTCCCCTGGGCACTCTCCAAGGTTCCAAACAAGCCATGTATTGGAAGTCTCTCTCCAGATGGATCAGACAGTCCCTAGAAAACAAGGTCGCAGCAAGTGCTTTCAGTGTGTGTCTAGAGGCTTTTTGCTCACTGTGGGGGCAGCTGGCCAACCAGGCAGGGACCCAGGCCTGGTACTGGGGGGAGCAGTTCTCTCATGCAAGGTCAAGCAGAAGACACGTCTATTGGATTTCAGACACTAAGGTCAGGAGCAAACTTAACAAGAATGTGGGGCTTACGTCCTAGGAAAGGAGTTTATTCCTTATCTGTTGCTATGTAACACGGAGAAGGCACTGGCACCCCACTCTAGTGTTCTTGCCTGGAGAATCCCAGGGACGGGGGAGCCTGGTGGGCTGCCGTCTATGGGGTCGCACGGAGTCGGACACGACTGAAGCGACTTAGCAGCAGCAGCAGCAGCTATGTAACCAATTACCATAAAATGTAGCAGCTTGAAACATCAGATCATATCAGATCCGATCAGTCGCTCAGTCGTGTCCGACTCTTTGCAACCCCATGAATCGCAGCACACCAGGCCTCCCTGTCCATCACCAACTCCCAGAGTTCACTAAGACTCGCATCCATCGAGTCAGTGATGCCATCCAGCCATCTCATCCTCTGTCATCCCCTTCTCCTCCTGCCCCCAATCCCTCCCAGCATCAGAGTCTTTTCCAATGAGTCAACTCTTCGCATGACGTGGCCAAAGTACTGGAGTTTCAGCTTTAGCATTATTCCTTCCAAAAAAATCCCAGGGCTGATCTTCAGAATGGACTGGTTGGATCTCCTTGCAGTCCAAGGGACTCTCAAGAGTCTTCTCCAACACCACAGTTCAAAAGCATCAATTCTTCGGCGCTCAGCCTTCTTCACAGTCCAACTCTCACATCCATACATGACCACTGGAAAAACCATAGCCTTGACTAGACGAACCTTTGTTGGCAAAGTAATGTCTCTGCTTTTGAATATGCTATCTAGGTTGGTCATAACTTTCCTCCCAAGGAGTAAGCATCTTTTAATTTCATGGATGCAGTCACCATCTGCAGTGATTCTGGAGCCCAAAAAAATAAAGTCTGACACTGTTTCCACTGTTTCCCCATCTATTTCCCATGAAGTGGTGGGACCAGATGCCATGATCTTCGTTTTCTGAATGTTGAGCTTTAAGCCAACTTTTTCACTCTCCACTTTCACTTTCATCAAGAGGCTTTTGAGTTCCTCTTCACTTTCTACCATAAGGGTGGTGTCATCTGCATATCTGAGGTTATTGAGATTTCTCCCGGCAATCTTGATTCCAGCTTGTGTTTCTTCCAGGCCAGCGTTTCTCATGACGTACTCTGCATATAAGTTAAATAAACAGGGTGACAATATACAGCCTTGATGTACTCCTTTTCCTATTTGGAACCAGTCTGTTGTTCCATGTCCAGTTGTAACTGTTGCTTCCTGACCTGCATACAAATTTCTCAAGAGGCAGATCAGGTGGTCTGGTATTCCCATCTCTTGAAGAATTTTCCACAGTTTGTTGTGATCCACACAGTCAAAGGCTTTGGCATAGTCAATAAAGCAGAAATAGATGTTTTTCTGGAACTCTTGCTTTTTCCATGATCCAGCGGATGTTGGCAATTTGATCTCTGATTCCTCTGTCTTTTCTAAAACCAGCTTGAACATCAGGAAGTTCACAGTTCACATATTGCTGTAGCCTGGCTTGGAGAATTTTGAGCATTACTTTACTAGCATGTGAGATGTGTGCAATTGTGTGGTAGTTTGAGCATTCTTTGGCATTGCCTTTCTTTGGGATTGGATCACACGTTTCAATTTCTGTGGGTCAAGGAGTCTGGACATAGTTTAGCTAGGTCCTCTGCTCAGGGTCTCTCACAAGCTGTATTGAGGTGTTGGCCAGACTGGGGTGTCATCTGAAGACTCGACTGGGGAAGGATGTGATTCCAACCCCACATGGTTATTGGCAGGATTCAGTTCCATGAAAGACTGTTGGACTGAGGGTCTCAGCTCCTTGTGGAGTGTTGGCTGCTGGTCTCTCTCAATTCCTTGCCACTGGGCCCCTCCATATGGCTGTTGGCTTCATCAAAACATGCCAGCTAAGAAGGCAATAGGGAAAGAGCTGGCTACCAAGATAGAAGTCACAGTCTAATCCTGTGAGTAGACCTGTGCTCATGGTCTATTGGCTTGTTGTTGTTGTTCAGTCACTAGTCATGTCTGACTCTTTGCAACCCCGTGGACTGGAGCACGCCAGGCTTCCCTGTCCTTCACTATCTCCCGGAGTCTGTGCAAACTCATGTCCATTGTGTCAGTGATGCCATCCAACCAATTCATCCTCTGTTTCCCCATTCTCCTCCTGCCATTAATCTTTCCCAGCATCAGGGTCTTTTCCACTGAGTTGGCTCTTCGCATCAGGTGACCAAAACATTGGAGCTTCAGCTTGAGCATCAGTCCTTACAATGAATATTCAGAGTTGATTTCCTTTTGGTTTGACTGGTTTAACCTCTTTGCTATCCAAGGGGCTCTCAAGAGTCTTCTTCAGCACCACAATTTGAAACCATCAATTTGGCACTCAGCCTTCTTTATGATTCAGTTCTCACATCCATACATGACTACTGCTATGACTACATGACTTTGGTCAGCAAAGAAAGTAATTTGCTTCTAGCCCTAATCTATTGGCTAGAAGCAAGTTACTCCCTGGGAGGGGATTGTACAAGGACATGAGTACTAGAAGGAGGGGACCACTGAGGGACTTTTCAGAGGCTGACTGCCCAGAGAGCAAGATGGTGTAAGAAAAACAAGTAAACCAAATTAGTGTATTAGGTATAGTATAGACAGGGGGAAATATAGTAAGAAATGGGCTTCCCAGGTTGCACTAGTGGTGTAAAAAAAACCTACTTGTCAATGCAGGAGACCTATGACATGTGGGTTCAATCCCTGGGTTGGGAAGATCCCCTTGGGTAGGGCACAGCAACCCACTGAAATATCCTTGTCTGGAGAATCCCAGGGACAGAGGAGCCTAGTTGGCAACGTTCAGTGGAGTCATGAAGAATCAGACATGACTGAAGCAACTTAGCACACATAGTAAGGAATAGGGATGGGAAACATAGAGATATAAGGTTAAGTAATCAGTCAAGTCTTTGCTGAGAAGGCTGCTTTCCAGTAAAGAGTAGAAGGAGGTGATGGCATTTGTTGTTCAGTCTCTCAGTCATGTCTGACTCTGCAGCCCCATGAACTGCAGCACTCTGGGTTTCCCTGTACTTTGCCATCTCCCAGAGTTTGCTCAAACTCATATCCATTGAGTCCGTGATTCTATCCAACCATCTCATCCTCTGTCATCCCCTTCTCCTCCTGCCTTCTATCTTTCCCGGCGTCAGGGTCTTTTCCAATGAGTCAGCTCTTTGCATCAGGTGGCCAAAGTATTGGAGCTTCAGCTTCAGCATCAGCCCTTCCAATGAATATTCAGGGTTGATTTCCTTCAGGACTGATCGGTTTGATCTCTTTGCTTTCCAAGGCATAAGGCTGGCTAGAATCTGGGCACAGAGCCTTCTAAGCAGAGAGAACAGGAAGCGCAAAAGCCCTGAGGTGGAAGTAGGACTAGAGTATTGAGGACCACAGGAGTGCCTGGACTGAAGCGCAGAGAAGGTGACAAGTGATAACGCCAAGGAGGCAAAGGGAGGCTGGACCAAGAAGTCTTGTGGGTGAGATGGGAGCACTGCAGGGTTTTAAGTAGAGGAGTGAGCAGGCACTGGATGAAGCCTTGTCACAGGGAACCCCTGAATTCTCCTGCTACCCTCTGTCTACTACTCCTGCCAGGAAGGCTGGCTAGAGTCCAAACAGCCAGCTGGGTCCAGACAGACAGGAGCTCGAGCAGGACCAGGCACTTCCAGAGGTGGCCTGGGTTGCCATGGAAACAGGGGCTTCCAAAAACCTCCCGAGGGACTCCCGGGGCAGCAGCAGGCTGGGCTCATTTCTTGTAATCCAGCAGCATGAGGACATAAAGAAATCAATTTATTGGCACAAAGAGTCCTTTGGGCTCATGCAGTCACTGTACTTAGAACTCAGAGCTCCCCAGACCTCAGAGTGAAGTAGATTTGTGAGAGCTAACTTGGCGGAAGTGGGTTGCTCTGAAGGAGACTGGGTGGTCTCCCTGACACTCCATGAAGTAGAGCTAAGGCTCCATGAGGATGGCTCTGGGTTCACATCCAGCTGTCACCTGCCAGCTGTATGACTTCAGGCACAAGTCACTTAACGTCTCTGACCTGCATGCTCCTCTCGGCCCATTGTTTGGAACGATGGAAGAAGTTGATGCACATCTTGTGGCCACCTCCTCCTCCCATGTAGGACCGAAGCCTCTGCGTGCCCGGACCCTGACCACCCCCTCCCTCCTGAACCCTCTCCCTCGTGTCTTTCATATCTGTACCCAGGTGTCAGCTCCTGGTGAGGCTCTCCCTTCACCCCACATTTAAACTGCAATGTCTGGAATATCCAAATGTCTTATCAATCATGAAGAAGAGGCTATGCTTCATCAGTGACTAGGGAATGGCAAATTAAAACCACAAGGTACTTGGCCCCTTTGCAATCTATACATTTTCCTTTTTCTCTCCTCTCATCCACTCCTCAGCCCCCTGCAGTCCCACTACACGCTCTAAAGCAGCCCTTCAAGAAGACCACCAGTGACCTCAAGATCACTCAAGGTTACTGAGCCAGATTTAAATCCACTTTATGTCCTGCCTTTTCCATATCTTCACACATAGAATGAGATATAAGCTCTACGAATGCTTTGCAAGTGATCTCTTCCCAAGGCAAAAGTGAATGTCATGTCAAGGTCATAAGCAAACTCCTTTGGGACCATCCAAGATCTTTCTCTGCACACACACACACACACACCCTGGCCCCCAGCCCTCCAAGAAGCCAAACATCTCTGGATGTGAGAGACACCCCAAATGTCCTCAAGCTGGCCTCACTCTTGATCAGACACCTTAGGGTGAGCTTCACAAATCACTGTCTGGTTGGGTTTCTTCAGACAGTTGCCCACCAGCACTTACAGGCTGTGAGATGGAGCCCACAGCCTCCCCAGCCAGCCTCTCCAGGGCTCTCCTAAGTGTTTTCCCCTCAAAACCCCACTCAGCTCTTCCCCTCCGTGTCCCACGCTGGATAAAACAGACTATATGTTAGTCCCAGAAGCCAAAGTCATCTTTCATTCAGCAGTTATAGCCAACAAACTCAGGATGGACACAGGACTTCAGAACTGGATAAGACACAAGCCTCTGTGCTTCAATTTCTCTCTATGGAAGTGGTACTAATGACAATGCCTGCTTCACAGAGTACAGTGGAAAAGATTAAATGAGATCTGGCACAAAGCTCTGTAAATAGAAGGTGTTAAATAAACTGAAGTTCTGGTATATATCCTTAGAAGGAACAGGCTTATATGATTAATACATTCTCAGAGGGTGTCAGCTGAAGCTAAAGGCTCGCAAGGGCTGCAGAGCTGGCTCCGTGGCTGTGGACCATGGTCACTGCATCACTACCAAGTTCAAATGCACTACTGCTGCTGCTGCTGCTAAATCGCTTCAGTCATGTCTGACTCTGTGCAACCTCAAAGACAGCAGCCCACCAGGCTCCCCCATCCTTGGGATTCTCCAAACAAGAATACTGGAGTGGGTTGCCATTTCCTTCTCCAATGCATGAAAGTGAAAAGTCAAAGTGAAGTCACTCAGTCGTGTCCGACTCTTAGCGACCTCATGGACTACTGGGTACCAAATGCATCACACAAGGTTTGGCACTAATCATCATTTTATTACTACTACTATGACTTTAAACGAACATTTATTAAGCACAGTGGGCCAGCACTATTCTAAGTACTTGATTAATACATCTAATCCTCAAACAACCCTGTGAGATGAGTGTTATTATAATTTATTTTAATTACTATTAGCATAATCTTTCTCATTTACAAATATGGAAATGAAAGGAGGTTAATTTCTCTGAGGTATCTCAGAGAGTTACATAGCAGAGTTGGGGTTTGAACCCAGGCACTCAGACTCCCAAACTCTCAGTCATACTTATTATGTTTACACACCCTGCTTACCTCATTAGGTTGGGCAAGGATCAAATAGTAAAGTCCAAAAGCACAAGGACATTCAGTTGAAAACTGGTAAAATCAGTACTCAAGCAAAACTCATATTTAATCCAAAATTCACCTTGAAAATCCCTTATATCATCCATAAGGCATGGTTGTAAATACTACTGTACGACCTCACCCAGCCAGTTTATCCTCCAGCATTGAAACAGAATGCTGATCCTTTAGCAAAACACCGAAAAAGCACCTGGCTGGGGGTTGTTTTGCTGGGTGCTATCTAGGCCAAGCTTGCACGGTTTAATCCCACTAAATTAAATGGGTGCGTAATGCGGTTCCACCGTTGTGTGTGTGGATTTGCTGCATCATGACAATGCTGCCTAACCGTTACCTGTCTCTTACCATGCGTCAGGCAGCGCTCTGTGTTTCACACGGGTGGCTGCACTTAATCCATCAGTCCTGGGAGGCAGGTACTGTTATTGTGATTCTCATCTTACAGATGGGGAAACTGAGGCATGAGATTTCAAGCATTTGCCTGGCATCGTCCCACTGGATTTGAGCCCAGACACTCTGGCTCCAGGGGACATGCGACAAGCTGTCTCTCCAAGGATCCCCAGGTGAAGAGCTCCCCTCCCCCAGTTCCTTCCTCCCTGCCCCAGCTGCCTCCAAAGAGCCTGTTGGTCTCTGGGAAGAAGCAGTCTTGTTGAATCCTCTCTGAAAGCTAATTCAGCCATTTACTCTCAATTTGTAGCGGATGCTGTCGTCCCTCAGATTTCAAAGAAGATGAATGCATGGGTCAAATTGAATTAAAAAATTTAATTGAATAAGACAGAACCAGACAGCTTGATGGAAGACTTTGATCCGATAAAAGGAGAGTAGAAATACGTGCTCCTAAGGCTGGGGTGTGACGAGGAGCTGTCTGGACCTCGTCTAGCCTCCTCTCATCTGCAGGAAAACCAGTTATGCCAATTAAGGGTGAGATTGCCCTGGGGTGGTGTGGGGAAGACTGTTGCCAAGGCATTTACCAGATTACATGTCCCAAAACAGACTGGCAGCCCGCCCACCTTCCCGTCCGCCCCTGTCTCCAGATGAACCCGATTCTGAGCCCCTGCAAGTCCGGGACCTCATCTCAGACATCACAAGACCCCTGTGTCCTGGCCACTACAGGACCCTAAAAAAGAGGTATTAAGAAACAAAGAAAGATTAAACCAGCAGCCCATAGGGAGATCCCAGCCTACAGGTTTGCTATTTTAATTAGGAGACTTCCCATTTTAAAATCTATACTGCTATTTAAAGAATATATTAATATATTAATTAGTTAATATATAAATACATAATTAATATAAAGAATATTAAAGAAGCTACCAGGGGCTTCCCTGGTAGCTCTGCTGGTAAAGAATCTGCCTGCAACGCAGGAGACCCTGGTTCGATTCCGGGGTCAGGAAGATCCCCTGGAGAAGGGATAGGCTAGCCACTCCAGTATTCTTAGGCTTCCCTGGTGGCTCAGACAGTAAAGAACCTGTCTGCAATGCGGGAGACCTGGGTTCAATCCCTGGGTCAGGAAGATCCCCTGGAGAAGGCAATGGCAACCCACTCCAGTATTCTTGCCTAGAAAATTCCATGGATAAAGGAGGCTGGCAGGCTACAGTCCTTGGGGTCACAAAGACTCGAACATGACTGAGCAGCTCACACTTTTAAATACTAGTCAAAGTGAGGCCCATGAAACAGAAGCAACGGCACCAAGTGGGAACTTATCAGAAATGCAGAACCTCAGATCCCACCCTGGATATTCTGGACCAGAATTAATATTCTAATGTTAAAGTTTGACAAAACTTGCTTTAAAACAGTGGTCTTCACCCCTGGCTGCACTTCAGACTCATCTGAAGAGTTTTTAAAAACCCATACATTCAGCCACACTCCACCCCTTTCATTCAGAATCTCTAGGGGTCAGACCTAGGCATCTGTATATTTAAAGCTCCCAGGTGAGTCCAGAGGGTGACCAAGGTCAAGAACCAGTAGATTAAATCAGAATGTCCAGCAATACTGAATTCCTGTTCCCAAAAGGCAAAAGGGACCAGGGATGAGGAGGCATTCCCTAACCTCACCTGGCCTTGCCATGCATTTTCTTAATCTGCCAGGTACCACATGCCTGGGTTGCCTGACCTATTTACATACTTGATGTCCCTGAAGCTCATCTACTCCTGGGACCCTCTCCCTCCCTTCCCCATCTCTCCCTCTTTTAGGAAGGCCATTAACAAGATGCAGCCAAGCAATTTCTAATTAAGTAAATATGCATGCAATACATGCCCCAGAAATTCCACTCCTAGATTTACATCCAACAGAAGCAAATGCACATGCCCACAAAAAGATTTGTATGAAAACACTCAAAATATCATTTTTCATAATAGCTCAAACTGGAAACAACTCAAATGACCATCAGCAGAAAAAAGGATAAGAGAATTATGGTACACCCATTCAATGGAATACATCTCAGCAATAAAAGGGAACAAACTACTGATCTATGAAAAACATGGATGAATCTCAAAATTTTTCTTTATGCTGAGGGAAAAAAGCCAAACACAAAAGCGTACATGCTGGAGGAAGTTTCTATGAAACTCCTTTAAAATGCAAAACAAAGATATGGTGAAATAAGCTAGAATAGTGGTTGTCTCTGTGGTGGAAGGAGGATGATGACTGGAAAGGATCCTGACAGAACTTTCTGGAGTGGTGTGAATGTTCTGTGCCTTAACTTGGTTATGGTTGCATAGATATACACATTTGTCAGAACTCATCAAGCTATCCAGTTAAGATCTGTGTATTTTACTCTATGGGAATTTTACTTCGATAAAAAACATTTTTAACCACTAATTTTTCTTAAAAAGTTGTCAAGAGGAAGTGTGAGGTGGTGGAATATGTGTGAGCTTAGGAATTTGAGTCTTGACTCCTCTACTTTCAGCTTTAGAGATCTTAGGCAAGGGGGCAGGAGGTCTGTGGAATTGGGAACAATATCACCATCGTGAACACAATTGCTGAGCTGCCCAATTTCTTTCTCCCAAGCTGACTCTGACTGAAGAGGAATGAAAACCAAATATTCACTTTCCCAGCCTCCCTCATAGCTGGGAGTGGTCATATGATCAGATATCAAAACATATAGATAGATGTCAGAGATACTTTACATTTCTAGCTAAAAATAAACAGTTGTAGCTGGTTACATCCTTCTCTCTCCCTCCTTCTTACATTGAAAACAGATATGATACCTGGAGCAGGGGCAGCCCTCTTTTGACCATGAGACAACAAGCAATTAAAAAAAAGTTGAAGGAACTCAGAAATACTGTCCCTGACACATTGGTTTGGCTAAACCAAACTCAGGAGCTGCCTACCTCCAGACGTCTATGAAAGAAATAACTCCCTGTTTGCTTGGGCCTCTGTGAGTCAGGCTCTAAGTTCCTTATAGCTGAAAACATCCCTAGCTACCCACCAGCACAGACTTCTAGGAGGAGTGAGACTGATAATCTTCGTGAAATCATAAAATTAAACTGTGTGCCAGACACACATGTGGCGGTCATTGCATGTAAGTGCTGTCCTCCCAAGCCCCCTTGCAGGAATCTGGACCCTCTAACAGTGAGAACAGTATGATGTGTTGAAGTGGATTTTTCCTCCTAATTAATGAATAGGTAATGTAGGTATTTATAGTAGCCAAAATAATGTTCCCCCACCCAAAGATGGCCATATTCAAGTCCCTAGAACTTGTAAATATATGCTCATGACAAGAGAGGATTAAGATTGCAGGTGGAATTTTTTTTTAAGTTGCTCAGTCATGTCTGACTCTTTGCAACCCAATGGACTATACAGTCCGTGGAACTCTCCAGGCCAGAATACTGGAGTGGGTAGCCGTTCCCTTCTCCAGGGGATCTTCCCAACCCAGGGATTGAACCCAGGTCTCCCGCATTGCAGGCAGATTCTTTACCAGCTGAGCCACAAGGGAAGCCCAAGAATACTGGGAGTGGGTAGCCTATCCCTTCTCCAGGGGAATCTTCCCAACCCAGGAATTGAACCAGGGTCTCCTGCATTGCAGGTGGATTCTTTACCAACTGAGCTAGGAGGGGCGCAGATGGAATTAAGATTGCTCAATAGCTGATCTTGAGATGGGAGATTAATCCAGATTACATGGGTGGGCCCACTGGAATCACCGTGGTCTTTAAGTGTGGAAAAGGAAGGAGGGAAAGTGGATGTCAGAGGATGCTACGAGAGGAACAGTCACGTGAGCATCGCTGGTTTGAAGAGGGAAAGGGGCACAAGCCAAGGAATGTGCAGCCGATCTGGAAAAGGCAGGAAAGCAGTTTCTCTCATAGAGCTTCCAGGAGGAATGCAGCCCTGCCAGCACCTTGGCTTCAGCTCTGTGAGACCCATTTCAGATGTCTGACCTCCGTAACTGTAAGTTAATAAATCTGTGTTGTTTTACGCCATTCCGTTTGCGGTAACTTGTTACAGCAGCCGCAGGAAACTAATATAGCATGATTTGGAGGCTGAAGTGAACACAGCAAACAACTCCTGCTCCCAGCAGGATGGAGGAACTTCAAATGCTCCAGACAGAAAACACTTCTAAATCTTGATCTGGCTGGTAGTGTAGATACATGTTAACATGTGTAAAATTCTCTTTACTACATTTGCATTACACATCAATTAAAAAGTCGAAAAGTCACGGTGAATGTCCTAACCATACCTTTTCGAACAGTTACCCCTAAATCCCACAGACATGTCCGCAGCCTAGAAGAGGACAGGATGCTGCTTATGGAAGAGAAATGGCCCAACTGCACCATGAGGCCATAGGGACCTGGCAGGAGCCAGCTCAGTTAAGAGGCCTCCAGCCTCTGACTCTCCTCTCTACATGCCTGTAAGTCTGACCTTTATCTCACTTCTGCTAACACCGTTTCACAAGCATGTTGCCACTATTACCTAGGATGATTATACAACTCTGTTTGCCCAGAAAAGTCTTCAATTTGTACCTGTTGTCTCAGTGTAATTACTAACAGTGTGTCCCAGGTTGGCAGATGAATCATACAACCACCTAGCTTTAGCAAATTGTTGGAAAACCTACCCAGGGGAAGAAATCACAGCCCCTGCTACACCCCCCATCTCAGCCCTTCTAGGTTATGGTAAAAGAGGGAGGAACACGAAATCGCACTCACTGTTTGGGTCTGACCATGCTCACACCCTCTGCCCCACTGACCACACCGGCCTCATCAGCACAAGGATGAGCTCAGAACAGCCGGGGATGTGGATCTATAAAACCTCACTCACGTCCTGCCCCTGGCCCAAACCAAACTGCTCACTCCATCCTCCCTGGGCAAAATCCGCCTGCTTAAAAGCATCACGTGGGACCCATTCAAGGTAATTAACAACTTGCTCGATGTCTAAACCAGCTCCCTTCCCCGGATCTTTCCCCAACCTTGGGACTTATATGAAAGGTGGACAAATTTAGTTTCCATTTATCTTTGGGCTGAACTTTTTCTCTTGAGCTGGCTAAATGACATCCTGCCTTCTCAGGATCAGAAAACAGTCTATTTTGTGTTCAGCAACTCTGAGTCCCTGTGAGAGTCACCTTGCAGGAGTGGCCTGGTGAATCTGGCCCCATGACAGCTGGTTTCCCAGTGGCATGAAGGTGATTAGACTTCGATCTGTGGCTCAGCCACCTCCTAAGGCGAGAGGCATGCAATAGTGGTCTGTTAGGCTCAGCTGACAAATCAAAAACCAAACAGAGAGAGGGATGAGTCCAAATGATTCTGGTCTCCAGCCTTCAAGTTTTCCAGCCAAAGACACAGACATCATAGAATAAGGACAATCCATCCCATTCATTATGCCCTGTCTAAAGTCCTGACCTACAGAAACTGTGAGAGATAATAAAAATTAGTGTTATTTAAGTGTTGTGTTCTGGAATGATTTGCAACAGTTGATAACTAATAGAGAAAGAACCTAAATGATGGCATCTCATGCAGCAGCTAGATATAAAATCTTTTGGAAGGACTGGGATTGGTACTCTCTGAGGTGTGTATGCCTCTGGACAAATCACAGAATCCAGGAGAAAACTATTCCATGATGGGCTCAGTCAGTAACTCAAATAGGGCACCATGATGACAACTCCACTTGCAAAGGAAGGAGACGGAGAGAGGTCCTCCCAAGAAAATAACACTGGCAGACAAAAGCAATGTCAAATACAGTGACCTCAATGCTTATCTAACTCCCACTCCTGTTAGCTGCAGTGATGTCTTCTGCTGATGTCAAAATAGTTAGCCCATTACTATTAAAGATATCTGCCCTGATAGTTCCCATGGATGACTGTGCTAGGACAGTGAGTACCAATGCCATTGCCAAGGTCAGTCTCCTACTGAAGCTGAAACTCTTAATCGGTGCCTTAAGGTACATTTTTACCTTTTTATGGACATTTTATTTCATTTCTGGCCTTAGAAATCAACTATTATTCTGAATGGGCTGCATGACAGACTGTCCCATGAACAGTACCATGAAACTCATCAGCTTCTGCTCCAGTTACTGTGTTGGAACCCAGCACATGCTCCTTGGAGTCCTCTGATTTAGAAAGGTGGTTCTCAGCCTGGATTGCACTTTGGAATTACCTGAGGAGCTTTTCCAAGCAATACAGATGTCCAGATTTCACTCGACGCCTAATCCTAACCCTAAAGCGAGTCCTGAAGAGAGGAGATTGATTTGTATTTTTAAAGCTGCTACAGAAGATGCTAGAGGTACATTCAGGGTTGTGACCACTGGTTTGGAGTGAGATCAGTCCCTGAATCAGTTCCACTCGCTGAAGCTCTGCAAGGCCACTCTCGCACTACCGCAGCGGCCTTCCTACCATCGCCAGTAGCAAGCTCTGCCATTCCTCCTTCTGAACATCTCCAGGCCCTGCCCATCTGACTCCTGCTTCATTGCTATCCCTCAGCACGAGGCACCACCACCACATGTCCCGACCATTCTGGAAGCCTCCTCATTAGACCTCCCCTTCTCTCCTCACCCTACTCCCCACTTCCTTTTGTCCCCCTCTGGATGCTTCTCCACACAGCAGTCAGTGATATTTTTTTTTCTTCTTAATTGAAGGATAATTGCTTTACAGAATTTTGTTGTTTTCTGTCAAACAACCAGCGATCCTTTTAATACACAAAACAGACACTGCGTGCCTTGAATTAAAAACCATCAATGACTTCCAACTGGACTTGGAATCCAAACTCCTCATCATCAAGACATCGAGAGGGTCAGCACGGTCTCATTCCTGCTCCCGTCTTCGCCTCCTCTCCCGGCTTTGGTCACTAATCTCCAGTCCTCCTAGACCAGCCCCATGCAGCAGAAGTTTCTGGGTTACTGAAAATGTTCAATATCAACACTAGCAACAGGGGTCCTCTCAGCCACACGTGGTTACTGAAGACTTCAAATGTGAGTAATGCAAAAGCAAGCGAGAGGCCAATTTTTTTTTGAATTTTAGGTAATTTCCATTCATTTAAACTTAAATAGCCATGTGTGCTTAGTAGCTATCCTATTAGCACAGCACTTGGATTTCAAGCACGCCACGTTCTCTGCCTCCCAGGGGTTTAGAACAACAACTCTCTCTGCTTGGAATTAGACATTAGTGAGACGTGTTTCCCCAGAGGCAATCAGGGGCAAGCATGCCCATACTAGGAGGATGGAGAGGTAAGAGTCACAGGTGTCGCCTAACTGAGGGGGCGATCAGGGATGACTCAGACAGTAAATGACGGGGAATAATAAGGGGAGAGCCCCAGGCGCGGAGTTCAAGTCAGAGCAGTGCACAGATATGGATGGGCCACGTGTAAAATGGAAAAGCAAGTTGTGGATCGATGCATACACTTTGAGTCCATTGATACAAACTCAGAAACCAGCACAACCGGGACTCCCCTCGGGGTCCAGTGGCTAAGATTCCAAGCTCCCAACGCAGGGGGCCTGGATTCAACCCCTGGTCAGAGAACTAGATCCCACAAGCCACAGCTAAAGGTCCCACATGCTGTAACTTAGACTCAGTCAGCCAAATAAATTAAAAGAAAAAAAATTACACAAAATTCAAATTTTAAAAAAAGAAATCAGCACAGCTAAACAATATATTGCTTACAGCTACAAACATACTCAGTTCAGTTCAGTTCAGTCGCTCAGTCATGTCCGACTCTTTGCAACCCCATGAATCGCAGCATGCCAGGCCTCCCTGTCCATCACCAACTCCCGGAGTTCACTCAGACTCACGTCCATCGACTCAGTGATGCCATCCAGCCATCTCATCCTCTGTCATCCCCTTCTCCTCCTGCCTCCAATCCCTCCCAGTATCAGAGTCTTTTCCAATGAGTCAACTCTTCGCATGACGTGGCCAAAGTACTGGAGTTTCAGCTTTAGCATCATTCCTTCCAAAGAAATCCCAGGCCTGATCTCCTTCAGAATGGACTGGTTGGATCTCCTTGCAGTCTGAGGGACTCTCAAGAGTCTTCTCCAACACCACAGTTCAAAAGCATCAATTCTTCGGTGCTCAGCTTTCTTCACAGTCCAACTCTCACATCCATACATGACCACTGGAAAAACCATAGTCTTAACTAGACATACTAGGTAAAACCAAAAAAAAAAAAAAAAAGGCAACAGAATGATAGACTCAAAATTCACAATAATAGTGACTTCTGAGGGAAGAGAAGGAGGTAAGGGAGGGACAGTGCAGCCCACCCTGGGCACAGGCATGGGGTGCACGGCTGTGGAGAACTTCAAAACATTAAAACAAACTAAAACTCAGTCTGTTTTTTCCTTTCACCAAGCTCCAGCGTTTGTGGGATTTTCCAGGCAAGAGTACTGGGGTGGGGTGCCTTTATATGTGTATATAAATCCCATGGACGGAGGAGCCTGGTAGGCTGCAGTCCATGGGGTCTCAAAGAGTCAGACACGACTGAGCGACTTCACTTTCACTTTTCACTTTCATGCATTGGAGAAGAAAATGGCAACCCACTCCAGTATTCTTGCCTGGAGAATCCCAGGGATGGGGGAGCCTGGTGGCTGCCTTCTATGGGGTCCCACAGAGTCGGACACGACTGAAGCGATTTAGCAGCAGCAGTAGCAGCATATCAGATCAGATCAGATCAGTCGCTCAGTCATGTCCAACTCTTTTCGACCCCATGAATCGCAGCACACCAGGCCTCCCTGTCCATCACCATCTCCTGGAGTTCACTCAGACTCACGTCCATCGAGTCAGTGATGCCATCCAGCCATCTCATCCTCTGTCGTCCCCTTCTCCTCTTGCCCCCAATCCTTCCCAGCATCAGAGTCTTTTCCAATGAGTCAACTCTTCGCATGACGTGGCCAAAGTACTGGAGTTTCAGCTTTAGCATCATTCCTTCCAAAGAAATCCCAGGGCTGATCTCCTTCAGAATGGACTGGTTGAATCTCCTTGCAGTCCAAGGGACTCTCAAGAGGCTTCTCCAACACCACAGTTCAAAAGCATCAATTCTTCGGCGCTCAGCCTTCTTCACAGTCCAACTCTCACATCCATACATGACCACTGGAAAAACCATAGCCTTGACTAGACGAACCTTTGTTGGCAAAGTAATGTCTCTGCTTTTCAATATGCTATCTAGGTTGGTCATAACTTTCCTTCCAAGGAGTAAGCGTCTTTTAATTTCATGGCTGCAGTCACCATCTGTAGTGATTTTGGAGCCCAGAAAAATAAAGTCTGACACTGTTTCCACTGTTTCCCCATCTATTTCCCATTAAGTGGTGGGACCAGATGCCATGATCTTCGTTTTCTGAATGTTGAGCTTTAAGCCAACTTTTTCACTCTCCACTTTCACTTTCATCAAGAGGCTTTTGAGTTCCTCTTGACTTTCTGCCATAAGGGTGGTGTCATCTGTATATCTGAGGTTATTGAGATTTCTCCCGGCAATCTTGATTCCAGCTTGTGTTTCTTCCAGTCCAGCGTTTCTCATGATGTACTCTGCATAGAAGTTAAATAAACAGGGTGATGATATACAGCCTTGATGTACTCCTTTTCCTATTTGGAACCAGTCTGTTGTTCCATGTCCAGTTCTAACTGTTGCTTCCTGACCTGCATACAAATTTCTCAAGAGGCAGATCAGGTGTCTGGTATTCCCATCTCTTTCAGATTTTTCCACAGTTTGTTGTGATCTACACAGTCAAAGGCTTTGGCATAGTCAATAAAGCAGAAATAGATGTTTTTCTGGAACTCTCTTGCTTTTTCAGTGATCCAGCGGATGTTAGCAATTTGATCTCTGGTTCCTCTGCCTTTTCTAAAACCAGCTTGAACATCGGGAAATTCACGGTTCACAAATTGCTGAAGCCTGGCTTGGAGAATTTTGAGCATTACTTTACTAACGTGTGAGATGAGTGCAATTGTGCGGTAGTTTGAGCATTCTTTGGCATTGCCTTTCTTTGGGATCGGAATGAAAACTGACTTTTTCCAGTCCTGTGGCCACTGCTGAGTTTTCCAAATTTGCTGCCATATTGAGTGCAGCACTTTCACAGCATCGTCTTTCAGGATTTGGAATAGCTCAACTGGAATTCCATCACCTCCACTAGCTTTGTTCATAGTGATGCTTTCTAAGGCCCACTTGACTTCACACTCCAGGATGTCTGGCTCTGGGTCAGTGATCACACCATCGTGATTATCTGGGTCGTGAAGATCTTTTTTGTACAGTTCTTCTGTGTATTCTTGCCATCTCTTCTTAATATCTTCTGCTTCTGTTAGGTCCATACCATTTCTGTCCTTTATCGAGCCATCTTTGCATGAAATGTTCCTTTGGTATCTCTGATTTTCTTGAAGAGATCCCTAGTATTTCCCATTCTGTTGTTTTCCTCTATTTCTTTGCATTGATCGCTGAAGAAGGCTTTCTTATCTCTTCTTGCTATTCTTTGGAACTCTGCATTCAGATGTTTATATCTTTCCTTTTCTCCTTTGCTTTTCGCTTCTCTTCTTTTCACAGCTATTCGTAAGGCCTCCCCAGACAGCCATTTTGCTTTTTTGCATTTCTTTTCCATGGGGATGGTCTTGATCCCTGTCTCCTGTACAATGTCATGAACCTCATTCCATAGTTCATCAGGCACTCTATCTATCAGATCTAGGCCCTTAAATCTATTTCTCACTTCCACTGTATAATCATAAGGGATATACATACATACATATATATGTATGTGTAAACTTCAAATTTTCACATTTTATCCCTTATACTTTGAGCCAGTTATCAATTTTTTTTTGTTTGTTTTCGTTTTGATCTCTCAGCTCCAAATCCATTCTTCTCTCACTTGTTTTGGGATTTTGGAGCTGGGACTGGAAACATTTCTCAGCTGACACAATGTTGCCTGTCAGTAGAAGGTGCTGGAGGGACACTGCAGAAGGAAGGAGCTTGCTTCCTTTCCCTGGTTCCAGCAGGAGGTGTTCCAGGGGGTTTCAGGAGGCCCCCAGGAGGCTTCCCTGTGAGTTCTGCTGGTCCTGACTGATCATTTGCTGCCACCAGCCCTGTCGTGCAAGTACATGAGTGAACTGTGTAGTGAACCTCAGCCCTTCCTCTCCCCTAGTCTAAAAGCAGCATCTTCCAATCTGTTCCTTCCTTGGTGTGGTAGGTGGAATTCTAAGGATTCCCCCTTGTGTCCCTGCCCTGTATAATCCTTATGACAAATCCTGTGGTTAGATAGTATTTTATGGCATAAACCATAATTGCCTGACCTAATCACATGAGCCCTTTTAAGTCTGGGTCTACAGGTCAGAGACAGGGAAAAATAAAGATTCAAAGCACAGAGGATCTAACCTGCTATTGCTGGCTTGAGGATAGATGGGGCCACTTGGCAAGGATGTGAGTGGCAGCTAGGAGCTGAGGGTGGCCCCCAGCTGAGAGGCAGCAGGAAATAAAGACATCAGTCCTACAAACAACTACGAGGAATTGAACTCAGCCAAGAACCAGAATGAGCCTCCATATGAGAAGTCAGTCCTGCAGACACCTTGATGCAGTCTTGCTATATCCTAGGCAAAGAACTGATAACCTACATAATTGTGAGCTAACAAATAAATGCTTTTTTTTTAAAAATATATATATTCTTTATTGTGGTAAAATACACATAATATAAAATTTACCATTGCAACCATTTTTAAGTGTACAGACCAGTGGGATTAAATACATTCACATTGTTGTACAACCATCTCCCCCATCCACTTGCAAAACTTTTCATCATCCCAAACTGAAACTCTGAACCTATTAAATAATAAATCCTCATGCCTTCTCCTTCTAGCCTCTGGCAACCAATATTCTTTCTGTCTCTATGAATCTGACTATTAGATACTTCACATCAGTGGGGTCATACACTATTTGTCCTTCTGCAACTGAACTTATTTCACTTAACGTATTTTCGAGGTTGCTGTATCATGAGTCCTATGTAAGAGCCTTCCTTTTGAAGGCTGAAGAATATTCCATAGTATAGTTCGTTATACCACGTCTTGTTTAGCCATTCATCTATTGATGGATGCTGGGGTTGCTTTCACTTTTTGGCTACTGTGAATAATGCTGCTATGAAAATAGGTACACAAATATCTCTAAGTCTTTATTTTCAATTATTTGGGGTATACACCCAGAAGGAGAATTGCTGGATCATATGGTAATTCTATGTCTAATTTTTTGAAGAATCACCATACTGTTTTCCATGGCAGCTAAAGAGGTTGTTTTAAACTGTTGCTGCTGCTGCTGCTGCTGCGTCGCTTCAGTCATGACCAACTCTATGCAACCCCATAGATGGCAGCCCACCAGGCTCCTCCATCACTGGGACTCTCCAGGCAAGAACACTGGAGTGGGTTGCCATTTCCTTCTCCAATGTATAAAAGTGAAAAGTGAAAGTGAAGTCGTGTCCGACTCTTAGCGACCCCATGGACTGCAGCCCACCAGGCTCCTCCGTCCATGGGATTTTCCAGGCAAGAGTATTGGAGTGGGTTGCCATTGCCTTCTTGCTAATTTGTTATTCAGCAATAGAAAACTAATACACTTGCGTATTCTCTCTCAGCTCAAGAAATCATAACTGCTTCCATCTACTAGTCCCTTATTGTTTACAGTTTCTTTACCCCTCTTTGTAGTTAATCCCTTCTTGTAGTTAATAATTTTTAATAAAATTTTCCCTATACAAATTACTGATGTGGTATTTGTCATCTGAGTGGTCCCTGGTGGGCAGAATCATTAATAAACTTTGTGTTCTACAGGGAAGTTAATTTGTTTATTTTTTTATTGAGGTACAATTGATTTACCATGCTTGGTTAGTTTCTGGTATACAGCAAAGTGAATCAGTTATACATATATATTCTTTTTCATATTCTTTTCCATTATGGTTTATTACAAGATATTGAATATAGTTCCCTGTGCTCTGCAGTAGGATTTTGTTGTTTATCTATTTTATATATATTAATAGTAGTTCATATCTGTTAATCCCAAACTCCTAATTTATTCCTCCCCTCTCCCCTTCCCTCTTTGGCCCTTTGATAACCATAGTTTGTTTCCTATGTCTGTAAACCTGTTTTTGTTTTGTAAATATGTTCCTTTGTATCATTTTTTTAGATTCCACATATAAGTTACATCATATTATATTTGTGTTTGTCTGACTTACTTCACTTAGTATGATAATCTCTAGGTCCATTCTTATTGCTGCAAATGGCATTATTTCATTCTTTATTATGGCTGAGTAGTATTGCACTTATACACACACACACACACATATATATACATAAAACACATTTTCTTTATCCATTCATCTGTCGATGGACACTTAGGTTGCTTCCTCGTCTTGGCTATTGTAAACAGTGCTGCTGTGACCACTGTGGTTCATGTACCTTTTACATGGAAGTTAATTTGAAGAATTAGTTACACAGTCAGTCTTTAACATACACAGCAGACTCAGTGACATCTTCTTATTTTCAGTTGTAAATTAGTAACAGTTTAAATTAGTTTGGGTTTGTTTCAGGTACATTTCATATCTCTAATCTCTCTGAGTTTGTCACTTCTGTCCTTCTATCTGACAACTTGGAGTTTTTATTTGTGTTTAAAATTTAAACAGTGAAAAAAATTTTTTGAAAAAAAAATTCACAAAGGTTAAATTTTTTAGTATTTCCAATTTCTGATAAATATATTAAATATTTTTTAATTTGAATAATGCATTTAAAATAGAAATGTATTTCTTTTTTAATTGTTTATTCTAAATCTAAATATGAATCAGAAAAATTTTTACTAAGTAGTAAATGATCCTTACTCAAAGTAGCTTTGTTGAATAAAAGAGGGAAGTAGTATAAAATAATATACCCTGAGTGTAAAATATCAGGTGTGCCACTGGGGAGTACACTCAGTGACGGTAACATTAGATTTGTCCTCATTCTATTGTTTATTCAATATATTAAAGCAATTTGAAGTCAAACAGCACAAAGAAATACAGAATAGGTCTAATTTTAGTTGCAAAATTCCCTTCTCTAATCATGTCCTCCCTAACTTAATTTCCTTCAACCTTTCTGTGCAGACTTTATTTTGAGCTTTCCTCTTAAGACAAAACAGCAGTACTGGGAATTTAAGTTCCTTAAACCTCTTTTTGGCTGCTTGTTCTAAAATTAAACGATGAAAGCACTAAATTCCCCCAAAGAGAAAGAGCTGAGGCGTGTAGGGACCTTTTCCTTCACAGAGCTTCCAGCCACGGTCCCTGTGACTGGGGGCTTCCCCCGCCTGTGACTGTCTTCCAAGATCTTTCTGAAGACCCACATGCCTACCAGGCTATGAACCCCAGGGCGGGCACACAGGGGCACTGATTCCCAAACAAAGTGCCACATATTGACCAGCTACCATGGCAACGCGAGCTGAGCCACGCCTGCTGGACTCCACAGGGAGGAGGGTTATCGACTCTCTCCTGCATAATTCGCCTTCCTGCCAGTGCTGCATACTTACTCCACAGCATACCGAGCAGAAAAGGGCCCCTGAATCATCGATGCTTGGATTCATAACTAAGGGAGCACCTCGGTGTCAGCTCAGGTGCTCTTTAGAATTGCACTGATCTGTGGCATTTCTTTGGAGGGAATGATGCTGAAGCTGAAACTCCAGTACTTTGGCCACCTCATGCAAAGAGTTGATTCATTGGAAAAGATTCTAATGCTGGGAGGGATTGGGGGCAGGAGGAGAAGGGGATGACAGAGGATGAGATGGCTGGATGGCATCACTGACTCGATGGACGTGAGTCTGAGTGAACTCCGGGGGTTGGTGATAGACAGGGAGGCCTGGCGTGCTGCCGTTCATGGGGGCGCAAAGAGTCGGACACGACTGAGCAACTGAACTGAACTGAACTGATGGCATAAAACGGAGAAGGCAATGGCACCCCACTCCAGTACTCTTGCCTGGAAAATCCCATGGACGGAGGAGCCTGGTAGGCTGCAGTCCATGGGGTCGCTAAGAGTCGGACACAACTGAGCGAATTCACTTTCACTTTTCACTTTCATGCATTGGAGAAGGAAATGGCAACTCACTCCAGTGTTCTTGCCTGGAGAATCCCAGGGACAGGGGAGCCTGGTGGGCTTCTGTCTATGGGGTCGCACAAAGTCGGACACGACTGAAGCGACTTAGCAGCAGCAGCAGCATGGCATGAAAGGGCTTCCCAAGTGGCACTTGTGGTAAAGAACCCACCTGCCAATGCAAGAGACGTAAGAGACGCAGGTTCAATCCCTGGGTCAGGAAG
Source organism: Bos grunniens (assembly GCF_055505025.1). Lineage (NCBI taxonomy): Eukaryota > Metazoa > Chordata > Mammalia > Artiodactyla > Bovidae > Bos > Bos grunniens. The sequence continues at coordinate 25,233,205 of NC_141189.1, forward strand.
ATTCCTGGAGGAAGGCATGGCAACCAACTCCCGTGTCCTTGCCTGGGGATTCCCCATGGACAGAGAAGCTTGGCAGACAACAGCTCACAGGGTCTCAGAGTAGGACAACTGAAGCAACAGAGCACACACATGCATGTGTATGAAAATACCCAAGGCTAGGACTGCATTCAAGTATTTAAAAGATGTCCCGCCAGGTGAGTTTCAAGCAGTTAGGAACGACTTAAGTGGTAAAGTTAAGAAACAGTTAAGATCCACTGCTGTATACAGCATGAGCAGAGTTTACAGGAGGACGACCAAGGGATTTCAGACACAAGATGCTAATCTCACCCAGAGACAGGAACCCTGCAATGCAATCATATTTTTCACCTATCAGATTGGCAAAGATCAAAAGTTTGGTACTTGTAGACAAAGGGCTAATTCCTCTGGATTATAAAGTACTACTACAGATAGATAATAAAAAGACCAATAATCCAATTCAATAGGAAAAGGGCAGAGAAAACAGATAGCTGACACAAAGGTAAATACGAATGACTCAAGAATATGAAAAGATGATCTTTTCATATGTAACCAAAAAATCTAATCAAATAGTTTGGTAGTAGTCTGATAAGGTCATCCAGGAGCAGGCTGGTGAGAAGACAGACAGATAGGGCCCTATGCAGACAATATCTATAACATGACAAGTGCAATTACTCTTTGAGCCATCAATGCCTCTCCTAGGAATCTAACCATCTGATGTAATTGCACATGTGTGAAAAGATTTCAGTACAAGAATATTCATTTTTTCAGTGCTGTCTGTAGCAGCAAAAGATCAGAAATAACCCATTTCCCAACAGAAGTGAAGTGAAGTGAAATAAAAGTCACTGAGTCATGTCTGACTCTTTGTGACTCCATGCACTGTAGCCCGCCAGGCTCCCTGTCCACGAGAATTCTCCAGGAAAGAATGCCGGAGTGGTTTGCCATGCCCTCCTTCAGGGAATCTTCCCAATCCAGGGATCGAATCCAGGTCTTCTGCATTGCAGGCAGATTCTTTACCATCTGAGCCACCAGGGAAGCCCATTTCCCAACAGAAGACCAGTTAAATCAGAGTAGAGCCATATAGTAGAATATTCTACTAGACAACCATTTAAATGAAAGAAAGGTCTTATCCATAAAACAATCCCAAGACATTTTATTAAATGAAAAAAATTACAAGGTGAAAAATAGCGTGTGATTAATGACAATATTATTTTCACTACTAATCACTTTTCTCAATTTATACTTTAGATTTTAAAATAAATATTTAACTATTATAAAATAATAAGCTTCTATTTTAAAGATTGTTGATCTTGTTATTGCTCAGTCACTAAGTAGAGTCCAATTCTTTGAGACCCCATGGACTGCAGTACACCAGGATTCTCTGTGCTCCACCATCTCCCGGAGTTTGTTCACATTCATATCCATTGAGTCGACCACGCTATCTAACCACCTCATCCTCTGCCACCCCCTTCTCCTTTTGCCCTCAATCTTTCCCAGCATAGGGGTCTTTTCCAATGAGTCATCTGTTTGTATCAGGTGGCCAAAGTATTGAAGCTTCAGCTTCAGAATCAATACTTCCAATGAATATTCAGGGTTGACTTCCTTTAGAATTGATTCATTTGATCTTCTTGCTGTCTGAGGGACTCTCAAAAGTCCTCCAGCACCATAATTCAAAAGCATCGATTCTTTGGCTCTCAGCCTTCTTCATGGTCCGATCTCATGTATACACGTGACTACTGGGTAAACCATAGCTTTGACTATACAGACCTTTGTGGCAAAGTGATATCTCTGCTTTTCAATATGCTGTCTAGGTTTGTTATAGCTTTCCTTCCGAGGAGTAAGCATCTTCTAATTTCATGGCTGCAGTCACTGTCCACGGTGATTTTGGAGCCCAAGGAAAGAAAATCTGTCACTGCTTCCAAATTTCCTCCTTCTATTTGCCAGGAAGTAATAATATTTTTAATGTTGAGTTTCAAGTTTTTCACTCTTTTCCACCTTCATCAAGAGGCTCTTTAGTTCCTCTTCACTGTCATTAGAGTGGGATCATCTGCATATCCGAGGTTGTTGCTATTTCTCCCAACAATCTTGATTACAGCCTGTGCTTCATCCAGCCCAGCATTTCACACGATGTACTCCGTATATAAGTTAAGTAACCAAAGTGACAACATACAGCTTTGTCACACTACTTTCCAAATTTTGAACCAGTCCATTGTTCCATGTCCAGTTCTAACTGTTGCTTCTTGACCCACATACAGGTTACTCAGGAGACAGGAAAGGTGGTCTGGTACTCTCATCTCTTTAAGAATTTTCCACAGCAAGTTGTGATCCACACAGTCAAAGGTTTTGACACAGTTGAGGAAGAAGAAGTTGATCTTTTTCTGGAACTCCTTTGCTTTCTCCATGATCCAACAAATGTTGGCAATTTGATCTCTGGTACTTGTGCATCCGGAAGTTCTTGGTTCACGTACTGCTGAAACCTAGCTTGAAGGATTTTGAGCATAATCTTGCTAGTATGTGAAATGAGCACAATTGTATGGTAGTTCAAACATTCTTTAGCATTTCCCTTATTTGGAATTGGAATGAAAACTGACCTTTTCCAGTCCTGTGGCCCCTGTTGTGCTTTCCAATTTGCTGACATATTGAGTGCAGCACCTTAACAGGATCATCTTTGGGGATTTTAAATAGCTCAGCTGGAATTCCATCACCTTCACCAGCTTTGTTCATAGTAATGCTTCCTAAGACCCACTTGACCTCACACTCCAGGATGTCCAGCTGTAGATGAATGACCACACCATTGTGGTTTTCCTGTTTATTAAGACCTTTCTTATATTAGAAGTTCTGTGTGTTCTTGCCACCTCTTTTTAATCTGTTCTGCTCCTGTTGGTTCTTATCATTTATGTCCTTTATCATGCACATCCTTGCATGAAATATTCCCTTGAAATCTTCAATTTTCTTGAAGAGATCTTTAAGTCTTTCCCATTCTATTATTTCCCTTTATTTCTTTGCATTGTTCATTGAAGAAGACCTTCTTATCTCTCCTTGCTGTTCTCTGCAATTCTGCATTCAGTTGGGTATATCTTTCCATTTCTCCTTTGCCTTTCACTTCTCTTCTTTCCTCAGCTATTTGTAAAGCCTTCTCAGACAATCACTTTGCCATCTTGCACTTCTTTTTCTTTGGGATGGTTTTAGACAGACTCCTGTACAATATTATGAACCTCTGTCCATAGTTCTTCAGGGACTCTGTCTACTAGATCTACTCCCTTTAAACTGTTCATTACCTTCACTGTATAATCATAAGGGATTTCATTTAGGTCATACCTGAATGGCCTAGTGGTTTTCCCTACTTTGTTCAATTTAAGCCTGAATTTTGTAGTAAGGAGTTCATGATCTGAGCCATAGTCAGCTCTCAGTCTTGTTTTTGCTGACTATATACAGCTTCTCCATCTTTGGCTACAAGAACATAATCAATCTGATATTGGTATTCACCATCTGTTGATGTCCATGTGTAGAGTCATCTCTTGGGTTGTTGAAAAAGAATGTTTGCTATGACCAGTGTGTTCCATTGAAAAATTCTGTTAGACTTTGCCCTGCTTTATTTTGTACTCCAAGGCCAAACTTGCCTGTTATTCCAGTTATCTCTTGACTTTTTACTTTTGCAGTCTAATCTCCTATGATGAAAATGAAAACTTTTTTTTTTATGTTAGTGAAGATTCCCTGCAGAAGATAATTGCAACCTACTCCAATATTCTTGCCTGGGAAATCCCATGGATAGAAGAACTGGCAGGCCTCAGTCCACTGGGTTGCAAAAGAGTTGGGACACAATTTAGTGACTAAACAGCAAAAACATAGAAGGTGTTTTAGGTCTTCATAGAACTGGTCTTCAGCTTCTTCAGCATCAGTGGTTGGGGCATAAACTTGGATTGTGATTTTGAATGGTTTGCCTTGGAAATGAAATGACATCATTCTGTCATTTTTGAAAGTGTACCTGAGTACTGCATTTCACACTCTTCTGTTGACTATGAGGGCTACTCCATTTCTTCTAAAGGATTCTTACCCACAGTAGTAGATATAACCGTCACCTGAATTATATTCACCCATTCCTGTCCATTTTAGTTCACTGATTTCTAAGATGTCAGTATTCACTCTTGCCTCCTGCTTGACCACGTCCAATTTACCATGATTCATGGACCTAACATTCCAAGTTTCTATGCAATATTGTTCTTTACAGCATCGGACTTTATTTTCACCACCAGACACATCCACAGCTGAGCATTGTTTCTGCTTTGGCCCAGCCACTTCTTTCTTTCTGGATCTATTAGTAATTACCCTCTGTTCTTCCCTAGTAGCATATTGGACACCTTCTGACCGGGGAGTAGGAAGGGTGTCTCATCTTCTAGTGTCATATCTTTTTGCCTTTTCTTACTGTTCAGGGGGTTCTCCAGGCAAGAATACTGGAATGGCTTGCCGTTTCACTCTCCACCAGTGGACCACATTTTGTCAGAACGCTTCGCTATGCCCTGTCTGTCTTGGGGGACCCTGGATGGCATGACTCATAGTTTCATTGAGTTACACAAGCCCTTTTGCCATGACAAGATTGCGATCCATGAAGGGGATACTCTAATTCAGTATATGCATGTATAGCATATGTATACTTGCATTATACACATAATTCTGGAAAGGTGCAAATACAAAGATCATTGGTTATGGGGCAGAGGATCTGAATAGACACTTTTACAAAGAAGACATACAATTTTAAGTCAATTTAAAGTTTGAAAATAAAACAGAAAGTTAACAAGCATAACCAGAGGAACATATAAGTACTTGGAAGCAAGGTCATTAATTTTCCAGATTCTACAGGAATGGGCTATAATATAACGGCAACGGAGAAGAAAAATGTGTCTCGAAGAAGGACATGACAGAATGGAGATGCTGGGGACTGAACCCAGAACCTCATGCATGCTGAGCATGTGCTTTACCACTGAGCTACAGCCTCACCTCACACACTGCTCCTCTTTAAAAATAGCTTCATGACAACCTAGATGTCCAGTGACAGATGAGTGGATAAGAAAGCTGTGGTACATATACACAATGGACTATTACTCAGCTATTAAAAAGGATGCATTTGAATCAGTTCTAATGAGGTGGATGAAACTGGAGCTTATTATACAGAGCGAAGTAAGTCAGAAAGAAAAACACCAATACAGTACATTAACACATATATATGGAATTTAGAAAGATGGTAACGATGAACTTGTATATGAGACGGCAAACAAGACCCAGATGTAGAGAACAGACTTGTGGACTCTGTGGGAGAGGGTGAGGGTGGGATGATTTGAGAGAATAGCATTGAAACATGTATATTAACATATGTGAAATAGATCACCAGTCCAGGTTCGATGCATGAGACAGGGTGCTCAGGGCTGGTGCACTGGGATGACCCTGAGGGATGGGATGGGGAAGGAGGTGGGGGGGGTGGTGCCAGGATGGGGAACACATGTACACCCATGGCTGATTCCTGTCAATGTATGGCAAAAACTACTAAAATATAGTGAAGTAATTAGCCTCCAATTAAAATAAAAAAGACCAAGCACACACCAAAAAAATAAAAATAGCTTCATGAAATAAAATGAATACATTCCCTTTTAAAAAAAACTGATTACAGTGGTGACCAGTTTTTTTTTTAAGAAAAGGCAGGCACAGAGGGTATGTAGGGGGCAGATTTGGGGAATTTGGAGTGAAAAGAAATTTACTTTTCTTCCTATGCCTTTTGTACTATTTGCATCTTTTATCATGCAAGCATGGCCTACATAAAACAAATAAAGATGTAAAATAAAAGAGAAAATTAAATGTTAAACAAAACCACTTTTCTGCAACAAGGCCTACATTTTATAGATGGAAATCTGAGGCCAAAAGGGGAGGGCCTCCTCTGCCCACAAAGCTTCCAGCCCCTCTCCCGGCTCCCTCTGTCCCCACCAAGCTCCCTCTGAGCCCAGAATCCTTCTCTCTTCCCTGGGTTAAAGCACTGACCACACCTTGTTGCCATCATTTCCATGCTTTGCCCATCTCTGCACCCTCAGTACCCAGATCAAGGAATCCATCATTTTTATTCATCTTGCAACCAATATTTGTTGAGACATTCTGGCTAAGAGCCAAGAGTTCACTGAATAAACTCATGGTCAAAGTCCCTCCTGGCCTTGTAGACAGAGCTGCTATATACAGCCACAGAGGCTGTGCATTATAGAATTTTAGGAAGTGCCACTCACATAGACTATTACTTAACTGGTACCCCTGGATTTGTGCAGTACACAACCTGTCTATACCTAGTGGCACTGTCCATGTGTCCAATAGTCCAGGGGAGAAGACAAGTTAAATAAAGCAGCATGCTGCTAAGTCACTTCAGTCGTGTCCGACTCTGTGCGACCTCATAGGCAGCAGCCCACCAGGCTCCCCCGTCCCTGGGATCCTCCAAGCAGGAACACTGGAGTGGGTTGCCATTTCCTTCTCCAATGCATGAAAGTGAAAAGTGAAAGTGAAGTTGCTCGGTCGTGTCCGACTCTTGGTGACCCCATGGACTGCGGCCCATCAGGCTCCTCCATCCATGGGATTCTCCAGGCAAGAGCACTGGAGTGGGGTGCCATTGCCTTCTCCAATAAAGCAGCATGTATTTCTTTTTATTGGAATCAGGGCAATGAAAGAAAAAAACTAGGTGTATGAGAGAAAACAAAAAGAGGGAACTATTTTGAGCTTCACATAAGTCATTCTGAGAAAGTCATTTTTAAACTAGAAATTGTATTAGTTAGGAATTTTATTTAGTTGCTAGGAACAACTTAGTAGCTTTAACAAAACAGTTTCCTTTTTCTCTCATTCCATGAAAAGCCATAATAAACACAGGACAGATTTGATAACTCCACCAGTTATCAGGAGTCCAGCTTCCTTCTGTCTTTCTGCTTCACATTCCTTAATATGTGACTTTCATTCTCAAGGTTGCCTCATAGTCCAAAATGATTGCTAGAGCACCAGCCACCAAATCTACATCACAGACAACAGGACAGGGCAAGAGCATTAAAAAATTAAGGGACTACACCTCCACCTACTTAAGGAGCTGTGTCTTATAGAACATTCCATTTCTATCTCATTGGCCAAAAGTTGGTCATATGAACATATCATACTGCAAGAGAGGCTGGGAAATGCAGTCTCTAAGGTATTTCCCAGAGTTGTTACTAAAAGGGGGGAATTGTTATTGAGAGGCAATGAGTGCCCCCTGCTATAAACTCAAGAATAACAGGAGTTAATTAAGTGAGAGTTTGTGGGGAGCAGGTTCCAGGTAGAAGGAATAGTAAGTACAGAGACTCTAAGAAGAGAAGGATGTTGGTGTGTTCTCAAAACTGAAAGGAGGCCGAGGTGGGGTACATTGAATGGGAGGAGATGAGGAACCAGGAAAAGGAGAAGGACCCAGCCCCCTTACACACATGTGCAAACCCAGGTGCCTAACTCCCTCTTTGGGCAAAGCCTTGGAGTCAAACAGACCCATGCTCCTATTCTAACTTCACTTACTACTCACTGAGAACCCTTGAGTAAGTCATTTCTCTTGTCTGAGCCTCTGTTTCCTTATCTGCAAAACACGAATTGCACAGAAACAATCTACAGATTTATTATGTGACTTAAATGAGAAAATGCATGTAAGGAAGCTAGCACAGTACCTAGCACATATTTAGCACACATTATTATTTGTTAATTACATCCTTGACCGAAAAGACTTGTGTAACTATGACAGTCAACAGTCAAGGTTTTATCTCCAGACTTCAACCAATCACCTGGCACATAGTTACTGCTCGGAAAAATGATAGCTGTTCCTCTTGTGACTATTGCCAAGGACAGTAGACAGCTCATCAGAATTCTTTCCAGCCTCTTTCTTGACTGCTTCCCCCTACGCCAGCCAATCACAGATCAATCCAGTCTTCAGGTTACCCACCTAGCAAACCAGAAGTGAGAGTGCCAGGGTTGAAAGTTGCCACCCCAGGAAGCTAATAGACCCTCAGGTGCCTGGGTAGAGCCCAGTCTCCCCCTTCTGCTCAAGCTTTGAGAGTGAATTGGCTCAGCCCTGCTGCATAAATGCTTACTGCACTGAACTTTAATAAAACCTTTTGTTTAGACTCCAGGAACCATCGCCATTTATATCCCCATCGATTTTCTAAGCCTATTTTTATTATTCCTCTTCCCAGTGAGGGCTGTATATATTTGGGGACTGTGTTCCTTTCATAAATAAGTAAATATGTTGGTAAATACTAATACTAAGAGTTAACATTCATTAAGTGACTGGTGTAGGGCCAGGGATGATGCTGGAGGACTCTGCCTACAATATTTCATTCCATCACGAGAACCCAATAAGGCTGGCACTCTAATGATCTCCATTTGACAGAAGAGGAGACCAAGGTGCAAAGAGGTGGTGAGCAGAGTAGATGCTATGGAAACACTCTGGTAGCTCCGAAAAAACATTAAACATGTAGTTGCCGTGTGACCCAGGAATTTCAGTCCTAGGTATCTACACAAAAGCAATGAAGACATACAGCTACACAAAAATGTGCCCGTGAATGTTCACAGAAGCACCAGTCACAATAGTCAAAAAGTAGGAAAAGTCCAGATATCCATCACCAGGCAAATGGGTAAACAAAATGTTACATATCCGCACAACGGGATCTCACTGAGCCATAAAAATGAATGAGATACTGATGCAGGTTGCAACGTGGATGAACCTTGTAAACATGATGCTCAGTGAAAAAAGGCCACACATTGTATGAGTCCATTGATATGAAATGCAGAACAGGAAAACCCATCGGGACAGAAAGCAGTCGGTGGTTGCCAAGGGCTGGGGGTCGAAGGGAATGGGGAGATGGGGTTCCTCTAGGGGTGATAAAAATGTTCTGCAATAGATAGTGGAGGAGGAAATGGCAACCCACTCCAGTAACTTGCCTGAAAAATCCCATGGGTAGAAGAGCCTGGCAGCCTGGCCGCCTGTAGCCCAAATAGTCACAAAGAATCGGACACGGCGAGCAGCACAGCATAGATAGTGATCAAGGCTGTACAATACAATGAATATACTAAAATCCACTGAACTGTGTACTTTAATATGGTGATTGTATGCTAAATGAATTATATCTCAATTTTTTAAGAGAGAGGCAGAGCAGGGATTTAACCTCAGGCTCTCTGATCCAAAGTCTTAATTACCACATTCAAAGCAGCTCATGTGGTTACAAACCCAAACTCCACTTAACGTCCCAAATGCCTTGCTTCCCTCAGTCTCCATTAATCAAGCTTCTGGACCTGATGCCAGGCCAGGCAAGGAAATGCTAACAGCCGACGGTTTGCACATGCCAACAGGCCTTCATTTCTGCTGACCACCCAAGCCTGGGGCTGGCTCTTCCCAAGCCTGAGAGCCAGAGCAGCATAACAGACATGCCGCATTAAACAATGCTTTATGGCATTCTCAGCAGTCAGCGAGTTAATCACAACTGCCTGTAGTGAGGCCCACTCACCTTTTAATACCACTGAGCCAGTTCCAGAAGAAAGAGGCAAGATGGCTGGCGGTCATGCATTTTTATTTCATCAATACAAAATAATTTGTTCTCCTGCAAGTCTCCCCAATTTCTATCCCACTCCTGCACAAAACAGACTCCAAGGAGAAGGCGAGAAGGCTTAGCACAAAGGACGTAGACACTAAAGCTGGAGAAATCTGAGGTCATATCCTGGCTCTGCCACTTATGACAAGTGGCCTCAAGGGGACACTTCATTTCTCTGAGCCACAGTTTACCCACGTGTCAAGTGGAGCTAATAACTTCTACCTCTTGCACGGTTATCCTGGGAACTAGGAGATGCTGAATTTGAATGTTGTGGTTTGCACTGGGGCTCAGCACATGGCAGCTGTCATCTTAGACGAGTTGGGTCATTTCCACAGCATTTCCCCAGTGATGACCATGGGACCTGAGAAATGTCTTAAAATTTCAGCGCTTTGTGGGAGATTGGATACATGTATATGGATGGCTGAGTCCCTTTGCTGTCCCCCTGAAACTATCACAAAATTGCTTATCAGTTATACTCCAATATAAAATAAAGTAAACAAAAAAAAAAGACTAATGCAAAAAAAATTCAGTGCACCTGGACACTTGTTAATGCAAGGACCCAGCCCCAGCGTTTTGTGTTCAACAGGGAGACTGACGACACTGCATTTTTGATAACCAATTCAGGGTTTAAGACTTTCAAAACCACGATTTTCAGTCCTGGCTACACACTAGAATCACCTGGGAAAGGTTAGGGGTTTTGTTTTTCCTTTTTTTATAATGCTAGATCCTACCCCCAGAGATTCTGATTTCTTGGGGCCTTCGTGTGGCCAGAACGTTAGGATTATTTTTCAAGCTCCCAGTTAATTGCAATGTACAGCCAGGGTTGAGAACCCCAGGTATGAGCCAGTGCTTTTAAACGTGGTCCAGAGACCCACAGCATCAGTATCACTAGGAACTCATTAAAAATGCAAATTCTTGGTCTGTCCTTCCCCAACCTACGAGTCAGGAACTCTGGGGGTGGGACCAGCACACGGTGGTGGTTCAATAAGCCCTTTGGCAGATTCTGAAGCAGATTTAAATGTAAGAGCCTCCACTATGCGGCACGGTCTCCCCTAACGTGCATGATGATAAGAATCACTGCGGGGGCGAGGGGGGCGGTGCTTATCATTCCTAGACACCTCCCCACCCAGATTCTGATTCTCAGAGGCTGGACTGGGGCCTGGGAGTGTACATTTTTACCAAGTACACTTTACTCTCCTGCTCAAACTACCAATAACTCCCATTTAATTTTGAATTAAATCCAAAATCCTCTCCTCAGCCCACTACTTTCTGAGCCTCAGGCAAATCAGGGCAACACTGGGTAAAAGAAATATCATATCGGGAACCAAAAACCCCACCCCTTACCTCCACCACCAGGCTCTCACCTCCTGGTTTTTACTATTCCGTTCCAGATGCTGTTTGAGGAACCACAGAACACGGCACACAGCTTCCCTGAAGAGCTTCTCTAACTAATTACATCCAAACTAACATTTCCTCTGTCACCTGTTTATTTAGACAATAAACTAAATCAGAGAATATTGAAATATATATACATACCACAAATATATATTTACATATAACACATGCATATACACACTACACATGCATATGTATATAACATATACATTCATACCATACATGCATATCATTGCTGTTGTTCAGACACTGAGTTGTGTCTGATTCTTTGTGACCCTATGGACTGCAGCATCCCAGGCTCCTCAGTCTTCCACTGCCTCCCAGAGTTTGTTCAAAAGCACGTCCTCTGAGTCAGTGATGTTATCTAACCATCTCATCCTCTGCCACCTCCTTCTCGTTTTGCCTTAGATTTCCCAGTATCAGTGTCTTTTACAATGAGTCAGCTCTTCACATCAGGTGGCCAAAGTATTGGAGTTTCAGCTTCAGCATCAGTCCTTCCAGTGAATATTCAGGACTGGTTTCCATTAGGATGGACTGGTTGGATCTCCTTGCAGTCCAAGGACGCTCAAGAGTCTTCTCCAACACCACAGTTCAAAAGCATCAATTCTTCAGTGCTCAGCCTACTTTATGGTCCAATTGTCATATCCGTACATGACTTACGAACATTTGTCAGCAAAGTGATATCTCTGTTTTCTATTATGTTATTTAACTTTGTCATAGCTTTCATCCCAAAGAGCAAGCATCTTCTAATTTCATGCCTGCAGTAACCATCCACGGTGATTTTGGAGCCCAAGAAAAAAATCTGTCATTACTAACACTTCTTCCCCTTCCATTTGCCATGAGGTGATGAGACCAAATGCCATGATCTTAGTCTTTTTAATGTTGAGTTTCAAGACAGCTTTTTCACTCTCCTCTTTCACCTTCATCAAGAGGCTCTTTAGTTCCTCTTCACTTTCTGCCATTAGGGTGGTATCATCTGCATATCTGAGGTTGTTGATCTACCTGGGGATCCACCTCTCAGAGTAATGAAAATAAAAACAAAAATAAACAATTGGGACCTAAAGGAAGCCATAAACAAAAAGAAAAGACAACCTACAGAAAGGGAGGAAATATTTGCAAATGATGCAAGCGACAAGGGCTTAATTTCCAAAGTATACAAAAAGCTAATACAACTCAATAACAAAAAGCAAACAACTCAATCACAAAAATGGACAGAAGATCTAAATAGACATTTCCCCAAAGAAGACATACAGATTGCCAAAAGTCACATGAAAAGATGCTCAACATCACTAATCATTAGAGAAATGCAAATCAAAACTGCAATGAGGTATCACTTCACACCAATTAAAATGGCCATCATCATAAAGTCTATACACAATGAATTCTGAAGAGGGTGTGCCCTTCTGCACTGTTGGTGGGAATGTAAACTGGTACAGCCATGGTAGAGAACAGTATGGAGATTCCTTAAAACTCTAAAAATCAGGACTGGGGAACCTTCAAGATGGTGGAGGAACAGGATGGGGAGACCACCTTCCTCCCCCACAAATGTATCAAAATATCACCTGTATGTGGAACAATTTCCACAGAACATCGTCTGAACACTGGCAGAGGATCCCTGAATCCCAGGAAGGCAAACTGAACTCCCCCAAATGAGGTAGGCCAAAAGATAAAGACAAAAAAGGGAGACAAAGGAGTTTGGGACAGGCACCTGTGCCTGGGGAGGGAGTGGTAAAGCAGGAAGTTTTCTAACACTAGGAAACCCCCTCACAGGCAGGGTCAGGGGGAACTTCAGAATCTCAGAGGGGAGTGCTCCAAAGGCAAAAGAGCGAAAATTCACTGCAGAGATCACATTGACTGGCATTTCCCAGCCAAGAAGCAGTTCACGTGCTCACGTCCGTCCACAGCAAGCCGGGGCTGGCTATTGAGGCTCAGGCCTTTGGGGGTCAGTCCTCAGGGAAAGGACCAAGGTTGACGGCCATGAAAATGGTCTGAGGGGGCTAATGTGACGCTGCAGAGACAGGCCAGGAAAAACCCTGGGACTGCCAGAGAAGCAAAAGATCATTCGTGAAGGAAGATTCTAGCACCGTGCTCTACCCCCACTCTCCCACAGAACAAAGAATCGTGCTCTGCTGCTGCTGCTGCTGCTGCTAAGTCGCTTCAGTCATGTCCAACTCTGTGCGGCCCCATAGACGCCAGCCCACCATCCCCGAGATTCTCCAGGCAAGAATACTGGAGTGAGTTGCCATTTCCTTCTCCAATGCATGAAAGTGAAAAGTGAAAGTGAAGTCACTCAGTCATGTCTGACTCTTAGTAACCCCATGGACTGCAGCCTACCAGGCTCCTCCGTCCATGGGATTTTCCAGGCAAGAGTACTGCAGTGGGTTGCCATTTCTAGAGAATGCTAAAGGGGGAGCGAATCGACTGTGGTCTATAGCCCAGAGACAGAGAAGCAGGTGCAAGTACCAGAGGCGGAAGGCAGGGTCCCAACTCCAGAGATTGCAGCTACCACCAAGCTGTGAACCGCCATAGGTTGCTACCCATGTCTTCCCGGGAGCCTGGCTTGGCTCTGCCAAGTTGGTCCCACAACCCAGGACCAACTCCCTGGGGAAATGTGTGGCCTGCCTCAGATGGTGGCAGCCTCCTCCAGGGACCAGGCACAGTGGGCACTCCCCACACACCCTAGCAGTGTCTGCTGTACCACCCGCCCTGCTGAGCACAACGGAGCAAGTGAGCCCTAATAAGTGGCTATTTTTGCCCCCTCGTGTCTGGGTAGAGAACAGACACTGGAGAGAGACTTAAAAGCAGAGGCAGACCCAAAACCAAAGCAGAATGCCAGGGGCTATGTACACTAAGGAAAGAAGGGGAAACTGCCCCAGAAGTGGCAGGTGCAATGGCTTACACTCCCACAATTAGCCTGAGACTATGCACTTTAGGGGTAATCATAGACTTTGAGAGCAAGTACAGTCTGGAGCAAGGGAAGATCTGAGTCTGAGCTGACCCCACACTGCCACAGCAGATCCAGAGACTTTCTAGATATACTGAGGACTTTCTGTCAATCAGTTGGAGCAGGAACAATAGAAGAATTATAGACATTCCTCTCACTACCACTCTATATATAGTCTCTCCCTTTTCCCCCTTTTTCCCCTCATATTGTATAACATGGTTATTTATTATTCCTTATAACCTACTTTTTCCTTTTCTAAAAAAATCCTATTTTAAAACGATTCCATGTTTTTTATTTTTGCTTTTGATTTTATATTTTTGAGGGCCTAATTTTCCCCCCATGTTTTTGATTTTGTTTTTTGATCCTTTGTTTTTAATTTTGTATTTTTGAGAGTCTAATTTTTAGTGTTGGTTTTCACTTAGGGGTTTGATTATTGGCTTGATTGCTCTCTTCTCTTTTGACCCCTCTTCTTGTCCTTTTTTATTCTACTTTCTCCTTCTTCCTTCTTTTCCCTGTATAGGTGTGTGAATCTCTTTGGGTGATCTTGGCTGTTGACAACTGTTTCACCATTAGTCTCGGGGTTTTGTTTTCTGTGCTGTGTGGCCTCTAAAGTCTTGATGCTACTGTAAGAGGTCAGGCCCAAACCCCAGATGCAGGAGACTCAACTCCAGGACTTTGTACCACCAGAGAACTCCCAACCCCACAGAACATGAGTATGAGAGAGCCCTCCCCAAAGCCTCCATCTCAACACTAAGACCAAGCCACACCTAAAAGTCAGTAAGCTTCAGTGCCAGATACCCCACACCAATCCCTCAGCAAAACAGGAGCACAACCCTGCACATTAGCATACAGGCTGGCCAAAGCCATACCAAACCCACAGATACCCCAAAACACACCACTGGACACGGCACTGCCTTCAAGAGAGGCCAGACCCAAGCATCCAGCAGAATACAAGCATGAGTCCTTCCCACCCCACAACCAGGAAATTTTGACAAGGCACTGGCCCAACCCCACCAACAAGGGGCAGACTCCACCATTAAGAGGAACTACGACCTTCCAGCCTGCAGAAAGGACTCCAAACATAGTAAATTAAACAAAATGAAAAGTCATAGAAATATACAGCACATGAAGGAGCATGGTTAAAAAAAAAAAAAAAAAACAGAAGACCAAAAAAATGAAGAGGAAATAGGCAGTCTAACTGAAAAAGAATTCAGAGTAATGATAATAAAGATGATCCCAAAATCTTGAAAATAAAATGTACACACAGATAAATCGATAAGATATGAGATATAAGATAAGATATAAGATAAATGGATAGATAAGATATGAGAAATGTTTAACAAGGACCTAGAAGAATTAAAAAATAAACAATCAACAATGAACAGTGCAATAACTGAGATTAAAAATACTCTGGAGAGAACCAATGGTAGAGTAACTGAAGCAGAAGAGGGATAAGTGAGCTGGAAGACAGAATGGTGGAAATAACTGAAGCAGAACACAGTAAAGAAAAAAGAATAAAAAGTAATAAGGACAATCTCAGAGACCCCTCTGAGACAACATTAAGAGCCCCAGCATTCAAATCAAAAAGGTCCCAGAAGAAGAGACAAAATAAAAGGGCAGGAGAAAATATTTGATGTGATTCTAGTTGAAAACTTCCCTAAAACGGGAAAGGAAATAGCCATCCAAGTCCAGGAAGCCCAGAGAGTCCCATACGAGGATAAATTCAAGGAAAAACATGCCAAGACACGTATTAATCAAGCTAACAAAAATTAAACACAAAGAGCAAATATCACAAGTAGCAAGGGAAAAGCAACAAATAACATACAAAGTGGTCCCCATAAGGCTAACAGCGGATCTTTCAACAGAAACTCTACAGGACAGAAGAGAATGGCAAGATATACTCAAAGTGATAAAAGGGAAAATCTACGACCAAGATTACTCTATCCAGCAAGGATCTCATTCTGACTCAAAGGATAAATCAAAAGCTTTACAGAGAAGCAAAAGTTAAGAGAATTCAGCACCACCAAACTAGCTCTTCAACAAATGCTAAAGGAACTTCTCTAGACAGGAAACATAAAAAGAAAAGGCCTACAAAAACAAATCTCAAACAATAAAGTAAATGATAACAAGATCACAAATATCAATAATTACCTTAAATGTAAATGGGCTAAATGCTCCAACCAAAAAACATAGACTGGCTGAATGGATGCAAAAACAAGACCCATCTCAGATCTAGGAATACATACAGACTAAAAGTGAGGGGCTGGAAAAAGATATTCCATGCAAACAAAAATCAAAAGAAAGCAGGAGTAGCAATACTCATATCAGATAAAATAGACTTTAAAATAAAGAGTGTTAAAAGAGACAAAGAAGGACACTATATAATGATCAAGAAATCAATCCAAAAAGAAGATATAACAATTATAAATATATATGCACCCAACATAGGAGCATGTCAATACATAAGGCAAATGTTAACAACTGTTAAAGGGGAAATCGATGGTAACACAGTAGTAGTGGGGAACTTTAATACCCCACTCACATCAATGGGCAGCTCATTTAAACAGAAAATTAATAAAGAAACACAAGCTTTAAACAATACATTGGACAAGTTGGACCTAATTGATATCTACAGGGCATTTTATCCAAAAACATTAGATTTCACTTTTTTCTCAAGTGCACATGAAGCATTCTCCAGGAAAGATCACATCTTGGGCCATAAATTCAGTTCAGTTCAGTTGCTCAGTCGTGTCCAACTCTTTGCAACCCCATGAACTACAGCACGCCAGGCCTCCCTGTCCATCACCAACTCTTGGAGTCCACCCAAATCCATGTCCATTGAGTTGGTGATGCCATCCAAACATCTCATCTTCTGTCGTCCCCTTCTCCTCCTGCCTTCAATCTTTGTCTTTTCAATGAGTCAGCCCCTCGCATCAGGTGGCCAAAGTACTGGAGATTCAGCTTCAACATCAGTCCTTCCAATGAACACCCAGGACTGATCTCCTTTAGGATGGACTGGTTGGATCTCCTTGCAATCCAAGGGACTCTCAAGAGTCTTCTCCAACACCACAGTTCAAAAGCATCAATTTTTCAGTGCTCAGCTTTCTTTATAGTCCAATTCTCACATCCATACATGACCACTGGAAAAACCATAGCCTTGACTAGATGGACCTTTGTTGACAAATTAAAAATAAAATAAAATTTAAAAAATAAAAATCAGAACTTCCTTGGTGGTCCAGTAGTTAAGAATCTGCCTTCCACTGAAGGAGACATGGGTTCCATCCCTGGTCAGGAAACTAAGGTCCCACATGCTGTGGCACAACTAAGCCCATGAGCCACAACTACAGAGCCCACGAGCTCTACAGCCCACTCGCTACAACTAGACAGAAGCCTGTGCCACAAAGAAGAGCCTACATGCCACAACTAAGACTCAATGCATCCAAATAAATAATTTTTAATTATTAAAAAAATCTAAAAATTGAGTTGCCATTATGATCCAACAACCCACTCCTGGGCATATATCCAGAGAAAACCATAATTCAAAAACATACATGCACCCCAGTGTTCACTGCAGCACTGTTTACAATAACCAAGACATGGAAACAACCTAAATGTCCATCGACAGAGGAATGGATTAAAAAGATGTTATACATAAATACAGTGGAATACTACTCAGCCATGAAAAATGAAATAATGCCATTTGCAATAACATGGATGGACCTAGAGTTTATCATACTAGGTTAAGCAAGCCAGACAAAGACAAATATCATATCATATCACTTATATGTAGAATCTTAAAAAAATGATACAAATGTATCTATTTACAAAACAGAAACAGACTTACAGACATAGAAAGCAAATTATGATTATCAAAGGGGAAAAGGTGGGAAAAGTAACTAGGAGTTTGGGATTAACATATACACTCTAATACATTTTAAATAGACAGTCAATAAGAACTTACTATAAAGCACAAGGAAGTCTCCTCAGTATTCTGTAATAACCTAATTGGAGAAGAACCTGAAAAAGAATAGATATATGTATATGTATACCTGAATCACTTTGTTGTACACCTGAAACTAACACAAGATTGTAAATCAACTGTACTTCAACATATAATAAAAATTTTAATAAATAATAAAATAAAAATATATACATACAACATATATACATTTATATACCACACATTCCTATGCATGCCACATATACAGGTGCATACCACATACATTTATACATACCATGCACACACATACATACTGCATACATACATATATATACCACATACACATACATACCACAAATGCATATATAATACATGTGTACACGTGCCATATATACAGATACATGGCACACGTACAAGTATATACCATGTACACCTACATATTTAGCCACTCATAATACTTGAGCCGGACACGACTGAGTGACTTCACTTTCATTTTTCACTTTCATGCATTGGAGGAGGAAATGGCAACCCACTCCAGTGTTCTTGCCTGGAGAATCCCAGGGACGGCAGGGCCTAGTGGGCTGCCGTCTATGGGGTCACACAGAGTCAGACACGACTGAAGAAACTTAGCAGCAGCAGCAACACTTCCTGAACACTACCTCCTGCCCTACCCTGCACACACGTACACCTCTCTTCCCCGCTGCTGCTCCTACTCAGTTGTTAGGAGCTTTGTTCTTTCTGAGCCACCCTGGACCCCAGGAAATTTGCTGAGATTCTGCAGCCCATGGTCAGTAGAGAATAGACACCAGTGGTCTCCTCCCAACAGCCAACACTTCTTCCTTGCCAACAGCTCCCCAGTCTTGTGCAGGATGGAATGGCCAAGCTCTCAAGGAAGGTGGCTCAACTCCAGGAGAAGCTTCCAAGCTAAGAGGCCACAACCTTTCAGACCCAATAGTTCCTTTATTATAATAAAAATGTTTGTTGTCCCTATATTACTACCATGAAGGGACATTCAAGGATACACACACACGTAATTTTTTCATTAAATCAGAACAATAAGCTAGTTGCAATACAAAGAAAAAAATTAAATGATATCTATACTAAAAAATAATAGGCATTTCAATATATTGATACCCAGACACCACCACTTGGAAGTCATCAGGATGAAGCCACCATGTGCTTACAGCAAGACGCAAAATCACCATAAAGGGAATGACCATAAACACCACAAGAATGGACAGGCATGGGCCGTGGGGAGTCCCTCAAACACACTGAGCTGGTTGCCACCAGTAATGTGAGCTCCTGAAGAAGACAGGGAACAATTCTTGTTAACATTCTCAACAAAACAAAGTCCAGGCTATCTCTGTGACAGCCTGTAGCTGCATCCCTGGAAAAATTGGTCAACATTAAAACCCTCAAAGCATGTCGTGTTTACATGGAAAGTAGAGTTAGTTTCTAGTTTCAGATGATTATAATGAATGTCTAGTGGGAACATTCTTCACTAGGGGACTGTCCCAAGCACTGCAGGATACGCAGCGTCTCTGGCCCCCATGCTCTAAGCGCCCTGGGCACCCTCAGGTCTTTGGGACAACATCAATGTTTGCATACATTTTTCAAAAACACTCTGTGGGATCATTACTATTCCTGTAGGTTCCAATAAGAAAATACCTTGATCTCTTGATCTCTTCCTCCTACGCTTTGTGTTCTGAATGCTATCGTGTGAGGACATATGCTTAGAGCTTTGGCAGCCATCTTGGGGCCATGAGGTAAACACTAAGACTTCATAGAGATAACACTCTAGTGCCTAACAATCAATGAGTCACTTCCCCAATCCTTTAACTGCCTACTTTCAGACTTTGCATGATACAAATCAATCAAATGCCTTTATTGGTTAAGCTCTATTATTTGAATCTTCTCTTTCTTGCAATGGAACACACCTTTACTGTTAGAGGTAGACCTCCACAGGCCAGCATGAGTCAATAAGGCAGATACAAAAGATCCAGGCCATAAAATGATATGATGCCTCAGATTTTAAATACTCCCAGCAAAAACAAACAAAATGACTTCCAGTTATAAGATGAATAAGTTTTGAGGCTGTAATATATAGCATTGTGACTATATAATCCTGTACTGTACATTTGAAAGTTACTAAGTTGCTAAGAAAGTAGATTTTTAAAGTTCTCCTCCCCCAGAAAAAAAAAAAAAAAAAAAAAACCTATGTGAAGTGATGAATGTGTCAACTAACCTTATTGTGGCAATAACTTTTCAATATTAACATATATCAAATCATTACATTACACTTGACACACAATGTCATCTGTCAATAATATAACAATCAGGTTGAGGGGGAAATTGTGCTACAGGAGGAATAGGGTGGAGTTGACAAGATTTTCTTTTAGGATAAATCTTGAGAAATCCCTCTTGAGGAAAAAAAAATGAATTTCAGCTGTGGGGATAGATGAAACAAGATGGCAAATGTTGATAGCCATTGAAGCTGGGCAATGAATCTACTACACATAATATTTGTATACCATTGTAAAAATTATCATAGTAGAAAGGTGAAAATATGTGAAATTTTAGAAGGGTAATTGTTTTTTAAAAGTTGATTCACTTCTCTCCTGGAGCTAGGCTATAATTCTTATTGGGATTTTTTTAGAAATATTGGAAACTATCCTGGAGGGTTGGAGCCTGCATCACAAAGTAGGTTCCTGTAGATTTTATCATCCCAAGAGTACAGATGAGGGTAATGGAATATCAGAGAAGCCAAGAGACATTACAGCCCCATGGCTGAGCCCAGTGATTTGACAGCTAAAACTTCAGGCTCTGCTATTTATCAAGTGTGTGACCTCAGGCCCGTTACTAACCTCTCTAAGCCTCAGTCACCACGTCTACAAATGAGTTTAATAACAGCGCCCTCCTCTTGTATGATTGATGTTCAGTTGCTAAGTCATGTCTGACTCTTTCTGACCCCAGGGACTGCCATACACCAGGCTTTTGTCCCTCACTATCTCCTGCAGTTTTCTTAAACTCATGTCCATTGAGTTGATGTCCATCTCATCCTGTTGCCCCCTTCTCCTCCTGCCCTTAACCTTTCCCTGCGTCAGGGTCTTTTCCAGTGAGCTGGCTCTTCGCATCAGGTGGCCAAATTATTGGAGCTTCAGCTTCAGCATCAGTCCTTCCAATGAATAATCAGGGTTGATTTTTTTTAGGACTGACTGGTTTGATCTCCCTGCTGTCCAAGGGACCCTCAAGAGTCTTGTCCAACACCACAGTTCAAAAGCATCAATTCTTTAATGCTCGCCTTCTTTATGGTCCAACTCTCACATCCGTACATGACTACTGGAAAAACCATAGCTTTGACTAGATGGACATTTGTCACCTAAGTGATGTCTCTGCCTTTTAATACGTTGTCTGGGTTGGCCATAGCTTTTCTCCAAATAAGCAAGCATCTTTTAATTTCATGGCTGCAGTCACTGTCCACAGTTATTCGAGTCCAAGAAAATTAAATCTGCTATTATTTCCATTTTTTTCCCCATCTATTTGCCATAAAGTGATGGGACTGGATTCCATGATCTTAGCTTTTTGAATGTTGAGTTTTAAGCCAGCTTTTTCCTCTCCGTTTTCACCTTCATCAGCAGGCGCTTTAGTAGTCCTTCTTCACTTTCTGCCATTACTGTGGTGTCATCTGCATATCTGAGCTTGTTATTTCTTCTGGCAATCCTGATTCCAGCTTGTGATTCATCCAGCCCTGCATTTTGCATCACGTACTCTGCATTGAAGTTAAATAAGCAGGGTGACAATATACAGCCTTGATGTACTTCTTTCCCAATTTTGAACCAATCCAGTGTTCCACGTTCAGTTCTAACTTGTTTCTTGACCTGCATACAGGTTTCTCAGAAGGCAGGTAAGGTGGTCTGGTATTCCTTTCTCTTTAAGAATTTTCCAGTTTGTTGTGATCCGCATAGTGGCTCATAGCCATCCACAATGGCTTTAACGTAGTCAATGAACCAGATGTTTTTCTGGAATTCTCTTGCTTTTTCTATGATCCAACGAATGTTGGCAATCTGATCTCTGCCTTTTCCAAATCTAGCTTGAACATCTGGAAGCTCTTGATTCATGTACTGTTGAAGCCCAGCGTGAAGGATTTTGAGCATTACCTTGCTAGCATGTGAAATGAGTGCAATTGTATGGTAGTTTGAAAATTCTTTGGCATTGCCCTTCTTTGGGATTGGAAAGAAAAGTGACCTTTTCCAGTCCTGTGGCCATTGTTGAGTTTTCCAGTTTGCTGGCATATGGAGTGCAGCACTTTAGAACATGATTATACATGATTGTAAGAAACAAATAAAGTTACATGTGTGCTTAACAAACAGTAGATACTGTGGCTATTTTATCTTTACTTTAAGTCTAAAACCTGGACTCTCAGCTTCCCCTTGCCACCCAGCAAAATGACTAGGTGTTCTCAAGCTTTTATCCTGACTATATTTCTGAGCGTCCTCACCTCCATTCTGCTCTTAGCTGCCCTCCCCTCCCCAACCAACCCCAGGATTAATACAGAGTGAGCATTTATAATGTCAAAAACTGGGCTGGGCTCTTTACCTGGATTATCTCATTTAATCCATGATATTATTAGATCCATTTTACTTCTCTGAGGCTCAGAGTAGTTAAGGCTGTACACCTACCAGATGGGCTTTGAAACCAGGTGTACCTGATTCCCCAAAGTTGGAATCATTGTAAAAGTTCTCCTACCATAGGCATTGAAAGTTCAGAATAAAGATCTCATCCCAAAGACAAGCCCACATTTGGTCTCTGCACACAGGTATCACCCAATTTTTTTATTCCCATTCTGCAAATAAGAAAGCTGAGTCCTACGGTCTATCCCACCAGCAGAGATGGATCTCCTTTCTGATCCCACATCCCATGAGCTGAGTGTGAAGCTCATATCTCTGGACTCACCATCCGGTGCTCATTCCACTCCTCTCCCCACTCAGCCTTGAAACCCCTCCCCGACCCCCCCCCCCACCGCACTGAGCCAATACTGAGCCCCAGGCCTGGGGAAGCAAGCAGAGTGACACTGGAGAACTGGTCCAGGGACCAGAAGATGTGGTTCTGGCACAATCAGCTGTGTGATCTTGGGTCACTAACTTGCCCTCTCTAAGCCCCAGATTCCTCATCTCACCCTGCATCTGCGGTCATCTCAACAGTCCCCTGGGAGAGTCCCACTCTCCTCTCATACCCTGACCCTCCATTCCTCACCCTCACCCTCAGAGGTGTAGACACAAGGAGCCATAAGACACAAAGAAGCCTCCTCATTGGCGCCCAAAGTTGCTGTCCTTTCAAGGACAAAGAGAAACGGATTCTAGGTTAACCGCTTATTCTACAACCGCCCCCGAGCTGGGTGAGGAGCCATCTCTGCGGGAAGCTCTGCCACCCTGTGGCCACTGGGCTCCACTGCAAGCCACTTTCAGGGATTTGCAAGTGGTCCGCCAGACGCTCAAGGGCTGCATTTCAAATGGTGGAGAGGAGGGCACCTTCGACCCTTAGGGGTGGCAAAATTCAACCTGGCCCAGAGGAGAGAGAAGGCAACATGGCATCCTGGGAAGTGCAAAGACTGTTTCCCTGGAATGCTCTTCACCATATAAAGACAGGCTTCCTCTCACTCCTCCAAGCCTCAGCTTGCAGTGTCTCTCCATGCCCTATCTAGAATAGCAACATCAGCACACCTCCTGGCCCCCTGCTCTGCATTTCACTGTAGCACTCGCTCCAACTAAAGGGCTACATGCTTTAGTGCCTTAGACCACAGGTCTTGCTAATTGTCTCTCCCTAGCTAGAAAGTGTATTCTAACAGGACAAGAAGTTTTTTGGTCTTGCTGGTGACTGTATTGCCAGCACCTAGGACAGTGCCTGGTCCCTATAACACTTATTTTTTAATTGAATGAATGGGTTCAGTGGCTAAGGCAAGCTGCTAAGGCACTCTGAACCCCAGTTTCCTCAATTGTAAAATAAGGACAAAACAATCCCTTCTTTATTTGCATCAAAGGATTGCAGTGAAGATCAAATGAGTTCCTACTCCATGGATTCTATAGTGAGTTGGCTTAAAATTCAACATTCAAAAAATGAAGATCATGGCATTCATTCCCACCACTTTATGGCAAATAGATGGGGAAATAATGGAAACAGTGACAGATTTTATTTTCTTGGGCTCCAAAATCACTGCAGGTGGTGACTGCAGCCATGAAATTAAAAGACGCTTGCTCCTTGGAAGAAAACTTATGACCAACCTAGACAGCATATTAAACAGCAGAGACATTACTTTGCCAACAAAGCTCCATCTAGTCAAAGCTATGGTTTTTCCAGTAATCATATATGGATGTGAGAGTTGGACCATAAAAAAGGCTGAGCACCGAAGAATTGATGCTTTTGAACTGTGGTGTTGGAGAAGACTCTTGAGAGTCCCCTGGACTGCAAGGAGATCAAAACAGTCAATCCTAATTGGAAGGACTGATGCTGAAGCTGAATCTGCAATACTTTGGCCACCTGATGCGAAGAATGGACTCATTGGAAAAGACCCTGACTCTGGGAAAGACTGAAGGCAGGAAGAG
This sequence comes from Bos grunniens, assembly GCF_055505025.1. Classification (NCBI taxonomy): domain Eukaryota; kingdom Metazoa; phylum Chordata; class Mammalia; order Artiodactyla; family Bovidae; genus Bos; species Bos grunniens. The sequence goes on from NC_141189.1 coordinate 25,257,715, forward strand.
AAGGGGATGACAGAGGATGAGATGGTTGGGGCATCACCGAGTCAAAGGACATGAGTCTGAGCAAGCTCCGGGGGTTAGTGATGGACAGGGAAGCCGGGCGTGCTACAGTCCATGGGGTTGCAAAGAGTGGGGCACAGCTGAGCATCTGAACTAGTGAGTTGAACGTGTCCCTCAAAAGTTCATGTCCACTCAGAACCTCAGAATATGATCTTAGTTGGAAATTTGTAGATGTGATTATTTAACAGGGGCTCATCCTGGGTTAGAACGAGCCCTAACTCCAACGGCACACAGGGAAGAATGCTGTGTGAAGACAGAAGCAGAGATGGCCGTGGTGCTGCCTCCAGACAAGGGCCGCCTGGGCCCACCAAGAGCGGGAGGGGCAAGAACAGTGCCCCCTTCAGCAGGAGCGTGGCTCCACCAACACCGTGATTTTGGACTGCTCACCTCTAGAACTGTGAGAGAACAAGTGTCTGCCATGTTAAGCCACCTATTTTGTGGCACTTCGCTGTGGCAGCCACAGGAAACTAGCCAGCTTCCTATTTAACACACTGGAAGGCTCGAAGCAGATGCTTGTGGTTGAATTACAAGCATACTCTGTTCCCCACAGTCGAGCCAGCATGGTTTCTTTATATGTATTTTTCTCTGAAATGCTTTCTTTTAAAAATAAATCCCTTTGCATTAGTTATTTATCCACGCCGAATACAAATGTGCACATAGCCAGTGAGCTTGGGCATCAGGCGGGGCTCCATACTCTTAGCCAAGGTGCTTGAGCAGCTCTCGCTGCAAGTGGTCTCCAAAGAGGAGGCTCCAGGGGCGCTCCTGAGGTGCAGATTCCCCATTGGTTATGGCTCACTCTGCACCCACCTCTCCTTCTCCTGCTTCTGTTGGGTTTGGTGGATGATTCTGACCTGTCGTGGAGCATCAGGGGTACACTGGTGAGAAAGCCAGGCCTAATAGGGAGGTAACATTTTCTACCAGCTCCAGGGTTCTCCAAGGAAATGGGTGTGTCAGTTTCCTACTGCTGCTATGACAAGTTGGAAATTTATGACTTGAAACCACACTTAGGCCTCCCTGGAGGCTCAGTGGTAAAGAGTCCGCCTGCCAGTGCAGGAGATACAGGTTTGATTCTTGGTCTGGGAAGATTCTTTATGTCACAAAGCAGCTAAAGCCCGTGCGCTGCACAGAGCAACTAAAGCCTGTGCTCTGAAGCCCAGGAGCCACAGACTCACAACTACTGAGCCCACGTGTGGCAACTACTGAAGCCCACATGCCCTAGAGCCTGTGCGCCACAATAAGAGAAGCCACTGCAATGAGAAGCCTGCACACCGCAACTAGAGAGGAGCCCCCACTTGCCACAACCAGAGTAAAGCTCGTGCAGCAACAAAGATCCAGCATAGCCAAAAATAATGAGCATGAAATGAATAAATAAGTAAACAAAATTATTAAAAAATAGTCGGAAGAAAATGAGTAAAACCACACTTATTTATCATTTCACAGTTCTGGAGATCAGGAGTCTTAAACAGGTTAAAAGTCAACATGTTGGTAGAGCTGGTTCTTTGTGGAGCTTCTAGGGGACAATATGTTGCCTTGACTTTTCCAGCTTCTAGAGGCTGCCCACATTCCTTGGCTTGTGGCCCCATCCAGGGAGCAGCCCGCACACTCCAACCTCTGCTCCCATTGTTACATCTCCTTCTCTGACTCTGGCCCTCCTGTCTCCCTCTTTCCCTTATAAGGACCCTTGTGAGTCCATGGTGTCCACCTGGATAATGCAGGATCATCTCCCATATCAAGATCCTCAACTTAATTATGTCTGCAGAGTCCCTTTGCCACGTAAGGTAACATTCTAGAGATTAGTGCATTGGCATCCTTGGAGAAGGGGGACATCATTTTGCTGACCTCAGTAGTGCAAGGACAAAGAGGGTCAAGACCAGCACACAGTCTGGGTCAGACAGAAGCCCTCTGACATTCCCCACGGCCCCTCAGAGCATTCTCTCTGGCCCAGCAGCCAGAAGGAGTGCCTCAGTTCACAGAACAGATTATGCCTCTGCCTCGTTGGCAACCTCCCACATCTTCTCACCACTCAGAATAAAATCCAAACTTCTGACGACAAGGTCCTATAGATCTTACGTTGGCCACTTCACTTGACATCGTGGCCCCAACACTCTCCAGCATGCTACCTGTGCTCCAACCATTCTTTCCTTCTTTCTGTTCCTCAAACACAGAAGGTCATTCCCACCTCAGGCCCTTTGCACCTGCTGTTTCCACTGTATGAACTGCTCTTCCCTCTCACCTTCGCCCCATGGCTCCTTCTTGTGTGGCAGGTCTCCACTCACAGAGGCACTCTCTGACCACTGTTTCCAAAGGAGCCCCCATCATGCCCATTGTTTTCCATCACATGATTTTATTGTTTTTTCTTCACAGCACTGATCACTATCTGGAGTCATCTCAACTATTTTATTTACTTGTTTACCTTCTATCTGTATGAAAGGTAAGCTCCGGGAGATTGGGAGCCTCCCCTGCCTTCTTTGCTGCAGCAGCCCCAATGCTGACCACTCTGTTTGGCAAGTAAGAGGTGCTTGTTAATCGCCTGTTGTATCAACAAGCCTCAAAGGTAATAATACTTACAAGTATTATTACTACTCATATCTTACTGAGGAGAAAACTGTGGTACATAGAAGTTCTATAAGTTGTCCAATGTTGCAGAGCTATCCGGAACAAAGTACCATATCCTGGGTTTAAATTCTGGAAGTGCTGGAAGCTACGAGTCCAAGATCACAGTGTCAGCAGGCGTGGCTCCTCCTGCGAGCTGTGAGAAAGCAGGCGTCCCGGACCTCTCTCCTCAGCTGTGGATGCTGCATCTCCCTCTGTCTTCACTTCTTCCCTCTTGTGTGTCCATGTCCAAATTTCCCCCTTTTATTGGGACACCTGTCAGATTGGATTAGGGCCCCTGATGACCTCACTTCAACCTGATTACCTCTGTAAAGACCCTGTCTTCGAATGGGCCACATTCTGCAGTCTTGGGTGTTAGGACTTCAGCATATGAAATAGGAGTGTGGGAGGATGTCAACCCAGACAATCTAGCATGTAGCAAAGGCGGGATTCAAACCCAGGGCTGTGGGACACGCAGCACTGCAAGAAAGATGAAAGTGATGTAGCCTTGGCGGCCCCCACTGCTATGCCCTTGTGCAGTTCCTTCCACACTCACTGGCCGTGGTCATGGACTCGCTTCAGCCAATAGGATGTCGGCAAGCTTGATGCTTGCTTTGTGGGACCTTTGGATTGGTTCCTTTGGGAACCCAGCCTCATGGTAAGAAATAGGGCAACTGCTCTACTGCAGAGAAAACCCATGTGAACAGAGCCTCGGAGCTCCAGAGGCCACCTCGGACACTCCAGCCCAGAGCACAGACAAGCCCTGACCTGTGACACAGCTGTGAGCAAACCAATGGCTTTGTAGTAGTTTATTTTGCAATAAATTTGTAGTAGTTTATTATGCAATTCTGACAGCTCAGACCCCAAGCAAATTCAGCTGCAAGCAGGCTGACTCTTGTGTTTATGATGCTGTTTACAAAGCTGCTGGATAAATAATAGATTTACCTTGGTTCTTGAAAGAATAGGACCAAGAATGAATGAATAATTGAATGAATTAACAAACAAATACATATGCACACACGTTGTAAATAACATCATTAATCCTCAAAGTTCTCACACACCTTTAAAAATGTGTCCCATGTGGTGTGTCAGATTCCAGGGGTCCAAGGGCCACAGGGGCCCCTGGGAGGTGCGGGGCTGTCAGTTCGGAAAGCTGTCAGGGTACTCGGATTTTATAACAAATCCCAAAGCATGGGGCCCGCCAGAGACACTGTCAGAATCAAAACATGTCTGGCCAGAAACAAATGTAACAGAATGAAGAGACGTCGCCCCCTAGTGGGAGTCTCAGGAAATGCCGTCTGGAGGAAGGAGAAAGGGAGTCTTGTGCAAATTGTTCCGAGTGAGAACTTGCAAGTGAAGCCGGAAAACAGTCATGATCAAGTTGCAAACTCAAGTGCCCCCGGGGCAGGTGAGGGGGTGGATCCTGGGAGCCGGCTGGGTGAAACCTGGGGGGCAGGGCAGCTCTCCCACTCAGCTCCAGCTCTGGGCTCTGCAGGATGGCAGGGCCTTGATCTCAGAGGGGACATCTCCACTAGGGGACAGCAAAGGTCCCATTAAATTTCAAACTACAGCTGCCATCTGGTCCCTTTGAGCTCCTAGTGGTGAGAGACGAGCAGGCAAAGAAAGGAGCCCATCTGGACAGGAGGAACCACCTCGGATTAGTGGGAGAGGCAGCGTGCCTTCCCGCCAAGGGGTCAGGGGCGAGTATGCTTAGCGTCCCCATGACAACAGCTGGGCACCTCGTGCCAGCCTCTGATAGCGTCTTAGTTAGTTCAGCTGTGGTAACAAAGTACTACAGACTGGCTTTTCACCAACAGAAATTTTTTTTCTCACAGTTTTGGAGCCTGGAAATGCCAAGATCAGGTTGAGAGCAGAGTTGTAGTCTAGTAAGGGCCTCTCTGGATTGCAGATGTCAACTCTTCATTGTATCCCTACGTGGCAGAAAGAGGGGGGTCTCTGGGGATGTTTTATAAGGGCACTAATCCCATCCCTGAGGACTCCATCCTCATGACTTAATCACCTCCTAATATCATCACACTGGGAGTTAGGATGTCAGCATATGAATCTGCTGCTGCTGCTGCTAAGTCGCATATGAATCTAGAGGGACACAAATAACTCAGTCCATGGCACGTGGGAAATAGTACAGTAGTCACAGCCTAGGTAGGGAGTGGAAACCTCGAAAATGAAGGTCTTGGCCAGCCCCCAAGTAAAGCCTTGAGACCGGCAAGGGACACCGCCCAGACAAGGAGATGGAGAGTGGATAAGAGAGAACAGAGACACTGAATGCCTGCTGGAAGCTGAGTCTCCCCCCCAGCCTCTTCCCTTCAGGAAGCAGGTAGGCAGATGCACCCAGAGTCTGCAGTCAGCCAGCTGACATGGGGTGCAGAGGCCCAGTCCTGGCCCCAGCATGGGACAGCTCTGCTCCTGTGAGGTGGGCTGGGGCCCCTGGTAAAGCACAGAGGGCCCCGTTCTCCCTCTGCCTGTTGCTCCCTCCTTGTTCCCTGAGCGGTGCCCCCAAGAACACCCCCCTCTGACTTCCTAGGTGCTAGTTGCCACCTGTGGGTATTTGCCTGAATGCACTCACCTCTGCCCCTCAAGTCCAGGTAGAGCTGCCTGGCTTTCTCAACCTAACTCTCCCCAGTGTACAGCCCTCTCCTCTTGCCCAGCCAGGGTCCTCTGCATACGGACTGTGGTCCTTCTGTCATGGATTAAATGTTTATGTCCTTCCCCCAGATTCATACATTTAAGTCCTAACCTCCCGTGTGATGGTGTTTGGAGGTGGAGCCCAGGGAGGTAATGAGGTCATGGGGGTGGGGCCCCCTCATGGGAGCTGAAGAGACCATAGCCCTCCTTTTCTCTCCATCTGCAGGTGGCTATCTGCAAGCCAGGAAGAGATCTCTTCAGGAACCCAATCTGCTGACATCCTAATCTCAAACTTCCCAGCCTCCAGAACTGTGAAAAATAAATGTCTGTTGTTTAAGACACCCAGGCTGTGGTATTTTAGCAACCCAAGCTTAGACACCTTTCATACAATTTAACTGCTTCTCAATGGGCTCTGAAGCCTAGAAGTCTGTTCAGACACCATTGCCTTCACTCCTGGGCTTCATACAACACCTCCCAAGAGATACAGTGGAGGACAAAGTGCCCTCCCAGGGGACACAGGCCGCTGTCAGGTAGGCCTTCCCCTCACACAGCTCTTCCCTCTACCAAAGGAAATGTTAATATCCCCTCCTTTAGCCTGCAACCAAGGGAAGTGGGATTGATTAAGCAAGGACAGAGTTTATGGGCGATGGAAGGGGTGGAAGGAATTTTGCTTCTGTTTTGTTTTCTGAGTCAAGAGAGAAAACTCATCAAGAACTCTTGCCCCCACCCTCCACCACCACACATGAGGGGTGACCCTTCCTCACCCCATTCCTTTCACCCATGCCCCTACCTGATCAGCCACTGCTCCCCCAGGTACTGCACCAGCCAGGGGAGCTGAGTCCAGAGGGGCTCCCAGCTCCAGCCGCTCACTGGGTCAGAAGATTCCACCACCACCTCAAAATCCCAGCCCTAACATGGAACCCAGTACACAACTCAGACTCCAGTTTCATGGAAGACCATTCCAGTACATGGGAGAAGTTTTCTTGCAATCGTGCAGAAAGGATATATTAGGTGAAAAGTGTGACTCTGTTCATATTTGCCTGTAGTGATTCTGCACCAATTACAATGTTTTTTTCCTCACACCACCAAGCAATTCTTTGATACCACCTGCATGTCGTACAATTCAACTCAATTCTGTTGCAACCCACCTGGAGATAGCACCAGGTCCCACAAGTTGTGGGCTCAGTCCTACAAGACCCCCTCACCCCTACGCCCTTTGCCAAGATACCAATAGTATATCCAGGTTGTCTCCTTGCTTCTTTCTGAGTGCTCTACTAGAAATTGGAGCTTCCTCGTGTTTGATTTATTTGCTAGAGTAGCTCACAGAACTCAGAGAAACATTTTGGGCTTATTACTAAAGCATACAACTCAGGAATAGCCAGGTGGAAGATACATAGGGTATGGAGGAAGGGGTGTGGAGCTTCCGTGCCATCTCCGAGGACACCTCTCTCTCCAATCTTCTTACGTTCACCATCCCAGAAGCTCTCTGAAACCCATCCTTTTGGGGTTTCTATGAAGACTTTTTTATAGAAGCATGGTTGATTAAATCACTAGACACTGGTGATTGATTCAGTCCAGCCCCTCTCCCTTCAGAAAAGTGCGACTGAAAGTTTCTATCCTCTAACATGTGGTTGCTTCCCCTGACCACCAGCCCCGCCCCTAGGTGCCTAGCATAACAAAAGACTTCTTTCTCCTCTCATCACAGGAAAAGCCATGGTTTTTTAGGAGATCTGTGCCAGGAGCAGAGATGAGTACCAAATATATATTTCGTATTACCAATCACAGCATCACACCTTGGACTTGAATTTTTAAAAATGAAAACTTCAGGAAGCCTGCAGAAGATATGAAGAGCAGTGGTTACCCATGTGGGAGATGACCTGGGTGCATGGCTGTAGGAAGAAGGATAGGCTGAGGGGAGACAGGGGCTGAGATGGAGGCTGGAGGGCATCCACCACACCAGAGTCACTGACCCAAGAGGAAGAAATGCCACTTTCCTCTCACTGAGCCCCTGGCTGCACCCACCAGAGGTGACACCTGTCCTCGTCCATGGAAAGCTCCCTGCAGGCCCCTGCAGATGGGGTTTTACACTGGGTATCATTTTGTGGAACCAGAAAGAGTCAATTTTGACCCCATGCTGAATCTACTTCTGTGACTTGAACTCTTATTTTGCCGCTTTTGTTATTATAGGCATACATAGCACCTGCCTCAGAGAGCCCTAGCCCTCCTCCACCTGATCCTTAAACTAAAGTGCTTCGTGTTTACCTCTCAGGGAGATCATCTGGCCCTGCCCACCTAGGAGGGACTGTGACATTCTTGAGTTCTTTGTGTGGGAAAGGGTGCCCCCTTGTTTGCTGTTTACCAACATGGCTCAGAAATTCACACCTGGGGGACCATAATTGCAGGTAGCTGTGGCATCCTTGTTTATTAATATGGCAGGAGATATTCCATTTCACACCACCCATGAAATGACTGTAAGGAAGAGAAACTAACACATCCCCCTGCCTGAGACTTGCCATTCTAGGAGATATTTGCAAGAATTAAATGGTCTTTTTCCTTTGTTTCTTCACCTCCCTCCATCTCTGATCCATAAAAGAACCTGGCATCTGGGCTTCAACAAGGTGGTTATTTTGAGATGTTAGTCTGCCATCTTCTCGTCAGCCAGCTTTCTGAATAAAGTTGTATTCCTTGCCTTAACACCTCGTCTTCTCCTGGATTTATTGGCCTGTCGTGTGGCAAACAGAGCAAGCTTGGACTCAGTAACATTTGCATTGCTGTTTGTTAACCACTTGAACATATTATCCAACAAGAAATAAATTTTAAAAACAACCTCATTTTAGCGTGTACGTATACTATTACAAACTTTCTGAATCTTACAAATCTTCATGCATGCATGCCAAGTTGCTTCAGTCACACTTGACTCTTTGTGACCAAAGAGACTATAGCCTACCAGGCTCCTCTGTCCACAGGATTCTCCAGGCAAGAACACTGGAGTGGGTTGCCAACAAGTCTTCATACGTCTCAATATTAAAAATCTGCTTTTAAAAATCAAGCTTAGAGACTTCCCTGGCCATCCAATGGTTAAGACTCCATGCTTCCACTGCAAGGGGTGCAGGTTTGATCCCTGGTCAGGAAACCATATGCTGTGAGGTGTGGCCAACGAAAATCAAGCTTAAGGAAATAAGTTTTTGAAAAATGCAAATAAGTACATTTCCTGTAGGACTGTTGATGAGCAGTGGGAATCTAGAAATAATCTGATTGCACAATGATAAGAAATATCTACAAGCTTCTAGTTCCAGATGGCAAAGTAGAAGGACCTGTGCTCATCTCCTCCTTTGAGAGGACCAAAATTGCAACCATCTCTTGAACAACAATTGACAGGAGGAGGCTGAAACCCAAAATAGATACCCAACATCCAAAGAGAAGAAGCCACAGTGAGATGGTAGGAGGGATGTAATCACAATCAAATCAGATCCCACACCTGCCAGGTGGGTGACCCACAAACTGGAGAACAATAATACCAAAGAAGTTCTCCCTCTGTTGTGAAGGTTCTGAACCTTCCCAGCCTGAGGATCTGACAAAGGGACTGGGAGTCCCCAGGGAATCTGGCCTTGAAGGCCAGTGGGATTTGATTATAGGACTTCTACAAACTAGGGGAAACAGAGACTCCAGTCTTGGAGGGTAAAAACAAAATCTTGCATGCAATGGCCAAGAGGAAATGAGACGTGACCCCAAAGGGGACTGAATAAAGCCTACCTGCTAGTGTTGAAGGGCCTCCCATGGAAGCATGGGTCAGCAGGGGCTCACCACAGGGACGGGGGCACTGACAGCAGCAGTCTGGGAAGGTCCCCCTTGATGTGAGCCCTCTTAAAGAAAAAAAAGCCACATTACAAAAGTTAATCAGGTTGAAAAAGCAGAAAGTTACGTCACAGATAAAGGGACAAGATAAAACCCAAGAAAAACAACTAAATGAACTGGAGATAAGCAGCTTCCAGAAAAAGGATTCAGAATAATGAATAGTTGAAGAAGACCCAGGATCTCAGGAAAACAATGGAGAAGACGCAAGAAATGTTGACTAAAAACTGAAGAACAAATGAACAGCGATGGATAATATACTAGAAGGAATCAATAGCAGAATGACTATTCCGGGGAAGATGAAGGGATACGTAACCTGGAGGACAGAATGGTGGAAATTACTGCCACAGAACAGAATATAGAACAAGGAATCAAAGGAAATGAAGACCACCTAAGAGACCTCTGGGACAACATTCACATTATAGGGATCCCAAAAGGAGAAGAGAGAGAGAAAGGCCCTGAGAAAATATCTGAAGAGATAATAGCTGAAAACATCCCTAACATAGGAAAAAAATAGTCAACGAAGTTCAGGAAGCACAGAGAGCCCCAGGAAGGATAAACCAAAGGAGGAACATACTTAGACATATAGTAATCAAATGACAAAAATTAAAGACAAAGAAAAAATATTAAAATCAACAGAGGAAAAACCACAAATAACACACAAGGGAATTCCTCTCAGGTTATCAGCTGATTTCTTAACAGAAATTCTACAAGCCAGCAGGGAATGGCACAATATATTTAAAGTAATGAAAGGGAAAAACCTACAACCAAGAATACTTTACCCAGCAAGACTCTCATTCAGATTTGATGGAGAAGTTAAAAGCAAAGTTAAGAGAATTCAGCACCACCAGACCAGCTTTACAACAAATACTAAAGGAACTTCTCTAGGCAGGAAACACAAGAGAAGGAAAAGACCTACAGAAAATAAACCCAAAACAATTAAGAAAATGGTAATAGGATCATACATATTGATAATTACCTTGAATGTAAATGGTTTAAATGCACCAACCAAAAGACATAGGCTGGCTGGGTGGATGAAAACATGTATGCCTGTTATAAACATGTAAACATGTATGCACTTCCACTTACCACATCATTCTGCTTGACCCCCCAAAATTGAATGCAATTATTTTATATTGTTAGGTTAATCATGTTCCCATTATGGCTTACAATTGCATTATGGTTTTTTTTTTTTTTTTGCCTGGCTATTGATTGTGAAAAGTTATAAACATCTTTTACCATTGTGATTATGTAACTATTATTCACTTAATACCATTGTATAATGATTAGTCAACAGAAAAATAATAGACTGGAAGAAACACAAGCTGGAATCAAGATTGCCGGGAGAAATATCAATAACCTCAGATACACAGATGACACCACCCTTATGGCAGAAAGTGAAGAGGAACTAAAAAGCCTCTTGATGAAAGTGGAAGTAGAGAGTGAAAAAGTTGGCTTAAAGCTCAACATTCAGAAAACGAAGATCATGGCAACTGGTCCCATCACTTCATGGCAAATAGATGGGAAAACAGTGGAAACAGTGTCAGACTTTATTTTTCTGGGCTCCAAAATCACTGCAGATGGTGACTGCAGCCATGAAATTAAAAGACACTTACTCCTTGGAAGGAAAGTTATGACCAACATAGACAGCATATTCAAAAGCAGAGACATTACTTTGCCAACAAAGGTTCATCTAGTCAAGGCTATGGTTTTTCCTGTGGTCATGTATGGATGTGAGAGTTGGACTGTGAAGAAGGCTGAGCGCTGAAGAATTGATGCTTTTGAACTGTGGTGTTGAAGACTCTTGAGAGTCCCTTGGACTGCAAGGAGATCCAACCAGTCCATTCTGAAGGAGATCAGGCCTGGGATTTCTTTGGAAGGAATGATGCTAAAGCTGAAACTCCAGTACTTTGGCCACCTCATGCAAAGAGTTGTCTCATTGGAAAAGACTCTGATGCTGGGAGGGATTGGGGGCAGGAGGAGAAGGGGACGACAGAGGATGAGATGGCTGGATGGCATCACTGACTCGATGGACATGAGTCTGAGTGAACTCCGGGAGTTGGTGATGGACAGGGAGGCCTGGCATGCTGCGATTCATGGGGTCGCAAAGAGTCGGACACGACTCAGCGACTGATCTGATCTGATCTGATATCACCAAAACTACCATTTGATAGAAAAACCTGTAATCACGTTTTAAAATCCAGAGGAATATCAGAATTATTTTGGAATTTTTTGAAAAGTACTAATGTTCGGCTCTTGCTTTTTTTTACCAAAAAGCTCCAGATATGCTTCCAATGAGCAGCCTTATTTAAAAACAACTGTATTATATGATGTTGTTTTACTTTTATCTAGTTTGTTTCCAGTTCAATCCAGTTCAGTCACTCAGTCATGTCCAACTCTTTGCGACCCCATGGACTGCAGCCATGAAATTAAAAGATACTTGCTCTTTGGAATAAAAGCTATGACAAACCCGGACAGCATATTGAAAAGCAGAGGCATTACTTTGCCAACAAAGGTCCGCATAGTCAAAGTTATGGTTTTTCCAGTAGTCACATACTGATGTGAGAGTTGGACCATAAAGACTGAGCACCAAAGAACTGATGCTTTTGAACTGTGGTGCTGGAGAGGATTCTTGAGAGTCGCTTGGGTTGCAAGGAGATGAAACCAGTCAATTCTAAAGGAAATCAATCCTGAGTATTTATTGGAAGCACTGATGCTGAAGCTGAAGCTCCAATACTTCAGTCGCCTGATGTGAAGAGCTGACTCATTGGAAAAGACCCTGATTCTGGGGAAGATCGAGGGCAATGAGGAGAACAGGATGAGAGAGGATGAGAAGGTTGGATGGCATCACTGACTCAATGGACATGAGTTTGTACAAACGCCGGAAGATAGTGAAGGACAGGGAAGCCTAGTGTGCTGCAGTCCATGGGGTCACAAAAAGTCGGACATGACTGAGCAACTGAAAAACCACAACAAATGAGTCAGTCCCAACAGAAGAGATGATACTCTCAAAACAGGACAATGTATTAACAGAAAATATTGTTTGGATTAATACTGCAAAGTAGCAAAGGACCCCAAAATGTAGTGACTTAACAATAAAGTTTTAGTATCTCTTTTGACTCTAGGGATTGACTGGGCTCAGCTGGCAATTCTTCTGCTATACATGTTGTCACCTGGAGCTGCAATCATCTGAGTGCTCAGGCTGGATGTCCAGTGGCTCGCTCACATGGCGGGTGGCTTCAAGTTCAACCGGTGCTGCCGATCAGAGTACCGCAGCTCTCCAAACTGTGGCCTCTCCATGCAACTTGGTTTCTCACGGCCTGGCAGCTAGGTTCTAAGAAAAAAAAGTTCCCAAGCATGTAGAAGCAGAAGTTACAGATCTCTACTGATCCCGCCTTGAACAATACACAGCATCACTACTACCACATTCCACTGGGCAGAGATTCATGAGGCCAGCCCTGATTCAAGGAGAAAGGAAACAGACTCCACCTCCTGACAGAAGGAATAGCTGGAATTTACAGCTTACCTATTTTTTTATTGAAATACATTTGATATTGACTTCCCTGGTGGTATAGTAGTTAAGAATCCACCTGCCAATACAGGGGGCATGAGTTTACTCCCTGGTCTGGGAAGATTCCACTTTCTATAGAGCAACTGCACCCCTGTGCCACAATTACTGAAGCCCACTCACCCTAGAGCCAGTGCTCCAAAATGAAGAGTAGCCCCCACTCACTGTAGCTAGAGAAAGCCCAGACGAAGCAATAAAGACCCAGTGCAATAAAAAATATTAGTAAATAATTTTTAAAAAGAAATGCATGTGACATATAACATTGTGTATATTTAAGGTGTACAAGGTATTAGTTTGATACATTTATATTTAGCAACATGATTGCCATTGTAGAGATAATTGGTACCTCTATCACATCACATAATTATCATTCCCTTTAAGTGATTGGAATAATTAAATTCTAGTCTCTCATCAAGTTTAATGATGATAACACAATTTAGTCATCTATGGAGTCACATGGGCTTCCCAGGTGATGCTAGTGGTAAAGAACCCACCTGCCATTGCAGGAGATGTAAGAGACACAGGTTTGATCCCTGGGTAGAGAAGATCCCCTGGAGGAGGGCATGGCAACCCCCTCCAACATTCTTGCTGGAGAATGCCATAGACAGAGGAGCCTGGTGGGCTACAGTCCATGGGGTCCCAAAGAGTTGGACACAACTGAAGCATCTTAGCATGCACACACACACAGAGTCACAGTCCTGTGCATTAGATCCATAGGACTTAATTACTACTCACTGCACGTTTGTGCCCTTAAACATCATCTTTTCTATCCCTCCAGCCGCCAGCCCCTGGTAACTACCAATTGACTCTGCTCTCACGAATTTGGCTTTTTTCAATTCCACACATAAGTGACTTCATGCAGTATTTGTCTTTCTCCATCTGATTTACCTCCCTGCCTGAATATAATGCCCTCAAGGTTGCTAATCCACTACAAATGTTTGTTCACAGAGGGACTGTTACGTAAGTGTAGGTGCAGGGGCGTCCTATGGGGCAGTGTGTCACCCAGGGTTAGTGGTCATGGGGAAAGAGTGGTTACCAGAATCCAAAGGAGAGAGATTTGCATGGAAATGGTTGCCTCACAAAGAAGAGTGCCTTTCAGTTGAGGGCCATCACCGGCCCAAAGCACTGGGATAAATACCCCGGCCTTTGTTGCCAATCTCTGTCCAATGTCCTGCCGGGGCTCCCACTTGAACAAACCCAATCAGAAGCCAGACGGCAGGGAGCCCATTGAGGAATCTACACAGTTCAGCTTCCTGGAACAAAAAGGGGGTGGGGAGTGGATCTGGGGGGACAGAGAGATGCAGCATATGTGTCCACCTTGCCTCCAGACTGTAAACTCCTGGAAGACAGCACATTTAATCAGTCAAGTGAGGCCAGGCTGTTTGCAGAAACACACAATGTTTGACATTCAGTTGCATGAAAAAATGAAGTTTATTTCTTGTTCATGCATATGTACCTCATGGATGTCTGCCCACCATGGTCACCCAGGCACCCAGAGACCCCAGAGGTCCCAAGGCTGGCAGGGAAGCCACAGTTTTGTAGTGTTAATCTAAGAAAGCCCGGGAGGGCCTCGTGACAACCATGCAATCTTTCTCCTGGAAGTGACACCAGCCATTCCCACTATAAACTCACTGGCCAAGAATGATCAGGACTCCCACACCCACCCACAAAGAGACTGATGTGCAAATCCCACCATGCATGCAGAATGCAGCAAGCTGGAAATACTGGGTCAACAGTTCTAGCATCCTATTCTCATCTGCCTCCTTGGCTCCCAGCACAGTACCTGGGTAATATTTGTCCATGGACGAAATGCCTGTCAGAGTGAGACCGTGGTCCTGTTGGTGGCAGAGAAGAGATAGGTGAGAATAACCCACTGGGCTACTTGCCCACCAAAGTGACCTTCAGGTTGAAAAAATATGACAGTAAAACTATTACAAGAGAATGTATTAAGTAGCCATTGTTCACTTATTCACTTAACATGCATATTGAATAACTACCATGTGCCTAGAAGTTTCTAGACCCCCTTGGATTCTGGTATTTGGGGAGGAAAGGGCTCTGTGTTGCTCAAGCAACAGAACCTGGCTCTGGTTAATTAAGCAATAAATGTGTTTGGTCAAAAGTTATTGGAGGGGGCACTGGTGCACTGGGATGACCCAGAGGCATGGTACGGGGAGGGAAGAGGGTGGAGGGTTCAGGATGTGGAACACGTGTATACCTGTGGCGGATTCATGTTGATATATGGCAAAACCAATACAATATTGTAAAGTTAAAAAAAAATTATTCGAGGGGTTTTGGAATCATCTGGCCCCCCAATGGGGCCCAGACAAGAGAAGTTGGGGTCTCCCCAGGCAGGGGAACTGGGGAAGGGACAGGCCAGAGGAAGGTCCACCCTGGGCTGTTTCTGGTGTCCCCCTTGCAAGGCAGCTGCCCAGCCAGTGATGGACATGTTTCCTCTGCTCTGTCCTCTTTCTTCTCCCTCTGCTCCTGGCGTCTTCCTCTGCCCTAACTCACTTTCGTCCCTGCCTGCCTCCCCCTTATGTAACTGTCCCCTGTCCCAGGAGTGCTTATGTAACCAAGTCACCTCGGGCTCCCATCCCCACCTCACAGCTCCCACCTCGGCCTCGCCTGTCAGGTACAATCCTTCACAGTTGGCTGGGCCAAGCCCTCAAGAGGAATGTGGAGAGAGGGAGCCCGTGAGAGGGAGGGAGAGGCCACTCCTCTCCCCAGCAGGGGCTGAACGAGGCTCCCTGGCAGGCAGGAGCTCTGGAGGGGCTGGTTCTGCAGGGGAAGCCCTGGCCCATGGCCTGTTGTCAGGAGACTCAAGCTGGCTTTCTGTGCCTCAACTCCCACCTCTGCAAAGTGAGGCTAGAGATGTGGTTAATGATGCTGAATTGTATACTTGAAATTTACTAAGAAAATAGATCTCAAGTGGTCTCAGACACCCTCAAGAAGAAATGATAACTGAAAGGTGATATGTAAGGTGATAGAGTATTAATTTGCTTCATTATGGTAATCTTTTCACAATGTATACATGTATCAAATCATCATGTTATATGCCTCAAGTGCAATTTCCTTTGCCAACTGTACCTCAAAAAAGCTGGGGAAAATTTTTGATAAAGTTAAATGTGGACATAGTTTGCTTCATAAGATGTCCACAGGATCAGAAAACTGTATGTGTATATGTATGCATCTATTTCAGTTCAGTTCAGTCACTCAGTTGTGCCTGACTCTTTGCAATCCCATGGGCTGCAGCACGCCAGGCTTCCCTGTCCATCACCAACTCCCAGAGATGCTCAAACTCATGTCCATCAAGTCGGTGATGCCATCCAACCACCTCATCTTCCATCGTCCCATTCTCCTCATGCCTTCAGTTTTTCCCAGCCTGGGGGTCTTTTCCAATGAGTAAATTCTTTGCATCAGGTGGCCAAAGTATTGAAGCTTCAGCTTCAGCATCAGTCCTTCCAGTGAATATTCAGGACTGATTTCCTTTAGGATTGAGTGGTTTGACCTGAGAAAACCACATATATGTGTGTGTGTGTGTGTGTGTGTGTGTGTGTGTGTGTGATTTGTGCCCTCCAAGAGTCTGACTACAGAACTTACACAGGACTGGGGAAACAAACTCTTGGAGGGCACAAACAAAACCTTGTGCCCACTAGAACCCAGGAGAAAGGACCAGTGACCCCACAAGAGACTGACCCAGACATGCCTGTGACCCAGACAGTCCAGGAGTCTACAGCGGAGGCATTGAACGTGGCCTGCTGCAGCATCAGAGGCACTAAATACGTCAAGTCCTTTTGAAGGAGGTCACCATTATCTTCATTATCCCTACCATAGTTTGGTCTCAGGTCAAACAAGAGGGAAGGGACACAACCCGGCCCATCAACAGAAAATTGGATAAAGTATTTACTGAGATACCCCTCCTCCAAGGTAAGGAGCAGCAGCTGTGCTTTGCTGGAGCAGCTGTGAAGAGATACCCCACGTCCAAGGTAAGACAAACCCAAGTAAGATGGTAGGTGTTGCGAGAGGACATCAGAGGGCAGACACACTGAAACCGTAATCACAGAAAACTAGTCAATCTGATCACATGGACTACAGCTTTTTCTAACTCAAGGAAACTAAGCCATCCCATGTGGGGGCACCCAAGATGGGAGGGTCATGGTGGAGAGGTCTGACAGAATGTGGTCCACCGGAGAAGGGAATGGCAAACCACTTCAGTATTCTTGCCTTGAGAACCCCATGAACAGTATGAAAAGGCAAAATAATAGGATACTGAAAGAGGAACTCCCCAGGTCAATAAGTGCCCAATATGCTACTAGAGATCAGTGGAGAAACAACTCCAGAAAGAATGAAGGGATGGAGCCAAAGCAAAAACAATATACACTTGTGGATGTGACTGGTGATAGAGATAAGGTCTGATGCTGTAAAGAGCAAGATTGCGTAGGAACCTGGAATGTTTGGTCCATTAATCAAGGCAAATTGGAAGTGGTCAAACAGGAAACGGCAAGAGTGAACGTCGGCATTCTAGGAATCAATGAACTAAAATGGACTGGAATGGGTGAATTTAATTCAGATGACCATTATAACTAAAATGGACTGGAATGGGTGAATTTAACTCAGATGACCATTATATCTACTACTGTGGCAGGAATCCCTTAGAAGAAATGGAGTAGCCATCATGGTCAACAAAAGAGTCTGAAATGCAGTACTTGGATGCAATCTCAAAAATGACAGAATGATCTCTGTTTGTTTCCAAGACAAACCATTCAATATCACGGTAATCCAAGCCTATGCCCCAACCAGTAACGCTGAAGAAGCTGAAGTTGAACAGTTCTATGAAGACCTACAAGACCTTTTAGAACTAACACCAAAAAAAGATGTCCTTTTCATTATAGGGGACTGGAATGCAAAAGTAGGAAGTCAAGAAACACCTGGAGTAATAGGCAAATTTGGCCTTGGAATACGGAATGAAGCAGGGCAAAGGCCAAGAGAGTTTTGCCAAGAGAACACACTGGTCATAGCAAACACCTTCTTCCAACAACACAAGAGAAGACTCTACACATGGACATCACCAGATGGCCAACACCAAAATCAGATTGATTATATTCTTTGCAGCCAAAGATGGAGAAGCTCTATACAGTCAGCAAAAACAAGACTGGGAGCTGACTGTGGCTCAGATCATGAACTCCTTATTACCAAATTCAGAATGAAATTGAAGAAAGTACGGAAAACCACTAGACCATTCAGGTATGACCTAAATCAAATCCCTTATGATTATACAGTGGAAGTGAGAAATAGATTTAAGGGCCTAGATCTGATAGACAGAGTGCCTGATGAACTTTGGACAGAGATTCGTGACATTGCACAGGAGACAGGGATCAAGACCATCCCCATGGGAAAGTAATGCAAAAGAGCAAAATGGCTGTCTGAGGAGGCCTTACAATAGCTGTGAAAAGAAGAGAAGTGAAAAGCAAAGGTGAAAAGAGAAGATATAAGCATCTGAATGCAGAGCTTCAAAGAATAGCAAGGAGAGATAAGAAAGCCTTCCTCAGCGATCAATGCAAACAAATAGAGGAAAACAACAGAATGGGAAAGACTAGAGATCTCTTCAAGAAAATTAGAGATACCAAGGGAAATTTTCATGCAAAGATGGGCTCAATAAAGGACAGAAATGGTGTGGACCTAACAGAAGCAGAAGATATTAAGAAGAGGTAGCAAGAATACACAGAAGAACTGTACAAAAAAGATCTTCATGACCCAGATAATCATGATGGTGTGATCACTCACCTAGAGCCAGACATCCTGGAATGTGAAGTCAAGTGGGCCTTAGAAAGCACCACTATGAACAAAGCTAGTGGAGGTGATGGAATTCCAACTGAGCTATTTCAAATCCTGAAAGATGATGCTGTGAAAGTGCTGCCCTCAATATGCCAGCAAATTTGGAAAACTCAGCATTGGCCACAGGACTGGAAAAGGTCAGTTTTCATTCCAGTCCCAAAGAAAGGCAATGCCAAAGAGTGCTCAAATTACCACACAATTGCACTCATCTCACACACTAGTAAAGTAATGCTCAAAATTCTCTAAGCCAGGCCTCAGTAATACATGAACCATGAACTTCCAGATGTTCAAACTGGATTTAGAAAAGGCAGAGGAACCAGAGATCAAATTGCCAACATCTGCTGGATCATCAAAAAAGCAAGAGAGTTCCAAAAAAAAAAAACACATCTATTTCTGCTTTATTGACTACTCCAAAGCCTTTGACTGTGTGGATCACAATAAACTGTGGGAAATTCTGAAAGAGATGGGAATACCAGACCACCTGACCTGGCTCTTGAGAAATCTATATGCAGGTCAGGAAACAACAGTTAGAACTGGACGTGGAACAAGAGACTGGTTCCAAATAGGAAAAGGAGTATGTCAAGGCTGTATATTGTCACCCTGTTTATTTAACTTCTATGCAGAGTACATCATGAGAAATGTTGGGCTGGAAGAAGCACAAGCTGGAATCAAGATTGCCAGGAGAAATCTCAATAACCTCAGATATGCAGATGACACCACCCTTATGGCAGAAAGTGAAGAGGAACTCAAAATCCTCTTGATGAAAGTGAAAGAGGAGAGTGAAAAAGTTGGCTTAAAGCTCAACATTCAGAAAACGAAGCTCATGGCATCTGGTCCCATCACTTCATGGCAAATAGATGGGGAAACAATGGAAACAGTGTCAGACTTTATTTTGGGGGGCTCCAAAATCACTGCAGATGGTGACTGCAGCCATGAAATTAAAAGACGCTTGCTCCTTGGAAGAAAAGTTATGACCAACCTAGATAGCATATTCAAAAGCAGAGACATTACTTTGCCAACAAAGATCTGTCTAGTCAAGGCTATGGTTTTTGCAGTGGTCATGTATGGATGTGAGAGTTGGATTGTGAAGAAAGCTGAGTGCTAAAGAATTGATGCTTTTGAACTGTGGTGTTGGAGCAGACTCTTGTAAGTCCCTTGGACTGCAAGGAGATTCAACCAGTCCATTCTAAAGGAGATCAGTCCTGGGTGTTCATTGGAAGGACGGATGCTAAATTGAAACCCCAATACTCTGGCCATCTCATGCGAAGAGTTGACGCATTGGAAAAAACCCTGATGCTTGAGGGGATTGGGGCAGGAGGAGAAGGGGACAACAGAAGATGAAAGGGCTGGATGGTGTCACCGACTTGATGGACATGAGTAAACTCTGGGAGTTGGTGATGAACAGGGAGGCCTGGGGTGCTGCGATTCATGGGGTTGCAAAGAATCGGACACGACTGAGCGACTGAACTGACTGAACTGAACTGAGTATGGCCCAGCCCATCAGAACAAGACCCAGTTTCCCCCACAGTCATTTCTCCCATCAGGAAGCTTCCATAAGCCTCTTAATCTTATCTGTCAGAGGGCAGACAGAATAAAAACCACAAACACAGAAAACTAATCAAACTGATCACATGGACCACAGCCTTGTCTAACTCAATGAAACTATGAGCCATGCCATGTAGGGCCACCCAAGACAGACGGGTCATAGAAGAGAGTTCTGACAAAACATGGTCCACTGGTGAAGGGAACAACAAACAGTTCAGTATTCTTGCCTTGAGAACCCCATGAACAGTACAAGGCAAAAATATAGGACACTGAAATATGAACTCCCCAGGTCAGTAGGTGCCCAATATGCTACTGGAGAAACGTGGAGAAATAACTCCAGAAAGAATGAAGAGACGGAGCCAAAGAGAAAACAACACCCAGTTGTGGATGTAACTGGTGATGGAAGTAAAGTCCGATGCTGTAAAGAAGAATATTGCATAGGAACCTGGAATGGTAGGTCCATGAATCAAGGTAAATTGGAAGTGGTCAAACAGGAGATGGCAGGAGTGAACGTCGATATTTTAGGAATCAGTGAACTGAAATGGA
This sequence comes from Bos grunniens, assembly GCF_055505025.1. Classification (NCBI taxonomy): domain Eukaryota; kingdom Metazoa; phylum Chordata; class Mammalia; order Artiodactyla; family Bovidae; genus Bos; species Bos grunniens. The sequence goes on from NC_141189.1 coordinate 25,278,353, forward strand.
CTGGAATGGGTGAATTTAATTCAGATGACCATTATATCTACTACTGTGAGCAAGAATCCCTTAGAAGAAATGGAGTAGCACTCACAGTCAACAAAAGAGTCCAAAATGCAGTACTTGGGAGCAATCTCAAAAATGACCAAATGATGTCTGTTCATTTCCAAGACAAAATCATTCAATATCACATTAATCCAAGTCTATGCCCCAACTACTAATGCCGAAAAAGCTGAAGTTGAATGGTTCTATGAAGACCTACAAGACCTTCTAGAACTAACACCAAAAAAATGTTCTCTTCATCATAGGGGATTGGATGCAAAAGTAGGAACTCAAGAGATACCCAGAGTACCAGGCAAGTTTGGCCTTGGAGTACAAAATGAAGTAGGGCAAGACTAACAGAGTTTTGCCAAGAGGACTCACCGGTCATAGCAAACACCCTCTTCCAACAACACAAAGAGACAACTCTACACATGGACATCACCAGATGCTCAATACTAGAATCAGATCGATTATATGCTTTGCACCCAAAGATGGAGAAGCTCTATACAGTCAGCAAAAACAATACTGGGAGCTGACTGTGGCTCAGATCATGAAATTCTTATTCCAAAATTCAGACTTAAATTGAAGAAAGTAGGGAAAACCACTAGACCATTCAGGTATAACCTAAATCAAATCCCTTATGATTATACAGTGCAAGTGACAAATAAATTCAAGGGATTAGATCTGATAGACAGAGTGCCTAAAGAACTATGGATGTAGGTTTGTGACATCGTATAGGAGGCAGTGGTCAAGACCCTCCCCAAGAAAAAGAAATGCAAAATGGCAAAATGGTTGTCTGAGGAGGCCTTACAAATAGCTAAGAAAAGAAATGAAAAGAAAGGAGAAAAGGAAAGATATACCTCTTTGAATGCAGAGTTCCAAAGAATAGCAAGGGGAGATAAGAAAGCCGTCCTCAGTGATCAATGCGAAGAAATAAAGGAAAACAATAGAATGGGAAGCACTAGAGATCTCTTCAAGAAAATTAGAGATACCAAGGGAACATTTCATGCAAAGATGGGCACAATAAAGGATGGAAATGGTGTGGACCTTACAGAAGCAGAAGATATTAAGAAGAGGTGGCAAGAATACACAGAAGAACTGTACAAAAAAGATCTTCATGACCCAGATAATCATGATGATGTAATCACTCAGCTAGAGCCAGATATCCTGGAATATAAAGTCAAGTGGGCTTTAGGAGGTATCACTATGAACAAAGCTAGTGGAAGTGATGGAATTCCAGTTGAGCTATTTCAAATCCTGAAAGATGATGCTGTGAAAGTGCTGCACTCAATATGACAGCAAATTTGGAAAACTCAGCAGTGGCCACAGGACTGGAAAAAGTCAGTTTTCATTCCAATCCCAAAGAAAGGCAATGCCAAAGAATGCTCAAACTACCACACAATTGCACTCATCTCACATGCTAGTAAAGTAATGCTCAAAATTCTCCAAGTGAGCCTTCAACAGTACAAGAACCAAGAAATTCCAGATGTTCAAGCTGGATTTAGAAAAGGCAGAGGAACCAGAGATCAAATTGCCAACATCCGCTGGATCATCAAAAAAGCAAGAGAGTTCCAGAAAAACATCTACTTCTGCTTTATTGACTACTCCAAAGCCTTTGACTGTGTGGATCACAATAAACTGTGGAAAATTCTGAAAGAAATGGAAATACCAGACCACCTGACCTGCCTCCTGAGAAATTTATATGCAGGTCATGAAGCAACAGTTAGAACTGGACATGGAACAACAGATTGGTTCCAAATTGGGAAAGGAGTACATCAAGGCTGTATATTGTCACCCTGCTTATTTAACTTACATGCAGAGTACATTATGTGAAATGCTGGGCTGGATGTAGCACAAATTGGAATCAAGATTGCTGGGAGAAATCTCAATAACCTCAGATATCCAGATGACACCACCCTTATGGCAGAAAGTGAAGAACTGAAGAGCCTCTTGATGATAGTGAAAGAGGACAGTGAAAAACTCAACATTCAAAAAACTATGATCCTGGCATCTGGTCCCATCACTTCAAAGTAAACAGAAAGGGAAAGAATGGACACAGTGACAGACTTTATTTTCTTGGGCTTCAAAAATCATGGCAGATGGTGACTGCAGCCATGAAGTCAAAAGACACTTGCTTCTTGGAAGAAAAGTTATAACCAACCTAGACAGCATATTAAAAAGCAGAGACATTACTTTACCAACAAAGCTCCATCTAGTCAAAGCTATGGTTTTCCAGTAGTCATTTACAGATGTAAGAGTTCGACTATAAGGAAAGTTGAGCGCTGAAGAATTGATGTTTTTGAACTGTGGTGTTGGAGAAGACTCTTGAGAGTCCCTTGGACTGCAAGGAGATCCAACCAGTCCATTCTAAAGGAAAGCAGCCCTGGATATTCATTGGAAGGACTGATGCTGAAGCTGAAACTCCAATGCTTTGGCCAACTGATGGGAAGAACTGAGTCACTGGAAAAGACCATGATGCTGGGAAAGATTGCAGGCAGGAGGAGAACAAGATGACAGATGGGATGAAATGGTTGGATGGCATCACCGATTCGATGGACATGAGTTTGTGCAAGCTCCGGGAATTGGTGATGGACAGGGAACCCTGGCATGCTGCAGTCCATGGGGTTGCAAAGAGTTGGACATGACTGAATGACTGAACTGAACTGATATATATAATTAATTTAGAACATTGCCTGACACTCAATAAAATACTAAAGAACTATTTGCTTTTGGGAAGAAGGGAGAAATGGATTCTAAATAATTGTGTCTTGATCAGTGGTTCTCAAACTTTATTTCTCAGAACTCCTTTACACTCTTAAAATTGATAGAAGACTTCAAAAAGTTTTTGTCTAGATGTGTTCTTGCCTGGAGAATCCCAGGGACAGGGGAGCCTGGTGGGCTGCCGTCTATGGGGTCGCACAGAGTTGGACACGACTGAAGCGACTTAGCAGCAGCAGCAGATGGGTTTTACCTATCAGTATTTATCATATTTTAAATTAAAGCCAAACAGTTTTTTAAAATATTTACTCATTCATCTAAAAATAACAATAATAAATTCATTACATGTTAACACAAAATCTTACAAAAAAAAAAAAAAAACTCCTATATTTCCCAAAACAAAAAGCACTAGTGAAAAGCGTAGTGATATTATGTTTTTTAAAATCTGTTAGATCTGACTTAATAGAATGCAGCTGAATGCCACATCTGCCACTGCATTCAGCCTATTGCAATATCACATGTCTTGAAGATGCTAGGAAATTCCGCTATATACTTGTGAGAGAGTGACAATGAAAAGGACAAATAAGATCTTAGCACTATTATCAAGCTCTGGGAGTTGGTGATGGACAGGGAAGCCTGGCATGCTGCAGTCCATGGGGTCACAAAGCGTCAGACATGACTGAGCGACTGAACTGACTATTATGAATACAGTTTTGATCTGGCAGACCCCGTGAAAGGTTCCCTGGAATTCATTTTGGGAACCACCTGGTATATTGAGGAGAGGAAGAAAGCAGAGAAAACAGGTATATTTTCATGTCTTCTCCCAATCTGTGAAGGTTCACTGGGCACCAGCTCTGACAAGGCAATGATACAAAGCCCTTGACAGGCATCAGCTCAGTTACTGCTCATTCAGCTTCAATCAGTGGGACCTGTTATCATCAGAAACCAACCTAGACACAGAGACACTAGGTGACTTTTCCAAGGATGCACGGTGATCTGGCTATTCAGTACCCAGTGTTTCTGATTTAGGAGCTCCTGCTCTGAAACATGGAGTTCTAATGTCTCCTCCCACCTAGCTTAGGCCATTTCTGGCCAATGAAATATAAGGGCCAGTTTATAGTTGAAAGGCGAAGGGGAGAGGGGCAGTTCTAGGAATGATTTCTTTCCTGGTTAACATGAGGCTCATAAGGAGAGCTCTCTCATGACTCCCTCTTTCCTACATTTGGAGACTATCAAGTGAAGACTTGAGGGGCTTTGGCAACCATCTTGTGACCATGAGGTGCCAACCTGAGTATGGCAGAACAGAAGACTGAGAAGAGTCTGGGCCACTGTTGACATTGTTGAGCTGTGAACCAACTGAGAGATCACTCATCCTAATTTACTGTTGTGTGATAACAAGAATCTCTATTGTTCAGGCCATTTTTTATTCTGTATTAATACTTGAATACTGCCTAACTGACAGCTTTAGGGGCATTTGGAGAATGTCCCCATGTTGACCTCACAGGGAACCAGAGGGGCCATTATGAGACTATTCCAAGTAATTTATGGACCACAGACAAGGACCTGTGGAAGCCAATGCAGGAAAGAAAGAGCAGGTGGTTGCCATACGGTGATGGCAGCTGATATCCTGGTTTGTGGACACCTGTGAGGCACCCTGATAGGGACTCCAGAAATAACGGAGGAGCACTTTGCAAGAGTGACCGAATCTTCTAACACATAATGAGCAGTATAAGTTACACTGAGAGAAGAAAGAGTGTGATGATCAATTAGTGATGTCTGTCACAGGCACAAACCCACAGAATGATGCATCCCACACTCGCTTACTCCTGAATGCTCACTCCAAAAAACACATCCAGACATGATAATGGCCTCAAAGTCCCTCATTTCCACTCTGGAGGGAAAGTCAAGTTCTGAAGTCTCTGGGGAAGCTGAGCCCCCAAACAAGGGCTCCCAGGACTCCATTAATTTGAGGTACTCCCACATGCTTTGGACTAACCACCTCTCTCTCACACTCTAGTGAGACAGCCTGCCTCCTCTGCTCACTGGAGCTCCCTGAGGTAGGATCCACCTCGTGTCCATCTGTGAATCACAATAAGATCAGGTACAAAGCCCGGCACTTAGTTAACAGACACCCAAGGAAAGTGTTAGTGATCCATCAAGGTCTGATATTCAGGCGGTCACCTGGTGTCTGCATCCACACCATTCAAATTCACTTCTCCATGGAGTTTCCTGATGTTTCCAGAATTCTCACCTGTGAGGCAGTGCAGTGGATGGGAAGAGCACGTGTAGCTAAGTTCACATCCTGCCTCTGCTCACGTACCAGCCATAAGACCTCAGAGAAGTCATTCAGCCTTTCCAAGACTCAATGCTGTCACAGCAAGACACCAATATCTACCTCAGAAAGTTCCTTGGTTAGAGCTGGTTGATCCACAGAAGTGGACGCGGTGACTCCAGAATCCTGAGTGGCACCCTTCCTTTGGAAAATGATCTATTTAGCGGAGAAAAGAGGTTATTTACAGGTTTGGATGAAGAATAGACATACCTCCAAGGGGAAAGCAAGGCTGGAATTTATTCATTTAGCCAACAAATATCTAGTGAACGATGCCCTGTACTGGGCACGGGATACGGGGATGACAATGGACATCGTTCCTGTTTTCTTTGTGCTTAGAGCCTCTGGTTACTGAAATTTAAATTAATTAGGAATTTACAGTCATATCAGTCACATATAAAGTGCTCAATGGCCACATGTGGCTGGTGGCTACCATATCAGACAGCACAGGTAGAGAACACTCCCATCATTGTAGAAAGTTCTTATTGGAAAGCACTGAGATACAGCCTAGTAGGCAGACAGACACTAAAAAAAGAGCCACACAAACACCTAATTACGCACCAGGACATTTGTCAGTAGAAAAGTCACAGGCAGTGCTCTTGCCATTTTTCAGAGAAACAGAGCCTGGCAAGCAATTAGCTCAAAGTGGACTGAGCATCTGAGAGCCTGATGTAGCTCTCAGCACCTCCTAGAGCTGTTCTCTCGAGCTGGAGCCCAGGGAAGTCCTCCACGGACATAAGGCTTGTCTAGGACGATAGCTGACTTTGCAGCAAATGACACAAGTTTAGCCACTGGTTGAGAAGAAGGGTGTAGGTGGAATCCTAGCTCTGCCAACTATATAACTGTGGGAGGTAATTAACACCTTGGGCCTCAGTGCCTCCATTTATAAAACGGGTAAATAACAGTATCTGGCATAGAGAGTTGCTGGGAGGATTAAGTACTCTAAAGAATATAAAGCACTTAGAAGAGTTCTGGCTCACAGTGATGATGGGTCATTGGGGCCTTTGAACCTTTTTGGGGGGATGCACCTGCGTCTCAACAACCACCTTCATTTTCACCCTTTACTTCTCAAAGTATCATCACTCAAAGCTAAATTGATCGCCACGGTCAGATCCCTCTGTAAAATGAGCCAGGAAGGGGAATATAACTGTAATTGTAATATTAACCAACTTACACTAACAGCTTTCCAGGCCGGGCTCAGTGTGAAGCCCTTTTTTCTTATGTGAGGTATTGTTTTTTTCTTGGCCATTGGGCAAGTCTTGTGGGATTTTAGTTCCCTGACCAATGATGGAAGCTGGGCCGTTGACAGTGATCGTGCCAAGTCCTAAACACTGGGCCACCAAGGGATTCCCTGTAATATGTGTTTAATCTTCACAACAACACCAATAAGCATGCATTGCTAAAATTATCCTCCATTTTGCATATGAGGAAATTGAAACTTACAAAGCTGAATTTCCCCACCTTTACAGAGGGAAAGAGGGGCTTCCCAGGTGGTCCTAGTGGTAAAGAATCCACCTGCCAATGCAGGAGACGTCAGAGATGCAGGTTCGATCGCTAGGTCGGGAAGATTCCCTAGAGGAGGGCATGGCAACCCACTCCAGTGTTCTCGCCTGGAGAATCTCATGGACAGAGGAGCCTGGTGGGCTACAGTCCATAGGGTGGGAAAGAGACAGGACTGCAGGGATTTAGCATGCAGGCACAGAGGGAAGGAAAAGCATCTTGGTGTCAGTTCCACTACACAACACCAGGTGGCAGTGCCCACCCATTTTCCGTTCCACAGTCTGGGGGACCACTTTAAATGTTGTCTCACAAACATTTAAAGATGGCCTACAGAGTGCCAGGCATGTTCTAGGCTCTGAGAATACGTCTGCCAATGAAACTGGGAACTTTTTTAGTTTTCGTGCTTTCTCTCCTCCATTTTTTCTTAAAATTAATATAAGGTATTTGGAGAGAGGCCTACCCAAAGATATGTGGCCTGCCTGGGAGAAAATAGTTTGGGCAGGGCAGGAAACTCGCAGGAAGGTGTGAGAATATCCAAAAGTTCCACCATCCCCAAAGATCAAGGCCTGCAGCTTCTCCCAGAAGGAAGTGCTATTCCACAACCCATCTTGCTTGCCTCTCCACAACCCCCTTTCCCCACACAGGAAGTAGGGGAACAGGAGTCATCTCTCTGTCATGTAGGGCTGGGATGGGGTGAGGGGTCTTACCCACACCACAGAGGGGTCCTTAAAGTTCTGGGGAGGGGGGGATTGTGGAGAGACGACTGGGAAAAGCTGGCCTGAAGCTGGAGTGCAGCCCCCAGTCAGGGTTGAGGCAATGCAGACCTCAGATAGCCCAGGTGGACTAGGAGCCATACTCAGTGTTGAGGTACGAGCTGGCCCAGACCCTTTTCGTAAGGAGCGTTTCACGGTTGCGCTGTGGGCGGGTGAGCAGCCTGAGCTCTGAGTGTCGGCTGAGCGCCAGACTGGCGGCCCCAGGCCCCCAAGTGTGTGCTCGGGGCAATCGTGGAAATGTGCGTATGTATGTGAGTGATGAGGGCGGTAGCGGTGGTGGGATCCTGCACGCAGATCCATGTGAGGGGTGAGTGGACTTGTGAATATGCTTGTGGTAGACGTATGAGTATGTTTGGGGTGGCCAAGAACACGGATGTGGGGCTCATGGTGCATAAAGGGACAAAGACACATGGCAGGAGGTGGCAGGATTGGAGTGTGCCCAGGCAGGAAGAGCTGCCTGGCTGAAGTTGGGGTGTTAGTGATTCTGGAACAGTCTCAGCAGAATCCTCTCTGCACCCTGGATCCAGCACTGGTATACTGTGGGGAAGTAACTGTTTAGAATTCAAGATTGAGGAAGGAGTCCAACAGGGCTGTCTGCTGGCACCCTGTTTGTCTGACCTATCAACCGAGCACATCATGAGATATGCCGGGCTGGATAAGGTACAAGCTGGAATCAAGATAGGCGGGAGAAACATCAACAACCTTAGGTATGTGGATGATACCACTCTAATGGCAGAAAGTGAAGAGGAACTAAAGAGCCTCTTGATGAGGGTGAAGGGGGACAGTGCAAGAGCCCGTTTAAAACTAAATATTACAAAAAACTAAGATCATGGCATCAGGCCCCATTACTTAATGGCAAATAGAAGGGGAAAAGGTGGAAGTAGAGACAGATTTCTTCTTCTTGGGCTCTAACATCACTGTGGATGGTGACTGCAGCCATGAAATCAGAAGATGATTACTTCTTGGCAGGAAAGCTATGACAAACTTAGACAGTATGTTGAAAAGCAGAAACACTACTCTGCCGACAAAGGTCGTATAGTCAAGGCTATGGTCTTCCTAGTGGTTGGGTACTCTTGTGAGAGCTGGACTGACCGGAAAGAAAGCAGAACGCCAAGGAATTGATGCCTTCGAAATGTGGTGCTGGAGAAGACTTCTGAAAGTCCCTTGGACAGCAAGGAGATCAAACCAGTCAATCTTAAGGGAAATCAACCCTGAATACTCGTTGGAAAGACTGATGCTGAAGCTGAAGCTCCAGTAGTTTGGTCACCTGATGCGAACAGCGGACTCATTGGAAAAGTCCCTGATGCTGGAGAAGATTGAAGGCAGAAGGAGAAGAGGGCGTCAGAGGATGAGATGGCTGGATGGCAACACCGATGCAATGGACATGAACTTGGGCAAACTAAAGGAGATGGTGAGGGACAGGGAGGAGGGAGGCCTGGCGTGCTGCAGTCCAGGGGGTTGCAAAGAGTCGGACAAGACTGGGCGACAGAACAACAGCTGTTTAGGAACCCACAGTTAGAAAACCTCTCTATGTGTGTTTCTGCAAGTGAATCAACGGAGGAAAGTGTCCGGCGCGTCCAGAGTGCTTTTGGACACACTGTGGATGTGGGGGTGGTGGTCCCTAAATGAGGACACTGGAGGGGGCTCGTCTCGGCGCTGCAAGCGGGGAGAAAGGAGCGTGCGCGGGGTTCTGCTTGGAACAATCAGCCCTTGCCGGGACGGGGGCGGGGTTCGGAGGCTCTGGGGGCGGGGCCTCAGGGGGCGGGGCCGCGGCGGCTGCAGCAGCACGGGCCGGGCCAGGGGGCGCCTCGCGCGGCTGCGGCTCGCGACTACGATGCAGTGAGGCCGGACGGGCGGGCGGGCGGGATCGCTGGGCTAGGGCCACGGCGGCGCTGCAGAGATGTGACTCGGGCCGAGGGCCAGCGGGAGCGTCGGCGCTGCGGGGCCGCGGGGGTCGGTGAGTGCCAGCCGCGCCGGCGGGGTGGAGGGCCCTGCGGTGACCCCAGAAACTTTTCCCCCGGTGGAGTTGGGAGCGTTGGGATGGGGTCTGCTTCTTGGGCTTTTCTGAGTCCCCCCTCTTCCCCAAGGGGTTAGTCTGCTGGGGGAGTTGGGGTTTCCGGGTTGGAGGACCACAGTTTGGAGGGAGAGAGGAGCCCGCAGACCGCGGGGCAGAGGGCGGAGAAGGTTGGGACCTTAATGGGGCGGGGGCGGTGTTCCCGGACCAGGCTGAGATCAAAGTCTCAGAGGAGGGTCTGGAGGCGATCGCAGATCAGGCAAAGGGCCGTTGGAACTGTAAGGGACTTCAGGCGTGCCCGAGTGACTCGTGTGAGGGCAGCCGCGGGCAGGTCTGGGGGCTGCGTGGCAGGCGCGGGGCCTGACCGCAGACAGGGCAGGCGGAGCCGGGGGCACAAGGGGAGAGCTTTGGAGGTGAGCTGCGGCACCTGCCGTAGGGACTGGGGGTCAAGCTCTCAGCGGGTCGCGGCTACGCACTACCGGACAAGGAGGGGACACTGCGGGCGAAAAGAGGCAGAACTGGGACCTGGAGCTGGGGTACAAGTGAGGGGCGGCTGCATACAATGGCGCGGGGGTTAGCGTTTGTGTTCCGGCCAGGCTAGAGGCGATGATCAGCCCTGTGCTGCGTCCCCACCCTTTGGGGGACACAGGCTTCCAGTCCCAAGCATCCCGGGACCCCTACCGCCCGCACCCGCCTCGTTAACTAGCCAGGGTTAACTAGCCAGGGAGGGGGTACCGTTGCCACCGAGGACCGGTCCAGCGCAGCCTGTGGGTTCATTCCCCGGCTATGTCACTCCCAGGCCTAGCCAATCGTCCCCCCCCCCCCCACCCCGCAACGCAACTTGTCCCCAGTTCTCTAAGGGGGCGGCTCCTTGGAGCGCGGACAAAGGCCCCTGGAGTGTGGCGGGCAGCGGCGTCCCCGCCTGGGGCCCCGGGCCACGCGCCACATTGGCTGCCCAACTGCGCCAGTATGGGGGGTGGGGGGGACATGAACAGAGCCCAGGAGGAACTGGGGGTCCTCGCAAAGAGGCGAGAAGTGGGGGAGGGGCTTGGCACAAAAGCTTTGAAACTTCTGCCGAGGAACCTTGGTAGTTTCCCCAGGGATGGAGGCTTTCTGGAGGACTCAAGACGTTGAGTTAAACTGCATGCAAATAGGATGTAAATAGAATGCAAATCGGTGTCTGTTGGTTGGGAGCCCTCCACCCGGCCAGTTTTGTATCTGGACTGTGGAGTGAACTGTTTCCTATCTGTTCCTGCTCTGTCTGAAAAGGGGTCAACTGAGTTGGGAAGGGGAAAAATGGAAGTGGGAAGGAGTCGCCATTTAGGGCACAAGCAGCGAGACAAGCATTCTTGTTAGAGAGAGAAGCTTAAAATCTTGATCGGTTAATGTATTATTTTGGTAAATGGGCCAGCTACACAACTGGCAGATAAGCCCCTGCTCTCAGAGCACTGGGGAGTTGGGTGAACACTAAATAAGTAAATAAATAGTAAGTGGATAGAACTTCCAATTGGGATAAGTGCTGCCAGGAAAATAAAACAGGGTGATGTAAAATAAAGTGACAAGAGTTCTGCGCAGTGAAATTTTAGTGGAGCTTTGCAAGATAGAGCCGCCCCACCCCCCCATCCCCCGCCACTGGCAGATGTTGGGGGAAGACTGAACCAGGCAGAGGGCACTGCAAGTGCAAAGACTGGGAGGTGGGAATGAGCTTAGAGAAACTGAACAAAGGCCATTGTGGCTGGAGCTCATAGGCAGATGTTGAGAGTGGGGGTCTGAAACGGGATGGCAGGGACCAGCCAAACCACGATTTGGGGGGCCATGGAAAGGAGCTTAGGTTTTATTCTCTTAAATGAATCCTTGGAGGGAGGGTTTGGAGTACAAAGCCACGAGATCTGATTTTTAAAAGCTCCCCTGACCTCAACAAGGAGAGGAAAAGCAGCTCCCCTTTCATTCTGCCTCTGGGGATGGCAAGGCGCCGGGAGCCGCCGAAGCGGACCTGTGGGGACTGCTTTGAATGAGCCTACGCCAGGGATGGGTCAGGTTTTAAAACCCACTTCTGGCTTTTAGGCAGTTTCTGTCCACCCTAAGCAGCCCCCACCCAGAGCCCACGGCTCCATAAGCACATCCACGCAAGAGCTTCCTGGGGGTTCTGAGTTAGTCACATTTTCTTCTCGGAATTACAGCCTGAGAGGAACCATCCACCCTGGAACAGGCAGCCAAGGATTCAATTTGCATTTAAATGATTGCTTTTATTTACAGGATTGGAGCTGCTTTGCATATTCATGGATCACGGAGCCTGTGTTCTGACAACCCTGTTTACTAACGTGTGAGGGTTATTAAATTCAAGGGCTCCCAGATAGTCTGGTGGTCTGGATGGTGCTGGGAACTAAAGATTATGAGATGGTATAACTTGGAAAAGAGATCAAAGGATAAGATTGCAGGTCTGGGAAAGAGTTTTAATGTCAGGAAACCTTGTAACAGTTTAATCCTTCAGGAGCAGGAAATGCACCAGCGGCTCTAAGGGGAGTGGGCAAGGACAGAGTGTGTTGGGGTGTGTGGGAGACAGGCTCCGCAGCCTCATCCTGGCCGTCTGCTGAACATGGGGGAGTCCAACTGGGGTGCAGCGGCCTTGAGGTCAGGAGTCCGGAGCAGTGGGTTCTAGTCCCAGCTCATCGTCACTTCTAGGAAGCCTCTGGCCAAGTGTCATTACCACTTCCTGTTCCCAACAGGACGCTGAGAATTGTCATTGTTTTTGTAACAACTTAGGACCCACTGCTCCCTGTCTGCCAGGCACTGGGCTGAGTACTTTCTAAGCACTTTGCACGTCAGCTTTGAGAAAGCAGCACTGTTACTATCATTGTTTTACAGAAGAGACTGAAGGTTAGAGAGGTTAAGTAATGCCCTGTGTCACTCAGTTCTGTGTGACTTCCTCCAGCTGAGGTCTTCCACTCCTGAGGACACGGATGGGAGTGTAAATTCTCTGCCAGGTATTCATTGGTACTTTAGACATGCCCAGGGCTAGGAAAGGCCCTCCAGACCTGCTTAGTTTTTCTCTCCCGTCCATGCTCCACCGCCTCCTCCCCACTTCTTTAGAGAAGGTGGGTTAAAGGTGCCTCTGTTGGCAGTAGCCAAGGGGAAGCAGGTCAGAATGGCATGTTCCAGAGAAGTTTTGTACGTCTTGTATCTCCTGTCATCTGGGTGGGTGGGAAGGTGAGGATGCTGGTTCCCAGGAGAATGGCTGGTGTCTGGTTTCTGGGTGTCTGCCTCTGACTCCTCAGCAGGGGCACCCAGTTTTAGGGCATGCAGACTGGCCTCCGGTCTTCCAGCGCCCAGTTCCCCTCTGGAAAACCACCTGTGCAGTCAGGCCACCATTTAGAGCACCTGCTGCGGGAATCATGAGTTTGGGAGTTTTCAAGGTAGACCACATGAGTTTGAGTAGGCTCCAGGACTTGGTGATGGACTGGGAAGCCTGGTGTGCTGTAGTCCATGGGGTCACAAAGAGTCGGACACGACTGAGCGACTGAACTGAATTGACTGAAGGTAGAACACCCCAGAGGCTTCTCCCCTTCCCACCCCCTCAGGGACTTCTTTTCTCAGTGTGTGATGGTAGAGGCTGGAAACAGTGGTGGACTCACACTTGGGTGAGCGGTTTCAGTCCCATCACCATGGCAACTGCCCCTCCTGGAACAGGAAAGTCAGAAAAGTTCATAACCTCAGGGCATTTGCCAGTCTGTTATTTGTTTGACAGATACTTTATATAAGTGCTTCAGTTCAGTTCAGTTTAGTCACTCAGTTGTGTCCAACTCTTTGCAACCCCATGAACCGCAGCATGCCAGGCTATAGTCCTAAACCCTACTTATTATTTTAATCTTCACAAGAACCCCGCAAGTCGGGTGTTATCACTCCCATTTTGCAGATGAAGAAACAGGCAAGTAAGGTTAAGTCTGCTGCCCCCGGTCACAAGGTTCTAGCAAATGCCAGGGGCAGAATCGGAAACCCAAAGTTCATGCTGCTTGGTGAAGATCAAGGCTGGGAGAACCAGCCCTGCTTGTGGCCTGCAGGCAGGCAGCAGCGCTGTCCTCACATAAGGAATCTTGCCTGCATTCTTTCCAGCCTCTGCAGGCCCCAGCTTGTGAGAAATGGAGCGTGCTGCTCCACCACCTGCCGGCAGCTTCTGGCCCCTCGGTGGGGAGAGAGAGCGTGTGTGCGCGTGCGTGTGTGATGCAGGGTATTTAAGAGCATCTGAATGAGTCACATTTCTGGGAGCCTGGCCGGCAGCAAAGTAATTAGTATGTGAGCCGAGTCTTGCACATTCGTCACTTTATTCATTACTCCTTTTGAGGAGCTGCATGCCTACATCCCATGGGTTTGTTGCCATATATTCATCCCACCTCAGTCAGCCTTGCCAAACCTCTAATCAGGTTTTGTGCAGTTTGGGGATCCTGGAGAGCTCCCTACTTGGCAGGGGGAGGCCTCAGGTGGAGCTGGATGGGGCTTACCTGACAGTGGATGCACTGGAGCCTGAGTGGGGTCTGGGGAAGTGGTAGGAAGGCAGAAGGTGCAGGGCCATGGTTCTGGCTCCCCAGCTGCATATGTTCCTGCTTCTCAAACCTCAGTGCACACAAGCATCTGAGCACACCTGGAGCTTATCGGAGGGCTGTGGAAACACAGGTGGCCGGGCCCACTCTGGAGAGTCTGCATTTCTTACAAGCTCCCAGGCAATGCTGCTGCTGTTGCCAGCCTGAGGATCAAACTTTGGCTTAAGCCTCAGTCCCCTCCTCTATAAGATGACCGTGAGAGCATCTTCCTACCCTGTGACATGAGGGTTGGAGACCATATTTAATCAGTTCATTCAGCAGCTGGGCCGTGAGCACTGCCCACGTGCCAGGTGCTGGGGAATCGATGCAGAACAAAACAGACAGGAGCCTGGGTGTGGGGGAGACAGACCAAAAGAGTAATAAAATAAAACAATGAAAATTGTGGTACATGCTGCAAAGATAAAGATCAGGAGTATTGCTATAGAGCATAAAGGGGCAAAAGGAACCTAATTTAAATAGACTGGCTAGCAAAGGGCTCAGCCGGTGACATTTCCAGAGCCCTGGTTTGTCTGAAGACCCCAGTAACAATAGTACATTTGTCTCCTGATTCCACGACTTTCTAGCTGTATAGCTTGTCCTAGCTTGGACAAGCCAACTGGCCTCTCTGTTTTATTTCCTGTAAAATGCAGATAGTGATACCACTTGCCTCATGGTGTCATTGTCCAGATGATTAGGTGTTAATGTATGTGAAGTGCACAGCAGAGGGCCTAGAGCATAGTAAGCACTGTGAGAGTTAACAGTCATTATTATATTCACTATGGCAGTAATAGAGAACTCCACAGGGCAATTCTGAATTCCCCAGAAAGCCTAGATGAGCTGGACTCTGCTTCATTATGTGAGGTGGTATAGCCCTCCTTCCGATCATCCCGGACAGAGTTCTGTAGAACAATGACTGTCACCTCATGGGGATCCCTTGCAATGATATGACCTACTCGGGACAACTGAAGCCTTCCAAAGCCCGTGGTGCCTAGATGTTGATTAGCGAGGACTTCCTGGAAGAAGAGGACCACTTCATGTGGGATACATCATAGAACGTCTTTGTTAACAAGTTACATAAACCCATCTCAAAATGGCTTAGTCCAAAAAAGAGAAGTTAATTGACTGCTGGAGGTGCAAAGACCAGGGTATCTGGCTTCAGGCATAACTGAATCCAGCCTTGCAGTGTACTGGGACTCCTGTGCATCGCGTGACGATTTCCTGTGGGCCAGCTTTCCTCCCAGGCAGGTTCTTTCCCTGTGATGGTAAATATGCCCTCTCCAGCTCCAGGTTTATATCCTTTTAGCTTGTTGTTGTTCAGTCGCTCAGTTGCGTCTGACTCTTTGGAACCCCGTGGACTGCAGCACGTCAGGCCTCCCTGTCCCTCAGTGTCTCCTGGAATTTGCCGAAGTTCACGTCCATTTTGTCAGTGACGCCATCCAGCCGTCTCATCCTCTGCCGCCCTCTTCTCCTTTTGCCTTCCTTTCAGCTTATTAACCCCAGTAACAGGAGAAAAACTCCTTCCCAGTTAATTCTAGCAAAAATCCTAAGAGTGATTCTCATGGGTCTGGATGAGGCCAAGTGCCTGTCCCTGAGCCAATCAGTGCGGCCAGAGGGTGGGACAAATGCTTCGATTGGCCTGGCTGGGTCTGAGGCTCACAGCTGGGGCTGAAGGGGGCTCTGCAGAGGAAAATCAGGAGCTCTTTTCAGAACTGGAGGAAGGAGAGGGTTCCACCCTCAGGAATGAAAGCAAAAAGCAAGAGTGTATCTATTTCCCGTGTCAGAAAGGAGTGGGAGCTAGAGACGGGAACCGCAGCCAGAAGAACCCACACAATTTCAGAAGCTTGGTTGCCATCTTTATATTTTCTTCACATTGGTTTCCTGTTGTTGTGGAAGGTCAGTCAGAAGAGAGATGAGCCGGCAGAACCGAGGAATGAACTGGCAGAACCAAGTTCCAACTTGTAGGCAGGTCTGGAGAGAGGAGAGTCCTCTGAGAGTGAGTGGAGGCAGCTAAAGAAAGTCTAGTTCTTGCAAGGAAAGGACCTGGGGTGCAGGCATGAGGTTGAGAGACCTGGCTGGTTTCCTGGCTTCTTCCTCATCAAGTCTGTTCTCAAGTGTATAAACCAGGCTTTCTCATCCTCAGCACTGCTGACATGTGGGGCCAGATCACTCTTAGTGTTTGAGGGCCATCTCAGGCATGTTGTTCAGTCACTCAGTCGTGTCCAACTCTTTGTGACCGCATGGACTGTAGCACACCAGGCTTCCCTGCCCTTCACCATCTCCCGGAGTTTACTCAAACTCATGTCCATTGAGTCGATGATGCTACCCAACCATCTCATTCTCTGTCATCCGCTTCTCCTCCTGCCTTCAGTCTTTCCCAGCATCAGGGTCTTTTCTAATGAGTCAGCTCTTCGCATGAGGTGGCCAAAGTATTGGAGCTTCAGCTTCAGCATCAGTCCTTCCAGTGAATATTCAGGGTTGATTTCCTTTAGAATTGACTGGTTTGATCTCCTTGCAGTCCAGAGGACTCTAAAGAGTCTTCTCCAGCACAGGCTGCTTAGCGGCTACCCTGGACTCTACCTGCTAGAGGCCAGTTGCACTTCCCTCCCCATTTGTGACAAGCAGAACTGTCCCTAGATATGCCCCAGTGTTCCCTGGGATCACAATCACCCTGGTTGAGAACCACTGGCCTGGAGGTGTGTGGGGAGAGTTGGTGAGAGGACTGATGGTCAAGACTCCAGAAGCACCATCCTCCCTGTCTCCTCCCAGCCGCCCTGGGGATTGTTGGCCACTGTGTGAACTAGAAAGTCTGCATGGGGTGTGTTCCATTGTCACTTGCTGAGAAGTCTCTTAAACACATTTGCCATTGATGAGAAGTCTAGAGGAAATCCACTATACTGTGTCAGGGGCCAATGGCATTTTGTTCCAGCATATCCAGTTCTTAATTTTTTTTTTTTTCTGGGCTTGTTGGTTCTTAAATTTTGATTCCAAGTGTGCTCTTGTGATAAGCAGCTCTGACTAGGACAGCATTTTTTTCCAAAGGTGGTACATTGGGATATGGCAATGGGGATGCAACAGGAGCTCCATCAACAGGTATTCCAATGTGTTGAGCTTTCTTCTGAGTCAATTTCAAGACCTTGGTGAGTCAGTTAAGTAAATAACTTACAGGGAGTATGTAGACAAAGCTTAAATAGCTGAGGTGGCGCTCTCGTGACTGACACGGCATGAAGAGTGATGGGACCAGGAGCCTTATTACCAATGTCTGAGTGCTTGTTTCAGGAGCATGTCTTGTCAGATACCCTCTGTTCCTGCCTCCTCTCATCTCTGGCAAAGGAAGGATCACCCTGTAGCACCATGCTCCTTCTCATTCTGTGGTATCAATAATTTATCCCAGTCAATGGCCTTGCGGCCAAGGCAGGATCAGAGCTGCTCACTATATCCCATCAAGTAGCTGAGAGAGAGAAGTGGTCGATACCACATTTACTTAAGAAAGCCCCAGGGATGTGCTGAACTGCCTGAGAGGTGGCTGGTTACAGCCTCACTGTGGGCGGAGCTAAGTCTGGCTTAAGATGCTCAGAAACACAGCACAGCAGAGCTGGGCAGGCAGGGCTTTCCCAAGGCCAGGCTCCCTCCAAAAGCAAGGACCTGGAGGCAGTGGGTATAGGAGAGCCCTACTGAGAAGTCTCATTCCCACAGTATTTAAGAAGCATCTACTTGGTGTTAGTTCTTCACCAGTGGTGCTCATTCTGTGATTTCCCACCCCATAGGGAACGTTGGCAGTGTCTAAGAATTTGAGGGGTTGTCACTGCTAGGGGAGAGGGTGTGCTTCAGGCACCTAGTTGGTGGAGGCCAGGGGTGCTGCTCCACCTCCTGCAATGCACAGGACAGACCCCCAAACAAGGGAGGCTCAGACCCAAAGTGTCCGTTATCCCGGGGCTGAGAAACCCTGGTTTGTGCTAATGGACAAGACAGTGTCCCTGTCCTCCTGCAGCTGGTGGTGAAGAACGACAGGAAGGGAGGAGAGGAGGAAGGGACCAGAGAAACAAAGTAAGCAGGCAAAAGGATGACAGATGCGATTAGACCTAAGAAATAGACGAGAGACGCTGGGGGGGCGGGGGGTGTGACCTTGGCCAGGGTGTGAGTGGATGACATGAGAGCTGAGACCAGTGTGCGGAGGAGCAGTTTTCCATGAAAGCGGGGGTGGGAGGGGTCTAGGCAGAGGAAGCAGTGGGGGAAGAGGAGACTTGGGTTAATAAGCCCGTCTCTGGCTGCTGGGTACAGTCCTTGGGGGTGTCCTGCAGGCATCTCCAGGAGAGGGGGGGCTCCCTGGAGCAAGAGGATGGATTCTCAGATCTTTGTGAGAAGGGTAGGATGTGTGAGGGGAGGGGGAAAAGGTGGAACCCAGGAAGACAGTTGACACTGTGTTTGATATGCTGGGAAGCTTCTAAGAGGGGGTGCTTCTAGGAGCTGAGTGTGTGACCTTGGGCAAGTGTCCCAGCCTCCTCAAGACAGTTGTCACCGGCGTGAGAACTGGCTGTGCCGGGTCCCTGGCCGAGGCTGAGTCATCGGTGAGTGTCAGCTGTTAGCACCGAGGGACCAAAACCACAATGCATGTCCTTCTCCCAGCGAGCGCTCAGTCCATGAGCATCTCTTTGAGTCTCATTTTACTCCCTTATTTTTAAAGAGGTCACACACGGCCTCACGTTCAAAGAAGATGACAGGGTATTCAGAGAAAGGGAGTCTCCCTCCCACCCTCTCCTCCAGCCACTAGCACTGACGATTCATGGTTGTTTACCGGGCCCAGCCAAGGGGGCAGATGGGGACAGAAATCCTCACCCACTCCTGGTGCCAGGCTGTGCTGCCTGGAGAAAGGGGCTGGTGATGGGTTTGAAGGGACGTAGGGTCTCCTTAAAGAAGTCAGGGGAGTGGAAGTCTCACCATGAATTGGTCTTCTCCCCCCAACTTTTCTGGAACCTTCGTGGCGGCATCAGAGAGAAAGATGAGAACCCACCAGGCGCTCGCCTTCCTCCTGCTCTTCGTGATTGCCTCCGGGGCCTCTGAGAACGCCAGCACGTCCCGGGGCTGCGGGCTGGACCTTCTCCCTCAGTACGTGTCCCTGTGCGACCTGGACACCATCTGGGGCATCGTGGTGGAGGCGGTGGCCGGGGCAGGCGCCCTGATCACACTGCTCCTGATGCTCATCCTGCTGGTGCGGCTGCCGTTCATCAAGGACAAGGAGAAAAAGGACCCTGTGGGCCTCCACTTCCTCTTCCTCCTGGGGACCCTGGGTCTCTTTGGGCTGACCTTTGCCTTTATCATCCGGGAGGACGAGACCATCTGCTCGGTCCGCCGGTTCCTCTGGGGCGTCCTCTTCGCACTCTGCTTCTCCTGCCTGCTGAGTCAGGCATGGCGAGTGAGGAGGCTGGTGCGCCACGGCAAGAGCCCCTCGGGCTGGCAGCTGGTAGGCATGGCCCTGTGCCTGATGCTGGTGCAGGTCATCATCGCCATCGAGTGGCTGGTGCTGACCGTGCTTCGAGACGCGAAGCCGGCCTGTGCCTATGAGCCCATGGACTTCGCGATGGCCCTCATCTACGACATGGTACTGCTCGTGGCCACCCTGGCGCTGGCCTTTTTCTCACTGTGTGGCAAGTTCAAGAAGTGGAAGCAGAATGGAGTCTGCATCTTGGTCACGGCCTTCCTCTCCGTGCTCATCTGGGTGGCTTGGATGACCATGTACCTCTTCGGCAACGCCGAGCTACGACAGGGAGATGCCTGGGGCGACCCCACCTTGGCCATCACGCTGGTGGCCAGTGGCTGGGTCTTCGTCATCTTCCATGCCATCCCGGAGATCCACTGCACCATTCTGCCAGCCCCGCAGGAAAACACGCCCAACTACTTCGACACGTCACAGCCAAGGATGCGGGAGACGGCGTTTGAGGAGGACGTGCAGCTGCCACGGACCTACATGGAGAACAAAGCCTTCTCAATGGATGAACACAATGCAGGTAAAGGGGGCACTGTCCCACTGGGTTAGGCTGTTCCTCCCAAAAGAGCTCCTTTTCCCCCACTGGGGATCAGGGGCCTTGGGGGTAGTCCTGGCAAATCAGAGCCCACAAACACTGATCCCTGTGCTGAAACTGGCCCTCAGAGATTCAGCATTATCAATTTATTCAGCATGCATGCCTGCATGTGTGTTCAGTCGTATCTGACTCTTTGCAACCTCATGGACTGTGGCCCTCCAAGTTCCTCTGTCCATGGGATTCTCCAGGCAAGAATACTGGGGTGGGTTGCTATTTCCTTCTCCGGGGCATCTTCCTGAGCCAGGGATCAAACCCGCATCTCCTGTGTCTCCTACATTGGCAGGCAGATTCTTTACCACTGAGCCACCTGGGAAGAGACTTAATTAGCACTTTCAACTAATTTAATGTAAAAAGTCAGGCTCCTGGCCTTTTTTGAAAAGTTGGATCTGGCAGTGCTGGGCTGCCATTCCCACCGGGCACCAGTTGTCTGCAGCTGGCTGGAAGGCCCTGTCTCTTACTCTCCCAGGTGGTGGTGGACTTTTAGGTGGGAATCCATTTTCTTTTCACTACACTCCCCTTGGGCTTCCCTGGTGGCTCAGCTGGTAAAGAATCTGTCTGCAATGCAGGAGAGCTGGGTTCGATCCCTGCGTTGGGAAGATCCCCTGGAGTAGAGCACGGCTACCCAATCCAGTATTCTGGCCTGGAGAATTCCATGGACTGTATGGTACCTGGGGTCGCAAAGAGTCAGACGTGACTAAGCGAATTTCACTTTTCACACTTCCCGTGGCTCCCTGTCCCAGCCACTATAGCATATCAACATCAGCTCCCTGCTTCCTGGCTGTTTGAGTTTGCAGCCCCTGTGCTAGCTGGATGCAGGGGATGGCAAGAGGCAATGCCCACGCTCTCTCCTCTAGCTCTGTCTCCAGGAGTGGATGAATTTGGGCCCTGGAGTCAGAGTCTGGGTTGGGATTCTGCCCCTTCCCAGATGTAGGCTTTGTGTACCCCATAAACCTGCTGTGAGTCCTGATGTACCAAGGGGCCCCCACGGCGCCTGACTTGTTGAATGTGTATCTTGGTTGGGTTCCCCTGAAAGCAGAGCCTGAAACTTGTTGCAGGTGGTTTACTTAGGAGGTTGCCCCTGCCCGGGAGAAGGAGACCAGGAAGGCAGAAACGCCAGAACAAGAGTGTCAAGAGCTGGTTACCACCTTGGGGAGCTGGGGCTCATTCCTGCCAGGGACACATGTAGAACGAGCCTCAGAATTGATCCTTGGAGGACAGGAGGCTGCAGCATCTGTCCATCAACTATCTCCTGCTGCCATGAATGTCCTCCAGGGCTCCCATAAATGGGCTAATCAAGTTCTATTAGCTCCGTCAACAGAAAAGCAGAGATTCGACAGGCACTTCAGGCGGAGGTGGGATCCCCAGGTGAGCCGAGAAGAAGCGGCAGGCCCCAGCTACCCCTGCTAGAGATGCTGGAGAAGTGTCTCTTACAGTTGTTGCTTAAAGCAAGTCGGCTGCATTCCCAGTACTTGAGATTAATTAAAAGTGCCTTTTCTCAGTTACCTAAAGATTTATCAGGAGCTATAATAATAATAGTAGCAGTAGCAGCCGCAGTAGTAATAATTACCTAGTATAATCGTCATTTTTTGAACACTAGCTACATGCCAGACCCTACTCCTTAACCTGCATTATCGCATTACTTCATCCCTCCAGCTGACGAGGTAGGGTCTGTTATTATCCCCATCTCACAGAGGAGTAAGTAGAGGCTGTAAGAGATTCAGTCTTGCCCAGTGACATAGGAGGTGGCCCCTTCTGAATGGTTGAGTCCCCTTTTCTGTGACGCTCACCCAGGTTCCTGGGCGGTGGTCTGGTCATACTGCAGAGTTGGCCTTTTTGGGTTCAGCACAGCCGCCCACCCCCATAGGCAGGGGGAAACACATCAAGCCCCCAGGTCCTCCAAGGCCACCTGCAGCCCTCCCCACCACTGGAGGTGCCCAGCTGCCTCTGCACCCTGCTCCTGCTCAGACCCCCGGGAGAATGACAGACCTGCCCCCTGCTCGTTCCCCCTCCCCACCATGGGTAGAATCACAGTCCTGGGGTGGCCTTTATCAGAGCAGTCTCCTTCTTACTGGAAGCCCCAGACCAGCAAGCTTGTGTTTGTCAAGAGATTTGACAGGGATGAGCCACAGCTCTGGTGGGCTGACTCTCCTGGTTGCCAGGAGATGGGGGTCATTACCGGGAGCCCAGAGGGTCCCTCAGGGCATATGATAAGCAGAGGCCAGGCACCTGACCAGTTCTTGGGGTCCTGGTGGAGCCACCTCTTCCCTGGCCTCTCCTGGAATAGCATCCTCTTTATCTGACACTCACAAACTCCCCTTGGACCTTAAAGGTAACAGGAACTCCTGAAATGGTTGTAGAGCTTTATACATTCACTGGGCAATTAGTCTATTGCTTTGTCAACTTCTCAAAGCCATTTATGATCCCTAGAAGGTTAAGAATCATTTTTGTTGAACCTCATGGTCTGGTTTACCTGCAGTACAAGGAGGAGTGGGGTGCTAGAACTACCTACAAGTATTAGGGGCGTCAGAAGTTAAAGACGGCTAACCTTTACTGGGTGCTTACAATGGACAGGTACCATTCTGAGCATTTTAGTGACTAATCTCATTTAATCCTTGCAATAATCCAGTGAGGTCCATCTTGCAGACAGGAAACTGAGACATGGAGAAGCTGAACAATTTGCCTAAGAGGCAGAGCCAGGGTTTGAACCCAGGCAGCCTGGCTCCAGAGCCCACTCTGCCGCAGAACTTCTCAAAGCCCTTCAGCGTCCCTCGTCTCACAGGTGTGTCAGAGCAACTCTGTGCCTTGAGAAGACAGGGATTATCAGTCCCATTTTACAGAGTGGGAAACTGAGTCTAGGAGTGTCCAGCAACTTGTTCAGGTTCACAGTGGAGCAGGGAGAAGGAAGGTTGGTTTTCTGAATGCCCTGCATCCTTTCTTGAGAAAATGCAGTCAGTATGTCATATCCTTGTAAGATCTAGAGATCAAAGTGATTTGGGACCCATGTCAGAACCAGCAGTGCCTGGACTGGCACAGGGGGTGATGGGGCTTACTCTGGGTTCCAGAGCCAAGGACAATGTCCCCCATTCCCCTCTTTATTTTCCAAAGCAAAAATAACTTTTTTATTCCTTTCTGATGACAGAAGATCAACAATAATCAGGAGTTCAGCAAGTGAAAATAATAAAAATTGCTCAGAATCCCATTGCCCAAAGGCAACTACTGCTGACTGTTTGCTCCTGTCTTGCCAGACACAGTACCCCCACCCTGCGCGCGCGCGCGCACACACACACACACACACACACACACACACCTCAATCCAGCAAAGCAGCTCTTAACCTGTCTGCACATTATAGTCTCTTGGGCAGCTTTAAACAAATTACCAGCGCCTGCCCCCTCAATCTGATTGAGTAAGTCTGTTTGGGCTCAAGTACTGTAGGCCCTCCAAGTGCTTCTAGGATGTAACCAGGTTGAAAGCACTGGTTATCTAAGAGGCTGTCTGCAATGCGCTTGCTTAAATTGACAGTGTATCGCAGAGGGAGGCCTTTCCAGGTCAACAACTGCAGAGCTGTCCTTTTCACGAAACAGAGCTTTCCAGGAGGCATCATAATTTGTTTTCCTGATCTTGGTGGTGGTTTAGTCACTAAGTCATGTCCGACTCTTGCAATCCCATGGACTGTAGCCTGTCAGGCTCCTCTGTCTCTGGGATTCTCTAGGCAAGCATACTGGAGTGGGTTGCCATTTCCTCCTCCAGGGGATCTTCCCGACCCAGTAATTGAACCCGGGTCTCCTGCATTGCAGGCAGATGATTTACCAGCTGAGCTATTTCTGATCTTAGCTGGTGAGTATTCTGCTTGTTTCTGGCTTTCCATACAAGTTATGCTGCAATAACCATTCTTATCCGTTCATCTTTGTGTCCTTGATCAATTACCTCCTTGCAAAAAAATTCCTAGACGTGCATCAGAATCTGTACCTTTCAATCCACATATATACTGCCAGATCCCCCCCTCCCCACAGAAAGGTGGACTGATTTAGTCTTCCCTGAATAATTGTATGAGAGCCCCCATCCCCACTTCTTCACCAACCTTGGATATTGTCAGACTTTTTTTTAATAGCCCTGTTTTGCATTCTCCCAAATGTGTGTCCACCAAAATTCACGTGGGCACCAGGCAAAGTCAATCCCCTCGGAAGGCTCACAGAGAGAGAATAAATAGTCATCCTGGCTAGGATTGCCTTTGTTCGAGAAATCCTACTTTGCTGGCTGGGGAATGCCTGGGCGGCCTTCCTGGCCATGGTGAGAACAGCTGTTGTCATCTTTGGTCTGACCTCAGCCAGCTGTATTTTAGGGAACCAGGCCCTACACGGGGCCTTACCCGGGAGCTACAGCTGGCGCTGTTTCTCCTGCATTTTAACCAGCCAGCCCTTCAGGCACTCTACCCTTGAGAGTCCAGCCCTGAGGTCAAGAGACGGGAGGAATATGCCCCAGGCTGGCCTGCAGCTCAGCCTCTGCTGCCTGTTTCCCTCCCCCAGTGGGACCCCAGATATGTAGGACTTCACCAGCCTGCTGTTTCTTAATACGTATCAACAAGGCATGAGGTATGTGACAGAAGATGAAAATACACTGAAGGATATAGCACTTCAGATCACATTTGGAAAGCGCTAACAAGGCGCATTGAATGTTCACCTTCCAAAGGAGCAGGAAGGAAAAGTGTTCTTTCCTCCATGAGGGGATTTGGGCTTTCTGATCTCATTAGGCCAAGGGCGATTTAAACTCTGCCCCTTTGCTGCCCAGCAGAAGGCCTTGTGTCAGCTTTGGGGACAGGACCCAATCTTGCCTCACTTGCAGTGAGGGCTGGCAGGAGAGGGCTGGCATTTAGCCTATGCCCTTAGATTCCTCTTGGGACTCCTTGTGGGTGAGCCCTGCTTGCCTTTCAGAGGGCTCACCTCTTGGTCAGAGTGGGCTGTCAGTTGGGATTCTTGAAAATGCAAGTTAATTAAAAAAAAATAATCTCATCTGAAGCAATTTAAGTAAACAAAACAACAGCAAAACTAATGTACTGGGGATCAGGCTTCAGAAATGGATAGATCCAGGAGGCTCAAGTGATGCCAAGATCTGGTCTCTCTCCATCTCTTGGCTCTGTTAGAATCACAGCAGCTCTGGACTCACACAGAGTCCCACTGGAGAAAAGGAACGTTTCCCAGGATGCTTGAGTATAAAATCCCAGCGTTAGCTCTGACTGGACCTGATTGGCCAGGCTTAAATCCCATGCCCACCTCAAGCGGGGAGGAGGCAGTTGTAGCCAGTACTCAGGACCCAGAATGTGGGAGGGATGTTTACCAGAGGAGAACCAGTCCAAATAACCACTACACAGAGGGATCGCTGGGCCAGGGCACCCCACAGATACCGACCCGGCTGAGACTTTGTTTCTTTGAAGAGAATGTGAGAGTCACATTCCCCCACTGCAGCTGGCCAGTCTCTGCTTTATGAGGAAAGCTGTGCTGCGCGGTTCTCCCTCTTTTCGAGGAGGTCTTGGCTAGGAATTGGGACTAGTGAGGGTGAGAGTCCAAGGACTCTATGTCCCCGGGACCCTGTCCCCTCTTCTCAGGTCCCCAGGAAGGGCATGTCCTTGTCAGTGTGTGCATGGGAGCTATTGAAGGCTTGGAGATGCTAAAGCAAAGAGGTTTTCACAAGTCTTTTAGAACATGCGTTAACCACTCTGCCTATGTTTTCTTGGTTCAGTCTAGGCCGATCTGCCCCCATATGTCACTTAAATTCAAATTGCTCCTAAGTAACTGAGTGCAGTCATTAAAAACATCATATTTGGACCCAAAATAGTGTGATGGTCAAGGAAACCAATTCTCTCTACTTGGATTCAAATGCTGGTTCTTACCAGCTGTGTGACCTCAGGCAAGTTACCTAATCACTCTGTGCCCCATGTAAAATGGAAATACTAAAAGAACCTACTATGCTATAAAAATTAAATAAGATAAGACATATAAAGTATTTTTATAACCAGCCCTGGCTCTTGGTTGGCACTCTGTGAAGGTTAACTGTACTATCAAGGTGATTTTGGTCCCTTCCCCAAGTAATTTAATTTGTAAAAATCCCAAGTCCTCTTACTACTTTTTAGTCAGAAAAAAAAAAAAAAAAAAAAAAGACTGTCTTCAGGGAGGACTTTAATTGAGGTTTTTCTCAGCAAAGTAAGATAAGTGCCTTCAGTGAGAAGGAAGATAATGAAGGCGACAGCTCGCAATTGAGACAGACTTTTGTTTTGATTTTTTAACAGTGCTTCTTCTTTCTCTGTTATCTTTTAATAGACTATTTTTTAGAGCAGTTTTAGGTACAGAGAAATTGTACAGGAAGTACATGGAGTCCCCACCTGCCCCATCCCTCCTGGTTTTCCCTGTTATTAACAACTTGCATTGATGTTACATTTGTTGCAATGGATGAATCAATATTGATACATTATTATTAACTCAAGTCCATAATTTGCTTTCTAGAGGTCACTTTGTACAGTTCTGTGGGCTTGGACAAATCCATGAGGTCATGTCTCCACTGTTACAGTATCACCCAGAGGAGTTCCGATGCCCTAAAAATGCCTTGTGCTCCCCCCAGTGAGTGAGTGAAGTCGCTCAGTCATGTCCGACTCTGTGACCCCATGGACACCAGGCTCCCTCATCCATGGGGTTTTCTAGGCAAGAGTACTGGAGTGGGTTGCCTTTTCCTTCTCCAGGGAACTTCCCGACCCAGGGATCAAACCCGGGTCTCTCGCATTGTAGACAGACTCTTTACCGTCTGAGCCACCAGGGAAGTCCCCGTTTGTGCTCCCCTCAAACCCCTGCCAATCACTAATCTTCTCACTGCCTCTACAGTTTATACTTTTGCAGAATATTATAGTCGGAATCATATAATGTGAGATTTTATAGCCCACTGCTTTCACTTAGTAATACACATTCATGGTTCATCCAAGTCTTTTTGTGTCATTTGATTTTTCTTCACCAAAAGAGGAAATTTAGATGTATAAAAATACATTGCAAATAAGAAACATCATTTACCTTTCAGAGGTAAAACGAACAGACCTATTTTGCTGCCTTTGCTTCAGATCTCCCTTTTTCCTGTCTAGAAATGACCCCATCTATAGGCCTGGGGCCCCTCCGTCCTCTCCCGCGTCACTTTCCCAGGAAGATGTCCGACCTCGACCATGAGCCTGGGGCCCAGCATCTCAGGCTTGCCCACCTCTGTGTGTATCCAGAAACCGTGTTGCACAGTATGGTGTTGAACCTGACGTGGATGGCACTCAGCAGTGAGCAGGTCTTTTGTCAGAAGAGACCTTGTGAGAGATGCAGGCGCTGTCTTTGTCCCCCATGGCCCTCTGGGGGTGCGGGGAGAGGCTCCACCCCGGGTCCCCTCCCCAAGAGCTGCCTGCGCCCTGGATTCTGCAGACTCCCCAACCCCACTGAGATGGGTCAGGCTCCCAGAGAACCCGAGAACAAAGCGCCTTTGTGACTTTGTTTTGAATCTGGCTTGTGACAAAGGGGAGGAGCGGGGAGGGGGCGTGTGCCTGGAGCATGGTGTTGATGCAAGGGAAGAAAACAAAACTCAAAACTGTGTCTTTTTTGTGTGTGTGTGTGGTGTTGCCTGTCCCTCCCTCAGCTCTCCGAACTGCAGGATTTCGCAACGGCAGCTTGGGAAACAGACCCAGCGCTCCGTTCAGAAGCAACGTGTATCAGCCAACTGAGATGGCCGTTGTGCTCAACGGGGGGACTGTAAGTATCAGGAGGTGATGTTCTGGCAGGAAGCCTTGGAGTGGTCAGCGTTGGGGGGCAGCTTCGACAGGGACACACCACTCTGTGGAGGCTGCTCACGGGGCTGCAAAGAGAGCAGCTAACGTCGACACCCTTCGCAGCTAGGATGCATGCAGTGTTCCATTTCTCTTCTTTCCTCTCCACCCACTTTCTCCATGCATGAGACATTTCCCTGTAGTTAGTTGACCATCTGTAGATCATTTGAACGAGTCCCTGTTTCTTGGGGCTCTTGTACCCAGTGAATTCTCTATTTTTCATCGTACAGGAGGTGCCCCTACCCACGCTTTCCTTGGGAAGTGACTTTTAGGAAAAGCCCAGAGTTACAAAACCCTGGCAGATTTTGCTGGCATCCAACCTAGTTGAGCCTCCTGCCCCATGCCCCAGCTGGGTACCAGGTTCCCCCCAACCCCCAGTCCTTAAAAGATTTCTTAAGAAATTGACGTGATTATCATTTCTCTCCCACAAACACAAAAACAGATACTATCTGATGCCAAACAGACCTTCAGCAGAATCGTCATCATTTACATTTTGCCTCTGTGCAATTACATCATTTTGTTTCTCTAGCGGTCCAAAATTGCACTCTCATTCCCACATTTAATTTTCAAACATAGCTACATGCTTCTTTCACAAACAACACATGAACCAGTTTACACGTGTAAATTGGATTTCCATTCTTTATATCATGTGCCAATTCCATAACGCAACCTGAACTTTTTTATTTTCAATGTGAGTCAGAGATGGTCTTTGGTCTCTAGAGGAAACTTGGGTTTTCCTGGCCTTTGACTGGTATGAGAGGCATCATTTGCACTGGTATGGCAGGGGCTCAAAGCAATAGGCTCACGGGTTGCAGTCATGAAGAGCACCAGCCATCCGTGGGCCTGTTTGTTATTGGGTACCAAGAAAATGCTGAATTTCAAGCATTTGACCTGTGGGTTTTAATAAATTTTGTTAGAAAACAGCCCCACCAGTCATTCGTAAACCCTCTGTGTCCAGTCAAGGCCAATGTGCATAAAAACACCCTGGACTTAGAAAGCAATGTGGGTTCTGGGTAAGGAAACGTATTTGTGCGGGTGCACGATTATAGAAAAGGGGCAGACAGCCTTCCCAGGAGCAGAGTATTGTAGGTAACACACAGGGGTTGCTGCTTTTCTTGGGAATTATTCAGCCCTTTAGGAAAAGGCAAGCTAACTTAGCTTTGGTACATTGTTAACAAATGGGTTTCTGACATTGACTTTGCAAAGCTGAGTTCTTAGTGTGTTATTCCTGTTTCCAGATCCCAACCGCTCCGCCAAGTTACACTGGAAGACACCTCTGGTGAAAGACTTTAAGTTCCAGAGAATAAGAGTCTCTCTTACCAATTTTATTCCCTGGTCGTGTCTTTCTTGAGGGAGAAATCAGTAGCAGTAGCTGAACAAGGCCGCCTCGCAGCCAGGAGATTTGGAAATCCTAGACAAGGGGATTTCGTGTAAATGTGAACACTGCTGAACTGAAAAGCTAACACCAACTGCCCTCCCCGCCCCTGCCACACACACACACACACATAATACCAAACCAACCTCAAACCCCGCAAACTAAAGCAAAGCTAATTGCAAATAGGATTAGGCTCACTCGAAAATGTGGCTGGGAAGACTGTTTCATCCTCTGGGGTAAGAGCAGAACTGCGTTCACAGCCAGCAGGCCAGGCCAGTGTTGGTTGAGCACGGAGAGCCCCACACCATCACCCCTCCCCAGCAAGGGCTAGACCCCAGGTGGCCTCTTGGAGACAGTCATTTCACTGAGGAAGGCGAATAGGGGCTTTCCCACTGCCCTGCCTGTGGGTTTTCACATTTCAGGGGGGTCAGGAGCAGTGGAGGAGCTGGTGCGTGTGATTCCGAGGCCCAGCCCAGCTGTATCGGGAAGAGCTTTATGAACAGTGGTGGAGGAAGCCTGGCATGTGCCAAAGAAGAGAAGGCAGTCTGGGAGTTGAAGGGACCGTCACACTTAGAAAGTAGCACCCAGCCTTTGCTCCTTCTCTGGGCCTCTTGCTCTGGCATCATTGCCAGGAAGCAAGCCTGCCTGCCTCCAAGGGGCAGTTTCCGACTGGAGCAGCCGTCTCTCCCCTGATCACCCTTCCCTCTTCCCACCTCATGAGTATTCCTCCAGCCCTTCCCCACCTGTCCCGCCATGTCCATTTCAAGGCTCACGTGGAGCCAGCAGCTCAAAGCCCCGTGGCTTGGCCAGGGGGTGGATGCCGGGGTGGATTTTCCACAATGCTGTCACGTGGCAGGGGTACCCCAGGGTGGAGAGGCAATGCCTGCTGCCTAGCAAGCAGTGAGTTCTTGGGTCTTCTCTGCGGACGTAGTGAAAGGTCCAGGGTCGGGTGGAGCTCATGAGGGTTTCTTGCTGCTTTGGGAGGGCGTGGGGGACATTTTTGTCTCGGTTTTCTGCAAGTCTCATGAAAATGGTTCTCTTCCAAGCCCATTGTTTCTGTCATGGTTTCCATCTGTCCTAAGCAAGTCATTCCTTTCTTTGGCATTTCAGACATCTCGGCCATTAAAAGCCCCATGTTCTCTGCACTGTTTGGCCAGCATAATCGCAGGCAATGATTCAAAGCAAAGAGTTTTAACCTGACGGCATGGAATGTATAAATGAGGGTGGGTCTTTTTGCATATACTCTAGTCACTGTATTGCTTTTTTTTTTTTTTCTATAAAACAACCCATAAGCCTTTAACCTTTACAGAAAATGAAAAAGGTTAGTGTTTGGGGGGAAACTGACCTCTTCAAAAGCCAATATGTCTGAGCTGAGTATGTTTTAATAAACCTTCTGATTTTTCTTGAGGCCCTAGTCTGCTGTGTCCCATCCTCGCCCTCCCCTGTCCCCATCCTTGCAAAGCACCCAGGTAGGGAGGCCAATCTGGCCCCCGTGTGGCCCTCCTCCAAGGTAGCCCATTTCCACATGTTGCCAGCAAGGGGAAGAGGGGGCATACCCGACCCGGGGAAGCAGGGAAGCACCCACCCACCCGGAGCACGTGCTTGCTTCTAGAGAGTCAGATCCAAGACCTCTGTGCCAGGAATGCCTCTGGGGTCGGGGGCGGGGGCGGGGTGGGGGACTGCCACGGGAAGTATTGGGGTAGAGGGGAGAAGCTAAGACCTGGGCTGGGGTTGGGAGTGCGGGAGGATGCATGTGGACCTAGAATTCTGAAAATCACAGAACTCTCTGAACACCTCGGTCCAGTCCAGTGAAAAGCGGCCACGATACATGTTCTCATGCCAGGAAACAGTGGCTCACCCCCGCTCCCTGGAGTCCTTCGGAGCTCTCTGATCCCATCAGGGGCTCAGGCTGCAAGAGCCCCCACCCTTGCAAAGCGGAGAACTCACACGATCATGTTCTAAGTTCTTGGTGGTCTAAGCATGCACGGTGAACACAGCAGAGATGACTCCAAGCGGAAAGCAATGTTTCACCACCGCAAAAATAGAACTGGCTTTGAGCCACAGGAAACCTCACTTAATGAGACCTTTTTCTTTTCAAGTTTCTGATAGTTTTTTGCGCTTCTGGGTTTTATTTTATTTTGGCTTTAAGGTAAAGAGGGGGCTGAGTGCTCTCCCAGTGGAGGTGGGTAGGAGGCAGGGAGTGAGGGGGAGGGCAGTAAACTGTTCTCTTTCTAAGGACTTCACCTGAAGGGTATGAAGAGACATCTTTGCCAAGAGACGGTGGCAGCCCCTGCCCCCACTGAGTGAAGTTTAAATACAAAATTAAATGGCACCGCTGTTTCAGATCTGTTGTAAACAAGACGTTGGGGAGAATGACCGGGAAGGAGAGCTTCTGTGATCAAAACACCTCATTGTAAGCACAACGCTTTCCAGATCCAGTTATCAAAATCACCTTGGGACTATAACAGCCACTCTTTCTCCCCTTTAATAGGAAATGGTTATTCTGTGCTGGACTCCTCCCCTGGAGATGGAAGCGGGGAGGGAAGGAGGGAAGGACAGACTGGGAAGTTCTGTGTGTCTCAAGGCTTGCAGATTTGGTTGTTGCAAGCTGGGGATCCATTGTTTTAGCACAGTTTCTGTCAGAGTCCAGGGATCATGGGCAAAGTTGGGGTGGTCTTCCTGGTTAGGCAAGGCCGAGTTGAACCCTGAACTGAAAGGGAGCATTGTGGCTTTTATAATCCAATGATGCAATGATTATACCAGCTTACAGGAGTTCTCAGCAGGTGCTTTTTATTAATTGATAAAGAGCTAAGGCTCGTTTTTGATAGATAATATATATTTATTAAATGTATTAATGTGTGTTTTATAATGTACCTTTATCCTCCCCTGGCTGACTGTTGCATACTTAAAAAAAAACATCGTTAAAGAAATTTCAAGACAATCAACATGTATCATAAATGACTGTATATAATAAATATTACAGATTTAAAAGGTTGTAAAGCATGGGCAGATAGGTTTTATTTTCAAAATGCTATTCTTAACACAAAAAAATAAAGGCTTTACTATTTACTTAAGACGTGTGGTAGCTTGTCAAAACAACTCCATACAACTGTTTGGCTTTCAGATCCGCCTGGAGGCTAAGTCTGTGGCATTTTGAATGGGAAAATCCGTTCAAAACTGGGTAACAGCAAACTGTGGGACAATTGAAGATAATAATTCAGTTTACCCATGAAATGAGGAATTTTCTATAATGTTTTGGAGCATAGACAACAAAACTTATTTATCTGTTATAGGTGCCTGTATTTAAGCACCTCATCTTGCTAGGTTTGCAGTCAAAGTTCAGGGTCAACCTCCTTGTGAAAGGATCACAGGCAATGATGTCTTCTTTTTTTTTTTTAAGCATGCTCAGCGGATAAACTTAAACCCGCTGCAGAGGTTTGGGACTTTGTTTTAAACATGGATCTTTGCAAAGGCGACCAAAAGTGGGAAGCTGGTAACTAGAACATTTCAACATCCCTTGGAACTAGAGTTCGTTGTACAGTTTAGCAGTGGGTGGTGTAGAAGTAGATTGCTGAAGAAATAGATGAAAGAATAAAATCGGGGGATAATGTAGAAAGTTAAAACTACTACTTTTTTATGATAAACTATTTGCACTACAATATGTTTGCAACAAAAAGACCCTTATCCGAATATACCAGATCTAGTCCTTCAAGAAAACATGACAGCGGAAGCATAGCTAGAACACTGTCCTCCAGGTGGGTAATTGGAGCTTAGAGTGGGAGAGACGCCGACAGCTGTTAAGGTTGTGGAGTCTTAGCTGCGGCCTCTTCCTCATCCTCCATTTTGCATTTCACTGCAAAGAAAAGAAGGAGAAAGTCAGGGCTGATTTATCAACACACACCTAGACAGAAGTGGCACCTGGACACCGCAAACTTTGATACACGGAAGTCAGTTGCTTTGAATCCCACTGAGCGCCTGCAATGGTTCTGAGCCCACAGATCCACCGGGGAAGAACACAGGGCCATTGTCCTCCCCTGGCAGCACCTGAGGTTTCAAAGAAACTGCACAAAATGTTCACAGCTGTTCTGAGTTCAGTTCAGAAGAAGGTCAAAAGTATGCTTGGCAGGTCAGGGGCACTAAGGGAAGTTTCACTAAAGATGATGACAGATTCGAAGCTCTCGATTCACCCGAATCTATCACCACTCACCCTGTTCCCCCCACCACCCAAAATTAAAAACTCAGGACGACACTGGGGTCAGTGCACGGCCAGAAGAGAACCTTTTCTTGTCTTTCATGGACCGGACGAGAATGTGATCCGGGTGATTTCCTGAGTTGGCCAAACAGGAAAGTTAGGTGAACACACAACGGGGACTGTTTTGTAAGGGAAATTGTCCCGATAGATAAAAAGCCCTCCTCCAAGATGCACGGAAATCCAATCTCCTGGCGGGTGGGGATCCATTTGGAAAGACCCTCTCTTTTTAATAAATCTTTGCTTCTAGTGTCCAAGTGCTTGCCCCCAATGTTAATGCCTAAAGGGTTATTCAGAGCAAGGCCACAGGCTCTGGTCATGTGTGGAGAGCAGTGTTCAAGTTGGAAAGGGTATTTGGGGGGTTGGTACCATGTACAGCAGAGATTTCAATCAAGCCTGACCTCCCAGTGATTGAGGTCACAGGCTGGCCATGGACCCCATCACATGCAGTGCAGTGGGCTAGACAGGCTAGCCCAGCGGACTTCAGACTGGGGCTACACGAAGACTTCCCAAGACTTCTTGGTCATGTTTTATTCAAAGACAATCAATTTCCAAATCTTGGCTTCCTTGAGTGGGCCTACAGTGTTAGTTTCCCCATCCTGGCATTGCCCAGGGCGTAAAAAATCCCCAGGGGCCAAACAGGGATGCAGTTTGAAATGCTGGTGTCCCCCAGAGTCTTCTTCACTTTCCATATTTAATAACTATCAAGTTTTAGAATGTGTTTAATTGGCTTTGTGAACTACTATTAGTTGTATTAATAACTCAAACCAGAAAAAATATTTTTAATACTAGGAACCTATAGGCATGGGAAATTTATCCTGCGGGCCCATAACATGAACTAGGATATGAAATGTTTAGCTACAGACTGGGGTGGCAGAGTTTTGATTTGTAGCATTTGCCAGTTTCCATGGCTGATTTCAAGCTACCAGCCTGATAACGTAATACTGAGGTAGAAGGGGGCTCACACAGCCGGATGGAGCAGCTCAGCACATGGCAGCCCTGGATCCCCACGAAATACGCAGGGAAACCCTCAGTGTACAGTGGTTTTCCACATGTGGTTGGGGACCAGAAATGTTTGCATTACCGGGAACCTACTAGAAATACACATCCAGACCCCTACCCCAGGCAAGCGGAGCCCAGCCATGTGTGTTCTTAACAAGTCCCCTGGTGATTCTGTTGGACACTGGATAAAGCTGAGACCCACTGACTACTGGTTCTCTATCCTGGCTGCATTTAAGAATTACCTGGGTAGATTCTGAAGCCTGTTGGTACCTAGGTCTCTCCCCAGACATTCTGATGTAATTGGTCTGGAGCCTAGGCATCAGTATTCATTCAAAGCTCTTGTATATTGCTAAGATTCAGGCAGGGTCAAGAAACCCAAACCAGGGTTTCTTTAAGGAAACGTGACTACAAAGACCCTAAGAGCAGGTCACAGGAGCCTCAATGTCTCAATATATAAGCCGTATGAATGACATTCTCTCTGGCCTACAAGTGTCAGACAGACACTTCAGGCTACTGGTAGCATGGGAGGAAGGAGGAACTGGCTGACAGGAGGAGTTCCCAGCCCTTGGGAACTCTTTAATTCCTCAACCCTGCTGGGAGAATCCACCCGCATGCCTTTCCTTTGTCCCAGGATTTTAACCAGTCCTGTCACGCCTTGAGATGCTCTTCCCCAGCTCCACATTTTGACCTTGCCTGGGTAAAGCTCCTCTCTCTTTCAGATCATTATGCAAAAATCTTGAGGGAGAAGAGTCAAAAGGGATGCTAGGGACACTCCTTCCAAGTTGGAGTGTCAAGACACTAACTGGAGTTGATGGGATCACCGGGAACTCTGAACACTCCTGGTGCCCAGCCTCACGCTGGCCGATCGAGTCAGACTCTCTGGAGGTCGGGACAGTCCATTGGTGCAAACACACTGGCAAACTGACATTTTAAAGTGAAACAGTGTGTGCATCCCCCACAAGGCAGTGATTCCACTTCTTTATCCAGCCCCTAGAGAAGCCCTTGCTCACTGGCACACATGAATGAAGATGTTCATGACAGCAGAAAAAACTGGAAACAGCCCAAAAGTCCATCACCAGCTGACTGCATCAATAAACGCTGATTTCCTGGATTGGTGAATATACAGCAGTGAACCCGAATGAAACTACTCATGTCAGCTTGTGTTAGCTTACAGTATTGAAGGAAAGGGTGCGAGGCACAGAGTAACACAGAGTGTGATCCTACTTTTAACACATCTAGATGTTAAGGGATACCTATAAAGATGAGAAGAACTCTAAAGAAAAGCAAGATCATGATCATCACTAAGGTTAGGGTGAGTGGCTTCGTAGGGGGAGGGGAGCCTTAAAAATGCCCACAGAGTTCCACTTGCTTAACTGGGATGATGGTTACATGAGTAATTGCTTTATAAGTTATATGTGTTTTATCGTAGCTGTTATTATGTATATGTCTCCCTCCTCAAATAAAAGGTAATAAGATGGCAGGGTATTACTTGAAATTACAAAGTCAACTAATAAAGGAATGGAAAGGAGCAATTTAAGCCTTTTGGGAGGGCGTGAATGGGGTGGAAGCAAGCTGATTCTCATGTGTCAGTCACAGCAGGAAATCAGGAGACAGTGTCTAAACGCCTCCTGACCCTAACACCCTTAACCACCCAGAGAGACAGCTGTGAGCTCAAAGTGACTGCCAGAGAAGACGGCGACGGCACTGATGCTCATTCAGCCTCCTGCTTTATCCTATATACCCGTAGCCAGGGGAACCATGTACAAGGATGACTTTGCTGAAAAACTAAGAAACATAAAACCTCTCCCTCGTGGTTTTTCTCCTCCTGGTCTCGATGGAACAGAACCTTGCACAGATAGGTTATTCAGGAGAAGGACAGAGCAAGGGAAGAGGCAGCGGGGAGGAGCAGGCGGGGAGATGAGAGACCCCAGTTTCCACCTTAGTTTAGAGACATCCTGAGGCTGGCTTCCATCACGAATGGACGGCTGCCTCCGTGCCCCTGTGCTGTCCTTGTCTCCCTTCGGCAGGCTGGTGAGCAGCCAGTTCCGGAAGGGCTTGAGAGAGTGGAAAATCCCGGGTGATGCGCCAGCCCTTCAGCTTCAGTCAAAGGAACTGTGACAAGAAAGGCCTCGCATATTAATGAGACCCGCTTACACTCTCCGGTTCCAGCCGGTCACAGAGCTGAGAACTCCAGACGTGGTTAGAGAAGCTGCCTAAGATGCAGGGAGGGTCACCCAGATGCTCATTCAGAGTTGCCCACGTGTGGCCTCAGTGCAAAGGGTCCCAGACCTTGACAATTAGAATCTCGGAGAGTGAGGCCTGGGAATCAGGACTGCTCCCACCACTGTGCTTTGAGTGATCCTTCTGGATGTGACAAGTTTGGGAAAGAGCACGGTATCGCTCAGCCATCACTCAGGGCCTGTTTCCCGAGGGCCCACGTTTGAGAGGTGCCCTGCCTCCTAAAGGCTTGGGGGTCGGCAATTGAGACAAGACCCGCAAAGGGGTCACTCAGCACTGAGTCAGATCCACAGAAACACGCACTGCACATTAGCCATTACTATTTTCAGGGCACAGTCTCTGACCTCAAGGAGCTCACAGCCTAGAGGGAGAGGCAGGAAAATTAACAAGGAATTAGAGATGCTTCCCTGGTAGCTCAGCTAGTAAAGAATCCACCTGCAATGCAGGAGGATGTGATTCCTGGGTCAGGAAGATCCCTTGGAGACGGGATAGGCTACCCACTCCAGTACTCATGGGCTTCCCTGGTGGCTCATACAGTAAAAAAAAATCTGCCTGCAATGCAGGAGACCTGGGTTCGACCCCTGGATGAGGAAGATCTCCTGGAGTAGGGCAAGGCAACCCACTCCAGTATTCTTGCCTGGAGAATCCCGTGGGCAGAGGAGCCTGGCGGAATACAGTCCATGGGGTTGCAAAGAGTCGGACACGACTGAGCGACTGAACACAGCACACAGTACAGCACAGAGATGCTTACAAATCAGAGAGAGAAGCTGCTTCATCTCTGCCCATCGCAGAGATGGGCCCGGAGGTTACAAAGCAGAGACTGGTTCACACTCTCAAGTCAGCAGTATGCGTATAAGGATTAAAATATGTTTTTTAAATCTGGTTAGCACTCAGTTTTTAGGATTCCAGGTAAATAATAAAACAGCATTTCTCTGGTGCTCATTGGGCCCTTTGCACATACAAAGGAGCAGTGAGGTACATGCTATTCTTTTCCCAGTGATCGTATGGATGAGGAAACGGAGGCATGCACGAGGAGCCTGGGGTCACACTGTGGGCTGCCTGGCTCCAGCATTCACGCCCTTACCCTCTCCAGGGTCTTGGTCTCCCCCTAGCGAGATGATTTCTGTAATAAAGACATAATAAAGTTCGCTTCCCCCATAGACAGTTTAGGAACAACCACAATGCCCAACCCCTGGGGAATGAATAGATATCTGATACTTTATAAACTTCATAAAACAGGAGGCTGCCATTGCAAATGTGCTTCTGCAAAGTTTAAAGGAACAAGGAGACAAGCCAAGGGCAAAATACAGTGGAATTTATAAAATTCCTGTACATTTTGATTATGCAAATTTATTGCTCCATTCCCAAAGTTAACAATGTCCCCAGAGGGGACACTGTGGCTTCTGTCTGGTGGTGTCGAAAGCCAACCAAGCTGATTCCTCTGAAAGTAAAGCAGAATTTAGTTTCTTCCACTCAGCCATCTCTGCCCCAGTTTTCCCTCTTGCCTTTCTGAAAAAAAATTTTTTAAAAACACAAGTGAAAAAAAATTAAAACACGTGACTCCTAGTTTACGTTTGTTCCTGAGTGAGCTGTTCATAGTACATCCTTTAAATGTGACTGCCCTATAAAAAAAAGTTACGTTCATAACTAAGTTGCAGCCCAGCTTTTTAACTGTCTAAACAACAACAACAAAAAACTAAACATAGATTAAATGATTGAAAAGAAATGGGTGAATTTTCATTTTCCCAAATGTCTACAATATACATGCATTGCTATACTGTTGGGAAAATTTTTCTAAAATAATTATCAGAAAATATACCAGGCAGAAGAAAAACAGACTGTCAGAGCATCAACAGGTGCATGGTGTTACTGTGATCAGGCAGAGCACAGAGGTGGGGAGAGGAAAAGAGGAGGAAGGTGAGGAGCTGCAGAGTTTGGAGGGGCGGGGTGCTGGCCTCCTGGTATCAGCAGACCCAGTGTTAGGATGTTGGGAGACCCCAGGGAGAGCTCTACCCAGGGTGGAGTTGCCTTAGTAGAGTGGTGGTGGTGGTTTAGTCGCTAAGTCATGTCCAGCTCTTGTGACTCCATGGACTGTAGCCCACCAGGCTCCTCTGTCCATGGGATCTCCCAGGCAAGATTACTGGAGTGGGTTGCCATTTCCTTCTCCAGGGGATCTTCCCAATCCAGGGATTGAACCCAGGTCTCCCACATTGCAGGCAGATTCTTTACCAAATGAGTCTTCATGGAAGCCTTAGTAGAGGTGACCAATCAAAAAATATTAATGAAATGTATGCTAGAACAGTTTTCTTGTTCACAGAAGGGACGATTTTGGAGACAAGTGGACCCAGTGTTTGAATCCTGGCTCTTCCATCTAATAGCTGGGTGACCCAGTCCCAGCCTCATTTCCTCGTTTGAAATAAGTGAAATAATCTTGCCCTCACAGAGTCCTTAGGAAGATTAGGGAGATAATGTACCTAAAGTGCCCAGTGCAGGAATTGATATGTAGCAGGTACTCAACAAATGTAACTTCTTCTCTCCTGAGTGGCCTGTAGAAATACAAGCTGAAGTGCTGCTAAAGAGTTCACTTCAGTTCAGTTCAGTCGTGTCCGACTCTGCGACCCCATGAATCGCAGCACGCCAGGCCTCCCTGTCTATCACCAACTCCCGGAGTTCACTCAGACTCACATTCATCAAGTCAGTGATGCCATCCAGCCATCTCATCCTCTGTCGTCCCCTTCTCCTCCTGCCCCGAATCCCTCCCAGCATCAGAGTCTTTTCCAATGAGCCAACTCTTCGCATGAGGTGGCCAAAGTACTGGAGTTTCAGCTTTAGCATCATTCCTTCCAAAGAAATCCCAGGGCTGATCTCCTTCAGAATGGACTGGTTGGATCTCCTTGCAGTCCAAAGGACTCTCAAGAGTCTTCTCCAACACCACAGTTCAAAAGCATCAATTCTTCAGTGCTCAGCTTTCTTCACAGTCCAACTCTCACATCCATACATGACCACTGGAAAAACCATAGCCTTGACTAGACGGACCTTTGTTGGCAAAGTAATGTCTCTGCTTTTCAATATGCTATCTAGGTTGGTTATAACTTTTCTTCCAAGGAGTAAGTGTCCTTTAATTTCATGGCTGCACTCACCATCTGCAGTGATTTTGGAGCCCAAAAAAAGTTCACTTAGCATCATTAAAACTCATGTCACTCATTTGAAAGTTATTTATCTTCAAGCTCAGCTATCAAACACAGTCAAGGGCCTGAAAGTAAGCAGAAGCCGTGTAGATGCTTTGGAATGTGTTCCCCAAACTCTGGTATATTAGTCACAAGAGAGTCTCTGAGACCCCTCTCAGAGCAGTGTGCCCATTCCTAAAGCATCATACTGGCAAGCTGAGTTATCCTTGGAGCATAACTGAATTTAGGAATGAATTAGTTTCCCAATGGGCTTCCCTGGTGGCTCAGACAGTAACGAATCTGCCTGCAATGCAGGAGACCCAGGTTCAATCCTTGGGTCAGGAAGATTCCCTGGATAAGGGAATGGCAACCCACTCCAGTATTCTTGACTGGAGAATTCCCTGGACAGCAGAGCCTGGCAGGCTACAGTCCATGGGGTTGCAAAGAGTTGGACATGACTGAGCGATTAACACACACACACATGCACATACACAGTGTCCCAGTGGCTGATAAGCACATGAAAATGTGAGGGTCCACAGTGGGACAGCCACAACACACCCACCAGAATGATTACAATGAAAATGTCTCATCACACTAAGTGTTGACAAGGATGCAGGACAACTTAATGCTCAGGCATCGCTAGTGGAGATGGGAAACCGTCCCACCACTTTAGCAAACTATTTGAAAGTATCTTGCCAAATTAAATATTATTATACACTCTCAGGCCCACCAATTCCACTCCTGGCTAATCCTCAACTGAAGTGAGTACTGACATCCACCAAAAAACACATGGGCTTCCCTGGTGGCTCAGACGGTAAAGAGTCTGCCTGCAATGCAGGAGACCCGCTTAGAATGTTCGTAAAAGCTGGATACAACTCAACTGTCTATCCATAAGTGATATACAAACTGTGATGGTATTCAAGGGAAAGAATGCTACAGTTTAGGGAAAAAGAGCAAACTGCTGCTGCCCTCCACAATTTGGTTGAGTCTCCCAGATGCAATGTCCAGCAAAAGAAACCAGACACAGAGTCTATACTGAGTTTCCATTTATATGGAGTTTAAAAATAAGCAAAACCTTTTCCACAGTGATAGAAATCCAAATACAGTTTGCCTTGGGATCAGCTGCTGCCTGGTGGGGGCCTGAGAGAGGCCCCTGGAAGGTGGGGCCCATTCTTCAACCATCTGGGTGCTGTTATGTTGTATGTACATACAGACGAG
Source organism: Bos grunniens (assembly GCF_055505025.1). Classification (NCBI taxonomy): domain Eukaryota; kingdom Metazoa; phylum Chordata; class Mammalia; order Artiodactyla; family Bovidae; genus Bos; species Bos grunniens. The sequence goes on from NC_141189.1 coordinate 25,319,455, forward strand.
TTCATTGCGCTGTACGCTGAGAATTAGTACATCCTGCTGAGTGTCACCTCAACAAAAGATAAAATAAAACAAAATAGGAAAACAGGGAGGATGAGAACAGGCACCAGAATCTGGGGACTTTTTCATTCAGATCCAGGGCAGAGTCTGAGGTGCCTCGGTAGTCCCTGAGGGCTCCACACTTGCAACAGATTATTAACAATATCACAGAATTAATTAGAAAATTTGCATTTACTGAATGCTAGACATTATGTTCAGGCTTTACACAAATTTATCACCTCACTGAATATTCCTAGTCACTCCGGGAGATAGATTTCTAGTATTATTTCCATTTACTGATGAGAAAATTAAGGCCCAGAGACACTAAGTAACTTGCCCAAGGTCACAGACCTAAAAGAAATGGCTCTGCCAGAACTCTAAGCCTGGTCTATCTGAGTCCAAAATCCATGGTCTTAACCACCATTCATACCAGTGTAGAGTAAGAACCGGGCCCCTGATCATGACCCAGAATCAGCCGACAGAGCTTAAAGTCATGTTCCAGACTTTCCAGTTAGGAAGGCAGGGGACTGTGCAATATATATTACCAAGGTTCTATTTCTTTTCTGTTTTACTGGGCTGAATTTTTAAAATAAGACTGCTTTTTGATTATAAAAGCAGTTCACAGTCATTATAGAAAGTCTGAAAAATATAGAAAAAAAACGTGAAAAAAACTCCACATGTCCCCGCTGGAAGATGCTGACATGCAGAGGGTAATGTGAGTGCTCTGGTACGTTTCCCTCCCTTTCCTAATGGTGCCAGATGTTGGGTTGTGTTATTTTTGAGGAAAGTTGAGCCAACTTGGAAGCCACAAGGGACTGGGGTGGACAGTCTTGAATGTGCAGTAATTACTGGTGTTGACTTCTAAACAATGTAAACTCCGAATGAAGTCTCCTGGGAGGCAGCATTTTGTAAGTGGAAATATTTGGTGCTGGAAGTGACAATATTAGTTATATTGAGACAGAATCTCAATATAAAGTTTTGACCCTGGAAAGGGAGACCATCAATAAAAGACTTGTTTTTCATAGATAACAGAAACTGAGGCTCCAACAGGGGAAGGGATGGGGCCATCGGAGCACAGCTTAGTTGTTCAGGGCACAGCTTCTGAAACCAGGGGCCCTGGCTTTGAATCCCACCATCATTTACCAACTAAATCACCTGAGCAAGTTTCTTAACCAACCTCTTTGAAGCTTCAGCTCCCTCACTCATAAAATAGGGTCAGTAATAGAGTGCAAAGGGTGAAATGAGATGGAGCCTGCCTGGCACGTGGTTGATGCCCAATAAAATTATTTCTTAATTATTCAGGTAATGCAAACTCCAGGCAAACTCCAGGAGATGGTGAGGAACAGGGAGGCCTGGCGTGCTACAGTCCATAGGGTCGCAGTCGGACACCACTGGACAACTGAACAGCAACAATGTGGTGACTTTAGAACAACTGGAAATAAATATTTAAACAAATTTTCTTTAAATTATGTAGGTGAGCTTTTGTGCTACTCATATGTATTTATATATCAATCAGTATTTTCTTTCTACATCAGAATTTACAAAGGCAGTTCCATTTTGAAGTTATCAAGACTGGAGATTTAGCACAGCAGTTTAAACAGCCTCTATGTTGTAGGCTGTCCTTCGAAATTCTGCATCTTCAAAAGCCTAGTGAGTCCGGGGTGTGAATGAACACAGACGAACCCTGTCAGCCGTGTCTCATGACTTTTTTATTTATCTCTGCATTCTCAGCTGCTGCTGCCAAGACTGAACCTTTAGAAATATCCCAGGCATTCTGAATGAACTTGGGGTATAAACAGTTCTCATCCAGTTCAGACTGGCAGAAGCTCTGTATATTGAATGCTGTCTTTAAGTGAAATGGAAACAGATCCCCCAGTTTATTTTTACACAGCTCCTCTGTAAGTATAACAAGTTAATAACTAACTGAGAAACTATTTCAGTCTGTACTTAGGCACCGTGACAGTATTCACTTATTATCTGGTGGTCAGTCCAGAACCCTGGGCTGACACAGCTCTAGACAAGAATCATCCAGGACTAGGAAGACAGTTTTATCAAACCTTAAAAGAAGGAGATGGGAAGTAGCATTCCAAGAGTTTCAGCACAGAGTTCTAAAAGGAAGCTCTCTGGTGTACTGAAAATAAAAAATCAAATATTCTCAAACTCTGACCTTGGAGAGAAACATACTGACTCCTAAACAAAGCTACTTTTTAGAAAGGATCTTTCATATCACCTATGTCATTTTTACCCTCTAAACGTCTCCTAAACCCATCCACTTCTGTCAAATTCCACTGCCACCAGGTCATCCGATCCAGCCCCCACCTCCAGCCATGCTCATCCTTCTATAAAGCCCATCTGATGATGCCAGTGCCCCGCTAAAGCCCTTTAAATGCTGCCTGCTGCCCCTAGGATCAAGGCCAAAGTCCTTAACTAGGCCCCTGAGGCCACTGCTCTCTCCCAGCTCCCCATCACCTCACACCTGCTTTCATCACTTAAGCCTTCTTTCAGTCCCCCTTCCAGGCTCAAGGTCTTTGCCTCCATCCTTTCCTCATCTGAAAGCCCTCACTGCCACTCATGTCTAGTTAATTACTAGGGGAACCTATTCAAACCTCCTGTTAAAGTCTCTCAAGGCATCCATCTGATGCCTCAGAACTTCTTCAGAGCGCTGGTCACAGTCTGTAATCAAGGATTCACGTGATTACTGGAACAGCACCTAGCTTCCCCAACTGGCTTAAGTTTCCAGGAGAGCAAGATGCTCACTTCTGTTCGCCACTGAACCTCCAGCGTCAGGCAGGTCCAGTCCTGTACCCAGAGCAGGTGCTCAGTCAATTGGAAGCCCCCAGGCCTCTCTCTCTCAGCCTCCCTCCAGACTGTCGAAAGGACACACATGCTTACCAGCAACGTAAAGGATGCTCTAGTTCAGTGGGGATACCCAGACTTTAGCATCGGAGAGGCAAGTGTTTAAAGTATTTACATCCAGGCTCCAGCTCTTACTACCAGCGTGCCCTTGGCCTAGTCACTAACCTTCAAACTGGGGGTTTTGCGGATCATATTGCACATGGTTATCTTGATATTTAAATACATTAACTGAGATTGCATACACAAATCCACCAGAAGAGTACCTGGCACACAGCAGATGCGACAGACGCTTAATAAATGGCGGTTCTTCTCAGGATTCAGATGGCTATTTCTCCGGTCTTCTAGGCAAAATATAACAAAATGTAACCAGGGGCTGCTGCCTTCCTTCTTACCTTCCTCGGCCAGCATCTATCGTGTGTTTGTTGATACAAGACATAAAATGACGAACATACCAGACAGAGCCATGCTCTCTTGGAGCTAATCTATGTTTCAACTAAAAGGTAAGTGTTTTCAATATGTAAACAATATCTTCAACAGTTACATGAATTGGGTTAAACCCTCTCACAGACATTGCTGGGCAATGATCCAAAGAAACTGATCTTAGATACATACAAAGATTTAAGAGTGTGGACACTTATCTGGTGTGTGATACCAAAACACTTCTCTTTGGCTGAGGTGAGAAAACATTTAATGTCTGCTTATTCTGATTGCAGTTCCCAGGCTGGTAGGAAGGACCTGCACATCCCCCCACCACCTCCTCACAGGTATTCTGCTCTGTTTCCACTGCCTGTTGCAAATTTAATAGTGCTAGCAACAAGAACAACAATGATGAAAATAATGATAATCATTATAAGTACTATTTATTGAGTTCTTAAAATATATGCAAGCACATACATCCCTATGTTGTCTTTAACCTTCAAAACAACTCTCTGAAGGTATCATTATCTCCATTTTTCAGATGAGAACACCGAGGCTCTGAAAGTTAAGTGACTTCCCTAAGGTGCAAGTGTGGGATTCGACACCTCATTTGCCTGTTCCTGTTCTACTGCTTTTAAGAAAATCAACTCAAAGTTTGAATTAAAAGATTCATGTTTTCAATATGTAAAAATATCTTCAAAAGCTGCACAAACGAAATTAAACCCTTAGGAATGAAGGCAGCCGTGGCAGCAATATTTATAATGGTGAAACTGAAAAAGAAGTTTCCAATAAGAAAATAATTAAATTATGTAGCTAATCATGTAAAACAACTTTATAATATAGGGGGATAGGTCTACCACATAAAGTTAGATGAAAAAAAGCAGGGATACATGAAATAAGTGCTATGAAGTATCTCATTGGTATAGACTTACAGCCTTTGTGCTCAAGCCTGTGCTGCGCAACTAGAGAAGCCCACAGACTGCAACAAGGAGCCCTTGTGTCACAATCAGAGAAAATGCATAGGCTGCAGCAAAAAAAAAAAAATACATTTAAAAAATACATTAAAAAATCCTTACTATTCAATAAGCTAAGTCACTTCAGTCGTGTCCGACTCTGTGCGACCCCATAGACGGCAGCCCACCAGGCTCCCCATCCCTGGGATTCTCCAGGCAAGAACACTGGAGTGGGTTGCCATTTCATTCTCCAATCTAATTTAAAGACAATCTAATTTAAAAAGGTGGAGGATCTGAATAGACATTTCTCCAAAGAAGCTACACAAACAGCCAATAAATACCTGAAAAGACGCTCAATCATTTCATTAGGCATGTTGCTGTTCAGCCCTTCAGTCGTGTCCAACTCTTTGCAACCCCATGGACTGCAGCAGCATGCCAGGCTTCCCTGTGCATCACCATCTCCCAGAGCTTGCTCAAACTCATGTCGATTGAGTCAGTGATGCCATCCAAACATCTCATCCCCTGTTTTCCCCTTCTCCTTCTGCCCTCAATCTGGCTCAGCATCAGGGTCTTTTCTAAAGAGCTGGTTCTTTGAATCAGGTGGCCAAACTATGGGAGCTTCAGCTTCAGCAGCAGTCCAAGGGACTCTCAAGAGTCTTCTCCAACACCACAGTTCAAAAGCATTGATTCTTTGATGCTCAGCCTTCTTTATGTCCAACTCTCACATCCGTACATGACTACTAGAAAAACCATAGCTTTGACTAAACAGACCTTTGTCAGCAATGTAATGTCTCTGCTTTTTAATATGCTATCTAGGTTTGTCATTGCCTTTTCTTCCAAGGAGCAAGCATCTTTTAATTTCATGGCTGCAGTCACCATCTTCAGTGATTTTGGAGCCCAAGAAAATTAAATCTGTCACTGTTTCCATTGTTTTCCCATCTATTTGCCATGAAGTGATGGGGCAAGATGCCATGATTTGAGTTTTAAGCCAGCTTTTTCACTCTCCTCTTTCACCTCCATCAAGAGCTCTTTAGTTCCTCTTTGCTTTCTGCCATTAGGGTGGTGTCATCTGCATATCTGAGGTTGTTGATATTTCTCCTGGCAATTTTGATTCCAGCTTGTGCTTCATCCAGCCTGGAATTTCACATGATGTACTCTGCATGGAAGTTAAATAAGCAGGGTGACAATATACAGCCTTGATGTACTCCTTTCCCAATTTGGAACCAGTCCGCTGTTCCATGTCCAGTTCTAACTGTCAGTTCTTGACCCTGAATACAGGTTTCTTAGGAGGCAGGTAAGGTGTTCCGGTATTCCCATCTCTTTAAGAATTTTCCACAATTAAGCATAAGAAAAACATAATTCAAACCATACTGATACCACTTCACATGCACAAGGATGACTATAATCCAGCACACGGTTAATAACATGCGTTGGTGAGGATGTGCAAGAACTGGAACCCTGATCCACTGCTGGTGGGAATATAAAATGGTGCAACCACTGTGAAAACAATCTGGCAGTTCCTCAGCCAATTGAACGTAGAGTTACCATATGACCCAGCAATTCCACTCCTGGTTATACACCCAAGAGAAAGGAAAACATGTGTCCACATAAAATCTTTCACATGAATGTTTATAGCAGCACTACTCATAGTAGCCAAAATATGGAAACAATTCAGATATCTGTCCACTGATAAACAGATGCAAAGGTGTGATACATCCATATACTGGAATACTATTTGGAAACATGAGTTGTGCCTTCCTCAGATTCATATGTTGAAGCCCTAATCCCCCACATGCGACTGAATTGAAGACAGAGCTTTTAAGGAGGTGATTAAAGTTAAATAAGGTCATAAGATGTAAATTGAAAGAACGGGAACCCTTATAAGAAGACGAGAAGATACCAGAACTCTCTCTACACTGTGCGGGTAACAGCTAGAAGGCAGCTTCTGCAAGCCAGGAGAGCTCTCACTAAACCCACTCATGCTGGCACCTTGATCTTGGAAATCCAGCCTCCAGAACTCTGGGGGAAAAGATGTCTGCTGTTTTGAGTCCCCCAGTCTACAGTTTTTTTGCAGCCATGTAATCAAGCCATAAAGATAAATGATGTTACAACATGGATGAAGCTTGAGAACATTGTGCAAAGTGAAGAAGCCTGTCACAAGGGCAAATCTATAGAGACAGTCTGTTAGTAGTCGTCTGGGGCTGGGAAGAATGGGAGTCTTATGGTTAAGCTATGGTTAAGCTGAGTAGGGACTATGGTTAAGCTGAGTAGGGTTCCCTTTGAGGGTGATGAAGACGTGCTGAAATTGATTGCAGTAATGGTTTGCAAATTCTGTGAATTATACCAAAAGTCACTGAATTGTATGATACATGAATTACATCTGTGTTGTGTGTTAGTTGCTAAGTCATGTCTGACTCTTTTCGACCCCAGGGACTGTAGCCCATGAGGATCCTCTGTCCTGGAGCTTGCCAGAATTCTCCAGTCAAGAATACTGGAGCAGGTAGCCATTCCCTTCTCCAGGGGATCTGCCCGACTCAGGGACTGAACGTGGGTCTCTTCCATTACAGGCAGATTCTTTAACATCTGAGCCATCAAGCAAGTCCCTGAATTATATCTAAAGTTATTTTTACAAAAGAAAGATCACATTTTAATAGCAATCATCTCTGGATGGTGAGACTTAGAATGATCTATTGGCTTGGTTAAAAAGTTTCTTTGGTTTTCAAGTAAAAAATAAAAAACAAGTTTTTCATTTTCACCAGAAATTTACTGAACAACATATTTACTGTTTTGTTCTATTACCTTTTGCCATTTTTCAGGCAATTTCATCTTCCCAAAGCTTTTATTTTTCTGATCAAATAATTCACTTGTTCCAGGTGCCTTGTATAGTCTTCCAGGGAATTGAAATTTTTTTCATTAAAAAAATTTTGTAAAGACTGAATACAGTGGATTAATCAGAACTTCCTAGTCAAACTGTAACAGTTTTTGCCTGGTCATCAAAGAAACATACTGTCCTGTGTTACCCTGATGGAAGATAATGCGTTTTTTGTTGACTAATTCACCTACAGTTGGTCTAACTGGGAGCAGTCCTTGTTGGAATTAACCGTTTGGTTTTCCAGAAGGAGCTCACAATAGAGGACTCCCTTCAATCCCACCATATACACAACATCACTGTCTTTGGATGAAGACCCACCTTTGGTGTGGTTGGTGGTGGTTCATTTCACATACCCCACAATCTCTTCCATTCCACATTACTGTATAGTATCCACTTTTCATCACCCATCCCAATTTGTTTTAAAAACAGAACATTTTCATTATCTTTAAGTAGAAAATCACACGTGGAAATATGGTCAAGAAGGCTTTTTTTGCTTCACTTGTGTGGAACCCAAACGTCAAAGTGACTAACATTACCTAGCTGGTGCAAATGATTTTCAACAGTTGATTTGGATATTTTGAGTAGGTCGGCTATCTCCTGCATGGTATAATGTTGATTGCTTTCAATTAATGTCTCAATTTGATCACCATCAACTTGTCTACACAACTGTGGAGTGTCATCCAGTGAGAAATCTCCAGCACAAAACTTTGCAAAACACTTTTGACATGTTCTGTCAGTCACAGCACCTTCTCAATTCATTGCTGTTGTTGCTCAGTTGCTAAGTTGTGTCTGACTCTTTGGAACCCCACAGACTACAGCACACCAGGTCCTCGGTCCCTCACTATCTCCCGGAGTCTGCTCAAATTCATGTCCATTGAGTCGGTGATGCTATCTAACCATCTCATCCTCTGCTGCCCCCTTCTCCTCCTGCCTTCAATCTTTCCCAGCATCAGGGTCTTTTCCAATGAGTTGGCTCTTCACATCAGATGGACAAAGTACTGGAGCTTCAGCTTCAGCATCAGTCCTTCCAATGAGTATTCAGCACTGATTCCCTTTAGGATTGACTGGTTTGATCTCTTTGCTGTCCAAGGGACTCTCAAGATTCTTCTCCATCACCACAATTAGAAAGAATTGATTCTTCAGTGCTCAGCCTTCTTTATGGTCCAATTCTCACATCTGTACATGACTACTGGAAAAACTATAGCTTTGACCTTTGACCTATAGATCTTTATTGGTAAAGTGATGTTTCTGCTTTTTAATATGCTGTCTAGGTTTGTCATAGCTTTCCTTCCAAAGACCAAGAGCCTTTTAACTTCATGACTGCAGTCACCATCTGCAGTGATTTTGGAGCCTGAGAAAATAAAAGCTGCAGAAATCTCTTTTTGTGTTTCAGTTGTGTTTTTACCTTGAGTGAAATAATAAAGCATATTATGCCAAAATGTTTTTTCATCCTTCTTCAATATTAAAATGGCACCAATTTTGATAAGTTGCTTTTTTTAAAAAAAATGCACACGGATATGACAGCTATCATAGTACAATATAATGAAATCACTTCAAATGAAGTTAAAGACAAAGCTGAACCATAAAGAAGGCCAACCAACTGCCAAAGAATTGATGCTTTCAAACTGTGGTGCTGGAGAAGACTCTTGAGAGTCCCTTGGACAGCAAGAAGATCAAACCAGTCAATCTTAAAGGAAATAAACCCTGAATACTCATTTAGAAGGACTGATCCGGGATCTGAAGCTCCAATACTTTGCCCACTAGATGCAAAGAGCTGATTCATTGGACAAAACTCTAGTACTGGGAAAGATTGAGGGCAGGAAGAGAAGGAGGTGACAGAGAACGAGATGGTAAGATGTCACCACCAATTCAATGGACATGAACTTGGGCAAACTCCAGGAGATGGTGAGGGGCAGCGAGGCCTGCTGTCCATGGGGTCGCAGAGTCGGACACAACTTAGAGACTAAACAACAGCAAGCACCACTAGAGCCATCTTATGGGAAACAAGCCAAATGAACTTTTTGGCCAACCCAATACTCTTTTTGTTCAACCTTCCAGAAAGAAAGTTAAGAAGAAAATTATTTTTTAAAATTCTGTTAGAACAAGTGCTAGCCGTGTTCATATTCCTTTTCTACAAAGCTGATAAAGCTTACACCTCTGCAAGAGTTGAATGCACACTAATGATAACTCCTCCAGGGCAGGCTTCTCAGGGTTTCATGTTCTCTCATGTACATTATCTCATGTGAGATTCACACCTTCTCTGCGTTGTAAGCAAGGCAAATACCTATTTTCTTCCTGAATCTATTTATGTCCTTTTCCTCCCTAAAAGGATTTCAGATAATTTTGGAGGCTGGCCAAAACGTCCTTTCATTTCATCTGAATGAAAATTTTGGCCAACCCAGTACAATAAAATACAGTTAGCAAAAACAGAAAAGAAAAAGGCAGATCTAAAGAGAAATGGAGAACTTAGATATGTTAACCAGGAAGAGTCAGTAAGTTGCTATAAATGAGCTTTAAATTGAACTCTGAGCTTCCTGGCAGACGAGGCAAAAAGGAAAAGTTAGGGAATAAAGAACCATTTCCCAAGGGGAGCTACATTTTTCTTGGCACTGTTTGCCAGATAACATTTCTCATGCGGAAATTTATTTTTGTAAAAGATTTTATGGCCCACGACCCAGGAATACTACTCCTAGGTATATACTCAAGAGATACTCTTAAATATATACCAAGAATGTTCATAGCAGTTACATTCGTCATAGCTAAAAGTTGGAAATAATTCAAATATCCTTCAAGAGTAGAGTGATAAACAACTGTAATATGTTTATACAATGGAATGCTATACCACCAGTGAAAAAGAACAAATTACTGATATATCCAAGATGGCCGAGTCACACAAAATATGGAGTGAGGAAGCCAGATATAAAAGAGAACACACTATATGAGTTTTATTTAAATGATGATCAAAACACAGGTAAACCTAGTTGAGGATGATAAAAATCAAAACAGTGATTATCTAGGGGGGTCAGGGAGGTGAGAGGTTAGGAAGGTGGGTGGGGTGGATTGACTGGGATGGGTATGGAGGAGCCTTCACAAATAACGGTCATGTTGGCACTAAGCTGGTTGGTTGGTGGTTACCTGAGGGGAAATATCTATTCAGATCCTCTGCCCGTTTTTAAATGTTTGAGGTTTTTCTTTTTTTGATGTTGAGTTATATGAATTATTAGTATCTTTTAGATACTAACCCCTTATCAGATTCACTGGGTGGTGTTTTCATTTTTTCAAGTTTCCTTCTCTGTGCAAAAACTTTATAGTTTGAAGTGGTCTCATTTGGTTTTTTTTTTTTTGCTTTTATTTCCCTTGCCTGAGGAGACATACTGCCCCCTCCCAAATCACTTAGCCTGATGTCAAAGAATGTACTGCCTATGTTTTCTTCTAGTAGTTTTAGGTCTTACATTTAAAAGAATAAAACTGGACTACTTTGTCATACCATATGCAAAAATAAATTCAAAACAGATTAAAGATGACTTATTTAAGACCTAAAATTACTTCAGTTTTTAAAATGCATATGGTAACCCACTAATTGATTTCACCATCCACAGTGGGAAGAACACTGCTCTAACAGGAGTCAAAAACTGTATGACTTACAATAGTCACTGACCATCGTTGGACCCCTACTGTCTGGGAGGTATTGGACTGAACATGTTACATGCACCATCTCATATGAGTTTCTCTAGGATCCATTGATGGGAGTGCTTTTATCATTTCTATTGTACAGATGAAGAAACTAAAGGTCAGAGAGGTTAAACAACTTTCTCAAGATCCCACAATCAGTGAGAATTGACAGATGAGCATTAGCTCAAGTCTTTTTAACTCAAATAACCTTGTCTCTAAGTTGGACCTTTAGGAGGATGTTAGTTTCATTTTATAGTTAAAAGATGGTTAAAAGATCAGTTAAGTGCTTTGCTCAAGGATACACAGCTAGGACACTTCCAATCAGGGTTTGAATATAAAGCTTGGGACTCCAGGCCCAGGACTTTTCCTGCTGTTATAAGCTGCTCACTCTGGAACAGCTTCAAATATCATTCCAAAGCCTCTTGAATGACAAGCCTTCAGATGCCACAAAAAGCAAATGAGGGCAACTCCAATACATATGGCGAAAGTATAATACATGCAAAAGACTCAGTCTCCTCTACCTCCTACCTGCTCAGATGGGATAAATAAAACATTTTCTAAAAAGTCTTTCTAAGTCTTCCTATACACCAAAATATTATCAGGGACAGCACAGTGGGTAGTTTTGTTTTGTTTGATCTCTTGAAACTTTTCTGTATTTTTCAGAATGAGAATACAGAACAGTTTTTAAGTTATTAAAAAGGGACAGTTTTTAAATTATAGTTCTAAAAAGAATCAGATTAGCCTCCATAGCTCTATGCCTTTAAATTTTTCCATGTCCTGAACTAATGAGAGTTTAATCTAAAAATTGGGAAGACATTTTAGCTGCTCAGATCCTAAATTTAGATCCTCAGGGTGAATACCATGCATCAGCCAGGGTTGGACTTGTGCTTACAGAGAGAAGATGGGACAATTAGGTGGGTGGAACCATTGCCCTTTAAACCAGGCTAACGGGTGTAAAGGAACATGTGCTTCATGCCCTCAGCAGTTTAATCAGAGGGTGGGTCCTGATGGATTTCGCAAAAAACCAAATACCAGCAGATTTCTCCAGAGCTTAACTCCATAAATAACATCTGTGCATTGCAGCATAAGGAGGTGGGGAAAAGGAAGGATTTCTAAGCCCTCTTCCTTTCTGAGTGACCCTGGGTACATTGTTCAACCTCTCTGTTCCTCAGTTTCTTCATCTATAGAATGGAGACCATACAGTACCTAGGTCAAAGGGCTGCTGAGAAGACTGAGTCCCTACTAAGGATGTGCTTAGAACAGTGGTTGCTTCATAGGAAGCATATGGGAGTGTGAACAGTCCTTTTTATTATTTTAGAAAAGATGGATAATATATTTCCTTTTATTTATTTGTTTGGTTGGTTGCTTGGAAACAACTCTGATTACCTTAGACTGACCTTGTCCATAGGGTGTTTGTCAAGCTGGATGATTTGGGAAGGGGATTGTGTAACACAGATTCATTCACTGAATCAAATACTTCTTGAACATCTATCACATGTATGCTGGGCACTGTGCTAGGAGCTTGGATAGAGCAGTAAATGACACAGAAAGGAAAAAATCCCCAAGCTGCCACAGGAAGCATCCATGTTCCAGTGCAGTCACAATAAGCAAATAATATGCAATAAACAAAATAAATTATTAAAATTCTGGGCAAGTCAGAAGAATTAAAAACTTGAAAAATTATTAACCAGTGACTAAATATAATTAAATACATCACATAGTCAAAGACAGTTTGTAAAGGAAATACAGTGATTACAATATAATCGATTCTCTATGGTGCAGCCCCCAGAACATACACTGGACTCAGGGCACCCCGCCATCCTGGAGCTGGCTTTGTCCTATATCCTTCATCACAATCAGAGTTGAAGGGCAATCACTTCATTTCTCCAAAGTGGCAAAGAAGAAATGGCACCAACACTAAGTTCTTCATCTATGTCCATGCGTGTTTTAATACAAGTCTGGAAGTGGCCAGTTCCTTTTGAATCACCCTGTAGATAACATGTTAGATGGAGATGAGCAGGGCAGAGGGATGGGGGTGGTCAGGGAGAAGGCACTGAGAAGGTAACAATTAAGCAGAGTCTGATGGAGGTGAGGGAGAGAGCCATGAGGGAATCTGGGGTCTGCGCCTTCACTTTTTTCCTCTTAATTTATTTACTGTGATAAAATACACATAAGATAAAATTTACCATCCTAATCACCTTAAAGTGTACCATTTGGAGGTATTAAGTACACTCATACCATCACCACGATCCATCTCTAGAACTCCTCATCTTGCAAAACAGAAACTCGGCACTCATTAAACAAGAACCATCTTACTTTTTGTCTCTATGGATATTACTATTCTAAGTATCTGATTTCAGTGGGATCATTCAGTATTTATCTTTTTGTGACCGGCTTATTTCACTTAGCGAAATGTCCTCAAGGCTCATCCACATTATGGCATGTGTCAGAACGTCCTTAAGACTGAACAATATTCTACTGTATGGACACACCATATATGTCCTATCCATTGATGGACACTTGGGTTACTTCTACCTTTGGCTATTGTGACTAATGCTGCCATTAACATGTGTGTACAAACATCTCATCGAGGCCCTGCCTTCTTTCTTGTATATGCCCCAAAGTGGAATTTCTGGCTCATGGGTAATTCCTTTAAAAATTTTTTTAAGGAACCACTTTATCTATATCATTTTACATTCCTAGCAATAATGCAAAATGGTCCATTTTTTCCACATTCTCATCAATACTTATTATTTTCTATTTTTTGATAGTATCCATCTTAATGGGTGTAAGATAGTCTGTGCCTTCATTTTTATTTATATGACAGCTTTATGAAATATAACTCACATGCCATACAATTCACTCATTTAAAGTACACAATTCAATGATTTTTAGTATATTCGCAGACAGGTGCAACCATCACCACAGTCAACTTCACAACATCTTCATATTCCCCTAAAGAATCCCCTTACCTCTCAGCTGTCACCCCCATTCCCTCAGCCTCCCAGGCCCAGGCAAGCACTAATCTGCTTTCTATCTCTACAGATTTTCCTATTCTGGACATTTCACATAAAGGGAATCACATAATATGTGGTCTTTTGTGTCTGGCTTCTTGTACTTAGCAAATTTTCAAGTTCTCAAGGTTCATCCACATTCAAGCATTATCAGTCCTTCATTGCTTTTTATGGGGTGGCCTTCATGTCTGCATTGAACATCTGTTGCACTTTTGAGAGCATGAATTCCAGACCTCTCCCTCAGCCTAATCGGGGGGACTGTCAGAAAGAAAGGGTATGAGGACAGCAAGGCACTATGATGCTGTGGAAGTCTAAACGTCCTCAGTTCTGCTCCTTAGCAGCTGTCGACCAAAAGCAAGTGACTTAACATCTGAGACAAGAGATGGGGTGACAATAGGTTATTCTCATTACATTTGTTATGAAGATTAAAATAATATATTTAAGGCATGTGGTAGGCATTCATAAAGACCATGGATCTTTGCAGACACCAAGGTGTGGCAGCTAAGGGTAAGGACAACGCTACCCTGTAGGCTGGACACCACAGCAGGAGCAGTTTCCCATGGCCCTCCCTCTGTGAGCTTGATTTTCACTCAGGGAGTCACCCTGGGTATGACAGAAATCCCTCAGTCTAGGAGACATCTTCCAACTCTTCAAGTATATGACCAAACAGAAAGCGCCTTTAAACATCCCTACTCTTTCCCCTCAAATTCTCTCAAACTGCCAAATACCCAAAATACCCTTTGCTCTTCTCCCCTCCCCAGTTACTCTCTGGCCCTATCTAACCTCATTCTTCACAGCAAAACCCAGAATGTTCCTCATATATTGTTCCTGGCTTCAATCTTAAAACCAAACTCCCCAAACCAACAACCACCACCAAGACAACAGCAATAGGTTTCCAGGCTTTGGATTTGGTCAACAATAGGTCTCTTAGCCCCGTAGGCAGGAGATTCTATAGCAAAACACCTATCAGATTTCCTATTTTATAGAGATTTCCTTGCTCACTCCTTCCACTTTTCAAAGGGGAAAGCAAAGTCCAGCTAGTTGGTAAACTGAAGGAACTCAGATCCCCTGAATTTTAATACAAATGAAATTGCATTAGTGAGAAGAGCCCCACAAAGGAAGATTTTGAATCCAAAGCTATTACTGGGATCCTCCAGCTAATCCATAGTATTAGGATTGTGCTGATGTGGTTACAACACATTCTCTTCTAAGAATAAACCCATGTAATCGCTTTCTCTGGCCTCTGGCCTGACACATCCTTGTAAATTTCCCCCAGGGGGTTCTAACCTGCAGCCAGGATTGAGAACCACTGCTAAGTCGCTTCAGTCATGTCCGACTCTGTGTGACCCCAGAGACGGCAGCCCACCAGGCTCCCCCCTACCCGGGACTCTCCAGGCAAGAACACCGGAGTGGGTTGCCATTTCCCCCTCCAATGCATGAAAGTGAAAAGTGAAAGTGAAGTCGCTCAGTCGTGTCCAACCCCAAGTGACCCCACGGACTGCAGCCCACCAGGCTCCTCCGTCCATGGGATTTTCCAGGCAAGAGTACTGGAGTGGATCACCTGGAATACATTTTTTTTCTCTTTCTTGACAGTTCAAAAAATATTACAGAAACCAGCCACCAGTTATTGATCATTCCCTTTGTACCAGGATCTATTTAATAGCATCCATGATATTAAATATTATTTAATTCTCACAGGAGCTCTGTGTGATGGGCCCTAACTGTCCCCACATAACAGAGGAGGAAACTGGGCTTCAAGAGAATGAGCCCTGCCCATGCTGATGTTAGAGTCAGGATTCATTCAGACCTCAGAGCAAGTATTCTTAATAATAACATATATTAGCCATATGTTGAGCATTTATATTACTAATAATAGTTATCATTTATTGATCACTTTTTTTTTTTTTTTTTGAGCCAGGCACTATTCCAGTTCATTTAATCCTTATAAAAACCCTATGGAGTGGTTACTAACATTAGTGTTTCTATTTTATTGCCATGCAAATTGAGTCACTGAGAGGTTATGCAACCAGCACAAGGTTATACAGCCGATAAATGGGAAACTTTATCCAGTCTGGTTCCTTGAGCCTTCCAGGTGTTTGTGGATACACCTAGATCTTACAAGAGCATTCTGCGTCTATATAACTGCAAAGAATGCTGAAAAGTCAGATGACAGAATGAAGCTACTGGTCGGAAGCATCCATTTACAAAAGTTTAAACTGGGGACTAAAACTTTAGGAGCAGATCATTTAATAAAGGAAGTCATCTTTTATTTTACTTTACATTTCAGTAGAATAGTAGGGGAACATCAAGCATTTTAAGCAAAGGCATGTCCCGGTTGTGCAGACTTTTGCAAATTTTAAATGAAAAGATATGTATGAAAGTTGATGTCATCCTAATATCCTCACCCACTGGTGAGTCTTAAAAATAGAACTGATGAAAGTAATCTCAAGGCATGAAGTCACTAGACTTCTTTTAATCAAATTTTTATTTCTTCTGCTGGTTAAAATAGAAAAGGAACTAAGGTTTGAGGAGATATGAGAGAAAAAATTAAAATGAAAATGACACCTTAGATTTCCCAACAGTGTATTTCTTCTTAAAGACCCATGGTGATATCAAAGCAATGACCTCATTTAGAATTATTCCTGAGGCATAATCATTCTCATTTTACAAGTGGGGAAAATGAAATACAAAGATTACATCACCCATCAAAAGTTCCAAAGTGACTTGGTTATGCATTAAGCATAAATTGTTGTAGTGTTTTTGGATGACAGTACGGTGATCACTGTCTAAACTTAATATATTTATATCCTTTGACTCAGCAACTCCATTTCTAGGAATTTATCCTATAGAAATACTTTTATAAGTAAGCAGGAATATATCTACAAAAGCCTTTCAATACATTAGTCATGCTGTGCTGCATTGCACTTAGTCGCTCAACGTATCCGACTCTTTCTGACCCCATGTACTGTAGCCCACCAGGCTCCTATTTCCATGGGGATTCTTCAGGAAGAATACCGCAGTGGGTTGCCATGCCATCCTCCAGGGGATCTTCCCAACCCAGGGATCAAACCCAGGTCTCCCGCAATGCAGGTATATTCTTTACCATCTGAGCCAACAGGAAAGACCAAGAATACTGGAGTGGGTAGCCTATCCCTTCTCCAGGGGATCTTCCAGACCCAGGAATCGAACCGGGCTCTCCTGCATTGAGGCTGGATTCTTTACCAGCTGAAGCTACCAGGGAAGCCCCTACATTGTTCATAATACAAGCCAAATATCTGTTCATTGAGAATTGTTTTTAAAAAAATATGGCACAGATTTATCAATGGGCTTCCCAGGTGGCTCAGTAGTAAAGAATTTGCCTGCCAATGCAGGAGATTAGGAGATGCAGGTTTGATCCCTGGGTTGGGAAGATCCCCTGGAGGAGGGCATGGCACCCCACTCCAGTATTTTTGCCTGGAGAATCCCACGGACAGAGAGTCCTGGCAGACTACAGTTCATAAAGTCACAAAGAGTCAGACAGAAATAAGCAACACAGCATGCAGCATAGATTTATCATTTTTATGGAACCACAAAAAATCATGAGAGAGGTCTCTGTATATGTGGCATGAAAAGATGTCAATGATATGTTGTCAAGTGAAGAAAAAAGCAAGTTACAGGATACTATATATAACATAGCTCATGTTTATAAACATAAATATGTGTATATATATTTAAATATTAATAGATGAAGAAACCCTATGAGCTGATACACTCAACAGTGGTTGTCTCTGGAAAATAAGTCACTGAAAATTTGCCCCTTTCTGTTATATGATAGATCATGTTTGTCAATCACAAAAGGTCACACTTAATGCCAGAACCCACCTCCTGAGCCTCAGGCCAGAGTGTTCTCTGCACCTGGGCCCCTCTTTTGTGGTCAAGGCCTTCTCTGTTCATCTGTAGATAGGAAGGGAGTATGGAAGGAGGGAGACAAAGCATCCTCATCCTCATCTTCTCACCCCTGGCTTCCACTTCTAATGGAAATGTCTCCTAGAAACATAGTTATAGATCCTGCATCCTTCAGACTGGGGACTAGGCCTTCCCTACCCTCAGATATCCCCTATTCCAGCGGCCTGCCATCGATTCAGCTAGTGTCAAGTGGAAGGTACAGCCAGATGCTGCCCACTGTCCAGCCTGGGGGTCCTGGTACCCTGATAGGAAGATTTGCAGGGGGCCGATCAGCCCTACTGGACACACAGCTTAAGGTATCAATAACTGGACACTATGGCAGGAGATGGCCAGAGATTCCCTGGCATCAGGCAGATCTGGGTTCAAATCCCTGGTCTCTGGCCTTCCTGGCTGTGTGACCTGGGTGAGTCATGTAACCTCCAGCCCCGGTTTCCTCACCTGTACGATGGAGGTAATATCCTTCCTCTGGGAGAGAAGTATGAGGGCTACATGGGAACACGGGTGCTTAGTACAGGGCCTGGCACGCAGCATATGCTCGTCTACTCATAACTGTTCCTGAGCTCCAGACAGCCTTCTCTGTTCTAAGAACCAACTTCCAGGGTGTGACCAAGACAAGGCACTCATTTTAAGAATATCCTAAAACCCTAATCCTAATAGTTAAGATTTGTCATTACAATCTAAACTTAAATACTAGATTTAAAATCATGAAAAGAAATTTCTCTGCTTTCTACCCCACCCTGCACTCAGGCTTTTATCTTTTTCCTCCAAAAGCCATGCCCTACTAAGAAACTCATTATATTTAGGGAAAAGATAATGTTCACCTCATTATAGTGTCTTCTTTATGAGAGAAAAATTAGCTCCAGGAATAAGTGTGCTTCCAAGAAACTTTTTAAATTTGAGGACAATGAACAATGTCATGATCCTATTTCATCCATTGCTGTAGCTTCTAGGAAGCTCAGACATTTCTATTTATTGTAGGAACATTTTTGAGGTTATTATTCACATTGCATAATGTATAGGGAAGGACCCAGTATTTCCTGAACCACTGGCTCACTTTTTTTTTTTTCCTTGTGGATACTGTGAATTATGTAATAGACCTTATTTCCCTCTTTACTTTGTCCCTAAGAAATCTCTAGCAAATACAGACTTGGAGTAAGTATTTTGCTTACTATATTTAATGGCTTTATTTTTTCTCTACTTTTAATTTTTCCTTAATCCAATTACACATTTACCTTAAAATGTTATATTATGTGTTTCTGTAAATGACTATAAACCACTCTTGGACTGACATAGGGAATAAAAAGGTGAGCAAACCAAAGTAAAGAATCTGTTTCCTTTGACAGGTCAGCTTCCCCCACCCTTTCCTTTAGTATCAAGAAGTGATATTTAAAATAGCAAAAATTCCAAAAAGAAAGTTATAGGTAAATGACTATTTTTTAAAACTGGGATATGGTCGCTTTCCAGTGTTGTTAGTTTCTGCTCTACAGCAAAGTGAATCAGCTATATGTATATATATATCCTCTTTTTTGGATTTCCTTTCCATCTGGGTCACCACAGAGCATTGGGTAGAGCTCCCTGTGCTATACAGCAGGTTCTAATTAGTTCTCTATTTTATAAATAGTAGTGTGTATACATCCCAATCTCCCAATTCATCCCACTCTTAAAGATTAAAATACTGTCAATCTTACAATGATAGAAATAAAACCACATAAAATCACAAAAAATATCAAGAAGAGATAAAAGTTATTCAAAGAGTATTTACACAAATATGCAGAATACACACACACATATGAAAATTGTTATCAGATGCTGTATATATACGTAATCTGATGTTGTATACATAAAAAATGTAATCTGATGTTATGGAACAGTTTCTATGGTTTCTTTCTCCTTACTCATACCAGATTTCCAAATAAAATATGAATATTCAGTTACAAAGCACATTTGAAAACAATTACCAATTATATGAAGCTAAAAATATGCTATTAATCAAGAAGAGATTTTTGCCCATATCTCAAAAATGACTTTGGCATCTTCTTTTGGATTATATTGGCTGTAATTCTTGTCATAAACGCTTTAAAAATAATTCCTGCAACTGTCCTGATGGATAGAGACTTAAGAATAACTTCACACCGCTCTGTCCTAGAAGAAAATCCTGCAGGACAGCCTCTGACTCAGTGTAACATGAGACAGGCTATAAATGACCACGGTTCTACCCCGACAGCTGACGCTCCTCTCCTTCAGACCTCCTGTCTGCACCAAGGTTGCTCCAAGGAATGAACTTGGCAAAACTCATTCATACTATGAATACCAGAGAACAATATGGATAAAATGGCATCCACTAAAAAAAAAAAATCTTATGCTTGTATGATGGATTTGTACATAGATGAGTCTGTAGTGCCTTTTTTTTACATGAAGATGAAACCCATTTTTATTTGCAATCACTCCACTTTTTTTCTTTACCACAAATCTAAAGAACTACGTGTGTTTAACATTCATCTTCAAATTGTTTCATCAGAGCTCTTTGGGGGTCTAATTACAATGTCACCTTGGCTGGAAGGAGTTGATTGTCAAAACCTCCACACTACCCAGATTCATAAGGCCTTCAACAGGAATAAATCTGTTGTACATGAACTTAACAAAGTAAATCAGCTCAGTGACACTTGAAGGAGACAGAAAGTTTTACTTCACTTTATGGGCAGCAGGTTGTACCCTGGTCCTGGCAATTCAGCCGCTACGCAAGGGCCTCAGTCATCGCAAACACAAACAGCAAGAAACCATAGGTCATAAGATATCAGACAAGCCGTGTATCATATTCGGGAGGATTCCTGAGAGCTTTGGGTCTGATGGTAGAATCCAAGAGAGTGTCTTGTCTCGCTGCATCTCTCCTCTGGGATGTGTCAGAACACAGGACAAAGAAAGGGCATGCCTGAGTCCCAGCCCTAGGGCCTCCCCGGCTGTGTGACCTTGGCAAGCCCTCGACCTTCCAGGCCCTCTACTTATTCATCTTTAAAATGAAAACCAGAGCTCCATCCACCAAATATGTATAGGCTGTCTGCTCTGTGCCAGGCTCTGTGCTAAATGATGAATAAGACACTCAGTCCCTGCACGAAACCCCTTCGAGCTTAGAGTCTAGTAGAGGAAATCAATGCAAAACTGCTTGAAGCATAGACATATTTTAAAATGACAATAACCAACATGTATGGGAACTATGTGCCAGGACTTATTCCAAAGATCATCTCTTGCAATCCTTTAACAACTGTATGAGACAGGACTATTAATAGTTCCATCTTGCACGTGGGAATACTGAGATTGAATGAAGTGAACTAGATCAGGGTCACACAGATAAAAGCAAAAAGATTCCAAGGGCAAGTCTTGCCAACTCCAAAACTCCACTGTTCTGCACTGACTTTCTTCTGAACTGACCACAGATCTGGGGACCGTGTTTAGAACGGTTTTCTTTCCCAAGGGCCATGTCTACAGTTTCATTGCAAATGAGAAATTTACCCACAAGTTCACAATGGGACGTTTACGGAAAACCTCATCTTGTTTGGAAAGCACTGCTCCTTTTGGAACCCTCGGAAGGTGGAAAGACGGCAAGGGACATGGGCAGCAGGTGGCCGAGATGGGACCAGTCATTCTGCCCTCTGCTGCTGGCTGGATCACTGCATTAAGTCCAGCCTGCACTCACTGTCACATAGCAAGCCAAACTAATCAGTGAGCCAGTGGCAAATC
This sequence comes from Bos grunniens, assembly GCF_055505025.1. NCBI lineage: Eukaryota > Metazoa > Chordata > Mammalia > Artiodactyla > Bovidae > Bos > Bos grunniens. Next base: position 25,340,955 of record NC_141189.1, read on the forward strand.
AACTAAAAAAAATAATAATAATAAGTAAAATCAGAAATAAATAGGCACACTGCCGCATGTTCCTTGATCTTTAATCTGATTACAGTTCTGATTGTCTTCTAGTTTTGAAATGAAAGGAACCAGCAGTTGTCCAGAGATGAGCCTGTCAAAACAGTTACAGCTCAACCTACTTCTTAAAAAGGGACACTAAGAACACCGATGTGATGAGCCCCTGCTCTGCACCAGGCTCTGTATGTGAACTCATACAAAGCTCAGAACTCCACCCATCTGTCCATTCATTCATAATCATAATAATCATCCAAAGAACTCTCAGATTCAACATTGTTCATACTTGATCATTTTCTATGTGTATGGATATGTGTGCATGTGTGTTATTGTTTTTTTCTGTATCATTGGAGTTTAAGTTGCATAAAACCTTCAGCATGCAACTTAAGAATAGGTTTCTGGGACTTTCCTTGTGGTCCAGGGGTTCAGTCCAGTCACTCAGTCATGTCCAATTCTTTGCGACCCCATGCACTACAGCATGCCAGGCTTCCCTGTCCATCACCAACTCCCGGAGCTTGCTCAAACTCATGTCCATTGAGTCGATGATGCCATCCAACCATCTCATCCTCTGTCGTCCCCTTCTCCTGCCTTCAATCTTTCCCAGCATCAGGGTCTTTGCCAATGGGTCAGTTCTTCCCATCAGGTGGCCAAAATGTTGGAGTTTCAGCTTCAGCATCAGTCCTTCCAATGAATATTCAGGACTGATTTCCTTTAGGATGGACTGGTTGGATCTCCTTGCAGTCCAAGGGACTCTCAAGAGTCTTCTCCAACACCACAGTTCAAAAGCATCAATTCTTTGGTGCTCAGCTTTCTTTATAGTCCATACATAACTACTGGAAAAACCATAGCTTTGACTAGATGGACCTTTGTTGGCAAAGTAATGTCTCCACTTTTTAATATGCTGTCTAGGTTGATCACAGCTTTTCTTCCAAGGAGCAAGCATCATTTAATTTCATGGCTGCAGTCACCATCTGCAGTGATTTTGGAGCCCCCCAAAATAAAGTCTCTCACTGTTTCCGTTGTTTCCCATCTACTTGCCATGAAATAGCATGGCAAATAGATGGTCCAGTGGTTAAGTGGTTAAGACATGGTCCCGTGGTTAAGACTTCACTTTCCAATGCAGGGGGGCGTGGGTTTGATCCCTGGTTGAGGAGCTAAGATCCCACATCCCTCCAATAAAATCAAAACATAAAACAGAAGCAATACTGTAACAAATTCAATAAAGACTTAAAAAAAATGATCCATATCCAAAAAAAAACAAACAAAGAGAATAGGAGGTTTCTGATATTGGCCAAGAACATTGATCAACATCAGGAAACTTAATAATACTATGTACCATTAATTAACATAAAGCCATACTCAAAGTTTGCTGTTTCAGTAATGTCTTTTATAGAATTTTCCCCCATCCAAGATCCAATCTAAGATCAGGCACAGCATTCAGCTGTCATATCTCTTTGGTCTCCTTTAATCTTTGTTTTTCTCAACATCAGCATTTTTGAAGAGTCCACACCAGTTATTTTGGAGCATGTCCTCAGTTTGGGTTGATCTGATGTTCCCTCGCAATTAGATAGGTTCCACTCATGCATTATTGATAGGAGTTGTGTATAAGAATGTGTGATGTGTGTCTTCCTCAGTACATCACATCAGGAGGCAGGTGATGTCAGTTTTTCCCAATATTGGTAACATTAATCTTCAGCACTTGGTTAAGGTGAGTCTGCCAGGTTTCTTTAGTGCAAAGTTATTATTTTCTTAGATTTTTTTAAAGCTTTTTATTTTGAATTGAGGCATAGCCAATTAACAGTGTTGTGATACTTTCAGGTGAACAGCAAAGGGACTCAGCCATATACATGCACATGCATCCATTCTCCCCCAAACTCCCCTCCCACCTAGGCTGCCACATAACGTTGAGCAGAGTAGCATGTGCCATGCAGGAGGTCTTTGTTGGTTATCCATTTTAAATTTAGCAGTGTGTACACATCGATCCTAAACTCCATATCCCTTCCCACCTTGGCAACCAAAAGTTTGTTCTTGAAGTCTGTGAGTCTCTTACTGTTTCATAAGTTCATTTGTATCATTTGCTTTCAGATTCTACATACAAGGGATGTCATATGATATTCCTCTTTCTCTGACTTACTTTACTGAGTATGACAATCTTTAGGTCCATCTGCTGCTGCAAATGCATTATTTCCTTCTTTTAATGGCTGAGTAATATTCCATTGTATATATTTACCACATCTTCTTTATCCATTCCTCTGTCAATGGACATTTAGGTGGCTTCCACGTCTTGACTATTGTAAACAGTGCAGCAGTGAACACTGGGGTACATGCATCCTTTCAGATCATGTTTTTCTCCAGATACATGCCCAGGAGTGGGATGTCAGGGACATGTGGCAGCTCTGCTTTAGTTTTTTAAGGAACATCCATACTGTTCTCCATAAAAGTTGTACCAGTTTACATTCCCACCAATAGTGTAGGAGGTTCCCTTCTCTTGTGGAGAGATATTTTAAGACTATGACTATCATGTCCCTCAATAAACTTTCACCCAGAGGTTTAGCATCTACTGATGATTCTTGCTTTAGTCAATTGATTTATTAATATGGTTACAAAATGGTGACTTTTAAATTCCATTATATCTTCTAAACATGTTAGTTGTCATTCTACTGTGGGAGAAAAGCCTCCTCTTCTCCCACATTTATTTATTTGGTTATTTCTGTATACCTATAGAGATTTGGATATTTATTTTAGTCAATGAGTTCATTGCTGTCAGTTAATTTTGATGCTTAAATTAAAAACTCAAGAGACTAGAAAATACCAGAGGGCATTACATATAATAGGTTTGTATGTGAAAGTCACTCAGTCATGTCGAACTCTTTGGGACCCCATGGACTATTCAGTCCATGGAATTCTCCAGGCCAGAATACTAGAGTGGGTAGCCATTCCCTTCTCCAGGGGATCTTTTCAACCCAGGGATCAAACCCAGGTCTCCCACACTGCAGGTGGATTCTTTACCAGCTGAGCCACCTGGGAAGCCCAAGAATACTGGAGGGAGTAGTCTATCCATCTCCAGGGAATCTTCCCGACCAAGAATCGAACAGGGGTCTCCTGCATTGCAGGCAGATTCTTTACCAGCTGAGCTACCAGGGAAGCCCATATAATAAGGTCATTTTTTATAAAACTTTTGTTTTAGCTATGTATATATGAAACCATCAGTATATTCATATGTCATAGATTGTGACATAAAACTATTTCTTTCTGGTTCACAATCCAACAATGTTGAGACTTGCTGGCCTAAAGGAGAATGCTGTATTTTTCTATCTTCCCTTAGACAGAAGTGGGTGCTTCCCCCATCCAAGCCCAAGGCAGGGGAGGGAAGATCCAAGAGAACAACTCAGAAAGATGAGGGGCTCCTCATTATCTGATTGGTCATCTCCTTTAAGGGTAGATTTCCACACACTTCAACCTACTGTGCCTGGGAGAGCAAGTTCAGGGGAACTGGGGAGACATGAGAGGTGGAGAAAAGGGGGCAGTGGAGAAGTCCGTGTCGGCTCCTGGTTTCCTGTGTCAAGTGAACACTGTTCCATTGGGCTCAAGAGGGCTGGCCACCGGCTAAGGAGACCCCAGGAACAAAAGGCTGGGAGAGCGCTGGCAGAAGTGGGGTCTGAGTGGAAGGAGAAGATGGAGTGGCAGAACCAGACCCCCAAAGCTTCTGCCCTGTGAGCTCTGAGGAAGTGCTCATGTGAAACGTAGGAGTCAGAGAGCCAGTGTGGGGCCGCCTGCCCACAGGACACGGATGACCACACAGTCTCAGCCAGAGAAGCAACAGCAGCCAAGAGAGGACCACATAGGAAGTGAGGGGACGATGCCCCCGGATCTCCCTCCCTCCCACTCCCAACCCCACTGAGTCAGAGCATTAAATCGGAGCTGAGATTGAGATTTTTAAGTAGGCTGGACTTCATGAAATCAGAACATACTTCAGAGACATGCCATGAAGGAAGTGGAAAGAGAGATTTGAGAGAACAGAATTGAAGACAGTCTCTGGGCAAAAAAAGAAGACTTTTTCCTAGATTCCATCATGTTGAGATTGCTCCATATTGTTCCTGGTCCCCTTAGGTGAGGCGAGTGGGGGCAGCCCCTCTGAGGCATTAATGCCCCTAAGCCGAGGGTGAGAAGGAATGGCCACAGAGCGCCCTGGGGAGGATGATTTGCCAGGAAAGGGATTGAAAGTGCAGTTGCGAGGTGAGGAAGGTGTTGGCATACAGCAGAACAAGAGAGACTAGGGGGACTGCAGTCTAGTGAAAAGGGACAAGGAATGGGGAGGATGGGGAGGTCAGAGCATGGACAGTGAGAGGATGGTGGTCTGTTGAGGGAGGTATGATCATTTTTTCCCGTTGGCTTTCATAATTTAAAAAATTCCCAAAATGCAAGATTTTCCCTAGTCCTGATTCCTAAAGGAAACTAACACTAACGTATTCTCCAGGCTTTTTAGACATCTCTATTTCCAAGCACGTATTTTAGTTAGTGAGTGTTAGTCAGCCACTTGTGTTCAACTCTGTGACCCCATGGACTGGAGCCCACCAGGCTCCTCTGTCCAGAGGATTCTCCAGGCAAAAATACTGGAGTGAGTAGCCATTCACTTCTCCAGGGGATCTTCCCACCCCAGGGACGGAACCCTGGTCTCCTGCTTTGCAAGGGGATTCTTAATGAATCTTAATTTTCTTAATGAAAATTTATTGTCCTGCAGTTATTTTCCCCTTGACAATCCATCATGAGTCTCATTCCATGTTGTTGGTTAAATAAATGACACTAAGTCAATACCACACAGCTATTAGACATCCCAATACCACTCTCTAGGGCTGACCAGAATGACGTTCTGAGTGTGTTCAGTGACAGTGGAGATGACACAATAGAATGAACAGATATATGGGAAGTAGAATGCAAAAACCCACATTTAATAATATACAAATGGATATTTATTTGCATCATTTTGTACTGGTAAAAGTATAGCAGGATGTTCACCAAAATTTTAACAGTGGTGACATTTCTGACTTTTCTCCTTTTTTGGTTATTTTTTTCCTAATTTTTCTACCACAAATATGTAGTAACAAAGTTTAAAAAAAAAAAAGGGGGAGGCAAATAGGACAAAATTGTGACATATACAAGACAGGTGAAGGGTGCTTGCTCTGTTATTCCTAGCGCTTCACTCTGTACATGTGTTTAATTTCTCAGAAAAGGGGCTAGGATGGCATAAAACAGCACTTAAGTTCAGACACACAATCAACAGCTTAGATGATAACTATCCATCACACTGATGGGCACTGTGTTTCCAAAATGATGGGTTATTCTTTTTGTTTGTAGCTAAAAAGAGAGAGAGAGAGAGAGAGAGAGAGAGAGCTGCAAACGCGGGATGACACTGACGTGTACCTAAGTGAGGGGAACAGCTGGAACAGTTACATCGCGTCACCGCTGTCATTCGGGAGCCGACTCTTTAACATGCCGCCCCCTCCCTTACCCCAGTGGAGTTCCGTGCAGAACAAGGACCCCAGGAAACCGCGCAGGGCTTCCTTCTTGATCCTGGAGCAAGACTCAGGCTTTTCCTGAATAAACCACAGGTTGTGAATCATACAACTGACCTTTTTGTTCTTGTTTGGCCCAGAAGATTTTGACTCGCTGGCGAATATACTTGTCCTCACGGAGCTTCTTCTGCCACTGACGCAATTCTTGAATCTCAGGATCGCAGCGAACCTGGAAAATTCCTGCAAAGCTTTAGTTCCCTTTCTACACACTTCTACACATTAACTTGCTAGCCCTGCAAGGAAAATCCTTTGTAAATCACCTGGATTACTTTTGATTCCAAATTAATCATTGTTCTAAATGAATTAACTATACTCCTAAAGCTCACGTAATATTCAAGAGTAAATGAGGCTGGATGAAGGTTTGCTATACTAATGGCAGGCTGAGAACTTTCTGGATCTGTGCTGTTCAACAGAAATATAATGAAACTACATGTGTAATTATAAATTTCCTTGAAGTCTCATCTTATTTTTAAAAAATATTTCTTTATTTATTGAAGGATAATTGACATACAATATGTTAGTTCCAGGTGATTTGACATTTAAATACCTTATGAAATGATCACCATAAGTCTAGTAACCATCTGTCACATACAAAATTGTTACAGTATAATTGGCTATATTCCTTAGGCTGTAAGTTACATCCCTATGACATTTATTTTATAACTGGAAGTTTTTGTACCTCTCAGTCACCTTCACGTCTTTGCACATTCCCCCACTCACCTCCCCTCTGGCAGCCACCAGTTTGTTCTCCCTATCTGTGAGTCTGTTTTATTTGTTCATTTGTTTTTTTAGATTCCATATATAAGTGAAATTTTACAGTATTTGTCTTTCTTTGACTTATTTTACTTAGCCTAATATCCTTTAGAATTATCCACGTTGTCACAAATGGCAAGATTTCATTCTTTTTTTATGATTCAGTAATACTCTGAAAGAGATGGGAACACCAGACCACCTGACCTGCCTCTTGAGAAATCTATATGCAGGTCAGGAAGCAACAGTTAGAACTGGAACAACAGACTGGTTCAAACTAGGAAAAGGAGTAGTATGTCAAGGCTGTATATTGTCACCCTGCTTATTTAACTTATATGCAGCGTACATCATGAAAAATGCTGGGCTGGAGGAAGCACAAGCTAGAATCAAGATTGCCAGGAGAAATATCAATAACCTCAGATATGCAGATGACACCACCCTTATGGCAGAAAGTGAAGAACTAAAGAGCTTCTTGATGAAAGATGAGAGGGGGAAACGTTGGCTTAAAGGTCAACATTCAAAAAACTAAGATCATGTCATCTGGCCCCATCACTTCATGGCAAATATGGGGAAACAGTGGCAGACTTTATTTTTTGGGGGGGCTCCAAAAATCACTGCAGATGGTGACTGCAGCCAAGAAATTAAAAGATACTTGCTCTTTGGAAGAAAAGTTGTGACTGACCTAGGCAGCCATATTAAAAAGCCAACAAAGGTCCATCTGGTCAAGGCTATGGTTTTTCCAGTAGTCATGTATGAATGTGAGAGTTGGACTATAAAGAAAGCTGGGCACCAAAAAATATATGCTTTTGAACTGTGGTGTTGGAGAAGACTCCTGAAGTCTTGAAGACTCAAGAAGTCCCTTGGACTGCAAGGAGATCCAGTCAATCCTAAAATAAATCAGTCCTGAATATTCATTGGAAGGTCTGATGTTGAAGCTGAAACTCCAATACTTTAGCCACCTGATTTGAAGAACTGATTCATTGGAAAAGACCCTGATGCTGGGGAAGATTGAAGGCAGGAGGAGAAGGGGACGACAGAGGATGAGATGTTTGGGTGGCATCACTGATTCAATGCACATGAGTTTGTGCAAGCTCTGGGAGTTGGTGATGGACAGGGAGGCCTGGCGTGCTGCAGTCCACGGGGTCGCACAGAGTCAGACACGACTGAGCGACTGAACCGAACTGAAACACATGTATGCTGCTACTGCTAAGTCACTTCAGTTGTGTTCGACTCTGTGCGACCCCATAGATGGCAGCCTACCAGGTTCCTCTGTCCCTGGGATTCTCCAGGCAAGAACACTGGAGTGGGTTGCCATTTCCTTCTCCAATGCATGAAAGTGAAAAGTGAAAGTGAAGTCACTCATTTGTGTCTGACTCTTCACGACCCCATGGACTGCAGCCTACCAGGCTCCTCCGTCCATGGGATTTTCCAGGCAAGAGTACTGGAGTGGGGTGCCATTGCCTTCTCCAGTATATATATATATAACACATCTTGATTCATTAATCCATCCATGGACACTTCAGTTGCTTCCATAATCTTAGCTATTGTAAATAATGCTGCAGTGAACATAGTTCCCCAACCAGGGATCAAATGCAGGCCCTTGGCAGTGAAAACACAAGTCCTAACCATTGGAGCACCAGGAATTCCTGTATCTTTCTGAATTAGTGTTTTTGTTTTCTTAGGGTAAATACCCAGAAGTGAAATTGCTGGATTACATGATAGTTCTATTGCAATCTCATTTCAAAAAGTGAAAATAAACTGACAAGATTATTTTAAGAATACATTTTGTTGGACTTCCCTCGTGGTCCAGTGGCTAAAACTCTACACTCCCAATTCAGTGGGGCCTGGATTTGATTCCTGGTCAGGGAACTAGATCCCACATGGCTCAACTAAATACCCCACATGGTGCAATGAAGATCAAAGATCCTGAGTGCTGCAACTAAGACCTGATGCAGCCAAATAAATAAATATTTAAAAAGGAATACATTTTATCTAACTTGAAAGATCCAAAATACTATCATTTCAACACATAATCAATATAAAATATTTTTATGAACTATTTTGCTGTTTTCTATACTAAGTATCCAACCTCTGATATGTATTTCACTTACAGAATATTTAAATTTGGATATTTTAAAGTGCTCAATAGCTGCATGTAGCTGGTGGCTATTGTACAGGACAGCAGAGTTCTAGACAAAACAGTTCTATTTGATTGAGTGCCTACTGCATACTGGGCTTTGTACAAGGCATTGGGAATAAAGAAATAACTAGTGGTAATTGTAATAATAATTATTAAACCATTAATATAACTCATAATTATTGAACATTTATGTCTCAGTCATTGTTTAGGTTTTTATATATTTTAACCATCAAAAGCAGATTATCCCCATCTTACAGATAAGGAAACCAAGTTTAAGTGGTTTGTGTAATCTCACAGCTAGGAAATGGATTCAAACATAGGCAAGATGTTCCAGTTTCCCTTGAGAGACACAGGATTCACAGGAGCAAGATCAGTAAGGTGTGGTAAGAGTAAGGATATCAGTGAGTACAAGGGGACACAGAGCGGGAAGCGAACTCAGCCTGGAGAGGTCAGGAAAGCCTTCATGGAGGAGATCGCCTCTGGGCTGAGTGTGGAAGGACAACCTGGAGTTGGCTGTGGAGAGGAGGCGAGTGGAGTGTCATGGCGTCCTGGGGACCTGGCATTTAAGGAAAATGAGTAAAGAAAGCCCAGGAAGCGGGCAAGTGGGAGAGCACAGGCTCCTCTAAAGGGGCAGCTGCCCCCAGCTCTGCTGATCCAGGCGACGCCTCCAAGCCAGGACCCAACCTCCCGATTTTCCCGGACACCACTGGGTCTTCAGACTTCCTACTCTGATCATTGGAACCCAGGCTTCCTACTGTGATCACTGCAATCCTTTGATTTGAACCATTCAAAGTCACTCACACATCCACCTTTCCAGGGCAAGAACACGGTCCTCGAAAGAGCTACACTGAGTCCCAACTCACAGTACCAGCCACCTCATTGCCATTCCTCTGTGTTCCTCCCCCATCGGGAGAGTCTACCTCTTACTTCTCTCATAGTAACTTGACTTTGGGAGCCTGTTGCCCTTCCCTCCCATTAGATTTTCAGTCAAGTCACCAGGAACTCCAGTTCTTATAAATTATGGTAAAATGCACATAACATAAAATCTATCATTTTAACCAAAGTATAAAATTCAGTGGCATGAGTGTATTTACAATATTGTACAAACATCACCACTATCTAATTCCAGAAGATCGTCATCATCCAAAAAAGAAATCACAAATGCATTAAGCAGTCACTTGCAATTCTCCCCTCTCCCCAGCCCCTGGCACCCACTAATCTGCTGTAGTCTCCATGTGTGGTGTTGTGCTTAGTCGCTGCTACTGTTAAGTCGCTTCAGTCGTGTCCGACTCTGTGTGACCCCATAGACGGCAGCCCAACAGGCTCCCCCGTCCCTGGGATTCTCCAGGCAAGAGTATTGGAGTGGAGTGCCATTGCCTTCTCCAATGCATGAAAGTGAAAAGTGAAAATGAAGTCGCTCAGTCGTGTCCGACTCTTAGCGACCCCATGGACTGCAGCCCACCAGGCTCCTCTGTCCATGGGATTTTCCAGGTAAGAGTACTGGAGTGGGGTGCCATTACCTCCTCCAGGGGATCTTCCCAACCCAAGGGCTGAACCCAGGTCTCCCACATTGCAGGCAGATTCTTTACCAACTGAGCCACAAGGGAAGCCCAAGAATACTGGAGTGGGTAGCCTATCGCTTCTCCAGGGGATCTTCCAAACCCAGGAATCAAACCGGGGTTTCCTGCATTGCAGGCAGATTCTTTACCAGCTGAGCTACCAGGGAAGCCCGTAGTCTCCACAGTCTCATCTTAATCTGTAGATTCACAGTCTCTATGGATTTCCTATTCTGGATATTTTATATAAATAAACTCATTAGTAGGTAGCATTTTGTGTCTGGATTCTTTCATTTATTGTTGTTGTTCAGCCACTAAGTTGTGTTCAACTCTTTGCAACCCCATGAGCAGCAGCACGCCAGGCTCTCTGTCCTCCACTGTCTCCCGAAGTTTGCTCAGATTCATGTCCTTTGAGCTGGTGATGCCATCTAACCATCTCATCCTCTGCTTGCCCCCCTTCAAAAGCTCTAGCATGGTCAATGAAGCAGAAGTAGATGTTCTTCTGGAACTCCCTTGCTTTCTCCATGATCCAATGAATGCTGGCAATTCGATCTCTGGTTCCTCTGTCTCTTTGAAACCCAGCTTGTACACCTGGAAGCTTTCGGTTCATGTACTGCTGAAGCATAGCTTGAAGGATTTTGAGCATTACCTTGCTCGCATATGACATGAGCACAACTCTGCAGTACTTTGAACATTCTTTGGCATTGCTTGTCTTTGGGATTGGAATGAAAACTGACCTTTTCCAGTCCTGGGGCTACCTCTGAGTTTTCCAAATTTGCTGGCATATTAAGCATAACACTTTAACAACATCATCTTTTAGGATTTGAAATAGCTCAGCTGAAATTTCATCACCTCCACTAGCTTTGTTCGTACTGATGCTTCCTAAGGCCCATTTGACTTCACATTCCAGGATGTCTGGCTCTAGGTGAGTGACCACTAACCACACCATTGTGGTTATCTGGGTCATTAAGATCATTTTTGTATAGTTCTTCTGCATATTCTTGCCACCTCTTCTTAATCTCTTCTGCTTCTGTTAGGTCCTTATCTTTTCTGTCCTTTATTGTTCCCATCCATGCATGAAATGTTCCATTGATATCTCCAATTTTCTTGAAGATATCTCTAGTCTTTCCCATTCTATTGTTTTCTTTTACTTTTTTGCATTGTTCATTTAAGAAGGCCTTCTTATCCCTCCTTGCTGTTCTCTGGAACTCTGCATTCGGTTGGGTATATCTTTCGTTTTCTCCCTTGCCTTTCATTTCTCTTCTTTCCTCAGCTATTTGTAAAGCCTCCTCAGACAACCACTTTGCCTTCTTGCATTTCTTTTTCTTTGGGATGATTTTGGTCACTGCCTCCTGCACAATGCTATGAACCTTTCATTGTTCTTCAGGCTCTCTGTCTATCAGATTTAATTCCTTGAATTTATTTATCTTCACTGTATAATTATAAGAGATTTGATTTAGGCCATACCTGAATGGCCTGGTGCTTTCCCTACTTTCTTCAGTTTAAACCTGAATTTTGCAATAAGGAGGTTGTGATCTGAGCCACAGTCAGCTCCAGATCTTGTGTTTACTGACTGTATAGAGCTTCTCTATCTTTGGCTGCAAAGAACATAATCAATCTGATTTTGGTGTAGACCAATCTGGTGATGTACATGTGTAGACTCATCTCTTGTGCTGTTGGAAGAGGGTGTTTGTTATGACCAGTGTGTTCTTTTGACAAAATTTTGTTAGCCTTTGACCTACTTCATTTTGTACTCCAAGACAAAACTTGCCTGTCATTCCTGGTATCTCTTCATTTCCTACTTTTGCATTCCAATCCCCTAAAATGAAAAGGACACCTTTTTTTTTTTTTGGTGTTAGTTCTAGAAGGTCTTGTCAGTCTTTACAGAACCATTCAACTTAATTTTCTTTGGCATCAGTGGTTGGGGCATAGACTTGGATTACTGTGATGTCAAATGGTTTGCCTTGGAAATGAACCAAGATCATTCTGTTGTTTTTGAGAGTGTACCAAAATACTGTATTTTGGACTCTTTTGGTGACTATGAGGGCTACTGCATTTCTTCTAAGGGATTCTTGCCCACAGTGGTAGATAAAATGGTTATACGAATTAAATTCACCCATTTTAACTCACTGATTCCTAAGATATCAATGTTCAGTCTCACCGTCTCCTGCTTGACCATGTCCAATTTACCTTGATTCACGGACCTGACATTCCATGTTCCTGTACAATATTGTTTTTAACAGCATCAGATTTACTTTCGCCAGCAGACACATCCACAGCTGAGCATCATTTTCACTCTGGCCCAGCCACTTCTTCCTTTCTGGAGCTATTAATGATTGCTCCCCACTCTTCCCCAGCATATTGCACACCTTCCAACCTGGGGAGGCTCCTCTTCCAGCGTTATATCTTTTTTGCCTTTTCATACTGTCCATGGGGTTCTCCAGGCAAGAATACTGGAGTGGGTTGCTATTTCCTCCTCCAGGGGACCACATGTTGTCAGAACTCTTTACTATGACCCATCTGTCTTGTGTGGCCCTGACCAGCTTGGCTCTTAGCTTATTTGAATTACATAAGCCCCTTTGTTTATGATCCCACGGCTGTGATCCATGAAGGGGATTCTTTCACTTAGGATTTAATATTTTCAAGGTTCATTCACTTTATAACATTTTCAGTACTTCCTTCCTGAATAATATTCCATGGCATAGTCATGCCACATTTTGTTTATCCATTCATTAGCTGATGAACATTTGAGTTGTGTCTACCTTTTTGGCTATTCTTAATAGAGCTGCTACAAAGATAAGTTTATGAGTTTTTGCTTGAGCATCTATTTTCAATTTTTTTTTAGTATATACCTAGGAGTGGAATTGCTGGGTTGTATGGTAAGTTTATGATTAACTTATTTAGAAGTCATCAATTGTTTTTCACAGTAGCTACATCATTTTATATTCTCATCAGCAATGCATGAGGGTTCTAATTTCTTCACATCCTTGCCAATACTTATTTTCCATTTAAAAAATTTTATTATCATACCCATCCTAGTGGATGTAAAATGGTATCTCACTTTGGTTTTGATTTACTTTTCCTTTGGCTTAAAGCTCAACATTCAGAAAACGAAGGTAATGGCATCCAGTCCCATCACTTCATGGGAAATAGATGGGGAAACAGTGGAAACAGTGTCAGACTTTATTTTTCTGGGCTCCAAAATCACTACAGATGGTGACTGCAGCCATGAAATTAAAAGACACTTACTCCTTGGAAGGAAAGTTATGACCAACCTAGATAGCATATTCAAAAGCAGAGACATTACTTTGCCAACAAAGGTTCATCTAGTCAAGGCTGTGGTTTTTCCTGTGGTTATGTATGGATGTGAGAGTTGGACTGTGAAGAAGGCTGAGCGCTGAAGAATTGATGCTTTTGAACTGTGGTGTTGGAGAAGCCTCTTGAGAGTCCCTTGGACTGCAAGGAGATCCAACCAGTCCATTCTGAAGGAGATCAGCCCTGGGATTTCTTTGGAAGGAATGATGCTGAAGCTGAAACTCCAGTACTTTGGCCACCTCATGCGAAGAGCTGACTCATTGGAAAAGACTCTGATGCTGGGAGGGATTGGGGGCAGGAGGAGAAGGGGACGACAGAGGATGAGATGGCTGGATGGCATCACTGACTTGATGGATGTGAGTCTGGGTGAACTCCGGGAGTTGGTGATGGACAGGTAGGCCTGGCGTGCTGCGATTCATGGGGTCACAAAGAGTCAGACAGAGCTGAGCAACTGAACTGAACTGAACGAACTGAATGACTATGACATTGAGCATCTTTTCATGTGTTTGTTGGCCACTGGTGTATCTTCTTCAGAGAAATATCTACTGAAGTTCTTTGCTCTGTATAAAATGGACTTGTCTTTTTATTGTCGAATTATATTTTTTATATATTCTGGATATTAGACTCTTACTTGATACATGCTTGTTAATATTTTCTCCCATTCTGTAAAATGTCTTTTAACTCTCTTGATAGTGTCCTTTGATGCACAAAGTTTTTAATTTTGATGAAGTCCAATTGAATATTTTTCCTTTGTTGCTAGTGCTTTGGGTGTCACATCTAAGAAATCACTATTGAATTCAAGGCCTTAAAGATTTACTTGTATGTTTTCTTACAAGAGTTGTATAGCTTTAGACCTTGTATTTAGCTCTATGATCCATTCTGAGTTAATTTTTTACACAGTATAGTATTAGGAAGTGAAAGAAGGTGAAGTCGCTCAGTTGTGTTCAACTCTTTGCGACCCCATGGACTGTAGCCTGCCAGGATCCTCCATCCACAGGATTTTCCAGGCAAGAATACTGGAGTGGGTTGCCATTTCCTTCTCCAGGGGATCTTCCCGACCCAGGGATCAAAGTGAGAGAGTCAATTCCTAGGCAGATTGATAAGAAGTCCAGGGGTCCCCAAGGAGAGAGGGGTCTGGAATTCTCAAGGAGGAAGAAAGGACAAACTTTTTTTGTCCCTCTACATTTCTTAGGATTATATAACAATAATGTATCCTGCTTGAGGACAGTCTCTGGAAAAAACCTTCTGGCTAATCCTGTTATTTTAAGGTTGTAAATTATGGGAGTAGGTCTAGTGAGGTCTTTACAACCTCTAGACATTCTTTTGATTCACTGTAATAACTAATTAGAGAGTATATAACTCCATGGCTAACACTAGCAAAGGGGTGCTCTTTCTACCCCCTTCTGATGCCTATGTCAGAAGCTTTTTCTATCTCCTTTATACTTTAATGAAACTTTATTACACAAAAGCTCTGAGTGATCAAGCCTCGTCTCTGACCCTGGATTGAATTCTTCTCCTCTGGAGGCCAAAAATCCTGGCATCTTTGCGTGGCTCAGCAACAACCTTTCATCTTGGGGGCTCCTCCGGGATTCTTTAGGACAAGGTAAGGATGCTTGGAGCTCTAGTTCTTTGTTACACAAAAGCTCTGAGCGATCAAGCCTCATCTCTGGTCCTGGATTGAATTCTTCTCCTCTGGAGGCCAAGAATCCCAGCATCTTTTTGTGTGTCAGCAACAATCTTTCAAAAGCTGGGTCTCTTGCGTTGCAGGCGGATTCTTTAGTGTCTCAGCCACCAGGGAAGCCCATAAAACTACAGTCCAACTTAATTCTTCTCCATGTAGACATCCAGTTTTCCCAGCATCATTTGTTAAAGAGACAGTCACTCCCCCCATTGAATAGTCTTGGTATCCTTGTTAGAAATCATCTGACCACAGTTGTATGGGTTCATTTCCAACCTCTCAATTCTATTCCCCTAATGCTTTTTTCCTTAAGTTAAAATTTATTCACCTCCTAAATAAGGTACAGGGATTGTGAATAAAGCTTAGTATACACTTATTAAATCCTGACATATTTAATGCTGCTTACAGTTTAGCATATGAATTTCTTCCCAAAATGCTCATCACAGCTGGATTGAAAGATTATTTTTTAAATGTGGCAATGTGGTTTAGTTGAATATAGCACATTATAAGTCTCCTAGATATCCAAAGAGATTTGCATACCTCTTGCAAATTGGGGGATTATGTTCTATGACATAAATATAGGGTCATTTTTTATTCTCTGAAATTTGCATAACTTTATAGGTATATACATATATAGTACTTTGCATGTATATGTAATTTTTAAAATATATATTTATAAACAAATTATATTTTTTAAGCAAGAGTAGTTTTCATTTACAAATTCAACTAGAAACAGTCTTCTTTATTTTGGAAAAATAAAAGTTGAAGTTGAAACAAAAGAACAAGCAGCAAAATCTATTCAGATCCAGATCCACCACTAACATATGGAAGTACAGTTAACCCATGAGCAACATGGGTTTGAACTGCTTGTATCCACTTACACCGTTCAGTACTACACAATCCACAGTAGGTTGAATCCATAGATGTGGAACTTCAGATACCAAGCAGCATCTGTGGGACTTGAGTTTCCTCCCATTCTGGTATCTATGCAGGTTCTGGAGCCAATCCCCTGTAGATACTGAGGGATGACTGTACTTTTTTTTTTTTTTTTTCCAGTTTCAAAGCAAAAACAACCACTTTAAACTGGCAGGGAGCCCAGTCATGGCAAACTTGCTGTCATGAACATCCTTTAACCTTTTACCTTCCTGGATTAGTTTCCCAACAGTCCTTCTGTCTTCCAGAAGGATTCTCCCATGGATTTTTATAACTAGGAATCTTGAGAAATGTTGGGGTTGGGATGATTTCTATCTCTTCCCTTCCAGAAAGTTTCTAGTTTCTTTATGCAGATCAATCCAAAGCACCCCAGAGCTCTACTCACCAAGAGGAATTTGGAGAACTGCCCTGACCAAATTCAAGAAAAATAAAATTCTTCCTGTTACTTCCTCTCCCAGGGCATGGGGTATAGTGTGCCTCACTTGTTTTAAGATAACTACTCAAGTAATTTTCTTTTTCCAAAATAAAGAAGACTGACTATTTTCAGTTGAGTTTATAAATGAAAACTATTCTTGCTTAAACAAATACAATTTGTCTATAAACATATATTTTAAAAATTATATAGACATATAAAGTACTATATATGTATCTACCTATAAATTATAAAGTGATGCAAATTTCAGAGAATAAAAATGACCCAATATTTATGTCATAGAAATAATCCCCCAAATCTTTTAAGTTACAAATCAACACTTTTACAGTGTTCCCCAAAGTCTTATTTCATAAGGTTAGGTACCTTCAACATCTTTGTTCTGGATAGGAAGATTATCAGCTGTGGTCTGAGCAAGCTCAAATTCTTCCAGAAGGCCAAAAAGAGGGTTATCCACAACTTTCCCACAAGCTTCTGTTTATCAGGATCCAAGAACACAGATATCCTTACATTTCTTCCCTGTGACAACTCATACCCTAAATGAGAATAAACTTGGAGAATCTTCTGAATCACTAAAGAAGGGTTAATACTAATTATAATCAGCAAGTTGCTTTACTATAGTTAAATTATTTCTTTACAGTTGGTTTATTCTTAAAATTTGGAAGGAGTTGTGGGTTCCTCTAGGGAGAAACCTATATGCAGGTCAGGAAGAAACAGTTAGAACTGGACATGGAACAACAGACTGGTTCCAAATAGGAAAAGGAATACGTCAAGGCTGTATATTGTCACCCTGCTTATCTAGCTTATATGCAGAGTACATCATGAGAAACACTGGGCTGGAAGAAGCACAAGCTGGAATCAAGATTGCTGGGAAAAATATCAATAACCTCAGATACGCAGATGACACCACCCTTATGGCAGAAAGTGAAGAGGAACTCAAAAGCCTCTTGATGAAAGTGAAAGAGCAGAGTGAAAAAGTTGGCTTAAAGCTCAACATTCAGAAAACGAAGATCATGGCATCTGGTCCCATCACTTCATGGGAAATAGATGGGGAAACAGTGTCAGACTTTATTTTGGGGGGCTCCAAAATCACTGCAGATGGTGGCTGCAGCCATGAAATTAAAAGATGTTTACTCCTTGGAAGGAAAGTTGTGACCAACCTAGATAGCATATTCCAAAGCAGAGACATTACTTTGCCAACAAAGGTCTATCTAGTCAAGGCTATGGTTTTTCCAGTGGTCATATATGGATATGAGAGTTGGACTGTGAAGAAAGCTGAGTGCTGGAGAATTGATGCTTTTGAACTGTGGTGTTGGAGAAGACTCTTGAGAGTCCCTTGGACTGCAAGGAGATCCAACCAGTCCATTCTAAAGGAGATCAGTCCTGGGTGTTCTTTGGAAGCTCCTGCTGCTGCTGCTAAATCGCTTCAGTTGTGTCCGACTCTGTGCGGCCCCATAGACGGCAGCCCACCAGGCTCCCCTATCCCTGGGATTCTCCAGGCAAGAACACTGGAGTGGATTGCCATTTCCTTCTCCAGTTCTTTGGAAGGAATGATGCTAAAGCTGAAACTCCAGTACTTGGTCATGCGAAGAGTTGACTCATTGGAAAAGACTCTGATGCTGGGAGGGATTGGGGGCAGGAGGAGAAGGGGACGACAGAGGATGAGATGGCTGGATGGCATCACCGACTCAATGGACGTGAGTCTGAGTGAACTCCGGGAGTTGGTGATGGACAGGGAGGCCTGGCGTGCTGCAATTCATGAGGTCACAAAGAGTCGGACACGACTGAGCAACTGAACTGAACTGAACTGACTAGGGAGAAAATGAAATTGGTGGGGAGAGGGACTTTCATTTTTCACTACATGTTTTTCTGGATTGAATTGTTTGGGATGTTTACAATGACCACATATTGTTTTAGGAATACACGTGTTTTAATTTTAAATAGCAGGCTGCTGAGAGGCAAACAAGAGTTCTTTAACTTAAAAATCATTGATGGATTTTTTGCTATAATCCCTTGAATTCTCAATCACTTAAGTACTCAACAAACAAACACCCATTTGCCCACCACTCAGGAAGCCTGCAGTTGTTCTCAGGGTTCTGCTGAACAGGTTAGGGGGATTTTCCTCTGTCTGGGCCGAGACCTTCATCTTTTCTTTGATTTCCATCATTTTTAGTTGAGGACTGCTGTTTACCAGCGCAGAATACAGCAGCCTTGTAGTTAACTTATTACCAGGAAAGCCTGGATCCCTAGAGAAGGCTTTTGTAAGCCCTGGGGAAAGTATGCACCCATTGAACTGGGCTAATCCTGGTCATTATCGTCATGATTAGGGAATCCATTTAAATGGTGGTGGTTGCACCAATCAGCAAATACCACAGAGTGCAGAGTAATGTTTAACACATAAACAATTTCATTGCAAACAAAGGCTCCCTTTCGAGTGGCTTTCTACTTTTACTTCTTTAAATTACCACCCGGAGTCCGTCTGCTCTTCCAGGATAGGCACACTGAGTTTTATACACATTATTGTGTACTTGACTTTGGGTAAGACTAGGAAGAAAACACCATTATGTGGATGTGAATTTTTTTTTTTAATGCCCATTAAAAGAGCAAATCCTGAGTTCTCATCACAAGGAGAAAATTTTTTTTCTATTTAATTTTGTATATATATATGAGATAATGTATGTTCACTAAACTTATTGCGGTCATCATTCCACAATGTATGTAAGTCAAATCATTATACTATACACCTTAAACTTATTCAATGTTGTATGTCAATGACATCTCAATAAAATTGGAATAAAAAAAGAAAAGAAACAGAAATAAAATCCCCCCTCCCAAATGCCCATGAAGCAATCAAATTCTCTTAATTATATATTATTTCAATGAAAGCCAACATAGGGTGAAGATCGCCAATTCTGGACCAGAAAGCCTGAAGTTGAATCTCAGCTCTGAAAATTATAAATTGAGACATCTTTGAACATGTTGTTTAAACTCTCTGAGCCTCCATTTCCTTATTTATAAAATAGAGTAATGCAAATATTTCCCTCATTGGGTCATTATGAAAACAAGATGATATATTGTCTGGCACATAGTAAGCTCTCAAGGTATTAGCAATTTCTTAAATCAATTAATAAAGTAATGAGAATAATCTGAATCCTGCTCTGAGGTTGCATCATAAAATTGCTGTTTAGGAGCCAAGAGACTGAAGAGCCAGTGATTCATAAAATTGAAAGTGAGACCTTCTCACAAGGGTTTACAACATATTGAATACATAAAGGATTTCATAATTGCATCACTTTAGGCATTGGTCAGCTGGTAGACAGGTAATGGATCTGTGAGGTGGCGACTGCAGGCAGAGAGAGAGAGGCTGTCTGAGACTGACACTACCCTTCATAACTATACTTCTTAATTCCTCTTAGCTCAGTTGTTTTCCTTGCTTCTTGGCAAAAACATGGCAATAACGAGCCTCTCTGGATGATTCCCTGGAGACTTGCTAATTACTCTGGAGCAAGATAATGCATTACAGTTGCTGCTAAGATGCCAGAGAAGTAGTACGGTGGGCAGCCCTCCCATGGTGCCCACAAGTCCTTACTACATCTTTGCCATGACGTGACATCCTAATGACTATACTGAAAGGTTTTATGCTCTAGAAAGACAGATTTCAACATCGAGGAAACATACATTTTTGAAATCTCTTTCAATTACCTACTGAAATATTCTGAGTTCCCAACTCTCTCATGTAGGTAAGTTTTGTGACTTCTCAGATATTTGGCAAAACAAAACAAATTTGGTTTCATTCTGGTGGTTATGAGTGTTCCTTATTGTCTTTAGGAACTACTTATAAAAACCCACAGATTTCACATATTTTCTGGTATTGTAGAAATACAGATATTCATCTGTGGTATGACAATATGCTTCTTAGGAGTTACTTGGGCTTTCAGGGAGAATTAGAAGTGTGTTTAGAGCAGCATTTTTATTTAAAAATTGTTCTCTTTCAGTTTTGTTGAAATATAATTGACCTATAGTACTGTATAAGTTTAAGGTATATCGCACAATGGTGTGACTTACATGTATCATGAACTGATTACCATGATAAGTTCAGTGAGCATCCATCATCTCATATAGACACAAAATAAAAGAAACAGAAAAAGTTTTTTCCTTGTGATGAGAACTCAGGATTTACTCTCTTCACTTTCATACAGAATATACTACTACTACTACTAAGTCACTTCAGTCGTGTCCGACTCTGTGCGATCCCATAGACAGCAGCCCACCAGGCTCCCCCGTCCCTGGAGTGGGTTGCCATTTCCTTCTCCAATGCATGAAAGTGAAAGGTGAAAGTGAAGTCGCTCAGTCATGTCCGACCCTCAGCAATCCCATGGCCTACAGCCTTCCAGGCTCCTCCGTCCATGGGATTTTCCAGGCAAGAGTACTGGAGTGGGGTGCCGTTGCCTTCTCTGCATACAGAATATACAGCAGTGTTAATTATATTTATCATGTTGTACATGACATCCCCAGTGCTTATTTAATCTTATAACTGGAGTTTGAACATCCTTCATCCAATTCCCCCTCCCCCACCCCCACCTATGGTAACCACAAATCTGATCTCTTTTTCTATAAGTTGGTTTTTGAAGCATAATTGATCTACAACACTATTTTAGTTCCTATTACATAGTGATTCAATATTTCTATGCATTTCAAACTAATCGTGATAAGTTTATATTATGATCTTTCATCACAGATATTACATAATTATTGATTACATATCAATAACCTCAGATATGCAGATGACACCACCCTTATGGCAGAAAGCAAAGAGGAACTAAGAAAGTGAAAGAGGACAGTGAAAAAGCCGGTTTAAAACTCAACATTCAGAAAACTAAAATCATGGCATCCAGTCCCATCACTTCCTGACAAATAGATGGGGAGACAATGGAAACAGTGACAGACTTTACTTTCTTGGCTCCAAAATCACTACAGATGGTGACTGTAGCCATGAAATTAAAAGAAACTTGCTCCTTGGAAGAAAAGCTATGACCAACCTAGTCAGCATATTAGAAAGCAGAGACATTACCACTTTACTGACAAAGTCCATATTGTCAAAGTTATGGTTTTTCCAGTAGTCACGTACGGATGTGAGAGTTGGACCATAAAGAAAGCTGAGCACCAAAGAATTGATGCTTTTGAACTGTGGTGTTGAAAAAGACTTTTGAGAGACCCTTGGACTGCAAGGAGATCTAACCAGTCAATCCTAGAGGAAATCAGTCCTGAATATTCATTGGAAGGACTGATGCTGAAGCTGAAACACCAATATTTTGGCCACCTGATGTGAAGAACTGATTCATTGCAAAAGACCCTGATGCTGGGAAAGATTGAAGGACGAGGGTGAGATAGTTGGATGGCATCACCGACTCAATGGACATGAGTTTTGCTGGACTCCAGGAGTTGGTGATGGACAGGGAGGCCTGGCATGCTGCGGTCCATGGGTTCACAAAGAGTTGGACACAACTGAGTGACTGAACTGAACCGAATGACTGATTACATTCCCCAGACTGTACATTTATATCCCTAATTTATTTACTTTGCAACTGGAAGCTTGTACCTCCTAATCTCCTTCAGCTATTTCTCTCCTCTGGCCACCCACCTCCCCTCTGGCAACCACCTGCTGGTTCTCTATCTATGACTCTCTTTCCATTTTGTTTATTCATGTATTTTGTTTTCTTAGATTCCATATATAAGTGAAATTATAGGGTATTTGTCTTTTCCCGACTTATTTCACTTAATATTCTCTACGTCCATCCATGTTGTTGCACATGGAAAGATTCCATTCTTTCTTATGGCCGAGTAATATTCCATTGTATATATGCATATACACATTTTCTTCATCCATTCATCTTTTGATGGGCCCTTAGATTGCTTCCATTAAAAAATTATTTTTTAAATGGTGGGTGAGTAGCACATTAGTAAGTAGTAAATTCAATTTAATGGGTTGAATAGCATTTTTACATATCAGTCTAATCTGATAGAAAATTAATTTTCCTTTATCATTAAGGACACTCTTTAGAACTTTAGAACACTAACTCCAATCTTTCTACTCTCAACTTTCCTATGATTGTTGTCTAGAATTTCCATTTCCTCTAACTTATCCCCCATTGGGATCTGTGTATGTGTGTGTGAGTGCATGCGTGTGTGTATGTGTATTTTATACATTACATAGTGTATAAATGTTGTATTACACATATATGCATATATAATAGTCAGTGCCTATTTAGATTTAACAGTTTTTTCATTCACCATTGTTTCTTGCATCCCATTCTCACTCCTTCCTTATGGGTTCAATTTTCTTCTAACTGAAGAACCTCATTTAGCAGTTCTTTCAGTAAGAGATGTGTTTGGAAATGTATTTACTCTTGCTCTTGAATGATAATTTCACGGGGCATATAATTCTAGGTTGAATGTTACTTTCCTTTAGGATTAGATGATAATACACTTCACTGTCTTCTGGCACATACTACCGCTGATTAGAAGTCTCAGCGTCATTGTTTTTCCTTCGTAGGTAATGCTTCCTTTAAGATAGCTTTAAGGCTTCTTTGCTTTTGGTATTCTAGTTTCACCACGAAACATTTTGATGTGGTTTTGTCACGTTCTATCCAGTCCAAGATTCACTTTCCTTCAACTTTGTAATATTCTCACTCAGTATCTCAACTCAGAAAGTGGCCTCTTTCCATTCATTCTGTTGTCACCCTCTGAAACTTCTATTAGACCTACGTTGAACCTTTTCTCACTCTATCTCTGTCTCAATGCTTTTCCACATTTCCCACCTCTCTCTCTGCTACATTCTGTCTCCCAGATCTATCCCCCAGCTTACTACTTACTCTTCCAGCTGTGTTTATCTGCTACTTAACTCATACCCAAAATACGGCTCATGCATCAGCAACATCAGCATCACCTAGGATTTGTTAGAAATGTTAATTCATGGGCTCCACCTGAGACCTATGAAGTCAGAATTGAATTAGCAATGGGGGCCCAGAAATCAGTGTTTTAACAAACACTCATCTTCCGCCTTGCAGGCAGATTCGTTACCAGCTGAGCCACACGGGAAGCTCAGGAATACTGGAGGGGTAGCCTGTCCCTTCTCCAGTGGATCTTCCCAAACCATGAATCAAATTGGGGTCTCCTGCACTGCAGGTGGATTCTTTACCAGCTGAGCTATCAGGGAAGCCCGATCATGAGTATGATAGAAAGATTTGTCACTTGGAGTAGTTATCTCACTGTAGTACCTTTCATAAGTTGGTCTTTCTTTTATTCAAATTTGTGACTATTAGACAATGCTGTGAATACATTATGATAGTTTAAGCAGTACTGAACTTTCTCCTAAACTGCTCTCAGACCAAGGAATAGATGCTTTGAGAAAGATCTCTTGGCTGGTGCTACCAAATCCTTAGGTTAAGATTTTTATGAGTAGATTCCTGATAGCTTAAGAATGTGACTTAGGTTGGATCCCTAAATATAAGTTGTGTGATATTTGAGATATATATTAATTTATGGTACTAACATACAAATCTTTGATTATTAAATTTTCTTATTTAAAAAAAAAAACACTCCAGGTGATTCTGATGCTCACTGAAGTTTGAGAGGCACTGCTTTAGCTCATTCACTAAATTATTTTCTTTTTTTTTAATTTAAACTTATTTATTTTAATTAGAGGCTAATTACTTTACAATATTGTATTGGTTTTGCCATACTTCAACATGAATCCACCATCCACGTGTTCCCAATCCTGAAGCTCCCTCCCTCCTCCCTCCCCATACCATCTCTCTGGGTCATCCCAGTGCACCAGCCCCAAGCATCCTGTATCCTGCATCGAACCTGGACTAGCGATTCGTTTCATATATGATACTATATATATTTCAATGCCATTGTCCCAAATCATCACCCCCCTCCCTCTCTCACAGAGTCCAAAAAACTGTTCTATACATCAGTGTCTCTTTTGCTGTCTCGCATACAGGGTTATCATGACCATCTTTCTAAATATGATATATATGCGTTAGTATACTGTATTGGTGTTTTTCTTTCTGGCTTACTTCACTCTGTATTATCGGTTCCAGTTTCATCCATCTCATTAGAACTGATTCAAATGTGTTCTTTTTAATGGCTGAGTAATATTCCATTGTGTATATGTACCACAGTTTTCTTATCCATTCATCTGCTGATGGACATCTAGGTTGCTTCCATGTCCTGGCTATTATAAACAGTGCTTCGATGAAAATTGGGGTACACGTGTCTCTTTCAGTTCTGGTTTCCTCAGTGTGTATGCCCAGCAGTGGGGTTGCTGGGTCGTATGGCAGTTCTATTTCCAGTTTTTTAAGGAATCTCCACACTGTTCTCCATAGTGGCTGTACTAGTTTGCATTCCCACCAACAGTGTAAGAGGGTTCCCTTTTCTTCACATCCTCTCCAGCATTTATTGCTTGTAGACTTTTGGATCACAGCCATTCTGACTGGCAATTCACTAAATTATTTTTATTTCTACAGGAGGTACTTAGTTCTTTTTCAAACCTGATCTTTTTTTCCTTATAGCCCTGTTCTTTCAGCAAAGTTTACATTCTTTTAAAAATAATTTTGTAGCTCTCTATAATCGTCTTAAACATATTATTTCATGTTTCAAATGGCCACTCACGGGGGCCTGGATTCTCCAGTTGGCTGTATTTACTGATTATCTCCTTCCTTGTTGGTTTATTTTTTTATATGAGTTCATAATCACTGAGGGCCCTAGTTTCAGTTTCAAGTTTGCTCAGGTCTGAGGTCATGTCTTTTATCTGAATCAGTCGACTTTTTTTGGTTAAAGGTCAGATAGTAAATATTTTTGGGCTTATGGACAATATAGTCTCTTTCCTAGTGACTCAACTCTGCCATTATACACAAAAGCAGCCATAGCCAACTTGTTTTAAAAACATGGGCATGACTGTTTCAATAAAACTTTATAAAAATAGAAAATGGGCCAGATTTGGTCCGCAGGCTATGGTTTGCCCATCGCTGCTCTTATCCTTGAGTGGGCATGTTTTAATATAGCTCCCTAATTACTTCTTCTGTGTAGTTCATAAATATTATTGTTTTAAGATCATTTCTTTAACTACACAGGTTGTTGCCCTGTAGGTTCTGATTCAATCCGTGCGAGGTGGAAAAAAAACATGAATATATTTAGTAAGAACCCCAGGTAATCTAATGATTCAAAAAGTTTGCGAAACCCACGCTAATGGAAGAGAAGGTGAAGAATGAACTTAATGTTACAAGACCGTACAACTTAGTCTCAGTTCTTACTCACACAATGCCACGTTGATTACCGAAAGTCCTTAAAATCAGAGTCAGGAAGGACAGTTCAGCCTCTCAGTGTGTGGTCAGGAGGCAGGATCTGTGTGACTCATGAATAGCAGCTGCTTTTTGCAGGATAATCCTTTCAGTGCAATTCTAGAAAGTCCTTCTCTCAGGAAGCCACACCTATATCTTTTAAATCAAGTCCCTTTAATAATAAAGCCATATCACAGTACATACTTGGAAAAATGGAATTTCCCCCAACAGCTCGTTGATGACAGTTGAGATAAAGTTCATCCAACTTTTCTTGGTACTTGTTTACTCAAATAATCAGGGAATGAGTAAGTTGCAAAAGCATTTAAGGTATTTGATGAACCTTCCAATGATTTATAGGGTAAAATTACAGCATAGTTTGCTATGCTATGGACCACATTATTACACAAAGCTTTGATCTCCTTCCTATCAACACCCAGATCTGACATTTATGCTGCCCAGATGCCTCTAACGTGCAGCCAAGGTTGAGGACCACTGCTCCCCTCCACAAGTGGCTCTCAAAGTACTATCCCTAACCAACAGCATCAGCATCATTTGAGGACTCGTTTGAAATGTCCCACTCCACTCTTACTGACTCAGGGACTCTGGGCTTGGGGCCCAGCACGCCATGTGTTAACAAGCCTTCCAGGTAATTCTGATGCAGGCTAATGTTTGAGAATTGTTGCACTGTGCCCCCAGTGTGTCCCTGCTCCTTTGAAAACTTGCCACTCTCCTTATTAAGTGAGGAGTCTATTCCCCCCACTCTTGAATCTGGGTGAGCCTTGTGACTTGTTTTGACCAATAGCAGGGAACTGGAGTGCTGCTGTGCCAATTCCAGAGTCTCAGTCTCAAGAAGGCCTGAAGCTCCCATTTTCTGCCCTCTTAGAATATTCCATGATGCAAGGAAGCTGGTCTGGCCAACTTAGGCCACGTGGAGGAGAACTAAAGTGCCCTAGCCAAGAGCGGCACCAACATCCCAAACACATGCATGAGACCACCCTGGACCTTCTAGGGCAGCCGAGAGGCCTTCCAGGGAAGAACCCCTGCTAAAGGGGATGCAGAGGAAGCTGAACCCGCAG
Organism: Bos grunniens; assembly: GCF_055505025.1. Taxonomy (NCBI): domain Eukaryota; kingdom Metazoa; phylum Chordata; class Mammalia; order Artiodactyla; family Bovidae; genus Bos; species Bos grunniens. The sequence continues at coordinate 25,367,795 of NC_141189.1, forward strand.
CCCAGCATGGATACCCTGCAGCTGAGGCTCCTGAACGCGGTGTCCACCATCAAACACAATGACTGAATGCAGTGAGGGAGCCAAGAAGAAACCAGCAGAGGAACCACATGGCTGACCCACAGAATCAAGAAAGATAATCAACTGCTAGGATTTTAAGTCACTGGGACTAAGTAGCCGCTGTGCAATTTACCCCTAAACTTTGCCTTGAAGGGAACTCAGTCAGCCCTTTAAAGCAAAAGTCTCTCGGGAAGTGGGGAATGTGGCCGGTCCTGACTGCCCACAGGGTACTGGGTGCCTCGGGGCAGGGCTGGCTCCTGGGCACTTCCCTGCATTGTTGTCACATCGCGCTTCGAAGGGCTTCACACTTGTTCTAAGGCTCCGCTGTTGCCATCTGGAAATTCATAATAACTTTCAACAAAGGGCCCTGCAGATTATGTAACCAGTCCTGTTAAATGCAGCCTTTTCATCTATTCCTCACAAAAATCCTAGGAATTGGGTTTATCAGCTTTCATCACATATTTGGGATATGCTGTGAGCAAATAAAAAGAGGGGCTTTGCAGATAGTCTGGCAAGTTGGCAAAGCATTTACGGGGCATATTAAGGAGAATCCCCTTGCTGATAAAATCCAGAGTATATTTAAACAACTACAGGCCCAGGCAGGGGGGAAGGGGAAGGGCCTGGCCTGGGAAGCTAGGCTCTGAGCAGCCCAGACTCCCTATTTATAGTGCTGTGGCCTATTTTGGCCTGCTGGGTGGCCCTGAAAATTGCCCTGAGAACTGGGCCTGGAACTGATGCTGGAAACCAGGCGCCTTCATTCTGGGATGTGGCTGGAATCACACTGGGCACAGACAAAGGCCTTTCTGATGAGCTCAAGGACATTTTGAAAAACAGGATTTTCGTTGAAAGAGAATTTTTTAAAAATTAAGGAAGTGTCAGGCCATGACCAGGAACACAATCTTAGGGAAGAAAATGCATGGATCTCATCAAGTCAATAAAGACCTAACAGTTCATCAGGCACTGTGCAAAGTGGTTGACATGTACCATCTCATTTACATCCTCACGCAATGGCACCCCACTCCAGTACTCTTGCCTGGAAAATCCCATGGATGGAGGAGCCTGGTAGGCTGCAGTCCATGGGGTCGCTAGGAGTCAGACATGACTGAGCAACTTCACTTTCACTTTCATGCATTGGAGAAGGAAATGGCGACCCACTCCAGTGTTCTTGCCTGGAGAATCCCAGGGACTGGGGAGCCTGATGGGCTGCCGTCTATGGGTCACACAGAGTTGGACACGACTGAAGTGACTTAGCAGCAGCATACAACCTTATGAGGGCAGCACTATTATTATCCCCGTTTTACAGGAAAGGAAATTGAGGCTTGGGAAAATTAAGTAATTGATTGAAGGGTTGATAAGCCAGGATTCAAACCCGCATCGCAGCACTCCATATGCCCAGGCCATCACCTACTGCACTGCTTCGTCAACGCTGACGTTTAAGACTCACCTGGGAGTCTTGTGAAGATACAGATTCTGATTCAGGAGGTCTGTGGTGGGGCCTAAATTCTGCGTTTCCAACCAGCTGCCACTTGAAGATGATACCACTGGTCCAAGGACCACACTTTGAGCAGCAAGGATGAGTGTTCCTGCTTCTACTTTCAACCTCCTACAATCTGCTTTCTCCACAGCAACCTGAATTATTGGGTTAGTTTCCATTGTGTATAATAAATGAAAATGAACCCCAAAACCGAGTGGTTTAAAACAACAACAAGCACACACGCGTGTGCGCGCACATACATATATATACATATATTTCTGTTGATAGTCAATGACAGGAGTGCAAATTCCAGGAGGATAGGGTCTTGGTCTTATTCCCTACAACATGTTCAGCATCTAGACCAGTGCCCACCTTCTACATCATAGGTACTCCATAAACAAGAGTGAACAAATATCAGTGAGTGAATTGATCTCACTGTAGAGCCTGCTTGCTTATGCTAGATTGCTTTCAGAGCAGTTCAAAAATTTGCCAAGTAGTTTTTTTAATTGTCTTGAATGGGAGCTCTAAGCAGCGTATCCGTCATGAGGAGCATGTGACTCACCCCGAGGTGTCAGCCTTGTCTCTGTGCCAGGTGCCATCCCTCTTCACCTGGGCCACATCTGGAGCCATCCAGAAACGACAACCCGCCCCTGCCTGAGAACGGAAGTGCTGCTTTAAATGACACTTGCTCACCTGGTTGGGCCGTTGTCCCTAGAGGGAGGCCAGGGAGACAGCTAGCAACACACACAAAGAGAGGAAATGCCCCCCACCCCCAGAACAGCTGCACCAGGAGACACCCCTTTCTGGAGAGGAGGAAGAGGAAGTCAGCAAAGCTACAGAGCTGACCAACAATCTGGGGAAGCCAACACTCACGAGAAAGCAGAAGGGAAAAAGAAGCTGGTCCTTAGATCACACACTGTCGGGACTTGCTGAGGAAATAAAAAGCAACACTAACCCGAAAGTTTTCTTCCGTCCTGCCACCTCAGAACACTTTGAATTGGGAGTATTTTCAATGAGAAATGTTTGACCAAATTCTTACCTGCAAACTACATTAGAAATGTGTTTTCTTTAAAACACAAATGCTCTGCAAAGATCTACCTGTGCTCCTGTGGAAAGCTAGCCTTGATGTTAAATGAAAGGTCCGGATGCAGGCTGTGAAGTGTGAGCCCATATTTATAAAAATATACCATATTTGTAAAAAGTGCAATAAATACACAGAAATGTTCACATACACAGTGGAAAAACACTGAAAATACACACACGAAACTGTCAACAATGGTTTCATCTGGGAAACAGGTTTAGAGTAGGACAGGACATGAGATTTCACATTTTATTTTAAATTATTTGTTATAGACTGAATGTTTATGTCCCTCCAAAATTCCTGTATTGAAGTCCTAGTTCCCAACACGATGGTATTAGGGGACGGAGCCTTTGCGAGGTGATTAAGGTTAGATGATGTCATGAGGGTGGGGTTCTCATGGTGTGATTCAGTTCAGTTCAGTCGCTCAGTCGTGTCCGACTCTTTGCGACCCCATGAATCGCAGCACGCCAGGCCTCCCTGTCCATCACCAACTCCCGGAGTTCACTCAGACTCACGTCCATCGAGTCAGTGATGCCATCCAGCCATCTCATCCTCTGTCGTCCCCTTCTCCTCCTGCTCCCAATCCCTCCCAGCATCAGAGTCTTTTCCAGTGAGTCAACTCTTTGCATGAGGTGGCCAAAGTACTGGACTTTCAGCTTCAGCATCATTCCTTCCAAAGAAATTCCAGGGCTGATCTCCTTCAGAATGGACTGGTTGGATCTCCTTGCAGTCCAAGGGACTCTCAAGAGTCTTCTCCAATACCACAGTTCAAAGCATCAATTCTTCAGCATTCAGCTTTCTTCACAGTCCAACTCTCACATCCATACATGACCACTGGAAAAACCATAGCCTGGACTAGATGGACCTTTGTTGGCAAAGTAATGTCTCTGCTTTTGAATATGCTATCTAGGTTGGTCATAACTTTCCTTCCAAGGAGTAAGCGTCTTTTAATTTCATGGCTGCAGTCACCATCAAGTGCTTGTTTTTTCTCTCTGCCACGGGGGGACACAGTGAGAAGGCAGCCATCTGTAAGCCTAGAGGAGGGCTCTTAGCAGATTCTGCATCTGCCAGCAGCTTGATCTTGAACCTCTCAACCTCCAGAACTGTGGAAAATAAATGCTTGTTGTTTAAGCCACTCAGTTTGTGGTGTTGTTAGAGCAGCCTGAACTAAGACATTATTTCTATATGGCTTCACTTTTTCTTACAAGGAGTATTGGCCCTTTTACAATAAAAATACCAATAAAAGAATTTTTCATCCAAAGACGGCCATATTTTTTCTGTACCAGAGGTGACATGCCACTCCTTGCAATATTTTCAAAGGTGGTCAGATGTGGTTGTAACAGGATTCTTGCTTCATATGATGCTTGCCAGGGACAAGGGGCCCTTCTCTGAGAAGCAGACCTCCTCTCACTTGCCTTGAGGGAAGGACTGGATCATGAGCTGCTCTGTAATTGTATCCTTGGCAACACATACCTGCTTGCCTGTCCTTCCAGTTACATCAGTGTTTACTTTCTGCAAACACAGTGACTTAACCTATCCAGCCAAGGATTCGTGGTCTACAGTGGTACCCAGTTCTGCCAACATCACCACAGTCTCAAGAAGGAGTGTATTTATCCCAGTCTTCTCTCCTTCTGTGTGTTGGCATTACACTTACTGTCACACATCAAGCAATCATCTGAGGCACACACAGAAGTGGCAAAGAAAGCCTGCTCTTTCCCTTTGGTCTTTAAAACCTCTCATTTGTTTCAGAACTAGAACTTCTGGTATTTTTCCAAGAGGAAAGACACTGATACGTAATGACATCCATATTTATGCATCTACAGTTCACAGAACACTTTCTCTAGCATTGCCACTAAAAATCATTTTGATCTTTCTGATAACCTAGTGAAATAGACTGGGCAGCTACTATTATTCTTGACTTAAAGAAAAAGAAATTGAGATTCTGAGTTCAGTGACTTGTCCTGGACCATTCAACTAGTAGGTAGCAAAGATGATTCCAGTTCATCAGTGGGTCTAAACCCTTGGTGCTTTAAACAAATGCCCAGCTCCTGTTCTCACCATGGCCACCTGAACAAGAATCTCAGAGAATGAGGCCCTGAGTATTAGAACTTTTAAACGAAATCTTTCCACAGATGACTTTGATGCATAGTGAGCTTGAGACCACTGCAATCCATAGGGATAAAGAAGCCAGTCTCATGTTACTCACATGTGTTTATTCATCACCAGGTGAAGGCCTCCCTCCTGATGGAATACTGCACAGTAATAAACAGGAAGGGGCTGCTGATACATGCAACCACATGGAAGACCTTCAAATGCATCAGGCCAAGCGACAGAAGTCAGACTCAAGGGCTACACACTTTATGGTTCCATTTGTATGCCATTCTGGAAAGGCAGAACCATAGGGGTAAATAGATCAGGGAGTGCCAGGCCCTGGTAAGGGAAGCAGAGGTTAACTACAAAGGGAAGCATGCATAAATTTGGGGGATGACATTTCTGTATCTTGATTGTGGGAGCAAGTAGGCTGTATGGATTTGGCAAAATTGAGAGACTATACACATCCAGTCAATTTAAAGGAAATCAACCCTGAATTTTCACTGGAAGGACTGTTGTTAAAGCTGAAGTGCCAATCCTTTGGCTACCTGATGTTAAGAGCTGACTCACTGGAAAAAAAAAAAACCTTGTTGCTGGGAAAGATTGAAGGTAAAAGATTGAGATGGCAGAGGATGAGATCGTTAGATAGCACCACTGACTCAACAGACATGAATATGGCCAACTCTGGGAGACAGCAGGGGACAGAGGAGCCCAGTGTGCTACAATCCATGGGGTCACAAAGAGATGGACATGACTTAGTAACTGAACAACAACACTGAAAAGGGTAAATTTTATTGTATGTAATATATATATATATATATATATATATATATATATATCTCAGTAAGCTTGACTGGAACACACACACACACACACACACACACACAATGCAATACCACTATACATGCACTAAAACAGCTAAAATTAAAAAGACTGATCATATCAAGATCAATAGATCAGGACATGGAGCAATGGAAACTCTCAGATATTGCTGGTAGTAATAGTTTTTAAAAAGAAAAAAAAAAGGAGAGATGGGGTTCTGAGGACAGTCAGACTCTGTCACTTATCACTGTATGTTGGCCAAATCACTACAGGATTTTAGGCCTTGGTTGGTATATGTATGTATGTGTATATATATATATATATATATATATATATATATATATATATGCAATAATAGAAGTACATTCCTGCCTATTTTATACAATCAGCATAAGGCATGAAGGAGATGTTGTTTGTGAAGTGCTAGCACAGTGCCTGACATATAGCAAGTGACCAAAAATATCAGATTTGGCTACTCCTAATATTATTATCATTCTCCTTGGTATAGCTGTCTCTGGGTTCCTCCAGAAATGGATGGATTCTGTGTCTCCAGTTCTTGGCAAGTAGAGAGCCCTTAACATGTTTGTCAAATGAGAGGATGAACAAATGAAGTTGCGTGCAATGGAAGACAGAAGGTCTCTGTCTGAGTAGAATGGCAGAAGAGTTGGCACCACCCGTCCTTGGGAGCATTCCGCTTAGAGTGTCCCAGGCCTAATGTCTGAATCCCCAGCCAAAACCAGGACTTCTACATCATTGAGAAGATCAGGAGTTTTATTCTACCTGTTCAGTGGAATTTGTATAGGTGGTCTCAGCTTCCCTAAAAGCCTATAAACATTTTCCACATGTTAGAAAATGTTAAAAATCAATTTCAAATATGTGGGTTTCACAATTACTCTAGGATGGCCTAACAAAAAGATTCTTGGGGACTGAGTCTTTTGCTTGGTAATGTGGCAATAAAAAATGGACTGAAACTGGATTCATGAGCCAACAAACAAGAACATTCCAAAGAGAAGACAGATCTTTCCACATGGAAGCTCCCACTAGGGGAGCCCTGGGAGCTCTCATCAAATCACAAAGGGCACAGCCAACCCCTCTGAGGATAACTGGAAGTGACTGTGCACCATCAAGAGGGGGAACTGGTGATAATCTGCTGCAATGCCCCATTTCTAGCATTCCTTTTGTACAAAACAATGTCTGACTTTTCCTGGCAAAGTCTGCTCACCTGCCAGTAGATATCAGCAACTGGAAGAGAAATTCCTAATGAAGAAAATCTTTTCTGTCAATTCTCAGATGAATTAGACATGCCCAGTATGCCTTCGGGCTTTCTGGTACAGTTGGTAAAGAATCTGCCTGCAGTGTGGGAGACCTGGGTTCGATCCCTGGGTTGGAAAGATCCCCTGGAGAAGGGAATGGCTACCTACTCCAGTATTCTGGCCTGAAGAATTCCATGGACTGTATAATCCATGGGGTTGCAAAGAGTCAGACACAACTGAGTAATTTTCACTGTCAGTATGCCTTCACTGGGCTTCCCTGAGGTTCAGTGGTAAAGAATCTGCCTGACAATGCAGGAAAATCCCATGGACAGAGGAGTCTGGTGGACTACAGTCCATGGAGTCACAAAGAGTTGGTCACGTCTTAGCAGCTAAGCACAGAACATAACTTCAGCTGATGCTCTCTTTTAAAAAGCCTGCTTGGGGGACTTCCCTGGTGGTCCAGTAGTTAAGGATCTGCCTTCTAATGCAAGGTACATGGGTTTGATCCCCGCTCCAGGAAGATTCCACTTGCCATGGGGAAGCTAAGCTTGTGTGCTACGACTACTGAGCCAGTGTGTCGTAAAGCCTGTGCTCCACAACAAGAGAAGCCGCTGCAATGAGAAGCTCGCACACCACAGCTAGAGAGTAACCCTCGCTCGCTGCAGCTAAAGAAAGCCCGTGAGCAGCAACAAAGACCCAGATCAGCCAGAATAAAGTTTTCAACTAAAATAAATAAAATAAAAAGCCTGCTTGGGGATCATAATTTCTCATTGTTGTATCCAACTCTTTGCGACCCCATGGACTGCAGCACACAGGCTTCTCTGTCCTTCCCTATCTCAAGAAGTTTACTCAAACTCATGCCCTTTGAATCAATGATGCCATCCAACCATCTCTTTCTCTGTTGCCCCCTTCTCTTTCAGCCCTCAATCTTTTCAAGCATCAGGGTCTTGATTTCAGCTTGTGATTCATCCAGCCAGCATATCATGATATACTCTGCATATAAGTTAAATAAGCAGGATGACAATATACAGCCTGACGTACTCCTTGTTTGAACATTATTTGGCATTGCTTGTCTTTGGGATTGGAATGAAAACTGACCTTTTCCAGACCTGTGCCCACTGTTGAGTTTTCCAAATTTGCTGGCATATTGAGTGTAGCATTTTAACAGCATCATCTTTTAGGATTTGAAATAGCTCAGCTGAAATTCTATCACCTCCATTAGCTTTGTTCATAGTAATGCTTCCTTAGGCCTACTTGACTTCACATTCCAGGGTGTCTGGCTCTAGGTAAGTGACCACACCATTGTGGTTATTTGGGTCACTAAGACCTTTTGTGTATAGCTCTTCTGTGTATTCTTGCCACCTCTTCTTAAGCTCCTCTGCTTCTGTTGGGTCCTTGCCATTTTTGTCATTTATTATGCCCATCTTTGCATGAAATATTCCCTTGGTATCTCTAATTTTCTTGAAGAGATCTCTAGTCTTTCCCATTCTATTATTTTCCTCTCTTTTTTTTATTTGCATTTTTCACTTAAGAAAGCTTTCTTATATCTCCTTGCTATCCTCTGGAACTCTGCATTCAGTTGGTGTATCTTTCGCTTTCTTCTTTGCTTTTTGCCTCTCTTCTTTTCTCAGCTATTTGGAGGAGCTGAGAAGCCCTCCTCAGACAACCACTTTTCCTTCTTGCATTTCTTTTTCTTGGAGATGGTTTTGGTCACCATCTCCTATACAATGTTACCAGCCTCTGTCCATAGTCCTTCAGGCACTCTGTCTACCAGATCTAATTCCTTAAATCTGTTCATCACTTCCACTGTATAATCATAAGAGATTTGATTTGGGTCAAACCTGAATGGCCTAGTGGTCTAGACCATTCTAGACCACAGGCTTCAATTTAAGCCTGAATTTTGTAATAAGGAGCTCATGATCTGAATCACAGTCAGCTCCAGGTCTTGGTTTTGCTGACTATGGCTAACAGGGAGAGATCAAAGCTCCACCCATCAACAGAAAATTGAATTAAAGATTTACTAAGCATGGTCCTGCCCACCACAACAAGACCCAGTTGTCCTCACAGCCAGTCCTTCCCATCAGGAAGCTTGCACAAGCCTCTTATCCTCATCCATTAGAAAACAGAAGAAGCAAGGATCACAATCCCACAATCACATCTCCAGAATGAAAATCACAATGACCAAAAGCTAACCAAAATGATCACATGGATCACAGCCTTGTGTAACTCAATGAAGCTATGAGCCATGCCTTGCAGGGCCATTGAAGACAGATGGGTCATAGAGGAGAGTTCTGATAAAACGTTGTCCACTGGAGAAGGAAATGACAAACCACTCCAATATTCTTGCCTTGAGAACCCCATGGACAGTATGAAAAGGCAAAAAGATATGACACCAGAAGATGAGCCCCCCAGGTCAGTAGGTGCCCAATATGCTCCAGAAAGAACGAAGAGGCTGGGCCAAAATGGAAACAATATTTGGTTGTGGATGTTCTTGATGGTGAAAGTAAATCTGATGCTGTAAAGAACAATATTACATAAGAACATGGAATGTTAGGTCCATGAATCAAGGTAAATTGGACATGGTCAAGCAAGAGATGGCAAGAATGAATATCGATATTTTAGGAATCTGAAATAAAATGGACTGAAGTGGGAAAATTTAATTCAGATTATCTTTTTATCTACTACTGTGGGCAATAATTCCTTAGAAGAAATGCAATAGCCCTCATAGCCAACAAAAGAGTCCAAAATGCAGTACTTGGGTGCAATCTCAAAAATGACTGAAAGATCTCTATTCATTTCCAAGGCAAACCATTCAATATCACAGTAATCCAAGTCTATGCCCCAACCACTAATGCTGAAGAAGCTGAAGTTGACTGGTTCTATGAAGACCTACAAGACCTTCTAGAACTAACACCAAAAAAAAAGATGTTCTCTTCATCATAGGGGATTAGAATGAAAAAGTAAGAAGTCAAGAGAAACCTGGAGAACCAGGCAAGTTTGGTCTTGGAGTACAAAGTGAAGCAGGGCAAAGGCTAACAGTTTTGCCAAGAGAACACACTGGTCATAGCAAACATCCTCTTCCAACAACACAAGAGACGACTCTGCACATAGACATCACCAGATAGTCAATACCGAAATCAGATTGATTATATTCTTTGCAGCTGAAGATGGAGAAGCCCTATACAATTAGCAAAAACAAGACCTGGAGCTGACTGTGGCTCAGATCATGAGCTCTTTATTGCAATAATTTCTCATAGCAAACTTCATTTCTTCACATTACAAGGCCTGGTGAAGGGCTAGTTCATGAAGGTCAATGATAAAATGAATACATTTTTCTCAAGTATAACCTCTGGGAAATTATTGATAAGAAGCAAGCTTTTGAGTTCAAGGATTCTGATACACAAGCAACTCCCCCAAAAGTCCACATTTAAATGCCTGTTTAAGCCCCCAAGAAGGGCTTATAAAATAGAATAATCTAGTTTGCTCCTCTTTGTTTTCAGATATCCTGGTTAGAGAGATCATTTAAGGGATTCAGTTAGTCACTAAAATACTTATGAAGTGCCTAATATTTGTTCTAGACAGTGTTCTAGGGGCTTGGGATACAGGATGAATAAGTCAAGCAACTTTTACCTTCCTGGAACTCACATTCTAGTCAAGGTGACAGGCAGTAGACAAGTGAATATCCAACACAATGTCATAGTTGGTAAGTGATCAGCAGGAAATAAAGCATAGGAAGAGGCTGCAGAGTGATGATGGGGTGCTATCTGGGAAATGGTGATGGGGAGAGACATCCAAGAAGAACCCTGAATGAGGCAGGGAGGGTAATGTGATTGACAGCTGTTGATGCAACAAATACACAGCAAGTGCAAAGGCCCCGAGCCAGGAGCACGTAGCTCCCCGAGGAGCTACAAGGAAGCCACAAGCTAGCTTTTCTGAATGATTCTCTAATAAGGAAAACAGAACCACCACCACCACCAACCACAACAGCTAATATTAGTTGTGTATTTATTATGTACCTGGCACCATGCAAACCTCCCTCATGTGGACAAATTATCTGATTCAATCTTCATAAGCAGGAGCTATTATTATTATTAGCATTTGGCAGACAGGAAATTGTGGCCCAGAAGTTAAATAACCTACACAGAGTTATTAATAATCTGACAAGACATACCAGGAGAGCCCACATTTTTAACAAGTTGCCATAGGGCATGTTTTACACTGAAAGATAAATAAAGTCCTTCCATTCATCCATAACATCAAGAATAAAAAAGTTAGGGTTAATAATGAGAACTTCAAGTGATCTTTCAAAAAAAGGCTGTAATGCTTAATAGCCCAGCCAGCTGTCTGGAGTGGAGAAAATTTTCTCTTCCTTCAAGTACAGAGACTCAAGTTGGAATTTCTGCAGAAAAATATAGGAGGAACTACAAAACCATTCCTTTGACGTCTTTGAAAAGCCTTTTCATAGTTGTTCGGTTTTATCTTCGGCTGTTTTCATCATTCATTTTCTATCTAACTATATGCTGCTGCTATTGCTGCTAAGTCACTTCAGTCGTGTCCAACTCTGTGTGACCCCATAGATGGCAGCCCACTAGGCTCCTCTGTCTCTGGGATACTCCAGGCAAGAATACTGGAGTGGGTTGCCATTTCCTTCTCCAATGCATGAAAGTGAAAAGTGAAAGTGAAAAGTGAAAGTGAAGTCGCTCAGTCGTGCCCGACTCCTAGCGACCCCATGGACTGCACCCTACGAGGCTCCTCCGTCCATGGGATTTTCCAATCAAAAGTACTGGAGTGGGTTGCCACTGCCTTCTCCATTAAGTCATCTCTAATTGGAAGGAATGATGCTAAAGCTGAAACTCCAGTACTTTGGCCACCTCATGCGAAGAGTTGACTCATTGGAAAAGACTCTGATGCTGGGAGGGATTGGGGGCAGGAGGAGAAGGGGACGACAGAGGATGAGATGGCTGGATGGCATCACTGACTTGATGGACGTGAGTTGAATGAACTCCAGGAGTTGGTGATGGACAGGGAGGCCTGGTGTGCTGCGATTCATGGGGTCACAAAGAGTTGGACACAACTGAGCGACTGAACTGAACTGAACTGAATGACCTAAGAAAGAAGTGTTTCCCTAGGGGAAAAAGTCAAGACAAATCAAATTAAAACACCCTGGAACAGCCATATCTTTCGTTTGTTTGTTTCCTTTTCTTTACTGTGGTAAAATATATATTACATAACATTTACCATCTTAACCATTTTTAAGTGTACAGTGCAGTGATATTAAATACCACATAATATTGTGCAACCATCACCACCATCACCCTCATAATCCTTTCATCTTGAAAAACTTAAACTCTGTACTCACTAAACAATAACTTTCCATTCACCCCTCCTTCTTGGCAGTTACCATCGTATTTTCTGTCTTTATGATTTTGACTATTTTAACCACCTCATATAAGTGGAATCATACAGTATTTGTCCTTTTGTGACTGGCTTATTTCACTCAGTATAACGTCCTCAAGGCTCACCCATGTTGTAGCATATATCACAACTTCCTTCCTTTTTAAGTCTGAGTAACATTCCATTGTAAGTATAGTACAACATTTTGCTTATTCATTTACCCACCAATGGGCACTTGCATTGCTTCCACATTTTAGCATCTGTGAATAATGCTACAAACCTGGGTGTACAAATGTGACTTCAAGACCTTGCTTTCAACACTGAAACACATACATTATCATATGTATAATAAGTAGCCAGTGGGAATTTTCTGTAGGATGCAGGGAGCTCAAACCTAGTGCTCTGTGACAGCCTAGAGGGGTGGAATGGAATGGGAGGTGGGACAGAGGCTCCAGAGGGAGGGGACATATATATACCAATGCTGATTCATGTTGATATATGGCAGAAACCAACACTCATCTCACACGCTAGTAAAGTAATGTTCAAAATTCTCCAAGCCAGTCTTCAGCAGTATGTGAACTGTGAATTTCCAGATGTTCTGCTGGTTTTAGAAAAGGCAGAGGAACCAGAGACCAAACTGCCAACATCTGCTGGATCATGGAAAAAGCAAGAGAGTTCCAGAAAAACATCTATTTCTGCTTTATTGACTATGCCAAAGCCTTTGATTGTGTGGATCACAATAAATTGTGGAAAATTCTTCAAGAGATGGGAATACCAGACCACCTGACCTGCTTCTTGAGAAACCTATATGCAGGTCAGGAAGCAACAGTTAGAACTGGACATGGAACAGCAGACTGGTTCCAAATAGGAAAAGGAGTATATCAAGGCTGTATATTGTCACCCTGCTTATTTAACTTATATGCAGAGTACATCACGAGAAACGCTGGACTGGAAGAAGCACAAGCTGGAATCAAGATTGCCAGGAGAAATATCAATAACCTCAGATATGCAGATGACACCACCCTTATGGCAGAAAGTGAAGAGGAACTCAAAAGCCTCTTGATGAAAGTGAAAGAGGAGAGTGAAAAAGTTGGCTTAAAGCTCAACATTCAGAAAACGAAGATCATGGCATCTGGTCCCATCACTTCATGGCAAATAGATGGGGAAACAGTGGAAACAGTGTCAGACTTTATTTTTCTGGGCTCCAAAATCACTGCAGATGGTGACTGCAGCCATGAAATTAAAAGATGCTTACTCCTTGGAAGGGAAGTTATGACCAACCTAGATAGCATATTCAAAAGCAGAGACATTACTTTGCCAACAAAGGTCCATTTGGTCAAGGCTATGGTTTTTCCAGTGGTCATGTATGGATGTGAAAGTTGGACTGTGAAGAAAGTTGAGCACTGAAGAATTGATGGTTTTGAATTGTGGTGTTGGAGAAGACTCTTGAGAGTCCCTTGGACTGCAAGGAGATCCAACCAGTCCATTCTAAAGGAGATCAGTCCTGGGTGTTCTTTGGAAGGACTGATGCTAAAGCTGAAACTCCAATACTTTGGCCACCTCATGTGAAGGGTTGACTCATTGGAAAAGACTCTGATGCTGGGAAGGATTGGGGGCAGGAGGAGAAGGGGAAGACAGAAGATGAGATGGCTGGATGGCATCACCAACTCGATGGACATGAGTTCAGATGAACTCCGGGAGTTGGTGATGGACAGGGAGGCCTGGCATGCTGCAGTTCATGGGGTCACAAAGAGTCGGACACAACTGAGCGACTGAACCGAACTGAACTGATCCTCCAATTAAAAATAAATAAATTAATAAAAAAGATCTTGCTTTCAATTCTTTTGGATACATACCTGGAAATGGAATTGCTGGGTTATATGGTAATTCTAGGAGAAGGTGATGGCACCCCACTCCAGTACTCTTGCCTGGAAAATCCCATGGATGGAGGAGCCCGGTAGGCTGCAGTCCATGTGGTCGCGAAGAGTTGGACACAACTGAGCGACTTCACTTTCACTTTTTCACTTTCATGCATTGGAGAAGGAAATGGCAACCCACTCCAGTGTTCTTGCCTGGAGAATCCCAGGGATGGGGGAACCTGGTGGGCTGCCGTCTATGGGGTCGCACAGAGTCAGACACAACTGAAGCGACTTTAGCAGCATGGTAATTCTATTTTTAGTTTTTTGAGCCTCCACACTCTTTTTTCATAATGACTGTACCATCTTAAATTCACACCAGTAGTGCACAGGATCCCAGTTTCTCTATATCCTTGCCAACATTTATTGTTTTCCATTTTTCTAATAATGGCCATCCTAATGAGTGTGAGATTGCTTTTCAATGTGGTTTTGATTTGCATTTCTCTAATGATTAGTGATGTTGAGAATATTTTCATGTACCTGTTGGCCATTCATATATCTTCTTTGGAGAAAAGTCCATTCAAGTTGTTTGCCCATTTTTGAATCAGGTTGTTCTTTTGGTTGTTGCTGTTGTTGAGTTTTGTGAGTTCTCTATACATTCTAAATATTAATTCCTTATCAGATATATGATTTAAAATATTTTCTTCCAGTACAATAGCCATGCAACATTATCCTTCTCAGGAGCACTTCATGCTCCCAATATCTTTCTTCTTCCTCTCTCCACTCTGCCATCAAAACCTATACTTAGTGCATACTTGCATACATTGTTGCTGCATGAAAGTAGGTCTAGAGGCTAATAAAACTCTAGCCTCTCTGGAGAATAATTTAGCAATAATAACCAAAGCTCCTAAAAAAGGTGCTTACTTTTGGAGCCATCTATTCCACTTCAAGTAATTATTCTTACAGAGGAAATCAGATATGTATGCAAAGACATATGAGCAAGGATGCTTTTCATAATATATCTTATAAATGAGAGAAAACTAGAATGTCCAAACAACTATGGTTAAATCATGGTTTGGTGCACTTACAGAAAGGACTATCACAGAGTCATTTAAATGTGTGCGATAGAACTTGGTGCAATGGCAAAGATATTCCCAATATGTTTTTAAAGGAAGAGAGCAGGCACAAAACAGTGTTTATCAGCACAGTTTTTTTGGGGTTTTTAAAAAATCTTTTTATATGGATAGGAAAAATTCTAAAAGGATGAATGAATCATAAATTTTTAAAAGTTTAAGTATTATCTTTTTCCACAATAGCAAAGTATTACTTACACAATAAAAAAATAGATAGGTTTTCCTTGGGGTAAGTGTTCCCTCTCTAGTCAAGCCTCCAGTTGATACAGGCCAGTCTTTCCCTGGGACAAACTGGGATGGTAACTCTGCACAAGTGAACCCAGATTTTTATTTTGTGCTAAGAACCTCTTTCATGTGCAAGTAATCAACAGTCTAGAAATTTTATGTTGAAAATTGTAATTGTGAGGACTTTAGCTGTGACAGAAATCCATCTGGGAGAGGATTCAGTGGCACAGCTGAATCTAGATGCTTCAGCCACATCCTCGTCCAGACTACTCAGGCCCCTTCCTTGGTCTCTCAGCTTTGCTTGCCTCTGTGGTCACTTCTCCTGAAGGCTCTTCACACAGTGGTGAGATGGTTGTTAATAGCCTAGTCTCTTAGCAGGCTATCAAGCTGCTCTGTCGCAACAACTCCTAGTAGAATCCCAGAATGGAGTTTCACTCGGCGTGACTGGCCCTCCCCTGCTTATCGCGAACTAACCCCTGTAGCCAGGGGAATGCAATACTTGAGTGTCCATGTTCCTGAATGAATTGCACCCAAGCTGTCTCAGGCCAGAGGGGAAGGGGGACCCTGTACAACTCTAGATTTTTTATGCTTTGTTTACACCAAGATGTTTCTCTTTAGGGGCACCTCATTTGCCCCAGGTCAGTTCACTATTAACAAAGGGCTAACTGCACAGATTCTCATTGTTCTTTGCAGGATCTCTGATTTTTTAACTTTGCAAAGCCACAAAGGTAGCTGCTGGAGCAACTTTGCATTGTATTGTTCATCAAATGATGTTAATGATTGATGACCTCTGCGATTCTCAGTTGTCACAGTGGAGGGGGAATTGATGTTGGGAGGAAGGGAAGACTACATGCCACGCTTGTGTCTAGGCTGAGTTAGACAGAATAAAACAAAACAAATGGGCAGAAGGCATGACACCAGGTGCTTATTTAGACAGAATAAATATTCAGTGGATTTATCTGGTCTCTGCCTCCTAAATCATTAAAGAAATTTCAGTCGTTATGGCCCATGAGAACCTCATATGAACATCGCAAAAGAACAGTTTTCTCTATCAGTTGGTACCTATTGCATCCAATATTTCATAAGCAGAAGGGCACCATTGATGTGGTAGTTTGGCTTATCACCAAACATACTTCAGAAAGGAGACTATGAAAGGACCAGATTTCATTCACAATATCCAAATAGATTTTTAAAAACTCCAGTTTTGTATGTTGAAACAATCTGGCTTTCTAACCATTAATGTAGTATTTTGAAAGAAGAAAATGTCTGCTTCTACAGAAGTGCTTAATGTCAAGAAGTAACTATCAGAACCTATTTATAATGCTGATTATATCATCACAACTCTCAAGAATGGTTTACTACAAATAGTTCTTCATACCATGTGACATTTCTGTTCATGTGGTCAGTTTAAAAATATTTCATGAATGTCTGGATGGTTTTATGACAACAAGTGAGGGTATCAGATTTCTGGATTTTAAAACTTCCTGGCAAGAATATTATTCAGACTTTAAAAAGGGAGGAGGTTCTGACACATGCTACAATATAGATGAAACTTGAGGACATTTTGCCAAGTGAAATAAACCAAAAGGATAAATTCTATATGACTCCACTTTTACCTGAGGTTCTTAGAGTAGTCATAGAGACAGAAAGTAGAAAAGTGGTTGCCAGAGGCTGGGAGAGGGAAGAATAGGGAGTTAATGGATACAGAGTTTCAGTTTAGAAAGATGAATGGTAGTGATGATTGCAAAACAATGCAAGTGTACTTAATGCCACTGAACTGTACACAAAATTGGTTAAAATGGTAAATCTTATGTATACAATACTACACTCAGGAATTTTTTACTTCCTATAGTGGGAGACTATATTTTTCCTTCAGAGTGTTTAAGGAAGTAAAGGTTTTTGTTAATTTTAAGAAAAAATTAATATTAAAGGTAGTAAAAACTAGATCCCCACCAGGTCAAAACCACTGGCCCTATACTCATAGACCCCAGCTGGAGTTGGAAAACTGATGATGGAGCTTCCTGAAATTCCACCCTCACTGTCTACCAATCAGAAAATTGCCTATGAGCTGATTAGGTTCCCTGCGACTTTCACCTCTAACACTGTCTCTGTAAATCTTTCCCAGGGAGTCCGGGTCTTTGAGCATTAGCTGCCCATTCCCTTTGTTCGGTTCCCTGCAATAAATACTGTACTCTCCTTCACCACAGCCCAGTGCCAGTAGACTGGTTTTGCTGTGCGTCTGGTGAGAAAACCTGAGTTTGGATTAGTAACACTCCCCCTCTAAAATCAAGAACAAGACAAGGATGCCCGTTCTCACCACTTTTATTCAACATAGTATTAGAAGTCCTAACCCAAGCAACTAGGCAAGAAAAAGAAATAAAAGACATTCTAATTGGAAAGGATGAAGTAAAACTGCTACAATATGAGGATGGCATGATTTTATATATAGAAAATCCTGAAGATGCTACAAAAAATATTAAAAAATAATAAATAAAAAAATAAATGAATACAGTAAAGTTACAGGGTACAAAATCAATATACAAAAATCTATTGCATTTCTACATGCAAACAATTAGGTAGCAGGAAGAGAAATTAAGAAAACAATCCCATTTAAGATAACAACAAAAAGGATAAAATATCTTGGAATAAATTTAACTGAAAAGGCAAAAGACTTGTAGTCTAAAAACTATAAGAGATTGTTGAAAGAAATTGAATAATACACAAATAAATGGACAGATTTTCATGCTTATGGATTGGAAGCATTAACATGGTTAAAATGTCAATATTACCTATGCAGACAGATTCAATATGATCCTTATCAAAATTCCAAGGACATTTTTCACAGAAATAGAATTTAAAATCCTAAAATTTATATGGAATCACAAAAGACTCCAAATAGCCAAAGCAATCCTGAGAAAAATGAACAAAGCTGATTTCAAGCTATATTACAAAGTTATAGTAATCAAAACAGCATGGTGTTGGCAGAAAGACAGTTACACAGATCAATGGAACATAAATGAGAGCCCAGAAATAAAACCATACATATATGGATAACTAATTTACAACAAAGGAGCAGGTAGGGGTCCTAAGATGGCAGAAGAATAGGATGGGAGACCACTTTCTCCCCCACAAATTCATCGAAAGAACATTTGAGCGCCAAGCAAATTCCACAGAACAACTTCTGAATGCTGGCATAGGACATCAGGCACCCAGAAAAACAGCCCATTGTCTTCGCAAGGAGGTAGGACAAAATATAAAAGGTAAAAAGAGAGACAAAAGAGGTAGGGACAGAGATTCATCCCAGGAAGGGAGTCTTGAAAAAGAGAGAAGTTTCCAAACACCAGGAAACACTCTCTCCAGCGGGTCTGTGGCAAGCCTTGGAATCTCAGAGGGCAAAATAACGAGGAGGAAAAATAAATAAATAATTAAAACCCACAGATTACGTGCCTAACAGCAACTCTCAGCAGTGCAACAGCCCAGATGCTCGCATCTCCCACTAGCAAGTGGGGGAGAGACAGGGAGGAGCGGGCAGCATTGCTTACGATAAGGACCAGGCCTGAATGCCCTGAGGGCAATCTGAGGGAACTAGTTTGAGATAGCAATCCAGACTGTGGGATAGCTATCCTAGGATCCTGCGAAAAGCCCTAACCACCGCCAGGCATGCTCACAGAACAAAGGACTGAGCAGAGCCAGCCGGCTGTGGACTGGCCCATCCCTCACCAGAGACAGGCAGGTGAGGGCAGCCAGAGCCAGAAGGGGGCAATCGCGGCCCCAGAGAGGCATCCTATATCAAACTGCAAGCAGACTTCATTGCTAACCAAGACTTCTTGGGATTCTGGAGGGTCCACATCTGCCAGGAGGGTCACAGCCAGAGATCAGCTTCCCAGAAGAGACACAAGGTGTGCCCATTGTATACCCAGAAAACCAAGTGGCTGGGATAGGGGAGGGGATAAGTCACAGACTTCAACTGGGGGCGACTACGCACGCCAAGGAACTGGTCACCTAACCTACTTGGACCTGGGACGGGAGCAAAAGGCAGGCCCAACCAAGTCTGTGCCTTTGTGGAGTACCTGAGAACCTGAACCTGAGTAGCTTAGACCTGAGAAGTGCATGAAAACCAGGGCCTGCATCAGACAGTTCCTGGCAGAGCAACCTAGAGTCTGAGCAGTGTAGACTGGGAAAGCACACATGCCATGAGCGGGGGCAAACCCAGTGTGGCTGAATCACTGTGAACACACACCAGTGATATTTGTTTGCAGTGTTCTTCCCTCCCCAAAGCACAACTGAACAAGCGAGCCTAAAAAAAAGTGACCACCATCGCGCCCTTTGTGTTAGGGCGGAAATTAGACACTTAAGAGACCAGCAAACAGAAGAAGCTAAAATAAGCAGAGGGAACTGCTTTGGAAGTGACAGGTGCAATAGATTAAAACCCTGTACTTAGCACCAACTACATAGGAAGGGACCTACAGACCATGAGAAGTACAAGCTGGACCAAGGAACTATCTGCAAATGAACTGACCCCACAATGTAAGCAACAGCTCCAGAAAAAGTCTTAGATATACTTTTACTATTATCATTTTATTTTTTTATTTTATTTTATTTTATTTGTTATTTTTAAGTCCCCATTACTCCTTTAATTTTCATTTTTATAACCTACTATTACCTTGCAAAAAAAAGACCTCATTTTTAAAGCAAACTTCATATATATATATTTCATAACTTCTGTGACTTTGTGTTTTTGTTGTTGTTTGTTTGTTTGTTTGTTTTTATTGTATTTTTGAGAATCTAAGCTCTACTCAAGATTTTTATTCTTTGTTTGTTGGTATTTGTTATCAAATTTGTACCTTTAAGAACCCAATCTTCAATACCGATTTTTACTTGGGAGCGAGATCACTGGCCTGATTGCTCTCTCCCCTTTTTTTGACTCTCCTTTTTCTCCACCAGGTCGCCTCTATCTCCCCTCTCCCCCTTTTCTTCTCTACCCAACTCGGTGTTCTGGGCTGTGGAGAACACTTAGGGAACTGATTACTGGCTGGATCTGTCTCTCTTCTTTTGATTCCCCCTTTTATCCTCCTGGCTACCTCTGTCTCCTTCCTCCCTCTTCTCTTCTCTGTGTAACTCCATGAACATCTCTGAGGGATCCAGACTGTGGAAAGCACATAGGGAAGTGATTACTAGCTAGCTTGATCTTGCCCTTTTTGATTCCCCCTTTCTCCTCCTGGTCACCTCTATCTCCCTCCTCCCTCTTCTCTTCTCCATGTAACTCTGTGTACCTCTCTGGGTGTCCCTCACTGTGGAGAAACTTTTCATCATTAACCTAGATGTTTTATCATCAGTGCTGTATAGATGGAGAAGTCTTGAGGCTACTGTAAGAATAAGACTGAAAACCAGAGGGAGGAGGCTTAAGTCCAAATCCTGAGAACTCCTGAATCTAGGGAACATTAATCAATAGGAGCTAATCAAATGCCTCCATACCTACACTGAAACCAAGTACCACCCAAGGGCCAACAAGCTCCAGAGCAAGACATCCCATGCAAATTCTCCAGCAACACAGGAACATAACCCTAAGCCTCAATACACAGGCTGACCAAAGTCACACCAAACCCACTGACATCTCAAAACTTATTACTGGACACTTCATTGCACTCCAGAAAGAAGATATCCAGCTCCACCCACCAGAACACTGACACAAGCTTCCCTAAACAGAAAACCTTGACAAGCCACCTATCCAACCCCACCCACAGTGAGGAACCTCCACAATAAAGAGAAACCACCAACTGCCAGAATATAGAAAGGCCACCCCAAACACAGCAATATAAACAAGATGAAAAGGCAGAGAAATACTCAGCAGGTAAAGGAACAGGATAAATGCCCACGAAACCAAACAAAAGAGGAAGAGATAGGGAATCTACCAGATAAAGAATTCAGAATAATGATAGTGAAAATGATCCAAAATCTTGAAAACAAATTGGAGTTACAGATAAATAGCCTGGAGACAAGGATCAAGAAGATGCAAGAAAGGTTTAACAAGGACCTAGAAGAAATAAAAAAGAGTCAATATATAATGAATAATGTAATAGATGAGATCAAAAACACTCTGGAGGGAACCAACAGTAGAATAACAGAGGCAGAAGATAGAATAAGTGAGGTAGAAGATAGAATGGTAGAAAAAAATGAAACAGAGAGGAAAAAAGAAAAAATAATTAAAAGAAATGAGGGAGGAGGAGCCAAGATGGCAGAGGAGTAGGACAGGGAGAACACTTTCTCCCCCACAAATTCATCAAAAGAGCATTTAAACGTCGAGTAAATTCCACAAAACAACTTCTGAATGCCGGCAGAGGACATCAGGCACCCAGAAAAGCAATCCAACTCTTCGAAAGGAGGTAGGAAAAAATATAAAAGACAAAAAAAGAGACAAAAGAGGGAGGGACGGAGCTCCGTCCCGGGAAGGGAGTCTTAAAAAGAGAGAAGTTTCCAAACACCAGGAAACCTTCTCACTGCCGAATCTGTGCAGAGCTTCGGAAGCACAGAGGGCAACGTAACAGGAAGAAAAAATAAATAAACAATTAAAACTCGAAGATTGCGAGTCCTACGGTAACTCCCCCAGTGGAGAAGCAGCGCAGACGCCTGCAGGCGCCATTAACAAGCGGGGGCTGGGCAGGGAGGCGCGGCGCGGGCTGCATCGCTTAGAGTAAGAATCTGGCCTGAATACCCTGAGCACTATCTGAGCGAAATAATTTGGGCTAACAAACCAGACTGTGGGATATCTACTACGCGAAAAGCCAGCCCCAACCTAAGACCGCCAGGCCCGTGCACGGAACAAAGAATTGAACAGAGATAGCCGGCTGCAGACCTTCCCCCTCCGGTGATAGGCAGCCAGAGCCGGAAGGGGGCAATCGCAGCCCCAGAGAGACATTATCTATAAAACTGTAAGCAGGCTTCTTTGCTAACTAAAACTTCTTGGGGGTCTGGACGGTTAACATCTGCCTAAGAAGGTGCGCCGGTTTTGCGCCCAGATAACCGAGTGGCAGGGAGGCGATAAGTCGCAGCATTGGCGCTCGCCAAACACCTCATCACTTGAGCTGCTCGGACCTGGGAAGAGCACAATACTCAGGCCCAACTGAGTCTGCGCCTCTGAGGACTATCCGAGTGCCTGAACCTGAGCGGCTTGGACCTGGGAGGTACATGCAACCCAGGGCCAGCCTTGGATTGTTCCCGGCGGAACAACCTAGAGCCCGAGCAGTGTGGGCAGGGAGGCTACACGCGCAGTGAGCGGGGGCAGACCCAGTGTGGCTGAGGCACTGCGAGCGCACGCCAGTGTTATTTGCTTGCAGCATCCCTCCCTCCCTCCCCACAGCGCGACTGAACAAAGAGAAGAAATACAGTTCCACCCATCAGAACACTGACACAAGCTTCCCTAATCAGGAAACCTTGACAAGCCACCTGTACAAACCCACACACAGTGAGGAATAGCCACAATAAAGAGAACTCCACAAACTGCCAGAATACAGAAAGGACACCCCATACTCAGCAATTTAAACAAGATGAAGAGACAGAGGAATAGCCAGCAGATAAAGGAACAGGATAAATGCCCACCAAACCAAACAAAAGAGGAAGAGATAGGGAATCTACCTGATAAAGAATTCCGAATAATGATAGTGAAATTGATCCAAAATCTAGAAATTAAAATGGAATCACAGATAAATAGCTTGGAGACAAGGATTGAGAAGATGCAAGAAAGGTTTAACAAGGACCTAGAAGAAATAAAAAAGAGTCAATATACAATGAATAATGCAATAAATGAAATTAAAAACACTCTGGAGGCAACAAATAGTAGAATAACAGAGGCAGAAGATAGGATTAGTGAATTAGAAGATAGAATGGTAGAAATAAATGAATCAGAGAGAATAAAAGAAAAAAGAATTAAAAGAAATGAGGACAATCTCAGAGACCTCCAGGACAATATTAAACGCTACAACATTCGAATCATAGGGGTTCCAGAAGAAGAAGACAAAAAGAAAGACCATGAGAAAATACTTGAGGAGATAATAGTTGAAAACTTCCCTAAACTGGGGAAGGAAATAATCACCCAAGTCCAAGAAACCCAGAGAATCCCAAACAGGATAAACCCAAGGCGAAATACCCCAAGACACATATTACTCAAATTAACAAAGATCAAACACAAAGAACAAATATTAAAAGCAGCAAGGGAAAAACAACAAATAACACACAAGGGAATTCCCATAAGGATAACAGCTGATCTTTCAATAGAAACTCTTCAAGCCAGGAGGGAATGGCAAGACATACTTAAAATGATGAAAGAAAATAACCTACAGCCCAGATTATTGTACCCAGCAAGGATTTCATTCAAGTATGAAGGAGAAATCAAAAGCTTCTCAGATAAGCAAAAGCTGAGAGAATTCTGCACCACCAAACCAGCTCTACAACAAATACTAAAGGATATTCTCTAGACAGGAAACACAAAAATGGTGTATAAATTCGAACCCCAAACAATAAAGTAAATGGCAACGGGATCATACTTATCAGTAATTACCTTAAACGTAAATGGGTTGAATGCCCCAACCAAAAGACAAAGACTGGCTGAATGGATACAAAAACAAGACCCCTACATATGTTGTCTACAGGAGACCCACCTCAAAACAGGGGACACATACAGACTGAAAGTGAAGGGCTGGAAAAAGATTTTCCATGCAAATAGGGACCAAAAGAAAGCAGGAGTAGCAATACTCATATCAGATAAAATAGACTTTAAAACAAAGGCTGTGAAAAGAGACAAAGAAGGTCACTACATAATGATCAAAGGATCAATCCAAGAAGAAGATATAACAATTATAAATATATATGCACCCAACACGGGAGCACCGCAGTATGTAAGACAAATGCTAACAAGTATGAAAGGAGAAATTAACAATAACACAATAATAGTGGGAGACTTTAATACCCCACTCACACCTATGGATAGATCAACTAAACAGAAAATTAATAAGGAAACGCAAACTTTAAACGATACAATAGACCAGTTAGACCTAATTGATATCTATAGGACATTTCATCCCAAAACAATGAATTTCACCTTTTTCTCAAGCGCACATGGAACCTTCTCCAGGATAGATCACATCCTGGGCCATAAAGCTAGCCTTGGTAAATTCAAAAAAATAGAAATCATTCCAAGCATCTTTTCTGACCACAATGCAGTAAGATTAGATCTCAATAACAGGAGAAAAACTATTAAAAATTCCAACATATGGAGGCTGAACAACACGCTGCTGAATAACAAACAAATCACAGAAGAAATCAAAAAAGAAATCAAAATTTGCATAGAAACGAATGAAAATGAAAACACAACAACCCAAAACCTGTGGGACACAGTAAAAGCAGTCCTAAGGGGAAAATTCATAGCAATACAGGCACACCTCAAGAAACAAGAAAAAAGTCAAATAAATAACCTAACTCTACACCTCAAACAACTAGAAAAGGAAGAAATGAAGAACCCCAGGGTTAGTAGAAGGAAAGAAATCTTAAAAATTAGAGCAGAAATAAATGCAAAAGAAACAAAAGAGACCATAGCAAAAATCAACAAAGCCAAAAGCTGGTTCTTTGAAAGGATAAATAAAATTGACAAACCATTAGCCAGACTCATCAAGAAACAAAGGGAGAAAAATCAAATCAATAAAATTAGAAATGACAGTGGAGAGATCACAACAGACAACATAGAAATACAAAGGATCATAAGAGACTATTATCAACAATTATATGCCAATAAAATGGACAACGAGGAAGAAATGGACAAATTCTTAGAAAAGTACAACTTTCCAAAACTCGACCAGGAAGAAATAGAAAATCTTAACAGACCCATCACAAGCATGGAAATTGAAACTGTAATCAAAAATCTTCCAGCAAACAAAAGCCCAGGTCCAGACGGCTTCACAGCTGAATTCTACCAAAAATTTAGAGAAGAGCTAACACCTATCCTGCTCAAACTCTTCCAGAAAATTGCAGAGGAAGGTAAACTTCCAAACTCATTCTATGAGGCCACCATCACCCTAATACCAAAACCTGACAAAGATGCCACAAAAAAAGAAAACTATAGGCCAATATCACTGATGAACATAGATGCAAAAATCCTAAACAAAATTCTAGCAATCAGAATCCAACAACACATTAAAAAGATCATACACCATGACCAAGTGGGCTTTATCCCAGGGATGCAAGGATTCTTCAATATCCGCAAATCAATCAATGTAATACACCACATTAACAAATTGAAAAACAAAAACCATATGATTATCTCAATAGATGCAGAGAAAGCCTTTGACAAAATTCAACACCCATTTATGATAAAAACTCTCCAGAAAGCAGGAATAGAAGGAACATACCTCAACAAAATAAAAGCTATATATGACAAACCCACAGCAAACATTTTCCTCAATGGTGAAAAATTGAAAGCATTTCCTCTAAAGTCAGGAACAAAACAAGGGTGCCCACTTTCACCATTACTATTCAACATAGTTTTGGAAGTTTTGGCTACAGCAATCAGAGCAGAAAAAGAAATAAAAGGAATCCAAATTGGAAAAGAAGAAGTAAAACTCTCACTATTTGCAGATGACATGATCCTCTACATAGAAAACCCTAAAGACTCCACCAGAAAATTACTAGAACTAATCAATGATTATAGTAAAGTTGCAGGATATAAAATCAACACACAGAAATCCCTTGCATTCCTATACACTAATAATGAGAAAACAGAAAGAGAAATTAAGGAAACAATTCCATTCACCATTGCAACGAAGAGAATAAAATACTTAGGAATATATCTACCTAAAGAAACTAAAGACCTATATATAGAAAACTATAAAACACTGGTGAAAGAAATCAAAGAGGACACTAATAGATGGAGAAATATACCATGTTCATGGATTGGAAGAATCAATATAGTGAAAATGAGTATACTACCCAAAGCAATTTATAGATTCAATGCAATCCCTATCAAGCTACCAACAGTATTCTTCACAGAGCTAGAACAAATAATTTCACAATTTGTATGGAAATACAAAAAACCTCGAATAGCCAAAGCGATCTTGAGAAAGAAAAATGGAACTGGAGGAATCAACCTACCTGACTTCAGGCTCTACTACAAAGCCACAGTTATCAAGACAGTATGGTACTGGCACAAAGACAGAAATATAGATCAATGGAACAAAATAGAAAGCCCAGAGATAAATCCACGCACATATGGACACCTTATCTTTGACAAAGGAGGCAAGAATATACAGTGGATTAAAGACAATCTCTTTAACAAGTGGTGCTGGGAAATCTGGTCAACCACTTGTAAAAGAATGAAACTAGAACACTTTCTAACACCATATACAAAAATAAACTCAAAATGGATTAAAGATCTCAACATAAGACCAGAAACTATAAAACTCCTAGAGGAGAACATAGGCAAAACACTCTCTGACATACATCACAGCAGGATCCTCTATGACCCACCTCCCAGAATATTGGAAATAAAAGCAAAAATAAACAAATGGGACCTAATTAAACTTAAAAGCTTCTGCACATCAAAGGAAACTATTAGCAAGGTGAAAAGACAGCCTTCAGAATGGGAGAAAATAATAGCAAATGAAGCAACCGACAAACAACTAATCTCAAAAATATACAAGCAACTCCTACAGCTCAACTCCAGAAAAATAAATGACCCAATCAAAAAATGGGCCAAAGATCTAAATAGACATTTCTCCAAAGAAGACATACAGATGGCTAACAAACACTTGAAAAGATGTTCAACATCACTCTTTATCAGAGAAATGCAAATCAAAACCACTATGAGGTACCATCTCACACCAGTCAGAATGGCTGCGATCCAAAAGTCTACAAATAATAAATGCTGGAGAGGGTGTGGAGAAAAGGGAACCCTCTTACACTGTTGGTGGGAATGCAAATTAGTACAGCCACTATGGAGAACAGTGTGGAGATTCCTTAAAAAACTGGAAATAGAACTGCCTTATGATCCAGCAATCCCACTGCTGGGCATACACACTGAGGAAACCAGAAGGGAAAGAGACACGTGTACCCCAATGTTCATCGCAGCACTGTTTATAATAGCCAGGACATGGAAGCAACTTAGATGTCCATCAGCAGATGAATGGATAAGAAAGCTGTGGTACATATACACAATGGAGTACTACTCAGCCATTAAAAAGAATACATTTGAATCAGTTCTAATGAGGTGGATGAAACTGGAGACTATTATACAGAGTGAAGTAAGCCAGAAGGAAAAACATAAATACAGTATACTAACGCATGTATATGGAATTTAGAAAGATGGTAACGATAACCCTGTGTATGAGACAGCAAAAGAGACACTGATGTATAGAACAGTCTTATGGACTCTGTGGGAGAGGGTGGGAAGATTTGGGAGAATGTCATTGAAACATGTGAAATGTCATGTATGAAACGAGATGCCAGTCCAGGTTCAGTGCATGATGCTGGATGCTTGGGGCTGGTGCGCTGGGAAGGCCCAGGGGGATGGTATGGGGAGGTTGGGAGGGAGGAGGGTTCAGGATGGGGAGCATGTGATTTTTTAAAAAAAAATAAAATTAAAAAAAAAAAAAAAAAAGAAAGTTAGAGATACAAAAAAAATAAAATAAAATAAAAAATAAAAGAAATGAGGACAACCTCAGAGACCTCTGGGACAATGTTAAACACCCCAACATTCGAATCATAGGAGTCCCAGAAGAAGAAGACAAAAAGAAAGACTATGAGAAAATACTTGAGGAGATAATAGTTGAAAACTTCCCTAAAATCGGGAAGGAAATAATCACCCAAGTCCAAGAAACCCAGAGAGTCCCAAACAGGATAAACCCAAGGTGAAACACCCCAAGACACATATTAATCAAATTAACAAAGATCAAACACAAAGGACAAATATTAAAAGCAGCAAGGGAAAAACAACAAATAACATACAAGGGGATTCCCATCAGGATAACACCTGATCTTTCAATAGAAACTCTTCAGGCCAGAAGGGAATGGCAGGACATACTTAAAGTGATGAAAGAAAATAACCTACAGCCCAGATTACTGTACCCAGCAAGGATCTCATTCAAATATGAAGGAGAAATCAAAAGCTTTACAGACAAGCAAAAGCTGAGAGAATTCAGCACCACCAAACCAGCTCTCCAACAAATGCTAAAGGATCTTCTCTATACAGAAAACACAGAAAGGGTGTATAAACTCAAACCCAAAACAATAAAGTAAATGGCAACGGGATCATATGTATCAATAATTACCTTAAATGTAAATGGGTTGAATGCCCCAACCAAAAGACAAAGACTGGCTGAATAGATACAAAAACAAGACCCCTATATATGTTGTCTACAAGAGATGCACCTCTAAACAAGGGACACATACAGACTGAAAGTGAAGGGCTGGAAAAATAAATTCCATGCAAATAGAGACCAAAAGAAAGCAATACTCATATCAGATAAAATAGACTTTAAAACAAAGGCTGTGAAAAGAGACAAAGATGGACACTACATAATGATCAAAGGATCAATCCAAGAAGAAGATATAACAATCATAAATATATATGCACCCAACATAGGAGCACCACAATATGTAAGACAAATGCTAACAAGTATGAAAGGGGAAATTAACAATAACACAATAATAGTGGGAGACTTTAATACCCTACCTACACCTATGGATAGATCAACTAAACAGAAAATTAACAAGAAAACACAAACTTGATACAATAGATGAGTCAGATCTAATTGATATCTATAGGACATTTCACCCCAAAATAATGAATTTCACCTTTTTCTCAAGCACACACAGAACCTTCTCCAGGATAGATCACATCCTGGGCCATAAATCTAGCCTTAGTAAATTCAAAAAAATTGAAATCATTCTAAGCATCTTTTCTGACCACAATGCAGTAAGATTATATGTCAATTACAGGAGAAAAACTATTAAAAATCCCAACATATGGAGGCTGAACAATACGCTGCTGAATAACCAACAAATCACAGAAGAAATAAAAAAGAAATCAAAATATGCATAGAAACGAATGAAAAAGAAAACACAACAACCCAAAACCTATGGGACACTGTAAAAGCAGTACTAAGGGGAAGGTTCATAGCAATACAGGCTTACCTCAAGAAACAAGAAACAGATCAAATAAATAACCTAAATCTAAAGCAACTTGAAAAGGAAGAAATTAAGAACCCCAGGGCTAGTAGAAGGAAAGAAATCTTAAAACTTAGGGCAGAAATAAATGCAAAGGAAACAAAAGATGTCATAGTAAAAATCAACAAAACCAAAAGCTGGTTCTTTGAGAAGATATATAAAATTGACAAACCATTAGCCAGACTCATCAAGAAACAAAGGGAGAAAAATCAAATCAACAAAATTAGAAATGAAAATGGAGAGATCACAAGAGACAACACAGAAATACAAAGGATCATAAGAGACTATTACCAGCAACTATATGCAAATAAAATGGACAATTTGGAAGAAATGGACACATTCTTAGAAAAATACAACTTTCCAAAATTGAACCAGGAAGAAATAGAAAATCTTAACAGACCCATCACAAGCACAGAAATTAAAACTGTAATCAGAAATCTTCCAACAAACAAAAAGCCCAGGACCAGATGGCTTCACAGCTGAATTCTACCAAAAATTTAGAGAACTAACACCTATCCTACTCAAACTCTTCCAGAAAATTGCAGAGGAAGGTCAACTTCCAAACTCATTCTATGAGGTCACCATCACCCTAATACCAAAACCTGACAAAGATGCCACAAAAAAAAAAGAAAGAAAGAAAACTACAGGCCAATATCACTGATGAACATAGATGCAAAAATCCTTAACAAAATTCTAGCAAACAGAATCCAAGAACATATTAAAAAGACCATACATCATGACCAAGTGGGCTTTATCTCAGAGATGCAAGGATTCTTCAATATCCGCAAATCAATCAATGTAATACACCACATTAACAAATTGAAAAATAAAAGCCATATGATTATCTCAATAGATGCAGAGAAAGCCTTTGACAAAATTCAACATCCATTTATGATAAAAACCCTCCAGAAAGCAGGAATAGAAGGAACATACCTCAACATAATAAAAGCTATATATGACAAACCCTCAGCAAACATTATCCTCAATGGTGAAAAATTGAAAGCATTTCCCCTAAAATCAGGAACAAGAAAAGGGTGCCCACTCTCACCACTACTATTCAACATAGCTTTGGAAGTTTTGGCCACAGCAATCAGAGCAGAAAAAGAAATAAAAGGAAACCAGATTGGAAAAGAAGAAGTAAAACTCTCACTGTTTACAGATGACATGATCCTCTACATAGAAAACCCTAAAGACTCCACCAGAAAATTACTAGAGCTAATCAATGAGTATAGTAAAGTTGCAAGATATAAAATCAACACACAGAAATCCCTTGCATTCTTATACACTAACAATGAAAAAACAGAAAGAGAAATTAAGGAAACAATTTCATTCACCATTGCAACAAAAAGAATAAAATACTTAGGAATATATTCACCTAAAGAAACAAAAGACCTATATATAGAAAACTATAAAACACTGGTGAAAGAAATCAAAGAGGACACAAATAGATGGAGAAATACACCGTGTTCGTGGATCAGAAGAATCAATGTAGTGAAAATGAGTATACTACCCAAAGCAATCTATAGATTCAATGCAATCCCCATCAAGCTACCAACGGTATTTTTCAGAGAACTAGAACAAATAATTTCACAATTTGTATGGAAATACAAAAAACCTCGAATAGCCAAAGCAATCTTGAGAAAGAAGAATGGAACTGGAGGAATCAACCTGCCTAACTTCAGGCTCTACTACAAAGCCACAGTCATCAAGACAGTTCGGTACTGGCACAAAGACAGAAATATAGATCAATGGAAAAAAATAGAAAGCCCAGAGATAAATCCACACACCTTTGGACACCTTATCTTTGACAAAGGAGTCAAGAATATACAATGGAGAAAAGACAATCTCTTTAACAAGTGGTGCTGGGAAAACTGGTCAACCACTTGTAAAAGAATGAAACTAGAACACTTTCTAACACTATACACAAAAATAAACTCAAAATGGATTAAAGATCTAAATGTAAGACCAGAAACTATAAAACTCCTAGAGGAGAACATAGGCAAAACACTCTCCGACATAAACCACAGCAGGATCCTCTATGACCCACCTCCCAGAATATTGGAAATAAAAGCAAAAATAAACAAATGGGACATAATTGAAATTAAAAGCTTCTGCACAACAAAGAAAACTATAAGCAAGGTGAAAAGACAGCCTTCAGAATGGGAGAAAATAATAGCAAATGAAGCAACTGACAAAGAATTAATCTCAAAAATATACAAGCAACTCCTGCAGCTCAACTCCAGAAAAATAAATGACCCAGTCAAAAAATGGGCCAAAGAACTAAACGGACATTTCTCCAAAGAAGACATACAGATGGCTAACAAACACATGAAAAGATGCTCAACATCACTCATTATCAGAGAAATGCAAATCAAAACCACTATGAGGTACCATTTCACACCAGTCAGAATGGCTACGATCCAAAAGTCTACAAGCAATAAATGCTAGAGAGGGTGTGGAGAAAAGGGAACCTTCTTACACTGTTGGTGGGAATGCAAACTAGTACAGCCACTATGGAGAACAGTGTGGAGATTCCTTAAAAAACTGGAAATAGAACTGCCATATGACCCAGCAATCCCACTGCTGGGCATACACACTGAGGAAACCAGAAGGGAAAGAGACATGTGTACCCCAATGTTCATCGCAGCACTGTTTATAATAGCCAGGACATGGAAGCAACCTAGATGTCCATCAGCAGATGAATGGATAAGAAAGCTGTGGTACATATACACAATGGAATATTACTCAGCCATTAAAAAGAATACATTTGAATCAGTTCTAATGAGGTGGATGAAACTGCAGCCTATTATACAGAGTGAAGTAAGCCAGAGAGAAAAACACCAATACAGTATACTAACGCATATATATCGTATTTAGAAAGATGGTAATGATAACCCTGTATGCGAGACAGCAAAAGAGACACAGATACATTGAACAGTCTTTTGGACTCTGTGGAAGAGGGCGAGGGTGGGATGATATGGGAGAATGGCATTGAAACATGTAAAATATCATATGTGAAATGAATCGCCAGTCCAGGTTTGATGCATGAGACAGGGTGCTCGGGTCTGGTGCACTGGGATGACCCAGAGGGATGGGATGGGGAGGGAGGTGGGAGGGGGGTTCAGGATGGAGAACACATGTATATTCATGGCGGATTCAAGTCAATGTATGGCAAAACCAATACAATATTGTAAAGTAAAATAAATAAATAAATTTAAAAAAAAAAGGAGCAAAGAACATCCAGTGGAGAAAGGATAGTCTCTTCAATAAACATTGCTGGGAAAACTGAATGGTCACATACTAAAAAAGGAAAGTAGTCCAATATTCACCACACACAAAAATCAATTCAAAATGAACTAAATACTTGAATGAATGCAAGACTTGAAATGATAAAACTCCTAGGAAAAAATATAGGAAGTATGATCTTTGACTTTGGTCTTAGCAATATATTTCTGGATATGTCTCCTCAGGCAAGGGAGACAAAAGAAAAAAAAAATGGTACTACATCAAACTCAAAAGCTTTTGCACAGAGAAGGAAACCATCAACAAAACAAAAAGATAATCTTCCGAATGAGAGATGGTATTTGCAAATCATATATCTGATAAGGGGTTAATATCCAAAATATACAAAGAACTTACACAATTCAACAATGACAACAGCAAAACTCTTTTTAAAAAGACAGAGAGATGAATAGATATTTTACAAAGAAGACATAAATATGGTCAATAGGCTCATGCAAAGATGTTCAGCATCCTTATTGTAATGGGTATCATCAAAAAGTCAAGAAATAATGAGTGTTGATAAGGATGTGGAGAAAAGGGAAACCTTGTGCCCTGTTGGTGAGAATGTAAACTGGTGAAACCACTGTGGAACACATTAGGATCCCTCAAAAACATAAAAATAGAACATCATATGATCCCGCTATTCCACTTCTGGGTAATTATCCAAAGAATATGAAAACACTAATTTGAATATATATATATATACATACACACACACATATATATATACACACCTCTATTTTCACCACAGCATTGTTCACAATAGCCAAGATAGGGAAACAAAATAAGTGCCCATCAATGGATGAATGGGTAAAGATGTAATACACACACACACACACTGAAATATTACTCAGTCACACAAAAAAAGAAATCCTGCCACTTGCAATAACATGGTTAGACCTTGAGGGTGTTACGCTAAGTAAGATGAAGACAAATTTTGTATAATTTCACTTATATGTGGAATAAAAAAAAAACAACCAGACAAACCAAAACATAAAATAAATGAACCAAACCAAACCAATATGTTGATATAGATTACCAGAGGGGAAGAGGCTGGGGGAGGGTGAAGAGGGTAA
The DNA here is from genome assembly GCF_055505025.1 of Bos grunniens. Classification (NCBI taxonomy): domain Eukaryota; kingdom Metazoa; phylum Chordata; class Mammalia; order Artiodactyla; family Bovidae; genus Bos; species Bos grunniens. The sequence continues at coordinate 25,401,747 of NC_141189.1, forward strand.
AGGAGATCAACTGTAGGGTGATGGATGGAAACAAAATTTCTATTGGTGAGCATGCTGTAGTGCATACAAGGCAGGAATATGTCATACACACGAAACATAAAAAATGTTATAAACTAAAGTTCAGTTCAGTTCAGTTCAGTCGCTCAGTCGTGTCCGACTCTTTGCGACCCCATGAATCGCAGCACGCCAGGCCTCCCTGTGCATCACCAACTCCTGGAGGTCACTCAGACTCACGTCCATCGAGTCCATCACGGCATCAAGTCAGTGGTGCCATCCAGCCATCTCATCCTCTGTCGTCCCCTTCTCCTCCTGCCCCCAATCCCTCCCAGCATCAGAGTCTTTTCCAATGAGTCAACTCTTACCTCAATAAAAAGTAAAATTTTAAAAAGGTTGCAGGGTAGCTTTAATGACAATTGTGAAATAAGTTTTGGTAGAAATTCTAAATTACTCTTTAAGACCTGTTTTACAGAGAATCCTATTTCCAAGGTCTGGATGTTAGCTATCCTAACCTGTGTTTCAAATTCATCTACAGGTTTTCCCTTGAGTCGTTCACAGTACACAAACTCCCCATCAGACGAAATGCCAAAATTGCACATGACGCTTACCAGATAGGCTCTCCAGAAGGACTGAATATAGAGTGCCGCTTCCGATTCTGTCAGCAGGAGGGAGAGTGGGATTGCCGGCCGTGGGCTGAAAGGCAATAAAATGATCATAAGCCCATGAGAATCTGTCTTACAGCCTCAGCAGAGCCTTTGACAACATAATGGCCTCTCTGATTAAGTGCCTCATCCAGTCCCATTCTTAGAAAGCAACAATGTCATTTTTCATAGAAAAGTTTAGGCTTGAGTTAGCATTTCTTTGTTTTAAAATCTTGGATGGAATTTTTTTTTTTTTAACTCTTAAATCACTATTAGCCTGCTCTGCTAGGCTCTTACTAGCAGCATACCCTCCAGCATACTCTTAAATCACTATTAGCCTGCTCTGCTTTGAAGGCCTCAGGTTGGAAAGCTGCATGCTGCTGCTGCTGCTAAGTCGCTTTAGTCATGTCTGACTCAGTGCGACCCCATAGATGGCAGCCCATCAGTCTCCTCTGTCCCTGGGATTCTCCAGGCAAGAATATTGGAGTGGGTTGCCATTGCCTTCTCCAATGCATGCATGCATGCTAAGGCGCTTCAGTTGTGCCCGACTCTGTGTGACCCTATGGACAGTAGCCTGCCAGGCTCCTCTGTCCACAGGATTCTCCAAGCAAGAATACTGGAGTGGGTTGCCATTTCCTTCTCCTGGAAAGCTGCATATGTGACCATAAAGTAAAAGAAAAAGCAGAAGCCACCTTTAGATATAGCATCATGACTGAGACATAAAAAAGGGCTCTTTTGGGAGGGAAATTAAGTAGCTCATTTCTTTCCTGAAATATTTCAATTTTGTCTGATTGATGTACATTCCGGTTTAATATGGTTTTAAGTCAAGCACATTTTAAAGTTAAGTTCTATTACATCTTAACGAGCAATAAAATATCTCAAATGCTGGATAAATTGACAGTGTCTGCTCTTGTGGAATTCTATGACTATGATGGGATTTCTGATCATGGATACCACATTTAAAATGACTAAATGCTCTTTTTTTTGTTGTTGTTTATTTCCTAAAAGCTGTTTAGAGATTACTAACTGCTGACAAGATTTTACAAGTCTGACTTAATTCTGATTCCTTATGTTTCCCCAAAGCACTGCTATCTCTGAAAGACCCAAAGTCAAGACTTTTCAGATATAATGCAAAGAAATAAATCCCTGAAAGAATGTAGGTGGCATGGAGGCTGCTTTCCAGGCAGGATCCCCAGAAATGACTTTGCATGTGGGGGATCCCTGAGAGTCCTGGCTGCAAGGCTCTCCCTAATGACAGCCATCACTTGAGTTTACAGCCACTCTCACTGAGTATGGAGAGAGGTTGACGAACCTGCTCAGGGTCACACAGCTTGTAAGTGGCCTATCAGCATCTGGATCCAGACTCACCCAGTTCCCCAAGCCCAGGCTTCCCTCACAATTTGTGCTGACACCAGAACTCTGCTGGGCCACCGTTTGCAGATGTCCAGCCCGGCAGACTCCAGAGCTAACAGGCAACAATGCACAATTCTCTAGGATCTGGGGTTTTATTTCCCACTACACTCAGACTTAAAAACAACAACAAAAAATTCCACCCTTGATACAGTATATTTGTGTGAATTAATGAATACTCTTTTGGATTACTCCAAAATCAAAGACATCAAAGCCAGAAAGAACCTGAGGGGCGATCAGGACCATTTCTAGCAAGGGCAGTGTTGCCAGGTCCTGGGTCTCCAGCTGGGCGGGTCTTTTTTAAGAGGCCAAGGAAAGGAGAGTCTACTTCTCTGGAGAGAGAATTACAACCTCCAAATGATAGTGCTGTGAGAAACCTTTCCCTAATGCTGTGCTTTTATTTGCTTTTTTGTTTGTTTGTTCTGTTTTTTGTTCCCACTTCTTTTTGCCTAATATCTAGTTTTCTGGGCTTTAAGAGAGCATTTCTGTCTTTCTGGAGGCACACGGTCTCCCTGCTTTCCCATTAAACGTCCCTCCTTGAACATTGCCCTTATTCTATAAATCTCAGTTGTGACGCCAGCAAATCACACCCCTGAATGAATTTGCTTTCACTAGTTAAAAATCAACAGCGTCTAGAGAAACCTTGGTGTTTCTGAGGAGACCTTGGTGGGCTGGCAGTGACTTCGTGAGAATAATGCTATCATGCATCAATGCCAGCTGACATGTGCTCAGAGCACCCTGACTCCCCTCCCACCAGCCTTGCTCCTTGGCTCCAACCAGAGGGGCCCCTTTCATCTCCCCCAGTGTGCCCTCCCACCTCAGGGCCTTGGCAGAGGGGCTTTCTTCTGTCTCCAATATCCTCTTACTTCCAGCCAGATCACGGCATATAGTTGTACAAGTTGTTCTCTGCTCAAGGGCTCCTGGCAGATGGGCCAGAGGCACTGAAGCCCCAGCACATGCTCTGCCACTTCTGTTCCAGGGCAGAGGCCTTTTTTCCTAATGTGCTCAAAGGCACGTTGGGGCTGAGACCTCTTTCTCCCAGTTTACTCGTATTCTTTCTTCTAATCACCACTCAAACATTATGAAACCATGTGCTTTGATTAGATCAGGGCCACTGTATAATTTTCCTTCCTAGTTCTTGGCCCAATTTGGAGTTACAAATCTGTGTAATTGTTTAATTAACACCCAAATCCTCAACTGGACTGAAAGCTCCATGAGAGCAGAAACTGGGCCTGCGTTTGCTCCTCTGGCATTTCCAGCAGTTGGGAGCATGTCTGGCACATAGGAGACACTCAATAAATCCTTGTGGGATGAGCCTCTGCTTGGCCCAGTGTGCTGGGCTCTTTCCACGCACTGTTTCATTAAATCCTCACGTTAATAATGAGCTGTTGTTGTCCTTCTTTTAGAGTGAAGAAACTCAGGCATAGAGGGGTGACACGGGTCATTCAAGGTCACTGACCCTTTCCTGCTGAGAATTTAAACTGCCCAGGAAAGGGGCCACAGGAAGTGGTCCACAGAAAAGAGGAGGACAACTCAAAAATTCTTTCACATAGAATTCAGGGTCTAGCAGCTATGAGTGTTCAACAGAGGAAAGCACAGCCATTTGCCTGGAAGGAAAAAAAATGAGCGAGGAGAAGTTGTAATCATTGAAAATGCTCTCTTGATTAATTCTTACAGCAATAACTTGGCAGGTGTTCATTTGCCTGAGAAATCCAGTGTCAGGACAGCAGAACAATGTGGAGTGTGTCATGGGTATCTGAGGGCAGGCTTGCTGGGGCCTTTCTGTGGAGCCGCAATTTTCCTGTTTTCAGTATGTTTCTCTGCACTGACACCACGAAATCCTCAAAGTATCTGTATCCCCATTTTGGAATAATCGTAGGATAGGAGAGGAGACGGAGAATCTGGGGACACGACAGGCCCAGTCAGTCCAACAAAGGGCTTCCGGTAATAATGAGACCCCCAAATCACTTTGCATCACAATGGCATCTCCAAAACGCGAAATGAGATTTCTACTAGGCCTTTAAGCAGTAATGTGAGGCCACCTTTAATGACACCCCGGCTTTCATGATGAAATAATGGGGCTCTGTCTAGTTCTTGATGAAAGTGAGAGAGGAAAGTGAAAAAGTTGGCTTACAACTCAACATTCAGAAAACTGAGATCATGGCATGCGGTCCCATCACTTCATGGCAAATAGATGGGGGAACAATGGAAACAGTGAAAGAGTTTATTTTGGGGGGCTCCAAAATCACTGCAGAGGGTGACCATAGCCATGAAACTAAAAGACACTTGATCCTTGGAAGAAAAACTATTACCAACCTAGACAGATTAAAAAGCAGAAATATTTCTTTGCCAACAAAGGTCTGTTTAGTCAAAGCTATGGTTTTTCCAGTAGTCATGTATGGATGTTAGAGGTGGACTATAAAGAAAGCTGAGTGCTGAAGAATTAATGCTTTTGAACTGTGGTGTTGGAGAAGATTCTTGAGAGTCCCTTGGACTGCAAGGAGATCAAATCAGTCCATCCTAAAGGAAATCAGTCCTGAATATTCATTGGAAGGACTGATGCTGAAGCTGAAATTCCAATACTTTGGCCACCTTATGCGAAGAACCGACTCATTGGAAAAGACCCTGATGCTGGGGAAGATTGAAGGCAGGAGGAGAAGGGGACGACAGAGGATGAGATGATCGGATGGTATCACCAACACAATGGACATGAGTTTGAGTAAACTCCGGGAGTTGATGAAGGACAGGGAAGCTTGGTGTGCTGCAGTCCATGGGGTTGCAAAGAGTCAGACACAACTGAGTGACTGAACTGAACTGTCTAGTTCCCAAACCAAGAATAAGTGTGAATCAGGGCAGATGAAGAGAACTTAATCTTTGGAGAGGAGTCCCTATGAATTATTAGTCATTTCAGCAGCCCAGCTCAAAAGGATAGAAGCCATGCCAAGCCCTTTTCTCTCTCTTGGAATCAGTGCAACTGGCTTCAGGTCAAATAAAAATTGAGATCGAGTAGAGGTGACTGCTCATCTTTGGGGAACTGGGGAGGCGAGGGGAAACAAGAGTGTCAATCCCAGGAGAAGGCAGCTGAGGCTCCCAGGGGCTTAAACTGGACCCCCGACCCCCACCCCTGAGCAAACAGGTTTGAGCATTCCAGCGCGGCAACAGCACTGCTGAGTGTTTCCAAGAATTGTCTTATTGGCACATTTGTCAGGTCCTCTCTTTTTTTTCCCCTCAAACCTGAATTAAATCTATTTGAATCACAATTGATTCTGTAATTTTGAGAAGGAACAAGAATTTATTCTTCTGACTGTGTACACATGTGTGTATAAATACACACACATGTGCATGCACACACACACACAATTCTTCCCCCGCTCCCCACAATTTTGGGAGGATCAGTAAACTTTTTCAGGACCTAGAAAAGTTATAGCATACTCACAAAATGCACAAGAGAATCTGAGAAGTTAGTCTTTATTAATTTCTCCATCCAGTTGCAAGATGAAAGTTACCATCTGAAATGGCATTTATGGTCTATGGCCATTCCATTCTAAATGCGCCTGATCTCGTCTGAAATGGCATTTATGAAGAAGAAAGCAGAAAGGAGAATGGCTTGCTTTATATTGAAAACTGAATCTTGAAATCCAAATTTGTTCCACTTTTCATTAGGTAAAAGATAAAGCTGTTTTCTTGTAACATGAAAGAACAAGCTAGATGCAAAGTCATTTACAAAATGACACAGGCCTTAAATCAACCATCATTCATAAAACCTTTCACCAATTCATAGGGCCGGCATTTGAAAACCTCTACTCATGGTATTCAGCAAAAGAGATTACCCAGTCCCTGCCCTCAGCCTTGATTGGTTTCCCAAACATTCTATGTTGGAGGCATCACCATCCTGAGTAATGAACCTCAAATATTTGGAAGAAGTACAATAGAGTAGTGGTCCCCAACTTTTTTGGCACCAGAGCCTGGTTTCGTGGATGACAGTTTTCCATGGGCCAGGGGTAGGAGGTGGTTTGATTCAAGTGTGTTACCTTTACTGTGCACTTTATTTCTATTATTATTACATCAGCTCCGCTTCAGATCAGTGATTAGTAATGCCTCCAGGCATTAGATCCTGGACGTTGGGGACCCCTGCAGTAGAAGTTATCTGGAATGGGACTTCCAGACTAGTCATTAGGTCCAGAATCTCCTAGGATTCTTTTAATCCAGCCTTTCATGACATGAGGAATGGCTCCAAGAAACCTCTTGCTTACCCGCCCACCAACTCCACTCTGAGAGACGAACAAAACAGTTATTACCCAGCATGGGGCTGAATCATTCTCCCACATAAACACAGGGTCAAGTCCCAGTTTACCAACCCCATCATCGGAAGCCACATAAGGGTCCAGTCAACAGTGCTCCCTAACAATACACTGCGAGACCTTGTGCTCACCCTTGGGCTGCAGGTTTAACCATCTTCAAGACCAGGGCTGGTTATTTTATGCTGTTCGATAAATATGCCCAGATTGCTGTGTTATTTAGTCTCTTCGTAACTGAGTACATGTTTTCTCCAAACTGGTTTAAGGAGAAACTTAAGGAGACCTGTCTCTTCCTGTGTCCTTCTTCCTGCTCCAGGGGTGTCTGAGAAGAGCAGACCACCTCCTTCCTCATCTCTTCCAAACTTCTTACAGTGGATCTTAGCTTGTTTTGTGCCATAATCCCTTTACATTTTGGAAATTTGGATTTCTTTCTCTGAATAATATTTTTAAAAATACAATAGTAAATACATAAGATTTTTAAGCAAACCAATTATATTAAAATATAGTTATCAAAATGGGATTCCCAGATGGTGCAGTGGTAAAGAATCAGCCTATCAATGCAGGAGACACAGAGGACACAGTTTCAGTCTCTGGGTTGGGAAGATCCCTTGGAGGAGGAAATGGCAACCCACTCCAGTATTCTTGCCTGGAAAATCCATGGACAGAGGAGCCTGGTGGGCTGCACTCCATGGGGTTGCAGAGAATCGAACACGACTGAGTGACTGAACACAACAACAATAGTTATCAAAAGATTTTTTAAAACTGTTGGTAAAATACTAATGTACTTGCTTCTAAATCATGCTGTAAATAAAACCGCTAATGGCAGTTCCATTAACTAATATAATTTGAAGAAAGAGACAAGTGTAAATGATATTTCAAGATCACTGTAACAACCATAGCTGGATGTGAAAACATCTGATGGTTGCTATTAGAGACAAAGTTACAGTTACTGTGGATACTATTGAAGTTTGTGTCCTACATTCATAAGTAAAAGAGAGGCTAAATTTCAGTTAGAGATCAGTGAAAATAAAGAGGTAATTTCTCTATCGTCCAAGGTCAAGGACCCCTGAATCATAGACAATTGTGGCTGGAGCTGGGAACCAGGAAAGATGAGTTTTGCATACAGGATGAGACTAAAGACTCAGGATTTAAAAATAAACAAGATGAACCCAAACAGTGAAATTAGACTATCTAAAAACAGTGAGTAGGAAGTTATGGAATTTGACCAAAAGGTTATTAAAGGGCTACTTCCTAGAGGGAAGAGAGATTCAATGGAATATGGTGATGTAGTTATTGGAGAAAAAAAGGTTTCATGTTTTTATTCCCAGTAAGTTGTGATTCTTCAGTAAACCTATTAACTTTCAATATCTAACTCTAATTTTCCCCAAAGCATTTCAGTAAATGGTTTTCCATTCAGCTACTTGCTTGGGCCTGAAATCTCCAAGTCATTCTTGCCTTAGCTCTCTGTCACTCCGCATCCAACATCAAAATAGATCCCAAATCCGACCTCTTCTCACCTTCTCCGCTGCAAGCCACAATCATCTCCTGCCTGCAAGCGCCTGCTCACTGGCCTCCCTGTTCGCACTAGTAATGCAATGCCCCATCCAGCTGCCAGGGTGATCTTTTTAAAAGATAAATTGGATTACTTCACTCTTCTGCTCAGAACCCTCCAGTGGTTTCCTATCATGCTCAAAAGAAAAAAAAGAAGAATCCAAACTCTTCATCACGGCATCCGAGGCCCCACCAGAGAGGCAGCCTCTCTAGCCTCTGTCTCTTGTCCTCCCATTCTCTCGGCCTCCCTCATCTCTTCGTGCCTCACTGGCCATGTTCCTGTCTCTGGGACTTCGCAGTGGCTGTTCCCTCTGCCTGGAACACTCTTCCTTCCAGTCTTCATAAAGTTGGCTCCCTCCGCGTGTCATTCAGGTGTCAGTGTCACCTCCTTGGAGAAGTGAGCTTCCCTGCCTTCCCTAAAAACACTAGTACCTCTTACCCCAGGCCTGTGACTCTCAATCCACTTACTCGGCTTTATTTTTCTTCAAAGCACTTGGGTCTTCTTTACATTATACAATATGTTTATTTGTGAGTTTGGTTATTGTCTGTCCTTACAAGGTAAATTCCACAAGAGCCAAGACTTTCTGTCTCTTGTACCTATGGTATCTTGTATCTGTGGTACCTAGAAAAAGTGCCTGGAAAAAGGCAGGCATTCAATAAGCATTTTTGAGTGAATAAGTATTATTATAGATAAGAAAATAGAGGGCTTCCCTTAATGTCAGAATGTATCAGTGGCAGAGCTGAGGTTAAAGGCAGATACTCTGTCTTCCTCTTGCCTGGTCATGCTGCTCCCCATGTTTCATCTTGCCAAAGCAACGGTTACTATTCTCTTAAGATTAAGGATAAGATAAAAGCTATCATTCTTTGAATACCTACCGCAAGCCCTCTGCAGTAAGACTATCTTTCATTTTTATTTGCCTTTCGTACCCTCCCCCTTCTTGTGGTATCAGCCCTCAGATTTGGTTCTGACTGCTCCCCACCCCATGTCAGGGGTAACGTGGGTTACGGTGCCTTGCCATCCCCGGGCCAAGGTGTGCATCTGAAACCCAGGGTGAGCCAAGCAGACGCCCTTTCCCTGGAACAGGAATCTTGAGTGGAATGTCAGAGACTAGAGGGGTCTATACACCCTGGGTCCCTAAACCTGCTTCTTAGGCCAGACCCTTACATTTCCTTTTGTGTCTGTGGGTTACCTTTTTACCTTCAATACATTCCCTTTTTCTCAAGTAGCTTTTAACTTTCCATTGCTTGCAACAAAAAAACTCTGATGCCATCTTTTAACTGTCTCAGCAACCCTATGATGTAGGTTTTATTACCATCCCCATAGTACAGAAGAGAGAAGTAAGGTCCAGAGGTGTGAAGGGATAGCTCCAGGTCACCTAACATCATACATTATGTTGGCTGCATACAGGTCCCAAGACATCCACCTCCAATCCCCAGACTCTGTGAATATATATATATATGTGTGTGTGTGTGTGTGTGTACATATACTCCCTTATATGGCAAAAAAGGCTTTGTAGCTATGATTAAATGAATAGTTTTGAGATTATCCTGGATTATCTAGGTGGGCCTAATGATATAATCACAAGGGTCCTTATGAGAGGGAAGCAAATGGAGATACTGCTACAGAAGCAGGCCCCATGACAACAGGAACAAGAGGTCAGAGCAATGCAAGGAAAGGGTCAGGAGCCTTCCAGGATGCAGGCAGCCTCCAGATACCAGAAAAGACAAGAAAAGAATTCTCCCCTAGAGTCTCGAGAAGGGACCAGCCTTGTCAACACAGACCTGAGCCCTGTGAAACTGATTTTGGGCTTCTAGCCTCCGCCTCCAGAACGAAGGCAATGGCACACCACTCCAGTACTCTTGCCTGGAAAATCCCATGGACGGAGGAGCCTGGAAGGCTGTAGGCCATGGGATTGCTGAGGGTCGAACATGACTGAGTGACTTCACTTTCACTTTTCACTTTCATGCATTGGAGAAGGAAATGGCAACCCACTCCAGGGACGGGGGAGCCTGGTGGGCTGCTGTCTATGGGATCACACAGAGCCGGACACGACTGAAGCGACTTAGCAGCAGCACCAGCAGCCTCCAGAACTGTAAAAAGATAAATCTGTGCTGCTTTAAGCCACCAAGGTTGTGGTAATTTACTAAACAGTCATAGGAAACTAATACTCCAACTCCTAAATGTCAGAGCTCAGACTGGAACCCAGAGGTGTCTGCCATGCTGCCTCACGCAGGCTCCCAGAGCTTGTCCCCAAAGAGCCACACAGAAACGACAGGAAAAAGGAGAGGAAGCAGACTGTGTGCCCCAGGGAAAGGGCCACCCCCACGACACACCTCCAGTGAGAGGGAGGCACTCAGCATGTCCTGAATTCAGGAAGCAGCTCTCTTTCCTTCCTGTTTGAAGACGAAAGTTAACATAAAGAGCAAAAAAAAAAAAAAAATGATTATCAGGATACTCTGGCCTTTGGAATTACTGAGACAGAAATCTTCTATAAGACAAAATGAATCTAAAGGATTTTTTCCTTTCAACAGGGCATGACAACAAATTTTCTGCCAGGCTACCATCTAACTATGATCTTTAGTGCAGAATGCATGCCATTTCCTGTGCCGTTCTGAAGGCATGAGCGTTTTGGGTCTCACAAAATGCTTAAGCTCAGCACAGACCATCCTACAAACGCTGGTGTTTGTCCTCAAACGGCACAGTGAGTCTTCTGTTTTCATCTCGGGTTTTGGTCATAAGATACCTTTCACCAATCTGAAAGTATTGAGGATTTTTCTTTTCTTTTATCCAACGGTAGAACTTAGCTGAAAAGAGATTTCGCCCAAAGCAAACTTTTCTTTTCTCTTCTATAACATAATCTTTGTTTCATTGAAGGTCTCAGTTTTAATGATGTTTTTCATGAGCCTTTTCCCCAGGGACACTGGGCCAGAGAGGCAGCAGTGTGCTTTTTGTTCCTTGTATTTATTTAGTGATTGATCTGTGCAAGCAAACTGGACTAATACTTTTTGGTCAAAATAAAAAGTTAAATGTTTCCTGTTCTTAGTATGATAGCAAACAATTTCACTGTTTCTTATGGGCTGGTTAAATCAGGACTCCATTCAATAAGAGGACAGCACTGGATTCACAAATAGGAGCAAGGAAAAGAGGAGAAATGATGTAATCTGCCGCTGCTGAAAGGTGGGGATGAAGACCCCCCTCCTCAGGCTGATTGGAACATGCGCAGATTGTTTCATTTCTCCCAACTATCACTCCTTTCTCTATAAGAGAATCCTGCATCCCTGCTCTTCCATTCGCCTGCAGTTTCTCCTGAAGCAAGTGGTGTCAATTCCCTATAACACTGATATTGAGCTTTCTCACGGGCCCTGTACTGAACAGTGAAGTGTGAGCAGAAGTAATATTGGCCTGGGTTGCTCGTTGCCCTTCTCCCTCTGCTGTGGGACTGAGGAAGGTGCTGTTCCTCCTTCCCAGGCCCCAGAATAAAAAGAGACTTGGAGCAGGGCAAAGAGGAAACATAGCCAACAAAACTGGGTGAAGAATAAATCTTTGTTGTTATAAGGTATTGAGATGTAAGGGTTGTTTGTTACTACAGCAAAATCTAGAGAGAGCTGACTAATATGGAATTCAAGAGGGTAGCTGGGTAAATATTATGTAGGAGAACATATCAGGGCTCTTTCACGTGCAAGTATCATAACTCTTACTCAGAATGGCTTAAGCAAAAACAGAATAAATGGGGGGGAGTATTTATCTTGAAAAAGGAAAAGAAAAAAGGTATTTATTAATTCACTTTACTAATAGGGGTAGAGTTCGCTTCAGATGAGGTCAGAGAGGTTCAAAACAGTGCCGTAGGGACTCAGACTCTGGCCGCCTCTCAGTTCTGCTGTTACCCCAGGTACAGTCTCTTTAGATAATTGCCCTCAGCTGCTCAAGGCTTATAACCTCAAAGTTTGAAATCTAGAGGAAAAGACAGAAAAGTTTTCCTGGTTGCTTCTTGAAAAATCTTGGGGCTGTCTCTGGGCTTGTCTCTCATTAACCGTGGTGGTCAGGGGAATTCACTGCTCTGGTCACATACTGGGTCACAAACTCAGCCCAGAGCCAGAGGTGGAGTCAGTTCACTTTGTGCTTGAACTGAGAAGGGGAGAGGGATGATCCTTCCAAAAACACAGGGAGTACTGTAACCAAAAGAAGGGGGAAATCAGTGCAGGGCTGGAAAAAACATAATGTCTAAAATACAACAAGAAAATGGAATGAAATGAAATAGAATAAATACTCTTTCATTTTGCAATTCTTTTTAGTTCTTAATGTAACTCTGTAGACAATATGAAAACTACAAAATAATGAAGAGGGGAAGACAAAAGCCATAGTCTTGCCATTTGGAGTGAAACATCCCTTTGAAAGAACTTAGATCTAGAGTTATTTAATTCTATGATGATCCTTGAATTAAAATGTTTCCTTTCACTGTATAGTTTAACAGATATGTATAGATTATATATCATAAAATTTCATTATTTGTATAAACCTAAGAATTTTTAAAGGGTCGTCAATGTTTATATAAAACAGCTACATAAAAGTGCAGATCTTAAAGCAAAGAGTTATGGAAAAGAAATGAGTAGCTGAAAAGCGATGGGCAGCGTGAAGAGCTTATTAAATTATTGGGACCTATGGGACAAGGACCCATCATTTATGTGATAAGCAATAGGCAGCTACTGGTCCGCCGGTGAGAAATGATCGCAACCTCCCAGCTGTGATCTGACAATATGATGATGTCAAGTCTCAAAGACAGCTGGACTTGGGAGAATTTATTTTAAGCAGAACATTAAAATAAATCCAGACTCATACTTTAGATGGCTCCCTCGGCTGGTAGTTAAGATTATTTGAGGCAATAAATGCTACGACACATAATATATTCAAAGGAGCGGCATCTGACACAGGAGCTGACTCTAAAATGAGCACATAAGATGAAAATCACACTTAGCCAAAACCTTCCCTTGGCACACGTTAAATTACCCATATAAAGACGTGGCATCTTTCCAGTGGTCTCAGGTAGCCTGTGTTTTCCATCTTAGTACTGATCACTAAGTACCAGGTGATAGGCAGAAGGGCGGAGTAAGCAGTCGTGCTCCAACAAGCACTGACTCTGGAGCCAGGCAGCCTCGGTCCGAATCCTACCCCTGCTATTTCCTAGCTTTCGACCTTGGGAAGTAACGTACATCGCTGCGCCTCAGCTTTTTCTCTGACATACGGCTGCTGCCGGCACAGCTAGAACCCATGGGCTCTCCAGTGTTTCCTTACATATCTCACCCTTCCTTACAGCTGTTTTGAGGCCTTGCTCTGTGAGGAGAGGCGAGAAGATTAAGAATGAGGGTGGTTCCTCCATTCTTTTCTTCTTTTTGTTTTAGTGACTTCAAAAATGAGATGTTCCAAATATAATTTAATTTATTATAAGAGGCTGTCCAACCTGTATCAGTCTTTGCATAAGTATGAAATAAACTGTTCTTTCTGCTGTTGTTTGTAACTGCAACCTAGTCTAGGCTAACTTGATTAACACAGTGGGTAAATAATAGTTCCCACTTTGTAGGGTTGTCATGGGGGTTAAATTAGGTAATATTTATATACTGTTCAAATAGTACCTGAGTAAACAGCAGGGCTTCCCTGGTGGCTCAGACAGTAAAGAAACTGTGTGCAAAGCGAGAGACTCGGGTTTGACCCTCCGGTGAGGAAGATTCCCCTGGAGAAGGGAATGGCTACCCACTCCAGTATTCTTGCCTGGAAAATTCCATGGACATTGGAGCCTGACAGGCTACAGTCTGTGGGGCCACAAAGAGTCTGACACGACTGAGCACACACATAAACACTATATAGATGCTTGGTTGGTAGGTAGGTAGGTAGGTCAGTTATGTAGGCAGACAGACAGACACAGAAGGAAGCAGTCGCCTTCTAGGCTGCTCATATGGTAAGTGTCACATAAAACTGAAGACACTAAGGAGAGAGCTAAATACTGTGTCCCATTTTATGCTTCACCTCCAGAGTAAATGCAGGGGAAATTGCCTGCATTTTTAAAAGATCTTGTTTCTCTCTATTTCTCTCCCTCTCCCTATCTCTCCTTCCGCCAAAAGCACATTGAATTAGCATAAATAAGTCCACATACATTGCAATTCCAACTGTGCATAAAATCTGTCCATGAAGACAAATGACCATGTTAGTCTGTGTCATGGTTCCATGACACATAGTAGGCATCCAGTAAATGGTAGCCAGCCAATTTATGAAAATGCCTGCCTCATGATTTTAGAGCACAATTAAGCATATAATAAATATTAGCTGAATAGATAAGCAAATAAATTAAAAATAACTCCCTTCAAAACAACTGAAATGTATTTGGATTTAAATCTACCTTCTTACTGTATGTTTCATATTGTACCATCTTCTTTTAGATTAATCAAATGTTTATTATTCCATTTGCCACATTTATTAGATTGTTGGGCTTCCCTGTAACTCAGATGATAAAGAATCTGCCTGCAATGCAGGAGGCCCAGGTTTGATCCCCAGTTTGGGAAGATTCCCTGGAGAAGGGAATGGCTACTCCCTCCAATATTCTTGCCTGGAGAATTCCATGGACGAAGAGCCTGGCAGGCTACAATCCATGGGGCCGCAAAGAGTTGTACACAACTGAGTGACTAACACTTTCACTTTTCATTAGATTGTTAGTGATATATTTGTTATTTTGTTGGTTATCAAAAATAAGAAATTCAACATTCATCCTTTGCTTGTTACAATCTACCTTGAAGTAGTATATTTACACTTCTTGGATAACACTTTTAGTGTCATTTATTTTCATTCTGCATATATTTTAAATTACATAATATATTACTACTATTATTTGTATAGATTTACTAATGTACCCTTCCCTGTGTTCTTAATCTTTTCCTGCAGTTCTGTGTATAAACCTGAAAAAAATTTCTTTAGACTTTCTTTTACAATAGATCTAGTAGCAACAAATTCTCCCTTCTTTTGTTTATCTGAAAATATATTTATTTCACATTCCCTTCTGATTTAAATTTAATTTAAATCAGATTGGATTTAGATTTAAATCCAAATACAGCAAAAATTGTACTTAGTTGGATTAACACTCCCATTAAATGAAAAAGATGGTCAAAGTGGACAGAAAACAGCCAACTGTATGTTGCTTATAAAAGGTACACCTTAAATATAAGGATTCTTAAATGTATAAAGTAATCGCTATGAAAAATATAACATGAAATAATAACCAAAAGAAAACAATGTAAAACTACACTCATATCAGGTAGAGCAAATTCTAGGGCAAAAAGTAATACTAGAGAAGAAAATGAGTGCTTCATAATCACAAAGGGATCAAGATTATACATTTATTTTTTTTAAAAACAAATTTTAATATACCTCACCTAATAATAAAGTCTCAAATATGTGAACAATGATGTTACAGAGATAAAAAAAAATTCAGTAGTTTGTGTCTTTCTTGTACTTGGTCCATTTCACGTTGGTTACCTAATTTGTTGGCATACAATGTTCATAGTGTTCCATTACAATTCCTATATCTGTAAGATCAGTATAAATGGCCCATTTTTCATTTCTAATTTTAGTAATTTGAGTCTTCTTTCTCAGTTCTTTAATTTTTTTGATCAACACAAAGGATTGACAATTTGAAAAAAAAAAACAACTGAAATGTACCCATTCATATATGTGTCAATAGTGGGGAAAGATGTATTTCCTTAATAGCTGGCACCAGAGTTTCTCCTAGGTAAGGAACCAGCTTTGTTTAGATGAAAGACCATTTTACAGATGGAAAAACTGAGGCTCTGAAAGCTTAAGTCGTGTGTGCTGAGTCACATGGCTGGAAATGGTAGAGCACGGTTTAGTATGCAGAACTGTGATTCCAGAGCCCAGGGTCCCAACCCCTACACTGCACTATCTCCACTTTGACTTCCAGACCATTATTACTCCACCCTTGACAGCTCCTGGATTTCACATGCAGCATCTTCTTCAACCCACCCTATAAGCCTCTCAGATACTTCGTTATTCATACTGATGACACCTCCGACACCAAGGCCTCCAGGCCGTGTGATTGCATGACCCCCATCTTCCTTTGTGACAGTCACCCAACAGAACGGTCACATCTTAGAATGGGTCGCCCCTGAAGACCGTCACATCTCAACTTCCCAAATTCCTGATCTGATCATAACCTTCCCTGTCCTTTCATCTTTTCCACCCACTCACTTCTATTTATATTATTTGTCGCTCCTGCATGAGACTATGACTTGGGTTATTGGCGTCCATCTAGAACAGGGCTCAGCAAACCAGAGCCCGGGGCCAAATATGGCCCAGCACCTACTTTTGTAAAGAGAGCTGTGTTGGAACACAGCCATGCCCCTGTGTCGCATATTGTCTATGGCTGCTTTCATGCTACGAGTCTGGAGCTGAGTTGTTACAACAGAGACCAAATGATGTGGCCTGCAAAGCCTAAAAGATTTACTATGCTGACCTGACCTAGAAAGTCATTTCCTTGTTCCCCAGGAGCCATGTTTTTAGGGCAAGCCCATGGCTCTGATTATATTAATCCTCCTCCTTGTCACTGGGAAAATTGGATTTGGCACTGGAGGGCCGCAGGGAGGGAGAACGAGGCTGAGGTAAGGGAACTGGCTGGTGAGCTGTGTCTGATCAGAGCCAGGTCTCAACCTGGGTAACCGGGGCCTCCTCACACCGAGAGGCTTCTCACTTGGGCTCACACTTGTCACTCTTCCCCTCCCCACCCCAGGGCCATTTTCCTGAAAACTCGGTCTCCTCCGCCATCACTCCAGCCATCTCCAGTGGAGAAAAGCCCACAGCCCTCCCGGTTAACCACCAGTCAATAGATGCCTCCTTGACACAGCCCATCCGCTATTCAATCAGCTGCTCACGAGGAGCTTTGAAGCATCTTGTTATTTCTCTTCCTTTTAGTGTTTTATTATCAAACATTTCAGATATAAAAAGTAGGCAGAAGGACTTCCTTGGTGGTCCAGTGGTTGGGACTGCCCTGTTGCCAGTGTGGGTTCGATCCCTGGTTGAGGAACTAGGATCCCACATACCACACAGTGAGGCCAAAAAAAAAAAGAAAAAAAAAAAAATATATATATATATATTTAAAGTAAGCAGAAAAAAAAATTAACCCAGGTCACCATCCAAACTTAATTATATTCTTCTCCATTTCAGTCACTCAATGTAACTTCCCCCAGCTCTATCCATTGACATCATAAGGTTACATATTTCATTCATAAGTTCATAAGTATTTCAGCATGTTTCTCTAAAAAGTAAACTTTTTAATCATGACTATGAAATCATTGTGTGTAACAATTCCCTATATCATCAATTATTTATTAAGTGTTCAGATTTCCAGTTGCCTCCTACTTTTTCTTTCTAATTTGTTTCTTTGAATCAGGGCTCAAATAAGATTCATTGAAATTTCTAAAACTGTATGGACCCTACCACTCCCATTTTAGTGCTTCCAAGTTGGTTACTTCCAACATGAACACGTCACGTAGTGCTCCTTCTCTTTCCGAAAATTGATTGTTAAACATTAACATAATTCAGAAGATATGGTATTTCATGAGAAAACTGTAAGACGTTATTCTTAGAAATGTTAACAATGTTTTCCCATCCCTAAGATCCTGCCAATAAAATTTGCAGCCCCAAAATGTCTCTTTGCCATGTGCCGTGAGGGTTATTCTGAGCTGAAAACAATCAAGGCCCAGAAGACTCAGGAAGAAACTTCAACCTTCCTCCTAACTACTCAAAGAATTTAGATAGAGGGCCTGTGCCTGGAATAGAGTTAATCACCAGATAAGTCCGCAGAGAATGTGAGTGGGGTGTGGTGGGGAAACATAGAGATCAGAGGTCACTCTCTGGCCCATTGTCTCTGCAGGGCTGCTCCAACATTTATTTACCAAACATTTGCTTTTCCAGCTTTGCGTCAATTGCCTTCCTCCCCTTTGAAGTCCCAGATCCCTACCCTTAACATCTTCTTTTGTCTTTAGCTGAAGATGGTATTTAAGGTGAGGGTCTCAGCCATTTTAGTAAGTTACTCAGTTCTTCTAGGTCTCTCCCGTGGACACATGTTATGAAACTTTTGTCTGATTTCCTCCTGATAATCTGTCTCCTGTCAATTTAATTCTTACACCAGTGAGAAGAACCTAGAAGGGTAGGGGGAAATTTCTCCCTCCCCGAGGATCCTCTGGGCCTAGTCTAGACCTTTTGCTATATTAGCTTTGCCAGTCTTCAATCCTGAGTCTTCCCAACCATCTGTTTCCTCCACCCGCTTTCCAGGATTGCAGAGGGTTGCTGGAAATAATCTCCTAAACAGGCTGCTGTATGCATCACAAATTCAGACCATCAGCTGGGCCATCTCTATTTATCCTAGTTGGTTCCCTATCAGTTTCACCATAGCAGCTGCTGCTGTCTCCTCCCCACCCCCACGAGCCTCGGAACCTGCCTGGGCCTCCCTCTCAGCAGATGCCTTCACATCCACATGAATGACCAGGACAGCACCGACCATGAACTTTCTCAGCTTTTCTCCCTCCCCGCTCAGATTCCTCTCACTTTTCCCTCTGGATGCAATCACAAGTTCTCAGCCAGGGGCCCTTCTGTCTCCCCGCATCCCACATTTGGCAGCACATGGAGACAGGCGCGATGGTGATGACTGCAGGGGGCGCTACTAGCATGCGGTGGGGGTGCTGGAGATGCTGTGCAACATGCTATTGTGTACAGGCCACCCTTCCCCCCACCAAAGAAGAATTACCCAGTGCTAAGTGTCAGCAGGGCTGCCCAGGTGGCTCAGCGGTAAAGAATCTGCCTGGCAATGCAGGAGATGCAGGTTCGATCCCTGGGTTGGGAAGATCCCTTGGAGTAGGAAATGGCAACCCACTCCAGTATTCTTGCCTGGAGAATCCCACAGACAGAGGAGCCTGGTGGCCCATAGAGTCACAAAGAGTCCAACCGGACTGAGCGATTGACCACACACACACACACAAATGACAACAACAACAATCAAATGTCAGTAAGGCTGAGGCTGGGGAAACCTGGAGTAGAGATCATCTCCTACCTTACCTGGCTCTCTGCTCTCCCTGCTCATGAGCATTCCCAAGAAGGATGTAGCCCCTGAGGTCTGGCCTCTTCAAGACCAATCCTGGGCACCAACCAGCACTAGCCCCACGTGACTGGTGCCAGGCCTGCTGGGGCGGTGGAGTGGGTGGAGCATACATGGTCTTGTACATCTGCATTTCCCTATAATGCTTTGTTAACATCTGTTTTACAACACTCACTACAGAATCTATAGCTAGTTGTAAACACCTCTCTCTCACCCCAAGGGTCGGAGCCATATTTTATTTATCTCTGTTTCTCCACAGCACCAAGCTCTGCGTTGCATTTGGGAGGTGTTCAATAAATATTTATTGCATCAAATTAGATTAGTATCATTTAAATTTTTATCATGCTCTGGGCATCCCTTTGTAAAGCAGAGAACAAACACCATTTAAATCAAGAGCTCTTATGTTTTTGTTCCTGTGGAGTCCAGTTGATATGCTTGCAATTGCTACTTTGCAGTATATTTATATGAGCTGCCAGCGGAAGTTAGCAACAATTTTAAATTTAGGTTATTTGTACAGTAAATAACTAGGGATTTGAGAGAACTCAGTTGGAGAAATTCTCTTATTTTTCAGATTCTTTTTCATTGGTTATTGCAAGTGAAAAAATGTTTCATTTTCAACTTGGAGAATGATATCAAAAACCCTTGTCTTAGAAAAACATATGTAAATCCTTCACTTACTGATCATTTATAGTCAACAAAGGCTTTTCATTTTCATAGTGGACTAAATTAGGTACAAGCTTAGAAGCTTAATAAGAAACAAGATCTTCTAGTATCATCCTCCTTTTAATGTATAGTTTCAGATTTTTAAAAACTAGTAATACCTGGAGTCTTTCAAACTCTCAAAACTGAGAAAGTCAGCCAAGAATCTATTCAATTTAGCATTCCCCAGAAAGGTGGATTTAAGCAAAAGATGTGATATTTGTGGGCTAAGTGTCTAATTTCGTGTTTCATACTCTGTTTGATACGGGATTTTACAAACCTTGCTTAATTTCCTGGTGCCTCAGTTTCCTGACATTGTTCTTACAAAGGGCTGATGTGAAAACATTTCCAAAGAATAGGTTAAATATTATTCTCTCTAAATTGAGTAGTCATTCTTCCACTTTTGGCTTAAAATTATGGTTCATTACTTAAATGTCATCTTCCAAGTGAGGTGTTTCCTGACCACGTGATATAAAGTTAGGTCCCCCTCAATACTCTATCCCCATCTGCTTTATCCCAGTCTGCTTGATTTTTCCCTATAAGCAACTATTTATAGTACACTTATTTATTTGCTAATTGTCTATCATCCTCCACCAGAACATAAGCTCCATTAAGGCAGGAGTTTTAGCTGCTTTGTTCACCACTCTATCTCCAACACCTAGAATGATGTTTGGCACACAGTAGTACTCAATAAACATGTATTGTATGAATGAACAAATAATGCAAATCTAGAAATGACATATACTATAAAGATATCAAAGGCATGAATCAGATGTAATTAAATAAACATGGCTAGATCTCAAAATGTATTTTAGTCAAATAAAAGCAAGTTGCAGGATAATGCATAAATTTCCTCATCTGCAAAATAGGGCTGGTAATAGCATTGTTACAAGGATCAAGTTAGTTCATTAGTATTAAATGCTGAGACCAGTGATATAGCACTCAATAAATGTTAGTTGTCATCATTATTAGGGCTTCCCTGGTGGCTCAGATAGCAAAAAGTCTGCCTGCAATGCAAGAGACCTGGGTTCGATCTCTGGGTTGGGAATATCCCCTGGATAAGGGAATGGCAACTCACTCCAGTATTTTTGCCTAGAGAATTCCATGGACAGAGCAACTTTGCAGGTTACAATCCATGGGGTCAGAGAGTCGGATATGACTGACCAATTAACCCTTTCACTTCACACTTTGGTCATTATTGCTTTATCATTGATGATAAACAGTTCCCATAAAATAATACTACTAATTTTGTATGATATAATCTGTTTATATAGTTAAATAACTAATTTTAAGAATATGGAGGGATGAAATATAGACCAAACATTAATTCTGTGATAAGACTCGGATTAGAATGGTGGTCAAAGAGAGTGTTAACTTTATCTGTCATGTTCTAATATTTTAAATGTAGAATTGATGCATATAACTAAAAGTTAAAATTTAGAAAAGTTTGGTTATAAGACATAATGACCTTTGGGGCTAGGTGGAGAGCAAGATACTGAAGGAGGAACTCCCCAGGTCAGTAGATGCCCAATATGCTACTGGAGATCAGTGGAGAAATAACTCCAGAAAGAATGAAGGGATGTAGCCAAAGCAAAAAGAATACCCAGTTGTGGATGTGACTGGTGATAGAAGCAAGGTCCGATGCTGTAAAGAGCAATATTGCATAGGAACCTGGAATGTCAGGTCCATGAATCAAGGCAAATTGGAAGTGGTCAAACAAGAGATGGCAAGAGTGAACACTGACATTCTAGGAATCAGCGAACTGAAATGGACTGGAATGGGTGAATTTAACTCAGATGACCATTATATCTACTACTGAGGGCAGGAATCCCTCAGAAGAAATGGAGTAGCCATCATAGTCAACAAAAGAGTCCGAAATGCAGTACTTGGATGCAATCTCAAAAACGACAGAATGATCTCTGTTTGTTTCCAAGGCAAACCATTCAATATCATAGTAATCCAAGTCTATACCCCAACCAGTAACACTGAATAAGCTGAAGTTGAACGGTTCTATGAATACTACAAGACCTTTTAGAACTAACACCCAAAAAAGATGTCCTTTTCATTATAGGGGACTGGAATGCAAAAGTAGGAAATCAAGAAACACCTGGAGTAACAGGCAAATTTGGCCTTGGAATACGGAATGAAGCAGGGCAAATAATAGAGTTTTGCCAAGAAAAGACACTGGTCATAGCAAACACCCTCTTCCAACAACACAAGAGAAGACTCTACACATGGACATCACCAGATGGTCAACACCGAAATCAGATTGATTATATTCTTTGCAGCCAAAGATGGAGAAGCTCTATACAGTCACCAAACACAAGACCAGGAGCTGACTATGGCTCAGACCATGAACTCCTTATTGCCAAATTCAGACTTAAATTGAAGAAAGTAGGGAAAACCACTAGACCATTCGGGTATGACCTAAATCAAATCCCTTATGATTATACAGTGGAAGTGAGAAATAGATTTAAGGGCCTAGATCTGATAGACACAGTGAGTGCCTGATGAACTATGGACTGAGGTTCGTGACATTGTACAGGAGATAGGGATCAAGACCATCCCCATGGAAAAGAAATGCAAAAAAGCAAAATGGCTGTCTGGGGAGGCCTTACAAATAGCTGTGAAAAGAAGAGAAGTGAAAAGCAAAGGAGAAAAGGAAAGATACAAGCATCTGAATGCAGACTTCAAAAGAATAGCAAGAAGAGATAAGAAAGCCTTCCTCAGCAATCAATGCAAAGAAATAGAGGAAAACAACAGAATGGGAAAGACTAGAGATCTCTTCAAGAAAATCAGAGATACCAAGGGAACATTTCATGCAAAGATGGGCACAATAAAGGACAGAAATGGTATGGACTTAACAGAAGCAGAAGATATTAAGAAGAGGCAACAAGAATACACAGAAGAACTATACGAAAAAGATCTTCATGACCTAGATAATCACGATGGTGTGATCATTCACCTAGAGCCAGACATCCTGGAATATGAAGTCAAGTGGGCCTTAGGAAGCAACACTATGAACAAAGCTAGTGGAGGTGACAGAATTCCAATTGAGCTATTTCAAATCCTGAAAGATGATGCTGTGAAAGTGCTGCACTCAGTATGCCAGCAAATTTGGAAAACTCAACAGTGGCCACAGGATTGGAAAAGGTCTGTTTTCATTCCAATCCCAAAGAAAGGCAATGTCAAAGAATGCTCAAACTACTGCACAACTGACTCATCTCACACGCTAGTAAAGTAATGCTCAAAATTCTCCAAGCTAGGCTTCAGCAATATGTAAACTATAAACTTCCAGATATTCAAGCTAGTTTTAGAAAAGGCAGAGGAACCAGAGATCAAATTGCCAACATCCGCTGGATCATCAAAAAAGCTAGAGTTCCAGAAAAACATCTATTTCTGTTTTATTGACTATGCCAAAGCCTTTGACTGTGTGGATCACAATCAACTGTGGAAAATTCTGAAAGAGATGGGAATACCAGACCACCTGACCTGCCTCTTGAGAAACCTATATGCAGGTGAGGAAGCAATAGTTAGAACTGGACATGGAACAAGAGACTGGTTCCAAACAGGAAAAGGAGTCCGTCAAGGCTGTATATTGTCACCCTGCTTATTTAACTTCTATGCAGAGTACATCATGAGAAATGCTGGGCTGGAAGAAGCACAAGCTGGAATCAAGATTGCCAGGAGAAATATCAATAACCTCAGATATGCAGATGACACCACCCTTATGGCAGAAAGTAAAGAGGAACTAAAAAGCCTCTTGATGAAAGTGAAAGAGGAGACTGAAAAAGTTGGCTTAAAACTCAACATTCGGAAAACAAAGATCATGGCATCTGGTCCCATCACTTCATGGGAAATAGATGGGGAAACAGTGGAAACAGTGTCAGACTTTATTTTGGGGGCTCCAGAATCACTGCAGATGGTGACTGCAGCCATGAAATTAAAAGACGCTTACTCCTTGGAAGGAAAGTTATGACCAACCTAGATAGCATATTCAAAAGCAGGGACATTACTTTGCCAACTAAGGTCCGTCTAGTCAAGGCTATGGTTTTTCCAGTGGTCATGTGTGGATGTGAGAGCTGGACTGTGAAGAAAGCTGAGTGCCAAAGAATTGATGCTTTTGAACTGTGGTGTTGGAGAAGACTCTTGAGAGTCCCTTGGACTGCAAGGAGATCCAGCCAGTCCATTCTGAAGGAGATCAGCCCTGGGATTTCTTTGGAAGGAATGATGCTAAAGCTGAAAGTCCAGTACTTTGGCCACCTCATGCAAAGAGTTGACTCATTGGAAAAGACTCTGATGCTGGGAGGGATTGGGGGCAGGAGGAGAAGGGGACGACAGAGGATGAGATGGCTGGATGGCATCACTGACTCGATGGATGTGAGTCTGAGTGAACTCCAGGAGTTGGTGATGGACAGGGAGGCCAGTCGGACACGACTGAGTGACTGAACTGAACTGAACTGGAGAGCAAGAGAAAATGGAAAGATTAATTACTTAGGATAAGAAATGTTCTAGGTTTTCTATTTGATTTCTGAAGCGCTTCTTGAATAATCACTGCCTGGATAGGATGCCCTTAGCTAAAATTAACCGGAGAAAAGACCTACCTATATAACTGACCCGGGGTCCTGGATGGATTACATAAATTAGTTCTCTTAGGAGAACTATCATTAAAGAGGAAATGACCATTAACACAATCTTAAAGTTAGGAATAAATTATTCAAAGACTTGTGCCATTACTTACTGCAGTTTCAGCCACCCTTGCACAAATGGAATGGAGAAGAATTCTGTGAATGGCTCCCCTATCCTCTTTGGATTTTGACTGGTCACGACACCATATGTTTGATTGACAAGAAAACAATAAACAAGAACTCAAGTCAATTGTTGCTATTCTGCTGGCAAATTAATGCTACTGAATTCTTAGGGTCATTGGATATTCAAAGACTGAAAAACTTACTTGTATAACCATTCAGTCAGAAAATCGCAGGCAATGAATTTGGTTCTTTTCCTCTAAAGAGAGAAGAGAGAATTAAATTATATTCTTTGCCCACATAGTTAAGTAGGACAAAGGAATAGGGGTTAATTTATTGCTTGTGTTAGATGAAATATGCATAAGTCCTTGATGAGGCTTATAAGTACATCAAGAAACAATAACTCAGGCAAAGTAAAGAATACTGATGACATTTCTCCAGTCATCTTGGGGTAAGCATCTTTTCTGACTATATTAGCAGGAACTAATAAAATACAAGGCACATAGTAGGAGCCTTATTACATGTATTTTGGACTCGCCTCAGAAGGATTTATTTAAATCTAGACATTGTCTTGGAGTAAATATATTTATTGCTTTCCCCCATTCCGCTCAAATCCTCAGAAGTCAGTACATCAGGTCCGGGTGCCATTGGCCAGTGCATTGACCCTGCCTTGCTGCCCACCCATATAGCCCCTCTCCACTTCATCCTTATTACCAGAAGCCCCTGGTGGGCTGCCGTCTATGGGGTCGCACAGAGTCGGAAACGACTGAAGCGACTTAGCAGCAGCAGCAACAACAATCAGTCCAGGCGGAAAACTACATTTCCCAGCCTTCCATCAAGCTCCAATACTTTGGCCACCTGATGTGAAGAGCTGACTCATTGGAAAAGACCCTGATGCTGGAAAAGACTGAGGGCAAGAGGAGAAAGGGGCGACAGGGGATGAGAGGACTGGACAGCATGACTGACTCAATGGACATGAGTTTCAGCAAATTCAGGGAGATAGTGAAGGACAGGGAAGTCTGGCGTGCTGCAGACTTCATGGAGTCACAGAGTCAGACAACAGAACAACAGCAAGTAGCAAGGGACAACCATAAGACATAGTTCTGATATTTGAGATAGAAATTGACATACCCCATAGATTTCTGAGACAATGCTGCTGCTGCTAAGTCGCTTCAGTCGTGTCTAGCTCTGTGCGACCCCATAGATGGCAGCCCACCAGGCTTCCCCGTCCCTGGGATTCTCCAGGCAAGAACACTGGAGTGGGTTGCCATTTCCTTCTCCAATGCATGAAAGTGAAAAGAGAAAGTGAAGTCGCTCAGTCATGTCCGACTCTAGCGACCCCATGGACTGCAGCCTACCAGGCTCCTCCATCCACGGGACAATGCTACTTTCCCAATTTCTACTGCTCTCTTCCTTAAAGTTTCCTTCGCTTGTTTCCATCTGGAACACAGATGTGGGGCTGGAAGCAAAGCAGCACTTACAAGCCAACAGGCCAAAAAACAGGAGATTAGAAAGAACCTGGGCCTCTGATGACTTCCTTAAGTCAATGCACCAGCTTGCAGCTGACCTACTCTGGATATCTTGATATGTAAAGGAAAATCAACTTCATTTGGATTATTGCCACTGTTCTTGATTTTTCATAACATGAAGCTCAGTGTGGTTCCTAGGTGATAGGTAGCTAACGAGCCACAAGGGGAAGAGCATCCTGGAGTAACAGGGCTGAAGGCTCACAGGACAGACATGGGGTAGAGCACTGCTTGCCCTGCCTCCTAGTCCCGTTTAAAAGGCTCACAGGACAGACATGGGGTAGAGCACTGCTTGCCCTGCCTCCTAGTCCCGTTTAAAATGTCCTATAACCCAAAGAGAACTATTTAATCCCTTTTAGAAGATTATTATGGAAACTGGGAGATAGAAGGCCCATCTGCTTCTCCTTTAAATAGCAGGGGCTAAGACCCGATTGTTGGTTACCATGTGAAAAGATCCTTTCCAAGAGTGAAGGCAAGACAGACTCTGATGGAAATTCTCTCTTTTCCCTTCCCAGGTGTACCCTTCTCCACCTCACTCTGTGCCTTATGAGGCTGATTTTATGGTTCGTATCAACCAGGCTTGCTTACTCTTTTGTTGGGTCCAGTCACTGGAGGTACCAGCAAGAAATCCGAGAGGGGAAAGAGAGAGAGGCAGGGGGTAATGAGCTGAACTGTGTCTCCTCCCCCACCCTCTGCCCCATGTTCATATATTGAAGTCCTAACCTCTAACACTTCAGAACGTGACCTTGTTTCAAAATTGGATCAGTACAAATAAAATTAGTTAAGCCCTGCCACTCCTGAAGGGCACAACAAGTCTAATGAGAGTGAACAAATCTGGGGCTTTATTAGTAAGGAAGAAGAACAGACCACCAATGGCAGATCCCTAATGACATTGTACCAGACCCTTGATCCAACTATGCCTGAAGCCTTTCATAAGCCAATATATTCCCCCTTTCTTACTCAGCTGTTTGTTTTGTTTATAGCTTCCAACAGAAAGAGTTTTAACTAATTTCTTAACTAATTCCTTTCTTCTCTCATTGGCTAACTCCATTTGTCTTTCAAGATGCCTCCTGGAAGCCTTTCTGAGCATTCTTACCCTATTCAATTTAGAGTAAGCTCTCCTCTCCCGGCCAGCACTGGTTCTACGTGCCCCTCTGTTATAGCACCTCAGGTATAACTGTAATATAACTGCTAGCCCACATGTCCAACCCCTCTACCAAACTATAAACTCTCTGAGCACAGGACATGTGTCTTCTCTATCTTCCCAGTGCTTAACTGAGTATCTGGCACAGAGCAGGTGATCAATGACTGGTGAGTAAGTGAATGAATGCATTCCCCATGCAACTCAAGCAAAAAAAGCAAGAAAAAACTCCTGTACAAGAATTCTGACATTTATTAAGTAGGCATTGCTAATAAATTCTGGACAATTCCTCTTCATTTTCTTCTTCTAATATTTTATTTATTAGGAGAAATATTTTTCTTCTGTTTTTCTTCCCCCCCCCTTTACTTTGAAGTAGCCAAATTAGCTTTATAGGCTTAAATAAGGTTTAAAAGATTGTTGTGCAATTGATTCTCACCACAAAGGAAAGTGCCACTTAAGATTTTTCACTGAAAGTTTTACTACAGCTGTTAGTAAATAAAATATAGAGGTGCCTGAGTTGCTGGAGATTGTCTGCAGTCTTTTCCCTCACTGCTGATAGACTTTTATTAAAAAATTGAAACACTGCTGGCCACAGTAATAAAATTAAATGCACTCAACCGTGTAATGGGGTCTTCTAAGTTTGCACTGCAAGAGTAGGATTCCCTTTGAAAAGCTATCTTTCACCAAAATAAGAAAATACTTGTACAACAATGCAAATATGTATTTAGCATGAATTGCCATCTAATAATTTAAACAATCCAGCAATTGTAGGATGGCAGTGTCTCTCCCTCTCTCCCTACAAAAGATACATTGTTCCCTTGGCATTTAGTGCACCCTTTGGTGGTAAAGATTCTTTCTATGAAGGGAATGCAGCTTGACTTACTCCATTAAAAAGGCTTTTAAAATAGCCAAATGGTCTGATGTATGAAGGTCATGCAGACAGATTTAATCATTTTGATGCAAAGAAATAAAATGGAAGAAATTGTGTTTTCCTTCTGTCCTGGGCAAGTGTGGACGTGCTGTGCATACTCAGACACATGGAACAGTGGGGATATTGTTCAGCTGTTGTTTAGTTTAAAAATTATCTTCGGGGAGCTGAAAGGGAGAAGGGAAAGCAAATGAAAAGTTGTGGTGAGTGAAGAGATAAGAGAGGAAGTAATACAGAGAAAAATTAAAGAGTGAGATTAAGAAAGTATGGGCACTCAGGTTAATGTAATGTAGACAAATACACTGAGTTCATGATTGTTAAAGGGTAAAAAATGTCCAAGTTTGGGCAAGCAGGGTGATCAGTTAAGGCAACCTTATACAAAGTTAAAAAACAATTTTTTTTTAAAAGTCCAGAATTAAAAGGAAAAAGACTGAGTGTCAAGGGATAAGACATCATCATGGCATCAGGAACCTGCGAATTACTTTGTTCTGCATCCAAGAAAGCAAGATGGATGGAAAATGGGATAAGGTGATGGCCAGGGGCAGAGGCCGGGAGGAGCTCCCCACACCTGAGGCCAGGGCTAGGGATAGTGATGAAGCAAACAAAGCAAAGTGGTAACCATGAAATCTAGGTGGCAAAAACCTGGGTGTTTAGTCTGAAATTCTTCCCATTCTTCTACATGCTGGGAAAAAGTTTGAAACAACATTGAGGGGAGGGGCAATGGGGGAGGAGAACAAATGATAAAAGACAAACCCCAAAGACAAAAAGGCAGAAATTAGACTGTATTTTGTACCAGTTTTTATGCTGGATACACACATAGGAGAAAGACTCGAGAATTGAAGACAGGGACGAGGAACAACTTGCATTAGAAAGTCACTGACTCTCTTCCAGTAATGAGTGCAATTTTACTCCACCAAGGTCAAAAGAATAGGCTGTGAGGTTAGTGAAGCTTGGCTGCCTATAGCATTGTGTTGAGGCTCTTTGGGTTTGCAAGAGAGAAGAAGATGCTTGGGTTACCTTGGTTACTGGGCTTTGTTAAAAAAAAAAAAGAAAGAAAACCTATTTTATTTATTTATTTTAGATACTGATATTTATTTTTCACTTTTTATTTATCTTTTTGTTTTTGGCTTGCTGGGTTTTTGTTGCTTTGGGAGGGCTTTGCCTCGCTGCCGTGAGAGGGGGCTGCTCTCCGTTGGGGTGCACGGGCTTCTCACTGTGGTGGAGTCTCTTGTTGCAGCTCGTGGGCCCTAGAGCATGAGTTTAGTTGCTCCTCTGTATGTCAAATCTTTCTGGACCAGGGATAGAACCCGAGTCCTCTGCACTGGCAGGTGGATTCTTATCTACTGTGCCACCAGGGAAGTCCTAGGCTTTAAAAAAAAAAGTTTAGGCTGTAACAAACGCCCCTCAAATCTGAGAAGCTTGTAACATTGATGGTTTCTCACTTGTGTTACATGAAAAATGCACATTTCCACCAGCTGTGGCTCTCTGCTCCATGTGGTCTTTGCCCTAAGATGTTGCTGATTGTCATGGCAAATGAAACAAATATGATGAACTATGTTTTGACCCTTAAAGCACGTTTGAAGTGACACATGCATTCATTCCGCTGACCAAATCAGTGATGTCAAGATCCCCTAAGGGAGTTGTTGTTCAGTCACTCGGTCGTGTCTGACTCTGCGACCCCATGGACTGCAGCACACAAGGCTTCCCTGTCCTTCATTATCTTCTGGAGTTTGCTCAAACTCATATTCTTTGATTTGATGATGCCATCCAACCATCTCATTCTCTGTCGTCCCCTTCTCCTCCTGCCTTCGATCTTTCCCAGCATCAGGGTCTTTTCAAATGAGTCGGCTCTTTGCATCAGGTGGTCAAAGTATTGGAGCTTCAGTTTCAGCATCAGTCCTTCCAGTGAATATTCAGGGTTGATTTCCTTTAGGATTGACAGGTTTCAACTCCTTACTGTCCAAGGGACTCTTTTGTTTTTGACTGTGGCTTCTTTTTCAACTTGCTGCTGCTTTTTCTGCTGCTCTCTCCTATCTGGGTGTTTCTCTGCTTCGGGGTCTCCTGACTTATGAATTTTCAAGCTTTCTCCTCTTCTCTGGTATCTCTCCCCTTCTACCCACACTGTGAGCTGCCCTTTCTCTCTTTGTCTGACATCCTCAATCCCCAGACTGGAGAATCTGATTGGACTGGTTAGACACTACCCCGGATGGACCATCCCTGTTGGGCAGAGCAATGCCAGCCCATTTCAATGCCACTTGCCATCCCTGAGTGGCTGCCCAGATGGCCTGACACTTGTTCCTGGCTCATTCATTTGTGGCCAGAGTGATGGGGGTATGGACAAAGTAGGGGCAAGGGGCTGCAGTTAAGGCTGTGGGCATGGTACCCACTTAGAATGTGTCACATAGATAGTCTCCACAAGAAACTTCCAGATATCTGAGACCCTCTCCAAACATGACAATACTGAACAGTAGCTATAATCTAGAAATGTACACACGTGAACTATAACCAGCTGCCAAAACGCTTATCACGGCAAACTTCAAACAGGGGTTCGTTATTTCTCCCATTGCATTAGAATTTCATTAGCAAAAAATAATACTTCTAAAAAGAAGTTAAAATCATATACTTGTAACCCAAAATATTGACCAAGGCTTCCAGCACAGGCCACGTGGTCATTTCTAAAAGTGTTTTAGATTTTAAAATTTGGTAACACTAACGTAATTCTACCACATCTTTCCTGCAAGAATCTATTTTTTCCACTGCTTAGAAATTTGTTTTCAAACAAAAGCTGATGGTATGTCTAATTTCCCTTATTGGTCAAGGCCAGGAAATGGAGTTTCTTCCTTCAGTGACCAGAGTCCTTGCACTTTTTAAAAAGACATTCAGGTATTTTATTTAAAAAAAAAAAAAAAACACTAGAATAAATGACTATTACATAAGCAAGGTATATAAAAAGAAAAAAAAAGGGTTTTGCTTTACTGAATTATTCATAGTAACAAATTTTAATGTCATGAGATCATCAGAGGACTTATCAGGAGTTAGAAATAGTTTCCTGATACCAACAATTGTTTACAATTCTCTTCACCGTAATGGAATTTGATGAGTAACCAAAAGCCAAAAGGGAAAATTTTACGTTGTGTGGGATAGGATGGGGAAAGAGGCGGAAAGTCTTATCACCTCTATCCAGACTCTGCATGTAATCTGTATTTAAAGCTGAGATAAGATTTATTTTCAGCCATCATTTTATTCATGTATAAAACTCCTGATTTCTTTCCAAATTAAGCAAGGTATGCTGTTCCAGTTTGGCCCTGTTCAGTACACATTTAATGAAGTCATACTATGTGCTTCCCTGGTGGCTCAGGTAAAAAAATCTGCGTGCAATGTGGGAGACCCAGGTTCAATCCCTGGGTCAGGAAGATTGCCTGGAGAAGGGAATGGCAACCCACTCTAGTATTCTTACCTGAAGAATTCCATGGACATAGGAGCCTGGTGGGCTACAATCCAAGGGTCACAAAGAGTCAGACACGATTGAGCTACTAACACGAACACCTACTATGTTCTAGGCCCCGTGCTAAATCTTAGAGATGAAGAAATGAGTAGGCCACAGCTGCACACCGTACAATGTCCAGCAACCCGCCCTCCCTCCCCAAGGTGAGCAGTGACTGCAGCGAGTATGCAGGATGAACCCCTCTCCAGCTCCAGGTACAAACCCTGATAAAGCAGTACAGGGAATCCCACCTCACCTGCCACTTACACCTAAACCAACGAGGTCCACATTTATCCTGTCCAAAGGGATTCACTGACTCAGGATGGGCATGTAATCAATTCCATCGTGATAAGAGATGTGTTGGGGCTCCTGGGAAGCCATTTTGTTTGCTTTTCTGAAATATTTTGAGCATTCTCTCCTTCTGGCTGAGGCAAAACCTAAGCCAGTGGCCATTGCTGTGCTACTATTTTCAGAGAAGCCAACTTATGGATAAAACTGACTCTCTAAGAGATCAAGCAGAGAGACAGAGAAGAGAACCAAGAAGAGAACCAAGTGTTCGATTGCATCATCGAGCACCTGAATCAATCCAATCCCGAAGCCTTCTTTCATCTCAGAAACTTCTAATTTCCTAAGCCAATAAATCCCCTTTATTATTTAAGCCACTTTCCCGCTAGTTTCAACATAATGAACCATAGCTAAGATAGCTGCCCACTATCCCTTCTGCCTTCTTTGTCTAACAGTGCCCCGAGTTTCTACTGGGGTCCACCCTTCTCAACTCTAAAGCTGTGTGTCTTGGATAAGTCTCCTTCCATTTGCCTAATATCCCACTGAATCCTCCTAGTTCCAAGGGCTGATTCCAAACTAGGTCATTGACCTGAGCCAGTTTGATGAGAGAAACTCTGGGAGAGACTCTCTTCTTCTGCTACCTTCAAGCCTTATGAAACATGGGCTGGTGGCACAAGGAGAGGGAAGGTTTGAGGGTGGAGCAAAGCCAGAGGAAACAGAATCAAGAGATGGAGGGGGAACTAAGTCGTGAAGCCTTCACTGGGCCCCCAGATCAAGTTGTAAAGGAAGGTCTCCCCATGGGCCTCTTGTCTATATAAATGAACAACAAAAGAAATCCTTTTCTACCTAAGTCAGTTTGGATGGGGGCTTTGTTTCACTTGCATGAGCTGCCTCAAGGAGTTTTTGTTGTTCTTGCTCAGCCTCAGCAAATATAGGAATATTAGATTTGCATTCTTCACACATCCAGCTGAAATAAACCCTTCAGTTCATACTACTTTTTACTGCTAACAGAAAACCTCATATCAAAAATTGCTTACAGTAAAAATCATTATGTTTTTCCACTATGGTTTTTCCAGTGGTCATGTATGGATGTGAGAGTTGGACCATAAAGACAGCTGAGTGCCAGAGAATTGATGCTTTTGAACTGTGGTGTTGGAGAAGACTCTTGAGAGTTCCTTGGACTGCAAGGAGATCAAACCAGTCAATCCTGGAGGAGATCAGTCCTGAATGTTCATTGGCAGGACTGATGCTGAAGCTGAAACTCCAATACTTTGGCCACCTGATGCGAAGAACTGACTCATTTGAAAAGACCCTGATGCTGGGAAAGATCGAAGGCAAGAGGACAAGGGGACAGAGGATGAGATAGTTGGATGGCATCACCGACTTGATGGACATGAGTTTGAACAAGCTCTGGGAGTTGGTGAAGGACAGGGATGCCTGGTGTGCTGCAGTCCATGGGGCTGTAAAGAGTCATACACAACTGAGCGACTGAACTGAACTGAACTGAAAAAAATCATTAACTTTACTCTGAGTACCCAAAATATATTTAGAGAAGCACTGGAAAGAATTTCCAAGTGTAGTTTACAACACAGCCACTAAGCCAGTTATGTTTAATATAGCAGTCCAATTAAGCTCTAATTAAGGTCTGACCTCTCATGTTCCAATTATGCTAATCCAAAGGCATGGCTGAATGTCAGGGGATCAGTTAAGAACATCATCAACTGTAATGTCTAATCTTTATAATGATATTTACATGTCTCAAACTTAGTTTGCTCCAGCGGAATACGACCCACTTCAGGAGAGAACAGGAATGGTATTATAGCCTATTAATCAACCATCTGTCTAAAGAGACTGCTGGTCTATCTTAACAATTGCCCACTTGATCTCCTGCCTTAAAATCTTTCTCCTTCCTACTCACAGAGACTGTGGCAGCCCAGGGGAACCAGGGAAGGCAGTTATCACTATAAATGGAGGATCAGGAACTTCAAGGTCAACAGAGACTCCATGAGGAACAGGCAGGTGTTCATGAAAACTCTGCTCCCATGAAAACTCCTATCTTAGTACCAGAATTACCTGCAAACCTAGCTTTACAGTCATATCTCCAACAGACCAAAGGGTCTGGAATAGTCACTTCAAGATATGCCCTCTGCTCAGAGAAGATGGAGAAGGTGTGTCAGGGCCTATGCAAAAGGAAGCTTCCGGCAGAGGCTCTGATGGTATGTCTGTCCTGGTCTCACTATTCCTGCCTGAAACTGGATTTATTCTTTCACCATCCACCTGGACCCAACTCTCCTCTCTCTGGCTTTTTACTTGCTGACATCTGCCTCTTTTATGAATCCCTCCTTCAAGCACAATTCTTAGCAACAACAGCTAACCCTTTATGAGCTCAGTGCAGTAACTACATCATCTCATGCAGTCCTCCAACAGTCACGGGGAGTTGGGCACTATGATCATCACCCTCCCATTTAACAGATAAGAAAACTGAGGCTTACAGAATGAGGAATCTCTCTAGGGGCCCAGAGGGCAATTCAGCACCCCTGTCCTGCCAGAGTATCCACCTTTCTCAGTCTAATCTTCCACCATGCAAGTCCCACGTAGCCTGATTTGGCCCACCTCTTCCTTACACACTGCCCTCAGTATTCCATTACAGGTCTAAGGAACTTTTCCCCAATTTAATTTTGTTTTTATTTTATTGCTACTTTTCACTATAGCTGTACCAGTTACTGGGCTAAATGCTTAAATGCATTATCTTTATAATTCTCATAAATTCCCTACATGAAGCAATTACTGTTATCATTATTTCCATTTTACAAGCGGAGAAACTGAGGCTTAGGAAGGTTGAGGTTACAAGGCTGCCTTGCTGGCAAGGTCCAAGGCCGCATATCTGGGAGGAGGTAGAGCTGGTCCTGAATTCAGGTGAGCATGGCCCTAAATTCTATGCTAAGTTTCCCGTAAACTGCCTTCCATGTGACAACAGCAGTTATTATGTAAAAAGAAAAAGAAATCTGATTAGTTCCAGGATTTCAGAACAGAGGTCAGCAACCTTTTCTGAGTCAGATAGTAAATATTTTAGCCTTGTGTTACACTCTTCAGCTTTGCCACCATAGTACAAATTTGGCCATAGAGTATGGAAAGCAATGGGTGAGACTGTGTTCCAATCAAACTTCCCTTACAAAAACAGAGGGTGGACCCCAGGGGCTGTAGTTTTCAGCCCTGTGTTTCAGAACATTATCAGTTACAGGTAAATTACTCTTTCACATGGATTCATGGAAAAATCCATTGTATTTGGTTTCTGACACAGATGTTTGACTTCAGGAAAGCTCTGCTTTGGGACTTGCCTGGTGGTCCAGTGGTTAAGAATCTATTTCCACTGCAGGGGGCATGGCTTTGATCCCTGGTTTGGGAATTAAGATCTCACATGCTATGTGATTAGTTAATTAGGCTGACTAACTCTTTATCCTCACAACAAGTACATATTATTAAGTACTTATTATTACAACTAAAAAAAAAAAAAAAAGGCTCTGTTTCACCTCTTCTGTTTCCTGCTGCTGATGCTGCTGCTAAGTCGCTTCAGTCGTGTCCGACTCTATGCGACCCCACAGACAGCAGCCCACTAGGCTCCTCTGGGCTACTGTCTGTGGGGTCGCACAGTAACCCTTTATTCTAAGGGACTAACAGTTTAAACATCTTTTAAGTCTAACGCTAGTTTATGACTTGGGTTTTCTGTTCCTAAAAAGTGGCAGCAAAAATGCAGCTCTCTATAAAATCAAGAGACTCACTGACTTATTTTAAGATATGTTCTTGTGAAAAACCAAGCAACTGAATCTATTTTCCCTTGTTTTAAAAAATGGCTTCAGTTCTTTAAGACATAAGTTCTCAAGAGAAGTCTTGGATACATGCTGGTTGTCTTCCTTCCTTCCTTTCCTGTCCCTTCTTTCCTTCCTTCCCTCCTTCCTTTCTCTCTCTCTCTTTCTTTCTCACTAATTGTGATTCTAGCATCTCTTTAATCCTTGGAAGTCTTAACTTTATATTTCATTGTCAGGTTCTGAGCCCACCATAATTTCTAAGAATTATGTTTAGATTTTTACATATAAATATCATTTATTTCAGTTCAGTTCAGTCACTCAGTTGTGTACGACTCTTTGTGACCCCATGAATCACAGCACGCCAGGCCTCCCTGTCCACCATCAACTCCCAGAGTTCACTCAAACTCATGTTGATTGAGTTGGTGATGCCATCCAGCCATCTCATCCTCTTTCGTCCCCAATCCCTCCCAGCATCAAAGTCTTTTCCAATGAGTCAACTCTTCGCATGAGGTGGCCAAAGTACTGGAGTTTCAGCTTCAGCATCAGTCCTTCCAAACAACACCCAGGACTGATCTCCTTTAGGATGGACTGGTTGGATCTCCTTGCAGTCCAAGGGACTCTCAAGAGTCTTCTCCAACACCACAGTTCAAAAGCATCAATTCTTCGGGACTCAGCTTTCTTCACAGTCCAACTCTCACATCCATACACGACCACTGGAAAAACCATAGCCTTGACTAGATGGACCTTTGTTGGCAAAGTAATATCTCTGCTTTTCAATATGCTATCTAGGTTGGTCATAACTTTCCTTCCAAGGAGTAAGCGTCTTTTAATTTCATGGCTGCAGTCACCATCTGCAGTGATTTTGGAGCCCAAAAAAATAAAGTCTGACACTGTTTCCACTGTTTCCCCATCTATTTCCTATGAAGTGATGGGACCAGATGCCATGATCTTCATTTTCCGAATGTTGAGTTTTGAGCCAACTTTTTCACTCTCCACTTTCACTTTCATCAAGAGGCTTTTGAGTTCCTCTTCACTTTCTGCCATAAGGGTGGTGTCATCTGCATATCTGAGGTTATTGAT
This sequence comes from Bos grunniens, assembly GCF_055505025.1. Taxonomy (NCBI): domain Eukaryota; kingdom Metazoa; phylum Chordata; class Mammalia; order Artiodactyla; family Bovidae; genus Bos; species Bos grunniens. Next base: position 25,438,491 of record NC_141189.1, read on the forward strand.
ATTTCTCCCAGCAATCTTGATTCCAGCTTGTGCTTCTTCCAGCCCAGCGTTTCTCATGATGTACTCTGCATAGAAGTTAAATAAGCAGGGTGACAATATACAGCCTTGATGGACTCCTTCTCCTATTTGGAACCAGTCTGTTGTTCCATGTCCAGTTCTAACTGTTGCTTCCTGACCTGCATATAGGTTTCTCAAGAGGCAGGTCAGGTGGTCTGGTATTCCCATCTCTTTCAGAATTTTCCACAATTTATTGTGATCCACACAGTCAAAGGCTTTGGCATAGTCAATAAAGCAGAAATAGATGTTTTTCTGGAACTCTCTTGCTTTTTCTATGATCCAGCAGATGTTGGCAATTTGATCTCTGGTTCCTCTGCCTTTTCTAAAACCAGCTTGAACATCTGGAAGTTCACGGTTCACATACTGCTGAAGCCTGGCTTGGAGAATTTTGAGCATTACTTTGCTAGCATGTGAGATGAGTGCAATCGTGCGGTAGTTTGAGCATTCTTTGACATTACCTTTCTTTGGGATTGGAATGAAAACTGACCTTTTCCAATCCTGTGGCTACTGCTGAGTTTTCCAAATTTGCTGGCATATTGAGTGCAGCACTTTCACAGCATCATTTTTCAGGATTTTAAATTTCTTTAAGGTACTAGTATTTTAAGGATGAGGGAAGTCCATTCTTTGCCATGCGTAATATCCAGAAAATAATTCCACTCCTTCAAAAGAACAGTTGGTGATCCTGAAGGGGCCATGGAGAATGACATTCCTTTTATAGAGTTGCTATTTTCCAAGATAACGTTAATAGTGTCAACAACAGTTAACACATAATGAATGCCTTCTACGTGCCAGCCACCCTTTTAAATTTTACTTAAATTTTACTTAACTCATTTATCCTCCAACAAATACATATTATTAAGTTTGTTTTTTTATTATTCCCACTTTACAGATTAGGAAATGGAGGCACAGAAAGGCTAAATACTGTCCTCAAAATTATTTAAGAGTAAATGGAACAGGGACTTTCCTGGTGGTGCAGTGAATAAGAATCTGCCTCCCAATGTACGGGACATGGGTTCGATCCCCAGTCAGGGAAGATACCACATGCCAAGGAGGAACTAAGCCCATGCCCCACAGTTACTAAGCCCACATGCTGCAACTACCAAAGCCCACATGCCTAGAGGCTGTGCTTCACAACAAGAGAAACCACTGCAATGAGAAGCTTGAGCACCAAAATGAAGAGTATCCTCTGTTCACTGCAACTCGAGAAAACTCACACAGCAATGAAGGCTACTGCAACCAACAATAATAAATAAAAAATAAATAAAGTATTGCATTCTAACAATATATTTTAAAAAAGAGTAAATGGAAGTATAAGAATTAGAACCCAGCTGGACTCTAGAGCTAACTTCTTCACCTATTACCTCATGCCATTCCCTCAGTCATCCTGCCTATGATTTACAGATGAGGAAAGGAGGAAGTTTAAGATGCTAGGCTAGAGTCAGGCGTCAAATCTGCCATCTACTGCCAAACCCATTTTATTTCTTCTTCTGCTGCTGTTGCTGCTAAGTCACTTCAGTCATGTCCAACTCTTTGTGACCATACACTGTAAAAGGTAAATTGCAAAAAAGGCCACCATTCCCACCTCTCTCTGTATATGTGTCTTCCCACCAAGAGATGGACTCAGTTTCCTCACTCCTGAATCTGGGCTGCTTCTCACGCCTTGCTTTGGCCAATGTGACACAGCAAAAGTGACACTCTGCCAAATCCAGGCCTCAGATTCAAGATTTTGAGGACTGTGACTCAAATTCTTGCAACTCTGCCCAGCTGCCATGTTGAGCAATCCAGGGTTAATCTGATGGAGGATGAGAAACCAAGTGGGACAGAGATGATCCATCCCAGCTGAGGCCATTCTAGACCAGGCAACACCCAGCCTACCTGGTAGCTGAGCACAGACAAATGAACAAACCCAGCCAAAGCCAGAAGAACCTCCCAGCTGAGCCCAGTCCAAATCGCTGACTTGCAGAACAATGAGCTAAATAAATTGTTGTTTCAAGACACTAGCTTTTGAGGTAGTTTGTTATGTAGCAAAAAGTTAACTGATGCCCAAGTACAAAAAATAATATACAATTTATGGTCAAATGATAATGTTCTCCCTATCAAGCGGCCAGTCAAGACTGCTACCACAGCCGCCTGGCACAGAACCATGCTTTCAGGCAAGAGGACAAAGTTTAAAAGCAAAGAAGGAAAATTCTGTCACAAAGCCACAGCCTTTATTTTGTAGGACAACCATGGGGTCACCCTCAGGTCAGAGTCTGTTGACTTTCTTTTTAAAGTCTTGTCTTTTAAGGATAACTTTGATCTTTAGAAACAAAAGCAACTCCTAGCCCAGCTTGGAGAATGAAGAGATCAATGCCGCTTTTGTTAAAAAGAAGAAAGAAAAGAAGCATGACTATAAAGCTATAAGATTTTCTTGCATGGTTTACAAACTGGATCTGACAGCAATTCCAAGAGTTGCAAAGGGAAGTCTTTTCAGAACCAGCAGCCTTATTGACATAGTAGAACTGGGTGCCAAGCTCCAAAGCCCAACTCCTTGTTCAAATTGGGGCTCTTCCTTTTAGGAGTCATATGAGCTTCTCAGTCTCAAGTTTCCTCAGCAACAAAATGGAACAATAAAAGCATCTGCTCAAAATGTTACTGTGATGATTAAGTGAGATCTCAATGTAAAGTAATGTCTGGCATTTAAGAAATATTCTATCAGTGATTGGGGGCTTCCTAGGTGGCTCAGTGGTGAAGACTACACCTGCCAATGTTGGAGACAGACTCGGGTTTGGTCCCTGGCTTGGAAGATCCCCTGGAGAAAGAAATGGCAAACCACTCCAGTATTCTTGCTTGGGAAATCCCATGGACAGAGTAGCCTGTTGGGCTATAGTCCATGGGGTCACAAAGAGACACAACTGAGCACACACATGCACACACGAGCACACTCATGCACACTATCAGTAATTGCCATCAATCACTATTGATTAATCACATAGATGGGCACTGTTTGGTAACAATAGGTCATTATGAAACAGCCCTTAACTTGGAGCCAAATATCCTATTTAGGTTCTAAATTCAAAATGTGAAATGGAGATCCGCTGTCTGAACATTTAATAAAATGTCATGACATGCAATCAAATGTAATAAGATAAGGTTTAAAACTCAGTTTCCTCCACTCCTAGGTACCTATCAAAGAGAAATGAAAACATATGTCCACACAAAGATTTGTATGCACACGTTCATAGCAGCTTTATTCGTAATAGCCAAAAATGTAAAAACACTGAAACAAAATCCATGCAATAAAAAATTATTCAACAACAAAAAAATGAATAACATGCTACTCTCTGCTACAACAAAAATGGACCTCAAAAAACACTACTGAATAGCATTGAAACATGTATATTACCATATGTGAAACAGATTGCCAGTCCAGGTTCGATGCATGAGATAGGGTGCTCAGAGCTGGTGCACTGAGATAACCCTGAGGGATGGGTTGGGGAGGGAGGTGGGAGGGGGGTTCAGGATGGGGAACACATGTACACCCATGGTGGATTCATGTCAATGTAAGGCAAAAACCACTACAATATTGTAAAGTAATTAGCCTCCAATTAAAATAAATTAATTTAAAAAAACACTACTAAGTGAAATAGAACAGATGCAAAAGACTTTATCATGTGTGGTTCTATTTACGTGAAACCTCCAAAAAGGTAAATCTATGGCGATAAAGAACAGAGTAGCGGTTGCCTGAGGGCAGGAGTAGGAATGAGAAGTGACGGCAAATGATCACTTAGAGGTCTTTTTGTGACAATGAGAATGTTCTAAAATTAGGTGGTGGTGATGGTTTGCACAGCTCTGTAAATTTGCGCCACTTAAAATGAGTGGACTTCTTTAAACACATGGTAAAACACACAACATAAAATTTATCGTCCAAAACATTTTTTAGTGTATAATGCACTAGTGTTGAGTACATTCACATAATTGTGTAACCAATCTCCAGAATTCCTTTCATTTTGCAACTCTAGGTGTCTCATATAAGCAGAATCATACTATGTCTGTCTTTTCCTGTGCCTGGCTTACTTCACTCAGGACTTTGCAGATGGTGCAGTGGTAAAGAATCCACCAGCCAATGCAGGAGATGCAAGGGACGTGAGTTTGATTCCTGGGTCAGGACAATCCTCTGGAGTAGGAAATGGCAACCCGTTCCAGTATTCTTGCCTGGAAAATTCCAGGGACAGAGGAGCCAGGTGGGCTACAGTCCTTGGGGTTAAAAAGGCCTGGACATGACTGAGCATTACACTGCACTATTTCACTCAGTATAATATCCTCAGGTTTCATTCATGTAGTAGCATGTGACAGAATTTCCTTTTCATTTAAGACTGAATTATATTACATTGTATGGATAAATACTTTGTTTATCCATTCATCTATGATGGACACCTATGGAAATAGTGGATTTTATGGTATGTAAATTGTACTTCAACAAAGCTGTTCCAAAAAGTTTTATTTATGGTTCAGTTCAGTTGCTCAGTCGTGTCTGACTCTTTGTGACCCCATGGACCGCAGCACGCCAGGCTTTCCTGTCCATCACCAACTCCTGGAGCTTGCTCAGACTCATGTCCATCGAATCAGTGATGCCATCCAACCATTTCATCCTCTTTCATCCCCTCTCCTCCTACCTTCAAGCTTTCCCAGCATGAGGGTCTTTTCTAATGAGTCAGTTTTTCACATCAGGTGGCCAAAGTATTGGAGTTTCAGCTTCAGCATCAGTCCCTCCAATGAATATTCAGGACTGACTTCCTTTAAGATTGACTGGATCTCCTTGGAGTCCAAGGGACTTCTTGAGTCTTCAAGACTTCAAGAGTCTTCTCCAACACCACAGTTCAAAAGCATCAATTCTTCAGGACTCAGTTTTCTTTATTTATATATTATCCTGTTAAAGCATCTTGAGGTCGATTTCATTTCTTTATATTTCAAACAATGCTGCATTTAATATCCTTCCTCAGAGCACTTTCTATACAACTACTGAGAGTTTTTGTAACAGCATACAACCTTAGAAGAGAAGTCTCTAGGCCAAAGAGTACATTTATTCTCTGTTTTATTAGGTTCTGCTGGCTTTCTCTCCAGAAGCGGGGGATACTAATTATGCATTGGTACATGAAAGTTCTCTCTGCTCCAGGTTCATCCATTTCTAATATTGCCAAACATTTATATTTTTGCTAATCTATGAGACATGATGAGCTTTCCTGGTAACTCAGTGGCAAAAAGAATCCACCTGCCAATGCAGGAGACTCAGGTCTACTAGACCCTAGCATCAGGAAGATCTCCTGAAGGAGGAGATGGCAACCCACTCCAGTATTCTTGCCTGGGAAATCCCATAGACAGAGGAGCCGAGCAGGCGACAGTCCATGGGGTCACCAAGAGTCAGATGAGACTAAACAACAGTGAGACATGATCTATAACTTTTATTTCCTTCAACATTAGTGAGACTGAGCATCTTTCGATTTGCTGTTGGCTCTCTGGGTCTCCTTTTTTGTGAACTTCCTTATCTTATCCTTGTTTATTTTTCTATTTCATAGTTCTAATGTGTTGTTGTTCTCTTTTTTCTTATTGATTTATAGGAATTCCTTAAAGCCTGGATACTAACCTGTTGTCTATGGTGCAAGTAGGTAGCAAACATTAAGAGATAAGAGTCAGTAAGAGCAGAGATCAGTACGAGATGGGAAGTGGATAGCCTGACATCAGAGCCACTTCGATACCCACTGCTGTTATTCCCCATGTGCTTCCCCCAGGGCCCAAGAGTAATCATGACAATATCAAGTTATTTACTAAGCACTTGCTATGTGCCAGGTATTAGCCACATTAATATGTACTAAATATGTACGTATGAGTTTATATTAATTTTTAAAAGCCTACAAAGCTATTTAACACTAGCAGGGCTAGAATTATGACTGATGCAAGGTTTCTGTTTGTTTGCTTTTCTTATTGGTAGTTTCTAATTTTTCTACACAGAGTAAGTATCGCTCGCACAATAACCATTCCCTTCTTTTCTCTTTTTAAAAAAGGGCAAAGGCTTAGAGTCCTTTAAAGGAGTTGGGTTTCAAAGCAAGAGATCTCAAGAACAAATTCCAAATCCAAAGGGCAGGTGAGGCAAGCTCGGGGCCTGAATCCAGATCAAGCTGATGTAGTCCAGTCCGGTGGGAGGGCAGGAGCCCCAGGGGCACTGCAAACAGCCTGGGGGTAGGGGAGGGTGTACGTGAGCCTCCATCATTTGGGTCAAGAGTCGACTTCCTGGAGTGGTTAAGGGCTAAGCCTTAGAGTCAGAAGGACAGATTAGCATCCTGGCTATGCCTCGAACTAGCTCAGCAACCTTGTGTGTGCAAGTGAATTTTGTTCTTTCTAGTCTGCGGTTTCCACATTTATAAAATGATAAAGACCACCACCTACAGCAGAAGACTGTTCTTAAAAATCGGTGAGACCTTGTAAACAAATGTTGAGCATCACAGAGCCTGGCATAAAGGGGACATCCTAAAGGGAAGTAGTTATATTCCTAAGGGTGTAGTCTGGTCAGAGGGTGGGGTTCAGTAAGTCCTGATGGGCCCAAGGCAGGGTGATAGTAAATAGGGAAGAAATGCAGACCAGGAACTCATAGGAGAAGCTAAGGGTACAAACCAGAGATCACCAGTTGTTGAGATCCAGCTCACAAATGTGCTCTAATGTTTAGCATGCTGTGTCTAATCTTTTTGAAAACTGTCAACAATTTTATTAAAAATTGATCAGGACAGTTCATGGCAAAGTCTGAACCGGGGGCTTCTATTGAAAACTCAGGAGATATGGCCACACTGAGCCCACAGTCAGCATGGAGCCCACAGTAGGCAATGAGAAATGGGGCAGCCACCCCTGTAGTGGGTGAGCTTCTGTGGTGGCCACAGTCCTGACCACTCCCTGGTGTCGCCTTGTTATTCCATGCCTGTTTCAATATCTATCTGGCCCTGCAGCCCTTTGAATGTTTGTCCCTTAAGATAAACTGTGTTGATGCACTGGGTATAGTAGGTTGAATAATTACCCCACAAAGATGTCCTTGTCTTAATCCCCCAAAGCCTTACATGGCAAAAGAACTTTGCAGATGTGATTAAATTAAGGCTCTTGAGATGGGATCAATGTAATCACAAGAGTTTTTGTAAGGGAGGAGAGAGGGTGAGTCAGACCAGGAGATATGAAGATGGGAGCAGACGTAAGAATGATACTATCGCAGGCTTTGAAAATAGATGAAGGCCACAAGCCCAGGAATGCAGCAGCCTCTAGAAGTTGAAAAAGGCACAGATACAGATCCTCCTGAGGCCCTTTAGAAGGAACACAGTCCTGCAGACCCAGTTTAGATTTCTGAACCAGAGATACTCTATACTCTGATTACGAGTCCTGCATACAAAAAAAAAAAAAAAAAAACCTCTCCTTAAGACTAAATATTTTCAGATATCTCACTGGATGCTTATCAGGTAAAAAACTGTTTACAGTGATCTGAATCTGGAACTTAGCTCCATTTAATATGTACACACCAAGACTTTCTGCATGGTTTTAATAATAAACATTGACTTTTTTTTCAGAAGAGCAACTACTATGTATATTAAGAGAAAATTGTACTTTTTATTTTTTTAATTCAGAACCTGAGTTTCTCACCATTTCAGAAAATCATATCACCAGGGAAAACATCACATTATTTGAGTGACTGATAGAACACACGTGATTCTGCTTTCTGTAGATGTTGTGCTCATGGTGATTCTCTGACCATCTCACAGTATCTTCTGGTGTTCAGTTCAGTTCAGTTGCTCAGTTGTGTCAGACTCTTTGCAACCCCATGGACTGTAGCACACCAGGCTTCCCTGTCCTTCACCAACTTCTGGAGTTTACTCAAACTCGTGTCCATCGAGTCAGCGATGCCACCCAACTATCTCATCCTCTGTCATCCCCTTCTCTCGCCTTCAATCTTTCTCAGCCTCAGGGTCTTTTCCAGTGTGTCGGTTCTTCCCATCAGGTGGCCAAAGCATTGAGGTTTCAGCTTCAGCATCAGTCTTTTCAATGAATATTCAGGACTGATTTCCTTTAGGATGGAGTGGTTGGATCTCCTTGCAGTCCAAAGGACTCTCAAGAGTCTTCTCCAACACCACAGCTCAAAACCATCAATTCTTCAGCACTCAGCTTTCTTTATAGCCCAACTCTCACATCCATACATGACTACTGGAAAAACCATGGCCTTGACTAGACGGACCTTTATTGGTAGTGTAGTTTATTTTAATCTTTATTTATATGTTTGGGCTTCTCTGGTGGCTCAGTGGTAAAGAATCCCCCTGCCAATGCAAGAGAACCAGGTTCAATCCCTGCATGGGGAAAATCCCTTGGAGAAGAAAACGGCAACCCACTTGAGTATTCTTGCCTGGGAAATCCCATGGACCTGGCAGGCTACAATCCACGGGGTCGCAAAAGAGTTGGTCACGACTTAGCAACTAAACAACAGCAAACTTATTTACTTGGCTGTGCCAGGTCTTAGTTGTGGCATGCGAGACCTTTGACCTGCATTATGGTGTGCAGGATCTTTTATTGTGGCATGTGGGATCTAGTTCCCTGATACAGGGATCAAACCCAGGCCCCCTGCACTGGAAGCACAGTCTTAGCCACTGGACCACCAGGGAAGTCCCTTTTCTAGTGTAGTTTTATTTGAGCTTTAAAAAAGGAAATACATATTACCTATATTACAAATAATTTTTTTCATTTCTCCCTTATATAATGGTCCATGATAATTAAATGACCACTATACATACATGTTTGAGTTTATTGTATGAATAGATCATGATGACAATGGCCCCTAAGTGATCATGCCTCCTGGGACCACGCCCCTTAGCAATGTGACTTTGCTACTTCTACATGGAGTCCGTTTCTCACCCACTTCTGAGTTGCTTTGTGAGTTGCTGGCCTTGTGAGCTATTTTGACCAATGGAATGCAGTGGAAGTGATATTGTTGGAGTTTTGGAGCCCAGGCCTTAGGCTTTAGCCTTTGTCCTCCTGAAAGGCGGGCCTGAAACCAGCAGGCTGTGAAGCAGCTGGTCTGGCCTCCTCGAGGATGAGAGCCATGTGGAGGGGAGCTGAAAAGCTGCAGCCAAGGGCCAGCAGAGAGGCCCCGGATAGGGGAATGAGGGCAGCCTGGACCTCCTAGCACAGCCCCGACACCAGCTGAGAGCAACCACATGAGGGAGCTGAGGTGAGACCAACAGAGGAACTGCCCAGTCAGCCCACAGAAATAATAAATCATTGAAAACCTATGGGGTTTTCAGGTAGTTTACTGTCCGTAATATATCAGTCAGGTAATTGATAAATATGCAGTATTACTAAGCATTTCATTTCAGAATAGTAAGGAGGGCACCATGAAATATGATGACAAGGCCCCAACAAGGTTGATTTCCCATGAGGATTTCCCATGTTCTTAAAGTAAAACCCACACTCTTCACTGGCCTATATGATAAGGCTGCTGCAGAGCAACCTTGCCATGGCTATACTGGAAAATAATATAGGGGAGCAAAGGCTCCAAACGTGTCCTCTCTCCCCTGACTTACATGTGATTTTTCACTTATTGGCTAACAGATTTGGATACTATTATCTAAATTCAGAAAGTGCCTGTACAATATCTATTGTTGGCCCACAGATATGCTTCCACCAGCTATTTGTACAAACTAATCATTTCCAGTCATTATCTTTCACAGAGTATAGTTGTTTAACAACATATAAAGCCCCATTTATACAGAGGATGAAATGGTTGGATGGCATCGCCGACTCAATGGACATGAGTTTGAGCAAACTCCGAGAGATAGTGAAGGACAGGGAAGGCTGGCGTGCTGCAGTCCATGGGGTTGCAAAGAGTCAGACACGACTGAGTGACTGAAGAACAAAACCACTGCTAGTACCCAGCCAATTTCACAGCAAAACTAAAAGACTCATTGACTCTATGTGCAGATGCCACTTAAGTTTTCTCTATGATCTATATATTGTCACCAGGTTTATTTAACTTATATGCAGAGTACATCATGTGAAATGCCAGGCTGGATGAACCACAAGCCAGTATCAAGACTGCCAGGAAAAATGCAGTCTCAGATATGCAGATGATAACAGTCTAATGGCAGAAAGTGAAGAGGAACTAAAGAGCCTCTTGATGAAGATGAAGGAGGAGAGTGAAAAAGTTGGCTTAAAACTCAACATTCAAAAAACGAAGATCATGGCATCCGGTCTCATCACTTCATCGCAAATAGGTAGGGAGACAATGGAAGCAATGACAGACTTTATTTTCTTGGGCTCCAAAATCACTGCAGATGGTGACTGCAGCCATGAAATTAAAAGACGCTTACTCCTTGGAAGGAAAGCTATGACAAACCTAGACAGCATATTAAAAAGCAGAGACATAACTTTTCTGACAAAGGTCCCTCTAGTCAAAGGTATGCTTTTCCCGCAGTCATGTACAGATGTGAGAGTAGGACCATATAGAAGGATGAGCACCAAAGAACTGATGCTTCTGAATTGTGGTGCTGGAAAAGAATCTGAGAGTCCCTTGGACTGCAGGGAGATCAAACCAGTCAGTTCTTTTTTTTTTTTTTTACAAAATCATAACAACATAAACATTTTATTGACTTTAAACTTTTAGAATGACCTTTTGGCAAAGTATGGATGATTTAATTTTAAACGAATCAATTCTAAAGGAAATCAACACTGAATATTCATTGGAGGGATTGATGTTGAAGCTTCAATACTTTGTGCACCTGATGCGAAGAGCTGACTCACTGGAAAAGACCCTGATGCTGGGAAAGATTGAAGGCAAAAGGAGAAGAGGGCAGCAGAGGGTGAGATGGTTAGATAGCATCATCAGCTCAATGGACATGAATTTGAGCAGACTTTGGGAGACAGTGAAGGACAGAGGAGCCTGGCATGTTGCAGTGCATGGGGTCACAACAGGTGGGACATGACTTCACAACTGAACAACAAAAACAACAACAACAGCCTGATCTTTTTACACAGAGTTGAAAACAACTATCTGGGAAAGGGTTAAAGAAATCTATTTCACTTGCTAAATTCATATCATGCAATGAGCACGGTCTTCATCTAATTCTAAGGCTGAGATAATTGAGGGAAATCATAAACTTATGGTTTAGCCCCCCAACTATGTTCTCCAAAAGTTAAAGAACAGAGAAATATCTGCTTATTAAATAATCTGGATTTTATTCTGAACATTTGAAAGATTTAAACATCTAATGACAAACAAACTATTTGGTTATGAAATTCATCAGCCTAACTGATAATATCTAAAATGCTGTAGAGACTTCCTGGAGGTCCATTGGCTAAGACTCTGCACTCCCAGAGCAGCGGGGCCCGGGTTCAATCAGGAAACTAGATCCCACAAGCCACAACTAAGAGTTTGCATGCCATAACTAAAAGTTTCCGCGTGCCACAGTTAAGACCTGATGCAGCCAAATAAAAATAAGTACATGTTTTTAAAAATTAAAATTTGAAATGACATATATAATGAATTACATGACTCAAAGTTATTATGTTATTATGAATCAAAGTCAAAATTACCAGGCTTACACACTCTGTCCCAGGCAGAGTCTGTTTGCTTCCATAGGCCAGGTCCTGAACCACTGCCATGTAGCACAGACCTCCTTACTCACGTAGACACACACACAAGCGCCAGGCATGTGTGTAATTGGCCAAATGCTCTATGGCCTAGTCTTCGGGTGTCGCCTCTTGCTGTCTGTTTCTCGCCCCACATCCCTTTCGCTGTTTTACTCTCTGGTTTCCCATGAAGTGTCCTGGTGCCCATATGACAATCTAATCAAGGGCTCGGCTCCACGAGGTGCCTGCCCCAGGCCTGTCTAGTGCCTCAGTCTCCTTCTCCAGAGCCTCCAGGTCATCTTTCCTATTCGAACCTGGCCTCTGCTTTTGGAAGCCATTAGAGTGGCTGGCAGTGTGGTGCAGGGGCCAAACTCCTAGACCCAGGAAACAGGCTGCTCAGTTTGAATCTTGGCTCAGCCACTTACTTAGTTGTGCACTTGGTTTGTTGATTAACCCTGGTGCTGCATGGCCCTCATCTGTAAGACAGCGAGAATAGCACCTACATCAGAAGACTATTGGGAGGATTAAATGAACTTCTGTGGCTAAGGTGCTTAGAACAATGTCTGGCACAAAGTACTGGCTCTCAATGTGCTGGAAAACTACTATTCTTGAATTCCAGTCTCTTTTTCAACTCTGGCTCTCTACTGGCTATGAGGCTTCTTCAATTTTAGATTTGCTCCTTACTCAGCTCTAGCTCCAGGGCACTGGACAGATCAGAGCAGCCTCCCCATGGTCTACCTCCCTCCAGGGGTGGCAAATCCAGACAGAGCAGGTACAATTAGTAAACAACCTCTTGCATGTAACAGCTATGTGCTCCTATAACTTAATTACAATCTGAAAAGTAAACTCTGACTTTTGCACAATCAGTGGTGCAGTGGCAAAGAACACTCCTGCCAAAGCAGGAGACATAAGAGATATGGGTTTGATCTCCAGGTTGGGAAGATCCCCTGGAGGAATGCATGGCAACCCACTCCAGTAGTCTTGCTCAGAGAATTCCATGGACAGAGGAGCCTGCTGGGCTTCAGTCCAAAGAGTTACGGAGTCGGACATGACTGAAGTGACTTAGCATGCTCGCATATTCATATATTTATCTCACAAATATTTAGTGAGTCCCTACCTTTCTGGGTTCCAAAATCACTGCAGGTGGTGACTGCAGCCATGAAATTAAAAGATGCTTGCTCCTTGGAAGAAAAGCTATGACAAACCTAGACAGCATATTAAAAAGCAGAAACATCACTTTGCTGACAAAGATCCGTATAGTCAAAGCTATGGTTTTTCTCATATCCATGTGTACAGATATGAGAATTGGACCATAAAGAAGATTGAGTGCTGGAGAATTGATGCTTTCAAACTGTGGTGCTGAAGAAGAAGACTGAGAGTCCCTTGGACAGTGAGGAAACCAAACCAGTCAATCCTAAAGGATTCTGAATATTCATCAGAAGGACAGATGCTGAAGCTGAAGCTCTAATACTTCGGCCTGATGCAGAGCTCAGATGCTGAAGCTGAAGCTCTAATATTTTGGCCTGAAGCTCCAATACTTCAGCCTGATGCAAAGAGCTTTACCAATGACCAGGGTCATTGGTAAAGACCCAGATGCTGGGAAAGACTAAGGAGAGGAGAAGGGAGCGACAGAGAATGAGATGGTTAGATGGCATCACTGACTCAATGGACATGAGTTTGAGCAAACTCCGGGAGACAGTGAAGGACAGGGAAGCCTGGCATGCTTCATTCCATGGGGACGCAGAGTCAGACATGACTTAGCGACTGAACAACAACTATGTTCCAGGCACTGCTGAAACAATATCATAGAACAAAACAGAAAATAAGGAAAGCAAGAAGAAATAACTAGAACTCAGCATTTTAAAGGCAAAACACAAGTCAGCAATTACTTGTAAGCTGCTGTTCAAGATATAATTTGAATGGCCCTAATAAACAATGAATTATGCTGCTGTTTGAGAGTCATTTGGAGGCAAGTTCAATTGTAGGTTACAGATAAGAATGCTCCGGTTATGTAATTCTGGCTGGAGGCTGGTTATCATTCGGTTTAAGCATCTATTCCCGACGACAGGATGTGAGGAACAGCTGAATGGAGAAAATGCAAATCTGTTGTGCATATCTGGATAAGAAGAGCTCCACTAGGATCTGACAAATGTTGAGATGGCAATAATGTAATTTTTAAGCCTGCAAAAATAACCCACAAAAAATAACCCAGCATGTGACATGGGGGTGGAGAGGGGAGGGAATTAAATTTAATTAAGAAATTCTAAAATCTTGAATCAAGAAATGAAAGAAGTAATAACAATTCACCCATCTTGCCTGTTTGAGATACCAAGCTTCCAGATGAAGACTGCAGGAAGGTGGGGTAGGAAATTGACATTCAAGAGTGCCATGACCTGGATGAATACGGATAGTCAGTACTGAACTGCTGACATTCGTTTTACCAGCTTTTTCTGTTTATAGACCCTTCAGCAGAGCAACTTCTCAAGTTAATTAAAATAGGGATCTGCTCACTACAGTTTTTTCTGATTCAGTCAGGGCAACTGGTCTGCACCAGCATATCAGGAGAATGAGGCAGGATCAAGGTTTCCTAGATTTGAATTCACTAGGCCTTTGTCTCACAACCAAGCATTTCTGCCAGAGCAATATGAAGAAAACCTTACAATTCTGTCTTTGTTTGGGTGAGAGGTGAGAAGCTTCCTTCCACTACCCCACCCACCAAAGGCTCCAAGTATCGGTTTAATTGCATTTCAAGGAAGGAAGGGTAGGCCAAATGCTGGACTTTTTTTTTGCTGAGTGGGTCAAGCAGCCTGACATGACATGGTCACGCAGCCAGATCTGAATTGTTCAGGATCTAAGGGGTCTGGAGAGGCTTGCGTGGGAGGAGGTGACTGGAGAGAACAGACATGGCTTTAGAGAGGATTAAATAAGAATTGCTTAAGAGATGCCAACAAAGCCCTCTTCCCACATCCCTATGAAATTACCAGCAAAATAAACCTTCTTGAAGTCCTTGTGTAATTAGATGTTTGAGGGAAGCTGGGACCAAGTGCTAAATAAGGCCTCAGGTAGCCAAGGAATAAAAGCAAGCCCACTTAGGTAACAGGTAACGTGTATAACCCATCCTATCTCCGGAGTACCTGTAGCCCAGTAATACTAATGATCAGTCAGTTAACATTTACTGAGTTCTTCCCACATTCCTGGGACTGCTCTAAGCACTTTGTATGCACTACCTCATTTCATCAGCATGATATCCCAGTGAAACTGTGCTCCATAGGGTTAACAGAAACTGGTGACTAATAGAAATTCTTGAGCTTGTCTTGAGCAGATAAGGGAACTACTTGTGAAAACCTCCTCTGCTTAGAACCTGCTTTCACTGATCAAGCTTGCCTTAATTATTTTTGCAGATTGCATATCCTCCAAGCTTCATTTAGCCTAGATAATATATCAGAAGACTTCATCACTGCTCCCTGTAGATAACACCTCTGATGTACGAGTTGCTATAATAACAGTGGCTTAAGCTGTTTTTCAGAAATTTGGAGTCAGTTTTTGTCCAGTTCAAGCCGACGCTAAAACAGCACCTACACAGGTGTCCAGTGAATGACCTTTTGATGTCAGAGAGCCAAAAACTCTACCCTCAGATCAGGCTAGCACCTCTTATTTTCTGAACATGTGTCCCATGAAGAAGCATATAACTCAGATATACCTGTGTAGAACAGTGACTGTCTTTTGTCTTGTTCTTGTTTAGTCACTAAGTTGTGTCTGACTAATTTGCAACCCCATGGACATAGCCCACCAGGCTCCTCAGTCCATAGGATTCTCCAGGCAAGAATACTAGAGTAAGTTGCTATTTCCTTCTCCAGTGGATCTTCCTAACCCAGGGATCAAACCCAACTCTCCTGCTTGGCAGGTGGATTCTTTACCACTGAGCCACCAGGGAAGCCCAGCATGGTCTTACTAAAATTAAAAATACCATTTAACAAAGTTAGTAGGCCAAAGCATTAAGAGTCTAAACTGAAGTGAGTAGTCTGTCTGGGTTAAAATTGGCTCTATGATTTACTGGCTATGATTTTAGGCAAGGGACTTAAACTCTCTGAATTTCATTGTCTTATTTGTGAAAGAGAGGTAAATACTCTTAATCCTGTTAGGGAAAATTAAGACTGACATGCATGGAAAGCACTTATACTGCCTACACACATAATAAGTGCCCAATGTTAGCATTATTAGTATTATGGGATGGAAAATCAAATCCAGTATTTGCAAAATGTCTACACTGTGTCGAATATCAAAGAAATAAAAATTTAATCTCCCTTTTCCTACCTCCAGTCACCTGCCCCATACCTCTGACCCTATCAGTTCAGTTCAGTCGCTCAGTCATGTCCGACTCTTTGCGACCCCATGAATCACAGCATGCCAGGCCTCTCTGTCCATCACCAACTCCCGGAGATCACTCAGACTCACGTCCATCGGGTCAGTGATGCCATCCAGCCATCTCATCCTCTGTCGTCCCCTTCTCCTCCTGCCCCCAATCCCTCCCAGCATCAGAGTCTTTTCCAATGAGCCAACTCTTCGCATGAGGTGGCCAAAGTACTTGAGTCTCAGCTTTAGCATCATTCCTTCCAAAGAAATCTCAGGGCTGATCTCCTTCGGAATGGACTGGTTGGATCTCCCTGCAGTCCAAGGGACTCTCAAGAGTCTTCTCCAACACCACAGTTCAAAAGCATCAATTCTTTGGTGCTCAGCTTTCTTCACCGTCCAAATCTCACATCCATACATGACCACTGGAAAAACCATAGCCTTGAACAGACAGACCTTAGTTGGCAAAGCAATATCTCTGCTTTTCAATATGCTATCTAGGTTGGTCATAACTTTCCTTCCAAGGAGTAAGCATCTTTTAATTCATGGCTGCAGTCACCATCTGCAGTGATTTTGGAGCCCAAAAAAATAAAGTCTGACACTGTTTCCACTGTTTCCCCATCTATTTCCCATGAAGTGATGGAACCAGATGCCATGATCTTAGTTTTCTGAATGTTGAGCTTTAAGCCAACTTTTTCACTCTCCTCTTTCACTTTCATCATGAGGCTCTTTAGTTCCTCTTCACTTTCTGCCATAAAGGTGGTGTCATCTGCATATCTGAGGTTATTGATATTTTTCCCGGCAATCTTGATTCCAGCGTGTGCTTCTTCCAGTCCAGCGTTTCTCATGATGTACTCTGCATAGAAGTTAAATAAGCAGGGTGACAATATACAGCCTTGACGGACTCCTTTTCCTATTTGGAACCAGTCTGTTGTTCCATGTCCAGTTGTAACTGTTGCTTCCTGACCTGCATACAAATTTCTCAAGAGGCAGATCAGGTGGTCTGGTATTCCCATCTTTTTCAGAATTTTCCAGTTTATTGTGATCCACACAGTCAAAGGCTTTGGCATAGTCAATAAAGCAGAAATAGATGTTTTTCTGGAACTCTCTTGCTTTTTTGATGATCCAGCGGATGTTGGCAATTTGGTCTCTGGTTCCTCTGTCTTTTCTAAAACCAGCTTGAACAACTGGAAGTTCGCAGTTCACGTATTGCTGAAGCCTGGCTTGGAGAATTTTGAGCATTACTTTACTAGCGTGTGAGATGAGTGCAACTGTGCGGTAGTTTGAGCATTCTTTGGCATTGCCTTTCTTTGGGATTGGAATGAAAACTGACCTTTTCCAGTCCTGTGGCCACTGCTGAGTTTTCCAAATTTGCTGGCATATTGAGTGCAGCACTTTCACAGCATCATCTTTCAGGATTTGAAATAGCTCAACTAGAATTCTATCACCTCCACTAGCTTTGTTCGTAGTGATGCTTTCTAAGGCCCACTACTCTTCACTGATAAATATCCCAAGCCCCTTGCCTTTGGGGAGGTGAATCTGAGCCTTGTTCTCCCATCTCCGTGCTTGGCTGCCTTGTGAAGAAACCCCTTCTCTGCTGTAAACACTGGCATCTTACTGTTTGCCTTGCTGTGCATCAGGCAGATGAACCGGGTTCAGTGACACCACGAGCGAGTGCTATTCTTCAGTTTACATGTAAGGAAAAGATGGTGACTCGGAAGGATGAAATGACTTGTCCAAGTCTGTACAGCCAGCTAAGGTGGAGGTAAATGTCAAAACCAGGTAACCCTGACTCCAAAGACGAGTTCTGAGCCACGATGCTACAAACCAAAGCCCAATTTACTTGTTAATTGCATAATTAACATATAATGAGGGTTAGGTAGTGCAATTTGCCACCCACTGCTTTCTTATATTGACTAAACTCACAAAGTGCATGGAAGTCTTCTCTCACTCCCACTTCATGGTGTCCCCCCAGGGATGTGCCCAGGAGAACAGCCTTCCTAGGCAGAGGAGAGCTGAGTCTTGGTCAAGGACATAGTAGTGGAGGTGCTCCCCTGATGTCCAACCATGCACTTATTTAGTGAGGGCCAACTGTATGTTCACCAGGGGCTACGGTTCTGGGTAGAATATACGAGGCACTAAATAGAGATACAAAAATAAATCCGAGTATCTGTCCTCAAGGAACTTAAAATGCTGGAGAAACAGACATTTAAAATATGAAGTGCATTTATGGATCAAGAATGTCTTAATTAAGGATGTCTTAATTTTCCACAAGAAGAGAAATAGATGAAATACTCTGAAATCTGAGGGCTGGGTTCAATTGCTTCCAGTTTTGGAATAGTAGGCCTGGAAGAGAGGCCACAGTACTGAGTTTGGAAAAACAAGCAAAACTTAAATATGCAGAGAAAAAGAACTCAAGGATTTTTTCCTAAAAAAAAAAAAAGAAGAAGGAACATATTCAGAGAAGTGTGGGACTGGTACAGGGACCTCCAAGTGGGTCTCTCTGCTGGAATGGAGGGTATAATCCAGGAAGGAGAACAGAGTGATGAGGCTGGAAGGAAAGAGGGGAAAACCTGTGGAGGGTCCTGAAAGACAGGCTGAGGGGTCTTGGCCTCCTTATGTGGATCCATGGTTCTCAAATGGTGTGCCATGGCCCAGCAGTGTGCCCTAAACTCTTCCTTCACAGGTACGCTGCCTGGTTTCGGATCAATGCCTCATAATTCATTTCTTCTCCTACTGAAGACACAACTGTCATGGTGAGGCCTGTCAGAAGGAATGTTATGCTGAATGGATCAAGTTGTAGTGAATTAGGCTAAGAAATGAAGACAAGGAGGGGCAGTGCTAAAGCAAAATTGAGTGTTTGCTAGAGCATGTGAAAATGTTCTCTCTTCAACATATAAAATTATCAGGACAGTATATCTCCTATTCTTACAGAGATCCCATGCTGAAGGGCAACCAAGCAGATGATAACATCAACTGTGAATGCTTTAAAGACATCTGTCCAGCAGATTGGGGTTTGCATTGTAGTTATGGCCAATATTTTAAAACATCGTTTTGAATCATTTGATCTGGATCTGAATCCTAGCTCTGCTATTCACCCTTGATCAACTTTCTGAATCTCTCCATTCCTGTTTTCTCATCTGCAAATATGCAGATGATATGAATTACAGGAACCTCAAAGGACTGTTGAGAGAAGTAAATGAGGTCATTGATGATTAAGCCCTTAGCAGAGTTCCAAGCAGAGAAGGCAATGGCACCCTACTCCAGTACTCTTGCCTGGAAAATCCCATGGACTGGTGCCTGGTAGGCTGCAGTCCATGGGGTCGCACAGAGTCGGACCCGACTGAAGCGACTTAGCAGCTGAAGCAGAGTTCCCAGCATAGAGCAAGCACTTGATCAACGTTAATTGCTGTTTTATTCTCTGCGTGCAGGCCATCCAAAATTCTAGTCCTGTGCAGCGAACACACATACCCAATGTATCCTGTCAACAGCAGAAGAGAGTATTCACTTTGGGGTATTCATGTGGGGGGGCACCAGAATTGGAACTTGATACATACAGATAGCTAGCTAGCTACAGTGTGATAATGACTGGTCACTGAGGACTCAATTTGCGCCAGGGGAAGCATGGCAAGAAGCAAGTACATTCATGGCATTTGGCATGAAGTGGAGTAGGAAGAGGCCCAAGCTGGGAAGGTCAATCTGGAGCCAGATAAGAGGTAAGGAGAGCTATAATATGGGCTTGTCCTAACAGAAGCAGGCAACTCAAGAAACCTGGCAGATGCCAAATGCCCAGGAGAAGGGCAGGCAGGGAGGCCAAGCAAAGCAGAAAACCTCCCCATAGCCAGGCAGCCAGACAGATGGCAGTGCGCGTGTGTGCACAGCTAGACGTCCTGGCTGGAGCTGGGTAAGTGACCAAAACACAGGCTTTCTCTCCCAAAGGGATTGTTTTGAAAACAACCACCTGATGGTATAATGAGCTATCATCTGATAAAAATGAATTATTATTTAGAAATAAACAAAACAACTGACCTCAAAACATTTTTCTTTCTTTGCTTGGTGAAGCAGGCTAGCCATTCCGGGCAGCAGAACTGGAAAGATGAACATTTCCAAAAACTCTTTGGGGGAACCTAAAAAAAAAATAAAACATTCCCATCCCAAATCCCAAATGGCCCAAGTTAATCTGGGAGGAACATTTGCTTCTGAACCAAAAAAAGGTACTCTCCATTAAACAACATGACCATAAATGTTACATTTGACTCCAGACTGCTGAGTTGGGCTCTATTACTGAAGAAACTTAAAATATCCCCGAGTCTGGTGGGGCTGTAGACTGGGTCCCACTCAGGGTTGGGGTCACAGGCACAGCCAGGGGCCCAGCTCAGCTGGAGGGAAATACACAAGGGGGGCGTGGTGGGAACTGAGGCCACAGGGGAACAGGGCAGGGTACGAGGTTCGGCTCCTTAGGGCACGGTGATGGTGGTTGCCAAGGCCCAAAGTACACTGGCTGAGGGAACAGAACAAGCCAGCAGGAGAGGGCCTGGCACCAGCGGGGAGGAGGAATGGGAACTCAGGGAGGAAGACAAGGACACCTATGTCTCTGGCTTCTACACACCAAGCAAGACAGCATGATATTTTCTTTTACTCTGTACGTTTTCCCCCTTTGTATTTAACGTAGAACCTAGGTATGCTTGTTATTGATCATCTTTATATTAATACATTTCAACCTTAAAGATACATCAGTGGAATAAAGGACACTTTAATTAAAACAAGAACACATTCTTTCTTATTATGTGGTCTCCCTGAGTTCTATCTGTCCACCCGGTCCCCACCCCATGATTTCCCAAAGTTACAAGTCCCAAACCATAGACCTGAGATCTCACTTCCTTACGTACATGTTTTTGGGTCAACTGTTTCCCGTTTCACTTGAGAACAGGATGCTTGTGAGGCCACGGTTAGACGAGGAACTGGATAAAGGTGTTCTGCATTGAAGCCATGGAAAACCATTTCCTCCAATGGCGACACCTGGGGTGGTGGTGCGAGAATCAATTCATATTGTTTAAATAACTGTATTTTCT
Source organism: Bos grunniens (assembly GCF_055505025.1). Classification (NCBI taxonomy): domain Eukaryota; kingdom Metazoa; phylum Chordata; class Mammalia; order Artiodactyla; family Bovidae; genus Bos; species Bos grunniens. The sequence goes on from NC_141189.1 coordinate 25,459,595, forward strand.
TTTATAATCTAACAAAGAATAAAATTCTGTGTCAGACTTTAGATTCGAGGGGGCATACTGAGCACAAATCTTTCTATTTCTTCTCTCCCAAGACACCTATAAATGACAATCAAGAAATAAACCCCCAACAAAGAACAAAAAAGCAGAAACATCACTTTGCTGACAAAGGTCCGTCTAGTCAAAGCTATGGTTTTTCCACTAGTCATGTATGGATGTGAGAGCTGGACCATACAGAAGGCTGAGTGCTGAAGAATTTATGCTTTCAAACTGTGGTCCTGGAGAAGTCTCCTGAGAGTCCCTTGGACTGCAAGGAGATCAAACCAGTCAATCCTAAAAGAAATCAATCCAAATCTTCATTGGAAGGACTGATGCTGAAGCTGAAGCTCCAATACTTTGGCCACCTGATGCGAAAAACTGACTCATTGGGAAAGACCCTGATGCTGGGAAAGATTGAAGGCAGGAGGAGAAGGGGGTGACAGAGACTGAGATGGTTGGATGGCATCATTGACCCGAGGGACATGAGTTTGATTAAACTCTGGAAGACAGTAAAGGACAGAGGAGCCTGGTGTGGTGCAGTCCATGGGGTCGCCAAGAGTCGGACATGACTTAGCAACTAAACAACAAGAAAGAATAGGAGGGCTGTCAGTAGGTGAGAGATCTTCAAACATTTCCAAAAGAAGCAGGATAAAGCCTGTTGTCCGATAATGGAGAGGAGCGGCAGCTCAGAATCCACAGGAGGAAACTGCCCTCAGAAGGCAAGAGTCCATGTTCCCACCAGAATGCTCAGAGGCTTCAGTGCTCCAAAATTCAACTCCACAGAGTGTGGAGATGAGCAATGAAGCAATATACAGGTGAGGTTATGTGAAAATCCGGCTGGGGTTCCCTGCCCCTCCGTCACCCCTCCCCCTGCCCCGGTCAGCGTACATAACGCTACATTCACAGCAGCCGGTTGTATCTTGCTCTCCCTCCTTTCCAATGAATCTTTTGTAACCAATTTAAACAAACAGCCTGGGAAAGAGTACAACTACTCAGGGCGCCAGGTTGGCAGTCAAAAGATAAAAAAAAAAACACAAACCCCAACATTGATTTGGAGTCTCCCAGCTCAGTTCCCAAATAGGGACTCCCTGCCTGCCAACCCTGAAGAAAAGTCCTCCAGAGGACAATCATCCACCATGAGCTCCCAGTCAGTGTTTCTATTCATAGAAGTGATCCATCCAGAAAACAAACCTACCTGTATGGCAGGAAAAAAAAAAAAAAAAAAACCCCACCTCTTTGTAGGAAAATCCACCAAGGCCTGCATTTTAAATTTTGAATAAAAAAAGCAGAACTTTCTACATAGGTGAGGAACATCAACAGCATAAAAGACAAAGATCAAGATCTATAAAGAATATTTGTGAAAAGGCACAAATAATTCAGGAAAGAAAACTGCAATTAGTATTTGCGGAGAAACTTGAAAAAGCACTGCATCCATAAAGCAAGAACAGGATGCTAGGAAAAAGGAAAAATCACAGGCCATGCAAGTTCTTAGACACAGAATCTCTAACAGGGGCAGCTGTAGTGAGATACTGGAAGTCTGCTGCTGCTGCTAAGTCACTTCAGTTGTGTCCAACTCTGTACGACCCTATAGATGGCAGCCCACCAGGCTCCCCCGTCCCTGGGATTCTCCAGGCAAGAACACTGGAGTGGGTTGCCATTTCCTTCTCCAATGCATGAAAGTGAAAAGTGAAAGTGAAGTCATTCAGTCGTGTCCGACCCTTAGCGACCCCATGGACTGCAGCCTACCAGGCTCCTCTGTCCATGGGATTTTCCAGGAGACTAGGTTTTGGACCCATTCCAGTGACACTGCTCATCCCTCATAGCCTTACCTTTTTATTTTAAACTCCATTAAGACCTTATTTATTCCCAAGTATATTGCCTTAAGTAAGTATTAGTCACTCAGTCGTGCCCGACTCTTCTCGACCCCATGGACTGCAGCCCATGGAACTCCTCTGTGTCATTTCCTTCTCCAGGGGATCTTCCCAACCCAGGAATCAAACCCAGGTCTCCTGCACTGCAGGCAGATTCTTTACCGACTGAGCTACAAGGGAAGCATCAATATTGCCTTAGGGCCTCCCTTTCTGATGCCCTGTCCTTGGCCCTCTCTCTTCCTTAGTACAACTTTAGCCCACCCAGCTATGCAAAAAGAAATCTGCTCCATCTGCAAAACTGTCCCCAACATGGAAGCGACACTGAATTCACTGGAAAGGTCTTCCTCATCTAGGATCTCATTTGAGCCCTACAAAGGCCCTGTGAGTCAGTCAAGGATGACCTGCTCCATTTAACGGATGCAGAAACTGAGACTCAGAGTGGTTATGTGATGCCCTTTAAGCAGCAGAGTTGGGACTGGCCACTTCTGGTTCTGGTTCCAGAGCCTTTCCTTTCCCCACTTCCCGATTCATGACACTGTCTGATGCTCACCAGTTGTCAATGCTGTTCTCCAGTTAGAACCTTTCAGTTAGGTTGGGGCCCAGGTGATACTCACAGTAACCACAGCATCTTGTTTGACTTTATATCCTTCAGGAAAGGGAGGAAGCTCAGCTTCATACTCTGCAGGGAGTGAAGGAAAAAAAAAAAAAAGACCCTCAATTCCATACTTCATTAAAGCTTGATGTTATTTCGTTTCCTCTGAATAAAATATTCTTAAATTTTATTTTGGTTAGTGGTTTACAAAAGTGAAAAAACAACAAACAGGGTGTTTATTTAAATGGCTGAGAGATGATTCTTCTCTTGCACGAAAGAGTCTAGGCTTTATATAAGAGTTTGAGACTCTTCCTAAGCAGGTAGATTTAGATTTTGCCTCCCAAGTTATGCTAATGACAAGGGATAAAAGAGGAAGAAAATGAAGAGCATGGCTCAGCATACAGGAAGGAGAGGGGAGAAAAGGAAGAAGAAAATGTTGTGTATAGGAGGGCAGAATAAAAGAGACAGAGGCAAGATGAGCCATCTCAGGCATTTCTGGGGATGGGCGTGAAGTTAAGACTGCCAGATCGGGACACAAAGCTAGAAAAGCAATCCCATAAACCCTTGCTTGTCAAAGCATTGCCCACAGACCAGCAGCATCAGCATTCCTGGGGAATTAAAAACACAGCTAAGGGACTTCCCTGATGGCTCAATGGTAAAGAATCTGCCCGCCAGGGCAGGAGACAGAGGTTCAATCCCTGATCTGGGAAGATTCCATACACCTTGAGGCAACTAAGCCCGTGTGCCACAATTATTAAGTTTGTGCCCTAGAGCCTGTGCAACTGCAACAGGGGAGTAGCCCCTGCTCACTGCAAGTAGAGAAAGCCCTCAGGTAACAACGGAGACCCAGCACAGACAAAAATAAATAAATAAAAATTATATATATATTACATATGTACACATATAATATATATATAATGAAACTAAAGTTGGAGAGGTCCTACTGCAACCTCCATTAAGTTTCCATCTTTGCTATACATTAGAATCACCTCGTAGCTCTTTGAAAATGCTAATGTCTTGGCCCAACCCCAGAAATTTTTATTCCAATAGGTCTGAGGCAAGAATCAGAAGATCAATATTTTTATAGTCGTCAGCTGATTCTAACATGCAGTGAGATGGAGAATGATTGCCAGGTTTCAAGACTGATCACAGTTAACCTGCTGCGGAGCTCAATGCAAAGAACATTCTGCACAAGTTCTACGACAGCTATTGCTGAAACAGAAAATGCCCATGGCTGTATTAGTTCCGCCCCCAAGGGAAAGACCGGTAAAATATTTCTGGAAAGGTCAGTGTTTCAAAGGCAATCACATAGTTGCTTTGTAGTGATGAGGGAAAACAAAATTTCTGGGTAAAATGGAACTGTTGCAGTTGTACTGGAGGCAAATTTTATTCCATCATCTAGTTCCTTATCTGGAGAAGGCAATGGCACCCCACTCCAGTACTCTTGCCTGGAAAATCCCATGGACGGAGGAACCTGGTAGGCTGCAGTCCATGGGGTCACTAAGAGTCAGACACGACTGACTTCACTTTCACTTTTCACTTTCACGCATTGGAGAAGGAAATGGCAACCCACTCCAGTGTTCTTGCCTGGAGAATCCCAGGGAAGGGGGAGCCTGGTGGGCTGCCGTCTATGGGGTCACACAGAGTCAGACACGACTGAAGCGACTTAGCAGCAGCAGTTCCTTATCAAGTAGTAGAGAAATTCTCAACTTTTTTTTTTTAACTCTTAGGTATCAGATTGGGAACAAGTACGTCAGGATGCAGGTTATTAGCAATTTAATAGGTTTCTAGTGCTGTGTAACAAACTACCACAAACTTAGCAACTTTAAATAATGCAGATTTATTATCTCACACTTCCCGAGGGTCAGGGTTTCATCAGATTGAAATCAAGGTGTGAGCCATGACTGTGATCTCATCTGACAGCTGGAGTCCTCTTCCAAGTTCACTCACAGTTGGTGGGATTCAGTTTCTTGTGGATATAGGTCTGAAGTCCCAGTTTTCTTTTGGGTTGTTATGAAAACTGCTCTCAGCTTCTAAAGGCTTGCTACCCTCAGATCCTTGCCACAATAGCTCACTCATGGTTATTTGCGTCTTCAAAGCAAGCAGAAGTCTCTTCTGCTTGAATCTGACTTCTTTTAAGGACTCACCTGATTAAGCCAGGCCCACCTACAATAATCTCCCCAATTTAGAGTCAATTGAGGGAATTCCCTGGTGGTTCAGTGGTGAGGACTCTGAGCTTCCAGTGCCAGAGCTCTGGGTTCAATCCCTGGCCAGGGGAACTAAGATTCCATAAGCTGCACGGTGCAGCCAAAAACAAAACAAAACTACAGATTCAATTTAGAAAAAAAAGATAATCTCAATAGATTATACACTTAAATTAGATATAGAAAATCCTTTGACACTAATCCCTGGATTAGTATCTGATTGGACAACTGGGAGGTATGTGCACTAAGGGCAGGAATCTTGGGGACCATCTGAGAATTCTGCCCACCACAGTAGCTCTAGTTCTGCCACTTTATTTTTTCCTCTCAAGCAAAAAATGTAAATTCACTGTCGTCCTCCAACATTTTGAGAATCACCAATGTGGTGTAAAAATTGTTTGTTTGGATTTAAGATACATATACAGTTACAGGTTTCCCGGTAGCTCAGCTGGTAAAGAATCCGCCTGCAATGTGGGAGACCTGGGTTCAATCCTTGGGTTGGGGAGATCCCCTGGAGGAGGGCATGGCAACCCAGTCCAGTATTCTTGCCTGGAGAATCCCCATGGACAGAGGAGCCTGGCTGGCTTCAGTCCACGGGGTCACAAAGAGACAGACACGGCTGAGTGACAAAGCACAGCATAGCATATATTTATAGCTTTGATTACAAAAGCAACACGTTTATTGTGAGAAAAATTCCAAATAACACAGAGATGTCTTATCACACCTAATCCCATTATGGCTGCTGCTGCTGCTGTTGCTAAGTCACTTCAGTCGTGTCCGACTCTGTGCGACCCCATAGACAGCAGCCCACCAGGCTCTGCCGTCCCTGGGATTCTCCAGGCAAGAACACTGGAGTGGGTTGCCATTTCCTTCTCCATTGCGTGAAAGTGAAAAGTGAAAGTTAAGTCGCTCAGTCATCTCCGACTCATAAATATTGTTGGAATTGGCATAGATTCATCCAAGTCTTTTTCAATGCATTTACTAACATTTGTACATATTTCACAAATACATTCATTTACTTTATATCTCCTAGACTAGGTCAAATCATCCAAGCATAGAACCTGATAAACACCATGTCCTTATTCTGCAAAGCTTATATCAAGTCTTATTTGAAATTTATAAAAATTATCGAATATCTCTTTTAATAGACTGGTTTTCTTTGAGGGGCGGGCAGGGATGTACCTGGTCTGTTTGTGCTCACCATCATATTCCCAAAGAATATGAAGCTGAATGAATATATTTTTTTTTAAGAAAAACTGTGGCCATTCTGCACAGCATGCGGGATCTTAGTTCCCCTACCAAGCATCAAACACATGCCCCTGCATTAGAAGTGCCAAGTCTTAACCACTGGACTACCAGGGAATTCTGAAACTGAATGAATGATGCAATCAATGAATGCATGAACAAAGCAAGTATTACAGCAAGTTACTTCTGACTCTTCGTCAATTCACTGTATTTGTGAGACCCCATTGTGTGCCAGGATCCATTCTATGTCCTGACGTGGAATTCTTTCAGTGCTGCTACTATACAGTGTGCCTCATTTATTCAACCAGTGTACTTAGTGGGCTTTTAGATTGCTTCCAATTTTTCATTATTACAATGCCGCTGTAAGCATCTTTATACATTATACCATCGATCAGAAAGGAGGTGCTTTTGTAGAATTAACTCTTAGATGTGAAATTGTTCTTTCAAATGAAAAAATCATTTAAATTTTGGGCCAAATTGCCCTCCAAAAGGTTTACAGTAATTCATACTCCTAAACCTGTCTGTTCTTCTCAGGTATAATCTATCTTACACATATTTAAAATTATATTTTACTTTTATCTATATTTCTTTAACCATTACTTATCTGCCATTTATATTTTTCCCAAGCAGAAATTTGATGGAAAATATACAAACTTTTTCATCATACAACCACGAAAGATATAGTTATGATTCTGCATATGATTCTGCAGAAGTATGGGGAAATAATTAGCTTCAGGATGATCTGATGTTTTTATTTCAAGCCTCTGTAATGTTTAAGAGAATTTGGCATATTTGAGAATTTAACACTGCTATCACTTTGTGATTTCAATTAAAACATAATTGATTAAAGACTGATGCTTTTTACATTGAAAGCTTTATGAATTTGATTAACTTTGTAAAGAGAACTGAAGAAAAATTTGCTGGTTTGGCATTAGAAATTTTTAAGAAAATCAGGTGTATTATGTGTATAAATGTTTACAATCTTTTTAATTTAAATTTATTTAATTAGAGGCTAATTACTTTACAATATTGTATTGGTTTTGCCATACATCAACATGAATCTGCCACGGGTGTACACGTTTCCAATCCTGAACCCCCCTCCCACCTCCCTCCCCATACCATCCCTCTGGGTCATCCCAGTGCACCAGCCCCAAGCATCCTGTATCCTGCATCAAACCTGGACTGGTGATTCGTTTCTTATATGATATTATACATGTTTCAATGCCATTTTCCCAAATCATCCCCCCTGCCCCCCGCCTCTCCCACAGAGTCCAAAAGACTGTTCTATACATCTGTGTCTCTTTTGCTGTCTCACATACAGGGTTGTCGTTACCATCTTTCTAAATTCCATATATATGCATTAGTATACTGTATTCAGCAGATGAATGGACAAGAAAGCTGTGGTACATATACATAATGGAGTATTACTCAGCCATTAAAAAGAATACATTTGAATCAATTCTAATGAGGTGGATGAAACTGGAGTCTATTATGCAGAGTGAAGTATGCCAGAAAGAAAAACACCAATACAGTATACTAATGTTTACAATCTTTTAGTTACTTAAGCTTATAAACTGGATTCCAGGTCTCTCCCACTTTTCAAGTTTGCTTTATGCACTTCACTTTGACAAAAGATCTACCTGTGTTCACTAACCAAAATTAGTCCAAAGAGCATTGTTGTTTTTATGAGAAAAGATGAAAACTGAAAAAGAACATTCAGTTTGTTGTGCAGTGAACTGTTGTAGAGGAAGTGTGTACCCCAAGCAGTGGAGTTCAGTTCAGTTCAGTTCAGTTGCTCAGTCGTGTCTGACTCCGCGACCCCTTGAACCGCAGCACATCAGGCCTCCCTGTCCATCACCAACTCCCGGAGTTTACCCAAACTCATGTCCATTAAGTCGGTGATGCCATGCTTCTTCCCTGGGACTACAGTGAACTCAGCATCAAGCTGCCATAGCTTTGAATTCTCTGTGAACACTGTGCTTTTTCTCGATTTATTTTATGCATCCTTTAGCAAGATGTGACCTAAGGTATAATTACTTCTTCACTTATGCTGTTTTGGCTTCTGAAAGGTTGCATAGGAATTCTCTCTACTTTTGGATAGCAGGGGAAACCTGAAATTGGTTAGGAGAATTTGATGTTACATATTTGTTAAACAAACAGTAATCCAAGAACAAATAAAAGTAGATGTTCATTTTACACAATGAAGGCAACATTATGCAAGAGGCAGAGCAGAAACAGCCTGTAACTCTGTTGGTGGAACAGAACCCTTGCGCTCAAATTGGATCCTGCTCCCCACCCTGCCATGCTCGAGGGATGTGACATAATGAAATGCCTTTATTGCTCAGGCCACTATTGGTAGGGCTTTCTGTGATTTGCAGCTGAACATGTTTCTAACTGAAACAGCCATTAAAATGCAATGTTCCCCAACAGTGGCCTACTGGAAATGGATGAACCAGGAAGGTGGAGGCTGGAAGTGAACCCAGTGAACACTTGGCCAGCATACACTGTGGTGAAGGGCTGAGCAAGGTGCTGGAGGGACAGATGAAGACGGCAGATGAGCTGGTTTGGTGAGGGGATGGATGGTAAGAGCCAGCGGTTACGAGGTGTGAAAGCAATGTTGTAGAGGGCTGCACTCAGGAAGCACCCAAGAAGAGGCTTCAAAATCAGTGTGAAGAATAATAGAAGGCTTTCCAGAAGAGAGGTCACTTGGGCTTGAGTCTTAAAAGATAAAGATAGAAGAAAGCAGAGATTGTCCAGTGAGAGGCAAAGCTTGTGCAAAGGCTCAGAGGAATGGGACAGCACGGTGTGTTGGAAGGCATGGTTTCCTATGGCTAAAGGTACACAGCACAGGACAGTGGTACTGGGGCTGAGTCACTTGCCAGGAGAGCTTATTTAAAATGCAGAGCTTAGGGACTCACCCCCAAGGAACAGGGGTGAGTCATCACACCAAAGGAACTTGCACATTAGCAAGTGTCTGGGAGATTGTGACATAGGTGCCCCAGGTCTACCCTTCGAACCACGCTGGTGTGTTGCTTAAGGGCTTAAACTTGAGTGTCGCACATATCCGAGTTGGAGTCTGATTCCACCACTCACTTGGGGCAAGTTTAAGCTCTCTATGCCTCAATTTCCTTATCTGTTTAAACCACCAAGTTGCTATGAGGTTTAGACAAGAGGAAAATCAAGCACCTAGCACAGTGCCTGGCACATAAAGGGCAGCTCTGTAAATGTTAACCATTAGGATGATTTGGATAAATGGTAGGTGATGAACCTAAAAAAAGAGAGACAGAGACCAAATTATTGTTTTTTGATTTTCTTTATTTATTATCGGCTGGGTCTTCGTTGCTTCGAGGGCTTTTCTCTAGTTGCAGTGAGCAGGGGCTACCCTCTGGTTGCCGGGCGCTGGCTTCTCGTCGTGGTGGCTTCTCTTGCTGTGGAGCTCAGGCTCTCGGGCCCATGTGCTTCGGCGGTTGTGGCACGTGGGCTCAGTAGTTGTGGCTTCCAGGCTCTAGAGCACAGGCTCAACAGTTGTGGCTCATGGGCTTACTTGCTCCACAGCATGTGGGATCTTCCCACATGTTCGATCAGGGATCGAACCCATGCCTCCTGCCCTGGCTGGTGGATTCTTTACCACTGAGCCACCAAGGAAGTCTGAGACCAAATTATTAAAGGGCTTAGATGTTAAGCTAAAAAGCTTATATTCACCATGAAAGCTGTGATAATCATTCTAGGTCATGGGATGATGTGATCAGATTTTGAGAGAGCTTCTTGTGGAAAGATAGTCTGGAAGGAAGCCCTTCCCAATTATAAAGCTACAGCAGTGATCTAAACAGGCAGTGGTAAGGGCCCATGAGAACCAGGGGGTGGGGAGTTGGGGCTCACAGGAGATGTGGAGTCAGTAGGATCTATAGGGATTACAGAATCGATGCAGGGACCATGAAAAGTGAAAGGGACGCATATAAGAGGAACTGCTGATTTCTGAACTGGCAGTCTATGATGGAAAAAAGTTGTTGGTGTCTTGAACAGTGCCTGGGGTCAATGCCTGGCCCAACATGGGTAGATATGATGACTGACGTATGAGAACGATTTCATCAGAGCCGTGAAATAGGAGCTGATGGGCTTATAGAGGAATGGGAATGACAGCGGTGTTGAAATCAAGCAAGACCCTATGGTATTAGCCCACCATCTCCTCCACTTTCCTTCTGTTTGTGGACAAACTTTAGCCAAAGAATAATCAGAGAAGTGAGAAAATGCAGAAACGGAGGAAAGCAGTTCAACAAAACTAAATAATAATGGTTTAGTCATTAAGCGTAGTCAGGGACCTTTAGTTCCATCTCAAGAAGGACTATAGATAATATTCTGACCCATATTCTGTAAGCTGTCTTACAAGTACTGATATACCCACCACGCAGGGGAAGAAGTTAACTATATGATGACCAGACTGTAGCCATAAGCTGCCACAATTCCAAGAACTGACCTCAAGCAAATGGGAACAAACCGACCCTGGAACTGAAGATTAACTGTACTCTACCAAACAGTCAAGATGATCCTGGCCTGACCACTGGTGACCAATTTCAAGATGACTGTCACAGCTGATTGTGCTATTTCTGCATGTAGCCCTCTCCCTCAGCCTACTGGTTGGGCAGGGGTGGGGGGCAGAGGTAGGGAGTTGGCCTTTGGACAGAAGTCTGCCTCCCCCACGCCCCCCACCCCCCACCCACAGGTTGCCAGCATCCAAAATAAAGCATACTTTCCTTTCCACCAAACTTGCCTCTTTATTGGCTTTTGAGTGATGAGTAGCCAGACCCCACTTCTGGTGGCAGTGCAAACAAGAGTTCTTTTTGGACGTTCAGCTGAGAGGGCATGAGGGACAGACAAGAGCTAGAAGACGACAGGGGCCAAGGGAGAGGCTTTCCCCAAGCTAACTGACTACAGGATGCTTGGAGGGAAAAGCCAGCAGTGGAGTTAAAGATGTAGGAGAGATGAGTGATAGAGCAGGATCCGAGGACACCAAGAGGAAGGTACCAAAGCACAGATGCAGGGCTGAGCTGTGTGGGAAGCGAGATAAATACTTCTTCTGTGTATGCAGACACAAATCTGTCTGCTGGTATTTGCAAGTTGGAGGATTCTCTCCCTACTCCTGATCACCTGCCTAGTCTCAGTGAATGCCTCCTCCATCTGTCAAATGGTTTCACCAAGTCAGAGGAGTGGAGGAAACACTTGGGACCAGCACACGTAGGCAACGTGAGAAGGCGCTGATGGATGCTGCCTGATAAGCACTGCTGACAAGCCATCTGCTGCCATTTTTCTCCAGCTGCTCAGCGGCTGTGCTGGGGGAACAAGCACTGACGCAGAACTGGTCCATGTTGTTACCTAGCAGGTGCCATGAGGGACCTGGTTTCACAAAAGCATTGAGAGCTGAGGCCAGAGACTAGCTTTGGAATGATGAACTAACGGCAATAATGAGGATGCCAATGGCAAAATGATAATAACAGCAATATCAGAATAGAAGACTGTAAGCTCCAAATACTGCAAAATTGCACTCATCTCACACGCTAGTAAAGTAATGCTCAAAATTCTCCAAGCCAGGCTTCAGCAGTATGTGAACCGTGAACTTCCAGATGTTCAAGCTGGTTTTAGAAAAGACAGAGGAACCAGAGATCAAATTGCCAACATCTGCTGGATCATGGAAAAAGCAAGAGAGTTCCAGAAAAACATCTATTTCTGCTTTATTGACTATGCCAAAGCCTTTGACTGTGTGGCTCACAATCAACTGTGGGAAATTCTTCAAGAGATGGGAATACCAGACCACCTGACCTGCCTCTTGAGAAACCTATATGCAGGTCAGGAAGCAACAGTTAGAACTGGACATGGAACCACAGACTGGTTCCAAATAGGAAAAGGAGTCCGTCAAGGCTGTATATTGTCACCCTGCTTATTTAACTTAAATGCAGAGTACATCATGAGAAACGCTGGGCTGGAAGAAGCACAAGCTGGAATCAAGATTGCTAGGAGAAATATCAATAACCTCAGGTATGCAGATGACACCACCCTTATGGCAGAAAGTGAAGAGGAGCTAAAAAGCCTCATGATGAAAGTGAAAGAGGAGTGAAAAAGTTGGCTTAAAACTCAACATTCAGAAAACTAAGATCATGGCATCTGGTCCCATCACTTCATGGCAAATAGATGGGGGAAAACAGTGGAAACAGTGTCAGACTTTATTTTTGGGGGCTCCAAAATCACTGCAGATGGTGACTGCAGCCATGAAATTAAAAGACGCTTACTCCTTAGAAGGAAAATTATGCCCAACTTAGATAGCATATTGAAAAGCAGAGATATTTTGCCAACAAAGGACTGTCTAGTCAAGACTATGGTTTTTCCAGTGGTCATGTATGGATGTGAGAGTTGGACTGTGAAGAAAGCTGAGCGCCGAAGAATTGATGCTTTTGAACTGTGGTGTTGGAGAAGACTCTTGAGAGTCCCTTGGACTGCAAGGAGATCCAACCAGTCCATCTGAAAGGAGATCAGTCCTGGGTGTTCATTGCTAAAGCTGAAACTCCAATACTTTGGCCACCTCATGCGAAGAGTTGACCTATTGGAAAAGACCCTGATGCTGGGAGGGATTGGGAGGAGGAGGAGAAGGGGACGACAGAAGATGAGATGGCTGGATGGCATCACTGACTCAATGGACATGAGTCTGAGTGAACTCCGGGAGTTGGTGATGGACAGGGAGGCCTGGCGTGCTGTGATTCATGGGGTCGCAAAGAGTCGGACACGACTGAGCGACTGAACTGAACTGAAATGAAGCTGCAAATAATTTGACTCAGTCTTGGCTAAAACCATAGTTAAAAATCATTAAGTCATAAGCAATCACAAGACTTAATTAGAAGCCTTAGCAGGAAAGACGTTTATTGATACTAATGCAGGTGCTTTTGAAAATAAAAAGCCCTGGATTAGCTGTCACTGGAAAGATGAGAAAACTGAAGAATATTGAAAGTAAGTCATCGTACAGACACACACACGCACAGGACTAGCCAGATAGAATAAAGGTCTTAACACCTAATCTCATTTTCATGAAATTGAGTTTCTGACAGTTCTGTTAGCTGTGATGATTTGCTTTTTAAATGGAGATATCCTAACAAAATGTAATACTTAACCTCAAACAAGCCTGCTTTTCATGTTTGCTGCAAGAAACTGAATTTACTATGTTTGTTATAGAAAATTACATTTGTTAGAATGTTTGTTTTAAGAAACTGGATCTATCATCCATGTTATAAAAATCATTTCAGGGCCTGTGTATATAAACTCACCATCTTTGACCTCATTAACTTGTATTTGTAACTCTACCACTTTCTAAGTGACATCAAATTAGCTGCTTTTGAGAGCAACAAAACACTTGTCTTTACCTTCTTGCTACAGGCCTGTGTGACAAAAATAAATTCCATGATTCTAAAACAAATGCAAAGCATGCTTCTTTGTCAATATCAGAACATTTATTGAGCACTTTGTAAATGCCAGGCACTGTGCCAAGCACCTTTGCATATGTCATCTTAAGCCATCGTCACAACAGCCCTGTGTGGTAGGTACAAGGATTATCCCCTCTTTGAGTTGTTGAGCAGCTTCCCCAACAAAACACCACTAGTCAATTGCATTGTGAAGAGCTGTTTGCCCTGAAGAAGGGCACACTCCTGGGAAAAGACAGCCGCAATAACAACCTTCTATTGACATTTGAGTGTTTTCATAATGGTACTGTGATTAGCAACTTGGATCACAGCACCAGGAGGGTAAGGACCAAGAGGCAAACGTTACAAGGAAAACATCCAAGATGAAAAAGATTTTTCTAGATATAATGCAATATGGGAGAAGGAATTTAAGCACTGGGTAGGAGTTGAAATAGACTGGAGATCTATTTCATCTATTTCTATGGTCAAATAGATATCTATCACCTCTGAGTCCATTATTCTCTTCTTTCTTTGAATTTTCCACTTCTCTCAACTCACCACTCTCTCCCGCTACCTAGTCCAATATACCGGCACATTCAGTCTTTTCTCCATTCAACATTTATTGACCTGCACTGTCCAATATAGTGGTCATTAGCCACATGCAGCTGTGTTAGCTTATCAGAACTTATTAGAAGCAAAACAAAAAATTCAGTTCCAAGGTTGCACTAATCACATTTCAAGTGCTCAATACCCACCTGTGAAAGTTCTATTGGACAGCACTCTTTCAGACAGTTGAGGTAGTGACGGTAGCCACAAGAATGAAAAATCTGAGTTCCTGACCTTGAGGAGTACACAATCTTAGAGAGGAAAATGGAACATCCAGCATTATTTATTAAGAGTAACACACACTGAGCCCTTGCTGCAAAACGGGCACTTTGCTAAGCCCTTTCGGAAATGGCCCTTTAGCTGCATCCTCCTAACACCAGAAATAGGTGCCGTTATTATCCTTATTTTACTGACAGGATGAGATGCAGGTATACCTTGTTTTATTGTGCTTCACTTTTTGCACTTAGAAGCTGTAGACTTTTTCTTCTTTACAAGTTGAAGATTTGTGGCAATCCCACCTACGTCAAGCAAGTCATTTCTCAACGGTATTTGCTCACTTTGTGTCTGTGTCACATTTTGGGAATTCTCACAATATTTCTAACTTTTTCTTTATTTTGTATTTGTCAAGGTGATATGTGCTCTTTGACATTAGTACTGCAAAAAGACCATAACTCATGGAATACTCAGATGATGGTGACAGCGTTTTTTTTAGCAATAAAGTATTTTTACTTTTGGCCACCCTGGCTTGTGGGATTTTAGTTTCCCTACCAGGATTGAACCCCGGGCCCTTTCCAGTGAAAGCTCGGAGTCCTAACCACTGGACCACCAGGGAATTCCCCAGCAATAAAGTATTTTAAACTAAGACATATACAGTTTTTTTTTAGATATAATGCTATCACGCACTTAATAGACTACAGGATTGTGTAAATGAACTTTTATGGGTACTGCTGCTGCTGCTGCTAAGTCACTTCAGTCGTGTCCAACTCTGTGCGACCCCACAGACGGCAGCCCACCAGGCTCCCCCGTCCCTGGGATTCTCCAGGCAAGAACACTGGAGTGGGTTGCCATTTCCTTCTCCAATGCATGAAAGTGAAAAGTCAAAGTGAAGTCGTTCAGTCGTGTCCAACTCTTAGCGACCTCATGGACTGCAGCCTACCAGGCTCCTCTGTACATGGGATTTTCCAGGCAAGAGTACTGGAGTAGCGTAGGAAGACAAAAAATTCCTGTGAGTCTGTTTATTGCTGTGATCTGGAATCCAGTAACTCGGAAGTATGCCAGGTATACTTAACTTGTTCAAGGTGTGTAAAGAGTAATATGGGGCAGCAAGACCAAGGGAACATTGCAGGCCAACAAAGGAAGGTGAGCTAAACGCCATTTGGGGATTTTAAGGAAGGTCAGAAGTAGACAGGGCTTCCCTCATAACTCAGTTGGTAAAGAATCTGACTGCAATGCAGGAGATCCGGGTTCGATTCGTGGGTCGGGAAAATCCCCTAGAGAAGGAAATGGCAATCCACTCCAGTATTCCTGCCTGGAAAATCTCATGGACAGAGGAGCCTGGTGGGCTACAGCCCATGGGGTTGCAAGAGTAGAAACGACTTAGCAATTAAACCACCACCACCACAGAAGTAGAGAAGGATTAAAACCAAATCTGTCTAGACCATGGTTGCTCAACACGTGGGCCACAGATTACCTACATCAGAATTACCTGGGGTGCTCCTTAAAAGTGCAAACCTCCTACACCCCATTAGGAGCCCTGTGGGCCGGGCCTGGGGAACTTTGTTTCAAAGAAGCTTCCTGTCTCCATCTCAGTGCTTCTTTCCTGCTCACTAAAGGAGGTTTCATTCTTTCTGGAGTTTTTTCTCTACTCTTCTCCAGTAGCATATTGGGCACCTATGGACCTGGGGAGTTCATTTTTCAGTGTCATTATCTTTTTGCCTTTTCATACTGTTTATGAGGTTCTCAAGGCAAGAATACTGAAGTGGTTTGCCATGCCCTTCTCCAGTGGACCACATTTTGCCAGAACTCTCACCATGACCCATCTGTCTTGGGTGGCCCTACACGGCATGGCTCATAGTTTCATTGAGTTAGACAAGGCTGTGGTCCATGTGATCAGTTTGATTAGTTTTCTGTGATTGTGGGTTTCATTCTGTCTTCCCTCTGAGGGATAAGGATATGAGGCTTATGGAAGCTTCCTGATGGGAGAGACTGACTGTGGGGGAAACTGGGTTTTGTACTTATGGGCGGGGCCATGCTAAGTAAATCTTTAATCCAATTTTCTGTTGCTGGGCAGGGCTGTGTTCCCTCCCCGTTGTTTGATCTGAGACCAAACTATGGTGGAGTTAATGAATAATGGCAACCTCCTTCCTTGCTGTAAAGAACAATACTACATAGAACCCTGGTATACTAGGTCCATGAATCAAGGTAAATTGGAAATGGTCAAACAGAAGATGGTAAGAGTGAACAGTGAACACTGACATTTTAGGAATCAGTGAACTAAAATGGACTGAAATGGGCGAATTTAACTCAGATGACCATTATATCTATTATTGTGGGCAAGAATCCCTTAGAAGAAATGGAGTAGCCTTCATAGTCAACAAAAGAGTTCAAAATGCAATTCTTGGGTGCAATCTCAAAAACGACAGAATAATCTCTGTTCGTTTCCAAGGCAAGCCTTCAATATCACAGTAATCGAAGTCTACACCCCAATCAGTAATGCTGAAAAAGCTGAAGTTGAACAGTTCTATGAAGACTTACAAGACCTTTCAAAACTGATACCCAAAAAAGATGTCCTTTTCATTATAGGAGATTGGAATGCAAAAGTAGGAAGTCAAGAGATACCTGGAGTAACAGGCAAGTTTGGCCTTGGAGTACAAAATGAAGTAGGGCAAAGGCTAAGAGTTTTGCCAACAGAACGCATGGTTCATAGCAAACACCCTCTTCCAACAACACAAGAGAAGACTCTACACATGGCCATCACCAGTTGGTCAATACTGAAATCAGACTGATTCTATTATTTGCAGCCAAAGATGGAGAAGCTGTATACAGTCAGCAAAAACAAGACCGGGAGCTGACTGTGGCTCCAATCAAGAACTCCTTATTGCCAAATTCAGACTTAAATTGAAGAAAGTAGGGAAAACCACTAGACCATTCAGGTATGACCTAAATCAAATCCCTTACGATTATACAGTGGACATGACAAATAGATTCAAGGGATTAGATCTGACAGACAGTGTGTCTGGAGAACTATGGAGGGAGGTATGTGACGCTGTATAGGAGGCAGGGATCAAGACCATCCCTAAGAAAAAGAAATGCAAAAAGGCAAAATGGTTGTGTGACCAGGACTTACAAATAGCTGAGAAAAGAAGAGAAGCAAAAGGCAAAGGAGAAAAGGAAAGATACACCCATCTGAAAGCAGAGTTCCAAAGAATAGCAAGGAGAGATAAGAAAGCCTTCCTCAGCAATCAGTGCAAAGAAATAGAGGAAAATAATAGAATGGGAAAGACTAGAGATCTCTTCAAGAAAATTAGAGATACCAAGGGAACATTTCATGCAAAGATGGGCACAATAAAGGACAGAAATGGTATGGATCTAACAGAAGCAGAAGATATTAAGAAGAGGTGGCAAGAATACACAGAAGATCTAGACAAAAAATATCTTCACAACCCAGATAATCATGATGGTTTGATCACTCACCTAGAGTCAGCCATCCTGGAATGTGAAGTCAAGTGGGCCTAAGGAAGGATCACTACAAACAAAGTTAGTGGAGGTGATGGAATTCCAGTTGAGCTATTCCAAATCCTAAAAGATGATGCTGTGAAAGTGCTGCACTCAATAGGCCAGCAAATGTGGAAAATTCAGCAGCAGCCACAGGACTGGAAAAATCTCAGTTTTCATTCCAATCCCAAAGAAAGGCAATGTCAAAGAATGTTCAAACTACCACACAGTTGCACTCATCTCACATGCTAGCAAAGTAATACTCAAAATTCTCCAAGCTGGGCTTAAAGAGTGCGTTTACTGTGAACTTCCAGATGTTCAAGCTGGTTTTAGAAAAGGCAGAGGAACTAGAGATCAAATTGCCAACAACCGCTGGGTCATCGAAAAAGCAAGAGAGTTCCAGAAAAACATCTACTTCTGCTTTATCCAACTACACCAAAGCCTTTGACTGCGTGGATCACAACAAACTGTAGGAACTTCTTAAAGAGATGGGAATACCAGATCACCTTACCTGCCTCCTGAGAAATGTATATGCAGATCAAGAACCAATAGTTAGAACTGGACATGGAAAAACAGGCTGGTTCCAAATTGGAAAAGGAGTACATCAAGGCTGTATATTTTCACCCTGCTTATTTAACTTATATGCAGAGTACACCATGCAAAATGCCAGTTGGATGAAGCACAAGCTGGAATCAAGATTGCTGAGAGAAATATCAATAACCTCAAACACACAGATGACACCACCCTTAGGGCAGAAAGAGAAGAACAACTAAAGAGCCTCTTGATGAAAGTGAAAGGAGTAGAGTGAAAAAGTTGGCTTAAAACTCAACATTCAGAAAACTAAGATCCTGGCATCTGGTCCCATCACTTCATGGCAAATAGATGGGGAAACAGTGGAAACAGATTTTATTTTCTTGGACTGCAAAAATCACTGCAGATAGTGACTGCAGCCATGAAATTAAAAGATGCTTGCTCTTTGGAAAAGCTATGACCAACCTAGACAGCATATTAAAAAGCAGAGACAATACTTTGCCAGCAAAGGTCCATCTAGTCAGAGCTGTGGTTTTTCCAGTAATCATGTATGGATGTGAGAGTTGGACTATAAAGAAAGCTAAGCACTGAAGAACTGATGCTTTTGAACTGTGGTGTTGGAGAAGACTCTTGAAAGTCCCTTGGACTACAGGAGATCAAACCTGTCAATCCTAAAGGAAATGTTCATTGGAAAGACTGATGCTGAAGCTGAAGCTCCAACACTTTGGCCACCTGATGAGAAGAACTGACTCCCTGGAAAAGACCCTGATGCTGGAATGATTGAAGGCAGGAGAAGAAGGGGACGACAGAGGATGAGGTGGTTGGATGGCATCACCGACCGAAGCATCATGAAAATGTGCTTCAGCAAACTCCAGAAGTTGGTGATGGACAGGGAAGCCTGGCGTGCTGCAGTCCACGGGTCGCCAAGAGTCGGACACGACTGAGCGACTGAACCGAAAGGAGTTTTCAGCATCACTGGTTCAGGCCAAGGTCCCGTTTATTCCCCCTTCTTTCTCTTGCCTTCGACCTGACTATGGATTTAGGCTGGAGGCTGCGCTGCGTAACCTCGGGCAAGCCTCTCAAGAGTCTCAGTTTCCCGGCACATAACACGGGGAGCCCGGCGGGCCCGCGGCGAGGCTGCCTGGAGGCCTCGCACGTCAGCCGCCTGGCGCACAGTAGGCGCCCAGCAAGCGCGAGCCCTGCCGGGCGGCCCGAGTCCCGTCCCTCTCGGCCGGCCCGGGCTGCCTACCCTCGCAGATCTGCTCCCACAGGTTCTTGCTGGGTAGGTCCGAAACCTGCACCGGCGAGGCGGGCAGATCGAGGGGCTCGGGAGACACTACGGGCACTGGCGTCCTGGCAGTGATGGACGACTCGTTGGAGACTGTCCCTTCCAAGCGCTGGGCGGTTCGGCCCACAGGTCCGGGCGCCGCCATGGCCGCCGTTTCCACGGCAACCGCGCGCCCAAAAAGGCCGCGACCCGGAAGAAACCGTCTCTTGCGGGGACGGGCCAGCGAGTCGAGATTGACTTCCGGGTCACGGCGGCGCGGGCTTTCACGTGGAGGCGGGGAACATTGGCCTTTGGGTGAGTTCGGATAGCGCGTCGTGGGCGGGACGGAACCAGGAGTGCAGACTGGGTCTGGGGATTTGCGCGGCGATCCGAGGGACCGGACAAGGATGACTTACACCCTCAGATCCACGTTCCTCTCGTCGCCGGTCTGAGGCGCCATCTTCAGGAAGTTCTCCCGCCTTGGAGCGGACCTGGGACCCGGCGTAATCCCTCCCTCTGTGCGGAAACCTTGGTGCGGTCGGGTGTTTGAGGGTACAGTCTCCCCTCGCGGCTCCCTTGCTTCCTGTTAGTGAGCCTGCGGTGGGAGTTGGGTTTTGGAGCACGGGCTCCGAAGTTCTGCGGGCTAGGTTCGAATCCTTGTTTTATCCCTTGCTGGCTTTGGGACGCAGGGCAAGTGAATTAAAGTCTCCAAGTCTCGGTTTGCACGTCTCTGAGATGGGTTATTTACACCGATCCTCATGGGGCTTCTTCGAGAATTTAAAAGCGCTTTTGGAGAAAGCATTTTGCGTTCGCAGGAGACGCTGTAAGGTTTATTTCCTCTTCCCTTCTTGAAGGAATGAATACACTTCGGATGTCGGGTTTGAAGGGAAGGCTCTTCTTCACTGCCGAAGAGGACAGTGCTGCAGTGTTTTAAACGGAGATAGGAAGAGAAAGGGATTAATTTGGCGACCAACTCCCTTTGACTTCTTCATTGTTACGGCTCTCTAGACCACTCCTCCACTTGAGGCGCCCTTGACTCCACCCTCTCCGGTTTGGCACCTTCTCCCTCTCCTTTGCAGGCCCCTCTTCCTCTGCCCACCCATTTAAACGTTAGTATTCTCTGAGGTTATGTCTCAGGCTCGTTCTGTTCAAAGCTTATATACCATCCATATATTTCTGAATGTATTTCACCCATATCAGCCCAGTCACCTCTGAGCCTCAGACTCATACAGCCAGCTGTCCACCAACATCTCCCCATGGATGTCTCAAGGTGTCTGGCGTCACAGAGAGTCAGACGTGACTGAGTGACTGAACTATTCCAACCAGCCTGTTGCCTTCAGTCACCTCTCCGCAGTCACCTTACACTTCAGTTTTTTTGTCTTAGGTCTTAGCATTTCCATCCTGTGCTTGCCCAAGCTGGAAACCTCTTCAGAAAGTTTGCTGGCAACTAGTAGGCCAGATTTAATGACCTCTCTTACTCTGACCTTACCACTGTGCTTGCTTTTATCACATGTATCACTGTTAACACAACTCTTTTCCATCCACACTTACTTGCTTCTTGATGGCAGGGTCATCTTTTGTTCATCCGTGTGTCTCTAGCATCCCTTCCTTCATTCAGTGAGCATCTACTGAGCACCCACCCTGCTAGGTACAAAGCTGGGCCCTGGGAATACAGCAGAAAGCCAGCCAGCCAGCCAGGAGGAAGCGTGTGGTTGATCCCTCAGATCTCCAGGTGCTATAGGAGCCAATTATGAGTAAACTTGAGCTACAGAACAGGGCTGGCCTGGCTCTTTGAAACAGTTTAGAGTGAGGCATGCCCAGCCTCTGGGCTCTGAGGCTGAGGAAAACTGAAGCAGCTCCTGGCCTTTCCTGCCCACTGTCCAAAGCTCCTGTGAGGAGCCATTTGTTTCTGGATTCCCTGAGTGTCTCCATGTCATCTAGTCCAGGAAGCAGGACCTGGGCTGGTGACTGGAGTGAGAGACTAGTCCAACTGGAAGCTGAAATGTATTTG
Organism: Bos grunniens; assembly: GCF_055505025.1. NCBI lineage: Eukaryota > Metazoa > Chordata > Mammalia > Artiodactyla > Bovidae > Bos > Bos grunniens. The sequence continues at coordinate 25,481,108 of NC_141189.1, forward strand.
AGGGCCCACCCAGCGCCCTCTCGTAGGTGCCTCCATGACAGCCTCCCTCCAAAAAAAAAAGCTGAGCATTCAAGGTCATTAAATGTTGCCAATTTGTTTGAAAAATTAAAAACATTGAAACAGGCTTGTAGACTGGATATGGCTCCCACCACCACCTGTGAGCCTTTGATCTCATCTGGTTCATTGCCTCTTATGGATGGGGAAACTGAGGCCCAGAGAAGCCACTGTTGGGTGGCAAGACTACATGAATCACCATTTGAACACAGCCATTCTGAGCCCCAACTGGGGCTCCTCACCATACCTCACTTTTGCTCTCATTCTTAGGAAGGTAATTAGAAGAGAGTTACCCTAGGTGTAGGCTGGGGCAGTTAATTTCCAGATGCAAAGCAACAGAGCTCTTCAGATGAAGCAAGGGTTAGTGATATCACAGTTACTACCTCTGGTGAGAATCAGCAAGAAGAGTTAACCTAAGATTCCTGTCCCCTTCATCCAGTAAAAGGTAAGACACCAGGGGCAATGCCTGGCCTGTGGCTTGAGTGCAGGTGTTTCAGTGGCTGGCACAGGGTCCGTTTCTGTGGAATGAATGATTAGGCTTAAGAGGCTTGAGGAAGGGGGTTAGGAAAGCAATCAACAATCTGCCAAGCACTTTCCATGGATTATTGTTTATTCTTTCCAACAGCTCTCTGAGAAAGGACAGGTTATCTCCTTTTCAGATGGGGAAGTTAAGGCCTGGGGAGGATAGGTGATTGACTTAAGATGAGGGAGCAACATGGATTTATTTGAACCTGAGGCTGTCAGGATTTAAACTCCTGGGGGTTTCCTAGTAGTAAAGAACCTGCCTGCCAACGCAGGAGACCTAAGAGACTCAGGTTCGATCCCTGGGTTGGGAAGATCCCCTGGAGAAGTCATGGCAACCCACCCCAGTATTCTTGCCTGGAGAATCCCATGGACAGAGGAGCCTGGTGGGCTACAGTCCATTGGGTCACAGAGTCGGACACAACTGAAGCCACTTGGCATGCACTGCTTCTTCCATCGTATTTCCCTTTGCTCCCCAGGAGTCGTGCCCATTTTCCTAGCCCCTAACCTTTCAGACCATCCACTCCAAGAAGCGTGACTCACGGTCATACCTAGTGGAGTTGTACTCAAGGCCACTTCACGTGGGATAATTAGGACCTTTTTTTTTTTTTTTTCAGGAATGATCACTAAGGCTCACAAAGGAGAGGTGGGCCTTGGGCTCCCAGAGAAAAAGAAGAAGAAAAAGAAAGTGGTTAAAGAACCAAAGACTCAATACTCAGTTTTAAACAGTGACAATTATTTCGCAGAGGTTTGTCCAAGAGCCACACCACCCTTGAAGGGTGTGATCCAAGAACAGGCACCCAGAATGCCTCTCGTGAAGAAAAAGAAGAAAAAGAAGGGTCACAGCACCATCTGTGAGGAGCACCTTGAACCTGAGATCACATTACGCGCTGGACGGACTGAGCGGTCACGCAGCCCCAGGACGCAGGCACTTGGTCTGTCTAAGTCCCTCAGTGCAGAGAAGAGGAAGTCCATGTCCCCTGGCTCAAGGGTGAAGACCTCTCCAGACCCCAGACAGGACGAGGAAGTGACCCGAGTTGGCAAGAAGCTCAAAAAACACAAGAAGGAGAAAAAGGCCAAGGAAGCTACAGCTTTCTCAGGCAGGGATCCTTGGTTCTGCGAGGCTGGGAATACAGTGTGTACTCACTCAGTTGGGAAGGATGGCGTCCGGGAGCAGGCAGCCTTGGGACAGAAACAGAAGCAAGGGAGTCCCAGGGAACACAGCGTGAAGATGAAGAAGAAGAAGAAGAAAATCCACTGGGAGGGAGATCCCCCACTGGGGCACCCTGAGTGCTCCTGGTCCCTGGAGAGCAGCCCTACGAAAGGAAGTAAAAAGAAGCCAGTCAGAGTTGAAGCTCCAGAATACATCCCCATAGGAGATGGCTCCAGGGCCTCTGTGAAGAAGAAAGTGAAGTCCAAGAAAAGGGTGGAGCAGGCAGACACTGAGGAGCCAGCTCTGAATAGGAAGAAGAAGAAGAAGAAGAGGCAGCAGAGTGAAGTAGCAGAGGAGCCTTGGGAACAGGTAGGCTTTCCTTCAGAAGCCAACTGCTTGGGGAGAATAAGCATGGAAGTTCGGAGTGTGTTCGTGTGTGTAATCAGTCAGGAAAAGGGGATTTATTGACACAGATAACTAGAAAGTTTGATAGCTGTCTAGCTTCAGGTATGGCTGGATCTGGGCACTAGTGTAATATCCTCAGTAGTACAGGTATATATCCCTTGCTATTGAAACTTCACCCAAGTTTTCACTATTCTGCACTCAGGGTCTGGATTAATAGGATTAAGTTTTTGAATTATTAATAGGATTTAATTAATATTAATTATTAAAATTTTATTAATAGGAAAAAGTTTTTCAGATCAATTCCTCTTTCTAAACTCTTACTACTTGCTATCTAAAGCTCAGGACCCAAATAGTTCCTGAGATAATACGATGTCCAGAGCTATCTGAGCTCAAGATCCACAGTTTAGGGATCAAATTAAATTTGGATCCCAGAAGATGCCTATGTGGCTTTTCCTCGCTCTGGCCTTTGTATCTTTATATGCTGGTTTTAGTCTCAGGCTCCTCCCCACCCCAACCCCGAGGTGAGACGGTCCCAGCACCTCCAGGCTTTCATCATAGTAGTTAAGCCACCGGCACAGGGAGAAGGGCAGCCCCTCCAAAACGGTTACAGGAAGCGTCCTGGCACTGCTCTCCCAGCTCTCCATTGGGTCGCACAAACCAGAAGCCCTGGTCTGAAGCCCGTGGGCAGAGGCTGACAGCGTCCGTCCCACTGGCACCCCGCTGTCCAAAGCTGGGGGGAGGTGGTGGTCCTGTTACCGGGAGAAAGGGGAGGGATGGCCACCTGGTGGAGACGGCAGAGATGTGCTGTCCATCCAGACCAGCTTCCGGGATGGGGGCGGGGAGGGAGGGGGTGGGCTGAGCACAGGGGCCCAGGGGTGATGTGAGCGAACAGAGCCCTCCAGGGCTCAGCACATGGGACTTGGGGGGCCAGGCAGAGCACACCCGAAGCACGGAAGTGGCAGTTGTCACTGCTGAAGACCTCGTGGAAAGTGGCCACCCCAAATCTCACTGTCACAGGGTCTGCAAGGGGCTGAGGTCACTGAGAGAGCGTGGCCCATGCAGGCCCGGCAAGGACACCGTGTGCGAGCTGAGACCTGTGAGGGGCCGGCTGAGCCCGGGGAGCAGCAGGTGCGGAGACCTGGGAGGAGCAAAGGGGCAGGGGTGGCAGGGGCTGGGACTGCTGGGGCCTGGCTGACTGCAGCAGCTGCAGGGGTCTGGATTTTCATGTAAATAAGATGGGAGCCCCGGGAGGGTTTGGGAGGATGGGGTGGTGTGGTCCAGGTGTGGTGGTTTTACTACGTTTTAATTGAGATAGAGCTGACATAGGGCATTCTGTAAGTTCAGGATGTCCCTGAGCTGCTGTGTGGAATGGACCGGTGTTGGGGGTGGGGAAGCAGCGGCAGAGCCTGTCCTAGTGGTTCAGGCAGGAGAGAAGGTCCTGACTGGAGCTCGGAGTTGGGGGGCGTGGGGCATGGTATTGAAGAGGGGACTGGGGGGATTCAGGTTCGCTGCAGGGCCGCCATCCCCTGCCTCTGCCCGCCCCTCCCCCACCATCAGTGGGGCCCTGGCCTTGCTCCTGGCTGGTTTGGCATCACCTGGGAAGTGAGGTGTCGTCTGGCAGGGAAGGTCGCACTCTCGCCTTGAGTCAGGAGATCTGGGTTAGTGTGAGTCCTGTCCCTGAGCTGTGCGGTGACCTCGTGATAGCCCCTTCACTGCTCTGAGCCTTAGTTTCTTCATCTGGCAAATAGGTCAGTGCCACAGTTCTGAGGCCAGAATTGGGGAGCGTGGTGGAAGAGAAGGGCTTTGCAGGTAGCTGAGTGGTCAAGAATCCACCTGCCAATGCAGGAGATGTGGGTTTGATCCCTGGGTTGGGAAGATCCCCTGGAGTTGGAAATGGCAACCCACTGTAATCTTCTTGTCTGGAAAATTGCATGGACAGGGGAGCCTGGTAGGCTACAGCCCATAGGGTCGCAAAGAGTCCGCTACGACTTAGCACTGGTGGAAGAGAGGGGAAAGCAGGTGTTCTGGCGGGGGTGGGGGGCTGGGAGAGGGGTGGTGCTGCTGTCTTCCATCTTTTCTGGACTCGCACAGTCTCACCTGCTGGGCTGCCCCAGTGGAGGCCATGGTCCACTTGAGCCTTACTTCCTCCGCCTTCTCTGCAGGAGCCCGACACGGACTTGGAGGTGGTGTTGGAAAAGAAGGGCAACATGGACGAGGCGCACATAGACCAGGTATGGGCGGTCCCCGTCATCCCCCACCTCCCCCAGACCCCCAGAAACAGGCTTGCCTCCTAACTGGCCACAGGAGCCTGGTCCCAGAGGCGCTGGGGATTCCACGGGCCCCCAGGCCGGCCTCTGCCCCATCTGCAGGGGCAGGGAGCCTGTGGCTACCCTTAATGCTGGGAGAGCCCTTGACTGCCACGGCCTTGGCTGAGGAGCATCTGGTCCTGCAGCATCCCAGGCTGAGGTTGTCCTACTCCTAACTGCCGCAGGGGGAGGAGGGGACGTGTCCCCAGAACCCACAGGCTGGGCAGGGGAGACAGTCTCTGCCTGGCCCATGTGCCACCTCCTAGGCTCCTTGCAGCAGCGTTTTTTTTTTTTTCAACTTTATTTAAATATAATTGACATACAATAATTACACATATTTAAGGTGTACAGTTTGATGAGTTTTAACATATGTATGCATCTAGGAAACCAGTAAGCAATTAAAATAACGAACATACCCACCGTTTCCAGAAGTTTCCTCGTGCCCCTTGGTAATCCATCCCACCCTTCCCCATCCCCGGGTAACTGCTTCTACTCTGTCACTGTGAATTAGTTTATGTTTTCTAGAATTTGTATATAATTGGGATTATACAGCAGTGTTCTTTTTTAAACAGGCTTCTTTCACTTAATCATTTTGAGATTTATCTATATTGTTGCATGTATCAATAATTTATTCGTTGTTATTGGCTGTCCAGTATTCCTAGTTCTATTTGTTTTGATGTTAAAAACATTTTCAGTTCTCAACTGAATTGCCTAGATTGCCTTTGGCAAAAATCATTTGACTCTGTGTGTGTCTGATGTGTGGTGTGACTCTATTTCTAGGCTCTCCATTGAGATTCACTGCTCTGTATGTCTGTCTTTACACCACTACCTCGTTGTCCAGATTACTGTAACTGTATAATAAGTCTTCAAGCACGTAGTGTAAGTCTCTAGCGTCATTCTTTTTTAAGTTACTTTGGCTATTTCATGGCCTTTGTGATTCTATATAAATTTTAAAATTAACTTGTTGAGTGCTACCAGAAAATACCGCTGGGTTTTTTATTAGGATTGCCTTGACTTTTTAGACTAATTTGGAGAGAATTAACATCTTAACAGTATGAAGCCCTGTGACCCATAAGCATGGCATCTTTGTCCATTTGTTTAGGTGTTCTTTAATTTCTCTCAGTAATGTTTTATGGTTTTCAGTGTACAGGTTCTACACATCTTTTGTCAAGTTTTCCTTAATTATTTTATATTGTTGGTGCCGTTGTAAATAGTATTTTAGTTCAGTTTTCCATTGTTGCATATATTGCTAGTCTGTAGAAATATAACTCTTGTACAGAAGCTTTAGGATGGGTGGTTTTATTGTGGACCAGCTTCTGCTTTTATCATGCCCAGATCCTATGTGGGAGCCGGACTTTTGGAATTGGATATTTTGTGATCCTGGACCCCAAGGCTTATCAGAACAGCATAGTAAATAACCACATAAATGTGGCCTTGGGCCATTGCTGGCGAGGTGACCTTGGCAGTCACCAGCCTCACGACCCCATGTAGGGAGCTGTGACGACCAGACGAGGCCGCACTGGGGAGGCGCTTAGCAAGGGCTTGCCCAAGATCTGTGCTTAGTAAGCGGGAGCCATTCACCTGCCTGTGTCCTCAGGTCGCGTCAGGGAGGGACTGCTGGACAGAAGCCGCAGGGTGTGAGGTGGGCACAGCCTGGGGGTGGCCCCGCTGCTCCAGGAGAGAGAAATGGAGGAGTGCTGGCAAGCCAGCCGTGTACGAGGAGGGAGGCCTGCCAGATGTTTCATGGAGAATTCCCAACCTGATGCCTTTGGGGCCCTTCTCCCTGGAGGAGGAGCAGAGAGGATCAGTAGGTTGCTGCTGCCAGAGCCCGCTCCAAGGCCTGGCACAGAGCACGGGCCTCCCAGAACCAGGAGCGCCCCAGCCTCCTGCAGGGCAGAGTCTCTGGGGGCGGGGAGGCCCAGCCTCCTGCAGGGCATAGTCATTGGCGGCGAGCGGGGAGGCTGAGCTGCAGGGGCTGGTGGGGCCTCACAGAGAAGACAGGTGGGCACTGACTCGTCTAGGCCCAGCCCCTGCCCGCCTCTTCTCCCAGGTGTCCCAGCCACTCACATGCCACTTGTCCATGCAAAGCTCACCAGCCACCTCTTTGCTTCCTATGAATCTGTGCCTGTTAAATACTTCACAGTTTCTAAGAAAACTGTTTTGGGTGACAGATGGCCTCAATGTAAGTGAAGCTTTCTGCCTCACCTCTATTTCTCCTGTAAAAAGTTCATTATGTTAAAAAAAAAAAAGGTGGGGGAAGCAACCTGAAATCCTACGACCTAACAATAATCGCTGTTACCGCTTTGTTGTTCTGTTCTTCCAGGCTTTTCCTTTGTAACAGTATACCTGTGATCTCAGAGCAGCATGCAGTCATGCGCCGTATACTGTTCTTTTCACTTTTATCACTTAGCAGGTGAACTGCTTTCTGCTTCACTGAGTGCACATCCACTGAAGTTCCACATGGTTCCCCGCTGGCAGCTTGACTCCCCTGGAGGAATCTGCTATCACTTTCTCTTTCATCACTGCAGCTGCCACTCGACTTTGTTTTATGTAGTTTTGAACTACATAAACAGTCACCTCGTTTCAGCCTGTGGCAGATGAGAAGAGAGGAGGAAAGGCCACAAACTCGGGGCAGCTAAATTACAACTGAACCCTTGGGGGGAAGGGGCAGGCCCTCGAAGCTTCTGTATCCAACTGCAGCATCATTAGTGCGCTGACTGTGGCCTTGAGCTGCTCTGCTCACAGTGTGTGAGCTCCCTGCTGTGCCGGGGGCTGATAGTCTTACGTTCCGTACCACAGTTCATTGTGAGAGCGGGGGACTCTCACACCAACCAGTAAGTCCCTGACATACTCAGTGTCCTGCAGTTCAGCTCAGTCTGCCGCTGTCTGCCTGGAGATACTGTCAGATCCCTCAGCTGAAGGGCTCAGTCCCACCAGACTGCTCCCCACCCCCACCCCCCACATTCAGATGTCAGTCTTAAGCCAGGTTGTCAGCTGTGCCTCAGACCAACCAGCTACAGATCAGAGGTTCCAAAGACTTCCTCCTCGGGTTCAATTAATGTGCCAGAGCAACTCAGAACTCACAGAGGCACTTTACTCGATAGATCACTGGTTTATTCTAAAGGGATATAACTCAGGGGCAGCCGGAAGAATGAGATTCACAGGGCAGGGGGCTTGGAGCTGCCATACCTCCCACAGTCTGCAGCAGAACAAAGCTGCCTGAGATACCACCAGATCCCTCAGGTGAAGATCCCTTCAGTCTCCCCCCGACTCCCACCGCATCTCTGTCCTGGCTTTGAAGCTCAGAGGAAACTGTCTGTCTCATTGCTCTCTTCCCTTTCCTTTCCTTTGCTCAGGTGAGGCGAAAAGCCTTGCAAGAAGAGATTGATCGTGAGTCTGGTAAAACGGAAGCTTATGACACCAAGAAGTGGACAGTAAGTTCACCACTGGGCTCTTTGAGGGGTGCTCCAGCGTCCCACCCACCTCCTTCTCACCTTGTGGAGTGGAGGGACAGGAGGCCGAGTCCATCTGGCCCAGGGGCAGCCCCATCCCGCCATCTGGCTCCCTCTCCACAGAGCTCGTCCTCAGCTCATTTCCTTCCTTCTGCAAGAGGCGCTTGCCTCCCTCCTGGAGAGCTGGCTGCTTGAGATAAGCTGCCTGGACCTTTGTCTCCTCCTCTGGATGGGCAGGATGTCCTGGGCACCAGTTTCTTGGGGCACATGATGGCGAGCCCTTCCCAGCAGTGGGCGGTGCCCTCAGAAGGCTGCTGACACAGATGGAGGGGGCAGAGGTGGGGGTGTGTGTGGCAGGCCTCTGGTCCAGTTGGAATAGGAAATTTCCAAACCAGGGCTGAGGAGATGGGACAGGAGAGTGTATAGCATGGGGCACGTGATCTGGCTGAAGCGGGGGATGGGAGGGTGTGGTGGGCACTGCTGGAGGGTATGTGTGTGGGGAAGCAGGGAGCTGGTGTAGAAGGCTCAGTGTGCAGGCCTGAGGCCTAGGAGGGGGCAGAGGGGAGGGAAAAGAACTTGTTAACAGACGTGGATCTGGGGGAAGAGGATCCAGATGACAGGAAGGCGTGTCTGCTTGTGCTGTTTGAAGCTTTCATAGCGTAACACAGAAAAGGACAGTTGATTTGAATCTAAAGACCCGAGATCCGTTCTGAGCTCAGCCACTTTCTGTAGCTATGAGACTTGAGCAAGTAACTTCCCTCCTGTGACCTTCAGTTTCCACACCTGTAAAATGGGACTGGTGCCCTGGCCCAGCGGAGTATGGAATGCGGCTTGTCGCATGTCGTTCCTCTAGGGCCTCCTTTCTCTCCATCCACTTGAGCTGGGCAGAGCTGATACGATTCCATGATTGAATGAGGAAGGTCAGAAGCAGGCCGGCGCCACCCCGAGCCGCAGCCCAGCGGCTCCACTGGTGGGCCTGACCACAGGGGCTGCTCGGGGGCTGGGGTCCTCCGCACATGCTTTAGTGGCACTGCCCCAGGGCCCAGGGCCACTTGCCTGCTGAGGCACACGGTGGGCATGTGAGACCGGGTCCCCTCCAGGAGCTGGCTCCCAGGACTGGTCAGCCTCTGGCAGCTCTCTCCTCAGACCGAGCGTGAGGTTGTCAGATGTGGCCTTATTCTAGAAATTGAAGGCCTGGGAAGCTGTCTTTGGTCCTGTATTGGGGCCACTGTGAAGCTGGGGGAACTTGTCACCAGTTCACTCAGGGCAGCTGTAGTGATGACTGGTTCCTATTATTCTCTCAAAGCTGACCTAGAATTAAGAGCTCCGCTAGCGTTTGGCTTACAAGCGGAAAGTTCCCGGGTGGCACGGAGGTCAGCAGTCCTGGTGGGGTGGGTGGTAGGAGGTGGGGTAGAACAGCCAATTCTTGAGGATTTAAAACCAACCAGGAATCCTGCTCTGGGTTGTTGGTATCAAGTCTGATCTGAGCCTCACTGAAGCCCTGTCGGGGATGGGGGGAGTGTTACACCCCCACTTTATAGATGAAGACATTAAGGTTCAGAGAGGTTAAGTAACTTGACCGTGGTAACACAGGTGGGGTTTGATCCTGAGTCTTCAAAGTCAGTCTTCATGGGGTTTCTTTGGGAAGAGAGTTTCTTTGGGAAGGGAGTCTTCTGTCGGGCCACGTCTCCAAGGTGCTGTTTTGCATTTTCTCGAACATGGGTGATTAGTGCATGGATGGTAGAGTGTTCTGGAGAGGAATTGGAACCCCAGGTTCCTGGGCTGACTCTGCCTCCGACTCCTGTGACCCTTTACTTCTCCAGGCCTCCATGGCTTTCCTGCTAGAAAATGCAGTGCTTCTGCGAAGATAAATGCATTTCAGACTCCTGCTTGCGCTCTCCACTTCCACCTTAGGCTGACGGATGAGTAGCTAGCTGGTGAGGTGTGTCGAACTGACTGCCATGAACGGGGGAGAAGGAGTTAAGCAGACAGGCAGCTCAGTGTGAAAGGTGGCTTTGGTGAGGGCCAGACCCAAGACGCAGTTCCAGCAGGATTACTGAGTAGGCCTGAGTCCCCTCCAGCTGCAGACCTCCATTTCCTCATCAGTGGAGTGGGAACCTACAGCACTCCTCACAGGGCTCTGGTTGGAATTAAGAAGTAGTTCCAGTAAGCCTTTGATCATCTGGATCCTCCCTGGCTGGGGACTGGGGAAAGACCAGGCTTTGGAAGCCAGGAGAGTAACCACCTGTTTTCTCTTACCACAGGGAACCCAGTTTGGCCAATGGGATACTGCTGGTTTTGAAAATGAGGAACAGAAACTGAAATTTCTCAAACTCATGGGTGGCTTTAAAAATCTGCCCCCTTCCTTCAGTCGCCCCTCTCCCACGGTGGCCAGGCCCAACATGGCTCTCAGCAAGAAGGCGGCCGACACCCTGCAGCGGAACCTGCAGCAGGACTACGACCGGGCCCTGAGCTGGAAGTACAGCCGGGGGGCCGGCCTCGGCTTCTCCACCGCCCCGGCCAAAGTCTTTTATATTGACAGGAATGCATCCAAGTCAATCAAGTTTGAAGATTAAACTCTGCTGTCTCGTCCCCCAAGTCACCCAACATTGCTTTTATTGTTCTGTCAGGCAGATGGAAGCCATAGGACAGATGTCTCGAATCGAACTCCTGCGAAGACTAAGGACAACTGTGTTGATGTGCTTGGACAGACTGGGGTGAGGGCAGCTCCCTTCAAGAGCAGGAGAACGTGTCGAGTGGCTACTGTTTTCCGTGTGACGCTTCCATTCCTGCTGAAGACAGTGTAACTAGCAGTAGCTCACACTTACCGAGTGCTTTCTGTGTGCCAGGCACTTACCTGTCTCCCCTGCATTCATGTATTTGATCGTCATGATTCTGAAACAGGTGCTATTATTATCCTCATCTTAGGAAATGGGGTTCTGGGATGAGGAAACTGGGGTTTAGGGATAGAGTAATAATACTGCCTCGGGTCACTCAACGAGGAAATGCCAAGTGCACTTTTGTGCCCCAAGGCCTGTGTCAACTATTCCCTACACTGAATGTCCCCTCTAGGGAATTTCACCCAAATACTCATTGGGATTAAAATGTCTTGATTGAAGAAACAGAGGCATATTACATGTCTACACCTCAAACAGGAAGTAGGATTAATGTAAACGGGCAAGAGCAAGCTTGTTTTCCCTCACCCTGGTTGGAGTAGTCACAGGCAGAGAGGATTCCCACCAGATGTGGCTGAGCTGCCTCTGCTGCTGCGAAACTGTTTCTAAACCCATCTTGCCTTCTGCAGTCTGTGTTCCTTCCATCCCCAGGGCTGTGCTGGGACTTAATCTTTCTGCTTTAACTGGGTTCTGAGCAAGGCATTTAAGAAAGCAGTTGGCTAATCTTCCACATGCACGAATGGCACATTCATTCCCAGGGACGTGATTAGTGGATTCTCTCCAACCACAAGGAAGAGAATCCTAAGTGACTTCCATGGAGGAGGTCGAATGTCAGGAGGCACAGACATGGGGGTGACAGGGCGCTGCCTCATCAGCCTGGGAACAGTGTTTCCAAAGCCTTGATGCAGCAGCCAGCCCCACAAACTCCCGGTACCGCCCTCCTGAGTGACATGTGACTACCTTCTCTCCATTCACATAACATTCTGCTTCCCAGAATATAAGTTCTGCATGGGCCTTTTTCATGCCACTTGGCTTGAACTGCCCCACCAGACATGCTATCTCAGGCAGGCCTGGACAGCCAGGAAATTCAGTCTCACATGGAAGGGAGTCCTGTGTAGGGAGTTGGTTCAGCTTTCCATGAAGGAAACAAATGTTTCCTCTTTGCTCCACCATCCTACCTTGGCTTCATCAGCTTGGTGGAAAGATGGCTATAGCAATTCCATGCAGCAAACCAAGACACTGGACCATTCCAGAGGGAGAAGAGAAAGCTTATTGTGGTTCAAGGAAACTTCCAGAAGCCCTTTTGCCATAACTTGGTGCCCAGCATTGGGTGCCCAGCGTTGCCCACCCATTCTTGAGCCAGCCCCTGGCATGTGGAGGGAAATACTCAGGCCAGTCAGGAAGGAAGACAGGTTCAGATGCTGGCGAGGTGCGTGTGGGTGCACTACTGCCCCAGCGGCAGAGGGGAGGCCAGCAACCATTGGCCAGGTCTAGAGTCCTGATACCTGTGTTAGCCATGATTCTGGTGGGCCACCTCCCTCAGAACCTGAACTTGGCCCTCCACGGATTCAGTCTTGAAATACCTAACAGAAGAGGCCTACACGGTAAGGTTCTGCATTGAGTTAGCTCTTCAGGGCAGGTCCTCTTCCGACAGGGGTGGTCTTAATTCACCCTATAGGAACTTGGCCCAGTGTGAAAGGACCAACCACGTCTCTGATCCCTGTGTCTTGCTGAGAGCTCACATCACAGTTTGGGCCTGCTTGGCTGGCAGGAAGGACTGTGCTCACCCATCTACTGTGTGATTCTGGAGAGTGGATGAGCAGTTGTCCCCCACCTGTCCCCATCATGGTCCCTCTCGTTAGGGCTGTGATGGTCAGGCCGTTCCCCTCTTGCCGTTCAGGGTATAGTCTCTCTCTGATAGGATTTGACTTTCTAGCACAATGTGGCTGAAGAGTTCCACTTGGCTTGGGAAGGCTTATTAGTCTGTTCCTGAAGCAGGGTCTAAGCAGAGAAGGTTGGACAGCCAAGACGGCAGGATGCCAGGTGTCCTCAGATTGAACTTGGCCTTGTCTCGGCTGCTCTCGTAGGTGCAGACCATGCTGCCCTAGTGACGGCTCCAGCCCTGAGGTTAACTGGACCTCTGTCCTTTTGTAAACTGAACAGTCTTGAGTCACCCCTCTCCACTTTGCCCCGTGTCCTGGGTCCTCCTCAAGCTGTCTGCAAGTTTTTTTTTGGTGTGATTTCCCATGTTCTTTGTTGATTCTGTGTAACACAGCCTGCCTCCACTGGAACAAGGCAGTTTTTGGATTTTTACTCAGAATCTGGGAGAGGTGGGTGGGGGTGTCTGGTATGTAAGCACAGCCAAGGTCTTAGTTGAATATATAACCACCCTGCTCTCAAAAGCGTTGGCCTTTTCTCCCTTGGGGATTTCTCACAGACTGACCCTCCTCCTATGTATGGCAAGGGCCTTCCCTCCTTACAATTGCCTTTATCCAGCTGTTCCCCAAACCTCAGGATTCTTAACCACTTTATTCCTTGAGGTGATTTCCTGCTGTTTCCCACTAAGTTCCTCCCTGAGGCCACCCTTCTGCAACTAGATTGGCCCATCAAAAGTATTTGCCAGATTAGAGTTCTTCCCTTAAAAATTGTATGTTTAGCTCTACAAACAGAACTGTTCAGGTTCTATGCACTCCCCCAACCCCACGCCCACCCCAGTCCTCATTGGAACCTGTTAATATGTTGTGATAAAAAACCAACAGGAGTTTAAGGTAGCAGATGGAATTAAGGTTGGTAATTAGTATGATTTGACTGGGCCTACCCAGATAATCCAGCATTAAAAGTATCAATAGAAGACAGAGAAGAGTCAAGAGATTTGTAAGAAACACTCAACAAGCTGTCACTAGTTTGAAGACGAAGGGATCCCATGCCAAGACGTGTAGGGGGCCTCTAGAAGCTGGGAAAGGCAGGAAAACCGATTTTCCCCTAGAGACTCCAGAAGAACGCAGCCCAGCCAACACCTTCATTTTGAAGGAAAGGCCACTGGACTTCAGACCAGTAGAGCTGTAAGGTGATAAAACTGTGACATTTTAAACCCCTAAGTATGGCAGTTTAAAGCAGCAATAACAAAATTAATACAGGTCTCATGCAGAAGTTTTCATTTTTACCTTATTTCCTAAAAATTTTCTTATTCTGGTTCCATCATTCTTCACGATCATAGACCTCACGCCATGTAGGCCGCAGTCTTCAGAGACTGGCTAATTTAGTTAACAGGCTGGGGGACCCACATGAGAACACTGAAAATCTCAGCTTTCACCTGGGCCAGGGTGAACTGAATCAGGAGCTGCTTTGGTGTAACGTATCCCTGACCTAATGTGAAAGTCCAAGTCCAGGTTAATGGAAGAGCGGTAGGAAGTCACTGCCTCAGGCTTGGGCACTGATGCCATCTGACGTAGACAGACTCAGAAGAAATGGCTTACAAGTGCGTAATCTGAATTTGCCAATGATTTTTTAAAATTTATTTTAATTAGAGGCTAATTACTTTACAATATTGTATTGCTTTTGCCATACATCAACATGAATCCGCCACGGGTGTACACGTTTCCCATCCTGAACCCCCCTCCCACCTCCCTCCCCATCCCATCCCTCTGGGTCATCCCAGTGCACCAGCCCCAAGCCTCCTGTATCCTGCATCAAACCTGGCCTGGCGATTTGTTTCTTATATGATATTATACATGTTTCAATGCCATTCTCCCAAGTCATCCCCCACCTGCCTCTCCCACAGAGTCCAAAAGACTGTTCTATACATCTGTGTCTCTTTTGCTGTCTTGCATACAGGGTTATTGTTAGCATCTTTCTAAATTCCATATATATGCATTAATATACTGTATTGGTGCTTTTCTTTCTGGCTTACTTCATTCTGTATAATCAGCTCCAGTTTCATCCACCTCATTAGAACTGATTCAAATGTCTTTTTAATGGCTGAGTAATACTCCATTGTGTGTATGTACCACAGCTTTCTTAACCATTCATCTGCCAATTGATTTTTCATTTGAACAGTACCATATAGTAAAAGTGGTATAGGAAATGGTTTTAATGGAATAATCTTGTGTAACAAAGGCCACTTTGGAATATTTGAGCAACGCCACCATGCTTTCTCAATGTGTTTTGTTCAGTACACACTGTTCTTCAATGGAGGCCATTTTCTTGGATTGGGGGTGGGGTGGGGTTCACTGTTAAGCTGGCAGTAAATCCACAGCATATTCTTGATCCCAAACTATTCAGTTAAAGCATGAGTTTATATAAATTTTAAAAAATTATGTTAGCTACTTCTACTGTGCGAACTGTAATCAGGCTTTTCACAGAGTAGAAGTGAAATGTAGTCTGCTCAGTGGATACCTTCCAAAAATATAATGGTTTGGGGCCACTTTCAATCCACAACTTGGATCCATTTTCCTACACAAAGGGTTCTAGGCTGTGAGTCACCACTATGACCAATATTCATGATCTTAATGGATTCAAAATAAAATGTTAGTGGAAGCTCATTATTGGTAATCCAAGAATCAAACTCCACCAAACTAGTAAAAAAGCAGACTGAATCACATGCTGTTTAGTGTTACAGCTGCAAGAAAACCAGGCATATGTTTAGACACATACTGAGGATGTTGAGACACATTCTCTTCTGGATGAGTGAGAGTCAGTGGTAATTAAATGAACAGTCATGAACATAAATATTCCTTCAGGGAGGTTTATTCAGTTACAGTATATTTTCCATCGAAGCCCCAGAGAATCTCAACTCTGACTTGTTTTCTCCTTTAATCTATCAGCATATTTAAAATCCAGTCAAGAGCCAGTTTTGACATAAAGCAAATCAGGGAAAGGGCACAGCGGCTCTTTCAAAGTGGACTGCTTTTCAAGGTTCTTTTTTCAATTAACTTTCAATTAAACCTTCCCGAAAAGAGAGATGTTAACTTGCATTCCTCTGTTTTTCTCTAAAGGCCCATCTGAAGGCCAGTTGTGCAAAGAAACAGACTTCGTGCTCAGTGAGCAGGAATAGATTCAAATACTCTTGACAGCTCCCACTTCTTCACTTCACTGGCAAAAGAGCAGAGAAACCAATCTGTATGTGCGTAAAAATGAAAACAAAAATACAAAACAGGTCTTTCCACATCGGCATCAGAGACCCTGGAGTCAGGTCCTTGTCTGCAGCGGGAGCCTGAGGGCCAGCTCAGTCAGATGCCCCATGTCTGGCTGCTTGCTCTGCTTCTTGATGTATTCCAGAGTTTTCACCTAGGAGGAAAGAGAAAGACTCATCTCCTTTGTGGTTCATAATTCTCAAGGCTCTGACAAATCAGCCATATTGTGAACTTAGCCTTTTTTTTCTTAGAGTGGAGGAGAAGCCAGCAGTTTTTAAATAAGACTTCTTAGATTACAACTTGCTCTTAAAATCACCAAGAATTACTGATGTTTTCATATGTGTGGCTTTTATTTACAGGGAATTAATACTACCCAGCGGTCCCTTGGTTCTAGGATCCCCAGCTGATACCAAACCAAGGGTACACAATCCTTTATAGAAATTGGGGTAGTATTTGAATGTAATTTTCATACACCCTCCTGTATATTGAAATCATCTCCAGATTACTTATAATATCTACTATAATGTAAACACTATGTCAGTAGTTGCAGATACACGACAAATTCAGGTTTTGGAAACTTTCTGGAGCTTTTCCCCCCTGAATATTTCTGAGCCGTGGTTGGTTGAATCTGAGGGTGCTGAACCTATAGTTATGGACAGCTGTTTGTCCTTTGTAGGGCCCGGCACCTTTCTAGAAGGGGAGATGGGGGCCGTTTGCTGTCCAGGCCCTGAGGCTGCACTGAGACCGCCTGTGCCTGGCCAGCGGGCGTGCACCACTCGCCGGGACAGCCGTGCCCGCTGGGCCTGTTGGGGGCCGCCCTGCCCCACCCCGCACCTCACCATGGTCCTGGTGTCCACACAGCCGTGCCTCTGTGCCAGGTGCCACAGGTTGACGGACAGCTGGTTGAGCCTGTTGTTGCGCAGGTCGCCGTGGGCCAAGATGCTGTTAAAGAAGGAAAGGCCCAACGAGCTCTGGCGCTTTAAGGCCTGAAATAGAAAAAAGAGGTTACTACCGGGCACTGGGCTCAGACTCATCCCAGTGTTGACGCTGCCTGGGGTGCCACGGCCAGCTCTGCCATGGATCTTCTGGAGGGCAAGCTGCTTAACCTCCCAGCTTCATCTGTAGAATTAAGGTAATACCCGCTCACAGGGTAAATGAGACTAAAACGAGATGCTGTGTGTGAAGCCCACCTGGGCATTACTCATGGGCTGGAAGCAGAAGGCAGGGCTGCATGAGACTCAGTGCTCAGTGGGGTAAGAGGAATGACATAGGCCACCAGAGACCAGCCTTCTTGCTTTAATGCCAGTACAGGAGGTAAAATATGTCTCTCACAGATGTGTCCTCAAGCCACCCAAAGTTTCTGTCATTATTCCTACCCTCTGGCTGCCAGGAATAAAGACAAAAGACCTCAGCTTCCCATGAACAATGCTCCCTGATACCCAGCTCTTATAAGAACAGGCAGGAATACTAGAGTGGGTTGCCATTCCCTTCTTTCCTGGATCTTCCCAACCCAGGGATCAAGCCTGGGTCTCTAGCACTGCAGGCAGATTCTTTACTGTCTCAGCCACCAGGGAAGCCCATAAGAACCACTGGATATGCTTTCCCCTCTTGCTCGATGATCTGATGTGAGAGGTACTCAAACAAGGAAAGTCTAACCAAAATGTCAGAGTAGACCAAGCCTGAACCCCAGCTTTAAGTAGTAAAGGAAAAACGGAAACTAAATCTCCAAAATGCAGCAGGCCCAGGACCAAGGATGCCAGCTCCCAAAGGTAAACAGAGGCACTGGGAAGGCCCAAGTCAGCAGGTGGGCCTGAGCAGGGACCAGGTCAGATCACAGGTCTGTGTGGGCCCTGGAAAGCTGATGCCTGGGCCTTTGCTGGGCGCTCTTGGCTGGCACTGCAAACATCAGTGCTGCCAGGAGCCTGGAGGGTCTGCTTTGCACAATGTAGGGTACAGGGCCCTACACTGTGCCAGGTATGAGCTCTGTGCTTTACATAACTTACTCCATCTTCACAACAACCCTTTGTAGGTAGGTAGGATTCTAGAGCTGCCCTCCAGGATCTCACCCCCTGGCGATTCGGACAGTAGCCTAGGTGCTACTGTGAAAGGACTCTGCCGGTGTATTAAGGTTATGGGCCTTAGGGAGGTAATCCTGGATTATCTGGGTGGGCCCAGTCTAATCATTAGAGCCCTAAAAAGCAGAGAAATTTCTCAGGCTGGAGTCAGAGACAAGCCAGCAGCAGAGGAAAGGTGCTGCAGAAAGGGAGACTAAAGAGATTCAAAGCTTGAAAAGGACATGACCCACCACTGCTGGCTTTTAGGATGAACTGAGGCGGCCAACTCGAATGAGCTGGGAAGTAAATTCTTCCTGGTGCCTCCTCGTTAGAGCCCAGCCAGTCAACACCTTGATTTTGGCCTTGTGAAACCAGGAGCACAGAAACTGCTCCAGCCAACACTGACTTCTGACCTCCCCAACTGTGAGATAATAAACGGGGGTTTTAAGTTTGGGGTGACTCAAAGCCCTGACAGGAAACCACTATATTCCCATTTTGCTGATGAGATCAGAAAGCTTCAGGAACTTGTTCAAGGACAGCAGCTAGCAAATGCAGAGTGAGGCTCTGAGCTCCAGTTGTCCAATTCTGAGCCTGTGCAATTCACACCCACCCCAGATTATAAGATATTCCCACAAACCCATGGCTAGCATCACATTATGGATCCAAAGAGCTTCCCAGGTGGTGCAGTGGTAAAGAATCCACCTGTCAATGCAGGAGATGCAACAGATGCAGGCTTGATCCCTGGGGCGGGAAGGAAGATCCCCTGAAGGAGGGAATGGCAACCCACTCCAGTATTTTTGCCTGGAAAATTCAATGGACAGAGGAGCCTGGTGGGCTACAGTCCATAGGGTTGCAAAGAGTCGACAGGACCACACACAGCACAGATCAGGGATCAAACTCTGAAGTGGGCAAGAGATTTGCCCAGTGCAGCTACAGATTTATCCAGGGAAGTGGGACTGGTCTGAGGTGGTTTAGACCAATACATATTTTTCCTGCTTTCTTCAAACAACCTATTAACTGTCCATCCTTCCATGTGTGGAGCCTACAGAGCAGCAGACTCTAAGTTAACTGCTGAGCCAACTTAGTCATCCCCTCCTGTTGCCCTCTCCCAGGTGAGAATTTCAAATCTACTGGAGGAAAAAAAGCAAGACAGTAAAACTGCCAAGGAGCAGCTAAGAATGCAGTTGGGTGAGCGTGTCTGTGTGACAGTGAAGAGACTCAGGCCCCCCAAAATTGAGCCTGCCTTGGCAACAGTCTGGACCAGGTAACCATCACAGAAGCAGGAAAAATACTGCCGTCCAGGGGTGGGGTCGTGCTGTGGGGTCCCCAGCTGCAGGTGTGGAGGGAAGGCGGCAACCACCTGGCCAGCAGACCACTGGCTGGCCACTGCCTACTTTGGGCTCCTTTGTTTAATCAGACAATGAGCTTGCCCCAGCCAGGAACCAGGCAGAGATCATTCAGTGGGCTCCAGCCTATCCTGCTCTCCCTTTAAACCGGAGATGCCTGAAAACGAGGGCCCTAATTTCTACTCAGATCCAGAGGACCAACCTCATAGAAAGCTCTCAAATAACTCTTCTGAGAGGTGCCTTTTAACTACATTTCCTTGAAGCAGAGCAGAGTTTTAAAAAGTCAAACAAGGAAAACAGTATCTCCCTGGCTTTTTCTCTGTTCTGTGTCTTCTCAAGCATTTTACCCTAAAAGCCCAGTTTGGGTGTTTTAAATGCACCGCCCATTAACAATGAAATCATTAGAGAAGGGTCTGGGAATGAGCAGGCAGGCCGGCCGACGTGCAGAGAGACCCAGGAAACTGAACACAAGACAGGACCAAACCCAGGCCTCAAGCCCCTCCTGTCTCCACAGAGTTTTTCAATAGAAAGGGGCTCCTTCTGATTCTTTGCCTAGGGGAACTGTCACTTCCAGGAAGTTGTAAGGGTCTGGCGTGGTTCCCAGCTTCACCACACCCAAACAAACAGCTTCGTGAAGCTCTTGACTAGAGCAGGGCTGGCTCCTTCACGTGCAGGTAGAGGGCAGTTTGGAGGCAGGGCTGACACCAGTCAGTGCTGAGAAGTGAGACACTCAGCTCAGGCGCCGGCGCACGGCTTTCACGGCACCAAGCCCGGCTCCCCTGCAGCGGAGAGAGTTCAGAGCACTTCTGCTCCAGGCTCTAGAAGCCTGCACCCCCCAGGGCCGCCTGTGCCGAATCTCACAGCACATTGTTAAAATGAAGGATGACATGTTCCCTCTTAGCTTGGTCCACCGATGTTTTTCCTAATAAATGTGCATATATGGACAGACACGTCCAGTGAGCATCCCTGGTATTTATGAGTTGAAATGTTCTTTGGAAACATTCCAGCCCTGCTATTCCTTCAGAAGTATTTCAGCTGTTATCACCGTCAATGCCTCCTCCCCCAAGAGAAAAAGAGACAAAGGTTAAAATAGTTCCAGGTTATATGGTTTTGGGCTCATTTTTATTGTAAGCCTGGAGGTCCTATACTGTGGTCATTTATGCTGTCAGCAGCCACATCTGGTTAGACCTAGCCTGTGGCATCTGAGTGAAGAAAGGCATTTTCAATTAAATACACAGCCTTGCTCTGGCAGGAAGCAAGAGCCAGAGCCCATGTTTGCAGGGATCAGGAAGGTGCTAAGGATCCTTCAGAGCCGGGAAGCAGAAGGGATGTGATCAGTGTGGTCATTGCAGACTGAAGGTGAAGAACTCCCCTTTCTTCTGCAGGGCGGTGAGAGCTCTCTCTGACTGCCAAGTGCAGAGACCAAGTTGACATCCATTCAAAAAAAGGCCTTTCGGTTGAAGGAGGGGAGTTACCTCTTCTAACTGGGGTTCTAATGCTGCCCCCTCCACTGACAGCCAATGAACTTCCCCAGAGTTCTGCAGCCCTGCACCCCATGGGTCCCGGGCCAGTGGGACCCACCTATAACCCTCCCATCCCTATAGAGGGCACTAGGAGGCACTCAGGGCCCCCAGGGTGGCATGGTTCTGGGTTTTCCATCTGCCCTCTGGACTGCTAACCTTAAGGCTGGCCCTTTATGCTGTACCCCTGACCTTGGCAGTGGTCACTGGGGAATGGAGTCCGCAAAACGCTCCACTCTTTCTCGGACCTGCTTGAATACCCTGGAGAGAATAAGAACCCAGGACATATATGTGTGTTGTGTGTGTGTGCACTCACAGCTACACAATATTCTTGTGGCTTTGTGTTGGGGTGGGGAAGGGCAGTAAGGGCAATGGTAGCATGCTATACAGTCCTAGAAGTGAATAAGAATTAAATCAAAAATCCAGTTTGATCTTATTTTGTCTTCAAAGGATTTGGTGGATGGGGGTATAGAAGCAAATCCGAGGAAAGTGAGACTTCAAGTTGGGAAAGAGGGAGCTGGGGAAGTCTGTGGAAGGAAGGGGAGGGCTGGGAACCAGGCAGTCTGAAGTCTGTCCTGGGTCTGGGAAAGGGAACGGGAGTGGGGTAGGGGTGAGTGGCAGTGAGAGGAAACAGGGTCTGCTGCGGGGGGGATCAGGAACGAGGGCTCAGGTTGTTTCTTGCTAGATGGGATTTTTAAAAACTGAAATGCTCAGAGATGTAAGCAGACAGCCTGGAGTAACAAAGTTTGGGGTGGGAAGGGGGTATGGCAGGGGAACACAGAAGCAGAAAGTCTGGCAACAACTGAACCAGAGAAGGACACAGAGAAAGGTCAGGAATTGGCTTTGACCTAAAGTGAAGTCAAAGTGTCTGTTAGTCGCTCAGCTGTGGGTCTGACTCTTTGCGACCCCAAGTTCCTCTGTCTGTGGAATTCTCCAGGCAAGAAAACAGGAGTGGGTTGCCATTCCCTTCTTCAGGGGATCTTCTCAACCCAGGGATCGAACCCAGGTCTCCTGCATTGCAGGCAGATTCTTTACCATCTGAGTTACCCTGCCAACCTCCCCACCTTGATTACACAACAGGAATTAGTCTTAATGTCTGAACAACCATCCCCACCAAGCCTAAGACAGGGCTTCTGGGATCCATCTGTCACCCACATGTTTGAGCTAAAGCTGCAAAAATGGAATACTGGGGAA
The DNA here is from genome assembly GCF_055505025.1 of Bos grunniens. Lineage (NCBI taxonomy): Eukaryota > Metazoa > Chordata > Mammalia > Artiodactyla > Bovidae > Bos > Bos grunniens. The sequence continues at coordinate 25,502,921 of NC_141189.1, forward strand.
GGGTACCAGGTAGTTATTTAGACTGTAGGATAATTTGGAAATTATTTTGAAATCAATCAACCATCTATCTATATGGAAAATATGGAAAAAACCACTCTGAAAAGGCAACATCTGATAAAAGAACATATTCAGGGATCAGAGCACGAGTTCTACAAGACTGCCTTGACCACACTGCCACTCTCGGACTCAGTTTCTCTACAGTATAAAGGGATAACAGCTGCCCCCACTCACTGGACCGTCATGAGAATCAGTTGAAACAATGCACACAAAGTTCTCCACATTACACTTTTGTGTAAGAGAGGCTGGAATGGGAATCCCCTGGTGGTCCAGTGGTTAGGACTCCGAGCTTTTGCTGTCAAGGGCCTGGGTTCAATCCCTGGTTGGGGAACTAGCAATCTGCAATGTGCAGCCAAGGCAAAGGAAAACAAAACAGAAAGGCTAGGAAAGCACAGCCCGTTGCTGTGGCTGGGTGACACCATACGCCACTTTCCACTTCCATAAGGGGAAGGGCAGTGCAGTGGCTAAGGGTTCAGGCCTGGGGGTTGGGCCAGGAACCCTATTCTGTCACAACCAGAGGAAACCGGGGGCTCTGGAAACCTCTCTGAGCCTCGGTTTTCTTTCCCATCCAAGGAGAATAAACACAGCACCACATCACAGGCCTGTTGAGGGCGTCAAAAGAGCTAAGGTGTGCAAGTGGGTGCCTGCTGCACACTAGGTTTCAGGGGAGGATGCTGAGGTGAGGGACAGAGGGATCCCAGGACCCCGTCTCCGGCACAGGCAGGTCTCCAAGACCCAGGTCTCCAGGGCCTAGCCACGTGGAGCTTCCATTCTGGTGGGGTCAGCGGGTGACTAACAAGTGAACACACACACACAATGTTTCAGAGCACACCCAAGCGTCACAGGGACACATGCAGAGATTCAGAGGGATGCAGGAGGGCGTGGCTGCTTGAGACAGGGGTCAGGGAAGGCCACTCTGAGGAGGTACTTGAGTTGTGACTAGAATGATGAGCGGGGCGGCCAGGGGAACCCCGGGTTGGGAGGCGCAGTGCAGGCAGAGAAAACAGCGGCAACAAAGGCCCCTGAGCCCTCGACGAACAGTCTTCACACAAGCACATTACTCTCAGGACGAAACAGTGTCCAAGCACCCTGGGAACTTGTGATCTGGGGGCAAGTGGCAGGGGTGGGGGGCCACAGTGGGCACCTACCTCATCCTTGGCCAGGGTTTTCAGATGCTCCAGGATCTGAGCCATCACCGTCTCGCACAGCTTGTTGTTCTCAGCCAGAAACTTGGAGTCTCCCCCATACAGGCTGTCGTTGGAGTCGACTGATGGAAGAAACAAGAGCTGTGAGACATTCCCAAGGCCAGGGAGAGGCAGCCGCGTGGCACCAATATCAGCACATGGCAGGAACGCACGGCACGGCAAACGGAAATGGCCAGAATCTCCTGATGACTTGGGCCCTTGGGAATCACAGAAAAACTACCTGGCCTTCTGGATGATGGAGCCAGACAGCAGGAGCATGGAAGTCTATCTGTCCCCTCTGGCCTGGCATGGAGGGGACAGCAAGCATTGCAGTGACCATCAGAATGGTTATGAATACTGAGCACCGTGGGCCAGGCACCGGGCTCAGGACTTCACAGGCCATTATTACAGGGTTCTCATAACTAGCACAGGCAAGAGATAACAGATGGGGCCATGGAGGCTCAGAGCCCACCCCGGCCAGGATCCCAAAGGAGGAGGCTCCTTTCAAGCCTAGCACCACCCCCAGCCCCCTGTCCTGTCGCTCCTCCTCAAAACTCCCTCAGGCGGCATGGAAGGTTCTCTTACGTCTTCCTGCAAACCTGAATCCTCTCACCAAAGTCCCCTCTCTCCTTGGGCACCTCCCATCACAGCTGCTGTCTGTAGAAAGACCAGACACAAGAACAGCCTGAGTCTGACCTCCCTCTCCCTCTTTCCTGTTGACCTTTACACGGAGCATGACCTCTGGGTCAGGAAGGAGAGAGACTCTACAGGGTGCTGTTTTGCACTTTTTTTTTCCATTTAATGATTCTTGGAGCTATTTTCGTATAAGCATAAATGGATGTCACAACAAACTGGAAAATTCTTAAAGAGACGGGAATGCCAGTCCTATCATGGTCAAAGTCACCAGCTGTGGACAGGACAGGGTCTGCATAGAACTGTTCCTGGACTGCTAACAACAGGCTACAGAACCAGGGCAGCACATTCAATAGGTACTGGCCACGAGGACAAGAACAGTCAAGGGACAATGTGCAGGGATGGCTTCTAAACTTTTAAAAAAGTGACCCCATTAGGGTCACTTACAGGAAAATTGGCAAATACATTAATAGTCAATGTATCAGATATACATCTAAATGGCCTATAATTTTATGGAAAAAAAGTTTGATTTCATTAGAAATCAAAGAACAGAAAACTAACACCACAGAAGGACTTAAAAAAAAAATCGCCTATCAGATTAACAAAGGTGAAAAAGAATACCTGGCTTTGATGTAGGCCTGGGGAAGTGACTGGTGGGAGTATCATAGTTTGGAAATCAGTAAGAAAAGCCTTGAGAAATGTCTAATACTACTTCACGTCTATTAGGATCACTATTATTTAAAAACAACAGCAACTACAAAAAGGAAAATACAAAGTGTTGATGAAGGTGTGGAGAAACTAGAAGCCTCGTACACTGCTGGTGGGGATGTAAAATGGTACAGCTGCTGTGGAAAAGTTCAGTGGTTCCTCAAAAAGTTAAAGAGAACTGCCCAGGATCTGGCAATTCCAATGCTCGATATGCTCAAAGAAACCGAAAGCAGAGACTCAAACAGGTACTTGTACATGAATGTTCATAGCAGCCTTATTCACAAGAGCCAAAAGGTGGAAACAATGCAAGTATCCACTGATGGATGAATGGGTAGGCAAAATGTGGCTTTCCTTACAATGGAATATTATCCAATCCTGAAAAGGAATGAAATTCTAATACATATTACAACATGGGTAAACTCTGAAAGCATTATGGGAAGGGAAATGTACCAGACACAAAAGGACATCTACTGTATGACTCCACTCGTATGAAGTACCTAGAAGAGGTAAATTCATGAAGACAGGAAATAGAACAGAGGCCACCAGAGGCTGGGGGAGGGGGAGGTGGGCAGTTATTGTTCACTGGATACAGAGTTGTTTGGGGAGATGAAAAAACTCTGGAAATGGATAATGGTGATGGTTGCACAACACTGCAAATATGCTTAATAAAATGGAACTGTCTATTTAAAAATAGCCAAAATGGTAAACTTTATATCTATTTTACTCCAAAAAAAAAGGTCTTACAAAAAGGCCAGATCTTTGACTTGGGGAAACCCACTCTAAGAAAATAATCCAACAGGTGCACAAAGATGTATGTATGTGATAGTCATTGTCACATTATAGAGAACAATGCTCATTGTATGTTTAATTTATGTTCATCATAAATGTGTATAAAAGTGAGAAGAGAAGCAATGGAAATGTATACCAAGAGTTTTGACTCAATGCTCTGTGGCATTAGCATTAAATAAAATATTATGAAGACAATAAAACTATATGATCTACAGTTAACTACCATGTACTACACTGCACTATACTACGGCTACTACTACTTAAAAATACTTATACTATCAATAAAGTGACAAAACAGTATACATAGTGGAGCCCCATATATATCACACATAGACATTAAATCCATGTATTTCCTCATTTATAACTTCTAAGAACCAACTTTTTCAATAAAAGACAAGTATGTTTCATTATTTTATATATTTCCTGTAAACTGCCTTGAATTTTGGGGGGAATGGGACAGGTACACAGTGATTAACTAATTGGTAAAGTAACTTCAGAGATGCTTCATGTACATTTCTGATTGCTACTTCAAGAATAATTAACTCCGTTTATCCCCAGATTCTTACTTAAATGTCAAGGCTGTGCAACAGGAGGATAACAGGACACTGGCCAACGCCCTCTCTCGCCCAGCATCACTTGACGCCATTTAGCCCTTCCGTGAAGCTCTCGCTTGCTCTCTCCACACTCTCACATACACACAGACATACATGCCATTTTGGGGGCTGAAACTTTTGTAAGTAGGCTGCAGACATATTGCCTGCAAATAAGGACAACAGCTGGTCTTTTTCCCCCTGCTTCTCTGTCCGCATGAAGCCTCCACTCCAGTTCTGAACTGCCCGTTGGTGGGGACTGTCCTGGGGTGCTCTCCTAGGCTGGCTGCTGGCTCTGTAGCTGTTACCACAACACAGGTTGGTAGTGAACTGCCCTGGGCTGCAGGCAACCAACCGTCCTAGGATTTCTGAGTCAGCTCTGGCTGCTGTGTCTCAACGGTCCATGATGCAGAAGATGGCAGTTATTCTTGTAAGAAGAGAAAGAATTTGATTCAGCCATTCACCACCATCAGATTTTGCGGGATGGCAAAACTGCAGCTGGTGAAGGAATTTCTCACACCTGCTGCTGAGGACTAGGATAGTTCCTGGCATAAACTCCCCGTCTTCAGTCTGAGCTGGAACCTACTCTCATTCAGATTAGCCCAGCAGCAGCGGAGAAGACAGAAGGCCTGGGACCGCCTGCGGCCAACCACCCAAGCTGCAGGCACCCTGCCCAGAGGGGCCAGAGGCGTGCTTGGAGCAGGCCGCTCACACACACAGAGCATGGCCTGGGCGAGAACCTGCTCTGCGCCAGGTTCCAGGAGCTGGAGACCTGGTGGGTGGGGGGTGGGCTGACCCGGCCCTGCCCTCACAGAGCACACAGCCCATGACGAGATGCAGACAAACAAACAGACGATCGCCACCATATGCACTGCAGGTCAGGAGACAGCAACCCTGGGGGCTCCAGATCCTAAAATCCAAGCTTGGGATGGAATTACAGAACCAGTGAGATCTAGGCTGAACCCTGAAGGTAGAAAATTCACAGAGAAAGTGAAAAATAGGGTCAGGAGTGCTAAGAATGCCACACCTGAACTCGGACCCGCGCTGCATTCCGGCCAAGTAGCTCCTGACTCTCCACTTCACCCTTCTCCCCCTCCGTTTCTGTTCTAATACTTGGAGAGTCCAGACAGGGTGCTCGCAATGGGGAGAAATGAAATCCCTGGCAAATGGCCGCTAAAAATAGCCCAGGATCTCTGCATCTGTCTGGCCTTGGGGTCACAACCCCAAATGCTTCAAGGGCTGGCAGGCGATGTGGAGGAGTGAAAGGGCTGTGACGACCTCCCACGGGCCCCTGGGTTGTACTCTTCCAACTAGATGTCTATCTGCACGTTAAACATCAGTGTCAGGAGTGCCCTGCCTCTCCACAGCAAGCACGCTCTCTCATTCGCTCGCGTGAAAGCACTGGAGTTACGGCTGCAGGTACTTTCAGAACATTCTCTTCTTCATCTGGAAAGAAAACAGCCTAGGCATACTTCATACGCAAAAGAAAAAAAAAATCTGACCCCAGTTTTTCAAAAGTTCGAACGTTTGTTAACACTGTCTAAAAAAGGCTGCCTCCAATACGAGAGAGACAGGAAAATGGGGGCCCCATCTTGGGGGCCTCATATGGCCCCCCAGGACTCTCCCTCCTACTAAGACAACTGTCAGGTCACAACTGTGCATCCGGAGTGAACAGAGCTGGGCCAAGAAGGCAGCAGAGAAAACCCACCCTTCTCTTTTCATTTCTAAAAGCTGGAAAACTAGATTCCTCCTCTGCTGGCGCTCCAGCTCCACAGTCTGCCCTGCTGAATTCTGTAGAGATAGGATTCAGGGACTCCACTGAAGGAAGCAAAAAGCGAGGAGAGGGCTTGCTCCTCTGACAGGGCCCAGGATTTCCAGACCTACTTCCATGGCGTTTGGTCTTCAAAAGTTTCTCTACTGTTTTGAGTCCTCCATGAACCCTTCACAAGAGAGAAAATAAAAGTGCCAAGAAATACAAGAAAAGCTCAGCCTCATTAGCCATGCTGCTGCTGCTGCTGCTGCTGCTGCTGAGTCACGTCAGTCGCGTCCGACCCTGTGTGACCCCAAAGACGGCAGCTCACTAGGCTTCTCTGTCCCTGGGATTCTCCAGGCAAGAATACTGGAATGGGTTGCCATTGCCTTCTCCGCATTAACCATGAGAGAAATGCAAATTACACTCATCAGAAGAGCCAAAATGAACAAGACGGACCACATCAAGGAAACAACTGGAAACCTCATTTATGCCTAGTGAGAGTGTAAACTGGTGTAAATATTTTGGAAACTGTGAGACAGTACCTACCAGAACACAAGGAAATCCCACAAGCCAGCAATTTCACCCCAGGCATATACCCAACAGACATGAACCCCGAGAGCTACATATTCAGCAATGTTCACAGCAGCACTCCTCGTAAACAGTCCATAACTCCATCCACAGGGGAAGGAATAAATTCTGGCATATTCATACAGTGGAATACTATGCGGCAAAGCAGAAGGACGAACAACAGCTACACACAACACAGAAGAATCTCACAGATATAACACGGAGTGAAAGAAGCCAGACTCTCATTTAGAATGCTTCCTGAATGAGTCCATTTATGGAAAAGTAAAAAACTAACAAACTAATGTGTAATGTTAGTCAGGAGAGCAGTATACCCATAGCGAGGCAAGTGGTGGTGCTGACTGGACAGGGGCACACAGGGAGCTTCTGGAGAGCTCGTCATGTTTGATATCTTGATCTGCGTGGTGGTTACCAGGTGGCATTCATTACGTGGTAATTCACAGCTCTACGGTTTACTGTCTGTGTATGCAACCATTGCTGTTGTTTAGTTGCTAAGTTGGGTCTGACTCTTTGCAACCCCATGAACTGTAGCCCACCAGGCTCTACTGTCAATGGGATTTCTCAGGAAGAAACACTGGAATGGGTTGCCATTTCCTTCTCCAGGGGATCTTCCTGACTCAGGGGTCAAACCCATGTCTCCTACACAGGCAGGGAGACTGCCACTGAGGCACCCATGCACAACCATATACTTTAATTAAAACACTGTTATTCTGTAATCAAGGAGGCAGCATAACTCATGTGCCACAGTGAGTTCCACTCACAGCACCGACTGGCCCCGAGTTCTGGAAACCACGTGGCTGGTAAAATCCTGTTGTCTTCTGGAGTCTCCCCTTGCTCAGGTGGGGCAAGGGGACACCTTGCTTCTTCTCCTTACAGCGCTGTCAGGATCAGAGGAGAAAGAGGCCCACCAAGCCTGGGGCCGTACCTGGCATGCAGTAGGAGCTGAGACCATGGAAACTATCATCTCCAATGGTACCCAGCCGCCCCAAGTTACGTCCTTACAAAACCTCAGCCCCTAAATCCCAGCCTGAGGAACCCCCTGAGAGTTATGACAGGAGGCCACTCTCAGCACTCCAAATCCATTCCCTAAAATTTCCTAGTGTAGACATAGTTGCTTAAACCCTAAAGTATATATGTATTGGCCAAAGCACTTTTAACAATAGGTCCATTTTTTTGGAAACCAAAAATAGGAACTGAGGCTCTGACAAGTAGGGAGATGCTGAGGTTCAGTGGGTGTCAATCTGGAATTGGGACTGTCCCATGTTATCTCCAGGACGTGAAGAGGCTGCCCCCAAACCTGCAACAGCAACCTCAAAACGGCTGGTTGCACATGAGGGAACAAGGCCATCTCCTTCCTCCAAGCAACTGCTCTAAGGCCAGGACCCAAGTGAGACTGGAAAGGAATAGGCCCGGGGTGAAGGTCACACATGTGCATAGGTAACCACCGTTCTAGAAATTCTGTGGCACACGCAAGGCATCACCGATCCAAGAGTGCTTCTCCAAACTCATCTGTGTGTCAAAATGATCTTGGATGCTCATGAAAGATACAAATTCTCAGGTCTCTTCCTGGGCAATCTAATTTACAAGAGATAGATAGGACCCAGGAATCTGTGTTTTGAGTTGCCCCAGGTAATTCTTACATTGGACAAATTTATCAAGGCCCTGGACTAGAAGTTCACGGTGGGTAAACACAAGAGAAAATGAAAACTGCGCACTTGCTGCTCAGGAGTTCAAACACGGTGCAGTCTGGCGGGGGGACCTGGCTACCTTTGTCTACGTGGTAGAGATAGGTCTCCTGGCTCATGGCGGACAGCAGGTGCAGGACGCAGGTGTAGATGCGGATTTTCTCATCACTGTTCTCCTCCCAGGTGTAGTCCTGGACCACGTTGAGCAGCTCTCGAACAAGAAACAGGACTCCGTGTTCAGGGTGGTCCTAGTGGAGAACCAAAACAAAAGAATAAATAATCCTAAATGTGAAGCAGAAGGGGGAAAAAAATCAAGACAGAAACCCAGGTCCCTCCCTTTAGCAGCTACAGAGTAACTGAAGTGCCAGCTGTGGTTAAACAATAGAGAGAAAAGTGGCAAAACGCTGTTAACTTTACTAAACAGCACACTAGTCTGGGGAGACAAGGTTTGAGAGCCTACAGTCTGAGAAAAGAAAGCAAAGTTACCTGTCAGTTTAATGGCCTGTTTCCAAAATTACAACCTTGCTCTTATGTGTGTAACAGTAAAAAGCCCTATTTTTCCAACTACAAAAGCTAGATTGCAGGTCTCGCAGCAGATGGCACAGTAGAAGCCACCTACCTCGGGTAAATCCCCAAATGATCACTGTCACCACCAAAGGCACCGACTTTAAACACAGCCTTGCTCTTTAGGGCGTTCAGCAACATTAGCAGCTAAATTGAGGATCCTCTCTTGGGAGATCATGCTTGTGCTAGGTTGCTTAACTCTCTGTGACCCCATGCACTGCAGCCCCCCAGGCTACTCTGTCCACATGATTTTCCAGGCAAGGGTATTGGAGTGGGTTGCCACTTCCTCCTCCTGGGAATCTCCCCAACCCAGGGATGGAACCCGAGTCTCCTGAGTCTCCTGAATTTGCAGGTGGATTCTTTTCCACTGAGCTACCAGGGAAGGCCCATCTCTTGGCAGAGAAAAAAACACAGAGTTTATAACAGTGTTTCTCAGATGCTAAACTGAATTAATGCTGGGATGCAAAGAAAAAGTCAGCAGCTTCAATTCTGTTCCAAAAAGGTCTAGGTGATGCTGTGGCTCCCCTGCTGAACACTCTCCAAAGACTCCCCCTCCCCCGGCTCCTGCCACCGTCACCCACTGACGCAGCTGGTGCAGCCTGCCCCTCACTCGGTCCAGCACCACCTCTATTGCTCCTGGGACCAGCTAGACTGCTCAGGGGCCTGGCAGGACACAGAGGGCATGCTCACAAGGGTTAAATGAGGTTCTTTAACAAAGGATTCTCAGGATGAAGGCAATTAGTGAGCAAAGTGAGGCACCCGGGGCCTGGCAACACAGGGAAGCCGGTACCATCCTCGGGTGGAAAGCACATGATGGGGAGCGAGGAACTACAGCTGGAGCCCGCAGCCTTGGATGGAAGAACAAAGCCCCTGCCGAACCAGGGCCCAGAAAGCCTCCTCCTGCCTTGCAGTCCATGTGAGTGCCTCCCAAGGACTGAATCAGTTGGAAGCCAGTAGGAAGGAAGCCCCAATGGCTCAGTGCCCAGAGGCCAGTTTCCCACACAGACCAGACAGGACACAGGATGCTCCAGAGGGCAGGCATAGGCCAAGGGGGTTCTGGCCTCCCAGCTCTGCTGCCCTCCCTGCTGGAACCTTTATCTGCGAGACTTGGCCACACTGGTTCCTTTGACAGCTGCTGCACTTCACCTTACATGTTCGCTCCTCCTGTGACAGTCAATCCAGAGCCCCTAGCACCTTCTCCTAGTCTTTGTGTCAAGTCAACCATCTCATATTTTCAGAGCAGTTCTCAGCATCTGATTTTATCTACTCTTTTAGTGAACAATATCTCTTGATCTTTTTTGCATCCTGGCCTAAAAACCTCTAGGAGGGCAGGTAGTTTATCTTCTGAGTTTGCCAATAATACAGTTCTAGGACGACCCAGGGAACGTACTGTGAATGGTGCCCTTATTCCTGTCTGCTTGCTGGGACAGTGCGGGGCACACAGCAGGCACTTGGTAGGTAAATGATATTGAAAGGATACCATTTTTCGAGCACCTTCCATGTACTAGGTACTGAGGTGGCTACAAAAACAGTAGCTAACTTTTATGGTAGCTATCATGGCTACCACAGCTTTTCTCTGTTTCAGAAAGATACTTTTATGACCACCCCCCACCCCATTTCACAGATGGGAAATCAGCCACACTGCTGGGACATGGGGGAACCAGGATTTGAGCCCTGGGAGTCTGGCTCCAGAGCGGACATTCCTAAGTGCTAATACTCTATATAATGCCTCTCTACAGATGACTTAGGCATGAACTAGACTTTATGGAGTGGGCTAGTTGGGGAAAGGCATGCACTTAGTCGGCTCTCTTAAATTCAGGCCTGGGGTAGAAGTGTGATAACCAAGGTGGGTGGGAGTTCATGGCTTCGTAATCCTAAGTGTGGATCCACAGCAGAAATGCTTCCAGTGGGTAAGAATGAGGGTAGAGGGGCCTGAGATGATTTGTACTGCTGATAACATCTACAGGAATTGCTGTTACGGTATCGGCACGAAAGAAGACACATCATGCTCCAACATCTGAATGCCTCAAACGATACACAGTAAAATTGCCCATGCTGTGGTCCGCCTTCCATTGCCAGAGTCAGGCTCAGCTGGCAGCTTACTACTGCCTTTCTTTGCTAGCAGCTGTTTCTAACTAGGCTGTTTTGTTCCGCTATGTGGATGCTCAAAATATATTTTATTTCAGGATCTGCCCTGGAAAGAGACAACAATGTGAATGGTCCAGTAACTTTCGATACAAACTGCCATAACTATCGTGAGAGAGCATTCGACACACCTTCAAAAAGGTGGAAAAAGGGGTAACGGAGACGTGAAGGTTTGTAGGAAGCCGTTCCCGCGAGCTTTAAACCGAAGAGACAGATTATTTCCAACCTTCTCTACAAGGAAAACATTTTCCACATGACAGCCATGCTTCAGTGGTTGTAACATTTTCAAAAGAAATTGTATCAGTGCCAGCAACTGAAGCAAGGCAAACACAGATTTAAAAAAGAAAATAAGAAAAGATCCTGGATTCAGTAGGCAATCCAAGTGGGAAAAGGTTTTCCTGGGGTCTCTGCCAAGGGCGCCTCCCTGGCAGCAAGCAAACGCCCAGGAGGTGGCTCCCAAGGGGCACCTGGGAGGGCAGCCCTCTCTCTCTCAGCTGGAGGAAAGGGGGCCTGGCTCCCACCATTTGCAGTGTCCCTCTGGGTCCTTGGTCTGCGGGAATCCTTCTATTAAACATCACTGTTTGGGAGAAAGAATACCCTGGAAACAACTAACTTCCCAGGAAAGCTGAGGGGCAGCGAAGACAGCGCCGAGCACACACATCCTGGCTTTGAATTCTATCTTGGCCGCTCACTGGCTGGTGACCCTGGGCAAGTCACTTGACCTCTCTGTGCCAGGGCGTGCTTCTGTGAGTGGAGGATAATTATAGGGCTGTTTGGAGTGAATACTGGTGAACTGCTGGCTGGCTCTCTGTGTGTTAAATAAATATTTAAGTCCTTTACAAAAGGAGCCAGAACACAGAGGGGCTGGGAGAAAGTGCAGGAAAGAGAAGTGGAGCATTGGTGGGGTGGGGGCGGGGAGCCACAGAGCAAGTGGAGGGCAGGAAACAGATGACCGTGGAGACGGGAAGCTGTGGGTGAGTCTGGGGTCGGTGGCGCTCCCTGGCCTCACTGCTGCCAGCCCACCTGTCCTGCCAGCTCATGACCCTCTAGCCTCTCATCACCATGGCTCTCTTCCAGTCCAGTGCTGCTGGGTGCCCCTGCCCACCTCAAGGCCTTACCCATGCTGTTGCCTCCACCCCGAATGTCACCACACCCCCCGCACTTAAGAGAACTACCAGTCTTCCTCTGAGCTCAGCTCAAATCACACATTCTCAGGGCACTTCCCTGACCCACTTCCCTTCAAAATTTGAGGCTCTCAGAAGTGCCTGTAGTTCTTTATGACACTTTATACAACTGGAGTTAAGTATTGATTTGCTTGGAGTCTGTCTCCTTGCATGGAAGCATACATTTCTGTTCACTCCTCCATTCCCAGATCAACAAATATTTGCAGGGTAGATGGAATGAATGAAGCTTTGCATCTGGATACCATGTTATGCTGACGGCTGGACCTTTTCACTAAGATAAGAAGGAGAGAAGACATTTCCCTGCTGTGTCCTGGTGATCAGTGCCAGAAAACTGAGGGAGAACATTTCCATTGCCTACAAATTTCAACTGAATCAAAATTAGGCATCTGCAGTGGTTCACACCAAACTTGTTCAATTCATTCTAGTTTCCTTGTCCTACCAAATGTTGTTAAAAGAAATATGTTAGTTCAAGATTATGGAGAAAACTGTTCTGCAGTCCACCAAGAAGCTGACCACTGCTAATACCAGAGCAGAATGCTTCAGAATGCTCCAAGAGTGGGGCTGCTTGCTAAGGAGAGACGGCTGTCCTGGGGGAATGTTCACCTCTGTATTCGTAAGAATGAATAAAGTGGACCCGTTATTTTATTTGGCCTAAAAATGGCATCCACTTTTTTTTTCTAAACAAATAAAATGAGTCAAAACTTTTCAAACCCATTCTTTAAAAAAGTCTTCTGCTCTGGAGTGGGAATGCAAAATGGTGTAGCCACTGCAGAAAGCAGTACACAGGTACCTCAAAGATTACAAGTGGAACTGTGATGTAATGCAGCAGGTCCCTCCTCTGGGTACTCATTCAAAACGTTTGAAATCACTAATATCTCAAAGAGATACTAGTGCTCTCATGTTCACTGTAGCGCCGTCACAACAGCCAAGAGGTAGAAACAAACAAAATGTCCACTGACAGATAAATGGATAAAGAAAATGTGCCATACACGTACAACAGACTGTTACTCAGCTGTATAATAAAGAAGGAAATGCCATCATATATGACAACATGGATGAACCTTGAGGATATTATGGTGAGTTAAATAGGCCAGAAAGACAAATACACTATGATTCCACTTACATAAGGCATCTAGAACAGTCCTTTCAAAGAGTGGAATTCAAGGGCTGGAGGGGGAGGAAAACAGGGAGTCACTAATCAATGAGTTTAAAGGTTCAATTAAGGAAGATGAATAAGTTGTAGGGATCTGCTGTACAGCGTTGGGCCTTGAGTCAACAGTTACGTCATACACTTAAAAATGTGTTAAGAGGGCAGATATGGTAAGTGTCCTTACAATGAAAGAATTAAATTTTAAAAGTAAAATTATAAAAGATATGACAAGAAAGGCAGCAATGTGAACCAGGTAAAAGAGGGATACGGGAGTCGTCTACTGCTGAACCTACTGACCACAGTGGGGCTCGCACGCAGCCTCTGGCCTCTGAGCTGGGTGAGCACTCAACCTTGGCTCTTTAGACTTAACATCTCATGGCACCCGGAGAGCCAGCCAGTAGTTACTACACTGTGTCCCATAGGAGGGATGTAGGGTTGTAAAGTCCCAACTATCTTGAGCAATAAAGCCTCCTGCGAATGTTTCAGGCTGGGGTAGCACGGACTTCCCAGCTCTGCTTCTCACCAGTGGTGCAACCCCAGGCAAGCCTCCCAGGTTCTGCTTTGCAGGATCCTAGAGACTGTGTATTGACAAAGGGAGCTAGCATGGGACGGAGCACCTAGTAAGAAGTCCTGAACTGTGGCTAGAACCATCTTAACAGCTTGAGAAATCCTGGCAAAAGCCAGAGCACTATCAGGAACAATGAAGTCTGGCAGGGGTGGGGTTACCTGAATGCCTAAGGGAACAGGTAAGCAACAGAAAAGGATTTAATGGACCCAGAGGTGCCCAGGGACCTGGACAGAGTACATGTGCCCCCCCCACCCAGGACAGGCAGCTGCTCTCCAGCTGAGGACAACTGGCCAGGCGGGGAATGCAGGCCTCATAGGGCTGGACCTGATTTTTTCTCAAGGAACTGGAAATCTGGGTTTCTCTGTGATCTACAAATTTTAAATGGGGGTAATTCGTTCCAAATGTTTTCCATCATGATGCAGCCAACAAGTGTGTCTCCAGGCTAGATTCCACCCACTGGTCATCAGCTTGTGATCCCAGGGACCAAGCATCCGGTTCATGAAGCACTTTCACAGCGATCTTTTCAGTCAACCCTCAAGCAGCTCTGCTAGGTGTGTATCTGGATGATGTTTTAGAAAGGTGACAATGGAGATTCTGAAAGTTACAAAACTTTCTCAAGGCCACAAGGCTGTTTGGTCACTGGGTCAGGACTAACACAAGTTTCTGACTCCAAGTACAAGGCTCCAATGATTTTTTAACAGAGAAAACCCCATATGCAGAAGGAAAAGGCAAGCCAATTAATCAGTAAACAGTGACACTGATCCACTTCTTCATTAGAAACCCTGATTTTATCACCTGATAAATAACTAGACTATCAGAAAATGAGAGAGATTGATTATAAACTACTAAGAAGAATACCAGAACACACTGAAGTGGAGCACCAAGCCTGCCTCCCGAACATCCCAGGCTCTCTTCAGAGAATTTGGGATTTGAACTTGGAAAGTTGGGAGCAACTCAGTTTTTGTTCTCTCAACGTCACTGAGATGATTCACACACCCAACAATTCACCCACGTAAAATGCACAATTCGTTGGTTGTTCGTATATTCAGAGTTCATATATTCACAATCATCATCACAATTTTAGAACATTTTCATCACCCCAAAGTAACCCCATACCTGTGGGAGCGGAATGGTTCATAGCCTGAGACCAGAGGGACATTTCTTAAAGTGTGGTCCTAGGACCACCTATACTTGACTCAAGGAAGCTTTCAAACATGCTGATTCCAGGGCCAATCTTACCTAGGGAGTGAGACTCTCAGTACGGAAGTGGGGATGGGCATCCGTGGTTCCTACACACATTTGGCTTCACCATGAGCCAACCCATTTTGTGCCTGGACTTTTTATGACCTGGTGAAGCCTACACACAACTCAGAGTTCTATTTCTAAAGCAGAAAATAAAATACATAAGACCACAAAGGAAATCAATTATGCTAAAATACAGTTGTCAAAATATTTTTTCAACGTATCTGTTATACTGTAATCTATTACTTCTTGGTGAATACATTTAAATAACAGACCTAGCCAATGGGCCTAATAACTATTGCACTTGTAAAGGAAGGAAACATGTAGATAGTCCTCTAAAATATCTCTCACACCTGAAATGTTATGTGAACATACTGCTGATTACTTTGGTGACAAAGTCCCAGTTACTACAACTAGTACTGTGGTTCATTGCCTGTGATTTGTAATGAAGTGAAAGGCTAAATTTCACTGAGGTTTGTAAAAAAAAAGGGTTTTTTTTTCATCTGAATTCGTGGTTACTCTGCCAGATCCCCATGGGTTAGGCAGACCCCAAGTTAAGAACCCCAACTAGGGTGAGGGCCCTAATGCTGGATCCTGGGAGTGCCCCTGATTCCTTCCAGCCCAAATCTGACTACTCATTCCCTATATTCCACAAGAAACCCCAGCATCTTCCAACAATAGCCCTTTGACTTTCACTATCTTGTTGTGTATTCTGGTCTTTGCCATCAAAATAACATCACCATTACCTCTTCAAGTGCTTACTATGTACAAAGGCACTGATGGAGAAGGGAGATGGCAACCCACTCCAGCATTCTTGCCTGGAGTATCCCCATGGACAGAGAGGCCTGGCCGGCTGCAGTTCATGAGGTCATGAAGAGTTGGACATGACGGAGTGACTAAGCACAGCACAAGGCACTGTTGTAACCACCTACGTATATTTGCTCACTTAATCCTCACCTCAACCTAGACATATAGATGCTATTATTATGCCCATTTTGTAAATGAGGAAACTGCAGCCTGGTGATGTTACAGAATCACCTGACACTGCAGAGCTGGAAGGAAGGGATTTCACCCTGGGTGTTTTGTTCATCCAGCGGCTCGAGCCCTGAACAAGTAGTACCTCTTTCGCCATATAGAGAGCCTTGACTATACATCCTGGACATAGATGAATAGAAATGCATTGAGAAATGCAAATATCTGACTACAAAACCAACAAAGATATAGACAGAACATCCCTGCACTTCTAGGGCAAAGAATGTATATAAAACAGGTCAAAGAAAGATATCACCTACAGGTCTTCTGGGGAAACGTACCGGAACTATTAATAATGTAGAAAAGAAATTGCAGAGGAATTCCAGAAGGAATGATTCTGAGGGCCGCATCTTTCCATCAATATTAATCATCTTGGGAACTTCTGGAACGAGGCTTATGGCGGCTTTGAAAAAGGCATCAGCTGCAAGACAGAAGAGAAGTCCACATATGAGAATGTCGAAAAATTCAGGGTCTGCTTTCTTCTTCACACGGCCCAGAAGCCAAGCCTGAGAGAGGTATGTGGAAGTCAGGCCACACCGAGGGCCCAAGACAGCTGGCGGGTCTTCGAAGAGGACTTCTGCACCGTGACTGACTCAGTGGAACATTTGGGTTAGAGGCGCTGCTGCTGCCTCCCAGCTCTTCTCTTCTCCTCCTTCTTTCTTGGAGCAATTTGGCTCCAAGAATTTCAGTCAAACTGGCTTTAGATAGTAAGCAAAAAAAGTGCACAGCAAATTATCACAGAGAGTACAGAAGTCAGTTGTAGGGATTGAAGGCTTCATCTGAACTGGCTCGGTCAACCCTCCTGTCCAGCCCAGGAGGAAAGTGCTGTCCGAGGGCCCACTCCACAGCTGCGGAATGAGACGTGTCTGGTCCTATGACAGAGCCAGTGCATGCAGGAGGGTCCAGCCGCGCTGGTGGAGCCCAGGTCAAGCTTTGGTTTGTCTGAATCTACTCTAATGCATGCTGTATTTGTTGAGGAAATAACAATGGAAATGTCTGAAGCAAAGTGTGTGTGTGTGTGCACACACGCGCATATAGCTTTCAAGACTTCTGATTAGGTGACAGTTCCAGGGAATCATCTGGAAAATGAAGGCATTTAAAGAAATATGTAATAGTCTATAAACCAAGAAGACCTCCAAGGGTGAGAGGAAGGAAGAGGATGGGGGAAGAGAGGAGGAGGGATGAAGAGGAAGTGGGGTGCTGAGAAAGAGGGAGCAACAGGAGGACACAGAGCGGGAGGAAGGGGTGAAGGGGGAGGATTGGAGGTGAGGGGGGCAGTGAGATGGAGAGGGAGAGAGAGAGTTCCTTCTAGAACTGCCAAAGTATTAACCATGAGAAAGAGCCTCAGGGTCAAAGCAGACAGAACACTGACCCGACAAATGAAATTTTAAACTACCCGACAAGATCAAACGTGTGCATGGTCCAAATACACTTCCACTCTGAAATGGCCTGCAGTGATGCAGAGAGAACAGCTCTCTGGCCAGCAGCACCCCGAGTTCAAACTGGAGCCCAGCCAGCGCAGCAGAGGGGCAGATGCAACAACAGACGCCCAGGCTGGCCGGGGACAGAGGCCAGCCCTTAATGAGAAGAGTCTGCGTCTGAAGCTGGAGAGTGGGGTTTTGCCTTCTCTTCCTTCTTCCAAAGGGGGGAAAAAAAAATCACAATATGGAAAGACACCAGGTTTACTACCTGAAGTTCCCTCTGCTCCAGAAACTTGCCTCCCAGGCTGCTTCTGGGACCCTGCAGTGGTACCCTAGCATGCTCATCAATTCAGAGGGTCAAGAGTTGACAACATGCAGTGTGGTGGTGAGCCCAACGTGATCACACTCATTAACACCAATCCGCTGGGAACCTGCTCTGTGCTCTGCTCTAAGGGGGACGCAGAGCAGCTGATCTCATCCTAATATAGGGGTTCTGGTAGATGAACCTCCCAGAAAGAGTCAGAAGCTGCAGGATCTTCTGCCTTGGCCTCCAGACAGTAGTAAGTGCCACTATTCATGGAAACCAGAGGAACTCCTAGGCTGTGTCTTAAGGCAACTTACATTCTCAGTCCTCAAGCAGGCCTATGGGGAAGGTACAATTATTTCCACACCCAGATAACAAGCCAAGCTCAAAAAGTGAGTGGCCAGGTAAAAGTAACCCATGGATGGTAAAAGACTGAGCTGAGCAGAATTTAAAGACCATCACTAGCACTAACACTGAGCAATACAATCAGATTTGCATTTTTTAACAGAAACACAAGTCTGCAAATGCTAGCTGTCATTAAGAGTTAATTACATCCAGAACACAAAAAGAAATTCTACAACAATGAGAAAACAAGTTAGCTGACTGAAGGTTACCCTGAATAGACATTTTTTTCCAAAGAAAATACACGAATGGTCATCAAGCATATGAAAAGATGCTCAAATCATTCATCACGAGAAGTGCTAATCAAAAACACAGTGAAATATCATCTCACACCCATGAGCATGCCCACTACAACAAAAAAACAGAAACAAAAGCCAGGAAATAACAAGTGTTAGCAAAGAAACTGAAGTTTCTTATGTACTGCTGGTGGGAATCTAAACTGGTGCAGTTGCTGTGGAAGACAGCCTGGTGATTCCTCAAAAAGGTAAACGTAGAATTACCATCTACTAGCAATGCCACTTCTAGGGGTCTACCCCAAAGAAATGAAAGCAGGGACTCAAACAGATATTTATACATGAATGCTCACAGCAGCAATATTCACAAGAGTCAAAAGGTGGAAACAACCCAATGAACACATAAACAAAACACAGTTCATGTGTGTGCATGCTAAGTCACTTCAGTCATGTCCGACGCTTCGCAACCCTACATACTGTATGTAGCCTGCCAGGCTCCTCTGTCCATGGGACTCTCCAGGCAAGAACACTGGAGAGGGTTGCCAAGTCCTCCTCCAGGGGATCTTTCCGATTCAGGTATAGAACCCGAGTCCCTTTATGTTTCTGACGCTGGCTGGCAGGTTCTTTATCACTAGTGTCACAACAGAAGCCCAACAAAACATGGTACATATACACAAAGGGGTATTACAAGGCCTTAGGAAGGAAGGAAATTCTTACATGTGCTAGAAATATGGACGAAGTTTGAAAATGTTCCAAATTGGGAAAGGAGTATGTCAAGGCTGTATATTATCACCCTGCTTATTTAACTTATATGTAGAGTACATCATGAGAAATGCCAGGCTGGATGAAGCACAAGCTGGAATCAAGATTGCTGGGAGAAATGTCAAAAACCTCAGATATGCAGATGACACCACCCTTATGGCAGAAAGTGAAGAGGAACTAAAGAGCCTCTTGATGAAAGTGAAAGAGGAGAGTGAAACAGCTGGCTTAAAACTCAACATTCAAAAAACTATGATCATGGCATCCAGTCCCATCGCTTCATAGCAAATAGATGTGGAATCAATGAAAAGAGTGACAGACTTTATTTTGGGGGGCTCCAAAATCACTGCAGATGGTGACTGCAGCCCTGAAATTAAAAGACACTTGCTCCTTGGAAGAAAAGCTATGACAAACCTAGACAGCATACTAAAAGGCAGGGACATTACTTTGCCAACAAAGGTCTGTCTAGTCAAGGCAATGGTGTTTCCAGTAGTTATATATGGATGTAAGAGTTGGACAATAAACAAAGCTGAATGCGGAAGAATGGATGCTTTTGAACTGTGGTGTTAGAGAAGACTCTTGAGAGTTCCTTGGGCAGCAAGGAGATCAAACAAGTCAATCCTAAAAAAAATCAGTCCTGAATATTCGTTGGAAGGGCTGATGCTGAAGCTGAAGCTCCAGTACTTTGGCCACCTGATGCAAAGAACCGACTCATTAGAAAAGACCCTGATGGTAGGAAAGACTGAGGGCAGGAGGAGAAGGGGACGGCAGAGGATGAGATGGTTGGATGGCATTACTGACTCAATGGACATGACTTTGAACAAGTTCCAGGAGTTGGTGATGGACAGGAGTACTGCAGTCCATGAGGTCACCAAGAGTAGGACACAACTGAGTGACTGAACTGAACTGAAATGAAATGAAATACGTCAGACCAAAGGACGAACAGTATCTGATTTCACTTGTATGAAGTATTCTGAGTGGTCAAATTCTGAGAGATAAAGAAGAATGGGAAGGAGGGAACATTATCACTTAACGGGTACAGAGTTTCATTCTCTTTGGGATGATGAAATAGTTCTGGAAACGGACAGTGGTGATGGTTGCATAGGGTTGTGAATGTACTTAAAGCCACTGAACTGTACACTCAAAAATGGTTACAATGGTAAATTTCATGTTGTGTAAACTTAACTACAATAAAAAAATTTAAAAAAAGAGCTGAGCCTGCTCTTGACATTACCCCTGCCCCCGCCCTGAGAGCACAGGTAGGTCCGGACTCCACCACGTCTGGCATTTTCCTCCTGGCTCCACAGGCACCGCTTTCCAGTGAGGACATTAAGTCCATTAGAAAACAAGGTGAAGAGCTTCTCTTGGCAGGAACTAAAATTCTGCTCAGAACAACTTGAAAGACTATTTATTCTATTTATGTGCTTGTTACCAAGTGGCCCTGAGAAAAGTGCCCGTTATTATGACTCATTAACGAGGGGGCCACTATGTGCTGAGTGCTCTGCTACTCACAGTCACCCCACTGAAGCCCCATCCAGAGGAGGGAGCTGCAAGAAATACTTACTTAAGGGTTGAGGCGGGAAATGCTCCAAAGCAGATGTCTAACCTCAGAAGACTTGCCCCATATATAGTCTTGTCTAGGAGACTTCTTAATTTTGTCTTAGTAATTAGAACTCAAATGCTGCTGCTGCTGCTGCTGCTAAGTCACTTCAGTCGTGTCTGACTCTGTGCAACCCCATAGACGGCAGCCCACCAGGCTCCCCTGTCCCTGCGATTCCCCAGGCAAGAACACCTGAGTGGGCTGCCATTTCCTTCTCCAATGCATGAAAGTGAAAAGTGAAAGTGAAGTCGCTCAGTCGTGTCCAACCCTCAGCGACCCCATGGACTGCAGCCTTCTAGGCTCCTCCGTCCATGGGATTTTCCAGGCAAGAGTACTGCAGTGGGGTGCCATTCTAGTGTGTATGAAAACAGTTTTCTTCTCATAGTTTAGAGTTCAGAATAATCATAACATAACATTTAAAAAACTGAAGTTTGTTTATAACATTATATGAGTTTTTCATGTATACAACATTATACCTCTATTTCTATATAACCTACAGCACATAGTAACACTTGACTCATTGTGGCTATTAAAAGTCAGAGAAGACAATTACAGATAAAATGGGTTAAAAAAAATTTTTAAAGACCTCTAGGAAAAGGAGAAATCAGATTCCAATTCATAAAGACTATTATTACCCTTGTTCCACTGGGGGAAGAAAAAGCATGTATTGGGTTGGCCAAAAGGTTCATTCAGGTTTTTCCATAAGATCTTACAGAAAAACCTGAACAGGCTTTTTGGCCAACCCAATATATGCACTGGCTTTGCCATGCTATGCCTTCCTCCATCTGAATCTTCTGAGGTTTCAAGGGATACCTAGATTTCTTTTCCATATTTCATCTTCAAAAAAAAAAAAATTAAAACAAAGAAAAAAATAGACTCAGGCCTGGTTGATCTCACCCGAGTTCACTCTGTTTGAGATCCTTTTTCTTGAGGTGCTGACTGCTCTGCAGACAGGCATTCTGCTGCTGTTCCCTGCACAGTAACCAGCATGTCCTTCAAGCACTGCGGGGCACTGGTGGAGGAGAAACACAGCCACCATCCCAGCAGTCACAGTAAGAGGGACCGTGCTACTCTCAGAGACGGTGTTTTCCAAAACCGCTTGATCATAAGAATCCTTGTAAGAAAAAATCCCATAAGAATCCTTACAAGATCCTTGTAAGAAAAAAAAAAAAAATACAGCTCCCAGGCCCCCAAACAACCATCTGCAATCTGAGGGGAATGGAACATGGTAAAGCCATATTGCAAAATAATTTGGTGGCTCCTCCAGTTCTACATGGATGCTGCATATATACGGACACACACGTTACCATGTGAATGACTCTTGAAAATCATTATGCTAAATGAATGGAGCTAGTCATAAAAGATCTGCATTGTATGACTCTATATGAAATGACTGGAATGAGCAAATCCATCAAAACAAAAAGAAGACTGGTGGTTGGCAGAGTGGGGAATAACTGCTTAATGGATTTGGGGTTTTCTTTTGGGGAGATGGAAATGTTCTGGAATTAATGACCATGATCACAAAATTCCAAATATACTAAAAACTATTGAATTGTACACCTTAAGAGGATGGATTTTATGCTACATGAATCAATTCTCAATAAAGCTATTATTTAAAATACATATATGGGTTCCCAGGCTCCACCTTAAATGTATGATATTAAATCAGACCATCCAAGACAGAGACTCAGAAACCTAACTTAAAAAAAATATATTTATCTTTCAATAACTGACAGAGTCACGTAATTCTCCTCTCACTCCTGCCTCTGGCCATCCAGTTTCCCTTCTCAAAGGCAAAGACTGTTATCTGCTGCTTGGGTATGCTTCCAAGTATACAGAAACAAATACGTTTTCCTTTTATTTTTTCTTTCTTTCTTCCTCTTTTTACAGAGTTAACATACAGTAGACACCATTGTGCAACTCCTCACCCACTACTTAATAACAGTCTTGGAGATTAATCCTTCATCTATATAAAGCACATTTTTGTTCTCTTTTACAGCCAAAAAGTGGTATTTGGTCCATTTCCTTTTTTCCTCCATTTTTTTTTAAAGAGATAAAAAGCACACAACATCAAATTTACCATCCTGATCATTTGATTCATCTTTTTTTTTTAAAGAAACAAGTTTCTCCAGTGAATTTTATGATTCAACGGGTTTGAAAAAAATCGTTCTAAATCCTTCAGCTAAATGCAGAATATGACTTTCTAACAGCAAATGGCACATTCTGAAAGGTTTAATCCGGAGACATTCTGCCAGAAGCAAATAGAAGTAGTAAGCAACAATGAAATTCAGCCAGGGCAGGCTACCTCCTTATTTCCCAGGGAGGCCTAGCATTGAACTTTTGATGATTTTCTGTTTGAAGTTACAAGTTCTTGTTTCCCAACCTGGGGAGTCAAAGGGTCTGCAGAATACCAAAGAAGGATGTTATTCTAGAACCCTCTACCAGGACGAGGAGAAATCAAACACACCCAAACACACAGCCACTGAAACTACAGAACGGTCACTAAAGTATCTGCCACTAGCAAACCCTGGGAGAAGCTGAAAATAAGGGCTCAGCTGAAGGCACTAGTAAACTAGGTATGTTGGGATTACCTGTATTACCCATGCTGCCTTGCTACTGAGAATAACTGAGTCAACGGTTCTCCATGCATGAAGGTTTCTTTACATCAATTTAGCTTGACTGGAGAAAAACTGAAAACAATTCAACCATACTGCTAAGTCACTTCAGTCGTGTCCGACTCTGTGCAATCCCATAGACAGCAGCCCACCAGGCTCCCCCATCCCTGGGATTCTCCAGGCAAGAACACTGGAGTGGGTTGCCATTTCCTTCTCCAGTGCATGAAAGTGAAAAGTGAAAGTGAAGTCGTTCAGTCGCGTCCGACTCTTAGCGACCCCATGGACTGCAGCCTACCAGGCTCCTCCTTCCGTGGGATTTTCCAGGCAAGAGTACTGGAGTGGGGTGCCATTGCCTTCTCCATTCAACCATAAATGACTAGTTAAAGAATTATTGCACTGCCACACTGTGGAAATGATATCATTAATAAAGAGAATAATACTTTGGTATGTTTTGAAGTATAATACATTATACCTATGATATATTAAAGAAAAATGTTATACAACTGTATATAGCGTGATACTATCTTTATAAGAAAAGAAGTATATATACACATGTATTTTTGTTGTTTTTGTGTTTAGTCGCTAAGTCATGTCCAATTCCTTGTGATCCCATGGACTACAGCCTGCCAGGCTCCTCTGCCCATGGGATTTCCCAGGCAAGAATACTGGAGTAGGTTGCCATTTCCATTTCCAAGATAATGCCAAACTACAAAGTGTTATCCAGGAGTGTTGGCTGAGAGCGAAGAAAACCAGGATCTTTCATGTACTGCTAGGTTACTGTTTTGGAATTTTTATTTATAGATTTCCAAAAATAATTTTTCTTTAGCAAAGTCAATACAATTTTATTAGAAAATTTTCAGTCACGGAAATGTACACGACAGAAGGGGCAGTGAGGCAGACAGGCAGGACGTCAAAGGGCGTTCTGGAGAGTAGCCCCTTCCTTCTTTACTCGAGCAGGGCACGCTGAGGGTAGAGCCGGGGGAGGACCACTGTGGACTCTAGCACTCCTGCCGCACCCTGAGGGTCGCCCACCCGCTTCGTCTGCGTAAGGCCAGGCACTAGGCTGAGGGTGACACACAGGTTCCAGGGCCTCCAGGGCTCGGGGTGCTGCACTGCACTCCACAGTCAGCGATTCTCTGCTCTACAAAGGGAGTTACAGCGTGCTCACTAGACAGCTTCATTTCTTCTCAAGGCTTGAAAAGGCTTTCTTCACCCTATGCTTTGAGGCATCTTCCAGCTCCTGCAGAAACTGAGGGGCCAGCAGCCTCCCACACACATGCCCACCTGAGGAGCCCCACTGCTATCTGTTCTGTGCACTGAAGCTCTGCATAGGACTCTCTGAACAAGGTTTCAGGTTCTAAGAGAGGAACGTATCAGTCAATCAGAAAAGGGTCAGAAAGTTTCAAAATGCTCAGTTAGGATGCAGGTTGCTCACTGTCTATAGGAGCAAAAAACTAGAAAGAGTTCAAATGTTTTTCAATAGGAGTTTGGGGGAAAAAAACGGAAGCGAGGTTTGGGTAAATAATGTATAGCCCACCCTGCTCTGCCAAAAAAAAGAAAGAAAGAAAAGAAATAGAATACTGAATAATCATTACAAAGAATGGGGTGAATCTACATGTATGAACATGGTGGGCAGGAAGAAGGTGTGAGGACAGGGGCCAAAATTTATTGATCAGCAAAAAAAGCAAGTTGAAAAACATTGGGGAAGTCACATTCCCATTTCTAAGGTAGGGCTTGGTGGGACTGCATGTTTATATAAGAATATAGACAGATGAGAAGAGCATATAGGGAGAAGAATAGAGGACAGAGGCAGAGAGCATATGAGAATAAAAGGGCATTTTCAAATGGATATATAGAAGGAAAAAATCAAGACAAATATACAAACTGTAAACAGTGTACTTTTCAGAAGTGAGGAGAAAGAGTAGAGTAACAGGTGACTTTTATCTGGGGACTTTTTACTTTCTTTAAGATCTGCAATTCTGTATTGTCAGAATTTTTTTCAAATGAGCATGGAATATTAAAATAAAAATCATTAAGATTTAAAATAAAGTACAGGCTGTCTATTTTTCAATGGGATACAGGACAGTCTCCTCAAATACATGTCATACATGATAAAACTCAAGTTTAACTTCGATCGCTGACAGTAAGTTCATCCTCTATGTCCTTGGCATTGTCAATACAGAATACAACTCAGTACCTGAGTCATAAGAGAGGATCAGGAAGTGATAATGCAGGCCACCTTCAGAGGTGGCGTTTTATTTTTTAAACAGTGCAGTGAGTCAGTGCTAATGGAAATCTTTACTACTTTTCAGGGTCATAAACTCCTAAACAAGTCCTCAGAGTAATCTACCCCATTCCAGTCCCAGACCTTCAGCTACCATATGCCCTCCTGGACAACTCAGAAGGACAGCTGTCCTAATCCAGGGAATGTCAAGAAAGGAAACATCACATTTCTTAAGGAAAAATGTCATGAGTGGTTGAAAGATTCCTGTGCCTTGAGTATACCTTATTAAAGCAGGGTTCAGGCTACAAGAACTGTTCACTCTCTCTCAAGTCCTATCAGCTCCACTGCTGAACATTTTCACCAGTCTTCAGCATTTTCCATCTCTGGATAAGTTTAGGTTTGGACTGGACAATATCTATACAGTGGAAACTACCATATAAAATGCCACAACAGGGCATGGTCTACTCTCTCTCACTCTGTTATGGGACTAAATGTTTCTCCCCCACCAATTCATATGCTGAGATCCTAAACACTGAGGTGATGGTATCAGGAGGTAGAACTCTGGGAGGTGATTAGGTCATGAGGGTGTTGCCCTCATGAATGGGATTAGTGCCCTTATAAAAGGACCCCAGAGAGCTCCTTCCTCCCTTCTGCCACATAAGAACACAATGAGATCACAGTCTATGAACCAGGAAGTCCTCCCTAGACAATGAATCAGTCAGTAGCCTGATCTTGGACTTCCAGTCTCCAGAGCTGTGAGCAACAAAGGTTTTGTTGATTAAGCCACCTGGTCCATGGTATTTTTGTTACAGCAGCCCAAACAGACTAAGGCAGTCTGCCATGAAGGTGTGCCACCACCAGGTGATAGGGGTGTCTTTGGGTAAAGCCTCATAGTCCAAATGGCCCAGTTATTATCCATAGGCAAGTTATTTATAGAGATTCAATACCATTTATTACTAAACTATGTTTTTATAATAGAACTTGTCATTACAGGAATTAAGTTTGAGGATTTAAGGACCACTGCTTTGATGATATGTGTAAAGAGCAAAATTTAAAGAAATAATGAATGCCGAAGGACAATTAAATACCTTATACATGAAATTGTCAGTGATAACAATTAAGCATTAATTTACCCTTGACTTTGCCACCTGGTTTATGCAGAATGTCGACTCTTAATGTGAAAAGTCCACCCAGACACACAGATGACTTCTCAGTTTCGGCAGCACCATAGGAGGTGCCTGTAAGTTCTCTCTTCTATCTCCGATAGGAAAGGCCTCTCCGAGTCAAGCACACTCAGTCCATGTTTCACCTGACTCACATCTCTGGGTCCTGCAGGGGTAACACACTTTACTGCTAACCCTGCATGAGTTCACAGGAGGCTGTGAAGGTCTTTCTGTGGATATTAAGCTTGGGTTTCCCTAAGCAGAAAGGATTAGGCATTCCTTACCTTACTTCTGACTGTCTCCTAAATAAGTTATCTATTCAGTCTATACTCACTGGTCTCTAGTAACCACACACACCAAGGGTTAGAAATAAAACACTGGATTAGGGGGTTACCTGGTGGTCCGATGGTTGAGAATCTGCCTTGCAATGCAGGGGACAGCAGTTCAATCCCTGATCCGTGAAGATCCCACATGCTGCCAAGAAACTAAGCCCATGTACCACAACTACTGAGCCTGCGCTCTAGAGCCTGAGAGCCACAGCTACTGAGCCCATGTGCTCAGCTACTAAAGCCCATGTCCACCACAAGAGAAACCACTGCAATGAAAAGCCTGCATGCTCTGCAACTAGAGAAAGCCCATGTGCAGCAAAGACCTAGTGCAGCCACAAATAAATAAATACTTAAAAAAACCAACAGAAAAACCCCACCAGATTATGTTTAGAGGAACCAACCTAACTATAGAGAAAGACAGTGGTGGAAAGAGCACTTGAAGTCACTTATTAGCTAGGTGCTCCTGGGCAAGTCGTTGCACACCTCTGAGCTTCAGTTTCCTCTTTTGTAAAAAGATCAGCCACCCAGCAAATAACATGTATTGAATAAAACTAAACTGCTTTGCTTGGAATTCAGTTCTCTCAACAATTAGTCTTCCTAACTTGACCTCCCACTTAGTCCTTCCAGAGGCACCATTTTTCCAGCCTCTAGGCCTCTGCTCTTGCTGTTGCCTACGCCAGAATGCCCTCCTCCCACCCCCTTGCCTCACTTCAACATCTACAGATCCCCCTTACCTTCCAGACTTTTCAATGCCAACTCTTTTTTTTTTTTTTTTTTAATTCCTCTTCCAAGTCAAGGGTCATTTCTAAAATTCCCTGGTACATGTTATGAACATCTTGCATGACACTCATCACATGCTGCAATAACTGTAAACAGACCCATTCTCCCCTGTGAGCATGAAGTCTCTTTAAGTGAATTCCTGTTTCAGCACAACGCTTGGCACAGTGGTTTGCATGTGAAAAATGGCCAAGAACTACTAGCAGGAGGAACCAAATCACAGGCATTTACAATTGTAAGGAGCTGAGTGAACTTAAGGGGTGGGGGGCACACCCTAGTCTTTTCTGTGGGTTCCATCCCAGCCCTTACCTCCCCTAAGGTGGATGGATCATGTGCATTCAGACAAGCTTCATGCCATCTGCCCACCTGTGAACTGTTACAGCAAAATTAACCTACTTCATCCATAATCACCAGAGTGGCCTTAAGTTAGAGAAAAGAGTCACATCAAACACATTCTTCAGAAGATGGTTTGTCAACAGAACAAATAAATATGACCTTAAGCATAAACTCCAAAGACTTGTTAAGTGGATAGAGATCGTTTTTCTCCTTTACAAGCCACTCCTGACTCTCTAAAAGGCAGAAATACAAAACTATTTTCTCCTCCATTCTACTGCCCTGGCTTCCTCCCTCAGCAGTTAACGATTCACAGTAGCCAGCGGGCTGCATAACAGCAGGTTTTAGCCTCTCCTCTGTGCATCCCCATGTTCCTCATGGACCAAACCAGCACAATGGCTGCATTCAACATGTCTATGAGCCTCGGCATATGTTTGAGCTTACCTTGTTTTCTTTTTTCTATAAATAGGAAAATGAATTATTTAAAACCTACCAAGAGGACTTTGACGAAACTCTTCTGAACAACAGGGTTGCTTAAGAGTTAGGTCCATACCATAAAAGGTTTGGTACCATTTTACATTCATCAATACTGTAAAGAGTTATCAACCAGTATTACCACGTGGTGTCATTCATTCCTTCATCATTTACTGAGTGCCCATGTAGTAGGCAATGTGCCAGGAGCCAGGCACAGCACAGGGAATAAGGAAGATGAGACCTCGTGGAGCTGACACTCTTCAGGGGAGGGAAGCGTACAATTCTTTACATATTTATTTGTTAAATAACAACAGTGATAAGTGCAATGAGGGAAAGTGCATAGTGTGAGGATAGTATGTCTTACAGAAGAATCTGACCTAACTTTGTTTGGGGCTTTTGCTTAAGACATGGTTTGTGAGCACAGCTCTCCAAGATGAAGATGTAAAAAAAATTAGTAAAACAAAGTTAGATTTTTAAGGGCGGATGCATTGAGAAGAGGAAAGAAATAGGTAGAATCTAAAAAAGAAAACAAATGAACAAACATGAAATGGAAATAAAGTAAGATACAGAGAACAAACAAGTGGTTGCCAGACAGGAGTGTGGAGGGGGAAGGAGAGAAATTAGGGGAGGGAGATAAAGAGGTACAATCTTTCAGCTGCAGAGTAAATCAGTCAAGGATATGAAACACATAGTGTAGGGAATATGGCAAATTACGATGTAGTACCTGTGTATGGCAAGTTAGGAAATCAACCCTGAGTATTCACTGGAAGGACTGCAGCTGAAGCTCCAATACTACGGCCACCTGATGCGAAGTGCTGAATCATTGGAAAAGACCCTGATGCTGGACAAGAATGAGGGCAGGAGGAGAAGGGGGCGACAGAGGATGAGATGGTTAGATGGCACCACTGACTCAATGGACATGAGTTTGAGCAAACTCAGGGAGATAGTGAAGGACAGGGAAGCCTGACGTGCTACAGTTTATGGGGTCAAAGAGAGTCAGACATGACTTGGTGACTGAACGACATGCTGTGTTGTAGGTCAATTATAGTTTAAAAAAAAAACAAAAACAAAAATACTCCTAGAAAAGTAGGTCAGCTTTGGGGTGACCAGAAGTGAGGGATGGGGGGAGGAGGAACTGGATGAAGGCAGTCAAAAGGAATAAACGTCCAGTTATAAGGTAAGTACTACGTATGTACTGTACAACATGATAAATATAATTAACACTGCTGTATGTTATATATGAAAGTTGTTAAGAGAGTAAATTTTAAGAGTTCTCATCACAAAGAAAAAATACTTTTAAAAGTTTCTTTAATTTTGTACTTATATGAGCTGACAGGTGTTCACTAAACTTACTGTGGTAAGCAGTTCATGCTGTATTTAAGTCAAATCATTATGCTATACACCTTAAACTTACACAGTGCTGTATGTCAATCGTATCTCAAAAAAAAAACTGGAAGGAAAAAATGTTTTCAAACAAAGGAGGGGGAGAGAATTCTATAGGAGGGAAAAAGCATTATTATTAACGATAAGAACACAAATCATTCTTTTCACCACTATTTCGCTCTAACTGTTCTCACTATAAGTTTCATCTTTGGAGGAACTACAGATTTGTTATTTTCAGGATAATTCAGCAGGTCAGTCTTGAAATGAACAGCTTTCCTGCAGATTTCTTAAGCTTCTGAGTATGAGAACTGGCTTTCAGAATTCTGGAGCTGCAGAGCTGCATTGCATGCAGTTAGCTCCTAAACCCCATGGCACAGTTTCATCTTTTGAGGGATGGTTACACTAAGTTAATCTTTCTGAACCGCCACCATGTGCCAGTGGACCGAGTGCCCAAGCACTTTCTCTCAGTTAATCTACACAGGGACTTCCCTGGTGGTGCAGCGGTTAAGACTTTGTGCTCCCAATGCAGGAGGCCTGGATTCAAACCCTAGGAAAGGAACAATGGCCCGTCCCCACCCCACCCCTGGCCCCATGCCTCAATTAAAGATCCCAGGTGCTGTAACGGAGACAAAAGATCCTGCATGCCACAACCAAGACCTGGCACAGCCAAATAAATGAAATAAATATTTTTTTTTTTAATTAAGAGTCTGCCTGCTATGCAGGGGACATGGGTTGGATCCCTGGTCCAGAAAGATTCCACATGCAACGGGGCAACTGAACCCATACACCACAACCACTGAAGCCCTCGCACCTACACCCCTGCTCCGCAACAGGAGAAGCCACCGCAGTGAGATGCATGCACACTGCAACTAGAGAGTAGCCCCTGACAGCTGCAGCTAGAGAGAAGCCCTTGCACAGCAAGGAAAACCCAGTACAGCCAAGAATTAAAAAAAGAAAGTCCAACACAGGAACCACCGCCATCATCTCCACTTTACAGATGGAGAAACCGAGGCACCATCCAGCCAATCAGTCCAAAGCATACAACTCATAAGCAGCAGAATCAGGATTGGGACCAGCACACTCAGGAGGTTTGAAACTCACCAGTCATTAGGGCCTCATCCCTAATACATCATATGATCCCACACATCCCCTCTTTTGCTCAGGCCGGCTCCTCTACCTGAACGCTAACTATTCCTTCTTCCTTTCCCCACAGTCCTTCCCTGATAAACAAATGCTCTTCTCTCAAGACCCACTTTTAACATCTGTTGTTGTTGTTTAGTCGTTAAGTTGTGTCCGACTCTTGCGACCCCATGGACTGTAGCCCACCAGGCTTCTCTATCCAAGGGATCTTCCAGGCAAGAATACTGGAGCAGGTTGCCATTTTCTTCTCCAGGGGATCTTCCCGACCCAGGGATCAAACCCGTGGCTCCTGCACTGGCAGGTGGATCCTTTACCACTGAGCCACCAGGGAAGCCACCTTTAACAATAATACTTTCATTATAAAACATCCTCCTTTCTGAGGTGAGGAACTGTAAAGATAAAGGAACCAAGATAGACAGAAAAGAATTCACTCTTGCTGTGGCTTGGTGATAACCTTCCAGAAAGAATCACTGACTAACAAGGACAAGGAGCTAGCCCCAGTGACAGTGAACAGGCATCTCTGGGTCAGAAGATGTGACTGACAACTGATTTGCAAGTCCTTCATTTCTCCTAAAGATTTGGGAGCAATGGATGGTCCTAGACCAACCCCCCGCATGATCCAGCCTACATGCTGAATCAATGTGTCCAAAGGACCAGAACGGGCCTCCCTCTAATAAGCCTTCATCAGCACTCCACGCTGGCTTGGCTCAGGGTTCAACTGGAGTTTACTTGTTGGGCTGAGCCAGCCCTGGCAAAGCTGCAGCTGATAAAGAAGGTACAGCAGAGGCTGGATCAAGGGAGGCCAGAAAATGAATAAGGGGGAGGGGATGTTTTATAACCAGCTGGGGTGGGGGGGATGTTTAAGGAGGCAAACAAACCCAATCAGCCCACTTCCACAAGCTTCACTTAATTTATATTTAGCCTTCCCCTTCTCAGTAATTGAATATATTATTTATTTTGGCCAGCAACTGCCACATGTGGCTTTCAGAACAACAACAATAAGCTTTTAAGGTTTAGCACCACAGCATTTAGAGACTTGAGCAAAATCATTGGATAAATTATTAAGCATGAAGTGGACACTGAATTCCTGCCCCCCACCTTGTAGCAGTTTAAAGTGCAGGGGAGGCAGAGGAGGAGGCCAGAGCTCTAACACAGGGACGCTGAGTTTGTTTGCGATCTGTAACATTCAAGATGTGGCCCTGAGCTTATCAAGCTGGGAGAAGATCTAGGCTTCTGGGGCCTCCACATGCAGCTCACAGCTCTGGCATCTCCAGCTCACAACTCATTCCTAATGCTACAGGTGACATCAAACTCAGGGGTCCCCCACACAGGGGTCCCCACACACTATTCTTGACCTTTCTAAGAGGGCATCAGTTCGTAAGATTTAAACTTTCCTAACATCATGGCATCCAGTCCCACCATTTCATGGGAAATAAATGGGGAAACAGTGGAAACAGTGTCAGACTTTATTTTTGGGGGCTCCAAAATCACTGCAGATGGTGACTGCAGCCATGAAATTAAAAGACGCTTACTCCTTGGAAGGAAAGTTATGACCAACCTAGATAGCATATTCAACAGCAGAGACATTACTTTGCCAACAAAGGTCTGTCTAGTCAAGGCTATGGTTTTCCAGTGGTCATGTATGGATGTGAGAGTTGGACGGTAAAGAAAGCTGAGCGCCGAAGAATTGATGCTTTTGAACTGTGGTGTTGGAGAAGACTCTTGAGAGTCCCTTGGACTGCAAGGAGATCCAACCAGTCCATTCTGAAGGAGATCAGCCTTGGGATTTCTTTGGAAGGAATGATGCTAAAGCTGAAGTCCAGTACTTTGGCCACCTCATGCGAAGAGTTGACTCATTGGAAAAGGCTCTGATGCTGGGATGGATTGGGGGCAGGAGGAGAAGGGGACGACAGAGGATGAGATGGCTGGATGGCGTCACTGACTCAATGGACGTGAGTCTGGGTGAACTCCAGGAGTTGGTGATGGACAGGGAGGCCTGGGGTGCTGCGATTCATGGGGTTGCAAAGAGTCGGACATGACTGAGCAACTGAACTGAACTGAACATCAATTTAATCTAATTAATTAATTTAATCTAACCTTCATTTTGCACATCAGTGGGTTATTGGCAGAAGCTGTTAATTTTCGTTTTATTTCCTGCAAACCCATCATCCTTACCAAAGCAGGCATTAGGAATAAGTTCCGCATCTGCTGATGAGTAATAAGGACATACCGGCTCTTGGGGGATTTGCAGTCCTCGTGGGGGAAGGGAGTGTCCAGACAATAAGAAAACAAATACACACAGTAAGAATGGGATTTGCAGTCCTCGTGGGGGAAGGGAGCGTCCAGACAATAAGCAAACAGATACACACAGTAAGAAAGCATCAGATGACAGCAAATGCAATGACGACATAAGGCAGATGGTATGGAGTATGATTGGGAAGGTGGGGTTACTTTAGAGAGGGTGGACAGGAAAGGACACCAAAAGAGGCGAGGCTTCGCATCTCATCTCTGGCCCAGTAATCTTAGAAAATGCAAATATCTGGGAGGATGATCGTTCTAGAAAGAGGGAACAGCAAGGGCAAAGGCTCTGAACTGGTAGATGGCTTAGTATGTTCAAAGGACAGAAAAAAAGCCGGCGCAGCTAATGCATGGTTTGAGCTAAGGACAGAAGGCAGCTGCTAGATACAGCAGATCACGTGGGGACTTCAGGCCAGGTGTCTGGTGTCTTTGTCTGGTGTCTTTGGTTTGATCCCAAAGGTGCTGACTGGCTACTGGAACACCCAGGAGTTGAGAATAAAACCAAGCAGAGTCTGAAAAGGTTTTTAGACAGCAATCATGTTTGAAGACTTTGGTGACACTGAGGGTCCAATGGGAAGGACCCAGCTGCCATGAACCCTAACCCTCCACCAGCACACCCTTCACTGGCATCCTTCCCTCCCTCATCTCACCTCACCTCACCCTCCTGACACTTCTTAGATTCACCTCCCAAATAAACCGCTCACACAATCCTGGTTCCAGGACAGCTCTGTACATCTTACAGAAACAGGTTTTAGGCAGAATTTTTATCCCTAACAGCAAACTATAGAGAGTATTCATTCCATACTGCTTAGATGCTACTCCTGTATCTCTGGAATTTCAAACTCTGACAACAATAAATAATCTTGAATCTGCTGTGAATGAACAGGCCTAAGTTCTAAAACTCTCTAGGGATGTCTGAGCCACCTGACCTGACATGCCTGAGACAGATGTAGGAAGGTCCTTACAGGAAATAACCCAGGCTCTGTAATCTGTCTGACTCTATAAATGTGTATGTGTCCGAGGTGCTTCCTACTAAAGAAAAAATTCATCACTTATTGATCACTTTTTCTTTTCTTTCCTCCTTAAAGGAAGCTCTCTGCACACATTCACACACTGCTGAGTCAGCTTTCCTAAGGAGCCAGGGAGAGTCTGAGAGAAGAGAGTGAGTGACGGGCTCACCTTGGGAGAGGCACTGGTTGGCCAGAGCCACCTGACCAGAATGCAGGTAGAGATTGAGGCGGGTGAAGATCCCCACCAGGGAGGGAATGGTAATGAAGCAGTAGGCAACGCAGGCCTAGAAGAAAGGGGACGAACAGCAGGTTAGGCGGTAACGCCATCACAGTGGATTAATATTCTCATTTTCATCCATCATATATTTTCAAGTAAAAACACTTAATTCATCTCCCCATTATGAACCCCAATTTCTCCCCCTTGCCTCTGCTGTATTTCCCTTTTGGGGAGGAACAGGAGGTGCAACCAAGGACAGTAATGGTGTACAAAAATAAATCTTCATCTGTCATCACAGGAAGTGAATAGATAACACCTAATATTGATCATTTGAAGAAGCAGTTGTTAAAACCAATTAGTTAAAAATGAATTAATTGGTAATTTGAAGAAGAAACTGCTAAAAAGAGACTGTGAGGAGAGAGGTATATGGTGAGAAAGGGTGGGGCTGGGAAGCTTATTTTCACTATAATTTTTTCAGTATGATTTTATTTTTAAAGCATGGATATGTATTGTTTTGATAAAATTTTGAGCAGCTTACTCAAGAAACAAATTTCTTCCAAAGCTGGGAACTTGACAAGAGGAAAAAAAGTCCTAGGCTTCCCAGTTACTGGCACGAGCGAGATATAATTCAGCTGGCATACAAAAATGCAAATCCATCTCAACCACCTCCCCTAATGCATATCAAAATTCAGACTCCTTTGATTGTTTCTTTTGAAAACATTAAGAAAATCGGTCAGTCCATGAATATGTAAGGAAAAATCTGGAAAATCAATATTAAATCACCCTTAATCTTTTTCTGGGAGGAACAATTCAGAAACTTGTGTAAGAAACAGCCCACTGGAGTTCAAAGTAAATCTTATCTTTGAAACATACCCGGACAAATGCAGCAGTCTTTCTAGAATGATTTCCCTTCATTACTTTCCTTGTTTCCATTGCCAACCGGTTCACACTCTAGATTAAAAAGTAAAACAGAAATGGGAATGAAATGATGGTTAATTCAGATTAAACATCTTCCAAAGAGATTTGAACGCTGACTGTATACAAGTTAATGAGAACAAGCTAACCAGAACCAAGACTGGTTCCGGAACCAAGACTGGTGAGCACCAAACCCTGAAATGGCAAAGGGGCCATCAGGCCAGAATCAATCTCAGCTTGAGCAAACATCTCCAAGGGGCACTCACTGAGTTAAGTCATGCCTATCAACCAGCATGATAAATGACCATTTTCTGGCTTAATGAATAGCCAGGGTTCACTTATTCCATTTCCAGAAATCCCACACACTAAGTAAGCTTAAGATCTTAGAGATCTTAAGAGATACCTCCAAACCTGAACATAAACCATACAAAATACCTCTGCAACACTGACGCTAACCGTAAGAAAGTAACAGCAGCCATGTTATCACTTATAGCACAGCAGGTGCCCTTCTAGGTGCTGTACATTCTTAAGCTCGTTTACTCCTCATGACTTTACAGGCTGAGTACTATTAACTCCCCTGACTTACAAGTCTCTACATTTAGGTCTTAAGTTTACTAATGCTACAAAATCTGATAATCAGCGAACAAATATATTAAAAGGTCATTTTCCTTAAATTTACATGAAGCAATTCAAGAGCCTTAGGGAATCTTTTCACAAAAATTAAAAGTTTGGACCTATGGTTCCCAAAATGTGTACCATGTCACCCCAGGGTGTTACAGGAAAATCAGAGGGGCATCCCACGTTTTGGACAACCACAGAAGGACTCAACTGTTGAACACTATGCAAAGCTCTTGTGTGCGGTAGCTCACAGACATGGTATCTTCCTTGCAGTGATGGCATATCTTTGCAAAACTGGGTTTTTAGCAACTGCTATGACAAAAAGTACTGTGCAAACATTAATGTAGGGGGAAAAAAATCTATCTGGAACAGGAAATTGGGTAGTGGTGTCTCATCTGATTTCAAGGTTTGAGAAGTCAAGCAATGCCTAGAGGTACATATACTTCATTAGTAAGTAATTATGATGATTTTAAATGGAATGCAAATATATACTATTTTTCTTTCAATTTACATCAAGTGTTGGTTCAGAGAGCAAGCTGTTAGGGCACAAATTCTTAAGTTGCTTGAACCTAATTTCTTAGTAAACAGAATTGTTCTCTTCCTTTTTGCCTAAGGGCATCCTGAAAAGTTACTGCAAGGCACTGTGAACCAAGAAAACTGGGACTCTGGTTAGGCAACACGGAATTCCAACTAGATTAATTTCTGTAACTAAATAATCACTACAACTCACTCAGCTCTTTGCTGTTGACATGCAGGAGTGAGAATATGCAAATTTCAGAGAAAAAGAGGCCAATGAAACCACTCTAAGGCTCAAGCAAAGTTGTAGATTTTATTAACCTTTGAGAAAACATCTTTCATGCCTTGGGAACAGAAGCAATATGGGGCCAGAAGAATCTCAGATTAAAACTGGTGCATGGCCTATCAATGATCAATAAACATGTATTGACAGAATAAATGAATGAGTGAAAATCCTTACGTGAATCAACTGCACAAGAACAGGTTCCAGATTGCAAAACATTGACCTGGCCTCAACATAAAAACTCAGCTGTTGTTCAAAATCACGGCCAAAGGATACCTAGAATCAAGGAGAAAGAAGTGACAGTGTTATCTCTAGGCAGCTGTAAGCACACAATTGGAAAAGTTCCTCCGGAGTTTTGTGGGGAGAGGGGAGGTGCTGCGATGACAAGACACCAAAAATTCCACAGATATAGATAGGTGGTATCTCAAGGGTATGTAAGCAAACACACATCTGTGAACTGGAATACAACTCTAACCAGATGTTACATTACCTTACCCAGCATACAGCAGGAATGTTACTATTACCACCTCATCTTCATGACATGGCCATTGGAGCAGAACATAAAAAGACCAAAGGGTATAAAACAGAATCTCAAAATGCAAAGAGGATTTCCTAGGCTAGAAGGAAACCACTGGAAAGGAAATTGTGGCATTTTGGGTGTCAGCTGCAGCCTTTTCACATAGATTTGGCGACTGGGAGTCATTTGTCAGAGGGATTCTCTAATAAGGGCCACACATTTCTGCTTCATGATGGGGATTCCAACCTTTAGCAGCTCACTGGTGGCTGCTGGAGCCATCGATGGATGTTAATCCACCATTAAAAACTTCTTCTTCTCCTATTTCTTCAAATTTATGAACAGCTGGTTGGAAGGACAAACTTTACTGCTACAACAATCATTTTTGTCCAGAAGAGGTTTAAAGTCATAATTTCCACTACAGCTATCAAGTTTCACATCTTATTTTCTCATATTCTTTCCCATTAAAACTTAGTGGTTTTCAGACAAACCCATAAAAGGATAAATATCACAAGAGCAGCATATAAATTAAGGGAACAAGAGAGGCACCTAGTATCAATCATAGGTACATTTCCTAACATGGGAATTAAAAGGCTTATCCTGAATTTTCATCAAAATTGGTATTTTACCATAGTTAAATCAACCTCTGTAACTGAATGAGTCACGTTTTTCAAGGTGATTTTCAAAGTGACCTACTTATTTTCATCTCAGTCAGCTTTTGTCTTGACATTTCTAACAGGAGATACTGGCTGAAGTGGGTATTTTAGTTTCGTGCACCGAGATTTAAGGCAAAGGTTGTTCTGGCTAGGATGGAAAGGTGGTTGTTCCTGATGAAACCTGCAACAATGCTGCCCACTTCGCTCGTCCCTCCCCAGTGTCCCTGTGGACTCTTCCCAGCCGGAGGTGGGTCTGTTTTCCCTCCCCTCCAGACAGCTGGCCCTGGGACTTGCTTTGACTAACAGAATGAAGCAGGAGGCAGCACTGGTCACTGTGTGATTTCTAAACCTCCAAAGGCCCGGCAGCTTCTGATTCTGCCCTCACCAGGCAAGAGCCCAGATGTGAGCAAATGTTGAGAGAATGGTGGAGAGAAAGAGGTCCCATGACTGAGAAATGAGCTGCCCCAGTCAACAGCCAGCACCAAGACCCCAAACACATGCTCAAGACTGTCCTGGATCCTCCAGCCCCAGTTCTGCCACACTTCTGACATCACAAGGCGAGGCCTGGTTACCCAGTCAACCCAAAGACTTGTAAGAATAAAACATTGTCATGTTAAGCCACTAAGTCTGGGATGAGCTGTCGTGTAGCGCTGAGTAACGAGGATGAATGGAGAGTGGACACCTGACATTTCACCCTCACCCACTCCCCAAATCGTTTTCAGCAGCATCTGAAGAGCAGCACATCAGGTGCTTCAGGAAGCCCCTTCTCCACGGGTCCCCCAGTAGCCTACAGCTTAGAATTCTGGGCTCTCACTTTCATGGCCCAGGTTCAATCCCGGGTCAGGGAACTGAGGATTCTGCAAGCCATATGGCACAGCCAAAAAATGTAACAATAATTTAAAAAATAAAAATGAAAGAATTTAAATTGGCTTCACTGAAAAAAGAAAAAGAGGAGGCCTCTTCTCCCACTCTGGGTCCGCATGGTTTGGCCGCCCAAGGTGCCTGTCTCCCTGGCCTGGCCGGTGACTCTGGGTCCCCATGGTTTGGCCGCCCGGGGGAGCCTGTCTCCCCGGCCTGGCCGGTGTGTTCCTTCCTTCTCACAGCAGCAATCTGCTCAGGGACGAGCCGGTGGCCCAAATTACTCCAAAGACTCAGCCCTAGAACTTCTGCTGGAGCTCTTCCTGCTGCACTGCAGAACTGGAAGGAATGGAAACCCGGGGCTCTCGTGGGGAGCAAGCCTGCCTGGGAGGGATGCCAGGAGAGAAGAGCCATGAGCCAAAGACACACACAGCAGTTCTTGATGACACTACGGAGACCCCGAGTCCAGCTGCTCCTTCCGAGAGGTCCACCCCAGGACTTTATGTCACATCAGCCAGTCCCCCTCCCACCGTCCCCTTTTTATTTTTTCCTTAAGCCAGTTTGTCTTGGCTCTTCTTGCCCCCAGGGGAGTGCTGGCTAATATAAGTTGTTTTCTAATTTCATCTTATCTCCATAAAAATGAAAAGCACCAGGGAACATAATGTTAACTGCTTTCACCAGAGGAAGGATAAACAATTACATCACATTTCTAAGTACACTGAAACTTCTTCCCCAATACTTACCATTTTTATAAATCCATTAATCAAATATGCCAGCATTCTTTTCTCATCTTCAAGAGTGAGTGCACTAAAATCAATAATTGTACATAATTGACATTGAGGTAATAAAGTTTCCAAAGGAAAAAATAAATGAGAAGTAAGTAATTTAACAGGTAAGAACATTCTGCATTTTCTAGATTTAAAAAACTCCCATATTTGTGTTTCTTTTGATGAAAATATGTAACCTAAATTAACATAATTTAAATGTGTTCCTCATCTCTCTTAGAGACACTGTTCTCAAGATATATTCATTAGCAGCAAAAGAGAAGGTAATTCTCCCTTCTTTGGAATTTGGATAGCAAAGTTCAACTTCAAAT
The DNA here is from genome assembly GCF_055505025.1 of Bos grunniens. NCBI lineage: Eukaryota > Metazoa > Chordata > Mammalia > Artiodactyla > Bovidae > Bos > Bos grunniens. Next base: position 25,542,928 of record NC_141189.1, read on the forward strand.
TTTGTATTCCAGAGAACTTTCATTCAACAGTTTACTATAAAAAGGTTTAAATGTAGCAAAGTTGAAAATTATATAGTCAACACCAATACACCCTACTATTATCTTATCATTTTATAATATGTGCTTTATCACATAACTCTCCATTCCACCCTCCACTCATCAATCTACCTTATTCTGGAAATATAGCTTAAAGTAAACCACAGATCTCAGCTGCTTCGGTTTGATAGCAAAGTTAGTATAAACATAAATGAGAAAATGTCAAGTCCTTATAGTTTTGATAATATATGTGAAGCTTTATAAATGGTTTCCCAAATTTATTTTTTTTTTAATTTAAGAGTCAAAGACAAAGGTTCTTGTTCTAAAACAAGTCTGTATTGGCAAAATCAGCATTCTGTCCTCCAATATACAACGTCCCCTTCATTCTTTGAGACTACATTTCCCAAAGCTCCTTTGAGGCTACAAGAAGCCACATGACACTTCCGGCCAATGGGATGCGAATGCAAGTGATGTACAAAGCCTCCCAAACCGTGTCCCTAAAAGGAAGCTGCTGTCCTCTGATGCCTGCAGGCTGCACCATGAATGTGGTTGAGGTGCCATCTCTACCAGGAAGACAAGAACAACACCCTAGAGGGACAGGAGAGCTGGAGGACAAGAAACCTGGGCTCCTGGATGATGTTCCAGAGCAGAGCTACCCTACCCTGACCTTCTGGCTCCACTTCTCACAAGAGAAATACATCTGCTATTTTATTTAGGCCAAAAACACATGTCCTACTAATACAAGTACTTTCCTAAATGTCTTTTGGGTTTTTACGTATTTTTGTGCAACAAAAGTCTAGCAGTTCTACTTATTATGAAAAGTCTTGATATTTTGATTTTGATAACTAACGAAGTTGAAAGCACAAGTCATGAAAATAAAGATTCTACAATTCAGGGGGAAAAAAATAAAACAAAAGAAACACAATTCATCTAGTTGATGGTTAAGTTCCAAAACAATTTTCTCAGTACTTGTAACAGTTTCCAGTGAATCAAGCTGCTGTGTTTAAAAATTCTTTAGGGATCAAAATTTCAGCCACAGAGAAGCAGGAGTTGCCTCAAGCACAGTCAAATGGAAACATGTAATGAAAAAGAAAAAAAAAAAGAAATACATCAAACTAGAAAGCAAAGGAGATAATCTGGCTTTTGACCCAAAGGTAAGGCCGGTGACTAGGTCTGAGCCTCAAGTATACTGAACAAATAAGGTCCTTCATGTAAGGAATATATGCAACTTCATTTGAATTTCAAATAACTGGCTAATAATGAGAAAAAATTTAAAGGCTATGTTACTGGATGAGTGAACTCATTCTTATACTATCTGCTGCTCTCAGAAATCTCCAGGAGACACGTAGCATGAGTTCATTTGGATGAAACCAGCCTTTTCCTCCCAACAGAAATCCCTTTGTAAAAACATCTGCCATCTCATTTTCTCAGGAAGATTACCCTCAGTTCAGCCTCCCTCCTCCCCTGGATTGGAATGTCCTTGTTAACAAGAATCTTAATAGACCCCATAAAATAATATTATTCACAGCAGCCGCTTAAAGCAGTAATTCCCTAATGCACTATTATGTGGCATTAAGACTCAATCCAGGCTCGTTTCAGCCTTAAGCATGGCTTACTTCACAGAGTCGTGCATGGTCTTGCAAACGTGCAAAAGGGCGTTCAGAATCACGGGGTCCTTGGTGGGCTCCTGTTGATGCCTAGGAGACATTTGGGGATAAGAGTGAAAGTCATCTACACCAAGCACTAAAAGCACGGAATTAGTTCTCATCTACGGGACATATGTGAGAAGCAGTAAATTATCTGGTTGGCATCTAACATAGCTCAGCTCACCAGCAATGGGCAATGTTCTAGTTTTCTCTGAATTTTTCTTTAACTAACAAGTTTGCTCTTCTAACGTAACTTCTCCCAACTACAAAATCATGGTAAAACTGCCACATTTCCTAAGCCAGTCAAAGAGCAAATCTGTGTTCTTACCATGTTTCTTGAACCCCTGAAGCTGTCTACAACTGTGTTAAGTGCAGACAAAATTATTAGTTTCTCAAAAGACAAGCTCTTACAACAAATCTTCATGAAAGTAAAGTAGGTATACTCATTTCAAGCATATGGAATTAGTCTTTTAGAAAGAAAATACAAGGAAAGCTTAAAACATATACTCAACTAACTTCTAACTCAATTTTCCAAACTCTGCTATTTGAGCTTCATTTTAACACACATTTTTCTTTTTTAATCATATCTACATACTTAATGTTTAAAGTCAGTTTAACTTTTAACTTAACCCTGTTCTAAAGAAAAATACATTAGAAGTCACTGATTAAACTAGTTATATATTATCTAATATACTTTAAAATAAATATACATTCTTAAAATAAAAGTTTCTCTTCCATGTACTATCAAAGTATTTCATGTACCACCAGCAATAGTTTTGGGAAAGAGATTTAATCAATAAAAGGAAAGGAATTAAACTGAAAACCTATCATAAATCTACACATTGAAGATAGAAATCTTTCAAGCTCTGGTATGAGAGAAGATAAGTATGACTATCTTAAAATCTTAAAACTCCCTAAATAAATAGTACATCAATAGATTGCTCCTTCCCAAAACTCACAGGAATGAGATACTGTGGGTGATGGTCAGCCCATCTAATATTTATATTTATTACTTTGTCTTCTTAAGAGCTAATTATAAACTTTTATCATGACTACTCCTTTTAATGTGGTTCTCCTCTCAATGTTATTTTAGGTATAAACACATCATTACATCAGAGGGCCTCAAAGTGTATACATTGATTTCTTATCAACAGGTTTCACAAGGGCAGTGGGAATCGCAGCTTCTGGTTACTTTGTGCTATACTTACTTGATAAAAACTTCCATGATGCATTTGCAAACCTCCACCCGGACACTCTCTTTTTGGAACATGTCCAGAAATGGCAGAAATTTTTCCTAAAAGAAAAAAAAGCACTCTACCTGCAATTTACACAAGTTACTAGAAGAGATTTATAGGTTACTTTTTCTTTGAAGGTCAAAACAGAGGAAGAGGAGTTTTTTTGTCTTTCTGAGGCAGGTCTAATCAGGACTCGTGGAAGCAAGGAGAAGACTCTGAGGTGTTTTTATTACTTTTTTTTCTAACATAACATGGGCCTTTTTTTGAAAAAAAGTTATTTATTTGTAAGTGAAGGATAATTGCTTTACAATAGCGTGTTGGTTTCTGCCATACATCAACACGAGTCAGGCACAGGTGCACCTGTGTCCTCTTAGACCTCTCTCTCACCTCCCAGCCCATCCCACCCTTCCAGGTTGTCACAGAACACCAGCCATTTTAATCATTTCTTATTTTTTACACGCACACACTGCTTTATTTATTTATTCATTTTCGGCTACACTGGGTCTTGTTGCTGCACACAGGCTTTCTCTAGTTGTGGAAAGTGGGGAGCTACTCTCGAGCTGTGGAGTGCAGGCTTCTCATTGTGGTGGCTTCTCTTGCTGTGGAGTGCAGGCTTCAGTAGTCGCAGCACCCAGGCTCAGTGGTTGCAACTTGCTGGCTCCAGGGCTTGGGCGTTCAGCAGTTGCAGCGTAGGAGCTCATTAGTTGCGGCTCGCGGGCCCTAGAGAATGCAGGCTTCAGTACTTGTGGCACATAGGCTCAGTAGTTGAAGCTAGAGGGCTCGAGTCAGTAACTGTGGCACACGGCTTAGCTGCTCTGTGGCACATGGGATCTTCCCGGACCAGGGATTGAACCTGTGTTCCCTGCACTGGCAGGTGGATTCTTAACCACTGTACCACCAGGGAAGTCCCAGACTCTGAGGTTTTTTAAAACTATTACTATTAAAATAAATTACATGTGCCCAGGGATCAGGGCTGGGACCAGTTACTATTTTGGTGAATCACCTGGGCAATCCTTTTTAAAAAATTATTTATTTATTCATTTTTGGTTGTGCTGCATTTTCATTGCTGCCATGGGCTTTCTCTAGTTGCAGAGAGCAGGAGCTACTCTTCGTTGCAGCGTAGAGGCTTCTCATTAAAGTGGCATCTCTTGTTGCGGAGAACAGGCTCTAGGTGTGCAGGCCTCAGTAGTTACAGCACAAGGGCTCAGCAGTTGTGGCACACAACTCAGGCTTCAGTTGCTTCGTGGCATGTGCTGTGGTCTAGGGATTGAACTTGTCTTCCCTGCATTGGTAGGCAGATGTTTATCCACTGTACAACCAGGGAAGTCCTGGAAAACCTTTAGGTAAGTATAAGCTCATAATGTTCATGGGGATCTCACAGCAAGAATACTTGCAGTGGGTTTGCCATTTCCTCCTCCAGTGAACCAATTTTGTCAGAACTCTTCACCATGACCTGTCCGTCTTGGGTGACCCTGCAGAGCATGGCTCATAGCTTCACTGAGTTATGCAAGCCCCTTCACCATGACAAGGCTGTGATCCATGAAAGAGAACTAAAGAGCCTCTTGATGAGGGTGAAAAGGGTAAAAACTGACTGAAAACTCAACATTCAAAAAACTAAGATCATGGCATCCAGTCCCATCACTTCATGACAAACAGAAGGACAAAAAGTGGAGGCAGTGACAGATTTTATTTTCTTTGGGCTCCAAAAATCACTGCAGATGGTGACTGTAGCCATGAAATTAAAAGACACTTGCTCCTTGGAAGGAAAGCTATAAAACTTAGACAGTGTATTAAAAGCAGAGACATCACTTTTTTGACAAAGGTCTGTCTAGTCAAAGCTATGGTTTTTCCGGTAGTCATGTATGGATGTAAGAGTTGGATTATAAAGAATGCTGACTGCTGAAGAATTGATGCTTTCAACTGTGGTGCTGGAGAAGACTCTTGAGATCCCTGAACAACAAACAGATCAAATCAGTCAATCGATTCTAAAGGAAATCAGCCCTGAATATTCATTGGAAGGACTGATGCTGAAGCTAAAGCTCCAATATTTTGGCCACCTGATGTGAAGAGCCGACTCACTGGAAAAGACCCTGATGCTGGTAAAGATTCAGGGCAGGAAAAGAAGGGGGCAACAGAGGATGAGACGGTTGGATGGCATCACCGACTGAATGGACATGAATTTGAGCAAACTCCAAGAGACAGTGAAGGACAGAGGAGCCTGGTGTGCTGCAGTCCATGGGGTCGCAAAGAGTTGGACACAACTTAGTGACGGAACAGCAACAAAGCTCTTCTTGGTACCTGAAGGCAAGGCAGGCTTCAGTCTTTTTACGATTGTATAGGGGAACAGAGAAAGCAGAGTCAGAGTTGTTCACACAGTGGCTTCTGCATCCTGCCTCCACATTCAGTGCCGGTGTGACCTTAAGCAAGGCTCTCCAACCCTTCTTGCATTAGTTTCATTTGTAAAGTGGGACTCATTTCTACCCTTGCTTCCCAGTGCTGGTCTAAAAATGACCTGAGGCAATGCAGAAAAGTAAATAGAAAAGATCAATGAAACCAAAAGCTGGTTCTTTGAAAAAGATAAACAAAACTGATAAACCTTTAGTCAGACTCATCAAAAAAAAAAGTGGGGGAGAGTCTAAATCAATAAAATTAGGAATGAAAAAGTGAGGTTACAACCAACACCACAGAAATACAAAGGGCTGTAAGAGACTACTATAAGCAATTATATGCCGACATAATGGACAACCTAGAAGAAATGGAGAACTTCTTAGGAAGGTGCAATCTCCCAAGACCGAACCAGGAAGAAACAGAAATATGAATAGACCAATCACAAGCACTGAAACTGAATCTGTGATTAAGAAACTCCCAAAAAAGAAACGTCCAGGACCAGATGGGTTCACAGGTGAATTCTATCCACTATTTAGAGTAAAGCTAACATCTATCCTTCTGAAGCTATTCCAAAAAATTGCAAAGGAAGGAACACTTTCAAACTCATTCTATGAGGTCACCATCACCCTGATACCAAAACCAAAGACACAACACATACCAAAAAAAAATTACAGGCCAATATCACTGATTAACATAGATGCAAAAATCCTTAACAAAATACTAGCAAACCAAATCCAACAATACATTAAAAGGATCATACACCATGAATCAAGTGAGAGTTACTCCAAGGATGCCAGGATTTTTCAATATCTGCAAATCAATCAGTGTGATACACCACATTAACAAATGGAAAAATAAAACCCATACAATCATTTCAACAGATGAAGAAAAAGCTTTTGATAAAATTTACCATCCATTTATGATTAAAAAAAACTCTCCAGAAAGTGGGCAGAGGGAACCTACCTCAACCTAATAAAGGCTATGTATGACAAATGCACAGCTAACATCATACTCAGCAGGGAAAAGCGAAAGTATTTCCTCTAAGTTCAGGAACAAAACAAGGACGTCCATTCTTGTCACTTCTATTCAACACAGTTTTGGAAGTCCTAACAGCAATCAGAAAAGGAAAAAGAAAAAAAAAAGGAATCCAAACTGGGAAAGAAGCAAAACTGTCACTGTTTGTAGATGACACAATACTACAGAGAGAAAATCCTAAAGACACTGCAGAAAACTACTGGAGCTCATCAACGAATTTGGTAAAGTTGCAGGATAAAAAATTATACACAGAAATCTCTTGTATTTCTATACACAGTGAAAGGTCAGAAAGAGAAATTAAGGAAACAATCTCATTTACCACTGCCATCAAAAAGAATAAAATACCTAGGAATAAACCTACCTAAGAAGGCAAAAGACTAGTACTCCAAAAACTATAAGATGCTAATGAAAGAAATCAAAAATGACACAAAAGAAAAGACAGGCCATGTTCTTGGACTGGAAGAATCATTATTGTCAGAATGACTATACTACCCAAGGCAACCAACAGACTCAATGCAATTTCTATCAAATTACCAAATTGCATTTTTCACTAGAACTAGAAACAAAAAAATTTTTAATTTGTATGGAAACACAAAAGGACCCCAGATAGCCAAAGCAATCTTGAGAAAGAAAAACAGAGCTGGAGGAAACAGGCTCCCTGACTTCAGACTATACACAAAGCTACAGTCATCAAAAAAGTATGGTTCTGGCACAAAGAAATACCGATCAATGGAACAGCATAGAAAGCCCAGAAATAAAGCCAAGCACATATGGTCAAATTAATCTACAACAGAGAAGGCAATATACAACGGAGAAAAGACAGTCTCTTCAATAAGCAGTGCTGGGAAAACTGGACAGCTACATGTAAAAGAATGAAATTAGAACACCCTATTGATGCTTTTGAACAGTGGTGTTGGAGAAGACTCTTGAGAGTCCCTTGGACTGCAGAGATTAAACCAGTCAATCCTAAAGGAAATCAATCCTGAATATTCACTGGAAGAACTGATGCTGAAGCTCCAATACTTTGGTCACCTGATATGAAGAGCTGACTCATTAGAAAAGACCCTGATGCTGGGAAAGGCAGGAGGAGAAGGGGACAACAGAGGATGAGATGGTTGGATGGCATCACGGATGCAATGGACATGAGTTTGAGCAAGCTCTGGGAGTTGGTGATGGACAGGGAAGCTTGGCGAGCTGCAGTCCATGGCGTCACAGAGAATCGGACACTGAGCAACTGAACTGAAAACACTATACACACAAAAAAACTCCAAATCGATTAAAGACCTAAATGTAAGACTAAGTACTATAAAATTCCTAGAGGAGAATACAGGCAGAACACTCTTTGACATAAATTGTAGCAATATCTTTTTGGATCTGTTTCCAGAGTAATGGAAATAAAAGCAAAAATAAACAAATGAGACCTAACTAAACTTAAAAGTTTTTGCACAGCAAAGAAACCATAGACAAAATGAAAAGACAACCTACAGAACGGGAGGAAATATTTGCAAACAATGCAACTGATAAGGGATTAATCTCCAAAATATACAAACAGCTCATACAGCTCAGCATCAAAAAACAAATAATCCAATTTAAAAATGGGCAGAAAATCTAAAAAGATATTTCTCTAAAGACATACAGATGGCCAAAACACACATGAAAAGATGTTCAACACTGCTAATTCTTAGAGAAATGCTAATCAAACTACAATGAGCCATCACCTCACAATGGTCAGAATGGCCATCATCAAAAAGCCTACAAATAATAAATGCTGGAGAATGTGTGGAGAAACAGGAACCCTCCTAAACTGTTGGGAATGTAAATTGGTACAGCCACGATAGAGAACAGTATGGAGGTTCCTTAAAAAACTAAAAATAAAACTACCATATGACCCAGCAATCCCACTGCTGGGCATATAACCTGAGAAAACCATAATTCAGAAAACACATGTACCCCAATATGTTCATTGCAGCACTACTTACAATACCCAAGAAATGGGGGCAATCTAAATGCCCATCAACAGATAAATGAATAAAGAAGAGGTGGTATATATATATATATAATGGAATATTACTCAGCCATAAACAGGAATGACATAATGCCATTTGCAGCAACATGGATGGATCTAGAGATTGTCATACTAAGTGAAGTCAGCCAGACAGAGAAAGACAAATACCACTTGACATCACTTATACCTGGAATCTAAAAAAAGATAAAAATGAACTTATTTACAAATAGAAATAGACTCACAGAGAAAACAAACTATAGCTACCAAAGGGGAGGAGGTGAGAGGGATCAATTAGGAGTTTGGGATTAAAACATACACATTACTATATATAAAATAGATAACCAACAAGGATCTACTGTATAGCACATGGAACTCTGCTCAGTATTCTATAAGAAACTACATGGGAAAAGAAATCTGAAAAAGAATGAATATGTGTCTATGTGTAACTGAATCACTTTACCATACACCTGAAACTAACACAACATTGTAAACCAACTATATTTCAATTAAAAAAAAATTATAAAAGCTCTAGCATAGGGCGTGGAGTGTGGCAAAAATCCAATAAATAACAATTTCTATTATTAAATAAACAAAAGCTTACAGCCCTGTGAGAGAACAGAAGCGGAAACAGGAAGAAGGAAGAGGGAAGCTGAAGGAAGGGCCAGAGAGTGTTACTGCAGAGAAGTATGTAACTAGATTGGTATGCACTAGACCGGTACGTACCCAGGGCACTGCAGCAAATGAAAAGGGTGTCACAGGATATTTTCAATTTCTAAGGAAATATAATAAATCTCAACTCTGTCAAGACACTGAGACAACTATAAGCTTGATATATTTCTGAGTTTCAACATTAAATTGTATGATAAAAAGTAGATACAATGCAAAAAAAAAAATCAATGTTCAGTTTAGTTCCAAGGTTTCAGAAGTTGTATGATACCCAGTAGGCACACACATCCCATAGAAAGTCATGAATGAAATAAAAACAATATTTTTCTATCAGTCTATGCCCATTATTTTCACAATAATAGAAATATTATTGCTTAAGCTGCTTAAGTCATTATGATATAAATATTTGAACTGTTTAGACCAACTTTTTTTTTTAAATAAAAAAAGGAACTGTTAAGTTTTTTTTGGTCAAGGATACCATGAAAAATTTACTGAGACATTAAAGGAACCCCTGACTCAGATACAAATTTTTTAAAATAGTTCAAGATAGTTACTTACCACTGAGAAAAGAACTGAGAAATCGTGAAAGTGTGCAATTACTTTCTTAATTATTGACTGAAGCTGCAAAACAAAATGAAAAACACATCTTTAACAAAACTTGGATATTTTTAAAAAGGCAACCCTGTCTCATAACATGCAATCACAATTACAATTAGGGAAATCTGGAGTGCACAAGAACAGGGAATTACTCGGTTAGGTTAAGTCTTGTCTCAGTCTGAGTTTACCCATTTTATTCTAGACTTAGAGGAAGAACTTCTCAGCCTCAACCTCCTCTTCTCCAAAGCAGTATCGTGCTCACTGGGAGGATTAAATGGGATGGCTCGGCTACAGTGCTTAGAGCAGTGCCTGCCCTTCCAAGTTCTCTGATCAAGTCAGCTATGAATATTCAAGAGGTGGGCAAACTTTTTCTATCAAGGGCCATACAAGTCATCACAACTACTCAATTCTGCTACTGTAGCTGGAAAGCAGCCATTGACAATATGTAAACAAATGGCTGTGTGTGAGTTCCGATAAAACTATTTGGGCTACATGGGCCGTGATTTATAGATCCTTATTCTAGCCAATAAAGAAGGCTGAGTGCCAAAGAATTGATGCTTTTGAACTATGGTGTTAGAGAAGACTCTTGAGAGCCCCTTGGATACAAGGAGATCAAACCAGTCAATCCTAAAGGAAATCAACCCTGAATATTCATTGGAAGGGCTAGTGCTAAAGCTGAAGCTCCAGCACTTTGGCCACCTGATGCAAAGAACTGACTCCTTAGAAAAGACCCTGATGCTAGGAAAGACTGAAGGCAGGAGGAGAAGGGGACGACAGAGGATGAGATGGTTGGATAGCATCACAGATGCAATGGACATGAGTTTGACCAAACTTGGGGAGATAGTAAAGGACAGGGAAGCCTGGGGTGTTGCAATTTATAGGGTCGCAGAAAGTTGGATACGATTTAGCAACTGAACAACAACAATTCTAGCCCATGGTAGTCCTGGGTTTTTTGACTACTTCAGTGGAGAGACACTGGTCTGAGTCTGACAGTGGGGTCAAAGGCCCTGGCACTAACCACAGATGATGGCACACTCTGTGAGGCCTGTCCTGGATACCCAGATACTGATGTCCACCACCCCTCACCCTGACACGCATAGAGTCTAGTGACACAGCCTTGGCATGGGAGAACCAAGGAGGGAAAATTTACTGACAACTATTCTGCTTATACTAAAAACACTGGTGTTTAAATCATCTGCTAAGTAAACGGCTCATGGTCAAAAATACAGAATACTAATAGTACACACCCTGTTTCATAATTAAACACTTAACTAGATCATCAAGCAAAAGGACTTTAAAATGTCGTGACAATGTTCTGACACAGAGCATTCAAAGATAGTGCAATATGGTCTGGTTGAAATAGCTCCTGAAACCTCCACAGCAACTAACCCTTTAGAACAAGAAATCTTTTTTTACTACTTAAGTACACTTACAAATGAGCTTCCCTAGTGGCTCAGATAGTAAAGCACTTGCCTGCAATGCAGGAAAACTGGGTTCAATTCCTGGGTCTGGAAGATCCCCTGGAGAAGGGAATGGCTACCCACTTCAGTATTCTTGCCTGTAGAGTTACACGGACAAAGGAGCCTAGCAGGCTATAGCCCTTGGCGGGGGTCAAAGAGTCAGAGACAACTAAGTGACTAACACTAACACACTTACAAATAATGTTTAAAAGATTTTTTTTTCCTTCAGTATTTCATTATGAAATGCTGAAACACAAAGAAAATTTAATGAAAATATAGAAAACACCCACTTAGCACTGAGATTCTACAAGGGCTAACGTTTTGCTCTATTTGCTTTATCTCCTCACCTATCTAATTGATCCAGTGGTACAATTTTTAAAATATGTGTAGATTGTGTATTTATAACTTTTTACCATGAAATCATTTCAAACTTACAGAAATGTTGAAAGAACAGTATAAAAAAACTCACAAATTCTCTAAAGAAATACTACGTCATAAAAAAAAAAAAAAAACTCCAAACAGGAAACTAACATGTAATATAGTTTTATTAACTAAAATACAGATTTTGTTCAAATTTTACAAAATTTTATGCTAGTGTCCATTATTTGTTTTCATGATACCTTAATCATGATTCCACATTGTATTTAGCTGCATTGAGCAACTTCAGCTGCATACAACAAATTCTGATAAATTCTCTTTTCACTTTTATTGTTACAAATATTTTCTAATTTTCCTTGTTATAGTTTCTTAGATACATCCACTAATTAAAAGTGGACATTTAATTTCTAAATTTTGGGGTTTTTTTTAAAGTATCCTTTGATATTAATTTCTCATTTTGATGTTTATTTCTCATTTAAGTGCTTTCTTCTCTGCAATCACCTTCTGCATTTTTTCAGTCTTTTTTTTTCTGAGGCTTTCAGTGGCTAAGCCAAAGATCTCTCTTGGTAAATGTTACATTATACTTGAAAATATGTGGGTTATTTTCAAATATTTTTTGATACTGATTTCTAACATAATTCCACAGTGATAAGAGAACAGACTCTGTATGATTTCAATACCTTTAGACTCTGAAATTTTTGCCCCTTGTTTTACATTCCTGGATATGTTCCAGTGTCTCCTGATTTACAGTCTATGGGAACTTGAATTTGTATCCTGCTGTTGTGTGAAAATTATATACATCTTAATTATGTTGAATTGGTTCATAGTGTTTTTCAGGTCTATTATATCCTTCTATTTTTCTGTGTATTCATTCTACTAATTTTTGAGAGTTTGATATTAAAACTCCAACTAAAAATCTTAACTTATCTACTTAAAAAAACTGTAATATACAGTGGAACTATATATAACTTTGTTCTGCATTTTCCAAGTTTCCTATAAATGTGTTTTTATACTTTCATAATTTTTAAAAATGCTTTAAAAAAACTCCCATGCTCTCTTTATCCAAAGTCATTGATTTTTAGTATTTTGCTTGGACTGCAAGGAGATCCAACCAGTTCATTCTAAAGGAGATCAGTCCTGGGTGTTCTTTGGAAGGAATGATGCTAAAGCTGAAACTCCAGTGCTTTGGCCACCTCATGTGAAGAGTTGACTCATTGGAAAAGACTCTGATGCTGGGAGGGATTGGGGGCAGGAGGAGAAGGGGACGACAGAGGATGAGATGGCTGGATGCCATCACCGACTCAATGGACGTGAGTTTGAGTGAACTCCGGGAGATGGTGATGGACAGGGAGGCCTGGCGTGCTGCGATTCATGGGGTCACAAAGAGTGGGACATGACTGAGCGACTGAACTGAACTGAACTGAACTGAACTTTGTTCTATTATCCTATCTATGTAGTAAGACATATTACATTTTTCCTGAACCATGTTAAAATAGCTTGCATGTGTCATGTCCCTCACCCCTGAATACTTCATTTGTATTTCCCAAGAATAAACATATTCTCTGATATTTCCATTTTGCCATTATCAAATTCAGAAAAGTTAATGCTGATATAACTTTAACACTTTAATCTATCATCTGTATTCCAGTCTTGCCAGTTGTGTCAGTACGTTCTTCACAGCGTTATTTTTTCCACTCTGCAGCACAGGATTCCGTTCAGGATCATGCAATGCATTCTGTTTTCATGTCTCTATAGTTGATTTGAAACAGTTCCTTAACCTTTGTAGCGCTGATGCCAATGATTTGGTAATGCTTTGGCTATTACTTTTTAGCATGCAACTCAATTTGGACGTGACTAGTGTTACCTCCTGATTAGAGTCAGCCATGCATTCTTGACTGGAATGCTACATGGATGATGCTGTGTCTTTCTCAGGGTACTGTATCTGGAAGCACGCGATATCCCACTTGCTGATATGGATTTTGACTGTCAATGGCTGTCCAAATTCTCCACCATAGAGTCAATATTCTCCCCCTTACAACTAACACTCGTTCTACAGGAAGAGATACAAAAATATCCTGCTCCTCATCAAACATCCCCTCCAGATTTAGCATTCATTGATGATTCTTGCCTGAGGATGAAGAATGACTCTTGTCTTTACTGAGATGGCTGCAAACAGTGATTTTTCAACTCTACCATTTCTTTCACATTTCGCTGATGGCACCCTTATCTGCCTTACCCCTAATCTATCTATTTATTTACCTATTCATCATAGAGGCCAACTCCTGCATTCCTATTTTACTCAATGGATTATAATTCGTTATTGTATTTATTTCTTTTGATGTTCAATCGGGGCCCATGACAGCCCCTTTAAAGCTGCTCCTGTGCTCATTTCACCTGCCCGCAGCAGTTCTTCCTTACTTCCTGGCACAAGAAAATGTTTCAGGCTCACCTTGCACCTTCCCTATCCTAGACCTGGAGTAAGCTAATTCTTCACAGACTCTTGCAGTTTTAATTTCCTGATGTGGCCCCCACTGAAGACAAAGGGCTCACAATCAATATGGGTAGCTGTCTGGAACATAGGCTCACCCCTGGGCATCTTTTATAAGTTGCTTTTGCATATAACAGAATCACAGTATAGTATAATTCCCTTGTCTCTTAGGAATGAATGGCATTAAAATTATTATGTTCAAGTTTTGGTGAACTGGGTCACTGGCAGTTAAGGTCTTATCGGAATTCCCCAACTAAAATTTTAACGCACATCAGTCTTCATATGAGCCCGAGACCCTGACCACCCACAAAATCATGACCTATCTTCTCTACACATTTTATTTACCCTACTGTACTGACCAAAGCCTGCTGTGCACACCTGTGTCGTTTTTCATTCCATCAACAAATAGTTAGTGGCTGCTCAGTAAATTGTAATAGTGAGCCATTTTAATTAGCAAGTGGTGAACAATTCTTAAATGAGTAAAATGTAAGAATTCTAAAATTGTACAAGAATATGGAACTAATTTTCTTATATATAATAGTGACTCAGGACACCAACCAATCATAGGCGATAAGTACAGAACATCATGTTTTCAAATAAAAAATAAAATCTTAATTAGGTTTGAAGTTACTTTACAGTTGAGCTAGATTCGTACTAGAGGGGAAACAAAAAATCTGCTATTAAGGACACTGAATCCACTGACAGAATTGGAATATGGACTGTGGAGAGGCAAAAGTAAGATATTAATGTTAAATTCCCTGAAGTTGATAAACTAAACTCTGGTTATAAAGGAGGATGTCCTTGTTCTTAGGAAATACTAATTGAACTCTTTAGAGGCAAAAATGGCATGACGTATGCAATTTACCCTCAACTGGTTTTAAAAAATTTTACATACACATGTAGGAATATGTGTGCATATGTATACAGACAATGATAATGATACAGTAAACATGGCAAATATTCACAGTTAGTGAATCTGGGTAAAAGATAATGGGAGTTTTCTGAGCTATTCTTTTAACTTCCCAATAAAATTTGAATTTATTTCCAAATAAAAGGTTAGCTTAACTGAAGAACATAGCCATCTTACTTACTCATGCCAAGTAGCTGTACATCCCACATCACACCTCACTCAATTCTCACAACCACTCTGATAGGACTGCTATTTTTCCCATTTTTACAGGTAAGAAAATTCAGGCACAGCAAGACAAAGTAACTGATTAAAGGGCACACGGCTGGGACGTGGCAGACTTGACAGCCTGACCCCCATGCAAAATACTTACTTAATGCAACAGAATAAAATTCCTAACAATGTAGAAATGAGAAATATAAAGCTGTCACCTGAGGATAGGAGTCTTCAAAGGCACGATCTGGAGTCATGTGCTTGATGACATCGGCCAAAACAGTATTCACCTCTCGTTTCTTAGAGGGGGAAAAAGCAGACCTGTATTAGACACTGAATGACAGTTGTTGACCATTTTTTTGGTAGAAAGAACTAACATTTTCAGAGCATAGCACACACCTTCCAAGGAACAGTTTCAACTACTCTGCTACAAGTAATGTCAGAGGGAAAATTCCACCCATATTACAGCCCTAAAGACATCTATGTCTGCACCAAGTCAGGACTGAAACACCAATCTCAGGGTTCTGGAGTATTACTGTCCCAGCTTTCCCTGAGTGCTGGTGAAATCCAACGTGCCACTCTCTGCCCGCCCACCCTGGGCCCCTCCCCGGTGCTGCAAAGAGCAGCGAGGCTCTGCGAGAAGAGCACGGGCTGGGTGACCCACTGCCCACTGCACCGCACTTTTCTCAGCTGTGTTAGGGGCCGGCCAACTACAGCCTAAATCCACCCTGGTACCTGTTTTCATACAACCCAGGAGCAGAGAATGATTTTTACATTCACATTAAAAGAATAATATTTGGTGACAAGGAAAATTGTAAGGCAAAATTGTAAGGTATGAGCTTCAACTTTCAGTGCGCATAAATAAAACTTACTAGAACACACTCACTCATGTTTGGTCTACGGTTGCTTCATGTACAGTGAGTGGCAATGACGGACGCGTGTACCATAACAGAGATCACATGGTCCACAGAGTCTCAAATACAGAAACAGTGGCCTTCTACAGAAAAAGCAAGCTGATGTCTGGTCTGTATAACCGGAACAGTGAAGTTTACTGACAAGGTCGATACAAAGCCGTGCAGCGTAGAGGTAAAATGCCTGGCACATAGCACACCATCTAAACAGTCGCCAGTATGTACTCGTTTAATGCTCATTAAACTCCCCAGCATGGACATCATTATCCCCATTTTACAGATGAGGAAGTTAAGGCTCAGAGAAGTTAAATGGCTTAGCCAGTGTCACAGCACTAAAAAAAAAATCTGACACTGGCAATGAAAGGAACCAAAGCTTCTTAGAGAAAGGGCTGATTCCAAATGTGGGATAAGAAAGTACAAGGGAGGCTGGAGCACCTTATATAGAAACCAAAGAAGGTATCAAGGACTACAGAGAATATGTCAGGACTCAGAAGCCAACCTAATAAAGCACTCACTGGATCAAGATGGGACCACTGAGCATCAGTAAGAATAATATAACTGCAAGGATTGATACAGAGCAAATATATTTCAACCCAAGAATCCCTAAAGATACCAACAGCAACTACCACTCACTGGTCACCTCTGGGGATGCTAGGAGATTGACTCATTCTAAAAACTAGGAAGTAAGAAGGACAAAAATGAGCATCTTGCCTTTCTGTACAAACTGTACCTCAGGGTAACCAAATATGTGGCGTGAAAAGTTTCTCTTCATATCAATACGTACCCCAGCTAACAAATACAGGAGAAATGATAATAATTCTGAAAATCACTATTTTGCAACCCATGATAAACCATGAGATGAACGCACTTTGGTGGCCGCTCGTGTTATGGAGAAACAACCAGATACCATGAGCCTTCCAGGAGAAGCACCACATCAGCAGCCATGGTATCAGAAAGTCAAATACAAGGCTGATGAAGTCTCCTGTCTCCAGAACTAACAGCCGATTTACAGGAAGGCTGGAGGCAGAAGAACATGCTAACACCACCACAGGGATGCCTTTGGCCAGTCCAGACTGGGAAACTCTGCAGGACAAAGGACCCGATTTCTTCAATAAATAACAGAGTCAAAAAGGAGGGGAACAGGGAGGGAAGGAAAGAAAGAGGGGAAAAGAGGGGAACTTAAAGGTTAAAAGGACTCAAAGTGTTTTACAATGTATGTGGCTTGGCCCATTTTAATCCTGACTGAACAAAGTATGAAAAACTTATGAGAAAACTAGGGGAAATCGGAATATCAGGTTTCAATGGTATTAAAAGATTATTAACTTTCTCGGTTAGGATAATATATTGAGATTTTGTTTCAGAAAAGGAAATTCTATATCAGAGCCATACACTGAAATACTGACTGGTGAAACACGATGATTAAGCTGTTCTTCAAAATAATCCAGGGGTGGGGGGAGAAGGGGTAAGGCACAAATGAAACAACATTTGTCATAAGTTGGTCACTTCTGGGTAATGAGTACAAGGGAGATCATGTGCTAGAAGTTTCCATAAAACAAAAACTGGATGAAAGAAAGAAAATTAACAGACTAACATTTACAATAATGCTCAAAATGAGGCAAAACCCATTTCTGGAGGTAAGAGGCCAAATGGTGTTTATGTTCAACTTCCAAAGCCATGACTGAGAGGAAAGTATGGGGGGGCTTCAGGTTGGGGTGGGGATGGGGAGTTATTTCTTTATCTAGACCATGATTCCCTGGGTGTATCAGTAAAGATTCACTGAACAGCAAACTTACTGTTTCTGTAAGCTTTCTTCATATAGGTTAAACTTCAATATTTTTTAAAGTTGATTAAAATAAACACCTGGCAACAGGATTTGAAACCACTTCCACCTGCTTCTAAAGTCTCTGCTCATTGACAAGACCAGTATTTCCCAAGCTGAGCTTCCAGTGTGGGCCTAGGCAAAGCAGCATCTTTGCTTGCTTAGAAAAAAATTAAATTACAAGCAAATCAAATATGTTTGGGAAACACTGCTGACTAGACTTCCGTGGAAAGTCACAAGGAACTTTAAGCATCTAAGCTGTATGGTGGTGAAAAAAAAAAAATCTGCTTAACTTTGTAAAATGTAGTATTTCCCAAACTTACATGTAAGTGTGAACCCTTTTGTTATAGTTCACATATTAATACTTCATTACATTATACTGAAAAAGGTGCAATTTTCATAAATTAAGGATAATTAGCATCACAAAATGCATAAAGGTCTATGCTAGACTTATTCACAATTATGAACATGAAAAAAATATTCAGCACACAATACCACAAAAACAATACCACAGTACACATACCGTGAAATGCCTGCAGGTGTACTCCACCCACACTTCAGCACAATTAATGTAGTCCTACAAAGAAAAAGCAAAGACGGCTTTACAATTGACCATATGGCAAAAACTCATAATGTACCAATTCCTTCAAGGGCTCTGAAACTACTGATAGGGATTTCAACAGTCACATACAGAAAACCCTGGCCCATTGATAGATTCTACCCCTGAGAGGTGAGATGAGAAAACATAAGTTGCCTGAAACTAATTAGACTTTCATTCCAGAATGACTACTTGGGCCAAAACAGAAATCTGGGAAGCTCTGCCCCACCTGGAGAACGGGAAGAACTGCAGGGGAGCAGAGATAACGGTGGGGAGTACTCATCACATCTCAAGGACCACAGATCTGGTTGAAAATTCAAACATTATTTAAGATGCGACATTTGAATATACTGAGAAAAAAAAGGCCTCCTGCCTTTAAAAACAAACCATTTGTCCTAGAGAGGGGAGATGTACATACGTTGTAAAAGGGTTAAGAAAGCACAAAGGTTTTAGGTAAGAAAGGATGTGTTAGATTCAAGTAGGAAAGATAATGAGATGGCCATGGAAACGGTGATGATCAACTTGGTAAGGCTGTATGCTCCAGAAAACAGGCAAATGGGAAAAAATGTCCAGGGAAAAACAGAATCTGGGACTTCCCTGGCAGTCCAATGGTTAAGACTCCATGCTCCCAATGCAGAAGCCATGTGTTCGAACCCTGTTCAGGGAACTAAGATCCCACATGCCACAAGGCGCAGCCAACAAAAAAGAAAGGAAAAATAAGAGTCTGCAAGGATGCCTCTTCTGTTCTGACACTCCATGGAAAACAAAGAAGAAAGTGGAGGGGAGAAAACAGTTATCTCATTCACACAAGTAAAGACAGGAACATTCTAAGGTCTAACAGAAGTGCTAAGAAGGACTTAATGAGGAGAGTATGAAGTTAAAATCTGGAGAAAATTGTTATTATGAGCTTTTGATGCAAGGTTGTTTTTAAGTCCTGCAGTATAGGCACCAGAGGCCCAGAGGCTTTTGACTTAAATATCCTAAATAAGCTGTTTTCATTACCAGTTTAAGTTAAACAGGGAATTTCAATAGCTGGAGTTTAACAAGGATTTTGCTGAACATAGGTATAGGAAATGGCAACCCACTCCAGTATTCTTGCCTGGAAAATTCCATGGACAGAGGAGGCTGGCAGGCTATACTCCATGAAGCAAACAGTCAGACATGGCTAAGCACAACATAGGTACACAATGGTGTAAATAAGCTTCTAATTTTTCTAAATTATACCACTGTTCTTAATACGCTATCATAAATGTGGTGATTAACAAGGGCTTATTTTAAAATTTATTTATTTGACCAAGTCTTAGTTGCAGCATGTGGATCTTTTAATTGCGCAATGTGGGATTTAGTTCCCTGACCAAGGATCAAACCCCGGGCCCCCCACATTGGGAGAACATAGTCTTAGCCACTGGACCACCAGGGAAATACCCAGTAAGGGGTTTATAACGGGGTTCATTTTAACACTTCCTTCTCAATAAATGATCCAATCAAATGCTACCTCCAATATTCACTTACTTGTTGTGTTATGGTCTGAATGTTTGTATGTTGAAATCTTAGCCCCTAATGTGATGATATTAGGATGTAGGGTTTGGGGCAGTGGTTAGGTCACGAGGGTGAAGACCCTATGAATGGAATTAGTGCCCTTGTAAAAGGGACCCCAGAGGTCTTCCTCCCTCTTTCTGCCATGTGACGAGGAGAAGCTGGCAGTCTGCAACCGGGAAGAGGGTCCTCATCAGAACCCAACCATGCTATGTTGCTGCTGTTGAGCTGCTACATCATGTCTGACTCTTTACAACCCCATGGGCTGTAGCCCGCCAGGCTGCTGTGTCCACAGAATTTCTCAGGCAAGAATCTTGGAGTGGGCTGCCATTTCCTTCTCCAACCAACCATGCTGGCCCCCTGACTCTGTACTTCTAGCCTTCAGAACTGTGAGAAATAAATTTCTATTGTATAGAAGCCACATGGTCTATTATATGCTGTTACAACAAACCAAATGAACAGGTACATAGGACAGAAGAAGTGCAGAGTGTGGTGAAGTTTGGCCACAAAGACAGCCAATACCATTCCCTAGTGGCACCCACATAAATTGCTGGCATGGTCCCTAAAAGGAAGTGAGGCATAAAAACCAAACCTACAAAATGATGACCAGCACTACATGCATTGCTGCTGCTGCTGCTAAGTCGCTGCAGTCGTGTCCAACTCTGTGTGACCCCATAGATGGCAGCCCACCAGGCTCCTCCATCCATGGGATTTTCCAGGCAAGAGTACTGGAGTGGGTTGCCATTTCCTTCTCCAATGCATGAAAGTGAAAAGTCAAAGTGAAGTCGCTCAGTCATGTCCGACTCTTAGCGACCTCATGGGCTACAGCCTACCAAGCTCCTCCGTCCATGGGATTTTCCAGGCAAGAGTACTGGAGTGGGGTGCCATTGCCTTCTCCGACTACATGCATTATAGCAACTAAAATCAGTTGGTTCCTCCTCCTAAGACTTTCCATGTCAGAAGTATGGGGAGAAAGAGGCTTCAGCTGTCCATTCAAGGGATGGAAATTGGAATTCCCTTTTGCTAATTACTGGCTTGACTGCTGATCTTCAATTTAGGGTTATCTCAATAAATTGTTTTTTCAAATCCAAATATAATTTGACCTTTAAACAATACAGGGTTTAGGGACACCGATCCTCTATGCAGTCAAAAATTATGTGTAACTTATAGTCAGCCCTCTGTATCCATGATTCCTCTGTATTTGCAATTTCGCTTCTATGCATTTAACCAACCAACAGTTGTATAATATCATGGTATTTACCACTGAAAAAAAATAATCCACGTATAAGTGGATCTGTGCAGTCCAAATCCATCTTATTCAAGGGTCAACGGTGCTATCGATTGCTGCACTTAGAATGCTCTTTGCAGAGCTACAGGTCTTTTCAAGTTTCAAGTATTCATAATTTTACATTTCTCATTCATCTTAAGGCCACAAGAATAAGACATAATAGGGACACAAAAATCAAGAAATAGATCTTTAAAGTTGTAAGTTCTCCATTACAGGTTGACAAACAATACAGTTAAAAGGAGTAGATTTCATTTTTTAAAAAATAAGAATGATGAGTTGACAGAGAAATTTTTTAAAGAAAGAGCATACTACATAACTTGGGCACAAAGCAGTCAAAAGTCTAAATTGTCACCCACCTGTGGATTTTTCAATTTAGTGATAACTTTCCAAGCTTCATTGAGAATCTGAAGTCGATCACTCTCAGGAGGATCAGCCAAGGCCAAGTTTAACCCCAGGGAGCGAAAAAGGAGATGCTAAGAAATATAGCAAACATTATGATCTCAGAAATTAAAAATCAGAGTAACTTAAGAAAATAAAGGAAAAGGCTGTCACAGTCGGCCTATCTCAAGGTTAATCTTCCAACGACCATTTTCTGAAGTTCTATCACAAACTTATGCAAGTTAGACTGAGAAGGTCAGAACAAAGAGCTGGCTCTGTGTACTGGTCCAACCTGTGGGCCATACTATTCTCCTGGACAACCTTTGCATAATTAATGGATGAAGACACAGTTTTAAAGGTGTAAGACCAAAGTTTTTCCCAAATACTTCATAGTGAGCTAACTGGGTAGATTTAGGACTCACAGAAACCTGACTCTCAGCAATTACATGTGTCTCTCAACCCGTCGCTCACTCGTCTTCCTCTGCACTCTTCAGAAACACAGACTTCACCTGGTTTCCTCTTGGCCCGAGCTGCCCCCGACACCAGATTCCCTCTCCCTGGAGAGCTGTCAGGCAAACGTTGCCTATCTGTTCTCCACCAAGGATTAAGTCAAGAGCCTACCTTGGGGAAACCAGACTCGTCGCACTCCTTAATCATGCCAATGAAATCCATGGACCTTGTAGCAATGAACTCAGCCCGGAAAGCCGACATCACGGAGTTCAACAGCAAGGCACTGCAAGACACATATGCCCCACGTCAGCAGAGCTTTCCTTTAAGAAAGTCGCTTTCATTTTAGGATGTATGCTGTTAGAAAAGATGACTGACAGCCCTTTAATGGTAGCGTTGGGGGAAAAAAAAGATCGCAGTAAAAAAGCAACCTCTAGAGACTGACACAGTGTTTTGTGCATATTCAGAGCTTGATAAATATTCAATTGGCTGGAAGAATGGAAGATGGGTGGATGGATGTGTGAATGGGTGCACAGATCAATGGATGGATAGTAAATAAGAAAGTAATCAAATCCATTTAAACAGAAGAAATGGAGGGAGCCTTCAGTGCACTAATAAAACTAAACATTAAGTAACAATACTGATCCAAGCTGCAAATATACATCCACATCTCCTATGAAAAGCACTGTTCCAGGACCTAGGGACACAGTGGTAAAGAAAACCCACTCCAGGCTCCCCATCTACCACTGAAAGCAGAGTGGAGGAGAAACCTCTTATGCCTAGAAGATAAGAACTCAAGTTTATCCTGACTTTATCACTTATCACAGCCCCACAGGGAAAGCACTGCTATTATACCCAATTTACAGATGAAGAGATGAAGACACAGAAAGGTCAAAGCAAGTGACCCAAGGTCATAAAGCTAAGAAAGAGTGGAGCCAATATCAGAAGCCAGGCAACTGGACTCCAGCATTCTTGAGGTCAGGGGCTATCCTGCTGCTCTGTAGGCCTCTTGCCCATGCAAGCATGCCAAGCTCAAAAAAAAAAGCAACTGACTCTATTTTCAAACACAGGCTTTATGAATTTCAAAATACTTACTTGTTTCCTAGCTTCTTACATCTCTCCATCATCTCTGTTAGCAGAGCCTAATTAAAGAAAAATAATAAAAACCATCAAGTTGGGGGATCTAAAGTAACACTTCTCATGAGCAGATTTGCAAAGTAATACTCTAAAATAAAGGTAGTCATTTACATACCCATTTCTATAATTCTCAGTGTTTGGTAGCATGGGGAGGATGGAGGAGAAAACAAGTTCACTCTTGTGGCATTTAGCATAATGGGTAAGAGCTAGGGCCCTGGGCTCATGCACCGCTGGGTTCAAATCCAGTCTCACCAACTACTTTTTCTTCATCTGTAGGCAGATGATACAGGTGGTACCATGCCACCTGCAGATTCCTACAGGACAATGAGAGTGGTACCGCCTGTGCTCTAGGGTACCAGTAAGAATGAAATTTGCTTTACTCCCCACCTCTCCTAAGATCCCCTGGAGAAGGGAACAGCTTACCCACTCCAGTATTCTGGCCTGGAGAACTGCATGGACTGTATAGTCCATGGGGTTGCACAGAGTCAGACACAACTGAGCGACTTTCATTTTTACTTTCCACCTCTTCTAGACCCCCAGTGTTCCTCCCCTTTCACGAGGTGCCTGTGGAACTCTAAGTAAAATGAATAACACTGGGCCAGTCACAGGGAGAAGCACTTGACAGTCATGCTGCCACTTCTCACAACCCCTATGAGGCAGGCTTCAATTCTCCCATTTCACAGATGAGAAACCAAGCTACTGAACAGCAACATGGCTGGGCCACGATGACATGGCTAGTTATGGTGGGCTGGACGTGACCTGGGAAGTCTGGCATCAAAGGCCATGTGCTTCACTACACTTCCTCTCAAATGCATTTTGAAGCATTTTTTTCCCCAAAAGAAAATAAATGTTTTACTCATTGGAATACTATTAATGGCTTTAGAGCTATCTTAGGACAATTATGCATCTTTAAAAGAGCTCTTGTTGTTAAGAAAATCAATAGAAAGAAGTATCCCGTAGTGCAGTGGTTTGGGGAAAGTTTCAAAAGGCACAGACAAGGTCAATCCCAAGACAAAAGAGCTGAGAACAGTAGCCTTGACACTGAGCACTCACCAGGCACCCAGCACTAGGCACGGGGCTTCCCTGGTAGCTCAATGGGTAAAGAATCCACCTGCAATGCAGGAGACCCTGGTTCAATTCCTGGGTCGGGAAGATCCCCTGGAGAAGGGATAGGCTACCCAATCCAATATTCTGGCCTGGAGAATCCCATGGACTGATAGTCCATGGGGTCGCAAAGAGTCAGACACAACTGAACGACTTTCACTTTCACTTGTATATACGTTTTCCCATTCACTCTTCACAATGGCCTTTGAGACCATGTCTGTTATCCCTACTTTACAGATGAGGAAGCCAAAACTCAGCTGGGTTGAGCCACTTCCTACTAAGTGGCAGAAATGAGATTTGTACCTAAGTCTGGCCTGGATATCAAAAAATAAAATGAGTCTTTTTTAGTGCAATTCCACTCTTTTGAGCTGTGTCCTGGGTGTCCCTGAATAATTAAGGTGACTGTTGATTGTGGGGATACTATCAATACCCTAGAACCCCTATTTTATTCAGATTTCTGTCTCTGTCCAACAAAAATCAGGTTGGGTCCTGTTCTGGAGTGAATTATGTTCCCCCCATTCATATGTTGAAGCCCTAACCCGCAATGTGACTGTGTTTGGAGATACGGTTTTTAAAGGAGTTAATACCAGGTGAGGTCATAAGGGCGCAGCCCTAATCCAATAGGACTGCTGTCCTTATAAGAAGAGGAAGAGAGGCTAGGGACACACGTGCACAGATGACAAGACCAGGCGAGGACACAGTGAGAAGACTGGTCTGCAAGCCAAGGAGAAAAGTCTCGCCACAAACCAACCCTGCTGGGACCTTGATCTTGGACTTTCCAGCCTCCAAAACTGTGAGAAGATAACTTTCTGTTGTTTAAAGCCACTCAGTCTATCAAGGAAGCCTGCTAATATCTGAATCACCACTAACTCCCAAGTTAGTGGTGTTAGAAGGTGGAGCCTTTGGAGGTGATTAGGTCTTAAGGGTGTAGCCCTCATAAATGGAATCAGTGCCCTTATAAAAGCAGCCCTAGAAAGCTCTCTTGTCCCTTCTGCCATGTGAGCACACAGCCAGAAGATAAAATCTATGAACCAGGAAGTAGGCCCTCACCAGATACTGTATCTGCCAGCATCCTGATCTTGGACTCCCAGCCTCCAGAACCATTAGAAATAAACTTCTGTTGTTTATAATACACCCACTATGTGGTATTTTGTTACAGCTGCCTGAATATACTAAGCAAACTAACACAGCCCCAAGTCAGTCACGGTGGTCTCATTTCCCCTTGCAAGTGGTGGGTTTAGACAGGGCACATGACCGATTTCTTGCTACTGAGATGGGGGCTTAGAGGAAAGTCTTCCTGTTCTTAAACAGGAACTGGAGGAACTGAAGACTCCCGATCTTCCTGCCTCTGGATTCTGCCATGTCTGGGCATGATGCCTGGAATGGCTACAGCCACCATGCTGCTATCTGGTGATGGCAGAGCAGAGAGAACAGAACCTGCCTGGCCCAGGGCCATTTGTTATTCAAGAGAACACACTGAGTTATCTCTGTAGGGCCAGTTAAGTGTTCCTTGCAGCCAGAGCATCCCAACTGATGATAAAACTGACAATGTCACAAAAGGCCTCCCTAACCCATTCATAGGGGATTCAATATTTGAAAAGTCATTCAGGAAGAACAGTATCAAAGTGGTTCCTGGGAAAGCTGAAAAAGAGATACTCTTATAACAATCACATTGATACTCCTCAACACACACACAAATAATTACTCATTCAACACCTGCCTGTGAAGCAACAGTAATGTTATTGCTGTTGTTCAGTCACTAAGTTGTGTCCGACTCTTCGCAACCCCATGGACTGCAGCACACCAGGATTCCCTGTCCTTCATCATCTCCCTGAGTTTGCTCAAACTCATGTTCATCGCATCAGTGATGCCATCCAACCATCTCATCCTCTGCTGCCCCCTTCTCCTCCTGCCCTCAATCTTTTCCAGCATCAGGGTCATTTCCAATAAGCCACTACTCTAGGCACTGGGAATAGGGCAGTGAGGAAATCAAGACAGAAATCCATGCCCTTGGGCGGCTTATTCTCTATCTCATACACACACATGTGTGCGCACACACACACACACACACACACGAATGAAAAAACCTTGGTCCAGCACTTCTGAAAAGACAAAATAGGACAAATGCTAACATAGGGACAAAATGCTCTGGCCATTAAGACAAATGCCTTAAAAGCTCTCTTTTCACAGGAGATGAATACATTAAAAATGCATCCAAGAATATAACTCAAAAAACAAAAAAGGTTCCACTGTCATTACCCTAAGTGTCCACAGAGCCAAATGCCTATAGACCCCAGGAAGATCTATTAGCGGTTATTAATTTTTTTTTTCCAGAGAAGTGACAGAATTGACTACTTTTGGCAAGAACAAAAGAAACAACAGTTCAAACCAGTCTGAGATCGAAACAAGCCTATTGTTGGCTGAGATAAAACACTAAAAAACTTGCCGCTCAGAATATATATTTACAGACACATCAGAACTTAAAGTTTCACTAGGCCCCTACACTTATTTGGTTATATATTTGCTTTTTATAAAAATTATAAAAATAAGAAGTGCCTTTGGACAGAAGTTCAAACAATACCATCATGTATCAAGTAAAATATGCATGCCCTCATTCCCAACTCCCTCTCCCTAGGGGTCATCAGTGTCAACATTTGGTGTCTAATCTTTCAAGGCCTTTATCTATGCTCTACGAATATACAGCTTTTGTTGTAGAAGACTTTTGTTTTACAAAAATGGATACTCGCTATATGGACTATCAATATGGAGAGACAACTTGCCGTTTTTGCTCTACAATCTGGCACGGGGCTCCCTCCTCCCATGTTAGTACTCATAAATCCATCTCTCTAGTACCTGAGGATTCCATACCATGTTTATAACATTATTTTTCAAACTGCTCCAAATTGATGAAGTTTTTGACAAGTTTTATTTGTAATCAACTACAGACTCGTGAGAAACTGCAAAAATAGTACAGGTGCTGGTTACCCATCACTAAGCTTCCCCCAGTGGTGACATCTTACGTAACTATGGTGTATGGTCAAAGTTGACAAAGTGACGTTGGTATAATATTAATATAAGTAACTAGACTGTTTCACCAGACTCTTCATGTACCTTTTTTTGTGGCGGAAAGGATACATCTTTGTGATATTTTATTAACATATTTTGCTTTGCATAGCCACCATTATATCTAAGGTTGTCTCCAGATTAGGGTTATTCACCCACTCCCAAAGTACAGGAAAAGAAAAAAGAAGTTGGGTCAATAACACATTTCTGTTTTCTAACAGGGATGGAACTTGTGGTTAGAACTCTGCGCTTCCAACTGCAGGGGCTATGGGTTTGATCCCTGATCTGGGAACTAGGATCCCACACAGCACAACTCAGCAAAAAGCAAAGAGTAATAAATAATTAAATTATCTTGAAAAAATAATATATTTTCTAAGCTAAGATTAACTCATATGAAGCCCAGACTGCTCTAGAGATGTGTAATTCTACTTTTAATAAGTAAATATGCTTACAATCAGTCTTTATAATTATTGCCCCATTAAAAAATAAACTAAATAATACATATATCATATTTTCATTGTTTTTCTAGATGAAACAAACATGTAAACTGTAGCCAAAATCATAAACTAATCTTAAAAGATAAAACCTCTTTCCTCTAAACCAGAGTTAATGTGATTAATTCTCAAAGGAATAAAATATGTCAATGTGAATAAAAAGAACTTTTATACCACAGGCATTAAAAGGAGAATTTTTTATTCTTTTTTCTATTATTTACCTTTCTCTGGGGTTTCTTCCCTAATTCAAAAGAATGAAAATAACACACAAGTATGCTTTAGAGGGATTTATCAATCACCAACACTGGTCTTAGATGTGAATTGCTAGTTGAATTGTATTTTAGAATGTTTAAAGGGCAGTTTATATTAATAGCCAACAAAACAGTCTGAAATGGAGTACTTGGGTGCAATTTCAAAAATGACAGAATGATCTCTGTTCATTTTCAAGGCAAACCATTCAATATCACAGTAATCCAAGTCTATGCCCCAACCAGTAATGCTGAAGAAGCTGAAGTTGAAAGGGTTCTATAAAGACCTACAAGACCTTCTAGAACTAACACCCCAAAAAAGATGTTCTTTTCATCATAGGGGACTGGAATGCAAAAGTAGGAAGTCAAGAGATACCTGGAGTAACTGGCAAATTAGGCCTTGGAGTATAAAATGACGCAGGGCTAAGGCTAATAGAGTTTTGCGAAGAGTACGCACTGGTCATAGCAAACACCCTCTTCCAACAACACAAGAGAAGACTCTACACATGGACATCACCAGACTGTCAATACTGAAATAAGATTGATTATATTATTTGCAGCCAAAGATGGAGAAGCTCTATACAGTCAGCAAAAACAAGACCGGGAGCTGACTGTGGCTCAGATCATGAACTCCTTATTGCCAAACTCAGACTTAAATTGAAGAAAGTGGAGAAAACCACTAGACCATTCAGGTGTGACCTAAATCAAATCCCTTATGATTATACAGTGAAAGTGAAGTCACTCAGTCATGTCCAACTCTTTGCGATCCCATGGACTGTAGTCTACCAAGTTTCTCTGTCCATGGGGTTTTCCAGGCAAGAGTACTAGAGTGGGTTGCCATTTCCTTCTCCAGGGGATCTTCCTGACCCAGGGATAGAACCCAGGTCTCATGTGTTGCAGGCAGATGCTTTATACAGTGGAAGTGACAAATAGATTCAAAGGATTAGATCTGATAGACAGAATGCCTGAAGAACTATGGATGGAGGTTCATGACATTGTACAGGAGGCAGTGATCAAGACCATCCTCAAGAAAAAGAAATGGAAAAAGGCAAAATGGTTGACTGAGCAGGCCTTACAAATAGCTGAGAAAAGAGAAGTGAAAAGCAATGGAGAAAAGGAAAGATAGACCCATCTGAATACAGAATTCCAAAGAATAGCAAAGAGAGATAAGAGAGACTTCCTCAGTGATCATTGTAAAGAAATAAAGGGAAACAATAGAATGGGAAAGACTAGAGATCTCTTCAAGAAAATTAGAGATACCAAGGGAACATTAAATGCAAAGATGGGCACTTAAAGGACATAAATGGTATGGATCTAACAGAAGCAGAAGATATTAAGAAGAGGTGGCAAGAATATACAAAAGAACTGTACAAAAAAGATCTTCATGACCCAGATAACCATGATGGTGTGATCATTCACCTAGAGCCAGACATCTGGAGTGTGAAGTCAAGTGGGCCTTAGGAAGCATCACTACAAACAAAGCTAGTGGAGGTGATGGAATTCCAGTTGAGCTATTTCAAATCCTAGAAGATGATGCTGTGAAAGTGCTGCACTCAATATGCCAGTAAATGTGGAAAACTCAGCAGTGGCCACAGGACTGGAAAAGGTCAGTTTTCATTCTAATCCCAAAGAAGGGCAATGCCAAAAATCTTCAAACTACCACACAACTGCACTCTTCTCACACACTAGCAAAGTAACACTCAAAATTCTCCAAGCCAGGCTTCAACAGCACGTGAGCCGTGAACTTCCAGATGTTCAAGCTGAATTTAGAAAAGGCAGAGGAACCAGAGATCAAATTGCCAACATCCGTTGGACAACAGAAAAAGCAAGAGAGTTTCAGAAAAACATCTACTTCTGCTTTACTGACTATACCAAAGCCTTTGACTGTGTTCAGTTCAGTTCAGTTCAGTCACTCAGTCGTGTCCCACTCTTTGCGACCCCATGAATCGCGGCACGCCAGGCCTCCCTGTCCATCACCAACTCCTGGAGTCCACTCAAACTCATGTCCATCGAGTCAGTGATGCCATCCAGCCATCTCATCCTCTGTCGTTCCCTTTTCCTCCTGCCCCCAATCCCTCCCAGCATCAGAGTCTTTTCCAATGAATCAACTCTTGGCATTTGGTGGCCAAAGTACTGGAGTTTCAGCTTTAGCATCATTCCTTCCAAAGAACACCCAGGACTGATCTCCTTCAGAATGGACTGGTTGGATCTCCTTGCAGTCCAAGGGACTCTCAAGAGTCTTCTCCAACACCACAGTTCAAAAGCATCAATTCTTCGGCGCTCAGCTTTCTTCACAGTCCAACTCTCGCATGCATACATGACCACTGGAAAAACTATAGCCTTGACTAGACGGACTTTTGTTGGCAAAGTAAGGTCTCTGCTTTTCAATATGCTGTCTAGGTTGGTCATAACTTTTCTTCCAAGGAGTAAGCGTCTTTTAATTTCATAGCTGCAGTCACCATCTGCAGTGATTTTGGAGCCCAGAAAAATAAAGTCTGACACAGCTTCCACTGTTTCCCCATCTATTTGCCATGAAGTAATGGGACCAGATGCCATGATCTTCATTTTCTGAATACTGAGCTTTAAGCCAACTTTTTCACTCTCCTCTTTCACTCTCATCAAGAGGCTTTTTAGTTCCTCTTCACTTTCTGCCATAAGGGTGGTGTCATCCGCATAGCTGAGGTTATTGATATTTCTCCCGGCAATCTTGATTCCAGCTTGTGCTTCTTCCAGCCCAGCATTTCTCATGATGTACTCTGCATAGAAGTTAAATAAACAGGGTGACAATATACAGCCTTGATATACTCCTTTTCCTATTTGGAACCAGTCTATTGTTCCATGTCCAGTTCTAACTGTTGCTTCCGGACCAGCATATAGGTTTCTCAAGAGGCAGGTTAGGTGCTCTGGTATTCCCGTCTCTCTCAGAATTTTCCACAGTTTATTGTGATCCACACAGTCAAAGGCTTTGGCATAGTCCATAAAGCAGAAATAGATGTTTTTCTGAACTCTCTTGCTTTTTCAATGATCCTATGGATGTTGGCAATTTGATCTCTGGTTCCTCTGCCTTTTCTAAAACCAGCTTGAACATCAGGAAGTTCACAGTTCACGTATTGCTGAAGCCTGGCTTGGAGAATTTTGAACATTACTTTACTAGCGTGTGAGATGAGTGCAATTGTATAGATCACAACAAATTGTGGAATATTCTGAAAGAGATGGGAATACCAGACCACCTTACCTGCCTCCTGAGAAATCTATATGCAGGTCAAGAAAAAACAATTAGAACCAGACAGGGAATAACAGACTGGTTCCAAATCAGGAAAGGAGTATGTCAAGGCTGTATATTGTCACCCTGTTTGTTTAACTTATATGCAAAGTACATCATGTAAAATGCTGGCTGGATAAAGCACAAGCTTGAATCAAGATTGCTGAGAGAAATATCAATAACTTCAGATGCGCAGATGACACCACCTTTATGGCAGAAAGTGAAGAGGGACTAAAGAGCCTCTTGATGACAGTGAAAGAGGAGAGTGAAAAAGTTGGCTTAAAGCTCAACATTCAGAAAACTAAGATCCTGTCATTTGGTCCCATCACTTCATGGCAAATAGATGGGGAAACAATGGAAACAGTGACAGACTTTATTTTCTTGGGCTCCAAAATCACTGCAGATGGTGACTGCAGCCATGAAATTAAAAGACGCTTACTCCTTGGAAGGAAAGCTATGACCAACCTGGACAGCATATTAAAAAGCAGAGACATTACTTTGCCGACACAGGTCCATTTAGTCAAAGATATGGTTTTTTCAGTAGTCATGTATGGATGAGAGAGTTGGACTACAAAGAAAACTGAGACCTGAAGAACTGATGTTTGAACTGTGGTGCTGAAGAAGATTCTTGAGAGTCCCTTGGACTGCAAGGAGATCAAACCACTCAATCCTACAGAAATCAGTCCTGAATATTCATTGGAAGGACTGATGCTGACGTTGAAACTGCAATACTCTGGCCACCTGACACGAAGAACTGACTCATTGGAAAAGACCCCGATCCTGGGAAAGATCAAAGGCAGGATGAGAAGGGGACGACAGAGGATGAGATGGTTAAATGGTATTACTGACTCGATGGACATGAGTTTGAGCAAGCTCCAGGAGTTGGTGAAGGACAGGGAAGCCTGGCGTGCTGCAGTCCATGGGGTCACAAAGAATCAGACACGACTGAGCGACTGAACTGAACTGTACTTATATTAATAGTAAGACCACTGGAACAGCAGTCCATGGGTCAATTTGTTTAAGTCTCACTTTGGCAGTATAGCAGTTAACAGGAGAGACCTAGAATGAAAGTCTAAAGCAAAGTAGTCAAGCAAACAAATCTGCTGGTTTCAGAGTCACTCTGAAAATGGCTACACGGCTTCTTTCTAACTGTGTGACTGTAACAAGTTTCTAAGCCTCAGGTGCCTCATCTGTAAATGGCAATAACAGCAACACCTAGCTTGGGGAAGCTTTGAAAGTGAAGTAACACAGCCAAGTAAAGTAACTGGGCTTCCCCAATGGCTCAACAGTAAAGAATCCATCTGCAGTGCAAGAGATGCAGGGGACTCAGGTTCAATCCCTGGGTTAGGACGATCACCTAGAGGAGGAAATGGCAACCCACTCTAGTATTCTTGCCTGAAAAATCCCATTGACACAGGCACTTGGAGGGCTACAGTCCATGGGGGCGCAAAGAGTCAGACACGACTGAACAACTGAGCCACGGACACAAGTGAAGTACCTAACACGGGCAGACCTCAGAGGTATTGCAGGTTCTGTTCCAGACCACTGCAAGGAAGTAAATATCCCAATAAAGCAAGTCACACAAGGTTTTTGGTTTCTCAGTATATATGAAAACTATGCTTTATACTATTCTGTACACTATTAAATGTGCAATGGCATTATGTCTAAAAATAAGTGTGTGTATATATATATATATACACACACACCCCATAATTAAAAAACACTTTATTGCTAAAAAATGATAACCATCATCTGAACCTTCAGTGAGTCGTAATTTTTTTTTCCAACAGTAACATTAAAGATCACTGATCACTGATCACCATAACAAATAAAACGAAAAAGTCTGAAATGTTGTGAGAATTACCACAATGACACAGAGACATGAAGTGAGCAAATGCTGTCGGAAAAATGGCACCAACAGACTTGCTTAATGCAGAGGTGGAAAAAAGGAACTGTCTGCACAGAGCAACACAGCACAGTGCTGCAAACCCAGGGCTGCCTGTGGGGCGCAGCGCAGAGGGAGCCTCAGAAAGAGGCAGTTGTGTTACGGGCTCCAAGCTCAGCAGCATCTCTGACCCAACTCCATGCTCCGTTTCTTCACAGCCAACCAACACTGCCTTCTACTGTCTACCCAAAAGGTCACAAAACTCTAACAAAGTGCATTTGTTATAATGTTAAGCGAGGGGAAAGCATCATAAAGGCATACGGGAAAAATTTCTCATGTGCAAAACACAATTGTAATAACAGAGCAAGAGTAAAAGTGGAGAGAGAAGCATTAAAAACAAAATGCACCAGACTGTTAACAATGGCCAGTTACTCGTGACAGAATTTTAGGCGGCTCTTTTTCTCCTTTTAACCTATCTTTTCCAAAGTCTTTCCAATGAATATGTACTTATTAAACAATGTTTTCTGGTTATGAAAATCCTCTCCTATCCATTCTGCCTCTTGTTTTTTCCATGGCTGCCAACTGGTACTCTTCTAATCCATCTGGTATGCTTCTGCCAGTCTGATCTTCAAGCACCACTTTTTTCAAATCATCTCCCCGATCAAAAATCTTTAAGAGCTGCCTGGTCTCCATGACACAATGATCAACAGCCTCTGCAGCCTGGGCCACTCCCAGGCGGCCTAGTTCCTCACTCTTCTCCAGTCATGCTCGTCTCCTAACTATGCCTCTTGCCTGTCGGTCTATACAGGTCTCGTCCCTCAACCCCTCCTTACTGCCCTGACTCATCTCCTGGCCTTCAAATCAGTCCAGGCCCCATCTCCTGTTAAGACCAAAGATAACGATGACGACCACCCCCATCTGCCTGCTGCCTTTCACACCAGCTCTTGGTCACGTGCTGACGTGCACTATTATAGTCATCTCATGAGAGCCCTTTGAGGAAGGGTCCATTCATTAGCCCCATTTTACAGCTGATAAAACTGAGGCACAAAGAGGTCAAGCAGCCCAAGGCAACACAGTCACAATCTGAACTCAGTTCTACCTCACTACCTGCCCCAGCCTCTACCACCTTCCTCTTCTTTCCTTCAACTGTGACAACCTGCATCACACAGCTGCATTACAGGATTCCGTACCAGACCCAGACAACAAGCTGCTGAAAATGGCAAGCTTACAGGGATTTGTTTTCATTGCACAAAGCATGTTTTATGAAACAGTTGCTTTTCTCTGCAAAGTGTTCCTAAAACTGGGGGCATAAAGATTTTTTTACTTAATTTTAACTGTATAAATGGTGGGGGCGGGGGGAATCTTATCTTTAAACAACAACAAGAACCATTTTTGAATAATCATTCCCTGATTTGGGGAGGGAGGGAACTGGGGATTTCAGTATGAAATTTCGTATGTCAGGTATTTGCAGCTCGAGGCATTTCTCCCCTCTCTCATCTAGATGATTCTCCCTTCCCCTCTCACTTGCCTGTCCTGGGTGTTACTAACAGCTGCAGACAAATGCCTACATTCTAGAGGTGTGGCCCCTTAAAGACACACATATCTCCAACTCCCTGGGGGACACATCCCAGCCACCGTCAAAGAGCTTTTTAGGTATCACTTTGTCACACACCTTTTCAACACCACCCTCCACACTGACATTAATTCTTCCACATTTTGAAAATGATTTTTTTTTATGAGACACTGTAAGTTCCTTGTTTAAATGCCCCAAGAATCAGAGTTTGTTATTATTCAGGTGACCTAATTTTTTTAATCACTTCTTCTGGTGCAATAATGATTTCCTAGAGTTTTACTCCCCAGGAAAGCTCTATTCCCAGCTTCTGCCATCCTCTGAGATTACTGCCACTTAAAATAAAGGAAGAACGCCTTATGACATGTACTTTTTGTTTTTAATCCAATTTTGCTGTTCTTTAAGGAGAAAAAGAATAAGTGTTCTTATTTTCAAATGCATCAGTTTTGCTCATGGGTTTCAGTCATTAAGCTGAATCAGTCAAGTCATTGGTTTTTCTTCCTGGGAGCCTGGGCAAGCATGTGGTGGCTGAGACTACCCTTATAATCAGAGAGAATGGCCACACGTTTTCAAAGAATCTTCTATTAAACTGATTTTATTTAAAATCAATTTACTTGATAAAAAATTCACCTATTTTTTAGGTGAATACAAGATGGCCCTATTTTTCTCCTCATACTTTAGGATTTGCAAAAATTAAAATATAAGCAAGGCATTATACTTGCTGAAAAGTTAAAAAACAGATTGGGCAAGAAAAATAAGTTAAAACAATCCAAACTCTGCCCTCCAGTGACACTTTGTCTTATCTCTTTCCTGGTCCTCTCATGCAGATATAAAAACCACATTTGCAATCCCAATGACACGACAAACATTCAAGCACCGTGTGTGGGGCCCTCCTCCCCCAAGCACTGTACGTGGACCGTCTTGTTTGATCCACGCAATAGACCAGAAGACAGGAATTACTACTGCTCCCATTTCACCGATAAAGAAAAAAAGCTGCGCAGTTA
Organism: Bos grunniens; assembly: GCF_055505025.1. Taxonomy (NCBI): domain Eukaryota; kingdom Metazoa; phylum Chordata; class Mammalia; order Artiodactyla; family Bovidae; genus Bos; species Bos grunniens. Next base: position 25,578,726 of record NC_141189.1, read on the forward strand.
GGGACAAGTGACTTGAGCTCTGCTTTAGTAACAACAGCTGCAAGCAACAGAGCTGCGATTCAGACTCAGGCTCCCTGAGCCCAGGGCTCAGGCGTGAACAGCAGCCCAAACCACCACTTAGGATACACAGGGTGCAGGACAAGGGCTGAGCACGGAACCAGACCCAACAGTGAATCGCCATGAAAGGGCCCTGATGATGGCGTTACCGGGCACTCAGGTGTCAGGGTCCTTATGACACAGAAGAGGGGAGTGAACTTCACACTGAAGCCCAGGGCAGTTACCTCGGGGGCGTGGTAAGAAACACACTGGAAGACCCAGTCCATGGCAGGCGAGTACAAGGGGAGGTAGGACGGAAGCTCCACGCCCTGGAGCACCAGCTGGTTCTGGACCGTATCCCCGTGAATCTATAGGAGACCAAATAAACACTCAGAAAAGGAAGGGAAGTCACAGAATAAAGAACATGTGAGCGTATCTGCAAGCACCTGAATGGCCCCGAGAGAAACTGCCTGGTTTCTCAGGTTTTTTTAAACTAGAAAAAAACTCACAAAGTTTCCCATGTCACCAGGCTGAGCTGTTCTGGGAATGTGTGCTGTGAAGAGAGGCAACCTGATAAAATGGACCCAGCAGACATGAAGAAGAAAGTCTGATCAACCGGAGACGTTTCTTATTAACACATGCATATTAATCCTCTTTGCTTCTTCAGTACAATCAACACATTTTAATTGTCTGTAACAGACACGAGTGTAATTTTGTAGGGTTTACACATCTAAAGAGCTTTAAGGCAATCTCGACTTGGAAAACCAACTGGGTTTTACGAATCTGTGATCATGTAACTATCACATCAATTGGCTCTTCTGATAATATTCTCTTACCTGTTTGAATGTGAGGAGAAAATCAAAAAAGTTCTTATTTAGGCTTTCTTTGAGATGTGGAGCCACTTCCATGCCCACCTGTAGCCAAACAAAATGAAATAACCTTGACGGTGGAAAACCAGGTTGCAAATAACATATACAGTGTGATGCATTTTTGTAAATTAAAAATATACATATAGGTAGATATAAGCATAGAGAGGTCCAGAAAGTTAACTTTCATTCTTTTTGTTTCTTTATTTTCTTATTCAACAAGCATATCTTGCTTTTATAAGAAAAACCACAGGAGCTATTTTTAATGAAAAAAAGGGCAATATTTGCAGTAATCATCTTCGCAATTTCCCAAAGGTAATGAAAGTATTTCTGAACAGATGACCAAGGGAACAAATCAATACAGCACTAAGGAGAAATGTACTCTCAAGACAGTGTATACGACATTCTTTTCCTCTCTACAAAATGATAAACACACACGTGGCTGTACTTATTAAATGAAGCAAAAAGATTCTGGTATGTAAGAGAGTCAGCTGGGACTTCACTGTGGCATTGTTAAAATATACGGATTCATTCTTTGCTGGGCAGTCAGGGAAGAAGACATAAATTTTGATGTATTTTAAGCAAATTTTTTATTACACAAGCATGAAGCCTAACAAAACTATAATCCATCGACTCCTTCACTCATTGTTTTAAAAAGATATGTAATATTTTCAGAATATTTATTAGAAAACAATTTGCTAATCACAGAGTAGGTGGCCAGGGCTCTAGAGTCGGATGGAAGAGTACAGGTCACAAATATGGCAGGGACTACATGGATTTAAAACAAAGCATCATAAGGTTCCTTAAACTGAGTTCCTCAAATGCACCTCAATTCCACACAGCTGCTTTAGCACAGAAACAACTTTGTAAGAGGAGTTGCTTTCTGGGACCTGGTTTCTTCCAAGGAAGAGAGATTTCCACCACTCACCTCCCCCCACAGCTACCCAGAAGTCATGAAGATTAACGATAATGGTGGTTTTTAGATGTCTGTAAGGAATTCCTTTGAGGGAAATTATGCAAGATCCACTGGGGCGGTAAATTCCAGGGGCAGCTCTCTAGAGCTGTTGGAGATGCTTCCAAGGACAAGTACACGGATTTAAAAAAATATTAACAACAACTGTCAGATCCATTTTTTACTGTGTTCTGATTCTATTGTTTCCTTCTACTAATCATTCCGTAGAAAAAGCAATAATTACCTGTTAGGCGACAGCAAAGAAAGGCCCAGTGGACGAGCAGTGGAGATGAATTGAAGGGGCTGTGACTTAGAAGAGGAGTTAATCATACTTTCCCTTAATAAACAGCTCTGAGCACCCCCCACGCCCTGCCTACTCACTGCCTTTGTGTTTTGTTTATCTCTTTCCATAAAACCAAATGAGCAGCTTGGAAATCTGCTCAGGTCGAAAAAATTTCTACCTAGAGTAGCAAGGGTAGTTACTCACGATACCCATCTGTTGTTTCTGCCTCCCTGGCACTCATTCTCTCTGTCTCTGGAATCAGCAAAGTGGATTTCTCTTTGGGGACTCAAACCTACCTCTCAGATAAAGAGGTTTGCGGCAGCTGGACCCAGCCAACCCTGGGTTGCCAGGGTGGGTGCATGACCCAGGCTCAGTCAGCAGGCAACTGGCATATGTACGGACTAAGGACCCAAGGTGGTTCCATGAGATTCTGCCCAGAAACTGGCTAGAACCACTGGCGAAAAGATAATCTTGTCACTGAGGTTCCTAAGTTGAGAGGCTGGAAGACTTTCCACCATATGGAAAGAGAAAGCTGCAGACTGAAGTCACCCAGAGGAGAGCAGAGCTGAGCCACAAGGAAGGAGACAGCTCCCGACACAGCTTAGGGTCCCTGCGTCTGCCATGCCGGGACTACCCCAGGCTCCTCAGATGCGAGCGCCAACAAATCTCCACCTTTGTTTCAGAGTACTATGAACTGGGGTTTTGCCATTTGGAATTGAAAGAGTCCTTACTAATGCACACTGTCTCTTATTCTTTTTATATCAAAAGATTTTCAGTAACTACCCAACCAGAGGAAAGGGTGCTCTGCCTGAATTGGCACAATTGATTTCAGATACAGGACATCTCACCCAGCTTTCCTGGGGTATGTCTATAATCTCTCCTCATTGCCACTGAGTTATAGAGCTGCATCTGCCATGCAAAGGTACTCTGAATGTGAAAGTGAACGAAAGCGTTAGTAACTCAGCCCTGTCCAACTCTTTTGCGATCCCATGGACTGTAGCCTGCCGGGCTCTTCTGTCCATGGGATTCTCCAGGCAAGAATACTGGAGTGGGTTGCCATTCCCTTCTCCCAGGAATCATCTCAACTCAGGGATCAAACCCAATTTCTCCTGCATTGCAGGCTGCTTCTTTACCATTTGAGCCAACAGGTGAGGCACTTTATACGCAACAAATATCATCTTTCACCAGCTTGTGTACCTTCCTTCAAACTTTAAAACTGAGGAGGTTTGCAGGGAATGAATTTTCCCCTCACTTTCTGATTTCTATATAATAATTGTGTGTCATTAGACACACTAAGATTCTGGGTCTTTATTACTGATGTGAAGGTAAGTTCAAAGAATGCTATAAGAGGAAAGGCTGCTGCTGCTAAGTCGCTTCAGTCGTGTCCGACTCTGTGCGACCACATAGACCACCAGGCTCCCCCGTCCCTGGGATTCTCCAGGCAAGAACACTGGAGTGGGTTGCCATTTTCTTCTCCAATGCGTGAAAGTGAAGTCGCTCAGACGTGCCCGACCCTTAGCGACCCCATGGACTGCAGCCTACCAGGCTCCTCCATCCATGGGATTTTCCAGGCAAGAGTACTGGAGTAGGTTGCCATTGAGCACAAATACACAAACAAGGCTATCTTTACATCCTCCCCACCCCACCCCACAGGATCCAGTCCAATTTTGCACACAAAGGCCCTCAGCAAACTTTGACAAGGGAGGAGCATTCAAACTTCGTGATACTGGAGTTGAAGCTTAGGCCCTTAGCAAACTTTGACAAGGGAGGAGCATTCAAACTTCATGATACTACAGAGTTGAAGCTGGAGGAAATATATCTGATATTCTTCTATGAAAAATCTATGCCAGTTTCAAGCAGATGGCAATGCATAAATATTTTGGCCTCAGTTACTACAAGGGAGCAGGTGCCCTTAATTGGAAAGCTTTTTCTTTTTTTTTCCTTTTCTCCTTTATTAGGGAATAGACCTATAAAAAGTGTTCTTCCTAAGGATGTCTGCTTCTCACTCTGAGGGAAATGATTTTGATTTCTTTGAGATGCTGGAGACCACAGGGCTTCTATCATATGCTAGATGTCAGGTAAAAGAAGCTGATCAAAGGCTGCAGTCCTCACCTTCTAATTTCATAGTACTGATGATCACTAGTAGCTCAGCTGGTAAAGAACCCACCAGCAATGCAGGAGACCCTGGTTCGATTTCTGCGTCAGGAAGATCACCTGGAGAAGGGATAGGCTACCCACTCCAGCATTCTTGGGCTTCCCTAGTGGCTCAGCTGGTAAAGAATTCACCCGCAACGTGGGAGACCTAGGTTTGATCCCTGGATTGGGAAGATCCCCTGGAGAAGGGAATGGCTACCCACTCCAGTATTGTGGCCTGGAGAACTCCATGGACTGTATAGTCCATGGGGTCGCAAAGAGTCGGACATGACTGAACGACTTTCACTTTCACAGTAGGGGAGAGATATGTCTCTAAGAGTAGCTTTGTCTTCAAGAAGTCTGGACCCTACAGGTCCAGGACCCTACAGAATAGGGGAAATAACCCCTCTGAAGGTAAACGATGCCCAAGGAACCAGTAAGGGGGACTCCCATGAAAGCTGACAGAGGCAATGGCCCCAAGTGAGTTGAAGAAAAATGACTGTAAACTCTCCACAGGGTGCATTTTTCATAAATGAAAACTTAGTAGTTTTAAGTGGAGAAGGCAATGGCACCCCACTCCAGTACTCTTGCCTGGAAAATCCCATGGATGTAGGAGCCTAGTAGGCTGCAGTCCATGGGGTTGCTGAGTCAGACACAACTGAGTGACTTCACTTTCACTTTTCACTTTCATGCATTGGAGAAGGAAATGGCAACTCCAGTGTTCTTGCCTGGAGAATCCCAGGGACGGAGGAGCCTGGTGAGCTGCCGTCTATGGGGTCACACAGAGTCGGACACAACTGAAGTGACTTAGTAATAGTAGTAGTAGTAGCAGTTTTAAGCAGGAGCTTCACGGTGCTTTAAGGAGAAAAAGGCTGAGTGACCCACAATCTGAACCCATCAGAGCAGCCCTCCAAGGCCAGGCAACACAGACCCTGATGCCTGCCATCACCAGGAGTGCCTCTCCCTGCCAGACAACCCTCACCAACTCGCACTCTGAGCCAGCTCTTTAATACAGAGACCACAAATCTGATAAAACAATCAAATTCAAAGACAAAGGGAAAGCACATTTTGAGTCAATGAGAAGTTAACCTATCACCCGAAAGGCCTTGGGAGCCTCCTTCCCAGCAAGAAGGGAGAAACAATTAGTTCTGAAACCCAGTTCATTTGTGAGATGATGACCCTAATTAGAGTTACGGGTAAGTGGGTCTACTTAGAAATTAATTTTAAACAGAAATCCTACAGCCCTGCTTTCTGTGGACAAGCTGTGCTCTAAAATTAGCAGTTAATGAAGTCCTTCGTCCAGTGACTCGTGAGGTGGCGGGGAGGGAGAAGCACGAACGCTGGAGGAGGCAGGATGTGGTGGTCTCACCCTGCACAGGTAGGCCCTGGCGTACACCGACACCAGCGGGTCCCCGATGCCCCGGACCATGCACGTCAGCCGCGGCAGACACTCTGAAATCCCCCTGCGAGAGATGAAAAGACAGCAGCATTTACACCCAAAAGTCTACGTTTCGACTTCCTAAAGGTAGGGGGGCAAAATCAGGTTTCAGAAACAAACCAAGGTCAAAGTTGACGTTTTCAAGGCCATGTACCAAGTCTTTCTCTCTTGCCATAATTCATTTTTTTGAATGGTTTCTTTCATCTCTACCATCTTTTCAGTGCTGGAGTCTAATCTTTACTTTTTTCCTGTTTGAGGTCACTTTTACTAATTTAACTATTTTTGTCCCATCCCCAGTTATCGTCCATTGACAGGTCACTAGGTCACTCCTCACCCTTCTCGATATTTCGGCTGTTATCTATATCCCTTTGGCATGGATTTACTGCCCCGTGCTCCACCCACTCTTAACGCCTGACCCCAGCATCCCCCTCAAAGTGAACTGTGACTTCCTTATTCTTCCAGCCACATGGGACTTCCCTCTGCCCCAAGCCTTATTCTCCCCCAGCTGGTGAACGAAAACTCCCCCAGGCACCACCAGACCTCGATCAAACACACTTGGTACACATTTTAAATCCAACTCAGAGCACAAGTCAGCCCATGGCTCTGAGGAGTTATCTAGATGGTGTCCAACGCCACTCAGAAAGCGGATCTGGTTTCTCCTGGCTCCGCAAAACTACTCTCAAAACAACGTCCGAGGTGACCCAGAGTAGCAGGGGGCTCAGGGGTAAGGGCTTTGCCTTCTGACATCTCTGACCTCTTCATCATCTTGGACAGCAGCCACAAAGACACTGAATGAGGGCCTGTGGGTGCCGCTCCCAGTCTGGTGTGTGCAGCTCGATGAACGCTCACAGACCCCTTCACAGGGCTTGCACACAGAGGAGACCAGGGGTCAGAGATGCTAAGTAAGTTTCTCTGGACCACACAGCCAGTAACAGCAGAGCTAGGATGTCAAATCCAGTTGATCTTCCATGAACTAATCAACCAACCTCTCCCAGCTTGAGTTTTCTTCTCCGTAAAACGAAGATTAAAAAGTGATCTCTACTTCATTAAGTTTTCATTTGGATTAAATGAGAAAATGGATGGAAGGTGCTTAGCACCAGATCTGCTACACACTAAGCAGTCAAAGAATGATAGCTGCTATTGCAGCGCCATTCACAAGGGCGTGTGCAAGAGAGAAATTTTTTGGAAATGTATGGCTCTGGACATTTAAGAAGAGCCTTACGTTTTGGAGAGGAACTTGTTACACTTCAGGATGGAAGCTTCCACGTAGCTACAGAAACATTTCGTTAAGGAAGACATTTTCCAGACTGCCTGTTCCCCACGGGGAAAAGCCTAACTGTTCACGCAGAGAGCTAGGTGTGCCTTCAGGAGAGGGGCCACGACAGCTCTCGACAATCCAAAGAATTCAATCAGTGAGTGGCTTGTGGGTTCTACATTTGGTTTTCAAGGTTTTATTCTTATTTAAAATAAAATTTGGAAAATGTTATACGCTGATTTATGTTTATGTGCTGAAATTTAAACTGGGTTTTGAGCACTTCCAACTGAAGCTTTATGGGGAAAGGATGAAACTTAGAGAACTAAGATTCCTTTTGTGTATAAGTCGGACTGTCTGTTCTTCAACACTGGTGTTTGTGCAGAGAAGCTGGACCCTGCTGTTTTCAAGGTCTTGGGACCAGAGAAAACATACACAAAAAAAACCCCAAAGCATTTTAATTAAGAAAATTAATGTGGGAATGTTCTTCAGGGAAACAAAAGCCTGGTACACAGCACCACAGTCAAAGTCTCTCTCTCCAGAGAACTGGGGAGAGCCAGATCCAAGGGCTTCTTGGACATTGTGGCTGGTGCTGTGCTTCCAGGAGAGCAACCCTGACAGGATCCCATTTTCAACAGGAATCTCAGGGCAGCCCCTCACACCGCCTCTATTAACAGTGCAACTCTTGCAGCCTATCTTTAAAATCATCAGACAGAAAAAAAGGATACAATCTTGGAATGAGTTCCCTGATGGAAGCAATCTTGAAAAACCAATTTAAGCATGTTTCTTTGGCTGTGTCATTTACATTCTCTGGAGAGAAGTGATCTGTAAAACAAAAATAATACCCATCAGCCTTCCTAATTCTTGGGATCTGTTACAGCTGCTCTGAGTCCTGGGACAAAAAACAGTTACAGTGCAGCAGAAGGGTGGGGCGCCCAGTCCTTCCATGGCTTTCCTTACAAATATCATTATTAGGAAACAACCAGTGACGATGAGAGCGGACACACAGAGGCTTTCAAAGGGCCAGGCGCCACTCAAAGCGCTTTACAGACATCAGCTCACTCGGTCCCCACAAGAGCCCTCCAAGTCATGTACTCATACGGTCCTCTTTCACAGACACAGAGAGTGAGGCACTGCCAAGTTTAGGGACTTGCCCAGGGCACGCTGCAAGTAGACGTAAGAGCTAGAATTCAACTCAGGCAGTCTGGCTCCACAGCCTATATTCTTAGCCACTGCCCTTAATTTAATCCAGAGGCTCTTGGTGTACCCACCAGTAACTACAGAGATACTGCTAAGAATTCCAGATGCTTGAGGAATCTGCAACTGTAACATGGAATGCGATGGTCCATCACATGGACCTGACGTGTATGGTAAGTCAAGACCCTGAGGTGAGAAATCAGAGTTAGGCTGCCATACCACTTGAAGACTTGAGTCACCTTCTGACAAAAATGCTACTTTCCCCTACTATCTGCTCTCTTCTTCTTTAATAATAAGACTCTCATTTTCTGCTGGGCAAACGGCCATCCTTGCAGCTCAGTGTGGCCATGTGACCAAGTTCAGGTCCCAGGACATACACAGGAGTGCAAGGAATCAGCTCCAAGGGAAGGGGCGTGATCTTCATTTCTTCTTCCTTCCTGCTGGCAAGAATGCAGATACAAAGGCCGGAACCTCCATAACCATCTTGAACCACAAGAGCAAGAGAAGTCAAGACGGCTGGCACCACAGGCTGCCTGCCAGCTGTGATTCTCTTTACTGTGATTTTGTGTTTTCTGGAACTGATGACCAAGCCCAATCAATGACATACGTCTTAGTAAGAAATGGAAAAGAGTATGGAAAAATGAAAACAAACAAAAAAACTATTCAACACCAAGAAGGCTACTCTTGAACTCTCACATTTAAATGATTTCTGCACAAACTGGAGCCCGATCCCACCCCTCGGTGTGCTTTACACTTTTATGATTCAACCAAAAAGGGAGAAACTGATTACTATAGAACATAAGAAACGAATGTTAGCCTGTCGCCCTCATCATGTTGCTCAGTGAGTCATTTTTCATCCCTGGTTCTACTTTCTGCTACTTGGTGGTACACCATTAAAGTGATTAAAATATCTACAGAATCAGCAAAAAATAAAATTCTAGGTACTTCACTAGCAGAGAACAGTCAGTAATCACAACTGCAGATATTTCAGAACTGCAATCTCAAGTATTTATCTATTTTTGGATGTTCTGGCATGCTTCATTCATTGGAGAATTATTCACTTGCCATTTTCTAAGAGAAGGGAAATTACCATTTTTCCTCTCCTGGCCTGAATCCATGTACTTAAAAGTAACTTTTTTTCAAGTTCCAAGAGATCTAGATAGGAAAAGATAAGGGCTATTCTTAAATTCATTTGTCAGTCTTGCCTTTTGGAAAACAGAGGAGGGGTGAGGTTAATTTCCCTTAATGTGACTGAATCATGTGACTTGAGATCCAAAAGCAAAAATAAGTCTCTGAGGTCATCTACTAAAAACTTTTGCTTTCCAGCTGAGGGAACGGAGGTGCAACAAAGGGTGGGATGACACGGAATCTGGCTGCCAGGGAAAGTGGGACATCACATCAAGGCAAGTTGTTCTGCGTGTACACACCAACAGCCAGCTATGCAATAATCCACATATGCAATACAAAGGCTTTATATTTTCCTTCCAGTTCAAGAGATCATTTAGGAAAAGGATTATGTCATACAGGACTTTAAAATCTTACAGAAAAAAGTAAATAAATGAAATGGGAAGAAAAAAATGTTATAGCAAGCTCAACAGTACATTTCATTACTTCGTCTGCTCACGACGAACGTCTCAGGAACCAATTAGAAGATAAGAGAGCACAGCACATAAGAGAGACCCTGCCCTCATGAAGCTTACATTCCAGTGGGTCTGGTCAAAGAACAAGAAAGTGAGCCAAAGAGATGTGAGAGGAAAGGGAGAAGTAGCCAGGTTAGGAGGGGCTGCAGCCTTGGCGAGGAGTCTGGGCGTTCTTCTAAGTGTGACGGAAGCTGCCTGAAGAGCTCTGAGCAAAGGAATGACATGACATCAATTACACTTCAGCGCCTGGGCTGCTACATGGAAAATGAATGTAGAATCTGGAAATTAATTCAGAAGAAGCTTCAATGTAAAGAAGAGCTGAGACATTTTCTTCCAGTTCCCACTTGTTTTTCCTCTATGGGCTCCTTTTTTCAACCCTGAACTTCTGTGGATATTTTCAGAGAAGGGAGGAGACCAGTGAGTCTGGTTCTCTTCCATTTGTCAAGTCTCGACCATGGCAGTGAGACATCTTTTTATGTAACAGGGCTCATAGGGGCGCCACGCCATCTTAATATGATGACCTGAAAGGCCAGGTCAGCTAAGGACACTGCTTATCCAGAGGCGGCTGTATCAGCCACAGGGAAAGCCAAAGACAGGAATGCCCATGGCTAATGAGGAGAACCACAACACAAGAAACCCAAGTCACTCATCCCAAGATGGAAATGAAATTGTTTTACCACTTAGAGTACAAGCTCTCTTCCCTCATATGCTGGATGAAGAAATGTTGGGGGAAAATTACCATATCTAGCAACATGTACTTTCTGTGAACCCAAAGGACATCAGTATCTTTCCAAACCGGTAAGAGCTATGCTTCAGTTAAAGCTCCTGAAGGTAAAGGGCTCAAATACTAAGATCACAGTCTGAACTTGATTCAAATGGAAAGAATCAGTACACATGCCACCAGACTTCTCTCTACACATAATTTCTTTAGGCAGAATTCTGCATAGTAGATTTCGTAAGTTTTCTTTATAAATATTGTTAAGAGTCATCCCCAAGATTAAATACATTTTTGAGAAAAGTTTGCCCCTCTCCTTTTCAGGTTCTAGGAAACAGAAGATACATGCAGATAAAGATTTTAACTGAAAGGGGAGAAATGAAATTCTTTTCAAGAAAACAAAAGCCTAATTCAAGGTTAAAAAACAGCAAGTATTTGGGAAAGCAAGAATTTAGTAATAAACATGCTAATTAGCACATTTAGACAAGCACTAAAAGTGAATATGAAAATAGCCTTTTATTTTGAACTTATAGTTTTATAGTTCAAGTAGGGAGAAAGCTATTAGTAATTTTTCCTTGCATTCATTCATACTAAGTTGCTTTAGTTGTACTGGACTCTTTGGAACCCTATGGACCCACCAGGCCCTCTGTCCATGAGACTTTCCAGGCAAGAATACTGGCGTGGGTTGCCATGCCCTCCTCCAGAGGATCTTCCCAACCCAGGGCTCGAACCTGCATCTCTTACGTCCCTTGTATGGGCAGGCAGGTTTTTTACCACTAGAGCCACCTGGGAAGCCCAGTTTTTCCTTAACTAGCCCTAAAATGTTGTTGGTATAGTTAGTGAAAACTGACAGGAAGGAAAATTATTGCAGGAGGTATGAACATAAATGCCCCTAGGGGCCAGGCAGGTGATATAAACAATAGTTAGGTATACAACAATAGGAGGAAGTAGAAACTATACCAAATAGCATTTTAAAAAATACTCTGGTAGCCAAAGAAAACACCTAACTGGGTTTAATTCTGCCTGCGGGCTGAGAGTTTACTGCTGCTGATATAACACATGGAAGAAACACTGGCAAGTGTAAAATAAATGCACCAAATTTGCCAAATCCTTAAGCTGACAGAGAAGGCCTTTCCATCAGGCTGGCCACTGCCTCCCAGTCCTAAGAAGCCTAGAATGTGTGCTGCTGCTGCTAAGTTGCTTCAGTCATGTCCGACTCTGTGCGACCCCATAGACGGCAGCCCACCAGGCTCCCCCCTCCCTGGGATTCTCCAGGCAAGAACACTGGAGTGGGTTGCCATTTCCTTCTCCAATGCATCAAAGTAAAAAGTGAAAGTGAATTCCCTTAGTCGTGTCCAACTCTTAGCGACCCCATGGACTGCAGCCTACCAGGCTCCTCCGTCCATGGGATTTTCCAGGCAAGAGTACTGAAGTGGGGTGCCATTGCCTTCTCCGTAGAATGTGTGAGGAGCTGTTAAAAACCACTGCAGGTGGGAATGTGGTGGAGGGGAGGGTGGAGTGCAGTGCTATTCAATGGAAATACCATGTGAGCCCCATTCAAAGAGCTAAAACAAAAACGTGTAATTTTAAAATATACTTCATTTAATCTAATTCATCTAAATATCATTTCTATATGTAAACATGTAAACTTAAAAATCAGTGAGATATTTCATGGTCTCTTATTTGCATTAAGCCTCTGAAATCCAACATTTTTTTTTTTTTTTTTACTCACAGCATATCTCAGTTTGGACTGGCCAATCTCTAGTGCACAAGAGCCTCATGGGACCAAGTGGCCAGCATAATGGATGGTGCAGGTCCAGCACTTAGAGCCAGGCTCTCACTTGCTGGTGGCAGGACTGTGCCAAGTTCCTGGCTCTTTCCCACTGGGTGGGCCCCCCTAAAATGAGATGCAGTGATTCCAAAGAGCTTTTCTAGCCCTAAAGGTCTGTAGAGTTCTGTCTTGCTTTCTGAGAAATGTGCATATTAACTAGTTTTAACAATACAGATGATGGAAGGAAGGAAAAGACAGAAACAGAAAGAGAAGAGAGAAAAAAGAGACAATGAAAAAAATAGCAAAAGAGAAAGAGACACAGAGAGAGAAAGACAAAAAAAAAAAAAGAAAACCCGAAAGACAAGACAAGACAGATTAACAGACAAAAAGAAAAGTCAAATTACAGGTCTGTCCGATGCCATCTCTTCATCCTCCAGGGAAGCAGGAGCAGGAGGAGGTGGGATGAAAGTGAAGACAGCCTGTTGTTCTAACTTGAACAGATGAGCGCACTTCCTCCCAGCAGTGCTAGGAACTCAGAAGGAGGAGTAAGAGAGAATGGATGCTGTTGCTGCGAGTTCCATACTAGCCTCACTGTCATCTTCCATTTATGTGACAAAATAAATTTGTGATCTCATTGTCCCATTATAACCTTCTGAGAGTTCAAATTGAGCAGCAATAAATTTAATGCAAACATCACTTGGGCATATACTGTAGATGCAAAGCATCTGTTATTATTGATTTATTTGATATTGTTCTTTAATATAAAATTAGCTCTATAAAGCAATTTGCTTCTTAGGAAAGATATACAGGAAAAATATTAAAATGTCAAGCACCAGAGAAATTTAAGTTGGTATAAAAGTTCAGTTGAATCTAATCATAGGACCTTTTCATTCTTGCAGATTCAAATTACTTGCTCAAATCCCTAGCTGGCTGTTGGAAAAATCTGCTTTTCAAAGACTGAGATGATCAGTAAGAGTGTTTCTTTAACTTTCAACACACAAAAAATTTCAGGTCTCAATAAATCCTAACTTGATATAAACCTTCTAACCCTGACTTGAGGGCAGAATGAAACCCGCTGGAACAGCTATGACGTTACCTGGTAAGACACTGCGGTTATCCACACACATGGAAAAGATGCGCTCGTACACCAGCTTCCCTGGGGAGAAAAGGACATATGGTGTCAGCATCATGCCCTTCAGGTGCAAACACTAAATTAACATTTCTTAATTAGGGACAGAGATGGAGACAGCGCCAGGATGAGCTTCAACTTGGAGTATGCTGCCACCTAGTGGACCAAATTTTTAAGCCATGATTCTTTTGAAAGAGGCAGAAAAGTGATCCTTCACTTATGCCAGGCAAAGTAAGTCAGACAGAGAAAGACAAATACTGTCTTTCGCTTATATGATTTCACTTATATGTGAAATCTAAAAAGAAATTAAAAAAGTAACAGAGTAATAGATACAAAGAACAAACGTGGTTGCCAGGGAGGAGGGGAAGGAATCAAACAGTGAGAGAGATAAATGACTCATGGGTATGAAATGTAGTTATGGGGAATATAGTCAATAACTACGTATTATCTTTATATCATGATAAATACTAATGACTTATTGTGGTGATCATTTTGAAATCACTGTGTTATGTAACAGGAACTAACACAGGTCAGTTATACTTCAAAAAGAAACAAGCAGAGCCTGGGATCTACAGGCTCTATAGTGGGGTTAATGGCGACCTCCAAGAGGGCTTACGCCAAGGGGCACCTTCCAGGACTGCAGCGGCCAGTACCCGTCCCCAAGGTGAGCCACCTCCTCCGAGGTCTCCACAGGAGACTCTCCAACACCAGCAGGCATATCTGATAGGCTGAAAGTGAGAGTGTTAGCCACTTAGTTGTCCAACTCTTTGTAAGCCCATGGACTGTAGCCTACCAGGCTCCTCTGTCCATGGAATTCTTCAGATAAGAATACTGGAGTGGGTTGCCATTTCCTTCTCCAGGGGATCTTCCCAACCCAGGGATCGAACCCAGGTCTCCCGATCTTCTGCACTGCAGGTGGATTCTTTACCACTAAGCCACGAGGGAAGCCCCTGAGGCACTTGAAAATATGCTCGTGTAAAATCTGTCCTCAGAGGTTCTAATGTAAATGGTCTGGGGCACAGCTTGGCCACTGGAAGTGTTCTTAAAGCTCTCCAGGCATGTAACTGAAGATAAGAGCCACGGCCCCAAACCATGGATTCAATTTAGAAGTTCCTAGGAAGCCTCAGGGATCGAGCCCCAGTTCTCAAAGCTATCTGCCTTTGACCTCCTGGCAGGAAGCATTTGGTTACCGGCAGTCACAGGCTCTCCAAGGCAGCCACACCTGATGTGGAGAGAGGCCTCCTGAGATAAGCACAGAACTCCAAGCACGGGGACTGTATGCGCACAGCACAGCAGGCCACGCTGGGCGCTGTGTGACTTCTCACACCTCCTCAGGTGTGTGGACCCAACTTCAGAGAACCCAATGCCTTTACTCCTCCACGAAAAGCTTACCATCTCTCCAAAACCGGCCTTTTTTTTAAAAAAAAAGACTTTTTGTATTTCATCTTCATATTCTAAGGGGCCTTTAACTATTAAACCATTTTTGGCCCAAAGAGATTGGTGAACATTTATTTCCCTTCGTTAACTTCAGTCCAGTTCAGTCGCTCAGTCGTGTCCAGCTCTTTGCGATCCCATGAACCACAGCAGGCCAGGCCTCCCTGTCCATCACCAACTCCCAGAGTTTACCCAAACTCATGTCCATCGAGTCGGTGATGCCATCCAACCATCTTATCCTCTGTCGTCCCCTTCTCCTCCTGCCCTCAATCCTTCCCAGCATCAAGGGTCTTTTCAAATGAGTCAACTCTTCACATCAGGTGGCCAAAGTATTGGAGTTTCAGCTTCAACATCACTGTTAAGTTAGTGGACAACTATTTTGAGAAATAACACCTGATCCTAGATTCCTTTCCTTTCTTGATTCACTTTCTTATAAACCAAGGACACTGAAATACAAGAGATCAGTAACAACAAGGGACAACAGTTAACATTTTCTGAGCACCTTACTTTGACACTGACCCTGCCAGTTCCTAGAGAGGGACAGACATCATGTGTTTCCTGCACATTCTCCCAATTAAAATTCTCCCCAGAAGTTCCCAGAGGCAAAGTCTACGTTTCACAAGTGAAGTTGTGGGAACTTCACAATGGGAAGTTCCACTTCCCATTCCACAAGTGAAGAGATCAAGGCTCAGGTTCACACCACCCTGGAGGAGAGGCAAGGAATGCAGGCAGAGAGATGCCAGAGCCCAGCTCCCAGCTCCCAGCTCGGCGCTCACTGCCTCCAGGGAAGTCCCAGCAAAAGCACCGCCACACCTGTGCGCTGCAGATGCCCAGGGCGGTGTTCCGCATCCCCGCCCAGCTAGATGCTCCTGCGCTCCGTCAGCCTCGTCCACCACCACAAACCACCTGCCCCCCAACAGTAGCACGTGTTCCTGTGGAGCCGAGGGTAACAGTGACACATGCACAGTGGACCTCAGCACTCCGAGCTGCCACTCAAGCAAGGCCAGTCCCACCCCCTTTGTAAAAGGTGAGAGTGGCTTTCTAGCCCCAAAGTGTTAACACAGTATCCTCCAGCCCCTGAACACGCAGGCTGCCTCGCAGGCCTGAGGAAAGCTATTCACAACAGATCCAGACAAGGTTGCCTCTGGGAATCCTTTGAATAGGTGAAACATGCCCACCGTTCCAAATTCAAAAAGGCTACGGGATGCACCGAATGATGCTCACTGCCTGGACCACCCTCGTTTGGGGGGGCTGGGGTGCAGAGAGGCACTTTTACTAGTTTCTTGAGTATCCTCCTAATGTTTCTTCAGGCAAACACAAGTGACAACAAGCAAGTGTTCTAACTTTCCCTTCTTTCTTACACAAAATGGAACATACTCTCACAGCTGTTCTGCATCTTGAGTTTTTCACCCAATGACATAACCTGGGTACTTTCCACACCGGAACACAGCACGGCTTCACTCCTTCTCAGAGGCTCCTAGAGCTGCAGTGCACAGACGTGTCATCTTCTGTTTAACTGGTCCCCTCTGGTCCGTCACTCGGGTTGCTGGGATGAATTCCCAGAGGTGAGTTGCTGGGTCAAAGCTACACCCACTTGTAGTTTTCACAGAGAGAATTTCCTCCATAAGCCAAGTGAGGGATATGGGTTTGGGTGGACTCCGGGAGTTGGTGATGGACAGGGAGGCCTGGCGTGCTGTGATTCATGGGGTAGCAAAGAGTCGGACATGACTGAGTGATTGAACTGAACTGGAGAGCAAGAAAGCAGGTGCTCTGACTGCTCAGAGAGAACTCAATTTGAGCCCCAGCTCTGCCACTCATTACCCTGGGGAAGTGGATGAGCTGCTTTACTTCCTTGTGCCTCAACCTCCTCATCTGTGAAGTGAGGATAATTATAGCTGCTGCTGCTAAGTCGCTTCAGTCGTGTCTGACTCTTCACGGCCCCATGGACTGCAGCCTACCAGGCTCTTCCATCCATGGGATTTTCCAGGCAAGAGTACTGGAGTGGGGTGCCATTGCCTTCTCTGGGATAATCATAGACCCTACCTCATAGAGCTGTTACAAAGACAGTGTGACTGAATATCACTAAAGAACCTAAAACAGTCAGGCCCAAAATTGCTGAGGATTTCTCACTGTTATTCTCAACCGCCAGCCCAGCTAATTCCTAGAATACAGGAAGGACAGCAGGCATCTACACCATACCTCAGTCCTGCTGGCTGAGGTGTGGGGCTGGGCTGCCACCACAGAGGCTGACAGAATGACTGCCCCAAATTCTCACAGGGTTAATGTCTGGATCTGGCCAGGTTTGCGGGCTCATCAGCCTCTTGGAACTAGTCTCACCCAGGGATGCTGACTCAGGCAAAAGAGACTTGCAGGAGGCTGGAGAGGGAAACCAGAAGGTCAATGTGTCAATTCACCATGAGAACAGAACCATCAGGAGAAACAGACACAGCCACCAGCCTCTCTGGCTGACTCACACCCTAGCTCCCTGAAGGCAAGCTGGGCATGAGGACAAGCTGAGGCCCAAGGGGTGTGTAATTGATGTCTATTCTGAGAGCCTAAAGCGTCTGTGTGTTCTGGATCACTCCCCCCTCCATCCCCACTGCCTCCCCAGGTCCCTGCCACCCTCATTTTTTACCTGAAATGTTGCACTGGACTCACAACTGGGCCCCTTGCCCCGCCCTTGCCCTACAATCTAGTCTCAACACAGCAGTCAGAGGAAGCACATTAAAAATTAAATCAGAACTTCCACTTACTCTACGTAACACCTCAGTGGCTCCTCACATCCTCCAGGTCAAAGCCCAAGTTGTCTCAAAGGCCTACATGGCCCACCAGGTTTCTGGCCATGTCCCCATCCCCACTCACTACCACTCCACACCACCTGCAGCACCCTGGCCTCAGTTCTCCAAACCTGCCAGGACTGCTCCTACCCCAGGGCCTTTGCACTGGCTATTCCTTGGTCCTAACTGGCCCCACGTTGCCAGCATGTGGTTCATCTCTCATGTACTTCAAGTAATTGCTCACACATCAACTTCTCAGTGAGGCCTTCTCCAACCACCCTATTTAAAAGTGCAGCCCACCGCCACCCACTGCTCTGATTTGGGTTTTTTTTTCCCTCCATAGCACCAGTCCTCATCTAATATACAATCAGGTTTACTTATGTATTCTGTGAATCTCCTCTTTGTGGCACAGCCCACAAAGGCCTGGATTTTTGTTTCCTATTTGCTGACATCCTCAGCGCCTAGCAGAGCGCCCGACACCACCTCCCCAGATCATCTGAACCCAGAGATCCTAGATGTCTCTTTCTGCCTCAGTTAGCTCCTATTCCCTTTTCTCCTGGAAAGAGCATCAACCTTTCTTCTTTGGGGTATCCCAGCTCTGGATTATCTGCATATTCCCTCCTCCAGAGCCCATAACTGGCTCAGGGACTGACGAGTGATCCAAGCCAAATCAATGAAATGAATTCCAAGACTTCTGCTGGAAAGTGTGGCTAGAATTCCCTTCCTTTTCCTGGGACTACTAGCAGCAAAGCTGATAGAAGCTGGGGACACCTTGTAGAGCTTGAGAATGAAGTCAACCCAAGAAAAAGTACTAGAAAAAGACACAGTTCTGAAGATATTGGTTGAGTTCTTGAATCCAGCTGTACCTGAAGCCAGAAATGACCCCTGGACGTTTCAACATAAGCCAATAAATACCCTCCCTTCTCCAAGACTAGTATGAGTCAGTTTCTCTATCACTTGTTCCAGTTAATACACTCAGGTCTTTGGTCTCCTATGCAGAAATATATGGTCACTCTGAATGACATTTTGTTTCCTAACACATTTGACCTTTCAATGGGTTACAGGCTAGACTTGCCAGGTTGGGAGCCCACTGGCAAGGCAGCTAACGTTATGTGCCAACCTCCTCTGCATTCAGTTCTCAGAAGGAGACTGTCTCCTAGTTCTTGCAGGGCACCCCACTGCTGAACGTCACATACGACCCACAGGCTGCCTGGTCTGGGCAAACTGCTAATGGCATGATGTCTTGGCCACTGACCATCACAAGCAGCATGGAGACCTCCTGTTTCTCCAAGGGACTCCTGGTTAATTAATCTCTTCCATCTAGATCTCTCTGCTGGGCTCCCAAAGATCATTTGGCTTGAGGGGTTGAGCATGTGACAAGGAGCAGACACAATGATGCAGGAAGACCTCATAGGAGCTGCAGCCATCATCCACGGGACAGAGACTGGAGGCTTAGACTAAGGTTTCAACAGAGAAGACAGAAACTGTCTTCTGGGGAGAAACTGAGGAGGCTGAAGAGAAGAACCTGGTGATAGACTGTACGTGGGGCATGGCGAGAAGATGCTCAGATTTCCAGAGTGGGCAACAGGGTGCATGGTACTGCCATTCCCTAGGACAGAAACCCAGCATGGGTGGGGAAGGGCTGGGAAGAGATGCTGGGTTGAGTTCTGAACAAAGTGGGTTCCAGATGCCATGAGCTGGCTGGCAACGGATCAAGGCCTAGATAGGACGTGTGCTCCCCAGCCCGCCTCACTTTGCTCACTCACCTTACTAGCCTATCAGAAGGTGGGAAACAAGTAATGTAAAATTCTTTCTGGAAGAGGAAATGGCAACCCACTCCAGTATTCTTGCCTGGGAAATGACCTGAGCAGAGAAGCCGGGCGAGCTACAGTCTGTCCACAGGGTCACAAGGAGTCAGACACAACTGAGCAAATGAGAGCGTGAGCACACACATGTGCACATGCACACACACACACCTATATATAAAACAGACAGCTAAAGAGAACCCGCCGTGTAGCACAGGGCCTCTACTCACTGCTCTGTGGTGACTTAAATAGGAAGGCAATCTGGGAAAGAGTGGATACATGTATATGTGTAGCTAATTTGCTTTGCCGCACAGCAGAAACAAGCATAATGTTATGAAGCAGCTATACGCCAATAAAAATTAAGTTAAAAAAATAAAATTCTTTCAAAAATAGCACTCTTATTAATGAGCAGGTGAGCAAGGGTAAGGGTGAGGGTTTTGATTTCCTTCGTGACTTACCTCAAAAATGAAACCACAACAGAACGTATTTTAAAGCAACTCGACCATCCAACTTCTGGCAAAACAAACTACTTCTTAGATTTAAGATGAATAAAACTAGTACTTACCAAATGTATCGAGTATATCAGTGATAAGGACAAATTTGCTTGGGTAGAACTGAATAACACTTGTGTCCGAAAGAAGCTTTGAGCACTAGAAAAAGAGAAGGGAAAAGTCACTCTGTCATGTCTGACCGGGTTGAAACACTCCAAGCCTGGAAAGGAAAGGATTTCTACAGACAAGCACAGGTTTTTACCATGGGCCAGGCCTGGTGCTAATCTCTGGAGGTATAATTACAAGAAATACCACTGTGCTTTTGACAAAGGGAATCGACTCTGCTCCTAACAGAGCCTCTTAAGGAATGGCACCATCATCTGCCTCCAGAAAAGCCACAACTCAGGAATCTTATCCAGAGGGTCTGAACTAGGATCAGTATGTAGTCACCAGGAAAGTCAGCCAGCATCCTTGCAGGTGACTCCATCTTTTCAGTATGGCCTCCTCTGGTTTATTTCAGAATGGTCTTGATTCTTAAATGTTCTTTTCTATGAAATGACCCCATAGGTTCTCCAGGGCTTCTTAACTAGCATCTATTATTTATACTCACTCTTAAATTTCCTTCTAAAAGGAAACTTGACAAGTTTCAAAGAGTTACATGTTTCTCTGGAACTGTGCTCTGCAACACCAGGAACATTTTGGGTTTGCAGGAAATTGCTCAATCCCTCCAGCATCACCTACGCCAGAAGGCCATTGACACGTTCAGGACTCAAAACAGATTACAGCCACACAACGTGGCCCCGAACACCCCAGATGAAGTCATCTCGTATAATCAAAAACAAAAATCTATCTCTACTTTGAAGAATGCAAAGTGATACCCTGAAGTCTTGACAGATTCAAAAGTCTGGATAAGTAACTAGATAACCTTGCCATAGTTTATCAGAGATAAAAAATATCACGTAAAAACCAAGACTATTTGGACATTTAGAAAGAGTCCTTTCATATGTATGCACTTTCAACGTGCAGTGAATGGCTAGAAAGTTCATCAAGAGGTAGATTGGCATGTGTTTTCAGTTTGGCTTTGTTACCCAATATCTAAATTATTAGATTTATCAAGTTTCTCTTTAGCATTATCTAATTAAAAGTAAATAACGTGTCCAATTTGTGAAGCAACCTCTCATAGCCCAAATGTTACTTGGGGGTTGGAGGTGAGGGGAACGTAAGCTGTGAAAACAATGGCATCGACACCAAGCGTGGCATTTGTATCTACACAGAACTCCATTTCCTGATACCTTGGTTTGTGTTTTTCACATGCCCTTTATGAGAGCTCCAACTTAAACAATTACCCCATGAGACTTCAGGGCTTGGAGAAAACAAACAGCTCTGAATCTTAGAGACTGTTTACAGTACACAGCACTTGGTTCCTAGCGATGTGACATCTCCTGAGTTTCGACCAGAGCCCCTCAGAGATGAGTCACTGCCCGTGGGGAGGAGGGAGGGAGAGAGAATTCAAACAGATTTCAAATTAAACACAGCTGGCGATTCCCAACACTGCATTGATTTGTCTCCCCAGCTGGTGTCACAGAATGTAAGGTTTTTTTAATCCAAAGTTAAAGTCATATAATGTTATAAACTGAAGTCACTATTTTGAAGATTCCACAGCTATTTTTTTAAAGCTTTGCTGCAGTTTCCTAAACTAATAAAAATCAGGCACCCTGTGGTATGTATTAAAAACAGAGTTCCTGCTCCTCTCCAAACCTACTGGTCAAAACCACCCATGGAGGCACCAGGGAATCAGCATTTTAAACAAGGGCTCCAGGTGCTGCACTAACACAAGCCCGTGACACTGGGCTCGTGAAATCCACAATCTGTACTACCCTCTGAATGGAATAAGCGCTCTACAAACCAGGGGTTCTCAGCTTCAGAATAACCTGGGGAACTCTGTGAAATAACAGTGCCTGGGATTCTGATCGAGCAGCTCCAGTGTTCAGCTTGGAAAACAGGATTTCTTAAAGCTCCCAAGTGATTCTAATGTGCAGCCAAGGTTGAGAACCATTGTTATAAACATTTCCTGAGCAACTGACTGGTCAATTACCTGCCTGAAATACTTGCTATCGAATTTATCAACACTGCAGAAAAAATACTAAAGGAATGTTTTTCATTTGTTGCCAATTAATGATATTCTAGAAAGAAACTAACAATTTCAAAAACTAAGTTGTAATTAAAAAAACAAAAATTTAAACCAAAGCAAATGAATAAATTAAAAGATAACCTATGATTGAGTACTAAAAAACCATGACTATATGGATGGATGGATGGGAGCAAAGAAGGAAGGAAGCAGACTAATCAGAGGACAATTATTGCCTAGAACATATATTTTTTAAATCCTAAAAATCAGTAAGAAAGATACAAATAACATAATGGAAAAATGAGCAAAAGGAATCAACAAAAGGCATCTTACAGAAAAAGAAACTCCAGTGATCAATAAACATTTGAAGAGATGCTCAATCTTATTACAATCAGGGAATTGCAAATTAAAATCACAATAAAATATGATTTTATTATTTCCTAAATTGAAACAATTAAAATAGCAAGTCTGCTCATACCAAATGTTGGTAGGCTGCCGAACAGCAGACTCTCACACTCTGCCACTACGGTGCAGGCTAGCACAGCTACTGCAGAACATAACTTGGCATCATCTGGCAAAGTGGACGAGGCACACACCACACACCTGAGCTATTCTACTTTTAGGTATGGGCCTTCATTAGAGAAACACTTTATATGGCCACCAGCTGACCTGACTAGTGTTCACATGGTTCATAATAATGAAAAAGGAAAAAGAAAAGGAAAGAACTGGAAACTCATCAACAGAATGAATGATACATAATTCATGCACCAGTAGATGAATTCTCCTGGAGAAGGAAATGGCAAACCTCTCCATCGGATCTATAGGGTCAGCACAATCCCTATCAAAATCTCAGAAGGTTTTTTGGTTTTGTTTTTTTGGTAGAAATAGACCCTAAAATTCACATGGATACACAAAAGACCCAGAAGAGCCAAAACAATTTTGAAAAAGAAGTTAAAAGACTTATACTACCTAGTTCCAAAACTTAAAACTAGCTATAGATCAAGACAGGTGGTACTGGCTTAAGGATACACTTAGAGATCTATGGAATAGAATTGAGAGTTCAGAAATAAACCCTTACATTTATGGCCAACTGACTTAACAATGATGCCAAGATAAGTCAACAGGAAAAAGTCTTTTCAGCAAATACTGCTGAGACAACTGGATATCCAAAAGCAAAAAAAAATTAATAAATTTAGAGACTCACACCATACATACAAAATAATAATTCAAAATGGACCATAAACCTAGATGTAAGAGCTAAAACTATAAAACTCAGTAGAAAAAATAGGAAGAAATTCTCATGACCCTGGGTTATGCAAACAGTTCTTGGATACAACTCTAAAAGCATGGGCCAAAAAGGAGAAAACTGACAAACTGAACTTTATTAAAATTAAAAACTTCCACATTTTAAAAGATAACATTATGAAAATGAAAAGACAAGCCACAGACTAGGAGAAAAATACATGTACCTCATGTATTTGATAAAGAATTTATATCAAGGATAAAAAATTGTTACAACTCGAGAAAGAAGATAAACGAAATGACTTTTTAAATGGGCAAGTCTTGAATGGACAGTTCACTAAAAGAAGATATAAAAATGACCAATAAACATGAAAAGATGCTCAACATCATTAGTCAGGTGGGATATGCAAATTAAAATGGCATGAGATACCTCTTCACACCCAATCAGATGGCTATAACCAAAAAGACAGACAATGAAACGGGTGATGGAGAAGATACAGAGGAACTGGAATCCTCGTACACTGCTGGTGGGAATGCAAATGCTGCAGCTATTTTGGAAAGCAAACTGGCCATTCCTCAAAAAGGTAAACATAAACTTACCATATTATTTAGCAATTCCATTCTTAGGAATCTATTCAAGAAAAATGAAAATATATGTCCATACGAAGACTTGTATGCAACTGTGACCAGCAGCATTATTCATCACGGTCAGAGTGAAGATGATCTAAATGGCCACCAACTTACTAATAGATAAGAAAAATGTGGTTATGCCTGCGGTGGAATACTACCCTGCAGGAAAAAAAAAGTGCTGATGTAACAACATGGATGGACATCAAAAACATGGTAAGTGAAAGAAGCCAGAGGCAAAAGAATGACCCCACGTATATGAAATGTCCAGGAAAGGTAAATTCACAGACTCAGAAAGCAGATCAGTGGTTTTTCTGGAGCAGAAAGTGGCAGTAGCTAGGAAAATGTTCTAAAACTGGACTGTGGAGCAGCTGTGCAACTTTGTAAGCTCACTAAAACTTACTGAATCGTACATTTACAATGGTGGGTTTTAGGACATGTAAATTATCTCAATAAAGCTGAAAAAACAAAACAAAATAAAATCTTACTACAGAGCAAATAAAGGGAACTGCGCTTCCTTTCTCCATACTCTGCGCCTTCACCAGCTTTTTTGGATAAAGAAGGTAGCCTTTAAAGTACTGAAAGTCAAATAATTACTATTAACCAGATGTGGAGTTAATTTAACACTTTTATGGTTCTTTTCTTTGGATACGCATGAATCAAATCTCCAGATGTAAATCTCTTAGAAGTCACAGTTCTGTGCTACAAAACTCTATGGAGATATGCTGCCAATGAAAACATTTTGAAGAAGCTCTTGTTAGTTTAGCTATTTTCTCACTTGAGTCACTCAGCAAGCAACTTCCATCAAGTGCCTCCAAGATGAGAGAAACCTTCAGATATTTACTTTGTCAACAACTGTGATGGAAGGGAAATGGGCTTGGGTTTGCCTCTATCATGAACACTAAAATAAACAGTACCTGCCACACAAAGTGGAGAAGGCAATGGCACCCCACTCCAGTACTCTTGCCTGGAAAATCCCATGGATGGAGGAGCCTGGTAGGGTGCAGTCCATGGGGTCGCTGGGAGTTGGACACGACTGAGCGACTTCACTTCCACTTTTCACTTTCATGCATTGGAGAAGGAAATGGCAGCTCACTCCAGTGTTCTTGCCTGGAGAATCCCAGGGACGGGGGAGCCTGGTGGGCTGCCGTCTATGGGGTCGCACAGAGTTGGACACGACTGAAGCGACTTAGCAGCAGCAGCAGCCACACAAAGTGTCATCCTAAACGCTTTCAAGTACCCAGTGTAAAGACTCTCAGACTCTCCTAACCCTCCTTCAGAAAAAAAGGCAAGAAAACAAATGTCACATTCCCATGACAATAAACAAGAATGAGAGCTAGTACTTCTGAACTAAAATGGCTGTTCAGCAATTCTGTCACCTCTGCTCTGAAAATCGTTAACGCATAAATCAGTCCTTGTATAGTGTACTTCTGGACATGTTTTGCCAAGACAGGATGTTTTTATGATTCAAGAGACAGGATAAGCTGTTTTCCCTACAGAACTTGCTCTTGTAATCCAAAGCTTCTCATGGATCAACAAACAGGACTCAGCAAATGCACCTTTGACACTATAAACACATTGTCTATGC
Source organism: Bos grunniens (assembly GCF_055505025.1). Taxonomy (NCBI): domain Eukaryota; kingdom Metazoa; phylum Chordata; class Mammalia; order Artiodactyla; family Bovidae; genus Bos; species Bos grunniens. The sequence continues at coordinate 25,604,230 of NC_141189.1, forward strand.
CACATCATCATACAGAACATGACCCCAAAATGCATACATCAGGAACATACAACCATTGGTCCCAAAGACACAAAGAAAATCTGGTTAAGAAAACCCAAAACACAGTTAGTTGCTCAATCTTTAGTCTATACAGATCATAAATATGTCAGGGGCTATAACAGGGCCAACAAACTGCACAACCCTAGGGGGACATCAGTAATTCTGTAATCTAGGGTGAAATTTCCTGGAATTACACTGTGCATAATCTATACAGCTGCACATGGTGGCCCTGGGATTAGCCATCTCTTAAAAAACACGGACTCATAATCACGGACTTTCACAGGAGGTAGGTGAAAATGGAACAGGTGAAAAAATTAGGGTAAGACCCTGAAGGCAGGCCTTTGAAAACCCTAATTATCCACAAAGGAGTTACAAAGGAAATTCTGGAGGAAAAAAAAAAAAATCACTCAACCTGACCTGGATGACTATTTTTAGAGCCTTCACTTTCTGGTCCGAGGCCCAGGCGTCCTTCAACGACTGGTTGAGCTCCTCTATGCGGTTCACATAATCCTGTTGAGTCAAATTCAACAGCTCCTTTTGGGATCCCTGTGGGCAGAAAGTAGAAAGGTACATGTACAGAAGAAAAACATTTTGGACTCCCCACCCCCATGATATTAGTTTTGATCTGTAGGTTGTCCTCATATCCCAAGCAAGATCGACAGTTCTGTCTTGTGATCAAAGAAGTTCTTTGAGTTTTCTGCAAAGATGGGCAGAGGGCAATGATTGGGAGACTGGCCTGGAACGTAAGTCAGACCTGAACCCACTCCCAGCTCAGTCACATTCTAGCCATATGACTCAAGATCAGCTGCTTTCCTCTCTAAGTCTCTTTTGTGAACAGTGATAACAGGACTTACCTTTACTCAACACATAGTTAATGGGGCATGTTTTGCGCTAGGCAAGTATGGTATACTAGATGTCCCAGATACAAAGTTGTGCAAAAAGACATTATTTCAGGACTAACAGAGAGTTTAAGGTACAGAGGACAAGATGGACCCTAATACAGAGACAAATATTCAGGGAAACCAATTCTACGAAGATACATATCACAGTGTACCTAAATCTGAGGTGTCCACTGTAAGAAGCACAACTGTTTTATGTATCACTAAGGAGGAAAAAATGCTGATGGTGGACATCCACCAGTTGAGAGAGACAGCTCAATTTCAGGGATACACAAATGTTGAGGAAAAGGTTCACCTTAGTCTAGACTGGTGGTCAAGAATGGTTTCCTGGAGCAAGTGATGCTTGAAACAAATTCTCAGTGGGGTGCAGGTATTAACTAGGCCGTGGAGGGGTATTAACTAGACCAAGAAGAGTGCATTCAGGACAGAGAGCTGACTCTGAGCAAAAACCCATGGCAGAAGCGGGTGAGGTCATCACTGGGATGAAATAACAACATATGTAAAGACCAGTACCACTGGCACACAGTACATGCTTATTAATCGTTGGCTTATTGTTAAGATGCTAATTACACAGTTCACAGGAGTGAAGGTCATGCTAACAACCCACATGAGGAGACCGGGAACCAAATCCTTTTTAAATGAATGTTCCCTGGAATCCAAAGTGAAGAACTCTTTTTTTTTTTCAATTGAAGTATAGTTAATTTACAACATTGAGTTCATTTCTGGCAAGGGTTCTGTAGTGTGGTGGTTATCACGTCTGCTTTACAACATGGAGTTCATTTCTGGTGTACAGTAAAGTGATGCAGTTATATCACGTATGTATATATATTCTTCTTCATATTCTTTTCCATTACAGTGTATTATAAGATACTGAGTATAGTTGCTTACTGTGCTGTACAGTAAGTCCTCGTTGTTTCTCTATGTTACATATAGTAGTTTGTATCTGCTAATCCTAAACTCCTAATTTATCCCCCCACCCTTTTCCTTTTGGTAACCATAAGGGGAAAAAAAACGTTTTTTCTAAGTCTAGAGCTGGTTTTTGTTTTGCAAATAAGTTCATTTGTATATTTTAGATTCCACGTATAGGTGGTATCATATGATATTTATCTTTTTCTGCCTGACTTACTTCACTTAGTACGATACTCTCTCAGTCCATCCATGCTGCTGCATATGGTTATTTAATCCTTTTTATGGCTGAGTAGTATGCCGTTGTGTATATGTACCTCATTTTCTTTATCCATTGATCTGTTGGTGGACACTGCTTGCATGTCTTCGATATTGTAAATAGTGTTGCTATGAACGCTGGGGTGTATGTTATCTTTTCGAATTAAGAGTTTTCTCCAGATACATGCCCAGGAGTGGGATTGGTGGAACAACTCTTTATTAAAGAAATACAAGTAGGAGGTTCAGGAAATGTGAACTGATCCCAACTGGTCACTTGAACAATGAGACAGGATTCTCCCTGCCCCTTTGGTATAGGAGGAGCCACATGACTAGTTTGGACAAACGGGTGGTGAACCGAGCTGCACGTGTCCCTTCTGGGCTGAGGCAATGAGAAGTGACCCCCATCTCCAGTTCTGCTGTTGACAACCCTGGAACCATCTGTTGAGATGGCAGCACCATGAGATGGTGGTATGCCTGTCACCTACACTGGATGAGTAATGCGAGAAGAAATAAACCTTTATTAAGCCACTGAGACATTGGGGTTCATTTGTTTTCAACCTTGCCTTGTCCTGACAAATATGCCATGTTAACCTGGAAGCCATGCCATCTGCTGCTGTGAGCAGGGAGAAGCCAGGTAACCAGTCTGCAGAAAACAAAGACAAAAACAAAAAAAGGAGAACTAGGAAAATCTGGAAGCTACACAGAACCAAGAGAGACAGCAGACAGCTGCCAGGGTTCCGGGCAGGTTTTCAGTTCCCGCCTCCAGGCCTGTGTGCCCTTGCAGTGTACCCTTCAATACAGTCCTTATTTTCCACATAAACCAGTTCAAGTGAGTTTCAGTTACTCAACAGACAACAGAGCTTTGATAAAACCCTTGGCATTTCCCTACCAGCCAAGGCTGGCTGGTGACATGCAGACTGGGGCTCTCCGGCACCCTAATTCAAAACGTCATTACTGAATTGAGAAATAAAAATATTGAACTATAAGACTCTGATGAGCAGCTAACAACTCTGGTCTCAGGGCTAGAAGGACCCAGAAACGAGAGGCAAAATATAGAACAGAGCAATGGCAACTGCTATTACATGGAAAGAAAAACTGAAAGTGAAGTTGCTCAGTCGTGTCCACCTCTTTGCGACCCCATGGACTGTAACCTATCAGGTTCCTCTGTCCATGGATTTTCCATGCAAGAATACTGGAGTGGGTGGCCATTGCCTTCTCCAGGAGATCTTCCCAACCTAGGGATTGAACCCAGGTCTCTTGCATTGCAGGCAGATGCTTTACCATCTGAGCCACCAGGGAAGCAGCTATTACATGGACCTTTGCAATTTCAAGGCATTCCCATTCAGCCCACACAACTGTATTATCTCCATTTTACAGATGAGGAAATGAGAACAGTAAGATGAATGCCTGAGGCTACCCTGTTAATAAGCAGTCAAGCTAAGGCCTCTAGACTCAGAATGGTAGTGACATCAGCTAACACTTGCAAAGCATGTAGAATGTGCTAGGTACTGGTCTAAGCACTTCACATGCATTAACTCATGTAATCCTCTGTATTCACTCTAAGAGGCAGATACTAGGTAGCACCTCCACCTTATAGATTAGTAAACTGAGGCACAGAGCTCAAGTTCTTAAGCACCTTGTCCCAAATTACAGAATTACCAAATAGTAGAGCCAGGATTCAAACCCAAGGTCTGGCTCCAGAGTTTCCCCTCTTACCTACCAGTCTCACCCCTCCCCAGGAACCAGGCTAGAAATGTTTATGAGTGAACTCTGCCAGGGAGAACTACGCAATCTGGATGGTGCACATCCACGTTAAACATGAGACTGTGAGCTCACAGTTAGGTGGAATTTAAGAGAATCCAGAAATCTAGATTCATACGTTAAATTTACTAATTTTTATGAGTTGGCAAAGGAGTCGTGTTCTTTAAAAGCACGGGCAGGCTAATGAAAGATTCCAGCAGCAGAGCAGCTATGAGCAGCCTCTGCAGCAGGCATGACCATGCCACACTACGCAAGGCGGCTTCCCAGGAGATGGTTCCAGTCGGCTTCCCCAGTTAACCTCTGTCCCCAGATGCCCCGGGTTTGCTCAAGTATCACAGTGAGAAGGATGCCTTTGGAAAACCAGCTCGAGGCAGACTCCTGCAAGCTCAGCCAACCACACCGCTGGCATCTTTCCCCAGATTGGTTAGTGCCTCAGGAGGCCTGAACACAATGTGCAGCTCGAGGATTAATCAGAGAGCAGCCACCAAGATTGACTTTGCTTGGCAGAAGCACCGGTAGCATCACTGCTCCTGGGATTCAGCAAATGACTCGCTCACCTCCTCGAAGTCATCCAGCTCCTCCAGCCTGGTTCGAACCTTCTCTGACATTGCAGATGTGGCGGTCCCAGCTTTGCCTAGACGGAACGGATTTATGTCACACAGGTGGCTTTCCTCTGTCACCAATACCCCCAAAAGAATGCATCGGTCACTCTACGCTTCATCATGAATAAACAGGCTGGGGAACAATTTTATCACAGACAACTCCCTGAGATTTTGAAAGCAACATCCTTACGAAACCCAAGTTTCATTAGAAACATTTCTGCCCAGGAGCTGTTCGTGGGAACGCAGCAGGCCAACCTCAAAAGGGTTCCATGACATTTGATATTTACAAACTTTTCACTAAATCATTTGTTTATTCCTAAAGAAAGGCAGTCCAGATAAGGATGCCAAGAATCCATCATTTAGTTGTTTTCCTCAAACAAAAGGCCCTCTCAGGCTTTACTCACAGTGTAGAATTGTTATACTAACAATTAACAGAACAACAATCCCACTGTCCAGAAGTGGAAACACTAGGGCTTCAAAGCCCTCTCTTCAAGCAAACAGGACTTGTGAGCCGCCCTTCCTCGTCCATCAACACAACGATTCTCATCAGCAGGGACTGGAGGGAGGAGAAGGAAAGGACCCCAGGCCATAGGCCAGTCACAGGGCGGGGCTCTCTGCCCAGCAGCCTGTTGTCCTCCGGAGCCTTCTATTTCAGAACCCTTTCTCCATCTTAAGGGGGTTTCTGTTCTAGACCAGAGGCCCGCTTGCTCCTGCCTACCGAACTCACTCTCAGGAACTACAGTTTACTCTTTTAAGGCACTGGTTTCGTAGCTCTGGTGTTAAAGCACAGATTTGCTGGGATCAGCTGAGAGCATGGTACAATTATTCAATTACTAACAACTACTAAGATTCCAAATAATTTGATTTTTTGACCTGGTTTCTACTTTCCCCTTCATTTTGAAATATGTCACAGAACGTGCATATATGTACATTTTAGCAGACCATCATACACCCTTTGTAAAGAGTCCCTTGGACAGCAAGGAGTTCAAACCAGTCAGTCCTAAAGAAAATCAACCCTTCATTGGGAGGACTGACACTGAAGCTGAAGCTCCAATACTTTGGCCACCTGATGCAAAGAACTGACTCATTGGAAATGATCCTGATACTGGGAGAGAATGAGGGTAAGAGAAGAGGGCGACAGAGGATGAGACGGTTGCATGGCGTCACTAACTCAGTGGACATGAGTTTGAGCCAAGTCCAGGAGATAGCAAAGGACAGGTTAAGCCTAGTGTGCTGCAGTTCATAGGGTGGCAAAGAGTTGGACACAACTTAGTGACTGAACAATAACAACATAAAACCTTTGCGGCCACCACCCAGATAGTATATTCTCTTGCTTCTTTCACTCACTGCTAACTTTAGTTCATGAAGTTTACCCACGTCGTTGCACAGAACTGCAGCTAATGCATTTTCATTGCTGCTTAGTATTTTCCATGGTGTGAATACATCACAAATTATTTCTTATTTTACCATCAACGGATGTTTGGGTTGTATCCTGTTTGGGGCTACTGTGAACAACACCGCTATGAACACTTCTGTGCGTGTCTCCTGGTTCCTATATGCATGCATTTCCTCAGGGCAGTGCGGCTCAAACTTTTACAATAATCACTTAAGAATGTGTTAACATGCAGGTTCTGATTTTTAGTAGGTCGAGCAGGGCCTGTGACTCTGCATATCTAATGAGCTCCCAGGTGATATCACTGACCACACTTTAAGAAACATGGACTTGGGCAGAGTTGAAAAAATGCATTCTCTAGAAGGCCATATATAAGTATTTTAGGTTTTGTGAGCCATACAGTTTCTGCCCCAACTTCTCAACTATGATATGAGAGTACAAAAGCAGCCACAGACAGTGTGCACACAAGCTGGCATGGCTTTGTTCCGATAAAACATAATTTACAAAATTAAACCAGATTTGGGCCAGATTGGGCCTTGAGGATACAGTTTGCCACTTTCTGATCTAGGGTATATTCTAATAGTGGAACCGCTAAGGAAAAAGGCTGGGCCATCTTCAATTTTAACAGATAATACGAAAGTGCGTCACACAGTGGCTGTGCCATTTTATACTCCCAGCAGCACCACATGACAGTTCCTGTTGCTCTACATTCTCATCAGCTAGTGATAGGGTCACTTTTTGAGCTCTCCAAACTGGTAGATATGCAACGCTATGATTTACTTTTTTAATGGTTTGGGGTCAAAGTTACGCCTATAACAAAGGTGCCCCCACTCTCTTGATTTCTAATGTGCTGTTTCAATCTGCAGAGAACACACAGAGTTGTAGCTGCCATACCAGCAATTTGCAATACAGCACGCCTGTGCTCCTCTGCGCCCCAGCGATATAGAAGCTAAGTCAATGGCTTCAGAATCACCCAGGAGCTTCAGAAATGGAATTCCTGGGATCCATTCTCCAAGATTACTTTGATAAGCAGAGTAGGACCCAGTGGTCTATATTTGCATGAAATATAAATATATATTTATATATATATAATTATATATGCAATATATATTTTATTTATATATATATTTATATATATATAATTATATATGCAATATATATTTTATTTATATATATATTTATATATATATAATTATATATGCAATATATATTTTATTTATATATATATATATAAATATATATTTATCCCCAGATGACCCTGCTGCAAAGCTAGTATGAGATGCTCTGGTCCAGACAATGTCTCCTGGCAGAATAAATTGAGAACTGCTGTGTTTAGGGACCAGTGGCTAGTAAAACTGAATGTGTGATTCCCCTTATTGGCAGATCTGTGTTTTCAAAAGGGATAAAGATGTAAAGCAAAGGAAAGAATCTCTAAAAAGGAGAATTTCAACCATTCCCCAGCCAGTGAGGAGGCATACAAGAGGGGTGACTACCGCTCTGTAACCCCAAAATCAAGGTTTCTGTTTTACTCCTAGTAGTAGCTTCTTTGGTCTTTTTTTCTTTCATTCATCATCTAAGTATGTATTTCAATTCTACTGCTTTATATATAATCTAGGAAATAATAGCTTGAACTGAATTAAACATCAGGATTGGATACTACAAACTTTTTTTCTTTGGAAAGCTATTTCAAAGGTAATGGGAGAATTCTCCACCAAAACAGTAACAACATCAAAAACTCACCTTTTTCAGATCCCATAAAAAGATTCTGCAGAGGCAAAAAAAAAAAAAAAAAAATTATTCCACAGGAGTCATCATTATGTGATAAAACCATTTACTTATCCAAATGAAAAACAGAAATATTCATTCAAAGGAAGAAAATACTGCTCACTAGAAACTACTAGAGATTCAAATTTCTAGTCAATTCAAGACTCTCAAAGCGAGACAACAAAGAGCAAGATTTTGAGAACGATGGTGGCACGTGACAGCCTTCAGTGCACTCTAATAAATCAAGGTTTCATAACCTTGGCAATACTGACGCTAATGGGTGGAAAACTGTTGTGGGGGGGCTGTCCTGCGCACTGCACGATGTTTAGCATGATCTCTGTTTTCTCCACATAGATACCAGTAGCACGCCATGGCTATGACAACCAAAATGTCTCCAGACATTGCCACATGTCACCTGGTTAAGAATCATGGCTCTACATTAACTCAATGCTATCAGAAAACAGTAAGAAAAAATTTTAAATAGACCAGCAATTCTGCCACCATTCTTTTTAACAAGTACAGACTCTGGAAGAAGGGACTTGAACCGTCCTAGCTGCTGAGTTCACCCCTTCCTCCCTGCTCACAGACCCAATTTCTGATGGATGCACTGTGAACAGCCCATGACAACCTTCAAGACAAATGTAACTGGACGTGTTGAGTGAACTCAGGAAGTGTTCCTGAATATGAGAGGGTGCATCCCACTTCTTCCCTTCCACTGTCTAACAATTTGGACATGAGGTGACACTGAACAAGACAGAGCAGCAAGACATAAAGAGTCGGGTTCCTAATGACTTCAGAGGTGCCACACAGCCCTGGACCACCAACCTACAGGCATCTTTCCAGTGTGGAGAGAGATGAAGCCTTAGGGAAGGCTTAAGTTACAATCTAGTCCTCAAGTACGTAAGCATTAACCTGCTTACCCCAGTTGAGCAACTTGCAGAGTACGGGGTAAACTCCGGTCACGAGCCAACAACTTGACCCAGTGGCCATCATCTAAAGAAACAGTGAACTTCTGGCCCTGGCAGAAAATCCACCAGTGGGACTCTCTGAAGAACAGTAAGAAGTTAACCTTCAGGATGGCTCTCTCCACCCTTCATAACTCTCACCTCCCCCCGAGATGGGACTGTGTGACTCCAATTCTTTTTCTGAACTGTGCCTGATACCTAATTCTTAACACATTTTTTGAGCAACCAATCAACATGTTTTTCCTAACTAATACTGACATACCAACTGAAAAAGAAACTAGGCAAAAAGAAAAAGAAACTAGGCAAAAAAAAAGAAATTAATTTGTTAGAACGGCTCACAGAACTGAGAAATCAGTTGACTCACTAGATTACTGGTTTATTATTAAGGATATTAAAAGATATGAACCAATAACCAGACGAGTTATGAAGAGAGATAATTTATAATAAGAATACTGTGACTTATAATAAGAAACACATGCTTAGTCTTTGTCTAGATACCCGGCACAAAACTCCTAATCCTTGGAATTTCCTAGATGAGAACAATCCAGGAGTCTTTTGTTATGTTAATGAGGTGGGTTTATTGCAGCACCAAAAGATGAGGGCTGTTTATCAGGGGAAGCAACCTTTCAGTCCCACCTCCCTGATTTCCCAAAAGGAGAGAGGGACTAGGGGCAATTACCAGTGGCCAACAACTTAACAAATCCTCCTATGTAATGAAGCCTCCATAGAAACCCAGAAAGATGGGGTTCAGAGAGCTTCCAGGTTGGTGAACCAGAACACACCCACATGCTGCCATGCTGCACCCCAAACTCCATGTGAACAGATGCTCCTTTGTTCAGGACCTCACTCTAGGTTATCTCCTCGTCTGCTTATTGGCTCATATCCTTTAATATTCCTAGTAATAAACCAGTAATCTAGTGAATCAACCGATTTCTCAGTTCTGTGAGACATTCTAACAAATTATTGTGTGGTTAGTCCTTGTGTCTGGGTCTTTGTGACCCTTTGGACAGTAGCCCACCAGGCTCTTCTTGTCCATGGGATTTTTCAGGCAAGAATACAAGAATGCATTGGCATTTCCCTCCTCCAGGGGATCTTCCCAACCAAGGGATCAAACCCACCACTCCTGTATCTTCTGCACTGCAGGTAGATTCTTTACCCACTGAGCCTTCAGGGAAGCCCAAAGTGTTAGATGCTCAGTTGTGTCCAACTCTTTGCAACTCCAGGGACTTTAGCCCAACTAGGCTCCTCTGTCCATGGAATTCTCCAGGCAAGAAAACTGGAGTGGGTTACCATTCCCTTCTCCAGGGGATCTTCCCAACCCAGGGATTGGACAGATACTTTACCATCTGAATCATTAGGGAATTAATAATTAGTGAACCCAAAGGGTGGTCATGGGAACCTCTGATTTATAGCTAGTTGGTCAGAAGCAGAGTAACAACATGGACTTTTGACTGGAGTCTGATGTGGGACTGAGCCCTTAACCTGTGGGATCCATTGCCTTCTCCAGGATCACAATTGAGTTGATTTACAGGACACTGAGCTGTACTGAAGAATTGCTGGCGGGGTCAGGGGCAGAGGACTGGGAACCTATATGCTGGAGTCAGGCGTAGAATCGTAATAACAAAAAGAAATGACTACTACATCTGAAGTAGACACTGGGAGAAAAGTGTATGGTACTTACAATAGAGAGCTTTTCCGTGGTAGTGTACCGGGCAAGGATTTCTCCCCGTTTGCTGGCCCAAGGCTCAAAATCTGATCCTACAATGGAGTTATCATCCCTGTCACGTTTCTTTCTGGAGCTGTCCTAAGGAAAGGCAAGACAATCTCTTCAGCAGCAATTGTCTTAAAAAGTATAAGTAACCATGGTGATGATAGTTGATAACAATATTGGATAACTGAAATTTGCTAAGACAGTAGAACTTAAATGTTCTCATTAAAAAAAAAACAAAGGATGTGAGATGATAGACAAGTTAATTCAATGTACGGAATGTTTTCACAATGTATATGTGTATCAAACCATCACATTGGCTATTTTAAATACATTTCAATTTTATTTGTCAATTATACCTCAACAAGGTTAAAAAAAAAAAAAAAAGGCATGAACAGAAGGCAGATAGTCCTTTACTGTAGAATATAATAGATCCTTACAAGGAGGAAAGAAAGTGAAAGTGAAGTCACTCAGTCGTGTCCAACTCTTTGCGACCCCATGGACTGTAGCCTACCAGGCTCTTCCGTCCATGGGATTTTCCAGGCAAGGGTACTGGAGTGGGCTGCCATTTCCTTCTCCAGGGGATCTTCCCAACCCAGGGATCGAACCTGGGTCTCCCACATTGCAGGCAGACACTTTACCCTCTGAGCCTTACAAGGAGGAGACCTTCTTATTTGTGAGGAAGCCTTACATATAGCTGAGAAAAGAAGGGAAAGGTAAAGGAGAAAAGGAAAGATATACCCATTTGAATGCAAAGTTCCAAAGAGTAGCAAGGAGAGATAAGAAAGCCTTCCTCAGTGATCAATGCAAATATAGGAAAACAATAGAATGGGAAAGACTAGAGATCTCTTCAAGAGAATTAGAGATACCAAGGGAATATTTCATGCAAAGATGGGCATAATAAAGGACAGAAATGGTATGGACCTAACAGAAGCAGAAGATGTTAGAAGAGGTGGCAAGAGTACACAGAAAAACTAGACAAAACAGATCTTCATGACCCAGATAATCACAACAGTGTGATCACCCACCTAGAGCCAGACATCCTGGAGTGTGAAGTCAAGTGGGCCTTAGGAAACATCACAATGAACAAAGCTAGTGGAGGTGACAGAATTCCAGTTGAGCTATTTCACATCCTAAAAGATGATGCTGTGAAAGTGCTACACTCAATATGCCAGCAAATGTGGAAAACTCAAAAGTAGCCACAGGACTGGAAAAGGTCAGTGTTCATTTCAATCCCAAAGAAGGGCAATGCCAAAGAATGCTCAAACTACCACACAATTGCACTCATCTCACACGCTAGCAAAGTAATGCTCAAAATTCTTCAAGTCAGGCTTCAAAAATACGTGAACAGCGAATGTCCAAATGCTCAAGCTGGATTTAGAAAAGGCAGAGGAACCAGAGATCAAATTGCCAACATCTGATGGATCGTTGAAAAAGCAAGAGTTCCAGAAAAACATCTACTTTTGCTTTACTGACTATGCCAAAGCCTTTGAATGTGTGGATAACAACAAATTGTGGAAAATTCTGAAAGAGATGGGAATACCAGACCACCTGACCTGCCTCTTGAGAAATCTGTATGCAGGTCAAGAAGCAATCATTAGAATTGGACATGGAATAACAGACTGGTTTCAAATTGGGAAAGGAGTATGTCAAGGCTGTATATTGTCACCCTGCTGATGTAACTTATATGCAGAGTACATCATGTGAAATGCCAGGCTGGATGAAGCACAAGCTAGAATCAAGACTGCTGGGAGAAACATCAATAACCTCAGATACGTAGATGACACCACCCTGATGGCAGAAAGCAAAGAAGAACTAAACAGTCTCTTGATGAAAGTGAAATAGGAAAGTCAAAAAGTTGGCTTAAAACTCAGCATTAAGAAAACTAAGATAGTGGCATCTGGTCCCATCACTTCATGGCAAATAGATGGGGAAACAATGGAAACAGTGAGAGACTTTATTTTGGGGGGGCTCCAAAATCACTACAGATGGTGACTGCAGTCATCAAATTAAAAAAAAGCTTGCTCCTTGGAAGAAAAGCTATGATTAAGCTAGACAGCATATGAAAAAGCAGAGACATTACTTTGTCAACAAAGGTCCCTATAGTCAAAGCTATGGTTTTTCTAGTAGTCATGTATGGATGTGAGAGTTGGACTGTGAAGAAAGCTGAGCGCCGAAGAATTGATGCTTTTGAACTGTGGTGTTGGAGAAGACTCTTGCGAGTCCCTTGGACTGCAAGGAGATCCAACCAGTCAATCCTAAAGGAAATCAGTCCTAAATATTCATTGGAAGTAGTGATGCTGAAGCTGAAACTCCAATACTTTGACTACATGATGGGAAGAATTGATTCATTTGAAGGCCCTGATGCTGGGAAAGATTGAAGGCAGAAGGAGAAGGGGACCACAGAGGATAAGATGATTGGATGGCATCCCTGACTCGATAGACATGAGTTTGAGCAAGCTCTAGGAGTTGGTGTAGGACAGGGAAGCCTGGCGTGCTGCAGTTCATGGGGTCACAAGGAGTTGGACACGACTGAGCAACTAAACTGAACTGATAATAGATATATCTAAAGGTTTACTATGATAAAAAATTTTCAAGTTAATTCACCACAAAAGGCCAACAAACCTATCAACAGATGCTCAAACTCATTAAGAATGAAGGAAAGGCAAAGTAAAAGAGATCATTTTTCAACAATCAGAATGGCAAGATTTAGGACTTTGCAGGTGGTCCAGGGGTTAAGACTCCACATTTCCATGGCAGAAGGTGCAGGTTCGATCCCTGGTCAGGGAAGTTCCGCATGCCACAAGGTGTGGCCAAAGATTTAAAAAACAAGGTTTTCAATGATTCATAATAATCCTAGTTGGCAAGGATACAGGGGACAGGCACTCCAAAATACTGCTATGCTAATGAAAGTGTAAACTGGTAAGCCCTTTCTGGAGAACAATCTGGCAGTAGCCATCAAAATCTTATACACACATTGCCTTAACCCAGTAATGAACTCCTAACAAGTTACCCTATAGAAACCCTTGTGCGTGGGCACCAAGATCTACGTCCGTTCAAGGACCAATGCACCACTGCCTGTACCACCAAACACCACATGCACAGTTGACGTGTCCATCGTGGCAAATTAAAGCATGTCCTGCTCCTTATGATACAATGCCGGATTCAAAATAAGAAAGTTGTTCTATAAGTACTAATATAGAAAGTTCTCCAAGACATGTGGTCAAGTTAAAAATATATATATATATGTTAAAAAAGAAAAAGAAAGTAAACAGATGTATGCAATGCCAGCAAAGAGTGATGGTGAAGTCAGGCCAGGACTTGAATTCTAGCTTGGATGTGACTTAACTTATTTGTTCCTCTGTGTGGTCCTCTTTAAATGAGGCTTATAATATCTCTTGCACAAGGCAGCATGGGAACTAAACTTGGAATTTACTGTAAAACTCCAGCCATGCTGTTAGCCGATACTGTTATTACTGTTGTGGCTATTATTTATATATGAGTATGTATGTAAATGCTCAGAAACTACTGTCATAAATATCTATGAAAATACAAACAAAAACTTTAATGATATGCATTTACACTGGTAATACTGCTGACCTCCAGAGTGGAGAACAGAGTGAGGATGGGTTGACTTCACTGATAATATCTGATTTTTTAAATGAAAAATTAGTGAATTACTCATATAATTAATTACATAAAATCCAAAGGAAAGAACATAAAAAGAGTGAAACGAAGAATTTTAAACACTTTAAAAAAAAAAAGCAGTTGCAGTAGTTTCCAGGATCTACTCCGGCCTCTCAGCAGCAGTGCCATCAGACTCTGCTGCGCATTACTTGTTGAATGAAAACCCCCATCCTGGCACCCACAGGACCCATCCAGCTGACAGCGTTACCATGGCAGCCGCCAGGGTTGCAGGGTCAGCAGAGGCTGCAAACATGGAGAGGGGGTCAGTCCCATCCAGGACGCTGCTCAGCGGGTCCACCACGGAGCTGGAGGATGAAGAGGATGTGGAAGAAGTGCTTCCCTTCCGGCTCACTTTCTTTGTCTTTGACTCTGTGACCTGTGGAGAAAAATTGGGGAGGTAAAATGGAAGTCTCCTATGACTTCTCCCAATGAGATACTCAAATGGGTTTTCCCTTGTTTCATTACGAACTGACCATTCCTTTGCAGCAGAGACCCTTATTTTTCATGAAAAGCTGACATGACTCAGAATCCCAGCTGTTGAGGAAGAGAAGCTGAGAAGCTAGGATTAGGAAGGGAGAGACGGGGCCTCTGTAGATTAGGAGGTGATGATATAACTGATTTTTCATGGGGCCTTCTTACTCAAAAGTGTGGTCTCTGGACAAGCAGCATCCATTGCACCTGGTGGCTTATGTAGACTCCCAAGCCCCACCCCAGTGGAGGCTGGGGGAAGCTGGAGATAAAGTTCGATCATGCGGCCAAGGAATCAGCCAATCATGCCTATGTAAACAAAACCCCAACAGGAAGTTTGGACACCAAAGCTCAGTGGAGCTTCCCAGTCAAATAGATGATGTGCTGGGAGGTGATGCACCCTGACTGCACAGGCAGAAGGCACGGAAGCTCTGTGTTTGGGACCCTGCCAGACCTTGCCCTATATTTGGTTGGTCCTCATGTGCATCTTTTATAACAAAACTGTAAGCGTAAGTACTGCACTTGTCTCAGTTCTGTGAGTTGTTCTAGAAAATTATCAAACCTGAGGGACACGAGGGTCACAGAGCTGAATCTCCAATGGGCATCCAGTCTGACTCTAGGTTGGAGTTGGAATTGTGGAGATGAGGAAGGAAACCTCACCCCCAAACCCCCAAACGGAGGCCAGGGAGGCTGGCCTCACTTGGGTACAAGACAGGGGTATCCTAGTGGCTTCTGATTCAGGCACTGTTGAACTGGAGGAGCTGGATGAGAAGGAGACACTTGTTGTCAGCAAGTTCTGCAAGTGTGAGCACGATGACACTGTGTCTACAGTCAGTGACCTGAGTTCTAGCACACAGCAGAAAAGTCCGCAGTAGAAGACTTCTGCATCAAGGTTTTGAATTCATTCCGAGCTCACTCTGGGCAGGTCACCTGCGCTGCTGCCTCTCCCCACAAGGATTCTTCCAGGTGGTGAGGACAATGGAATTTTACTGCAGGATACCGGCTGTCTCAAGCCAGCACCACAGAAGGACTGCAGTGCCTCTGGCTACCTTCCTACCTCGCTGGCTGGGCCTCCTCAGCAGAACGAAGTTGTCTTCGGTGCTGAGAATGGGACTGTCTCCCTTGCAGACACCAAGAGTGCGAGCTGTGCCCTCAGCTAGCTACGCACTCCCAGGGTGTCACTGGGCTGGTGTTCTCCCCACTCGGTTCTCCTTCCTAGCTTTTGTCAGTGAGCACTGCTCACTCGCTATGGACTGAGGCCTTTCCAGAGTGTTTAGAAGCCAAGTCCACAGAGACTTTGTGAGAGATGCTACTTGGTACCCAATCACAGTGGGCTGGGACCATCAGGTCATCCACCATCTCACACCCACAGAACCTCTCCCAGACCCTGGAGTGTTGCTGAGCAGACTGGATTTCAGACAAAAAGCAAATCCCCCAGAAGTAGCCACTCTCTTTGCCCCTGCCCTCTCAGTTGTGAGGAGCCACATACAGTACGTTAGTTTATCGGATCTGTGCAGTTAATAGGCAGTGTCTCTCGGCCTGGGGGAGGCCAGATTCTGGAGTCCTGAACTCATGGAAGAAAACCTTCCTTAAATATGGATATGTATGTGTCTGAGTGTGTGTGTGGATACATAATTTTTGTTGGTTGGGGGAATAAAAAATCCTTCCTATAGGGACTTCCCGGGTGGTCCAGTGGTGAGGTCTCCATGCTTCCAATGCCGGGGGCCTGGGGTTCGATCCCTGGTCAGGGAACTAGATTCCACATGCTGCAACTAAAGATAAAAGATCCCATATGCTGAAACTAAGACCCAGTACGGCTAACTAAATAAGTAAATTAAAAAAAAAAAAAAATCTATATCCCTCAAAAGTTAACAAAAGGTTTTTATGCTTCCTATGTAGCTTTGCCTGAGGAACTGGCCACATCTGGATGAGGAATGAGATGTGGCATCCCTGGATTTTTAGAAGTACTCACAGAGACAGCAGCAACTTTATTTTTCTTTTTTTTAATAGAGCCTAATTCACCTTTATCGTGGGTAGTGCTTCCATTCACACTGAGCTCTAGCTCGAGGAAGAGCCAGGATACTCACCACAGTTTTGCACATCTTCTTGTTTTTAAATTGAACCAGAAGTCCAGTTTCCAGCTGAATAAGAAGTCTGGCTGGTACTGATGTAATGCCCCCACCTTGCCCCCACCCCCACGGAGCTGTGTATATGAGGATGGTGTATTTCTGTCACAGATGCCACAGAAGACTTTCGGGATGGAGAACTTAAAGGCATTTCAGTTAAAAGCTGACACAGACTTGCACAGGAATGTCTGCCACTGTCCCACCTGAAAACAGCCTGGAACCCAACCATTTTTGCCTCTGGGTCCCTGTCTCTGGATACAGGAAGCCTGAATGCTGTTTTGAGGGACTCTAAAGATTTTAAACACAGCATCAGAGACACAACTGGAAGTATTGGTCAGGGAAATGAAAAGTTGACTCATAAAAGGGAGATCTCCAGAAACCATGGATTTGGAGCCAGTTGATCAGAAGTGTGGGTGGCCAAGGGACCCCCAAATTTGCTGCTGGAGTCTGAAGCTAGGGCTGCTTGACTGAAGGCCCTGCCCTAACCCTGTGGTCTAACTGCGGGGAGTCGGGTGAAGTGCCTCCACTGGGGCGTGTCTGTCGTTCCTGCCTGCCTGGCATCCATTCCCCCATCTCCCAGGCTCAACAGTCTCGATTTTCTTTGGAAATGAAAGTAGCCCTACCTGACTCTCAGCTCTTACAGGCCTGGTGGAGTGGACTCCCGGTTCCCATGGTGGGCACGAGCCCCAACCCAATCAACCAGCATATTCTACACCCCAGTCACCAGGGTTGATTCGGGGAAGGACATGTATCCCAACTGAGCACACAGAAACCACAGAGAAGACTCTCCTTGCTGCTGGGTTTGAGCTCCTGAGATTGGAACCAACTCACTGGTGGGTCAGCTGCAGCCACATAAGCCCATGGGGATTTGAGGGCCCTGTGAGGTTGAAGCTCAGTCTTATGATCGCCTGCTTTATGGAATCACCCCCACGTTTTCAGGTTCTCTGTCATTCAGAAACTTAACGTCCTTAGTATCCACTGGCATCTGTCAACCTCATCCCACCCAAGATGACAACCACACGGCATCTATTACTTGCTAATAAAAAAAGTGCTAACCCAAGAGGGACCATCTATATCTCTTGCCTGCTTTTTGTTTTGTTTTTTAAATAAACTCACAAATAGACTAAGATGCTATTTAAGACAGCACTCCATATTAGTAATTAGTGTTTGTGCTAAGTCACTTCAGTCACGTCCCACTCTTTGTGACCCTATGGACTGTAGCCTGCCAGGGGATTCTCCAGGCAAGAATACCGGAGCCGGTTGCCATGCCCTCTTCCAGGGATCTCACGACCCAGGGTTTGACCCACACCTCTAACGTCTCCTGCGTTGGCAGGCCGGTTCTTGACCACTAGCATCACCTGGCAAGTGTTTATATAATGAATTAATTCATCAAGTATTACACCAAACTTAAACGCCAAGTACTGCAAGGAAGGGCTGAAACTCAGTACTGTACAATCCCTTAAAATTTTTAAATTTTTCACCTTTGAGGCTTAGCTACCATAAACCAAATATTCTTTCTCTTATGTTCATGCTTAAATGAAACCACCTCACTTTCTCAAACACCTAATTACCTTGTAGTCCTCAGATCCTGAAGCTCCCCATTTTTACTTACTTATGTTTCTGCTTTCTTTTATCCTTCCACTTTCACGCAAAAACCTTTGAGGCTCATGCCATTCTCCTATACTGTTCATCATTTTTATGCACCAGTTATCAATTTATTGTGTATCAGTTCCAAATCCACCCTTTGCTGTACGTTGTGATACTAGAACTAGACCTTATAAACGTTCCTCCTTGCCAGCTAGCACAGTGTTAGATTTCGTGAATAGAGGGCACTCAAAGGCAACAGCAGCAGGAAGATATTCTCATCAGGATTCCAGTCCTCCATTTTAAAATTCAGTATAGAAGCCCAGTGGTCCTCAAAGACCAGTTCCAGCTGTACCCTCAGGCCACGCTCTTCCCATCTGACAGCTCTATCAAGTTTCTTTGACATAGGCAACCTGCATGTTCCTGTGACAGCCATACCCTCTTCAACGATGCTGAATTTCAGCCTGGGGTTGGGGGAGAGGCTCTATCATAAGTCCTCAAAGTTCCTTCACTAGCCACTGTTCCTCAACCTGGAGTTGATGTCTGCATCTTTGTACCTGGTACTTTTGGACTTCTTACAACAAGGTTGGCACTGTTATAAGGCAAATATTTTAGGCTTTGTGGGCCAAACAATCTGTCCAAATTCAACTCTGCATGAAAACAGATAATATATAAATGAATGATTATGGCTGTGTTCCAATAAAACTTTATTTACAAAACTGGGCTACTGGCCGTAATAATGCCAACTCCTGCTTTAGCCCTGTTTCATCCTTTATAGTAATTAACTATCTTTTACTAATTAACAATTCTTTAAATTTCTCTGTTCAAAAATCTTCTATCGTTTCTGTTGCCTGACTTGGCCCCTGACTGACTGATCTGCCTTGCCACTGACATGTGGTTATTTCCTCTACTACCTGCCTTATTTTTGCTCTGGACATTTATCTAATTTTCCATGCTTTATCCTACTCTTTGCGACTCTGCAAAAAGAAGCCTCAGTTAAATAATGTCCATATGACAAATTCACAACATTTTCAACCCCAAAACTGTACCCTGTCAGAATCTTAACAACAATATAATATTCTGATCACAATTTCCTTCGCTTCCAGCTCTCACACTCTCACTCTGACCAAATCTGTTCTCTGAGCTCAGAGACTTCTCTGCTTCTTCCACCAGGCAGCTAGTGCATCTAAGAATATCTCACAACCACAAAGATCCAAGGGTCTCCAATTTCAGCAGGCATCTGTATGCCACTTAACATTCCTTTTACAAGCCCTTGGTCTGCTCTCTTTCCCACTTCCCTTAGAATATGAACCCTAACCATATTCCTTGCCTCAAAACCCCTACTGGCACCCTAGCTTCATTTAGTGAAATAAATAAACAACTTATTGCTAGAAAACTAAGAGCAGGAGGAATCAAAACTTTTACAACTTTCTGATCTCTCCCATAAACCTGCCTGAAAGAAATTAAGACATAATGAATGTTTACAGCAGCATTATTCATAATAATAAAAAACTATAAACAGAAACTTCCCTGGTAGTACAGTAGATAAGAATCCAATGCAGGGGACGTGGGTTCAATCCCTGCTCCGGGAAGATTCCACATGCCGCAGAACACCAAAGCCTGTGGACCAAAAGTACTGAGCCAATGTGCTGCAACTTCTGAAGCCAACACACTGTAACTACTGAAGCCTGTGCACCGAGAGCCTGTGCCCCACAAGAAGAGAAACCACTGCAATAAGAAGCCTGTGCGCCAAAACTAGAGCAGCCCCCACTCACCACAACCAGAGAAAGCTGGCACAAAGCAACGAAGACTCAGTGCAACCAAAAACTAAATAAATGAACTTTTTTAAAAAAGCAAAAAGTACAAATAGTCAAAAACCGTCAGTTACTGGGTGACTGGATAAACAAAATATGGTACACCCGTACAATGGAGGTAACAGTAATTACAGTGACCTCAATACTTAAATAGGAGCCTCCAAATCAGGAACAAAGGCATCCCACACTCGTGACCACCTCACTAACATGACAAAGGGAATCAAAATGATGGTGGGTGAAACCTCCACAAAAAATGGGGCAGAGAACAAACTGGTAGATTTAAAAATCCAAAATCAGCTACCGCTGACAAAATGAGAAAGAACCAGGAACGCTGTCTATAATTTTATGGAATAGGAATGTCACAGGGGAACCCTTGACAAAACTTACCGTTATTGGTTTCAGTGGGTGATAGTCCCCAAACTCCAGCGGTACAGCCTCCAATCGGCATGACGCAAACTCAGCCTTGTAGTTCCTATTCCTGGAATGCCTGGTAAACAGCAAAACCCAGAAACCAATTTAGTTGGAGATGCATACATATTAAAAACTTTTTGCTAAAAAAAAAAAATTGTTTTTGATGAGACAATTGACAGTGGAACAGTACTTCTACCAAGACCAGTAAGTAATGGTAAATTTTTTTTAATTTTTTAATGGTTTGAAGGTATAAAGAGCTGCCAAGGCAAACAAAACCCATGAGGCCAGACACCAGAACAAAGGGAAGCTCAGTGAGGTGAAGCCAACTTCTTGCTGGCTATCTCTGGCTGGGCACTGTTGATTCTTGACATGGGATGTGAGGCTGAAGCCAGGCAGAGGGCGGCTGCTAGGAGGCAGAGCAGCCAAAGAGCTTTAAGGAAAACTCACAAGGCTGGAGACAGAAACTGGGGTTCAGGGCTATGGAGACAGCCAGGGCTTAATGGAAGAGCTTCTGAAGAAAAGGGAAGGCTGAGAAGTGAGAGATTTGGTCCTGTTTCCCTTCAAAGTAGTCACCAGTTAAGCTGTATGGAGCAAGAGGAAGAGGCCAAATAGATGAAGAGCAGACAGTTTCATGAGTCTGGTGGAGAACCAACAAGTGAAGGGATTAGTGAAAAGAAAAATAAAGGGGGAGAGATTATTCACATTGAGGCACGGAAAGGAGAAAACACGAAAAGCACAGAAGAGTGGAAAAGATGAAAATGATACGAAGAAACGCCTAACACACATATCTGAATCTTGAAGGAGAGAGAAAGAACAGGCAGAAGCAGCATTTGAACAGATAATATTCCCAAACTAAAGACATCAATTCTGAGATTCAAGAAACACTTGTGCCCCACGCAAGACGAGTATAAAAACAAAACAAAAAACAACCATACTTAGGGCCTTCATAGTAAAATGGCTAAAAACTAAAATGAGAATTTCTTAAGAGAAATAAAGATACGTTATTACCAAAGGACAACACTAAGATTATTATCTCTGCATAAAATGAGATCCAGAATAAGGATCCAGAACAAGGATCCAGAAAAGGGATACTGGAGTATTACAGTACTGAAAGAAAATAATTGCTAACCAAGAATTTTAGACCTAGTTAAACTATCTTGCAAACATTATAGCAAAACAAAGAAGTTTCCCGTCAAAGAAAAGGGAGAAAAGCAGCAGTAGCAGAACCACACATTTTTTTTTAAATGCTGAAAGTAGAAGGAAAATTATCCCAGCTGAAAGCAAAAAATATGCACGTGTGTACGTATTTCTGGAGAAGGAAATGGCACCCCACTCCAGTACTCCTGCCTGGCAAATCCCATGGATGGAGGAGCCTCGTAGGCTGCAGTCCATGGGGTCCCACAGAGTCGGACACAACTGAGAGACTTCACTTTCATTTTTCACTTTCATGCACTGGAGAAGGAAATGGCAACCCACTCCAGTGTTCTTGCCTGGAGAATCCCAGGGACGGAGGAGCCTGGTGGGCTGCCATCCATGGGGTTGCACAGAGTCGGACACGACTGAAGTGACTTAGCAACAATATGTATTTCAGTTCAGTTCAGTCACTGAGTCATGTCCGACTCTTTGTGACCCCATGGACTGCATCCATACATGACTACTGGAAAAACCATAGCTTTGACTAGACAGACCTTTGTTGGCCAAGTAATATCTCTGCTTTTTAATATGCTGTCTAGGTTGGTCATAGCTTTTCTTCCAAGAAGCGTACATCTTTTAATTTCATAGCTGCAATCACCATCTGCAGTGATTTTGCAGCCCAAGAAAATAAAGTCTGTCACTGTTTCCCCTGTTTCCCCATTTATTTGCCATGAAGTGATGGGACTGGATACCATTATCTTAGTTTACTGAATGTTGAGTTTTGAGCCAGCTTTTTCTCTCTCCTCTTTCACTTTCAAGAAGCTCTTTAGTTTCTCTTCTCTTTCTGCCATAAGGGTGGTGTTATCTGCATATCTGATACACATGTATATGTGTTTATATATACATATATATATATGTATATATATATAAAATGAATGGGTCCTGAATATTCATCAGAAGGACTGATGCTGAAGCTGAAGCTCCAATACTTTGGCCACCTAATGCGAAGAACCAACTAATTGGAAAAGACCCTGATGCTGGGACAGATTAAAGGCAGGAGGAGAAAGGGGACAAGAGAGGATGAGATGGTTGGATGGCATCACTGACTTGATGGACATGAGTTTAAGCAAGCTCCAGGAGTTGGTGATGGACAGGGAGGGCTGGTGTGCTACAGTTCATGGGGTCACAAAGAGCTGCACACGGCTGAGCTTCTGAACAACAACAACAATGCATATATGCAATATGTACAAAAGAGCACAAAAGATAAAGGTACAGGTAAAACTAAATCAACTACAAAAAATAACTTCTTATGGTGTTTACAGTATACACAGAGTAAGAATGCATGACAACTAGAACATAAAAGGCAGAAGAGATACTACTTAAAAACTCAGAAAATTGTCACAGCACAGGAAGCCGGCCTCTTTGTTTCCTTGGCCTCCAAATGCCTTGAATTCATCCCTCCCCCCTCAAACCCACCCCCATTCGCAGCTTCTTAACTTTATTAATATTTGTATGAATCCCAAATCTAGTCAGCAGTTAACTGGCTTTACTTAGTAAGCCCCACCAACCCAGAAATCTAACACAGTACCAAAGAAATGAAACCCCATGTCATTTCACTTCTATCCCTTTCCAAATAAATTTCACTTTGGGTGTAGGAAAGGAGAAAAACTAGTGAACAATACAGACCAGCCTCTGCTTGTTTTTGTTTTTAAACGAAAACTCCTACCACAATATACTGCCTAGTTCCTTTGGGTCACATTTACTAATCATATACTGCCTTCATCTTCCAAAAATACTGCAGATGAATTCATTGCTGAAATAGTCTTCCAAGCTCCTTTTAATATGCCACCAACCAAGTCTTGATTAATAAACCAAACAAAACCCTGAAGAATAAATTGGAAGACTAGTCATCAACAGCCCTAATGGAGTTTTAAAAATCAAATTATACTTTTCCTCCTTTCAGATCACTCTTAACTTTATCAGTAGAATTCTGCAAAGCTAATTGAATGAGTAGAAATATAATCTGACCTGAAATTTAACTGCAAATGTGTTTTTCACCTCTATAATAATTATTAGCAAATCAACAGCTGCAAAAAGCACAAAGTCAAAACAACAAGATGATGTGATATACAACTAAATATCTGTTCTCATTTATTATGTGCTTATTAATGTTGGGGCCCACAGTAGGCCACCCCAAAATATGGCATATTGATTATTTTGAATTACAGTTACTTAAGAAAAAGATGATATAAAAAGGGACAGTTTGACCCTCCTGTCTTCCTGAAAGCAGGAAATAAGTCTCCCATATGAGAAGTGCTCTCCCTGAATCTGAAGGTAGAAGGACACCCTTGTCATCAGAGACAGGGAATTCAGGGCCAGTTCAGTTCAGTTCAGTTGCTCAGTTGTGTCCAACTCTTCGTGACCCCATGAATCACAGCACGCCAGGCCTCCCTGTCCATCACCAAATCCCAGAGTTCACTCAGACTCATGTCCATCGAGTCAGTGATGCCATCCAGCCATCTCATCCTCTGTCGTCCCCTTCTCCAGTGTATAAAATGAACCTCATTATCTCTTTACTACCACAGGTCTGCTGTTTAGATTCTTCACTAATTAAGCACCCAAAGCCTAACTTGGAAAGACTAGAGAACTAATCTTTCTTCCTTCCTAACTAGGAAAGACTAGAGATCTCTTCAAGAAAATTAAAGATATCAAGGGAATATTTCATGCAAAGATGAGCACAATAAAGGAGAGAAATGGTATGGACCTAACAGAAGCAGAAGATATTAAGAAGAGGTGGCAAGAATACACAGAAGAACTGTACAAAAAAGATCTTCACAACCAAGATAATCACGATGGTATGATCACTCACCTAGAGCCAGACATCCTGGAATGCGAAGTCAAGTGACCCTTAGTCACTACAAAGCTAGTGGAGGTGATGAATTTCCAGTTGAGCTACTTCAAATCCTAAAAGATGATGCTGTGAAAGTGCCGCACGCAACATGTCAGCAAATTTGGAAAACTCAGCAGTGGCCACAGGACTGGAAAAGGTTAGTTTTCATTCTAATCCCAAAGAAAGGCAATGACAATTCTCAAACTACCGCACAACTGCACTCATCTCACATGCTAGCAAAGCATTGTTCAAAATTCTCCAAGCCAGGCTTCAACAGTACGTGAACCATGAACTTCCAATATTCAAGCTGGATTTAGAAAAGGCAGAAGAACCAGAGATCAAATTGCCAACATCCGCTGGATCATCGAAAAAGCAAGACAGTTCCAGAAAAACATCTACTTCTGCTTTACTGATGACGCCAAAGCCTTTGACTATGTGGATCACAACAAACTGTGGAAAATTCTTCAAGAGATGGGAATACCAGACGACCTGACCTGCCTCCTGAGAAATCTATATTCAGTTCAAGAAGCAACAGTTAGAACTGGACATAAAACAACAGACTGGTTCCAAATCGAGAAAGGAATACATCAAGGCTATATATTGTTACCCTACTTATTTAACTTCTATGCAGTGTACATCATGTGAAATGCTGGGCTGGATGAAGCACAAGCTGGAGTCAAGATTGCCAGGAGAAATATCAATAACCTCAGATGCACAGATGACATCACCCTTATGGCAGAAAGCGAAGAACTAAAGAGCCTCTTGATGAAAGTGAAAGAGGAGAGTGAAAAAGTTGGCTTAAAACTCAACATTCAGAAAACGAAGATCATGGCATCTGGTCCCATCACTTCATGGCAAATAGACGGGGAAACAATGGAAACAGTGACAGACTTTATTTTCCTGGGCTCCAAAATCACTGCAGATGGTGACTGCAGCCATGAAATTAAAAGACGCTTGCTCCTTGGAAGAAAAGCTGTGACCAACCTAGATAGCACATTGAAAAGCAGAGATATTACTTTGCCAACAAAGGTCCATCTAGTCAAGGCTATGGTTTTTTCCAGTAGTCATGTATGGAAATCAGAGTTGGACTATAAAGAAAGCTGAGTGCTGAAGAATTAATGCTTCTGAACTGTGGTGTTGGAGAAGACCCTTGAGAGTCCCTTGGACTGCAAGGAGATCCAACCAGTCAATCCTAAAGGAAATCAGTACTGAATATTCATTGGAAGGACTGATGCTGAAGCTTAAAGTCCAATATTTTGGCCACCTGATGAGAAGAACCAACTCATTGGAAAAGACCCTGAGTCTGGTAAAGACTGAAGGCAGGAAGAGAAGGGCACAACAGAGGATGAGATGGTTGGATGGCATCACTGACGCAATGGAAATGCATTTGAGTAGGCTCCAGGAGTTGGTGATGGACAGGGATGCCTGGCATGCTGCAGTCCATGGGGTCACAAAGAGTCTGACAAGACTGAGCGACTGAACTGAACTGACTGAAAGCCTAACTTTCTTTGTTCTGTCAATTCCTCACAAGTTTATAGTTTCTTTGTCTAAAAAACTATAAGAGCTGCCTATTGTGACCACTTCTTAGGTCTCATTTCTATGAGACCTCCAAGACACATAAATTAAAACTTTTCTCCCATTGATTTATCTTGTGTCAGTTTTATTAGTGCAGCCACAAGAAATCAAGAGAGTGGGGGCAGAGGGGGATTTCCCCTCCCTGACACTATACATCAGGATGCAGGCCAAGGCCCTTAACCTCTATTACCACATTTAATACTTTGGCCACCTGATGCGAAGAGCTGACTCACTGGAAAAGACCCTGATGCTGGGAAAGATTGAGGGCAGGAGGAGAAGGGGACGACAGAGGATGAGATGGCTGGATGGCATCACCGACTTGATGGAAATGGGTCTGGGTGGACTCCGGGAGTTGGTGACAGACAGGCAGGCCTGGCGTGCTGCAGTTCATGGGGTCACAAAGAATCGGACACGACTGAGCGACTGAACTGAACCACATTTAATCAACTTTATGAGGTAGGCACTATGATTACGTCCATTTCTCAGATGGAGAAGCTGATGCTGTTGGTTAACTTGGGACAGGTGAGCATGTGACAAAGACAGATGCATATTGAGGCAGCCTGCCTCTAGGATTCAGCAGTTCTATAGATCATCCACAGGTCACCTTGAGAATCTGAAAAAGCAATTGTCATTTTAAGGATTGAGCTTTGAAATGATTTTTTTTTTTAAGTTTGAGGGAAGGATTCTTTCAGGGAAAAAATACTGCTTCTGATGAAAACAAAATCTTTAAAAAAAAAAAAAAAGGAAAAGAAACATTTCCCCTTCCTCAAAGTCCATGTCAAGTTGCTATTTTGATTTTTCAATCACATCTTCTGTTACTTCCATCGTGTCCTCAGCTTTGCTCTCAGTTCCTTCTGTGTGTGTGTGTGTGCGCGCATGCGTGCATGTGCACTTAGTCGTGTGTGACTCTTTGTTGCCACATGGACTGCAGCCCACCAGGCGCCTCTGTTCACGGAATTTTCCAGGCAAGAATACTGGAGTGGGTTGCCATTTCCTACAAAAGCGTTTTCTCCACAGCCTAGGCCTTTGATAAGGCTCACAGTGACCTCTAGTGGGCATTTTCTCAAAAAGCCTTGCTTTTCTTCTTCCTGTGAATGCACCTGATAAACGGTTAAAATCCCCCCAAATCCCAGCTCCCAGCAATGCAAAAAGTTAGTCAGGTTCCTTGGCACTGCCGCAGAAAAAAGGCCAACATTTCATATCTCCACTCTGAGCTTGGTCAGACCTCTGGCTACTCCAAGTACGGCCCACAGATCATCAGCAAGGGCTTCACTGGGGAGTGTTCAAATATCCCGACCTACAGAATCAGGGTCTGTATTTCACCAAAATGCCCAAGTGATTTAAATGCACATTAAATATTAACACTGCCCTGTTTTTAAATTATTTACAATGAATGACATGAATGCATATAAATCCTATTACCAGTTACTAAATGAATCTCCTTATACTGGAAACAGTAAAATCCACTAACTCCTTTTTTTTTTAATAATTTTATTTAATTATTTATTTTTGGCTGTGCTGGGTCTTTGCTGCTGCTCTGGCTTTTCTCTAGTTGCAGCAAGCAGGGGTTACTCTCTAGTTTTGGTGCTCAGGCTTCTCAATGTGGTGGCTTCTCGTGTCGCAGGCTTGGGTAGTTGTGGGCTCAGCAGTTGCAGCTCCCGGGCTCTAGAGCACAGGCTCAACAGTTGTGTGGCGCACAGGCTTAGTTGCTCCAAGCTATGTGGGATCCTCCTGGATCGGGGATTGAACCCATGTCTCCTGCACTGGCAGGTGGATTCTTCAACACTGAAAGATCACAGAAGCTCCAACTAACTGCTTTTTAATTCTCAAGTGATTTTTAAATTGCAAATGACATAATCTGGCCACACAGCTTTTTATCCCCCAATTACAATGTACTCCCCTTCCCTAACAGTCTTAAAATGATGTAAAAATTCTGACTCCAAAGAACAGTATTTTTAACAGTGCTATGACCACAGCATTGAACAGGAAATGCCATCCACAGTGCACTGGACATCTCACAAGTGAAGTCAGTGGTAACAAAAAGTGTGGGTAAAAAGAGGTATTCTGGGGAGACCCATGACAACACAGCAGAATTCAGGAGCTGCACAACCCAAGAACCTCAGCCCACGACCTAGGCTGAAGGACCAGCTGACAATAATGATTAAGATCACAGGACTGATAAATCTACCATATGACACAGCAATCCCACTACTGGGCATACACCCTAAGGAAACCAGAACTGAAAAAGATACATGTATCCCGATGTTCATTGCAGACTAACTACAGTAGCTAGGACATGGAAGCAACACAGATGTCCACTGGCAGATGAATGGAAAAGGAAGTTGTGGTACATATACACAATGGAATATTAGGTATAAAAAGGCATGTATTTGAGTCAGTTCTAATGAAGAATACTGGAATGGGTTGCTATTTCCCTCTCCAGGGGATCTTCCTGACCCAGGGATCGAACTCTTGCATTGGCAGGCAGATTCTTTACCACTGAGCCACCTGGGAAGCCCCAACGTAAAATCTACCAAAGGTAAAAATGCTCTGAAATTAAACAGCATCTTCCTGGAACTTCTAATTACAAAACTCCAGCCAACTAAGTTCACTGAAGCCATATGTTATGGCATTTAAGTCTTAGTAATAAGAAAAGCTTTGACCAACCTAGATAGCACATTGAAAAGCAGAGACCTTACTTTGCCAACAAAGGTCCCTCTAGTCAAGGCTATGGTTTTTCCTGTGGTCATGTATGGATGTGAGAGTTGGACTGTGAAGAAAGCTGAGCACCGAAGAATTGATGCTTTTGAACTGTGGTGTTGGAGAAGACTCTTGAGAGACCCTTGGACTGCAAGGAGATCCAACCAGTCCATTCTGAAGGAGATCAGCCCTGGGATTTCTTTGGAAGGAATAATGCTAAAGCTGAAACTCCAGTACTTTGGCCACCTCATGCGAAGAGTTGACTCATTGGAAAAGACTCTGATGCCGGGAGGGATTGGGGGCAGGAGGAGAAGGGGACGACAGAGGATGAGATGGCTGGATGGCATCACTGACTCGATGGACGTGAGTCTGAGTGAACTCCGGGAGTTGGTGATGGACAGGGAGGCCTGGCGTGCTGCGATTCATGGGGTCGCAAAGAGTCGGACACGACTGAGCGACTGAACTGAACTGAATTCCCTAAAACGACTTTTGCGTGACCAGGTCAAAGAAAACTCAGGGCAGGACGTATAAGGACTCACTGTCATCTAATTCTAATTTAGTGTACCAAGCCTTTGAAGGAAGACTCTTTAAAGAGTTATCCAGGTGAAGGAAATACAAACCAGAAGTATGTATCTGATTATTTCTAAGGTCCAGGACTGTGTATTTTTTCATTTGTTCACTTACTCGCTCATTTAACGTAAACCACTTCCCATAACTTGCAGAGAAAGATTAGAAAGTAATTTCCCTTTCTGAGACGTAGAGGAGAGCTCACGTGCCCATATGATTCCACCACTATCACAACTTGCTCCAGTTCTTCACATAACTGTCCTAGGAACTAGTTGTTGACACTTAGTGACTAAACTATATATATATATCACTTTACAAAGAGAGGAGCCATAAGGCTTCAGCTACTGCTGAAGCGCCAATTTCTCCTAGCTACTCCAGCCGGAACGGCCCCTACGGACTCATTACTCTACGCACACGCCCACAGCTCCTTCTCGATGAACTCCTACTCATCCTGCAAAACTCAAATCTATGACTCTTCCTCTCTCAAGCCTTCCCCAAGCCGTCAGGTGTGCCTCATCCCAAAGCCTTCTTTGGTCATTCTTCTATTCTGCGTATCTGCTCCGCTAAACAGCAGCTCCTTGAATCCAAGGAGTATATCTAAGGGTTCTGTATCCTCGAGTTCTGCACCCGCCCGGTGCAGGGAGAGAGCCCTGCACAGAATCGGATGAATGGCAAGTCTCCTGAACAAGAAGCCAGTCATTCAGAACACAGCCAGGCCCTCCGAGTTGTCCAGACCAGAGCTGAGTTCACCATTCTCTGCATCCGCGCCCCCAGAACCCACGGCAACTTCTGGGAAAGCGGAAGCCGGGGAACTTGAGTTTTTTTTAAGAAAACGAATGGAGAAAGGAGCGGGGAGGGCGATAGGAGGAGAGGACCAAGACCCCACCGGTCCGGCATTAGGAATGTCCTCTGAATCCGGATAGCCGCCCCACCCAGAGACTGGGTGGGAGACTTCACCAAACCCAACGGAGAACAGTTCATACACTCCCTCGCGGAGACACACACCCAGAAACAAGAGTCCGAAAGACAACCAAGGCCACTACCTCCCTAAAGCCCACTCGCCGCTTCTTCCTTACCAGGGAAAGGCGGCCATCTTCCCAGTCACATGACCGGTGGGTCTGAAACCGCCCGCCCAATTCACCCTCTCAGACCCCGCCCCTCCCAGCCGCCATGTTTGCGAGGGGCGGGCTCACTCCTGACGCGCCGGGGCCGCCGAAGTTGCGCTGACGTCAGTGGGGACTTTTGTGGCAGGTGAACGTCTGGTCCGCAGCGCCCTCTGGAGGCGGTGAAGAATCCAGACGCCTACTGCAGATGGTGACTGCAGCCATGAAATTAAAAGACGCTTACTCCTTGGAATAAAAGTTGTGACCAACCTAGATAGCATATTGAAAAGCAGAAACATTACTTTGCCAACAAAGGTCCGTCTAGTCAAGGCTATGGTTTTTCCTGTGGTCATGTATGGATGTGAGAGTTGGACTGTGAAGAAAGCTGAGCGCCGAAGAATTGATGCTTTTGAACTGTGGTGTTGGAGAAGACTCTTGAGAGACCCTTGGACTGCAAGGAGATCCAACCAGTCCATTCTGAAGGAGATCAGCCCTGGGATTTCTTTGGAAGGAATGATGCTAAAGCTGAAACTCCAGTACTTTGGCCACCTCATGCGAAGAGTTGACTCATTGGAAAAGACTCTGATGCTGGGAGGGATTGGGGGCAGGAGGAGAAGGGGATGACAGAGGATGAGATGGCTGGATGGCATCACTGACTCGATGGACGTGAGTCTGAGTGAACTCCGGGAGTTGGTGATGGACAGGGAGGCCTGGCGTGCTGCGATTCATGGGGTCGCAAAGAGTCGGACACGACTGAGCGACTGAACTGAACTGGGAAAGGGACAAAAGAGAGGACTAGATGGTTGGATGGCATCAGGGATTCAATGGACATAAGTTTGTGGAGGACAGGGGAACCTGGCATGCTGCAGTCAGTGGGGTCGCCAAGAGTCAGACACGACTGAGCGACTGACCAACAACTGAGGGAAGATGGTAACCCCAGCAGAGGATGGGAAGGTGCCCCTAGGCTGGCTTTTGAGGCTAATTCTATTTGGCTGGCTAAGCCACGCCCCCTCTGCCAGCCAACCACGCCCCACTCCGTGCACCAAAAAAGTTAGGCACTTCCGATATTCTGCTCCCTCCCAGGAATAATAACGTGCGTCTCTAAGGGCTGCCATGAGTTTGGGTGAACTCCGGGAGTTGGTGATGGACAGGAGGCCTGGCATGCTGCGATTCATGGGGTCACAAAGAGTCGGACATGACTGAGCAACTGAACTGAAACCTCTGAAATAAACACCATTATCACCTGGTCCCATCACTTCACAGCAAATATATGGGGAAAAAATGCAAACAGTGAGAGACTATCTTCTTGGGCTCCAAAATCACTGCAGATGGTGACTGAACCATGAAATTAGAAGACGCTCCTTTGAAGAAAAGCTATGACAAACCTAGACAGCATATTACAGACATTACTTTGCTGGCAAATGTCCATATATGCAAAGCTATGGTTTTTCCAGTAGTCATGTATGGATGTGAGATTTGGACCATAAAGCTGAGCACAGAATTGATGCTTTTGAACTGTGGTGTTGGAGAAGACACTTAAGAGTCGGTCCTTTGGACAGCAAGATCAAACCCGTCAAACCTAAAGGAAATCAACCCTGAATATTCATTGGAAGGACTGATGCTGAAGCTCCAATCCTTTGGCCACCTGATGGGAAGAACTGAGTCACTGGAAAAGACCCTGATGCTGGGAAAGATTGAAGGCAGGAGGAGAAGGGGATGACAGATGAGATGTTTGGATGGCATCACCGACTCGATGAACATGAGTTTGAGCAAGCTCTGGGAGTTGGTGATGGACAGGGAATCCTGGAGTGCTGCAGTCCACGGGGTCCCAAAGAGTCAGACATGACTGAGTAACTGAACTGATTGAATGACCTAGTATGGTTACTAAGTGCCCCAACTGGGATTTGACCTGACTCCAAACCTGACTACTAGTTTAATCTAACAGAGATCTAATGGGGGAGACTGTTGGTTAACAGTTGGTTAATCACAAGGCAGCAACAGATCCTCACTTTCCCTTTTCAAGAGTTTTTGTCCTTTTCTGACATAAAGAGGTCAGAAAACTACATTCTCAAAAACCTCCTCAGGAAAACACAATAGAACATACCCCTAACCCTCTAACGGAATATGTTGTTTACCACACCGAGTCCTAGTTTCTTCATCTTTGAAATTATGATAATTCTGACTGAGGTGAAGGGAAACGATTATAAAATGCCCAGCAAATAAATGATCAGCACTCAGTTAAGCAGTACATCACTCACTTGGAGGCTAAAAAATCTTATTGTACCTTCTGTGACCTTCCTGTCTTCAGAGCTTTACTTTTCATGGCAGCAGACTATGCAGTGTATCATAAAGCAGAGCTTCTCCCATTTGAATTGCACAGATTCACCTGGGCATCTTGTAAAATGCAGGTTCTAATTCAGGTCTGGAGCAGTGCCTTGGCTTCTACATTTCTAACAAGTCCCCACATGGCCCTGCTGCTGGTCTCTCGATACAGAAGGGACTGTAAGTTGTGGGGTGGGGGGCTGAGAGGGGCAGCATATAACTCAGGAGGCAGTAGAGCAGACTAACATCATTTGCTCCTTAGCATTTTCAATCACTGAATCTTAACCCTGTTTTATCAAGTGTATTACACAAATAATAGAAGTAATCCTGAAACAGGCTGTTATGTAAAATGTGAATGAGAGGTTTTTCCCACTGTAGGTGAGAAGCAAAACCATAGTTCTTGTGGCTACACTATGTACCACCTCAAGAAACTGACGAAAAACAGATTAAACAAATGAAAAGGTATTATTTTACTGTTAAGTATAACTTTGGTTAAATGTGTTTGTTCTCAGAGCTGTTTTTAAAACCTAACCATTTGTTCTCAGACCTGTTTTTAAAACCTAACCAATGTGACACCACTGTACCATATCCCAATCTGATTTGCTGTATTCCATGACTGAAAGTCTCCTTTGTTTTTCAAAATTATTTTTAAACCTATATGTATGCTCACTATGGTCTGTTAGGAATACCTTTCCAACTTCACTTTTTTTTTTTTATAACTACTACTCTTCATTTCAGGGAAAGAAGGGGAGTTGTGTGTGGTTGTTCATGGGACAGTGACACTTAACAAAAAAAAGATCTTCATCTCCAAAATGGATCCTTGTTTTCAGCTCAATATGAATAATAAAGAGTTCCCAGCCATCTCATTATTCCCAATATATGAAATAAACAATAAAGGGTAGCCATAGGAAAAGGGAGGGGCTCTTCTCACACTGCCATGCAGGTTATCACAGTGTCTCCTCAATAAGAGGTAAAAACAAGGACCATTGGATTATCCTCACATTAGACAGTCAGGCAGCATCAGGAGCTGGAGTCTTAACACTGCAAAATTAGCAGCTTGATGTGAGCTTCAACCTTAGCGTTCTCTCCCACTGGCTCAGCTCCAGCTGAAGACATTTCCAGCTCCAGTAAACTTCTGCCCTCTGAGAAGTCCAATTCATGTAAAATCAGATGCTGGGCTAAGCACTGTTACAGGTTACATATTAAACAGTGCGACATATTTTTCACGGGTCTTGTAAAAAATCATCGTATTAAAGTATTAATGTCTTGGTCACATACTTTTCAAAAGTCCTTTCTTTGGTAATAAAAAAAAAAAAATCACACCAAATTTCTTTTACAATGAAAAATTTATTTTGCCTTTTGCCTAGAAGCAAAACTAGTGAAAATTAAAAGTATAAAAATAAATATAATTACATTAATGAACATTCCACTCAAAGTAAAAATAATAAAAATAATATATATAAATAAAAAGCACATTAAAAGCACAAAACAATGTCTGGCACTTTTATGAGAAAAAGCTGTGAACATTAAAAAATTCGTAAAACATGCAAGCTTTACCCTTAAAAAAAAAACTCAAGTTCTGTATCCTTAATCCAAAACTAGTTTTAACTTTCTCTGAAACACACTATTTGTTATAGCCAATCTGCATTACTGTACACAAAACATTTAGCATCTATCTTTCATACTGGAAAGACCCACAATGATAATAAGTAATCTGTATCCTGAGTTTTC
The DNA here is from genome assembly GCF_055505025.1 of Bos grunniens. NCBI lineage: Eukaryota > Metazoa > Chordata > Mammalia > Artiodactyla > Bovidae > Bos > Bos grunniens. Next base: position 25,638,637 of record NC_141189.1, read on the forward strand.
AGAATGATAAAGCACAATTTATCATATTAAGATCATTTTGATATACTTTGCCCAAAAATATAAATTGGTAATTCAGACGTTTTTGACTGTGTTCTATTTCTAATTTTCTGATTCACTCCTTAAATAAATGATACATTTCAATAAAGAAAATCAAGTTTACACCCAGAGTAGATTACAATTTTCTGTCTACAGTTGGATGGAAAAGTTAAATTTTAAAAGGAGTGGAAAATCGAAGAAAACCATCCTTATCTCAAAATCCTTAAGAGAATACTAAGAATACATACAGTCTGCATTTTCAAAATACCAGTATCTTTTTAATATTCAAGTCAGAAAGATTAAATGCACACATAAATGTTCCCAATTTTACGTGAGAAGCACAAAGCCCTTTTGGAAATAGCTTGATAAATTAACAACAATATTCTTTTTATAAAGTCATGTTCCCTTGGTAACCTTTTTTGGTTTATATTTTAAATGAATATGTTAGTGATGAAAAACCTTAAATATAAGTGTCTCATGTAATGCAGCCTTTCAACTAGAGTATTATCATCCCATTTGAAAATCTGAATTTATCATATCAGATAGCCCTTTATTCCTCTCCTAAATCAAGCATGCTAAAAAAAAAGCAGAGTATGAAGAAATAAACAGACTAAATAGAAAATGTAACTGCATGCAACATGTTATTCTATTTTACAGAAATAGATTTAATAATGCATTCATTCCTAAGCATTACTACATTCGAGATTGTGCTATCTTCCCCAAATTTGTTACCCTCAACAGATTTCATAGTTTAGTAGAAATGTTTCTGATATTACTGGGGTAACGTACATTAAGCCTAACACTTCTGTAAGACAACTAGTTTTTGAGAAGAATGTACACTTGTGACCAAAATGATGACACCCAGCTACTTCTGTGGTACATTTTAGGTAGACCACAATAGGCAGGCAAGTGTGTTATCCTATGAGATCACATCATAAATCCAAGAATATGAGAGATTAATCAGTTTTTGCAGTAATAAAACAAAAGAAAAACATTCTTCTGCAATAATTTCCTCTTAAACAGAACAGTATCTAATTTATCAAATAGTGTGCTAAGATGAATGAACTTTGTATTTCAGAACTTATTTATAATTTATCACACCTTTTCAATATTTTATAGAAATAAACCCAAATGTCCTTTGAGTTTACAAAAAGGTTCTCAACAGACACCTGAGTAATAAAATAAATTTATACAGGTTAAGGACAAAAATGAGTCAGTTACTAAGCACTAATTTGTCTTCACCCAAAACTGAAGAGCAGACTCATTGGAAAAGACCCTGATGTGGGAAAAGACTGAGGGCAGGAGGAGGAGACAAAGGGTAAGATGGTTGGATGGCATCACTGACTCAATGGACATGAATCTGAGCAAACTCCAGGAGACACTGAAGGACAGGGAAGCCTGGGGGGTATATTCCATAGGGTCTCAAGGAGCCAGACGCAACTTTGTGCCTGAACAACAACAAAAAACTGATACTAAGAGGAAAATTTGAGGTGGGGGGGGGTGGGGGGAGGTGGTTAGAAAGAGACCAAAATATCCAGATGATTTCTCAGCCCTTTGACATCACTTTGCCTGTGTAAACAGAGGCCAGAGTTAAATAAAAAATCATGAGCAGGAAAAATAATATGAATCCTAACCTTTCCCCCCATTTTTATCCTAATGAATGTTGTCTTCTTAAATTGTCGCAACATTTGGCCGCTTTCTTTGGATTTTTCCTGCATATACTCCTGGAAACAGAGCAAAACTAATATTATTTCTCAGTGTCGGTTTTTCTATAATGATACCATTTAATGACTGCTCACTATGTACCAGGCACTGAACTAAGCAAAATACATTAACATATTTAATCCTTATGTAAAATAATCATGAGGTCAAAATTGTTATACTATTTTAAGGGTACCAGTCACTTGTATAAACAACAGAATAAGAAGTAGAAACTCTGAGAACCCAATTCCACCTGATTCATTATTTTATTTAACCATTTTGCATTACTGTCTCCTACTCTAATCAGTTTTTGAATTTCACTGTAAACTCTAAAGCACAAGACATAAAACAATATGTCTTAAAATATGTGAGATCAGAGATTGCAATTTAGTTTGTAAAAACTATAAACAACTTTAACTGCTTTGCAGCAAACTGCAGTTCAAACACCTCAGAACTCTACTTCAAGCTGAGAGATTGATAGTCTAACAAAACTGAACTTTCTGTAAAATGCTTAATAAAAGGTATGTTCTTCTATTAGAACATGTAATGTAGGTAAAATCAATGCATAATTTCAAATTTCTTTGAAACATAATCCAGGCCATTAAAAATTTAAGGAAGACAGAATAGTCTTTTCAAAAGCAACTACGGATCCCTGTGTTGAGATTCACAGAATTTTAGTCAGTCATAACAGAAATTTTAAAAGGATAAAATTCTTTAGTCTTTTTCAATTGTCTAAATATGCACTCTTGTATAAATAAATCTTTAGGAAAAAATAGGAAAGAATTTTTGTACTTGTTAGATACATATTAATTATACATGTTTGAATGAACATGTATAATTAAGGGTTAAGTATATTTTTATTAATAATTATGTTGCAATGCACTTAAACCACAATAGTTCTAAGTACTGAACTTCATTGTACACATTAACTGCAATGACTTTCTTTTCATCCCTTATACTGTTGCGTATTACTGAAAAGAAAACAGTAGTTGCTATTTTTCTTATAGGTTCACAAGTGACAAATAGTGGAGATGAAATGCATGAGAAAAGAATATGGAAAGTAGTCACTGTGGGAATAGATAATACTAAGCAAAACAAAACTTATTCTTCAATAACTTGCCAACTAGCTAGATTTATCAAATTATTTAATGCTAACATGATAAAAAACTGAAAATGTCTTAAAATTTCATAAAACTTCACAAGCAACAGATCTGGTGTTTGGTCCAAGTGGTTATCTTTCAAACAAGCTGATCCAACCTCTGGAATAAGCAGGATTTTCAATTCTCTAATCCCTTTAAAACAGCTCCATTGACTGTCACTCGCAGTGAATTCCAAAAGATGACCTTTTAAATTATCTACATATTCAACATTATGAATTAAACTATTATACATGCAAAAGGTGAGCAATCAATTCAAAGTTGTGATCAATATCTTGTTCCTTCTTTGAACTTATGTGAATAACATGAAAAAATGTGTTGCTTGTTCCCTCCTAATTTGGAGGAAATCACTTAGCAATAAAAGCTCTAAAATATATTAAGAGGAAGATTAGAACTGTTAAAGATTTAATTTTCCTTGCCTGGTGATTAGATTTCTTTTAAAAGTTTAGAAAGCAGTCTAGTTAAAGCAAAACAGTTTGAAAGTATTTTTAATGGATCACATAATTTTTGGTGAGCTTATCATAGTGTCTTAACAAAGGTAGCTAAAAATATTAAAACATTAGCTTAAAGGTTTTGCATTAGCTCAACAACGAATTTGTCTTTCTGCCACCATAAATAGGATTTCAAAACACATTTTTTTGTTTAATCCTTAAATAATTCTCAAGTAATGAATATAAAGACATTTAGCTCAAGCTTCTTATTGAGCAAAAGATTAAGCCCTTACCCCCTCGCACTTGGCATATTCACATGTGACCCTGTAGTCAGAGGGAAAAATTCTTCCCCTTATGTGCAGATACAAATATTCCTGGGGGATGCACTGCCCCAAAACTGAATAGACATGCACAGATTTGGATAGATCATTATATTTTACTCATTTATAAAAACTCTTCTGAATTAAGTGTGTATAATTCTACAAATTTTTCAAATTAAAAAATACATAGTATCTTCATGGAATTTACACTGAACCACCATTTTACTCAGACCTCCTGCTGCCATAAGATACTAATACAAATGCTCACCAGTAGGAACGACTGTGAATATGCCAAAATCATGGTGGCAAGGAAAGACACCGCATCCCCCTGGTATGGCCTGCGTTATGGGGCAGCTTGTGCACGTCTTTCTATCGAACAGGTTTCAGGAATTGGTTACACACCTGAAACAGGCGCTCTGCTAGGCACTCTGCTCTGTGAAGACTTCTGTCTATTTTGCACAACCCCCTTCACTGATGTCTTAGGGGTTCTAATTGAATATAAAAAAATTAATAAGTCACTTGCATTAAGTTCTAAATGTTCAACATTCAAAAAAAGCAACCATACTGCATCAACTGTTCAAAGCACAAATAAGCTTGAAGAGAATTTAAGTCTCATGCATGCGCACAGTAAGAAAACTATACTTTTGCTTCAGCAGGAGACAATAACCACTAAACTATAGCTTATGCTTTGTTGGAGAATCACTTTGGTGATGCTGAACGTACTATATGGATGTTTACAATATTTAATGAGCAAAATGGTATGAAATGAAAAGTAAAAACACACCAACAAAAGATGATAATTAAAATATAATACACAACAGTACACCAAAGGGTTATCTTTGAACAAAACATTAAAAGCTCTTCCTAATGCTATAAAAAGACCATATTTTAAAATAATTATCTTTTACATAAAAAGCACTACGTTATTTTTCCCTCTCAGATCTAATCTCGATTTGAATATTTTTAAATACCCATGTGTGTTGAATTCTTACCCTTGTCTACTCAGTAGCCTATGAACAGGTGCATTCTGTCCTTGATTTGGCTGAAGGACTCTGTTGACAAAGTAAATAAAAATTAATCAACAGGATAAATTCAGTTTTTCCCCTATTATCTTTCAATAGATGAAAGAAACAGTGAGGAAGAAGTCAACTATGCAATGATCTGGCCTATACTTTACCACAAAGGAAAACGAAGTGATTAAAGCATATTAATATGGTGCCTAAATGCTCACCAAGAGGCCAAACCTTGGTTTTTTTATCAGGAGATATCTAACATAAGTATTAACCCTGTGCTTTTAGATAATTTATTTGTGTACTTTACAAAAGCCAATTTTTCCTTTCAAACATCTGAGAAATAAAACACAAAGAGCACAAAACAGGTCACAATTAAGTTTAACCTTCTAAGGTTTTAAAGTAAATATCCAAGATCCCTGAGACTGCAAACTGAACTCAAAGACATATGGGGCTCAAATTTCTATGTCCTACAGAAAGCTCCAGGAACATCTGGTCTGACACATGACCTTGCACATGATCAGGTATTACTGTGGATTCTGATCCTCTCAGCCTCCAACTCAACAGGGAGAGATTTACTGATGTAAAGGAGAACAAAGCTAATAAAAAGCTTGGGATTTATAAAATTTTCTTCTCCTTAATAGTTAAAAAATAGTCTCTCAGTGAGACTGTGATTTTTCTCACCTTGTTTCAGAAGGATTTTGCTTAACCAGAAATTTCTTACTTGGCATTCCCATTTCTGCAGCCCTAACACAATATAAAAATAAGGACATACAAATAATGTTTTTAGAAAGGGAGAAAATACATGATTACAAATGTGATACAGGATGACAGAAACAAATCATTTCAAAGTCAGTATACTACTGGAAGACCTATAATAAGCATACTAAAGACAAATTTTAAGAAAGAAGAGTTTTAATAGGATAGTTTCAGATATTCTTTGCACTAAGTTTTTCCCACTAGGAAGTCTTTAGAATATTTGAAAAAGAATATATTTAAAAGATAAAATTAACATTGAACATAAGGATTAAGTATTTTTAAGATTATTTGACTAGCTATCAATTATACAAGCTGACGTTGACATACTTTATTAATACGTTTATCTACAGATAAAACCAGATTTTCCCACCTGATTTTAATAAAACTCTCTATACAAGGGAACTTCTATCACCCTAGTTGAAGAAGAGTCAATTGTTCTTTATTTCTAATTTGAAAATACAAACCAACAGATGCTTAAAATCAATTGGCCTGATAATAATGAAATTAGAATGTGACAAGGCATGAAAAACTTACTTCATGTACTTCTTCCTATCAAGAGACTTCTGTGTTGCAGCTGAAAGAGCCACTCGTGGACTTTTCATTTTATCCTTTAAGACAAAAGTAACATGAAGCTCTAGTGGTATCAGTAATACCACTGTATTATAGTATAGGATGATCTCAAATTGTATGGAAAGACTTCTCTTATTAACATTTTGAACTTTAACCTAGTCTTTACAATTGAAACAATCTGATTTTTCAAAATTAATTAAAATTATTTTGCCCAATAATATAAATTTGGCTTGCTTCTCTTTTGCCAACCCCACTAAGATCACTGATTCAAACCACAGATTTCCAACACTCTGATATACAGCTGACCCTTGAACAACACAGGTTTAAACTGCCCAGGTGACATATATCCAGAATTTTTTCAACAAATGTATTGGAAATTTTTTTGAGATTTGTGATAATTTTTAAAAACTCAAAGATGAACTGTATAACCTAGAAATGTCCAAAAAAATTAAGTATGTCATTAATGCATAAAATATATGTATCTACTGGTCTATCCTTATAAGCATAAGGTGTGACTATTTCACATAAAATCAATGTTTATTTTCTGTTTTATAACTTTGCTTTCAAAGTTACATTACCATATAATATGCCAGCCTCTCTCTCTTTATCCCTCCCTCCTGCTCTCTTCTCTTTCAACTGCAGCATATTATAACAGGTAAATGGTGTTAAAAAAGAAAAAGGCTAACAGTTTCCAATACTGTATTATGAACATAGCTGTAACACTGTAGGTCATAATTATAATGATTTATTCTTTAGTGTGGGCTTCCCAGGTGGTGCTAGTGGTAAAGAACCTACTTGCCACTGCAGGAGACATAAGAGACTCAGGTTTGATCCCTGGGTTGAGAAGATCCCCTGGAAGACAGCAAAGACAACCCACTCTAGTATTCTTGCCTGGAGACTCCCATGGACAGAGAAGCCTGGTAGATTATAGTCCATGGGGTCGCAAAGAGTCGGACACAACTGAAGCGACTTAGCACAGCACAGCAGCACATTATTTAGTGCACAGGCCAGTCTACTATGAAGTAATCACAGTGCTTATACTAGGCTCCCAGAAATCAAACATATTGCTGTCTCTTCATTATCAACGCATGAATCATTATACCTGTAAATAAACATGAATTTCTTCTTCATGTTACATGTTATCTTTTCATTTTTTATGTCTAATGTTAGTAATACATATAGCATCTTCAGTGTTTTGTATCATAAAAGACAATACTGCTGTAGCTACTGCAAGACAGGATTCATCTTGTAAACAAACAACATAAATTTATGGTATTGATACAGTACAGTATGGTAAATATATGTTCTCTTTATTATTTTCTTTAGCTTATTTTACTGTAAGGATACAGTATATAAGACATATAATATACAAAATACGTGTTGATTGTTCATGCTATTGGTGACGCTTCTGATCAACAGTAGGCTCTTAAGTAGTTAAGTTGTTGGGAAGTCAAAAGTTATACTCAGATTTTTGACAGTGGGCCACCCCTAAACCCCCACATTGTTCAAGGAGCAACTGTATTTCAAATTAATTTGGAGCCTGTTTTCTAATTCTCATTTATAAAAGAGGAACTATGCACATGATAGTTTCAAGGATATTTAATCAAGAACAGTCAGTTTTTTAATGAGTCATCCAAGCAGCATGCCATGCTTAATTCAGAAACCTAATCACAAAACAGTATAAAATCCTTTTACCAGTTTCTTTTCAATTTGTCTACAGATTTAACTATTTTTGGTAATCCTGAGAACTCTGTTTTAAGAATTGTAGGAAGGGTGCTAAAATCAATAAAGAATGATATTTAGTATCAATTACTCCAAACCCAGAAGAACCTCATTGTGAAGTAATTATAGATAGATAAATAAATATACCCCTAGTTCCTATTAATATTTGGTCTTTGAACCCAGTTCCTGACACAAAGCTCCTAAAACTCTTGTAATCAAATATCCTGAGTGACAGGATCATCTTTTTTCCTAATGCTCAATCTTGGACTTTGGTTCTTGACACAGAGCTCCTATATCTTTTGGAATTTCCTGGGTGACAGAAGCATCCTCTTTTTTTTCTTTTTTTCAAACCTGGGATCTGACAGTAAAAGCACCAAGCCCTAACCACTGGGTTGCCAGGGCATTTCCCAAAGCACCTTCTGTTCTAATAAGACAAACCTGAGGGTCTCTGGATAAGGGCTAGTCACCAGAAACACCAACATGATTACAGCCTTAGAACTTTCAGTCTCACCCCCTATCATCTGGGGCAGGACTGAGGCTAGAAATTGAGTCAATAATCAATCATGCCTTCATGATGAACCCTCCATAAAAACCCAAAATACACGTCCCTATGCTGAGAAGGTGGCGCACAGCCTCCACAGGATGGACGCTCCTGCTCTCAAGACCCTTCCACCCCGCACCCTGTGCATTTCTCCTTCTGGCTCTTCATCTCTGTTACTGTATCCTTTATTATATAATAAACCATTAAATGTAAGCAAAGGTTTCCCTGTGTTCTGTAAGCCATTCTAGAAAAATCTTCAAACCAGAGTAGAGAAAGTGTTCATGGGAACCCCAATTTATAGCCAATTGGTCAGAAATACAACATGGAACCTGAGATTGGCATCTCAAGAGGGGCGCAGTCTTATATGAATGTCTCCCTATCTTGTAGCATCTGACACTGACACCAGGTAGATGGTATCAGAACTGAACTGAATCATAGGACACCCAGCTGGTGTCAGAGATCTGGTGTGGGAGGAAAACCCACATATTTGCTATGAGAAGTATCTTGTGAGTGTAAAGGAAAGCAATGTGTTTTTCATCATTCACTAATTTAAAACCCATGAAACATACCATTTGCCTGAGCATTTTCTCTTTGCGAACTTCTCGATCATGATGTAGAATAGACATTCTTTCAGCTGCATCCATTACAAAGAATATGTCATGAATGCCATACAGGGCAGCTCGCAACTAAGTTCAAAAGAAGAAAATATTATACCAATTTAAAAAAGATGAGGTTAGAGGTCAGTAATATTATGTACTCTTAAAGAAAAAGGTTAAAGTTTTAACTGAAACCTACTTTCAGTGGTTCAATCAAGGGAGAGAAATAAAACATTTCCATCTCCTAAGAGCCTTGAGGACACATGCATTACCTGAGCTAACACTCTTTCCTGAAGAGAAGCATCTTGTGCTGAAACAACTCCTCTCTTTAAAGGTGCTTCTGACTGAAAACTTCTTATAAATTCCATAGTATCCTGAAAAAAGAAATGCTCCTTCATTTTTCTAGGAAGATTTCATGATCACTGGAGTTTGTGTTCTTTTTTTCAGTCAAAACAAATGTAAGTACGCAAATAAAACTATTACATCAGAAGTCAAACAGCACTCTCTTTAAAGTGAGACAAAAAATGCACAACCTACTTCATTCACCTATTTTTAAAAATTATCTGAATGAGATTAATCAATTTCTAAAATTTAAGCCTTTAAAGGGACTGAAAGTATTTCATCTGCCTAAGTACTGAACTCAATTGTCAACCGTGTCAGAACACTGATAGAAACTGAGATGGAAATGCAATACAATGTACACAATCCTCTTACTTTCACAGTTTGTCGAAGTTGTTTCAGCTTATCTGTCTGCATAAGCCTACGAGTAAGGAATCCTTTTGCCACTGCAGTTACTTTGTTAAATTTTGCTTGTACTTCTGGACTGAAAACCTAGAAATAGTATAGACACAACAATTTAATAACCTGAACATTATACTCAAGACTGTTTTCTTATCTATTACAATGAATAGTTTGTACATATGAAATTCTTCTGTATGTGTTTGCTGTGTTGTTTAATATCTAATAAAAGCTAAGCTTCTGATGTATCACAAAATATTTATGGTTCACTTGTAGAACCTAAGATAATGTAGCTCTTTAAAAAAGATAGATTAGGGACTTCCCTGGCGGTCCAGTGGTTAATATTCTGTGCCTCCACTGCAGGGGGCCTGGGTTCAATCCCTGGTTAGGGAAACAAGATCCTGCATGCCAGATCCCACATGCCATATGGTACAGCCAAAAACAAATAAAATTAAAAAGACAGACAGACATGCATGCATATATCATTAAGTTTGCCCACCTGAGACCACTTAGTTTTGGCCCTTCCAAAAGGCCTTGTTACTGAGAGTTTGGTCAAGCCACTACTTGATGATCCCCAGAGGTAGAATGGTACTTCATTTGCAGAAGCAAAGCTATGTTGTAGGGCAGAACTTGTGAAACCTTGAGAAACATACACATAGTATTGTATTTGATGTCAAAACAATTAGAATACACAGAACATCCAAATAAACATGACACTCATTAAGAATAACAACTCCTCTGAAATTGATCCACATGAAGACTTAAAATATTTATGGACTTCAAGCTTATACACCAGATGGATCTTTTCAACACAAAGAGCATTTCAGGATAATTGAAGATAAGCTCTTATTGGGGCTGGGAAATGAGATGTAATTCAACATCACCCAGGAGATAGCAAACTGAGTTTTCCCTTGAAGAATATCACCTGCTGCATGAGTGAACAAAGACTGGGCTCTGAGTCAAATTTCCTGATATTTTCCTTGCTAAGGTGGCTTTTCTTCATGAACACCTGCTCACTGGTCTTTGCTGCTATCATTTCATTTTTCATCAATTAGTAAGCAGCTGGCAAATAGCAGCGGGTTGGACATGCGATGACTAATAGAAAGGAGGTACAATTTTAAAGTGTGCCAAACAAAATATCTTAGTATAAGATAATTTTCTTAAATGTTAAATGATTTTTTAATATTTACCAGAACTATTTGAATTCGAAGTATGGAGTGAGTCCACTTGAGACAGCACTGTGTCTAGTAAACCAGAGTCACTTATCTTTCTCCATCCAAAGTCCACAGCATTGCTAATGTCCAATTCAGAGGCTTCTGCTGTAATTATTGTCTTCTCTTTTAACATTTTCTCCTGTTCTTCTATGTCCTGCAGATTAAGTTTATTACAATGTGGTAGGCTCTTTTGTTTAATTACATCTCCAGAGTATCATTTTAGGCTTAGCTAAAAGTATGTATGATTATCAGCAAATTATTACTTTAGGTTTTCCTCCCTCAAATAAAATTGACAATTTGTTTAACTGATTCTAAAATGTAATAATCTTAAAACAAGTGTCCTTCCTCTTCTAATACACCCTTACAGAAGGCATATTTCAGCATCTACTTATAAAATACCTTTTAAAATATTAAAAATTTTGAATCAAGGATTCAATTAAGTATCCTTTTGATAAACTATGCATTTACTTTTAGATAAGCATCTAAATATTGTAACTCATACTTTGGCAATAAAAATACCATCCATGTAACAAAATCAATGACCCCCTTAGAGTAAGATACACATAAGTAACAATTACAAATATCCTCTACATGACCAAAATTCCACTCACCAGCCCTATATCTCTACATTTTAATTCCTCACCTTTTGCAGTCTTTCCTGTTCCCTTTCCTGCTCAGCTATGAGTAGTGATAACTGCTGGGCATGCTGTTCTTCTAGTCTCTTCCGCATTTCTTCAAAAGCTAGTATCTTGCTTTTTAGTATCTCCTCGCCTTCTGAAAAAAAAACATATCCCCTCAAATTTAGAAAATTTAGTAATATCTGATGATTTATACCATCAATTTAAATTACGCTTCTAACCAGAGAATATTCCTGGATCCAACATAGTACAATCAAGATACAGCCAGATCACCATTCTGAACCACATTCTCTTTTGTTCTCCTTTCATTTCAGATTACTAAAGGTCTGTATCTTATCACCCTCACCCAATTATTCAACAGATCCCTTCATGATCTGAACTGATGGAGACAAGACTGTATGTTCCATCCAGACTCTCCTTACTCCAATGAACTTCAAGATGTGGTTCTCGTGTGCACCTCACCTCCATTTATTCTCTTCACTCTTGTCCTTTTCCAGGGTCTCTAGTATTATAGCTTAGCCTGTGCTTTTTCTTTTAAATAAATGCTTTGATAGTGTAAAGCTACTCAGTATAAAGTTCCAAAAAAGATTAAATACTAAAATTCCATATAATTACTAAAAAATATATTAAATCAGTATGACTATGCAACTTACTGAACAGAAAGTGGTGAGATACTCTGAAATGTTGAAATACCAAGTATTACACAGACGTAGTACAGATATTCAGGGATCCACTGTAATTCCCCTAAATTCAAAGAATCCTTCTTTTCAAATACACAATGATTTTCATTGAAAATAATTATATTTGTCTTACTCCTGTAGTATTCCAATAATTTGTTCCTAAATCCATTTTATTCAGCTGTAACAATTGGCATTTGTACATGGGCAATTTTTTATAGGTTGACAGGGGGAGCTGGAAAAGCAGTAGAATAGTTAACTCTCAGCAAGAAAGGAAAAAGGCTCCCCACTTAACCACTCAGCCAATAGCAGGAGTCCGTTCAGCTCTACCTTAAAAACTTATAAATGAGTGCCTGTCCAGGGGCTCCCTCTTTGGGAGGTGTCCCAAGGTAGACAGCCAAGCTATGGGCAGCTCTCAGCACACTGTGCTGCCTCCCATGCCCACCACCACAACAACCCAGCTGCCTCCATGACCAGCCTGATCTCCCACACATGGCCTTCCTCTTATGCCAAAATTGCCACTTAGTTAGTCCCTGTACTTTTGGTATTCACCAAGACAGCCTTAGCCTGTTGTGTCATCTATTTAGAGAAGCCAAGCCAGCTTCTCAAGTATCAACTGTTTTCTTTATTAGAGTTCTGATAAAGCTGTACATGCATTAAAGGATCTGCCCCAATCCAACTCTATTTTTCTGAAAAACTTTGTTATTTTTAGTGTGCAATTTTACAGAATATAGTTTTTTTTCAGGAGGCTATATATCACATTAGTTAAAATGTCTGTGTCTAAAAAGTTAATTTACTTGATTTATAAGTCTTTACTATCAGTAATGAAGAATTATGAATCATAACAACAAAGTAAGGTGTAATAAGACTTGTTTTAACAAGTTGCTGTTAATATAACACTAGATGCAACAGAAATTTTGAAATAATTTTCACTACTAAATATACCGAGCCTTATCAGTGCTATTTTCTCTAATAATTTGATGTTAAAGTGTTTACTGAAGGGCCAACTTGTGGCTCAGACAGTAAACAATCTGCCTGCAAGACGGGAGACCCAAGTTCAATCACCGGGTCAGGAAGATCCCCTGGAGAAGGAAATGGCAATCCACTCCAGTATTCTTGCCTAGAGAATTCCATGATCAGAGGAGCCTGGTGGGATACAGTCCATATGGGGTCACGAAGATCAGAGACGACTGAGCAACTACACTTTCACTTTTCAAAGGGCCAACTGCATAAGCATCTCATTACAAATCAAAGGGCAAACTGGTGAAAATACTGGAAGGAATATTGGTGAAAATAAAGGAAGACATAACAGCAATACAATGGATTAAAACTATGAATGATGCTTCATGCAAGAACTTTTTCCTTCAGTCATTAACAATATTCTCTATTAATACTAAATGGACTGTGAAAGATTTATAATTTAAATAAGAAAATCCTTTAAGAAAGCCTATCAAGTGGCAATACACTGTAGCTAATTATGCTCTCTGATAAATGAAAGTAACCTGAACAGGTGAAGACAATTATTATTATTCTGCATATTGTCAATTAAAAGTATTAAAGATGCCATCTGTTTGGCAGATATTAAACACTTCAAAGCCTTCTTACCTTTGGAACTACTTTCTAACATCTTATTCTTGATGTAGACAGATCCTTTAGAATATCTTTTTTCTGGCAAATGTTGCCTTTCCTGTTCAGCTATTCCAGTTGTTACAACATAAGGGTAGTTTTCTTTTTGCAAATTATCAATATCTAAATCAAGTCTCCGTTTAACTTTCTCAAAACTGTTATCCAAAAATTGTTCTTTTCCACAGGACACTGTAGGGGTATCCATCTGCTGTCTGGTATTCTGGTTCTGCATCAGTAAAGGAGATGGGTTTTTTACATCGTAAGACTTATTCAGTTCCATCTGTAAGTTGCAGGAGTTTTTCTCTAACACATTGGTTGACTTGACTCCACTCACACTACCAAAGTTTTGACTCAGAACACACTCTCTGGTGGCATATGGCTCATGCAATCTTTCCCCTGCAGTACATGTACTGTCCACTCTGTGCGGTCCTCTCGCATCAGATATTAACTGACCTTCCATGATAGCAAGTCCATGAATAACTTTATTTTCTAATTGATTACCTGAAGGTTGACATACCTGATTTGATTTACCTAAAACCATTTCCTGCATGGCTTCTGTATTTTTGCTGACATAAACCTTACTTGAACAAACTCCTGATAAATCAACTGGTAACTTTGGCACAGTTTCAGGTACATTTGTTTTTTCATCAGTTTCTTGAACAACTAACTCTACTGCCTGTTCTTTCCCTTTAGGACTTAATTCTGAAGCATTTATTGGGTTATTTATAAGTATATGACATGCTGATGATGGCCTAGAACGCCTTCGATGCATTTTAGGACTTAGGCTTGGCTCTGGGCTAGGTATTTTGGCATACGAACCAGTAAGACTTTTGATAACATTATTTTCAGTAACAAAAGTGGGAATGCCTTGGAAATTAGAATCAGTCTCTAAAACAGTGGTATGGCCAGTTCGTATAGATATGTCCACTTTAGAAAAGTTACCTAAAACAGATGTATTCATGCTGCTTGCTTGAGTGAAAGCACCTTGGAGAAGAACATTTGATTTATTAAGGCTTGGTTTGTCAGGAATAACTGAACCACAGTGTTTGCCTATCAACGGGGACTTCTCCTTTCCATTGTCAGTCACTTTAACAGCATCATTTTCTTTGTCTGAATGACTCTCATTAACACTCCTCTTTACACTACTTCTCAGACTGCGTCTAGACTGCTCCCTTTCTATATATTCCTTTGACTTTTTCATCAGGTTCTGAAGACTCATTATGTAGGGATCCGGAGTAACTTCCTCCAAAAGTGATGGATCTTGTTCTTCATTTGTTGGAAAGAGAACATCAGAAGTAAGTGTCTCCTGTGCTGCTGTTGAGGAAGTCTTTAAAGAAGCTTCATTTTCTGCCTGGCTAATATTTGAACTATCACATTGCTTCAGATAACTCAATTCTTCCGAGTCCCTAGCTAAGTCTATTCTATTAGATTTAAATCGATCCTCATTATTCAATGGCAAAATTCCAGTTATCTTTTCAAACTTTGCTAAAGTAGAGTGTTCAGTAGGGCTTGGCAAGCTATTTGGAAGTGTAGCAGGAACATTCAAGTTTCTGACTTCTGAATTAGAGTAAACTGTTTCAGTCTCCCACTGATGAAAATCACTGGCATCAGGTGCTTTTCTAACCTGAAAAAGGAAATATAAAAATTAACATTTCATCACTACACAAAAAGCCTTTGATTTCATTGTTTTCTAAAGCAAAACTGAAACTGAAGATTCAGAATTCTAATATTTAAAAACACAAACAAAAGCTCAGATGACATTTTCCATGGTATTCTGTATCATATGGAGCACAAATTACTATAAAAAGCATCTACTGGTCATGCTGGACTATTTATTAAAAGATTATAAGAAAAAAAGTAACATCTAAATAATCTAATAAAATTATGAACGTATGTACACATCTATACACACACACATATATATTCATATACCAGTGTGCAATTTAATCTTGGAATAGAAGTATTTTCCATAACTTTCTTCTGGTTATATGTTATTAACATCACCAACTGCTTCTCCTATGAGAACTATCATCTAAGGATAACAATGTGTAAGATAAATAGCAAGTAATTAAATTCCTTACTTAAATGATTCCTCTTTAAGAAAGACTAACTTGCCCAGGATATTGATTAAGCAATATTAATCCAGTACCAAGACTCTTGCCTCCCATATGCTTGCTCCCAATTTTAACTAAAACCCTCTGTATGTTGAGACAAATTTGTGGTAAATGATAGCTCAGCTATGCAGTTTAATACTTGAAAAATAAAAACTTAAAACTCAATACATTAAAGCAAATTCCAATTTGATTAACTGATGACTACTTAAAACAACTGCCTGCGAATGAGTTTTTGAACAAGCAAAGTTAAAAACTTAATAAAAAAAAAAAACTTAAAGAGAACCATTGTATACACAAGATTCAACAGAAAAAAAAATAAAATTACATTTTGGATCTATTATTTTTAAGTAAAAAGTCAACTAGGATGTTTTCTAAAGATTCAGTTCAGTTGGCTCAGTTGGGTCCAACTCTTTGCAACCCCATGGACTGCAGCACACTAGGCTTCCCTGTCCATCACCAACTCCCGGAGCATAATTCTAAAGATTATACAAGCATACATGAAACTGGCAAAAATCATCACCATATTATCTTATGAATATAGACTCCAGAATCCTGAATTTTAAAAGATTTTTAAGCTGTTTTGTGTTTTTTTTTTCTCAGACAACATGGCACTCCTATTTTAGCTTACAAATCCCAAGACATGCAATTGTTTCCAGGTACTCTGCAATAAACAATACAATGAGATATACTTACAACTTCACAACTGAAATAAAATAAAAGGAATACATACTCAGGACACGTGTTCACAGGTTTAAGTAAAATTATTTCCTCAAAATAGCTAAACATTACACATCTGTGATATTCAGCACCCATCCTTTTTATACATCACTAATATAAGCCTTTGATTATACAATTTAAATAACAACAACAAAAACAATCTACCACAAAATCACAGATTTTACAGGTAAAACAGACCTTAGAAAGCTTCTTGTGTAAGATAAAATTTCTCTAACTGCATAATTAATTCATTACTCTATATTGTACATGCAGAGAAAGTTTTTAAACTCAACGATAATCCCATTAGTAATATATATGAATTGTTCCCTCAATGGACCAAGAATAATATGCTAGTTTTGTTCCAAAAATAGGAAATATGTAATAAATCAAAAACCCACCCTTGTTGTGCTACTCATTATAGTTTTTAAATTCAATATGAGGAGTAATTATACTTTACAAATTAAGATCAACTACCCACAGCGAAAGGAAGGTAGAGTTAGTGGGAAATATCATCTAGCATGAATTACATGAACCACAAACCTCTAAGATTATAAAAGAATTAAAAGATGTAACCAGAAAAACAGTGCTACATATGGCAGAAATTATTTAAATTACTCAGTTTTTCTTCTTAGTATGAAACGATCCAGAACTTAAAACCAATTGTTTATACAAATCTAAAGTAACTGCAAAAGGTAAAGATGTGTGGTTTAAATAGTTTCAATTTATATCTAAAATGCATCAAGAAAATTCTGTTATGTAATCTAAATTGCATTTGTATACCTAAGATCAGAATTTTCACCAAAAATATTGGAAGCTGTTATTTACTTTAGCAGAGAATGAGAATAAGATCACTGAGTCAATAGACTGATTAGTTCAGAGGTAAACTACAATGGCCAATTCTATCATTTTGTCACTGAGAATTCAATGTTTTTAGAGTCATAAGACACAGACAATAAGCAACTATACTCAGTGTGTGGGTCCACTGTCTAAATACCCTCTGATTCAAGTACTGAGCATCACTAACAAGCAAATGAATTTTCTTTAGAGTAACTGAAATGGAATATTGCAAATTACGAAGCTTCTCAAACACAACTGCATATTGGTAATTAACCACTAAAGCAAATATATTTCTGAAAAATATCATCAATGCTTACCTCATGATTTCTTAATTATAATTTAAAAGAGCTTATATTACACACCTGAACATTTTCAAGAATCTCTTGGACACGAGACAGTAAAGCTTTCTTCCTATTAACCTGCCTTCTTGCTTCGACATCAAGTGCTTTCTGCTTTTCTTGTTGCATTTCCTTTCTTTTCTCAATATTAAGCTGAAAAACATCATAAATATGTAATTACTTCTCTTAAATGTAAAAATATCATAAATTCAGGAAGTTCTGAACCAGAATGATTAAAGATGTGTGCAACAGGTAAAACTATCTACAGTGAAAGAAATCTGAACCATGGTTGGGGTTGATAACTGGGATGAAAGATGTGAGATCTTTCTGTGGTGATGAAAATGTTCTGTATTGGTGTGAGTTCTAAATGGATGCCATATATCAGAACTCAAAAAAAAAAAAGCTATGTCTCTCCTTTTGAAAAGGGTTAAGCATCTTTTAGGTATTTATAAGCCTTTCATTTATTTTTCTGTGAACATGTCTCTCCTTTTGAAAGGGTTAGGCATCTTTTAGATATTTATAAGCCTTTCTTTTATTTTTCTGTAAACAACCCTACTGATTCACGATTAAAAAAAAAAAAATTATTTAAAATCAAAGAACATTTACCAGTGGAGAAAGCACAGCCACTCCATGGAAGCGAATAAGTGAGATGCTTTCAGACTGGACAGGTAGAAAGCTCTCTGTGGATAATGATGCTTCTTGGATTCTGGACAGACTTTTCTCACAAAACTTCTCATACTCCTCCATCTTCCCACAATCACACTACAGCAGGGGAAAAAAGCCATTTTTAATGTGCTGATCTTAGTTTATTTGGCAAATCTGTAGGGCACTGAAATATTTCTAGAATTCACAATTTCTAGAACTGGGCTTCCCAGAATTGTTTTCCTGATCAGGAGCTAATTCTTGGGCACAAAAAAGACCTCAAGACCCTGCCCAATTAAGCCTGGCTTCATGTACTAAATATTTCTAAAGATTTATATATAGTCAATCTTTAAATGTGATTAATTTAGAAAGGCACAAAAAATTCAGCAATGAAACCTTCTGAAAAGAAACGCTATGCAACCTAACTAACTTTAGACTTTAAAACAATATTATCTTTTCTTCAGCAGGACTTATCTATACATCACAGGAAAAACTATATAATACAAAGGTAGGAATCCTTAGCAAAACAAAAAAGGGGGGTGGGGGCTAGATAAATAAGAAAGATATTTACTTTCAAAAATTCTTCTACCACAAAGTCCAGTCTATCACTTGCATATCTTTAAGAATATAATTTGACTCCATGATAACTGGCCAAATCAGAAGTGAAAAACAGAATCTATTGGCCCTCATATTAATTCTACTTTATAGTTGAAAAATGGAACCATCACCAAACTACTTACAACAATCAGTTCAGTAATTTCACAATTTCTGGAAAACTGTGATGGTGGCTATGAAAATATAAGGTAACCAGGAAGGATTAGCTAACAATTCATTCATCCAGCATGTGTTAAATATGTGATTGCCTGTTTTCACAGTATTATGTCTGGCATTGTTTCCTAAATAAGCAAGGGAAAGGAAAAGAGAGCTATCACTGGACTCATAACCAACAAGGATATGAATTGTGAAAACTGAAAAACTAATACGATAATATTCCTTTAAGTGTTCATTTTTAAACAATTAACAACAACAAAAAAAGAGGGAAGTGAAATTCAATTCATGACATGGGATATGCAAAGATGAAATAAGATACAATATGATACTGCCCTAAGCCTCAAGGCACTTAAAAATTTAGTACTATAACGTATCCGGAACAAACAATAGCACAAATGGAAATGAAGGAAAATCATATATGAAATTATGATTACATTATGAGAAAATAAGATCTATTGCTAGTTTTGACAAACTGGTAGTCTTATTAATAGCAAAACTTCTTCCTATCATCCCATCAATTCTAATTATTTCTATATTCATTTATGCAAATTGAGCTTAATTTCAAAGAAATGGTTCTCTAGCGTATAAATGAGATTATCTTGCAAACTTAAATTCATAAAACAAGAAAATAAAATACAAAACAGCTTACTGCATGATAACCAAAGCAGGCCTCATTTAGTCTAGGCTTCAACCCATATTATATATTAAAAATTAGAATAGGCAGAAGCTAAGATATGAGCAAGTTAAATGATCCCCTCTCTACTAAAATACTTCAAAAGAATTTTTAACACAACCCACGCATCCAGCATTACAAGAAACAAAAATAGATTATTCATACAATGAATGTAATATACTTCCAATGGATATACAAGCAAAGCATGGAAGGTCTGGGAAATTTAAGGAAATAAAATATCTTTATGGTAATAGCTTTATATTTCTTTCAACGTCATATAAATATGCCCCATTGCTACAGAAAGTTAAATTCACATCCCTTAAACAGTATATGTTTGCCATACACACTGCAGTCATACAGCAATATATTTTTATTACCGCATAACATGGCCTATAATAATGCATTAAACATCCAAATACAAGTCTAATATCATGATGATGAAAATAACCAAGTGACCCTACAGCATGAACCCTGCGTCATTCACTATCACACTATCCTGCTGTTTCCCAACTTTCATAGCACTTACCCCTATCTGAAATTATCTTGTTTATTTCCTTGGGTTTTGTCTGTCTTCCTCCACCAAAATGTAATCTCCATAAGCACAGGTACCTTCTCAGTCTTGCTCACCACTGAATCCCCATTACATAGGACAAAGTCTGTACACAGGAGGCACTTCATAAAAATATTGAATAAACAGAATAGTTAGCTCAAACAATAAAGTAAATCAGAAAAAAGAAGACAGTGGACTATACTGCAAAGAAGCTAGCAAGGAAGAATGGAATTTAGAGAATGGGAGTTTCATAGATGACCCTATTCCCAGAGAAAATGGTACCTCTAAACTGCAAATCAACCATTAAAAAATTGAGAGCCGGAATCCTATACAATTAAGCAACAGGGAACTCCGTTTCTCATGCCACAATTACCTCTGTCAACAGGGTTTTATTTTAAGGGAGCATTGATTACAAGGCCACTGCAACCACAAACCTACTGCCCCATACTTTATCACTAGGCATTACTGGTCCACTTGAATTAATAATTTGTTGGCTGCATCAAGTTCAGTCATGACCTGTCTTCTCCATTTAAACTAGGATCCTTCTCCAAATGAGCCTCTTTGCAAACCCCATAGACTCACAACTCTGATACCTGCTCATCAGTACTCCATCAGAAATGTCACTGAAGGAAATGTTAAAAGAACACAGAACACGTCCTGTTTACACATCCTAGCTACTTATTTACCCATCAGTCTTTTCAAAGGGGCAAAAAAAAAGGGGAAGCTTTCTTTTTCAGGCACACACGAGCTGTGTGTTCTTGGCAATTCACTTACCATCTCTATGCCTCAGTTCCTGTAAAATAGGTATAATCATAGTATCGCTTTGACGAGATTCTGTGTGGATTCATTAGTAGGACATGCAGAAAGCAACGAATGGGAGCAACTTTCATTAGGAAGAGAATGATGAAGACTATTTTTTTCCCACTAGTTTATGAATTCCTAGAGGGCAGTTGGTTTCTGATAAGATTCAAATTGAACTTAAAAACGTGGGGGTTGAAGAGGGAGGGGACATATGTATACCTATGGCTGATTCATGTTGAGGTTTGACAGAAAACAACAAAATTCTGTAAAGCAATTATCCTTCAATTAAAAACTAAATTTAAAAAAAAAAAAAAAACGCGGAAAGGGGGACCTCAGCTTCCTCATTTTGCTGCGTTTATACCCCTCCCCATTAAGTCAAACTCTAGGCGCCTGCCATTTGCTTAAACTAGGAGCAGGGAACTGGGGTTATAACCAGGTAGAAGCAAAGGGTGGAAACCACCTAGTAGCATGAGGGCCAATAAAGATAATTTGCTTTTTTATCCTTCTCCTTATGCCCCCAGAGAGTCACAAACGCAGGGTGAAGAATGCGCCTAGGCCCTTTAGCTGGTGATAACTGGCATTCAGAAATGGCCAGTGCACACCCTGGGACGCTCCCCTTGCCAAGGAAAAAAAAAAAAAATGGCCCAACCAGTTCTATCAACAGGAGATGGTTCCCCAGTTCTGGTCCGATTTTATTTACTGGGGACCCTCTGCCGTCTCCCCAGCGCTCCAAGCCCACCTTCCCCAGCTCCTCTGATAAAGCTCCATCCCGAGGACCCACCAGGCGGTGCCAGCATCTGAACATCACCTCCGCGACCGAAGCCGCCGGCCCCCGGGGCACCCGCCTCCACACAGCCTGAGTCTTTCCAGGGGCTCGAGGTCCGGAAGCCCCTGCGCTCGGGTTCCTTTCAGCTCCTCAGCGCGCCAATTCAGCCCGCCCTGCGGCCTCGCAGCCGAGACCCGCTGAGTCAAGCCCACTCTCAGGCACACACCTGTTCTCCCACGGCCCCGGCAGATTTCCTCCCCTAGCTCCTGGCCTTGGTAGGAAGCAAACTGCTCAATTGGTACTGACTGAAAACAGCTCCGTTCGCCGCCGCCTTCTCCTCCTCCTCCCCGCCATATTACGGTACTCTGGCGGCAACGCGGGCTCCTGGCAACCGCCGCCGCCACCGCCGCCGCAGCCGCACCCCCACCTCCGGACTCCACCTCTTAGGGCCGGAACTTCCGGTGGCTGCTTCCGGGTCCGTTGGCCCGGTTGGGCCTTCAGAAAACTACAATCCCCGAGCTGCTGTGCGCCCCTGGGTACGCGTCCCCGCCCAGCGTTAGAAGGCGTTTTTCTTACGGGAGGCGCGGTGCACGCCGGGAAGCGTAGTCCTCACTGACAGCTCTCAAATTTTATTTCGTTAGGAACTGAAGCCTCGAGAAATGTTCTTTGAAGCTGCTATTTTTCACTTATTTGTAAAGAGATAACTTCTTTCTGTACAATCGTTGGAATACATACAGTAGGCACTAAAATTTTTTTCTCTCTAAAATAAAAAAATTATTGAATCCTAGATGCCACAACTTTAAGCTTCAACACTTCCCTACTCTTGCAAATCACAGGGAAAATACCTCCAAGAAAGGAAGGCAGCAGGTTCAGAATGGCAGGAAAAGCTCAGAATGTTTTGCCAAAGTTCTCTGTCCAAACATATTGCCAGTTTTCTGTCAACTTAAAAAAAAACCATGAGAGTTGTAGGTTAAGTTTTATTTGGGACAAAAACGAGGACTATTACTCAGGAGACGACAGCAATTCAGATAGTTCTGAGAAACTGCCCCCAGAGAGGCAGAGAGAGGTCAGTATTACATACAATTTTAGCGAAAAGGGATATGTGAAGTCAAGCACACGTTTTGCCAGAGGCTTCCAGCTGGTCACGAGGAGCTGATGTCAACATTAATGATCTTAGTGCTTTTCTAGATAGGAGTAGATGTAAGAATTGGGCTCATAAAATCTGAAAATACCCAGTTTTTCCCGGAGCACAAAGTGCCTCATTCCTGATCTCCACCCTGAACTCCTTTCAGGATGTGTTGAAGGTCAGTGGCTTCAGTGGCTAATAATTTAATCCTTACAGAGGCAAAGGCAACTGCCAATTTTTGTTGGCATTTTCAAAATATGATTTAGCAGCTAGCTCCTTTCCTAAATTGGCCTTACCATCTGCCTCTCTTTACCCTTTTTCCCATGCCAATTTTCTCATGTATAAAAGATTTAAACATGCCTATCACAAGAGTAGTTGTAAGGAATACTTGAGATAATTCTTGCAGTTCCTTGTACAGAAGCCCCATCATCAGACCTTAGTAGGAGAAGAAGTCAGAGAAGGCAATGGCACCCCACTCCAGTACTCTTGCCTGGAAACTCCCATGGACGGAGGAGCCTGGTAGGCTGTAGTCCATGGGGTCGCTAGGAGTCAGACACGACTGAGTGACTTCACTTTCACTTTTCACTTTGATGCATTGGAGAAGGAAATGGCAACCCACTCCAGTGTTCTTGCCTGGAGAATCCCAGGGACGGCAGAGCCTGGTGGGCTGCCGTCTATGGGGTCACACAGAGTCAGACACGACTGAAGTGACTTAGCAGTTAGCAGGAGAAGAAGTACGGTTAGGAGGAGTAGCAGTAAAAATTTCATGGCATAAAACTGGGCAGCATGATGTTAGTCCTGACTCTGCCATTATCAGCTCATTTCATTTCACTTCTCCTGGCCTCAGTTTCCTCGTCTATCAAATGAAGGTGTTATTGAAATCCCTTCCAGCTTTATAATCTGATTATACCTGCTTTACAGTTTTGTTATTGTTCAGTCCTTGAATCCTGCCCAACTCTTTGCAGCCCCATGAACTGCAGCACACCAGGATCCTCTGTCCACCATCTCCCAGAGTTTGCTCAAATTCATGTTCATTGAATTGGTGATGCATATCTAACCATCTCATCTTCTGCTGCCCCCTTCTCCTTTTGCCTAGTCTTTCCCAGCACCAAAGACTTTTCCAGTGAGTCAGCTGTTTGCATCAGGTGGCCAAAAATTGGAGTTTCAGCTTCAGCATCAGTCCTTCCAATGAATATTCAGGCTTGATTTCCTTTTGGATTGACTGGTTTGATCTCCTTGCTGTCCAAGACACTCTCAAGAGTCTTTGCCAGCGCCACAGTTTGAAAGCATAAACTCTTAAGTGCTAAACCTTCTTTGTGAGAAGAAACTCTCACTTCTGTACACGACTATGGAAAAACCATAGCTTTGACTATTGAGACCTTTGTCAGCAAAGTGATGCCTCTGCTTTTTAATATACTGTCCAGGTTTGTCATAGTTTTCCTTCCAAGGAGCAAGAATCTTTTAATTTCATGGTTGCAGTCACCATGTGCAGTGATTTTGGAGCCCAAGAAAACAAAAATCTGCCGCAGTTTGTACTTTTTCTCCTTCTATTTGATTTCAAGTAATGGGAGTTGGTGATGGACAGGGAGGCTGGCGTGCTGCAATTCATGGGGTCTCAAAGAGTCGGACACGGCTGAGAGACTGAACTGAACTGAATGGGACCAGATGCCGTGATCTTAGTTTTTACAATGTTGAGTTTTAAGCCAACTTTTTTACTTTCCCTTTTTACTCTCTTAAGAGGCTCTTTAGTTCTTCTTCATTTTCTGCCATTAGAGTGGTATCATCTGCATATCTATTCAGAAAACGAAGATCATGGCATCCGGTCCCATCACTTCATGGGAAATAGATGGGGAAACAGTGGAAACAGCGGCAGACTTTATTTTTGAGGGCTCCAAAATCACTGCAGATGATGATTGCAGCCATGAAATTAAAAGACGCTTACTCCTTGGAAGGAAAGTTATGACCAACCTAGATAGCATATTCAAAAGCAGAAACATTACTTTGCCAACAAAGGTTCGTCTAGTCAAGGCTATGGTTTTTCCTGTGGTCACGTATGGATGTGAGAGTTGGACTGTGAAGAAGGCTGAGCACCGAAGAATTGATGCTTTTGAACTGTGGTGTTGGAGAAGACTCTTGAGAGTCCCTTGGACTGCAAGGAGATCCAACCAGTCCATTCTACAGGAGATCAGCCCTGGGATTTCTTTGGAAGGAATGATGCTAAAGCTGAAACTCCAGTACTTTGGCCACCTCATGAGAAGAGCTGACTCATTGGAAAAGACTCTGATGCTGGGAGGGATTGGGGGCAAGAGGAGAAGGGGATGACAGAGGATGAGATGGCTGGATGGCATCACTGACTCGATGGACGTGAGTCTGAGTGAACTCCGGGAGTTGGTGATGGACAGGGAGGCCTGGCGTATTGCGATTCATGGGGTCGCAAAGAGTCAGACACGACTGAGCGACTGATCTGATCTGATCTGAAGGTTGTTGATGTTTCTCCTGGTAATCTTGATCCCAGCTTGCGATTCATCCAGCCTGGCATTTTGCGTGATATACTTTACATATAAGTTAAATAAGGGTGACAGTATACAGCCTTGATGTACTCCTTTCCCAATTTGGAACCAGTCCGTTGTCCTATGTCCAGTTTTAACTGTTGTTTTTTGGCCTGCGTACAAGTTTCTCAAAGGACAGGTAAGATTTTCTGGTATTCCCACCTCTTTTAAGAATTTTCCACAGCTTATTGTGATCCACACAAAGGATTTAGCATAGTCAATGAAGCAGAAGTACATGGTTTTCTGGAACTGCCTTGCTTTCTCTATGATCCAACAGATGTTGACAATTTGCTCTCTGGTTCCTCTGCCTTTTCTAAGCCCAGTTTGTATATCTGGAAGTTCTCAGTTCACGTACTGCTGAAGCCTAGCTTGAAGGATTTTGAGCATAACCTTACGAGCATATGAAATGAGTGCAACTTTGCAGTAGTTTACTTTGCTATGTTCTTTTATTCCCTTTGAATCTGAAACATCCTTCTAAAGTCGACTGAATTCAGTCTCCAGAGAAAATACACAACTGAAGCTGTTGTGAGAATAAATAATACATAAAGCACTTGCAGGAATGGAACATATAACATGGTTATGTGCTCTATAAATGTTAGCTGTACACTCTATTATTTTCCTCCACGAGAATGTAAGCACCATTGAAAGCAAGGACCCTGCCGGTCCTGTTCACTTGCTGTTGCCCTGAGCATCTGGACTGGTGTTTGCATGAAGTGAAGTGAAAGTCACTCAGTCGTGTCTGGCTCTTTGCGACCCCATGGACTATGCAGTCCATGGAATTCTCCAAGGCCAGAGTGGGTAGCCTTTCCCTTCTCCAGGGGCTCTTCCCACCTTAGGGATGGAACCCAGGTCTCCCGCATTGCAGGCGGATTCTTTACCAGCTGAGTCACAAGGGAAGCCCCGGTGTTTGCATATCTTAAACTAATAGTCTAAGCGTCGTGCCCCTTCAAAGGAACCCTGGGCAGGTCCCTTGATGGCAAAATGGAGTCATTAAGATCTTTTCTAATCTTACGACCTTAAGACTGCTCTTATATCCCTCCCCTTCTTTCTAGTGTTTGAAAGCCTTGATAAAAGTCCGGACTGCAGATTAACCCCAAGCCACTTTGGAATGCCAGCCGGGAGACTGAGCTCGCCTCCGTTGCCTTGGCAGCGGCTCCGCCCAGAGCTGTGGATATCCTCGGCCCTGATTGGCTGGGCCTCGGTGTCCTTCTCCGGAAGTAGCGGCCGCCGCCATTGTGCGGCGCTGGTCCACTCAAAGGGTGCTGGCTGCAGCCGGCGCTTTGAGCTCTCGTCTTAGTTTCTCGTTCTCCTGTCCTGGGAGCCCGGCGGGTCCGGGCCTCCCATCTGTGCCGGTGCGGGCGCCGGCATGTGGCTGTGGGAGGAACAGGGGGGCCTCATGGGCCCCTTCTCCTTCCTGCTGCTGGTGCTGCTGCTGCTAACGCGCAGTCCCTTCAATGCCTGCCTCTTCACTGGCAGCCTCTACCTCCTGTTGCGCCTCTTCAGCTTTGAGCCAGTGCCCTCCCGCAGGGCTATGCAGGTGCTCAAGCCCCGGGACCGCGTTTCCGCTATCGCCCACCGCGGAGGCAGCCACGACGCTCCCGAGAACACGCTGGCGGCCATTCGGCAGGTGAGTCCCCCACGCCTCCCTCCCCTGCGCCCCTCCTGGGAGCTTGGACTTTTTGCCTGCCTTTCCGAAGGTTCCCCAGCCTCTTCATGATGGTCTTACCATTCCCCATTCGTCCACAAAGAATACATTCAAGTGGCCATCAATCCTTCTGAATGCCGGAAAATCTCCGGACTTCCAAGTATTTATGGAACACTGCAAATACCTGTGTATTTGCTATATGCCAGGTACTGAGGATGGTCATGAACAAGACAGAAGGGGTCCCTGCTTTCACAGAGCTTGGCGTTGGAGTAGGGGAGACAGGCCTTAAACAAGTAAGTACGTAAATGAGGTACTTTTAAGAGAGCAATGAGTGCAATGAAGAAGTAGGCTAGCGCAATAAGGAATGACTAGATGGAGAAGTCAGGCTACTGTAGACAGAAATCCTGTTGGAAAGTGACCTTTGAACTGAAACTGTAATTATGAAGAGCCACCCATGAATCTGGGGGAAAAGTGCTCCAGGAAATGGAAACAGCAAGTGCAAAGGTACTGAGGTGGGAATGATGTTAGGATCCTTGGGAACAGAATAGTATATGGCCTAACTTCAAGGGGCTAAACAGAGGTTGGTGTGTGAATGAAGCAGGAAATCTGGCCTGGTTAAGGAGAGTCTTGGTCAGTGGTTAGCTTATATATTCTAAGTGGATCACTTTCACAGGGGCTGTCTTTATTTGTCCTCCAAAGTATCCAGGTCTTCTCCTTATCAGGATCCCCATGGTCAGACAACCCTGGCAGCAGATCGCCTGATGATTTCTGCCTTTCCTTTTCTCTTGGCAGTCTCCAGACTTCATCATAATGATAACTTGCTTAGTAAGAGAGCTTTGCAGTTGTCTAGGCACTGTTGCATCTGTGAAATTATATCTGATCCTCTCATTTCTCTGAAACATTTTAACATTGAGTCAGGAAAACTGGCTCAAACACACACAACTCTTTCTCGAATTCAGCCTTTGATTCTGTTAGCTCAGCTTCTCTATACACCGGTGCCAAGTGAAATCTCAGAGACAGAGTTTTGGGTGAAGTAGAAAGAGAAAGGGAGCCATAGTGGGCTAATGCCCTCAAAACCATGTGTCCCCACTTTGGGAAGATAGTGAGAAGTTTTATAGTAATTGTTCAAAGAGGGCATGATCAGCTCGTGGACATTCTTCTGATGGGTTGGTGGTGAGGTAAGTGGGAGTCAGCATCTTCAACCTTCAGGTCCAACTGGTCTGGGGTCTACATGCTTCTGGGCAGCGTACTGTCATTAATCATAAATTCTCCCACCTGGAGGGGGTTTCAGTACCTGTAAATAGCTCAAAGATATTGCTGTGTTTATCTGTTGATAGGGAAACAGGACCTTGCCCCAAGACTTCTCTTGACTGTTTCCCCCTGGTCTCACATCCACTCCCTTCCCTGATTAACAACTGCTTGAATCTGCCCTTTGGAACTCGGGGAAGGTCACGGAGGCAGACTGAAAGCTGTTTCCTGGAATACAAGAAGTGGGGGGACTCAGATAAGTCTTTGTGCCCACGAGCTCCACAGGGCCCTGCGTGGTATCACCTTCTGATTCCAAGCCCCAGTGCTCTTTGTTGTAGATTAGAATATCCATGTTCCAGGATGTTGAATTTGGACTGACCTTTCTTTGTCCAGCTAGGGGACAGACAGTTTTGTGTGGTGAGCGAGTTGCTTAAGTGCTCTGTGTCCCAGTCAGAGTCACGGGTAGGATGTAGCAAGCATAGCATACCTCGCCTAACTCTGATCCTAGCTCTGACCTTAGTTTCCTCATTTGTCAAGTGGGAATGATGTTAATATCCGCCTAATCAGTTGTGATTCAGTAAAGTAGTCGACATAAAGTGCTCGGCCCAAGATAAGATTCCACAAATGTTAGCTCTTTGGACCAAGAATCTAAAGACAGAGTAAAGGTAAAAAGTTTTAAGTCTGAAGAAGGAAGAGGGTCAGAAGGCAGTTTTAATTTGGTGAAGGGCATCTGTTTATAAACCAAGTTAGGTCTCTTATGCTTCTTTCCCTTTAGTTCTTTGTGACAGAAGGGAGACAGAGCAGCTCTTTTAGCATTCTGCTTAAAAATAAGTCTAAAAACATAAAGAACAAACTAAAACAATTAAAAAAAACAAGCAAAAATAATTAAAAAGAAATAACAGATTTTGGGGCACAGTGGGAGAAGGAGAAGGTGGATGATTTGAGAAAATAGCATTGAAACATATACATTGCCATATGTGAAATAGAAGGCCAGTGGGAGGTTGATGTATGATGCAGGGAACCCAAAGCCAGAGCTCTAACAACCTGTAAGGATGAGGTGGGGAGTGAGGTGGGAGAGGCGTTCAGCAGGGAGGGGACACGTGTGTACCTGTGGCCAGTTCATGGTAATGTATGGCAAAAACCATCACAATATTGTAAAGTAATTATTCTCCAATTGAAATAAATTTCAAAAATAAGTCTAAAGATGGTGAAGGATGTATTTCTCATTCTAAACAAACTGAAAGGTTGGATGAAGTAACATAACTACACAGGAGATAAAATTGTCATGAAAAGGAATAATTACTATAGAAAAAAAAATAATCGTTAACAGGCTTTCATTTCAACTTACCTTTATGTAAATTGCCTTAAAGCATGTTGTTGTTCAGTCGCCAAGTCATAGCTGACTCTTCACAACCCCATGGACTACAGCACACCAGGCTTCCCTGTCCCTCACCATCTCCCGGAGTTTGCCCAAGTTCATGTCCATGCCTTAAAGTATAACTCAGTGTTAGTTGAGCACAGAAGGTATTCATAAATATTTACCAATGGATGTCATGGTTTGGCCAGTAACATGTCAACTAAATATAAACCATATTAAATGTGGAAATATGTGTATGCAAAATACACATACATGGATAGGGTGTCATATCCTGTTGTGTTGCAAGGGAATTACAGCTAAATTCCATTCATACCTTATGTGTTTAAGTTGAACATGTCTTTATGTAATTATAATTAAATAACATTGTTCCAAGCTGATTCCTGGTTTAAGAGGCAATGAGATGTCACGTAGCTTGAGGTCATTGTCAGTGAACTGTTTAGCCGCGATAGAATTTAGCTGCTGAAGACAGCTACTACAGACTGCAGAAGACATCCCTCTTGACTTCAAAAGAAGTATGTAGTTTATTCCCTTCAGGATTGTTTTTTGTTCTGTTCTTCCTCCCTGTGCTTGTTTGCAGCTCATAATTTATATTAAACATTCCAATATGTAAAAATTCAGGGAAGACATTTTGACAGTGGTAGAATTTCTGGTAGGTTATAGAATAGCTAGAGAAGGAGAAACTTGAGAGAGGTGAAATGAATGCATTCCAGAAAGATTCACAATTACAACCAGTGACTGAAGCATGAAATTAAACCTGCAGTTCAGTCTCCACAGAGGGACCAGAGTGAAGCTTTAAAAGTATAATTCAAATTAAATCCTGCCAGTTTTGAAAACCCTCCAGTTGTCTTTCTATTGCACTTAGGTAAAATCAAAACAACTTTGTATTTCGGACCTTTCTGGTTAAACTACCTTGGGTGTTTATTAATGATGCTTTTAGCTTCATGCAATAGAAAGTCTAACTTCAAATATTTCAAACAATAAGCGGACTTTATTCCATAAGAGGTACGTCTGGGAGAGAGAACTTCTAGGATGGTTTATTCAGCTGTGCAGTTTGTGATTGTGGAGGACTCAGTTTCTAGCTCTGTCTGCTCTGCCACCTGTAGCATATTTGTACTATATTGATAGCCCTCATTGTATTGATAGTTGCCAGGTGACCATTGCAACCCCAGGCCTCATATTCTTATGGATCACCATCTGACCTCAAGAAAAGACTGCACTCCCTCTTGCATAAGTCTTTCCAGAAGTCAGTCACTCTCTGTCAGTCTTTCTGTCTCCCACACGCGCGCACACACACCCGAGGAGGGATTGGTAATAGCAGGGAAGAAGAAGAGGAACAGATCCCTGTAGGCAGTCGGTACTTTGTGGCTCCTTTCTACCTTGTGGCGTTTGTATCATACTCGCCATTTCTTTTACTTAGAAAACTTTTCCTGGATCTTTGTATTGTTGACTTTTATCACTAAAGTCTCAGCTCAGATGTCATATTCTTTTTTTTCTTAATTTATCTATTTTTAATTGAAGGATAATTGCTTTACAATATTGTGTGAGTTTCTGCCATACATCAACATGAATCAACCATAGGTATACACATGTCCCCTCCCTCTTGAACATCCCTCCCACCTCCCATCCCATCCCACCCCTCTAGGTTGTCACAGAGCCCTGGTTGGAGTTCCAGAGTCATACAGCAAATTCCCATTGGCTATCGATTTTACATATGGTAGTGTATATATTTCCATGCTACTCTCTCCATTCATCCCACCCTCTTCCTTTCCCCAACTACCCAGAGTGTCCATAAGTCTCTTCTCTGTGTCTGCATCTCCATTGCTGCCCTGCAAATAGGTTCATCTGTACCATTTTTCTAGTTTCCACATATATATATATTAATATATGATATTTGCTTTTCTCTTTCTGACTTGGTTTGAGGTGGGAACCCTCAACTGGAATACCAACCCCCATCGAGAATAACAACTTTCTGCCTTCTGCCTGTTATCTTGCTTAAACAGCTTTTGCTCACCCCTCAACACCTCTGCTTCTGTAATCTTGCTTGCTCATTGCTTGCCTGGGGCGGGGCCCAGGTTGGGGTGGGCGTGGGGGGAGGCTGAGCTGCTTGAGAGGGAAAGTCCTAAAGACAACTTTCTGCCTTCTGCCTGTTATCTTGCTTAAACAGCTTTTGCTCACCACTCACCACCTCTACTTCTGTAATCTTGCTTGCCCATTGCTTCTGCCTGGGGTGGAGCCCAGGGTTGGGGGGAACAGGGGAGCAGGCGGGGGTGGGGGGAGTTTAGAGGTGACTGCTGAGCCCGCACTGGTGCTGAATAAACCCTGTTCTTCATCTCCAAGTGCCACTTGTCTCTTTCCCCCACCACAGTTTCTGTAACAGCTTCATTTTGTATAACAGGCTCTAGGTTCATCCACCTCATTAGCACTGACTCACATCATTTCTTTTCTGGCTTAGCAGTAGTCCGTTGTATATATCTACCACAGCTTCTTTATCCGTTCATCTGTCAGTGGACATCTAGGTTGCTTCTGTGTCCTAGTACTCCTAGTAAATAGTACTGCAGTGAAGTTTGGGGTACATGTATTTTTTTCAGTTATGGTTTTCTCAGGGAATAGGCCCAGTAGTGGGATAATTGGGTCATATAGTAGTTTTATTCCTAGTTTTTTAAGGAATCTCCATGCTGTCTTCCATTTTGGCTGTAATCAGTTTACATTTCCCACCAGTAGTGCAAGAGAGTTCCCTTATCTCCACACCCTCTCCAGCATTTATTGTTTGTAGATTTTTTTGATGATGGCCATTCTGACCTTGGAAGGTGATGTCTCATTGTAGTTTTGATTTGCATTTCTCTAATAGTGAGTGATGTTCAGCATCTTTTCTTGTGTTTAATTGCCAGCAGTTCGTCTTCTCTGGAGAAATGTCTGTTTAGGGCCTTTGCCCGTTTTTGATTGGGTTGTTTTTCTGGTATTGAGTTGCATGAGCTGCTTGTCTGTTTTGGAAATTAATCCTTTGTCAGTTGTTTCATTTGCTGTTATTTTTTCTCATTCTGAGGAGTCTTTTCACCTTGTTTATAGTTTCCTTTGCTGTGTAAAAGCTTTTAAGTTTCACTAGGTCCCACCTGTTTATTTCTGTTTTTATTTCCATTACTATAGAAGGTGGATCATAGAAGATCCTGCTGTTATTTATGTCATAGAATGTTTTGCCTGTGAGTTTTATAGTCTCTGATCGTACATTTAGGTCTTTAATCCATTTTGATTTATCTAGTTTCATTCTTTTGCATGTAGCTGTCTAGTTTTCCCAGTACCACTTATTGAAGAGACTGTCTTTGCCCCATTGTATGTTCTCGCCTCCTTTGTCAAAGATAAGATGCCTATAGGTGTGTGGGTTTATCTCTGGGCTTTCTGTCTTGTTCTCAGATACCATATTCTTAAACAGGCCTTCCCTGATTGTCTTGTCTAGTGACTCCTGCCTGCCTTAACTCTCACATTACCCTCCATTTTCTTTTTCAAACTTTTATCACTACCATAGGACATGTAACATGTTGATAATCTCTTTCTCCCCACTAAAATGTAAGATCCGTGTTCCTTTTTTTCATTGCTCACCAATCTCACTACCTAGAATAGTGCCTGATACGTAGTAGGCACTCGATAAATATTGACATTTGTTGGAAGAATTGTGGTATACAAGTAGCCCATCAGAAAAGATAATCAACAGAGTCAGCCATCAGAAAAATGCAAATCAAAACCACAGTGAAATACTACTTCACACACCCTTTGTTGTCGTTCAGTCGCCAAGTCATGTCCAACTCTTTGTGGCCCCATAGACTGCAGCATACCAGGCTTCTCTGTCCCTCACCATCTGGAGATGGCCATTGAATCGGTGATGCCATCCAACCATCTCATCCCCTGTTGCCCTCTCTTCCTTCTGCCATCAGTCTTTGCCAGCATCAGGGTCTTTTTCAGTGAGTCAGCTGTTGGTGTCAGATGACCAAAATACTGGAGTTTCAGCTTCAGTATCTCCTTCCAGTGAGTATTCAGGGTTGATTTCCTTTAAGATCAACTGGTTTGATCTCCTTGCTGTCCAAGGGACTCTCAAGTGTCTTCTCCAGCACCACAGTTCGAAAGCATCTTCGGTGCTCTGCCTTCTTTATGACCCAGCTCTCGCATCCATACGTGACTCCTGGAAAGACCATAGCCTTGACTATACGGACCTTTGTTGGCAAAGTGATGCCTTTGCTTTTTATTAACACACTGTCTGGGTCTGTCATAGCTTTCTTGCCAAGAAGCAATCGTCTTCTAACTTCCTGTCTACAGTCACCATCCGCAGTGATTTTAGAGCTCAAGAAGAGGAAATTTGTCGCTGCTTCCACCTTTTCCCCTTCTATTTGTCATGAAGTGATGGGACCTGATGCCATGATCTTAGTTTTTTTAATACTGAGTTTTAAGCCAGACTTTTCACTCTCCCCTTTCACTTTCATCAAGAGGCTCTTTAGTTCCTCTTCGCTTTCTGCCATTAGAGTGGTGTCATCTGCATATCCAAGGTTATTGATATTTCTCCCAGCAATCTTGATTCCAGCTTGTGCTTCTTCTAGCCCAGCATTTCTCATGATTTAACTTATATACTCTGCATATAAGTTAAATAAGTTATATGTTATTTAAACTTATTTATAAATAAGTTAAATAAGTTATTTATAAATAACTTATAAATAAGTTAAATAAGTTATTTATAAATAACTTACTTATAAATAAGTTAAATAAGTTATATATTATTTAAATAAGTTAAATAATAAGGCTGTACAATATACAGCCTTGATGTACTCCTTTCCCTATTTGGAACCAGTTTGTTGTTCCATGTCCAGTTCTAACTGTTGCTTCCTGACCTGCATACAGAATTCTCAGGGGGCAGGTAAGGTGGTCTGGTATTCCCGTCTCTTCAAGAATTTTCCAGTTTGCTGTGATCCACACAGTCAAAGGCTTGAGTGTAGTCAGTGAAGCAAGAGTAGATGTTTTTTTGGAACTCCCTTGCTTTTTCAGTGACCCAGCGGATGTCAGCAACTTGATTTCTGGTTCCTCTGCGTTTTCTAAATCCGGAGTGTGTATCTGGAAGTTCTCTGTCCACATACTGCTGAAGCCTAGCTTGAAAGATTTTAAGCATAATCTTGCTAGCATGTGAAATGAGTGCAATTGTAGGGTAATTTGAACATTCTTTGGCTTTGCCTTTCTTTGGAATTGGATTGAAAACTGACCTTTTCCTGTCCTGTGGCCACTACTGGGTTTTCCAAATTTGCTAACATATTGAGTGCAGCACTTTAATAGCATCATCTTTTAGGATTATTTATTTATTTATTTGCTTTGCAAACTTCTAATTTGTAGTAGCAGAATTATGTATTCATAGAAGCCAATATTACAAAACAGCCCTCCTGGCTTAACCTTCCCCACCCCGCCTTGCTGTGAACCACAACTTGAAAACCAGAGGCGGCTTCACCTCCTAGGTCCTTCCAGCTCTAACTTTCTACAGTATAGTCTTCCCCTTCAGAAGTTATCGTGGACCGTTCAAAACAAGTAAACCGAAGGCAGTGAGTGAGTGAGTGACGTTGCTCAGTCGTGTCCGATTCTTTGTGACCCCATGGACTGTAGCCTACCACACTCCTCTGTCCATGGGATTTTCCAGGCAAGAGTACTGGAGTGGGTTGCCATTTCCTTCTCCAGCAGATCTTCCAAACCCAGGGATTGAACCCGGGTCTTCCACATTGTAAGCAGACGCTTTACTATCTGAGCTACCAGGTATCATCTAAAAAGAGTCAGTTCAGACACCATTGTTTCAAGAAGGCAAATGGAAAATCAGCAGCAGGTCCCACTGGAATCTTTCAGTGACCAAGAGTTTCATTTCTAGTAAAAAATTATAGAAACAGTAGGTGTTCTCAGAGGACCTGTGGTTTGGTTCTGGACCTCCCCATGGAACCAATTGGTGTCCCTGAGGGTGAGGAGGGCAGAGGACTCTGCTCAGAGCCTCTGTGAGCTCACCCACAAGTTTCTGATCTCCAGTTCCAGCTGTTTGGCCTGGACCTTGTCCTGTGTCAGGAGCTTCCAGAGCCTTTGGATCTCATCTTAAAGCCAATAGAATATCTGCAGCAGCCCGTTCTCTGTCTCTGGTGGGGGGCATTCGAAGATGTCAAAGCCATCTGTGAGCCAGGTTTTCTTCTCCAGTGTGTGTTCTGCCGCCCACCTTGGCACCTTCTCCTCTAGCAGGGAGAAGGGCCTCCGGCCATCCTCTGCAACCAGCCTTTCTGTCTGGTTGAAGAGGCGAGGTGGGGGCCATGGGGACAGAGAGGGGTCTCTCTGAGGGCAGAGGCTGTGGGCTCATCAGCTCTGCACCAGGCCTAAGGGACATCAGGACGGATTCTATTCATCCCGCTGAGCCACTCCTGGGCTGTCAGAGAGGGCTGGGCACTGGCCGTAGGCGGGTAGATGTCCTCTTGGTAGGATTCTGACTGCCTGCATACAATCATGGATCCGGGCTCGATGAGGCTTTTGGTTGTGATCAGCTTGTAGAAACGGAAGATCTCACAGGAGGACACGTCGAGACCTCTCTTTGGCACAACCCTGACCCCCTTCTGTGGGTTATGGAGTGGTATTCCATTGGGTAGTTCAGGTGAGGTTTGTTGGCACTGATCTCATAGTAGCGGATGTTTCTCTCTCCCTTACCCACCACCTAGAGCATGTTGGTGTCCGCGTCATAGAAGGGAAACAGCGCGGCCGAGGAGCCGTCGAGGTCCTCTTCTGTGACAGGCACAGAGAGGTCGTCCTGGTCCCATCGGGCCATCTGCCAGTTATTCCCTCGGGATGTGCCTGTGGACAGCAGCTTCTTCAGGTTCCCCAGAAACAGCACTTTGTTGGCCCGGTGCCCTTTATAGTTGGCTTCCTGGAGGATGGCCCCTGCTCAGGGGTCCTGAACCCGAATCTTGCTGTCTTTATAGGCAGTGGCCAGCAGGCTGCCATTAGTGTTGAAGGACATGCAGAGGATCACGTCTTGGTGACAGTTACTTGTCTTCATGGGGCTCATGATTACAGACTTCTTTGAATCCAGGTTCCAGACCATCATCTTGTAGTCGTAGCCAGAGCTGAAGAGGATGTTGGCAGCCATGGGGTGCCACTCCACCAGGCCCTCTCTGCAGGCGTGGCCCACCAGCTCCTTCCTGAAGGCTGTGAGGTTCTTGGTCAGCAGCCATTTGGAGATGCCCCAGATTTTAGTCGTGGCATCTTCAGAACAGGAGGTGATCTCAAAATCATTGAAAGGGTTCCATCTGACATCTAAGACATTCCCTCTGTGCCCGCAGACCTTCAGGTAGTCAGGGTCCAACTTTCCTGTCCGGTGCAAAGGGATGACGAGGAAGGCACCCCCACCAGTACACTCAGTCACGACTGCAATGAAATTGGGGTTCACAGCACAGAAATGATTGTCTGGGACGCTGTGGGTGATGGGCACAGAGTCGTAGCAGTTCTTGTTGGCTGGTTTGCCAAAGATGTGGCGGAACTTGGAGCTCCGGTACTGGGGGTGCTGTGACATCTTAAAGTCGCTCCAGTGCCTCACAGCTGCCACTCCCATCTTTTAGGATTTTAAATAGCTCTGCTGGAATCCCATCACCTCCACTAGCTTTATTGGCAGCAGTGCTTCCTCAGGCCCGCTTGACTTCATGCTCCAGGATGTGTGGCTCTGGGTGAGTGACCACACCATCGTGGTTATCTGGGTCATTACGATCTTTTTTGTACAGTTCTTCTTTGTATTCTTTCCATTTCTTCTTGGTCTCATCTGCTTCTGTTAGGTCTTGACTGTTTCTGTCCTTTATTGTGCCCATCTTTGGATGAAATACTCCTTGGATTTTTCCAGTTTTCTTGAAGAAATCTCTGGTGTTTCCCCTTCTGTTGTTTTCCTGTCTTTCTTTGCATCGTTCATGGAAGAATGCCTTCTTGTGTCTCCTTGCTATTCTCTGGAACTCTGAATTTAGTTGGGTGTACCTTTCCCTGTCATACCCACTAGGACAGGTATAAGCAAAAAGACAAGAAGTATTGACAAGATTATGGAGAAGTTGGAACCTTCATACACTGATGATGGGAAACTAGTCTGGCAGTTCCTCAGAAAGTTAAGTATAGAATTACCATATGAAGCAGCGGTCCCACTCCTAGGTATATATTCAAAAGAGTTGAAAACATGCACCGTGTAAAAATGTGCATCATACAAGAATGTTCACACACACAAAAAATGTTCACAGCATTATTCATAATAGCAAAAAAATGGAAACAACAGAAATGTCCATCAGCTGATGAAAGGGTGAATAAAATGTGCTGTATCCACACAATGGAATATTGTTTCACAGGGAAAAGGAATGAAGTCCTCATACACTTATAACATTAATGAACCTTGAAAACAGTATGCTAAGTATAAGAACCTAGTCACAGAATATTGCATATTTTAGAATTCTATATTTAGAAAATGTCTAGAGTAGGCAAAGCCACAGAGAGAGAAGTAGATTAGTAGTTGCCAGGGACTGGGAGGGTTGGAGAGGGAAGTAGGGACTGACTGCTAATGGGTATGGTTTATTTTTTAGCAGGGGTGATGAGGAAGTTTGGAAATTCATTGTGGTGATGGTGGCACAATTGCAAATATGCTTTTAAAAATTGAATTGTATACTTTAAATGGATTAATTTTATGGTATGTGAATAGTATCTCAAAAGCCATATGAATATTGATGACTGGAACTTCCTTGGCAGTCCAGTGGTTAAGACTTCAGGCTTCCAACACAGGACGTTGGGGAACTAAGATCCCACAAGCTGCACAGCATGGTCAATAAATAGATACAATGACTTTATTAAAGCAGATACTTTAAAGTCAGTTTTGTCGAAGTATAATTTATATACAATTAAAGGTGTATTTCAGTATACACTTCTATGACTTCTGATAAACATATAGCTGGGCAGGCACCACTTCGTTTCATTTCCATCACCCTAGAATGTCCATATGTGTTCTCTTTGGAGTCAGCCTCTACTCCTGCCTCTGCCCTAAGGCAATCATTGATCTGATTTCTGTTACTATACTGTGCTATACTATTCTATTATTAATTGTTATTGCTAAAATACAAGAATTTGTATTATATGGTTATTTATCAGTTACTATACTACACTGTACTAGTCTCTCACCGTTGTTATTTTTTGTGTGGTAGCCAAATAAAAATGCCCGTAATGAATAAAAGTATAATTGAACCTAATTACTAGCCTCAAAGAATGAGGTTAACATTTGTGTTACAGTGAGAGAGATGCACTGTGAATACTGGAAATGTGTTCTTGTTTTATGTTATAAAATATGTAACCAGTGTTGATTTACCAGTGCATAATAAATATCTTTAACTTAGAAAAGGTACACTTTTATAAAAAGATATACCTTTAATTAGTGTACACTTCGTGGGGAAACAGTGGAAACAATGTCAGACTTTATTTTTTGGGGCTCCAAAATCACTGCAGATGGTGACTGCAGCCATGAAATTAAAAGACGCTTACTCCTTGGAAGGAAAGTTATGACCAACCTAGATAGCATATTGAAAAGCAGAGACATTACTTTGCTAACAAAGGTCCGTCTAGTCAAGGCTATGGTTTTTCCAGTGGTCATGTGTGGATGTGAGAGTTGGACTGTGAAGAAAGCTGAGCGCAGAATTTTGAACTGTGGTGTTGGAGAAGACTCTTGAGAGTCCCTTGGACTGCAAGGAGATCCAACCAGTCCATTCTGAAGGAGATCAGCCCTGGGATTTCTTTGGAAGGAATGATGCTAAAGCGAAACTCCAGTACTTTGGCCACCTGATGCGAAGAGCTGACTCATTGGAAAAGACTCTGATGCTGGGAGGGATTGGGGGCAGGAGGAAAAGGGGATGACAGAGGATGAGATGTCTGGATGGCATCACTGACTTAATTGGCGTGAGTTTGAGTGAACTCCGGGAGTTGGTGATGGACAGGGAGGCCTGGTGTGCTGTGATTCTTGGGGTCGCAGAGTCAGACACGACTGAGCAACTGAACTGAACTGAACTGAAGCATTACATCTTAAATAATGATTTTTTCGCTGAGGCATAAGTGTTTTTCTAGTCATAATAGCTTTTATTGAGTGCTGTCTCTGAGCCAGGCACCAAGCTTGGTTATTTACATGCATTATTTCTAAATTCTCAGAACAACTCTTAAGATCCTTAGAAAAGCATCATCATGAAAATGATGAAACAGGCCAGAGTAATGTAAGTAATTAGATGACATAGCCAGTTAGTGTTGGGATTGGAATTTTTAGAGTGGGAAAACTTAGTAATATATGTGAAAATCAACCTTTGAAGCCTAAAAAAAATAACAGTTATTTATCTTTCTAAGTGAGGTTAAGAAAGGATTTAAGTAAAATAGACAAATCTCCACCTATAAAGGACATAATAAATTTGACTGTATTACAACTATAGTCATTAAAAAGAACATCATAACCATAGCTAATATTTATTGAACGTCTACTATGCACTACTGCAGCGCCATATATTTTTATTTATACTTAAGTGTGTAGTAAATATATAAAGACCTATAAGGGATTGATATGGAAATAATGCACATCCACTTGGCAGTTACCTTTTGAGAAAAAGAGGGTAGAAATTTAGCTGTGAAAGTGAAGTCGCTCAGTCGTGTCCGACTCTTTGTGACCCCATGGACTGTAGCTACCAGGCTCCTCTGTCCATGGGATTTTCCAGGCGAGAGTACTTGAGTGGGTTGCCTAGTTGTATCTGTAGTGTGATAGTAAGGTCATGTGGTTAAGAGTGTAGCCTCGGGACTTTGC
This sequence comes from Bos grunniens, assembly GCF_055505025.1. Taxonomy (NCBI): domain Eukaryota; kingdom Metazoa; phylum Chordata; class Mammalia; order Artiodactyla; family Bovidae; genus Bos; species Bos grunniens. The sequence goes on from NC_141189.1 coordinate 25,679,365, forward strand.
TGGTAGTCCAGTGGTTAAGATTCCATGCTCCCAATTCAAGGGGCTCAGGTTCAATCCTTGGTCAGGAAACTAGATCCCACATGCCTCACAGCTAAGAGTTAACATTGCCACAGTGAAGATGAAGATTCCATGTGCCACACCTAAGACCTGGTGGAGTCAAATAAGTAAATAAATATTTTTTCAAAAGAAAGAAAGTGCAGCCTCTACCACATCCTTGTTTGTGTAACCCAGAGCAAGTTTCTTAATATCTGTCAGTTTTCCTCATCTGAAAATGAGTCTATTAATCAGTTCAGTTGCTCAGTCGTGTCTGACTCTTTGCGACCCCACGGATTGCAGCACGCCAGGCTTCCTTGTCCATTAGCAATTCCCAGAGCTTGCACAAACTCATGTCCACCAAGTGATGGTCTCCAGCCATCTCATCCTCTGTCGTCCCCTTCTACTCCTGCGTTCAGTCTTTCCCAGCATCAGGGTCTTTTCCAGTTAGTCAGTTCTTTGCATCAGGTGGCTAAGGTATTGAAGTTTCAGCTTCAGCATCAATCCTTCCAGTGAATATTCAGGGTTGATTTCCTTTAGGATTGACTGGTTGGATCTCCTTGCAGTCCGAGGGACTCTCAAGAGTCTTCTCCAACACCACAGTTCAAAAGCATCACTTCTTCAGCACTTAGCTTTCTTTATGGTCCAACTCTCATATCCATACATGACTACTGGAAAAACCATAGCTTTGACTATACGGACCTTTGTCAGCATAGTAATGTCTCTGCTTTTTAATATGCTGTCTAGGTTTGTCATAGCTTTTCTTGCAAGGAGCAAGCATCTTTTAATTTCATGGCTGCAGTCACCATCTGCAGTGATTTTGAAGCCCAAGAAAGTAAAGTCTGTCACTGTTTCCATTGTTTCCCCATCTTTGCCATGAAGTGATGGGACCGGATGCCATGATCTTAGTTTCTTGAATGTTGAGTTTTACGCCAGCTTTTTCACTCTCCTCTTTCACTTTCATCAAGAGGTTCTTTAGTTCCTCTTCAGTTAACGCCATAAGGGTGTCATCCGCATATCTGAGGTTACTGATGCTTCCCCCGGCGGTCTTGATTCCTGTTTGTGCTTCATCCAGTCCAGCACTGCGCATGATGTACTCTGTGTATAAGTTAAATAACCTGTTAATAGTACCTCCTAGAGGGTCGTGATGAGCAAATGAGTTACTACATTTAAAGCAGTTAGAATAGTGACGAAAAATAATACGTATTATTGTTTTAGGGCAGAAGAGGTTGAAGCAAATATGGCAAAATGTTAATATCCATTAAGTCTTTTTGCCTAATTAAAAAAAGTTATTTCATGTTTTTGCATAGTTACAAAAATTTATTTTAACTTTAAGGTCTTCATCATACTGAACATTTCATATCTTCATTGTCTCAAAGAAGCCAAGGAAGCAAATGTTGGACAGTGCGTTTCAGAGGAGCGTGGCCCCTCAAACTTTATGTTCATGTTCTATTTTTAGATAAATCCTTCTGTGCCTTATTGGGCTCACCAACTTGTTGGCCAACAGCCAGTGCTGCTCACATTAACAAATGTAGTGTCTCCTAGAAGCAGGCTAGGTGTTTCTGCTCTAGAGGATGGACCAAGAAAAAAGCAGTAGCCAACTAATCAACAAACAGAGGAATCATCAGAGAGTCTATACCAGAGAGTGTGGGTAAACAGTGAAATTTGACTAAATATTTGTAATTGTAAGCCATTAATGGCCCATATAGTTAAAGCAAGCAGAGAAAACAAATTCCAGAACTCTCCCCATTTGCCAGTCTGAGTATGAGAAAAGTGGGGAAGTCAAAGTTTTTATGGATTACTTACATTGACATTTTTAACGTGTGCTGTGCCGTACTAAGTCATTAAGTCGTGTCCGACTCTGTGTGACCCATGGACTGTAGCCCGCCAGGCTCCTCTGTCCTTGAGAGCCTTCGGGTAGAATACCGGAGTGGGTTGCCATACCCTCCTACAGGGGATCTTCCTGACCCAGACTGGTCTTTAAGTCTCCTGCCTTGACAGCCGGGTTCTTTACCACTAGCACCACCTAACCTTACTTGTATTGAAGTAAGGTTAACATCCATGAAAAAAACAGGTTGGGTTGCTATTTGGTATAGGAAGGGACTAGAATCAGTAAAAGAAACAGTCTGCTCAGCCAGCCCTGACGGTCATCTTGAGTGCTTAGATTGCAAAATGACACCTGTGGCCACTTGACAGTAAAATCATCGGTGTTTTTGTTAAGGCAGCTAAGAATGGAGCAGCAGGCGTGGAACTGGACCTTGAGTTTACTGCTGACGGGATTCCTGTCTTAATGCACGATAGCACAGTAGATAGGACGACTGACGGCACCGGTCGATTGTGTGATTTGACATTTGAACAAATTAGGAAGCTTAATCCTGCAGCAAATCACAGATTAAGGTAAGTGGTGTACTGTCGCCTAAATATATCTTTCAGCTTGTGTTGGAGATCACATAAAGACACTGGCACCTTCTGATTCTGCTCCAGGAAGCGTTGTTTTGTTATGTTTTGTTTTCTACTATATACAGGTTTCCCAAGTAACAAGCACGTGCCAGGAACAACAGAAATAAGATGTTATTCATCTTTTCCCACTGAGGCCAGATTTGATTCAGAATTGTTCTCAAGACAATACTCTAACATGGCAATTACTTTGTACTGTCATAAATTTATATATGTGTGTGTGTATGTATGTATATCAGAGCTAGTTCTGTAAGATGTTCCAGAAGAAAAGGGTTCTATGATTAAATAAGATCAAATACTTTAGATGTTTCCCTTAGGGATACATCTGTCAGTGTATCCCTGTCAGTCAATTCTTACCTTTAATTTAGTGTTTCTCAAACGTATATGACCACAGAACCCTTGCCCATCCCACCATTAACAGCTATATAAAAACCTTGGAATTGGTATACTGGATAATATACTTTGTAATGTGACTATTTAAATCCCTCTCCTCTTGTCTTTGTAATACTGAAAAATGTGTTCTTACTGTAATTCATGTTATATCAGTTCTCTGGTCAATTTATTTGACCCAGTGATTAAGTTATAGTCCTCCCCACAAGATGGCTTGGACTTTGTTTTCCTTGGAACTGAAAGAAAAAGTCAGCCAAAGGAAGTCATACTTTAGAAAGGAGATTGATAACATTTGAAAGTTCTGAGTCAGGGCTGCTGAAATTGCTGTCTACTAGTACAGTTACTTGATTGCTCTGCCAAAGGGGAGGGAAAGGCTGGTTTCCATATTACAGTGATGTAGCTATTAAGATGTGGAGAAGGCAGTGGCAACCCACTCCAGTACTCTTGCCTGGAAAATCCCATGGACGGAGGAGCCTGGTGGGCTGCAGTCCATGGGGTCGCTAAGAGTCGGACACGACTGAGCAACTTCACTTTCACTTCTCCCTTTCATGCATTGGAGAAGGAAATGGCAACCCACTCTAGTGTTCTTGCCTGGAAAATCCCAGGGACAGGGGAGCCTGGTGGGCTGCCGTCTCTGGGGTGGCACAGAGTCGGACATGACTGAAGCAACTTAGCAGCAGCAGCAGCAGCTATTAAAGATGTAAAGTTCAAAGTCAACACTTATAGCAAAAATGCTTAGATAAGTTATCTTTATCTTTTTTAAAACCAAGATCTTAACGCTGGAATAATGTGGTTGAATTAGCATACGTTAAATCATGTAGACTGAAATTTCATTATGTGAGAAAAGCTGGTTTCTTGTGTGTCAGGCACTTAATTTCCTTTTCTTTTAAGAATTATGTATTAGAAAATTATTTTTTAAAGTTGCACTTAAATGTACAACAATACAGTTAACAGATGTATATGTATTGCTAGGAATTTCTCCTGCATAAGACTCTATTGGGGAAGTCACAATCTTAACATTAAGTCTGAGTTCTCCAAAGATGGCATATACTCTGACCTTTAAAGTTACTAATTACAAATCCAGTGAATGCCTGAGAAGTGAATGATTTTTATTGTTGCTGATCTTTGGCCTAGCATATCTTTAATTTGGTTTAAGATATCGTAAATTGTCCTTGGACTTTGGGGTGGTTAGAGAAAGGAAGTTGGTGAAAACACTCTTCCTTTGGTTGGGAGACATTTGTCAGATGTCTGTTTCATTTAATTTTTATCTTTTCTTTTTTCCTACATTGTACTATTCCTTTACCCTCTCTTGTAGGAATGATTTCCCTAATGAAAAGATCCCTACCCTAAGAGAAGCCGTTGCAGAGTGCCTAAACCATAACCTCACAATCTTCTTTGATGTCAAGGGCCATGCATATAAGGTACAGTTTATTCCATAGGCTTCTCTTTTGAAAATACCTCTTTATTTGCTAGTCTGTTTGAAAATTAATTGTATATTTTCTTATTTATATTTTCTTCTTAAATTATTTTTACAAATTCTATTTGCGTAATGCAAGTTTACAAAGCAAAAATCCACATCTTCAAGGAAGCAGTAAAGTATGGAATCTTTTAACTTTTTAAACTTTGATGCAACTGTTTAATTCCTCATACTCAACAACTAGCATGAATTGGAAGAGTCAGGTTTCTCTTACTTGGATAAAACATTCACCAAAGATATTAAATAAATAGTAAAGAGGCAAGAAGGCAATGGCACCCCACTCCAGTACTCTTGCCTGGAAAATACCATGGATGGAGGAGCCTGGTAGGCTGCAGTCCATGGGGTCGCTGAGGGTCGGACACGACTGAGCGACTTCACTTGCACTTTTCACTTTCATGTATTAGAGAAGGAAATGGCAACCCACTCCAGTGTTCTTGCCTGGAGAATCCCAGGGACGGGGGAGCCTGGTGGGCTGCCGTCTACGGGGTCGCACAGAGTCAGACACGACTGAAGCAACTTAGCAGTAACCTCATAAAAAGAATTTCAGAAGTTGAACACGAGACCAGTTGGATCTGGCTAATAAGAGTCTTAGATAGAGAGCTGTGGACTGAATTTAAAGAAAGCTCCTGTATTTAAAGCTTCTGATAGCTAAAAGGATATTTATCTTCTACAAAGATTTGCCCCTTTTGTATGATTTCTGTCCCTTATGTATAGTTTTTTTTTTTTTTTTAATTGGCTGTACTCGGTCTTCGTTACTGCGTACAGGCTTTCTCTAGTTGCAGCAAGCAGGGGCTACTCTTCATTGCGGTACTCGGACTTCTCATTGCAGTGGCTTCTCTCGCTGCAGAGCACAGGTTCTAGGTGCACAGGCTTAGTTGCTCAGTAGCCTGTGGGATCTTCTTGGGCCAGGGAAGATGGTGGACTATGTCCCCTGCATTGACAGGCGGTCTTAACCTCTGGACCACCAGGGAAGTCCCCCTTACATATAGTTTTTTATTCTGTGACTTGAATAGTTGTACTTATTTACTATAATTTTTTTAAATATGATATTACATTTCAAATGAGATTTGCATAACTTTTAGAACATATACTTTTATACATAAAAACACATTATTGCAGTGGAAATCAGTGGGAAAATATGGTTCATATTATGTTTGTTCTCTTAACTTTTCAAGGACAAATACATTTTTCTGCATTTATTCTGGGGTATTTTCCCCCAGTGATGATTATGATCAGTTACGACCAACTAGGGGCTTCCCAGGTGGCTCAGTGGTAAAGAATCCACCTGCGAAAGCAGGAGACACAGGTTTGATCACTGGGTCAGGAAGATCCCCTGGAGAAGGAAATGGCAACCTACTCCATTATCCTTGCCTGTAAAATCCTGGAGAGTTCTAATGATACCAACTTTTATTAAAAATAAAAAATGTTGAAAACAATTTTTGTTTAAAATTGAAAATAATTGTTAAAACCTGAAATATGAACTTCTAACTTAAGTACAATAAACTCCCATTTTTGAAGAAAGAGGAGAAGGGTGCTCTGGCTAATTTATTATTTTGGTAAACTGATGGTTCTCTATATCTAGGTTTTTCAGTCAGTCTGCATCCGAATCACCAGGAATACATATTGAAAATACAAATTCCTAGGCCATCCCACTCAGAGATTAAATCCTAAAAATGGCTCAGGTTGTGGGCTCAAGGAACATGTATTATTTTTAATGGGCACCTTAGGTTTTATTGATGATATGGCCCACGTTTGGAAACCCTGATAGGCCCTACGTTTCACCCACAGTGTACTGACATTCTTGCTTATTTTCTTAGACTAAGATGAGGGAGGAGAAGAAATTTTGTCTTTTAATCCAGGTATTGCCATTTGAGCTTTCTGGCTGGGTGTTCATAGATGGTTTGGGCAGCTTTGGATAGAACATAGTGATCTGATTCACCAAGACGGGAATATAAAGCAACAGGTGTCAGCAGCCAGTTGGAGATGCAGTGCAGGAGTGAGATCACGGGCGATGGAGATATGACTAAACTGTCGCTTCCTACAGTGTAATGTTAACCTTGATCGGGTTCAGTTTCCTGGTGGGCAAAGAGGGAACAACATAAGAAATGACCATGTTAAGGTCATTATGAGAATTAGATAAAGAATCTAGATGAAACATCACACACAGTGTGTGTTGGTTGAAAATGACCTCAACTCTCTAGCACTTTGTGGTATTAGTGAGGGGAAGCATGACATCAATAATTTCTTTCTTATTTTTTTATTGCATTTCATTGCTTATATTTGGTTATAGGTTAAATGTGATTTTCCAAAACTTAGGGGTATTTCAACAATTACGATGTAACAACATTACAGTCCACTTAACATCTGGACACCTCTGTTGTTAGCTGCTACGGTTGTTCCATGGCCAGATCTCTTAATTCAATAAAGGTTACACAATGCCAGTATTTTACTTGTGTCATTTCTTGTCATTTAGTAGCTGGACTGCTACAAAAAGAAACTTCTGCTCATCCTGGGAAGAGTTGGAAGACTTCCAGCTCTCCCCAGTTTCTCCCTGTCCCATTGCTTCTCCCTCCATGCTGGTGATGGGTGACATTTCCTCTCAGACGTTTCCTCTCTCTGTGGACTGAGAAAATCTATCCTTTCTAGTTCCCAGATTGGTTGACTCCTGCTTCAGCCAGGAAAAGCAGAGAGTGATAGAGTTGTAGGAATAAAAGGACCTTTCCTAGTGGCTAAACTGGGATATAAGGAAAAGACTTTTAAATTTTTGTTTGCAGCCTCCACTGGCCTGTAGTCTGCCATAGTTTTCCAAAGTATGACAGAAGGAGGTGAGCCTCTCAATAAAATAGTAAAGCAGCAGTACCCCAGCTGCTTACTTATCTGCTGGTATGAGTTTAAAATGCATCCTAGTGGATAATGCAACCTACCAATACTCCTTTGAACATCCCCATATATTAGTAAACTTCTGATGTAGTTAATAGAGTTGTACTTAATACAGTAGCTACTGGCTGGGACTACATTGTAATAGATTTTAAATACATGAATCTGTCTGTTTTACAGGCTACTGATGCTCTAAAAAAAGTATATATGGAATTTCCTAAACTATACAATAATAGTATCGTCTGCTCTTTCTTGCCAGAAGTTATCTATAAGGTAAAATTCTGGGTTTTTGTTGTATGTAATATTTTGTTAGTTGGTGGTGATAATAGCAGTGGACTAAATAAGTATAAGATAGATGCCTATTAAAGTGAACTGAATCAATTAAAGAAACCCCTCTTTTAAAGTAACAAAAATTTGGGAAGGGGAGGGTACTTGGACCCCATTTTAAGGTACCTTGATTCCTTTTTAGCTCCTCCTTTTATGTTTATATGGAGAAGGAAATGGCAACCCACTCCAGTATTCATGCCTGGAAAATCCCATGGACCGAGGAGCCTGGTGGGCTACAATCCATGGGGTCGAAAAGAGTCGGTCGCGACTGAGCGACTTCTGTGTGTGTGTGTGTGTGTGTTTATGTTTATAAGGGCTTCCCTGGTGGCTCAGAGGTTGCTACCTGCAATGTGGGAGACCTGGGTTCGATCCTTGGGTCGGGAAGATCCCCTGGAGAAGGGAATGGCAGCCCACTCCAGTACTCTTGCCTGGAGAATCCCATGGATGGAGGAGCCTGGTGGGCTACAGTCCATGAGGTCGCAAAGAGTCAGACACGACTGAGTGACTTCACTTTCACTTTATGTTTATAACTCATTCAGATTACTTTGATAAGCATTCTCAGAACAGAAAGAATTATATATCTCTGCATCTTACTAAGTAACAGCAGAATAGACCTTTTTAAAAAATAAGTCAATTACTTAGACAATTTAAAAGATGCCTTAATTTGAAATACGTAGATGGTAGAGCGAGCCCTCCTTTAATAATAATCCTTGTTTCATCCATAATCCCGTTTATCCCCAGTGTTATTTGGAAGCAGATTCCAGACATTTCATCCATAAAAATTGTATTAAATATCTTTAAAAAACATAATCACAATATCATTATCCCATCTAAAACCATTAACAGGAAGTACTTAAGATCATCAGATATCCAATGTATAAATTTTCATTTGTCTCACAAATATCATAGTTTTTTATTTTGTTTTGTTTTTTTACAAATTATTAATTTGAATCAGGACCCAAATAAGAACTTCATGTTAGAATTTAAATCTTAAAACCTGTAAATTTTATCCCCCCGCCCCCATGATATATTTATTGCAGAAACCAGACTGTTTTGTAGAGTTTATTTACCAAAGTCTGAATTTTGCTAATTATGCCATGATACAATTGAACACATTGTCTCCTCTGTATATTTCCTTTAAGTTGGTAGTGATGGCTATAAATCAGATTAGGTTTAATTATTCTTGGCAAGGTAATTTCTTAAGTGAGGGTCTTTTTCCATCAGGAGGTACATAATGTCTTACTGACTTGTGTTGTCAGCAGCTGCTGTTGATGCCAGTGGCCAGTTCTGGCAATTTACTAGCAGTTGTAAAATATCAGTATTTTAAGTCTGTCATATATTCTTCATGTATAGCTAGATTAGGGGCTTCCCTGTTAGCTCAGCTGGTAAAGAATCTGCCTGCAATGCAGGAGACCCCCGTTCGATTCCTGTGTCGGGAAGATACCCTGGAGAATGGATAGACTATCCACTCCAGTATTCATGGGCTTCCCTGGTGGCGCCTGCAATGTGGAAGACCTGGGTTCAATCCCTGGATTGTGAAGATCCCCTGGAGGAGGGCATGGCAGCCCACTTCAGTATTCTTGCCTGGAGAATCCCCATGGACAGAGGAGCCTGGCAGGCTACATACAGTCCACAGGGTCGTAAAGAGTCAGACACGGCTGAGCAACTAAGCACATTAGCTAGGTAGAATTCTTCTGTAGAAAGGCACTCTCATCTATGATTTGGCTACTCAGTAGCAAATAAATGCTTAATTTTGCCCTTTGTTCACCAGTTTCCAAAACAAAGAGTTGGTTCCTCAACAATGGCCAACATAGCATATATTTAAAATTTTACAGTAAGGGTGGCACCTACTGAGATATAGTGTCATTGAGATGAATAGTGTAATGGGGCTTTCAGACATTTGAATCGGCGTTTCCCAAACTTCCTTAACCGCAGACCTTTAAAATGTGTGATACGTTTTCCAGAGCAGCATAGAGCACAGACTAAAGAATTCTACTGCATCCCATTGCTCTGTCTTCATCCCTTTCCCCACTGCTCTCTTTTCTCTTCTCTCAGCCAGTTTCCCCAACCCCACACCTTTTTTTAGCCATTTTCTCTAAAAAGGATCAAAAACTAACCAGCCCATCTTGACATGGTCATGGTTTCATCCTAATTGCATTCTGATTATCTCTAGCCATAATTTAAATCCATATCCAATTAAAAGTTACTCTTTGTGACGTTGTTAAAATTTGACCCTGAAATTGTAATGTTCTCATTTTAAAGATAGGATTGCAGTTCTTTTAGGATTGTGGAGGAAGTGTTCTTGTCTATATTGTATATTTACGTCTTTACATCTCACACATTATTTTCTCAAAGGATGTATGATAGAGTATTTAGTAGACATGGGGGCAGCATACCACCCGTGACCTCCTCGTTCAGAATGAGTACATTGGCTAAATCTAAAGAGCAAATGAGAGGTATTAGAGTTAAGATGTGATTATGGCTTTCTTTCCCCAAATTTCTTTTCAGATGAGACAAACAGATCAGAATGTAGTAACGGCTTTAATTCATAGACCCTGGAGCCTTAGCCACACAGGAGATGGGAAACCACGCTTTGAATCTTTCTGGAAACAGTCCATGTTTGTGGCCTTGGACATTTTGCTCGATTGGAGTATGCATAATATCTTGTGGTACCTGTGTGGAGTTTCAGCTTTCCTCGCACAAAAGGACTTTATATCCCCGTAAGTTGGAAGATTTTATCCTCTCCTGACACATTTCCTGAGTGTTCTTGGAGGATTAACAGTGGACACCTGCATTGGTTCCCACCCACAGAGCAAGCCATGCCTTTATTAATTTGGAATGCCATTAGCTGCTTAGGTGGAAAGAGTTCAGGCCTATTTCACTGTCTCCAAAAGATACTGATCAATTATTCTTGTTTTTTAGTGCATTTTAAAGAAGTAGTGTCAAACTATGACAACAGAAACAGAGAAATTGTATTTCCTTGTGATTGGCTCCCTTTAAAAACCAACACAGGATCCAGGGAAGACGTCTTGTGGGTGCCTGCCTCATCTCCTAGCTTTCCTACAGGCTCCACTTCATTGCTTCTGAGAAACTTTCCATTCCCTAAACTGTTAGCATTCTCTGAATCTGTTTTGGCAATTTTATGGCTGTGTATTTCAGGTGGTTATAGTTTTTAAGTTTTATATTATTTCAGGCATGCATGCATTCAGTTCAGTAGATATTTGGTGTATGCCTATGGTATTACAAGGTCCTGTATTAAGAAGCTGATGATGGCTGTGGTGAAAAAAAGGAAGCCATGGCCTGCCCTCATGGAGTTTATAGTCAAGAGGAAAAGAGAGATGCTAATCAAAAAGCGACCCAATAAATATTAAATTACAGCTAAGATAAATGCTATATAGGAGAAACGAGTACATGTATACTGTTCAATTTCTCCTAGTAAAGGAGTCAGGGAAAACATCCCCACGGAAGTAACAGCTAAACAACTAAGCTAAGATCTGAAGGGAATTGAGGAGGGTAGGGGTCGAGATCCAAGTCGGAGGAAAACACATGCCAAAGTGTTGTGACAGGAAAGAGCCCGTTGTTTGCAAGGAATTGCATGAAAAATCAGTTCACACACACAAAAGAAACAGGGAATGTGGCATAAGATGAGGCCAAAGAAACAGGTGGGGCTAGGCCACTGCTTACAGCCTCTAGTAGGGGCACGTGGCCGCAAGGAATTGTTTTTAGGAGGTGGCTGAAGTGTTTAAAGCTGCGGCAGTGTTGGGGAGGCGCTCATGCTGGGCTTGGAACAGTCTGGCTGCAGTGCAGAGGCCGGTTAAGAGGCTCCTGGGTGCTGTTAGTCCTCCGTGAACATCATACTTAGAGACCATTAGAGATTTCTGAGACAGTTGGCATTATTCTAATGGTTGATTTTTCCTCTTTCTCCAGGGACTATGTGAAGAAGTGGTCAGCTAAAGGCATTCAGGTTGTTGCTTGGACTGTTAATACTTTTGATGAAAAAAGTTACTACGAATCTCATCTTGGTTCCAGCTATATCACTGACAGCATGTTGGAAGACTGCACACCTGAATTCTAGACTTCCCCCGCAGGGAGGAAACACAGTTACAGAAACTGTCTGTGGGCCTCACGCAGGGATATCAACAAGCCCAAGCCCTTGAGGGATCGGGTGGCTCACATAAGCAATAGTCGTAACTGGGTTTTCACCTGAACCAAAGCAAAACCCAGTGTAGCCACCGTGCTCCATGGAATGCCTGAGTTCAAAAGTGATGCTCTTCAAAGTCTGGGTCTGCAAAAGGCACAACACTCCTGCCCTGACTTAGAGGAGGCACACTTCAAGACCCAGTGAAGATAAGCACAGATTGTATTGTGCAATTTGGGGGTGCAGATGCAAATGCATGGGAAATGCATGATCACTCGGAGTAGACATTTTAAAACTTGACACACTTATGTAATTTGCTTATTTAAGATGTTTGTATCTAGCTGCATTATCAATGTACTGTAGACATCAAACTTGTGACCATACTAATAAAATCATTAAAAGGAGCACTAAGGGAAAACCGTGTACCAAGCATCATATCCTGACCTGGAAAATTTAGGGGAGCTGCTATTGTCAGTTCAGTGACCAGGGCTGCTGATGAGACATTGTTGTTCAGTTGCTGAGTCTTCTCAGACTCTTGCAACCCTATGACTCCTCTGTCCGTGGGATGCTCCAGGCAAGAATCCTGGAGTGGGTTGCCATTTCCTTCTCTAGGGAATCTTCCAAACCCAGGAATCAAACCCAGGTCTCCTGCATTGCAGGTAGATTCTTTACTGCCTGAGCTACAAGGGAAGCCAAATGATAGGGAAGAAAATGAAAATGGTAGGGAAGTCTTGACACCAGTCTGAGGGATTGTTGATGGTATCTAGAAATAAGAGCTTCAAACCACGAGGGGGCAGAGTTGTACCCTTTCAAGCTACTCTACAACAGCTGTTCAGACAGAACTTGAAGAAACTTCAGGAACATCTAGGCTTAGCCTCATTTTACAGATGAGAAAAGTAAAATCTGTGGAAGGGAAGGGTCCCAGAAATGACAGCTGGTGATGTAGAGCCTGATCTCATGATAAAATTTCTTGCTTATTATTTGTGAGTAATTTTAGTGGTTTAATGTGCATTATTTTAATTAGCCTTCACAAAAATCTTAAGAGAGATTAACCTCTTTTTACTGATAAGGAAATTGAGGCACTACGAAGTTAAAAAACTGAGGCACTTACCCAGATCTCACATTCCTTGGTGTAACTGCTATTCAAATCCAGGTCAGTCAGTTCAGAGAACCAGTCACTTTGTCTACCTTTATAACATAGAGCTCCCCGGCGTCACATTGTGAACTTAAGTAGCAATATTTAAAATGAAGTTGAGTAAAAATTGCAAAGTTCTCTCTCTACTTCCGTCCCCCACTCCACCCCCCTTTCAGCTCCATCAGCCTTGATCACAGGCCCACAGCTTCGTCATGACTTCCCTCCTGAATCCTAATGGGTCCCCAGCCTCACACATGCAGCAGCAAGGCCATCAGCCCACACAGCTAGATGGTGAGAAGCAGACTGATGATTGCTATAGTTGGTGTTGGCAGGAGGGCAGTAAATCACACTTGGGATGTTTACAAATGAATTTTCTTGAATTTTAAAATAACAAAGATCCAATGACTGGAACATATCTAAGCTGCGTGACCTGCATGCCAAGTTATGACTGGAGTGACGAGAAGAAAGGGGCCAAAGAAGACATCTGTGGGCTGAATTTCCCCTTTGGCCTACCTGCAGAGACCACACAGCAACTGACAGGGAAGGAATTATCTCGGGGCAGTACAGAGTTCACAACATCGCTTCTGTGGTGTGAAGACCCTTTGAGAGTCAAAGTTCCCTGTCTTTACTTTGGCCCAAATCCATATTGCACTTGACTCAGCCAGGCCCAATTAAGGTGCTCGTGGGTCTTGAAGAATGGAGAATTCCAATGAAGAAAGGTTAACAAAAGGATTTGGCCTCATAAAGTTAAGTCTGAATTTCTAGTCACTGGGTATATGACCTCTGCAAGTTATATAGCTAGTGTCTTAATTTCATCTCTAAAATAGGGGCAGTATTAGTACTGTGCCAGGGAGTAGGTGTGATTAAAGAGTGCAAGTAAAGTGCTGATGACTGGGATTTATTGACTTGCCATCTACTAGACACTGTTTCAGATCCTTTCTGTGTGTCTATTAGAACACCATGAGGCCAGTACCATTACAATCCTGTTGTGCAGGGAAGTTAAGTAACTTGCTTAGAGTCATGCAACAGTACTAGAAAAAGGATTCGGGCTCAGATTATATAATTCCAGAGCCCCCACTCTAAACCCAGGTTTATCATCCTGTCTGGCTCTTAGCAAGAGTTCAATCATGAGAAACATTCCCAGCACTCCAACAGTGCCTATCGCAGTAGACAATAAAAGTTGAATGGTTTGTGGAATGTCCCAAGTGGAAACTTCCTTTAGGAAACTGGAAACAGGGCTAGAGTTAGGTAAAGATTTGGGAGTGTAATGATTCATCAGGGTTGACAATGAGCCATCAAAATATAGCACTTTCCAAGAAAATCAGTAGGGATAAAAATCACACCCCCTGCTGTTCATTGGACTGCCTTGGATGCTGGAGACAGATAACATAGAAGGGTTACTTCAAAAGACTTGAGAAACACTGCTTATTTCATAAAACTACTCATTTTCTTATTTGGAAATTAGTGTCTTCAGTCATCTTGACAAGAATTTCACTAAGTCATAAATACTCTTTATTAGACATGAATTTCTAAATAACATTGTTTCCTAAAGTGGGACTAATGCTTCAATAGGACAATTAACCACAGCTTTGAGGACAAAGAAGGGTGGAAGTTAAGTTCACTCAAGCTTTTAGCATGGAGTGATGTATCGTTGAGTTGCTAAGTTGTCATGTCTGGTTCTTTTGCAACCCCAAGGACTAGCCCTCCAGGCTCCTCTGTCCATGGGTTTTCCCAGGCAAGAATACTGGAGTGGGCTGCCATGCCCCACTCCAGGGGATCTTCCTGACCCACAGATAGAACCTGCATCTCCTGTATTGGCAGGTGGATTCTTTACCACTGACCCACTTATGGGTCAAAGTTATTTGATTTCTTTGATCAAAAATACTGAAGATTAATGACCCTGTGTGTTCCTTTATCTAACTTCATTCTCAAACGCTAACAGCAGAAACCAGGTGTTAAGAGGATTGTTATCAGCTGGACAGAGGGTTCCCAAAGAATGCTGTCGTCTGAGACTGAAAAGGGTTCCTGGACCCAACTCCAATGTTTTACGTGTGTGGAGAGTTTCCCACATCAGCAACAGTTTTCAGTCGCAGGCAGGATCCTCCAGAATTCAACTCAGTTCTGACACAGTCTACCCAGAGACAGAATCAGATTCCACAGGTAAAGGGCTCAGTCCCAGAAGACCACCCTCCATCCACTTCAGACACCAGTTGCAAGCATAGGTTGTTACCTGCACTTCTGACTGACTGGCTATAATGAGGCCTTCCCAGGATCCCCTCCTTGGGTTTGATTAATTTGCTAGAATGGTTCACATGATCAGGAAAACTTGCTTACTCATTAGATCACGGATTTATTATGAAAGGATGTTAAAGGATACAGATGAAGAGCTACATCCGGCAAGGTCCTCCACAAGAGCTTCTGTCCTCGCAGAGCTTGGGGCCAGGCATGGGGGCACACAGAAGTGTTCTGTTTCCCTCACATGGAAGCTCTCCAAAAAGAAGGCCAAAAAGCTATCCTTTTGGGTTTCTAAGACAAGCTCATAACATAGCTGCATGTGTGTATACTCAGCTCCTTCAGTCGTGTTTGACTCTGCAACCCTATGGACTGTAGCCTGCAAGGCTTCTCTGTCCATGGGATTCTCCAGACAAGAATACTGGAGTGGGTTGCTATGACCTCGTCCAGGGGATCTTCCCAGCCCAGGATCAAACCCGCGTCTCCTGCACTGCAGGCGGATTCTTTACTGCTGAGCCACCTGGGAAGCCCAATGTTTGACTAAATCACTGGCCAATGCAGTTGATTCAACCTCAAGCTCCTCTCCCCTCCCCAGCAATCAAGGGGGTCAGGAGTGAAAATTCCAACTCTCTAATCATGTGGTTGGCTCCATTGACCAACTGAACCCCAACCTTAGGTGCTTTCCAAAAGTCACCTCATTCACAGAGCAAAAAGATATTATTACTCAGTGCTCAGGAGATTCCAAGAGTTTGGGGAGATTGAAGCCAGAAACTATAGAGAAAGGCCAAATGTTGTTGTTCAGTCAGTCGCTAAGTCATGTCCGATTCTTCATGACGCTAGAACTGCAGCATGCCAGGCTTCCCTGTCCTTCACCGTCTCTCAGAGTTTGCTCAAACTCATGTCCATTTGAGCTAGTGATGCTATCCAACCATCTCATCTTCTGTTGTCCCCTTCTTCTCCTGCCCTCAATCTTTCCCAGCATCAGGGTCTTTTCCAATGAGTAAGCTCTTCAAATAAAGTGAGCAAAGTATTGGAGTTTCAGCTTCAGCATCTGTCCTTCCAATATATTTTCAGGGTTGATTTCCTTTAGGATTGACTGGTTTGATCTCCTTGCTGTCCAAGGGGCTCTCAAAAATCTTATCCAGCACCACAGTTCAAAAACATTAATTCTTCAGTACTCAGCCTTCTTTATGGTCCAACTCACGTCCATACATGGCTAGACTACTGGAAAAACCATAGCTTTGATTATATGGACATGAGACAAATTTTGGTCATCTGAATGACCAATATATATACTTGGTCATTCAGATGATATATATTTATACATTTCATATAAATCACAATATCATGGAGACAATTATTCAACATCAGCCTAAAGGGAAACTTGCTAGAAATGCAAATTCTTAGAGCCCATTCAAATTCTTAGAACCTGAAACTCTGGGTCAGGCTCACAATCTGTGTTTTAACAAGTCCTCCAGTTGGTTATGATCTTTGCTGAAGTCTGAAGACCACTGGGCCAAAGAAAACAAAGTGCTCAATTCTGCCAGTAACCTGCTATGAGACGTCAGAAAAATCACTGAACCTGTGTGTGCCTGAGTTTCCATCTGTCAAATGGAGATTATAAAACTTGTACCAATTGTCCTATAGCAATAATGTTAAGAGATTTGAATGAGGGAAAAAATGTTAATGTGTTTTGAGAGATGTGTCAACAGTATAATACTGTTGTTACAAAGATAAAAAATTTTTAAAGTATGGAGGAGCCATAAAACCATACTCAGGGTGTAGTCCTCAGACCCACAGCACTCGATAGAAATGCAGGCTCTTGGGCTTCATCCCTGAGCTCACAGATTAGAATCTGCTTTTTTTTTTTTTTTTTGCCACACTGCAAGGCATGTGGGATCTTAGTTTTCCAACCAAGGACAGAACCTAGGGCCCTGCAGTGAGAATGCCAAGTCCCAACCGAGTCCCTAGGGACCACCAGGGGATTCCCTAGAATAAGCTGTATAACAAGATCCCTGGGTGATTGAAATGGGGAAAGCACTGGATGGATCAGACCACCACACAGGTGTAAGGTGTTACCTGCATCAGGCAGGTGTAGTCATGAAGGAAATAGAGGGCCCCACTCTGCTCCACACCTGAGCTCCTCCCAGTGGTCCATGTCTCACTGTCGATCAGACACATGTGTGTCTTAGTTGCTCAGTCATGTCTGACTCTTTGCGACCCCATGGATTGTAGCTCACCAGGCTCCTCTGTCCACGGGATTTTCCTGGCAAGAGTACTGGAGTGAGTTCCCATTTCCTACTCCATGGGATCTTTCTGACCTAGGGATCAAACCAGGATCTCCTGCATTGCAGACAGATTCTTTACCATCTGAGACACCAGGGAAGCCCTGATCAGATACATAAATACTATGAAAAAGTTCACACTGTGGGAATTTAAGGAGGTACCATCAAGTGCTACCTATTGAGACAATTCCTATTTATGAGTTTAATTCTTACCACCTGTCCTCAATTCAAAGATTATAAAAACATGTCAGTCATGATTTTTTTAATCCTTATAATTGAACTTCACACAAAGTCATCTCATTGCCTTGTAAAAAAATGAATTGGGTGATTCACTGTGGACATTTGAAGGATCAGAACCTGTAGAAATTCAAGACAGACAATCTTTTTTGAATACTTAAAACCTCAGGGATTATCCAGCTTTCAGGTAACTCTTGGAAAGCATATGTTACTTTGATCGTTTTGAGCTAATTAAGACAAGTTTTGAAAGAGGAAGATGGGCAATGGTCCCAGAAATATTTGATGCAATATTCTAAGTTCACTGTTTAAATGTTTAATAGGTGCCTCAGGTGACTTCTATGGTCAGTTAAGTTCAGAAAGAACTACTCTAGATCCTAGCTCAGTTGTTCTCAGCCCTGGGTTCCCACTGACACCATCTGGAGAGCTTTAAGGGAAAAATGGGGACCATCCCCTGGAGGAGGGCATGACAACCCTCTCCAGTATTCTTGCCTGGAGAATCCTATGGCAGAGGAGTCTGGCAGGCTACAGCCCATAGGGTCACACAGAGTCGGATATGACTGAGCGACTTAGCACAGCACACACTGATGCCTGACTGAGCTGGTCTGGCACAAGGCCTGGGCCCGGCTATTGGAACAGCCAGCTCCCTGTGTGACCCTGAGCTCAGCCAGCATTGAGAGCCCAGCTGCCTGATGAGAATTCCTGCCTGGCAGGGGCAAGTTGCCCCAGGAGGGCTGAACTGTGTTGATGCAAAATTCATATGTGAAGACCTAACCTCCAGTGCCTCAGAATGAACCACATTTGGAGAGAAATCCTTTAAACGTGTGAGTTAGTTAAAGTGAAGCCATCAAGGTGGGTCCTCATCCCATCTGACTGGTGTCCTTATAAGAAAAGGAAATTGGGACCCAAAGGCACACCAGGATGTGTGCACACAGAGGAAAGACCACATGAGGACAGAGCAAGAAGGTGGCCATCTACAGGCCAAGGGGAGAGGCCTCAGCGGGAAACCCAAACTGTGGACACCAACTGTGGACGCCTTGATCTTAGACTTCCAGCCTCTGGAACTGTGGGAAAAAATGAACGTGTGTTGTTGAAGCCTCCAGTCTGTGGTACAGGTTATGGCAGCCCTAGCGAACTCATGTATCCCCCAAATGTATCTCGAGACCATGGATGTGAGGATATTGCACACTCAACTCCATGTGTGAGACCTGCACACACAACACTCCCGGGCTTGAATTTCCAGGAGAAGTGGGGCCACACTGAAGTGGAGACAAGAGGTGGATGGAGAAGTTCCGATACAAGCCCTGAGCATATGGGAAGTAAGCAAAAATGATGCTTCCGAGGGAGTTCACATTTCAGTGTAAAAGCCAAAGAGGCACAAGCAGCATTAGGATAACACATAGAGGGAAAATCCCTTCAAATATCAATTCCACAGACTGCCTTCACTGACCCCATGGACAGGTTGTCTCCCATAATTCCCTGGGCTTCTCCTTCATGACACCTGCTATAATTATTGTTTAATTAATTAAAATTAAAGTGATCTGCTAGACAATAAGCATGTGAGGGTGGAGACTGTGTCTTGACTTGTGCAGCATCTTGTTCACCACCACTTGGCACATCCTTGTGGAACAAATGAATGAACACTTACAGCAACCACTAGCAAAGATGATACTAAAAGAGCTTAATTAAACTCATGAATGACTTACTGAACAAATAAGTCAATGATGTGAACCAATGATTGAGCACTGACTGGATGTTTTATTTCAAATTCATCTTAAATTTTTTCTAAATTCAGTTCCATTTGGATTTCATGACAGTGATCACTCAAGAGATTTTTCCTCTGGAGTAATTTGGTAATTGCTCTTTTCTCCTGGGCCCTTCAGTTTTAGGTAAAGTTCACATGCCTTGTGAATTATTTGGCATATGCAAAAGAATGCTTCATATGTATATGCATTCATTCAGTTCAATTCAGTTCAGTTGCTCAAGCATGTCTGACTCTGCTACCCCATGGACTGCAGCATGCCAGGCTTCCCTGTCCATCACCAACTCCCAGAGCTTACTCAAACTCATGTCCATCAACTCAGTGATGCCATCCAATCATCTCATCCTCTGTCACCCCCTTCTCCTGCCTTCAATCTTTCCCAGCATCAGGGTCTTTTCCAATGAGTCAGTTCTTTGCATCAGGTGACCAAAGCTTTGGAGTTTCAGCTTCAGCATCAGTCCTTCCAATGAATATGCATTCCTATGTACACACATATACATACACGTATATTCCACACATCACCACTGATTTCATGTTTGGTTCAACCTAAGACTCTAATGATCATGTATAAAACCTCACAGGGACAGAATCCCTGTCCACACATCCCCACCCCAGTCCAATCTGAAAGACTCATGTACTCAATACGCAACAAAGTTCATAGATGAGACCTCTGGTTGTCTTTCACTTTGGGGTAACATGGGGTTATTTTTAGTTCCAAGTCATGAAAAAATGCAGGTTCCACAATTTAGAGGCTTCACATCCTTGAGTGAGGATCACATTTTTATTCAGGCTGGACCTCTTGTCTTAGCACCAGTCTCCAAACCTTTGCCAGGTCTGGGAGTACTGGGAGGGGAGATTTCTAAGGACCAAGAATTCATTACATAGCTCTTAAAGAGAAACTGTAACTCTTCCCAGGTTTTTGTGAACTAGTTCAAATACTACAACTGTCTTTATTGGAAAATCTAAAATATTTTGTCTGGAAAAATCAGCAATTCAGGTATAAAAAACCCAACAGGGAATGCCCAATTTTACTTCAGTATTTCCACTGTAGTCAGTTTCCACTTCTGGCTAAAGGTTTGAATTCCCCATCTGGGAAGCACCTAAAGGCCCAGGTGGCACGGAGGAAGATGCTCCATCTTTATCTTCTTTCCTTCTTTGGTTGGCGTCTGGGTGCCACGATAATTATCAGGCCTTTGGATTATCTTCTTGAAATGATTGCCTGAATCTCAGGTCTGGGTTTGATACAAGAGAAGAGATGTTAGCACAGATGCACACTGGCCCATATCTCCACTGGAAAGACCAAAGTGGCTTTCAAGATCCCACAGCTTCTCAGGCTTTCCCTGCTTCCTCCTTCTAAGTTTCTTCAACTTTGCCCCTTGAATTCCCACCATCGGAGGTATCAGAAATGCTATTCCAAAAAGATGAGTGGGTTTATTTGTTTGTCCATTTCCTCCCCAATATTCATTCCTGTTCTGGCATCAGTCACAGGTTTTCTTTGGAAAACTACCTTTATCCATTCTCTCAGTCCCTGTGGTCTCTATGTGGTACCACCTATACCTAAAGATGAGGCCTGTGACTCAGATCTGGCCAATGAAGTCATCACAGTATCTTGATCACAGCAACTGATTCATGGATGAGTATATCACCCATTCAGATCAAATGAAACATAAAGAGAATTCTGGGTCTCCTGACCACTAGACTTGAATCTGCAAAGATACAAGAAGCTAATAAAGTTGTCTTGTAATATCAAGAGATCATTTAAGAAAGGAAATAACATGGAGAACTGAACAGAAGGAAACCAGGTCTTGTGACATCCTGTGAGTCCGTGCTTCTGGCTATGCCTAAGGCAAGAAGTATTCTCAAGTTTTTGCTGAAGCCAGTTTGGGTCAGTTCTTACAATTGGATGACTTAATCTAGAAGTAGTTTTGACCCTCTGTCTTGGGATCTATCATCTGGATGAATCAGACCTTCATCAGTGCCAGTCAGGTACTCACCTCGAGGAGCATCATGTTGCCTGACATGCTGAGGGCCCCATTGCTAAAAAAGAAGAAAACAAGAAATCTCATCACTAGAAAATTGTGTTGACCTCAGATCCTGCTGCATAGGTGATAAGACTTGCGAGCCCCACCATTTTAAAATTAAGAGGTGACAGATTAAGGTCAAGATTCAGTCACAAAAATATCAAACGTTCTATTTTTTATGGACAGTGATTCCATTCATTTAATCTTTCATTTCACATATATTTACTGAACATTTACAACACACCGGGTAATATATTAGGACCTGTGGCTGCAAAGGTATATTCATGGTCCCTGCGGTGATAGAATTTTGAGCTGGGCCTCTAAGTCCCTTACCCGTATTGTGCTGGTGGTATTAATTTGCACAGACAATAAACAACCTGGCAGTCTCTTTGGACAAGATCATAACTTCCAAAAGTAGTAGCATTTGAATTAACATGGGTTTACTGTTTATCCACATTTTCTAGGATACCAGTGAAGTCAGTGCAGGCTTTGGTACTAGAGCAGGGTTCTAGGGATCTCTCAAACCCTTTTGGTAAGAATAAAATTTGCGAAACCTTTTTAAGAGCATGATATGGCAATATCTATTAACATTATCATGCATATGCCTGAGGCAGATAAAACACTCACGTACAAAAACTATAACAAAAAAGTTTCATTACACGTTGTCTTTAGTATTAAAAAAAAAAAACTGGGAGCAACCCAAATGTCCAAGTATGTACAAACTGAAAGAATGTTTGAGATACAGTATTAAGCAGGGAGAGGGGAAGTTATGTATAAAATATAGCCCATTTTTGTAATAAATAAATAAACAAGAATGTTAGTAGATGTATGGATGCATGCAGATGCCTGGGGGAAAGATCTGGAAGACTATACACTGAAGCAATAACCTAGTGGGGTGAAGTTTCAAGGCATTTTTCATCCCAGTGGGACACACTTCTGTATGGCTGGGTAATAGGAAGACGTATGCAAGCTCCAGGAGGGAAGGGCCTTACTGTGTTGCCACGATATTACCATGATATTACATTACCTAGAACATGGCCAGGCATAGAATATGGTGAATGCATACTGTATTTTTAAATAAAAGTAAAGAAATGTTAAAACACAGAAAGTGTAAGGCCCAGATGTGATTCTAGCTCCTGATGCACTTTTCACAGGAGGGCACATCCTTGTCACAGGGATCCCAAGGCAGCCTGTAGCCTCACCTCCAAATCTCTTCTTTCCAGCGTAAATAAGGTGGGGTTTGCTCTCTTTTCCATACCTTGCAGCTTGATCAACTTATCTATCAGGAACATTTTGTCTTTGCCCTCCTGCCAAGAAGGAAAACAAAAACAAAAATATGGAGAATGGATGATGGTGTGGGGTTGAGAAGCAAATGGTGGAAATGTTGATTTTTAGGCAGGTAGGGTCCTGGACGGGCTTCCCTGGGAGCTCAGCTGGTAAAGAATCTGCCTGCAGTGCAGGAGACCCCAGTTCAATCTTGGGAAGATTCCCTGGAGCAGGGATAGGCTACCCACTCCAGTGTTCTTGGGCTTCCCCAGTGGCTCAAACAGTAAAGAATCCACCTGCAATGTGGGAGACCTGGGTTTGATCCCTAGGTTGGGAAGATCCCCTGGAGGAGGACACGGCAACCCACTCCAGTATTCTTGCCTAGAGAAGCCACATGGACAGGGGAGCCTGGCGGGCTACAGTCCATGGGGTCACAAAGAGTCAGACATGACTGAGCATCTAAGCACAGCACACAGCACAGGGTCCTGGACCCTGTGGAGGCTGGAGACTGCTGCCATGTTTACTATTGATGAGAGAAAAGAAACATCTCACAGCAAAACCAAATTAACCCCCATAGCCTTCCTAAACTGTAATATTCTCCTCTAAAGCAATTATCCTAGCAGGCTGAGTAGTAGCTTTCTCTAGTCTGCTGCGAGAAGCAACCTACACACCATTGTCAGAGGGCCCAGGACAAACGGTTTATAGTATCCGTCCTCTTGGCATGCCCTTTGCCCTGGAGCACTCTCTGGGCACCCAGCATTGCCTGGGTCTGCCCTGTCCTTCCACTGAGAATGTCAAAGCTTATAGCTCTGCAGTGAAGAATATCAAATATATTTTATTTGTCAAAGTTATCTGTGTTAGGGCATCCCTGGTGGCTCAGTGATAAAGAATCCACCTGCCAATGCAGGAAACGCAGGTTTGATCCTCGATCCGGGAATATCCCACGTGCCATGGAGCAACTAGGCCCATGCACCACAACTATTGCGCCTGTGCTCTAGAGCCTGGTGAGAGAGTCAGTTCCTAGGCAGGTTGATAAGAAGTCCAGCGGTCCCCAAGGAGAGAGGGGTCTGGAATTCTCAAGGAGGAAGAAAGGACAAACTTTTTTTCTTCCACATTCCTTAGGATTATATAACAATAATGTATCCTGCTTGAGGATGGTCTCTGGAAAAAACCTTGCTAATCCTGTTTTCTTAAAATGTCAATTATGGGAGTGAGACCAGATTTCGATACGACTGAGCGTCTTCACTTTCACTTTTCACTTTCATGCATTGGAGAAGGAAATGGCAACCCACTCCAGTGTTCTTGCCTGGAGAATCCCAGGGATGGGGGAGCCTCGTGGGCTGCCGTCTATGGGGTCGCACAGAGTCGGACACAACTGAAGCAACTTAGCAGCAGCAGCAGCAGCAGCTAGTAAGGTCTTTACAACCTCCATTCTTTTGATTCACTGTAATAAGTAATTAAAAATATATATAACTCCATTGCTAACATTAGCGAGGGGGCAGTCTTTCTGCCCCCTTCTGATGTCTATGTCAGAAGCTTTCTCTATCCCTTTTATACTTGAATAAAACTTTATTACACAAAAGGTCTGAGTGATAAAGCCTCATCTCTGGCCCCAGATTGAATTCTCCTCCAGAGGCCAAGAATCCTGGCATCTTTCATGGTTCAGCAACAGCCTTTCACTGGGAGTCACAAAAAGAGAACCCACCGCAATGAGAAGCCCATACACAGCAGCAAGAGGGTAGCCCCTGCTCCGGGCAACTAGAGAAAATCCCACACATCAGTGAAGACCCAGCACAGCCAAAAATAAATACATATATTAAAAAAAATTTTAAGTTATCTGTGTTAACGAAGTAGACCCTGACAAATAATTCCTGAATTGGGAAAGAGAACAAAGGAATGGGGTATGCCTTCCCCAGGAGGGGGAATCACTTTCCTATGAGTCTATTACAGATAAGAGAGTGCTGAGATGAGCTAGCACTCACCTCATGGTCTGTCCAGTCTAGGTCAATCCCATTTTCCATGCCCTTGTTTCTTCCTAAACTTTCACCCACTCATTTTAGCATCCACCCGTGGATCTTGCTTGCAACAATTATTACTGTGATATTTGGTTTATAATGGCCTTCTATTTCCCTTATTCTTTCTACATTTAGTAATTGAATTCTTCTGTAAGAAAGAGCTGTCCATGGTAATTGGTGCTTTTAACAAGTTCCCCAGCTGTCTTGGATGTGGCCAACTTGTTTGAAAATCTCTGGTCTGTAGCAACTGTTTTCTTACTCAAGTGTGAATTAGAATTACCCGGAGAGATTGCAAGACTACAAACTCATAGGCTTTGCCCAACAGAATTTTGACTCAGGAGGCAAAGTTGCACTGTAGCTGAGAGCATAAACTTTGGAGCTGCGTGATTCAAATCCCACTATTCCTGTGACTTTGGGCAGGTTGCTTCACTCTATAAGCATCCATTTCCTTAATTTAAAAATAGAGGTTAAAGAAATGAATGTGCTATAAAGTGAATAGTAAAAATTAAATAAGAATCTTTGTTCATCACTTAGCACAATGCCAGGCATCAATAAGTGCTCAACAAAATGTTATCTGTTGCCTCTATTGCTTGGAGGAAGGAAGGGTAATAAGAATTTGCAATTTTAACAAGGAACCAGGAGTTTTGAAATGACTGTTTCTGAGCCTATTCCCAGTCTCTTTGAGTTCTTTTAGAGACAGCAACCCCATCTTTGTGGCCCACATTCCGGGCAAGACTCCCAGGCAGGCAGATCTGCATGATGTCTATGGTGCCTTCCTGAAATGATGTCATCCCAGTAACTCCTGAGTTTACCTGACACTACTCTTACAACAGAAAGCTTTAACATCAAATCCCTCCCACATTGAAATCATCATAAGACTTGCCCCAAACATTCAATGTTGCATCAGAAAACTATGGGTAATGCTTCTGGGGATAGGTGGAAAAGAGCTTAGCTAACTAACCCATCAAAAATACTAAGATCATGGCATCTGGTTCCCATCACTTCATGGCAAATAGAAGGTGAAAAAGTGGAAACAGTGACAGATTTCATTTTCTTGGGCTCCAAAATGACCGTGGATGTTGGGTGCATCCATGAAATTAAAAGACGCTTGCTTCTTGGAAGGAAAGGAACGACAAATTTAGCATGTGTGCAGGCTCAGTTGTGACTGACTCTGTGATCCATGAACCATATCCCACCAGGCTCCTCTGTCCATGGGATTCTCCAGGCAAGATCACTGGAGTGGGTTTCCATGCCCTCCTCCAGGGGATCTTCCTGACCCAGGGATCAAACCTCAATCTCTTATGACTCTCCTGTATTGGCAGGCAGGTTCTTTACCACTAGAGCCACCTGAGAAGCCCTATGACAAACTTAGACAGCATATTAAAGAGCAGATACATCATTTTGCCAACAAAGGTCCATACAGTCAAAGCCATGGTTTTTCCACTAGTCATGTATGGATGTGAGAGTTGGACCATGAAGAAGTCTGAGCCCCTAAGAATTGATGCTTTCAAATTGTGGTGTTGGAGAAGACCCTTGAGAGTCCCTTGGACCACAAGTCTTCTTGCAAACCAGCCAGTCCTAAAGGAAAATCAACCCTGAATATTCATTGGAAGGACTGATGCTGAAGTTTAAGCTCCAATACTTTGGCCACCTGATATGAAGAGCCAACTCATTGGAAAAGACCCTGATGCTGGGAAAGATTGAAGACAAAAGGAGAAGAGAGCAGCAGAGGATGAGATGGTTAGATAGCATCAGTGAGTCAATAGACAAGAATTTGAGCAAACTTCAGGAGATAGTGAAAGACAGGGAAGCCTAGTATGCTGCAGTTCATGGGGTTGCCAGGAGTGGGACACAACTTAGCGACTGGCCAACATCAACAACTAACCAATACTCTTTCTTTACAACATGAAATGTGCCAACTCAAGTAATCTGAAGCCCCAAAGATTCAAGCAGATAGACTCCTATAGTGTCCTGCTTCTTCCTCATATTTTCAGACATAAGTGCTCACAGTTACATTGGTATTTAGAAGAAAAGGGAACTAGCCCAGTAGCAATGACCATCTCTCCGTGTCCAGACTTTGATCTCTAAATACCATTTGATCAGGACTCCTTGAAGAAATGCCTAATTTCTATTCTGGGACAGGAAATGAACAAGATGAGTCCAGACCATCTTATCTTTCCAGAGAACAAGGAAGCAACCCAAGACTCCTGGGATCATGTCAAAAGAACTGAGGAGCTAATTCAAAAGGATTTCTTCTAGCAAAGGATGAGACTATTTTAAGCATAAACAAATGGTTACAATTGAAAGATGCCAACACATACTTAAATCTATTAATTCATAATAACTTCTCATTGGCCATATTTGGAGGTTCTAGGTTTAGTGAGTTGAATAGTGTCTTCCTTTTAAAAGATATGTTTAAGTTATTCTTATTCAAACCCCACCACCTGTGAATATAGTTTTATTGGAAATAGAGTCTTTGCAGATGTAACTAAGTTAAAGGTTTTTTTTTAATATGAGATCATCGTGGATGAGGATGAACCTTAAATTCAGTGAGAAGTTCTTAGGCGAGAAGGAGAAACAGACAAAGAGAGAAAGAGACCCTGTGAAGATGAAGGCAGAGATGGGAGTTATGAAGTTATGCCAAGAAACGCAAAGGTTAGTCAGCAGCCACCAGAAAAAATGAGAGAGGTAGGGAGGAGACTCTTGCTCTGAGCTTCGGAAGGAAGCAACCCTGCTGACAACTTGGCTTTGGACTTCCGGCCTCCAGAACTGTGAGGCAATACATCTCTGTTGTTTTAAGCTGCCACATTTATGGTACTTGCTTTGCAGCCCTAGAAACGAATACACTGGAGGACTGAATCATCATTTGGAAAACAGGTAAATAAAGGGAGTCATGTATTTAACCTCATCTTTCCTCTCCTGAAGGTATTTGAACGTGCTCTAACAGTTGATGAGTAAAAATTCTTCTTTTATAGAAGAATTCCAGCTAATAAATGCAGAAGAAATTCTAGAATTAGAGTACCACTATTTTGCAATCCCTAATGAAATAAATGGACAATGAATAAAAAGGCGTGCGGGCATGCTGAGTCACTTCAGTCGTGTCTGACTCTTTGCAACCCTATGGACTATACTCATCAAAGGCTGCTAAATCCATTAGCTGAAAGACTGCTGGGAAGCTTTATGATGGATAGGTTAGCTGACCAAGCATGGACCCACTGATCGTTCTTCAGATACAAAAAAGAAGACGATCAGACATTTTATGTTATGAGATAATCCCATGAGAAATATTGACTTAAAGCCAGAATTATTCTGGCTAAAAAATTTAATCTGGACTGAATCAGGTCTTTGAATTTCACCATTCATTTACAGGAAATAAAAAAAAAAAAAAACCTATTAAACACCACTGCAGAGTTGAAACTCAGATATATCCAGAATGAGGGAACTACTGCAGGACAAATGACCTGGTTTCTTCAACAATAAGTGGCAAGAGAAGAAGGAGGTGTGAACAGTTAGAGATTGAAAGAAACGGTAAAGACACATCAACCAAATGCAACATGTGACACTTTTCCAGATTTTTTACTTGAGTAATCCTGCTGTAAAAAGACATTAACTGGATAGCTGGGGAAATCTGGCCTTTGACTGACTATAAGATGATAGTAAGGTATTATTAATTTTTTTAGGTGTGATGATTGGTACTGTGGTTATGTTTTTTAAAAGAATATGAAAGAGTCTATAGATAAAATGATATAAAGGCCAGGATTTGCTTGAAAATAACCCAGAGATTTACAGCAAAGGGACAGTGTAGAGGACATAAGAGTGCACAAATGTTGATGGTGGTCAGGGCTGGGTGGTGGGAAGGTTCATTCTACTATACTCTAGATTGGATGATGTTTGAAAATTTTCATTACAGAATGTTAAAGGTGGGGAGGGTAAAAAGGGGGTCCAATGGGACTTACATTAATGATCTGTTCATGGAGCAGTCTTATCATAATCTTCCTTCCCTCTGTGATCTGCCAGTAAAGGTAAGTGATGATTCTGGAAGAGAAGAAAAGAAAGAATGGCAGACACTCTCTCCAATGCTTTTCAGGAAAGAAAGAATGGCAGACGCTCTCTCCAATGCTTTGCAGGCTCCTAATTTCAATTGGGTACATAGGAATTCGTATATTTGCGTACAGATGGATGTTGGCCCAGCCAGTGTTCCTGCAAAGTTGTATCTGGGTGACTTAGAGGTTAACTTCATTATAGCAATAGTCCTCAGGATTCTACACATAAATCACCTGAGAAGTGGAGAAAAGACTCCTGCCGTGGCCCCTCCTCAGATCAATTAATTGAGCTTTTTTGAGCACGAGGGCAGGCATCAGTATCTTTTCTTCTTTTTATAGCTTTGTTGAGGCATGGTTGACATACTACAAAATGTACTCATTTTGAGTGTAATTCAATGAGTTTTAGTTACTTCATATAGTTATGCAAATTTTACCCCAATCTAGTTTTACTTTAATTTTTTAAATTGAGATAGAATTGATATACAACATTGAGTACGCTTAAGGTGTTGATTTGACACCTTTATATATTGCAATATGATTACTATCATGGTGTTAGCTAACACTCCCTCATGTCACATGATTATTATTTCTTTTTCTGTGCTGAAAACATTTAACAGTATTTTTATTATTATTTATTTATTTGGGGGCTTCCCTGGTGGCTCAGTGGTAAAGAATCTGCTGGTCAAGCAGGAGACCTGGTTCAATCCCTGGATCCAGACAATCGCCTGGGGAAGGAAATTGCAACCCACTCCAGTATTCTTGCCTGGGAAATCCCATGGACGGAGAAGCCTGATGGGCTACCGTCCCCTGGGTCACAAAAGAGTCAGACACAACTTAGGGACCAAACAACAAACAACAACACATTTATTTATTTTTGGCTGCGTTAGGTCTTGGTTGCGGCACAAGGCTTTCTCTCTAGTTTCGGTGCACAAGCTTATTGCAACGGCTTCTCTTGTTGCAGAGTACGAATTTCAGTAGTTGTGGTACACAGGCTTAGTTGCCCCAAGGCATTTGGAATCTTCCCAGACCAGGGATCAAAGCTGTGTCTCCTGAATTAGCAGGCAGATTCCCAACCATTGGACCACCAGGGAAGTCCTTAACAGTATTTTTAACTTATTTTATTTATTTATTTTTTGGCCTCTTGGCTTGTGGGATTTCAGTTCTCAGAGCTGGGACTGAACCTGGGCACAGCAGTGAAAACCCCAAATCCCTACCACTAGGCTACCAGGGAACTCCCGAGCAGTATTTTTTCAGTGTATATGATTCTAATGTGTAGCCAGAGTTTGGGAATATGGACAGTGCTATTCAAACTTCCGTGTGATATAGACTTACTGGGATTTTGTTAAAAAGCAGATGCTATAGGTCAGGGTAGGGCTGAGAGTTTGCATTTCTCACAAGCTCCCCAGGGAATTAGAAGTTTGGAAGAGCAAGACAGAAGAACTTCCGGTTTTAAGTAAGGAGGCCAAAGGCAAACCAGTGTTGGGAGGGAGAGCATGACCAAGAGCTAGGAGACCCAGGTTCCAGCCTCCTCTACAATAAATAGACTCTACAGCATGGGAACTATCCCTGTCTCTGCAAGTCTTAGCACTTCCACCTGTAAAATCCAGGGGTCACTCAACAATTGGCATCAGCTGGCTCCACTAGGCTGTGCTGTTGAGTTGTGTCTCTGTGTGAGGACGGACAAGCTCAGCCATCAGAATTTGGCTTCTAAAGAGGAGCTGCTGCTGCTGCTAAGTCACTTCAGTCGTGTCCAACTCTGTGCGACCCCATAGACGGCAGCCCACCAGGCTCCCCCGTCCCTGGGATTCTCCAGGCAAGAACACTGGAGTGGGTTGCCATTTCCTTCTCCAATGCATGAAAGTGAGAAGTGAAAGTGAAGTCGCTTAGTCGTGTCCGACTCTTAGCGAGCCCATGGACTGCAGCCTACCAGGCTCCTCCGTCCATGGGATTTTCCAGGCAAGAGTACTGGAGTGGGGTGCCATTGCCTTCTCGGTCTAAAGAGGAGCAGCCGTCAGCAGACCTACTGTTCCTGCAGGAAAAGGAGTCCAGTCTTGGCAGATCTTCTGCTTTTTCATAAGAAGTTAGAAATCATTTTAAAGTTTGAAAATGAAAGTACACTAACCCATATATCAATAATGCCCAATCCACTTTAAGATAGTCACAACCTCAAAAAGAATCACATAGTAATTTCCCTAAGCATTCTCACATCCAGTTTTTTTCTTTTTGTTTTCATGTTAAATCTTAAGAGGGAGCAGAGCAGGTGTTCCTTTATTCATAAACAGACCCCCCAAAAAGGACAAGATATTAAATAACTCCTAGAAAAATTCAAGAGCAGAGTTGGGATGACGCAGAACACTGAGCCGTGCTGCAGTCTTCGCCTTCCCACCAAACACCCGCCCCTCCCAAGCCTAGCCGCCCGCATGCTGAGTTGAGTTGGTATTTCCCCCTCTAGTCTTCTGAAGAACCCCACTTACAAGACAATGAGGGTGAGGATGAAGAAGAAGTGCACGCTCCCGATGAGGTTCTGGTAGATCCAAACAACCCACAGGTAGCTGGGCGTTTGATTCAGGGTGTCGATCCACCTGTAGATGGACTCAATGAAGAAGGACAGACCTCGAAACGGACCACAGTCAGCTGAAGGTTTCAATCTGATAAAACAAGGGACAGGGAAACATCTCTAGCGCCAGACTCAGGTATAGTTTTTCTAGACTAGCCCAGTCCTTTCTGGGCTCTTAACCTGGAACCAGTGATCCTTGCCTGCTCCATCCATATCCCCTTCCAAAGGAAACCCTTTCGCTCACAGGCCCAGCTGGTGTGTTTTGTACTCATGACCTGTATTCTGAGGACCAGCTTTTGGACAGCAGGATCACTTGATCCAACTGATCTAATCCAACTTGGATCCAACTTGATCCAATCCAAAGACCAGGTTGTGACCTTAGCTGTGTCCTGGCACAAAGAAATGAACTGGGGCGATAGGACTCTCTTCCTTAGGAACTTGAACTAGGAAATACGAAGAGGGGAGGCTGTAATCTAGGGAAGCTAGAGCTGTAATAATGGCCACATGAAGTCAGTTGTGAACAAGCAGAAACTAGAAGGCACCAAGAACTGAATAGGAAGAGAGAAAAGAGCCAACGTGGTGAGACAACTGAGAACATCTTGCAACTGAGGAGCCTGCCCTGAAGCTGCCAAGTTCCAGTTCTGCAAGTATTCTAAAAAGTCAACTTCCTTGTGCATTCATTTGCTCATTCATTTGACAAAGGCCCACTGAACTTGTAACTGAGGCAGGAGATAGATGGGCTCCAGGCCAGACATTTACAACTAGCCTCCTGTTTATATTTCTTGAGGCAAGACATAGATGGGCTCCAGGTGAGACATTTACACTCAGCCTTCTGTTTACACATCCAGGTAGAAATAACCACAGGAACAGGGTAAATAGCTGGACTTTGTCTCCAGTGGACACTTGAGAGAACAGTAATGGTAAGGGCTGGAAAAGAAAATGGCAACCCAACTCCAGTACTCTCACCTGGAGAATCCCCATGGACAGAGAAGCCTGGCGGGCTACAGTCCGTGGGATCCCAAAAGAGTCGGACACGACTGAAGTGACAGCACACCCGCAATGGCAGAGGGAGAGAGGAGCTGAGTCTTGCCCAGATAAAAGATAAAGAGACCACATTTTCTCATTCTTGAGGTCAAGAAGACCTCCCCAACTACACATCTGTAGAAGGCTCCTTGGGGTTAAAAAGGAGGGGGCACCACCCCATAATAGGTGATGCCAAGCCTCCCACACACCTCTGTGCTAGAATCCATCTTGGCTAAAAGGTGAGCATGCATGTTGGAGAAAGTTCCCAGGACAGGTATTTTGTGGAAAAACAAGATATTGGCCAAAGGTAAACAAAGACCCAGAAAAAATGCCCTAGATAAATGATTTATCCTCTTTACTGGAGGAAGCTCACACCCTTTCTCTCCATGTGTGTATCTCTGTCTTGCCTTTGTCTTAAATTAAAAAAAATTGTTTCTCTGTGTGCTCACCCACTTACTGTACTGCATCTCTATTAATAAACTTTGTACAGTTTTTTTTTTGTAGGGAAAAAAAACTGTAGTTTTACAGTTTTTGCCTCCTTAAAACACTCTTGCTTTCAAGCATGGTAAGAGCCAGGGAAATTTTGCTTCTAGCTTCTAGCCCTTCCTGGTCTAGCAGCTAAGATTCCTGCTTTTCACCCAGGCTACCCAGGTTCAATTCCTGGGCAGGGAACTACGATCCTGCTTCAAGCCACCACTCACTGCTGTCTCCTCGAGATCAGTAGTGGGGACTGTGCTAGATACTAAGCCCTGGCGAGCCCACAGTAAACAGGACAGACATGATACCTGCCCTCCCAGGTTCTAATGGGAAAGATGGTCAAGCAGTGAGGGTACAACTAAACAAAGATTCAAAGGCATTTCTGGCGTGAACTAGGAAATGAAGAAAGGAAACCACCCTGAGAGAGAAAGGGAGGAGAAGGGAATGCACAGAAGATGGGGATGGTCACGAAGGGCAGATCTTCAACACGACTTTTGAGCTGAGAGAGGAGAGGTCAAGCAAAGAGAGCAGGGAGAGCACTTCAAATAGATGACCCTGAACAGACTGAGAGACTGGGGAAGGATGGAGCCATGGGAAGTGAGGTTGCAGGGGTGAGAGGGAGCCTGACCAGATGGGGCCTTTCAGTTCATTAGAGGAAGTTCTGTTCTCTGTGCGGAGACCAGGCTTCTCCCCAGCTGGGAACGTGCAGGACCTGGAGGAAGTGAGGGGCCTGTGCCAGTTAAGATGGGGCACCTGACAGGTGGTGACCAAACTCGGATGTATTCCTCCCTTGGTGATAGCATCTGTTGGTTACCAAGGGAACTTGGGCTAAACACTGAATGAAGCATGTCTTTTTATTCTGATCTGTAACATCTGGGGCCTTACTGATGCTAGAGAGACTGCCTTTCCCAGGGCTAGCCTACAAAGCACATCTTTCATATGCAAACCAACACCCACCCCCACATCCCACCCCACCTCCTCTCTCAAGCTTTCACACTCTGGGCCATTGTTCCTCTGCCCCCACCACCAGTGCCAGGTACCAGACTACCCCAGATGGCCCCTACACCCCAGAGCCCAATGAGATTATTCACATTTGCCCCTCCTAAGCCTGCTGACCCTGCCTTGCCTTCTCCTCCCACTGAAACCACAGTAAAGACTTCTGCCCACATTTACTACTCTCTCTCTCTGCCTCTGACAGATGCCGGTGCCTCCTCCCCACGTGGCCCCCATGGTGGGACAGGTCCCCTCCTTTGGGATCTGTATTTATTGTTGCTGTTGTTCAGTGGCTCGGCCACATCCGATTCTTTGCAACCCCATGCACTGCAGCACGCCAGGCTTCCCTGTCCTTCATTATCTCCTGGAGTTTGCTCAAACTCATGTCCATTGAGTCGGTGATGCCATCCAACCATCTCATCCTCTGTCATCCCTTTCTCCTCCTGCCTTAAATCTTTCTCAGCATCAGGGTCTTTTCCAATGAGTCGGCTCTTCACATCAGGTGGCCAAAATATTGGAGCTTCTGCTTAAGCATCAGTCCTTCCAATGAATATTCAGAGTTGATTTCCTTTAGGATTGACTGGTTTGACTCTTTGCTGTGCACTCAGTCAGTTTGGTCGCTCAGTCATGTCTAACTTTTTGCAACCCCATGGACTGCAGCACACCAGGCTTCCCTGTCCTTCACCAACTCCCAGAGCTTGCTCATACTCATATCCATCAGGTCGGTAATGCCATCCAACCATCACATCCTCTGTCGTCCCCTTCTCCTCCTGCCTTCAATCTTTCCCAGCATCAAGGTCTTTACCAATGAATCAGTTCTTCGCATCAGGTGGCCAAAGTATTGGAGATTCAGCTCCAGCATCAGTCCGTCCAATGAATATTCAGGACTGATTTCCTTTAGGATTGACTGGTTGGATCTCCTTCCAGTCCAAGGGACTCATTGTTTGCTGTCTAAACAATGGAAACAGTGAGAGACTTTATTTTTTTTGGGGGGGGGCTCCATAATCACTGAAGATGATGACTGCAGCCGTGAAATTAAAAGACGCTTGCTCTTTGGAAGAAAAGCTATGACAAAACCGGACAGCATAATAAAAAGCAGAGACATTACTTTACCAACAAAGGTCCATCTAGTCAAAGCTATGGGTTTTCCAGTAGTCACGTATGAATGTAAGAACTGGACTATAAAGAAAGCTGAGTACTGAAAAATTGATGCTTTTGAACTGTGGTGTTGGAGAAGACTCTTGAGAGTCCCTTGGACAGCAAGGAGATCAAACCAGTCAATCCTAAAGGAAATCAGTCCTGAATATTCATTGGAAGGACTGAAGTTGAAGCTGAAACTCCAATACTTTGGCCACCTGATGGGAAGAACTGACTCATTGGTAAAGACCTCGATGCTGGGAAAGATTGAAGGCAGGAGGAGAAAGGGATGACAGAGGATGGTTGGATGGCATCACCGACCTGATGGACATGAGTTTGAGCAAGCTCTGAAAGTTGGTGATGGACAGGGAAGCCTCATGTGCTATAGTCCGTGGGGTCACAAAGAGTTGGACACGACTGAGCGACTGAACTGGACTGAACTGAGGTTGGTTATAGCTCTCATCAAGAAAGTGAAAGTGAGGTTGGAGGGGTAAGAAGAAGCCTGACCAGACGGACCTTTCAGTTCATTAGAGGACGTTCTGTTCTCTGTGTGGAGACCTGGATTCTCCCCAGCTGGGAACCTGCATGACCTGGAGGAAGTGAGGGGGCTGTGCCAGTCAAGACTGGGCACCTGTCACGTGGTGACCAAACTGGGATGTATTAATCCCTAGATCATAGCATCTGTTGGCTACCAAGGGGACTTGGTATGCAGATGACACCACCCTAATGGCAGAAAGAGAGAGGCTGTCCAAGGGACTCTCAAGAGTCTTCTCCAGGAACACAGTTCAAAATCATCAATTCCTCAGTGTTCAGCATTCTTTATGGTCCAACTCCCACATCCATAGATGACTACTGGAAAAATCATAGCTTTGACTACATGGACTTTTGTCACAATGTAATATCTCTGCTTTTTAATTTGCTGTCTAGGTTGGTCATAGCTTTTCTTTCCAGGAGCAACTATCTTCTAATTCATGGCTGCAGTTACCAACTGCAGTGATTTTGGAGCCCAGAAAATAAAATCTGTCACTGTTTCCATTGTTTCCCCATCTATTTGCCATGAAGTGATGGGACCAGATGCCATGATCTTAGTTTTCTGAATGCTGAGTTTTAAGCCAACTTTTTCACTCTCCTCTTTCGGCTCTTTAGTTCTTCTCTTTCTGCCATAAGGGTGGTGTCATCTGCCTATCTGAAGTTATTGATATTTCTCCTGGCAATCTTGATTCCAGCTTGTGCTTCATCCAGCCCAGCGTTTCTCATGATGTACTCTGCACGACATATCTAAAGTAGTCCAAATCATTGAAACAAAGTAGAAAGTGCTGGGAGGACAGAGGAGGGGAGAGGGAAAATTACAGAGTTTGGCAAGTATAGACTTTCAATTTCATAAGATGAAGAAGTTCCAGAAATCTGTAGCTAAACAATGTAAATATATTTAACTCTACTGAACTATACACTTTTAAATAAGATGGCTAAGATTCCAGCTTGTGA
This sequence comes from Bos grunniens, assembly GCF_055505025.1. Classification (NCBI taxonomy): domain Eukaryota; kingdom Metazoa; phylum Chordata; class Mammalia; order Artiodactyla; family Bovidae; genus Bos; species Bos grunniens. Next base: position 25,715,729 of record NC_141189.1, read on the forward strand.
TTCATCCAGTCCAGCATTTCACATGATGTACTCTGCATATAAGTTAAACAAACAAGGTAACAATATACAGCCTTGATGGACTCCTTTCCCAATTTTGAACCAGTTCATTGTTCCATGTCTGGTTCTAACTGTTGCTTCTTGACCAATTATTTTTTCAGTGGCAGTGGCCTTCTGATCTGTTGGTCTCACTATATCTGAAGAATGATAAAAACCTACATTTTAAAACACCCGCTCCTCCAAGGCTGCCATCTCCTACCTCCAGATGGTGATGGCCAGGGTGCACAGGACCCCAGTGAAGGATGGGAAGAAAAGCAGAAAGATGAAGAAAGTCATCATCTGCGAGGCCCGCCATGCTTTGCTCGGAGGCTGGAAATTCATCATCAGGCTGATCTGAAGAAAGAGATGCAGTCACCTCTCTTGTGCGGCCAGAGGAGCAGGCCAAGGGGACTCCAGCTAGACACCAGTTGCCTGATACCCTTCCCAGCACCACCACCCCCTCACCCAATTTCAACCACCACTGGGTCATATGGGACTGCAAAGCCAATTGGTTCCAACTTCAGACTGACTCACATTTTTGACGTAGAACATGAGGAAAAGAGTAATCATTTGGATAAAGGGCAGCAGAGGACAGAAGAAGGTTCCAATCCTATGAGAGAGTGGGGAGGGAAGGCGCAGGGAATGGGTTAACGACGGGTGTGGGGGGAAGGGAGAGGGTGTTACAGGCTGCACTGTGTCCCTCCAAACTCATTTGTTGAAGTCGTAACCCCAATACCTCAGAATGTGTTTGGAGATAGGGCCTTGAAAGAGACAATTAAGGTAAAATGAGGTCACTCACCTCGTGTGGGCCCTAACGGACACACAGAGGGAAGAGGACATGTGAGGGTCCAGGGTGAGGGCGCCATCTACAGGCCAAGGTTGGAGGCCTCAGGCGAAGTCAACCCTGCCAACACCTTGATCTGGGATTTCAAGCCTCCGGAATTGTGAGAAAATAAATTCGTGCGGTTTATTATTTAATAAATAACCACCATTTAAAGTACCTGTGGTACTTTATTATCAAAGCGCTAGAAAACTCATACAGAGGGGGACTGCTTCCAATATGGCAAACCCGGCAAATCCCCACCATATCCAGAATCCACAGTTCTAGGAAAGAGATTCTGCAGAGAACGTTACCCACTTGGCAATTAGTTAAACCACCAGATGGCCTTCGGACAGGCCTCGCCCAGGTGTCCCAAATGCGGAACGTGAACTCCGCCTACTCATCTGGCATTCGAGAAGGCCTGACGTCCTGCCAGGACAAGCATTAAACTGCATTGTTACAAAGGAGAAGGGCCCTCGCTCTTTAATTCTCCCCAATGCTGAGGCCAAAGGAAGAAAATATCAGCTTGGGTGCTGGTGTCTTTAAGTCCTAACACTTGCCAACCTCCTTAAAAAAAAAAAAAAAACAGGTAGTCTTTAGATTGAGAGCCTTGATAGCAGCATCTAGCTAGAATTTTACTTTTTATGATGGGTTTGATTTTATTTTTCAAATGACTTGGAATTTAAAGTCAAATGATATGATTTTCCATTGATGATGATAAAATAAAGACTCATTTAAATGTATTTAAGTTTATAAAAAGCAAACAATATAAAAGAGAATATAAAGTCAAAAACAGTCCAGTGATAGACAAGCCAAACAAAACAGGAAGGCTGGTTAAGATGGTACATTTTAGGTTATGTGTTTTGTACTACAAATTTTAAAAAAGAGCCCTTAAAAGGATGACAACAGTCATATAATAAACCTTTCTGAGTCAGTTACTCGCCAAGCATTTAATGCATGCATTTTCTCATTTAATCCTCACCAAAAGTCTATAAAGTAGGTGCTACTATTTCCCCCATTAACAGATTAGAAAATGAAGGTTTAGCGAGAGTTTATATATAACTTGCCCAGTGGCATCCTGTTCATTGGGTAAAAGGACTTTGTAAACTGTCCAGTTGCCAGTGGCGTCTTGGCAGTAAGCAAACGTACCACCTAAGCTACATAAAGAAAAAGTCTTCACCATCCCCCAAAATAAATTCATTGACATTACTGAGTTATTTGCATATAGCCAAATCACCCAGGGCAACTTTAAAGAGTTGGGAAATAAGGTGCTTTACAGTTGTATGGCCTATTTGAGATTGAAGAGCAGATTTCTTATATCACCTGACTTAATCATCCACTAAGTCGAAGGCAGCTCTTACTATGTGCATTTGACAGATGAGGAGACTGAGGCTCAGAGTTCAGTGACCTCAATGAGTAGAAGAGCCAACCCCACAATCCAAGTTTATCCAGGTTGCCCTTCAGGTTGGGGTCCCTGCTCCGTGTCAATTCTTGGCTGAAGTCCTCATAAAGGAAGAGAACACTCTGGGACATGAATGCATGGTCCTCAGACTGGCTGAATTTGGTATCATCTGTGCAGCTTTGAAAAACAACAGGTTCTGGGCATTGCCACCAAAACTCCAAGTTCACAGTCAGGTGGGAACCACTGAGCAAACCAAGAATTTCAAAACTTACCACACCAGAGTTTGTGCATAGATGAGTTCTAACACATTTCTGGCAATATCAAACTCCTGTAAGCCAAGACTTGTGATAAGCCGCATCCCAATGATTCTGTGAAAATATGATGAGGTTAGTACACAAACCATGAACTCCCTCCTTCAAAAGATTCCCCACAATCAACAAAGGAGAACAAGCTTTCACCAGTTTGGAATAAAGTTATGATTACCCTTGCAAGTTTTCGAAAAGTTCCAAGTATGAGCATGTTTTAGAAGAAATAATTGAGGGAATCAAGGGAAAATGGAATTAACACAAAGGATTCAAATGGAGATACTGCTAAAGTGGTTCAAAAATTTCTAGAGAACATTATTTAAATTATCCCACCTACTACTTAAACAGATAACTAATTATTAATAGGTTTACTAAAATAGGTATTATTTAAATGAGATTATTTAAATTACCCTACCTATTATCTTCTTTATACCACTTTTTGCTTTTAAATCTTTCTTTTAAACCTTTATTTTAATATAGTTTAAATCTATATTTAAACTCAGCACCTCTGAACCCAAATAAACTGAAAAATTCTCAGCTTCCAGTTACAGCTATGAGTTAATGGTGTTTCTGTTTTCTAAATCCACAAGGAGGAAACCTAGGTCCCCATTTATTCTGAAGAAAGTTGAGACCATTTTGATTTTTTTTTCATACAGAAGAATTGCAAAAAAAAAAAAAAAAAAACTGCTATAAAAGACAAAAAAATAACAACAAAACTTTCTCACCTTTATGTCCAGACTCTGGACAGAGACTGAACTAAAAGTGAGTTAGGGTAGACTGAGTGAGGAAATTTGGCATTCAACCCACTGAGGAAGGAATCAGCATTACGTCATGCCATCTTATTACTAAGGCAGCTTGTGAAATAAGTAAATGTCTATTAGGAATGAGATGCTCATAATATTATTATAAAATACATGAGTAAATAAATAAAAGAGGACCATACATGGGCCAATGATGATATTGCCCCAATCCTGCACACTTGGGGTCTAAATTAAAAATTAATGCATTAATTAAATTCAATGAAAACAATAAGATAAATCTATAGGTACAAACATGGAAAGATGACAAGGTATTCTCACTGTACCAACTCCACAGCAGTTTTGCAACTTAGCACGCAAACATACACACACATACAGAGCAGGACATGCACAGAAAATCTGGAAGAATATACATACACTAGAAGATTAAAATGATCTATGGTGGATATGATTTCAAACGACTCCGTTTCTGTGTTTCATTTATAGAACTTTCTTTCTCAGGAGCTTATAAACGGCCACTTGAATTAAATGAACTTTGACAACAGAACTGTCAAGGTGAAATTTCAGTTACTTCAGAAGAAAACAATATTCCTAAGGACAATAGGCAGACTTAGGACAATGTACACTTAGAGTACAGAAGGGACCCATACTTCCTGCTCAGCCAATGCTATGCTCCAGTTACAGCAGCAGGTACTAATTACTCAAGACAGACAAATATTTACCTTCTCAGGAACTCCCCCAGCAAGGAATCAGCTAAAGAGAACACAAAATCCATCAGCAGGAGCCGGTAGATTTCTTGGCCAATGAGGGTTTCCCAACACTGGAAAGCAAAGGCAAATGAGAGGTTGGGATGCGGGAGGAGGCTGTTGCCATCTGTTGCTGCCCCCCTGGTCTCATAAGAATGGAGTTGGCAGCTTAGTTTGATCGAGCCTTGGAGTGCCCAGAAAAGCAGACCCACCCTCATCAGAAATGCATCTCTAGGCTGAGTTTATTTCTGAGTGTTTATTCTCTTTCTGTGCGCCTTCTTCCTCCATTAAGGCTTGCCCTCCTCATGTACCCAGACTTTCCTGTCTCACTACCTCTCCCCTTTAACACTTTGTCCTATGCCTTCTGGATCCTGTTTTTTAGCCAAGAAGAGCAGGAGGTGTCAATGGCTAATAATGCCTCCATTCCTTTTGCTTATTAACCTTGTGAAAAATCAATATCTTAAAAAATTTTTTTAATTTTATTTTACTTTTATGTATACTTCTCTGACATGTTTCTTTTCTTTATATTTTTCTTTATATTGAAGCTTCTGATTTATATCATTTTTTCTCTGTCTATAGGACTTCTTTAAACTTTTCTTTTGTGGAAGGTCTGCTGGAAATGATTTCCCGCAGTATTTGTTTTTCTGAGAAGGTCTTTATTTTTCTTTCACTTTTGAGGGATAATTTAACCAAATATGGAAATCTTGGTTGGTGTATTTTTTATTTCAACACTTAAGAATTGTCCTAGACTCTCAAAAAATAATTTTTGAGTACTATGAAAAGTAACCCCCTGCATTTTCCTATTCTTTATCCTCTATAGGTAAAGTTTTAAAAAATAGTCTAGTTTTTTTTAAGGCTTACTCCTTGTTTTTAGTTTTCTGTAATGCTATCTGATGTGCCAAGTTGGAGTTTTTAAAATTTTTTAATTTAATTTACTTCTTTCTTTGGGTGTTTTCTTGCTCAGTGTTCTTTGAGCTTCCTGTTTCTATGGTTTGGTGTCTTTCAATAATTTTAAAATAATTTATATCTTCTTGATTAAGAAAGTGGCCTAGAGGTTTAGCAGATTGGCATAAACAGGAAGGTTGAAATGGTCAGTTTTTGAAGTTAGTTACTTCTGTAGGAAGCCCAAGGATGGATGGAAGGGTAAATGGATGGATAGATGGATAGATGAATAGATGGATAAGTAGATGGACAGATGGATGGGAAAAATAACATGGTATCTACTCTAATATCATAGGCAGAAACCGTTGAGAAACTCACTTCCTCCCTGATGGTCAAAGCCAAGCTTAAAGCAAAACGGCATAGAAATCTTACCTCTTCACTATCCAGGGCCACAATGTTGAGCCAATAGTAACACAGAATTCCAATGATTGATATTTTCAGAAAGATATTTCTAAAAAATGAAGAGAAAACAACTATCATTACTTCCATGGCAGTCATAGGAGATGCTTGCTAATATTTCATTTGGGGCACATGGTAGGATGGAAATTCCTGCCCTCTGTGGTTATGTGGTTTTAGTTGCTCAGTTGTGCCCAACTCTTTGCGACCCCATGAACTGCAGCCTGCCAGGCTCCTCCGTCCATGGGGATTCTCCAGGCAAGAACACTGGAATGAGTTGCCATTTTCTCCTCCAGGGGATCTTCCCGACCCGGGGATTGAACCCAGGTCTCCCATGTTGCAGGCAGATTCTTTACTCTCTGAGCCACCAAGGAAGCCCCCTGTGGTTGGTGGGGGCGGGGCGCATATGACTAGTTCTGGCAAATGAGCTGTGAACATAAACAATGTGTGTTATCTTGTGTCACTTCTAGACTAGAGTATTTAAATGCCAGTGAGACTCACCATCTTCCCTCTGGAAGGACAATCAGCCTGAATCCCTGAGTGACTAACGTAAGCAAAATTTCCCTGCCAATCCACACAGGGCATGCAACGTGAACAAGAAATAAATACTTGTGTTCTAAACCACTGTGAATTTGGAGTGGGGGTTGGGGGTTGCAGGGATGTTTGTTACCACAGTTTAACCTCATTTATTCTGACTGATACACTCTCTTTTGGGCATATCCAAACTACCTGATTTCACTTCTCCCTGTAATGGTAGTACACATACATACTATTCATCAGGTCCACCAGGGACAGAAAACATGCTACACACTTTTTCGAATCATCCCTCTTAATCATTCCAGCTCTACCATCAGGTAGATAGTATTTTATGCCTGTCTTACTGATGAGGAAACTGAAGCACAGAGAGATGAAATAACTTGCACAAGATCACACGGATTGCTTAGGGGCGTGACAAAGGTTGAAAACAAGGACCACCTGATTTAACAGCCTGAGTTCTTAAACCTAGTCACTTTGCCCAAATCAGTAACTGCTGGTTCTAAGAGGTCTTCAACATTGATGTGCCAAGAACCATGTACCACTACACCAGTCGTTTTCAAAGTATGGTCCGCAGACCAGCAGTAGCATCTGTAATCTTGTTAGAAAGGCAAACTTTCTGGCCCTCTCCCAGATCTTCTGAATCAGACACTCTGGTATAGGGCCCAGCAATCCCTCCAGGTAATTCTGGTGCAGGTTAAAGGTTGAGAACCAACCATTAGACAAAACAACACAGTGAAGGAAGAGACAGGATTTGCCTTTTTCAACACTAGATCCCAAATCTCTTACCCAGTGCCTAGCCTATAATAGACTCTCAATATCTACTGGATTAATGCCTTACTGTACAGTGATATTGTCATTTATGATAAGAAATATGCATTTGGTCTTCTTGTCCTTTTCTGGCACTGAGCTCCTGAAACCTTTGGAATATCCTAAGTGAGGAGAGCTATCAAGGTGTCTTTTGTTATATTAATGTGACTGTTGGGAAGCCCCTAGGTCTACTAAGGTTAGGGGCTGGTTGCTGTGACAACCAATCCTGATTTAGAGGATCTGAACTCAGTGTGCCTATTGCAGACTCCAGGGAGGAGAGAGGGGCTGGAGATTGAATTTATTGGGCTTCTCTGATGGCTCAATGGGTAAAGAATCTGCCTGCAATGCAGGAGACCTGGGTTCAATCCCTGGGTTGGGAAGATGCCCTGGAGGGCAGGGCAACCCACTCCAGTATTCTTGTCTGGAGAATCCCCATAGACAGAGAAGCCTGGCAGGCTACATACAGTCCATGGGGTTGCAAAGAGTCAGACACAACTGAGCTAAAACACAGAACCAGTGGCCATTTAACTAGTCATGCATACGTAATGAAGCCTCCACAAAAACTCAAAAGGAGGCGGGTTTGGTGAGCTTCTGGCTTGGTGACAGGATGGTATTTGGGAGACTGAAAATCTCAGAAAGGGCAACGAAGCTCTACATACACAGACTTTGCCCTACACATTTCTTCTACCTGGCTGTTCTTGAGTTATAGCTTTTTATAATAAAGCAGTAATCTCATAAGTAAAGTGTTTCTCTGAGTCATGTGAGCTGTTCTAGCAAATTCTCAAACTCGAGCAGGGGGTCACTGGAACCTCCGATCTATAGTTGGTCGGTCAGAAGCCCAGGTGACAATGTGGATTTGCGACTGGTACCAGAAGAGGGGGTGGGGGCAGTCCTGTGGGGCTGAGCCTTACCCTGTGGGATTCTGACACTGCCTTCAGGTACTTAGTGTCAGAGTTGAAATAAATTGTAGGACACCCATCTGTGTGTATTGGAGAATGGCTTGGTGGTGTGGGAAAACCCACATGTCGGAACTGGTGTCAGAACTTAAATACATTAACTGCAGTGTAACTCCAGGTTAAACCTACTTCTGAGCTTTCTTATTTTCTCTGCATATAGAGAAGATTTTGAATATTTTGTGAAGCAATACCTAGGGCTAATATATATTAAAAGATAATGAATTTCTCTTGGGATCAGAAAAATGCAAATTAAATAAAGTGATTAGATCAAAATGACACGCTGAGCTTTGGAGCCTATTACCTATCATACTGAACCTATCACCTCTATATCCAAATTCAATTGAAATGATGAAAGAAAAAAAAAGTCAAAAGCTAAAAGATCCATAAAGCAGTGGGAAACAAAAAAGTCATCATGAACAGACCAGAAATATAGAGGAATTTATGGAAAATAGCAGAAATAAAGGCCACAAAGATTAAAATATGAAAAGGGGTCAGTGAAGAAGACTGGAGAAAACCCAATTTAAAACAAATTTGGGAGAAGACTGCCTCAGAGGTGGTGGTAGTTCTGAAGATGCCTGGAACTTAGAGACAGCAGATACAAAAGGTCTGGAAAGAACAACGGGTGATTGTTTGGTGATGCCAGATGTCAGAAACCCTCAAAGCCATACCTGTAGGCCTCAGAAGAGGTAGTTAGAATATGGAGTCCTTGGCCTATGCAAATCCACATTCAAATCGAAAGGCAAAATAAAAAATATGTGGGAACGTGGAAGTAGTTAAAAAGTTGACCACCCCAAGATCTACTCTAAAATAACGTCTTATCTTCTCTCACAAAAGGAGGACAGTGTAAGTAGGATACATTTAACAGACACTGAGCAAAGACGCCAGTGTGCTGCTGAACTGTGCACTGAAAATGGTTTAAATTTTTTTTTAATCTCAATAAAAAAAAACCCTGATTGTTTCTAACCATTGAGAGGAGGCGCCCAGAGGTGTAGTGTGGGTAGAAAGGAAGGCTTTCTAAAATTTTTTTCTTCAGGAAAATGATACTTGTATCTATGTGTGCTCAGTGGCTCTGTCATGTCCAACTCTGCAACCCTAAGGGCTGTAGCCCACCAGGCTCCTCCATCCATGGAGTTTTCCAGGCAAGAGTATACTGGAATGGAGTGCCATTTCCTACATGCCCTTGAGGAAAGGCGTGGCAACCCACTCCAGTAATCTTGCCTGGAGAATCCCATGGACAGAGAAGCCCAATGGGCTACAATCCATAGGGTTGCAAAGAGTCAGACATGAATATGGTGACTTAGCACACACACATCATCTTCTATTCCTTATGTTTCATAGCTCTTCAAATAAAGATGAACTCTGGACCTATCTATCAAATACATATACACATAACCCTAAACATTAACCTGAAGTCATTCAACATTTTCTGTGAAGGGCCAGACAGTAAATATTTTTGGCCTTGCAAACCATACAGTTTGTGTCCCAACTCTGCAGTTGTAGCAGGAAAGGAGTCATAGATAATATGTCACCAGTGGACATGGTTGCATTCCAGTGAGACTTTATTTATGAAAATGGGAGGCAGGCTGGGCCTGCAGGCTGCTGTTTGCTAACTCCTGATCTCAAATAATAAGTATATATACATATATATATATATATATACACACACACATACATATATACACTTCCCTGGTGGCTCAGAGGTTAAAGCGTCTGCCTGCAATGTGGGAGACCTGGGTTCGATCCCTGGGTTGGGAAGATCCCCTGGAGAAGGAAATGGCAACCCACTCCAGTATTCTTGCCTGGAGAATCCCATGGACGGAGGAGCCTGGTAGGCTACTTTCCACGGGGTTGCAAAGAGTCGGACATGACTGAGTGACTTAACTTTTTCAACTTTCATATATATATGTGTGTGTGTGTGTGTTTTAAAATATGCTTGTTACAAATTTAAGGGTAACAGAAATGCTTAAGATTTGTGTGAAGAAACTATAAGCATAAACATAAGTATAGATTTGCTATTCCAGGAAGAAGGAATGGCCAGTGCAAAGGTGCTGAGGTGGGCATACAGTTTGTGAACAATGAGAAGGCGAGTGAGGCTGGGGACTGGGGTCACTGAGGAAGGGGAAGGAGGTAGAAAATAAAACTGAAGAACTGACCAGGAGCCAGATCTCAGAGGCAATGGTAAAGTAAAGACTCTGAAATTGATCAGTAAAAAAAAGTCAATCTAGTAGTTCAGCCTCATCACTGTAAACACCACCATAACCAGGAAATGGTCAGGGTACTAGCCAGGAAGAAGCAATAAAGAAAACAATTTGGGTAGCTTTATACTTTATCAAGACTGTGGGGTCACTTCCAGCACATACAATGCCTTTCTGGGAATCACAAAAAGGGATCCTTTCCCAGCCAATGAATTGCCAAAAGCATCCCCTCAACTTCAACCTCCCCCTCCAACCAACCATTTGGATGGTTAAATGACAGAAATGAACCTGTTCCTCCTGGCTGATTCAGTGGGTACTCAGCCTCACAGTCGGACTCATGGAACTCTGGATGATCGGTTCCCACGTGACTTCTTAGCCAAGAACGTCTGTGCAGTGCATAACCTACTCCCCCATATATCTCATAACTGAGAACCATGCTCCTCAAGCTGACAGCAAGATAAGCCATTACTGGGAAAGCTTATCTGGGAAAGATAAGCCATTACTGGGAAAGTTTATCTGGGAAAGAAAAGCCATTACTTTAAGCAAAGGGCAGATGTACCCAATTACTGTATTTCTTCGGGGCTCTTTGGACTTTATGGCTAGTAACTCATACCATAAAAACATAATCTACTCTTGAAATTCTTTCTGGAAAACAGAACTGTGATACTTGAGTGTAACCCTTTCTAGTTTCCATCCCATTTCCCTCTGTGAAAATTGAGGCTGGAGTGAAAAGTGACAGCCACACCTACCGGATCAGGAGGGTATAGACTTCATGCCTCGGCATCTCGTAGCGCTCCACCAGCCTGAACATGGAGTAGAAGCGAGGCACGACCAGGTTGATACAGGACACGACGAAAGGCAGTAAAAGCACCGCCCCAGGGTTACTGTGGTTCGCCAGGAACTGCAGGGAATGGAGGGAGAGAATCAAGTTGCTGACCATACACTGGACCCCTCTCTGCCTGACTCAGAAGATCCCCCAAGGTGGGAAAACCCCAGAAGTAGCTCCTCTGATTAGCTATTAAAAGACCACTTACCAAGCACTTGCCCTTGGCCGAGAATTACTCACACGATGCTTTAATTCCCACTATAGCCCAATAGGTGGGTGTTCATAGACTTAACTGATGGACAACCTGAGGCTCAGAGAGGCAAAGATGCTTACCCAGGGTTCCCCAGCTAGGAATTGGCAGATTTGAACCCAGGTCTATCAGACTCAGGGACCTATGGCCCAACAGCCATTCTGTGACTTTACTTTCCTCACCAAGAGATTTGGAAACATGAGAATGTGCTCCAGGCTGCTGGAAGAAAAGCTTGAGTTACCAAAACTACAACTCAAGGGAATTTCTCCTCCGCTCTCCTGCGTGCCCTTGTTCATTTCACCAAGCTTTGCCTGTCCTTGGGTGCTGAATTAGGGGCAAGGGAGCCTCTGCTAGCCCATGCTGCTCTTTTCTATGAGGGTCAGAGGGGTGCCCCTGCCTTTGTGGGGACACCACCCTGGCATTTGTCTGGAGTGAAGCCTATGCCGCCCCTCTTGGAGTAAGAGATTCTAATGGATTTATCTGATGTCTGAAAGTTCCCTCATTTCCCACCCTGAAGCCTGACTCTGCCTCTATTTACCTCTGGATAGCTTTGAAAACACCACTTGCACTTTCACAGTATCTTTGGAGCCAGATGGGAGAGGGCAATGGCACCCCACTCCAGTACTTTTGCCTAGAAAATCCCATGGATGGAGGAGCCTGGTAGGCTGCAGTCCATGGGGTCGATAGAGTCGAACACAACTGAGCGACTTCACTCTCACTTTTCACTTTTCACTTTCATGCATTGGAGAAGGAAATGGCAACCCACTCCACTGTTCTTGCCTGGAGAATCCCAGGGACTGGGAAGCCTGGTGGGCTGCCGTCTATGGGGTCGCACAGAGTCGGACACGACTGAAGCGACTTAGCAGCAGTAGCAGCAGCAGTTAGAGCCAGATTAATTTAGGGTCAAATGCTGCGACCTCCCTGTGCTTATAAGCTGAAGCTTTGGAACTATAAGCATAGCTTCTCTGAGCCTCTTTCCTAGTCTGCCTGATGGGGAGATTATCATATAACCCACAGAGACACTGTAAGAATTAAGTGAGACCGAATAAGGGGCTTCCCTGGTAGCTCAGTTGGTAAAGAATCCTCCTGCAATGCAGGAGACCCCAGTTCGATTCCTGGGTTGGGAAGATCTGCTGGAGAAGGGATAGGTTATCCACTCAAGTATTCTTGGCTTCTCTGGTGGCTCAGCTGGTAAAGAATCCACCTGCAATGCAGGTGACCTGGGTTCAATCCCTGGGTTGGGAAGATCCCTTGGAGAAGGGAAAGGCTACTCACTCCAATATTCTGGCCTAGAGAATTCCATGGACCGCATAGTCCATGGGGTTGCAAAGAGTCGAGCCACTTTCACTTTCAAATAAGGAAAGGTCCAGTTGCAGAGTGGCTAAATGACACAGCTGGGGGCACCATTCGTGTGAAATTGTAGCTGCCAATGAACGTGCCTCCTCGAGCTGTGCAGAGGGTTGATCCCGTCTGGCACAGATGTTCAAACAATGGGAATGATTCTTCTCCTCCTCCTTCACTACCTCGTTCACTTCAGGTGAGTGTGAAGAAAACCTTCAGAGTCAAGGAGAAACTCAGAAGTCATCTTTATACTTACAGCTGCCCTGCCACAGCTTCCAACCCAGGTAGGCAGTGCCAGGCCCTGGAGCACTGGGACTCAGTTTCATCTTTCAGGGCAAACCTTAATAGGAACCCTTAGGTTTGTACCATTTCACACCCATTTCTTGCTGGCTCCTCCTCCACTGGGTTGAGCACCTACTATGTATCAGGAGTTGGGCCAGGTGCCTGGCTATTCTTTTGAAGAAGCAAATGTGTAAACAAGCATTTTCAAAGCTGCATGTGGCAAGCACACAGGGAAAGACTACAGAGTCAGGTGCACCTAATTCAGTCTAGTAAGAGAGGTGATGGTGAGAAAAGATTTCCTGGGGGATGTGTCACTCATGGAGAAAAGGAGGAGTTTGCCAGATGAAGGGGAGGGGTGGCAGTGTAGAATGAACTGCGTGTTTCCCATCTAGAGATAAGGGAAAACCTGGTGTGTTCAGGGAACTAGGGGCACATCATTTAGTGTTGCCGGTGTGGTATACAGGAGGTTGTGGGGTATTGAGACTAAAGATATGGGCAGGGGCCACATCACAAAAGATCTATCAATCGTGCCATGGAGGATAGGTTTTATATTTAGAGTACTGAGAAGACAATAAAGAAAGAGACACAATCAGACCAACCTGTACCACAATTCTAGGGGTCTGCAAAATCAGCTACAATTAGCCCTATTTACAGAAGAGTAACTGAAAATCACAGAGAAACAGTACTTTTCCACCCACCAGCTAATTAGTCTCAGAGTTCATATCAAAAAAAAAAAAAAAGCTAACATTCCTTTATCACCCACAGTCCAGGTACTAAGTAAACTCTTCACATAACTTTTCTCTAGTCCAGACCACACACCTACAAAACAGGCATTCCAATTTATAGATAAGGAATTAGGGGCTTGGGAAGACTAAAGTGAAAGTGTTAGTCACTCAATCATGTCCAACTGTTTGCAACCCTATGGACTGTAGCCTGCCAGGCTCCTCTATCCATGGATTCTCCAAGCAAGAATACTGGAGTGGGTTGCCATTTCCTTCTCCAGGGGATCTTCCAGACCCATGGATCAAATCTCAGTCTCCTGGGTTGCCAGCAGATTCTTTACCCTCTGAGCCACCAGGGAAGCCCATGGGAAGAGTAAATCACTAGCCAAATTCCACTGGTTCATAATATTTATTAAGTGTCTAATTGGTGCCAAAAAGGCATTAGGGATATAATGATAAAGGAGGACACCAGAACCTGATCCCAGGTCTGGGGCCAAAGTTCCCATCTCTCCACTAGCCCAGAGCCTCCACCCTGAGCTGTGCGCACACATCCCCTGGGGATGTTTTTATGATGCAGATTATGGGTCCATGGACCAAGAGAGGGACCCAGGATTTTGCACTTTTAAACAAACTTCCTCCTGGTGGCGATGCTGCTGGCCACGACTTCGTTTTGAGTGGTGACCAGGACCCCACCCACCCCCTCCTGTATCTTGTCCCTTCACCTGCTTCTCTGTGCTCTGGACCCTGGATCTCTGGCCTCTCTGGTTACCTGTAAATTGTTCTCAGCCAGGTAATAAACGGCTGCACAGCAGGTGATGGCCACTCCAGAAGAGACAACCCAGGCTGCCACGTGGGCAGAGAAGCGGATAAACTGCTGATTGAATGTTAACTTGACGTTCTCCTGAAGGATTTCTGACAGGTTCTCCTGTAAACACAAGGAAGTCAAGTTCACTCACAGAACCCCTACACTGTCAGCAAAGATGACCACCCTAGGCTTTGGTGCTCTCAAAGAGACACAAACCCACAGGCGAGAGAGTGGGAAAAAGCACCGTGAGCTTGGATTAGGAGACCACTAGGAAAATCTCTAATGGGCAAGAACCCCCCATCGCTTCATTGAATACCTTTTCCATCTCAGAGGGAAAGAGATTGGGACCATGATCTTGAGAGAATACACTGAGGCCATAGGGCCTTCTTGAAGAATAAGGCTGAGGATCCCTCTGCAACCCTCTTGTCAAAGCCCCTTAGTTTATAAATTCTGCTTGCTCTTTTTTTCTCTTAAATACTTTTCTATAGATCATGGTTTGTCAACCTTAGCTCTATTGTCATTCAGAGTTGATAAATCTGTGTTGAGGGCTTGTCCTGTGCACCGTGGGATGTTGAGCCTCTACCCACTAGATGCTGGTAATACACACTCCTCTGCAGCAACAATCAAAAAAGCCTCCAGACATTGGTCTGTGTCTCTGGGGCAAATCTGCCTCGAGTCAAAAACCACTGGATAACATTTTAAACCTAGAACTGTGAGGTCAATAAGTATTTAACATCTTGTCATAAATTGTTAAACTGCCCTTTAGCAAGCTTATGTCAATAACAAAGTCACCACATTGTGTGAAAATGTTCATTTCCCTACACCATCACCAGCACTGGGCATTTAAAATAGTTTTAGGGTGTTTTTTTTTTCTTTTTTGCCAATATCATGGAGAATAAAAAATAAAACATTATTACTTTAAGAAAAGTTACAGGCATGTTGAAGGAGGAAAGAGGACTGGCCATGGGAAGGGGTTTAAAGCTAGCTCTGCTTACCCTTATTTCAGTGCTCAGATTCTTCTGTTTCAGCTTTACTGCACTTTCATGAGTGACAGTGAAGTCCCAGCAAAAAATGAGCTTGGCGATCCCTCTGGAGTAAATGTGGGGGTTAATGAAGTTGTTCCGGAAATACCTGGCCATACTAGGAAAGGCAGAAACCAAAATACCCAAGCGTTACTGGGGCAGACATTGGGGGTGCAGGGATTATAACAAAGAACAGTTTCATCATTAATGGTGAAAGGCAGCATGGACGAGTTAGCCTGAAGTTTGAACAGGGCAACAGCAAACATGATAGTCAGCAACTGGCTTTGCAATCTGACTTTGCAATCTGACTTTGCAATCTTTGATTGTCAACTGGGGGATTTTGTCATTTTAAGGGTCCTAATCCTCAGTTTCCACATCTGTATAATGGGGATAATACTAGTTCACTATGAGAGTTGTATTAGTTTCCTCTTGCTGCTATAACAAATTGCCCTAAACTTACTGGCTTAAAACAACATGTATTCTTACTTCAGTTCAGTTCAGTCCCTCAGTCGTGTCCGACTCTTTGCGATCCCATGAACCACAGCACGACAGGCCTCCCTGTCCTTCACCAACTCCCGGAGTCCACCCAAACCCATGTCCATCGAGTTCATGATGCCATCCAACCATCTAATCCTCTGTCGTCCCATTATCCTCCTGCCCTCAATCTTTCCCAGCATCAGGGTCTTTTCCAATGAGTCAGCTCTGCATCAGGTGGCCAAAGTATTGGAGTTTCAGCCTCAACATAAGTCCTTCCAATGAACACCCAGGACTGATTTCCTTTAGGATGGACTGGTTGGATTTCCTTGCAGTACAAGGGGCTCTCAAGAGTCTTCTCCAACACCACAGTTCCAAACCATCAATTCTTCGGCGCTTAGCTTTCTTTATAGTCCAACTCTGACATCCATACATGACCACTGGAAAAACCATAGCCTTGACTAGACAGACCTTTGTTGGCAAAATAATATCTCTGCTTTTGAATATACTGTCTAAGTTGATCATAACTTTTCTTCCAAGGAGTAAGCGTCTTTTAATTTCATGGCTGCAATCACCATCTGCAGTGATTTTGGAGCCCAGAAAAATAAAGTCAGCCACTGTTTCCACTGTTTCCCCATCTATCTGCCATGAAGTGATGGGACCAGATGCCATGATCTTAGTTTTCTGAATGTTGAGCTTCAAGCCAACTTTTTCACTCTCCACTTTCACTTTCATCAAGAAGCTCTTTAGTTCCTCTTCACTTTCTGCCATAAAGGTGGTGTCATCTACATATCTGAGGTTATTGATATTTCTCCTGGCAATCTTGATTCCAGCTTGTTACTCTTCCAGGACAGCATTTCTCATGATGTACTCTGCATATAAGTTAAATAAGCAGGGTGACAATATACAGCCTTGACGTACTCCTTTTCTTATTTGGAACCAGTCTGTTGTTCCATGTCCAGTTCTAACTGTTGCTTCCTGACCTGCACACAAATTTCTCAAGAGGCAGGTCAGGTGGTCTGGTACCCCCATCTTTTGAAGAATTTTCCACAGTTTATTGTGATCCACACAGTCAAAGGCTTTGGCATAGTCAGTAAAGCAGAAATAGATGTTTTTCTGGAACTTTCTTGCTTTTTCCATGATCCAGAGGATGTTGGTAATTTGATCTCTGGTTCCTCTGCCTTTTCTAAAACCAGCTTGAACATCTGAAAGTTCATGGTTCACTTATTGCTGAAGCCTGGCTTGAAGAATTTTAAGCATTACTTTACTAGCGTGTGAGATGAGTGCAATTGTGCGGTAGTTTGAGCATTCTTTGGCATTGCCTTTCTTTGGGATTGGAATGAAAACTGACCTTTTCCAGTCCTGTGGCCACTGCTGAGTGTTCCAAATTTGCTGGCATATTGAGTGCAGCACTTTCACAGCGTCATCTTTCAGGATTTGAAATAGCTCAACTGGAATTCCATCACCTCCACTAGCTTTGTTCATAGTAATGCTTCCTAAGGCCCACTTGACTTCACATTCCAGGATGTCAGGCTCTAGGTGAGTGACCACACCATCGTGGTTATCTGGGTCATGAAGATCTTTTTTTGTACAGTTCTTCTGTGTATTCTTGCCACCTCTTCTTAATATCTTCTGCTTCTGTTAGGTCCATACCATTTCTGTCCTTTATTGAGCCCATCTTTGCATGAAATGTTCTCTTGGTATCTCTAATTTTCTTGAAGAGATCTCTAGTGTTTCCCGTTCTATTGTTTCCCTCTATTTCTTTGCATTGATTGCTGAGGAAGGCTTTCTTATCTCTCCTTGCTATTCTTTGGAACTCTGCATTCAAATGGGTATATTTTTCCTTTTCTCCTTTGCTTTTCGCTTCCCTTCTTTTCACAGCTATTTGTAAGGCCTCCTCAGACAGCCATTTTGCTTTTTTGCATTTCTTTTTCTTGGTGATGATCTTGATTCCTGTCTCCTGTACAATGTTACGAACCTCCATCCATAGTTCATCAGGCACTCTGTCTATCAGATCTAGTCCCTTAAATTTATTTCTCACTTCCACTGTATAGTCATAAGGGATTTGATTTAGGTCATACCTGAATGGTCTAGTGGTTTTGTCCACTTTTTTCGATTTCTTACTAGAGGTCAGAAATCAGAAAATGGGTCAACAATCAAGGCATTGGCAGAGTCATGTTCCTTTTGGAGACTTTAGAGGAGAATCTGTTTCCCTGCCTTTTCCACCTTCTAGATGCTGCCTGCATTCCCTGGCTTGTGGCTCCTTCATCTTCAAAGCCGGAAGATAGCACCTTCTGCTCTTTCCCTGACTTTGACTCTCCTGCTTCCCTCTTTAAAGGACGCTTGTGATTGCAATGGCCCATTTTAAGATATTTAACTTAATCACTTCTGGAAAATTCCTTTTGCCAGATAAGGTACCATAGTCACAGTTTCTGGGGATTAGATCATGGACATCTTTGAAGAGGGAGCATTATTCAGCCCACAGCAAGAGTCAATGTAGCCCTTAGCACAGTAAGCACTCAATAAAGGCAGCTGTAATTATCATGGAGATGTCTAGGATTCATTGAAATTGGGTCCAGGAAGCACTTAGCACTAAGCCTGGCATGTGAAAAAATTCCGAGCAAAATGGACACTACCTTTGTAAAGTTTGCCACCATCAAGTAATAACAGCTTAAGAAACAGAAACATTTCCTAGTTCGATAGGACAAAACAAAATCTTGTTTTATTTTGGATTATCATGCTGGCAGTGAGGTTGTTATGGGCTGAACTGTATTCCTTAAAAATTAATATTTTGAAGTCCTATGACTACAGTGCAAGAGACCTGGGTTTGATCCTTGGGTTGTGATGATCCCCTGGAGAAGGGAATGGCTACCCACTCCAGTATTCTTGCCTGGAGAATCCCATGGACTGAGGGGCCTGGAGGGCTAAAGTCAGAGTCAGACATGACCGAGAGACTAACATACACACAACCCCTAGTACCTCAGAAATAGACTGGGTTTTGAGATAGGATCTGTACAGAAGTAGTTAAATTAAAGTGAGATCATTTCAGTGGGCCCAATCCAACATGGCTGGTGTTCTTATAAGAAGGGATATTAGGACTCAGATATGCATGGAGGGTAGATCATATTAGGACAGAGTGGGAAGGTGGCTGTCAGCAAGCTGGCGAGAGAAGCCTCAGGAGAAACCAACCCTGCTGAAACATCTTGAACTTGGATTTCTAGCATCCAGAATTTGAGAAAAAAAAAAACATTGTTGATTAAGCCCCCTAGTCTGTGGTACTTTGTTACAAGACCTAATAGATGAACAGGTTTAACACTGAACATTTGACAACTGTCAATTTACAACCATTCATCAAAACTACCTGAGTCATTGCATCCTTATTTTCAGACAGACCAATTTCTTTAAAAGCACATGAAAATTTCTCTTCTTCTGTCCAAACTTACACTTTACGTTCTAGGACAAGAAAGGATTGGACAGGAGTAGAAAGTTGAAATTGCGGAGAAACTATTCTCCCGGTAACTTTTGAGTCTCTAAAATTTTTCCTAAAACTGAAAGAGCTTGGAATCAGAAAATGCAAACATTCCATACCTGAAGAGCAAACTAAAAAAGCAGACGACCAAACAGCCTCCAATTGTAAAGATGTAGGCCAGCTGCATGTTGTAGGAGGCCCCGCTGTTGTCATGCTGGATCGTAGAATTGGTGTAAAAGCCGTAGTACATCACTGTGTTAGTAAAATAACCCTGAAAAGAACAATAAATCCCAGGTCAGGTGGATCTCCCAAGAAAGCAATGAATGACGATGGGCGGCAGAGTTTCCTTTTTCCGTATATAAGAAGCCTGCACTGGTCAGTTTAGACCATTTGTTTGCCAGGAAAGAGGCAAACAAGGCCAGTGAGAACCTAGACGTCTTATCACAAGGCTCTTAGAGGTGGAAAGGAATTGCAAAGCAGCACAACTTTACAGTGGAGGGGCCCAGTAATCACCACCTGGACCCAGTGAGCAAGCCAAGCGTGACTAAAAGCAGGATAGCTAGCTGTTACGTGCCTCTGTCATCTATTAAGTATTATGGTATAACGTTTAAAATGAAACAAACCAAGTCTTTAGGTTTAAACTTCAATTTATAGGAAATAAGGTGCCTGTGCAAATCAGAGGAACAAATTAGAGAGACCCGGAGGAAACAATTCAACAATTACATGTACATTCCAATGTTCTACCTTCTACAATTGTCTAATTGTTTCCTCTGGGTCTGTCTAATTTGTTCCTCTAATTTATACAGGCCCCTTATTTCCTTAAAAAACTAAAAACAGAACTACCATATTACCCAGAAATCCCATTACTGGGCATATACCCTGAGAAAACCATAATTCAAAAAGATACATATACCCCATTGTTCATTGCAGCACTATTTACAATAACCAGAATACGGAAATAACCCAAATGTCCATCAACAGATGAATGATTAAGATGTGGTACATATATACAATGGAATATTACTCAGCCAGAAAACGGAACAAAATTGGGTCATTTGTACAGATGTGGATTGATATAGTCTGTCATACAGAGTGAATGAAGTAAGTCAGAAAGAGAAGAGCAAATATTGTATATTAATGCATATATGTGGAATCTAGAAAAAATGGTACAGATGAACTTGTTAGCAGTGCAAGAATACACAGGCAGATATACAGAACAGACATGTGGACACGAGGGTAGAGGAGAGGAAGGCGAGATGAATTGGGAGAGTACGATTGACAAGTATACACTGCTGCTGCCGCTCCTGCTAAGTCACTTCAGTCGTGTCCGACTCTGTGTGACCCCATGGACTGCAGCCCACCAGGCTCCTCCATCCATGGGATTTTCCAGGCAAGAGTAGTGGAGTGGGGTGCCATCGCCTTCTCCGATGTATACACTTTGTTGTTGCTGCGTTGCTTCAGCCGTGTCCGACTCTCTGCGACCCCATGGACTGCAGCCTACCAGGCTTCCCCGTCCCTGGGATTCTCCAGGCAAGAACACTGGAGTGGGTTGCCATTTCCTTCTCCAATGCATGAAAGTGAAAAGTGAAAAGGAAGTCACTCAGTCATGTCTGACTCTTAGCGACCCCATGGACTACAGCCTACCAGGCTCCTCCATCCATGGGATTTTCCAGGCAAGAGTACTGGAGTGGGGTGCCACTGCCTTCTCCGGATGTATGCACTACAATGTATAAAACAGACCGCTAGTGGGGACCTGCTGTATAGCACAGGGAGCCCAGCTCAGTGCTCCGTGATGACCTAGATGCATAGGATGGCAGTGGGGGTGAGAGGGAAGTCCACGGGGGAGGGGATATATGTATACATATAACTGATTCACTTCATTGTACAGCAGAAACTAACACATTGTAAAGCAATTATATTCCAATTAAAAATATTATCCTTTTTATTTTTTTATTTTATTTTTTTCCAACCATTTAAAAATGTGGAAACCAATCTTATTTTGCAGGCTATGTAGAAACAGGCGGTGAGCCAGATTTGGCTTTGTCTATCCATAGAATCTCAGGGGCAGAAACCTCCTCTAGAAAGTAAATTCACAAGGTGGGAGCTATGTGCTCCAATAGAGAGCTTGGTAGACACACTGTGGTTGTTAATAAAGAGAATAACATGAATGTATATCCATGCTCAACATACACGGTAGAGTCAAAAAAAGTTGCAAAGCAAGACTTGTATTATCTCACCCTCTTTTTATTTAAAAAAATATTTTAGTATTATCGACTTGTGTATCTATGTATCTATGACTGTATAGGAAGAAAAATGGTGGATAAAGATACACTCCAAACTAGAGCGGTAGACAAAAGAGCAAGGGTGAAATAGACTTTTTCTTAATTTGTTCTCTTCTACACTAGGAAAATTTTTTTAAAGAAGCACTGTATTTTGTAGAAAGAAAATTAAAAAAAAAAAAAAGGAAAAGGTAGATCTATGAACACCAATAAGATGGTGGAAGGAAGCAAGTCACAGGAAGTCTATATGAATAATTCATCTTTTGTTTGGAAAAAAATAAGAAGTGTATGTCTGTGCATAACATGCCCAAAGGTGTGCAGAGAAGAGGATTCTGGACAACGGAAACCGTTAACATGGTCACCTCAGGAGACAGAAATTCTCCCGAAATTGTGTGTGTGTCACTTTGGAGAAAAAGAGAAAGCATTTTAAACACCTACTTTCGCATCAGTTGACTCTCAGGCAAACGAGAGGCCTGGATGGGCGCGAGCAGGAATGTCCTGGGTTTCCAAGTATGAACTCCAGGTGTGGGGGGAGCACTTACCGCCCCAGTTAGAAATTCCAGTCCCGTGAATTGGAGGTGGTTCTTCTCCATCACAGTTAGCTGAGGGATTATGATGAAACTGAAGGTCACAATGAACGAGAAGATGTTGAACTTCAAAAGCCACCTCAGAAAGTTGAAATAGGAGAGGACGCTGGTGCCGAACTTGCCTCCGATGACCTTAAGTGTCTTCTGCCACAGGCTGATGGAATTGAGCAGTTCCGACAGGTTGTTCTTGAACCTTCGGTAGGCCTGCGAGTAGACACAAAGCGCACGGCTGGACGGCCCCTCAACAAATATCTACTGAGCAGGCCTGACAGTAGCAACAGGCCACCGCTTCTAAGTCCCCTGGACATCAAGCCAGTCCATCCTAAAGGAAATCAACCCTGAATATTCATTGGAAGGACAGATGCTGATGCTGACGCTCCAGTACTTTGACCACCTGATGCAAAGAGCTGACTCATTGGAAAAGACCCTGATGCTGGGAAAGACTGAGGGCAGGAGGAGAAGGAGGCGACAGGATGGGATGGTTGGATGGCATCACCATCACCGCCCCTCCCCTGGACATATCCCTACTCTCAGCCCATATTAGGAACCAGCCTGCCCCCACTTGGGGAGCAAGCAAGAGAACCTGCTACTTGTTTTTGCAGTGGCCTTAGTAAAGACTTGCCTGACTATCTTGTCTGGCCTCTTATCAATTTCTATTGATCAAGAAAGGCCAAGAACCCAGGTCGGTATCACTATTATTTATTACCTTCCTAGGTTTGCTGTTGAAGGTGACACTCACAGTAGCTAGGTTGCCCAAATAACTAAATAACTCTGCACCTCCTTAGACCTTCCTATGCCCATGTTTTCCCCACACCTAAACTGACCCAATTTCTACATTCTTTCAAGGAAACAGCCCTGAATTTTGGTTTTTCTTTCCTGTGAGTCCCCTGTTACCACCACTCTCCCCGCTCCCTGGTTTCACCCTACTCTGTGCCCATTTACTGACCTCAGTAAAGACCGACTTACCAGTGAAATGGAGTTCAGACACTGAGCACAGCAGTTGAGCTCCAGGATACGACGGGACTTCTTACTTTTCTCTTTGTCAACCATTTTCCTGTGGCAAAGGGCAGAAGAAAGTGAGACACCAATGTGGTAATGCATTCATCCCCTTGACATTTCTTGAGTGCCTGCCATGTGCCAGGCACAGTCCCAGGTGGTGAGACACAGATCTCCCCAGCTCATGAAGCTGGCACCTTAGTGGGGAGAGAAAGAAAATAAATAAGAAATGTAATCATAACATAGATAAACAATATAAGATAATAGAAGGTGAGTGGTACTATGGGAAAGAGAAGGAGGAAACAGAGCAGAGTAAGGAGGCGGGAAATGCTGGGATGAAGACCCTGTTATGATTTGAATAGCTCCTTATTTGCACAAAGTCTGGAAGGAGAAGAGGGGGTTAGTCTGTGGATAAGGGACTATCCAAGCACAGGAAACAGCCAACTCGAAGCCCCAAGGAGGCTGAGATGGGCAGAAATGAGCAGGGGAAGGGTGGAGAGTGTGAGTGATAACCGTGAGTAGGTGGCTGGGGTCTTATAAGTCAGTGGTTCTCAACCAGGAAGATTTTTTGGCCTCAACAGATATTTGGGTATGTCTGCAGACTTTTTTGGTTGTCAGATTGGAGGTTGGGAGTGGCACTGACATCTAGAGACCAGGGATGCTGCTGTATACCCTAGAGTGAACAGGACAGCCCCCCAAACATAGAATAATCCCAACTCAAATGTCAGATTGAAAATCCTGCTGTGAAGTCTTTTGGATCACCACAAGGCCCTCACTGTGTGACAGACAGAGCCAAGCAGAGTTTGAAATGTAAGGGTATTTTCAAAAAGATCCAGCTGCAGTTGTTCTCTTTACTTTTCCATGAACTCATTACATCTTCTTTGCTCTGGGCTCTTTTCTTTGGCCCAGCCAAAGGCCCACACCCACAACACCATCTTTCAAAGCTCAGTTCACAGACGTCCTCTACTTTGCCCATGTGGACCGTTATCTCTAGTCCTGTTATCTCCTAGTCCTCCCCCTGCAATCTCCTTCTCCCTTGATTTGGCCTGATATTCTTTCTATCATTTATAAGTTACTTGTTGACCAATCTACTTTCCCTGCCAGACTCTGGACCTCAGAACAATTGCATCATTTATTTACATATATACAATTATTTATTAGCAATTGCATCTACTCTACTACCAGCTCCTTGTGCTCGTGTTCAGCCATGTCCAATCTTTGTGACCCCATTGACTGTAGCCCGCCAGGCTCCTCTATCCATGAAATTTTCGAGGCAAGAATACTGGAGTGGGTTGCCATTTCCTTCTCCAAAGGATCTTCCTGATCCAGGGAATGAAACTTTTTCTCTTTTGTCTCCTGCACTGGCAGGCGAATTCTTTACTACTTGGGAAGCCCTGTCAACTCCAACAAATTGCAAAAAGTAAAATTCTGAGAAGTGATAAATGTAAGAAGGGCTGAAGACTTAAACAGCCCTCGCTCTTGCTTTTGAACCCCTGGGCTTAGAAAGCTTCTGAGGTTTTGTTTGTTTTAGTTTTCTGTAACCCCAACCTCCACCCCTGCCCCTGCCTGCGACAGCGTGGCTTGCAGGATCTTAGTTCCCCTACCAGGCACTGAACCCAGGTCACAGCAGTCAAAGTGCCAAGTCCTAACCACCGGCTCACCAGGGAACTCTTCCCTTACACACACCTTTTTTCTAAGAGGAGTTTAAAATTTACAGAGAAGTTACAAAAACAATACAGAAAACCCCCATCTCCTACTCACCATTTCCTCTGCTAACATCTTACATTTCCAAGGTAGGTTAGTTGCAACTAAGGAACCAACATTGGTGTGTAACTTTTACCTAAAGTCCAGACTGTTCTGACTTGACTGGTTTTTCCATTTCCATTTTCTATTCCAGGACCCATCCAGGACACCACATCGCATTAGTAGTCATGTCTCTTTAGAACCCTCCAGTCTGACCTTGTCTCAAACTTTCCTTCTTTTTGATGACCTTGACAGTTTTGAAGAATACTGCTCAGATACTATGAAGACTGTCCCTTGATTAGGGTTTCTCTGCTTTTTTCCTCTGGTTAGACTAGGGTTGTGGGTTTTAGGAGAGAGTACACGGGGGTGGGGGGCTTCCCAGGTGGCTCAGCTGGCAAAGAACACGCCTTCCCATTCAGGAGACGCAGAGACACAGGTTCAGTCCCTGGGTTGGAAAGATCCTCTGGAGAAGGAAATGGCAACACATTCCAATATTCTTGCCTGGAGAATTTCATGGACAGAGGAGCCTGGTGGGCTACAGTCCATGGGGTCACAAAGAGTCAGACATGACTAAGCACGCATGCACGCACACACACAGAGGTGACTCTCTGATCACATGACTTATCTCCGGGGATGTTAGCCTTGAGCATCTGGCCCAGGTGGGATTAGCCAGACTTCACCCCAGAAATCAATGTCCCCCTCTTTCCGTCCTCCACTCTCTAGAAGCAGGTGACTAAGCACAGCCCACAGTCCAGGTGACCAACTCCCATTACGTGGAATTCTTCGGTAGGAAGATTGCCTCTTCCCTTGCGTTTATTTCTTATCTTTCTGATGTAAGACAAAGGTAGAAGACTAAGGTTTCCATGAAATCTGTGCAAGGAAAAAACCATTTGGTCCATACCTAAGGTTCCTTTTTTCTTCCATGGTCCTTGGCTGATTCCTAATGGCTTTAATTCTGTCTCTAGATGTCATGGGTATCAGAGACTCGATTAACTCTTGTCCTGCAGGAAGAAAAAATGGAGATTAATTTTTTTTTATTTTAACAGAATAATAGCATTTGAAAATATGGTGCTAAAGATCTAGAGCATGTTTTTATGAGTGCACAGGAAAGAATATGCAGACTCAGTGAGCCAAAAAGTCACAAATAAAAACAAGAAGATGGTGCATATACATGTGACATCGCAAAGCCAAAGCACGTGACAGTTCGTATGCAATTCCAACTCCATGTTTTCCTTTTTCCTATGACACGGTACATTCAGCAAAGCCAGAACGTGTGTTCAGCCTGGCTCTTTTCTCTCTGTAATTTTCTGCACGGCTTTCTCTTGCCCCTCTGAGCTCCAGGCCCAAGCATCTTCTTTACTCTTCTTGACTGTTATCTTCTGGTCTTTCACCCTGGAATGTCCTCCTCCCTTCTCCTGAGAACTCAGATTCACACTTTGGGTCCACATGGCAGATGCTGTGATCACCTACCCCACAGTCATCTCTCCTTTTTTAATAGGATCCCAATTCAGGTTAGGCATCTACCCACCTCCCTCCCACGGTCCTGGGCTTCTGCAGGGTGGGGTTCATCTCCAGGTTCTCATCTCCAGGGCCCATCTCCAGCAGGCAGGTCCCTGTGAGTCTGAGCCTATCTCGATGGCCCCAGCCCCCAGCAGGTGACCTGTTTAGCTCCAGGCATATGAAACATTGGCAAACATGGGAGGTGGTCTGCTGAGGGGTTGCATGAAAAAGGTTTCTTCCTCCTCAAAAAAGCAAGACTCAAAAAACAAGGAAAAGGCAGTGCCTTCTCCCTCTGGGTGGGTTGTGTCTGCATGGCACTGTGCCCCATCCATAACAGGAGGGAGCAGCGGGGGTCACTGGGCCCATGGCAGGAGCAGCTGGCTCCCGGCCCTGTTGTTGAGCTGCATGGAACCTCTCCTCCTCTCAATGACACAGCTGAGGCAGAGGGAGAATTCCCAGAAGAGGGCCTCCACATCACTTGGCTGAAGATGAGGAATTTGAGCATCTCCTGAGAGGGAAAAGGGGACAGATAGAGGAATAAAGGTGAAGGAGGAAAAAAGCCCAGAAATTCGGGGAGACAGCAATGTGACAAGAGACGCCCCATCTTTCAACAAAGGAGCCAAACTCATAAAATGCTTTGGTGTGAATAGATTTTTTTTTCCCTCCCTTCTTAGAAGTCACTGAGAATGGCTGGACTTCATGCCTGGAGTATTACGGGATGAAAGAGAAACAGCATCTGGGAAACCAGTGTTTGATGTTAGGAGCTGCAAGGCAAGGGAGGGTCTCAGTTAAGACCTGGTTTCACGGAGGACTTGATAAATAGAGGCATCCCATGATACTTGAACCTAGGGATTGGGTGCAAAGCTGTTCGGGACAGTGGTTAAGGTGTCAGGCTTGGGAATCAGGCAGACCTGCATTTGACCCCAGATCTTTAATTTCCTTGAGCCTCAGTCTCTCAGCAAATGGAAATGACAGGTGTGCCTCTATCACACGTGCAGAGAGTGGCAGGCAAATAAAACTAAATTCGATGGATAACAAAAAGGCAGAACACCAGGCACATGAAATGAGCTCGATCAAGGTAAAACTCCTTCTTAGGTGTCAGATCCTCTCAAAGTGACCCCTTCCGAGTCCCAAGCACCCTCAGGTCATCTATCAAGCCTTTGCCCTATTCAGTGTTTTAAAACCACAGCCTTGTGGGCAATTCGGAAGGGGTTGCTCCCATCCTAACTCCTTTGCCCCAGGGTCTCACCTTGGATGTTCTCGTGTGAAGTATAAGGGGTATCTAAGCCTTCGTTTTCTGAGTTATGAAGGGTCAGAGCAAACGATTCCTTCAAAGGTGTTGCAAATTGTAATAACTGCTTGCCCTTTTTGTCATTCCGATTGCTGAAAATCTGAGAGTCTGTCACATCACTCTCAGAAATGGAGGAGACCAGGATGGAGTTTGAGTTCACCGGTGTCTTTTCTGGAACAATCTGACTTGAAGATGGATGGCTTTGGATCCCAGACGGGACATGCTCAACCTCGACAATGATTTCATTCACTTGACCACCAGAAAGCATCTCTCGTTCCCCCAAGCCTTAGGTCCCACCAAGGTGAGCTTCCCAAGACCTCACATAGCAGTCACACTGGCATTGTTGACAGAGAGCTGCCCCATTCACAGTTTTTAATGCCAGGATGAGATGGACAAAACCAGTCCCCCACAAATCACAGTACAGCTCCCCACATCTACACCAGAGGGGGATCCCTGAGAAGAGGAGTTGTTTTCCTGTGCAGATTCTGTCCCAGTAGCTAGGTAAAAGGCCAGAAACAGAATTCTTTATTAAAGCAATAGGATTCTAGAAACAGAAGGCAGAGATTCTTCTAAATGATTCAGTCAAAGGGCAAGGTCTTCACTTTAACTGGTGCCTCTGGTCCAAGACTTATGTTATATTTTTGGTTTTATGTGCCTATATAAATCCAGGAGAGAAACAGCTGCTCTCTCCTGACTGCCTGGGTGGCCCCACTGCTGTCTGTCTGCTTCCCACACCCATTCTCTCTTTCTCTCACATCAGCAGATGCCTCCTTTGCTGTGCAGCCACTGCGCTCAGTTAAAACTCTCCCAGCTTCCTTCGTGGCAAAGGGTGGCTCCGTTTGCAGCCTAGGATGGATCTGTGACCCCATTCTAGTCAACAAGGTTGTGGCTTCCGTTAACGCTCTTTAATGGGTGAAAGTTTGCCTGATTTAACCTTTGGCATTTCACCATTTCACCTTCTTTCTGACCAGATACAGCCATTTGGAAAACAAGAGGGTAAAACGTTCACCGGCCAAGGGTCATGGGAAAAGACGCTTCAGAAGGAGCTCCGGGCGTTGACAGTATCATGGGCAGAGGTACCATGAAAACTCTGGACTCGCTCCTGGCATACTTCTTGTCACAAGGGGAAAATAAATCCCTTTATTGCTAAACCACTGTCCTATGTCAGTGCTGGGCACCTGGACGCAGTCCCTACCCAGCAGACCTGATCTGGAAATCACCGTGCCGTTTATTTAATAGTTGGAGAAATTGAGGTGCAAAGGAATGAATAAACTCCCTCCTAATCATACTCTCATTAAATGGCAGGACTGGACTAATAATAGAACTCTTTCCTTCTCCCCACACCAATGATAATTACTCGTATTGGGAATCTGCCTGCTAATGCAGGGGACATGGGTTCAATCCCTAGTCCAGGAAGATGCCACATGCCGTGCAGCAACTGAGCCTGTGCACCAGAACTAGAGAGCTGTGCCCCCGGCTGCAACTAGAGAAAGCCTGAACACACCTACAAAGACCCAGCGCAGCTGCAAAAAAAAGTTCCTTGTAAAAAACAATAAATGATAACTATCAGTAACAGTACCTGCAGGCCAACTACTTTAAATAGAATATATTGTTTGATTTTCAATATCACCCCATGAAGTAAGTACTGTAATAAACCCTATTTTGTAACTAAGAAAACTGAGGCCCAAAAAGGTAATTTGCTTAAGGCCACAAAACCAGCAAGTAGAAGAACTCAGGATCAAACCGAAGTCTGTCTGGTCCCAAAGCACAGTGCCTTAATTACTTCACCCTGGTCGTTTCCTGTAAGCAGATGCTGATGTATCATTCACTACATCCTTCATTCATAAATGAATATTTGTGAGTACCTACTATGCACCAGGCACTTCCTAGCTGCTAGCATGATCCACCAAAGGGACACTCTATCAGAAGACTGTCCATCAATTAATTGTAAATGATTTGAGAATCAGAATTAGTAAAGCGAAATGGTAGAGAAACCCAGGTTCATCTCTGGGTCCTCTATTTCCTTACTTCTCTCTGCCTTCTGGGGACTCCTCGTCCACCTAGAGGCACTAATCTTCATATTGGCCACAGAGCATCTTAAGAGGTGTGAAGGCATTTCTTTTCCCCAGTAGTTAAAGCCATTCCCTGCTCTTGTGGAAGACAGACAGAGAGCATGATTGTTTATATCCCCATGGTTTTCTCTCCCAAGTGGCAACACCAACCTCTTGAAAGATACAGGCCTTCTTAAGAAGCCTCTTAAAGAGTGAAGCTACAGGGTCGGGTGTCAGAAGGTGAGAGATGGTTTCAAGTCACGGGCCCCGACAATATGTGTTGTTACACAGAGGATGTCTTTGATTTATTCCTTGGTATTCACAGGTTTGCCTCTAGCTTCCAGCATTCCCTGGCCTCTCTCCTCTGATGCTTTTTTATTTCCTAGGCCTCTGCCTCTGATCAGACCTTCCTCACAGCACACAGCGATCCTTACAGAGCTTCCTAACTGATTTCAAAGCCTTCTTCAAGCTGATTGCCCCTATCCTCCACTATCATAATAATTCTATGATTATTCAGAAAAATTTTGATCAAGGCAATGCCACCTCACCAATACAAGTATTAGCCATGGGATGGACATGTGACCCAGCCTTCCTTCCTACGTAAAAGTGACTGGTTCATGTATAGACATGTGTCCCAAATGGGGCTGGAGAGAGGTTTCTCAATAATGACCGACAGGCCTGGAAAGAAAGGAAGATTTCCCCCGAGACCGCTGAGCTGTGTGTGTGTCTCCTGTCAAGCTCCCTGGCTGCAGAGAAGGCCTGACTAGTTGAGATGAATGAGGTGAAGCTTAAAGAGAAGCTGTCTGTGAGATAGATGGAGAAAAAGAGAGTCCAGATGGCCCTGAGCTCCTGGCTTCAGACCCAGAGGCCCTGGTTCCTGTGACTCATCCAACAAATACCTCTGAGCACCTGCTATGTGCCATGCCAGGCTCTGTACTAAAGTGCTGGAAGGTAATTCTACCTTCTCTTCTTTGTTTACCCACATCCTTCCCACAGCACAAGCCTTGGGCCTGGGTGAGCTGGCTTTCCGTCACTTGCAACCAAAAGAGTCCTAGCGAAGACACCTTGATATCTAAAGGAGAAAAAAACTCTGCATGTTTAGAATAAAACCTATTGTGATAAATTAAGGAAGTGCTGCGTCAGTTACTACACCAGAGGCCAAGAGGCAGTGGCAATGTCTGCATTGCCTTGAACAGGCTCCTTCTGCAGGACGGATGCTTTTGGTCACTGTCCACTGAAGCCTTACCTTGGGGTGAACTGAGCCAATCATGTCCAGACAAGGGTGGGTCTCCATAAGCTGGGCCAGGACCTTCATCACCCACATAAGCAGGATTCACTGGAATGAAGAGACAAGACAATTAACCCCACACTAGTTACTACTGAGCACACAATGGTCAGCAGGACCTTGTTAGTGGGCCATAACTCAGAGTTTGA
The DNA here is from genome assembly GCF_055505025.1 of Bos grunniens. Taxonomy (NCBI): domain Eukaryota; kingdom Metazoa; phylum Chordata; class Mammalia; order Artiodactyla; family Bovidae; genus Bos; species Bos grunniens. Next base: position 25,746,701 of record NC_141189.1, read on the forward strand.
AAAATACTTGTCTGGAGGGATGAATAGATGGAGCTCAGAGGGGTTTGTGTGCTAAGTTGCTTCAGTTATGTCCCACTGTTTGTGACCCCATGGACTGTAGCCCACTAGGCTCCTCTGTCCATGGGATTCTCCAGGCAAAGATACTGGAGTGAGTTGCCGTTTCCTCCTCCAAGGAATCTTCCTGACCCAGCAATCAAACCCACGTCTCTGTCTCCAGCATTGGTAGACAGGTTCTTTACCTCTAGCGCCACCTGGGAAGCTTCAGAGGAGTTTAGGACAGTGAAAATACTCGGTAGGATACCCTTATGATGGATACAAGTCATTATATATTTGTTGAAACCCATAGAATGTACCACCCAGGGTGAAACTTAATGTAAGCTAAGAACTTTGGGTGATAATGATATGTCAATGTAGGTTCAGTTGTAACAAATGTCCCACTGTGGTGGGGGACCCTGATAATGAGTGAGGCCATGCATGTGTTCCCTGGAGTAAGAAATGGCAATCCATTCCAGTGTTCTTGCTTGGAGGGTTCCAGGGACGGAGGGGCCTGGCGGGCTATGGTCCAAGGAGTCTCAGGGAGTCAGACACAACTGAGTGACTGAGCACACACGCACACACGTGTGGGGAACAGGGTAGTTGAGAACTCTGTCACCTTTTCCTCGATGTTACTGTGAACCTAAAACTTCTGTTATAAAAAAGTCCTGCTTTTAAAAATTAAACAAATTTTGTTGAGATGATTACAAAGCTTCCTTCTAGTTGTAGCCTTTTATGATGACACATGAATAAATCTGGAATTTGGCATGATTTTCTTAGGGACAGAGTCTACTTTTGACATCTACATGACAGTGTCACATTTCAATATATTTTTATTCAACTCATGATAAACAATGAAGTCTAATTCAACTCATGATAAACAATGAACTCCATAACAGAAAAATTGGAGCACATTTTGATGGAAATGTACGAAATTATACTGTGGGAGGTTCTGGAACTTCTTGCCAAGGATCAGTTCCCAGCTTTGCTGCTTTATTAACTGTGTGCTCTCTGGCATATGTTACTTAATAGTCTGAGTTTCAATATCTTAGTCTGTAAATCAGGATAATAATAGGCCTTCACATAGGATTGTTGGGGAAACTGAAGCAGTTAATTTTTGTTGGGGAAACTGAGTCAGTTAATATGTGTAACTGATATAACTATGTATAAAAGTGCTTGAAACAAATCCCAGAACACCACAAACTCTTAATACATCCTATTGTGGCAAATCAGTTGGTTTTCAGCAAACATGACACTTCCTCCACTTTGGACACCTCCACTGAGGTTGGACTGGTCATGTGACTTGCCCCTACCCGTGGAACACAGCAGAAACGACAGTTTGCTAGTTCCAAACCAAGGACTCAGAGACATCACATGTTTCTGCTCGCCACTTTGTGTGTTTCCAGCTTATGCCATGGGATGAAAATGGCCCAGGTTAGTTCACTGGGTCAAGAAGGACACTATGCCTAGACAGAGTCTGTGAACTCAAATCAGACACAACCAAACCCAATGTCGTTCAGTTAAACTCCAAGCAAACCCACAGATGTATGGGTGAGAAATAAATGATGCTTATTGTGCAACACTGGGTTTTAGAGTTGTTTGTTACGCAGCATTCCTGTGGCAACAGCTAACTGGTACATCCCTTACAGCTATTGCTTTTAATTCAGTTAGCATTGCTCAAGCACCTACTGTGTGCCAAGCATTAGGAAAATCACATGGAGCCTTGGAAGATACATGGATGAAATGGGTTCTCCTTAAGAAGTGCATAGTCTAACAAGATGGTATAGCCCTGGACAAGAGAATGCTGGGGCTACAACCTTGGTCCTAAAAGGAGCCCAGAGAATGAAGCCACACTTTATGTGGCCACTTTTAAAAATAGCTTTTTAATTCCAGTGTTCTGTGGAGCTTGGTGGTCAGCAATCCATATTTTCCCTGCTTCTACCCAGCAGTAAAGTGGAGTCAGAGAGATTGGCTGATACAGGCTCTTTTGATTTAGTAGCTAGGCAACTTTGAGCACGTTTCTCTCTGAACCTCAGTTTTCCCTTCTGTAAACAGGGAGAACAGTAGTGTCTGCTGCAGAGAAAACAAGATTGTAAAAGTAAAGTGCTTAGCAGAGTCTGCAGAGCATGGGAAACACTCCCAACCAGTTATTAGCTCTGCTTGCATTAGAGGGGGCAGTGTTTCTCAATCCATTTTTTTTTCATTACCAGCCGCCTAAGGAGTCTTTTAAGATATTTCTTCCTCATTGCCCTTCCTCACGACATTATTGATTTATTTATTTTTGGCTGCACTGGGTCTTCGTTGCTGCTGTAGTTGGCTTTCTATAGTTGTGGCAAGTGGGGGCTGCTCCAGTTGCCATCTGCAGGCTTCTCATTGCAGTGGCTTCTTTTGTGGTGGAGCGTGGGCTCCAGGTGCATGGGTTTCAGTACTGTGGCACCTGGGCTTAGTTGCCAGTGGAATGTGGGATCTTCACGGACCAGGGATTGAACCTGTGTCTCTTGTACTGGCAGGTGGATTCTTAAACACTGGACCAACAGGGAAGTCCCCCCGTGACATTTTAATACCATAGTTATACTGTATAACCACGTGTTTGTGTATCTTCTTTATACATAAAAAGAGGAAGGTTGTTTTCTGGCCTTTTCAATACATTTTCACCCCTTGAGATACATATGCCCCACTGAGAATGCCTGGTATGAAGGTTTGGAATAGCCCAGCTGAATGTTTTCTCTGCAAATGTGTAACAGTCCGCATTTTTCCTGAGTGTGTGGCAACGCATCCCATCTCCTCCTCCCCGTCTTCTTCAATCTCTTCCCTACCAGTCAGGGCTGAGCGGTCTTTCATCTGCAGCAACCAGCACTTGGACCCCATGCTCTGTTCAAGGCTGAGCACTCCCTTCTCCAGCTCTGAATTCCTATAACATCGACTTGTGCCACAAGCTGGCCTTCTCTATCAGAAAAGTCCCCCTTTTTCCTCTCAGAAGACTGGTAGAATCATCTTTACCTCCCAGAGCTAAACCTTTACACACAGCAGATTCTGAGAATGATGTGATTTTTCACATATTATCCATCTGTTTGCTCATTTCCTTTAGTCTTCATGTGCTCTTGTCACCTCCTCACCTAGGCTTTAAGTACCATGAGGACAGAGCTGCTTCTAACTCTCCATGTCCCTAGCAGGTTCCAAAAATACAAATGCTGACCATCTGAACACCTTTAGGAGGGGCTTAACTAAAGCTGCCCAGTGGCAGCCATGCAAACTGAATCTAGTCTACGAGTTGTTTTGTTTGCTCAGCACAGGAATTTTATTTATTCATTTTAAAAGTTATTTTGAAACATGTAAAAACCCAGATTTCTGGCTTCTCTAGAAAAATCTGAGGATATGGCCACACTAAGACCATCTTTCTCACATAACCACCATGGGCTTGAACCTGACCATCAGCCTCCATACATGGGCACCACTCCTGCCCAACATGCTCAGATAAATGATGACACTGCTTCTCTTCTCTACACCCTCAGGGTTCAGCCCTTGTAAAGTGGGTGTTTGAAGGAGGAGGGGGTAAACCACTTCCCTCACTGATCTTTAATGACTGGTCCCAAGCCCATTGAATTTTATTTTCTTCCCAGGAAATGATCCTCTTCTTAACAAATGCTTACCATAGCCATTGCCAGGAGCACCTGGATACGGATTTGCCATCCCCACAGATTTCATTTCAATGCTTTCAGGATAATCAACACCTTCTCTCCCAAGGACGCCCAAGGGGCTGACATCCTCATAGTGAAACGGGGGCTGGACTGAAGATGTTCTGCTGAGCATTCTGCAATCCCAAAATGATGAATCAGTATTCATCTGGTAGCACAGTAAGGACAGTCATCCATCCATCCATCCACCCATCCATTCATTCCACTGAATGCCAGCCATGCATGGGAGAGGGGAAGAGAACACAAAGACAAAGACATGGGTTGTTGACCCTCAAGGAACTCTCCATACAGTCTGGTCGAGCTTCTTAAACACAACCATAAGCAATTACAATACAAGTAGCAACTGGTGAATATAAGAAGTCAGGTCCAATGAGTTCACAGGAAAGAGAAAATTTGGGCTGAGAGTTTGAAGGGAAATCTACATGGAAAAGAGCCATCTGCCCTGGGATTGGAAGGATAAATCCATACATAAAGAGTTAGGAGTAGGGCATCCAAAGATGAAGAACAGCACAAGTAAAGTGCTGACCAGAGAGTGCTGAACATATAAAAGGAATGCTATGGAAGTCAATTAACCTGGAGCAAAGATTCTCAATTTTATGTGTATATCAATTCCCAGGCCTCACCCCCAACAACTAAATAGAAGCTTTGAAAGTTGGGCCCAGGTATTTGTATGATTTTTAAGGCCCCCCAGGTAGTTAGGTAATTATAAGCATCAGCCAAGGTTAAGAACCACTGACCTACAGTATGGGGTTGAGGTAGGGAGAGGATGGGCTTCCCAGGTGTCTCAGTGGTAAAGAACCTGCCTACCAGTGCAGGAGATGTGGGTTTGATCCCTGGGTTGGGGAGATTCCCTGGACAAGAAATAGCAACCCACTCCAGTATTCTTGCCTGGGAAATCCTATGGACAGAGGAGCCTGGCAGGCTAGAGTCCATGGGGTCGCAAAAGAGTCAGACACGACTTAGCAACTAAACAACAACAACAGGGAGGGGATAGCAGAAGCGGGAGGAGGCCAGTCAGCCTGGGCTCTGGCTGGCATCTTACATTGGCCCAGCACATCCTCATTCTTAGGATATCGTAAGTGAAGTGGCGGAGTCTTTCTCCCAAAGATTATGGAGAACTATGGAGGGTAATAAACAAGGGAGTGACAGGTCAAAGGTATATTTTCAATAATGAATCAGGCAGTGGGGGATAAGACCAAGGAGGACATTTTGACCTAGTCCTTTTAATCCTCCTATTTAGGTTCTGAAGACATTTGATCCCACTACACACCCAAATCCCATATTTTTGTTTCTGGTTGTTCAGTCACTAAGTCATGTCTAACTGTTTGCAACCCTATGGACTGCAGCATTCCAGGCTTTCCTATCCTTTATTATCTCCCAGAGCTTGCTCAGATTCATGTCCACTGAGACGGTGATGCCATCCAACCATCTCATCCTCTGTCACCCCTTGTCCTCCTGTCCTCAATCTATCCCAGCATAAGGGTCTTTTCCAGTGAGTCGGCTCTTCACACCAGGTGGCCAAAGTATTGGAGTTTCAGCTTCAGCATCAGTTCTTCCAATGAATATTTAGGGTTGATTTTCTTTAGGATTGACTGGTTAGATCTCCCTGCAGTCCAAGGGACTCTCATGAGTCTTCTCCAACACCACAGTTCAAAAGCATCAATTCTTTGGCATTCATCCTTCTTTATGGTCCAACTCTCACATCCATACATGCCTACTGGAAAAACCATAGCTTTGACTAGATGGACCTTTGTCAGCAAAGAAATGTCTTTGCTTTTTAATATTCTGTCTAGGTTTGTCATAGCTTTCCTTCCAAGGACCAAGTGTCTTTTAATTTTGTAGCTGCAGCCAGAATCTGCAGTGATTTTGGAGTCCAAGAAAATAAAATCTGTCACTATTTTCACTTTTTCCCCTTCTATTTGCCAGGAAGTGATGGGACCAGATGCGATGATCTTAGGTTTTTGAATGTTGAATATATTTTTAAAGTAATTATTGAATTTGTTACAATATTGCTTCTGGGTTTTTTTTTATATTTTGGTTTTTGGGCCTCTTCATCAAGAGGCTCATTGGTTCATCTTCGCTTTCTGCCATAAGGGTGGTGTCATCTGCATATCTGAGGTTGTTGATATTTCTCCTGGCAATCTTGATTCCAGCTTGTGCTTCATCCAGCCCAGCGTTTCTCATGATGTACTCTGCATAGAAGTTAAATAAGCAGGGTGACAACATACAGCCTTGACGTACTCCTTTCCTGATTTGGAACCAGTCCCTTGTTCCATGTCTGGTTCTAACTGTTGCTTCTTGACCTGCATACAGGTTTCTCAGGAGAAGGTAGTCTGGTATTCCCATCTCTTTAAGAATTTTCCACACTGTACTGTGAGCCACACAGTCAAAGGCTTTAGCATAGTCAATGAAGCAGAAGTAAATGTTTTTCTAGAATTCCCTTGCTTTTTTTGGATTCAACGGATGTTGGCAATTTGATCTCTGGTTCTTCTGCCTTTTCTAAATCCAGCTTGTACATCTGGAAGCTCTCGGTTCACATACTGTTGAAGCCTATCCTGAAGGATTTATGTTGAATTCATAAATATTACTAGTAGAAATAGTACATACAAAATAAAACTCACATTGGTTAGAATTTCACATAGTAAATTTGTTACAGGTCAAAAATAGCCTGAAAAATAAATAAATAATCACATGCTGTTGGCAACATGAACGTTGAGAAACTTAACGCAGGAAAAATTAGATTTGGTAGAACTGTCACCCAAGGTTAACACTGTTAATGGCTCAAACTGTACCTAATAAAATTTGTCAATGACTAAAACTGTTGGAAGATTAAAATCTTTTTGACAAAATTTAGATCTACAGAATCTGAATCAGGAAAAATTAGACTTAAAGAAACTTCCTTAGAGGAATCCTAACAATGGCAAAAACTATAATCAATAAAACTTGATGAAAGCAACAGCAATGGAGAAGATCAAGGAGCCAAATCTGCTCTACACATGGAAAGTGGTCAATTCTGGCAATAATTTCAGCAAAATAAAGATGAAAGTAGAAAAAGTCAGAAGTGGCTCAATCACCTTGTATAAAAATAATTGAGTTAAATGGATTCCATGGTAGATTTTTCAAAAGATTTTCTTGATTAAAGTGCATTCCTGTTGATATAGTTCTGGTTAAAAGGTTTGGGTTCATAATTATCACCTTAACCCTAATCTCATTGGCGAAGTAGCAGGGTCAAAACAGTGCGATCTAAATGTTTTGCAGGGACTAGGCAGGAAGAGATAAGAGACTGGGAAGGATGTTATTCAAGCAAGAAGTGATGAAAGATTATCAGTTAAGAGCATGAAGCCTCAGGCTGAGAATCCAAGGCCCAGGTGAGGTATACAGGTAGGCGTGAAAGTTTCACCATAAATCCAGATCATGGAAATCATCATTATATGTGTCCTTATCCCAATTAAGTTAAACATTAATTGACTTAATGATCTAACCTTCATCTCCCATCCCCACTGGAAGGAGATTCCAGCACTTACTGCCTGGCCATTTCCGGGTCCTCTGAAGAGCCATAATCATGACCATTCTCAGCACCTGGGTAATCAGGCTCTCCCCAAAAGTTGGGAGAGTTCCGATGGTCTTCAGCACGCAGATAGTCTGGTTCTCCAAAAAAGTGTGGATGGTTAGATTGACTCTCAGCACCTGGATAATCAGGCTCTCCCAGAGAGTCTATGTATGCCTTGACTCTGGGGCTAGCATGCTCCGGATTCCTTCTGGAGCCTGGATGGTTTGAACTGGCCCTGGGGCCAGAAGAGTTCAAGTTTTCCTGAGCTCCAGGGTAGTCTGGTTCTCCCAAGGAGTCGAGATAATCTGGATTTATTCTGGAGCCTGTGTAGTTTCCACTGCCTTTGGAACCAGGAAAATCAGGATTTCGTTGAAACTGAGAGTAGTCTGGGTCTCCAGATGAGCCTGGTTGGTATGGATTCCTCCGAGATCCAATATACTCTGGTTCTGCCAAAGGTTTGGGATAGTCTGTCCCTGCAGAGTATGGATGGCTCATGGTGCCAGGGTAGTCTGGATTACTCTGAGATCCAGGATAATCTGGTTCTGCTAGAGACCCAAGATAGTCTGGACTTGTTCTGGACTCTGCTGGGTATGGGTTGCTCCTGGTGCTGGGTTCATCTGAGTTGTTCAGAGGACCTGGAGATTTCAAATACCTCTGAGTATGGTTTTGAGACCCAGAATAGTCAGGGTAATCTGGGTCTTCCTCATAAGCGCTATTCCTGTAGGCAGACATGTTTACTCTGGAGCATTAAAATGCATCTGCATTTATTCAGCAATCTCTTTCTTTATCTGAAAAACAAAAGGAAGAAAACGTCAGATTTTTTTCCCTGTCTTCCCTGCAATAATTGATGGTTACCTTGCAGTATCTGTTCTTTTTCCCTTCCTAGTTAGGTACACAACTGTCCAAAATAGAGACTATATCTCCCAGCCCCCTGTGCCTCTAGGTGCAGCCATGAGAGTGGGCAATGAGATGTGGGCAGAAGCGGTATATATTCCTTCTGGGCTGTGCTGTAAAGAGAAGGGGTATTCCTCCCTTTCTCAGTCTTCCCACTTCTGTGGACTGGAATGTGGAAATGATGGGGTGCCATTTGGACCATCTGTGGATGATGACTGCAGCCATGAAATCAAAAGATGCTTGCTCCTTGGAAGGAAAGCTATGACAAACCTAGACAGCGTATTAAAAAGCAGAGACATCACTAGGCTGACAAAGGTCCATCTAGTCAAAGCTATGGTTTTTTTCCAGTAGTCATGTATGGATGTGAAGCCTGAGGGCCAAAGAATTGATGATTTCAATTCTTGGTGCTGGAGAAGACCCTTGAGAGTCCCTTGGACTACAAGGAGGTCAAGTCAGTCAATCCTAAAAGAAATCAACCCTGAATGTTCATTGGAAAGACTGATGCTGAAACTGAAACTCCAGTACAAGGAGGGGAGAAAATTTAAAGAAAGGATTAATAGGATTTGTGGACTGACCTAATATGGGAAGGGTGAGAGCTAAGGAAAAATCAGAAATAAACTTCACAGTTTGAGCCAGCATGATTAGATTAATGGTGATACTTTTGAAAGAAGCAAGTAGACCACTTTTAAAGTTCAGCCAATGTTTACAGATTTCTCTCTATATAAAAACGAAAAGGGTTAGACTTTTTTTGAGTAATCAGAGCTAAAGAATTAACCTTCTGCCACTGTCATCTACAACCTTTTCAGCATAGCAGAAAGTTTTTCATTATTTGTGTCCCTGTCCAGCATCCACCTGTCTCTTTTGTAGTAACATTTTCCCTCTCAATTCATGTCAGCCAGGTGTAAGTGTGTGACCCAATCAGAATTATTTGCTTCTTGGCCACAGTGATTGAGTCAGAGCCAGTAAGACTCAATTCTGGGAGTTTTATCAGAAATGTTGAAAAAGAGAAGCTCTCTCTTTTGGTTGGACTTGGGACTTAGAAAGTTATAAGCCTGAAGCTGCCAGAGGTCACCAGGGAAGGAGGCCTGCCTGAGAGTAGTGCCAACAGCAAAGAGAACAGAACCAAGAGATAAACAGAGAGAAGGATCAAATGCTATGACATCGTTTAAGCACCTGAATCCAGCCATGCGTGAAGGCAGCCAGCCACTGGATGCTTGAGTCATTACATTCTCCTTTTGACTTACAATTGTTTGAGTTGGGTTTTTCTCGTACAGAAATGAAAGAGAATTTCAACGAATATGCTGAGTTTTACCAACAGAAACATTCACACAAATTGAGTGCTAGAAAGGCTAAATGCTGGGCTTTATGGCAACTTATTTTTCATTACATGGAAAATGAGCTCATTGATTTACTTATATTGTAAGACTAGAAATTAATATATATTTAAGATTTAGGATTTCTGTGCCCTACTAAAACCTTAGCTATTACTATTACATCTAACAAACTAAATGTGCCTACTAAATCTAAGAAAATAAAACCTGGTATGATACCAGCCTAAGAGAAAGAAGTATGTCCACCAAAAGGTAATGAGAGTGCTCATAGATGCTTTTCTTACATAAGAGTCAGAAATTGCAAACAAGCTAACAGTAGAATAAGTAAATGAATTGTGGCATATTCATACAATGAAACGCTATACAGCAGTAACAAAGATGGAACTTCTGTGACATGCAATGACATGGATTCATCTCACAGAGGCAATGATGATTGCAATTCAGATACAAAAGACTACAGACTGTATAACATTTATACAAAGTTCAAGAGCAGGCAAACTAAATAATGGAACTAGAAGTCAGAATAGCGATTACCTTGGGGAAGGGAGGAGACGGGAAACAAGATGAGTGAGCAAGCCTCTGGGATTCTAGAAATGTCCTCCTCTTGATCTGGGTGGTGGCTACATGGTGGCATGTGTGTGCACATCAAGGACACATAAGAACTGTGTGGGTGCGTGCATGCTTGGTTGCTCAGTTGTGTCCAACTCTTTGCAACCTCATGGACTGTAGTAAGAACTGTGTACCTCTCTATAAATATACAACCTCTTACTCTTAAAAAGAAAAAGAAAATGAGAAAGCTCTAAACCAGAAACCATAACGTGAAACTTTCTATTTCCCCTTCTATTTCCTTCTAATTATACTAGCTGAAAATAAATGAATGGCTCTAGCTCACAAACATTACCGGTTTTCTCACATATGCATCACAGAACATCTGAGTGGATGAAAGCAAAAACTAGGCGAGGACAGGACACGTTATCTGAATTGAATCATCTGTTGTCAGTTCAGTTCAGTCCCTCAGTCATGTCCAACTCTTTGTGACCCCATGAACTGCAACAAGCCCCGCCCCCCTGCCAATCAGCAATGCCCAGAGCCTGCTCAAACTCATGCCCATCGGGTCGGTGATGCCATCCAAATAACTCACCCTCTGTCTTCCCCTTCTTCTTCCCCTTCTCCTCCTGTCTTCAGTCTTTCCCAGCATCAGGGTCTTTTCAAATGAGTCAGTTCTTTGCATCAGGTGGCCAAAGTATTGGAGTTTCAGCTTCAGCATCAGTCCTTCCAATGAATATTCAGGACTGATTTCTTTAGGATGGACTGGTTGGATATCCTTGCAGTCCAAGAGACTCTCAAGAGTCTTCTCCAACACCACAGTTCAAAAGCATCAATTCTTCAGTGCCCAGTTTTCTTTATGGTCCAACTCTCACATCCGTACATGACCACTGGAAAAACCATAGCCTTGACTAGACGGACCTTTGTTGGCAAAGTAACGTCTGTTTTTTAATATGCTGTCTAGGTTGGTCATAGCTTTTCTTCCAAGGAGCAATCGTCTTTTAATTTCGTGGCTGCAGTCACCATCTGCAGTGATTTTGGAACCCAGGAAAATAAAGTCTCTCACTGTTTCCATTGTTTCCCCAACTATTTGCCATGAAGTGATGGGACCGGATGCCATGATCTTAGTTTTCTAAATTGAGTTTTAAGCCAACTTTTTCACTTTCCTCTTTCACTTTCATCAAGAAATTCTTCAGTTCTTCTTTGCTTTCTGCCATAAGGGTGGTGTCATCTGCATATCTGAGGTTATTGATATTTCTCCCAGCAATCTTGATCCCAGCTTGTGCTTCATCCATCCCAGCATTTCTCATGATGTACTCTTCATATAAGTTAAATAAGCAAGGTGACAACATACAGCCTTGATGTACTCCTTTCCCAACTTAGAACCAGTCCATTGTTCCATGTCCAGTTCTAACAGTGGCTTCTTGACCTGCATATAGATTTCTCGGGAGGCAAGTCAGGTGGTCTGGTATTCCCATCTCTTGAAGATTTTTCCACAGTTTGTTGTAATCCACACAGTCAAAGGCTTTGACATAGTCAATAAAGCAGAAGTAGATGTTTTGCTGGAACTCTCTTGCTTTTTCGATTATCCAGTGGAGGTTGGTAATTTGATCTCTGGTTCTTCTGCCTTTTCTAAATTCAGCTTTAGAAATATCTGGAAGGTCTTGGTTTACGTACTGTTGAAGCCTCACTTGAAGGATTTTGAGCATTACTTTGCTAGCATGTGAGATGAATGCAGTTGTGCGGTAGTTTGAACATTATTTGGCATTGCCTTTCTTTGGGATTGGAATGAAAACTGACCTTTTCCAGTCCTGTGGCCACTGCTGAGTTTTCCAAATTTGCTGGCATATTGAGTGCAGCACTTTCACAGCATCATCTTTCAGGATTTGGAATAGCTCAACTGGAATTCCATCACCTCCACTAGCTTTGTTCGTAGTGATGCTTCCTAAGGCCCACTTGACTTCACATTCCAGGATGTCTGGCTCTAAGCGAGTGATCACACCATCATGGTTATCTGGATCATGAAGATCTTTTTTTGTACAGTTCTTCTGTGTATTCTTGCCATCTCTTCTTAATATCTTCTGCTTCTGTTAGGTCAACACCATTCCTGTCCTTTATTGTGCCCATCTTTGCATGAAATTGTCCCTTGGTATCTCTAATTTTCTTGAAGAGATCTCTAGTCCTTTCTATTCTATTGTTTTCTTCTATTTCTTTGCATTGATTACCAAGGAAGGCTTTCTTACCTCTCCTTGCTATTCTTTGGAACTCTGCATTCAGACAAGTATATCTTTCCTTTTCTCCTTTACCTTTTGCTTCTCTTCTTTTCTCAGCTATTTGTAAGGCCTGCTCAAGCATTTTGTGTTCTTGCATTTCTTTTTCTTGGGGATGGTCTTGATCACTGCCTCCTGTACAATGTCACGAACCTCCAACCATAGTTCGTCAGGCACTCTGTCTATCAGATCTAACCCATTGAGTCTGTTTGTCACTCCCACTACATAATCATAAGAGATTTGACTATGTGATGCTGTGCAATGAAATGGTTAGGAATCAAGCCCTTGGCATCGGGTTTAGTTTCTATCTGCTAGCTGTGTGGACTTGGGCAAATCACTTAATCTCTTTGATTCTATTTGCTCATCTATCCAATGCTGATTAATAATGCCTCATAGAGTTGGAAGGAGTGAACAATATGGGGCACATAAAGAACTGGCATCAAGGAAACATTCACTGAATAGAAGATATTATTTACCACTATTTTGATTTATGTGTAATGAAAACCCTGGCAGGTTTCACAAGAAAGAAGGCTTGGTGGACAACAAAAGTTCATTCCATGGATGGACCTAGAGATTATCATACTAAGTGAAGTAAGTCAAACAGAGACAGACAAATGTGATGTTACTTACATGTGGAATCTAAAAAAAAAAAAAATGATACAAAGGAACTTATTTGCAAAACAGAAACAGACCCACAGATACAGAGAAATTTATGGTTACCAAAGGGGAAAGGTATGGGGGAAAGATAAACTAGGAGTTGGGATTGGCAGATACAAAATACTATGTATAAAATAGATAAATGACAAGGTCTTACTGTATAGCACAGGGAACTATGTTAATATCTTTATAATAAGCTACATGGAATTCCCTGGTGGCTCAGATGGTAAAAGAGTCTGCCTTCAATGCGGGAGACCCGAGTTTGATCCCTGGACCCAAGGAGACCCTCTGGGGAAGAAAATGGCAACCCACTCCAGTATTCTTGCCTGGTACATCCCATGGATGAGGGGGCCTGGTGGGCTACAGTCCATAGGGTCGCAAAGAGTCAGACACAACTGAGCAACTCCACTTTATTCATTATATGTACAGGCTACATATAGTTGAAAAGAATCTGAAACAGAATATGTGTGTGTGTGTGTGTGTGAGACCAACCTAGACAACATATTAAAAAGCAGAGACATTACTTTGCCAGCAAAGGTCCATCTAGTCAAGGCTATGGTTTTTCCAGTGGTCATGTATGGATGTGAGAGTTGGACTATAAAGAAAGCTGAGCACAGAAGAATTGATGCATTTGAAATGTGGTGTTGGAGAAGACTCTTGAGAGTCCCTTGGACTGCAAGGAGATCCAACCTGTATATCCTAAAGGAAATCAGTCCTGATTATTCATTGGAAGGACTGATGCTGAAAGCTGAAACTTCAATACTTTGGCCACCCGATGCAAGAACTGACTCATTTGAAAAGACCCTGATGCTGGGGAAGATTGAGGGCAGGAGGAGAAGGGGACGACAGAGGATGAGATGATTGGGTGGCATCACTGACTCAATGGACATGAGTTTGAATAAACTCCAGGAGTTGGTGATGGACAGGGAGGCCTGGTGTGCTGCAGTCCATGGAGTCGCAAAGAGTTGGACATGACTGAGCGACGGAACTGAACTGATGTGTGTGTGTGTGTGTGTGTATGAATTCATATATAGAAACTAATAAAATGTTGTAAAGCAACTTATACATCAATTTTTAAAAATTCAGGCATTCAACTAGGACATTTTTAAAAATAGAAATCCTTTATAATAAAGTAGAAGGAAAAGAAATTCTAGCAAATTCCTCAGTTGACATAGTGACTGTAAATGAGAACTAAATTTTGGTGTGAGCTTCTTTTCAGTGCAGACTGAAAGAGAATCATACAAGTTATGTGATACTCATTTCTTGGGAAAAAAAGGAAGTATGTCAGTTTTTCAAGAAGTCCATGCTTCTCCCCAGGATGAATTTCTGGAAAAAAAAAAATGTGTCAGGAGGACCTTCTAAAGGGATCAGATGACCACAAAATACAGCTCAGGGTCACCAGCAAAGAGCTCAGACCCTCCAGCAACTCCAGGATGAGCTGCTGGGGCTGGGGGTGGGGAGAGTTGGGGGGAGCTCTGGAGTCCCTGCAGGTCACTGTGAGATGAGCAACCCCCTTCCATAAAGGCAGTGGCATTGGGCTATTTTTGTTAGCATGTGTTACTTCCAACCAAAAGAATTTAAGAGTCAAAAACACAACCTTTTAGTGCCTGTCTGCTGCCATGGCAACCAGTGACATTTCAGATGGAGACCCACTCTTCACCCATAGACTGCGTGACTAAATGGGGCACAACCCACCCCCAATAACCCATAATAGCATTTCATGGGCAAGAGATAAACTTTCAGGAGTTAAGCCATTGAGATTTTGAGTTTGTTTCTTAATGCAGCAGAGTCTAGCCTAGCCTGACAATACAAGATCATTTAGAATCTTTGACAAATATATCTTTGTTTATTATATGAATACATATATTTGTGAATATATTCATGAATGAATGAACTGTTGGCTGATCACATATAACATCCGTCTACTTATCTATCAATCATTCACTTATTTACCTGTTTATCTCTGTGTGTTTGTGCATATGTATTGTATGAACATACTTATTCATACAACACATACATTTAATATATGTATTCATGAATGTATTTATGAATATGTAATATATGTATTCATGAATGTATTTATGAATATGTAAGTTCATGAATATATTCATATAACACAAATATGGATAGATAGACACTATATGTGATCAGCCAATAATGAGTTTCAATCTGCTGGTACAATTCTCTGTTCTACTGACGTCATTTGACAGGAGTTTGTCAGTGTGCTTGTCTTTTTCACAGACCAGGCACCAATGTGCTGTAACCTCAAATCCCTAAGGAAGCAAAGAGATAAGCCACAGAAAATGACTCAAAGGAAAGAGAGAGGAGGAAATAACTATAAGGAAATAGTCTTGAGCTGACAGGGAAATTAAGTGGGAGTGGTCTTCTGAGAAATTTACTCATAGTTTCCTACTGACTATTAGAGGTACAAACATCTTGTCTTTTCCAAGGAAAAATTTCTCTTTGTGCCTTGGAAGAAGCTCAAATACATATACATTTTCCTTTTTATTGAAATATAGTTGATGTAGTTATAGTTATGTAAGTTACAGGTGTACAATTTTAATTGTTATACTGCATTTATAGTTATTATAAAATATGGGTTTTAGATTTTATAGAGTATATTATATATTTTTTTGCCTCTAAGTTTTGTTGCTCTAGTATCTTCCCAATAAGGGCCATTGATTCATCAATTCTGAGTCCTCTTTTTGACATCTATTTAGGTTTTCCTACTTCACTATTTCATTGGTTTTCAGTCACATTCCCACACAATTATATGTCTTTTGAATCTGTTAATTGCAGTCTCCCTATTTGATCTTGCAAGTCTCCTGATTTGAATGGATGATCATAACAACCTTGCATTTAGCTAGTCCAATAATGTTCAAAGGATAAACTAAATCCTAGAATCTTGATAAGGTCACAGGCAGGCTATGTATTTGGATCTCTACTGCCTCTTATATTTCCCAGACTTAAACCAGCATAAGCCACAGCAAGTCACCCACGATCTTTGTTCTGCAGCCACCAAAATGACCTCACAAAACAGTGACATGGAGTCATTAAGGCCAAGCTTTACGTGTAATGAGAAAAAATGGAAACAATCCAAAAACCCATCAACAAGGGATGGATCAAATCGGTGACAGCACACCTGCATAATGGAATATCGTGGAGCTAAAAAGGAATGCTCTAGATCTCCATGTTCCAGCAGAAGACAGCCAGCTTTGTACGGCTCTTCTCTCTAATCTCCTTTTCCCATCTCCTGCCCAACCCCACGCTAGAATCACGAGGCAGTCGTAAACTGCACAAAGGTTAATTTTGCTAATAAGGCCAGTTATTACCTGAAAGACAAGGGAAGAGAGGACAGAGCCTTGTAAAAGTTAACTTGACCACCACCAAATGCAGGACATCACCCCATTAGGGGCAAAATGAGGCCACAAATTCTCATTTCAGCTGCATGTTCTGTCTTCTAATGAGGTGAATTTTGTTGTTTAAACACAAGACAAACTTTCAACCTAAATGAAACTGACGTGCTTATAAATGGTATATAGTACATACAAATTTAAGATCCCCAAAGTTATTAAAAAGTGAGTCTGTAGAAATTTTTAATTAGTTCCAAAGAGCCACGATCATTTTGATTTAGATCAACCGAATTTTTCAGGTTTTTATTTTTTGGGGCGGTGGTGGGGTGCTACATTTTATTTTGCTAACTAAAGACATTAAAAGCAACAACAGCTACCATGACCTACGATCACTGTTATTTCATAAAACATTGTATAGACAGTTTTTAAAAGGAAAAAAATCCCAATCTAAAAAGGAAGAACAGTCCATTTCATCGAATAGATTAACCTTCTTAAAAACTTACATCTCTATCCTCGTTTTTCTCACTTTGTCCCAAACGAGTGCAAATTTCACACACAGCGACTTGGCGTGCAGATGCTGTTGGAACTACAGGGTCGGATGGATGTGTGTTTTCTCTCCCACTGGCTGTTGATAGAAGCTGGATCCGGGACGATTTCCAGAAGGTTATAGTCCTTAACGTGAGTCTGAAGTCTGAAAATTCCCAGCTGCTGACTGCAGGCCATATATCCTGAAAATCAGATGACACAGGACTTTGACTTCTATAAGAGATGGTGTCACACCACACCCCTTACCGGTGCCTGTGAAGGAAGGACACGCTAGTTCAATGCCTTCTAATTTTCTTTCCTCTTACGACTTTTAAAAAATGGACAACAATCAAGTACAGAGAGCGAAAGAATAAATACTACCAGATACTAATCTTTTTCATGTTAATTCCAGATTTGTGCTTATTTTCTCAAGGAAATAAAGCATGACTGGTAAAATGGAAACTCTCAAGCTTCCCCTCAACCCAGTTTTCCACCACTATCCCCCTCCCCCTTTCTCTGTCCAGAAGCCAGCACGATTCTAAATTTGGTTGGTGATTTTCCACTTCATATTGTTTATATGTTGACCGCTATTAGGGGTTGAATTATGTCCCTAGTAAAAGATATACGGAAGTACTTAACCTTTGGTATCCCAGTTTGTGACCTTATTAGGACATAGGATCTAACAGGTAATCAAGTTAGAATGAGGTCATTGAGGTCCAGTCTGACTGTTGTCCTTGTTAGCAGGGGAACTTTGGACACAGCCATGCACACAGGGAGGAGTGTGTGAAGAGACACTTGGAGGATGCCATGAAGATTGGTGTTCTTCTGCCTCAGGCCAAGGATTACTAGAAGTTGGAAGAGGCAAGCAAGGATCCTTCCACTATAAGTATAGGAGGGACCATTACCCTCCCAACACCTTGGTTTCAGACTTCCAGCCCGCAAACTGTGAGACAATACATTTCTGGTAAGCCACCCAGTCTGTGGTACCTTGTCAGGCATTGTCAAAGTCCACTGGGAAATAAATCAGCCGTTCCTCCTCCCCACCTCATCCCTGAGTTTGAGAATGGCTGAGTTAAACTGATATTAACACAGGAGATCTAAAAAAGGGCTTTTCCAGCTCTCTAAGTTCATGATATAAAGAAAAATTTGCAGGAAAAAAGGAAAAGAAAGGGAAACAGAGGTGAGATCTTTTCATTAAAGAGGAAGAAGTGGACATTTTGTATGATTAGGAAGTGAAGGGATGTATCAATACTTCTGAGACATAATACCACCTGCCTGCTGGGAGCCAGGCAGCAGGGGCATACGCTCGCTCAGTCTTCACTCGTTTTGGCGGGGGGACTCTTCATGCTCTCATTTTGTTGTTGTTCTCACTAAGTCGCGTCCGACTCTTTGTGACCCCATGAACTACAGCACACCAGGCTTCCCTGTCCTTCACTATCTCCCTGAGTTTGCTCAAACTCAAGTCCATTAGTCAGCAATGCCATCCAACCATCTCATCCTCTGTCGCCCCCCTTTTCCTCTTGCCCTCAGTCTTGCCCAGCTTCCGGGTCTTTTCCAGTGAGTCAGCTCTTCGCATCAGGTGGCCAAAGTACTGGAGCTTCAGCTTCAGCATCTGTCCTTCCAAAGAACACTCAGGGTGATTTCCTTTAGGATTGACTGGTTTGATATCCTTGCTGTCCAAGGGACTCTCAAGAGTCTTCTCCAGCACCACAGTTCAAAAGCATCAATTCTTCAGCGCTCAATCTTCTTTTTTTCAATAATTTAAAATCATTCTCAGTTACAGGGGTTGCATTTATGGAGGGTAGTTTGCCACACTTTTATAAACACCCTGGCCTGTTTTCCTGGGTCATGACCTTCGTACATGTTGCTCCCTCCACCTAGAATGCTTTTCCCTCCACTCCTGGTCTGGTTAACTCCTCATCCTTAAGGAGCCAGCTTCAAATCTGCCTTCACAGAGAGGCCTTCCTTATTCCTCCTCATCCAAACAATTCTCCTTGTGTTTCTCTAATAGCATCCTGCCTCCTTTTCCACAGGACTTACCAATTTGTAATTATATATTAATTGTGTGCACTTATTGTTCAAAATGTGTCTTCCATTGACTGAGAGCTCTGTGAGGGTCGGAGTTGTTCTATTTTGTTCAGTATCTCCCCAGGATCTAGCACCACGCCTGGCACACAGGAGACAAAGGAGACACTCAATATTTGTTGAAGGAATGAAGGAAGGTTGTCTCACAAAGTTCTCATTCATCACATGCATCGTCTGGAGCCTATCTTGTTGGCACCCAGTGGGAGGGCAAACCAATCTAACTGGGATCTGCTGGACCATCCTGGGAGAGTGGGGAGTGGGGAAAGGTTCACTCAGACCTTCTCAGGCCTGGGTCCCCTGTGGCCACAAACACAGTCCATTTATAAACTGAGGGTTTCAGATCATTACAGGGATTCTAGAAAGGAGAAATTTCCTCATGGAAAATAACAAGATTTTATTATTTATTATTTCCCAGCGATAGCTCCTTCCTTTTTATTTCTTGTTCAATGATTCAGGTTAATAACTACATCATCTCCATTAGTGCTAATGATTCTTCAACAACTCTCTGAATGGGCCATTGTCTCTTTTTCAACGAGGAGAGAGCAAAACTCAAGTTAGAACCTTCATGAGGCTACAACTTATGACTAGACTCTAACAATTTCACTTTTAAATTAACAAGCAACAAAATATTTGGGATATATAGTTCTGTGAGCCCATGCACAACCACACAGTCAGGATACAGACAGTTTCATCACCTTAAACTCCCCTCTGCCATTCCCTGAAATCACCCCTCCTCCCATCCTTAGCCCAAGAAGGGTCTGTTCTCCATCCCAATAGTTTTGCATTTTTCAAAATGTCATATAAATGAAATCATACAGAATGTAGCTTTTGAGATGCTTCTTTCACAATCTAGAATTTAATAACATGGTTTGGTTTTCCTTCTGTGTATGTATGTCTATGGGCTTCCCTGGTGGCTCAGACAGTAAAGAATCTGTTTGTAATGCAGGATACCTGGGTTCGATCCCTGGGTCAGAAAGATTCACTGGAGAAGGGAATGACTTCCCCCTCTAGTACTCTTGTCTGGAGAATTCCATGGACAGAGGAGCCTAGCAGGCTACAGTCCATGCAGCTGCAAAGACTTGGACATGACTGAGCAACTAACACTTTTCACTTTTTTCATATATGTCTATAAATACATATAAAGGTAAATAAATATAATAATGTTTATAAAATAAATATGACTATATAGTCACCTATATCTACAAGCAAGTGATACAAATTTTCCATTTACAATAATGACATATTTCCTTTTAAAATAAATCTATTAAGTTAAAAAAAAGATAAATAATAACATTCATAGTACAAAATGGGGGTAACAAGTATGAAGGTGGAATGCAAATGACAATATTTAGGGAAACAATGGACATTATACAAATAATATAATTACATACTCTCGTCTTTCCCTCCACATGCATTCGAAATACCAGCCATAATTCTAAGAATTCCTGAAAGGGAAGGAAAAGGAATTCAAAAAGAAGACACTGCTCATTCCCAGGCATCTCTTTTGAGCCAAACCCTCATAATCGCAGTTCTAGAAGCTTCGATTCCTTTCAGGAAACTGATCTTGGGAAGTCAATTCCCACACAAAGAACGAAGACCACCACATGTCTGAGAGCTGTTGCCCAGGCATGAGGCCACACGCTCAAACACATCCACGTATCAGCGGAGACGTAGATCTTATTTGCTCACAAGTGCCTTGTTGTTCTTCTGGGCTGGTCATGTTAGCTTAATGATTACTTTGGCTGTCATCATTGAAGCCACTGTAAACAAATATCTTAGAATCCTTTATCTGCAGGGAAAGCGCAGAACAAGGAAATAAAACCAAGGAAATCAATCTCTTTAAAGCATGTGAGGGAAAAATCCTTCAGTCACCCATTTAACTAATTCATCCCGGAACTAAATATCTGTTAGCTAGCACCCCATGAGAGTCTTCTCCCGGAACTAAATTATTTTAGAAACTGTTTCTGCCTTTGCCTCAGGCACATTCAAGACCACACACTGGAGCCCTTAGAATATAAGATTTGGTTTGCTATGAATAGAAGGGGAAAAAAAAAAAATAACAAAACATCTTGTATTTTTTCAAGTTTTCAACAAGGAATTTACTATATTTTAAGAGATTTACTTAATTCCCAAGGAACAGTGGTTGTATTTTATGAATCCCAAAAGAATGTAAGATTTTTAGCTTGTTAAACACATAAGAAAGTGTCAAAGACTAGAAAATGAACGTGAATTTTCATCCTATGAAGGACATCACCGTGACATGGCAAAAATCTATCCAAAGAATGGTCTAGTGGGCTACATTTAGCACTGAGGTAGCCCTGGAGAAGGGACTAGCGATCCACTCCAGTATTCTTGCCTGGAGAATCCCATGGACAGAGGAGCCTGGCGGGCTACAGTCCATGGTTGCAAACAGTCAGACACGATTGAGAGACTAATACTTTCTGAGTTCAGTCCCAGACCATTGCAACCAAGTGAATATTACAATAAAGTGAGTCATGTGAATTTTTTTTGTTTTCCAGTGCATATAAAATTTATGTTTATATATATTGTGGTCTATTAAGTATGCAATAGTATTACGTCTTTAAAAAACAATGGATACATTTTAATTTAAAAATATTTAGTTGCTAAAAATGGGAACTGTTATCTGAGCCTCCAACAAGTCAATCTTTTTGCAATACTAATATCAAAGATCACTGTTCACAGATCACCATAACAAAATAACAGTGAAAAAGTTTAAAATATGCAAGAATTACCAAAATGTGACACAGAGACACAAAGTCAGCAAATGCTGTTGGAAAAACAGCACCAATAAACTTGCTTGATGCAGCGTGGTCACAAACCTTCAATTTGTAAAAAAACACAATATAAATTGAGGTGTGCTTGTAGAACTTTTTATGATGATGGAATAGTTCTATATCACACTGTCAAATAGAGCAACCACTGACCACATGTATCTAGCAAGTACTTAAAATGTGGCTAGTGCAACTGTGCAACTGAGGAACTGAATTTTTAATTTTATTCAGATGGTAAAGAATATGCCTGCAATGCAAGAGACCTGGGTTCAATCCCTAGGTAGGGAAGATCCTCTGGAGAAGGGAATGGCAACCCACTCCAGTATTCTTGCCTGGAGAATTCCATGGACTGAGGAGCCTGGCAGGCTACCATCCATGGGGTCGAAGAGACATGACTGAGTGACTAACCCTTCATTAACCTTAATGTAGATAACCATGAGTGATTATGGGATTACCAGTGCAAGTCTAGGGAAGGAAAAGACAGTGAAGCATAGAGCCTAAAGGAACTTCAACATTTAAAGCATTGCTGATCTGTGTGTTTTGGGGACCATCAAGCTGGATGCCCAGGAGAGTCATCCAGGAGCCTAAGGGAGATGGGGACCTGTGGATCATCAGGTGACCAACTTATCCAAGTTTCCCCAGGACATTCTCAGTTTTAGCACTGAAAGTTCCATGTTCTGAAAACCTGCCAGTCCCAGGAAGACCACCCTAATTCGGGTCCCATCCCCAGAAGTTTTGATTCAGTGGGTCTGGGGTGGGACCTAGGAAGCTGCCTTTTTATCAGGTTCTGTGCACGAAGGTTTGAGAATCACTGTGAATTAGCCAGGGAACGGATCAGCAAGGAGCAGGCAGAGAGGTGGAAGGAGAAGAGGAGATGTTTGAGAGTTGCATGCCTTCCTGCCTGGCTGACTGCCCCAGCCCTTCCCAGAAGAACAAGGATCCCTTTCTGGGAGAGCTGGACCCAACACAAGGAGCCACCATGGCTCCTATACCTGCAAAGACCTGCTGGGAGGAGTGGGTGATTCTGCTGCCCAAAGAGGGACCCCACTTCTTGGAGACCCCGCCTCTTCCCCTCCCCCACTATCAATGTTCTCAGAATCCTGCCCAGAGCAGGGAAAAACGATAAACCTAAGTGACAGCCAGGAAGCTGGCTGAGAGCAATGGGAGGCCACCCCTTCAGCTAACCGCCCAATAGCCACCCAATCCTACCAAGCAGTGTACCAGCCCAGCCCCTCACATGCCCCCACCAGTACTCCAAAAATAGTGAGGGGGCTGAGAAAACCCCCTACCAGTGGACTGGAGGACTTTCCTGACTCTAGCACATGTGCACACCTTCCACTAATCCAGTACAAAAGTAACCTTTGGTTTCTATTGGACTCATTAACTGCTCATAAATATTCCATGAATACATACATCTAATTATAACAGACAGAACTATGGCAAGGCCAGGCATGCTAGAGGATCTTGTTACATAACCTGCAGCTGTGAGTCAAGGCTGTCAATCAATGACCCCTCTGGATTATGCAAACGACCCTGCCTTAACAACTAGGCACCCCAGTCCTCCAGGGCCATTTGCCTCCCTTGGCCTAGCCCACCTCTCTTGAGGTGTTCTCTCTGTTCTTTCTTTGCGTGCAGCTCAGTCGCTCAGTCATGTCCGATCCTTTCTGACCTGTTCTTTCTTTGGTCATTATTAATAAACTTTCTTGTGGTGGGTAAGACCTTATATTCTGCTTTGGCCCTTACCAAGAGCTGAGGCCCACAGGAGGAAAGGTCTCCAGACTCTCCTTCCGCTAACACTTGGTGCCTCTCCCCTCTGAGGCTGGGGGTCTTCCTTTTCTCTACCACTGGGTGTCAGAAAGGCAGGAGGGGCCAGTAAAGGTTGAGCTTCATCCACCTTTGGCACTAGAAGCTTACTTCTTAGACTAATTCAGATTTGTATAACAGTCCTATTATAAGGCCTATTTAAACAAACATTATATAACACAATCTAAGTATTATTCCAGATTTGCAGACAGGAAAAGAGAAACTGAAACCAATGAGAACAAAACAACAAGTACGTATATGCCAGACATGTTATGAGAACTTCACAGGTGTTAACCCATTAAATCCCCACCATAGCCTTAGTAATAGATGCTATTATTATCCTTATTCTACTGAGAAGGACACAAAGGCACAGAGAGGCTAAGTAACTTGGCCAAGAAACACAGCCAATACAGAGTGAAGTGCAGTATCATAGACGGCCCTCCCTCTTAGGGAAGAGAAGCCTCTTTTTCAACTTGCTTGTCCAGCATTCACATTTTGAATATGGTCATCTTTTTGCCCATGCTGAGTAAGTATGAAGTTACGCGTGGGAAGTTTCTAGATTCAGGGCTATTTGCAGCAGGGCCAGGAGCCGGGTGACGGAGTAAGATCCTGGCCTGGGATACACATTCAGTTCAGTTCAGTTCAGTCGCTCAGTCGTGTCCGACTCTTTGCGACCCCATGAATCGCAGCACGCCAGGCCTGCCTGTCCATCACCATCTCCCGGAGTTCACTCAAACTCACGTCCATGGAGTTGGTGATGCCATCCAGCCATCTCATCCTCTGTCATCCCCCTTTCCTCCTGCCCCCAATCCCTCCCAGCATCAGAGTCTTTTCCAATGAGTCAGCTCTTCTCATGAGGTGGCCAAAGTACTGGAGTTTCAGCTTTAGCATCATTCCTTCCAAAGAACACCCAAGGCTGATCTCCTTTAGAATGGACTGGTTGGATCTCCTTGCAGTCCAAGGGACTCTCAAGAGTCTTCTTCAACACCACAGTTCAAAAGTATCAATTTTTCAGCACTCAGCTTTCTTCACAGTCCAACTCTCATATCCATACATGACCACTGGAAAAACCATAGCCTTGACTAGATGGACCTTTGTTGGCAAAGTAATGTCTTTGCTTTTGAATATGCTATCTAGGTTGGTCATAACTTTTCTTCCAAGGAGTAAGCGTCTTTTAATTTCATGGCTGCAGTCACCATCTGCAGTGATTTTGGAGCCCCCCAAAATAAAGTCTGACACTGTTTCCACTGTTTCCCCATCTATTTCCCATGAAGTGATGGGACCAGATGCCATGATCTTCGTTTTCTGAGTGTTGAGCTTTAAGCCAACTTTTTCACTCTCCTCTTTCACTCTCTTCAAAAGGCTTTTTAGTTCCTCTTCACTTTCTGCCGTAAGGGTGGTGTCATCTGCATATCTAAGGTTCAAGGGGTGTCCAAAAGTTCAAAAGATCCAGTAAGCAGGATCAATAACATTTTAATGCAATATTTTTTCAAGTAGGAAAAATACAAGAATCCATGATGAACTAAAAATCAACATTTTCAATAAAGACAGGTCAGGATTACTAAATTGTCCTCTGGCTCCCATTTGGCTGAGTATGGACTGCCTGGCAGGCAGGAGCCCACAATCCCTGAGTTACACTCCCACATATCATCATCTCACCCCAGGAATGGAGGTTCTAGGGGCAAAGAAAGTCATCTTACTGGAGATCACCACCTAGCTCCTCTCTTTTTAAGGTCTTTCCCCTCATCAGACAATTCTAAGTCAACCCTCCACCACAGGAGAAAAGTCTGCCTTGTCATTATTTGGCATTTATTGGGGATGCAAAAACAGGAAGTATTGGAAGCAGTAACTATTGTCCCCAGTTCTTCTGTTGAATTATAGAAATAGGACATTCTTTCCTTCTTTTAAAAACCATCCACCCTGATTCAAATGCCATAGAAAGCAGAACTTGTTTGTTTGGGCTTGTAAAAAATCCAGAAGACTTACCCAGTCTCTTCTTTCCCTACAAATAAAGTGTCTTTCCTAGAAATGACCTTACCTAATAATTAGCATTCCATCAGCGTGTAGGTGTCTCTGGGAACATTGAACCTTCAGCGGCTGGGAATAACCTGAGCAGTAATACAGTCCAGTCTCCTTTTACTCTATTCCGGGACCTCTTGTCAAACGTGATCTATCATATGACTCACTGAACTGTCAGAAAGTTCAACCTGACCCTGCCTCTAAGGAGAGAACCGTTCCTGGCATAAGAGGACTCTAAACCCCACCCTTGACATCCAACTCCATTGGAGGTCCGTTTGCCAATCTGTGCAGAAGCAATCTAGTAAAATAGCAACAATAACTAATAAAACACATCAAGACAGCACCCTTTGTTGAGAGCTTAACTCAGCACTAGGCACCATACTATGCATTTGTAACTGAATTCTCAAGCAACCTATGAAGAGGTACTATTATCTCTATTTTATGATGATTACATCGAGGCCCAGAGAGGTTAAGTAATTCGCTCAAGGTCACACTTTTACAGATAGAATGAAATTCAAACTCTTTCCTTTCTGCCTGAATTTTAATCATCATCATCATCATCGTTGTTATCAGAGGAAGAAGGGAAGGATGAGAAGGAAGAGTCAGAGGTAACATTTACTGAGTGCCGACAGGGCCCTCTATGTTCCGATTAGCCCTGACAGCCCCACATGGGAGTGGGAGCTCTTAACACACTACTCACCCTACAGACAAGCAAGCTGAAGCCAGAAAGGTCCACCTCCCCCAGCGTCTCCCAGTGAGGACCCCGGAAGCAGGGATTCCAGTGCAGGCAGACAGCTCTAGAGCTTTCTCTTTAGCCAGCACACTTCTTTGCCTCCCACTTCCCCATAGTGATTCTTTCCTCTCACAAATATTTATTGTGCATTTATTCTGTACATGGCATCTGGTGCTAAGCAACAGAACAGCCCCAGTTTTGGCCCCTCCCAAGACTCGTTCCCAAGCATTCCACATCATTTCTGTGACCCACCCCCAACCCTTCTTCAAAGTGCCCTCTCTTACCTGTGCCCCATCTTTCAGGAATAGGCAGGCATTTCCTCTCTAATCTGCAGAGACAGTGAGGGTCCTCTTTTCTTACTAACTCATAAGACCCATCTTTTTCTGCCTTAAACATAGCCCTGCTTGCTCTCTTGGTCATGCTTCTGAGCTCCCAGGGAGAGGATGTCCTACCAGCTTATGGCAGTTTTATGCCACCCTGGTTATTTTCTCCCCTCTTGTCAGCCAATGGATAACTGGGTCTCACCCATTACATACAGATCAGTCCTTGACTTCCAACTTCATGGCTGCACCATGGCCTCTGTGAGCTGGGTTTGAGGAGAAGGTGGGGAGAGCCCTAACTCAGGGCCTTTGTGTATTTATTTCTCCCTGAATGCCAGCCCCACGCTCTCATTAATGTTCTTTCAGCATCAGTGCAATAAAAGATCAAAGTTCTTCCTACACGTTATTTGATTTCTTGGACACTATAAGGAAGTTAGTTTTTTTGTTTGTTTGTTTTTGGTTTTGGTTTTTTCCCCAGAAAGCTTAGCTTTTCATTTTTACAAGAAGGTCATTCTGGAACAGACTGCTCCACTAGGCACCCTCAGGCACTGGCCACTCTGTCCTGTAGATTCAGCCCCTGGGGCAATATATTCAGACCTTACAGGTTTAACTTCGTAATTATGATGGTCTGACTTTCAGGGACATAGAGTAGTGTGGAACCAGCTCACACTCAAGGCAGACTTGAATCACATCTTGACTCCAGCACTTTATGACTCTACCCACTCTGAACCAAGTGTATCCTTCTGAAACTCAATTTCCCCTGTCTTATCTTCAGAATGGGGACAATATAATCTACCCCCGAAAGTGTGGTAAGACCTAAATGGGTTAAGGGTTTCCCTGGTGGCTCAGACAGTAAAGAATCTGCCTGCAATGCAGGAGACCCAGGTTCAGTCCCTGAGTCAGGGAGATTCCTTGGAGAAAGGAATGGCTACCCACTCCAGTATTCTTGCCTGGAGCCTGGTGGGCTACAATCCATGAAAGAATCGGACATGACCGAGCGACAAATTTTCACTTTCACTAATGGGTTAATCTTTGAGAAAGGCTAGACCATTTTAATGGTCAAGTTAGCAACAGCCACTGAAGGTTCAAGTTCCCACAAAGAAACTCCCACCACAGGAATGCTAATCCTCCAGGTACAGTCAGGTCTAGAAAGTGAAAGCGAAAATGAAAGTCGCTCAGTTGTGTCCAACTCTTAGGGACCCCATGGACTATACAGTCCATGGAATTTTCCAGGCCAGAATACTGGAGTGGGTAGCCTTTCCCTTCTCCAAGGGATCTTCCCAACCCAGGGATTGAACCCAGGTCTCCAGCATTTCAGGCAGATTCTTTACCAGCTGAGCCACAAGGGAAACCCCAGGTGTAAAAGGGAGACTCTTTATTCATATGGAAAGAAAGAAAGAAGTAAATGATCCAGGGCTGGGTAAGATCTCCATATTTTTACAAATGCCATAACAAGTTTCCTATGGTATCTGAATCTGAATCATTTAAAAGAAAAAAAGAAAGTCCTGTTTTTATAATTCACAAGGGAATTGGGGGACCATAGCTACTGGTTCCAGCTTTTGATATGTTATTAACATCCCCCCCAATAAATACAAAATAATGGCTCTCCAAAGACAAGGAGAATTTTCTCCTGTTTAGAGAGAGACAGGCTTTACAAATTGTCTGATCGAGGAAAGGACTAAAAATGAGAGAAGCTAGGTGGTGATCTCCAGGAAGAGGGCTTTATTTGTTCCAGAACCCTCATTCCTAGGGTAAGGGACAGTACCTGGCAGCATGTGACTCAAGGAAGAACTGGACTGCAGGCTCCTGCCAGGCAGTATAGAGCTGAAGCAAATTGGAGTCCGGGACGAAAGTATTGCAGAGAAGAGCCAATTTTGACTCCATTATGGAACTGTTTCTTTGACTCACTTTTCCCTGCTGTTGTTATTATAATCATACATAATGGCCTGCCTCTGAGGACCGTGCCCCTCTGCCTGACTATTGGACTGAAGTGCCTTTGTTCAGCTCACCGGCTGAAATAAAGAAGAGATTAACACGTGCCTTCCAAAGGCTGGCCATTCCTGGAGATGCTCTGCAAGACTGATGGCCCTTTTTACTTCCTTACTGTCTCTCCCTCTCTATTCCGCCTTTTGACTTTTGTTCTTCACCACTTCTCTCTCTGGTTCTACAAAAGAACTTGGTATCCAGACCCCAACAAGATGGCTATTATGAGACATTAGTCTGCCATCTTCTCTGTCAGCTGGCTTTCTGAATAAAGTCGTATTCCTTGCCTCAACATCTCATCTCTCGGATTCATCGGCCTGTTGTGCAGCAAGCAGAGTGAATTTGGACTAAGTAAAAGAAGGACAAATCAGTAATTCTTTAGGTCGTGCTCAGTCCCTTCAGTCTTGTCTGACCCTTTATTAATTTCCCTCAGTTTCTTTTGCTATAAAATGAGATAATTATAACTATATAAGGGACTAACATTTATTATCACATTGGTTTTATCCTACATATGTTAATTATATTTAATCCTCATGGCAGCCCTGTGATTTATGTATATTAAAATCATCCCATTTTACAGATGAATCTTTTGAAGTTATTGTTGTTCAGTCATGTCCAACTCTTTGCAACTCCATGGACCGAAGCACACCAGGCTTCCCTGTCCTTCACTATCTCCCAGAGTTTGTTCATACTCATGTCCATTGAGTCAATGATACCATCCAACCATCTCATCCTCTGTCGCCCCCTTCTCCCCCTGCTCTCAATTTTTCCCAGCATCAGGTCTTTTCCAATGAGTTGGCTCTTCACATCAGGTGGCCAAAGTAGAGTGTTCAAGTAGCTTGGCCAGAGGTCACAGAGCCAGAAAATGTCAGAGGCAGGACTGGAACCCAGACAGGCTGGCTTTGGAGCCCAGGTTCCATCGATGACTAGAGCTGGGGCTTAGCACAGTGTCTAGCACAGAACAAATTAATGACACTGATTATAAAAGGATGACTGATTATACCAAAAGGCTAGGATCCCCGCCCCCGCCAAGTGCCCACATCAAAGGATAGAGTTCCCCAGGCAGAGAGCACAGTGGTCTTCCCATCATATGCCAGCTTTCCTGTCCCCAGAAACTGCCCTGGAACACTTAAGGGAAACACCTGATCTATCAGAATAAAAAGCTCTTCAAGGATCTGATGGGTGAAAATCCCAGGAGACTCTCAAGATGAGAAGGGGTCAAGGAAAGGGCACTTTATTTATTCTTCCTTGAAGAGTTTTACCTGCACATCAGCAGATCCTAAGGCTAGGAATAGAAAAGAGCACCACACATCCAATAATAGGAGCAACAGCTGGCATTTATCATGTGCAAGACACTGTGCAAAATGTTTTTGAGACAGTTCAGATTATCCTTTCAACAACTCTATGAGGTCCTATTATTGTGCCCATTCTACAGATGATGGAACTGAGGCTCGAAAAGTGACTTGCCAAAGTCCCAGAACTGGAAATCACTTAAAGATGATATTTGAATGCAGCTCTAGCTAGAACAACCACCACATAACTGTTCTTGCTACCTGAAATCCTCCCCAAAGCCCATCTGCTGCCATGGGAATCAACTGAAGCAGGAAGGACTCAGCACCCCTTTGTGTAACAAAAATGGTAACAGATCCTGCCTTTGTCTCTTTGAATACTAGATGGGCAGCGGGATGCCAGGTGACACCTTTCCCTCTGCACTGAGCAAAGGGGCTTCTCAGGAATATTCCAGAGGGCAAACAGGAGCCTGACTCTGTGGATCACACAGAAGGCAGGAAAGCTCCTTGGTAACCTCGCCCCCCTGACTCTCCTTCCCACTCCCTAGTGGGCAAACATAGCATGTACTGTTCAGTTCAGTTCAGTTCAGTCACTCAGTCGTGTCCGACTCTTCGCGACCCCTCCATGTCCAGTAACAGATGTTTATTGAGTCCCTGTTAAGCGCCAGGCATTATTCTGACAGTTTTATCTTCATTTAATCCAGACAAAAACGATATGGGATAGGTATCATCATTGTTCCTATTTTGTGAATAAGGAAACTGAGGCAGAGAAGAATTAAATAACTTGCCACACTCACCTTATTAGAAAGTGATGGAACCTGGACTGGGCATCAGAACTACAGAGACTTTATGATCAAACAGACCTGGGTTCAAATGTTGACTCCTCTACCAGCCACTGGCGTGACATTCCCTAAGTTGCCTAACCTCCCTGAACCTCGGTATCCTCATCAGGAATATGGGGACACCAAGGATTATGGTAAAGGATAAAAAGTAATATGTGTTCCTTACTCATGGGACAAATGTTTATTTAGCATCTACTGTGTGCCAGGCACTAGGGCTGTACCTGCAAACAAAACAGGGGGGAGAAAGTCCTACCCCTGTGGCATGCACACTTTAGCAGGGAGGCACTTACATGTTAGCTCAGTTAATCCTCACAATAACCCCATAGGTTAGGTACTATTATGCCCATTTCACAGACAGCGAGAAGGGGTCTCAGAAGCATTTATCCCCACCTCCACTTCATCCTTCTAGGAAATAGTGGGACCTGGATTAGACCTTAAAGTCCAGCCTCTGGAGTTTGATTTCCTGGCTTCGAATCCTGCTATTTCCATCTCACGGCTGTGGGCAAGCTTCTAAATCTGTCAGAGCCCAAATCTCCTTCTGGGAAAAATGGAACCAGGAGACCCTAACTCGCGAGATTATCCGAGGGGAAACAATGAAGTCTATTTAGGAAGCCTTTTCATAAGTGTTCACGGGGTTCTCAACACGCAGAAGGCCGTCTTTTTTTTTTTTTTTTTTTTAAACTGAGATGGAAACAGCCGCGCAGAGACAGTAAGTGATTTAACTAAAGGCGCACAGCGCATAACAGTGTGATCCCTGGGAAACTTTCCTACCGCGGAAGTCCGCGCGCGGCTGCCTGGAGCTAGAGCCACTGTCTTGAGTCCCTACTGCCAGTTCCCGTCCCCGGATGGTTCCCCTTTCTCGTATCCCACCCCAGCTCTCTCCCCTCTCCCCGCCGCGGCTGCGCCTGTGGCCCTAGCCGCCTCAGCCCCGCGTTAGGGACACGCCCCACTGGGGAGAGGGCTACCTCCTCTACACGCCCCACTGGGGAGAGGGCTACCTCCTGTCGGAGCCGGGAAGAGGGCTCCTCCACGCCGCCCGACTCGGCGGATACCTGGGAAGGCAGCCCCAGCGTCCGCCCCGCGCCCTGGAGAGCTGGCCTCACCTCCCACCGGCGTTCGCGTCCCCTGCGCCCGGCGCTCCCGCCGCCGGGTTGGCTCAGCCGCGAGGAGCGTGAGTGACCCGCGGGCAGCGGGTAGGGTGTGTGTCCCTGCACCCTCGCCGAACTTCCTCCTGGAGGGCCGACTACTTTTTTTCCTGGAATTGAGCCAGGTTCTTCTGAGCGCTGGGTTAGCACACCTGATGGTATCCGAAACCTCTATTCACTGCCCTGAGTCTGCATTTATTCTTTGCTTCCATTGAACAAACCTTACGGAGCGCCCACCAGATGCCGCGCGTGCTTCAGGCACCCAGGGGACCCGGAGGGTGTGCTGGCTAGGGCTCCGCTCTCCAGAACGTTGGCCATTCGCCACATGTGGTTATAGAGCACGTGAAATTGTGGCTCCAAGGACTGAGACGTGTTTAAGACGTAGGACCAAAAAAAAAAAAAAAGAGGTTTAAAAAAAAAGGCAACTCATTAACAAGTGTTAAATTCAATGTTAAAATGATAATATTTTGGATATAGTTTTTTAAATGAAATTATTACTAATCTCACCTGTTTCCCCTTTTATAAACTACAGCTGCTTGAATATTTAGAATTCTGTGTCTCCTATTATACTTCTATTGGACAATCCTGATCTGGGGCAGGACTCCACAGCATGTTCCCAAATAACCTGTCCCAATTTTCCCTTCTAGAATTTATTCAGCCCTTCCTTATTTCCTCCAGGAAACACATGGGGGAAATCTAGTGTGTACCAAGCATGAAGCTTGTGTTGATTCACAAACTCAGGAGTTTCCAGGGTGAAATCTGAAACTGGTCCTGGTACACAGAGGCAAGAGAAGGCCAGAGAAACAGGTAGGCCTAACGAGCAGGAGAACCCACCTATGAAGGTGAGAAATGGAGTATTTCCTGCCAGGCTAATAAATAAGGCTGTCACAGTCATCGGTGATTCCAGCCCTCCAGGGCTGGAGAAGCATACCTGTAATCCAGAGGCCATTGGGCTGCAGCCACTCCCCGTGGTGAGCACTGAGGAAAAATGCAGGCTAAACAGGGTACTGGCCCCAGATAGCTGAGATGCATATGAAAGGAGTGATTTCAATAAGCCCAGACACTTGCATAGTCCCAAACATAGAAAAGTGCTAAATTCCTTAACTTGGGGTATCTGGTTTTCTTTAATTCACAAAACCACTTTTGATGTTCAGACTACCTGCCCTTTGTTGCAAACTTCTGTATGAACTGACCCCCTTTCCCCCCACCCCCAGCCTCCTCAGAGCAATTCTTTCAGAGTCACTTGAGATGTTGTCCCCAAGCTTGAAGTCCTAAAATTTCCCACCAAATAGAACATAATTCTCAACTTTTAGGTTGTGACTATCTTTTTAGTGGATAGAGGATTGTCTTGGCCGCTGCAAGATCTCCACAGGTACCTGCCAGAATCTCAGTGGTTTATAGAAAGATCTCAACCAGCTTCAGTCAGGCGCACTGTCCAGATGGTCTCAACAGCATCTTATTCTGTCAATGTTGCCTTCTTGAAACCAGCTCCTACCATGGGAAGGGCAGGCAGAATGTTCATTCCAAGGATGGCAGGGAGGGTGGCAGGGGCTGGGGAAGTGAGAAGCCTCCAACTGTCCGGTCCAGCTCTCTGGTCATCTAGTCATCACATCCTCTCCGTGGCCTCCTCCAACAGCCAGACACTGGAGGAACAGAGTAGTGAACAAAACAGATGCTACCAATGGCCTCATAGAGCTGACTGCCAGGTCAGATGAGAGAGGGCTGGCAAATAAAATGCACAGTGACTGGAAAGGACAAGCTAAGTAGTGGGGGAAATATTTGCAAATCATAGCCCTGATAAAGAGTTAATATCGAGAACATATAAAGAAGCCCTACAACTCAACCACCACTACCACTACCACAACAAAAAACAAATAACCAGATTTAAAAATGGACAGAAGCTTGAATAGGCATTTGTTTGAAGAAGATGTACAAATGGCCAATAGTCGTATGTTCAACATCACTAATCATTAAGAAATGCAAATCAAAACCACAATGAGATATCACCTCGTATCTATTAGGACAGCCACTGTTAAAAAAAAAAAAAAGAATGAAAATTAAAAGTGTTGGTGAGGATGTTGTTGGTCAGTTGCTCAGTTATGTCCGACTCATGCATGTACAACTGCAGCATGCCAGGCTTCCCATTCCTTCACCATCTCCCGGACCTTGCTCAAACTCATGTCCATTGAGTCAGATATGGAGAAATCAAAGCCCTTGTGCACTGTTACTGAGAATGTAAAATGGTGCAGCATTTGGAAACGTGTATGGGAGCTCCTTGGTTTCCCAGGTGGTGCTAGTGGTAAAGAACTCGCCTTCCAATGCAGGAGATGTAAGCGATGTGGGTTCAATCCCTGGGTCAAGAAGATCCCCTGAAGGAGGGCATGGCAACCCACTCCAGTATTCTTGCCTGAATAATCCTAAGGACAGAGGAGCCTGGCATGCTACAATCCATAGGGTCGCAAAGAGTCAAACATGACTGAAGCGACTTGGCACACAGCACGCATGCACAGAAGTTCCTTAAAAAATTGAAAGTAGAACTACCATATGATCCATCAATCTCACTTCTGGGTACACATCTAAAAGTCAAGGCAGGATTTCAAAGAGGTATTTGCACACCCATGTTCACTTATTCATAATAGCCAAAAGGTAGAAGCAAACCAAATGTCCACCAACAGATGAATGGATAAAGAAAATGTGTTATATACACACAATGAAGTATTATGCATTTCCTCCTTAAGAAAGGAGGAAATGATATTCAATATCTTTAATAATCTATAATGGAAAAAGAATCTGAAAAAGAATACACGTGCACACACACACACACACACACACATATAAATGAATCATTTTGCTCTATACCTGGAGCACTGTAAATCAGTTATCCCTAGATTAAAAAAATATGAGGAAAAGAAAAAAAAGGAAAGTCTAGTACATGCTACAACATTTATGAACCTCAAGGACACTATTCTGATTGAAAAAAAAAATAAACCAGTTACAAAAGGACAAATAGTGTATCATTCCCCTCACATGAAGTATCTAAAGTAGTTCAAATCATAGAAACAAAGTAGAAAGTGCTGGGAAGACAGAGGAGGGGAGAGGGAAAATTATAGAGTTTGGCGGGTATAGACTTTCAGTTTCACAAGATGAAAAAGTTCCAGAAATCTGTTGCTAAACAATATGAATATACTTAACTCTGCTGAACTATACACTTTTAAATGGTTAAGGTGGCTAATTTAGTAAGTTTTTTGTTCTTGGTTTAGCTGCTAAGTCATGTCCAACTCTTTTGCCACCCCATGACTGTAGCCCACCAGGCTCCTTCTGTCCATGGGATTTCCCAGAATCTAATGAGGGAGCACATATAATAAGTTATGGTATATATACAGTGCCCACTGTATCCTAAGTAAGAGCTATATAAGTGCTTGTTAAATAAAATTTATTTACATACTGTGATACATTGCAAAAAAAAAGGTCATTAATTCCTCCCATCCCTATAAGCATAGTCTTTTGCAATGCGACCTTTCAGAATCAGAATCAAAAGTAGGGTGCATCGAACTTAGACTGATGATCTATCTCACATATGGTAGTATACATGTTTCGATGCTAGTCTCTCAAATCATCCCACCCTTGCTTTCTCCCACAGAGTCCAAAAATCTGTTCTTTACACCTGTACCTCTTTCGCTGTCTCGCATATAGGGTCATCATTACCATCTTCCTAAATTCCATATATATGCGTTAATATACTGTATTGGTGTTTTTCTTTCTGACTTACTTCACTCTGTATACTAGGCTCCAGTTTAATCTACCTCATTAGAACTGCTTCAGGTGAGTGGGAAGGGGGTTCAGGATGGGGCACACATGTACATCTATGGCTAATTCATGTCAATGTATGGCAAAAACCACTGTAATATTGTAAAGTAATTTGCCTCCAATTAAAATAAATAAGTTAATTTTAAAAATTAGAAAAGTATGGCACATCCTGAGCTCAACAGAGCAAACACCGATCCCTGCAGTTCTCTCCTCAACCATGTTCTTTCCTCAATCACCCCTCCATCTATGTCTTTCCAATTTTTGCTCCCCACATCTGCTCTGTTTGGAGAAGGAAATGGCAACTCACTCCAGTATTCTTGCCTGGGAAATCCCATGGACAGAGGAGCCTGGTGGGCTATAGTGCATGAGGTTGCAGGACGGACACGACTGAGCAACTAAAGCACCAAAAGCATCTGCTCTGTCAGGGTGGCCCAGCTTTAAGTGGTGTCAGAATCTGACCACTTCCCACTCTTTCCATACTGCTGCCTCCTTGGTCCAGCCGCCATCATCTCTTGATCACTGCACCGACCTCTCCATGGTCTCCCTGTGACTACTCTCATCCTCCACAGTCTGTTCTCAAGCCAGCAGTCAGAGTGCTGCTGCGAAGGCACAGTCAGGTCCTGCCCCTCTTCTGCTCACTCCTGTAGTGGCTCCCACCTGACCCAGAGCAAATACCAAAGTCCCTACAATGGCCTGAGAGGCCCCCGGTGCTCTGACCCATCACCCCTCTCACCTCATCCCCCACTGTTCCCCACTTGGCTCATCAACTCCATCACAGTGGCCTTTCCTGTTGGAGAGCGCTGTCCAGCACCTCCTTGCTCTCGATCATTCCAGCACCAGATTGCCACAGGGCTGTTGCACTCATTGTTTCCTTGCCTAAGGCAACATTTCCGCAGAGATCTACATCACCAACACCCTCAACTCTCACGACAGACTCGAAAATCCGTCTTCCTTGTCCCTCTAGTTACATCTGCATCTTGCAGATGGAAATAAACTAGCCCCCAAATGCAATAAGGACCCTGCAGCCCATGATTAATTGTTTGCTCACCATCATCTTTAACTTTGTGAGCATGCCCCTTACATATGTGTACATCGCTTTACAGTCTGCAAAGCACTTTCACACCCTTTATCACATTTGATACCTGCACACAATCCCATGAGAGGGATATTAGTGGACTGGGGGTCACACTACCCCCAGGCCCCAATTTCCTTTTGTTTTTCTTCATATTTTTAGTTGAAGTATAGTTGCTGTACAATACAGTGATTCACAATTTTTAAAGGTTATACTTCATTTGTGTTATAAAATTTTGGCTATATTCCCCATGCTATGCAACAGATCCTTGTAGCTCATTTTATACCTAATAGTTTGTACCTCTTACTCCTTTGCTGCATCTTGCTCCTCCCCTTTCCTGTTCCCCACTGATAACCACTAGTTTGTTCTCTAAATCTGTGAGTCTGTTTCTTTCATTTTATAGTCACTGGTTTGTTGTGTTTTTTAGGTTCCACATATAAGTGATGCTGCTGCTGCTGCTAAGTCCCTTTGTTCGTGTCTGACTCTGTGACCCCATAGACAGCAGCCCACCAGGCTCCCCCGTCCCTGGGATTCTCCAGGCAAGAACACTGGAGTGAATTGCCATTTCCTTCTCCACATATATTTTCCTATCTTTATCTGACTTATTTCACTTAGCATAATGCCCTCTAGGTCCGTCCATGTTGCTACAAATGGCAAAATTCCATTCTTTTTTATGGCCAAGTAGTATTCCATTGCGTGTGGTGTGTGTGTGCGTATTTCACATCTTCTTATCCATTCAGCTATTGATGGACAGTTAATTTGCTTCTGTATCTTGGCAATTATAAATAATGCTGCTACAACACTGGAGCGCACGAATCTTTTCAAATTAGTGTTTTGGTTTTTCAGATACATATCCAGGAGTGGAAATTGTCTCCACCCCAATTTCTGATGGAGAAATAGATAAAACAAGGGGATTTGCTCAGGACCAATTTACTCAGTAGAAAAGAACTGTGATTCAGCTATGTCTTCTAACTCTGATAAAGGCATCTTCATCTCAAGTAGAAAGGCTATGTGTGCAGGAGTTAGACCTGCAAGCTGTGGAGTTAGGACAGAAAAGACTTTGAAACTTGCCTCCGACACTGTCTAGCTGTATGACATTGGGAAAGTTGCTAACCCTCTCTGTGTCTCCATTTTCTCAATCACCAAATGGGCTAATAAGAGTACCTGCC
Organism: Bos grunniens; assembly: GCF_055505025.1. Lineage (NCBI taxonomy): Eukaryota > Metazoa > Chordata > Mammalia > Artiodactyla > Bovidae > Bos > Bos grunniens. The sequence goes on from NC_141189.1 coordinate 25,784,614, forward strand.
TCATAAGGTTGTTCTGTGGGTTGAATAGGATGAGATCTGGAATGTTATGATTAGCTAGTTTTTGTTTTTTGTTTTTTTTTTAATGTAAGCATGTTATTTTGTGTCCCTTCAAGTACTTTTCTGAATTGCCCCCAACTGTGCCCAGATTTCTTCAGCTAATCTGATAGGGAGGGACTGGAATGTATGACACCGTCTATTTTAAAAGTGGTGAAACTAAGCCTCCTGGTCACAAAAGGGATTTGATTCAGTGCTTTGGGGAGAGTGGCTGTGAAACTTCCATAGGAACCAGAAGGCAGGCTCCCCAGGGTCAAAGCAGAGCTGTTGCCCGCCAACCCTCCCCCACCCCACCTCCAGAGCACTCATTATGTCCAAGACATGATTTTATTCTGCCGTCTCCAGAGAGGAAGGTGTTTACACACTGCAGGGATGTTTCCAGTGAATAGAGAAGCAGGGAGTCTCCAGAAGCAGGTCTGTGCTCAGCGCAAGGGCTGCTATTCGCTCCCTTTCGTTCACCTGTGCCCCCTTGTGGGCAGTCCCGGCAGTCTGTCCAGAAGGTGCTGCGGGGGAAAGGGAACCAACCAAGACTGCTTTTCTCAGGCTGAGAGCCCACCAGGCACTTGAGGTCACGTGTGACTTCATTTGGGCTTCCCAGGTGGCACTAGTGGTAAAGTGTTTGCCTGCCAATGCAGGAGACCCAGGTTCTATCCCTGGGTAGGGAAGATTCCCTGGAAGAGGAGCTGAAAACCCACTCCAGTATTCTTGCCTGGAGAATTCCCATGGACAGAGAAGCCTGGCAAGCTACAGTCCATAGGGTTACAAAGAGTCAGATACGACTGAAGTGACTTAGCACTCATGCTCTCATGATCCCATTTAACATCTCCATGAGGTAGCTTTAAATAGATGGAGATTGAGGGATAGAGAAGGAATACAAAGAGAAATGAAACTTGCCCAAAGACACATTACTAGTAAACAGCAGAGCCAGTGTTCAAATCCAGGCTTGTCTTGACCTTGGAACTTACAGATTTCCCCCAATACTCACATCAATGCCTTGAAATGGAGTCAAACCAAGTGATCTGTTTGGGCATCAAACTTTGTCACAATTTCATTATTCTATCCCACACAGAATCACAAATTATGAAAACATCCCCCCAATCCCTAGAAAAAAAAAATCCCCTAGTGGTCAGACACTAGGGAATAGAATGAGACTAGGCAATGGCAACCCACTCCAGTACTCTTGCCTGGAAAATGCTATGGACGGAGGAGCCTGGTAGGCTGCAGTCCATGGGGTCGCTAAGAGTCGGACATGACAGAGCGACCTCACTTTCACTTTTCACTTTCATGCATTGGAGAAGGAAATGTCAAGCCACTCCAGTGTTCTTGCCTGGAGAATCCCAGGAACGGGGGAGCCTGGTGGGCTGCCGTCTATGGGGTCACACAGAGTCAGACATGACTGAAGCGACTTAGCAGCAGCAGCAGCAGACTGACGGATGTCTGAATGCACTGACATAACATGCATGATTTCCAAGATAAACTGTTCCACCAATTTCTAAACCACTGACTTATATACACTAGAATCCCATCTTCTCAAAACCAGCATGGTCGCTCAGTGGTAAAGAATTTGCCTGCCAATCAGGAGACACGAGTCAGTCCCTGGGTCTGGACGATCCCCTGGAGAAGGAAATGGCAACTCACTCCAGTATTCTTGCCTGGGAAATCTCATGGACAGAGGAGCCCGGGGGGCTACAATCCATGGGGTTGCAAGGAGTTGGACAGGACTTATCAACTAAACAACAACAATAACATGTGTGTAAGTTAAGATAAAGTGGTCAGAAGAACACAAGCTTAAAAGTGGTTACTTCTGGAGAGGGAAACAGGATAGGGTATGAAGAGGGATGTTAGTTTTTATTCTTGTTTCTGTGTCATTGGAAACAAGTATGTTTATACATATTTCTGAAAAGTTGAACAAACATTCTTTTCTTTTCTTTTTTTTTGGCTGCTCCACACTGCATGCGGGATCTCAGTTCCCGGACCAGAGACTGAATCCATGTCCTCTGCTTTGAAAGTACAGAGCCTTTACCACTGGGCCACCAGGGAAGTCCATGAACAAGCATTATTATTTTTATAAATTCAAAAGACAGTTTTATTTTAAAAGGCAATATTACCCCAATGTTCATTGCAGCACTGTTTATAATAGCCAGGACATGGAAGCAACCTAGATGTCCATCAGCAGATGAATGGATAAGAAAGCTGTGGTACATATACACAATGGAGTATTACTCAGCCATTAAAAAGAATACATTTGAATCAGTTCTAATGAGGTGGATGAAACTGGAGCCTATTGTACAGAGTGAAGTAAGCCAGAAAGAAAAACACCAATACAGTATACTAAGGCATATATATGGAATTTAGAAAGATGGTAACAATAACCCTGTATGTGAGACAGCAAAAGAGACACAGGTGTATAGAACAGTCTTTTGGACTCTGTGGGAGAGGGAGAGGGTGGGATGGTTTGGGAGAATGGCATTGAAACATGTATAATATCATATATGAAACGAATTGCCAGGTTCAATGCAGATACAGGATGCTTGGGGCTGGTGCACTGGGACGACCCAGAGGGATGGTACAGGGAGGGAGGTGGGAGGGGGGTTCAGGATGGGGAACACGTGTACACCCATGGAAGATTCATGTTGATATAATACAATATTGTAAAGTAATTAACCTCCAATTAAAATAAATAGATTTATATTAAAAATAAATAAATAAAAGGCAATATTAAGCTGAAAATCCAGATGATTCTGAGGGGCATCCTAAGTTAAAGATTGAAAGATTATTATCTTACAAATGGCAATGAAAAGGAACAGGACCTTAAGGTTCTTGCTCCTATGTTCTCAGCCCACATTTTGTCTGTGAAAAAAACTTTAACCAAGGAATAAGTTTAATCAGAGAAGTAAGAAATGCAGAGACAATGAAAAGCAGTCAAACAGGACAAAAACAATAATAATTTAGTCAGTATGGGGCTTTCCTGGTAGCTCAGCTGGCAAAGAATCTGTCTGCAATGCAGGAGACCCTGGTTCAATCCCTGGGTCGGGAAGATCCACTGGAGAAGGGATAGGCTACCCACTCCAGTATTCTTAGGCTTCCCTGGGAGCTCAGCTGGTAAAGAATCTGCCTGCAATGTGGGAAACCTGGGTTCCATCCCTGGGTTGGGAAGATCCCCTGGAGAAGGGCAAGGCTACCCACTCCAGTATTCTTGCCTGGAGAATCCCACGGACAGAGGAACCTGGCTGGCTAAAGTCCATAGGGTTGCAGAGTCTGACACAACTGAAGCGACTTAGCAAGCACACAAGTACATACCATAAATGCAAGTTGTTAAGAGAGTAAGTTCTAAGTGTTCTCATCAGAAGGAAAAATTTTTTGTCTTATTTTTAAAAGTTTGTATCTATATGAGATGATGGATGTGCCCTAAACCTATTGCAATCATTTATGATGTACATAAGTCAAACCCTTATATTGTACACTTTGAGCTTATACAGTGCTGTATGTCAATTTATCTCAATAAAACTGGGAGGAAAAAAATATGTTCAGTATTTTCATGTTTTTCTATTACGAGTATGATCCAAGATGAAACATAGGGCTAAAAGCACAGGTGTCCAATAATATGTTTCAAAATAACTTTCAATTCTTGACTATGAATGCAATTTTGTAGGAAAATTAGAAAATACAGAAAAGCAATAAGAAAAAAATGACTTCTACTAAAAATAACTGCTAATGTATTGGTGTGGTTGTTCTAATTTATATATAAACATGTACACACACACATTTTTACTAAAATAGGATTATATCTTTTATAGTCTTTATTTCTTTTTATATTTGGTTTCCTTTTTTTTTTCACTTAAATACTGTGAAAATTTTTTTCACCTCATTATGTGAATTCTTTTAAAATATCATTGTTAAGGATTGGTTAGTATTCCTTTCAAAGGATAATTGATCCAACTGATCTATTGGACATTCTTTTTTGTTATACGCGCGTGTGTGTGTGTGTGTGTGTGTGTACTAAGTTGATTCAGTCCTGTCTGACTTTTTGGGACCCTAGGTACAGTAACCTGCCATGCTCCTTTGTCCATGGGATTCTCCAGGCATGCATACTGGAGTGGGTTGCCATGCCCTCCTCCAGGGGATCTTCCCAACCCAGGGATTGAACCTGGGTCTCTTATGTCTCTTGCATTGGCAAGCAGGTTCTAACACCACTTGGGAAGACTTAGATGGAGAAACACTGGAAACTGTGACAGACTTTATTTTCTTGGGCTCCAAAATCACTGCAGATGGTGACTGCAGCCATGATTTCAAAAGACGCTTGCATATTAAAAAGCAGAGATGTTACTTTGCTGACAAAGGTCTGTCTAGTCAAAGCTATGGTTTTTCCACTAGTCATGTATGGACATGAGAGTTGGACCATAAGGAAAGCTGAGTGCTGAAGAGTTGATGCTTTTGAACTGTGGTGTTGGAGAAGATTCTTGAGAGTCTCTTGGACTGCATAGAGGTCCAACCAGTCAATTCTAAAGAAATCAGTCCTGAATATTCATTGGAAGGACTGATGCTGAAGCTCCAGTACTTTGGCCACCTGATTCAAAGAACTGACTCATTGGAAAAGACCCTGATGCTGGGAAAGACTGAAGGCAAGAGGAAAAGGGGACGACAGAGGATTAGATGGTTGGATAGCATCACGGACTCAATGGACAAGAGTTTGAACAAGCTCTGGGAGTTGCTGACAGACAGGGAAGCCTGGTGTGCTGCAGTCCGTGGGGTTGCAAAGAGTTGGACATGACTGAGTGACTGAACTGAACTGATATTGGCTGAATCTTGTGGCTTTGGGGTCTTAGTTCTCCAACAAAGGATTGAACCTGGACCTTTAGTGGTGAAAGCACAGAGTCCTAACCACTGGGCTTCCAGAGAGTTCTCTGTTTTAAATGGGATCATCATAAAAACACAGTGGTTGACTATGTGAATTCTGGATTCAGACTTCCTGGGATCCAAGCTCAATTCTATCACTTCCTTACAGAAGTTTGGAAAGGATACTTAACTTCTGGGAGCTCCTTTTTCTCATCTGGAAATGGGATTGCGGAAGTCCCTACCTCACTGGACTATTACAAGGATTAAATGGATTAGTCACACAAAGTACATACAATGATGTCTAGCCTTCAGAACAGAGTCACTCAATGTGGCTTCATTGCCGTCATTGCCACCATCCTCCTCCTCCTTGTAACTCTTTGTGAACATGCATTATGTTTTCTTAAGGCAAATTTCTAAAAATAAAGTGAACAGGCTAACAGGACTTTTTATATTCTCTGGTGATATGATCAGCAATTGAGATTTATCATAATTATTACAAGCTGGAGAGTTGACTTTTCCTGCTATGGCCCCTGTGAGTGATCTACATGTTCTGGAGATGTATTTTTGAGCTCATGTTCTTCCACATTAGCCTGGCTTCTGTTCTACTAGACACGGATGTTCATGAATAGTACCAAGGTTGTTTCACCCTGGAATTCTACATTCACCACCCCAGAACATCTTCAAGATCCCACAATAAGGAAAAGAAGGAGCGGAAGCACTGTTCCTAGCACGTCCCAGAAAGAGTGACCTCAGAGAAAACACAGTCAGTGTGAGAGGGCCTGCTGCCCAGGAAACCTTTTAAACTGCTTTATGCCAAGATTTCCCATCTCCTCTAGGAACAGGAAGTGAGAGGATTGAAAAGAGGAGTCAGGGCAGAGATGGTTTAATGCAATCACTGCCTCTTATGAACACCTGTAGTACTTTTTATTGAAGAAGAGCTAGAGAAGACAATGTTGGCTGGACCACCCAATAGTCATTCCTAACCCCATTCTAGAAGGTAAAAAACCAGATCCTCACTTCCCCAACCCTCCTAGACACTAAGGGTGGTCATAATGCCAAACTATGCTGGCTTTCTGAATGTTGAGCTTTAAGCCAACTTTTTCACTCTCCTATTTCACTCTCATCAAGAGGCTTTTGAGTTCCTCTTCACTTTCTGCCATAAGGGGGGTGTCATCTGCATATCTGAGGTTATTGATATTTCTCCCAGCAATCTTGATTCCAGCTTGTGCTTCTTCCAGCCCAGCATTTCTCATGATGTACTCTGCATAGAAGTTAAATAAGCAGGGTGACAGTATAGAGCACCGAAGAATTGATGCTTTTGAACTGTGGTGTTGGAGAAGACTCTTGAGAGTCCCTTGGATTGTAAGGAGATCCAACCAGTCCATTCTGAAGGAGATCAGCCCTGGGATTTCTTTGGAAAGAATGATACTAAAGCTGAAACTCCAATACTTTGGCCACCTCATGTGAAGAGTTGACTCATTGGAAAAGACTCTGATGCTGGGAGGGATTGGGGGCAGGAGGAGAAGGGGATGACAGAGGATGAGATGGCTGGATGGCATCACCAACTCAATGGACGTGAGTTTGAGTGAACTCTGGAAGTTGGTGATGGACAGGGAGGCCTGGCGTGCTGTGATTCACAGGGTCGCAAAGAGTCGGACACGACTGAGCAACTGAACTGAACTGAACTGATGCTGGCTTTGTCTTTTATCCCTCTCTACCACCTTTAACATCAATGAGATGTTCGGAGTTGTGGCAGCCATCTTGCAACCATGAAGACAAAAAGCAAACATGCTATGGACAAAGCAGAAAAATAGAATATAAGTTCTGATGGCATTGATGATCTACCAAACTCATCTTGAGATATCTTATTAAATAACTAAAAATGCCCTTAAAGGTTAAGATGGGCATTCTGTTACTTGCAAATGAAAACATTCTTAATACAGGCTCCTTAGAATAATATATACCTAATTTTGTTATTTTTATGTTTACTTGTTTTGCAATTACTGAACACGCTTCTTACAAAGAAGAAAAAGCAAGTCCTGGACTCAAATGTATGCCACAACACTTCAACACGTACTGCTCTGTTCCAGCCTCTCTCAGAGGAAGATCCCTGGTAGGGCCAAGGCTTAGCAACAACAACAAGCTTGTAGGCTTAGCAAGCTCTACAAGCTTACAACAAACGCTTCCCTCTTCTGTCCATGGTAGTGGACACCTGCACCCACAGCTGTCTTCTCCTCCTGAGGTGATACATGTGGGAAAATTCTACAGTCCTCCATGAAAATATCTCCCAAACTTGATTTAAAATGAGGCTGGTGTCACATTTAATTCCTGATTTGGAAATTAATCAGAAAAGTAGAGAGAGACAGCAACAACGAAGATCTGTTGGCTCCAACAGCTACCGCTAGTCATCTTCTGCCACCCTGCTGGTGGAGAGCTGAGACGTAGTGTGAGAAGGAACAAGCAGCCTCGGAATCAGAAAAGAGGAGAGAGAATGGTCTTTCTGGGTTCCCTCCAGCCCTTGGTTCCTATCCTGAGGGTCAATCACATCCTGCCCAGTATTCTTCTAATAAATTCTCATTATCCCTTGACAGAACAGACTGGGTTATCATCATTGGCAAATACAGGAGCTGTGATCCTTACAATAACCTTTCTTTAATCAGCAGGTGCCAGAACTTTGGTGCAAGACAGAGAACACATTAGAAGATGAGGAAAATGTTTTGCTAAAGGCTTTGTTTAGACAAATCATCCAAATGAGTTAAAAAAAAAAAAAGCAAACCAACAGCAAACTCAAATTCTCCATGAAAATTCAGAGTAGCAAAGGTATTGGCTGATTCTTTTGCTATAAATAAACTAAAAATGAACTTTATTTGCATGCATCTATGATATACAAAATGCCCTCCTTTTGGTCCCATTATGCAACTCCACAGTTAGGGCTTACATAGCCACAGTTACCATATTAACATTTATTTAGAGATTTGCAGTTTACAAAGCATTTCTGTTGTCATAATAGATCATTTGTGGAATGACAGTCAGTGGGGATGGAAAGAAGGGGGAAAGGGAACAGGATGCACCAAGACAATCTAGACTAAGAACATGGTCAACGAGGTCAGGAATTTACTTTTTATTCAAGTCAAACACATCAGGCTGTCCTTGCCAGAATTTGGGGACTTGGAGACCTCTTACCAATCTTTTCAGCCTTTATGTCAACCTGGGGCTGCCATGTGGCCATCTTTTGCTATGTGAAGGCAGAAACAGACAAAATCAGGGGCACGTGTGAGGTGTGGCTCCTGGAAGAGGGAAACAGCAAATAACCTTGTAGGCAGGAACAGACAGGAGTAGGACAGAAGTCAGCCATAGTAGTGATGGTGGGAAGTGGGGCTGGACAGGTCCTGCAAAGCCTGCTCCACACATGATAAGGAGAGTGCAGGTTCTAACAAGCAAGAGGAAACCAGAGAAGGGGATGTTAAAGCAGGAAAATCACAAGATCAAGTTCCTTTCTGAGAAGTTGGCTCTGACTGCTGGGTGACCAAGGCTTGGACAAGACAGGGAGACAGTCAGGAAGTAGTCATTGACTTGGTAGAGGTGGTGGTGCTTTGGGTTAGGTGATCACTGGTGGGGAAGGAGGGCAGTGGGCCGATTCCACTCTGCCTCTCTACACCATGGTTCTTTTTTCTAAAAAGGGAGACTGAAGGTTCCTCCTGTCTTCTTAGGGAAGATGAAAGCTAAATGAGGTAATGAATGATAAAAGTTTGATACAGACTAAGTCCCCGATAAGCAGCACTTATTACTATTATTCTAATAATAAGAGAGAGACCTCACCATAGTTTTATTCACATTGTATTCTAGTGTGAGAAACAAAACAAGTAGTAAAAGTAAAGTGCTAGATGATGCTGTGAAAGTGCTGCACTCAATATGCCAGCAAATTTGGAAAACTCAGCAGTGGCCACAGGACTGGAAAAGGTCAGTTTTCATTCCAATCCCAAAGAAAGGCAATGCCAAAGAATGCTCAAACTACTGCACAATTGCACTCATTTCACATGCTAGTGAAGTAATCTCAAAATTCTCCAAGCCAGGCTTCAGCAGTACATGAACCGTGCACTTCCAGATGTTCAAGCTGGTTTTAGAAAAGGTAGAGGAACCAGAGATCAAATTGCCAACATCCGCTGGATCATGGAAAAAGCAAGAGAGTTCCAGAAAAACATCTATTTCTGCTTTATGGACTATGCCAAACAAAGCCTTTGACTGTGTGGATCACAATAAACTGTGGAAAATTCTGAAAGAGATGGGAATACCAGACCATCTGACCTACTTCTTGAGAAACCTATATGCAGGTCAGGAAGCAACAGTTAGAACTGGATATGGAACAACAGACTGGTTCCAAATAGGAAAAGGAGTCATCAAGCCTGTGTATTGTTACCCTGCTTATTTAACTTCTATGCAGAGTACATCATGAGAAATGCTGGGCTGGAAGAAGCACAAGCTGGGATCAAGATTGCTGGGAGAAATATCAATAACCTCAGATATGCAGATGACACCCCCCTTATGGCAGAAAGTGAAGAGGAACTCAAAAGCCTCTTGATGAGAGTGAAATAGGAGAGTGAAAAAGTTGGCTTAAAGCTCAACACTCAGAAAACGAAGATCATGGCATCTGGTTCCATCACTTCATGGCAAATAGATGTGGAAACAGTGTCAGACTTTATTTTTTTGGGCTCCAAAATCACTGCAGATGGTGACTGTAGCCATGAAATTAAAAGACGCTTACTCTTTGGAAGGAAAGTTATGACCAACCTAGATAGCATATTCAAAAGCAGAGACTTTACTTTGCCAACAAAGGTCCATCTAGTCAAGGCTGTAGTTTTTCCAGTAGTCATGTATGGATGTGAGAGTTGGACTGCGAATAAAGCTGAGCACCAAAGAATTGATACTTTTGAACTGTGGTGTTGAAGAAGACTCTTGAGAGTCCCTTGGACTGCAAGGAGATCCAACCAGTCCATTCTAAAGGAGATCAGTCCTGGGTGTTCATTGGAAGGACTGATGCTGAAGCTGAAACTCCAATACTTTGGCCACCTCATTCGAAGAGTTGACTCATTGGAAAAGACCCTGATGCTGGGAGGGATTGGGGGCAGGAGGAGAAGGGGATGACAGAGGATGAGATGGCTGGATGGCATCACCGACTCGACGGACATGAGTTTGAATGAACTCTGGGTATTGGTGATGGACAGGGAGGCCTGGCATGCTCTGATTCACAGGGTCGCAAAGAGTCGGACATGACTGAGCAACTGAACTGAACTGAACTGAAAGGGGAATTAAAAGATGCTTGCTCCTTGGAAGAACAGGTATGACCAACCTAGACAGCATATTAAAAAGCAGAGACATTACTTTGCCAACAAAGGTCCGTCCAAAGCTATGGTTTTTCCAGTAGTCATGTATGGATGTGAGGTTTGGACTTGGTGGACATGAGTTTGAGCAACCTCCAGGAGTTGGTGATGGACAGGGAGGCCTGGTGTGTTGCAGTTGCTGGGGTCGCAAAGAGTTGGACACGACTGAGTGACTGATCTGAACTGAAAGGGAATCAAGAATTCCATGTTGGATTCTCCTTTCTGTCCTACTTGCCATCCTTCCATCTGAATTTCCATTTTTCCGGCTACCAGCCTTTCTCCCCCTTCTACTTCCTTCCAACAGGAGAGTTCTGTGACCTTTTCCCAATGAACTACCCTATTTCTGTTCCTGTAAAATCAGTGATCACCTGAAAGGAATGAGTCTCCTTCAGGACTGTTGTTGTTTTTCAGTTGCTCAGTCGTGTCCGACTCTTTGCGACCCCATGGACTGCAGCACGCCAGGCTTCTCTGTCCTTCACCATCTCCCCGAGCTTGCTCAAACTCATGTCCATTGAGTTGGTGATGTCATCCAACCATCTCATCCTCTGTCGTCCCCTTCTCCTCCTGCCCTCAATCTTTCCCAGCATCAGGGTGTTTTCTAATGAGTCAGACACTAATGAGTTGCACACTCCTTCAGGATCGGGGCTCATTGCCCTGCCCCAGAGAGAACCCAGGGCCTCTCCTGGCTTAGGATGCAGACCAAGCCAGGACCATGTGCCAGGTGAGACATAGGAGGAAGACAGTGCCCGGAGTTGGGAGCCTCCATCCATCTACTTCTAAATCTGTGGGCTGGGATCAGGGGCCGAGAAGTGGACTCTAGGGAGGAAGGGAAGATGTCAGCTGTTGATGTTGACCTTGATCATCTCTCTGAGGAAGTGTTTATCAGGTATTTTGCAGGTAGTTACTTGCCGTAACCCGCCCTCCCTTTCCATAATCCTCCTTGGAAGGGAGCCCTGTGTGTAGCCCACACTTAAAGACTGGGTAGCTACACTCCACCTCCTTGTATAACTTATCTGTATATAAGTATCTGTATAACTTATTAGAATTCTTCTGCATAGGCAGTTTACCTACACTTTCCATTTAGGCTTCCCTCATAGCTCAGTTGATAAAGAATCCGCCTGCAATGCAGGAGACCCCGGTTTGATTCCTGGGTCGGGAAGATCCACTGGAGAATGGATAGGCTACCCACTCCAGTATTCTGGGGCTTCCTTATGGCTCAACTGGTAAAGAATCCTCCCACAATGCAAAAGACCTGGGTTCGATCCCTTGGTCGGGAAGATTCCCCTGGAGAAGGGAAAAGCTACCCATTCCAGTATCCTGGCCTAGAGAATTCCATGGACTGTATAGTCCAAGGGGTCACAAAGAGTCAGACATGACTGAGAGATCTTCACTTTCACTTTCCCATTTATTTAATTTGGCAGTTACCTGTATTATACACAAACGTATGTGTGCTATGTGCTGAGTGGATCGAACTCGGGTCTCTTATGTCTCCTGCATTGGCAAGTAGACTATCTACCACTAGTGCCACCCAGGAAGCCCCATACAAACCTATATATGATTCAATTCAGTTCAGTCACTCAGTCGTGTCCCACTCTGCGACCCCATGGACTGCAACACACCAGGCTTCCCTTACTATCACCAACTCCCAGAGCTTGCTCAAACTTGTGTCCTTTGAGTCGGTGATGCCATCCAACCATCTCATCCTCTGTCATCCCCTTCTCTTCCCGCCTTCAATCTTTCCCAGCATCAGGGTCTTTTCCAAGGAGTCAGTTCTTCGCATCAGGTGGCCGAAGGACTGGAGTTTCAGCTTTAGCATCAGTCTTTTCAAGGAATATTCATGACTGATTTCCTTTGGGATGGACTGGTTAGATCTCCTTGCAGTCCAAGGGACTCTCAAGAGTCTTCTCCAACACCACAGTTCAAAAGCATCAGTTCTTCGGTGCTCAGCTTTCTTTATGGTCCAACTCTCACATCCATACCTGACTACTGGAAAAACCATAGCTTTGACTAGACAGACCTTTTTGGCAAGGTAATGTCTCTGTTTTTTAATATGCTGTCTAGGTTGGTCATAGTTTTTCTTTCAAGGAGCAAGTGTCTTTTAATTTCATGGCTGCAGTCACCACTTGCAGTGATTTTGGACCCAAGAAAATAAACTCTGTCATTGTTTCCATTGTTTTCCCATCTATTTGCCATGAAGTGATAGGACCAGATGCCCTGATCTTAGTTTGCCGAATGTTGAGTTTTAAGCCAATTTTTTCACTCTCCTCTTTCACTTTCATCAAGAGGCTCTTTAGTTCTTCTTCACTTTCTGCCATAAGGGTAGTGTCATCTGCATATCTGAGCTTATTGATATTTCTCCCAGCAATCTTGATCCCAGCTTGTGGTTCATCCATCCTGGCATTTTGCATGATGTACTCTGCATATAAGTTAAAGAAGCAGGGTGACAATATATAGCCTTGATGTACTCCTTTCCTGATATGGAGCCAGTCTGTTGTTCCATGTCCAGTTCTAGTTGTTGCTACTTGACCTGCATACAGATTTCTCAGGAGAGATGTCAGGTGGTCTGGTATTCCCATCTCTTTCAGAATTTTCCACAGTTTGTTGTGATCCACAGTCAAAGGCTTTGGAGTAGTCAATAAAGCAGTCGATGTTTTTCTGTAACTCTCCATCTATGATCCAACAGATGTTTGCAATTTGATCTCTGGTTTCTCTGCCTTTTCTAAATCCGGCTTGAACATCTGGAAGTTCTCGGTTCGCATGCTGTTGAAGCCTGGCTTGGAGAATTTTGAGCATTACTTTGCTAGCATGTGAGATGAGTGCGGTTGTGCGGTAGTCTGAACAATCTTTGGCATTGCCTTTCTCTGGAATTGGAATGAAAACTGACCTTTTCCAGTCCTGTGACCACTGCTGAGTGTTCCAAATTTGCTGGCATATTGAGTGTAGCACTTTCACAGCATCATCTTTTAGGATTTGAAATAGCTCAACTGGAATTCCATCACCTCCACTAGCTTTGTTCCTAATGATGCTGCCTAAGGCCCACTTGACTTCACATTCCAGGATGTCTGGCTCTAGGTGAGTGATCACACCATTGTGGTTATCTGGATCATGAAGATCTTTTTTGTATAGTTCTTCCGTGTATTCTTGCCACCTCTTCTTAATATCCTCTGCTTCTGTTAGGTCCATACCACTTCTGTCTTTTATTGTGCGCATTTTTGCCTGAAATATTCTCTTGGTATCTCCAATTTTCTTGAAGCAATCTTTAGTCTTTCCCATTCTATTGTTTTCCTGTATTTCTTTGCAACGATTACTGAGGAAGGCTCTTTTAATCTCTCCTTGCTATTCTTCGGAACTCTGCATATGCGATTACATTTCTTTATTTGGCATTTATATTTCGTAATTCGTTTTCATTTTATCTTTTAAACTATCCACGGATAGAGGCAGAGAGGAAACGTGGATAAGGTTCAAAGATAAACGAGGTAAACTGAAAAATCTTTCCTTGAACCTTTCTCACCCAGCCTCCCAGCTCCCCACTCGAGAGTCATCTTATGTGTTTATAAATATGTACAAAGATATTCCTTCTTCTTCGTTTCTTTTTTTTTTTTTTTTTTGTACCCAAACAGTAACTTACTAGATACACTTGTTCTGAGTCCTGGTTATTTTTATTACACTTTTAAAAATCCGGGAGTTAGCCCTTTATCGCGGCCGCTGGATGGAGCCCGTTCCCGGTTCTTCCGGCTCTCCACCCGCGTCTCCCATTCCAGGTCCTGGACGCCGCGGGGCTGCACCCTCCGTCGGATCCTGGCGGGTACCTCGCGACCCTGCTCTGCGCGGCTCCCGGGGTCCCGCGCGGCGGGCGTGGGAAGGGCGCCGGCGCCCCGCCCCCGCCTCTATGACGTCGGCGCCGGAACCTGGAATCCCGGCTCCCGGAGGGAAGGCCGGGAGGCGGCGACAGCTGCCGGAGCGGGTCTCTGGCGGTCTCTCGGGGGCGCGGGGCGCAGTCATGAGCGAATCCAGTATCAGTGCGCTCCCGCCCGGCAGGCCCAGCAGGCAGCCCTTCATCCACCAAGGTAGGGCGGCGGGGACCGGGCGCCAGGCGGCGGGCGGGCACGCGGGCACCCGGGCGCGCGGTGCTGGGAGCTCCGCGCGGGCCGGGTCCCCTCCCCACCTCCCGGCTTGGAGGAAAGCGGATCTTTCTTATTCCTGCTCTCGCTCCTCCAACTCATCCTCACCCCATTTAGAGACCTCTCTGCCAAAAGGAGCACTGGAATGGGAGTACCGATCGCTGTGAGTTTGTCTTCCCAGAGCTGGTCGAGGAGCCACCAGCTAGCCTCAAAATCATCCTATAAATTAAATGAAAAGATTATGAGAGCCCAGCTAGTCCTCACATTCTAATACGAGGTGCTGCTGCTAAGTCGCTTCAGTAGTGTCCGACTCTGTGTGACGCCATAGACGGCAGCCCACCAGGCTCCACTGTCCCTGGGATTCTCCAGGCAAGAACACTGGAGTGGGTTGCCATTTCCTTCTCCAATGCATGAAAGTGAAAAGTGAAAGGGAAGTCGCTCAGTCGTGTCCAACTCTTAGCGACCCCATGGACAGCAGCCCACCAGGCTCCTCCGTCCATTGGACTTTCCAGGCAAGAGTACTGGAATACGAGGTGACTGCCTCCCAAACACATGAGGCTTTACCATTAGATGGGCTTAGAACTGAATTCTCCCTGGGCTGTTGATCGCTGTGTGATCTTTGGTAAGTGACTTACCCTCTCTGAACCTCAGCTTCCTTCAGTAAAATGGGAGTAAGCTGTTGGTAGGATTGGTTGAGACAAAAATGTGTGAAGTGCCTAGCGCAGTGCTTGATACAAGAAAGACACGATCAGTGGTAGCCAGCCACGTATTATATGCTTTTCCTTTTTCCCTTAGGTAAAAGTTAAGAAAGTGTATAGCTCTGTGAATTTTTGCATAAATGTGTAGAACTGCTACTCAGACAAGACAGTGACGTTTTGAGCACCCAGCAGGCTTCCTTCCAGCATTTGTATATTTGCCCTTAACAAAATGCAAGACCCCACTGTGAAGTTTTATCTGCAGCGTTTTTTCTCTTTTAGTTTGAGAACAGAGATTTTGTTACAAGGATTTACAGTAAAATATATGTGTAGATTTGGGCATTGCTGCTGCTGCATTTGGGCATTGGACCCTTCTAATTGGATTGATCTCAACATTTAGAAGAAAAAAAAAGGGAAAAACACCTTGAGAGACCCAAACTCTGGGAACTTGCTCAGGAATCAGAATAAAGAAGTCAGCCTGGAATTGACGTTAATCATTTTCTAATGCATTATAATGACTTCCCTGTAGCTCAAATGGTTAAGAATCTGAAATGAAGGAGATCAATGTTCGCTCCCTGGGTTGGGAAGATCCTTTGGAGAAGGGAACAGCAATCCACTCCAGTATTCTTGCCTGGAGAATCCCATGGACAGAGAAGCCTGGCGGGATACAGTCCATGGGGTCGCAGAGAGTCAGACACGACTGAGGCATATATATATAACATCAGTCCAGTTCAGTTCAGTTCAGTTGCTCAGTCGTGTCTGAGTCTTTGCGACCCCATGAATTGAAGCACGCCAGGCCTCCCTGTCCATCACCAACTCCTGGAGTTCACTCAGACTCACGTCTAAACATAATGCATTATTAATAGTGTTGTTATGAGCTCAATTTCAGCCTTTCAGTAATAGCTATTCAAGTACTTTCCACTTGATTTTTTATTGCTCTTATTTTGTCACAATTCATCACATTTAAGATGCCAACACTGGTTTCCCATACAGAAGGCATGAGATTCATCTTTTTTATATCTTTGCTGGGTGTTCACGGGGGTCTCTAAGCATCTTTTCATGAGTATTATAACTAGCCTCTGATTAAAAGATTCCTCCCTCTGCCTGCAATGCAGGAGACCACGGTTCGATTCCTGGGTTGGGAAGATCCCCTGGAGAAGGGAACAGCTACCCACTCCAGCGTTCTGGCCTGGAGAATCCCATGGACTGTGTAGTCCAAGATTCCCCTGGAGAAGGGAAAAGCTACCCACTCCAGTATTCTGGCCTAGAGAATTCCATGGACTGTATAGTCCGAGGGGTCGCAAAGAGTCAGACACGACTGAGCAACTTTCATTTTCCCTTAGCTTGGACAGATGATATTTTATGACCTTGTACCCACAAGCACGAGTGGGGGACTCAGAAGGGACTGTGTTTATAACTTTGTTGCACTTTGTAAACCATGACGCACTGTATGAGCATCATGAGAGGACAGCTGGAGGGAGGCAGGAGACAAAGGGGCATCTGGTTTATAGAAATGGGAAATGTGTATCCTTCTTAATGATAAAACAGATCACAATGCTTGCCTTATTTTTTTCTCATGGTTTATTACATTGAATATAGTTTCCTGTACTATACAGAAGGATCCTGTTGTTTATCCGTTCTGTATATAATATTTTGCATCTGCTAATCCCAAACTCCCAATCCATCCTTCCCCCAAACTCTTTCCCTTTGGCAACCCCAAGTCTGTTCTCAATGTCTGTGAATCTGTTTCTGTTTCATAGGTAAGTTTATTTGTGTCGTATTTTAGATTCTACATATAAGTTATATTGTATGGTATTTGTCTTTCTTTTTCTGACTTACCTCACTTAGTATGATGATCTCTAGGTCCATATGTGTGGCTGCAAATGGCATTCTTTCTTTCTTTCTTATAGTTGAATAAACAATATACTTGATCAGCTCAGTGGTAAAGAATTCGCCTGCCAGTGCACAAGACCAGGGTTTGATCCTTGGGTCTTGAAGGTCCCCTGGAGAAGGCAATGACAACTCACTCCAGTATTCCTGCCTGGGAAATCCCATGGACAGAGGAGCCTATTGGTCTACAGTCCATGGGGTCGCAAAAGAGCTGGATACAACTTGGTGGTTAAACAGGGCTTCCCTAGTGGCTTGGACAGTAAAGAATCTGCCTGCAATGCAGGAGACCCAGTTTTGATCCCTGGGTCTGGAAGATCCCCTGGAGAAGGGAATGGCTACCCACTCCACTATTCTTGTCTGGAGAATTCCATGGGCAGAGGAGCTTGATGGGCTACTGTCCATGGGGCTGCAGAGTCAGACATGACCGAGCAACTAACACTTTCACTTAACTTTCACTTAGTGACTAAACAACAGTACTTCCTTTCTTAATTAAAACTTTACAGTGGCTTCCCACTGCTCTGAGAATAAATTTACGGCCTCCAACAAGGACCCTAGCACACCTCTGCAGGCTCTCATCACCTCCAGCCTTACCTTAGCCCATCTCACTCCAGTTACGCTGACTGCCTTGTCATTCCTCCAGCATATCAATGTCATGTCTGCCTCAGGACCTTTACTTCTGCTGCTCTTTGCCTGGAGTACATTTCTCTTTGATCTTCATATGGCACCTCTTTCTGCTTCCTGCCAGGTCTCTGCTCATTTGTCACATCAGAGAGACAGACCTCTGGAGTCTTGTTGTCTGCAGAAGTGGCCCATCCCTCTTACCCTGACCAGTTACCTTGCTTATGCCTTCAAAAGCACTTAGCACCATCTGAAGTCATCTGGTTTGAACATTTCCTCATTTATTTAGCTCTTGTCCCTTCTAGACTGTGGGTGATATGAGAAGCAGAGGCTTTTTCTTGTTCCTCTGGGATGTAGAACAGCATCCGGCACATGGTACCTGCTGAACATTCATTGAATAAATGAATGATGGGCTGTACCTGATTTCTCTGAGGCAGCAGTGAGTGGTAGCATGAAGCATGATCTTAATTCTCTGCCCAGGAATTGAACCTGGGTAGCCTGGATGAATACCAGGAATCCTAGCCGCCACCAGACCTGCAAGGGCTAGAGGCTAAAAGCTGTTTTTCCCTGGATCTTTGCCCCCAGGGGAAATTCTTTTCTCACAGAGGCAAAAACTGTAAATGCAGGTATAATGTTTAATATTAGAGATACATCACAACCACAAGAGGGAGAGAACAGAGAGAAATGGTTTAGTTAAGATGGAAGAAAAGCAGAGATGCACACCCATAGAGAAAGGGTTTGGACATCCCCCCTAGTGAGGAGGAATGCAGAAAAGAGGTGGTTAAGTCATTATATAGACCTCCCCTACATAGGTCTGCAACTTTTTTCCAAGATGGATTTCAGCCCAGAGGCCTATGTGACACCCTTAGCATCACATATTATGGGGTGATGTCTCCTCCTTTTTGACCCCCAATGTCTCCCTTGCCCCAGGGATGGGAAATATATGACCCTTTAAAGCATTTAATCTCACTCTGTCCCTGCCACAAAAATGACTAATGTCTGGTTATTAACCCTATTCCAGTTGCTGCTTTCTATATCAAGGTGTAGATCTCGAAATATAGACAGGAGTCTAGTCATAAATAGGTAGTCCTGGAGCCTGATTGTCTCTTGCTTTGGGAGATATAAACGGGACTGGAGCTCATCTTCTTATGCCAGGAGGTTGAACAGGAGGCTAGTTGTAAATGCCTAGCCTAGGGCCCATCTCCTGCCTCATACCTGCAGCCACAATGGGAGCTGTAGTGTAGTTGGTTTTGAGTCTAGACTTTGGACTCCCAGATGCCCATCCTCTTTTTCCTGTTTACTGGTTTTGTCCTTGAGAAAGGCACGTAAGTGCTTGGTGCCTCAGTTTCCTTATGGATTAAATAATGATAAAACCTACTTCAGGAGTCATTTCAAGGATTCAGATAATTTACATAAATAAGTACTTATATCATTTATCTATGCTGTGTAACAAATTATCCCTACGTTTAGAAGCTTAAAACAATAATAATCACGTATCTCCCAGTTTCTGTGGGTCAGGAATTGGGAAATGACCTGTCTCAGCTTTCCTGGCCCGGAGTCTCTTGTGAAGTTGCAGTCGTGGGGTCAGCCAGTGTAGCCATTCAGTCATCTGAACGCTTGCCTGGGGCTGACGGATCCCTTCCAGGATGACTTTCTCACGTGGATGGGCGGACACTGGCTGTTGACAGGAGGCCTCAGTTCCTCTCCATGTGGACCTCACAGAGGGCTGTCTTAAGTGTCCTCGAGACACAGTGGCTGGCTTCTTCCAGAGCAGATGATCCAAGAGAGAGCAAGGTGGAAGCTGTGGTGTCTTATACGAGCTGGTCTTAGAAATCACTCTGTTACTTGTTTTGTTCCCATGGGTCAGCCCTGTTCAGTGTGAGTGGGGCCTGTTTAAAGGCATGAATGTTGGGAGGAGAATATTGTACTCTTCCTGGGGGGAGGGAGTGCATTCTGGGGACTGACTGCTGTGACCATGTAAGCATTAACTGTTGTTATGATGTCTCTGTTCCCCTGTGTTCAGTTCTTCAGTTGTGTCTGACTCTCTGCAACCCCATGGACTGTAACCTGCCAGGCTCCTCTGTCCATGGGATTTCCCAGGCAGGAATACTGGCCTGGGTTGCCATTTCCTCCTCCAGAGGATCTTCCTGGCTCAGGGATCAAACCCACATCTCCTGCATTGCAGGTAGATTCTTTACCACTAAGGTCACCTGGGAAGTCCCTTTGTGTTCCTACAAGATGACAAACATCCAGAGTCTTCACATTTTACATCCTTGTTGGTAGTCAGTTGTATATATAGTGGTTTGTTTGGGCGTCCCTTATTTTAGTGGACACTATGATTCTGGGATAATCGAAACGAAAAAGGATGGTTGGCCTGTAGAGTCTTAGGCCATGTTATGAAATTCCCTCTGTTCCATGAAGTTTAGACAGTGTCCCATAAAGTCTATCTCAGAAGCTTTTCCCAAATATTTTAGACCCTCTAAAATTACAATAAGCCATAAAGGCTCCTTCCCCTTTCCTCTCTCATGACTCAGAATTACTCTAACCACATGTGCCCAGAGAGACTGTTCCAGCCCATCAGGACTTCATTCCGTTCGGTTCAGTCGCTCAGTCATGTCCGACTCCATACCAGCCAGTAAATGAGGTGTGCAGTATGTGTAGGGTAACTACATGCTGTTCCAGTCAGGAGTCCTTCAGCTAGCATGCATGCAGTGCCTTCTTTAGGGGAGGATGGAGGTATAATTCATGTAACAAAATCACCCAATTTGAAGTGTGCAATTTAGCACCTTGTAGTGCATTCAAAATATGAAACAACCATCACACCTCTAATTCCAAAATGGCTTCATACCCTGGTCTGCTAGTGTCACTGAAAGGATTTAATGAGATAAGCTTGTCAAATGGGGTTGAATGGTAGCTCTTGGTTTGATTATTAGCATGTTATCATTACGCTTATTAGGGCCTTTTCTAGCCCCTTATTATAAGGTTTGATGACTACAGGTGTTCTAGCATTACCTGATAGACACTTATGTAGTTAAACAGCTATTTTGTGGGCTATTTTAGTCTGACAGATTGTATGAAATTTGAAGACAAGTAACCATTTGACCTGTAGTGGTTTTTCTGGTTTTATGTTTTTACTTTATCTGCTAGGTCCATTCATCCAGGTCACTCCTCAAAGGTGTCCTGGGTCTGAGGACTCTTGTTCAGGTCTGGACACAGACTGAAGTGGTTGGTTCTCTGGTGAGCCAGCCATCTGACCTGAGTGATTTTTCCCGCCTCTGTCTAGGAGAGGCCGAGAGCTCCGTCTGCCCAGCAGCTCAGGCCCAGATTAGGCCCAAAGGCCGCCCTCAGTGGCTTTTTTTGGTTTGTTTTTTGCAGGAAGTAAAGAATTTAAGGTATAAAAGGGGGAAATGACTTTTCAGTGCTGTAAACTTTGTTGCAGTCTGGCTGCTTTTAAAAGGAGCATTGTTTGGCTGTGGGACCACCCAGTCCTTCTGTGGGGCCGCCCCCACCCTCCTCCCAGGAGGAGGCCAGAAACTGATTCTGAGCCAAAAGCATGTACCAGGCGTGAGCCCAGTGATGAAAGAGGCGGGCGAGGGACGTGCTTTCATGAAGCTTCTAATCCAACAGGGGAGACCCTAAACAGAGGGAAATAGGATCAGAGACAGCTAAGCATAGCTGCTGAGAAGAAGATAAACAGGTGATGGTATAGAGAGGAGAGCGGCTGCCTGCTGACTCTCCAGGAGGGACCACTGAGCTGAGGTCCAGGGATTCGGAGGAGCCAGTGCAGGTGAGTGGGAAGAACAGGTGGGAAGAGCGTTCAAGAGGGGCAGTGAGGGGAGCAGAGGGCAGAGGTGGGAAGGACCTGCGTGCATCTGAGGAGGCCTCGGGCTGGAGCTTGGAGAGGAGATGGGATGAGCGCAGCAAGCTAGAGCCAGTTCCTGAAGGTCTGGCAGACTCCCTTAGCAGTTGAATTTGGGACTCGCATGTATAACTTTCTGGAATTCCTTACAGCCACTCAACGTAGGTGGTATTCAGTTTCAGTTGAGTCGCTCAGTCGTATCTGACTCTTTGCAACACCATGGACTTCAGCACGCCAGGCCTCCCTGTCCATCAGCAACTCCCGGAGCTTGCTCAAACTCATGTCCATCGAGTCGGTGATGCCATTGAGTCGGTGATGCCATCGAGTAGGTGGTATTATTTGCCCATTTTACCTCCCTGGAAACTGAGGCCCTGAGAAGTTACTTGGCAAGCTACTGAAGCAGAAGGAAGTTAATGCTGCAAATCTAGAGCTGCTGTATCTGTGTATCTGTGACATGTTTTTTTAGCCAACCCCATGCTAATCACCAGGGGTATAAGGGTGAGTAAGACATGCTGAGGTCTTTGCCCTCATGGTTCAGACCTTAAGTCAGCCTTGGACAAAGCTCTTGTCTTCTCTGAACTTTCTGTATTGCAAAATGAGAGCAAAATGTAAGAAAAGCCCATCCGGAGGGTCACAGGAGATAACTATGTCAAGGGTTTGACATAATCATGGCACGTGGTAAATGCTCAGTAAAGGCGAATGTGGTTATTGTCACTTCCAGGAATGTTGGAAATCATTTTTGGAGAGGTCCTAGCCAAGGAAGATAAATTCCACATAGGGAATCCTTAGCAAGAAGACCTCCTCCCCCAACTGCAGATTACGTTAAATTCATCAGTAAATAACCAGAGTCCTGGCTTCAAGTACATAGCACAGTATGCTGGGCACTGCTCTCAGCTCGGGGTCTGCAAACTACTGTTGTTGTGTTGTTTAGTTGCTAAGTCATTTCTGACTCTGCGACCCCATGAACTGTAGCCCGTCGATGTTCTCTGTCCATGGGATTTCCCAGGCAAGAACACTGGAGTAGGTTGCCATTTCCATCTCTAGAGGATCTTCCTGACCCAGGAATTGAACCTGAGTCTCCTGCAACCCATGGGCCTAGTCTGAACCACCACCTGTTTTTATGAAGTTTCATTAGAAAACAGTCATGCACATTCATTTATGGATTATGGCTGCTGCAGTGGCAGATTGAATAGTTGTAGCAGAAACTGTGTGGTGAATAGTATTTACTATCTGGTTCTTTACAGAAAAGGTTTGCTGTCCTCTTTTCTAAGCACTTGACATACAATAGCCATTTAATCCTTAAGATGGCTATGTGAGGTGGGAACTGCTGCCCCTATTTTACAGGTGGGAAAACTGAGGCATGGAATGGTCAAGAAACTTGCCAGGTCACACAGGTAGCAAGTGGAGCTGGGGTTAGAATCCAGGCAGCAGGCTATGGAGCCAGTGCACTTAACCACCAGGTGGTCTTGTCACCTCCTTAGACAGACAGGATCACAGTAACTGCTCTGTGGACAGCCCACTGGATGCTCTACAAGCTTGGAAACCAGGAGACCTGGGTTCTGGGGCCTGCATGACTCCGATTGCCCTGAGCAGTTAGTCACTGCTCCTGAAGGCTTTTTGCTTGTCTGGTCATAAAGCCTTGGACCCAGTCATTCCCCAGGTGCCCCACCCAGGTGCCCAGTGGTGTGACTCATGCAGGTCCTCCCTGCCCTGCAGTTCTCAAGTCTGGCAGACGGAGGAAGCTCTCAAGGCCCTGGCTCCTCCCCTCTCGGACTAGACTCTGGACTCCTATGAACGAGGCCCCTCTGTGTTGTTCAATACGGTAGCTACTAGCTATGAAGTGAAGTGAAGTGAAAGTCACTCAGTCATGTCCGACTCTTTGCAACCCCATGGACTATACAGTTCATGAAATTCTCCAAGCCAGAATACTGGAGTGGGTTGGCCTTTCCCTTCTCCAGGGGATCTTCCCAGCCCAGGGATTGAACACAGGTCTTCCACATTGAGGGTGGATTCTTTACCAGCTGAGCCACAAGGGAAGCCCAGATACTAGCTATATGTGGCTGTAAAGTGTAAATTGAATAAAGTCTGATAAAATTAAAAATTCATTTCCTTAGTCTCACCAGCCACATTTCAGTTATGCAGTGGCCACTCGTGGTTACCATATCAAACGGTACAATTATAGAACATTTCCATCACTGCAGGACAATGTGACCTGATACGTGATGTTCTGCCATGGGATACAGCCAGACTGACCTGTGTAGCTCAAGGACAAAAATAGCCACAGGGCTGCTCAGAGAGATCCTGAGTCAGATGATGTCATTCTTCTGTTAAATCTGAGTCAGATGATGTCATTCTTCTGCTCAGAATCCCCCTCAGTTCCTACCTTCACCCAAGTATGGTAACACCATTCCCCATAGGCCCTATGTGGCCAAACTTGTTTTTCCCCAACCTCCTACCCCATTCCTCTCTTTTTGCAGACTCTCCTTCAGCTACATTGGCCTCCTTTCTTGTTCCTTGAAATTACTAGCCACGGTCCTGCCCCAGGGCCCTTGTAAACTTTTTTTTTTTTTTTTAATGTTTACGTATTTATTTGGCTGTGTTGGGTCTTAGTTGCAGCATGCAGGATCTTCATTGCATCATGCAAGACTTTCATTGCAGCACACAGACTTGGTTGCCCAATGGCACGTGAAATCTTAGTTCCCCAACCAGGATCAACCTGTGTCCACTTGCATTGAAAGGCAGATTCTTAACCACTGGACCACCAGGCCCTTTGTACTTGCTCTTCTCTGTCTATCTCTACCTTGCCCATCTTTATTTTTCTCCATTCATCTATCACCATTTGACATACACTTAATAAATTTTATTGTCTGTTTCCTCCAGAGGCAGGGAGAGTTTTTAAAGTCATCTTCAAGGCTGCGTCCTAGTCCTCGAACAGGGCATGTCACATAGCAATTGCTCAGTAAATCTTTTTGAGTGAGTGAGTGAGTGAATGGCTCGATGGGTGGGTGGGTGGCCTTGCCAGAAGTAGGGCCATGATGAGTCCCTGGCATCGGAGGTTTTTGAGCACTTGGTGGAGATGTCATAGCAGCTTTGACCAGACCCCCTGGACCATGAGCCCCTGCATTAAGAACCTTTGGCAGCTGGCCAGTTATTGGGCAGATTATCCAGATGCCTAGCCCCAGTTAGCATCCAAAATAAAAACAATGTCACACACATAGACATGAGTGGAAATAAGTCTAAGAAACCCTGAAATTGTTGTCTGCATTGTCTTATTGGTAACATCAAACTGAGTGTATATGCACGTGTCTAATAGGGTTGGCTTATGTAAAGTACCTGAAATAGAAAAGGATGTAATATATGGTCAGGGGCCCCCCAGGTGGCTCAGTGGTAAAGAATCTGCCTGCCAATGCAGGAGACACGGGTTTGATCACTGGCTAACCCACTCCAGTATTCTTGCCTGGGAAATGTCATGGACAGAGAAGCCGGGTGGGTTACAGTCCATGGGGTTGCAAAGAATCAGACATGACTTAGTGACTAAACAGCAGCAGCCAGCGGTGTGTGGTCAACATCTCAATACTTTTTGCTAACTTTTTCAGTTGTGAAAAAAAAATCATGTCTAAAGAAAATAATATTAAATGCTTAAATTCCTTAGATCTTTTTCTCAATTTTGGTGCCCCTGTGTTGGTGGTGTGCTAAATATTTACTTTGATCTGCCTGATGGGTGAGCCAGTGTTGCCTGTATCCTCAGCACCAAATTCATTTATTCACAATTGATGCTTGCGTTCATTAATTTAACAGATTTTTATTAAGCATCCACTGTGAGTCAGGCTCTGTGCTAGAACCTGGGGACTCAGTGGTAAAGGAGAGAGATGAGGTCCCTTTGCTCATGAAGGTCACAGTCTAATGGTGGAGGGAAAGGGTCAGAGACTATGCAGGTAAATCCTTAGGGAGGAGGATGGGATAATGACAGGGATGTAGTAGGCTGGACACTTAGGAGACACGTGCCGGTTGGAGGAGGGAGGGAAAGCTCTTGCAGGCAGGAAGCAAGTCTGCAAACCTTCATCGTCTCCAGAGCCTTGGGCCCCAGCCCAGGGTCCCACCCAGAGAGGGACCCCATACAAGGTATCAAACAGAACTGATTCCCACAGCAACTGGCAGGTTGCCTGGACCAGATGACCCAGAAGGTCCCTTCTTTCCTAGAGTTCCCACGATTCTTTGAGGGAAGAAAAACCCTGAAGGGAAGCCAGCACCCATCCAGTCGGGCTAGGTTTTTGGCAAGCTCGTGAGGGAGGTGGTGGTGGTTTTAGTGCCTTTTGGCCTGTGCCCACATTCTGGGAATGTTTGTGCCCTTTGGTGTAGGAGTTGGTGTCCTGTGGAAAGAGCTGCCAGGGAAATTGGGACCTGAAGATGCTCTCTAGATGTGCCTGTCTCTGCCCATTCATTCATTCATTCTTCAGATGGAATGCTCTAAAGCTTCAAAGAGGCTAACTTTGTTCTTAACCTGGAAGGGCAGCATTGTTATACCTTCCCCTGCCTCCATGTCTCCTGTAATTATCTGGCCGTCCTCCCACCTAAGTAACCACCTACTTGCTGAAATCTGGCTCCAGTGGCTAATAGATTCTAGAGCTTCCTAGATGGGGGCACCCCAGTATCTGAGACATGCCCCTGCCTCCCAGGCAAATGGTCATCAAGGAGCCCACACACGGCTTAAACGATCAGCTCAAGAGAACATCTGACATTCATGAGACATTCTTGTCCTCTCAAACGAGAAATCCAAGGCTAGGAGAGGTGATGCTACCTGCCTTTCTAAGAAGCAGTAGAACCAGGAGTCTGTCTTGGCATCAAAGCCTTGGGCAAGCTGCCATCTCTCTGGGCCTCAGGTCCCTGAAGAAAGCCAGGGCACCTCCCCCAGGTTGGCATAAGAAATTCAGTGACATCATGCTGTAGAAAGTGTGTGGTCCTAGATACATAGGGTTGGAGGTAGATCAGCTATAAAAATGATGCCTGTGTCCAAAGGTTGTGAATTTTTTTTTTTTTTTTTTTTTACTTGAAGATGGAGAACTTCCAGGGATGTCTGAAAAGAAAAAAGCATTCCTCTTCAATGATGGCCATTTTGGATTTTCTTTGTGGGGGAGGGTCACATTGTGGCATGTGGGATCTTAGTTCCCTGTCCAGGGATCAAACCTGTGCCCCCTGCAGTAGAAGCTCGGGGTCCTATTCTGAGGACCACTGGCCAGTGGGAATCACTGGCCATTTTGAAAATAGAATTTTCCACAAGAGACTGTTGTTGGGAAATATGGACAGGATGTATCCTTCCTGCGGTGTGGATGCAAGAATAATCCAATAGTTAATTTGTATGGCATTGTAGTGTCTATGAAGTATTTTCAAATTATAGTAAAGCCTATAGCTTTGCCACGTGATAGGTTCCTAGTTTCAGCACTTCCAGCTGTGTGAGTGGCAAAACACCTAGCCTTCTGAGCCTCAGTTTCTTCATCTGTAAAATAGGACAATTCTGTTCAAAGAGCAGCTCAGAAAATTGAGTGTGGTGATGCATATTGTGTACTTCAAATAGTTCAAATATTCCCAGCCAGTATTATTTATGCTGTTGGTAAATGTGTCCTCATGATCACGTTGATGAGATCAGGGTATTATATCCCCTGTTTCTGAGATGAGAAACAAGTGACTCAGAGACGGTCTTTGTCTCCACTGGGGTGCCAGCTTCCAGCTCCAGCCCTGGGTCCCTGACCTCGTGGTCACTGAATATAAAGTGAATTTGCCCCTCCAGATGCAAAGACCTTTGTTCTGGTTAATAACAGCCCTTTGTTGCTGGCCAGAGGGAGAAGCAGCCTCCAGCTGGGCTTGGACTCCATAGCCTTCAGTCCACTCCCTCCCCGCCCCTTGTGTTTGCTTAGGGACCACATTACCAATGGAAGTTTATGGAAGTCTGTCATACCCTCAGGGAGTGCGGGGGCCTGGGAGTGAAAGGTTGAGTGGGATTCACAGGCTTATACTTGGCGACTGGCAGGGCTCCAGACGGGTGTCTGTGTCATCATCAGTGGGTCAGCTGCTACACCGTGTGAACACGCCCATTAGAGAGGTGACGATTACAGCTCTGCACCATTAGACTCCAGCTTGGATCAAGCCTTGGCCAGTCCCCCGCTCCCAGTGCCCTGCTCTCTATAAGTACATTTACGGAGCCTGCTTCGTGCCGGGCTGTGCTCAGTGTTTCTATCTGCATGATCGCCTTTGATTCTCATAAGCTGGCACTCCTGTGATGGGTCTCGTCCTTAGCCTCAAAGCCTACAGAGTGACCCTTTGAAATGTGGTCAGATCACAACATGCTTTGGCCCAGAACCCTGGGTGACTGCCCATCTGCCACATCAAAAGGTCATAGCCCAGCCCACAGAGTCTGACCTGGTCTGGCCTGGCCACCTCTGACCCCTGCTTTCTACTCTTTCTGTCCCAGCTCCCTATTGTTGCTTAATAGATTGCGCCACACGTGATAGCTTAAGCCATTGTAATCTTTCTGCTGATCCTATGCATCCGGAACTGAACAGGCTACAGAGGAGACAGTTTGCTCAGCTGTGTGTCATGTCTGCTGGCTCTGAGCATCCAGTGGCCTTTTCATGCCCATGGCGGGGATGACCCGGAGGGCTGGGGACCCCGGCTCACTGGGTTCATAAGCCAGGACCTTGGTTCTCACTGTCATCCAGTTCCTTGGCTGTCTTCCTTGGAGGCTTGCAGCTTCTTTCTCTGCACGTGGTTGTGCCCGCAGCACAGGTGAACTTACACAGCAGCCCCAGGCTCCCAGCAGCACAGGTGAAAATGTTAGCTGCTCAGTCATGTCCAATTCTTTGTGACCCCATGGCCTATAGCTCACCAGGCTCCTCTGTCCTTGGAATTCTCCAGGCAAGAATGCTGGAGTGGGTAGCCATTCCCTTCTCCAGGGGATCTTCCTGATCCAAGGATCGAACAGAGTCTCCTGCATTGCAGGGAGATTCTTTACCATCTGAGCCAGCAGGGAAAGGTAGAAGCTTCCAGGCTTTTTAAGGCTTGAGTCTGGAACTGGCAGAGTGTCACCTCTGTTGCAACTTTGGTGAAAGCAAGTCACAGATCCAGCCCAGATTCAAGAGGAGGGGACCCCAGAGGGCTGGTGTAGCTCTTTGGGGGCCATCAACAAAAGACCCTACGAGGCTCCCATTCAATCACTCTTCCCCAGCCACCCAGGCCTCTGTGCTCTAATTCAAACACATCGCACACACCCCTGATTCAGGACTTTTGCACTTGTTTCCCTCTCCCAGAATTCCCTTCACCAGTATCCACAGGGTATACATACCACCCCTCCATTTAGCCTCAGCTTAAATGCTACCTTAGTAGAGAAGCCATACCTGACTCGATCTTATAAAAAACAGTGTACCCTGCCTGTTACCTCTGTGCCCTTACCTGATTTTTTTTTTTTTTTTTGCACTCATTACTTCCTGGCATGGGCTTCCCAGCTGGCACTAGTGGTAAAGAACCCACCTGCCAATGTAGGAAGCACAAGAGACGAGGGTTCAATTGCTGAGTCAGGAAGATCCCCTGGAGGAGGAAATGACTACCCACTCCAATATTCTTGCCTGGGAAATCCCATGGACAGAGGAGTGTAGCGGGCTACAGTCCATGGGGTTGCAAAGAGTCAGACACGACTGAGTGACTGAGCACGCACACACTTCCTGGCATATTTATTGCATGTGTGTTGTCTGATCTTGCTATGCCCCCTCCTGAGAAAACAAGTGTCGTGTGAGTCAGATGTTTACTTTGTTCACTTCAGTATCCCTTGCTCCACATCTGACACACGATAGGTATACTTGGTGAATGAATTCATTTTTGAGGTGAGGCAACTGAAGCTCAGAGAGATTTAAGTAACTTTCCCAGAGACGCAGCTGGTAAGTGACAGAGCCTGGATTCAAATCCAAGGAAGCTTTGCTGCCTGTCGGGGGAATTGCTTATTATTACAGCTGCCTCCTACCACCTCCTTCCATGTCCTGTCTCCATTCAGGATGGTCTTCCCCAGTTAGGATCAGATCAGGCATAAAATCCACCCTGACGGTGGTGTTCATTCCTCACCTCCAAAAGGCAAGCTCTCCCTCTGTGGACTGCTGTACAGGGTGCGGCAAAACTTGACCTCCAGCCATGACCTGATGGAGCAGCGTGAAGAGTCTTGAGTAGGCAGACCTGGCTCTGTTTGCAGCTCCCCTCCCCACCAACACGCTTTCTAAGCACAGGCAAAGTACAGATGTCATCCTCTCATCCATCTATCAGTGAGTGAGTGTTGAACTGCTCTGAGCCAAGTATTTTCTTGAACTACTACGCTGGGTCCTGGGTCGCAGTGGTGAGGTAATCATCACGGTCCCTACCGTCCAAGAGTCCACGGGGCAAGACGGACATGCTCACATAGCCATACAAATAAATACAAGGTTATAGATTGTGGTAAGTGCTGTCAAGGGCTTACTGTGTATGGGAAAATATGTAACAGTAGAAGTACAGTGAGGCAGGGATGGTTTCCTCGAGGAAGAGACTTTCAAGTAGGAGCTAAGAGATGGAGCAGATTCTGTCCAGGCAGAGGGAACAGCATGTGCAAAGGCCCTGAGGAGGAGGGATCAGGCCCAGTTTAGTGTATGAAGGGTCCTAAGAAATGTAGTTTGGAGGGCACAGGGCCTGAGGAGCTGGCAGGCAGGCAGGAGTCAGATTGTGCAGGGCTTTGAGGACTTGGGCAAGGGGTTGGGGAACCATGAGTGACTTTGTTTTCTCATCTGTAAAATGGGGATGATAATAGTACCTGCCTCCCTATGTGTGAGGGATCAGTGGTCAGTTGAGCAACTGTAGGCTATGTAGGCTGGCCTGGAGCAATCATCCCCTCTCTGCCTGGTCTCCACCTCTAGCAGGTTAGCTCCAGCTTGTTCACAAAGCAGCAGCTGGTCCAGAGAGCAGCTGAAGCCGGCAAGGCCTCCTGAGGCTGGACTTAGAACTGACACAGCATCACTTTTGTTGCATTCTGTCGGTCCAGGCAGATCATAAGGCCAGTCCACATCCCATGAGTGTGTGTGAATCTCTTAACACAGTGCCTGGTGCATAGGAAATGCTCCATAAACCCTATTATTATTGTTGTTGTTGTTGTTGACGATGACGTTCTTGTCACTATGCATCCCATTTGACAAATGAAAAGCAGGTTGGGTTACTCCAAACCTCACACTTAGCAAGTGGCTGCAGCCAAACACTAGAATGCAAGTATCATGTAATGTAAAGTATGTTTGCAAACACGTCTGCTTAAAGTGAACCCTTTTGCAGATGATTTTATTGTCCTGAGCTTGAGTACCATCCTGGTAAATAAAATAATTAAGGAGTCCTTTGGTCAGCGCCCTAGGCTCCTGAGTGTCTGTGAGGTTTAGTTAGGGTCTCTGAGATCCAAGTGTCCTATGTAAGTTTTGGCTTTTGGCTCCCAGGTTCACTGGGGAGAATGATGGTTTTCTTCTTTCTTACCCAGAGAGCCTCTCTTTGGACTCCAGTTGCTTTTCTTCTCCACCTGTGAATTTCCTTCAAGAATTGCCAAGTTACCGCTCCATTGCTCGTAAGAGGACAACCATCCTTTCCCGGGACAAGCAAAGTGGCACTTTGCTGAAGCCAACAGACTCTTACAATTTCCAACTGGAGGGAGAACTCACTGAAGACCTTGATAGCCAATCCATTCGAAAATATGCACTGAACATTTCTGAGAAGCGGAGACTAAGGTTTGTCTGGTCGCCATCTGGAGGGCATATGATGTATGTTTTGGGAAAGGGGGCCTTTTAGGCATAAAATACATTTCCTGACGAGTTCACATAATTAAGTTTATTACTTGGGATAAGCTAAGCTGCTATGACAAAGATACCCACACACATAAAATCTCAGTGTACTAGAAATTTATTTCTTGCTCACATAAAGGTCCTGGGCTGAGGTCAAGGGGAGACTTTGCAGTCACTCAGGGACCCAGGCTCTTTCTGTCTTACGGCTCTGCAACCTCCAAAGCCACATTGCTTTCTACAGGCACCCCTAACCCCCAGCTCCTGCCAACCAGTATTCTACTCTCTATCTCTGTAGATTTGCCATTCTGGATATTTCATGTAAATGGAATCGTATAATACAGGACCTTTTGTGTCTGACTTCTTTCACTTAGCTGCATGTTTTTAAGGTTCATCGAAGTTGTAGCATGTATCGGTACTTCCTTTTTATGACTGAATAATATTCTATTGTGTGGCTATATCAGTTTGTTTATTCATTTATCCTTTGATAGACATTTAAGTTGTTAGCATCTTCTGGCTACTGTGATTAGTGCTGCACTGAATATTTGTGTACAAGTTTTTGTTTGGACCTTGTTTTCAATTCTTCTGGAGTGTCTACCTAGAATTGCTGGGTCGTATGGCAATTCTTTGTTTAACTTTTTGAGGAGCTGTCAAACTTTTGCCTTGTGGTCGCACTGTTTTGCATTCCCACCAGCAGTGTATGAGGGCTCCAGGTTTTCCACATCCTCTCAGTCGGGGCTTTATCTGATGCTGAAGCTGGGGACCCTGCCATTCTCATGCTTGTTTATTAATGCAGGGACATTCAGGAGACCCAAATGAAGTACCTGTCTGAGTGGGACCAGTGGAAACGATATAGCAGCAAGTCTTGGAAGAGGTTCATAGAGAAGGCTCGCGAGATGACAACCCACCTGGAGCTGTGGCGGGAGGACATTCGCAGCATAGAAGGTACCGCAGCCCACACTGCCTGTGCTCCTCTGCAGAAGTAGCCTGCCGTTAGAGAAAGTACGGCTTTGTTCTCACCCACCTTCAGCTGAAATGTCATCTTTCCTTCCATGGGGAATGCGAGCAGCACACCACAGTTAGGGCTAATAGAGCCTGTGTCTTCATCACCGGGAAAATCACGAGGTGTCTTCCCGTCCCTTCTACGTGTTGCAGTTGTCCGGGAATAGGTCGTGTGCTCATCTTGGCTTTGAAATTACAGCAGTGATTAGATCTGCCACTAGGTCTTATTTTTGAATACTAATGAAGATATTCGTGTATTAATCTATCGCCAATTTAGTTCGTAATATTGTGATATCATATGGACAAATAACCATTTATATTTTGTGCATTTAAGAGTATTATTGCAAGATGGGGTTCAATAGGACTTATCAGATTGCAGAGGCAGCCATGGCCCTGAACACACTTACTTCCCCATAATGGTCAGAATTGGGATGAAGTACAGACAGACCAGGCTTTGCCAGTAGCTCAGTTGGTGTAGAATCTGCTTGCAGTGCAGGAGACCCAGGTTTGATCCCTGGGTCAGGAAGATCCCTGGAGAAGGAAATGGCAACCCACTCCAGTATTCTTGCCTGGAGAATCCCATGGACAGAGGAACCTGGCGGGCTACAGTCCATGGAGTCACAAAGAGTCGGACATGACTGAGCGACTAAGCACAGCAGAGGCAGACCCAGGAGTCATTGCGGGTTTGGTTCCAGACTATCAATAAAGTGAATGTAGTAAGAAAGTGAGTCACACAATTTGTCGGTTTCCCAGTGCATATAAAAGTTGTGATTACACTATACTGTAGTCTGTTATGGTACAATAGCACTGTATCTAAAAAATAATGTATATACCTTAATTAAAAAGTACTGTCGGCATTTATCATCTGTGTGTCTCAGGTTAAAATACTTGCCCTGGTTCATTCTCTAAGATAAGGCAAATCCAGAATTTGAGCCCAGGCAATGAAGCTTCAAAGCCCAAGGTTTTAGCCACCATGCCCAGCTTCCTCTCCTGTTAAGGGGCCACCTTTCTGGAGATTTTCATCATATATAATGGTGAAATGAAGTGAACGTGAAAGTCACTCAGTCATGTCCGACTCTTTGCAACCCCATGGACTATACAGTCCATGGGATTCTCCAGGCCAGAATACTGGAGTGGGTAGCCTTTCCCTTCTCCAGGGGATCTTCCCAACCCAGGGATCGAACCCAGGTCTCCCGCATTGCAGGCGGATTCTTTACCAGCTGAACCACAAGGAAAGCCCAAGAATACTGGAATGGGTAGCCTATCCGTTCTCCAGAAGATCTTCCCTACCCAGGAATTGAACCAGGGTCTCCTGCATTGCGGGCAGATTCTTTACCAGCTGATCTATGAATGGTGAGATATTGAAAGCTTTTCTCTTAAGATTGAGAATGAAGAACAGGTTGATAATTATCACAGATTCTATTCATCATCTCAGAAGTCCTAGCTAATGCACAATGATTGGGGAAAAAATTAAAAAGGCACAATGACCAGAAAGGAAGAAATAACTTGTCTTTTTTTTTCCAGGTTACATGATTTATTTGTAGAAAACAAATTATTAGCACTGATGTGAATTTAGCAATGTTGCTAGTTGTAACAGCTGTATATAAAACTAATTGTATTTCTATATACCAGCATGTGTGCTTGGTCACTATGTTCGACTCTTTGTGACCCCATGGATTGTTGCCCATCAGGCTCTGCTGTCCATGGGATTCTCCAGGCAAGAATACTGGAGTGGGTTGCCATTTCCTCCTCCAGGGGATCTTCCCAACCCAGGGACAGAACCTGCATCTCCTGCATTGGCAGGTGGATTCTTTACCACTGAGCCACCAGGGCTTCCCTATATACCAACAACAAACATTTAAAAAATAAGTTACACAATAGTGTCATTATACCTAGGAATACATCTAAAGAACTGTGTGAAATAATTGTGCACAGAAAACTATAAAATGTTGTTGAGAGAAATTAACTTATATATATACCATGTTCATGGTTCAAAGGCTCAATATTATAAAGATGTCACTTGTTCTCAAACTGACCTATATATTCCATATAATCTCGGTAAGAAGCTCAGCACATTTTGCACACATATGTATGTGTGCAAAACAAATATGCTGATTTTAATATTTATATAGAAATGCAGAGAACCAAGGATGCTGGAGGAAGAAGAGAGCTTTAAGACTTAGAGCACCATATATCAAATATTATTTTAAGTCTGCAGTGATGAGACCGTCTGGTGTTGGTCCTAGGATAGACAAACAGACCAACTGAACAGAAGAGAGAATTTAGAAACAGGTCCATGAATATATTTGTTGTTGTTTAGTCACTAATTCATGTCTGACTCTTTTGCGACCCCATTACTGTAGCCCACCAGGCTCCTCTGTCCATGGATTTCCCAGGCAACAATACTGGAGTGGGTTACTATTTCCTTCTCCAGGGGATCTTCCCAACCCAGGGATCGAACCCATGTCATCTGCTTGACAGGTGGTTTCTTTATCACTGAGCCACTTGGGAAGCCTTCATAAGTATATAGTCAATTACAAAAGTACTACTGCAGTTCACTAGGGAAAAGATCACCTGTTCAATAAATGGTGCTGAGTTAATTAGATATTCCTATGAGAAAATGTAAATATTGACCCCTCCCTCACACCATTTCAAATTAGTAATTTATAATTGATTGTAGATTTACATGTGAAAGTTTAAATCACTAGGAAATAGAGCCTTGAAGCCAACAATGGAGAATATAAAATGATTCTTCCTTCCCCCACCAAGATTCTCCAATTTCAGTTCGGTCCTCCGTGGCTGACTGAACCTGCAGTGGGTGCTGGGGCAATACTCCTGGTCAGTGATTTCTGAATTTCTTTTTTTCCAGGGAAATTTGGCACTGGGATTCAGTCCTACTTCTCCTTCTTACGATTTCTGGTGTTGCTGAATTTGGTGATATTTCTGATCATCTTTATGGTGGTTTTGCTCCCAGTCTTGCTCACCAGATACAAGATCACCAACAGCAGCTTTATTCTCATTCCATCTCAAGACGTGGGTGAGTGTAAGAGGCCTGACTTGCCATGAAGAGTGTTCTTTTCATTGTGTACCTAGTTCAGTGCTGCTTTTTTAGCGGTCTTTATAATCCAAGTCTTGGGTGACTGCATTAGGATAGGCTAGGCTGTTTGCGGAAACAAATGACCCCATAGCACAGTGTCTAATAACCACCAAGTTCTTTCTTATTCACACTGTGTGTCCATCATGGTTTGGTGGTGCCTTTGTTCCACATTGTCTTCTCTCTGGAGCCCAGGCTGATGGAGCAGCCTCTCTTCGGACCACTGGCAGTCACGATGTCCAGAGAAAAAAGAGTCATGGCAAACATGTGCTGGCTCCTAATGCTTCTGCCTGGAGATGACACACATCCTTTTTAGCCAGTGCAAGTCACTCGCTACTCCTGGATTCAGCAAGGCATTTGGGAGAAGCAGTGAAGGGTAGAAAGTGGAATACTTAGTAAACATAATACAATCTACTCCAGTGACTTTATTTCAGGCTTTTATTTCAAGGCTTTTATCTCCCATAATGGTGATGCTCAGGCTGCCATTCATTAAACACTAGTAATTTGCCAGACTCTGTGGCAGTAATGGGCCTGTGTTTTCTTACTGAATGCTCAACATGTTTTGCTTCTATCACATGACTCCTTCCCCAGAAAAACTCCCTCTAGAGTCACTTCTGTGGCCCTCAGCATTCCTTTTCATCACATTTGGTTTTGTTTTAGTTCTATTACACTTAAAAATCAAATGAGAGTAACGTGGAAATCCTGACTCTTTGAGTGCCTACTGTATGCCCGATGCTGAATTCTCATTTCCTAATATGTCCATTTCACGGATGAATATCACCTGCTGCTGTGGGAGGACTCTGGGTTCAGTTTCAAGGCCCACCTCCACTAGTTGGTTAGACTGTCTGAGCCTCATTTTCCTTATTTGTGGAAAGTGATGATATAAATAGTGAGACAGTTGTTTCATTATTCAGATAATAACTACACTATTTAATACTTGGGCCATTAAAAAATGTTTACTATTGAGATTATAAATAATTAAAAACAATAATATAAAGTATATTATTTAATATGGAAAAAATTTTAAGTATAAGTAATGATTATTTAAGCCATACTCATAATTTTTAAATGAGTATTAAGATAATACAGTACTTTGCCCATGGAAAGTGCTTAATAAATGGCAGCTGTTATTTATTTATTTAGTATTATTTCTTTCTAGAAGAACTGAAAACCATTCTGTCTTGCTGGGCACCACTGCCTGTTCAGTGGTCCGTTCAGCTGTGAGCAGGGCCTTGGGCAGAGGGAGGCCACCCTCTTGGAGGAAATGGAGCTGGACTCTGAGCGTGGATGCCACGAGTCTCTGCTTTCTCATTATTTCCTTTGACTACATGGTCCTCCCATGCATGCTTTTTTTTTTTACTTACCTACTAGACTTCGTTCCTTCAGGAAAGGATCAGAAGTCCCTCTCTTCCTTTTCTTACCTACCTTCCCTTTTTCATTCTTTCAGTGCTTATTGAGTACCTGCTGTGTGCCAGCCCTTAATTCAGGTCCTGGCAGGAGCTACCACAGCTGAGTCCATGTAGTGCCCTCTAGCAAAGGGTGGGGGTTAGGAGGGGATCGCATGAAGAGGCGTATGAAGGATGAATTTGCCTGTGGGGAGGGGAAAGGATAAGGTACTGAGAGGTTGGACACCAGGACTCTGGAGGGGTCCCCGAGCCCTCTGTGAAGACAGGTGAGCCCAGCAGGACAAGGAGCCACTGGAGAACTTGGGGAAGCATCTTCATGCAGACGAACAGCAGTTGCAGAGGTTCAGAGATGAGAATAACTCAGCATACTGGAGACATGAGAAGCCTATCGTGACGTGGGCACACTTCCTGGGAAGGGCCGGATAGTCAATATTTTAGGATTGGTAGGCTATACGGTCTTTGTTGCAACTACTCAGTGCTGCCATGATGGCACGAAAGTGGCCGTGGACAGATGTCCTGAATGAGCACGGCTGTGTTCTGATAACACGGTACTGACAAAAAGAGGCAGCTGGCCAAATTTGGCCCTCGGGCCACAGTTTGCTGATGTCTAGGCTTGACAGGGTGATGAGCAGAGAAGCAGCTGTCTCATTCCATCTTCCTGACTCTACTCCCAAACAGAGTGACTATCTCCCTCCTCTTTACCTCTAATACTGTGTTCATAAACCATTGAGCACCTTACACATACCTGACTCCTACTTGCCTTTTCTAGTGCTAGATGGTAAGCTTTTCAAAGGCAGTAACTTCTACTTACTCATCATTTTATCTCCAACATCTACCTGATGCATAGTAACTAAGAAATGTTTGTTGAATGAATAAATAAACACTCACATTAGAATTATAAAATAGAAAAGCTGGGATTGGCCTTGGAGAAACTGATTCAACTCTCTTATTTTAACAAAGGGGAAACTAAGGCCCAGAGAAGGGGTAGTAGATTGAATTATTTTCCCCAGTTTTTTACTCTCCTGTAATTGTGACTTGCAGAGCCTCCCACTGCGGGCCAAGAATACTTTCTGACCCCACTGATATTGCACTTGGCTATGTGACTTGTTTTGTCCAGTGGAATTTTAGCTTGAAATGGCTTTATGTGGTTGTCCTGCCTTATAAGAAGAGTCATGAAGAGAGCATCCCCCCATATAGCCATTGCATCTCCAGTCTGTCCCCTGAGTGGAGTCACAGAGAGAAGGCCTCCATGTAACTGAGAGCCTGGTGTCCATCCTGGCTTATCCTGAATGAGCTTCATGTTCTCAAACTGCAGACCATGAAGGAGAAAATAAATATTTGGAGGTTAAGTCACTGAGACTTGGGGCTATTTATTACACAGCAGTAGCTGACTGATACAAAGCAAGTGAATTAGTTGATCAAGCACAATGTAGTGTCACTAAAATTGGTGTTCAAAAAATTTCTTGATCAGTTTTATGTAGGTAAATATGTGTTTTTTTAGAGTGAAACAGCTTGTTAATTTACGTACATGTAGAGATCTTTTAAAATTGGATATGCTTAAGATGCAATAATAATTATATCAGCCACATCTTCCAAAACATGTGCAAACATGAATTCCAAAACGTAAAATGCCAATATAGTCAGAAAACTTGTACTGTAATAGACCCTTATAATACAAAATGTATAGAAAAACGTATATCCCTAGATACTTAGGATAGTGAAAGGGGAAAATGGTATTGTACTTGGTACCCTGGGGTTTGGGTTGCAAATAGATTCATAAACACAGCCATACGTAACTGTATATGACTACATGTACATGCATATGTACACAAATTATGATAAGGTTCTAAAGACTGAGGCGGTTTCCACTGATGTTCTTGTTTTTGTTTTTTACAGATATTCAATGCACAGTGTATCCAATAAGTAGTTCTGGACTCATTTACTTTTACAGTTATGTCATAGACTTACTTTCTGGCACTGTAAGTATTTAATATAATTCTGGATTTGGATCCTCAGTGAAATAGGTTTCTGAATGTCTGCAGTGAGAGTCAAACATGAGTGTTGACACAAGTACTGGTTGGAAAAACAGTATTTGCAGTGACCTTCTTGGCGAGGATGATGTTCATCCACCCCTGCTTAGATATTCAGGAAAAGTGCTTTGTCATTTTCAGCCCTTGGATTTTGCCTAATGCCTTCCGCCTTCTTATTGACCTGTAACAAAATCTGAGATCCCCCATAGACGGAAGCTTCAGTGAATATAAACCCAGATAGAATGTGTTTAACTTCTCTGACATTGAAAACCCTTAAGATTTTGTAGTCCTAGACCACCTGGATGAAAGCTATGACTCTTCTCCCCAGAAATTACACACACAAGGATTTGTGGCGCACACGTGTACAACATACATGCACGCACACACACAACTGTGCACACGCATACACGTTCCATGGAATCTCTTAAAAGACTGTTGTGATGTGTGCTTAGTCGCTCAGTTGTGTCCGACTCTTTGTGACCCTATGAACTGTAGCCCGCCAGGCTTCTCTGTCCATGGGGATTCTCCAGGCACGAGTACTGGAGTGGGTTGCCATGCCCTCCTCCAGGGAATCTTCCCAACCCAGGGATCAAACCCAGGTCTCCTGCATTGCAGGCAGATTCTTTACCAGCTGAACTACTAGGGAAGCCCTGAAAGACTGTTAATCCCATGTTAACTCTGATGCTCTGAAATGGAA
The DNA here is from genome assembly GCF_055505025.1 of Bos grunniens. Lineage (NCBI taxonomy): Eukaryota > Metazoa > Chordata > Mammalia > Artiodactyla > Bovidae > Bos > Bos grunniens. The sequence continues at coordinate 25,824,112 of NC_141189.1, forward strand.
TTAATGTCATCCTTCCTATGATAGTTCCAAAGGTTTTCTTTTCTTTTTATTCTTGACTCTAAAAAATGATTTTTTGTGTGTGCTTTCATTTTTTTAATCCCATTTTTTTTTCAGCAAATTAGAGTGCCCATGAGAAGTGGCTGTCTCTGCCTTCTGGATGAGGGTTTCTCAAGCCTTACCTGATACTCCTGTATTACAGGCTTGTCCTGTGCCCTGGGGGGCATTACAGCATCCTGCCCTCCCTCCACTCAGTGCCAGTAGCAGCCCTACAGCTGTGACAACCAGACATGCCTCCAGACATTGCCAGATGTGTCCTGGGGCACAGAATTGCCCCAGGTTCAGAACCACTCCTTTACCTGTTTTTAAAAACTGTTGTTTAGTCACTAAGTGGACAATATATAATTGTCGTGTCTTTTGTGACCCCATGGAAAGCACAACTATATTAAAATGTCTTTCAGAAGGTTACTGGTATAAAATGCCATGTCATCAAACATTTCTAAATTAACAAATAGAAAGCTTTGCATTTGCCCACTGCGTTCAATTTTGAAAACATGGTTCTTACATCTCTGCTTTCATGTTCTCCTTAGAACAACTGAGAGGAATTGTCAGGTGGGTGTTAAAACGTCCACTGTGCAAATTGGAAAGCTGAAACTTGCAAACTATACAAAGAGAGAGGCAAGTCAGTGACTCACCTGGGGTAAATGCGGGTGAGATCACATCCCAGAACTGCGGTTAACCCCATTTGGTTTGCTCATATCCCACAAGAGAAGTTTCTCCTTGTGGAGCTCCGCACACCATGATCATCTTCATCATAGAAAAGACTTGATAGGAGACTTAGATGCACTTGATCATAAATGCTCAGTAAATTACGCATGATGAAAAATAGCCCTGCCCCAAAGAATGAAGTTTCTATAGCGATGAGAAGGTTCTGAATCTATGCTGTGAAATTCAACAGCCACTAACTCTTAAGTACTTGAGTTACGTGGCTACTGTGACCAAGAAATTGAATTTTAATTCAATTTTATTGTTCATTTCAATTGCAATGTATTTGTTTTCAATAGGTGTTTTAAAAACCATTCTACACACATTACAGAATGGCCATCACATACATTCCCTGTGATGTCACTGTTCTCACTATGCAAGCGAGTAGCACACTTACACATAGTTTCCATGTGTTTTTAAACACTTCTGTTCGTGTTTATGGAATGAGCAGAGCATCCACTCGTGCTACAGGATTTTCTATGTAGTAAGCACATGCTACTTTAACATATTTCTTACAAGTGTTTTTTAACATTTCTATATGTATTACAAAACGACTGTCACGTCCACTCGTGGAAATACTGGGATTCATTTCTCCATGTGTGTTGCAAGTCTGTAGCAGTCTTACAAACTTCTCTCACACTGACTTTTAAAAACTTTTCTACACGCATTACAGAATTGACATCCCCTGCGTTGACTAAAATAAAAGTATTCTGAACATATTGAGCATGTAGCACTTTGACAACCATCTTTTGTCCTGTGGTTTTAAAATCTTCACTAATGTAGTAGAGTATGCCTGTCACATTTAGTCACTAAAAAACGCAGTTTTCAACATAGCAAGTAAGTAGCATTCTTACATCTATTGTGTGTGTGTTTTAAAAATTAAGATCTGATTGACATAGTGTTGTATGCATTTGAGAATGTACAACCTTTGGATACATTTATATATTATTATATGATGACTACAGTAGTTTTAGCTAGTAACCTTTATCGTGTCACATGTAAATTTAAATTTAAATAGACCCAGGAGGGAGCTGGCCACAGAGATTAAGCAGTGGCTTGTCTTTGCTGAAAACAATTGAGCCAAGCTCATGATCACACCAGAGAAATTATTTTCCGGGCCCAGTGGACCTTTGTCCTGTTACGCTACTTGATTGAGGACAGTCCTGATACCAACCCAGGGCAATAAAGACAGGCTTTGTGTACTTGGGCAAGTTTTTATGGCCTGTGTGCCCCAGAGTTACAAAAAAAAGATGGAGTCTTGTGTTTCTACATCTTTTATTTTCCTATTAAAAATTTACTGAACTATTCAGTATAAGAATACATGGTTTTCATAAGAAATATAAGACTTAATGAGTGAAAAATAAAATTACTTCTTCCCAGAGACCACTAATCCCTTCACACCATGGTTCATTGCTTTCTCGACCTTTCTTATGCACCTATATGGGCTTCTTAATATTCTACAGTATGGATTTTTCATGATCTAGCCAGTCTCTGATTGATGAACATTCAGATTGTTTCCATCTTCCCCTTTCTAAACAATACTGTAGTGAACATCTAGTTGCTACGTATACTATTTCTGTTCTCTGTATGTTTCCTTCTGCACTCTCCTAGGATGGTCTGTCCCTTGCTATTCAAGGAGGAGTCTGAGGTGAACTCATTTATTCCCACAGTAAGAGTCATGGACTTTTCTCTGCTGTATTTTCTCATAGGGTTCCTTTGGGCTTCGAGGTGGGGTGTTGTTTTGTTTTATTTTTCTCTGATAATAGCTTTATTGAGGTACAAGTCACATATTGTACAATTCACCAATTTAAAGTGTACAATTCAGTGGTTTTTAGTATATTCATAGAGTTATGCAGCCATTGCCACAATCAATTTTAAAATATTTTTATCACCTCAAAAAGAAACCTGTACCCATTCTCACCTACCAATTCCGCTAATCAATGCTAAGCAACCACTAATCTACTTTCTGTCTCTATGAAATGCTTATTCATGACATTTCTTGTAAGTGGAATCGTATAATATAAGATCTTTTGTCTCTAACTTCTTGGCAAATTTTTAAGGTTCATGCATGTTGGAGCATCTGTCAGTCTTTGATTCCTTGTGGCCAAGTAAGAGCACATTGTGTGGAAATACTGTGTTTTGTTTATACAGTCATCATGGACATCGGGATGGTTTTCACCTTTTGTCTGTTATGAATGCTGCTGCTAAGTCGCTTCAGTTGTGTCCGACTCTGTGAGACCCCATGGACTGCAGCCTACCAGGCTCCTCCGTCCATGGAATTTTCCAGGCAAGAGTACTGGACTGAGTTGCCATTGCCTTCTCCTATTATGTGATGCTAAAAATATTCATGTTCGAGATTTTGTGTGCATATATCTTTTCACTTCTTTGAGGAGTGGAAATCACCAGGTCAGATGTTTAACTTTTTGAGGGACTACCAAACTTTTCCACAGTGGCTGTATGCTTTCCATCTTCACTAGCACTGAATAAGTCTTCTGATGTATCTACTACATCTTGCCAGTACTCGCTGTTACCTGGCCTTTTGATTATAGTCACCCTAGTTTGTGCGGTGGAATTTCTTTGTGGTTTGATTTGCATTTCTCTAATGAATAGTGTTGATCATGTGCTTATTGGTCTTTTGTGTATCTTCTTAGAATAAATGTCTGTTTGGATTCTCTTTTTAGTGTTAATTGGATTATCTGTGTTTCTATTGTTGAGTTATAAGAGTTTTTTTTCAATATTCTAGATGTGCTGTGCTCAGTCCCTCAGTCATGGCTGACTCTTTGCCACCCCATGGACTGTAGCCCTCCAGGCTCCTCTGTCCAAAGAACTTTCCAGGCAAGAATACTGGAGTGGGTTGCCATTTCCTTCTCCAAATATTATAGATACAAATACTTTATCATGTATATGATTTATAAATATTTTCTCCCCTTCTCTGGATTGTCTTCTCACTTTCTTGATAGTGTCCTTAGAAGCACAAAAGTTTTTATTTTTTATGAAGTCCAGTTTCTTTTTTCTGTTATTGCTTGTGCTTTTGGTGTCATATCTAATAATCCATTGCCAGATTCAAAATCATGCGGATTTAACTCTCTATCCTCTTCTAAGAGTTTTATAGCTTTAGTTTTTACATTTAGGCCTGCAGTCTATTTTAGGTTAAAATTTACATATAGGGTAAGGTAGGGGCTCAGAGAAGGCAATGGCACCCCACTCCAGTACTCTTGCCTGGAAAATCCTATGGATGGAGGAGTCTGGAAGGCTGCAGTCCGTTGGGTTGCTGAGGGTCAGACACGACTAAGCGACTTCACTTTCACTTTTCACTTTCATGCATTGGAGAAGGAAGTGGCAACCCACTCCAGTGTTCTTGCCTGGAGAATCCCAGGGACGGGGGAGCCTGGTGGGCTGCTGTCTATGGGGTCGCACAGAGTCGGACACGACTGAAGCAACTTAGCAGCAGCAGCAGCAGCAGCAGCAGGGGCTCAGCTTTATTTTATTTTTTGCATGTGGCTATCCAGAGAGGAACCTGGCAGATTGCAAAGAGTTGGACACTACTGAGCAACTGAGCATGTGTGCACGTCCAGTTATCTCAGCACTGTTTCTTTTTGCCCTTATCAAAAATCAGTTGACCGTGGATGTATGGGTTTCATTTTTGGACTCAGTTCTATTCCATTTACCTATACATCTATTCTTACACTAATATCACATTGTTTTGGTTAGTGTTGTTTTGTTGTAAGTTTTGAAATTGGGATGTGTTAGTCTTACAACTGGAGAAGGAAATGGCAACCCACTCCAGTATTCTTGCCTGGAGAATCCCAGGGACAGGGGAGCCTAGTGGGCTGCCGTCTATGGGGTCACACAGGTCGGACATGACTGAAGCGACTTGGCAGCAGTAGCAGTAGCAGTCTTAACAACTTTATTTTTCTTATTCAAGATTATTTTGGTATTCTGAGACCCCTGCAATTCTATATGAATTTTAGGATTATCTTAGCAGTTTCTCACAGAAGTCAGCTGGGATTCCGATAGCGATGTATTGATTATGTAGACCAGTTTGGGGAAGGTTGGCATGGATCTCGTGATCCATGAACAAGGGATGTTTTCCCATTTACTTAGTTCTTATTTAATTTTTAAAACAATATTTTATGGTTTTAAGAACATAAGGTTTATACTTGATTTGTTAAATCTGTTCCTAAGGATGTCATTTTTTTGCTGTTATTGCATATGGGATTGTTTCCTTAATTTCATTTTTGGATTGTACCCTTATGTATTTTTAATGCTCAGACTTTATCTGTGCTTTATTTCCCAAACCCTAATTGAGCAGCTATATACTTCTGGAATTTTTTTTGAATTGGTCTAAATTTTTAAATTAATTTTTTAAAGTTGAAGTACTAGTTGATTTACAGTGTTGTTAATTACTGCTGTGCAGCAAAGTGATTCAGTTATATGTATATTTGTATATATGTGTATCTATATCTTTTTTTTTAATCGCATTGTATAGCATGTGAGATCTTAGTTCCCTGACCAGGGATTGAACCCACGCCTCCTGTGTTGAAAGTGTGGAGTCTTAAGAACTGGACCACCAGGGAAGTCCAGTACGTTATTTGTTTTATAATATACTCCTACGTTACAGCACAGAGCTTGTTTATCCATTTTTTATATAAAAGCTTACATATGCTAACTCCCAACATCCTCATCTTTGACCACCAGTTTGTTCTCTATATTCATGATTCTGTTTCTATTTGTGTCATATTTCAGACTCCCACATATAAGTGATATCATATGGGATTTGACTTTCTGACTTCACTTAGTTTGATAATCTCTAGTTGTATCCATGTTGCTACAGATCTGGAATTTTTCCAGTCTCTGGGAATTCAGGGATGAACAATGACACTGGAATGTGAATTCCTTGAGGTGGAGACTGGTTTCCTGCAGTCAGTTCAGCAATCTGACCCCGTGCCCTTGGCTTTATTTCAGGGTTTCCTGGAAGATACCTACCTCTTTTATGGACATTACACCATTGATGGGGTGAAATTTCAGAATTTCACCTATGATCTGCCTCTGGCTTATTTGTTAAGCACAATTGCCTACCTGGCTCTGAGCCTTGTTTGGATAGTGAAAAGGTACAGTTTATCTTATCATTTTGTTCTTTTTGAATTACTGTTGATGGTTGGAGTCTCTTGGAGGTCTGTGGACTCTGGGAGCCATTGCCCAAAGGATGAGAAGAATCCAAGGGTGGGCTTTATGGAAAACAAGATTTGTGAATGTGCTGGCAGCTGTGGAGACCTGGAGGAAATGGAGGCAGCAATTGGGAGCTGGAGTAGCAGCCTGGAGTTTTCAGTCAATCGCTACTGAATACATTCCCCCAGCATTGTCTTTGATCTGGTGTGTATGCTAACAGGTCTCTATTGGGTTGCAAGTGGCAGAATCCCAACTCTGACAACTGGGATAAAGGGGGATTGAGTGGCTGAGAGAACCAAGGAAGAGAGGAAACTCCACATTACAGGAAGGACAAAGATGGATTCAAAACAACTCAAAGCACGGGCTCCTGCGTTTCTGATTCTGCTGGTGGCAGCTTCCTTGTGTGGAGTCCCAGGGTCACAAGCTCAGAAATCCTTTGAAGAACTCATTGGCTCTGCTTCATTCAGGCGCCCAATCCTGACCCTTCAGTTGTGGCCAGTGGGTTAGGGTCATATGTGATTGTGGCATTTCCCATGGTGGACAGATATTTTAGTGGGAGATGTCAATTCCAAGAAAAATGAGAAATATTAATTATTTTTAAATTACTTTAACAAATAACTGTCCCCGAAAGTACAGTGGCCCAACACGATGAAAGTCATACGTGAACTTCCTTACATGGAGTTCTTAATGGGCACAGGTTAGTGTAGAAGACTCCTCCTCAGTCCTGCCATAGCTCAGGCTGACTGAAGCTTAGCCGTCGTCTGCATGTGTGGGTTTGCTGTTCCTCTTAAGGGCTGGAAGGGAAAACGACCTTGGAGGAGAATCACACGGAAGGTGTTTCTGGGCTCAGCCTGAGAGGAATGGACTTCACTGTCATTCCGTCAGTATAGCTCAGTCACATGACCACAGCTCACTGCAGGGGAGGCTGAGAACTGTTGTCCTTGGCTGGCAGCCACTTCCCAGCACTTGTGCTACGCTATGGAAGGAGAACCGCACGTTCCTGATGGACGGCTTACTGTCTCCAGCCCAAGTGGGAAGCTTGGATGAACACCTCTTTTACCCACTTCATTGTCCCTATAAGAGCCAGGCAGTGCTGTAAGCCATGGGGCTGTGAAGCTCCTTATTACAGATATAAAAGAGACCAGGCTGTTAGAGTCTGAGTTTGTCCTCCATGGAGATCAGGGTTCGCCACCACAGAGAAAACCCCAGAGCCCAGCTAGGTACTTGTGTCCTGAGTCAGAATCTATGAGATGAAAATGAACTGATGTGTGTCTGTCCCCCACCAGACAGACAGTACTGACAGGAAAGAGCAGTCATTTCTGCTCTTCTTGAGGGCGTAAAGATGCTTGGTAAAGAAATGTTGGTTGAGTGGGGCTCTGGCTTTGCTGTCTGTGCTCGTGGTAGGGGCAGACCCAAGTTTTATGGACCTTCTGTGTAGACAGTATGGAGGGAACCTCTGTAAGACAAAGAGCATGGGAGTATCTTTTGCATGTTATACAAAATAAAAACAAGACCTCACGAACATGCTGCTAGAGGTGCTTCCGGGGCCTTGAAAGGGGCCCTGAAGAAGAAGCTTTATTAGCTGAACAGTGAATCCACCTGAAGGTCTTGACTGAGCTCTTTCACCTAACGGTAAGGCCTGCAGAGAGGGCGCCCGTGATGTAATGGGAAGCGGCCTCCCCAGGCGGGAGGAAGTGCTATAGGTTAGCGAAGAGGGTGGACTTGGGGTCCAGAGACCAAGGTTCAAATGTCACTCCACCTCTTTGGACCTCATTTTCTTCATCTGTGAGATGCGCACACCTAGAAGGGTTGTTGTGAGGATTAACCGAAACAGGGCAGGTAAAGAACTTAGCACTGGGCTTGGCACCTTGTAGACATTAAAATCATTATCACCATCATCATCACCACTCAACTAGCCCCAGTTCTGCCTCTAGCTCTCTGGACCTAGGAAATAATTTTTCCCTTCTCTAGATCTTAGTTTTCTCATCTGTAAAATGTAGGTTTGGTCTAAATCAGACCAATTCAACTGGAGTGGGACCTCAGAATCACCATGGAGCTTTATGAATAGCATAATTCTGGATGCACTACCCTCCATGAGACATACTGAATTAAAAATCTCAGGATATGGAATCACCTGGGAGTGCTTCCATGTGGAATCACTGGAAAAGCAGCCCAGGTGGTTCTGACATAAATGCCTTGCTATGAACCTTTGGCAGAATGACTGATTGCTATAATTCCTTCCACTTCTATTTGTGTTCACAACTCAGTAGTGAATCCTAAAAATACCCTGGTTTGTCTACAGAGTGTGTGGCATTTGATGTATTTATTGCTATGTCAAGTGCCAGAGTATGTTTTCCAGAAAAGCATTTGAATGAGTATTGATTATGAACTTGTGCAACAGAGTTGTGTCTGACTTAAGCAGGTGCTCACTAAATATTTGGTTATTTTACTGTTTAAGTCATTTATTCATACATTTATTCATCAGATGGATAGTGGCTATAATTATATCCAGGCCCTCTGGATATAAAGGTAGCAAGACAGCCAGGGTACTTGTCAAGGAATTTAAAATTTAGTCAGGATAAGGACTTACAAACACAGTGAACACGTTAAATAACATGATTGTAGGTTAGGTTATTGCTGTCAGGGAAAGTAAAGAGACTGACTTGAAGTCGGAAACCACAACTGTAGATGGGATAGTGGGAGAATCTATGGAATACAGGGATATTTGAGTGAAACCCCAGGGAATAAGAAGGCAGCCATAGGAAGAGGGGAGGGCAGAGAGAACTGCAAGTGCAGAGGCCCTGAGGCTGCAGGAGAGGTTTGGGTGTTTATGGAAAAGAAAAAAAGCTATTGTCATTACAGCAGAGTGGCTCTCTGGGAGGAAAGATGGTGCCATGCAGGATCATGTAGGACTCTAAAGTGTGTTGAGTTTGGATTATATTCCAGCTGTGGAACAAGGTCATTGAAATGGATAAAGGGACCAATTTTCAACACTGAGATGCCTGATTGTCTGCTTCATATTTAGAATGGTCCAGAGCTGGGCCATGCATGTCAAAATCGGTAGAAGATGCAGTCACGTGTATATCCTTTTAATTTTAGACAAAGCCAATCCACAGGCCTGTGTTTTGTTGTTGTAATAAAATGGATAATCATGTTTTGGGGTCAGGTCGGTGGAAGGGTTCAAAATCAACCTGATCCGGAGTGAGGAGCACTTCCAGAGTTACTGCAACAAGGTCTTTGCCGGCTGGGACTTCTGCATCACCAACCGCAGCATGGCGGACCTGAAGCACAGCAGCCTGCGCTATGAGCTCCGGGTGAGTGCTGCTCGGCTTTCTCTTGGTGGGAGCTGGGGTTGCAGCCTGCAGAGGAGCGAGTGGGGGGCGGGCTGTCCTGCTTAGGTACCTTCCCCTGTGAGGTTTTCAAGAGCGTTTTGAAGAACCACTTCCTGAGGTTGATCACTTTACCTCCAAGCATAAAGCTGGTGAACTGGAGCTGGGGAAAGAGATGGTATCTTCCCTTCTCAGAACTTTTTTTTTTTAATTTAGGAAACTTATTTTAATCCTAGTTGAAGAAAACTGATTCTTTTTAAAAAAAAGTTGTTGGAGTATAGTTGATTTACCAAGTTGTGTTAGTTTCAGATGTATGGCAATGTGATTCAGTTATTACATATGTCCATTCTCTTTTAGATTATTTTCTAATATAGATTATCACAGAATACTGAGTAGAGTTCCATGTGTTATACAGCAGGTCCTTGTTGGTTTGTACTTAATTTTCCACTTGATGAGAACCTGTCATAAACCAGGAGAAATAGAACGTAAAACAGGACAAATAGAACTAAGAATGCTATGATGATAAGGTGGATGCAGAGAATATGAAAATGCAGAAGTTCCAAATTAATTAGGATAAAAGGAGTAACAAATATCATCTTTATCAAACCTGCCCAAAAAGGAGGAGAGACAGATGATATCAAAAGATTAACAACATGAGATGGAAGGAGTCAAACCAGGTGTATTATTTGTTTAAAGAAATAATGCCTGCTGTGCTGCTTAGTCACCCAATTGTGTCCGACTCTATGTGACCCCATGGCCTGAAGCCCACCAGGCTTCTCTGTCCATGGGAATATTCCAGACAAGAATACTGGAGTGAGTTGCCATGCTCTCCTCTAGGGGATCCTCCTGACCCAGGAATTTAACCAAGGTCTCCTGCATTGCAGGTGAATTCTTTGCCAGCTGAGCCACCAGGAAAGCCCCACAATGCCTACTACATAATTACTACACTAGATAATGTCCTGAATGGGTTATAGTTCAGTTTTCACATATAGTGCAAAGTGGAATTGCAGTCTTAATAGGAAGTTCTGCCTTCACTTAAGCTTTTAGTAGACTTGGAAACTGGTTGGGCTTGGTCTGAGAGGGTATCCTGGGGGAGATGAGTATTTAAGGAAACTGTAAAGATCGAGAGGGAGGGTATGACAATGAGTCACAGTTTCCACCCCTAAATATCCTTTCATCCCAGTGCTCACAAATGAGTTTTCTTTGGTTCTCAGGCAGATCTGGAGGAGGAAAGAATACGGCAAAAAATAGCAGAAAGGACTTCGGAAGAAACGATACGAATTTACTCTTTGAGACTATTTTTGAACTGTATTGTGCTGGCTGTTTTAGCAGCATGCTTTTATGCAATCTACAAAGCGACTATATTCTCTCAAGAACACATGAAAAAAGTAAGTGCTTCGTGAAAGTCAATTTAACTTTTACTCCGGTAGGGCGTTATGTATGCTAAGTGTATTGCAAACCTGCAAGGGAGATACTATCATCATTCTGTTTTACATATGGGAATATACATTTGGCTGATATGACAAAAAAACTAAGATCAAACCAACCAGTTTTTTATTTTCAGTAGGGAAAAAAGCATCCAAAATAGTGTGTTTGGGGTACCTACTCCTCCTGGAATTTACAGTATTCACGTCTAGGCTGGACTGCCTGGATTTAAGCCCCAGCTGTACTACTTTAGTAAGTAGGTAAAGGGGACTCAGTTTACCTAAAATAACAGTAGTTTTAAAAATCCTAGTTGGTCTAGTGGCTCTGCTTCATGAAATCAGCCATCAGGGGCCCAGGTTCCTTCCATCTTATAGCCCTGCCTTCCTTAGGATGTGGCCTTCTCCTGTATGGCACAGGGTAGCCCACCAGCCAGTGGGGAGGAAGTAAAGGAGATGGGGGGCAGCACATGGAGGTTGCATGGAAAACTTCTACTTATATCCCTTTGGCCAAAATTTAGTCAGATAGATAGCCATTTACCTAGGGAGACAGATTGTGTATCAATGGGTAGTTTACAGCATGTTCAATTAGTACTAATTGACCTGGAATAACCATTCTCTCCTTTCATAATAGAATTTCGATGACATATATGGCTATCTGGAATAAAAATAAAATTACAGCCTTGAAAATTCTGTAAATTACCCGTTGATCCAGAATGCATGGGTTTTTTAATATTTCACCTTAATAAATCCAGTAGAGCTTGTTTTTCTTTTAGTATGGTACTAGATCATGGTTCCTCTGTTTGAACACCCAAGGGAGAAGATTGCTTAGTTTTAGGTGCCATGTTGAATGAAAAAATGTTTTGTTTCATTTGCTGAATGTATTTGGGTGTTTTTCCCCCTTACAGTTTAATGAGATATAATTAACATTCAACACTGTGTGAGTTTAAGGTGTTGAGCATAATGATTTGACATATGTATAGTTGTGTTCTCTTAAGGTCAATTCATTTGTGATGCAATTTATTATACTCCTGACCAGTTTTGTTATCTTCATAGGAAATTGACAAGATGGTTTTTGGAGAGAACCTCTTGATTCTGTACCTGCCTTCTATTGTGATCACGCTGGCCAATTTTATCACCCCGATAATCTTTGCCAAGATCATCCACTATGAGGATTATTCCCCAGGTTTTGAGATCCGGCTGACAATCCTTAGGTAATGCCTAGGCATGGCAAACAGGTCACCACTTGTCACCTCCCCTGCCCACAGCAGACATTGCTAATCAATTGTGGTACCTTTTTCCCTGCTGGGTCAGAAATCCTCTTCAGCCTTCAGATAGTCTCCACAAATGACTCAGAGTTTTCACATGCAGAGAAATCTCTTAAGTGTCTACTCGGCTGCGGTGTATTTTCAGTCATGTATTAGCACCCTGACAGCTGAGGGCATAGGGTGGGTCCTTGGAGGAATGCTGCTCTGGAGATGTTAGAAGGACACGTGTATGCCAGCAGGAGAGTGAGGAAGTGGGAGAGAAGGGAAGGCAGCTAATAAAGGGTATGCTGTTTGGGAAGTTGTAACTGGGGCTCGGTTCTGCGGGACAGCTCAGGGAGTTTGCATGGAAAATATCTTAGGGTTTTCCCACTCAGTAGAGTGTTTGTCCTTCAACAAATGTTCACCCTCCCCTGCCTAAGAGTGGCCGAGTCCCAAGGGCATTAACTCCCCCACAAGTTCCATCCCATGGCCCCAGCACGTGGGCCTTGGGAAGAGAGTTACACTAGGAACTTGCAGTAGGAACCTGAGACTTTTGCTGGAGTGAATGCTGAGAAAAATGTGGCCCAGATACCGACTGTGTGTGCTACTGTTGCCTTTTTAGAATTTGTTGTAATCTCTCTTCTCATACTGAAAAATATTCAGTTTCATAAAAAAAAAAATGCCAAAGGTAAAGCTGGACCCAAGTTAACACACATGAGTTAAGGAGGACCAGGTGGGGGCTGTATGAAACTGGAACGTTTTCTTTCTGCTTCTCAAATGCCTCAGGTGGTATTTGCATCTTTTAAAAAAAAGGTTTTTTTTTTTTTGGAAATTTTCAAATAGGAAAGTATGGTGACCCCCTATGTGTGTCCATCACTTAGTTTCAACTATTTACCAACATTTTTCTAGTCTTTAAAAAAAATTTTTTTAATATAAATTTGTTTATTTTAATTGGAGGCTAATTACTTTACAATATTGTATTGGTTTTGACATACATTGACATGAATCTGCCACGGGTGTACGTGTGTTCCCCATCCTGAACCCCCCTCCCACCTCCCTCCCCATCCCATCCCTCTGGGTCATCCCAGTGCACCAGCCCCGAGCATCCTGAATCATGCATCAAACCTGGACTGGCGATTCGTTTCACATATGATAATATACATGTTTCAATGCCATCCTCCCAAATCATCCCACCCTCTCCCTCTCCCACAGAGTCCAAAAGACTGTTCTATACATCAGTGTCTCTTTTGCTGTCTCGTATACAGGGTTATTGTTACCGTCTTTCTAAATTCCATATATATGCGTTAGTATACTGTATTGGTGTTTTTCTTTCTGGCTTACTTCACTCTGTATAATAGGCTCCAGTTTCATCCACCTCATTAGAACTGATTCAAATGTATTCTTTTTAATGGCTGAGTAATACTCCATTGTGTATATGTGCCACAGCTTTCTTATCCATTCATCTGCTGATGGACATCTAGGTTGCTTCCATGTCCTGGCTATTATAAACAGTGCTGCGGTAAACATTTTGCTAGTCTTCTTTCATGCGGTTCCCCTACTCTGGTGGAATATTTTAAGCAAATTTCAGGCAACATGTTTCACCTGTAAAAGCTCAGTGTATCTCTAAAGTGACAGGGACTTTTCTTTTTAAACATAGCCATCGTCATGCCTCATAGAATTGTCAGGTCCCTGGTGGAGCTGCAGAGAGCTTTCTGTGATTGGTTGGTCTTGGTTTGTTCAAATCAAGATCCAGAGAAAGGCCCCCTGCTGGTTTGGGTTGTTAATGTTTCTTAAATCCCTTTTGTCCTTTCAAAAATCCCCCTTCCCTTGTGTTATGCCATTGGTTTGTGAGAGAAGCTGGGGCATTTGTCTTATATAATGTTCTTTATTTGGATTTAGATCATTGTTGCTGTTTGTGTCTTTTGTTTTTCTATATCCCCTCGTCACCAATAATGACTGTGGACTCAGACTTTTTAGTTAGATACCAAATGAGTTTTGAGTTATGGAAGCCTCCCTGGCAATGCTGGGTACTCACATCTCCCAGGAGCACAGAATATCAGATGGATGGTATAGGTTTGCCCGCCAACTCACACACTTTTAATGTTTCTATTTCATTTAATTTTTAAAAATTATAAACCAAACAATAAATGAACCATCTTCGTAGAAAACGAGCCCTCTGCCCTCCTGTCTTGAATCCACTTCCCCCCAGCAGCCCTTATCTACATGGTTCCTGTTGTTCATGCCAATATTCACACGTTTTGTTTTCTTTTAAAAATAGGATTGTTTCTACCTGAGACTCTGCCATGTATTTTTTTTTCCCACTTCTCAATATATCCTAAGCCATCTCTCAAAACTGATACTTAGAAAATTCAGTTAGTTCTTTTCAGGAGTTGTTCTGAGCATGGCTACATCGTCATGGACTCAGGACTTCCCAGCTTTCTGATATTTTTTTTTCTTTTGCATTTAAAAAAATGTGATAAAATATATATATAACATGAAAGTTACCATCCTAGCCACTTATAAGTGTGTAATTCAGTGGCACAAAGTACTTACTCAGTGTTGTGCTACCATCACTACTGCCGTTTCCAGAACTTACTCATCATCCCAAACTGAAGCCCGGTGCCCATCTGTGGGTTTGCTGTTAAGAAAGGCCACTTCTCTGCACCCAGCCCTGTTCCGAGGGGCCAGCTTGCCCCAAGCCCTTCTCATCCCATGTTCCCCGCCTCCCCTCTCCCCCGCAGGTGCGTCTTCATGCGGCTGGCCACCATCTGTGTGCTGGTGTTCACCCTGGGCTCCAAGATTACATCCTGTGACAACTACTTGTGTGAGCTCTGTGGCTACAACCAGAAACTCTACCCGGTGAGGCTGGGGGGAAGGGCGTCCTACGAGGTGGGTCATTTGGCGGGGGCGGGGGGGCGCGGTAGCATTAAGGTCGAGAGAACAGCCCGTGGAGCCAAGGGTGTGAATCCCAGGTGATCCTCTTTCTTGCTCTGTAGCTGAATCTGTCACACCAGGAACTCCTAAGGGTTTGAAAACCCAAGTCTGTGCTGGAGCTCAGGGGAGTGTTGACTGGTGGCCTCCAGAGGCACAGGATCGGGGGCTGGAAATGACCTCAGTAGAACCTGGCTTTTGCTGCTCCAAGTCAGGCTTATTTCTCTCTTGGTTTCAGTGCTGGGAGACCCAAGTTGGGCAGGAAATGTACAAGCTGATGATCTTTGACCTCATCATCATCCTGGCTGTGACACTTTTTGTGGATTTTCCTAGAAAGTAAGTGTGAGGGGTACCCTTCTTATCTCCCCTGACCCCTCATCCTCCCCAACAGGTCCCCATCACAGCTGCTCTTCACTAAGTACTGGATGATTCCACATCCTGGAAACCACTTGACAACCACTGGCTCCTTTCAGACAGCTCCAGGCCATCACCCTGAGTCCATTATGCGCCCCATTGAAAGGCAGCACAAAGAGCAGAAATGAGGCTGCTTTCTGGGGGATGCCCCCGGGGTGACTTCTTGCCATGTCACAGCCACGGGCCCTGTTAGTGGAGGTCCTCCAGGCTGCAGTGGACACTGCATTTCCTAATCTGTGTTCAAGCCCAGCACTGCCCATTTCCTCATCACGTGACCTTGGGCAAATTACTTAAGCTCTGTGCCTGTTTTCCTACCTATGAAATGGGAATACTGGCAGTACCCATCTCATACCCCTTTGGTGAAGATTAAATGACAAAATGCAGATAAAAGTACTAAGAACACTCCATGCCACAAAACTCAACAAAACATTAACTGTCACCATCAGGACTGTCATTACTATGCCGTCATTAAAATTTTTTTTTTCTCAGCATCTTCTTGAGCCTTAAGTGAAACTGTTCACTTAATCACATGTACAAATTCTTTTTTACTCACATGTACAAAGTCTCCTGGCATATGCCAGAAGTTCAATAAACCCATAAAAGTAAACATTAAAAAAGAAACTGTCCTTTTAAAAAAATTACACAAATATGATGTGAATGTTTATATTACAGTTTTTAAATATTTAAATAAATATAGAAATTCTGAGAATAGTGAGAGCCCTCTTGTTACCTTACCCCTAATTCTCCAGACCCACCCCACTCCTCGGAGGTGGCCATTGTTAACATCTGCGGGTAGATCCAGCCATCCTTAAAAAGAAAACAAAAGCATATTTGCATAAATACACATGTAAGTAAACACACAGTCTTGCTGAAAGTGTCCTTTTCTCGCCCACAAACGGGATCATGTTACATCTACGTGGATCCACAGCTTGCTTCGGAGAAGGCAATGGCACCCCACTCCAGTACTCCTGCCTGGAAAATCCTATGGACGGAGGAGCCTGAAAGGCTGCAGTCCATGGGGTCGCTGAGGGTCAGACACGACTGAGCGACTTCACTTTCACTTTTCACTTTCATGCATTGGAGAAGGAAATGGCAACCCACTCAGTGTTCTTGCCTGGAGAATCCCAGGGACGGGGCAGCCTGTTGGGCTGCTGTCTATGGGGTCACACAGAGTCGGACACGACTGAAATGCCTTAGCAGTAGCAGCACAGCTTGCTTTTTCCCCTACACAAGCAAAATACCATGACTTTACATGTCAGGACACATATATTTTCCTCATATGTTTTAAAGACTGTGTAATAGTCTGCTGTACACATTGCTTCTAATTTGATGATGAAGCCCCTGCTGATGGGCACTTGGGTTGTTACCCAGTATTTTTGCTAATATGTGATAATGCTACAGTGAATAGCTGTGTGTATTTATCTCAGGCCCCTGGTCCTAGGGTTTCTGTAGGAAGCTTCTAGGATTCCAGGAGTGGCATACAGGGCAATAGGTCCCTCGTAAGCCATTATCTGTGTGGATGAACGATAGCGCTGTACTTTTTGAATTGAGTGGCACGCCAGCACACAGAGACTGCAGGTCATTTACTGTCTATGCGGTGCAGTAAGCTGTGTTATAATCCCCCTATGTTTCAGATGAGAAAAATGAGCCTTGTCTAATGTTAGTTGGCTGGTAAACTATAGATCTGAGACTTGTACCCTAGTCTTAATGACTCCAGAGTTCACTGTATGTTGCATCTTCTAGACATATGACGAACAGTTTGCATGAGAAGTATGCATGGAAACAGCCCTAATTGTGTGGATGTGGTTCTGTGCCTCGGCCGACCCTGGTAGTCCAGGCGGTAAGCTGTCCTGTTTGTTTGCAGGATCCTGGTGACCTACTGTTCCTCCTGGAAGCTTTTTCAGTGCTGGGGAGAGCAGGAGTTTGCCATCCCTGATAATGTTCTGGGGATTGTTTACGGGCAAACCATTTGCTGGATCGGAGCCTTTTTCTCACCCCTTCTTCCTGCAATTGCAACCTTAAAGTTCATTATCATCTTTTACGTGAAAGAGGTAAGGAGAGGTGGGGTTGAGGGGTCGATAACCCGGACCATTCTTGATCTTGCAGGACATTCAGCACACACATGCCTGGAGCCCACCCAGATCCCATCAGATGTATCACAATTGCATCCCTTATTTGATATATGTATTTTTTTTATTGTGAAAAAAAAAAAAAAACTTTGAATGGGTTTTCACATTTTTATCATTTTGAGAGTTGAAGAATGGTCTTGCTCCTATGGTTTAAATGTTTTTGTATGTAGCTAAGAGTTGAGTTGCCAAAGTAATATCTCTGCTTTTCAATATGCTATCTAGGTTGGTCATAACTTTCCTTCCAAGGAGTAAGCATCTACAGTGGTTCATTTTGGTGATTTTAAGAAAAGGTTTATTAGTTAAAATTATTTAATTTTCTGCTTGGCTTTTGGAGCTGGTGCATTTATTTTCAGTTATCAGTTATTTATGTAGCTCCTCAAACAGCTCACAGATTGTAGGCGTTGTACCTGAACTAAGGGCTCAATGGGTGAAGTAGCCCTACAGATGACTAATTTATCTTGGCTTGTTAATCAAACTTTTTAAAATTATAGATGCAATATATGCTCACTGTTAAACATTTAAACAGTGCAGGTATGTATTCCATCCCTTCTTCTAGATATAGATATATATATATATATATATTTATATATATCTGTTAATAAGCCCAACATAATTGAGCACCTAATATACCAGGCCCTAGGAATTAAAAAATGGAAGTAATAATAGTATTATTAATAAGTACAACAGTACTAACAGGTGATAATAATACTGTGTCCTCCCACTCTGCTGAACCACTATATAGATGATCATGTAATCCTTTAAAGTAGGTACTGCTAGTAACCATATTTTATAAATTAGGAAGCTGAAGTTCAGAGAGGCTAAGTAACTGATCCAAGATCACACAGCTTATCAGTGACTCCTGAGATGTGAACCCAAGTTTACTTCACTCCAGAGCCTATGCTCTTAATCCAGTAGGCCGGGCCTTTCATTGGGTCATACTTTCTACCCAGCTGTTTTGGTCTTTGAAGAATGTTCCAGTGCTTTCATTTGAAAACTCAGTTGGCTGAAGTCACCACAGGAGAAGTGGATACGAGAAAGCTCGTAGGAACTTTTTCTTCTTCCAGAAAGTATCAGGCAGTGGCTTCCCAGCGTGTAGCTCAGTAGAGACAGCGTGGGGGTAATAGAATGGGTCACAGGCACTGGACTGAGTTCTGACACCCCAGCTTGACTGGCCAGCTGCCCCCAGACACCCTGACCAGACACGAGGGTCCCTCGGCTCACAAGATGCTCTGACTGCTGTGGTCACAGGAGCTTGATGCTCCTGAGACTATAGCTTTCTGCAATACTCAGGAGGAAGTATATGCCTCTTTCTCCCCCACTCCCCACCTGATCTCCCCTTCAAGTCTTAACCTCATTGGAAATATTTATTTTTAATATATAGGAAAGGAACTTAAGCACTGGGGGTCCAGTGCAGAGGGTGATGTTTCAGTCCCCTGTCAGAGAGCCTGAAATCCCATGTATCATAGCCAAAAAAACCAAAAGCATAAAAACAGAAACAGTATTGGAACAAATTCAGTAAAGACTTAATATATAGGAAAAATCCATGTTCACGTAAAAATGCAAGCAAAGTATCTCCTATTCTGGTATGTATATATTTAATACATATTTAAACCCCTAAGGAGAATACTTTTTGAATCTTTTCAAATCTTCATGCTGTGTACTGTAAATATATCACGTTGTATACTCTACCTTATAATTTTATTTGTCAATTATACCTCAGTAAAGCTGAGAAAGGAAATTTATGGTAATGTGTTTAAAAATACATATTTTTAAAAAACAAATGAGATCATACAGTACAAAGTTTTGACGTCCCAACTTTTTATTTGACAGTGCCTTATACGATGTAAAGCTCTCTTGTTTTTTCTAAGGGCTAGGTGGTTTTCCATCGTGTGAATCACTTTAACCTTTAAGGAACTACATTGATAGCTGCTTACATTGATAGTTGCTTTGGTTGCTTTCCGGAGAAGGCAATGGCACCCCACTCCAGTACTCTTGCCTGGAAAATCCCATGGATGGAGGAGCCTGGTGGGCTGTAGTCCATGGGATCGCTAAGAGTCGGACACGACTGAGCGACTTCCTTTTTTTTTTTTTTTTTGGTTGCTTTCAGTTATTCCCTGTTATCAACAACTGTAGCAGTAAATACCATATGCGTGTGTTTTGGCCATTTTTTTCACTATGGTCTGTATTGCTGACTACCCTCTAGAAAGGTTATAGCCAATTTATATTCCCACTGTAATGCATGACTGTGCTCATTTGTCCTCAGAGAAGCAGTGCTCTTCATTTTTCCTCTTTCTTCCTTTCTCTCCTTAGATAAGTCTTCTTTATACCTGCAGACCCTCTCCGAGGCAGTTCAGAGCATCCAATTCTAATTTCTTCTTCCTGTTGGTGTTGCTGATTGGACTGTGCTTGGCAATTATACCTCTGACAATCAGCATGGCACGGTAAATATGACTTTCTTTCTAGAACATTCCTTCCTTGACTTGTCCCTCTTTTGTGTTAAAGCCTTCTTTGCATTCTTTATTGGCACCAGCAGAGGTCAGTAAGTTACTCCTGGGTGTCAAGTCCACCTTTGTTTTGGAATCACCCTCTGGATGCTGAAATATCTTAGTCCACTTCTGAACTTGAACTTGCAGGTTTCCCGTTGGTTTTGAGAGTGTTGTTTGGGTCTGTTCCACCCGATCCCTTTTCCTAGGACCTCTCTTCTGGTCGCCTTTGGGATTGTTTGTTTCTGATTGTAAAGATAATGCATGGGCACTGAGAAGATTTGGCGTGTCTTCTATGTACCAGGCACTGTGCTAGGTGCTGGGGGTATAAAGACAACTCAGACACGGCACGGGGGAGCGTGTCATCTAGTGTGGAATTTGGAAAGAAGGGAAATGTTCAGTCCTGAGGATGAGAAATTGAGGGTTCCAAACCCAGGGGTGCCACTTTTTCTGTTAGAACCATTTATACCGACTCTGGAAAGAGAGTAAACGACTTAGCCTTTGCAAGCTATATGGTTTCTGTAGCACTTATTTGGCTCAACTGATTACATATCATCTATGTTACAACCTATGCAGCCTATGTTGCATCTATGTATATAAGCCAGTAGGCAAGACTGTGTTCCGGTAAAACTTTATGAAAAATAGACTGTGGACCAGATTTGGTCTATGGGCTGTAGTTTGCCACCCCTTGACTTAGTCTCATGGAATTCCGTTTCTTTATTTTATGTATCCTATTTTGTCCCATTTCTTCATTTTTTTTTTCTTATACTGGAGTGAGTTGCCATTTCCAGTACCAGGGGATCTTCCTGACCCAGGGATCGAACCCACGTCTCTTGCACCTCCTGCGTTGGCAGGTGGATTCTTTACCACTGCGCCACATTTCTTCATCTTTAATTGAAAAGCCTAGAACTTTGAATTCCTCTCTCAGGTTTTATTATTTTTTAAACTAATTTGAGTCTGTGTCAGTTCAATTCAGTTCAGTTGCTCAGTTGTATCTGACTCTGACCCCATGGACTGCAGCACGGATTCCCTGTCCATCACCAACTCCCAGAGCTTGCTCAGACTCATGTCCATGAAGTTGGTGATGCCAGCCAACCATCTCATTCTCTGTCATCCCCTTCTTTTCCTGCCTTCCATCTTTCCCAGCATCAGGGTCTTTTCCAGTGAGTCAGTTCTTCGCATCAGGTGGCCAAAGTCTATGTATGTTTATTGTAATGGTAGTATGTTATACATTGAAAAATTCAAGTAGTACAGAAAAGAGTATAAATTAAAGAGATTTATTATGAAAAATGTATTTTTAAATACATATGGAATAATAGTGTTTGGCAACTTAATTTGTTTCACTTTTATATTATGTCCTTTTCCAGGCCAGCACATACAGAACTCTTGTTCTTTTAATTTTTTAACTTTGAATTTTTAAAATAAGAAATGCATTCACATGGCATAGATTTGGAAAAGTATAGACGAGTATGTGGTGGAAATTCATGCTCCAGTTCTGTTTCCGGCTACTTAGCTTCTATCTAAGCCAGTCATATCTATATGTGTGTGTCCCTCTAGGTGGTTCTTTATTCCAGTGTATGAATGGATCACAAATTGCTCATCCATTTTCTTAAACAACATTTAGGTTGTTTCCAGGAATCAATTTTTATCCGTAAAATAGGGCTGCAGTAGAAAATTTCCTACACAGAACTTTGTGATGTGACTATAGCCAATTCTTGTAAGCCTTAATTTTTTTCCCATTGTAATTTTATTTTTCCCTTTTTATTTAAACAATTTTCAAATCTATGGAAAAGTTGAAAAAAATAGCAGCAGTGACAGCTTATATACCCTTTACCTGGATGTCCCAACTGTTGCATCCTGCTCCATTCGTCTACTCTGTCTCTGTTCATACCTTTTGTGTGTGTGCAGATGAACCACACCATGTTTGTAGGCATCATAACATTTCATTCCTAAATACCTAAACCTTCACTTCCTAAAGGTAAGGACATTCTTCCTATATATCCACAATAACATTATCACACCTAAGAAAAATAATGCCAATATCATATTCCTGCCATTGGCAAGTTTCTCCAGTTGTCCGCAAATAGTCTTTTAGAGCTTTATTTTGTAAATGAGGCTCTTTTTCAGGTTTTACTCATTACTTTTGGTTACCATGTTTCCTTAGTCTTTTTTAACCTTTAATTCAAAAAGTCGAGGCCAGTTTCCTCACCTCTAAATTAATAGGCTGATGAGTGGTCTCCCCACATTCTAGAGCTGTCTGTTTTCTCACAGTGTCATTTATCTTGATCCTTTTTTTTTTTTTTAATTTCTGGTGCTCAATTTATTGCTGTTCTAGAATATCACCAGAGTATCTATCTTCGAGTAACAGGTTCTTTTTTTTTTAACTGAAGTATAGTTGATTTTCAGTGTTGTTTTGGTTTCAGGTATACAGCAAAGTGATTTAGTTATGTAAATATATTCTTTTTCAGATTCTTTTCCTTTATAGGTTATTATAAAATACTGAATATAGTTCTCTGTGCTTTACAGTAGGTCCTTGTTGATTATCTGTTTTATATGTAGGTAGTATGTATATGTCGGAGAAGGCAATGGCACCCCACTCCAGTACTCTTGCCTGGAAAATCCCATGGATGGAGGAGCCTGGTAGGCTGCAGTCCATGGGGTCGCTAAGAGTCAGATACGACTGAGCAGTCAGACTTCACTTTCACTTTTCACTTTCATGCATTGGAGAAGGAAATGAAAACCCACTCCAGTGTTCTTGCCTGGAGAATCCCAGGGACGGGGGAGCCTGGTGGGCTGCCGTCTATGGGGTCGCACAGAGTTGGACAAACTGAAGCAACTTAGCAGCAGCAGCAGTATGTATATGTTAATCCCAAACTTCTAATTTATCCCTGCCCACTCATCACCTTCTTCTTTGGTAACCATAAGTTTGTTTTGTATGTCTGTGGGTCTGTTTCTGTTTTGTAAAAAAAGTTCATTTGATTCTTTTTTTTTTAGATTACACTCTAAAAGAAGTAAATGGTAGATTTCTAGATTACACTTTAGATTATACCATTTCTCTGTCTGGCTTTCTTCACTTAATATGATAATCTTTAGGTCCATCTATTTGCAGCAAATGGTATTGTTTCATTCTTTTTTCTGGCTGAGTAATACTCCTGAGTGTGTGTGTGTGTACCACATCTTCCTATTCGTTCATCTATCGATGGGTACTTAGGTTGCTTCCATGAAGTGAACATTGGGGTGCATGCTGCTGCTGCTGCTGCTAAGTCACTTCAGTCGTGTCTGACTCTGTGCGACCCCAGAGATGGCAGCCCACCAGGCTCCCCTGTTGGGGTGCGTGTATCTATTCAAATTAGAGTTTTCTCTGGATATATGCCCAGGAGTAAGAGTGCAGGATCATATATGGTAGCTCTATTTTTTAACTCGACCTTCTGTCCTCAATTTCTTGTAAACTGGAAATCAAGTCTAGGGACTTGAGACTTCAGGGTAAGCAGTTTTGACTGGGATTTTCCCGAAGGCCCATGCGGTCAGGCAGTTCCTTGTGGGTCCTGTTAATGCAGCTTTGCAGGCGTGCAGAGGAGGCTGCTCAGCCTGTGCTGCAGGCCTGGCCTGAGCCCCGTGCTTTGTGTCCTGGCAGCATCCCGTCCTCCAAAGCCTGCGGGCCGTTCACCAACTTCAACACCACCTGGGAGGTGGTTCCCAAGACAGTGAGCACCTTCCCCAACTCGCTGCAGACACTGGTTTATGGCATCACTTCGGAAGCCTTCGCAGTGCCTTTTTTCATGATCATCTGGTAAGTGAGAACCACCTTGGCTCTGCAAGTGTTTTCCATCGAGACTGGTGGGCTGCTCTCCGCTGGGAAATGGAGGTCACCTGAGACACTGGTGTGCTACTGAACCTCTCTGGGCTGTACTTTACCTAATCCCTAAAGTGTTGTAATAATAGTAATTCTTTCAGGATATTGTTGAACAGGTTCAGGGAGATCCCAAATATAAGGCACTTAGCCAGATGGCAGACTTATAAAATATAACCCAATAAACACTGCATATTATTAGTATTACTGCATATTATTAGTATCACAAAATTAGTTGCTCTTCAAAAGGAATTGATAACTGGGCTGAGAGAAGAGTACCAGTGTAGGAGCATGCCCTTGAATCCTGGCTCTACTATTTATAAGCTGTGTGGCCTCAGGTCATCAGATTTCCTCTCTGAGTCTTGATTTCCCCACCTGGAAAATGGGAACAAAAATGGCACATACCTTGTAGGGCTGTAAGAAGAAGGACACATGGTGACACGTGTGAAGTGATTAGCAGAGGACCCGGCCCTTAGTGAAGGCTCAGTAAATGACAAGGGTTGGGTGCAGAGGCGATGAGGGCTTTTGTGCAGAGATTCATTTTGCGTGTTAAAGTAATTCTAATCACAAATGTGTGTTGAGGGCTTACTTTGTATTAGGCACTGTTCTAATTACTGTCCATTCTCATTATTCATAAATTCCATATTTTTTATGTATTGTAAAAATGCTTAGTAGCTAAAATATTTTTGTAACCAAAAAGTCAATACTAGTGATGCTTTTTTGTGGGTGTGTTACTCATGCATTGAGTAACAAAAAATGAGTTGCCTTGACATACAGTGTCTCAGTGTATTTATTATTCCGCTGCTGTAGTGGAATATCATAGACTGGGTCGCTAAATATTATTTCTCATGGTTCTGGAGCCTGGAAGTCTGGGATCAAGATTCCAATATGGTCAGATGAAGATCCTCTACAGACTTCTTGTATTCTGTAATGGCAGAAGGGGCGAGGGAACGCTCTGATGTCTCTTTAATAGGGGCACTAGTCCCATTTGTGAGGGCTTCATCCTCATGACCTAATCACCTTCCACAGGTCTTCTTTCTAATACCATCACCTTGGGATTAGGACTTATATGAACTTTGGCAGGACACAGTATTCAAACCATAGCTCAGACTGTAACTAAGTATCCTAAATTTTTATGATCTGTTTATAGTGCCATGTTTCTTGCATTTCATGCTTTTGGTGGTGGGTGATTTTGCTGTTCATGCAGACATGAAGTGTTTTCTAGGGTTTTCTAAGTGCACGAAGGCTGGAATGTGTTTTATGCAGAGGCTGTGCTTGTTAGAATCAGCGAACTAAAATGGACTGGAGTGGGTGAATTTAACTCTGATGACCATTATATCTATTACTGCGGGCAGGAATCCCTCAGAAGAAATGGAGTAGCCATCATGGTCAACAAAAGAGTTCGAAATGCAGTACTTGGATGCAATCTCAAAAACGACAGAATGATCTCTCTTTGTTTCCAAGGCAAACCATTCAGTATCACAGTAATCCAAGTTTTGCCCCAAGTAACGCTGAAGAAGCTGAAGTTGAACAGTTCTATGAAGACCTACAAGACCTTTTAGAACTAACACCCAAAAAAGATGTCCTTTTCATTATAGGGGACTGGAATGCAAAAGTAGGAAGTCAAGAAATACCTGGAGTAACAGGCAAATTTGGCCTTGGAATACGGAATAAAGCAGGGCAAAGACTAATAGAGTTTTGCCAAGAAAATGCACTGGTCATAGCAAACACCCTCTTCCAACAACACAAGAGAAGACTCTACACATGGACATCACCAGATGATCAAAACCGAAATCAGATTAATTATATTCTTTGCAGCCAAAGATGGAGAAGCTCTATACAGTCAACAAAAACAAGACCAGGAGCTGACTGTGGCTCAGATCATGAACTCCTTGTTGCCAAATTCAGACATAAATTGAAGAAAGTAGGGAAAACCACTAGACCATTCAGGTATGACCTAAATCAAATCCCTTATGATTATACAGTGGAAGTGAGAAATAGATTTAAGGGACTAGATCTGATAGATAGAGTACCTGATGAACTATGGACTGAGGTTCGTGACATTGTACAGGAGACAGGGATCAAGACCATCCCCATGGAAAAGAAATGCAAAAAAGCAAAATGGCTGTCTGAGGAGGCCTTACAAATAGCTGTGAAAAGAAGAGAAGCGAAACAAAGGAGAAAAGGAAAGATATAAGCATCTGAATGTAGAGTTCCAAAGAATAGCAAGAAGAGATAAGAAAGCCTTCCTCAGTGATCAATGAAAAGAAATAAAGGAAAACAACAGAATGGGAAAGACTAGAGATCTCTTCAAGAAAATTAGAGATACCAAGGGAACATTACATGCAAAGATGGGCTCGATAAAGGACAGAAATGGTATGGACCTAACAGAAGCAGAAGATATTAAGAAGAGGTGGCAAGAATACACAGAAGAACTGTACAAAAAAGATCTTCACAACCCAGATAATCACGATGGTGTGATCACTCACCTAGAGCCAGACATCCTGGAATGTGAAGTCAAGTGGGCCTTAGAAAGCATCACTATGAACAAAGCTAGTGGAGGTGATGGAATTCCAGTTGAGCTATTTCAAATCCTGAAAGATGATGCTGTGAAAGTGCTGCACTCAATATGCCAGCAAATTTGGAAAACTCAGCAGTGGCCACAGGACTGGAAAAGGTCAGGTTTAATTCCAATCCCAAAGAAAGGCAATGCCAAAGAATGCTCAAACTACCGCACAATTGCACTCATCTCACACACTAGTAAAGTAATGCTCAAAATTCTCCAAGCCAGGCTTCAGCAATACATGAACCGTGAACTTCCAGTTGTTCAAGCTGGTTTTAGAAAAGGCAGAGGAACCAGAGATCAAATTGCCAACATCCGCTGGATCATGGAAAAAGCAAGAGAGTTCCAGAAAAACATCTATTTCTGCTTTATGGACTATGCTAAAGCCTTTGACTGTGTGGATCACAATAAACTGTGGAAAATTCTTCAAGAGATGGGAATACCAGACCACCTGACCTGCCTCTTGAGAAATCTGTATGCAGGTCAGGAAGCAACAGTTAGAACTGGACATGGAACAACTGACTGGTTCCAAATAGGAAAAGGAGTACGTCAAGGCTATATATCGTCACCCTGCTTATTTAACTTCTATGCAGAGTACATCATGAAAAACGCTGGGCTGGAAGAAGCACAAGCTGGAATCAAGATTGCTGGGAGAAATATCAATAACCTCAGATATGCAGCTGACACCACCCTTATGGCAGAAAGTGAAGAGGAACTAAAAAGCCTCTTGATGAAGGTGAAAGAGGAGAGTGAAAAAGTTGGCTTAAAGCTCAACATTCAGAAAACGAAGATCATGGCATCTGGTCCCATCACTTCATGGCAAATAGATGGGGAAACAGTGGAAACAGTGTCAGACTTTATTTTGGGGGGCTCCAAAATCACTGCAGATGGTGACTGCAGCCATGAAATTAAAAGACACTTACTCCTTGGAAGAAAAGTTATGACCAACCTAGATAGCATATTGAAGAGCAGAGACATTACTTTGCCAACAAATGTCCGTCTAGTCAAGGCTATGGTTTTTCCTGTGGTCATGTATGGATGTGAGAGTTGGACTGTGAAGAAAGCTGAGTGCTAAAGAATTGATGCTTTTGAACTGTGGTGTTGGAGAAGACTCTTGAGAGTCCCTTGGACTGCAAGGAGATCCAACCAGTCCATTCTGAAGGAGATCAGTCCTGGATGTTCTTTGGAAGGAATGATGCTAAAGCTAAAACTCTAGTACTTTGGCCACCTCATGTGAAGAGTTGACTCATTGGAAAAGACTCTGATGCTGGGAGGGATTGGGGGCAGGAGGAGAAGTGGACGACAGAGGATGAGATGGCTGGATGGTATCACTGACTCGATGGACGTGAGTCTGAGTGAACTCTGGGAGTTGGTGATGGACAGGGAGGCCTGGTATGCTGTGATTCATGGGGTCGCAAAGAGTCGGACACAACTGAGTGACTGAACTGTGCTTGTTAGATAAGCTTCATTCGGGCACACATCATGGTGCTGTTGGCTGTGAGTTCAGTGATATTAAATAAGGTGTCTTTAAATAGAAACAGTTACTATGTATTAATAACTTTCTTTCTCAAGAAACATAAAAGAAACTATTGATCAGCTGACAAAAATGTTGTGACCAGAGGCACAAAGGAACCTGTTCTGTATTTCCTTTGGGACCATTGTTTCGGAATTCACTGGTTCAGTTTCCTGGAACCTATAGAACTACCACCAATCACTGAGTTGATTGTAGCTTACCTGTTCTAACTCCTGCAGTCATCAGTTATCCTATGAGGTAGATATTACTACAGTAAAATCCCACAATGATGCAAGAAAAGGGTTAAAAAATTTATTTGTTAAAGGTAAGATACCGTTGATATTAATACAATGATGTGGGAGTTGTAGCCCATTAGCCTGGAATTCCGCGGATCCTGGAATCCAGCGGCTCCATCGTTGTTGGTTCACTCCAGCTGTGGTCTGGCTGCCGCCATCTGGGGTGGTTACCTGATCTGGCTTCCACATCATTGGGGGTCACTCTCGACCTTGGCCATGGGGACTTCCAGAAGAGAAGACTGACATCCCTGATTCCAGTGGCCCTCACTTCCTCAGCCTTCTCTGGGGAGATTAAATAGGCAGCCACCTCCCCTTCATGGATGATGTTGCCTGCTGTTTACCTGGGCACTTGCCCTTCACTTCACTTGTCCGTCTTCTCAAAGATAATAATTTCAACCACCCATAATTGAGGTCTGGGGCTGCACAGAAAACAGGAGCAATTGCCAGTTGCTTTTATTCAGAATTGTATTATGTTAGGCTTGTTATCACTGGGTTTTACTCTGTTATCCCCATTTTACAGATGAGGGGGCAGAGGCCAGAGAGGCTCCACAGTGATCATCCACAGTCACGTTATTCTGTGTTGAGCTGAGCTTCTGGCCCATCTCCTCCTCTCTCCCCTCTCTTGTGTGTGCCAGCGGAGATTCAAGAGCTTTAGTATTAACTTAGAAAGCAAGGCAGGAATCGGTCTCTGCTGCCATTGCCAAATAAAACCTCTCTGGCTATTTCTGATGCTCTCTGCTTGGGAGAGGGGTGGGTTTTCTTTTTTTCTTCTTCTGTTCAAACAAAAGTAAAACTGTTCCAGGCCAAGTGGGTCGGGTCGTTTTGCAGTGGCCTTCAGATGGTACAAACTCCCTAGTGACCTCTCACCTTATGTTGCAGCCTCATTATGTTTTACTTCATCGCCCTGGCTGGAGCGCACAAGCGGGTGGTCGTCCAGCTCCGAGAGCAGCTAAACCTGGTAAGAAAGCTCCGGTCCCGGGAGTCAGGGCCAGGGATGTTTATGGCAGGACACGGAAAGGAATGGGGAGTTTCTCCCGGGGAGAGACTGGGATACTGCATCACCAATCCCCCAGAACTCTGCCTTCAGGCCTGGACTCCTGCAGCTCCATCCTCATACTGTGCTGGGATGCAGAGGTGAAGAAGGGAGACGACTGCTCAGAGGCTAAAGGAAAGAGATACATTCCGACTGCGATAACTGCTGTAAAGATGGCTAGATGAGCTAGTTAGAGGGTGCCTGGTGGACCATCTGCTGCTGAGATAGCAGCCATTTCAGCAGGAAGTGACGATGGAGCCAAGACTTGAATGATGAGAAGGAGCCAGTTATGGGAGGTCTTGGGTATGAGAGTAACAGGCAGAGACAACAGCGAGGTCTGGGCCCAGGAGGAAGGGCAGTCTGCACGGAGGGTGCATGATGGGAAAGGCAAGGCGAGCTTGAGTCACAGCACTGCCTGAGGGTGCTGGTGAGAAGTCTGGGTTTAATTCTGAGTGTGATAAGAAGCCACTGGAGGGTGTTGTCCAAGTCTGATGTTCATTTTTAAAAGAACATTTTTACAAGGCTGCTTTGTGGACCGGGGGCTGGGGTGGGGGGGTCTGGGGGACAAGATTAAAAAGACAGTTTGGAGGTCACTGGAGGTCCAGTAGTTTGGATCCTTGGCCTTGAATCTGATAGGTAATTTCTTGGGTTGAAATAATATTTGTTTCCAAATATATTGACTGTGCTGTTGAACCAATTTTTTTTTTTTTTTAGGAAAGTCGTGACAAGCGATATCTAATCCAGAAACTCACAGAAGCCCAGAGGGATCTGAGGAATCGGCTAGACTGACGGGGAAATGCTGCTGCCTGTGGCTTACAGGCTGGCCTGGTGACCTGCCAGCCTACAATATCCGTCGGGGATTTTAGCGGAAATTTTAAAATATATTTTTCTGGAGTTTGGGCCTTTCCTGAAAGTGGCTCCATATGTGCAGTTCCAGTGGCCGTGTTTACATTAACAGGTCCCTGCCCTTAGGGCATTAGTAAAGCAGGTTCAAAACCATGTCTTCTGCCTGTAACCCAGCAGCTCAGGGGCAACTTAACCAAAACACTGACTTTGAAGCTTTTCAACTGAAATTGAGGAGAGACCACTCATGTTTTTACAAGCTCACTTGTATCGTCTTTTAAAGTTAACTGTGGAAGTCATCAGTCCATGAGCCTGGGTTCGTTCTTTTGAACCAGGTTCTGGGGGTTTAGGCTGAGAGGTGTTCCCTTAAGAAGCAGTGACTCTTGTGAATGGTTCTGTATACTTAAAATGCAGAAACCCTGGAATCATGATGTTTGAAACAGGTGGTGGAGCCTGGAGAGGATGGTTATGTAATTTCAGCTATGTGGTAATATGTAATATGAGAGGAATACTGTATGACAGAGAAAAGCCCTTCCTGCCGTGTGAATAAGGAAGGCCCCGAGGGCCTTGGATTGAGCCCGTGATGGGGGAGCAGCCACAGCTTGGTAGCCTGGATTTCGTAGCTTCCTGGGCATGTTGCTACAGCCTCATTACTCAGGGGAAGCTGCTTTAAGGGCCTGGATAGTCACAACCTTCCATTCCCTTCTAGTCCTGGGTTTGGAGATTTGGCAGAGGGTTCTGTGCCATCAAGATTAAGAGGCAGAGTGCATCTCGCTCTGCCAAAGGCCACATCCCTTCCTGCACTGAGCTCTCTGAATGGCAATTCACGGTTCGGAGCCAGGCTGGAAGGGGCTGTTGAGTGTTTGAGTGTTGGGGGCACGTGGGCTGCAGCATCAGGCCAGCCTTTGGCGGTGTACCCAACTAGACCGAATGCTGGAGCTTTTAAATGTACGTATTCATAGTTTTAAAGGCTCTTGTTTTTCTTGTGCTTAAAATTTTTAATTTCATTTTACAAAACATGTAGATATCTCTTAAGACTTCTATTACCATAAAAACCTTATGCAATGAATACCTCAGTATAAACTTACCTGAAATTAATAGCTTTAAACCTTTTCACATAAGCCTTGATTATAGTTTAATCAGTTTTCATTCTAATACCTTCAGAATCTTTTCCAAAGTACTGTAGTTTTGTAATGGACTGTCTGTGCCCTACTTCTCGTGTTTTCCTTCCTTTCACTGGCTCGTTAAACCTTTCCTTGGGTTTGCCTCGCATTTAAAGGTGGGTGCAGGTTTTAGAAAGCTGCTGTTATGAAGACTATTTCCCACCCCCAGGACTCTCCCATTACTCAAAAATGATTCACTCCTTGCTCTTAGAAACAAAGCAAGCTCACCACAGTTAACACAAGTCTATCTACTTGTCCCTTTGCCAGACTTTTTTTTTTTTTGCTCTTCTACAGTTAGTATTCATACAGGGTATTTTTAAAAACTATAAAACTGATGAGCTTTTCAAGCTTTTCATACCTTTTTAAGGTTTATGAATATTTAAGTCTAATAACTAGTATGGAATTTTGAACAAATGAAAGTTCATTCCATCCTCACTTAAAAAATTCTAAATTGTTGGCATTTTTGCCTAAAGAATTTATATGTAGCGCATTCTTGCCTTCAGCATGCTTCTGAGAACAGTCAAGTATTCTGTGCAGCGTGTGTGTGTGTGTGTGTGTGTGTGTTGGAAGCTCTGTTTTCTTTCCTGTTATTATACTGAAATATGCTAATATATTCATCTTAGGTAAATGCTGCTAATTTGCATACTTTGTACTTGAATATTTTTTTATATTTTGATAATTTTAATAACTGCAGGAGATGTCTGTATAATTGTTAAAGTGCAGCTCTCTCTAACAAATGTGCATTAAAACTACTGATTAAACTGTATCTTGAAGGTTTTAAAATGTGATTGTGTGTGGTTGGAGGGGTCTTGTCAGCAATCTAGTGACCATAGAAAACTATAACAGTTTGTAATGTTACTCTTTGCCTTTTCCTAGAATCAGAGAGAAGAAAGATTTAATTTTAGAAAGTCATCAAATGAGTGCAATTAAGACTCTATTTTAAGCCAAGGAGGTATGTGTGTGTGTGTGTGTGTTTTAAACTTAAAAGAAATAGTTATTTCAAGCATTCCCTATCCCACCTCCCAGAGGAATTTTATTCTCCCAGAAAATTATATAATATATATTCAAGCAAATATGTATCTGTAGTTGTATGCATGATATTTATTTATTTCTGAGCTTCTCCTTTTTTCCTCCTTAATAATATCTTGAAGAACATGGCATTCTTCCATATGCCACTGTATACTTTCATAATCATTTACCAGTGCTGGATACTTAGTTTTCAGTCACTACCCCCTCCCTGACCCCACACACCTCATTATAAACACTGGGAATTGGAATTTTGAAAGTCCATGCAAACATTTCTCTTTTCTTTGTTCTACCCCATTCGGCTTCAGGTTCTTTTTTTTTTTTTTTTTTTTAACATATAATGCATTTATTAAGAGTTCAATATTATTTTTTTCTTTTTTTAATTTTTAATTGGAGGATAGTTTCTTTACACTGCTGTGTCGGTTTCTGCCATTAAACAACGTGAATCAACCATAAGTGTATATATATCCCCCGACCTTAAAACATCCCTTCCAACCCCCCACCCCAGCTTCAGGTTCTTGTTCTTTATCAAGACAGCCTTGCACTTCCTTGCAATCACAAAATATTCTCATAGAGAAGAATCCAGTTACACAGGTCTTTAATTTGTATTAACTCTGTTAGCAAAGTAAATTTCTGCAGCTACATGTCTGATTGCAGATACTCACTTGAGTAAGTATTGGAGAGGGCTTTCCTGGAGGCTCAGTCAGTAAAGAATCTGCCTGCAATGCGGGAGACCTGGGTTTGATACCTGGGTTGGGAAGATGCCCTGGAGAAGGGCATGGCAACCCACTCCAGTAGTCTTGCCTAGAGAATCCCCATAGTCAGGAGCCTGGCGGGCTACATACAGTTCATGGGGTTGCAAGAGTTGGATACGACTGAGAGACTAATAAGAGCAGAGCAGAAGAAAGGAATTAAAGGGATGGCACAGCAAGGTCTGATCTCTAGGAAGATAGAACTTTTTAATGTGTCTTCTTTATATAGGGTGTTACTTTATTAGTAAATTTCATTTGGTATATTTTCTTTCCAAAACATGGGATGTGCTTGGGACTATAGAGTGGCTTTCTAACTTGCTTAGTTGCATAAGTTTTTACAGGTTTCCTTACCTTTCTGGGATAAAGTACCCTCATTTTTTTTTTAGTACCCTCATTTTTAAAATGAAAAAATAATTGAATTCACTTTTATTTTTGAGGATTGAATTAGGGAATAATAATAAACTGTGGAAAATTCTTCAAGAGATGGGAATACCAGACCACCTGACCTGCCTCTTGAGAAACCTATATGCAGGTCAGGAAGCAACAGTTAGAACTGGACATGGAACAACAGACTGGTTCCAAATAGGAAAAGAAGTATGTCAAGGCTGTATATTGTCACCCTGCTTATTTAACTTATATGCAGAGTACATCATGAGAAACGCTGGGCTGGAAGAAGCACAAGCTGGAATCAAGATTGCTGGGAGAAATATCAATAACCTCAGATATGCAGATGACACCACCCTTATGGCAGAAAGTGAAGAGGAACTAAAAAAAAAAAAAGCCTCTTGATGAAAGTGAAAGAGGAGAGTGAAAAAGTTGGCTTAAAGCTCAACATTCAAAAAACTAAGATCATGGCATCTGGTCCCAACACTTCATGGGAAATAGATGGGGAAACAGCGGAAACAGTGTCAGACTTTACTTTCGGGGGCTCCAAAATCACTGCAGATGGTGATTGCAGCCATGAAATTAAAAGACGCTTACTCCTTGGAAGGAAAGTTATGACCAACCTAGATAGCATGTTAAAAAGCAGAGACATTACTTTGCCAACAAAGGTCCATCTAGTCAAGGCTATGGTTTTTCCAGTGGTCATGCATATGGATGTGAGAGTTGAAGCGTGAAGAAAGCTGAGCGCCAAAGAATTGATGCTTTTGAACTGTGGTGTTGGAGAAGACTCTTGAGAGTCCCTTGGACTGCAAGGAGATCCAACCAGTCCATTCTAAAGGAGATCAGTCCTGGGTGTTCTTCGGAAGGACTGATGCTGAAGCTGAAACTCCAATACTTTGGCCACCTCATGTGAAGAGTTGACTCACTGGAAAAGACTCTGATGCTGGGAGGGATTGGGGGCAGGAGAAAAAGGGGATGACAAAGGATGAGATGGCTGGATAGCATCACCGACTCAATGGACATGAGTTTGAGTGAACTCTGGGAGTTGGTGGTGGCCAGGGAGGCCTGGCGTGCTGTGATTCATGGGGTCTCAAAGAGTTGGACACAACTAAGCGACTGAACCGAATGAAGCCTTTTCATTATGAAATTTTGTTTTTTCATTACAAAAATACTTGTTTATTATAGAAATTTGAAAGCTATAGAGAAAAAAGAAATGAACCATGTATAAGCAACATTTATGGACGTCCACTGTTAACCTTGGCAAAATGCCTCGTAAGGTAGAAAGAACAGAGTGAGGGATGGAGGACAAGAACAAAAGGAAGAAAAATAAAAATTCTCATTTCTTTTTCATAAGTGTTGTGTCACTTTATCCAAAGTTCTTTATAAGCATTTCAGTGGGCTACATAACATCATACAGATGGGCCACGAGTTTCTTTTTACATTCTGTTGCAGCTCAACATTCATTTTGTTTCCAAATGTCCCTGATAACAAATAACGAAGACACAAAAATCTTTGTCAACATTTTTTTCTTTTTTTTTTTTTCTTTTTTTTGAGACAGAGACCTGGAAATGGGATTACAGCCAAGGTTTAGAACATTGCAAGGCTTTTGAGAGCAAGGTTTACTTTCAGGAGCTTTACGTGAGAATGTTACACACCTTCACTTTCACCAAGTATTAGGAGTTAAAAATCTGGACTATCCTCGTGGTCCAGTGGTTAAGAGTCTGCCTGCCAATGCAGGGGATTCAGGTTCAATCCCTAGTCTGGGAGGATCCCACATGCCACACTCAGAGCAGCTAACCCATGCACTGCAGTTACTGAGCCTGTGCCCTAGAGCCTGTGCTCCACAAGAGAAGCCACTGCAGCTGGAGAATAGCCCCCTCTTGCTGCCAACTAGAGAAAGCCGGTGAGCAGCAACGAAGACCCAGTGCAGTCAGAAATGGTATGTAACAGTCAATTACAATTTTAAATCATTGCAGTGTTGTTAGGGAAATTAAAATGGAGGAAGTTCTGTTCAGGCTTCAGAAGCAGGAGAGCAGGCCTCTGACCTGCTTCTAATCTGCCTGGACACTGCCCAGATTCTATGCCTGCCTGCCAGCACAGCAAGTCAGGCAGCACTTTAGATAAAAAAGGAGTGGGTCTTGGAATTCTTGAGTCACCAGAGGTCTAGCCAACCCCTCAGGGTCTAACAAAATCCTATGGCTTATAGGGTAAAACAAACAGCATTGTAAAGAGGTGAAAGTAAAACCAGAGCTGCATTTTTGCATGCAAACAGATAATGATAACTATTTGCGGCCTGGGATTATAAGCAGGAGCCCCTGAAACTGCAATCTGAAGCCTCACCCTTGGGACGGATGCACAGCCCGGTATCTTTTCCCAATCGAGACTCCAGATTGCTGTTAACAAGAAACTTCCCAGCACTGTTCAAGTCTGGATGTAGGCTGGCCCAATTTGACGATGTACGTACTGTTAACTTCTCTCTATTGTTCCTATTTTTTTTTCTTTTAATGACTGTATATTGAAATTAAGTCAAATCTATTAAAAATTGAAATTGTTTATGTATGTAACAAGTGGTTTCTTGTATAAATGAATCCTTCAAAACTAAGAGGAAAGTAAAACTTTCAGCAAAACATAAATTGGTGCTGTGAGCAGGATTCGTGAAACAAAATGCCGCTCAAGAAGAAAGAGGTTAAAACTAATCAAGTTTTTATTTCTGGATGGGAAGATTTGCCTTATTACTCGTTAGCTACTGAATGGAGCATATGCACTGGATTGTGTAAGAAACGGGACCTCAAATTAAAGCGAGCTGAACCTTTAGTAGTTACTGAACGTTTGTGGCTCTTGCTAACTGAGAAAGGACAAGAATATACCACACTGGTAGGAGAAGCTGAATCCTCTCTGCCTACCATAAGGTGCATGGAGCTAAATTAAAATTAGTGAAGAGAAGTTAAAATTGGAGAGAGTTATGCAATTTGCAAGGACGATTATCCATGTTACAATGTCAAAATTACATTTTAGCTGACCAAGTCTCCACTTTAAAGTCAGTAGCCAAAAAAGCCGCTATAAAGTTTGCACAAGCTAAATATTGAAATTGGTACAGCCAGGTTAACAAAAAGAAAGTTTATCTGGCAATAGCTAAAACAAGAGTAGCCTGGGACCTTAATGCTTGAGATGGAAGATTAATCCTTCCAAAATTCAGGGACCTGCCCAGACTCTAATTTGGGGGGAATACAATGGGCTAAAGGACATAAAGAGATTTTACCTAAGGCTAAACAAAAGATAATGGAATTTCAAACTTCTGAGACAAAAGGCACAAAAATGCATAAAGGATATTTGGCTTCTGGTGACAGCATATTCCACATTTGGGCCAGATACTGAGTCCACTTTACAGAGTAACTCCATGTGAAGAAACTTTTACAGAAAGAAAATGTAAATGAGGTAAGAGCTTTTAGATAAACTCTATTAGGAATAATTATGCTTGGGCAATGTGTACCTAAAATAGTTTCTCCAGATTTGGTAACTTTAATTTCTAGGCTTGTGCTAAATCACGTTAAATGATGGAAGTTTATTAAATAATTAGGCCATTTCCAAATAAAATGCTAAAATAATTACTAAAAACTGGTTTCTATTTATAGAAAAAAGGTTTAGAACTATTAGTGAATATGTTTGGTACCATCCTGAGATGTTCTCTATAAGAAAGCAAGTATTTTTAGAAATTATCACTGGCATTTTAGGTTCACCAATGTACAGAATGCTAATCTAAAGGAGAGTTCATGGTTGCTTAAGGAAAGTAGAATGTGTGTTTCTAGTAAAGTATGAGGAATGGAATTGCAGTATGTTAAGGGAAAGGAAAGGTCTGACTTACAGGTATCTGTTTCTGAATGGGAAAATAAAGTTATGGATACAGAAAATATTCAAAGGTAAATATAGAACAGATCACTTAAAGGGTAAATAAACTTAAGTCTATTATCAAAGGCACTTCAGCATCCCAGGGAAACTTCTACCATGCATAAAACTGTTTTCTCAGGGTCCACTTTACACAAACCTTTCTTATCATAAAAATCTGTATGTCCAGATAAAATGTTATCAGTCATAATTCTAGTTTTTGTATTAAATGTTACATGTCACAGCAGTAACCAAGTTACTTTGTCAATTGCAATATAATCAGATTTTAAAGTTTCCTTCTTAAGCCATTTGTCATATGGATAGCTCATGCTTCCACTCTGATGCCTTTGTGAAAAAAGATGCTATCACCTGGTCAAGATTTACAGAAAGGACCTAAGAGTACATTAAAATTAACTAGATAAACCAATTTTGTTATTAACAGTAAGCTATTATCCAACTAGAAGTTGGCTTTCTCTCTCTGTTAAGATGATAACAAAGTTTTCTTGGAATGTGGCTTCTGATAACAGAGTATGTGAATGTCTTTGCCTTTAAGTGATTTACATTTGTTTTTAAAGGGTTTTGTTACTTTGGTAAAGTAAATATTATTTCACAGTCATCTGTGAAGGTTGTGGCACACATAAATAAAACTCATTCTGCTTCTACAAAAAATTAACCCCTCATTGTCAGACTTTTGCTATCCTGATGTCCTTAGGACAAGGCACAGTCTACTTCTCAATCAAAGAATGTGAAATAGCTATTTAAAATAGCTATAAATCAAACAGTCTAGGCTATAGGAAATCCAAGATGGCCACTTGGCTTTTCCCAGTCCCCTTACAAACCTCACTTTTTATTTGATGGGATAAAGTCTCCCTTGGCTGCAGGGTTAATACCCTTACACACACAAACACATACAGACAAATTTTATGTTTCACTGAATATTAAATTCTGGTTTTGTTAATTGAGATGTTGACCAAGACTAACTTATAGACAGAGTACATCATGAGAAACGCTGGGCTGGATGAAGCACAAGCTGGAATCAAGACTGCCAAGAGAAATTTCAATAACCTCAGATATGCAGATGACACCACCCTTATGGCAGAAAGTGAAGAAGAAACAAAGAGCCTCTTGATGAAGGTGAAAGAGGAGAGTAAAAAAGTTGGCTTAAAGCTCAACATTCAGAAAACAAAGAATATGGCATCCAGTCCCATCACTTTATGGCAAATAGATGGGGTAACAGTGGAAACAGTGGCAGATTTTATTCTAGGGGGCTCCAAAATCACTGCAGATGGTGACTGCAGCCATGAAATTAAAAGACACTTACTCCTTGGAAGGAAAGTTATGACCAACCTAGATAGCATATTAAAAAGCAGAGATGTTACTTTGCCAACAAAGGTCCATCTAATCAAGGCTATGGTTTTTCCAGTGGTCATGTATGGATGTGAGAGTTGGAGCGTGAAGAAAGCTGAGCGCTGAAGAATTGATGCTTTTGACCTGTTGGAGAAGACTCTTGAGAGTCCCTTGGACTGCAAGGAGATCCAACCAGTCCATCCTAAAGGAAATCAGTCCTGAATATTCATTGGAAGGACGGATACTGAAGTTGAAACTCCAAAACTTTGGCCACCTGATGTGAAGAGCTGACTCCTTTGAAAAGACCCTGATGCTGGGAAAGATTGAAGGTGGGAAGAGAATGGGATGACAGAGGATGAGATGATGGATGGCATCACTGACTCAATGGGCATGAGTTTGAGTAAACTCCAGGAATTGGTGATGGACAGGGAGGCCTGGCATGCTGCAGTCCATGGGGTTGCAAAGAGTTGGACACGACTGAGCGACTGAACTGAACTGAACTTCCCAGATAGTTCCTTACTATTATGTTTATTGCTAAAAAGTTAACTGAATTATTCTAAAGCTTATTTCAGTGATCTATACTTGGAGAGATTAGATAGCCCATTAGCTACAACCAGGGATCATAAAATTACACGTATCTATCAATGAACTGTATGGTAATTGGAGTTTATGGGAAAAACAACAAAACAGTAACCTTGGGTTTCTGGAATAGGAAATTTCCAGAGGCTGAAAAAATTATAAGAGTAATCAATTTGCTGAATTATATGCATTATGTGTGTGTGTGTGTTAGTCACTCAGTCATGCCCAACTCTTTGTGACCCCATGGACTAGCCCACCAGGCTCCTCTGCCCATAGAATTCTCCAGGCAACAATACTGGAGTGGCTTACCATTTTCTACTCCAAAGTATCTTCCCGACCCAGGGATCAAACCCATGTCTCTCATGACTCCTGCATTGGCAGGTGGGTTCTTTATCACTGTGCCACCTATTACAAAGGAACAAACACAAATCCAAGCAGAAGTCGATCCAGACTCCTGCGACATAAAAGGTTTGACTTTGTGGGTACACAAAAAATGTAGCCACCTGGGAGGAAACGCAAAGTACAGGTGGGCTCAGGACTGAGCTATTTCCTTAACTATGGATGTCATTAAAACTGTTGCTTTAGTGTCCAGCTTGTCAACATATTAAGCACAGAAGCTTGCCCTGTCTGATGCTTTGCGACCCCATGGACAGTCCATGTAATTCTCCAGGCCAGAATACTGGAGTGGGTAGCCTTTCACTTCTCCAGGGGAATCTTTCCAACCCAGGGATTGAACCCAGGTCTCCTGCATTGCAGGCAGATTCTTTACCAGCTGAGCCACAAGGGAAGCCCAAGAATAGTTGAGTGTGTAGCCTATCCCTTCTCCAGCGGATCTTCCTGACCCAGGAATCAAACCAGGGTCTCCTGCATTGCAGGTGGATTCTTTACCAACTGAGCTATCAGGGAAGCCCAGAATCTTGCCACAGCTAGTCAAAGGACAATTGGCATGTGGCAAGCTGCCTAGGAAAATATGACAAATTGATTATATTCATCCATTAATTTGAAACAAAGGATGCCAATATGTGAGTACTGCTGTGGACACGTATTCTGGATACTTAGTGCCCATTCTCTTCAGAAAAGCCAGATCTGATCAGACTAATACTATTAAAACATTGAAGATAACTAATATGATGTTCCACTTCAAAGTCCGAGTGACAATGGGTCACATTTTAAAGCTAAGTTAATACAAGAGTTTACCCCAGAACATAATGTACAATGGACCTTTCATATTCCTTATCTCAAGCTGCTGTTTGAGAGAATGAATGGTCTGCTTAAACAGCAATTAATAATTTGGAAAGGACTCTTAAAAACTGGAGAACTATTCTTTAATACTGTCCTGAATATTTCAAATAACAGACCTACAGGAGAATCAGAAATTTCTTTGATGAGAATGACTATGCCAAATTTACAAATTCATAACATCAACTTCCATCTTTAAACAACTGAGTATTGGGAAATTAGCCCAGGGGCACTAGCTCCTTTCGGAGCTCCTCCTGAGGCTGCTGGACTGAATTTGTACTCTGTATCTGAACACAGACTTACTAAAAGATCGATATGTACTGTTTCAACTGGTATTGGAATTAAAATGCCTTCTGGACACTTTGGATTAATCAAAGAATACTCCAGTTTAGCATTAAAAGGGATCTGTGTTTGTGGGGAAGTTATAGACCCAGACTACCAAGGAGAAATCAAGTAATTCTACAAAATCAAGGAAAAGATAATTATTTATTAATAAACGACTGAATTGCCAAATTGCTGATTCATCCGTGTGTAACTGACAAAGTACAAAAAGGAGAACCTCCCACCTAATTAACAGATAGAGGTGATGGAGTGTTTGGATCCACAAATGAAATACATGCAATTGGAGCTAAAGTCTGGGTGAAGGAGGCTAACGGTCCTCCCATACCTACTGATGTCACTGTGCAGGGGAAGGATAATACCATATTAGTAATGATCACCAGACAGGAAAAATGGAAATACGTGCCATTAACTCACTGTCATTCTTGCGAATAGATTTTTCTTGGAAGTTTGACCATAATGTGGATTGTCATCCATGCCTCAACCCCTGGCCATTGGAAATCATCAGAGAACCTTCAGCTAGAGAAATGTGAAACAGATCTGAACTCAAGATAATTTCACCTGCCCTGCAAACAAGTTCTGGCCTTTCTTAACTTTGACTTTCTATGGATAAAATTTATCTGTCTGCTAGATTATACCAGCTTCATGTGTTACCCATTGTATTTGGGGAAGAGTATTGATTACCACATTTTACTGGAAATTATTTGGACTTGAATAATCATACCCACTTACTGATACAACTGTGGAAAGGCTACCAAAGGACTGCTATGTGGACCAACATCTGGCATTTGGGAATCCTGCTTATTGGAGAACTCTATTAACTATTGTGAATGGACTATCTTCCCTAAATCCTGAAGTATGTTTTTCAGATTGCCCTCAATTTGTATGTAGTGTAACCCATTATGTAGAAACAATTTCCATCTATCAGTTAGGAACCCCTTTTTCCAGATGCCTAACACATATTAATCATTTATATTGGAGGGGGACCACCTATTACTTTCCCCATGAGAACTCAGGTATTGTGGACTCGAATGTTATTCCATATTCTTTCTGTTCCCAATATTAGCTTTCCCTTAGAACCCTTATGAAAGATTTTGCAAGGAACCAAAGAGTTATACGGGCTTCCCTTGTGGCTCAGCTGGTAAAGGATCCACCTGCAATGCGGGAGACCTGGGTTTGATCCCTGGGTTGGGAAGATCTCCTGGAGAAGGGAAAGCTACCCACTCCAATATTCTGGCCTGGAGAATTCCATGCACTGTATACATACATATATAGTCCATGGGGTTTCAGCCATGAAATTAAAAGATGCTTGCTCCTTGGAAGAAAAGTTATGATCAACCTAGACAGCATATTAAAAAGCAGAGACATTACTTTGCCAACGAAGGTCCATCTAGTCAAAGCTATGGTTTTTCCAGTAGTCATGTATGGATGTGAGAGTTGGACTGTGAAGAAAGCTGAGCGCCAAAGAATTGACACTTTTTGAACTGTGGTGTTGGAGAAGACTCTTTAGAGTCCCCTGGACTGCAAGGAGATCCAACCAGTCAATCCTAAAGGAAATCAGTCCTGAATATTCATTGGAAGGACTGATACTGAAGCTGAAACTCCAATACTTTGGCCACCTGATGCAAAGAGCTGACTCCTTTGAAAAGACCCTGATGCTGGGAAAGATTGAAGGTGGGAGGAGAAAGGGACGACAGGATGAGATGGTTGGATGGCATCACCGACTCAATGGACATAAGTTTGAGTAAACTCCAGGAACTGGTGATGGACAGGGAGGCCTGGCGTGCTGCAGTTCATGGGATCACAAAGAGTTGGACACGACTGAGTCACTGAACTGAACTGAAAGAGTTACAAAATTTCATAGATACAGGTAATCAGACCTTGATAGAACATTCTGTTGTTACTACTATTGCTACCAATAAGTTAATGGATGTAGGAGTTGATGTACCAAAATATACTTCTCATTCATGGTGGAACTTCTTCTTTACTAAGTCCCCTACTGCTCAAAAAGTATTTCCTGTATTGCTTAACCCATTACTTGTTTCTTTGATCACTTTATTTCTATTGACTATCTGGAATTGTTATGTGACTTATAGAATGAAGAAGCCTACTTGTGTTATCTTGCCTTATTCCTATGCATTTCAGCCTAAACAATCCTGAGCCCAGCTTTTAGGGAAAGTAAAATGAAGGAAGTCTTGTTCAGGCTTCAGAAGCAGGAGAGCAGGCCTCTGATCTGCTTTGGACGAGCCTTGACACCACCCAGACTCTGTGTGTGTAAGCACAGCAAGTCAGGCAGCACTTTAGATAAGAAAAGGAGTGGGTCTTAGAATTCTTGAGCCCCTGGAGATCTGGCCAACCCCGCAGGGTCAACGAAATCCTATGGCTCACAAAGTGAAACAAACAGCATTGTAAAAAGGTGAAAGTGAAAACAGAGCTGCATTTCTTCATGCAAACTGTTAATGATACCAGTCTGCAGTCTAGGATTATAAACAAGAGCTCCTGAAACTGCAATATGAAGTCTCACCCTTGGGGTGGATACACAGCCCAGGACCCTTTCCCAGTAGAGACTCCAGATTGCTGTTAACAAGGGACTTCCAGCCTGTTCAAGTCTAAATGTAGACTAGATGTAGTCTAGATGTAGACACCACCAATTTGGTGGTGTATGTGTTGTTAATTCTCTCTATTGTTTCTATTTCTCTTCTTTTAATTACTGTATGTTGAAATTGTCAAATAATCTTTCATAAAAATTTGAAATTGTTTATGTATGTAATACCATGTGGTTTCTTGTGTTAATGAGTCCTTCCAACCTGAAAGTAAAACTTTCAGCAAAAAAGTGCGTTAAATTTTAAAACAACTAGCAACATTATTTTACAATAGCAGTCTATCTTAAATATGGATAAAAGTGATGGATAAAAGATATATAATCCAAAAATGTAAAGTAAAAAATGAAAGTCACCTTCTCACAATTTCAACTCTGAAGTTACCATTATTAAACATGCCTCCACACATACACAGCCTCCTGAACAGCGATTTGTTACAATTAATGAGTCTGCCCTGACAGACTGGATACAGACTCAAAAGTATGGAATATGTTGCTAAATCTACTCATCCCAACCTTCCCCTCAAGGAGACCCACACTGGATCCCTGGCTGGGGAAGATCCCCTGGAGAAGTGAATCGCTACCTACTCCAATATTCTTGCCTGGAGAATTCTATGGACAGAGGAGCCTGGCACACTACAGCCCATGGGGGTCACAAAGTGTCCCGCACAACTGAGGGACTAACACACTCTCTCACTAACAGTAAAGGACAAATAAGGATAGCAATAATAAATGTTCTTTGTAGAAAATCTAAAAATAAAGAAAAGGAGTAGGAAGAAATTTAGTTTGTCAATCCCAATAACTAGAGTCAACACTTTTCACGTGGTGAATTGAATTTCAGACTGTAATTTCTACTATTTTAAAGAGCCTACAGATAGAAATTTCCTGTATTGGCAAAGCACAAAATACAATGGCTATGCCGGTAAACAATTCCCTCATTGTCCTTTTCCTCAGGAATTGAGGTGAGTAATATTTTACCTGTTTGGATTTTTGAAAGAGCAAGTTAGCATTCTCGTCTCTATGGCAACTCTTTACGTAGTGATTGATAGCGACCGCATCCACTAGAGTCTTTTCATTTGAC
This sequence comes from Bos grunniens, assembly GCF_055505025.1. Lineage (NCBI taxonomy): Eukaryota > Metazoa > Chordata > Mammalia > Artiodactyla > Bovidae > Bos > Bos grunniens. The sequence continues at coordinate 25,868,486 of NC_141189.1, forward strand.
ATTTCCAACCAATCGAGTGGAAGCGGGGGATTAGGGGCGTTTCCACCGGTGCGAGAGCCAACCGCATCTGCCTTCCGTAGGCCGTGCGTCATCAGTCTACGCCAAGGGTACCGTTGACCCCCTCCGTTTAAGGAGAAGTAGTGCTGCTTCCGCGGCAATGAGTTGTGCCCGGGCGTTGGCGGCTTGCTGCCTGTGGCGGCTGCGCACAGGCGCCCTGCAGCCCCTCTCAGGTAAAGGGGAAGCCTGAGCGCGACTGCGCGCGGGGCTGAGGAGCCCAGGAATTTTCGCCTTAGGCTTAGGTCGTAGAGGTCACGGGGGGCAGACGTTCATACGTCACAGGGCTGCGACGGAGGGCGACTGCGCGGCTGGAAAAGCGGCGCGAGGCCTGCAGTCGGCCGCGGAGCCCGCCGGACGGAAAGGGGGTGGGTTTTCCTCAGTTTTCTGGCGAGCCCATTCGGCGTCCGTGCGTTTGGGAGATGACGCAATTTCGCGCCTTTTCTGTGACGTCACTGCAGGTGTGGTAGGCGTTCCGAATTGAGGAGAGTTGGCAACCTTGAAAGTTTAGTTTCCTAGGGCGGGGGTGGGGGGGGGTGGTCCTCGTAGCTTTCGCTTATGACCTTGTAGGTGGCCCTACGACCGGCAGAGTGGGTTTCCTCCCGTACGCCCGCCCCACTCCGGAGCCGGTTAGAAACGCAGATTCTCAGATCGCTTCTCTAACCTACCGGATCTTAACAAGACCTTGGAATGACTCGTGTGCATTTGCAAGTTAGAGAAGCACCGGAATGTTGGAAGGAGCATCGAATTGGAGTAGGGAGACTTGGGCTTAGATTCTGACTCGTCTTTTCCTCATTTATCTGAGCTGCCTCAGAAAATTGTGAGGTCATTTTCTCAAAGTTAAACCATGCGTGTACCACCTTCAGGATTTTTGCTTAATAACTGTACCATTGATATTTTACCACTGATATTACTAGAGTTTTTTTTTTTTTTTTTCCCTAGACCATATTCCTTTTTAAAATCAAAACACTGGAAACTAGATCCCTAGGTAAACGGAAAACCAATATTTCTTGTCCCAAGAAAAAAATCATAAAAGTACGCTGAAAACAAGTTATTGTATTAGATACTGTTGTCTACCAAGGTTTGAACTCAAGCCCATCTTTTTTCTCGAAAGAAAGGAAAATTAACAAGTGTTAGGAAGATTTTAAGATATGTCAGCTGTAAACTGAGACAGTCTCCTTGATAAAATCAAAAGAGTTGGAAGAGAATCAGTTAAGTTGCTCAGTCGTGTGTGCGACTCTTTGCGACCCCATGGACTGCAGCACACCAGGCTTCCCCTGTCCATCACCAACTCCGGGAGATTGCTTAGACTCATGTCCATTGAGTCAGTGATGTTATCCAATCATCTCATCCTCTGTCGTCCCCTTCTGCCTTCAGTCTTTCCCAGCGTCAGGGTCCTTTCCAGTGAATCAGTTCTTCACATCATGTGGCCAAAGTATTGTGTAGTTTCAGCTTCAGCATCTGTCCTTCCAATGAATATTCACTACTGATCTCCTTTAGGATGGACTGGTTGGATCTCCTTGCAGTCCAAGGGACTCTCAAGAGTCTTCTCCAACACCACAGTTCAAAAGCATCAATTCCTCAGCGCTCAGCTTTCTTTATGGTCCAACTCTCACATCCATACATGACCACTGGAAGAACCATACCTTGGACTAGACGGACCTTTGTTGGCAGGGTAACTTCTCTGCTTTTTAATATGCTGTCTAGGTTGGTCATAGCTTTCCTTCCAAGGAGCAAGTGTCTTTTAATTTCATGGCTGCAGTCACCATCTGCAGTGATTTTGGAGCCCATGAAAATAAAGTCTTTCAGTGTTTCCATTGTTTCCACATCTGTTTGCCATGAAGTGATGGGACCAGAAACCATGATCTTAGTTTTCTGAATGTTGAGTTTTAAGCCAGCTTTTTCACTCTTCTCTTTCACTTTCATCAAGAGGCTCTTTAGTTCTTTGCTTTCTGCCATAAGGGTGGTGTCGTCTGTGTATCTGAGTTTATTGATATTTCTCCTGGCAATCTTGATTCCAGCTTGTGCTTCATCCATCCTGGCATTTCACATAATGTACTCTGCATTTAAGTTAAATGAGCAGAGTGACAATATACAGCCTTGACATACGTCTTTCCCAATTTGGAACCAGTCTGTTATTCCATGTCCAGTTGTAACCGTTGCTTCTTGACCTGCATATAGGTTTCTATATGTGTATGGAAGAGAATCATAGCAACTTAAGATCTTTTCACATACAAATTGAAATCTCATAGGTGTCATCACTGGTATATGTTTCACATTTTAGGAAATCACAAATAGAAAATGATGCACTTGAGAGCTTTTAGCACTGGGCCTCAATTTTATTATTTCTCAGTTTTAAAGTGTGTGACAATGCAGGCACAACTCAGGATTGTTGAAGATGAATTTTAATGCTCCTTCATTCTTTTTCACTTGTAGTTACTTGTGTCCTGTATCTTTTTATCTTTATGATAACTCAGTAAGACAGATATTATTATTGTGTTTCCCCAAAAAAGAAAATAACCAGATTGTTCCCAATTTTATATGTAAGAAATGGCAATTCGGAATTGTCAAAAGTCTGTGTTAGAGACAAGATAGGTATTTTCTGATTCTAGTTCTGTGCCCTGTCTATGGTCCATCTCATACTTTTTTTTTCCCATTATAATTTATTACTAGATATTGAATATAGTTTCCTGTGCTATATAGTAGGACCTTGTTTATCTATTCTTTTTGGTGTGGACCATTTTTTACATCTTTATTGAATTTGTTGCAATATTGTTTCTGTCTTATGTTTTGGTTTTTGGCGGAAGGAATGTGAGATCTTAAATCCCTGACCAGAGTTCAAACCCACACCCCTGCACTGGAAGGCAGAGTTTTAACCACTGGCCCACCAGGGAAGGCCCTTATCTATTTTATAGAGAGTAGCTTGTATCTGTTAATTCCAGATTCCTAATTTATCCTTCCCCCACCCCATCTCCCCTTTGGTAACCAAAAGTTTGTTTTCTACGTGAGTCTGTTTCTTAAATAAGTTCTTTTGTAAATTTCTTAGTTCTCATTTTAGATTCCACACATAAGTGGTATCACCTGGTATTTGTGTTTCTCTGCCTTCATTTAGTATGATAATCTCTAGATCCATGCATGTTGCTGCAAATGGCATTATTTCACTCTTTAGGAGTGAGCAGTGTTCCATTGTGTGTGTGTGTGTGTGTGTGTGAGTGTGTGTAGACAGACCACATCTTCTTTGTCCATTCATCTGTCAGTGGACGTTTAGTTTGCTTCCATCTCTTGCCTGTTGTGAATAGTCTGCTATGAGCATTGGGGTGCGTGTGTCTTTTCCAGTTATAGTTTTGTCCAGGTATATGCCCAGAAGTGGTATTACTGGATCATATGGCAACTGTTTTTAGTTTTTTGAGGAACCAGCATACTGTTCTCCATAGTGGCTCCACCAGTTTACATTCTTAACCAACAATGTACCAGGGTTCCCTTTTTTCCACACCCTCTCCAGCATTTGTTATTTGTAGACTTTTTATTGATGGCCATTCTGACTGACTGGTGTGAGGTAGTACCTCATTGTAGTTTTGATTTGCGTTTTTCTAATTAGCAGTGTTGAGCGTCTTTTCATGTGTCTATTGGCTATTTGTAGATCTTCTTCAGATAAATGTCTATTTAGATCTACCTGTTTTTTTTAGTGGGTTGTTTGGGTTTTTTTTGTGTGTGTGTGGTTTTTTTGAGTTGTATGAATTGTTGGTATAATTTGGAAATTAAGCCCTTGTTGGCTGCATTGTTTGCAAATATTTTCTGTCTGAAGGTTGTCTTTGCATTTTCCTTTGCTGTGCAAAAGCTTATAAGTTTGATTAGGTCCTATTTGTTTTTGCTTTCATTTCTATTGCCTTGGGAGACTGATCTAAGAAAACATTGGTACTGTTTATATCAGAGAATGTTTTGCCTATTTTCTCTTTTATGAGTTTTGTGGTGTCCTGTCTTATTTATTTATAACTTACATTTTGAGTTATTTTTGTGTATGCTATGAGAGCATGTTCTAACTTGATTTATATGTGGCTGTCCAGCTTTCCCAACACCACTTGCTGGAGAGACTGTTTTTTTCTCATTGTCTAGTCTTGCCTCCTTTATCAAAGATTAACTGGCTAGGTGTGTGGGTTTATTTCTGGGCTGTCTGTCTGTTCAGTTGATCCATTTGTCTCTTTTTGTGCCAGTGCCACATTTTTTGATTACTGTAGCTTTGGAGTATTGTCTGAAATCCGGGAGGATTATTCTTCCAGCTTTGTTCTTTTTTCTCAGACTTGCTTTGGCAATTCTCAGTCTTTATGGTTCCATACAAATTTCATGATTATTTTTTCTAGTTCTGTGAAAAATGTCATGGGTAATTTGATAGGGGTCACATTAAATCTGTAGATTACTTTGGATAGTATGGCCATTTAAAGGATATCTTTGCAATCTAAAAAGCATCCATCCAATACTTTTTAAAGCCACCTTGCAGAAGTTGTGACAAGATAGGGATGGCAAATATTACCATACCTCACCCTCCACATATACCTCAAAAAAGGCATTTATTAGGTGCCTGAATCTGGAAAAGTGTTGCAGTGTTAGGGAGAAGTCAAATATGTTTTTAATAGGAATTATAACTCTACCCATCAAAAATCAGCTGTGTGTTTGAACTCATGCACTTAACCCCTTGCTATTTCTCAGTAAATGATTTCTTAAAAATTAATATTGAGGAATTTCCCAATGGTTCAGTGGTTAGAACTTTGCACTTTCACTGGTGAGGGCCCAGTTCAATGGTTCAGTCCCTGGTCTGGGAATTAAGATCCCACAAGCCACTCAGCTTGGCCAAAAAAAAGAAAGGAGTATTGTGTTGTTTTAAAAGTTCTTTCTTATTAACACATTTTGTGGTGGGAGTAACAAAATGAGAGAACAAGGTTATTTTAAGAAGTCGAGTCATCTCATTATTTATTTATTCGTGGCTGCACTGGGTCTCTGTTGCTTTGCACAGGCTTCCTCTCACCGCAGCGCGGGGGCTGCTCTTCATCGCAGTTTGAGGGCTTCTCGCTGCAGTGGCTTCTCGTGCTGTGGACACAAGCTGTAGGCGGGTGGGCTTCAGTACTGTGACTTGTAGGCTCTAGAGCACAGGCTCAGTAGTTGTGATGCACAGGCTTAGTTGCCCTGTGGTGTGTGGGGTTTTCCAGAACCAGAGATCAAACCCATGTCCCCTGCATTGGCAGACGGATTCTTAACCACTGGACCGCCAGGGAAAGTCACATCTCATCATTTTTAATTTTAACTTTTGGACCACATCTGTCTACAAGGAGGCCAGGCCTTGGACTTGGAGGAAAAACTTGGGACAGGTTACCTTGACTTTGTCAAATGTCTCAAATTGTTCTCCACATGGAATGGTCATGGAGGGACTTCCCTGGCAGTCCTGCAGTTAAGACTCTGCACTTCCACTGCAGGGGGCGCAGGTTCGAAGCCTAGTAGGGGAACTAAGATCCTGCATGCAGCGTGGCCAAAACAAAGCAAAAGGCCGTGGACCACAGTGACCTGCTGTCTGATGACATAGATCTGAGTGGTACCTTACACCTGGCAGAACTTGGAATCCACCCAGTTAAGTCAGGCATGCTCAGTGAGATGGAGCAGGTTCTGTGGAAGAATGGCTCAAAGCTGGGACACCATGCTTCAGACCCCCATATCCACTGCTCCTTTGTCTAGAGTGAGGCATTTAAAATCCTCAGCCTGAAAAGTTCAAATGCACATCTCAGGTTTCATCAGGCCTACCCCATCACTTTGTGTCCAAAGCACTCAAGCCTTTTTTAATGGAAAAAAAAAAAAAGGCTATAGATGTATCAGAATGAAACTTTCTACACATTTTGTGGGTTTTCCTTAGCCTAAATGAAAGGTATCTATTAAACAGATGGTAGTCATAAGAGCCCTGAAACACATCTCAAGATGATATCAGTACAGTCAGAGTTCACATTACCAACTAAATGGTCTAAGTCTTTACTTCCATATCTGCAAAATGAGTTAACACCTTATACATCTAAACATGTTATAAAACTCTTCTCTTAGGGGAGAGAACTTTGGGAATGCTCTAATACAAGCCTCAGAGATTATAGTCAAGGTGTTAACTATTTGGAGATTTTTTTTAAAAGACAAAATCTAATCTATCCTGAAGAATTTACATTTTGAAAGCAGGAAGAGTTCAGTTGAATCAAGTACCAGAATGAGATGAAACGTAAGCGCTAGGCTAAATTCTCAAAGTCAGATGCTCACTGGCACAGATAACTTTTAATAAGAGAAATTAAATCTACAGTTCTTAACCTTGGCTGCAGAGAACATTTGTGCACAGAACTTTTTAAAAGCATCATCTCCCAGGGATCAACTGGGGAGAAGCATCCATGATTCTGAGAGCCCCCTAGGGGTTGTGTGCAGCCAGAGTTGGAAAAGAAGCAGGTGTATGAAGTGGGGAAACATGCCCATCCAGAGACAGCTGCCGTGTTCGCTGTCTGGTGAGAAGACACCGTCAGTATTTCTAGATGGACATACACTTCAACTGAAGCCAGGCTCCAAATCTTTATGTTAAATCTTCTATGTTTTAAATACTGGCAATTAATTTACTTTAAAAAAAAGAAAACTGCACACTGCTGTATTTAAAATGGATAACTCACAAGGACCTACTGTATAGCACATGGAATTCTGCTCAGTGTTATGTGGCAGCCTGGATGGAGGGGTGTTTGGGGGAGAATGGGTACGTGTGTATGCATGGCTTAGTCCCTTCCCTGTTCACCTGAAACTATCACATTTTTTGATAATTAGCTATACCCCAATACAAAATAAGAAGTTTAAAAAACAAAGCCACAAATTACTGCAGGTTAAACAGGGTCCACTTGTAGGCTTCCCCAACCTATGGGGAGCTTATTTGTGACCTTTGCTGTAAGATGCCTCTTTCTTCTACGAAAGGAATCATCTCAATTTTACCTGAGAGTAACGGAGAATAAACACTTGCATTGCAGCTTATGGAAGAAGAATCAGTGTCAGATTTTGCAGTTCGGGAATGACCTTAGACAATATCAATAGGGAAGCTGTGGATCGAATAATCCGGGTGGATCATGCAGGTGAATATGGAGCGAACCGCATCTATGCAGGGCAGATGGCCGTCCTGGGTCGGACAAGCATCGGGCCGGTCATTCAGGTGGGCACCTCTTGATCTCTCAGTGATGAATCACATCGGGTCATGCGTTGTCAAGGGAGGTACTGTTGTCCCCAAGAGAGGAAAAATTGGTTGTGGGGTGGGGGTGGAGGAGTAAAAAGCGTATTCTTCTTTTTTATAAACCACAGACAGACAAAAGCAGATTTATAGTACATAAACAAATACACATTCTAGCTGTAGTATTAAAATTTCGTGGCGGGGAGCAATAAAAAAGGACTAAGTCACTGCATCAACTCAAAACACCGGTTGTAAGACCTTGTGGTCCCACCCCTAGTGGAGCCCAGTGGGGATATTTGATATTTTATACTGAGGGGCAGATCGGACAGGCCTGGGCTTCATAGTCACACAAAGCGAAGTTCCCATTCCAGCTCTGTCCCACCTCCTACCTCTGTGAGCTTGAGGAAGTCCCATGACGTGTTCCGTGTCTGCAAAATGAGCTGACAAAACGTCATTCAGTTTTGGTGAAGAGTAAATGAGCTGGTGTAGAGCAGCGAATACCATGCCTGGCATGTAGTAGCCACTTAGCACAAGTTAAATGGCCTGCTCTGAGTACTTGGGCAAATTACCTAACCTCTCTGTGCCTCACTTCCTTCATCTGTATAGTGAGGATAATGATAGTTTGTCCTTCACAAAGCTATTTGACAGTACCTGGCTATGGGACATACTCTTACGTGTTAGCTCTTACGATCATTCTTCCTTTTTCCTTTGATGTAAATGATACATTTCTGGCTGTCTGAAAGGAAATCATATAAAGGGTAATATTCTGCCCTCCTAAATTTTGAAATGGGCTACGCATCTCATGTCTTTGGGGTGTGGCCCCTTGTCCTTGAATAGGCGCACTGTGGATCTGAGCAGCTTCTGCCAGCTCTGTGGTTCGGACTCTGCTTGTCTGGAATGGAGATAACGGACATTTCTCTTGGTTTGCTGTCTCTCTTCCCCGTAATCTGATGTTTAGGGCTTTTCCTTCGATGATTCAAGGGGACTGGGGGAAGTAGCAGTTCCCATCATTCTCCCCATTGTGCTTCCTTTACCCACATGAACACAGCATGTGGCTTCCTTATTACGTAGCAGGTGGTCTCTCTGAAATGTCTTTGTTTTTATGTTTCTTACAGAAAATGTGGGACCAAGAAAAGGACCACTTGAAAAAGTTCAATGAGCTGATGGTTGCATTCAGGGTGCGGCCTACCGTCCTCATGCCCTTTTGGAACGTGGTGGGGTTTGCACTGGGTACGTGTCTATCTCGGAGAGCCCGTGTGAGCTTAGGGATCTGGGATGGCTGAATCACTAAATAACCCCTCTACAATTCTTGCTGTGTCCCCTTACAACCTTTTCGTTTACTTAATATTTTTCTAAAGTTAAATTGATTTTTTTTTTGCTTAAATTTATTTAAGATAGAACCTTAAAATCAGTACTTTTATAAATAGAAGATACATTGAAAATAACTACAACAGAGAGGGAAAAGGCTAGAGTAATTTGACTGACCAGATGAAGTTCCCTGATGAAGGTTCTAAACTTGGGATCTGCTCACTCTTAAAAAGAGAGTCAGGGAACTCCCTGGCAGTTCAGTGGTTAGGACTCAGCGCTTTCATTGCTGAGGGCCCAGGTTCCAGCCCTGGTTGGGGAATGAAGATCCCACAAGCCCTGAGGCACAGCCAAAAGAAAAAAAAACACAAAAATAAAAAGGGAGAGTCAGTGATACAGAAGAACCCAAGAACCCCAGTGAAGACTCGCTCCTGCCATTATCAGAAGGTTAGAAAAAGCACTCAAAGAACATTCTTACAGGGTTTGACACTGTCATCTGGCACCGTGGTTTTCAAGGATGGCAGGTTGCTCCTGAGGACACTTGGCAACATCTAGAGACAGTTTTGGTTGTTGCAACTGGGGATGCTACTGGCACCTAGTGGGTAAAGGTCAGGGATCCCGCTAAGCATCCTACCACGTTCAGGACACTCCCCCACAACAAGGAATTGCCCAGCCCCAGGGTGCCAGGCGACAAACCCTGACCTGGTCTCCATCCCCAGTGGTGTCAACCCCATCCTTTACCTTCTGGATCTGACCATTCCAGGCGCCGGAACTGCCCTGCTTGGGAAGGAGGGCGCCATGGCCTGCACGGTGGCCGTGGAAGAGTCCATTGCACACCACTACAACAACCAGATCAGGACGCTGATGGAGAAGGAGCCTGAAAAATACGAGGAGCTTCTGCAGGTATCGGACCACGCTCTGGAAGGGACTGCCAGGGGGAAAGGGCAAATAACGCAGTTTGGTAAGAGGAACAAAATGGAATGTTAGGGACTAGCACTGCCTTAGAAACTTGGGGCAGCACCTCATTTGAAGGGCGTGCACACTGAAGCTATGGGCCCTGTCACGTGCTCGGGCGGAGCTGGGACTGAAACCCGCGTTTCCTGAGCCCACACCTGTATTCTCTCTGCTTCTGGGTCATTGTTGGATCCTGAGCGAAGGCCACAAGCACAGATCCTTCAGATTAAATAAACGAATGTACTCAGAATAATAAGTAAATATCCTCAGAAATTTTCTACAGAAAATAAGGGAACTGTTTAATTTTTTTTTTAAGTCTAAGTCAGTGGCCACCCACCTGTCTCTGTAAATAAGTTTTTCTGGAACACAGCTGCACTCATTTGTCTGTGTGTCCATGGCTGTTGTCCCCTCTAGGGTGGCAGAGTTGAGTCATTGTGACAGGGACCTTATAGCCCGAGAAACCTGAAGTACTGCCTCTGGGCCTTTGCAGGAAAAGTCTGCCTACCCGTGTCTTAGACGGCAACATGAGGCTTTGGCCACCAGAGTAAGTTTGAACAGTGGGGAGTTGGAAGGCTGACTTGTTTCAGTTTCTTTTTATTTAACCAGGTGATCAAGAAATTTCGGGATGAAGAACTTGAGCACCATGACATAGGCCTCGAACATGACGCAGAACTGGTAGGGACCCATCTTTACTGTTTGCTTGTAGTGGTACTTTATTTGGAAGGTTGAGGCACAGGAACATTTCTGTTTCCAGAAAGTTATAAAACCACCGTCAGAGAAAGAGAACCCATATCGGTCAGTTCAGTTCAGTCGCTCAGTTGTGCCCACTCTTTGCGACCCCATGGACTGCAGCACGCCAGCCTCCCTGTCCATCACCAGCTCCCGGAGCATGCTCAGCTCAGGTCCATTGATGTCCAGGCCGTGATGGCATCCAGTCATCTCACCCTCTGTCGTCCACTTCTCCTCTCACCTTCAATCATCATCAAGCATCAGGGTCTTTTCCAAAGAGTTATTCTTCACATCAGGTGGCCAAAGTATTGGAGTTTCAGCTTCAGCGTCAGTCCTTCCAATGAATATTCAGTACTGATTTCCTTTAGGATGGACTGGTTGCATCTCTTTGCAGTCCAAGGGACTCTCAAGAGTCTTCTCCAACACCACAGTTCAAAAGCATCAATTCTTCAATGCTCAGCTTTCTTTATAGTCCAACTCTCACATCCGTACATGACTACTGGAAAAACCATAGCTTTGACCAGATGGACCTTTGTTGGCAAAGTACTGTCTCTACTTTTAAATATGCTACTTAGGTTGGTCATAGCTTTTCTTCCAAGGAACAAGCATCTTTTAATTTCACGGCTGCACTGCCCATCTGCATTGATTTTGGAGCCCCCCAAAATAAACTCTGTCACTGTTTCCATTGTTTCCCCATCTATTTGCCATGACAGGATAGGACTGGGTGCCATGATGTTAGTTTTCTGAATCTTGAGTTTTAAGCCAGCTTTTTCACTGTCCTCTTTCACTTTCATCAAGAGGCTGTTTAGTTCTTCTTTGTTTTCTGCCATAAGGGTGGTGTCATCTGCATATCTGAGGTTATTGATATTTCTCCCAGCAATCTTGATTCCAGCTTGTGCTTCATTCAGCCTGGCGTTTCACATGATGTACTCTGTATATAAGTTAAATAAGCAGGGTAACAATATACAGCCTTGATGTACTTCTTTCCCAAACTGGAACCAGTCTGTGTTCTATGTCCGGTTCTAACTGTTGCTTCCTGACCTGCATACAGATTTCTTAGGAGGCAGGTCAGGTGGTCTGGTATTCCCATCTCTTGAAGAATTTTCCACAGTTTATTGTGATCTACACAGCCAAAGGCTTTGGCATAGTCAGTAAAGCAGAAATAGATGTTTTTCTGGAATTCTTTTGCTTTTTCGATGATCCAGCGGCTGTTGGCAATTTGATCTTTGGTTCCTCTGCCTTTTCTTAATCCAGCTTGAACATCTGGAAGTTCTCGGTTCATGTACTGTTGAAGCCTGGCTTGGTGAATTTTGAGCATCACTTTGCTAGTATGTGAGATAAATCCAATTGTGTGGTAGTTTGAGCATTCTTTGGTATTGTGTTTCTTTGAGATTGGAATGAAAACTAACCTTTTCCAGTCCTGTGGCCACTGCTGAGTTATCCAAATTTGCTGGCATGTTGAGTACAGCACTTTAAAAGCATCATCTTTTAGGATTTGAAATAGCTCAACTGGAATTCCATCACCTCCACTAACTTTGTTCATAGTGATGTATCCTAAGGCCCACTTGACTTCGCATTCCAGGGTGTCTGGATCTAGGTGAGTAATCACACCGTCGTGGTTATCTGGGTCATGAAGATCTTTTTTGTATAGTTCTGTGTATAGTTCTTCTTGCCACCTCTTCTTAATATCTTCTGCATCAGTTAGATCCATACCGTTTCTGTCCTTTATTGTGCCCATCTTTGCATGAAATATTCCCTTGGTATCTCTGATTTTCTTGAAGAGATCTCTAGTCTTTCCCATTCTATTGTTTTCCTTTATTTCTTTTCATTGATCACTGAGAAAGCCTTTCTTATCTCTCCTTGCTATTCTTTGGAATTCTGCATTCAGATGGGAATATCTTTCCTTTTCTCCTTTGCCTTTCACTTCTCTTCTTTTCTAAGCTATTTGTGAGGCATCCTCAGACAACTATTTTGCCTTTTTGCATTTCTTTTTCTTGGGGATGGTCTTGATCACTGCCTCCTGTACAATGTCACGAACCTCCGTCCATAGTTCTTCAGGCACTCTGTCTATCAGATCTAATCCCTTGAATCTGTTTGTCACTTCCACTGTGTAATCATAAGAGATTTGATTTAGGTCATACCTGAATGGTCTAGTAGTTTTCCCTGCTTTCTTCAATTTAAGTCTGAATTTGGCAATAAGGAGTTCATGATCTGACCCACAGTCAGCTCCCAGTCTTGTTTTTGCTGACTGTGTAGAGCTTCTCCATCTTTGGCTGCAAAGAATATAATCAGTCTGATTTCGGTATTGACCATCTGGTGATGTCCATGTGTAGAGTTGTCTCTTGTGTTGTTGGAAGAGAGTGTTTGCTATGACCAGTGTGTTCTCTTGGCAAAACTCTGTTAGCCTTTGCCCTGCTTCATTTTGTACTCCAAGGCCAAATTTGCCTGTTACTCTAGGTATCTCTTGACTTCCTACTTTTGCATTCCAATCCCCTGTGATGAAGAGGACATCTTTTTTTGGTGTTAGTTCTACAAAGTCTTGTAGGTCTTCATAGAACCATTCAACTTCAGATTCTTATGCATTAGTGATTGGGGCAAAGGCTTGGATTACTGCGATATTGAATGGTTTGCCTTGGAAATGAACAGAGATCATTCTGTCATTTTTGAGATTGCACCCAAGTACTACGTTTCAGACGCTTTTGTTGACTATGAGGGCTACTCCATTTCTTCTAAGGGATTCTTGCCCACAGTAATAGATATAATGGTCATCTGAGTTAAATTCGCCCATTCCGGTCCATTTTAGTTCACTGATTCCTAAATGCCATCTCCTGTTTGACTGCTTCCCATTTACCTTGATTCATGGACCTAGCTTTCCAGGTTCCTATGCAAGATTGTTCTTTACAGCATTCAACTTTAGTTCCATCACCAGTTGCATTCACAAGTGAGCATTAATAGAACTGCTTGACAGAAAGCAAGCAAAAGCCTTGCTCCCAGCTGGGAATCATTTCTTGCTTCCTTATCCTTTTCCCCAGCACATTCGCTGTTTCCGGTGAGAAGCTGGTTGGGTCAGATGTTTTGGCTGTAGCAAAGGCATTCTAATCTTTTGAAAAGTATTTTTTTTTCCCGCTGTTAAAATCATTTCTTAGATCTTATTATTTATCCAGAGAAGTCCCAACCCTGCCATGCTAGACTTGTGCCTTACAATGGAAAGTGAATATAGAACGGATTTCTTTGGTTTGCTTACTGTTGTTTTTTTTAAACAGGCTCCAGCGTATGTCGTTCTGAAGAGCGTTATCCAGGCAGGATGCAAAGTGGCGATATATTTATCAGAAAGACTTTAAAGTATGTCCACTTTTCCTTGTGTGTAAAGATAATAGTAATTTAACAGGTGACAGTGGCAGAGAAGGAAATGTACAGTTATTGTCCTGTGACTTTGTTAATAAATTATGAGAGGTTTTTTCGTTAATAAAATTCTCCAGTGTTGGTTGTTCTCTGTGCTGCTTTATGGCCATAAGGCTGACAGTTTACCAGGTGTGTTCAGATGACAGCAAATGAAGCTGGTTCTCATTTGGTCTATACATTTTTTTCTAAAGCAACAAGTATGAATCATTAAGAAAGATAACATATCTTTGAGAGAAAAAAAAATGAGTTCACCGGTATCACAAAGTAATTTAAAATAGTGATGTTTAAAATTGACAAAGCAAGACTGTCTAGCCCATCAGGTAAGCAGAAGACTGACATTCTTTTTATTGTGAAATGTGGTTTGAGAGCAGGTTACCCATTCTCCCATCAGAGAATATACTAAATTGTGGATTATTTGTGAAGTTGAATTATAATCATTTCCTTTAGGTCTGTTCCCTAAAGAATGGACCAAATGAACTATAATTCTCATACTTTGTTGAAATCCTTTATGATTTACAAATTTTAAAATAATTTGTGGAAAAAAAAAAAAACCTGGATTAGTGGTTCTCTTCTCTGGCTGCACATTAGGGTCCCTAAAGAGCCTTTTAGAATTTTTCGGATTGTGAACCAAAAATTCTGACTTAATTAGCGGGGAGCCCAGGATCACAATGGTTTCAAAAGCTCCCAGGTGATTCTAGGCTGAGTACTAGATTGTCCGCTTCTTGTGGTGAAGAATCACGTCCTTGGGTCTTTGCCTCCTGCCTAGCGCCCTGTGTTTAATCGCCGCCTTGCTTCAGGGCGTTCTGTTTTGAAGGACAGCAACACTGGGATAGTTTGGATTAGTCTTCTATGACCTCTCTTTTTTCCTAAACCGAACATGCATTTAATCTAATGTGAGCAAGTGAATCAGTCTTCTGGTTCCAGTTGCAATAAATTAAACATGGGAGAGAAGGGTTGAAGACAACTGAATTCTAAATTCTTGCACTAGGTTACAAACAGATGTCTGTTGAAAGGCCAAGTTTCTACTCAGTTGTTGCACATCTCCATTATCTTATAAATACGCATTTTATTTCCTGTAAAGACAATGAGTTTATTGAGGGCTAAACATCTTTTCTAGTTCCTAGTACACAGTAGGTGCCCATTAAAAGGGAGGGGAGGAAAGGAGATTAGAAAAGGAAGGGAGGGACAAAATGTACTTAAGTAGCTACCAAACTGCTAGGAAAACAGCCTCCGTGGGTGTTCTTCATCTCCTCTGGATCTCAGTGCCAGAGGCGCCCAGGGTACCATCCCTGGCCCTGTTCTGTCCATCATTTTCTTCTTGGTATCTCATCCTGCCTTGAGGCTGACTCCTTCACATTTATATCTCCAGCCTGGATTTCTCATTTTCAAATAGCTATCTGCCTACAAGATCCTCCACTTGGAAGTCAAGAAAGTCCCAAGTTCCACACACCCCAAGCTGAGCTCCCTGCCCTCCCACCCCTAGTCTTGCTTCCCCAGTGGCCTCCCCGTCACAGGGAATGGCAACTCCTTTCTGGTTCTCAGGCCAAAAACTCTACGGTCCCTTTTGACACCTGCCTCTGTTACACTCCCATCAACCAGGACATCCTTTGGGCTCTACCAGATCCTCTTCACTGTCTCAACGGCCGTCACTCAAGTCTCTCTCCCCCTTCCCCCCATCTCTCACCGAGGCTATTTTAGAAGCCTTTTAACTATTCTTCCTGCCTTACTCCTGCCCACAATCCCTTCTCAACCCAGCAGCCAGAGCGTACTTTGAACTGTCAGTCAGATCCCAGTACTATTGCTCAGCTCAGAACCTCACTGTGGCTTTTCCCAGTTATCACAGGTTAAAGGTCATGGTCCCCAAGATGGCTTATGAGACCTACATAATCTCGCCTCCGTGACAGCTTCCCTTTCCTCACTCTTCTAGTCACACTGGCTCCCTTCCTATTCCTTGAAATACTGAGGCATATTTTTGCCTTGTGGCCTTTGCAATGGCTATTCTTTTGGCCCGGAATCCTTTCCCCCAGATATCTCCATGGTCAAATCCCTCACCAACTCCTAAGGTTTTGTTCAAATGTCAGTTTTGAAAGGACACCAACTCTGAACACCTCTTTCCAAAAGGTTGCAGAGCCCACCCCACCACATAACCTCATGCCTCTTGCTCTGTTCTGCACTTCCCCCCAGAGCACTACTACCCTTTAGCATATTATATAAGGTACTTACTTCTTCTGTTTCTTGTCTGTTTTCTCCCTGTAAGAATATAAGCTCTATAGGGTAGAAATCTTTGTTTTAATCACTAACACGTAACTAGTTGATGGAATTGGATGAGGAAATTGTTCTCCCCTATTAGAAGTTATTTTCAGATAACTGGTAAATCAGAACTACTCCTGTTTGCATCCCAGCAAAATTCAGTGGAGATTTATTGAAAAGATTCTACCAAACTGCGCTGGGCCCCTGGCCCTGGTCTATACAAATTGTTTTGCTGTAAAACTCAAAATCTTTTAGCCAGCGGATGCGGAGAAGGTGGGGATAGGGAGATGGTACCGGGAAACCAAAGGAAGGCCCTTGTCTGTGTTTCTAGCTGATGATTTAAAAAAACACAGACTGGAGTTTTGGCTATGAATTCACATACAAAAGAATGAATTTAGATCTGTACTTAACAGCACATAAAAAAATTAACTCAAAACACACTGCTAAATTTCTAAAGCTCTTAGAAGAAAACATAAGAGTAAATCTGTGTGACTTTGGATTAGGCCAACAGTTGTCTAATTATGACACCAAAAGCACAAGCAATGAAAGAAAAAAATAGATAAACTGAACTTCATCAAAATACAAACTTTTGTTCTTGGAAGAACACTATCATGAAAGTGAGAAGACAACCAACAGAATGGGAGAAAATATTTGCGAATCGTGTATCTGACAAGGGATTTGTATCTAGAATATGAAGAACTCTTACAACTCTAAGACAAATTAATTAAAAATAGGCAAACATGTCTCCAAAGAAGATATACAAAGGGCCAATTAGCATTTGGGGAATAGAAAGGCCCCACATCATTCGTCATTACAGAAAACCACAACGAGATACCCCTTCACACCCATTAGGATGGCTACAATCAAAAACATGGAGAATAAAAAGTGTTGGTGAGGATGTGGAGAAATTGTAACCCTCTCACAGGGCTGGTGGGACTGTAGAATGGTGCAGCCCCTTTGGAAAACAGTCTGACATCTCCTCAGGTAGTTATACATAGAATTACTGTGCTACAGTAACTCCTCTCCCAGATATAAACTTAAAAGAAGTGAAAATGTATACAAATAAGTAATTGGATATGAATATACATAGTATTAATAACATTGTATTCATAGTATTAATAACATTGTGATAGCCAGAAAGTAGAAACAACCCAAGTGTCCATCAGCTGATAAATGGATAAACTAAATGCGGTATATCTATACAATGGAATGTTGCTGCTGCTGCTGCTGCTAAGTCGCTCAGTCGTGTCCGACTCTGTGCGACCCCATGAATTGCCGCACGCCAGGCCTCCCCGTCCATCACCAACTTCCGGAGTTCACTCAAACTCACGTCCATAGAGTTGGTGATGCCATTCAGCCATCTCATCCTCTGTCGTCCCCTTCTCCTCCTGCCCCCAATCCCTCCCAGCATCAGGGTCTTTTCCAATGAGTCAACTCTTCGCATGAGGTGGCCAAAGTACTGGAGTTTCAGCTTTAGCATCATTCCTTCCAAAGAACACCCACAAAGTGATCTTCAGAATGGACTGGTTGGATCTCCTTGCAGTCCAAGGGACTCTCAAGAGTCTTCTCCAACACCACAGTTCAAAGGCATCAATTCTTCGGCGCTCAGCTTTCTTCACAGTCCAACTCTCACATCCATACATGACTGCTGGAAAATCTATAGCCTTGACTAGACGGACCTTTATTGGCAAACTAATGTCTCTGCTTTTGAATATGCTATCTAGGTTGGTCATAACTTTCCTTCCAAGGAGTAAGCATCTTTTAATTTCATGGCTGCAATCACCATCTGCAGTGATTTTGGAGCCCCCGAAAATAAAGTCTGACACTCTTTCCACTGTTTCCCCATCTATTTCCCATGAAGTGGTGGGACCGGATGCCATGATCTTAGTTTTCTGAATGTTGAGCTTTAAGTCAACTTTTTCACTCTCCTCTTTCACTTTCATCAAGAGGCTTTTGAGTTCCTCTTCACTTTCTGCCATAAGGGTGGTGTCATCTGCATATCTGAGGTTATTGATATTTATCCCGGCAATCTTGATTCCACCTTGTGTTTCTTCCAGCCCAGCATTTCTCATGATGTACTCTGCATAGAAGTTAAATAAGCAGGGTAACAATATACAGCCTTGACGTACTCCTTTTCCTATTTGGAACCAGTCTGTTGTTCCATGTCCAGTTCTAACTGTTGCTTCCTGACCTGCATATAGGTTTCTCAAGAGGCAGGTCAGGTGGTCTGGTATTCCCATCTCTCAGAATTTTCCACAGTTTATTGTGATCTACACAGTCAAAGGCTTTGGCATAGTCCATAAAGTATAAATAGATGTTTTTCTGGAACTCTCTTGCTTTTTCGATGATCCAGCAGATGTTGGCAATTTGATCTCTGGTTCCTCTGCCTTTTCTAAAACCAGCTTGAACTTCTGGAAGTTTACAGTTCATGTATTGCTGAAGCCTGGCTTGGAGAATTTTGAGCGCTGGAGTGGGTTCAGATCAGATCAGATCAGTCACTCAGTCGTGTCTGACTCTTTGCGACCCCATGAATCACAGCACGCCAGGCCTCCCTGTCCATCACCAACTCCCCGAGTTCACTCAGACTCACATCCATCAAGTCAGTGATGCCATCCAGCCATCTCATCCTCTGTTGTCCCCTTCTCCTCTTGCCCCCAATCCCTCCCAGCATCAGAGTCTTTTCCAATGAGTCAACTCTTCACATGAGGTGGCCAAAGTACTGGAGTTTCAGCTTTAGCATCATTCTTTCCAAAGAAATCCCAGGGCTGATCTCCTTTAGAATGGACTGGTTGGGTCTCCTTGCAGTCCAAGGGACTCTGTTAGTCACCTGTAAAAAGGAAGGAAGTACTGATGCATGTTGTAGCATTGGGGAAACTTACAAACTTGATGTTTGGTTATAGGGTTTCAGTATGGGAAGATGAAAACAGATCTGGAGAGGGATGGTGGTAATAGTTGCACAACAATATGAAAATGCTTAATACCGCTGAACTCTGCACATGGAAATGGTTAAGATGGTAAATGGTTACATATATTTTATAGCAATAATTTTTGAGCTCACTTATATGAAATGTGCAGAACAGGCAAATCCAGAGTCAAAGAATAGCCTGCTAGTTGCCTAGGACTGCAAGAGATGGAATGGGGAGTTGCTGCTAATGGATTTAGGGTTTCTTTTTGGGGGTGATGAATGTTCTAGAATTAGATGGTGGTGATGGTTGCATAACCTATGAACATGCTAAAAACCACTGAAAGATGGTTTTTAAAAAGGTGAATTTTATGGTATGAATCATAGCAATTAAAAAAAATACAGGATTTGTAGTTTTATGCTGTGTGTGTTAGTTGCTCAGTCGTGTCCTATTCTTTGTGACCCTATGGACTGTAGCTCACCAGGCCCCTCTGTTCATGGAATTCTCCAGGCAAAAATACTGGAGTGGGTAGCCATTACTTTCTCCAGGGGATCTTCCTGACCCAGGGATCGAACCCAAGTCCTCTGTTTTGCAGGCAGATTCTTTACATCTGAGTCACATAGCAATTTTATGCTATATTTGAAAGCAAATTTCAGTCCAGGCAATTGAATGGGAAATGATTTATTTAACGTACAAGCCTTCAAGCCAGCAGAGCATGCGGAAGTCTTGATCTTCTGAGATGCTGATGCTGCTTCTTGCCTTCCTGTATCAAAGTGAATTTTGTAAGTACTGCAGTCAGTAGTCTTAGTCCTATGAAGGCATTTTGTACAATCCTTATTGGAAGCCCAGATTTGCTATTGTTTGTTTAGCATCCCCTTCAGAATTGATGGCTGACGTTTTGTGCTTTCTGAGAGCTTCTTGAATATAAGGCTAGAGAGCTTGGCCGAATCCCCCTTTGATTGTTTTAATTCCATTACAGCTTGTCCTCTGTACTAACAAGGTAATCTTGTCTTTCTCTTACTTTACTGCTCTGACCTTTCAGGGGAAATGTGACTTTAGATTTGGGCACCATCCAAAAATGATGCCAGGATGACGAAGGATATTATTCTTGCAAGCAGTCCACTTCCCAAAGATGTCATCTGAGCTATAGTTATTTGCGTGTTTTTGATTCCTTCTCTACTCAGAAGTGGTCCACAGACCAGTAGCAGTGGTAACCTGCGAACTTGTTAGAAATGCAGAATTTGGGGAATCCTCCCAGGACCTGCCTAATCAGAATCTGCATTTTAACAAGATTTGGTGGTTTTAAAGTATGTCTGCAGATTCCTTGATATTTCTCTGTTTTGTTGTTGGTTGTTTTAGTCGCTCAGTTTGTCCAACTCTTTGTGACCCCTTGGACTGCAGCCCATCAGGCTCCTCTGTCCATGGGATTTTCCAGGCAAGAACACTGGAGTGGGTTGCCATTTCCCTCTCCAGGGGATCTTCCTGACCCAGGGATTAAACCCTCAGCTCCTACACTGGCAGGCGGATTCTTTACCATTGAGCCACCTGGAAAGTCCAAGTGTTCATCTGAAAAGTGAAAGTGAAAGTCACTCAGTCCTGTCCAACTCCTTGCGACCCCGTGGACTATATACAGTCTGTGGAATTCTCCAGGCCAGACTACTGGAGTGGGTTGCCATTCCTTTCTCCAGGAGATCTTCCCAACCTAGGAAGCAAACCAGGGTCTCCTGCATTGCACGAGGATTCTTTACCAGCTAAGCTACCAGGGAAGCCCATTTCTCTCTTTGGTGGAGCCTAATTCTCCTTGTCTTGAGTATGGGCTGTCCTTAGTGACTTTTTTATAACAAATAGTGTGGCAGAAGTGGTGGAGTGTGACCTGCAAGGCTGCTAAGTCATAAAAGACCTTGCAGGCTCCACGTTTCTCTCTAGGATCGCTCTCCCCCTCTCCAGGAAGCCAGCTGCCTTGTGGTGAGAACAGTTAACCTGTGGAGTGGGTCACATGGCCAAGAACTGAGGCCCCTGCCAACAGTCATGGTTGTGAAACATCTCTAAAGGGAATCCTCAGTCTCAGTCAAGCCAACATCCTGACTGCAACCTCATGAGAGGCTGAGAGCCAGAACCACCGGGCTGAGTCACACCCGACTCTCAGCAACTATGAAGGATAATACATGCTCAGTCATGTCTTAATCTCTGCAACCCCATGGACTATATAGCCCGCCAGTCTCATCTGTCCATGGAGTTCTCCAGGCAAGAATCCTGGAGTGGGTAGCCATTTCCTTCTCCAGGTGATTTTCCTGAGCCAGGGAGTGAAACCACGTGTTCACCATTGCAGGCAGATTCTTTATAGTCTGAGCCACCAGGGAAGCGCTCCATTACCTAAAAGTAACCAGTGTTACTGGTTCACTGCCTTCATTTCCAGACTCAAAAAATCTTCTATCCATATTTGTACAGCTTGGGGTTTGTTGTTCCTCAAACGGAATAATAAACTGTGCATCCTGATCTGATGTGTACATTTTTGACTTCGTGAGGGATATCTGCCTTTCCAATCTGTGGATCCAGCCTACGGGTCCACCTCATCCCTCCAGCTGGCTGCTAGTTCCCAGCAGGGCCACCGCCACCACGCGCCCCACAGCCTGCACTACGCTCCGCATCCCCGCTCAGCAGAGGAGGAGACGCTCCGTGCAGGGGAGGCTGGAACTTAACCACTTAGGTCTCTTCTGTTCTCTCTTCCCCGAGACCTCTTAGGTCCTCGCTTCCGCCAGCGGGGGGCATCTGGGTTATTAACACAGAATTGAGGGACTTTTCCTGCGGGGACCACCCCTGAACACAAGTCTCTGGAATTTTCAGAGGAGGGACCTTGGCGTCCTTAAGCCTTCTGGAGACCCCAGACTTCTTTGCCAATATGATAAAAGCTCTGGACCCTCACCCCTGTGCCTCCTTTAGGCCTGTCAATCCGGGTGATTTGAGAAAACATGACCTTTCCCCATCGCGAGGAACAAAAGAAACCTTCCCTCAAAAATCGTTCTTTCCGGCTCTACGGGAACACAAAGCACTTTTCTACTGAATGTTTCCAAAGGTTTAAAAGGCTCCTTTTGCCTTCGAGGACGTGATCCCTCCCACTCCAGTTCCCGAAATGGCAGCCCTGCAGGGCTCTGCCTGAGCCGCGGGTCCTTTGATCCGGATCGCCGAGGACGATCCGCTGGGCGAGCCAAGGGCGAGCAAGGGCGCGCGCCACCTGCCGCCGCCAGAGGGCGCCCTCGCCCCGGCGATCCGAGTCCGCCAGCCGCCGCCAGCCCGCCGGGCCCTGCCTGAAGTCTCGGGACACTCCCGGCGGGCAAGGCCAGGTCATTGCCTCAGTTCAGCTCAGTCGCTCAGTCGTGTCCAACTCTTTGCGACCTCAAGGACTGCAGCACACCAGGCCTCCCTGTCCATCACCAACTCCCGGAGCTTACTCAAATCCAGGTCCATCGAGTCGGTGATGCCATCCAGCCATCTCATCCTCTGTCGTCCCTTCTCCTCCTGCCTTCAGTCTTTCCCAGGTCTTTGCTACGGATGGTGATAATCCGGCCTCGTGAACTCCGCTGTCAGACGGGAGTGGCACGTCTCTTTCACACACTGCGAGGTGTGGGCTGACACACCTGGCCACTGCGGTCTGCGAGGGGAGCGTCCTTAACCAGGAGGATGCAATTTCTGTTTCAGAAAAGAGAGAGAGGAAAACACAGGGGTGGTCGATTATCCTCTCTCTAGGGGAAACACACGATGAAACCGGCTTCAAGCGTCAAGCAGTGTCCGAGGGGTGTCATGACTTTATTCATTAGTTAGTGCTGCTTGCTGGACGCAAGCCTCCCTTCGGTCCACACGCTCAGCGCTTTCCCTGATGAAGGCTGTTTGCCCTTCTAAACCCGCATCTGCATCTCGTAGGTGAAATCATCCCTCAGGGCCTCTCCCATCCCAGCCCCTCAGCTTCTTGCACCCCAGCGTTAATGCTTCCCTACCATCTCTCCAAGCTGGCACGAGCTCCCCAAAGTCAAGGGCTACCCCAACACCTGGAGTTTAGCTTGCCCTCAGTCAATGTTTTTGATAAGCTAATCTAAACTTTAACAAGCATATGGAATGGAACAAAAGCAATTACAAGGATTGACAAATGAGCCTCCTGATCTCAATATGCACACACCTAGAAACTTCTGGATGAAAGTGTGAAACAGGGAGGGAGGGCCAAGCTTGTGAGTGAATGCCCTTCAGTCAGTATTCTTGTCCATCTGCACCCCAAAACCTGGCAAACATTTAATGCGTGACCATGTCTCTACTCTTTTGAAATGCTTTTTATTCATTCCTGCTATTTGTCTTTTTTTTTTGAGGAGTCCTTTTCATGATACATTTATACATTTTTCCTTTTTTTTTGGTTCAACTCCAATATTTCCAAGGTTGTACAGAATTTCCTACTTCTTAATCCTGGAGTTTTTAACTGGGCATGTGCATCAGAATAAACTCTTGAGATTAAAAAAAAAAAAAATCTACAGATGTTCCTGCTCTGCCCAGAAGCAGAAAACTGGGCTGAAGCAGAAACTTCTGGGCTGGGCCTAAAGTGTGTGTGCTCAGTCACGTCTGACTCTTTGTGACCCTGTGGACTAAAGCTGACCAGGCTCCTCTGTCCATGGGACTTTCTAGACCAGAATACCAGAGTGGGTTACCACTTTCCACTCCAAGGGCCTAAGGGAGAAATATAATCTAAAAATTCATACAGAGGCTCTGATTCTCAGCCATGGTTAAGGATCAGTGGTTTGATCCCACACGGACTTTATTTTAAACCTGCTTCCGAAGGGGGCTTTCCCTCTGTTTTCCATCCTCCTTTTCTGGGCTGCTTCAGGATTTCTACTCTGTCCCACTTCTCCTGCACTGCCTTCTGCTAAGATGTGACTTGTAATTGCAGTATTCTCCAGCCCATTCAGTGCTGCGACAGTTGGAAACACATTCTAGATCAAGTTGTCCTCATCAGGTGGGAACAATGCTGAGCAGCCGTGCTCCCTGTTCTGCTGGGTGAGTGGCATTTGTGTGGTATTTTCCATGCCTAACTCCCAGCTGGCTTTATTGAAACGGTCTGAAAAAATTGCATGGAGATGCCACCTGTTACACTGACCTCCTGACGCTCTCTGTATGTGCGTTTAAATAAGACAACATGGGCATTAAAAAGAATAATTATCTCAGTTATCTGGATACTTTAAGGTAGCATATTATTCTAAGTGCTGTGGAATATCCTAAATTTAGGATATGAAATTCATACTCCTTTTTTATATTATTTAGAAGAGACGCAAAACATCTCACGTTTGCTTTAGTAGGAAGTTGTTTGTTCTGCTAAATGGAAAATCCATAGCATGTTTTGTTCAGGTATGGTTTGATCCAGGAGCTCAAACCAAGTACTTGTCTTCTCTCTCTCTCCTGTCTCTGCTTCCACAGTGTTGACATTAGACAGAGCGGCCCCTGGGGTCTTCTTCAAGTATGATCACATTGTTATTACGCAGCACTTTCATACATCACCTCCTAACACTCTTTGATCCCAAAGAAGGATGAGGGTCTGTTCCTCTAGCTTCTGCAGAAGAGGGAGAAAATTTTGTTTTCCCAGAATCTAAAGCATAGCCCTCTCCCACCTCTAGCTTCATTTCTCTCCAATCAGATCACATTCCTGGCCCTCAACGTGGCCTGGGGGATTGTGACTAATCTCATTGGCCATGCCTGGTTACACGCTTGCTCCTGAAGCAAGTGGAGTGGGGACAATTCCAGCCAAGCCACGTGGGTCAAGAGTGGGTAAGGTGGTTCCCCCAAAGGAAACCCGAGTCCCCTCACCAGAAGGGAGAACAGATATGGGCAGACAAAAAGGCCTCATGTCCCCTGAGCCCAGGAAGTTGTGATGGAGACAGGTCTTAAGTGGATGCAAGTGGGGCAGAGGGTTCCAGATGCGGTGGAAGGCTGAGACCCAGGGAACATGATGATAACCTCCCCTTGACAGTGAACGAGGACCTGGGTCAGGGCTCTGGGGTGCCAGGTGGCCTAGAAAGCTGGTCTGCACCACCCGGGTCTGAATTCTGGCTCTGCCACTTACCAAGTGTTACCTAACCTCTCTGGGCCTTAATTTCCCCCTTGTAAAAGATGGCACTGGGGGTATCATGGATAAATACGAAAACAATATGCTAAGTGGAAGGAACCAATCGCAAAGGCCACAGAATATGTGATCCACTTACATGAAATGTCCAGAATAGGCATATCTACGAAGACAGAAGGTAGATTCATGATTGCTTGGGGCTGGGAGGAGTGTAATGAAAATATTCTAAAATTGATCATGGTGATGGTTGTACAACTGTGAGTCTACCAAAAGTCAGTGAATTGTACATCTTTTATCTGTGAATTGTATGGTATGTGAATAAAAGCAACCATGGAGGTTTTTAAAGATAATACATGTCACATGTTTTGAGCAGTTCCAGTCACACCTGCTCTACCGGCACAATCCCAGAGGTCATGGCAACTCTGACGCTCCCGGGTCCCTGGCGCATCACCATCCTGAATTCCCTTCGTCTGGTCCTCACTTTTCTGAACAGTCCCGTCGTTCAGTCCCTTCTCTCACTCCACCGATATGTGTGCCTCTCTTTCCTGGCAGGATACTGACGGCGTGGAAAGAAGAAGGGCAGGACTTGTTGGCTAATCAGAAAGGATTCTTGATGGTCAACTTTATGTGCCCACTTGACTGGGTCTCGGGGTGCCCAGACATTTGGTCAGATGTGATTCTGGGTGTGTCTGTGAGGGGTCTTTTGGTTGAGATTAACACTTGGATGAGTGAAGCAGGTGCCCACCCTCCTGTGTGTGGGCTTCATCCAATCAGCTGAAAGCCTGATTAGAAGAACAGGCTGACCCTCCCAAATGAAGGAGGAGACTCCTCCTGCCTGGCTGCTGAGCTGGGACAGCAACCTTCTGCCTTTGGACTCAGATGGAAACACTGGCCCTTCTTGGGTCTGGAGTCATCAGACTCGACAGAGAACCGCGCCATTGGCTCTCCTGGGTCTCTGACTTGCTATCTGCAGATCCTGGCCCTCGTCAGCCTCCCCGATCACATGAGTCTCTTCCTGTCTCGCTATGCGTCCTCTTGGTTCTGCTTCCCTGGAGAACCCTGACTAACACAGAACCGAAAAGAAAGATGAGTCAGTGGGGAGTTTCGGGCTGGATGACTAGGAAACCAATCAGAATATAGGACAAAAATAAGGAAATCAAATCAAGGAAGAGACTGGTTTGTGAAGTTGTCTTTCATTCACAAATACGAATTCAGCGTCTGCCCTGTGCCAGATAAAGTGACAGTTGTTGGAGATTAAAAGCTCCACCAGTTGCCAAAACCAGAGGCCAAATCTGTCCTTGCCTCTGTCTTCAGCCTCAGCCTCAACATGGAATGAATCTCAAGATGTATAATTTAACCTCCTCGAATTGCTCTTGGCTCCCTTTCCTTGGCAGGTGGAGAGGCCTCTCATTGGAATCACCATCCCCTGGTGGTTCTTGATGGTAAAGAACCTGCCTGCCAATGTGGAAACCACAGGAGACACAGGTTCCATCCCTGGGTCAAGGAGGTTCCCTGGAGAAGGGCGTGGCACCCTGCTCCAGTATTCTTGCCTGGAGGATTATATGGACAGAGGAGCCTGGCTGGCTACAGTCCATGGGGTCACAAAGAGTTGGACACGACTGAACAACTAACACTTTCAGCTTCACTTTCACCCATCTTTTTAAAATCCACGACATTTAATAACGATTTAAGGTTCAAGAGGACCATGGAAATATTTGAGGTATTTGAAGAGTTACTGTATATGAAATTAGAAAATAGAAAGTTATTGGTATTGGTCAAGGTGTACCGACATAAAGTATTTTTGCAGTCCCAAGCAAGTCAAGGGGATAAGGGTGCTAAATACTAACAGTGTTAAGTGTTTATTGGGGAGGATAAGATAGTATTCAAGGGAAAATTATCTACATTTTCCAATATAATGCCATTAAGCAAAGCAGGGCCTAAAGTATAGAAAAGATGGGAAGGGGAGAGAAAGCCTCTTCAGACAGGGAGAAAAAGACACCCATCCTGGAATCAGCTAAGGCTGAGTCCTGACTCCTAAGGGTCACTCCCTACCTCATGTTTTATTCCCATCTGAGGGAAGGGGATCTTAAGAAAGCCACTCGAAGAAGGGACAACTTGGGCCATGGTTGCCTCCTTGCAGTTCCATAGAGCATCATGTTTACTCATCCCTAGGAGCCCGGGGGGGCATTCAGACTATTAAATCACCTTGGGTCAGTGGTTGGGGTCATCCATTCTCCAGTGGCAGGAAGTCTTGTCTTCCTCTTCTCCATTTCCTTCTTTGTCTTCTAAACAGAGATAAGGGAGGGAATTAATCACTCTAAAAAGGAGACTCTGCCTTTGGTATTGATTCCTAAGTAGACTTGAGCAAAGCTGGAGATTATCTGGAAGTTTTATCAGGTTTGAAAAAATGCAAAACCATTCCATTTTCTCTGCACCACCATCACCTCTTCCCAAGGAGTGGCCACCATCATCTCTTACCTGATGTCACTGTCTCTTTGATGGGCTCAACGCAAAGGATGTTGTCTCTCTCTACAGTGCACCTGGATGTGCCCAGGGTCTATGCAGAGGTCAGTGAAATATAAACAGAAGTTCTTAGGTGAGACTTTCAGAAAGCTCCTTAGGAATGGAGCAGACAGCTGGACCTGGTCCTTTTTACCTGCTCCTAACTCTTGCTTCCAGCCTGGAATATGGATATGATGGCTTACTCCAGAAGTTATTGTGAACTATGAGGCATTGTTGGGGATGAAAGCCCTGGCTAAGGATGACAACCCCAAAAGATAGAAGACTTCTAGATCCCCGGTGACCACAATACTGCCACCACCATTTCTGGACAGTCCACCTTCTGACCTGAAAGGTGGACTTTCAGGCTTATAAACATGGCTTATCATGTTTAAGCCATTGTTACTTTTGGTTTCTGCTAATAGCAGCCAAAAGTTATCGACCCTAACTGACACTTTTAGTGAATGGCTTCAAGTCTTAGGGTAGACCTCCTTTTTCAAGAAGGCTTTCTCTGATTGCCAACCCTCCACCTGAATTCCCTTCTATGGGTTCCTGTAATGCTCTATCTGTCCTATGTCAAAGCGCTTATCACAGCCTTGTCTCCAAGCCCCACCAGACTTTAGCCTCCCAAGACCAGGGACCTTGTCTCTCCTGTTATCACTGTAGTCCCAGATCTAGCACAGTATAGGACCCATTGTGGGTACTTGATACATATCTGTGAATGAATGGATGAATCAGGCACTCACTGTGGACTAAGACAGTCTCTTTTCTCAGGAAGCTCACAGTTTAGATTTCTGCTTTAGATGAATGTGTGTGTGTGAAGTCACTCAGTCGTGTCCGACTCTTTGTGACCCTGTGGACTGTAGACCGCCAGGCTCCTCTGTCCATGGGATTCTCCAGGCAAAATACTGGAGTGGGTTGCCATTTGTGAAGAAATTAGTTTCAAGATCAAGAAGGCAGAATTGATAAAAGTTCACCTGTCCCAGTATAGCAATTTAGTAATTCATTGACTCCTAGAGTTACCTTTATCTGGAGGCTAATCATGGTGTTTGGTGCTTGCCAGCATGGGAGCTCAGCAAGCTAAGCATGGGATGAAGGAAGGTTCTACAGTTCTTGGATCGCCCGTCTTCACACGGCTTCTTCAAAAGACTCTAGTTTCCTGCAACATGTCTTAGAAGCTGGAAGCCCCAATCCCCCTCCTAGAAATCTACTCTGAAGATACAGTTCCCCTGGAGCAAAATGACTTTGTGAAAGATTTGTGTCATCATATTTGTGTTAGCAAAAAATGTAACCTACCTCCAGACCAGAAGGTAGAACTTCATCCATTGATTAGAAGAGGATCAACTAAACAAACCATGATTTAACTGCCAGGGATTGCTCTGCAGCAATTAAAAAGAATGAGATGGCTGTTTAATGTGATATGGAAACATATCCCAAAAAACACAGTAGTGGAGCAAAACCAAGATGCAGAACAGTGTGTATCAATGTTGTTCATCCTCCACCAGCCTGACGAGCTTGACCTGGAAGTCACATCTGTAGGTCAAAGGTTTCCACAAACTATGGCCAAAAAGCCAGATCTAGCTTTTTTTTTTTAATATATATGTAATTTATTGAAGTCTAGTTGACTTACAATGCTTCAAGTACACAGCAAGGTAATTCAGTTATACAAATACACATATATTATTTTTGAAATTATTTTCCATCATAAGTTATTACAAGATATTGAATGTAGTTCCCTATGCTATACAGTAAACCATTGTTGCTTGTTGCATATCTATTTTTAATTAGAAATCTAGCATTCTGTCCCAGAGAAGGCAATGGCACCCCACTCCAGTACTCTTGCCTGGAAAATCCCATGGATGGAGGAGCCTGGTAGGCTGTGGTCCATGGGGTCGCTAAGAGTCGGACACGACTGAACGACTTCCCTTTCATTTTTCACTTTCATGCATTGGAGTAGGAAATGGCAACGCACTCCAGTGTTCTTGCCTGGAGAATCCCAGGGACGGGGGAACCTGGTGGGCTTCCGTCTCTGGGGTCGCACAGAGTCAGGCACGACTGAAGCGACTTAGCAGCAGCAGCAGCAGCAGCATTCTATTCATACTGTCAAACAAATAGAATCCAAATGTCATAATTTTTTTAGTTAGGCAAAAATTCATGTTTTGTAAAAAGTATTATATATATATATATATGTATACAGAAGCTTTTCTACAATGCTTGATAAACCTTGAGGAAGAACATCAAAAATAAAAAAAGGAAGAGATGGAGAAATTGAACATGACCTAAATGAAATGGGAGCACTGAATATGAAATAGAAAAAGAGAAACAAACTAGATAAAAGTAAAAGATCATCATATAGTCCTGTTGTTTCTCAACATGGCTGTTCATTAGAAACATACTGGAGTGCTGGAGAAAAAAAAACAATACCTGGGCATTTGTATTTTTCAAAAGATTCTAAGATAATTATGATATACATCTGGATTTTAAGAAATGATTGCAGGTTTTTCTATTAGATCCTAGTTTTGGTGATATGGAATTCTATTATTTTTCTGTTGACCAGTCATGATACAATGGTATTAAGTGAGTAATAGCTCTATAATCACAATAGTAAAAGATGTTTATCAGTTTTTACAATCAAAATTATAAAATATAAATATAAAATAAAAATAAAATATAAATATATAAATATAAACTTAAAAAATATATTTATAATTGCAAGCCATAATGGGAACATGATTGACTTAAAATATAAAATAATTACATACAATTTGGGGGTTTAGGCAGAGTGATGTGGTAAGTGGAAGTGCATACATGCACAAATTTTCACCCACTCAGGCAGTCTGTGTATTTTGATAGGTGCATTTAATCCATTTACATTTAAAATAGTGATTGATATGTATGATCCTATTACCATTTGTTTTCATAATTGTTTTGGGTTTATTTTCTGTAGGTCTTTTCTTTCTCTTGTGTTTCCACCTAGAGAAGTCCCTTTAGCATTTTCTGTAAAGCTAGTTTGGTGGTGCTGAATTCTCTTAATTTTTGCTTGTCTGGAAAGCTTTTGATTTCTCTATCAAATCTTAAGGGGAGTCTTTCTGGGTAGAGTGTTCTTGGTTGCAGGTTCTCCCCTTTCATCACTTTAAATATTTCATGCCATTGCCTTCTGCCTTGTAGCATTTCTGTTGATAAATCCTCTGAACAGCCTAACAGGAGTTCCCTTGTGTTATTTGTCCTTCTTCCCTTGATGCTTTTAACATTTTATCTTTGTCTTTAATTTTTGTTAGTTTGATTACTATGTGTCTCAGTGTGTTCCTCCTTGGCTTTATCCTGCCTGGCACTCTCTGTGCTTCCTGGACTTGGTTGACTATTTCCTTTCCCATGATAGGGAAGTTTTCGGCTATTATCTCTTTGAATATTTTCTCAGGTTCTCTCTCTCTCTTCTCCTTCTGGGACCCCTATAATGCAAATGTTGGTGTATTTAATGTTGTCCCAGAGGTCTCTTAGGCTGTCTTCATTTATTTTAATTCTTTTTTCTATATTCTGTTCTGCAGCAGTGATTCCCACCATTCTATCCTCCAGGTCATTTATCTGTTCTTCTGCCTCAGTTATTCTGCTATTGATATCTTCTAGTGTATTATTCATCTCTGTTTGTTCGTTCTTTAGTTCTTGTAGGTCTTTGGTAAACATTTCTTGCATCTTCTCAGTCTTTGCCTCCATTCTTTTCCTGAGATCCTGGATCATCTTCACTATCATTATTCTGAACTCCTTTTCTGGAAGATTGCCTATCACCACATTTAGTTGTTTTTCTGGGGTTTTATCTTGTCCTTTCATCTGGGATATAACTTTCTGCTTTTCATCGTGATTAACTTTCTGTAATATGGTTTTTGTTTTAGCCGCTGTGAGACTATGCTTCTCTTTGCTCCTTCTGTATGCCCTCTGACGGCTGAGGCTAAGAGGCTTGTGTAAGGTTCTTGATGGGAGTGACTGCATGCGTGCATGCTAAGTCGCTTCAGTCATGTCCGACTCTTCGCCACCCTATGGACTATAGCCCACCAGGCTCCTCTGTCCATGGGATTTTCCAGGCAAGAATACTGGAGTAGGTTGCCATTTCCTTCTCTAGGGATCTTCCCAACCCAGGGATCGAACCTGATTCTACTGCATCTCCTACACTGCAGGTAGATTCTTTACCGCTGAGCCACTGGGGAAGCCCAGTGGGAGTAACTGGGGAAAACTGGGTCTTGCTCTGGTGGGCAGGTCCTTGCTCAGTAAAGCTTTAATCCAATTATCTGCTGATGAGTGGGGTTGCTCTCCCTCCCTGGTAGTTGTTTGGCCTGAGGCAACCCAGCCCTAGGGTCTACAGGCTCTATAGTAGGGTTAATGGTGAACTCCAAGAGGGTTTATGCCAAGTGCCTGTCTCTGTTGTGAGCCCCTGCCCACCCGTGCCTCAGCAGGAAGCCCTCCAACACTAGCAGGTAGTTTTGATTCAGTCTTCTGTGAGGTCATTGCTCTTCTTCTCTGGGTCTTGGTGTGTGCAAAATTTTGTTTGCACCCTCCAAGACAAAACTCTGTTTCCCCCAGTCTTCTGGAAGTCCTACAATCAAATCCCCCTGGCCCTCAAGGCCAGATTCCCTGGAGAATCCCAGTCCCTTTGTCAAATCTCCAGGCTGGGAAGCCTGACGTGGGGTTCAGAACCTTCACAACAGTGTGAGAATTTCTTTGGTATTATTGTTCTTCAGTCTGCAGGTCACCCACCTGGTGGGTATAGGATTTGATTTTATCATGATTGCACCCCTCCTACCATCTTGCTGCAGCTTCTTCTTTGTCTTTGGATGTGCGGTATCTTTTTCTGGTGGATTCCAGCATCCTCCTGTCGATGGTTGTTCATTAGCTAGCTGCAATTTTTGTGCTCTTGCAGGAGGAGATGAGCCCACATCCTTCTATACCGCCATCTTGAGCTGGAGTAGCTGTTGTTATAAATAAAGTTTTATTGGATCACAGTCCAGTCACACCTTCTGCTTCAGTTCAGTTCAGTTCAGTTCAGTCGCTCAGTCGTGTCTGACTCTTTGCAAACCCATGGAGGCCTCCCTGTCCATCACCAACTCCCGGAGTTCACTCAATTTCACGTCCATTGAGTTGGTGATGCCACCCAACCATCTCATCCTCTGTTGTCCCCTTCTCCTGCCTTCAATCTTTCCCAGCATCAGGGTCTTTTCCAATGAGTCAGTTATTCACATCAGGTGGCCAAAGTACTGGAGTTTCATCTTCAACATCAGTTCTTCCAATGAATATTCAGGACTGATTTCCTTTAGGATGGACTGGTTGGATCTCCTTGCAGTCCAAGAGACTCTCAAGAGTCTTCTCCAACACCACAGTTCAAAAGCACCAATTCTTCAGTGCTCAGCTTTCTTTATAGTCCAACTCTCACATCCATACATGACTACTGGAAAAACCAAAGCTTTGACTAGATGGACCTTTGTTAGCAAGGTAATGTCTCTGCTTTTTAATATGCGGTCTAGGTTGGTCATAACTTTTATTCCAAGGAGCAAGTGTCTTTTAATTTCATGGCTGCAGTCACCATCTTCAGTGATTTTGTTTCCCTTGCTTTCCCATCTATTTGCCATGAAGTGATGGGACCAGGTACCATGATCTTAGTTTTCTGAATGTTGAGTTTTAAGCCAACTTTTCCACTCTCCTCTTTCACTTTCATCAAGAGGCTCTTTAGTTCTTCTTCACTTTCTGCTGTAAGGGTGGTGTCATCTGCATATCTGAGGTTATTGATATTTCCCGGAAATCTCGATTTCATCTTGTGCCTCATCCAGCCCAGCATTTCTCATGATGTACTCTGCATATAAGTTAAACATGACTGCTTTCTTGGTACCATGCAAAATAAATAGCTGGACCCTCAAAACCCAAAATACTTAACTCTCTGGCTGGCCCTTTACAGAAAATATTTGCTGACCCCTGATGTAGACCTTACTGTCCTTATCTTTAAAATGGGTCAACAAAAACATGACCTGCTTCACAGAGATTGTAAGGATTATGAAACACAATGAACATGAAAACGACTTAGCATTTGTAGAAAACCTTCAATAAATATAGTGCTTATTATGATTTTCTCACTGATCTTATCCTCCTTTTCCTCTAGCAGAAACAAAGTTTCATGCAAATCTAAGTAAACTACTTTAGGTATTCAAGAGTAACTTATTAGATTTATACATGTGTGTAGGTGTGTTGTGTGTGTGTTTGGGGGGTGGGTGGCATTGAATTGAGTTAGGGGAAACCAATAGATTCTAAACTCCAACCCATGTGCAAAGTGCCCTCCATGTGTTTCTTCACTTAATCCTACTACCCAGGGAACCTGAAGACCAGAAAACCAGAGACACAGAGTTGATGAGACCCAGTGAGAAAGTCGCTGAGTGGGGACTGAAACCCAGCACGGCTTACCTCCAGAATGCCTGTTCTTCCCACTATAGGAGCACCTGACTGTGTCCACTACAAACAAGCTCTTATAACACCGCATATGTCCCCTGTGGTTTGCCAGGATGCCCTGGTCAGTGCCTGTTGCCCTGCCTACTTATCTGTGGCAACATTTTCCCTCAAGAGTGTCTGAGTCAATAAATTCCAGGATCTTCTCTACAATGTCAGCCCAGGATGGCTGAGATCTGTGTTTTGTCCACTGAGTGCATCTCTGGCACTTACAGAAGAGCATGGCACATAGTAGGTGGTCAATAAGTCTGTTCTGAGTCAATGGATGGTAAGTGAATCATCAGTAACCCACCTGCAAGTGATCAAAAGCCACACAGCAGCATGAGGACTGTCCTGTAAAATGACTGGACATGCATGGATGCTGGGCTCTTGGTCCCTCTCTGTGCTGTGACAAGCTGGACCCAGTTTGGATTTGGGACTTGATTCATGGGACTGAATCACCCACTTCACATCTGGCACGGTCCTGATGGCTCACCCCAGAGGAAGGGCGTGAGTATTGTTCAAGGCCTCCTACAGGCTGGGGGTGTTGGTGGGCTGTGTCACACAGGAGCAGAAATGAAACACATCAAACTGAGCCCTGGGTGGCTTGGCCAAAGAAAAGCGAGGTAGAGTATGTGCTCAGCACAGCCCTGACATGAAGGCCAGGCTGATAATCCATCCCTTTGATGCCCGCAGTGTGTCATGGGCCACTTTCAGCTGCAGAAGAAAGCCTAACCTTTGGAGAGGCTATAAAAAGATGGCCTAATTCACTGTTGCTTTCCTCTCCAGGCGCCTTTAACAAAGGAGGAAAGTGAAGGGCCTCTGTTTCTGTGGAAGGAGCACAAAAGCAGCTCGGCATTTTGTGAAGCTGATGGCCAGAGTGCCCTGCCACAAACAAGCTGCTGCCCAGGCTCAGGGCAGCCCGGTGTGGTCGGGGAGGGCCCGACAGCGGGGAGTACGGGGGGCATCCTTTCATGCCCATCCCCGGCACCAGCAGACTGAGCCGAGGAGGCATTTGGGAAGGCTGCTCCCAAGGTCACTGGTGATGCCAGCTTTCAAAGACTCAGAAATCACATGTACGCCTATGGTGTGTTCACAGGGTCAGACAAAGACCACCAGACCCGCCAACGAGAGCACCCCAAGCTGCAATTGACCAAAACGTCCCAGAGGATGAGAGTTGCTGCAGGTTTCACAGAAAATGGGCTGTGTGTTCATTCTCCCCATCCTTTCCCGTGTGGAAATGCAACAGGGCAGGTTCCGGCATCAGCAGGGACGATGAAATCCACGTACTGGCAAAGATACCTTTGGACTAGTTTCTTAAATTCCTGGAATATACAGCACTGTATTGTCTGCATGTGCTCAGTCAGTAAGTTGTGTCCGACTCTTTGCAAACCCATGGACTGTGGCCGTCTGGGGTTCCTCTGTCCGTGGGATTTCCCAGGCAAGAACACTAGAGTCGGTTGCCATTTCCTCCTCCAAGGGATCTTCCCACCCAGGGATCGAACCTGCGTCTCCTGTGTCTCCTGCATTGCAGGTGGATTCTTTACCACTGAGCCACCTGAGAAGCCTGTACAGTCTCTCTGTACACCTAGCTTATTTTTTCCAAAGCTGGATCCCACCACTGTGTCTCTGGTTGAGCACTGTAAGGGGTTGTTTCTTGGGGCCATGTTGAAGGGGACAGCAGATTACCGGCTTCCATCTCATACGCACCAAGATGGGGGCATGTGCTCCAGACTCAAGCGTAGATGGGCAGGTTACCTGCAAAATTCACATAAATTAAAAGCACTCCAACTGTATTCCAGACCTGAACAGTTTCCACCCATTTCCATATATCCTAACTTCATTTCCAAGTACATTCTCCTGAACCATCTTAGAGGTACAAATAGCCAAATTCTAAGCTTTGTGAGGTTCAGTTTAGGGATGGGGCTTTGCTGTTCAACTCTGATAAGAAAACTAAATGGTAGAGATTTGGATGCCTGTGGAGGGGTTAAGATACCACCAAAAAGAGACCAGTATTAAAAACCGGGCATCTTTTCCAGGTCAGAAGGTTCCACCAGACCGGCTCGTCATTAAGTCAGTAGCTACAGCACCCTTGATGTCTTTTCTGAAAGACCCTGTACCCTTGGCAGTTCTGGGCTCCTCTCTGCTTTGTTTCTTTTTGGTGTCTTTTTTTCCTCATCCAACAGAGATGCAAAGCCACAGTGTCCCTCCCTTGGGGGTCAAAACACACAGTTCCTCTTGGCTTTCGAGGGGCATCACATGCTTTCCGTCCTTGTGGGAAAGATGTCCCAAGTGAAGTTTATGGAGCGGGGATGACCCTGGGGCATCCCTGCCAGGTTGCCGTCTGCTCCTGTTGGTGGGAATGCCTTGACAACCGTGTCCTGAGCAGATGATCACAGGACACCTGTTTGGGGCCGGGTACCATGCAGTCCATGGGGTCAGTAAGGACTTCTCGTATCTTGCTGCAGGCTTTTATTCTCCCCAGCCCTTCAGATTTCACAGGCCTGTGAAGTGAATTCAACAAATATTTATTCAGTGAGTGATTCTTGTGCCAGGCACTGGGGAGATAACGGGGCATGAAGCAGATAAAAGCCGTGCCCACATTTGAGAGGCTTGGGATCGCTGAGTTTTCACTTTGCTCTTAGCACTTCAAGAAAGAAATCCTTCTTGTGAATATCATTTCTATCCATTTCTCCTCAGAAGAAAATGGCTACTTAAACCTGGAACAGAGTGGAAGGACATACTCTTAAAGGACAGACTTTTTAAATGACTGTATTAGAACCATATCATATGAAAATTTAAATTGTTGGGATTCAGCTATGACCAAAAAAATCAATCAGCTGATGTAAGAAAGAAATTGAAACATGTATAAAATCATATGTGAAATGAATTGCCAGTCCAGGTTCAATGCATGATACAGGATGCTCAGGGCTGGTGCACTGGGATGACCCAGAGGGAGGGGAGGGGGAGAGAGGTGGGGGGGTGGTTCAGGATGGGGAACACATGTACACCTGTGGTGGATTCATGTTGATGTATGGGAAAACATACAATATTGTAAAGTAATTAGCCTCCAATTAAAATAAATGAATTTATATTAAAAAATAAAGACAATAATTAAAAAGAAAGAAATGGAAAGTTTTATTTGAGCCAGATTGAGGATTATAACCTAGGAACAGCCTCTCAGAAAGCTCCAAGAATTGTTCTCTTGGTTGGAGGTCAAGCATGGTTATAAAAGTTTTTGAGACAGAGGGAAGTACCTTCAATGATAACAACAGCTTCACAATTTAGCAGTACAGTAGTGGGTCTTGGGTCATCATGGCGCCTTACAGGATCAAGAAGGGAAGTTATCTCCTCGGGAGTTGTCCTGTTGATGTTGGGAGAATACTGATCTTTAGAACTGAGTAGGTGTTTCTGCCAATGGGGAGGTTTGGTCGATGAATAACGCAGATGTACAATGCACAGTGCGGGCAGAGAGGAGGCCAAAGGGCAGAGAAAACTTTTATGTTTAAGTTTTTCCTGTCTTGTAGTACAATATGAATTGTAGTTCACAGCTACGTAAAAATGCTTCAGGGTGTGGCAGAAAGTTCTTTAAATAGCATGGACTGTCCTGTTCATCACTTTACTTCAAGCCGAGTGCCCAAAGATACATATGATTGCCACAACTTGGCCCATAAACTCAAACCAACCGCTTCATCAGGTGCTCAACCACTAAAATTTGGTTTTTAATGCTGGAGAAAACTCTGACTGTGATGGCCAACAGGGGACAGAGTATCAGTTTCCACAACAGCAACCTCCTAACAGATTTTCAAATATTCCTTTTCTCTCTCAACATTATATTAAAAATATTATATTAAAAATATCTTCAAATACACAGAGAAATTGAAAGAACTGTACAAAGAACACTGATATACCCACTTCTTCTGTTCTGCTGCTGCTGCTGCTAAGTCGCTTCAGTTATGTCTGATTCTTAGCGACCCTACCAGGCTCCCCTGTCCCTGGGATTCTCCAGGCAAGAACACTGGAGTGGGTTGCCATTTCCTTCTCCAATGCATGAAAGTGAAAAGTGAAAGGGAAGTCACTCAGTTGTGTCCGACTCTTAGCGACCCCACGGACTGCAGCCTACCAGGCTCCTCCGTCCATGGATTTTCCAGGCAAGGGTACTGGAGTGGGGTGCCATTGCCTTCTCCGTTCTTCTGTTCTACCATTACTGTTTAG
This sequence comes from Bos grunniens, assembly GCF_055505025.1. Taxonomy (NCBI): domain Eukaryota; kingdom Metazoa; phylum Chordata; class Mammalia; order Artiodactyla; family Bovidae; genus Bos; species Bos grunniens. Next base: position 25,906,566 of record NC_141189.1, read on the forward strand.
CTTGATGGCTTTCTCACATTTGTATATTCCTCCATCCCTCTCTCCATCTATCTTATTTTTTTCAGCTTTTTGAGAAAAAAAATTGGGGGCTGTACCACCCAGCATGGGGGACCTTAGTCCCCAATCAGGAACCAAAGCCATGCGTGCCCCCTGCATTGGAGGCTCGGAGTCTCAACCACTGGACTGCCGGGGAGGTCCCCATCTTATTTTTGTTACATTTCAAAGGCAATTGCTGAGGCAGCACACTTCAGCAGGTGTATCACTTACTAGAATCTGATGTGTGTGTATGTGATTTCTTGGAGGCAAAATTTAGATACAGCGAAATACCCAAACTTGAAGAGGATCACTTAATGAATTTTGATGCAAGTGTGATCCGAGCCCCTATGCCGATCTACTTTGAACTAAATTTGACTTTCTTTTGCCGTGTGCTGATATTTAAATGTCCCTACCCTGTGAGTTGAGAGTCCCCTGTGAATTGAGCTTTATGAAAAATTCCCTCCATATGTCTTATTTTGCTCTGTTGCCCCAGACCCAGGAAAACATGCCCATTTGAAAACAAGAGGCAGTTTGCATATGGGGGTGGTAGGGTGGGCAAAAATACCAGCACAGGAAGCGTGGGTTTGAATCTCATCTTTGCTACTTTCTAGCTCTATGACCTATGGCAGCCCACTCCAGTACTCTCGGCTGGAAAATCCCATGGACGGAAGAGCCTGGTGGGCTGCAGTCCATAGTGTCGCTAAGAGTTGGACACGACTAAGCGACTTCACTTTCACTTTTCACTTTCATGCATTGGAGAAGGAAATGGCAACCCACTCCAGTGTTCTTGCCTGGAGAATCCCAGGGATGGGGGAGCCTGGTGGGCTGCCATCTATGGGGTCGCACAGAGTCGGACACGACTGAAGCGACTTAGCAGCAGCAGCAGCAGCTCTATGACCTTGGGCAAAGTATGTATCCTATGGCTAGGCCTCAGTTTCCCCAGGGACTGTGGGTAAAAATAGACTGTCTCTCATCAGGTTGTTCTGTGTGGTGGAGGCCGAATGGGGTTAAATCATGCAAAGTCCTAATGAGAACATCCCCTGCTGTAGGGTGAACTCTCAGGACAGGCTGACCCTCATCACCACCCTGCGAGCAGGCAGCAGGGACGAGAGGCCTGCAGCCAACTCATTAACTTTATAGACAATTGACTTTGTGCCTTTTGAACCCAGTCATTTTATGTTCTACTCAGCTCCGAGTCTCCTTGGCCTCCTTGGCCTCCTTTGCCCTCCAGCCAGAAATGTAATGACTGTCAAAATTCTCTCTATGACATCACCAGGCAATGTCCGGGGAAGTCTGTGTTCGTAAAATGACTCAAACTAGAGGAACTGTGGCAGGTGGGGGTTGGTTGCTTGCTCTCTAATTGGGTGGGATTTATAGTGTAAATCCGACGGCCTTGAATTTAATATTGCACCATTTTATTGGCACCAAATTGTATTACAGACTCAATAGCTCTCTCCTAGCCCTTCATCTCTGCAAGACGGAAGCTTCCCTTTGACGGATGTTGGTTTCATTATTCACGACTCTTATATCAACAGAGGCTTTGAAAATGGAGATCAGGAAAGAACATTTTCTGGTGAAAAGCTCTTTATCAGTATGGAATTCCTTTGCCGCACTTCTGAAATAGATTGACTTGTTTTCAGTGTCAGTACTGGGCAGTGAACTGGACAGATGTAGTACCTGCTCACAAAAAAACCTCAGGATATATTTAGAAATATAAACATGTAATGCGTAATCACACAAATAGTGAATCACAATTAGGATGGAGCCCATTGATCAGATACTGTTGCTTGCCTACTATGGCAAAGTCTGATGACTGTCTCGGAGCATTTATTCTTTCTTTTCCATAATAATGAAACATTTATTTTTAGCAAGATGCTTTCTATGATAATGACAATATTTCCCAGCCTCCTCTGCTACTATATGTGGCCATGTACAATTCTGGGACTAATTTATTTTTTTTTTAATATTTATTTATTTGGCTGCACCAGGTCTTAGTTATGGCATGCAGGATTTGTTCCCTGACCAGGGATCGAACCTGGGTCCCCTGCATTGGGAGCTTGGAGTCTTAGCCACTGGACCACCAGTGAATTTCCTGGGACCAATTTCAATGTGTGGAGGGATTTCCCCCCACACACGCTTGTAAGAAATTTTGAGACACCAGTTGGGTGTCCTACAATTCAACTCAGTTCTGACACCTGCCTGGAGACAGTGTTGGATCCCACAGGTTAAGGACTCAGTTTTCCCCTGCTTCTCCCCCATCAGATACCAGTTGCAAGTCCAAGTTATCACCTGTGCTTCTGACTGACTGGCTATAGATCGGATGTTCCAACAACTCCCATCCCCATTTTGGGTTTGGTCAGCTTCCTAGAGCAATTCATGGAACTCAGAGAAAGCTTTTACTCACCAGAAGTGCCTTATTTAAAAGGCGGTAACTCTGGGACAGCTAGATGGAAGGGATGCACAGGGCAGGGTGTGTGGGCCGGAGCTCCCATGCCCCCTCCCAGCACACCATGCTCTCTGCACCTCCATGTGTTCCTCAGCTGGAAACTCTAAACCCCATCCTTTTGAGTTTTTATGAAGACCTGATTACACAGGCCCTGGTGCTGGGAAAGATTGAAGGCGGGAGAAGAAGGGGACGACAGAGGATGAGATGGTTGGATGGCATCACCGACTCAATGGACATGAGTTTGAGTAGGCTCTGGGAGTTGGTGATGGACAGGGAGGCCTGGCGTGCTGCAGTCCATGGGGTTGCAAAGAGTCAGACATGACTGAGTGACTGAACTGAACTGAACTGAACTATTACATAGGCACAATTGATTGAATCATTGGCTGCTAGTGGTTGAGCTCAATCTCCAGCCCCCTCCTCTCCGTGGAGGTCAAGGGGGGGGACCAAACGTTCCATCGCTCTAACCAGGTGGTCGGTTCTGGCAACCAGCTCCCATACTCAGGTGCTTCTAAAAGTCGCCTCGCTGACAACACGGGACACCTTTGCCGCTTCCATCACTTAGGATATTCTAAGGATTTTAGGAGCTCTGTGCCAGAGATGAAGCCCAAATATATATTTCTTATTCTAAGTCACAATATCACACATGTGTCTAAGTCCTGGCCAAGGTAATGTGCAGAAGCAGCACGTGCAATTTTATGTCATGCTCTTAAAAGGAAGAGCATGCCCTCTCTTTGTCCTTCTGCTCTTTCCCGTGGGCTGGAATACAGGCGGGGGTGCACAGAGCAGTCACGGTAGCGCCTGGGTGTGGTGGGTCAGTGAGATGGAGGCAGTCTGGCTCCCAACCCCGTGACTGTTTCAGGAGAGACAAACTGCTATTTTGCTTCAGGCATGGTCATTTCAGGTTTTTCTGTGACACCAGCAGAACTTACATCCTAATACATTGATCTATCACCCAGTCCCCTTCTTCCTTATTAAGAGAGCCCCAAATTTATTCAAGTATCAACTCTTAACACAGATGACTGTACCCCTAACTCAGAGGTAAATCCTTGTTAATATAAACCAATCAGGGCAATGGGCCTGGACAAGATGTAATTCTTGGCCTTGACAAGATGCAATTCTAGGCCATGTAAATTGCCAAAAGTTCTCCTGGGGGATTTCTGTGAAATTTTCCTTGTTCTAAAATAGAGATCCAAGGGAGACGGCCACCTCTATAAAGTACCAGGCAGGGTGTTAGGTCCGTCTTTTGATGGATGCTATTGTATCTGGTTATGATTCTTGGATCTGTGGCAGTTATTTAGTAACCAGGAGGAGAGCTAGTCTGTAGCTGGAAGGAATCTGATGGCATGACTGAGTCAGTAAACTACGTGAGCCTAGAGCCATTCCACCTTCAGACTTCCAGTTTGTGAGGTGGTAACACGTCCTTGCCAACCCACGGGGACCCAACGCTCTATCAGCCAGTGGGGAAGTGTGGCCAGGTAGTGCCCTGTGGGCACACTCTCACAGAAGAGGGGCAGGAGATGGGAAAGAGCCATCCCTTCAATTGTCTGCCCCCTTTTCTCCCTAGATATTTATGAATAAATCAACTGAATTGGGGTCTTCTGTTACCAGTAACCAAGGACATTTTAACCAAATAGCCTGGTACACAAGGCTGTGACCAGCTCTCCAGTCTTATCTCTCAACATTTCTCTTCTCAGCCCCAAACTTCAGACTTAGTGGAATCAAAATCCTGCTTTCACTTCTGCGGGATTCCATACATGAAGGGACTTCTGCGCCGTTGGCTTCCTCCATCCCTTTATCAGGCAATGATCAATTCATCCTCCAGAATCAGCTTAGCAGATGCTTCCCCCAAGGAGACTTCTACTAGACCCCAGTTTCCCCAGATTCATTCAGCCCTGTCTGCACACCTGGGCCTCAGCCTCGCTTCTTGCCCAGAACAGCCCTTGCCACGACTCACCCCATCCTCACTGTTGGAAAGAACTGGTTCCTGTCACTGCCACCGACCACGGGCTTCCTTTGCACGGTGCCGACTGAGGAGAGACTGCCCACCTGTGCTCAGACTAGGCAAGACCCACAGAGACCCTGGCTGCTCTAACAGCCCCCTGACACGGTGGGGAAGTGTGGCTAGTGCCCCGCGGGCATACTCTCACAGATGAGGGGCGGGTAATGGGAAGGAGCCATCCCTTCAATTGTCTGACTTTTTCCTCCCAAGGAGATCCAACCAGTCCATCAGTCCTGAATATTTATTGGAAGGACTGATGCTGAAGCTGAAACTCTAATACTTTGGCCACCTGATGTGAAGAACTGACTCGTTTGAAAAGACCCTGATGCTGGGAAAGATTGAAGGCAGGAGGAGAAGGGGACAACAGAGGATGAGATAGTTAGATGGCATCACCAACTCAATGGACATGAGTTTGAGTAAACTCTGGGAGTTGGCGATGGACAGGGAGGCCTGGTGTGCTGCAGTCCCCGGGGTCACAAAGAGTCGGACATGACTGAGCGACTGGACTGAACTGAACTGAAGATATTGTGAAGGGGCTCTGTGCAGCCTCGTTGGTGGCTGAGGAGCCTGTTGTGTTTGCAGCAGTGCTGTGACCAGCTCTGTATGCCTCGTACTCTGTTCCCCTTCCTTCCCTGCTTCACTTCCCCTTTGCCCTCACTCTTGCTTCCTAGGTTTTGCACTCCCAGTAACACATTCATATGCAAGCTATACTCTTAGATTCTGTTTTTCAGGGAACCAGGGTAAAACTCCTCTCCACCCCTGAGTCTGGGTTGCAGGGAACAGACACACTCATATCATCTCAGAGCCCAGTGGGGATAGCAAGTATTTCACAAGTGGGGAGTATTATCAGACTCATGGGAACTGAGGCAGCTGCTCCTAAAACAGGAAGGGGGCCTGGAATTTTATCTGGGCAGCTCTAATTCCCCTGTATCAACTCTGATACCCACCATTCTTGGGTCAGCTGCACTCTCTCCTGACTTCTTCTTACCCTCCTCGGAACTGAAATGGTTTCTGTTTCCTTAAGGCCTCTGCCTGTTCCATCCTTCTGCTTATACACAAAGTGAAGTGAAGTGAATGTCGCTCAGTCATGTCCGACTTTTTGCTACCCCATGGACTATATGGTCCATGGAATTCTCCAGGCCAGAATACTGGAGTGGGTAGCCTTTCCCTTCTCCAGGGGATCTTCCCAACCCACGGGTCAAACCCAGGTCTCCCATATTGCAGGCGATTCTTTACCAGCTGAGCCACAAGGGAAGCCCACTTACACATGGCTTCAGCTTAATTCTGAACTCTGCTTCCTCATGGCTTCTGTGTCCCATTCAGACTCCCCAAGATAGAAGATAGGTTTGGGTCCCTGGGTCACCATCAAGTACTGGGGGGGACACTGTTGGCAAAGCTGGGTGTCAGGCCCCCATGTTACGGCTGCCCTGGCCCAGTCACTTGAGAGTAAGTGTTCAGACACATTTGCATCAACTTGACTTTGCTGTGATGTTCACCAAAGTGACTGATAGGTGTGTCTCTCTCTCGTGTGGGTATTCTGAGCTGTGTGCCATGAGCTGTGTCCAGTACACGGGAGAACCCCCAGGAGAGCTTTAGAAAAACAACAATAGATCATTTATCACAGATACTCTGAGAATCACTGGAAAAGTTGCAGGAAAGGGCTCTGAGCTCAACTTCCAGAAAAGGTTTTGAAGCCACACAGCAGAACCTGGTCAGCACTTGGCAACTGGAGACAACCATAAATTAACCTGCCTTCCCAGAATGTGCCCTTTCTGTGCTACACAGACACACCCGAGAGATATTGCAGGCTCAGTTCCAACCCACTGCAATAAAGTAAATATCACAATAAAGTGAGTCACAAAACTATTTTTGCTTTCCCAGTGCACATAAAAGTTATGTTCACACTATACTGTAGCCTATTAAGTGTGTGATGACATTAGGTCTAAATAAACAATGTATACACCGTAACTTAAAAATACTTTATTGCTGATCATCATCCTAGCCTTCAGTAAGTCAAAGGAGTAACATCAAATTTAGGATCACAGATCACGATAACAAATATAACAGTAATAATACAGCTTGAGATATTAAGATAATTACCAACATGTGACAGAGATACCAAGTGAGGAAATGCTGTTGAAAAAAAAGGCACTGATAAACTTGCTCACAGAGTGACCATAAACATTCAATTTGTTTAAAAAAAACAAAAAAAAACCCAATATCCATGAGCCAAAGTAAAGCAAAGTGCCATAAAAGGTGTGCCTATAAAACCTTTTACAATGTGAAAGGGAGTGAAGCAGAGGGGTTCAGAGTCCAGCTCCAGAGTCAGCCTTGCCAGTGGTGTGACTTTCTTATCCTGTTGCTGCCTTGCTCTGCCCATATGTGAAATGGCATTGATAGCTGGGCTGGTTCTGAGCTTCTCTGCAGAAACCACAGGGCAAGAGCCGAGTCCAGGAGGCACATGGTATTTATCGAAGGGCTCTGGGTACTCGAACCTCAAGCATCTTTGCATAGACATCTTTTCCACAAGCATTTTCACTGCAAAATTAATTGGTCATGAGGCAATCTTGCTGTAAAAGATAAAATAACTGGTTGACAGTTGGGTTTGACCGGCGGCTTTCAACTGGTTGACAGTTTGGTTTCATTTCTCCATTGACACAGAACTGTCCTTCCATCCCGTCAATCTCAGCCCTCATGATGATCTGTACAGGGACGAGCAGGCGTGGCGGTCTTAAAATAGAGGATGATGACAACTATGTATATGGACTTGATAGAAAATATGGTGATAAAATTTACTGCAAGTGTGAAGTAAGAGAGTAAGTCAGAGCATGTACTGTATGGCTCAGTTGGTAAAGACTTGGCCTGCAATGTAGGAGACCCAGGTTCGATCCCTGGGAAGATCCCCTGAAGGAAATGGCAACCCACTCTTATAATCTTGTCTGGGAAATCCCATGGACAGAGGAGCCTGGCAGGCTACAGTCCATGGGGTCTCAAGAGTCGGACACGACTTAGTGACTAAACCACCAGACTGCACTAGAACATGATAACATGTCAGTCTGCAGATCCTTTGGTGATTTGAAGACACAGAGTTGAACCCACACCTTCCGCAGAACTTTGGAACGTCTATCAGGGGACATGTGACAACCTGCCAAGAACAAACAGCTTTCCTAACACGACACAAAGCTCAGGTACAAATATGCATCCTAGTATTTGGAAGCTGATGCCTCTCTTAAAGACAAAAGAAATTTTAGAGAAAAAGCAAAGCTGAACAGGCAGGTGAGACAAAAGCAAAAGAAACCTTTAAAATACTAAGAACAAAAGACTTGGAGGACACATGCTTCAGCTCAGTTCAGTCACTCAGTCATGTCCGACTCTTTGCGACCCCATGGACTGCAGCATGCCAGGCCTCCCTGTCTATCACCAACTCCCAGGGTTTATTCAAACTCATGTCCATTGAGTTGGTGATGCCATCCAACCATCTCATCCTCCGTCATCCCTTTCCCCTTCCACCTTTAATCTTTCCCAGCATCAGGCTCTTTTCAAATGAGTCAGTTCTTCACATTAGATGACCAAATTTTTGGAGTTTCAGCTTCAGCATTAGTCCTTCCAATGAATATTCAAATTGATTTCCTTTAGGATTGACTGGGTTGATCTCCTTGCTGTCCAGGGGACTCTCAAGAGTCTTCTCCAACACCACAGTTCAAAAGCATCAATTCTTCGGTGCTCAGCTTTCTTTATAGTCCAACTCTCACATCCATACATGACTACTGGAAAAACCATAGCTTTGACTAGATGGACCTTTGTTGGCAAAGTAATGTGTCTACTTTTTAATATGCTGTCTAGGTTGGTCATAACTTTTCTTCCAAGGAGCAAGTGTCGTTTAATTTCATGGCTGCAGTCACCATCTGCAGTGATTTTAGGTACAATCTACAAAATAGAATCAATTATCTGTGAAGTATTGCCATAAATTGACACACATTTTAAATGTATTCAAATACATTTGTATTTTGCCATAAAGTCTTTTAAATTTTGTTATTTAAAATAACATGTTTCATTATTTCCTTTAATGCCCCTTTTTTATTTTTCACTATTTTATCTTTTACAGCAACATTGCCTGAAGGCCAATTAGGTATGCAGTGAAAATGTCTGCAGCAGAAACACCAGACATATTATCAAACACACTGTCCTTTCCCAGCCACCAAAGCCTGATGGGGTGTCACCCTCCTCCCCACTCCAGGCGCCTTCCCTGGGCCCTCCCTGGGAAGTGAGTCACTGCCATTCTTTCTTCACAGGACACACCTCTAGGGAATCAGAAATGTTGGGAGGGCTGTGTATATATATTTGCTGAGCATTAGAAAAAAAAAAAGAGCGGCCTTTGTCAAAAATTAAACATTAAAGATTTTTAATGAAATAATGGTCAAAAGTTGATGAAACAGTGGCAGTTTTCTGAATCTACCCACACCATGTAGCATTAGTCCGTAAGTAGAGAGCCCCTACTCTTTTACTGCATGTCCCTGCTGCCTGGCACATTGTATGTTGGGTAATAAATTAAGGAAAAAATGAATTTGTATTTGATCTGAAACATGCAGTAGATTTTTCCAAGGGCAAATTTCCGAAGTCTGTACCTTGAACTCTCTGGAGGAAATGAGCTATGGAAACTGATTATAGGCAGAAAAGATGATAGTAATGGTAATATTCTACAACGCAGGAGACGAGGGAGACATGGGTTCAATCTCTGTATGTGGGAAGATCCCCTGGAGGAGGAAATGGAAACCCACTCCAGTTAAATCCCATGGACCAAGGACCCTGGTGGGCTACAGTCTATAGGGTCACAAGGAGTCAGACATGACCAAGTAACTTAACACACACACACACACACAGAGTAGTACAGTACATCATTTACTGAAGGTGGCTCCCCCAAAAGTCTTGTCCACATCCTAACCCTGAAACCTGTGAATATGCACTTAATTTAGGGACAAAGGGGCTTCAACACGTGAATTTTGAGGACACACATTTCAGTCTATGGCACCACCCCAGTCCAGGTTAATCATTGCATTCTCTTCTGTGCGTGTGCACAATCGCTCAGTGGTGTCTGACTCTAGCAACCTCATGGACTGTAGCCCACCAGGCTCCTCTGTCCATGGACGTTTCCAGGCAAGAATACTGGAGTGGGTTGCCATTTCCTCCTCCAGGGGGTCTTCCGGTCCAAGAGATTGAACCTGCGTCTCTGGCATCTCCTTGGCAGGTGGATTCTTTACCACTGCATTCTCTTGCTTGGTCACTTCTAGCATAGGACTCAGGGTTATCCCTAGGCATGACATTTGCTGCAACTTTCAGGCAACCAAAATCTTCTTTTCCTTTGCGATGAGGAAAAGGTCAAATTAGAGCAGCCAGGGGCCTCTCCAGACAGATTGGCAGAGAGTGCAGCCCACTTAGAAGAAAGCAGAGCTAAGGAGTGGTTTGAGAAAACCTAGATCCAGCCATACTGAAGTATTCTAGGATCTTAAAGGACGTCTCAATTAACCTGACAATAAATGCTTTTAAAGCTGCATGTCTGTCACTTGCAACTCAAAGACTCCTGACTTAATAGACTTTGATCTCATGGTTAAAGTTAATAGGAGGTGGAGACAGGTATCTGAGTACAGTTCTGCTTAGCTCTGAGAGGCTTTCCTGGGAGGAATATTGGGGCTTAAGTCAGGAGCCATCCTCTGAGTCCTGATTCCCAGATGACTTTTGAGTTCTGACATTTTTAATATATCTACCCTTGCTCTCCTTTACTGGTGGTGGAAACAAGGAAGGTGCAATGAGTGTAAATAAGTTGTTTAAAAATTATAAGTTCAGATAATTAAATAAATGCTGATAACTTCAGGGAGTGCTCCCTGTTATGAAACAAAAGAAGGATTCCTGGGCTGGGGGGCCAGCGTAGGCCCTGACAAAGGACCCTTCTCAGGAAGGCACGGCCTCCCAGGTCCTGCTTCCCTGGAGCCAGGTGCTGATATTCAAAGCACAGCTCTGCTAAAAGCTGTGTGACCCTGGGCAAGGGCTGAACTTTGTCTGTGCCCTAGTTTCCTCATCTGAAAAATGCGGGAAATAATAGTGCCCCTTTCGTAGGAGGACGTGAGGAGCCAGCGTGTGTGACCTGTGTAAAGGCTGTGATTGTCCCTCCAAGCCTGGCTCCTCCTCAATTCCGGGTCTCGGGAACCCACCGTCACCCCCCACAGAGAGCCTCCAGCTTCCGCGGGGCAGCCCCCACCTTGTCACTCCCTCACACACTTTTATTCCTTTTCAGAGCATTTTTCTGCTGTGGGACGCCTCCTTTTTTTTTGTTTTCCTCTTTGAAAAAAGGCCGTTAAGCTTTAGGAAGGGCACCATTAGCCTAATCTATTTCGCCAACTGCTGTTTCACCAGCCCCTGGTCTGCCGGGCACACAGTAGGTGCTCAGGAGGTATCGGTTTGAATAAAGGACGGCGGCACGCTGGCAGGGGCCGCTTCCGCTCCAGGACCTGCCACGCCACCAACACCCCGCCGCCGCGGCTTGCTGGGGTGAGGGGGGCGGTTTCGGGGGGAGGGCGGGGGGTGGACGGGCTCCTTTGCGCCGTCTCCACCTCCTTCCTTTCAACTTCTCAGTGCAACTCTGTGTGAACACAACTCCAGAAAGCTCCCCGGACAGGCGACCGCCCCGCAATCAGAGCCTTCCTATCTTCCTTCGGGCAGGGAGGACCGGGAAGGCCAGCTGCCAGCGCGTCCCGAAGTCCCTCCCGCCGTCCCGCGTCGCTTGAAGGCGGAGGCCCCGGAGGGGGCCGACCCCGCCCGCCGGCTCCGCGCGCGGTTTCCAGACTCCGGCATTTCCTCCCCGCTAGCTGGCGTGGTCTCGCCTCCCCTCGGAAGAGGAAACTCCTGGGGCCGAGTAACGGGAACAAGCGCGGAGGGGAGCGGCGAGGGATCTCTGAGCCGGTGCCCCGCAGCTCCGGGCGGGCAGCCCCGGGTAGGCGGCGAGCGCGGCGGGACCAGAAGCTGGCCGCGGGCGGGGCGGGGAGGGCCGCCGGGCCGGACGCCGCGCACAGTCGGCACAGGGCGCGGCCGGGAGCCGGGGCGGGCGGGGCCGGCCGCTGCTGGAAGGAGCGCTTGAGCTGGGAGAGGAGGCCGAGCTGGAGGGCGGCTTTCCCCGGCCCGGCGACGGGGGAGCCGCCGCGGAGGCGAAGGAGACCGGGACAGTGGGGTTGCCCGGGCGCTGCGCGCATGCTGGGCCGGGGGCGCCGCCGGGGCTCGCGCCCTGGGCTGCTCCGCCGTCGCTGCCCCCGGCGCCCGGCATGTCGGTGCACTACACCCTCAATCTGCGCGTCTTCTGGCCCCTGGTGACCGGCCTGTGCACCGCCCTCGTGTGCCTCTACCATGTTCTGCGGGGAAACGCGGGTGCCCGAACCGAGCCCCCAGACGGCGCGGACGGCGGCTTCCCGCTGCTCAAGGTGGCGGTCCTCCTCCTCCTTGGCTACATCCTCCTGCGCTGTCGCCACGCTGTCCGACAGCGCTTTCTGCCCGGGCCTCCCCGCATGGGGGGCCACTCCACCTTCTCGGCTAAACACTTCCCCGAGCCCAGCCTAGACATCTTGCTGGAGAGTTACTACGAACACGAGGTGCGCCTGTCGCCGCACGTGCTGGGCCACAGCAAGGCACACGTGAGCCGCATTGTGGGCGAGTTGGTGCGGGCTGGCCGTGCCCGAGGGTCCCCAGGCCCCATACCTGGGGGAGCGCTGGCCTTGGCCTTCCGCGGAGACTTCATCCAGGTAGGGAGCGCCTACGAGCAGCATAAAATCCGCCGGCCCGACGGCTTCGACGTGCTCGTGCCGCTGCGCCTCCCTCCCCTGGTGGCGCTGGAGCCTCGGAGCCTGGGCTCAGAGCCCGAGCTGGCTCCAGCCTTCCACGGCTGCTTCGTGTGTGCACTCAAGGCGCCGCCAGGGGCTTCCGGCGGACACTGGCTCCGGGACTGCAAACCCTTCTCCGACGGCTTCTGCGTGGATGTCCGCGGGCGGCGCCTCCTCTCGGCCACGCTGGTACTGCGCTGGTTCCAGGCGCACCTGCAGCGCTCCCTGGCCACCGTGCGCTACAGCCTGGAGGGGCGTTGTCGGGTCAGCCTGACCCCGGGCGGTCTGGAGCAGCCGCCCACCCTACACATCTTGCCCTGCCGCACCGATTACGGCTGCTGCCGCCTTTCCATGGCCGTGCGACTCATCCCTGCCGTCCATTTGGGCGACAGCGTCTTCCTGGTGGCGCCACCACCGCCACCCTCACCTGCCGGGCCCCTGTCGGAGCTCCCGGAAGGCCTGCGTGCCGATGCCCTGTGGGGGCTGAACACAGCGCGCCAGGAGCAGAAGCTGCTGAGTTGGCTGCAGGAAAGGGCCCCTCCAGGTGCCTGCTACCTCAAGTGCCTGCAGTTGCTTAAAGCTCTGCGAGACCTGGGCGCCCGCGGGCTGGACCCGACGGCCGCCGCGCAGTGGGGACGCATCCTCTCCTCATACGTGCTCAAGTCGGCGCTGCTGGCGGTGCTGCAGCGCGAGGGGGCTCCGGCACCAGGCTGGGACGAGGCGCACCTGGGCGACCGCCTGGAGGAATTAGTGCAGTTCCTCAGGGACTGCCTGCTGCGACGCCGGACGCTCTTCCACTGCGTCCTGGGCCCTGGAGGGGCGGCCACCGAGGTGGGCCCGCTACCCAAGGTACTGCGTGAAGCTGCCCCAGTTGACCTCCTGGCGGCTTTCGACCGGCAGGTTCGGGAACTCGCAGCGGCGCGGTTGCTGTCCACGTGGCGAAGGCTGCCCCAGCTTCTCCGCGCTTATGGCGGTCCCCGCTACCTCGTCAGGTGTCCGCCACCCCGGAGTCAGCGCACCCAAGGGTTCCCTGAAGATGAACCATAAACCCTGTTAGAGCCCCCACCTGGCCCAGTGCTCCTGCAGCCCCACTCCACAGGTGGGGCGGGGATGGCAGTGAAGCCTGTTTAAGTCAAGGAAGATGACCTGCAGAAGGGGTTGGAATATTCAGAGCAGTGGCATCTGGCAGCTTAAACATCACCCCGGCTCCACCATCCAGATAATCATGGCATCTTCACACCCACCAGAGTGTCCTGGATGAGCTATGGAAAGACAGCCACCATCGGCAACTGAGAGTTGGTCCAAATGTTGGTTTGTGTGGAATGATTCTGTAGAAAGATTTAGCTTTTAGGGAGGTTCAATAAAGCAAGAACTAGCTGCAGAAAAAGTTCCCTCTGCCAGTTATTTAGAAGATCTCTCTTGCCCCCCAGTTTAAAGAAGCTAATGGTTTTTGTTTTTGTTTTGTTTTTTACATAACTACTTGGTAGGTCCTGGTTTCCTGGTTGTCTTTTTAAAAATCTGGACCTTTCTCTACAACTGGAACTGTAATTCATGTTCTGAGGTAGTTTCCACTGTTCAGATAAATATTAAGGTCTTTTTAAAGGGTTCCATCAAGGGTGTTTGACAGGATTGTGAAGGATTAAGTCACAGGTGTTGAGCCGCAGTCAAGAGCTGGTTAGCGAAACTTTCAGAGCAAACAGCACTTTATCGATCAGTTCTTTCATTTTGGGGTAATTGCTAGTGCCACGTGTGGCATTGGAAAGGGAGGCCAGTTACATTTGCTATGAAGGGAGGTGCAGTCTTGAAAAGCAGGCTTGCTCAACACAGCTCCAGGCAGGCGCTGGGATGAGCGCTCATCAGCCCCTGCTGTGAGCCATGCTCAGGGCGGAGTGACAATGCTTCAGACAGCACTGGTGAGGGCAGAAAACATGTTGAGTCTCGAAAAAGATGAAGTTCACTCTGCCTAGCAAGGTGACTCGCCAGGGCTTGCTGCTGGCTAGAGGGAGAAACCTGTTTTTGTTTGTTCATTTTTGTTTTAAAGTCTTTTTAGCAAACTCCTTTTCTTTCTGAGTTTAATGAGATAGTGAAGAGGCAGTGCCTGCTCTCAGCCAATCTCAGTGATCCTTCGTGGTTGGGACGTTTTGCTCTGATTGCCTAAGCAGCCTTTTAGCGGCCCAAAGGCCACCTTTGAGAAGCAGTTGGTTCAGCACAGGTCTTGCGATGCATTTCACTTAGAGTTCAGCATCTCTGGGCTCTGTGCTTGAAGATCAGTTATTTCTCAGTCCGTCAACAGGAGAAAGACAGCAGGGGAGGGCAAGCTAAGGGGAGATGGAGGGAGACAGCCCTTGTCAGCTGTACCCTCTTTCTTCTCTTTGAGCATAAACATCACCAGGCTGAGTGTATTTTGCAGGCCGTCCATTCTGAAATCCCTCTGTCCTCCCAATTTTCTAATAGCTCTCAATTGCATCAGTCAACATGAAACTCACTTGACGTTTAGAATGGGCCATCATCTGCTGAATAGAAAATACAACCAGTTCCAGTGATACACTTTAGGTTTTTTAACTTTTTCTTTTTTTAACAGAGACTTTTAAAGGTAAAACTTGGAAGACAGAAGTAGTCACGTGAATTGGGCCATTGTTTAATTTCTGAGCTATTTGGAGGGAACTTTTAAAACTTTTTAGGGGCCCTACTTGGCCACTGTGGGGAAATCGTTGTGAATAGATGACTTATAGGGAATCCTTCTCATCAGAACTGCAGAGATTTCTTAGTCCTTTGCAACCTTGGACTACAAGAGAAACAGTTGCAAATGTTGTGCTGTCTCTTTGGGGTTGCGCTGGGGACATTTCCCCTGGATACCACAAAGTCATTCCTAGTTTTTGAGGTCAGTGTTAGGTCGTAAGGTACTGCATTTAGCAAAGGAATCAGTCTACCAACTTCCTGCAAAGATATAAACTGCACAGTGTTTTTTTTTTTTTAATTACTTTTTAAATAAATTTCAAGAGTAAGTAGATCTTTATATAAATATATATTTATAATGTTTCCATACTCAGCTACAATTTCCCCTGTAGTTGGAATAGGGGAAAGCGAGGCTATTGGGGGGGGGGTATTATAAAGCTTTAAAAGCTGAATTTTCCAAATATTTCTAGTTAAGTTGATAGGTTCCTTTTTTGAATAGCATTTTGATGTTTGAATCTAGTAACACACTTACTGTTCTTGTAGTTTCTTTGTTTTTTTTTTTTTTTTTAGGTTAATTACCCAAAGCCTCATCCATCCTCAAGATTTTTAAATTTTATTTTTTTTAATTAATGGGGCATTGTGTTTGTGAATTTTTAAACTATTAATGTTTTATTTAAATGCCATGCTGAACAATTGTTCTCTGTACATGGTAACCAAAAACTTGGAGATTTCGATCAATTTTGATCAATGTTTAGTAATCCAAAACATGTACTGTGTACAAACGAAATAATATGGCATGTTAGCCAGGTGTGATGGTTGCCCATGGCACTTAAATTAAGCTCAATTCTCTATTTTATTAGGGCTCCATCATGTCCTTGATCTGAAATATATACATTTTTGGTGTATACTTGGTACTGGAGATTCATAAATGCAAATATTCTCATTCCAGAAGGCTCAAAATTGTTCATGCTCTGAAAAAAAAGATTAACTGTCCAGCCGGTGTCTGAAGAAAATATTTTGGGGAGATGACTCAGCCTTTTTGCCGTAAGACACACTTTAGTAACTCCCACTGACCAGTCTTGGGAGCCATGTCGAAACGCTTGTGGGCTGAGAGACGGAGATTTTTTTTTTTTTTTTTTGCAAAATGAAACTGAAGCTGAAAGAAGGGAAAATGTGAGCGAACGAAGAGAAATCTGAAGATTTCAGGAAGGAGGACTTAAGATGGATGTGAAAGGAAGAGCTGGGCAGAAGAATTCACTCCATGGGGTGAAATCACATGAGGGTGTGAGAGAGGTTTGGGTTAGGAAACACGTTGTTTAGATATGTGCTATTTCAAACCAGGGGTCGCAAACTCAGCAGCCTGCAGAAGCAAGACAGGGAGGTAAATAGGGGAGGGGTGGGGGGGTACTCTACCCATCTTCATGGGGCACATTGCTCAGTTCTATGCAGGGAAGAGGGTAGGGTGTGGCTGGAAATAAAAAAAGTCAGGATTGTTTTTTAAAAAGGAAGCTTTCTGATTTTTAAACAACATAATTTTAAAAAATCCAAAACACATGTGGGCCAAAAATACATTTGAATGAGCCTGGGGGCTACCAGTTTGCGATCCCTGCCTTACACAGTTAACCCCTCAAGTATGAATAAGGTTATATTTATTGTTATGGGTATGATGTTGTACTATGTGGTTGGGGGTGATATTTCAAGTCTACTTTCTCTCTCAGAACTAAGCTTTATTGTAGAAACAAATCCCCCAAATTAACACTGCCACAGGTAACACTTAACTTAAAATTCCCAGGAGGATTCTCCATCCTAGAGCCGAAAGAGTCAGACTGGATATCAGGCCCCTGGGGACCAGCTCTTGGCATTTCCTTCGTGGTGAGTTGGGCCTGAATTCCTTGGCTCTATCAGAGTCTGCAGATGAGTAATCAGGAAGGATTGTAGAATAACTTGTTTCTTCTTTATTTGTGTATTATTCTTATTTTTAAATTAAGTTTTGTTTTTTAGTCGTTTCCTAGCCTTTGGGATGATAGTTGGTGGCAGTGAACACCAGAGAAGCATGCCAGGGCCTCCCTGCCAAGCTTCTTAGGCTTGTTACCAGCCCCACTGTTAAGAGCACTGTTCTGATCAGATGTTCCTATCTCTTTCTGCCTCAATGGCTCCCACCAAAAGTGACGTCCTAGCTGGAGGAATTAAACTAATAGCTTTCCAAAGTGTTTCCTTTAGCCTCAAGAAGTCAGTCACTTTTTCTATAAAATGTGGCTTTTGACCTTGATGATGATTTAATTGATCATATACATGGGGAGGAAGATTATTATTATCCCTCCCCAGTGGTGGAAAAAATAAACTTCATGGACATTTCCATTATCCCTTGGGAGGGAAAAAAGTTCAGTGTTATCATTGTGGCATTTGTTAATTTTTTTTTTTTAATTGCTTGTCTGTTTCCTAGACACTACTGTTAATTTTTTTTATACTTTCATAGCACATGATTCAGTGGGAATAGAGCAAGTATACGTTGGGAGAGGATGAAGATATATGTGATCATCTGTACAGAGAGAATGGACTAAAACGTGCAGCTAAATCACATGTAATCTCGTTTTTTAAGTATCAGATATTCAGGAATATTGTGAGCACCGTTTACTTTTTTTTTTAAGTGCCTTGATTCAGTCACTTGACTTTAAAACATTCCTCTTATTTTATTGTTATTTTTAGTGTGGATTTTGACCCTAAACTGTGTATTATGATGCTGTCTATCGGCTGCGGTCATAGCATATGTTTTGTTCCAATAACAGAGACCAAAGAGGTGATCAAATATGGTTCAGCTGCTACAGTTGTGTGATTAAAAGGTGCTTTAATCACACCAAATTCCCATGGTCCAAACAGTCGAGGCCAGCCATTTGTTTTCTATTTCAGGTTGAAGTAAATTTGCACTTTTAATCATATGGGTCATTGGGGACCTTGTTCTTTCATACTTTGCTTTATTAATAAAGGAACTTATAGAAACCTCTGGACTGAATATCAGATTTAGAGAGAGTTCTCATATTCCGGGAGGGTAGCGTGTGGCTATAATGGCTTGTGATTCCTTACACAGGCCACCTGCTTTCAGCGAGTGGGTGTATGGGACACTTTTCCACATAGCAAAGCTGGGACATTGTACAGAATTGACATCGTGCACAGGTGGGGAAGGATGCCAGTTCATGGCTCTGTGGGCAGCGTGGGGTCTTGCCTTCAAGTAACTTTTTTAGCAAGAAGCTTCTGGCCCTGTCCCTCCTCTCTGCCTCCCACCTCCACCCGCCTCTACCCTCAGTTCGCCTCTCACACACCAAACACAACTCAAGTCTTGGCCTGTGGCTAATTTGTAGCTTAAGAATTTTGCCCAGAAATTTCTTAGCGCCCCCCCACCCCACCCCAGGCCCTCTCCAAATGGTAAACATTAGCTAATAAGAAAAACCACCAGGCTTTGTGAGAGATGGAATCTCAGAGGCCGCTAGGACTCTTCAAAGTCTTTAGAACCAGGTGGAAGTTGGCTAGTTAAACAGTGGTTGTGTAGAACACTTGCCTAAGGGAAAGGGGTGTGTTTTGATTAGTTTTCAGCAGTTAGTTCTTGGGTGGCTCCTGTCCCCAGGGGGTGAGGACATACAGAGGTAACAGATAGGGTCTCTCTCATGAATTCACAAGACGCCTTGAGAGGCAGTCACTTAAAGAAGTCATTTCCATGCAGTGTGGTCGGTGCTAGGTGGGAGGAGGGCCTGGGTGCACAGAAGAAGTTTCAGGGAGGGCTGCTTGAACGAAGCGATTTGCAGTTGAGATCCAAAGATAGACAGGAATTCGCTGATTAAAGGGAGTTGGGCTGGAGAGCAAAGCTTCAGACAGAGGTGACGGGAGCAGTCAGTTTGGCTGGAAAGTGAGGGTGGGTGGGAGCAAGGGGGCTCCAGGGGCAAAGGATGAGGTGGGAGAGGTAGGAAGGCACCAGGGCACAGGGGCTCCGGAAGCCTGAGCTTCTCAAACTGCATTGTGCAAACCACCTGAGCATCTTGTTTGAATGTAAGTTCTTAATTCCACAGGTCTGGGTGCAACCTGAAAGCCCACTTTCCTCACAGATGATGGCTAAGCTGCTGATGCAGGCACTGCACTTTGATTGCAAGGTCGGAAACCACACTGAAAGTCTGGACTGACCCCCAAGATACTGGCAATCCACCTTAGGAAGGAATGGCAGGGTCACATTTGAGTTTGACTCACTCTGAATTGCAAGGCAGAGAATGAAGAGGGTGGCAATTCATCTGTTTTTATAAATAAAGTTTTATGGGAACACGGCCATACACATTCATGTACATACCGTCTCTGGCTGCTTCCATTCTCCATCAGCAGGGTTGAGTAATTGCAACACAGCACTGAAAAGAATCACTCTCTGGCCTCTTACAAAAAACGCTGGCTGGAAGTCATCCGATGCTGCAGCGGTCCAAGCCAGGCAGAAGGGTGGGGACAGAGACACAAGTTATTCTGAAGACAGACCAGTGTCACGTTCAGGCCAGGGCTTTATCTTCAAGAGGCCTGTCTTCAAGTCTTGCGTCTTGTTCTTCTCCTCTGTGTGTCTGCAAGTTATCCAATCCTGTCTGAACCTCAATTCCCTCATCTGTAAAATGGTATTAGTAATAGAACCTCCCTCATAGGAGTGAGTGAGATTAACTTGATTGTGTCTGTAAAGGACTTGCCACATATTCAGCACCCAGTGTGGAACTAATTATTGAATGGAATTTTCCTTTAGTCTGTCTCCAACTTCTTCGTCTGCTCCCTTTGGGCTCATTCTTCCTCCTCAGCAGGGTCCACCTGGCCATATTTCTGCTCCCAGATTTTGTTCTTCCTGCTCCTTGATGCCCATGGTGTTCCCCTCTAGGGAAAGCTGTTACTCAGGTACCATGGTAGCCTGCTTATAAAAGTCGCCCCTGTTCTCCAAAGCTCCCTATCCCTCTGCCCCTGGCGAAGTGACTGCATTCTCTGCCATCCAGAAGGAAGCCTTTTCACCCACCGCTTGAAACTGGAACAGCTTTGTGACTTTAGTCAGTAGAATGTGGTAGAAGGGGCATTTTGCTAATTCCCAGCCTAGGCCTGTCTGGTTCCAGTTGTTCTCTTGGAACATGTGAACGACTGGCCTGCTGGGGAATGAGGGACCATGTGGCCCTGTCGCCAGAGGTGACCGCCACCTTCAAGATGTGATGGAGGCCATTCCAGATGAGCTTTCCCTTCCCGCCCACAACCAAGCAGACAACAGAATGACTGAAGCACTTGACCAGCCGAGCCCAGCCACCAGCCCAGATCAGCAAGACTGCCCAGCTGGCCTATAGCCACCAAGCAAAACTGAACACGTTGTTTTAAGCTGCTGAGTTAGTGGTAGTTTGTAGCTTAGCAATACCTGAATGAGTTGGAAGCTAAAAAAAAAAAAAAAAAAAATTGGGAAAGAGGGGCTGCCAGTGGAGTAAACAGGCAGCCTTGACTTTTATGCATTTGACCTTCAGACAGCCAGACTTTGCTAGAAACCACCTTCCCACAGTGAATCCAGGTTTCCCTCATCTGCTGAAGCCCAGTGAGGGTGGGCTGAGTCGTGGCAGTGTCACCGTCTTTTGGGGGGCATGTTTACACAGTTGTTTGTGTCCCTGCATTTGCCCCCATCTCGGAAAAGCAAATGGAAGCTGGAAAATGCAAATGTTGATTCAGGTGACAACATGCTGTAGGTCTCAAAAGTAACGCAACTGACACTCACTCAGTGTCCCCTCATGATTAAGCTTCAGCTTCAGTCAGATGCTGGCTGGTGTTGAACTTTTGGGTGGTATGTTCAATTGTAAAGGAAAAAACAACAGTGATAAAAAGCATGTTGGGAAACTATCACGTAGGAAGACATTTGGCCACAACCTATAAAAACTTAACCTATTGTGACTTAAATTATTTTTTCTCATCATCTAGAAGCCTGGAGGTAGGCAGCCAGGAGTTCAGGGAATCAGGGACCCAGGCATCTCTTTGCTCTGCCATTCTGGATATTTTCACTTTTATCCTCATTCCTGTTCTGTCAAGCTGCCACAATGGCTACTTCAGCCACGGAGAAGAGAGCCTGGGTTAAGGAAGGCAGTAGACTTCCCTGACATCTCATTGGCCAGAATGGTGTCATATGACCACTCTTAGCTGCAAGGGAAGCTGGAAACAGCCTGGCATTTAGCAGCCCTGAGCAAAATATGAAAGAAGGATGGGTATTAGTGAACAAATAAGATTCTGACACAGAAATGCTAGAAACAAATAGCAGAAGATTGTGTCAATGAAATGAGAAGTAGTTGGGGAACATATAATTCCATAATTATATAATCTATGCCCATCTGGAGGCCTGCTGCTGCTGCTAAGTCGCTTTAGTAGTGTCCGACTCTGTGCGACCCCATGGACGGCAGCCCACTAGGCCCCCCTGTCCCTGGGATTCTCCAGGCAAGAACACTGCAGTGGGTTGCCATTGCCTTCTCCAATGCATGAAAGTGAAAAGTGCATATAATAAAGGTCATAAATATTAGAATTGAGTGAGTGCATGAGAGTTGCTCAGTCGTATCTGACTCTTTGCGACCCTATGGACTGTAGCCTGCCAGGCTCCTTTGTCCATGGAATTCTCCAGGCAAGAATACTGGAGTGGGTTGCTATTTCCTTCTCCAATTAGGATAGAAGTCCCAGCTTTACCATTCCCTGCCTATAATCTTTTAGACAAGTCCATCAACTTGTCTGAACATCAGTTTCCTCATTTGCAAAATGAGGTTGATAATCCCTCCTTTTATTGGCTTATTGGAAGAATCAAAGAGTAATGCATGTGGGATTGAGAAATACTACCAAATGTTAGCTACTGTATCCTAGGAGTGGTACCCCAGGAAGGTGAATCCATATCTTAAGGGAGGGGGCCACCCTGAGGCATTCTGCCCAGAGCCTCCCCAATTCCAAACTTCTGCATTGGTGGTTTGGTGGTAGAATTCTTGCCTCCCCATCATCAAGCTTCCTTGATGATGTGAGTGCACTTGTGAATATTTGTTATACATATTCCTAGAAAAGAGGACATCCAGTGAGAGATCCATCCATACCTATATCTCTTTCTTCTGAATTGTGTCATCTTCTAAGGCTTCTCCCCACTTCATTCCTTAAATGAAATTTGAGTCCTGTGAAAAGCTCTGGCTAGTAGTTCTCAGGCCTGGCCCTGGCTACACAAGGGGCTTTGTAAAATTATCCACGCTCAGGACTCCATCCTGGCCCAGTGATATCAGAGACTCCCCAGGTGCAGCCCAGGCACGGATACAACTCTGCGGATGATTCTAGAATGCAGCCAGGGTTGTGAACCACTGACTTAGGTCAGATGGCTCCTCTGAAACCTTTCAGTAGAGCAACTGGGATCTCCCCATCAGCTACTGTGGAGCCACCAGCTGGTATCTGTGAGGCTTGCTTTGTGACAGAGATAGGCAGCTGAAAGGGTGGAGGTGGTGGTTCGGGAATAAAACCCAAGGACAGAACTCTACGACTGGAATGTACAAGGCAGAATATCACTAAACGGGCACAGGATTTAATGCCACTAGCAGTTCCCTTTATCTACAACCCCAGGGATATGGAAATATTTTTTAAAAAGGCATCAGAGTCACCCTGAAACTTCTGGCGAAGAAATGCCTCTTTATTAGAAGGGATAGTTCCCTCATCCTCTTTGTCTTTTAGCCTGGAGAGAGCATACATCATACACAGCCTGCATTCACAAAATGCTGGCTCTTTTCCTGAATAGTCAGTGGTTTTGCCTGCACTTCGTCTCAGTGTCTCCCCTCCCCTTCTGCCACCTTGGATGCAGTGACTTTGAGCCAGCACTGAAGAACAATCGCAGTCCATCCAATCATCAAAAAAAATATTAGGAGTCCCACTATGTGGCAGATTCAAACTAAAAGCTTTTAAGGACCTTATCAAAAGATGTTTATCTTTATGGTTTATTGAATTATTGGTCTCCTCGAATTCGGAGCTAAGCCTCTGATGGGTGGCTGTTGATCCTTATCAAAGTGAAACCATTAAAACCTATTTCAGTATAGCACAGGAAACTGTACTCAGTGCTCTGTGGTGACCTAAAGGAGAAGGGAATCCAAAAAAGAGGGGATATATGTATACATATAGAGGATTCACTTTGCTGTACAGTAGAAGCTAACACAACAATGTAAAACAACTGTACTCCAATAAAAATATTTTTAAAAATTATTTCAACCATGGAGAAAAATGATTGTGACATTTTAAGATGGGCCTTCAGGGTCTTGTACAGCAAGAAACTGCACTGAAAACATTGTGCAATATTTTAAGCAAAGGATTTGTGATGACTGGTTATTTTTCTTCCTCTGATAAATACCTGATTTTCAAAAGCAGTCTAATCAGTAGGAATCTCCACTTTCCAAGCCTTCAAAATGCATTCAGACATCCTCACATGAAACCCAGACCTGTGAGAACGGCCAGGAAGTCTGAGCCTTTCCTATTTGTGGCGGAGACTCTTCTGCTGCTAGCTGAGCATCCCTGAGCAGCCCAGTATCTCCCAGTGCCCCCGGCAGGTTGACTGGGCTGAGCAGCTGGCTCTGACCATTGAGCAGGGAGCAGAAGGGACTGGTTGTGATCCTGCAGAGGCGGTGAAGGCCACACATGAAGAAGCCAGCAGCACGAGAGGAACTGAGAACAACTGCTCTTGCCAGACACCTGATTCATGCTTTGAGTGAGAAATCCACCTTTGTGATGTTGGGCCTCTGAAAGGAAATATCAAGGTTCATGGTTTCAGCAGCATAGCCCAGCCTGACTTAACTAACACAAGCGGCTGTTCTGGCCTAACCCCGTTTTAGAAGACCCCATTGAAAGCCTTTCAAATTCATGCGTTGATTAAAAATGAGGAGCTGTTCTTCCCTCAGTTCAGTTCAGTTCAGTGGCTCAGTCATGTCCGACTCTTTGCGACCCCATGAATCACAGCACGCCAGGCCTCCCTGTCCATCACCAACTCCCAGAGTTTACTCAAACTCATGTCCATCGAGTCGGTGATGCCATCCAGCCATCTCATCCTCTGTCGTCCCCTTCTCCTCTTGCCCCCAATCCCTCCCAGCATCAGAGTCTTTTCCAATGAGTCAACTCTTCACATGAGGTGGCCAAAGTACTGGAGTTTCAGCTTTAGCATCATTCCTTCCAAAGAAATCCCAGGGCTGATCTCCTTCAGAATGGACTGGTTGGATCTCCTTGCAGTCCAAGGGACTCTCAAGAGTCTTCTCCAACACCACAGTTCAAAAGCATCAATTCTTCGGCACTCAGCTTTCTTCACAGGCCCCAGATAATCCCAAATTGTGAAGTTTTGCATCTCCATTCACTCATTCAGTAACTAATTATCGAGTGCCAACTGTGTGCCAGGCCCTGTACTGGCTCTCGGGACAGAGTGGCTAGCAAAGCAGACACCATCTCATTTGGCTGCAGCTTTCAGTCTGCTGGAGGAGACAGACGCTTATCAAATAAGCCTGCCAGTGAGTGCTGCGTAACTAATAGAGGTAGCAATTTTGAAGGAAAGAAACAGGTTTCTATGACTCCGTAAATCAGGAGTTTAAGGCAGCCCTGGTGGGGATTAGGGAAGACAAACTGGAAATCTTGGAGCCCAGCACTGGAACCCATGGGGTTTGTCTCAGAGTGTCACCTTTCAGAGCATTTACTGTGTGGGAAGCTCCTTGTCAAAGGCTAGATGCACAGAATCCTCATTTGATCGTTGCAACAGTCCTAGGAGGTGATGCTAATAGCATCCCCGTTATACCGGTAAGGAAGGCTGATCGCCCCGATGCCACTTAGTAAGTAAATGCAGACAGGGATTGGAACCCACATCTACTGGCTCCCAAGCTAACACTTGATGCATTTCTGGCCACCGGCAAACTGAGCCAAGGTTAGTCAGGCAGGAAGTAGCCCCTCTGGAGTCCCACAGTGGGGGATCAAAATGAAACCAGCAGGCAGATGTTTACAAGTTGCCTGGAAGAGCCACCCGCTGCAGGAGGGGGATAGCTTTCTCCCCACAACCACCCCCAAGCCCCTCCTTAAAGCTCTAGAGTTCCTTTTTCATTTCTACGGCACCTCCCCCGCTGCCCCGCCCCGCCCCCCAGGGGACTGACTTCATTTTCCTTTCCGCCAACAGGAAGCCGTGGACTCCGCCCTACAGTAGCCCAGCCGCGATGGCTTCCCTCCAAACTCAGCCCAGATGCAAATGATGGGACCGGCAAGCTCTTTCTGTTCTCTTGATTTTCTCCCATGCTCCCTTTTCTCCTCAGAATAGAAGCAGGAAGGAGGGGTGGGGAGCAGTCGTTGAAACATCAGCTGTTACAGCTTGTTGATGTGTTTTTACAGGACTAAACAGATTGCACACACATTTCCACTCATCCAGATGCATGCTTCACATGAAGACACACGGGTACACAGACATACAAAGTGTACGTTTATATCATGTACTTTTATATTATGCTTCACATGTACACACAGACATACACACTTGACCTTACACACATGTACTCATAGCTGATACTTTTTATGTCTAGGCAGTTTTCTGGGTCTGGGCCAACAATTGCCCTTGGGCCAAATCCAGTTTGTTTGTATAAATAAAGTTTTATCAGAACACAGCCACCCTGGTCACTAATGCACTGTCTTGGTTGCTTTTGCACCACAGCAGCAGTGCTGAGTCGTTTTGACAGTGACTATATGGCCCCCAAATCTAAAATATTTATTACCTGGCCCTTCACAGGAAAAGTTTGCTGATCCCATGTTCTAAGTGTTTGAAAACTCTATGAAGTAAATTTATCTATTGCTGCATAACTAACCACCCTAAAACTAAGTAGTTTAAAAATAGCCACTACCATTATTATCTCTCAGGAGTCTGTTGTTAACTGAGCTCTGTTACAGAAGGGAACTCGGGTCCACAGCACAGCAAAGCCACACCAGGCTGTGGTGAAGGAAAGTGCAACGTTTATTGCAAGACATCAAGAGAAGAGAATGGGCAGTTTGTGCTCAAAGGCCAAAGCTCCTCAACAGCTTTCAGATGAGGGTTTTTAAAGACAGTATTAGGAGTGAAGGTTGCAGGGTGTGTGGTCAGCTGGTGGACTTTCTTCTGATTGATTGGTAGTGAGGTAACAGGGAAGTGTTTTAGGGCCTTCTGGCTCCAACCAGTCTGGGGTCTGCATGCTTGTGGTCAGCATGCAGTCACCGTCCTCCGTCAGGCTGGTGGGCGGTATCTTAGATTCTGTAGAACAGGTCAAAGATATGCATCAGACTGTTATCTACACTCCTTCAGGAGGAACAAGGAATCCTGTGACCATATTGTCCTCCCTTCTCTGATCATTAACTGTTCCAGTCCGCTCTTTGGAACCCAAGGAAAGCCTAAGAGACTAAAGCTTTTTCTACAAACAAGAAGTGGAAGGGGTTGTACCCAGGAGGGCCCCGCAGAGTCCTTCTGAGGTAGGAGATAGACAGGGCTCCAGGTTGGACTTTTACAATCCGTCAGCCTCCTCTTTGCATTTCCTGAGGCAAGACACAGGTGGACTCCAGCTGAGGAATTCACAACCAGCCCCCTGTTGGAAGTAACAACAGAAGCAGGGTAAATAGCCAGTCTTTGTCTCTTATAAACATCTCAAGAGAATAATCATGGCAAGGACAAAGAGAGGCAAAAACCCTGTCTGAGTAAAGGATAAGGGAGACACTACACAGGCGCAGAAAGGCTTCTCAGAGTCAAGTCAGGGGATAACTCCAGGCCATAATGAGTCTTGCTCCTCCCAGAAACCTTCTCTTCGAGATCCATCTTGGCTGAGAGGTGTGTGCGCACCCTAGGAGAGGGCCCTCGGGTAGGTCAGGTGTGGAAAAAGAAACCAGATAATTGGCCTGAAAGGAGACAAAGACTGGGAAGGACTGACCTACATATATGACTTAACCGCCTCTTTACTACACTCCTCCTCACTAGGAGGGACACCTACACCTTTTCTCAATGGGTGTGCATCCCTGCCTTGCTTCCATCTCAACTAAACTGTTCCTCTGTGTGCTCTCCCACTTGTTGTACTATGTCTAACAATAAACTGTACCTGCCTTTACAGTTTCTGCCTCTGTGATAGATGGATTTTTCACAGGGGCAAAGATCCAGGGAAAATTAGCTTCTAAAGCCTATAACCCTTGCTGGTCTGGAGGCTAGGATTCCTGGCTTTCATCCAGGCTGCTACTGCTGCTAAGTCACTTCAGTCGTGTCCGACTCTGTGCAACCCCATAGACGGCAGCCCACCAGGCTCCCCCATCTCTGGGACTCTTCAGGCAAGAACACTGGAGTGGGTTGCCATTTCCTTCTCCGATGCATGAAAGTGAAAGGTGAAAGTGAAGTCGCTCAGTCGTGTCCGACTCTTCGAGACCCCACGGACTGCAGCCCACCAGGCTCCTCCATCCATGGGATTTTCCAGGCAAGAGTACTGGAGTGGGGTGCCATTGCAGGTACAATTCCTGGGCAGGGAATTAAGATCTTGCTTCATGCCACTGCTCACTGCTGCCTCACCAAGATCACTTCTCAGGTTCAGTTCTGCTCCTTGTAACGTCAACTGGGGCCACAGTGCCATCCAGGCCCATCCACTGGACGGGCATGCCTCAGTTTCCTTCCATGTGGCTTCACCATTTGGCTCTAGCTTCTCGTGACTAGGCCACGGGACTCCGAGCGGAAGAGTTCCGTGTGTGCAAATGCAGAACTGCAGGTCTGGTTCTGATTCTATAGGTCAGAACAAACCACAGGTCCAGCCCAGGTCAAGGGAAGTGATGTGGATTCCACCTGTCAATGGCATGGATGGTGACCCCATGGATGGCAGCCCACCAGGCTCCCCTGTCCCTGGGATTCTCCAGGCAAGAACACTGGAGTGGGTTGCTATTTCCTTCTCCAATGCATGAAAGTGAAAAGTGCATATAATAAATGTCATAAATATTAGAATTGATTGAGTGCATGAGAGTTGCTCAGTGGTGTCTTACTCTTTGCGACCCTATGGACTGTAGCCTGCCAGGCTCCTTTGTCCATGGAATTCTCCAGGATGGTAAAGAGTTTGTGGCCACCTTCTACCCGCCACAGTAATTACTTATCTTCATTTTAGACATAGGGAAACTGAAGCACAGATAGGTTAAGTAACTTGCCCACCAACACCCAGCTCATAACACACCCTCACACATGCCCACTCACACACATATGGAGGTACATACATAGTCACACATCATACATATATCCACCACATGTATCCACAAGTCATGTACATGCACACAATTACATCCTCATATAGACTGTCGACTTGAAAAATAATCACAGCCTATAAGTTGAGAGTTATGTTTTATCTGGTGGGAATTTTTAGAACTTCAAGCTGGGGAGACAGTATGTCAAGTAACCCTGAGAGAACTGCTCCGAGGAGGCAAGGGGAGGAGCCAGGTTATATAGAAGTTTTGTAACAAAGGGCAGGTAGTCTGAACATCAAAAGATTGTTGTTAATTAAGGAAAACAGACATCACAAGTTAAGGAATTTAGCGCTGTTCTATGTATGGGAAGATGTAAGAGTGGGCTCACTGAGATCATTCCTTTCACACTTATCTTGGCTATCCTGGGCCAGTATGCTGTGTTTTTCACTTCCTGAGCTCCCTTGGGGCTCACTGTAGGGAGAGAATCGCAGGTATTCTTCCCCTTCCTGCGTGCCCTTAGGGCTCAGAAACTCAAATCAGAGGGCTGGAATCATTGATTCCACTGTGACAACTACGACATCCATATTTATTGATATGGCAGGAAACATTCTAATTCTCTCACCAAATTCTTGTGCAAATTCATATATACACACATTCATATTTGCACACAGACATTCATATACACACACTCCTGGCACACACACCCCCTCACAGATTCCATCCCCCACTCTCACTTACATAATCACGCCTATCCACACACACACACACACACACACACACACACACACACACACAGCTTCCTCCCTCTCCGCTGACCATAGTAACTTCCTTCAGTGACTCAGAGGACCTTTTCCTCCCCGATTCTGCACAGGGTATTGTACGCATGCCAGAAAGCCCTGTGCCTTCCCACCATTGTGCAAAATCTAACTCTACCACAGCAAGGCCTATGGCCCTGGGACCTTCGGTCCCCAGCCCCACTTGCAGTGGCCATAGGACTTGAGACCCAGGTGCCTCAAGCTGATGTTGGATGTGGAGGAAATCACTGAGAAACAGGAAAGCAAAGTACATAGCCTGGGGTCACATAGCAGAAGCCATCCCCCCTTCCCCCCGCAGCACACCCTGACCTCCCAGCATGCAGTTGGGTCAGACACTGGGGTTCAGTGGCGCCTGATGAGTGACTGCATTGGAAGCGCTTGTTCAGTGTTGTTTTTGTTTTTTAAATACTTTGTTCTTTTGGAACACAACAGAATTGACTGAATGGTATAGAGATTCCCATGTACCCACTGCCCCCTCATCATCAACATCCCTCACCAGATGGTACATTTGTTACAATTGATGGACTTTGTCAACTTCAAAAATAGTCACAACCTAGAGACTTAGAGTTATGTTTTATTTGGTGGGAATTTTCAGTACTTCAAGCCCCGGAGGCAGCATCTCAAGTGACCCTGAGAGAACCGTTCTGAGGAGGTGGGGGGAGGAGTCAGGTTATGCAGAAGTTGCAGCAAGGGACAGATAGTCTGAACATCAAAAGATTATTGTTAATTAAGGAAAACCAGATATTTTGAAGAATTTAGCACTTTTCTATGCATGGGAAGATGCAAGGGTCTGGGCTTACTGCATTCATTCCTTTTATATGTATCTCAGCTACTCATTTGAAAAGACCCTAGTGCTGGGAAAGATTGAAGGCATGAGGAGAAGGGGACGACAGAGGATGAGATGGTTGGATGGCTTCACCGACTCGATGGACATGAGTTTGGATAAACTCCGGGAGTTGGTGATGGACAGGGAGGCCTGGCGTGCTGTGATTCATGGGACCGCAGAGTCAGACATGACTGAGCAACTGAACTGAACAGCTACCTGGGGCCAGCATCTGCGATTTGATGATTCACATCCTTAGTTCCTTGTTCATCATAGGGAGTGGCTCGGCTTGTGGTGGCAGCTCCATGGCTGCCAGATAGCAGTGATTGTTCTTCCTGGGCTCAGAAATTCACATTTGGAGCACCAGAACCAAGGATGGCTGTGACATCCTTGTTTAACCATATGGCAGGGATACTCCATTTCATAACTTACACTGACACATCACTATCACCCAAAATCTACATCAGGGTTCACTCTTGGGTTGTACATCCTTTGGATTTGGACAAATGCCTAACAATGTGTACCCACCATTCTATAGCATACAGAGTATGTCCATTGACCTGAAGTTCCTCTGTGGTCCACCTGTTGATCACTCTCCCCTCCCCAACACCTGATCTTTTTACTGTCTCCATATTTTGCCTTTTCCAGAATGTCTTATAGTTGGAATTATACAGTATGTGGCCTTTTCTGATTGACTTTTCCCATGTTATATTAATAATATGCACCTAAGTTTCCTCCCAGATGTTCAAGCTGGTTTTAGAAAAGGCAGAGGAATCAGAGATCAAATTGCCAACATCCGCTGGATCATGGAAAAGCAAGAGAGTTCCAGAAAAACATCCATTTCTGCTTTATTGACTATGCCAAAGCCTTTGACAGTGTGGATCACAATAAACTGTGGAAAATTCTGAAAGAGATGGGAATACCAGACCACCTGACCTGCCTCTTGAGAAACCTATATGCAGGTCAGGAAGCAACAGTTAGAACTGGACATGGAACAACAGACTGGTTCCAAATAGGAAAAGGAGTACATCAAGGCTGTATATTGTCACCCTGCTTATTTAACTTCTATGCAGAGTACATCATGAGAAACGCTGGGTTGGAAGAAGCACAAGCTGGAATCAAGATTGCTGGGAGAAATATCAATAACCTCAGATATGCAGCTGACACCACCCTTATGGCAGAAAGTGAAGAGGAACTAAAAAGCCGCTTGATGAAAGTGAAAGAGGAGAGTGTAAAAGTCGGCTTAAAGCTCAACATTCAGAAAACGAAGATCATGGCATCTGGTCCCATCACTTCATGGGAAATAGATGAGGACACAGTGGAAACGGTGTCAGCCTTTATTTTTTTTGGCTCCAAAATCACTGCAGATGGTGATTGCAGCCATGAAATTAAAAGACGCTTACTCCTTGGAAGAAAAGTTATGACCAACCTAGATAGCATATTCAAAAGCAGAGACATTACTTTGCCAACAAAGGTCCATCTAGTCAAGGCTATGGTTTTTCCAGTGGTCATTTATGGATGTGAGAGTTGGACTGTGAAGAAAGCTGAGCACCAAAGAATTGATGCTTTTGAACTGTGGTGTTGGAGAAGACTCTTGAGAGTCCCTTGGACTGCAAGGAGATCAGTCCTGGGTGTTCATTGGGAGGACTGATGCTGAAGCCGAAACTCCAGTACTTTGGCCACCTCATGCGAAGAGTTGACTCATTGGAAAAGACTCTGATGCTGGGAGGGATTGGGGGCAGGAGGAGAAGGGGACGACAGAGGATGAGATGGCTGGATGGTATCATCAACTCGATGGACATGAGTTTGGGTAAACTCTGGGAGTTGGTGATGGACAGGGAGGCCTGGCGTGCTGTGATTCATGGGGCTGCAGAGTCGGACACGACTGAGCGACTGAACTGAACTGAAGTTTCCTCCAAGTCTTTTCATGACTTGATGGCTCATTTCCTTTTAGCGTGGAAAAATATTTCATCTGGATGTACCACAGCTGATTCACCTACTGCAGGACATCTTTGTTGCCTCAGAATTGATTTTTATTAGTGGTTGTCCAGAGAAGGTAGAATAGAAAAGGTCTTCAAATCTTATAAGTAGACACCAAGGATGTTTTAGAGACACATCAAGTGTAAAGAAGAAACGTCCCACTTTCCGCCTTCATTCAGTCACCCACTACATCCATCTTTAGCCCAAGCCAGATACTACAGTGACCTGGGGAGATTCAAAAATATACCAAGGCCTGGGTCCCACCCACAGAGACTATAAATCAATTGTTCTGGGGTGGGGTCTGAGCATCAGGATTTTGTTAAAGCCCCCCATGCACCAACCAGGTAAGTGCAAAGTAAGCTTGAGAACTACAGGTCCACCTGAGGCAGGAGACAGATGGGCCCCAGGCTGAGCAGCTGGACTTTTTCCCCTGTGGACGGATGCTCCAAAATAGCAGGAGTCAGGGGAAGCTCAGTCCTGCCAAGATAAGAGATAAAAGACTGCATATTCCTTCTTTGAAAAGTCAGGACACCTTCCCGACTAACCAGCTACACACGCACAGAAAGGCTCCTTCAAGGTCAAAAAGGGAGGGGGCACCACCCCAGAGTAAGTGATGTCAACTACCAATAAGCTTTGCTAGAATCCGTCTTGGCTAAGAGATGCATGTGCATACAGGGGAGGACCCTGAAGTAAACCAAATACAGACTCAGAACCAAGCAAAGCAAGATGACTGGCCAAAGGAAACCCAGAAGAGATGCCCCATATAAGCGATTCAAACTGCCAGAAGGGCATGACTCTCTCTGAGCCTGTCAATGTGTCTATCCACACATACTCTTTTTCCTTCTAATAAACTTCCCTGTAGCTCAGATGGTAAAGAATCTGCCTGCAATTTGGGAGACCTGGGTTCCATCCTTGGGTTGGGAAAATCCCCTGGAGAAGGGAATGGCAACCCACTTCTGTATTCTTGCCTGGGAATTCCCATGGACAGAGGAGCCTGGCAGGCTGCAGTCCATGGGATTGCAAAGAATTGGACACGACTGAGCGACTAACACTTTCTTCTTTCTTCTCTACTTTCCATCCCTATGTGGAAATTCATTTCTACACAGTTGACGGGCCAGGGCCTTGTCACTGGCCACTGTCCCTGGTGGTCTAGTGGCTAGGATTCAGCCCTCTCACCGAGGCCTAGACTTCAATGTTTGGCTGGAACCAAAACCCCGCTTCAAGCTGCTGCAGGCCAAGACCACCTGAGATCACACCAGACTCTATTGCAGACACACGATGGTTCTGATGGCTCCAGAGTAGAAGCTGAAGGTTGCCTGTTGGAAGATTAAAACAAGTGGGTCTGGTCTGATAGGGCAGCATTGTTTAGTATGTGTAGGGTCTCAGCCAGACACACTCTCTTCATTTGTTTGCTCTCAAACACCATCTCCTACTGCCCATCACAGGCAACTTCACGCATTTAGGTGGCTCGATACCTGGAGATGTTTGGTTTTACCACCAGTGGGACCTGGCTTTGGCCAAAGTAATCAACACATCTCAGTTTGCCCATTGAAAGTTTTAGCTCTGAAAATAACATGTCCCTGGAACACCCTTGGTTCCAGGCAAACAGAACAGTTATTCAACCTACTTTGGTTCTTTTTACAAGAAAGTTAAGACAGGTGAATGGATCCCTCTAAAACACCAGTTCTCAATCTCATTATTAATTGCTCAGTTATGTCCAACTCTGCAACCCCATGGACTGTAGCCTGCTGGCTCTTCTGTCTATGGGATTCTCCAGGCCAGAATACTGGAGTGGGTAGCCATTCCCTTCTCCAGGGGATCTTCCCAACCCAGGGATCGAACCCAGGTCTCCTGCATTGTAGGCAGATTCTTTACCACCTGAGCTACCAGGGAAGTCATCTTAGCTATATGTTGAAACATCTGAAAGTGAAAGTCGCTCACTCGTGTCCGACTCTTTGTGACCCCATGGACTATATAGTCTGTGGAATTCTCCAGGCCAGAATATTGGAGTGGGTGGAGTGCTAATAAATATTATTGCCAGGCCTCCAGTATTATACTCTACCATACCCCCAAGTTACTTTTACATCCTTGAAGATTCTGATGTCATTGATACAGAAACAGCTAGGAAACAGGATTTTTAAAAGCTTCCCAGATGATTCAAATGTGAAGCCAGGGGCAAAGAGCCCTCGGCCAGGTAATTGAGAATCAGTCCCTCATAGAGGGACCACTCAGGGAAGTGACGCTGGACTGAATTCAGGCTTGACGGAAAGATGTGCCAGGCAGAAGGTGCAATGTGGTTTGATTTCAGTACTTTGGGAACGTCCCTTTGTCTCTCGGAACCTCAGTTTCCTCATCCGTTTGAAGTGAGAACCTGTCTCTCAACCAAGGATGCAAGCAAGGTATTTGGCATGGAACATAGTTAAGACTCATGAATAATAATGAAGGGGGCATTTATTGAGTGATCATTAGGTACTTGGCTCTGTGCCAGATAGTCCTTAGTCTGTGACTCACTTGTCTGAGTCTCGGAAGCAGCTAGTGTTCTCACTTCAGAGCAGTCTGCAGTTGAAGGAAGTAGAAAGCGGCTCCCAGTCTGTTAGATTATTTTCACAGAGAGCCAAGCCAATGAACAAGTGACCCACATAGGTCGGAAACTGACCCTGGAGATCTAAAAAAGTGCACTGGCGCTGGGTTGTTTTTTTCAAAATGAAAATAGAATTCTTGTTTATTTTTGATCCTAGAAATAATATATGCTCACTGTAAAGAGTTCAAATAACACAGAAGCATGTGAGGAAGATCTTTGAACACTCCCATGAGCCACCAGGAGGGGAGAGAAGGGCTGCCCTCGGGGGCCCTTCCCCCCCCCCCCCACCGCCTTGCTTCTCCCTTTCCACCAAAATAGCAGTTCCCATGACATCATCTCCTGCCTCGAGGTCAAAGTGTCGGAAACAATGGCGGGAAGCGGACTTTCAACTTAGGATTCTGACATCAGCTGAGTTGGAAATGATTTGGCCTGGAGCTGGGACTTGTCTCTGTTTCCTGAGTGGCTCATCTGCGCTAACTGAACCTCTTTCTTAGGCTTTTGGGAAGTGGGAGGATTGGACGAATTACTAGATGTAAAGCACTTATATTCACGAGTTACTGTCTTCATCACCACCACCAGTATGGGAAAGAATTTGACTTTCTGGTGTTGTGAGTGCACTCAGTTGTGCCCGACTCTTTGTGACCTTTTGGGCTGTAGCCCACCGGTCTCCTCTGTCCATGGGGTTTCCCAGGCAAGAATACGGGAGTGGGTTGCCATGCCCTCCTCCAGAAAGTCTTCCAGACCCAAGGATCAATCCTGCGTCTCTTGCGTCTCCTGCATTGGGAAGAGGATTCTTCACCACAGCACTGCCTGGGAAGCCTCTCATTCTTATGGATGATCGCATATCAGGAGAAGAGAAAGCAGGAGAATACCTCAGATTCTAGCAAGAGTGTCTCTGATGTGACTCCTTTTTCACCCAGGGGTATTTTCCCATGTTTACTTATGCTCTCTCTTTAAAAGTGTTAGCAGCTCATTTCAGCTGAAAAGAATGGAGCCGCCTTTGATCTCTTGAGTCAGCTCACAGCTTCTCCCTTCCCAAAGGCAAGAGCCACCTTTGGCTTCCTGCCACCAGGCAGTGGGATCTGCCAGCCCGGGGCCATCTGCCGTCACTCCTGGGTTGGTTGGGGCTGCGGGCAAGGCTGCCAGGCCCCTTGAGGGAGGGCCATTCCAGGTTAACCCACAGCATGGAGGAGAGAGGGGCTTTTCCTTTCTGTCCTCTTTTCCCCAAGGCTGGCACCTCCAAGGAGGGGACGATAAAAGGGGGGCATTTTGTGGTGCCTTCTGGGGGTAGGGATGGGCTGGCACCCTGCGTAGTGACGCTGCCCTCACCTCCTCACTGCGAAGCCTGCCTCCTGTGAATACCTGCCGCTCTGCCTGAGGACACTTAGCCAGGACCCTTCATCCACACGCAGAACCAGAGGAAGTGCTGGAGAGTTAGAGCGCCTAGCGGCCCTCAGCCACCTGGGATCAGATCCTGGCTTTCTGATTCACAAACGGTGTGATCTTCAGCAAGTTCCTTAACTGTCTGGGGCTCAGTCATCACATGATGTACATTCCCTGTCTGAGTCTCCTTGGACAATGGGCAGGAGTTTCCCTAGAGCACACCCTGAAGTCCAGAGGTGCCGAGTCGTGGAGTGTGGGCAGCTTCAGCATTAGTGAGGGCGCTCTGAAGTGGTTCACAACTTACACTCCCATCAGTAGTGCGTGTGCTTTCCTGCGCTTCTGGAAATACTTTATACATGGAATTACAATATTCGTAGTCAACTTTTATCCCCCATTAACCATGTATACTGGAGAGTTTTCCATATCAAACTGTGTAGATGTGCCTCATTTTTTAAAAACCATTTTTATTGAATTATAATAATGAAAAAGTGCACAACATGATGAATTTTCAGAGTTTAAAACACCCGAGTAGTCAGTACGTCAATCCAAAAACAGACTGTTAGCCTCATCCCAGAAGCCCCTTGCCTGCGTCTTCCTTCTCCCAACCCAAATAGGTTTATAATAATATGTTCTCTTTTTTTTTTTTTTTGGCTCCACCACCCAGCATGCGGGACTTTAGATCTCAGACCAGAGATTAAACTCGTGACCCTGCAATGGAACCATGAAGTCCTAATCACTGAATCACCAGGGAATTCCCCATATGTACTCTTTGTGTGTACGTGTGTTTTTGTTTGTGAGATTTATCCATGCAGTATTTTGGCGATGTCTGAAGATATTTTTGGCTGTCACGGCTTTTGGGGATGGGGGTGATGTTGGCATTTCTGGATGAGGCCCAGGAATGCCCATAAATATCCTAGCACTCACCAGACAGCTCTTACACCACCACACACATAGAATATTCGGCCGAAAGCGTCAACAGTGCTCATGGTGAGAAAAACCTGTTGTACGCCAGGCTGAGAACTTTGAATTTTATTCTGATAGTGACTGAAGTTGAGGAAATCCTGAGTTGCTGTGAGTTCATTGTAATCGGACCTTGTCAAACTAGTTCTAAAGTGGCTGTGTCTTCATTCTTTATTAAACACGCATCTTCTTCTTTCATCCCATGAGCAGGTCATTTTACCAGGTCCCACTGATTACCTTTACATTGTTTCCAATCTTTTGGCCAATATACCAATGCCAGAAATGACAACCCTTTGTCACTTTGAGAGAATATCATGTTTGAATGCAAATACCCACTCTTTCTCACACACACATATTTACTTTTTCGGGAGACTCTGTACAATGGGAACACAACTGAACTTTATATTTAAATTAAATTTAAATTTAAATTAGTTTAATTTTAATTTAATTTAAATTAAATTTCCTTCTTCCCATCTAAATATAAATTTCCTTCCTCCCAGCATGTTTGACACTGAACTGACAGAAATGTAAATCATTTTGGCTTCTGCCATGGATTCACATCTTGTGCATGTGGACCCACGATCTGGAAAGAAAACAGGAAACCCCTGACGGTGTGGGAAACAGGGCAGGCCTCTGCTCCTCCAAGAAGTGGGATCTGAAAAAGCTGAGTGCCAGCCCGGGTGGCCCAGGGGACTCAGAACTGACCCTTCTCTCTGCCTGCAAATAGGATTGACCTACTCTGGGAATCATTTACAAATTGTTTTTCCCATAAATGTTTCATCTGAACTAATTCCACTTCTAAATTAATCTCTAGCTTCTCAGTGCCTTCTATCTTTGTCTAAAATTCAAGTAATAGATAATGCTTTGATTTCAAATGCACTGCCTTAACCTGTAACTTGGAGAAGGCAATGACACCCCACTCCAGTACTCTTGGACACGACTGAGTGACTTCACTTTCACTTTTCACTTTCATGCATTGGAGAAGGAAATGGCAACCCATTCCAGTGTTCTTGCCTGGAGAATCCCAGGGACAGCGGAACCTGGTGGGCTGCAGTCTATGGGGTCACACAGAGTCGGACACGACTGAAGCGACGTATCAGTATCAGCAACCTGTAACTATATTCAGTTCAGTTCAGTCCCTCAGTCCTGTCCGACTCTTTGCGATCCCATGGACTGCAGCATGCCAAACTTCCATGTCCATCACCAACTCCTGAAGCTTACTCAAACTCATGTCCATCAAGTTGGTGATGCCATCCAATCATCTCATCCTCTGTCACCTCCTTCTCCTCCTGCTCTCAATCTTTCCCAGCATCAGGGTCTTTTCCAATGAGTCAGTTCTTTGAATCAGGTGGCCAAAATATTGGAGTTTCAGCTTCAGCATCAGTCCTTCCAATGAATATTCAGACTGATTTCATTTATAATATGAAATTCATTTTCATAATAACTATATTAAATGTCTTGATTATTTTTACCTACTTTTCAAGCAGCTGGATTAACAATTATTTTGACAGTAAATGTCATAGGACAATAAAGTTAATAGAACAAAAAATTTTTAATGCATATAGCATAAAGGAAGACTAAGCCTAGATTCTATTCTGTCTGGTTACTGTTAATAGGAATGGAATTTAGCTCTGAATTTTCTGGTAGCCAAAGCAAAAAGGGAAACACACACTTCACACAATTTCTTGTTTTCTTATCAAGGGAATTTTGCAATAAGGAGTTCATGATCTGAGCTATAGTCAGATCTCGGTCTTGTTTTTGCTGACTGTATAGAGCTTCTCCATCTTTGGCTGCAAAGAATATAATCAATCTGATTTTGGTATTGACCATCTGGTGATGTCCATGTGTAGAGTTGTCTCTTGTGTTCTTGGAAGAGGGTGTTTGCTATGACCAGTGAGTTCTCTTGGCAAAATGTTGTTAGCCTTTGCCCTGCTTCGTTTTGTACTCCAAGGCTAAACTTGCCTGTTACTCTAGGTATTGACTTCCTACTTGACTTCCTACTTTTGCATTACAGTCCCCTATGATGAAAAGGCCATCTTTTTTTGGGGGGGGGGTGCTAATTCTACAAGGCATTGTAGGCCATCATAGAACTGTTCAACTTCAGCTTCTTTGGCATTAGTGGTTGGGGCATAGACTTGGATTACTGTGATATTGAATGGTTTGCTTTGGAAACAAACAGAGACATTCTGTTGTTTTGAGATTGCACCCAAATACTGCATTTCAACTGTTTTGTTGACTATGAAGTCTACTTCATTTCTTCTAAGGGATTCTTGCCCACAGTAGTAGATATAATGGTCATCTGAGTTAAATTCACCCATTCCAGTCCATTTTAGTTCAGTGATTCCTGAAATGTTGATGTTCACTCTTGCCATCTCCTGTTTACCTTGATTCATGGACCTAACACTCAAAGTTCCTCTGCAGTGTTGTTCTTTACAGCATCGGACTTTACTTCCATCACCAGTCACACCCACAATAGAATGGGAAAGACTAGAGATCTCTTCAGGAGAATTAGAGAAACCAAGGGAGCACTTCATGCAAAGATGGGCACAATGAAGGAAAGAAATGATATAGACCTAACAGAAGCAGAAGATATTAAGAAGAGGTGGCAAGAATACACAGAAGAACTGTACACAAAAGATCTTAATGACCCAGATAACCATGATGGTGTGATCACTTACCTAGAGCCAGACATCCTGGAATGCAAAATCAACTGGCCCTTAAGCATCACTTCAAACAAAGCTAGTGAAAGTGATGGAATTCCATTTGAGCTATTTCAAATCCTAAAAGATGATGCTGTGAAGGTGCTGCACTCAATATGCCAACAAATTTGGAAAACTCAGCAGTGGTCACAGGACTGGAAAAGGTCAGTTTTCATTCCAATCCCCAAAAAAGGCAATGGCAAAGAATGTTCAAACTACCACACAATTGCACTCATCTTATACGCTAGCAAAGTAATGCTCAAAACCAGCCAGGCTTCTAATGCTCTCCAAGCCAGGCTTCAACAGTACATGAACCAAGAATTTCCAGATGTTCAAGCTGGATTTAGAAAAGGCAGAGGAAGCAGAGATCAAATTGCCAACATCCATTGGATCATTGAAAAAGCAAGAGAGTTCTAGAAAAGCATCTACTTCTGTTTTATTGACTATGCCAAAGCCTTGACTGTGTGGATCACAACAAACTGTGGAAAGTTCTTCAAGAGATGGGAATAACAGATCACTTGACCTGCCTTCTGAGAAATCTGTATGCAGGTCAAGAAGCAACAATTAGAACCAGACATGGAACAACAGACTGGTTCCAATTTGGGAAAGGAGTATGTCAAGGCTGTATACTGTCACCCTGCTTATTTAACTTCTACGCAGAGTACATCATGAAAAATGCCAGGCTGGATGAAGCACAAGCTGCAATCAAGATTGCTGGGAGAAATATCAACCACCTCAAATACACAGATGACATCACCCTTATGGCGAAAAGCAAGAGGAACTAAAGAGCCTCTTGATGAAAGTGAAAGAGGAGAGTGAAAAAACTGGTTTTAAACTCAACATTCAAAAAACTAAGATCACAGCATAGGGTCCCATCACTTCATGGTAAATAGATGGGGAAACAATGGAAAGAGTGACAGACCTTATTTTCTTGGGCTCCAAAATCACTGCAGATGGTGACTGCAGCCATGAAATTAAAAGACACTTGCTCCTTGGGAGAAAAGCGATGACCAACCTAGATAGCACAATAAAAAGCAGAGACATTACTTTGCCGACAAAGGTCCGTCTAGTCAGTTATGGTTTTTCCAGTATGTCATGTATGGATGTGAGAGTTGGACTATAAAGAAAGCTGAGCTCCGAAGAGATGATGCTTTTGAACTGTGATGTTGGAGAAGACTCTTGAGAGTCCCTTGGACTGCAAAGAGATTAAACAATTCAATCCTAAAGGAATTCAGTCCTGAATACTCATTGTAAGGACTGATGCTGAGGCTGAAACTACAATACTTTGGCTACCTGATGCAAAGAACTGAGTCATTTGAAAAGACTCTGATGCTGGGAAAAGTTGAAGGCAGGAGGAGAAGGGGATGACAGAGGATGAGATGGTTGAATGGCATCACCAACTAGATGCAGGTGAGTCTGAGCAAGCTCTGGGATTTGGTGACAGACAGGGAAGCCCGGCATGCTGCAGTCCATGGGGTTGCAAAGAGTCGGTCACGACTGAGCGATTGAACTGAACTGAATCAAAGGAAAATTACACACCTTTAGCTGAGATAATTATTTTTTGATCCTAAGTTCTAAACAGGCTGGATGTGAAAAATTTAAATTTATTCTTTCTGTTTGTGTTTCTATCTTTGCTCTTCTTCCTTCTCCCAATTTGGTGTAGAGGCACCATTTTGCTATCACAAAATGATTGCTGCCAGGTACTGGGCTAGGTGCTTTTCACTGGGAATATGAGCTGTTATTGCCCCTATTTTACAGGTAAAGGAACTGAGTCTACAAGAAACTAAGGAACAACCCTCAACTCGCATTTGGCCAGCCCTGGAGGTAACAGGTCGGCAGGGTGTCCTCTGGAAGGTAAATTACTTGTCCAAAGTCACACGGCTGGGAAGTGTCAGAGCTGGAATTCAAGCAGAATTGAGATGCCTTAAATATCTTTAGCACATTTTGTGTAATCGTAATGGGACGTAGGTGGAAGTTGATTTGGTTCAGTTCTGCCTCTTAACAGCATCGTAAGGGACTTCCCTGGTGGTCCAGTTGTTGGGAGTCCATCTCCTGGTTGGGGGACATGGGTTTGATCTCTGGTCGGGCATCTAAGATTCCACATGTTGCAGGGCAGCTGGGCCCTTGCGTGGCAACTGAAATCCGTTGCAACCAAAAATAAATAAATTTTAAAAAAATAGCCATATGATCTGGGCAAATTATTTAACTCCATTGAGCCTCAGTTTCTTCATCTAAAAAATAGGTAAATAATAGCCCCAGCATCAGGAGGTATTGTCCAGATTCCATGAATTTATGCCTGGAGAGGATTTAGTACTAAATTCGGCAAGGAGGGAGAAGGCAATGGCACCCCACTCCAGTACTCTTGCCTGGAAAATCCCATGGGTGGAGGAGCCTGGTAGGCTGCAGTCCATGGGGTCGTGGAGTCTGACGAGACTGAGCAACTTCAATTTCACTTTCACTTTTCACTTTCATGCATTGGAGAAGGAAATGGCAACCCACTCCAGTGTTCTTGCCTGGACAATCCCAGGGACGGGGGAGCCTGGAGGGCTGCCGTCTATGGGGTCGCATAGAGTTCGGACACGACTGAAGCGACTTAGCAGCAGTAGCGGTAAGGAGGGTGCTCATCATTATCAACTTTTGATACCAAGAGTCTTTGATGATAAAGAAAATGTGGTATAACCATATGATGGACTACTATTTAGCTTTATAAAAAAGAAGGAAAGGTTATCATATATAACAACATGGATGAAACTTAAGGACATTATGCTGAGTGAAATAAGCCAGACCACAGAAAGTCAAATACAGCATGATCTCATTCATAAGCGGACTTAGACATAGTCAAATTCATTGAAGCAGAGAGTAGAATGGTGGTTGCCAGGGCCTGGGAGGTGGTGGGCCAAGGGCTTCAGTTATGCAAAATAAAGTTCTGGAGATCTGCTGTACAACATAGGGCTGATGACTAACAGTGTTGTATAATATACTTCAAAATCCATTGAGAGGATAGATCTTATGTTAAGCACTCTTAACCATAAAAGAGAAAAAAACAAAGGGGCAGGAGGAACTTTTGGAGGTGATGAATACACTTATGGCATTGACAGTGATGATGGTTTCATAGGTATATACTTGTCTCCAAACACACCTCGTTGTATACATTGAACACCTACAACTTTATATATGTGTATAAAGAATCCTTGGTGAGGCAGAAATGGCCAGTTCTGGGCCTGAGATGGGGTCAACCTCTCTTTTCAATTTTATAAGCCTTTCCTTTCCCTGGCCTGCACTCCTCCAGCTATGTAATTGCCCTGGGGACCGAAGTGGAAGCAACCAGGACAAGGACTACGGTTTAATAAACTCCCCTTGAAATGACCAGGAGGCCCCAGCTCTGAGCTGTCTGCAGTGGTTTTCACTGCAAGCCTCGCAGTAATACCTCTGCTTTTATTTGTATTACATTTCCCTGTTGACTAAGCGTTATTGCTACACGCCCTCATCTGCCCTCGACTGCCTCACTTCACTTCTCTGGCAGTTCTGTGAAGGGGCCAGGTTCTCATCCCCATTGCATAGATGAAGTGAAAGAGAGGGTTAAGTGGCTTTTTCAAGGTCACTCAATAGAGTGGATACAGAACCCAGTTATTCTGGTTCCAAGGTCGGGGTTTTCCTCTACCACTTCCTGCTGCAGGCCAGCAGTTAATAAAAACCACTTCTGGAAATAGTTAGGAG
The DNA here is from genome assembly GCF_055505025.1 of Bos grunniens. Classification (NCBI taxonomy): domain Eukaryota; kingdom Metazoa; phylum Chordata; class Mammalia; order Artiodactyla; family Bovidae; genus Bos; species Bos grunniens. The sequence goes on from NC_141189.1 coordinate 25,949,755, forward strand.
CCAGAGCCAGAAAAAAGCACATTTTGAATTGGCCAAGAGGGATTTGAAAAACAACACATGTCAAATCCTTGGCTCTCCTCCTAATGTGGATGCTTGCTCCACGTCCCCCGTTTCTGCAGTCTTCATGTGTCTTCATTCTCCTACCCAGAAGCAAAGCGGTAGACTGGTTCATTGGTTCATCCATTCATTCACTCAGTGTTATGACTGAACTGAGTTGAAGTTCCTAACGCCCAGTACATCAGAATGTGTCTGCCATTTGGAGAGAGGACCTTTAAAGAGAGAATGAAGGTGAAGTGAGATCAGATGCGGGGCGGGGGCACCTAATACAATAGGACTGTTGTCCTTACAGGGAAAGAAGATGAGGACACGGACAACACACGGATGGAGAGGGGACCACGCAAGGGCACAGCGGGAAGGTGGCCGTCTGCAAGCTAAAGAGAGAGGCCTTAGGAGGAACTTGGTGACACTATGGTCTTGGACTTCCAGAACTTTCAGAACAAAACGTTAGTTTCGTAAGACCCCCAGTCTCTGGGATTTTGTTGTGGAGGCCCCAGCAGAGTAATGCGTTCACATATTCCCTCATCATACTTTCCTACACACCTTGCCCCCTGCAGGTCTCTGCTTAGCTGTCATTCATTGAGGTTTCCTGACTACCCTCTTTAAAACTGCAGCTCCGAATTCCTTTGCTTCACACTCATCAGTTCCCTTTTCTGCTTCATTGTTCTCTGTGGCACTTACCACTATCTGGAATCCCATGTATTTGCTTATTTCTATTGCCACCACCCACCCCCTACACACTTAGATATAAACATAATGAAGGCAGGGATTCTTTTTATCTGTTTGGTTCACTGCTGCTTTCACAGTGCCTTATTCACAGAAGATGTTCTATAAGCTGCACCCCTTATCCTCCTGGCTTGCCATCCATGGCTTGCAGTACTTTGAGCTGCTCTTCTAGAATTGTATGCACTTGTCTTTAATTTTACCCATTTAGATATTTTTACAAAGGTGGAAGTTCAGCATGGATGAGAAAAGCAGCACATAAAAGCACTTTCTAGGGTGATAGAGATGTTCTGTATCTCAATAGGGGTTGGGGTTACACAGCTGTGTGCCTTTGTCAAAACCCATTAAGGGGTGTACTTAAGATCTGTGCAAACTACCATTTGGAATTTTACCTATACACAAATACTGGATTCTGGGGAATGATAATCTTGCTGAAAAGTCTTTAGGAAGAAGTGAACTGATATCTGCAACTTCCTCTGAAATGTATCGACAGCACTCATGATGGATTAAGAGATGGAAAGTGAGATGGACAGATTCAAGATGAAGCACATGGAATAAAATACTAAAGGCTGAGTTTATGTGATCACTGTAAGATTCTTTAGGCTTCTTGGTATGTTCAGAAATTTTTATTTTAAATTTTGGAGAATAAAAATCATAAGCAAGGCACTCTCTCCTTTTCTGAGGAGAAGGGTACACAGGTTCCTTGAAGTACCATTTTCAGAAAAGTTTTCACCAAGCTCCTGATTTATTTTCCTTTCGTATTTTTAATTATTTCTCTTTTTTCGATTGTGCTGGGTCTTGGTTGCTGCATGGGGTCTTCTCTAGTTTCAGTGTGCAGTCTTCTCATTACAGTGGCCTCTCTTTTTGCAAAGCATGGACTCCAGGGTGCACGGGCTTAGTTGTTCTGTGACCTGTGGAATTTTCCTGGACCAGGAATCGAGCCTTTGTCCCCTGCACTGGCAGCTGGATTCTAAACCACTGAATCACCAGGGAAGCCCTTCTTTTTCCTTCTTGAGGAAACTGTTGGATCTTTGGCGCCATTGTAAATAGAACTGTGACTCCCAATTCATCCCAATCTCTCCCAATTTATAAAGTGGGTTGCAGGTATTAAATATTTTAGAAAGCTTATCATATTTTTAACATCTATAAACTTTTTTCTTTTGGAATTTGGGGACACATACTACCCATTCAATCCACTCACTCACTCATTTACTTATTTATTCACCTATTCTTGTCTCTTTCTTGCCTCTTTCCTTTCTTCCTCCTTCCAGTCTTTCTTTCACTAACTCCTTTAATCACCAGAATACCTCACTGTTATAATTAATATCAGACAATGAAACAAGGAAGAATACTTTTTCATATTAATAATCATGTGTTAGAATCTACAGTTTATGTGCTATCATTTTAAATAATTGGAGAAGGAAATGACAACCCACTCCAGTGTCTTGCCTGGAGAAGCCCATGGACAGAGGAGCCTGGCAGGCTATAGTCCATGGATGGAGTTGCAAAGAGTTGGACACAACTGAACACGCACACACATTTTAATAATAAGGTTTATTTCTACATCTTCATCAATGTTACATCTGGATATTGTTGCTAGATTTAGCAAATAAAAATTCAGGTGAATTTGAATTTCAGATGAACAATGAATACTTTAAAAAATGTATTTATTGCCCCATGCAATATTTGGGGAGTATTTATACTAAAAATCAGTGTTTTTCTGAAATTAAAGTTTAGCTGAGCTTCCTGCATTTTTTTTCTGGCTACCCTACACACAGACTCACCTCGCTTTTATCACCTGTAAAATACAAACCTGGGGAAACATCACTTGTTTTAAAAAATCTTTTGTAATAATTTTATATTTATGGAAAGCTGCAAAGACAGCATAGCAAGTTCCAGTATACCCTTCACCTAGCTCCCCAGTATTAAATTTTCCAAAATCATAGTGCATTTGTCAAAACTGAAAAATTCACATTGGCACAGTGGTTTTCACTAACCTCCAGACTTTATTCAGATTGTACCAAGTTTTCCACGGATGTTCCTTTTCTGTTCCAGGATCCAATCGAGTGCAACACACCATATTTAATAACTCTGGTTTTCTTTTAAAGTTGTATGTTTTTGGAAGTGAGGTTGAGTGTGTTTATCTGCCTTTTCTTATATAAGGGCAACTTTCTATGATTTAAAAAAAATGATTAAGTTTTCACAGCTGACGAAATGTGTATAGGAGAAGCTCAGCAAAGAGAAGGGTAGGGGACTTCCCTCGTGGTCCCGTGGCTAAGACTCCCCACCCCCAGTGCGTGGGGTCCAGGTTTGATCCCCGGTCAGGAAACTAGACCCAACATGTTACAATTAAAGATCCTGCCTGCCGCAGCTAGGACCTGGCTCAGCCAAACAAATAAATATTGTTTTCTTTAAAGGAAGAACATAATCTAAGGCACAGATTACTTTCTCATACATCTTCATTTGGTTACAATCTGGGCATGCTGGTGGGAGTACATTTCATGAGTGAATCTCTTTACATCTGAGCTTCAATTATATTAACAGTAATAATATTATTTATTGAGCAATTACTATGTGCTCCTTGGAAGAAAAGCTATGACAAACCTAGACAGCATATTGAAAAGCAGAAACATGACTTTACCAACAAAGGTCCGTCTAGTTCAAGCTATGGTTTTTCCAGTAGTCATGTATGGATGTGAGAGTTGGACCATTAAGAAGGCTGAGTGCTGAAGAGTTGATACATTTCAACTGTCGTGTTGGAGAAGACTCTTGAGAGTCCCTTGGACAGCAAGGAGATCAAACCAGTCAATCCTAAAGGAAATCAATCCGAATATTCATTGGAAGGACTGATGCTGAAGCTCAAGCTTCAATACGTTGGCCCCCTGATGCAAAGAACTGACTCCTTGGAAAAGACCTGGATGCTGGGAAAAATGGAAGGCAGGAGGAGAAGGGGACAACGGAGGATGAGATGGTTAGATGCCATCACTGACTCAATGGACATGAGTTTGAGCAAGCTCCAGGAGTTGGTGATGGACAGGGAGGCCTGGCGTGCTGCAGTCCATGGGGTCGCAAAGAGTTGGACGTGACTGAGCAATTGAACTGTGAAGTTATGATTATGATCAAATCGTGAGCCCCATGAGGACAGAGACAATCCTTTACTTGTTTTTGGGACCATGACATAGTATGTGGCATATAGTCTGTGCTCTGTACACATTTAGCAAATAAAGGAGGTATATCATTGTTCTCCCCAAGTCCCTCACCACCAGTTTAACTGGTTTAAAAGTTTAGATTTTAAATTAGTCAAGTGAGGCTAAGTTATGTAGGGGTAATAAGTGAATCCTTGAATCTCAGTAGCTTAAGAAAACGAATGTTTCTTTCTCATTCCTGCTTCGTGTATGAATTTGGGTAGAGGAAGCAGGGGTGTAGCTCTGCTCCATTCTGTCACTCATGGAGGCTCAGGCTGACCGACGTTCAGGCCTCCATCTCTGCATTCTTGGTCCCCAGGCCAGAGAACCAGAGAATGGAAGGTTGCACCCTGCTTCTGGTTACACCAGAAATGACACTGGTCATTTCTGTTATGTGTTTTGGCTAGAAAGAATTACATTGCCTCTCTTAGCTGCAGAGAGGCTGTGAAATGTTAACTTCCTTTATCTGTCCAAAAAGAGGGAACAAAAAGACAACTTGGTGGATCCGTGGCGTTATGCGCCACGTGTTTAAATTAGTTTCCTTTAAGCGGAGTACTTGTCATATGTGGCTAAACAGTGCCGAGGTGGAGACAAATTATTCCCTTTTATCCACTTGCCTGACTCCCAGCAGAGATTGGCACAATGAAAGGTACATTGTCAGGGCTTGTGGATTGAATAAATACATGAATAAATCAAACGAATGATCATCTAACTTTTCACCTGGCTTTGGAAAGCACACACTCTGAGTCATACTTAATTCCCTCACACCCAGGCTGAACCCTTTAAAAAGATCCTAGCTAGATTTTCAGAAGAAACAATACCCTTTAGACAAACAAATCACAGGAGGTTGCCTGTGGAGCTAAACTCCAGGCTGAGAAAATGTAATAAGAGGGCCTGTCCCTTCAGGGACTAGACAGAAATGAGGGGGAAAGGTCATGTCAATTCATAGTGGGCACCATTCCTTCAGGAATCAGCATCCTACTCCCTGCTGTTCTGACAAGGAAGAGGCATCACTTTTGTGTGACTGTAGGGACTTACTTTGTTTCTGATAAATTAAACTCCAGAGAGTTCCGGGTTGTTGATGAGGGTGTTTTACAACCAACAGGACTGTATTATGGGCAATATGGGGAAATCAGAAACATCTCTGCATTACCATTTGTCAAAGTACCAGGAAGGCCTCCCGGGAAAGCATAAGACCCCTTCGTGTATTGGCCTATTTTTTATTCTCCCGTGTGACTGCACATGGTTTATCACAGTATCATAAGGTCTCAGAAGGGGCCTCAGGATCATTCTAGAATGACCAGCTTAATTTACAGATGAGGAAATTGGAGCCCAGATTGAATTAAGCAACATTTAATATCTGTGGCCAGGCAGGCTGTGCACTGCACAACTCAGTGTTAATGACGCAGGCCCCGTGAGTAGCACCTCCTGGAGGTGTATGGTTCCATTGTCCTACATCCTTCCATCGTGAGGAAAAAATGGTCTCCTGTTGCTTTGAATGAAAAATGTGTGTAAATTTCAGGTATCTTTGAACTGACTTGATTTAAAGGTGATTAGAATCTCAAATTTTTTAAGAGTCTCATTATTTTTGCTTTCTTTCTGAAAGTCAGGATCCCATTGCAACTAAGAGCTCAGACTCGGGAATCAAGGGAGAAATGTAATTTGATCATTAATTTGTTGTGACCTTGGGCAAATCAGTTTATGAATACTTCTCTAATATTAGGCTATTCATTTGTAATATGGACAAGGTTACCTACAAGTTATCCATCCTTCTACTTTTTTGCCTACTCTGAATTTGTTCCAGGTAGGAGTGGGCTCATCTTGAACTATGGATCAGTAAATCAATCAGGAAATGCTACTTCCTGCTGTCCCAGATTCTTTTGCACCCAAGGGTATCTGGATGATCCTGTTTTGGCCGAGGAGAGGGCAGCGTTCATTTCCAGGGGATTTGATGACACCTGAGCCCCTTTCATTCTTTCATAGACTTGATAGGTCTCGGAGGCTGTGGCCAGCTGGGAGAATCCATCTGCCAAGCTCTGAATCAGAAATCAGAAACGCAAGTTCTCACTCCAGCTGTGCCAGGGGTCCTGTTGTGTGACCCTGGGCTAGCCACTTTTCCTTTGGGGATCTCGGTTTTCTCATGCAAAGTGAAGGGGTTTGGTGCCTAAGAGGTTATTGATTTATTTAAGTCTTCAGAGAACAGGCTTCCCTTGTGGCTCAGCTGGTAAAGAATCCGCCTGCAGTGAAGGAGACCTGGGTTCGATCCCTGGGTTGGAAAGATCCCCTGGAGAAGGGAAAGGCTACCCACTCCAGTATTCTGGCCTGGAGCATTCCATGGACTGTATAGTCCATGGGATCATAAAGAGTTGGACATGACTGAGCAACTTTCAGTTCACTTCATTTCAGAAAGCAGTCTTCAGACTCCTTGCCTGGCCCTACTACCCATTACCATTTTAGCCCCTCTATGAGGGGAAGATGCTAGCCAGCTCCCCAAGAATCCAAGACTCCCTGGGCCATGTGTCACTAGTGGGAGAGGTCACTGTGGGGCAATGGCTGCAGTTCTGCTCTATCCCCGCTCCCTGAGGCTGAGCCAGTTCCAAGATTTATATTCATGAATGGGGATAGGGGATTAAGAAGCCCATTTATTCTAGAGCTTAAACTGAGTGCTCTAATCTAAATTTTAGAGGAAATTTTTTATTCCTTTTTTAAAAATTGAAGTATATAGTTAATTTACAATGTTATGCTAATTTCTGCTGTACAGCAAAGTGTTATACACATATATACTTTCTTTTAAATTTTCTTTTGCATTATGGTTTATCCCAAGTGATTGGATATAATTCCCTATGCTGCACAGTAGGACCTTGTTGCTTATCCATTCGAAATGTGATCGTTTGCATCTACCAACCCCAGACTCTCAGTCCATCCCTCTCCCTCTCCACTCTCCCCTACCTTGGCCATCACGTGTCTATTCTTCTATGTCTGTGAGTCTGTTTCTCTTTTGTAGGTAGGTTTATTTGTGCCATATTTAAAGGAAATTTTACATTGATGATTATTAGGTCTACGTTCAACTATTAATAAAGAAGTGCTTGTGACTCTCTATAGTAAAGAAGTGCTGGGTTTCCCTGGGGGCTCAAACACTAAAGAATCTGCCTGCAATGTAGGAGACCCAGGTTCAGTCCCTGGATTGGGAAGATCCCCTGGAGAAGGGAATGGCTACCCACTCCAGTATTCTTGCCTGGAGAATTCCACGGACAGAGGGGCCTGTCGGGCTACAGTCCATGGGGTCGCAGTGTCGAACATGACTGAGTGACTAACACTTTCACAGCAGCTTCCTAAGTAACTTTGAGAGGGACGGGGAGGAGAGGAGGGGTGGTAAAAGGAAATTGACAGGGGGAAGATTTAGGCTTTCCTGGATCCCTGGGCTCTATAGCATATACAAGATGAGCAAAATCTCAACTTACTGTGACCAAGTAGGACCCTATGAGGCCTTCCCAGAATATACCCCCACCCATGTCCACTGCCTGTGTTTTGTCTGTAGGAAAACTTGAGTCAAAGAAAAACTTCAATCAGAGAAGCAAGAAAATGCAGAAAGGAAGGAAAACTGTCAAGCAAGACAAAAAATAATAATACTTTAGCCATTAAACCAAGTCAAGGACCTTTAGGTCTCCCTCAAGAGCTATAGATAATATTCTGAGCCATGTCCTTTGAGCTGTTTCCTAGATACTGAACCCCCACCAGGTGCAATAAGTTAACTGTGTTGCCCACAAGCACGTAGACTCCAGACCAGTTGGAACTAGAAGGTTGACAGTGCTGACTCCTGATGACCTCACCACTAACCAATCAGAAGAATGTCCACGAACTGATCACACCCTGCCCCTGGAACACTGCAACACACTCTTCACTACTCCCTCCAGGAGGGGACACACAGTTTTGAGGGCATTAGCCCACTGTGGCCTGCTTTGCCTGGCAAAGCGATAAAGCTGTTCTTTTCTACTTCATCCAAAACTCTGTCTCTGCGTTACTACTCAGCATTGGTAAACAGAGGCCGAGTTTCACAAACACTGCTGAACTTTTAAGAAATATTTCTGAAACACTTATCTTTTGCCATGACCCAGTCAGCTCTGATAATGTGAAGATCCTAAAATCCTTCTAGATTGATTTGAGATCAACCCTGAATCCCAAATAGCTATCTTTCCAATGGTTTGTGGTTTCCATTCCTAAGACCCAAATACCATTGGTGGTTCCCAGGGGACAGCATTATATGCGTGTGTGTGTGTACTGGGGGGAGTTTCGTTTTCCCCATCCTTCAGTTTCCGTCCGTCCACCACTCTTTAATATGGGCAGCTGACGTTTTCTTAATCCACTGTGCCATTCAACATCCTTATCGTCAAACCTCCTTTCCACCAGCGTCCTAACTCCTCTCCTTCCATAAAAATCCCAGGGCTACCTCTGCTGAGGAGTCTCCAAAGATTTTCACTTCCAAAAGGAGCGGCATGGGTTCCATTCTGAAAAACTACGTTCCTCAAAAGCAGACATCCAAGTGATATAGCTGAGTCTTGCCTTCCAACACCTTTAGCAGGGGTGGGGGGTGGGGTGGGGTTAGTTCCGCAACCAGGGACCCCAGGGCATTGTCATGCTTTTTAAAGCGGAACAGGCTACTGTTGAGGACACACGTAGATGTTGTAAATCGGCCCTGTGATTCAGATTCTTGTTCTTTTTCCCTGGGCAGGATTTGAAGAAAAAAAAAAAAAAAAAGGAAGTAGCCACCCCAGGTGGCTTAAGAATCCACTTGTAAGACAGGAGATGTGGGTTCAGTCCTTGGGTGGGAAAGATCCCCTGAAGAAGGAAATGGCAACTCACTCCCAGTATTCTTCCCTGAAAAATTCCATGGACAGAGGAGCCTGGCAAGGGGTCACAAAGAGTTGGACATGCCTGAGCATGCACAATCTACTTAATAGAAAGTAGGTGGTCCCAGGAGTTAACTGGGCCAAGTTCTGTAACAGGTGTTCAGGAAACAGAAGTGGAAGAGGTGCGGTTTTGTCCTTGCAGGGCTGGTGACCTAGAGATGAAACAGACATAAAAACAAGTAGCTAAAATACTGACTAGCTTTGGCCAGCACCTCTCATAATTTAACATTCACATGAAATACCTGGGTTCTTCCGAAAATGCAGACTCTGATAAGTAGATTTGGGAAAGAGCCTGAGATCTGCATTTCTCACATGCTCCCAGGTGATGCTACTGCTGCTGCCAAGCTAAAGACCACACTTTGATTAGCAAGGGGCCAGGCACTTGAAGTATCATGTCTGGAGCCTAACTCAAATGGATTCAAATCCTGACTCCTCTGCTTACTAGCTGAGTGAGTTTGGGGAAGTTCCTTTAGCTCCCTAAACCTCAGTTTCCTCTTCTGTGTGAAGATGATAATTCCTACTCAGGGTGTCGTGTCAGCATCAAATCATATAATTCAGGTTAAGAGCTCAGCCCAGTACCTGGTACACAATAAGCACAGAAGGCAAAGAGGAACTAAAGAGCCTCTCGATGAAGGTGAAAGAGGAGAGTGAAAAACTCAGCACTCAAAAACTGGTCATGGCATCCAATTGGTCATGGCATCCAATCCCATCACTTCATGGCAAATAGATGGGGAAAAGTAGAAACAGTGACAGATTTTATTTTCTTGGGCTCCAAAATCACTGCAGACAGTGACTGCAGCCACGAAATTAAAAGACACTTGCTCCTTGGAAGAAAAGCTACGACAAACCTAGACAGCATATGGCAAAGCAGAGACATTACTTGGCCAACAAAGGTCCGTTTAGTCAAAGCTATGGTTTTTCCAGCAGTGTGTATGGATGTGAGAGTTGGGCCATAAAGAAAGCCGAGCACTGAAGAATTGATATTTTTGTACTGTGGTGCTGGAGAAGACTCTTGAGAGTCCCTTGGACAGCAGGGAGATCAAACTAGTCCGTCCTAAAGGAAATCAGTCCTGAATATTCATTGGAAGGACTGATGCTGAAACTCCAATATTTTGGCTACCTGATGCAAAGAGCTGACTCACTGGAAAACACCCTGATGCTGGGGAAGATTGAGGGCTGGAGAAGGGAATGACAGAGGATGAGTTGGTTGAATGGCATCATTGACTCAATGGACATGAGTTTGGGCAAACTCTGGGTGACAGTGAAGGACAGGGAAGCCTGGCGTGCTGCAGTTCATGGGGTCGCAAAGAGTCAGACATGACTGAGCGACTGAACAGCAACAATAAAGCACTCGCTATATCGTAGCTGTTATTGGGAAAGGCGATCAGGAACTCTTTAATTAATTTTCTGTGCATTTTGTAGAATTCTTAATTTTTAAATCATTTTATTGAAATATATTTGATTTATTATGTTGCATTAATTTCTGCTGTAGCGCAAAGTGACTCAGTTATACATATATAATCTTTTTCATTATGGCTTATCACAGAATAGTGAGTGTAGTTCCCTGTGTTATCTGGTAGGACCTTGTCGTTTATCCATTCTATATATAACAGTCTGCATCTGCTAATCCCAGACTCCCAATCCACCCCTCTACTACCACTCTTTCCCTTGGCAACCACAAGTCTTGTTTTCTATGTCTGTGGGTCTGTTTCTGTTTCATAGATAAGTTAATCTGTGTCATATTTTGGATTCCACATGTAACATTGTATGGCATTTGTCTTTGTCTGGCTGACTTCACTTAGTACGATAATGTCTAGGTCCATCCATGTTGCTGGAAATAGCACTAGTTCATTCTTTTTGATGGCTGAGTAGTATTCCATCGGATATTTGTACCATGTCTTCTTTATCTGTTCATCTGTTGATGGACGTTTAGGTCGTTTCCAGGTCTTGGCTATTGTGAATAGTGCTACTATGAACATAGGGGTGCATGTATCTTTTTAAATTATAGTTTTGACTGGATATATGCCCAGGAATGGGATTGCTAGATCATATGGCAACTCTATTTTCAGTTTTTTGAGGAACCTCCACACTGTTCTCCATAGTGGCTGCACCAGTTTGCATTTCCACCAACAGTATAGGAGGGCTCTGCTCCAGCTCCAGACTTTTTAATGATAACCATTCTGACCAGTGTGAGGTTGTACCTCATTGTAGTTTTGATTTGCATTTCTCTAATCATTAACAATGTTGAGTGTAATTTTCATGTGCCTATTGGCCATTTGTATGTCTTTAAGAACTGTTTTAGAATTCTGAAGTTAGAGCTACTGGCATTCAAGGAAGGCTTCACGGAGACGGGGACATGTGAGCTGTTGGGCAGAATGGGAAGAAGTGTAGGGCAGGGGGATAGCATGAGCAGATGTCTTATACGTGGCAATGTGCTGGGCTCAATTGTTCTTTGGTCAAGATTCAGAGTGACGTGGGATTGGTGGAGGCTCTGCTCTTTCTACTTCCTCTGCTTCTTACTCATTCCTGCTGGGACTGTTGCTCTGGAAGGGACATGAGTAGGGGTCAGCATGGAGCTGCTCTGTCCAAAACACTAGCTGTATGTGGCTGGTCAACATTTGCAATGTGCCTAGTGCCAGATGTTGAAATGACAACATTTTGGATACACTGGGTTAAAGGAACTATATAAGAAAATATGTAACAAGATACATTATTAAAATTAATTCCACTGTTTCCTTTTACCATTTTAGAAAATGTGGCTAGGGACTTCTCTGGTGGTCCAGAGGGAAGAATCTGCCTTCCAGTGCAAGGGACATAGGTTCAGTCTCTGGTTGGGGAACTGAGATCCCACTTGCAACTAAGTCCGAGTGCCACAATGAAAAAGCCTGTGCGCCACGAAGAAGAGCCCACATGCCACAACAAAGACCCAGCACAGCCAAAAAAAGAAAACTAAAAGTAGGAAAGTGGCTAGTAGCAAATATAAAATTAAATGTGTCTTATTTTATATTTTTATTGTTTTGGAGCCTCCATCTGGTCCTGATTGATTGCCTTGTTGAGACTGGGGGAGGGTGAGTGGGGAGGTCCAACTTGGGGTCTAGGATAAGGTATCATCCCAGCTGTGGAAAATTCTGAAAGAGATGGGAATACCAGACCACCTGATCTGCCTCTTGAGAAATTTGTATGCAGGTCAGGAAGCAACAATTAGAACTGGACATGGAACAACAGACTGGTTCCAAATAGGAAAAGGAGTTCGTCAAGGCTGTATATTGTCACCCTGTTTATTTAACGTATGTGCAGAATACATCATGAGAAACGCTGGACTGGAAGAAACACAAGCTGGAATCAAGATTGCCGGGAGAAATATCAATAACCTCAGATATGCAGATGACACCACCCTTATGGCAGAAAGTGAAGAGGAATTAAAAAGCCTCTTGATGAAAGTGAAAGTGGAGAGTGAAAAAGTTGGCTTAAAGCTCAACATTCAGAAAACGAAGATCATGGCATCCGGTCCCACCACTTCATGGGAAATAGATGGGGAAACAGTGGAAACAGTGTCAGACTTTATTTTTCTGGGCTCCAAAATCACTGCAGATGGTGATTGCAGCCATGAAATTAAAAGACGCTTACTCCTTGGAAGGAAAGTTATGACCAACCTAGATAGCATATTCAAAAGCAGAGACATTACTTTGCCAACAAAGATTCGTCTAGTCAAGGCTACGGTTTTTCCAGTGGTCATTTATGGATGTGAGAGTTGGACTGTGAAGAAGGCTGTGCGCTGAAGAATTGATGCTTTTGAACTGTGGTGTTGGAGAAGACTCTTGAGAGTCCCTTGGACTGCAAGGAGATCCAACCAGTCCATTCTGAAGGAGATCAGCCCTGAGATTTCTTTGGAAGGAATGATGCTCAAGCTGAAACTCCAGTACTTCGGCCACCTCATGTGAAGAGCTGACTCATTGGAAAAGACTCTGATGCTGGGAGGGATTGGGGGCAAGAGGAGAAGGGGACGACAGAGGATGAGATGGTTGGATGGCATCACTGACTTGATGGACGTGAGTCTTAGTGAACTCCAGGAGTTGGTGATGGACAGGGAGGCCTGGCGTGCTGTGATTCATGGGGTCGCAAAGAGTCGGACACGACTGAGCGACTGATCTGATCTGATCATCCCAGCGACTGGGGCAGCTAGGAAAATAGATATGGAACAGAAATGAGGGCTGGATTAGGGGAAGTAAGGAGATCAATCGCCTTTCCACTAGAAGTTCACAATGTTCTGTGTGTCAGTTAGCTACTGCTGCGTAACAAACTACTCCCAAACCTAGTTGCCTAAACAAGACCCATTATTAATGCTGAAACCTGTTATTATTGTTTGTGGGTCAGTTGGGCAGTTCTGTTGATTTACACCTGGCTGGGCTGACTTTGATCTGGTCTTTTTATGGGCCTGGGATTTAGTTGGCCTGCAGATGGGGCTTAGAGGTCCTAATGTAACCAGGATGGAGAACTATTGATTTAGACCCTAAAGTAGTAGTTCTCAGACTTGAACATGCAGCAGAATTCCCTGGAGCGCTTATTAAAATATAGATTGCTGGGTCCCACTCTCAGAGTTTATGATTTAGAAGGTTTGGATTGGGTCCTAATCACTTGCGTTTTTTTTTTTTTTTCCTTTTGTTTTTTACAAGTTCTCAGATGCTGCTGCTGCTGGTCTGGGACCACAGGAAGAAAAGAACTATGAGGTAATGATGAAAGAAGATTCCTACCAGACAGAATGGGGAAGTAGAATACCCTGAGAGGAGGAAGGGACAGAGAGAAAGGAAGTGAGGTAAGAGAACAAAGAGTCCTCACTCCTCACTTCCTGGAAGAAGTGGCAAAGGCCAGTGAGTTGTTGAGGTCTCCAGAAAGGCTGTGGGAGATCTGAGAGAAACCAGCTCTCCATGACACAGCCTAGGGAGATCATAAGTCTCCAAAGAGAAACCTGCTTTGGTACAGGGAATCTAACTCAAGGTGGCTCTGGAACGGTAGATTGACAAAGATTGAGGAGGACCCGGGGTGAAGGTGAACTTGAGGGTGGCCTCCCAGGGTCTGGACCACTGCAGAAACTCCCTCCATTCCAAAGGTTTACAACATCCTCCCCCACCCCCCAGCCTTGGGGGTACAGAGGTCACTGTGGTTGACAAAGCTTGGAATTGTAAAGATGCAACCACAGGAACAGGATGATGGAAACAGAAGCAGAGCTCTCAGTCATTGGTTCCAGCACAAAATCTAGGAAACAGCACAGTCCAGGCGAGTGTAGATGGGCTACCCCTCAGAGGACAGCAGCAAGAAGAAAGGCTGCTGAGCAAAGCAGGGCTAAGGCTAGAGTCAAGCAAGGGAGGCACTTTAGTACCCAAAGTTCAAGGGTAGTTCAAGTGCAGGGTCAGCGCTCACTGTAACACCAGGCCCCACACAAACACAAGGCGGGAGGTGAGACCCCTGCTAAACTGAGGTCCCACAGCTGCAGCATTGCAAGTCAATTATGCGTGGGTGCCTGCTTAGTTAATTTAGTCATGTCCAACTCTTTGGGATGGTATGGACTGTAGCCCGCCAGCCTCCTCTGTCCATGGGTTCTCCAGGCAAGAATACTGGAGTGGGTTGCCATGCCCTCTTCCAGGGGATCTTCCCAACCCAGGGATTGAACCCAAGTCTCTTACCTTCTCCTGCATTGGCAGGCGAGTTCTTTACCACTAGCGCCAGCTGAGAAGCCCACTTCAACGATACTTCAATTTAAAAAATGTTTTGTAATTGCGAAAACAGGTTTTGACAAATGAAAATTTGTCTGAGGCAAGAAAGAGTTTGATCCTCAGAAGACTTGGGTAAGGGGTTTGCTGGGAGGCTCAGACATGCCTGAGCAAGGTGGGGCGATAGGGGGGTGCACGCGCCTCTCTGAGAAACAGGCTGAACACCCAGTGTGAGAGCAGGTCTGGATTAAGCAGACCAGCCCTCTCAGGAACTACTTCATTACTCACTCAGTCAGCAGCATTTTCTTTGGAGAGGGAGGGCCCTGCAGTGGCAGGGACGATCTCTGAGTCTTGCTGGATCCAGGGAAAAGCCTAAATTACGGACTGAACATTACTGTTTTTGCCCAGCCTCAAGACTGAAGAAAGTGCCCAGAGTCAGTGACAGAGACCTCAGTGGTTTAATGGATGGGGGATCATACAGGTCTGAAGCAAGGGCCTGGAGTGACACCCCACTATGCGTGGTGCACAGTGGTTCAGGACGTAGCAGCAGCCTTTGCTATGGGGGCAGCGGAGGGGAGGGAAGTGGTTACCATTATAGAGGGAATTGGAATCAGCTTGGCTCATCAGTTGCCAGGCAAACCAGCAGAGGGGCACGCCTCTTTGACTATCATAGTGGAGACAGCTCTCATCTGAAGATCAGAATGATTACAGGCTGGGGTCAGAGCAAGGATGCTGGCGTCTTCTAATTAGGCTCCATGGGTAAGAGGGAAAGTCAGTCCTATGAGTGGGGTGTAGGTGAAGCAGGGACTGATGGAGCAGGGGGTGTACGGAGAACAGGAGAGTGGCCATCTTGGGTGGCCTGATCATATACCCCCAGTCAATGGGCATGTAGGCTTATGTGTCAGATATCATCCACTCTGGGACTGTGACGGGGCCTCTGGTCTCTTCAGGGAGGTCTGTGGCTCTGGTGGTCAGGAATGCAAAAGGTGGTCCCCCAGACAGTGAACAGTTGTGGCGCATGGGCTTAATTGCTCTGCTACATGTGGGATCTTCCTGGATCAGGGATCGAACCCGGGTCTCTTGCATTGGCAAGCGGATTCTTTACCGCTGAGCCACCAGGGAAGCCTGGAAGTAGTTATTAAACATTACCAAGTGGTGACGGCCCTGCTGATTGGGATTCCATTCAGGTAGCTACTCATTTTCAACCTGAGGCCCACGAAAAATGCTAGGGCCGTTTCCGGGCAAGGATGAAGAAAAACACTGCAAGACACACACTTAGAGGTACTCAACATGCAAAAACTCTTTCTCTTGGCAGAGCTCTCTAGCCTCAGAGATACTTGGATTTAAACTCACTGGGGAGGTGGGTGTTTGGTTTTGTTTTTATTGTTTTTTTAATATGTTTTCAATACTAGATAACAGTGAGGCTGGGGTAAAGGAGGAGGGGGGTCACAAGTGACTAGGATGAGTGGGACTTGTGGGGTGGGGCAGTACTGGAGTCTTCTAAGCAGGACAAGGAAGAAGACATTTATGTCATAAGGACAGAGTTAGCTTTGATGGCAGTGGCACAGATCCCATGCTCAGAAAGACCCTGTGCTTGCGTTCATGTTCTGCTGGTCATTGTCTTAAAATTGTTAATATTTTTGGTCAAGGGGCCCCTCATTTTCATTTCGCACTGAGCCCTGAAAAGTATATACATAGCCAGTCCTGCATAACTGTAAAGGTGGAAGGACTCAGTAGACACTGAGCTGTCTGCTGTGGACCTTGAAAATCTTTGAGATTAAATTATTAAAACAGCAAGTTATTTTGCCAGCAAAATGACTTTATCTGGGAACAGCAAAGAATTGTGATTGGGGACATGCAATCTTTGATAAAACATAAGCATGTCCAAAGAACAAAATAAGGGGAAAGGGGAGCAGGGGGAGTTGGAAGAGGCTGTTCTAAGTAAAATTCACTGGAGGAAAGGTAGCAGTTCTGGCAACCCACTCTAGTATTCTTGCCTGGAGTATCCCATGGACAGAGGAGCCCCATGAGGTTGCAAAGAGTTGGACACGACTAACACTTTCACTTTCAGGAGTTCAGGGCGGTGATGGCTTTTCATTAGCTGAGCCACAACACTTCTCTGGCTGGGCGGTTGCTGAGCAAGGAGAAATTCTTCCTTGACGTCTCCTGTTGCACAGAGCAAGGTGCCTTCTTTCTGTGGGGCAGGCAATTGACACGGACCAGCAGTGCATGAGAGCGCCCCCTTCTGGTCTCTCGATTTTATTTTATTTGTTTTTTAAATTTTTAATCCGACGATAACAGCTTTACAATGTTGTGCTGGTTTCTGCCCTACGGTATCATGAATCAGTCATGACTAGGGCCGGGCTCCCCGCGTTCTATAGCAGCCTCCCACTGGCTGTCTATTTTGTAGTGTATATACATCAGTGCTACTTTCTCAGTTCGTCCCACCCTATTCTGTTTTTTCATATAAATGCTTTGATGTGGGCTTCTGTTTTCACACTGCCCGTGTGGATCATCCAGAGACCATCTCCTCTGGACCACGGGCTATCCCAGAATCCTCAACACTTGTAAGTCCCTTGAATGGAGAGAGAGGATCTGGACACATATGGGGCTGGCTCTGAGAAAGGAAAATCTAGCTGCCCCGGATCGAGGTGGATCTGAATACAACCAGGAGGGTATTTCCCTGTGAGCAGCAGTTAGACCTGTGCTCTCTGAAGTCCGCACTGGCTTCCCCTGCTCAGAGGACATCTTGCTCTATTACAATTTTTCAGCACATGGGAGGAATACAACGGCTATCTGGTGTTTCTACCTTCCTACCATCTTTATTTCCTTTGTGGGAACGTCCCTTCACTTTTCCTTGTGTTTCCAGTGGGCTGCCATTCATGGTGAGCTCTCCCCAGGGCAGGCATGGGCACTGGACCCAGGCTGGGCCAGACCTAGGGCTACATCCCCCTTGTATCTGCACTTGCTGCCAAAGTCGAAGGTACCTCTGTCCTCTGATTGCATTGAGATGGAAATTGCAGGTCACCGAGACAGACTAATCAGAGTATTTCATTCTTTCTCATCAGTCTCCTGTAATCACAATGGAAGACTTTACTGTGCTGTTCCTGTTCCTATGTGAATCTGGATTCTTCAGTTGCTCGATGGGCACAGATCCCCGGAGCTGGCACAGTTCACCCAGTGACAGGGTCAGTGGACAAAGGTCTGCACACATGGTCAGAAAACCACTTCAAAGGGTCTGAATGTTATGACCTTTTTATTGCCTCAGGGCAGAAACAAGGCCTGATTATTTATTATTTTCATTTATATGACTTACGACACCAGTGCGGGGATTTTCACTGACCTTTCATAGAAACAGTCATCTAAAAAGTGAGGGAAGTGTAATTCTCAAAGAGAATTTGAGAGGAGTTACTTTAGAGATTGAACCAAAAAAAAAAAAAAAATGATTTCAAGGGCTTTTCATTTTATTTTCTTTTTAAAAAGAGCTTTGCCAGGACTTCCCTGGTGGTCCAATGGTTGAGAGTCCATCTTTCAATACAGGGCACATGAGTTCCATCCCCACTCGGGGATCGAAGATCCCACATGCCAAGGAGCAGCTAAGACCAAGTGCCATAGCGAAGATGCAGTTCAGCCAAAAAAAAAAAAAAAAAGCTTTGTGGATGGACATGCCATAAAATCCATTTATTTTTAAGGATAAATTCAGTGATTTCTAGGAATTCACTGAGTCATATAACTACCACCACAATACGCTTTGAGAACATTTCCATCACTGCTGCCCTCGCTCGCCCCCTGTATCTGCATTCATTTTCCATCCCCACCGCCTGCCCCAGGCAGCCTCTAATCGCCCTCCTGTCTCTGCAGGCGTGGCCTGTCTGGACATCTCATATAAATGGAGTCAGGCAGTACATGGTCATTTTTGTCTGGCTTCTTTCCCTTAGTAAAACGCTTTTGAGGTGATCCATGTTGTCGTTTGCTCTTTCTTTTTATTGCCATAAGGTTAGCCACTGAATGGCTAACCCTCACTTTACTTCCCCACTCAGCCACTAAGTGGTATTCGGAGTGTTCCCACTTTGGGGCAATTATGAAGAGCGCCGCTCTGAATGTCCACCTACAAGTCTTCGTGCAGGACAAGGGCTCTGTAGACCATGAGAGCTCTCCTTCCTCACCTCAGAGATGCAAGCTCTTTTTTAGAAAAGAACATACCCAGACCTCTGGGTGAGCCTTGCTCGACAATGATGGGCAGAGTGTTATGATCCCCTGCTTCTGAGAAGGCAGACTGATGCACGGTGCCTGAGATGTCAGAAGGTCTTAGGCACCGTACAGGAGATTTTGCCATGTTTCCCTCAACAAGGCGGGACCAAAGCCGGGTGGGTCCAATTAGTCCTTTCCTGGATCAACACCCAGTCGTCCCGTCTTGTCAGCAGGGTGGGGTACATTCCCCTGAAACCACAGATAGCACCAAACCCTTTGTATACTGTTTTTCCTATGTATACATATGATAAGTAATTTATGAATTAGGCACAGTAAGAGATTAATAACAGTCATAATGAAACAAAAAAGTTTAACAATACAGTATAATGAGTCATGTGAATGTGGCTACTGTCTCTCAAAATATCTTATTGTACAAATATAATGCCTTTCACACCTTAGTTAAGCATTTATTATACATTGTGGCATAACTTTTTTAGTTTGGGGTACGACAGCAAAACTAGCAGATTTCTGTTTCCTTCTTTACAATTTCATGGAGAGAAGATTCATTCTTACTGTGGATCTTAGCAATCTAGCCATACGATTTTTTTTTTCTTCTCTTGTTAAGTCAAGGACTTTCGCCTTTCCTCTTAAACGAAGCACTTACAGCTGCTCTTTGGTATATCCCAGTCACCAACATCATGAATTGTTTTTTGAGGATTTGTGGTTGTTGTCCACTTGCTAAGTCATGTCCAACTCTTTTCGACCCTGTGGATGGCAGCACTCCAGGCTCCCATGTCCTTCAAATCTCCTAGAGTTTGCACAAATTCATTTTGTTTGAATCAATGATGCTATCTAACCATCTCATCTTCTGCCTTCTCTTTTTGCCATCGATCTTTCCCAGCATCAGGGTCTTTTCTGATGAGTTGGCACTTTGAATCAGATGGCCAAAGTGTTGGAGCTTCACCTTCAGCAACAGTCCTTGCAATGAATAATCAGGGTTGATTTTCTTTAGGATTGACTGATTTGATCTCTCAAAATCAAGGGACTCTCAAGAGTCTTCTCCAGCACCACAGTTTAAAAGCATGAATTCTTCAGCGCTCAGCCTTCTTTATGGTCCGACTCTAACATCCATACATGACTACTGGAAAAACATAGCTCTGACTATACAGATCTTTGTGAGCAATGTGATGTCTCTGCTTTTTAATATGCTGTCTAGGTTTGTCATATCTTTCCTTCCAAGGAGCAAGTGTCCTTGAATTTCATGCCTGCAGTCACTGTCCGCAGTGATTCGGGAGCCCAACCAAAGAAAATCTGTCACTGCTTCCACTTCTGTTTGCCATGATGGGACCTGATCAGTTCAGTTCAGTTGCTCAGTAGTGTCTGACTCTTTGCAACACCATGGACTGCACGCCAGGCTTCCCTGTCCATTATCAACTCCTGAAGCTTGCTCAAACTCATGTCCTTAGAGTCAGTGATGCCATCCAACCATCTCATCCTCTGTCATCCTGTTCTCCTCCTGCCTTCAATCTTTCCCAGCTTCAGGGTCTTTTCCAATGAATCAGCTCTTCTCATTAGGTGGCCAAAGAATTGGAGTTTCAGCTTCAGCAACAGTTCTTCCAACATTCAGGGTTGATTTACCTTAGGAGTGACTGATTTGATCTCCTTGATCCAAGGGACTCTCAAAAGTCTCCAGCACCACAATTCAAAAACAACAATTCCTCAGTGTTCAGCTTTCTTTAATGTCCAACTGTCACACCCATATATGACTACTAGAAAAACTATACCTTTGACTAGACAGACTTTTGTCAGGAAAGTAATATCTTTACTTTGTAATATGCTGTCAAGGTTGGTCATAGGTTTTCTTCCAAGGAGAAAGCATCTTTTAATTTCATGGCTGCAGTCACCATCTGTAGTGATTTTGGAGCCCCCCCAAAATAAAGTCTCTCACTGTTTCCATTGTTTCCCCATCTATTTGCCATGAAGTGATGGGACTGGATGCCATGATTTTAGTTTTCTGAATGGTGAATTTTAAGCCAACTTTTTCACTCTCCTTTTTCACTTTCATCAAGAGGCTCTTTAATTCTTCTTTGCGTTCTGCCATCAGGGTGGTGTCATCTGCATATCTGAGGTTATTGATATTTCTCCCAGCAATCTTGATTCCAGCTTGTGCTTCTTCCAGCCCAGCATTTCACATGATGTACTCTGCATAGAAGTTAAATAAGCAGGGTGACAATATACAGCCTTGATCTACTCTTTTCCTGATTTGGAACCAGTCTGTTGTTCCATGTTTGATTCTAACTGTTGCTTCTTGATCTGCATACAGATTTCTCAAGAGGCAAGTCAGGTGGTCTGGTATTCCCATCTCTTTAAGAATTTTCCACAGTTTGTTGTGATCCACACAGTCAATAAAGCAGAAGAAGATACTTTTCTGGAACTCTTGGTTTTTTGATAATCCAATGGATGTTGGCAATTTGATCTCTGGTTCCTCTGCCTTTTTTAAATTCAGCTTGAACATCTGGAAATTCACGGTTCATGTACTGTTGAAGCCTTGCTTGGAGAATTTTGAGCATTACTTTGCTAGCATATGCTGCTGCTGCTGCTAAGTCACTTCAGTCATGTCCAACTCTGTGAGACCCCATAGATGGCAGCCCACCAGGCTCCCCCGTCCCTGGGATTCTCCAGGTAAGAATACTGGAGTGGGTTGCCATTGCCTTCTCCTTGCTAGCATATGAGATGAGTGCAATTGTGTGATAGTTTGAACATTCTTTGGCATTGCCTTTCTTTGGGACTGGAATGAAAACTGACCTTTTCCACTCCTGTGGCCACTGCTGAGTTTTCCAAATTTGCTGGCATATTGAGTGCAGCACTTTCACAGCATCATCTTTCAGGATTTGAAATAGCTCAGCTGGAATTCCATCACCTCCACTAGCTTTGTTCATAGTGATGCTTCCTAAGGCCCACTTCACCCTCCAGGATGTCTGGCTCTAGGTCAGTGATCACACCATCCTGGTAACCTGAGTCATGAAGATCTTTTTTGTATATTTCTGTGTATTCTTGCCACCTCTTCTTAATCTCTTCTGCCTCTGTTAGGTCATACCATTTCTGTCCTTTATTGTGCCCATCTTTGCATGAAATGTTCCCTTGGTATCTCTAATTTTCTTGAAGAGATCTCTAGTCTTCCCCATTCTGTTGTTTTTCTCTATTTCTTTGCCCTGATCACTGAGAAAGGCTTTCTTATCTCTCCTTGCTATTCTTTGGAATTCTGCATTCAGATGGGTATGTCTTTCCTTTTCTCCTTTGCCTTTAGCTTCTCTTCTTTTCTTAACTATGTGTAAGGCCTCATCAGATAACCATTTGGCCTTTTTTGTATTTCTTTTCCTTGGGGATGGTCTTGATCACTGCCTCCTGTACAATGTCATGAACCTCCATCCATAGTTCTTCAGGCACTCTATCTATCAGATCTAATCCCTTGAATCTATTTCTCACTTCCACTGTATAATTGTAAGGGATTTGATTTAGGTCATACATGAATGGTCTAGTGGTTTTCCCTACTTTCTCCAGTTTAAGTCTGAATTTTGCAATAAGGAGCTCATGATCTGAGCCACTGTCAGCTCCCAGTCTTGTTTTTGCTGACTGTATACAGCTTCTCCGTCTTCAGCTGCAAAAAATATAATCAATCTGATTTCAGTATTGACCATCTGGTGATGTCCATGTGTAGAGTCATCTCTTGTGTTTTTGGAAGAGGGTGTTTGCTGTGACCAGTGCATTCTCTTGGCAAAATTATTTTAACCTTTGCCCTGCTTCATTCTGTACTCCAAGGCCAAATTTGCCTGTTACTCCAGGTATCTCTTGACTTCCTACTTTTGCATTCCAGTCCCCTATAATGAAAAGAACATTAAAAAAAAATTATATCTACTACTGTGAGCACGAATCCCTTAGAAGAAATGGAGTGGCCCTTATAGTCAACAGAAAGTCCAAAATGCAGTACTTGAATGAAGTCTCAATAACGGCAGAATGATATCTGTTTCTAAGACAAACCATTCAATATCACAGTAATCCAAGTCTATGCCTCAACCAGTAATGCTGAAAAAGCTGAAGCTGAATGGTTCTATGAAGACCTACAGGACCTTCTAGAACTAACTTCCAAAAAACATGGGACTGGATGCCATAATCTTAATTTTTTTAAATATCGAGATTTAAGTCAGCTTTTTCACTCTCCTCTTTCAGTCTCATTAAGAGGCTCTTTAATTCCTTTTCACTTTCTGCCATTAGAGTGATATCATCTGCTATTTGAGATTATTGGTATTTCTCCTAGTAATCTTGATTCCAGCTTGTGATTCATCCAGCCCAGCATTTTGCACGAGGTACTCTGCATATAAGTTAAATAAGCGGGTGACAAAATACAGCCTTGATGTACTTCTTTTCCAATTTGGAGCCAGTCTGTTTTTCCATATCCAGTTCTAACTGTTGCTTCTTGACCTGTATACAGGTTTTTCAGGAGACAGATAATGTGGTCTGGTATTCCCATCTCTTTAAGAATTTTCCAGTTTGTTGTGATCCACACAGTCAAAGGCTTTAGTGCAGTCAATGAAGCAGCAATAGATATTTTTCTGAAATTCTCTTGCTTTTTCTATGATTCAACAGATGTTGGCAATTTGATTTCTGGTTCTGCTCCCTTTTTGAAACCAGTTTGTACATCTAAAAGTTCTTGGTTCACAAACTGCTACAGCCTAGCTTGAAGAATTTTGAGCATGACCTTGGTAGCATGTGAAATGAATGCAATTTTACAGTAGATTGAATATTCTTTGGCATTGCCCTTCTTTGGGATTGGAATGAAAACTGACCTTTTCCAGTCCTACGGCCACTGCTGAGTTTTCCTGATTTGCAGCACTTTCACAGCATTATTTTTTAGGGTTTGAAATTGCTCAGCTGGAATTCCATTGCCTCCACTAGCTTTGTTCGTAGTAATGCTTCCTAAGGTCCACTTGGCTTCACACTCCAGGATGTCTGGCTCTAGGTGAGTGATCACACCATCATGGTTATTCAGGTCATTAAGACCTTTTTTGTACAATTCTTCTATATATTCTTGCCACTTCTTAATATTTTCTGCTTCTGTTAGGTCCTTGCTGTTTCTGTCCTTTATTATGCCCATCTTTGCATGAAAAGTTTCCTTGATATCTCCAATTTTCTTGAAGAGCTCTCTAGTCATTCCCATTCTATCATTTTCCTGTATTTATTTGCACTATTCTTTTTAAGACCTTCTCTTCACTCCTTGCTATTCTCTGGAACTGTGCATTCATTTGGGTATCAGTTCAGTTCAGTCAGTCAGTAGTGTCCAACTCTTTGCAACCCCATGGACTGCAGCACGCCAGGTTTCCCTGTCCATCACTAACTCCCAGAGCTTGCTCAAACTAACGCCCATCGAGTCGGTGATGCCATCCAACCATCTCATGACAACTGCTTTGCATTCTTGTATTTCTTTAACTTTGGGATGGTTTTGGTCACTGCCTCCTGTACAATGTTATAAAACCCTATCCATAGTTCTTCATGCACTCTGTCTACCAGATCTAACCCCTTGAATCTATTCTTCCCCTCCACTATATAATCATAAGAGATTTGACTTAGGTCATACCTGAATGACCTTGTGGTTTTCCCTACTTTCTTCAATTTAAGCCAATATTTTGCGATAAGGAGGTCATGGTCTGAGCTATAGTCAGCTCCAGGTCTTGCATTTTACTGACTATACAGAACTTCTCCATCTTCAGCTGCAAAGACATAATCTGATTTCGGTATTTACCGTGTGGTGATGTCCATGTGTAGAGTCGTCCTGTGTGTTTGAAAATGGTGTTTACTATGACCAGCATGTTCTCTTGACAAAACTCTGTTAGCCTTTGCCCTGCTTCATTTTGTACTCCAAGGCCAACTTCAGCTTCTTTGACATCAGTGGCTGGGGCATAGACTTGGATTACTGGGATGTTGAATGGTTTGCCTTGGGAAGGAACTGAAATGATTCTGTTGTTTTCGAGATTGCACCCAAGTACTACATTTCACATTTCAGATTTTTTTTGTGGACAATGAGGGCTACTCCATTTCTTCTAAGGGATTCTTGGCCACAGTAGTAGATATAATGGTCATCTGAATTAAATTCGCCCATTCCTATCCATTTTAGTTCACTGATTCCTAAAATGTTGATACTCAACCTTGCCATCTCCTGCTTGACTATATCATGGACCTAAAATTGATTCATGGACCTAAAATTCAAGGTGCCTATGCAATATTGTTCTTTATAGCAAGAGGCTTTACTTTCACCACCAGACACATCCATAGCTGAGCTTTTTTTCTACTTTGGCTCAGCTACTTCATTCTTTCTGGAGTTATTAGTAATTGCCTTCCATTCTTCCCAGTAGCATACTGGACACCTTCCAACCTGGGGGGCTCATCTTCTGGCGTCATAACTTTTCCTACTGTTCTTGGGGCTCTCCAGGCAAGAATACTGGAGTGGGTGGCCACTTCCTCCTCCAGCGGACCACATTTTGTCAGAACTCTTCACTATGATCTATTTTGGCTGACCCTGCATGGCATGGCTCATAGCTTCACTGAGTTATGCAAGCCTATTCACCACAACAGGGCTTTGGGGACTTGAAGGGCGCTTTGGGGATTATTATTAAGTAAAAGGAGAGTTACTGGAACACAAGCACTGATATACAGCAACAGTCCACCTGATAACTGAGCTGCCTCTAAGTGACCAGTGGGTAGGAGATGCTGGACAAAGGGATGGTTCTTGGCCCAGGAGGACGGAGTGTGACGGCACAAGATTTCATCACGCTTCTCGGAAGAGCATGCAATTGGAAACAGATGGATTGTTTATTTCTGGAATTTTTCATTTAATATTTTTGAAACACAGTTGACCCCTGTAACTGAAACTGCAGATAAGGGAGGACTACTGTGTACAGATGTCTGGAAAAACCTCCTTCTTCACCGGGTTGCTATAGTGAAAAACTGTAAGGCTTCCCCCACTGTGTGGAGGAAGACAGTCAGCTGAATTCATTCATTCATTCAGCAATATTACTGAGTGCTTTCTACATGCTCGGCACTGCTCTAGGTACTGGGATATAGGGATACGGGTATGGGAGAAAAAGACAGAAAACAAACAAAAAAACAAACCCTGAGATCAGAAAGCTTACTTCCAGTGGGAGAGACAGGCCATAAAAATATGAAAAATATAAGCTCTATCACATGGTGATATGTATTATGGGGGAATATTAAGTGGTGACGGAGAAGGCAATGGCACCCCGCTCCAGTACTCTTGCCTGGAAAATCCCATGGATGGAGGAGCCTGGTGGGCTGCAGTCCATGGGCTGGATAAGAGTCAGACACGACTGAGCGACTTCACTTTCACTTTTCACTTTCATGCATTGGAGAAGGAAATGGCAACCCACTCCAGTGTTCTTGCCTGGAGAATCCCAGGGATGGGGGAGCCTGGTGGGCTGCCGTCTATGGGGTTGCACAGGGTTGGACACGACTGAAATGACTTAGCAGCAGCATTAAGTGGTGAAAAGAAATAGGGTGTTCTTGGCAGAAGGTGGAGGTTGCTATTATAAAGAGGAAAGTCAGGAAGATTCAACTAAAATGGAGACATCTGAGCCAAACCTGAAGGTATCTAATGCTAACAAATTACCACAGCCTTAAGCTGCTTGCAAACAACATTTATTTTGAATCTCACAGTTTCTATGTGTCAGGGGGCTGAGCATGGCTTAACTGGACCCTCCGCTTCAGGGTCTCTTACAAGTCTTTAATCAAAATGTCTAATGGGGTTGGGGGTCTCACTCAAAAGCTCAGCTGGGGAAGGATCTGCTTCAAAGTTCACATGGTTGTTGTCAGAATTTCAGTTCCTCTTGGGAATTGGACTGAGGGTCTTAATTCCTTCCTAATCACCCTTATTTCCTTGTCACGTGGGTCTCTCTGACATAGGTTGTTGTTGTTGTTCAGTTGGTCAATTTTGTTTGACACTTTGTGACCCCATGGACTGCAGCACACCAGGCTTCCCTGTCCTTCACTATCTTCTGGAGTTTGCTCAAATTCATGTCCATTGAGTCAATGAAGCCACACCCAACCATCTCATGCTCTGTTGCCTCCTTCTCCTGCCCTCAGTCTTTGCCAGCATCAGGGTCTTTTCCAATGAGTCAGCTCTTCATATCAGATGGGCAAATTATTGGAGCTTCAGCGTCAGTCCTCACGTGGGAACTTTTGTCATCAAAGCCAGCCAGGAAAAGTGTCTGCTACCAAGGTAGAAATTACTGCTTTATGTAACGTAATCACAGAATTGACATCTCCAGGCCTATGATAGATCCCACTCACACTCAGTGGTTAGGAGATGAGGAGAAGGTGTCAATAGCAGGAGGCAGAGTAACAGTGGACCATCCGAGAAGCTCCCTGTCATAGAGGTGAAAGAGTGAGCCACGGTGGAGCCCAGGTGGAGGAGTGTTACAGGCAGAAGGAATAAATACAAAAGTCCTGGGTGGGAGCTTGCTGGGGTGTTCAAGGAACAGCAAGGAGGCCAGTGTGGCTGAAGTATAGTGAGAAAAGGGTAGGGGAACAGAGATGAGCACAGCAGGTAGATAATGGGGGCCAGGTTACGTGGGACCTCTTGACTTTTACTTTAAATGAGAAGGGAGTCACTGGAGGATTTGAAGCAGGGCAATGACATGAGCTGGCATTGTTCTGGATCCTCAGTACTCAAAACTTTGGTCCAGGGACTAGTAGCATCGGCATCACTTAAAGCTCATTGCATTGCTGTTGTTCAGTCATTCAGTCGTGTCCGACTCTCACAACCCCGTGGACTGTAGCCCACCAGGCTCCTCTGTCCATGGGATTTCCCAGGCAGGAATACTGGATCAGGTTGCCATTTCCTTCTCCAGGGGATCTTCGCAACCCAGGGATTGAACCTGGGTCTCCCACATTGGCAGGCGGGGTCCTTAGCACTGAGCCACCAGGGAAGCCCACTAAAGCTCACTAGCGATGCAGAATCTCAGCCCCACCCCAGGCCAACTGCATCAGAAACTGTATTTAACAAGAGCCCCAGGTGAGTGGAATGCATAGTAGTGGTGTCAGAATCACCTGGAGCGGTTGTTTAACTGCAGCTTGCTGGTCCCCCTAACTCCCCGAGTTTCTGATTTAGTAGATGGGGGTGGGATCTGCAATTCTGCACTTGTAGCAAGAGCCCAGATGATGCTGATGCTGCCAGGCCAGGGGTCCTTCTTTAGAACCGCTGGTCTACATGTGCCCAGTGCCAGGGCCCAGGGACAAGTAAGATAAAATCCCTGTCTTGACGTGGCTCACAGCCCCAGGTCTTTCTCCAGCCTCTGGGAGGGAGATGATACATCAGATCCAAAGCTCCTTCCCTGCCATAAATTCCAGGAAGGTAGACTTTATATGCTGCCCCTTGAAATCACATCAGTGATGTAGGCTCATGCTTACCCTGGCGTCCTGTTTCATTTCTGTAGTTAAATCCCATCTCTGTGTGTCCTAGTCACAGCGGAGAGAGGGAACAGGTGGTCACTAGCTCCCTGCTAACAACCCTTCATATGTTTGCAGCCCATTATTAAATCGCCCTCAGATTTTCCTTCTTGAAGGCTAAATAATTACCCTTCTCTGAATCATGGGGCGGAGAGGGTTGGGCTGACTATAGCTACCAGCTTCAGTTAGGAGCGTATGTGGTAGAAATTCCTGAACCCATGTGGGGGCTGGAGGTGATACAGGGTGGGGGCTTCAGCGGGGTTTCAAAGGCTAGACCTTCAGACTCCTTCATCTGAGCAAGAGCCTGAGAAGTGATGCCAGCAGGCAGCAGGCAAGATAAGATGTTCAGTGGGATGCAGGGATCAGCTGGAGGTCAAGCATCATAGGTGAGTCAAACATCTTCAGGGCTTATGGGCACCATCAGGCCTCCATGCAACCTCCCACACTGATCCTTTGAAACCAATGTAACAACGCTCCCAGGGTAGCCTGGCTGATGGTGAACATCTTCAGTGGAAGTGTGTGACCTTCATAAAGATACTGTTCTAGTGTGCAGAGGTCAAGGTCAGTCTTTGGACCACCTGCATCAGCGTACCCTAAGAGGCTTGTGAGGAAATGCACATTCCCCAGACTCCACTGCACCAGAATTTCGGGTGAGGAGTCTAAGAATGGGGAAATTAACAAGAGAGCCACTCCCCTACTCTTCCGTGCAGTCAGGTTTGAGAACAAATGTCCTAGCGTGTGATCCGGCTCCCTCTCTTCCCTTTCTTGGCCATGAACAGAAAAGGACAACGATGGTTCAGGGTAGACGAAATATCTAGTACAGCAACTAGTAATAATAGAGTGACTTGTTTGTGTGGTGTGTATATATTTTGAAAGTAAAAAGTAGCAACAGCATTTCTTGAGACCTTCCTTGGTGGCAGGCACTGTACTAAGGAATGAATAGAAGGTGGCCTGTATAATCCTCGTCTCCAGGAAACAGTGACTCTTAGCATCCCATTCACAGAGGAGGGAGTGGAGGTGCTCAGAAGGTGTGAAATCACACAGCTGCTAAGTGGCAAGTGGTATGACTTAGACCCAGGTCCACCTGCCCCCAGAAGTGAGGACTTTAACCTCCAAGTTATCCCTTCCTCCTCCCTAACACACTCTTCCCTTCCAACTGTAAAACAGGAAGAGGCACCATGGGTGCAGATGCAAGGAGATCCAACCAGTCCATTCTGAAGGAGATCAGCCCTGGGATTTCTTTGGAAGGAATGATGCTAAAGCTGAAACTCCAGTACTTTGGTCACCTCATGCGAAGAGTTGACTCATTGGAAAAGACTCTGATGCTGGGACAGATTGCGGGCAGGAGGAGAAGGGGACGACAGAGGATGAGATGGCTGGATGGCATCACTGACTTGATGGACGTGAGTCTCAGTGAACTCCGGGAGTTGGTGATGGACAGGGAGGCCTGGCGTGCTGCGATTCATGGGGTCGCAAAGAGTCGGACACGACTGAGCGACCGATCTGATGTGATCTGATAGGGGAAAGAAGCCACTAGTTTTGAATTATGTGCTAGTGTTTCATATGCATTTTTCTCATTGGCCTCATCTCATATCTTCCCTGGGAGAGAAGCATTACACCCATTCTGCAGGAGAGGAAAACTAAGGTTCCCCAGGGATTAAATGGCTTGCCTGAGGCCACACAGTTATTTTGTGGGTGAGGTTAGACTCAAAGCTTTCAGACTATACTGTCCCTGATGAGGATAGGGATGAAAGAGGTCTGACTCCTACACAGGGTTCCTCAGAGGGTTACTCTGGGATGTCAGCCCTGGGGCCGCCCTTCCTATTTCCAGACCAGCTGTTTAATTAGCCCAGAGACTTCTTATTTCCACGGTGTTCAGAAACACTGCCCAGGGTTGGCGCTAAATGGCATGTTCTGGAAGCTGTATAATTAAAACTGACTTGGGAGATGATGCCATCAGCCCGTAGGGCAGAAATAGAAAGTCACCTAACCAGGATGTGTGTTGCCCATATGGATGCCACTGACTGCTTTTGTTCTGGTGCTTTTGATTATAATAGGTATCCTGAGGTCTGTGGTTTGCAGTGCCACCTCTCACTACCTTCTTAGGGATCATAAAGAAAAAATCATTATTATGTGCCTGCCTCTGCCATCCAGAGCTGGGTCTCTGAGGGAAGAAGGTGAGAGGCCAGGTTCCTTTTAGACCCTGTAGTTAGAGATGAGCCCAGGAGTGCCACCAGGAGGTGACTGAAGCCTCATCTCCTGATCTTCGACTCTGTCCTTCTGTGTTAGGAGGGGCTGAACATGAACCATTGGCATCTCCTGCCCATTGGCATCTCCATCTGATATTCCACTGCATATCATTATGGGTGTTTTTTGTTGTTGTTTTGTCTCCCAGAATCTTTCTTAGAGAACTGTTTCTCCTCCTCTCTGGGTCCTTGTGAGGTCATGCTGGCTCATGATACCCACACATATCCGGTCACCTGGTCCAGGCTGACTCAGACACAGTGCTGGATCCTCCAGACACGGTGCTTGGTCCGGAGGTAAGCACGTGACCTAAGCAGGACCAATTAGAGTTTTTCCCTAAGATTGCGTACAAAGTCTCTCTTCCCTTTGGAGCATAAACTGTCAAAATATAAGCTCAAAGCATGAGTAGCCATTTTTCTGCCATGTGAATCAAACCTACTTCAGGAGGCAAAAAATCCAGAGTTCCAAGAGAAGCTGTGAAGAGGTGAGATATGGAGAGAAAGTGATTTCATTGCAGCCCTAAATCCAGCCATGACTGGGATTTGCCCTTGGCCTTCCAAGTTAATGAGCCCGTAAGTTCTTTTTAGCTCAAGTTGAATTGAACTGGGTTTCTTTCAGGAACCCTAGACAATACATATCTGAGGTTCAACATATTCAAACACAAAACCTGAATTCCTCTCCCGGCAAACCTGCCCTCCTCCAGCCTCTCCTGCCTTCCACACCCTTATCATTGTCTATTCACTTTCAGGCATTGATACATTGCCATGACCTTGGTTTAGACTCACACTGCTTCTTACCTGGTTTGCTGCATCAGTCTCTCTGCCTTCAGGCACACACACACACCCACACACACACACTCATGCCAAAATCTTTCTCAACCTCACCATACTGATCTTCTACTGGGTAACTGACAAGGCTACCAGACATCTGGCCCCTCCTACTTGTTAAATCTCACCTGGCACCTCCCTCCCCTCACGTTAGCTAAAAATCTCCTTGGAGTTGCCCTCTGACCTCTAAGCAACCTCCAGGGCTTCTTAATCCTTTCTCTGCCATGGACATCCTGCCAGTCTTTTGAAGTCTATAGACGCCACCTTGGAATAATGTCTTTTCAACATAGAGGAGGGTATATAGGATTACAGTGAAATTATACTGATATATATTTATCAAAATATTAAAACCAAATTTAAATTTAAATATGGTAATATATGTGCTTCTTCAGGCTTCCCTGGTAGCTCAGCTGGTAAAGAAGCCACCTGCAATGCAGGAGACCCTGGTTCGATCACCTGGAAAAGGGACAGGCTACCCACTTCAGTATTCTTGGGCTTCCCTGGTGGCTCAGATGGTAAAGAGTCTGCAGAGTGTAGGAGACCTGGGTTCGATCCCTGGGTTAGGAAGATCCCCTGGAGAAGGAAATGGCAACCCACTTGAGTATTCTTGCCTGGAAAATCCCATGGAGGGAGGAATCTCGCAGGCTACAGTCCATGGGGTTGCAAAGAGTCAGACATGACTGAGCAACTTCACTTCACTTCACCCACTCCAGTATTCTTGGGCTTTCCTGGTGGCTCTGATGGTAAAGAATCTGCCTGCATTGCAGGAGACCTGGGTTCGATCCCTGGGTTGGGAAGATTCCCTGGAGGAGGGCATGGCAAACCACTCCAGTTTTCTTGCCTGGAGAATCCCCATGGACAGAGGTGCCTGGTGGACTACAGTCCATGGGGTCCCAGAGTCAGACACAACTGAGCAATGAAGCACAGCACATGTGCTTCTTCATTAATGCATTAAACAGAAAGATCTAGCGTGGAGGCCCAATAATGGGTGTAATTTTCAAACAGTAAAGAGTGTCAATGAAATGTCAAGTTATTTCCAACAACTGTAATGTGACAGGAATATACATGATTTCTGTTGGTGATAAAGTCCCAGGCAGGGTTTCCCTGGTAGCTTAGCTGGTAAAGAATCCACCTGCAATTCAGGAAACCCCAGTTTGATTCCTGGGTTGTAAAGATCCACTGGAGAAGGGATAGGCTACCCACTCCAGTATTCTTGGGCTTCCCTTATGGCTCAGCTGGTAAAGAATCCA
The DNA here is from genome assembly GCF_055505025.1 of Bos grunniens. Classification (NCBI taxonomy): domain Eukaryota; kingdom Metazoa; phylum Chordata; class Mammalia; order Artiodactyla; family Bovidae; genus Bos; species Bos grunniens. Next base: position 25,982,363 of record NC_141189.1, read on the forward strand.
CCTGCAATGTGGGAGACCTGGGTTTGATCCCTGGGTTGGGAAGATCCCCTGGAGAAGGGAAAGGCTACCCACTCCAGTATTCTGGCCTGGAGAATTCCATGGACAGAGGAGCCTGGCGGGCTACAGTTCATGGGGTCGCAAAGACTCGGACATGATTGAGCGACTAACACTTCACACTTAAGGTCACACCTCAAGAAGCATTCTCTGACTCTCACCACACTAGTTGGGGCCACAAATACTCAGTACCCTGATACCCCCTGAACCTCCCTTCATCACACCACAGGTCACATGCAATTCCACACATTTGTCCTGGCCTGGGGCTTCTCTACTGAGATCCGTGAAGGTGCCAGCTGCCTTGTCCAAACAGGCTCAGCCTTGGTCTGAGTCCAGGCTACACCTTAAAGCTGGACTGTGGGTCCTCTCTAGGGCAGGGAGAGGCTAGCAGAGCTGGGGACCCTGAAGTGACTTCTGACAGTCCCCTGCTGAACGACGCAGGACCCATTTATTTGTTCCTTCTTTCACTGGAAGCAGGACGGTGCAGCCCTAAAGAGTTGGACCTTTCCAGTCAACCAGATCTGCACTTTTCTCCTGTCTCTGTCACTTTCTCCCTGTTTACTTTGGATGACTCCCTTCTCCTCCAGGAACTTCAACTTCTTCACTTGTAAAATGGGTGATGACAGTACCCACTTTGTAGGGCTCTGGTGAGGATTATACAAGAACATATGCGAAGGCACATATGTCGGAGGCACCCACATTAGCTAATAATACCATCGATGTATTTATTCAACAAGCATTTATTACGTATCCGTTGCCTGCCAGGTGCTTGACATACATCAAAGTGTTTTATTGATGTAATTCCAGGGGTATGTTCTCTTATCCCCATTTCAAGTAATCTTCTTCATTGGCAGAGGGGTGTTTGATATTCTGAGACAGCTTTAAATTTTTACAGATTAAAGTATGAAACTAACCCTAAGGATTTCACCCCCCTCTCCCCAATATCCGGCAAAGGCTAGGTTTAGGGAGTCTAGGCTTGAATTCCAGCTCCTTGATTTGAATTCTAGCTCCTTGATGCTGTATGTACAGCTCCTGGGCAACTTCACTGCTTTGTGACTCCTTTTTTTTTTCTTCTCATCTAAAAGAGTGGAACAGTAACAGTACCCACCTCAAGCCTATCAGAGAATTAAAAGATTGAATTTATTGTGAAAGGTTTTAAAAGGTTAAAAGGTTTGAGACTGGCACAGTCTCAAAACGCTTAGCCATTCCTCACAGGAACACCTGGGGAACTCCTCCACTTCCCTTAAGTACCCCGGGGGAGCACCCATCCCAGGAGGAACCCCTCCTCTGTGAAGCCCTCTCCCCACCAAGCATCACTTCCCATCACTGCCAAAGAAACATCGTGGATACGCACCAAGTTTTAGGAGTGCAGACCACGTGGGTTCAAATGCCAGTGCCATCAGCTGCCACCTGTCCTGCTTTGCTAGTGACTTTCCCTCTGTGCATCTCAATTTCCCCATCTGTAAACTGGGGAGAGCTGCAGTGCCCCCCTCAGAAAGGTAAGAGGAGTCAAGCACCCTGCTGGGCTTCCTAGGTGGGTTCAGTGGTAAAGAATCCACCTGCCAGTGCAGGAGACACAAGAGACCTGGTTCAACCCCTGGGTCAGGAAGATCCCTTGGAGGAGGGAATGGCAGCCCACTCCAGTATTCTTGCCTGGAAAATCCCATGGACAGAGGACTTGACTGAGCATCCACACACACCAGCACTCTGCCAGACATACAGGAATGAGCAAGGCAGGGGAGGACAAGACGAAATGCTTGAGCGAGATGCCTGCGAAATTATAAGCACTCGACATATGTTACATGCCATGTGCTACAAATGAAATATTATCATACTTAGAAATGTATATGTATGCTAGATATTTACACGAAATATTTACACATATGTTATTACACCTTTTGTTCATAACTTCCGCGTTCATTTCCTCATTTACTCCCACAAAAACAGTCCTGGAAGATAGGCAGGGCAGAAATTTTATGCTGTTTTTATTGATGAAAAGATAGAGTCGCTGGAAGGTTAAATGGTTGGTAAACTGGCAACTGAAGATGTCTGGACATTTTAAAAAGAGAACTTGCAGAGGGCAGTGTTCCACCTCAGATACCGCAGTGGAGAGTCAGCCCCAGCTCTGTGGCTTTGGGGTGGGAGGACCGGTTTGGGGGAAGCCTCCAGGCCCAGGGCGCCCCAGCCACGTGGGCAGGCAGGCTGGCGGGTGGACACGCCCGGGGGCGCACGCTCGCTGGCGCGGAGCTTCCAGCGGGCAGAGACGCGCAGGACGCTGGGCGCGACGCTGGGTGGCGCTGCTGGGCCGCCCCGCGCCAGACCTGTTGCGCCCAGGGCGCAAGTCGAGCAGGTTTAGGGTAAGGGGACGCTCGGGTCTCTCCGCGCGCACCTGCCGCCCTCGCCAGTGCATCTCCCTCGGGGCGCCCAAGGCCCCATCTTAACTTGAGGCTTCCATTCGCTTAGCCTCTGCATTCCTCACCGCAACAGTTCTAGGCGCGTCGGGTGGGGCCGGAATAAAGTTTTTCCAACCCGGTCTAGGAAAGGGCTGGATGGGGAGGACCCTCCCGGCTCCAGACTCTGCGGCGGGCTGGACCGTGCCCTTTCAGCTTCACGGCCGCCCCGGGGGCCCTGCTCTCGGTAGGTGCCAGCCGCGGTGCCGACCGGATGGGCTGACCCGCGCACCGCCCCCTCCCACCTCCTTGCCCGTCCCGGTCCCCTCCCCCGCCTCTGGCGCGCCCGGGCCCCAGCGTCTCCGGCCCCGCCTGCGCTGGGGTCGCTGCAGTCCCCGCGGCTGCCCCGGGCTCCCTCCCCAGGCGCCCCGGCCTTAATCCCGCCTGGGGAGCGCCTCGGGGGGAGCGCGGGACGGCGAGGGAGGCCGAGGCGGGGGCCCTGGGCGCCGGAGCTCTCCCAACCTGGGAGGCGGCCCCGACTCCCGGAGCCGGAACGCAGGGGAAGGCAAGGACGGGGCGGCCGGCGGAGGGGCGGGCGCCGCTCATCAGCCACGCCAGTCACGTCTGGGGCCACCCGGCTGCCTTTTTCTTCCTTTCCCCCTTTGCCTTCTCCCCTCTCTCCGGTTGGCGAGGGCAAAGTGGCCGTGGCGGCGCCATGCCCGGGCCGGAGTGAGAGCGCGCGGGCGAAAATGGCGTACATCCAGGTAGGGCTGAGGCTGGGGGGCCAGGTCCGCGGTGTGGGGTGGGGGGGTGCCGCGCCCCCTCTGACTGTGAGCGCGCGGAAGGGAGGGCACACGGCTGGGCTGCCACAAACTTGCCTCGAGAAAAAGGGTGCCTGAGCGCAAGGCAACCTGTGCAGCAGCGGGGGTGCGCCCCAGAAGAAGAGGCTGGGGACCCCCCACACCCCGGGATGAAGGGCCCCAAGTGGACTCTGCACGCGCGCCCTCACCTCCTGGGGAAGGATTGGGGGTGGGGCGGACTTTTCTTCCCCCCCTTCCCCCACCCCGTCCCTCGGGCACCCCACCCCAGGGGAGGGGCCGCGGGGAGGGCGGCCCGGGGCGCGCCAGCCGCCCGGCCCGCCAGCTGTCGTTGCCTTGGTGACGGCTCTGGCTAATTGGCCGGCGGAGCGAGCCGGAGGCAGCTGTTCCGGCCGGGAGGGACAAGGACATCGTCTCTCCCGGGCACTGGGTGCTGAGGGGTGGGGGACACCCCGGAGGCGCACTGGTGGTGTTGGGGGGCAGCCGATTACTTTGGGCCATTGCCTTGGGAGTTGTGGACCCCCCTTCCCTTCATCTTGGGGACACCCCGCAAGAATCCTTAGGCTGAAATAATTTCCAGGCTCCTTTTCTTGAGGAGGGCATGCTTGACTAAGAGACCTGTCTCCTCAGTACGAGGGGGGAAGCGGCGACGGGTCAGCGCCAAGGTCATGCGGTCAGACCCGCTGAGCTGCTTGTTCTGGCACTGGGTCCTTTGCCCCTGGCAGTGATACCGACGGGCTCCTACATTCTGCCTGCCCAGAGGCAGACGGGTGCCTCTGGGCTCGCTTCTGCCCTCGCCCACCACTGGAGGGGCTCCTGATACCTCCTCCCACTTTGGCTCACACACGCACCTCCTCCTGTCCTTAGTCTTTTCCACCTGCCGGGGAACTCTGCCCTGCCATCCGCTCATAGCCGCCCCATCCCTCTCCTGCCTTAGATTCGCTCCATTGACTTCCCTTTCATGGAATCCTTAGGTCATCTTTTCAAGTTCAATGAAGGTCACATTTACTGTTCACCTACTGTGGGGATGTTGTTGGGGGGAGTGGCCACTGAACACGTTCAGCAAACACTTGGGTGACATGTAATATGTGTGGGCACCGGGAACACAGCTGAGGAAGCGGCGTGGTCCCTGCCCATCAAGGACCACGCACTGAGACCTGAACCACGTTAGAACGGGCTTCTACGGCTCTTAATGACTGTCTTCTGCACCGAGTAATGAAGTGACTTGCCCAGGGCCACTCAGGGGCTTAGCGGTTGTGGTGAGGCCTAGGAAGTGGGTGGGTTGGGGATTGGTGAGGGATTTGTTAAGCATCTGGTATGAGGATGGCCCGGTGATGTTGACTTTTCTTCTAGAACAAGGTGTTTAACTTTTTCTGTAAAGGCCTACGTAGTAAATATTTGTTTTTCTTCGAGGGCTGAGCGGTCTGTGTCACAACACTTCACCTCTTTATTATGGCACTACACAGAGACACTAGTAAATGAATGAGCATGGCTATGTTTAAATAAAACTTTATTTGTGGACACTGAAACTGAATTTCATATACTTTGTACGAGTCAAGAAGTATTCATCTTTAAAGCTTTTTCAACCAATTAAAAATATACAAACCCTTCTTAGCTGGAGGGTCATAGAAAAACAGGCCGCAGGCTGAATTTGGTCTTTGAGTCATAGCTTGCACCCCCTGTTCTAGAATATCCTGACTTTCCTTCCTCCTTTTTTTTTCTGGCTCGAATCAGTTCTCCTCCATTGGGTCAAACACCTGAGCCTGAGGCCCAAAGACTCAGCACGCTTGGGAGCCTCAGTGCATCTCCCTTTCCTCTTCCTCTTCCTTGGTTTCTCTGCCCCCTAACACTCACCTTGCACCTAGGCAGGACCCCTGAGGTAGCTTTGCCTTTGCTCATCATGCTTTTAGAAATGGTTCTCTTTTGATCACTGTATACCCAGGAAATGCCTTCCTGTGAGCCTGGATCGTTGTGAAAAAGCATCCCTTTAACCCTGCACTTTACCGTGAGCATGTTAAAGTACTTTCTCATGTAAGCCCCATGAGGGCATAGCTGCTTGCTGCTTTCTTCGCCTCACCACTCTGTCGGCCAGGACAGTCCCCAGTGCCTGGCAGGATCCAATTGGACTTGACAAACTGTCTGGTTCTCATAAGCCACAGAAAGCATGCAGGTACTAGGCAGCACAGAGCCTTTTCATAGTGTCCTAGCTTAGCCCTTCCATTAAAGGAAAGAGGTAGCTGAGGCTCAGACTCCCAACTTGCCTGAGTCACATGACTGACCACTGATGAGGCCAGGACGAGTGCCTCTTTTCCCAGTTTTGTATCTCCCCCTGCCCCTTGTGATTGGTGTCCAAGACTTCTTCCCCCCAAACTGTAGTAAATCCCTTGTCACTTCAAGGATTTTGAGTTTTTCACGAGCTATGTACCACCTGTGATGTTATTTACTTAATTTCTTTTCTATAAATGGACTTGTGCTTTATTTTAACTTTAATATGAAAAGGAAACGTCATGTCACTACCATAATAGAAAACCAGGGTCACCTGATAGAAACTGAAGGCAATAGGAAAAATACAATGAGAATAATGCCACATTCTTGAATTCTAACTAGCTAGTCTGTCTGCAAGGCTCTGAGCTGGGGTCTGCTGTCTGTTTAAAAAGGAAGGCAGGGGTGGGATTTGCAACTGTTAGAAAGATGTTACATATAGTGGTACCAAATTAAGACCTTCTTCACCTCACAAAAGAATTGAGAATGATGATTAGATTTTTCCTTGACTCAAAGTTCTGAGTTCCATGGGAGACTCCTCCTAACCTATCTGGTTTACTTGGCCTTTTGGAAAACTGTGAAGACCCTTCCCAGACAGGGGGTGGGGTGAGCCTGTGCTTTGGGAACCGATGAGAAGAGGCTGGGGTGGGGGTGGGACTGAAGATGGAAGGGAGCCCCTCCCTTCTTCCCGGGGACCAGACTATGGCTTTCTTTTCCGCTCCCTCTATTTGTGGGTGGTCATATGAAGCTCCCCACCATTGGAGCAGAATTGGAAGGTAGGGCCTCTGGGAGGGCGGGGGAGCCAAGTGACATCCATGCTGTGCCTGCCTGCAAGTTAGCTAATCATGTCCTTCTGGGTTGGCTTCATGGCTATTTCTGTATAGGAAGGTTTGCTCCTCTCCTGAAGTGTGGCTGCATTGGATAGCATGACTATCTATCCACCCGCTCTGATTCATAACAGCATACGGTGCAAATCAAATCGAAATGCTAAAGTTTCCCATTTATTCGGTGTTGGTTAGCCAGGAGGCTACCAGCAGCCCTGAAGGTAGCAGCACTTTGTTAGGAGGTCAGCTCCCTTCCCAGGATGGTAAGTGGAAAGAAGCAGGGTTTTTTGTTTTGTTTTTTGTTTTTTTCTTTTTTTGAGTTGCAGGAATATTGCTAAACTGGTCTTGTCTCTCTCTCTGTGTCATCCCTCGCCCCCTGTGCCCCTTGGCTTCACGTGGATCTCTAAAAGGGCAGTTGGAACCTTTAAACGAGGTGAGTGAATTCAGTGATTTGTTTCGTCTGGCTTGTAATCAAGAAATGCTTGCTTTTCATTTTGGAGCCTTTTGTGGGGCTGTGGGGATGCTGAATATTAAACAACAACCGGATGTTGATAACAGCTCGGTTTCCATGCCATTCTAGGGAAGGGAGATCCCAGTGAAAAGATACTAGTTAATGAGACTAGGTTTCCCTTCCCACCCTCTACTTATTCCATTTGATTATCTCTGTTTACTTTAATGTCATGAAATTACTTAAAAAAAAAAACTTGTGCTTTGCTTTCAAGAAGACAAAGTAATAATCATTGTGTTTTGCGAACATATTGCATAGCCCTCACGATGTTGAATAAACCACCCACATGTCAAGAAAGACGTTCATATACAAAGGAAAATACCTGCAAACGTTTTGCTTGCTATTAATGGCTCGAGCTGGTTGGTGTTTGCCATCTTCGTACCTGCAGTTGGTAAATAGAAATGGAAAACAGTTTGTTCTAAGAGATCAGCCGTGGAGACAGACCTCCTGAATGTCGTTATTTCTCATCAGGGATCGGCTGCTTGTAATTGTAGGTGTTTTTCCTCTTCTTCCTCCTCTTCCCATCTCTCCTCTGCCCACCTCCTGCCATGGGCTCAGGGTTTCCTTTCTAGAATCTCCGACCTGCTGCTCTGCAGATGGACTTGCCGCCACTGCTGTCAGAAGTGCTATGAGTCCAGCTGCTGCCAGTCGAGTGAGGATGAAGTTGAGATTCTGGGACCTTTCCCTGCCCAGACTCCTCCCTGGCTGTAAGTAAAACTGCTCCAAACTTCCTGGAAAGCCACCTTAAGACCTTTCTTTTCTCTGTTTCTGCGAGGGGTCTGGGACAACTAAGGGTATGGAGGGGGGAAAGGCTGCGTTTCCATTGACCTCTTAGTCGCTGATGGTTGTGCTGTGTGCCTCATTGCGTTTGGCAAGCTGCTGAGACCAGCTCGGGGTGGGGCTTTGGTTCAGCTGGTTTTCACAACCGGTCTTCTGAGATACGAACCGTGTGATGCTAAGCATGTGGGCGCTTTTAATCATGTTGAGTGTCGTTCCAAGTGGAAAAAGAGATCTGTGAGCGTCTCTGTTCTTCAAGGGATGTCCAGATCCTAAAGGTTTTCCATCCAAGTCAGTATGATGAACCATCCTAGCACCCGGCTCATGCTAAACACTCAGTGTTTGGTGTGGATGACATGAACAAACAGGTGCCTCTTTGCTGATCTGAGCAAGAACTTCAGAAACAGGGAAGCAGAACACACCTCCAGGCTCCATCGTGTCCTCCAACGCTGTTTATGCTCTCTCTGGCATCTTTCGTTTTATTTCCAATTCGTTCTCCTCCCGCGCCTGCATACAACATCTCCATCTGCCAGTCGCTCAGATATTTTGGGAATGCAGTTTTGAAGCTTTTCAGCCACGTGTCTGGGCCACCTCTCTGTGGCTGGGAGAGGAGCGTGGCCAGAGTCTGGGTTGAATCTAGAGGGCCAGGGCTTGGGAATCGTCCAGTGCAGCTTCCCATGATGTAGAGAAGGACGCCCAGGGAGGCAGGAAGATGGTATGAGGGCCCACAGCTGGAGCCTCAGTGGGGATCCTGTGCTGTCTCAGGTAAATCCTTGGGCTAAGATTCCAGAAGCCTCTGGCACCCCATCTTTTCCTTGGGGGTCGTGCCTCAATCCTCTGATTTTTTTTTTTTTTTTGAGAAGCAAGTATCAAATATTTTCATAGCAGAATGGCTCTGGGTTACAATCTGTGAGTTCAAATCCTACTTCTCCTAATTTTTTCCAGTTCTGTGACCTCAGGCAAGTTGCTTGATCTCTCTGTGCCTTGATTTCCCATCTGTCAAATGGGGATGATAAAAAAAAAAAAATAGTATTTATCTTATAGAGTTGTTGTGATGATTGCATAAATTTGTTTATGAAAAAATACCTTGTTGGCAATCATAAACATAAGTGATTCTTTTTACCCTATTTTGGTCTGGGTTTCCTCATCTGTAAAGTAGGGGAAGTAATAGAACTTATTTTATAGGGTTGCTATTAATGCATATGACATATGCATGTAACATGCTTAGCACAGTAGTAAGTATTCATCTCTATCATTATTAAGTTATTGAGAGATTCTTTAAGTTGATGTAACGACTATGTGAAAGAACCTTCCCTGACTCACAGGTTGTAGACTGAATCCTGCAGTTGTGCACAGAGTTGAGATGTTTGGTGAAACCAGCTCATTAATCAAGGGATTGTTCCCATTTTCTAGTGATGGAGGTTGGCTCAGCCCATCTGGTGTCTTTAAAGCCATGCTCAGAAGAATTCCAGCTCGGTGACGGCACGACAATTATCTGTCTTTTTTTCATTCCAAAAAATAGTTATTGACCAGCTGATTAACCTGAAGGCAGAAACTGAGTCCTGAAAGTGTCAATTATGCTGTTGAAAAGTTAAGCTCAGTTTTTTTGGTAGTTATTTCTTGAGGTTGTCCTATGTACCAGGCACCACGGGAGGCACAAGACTAGATGGAGTCCTGTTCCCATGCTCAGGGGATTTAATATCTGGTATAGAAGATAAGGGCTTCCCTGGTAGTTCAGCTGGTAAAGAATCCACCTGCAATGGAGGAGACCCCAGTTTGATTCCTGGGTCGGGAAGATCCGCTGGAGAAGGGATAGGTTACCCACTCCAGTATTCTTCAACTTCCCTTGTGGCTCAGCTGGTAAAGAATACACCTGCAATTTGGAAGACCTGGGTTCGATCCCTGGGTTGGGAAGATCCCCTGGAGAAGGGAACAGCTACCCACTCCAGTATGCTGGCCTGGGGAATTCCACGGACTGTACAGTCCATGGGATTGCAAAGAGTCTGACACAACAGAGTGACTTTCACTTTCTTTCACTTTACTATAGGAGATAAAGCAGGTAAATAAATTAGTTGTGTATTCACATCCTGCACACACATATGACAGTTCTGCATAGAATTTTGTTATGGAAAAGTTCTGGGAAAATGGCTTCAGGCATAACTGGATCCAGGGGCTCAGATGATGTCATGGATGTGCGTGTATTTTGCTCTCTCTTTCTTTCTGTTTCTTCTGTATTGCCCTCATTCTTAAGCCTTCTTTTTTCTTTGCATTATGTTTGACAGCAGCAAAATATCAGGAAAGGCTCTCATTGCTCTGGTTTGGGTCACATGCCAATCACTTGATCCAGTCACTTTTGCTTGGAGGAAAAAGCTCTGGGATAATGTCTGGGTTTCCTGACCTGAAACCAAGGAGAGGGTTATTCTACCTGAAACACATGAACTAAGCTAGTCGAACAGGAGTTGGCAGACTTTTCCTATAAAGGGCCAGAGAGTAAATATTTTAGCCTCATGGACTAGTTTTTATTGCAGCCACTCACTTCCATCCTTGTAGTGCGAAAGCAACCACAGGCAATTCACTAGTGAATGGGCGTGGCTATGCTCCAATAACACTTCTACAAAATCAGGCAGTGGGCCCCAAGTTTGCTGGCCTGGGTAATAAACAATTTGGATGCTGTGACTAGATCCAGCGTACACAAACACCACAGGTGGGACACTGCATCTCGGAACAGTTGGGGGAATCAGACAAAAGGAGCCTGCAAGTTCAGGTTCTGTGGGGTCTCAAATGCCAGATTAAGGAATTTGGATTTTCTTCTGAACCAGAGGAGACCCCTGATAGACACTGAAAATCACAGTCTGTTTGCCTCAGATGGTGAGTGTTACAGATGTGTGGCTACTAAGCTGGAGGACAGTTGTGTTTTGCTCAGGTCGCTGACCCTTTGTGCAAGCAGGAGGTTCTATCTGGGATAGCACCCTCAGGGAAGACACTTGTTTTGGTTATGCTACAAGCAGAGAAGCGAGCTGGAAACTTCCAGCAGCCAACTCACCACATAGCTTCAGGGGGCGCCCTTAACATGGTGGTCATGATGAGCGAGACCACCTAGACTTGGGCAGTGCACGTCTGAACAGCTGTATATGACCTGTGTGCTTCCCAAGGTGACCCAGGTCTTCCTTCAATCCTGGATAGCACCGAGGACATTTTTGATAATCAACATCATACCAAATGTTAAGAAAAATCTGTAAGGAGGAGGCAGGTTGAATCCTCCAGAAAGAGAATTTACAGCTTGTGCTTTCCCCAGATTTATTTACCAAGCGGGCAGTTGCATGTTATCAAACAGGCAGGGAGCAGAAATGTCAAAGAGTACAGGCTTTGCAGTACATTCCTACTGTGCCATTTGAGCAGGGAACCACAGAACGTGCCTCTCTGTAGGGTGGCATGTGGCAGGTGAGCTGGGTCTTTGCCTGTGTGATCGGAGGGGACACACCATTAATTGTCACGTACGCTTTTGTCGTGTGGGACCTGCAGCTTTCCTGGGCTGGACTGGGCTGATGAGAGTCAGGAAAACCAACTCGCCATATGGTACCATCTGACTGGCTCCTTCTATGGCAGTGCCAGAAAGACCCCCACTGAAGAGTGAATTAGGTTATTTCTTTGTCCAAGAAGCATGTGTTGAATACCTACTATGTGCAGGGTTCTTCCAGGCCTCCTAGGGGATGCCCAGCTCGGTAGTGTGGGGCATGTAGTCCAGAGTCTGGTGCTGCTGGACTCCACTGGGGTTCTGCCATTCAGTGGTGCAGATCCATTCTCCTTCCCTCCCGCCACCTGACCAGGGCTCCGTTTCCCTGTCTGTAAAAGGGGTAGGGGTGGTTCATAACAACTAACTCCTGGATTGTTTCAAGCCTAAATGATTCAGATAGAGCATTTAGCACAGTGCCTGGCACATAGTAGGTGCTCAGTAGCTGCTGCCACCTTTGATCCTAATAAAGCAGATGCCAACATTAAGATTTGTAGCCTGTTATGGGAGGGGCGACAAGTCATGCACTCAGGTGACTGTGACACAAGATAAGTCAGATAAAAGCCACCAGAAATGTGTATTCATTCATTCACTGAAAAAATAAATCAGAGCACCCCACACGTGCCAGGTGCCGTGCTAGGAGGGCAGTGGTGAACGAAAAAGACACTGCCTCTGCCCGCATGGGCCTCTGGCTTAGTGTCAGATGCAAAGGAGAAGCAGGCAGGCCACACTGAAAAAGAGGTATGTGCTGGAGGGGACAAAAAAAAAGGTGCAGGGGTAAGGGGAGACGGGCTGGGAGGAGGCGACTGGACTGGTGGGTCCTCTCTGAGGAGGTGCTGTTGCAGCTGAGAGCTGAATGATAAGGAGGAACGAGACAGGTGATGGGGCAGGACGAGCATTCCAGGTAGAAGGGACAGAGGGCGTGGAGGTTTGGTGGTGGCAGAGCAGGCAGGGGTGGCCCAGTATACCCTGGTACTATGTCTGAGAGGAGGCAGCCAAGGCTTCAGGAAGCAATGGCATTTAAACTGTCCCTTGAAGACTGATGGGAGTTCGCAGCTGGAGGCAGTGGCCACCATGAGGTGTGACAGCCGGGAAACAGGCCATGCAGATGGAGGGCCCCAGGGGCCATCACATGTTTTTGCTGCCTTCCTGGGGAGATGCAGCTGCTTTCCTTTACGGGAGAGAAAGACTGATCTAGTGTGACCCTGTCTCCCTTCCATGCCCCCACCGGCCCCACGTTTCATCTGCTATGTTCTCCTATTCTTGACCAGGAGTGGGAGGCACTGGGCATTGCCCCCGTAACATGCCTGCTTGTCCCAGCTGTGACCCTAGTTTTGGAAGAACATCAGATCCATTTCATGTCATGCACAGGATGCCTCTGACCTCCCAGAACTTGAAATTTGCATTTTTCGAGATTGGTTTCTCCGCAGGTTTAAATGTCAACTTGGGGGATGCAGTCTTGGAAGGTACTGGTCTGTGGCTGTGATGGCTGAGGGGCTTGTTATCAACAGCATCAATCTCACGGCCACTTTGCCAGCTCTCTCCCCTCCTCTTACCCCCACTCCCAGCATCCTCACTAGCTATGTGAGTATTGGGGGATCTTAAAGCCACCTCTGCTATAATATTGCTAACATCAGCTAAAATGTATTGAGCACCTACCTGCTGCTGCTGCTGCTGCTAAGTCTCTTCAGTCGTGTCCGACTCTGTGCAACCCCATGGACTGCAGCCTACCAGGCTTCTGTGTCCATGGGATTCTCCAGGCAAGAACACTGGAGTGGGTTGCCATTTCCTTCTCCAATGCATGAAAGTGGAAAGTGAAAGCGAAGTCACTCAGTCAAGCACCTACCTAGAACATACCAAACACTGTTCTAATCATTTTATATATGTTAGCTCGATCTTCAAAGTAACCATGTAAGGCAGGTACTATTATTAGTCCCATTTTACAGACAGGGAGATGGAGGGAGAGAGAGGGACTTGCCTTGAGCCAGCCCTTAAGTACTTCTTTGTACCCCAACCCACAAAGAGTGTACTTTCTATTTTTCCAGCATTTCTAATCTTTATTAGGAGAACATTGAGTTGTGGTTGCTGCTATTTACTGGTGTTTCTACGCACCGAACTGTTGTTCTTAAATCATTGATTCTCAGGGCCGTTTTGTAGCACAAAGTCTTAGCTGCTGGATCACCACCAAAGTCCCAAGAACCTTTGAGTGACATTGTTACAGGATGTTTTTTCAAGATGTTATAAACATAGTGACTGTTGAAACTACAAGATAATTCTTACCAAAAATTACTTGCAGAAGTTCTAATGCATTTAAACAGCCACGTGGTTCCTTCCAGACTGAAGACTGAGAGGTCCCATCTTGATGGCATCACCAACTCAATGGACATGAGTTTGAGTGAACTCTGGGAGTTGGTGATGAACAGGGAGGCCTGGTGTGCTGCAGTCCATGGAGTCGCAAAGAGTCAGACTTGACTGAGCGACTGAACTGAACTGATCTTGGTTTAGTCAGGTGGTGCCCGTGTGGCAATATCCTGAATAAGTTTACATATCCCTTCCCCCACCCCAGCCTCAGCTTTGAAATTATGCAAATTCTTGGCAGATCGTTCTAATTGAGAAATATTAATTTATTTCACATCACATTTTGTGCAAAAAGCAAGACATTATTAAGAATTAAGGGCTATTGAGAATTTATTTCAAATTTGCATTATTCCAAGTTGCGTAGACTGGGCCTGAGAGCAATTTCATCCTTGGTCTGTCCCCCATGGGACAGAGGTGCCAGTCCCTGGGGATTCTCTGACAGTCACTGAGACCTCTTCCCTCCTACAGGTTGGCCAGCCGGAGCAGTGACAAGGACGGGGACTCTGTGCACACAGCCAGTGACGTCCCGCTGACCCCACGGACCAACTCCCCAGATAGAAGATGCTCATCCTCAGACACATCTAAGTCTACATACAGCCTGACCCGGAGGATTTCAAGTAAGCCTCTCTGCTCTGACTGTTGGGGGTCCTGGTTCAAGTCAGCTGCCCCTTGGGGTCCATGAAGTACAACCCCGTTATCTGGGTCCCCAGGATAAAGGGAAAGAGCTGGGATTCCCAGATGCTCAACAGCACCCCCAGGGAGAGACAAGAAAGACAGGGTTGCCTCTGGCGAGGGAGTGGAGTGTGGTGTGACAGCCAGGAGACAGGATGACAGAGAGGTAACGACAGTGTGACAGAGGAGGGCATCATACCTGATTTCTGCCAAGTTCAGGCAGAAGCAATCATTTTGACTGATTTTTGTTTACACTGATCACAAGTTTCACTGAATTGGCTCAGTTGATGACATTGTCAGCTTATATCATTTTAGACCCCGAAAGGCAAGTGTTAGTTACCATGTTACACAGCAGGGCCTGCAGATTCAAGTGACCTGAGAGGCCAGGTGGATTGTGTCAGTGGCTAAGTGCCAAGGGCTGGAGGGAGATAAATATCACCCTAGTGAGTGACAAATGGCAGTTGACTCTTGGCCTGGCACTAGGGCAGGGTGGGGACTGGGGCCAGTTGGGAAGCCAGTGTCTCACTGAAGGGGAGCAGCTGCTACTCAGCTGTAGCCGCGTGGGATTGTGTTACCTGACGTTTCTAAAGAGAAACTGGCAGTCTGGGTTTTTATATGAAACTTCCTTACTTTTCAACCCAAACAGAATGTATCTCTGGGTTGAATTTGGCCCTTGGCCCACTCTAGAGTGGCCACTCAGCTCACACACACACACACACACTGTAGCCTGGGTGTAGACCAGAGGGTGTGATTTGGGTGGGGAGGAGAAAGGGGGATAAAGCCTAGAGTCTCCCAGCCTCTTGTCACTAGCCAAGTGTGTCTCCTCTGTCTCATGCAGCTGATGTCTGAAATTCACTTAACAGAGGGAAAAGGCTTAAATTCATGAAACTAATCCGCTCAGCTGGAAATGATTGAGATCTCTGATCTTTTCTGGGAGTGGATGGGGAAGAAGAAAGAAGTAAATTTCAAGAGCTTGAAATAGTGAAACAGAACGGGTGTCTGGCTTCTGTAGCCTCCGTCTTTTCATCTGTAGAATAAGAGGGCCTATCTGCCCTGTGCAGACCGCTGTCCAATACAGTGGCCACCACAGGCATGTAGCTGAATTGAGATGCACTGTATGTGTTACATACCCACTGGATTTTGAAGCCAGTATGAAAAAAGAATTTAGAATGTCTCACTAAAATGTTTTTATATTGGTTACATGTTGAAATGATTATATTTTGGATATATTGGTTTAAATAAAATATAAAAATTAACTTCACCTGCTTCTTTGTACTTTTACATAATTGTGGCTACAAGAAAATTTTAAGTTGCCTTTGTGGGCTTCGATGGACATGAGTTTGAGCACACTTCGAGAGTTGGTGATGGACAGGGAAGCCTGGCGTGCTACAGGCCATGGGGTCACAAAGAGTCGGACATGACTGAGTGACTGAAGTGTGGCCTTGTATGTCTGTATCTGGTTCACGTTTTATTTTCTCTTGGATAGCGCTGGTCTAGATGATTCCTAAATCTTGCTTCCAGCTCTATACAGAGATTACTGCATTTAGCACACAGTTATCAGGGTGCAACCGTGCACTGGCAAGGGCTCATGGTTTTAGCCAACAGGCAGGTATTTGGGCAATCAACAAGATGCCATGAAAGAACAAATACTATGCCATTTTCCCAACAACATGAGGAATCTCATAGTCAGACTCCTAAGCATCTGCAGAGTAGGACATGGTTACCTGGGGAGCTTGAACCAGGCAGGTGTTGGTTTCACTTATGCCAGATGAGTAAATTCTAGAAATCCACTCCAGCAGAGTGTGTAAAATTAACAGTACTATGTGGAGTACCTAAACATTTGCTAAGAGAGTAGATTTTATGTTCTTAACAAACACACAAAAGTAAGTAAATAAAGAAGGCAGGAGGAAGCTTTTGAAAGTGATGGATAGTTTATGGCATAAACTGTGGTGATGGAGTCACGGGTGCATACTTATCGTCAAGGCCATCAAGTTGTGTAGATTGAATATGGACAACTTCTTGTGTGTCAGTCATACCTCAATTAAGTGCTTTAAAAGAGAAAAGAGTGCCGTGAGGTTATTGCTAGAATAGAGAGATGAGCAAAGATAGCAACAATGAACCTGGGAGCGGCAAACTCTTCTGCTTAACGGGGAGGGGAGAGGCACCCCGAAAGTGATGAGCTGTGAATGTGATCCTTGGAGATGTATAGTACTTACCATTCAGTGCCTCTCACCATGTGCACGTTCTGTGCTGAGCCCTCTCCAAGCATCGCTCAGTGAGTTTTCACCACTATCTTTGATGTGGTTGCTATGATTGGCTCCATGTTACAGATGGGAAAACCGAGTGTGTAAAATGTGCCTGGAGTCACTTGGCTCGTTACTAGGGAGTCACGTGGTTCACGAGGAAGTAGCTAGGTTGGAATTTGACCCAGACACGGGCCCCAGAGCCCACTCTGTGAAAGTGGAGGCAGTATGGGGGAATGGTTAGAGTCGGACCCTGGGGCCAGATAGTGGGGCTCGGATCCTGGCTCCTCCTCCTCCTAGTCGTGTGCTAAGTAACTCCTCCTTTGGTAACTCCTCCTTTGGTGAGTTACTTGAGTTTCTGTTTCCTCATCTGTAAAGTGAAGGTAATAGTCACTGGCTAATACCTTGTGAAGGCCGTGAGTGTGAAAGTGTTAGTTGCTCAGTCATGTCCGACTCTTTGCAAGCCCATGGACTGTAGCCCGCCAGGCTTCTCTGTCCATGGAATTCTCCAGGCAAGAATACTGGAGTGGGTAACCATTCCCTTCTCCATGTATGCAGGGCATTTAGAGCAGTGCCTGGCAATTAGCTGCCGTGGAGATGGGGATGTTTGTGCCGCTGCCCTTCCTCTCATAGAGTAAATAAGAGGATTTCCAGGAGTGGAGAGCACATGGAAAGAGCATTATGAAGCAGAGCAAACAATGTGAGAATCTACGATCTCACATATCGGCCCAGATCCAGTCCAGTACTTGGTGGTGTTAATTGTTATTTCTGCTGGGTGTGTAGGTCTCGAGTCCAGACGGCCCAGCTCCCCACTGATTGATATTAAGCCCATCGAGTTCGGCGTTCTCAGCGCCAAGAAAGAGCCCATCCAGCCCTCGGTGCTCAGACGGACCTATACGCCAGATGATTACTTCAGAAAGTTCGAGCCCCGCCTGTACTCCCTCGATTCCAACAGTGACGACGTGGACTTCCTGACGGACGCGGAGATCCTGTCCAAGTACCAGCTGGGCATGCTGCACTTCAGCACGCAGTACGACCTGCTGCACAACCGCCTGACCGTGCGTGTGATCGAGGCCCGGGACCTGCCGCCCCCGATCTCCCACGACGGCGCGCGCCAGGACATGGCGCACTCCAACCCCTACGTCAAGATCTGCCTGCTGCCGGACCAGAAGAACTCCAAGCAGACCGGAGTCAAACGCAAGACCCAGAAGCCGGTGTTCGAGGAGCGCTACACTTTCGAGATCCCCTTCCTGGAGGCTCAGAGGAGGACCCTGCTCCTGACCGTGCTGGACTTCGATAAGTTCTCACGCCACTGCGTCATCGGCAAGGTGGCTGTGCCTTTGTGCGAGGTCGACCTGGTGAAGGGCGGACACTGGTGGAAGGCGCTGATTCCCAGTTCTCAGGTAAGGGGTGGGTTGGCAGTGTCTCCTGCTGGGAGCTTTGTAAAAAACGATTATTATTATTATTTTTTTAATCTCAGTATTTAAGTTTTGTTTGTTTGGGGAGGTTTGTTTTTTGTTTTTTTGCATTTTTAAAACTTTTGATTTTAAAATAATTTTTTGATTTCCAAGAAGTTGCAAGAACAGTACAGGGAGTCCTGTGTGTTCTTCATCCAGCTTCCTGGATGGTAAATCTCATACGATCTGTGTACACTAGGATACCAAGAAACTGCTGTTGGTAGCTAAACTAGACCTTACGCAATTTTCACCAGTTTTTTTTTTTTTTTTAATGTTTATTTATTTATTTGGCTGCATTGGGTGTTAGTTGCGGCACACAAGATCGTGAATCTTTGTTGCATCATGTAGGATCTTTAGTTGTGGCATGTGGAATCTAGTTCCCTGGCCAGGGTCAAACCCAGGTACCCTGCACTGGGAGTGCAGACTCCTAGCCACTGGACCACCAGGGAAGTCCCTTTACCAGCATCTCCTGTGTGCGTGTGCGTGCAAGTGTGTGTGTGTGTAGTTCTATGAAATTATATCATATGTATGGATTCAGGTAACCAGCACTACCCCTGGGAGCTTTTTGTCATTGATGCTGGGTTATTTACTAAGGAGAATTATTGTCCAGAGTACGAAGCTATCTGTCATTTTGACTTTCAGAAATTGATCTGGGAGAAATAAGATGAGGGCTGAAGACCGGGATGATGGATGATTGTTTTTCAGGTGAATTGTCAGATTAGCTTCCTTCCCTCTCCCAGCCCAGTGACACGCAGTGGGCTGCCTGGGGAGCTACCCGTGGACCAAGCCCTCTCCCCAGTGGGCTTTAGGGTCCCTTCCTGGGGCATTCTGTGGGCTGGAGGACAGCAGTGCATTTACTGTGGGTGGAAAGATGTGGGGGGAGTCCAGGGGAAAAAGACCCAGTTGGAGGCTGGTCAAGACCATCCAAGACAGACAGTGATCCTTGTAACGCAAATGGGATTACTTTGCATCGAATACACCAAGGTGCTTCTAAAGCTGAGCTCTGCTGGCCAGGGAGTTGATGATCCAGCATCACGTTTGGGATGCACGTGTTAAACATGAGGACTGGAGGGGCTGCTACATTGTATGTGTGTGTATACACATCTTCAAAGCTATCACTGTCTTAGTTTGGATTCCCCAAGAAAAAGAAGACTCTCAGGCAAGGGAGTCATTTAATAGGGAGGTGACACTGGAGGAAATACGAAGAGCAGGTAGGAACGTCATTTAAAAGATGCAGGTATCAGGCCAGCCACCACTGTGGTGCCTGGAGCAGAAACCTGCTAGGGGAGCCAGGAGCCAGTGTTGGACATAGGCCTAAGAGCCTTTCCTCCCAAGAGGCGAGGGAGCTGGGGTGTTAATACACCACCTCCTGTCAGTCACTGAACGAGGGCTGGGGGATGGGGAGGTTCATTTCCTGGTATTTCTGGCTTGTGACATTGGCGGGTACAGAGACCCTTGACATCCACAGATGCAAAATATGTACAAGAGCTGGCACATCCATGTAGGCAGGAATGATTGTGGCCGGGAGAAGGTAGTTAGTGTCTGCTGTAATCCTAAGTTTGCCTTCCCATCACACAATC
Source organism: Bos grunniens (assembly GCF_055505025.1). Lineage (NCBI taxonomy): Eukaryota > Metazoa > Chordata > Mammalia > Artiodactyla > Bovidae > Bos > Bos grunniens. The sequence goes on from NC_141189.1 coordinate 26,001,817, forward strand.
AGGATATATGGGATCATGTCATGTATCCTCCTCGATATTTGAGATTGAGGTTTTCAGCTGTCAAGAAAATTATGTGGACAGAGGGAGACCCACCAAACATGATGAATTCCAGATTCCACTCTTTGTGTCAGGGCAGAGCCCTGGAGGGGGAGGGTCTGGGCATGCCCACAGGTTGGTTCCTCTAGGTCTTGGCTGAGTGTTATCTTGGCTGAAATGGAAAGTTCCGGGTGCACCTCCCCTGGTGCAGTTCCTGAAAGCTGGGGCCAGGGGCTGGAGGTGGGTGCAGGTCGTTAATTTAGGAGGTGATCCCAGGAAGCAAGAATATATGCTTTTTGAGTGGGCACATCAGCTGTCTGTTGGGGTGTCTGGAAGCAGAGCTTGAGATAGAATTTCGAGGTGGCTTAGTTTCCTTAGGGTTGTTGTGACAAAGCACCACAAATTGGGTGGCTTAAAACTGTAGTTTATTGTTTTACAATTTGGAGGTTTTGAGTCCAAGATCAAGGTGCTGGCGGGGCCGTGCTTCCTCTGAAGCCTGGAGGGGATCCTTCCTTGCCTCTTTCCAGCTTCTAGAGGTTGTTGGCAATCTTGGATTACAGCTGCGTCACTCTGATCTCTGCCTCCCTCCTCCCATGGCCTTCTCTCTGTGTGTTTCTGTGTCTTTTCTTATAAGGACATCAGTCATGTTGGATTAGGGGCCACCCTGTTCCAGGATGACCTCATCTAATCACATCTGGAAAGAAGGTCACATTCTGAGGTCCTGGGGGTCGGGATGTCAGGTCACTTTTAGGGGACACAATTCAACTCACAAGGGGATGCAGGAGAAAACCCTGCAAGGCAGGTTTTGAAGTGGCCTAGGTGAGGGTGACCGCCACGCGAGGCTGAGCCTCTGCCTGGTGTGTGGTTGGGAGGGGAAGTCTGGATCCTGGACTCACTGCGGCATTTCTTCCTTTAGACAAGGGAGCCATCCAGCCCTGATCACAGGTTTCTGGCGGGGACTGGACTGGGAAATCTGATTTTTAGCCAGGCAGCCCTGGGCCTCCCTGAAGCCTCTGTTTCTTTGAAACAGTGGTTCTAAACAGGGGTAGTTTTGGTCCCAGGACATTTGGCAGTGCTGGGAGAAATTTGGGGTTTGATGGATGGGATAGTTCTGGTGGGTGGAGATTAGGAATGCTGCTAAATGCCTGCAATGCGCAAGACAGACCCCACAACACAGAAGGTCTAGCCCCAGATGGTCCGTAGTGCCGAGGGCCAGAAAGCCTGCTGTGGGGTGAAGGGGAGGGTGCAGGGTGGAGGACAGAACAGGGTCTGCCATGAAAAGGTGAGATGGGAGCTGGACTGTTCCCTGTTGGGAAGGAGGGTTTTCCAGGGAGAGACAGTGGTCAGGGTCAGGCCACAGGGCAGAGCTCCAGGGAGCTGCTTTGCTTTTCATTCCAAATGTGGGAAAGGAGATACTGGTTTTGAACAAAAATCCACATCAGGCAAAATAGGCCTGCCTTGGAGACAGAAAATCAAATCCACACACTGTGCACCCAGGCAGTCACATGGCATCACCGCTGGAGGTGGTGTCTGTCTGCTGGCGTCCACTGGAGGCGGCGTCTGTCTTCAGCAAAGCACTCCGAGGATGCAGCTGCGTGTGGGGTGGAAGCAGTTTCTCGTTTTCAGCCTGACTTCACAGTTTGTGGGTCAGAGTGCCTCCTAGGATCTGTTAGTCCTACAGTTTCCACCGTGGGGACCCCATGCGGACATGGGTTGCTGGTTGTAGGACCAGCTTGTAGGCATCCTCTGGCTCATGGCAGAATGTCTCAGCTGTTTTGTGCCTTTGAATACAAGACACGAGTGTGTCTTTGATCTTGGCATTCAGTAAATCAGCAGCTACTGGAACTACTGCAGACTGGGCCTCATTGAGAAGGTTGGCTCGAAAGATAGTGGAAATGAAGACATAGGGATATGAAGTGTGTGGGATGATTGATGTGGTATGAAGTTATACTGGACACTGAGAGAAATTCTCTTATCTGAGTAGATTGAAGTGAATTGATGCTTTGGCCATTTAGAGGTGAAATCCATGTAGTCTCAACTCTTTTTAAAAAAATTATTAATAATTGTGACAAAACACATAAAATTAACCATCTTATCCATTTTTAAGTGTACAGTTCAGTGATATTGAGTACATACACATACATCGTCATCCCCATTCATATCCAAACTCTCTTCATTTCACAAAATAAAGCTGTCTTCATTAAACAGCAGCTCCCCACATTCTGCTGGCCCCAGCCCCTGGCAGCCACCACTCAACTTTCTGTTTGACTACTTTTGGATACTTCTTATAAGTGGAATGACACAGTATTTCCTATTTGAGGCTGATTTATTTCATGTAGCATAATGTTCGCAAGGTTCATCCATGTTGTTGCCTGTGGCAGGATTTCCTTTTGAAGGCTGGGTAGTATTCCATTGTGTGGGTAGATCACATATTGTTTGTTCATGCATCCATTGATGGAAGCTTGGTTGTTTCTACCTTTTGGTTATCGTGATTAATGCTCCTGTGAACATGGATGTACAGTTATTTCTTTAAGGTTTTTTTAAGTCAGAAAAAAAATTCAGGATGAAGGATATTCATTTCTCTAGAGATCGTGTTGTTTGGGGAAGGAAGGAGGAGGGAGCTGGAGAGAACAGAGGCCCCATGGACATGCTGGAAACTCACAGAGCATTAGGAGGAGCCAGAGTTCTTCTTCCAGCCCTTTCACGAGTTCCATTGGGACTGGCGTCATGTAACCTCATGGATCTTGTTTTGCTCGTGTCAAGTGGAGACATGGTACCTACTCCCCACTCCGTTGCAGTGCATCTCTCGGGATGTAAACTCTTCTCAAGAGAAATTAACTTCTGACTGTGAAAGCCCCTCAAATTAAGGAAAATTATAAATAGACTGTACATTATAAATATGCAGTAAAAGTATTGTACCTACATGAACTATCCATATATTTAATCAATGAGTATTTGTTGGGTGCTTGTCATTTTCTAGGGGCTGGGGCTACTAATTTCACTCTATACTCGTGAGTGTCTACTATGAGCTAAGCAACGTTCTACACATGCTCGGTTGTTTATCTCATAAGCGTTCATTTTACAAAAGGGGGAAATGGGCTGTGGGTCTCCCAGACCTCAGTAAGTTCTCTCAGCCCCTTAAGACGGAGAAAAGTTAAGTGATTTGTCCATGCTCAGTAGTAGAACTGAGGCCCTTTGGCTTAAAAAGTGATGTGTCATAACCAAGACATTAGACTGGTTCTCTGCAGGAAGCAAAACAAAGCTGCTGACCTCAGGGAGCTTATGGTCTAGTGGACAGAGGTGGGCAGTGAGCGAATGAGTTAACACATCATTATGCCTCTTGGCATTGTCTCTGCCAAGAGGAAAAATAAAGCAGGATTAGGGGCTGGAGAGGGGTGGCTGGGTGAGAGTGGGGAAGCTGTTCCAGGTGGGTGAGGAGATGGCATTTAAGTAGAGAGCCAGGAGGATTGAGGGAGTGAGCCTGGGGGATGTTCAGGGATGAGCATTTAAACAGTGAGTACAGAAAGTGCAAAGGCCCTGAGGCAGGGTGTGAGGCTGGAGAGTAAGTGAGGGGAGAGCATCAGGAGGTGAGGTTGAACTGGGAAAAAAGGCCACATCACATCGACCTTGTAGGCTGGGTTAAAGACTTGGATTTTATTCCTGTGGGTGTGAGAAGCCCTGGAGTGTTTTGAGAAGGAGGGGTGACCCAGCCAGGCTGCCTGGAGAGACCTGTCACTGGGGGAGACACCATACTTAATTTCCAAAATATATAAAGTACTCCAATGACTCATAAATAAAAGACAAAGTTCAGTTTTTAAATGGGCAATAGTTTTGAACAGATGTTTCACAGAAGACACATGCACATGATCTAAAAGCACATGGAAAAGTGCTCAGCTTCATTATCCATTAGAGAAATGCAGGTTAAAACCTTAGTGAGACCACACCTATCAGAATGACTAAAATCACAGAGACTGACAACACCCAATGTTGGTGAGCATGTGGAGCCACCGGAACTCTCAGACTGTGTTGTGGGCACATCGTGTGATATAACCCCTTAGGAAGAGATTCTAGTACTTGCTTGTAAAACTAAACAAATCTACCCCATGAACCAGCAGTGCCACTCCGAAGACAAGTGAAAATGTTATGTCTACACAAAAACTTGTACATGCACATTCAAAAAAACTCTATATGTGATAGATAGCCCCAAACTAGAAATCGCCCAGGTGCTCATCCACAGAGTAAGGGATAACAAATTTATTGTTTATTCATATAATGAAACATTATTCAGCAATAAAGGAAAAAGGAGACACACAGGTATTGATACACACAGCATGGATGAATGTCACAAACTTTATGCTAAGTAGAACGTCCTGCTGACAACCATTATGCAAAATAGAAGCCAGACCCAAGAGAGCATGACTTGCATATATATAAAGTTTAAGAACTGCATATATATAAAGTTGCATATATATAAAGTTCAAGACAGTATGCAGCCTTGACGTACTCCTTTTCCTATTTGGAACCAGTCTGTTGTTCCATATCCAGTTCTAACTGTTGCTTCCTGACCTGCATATAGGTTTCTCAAGAGACAGGTCAGGTGGTCTGGTATTCCCATCTCTTTCAGAATTTTCCAGTTTATTGTGACCCACACAGTCAAAGGCTTTGGTATAGTCAATAAAGCAGAAATAGATGTTTTTATGGAACTATCTTGCTTTTTCGATGATCCAGCGGATGTTGGCAATTTGATCTCTGGTTCCTCTGCCTTTTCTAAAACCAGCTTGAACATCTGGAAGTTCAGGGTTCACGTATTGCTGAAGTCTGGCTTGGAGAATTTTGAACATTACTTTTCTAGCATGTGAGATGAGTGCAGTTGTGCGGTAGTTTGAGCATTCTTTGGCATTGCCTTTCTTTGGGATTGGAATGAAAACTGACCTTTTCCAGTCCTGTGGCCACTGCTGAGTACGTCAAGGCTGTATACTGTCACCCTGCTTATTTAACTTATATGCAGAGTACATCATGAGAAATGCTGGGCTGGATGAAGCACAAGCTGGAATCAAGATTGCCTGGAGAAATATCAGTAACCTCAGCTATGCAGATGACACCACCCTTATGGCAGAAAGTGAAGAGGAATTAAAAAGCCTCTTGATGAAAGTGAAAGAGGAGAGTGAAAAAGTTGGCTTAAAGCTCAACATTCAGAAAACGAAGATCATGGCATCTGGTCCCATCACTTCATGGGAAATAGATGGGGAAACAGTAGAAACAGTGTCAGACTTTATTTTTTGGGCTCCAAAATCACTGCAGATGGTGACTGCAGCCATGAAATTAAAAGACACTTACTCCTTGGAAGGAAAGTTATGACCAACCTATGGCATATTGAAAAGCAGAGACATTACTTTGCCAACAAAGGGCTGTCTAGTCAAGGCTATGGTTTTTCCAGTGGTCATGTATGGATGTGAGAGTTGGACCGTGAAGAAAGCTCAGCGCCGAAGAATTGATGCTTTTGAACTGTGGTGTTGGAGAAGACTCTTTAGAGTCCCTTGGACTGCAAGGACATCCAACCAGTCCATTCTAAAGGAGATCAGCCCTGGGTATTCTTTGGAAGGACTGATGCTAAAGCTGAAACTCCAGTACTTTGGCCACCTCATGCGAAGAGTTGACTCATTGGAAAAGACTCTGATGCTGGGAGGGATTGGGGGCAGGAGGAGAAGGGGATGACAGAGGATGAGATGGCTGGATGGCATCACTGACTCGATGGACATGAGTCTGAGTGAACTCCGGGAGTTGGTAATGGACAGGGAGGCCTGGCGTGCTGCAGTTCATGGGGTCACAAAGAGTCGGACACAACTGAGCGACTGAACTGAACTGAACTGAAAGTTCAAGAATCACAAAATTAATCTATGGTGAAAAATTGAAATGGTGGTTGTGACTAGAGAAGGGGACTGACTGGAAAGGAGCCAAAGGGAAATTTCTGGATTCATAGTGATGGGGCATTGGGTACATAGGTGTATGCACTTTCGAACTCATCACTTAAGGTTTACATACTTCGTTGCATATAAATTCTATCTGGAAAATGAAAGAGCCATAAATGCACTTTGGTTAATAATATGCCTGCTGAAGTGTTCAGGGCCCTAGTGCCTGCAACTTACTTTAAAATGCACCCAAAAAAGATCAATAGATACGCAGTAAAGCAATTACAGCGTGCTTTTAAAATCTTAGTTGCAGAATTAACACTAATAACTGTTCATTTTAGGGTCTTGGTGATGTATTTAAACAGGTCCATAGTATAGTTATTTCAGCTTCTCTGTATTTGATAAAGTTCATAAGAAAATGTTGGGGAACACCAGTTAGGAGTAATATGCTGCGGGCTTCCAGGTGGGAGGTGGTGCTGGCTGGACCCGGGTAGAGCGAGTAGTAGACAAGTGGCCAGCTTGGGAGACGATTTGAAGGCAACATCTTTGATGCCCAAAACCAGCCTTTAGACTTTACAGTCCAGCTTCAGGGCTGCTGTTACTGAGGGCTTTCAAGCAGAGGGGGGATTTTCAAACAGGGGATGCCACTGTTGTCTTCACCAGCAATCAGAATCAGTCAGGAGCTGTGGCCGTGGGGCTCCCAGATGTCAGCCTCCCAGATTCCAGTTTCCTAAGACTTGAGTGAACCTGCTCTTGAGTGAACGTGCTGGGAGATTCTGATGCAGGTGAACTGTGGACCTCATTCTGGGAAGCGCTTGGGTGGCCATTGGAAGGCAGAAAGGGCTTGGCTGTTAGAGCTGGACAGACACATCTGAGGTGTGGTCTGGCTGGTCAGCTGCTATGATGGTTTAATGAGCCAGTCTGGCTGCTGTTACCATTGTATTTTATGGAGCCATTCGAGCAGGCTCAGGGTGGTGTGTTCTTAGACATTCTTGGGAGATAATTCTGACTCGTGTGGGGTGTGGTATCTTTTATTAGAAAGCCACATTGCCTGCTGAGGAAGAATGTTTGCTTTGAGCCTAAAAGAAAATGTGCTTAGTGAAAAGTGATATTTGCACACCTGGCTGCTGGATATTTATGTTTTGAAAACTACTTTAATGTGAGACTTGTTTTATCCAAAGGAACCCCTCTTAGATCTTCGATGCCTGTAACTCAGAGCCCCGTGGCCTTGAAAGTGAAGCCTGTGTGTGTTTCCTTTGCTGCAGAAAAGTCAGTCCAGTTCAGTTCAGTTCAGTCAGTCACTCAGTCATGTCTGACTCTTTGCGACCCCATGAACTGCAGCATGCCAGGCTTCCCTGTCCATCACCAACTCCCGGAGCTTGCTCAAATTCATGTCCATCGAGTCAGTGATGCCATCCAACCATCTCATCCTCTGTCGTCCCTTTCTCCTCCTTCCTTCAATCTTTCCCAGCATCAGGATCTTTTCTAATAAATCAGTTTCATTAGGTGGCCAAAGTACTGGAGCTTAGAAAAGTCAGAGGTGGTAGCAATAATTGTGTTCTGGTTCTCACCATGTGCCGGACCCTGGGCTCAGTGTGACTCTTATGATACCCCTCCAGATAGATGCCATTGGCACCTGCATGTTATAGGTGGGGACCCTGAGCCTCAGGAGGGCTTCCCTTATGGCTCAGCTGGTAAAGAATCCGCCTGCAATCATTCCCTGGGTTGGGAAGATCCCCTGGAGAAGGGAAAAGCTACCCACTCCAGCATTCTGGGCTGGTGAATTCCATGGACTGTATAGTCCACGGGGTCACAAAGAGTTGGACATGGCTGAGTGACTAACTTTCACTTTCCTGAGCCTCAGGGAAGCTTACCCCAAATTGCACAGCTGTGGTAGGGACTTGAACCAGAGACTGACTCCAAGCCCACATGCATGACCACTACAAATTAATCTAATTGAGGGTAAAATCCTGGCTGAGGACTTTCAAAACTGACTTAACTTGATAAGTGTAACTTGAATGTGATAAGACTGTATTCCTCATAAGTATACCCAGATTTTTATCTCAGTATGTATCTTGCTTCTTTCTTAAAAAAATCCTGTTTGCTTGGAACCTCTTAAGTGCCTTCAGAGTCTAAGGAGTGAGCTGGTGGCCGTCCTTAGGGGCATCAAACTGATTGGATCTTTGGAAATGGCCAAAGGACAGTCTGATTTGTTAACCAAGAGAAATATCAGTGTGGGAACTTCTGTTTCAGTTGAGCAATAGAAGCAAAATTGCATGACTCTGAAGTAAATAAATTTACTTTCTTAAATGGCTCCAAATCTTGGTTACAACTGACAGAACCCTGTCTCAAACTTCCTTCCACCAAAGACGAAAGTCTGGCTGTGTGAGCTCCAGCTACCACCGAGTCTGAGGGGTCTGGTTGTCCTAGGAGCCCTCAGCTGGAATGTTCTTCAGCCTGCCGCCCTTTGTTGTCTTTCTTCTCAGGAAGGCGCTTCCCCTGGGGAAGCACAAGTGGCCGCGAGTTGCCCCGGGCTTACCTCCTTCCAGTTGGGCAGTACTTGTGTAAAGTTCCAGAAGTCCCAGGGAGGATTCTCAGGGGCCTGGCTCCCCTCACCTCACCCTCTTCATGCACAGTGGAGGCTGGCTCATCACAGCCCTTGGAGGCCTGGAAGTGAGAAGGACTGTGGTTTCAGAGAAGGAGCATGACTGTCTCCTTACTTTGCAACCGTGGCCACAGTTTTCTTTGTTCTTGTTGCCTCTTCTCTGGCCGATGTCCCCACTGAAGGACCTTGGCAGGCTGGGGTTCAAGAGCTGGCCCTGGTGGCAGGCACTTGTCAGTTGTTTGGAAGGTCCTGGCAGTAGGTGGACTCCTAGCCCTGGGAGTATCCCCCATGGCCTCTTACTGTTGGGGTCCGTTCTCTAGAAGGGCAGCTCTAGAGGGTGGGTGCTGGTCAGATGGTCCAATCCCAGCTACCTTCTCTGGGGCTCACTACCCTCTATGAGAGTCATCTCTTGGCTAGGTTGGGTTCCCTAGAAGTAGACCCTGAGACCAAGATTCTAAGTGCAAGTATTTTATTTGAGGGGTCTTGTCGGGAAAAACCAGTGTTATCAGGCAAGTTACCACTGTGGGCATCTGGATCATGATTCTCCTGGGCTCTTGGTATAGGTTGGTAAGGGTGGTGGAGCATATGTTCACCAGCGCCCAACAGACACAGGTTGAAGGATGCTTCCAGGAACCCATATACCCAAGGAGAGTGTGTTATTGAACCAAACTAGGGTCCACTTGCCCTCAGGCAGTAAAGCCAGTCTACTAACATCAGGTTGTGGTAAAGGAAAGTACAGCCTTTATTTCAGGACACCAAACAAGGAGAATGGGCAGCTCATGCTCAATAGACCCAAACTTCCCAATGACTTCCAGGGAAGGAGTTTTAAAGGCATTGTGAAGGAGGGGGCTTCTGGGGAAAATAATCAGTTTGTGCACGATTCTCAGATAGGTTGACATCAAGGTGAAGTTTCAAGCGTCATCAGGCTTTCTGGTTTCAACCAGTCTAAGATCTATGTTCTTGCAGTCAGCTTTTTCCATCTACTGGGGGGAGAGGTCTACTTCCTGTAAAAACAACTTAGGAATGTGTGTCAAGTCTTTATCTGTTACCTATCTTTCAGGGAATTGAGAGTTTTTTGATCTGTGGATTTATAGTCTAAATTGTTACCAGTTTCCAAGTCCAGTAGCTCTTCTTGGTTTCTACATCTTCAGTTTTCTAATCATCAACTTCTGAGCCAGTCTTTAGAGACTCAGGGGAGGCCTGGTGGACTAAAGCAAGAGACTTTGACTTCAAAGGACAAGGACCTGGGTCTACTATGTGGTTTCAGTCCCCCCTTTTCTTTGATGCTCCACAGTCTTGAGGGGAGCAGGTTCAGGAAAAGAAGTAAAGTTTTGGATAGAAAGGCTAATCATAAACTCAGCAGAGGAACTCAGTTTTAGGGGGGACTCAGTCTCAAGAGGACCCTGGCATCCAGAGACTCCATGGGCAGAGAGTCTGAGGGCTGGCCAGGGCTGGGAGCCATGGTGCACCCACAGTATCACCACACTTGGCCTTGTCATGTTGAGGGCTCCGAGTGTAGGGTCTTCCATGTTCCCCCTTCCCTCTCCATTCTCCTTTGCCCTGGGCAGGAAGGTGTGAAGCAGGTGAGCAAGACCGCTGGCTAAGCAGATGCCCATGGAGAAAAAGGCTCTGGTCTCCCCTCCTTGAGGAGGCACCTGACCTTTGCAAGTGACCCTCCAGGTAACCATCTCTCTCCATTTTGAGTGGGTGGGCAGGGACAGTCACCAGCCCTTCCCACTTGGCCAGTGTCTCCCCTCTGCTCATAGAGGTGGTGAAGGGGGATGGTTTTGAAAACTGCTGGACCCAGTCTGTGCCTCTTACAAATCCCAAAGGGAGGCACTTGGTCCCCAGCTTTGGGCCCAGGCAGCCAGCTCTGCGGTCAATAGGCAAAGTCCACCCACCCCCCACTGCATCCTGTCCATGTACAGCTAAAGGCTTGGCCAGACCCTCCGTAACATCAGCTTTTGTGATTTATTCTTTGTATCTTTTTAGAAGGAACTTGATAGGAAGGAACTTAAAGGAACGTGATAGGTTTTCTTTTATTGAATAAATATCATGTGTAAAGAGTATTAGCTTTTGAGTTAGACTGACCTGGTTACGGTCCTGGCTTCACTACCAGCTGCATAAACTTGGGTCCTACTCCTCACCAGTAAATTAGGGATGATAATTCTACTGCGAGGGGAGTTGAGGGAGTATTGTGACGATAAGAGTAATTCGAGTTGACTTACAGAGCACTCACCATGTGCTAGGCACAGTGCTAAAGCTTCTGTTATAGTCACTATTATCATCATCCCATTTTATGGATGTGGAAACTGAGGCATGTATTGAGTAACATGCCCAAGGCCACAGAAATGGGATTTGAACCCATGCTGGTTCACTTCAGAGGCTGTGCTCTTAGCTACTTTACTGCATTGCCTCTTAATAAACCAAGATCTGGCTGACAAAGCATCTGGCATATGTTATTGTACTGAATAGTAGTGACCAGGAACTCAGGCACCAGAAGGTTGGGAGAGGGAACTGAGGAGGGAGGAGGCCAAAAAAGAGGCAGAAGAGGTTGGGAAGCAATTGAGATTGAGCTCTGAGGAACTGGCCGTAGAATCCAATTGGTGTTTCAGTATATAATTTACTTTGATCTTAACCATGCTCCAGCCAATTTAGGACATCTTTTAATAGCAAAAATGGTGATGATTTGAAGCACCCAGAGTCATGTGTTGATTGGGTCTAGTAACTGGAATCTGCTTGGGGGCCATGCATGCCCCAGCCTCCCTTGGTTGCATACTGTATTTGGTCATCACTCACCCCCTGATGGGGCTTCCCAGATGGTGCTAGTGGTAAAGAACCCTGCCTGCCAATGCGGAAGACATAAAAGATGAGAGTTTGATCCCTGGGTTGGAAAGATCCCCTGGAAGAGGGCATGGCAACCCACTCCAGTATTCTTGCCTGGAGAATCCCATGGACAGAGAAGCCTGGCGGGCTACAGTCCATGGGGTCGCAAAGAGTCAGACACGACTGAGCATACACCCACACACACCGCCTGATACCATAACAGGCAAGGCCCTCAACAAAGCAGATGTCAGGTTTTTAATGAGAATCCGTCTTTAACGTGTCCAGAGCTGTTGTCAGTCTTGATTCTCTTGGCATAATCCTGGCCTCTGTTTGTTTGTTAAAAGGGTTTCCTGCCCAGGTTTGGTGAAGAGCTGTTTTTTGGCAACACTGTGTAGCCAGGGCTGGACTCAGTCCAGAGCCTTACAAGGTAGCATTAGCTAGAAGTTTCTATCTATGTGGTCCTTCTTGTTTCTTCCTCCTAAAAGAGAAATGTAGGTTACGTTTCAGGCCTTAACACAAGCTTTTGATTCCTAGTTATAATGTGAACTAGAAGGGGAGCCAGAGATGGTTTGAACCAATCCTAGTTTATAGATGAGAAAACTGCAGCACAGAGAGGTTAAGTGACTTGTCCAAGGTCACACAGCCCTCAGTGACAGAAAGGAGACTAGAGTTAGGTCACTTGATCACCAGGCAGGAGGTCTTACCACCAGTACATACTGCTTCACCCCACAAGAGAAGGGATGGTGGCTAAGAGCACAGGCCATAAAGTCTTACAGACCTGGCTTCAAGTCCTAGCTTTGCCACCTTCCACAGATAGGCTCCTGGGAAAGTTAACTTATCATTTCTAAGTCTCCATTTCTTTGTCTATAAAATGGGGATTGTGTGGTGTGCTGGAACTAGTCTGCACTGGCTTGTAGAGAAATTTTCAGGAATTTCACAAACCAGCTGACTTCATGTTGGTAGATTGAAAATCAGCTATTGTGTATGATATTGACAAATACTGTAGTATTTTAGTCAGAACCTCCCCCCTCGCACTCCCCTCCCCAAAGAATTAAACATTTACCAGCATACCACTGATCATAGTAATACTTCTATGTTTTAATGGGCAGCCATAAAGCTAGTTCACGTGAGATTCAAACCACAGAGCCCAACACATGTATACAGTGGTGCCATGTTGTGGTCAAGAGCACGACCCTGCAGTCCCCAAAAATCTTCAGGCTGGAGTCAGTCCCGCCACTTCCAGTGGGGTTACTTTGGGCAGTTACTCAGGGTCACTGGTAATGAAATCATTGACTTTTCCTGAGTGCTTCCCATAGACCAGATACCATTCTAGGGCTTTCCATGTAAGTTTGAAAACCACCGCCAGAGACTATCAGTATTCCCATTTAACAGTTAAAGTAAGACAGAAAATTTGAGTAACTTGCCCAAGGCCATGTGCAGTTAGTGAGGAAAAGAGGCTCCATTCTGATGCCAGCATCTGCTCTTGGCCGCCACCCTGTCTCATTGAGGTTCACCTTCCTTTTTTGGAAAATGGCAGGCACAGCAACCCCGAGCTCAGAGATTGTGGCGTGTGATAATGCCTGTGCTGTCTACACAGGCCCACACACGGCAGGGCCTCGGTTAATTGGCACTTACTGCTGGTTAACACTGAGTGAATGTCGCTGTCCATTGTTACCGTGAAGATTGTGCTAAAACCTTCCCAGCCAAAGGACTGCAACTCAGATTGACCAAGGAAATTAAAGTAACTGTTGCCAACCAAGCAATCCATCCTCTCCAGCTGGCGTTGAGAAGATGAGGCTCTCGCTGTGAGTGGCCAGCAGGGTGGGTGGTCCAGGCATCTGGTGGTGAGCTCCAGAGAGAATTAGCAAGGATGCTGGGGCTCTGTTCAAAGAGGGAGAGGCTGAAAATTTCCATGACTGTCCCAGTTGGTTGAACACATCCAGATGCAGGTTCTAGGGCTACCAATGTGAGTGAGACCTGGTCCCTGCCTTTAAGACTCCATCATCAAACAGGCAACTCTGCATATACACAAATTCCAAATCCAGATCCATTTGATTGAATCTGTGGATGAGAAGCCATGGATACAGAAGGCAGCTGTACTGCACCATTGGATATAAGGGGCTGTCAGCCGCCCCCAGAAGGCATGGTCCTGTTTGATCTGGAAAGTTATTCCTGCTTTGGCCTCAAGATGTGTGTCATCCAGTGCTGGGGGGAAGGAGAGAAGGAGAGATGGGGCACACGATTCACTTCCTGAAGTGTTTCTGCCTATGCTGGTAACTCCAGCTCTTTTGGCTCTGTACTGGCCTAGGAGTTAAACCAGGCAGACGGGTCTGTTTGTGGAGGCTGAAGGTCAGGTCAGCTTGCAGACACATCTGGAAGAAAGGCTGCACATCCCAGTGGGGGGAACCCACTGGAGAATAGCTCTGATTCTCACCATCCAGGGCTCTCTCGTTGGCCCCTCCCATGTTCTCAAGGCCCATGGCAGAGGTCCCCTTCAGCAGCAGGCCCACTGTGGCCCTGACCACCCCTGGATGGTCCAGGTGATCATGCAACCTGCACTTCAAGCTTGCGTGATACGGGAAATTGGTTTCTGGTTGGCAACACAGTGCTAACGGAGGCTGCTTATCTGTAGCACAGAGACCTGCCACCCCTCATCTTCTGGCAGGAATGGGGGCTGGGACTTGCCTGCTGTGACATTAGTGAGGTGTGTTGAGACCCTTTGGACCGCCAGGGACACAATCCCAATTCAGGTGTCCTTTGTAGGAGATGAGAGGAGAGGTTCTGGCTCAGGGAACTAAGAACCCCAGGAGTTTCCTGAGCTTCAGGCACAACCGGATCCAAGGACTCAAGCCTTGTCATCCAGGCCCGCTTTTTCACTTTCTGCATCACTCAGATAGACTCTTAACTATTGTTAGACAACCACTCACCAGCTCATAGCCTGGTACCCGGTGTTCGTTTTCTGTTACTCCATTGTTGTTGTTCAGCCGCTAAGTCCCGTCCAGCTCTTTGTGACCCTGTGGACTGCAGCATGCCAGGCTTCCTTGTCCTTCACTGTCTCCTGGAGTTTGTTCAAACTCATGTCCCTTGAGTCAGTGATGCCATCCAACCATCTCATCCTCTGTTGCTCCCTTCTCCTCCCGCCTTCAATTCTTTCCCAGCATCAGGGTCTTTTCAAATGAGTCAGTTCTTTGCATCAGATGGCCAAAGTATTGGCGCTTCAGCTTCAGCATCAGTCCTTCCAAAGAATACTCAGGTTTGATTTCCTTTAGGATTGACTGGTTTAATCTTGCTGTCCAAGGGACTCTCCAGAGTCTTTTCCAGCACCACGATTCAAAAACATGAATTCTTCAGTGTTCAGCCTACTTTAATGTCCAGCTGTCACATCCGTATATAACTACTGGAAAAACCATAGCTTAGACTATACAGATCTTTGTCGGCAAAGTAATGCCTCTGCTTTTTAATATTCTGTCTAGGTTTGTCATAGCTTTTCTTCCAAGGAGCAAGCGTCTTTTAATTTCATGGCTGCAGGCACCATCTGCAGTGATTCTGAAGAACAAGAGAAGAAAATCTGTCACTGCTTCCAGTTTTCCTCATCTATTTGCCATGAAATGATGGGACTGGATGCCATGATCTTAGTTTCTTGAATGCTGAGTTTTAAGCCAGCTTTTTCACTCTCCTCTTTTATCCATATCAGGAGGCTCTTTAGTTCCTCTTCACTTTCTGCCTTTAAGGTAGTATCATCTGCATATCTGAGGTTGTTGATATTTTTCCTGGCTTGATTCCAGCCTGTGATTCATCCAGCCCGGCATTTTTCATGATGTACTCTGCATATAAGTTAAATAAACAAGGTGACAATTTACAACTTTGACATATTCCTTTCCCAATTTTGAACCAATCTGCTGTTCCATGTCCGGTTCTAACTGTTGCTTCTTGACCTGCATACAGGTTTCTCAGGAGACAGATAAGGTGGTCTGGTATTCCCATCTCTTGAAGAATTTTCCACAGTTTGTTGTGATCCACACAGTCAGAGGCTTTAGTGTAGTCAGTGAAGCAGAAGTAGATGTTTTTCTGGAATTCCCTTGCTTTCTCTATGATGCAGCAAGTGTTAGCAATTTGATTTCTGGTTCTTCTGCCTTTTCTAAACCCAGCTTGTACATCTAGAAGTTCTCAGTTCACATACTACTAAAGCCTATCTTGAAGAATTTTGAGCATAACCTTAGTAACATGTGAAATAAGTGCAATTGTATAGTAGATTGAACATTCTTTGGCATTGCCCTTCTTTGGTATTGGAATGAAAACTGACCTTTTCCAGTTCTGTGACTACTGCTGAGTTTTCCAAATTTGCTGACATATTAAGCTCAGCACTTTAACAGAATCATCTTTTAGGATTTGAAATAGCTCAGCTGGAATTCTATCACCTCCACTAGATTTGTACATAGTAATACCTCCTAAGGCCCACTTGACTTCACACTCCAGGAATTCTGACTCTAGGTGAGTGACCATGCCTTCGTGGTTATCCTGGTCATTAGGCCCTTTTTTTGTAAAGTTCTTCTGTTTATTCTTGCTACCTCTTTTGAATCTCTTCTGCTTCTGTTAGGTCCTTAATGTTTCTGTCCTTTACTATGCCCATCCTTGCACGTAATATTCCCCTGATACTCCAGTTTTCTTGAAGAGATCTCTAGTCTTTCCCTTTCTATAATTTTCTTCTATTTCTTTGCATTGTTATTTTAAAAGCCTTCTTATCTCTCCTTGCTATTCTCTGAAACTCTGCTTTCAGTTGGGTATATCTTCTCCTTTCTCCCTTGCTTTTTGCTTCTCTTCTTTCCTCAGCTATTTGTAAAGCCTCAGTAGACAACCGCTTTGCCTTCTTGCATTTCTTTTCCTTTGGGATGGTTTTGGTCACCGCCTCCTGTACAATGTTATGAACCTCTGTCCATGTTTCTTCAGTTACTCTGTCTACCAGATCTAATCCTTTGAATCGATTTGTCGCCTCCACTGTATAATCATAAGAGATTTGATTTAGCTCTGGTCCCATCACTAGAAACACCCATGTTATCAGCTTTTCTTGGGCACTTGTTTAAAATATGAATTCCCAGTCTCCTCTTCTGAAGAATCTGGTCAAGTAGGTTTGAGGAGGCCCTACAAACCTGTGTTTTCCGCTTCTGAGGAGGGTGGCTATGGAAACATGGAACTTTATAAGCCTAGGCCTGTCCCCTGCCTGGATGGTGGCTGGTGCCTCACTCAGAACATATTCAAGATTGGACTAAATTGCTCTGCCTGCATGTTCTCCATATCCATCAGTGATATCACCATTTACTGTCAAACCTAGAAGTCTTATCTTATGCTGCTGCTGCTGCTGCTAAGTCTCTTCAGTCATGTCCGACTCTGTGCGACCCCATAGACGGCAGCCCACCAGGCTCCCCCGTCCCTGGGATTCTCCAGGCAAGAACACTGGAGTGGGTTGCCATTTCCTTCTCCAATGCATGAAAGTGAAAAGTGAAAGTGAAGTCGCTCAGTGGTGTCCGACTCTTAGCGACCCCATAGACTGCAGCCTACCAGGCTCCTCTGTCCATGGGATTTTCCAGGCAAGAGTACTGGAGTGGGGTGCCATTGCCTTCTCCGTCTAATCTTATACCCATCAGCAAACCATGCCAGCCGTACCCACCGCTCCAGTCCCCTCCACTCTGACCACCTCCAACCCACCATCGCCTCTCACCCGGGTTATCATAACTCTCCTTATGGGTTTGTCTGCTTCATCCCTTTGCTTCCCTCAATATATTCTCAACAGAGCAGCCAGGGGAAGCTAGTAAAACGAGTATCAGCTTAGGTCTTTCTCTTTCTTCTAACTTTCCAGTGGTTTCCCATCTCATTGAAGATAAAAATGGAAACAAGACCCAATCCCTCTTCCCTCCAACCTTTTTATCCCATTGGTGGCCTCCTTCACTCTGCTCCAGCCATACCAACTTTGTTGGGTTTCTCAAGCACACCAAGCATGATCCTGCCTCAGGGCCTTTGCACTTGCTGTCTCTGCTTGGAATGCTGTCCCTCCAGATACCTGCATGGCTCTCTCCTTTCTTCATTCAGTTCTGGCCTCAGTGTCACCATCTCAGAGAGGCCGTCCTTGACTTCCCTCTTAGGGGCAGCCCTGTCACTTTCTATCCCCTTAGGCAGCTTTATTTTTATTCACAGTACCTACCACTAGCAGACATTACAAGTTGGTTTCTTTACTGTCTCTTTCTTCTTCTACAATGTGAAGATCAAGAGGATGGGGATTTTTTTTTTTTTTTCTGTCTTGTTCACTGCTGGTTCTCCAGTGCCTGCTACATAATAAATGTTTAATAAAAGCATTTATGGAAGAGAATGAAGTAAGGGACAAAGAAAAGGAGAAGGAGGAAAGAAAACATATAAGGCTTAGGCAGGACTAGAGCTCAAAAGAAATCAGCATGTTTGGGACACATGGAAAGTATGATAGTTGAAACCCTAGGCATCAACAGTATTCTTATATAAGAAACACTGTATATATAATGTGAGAAGAAAAGGGGACCACAAGTTGAATTCTTGGAAAAACTGCCTTTGCAGGCAAGGAAAAAGGATTAGGAATGATGAAGACCAGGAGACAGAAGCTAGACTTCGAGGGAAGGTAGGCGAGAACCCTGTCATGCATAGCAACAGAAGCGTAAGAAGAGCTGGTCTCTATACTCCAATAGAAACTTTGAAAAATAAAAATAAAAGATGTGAGTCATCAAGGTTAAAAATATAAGGACAATTTGTAAAAACTTAAACAGCCAAAACAAGCTAGATTGAAATTTAATGATCACAAGCTTATGTCAGTTCCTCAAAATACATTTCAAATGAGAATTTATTGGAGTGACTGGTTAACTCCATCAGGTTGATTTCTCTAAAAAAAGAACGTTTATAAGAAAAGGAAAAAAAAGAAGAGCTGGTCTCCCCTAGAACTTTGTGGTTTGGCCCCCATTTTCCCCAGGAGGAAAGGAAGTGAGGCTCAGAGGGGTTCAGCAGCATGTCCAAGGTCACACAGTAGGTCCATGATGGAGCTGGCATTGGGGTGTAGGGCTGTGACTCAGTCCTGATTAGCATATCATGGCATCAGTTTCCTGTGGTGGCTGTGATAAATGACAACCAATCATGTGGCTTAAAACAAGAGGAATGTGTTCCCTCCCGGTTCTGGAGGCTAGAAGTCCAAAGTCAAGGTGTCGGCAGAGTCATATTGCTTCTGGAGGCCTTGAGGGAGATTTGGTTCCGTGATCTTTATGAGGGATACAGTTCAACGTGTAACAACCCTCCTACCTCCAAATACTTGGAGTAGGAAAGAGAAGTAAGTGAGAACATGGAAGGTGTGGTCTTGCGTTGGAGAAATGATAGCAGATGAAAAGTACAATAGGCTCATAAGAGAGTTTGTGACCGAGATGCAGAGAAGTAACTAATAACAACATGAGTGGAAAGGGGAATCAGAAGGAGAGACAGCTTCTGTTGGAAGAGGAAGGAAGTGCAGCCAGAGAGAACTTGTATTTTATTTTATTTTTTGATCACACCATGGGGCATGTGAACCCACTCCCTGCAGTGAAAGTATGGAGTCTTAACCTCTGGGATCACCAGTGGAGTGCCCTAGAGAGATCTCTTTGACATGCACGTCTAATTTGGTGACTGTCTAAAGCCTCAGTGGCTCCCTATTTGTCAGGATAAGTCCAGACTCATTACTTGGCTGCAAGGCATGAGCTGACCTGTTTTTGCCCCAGCCCCAGCCCTCCCCTGGACGCCCTTTACTTGCCCATGCTGGTCTTCTCCACTGTTCAGTGGGCCTGCCCTCTTGGCCCTCTATCTGCTCCTGCCAGAGAGTTTTAGGAAGGTTGGTTCCACAGCACCTTGTAATTCTTCATGGCACACACCACACTGCTAATTAAATCATCTTATAATGAATTAGTTCTACATAATAATTCATTGACGAATGTTTACTATCAGGAATTACATTATAGTGACCTTGATGTCTTGCTTACTGCTGTGTCCTCTGTGTCTAGCACGACTGCCCAATCAACAGATCATTACTGAGCACCTACTGTATGCTCGCCCTGTGCCCGACATGTGGTAGACACTTTAAATATCTGTGGACTGGATGGTTGGGTAAGGGGTGGTCTAATCAGGTGACTAAGATGCAGAGAAGCTGAAGGGGGGCTTTCTATGCAGAAGTGGGATGAGCTCATGGAAGAAAGGTCTAGGGGCTGGACCCTGCTGACTCGGAGGCCCTCCCCTAGCTGGCAGAGCCACTTCCTTGTAAGTGTCCCGGCCTATCATGGCTGCTGCTGCTGCTTCTATTAGAGGCGGTTCTCCCTAACTGTCCACTGTTGGTCCTTCATTATAGACTCTGGTAGCCTCATGCCTGCCATTCAGGTTTGGGTTGATAGTGTTACATATTCTGGAACCATCTCTGCTAGAACAGCTGTCCCTGCTGCAAGATGCTCACTGGGGGCCCAATTTGGAAGAGAGTCAGTATCTCATTCTTTCAAGATGCTTGAATGGATCTGAAGTAGGTTACTAATTTGGATGGCCATTGAGCCTTAAGTTCTTCAGACATCAAAAGATTAAGCCTCTCTCCCATCTTCCCTGAAAGGATTAGCTTCACACACAGGATATAAACAGATGTTTCTCTTGGCTTGCATTCACTCAGGGTCTGTTCTGTACCTGGGGAGATGGCCGGAGGTAACATAAAATCACTGCCTTCAAGGAACTTACCTGATAGGAAGAGAGAGAGGAGAAAAGAAGGGCACTCCCTCAGAAATGAAAACAGAGCCTTACCTCACACCACACACCAAAGCCAAGTCCAGGTGGTCCAAGCACTTACTTTTGAAAAGCCAAGCTTCAAGTTTTAGAAGGAAAAAAAGGAGAGTATCTTTATGACCAAAGTAGAGCAAAGCATATCTGAAAAGGTCCTAGAGTGTAAACCACAGAGGAAAAGGGTGACTGCATTCTGCCACTTTAAAGCTATGAACTTCTACTCATCAGAAAACGTGGTAGAAAAAAATTGAAAAACAAACCACAAACTGGGAGAACTATACACATGCATTAGTTGGCTAAGGCTGTTTTAACACAGTACCACACACTGGCTTAAACAAAAGAAATTTACCATAGCACATTTTTCAAGATCCAGAGGTCAACAGGGTCACTCCCTCTGAAGATTTCTAGGAAGAATCTACCCTAGATCTCTCTCCTGGCTCATGGTAGTTCCTTGAGAATCATGGCATTCTCCCTGTGTGCATATCAGCGTCCAGACTTTCCCCTCCTTGTAAGAACACCAGTCATATTGGGTTAAAGGCCCACCCTACTGCTGGACGACCTCATCTTAACCAATGACTTCTGCAGTGACCGTGTTCTCCTCTTGTGACTCAGATGGTGAAGAATCTGCCTACAATGCAAGAGACCTGGGTTTGATTTTTGGGTTGGGAGGATCCTCTGGAGAAGGGAATGGCTACCCACTCCAGTATTCTTGCCTGGGGAGTTCCATGGACGGAAGAGCATGGCAGGGTACAGTTCATAGTGTTACAAAGAGTTGGACATGGCTGAGAGGCTAACACTTTCACACTTTATTCTCAAATAATGTCACATTCTCAGGCTCTCAGAAGTGGAACTTAAGTATATGAATTTGGGAAGAGACACAGTTCAACCCATAACTGGTGAATAATTTTGTAGTCATAATATTTGAGGTTCAGTTCAGTCACTCAGTGGTGTCTGCCTCTTTGCGTCCGCATGGACTGCAGCATGCCAGGCTTCCCTGTCCATCACCAACTCCAGGAGCTTGTTCAAACTCATGTCCATTGAGTCGGTGATGCCATCCAACCATCTCATCCTCTATCGTCCCCCTTTCAATCTTTCCCAGGATCAGGGTCTTTTCCAATGAGTCAGTTCTTCTCATCAGGTGGACAAAGTATTGAAGCTTCAGTTTCAGCATCAGTCCTTCCAATGAATGTTCAGGACTGATTTCCTTTAGGATTGACTGGTTTGATCTCCTTGCAGTCCAAGAGACTTTTAAGAGTCTTCTCCAACACCACAGTTCAAAAGCATCAGTTCTTTGGCGCTCAGCTTTTTTTATCGTTAAACTCTCATATCCATACATGACTACAGGAAAAACCATAGCTTTGACTAGACTGACCTTTATCGACAAAGTAATGTCTCTGCTTTTTAATGTGCTGTCTAGATTGGTCATAGCTTTTCTTCCAAGGAATAAGCATCTTTTAATTTCATGGCTGCAGTCACCATCTGCAGTGATTTTGAAGCCCAAGAAAATATAGTCTGTCACTGTTTACATTGTTTCTCCATCTATTTCCTATGAAGTGATGGGACCAGATGCCATGATCTTAGTTTTCTGAATGCTGAGCTTTAAGCCAGCTTTTTCACTCTACTCTTTTACCTTCATCAAGAAGCTCTTTAGTTCCTCTTGCTTTCTACCATAAGGGTGGTGTCATCTGCATATCTGAGGTTATTGATATTTCTCCCAGCAATCTTGATTCCAGCTTGTGCTTCATCCAGCCCAGTGTTTCTCATGATGTACTCTGCACAGAAGTTAAATAAGCAGGTTGACAATATACAGCCTTGACGTACTCCTTTCCCAATTTGGAACCAGTCTGTTGTTTCATGTCCAGTTCTAACTGTTGCTTCTTGACCTGCATACAGATTTCTCAGGAGGCAGGTCAGGTGGTCTGTATTCCCATCTCTTTAAGAATATTCCACAGTTTGTTGTGATCCACACAGTCAAAGGCTTTGGCGTAGTCAATAAAGCAGAAGTAGATGTTTTTCTGGAACTCTTGCTTTTTCTATGATCCAGTGGATGTTGGCAATTTGATCTCTGGTTCCTCTGCCTTTTCTAAATTCAGCTTGAACATCTGGAAGCTCATGGTCCACATACTGTTGAAGTCTGACTTGGAGAATTTTGAGCATTACTTTGCAAGCATGTGAGATGAGTGTAATTGTGCGGTAGTTTGAGCATTCTTTGGCATTGCCTTTCTTTGGGATTGGAATGAAAGCTGACCTTTTCCAGTCCTGTGGCCACTGCTGAGTTTTCCAAATATTTGAAGGCCTTCTTATAAATCAGTAGGTGGCCAATAGAAAAATGGGCCAAAAGAAATGAACAGAGTCTTCATAGAAGAGGAAAAAAGATGAATAGCTGATGAACATGAAAAGATGCTCAGTCCTTTTAGCAGGCAGAGAAATACAAACCGAATCCATCATAAGATATCCCGTGGACAGGAATAATTAGGAAGCCTGACAGTAACAGATACAATCCAGTGTAAAATGTATATTGTCAGCCATGCCATGAGCATAGCAAGGAGGAGCACTGAAGTCACATAGAAAGAAAGTCAGTGTTTCCACACAGAGGAGGAGATGTAATTCAGTATGTGGCCAGATAGTCAATCAAAGAAACACAAGCAAAAATTGTTTTGGCGGCCACACTGATCCCACACCCTACCGTCACATGTTAATACTCGGTGCTGGTGATGCCGTGGAGACACTTCTGCCCTCTCCCTTTCCTGGTGGCTGTGAAGTTAGTTCAGCCCTTTTGACAAACGGTCTGGTGGTTCATACTGAACAGCAGACAAATATCTGGACGTTTTTCCTGGTTTAATATATTCTTTGACCCAGTGATATCACCCTTGGGTTTTATTAGAGGGATGTAATCTGAAAGAGGAAAAAGTGCCAAAGTGCCCTATTTTACGTCGTTAAAAATAACCCAAGTACCTAGCAATAGAAAGTGGTTAAAGTAAATTAGTGTTTCAGCCTAATGGGATATTCTAAGTAGACATTACAAAAGATATTTGTGATGTCTGGATAGTAACTCGGAAAACGTGTGTGTCTATTTAAGTTGTAAAAATCAGGGGTGATATTTCAGAATTCACCTGTGTTGTCAATGCTGCTATGCAAATATTGTTTTGATTATTGATAGGGACTGGAAGAAGAATCTGAAAGGGTGGCGGTGGAGAAAAGAAAGCTTTGGATGAAATGTGTAATGTGCTGGGATTGTGGCTGAATTTTGCTTTAAAAAAAAAAATCCATTCCTAATTTAATATTGTTCGTGCAGTAAATTAAGAGACAAAAGGTTTCTCCTGACTCATGGGAACAAAGGCATGAGCACACAGCAGCTGTGTTTGGGCATCATTAAAAGTGTGTGCACACATCTGATACCCTCTGCTAGGTGAGTGAGAGCAAGGGTGCCCTCAAAGCACTTCAAAGGAAGTCTGTCAGGAGGAGAGCCCGCGGTTTTTTCCCAGAAAGTGTCTGTTGTTCCAAATGGTTTTCTTTGATTTCCCTTTTATTGATGAAGACTTAGCTGTGTTCAGAGGTTGCAGGCAGGCAGAGTTTTTCTCTGGGTGGAAAGCAGGGCTTCTGGGGGGCTAGCAGGGTGGCTTCTGGATTCATTTGAGTAATTTACAGATGAACTATTTCCGTTTCCCTAAGCCCACCCTACGTGGTTCCACCAAATGAAGCTCATCGGGCCCTTTAAAAAGGAAATGAGACCTATTTGTGACGTTGCCTTGAATTGGGAGAAGGCAGGTGTGGTACCAGTCACCCAGTTCCTTCTCCCACCTCCATTTCAGTTTTCTTGGGTAGGGCCAGTGACAGACGTTGTGACGATGACCCCTCTTGTCCGGGATGTGGTGCAGGGGGCCTCCCTGTTGGGGCCACACAGCTTGGTCTCATGGCCTCTGGCCTCAAATTCTTCCTGGTGCTCTGCAGATAGTGGTGGAGAGATGGACATGGGCGAGCGCCATGAAGGAAAGAGAACAAGGTGATGTGGTAGAAAGTGATGGGGGTGGGGGGCTCTTGTCCATTGGGTGGTCGTGGAAAGCCTAGAGCAGGAGGTGACATTTGAGTTGAGATTCCCAGGCTGAGGGAACAGCAAGCCTTGGGGTAGGATTGGCCTTGTGTTTTCAAGGAGTAGAGCAGAGGCAGTTGTGGCAGCTGGATGAGGTCTGAGATAGAAGCAGCGGTTGGATTATTTAGATCCTGGTAGATAAGTGGTTCTCAACTGGGTGATTTTGCCCCGAGGGAACCTTTAGCAGCGTCTAGAAAGGAAAAGGCAATGGCACCCCACTCCAGTACTCTTGCCTGGAAAATCCCATGGACAGAGGAGCCTGGTAGGCTGCAGTCCATGGGGTCGCTAAGAGTCGGACACAACTAAGCGACTTCACTTTCACTTTTCACTTTCATGCATTGGAGAAGGAAATGGCAACCCACTCCAGTGTTCTTGCCTGGAGAATCCCAGGGACGGGGGAGCCTGGTGGGCTGCTGTCTATGGGGTCACACAGAGTCGGACACGACTGAAGCGACTTAGCAGCAGCAGCAGCAGCAGGACATTCCGGGTTATCACAGTTAGGGGTGGTGTGCTGCTGGCATCTAGTGGGTGGGGACCAGGGATGCTGATAAACATCCTACGGTGGCCAGGACAGCCCCACAACACAGAATGTTGCTGTTGTTGAATCGCTAAGTTGTGTGCAACTCTTTGTGACTCCATGGATGCGGCATGCCAGACTTCCCTGTCCTTCACCATCTCCTGGAGTTTGCTCACACTCATGTCCATTGAGTCGATGATGCCATCCAACCATCTCATCCTCTGTTGCCTTCTTCTCCTCCTGCTCTCAATGTTTCTCAGCATCAGGGTCTTTTCCAGGGAGATGGCTTTTTGCATATGGTGGCCAACGTATTGGAGATCATTCCAACACAGAATGATCCTTCCCCAAATGGCAGTAGTGCCAAGGTTGACAAATCATGTTGAAGATTAGGCTAAGGATTTTGAATTTCATTCTAAGAGTGATGGAGGGTATTAAGCAGGGAAGTGAGAGAAAGGCCTGGCTCTGTTTTCTTTTACAAACCTAGAGAACTGAAATCCAGTTCTTCCAGCTCTGACATGCCAACCTTATCAGATGAAATTTGAGTTGGAGAAAGAAGACTTCATAGCATTGGAGATCCCCTCAAAGTAAGCAATCCATTCTCCTTGGGCTGGTTGAACACATCTCCCAGAAGGAGTCTGTATCTGGTGCTTGGGTTTCTGCTTGCAGTGAAGAAAAGGATGGGAGTTGTAGCTTGATCTTTGACTTACAGCTGGTGCTGTGGCGTCTTCCAGTCTGGAGAGACTACCCAAGACAAGTTCAGCAGAGACAGTGAATGGACTTTCCTCCTAGTCGTTGGAGGAAAATTCAAAGTCTTTAGTTGCTGTTAACATATTGAAAAGCAGAGACATTACTTTGCCAACAAAGGTCCGTCTAGTCAAGGCTATGGTTTTTCCTGTGGTCATGTATGGATGTGAGAGTTGGACTGTGAAGAAGGCTGAGCGCCGAAGAATTGATGGTTTTGAACTGTGGTGTTGGAGAAGACTCTTGAGAGTCCCTTGGACTGCAAGGAGATCCAACCAGTCCATTCTGAAGGAGATCAGCCCTGGGATTTCTTTGGAAGGACTGATGCTAAAGCTGAAACTCCAGTACTTTGGCCACCTCATGCGAAGAGTTGACTCATTGGAAAAGACCCTGATGCTGGGAGGGATTGGGAGCAGGAGGAGAAGGGGACGACAGAGGATGAGATGGCTGGATGGCATCACTGACTCGATGGACGTGAGTCTGAGTGAACTCCGGGAGTTGGTGATGGACAGGGAGGCCTGGCGTGCTGAGATTCATGGGGTCGCAAAGAGTCGGACATGACTGAGCAACTGAACTGAACTGAACGTTTGTTCAGGCTAGAATCACGTGTAAGAGAAGAATCCGAACCAGGACAAGGTTCGTAGGTTTTATTACGATTTCTCAGCCTCAGCACTATTGATATTTTGGGCCAGGTCATTCTCTGTTGTGTGTGTGTTTGCTGGGATGGGGGCAAAGGGGAGGTGTCCTGTGTTTTTGTAGGATATTTAGCTGCATCGCTGGCCTCCACCCACTAGGTGTCAGTAGCAACCCCTTCCCCAATTGTGATAACCAAAAATGTCTCCAGACACTATCGGTGTCTTGGGAGGTTGTGGGGACGGCAGAATTAGGTTGCAGGAAAGGCATAATTGCCCAAGACTGATGAAAGTTTAATGAGTCAGTATGTCATGGGTGTCCACAAATATCGCTATAAATTCCATGACCCTTCGGGGCGGGGGTCAGGTTGGGGAGCTACTGAAGTAGGTGGTCCTGCTTTTTCTGTGGCCATGTTCTGAGCTCCTTACCAGCTGTGCTGGTCAGCTTTTAAATTTAGCACCAAGTACTTCTAGGGAAGAGGGACTAAGGGGACGCTGGCTCCAGGAACCCTCCAAGAACATTCCGCCCTTGGGCTTGATGTCCAGTACGTGTTCTCCATATGTGGGCACATTCACAGGCAGAGGCCCCCAGGGTAGCAAAGACACTCCACTTTCAGAGCTGGGTTAAGGCTTGACCTTGAGATAATGATAGAGCCTCTCATCATTTGTTGTTCAAGATGGTTATTCTCAACTGTTTATCCCAGCAGTGGTCTAAATTCCCCACAAGGGGCACTTCAGGATAGCTTCTGAAATATCAAATTCTTGCCAAAAAATATATTTCTGTCTTTTTTACTTGGAGTGGAGATGGGGGGCATCCCCCATTTGTAGGGGTTCAGAGCGCACCTCTTTAGCCCAGCATTGTCTTTCCCACTTAAAAAACAGACAAACAAAAACCAAGAATGCAAATGAATGAAGATAATATTACCTGTAGTGAGCACTAATGAATGCTCATTTGCTTTAGTCGTGTCTAACTCTTTGTGACCCCATAGGCTGTAGCCTGCCAGGCTCCTCAGTCTATGAGGTTTCCTAGACAAGAATACTGGAGTGGGTTGCTATTTCGTTCTCCAGAGATCTTCCCAAACAGGGATCGAACCCTCATCTGTGTCTCCTGCATTGCAGGTGGATTCTTTACCCACTGAGCCCCCTGGGAAGCCCCCATTTGTAAAGAGAATCCTCACTAATTTATTTGAGAAATATAAATTATTAATCCTCTTTGGCTACTTTGTTATTAATAGCAAGTTACTTGGAAATCCAAGGACAGAGGAGCCTGGTGGGCTACAGTCCATGGGGTCACAAAAGACTTGGACATGACTTAACAACTGAACAACAGCAACAACTCGGGAGTTTATGTTAGTTACATCAAGATTGTTCAGGACCAGAGCAGCAAAGGGTGCCAGGGCTGCAGTGAAGGATTCCTTCATTCTGTTTTATCTGCAAGGGGTGCCCCTTCCTGCATTATTTGATGGACAAAATCCTACTTCCCTTTCTTTTTTCTAACTTTATTGAGATATAATTGACATATAACACTGTAAGTTTAAGGTATACAATGTGATGACATATATAGAATTTTGCATGTATTTTGAAGTGACTGCCATGATCAGCTGAGTCAACACATCCTACCTGTCTGTTAGGAATTAACTCAAATGCATCTTGAGTGAAGGAGCCTTCCCTGATCACGCCCCTTCCCAGAGTGGATTGTGCTTCAGTCTTGTACTCGGTCTGGTTCATATGGCTTATTAGCACCTCAGTTCAGTTCAGTTCAGTCACTCAGTCATGTCCGACTCTTTGCGACCCCATGAATCGCAGCACGCCAGGCCTCCCTGTCCATCACCAACTCCCGGAGTTCACTCAGACTCACGTCCATTGAGTCAGTGATGCCATCCAGCCATCTCATCCTCTGTCATCCCCTTCTCCTCCTGCCCCCAATCCCTCCCAGCATCAGAGTCTTTTCCAATGAGTCAACTCTTTGCATGAGGTGGCCAAAGTACTGGAGTTTCAGCTTTAGCATCATTCTTTCCAAAGAGATTAATTAATTAATTAATTAACACCTAGGACATATTATATTATATTTTTTAATTGAGGTGAAATTCATATAACATCAGTTTAACCATCCGAAAGTATACATTTCAGTGGCACTTAGTACATTCTCGATGTTGTAAGACCATCGCCTTTCGTTCCAAAACATTTCTATCTCCAAGGGAGACCCTATACCCACTAAGCAGTCACTCCCATCTTCCCCTCCTCCCAGATCCTGGCAACCACTAATCTGATTTTTGTTTCTATGGATTTACTGATTCTGGGTATCTCATAAATGGAACCACACAATATGTGATTTTGTGTCTGGCTTCTTTCACCTAGCATCATGTTTTTGAGGCTCTACTACACAATACCGAAGCACATATCACTACTTCATTCATTTTCATGACTGAATAACACCTCTGTATGAATCATAGTTTGTTAATCTATTCATCCGTTGATGGACATTTGGGCTGTTTCCCCCTTTGGCTACTATGAATGGTGCAACTGTGAAATTCATGTGCACATTTTTCTGTTCTCTTGGGCATATACCTAGGAGTGAAATTGCTGGGTCATACCATATCTGTATGTTTCATGGAATGGCCACACTGTTTCGTAGAAGAGTGGCTATGGCATTTTACGTGCCCAGCAGCAGTGTACAGGGTTCCAGTTTCTCCACATCTGTGCCAACACTTATTCTTTTCTTTTTTCTTTTCATATTTTCCCTAGTCTTCCCCAGCCGACTAACTTGTTGATGGCTGGGATCATGCTTTAATTAGCATCAACACAAAGTAAGCGTTAATACAGGGACTGAGCTTGCTTCCTGTCCTTCCTCACTGGTGTCCCTGAGCTAGAATCTCTTCATCTGTAAAATGGAAATCTCTAGGCTATTAGGGGAAGAAATGAGATTGAGCCTTAGCTTGTCAAGATCAATGCCTGGTCCAGGGTGCTTTCTTTGTAAAGGTTTGCTGTAATTACCATGTTCATGACTTCCCAGGCCCAGGCCCCAGTAACTGTTGAATAAATGTTGAATAAATAAATCAAGCCTTCGATATTGCTCAGTTAGTCTCCTTTTTTATTTCTACCAACTGTTCCCTGAGTTCCAGACAACTGTCTTGCAAGTTGATCACTCCTGAGACAGAGAGAAAGAATGGCTAGATCAATGGACCTGCTTTCCTGGAAAAACAGCATGAAAACCCTGATGTGCTCGTGTAGGGTGGGGGTGGGGGCACAGGAGAGGGCTGCCAGCTTGTATCCTACTAATGGAGTGAAGGCTGAAAGAGCTTGCCTTTTTTTTTCCTTTAGATGAAAAACAACCTTCTCAGAAAGGTGATGACATCAGCAAGCTGCCTTGTTGAGGGTTCAGTCAATGGCCCCAGGGAGGAGGCGAGCAGCCCTCTCTAGGAAGCACTCTACTTAGAGAGGGCTTGAGGGCCTCTTAGGAGCCGAGGCTGGGAACTGGCCTTGGGTCCTTCTCTGTTAATCCATCTCTTTGCACTGGCAGTTGGGCCATGAGCAGGCTCCCACTGGGTCAGCCACGGGGCAGCTTTCTCTGGCTCCGTGGACCCTTCCAGAATCCACCTCCTCTCACCCTCAAACCCACTGGCTTTGTTCCTCCCTCTTTTCACTTGTTCTTCTCTGCCTGTCGTGTCCCCCTCCACACTTAACATGCCTCCAATCTCCCCTCAGTTGAAAGAGGGGCTGACTTTATTTTCTTGGGCTCCAAAATCACCGCAGATGGTGATTGCAGCCATGAAATTAAAAGATGCTTACTGCTTGAAAGGAAAGTTATGACCAACCTAGACAGCATATTAAAAAGCAGAGACATTACTTTGTAAACAAAGGTCCGTCTAGTCAAGGCTATGGTTTTTCCAGTAGTCATGTATGAATGTGAGAGTTGGACTAGAAAGAAAGCTGAGTGCAGAAGAATCGATGCTTTTGAACTGTGGTGTTGGAGAAGACTCTTGAGAGTCCCTTGGACTGCAAGGAGATCAACCAGTCCATCCTAAAGGAGATCAGTACTGGGTATTCATTGGAAGGACTGATGTTGAAGCTGAAACTCCAATACTTTAGCCACCTGATGTGAAGAGTTGACTCATTTAAAAAGACCCTGATGCTGGGAAAGATTGAGGGCTGGAGGAGAAGGGGACAACAGAGGATGAGATGGTTGGATGGCATCACCGACTCGATGGACATGAGTTTAGGTAAACTCTGGGAGTTGGTGATGGACAGGGAGGCCTGGAGTGCTGTGGTTCATGGGGTCACAAAGAGTTGGACACGACTGAGCGACTGAACTGAACAATCTCCCTTCACAGAGAGGCCTTGCCCGCCAACCACCCTAGCTGACGTGGCAGCCCCCGTGTGTGCCCCATCAGTCACCATCTCTGCCTGATTTTCTTGCTTTCTTTTTTACTGTTTATTTTTATTTGTGTTTTTAAATGAAATATTTCTAACAGAAAACAATACAATAATACCCACTTAAACATCTCCCAGACTTGACAAGGGCTAATATTCTGCTCTGCGTGCTTGCTTTAGATTTCCGCCCCCTACTTTACTGAGTTATGATTTATATGCAATAAATGAAAAGTGGAAGTGTTAGTCACTCAGTTGTGTCCAGTTCTTTGTGGCACCATGGACTGTAGCCCACCAGGCTCCTCTGTCCATGCAATTCTCCAGGCTAGAATACTAGAATGGGTTGCCATTTCCTTCTCCAGGGAATCTTTCTAACCCAGGGACTGAACCCCAGCCTCCTGCGTTGCAGGCAGATTCTTTACCGTCTGAGCCACCAGGGAAGCCCATATGCCGTAAACACATACATTTGACGTATACAGTGTATTGATCTGGGGGCAAGTGCGCCTGTGAAACAACTACCACAATCAAGATATAAATATTTCTATCTTCCCCAGAAAGGCCTGCATCTCCCTTGCCCTGCTGGAGTTTTCTTCCTAGTACTCAGCATTATCTGAAATCACCTCATTCATGACTTTCTTTTTAGTGTACTGTCTCCACTTCTAGAATGTATATTCCATGATGCAGGCATCATATCTCATTCCAGCCCAGGCACATAGTAGGCCCACAGGCAATCAGTGGAAGCCGTGATAAGTACTCACTACCCTTGTGTGCTCACATCCTGACACATTTTGTGTGACGATGTCTGTAGGGTAGGTTGCTGGAGATGGAACTGTTGGGTGAAAGAATATTTGCTCTCTTTTTGTTAAAACAAAGGAGACTGCCGTCTCCCTTTCCCTCGTGTACCCAGCGTTTCTCAACCTCGGCACTGTTGCCATTTGAGGTTGGGTCATTCTTTGTTTGGGGCGGTAGCTATCCACTAGATATGGGTATTCTACAAAGGGAGGTGTACCAGGAGCATCCCCCACCATAGCTGTGACAACCCAAGATCTCTTCAGACATTGGCAAATGTGGCCTGGGGACAAAATTGTGCCCATCTCTAAACTACCTTCGATGACTAGATTGGTTAAATCTGGTTGAACCTGTTTATGCAGCTCAGCTGACTGAATTACAAATCTTGATCCCTGTGTATACAGTTGCATTATGAGATGAGATGCTGGTTCATTTAAGAAGCAGGGAAGGCATCACTCTGACTTACAAACCTGGGAGAAACCAAGCCCACAGGGCTTTCGAATGGCGTATCCCTGGCCTGGGCACCAGCATAATGCACAGCACTCCTTGCCTGGGGACAAACATGTATTCCAGGCCTTCGAGAACAAGAAGGAAACCTTTAGCTAATGTGTAAAGGGCTCTGAACGTCTCTGATTACTCAAGACACTGAGTTGGCCATTTCTTTCTTGAAAAATCTGCAAGCTTGTGTGCCCAGAGCTGGACAGCAAGAATGTCAAGGGTGAAGGAAGACACATGGGAACCTCGTGACATGAAGAGACAGATCCCATCTGGGGGGCACTGCATTGTGCCCAGATGTTACCAGGTGGGGATGTGGGCTCAGCCTTGGCAGACCTTCCTGTTTTTCAAGAAAGGCAAGAAATCTAGGCTTTTTTGTGTGTGAAAGGCATCACACAAAAATTTTATAAATGTTTCTTGAATTTTATAAATGTTAGCAAGTAATTATCTGTTTGCTGCTGCTGCTAAGTCGCTTCAGTCGTGTCTGACTCTGTGCGACCCCATAGACATCAGCCCACCAGGCTCCCCTGTCCCTGGGATTCTCCAGGCAAGAACACTGGAGTGGGTTGCCATTTCCTTCTCCAATGCATGAAAGCGAAAAGTGAAAGTGAAGTTGCTCAGTCGTGTCTGACTCTTCGCGACCCCAAGGACCACAGCCTACCAGGCTCCTCTGTCCATGGGATTTTCCAGGCAAGAGTACTGGAGTGGGTTGCCATTGCCTTCTCCAAATTATCTGTTTAAACGTGATGTGAACCAAACAAAACGTATCTACAGGCTGCCAGTCAGCATGCTCTGAGTTGATTTCCAAGGTTGTTTCATGTTTGGTGACTAACTCAGTGGGTTCAGAAATATTTTGGTTTGACTCTTCATCCAGTCAACAAATGTTTATTGAGTATCTGCATGTACCAAGCATTGTTCTAGAGCTGCCACTTGGTATTGACTTGTTCAAATGACCGACACCAAAAGAGATAGAGATTAGGGGTGGGCGAGTGTGTGGGTGGACAAAGGATGGATGGATGGATAGACAGATAGATCAATCTCATCATTGAGAGATACATGCTAGAATATTACAGATAAAATAATATGATGTTTGGGAATTACTTCAGAATAAGATGAGGAGTTGGATGAGGGTTTAGGTGAATCAAGATTGGCCATGTGATGGAATTGTTGACGTTGAGTGATGGTGCTATCCGGAAGCCCCTTATACGCTTCTGTTTTCTTTTAAATGTGATTGGAGATTTCCCATACTAAAAATACTTGGGTTTTTATTTATTTATTTCTGGCTGTGCTGGGTCCCCGTTGCTGCTCGTGGGCTTTCCCTAGTTTAGACAAACGGGGGCTACTCTTCATTGCGGTGCACGGGCTTTTCATTGTGATATCTTTTGTTGCAGAGCCCAGGCTCTAGGGTGCAGGCTGCAGTAGTTGTGGTGCTCGGGCTTAGTTGCTCTGCGGCATGTGGACTCCTGGACTAGGGATCAAACCCGTGTCCTCCGCATGAGCAGGCAGATTCTCAACCACTGAACCACGATGGAAGTCCAAAATATTTGTTTTAATGTACTTATCAGAAAAGCACTCTAAAAGATACACAGGTAAAATAGCATCACGTCTGGGACTTGGTTTAAAATATGCAGCTAAAGTTTTTTACAAGTCAGGGTATAGATATGCTATGGTCTGAATGTCTGTGGTCCACTCCCCCCACCCCCTGGGAAGTTCACATGTTGGAATCCTAACATGAAATGTAACGGTGTTAGAATGCTTAGCCTTTGGGAAGTGATTAGGTCATGAAGGTGGAGCCCCCCATGAATAGGATTAGTGCCCTTATTAAAACTCCAGAGAGCTTCCCAGCCCTCTGCTAAGGAGTCTGCCACCCTGAAGAGGGCCCTCAGCCAACCATGCAGGCACCCTGATCTACCAGTGTCCAGAACTGTGAGAGAGAAATTGCTGTTGTTTATAAGCTCCCCAGTCTGTGGTATTTTGTTATTATAGCAGCCTGTACGGACTAAGACAAGATGAAACATGTTGCAGCGTGTAGATAATTGGTATAATTGGGTGATGGGTATATGGAGATTAATTAAACTGGACTATTTAACTTGTATTTGAAATTTTCTACAATTAAAAAAATGTTTACAGGGATAAAGAAGTGGGGGCCTCTTGTTTCTTGGTACTGTTGGAAGGATGGAGTCACGCAGTGGGTGCGTATGTGAACTTCCCACAGCTTCCCACAATTTGGTTGTATTAACAGCAAAGGAACAGATAATCTTCAACAAGTGACGTCACAGTCTGAGCTTGCTGTGGTGAGGTTGGAAGCACAGGCTTTTTGTGGGCTCAGCCTGCAGGTTGAGAACAGATTTCTCAACCTGCTAAAATATTACAGATAAATAATATAATGTCTGGGAATTACTTCAAAACAGTATGAGAACCTGCAGGATGGTTTCCCTGCAGGGTGGTCTGCCTCCCCGGTATCCTGCTGGGAGGCAGAATAGCACAATGCTCAGAGAGTCTGGAATCCACCTCCCTAGGTCCAAGTGTTAGCACTACCGCTTTCTAGCTCTGTGGCCTGGGACATGTTTCTGAGCCTCTGTCTCCTCCAAGCCTCAGTTCCCTCTTCTGTTAAATGTGAAGATTGAACTAGTAATTTCATGTAAAGTACTCAGCACAATACTTGGCATGTGGCATTTATTTATTATCATTATTGATGCTTTTGTTCTTACTATGTTGTTGCTGCTCTTAAATATTCTAAAAGCAGAACAAACTTTCTGAGATGGATGGAAGAAAATAATTGGGGAAAGAGGCTAAAATAACTCAGAAAAAGAGGTACCTTCTGTCAGCTGATCCACCCGTAGAAGTCCATTTGTGAGCTGCTGGAATCAATTTCCTGCATGAGAGGTGCAAAAGAAGTACAAGAAAAATGCAACTTCCTGATTATATCCTTTCTCCACAGAATGAGGTAGAACTCGGGGAGCTGCTTCTGTCACTGAATTATCTCCCGAGTGCTGGGAGGCTGAATGTTGACGTCATTCGAGCCAAGCAACTTCTTCAGACAGATGTGAGCCAAGGTTCAGGTACAGTGTGGCCCCTCCTTCTGCCATTGCTTTAACAAGGCGTCTATGTTTGTTTGACACAAGGGACCTGATTTCCTTTTTCTGCATCCTGGATGCTGTTAATTAATAGGACTTTCTGAGGATAAAATAGTATCCAGATCTAGTCTGTTAGTTCAAGAGATAAAATAAATGATCAGATATCTCTTGGGATGAGGCAGGTAAATGATACCATTCCATTTGAAGTGGGGGTTTGATCGAGACCAGGTGTGATAACTGTTGAACTCTAGATCCTCCTTGTACACATGCACCCTGGAGGAAGTTACTTGCCTGTCCAGATGCTATGCTTCCCTGGTAGCTCAACTGATAAAGAATCTGCCTGCAATGCAGCAGACCCTGGTTCGATTCCTGGGTCGGGAAGATTCCCTGGAGAAGGGAATGGCTACCCACTCCAGGATTCTGGCCTGGAGAATTCATTCCATGGACTGCATAGTCCACGGGGTTGCAAAGAGTGGTTCATGAGTGAGCCACGTTCACTTTCTGGATGCTATGCCTGCAGTGGAGACACCATGCTCCAGGTGGCGGTAGTGAGCACTGACGATGCTTTCTAGTCCGTGAGACCAGTGGACACCCTCTGAGGTTCTTTTTCTAGCTCATTTCAAATGTAGCATACATCTTTATAAATGCCAGCTCCGAAAACACTGCTGTATTTCAAATGTCTATAACACACCAATTTGAACGTGTCTTTTAATGAAATAGAACAGATTACATTCCCTCCTTATGTAGCTTTCCCATGACAGCAAAGGATATTATCTTGAAAGCAGTCATGGTTGCTGGGGTCTCTTCAGCTCAGTGGTGGAAATATAGTCTTTTCTAAGTGCAATAGCTAAAATAAATTACTTTTGCTATAAAGTGACAGCTGAATTTAGAAGACAACTTGTATTCTCAAAAACCACATATTAAAAACAGATTTTGAAGGGGCCAGTGGAGGGAATGGTATTAAAGCTGGAGAGTTTCAGATTCACCACAGTGGGAGAGTCAGTATGATAGGATGATTAAGAGCTCCTGAGTAAAACTGCCTGGAACCAAATCCTAGTTCTACTTCTTATAAATGATGTGGCCTTGGGGAAGTTACTTAACCTCTATAAACCTCAATTCTCCATCTGAAAAATTGAGATAACAGCATTTATCTCATTGGGTTGTTTATACAAACATAAAATTAGATAATGTACATGAATTTCTTTGTAAGCTGTAAAGTGATCTAAGAATAATAGTTATAATTCTGCCATCTCCATTTTCCCCTGTATGGGCTTTGGGCTCACTGACATGATGATGGGCTTCTAAGGCCAGAAAAACTAGGACAGGCTCTGGGTCTAGCTATTCTTTCACTAGCCTTATCTTAATGCAAATCATTTCCTATTTGAGTTCTCAGTTTCTTCATCTGTAAAATGAACACAATGCCTGACACATGCGGGGAGCTCAGTAAATCTTGCATGTCTAGAGAAAGAGAGAAAAGGGTGAGCAGAGAAGAAGCTGGATGGGAAAAAGAAAAAAATATGTGGATAGATGGGGAAATGGATGAATGAAAGAAGGAGTGGAAACCTGGAATGGATGGACTGATGGAAGATGAAAGAATGGGTAGGTCACTGGGTCGAATGGTTGGAAAGTTAGGCGAATGGATGGATTGGGTTTCATGATCTCCAACACTCTATTCTCAGACCCATTTGTGAAAATTCAGCTGGTACATGGACTCAAGCTTGTGAAAACAAAGAAGACATCCTTCTTAAGAGGCACAATCGATCCCTTTTACAATGAATCCTTCAGCTTCAAAGTTCCCCAAGAAGAACTGGAAAATGCCAGCCTAGTGTTTACAGGTAGGTGGTGTTCCAGACATTGAGAACTACAGGTGAGACATATTCAACGTATTGTCCTAGGGATAGAAGGTGATCTCGAGAGGGTGATATTTAAGAACTTC
Source organism: Bos grunniens (assembly GCF_055505025.1). Taxonomy (NCBI): domain Eukaryota; kingdom Metazoa; phylum Chordata; class Mammalia; order Artiodactyla; family Bovidae; genus Bos; species Bos grunniens. Next base: position 26,038,628 of record NC_141189.1, read on the forward strand.
ATGTCTGGTATTTAGCTGCCTGGGTTTGAACTCACCATTTGTGAATTTGGAAAAGATTTATAGAACCACAAATTATAATCATTGCAAATGCGAATTTTGAAGCCAGATTTCCTGGCACTTCCACATAATTACTAAAGTCTTAGGCAAGTTACTTAGCCTCTCTGAGCTTCAGTTTCTGTCATCTACAAAATGTGGGCAATAATAGTACTTGTTTCATAGGTTTGTTGTGAAGATGAAGTGACTTATGACTTTGAGATAATCCTAAGTACTAGGAGAGCTTTGATGATATGATGATTCAAGTAGCTTATGGTCTAATAGGGAAACATAAGAAAATATGTTCACCTAACTCAGAGAGGAGGATTTTGAAAGGCTTCCCAGAGGACATGGCATTTAAGTAAAGACTTCAGGTGCCACACTCTGGCTGAATCTATTGTTTCCAAAGTATAATTTAATCTACTGTTTCCAGGATGTATTGGTTATCTATTGCTGCAAAATCACCCCAAACTTTAGTGGTTCAAAACAATCAATGTTTATTATCTCCTATTTGCTCTGGGTCAAGAATCCAGGCATAGCTTTGCTCAGTGCTTCTGGCTGAGGTTCTCTGACAGGGCTGCAGTTAATGTATTGGCTTGGGCTTCAGTCTCATCTGAAGGCTCACCTGAAGATCAGGTGGGGATCTGTTTTCAATCTTCTTAACATAGTTGTTGGCAGGATTCAGTTCCTTGCAGAACGTTGGCTTGGGGCCTCAGGTCCTTCTTGGATGTTGGCCAGTGACCTTGCCCAGTTACTTACCACATGGTCTGCTTCATAGCACAACTTACAGTGTGGCAACTGGCTTACAGTGGGCAAATGAGGGGGTAAGAGAGGATAAGCAAGAGGGAAGCTATAGTCCTTTTGTAACCTAGTCTTGGAAGTGACAACCTATCACTTTTGCCGTATTCCACTCATTAGAAGCAACTCACTAGGTCCAGCTCACATTCAAGAGGCAGGGATTGTACAAGGGTGTGGATACTGGGAGGTAAGGATCACTGAAGCCATTTAGAAGCTGCCCTCATCCACCACCACAACATAGATTTAATAGAGTAATGGTTACTAATCCTGTGTCCTTTTCACAGACTTCACCTGTATTATTGCTAATATTCGTCATAGTCCACCCTGTCAAGTCAACATCATCCTCATCAATTTACAGGGCAAGCAGCTGAGGCTTAAAACATGAGCAATCAACCCAGGGGCTCCAGCTGGTAGACAGGATTCAAGCTCTGGTCTTGCTGGCTCCTAAGATCAAGGGATCTGCATTTCTTCAAGCAGCAAGGTCATGATGGCATTAGGGATCTGACCTCATATTTTGAGGAGTCTCGATCCAGAGTAATTGGAAACCATCATCTGTTTAGATCCAGTCTAGAATCCTTGGCTTACAGTCTCCTGAGAAAGCAGGCTGTAACTGAAAAATCCTTGCATGCAGTCCTTCCACTGAACAACCTTATTGCCTCTCATCTACAAGACTGCAGATATTCCATGCTCCAAGACCCCTCCAGGCAGGCTGGTCTGGGGTTTGTCAAGACCTGTCACCCCGAGAGTCTGCATCCAATCAGGGCCGCCTGCCCTAGCAGAGGTCATGATTTCTGATAGAACCTGTGATGGCTTCTGTCCAGATTGAGTTACCAACAGACAGGGACCCCACTTTCCACAGTGTTTCAGGTCAAGACAGAAGACAGGGATTCCATCGACTCCTTAAAGGTGGCGAGCAGGCAGTGGGAGCCATATTGAACCAAGACTGGATCCAAGCATGGAATACGATTCCTCCCTCCCTCCTGAGAATAAAGGACCTATTGCATGTTTAGATCAGGAAGGGATTGGGGGAGTGGGGCATTGAGAGCCCATGTGGAAAGTCCTGACACTTTTATATTTTACTTAAAATTTTATGACCAAAGTATCACATGCTTGTGAGTGATACAACTGAAGGAAGTGTATGAATGGAGAATCAGAAGAACAGAGGGGTGCACTGCATAGCTTGGGTCCTTTGTGGCCTTGGGCAAGATCTGTGTGGTTCAGTTCTCTAATCTGTAAAACAGGGAAACCATACAAGGAGACCTCAAAGGACTATTACCTAGATTAAAAGAGATCCATTCATAATCACTGCTAAGCACTGTGTCAAGCGCAGAGCAAGCCCTCAGCCCTCAGGAAATCATACTCTCTTCCTCACTTCCTTCCAGGCCCTTCTCCCTGAAGTCACCACCTTTAACGCCCTGGTGTATCCCACTCCACACTTTTCTCCTTGTTCACACAAATGTCATCCACATACGGAAGAGTCAGTTCTTTTAAACAGTTATTCATTAATTCCGAAACTGTGTATTTAGCAATCCCTGCTCTCTTGTGAAAGTTTCTGGACCATTCTGTGGACATCATTCTGAAACTTGCTCCTGTTTCAGGAACAGTGAATGTGTTCAGTCCCTCCAGGTCAATGCAGATATGGATGGATCTAAGTCCTTATTTTTAATAACTACATCATATACCATCATGTGGCAGACTATGATAAAAAGCCAAGGAGCAGGGATGGAAGTGTGTGACAGAGCATCAGAGCCCGTGATAGGAACTCTGCAGGACCCTCCCCAGAGGACAGAAAATAATTGCATACAGTTCTGAGTTTATTTATTTATTTTTTCTTCTGTTTATTTGTTTGTTTATTTTACTTTACAATATTGTATTGGTTTTGCCATACATTGACTTGAGTTTATTTGTTTTTTGAGCTACTTTAGATCCCATATGTGAAGCCCATACGGCTGAAGTCTCAAACCATAGCGGCACTCCCATCCCCAACCTCAGCTCACACCCTGCATCCCTGTTTTGACACCCCCCACCCCCAGCTCCGGGGGGCTGTTGTCGTCTGTGGCCATCAGACAAGGCCTGTACTCTCCATTCGTGGAAGACCTGCATCTCTCCTTTAAAGGCCTTAGCTCAGGTTTTTCAGGTTAAAAGCCCATTGAAAATTTTCTTTGTAGAGTAGGAAGGATTGCAGACTTCTGTGTCCCCCTAAGCGAGGGAGCCAGTACTTTTGCCTAGAAAATCCCATGGACGGAGGAGCCTGGTAGGTTGCAGTCCATGGGGTCGCTAGAGTCCGACTCGACTGAGCGACTTCACTTTCACTTTTCACTTTCTTGCACTGGAGAAGGAAATGGCAACCCACTCCAGTGTTCTTGCCTGGAGAATCCCGGGGACGGGGAAGCCTGGTAGGCTGCCGTCTATGGGGTCGCACAGAGTTGGACATGACTGAAGTGACTTAGCAGCAGTAAGCGAGGGAGTCAAGCCTGGCTGCGCTTTGGAATCAGCTGGGAGTTTTCACCTGCTGCCAGTGGCCAGATCCCACCACAGAGACTCTGGTTCAGCTAGGTTAGCTGGGGTCCTGGGCTCTTTAGAAATATATGTATTTTAAGGCACCCCAGACATTCTAATGCTCAGTCAGGGTTCCGAACCACAGCTTTGAGTGAAAATCCCCGCTGGGGTGGCATTTGCAGAAAGACCACTGGCTGGAATAATAGAGAAATGTGGGTTGAGCTGGGAGCTATCTCAGCAAAACGGTGACTCTCCGGAATTCGAATCCAGGAGGTTCTAACTTGCTTTATTTATCAGCTGGGGAAAGAGCTGTCACCTCCAGGCTAAGGGTCTGAAACCCAGCCCATTAGCATGTTTCCAAACACTTCCTAACAAAGGGAAGCTTGATCTGCAATTTAAGCGTTTGCCGAGAATCCTGGTAAAAGCCTGTAATTAGCCGGTGGGCTGGGCTTTCTGAGCAGTTCGTTCCTGTGTGGGATGAGGTTCTTCAGCAGTTTTCAATCAGGTAATTTTTGCAGCTGAAGTTTAAAAGAAAAGAGAGGGGAAATGGCTTTTTGATTCCTGAGACAGCAGCGTGTGGTCCAGAGACCTTCTAGAAAGTAAAGTGGAGTTGGCCACTGAGGTTATTGGGCTGTTATTGGAAGTAGGAGCTAAAAAGAAAGGAAAGAAAAACAGAAATGTAGCTTGATAACAGCTCTTTGAAAAATTAAAAATAGAATTGCCATATGATCCAGCATTTCTGCTTCTGGGTATATGCCCAAAAGAATTGAAAGCAGAATTCAAGACATTTGCACACTCGTGTTCATAGCAGCCTTATTCACAACAGCTAAAAAGAGCAGAGGAGGAGGGGTGGGGGTTGAGGAGTGGCCAACCTAAGTGTCCACTCATGGGTGCATAAATGGATAAACAGAATGTGGTGTATACATACAGTGGCATGTTGCTCAGCCTTAAAACAAGGGAAACTGATACATGATCCAACATGAGTGAGCCTAGAGGTCATTATGCTAAGTAATAATGAAAGTGAAAGTGAAGTCGCTCAGTCGTGTCCGACTCTTAGCGACCCCATGGACTGCAGCCTACCAGGCTCCTCCGTCCATGGGATTTTCCAGGCAAGAGTACTCGAGTGGGTGCCATTGCTAAGTAATAAGCCAGATACAAAAGGACAAATACTGTATCATTCCCCTTATATGAGGTACTTAGAGTAATCAAACTGATAAGAGACAGAAAGCAGCATAGGTTATTAGGGGTGGAGGGGAGGGGAGAATGGAAAGTTAGTGTTTAATGGGTAGAGAATTTTAGTTTGGGAGCATGTAAAGATTCTGGAGATGGATGGTGTTGATGGCTGCACCATGTGGATTGTCTTAATGCCACTGTATACCTTGGGGCTTCCTGGATGGCTCAGCAGTGAAAAGTCCACCAGCAGTGCAGGAGATGTAGGAGACGCGAGTTCAATCCCTGGGTCAGGAAGAGCCCCTGGAGGAGGGCATGGCAACCCACTCCAGTATTCTTGCCTGCAGAATCCCATGGACGGAGGAGGCTGCTGGGCTGCAATCCATAGGGTTGCAAAGAGTCAGACTTGACTGAAACAACTGTGCGTGCACGCATACCTTAAAATGGTTACAATGGTAAATTTTATGTTACATGCATTTTACCACGATTTTAAAAAGCAAGAAGATAAGAAATGCAGCTTAAGCTCCATAGAACCCCAGGGTTTCCTGGTAGTTCCTGGAGGCTGAGGCCGGAGCCTCGCAGACTGTCCTCTCTAAGGGGTTTAGAACAGTGGTTAGGGGCCAGATCCTTGAGCAAGATTCCCAGGGTTCACTCTGTGATCTTGGCACTTTTCTCAGCTTCTCTTTGCCTCAGCTTCCTCATCTGTAAAATGGGGACAGTGGTCCTGACTTCAGTAGATTGTGGTCAAGCCCAAAATGAATTAATACATATGAAGGCTTAGAATGGTGCTTGGCTCAGAGAAAGTGCTCCTTAAGTACTGGCTACTATTATTACTACTAGACAGACACCAAATTTATGCAGCTAGATGCCATCTTAAAGCTTCTGAAAGAAGATGGGTTATTATATATAAATAAATACTTTGTTCTAGCCACTTTATCAGTTTGGACTCTGAGATTCTGTGCAAAGCTCAAAAAGGGAAGGAAGCACTTATTTTGTAGACTTACCTGGGTTGGGTATTTTCTCTTCCAATCACTCTCCTTCCTGGTGTCAGAAGAGGGCCATCTGTCTGCTTGGAGGTGAAGTTTTGGGGTGCTTGCTAGATTAGAAGTAGCTGAAGTTCATGTCCTGATCCTCTGGCCTGGCCTTCTGAAAAGCATTCAAAGCTCGACCTCATCTGGTGACTGTAGTCAAGAGGCAGTTAGCTTAGAAAAGGTTCCCAGCACCTGGGGGCAGCAGGAGTAGGGACCACTGCCTACAGGTGGCCTCTGATGCCGGAGCTGGGGGCGGGCAGGGTCCATCTCCCTGGGCCAGGAGCCAACTAGGCATCAGTCCCCACTGAATGACTTTTTTTGAGCAAATTCTGTGTGCTGTTGTTGTTCAGTTGGTATGTCATGTCCGACTCTTTGCGACCCCAGGGACTGCAGCACGCCAGGCTTCCCTGCCTTTCACTATCTCCCGGAGTTTGCTCAAATTCATGTCCATTGAATCGGTGATGCCATCCAACCATCTCATCCTCTGCTGCTAGATGCTCCTTACTCAGTAGACCACCAGACGTTCATGACACATGTTCTCACGGAGCTTACTTCTAGCAGAGGGACATTAATCAAATGCCACAGCAGTACAAACTCATTGTGAATTGGTCTGAGGGTTATGAGGCGGAGAGCAGGGCCTGTTGCAGAGTGCCTGAGCCAGTCTGGGGAGTGAGAGGAGGCAACGTGGGGGCTGGGAACTGTAGGGTGTAGGGAGGGAGGCGAGGTCAGGCAGGGCTGGAGGAGAAACCGAGTCTGACTTCACACTTCAGCCTGGTGCTCACGGGCTGCCAGGGGTCAGCAGGGAAGACCCGTGCCCTGCTGACCCCCCAACCCTGCTAGAGTTTCTCAAGGCAGCCGCTACAGGAATTGACCTGTGCATAGGCTTAGAAAGGGAGCCTTCAGTGATAACCAGCTCTGAGCAGCTGCACAGCACCCGGGAAGGGAAACCAGGCAATGACTGATACTCCTAGCTTTTTACCAACTCTCAGCGTCTGTAGTTAGAACTAGAAAACTTGGTGCCTCAAACTTTCACATGCACAGGCATCCACCAGGGGTTTGTTAAAATGCAGATTCTGACTCCGTCTGGGGTGGGGCCTGGGATTCTGTATTTCTGACAGCACCCAAGTGATGCAGATGCTGAGGTCTGCAGACCACACTTTGGGGAGCAGATACATAGAGACCCAGGAAGTGCTTTAGGGTGAGTGACCATCTTTCTGTCTGTGTTAGAAAGAATCACTCTCCAGCAGTGATCCTAACCTCTGCACATCATTAGATTTTCTAACCCCATCTGTACGTTAGTATTACATGGGGTCTTAAAAATATCCTGATGCCCAGGCCCAGAACAACTATATCAGCTGGAGCACCTGTATCTTGGATGGGGTGGGTGTATCTTTCAAAGCTCCCCACGTGGATCTCTTGTGCAGTCTGGACTGGCAAGCATTTGCCTTCCTGTTCTGCCTCCCTCCCCATCCCGCTGTCTGCTTGGAGGCCTCCCAGACCCCTCTCTGAGAGTGAGTTCCAAGGCACCTGGTCTGTTTTCCATAATTGCTTGGCTTTCTGCAGCTGTAGCATCAAATTGGTTAATTGAATCTGCTGGTGAGATGAGACGGGTAGAGAGGCGTGGAGGAGAATGAGAAGGGAGGTCTGGGGCACAGTGTGCCACCCTCTTGCCTGGAAAGACCTCAGAGTTGAATGGGCACCAGAGGACATGCTGGAAAAGTGTCAGGGTTTGGGACGTGGGGCAGTGGTTTTCCAGTGGAGGAGAGGAGGGCAAGCCAGCCTGAGAGGGGCATAGCCATTCTGTGAGAGCCAGAAACTCCCTTGAGATCGAGATGCCATGGATTTGTTCCAGGGTACAGATGTTCCCCAACATCTGGCCTTGGCCCACCTATGCTTTGCCTCCTCTCTGCAGCCTCCTGCATGCTCTGACTTCTCCCCTCCTGGACCTACTCACTGGGCAGCAGGCCCATCTCTGCCTCCTAGAGAGATGGTTGCTCAGAGTATGGATTAAAGTGTGCAATTTGGTTCAGATATCACCTTTACCACTCGGCAAGTGCGTGTGACCTTGGGCAATTGAGATCTCTCTTCTGAGCCTCAGGTTCCTCCTCTGTTTCTTCCAGTCTCAACAGTTCAGGTAAAAAGCTTTGGGCAGTGCTACTTGGGTGTTGCTCAATAAATACCGGATTGATTATGATGATGATGGTGAGATGGATGGATCTGCCATAGAGGAGGGGACCCTGGAATGACCCAGACTTGGGTTTGAACCTTGGCCCCACTGTGAACCAGCTGTGTGACTTCAAGAAAATTACCCCACCTCTTTGAATCCCAGCTTTCTCTTGTGTAAAATCCAGCATGTCATTCCTATTATGGGAATTAAACACAGGTCAGCTTGTGGACCTGTCCATCCAGAAATGACCACTTGGAAATTCATACCTGCTGTTCTAATCATTGCAAAGTGCATGAGAATCAAAACGCTGACACTTTTGAGGTTAGCCGCTCAGCCCAGCACCTGACTCCTCACCTACACACCAGCATCCCACATCTGCCAGAAGCTACAGTGTCCGGGAACCAGGGCTGGACACTAAAGCTGTGTGGACTCAGCGCCAGAACCAGGCCAGCTTGTGCTGCCTGCAGTGCCCTGGGGGTGGAAGCATGTGAGGAGCTGGCAGTGGGCACTTGGCTCCATCCAGACCCGGTCATGGGCAGTGAGCAGCAGAGTGGGGAAACTAGAGCCTCGGCTTTCTAGCCAGAGGGCCTTGAAAGTGGATCCCTGAGGGCCAGAGTGGGAAAGATGCAGAGAGGACGCAGCTCCAAAAGGGATCCAGTGAGCTTGTGTGTGAACTGCTAAACTCATCCTCAGGCTGTGCAGGAGTGGAAATGACCCCACACAGTGTATCAGAGACTGAGACCAGAACTGCAGGGTAGACCACCAGGCCCTGAGCTGGCCCCTGGGGGATGCACGTGACGGGCAGAGAGTAATAACACTGCAGAGGCTTTGAAAACTGACCAGTCACTGGAGTAACGGCACATGAAGGCAGGTTATAACTTGTGCTCTGAGCCTAACCTGTGATCAGCTGCCTGCTACAAGTAAAAAAGATCAACATATTCAGTAGAATTGGGACAACACCTATACTGTCATAAGATTTGAAATACCCAGGTTGCAATCCCATTTTACCTGATGTATGAAGACTGAGCAAAATTTGACACATTCCTAGAGTTAATATAATCAACAAACATTAACCACAAGATGACCCAGATATTGAAATTATCAAAGACATTAAAACAGCTATTATAACCATGCTTCAGAAAGTAAGGGTGAACCATCTTGAAAAGAAAGATAAGATAGAGAAGATCAACAGACCCGCAGATACAGGAATAGAAGGTATAAAAAAGAACCAAATGGAAAATTTAGAGCTGAAAAGTACAATAACTGAAATAAAATATTCATTGGACGGACTCAATAGCAGAATGGAAATAACAGAGGGAAGAGTTTGTGAACTTGAAGCGAGATCAGGAGAAATTAGGCAATCTGAACAACAGAGAATAAAAAATTCTCTGAGTGGTGGCAGGGGAGAGGGAAAGAATAGAAAAAAGACCTAAGGAGAAATATTAAAAAGTCTAATGTTCATGTCACATGGATCTCAGGAGAGAAGAGAAACAGTGGGGAGCATTGGGATGGGGGTGAGTGACTCCAGCTCAACAGAACCAGTACTGTCCTTCCCTTCCCAGAAAGCATCAACATGTCATGAGTAGACAGTATTACATGTGGACAAGGTCAGCTCGATCCAGCTTCACACTCTGTGTGACTGCAGGGAAGTTGCTTTACCTCTTCGAGCCTCAGTTTTCTTGTCTGAACAATGGGAACAGTAATATTTGAGGTTATTGTGAGCCTCCTATGTACTCGTTATCTCACTTATCTTTCAGCACCGTATAAGGTCTGATCTCTTTGATGGCTATTTTTCAGTTGGGGAAACTGAAGCTCAGAGAAGGGAAATGCGATGAGTTTAATCAACTGCAAAGACTGAGAGAGCATCCCCACAAGTTCTGTCTTCAATTCAGACACCCAGCTCAGGGATCCCCAGAAACACCTTCACTTCAGGCCGGTCGGCTACAAATTCACAAGCCCTGTGACCACACTCAGGTTTAATAATTTACCAGAATGACACACAGGACTCAGGAAAGCACTATTTATGACCACAGTTTTATGATAGCGAAAGGATGCAAATTAGAATCCGTCCACCAACTCGATGGACATGGGTTTGGGTAGACTCCGGGAGTTGGTGATGGACAGGGAGGCCTGGTGTGCTGCGGTTCATGGGGTCGCAAAGAGTCAGACGCGACTGAGCAACTGAACTGAACCGAGGAAAGGGACGCTCAGGGCAGAGTCCAGAGGGTCCTGTCATCCTCTTCCTGTGGAGTCATGGGTGGCAGTACCTCCTCCTGGACACAAGGGGGTGACAGTGTGCATACAGTATTGCCAACGAAGGAGCCTTTGATTAGAGTTTTAACTGGGGCTTGATCACACTCTGTCCAGTGGCCGACCTTCCATCTCCAGCACCACCTGGAGGTCCAACTTGTGCCTCAGTCATGATGGGTCTGAACTGAACTGAGTGACTGAAAGCTCCCATCATAAATCACATTGTTAGTCCCACGGCCAGAGCCCCCAGGCACACAAAGGCATGCCTGCCAGACATCCCAGGGTCTTGGAGATCACCTCCCGGGAGCCAAGGGCATAGACCAGACCTCGCTTTGGGTAAGTGAATTCTTCATTGCACAGCAAGTCACTAGTCACTTGTGCCAAGTCACCCAGCTGGTGAGTGGCTGAGCCAAGCTTCCCACTCAGTCTGTTTGGTTCCAACTGACTCTTCAGCATACACTTATGTGTGTATGAGTCACCTGGGGGAATCTTGTTAAAATGCAGATTCCCAACCAGTCTGAGATAGGACTTGAGCATCTATATTTCTAATACGTTGCATGGCACCAGTGCTGTTATGAGGACCACAGTTTGAATAGCAAGAAGACCCTCCTCTGTTCTCCCACGTTACTCCAATATATGGAGAAGCAGGAGGGGGCAGATCAAATAGAACCTGTAGGGCCAGAAGCTTGCGGCTTTTTCCAGGTGCTTTGCGATACTTTGGGGGGGTTTTGACTGGGAAGTGATAGGATTTGGATAATGTTCTAAAGTTTCATTCCAGCTGTTGAGTCGAGAATGGGCTGTCAGGGAGCTGGTAGGGGAGTGAGAAGTCCATGTGTGAGGCTGTATGCTGATGATCCAGGGGAGAGGTAAAGGTGGCTTGGGCCAGGGAGGTGGCAGAGGGGATTCAGAGAAATGACATGATAGGATGTAATTACGTTGGCAGAGACAACAAAACATACCAGTGGATTAGATGTAAAGGACAGTTCCCTATCTTGGCAAGGTACTTGACTCTGAACTAGGATTTCCTTGTTTGTAGATCTCAGCTGCCACCTCACAGGGTGATGCAGGGACAAAAGGAAATTGTGTTTGCCGCAGGCTTGGCACAGTGCTTGGTGGGGGTTCTGTGGATTGTGGCTTTGACCTTGCACGTGGGTAGAGGCCAAGTCATCAGGAGGTGGAGGCGGAGACCTGCTGTAGTGGGGCTCCCCTGGCAGAACATGGAGCCCCCAGCAGCACCCCCACCTCACCTCTCCTCCAGAGAGCTCCTTGAGGCTACCAGAGTCCACTCAGGGGGTAAAACTTGGCTGGATCTTAAACATTCATTTTGGGTTGCAGTGGCAGCCTTTGAAGACCAGGCCAGCTGCCCGAGTTCCTGGGGACCTTTATTCCACTTGCGTGGCTGTTTAATGATTTTGGTGCCTTTGGATGAAGCCTCATTCCAGACAAGTCCCCATGAGGGCCACCATCAGGGGGCTGGGGATTTATCCAGTTGTCCGTGTCCCTCAGGGCCTGAGAAAGGGGAGCCAGTGGAGGCCAGGTTCGGCCTTGCCTGTACCTCAGTGCTAGCTGCAAGCAGTCAGGCTCGGCAGCTGAGGCCAGCAACTGGGAGAGGGGGCTGGCTTGTGTGTGGAATAAAGGCAGAAATCGAGAGTATCCTTTCAGACATCCCTTCTGTCCGTTGCCTCATCCTGGCCCTGCCAACCCAGAGCTGCCAGTCAGCTGGAGAAGGCTTAACCTTTAAAATGTCAGGGCCTGCAGGGCACAAGCTGTAGTGTTACCTGTCTCTCTATATTTCAAGGATAGCCTTTGCTGTAGTGGTATTTCCAGAGCTATTTGCTGTGTCTTCAAAATCAGAAAACCAGATTCCAGAGTTTGGTTGCTGTATCACTTTTAAGTGATTTTGAGCTGCCATTCTTCATTTTCCAGATGCATATAGAAACTATCTTTGAGGTGTTCATTTCCCCCCCTGGTTTCTTATTTTAAATTTATTTTTTCCCCAGTTTTATTGGGAAGTAATTGACGTCCATCAGTGCGCATGTTTAAGACGTACAGCAGGATGGTTTGATTTACATATAAATTGTGAAACGATCACCACAATAGGCTTCTAACATCTATCATCTCCTACAGATACAATTTTATAAAAGAAAAAAATTTCCCCCTGTGATGAGAACTCTTAACTTTCCTGTGTATCATACTGTGTTAACTATAGTCATCATGTTGTACGTTACATGCCCAGTACTTATTTATCTTACAACTGGAAGTTTGTACCTTTTGACTGCCTTCTTCCTCACCCCTCTCCTCCCCACCCTGTTCATTCAGTTTTTAACAAGGATAATGACACATATCGCATCTCCTATATGCCAGGAGCTACTCCAACTGTTTTCACTTGAATTAACTTATTTAATCCTCAAGCAAACACTATGATGTGGGTGTCGTCATCAGGTTAGTGAGGAGACTGAGTGATAGATGAGCACCAGGTTCAAGACCCTGGAGCCAGCATTCAGACTCGGGTTGTCTCGATCCAGAGTCTGGGCTCGCCGCTGCCCAGTTCAGTTCAGTTCAGTCGCTCAGTCGTGTCCGACTCTTTGCGACCCCATGAATTGCAGCATGCCAGGCCTCCCTGTCCATCACCAACTCCCGGAGTTCACTCAAACTCATGTCCATCGAGTTGGTGATGCCATCCAGCCATCTCATCCTCTGACGTCCCCTTCTCCTCCTGTCCCCAATCCCTCCCAGCATCAGGGTCTTTTCCAATGAGTCAACTCTTTGCATGATGTGGCCAAAGTACTGGAGTTTCAGCTTTAGCATCAGTCCTTCCAAAGAACACCCAGGACTGATTTCCTTTAGGATGGACTGGTTGGATCTCCTTGCAGTCCAAGGGACTCTCAAGAGTCTTCTCCAACACCACAGTTCAAAAGCATCAATTCTTTGGCACTCAGCTTTCTTCACAGTCCAATTCTCACATCCATACATGACCACTGGAACAACCATAGCTTTGACTAGACGGACCTTTGTTGGCAAAGTAATGTCTATGCTTTTGAATATGCTATCTATGTTGGTCATAACTTTCCTTCCAAGGAGTAAGCGTCTTTTAATTTCATGGGTACAATCACCATCTGCAGTGATTTGGGATAGCCTCAAATATTTATCAAGCCCCTACTGTGCTGCAATGCTGTGCTTAGTTGCTAGAGAAATAACAGAAAGATAGAAATAATCCATCCTTTCATGGCTGGCATTCTAGTTGGGGTGAGATAAACAAAAAACAAACACACACCTAAAGAAGAGTAAAGGAAGGCAACAGAGGGGACCTGGAGCGTTACTTTATTATTATTTTTTTAATATTTATTTAGTTAGCTGAGCTGGATCTTAGTTGCAGCACACAGGATCTTTAGTTGTGACATGTGGGATCTAGTTCCGTGACCAGGAATTGAACCCAGACCCCCTGTTTTGGGAGCTACAGAGTCTTAGCCACCAGACCACCAGGGAAGCTGAGAGAGGACCAGCCCTGCAGAGATGGGAGAGAGGGACATGCTAGGCAGAAGAAATGGCATATGCAAAGGCCCTGAGGTAACAATGACCTTATTCAAAGAAAAGAAGGAAGGTAAAGTGACCAGAGCACATTAATGAGGGGAGTAACTCATGCAGTGAGGTCAGTGATAAGTAGGGGCCGTGGGAGGGGGCTTAGGGGATAAGTACTTACTGACCAGCTCCCGCATGCCCAAGATGGTGTAGCACTGGAGACACAGAGGTGAGCAAGGCAGATACGGCTCCTGCCTTCACGAAGGATGGGTGAGCTGATGTGAGTGGAGGACACTTAGCACACAGCAGATGCACAGTGGGTGTAATTTTCTTTCCCTGCTTGTAAGTTGACATGAAAACTGCCTCCCTGGGTGTCTGCCTGACCCCCACCCCCTGCATTAAATCAGGACAGAATGTAGTTGACTTATAATGGCAATTATGTCTAGAGATGGCCTTAGGCAAGGACATCATTTACCAGGGAAAAAAAAGCACACAAGTTGGTGAAGAATAGGCAGAGTGGGTGGAAAGGCTCAGCCTTCCCTCTGTCTACAGGAGCTGGTGTCTACACTGGCTGGAGAAGGGGAGGAGCAGGGTGCGGAGGGGTGTCTTTGGGGCTTAACTCTCAGCCACTCCCTTTAGGATCCCAAGTTACAGAGATCCAGGAAGGGTGTCCATTGGCTTGGTGCCAAAGATCCCATTATGTGTCTGCTTTCAGATTTTATTCTGCCTCATTTTGTTGGGGCTGGAGAAGCAGAGGAGAGACATCCTGTGGATGATTCATGGGTGGGGTTCTCTTCCATCCTTGTTCAGGGTCACGTTGACTTCTCAGTGGCCCCTTTGGTACAGAGGGGCCAAGATGCTTAAGAAATGCATGGACAACCACGTGATAAAATGAGGGTCCCTAGCCTCATTACAAGAAAAGTGAAACTGAAAGTCACTCAGTCATGTCCAACTCTTTGTGACCCCATGGACTATAGAGTCCATGGAATTCTCCAGGCCAGGATACAGGAGTGGGTAGCCTTTCCCTTCTCCCAGGGATCTTCCCAACCCAGGGATTGAACCCAGGTCTCCTGCATTACAGGCGGATTCTTTATCAGCTGAGCCACAAGGGAAGCCCAAGAATTGTCCCTAAAAGGCCAAAGTGTCCCTAAGGCGTTTGAAGATGGGGCAGGTCATTCTCCAGTGATCTGGAGTGTGACTGAGTGTGACTTGGAAAAGAATTCATGGAAGGGATAATGCAAGGGGCCAGAGTTCAGTTGTGGCTCTTCTCCGCACTAATCATTAGGCTTGGGCTTCCCAGGTGGCTCAGTGGTGAAGAATTCACCTGCCAATGCAGGAGCCACAGGAGACATGGGTTTGATCCCTGGATTGGGAATATCCCCTGGAGCAGGGCATGGCAACCCACTGTGGTATTCTTGCCTGGGAAATCCCCATGAACAGAGGAGCCTGGCGGGCTACAGGCCATGGGATTGCAAAGAATCGGACATGACTGAGCATGCACACATCAAGGCTTACTGTGCTCCAGGCACTGTCCCAAGTGCTCTCTCAGTTGGTCTTCACAACAACCAAATGAGGAAGGTACTGGTATTATCCACATTTTACAGAGGAGGAAACTGAAGCTTGGAGAGCTCAAGTAACCTTCTCAAAAGGCACCGTTATTACTTAAGGGTAACAACTGCAGTAGATCAGCCGCCAAGATTTTGTGGTCCTTATTTCTTGCTTGCAAGTCCTTTGTGGGTCTTTTCCCCTGTGGCCTTCCATGCAATGATTCAGCAACCCAGACTCCTTCCATCTTGTGGCTCTGCCATCTTCTCAGGCCTTAGAGAGTTTCATCTCCAGCTGGTGATTGGGAGAGAGAGAGTTGAGGATTGAGCTTTGTGTGGGAAGTTTTTATGAGGCGGACCTTGAAGTTACGATTATCACTTCCGCTTCCACCCAGACTCTTTTGGCTACAGCTCCCTGCAGAGGAGGCTGGAAAATGTAGTCCAGTTGCGTGTCCAGGAAGAAAAGGCTTTGGAGACCACACGGCTATCTCTGCCACAGGCAACCAAGAGGCAAACAACAGAGCAAGCCAGACCCTGAACCAGCTTGCTCCTCTGCCTCCCTAAGCCACGTGTTACTTCTGGGTTCATGGTCAGTGTCAGCAGGAGATCCCATACCACCAAGTTCCAGGTTTGGGGAATTCAGCCTAACAAGAGCAGTTCTTGCACTGAATTCACCAAATACATTTTGTCTGGCTAGCCCTGGGCACCTACTGACTTAGAAAAGCAGTTAGACTGCTGGTTCTCAGCTGAGCTAATTTTTGTCACTGAGGGGACATCTGGCGCTGTCCAGAGGCAGTTTTGGTGGTCACAACTTGGGGGAAGCTATTGGCATCTAGGAGGCAGAGGCCATGGATTCTGCTCAACATCCTACAGTGCACAGAACAGAGGAGGAGATCAGGGGTGCTGAGGTTGGGACACGCTGAGCAGAGGTCAGTGACTCTGCTGGTCTCCTTGGGGTTTGTGGGTGGGGCTGTGGCCTCCAGGAACTGTGAAGGGCAGGTTGGCACGGACTCGGAGCTGGTCCGCTCCTGTAATGCACCTGTTTGGGGCGTGTTTCTTCTCCTTATGGCATTGTGGCCTCTCATCATTCTTCAAGGTTTTGCTTTAGCCATCTGAGTGTGAAGAGTTCCTCGGCAGAGCATGTTGGCTGAATTTGTGCTCATCTGTGTAATTGCAAACGGCTTTCCTGTTTCTGCCCATCAACATTGGGTCAGATAGAAATATCTCACTCTGCCAACAAGCCCCATGTCACAGGTGGTGTGGCCTGACTCAGTGGGAGGCGGGGCCGGGTGACCCTTCTGGGACGATGAGTGCAGTACTTTTCACTCTGGTCTCTACTCCACCCCACCTTGTGGTTTATGGGTCCCTGTCACCCTCATGTGGTGATGGGACAGGGTCACACAGGATATGGAATGTTGTTAGTTGTTGTTCAGTCACTAAGTACAACTCATTGCGACCCCATGGACTGCAGTATGCCAGGCTCCTTTATATCCTGGAGTTTGCTCAAAGTCATGTCTGTTGAGTCAGTGATGCTATCTAACCGTCTCATCTTCTGCTGCCCGCTTCTCCTTTTGTCTTCAGTCTTTCCCAACATCAGGGTCTTTTCCAGTGAATTAGCTCTTCGTATCAGGTGGCCAAAGTATTAGAGCTTCAGCTTCAGCATTAATCCTTCCAATGAACATTCAGAGTTGATTTCTTTTAGGATTGACTGATTTGATCTCTGTGCAGTCCAAGGAACTCTCCAGAGGCTTCTCCAGCATCACAATTCAAAAGCATCAATTCTTCAGCACTCAGCCTTCTTTATGGTCCAACTCTTACACCCATACATGACTACTGGAAAAACCATAGCTTTGACTACACAGACCTTTGTCGGTAAGGTGATGTCTCTGCTTTTTAATACACTGTCTAGGTTTTTCATAGCTTTCCTTCCAAGTACCAAGCCTCTTTTAATTTCATGGCTACAGCCACCATCTGCAGGGGTTTTGGAGCCCAAGAAAAGAAACTCTGTCACTGCTTCCGCTTTTCCCCCTTCTATTTGCCATGAAGTGATGGGACCAGAGGTCATGATCTTGGTTTTTTGGATGTTGAGTTTCAAACCAGCTTTTTCACTCTCTTCTTTCACCCTCATCAAGAAGCTGTTTAGTTCCTCTTCACTTTCTGCCATTAGAGTGCTTTTATTTGCATATCTGAGGTTGTTGATACGGCTCCAGGAAATCTTGATTCCAGCTTGTAATTCATCCAACCTAGCATTTCTTATGATGTACTCTGCATATAAGTTGAATAAGCAGGGTAGCAATATACAGTGTCTTAACTCCTTTCCCAATTCTGAACCAGTCACTTGTTCTGTATCTGGTTCTAACTGTTGCTTCTTGTCCTACATACAGGTTTCTCAGGAGGCAGGTAAGGTGTCTGGTATTCCCATCTCTTTAAGAATTTTCCACAGTTTGTTATGATCCACACAGTCAAAGGCTTTAGTATGGTCAATAAAGCAGAAGTAGCTATTTCTGGAAATCGCTGCTTTCTCCATGATCCAATGAATGTTGGCAATTTGATCTCTGGTTCCCCTGCCTTTTCTAAACCCAGCTTGTACATCTGGAAGTTCTCTATTCATATACTGTTTTAGCCCAGCTTGAAGGATTTTGAGCAAACCTTGCTAGCATGTGAAATGAGCACAGTTGTATGGTAGTCTGGACTTTCTTTGGGATTGGAATGAAAACTGACCTTTTCCAGTCCTTTGGCATTGCTGAGTTTTCTAAATTTGCTGACATATTAACTAGAGCACTTTAACAGCATCATCTTTTAGGATTTGAAATAGTTCAGCTGGAATTCTGTCACCTCCAATAGCTTTGTTCGTCATAATGCTTCCTAAGGCCCACTTGACTTCACACTCCAGGATGTCTGGCTCTAGGTGAGTGACCACACCATTGTGATTATCTGGGGACTGGAAGAAACACAAGCTGGAATCAAGATTGCCGGGAGAAATAGCAATAACCTCATATATGCAGATGACATCACCCTCATGGCAGAAAGTGAAGAGGAACTAAAAAGCCTCTTGATGAAGGTGAAAGTGGAGAGTGAAAAAGTTGGCTTAAAGCTCAACATTCAGAAAACGAAGATCATGGCATCCGGTCCCATCACTTCATGGGAAAAAGATGGGGAAACAGTGGAAACAGTATCAGACTTTATTTTTCTGGGCTCCAAAATCACTGCAGATGGTGACTGCAGCCATGAAATTAAAAGATGCTTACTCCTTGGAAGGAAAGTTATGACCAACCTAGATAGCATATTCAAAAGCAGAGACATTACTTTGCCAACAAAGGTTCATCTAGTCAAGGCTATGGTTTTTCCTGTGGTCATGTATGGATGTGAGAGTTGGACTGTGAAGAAGGCTGAGTGCCGAAGAATTGATGCTTTTGAACTGTGGTGTTGGAGAAGACTCTTGAGAGTCCCTTGGACTGTAAGGAGATTCAACCAGTCCATTCTGAAGGAGATCAGCCCTGGGATTTCTTTGGAAGGAATGATGCTAAAGCTGAAACTCCAGTACTTTGGCCACCTCATGCAAAGAGTTGACTCATTGGAAAAGACCCTGATGCTGGGAGAGATTGGGGGCAGGAGGAGAAGGGGACAACAGAGGATGAGATGGCTGGATGGCATCACTGACTCGATGGACATGAGTCTGAGTGAACTCCGGGAGTTGGTGATGGACAGGGAGGCCTGGCGTGCTGCAATTCATGGGGTCGCAAAGAGTCGGACACGACTGAGCGACTGAACTGAACTGAACTGAAGACCTTTATTGCATAGTTCTTCTGTGTATTCCTGCCACCTCTTCTTAATCTCTTCTGCTTCTGCTAGGTCCTTATCATTTCTGTCCTTTATCATGCCCATCCTTACATGAAATACTCCCTTGAAAGCTCCAATTTTCTTGAAAAGATCTCTAGTCTTTCCCATTCTATTGTTTTCCTGTATTTCTTTGCATCATTCATTTAAGAAGGCCTTCTTATCCCTTCTTTCTTGTCTCTGAAACTCTGCATTCATTTGGGTATATCTTTCCCTTTCTCCCTTGCCAATACAGGGGTTTTTTTATGTAGTTATTATATGTATGTATAAATGTATATACATATATGTATGTATAATACATATGTGTATATAATACAAACATACAGGAGACAGTAGAATAAAAATCTCTCAGTCCCCCCACTTAAAGGTCACAACTCTTAACAATTTACTGTAGCCTTCTTTCCAGGAATGTGTGCACCTGTGTGTGTGTGTGTGTGTGTGTGTGATATGTGTGCACATATGTGTGTATAGATCTCCATCCTCTGTTGTTAACATCCAGAATATATAAATATATTTTTCTGCAACTTGCTCTTTGCACATAATATATCTTGGACATTTTCCATATTAATGTATATATTCATTCAGCAAATATTCATGGAGTCGCTCTTGTGAGCCAGGTGCTGTACTTGCAGCAATGAACAAACTGGACAAAAATCCAAGTTTCACCAGGTGAATGCTCCAATGTTGTAAACCAAACAGGCAGTAAACAAAATGGCTGAATTATGCCAAGTAGGAATGATGTTAAACGCTAGGGAGAAAACTTGATATACTTAAAATGGATGGGTTTTATTCTACGTAGGTAATTTTTTTGAATGAAACAAGTGGCTGTGATTTTAATTTGCAGTTCCCCAGTGATTCGTGGTGTGGATCAGCTTTTCATGTGGAAGGAGGAAGACACTGAAGGCATGGGTGTGCTCTGTGGTCAGTGGTCCAAAGTCGACCTGAATTTTGTTTGGTGGTGTGAGTGGACAGATCCCCAGGGGGTTCGACCCCTCAGTTCAGGCGCAGGACAGTGTTTCTGGCAGAGTGTGGTCTGGTTACTGTGGTCTTTGGGACAAGCTGGCAGGACCCACTGCGGGCGCGTCACCGCCTCCCCAGGGAGTCTTGTCCTGCTCCCGTCTGTCCCCAGTGAGTTACCACACTGCCTTCCTGCTGCAGGATCCAGAGGCCCTGTGACCAGCCTACGAACCACATGGTCATACAGACCTGGAAGTTGATATTTCTGTGCTATAAAGAAGCAAGTAAAGGCTATGAAATATAAAAGTAGGACAGTTGAGCTGTTTACGTGTTTGGGGTTTTTTTTTTTCAATTCTTTCATTAATTTTTGAATTTATTTGGCTGTACCAGGTCTTAGTTAGTTCCCTGACCAGGGATCAAACCTAGGCTCCCTGCATCGGGAGCATGGAGTCTTAGCCACTGGACCACCAGGAAAGTCCCTGGTTTTTTTTTTTTTAATCTCAACATTTTATTAAGAAACTTATTTATTTAAGTTTATTAAAATTTTTATTAAATTTTTTATTTATTAAAATTTATTTAAATTTATTAAATTTAAATTTATTTAAATTTATTAAAATTTTTTTAATTTATTTAAAAATTTATTTTAAAATTTATTTAAATTTATTAAAATTTTTGAAAGAATGTTTCAGTCAACATCCATATTCCCACCACCTAGATTTCTGTTTGCTTTATCATCACATATCTCCATCTCTGTCTCTTAATTCATTTTCTTTCATGCATTTCAAGGTCACTTGTAGATGTTAGTCCCATTTCTTGTTTTTTAAAATTGACTTTTTGTTGCAGTGTAATATACATATAGAAAAAGTGCATCAGTCTTAAGCATACATTTCATGAATTTTTATAAAATGAACACACCCCATGTGACTGGCACTCAGATCAAGAAAGAGAATGTTCCCAGAAATTTTCCTGGGCCCCTTTCAGTTACTGCTTTCTCCCCTAGGGGAACCACTGTGATGACTTCTCTTATCATACATTCATTTTGCTTCTTTTTGACCTTTATGGAAATGGAATCACCACTTCTTTCACTTGACATTATCCTTATGAAATTTATTCATATAATTATGTGTACTTGTAGTTTTTCATCACATTTTTAATATAGTATTTCTGTGTATGCTGCTGCTACTGCTGCTAAGTTGCTTCAGTCATGTCCGACTCTGTGCGACCCCATAGACGGAAGCCCACCAGGCTCCCCCATCCCTGGGATTCTCCAGGCAAGAACACTGGAGTAGGTTGCCATTTCCTTCTCCAATGCATGAAAGTGAAAAGTGAAAGGGAAGTCGCTCAGTCGTGTCTGACTCTTATCGACCCCACGGACTGCAGCCTACCAGGCTCCTCCGCCCATGGGATTTTCCAGGCAAGAGTATTGGAGTGGGGTGCCATTGCCTTCTCTGATTTGTGTATAACTATACAACAATTTATGTATCTATTCTAAAAGTAGAGTGATATTTAAACGTACTAGAATGTGCCCTTAAGACTTCCCTAGTGGTTCAGTGGTTAAGACTGTGCTTCCAATGTAGGGGGAGTGTGTTCAATCCCTGGTCAGAAAACTTAAGATCCCACATGCCAGGGTGTGGCAAAAAAAAAGGAATGTGCCCATTCAAATTAGTGTCATGGCTTTCAAAGCATAATTTGGGATGTTGTAAGTGCCAAGAGAAGTTGAGTAGAGACCCAGGAGGTCATCAGGACCTGAGTTCATCCCCAGCTCTACCACTGTCATGCTGGCTGGATCCAACCTGGGCCTCTACCTGTCACTAGGATTTGATACCTTGTCTTGCTCTAGGATTCAAGACACAAGCTGCGTTGACCCACATTGCAGGTTAAGGAAGAGTGCCTGGTGGGAAATAAGAAAAATTATATAGGACAAGGGACTGATTCAGTAGATCTATGATGGGGCCTGGGAACTTGCATTTTTAACAGGCTCCAGGTGATGATGAAGCTGCTGGTCTGGGGACCGTACTTTGAGCATCACTGTCTCATATAGATCAGGGATGGGCAAATCACAGCCCCTGGGTCAAATCTGGCCCACTTCCTGTTTTTATTAATAAAGTTTTATTGGAACACAGTGAAAACAAAAATCTGTCTTTCCCTACTCACAACATTTCTGACACCAAACATGGGATTTTTTTTTCCCAGTTCAGCTCCCAATCCAATGGATATTTTGATCTGCTTCTAATGCAGAGTGTCTAACCTGACCACACATGAGAATCCTCTGGGGAGCAGTTCTAGAACACTGGCATCCAGTCTCCCACCCCTGAACCAGTCAACAAAATTTCTTGGGGTGAGGCCCAGGCGCTGGTCTCTTTAAAAGTCTTCCAAGTGATTATCATGTTCATGGTATTTCTCCTTTATTTCCTCAATTATTTTAGAAGACAAGGGGCATCTTCTAAAGCTTTAACAGGTGTCTCGTAACTAGCTCAGAAGACAGTTTGCTGTGAACATTTTCTCCCAAAGCAGGGCCAGCATCTCTGAGACAGATGTACAAAGATGATCCTCATTCAGATGTGTAAGTTTTGGTTCTTCATGTAAAAACAAGCACATTACATTATAGTCACACTTTTAAATGCTTCCTCCTAGACGGTGTGATTCACACACAGATCAGAATGTGATTCTCCAACCCATATGTTGTCCCTGTAAATGCAGGCTCCACGTGGCTCAGTTTCCACATAGGCATGAAGAAGTGGTCCGGCCGTGGTCTGAAGGAATTGTCAAACAAATCTCAACCTTGACTTCTTTCTCTTGGGAAAGGAGGACGATCTGATTCATAGGCCACGGCGACATTCTCAGCAGCACCTTCCCCCTTCACCCCAATTTCCTCTTTCCCTGAATTTACTCTGAAATTTCTTCTCTGCTTAGCTCCCAAACCCTCCTGAGCTCAATGAGGTGGCTTCTCTCCCTCCATCTCCCCTCCCACCTCTCTTTCCCTGCAGATCTTTGTAGCTTCTTGGGTCTCAGTGACTTTCCTTTGATGTCGATGGATTCAGTCTTAAAGAAAGGAAACCCCAAACACATGCTTTTCCCTTAAGGCAGAGTTTCTTAACCCCTGCACTTGATGTTTTGGGCCAGCTTCTGGCCACAGTTCTTTGCTAGGGGGTTGTCCTTTGCATTGTATGATGGTTAGGAGCACCCCTGCCTTCTGCCCTCTAGATGCCAGTGGCTACCCCTCACCCCTACTTGTGACAACCAGTTGTCTCTTGACAGTGCCAAATTTGGGGGACAGAATTGGCCTCAGCTGAGAACCGCTGCATTAAAGGAATCCAACACTTTAAGCCAGCGTCGCCTGCACACCTGGGCAAGAGGAGCCTCTCTCCTAGGCCTTGTACTTTAAATGGGGTGACAGGTCTGAAGGCAAGGAGTCTAGGGAGTCCAGGAGGTGTCCCCACCTGCTGTCCACATCTCCCTTTCTAGATCACTTCAGAGGACTGGTATCCCAGAATTTTCCACCCACATGACCCAAGCCTGCTTAAGGCTTTCTCCAGGTCCATCTTCTGGGAGGCAGGCCATGATGCCAGTGTGTGACCTCTAGACCCGAGCAGATAATAATAGTCCTCTCCTTATAACTAGAGTTGTGTGGACAAAGTAATTTAGTGTATCGATAGTCTGTAGAACAGGGTTAGCCCATGATAAGCTCTATATAAGCGTTAACTGCTATTATTATACTTTTCAGTAGTCCCTAAACATGAGACAACTTCCTTGGCTGCTGTGCTGCTGAAGAAGCAGCCATCCATTCAGATGTTGGAGATGAACCTGGCCCTGCTGGGCCTCAGAGAGGTGGTGTGAAGGTCTCCAACCAGGCACCATCATGAGGAGATTTAGGGCCGTTCTGACTCTCAGCTCCTCTGGCCTTGACATGCTGGCTGGAGGGCCTGTCGTGAATGTTTTCACTCCTCATCTTGTGTTTGTCTTGTGTCAGGGTCCGTGGAAGGGAGGAATGGGTGAGACGTCTCTTCTTTCTGAGATGGGAGGAGACGAAATGAGCTTTGAGTTTCACTTCCCTCTGTGCCCATGCTGCCTGTGTGACCTTGGACATTCAACCTCCTAAGCCCTGTGAGCCTCTAATTCCCCATCTGTAAGACGGGGGTATAAATAGCATCTTCCCTAACAGGATGGTGGTGTTAAGTCAGAAATGTCGATAAGGTATTGATATTTATTCAGTGCCTAGTAAAAAGAAGTCAGGATTCAGCATTGCTGATTTTAAATTATGTAATACTGTTATCTAAATTGTCACGATGACTGTTAGAAGGGAAAACATGGAGAAAAAGTTCTGTCCGAGCAGCTGCTGTGAATCACAGAATGAGCCAGGAAAGGGTAAAAAACGTCATCCTTAAGTCATGGATGAAATGTCTTCGAACCAAAGACATCTCAAAGCTGAAAGGGACCTTAAATCCCCACTTATTGTGTAAATGGAGAAACCAAGGCTCCAGAAAAGAATGATCTACCTGGTTTTAAAGAAAAACCTGAAACAGCTTCTAGGTCTCAGGGAGAAGAAAAAAGAGGTATTTGCAGGCTGTTGGTTCCAGGCTCACTTCCAATCCCAAACTCTGTGGTTGCTCAGGCCCCTTATACCAAATGGTGGGTACGCTCAGCCTCCACGTCCACAAACGCAGGAGACCAACTAAAGTTTGAGGAGGTTTTGCAGAAGTTGAATGCGTACCACATTTGTGGGGTGTCAGTGCTGACCCGTGGGGAGGGGGAAGGAGAGGAAGCAGGGACATGTAGACTGCTTTGGGTTCCCCCAAGAGCTAAGTCATATCAGCCTGATGAAGCGTGAGGATCCCTCCCCAGTGAAGAGTTTGGGAGGACTGTGGAACAGCGAGGATGGGTTTTGGTCACTTAGTGCAGTTTTTTTTAAAACAGGGGAGCAGCTCCACTCAGCACCCAAGAGGTAGCTTTCAGGTAACAGTGACAAGGTGGGGTTCCATGAGTGGGACCCTCCCTGCTTATGGGGGCATCACCTTGTGAACCAAGCATGCAAAGTGGGGAGCAGCCAAGTCTGCTCCTGCTGGTAAAAGATCAAGATTTTTTTTTTCCCATTTGCAGTGTTTATCACACCCACACTCTTAAGTCATCTAGCTTCCCTTCCAGAACCGTCTGCCTTGGCAAACTAAATTAGCAGCCAAGAGTTTAGCTCTTTCAGGAAAGAACAAAATCGTTTTTACAGCAAATATCAACATGTGCAAGCCTCATCTTGCCCCTGACTCACTCGGGGCACCTAGATGTTGACTGGAGCAGGAAGCTCTCTGCACCTCTGGGCCTCGGTCTCCCCAACTGTAAAATGGACCGATGGCAGCAGCTGCCTTACAGCAGTGGTTCTCAGTGGAGGGGGAGGGGGTGGATTATGTTTGGCCGGGTCTGGAGTTGCTTTGGGTTGTCACAGCTGGGAGAGGACTGCTAGTGGCATCCAGTGGGCAGAGGCTGGGGCGCTACAGGGCATCCTGCAGTGCTCAGAAGAGCCCCCCCATTACAGAGAGTGATCTGGCCCCAAATGTCAGCAGTGCAAAGGGTGGGCAATGCCACTCTGGAGGGTTGGTGTGAAGATTAAGTGAGTTAATCCATGTGATGTGCTTAGTCCTGGGCCATATACAGAGTAGGTGCTTAGTAGAGAAGTGGTACTCTCCACACTCCTTCAAAGCCTTGAGCCTCTCATCCTACTTTGGTTTTGCCAGTTGGGACTTCCTCAGCTGCATGGCCGTGGTGACTGGCACCACAGAGGCACATATGTTGATGATTCTGTAGAGAGAAATTCCAGAAAGTGTAATGTGCTGGTTGTGTCCGCTCTGCATCTGAGAATGGAGAGAGATGGACTTCGGTGACTCACTGGTCCACACAGAGGGCGATGCTCGGAAACTGTGGCTGTCAGGGTGTTTGAGGTCTGTCGAGGTTGGAGGGAGAGCAGTGTGACAGCTCAGAGCATGTTCCTGGCATAGCTGGCGCTCTCCCGTAATCAGGCAGGGAGGAGAAGTAAAGGGGTTTGAGTAAATTTTCTACTTCCCAAATGCTTTCCACTTATACTTTTAAAAAGGCTTTAAAGTTTTAACTGTTTGAAAGAAAACTGTTTGTACTTCATTTGACCCATTAACCTGGACACTGAGCCTTCCTACAGATTCAGAATCTTAAATTATAAAAACAAATGATCACATGATGCTTAACATCATTAAAACAAATAACCCACTCAGAAAGTGGGCAGAAGACCTGAACAGATATTTCTCCAAAGAAGACATACAGATGACCAACAGGCACATGAAAAAAATGTTAACATCACTAATTCATTAGAGAAATGCAAATCAGAACTACAATGACATATCACCCCACACAAGCGAGAGTAGCTAACAGAAAAAAAGCCACAAATTATAAATGCTGGAGAGTGTGTGGAGACAAGGGAACCCTCCTACACTGTTGGTGGGGGTGTAAATTGGTACAGCCACTATGGAGAACAGTATGAAGGTTTCTTAAAAAACTAAAGACAGAGCTACCATACTCCTGGGCATATGTCGGAGAAAAACATAATCTGAAAGGATACATGCATCCCAGTGTTCACTGCAGCTCTGTTTACAATAGCCAAGACATGGAAGCAGCCTAAATGTCCATCAACAGAGGAGTGGGTAAAGAAGATGTAGCAAATATATACAGTGGAATATTTGTTGTTGTTCAGTCTCTCAGTCGTGTCCAACTCTTTGCGACACCATGGACTGCAGCATGCCAGGCCTCCCTGTCCATCACCAGCTCCCGAAGCTTGCTCAAACTCATGTCCATTGAGTCGGTGATGCCATCCAACCATCTCGTCCTCTGTCGTCCCCTTCTCCTCTTGCCTTCCATCTTTCCCAGCATCATGGTCTTTTCTAACGAGTCAGCTCTTCACATCAGGTGGCCAACGTGTTGGAGCTTCAGATTCAGCATCAGTCCTTCCAATGAACATTTGGGATTGATTTTCTTTAGGATTGACTTGTTTGATCTCCTTGCAGTCCAAGGGACTCTCAAGACTCTTCTCCAACACCACAGTTCAAAAGCATCAATTCTTCGGCGCTCAGCCTTCTTTATGGTCCATACACGACTACTGGAAAAACCATAGCTTGGACTATATGCACCTTTATCAGCAAAGTAATATCTCTGCCTTTTAATGTGCTATCTAGGATTGTCATACTTTTCTTCCAAGGAACAAGTGTCTTTTAATTTCATGGCTGCAGTCACCATCTGCAGTGATTTTGGAGCTCCCAAAAATAAAGTCTGTCACTGTTTCCATTGTTTCCCCATCTATTTGCCATGAAGTGATGGGACCGGATGCCATGATTTTAGTTTTCTGAATGCTGAGTTTTAAGCCAGTTTTTTCACTCTCCTCTTTCACCTTCATCATGAGGCTCTTTAGTTCCTCTTGCTTTCTGCCATAGGGTGGTGTCATCTGCATATCTGAGGTTATTGATATTTCTCCTGGCAATCTTGATTCCAGCGTGTGCTTCATCCAACCCAGCATTTTGCAAGATGTGCTATGCATATAAGTTAAATAAACAGGGTGACAATATACAGCCTTGACGTACTTCTTTCCCAGTTTTGAACTAGTCTGGTGTTCCATGTTCAGTTCTAACTGTTACTTCTTAACCTGCATACAGGTGTCTCAGGAGACAGATAAAGTGGTCTAGTACTCCCATCTCTTGGAGAATTTTCCACGGTTTGTTGTGATTCACACCATTAAGGGCTTTAGCACAGTCAATGAAGCAGATGTTTTTCTGGAATCTGTTGCTTTTTCTGTGATCCAACAGATGTTGGCAGTTTGATCTCTGGTCCTCTGCCTTTTCTAAATCCAGCTTGTACATCTGGAATTTCTCCTTTCATGTACGTTGAAGCCTGGCTTGGAGGATTTTGAGCATGACCTGGCTAGCCTGTGAAATTAGTGCAGTTGTGCAGTAGTTTGAACATTCTTTGGCATTGCCTTTCTCTGGGATTGGATTGAAAACTGACCTTTTCCAGTCCTGTGGCTACTGCTGAGTTTTCCAAATTTGCTGATATATTAACTACAGCACTTTAACAGAATCATCTTTTAGGATTCTGGAATAGCTCAGCTGGAATTCTATCACCTCCATTAGCTTTGTTCATAGTGATGCTTCCTAAGGCCTAATGGGACTTCACACTCCAGGATGTCTGGCTCTAGGTGAGTGATCACACCATCGTGGTTATCTGGGTCATTAAGATCCTTTTTATATAGTTCTTCCGGGTATTCTTGCCACCTCTTCTTAATATCTTCTGTTTCTGTTAGGTCCATACCATTTTTGTCCTTTGTTGTATGCATCTTTGTGTGAAGTGTTCCCTTGGTATCTCTAATTTTCTTGAAGAGATCTCTAGTCTTTCCCATTCTGTTGTTTTCCTCTACTTCTTTCCATTGTTCTCTTAGGAAGGCTTTCAATGGAATATTACTTAGCCATTGAAAGGAATGAAATAATGCCATTTGCAGCACCATGGATGGACCAAGGGGCTCAGAGCAGCCCCCATAACAGTGAACCATCAGAGTCATACCGAGTGAATTAAGTCAAACAGAGAAGGAGAAATACCATAGGACATCTCTTGTCTGTGGAATCTAAAAAGTGATACAAATGAACTTACTTACAAAACCGAAATAGACTCACAAACTTAGAAAATGAACTTACAGTTTCTAGGTGGACGGGATCTTTGGAAGGGATGGTGACAGGCACACACAGCTGTATTTAAAATGGATAACCAAAAAGGACATATTATATTAATATAGCACATGGAACTCTGCTCAGTGTTATGTGACAGCCTGGATGGGAGGCGGGTTTGGGGGAGAATGGATACACGTATATATATGACAGAGTCTATTTGCTATTCACCTGACACTTACAGCATTGTTAATCGGCTATACCCGAATACAAAATAAAAAGTTCAAATAAATAAATAAATGATCACACAGTGACCATCCCCGAGCTCTGTGAAGGAGGAAAGGATTGTTTGCCCCTTCACCAAATGGCCCTGTACTACTCTAAGTTCTGGTATCTGTCTGGTAGTCACGGTCCACTAAATTGATTAAAATTACTCCAGATGGGGAAAGCAGATGACCAAGTATATTTGAATTATGTCTAAACTCATGAAGAATAAATAAGATCTAAGAGAAAATGTGAGGCCCCCTCTGCATAGGTTTTGTGCTTGGACTTTGTGACATCTATGCATTTTTAAAAATTGAATATGGTTAATTTGCAATGTTGTGTTAAGTCAAGTGTACAGCAAAATGATTCAGTTATACACGTACACACACATTCTTTTCGATTATTTTCCATTGTAGGTTACTCAAGATATTGAGTATAGTTCCCTGTGCTATACAATAGGTCCTTGTTGACATCTGTGCCTTTCTGTCACTCTCTGGATTATTCAGGTTGTTCAGAAAATCCCTCCAGACGATGAGGATAAATTAGAGCATATACATTGTGAAGATATATACTAATGATGGTAGTAAAATGAGTCCCCATGACAGTCAGTGGGGATATTTGGGGTGCCTCACAATAAAATTTCTAGATATTATTGTTTTTGAAAAGGAGAAATATAGGGATCTAGTTATGAGGAATTTACTTCATATACAGGGTTGTTTTTTTTTTTTTTTTGCTGCAAATACTGCATGTTGCCACCAGCTCGCTCAGTGACTTGGCTTCCTTGTGTACAGGGTGGAGTGGGCCAGGGATATCTAGCCTCCTGTCTCTGAGCCGCTCTCTGGATTCAGTCAATATCCAGTGTAATTCCCTATGCTCTCCACCAACACAATCCCTGGAATTGACCGAGATGGCCAACTTGATGTTCTCCCAGGCAACATTTATGATAGAAGTCATTAGTTTTATTCAGGGTATTACAATTTGCATTTTAAATGTTTGGCTTTTAAAAGACTGCTAAGATTGCCATAACTTTTCCAAGTGATTTGCAAGTCCCGAAGCCTGCCAATTAGCTCAGATGGCCGTAGCAACGACTGCTTCCCGTCAGAAAGGCTGAATCACTGAAGAGCGACCACCCTTCAAGAGCTGAATGATTCACCAAGCCAAGTTACTTTGCACATTGGGATAAGAAGCGTAGGCTATCAGATTTCCGCTCATACTTCTGCCCCTTCTGCTGATTTCGATGTAGATTCTCTAATAGAGGCTTATTTTTTCCTTTGTTTTTTTTCCCCCAAAATTATATATTCTTGTTAGAAGCTCAAACTGTACATACTTATATAATAAGTACAGAAAGTAGAAAGTTCTGTTTCCCTTCCCTAGAGAGAGCTGCTCTGAACAATTTTGTGAATAGTCTTCCAGATATTGTTTTCTAGTCTATATATTGGGTTGACCAAAACATTCATTTGGGTTTTTCCATACGATCTTATGGAAAAATCTGAACAAATGTTTTGGCCAACCCAATATCATTTTTTTTCTTTTTTTTTAAGCAAAAAGAGATTGTGTTTACATATACTGTTTTTGCAACTAGATTTTGTCTCCTAGCAATATGTCTTGGAGACGTTTCCATCTTGTATATATAGGTCTGTCTCATTTTTAACCATGGTGCTGGTTTCCATGGTATTGTCACATCAGAAATTATTAGTCCTCTCCAGTGTTTGTCTGGGTGCTCCCAAAGCTGATCCTAAGACAAGACTTGGGTGCAAGCAGGCTACTAGGAAGGTGATCCCAGGAAATACTGATAAGAGATTGGGCAAGTGAGACCAGAAAGGGAGGCAGGCGAGTGAAGGATGATCCATGAGTGGGTAACTGGAGCTTGGGAGGCGGGACCACTGGCAGGTTCATTGATCCTCCAGGACTCACAGAACTTGGAAAAGCTGTTATACTCATGGTTATAGTTCACTGCAGTGAAAAGATACAGACTCAAACCAGCAAAAGGCAGAGTCCAGGAGAGACCAGGCATGAGTTACAGATGTCACGTGGACAGCATTTCATTCTCCCAATAATGACGTGTGGCAACGTGCTCGGAGGATCACCAACCAGGGAAGCTCACTGAAGGCTTCGTGTCTAGAATTTGGTTTAGGGGTCAGTCGTGCAAGCATGGCTGACAGTCTGGGTGGCTGACCCTAGTCCCCAGCCTTTTCTGAGGTCAAGTTGCTCTTGTGTGGCCCAAGGCCCCTGCGAAAGTCACGTGGTCAGCATACACTGGCATGTCCCAGGCAGAGCGCAGCAGGTGCTCACCGTGGGATGTCAGCAACAAAGGCTAGGGGTAGCCTCCACGGTGGGCAGGATATCAACAGCCTCACTCACACTTGCTCGTGAAGTGTTTTTGTTGTTTCCATTTTTCATGCTCACAAATGATGTTCTAGAGGAGGGGTTGGCAAACATCTTTGTAAAGGACAGATAGTAAATATTTTCAGCTTTGAAGGCCACACGGTCCCTCTTGCAGCTACTCAACTCTGCTGCTGTAGCACAAAAGCAGCTGCAGGCATTGTGTGAACAAACAGATTTGACTGGGTTCCAGTAAAACTTTATTTACAAAAAACAGGTACAGACCAGGTTTGGCTTGAGGGCTCCAGTTTGTCAGCCCCTGCTACGGTGGATAATTCTTTTATGTGTATCTTTGTCCCTTCGTGCAGGTAATTCTATGGGACAGATCTCTGGAGGTAGAATTGGTGGGTCTTAAGCAATGACATTCTTATTTTGAGCAGATACTCTGCCCAAAAGATGAAACTGCTTCCTCTTTCACCAACAGTACCTGAGAATATTTGAGATTTCTTCTCTTAAAACCACTTCCCAAAGAAGCAAAACCACTAGGCTGCTTCTCCATTTTCATTCTTGAGTTTTGGAGAGGCAGAGGAAGATAGAACATTTTATCCCCAGGGAAAAAGCCCAAATGGGGCCTGAAATGGTCTCCTGATATCTTGCTTTAGATGTGAGGCCTACAGGAAAAGGGACTCTGGTAACTTGTTTTCATTTGGTGAAAGTTTAACCTTCCATTCCCTACGAGGTGTGGTTCAAGAGTCCTGCATGTTGCCTATTCAAAGAAGTTGTGCTTGTTTGTTTTTTCAGATGCATCAGAGAGCTTCTCAGCAGTTTCCTTTATTAAGCAAAGACTAGTCCTAATTTTTCTCTTCTGTAAGGGGTTTCCCTATAAATCAGGTCTACCTACGCATAGTGGCCACTTTACCAGATGTATGAAAAATGAACGCGGTCCAGTTTTTGTTCGTGGAGCTGATAGGTATGGGACACTGTTGATGGAGTGAACTTAGCCCAGTTCACTCTGGTCTTTTGGGGCTTAAAACAATGGATAGGGTTTTTGTTTTTCCACTTTTCTTCTTTTCCCCTTATTTTTATCATTTGGAATTCTTGATGTGAATCCCACAGAGGAGAACAGAGATTTGTTAGCATTCAGTCTCTGTTTTGGGTTGCATATTTTAGCTGGTTTGTTTGATAATGGGCACCCCTTCTGGGATCTGCTCGCCTGTGCTCTGCTCACGCTGGGTGAATCTTTGATAGTCCCCATTCTGTAGTCCTTCATTTATAACACAGACAAACACAGCCTGCTTTCCCGTCAGCGAGATGGCATGCCCTGACTCCCCACATGCAGATAAGGAATTAGGCAGAACTCGGCTGGAAAGATAAATCAAGCTATCTCATTAGGCTTGAAAGACACGAATTAAGCTTGCATGGGAATTAACAGCCTTCTGAAGGGACATACCGTGCAACAAAGGGAGAAGAAATTGCCAGAGCCCTTTCTCTCAGGAACCTTGCCTCTGCAGCCTGTCTCTTTCATAAAGGTCAACAGGTAGAAATTGAGGATTGAAAGAGCAGTGTAGTGTTTGTTGAGTACTTATTAAGTGCCAAGGCTGCACTAAGAAGAGG
The DNA here is from genome assembly GCF_055505025.1 of Bos grunniens. NCBI lineage: Eukaryota > Metazoa > Chordata > Mammalia > Artiodactyla > Bovidae > Bos > Bos grunniens. Next base: position 26,071,296 of record NC_141189.1, read on the forward strand.
GTGGCAGAGGATGAGATGGTTAGAAAGCATCACCTACTCAATGAACATGAATTTGAGCAAACTCTGGGAGACAGTGAAGGACAGGGAAGTCGGGTGTGCTAAAGTCCATGGGGTTGCAAAGAGTCAGACACAACTTAGCAACCAAACAACATTAAGTGCCAGAATCTCAGTGCAGGCTCCTAAGGTAGTTAAGATTCCCGTGTAACCGAGGAGGAAACTGAGTGTCAGAAGGGCTCCTTTGCTTATCTCAGGGGTCCCAGAGCTGTCCAATGACAGAGCCAGGATTCACTCTTTGTGACCCCATGGGCTGTATAGTCCATGGAATTTCTCCAGGCCAGAATACTGGAGTGGGTAGCCTTTCCAAACTTCTCCAGGGGATCTTCCCAATCCAGGGATTGAACCCAGGCCTCCCACATTGCAGCGGATTCTTTACCAGCTGAGCCACAAGGGAAGCCCGAGAATACTGGAGTAGGTAGCCTATCCCTTCTCCAAAGGCTCTTCCCGACCCAGGAATCGAACCAGGGTCTCCTGCATTGCAGGCAGACTCTTTACCAACTGAGCTATGAAGGAAGCCCTAGGATTCATCTAGGATGTCTGTTCTCATGACCTACAGCTTAACCAGGTGGTTCTTATCTGGGGTGAATTGACGCCCTGGAGATACTGGGCCCTGTGTGGAGATTTGGGGATTGTGGGTGAAAATGGCAGCTGGTGGTAGAGGCCTGAAGTGCTGCTGGACAGCCTACAGCGCACAGGCTGCCCCCACAGAGAATTTCCAGCCCCTGCGTCAGCAGTGCGGCCTTCAGAACCTGGTTCGAGCACTCAGCGGGACTCCAGTGGTGGCTGGGCGGGTCCACCGGGACTACCCGGCTGTCATGCCCTGAGGGCAGCGTGGTGAGGCTGCAGGGTCAGAGGTCAAAAGCTGCAGCTAAGGGACTTATGGGAGGATGAGGAGGGAATCGGGGAATTTTCCGGGGTTAAAAGAAACAGTGATCTGAAAACAAGGACTCGCGCCTGCCGTCGAGGCGTATGGAGACTAACGCCTCTGTCCTGCCTCCCCTGCCCCTCTGGTTAGTGTTCGGCCACAACATGAAGAGCAGCAACGACTTCATCGGGAGGATCGTCATCGGCCAGTACTCCTCCGGCCCCTCGGAATCAAACCACTGGCGGCGGATGCTCAGCGCCCACCGCACGGCCGTGGAGCAGTGGCACAGCCTGCGGTCCCGGGCCGAGTGCGACCGCGTGTCCCCTGCCTCGCTGGAGGTGACCTGAGGGCCACGGGGACGGCAGCTGTCGTCTGTGGAAACAAGGAAGAAAACTTAGGACAAAAAAAATGCCATATGTGTATACTGTTCCATCCGCACACACACACCACACACACACCCATACACACCCAACTCCTCTCAGAACCAAGAGGACACTGACTATTGATCACACACTGGCCGCCCTTCAGGAGTGGGGCCTGAGAACTTTCCAGAAGCCCCATCCATCCATTAGCCGCAAGCTGAGCGGGCTCTGCCATGAGACTTATGGGCAGTGCTTAATCTCCTGGATCCTTCTGCCCTAAAATGCTCTTTCAACCCTCAAGCCAGAGAAAAGACCTCCCCGAGGGTGCCAACCTCCACTGAGATGAAGTTTTCCAAGAGTCTGGCCAGTGTCTCAGAGTTGGACATGACTGAGTGACTGACACTTTCACTTCACTGTCACTTTGGCCAGTGTTGGGAGGCCTAACCGCCCCCCCGCCCAAACCCAAAATGCGCACCCACTGGGTGACTCCCGAACAGCCTGCTGTTCCCAGAGGTTCCTCAAACCTGCTACCTTTGCCCCAACGTGTAAGTACTTTGTCTTCTCTTTAGTGGGTGTGACACATAGATTAGACTATCTGAAGAAACCAAACGGCAACAAAACATAGTCCAGTGTCAGAAGCCTCTCCTGGCTTCCCTGAAGCCGTCCTTGTGTTAGCTTCTCCCTGGGGACTCCCCGTGGGTATGTGTGTGGATGTTCTGGCGTGTGTGCCCTCAGGTGAGCGTGTGTATGTGTGTGTGTGCCTGTGTGTCCCCTTGGTGCGCGAGGCACTGGCCGGGACCTCAGGCCTGAGCACTCCTCCTGTCTGCCTTGCCTGTCAGTGAAGTTTCACTCACCACCCTCCTGTGTGTCAAGACCCCACCTCAGTAACAGTAGCGTGTGTGAATAGCAAGTTAGTAGAATATGATAGAGCAGAAGTAACATTTTTTGACTGAACCATGGTGATTGTGACTCCCAGAAGACCTGCAGAGGACAGTTACATGGAATAAAAAGGCCACCACGCCCACCACGCCCCCACCCAAGAGTCTCCCTCTTGTCACACTCTGAGGGTCTCGCTGTGTTTTGTGTGTGAACCAAAGTCACTTCTCTTGTGCTAAGAAATTAGTGTAGTTAGAATAGATCTCTCTCTCTCTCTGTTGGATGCTTCTGTATCTCTTCCCACAGCGTGTTGTCTGGTATAATGGGGAGCTGTTTATTGAAATTAAAGATTGTTTATTTGTGCCATGCATTTGAGTTATCTTTTTCTTCATGAACACGGGCATGGAGGGTAGGAGGGTATTTCAGTTACTGGCTCTGTGTAAAAACTCAAAGCACTGGTGTTTATCGTGCTCACAGATCTCATGGGTCCAGAATTCAGACCAGGCACAGGGATGGCTTGTCCCTGCCCCATGATACCTAGGATCTCAGTTGGGACACTCGAGGGCCACAGTGGGTGTAACCAGACAGCCAGTCATGCTGGACATTGTTGGTTAGACTTGTGTGTGGTCTAGGCAGAAAGGACAGTTAAAACATTAAGGTATATTTACCTGACAACTGACAGGAGAACTTGTGTAAAAGAAGATAAGGATTTATGTCAGGTCCCTCCTGTTCCAAGCAACGGGAACTTAACACCAAATTGTTTAAGCCACAAAGGAAGTCCTGGCTTTAGGCATAGCTGGATCCAGAGGCTCTCCTGGACAGGCTCTCCCCATTCAGGGAGCATCATGGTTACCAGCAGCTTAATAATTTCAACTCGTACTCATCGTTAAGACCCAGGTTCAATTGCCAAGACAGAAATGACAGCTCCTTCCTGTCCTGCCCACAAGAAGCTTTTCTGTTTAACTTTTTTAACAACAACTACCTCTAACTAAGGCCTTACTGCGTACTAAGCCCAATGCCAGCACAGCCTTATTTAATTCTCACAACAACCTCTTGACAAGGGAGCTATTATTATCCCCATTTTCCAGGTGAGGAAAGGAAGAGTTTTTTCCTGTAAAACTGTTCATTTGTTCAGGACAAGAGCCATGGCTACTTAGCTTTCTATTGTGTCCAGTAAAAGGGGCTTGACCTAGGTAAACCTCGTGGGCTGAGATGGGTCCACTCCTGGCCCCATTGGGCTTTCCAGGATCCCCTCGCGGGTCCTCTGGTGCCTCCCACTCTGGAGTGGAGGTGGCATGAAGGTCAAGGGGGAAAGACAGGGAGATTGCCTTAGGTTATGTTTCTAAGGAGAGAAAAGGAGAAGCTTTTCCTTCTTTATAAAACGCCTTCCTGCCCATGGTTGCACAGAAGAGGAGAGAAATATGAGAGAATAAACAGAATGAGGGAAAACAGGACTAGAGATGTTACACGGTGATTGGCTTTGGAGCCAGAGAAGCCACGGTTCAGACCTCAGGCCCAGCACTCCCTGCCTGCACCCTCATCAAGTCTCAGAGCTGCTCTGGGACCCAGGTTCCTCATTATCTCAGGTGGGACACTTTTGAAGCTGATGTTGAGGCAAGGACTTGGGTTCAGTTCAGCGCAGTTCAGTCACTCAGTCGTGTCCGACTCTTTGCGACCTCATGGACTGCAGCACGCCAGGCTTCCCTGTCCATCACCAATTCCTGGAGCTTACTCAGACTCATATCCATCAAGCTGGTGATGCCATCCAATCATCTCATCCTCTGTCATGCCCTCCTCCCGCCTTCAATCTTCCCCAGCACCAGGGTCTTTTCAAACGAGGTAGCTCTTCCCATCAGGTGACCAAAGTATTGGAGTTTCAGCTTCAGCATCAGTCCTTCCAATGAATATTCAGGACTAATTTCCTTTAGAATTGACTTGGGTGCAAGGACTTGGGTATGATGGCTTATTTGGGAGGTGACCCCAGGAATCATAAACGGAAGGATAAGTCAGGGGAAGGAGGAACACCATCAAAGCCTGCTTTAATTGGCATTGTGAGTAGCTAGGGCTCAGTCATGCTGGGGACCCACATATTAATAGAATACACTTGAGAGTGACCACTACAGGGAAACTGGACTTTTTAACTACTGCATCTTATTGCTCAGGGCCTGAGGGGTGCCCCCGTTGGCATTCAGCGTTGGACACTTTAGCACTGTCCTGTTGGGCTGAGCCAACTTGGGTAGCATAGAGAACTCCCCGGGCAGAGAACGAGGGTGTGCTCGAGCAGATGAGCTGTCCCCATGGGTGGTCCAGCCCACGGCAGCCTCGTGGGCACTTGGGTAATGAGGGTTGCAAGTGGGGCATCCCCAGCACCTGCTACCCTCGTTCCCAATAACCAGAGGGCTGACCAAGCACTGTGCCAAGTGCTAAGTGTCTCATTTCATCCTCCTGCAGCAACCCACATGGGAGATGTTGTTAGTTCCCTCTTATAAATGAGGAAGCTGAGGCTTCATGAGATTAAGTGGTGAGTAAGCAGTGGAGCTAGAATGCCAGCCCAGGCATTCTAGCTGGCTGACTCTAGAGCCTGGTATGAGCTAAATTGCAGCTCCCCCAAGCTCGTGTACTGAAACCTTAACCCCCACGACCTCAGCATGTGACTGTGTTGAGAGATGGGACTCCTTAAAGGTGATCCAGGTTAAATGAAGTCATCAGGGTGGGCCCTGATCCAATACAACTGGTGTCCTTACATTAAGGGGAGGTGAGGACACAGAGACAGGCACACACTGAGGGAAGGTGATGTGCGGAGACATGGGGAGAAGGCGGCATCTACAAGTCAAGGAGAGAGGCCTGGAGACCCAGGCCGAGGACAGTGCCTTTCCGGGAACGGCTTCTGCCAACACCTGGACTTGGGACTTCTGGCCTCCAGAACTGTGAGGCAGTGAAGCTGTGCTATTTGAAGCACCCCATCTCTGGAACTTTGTTGTAGCAGCCCTAACACACTTAAATCAGAGCCAGTGTGGCTGACCACTGTGCTGGACTAACTCATCTGAAAATAGGATGGCAGTTTCTACCCCGCAAGGCTGCAGGTGGTATGAGGACGAGCCAGGATAATGCTGGCAAGGTCTTAACACACTGCACTTGCTGGCTGTTCCTAATGGACACGCATCGGGCAGTGCTTGCTGATTATAGACAGAACAGCGAAGCACAGGTGTCACAGCCGTCCATGCCTCCTGATTCTTTTCCTTTCTGGGTGGCCTGTCTTCCATGGCCAATGGGATCGCTGTCCTTTTTTCAGGGTCAAAAATACCATTTAAAATAATTAGGAATGAGCACCACTAAGCAAAAATTTTAAACTTATGCCTAGAAAAAAGACTGGAAGACATTGCCCTGAAGGTCACAGGGGTTATCTTTTGGGAAGTCATTTTGCTACAATTTTATACCTTCCAATTCAGTGTTTTTGAGGGTCCTATAGTGATCTCATGGTAGTTTAATGTATATTGAGCGCTTAAGTGTCAGGCATTGTTCTAAGCACTTGTATGAGGGAAGGTATTGATTTATTTCCATTTTTCAGATGAGGAAACCAAAGTTAAGAGGGATTAAATAATCAGTCTGTGGTCACACAGAAGCAGGTCTGAAATTTAAACACAGATACAGATATGCCTGAATTGGAAAGTATGAAATAAACCAGCCTCTATTGTCCCTTTTATAATGGTGGTGGGGGGCAGGGAACTTTATTTTACTTACTGGTAAATAAATGACAATTTTTGAAAGGTAAGAAACTAAAGGAGATGATAGATAGATGATAGGAAGAAAGAAATAGATCTTTGCTGAACCCGCAGGCACCATGAGCACAGTGGGTGTATGTGTGCATGTATAGGGTTGAGGGGAGAGTAATGCCTTTAAGAGACCAGAAAATATATATTGTGTTACGAAGAGACCTCTACAACCTCCAAATGGCAGCAAAGATCCTATATGTTAAGTGAATAAATTGTCTATGTTCTAGACAGTAAACTTGAAGTCTGGAGCAGGGGGTGCAAACTATGGCCTACAGGCCAAATCCAGCCCACTACTCTTTTTTGTAAATAAAGTTTTACTGGAACCCAGTCAGGCTCATTCCTAAGATTCAGAGTTGTGGCCTGCAAAGCCACTACTATCTGGCTCTTTACAGAAAAAAATTAAGTTGCAGTTATGTAGGATGAATAAGTCTAGGGGTCAAAGGTACAGCGTGATGGTTATAATTAACAGCACAGTACTGAATGCTGGAAATTTGCAAAGAGTAGATTTCAGGTGCACTCAGCACACACAAAAGGAGATGATATGTTAATTATTTTGCTGTATCATTTCACTATATATATATAGTGAAATGTTGTACATCATCATGTTGTACACCTTAAATATTCTTCTTAAAAGAATTCTTGCTGCTGCTGCTGCTGCTAAGTCGCTTCAGTCGTGTCCGACTCTGTGCAACCCCATAGACGGCAGCCCACCAGGCTTCCCCGTCCCTGGGATTCTCCAGGCAAGAACACTGGAGTGGGTTGCCATTTCCTTCTCTAAAAAGAATTCTTAATTCTTCTTTAAAAAATAGAATTTTTAAGAAAGTTTGCTTGCCCCTGTCTAGAGTAAGGTAACATGGATGTACATATGACTCCCCGGGGATCTAGTCAAAATGCAGGTTCCAATTCAGCAGGTCAGGGCTGGGGCCTGAGATTATGCATTTAATGCGCTCCCAGGAGATGCCACTGCTGCTCTCCATGAACCACACGCTGGGCTGAGCATGTCACAAATACTTGTGGTGTTTCCTTCAGAGCAAGGTCATGATCCCATTTACCAAAATCTCCAGCCACCACATATTATCAACACGGATCATTTAGGAGGTTTATTTGCCAAATCAAAGGACCCTCCACTTTTCAAAAGCATTTCCGGTGCCCTGTGTCTGCTGACCCTCCTTGTCCACCTGGTCCATTCACACAGAGGGTGTTTGACATGACAGCAGGGGCCCCTGAAGGACAGTCAGCACACCAGATGATGGAGAGTGGGGAGAAAGCATCCCAACTGTCTTCCGTGTTTATGTTTTTATATCAACTTTTAAAATAAGTCAATTTCGGGGAGGGCTGTTTTATAACAGGGTATATTAGTACAGTAAGTTGTATGTGCATATCACATATAATAAACATGTCATTTCTAAATGAATAAATGTGCATGCTCCAGGGCACACCCCCACAAAGCTTGGAGGCAAGGGATAGACAAGAGTTCTGCTATGGCTGAAAACGGGCCTGGGCTGTGCTCCTAGCATGAGTCAGGCCTTGGCAGGCTTTCAGCCCTGCGTGGGCTGGCAAAGCACACTATGTGGGCACGAGTTAAGTTATTCCTCGCAGGCACAGCTGGGTGGTGCAAAGAGAAAGTGAGTGATTGGGACACGTTTGTGCCCGTGAATGCCAGCCACACAAAGTGTCAGGGCACCTGGCTGAGCATTTCAGGAGAGAAAGGGGGTAGTGTTCAGAGAAGGCCAGGTAAAGACTTGCACAGTATCAATGACAATCACAGCAAAATTTGCTATCATGCATTCAACACCTGCTATTTGCCAGCTTCTATGCTGAGTATTACAGACAAATGATTACATTTAAACTTGGTGAGGTAGGCACTGTTAGTGGGGGTTTCCCTGGTGGCTCAGATGGTCAAGATTATCTGCCTGCAGTGCAGGAGACCTGGGTTCAATCACTGGGTCAGGAAGATCCCCTGGAGAAGAAAACGGCAACCTACTCCAGTATGTTTGCCTGGAGAATCCCATGGACAGAGGAGCCTGGGGGCTACAGTCCATAGTGTGGCAAAGAGTTGGACACGACTGAGCAACAAACACTTTAAGGTAGTTATTATCCCCTATTTTATAAAGGAGGAAAGAGAGGCTCAGAGAGGCAGAGTGACTTGCCTGTGGATACAGGAAGACTCTGATTTTTAGAGGTATCAATTTTTAAATGCAACAAGATTCCAATAAAACACCATCATTTAAGTTTGAACACACTAGAACCGTACACTAACAATAACATTTGCTTCTCTTTGTTGAACACTTCCTCTACATCAAGAACCCTCTACCAGTGCCTTCTTTAACCTCTGAAAGACTGGGGAGGAGTTGCCACACCTGGCCTTCCTCCTCGCTGCAGGGAATCCAGGGCTCAGCAGCAGATGAGGTGGGGACCGGCTGAGCCCAAGTGCTGAGGCCCTGCCTGAAGGGGGCGCCCTCTCAGTTCAGTTCAGTTCAGTCTCTCAGTCGTGTCCCACTGTTTGCGACCCCATGGACCGCAGCACGCCAGGCCTCCCTGTCCAGCATCAACTCCCGGAGTTTACTCAAACTCATGTCCATTGCAGGGAAGGCAATGGCAACCCACTCCAGTACTCTTGCCTGGAAAATCCCATGGACGGAGGGGCCTGGTGGGCTGCAGTCCATGGGGTTGCTAAGAGTCGGACACGACTGAGCTTATATTTTCACTTTGTCTGAGGGCACCGAGATGCTTTGTCTCCTGTGCCAGGCTGGGACGTGCATGTTGCTATTGTCCCATCTTACAGTCCCAAGGGATGCAAACCCAGGCCCAAGGTCACTCGTGGCTTGGAAGCAGGACTGTGCTTCCTCTTAGTTCTCCGAAGCAGGCCGGCCAGGGGCAGCCTTCGGGCTGTCACTCTGAGCTGACCTCGGTGTGCGGGAAGGAGGGAGGTGGGAGAAGGAGGGGAGGGGAGAGGGCGGAGACTGGGGTCTCTCTACCCAGTCCTCCTGAGTTCTGGGCAGGAGAGCCATCGGACCCGGCAGGGCCTCTTTCCCCTGCTCAAGCCGGGAGGCAGCTTTCTCGGGGCCCAGGATGCAGAAGTGGGGGCTATGGACCGTGGCCGTCTTGACCCTTCTCTCCGCGCAGGCCTTTCCGCAGACGGACATCAACATCAGCCCAGGTGAGTACTGGGGCCAGGGCAGGGAGCAGGTGGAGAGGAGGACATCTGCAAATACTTGAGTTGTCACTGAGGCCTCACTGACTAGGCTGCAGGCCTGCCTGACCCAAGGAATATTGGGGGGCCAAGCCGAGCTTCCTGACAGCCCCCCTCGAGCTCCTCTCCCTCCAGCCGATGGACATTGTCCTAGGGCCAGACCCAAAGAGACCTGGTGAAAAAGCCCAGCATTGCATCTTGAAAACTGTGTGACCTGGTACAAGTTTCTTGACCTCTCTGAGCCTCGGTTGCCTTTAGAAAACAGTGGTCACAATGGCCCCCTCTGGGGCTACTGTGCAAGGAAGATGAGATAATGTGAGGAAAATGCCTGACACTATAAGAAGATCTAAAAATGATGTTTTTGTTAGGGATTTGGCATCTGAGCTGCCCACCCTCACCTTGGCTGTGATAGCTGTTCCCAGGGAGCTTTCAGACTTGCTGCTGTGCCATAGCGTTGGTAACACAGGAGGACACAGGGGTTCCTCTAGTGACCTCCCTGGTGCCTGGCCTAGTGACACTCAGCTCTGCAAATTTTCTGGATCCCCTGGAATTGGGACCCATCAGACACAGGCATGTGGCCTCCCAGTGTCCCACTTGAAGGACACTGGGCTTCAACTCAATAGGGAGGTCAGGGTGCTGACTCTGGGGTAGGAAGAGTCCTGAATCCTTTAATCCCTTCAAGGCAGAGGATCTTGCCTGTCACCTCTACCAGGAGGGTGATTTCCAAACATTGTTTTAAAACTATTAATAATACCAATAACAACAACTGATACTTGTGTAGCCCTCCCTATACGCCAGGCACTGTTTTAAGCACTTTTTATATATGGAATTATTTAATCCTCACAATAACTCTATGGCATAGATACTATTTCTGTCCTATTAAAATAGAACTAATACTGTAATAAAACATCCGTAAGATCCCCATAAGACCATATTACTGAGCTGTTACAGTGTTGGGGTGAAACTAAATAGAAGGGTGATGGGATTACCAGATAGATACCTGATGTCCAGGTAAACTTGAATTTTAGGTAAACAATAAATCACTTTTTAATATGTCTCAAATATTGCATGGGACATATCTTATGCTAAAAATTACTTGTTTATCTGAAATTCAAATTCTACTGGGCATTTTTTAATCTAGCAACCCTAGTGATGAAGGATGTAAAGCGTGGTCAGTTCATTTGGGCAAGCATCAGGGGCTCTGGTCTGCCATAAACTCTCTGAGTGTTTGTATTAGTCAGCTCAGGTTGCCATAACGAAATACCACAGACTGGGTGGCTTCAACTACAAGAAGCATTCTGGAAGCTTCGTGTCCAAGATCAAGATGCCACCTGATCTGTTACCTTGAGAGGGCCTTCTTCCTGGCTTGCAAGTGGCCACATGGTAGAGAGACAGAGAGTGCTCTAGTCTCTCTTCCTCTTCTTATAAGGCCACTAATCCCATCATGGGGACCCCAGGACTCTATCTAACCTTCATCATCTTCCAAAGGCTCCACCTGCAAACACCATCACACTGCAGGTTGGGGCTTTGACATGGGAATTTGGGAGGGCACGTAGACATTCAGTCCATAATGGTGTCTTTGCATCCTTGTTTTGTGCCTCAACTTTCTCATCTGAGCAATGGGTAAACAGGAGGGAAATTGGACAGAATATCTTCAAAGGATATTTGTGTGTTCCAAGATCTTGCCTTTCTGCCCAGCAGTAAGTGCAAAGGCCTGAGGCTGAGTCTGAGAGTGGGAGCAACTAGGGAAGTCCTCTCTCACTAGTTTGCCCGTGGGACCTTTCTCAGAGCTTCAAGTTTCCTCCTCTGGAAAGTGGAGATAATAATGGTTTTAGAGAATCTTCAAGGAGATCATGCAAGTGAAGAGCTTAGCACATAGTAAGCACTTGAAAAATGGCTTTTACCTTATTACTTCTGCCACTGTGGTTGTTGCTGTTATGATAGAATTGGCCAAAAGACACAGTTTTCTGCTGTGACAGAAATGCCTTCAAAAAGGCACTTCCAGACATCTAGCCCCATGCCTCAGTCCCATTGTACTGATAGGGAGACTGAGATCCCTGCCAACCCAGCAACTTTGGAGACCTCAGAGTTAGAGTTGGAAGGACGGGTCCCAGAAGTCCACTCAGCCTGATCCTTCCACATTACAGTTGTACATACTGAGGCCTATGGAAGCTAAATAATCTGGCCAAGGTCATCATCCATCCAGCCCAGCGGAAAGCCCAATTCAAGCCTGAGTGGACAAATCCACTAGAGCAAAGTGATTTCGGAAGAGAATGTGTGAGCTAAGTGTTTGGGTGTGTAAGTGTGAGTGTGTGTGTGTGTTGATGTGGGACTAGAGAGCGCTTAGCTGGGGTCTTGGTGAACCCATGCAGACCATGAAGGTGGGCACACAGCCAAAACCCGTCCTTAATGACAGTGGGCCTGGTTCGTCTTCTTCTCCTGCACCCCTAACCTTTAGGTGTAAAATTCCCCCTTAATCCCGCTGCTCTGGATCTTTCATGAACATGCAAATATATGCAAATTGTACAACTCAGCCATACCCCTAGATCTGCTTTGGAAACAAACCTTTAGACCAGTGGTCCCCAATCATTTTGGCACCAGGGACCGGTTTCCTGGAAGACAGTTTTCCCATGGACTAGTGGTGAGGCAGCGCTGGGGAGGGGTAGGATCGTTCCCATAAGGGGCGCGCAAACTTAGATCCTTCACAGACAGAGTTGGGTTTGTGCTTATATAAGGATCTAATGTCGCCGCTGATCTGACCGGAGGTGGAGCTCAAGTGGTGTGAGTGATGGGGAGCGGCTGTAAATAGATGAAGCTTTGCTCACTCACCCACCGCTCACCTACTGCTGTGCAGCCTGGTTCTTAACAAGCCACAGGCTGGTTCTGGTCCATAGCCTAGGAGTTGGGGACCCCTGCTCCCTGCTTTAGACAATTCTGAGACTTGGGAGGATTTAGCCAGACTAGATCCTTTTCCTAAAACCTTTCTCAGAACCTGGCTTTGATCACCTTATGTGGATTCACAAATAATAAGTGCTTAAAAGAGGGCCTGCTGCTGCTGCTAAGTCACTTCAGTCGTGTCCGACTCTGTGCGACCCCATAGATGGCAGCCCACCAGGCTCCCCCGTCCCTGGGATTCTCCAGGCAAGAACACTGGAGTGGGTTGCCATTTCCTTCTCCAATGCATGAAAGTGAAAAGTGAAAGTGAAGTCACTCAGTCGTGTCCGACTCTGAGCAACCCCATGAACTGCAGCCTACCAGGCTCCTCTGTCCATGGGATTTTCCAGGTAATTTTACTGGAGTGGGGTTCCATTGCCTTCTCCGAAAAGAGGGCCTGGCACCTGGTAAAGTCTACCAAAACATTTGCTATTATGATTCTTCAACCATAACCATCAAAAAGCTTCCTTTCCTTGGCTCATGAGACAAGAACTTTTCACAGCAAAGGAAATTCTAACAAAGTGTTTTGATGCTCAGAGCCTGCTCCTACAGGGCTTCAGGGTTGGGGAGGGAGAATCAGTTATGTTCTGTAGCCTCTTCCTCTCCCCGCCAAAAAGCTGGCACTGTGGAATAGTGTTTGGGTGTGTAAGTGTGAGTGTGTGTGCTGATGTGGAACTAGAGAGCGCTTAGCTGGGGTCTTGGTGAGCCTGTGCAGATCATGAAGGTGGGCACACAGCCAAAACACAGTCCTTATTGACAGTGGGCCTGGTTCGTCTTCTTTTCCTGCACCAGGAATATTCCCAGCTCCAGGAATATTCCAGGGCTGAGGCTGTTTCTGCTGTAATAATATCTCATGTTTACTAGAATGCCTACTATGAGTCAGACACTGGCTTACCTGTGAAGTAGACACTATCATCATGCCCATTTTACAGAGAAGAAAACTGAGGCACAAAGAGTTGAGTTTCTAAGTAGAGTAATCTAACTCCAGAGTCTAAGCTCTGAGGCTGGCACACAAAGGCTTGGGCAACAGAGAGTCCCTGCTTCCCAGAGTACATCCCTCTGCACCCTCTAGCCTGGACCATAGAGTTGGATCCTAGAGTGCCCCCCAACCTGGACATGCTAGCCTATTCCCTGTCCCCCGTCTATGGTCACAGAGCCCTCTACACACTTCTAGAATGTCCCTTAGCATGTAAGGACTCATGGCGAGGTGTGCCATGTGTTCCTGCCTCCAGACTGTGACTTGAGGGCACAGACCTCAAGCCAAATAAGCACCCAGGAAACGAATTATTTGCTTGATTATGATGCTCTTCGTCAGCTCAGGCTGCTATCACAAAATATTGGGCTGGCCAAAAAGTTCATTCATGTTTTTCCATAAGACATTTTGGAAAAACCCAAAGGAACTTTTTGGCAACCTAGTACCATAGACTGGGAGGCTTAACACTCTGGAATTTATTTCTCACAGTTCTAAAGTCTGGGAACTCTGAAACTGAGGTGCTGACCAGTTCAGTTCCTGGTGAGAGCTCTTCTCCTATCTTGCAAATGGCCACAGAGAGGAGAGCTCTGTCTCTTCTCTTCTCATAAGGGCACTAACCCCATCACAGGGGTCCACCCTTATGACATCTTATGACCCTAATTTCTTCCTGGAGGCCTCCATCTCCAAATACCATCACATTAGGGGGTAGGATTTCAACATATGAACCTGAGGGTCGGGTGCAAACATTCAATCCATTACACTGTTAAATTTGGTGTTTAATATGTTTGTCTTACAAATGAGAAAACAAGACCAAAAAAAGATATTTCCTGTAGGCACTGGAGTGTTTCAGACCTGAGTTTCATCCTGACACTGCTACTTTTTAGCAGTGGGGGCTTAACCTCTTTGAGCCTCAGTTTCTGCATCTGTAAAGGGAGGATGATACAGATACCCACCCCCAGTTTGGTCTCAACAGGTATACTTAGCATGCAATGAATGGCCACCCTTATGAGCAAAATAAAAAACCACCCAGTGCTGTCTCCTCTGTATCATATGGCCACAAGAGCAGCCCTGGAGAAAGGAAAGCAATGCTCAGGCATGAGAGGCCTGAGGCCAGTAGTTCTGCACACCACAGCCAGGACTCAGTGGGAAGGCCCCCTGGGGGTGGGGTGTATGGATCAGGGAGGTGCTGAAGGTGACTGAGCTCTCCCAAGGGCCAGCTTCCCAGACACTGGGAGACACTTCTGACCCTCTGGGACATCTGGGGCCCAGTAGTGATGTGGAGGGGGGCAAATGTAGCCCCCAGAGCCCCCTTCTCTCCCGGCTGGCTCCCAAGGCTGATCTGGGTAGCAGGCAGCAGGGTAGTGTGTTTGTGGGAGGCTGGATTGGGGCCAGGGGAGCGAACAGCCAGATCGTGTGGGAAGGTGACAATTTATTCTTTTAAAAAAGAGAGATTAAAAAAATGAGCCCCAAACTCTGCTGGCGTGTCCTCTTTCCTTAACAAGCTCAAAGCTTCCAAAAGCTTTGACTCCCACCCCAGCTGGGAGACCTTGGGGGCCTTCGGTGCTGCTAATTGAGGTAAAATACCATGTAGTTTGGCCTCTTGGTTTCCAGAGCAACAAGCTTCTTTGTGCATCCCGCCCCCACATCCAACCCCCTCCCCCCCACCCCATCACCTCCAGCTTCATCCCTCTCTCAAATTCCCAGCCAGGCTGAATCATTTGCAATTCTCCAAATGCCCCCTTCTCTCTCATACCTCTGGGCCTTTGCACATACTATGCCCTCCACTTGGAACTCTTCTGACTCTTCCTCATCCTTCAGGTCTCAGTAGGGGTCTCACATCACCCTCTCCAGGAAGCTCTCTGGGTTTCTAAATCTGGGTTATGTACCACTTTCTGGTGATCCTGTATCCTGTATAATGGGTGTTATACACCCTGCATTTTCCCCATCCAGGAAGGGGACTCACTCTGGTGTCATTGTAATCACCAGTGGGCACCATGCAGGCAGGGTGGGGATGACACCCAGTTCAACTCGGGAGAGAAAAGGGGCAAACAATTGACAAATTTCTGAAATTATTTGGAGCTGCTCCCTCAAGTTTTTGCCTGTACAACACAAAGCCATATTGCTGCTGCTGCTGTTAAGTTGCTTCAGTCGTGTCCGACTCTGTGATCCCATAGATGGCAGCCCACCAGGCTCCCCCATCCCTGGGATTCTCCAGGCAAGAACACTGGAGTGGCTTGCCATTTCCTTCTCCAATGCATGAAAGTGAAAAGTGAAAGTGAAGTCACTCAGTCGTGTCCGACTCTTAGCGACCTCATGGACTGCAGCCCACCATGCTCCTCCATCCATGGGATTTTCCAGGCAAGAGTACTGGAGTGGGGTGCCATTGCCTTCTCCGAAAGCCATATTAACTATGTATTAATGACATTTTATTTCTGTGTTTATTTTTCTTAAGGTCAGTCTCCACAGAGTGTAAGATCCATGAGGTCAGAGGTTACCTCTATATAATATGCCACAGTATCTCCAGTACATACCAACTACTGAGACCAAATAGGTGCTCAAATAAGACTTTCTGAACAAATAAGGGAATGAATGAATGACCAGACCATCAGGCTTGAGACAGGGCAACAGGCTTCAATATAGCAGGAATCTCTAAATTAGGTCTGGAGCCATGCAGGTCTTCCACTTAGGTGCTGTGTGACCTCAGGCAAGTCATTCAAACTCTCTGTGCTTTGGTTTCTTCATCTATAAAGGTGGGAGGCGGGGCGGGGGGGAATCATGATACCTACCTTATAAGATGTGGGAAGATGAAATGAATTGTTATGCACAAAATACCTGACACATCACGTGGCTCAGGTGGAAGCTCAGTAGGGTGGGCCCTGGTCATTATGTTGCCATCACTCCCTGTCAAGCTGTAAAACTATAGACATCTCTTTACAAAGGAGACACAGCTTAGCCAAGGCTACTTTGAGCTGCAGGTTGATGAAAGTCCTCTGAAACTCTTCTAATGCTTGTTTCTAAAATCCCAGAGGTAAAGGAAGTGGGGGGGCGGGCAGAGCGGTGGGATGCCAGTAAAGGAAGTGGGGGGTGGGCAGAGCGGTGGGATGCCAGGCAGGGTGGAGTTCATTACCATTCCAGTGCAGGCAAGCGGCTCCTTTGTGTCTCCCAGGTCCTCCCAATTAAAGGCCTGTGCCTGCCCAGGTGGAAAGGGAATTAATTGAGCAGTGACCTGTCACAGCCCCATTTTCTGGTAGGTTTCACCCCAGGCATCCATAACCACCACTTGCTCAGTGGAGAAAATCAAAGGGACCAGGAGTGGGGAGGAGGGCGGGAAGGTGGGGGCTGAGGCTCTCCATTGCTAACAGCTCCCTGGTGAGGCAGATACCCCTTGTCCAGCAGCCACTGTGCTAAACAATATGGAAAACTGGGGTCAGTCAGTGCCCTCAGTGCTCAGCTGGAAAAGTCCAGGCACACCATCCTAGAGTCAAGATAGACCAGTTTGGAGGCATCAGGACACATGGGTGGTGCCCACACCCTTCTCACCACTGCCCGCCCCCCCAAAGGGACAGTGACCCAAAGGAGCAGTGTTTGATTCCCTGGCATGCGTTTAGTCATTCAAAACTAGTTACCTCCTATGTGCCAAGCACCAGGGAGAGGGATGACCACAGAAGACCTTGAGCAGGGAGAGGCCAGACTGAGCAAGAATTGATGGGGACATGTGAACGGTGGGTGCAGGGGCTCTAGGGGCTCTCAGAGAAACTCCTACCTCGTCTTCCCTAAAGAAGCCACCGCACAGCCAAGACTCAAGGAAGAAACTCAGATCGGCTGAAGACAGGCCAAGGCAAGTATCTGCAGAGCTGAACACACAAGAGCTGAAGCAAATCTGGAACATGTTGTGAGGGATGGGATAAGCTGCAGGGGTAGGAGGGAGCGCTGTTCCCAAAGGCGACGGGCACTCCTGGAGGGCGTCTATGAGGACCAGCTCAGGGTGTTGGAAGGATCTCTCTGGATCTACAAGGTGAGATGAGGCAGAAAGAACAGCCAAGAGACAATTGAGGAAGTTTCTGTGAGAGACTATGGGGAAGGAAGAATGTGGAAGGGAGAGACACAGACAGAGAGAAGGAGGGAAGGAGAAGGAGGAGGGAGGAAGACAGGAAAGAAGGAAGGAAGGAAGAAAAAGGAGAGAGAGAAAGGAATTGGAGAGGTACTGGGAGGTGGAATAAACAAGACTTAAAAACTGATTGGATACGAGGAAAGGGAAAGAGAAGAGGTAAAGATGATTTGGGGAAGATATCCAACAATGCCAGGCAGTTCTGGCCAGTTCCAGCCAATTCTTGTCAGTTTTGTCTAATCAAAAGTGTGTGTGTATAGGACTTGCCTGGGAGTCCAGTGGTTAAGACTCCTTGCTTCCGCTGAGGAGGCAAGGGTTCAATGCCTGGTCAGGAACTAAGATCCTACATGCCACGCAGTGAGGCCAAAAATAATAGGGGGAGACTCTGTGTGTGTGTGTGTATGTGTGTGTATGTGTATACACATCACTGTGCATTTTTCTAGAGAAAGAAAGGAACAATTGCTTTAATCAAGATAGTGATAGTATTTGATAGCAAAGATAGTTGATATCAAATAAAACACAAGGGTAGAGTGAATATATAGGGTCTCCTAGGCTGGATCTGGGAACAGGTAAAGAAAAAACTGGTGAAATCTGAATAAAACCTGTAGTTTAGTGAAGAGTGCATGCGTGTTAAGTTGCTTCAGTCGCATCTGACTCTGTCACCCCAGGGACTGTAGTCCGCCAGGTTCCTCTGTCCCTGGAATTCTCCAGGCAAGAGTACTGGAGCCGGTTGCCAGTGCCCTCCTCCAAGGGCTCCGCTCCACCCAGGGGTCGAACCCTAGTCTCTTATGTCTCCTGCATTGGCAGCCAGGTTCTTTATCACTAGCACCACCTGGGAAGAGTACGTATCTATACTAATTTCTTAGTTGTGACAAATGTACCATGGAAATGTTAAGATGGTAACATTAGGAGAAACTGAATGAAGTATATTCAAGGACTCTGTATACCATTTTTGCAACTTATCTGTAAAGCTAAATTTATTCCAAAATTAAAAGTTGTGGGGTTTTTTTTAATGAAGGAAAAGAAAAGAGAGGACAACGAGGGTGGAAACTTCCAGATCAGACCTTATGGTAAATTGGACAGCAGAAAATGGCTCCACTATAGACATCTAGATATGCGGATAAACTTTACAAACATCCACTGAAAAGTAAGCTGGGCTTCCAGGAAAGTGTTTGGGGTGCCCAGGGGCAGGAAACGAAAGAAAGAAACCAAAGCACTGGGCACATGCACAGCAGCACTCCGGGTGCGGAGTCAGCCTTCCTAATACCTAGGCTAGGGTTTTACATCCACCCGGGGCGGAGGGATGACGGCTGAGCCATTTAAAGCAGAACATTGAGAGAGGCATCCCCTCATAGGGCAGAGAGAAGGTAAAAAGTTCCACCTTCTGGGGAAGATTACACCGGATGCTGCTGCTGCTGCTGCTAAGTCACTTCAGTCGTGTCCGACTCTGTGCGACCCCATAGACGGCAGCCCACCAGGCTCCCCCGTCCCTGGGATTCTCCAGGCAAGAACACTGGAATGGCTTGCCATTTCCTTCTCCAATGCATGAAAGTGAAAAGTGAGAGGGAAGTCTCTCAGTCATGTCCAACTCTTAGCGACCCCATGGACTGCAGCCTACCAGGCTCCTCTGTCCGTGGGATTCGCCAAGCAAGAGTACTGGAGTGGGTCCCATAGCGGGCAATCCTCCTGCCGTGGGAGAGATGACAAAGAAGTTTGTCTGCTTTATCTCAGACTCGGGATGAAAAGCAAGTCTTGCCCTCTGCACCATCCTTCCATGAAGTCTGTACTGTTAAATTTAACCACAGTATTCTGGCCGCGGGGCTTTTAAGCCACGGGTTTGTGACAGTTTTACATTTTAACTCTAAAATTAGAGAACGAACCCGAACTCTACTTCTAATTGAACTCTACTTCTAACCAGTTTTCTGGTGCATTTCTGTTGAAGAAACTACAGATGGGCTGAGGAGTGTGAACATTTGCTGTGATGTTTTGTGTTGTGGCTCCGTGGGGTTATTTTACATTTTGGAATTCGGCTTTCCATCTAGGGCGGGAATTCTGTTGACATTTTGTTGTTGGTTTTGGGTTTTTTTAATGTTTGTTTATTTATTTGACTGCCCCAGCTCTTAGTTGCAGCACGCAAGGTCTTTGCTCTTGTTTGCGTCATGCAGGATATTTAGTTGCGGCAAGTAGGGATTGAACCCAGGCTTCCTGTATTGGGAGTGTGGACCACCCCTGGACCACCAGGAAGTCCCCCTATTGACATTTCGGGTGAGAAAATGCTTTGTTTTGGGGGCTGTCCTGGGCATTGTAGGATGTTTAGCAGCATTTCTGGCCTCTACCCATTGGATACCAACAGGCCCACCACCAAGAATGTCTCTGGGCATTGCTTCCTGTCCCCTGGGAATTGAAATCACCCTGGTTGAGAACCACTGCTCCAGGAGATCAAATAAGGGGTGGGGGTTGGGGGCTGGGATGTGCCGCTTTCAGATTTAGAACTGGGACAGTCCTGGGCAAACTGGGATGGTTATATCCTTTACTTCCATCTCTAGTATGAATACTTAGGATGTAAAATAATTGTAGGGTGGGTGAGAGTGGGGAAAGTCATTTAGCATCAGCAAATATCGTCTTGGGCCAGTTGTTCCAGCCAGCTCCTGCACAGACATGGCCAAGTGCTCACCAGTGTGTGTCCTTGG
Source organism: Bos grunniens (assembly GCF_055505025.1). Taxonomy (NCBI): domain Eukaryota; kingdom Metazoa; phylum Chordata; class Mammalia; order Artiodactyla; family Bovidae; genus Bos; species Bos grunniens. Next base: position 26,091,127 of record NC_141189.1, read on the forward strand.
TTATAAGTGATGGGTGAATAGCAGATGGAAATGACTTGCTGCTTCTCATTCATGCAACAGGGCTGCTGCCGCTGCTGCTAAAGGGGGAAGTGCTCCAAAAGGTGACCCCTGAGAGAGGCTGATTCAGCTGCCTCTGTCTGTGAGGAAGGCACTGGCAAAGTCCCCACAGGGAGCTCAGCAACATCCAGCCTCACAAGGGGTCCTTCAGCCCTCTCAGCATCGAGGCAATGTCCTTCTAGACCAGTGCTCTCAACTGAGAAGGGAGGAGACTGAGGTCCAGAGAGGAGCAGGGAAGAGCCAGGGGTACTGAGCCCACTAAGTCCATAACTCCCTTTGCATATAAGGGAGGGTTAAGAGAGCAGATTTTGGATCAGCTGACCCCAGTGGGTCAGTTTGGATACTGGCACTCTTTGAAAGACGATTGGCCAGGACTGGCGGGGAGGGGTGGGACAAGCCAGGATTGACCAGTACAGCAGCCTGGGATGAGGGGAGGGCTGGTTCTGGTCAAACAGAAAAGCCCAGTGGTTTTCATCAGGGACAGATAGCCCCCAGCTGAAAGCTGCCGCTCAGTCATGTCTACCTCTTTGTGACCCCATGGACTACAGCCCATCAGGCTCCTCCATCCATGGGATTTTCCAGGCAAGAATACTGGAGTCGGTTGCCATTTCCTTCTCCAGGGGATCTTCCTGACCCAGGGATTGAACCTGGGTCTCCTGAATTGCGGACATACTCTTTACTGTCTGAGCCACCAGGGAAACTCAGCTCTGTTGATTAAAGCAACTGTCCGTTTCCTTCCCCGAAAAATTCATAGAGTTGTACGTGTACATATACTGCTTGTGCTCATGAGCCTCAGTCGTGTCCAACTCTCTGTGACCCCACGGACTGTAGCCCACCAGGCTCCTCTGTCCTTGGGATTTCCCAGGCAAGACTACTGGATTGGCTTGCCATTTCCTTCTCGGGGGGATCTTCCCCACCCAGGGATCGAACCTGCATCTCCTGCATTGGCAGGTGAGTTCTTTACCACTGAGCCACCAGGGAAGCCCCAGCAAATCTTTGGCACATCATAAATGCTCAGTAAACGAAGTCCACTACTTCCTTATTCATGAGCCCAGCCCACTAACAGAGTGGTTTTGAAGGCAAAGATCCACACCCTGGGCACCTCAAGAGGTGCCAGCCTGACCGCTGAGAAGGAAAGGAAGGTGCCAGCATTATATGGCATTGAGACGCAGAGCTGGGGCTGGGACCCAGGCTTCTGGGCCCCAGTCTAACAATTTCACCACTGCCTAGTACCTGCTCTCACAGATGAGCCACACATCCAAGTTCCAGGCAGATTCTCAGCATGCCTTTCTCCCCGGCTTGGTCTTCTTCAATCGTGGTTTTCCAAACCACACGAAGAGGCTCCCCAGAGGGGCTGAGACTTTGGAGAACTTTACTGTCCCCTTTCAGAATTAAGAACACATCCTGAACCCCAGTAGTCATAGGCTAAATATATAAATAGTCTTGGCTGCTGTTTGTCATTAAACATGTAGGGAAATATCCACTTTCGCCAGAGAGCCCAGAATTGCAGATTGAAATAAGATACCATTTTTTTGCCTATAAAATTTGCAAAGAGTGCCATTAAAGTGGGAACAGTGCCGGCAAGGGCGTGATGAGGTGGGCATTCTCAGACATCACCGTGGGAGTAGAAATTGCTTTCAGGAGGCAATTTAGCAAATTGTATCAAAGCCTTAAAAATCTCTCCCCAGAAAATCAGAAATGTTGCAAAAGCTTTGTAGACAAGGCTGTTCATCTCAGCACTTTGTCTAATTGTTTCTTTTAAAAAGAGGAAACAATCTAATTAGACCAAAATAGGGGAATGATTAAATAAACTTGGGGGGGGGGGGTGGACACTCAGGGGAGTATTCAAGAGCTGTTTGAAACAATGTTTACAGAAATTTATAATGATATGAGGGAAAATGCTTATACTCTAATTTTTAGAAATCAGAATACAGATAGGGGTTTATGGACAATATAATCACAATTGCATTTTAAAAAATCACTGCCTTCAACATGACAAGAAGAAAAACACTCTAAGGCAGTAACGTTTTCCAAGGATTCTATCAGATCAGATCAGTCGCTCAGTCGTGTCCGACTCTTTGCGACCCCAAGAATCGCAGCACGCCAGGCCTCCCTGTCCATCACCAACTCCCGGAGTTCACTCAAACTCACGTCCATCGAGTCAGTGATGCCATCCAGCCATCTCATCCTCTGTGGTCCCCTTCTCCTCCTGCCCCCAATCCCTCCCAGCATCAGAGTCTTTTCCAATGAGTCAACTCTTCACATGAGGTGGCCAAAGTACTGGAGTTTCAGCTTTAGCATCATTCCTTCCAAAGAAATCCCAGGGCTGATTTCCTGCAGAATGGACTGGTTGGATGTCCTTGCAGTCCAAGGGACTCTCAAGAGTCTTCTCCAACACCACAGTTCAAAACCATCAATTCTTCAGCACTCAGCCTTCTTCACAGTCCAACTCTCACATCCATACATGACCACAGGAAAAACCATAGCCTTGACTAGATGAACCTTTGTTGGCAAAGTAATGTCTCTGCTTTTGAATATGCTATCTAGGTTGGTCATAACTTTCCTTCCAAGGAGTAAGTGTCTTTTAATTTCATGGCTGCAGTCACCATCTGCAGTGATTTTGGAGCCCATAAAAATAAAGTCTGACACTGTTTCCACTGTTTCCCCATCTATTTCCCATAAAGTGATGGGACCGGATGCCATGATCTTTGTTTTCTGAATGTTAAGCTTTAAGCCAACTTTTTCACTCTCCACTTTCACTTTCATCAAGGGGCTTTTTAGTTCTTCTTCACTTTCTGCCATAAGGGTGGTGTCATCTGCATATCTGAGGTTATTGATATTTCTCCCGGCAATCTTGATTCTATAATGAGTACATATTGCCTTTATTATTTTGTAAATTTTATGCCTGTGTTACTCATACTGGGATCACTTTTTACTTTTATACTTTAAAAGATGTCATAAGCCATAGCATCAATGTTTGCATGGCCAGCCTTACTTCCCAGTCCGTTTTCTCTCTGTCCCCAGCCATGCCAGAGCTGCCCCAGGCTTCCCTGTGCCCACTGTTCTGGATGGAGTTCAAAGGCCACTGCTACAGATTTTTCCCTCTCAATAAGACCTGGGCGGAGGCTGACTTCTACTGCTCGGAGTTCTCCATCGGCAGGAAGTCTGCCAAACTGGCCTCCATCCACAGGTGAGTGGACTCCTCTGTCCTTTGTAGCCCAGTCAAGCACCCCCTTGGAAAGGGATGTGGAGAACGGTGTCTTCCGCTGGTATTTCTCTTTGGTAATTTCGGCTGTTACTGTCATTGAAACTGGCCTTGGCAGTAGAGGACAAAGCATTTAGCAAGGGTTGCAAACAGCAGGCTGGAAAGTCCGTTTTTATAAGTGCCAAACTTATGCCATGCCTTTTTCAGTATCACAGCGGGGTTGAACCAATGAAACAATCCATATAACATACATGTAAATAGCATAACATAAAGCATAATAACTGATGTTTATTTCCTAAGATTTGGGCTTTCCAGGAGGCACTAGTGGTAAAGAACCTGCCTGCCAAAGCAGGAGACACAAGAGATCCAGGTTTGATCCCTGGGTTGAGAAGATCCCCTGGCACCCCACTCCAGCATTCTTGCCTGGAGAATCCCATGGACAGAGGAGCCTGGCAGGCTACAGTCCATGGGGTTGCAAAGAGTCAGACGCAACTGAAGTGACTTAGCATGCATGCTAAGCATCAAGTGCCTGTAAACCATATTAGGTTGGTACCCTCATGTCACAGATAGGAACCTAAGGCTCCAAGAAGGTATCTTGCTATGAAATCGTGGAGCCAGGATTTGAACCTGAGCAGCTGGGTTCCATAGCCCACCCACCAAGCCTCCTTCAACATTCCTCCATGCCTCCCAAGCCCCAGCCACACTGACCATCTTGACATTCTCCAGTGTGGTCTAGCCCATTTACTCCTGCATATTTGCACATTCTGTTACCCCCACTGGGAACTCCCATCCCTGTCTTCTCCAGGTAGACTCTTCCTTAACCTTCCAGACTCAGCTCTGCCATCTCTGCACTGAAGTCACCCCAGACTTGGTAGCAACTGACTACGCACATCCACCTGCCCAGGAGCCCTTTCTTCATCACTTTCATGACTTCTTTTCACATATGACTTCCTTGCTGATTTGTGGGTTCTTTGAAGACAGATGTGATGCGTTCCATTGCCACAGCTACAAATTTACAATCTTGCCTGATTTTCCAAGAATCTCCAAGCCTTGAAATTAGAACCCTGGTTGGTTCTTTAGGCTTGCCGAATTTTGTTACAAACAGGGAAGGGGTCCTCAATCTTAGTTAAAAAAAAAAACAAAAAAAAACACCTCTTGAATACTCACATTGATTCATCTAGCAGTGTATCCACTATATCCTTGGTGGTTCTGAAGAATATAGTGAGGCAATCAACATCTGACCAGGAAAACAGAAACCTCTATGAACATTTAACATGGAGTTTCATATATTCGCAAGTGATAGACTCTGAGAACTTAAAGACGCAGTAGTTTTTCTAAAGATTCACACCAGCAGGAAGCTAGCTCTACCCCTAACTGGAGGGCAGTTCAGTCCTATGCGAGCTGGAGCTGCAGAAACCAGGCAGCCCCTGACAGCACCTTCCCAGGCAGAGAGGGAACGAATCACCCTGGCTTCTCTCTCCCTCCCAGCCTCCATCAGTGCCTCCCCTTGCATGGAGGGCAGCTGATGTGGAAGCCTGAGCAAGGCAGTGTTCAGAGTCAAATCTCCTGTGATACAGAGTCCAGCGCAGTGTATGACTGGCACGTATAAAGATGGATAAAATAAATTCCCAAAAACTCAGTCCATGGGGTCGCGAAGAGTCGGACATGACTGAGCGACTTCACTTTCACTTTTCACTTTCATGCATTGGAGAAGGAAATGGCAACCCACTCCAGTGTTCTTGCCTGGAGAATCCCAGGGACGGGGGAGCCTGGTGGGCTGCTGTCTATGGAGTCGCACAGAGTTGGACACGACTGAAGCGACTTAGCAGCAGTAGCAGCAGAGGAAAATTAAATATATGTAATAAAGAGGAAATTTAAAGGTGATTCCACATGATTTCCCTTTGGTCCACAGGAAGGACAGCCCAGCCTGCCCCATGGAGCCCTTGGTTTAATAGGCACTAGGATTCCAGGTAGATTTGGGGTTTTCCAACAGCCCCTGACTCAAATTCTGTTCTTTTCTGCCTCAACTTGCCTCCTTTCTCTCTTCTCAACGCCTGACATCCTTCTTTTTTTTCTCTTGTATAAATGTTCCCCAAATGTTATGCTAGCATGTCCTCTCTTATACAGGTAGTTTTCCACTCTGGCATATGATACTTTGTTGAAAACATGTAGAAAAGTTGAATTTGCACAACACATTCATCTGTTATAAACCAAGTTCAGTTCCCATAAAGCTAGACAATATTATAAAATCTCTAATTACATCTTGTCTCTGAGACACAATCCAATTCTCTAATTCTGGCATTTTTTTTTTCATGCTTTGTAATTTTGTTCTTTTCCTTCATAATTAAACACACAATCAACTTATGTTCATGGAGCATCTAATTAAAGTTTAAGTTTCTCATCCTTTCAGCTTACCTAATAATTTCCATTTTTGCTTCAAGTGACAGTTGAATTGAATTAAGTTCATTTGATTTTCGCTCCTTATTACTTAACAGTAGCACCTCGGGCATTTCTATCTCCCAGTTATTTTGACCACATATGGGGAAAATACAATCAAATATTGAAATTGTTTTCCAAGCAGGTGCCATTGAACAAAAGTGGCTGTCATTTCAGTCACTCAGTTGTGTCTGACTCTTTGTGACCCCATGAACCACAGCACGCCAGGCCTCCTGTCCATCACCAACTCCTGGAGTTTACCCAAACTCATGTCCATTGAGTCGGTGATGCCATCCAACCATCTCATCCTCTGTCATCCCCTTCTCCTCCTGCCTTCAATCTTTCCCAACATCAGGGTCTTTTCAAATGAATTAGCTCTTCACATCAGGTGGCCAAAATGTTGGAGTTTCAGCTTCAACATCAGTCCTTGCAATGAACACCCAGGACAGATTTCCTTTAGGATGGACTGGTTGAATCTCTTTGCAGTCCAAGGGACTCTCAAGAATCTTCTCCAACACCACAGTTCAAAAGCATCAGTTTTTTGGTGCTCAGCTTTCCTTATAGTCCAACTCTCACATCCATACATGACTACTGGAAAAACCACAGCCTTGACTAGACGGACCTTTGTTGACAAAGTAATGTCTCTGCTTTTGAATATTCTGTCTAGGTTGGTCATAACTTTGCTTCCAAGGAGTAAGCGTCTTTTAATTTCATGGCTGCAATCACCATCTACAGTGATTTTGGAGCCCCAAAAAATAGTCTGACACTGTTTCCACTGTTTCCCCATCTATTTCCCATGAAGTGATGGGACCGGACACCATGATCTTAGTTTTCTGAATGTTGAGCTCTAAGCCAACTTTTTCACTCTCCTCTTTCACTTTCATCAAGAGGCTCTTTAGTTCTTCTTCACCTTCTGCTGTAAGGGTGGTGTCATCTGCATATCTGAGGTTATTGATATTTCTCCTGGCAATCTTGATTCCAGCTTGTGCTTTGTCCAGCCCAGTGTTGGATCCGTCCAGCCAGCCCAGGTGGATCTAGTGCCATTTTAATGGCAGGGCAGCCATTCCCCTAGATGACCGCTTACCATGCATGTTCAGCAGTTAATCTAGGACACTGTGAACTGTGCATGAGAGGGGAACATGGGGATACCAGTGCTTCGCTGGATAGGACGAACAGCAAAGACACATTGGACTGAAGAATACTTTGTCCCCCCCACCCGCCCCAAATCATACCACTCTAATGTTAGACAAAACATGTGGTCTTGGAACATCAACACTCAACAGAGATTGGTGATGGTGTGAGATAAGATGCCATATAGAAATAAGGTGTGAGATTGGTCCATGTGGTCCTTGCAGCCCATTTGGAGAGAAGAGACCTTGAGAAATGGCCTCCCAGGTGGCACTAGTGGTAAAGAAGCCGCCTGCCAATGCAGGGGACATAAGAGGCACGGGTTCGATCCCTGCTTTGGGAAGATCCCCTGGAGGAAGGCATGACAACTCACTCCAGTATTCTTGCCTGGAGAATCCTATGGACTGAAGAGCCTGGCAGGTCCACAGTGTCACAAAGAGTCAGACAGGACTGGAGTGACTTAGCATGCACACACAACCTCAAGAAGCAGAAAACTAAGCCAACCAGCCCAGCCTGGGGAGCATGGAAACTTTCTGCTACAGGTGTTCAAGGATTATACAGAGGGTGCTCACAGAATGTTTCCTGGAAGAACTAGTCCTGAATCAGGATCTTGAAGGTTTGGGAAGCTTAGGGGATGGGGACAGCAGATGTTATAAAGGAGGAAATTAAGAGGGCTTTAGAGTTAGGCGGCCATAGGCTAGTCCCCACTCCACCACTTCCTACCTGGTGATCTTACCCAATCACATAAACTCTCCGAGTCAGAATCCTCAGCTGGGAAACATCAATAGTTACACTGAGCTTTTAAGATTGAGGATTTTAGAGGAGATAATGGATCTGAAGTTCTTGCACAAGCACTCAGGTAATACAATGCTTCATAGTGAGAGTTGTTAATTATTTTTATTAATTGTAATCATGGGCTACCCTGGTGGCTCAGAAGCAAAAGCAATGCGGGAGACCCGGGTTTGATCCCTGGGTCGGGAAGATCCCCTGGAGAAGGACATGGCAACTCCACTCCAGTATTCCTGCCTGGAGAATCCCATGGATGGAGGAGCCTGGTGGGCTATATATATAGTCCATGGGGTCACAGAGAGTCGGACACAACTGAGTGACTTCACTTTCACTTAATCATGGGTGTATCAAGAGGTCAGCACTTACTTAGTGTGCCCACATCAGATCTTCTTTCTGAGGGCAAGTAAGCCTTGCCTCACCTGCCATCTTTCCTCTCCACTGCTTCTAATAATATCTATCTTGGTCCATTTAGGCTGCTGTTACAAAAATATCACAGACCGGGTTGCTGATAAACAACAGAAATGTGTTTCTCACAGTTCTGGAGCCCAAGATCAGAGCGCTTTGTGCTGTCAAGTTCTGGTGAGGGCTTACTCCCCAGTTTGCAGATGGTCATCTTCACGCTGCAAGCTCATAAGGCAGAAGGGGCAAGGATGCTCTCTAGGGCCTCTTTTATAAGGGCACTAATCCCATTCATGAGGGCTTCACCCTCATGAACTAATCATGTCCCAAGGGCCCCACCTCTTAATACAGTGACATCAGGAGTCAGCATTTCAATATATGAGTTTGGAAGAGGGGCACATTCGATTTATAACAATTTTGATTAGCAACTACTAGTATGAGACTGCCTAGAACACTGTGTTGAGAAAGATTCTGAGAACTAGAATTCTGAGTGTTTCTGGGATGGATTTCCACAAACACATAATTAAGGAGAGTTATTATGTGTGCTTAGGGCTTCCTTTATAGCTCAGTCAGTAAAGAGTCTGCCTGCAATGCAGGAGACCTGGGTTTAATTCCTGGGTCAGGAAGATCCCCTGGAGAAGGAAATGGCAACCCACTCCAGTATTCTTGCCTGGAGAATCCCATGGACAGAGGAGCCTGGCAGGCTACAGTCTATGGGGTTGCAAGAGTCAGACATGACTAAGCACACACAGCACAGCATTATGTGTGCTTTGACTTGCTACCAACACCTTAAGCAAAATGAAATTGATGGGCAGGTGTTCTAGACAAGGTGGCAGCCTATAGAGAGTGGTCACTTAGAAGAAGCCATTAGGAGCAGATGTCATCTGTTGCAACGTAAAGGATACCTCAACATAATCCTGTTTTGAAAGGAGTTATGGATTGAGTGTTTTTTTAGTCAGCACAGACTACTTCCAGGGTCCTCCACCAATTTCTTTTGTTAGGTAAATTACTTTATAAGCTCTTTGAAATAGGAGGTGAGAATTTCACCAATGCTTTCTGCTGTGTTTTAAATGTTTTGGTCCCTACAAGATTCATATGTTGAAATTCTAATGCCCCATGTGATGGTGTTAGAAAGTGGGGCCTTTGGGAGATGCTTAAGCTCTGAGGGTGATGCCCTCATGAATAGGATTAGTGCCTTTATAAAAGAAGCTCCACAGAGCTCCCCTGTCACCTGCTGCCATGTGAGGGCACAGCAAGAAGTATGGACCCAGAAGGTCCACTCACCTGGCCATGCTGGCACCCTGATTTTGCATTTCCCAGCCTCCAGAACTGTGAGAAATAAATTCCTATAGTTCATAAACCACCCAGACCGTGGTATTTTGTTGTAGCAGCCTGAATGGCCTAAGACACCTGTTGAAGAGGGTGGATAGTTAATTGCAGGATTTGGTTTTGCTGAGTCGACTATGCAAGTTCAAGCTTCTAGCTGAATTTTTCAGCAAACCCAAAGATTTTGAAGACGTCCTGTGAGAAAAAGAATTAGGAGAGAGGAGGCTATGTAAGGACTGGCACTGTATGGGGGGCTTTTGAGAAAGAGCAAGAACATTCAGTGGAGATTTTTGTTATTTGGTATGTGCAATACAATGTCAATTCCTTTTTTTGTCTCTTCAATATAATCCACCTTATTTACTAGTGTTTTTGAGATAGACTTAAATTTATAGGCTGAATAACAGTGCTGAGTCCTGCTTTGCACTAGCATGGAAAAAATGCAGAAATGCCCCTGACAGGACAGCCCACGTGGGTGCCCTAGTTAAAAAAGAAAAAGGAGAAAAGCCAGATTGCATCACATCCTCTATTTACTTTGATCCAGGAGGGTTAACAAAGGCTGCTGTCAATTTGCAACTCAATCCTGCGCCAAGAGGCAACGAGTAACATGCACCTGGGTTTCTTACCTTTGCAGCTGGGAGGAGAATGTCTTTGTGTACGACCTTGTGAACAGCTGTGTTCCTGGGATCCCAGCTGACATCTGGACAGGGCTTCATGATCACAGGCAGGTGAGGAAGTGCTGGCCATCAGGCCCTCTTGGGAGCTCCAGCCAAGATTCCACTTTGATTTAACCAGCTTTTCATGTGGAACCTACGTGCCTGGTCCCTGCCACATGCCCTGCATACAGAGAAATCAGACACCAAGACACCCCAGTTAGAATACGATAAGCGTTGTGAAAGAGAGGAGGATGGAAACGTATCAGATGGGCAGTGATGGGCTACATTTAGGTTTGGATTCTCAAAAAAACAGACACAAAAACTTGATTAGATGGGTAAGAGCCTTTTGAGGGAAAATATCTGCAAAGGAGAAAAAGAAGACAGGTACGTGGCAGGAGGGAAAACCTTCAGCCCATGATGAGCCCTGTGAAAGGAGATGGGGGAGGGCGGGATGGGGAGAGCCTCAGATTGCAGAACACTCTGGAAAGTCTTGGCTAAGCCAATGGGATGTCCCCTGGCAGAGGATGCCCATCCCAGGACTCCCACTTGGGCAGGAGTGGGCCAGCACTAATACCTGTGATCATGAAGGAAGCATGTTCTCCCTGTGAATGCAGTGCTGGGTCCAAGGAGCTGTCACTCAGCCATGCTCCCCCAACAGGTCCTCCTGAAGGAGCTCTGAGCAGGGCACATCTACAGCTGCCGCAGCCTCCCTAAATAAGAAACATTTAAGCTAATGTCCAGTGGACAAATAGGAGTCAGTCAGAGGAAGAACATTCCAGGCAGAGAGCACAGCATGGGCAAAGGTCTTGAGGTGGGAGAGTCACAGCACATTCAAGGACACTAAAGACCAGTGTGTCTGGGAGGCAGTGGGGCAGGAGTAGGTGGAATGATGATGGGAGAACAAGGCCAAAGAGGGCTGGCTTGGGCCAGCTCACATACCTGGCACTATCACAGCAGACTCCCCCTGGAGATTTTGTCTGCTGACTTACCCCGGGCAAGCTGCATCCTGAGCATCTCTCCTATATGTACACCTCCAAACCTGCCTCGGAGCACTGCAGGGAATAGGATTCCATTTCCAGCACCTGTTCTACCATTTAGTTTATGGTAGCTGACTCTGGTGGAGAAGGCAATGGCAACCCACTCCAGTACTCTTGCCTGGAAAAGCCCATGGACAGAGGAGCCTGGTGGGCTGCAGTCCATGGGGTCGCTAAGAGTTGGACATGACTGAGAGACTTCCCTTTCACTTTTCACTTTCATGCATTGGAGAAGGAAGTGGCAAGCCACTCCAGTGTTCTTGCCTGGAGAATCCCAGCGACGGGGGAGCCTGGTGGGCTGCCGTCTATGAGGTCGCACAGAGTCGGACATGACTGAAGCGACTAAGCAGCAGCAGCAGCAGCAGCTGACTCTGGCAGAGAAGGCAATGGCACCCCACTCCAGTACTCTTGCCTGAAAAATCCCATGGATGGAGGAGCCTGGTAGGCTGCAGTCCATGGGGTCGCTAAGAGTTGGACACGACTGGGCGACTTCACTTTCACTTTTCACTTCCACTTTTCACTTTCATGCACTGGAGGAGGAAATGGCAACCCACTCCAGTGTTCTTGCCTGGAGAATCCCAGCGACGGGGGAGCCTGGTGGGCTGCTGTCTATGGAGTCGCACAGAGTCGGACATGACTGAAGCGACTTAGCAGCAGCAGCAGCAGCAGCAGCAGCAGACTCTGGGGCCTTCCCAGGTGGCGCTAGTGGTAAAGAACCCACCTGCCAATGCAGGAGATGTAAGAGACATGGGTTCAATCCCTGGATTGGGAAGATCCCCTGGAGGAGGGCATGGCCACCCACTCCAGTATTATTGCCTGGAGAATCCCATGGACAGAGGAGCCTGGTGAGTTACAGTCCATAGCGTCACAAAGAGTCAGACACGACTGAAGCAGCTTAGCACACACACACAGGTGACTTTGAGAGAATTTTTTTTTTTTTTTTTTACATCTCTGGGCTTCAGTTTTCTCAGCTATGAAATGGAGTGATAATAACAGTGCCTGGTTGTACAAAGTAAATGGGCCAATATATGTAAAAGATTTAGCCTGTGCTTGACACAAGCTCTCTTGACACAAGAGCTCATTTAGGGTGGTCGAACTTGCTATCAGTGAGCAGAAGTAACAATAGTGGCCAGGCTCAGTAAAGATAGTTTAACAATCAGTAGAATTGACCTGGCAAGAACTTGTATAGAAGTTGTAAATTAAAAAAAGAACCAAAATGTCCCATTATAATAGTAATTTTAAAATTGGCTTATGAATACAGTTAGAGTTAAGGAACTTGTATTACAAGACTTAAGAATAATAACAACAAGTGAGACAGTAAAAGGACTTGCTTTTATATTTTTCTTTTCAGTCCTAGGCACTACATGCAAGGCACTAGTTAAGTCTCTTAGTGCTTTTAACCTCATTCAGTTCTCATAATAATTCTCTGAGGGAGATATTCAGTCCATTTTACAGGTGTGGAAACTGAGGCTCAGAGAAGTTAAGTAAGTTGGCTAGATTGCAGCGTTAGGAAGTGAGAGGAGCTGGAATCCCAGGCTCTGGTCTCTCTCCCAGAAGGTGTGTGCAATTTCCATCATACAACGTGGCTTCCATAATCATTGATGCGTCAGGAGAGACTCTTCTAAAAACTTAAATAAATGGAGAAATGACTTTTGTTCCGGGGCATTGCAAAGAAGTCATTCTTTCCACAGTTAATTTGCACATTTATTGCAACACCAATCAGATTCCCAACAGGACTTTTCTTGTAATTGGTCAGAGTGGTTCCACAGCAGGCAAGAAAAATACACACTGTTTGGACAGATAGAAAAAATGATGAAGGATGATTTCCATTCACTGGTAGAAAAAAAATTTTTAATGTAATAGTTAGGGTCTTGAGCGGAGAAGGCAATGGCGCCCCACTCCAGTACTCTTGCCTGGAAAATCCATGGATGGAGGAGCCTGGTAGGCTGCAGTCCATGGGGTCGCTAAGAGTCGGACACGACTGAGTGACTTCCCTTTCACTTTTCACTTTCATGCATTGGAGAAGGAAATGGCAACCCACTCCAGTGTTCTTGCCTGGAGAATCCCAGGAACAGGGGAGCCTGGTAGGCTACTGTCTATGGGGTCACACAGAGTCGGCCACAACTGAAGTGACTTAGCATAGCATAGCATAGGGTCTTGAGTACTGGAGTCAGATAACCTGGGTTTAAATCCTGGCACTAATGCTTTATTAACTATGTGAATTTGGGTAGACTAAGTCCCAGTTTTTTCATCTGTAAAATGGAGATGACAATTTCTGCTTTGCAGGATGGTGAGGACAAAATGCCCACCTGTCATGATATATAATAAGCCCTCAACAAACAACAGCTAGTAATATTACCAGCCAGAGCTGGAACCAAACTCAGGCTTGGCTGCTCATTGTTCAAAAGACAGTGTTTGATGCCAGTCAGAATGGCTGCAATCCAAAAGTCTACAAGCAATAAATGCTGGAGAGGGTGTGGAGAAAAGGGAACCCTCTTACACTGTTGGTGGGAATGCAAACTAGTACAGCCACTATGGAAAACAGTGTGGAGATTCCTTAAAAAACTGGAAATAGAACTGCCTTATGATCCAGCAATCCCACTGCTGGGCATACACACTGAGGAAACTAGAATTGAAAGAGACACGTGTACCCCAATATTCATCGCAGCACTGTTTATAATAGCCAGGACATGGAAGCAACCTAGATGTCCATCAGCAGATGAATGGATAAGAAAGCTGTGGTACATATACACAATGGAGTATTACTCAGCCATTAAAAAGAATACATTTGAATCAGTTCTAATGAGGTGGATGAAACTGGAGCCTATTATACAGAGTGAAGTAAGTCAGAAAGAAAAACACCAATACAGTATACTAACTCATATATACGGAATTTAGAAAGATGGTAACAATAACCCTGTATACGAGACAGCAAAAGAGACACTGATGTATAGAACAGTCTTTTGGACTCTGTGGGAGAGGGAGAGGGTGGGATGATTTGGGAGAATGGCATTGAAATATGTATAATATCATATATGAAACAAGTCGCCAGTCCAGGTTCGATGCACGATACAGGATGCCTGGGGCTGGTGCACTGGGACGACCCAGAGGGATGGTATGGGAAGGGAGGATGGAGGAGGGTTCAGGATGGGGAACATGTGTATACCTGTGGTGGATTCATTTCGATATTTGGCAAAACCAATACAATATTGTAAAGTTTAAAAATAAAATAAAATTTAAAAAAAAATTGAAACCCTGAAAATAAAAAAAAGGACAGTGTTGGAGAGACAGGGTTGGTGGGATAAGAAAGATGCTGTATTTTGAAAACCTGGGGAGATGGCGGATGGGTCCCGCAAACTGTCTCCCAGTTGCTGGTTAGGAGGCAAAGGTTTCAAAGGGGAGTTTCAGGAGTGCACAGGCAGGGGGCTGCATGCAGAACAGCACAAGCAGCTCCCACAGTCATCATGAAACTTGTCGCGCAGTGGTCAGATCAGCATCATCTTGATCCTTCAACTCCAGGATCAGTTTGTCCTCATTTCCTTGAAGCCAGTTCTGGGTACTGTGCTAGCCATAGATCCAGTACTGCACAGGATGGAGAAGCTTGTCAGAGTTTCAGTCTGGTCATCATGCAGTCAGCTTTTCCCCTCTTGTGCCAATTACAGTAGTTGCAAAACAACTCAGGAATGTGCATTGGACATTGTCATCTATATCTTCAGGGAGGAACTAAAGATTCTGTGATTCCAGTGTCCTAATCATTAACTGTTTGAACCTGCTTTTCTGTGACTCACGAGAGGCCTGGGAGACTACAGCTTTTCTACAAGCAAGAGGCAGGGGACATGGAGGGGCTTTTGTGCCCACATGGTTTCACCATTACCAGTTATGGTGGTAATAATAGTATATCAGATAAAAGTGAGGGCTTCTGCACTGTTAGGTATGAAGGCATTAGATGTTACTCCAAGCTGGACATGGCCTGAATGCCTGATCTTTCTCTCCTTGGCTTGCTTCCTTGCCTCTGGATGCGACCCCCCCAGGAAGGGAAGTTTGAATGGACAGACGGCTCACCCTATGACTACAGCTACTGGGATGGGAGCCAGCCGGATGACGGCGTCCATGCAGACCCAGAAGAGGAGGACTGCGTGCAGATATGGTACCGGCCCACCAGCGGTGGGTGCCCCTGAGACTAGGGTTCTTGCAGGGGTGCTGGGAGGCACCAGGGGTGGTCAAGGCACTGTGAGTTAAACACCTTGGAGAGTGACCAGAGGTCCCTTGTGGGTGTTAGGGACGTGGCCATTCTCTGTGGTGGATGCATTTTAAATAATATTTAATGGCGTGTTGTTGATATGCAAACTGTGATTTGGATGAAAAGACATTAGAGACAGAAGCATGAAAAGAAAGAAAGCAAGAAACTTGCACAGAGACCAAAGGATGGTGCTTTTATGTCAGCTCACCAACGCACTAAATGTGGCTTGCGCTCATGGACATTAGAACAAACAGAAGCCAGGAAGAGGGCGCAGGCTCGGTAGTGAAAAGAGTGCCCAGTCAGGCTGAAGTCCCGGCCATGTTGCGTTCTAACTCTGTGTCCTTGAGGCAATAGCTTATTCTCTCTGAGATTCGCTTTCCTTGTCTATAAAATGTATTTAATCATTGGTCCTACCCCCAGGGCTCTTCTGAGCACTGAAGGAGATACAGCTGATACGCCCAGTGGCAAGAGCATAGACTGTGGAGTTGAATGTCCTTGTCTGAACTCCAGCTCCACCGCTTATAAATTGGGTAGCCAACTTCTTGGTGCCTCAGATTTTTCATCCATAAAATGGGGCTGCTGCTGCTAAATCACTTCAGTCATGTCCGACTTTGTGCGACCCCATAGACGGCAGCCCACCAGGCTTCCCCATCCCTGGGATTCTCCGGGCTAGTGACACTTAACTCACAGGGTTGATGGGAAGGAAAAAGAAGATAAGGGACATAAAGCGACTACAGTGGTTTGCATGTGCTGTTAGCAGTCATCACCATCATCGTGAACATCGTCACTGCTCATACGAATTCGAGAAATAAAAATTATTAATATTTCCACTTTATAGATGAAGAAACTGAGGCTCAGAGAAATTAAGTGATTTGTTTGAGTTTTCACAGCAAGCAACTTGTGGAGCTGGGTTTCGATATCTACTCCAGATCCATACACTGAACTGCTCCTTTTTCTTCTTCTGATTAGGGGAGGGAGGCATGGAACAGCAAATTGCTCTTCTGGGAGCCGTCTGGGAGCCTGGGAGTCAGAGCTGGGTCAAGCCTATGAGTGAGGCTTGTCCTGCCTCTCCACAATACCAAATCAACACTAGCCCTATTAGGAGAAAGTAAGGCTGGACAGCAGCCGCATCAAGCATCAGCAAGAAAGGGTTGCCAATGTAGACACCAGGCTTATTGGAGAGGACTTTTACTTTGGTGGGATGGTGGGGTCACTTTTACTGTGGTAGGTGTACCTTCACACAGAGTCTCTGCTTTTTCTGCCACAGCTCTGAGGTCATGGAATGATAACACCTGCAACCGGAAGTTCCCTTTTGTCTGCAAGATCGCAGCTCTGACTATTCACTGATCCATTCTCACCCTCACGGCGCGAGCCCAACTCCAGCATGGACTTGTAGCTGTACCTGATGTAAAGTCAACGCTCAATAAATGTCCAACACACAGTGGAGACAAATATCCCAGACAGAGATTTTCTACAAGCAAATCTTAAGATACAATGTAATCAGTTGGTCACCAGTGACAGGAAACCCAACTCAGACTGGCCTGATACATGAAGGATGGTCGATTTATTGGTAGAAGTAATAAAAGCCCAGGGGTTGTTCTAGATTCAGAGTTGAATCTCACTGCCCTGACTTGGGGCACATGCCCATTCTTGAAGCAGTCTCTTTGGCACATGCTGGTTGGCTAGACTCTGCTTGGATGCACATGGCTGAGGCAGAGGGGTCAATATTGTCTAATCCACATGAGCCCAAATAGGAAGGTGGTTCCCCAAAGAAAATGAAAATATCACCAGACTCATACATTGCTGCTGGGAATGTAAAATGGAGAAACCATTCTGGAAGACAGTTCAGCACTTCCTTAAAAAATTAAACACAGAATTGCCACATGGGCCCAGCAATTCCAATTCCAAGCATGTACGCAACAAAATTGAAAACAGGTTTTCAAATGTGAATGGCCATAGTATTACTCACAGTAATACACGCATTACTCACAGTAGCCCCAAAAGTGGAAACATTATTGAGGAGAGCACCCAGATGACCCGATCCCCACTGTCAAGGTCCCAACCAGCTGTAGCACAACAGCTGGTAGCTATTGGCTATAGCATAACATGCTCCCTTGGTAGGGAGCTCAGGATCTTCCCAACCCAGGAATCAAACCCACGTCTCCTGCATTGCAGGTGGATCTTTTACTGTCTGAGCCACCAGGAAAGCCCAAGAATACTGGAGTGGGTAGCCTTCCCCTTCTCCAGGGGAACATCCCAACCTAGGCATCAACCCGGGGTCTCCTGCATTGCAGGCAGATTCTTTACCAGCTGAGCCACCAGGGAAGCTCCCGCCTTTGAAGTTTGGACACTCTGAGGCTCAGGCTTCATCTGCCTCCTGCCACAAAAGATGAGAACTTCTTTGTCTGCAACCAAAGGGGCTCTTGACTTTCATTCCTGACCAAGCGCCTGATACTTGTCCTAGCTGTTTACTTTCTGTAGAAAATCAGTCTTTTAGCAATAGCCACAATCTAGTGATGCTTATAAGTACTCTTCTGTGTCCATCACTACCCGATACTGTGCTCCTGCTAGTGTGTCCCTTCCCCATACACCTTCCCAGTTCACTCCATGGAAGTCTGAACAGTTGGACACTACCTCACACCAGGGACTGTCATTCCGCCCACCTCCACTGAGCCTGGGGGTAAGCCATGGGGCAAATAGTGGCCATCAAAGTGGACCACATAGAGCTGAAATGGCCAGACCTTTAGCCCGATATTCCACTCAGTCACTGATGTGGTGGTGGTGGTGGTGGTTTAGTCACTAAGTCGTGTCCGACTCTTTGCGACCCCGTAGGCTGTAGCCTGACAGGCTCCTCTGTCCATGAGATTTCCAAGGCAAGAATCACTGATGTGCGCTCCCTGGAAAGGATGTGACTTCGATTAAGGCAGGTCTCTGCAGCTGAGGCTGACCCTGTGGGAGCTGACAGCTGGAGGCCCCTCCACCCACTTCCTTGAAGCAGCAGAGCTGGGTGATACATCTCCCTGTTACCAGATCTGGAATATAAAAGACATGGGTTCACAATCAAAAAATGGGCAGAAGACCTATATAGATATTTCTCCAAAGAAGTCATACAGATGGCCAATAGGCACATGAAAAGATGCTCAATACTGCTAATTATCAGAGCAATGCAACCAAAATCACAATGGGTATCACCTCACGGTGGTCAGAATGGTCATCATTAAAAAGTCTACAAATAATAAGTGTTAGATAGAGGATGGAGACAAGGGAACCCTCCTACACTCTTGGTGGGAATGTAAACTGGTGTAGCCAGTATGGAAAACACTAGAGTTTCCTTAAAAAAACTAAAAATAAGAGTTGCATATGATTCAGCAATCCCGCTCCTGAGCATATATCCAAACAAAACTATAATTCAAAAAGATACATGCATCCTTATGTTCATAGTGGCACTATTTACAATAGTCAACACAGAAATAATCTAAATGCCCATCGATAGATGAATGGATAAAGAAGATGTGTTATATATATATAATATAATATATAAAACTGCTCAGCCATAAAAGAGAATGAAATAATGTCATTTGCAGCAACATGGATGTACCTAGAGATTATTATAATAAGTGAAGTAAACTAGACAGAGAAAAACAAGTATCATATGATATTACTTATATGTGGGATCTAAAATATAAATGAACTTATTTACAGCACAGAAGCAGGCTCATAGACATAGAAAACAAATCTATGGCTACCAAAGAGGAAAGGTGGAGGGAAGGATAAATTAGGAGTCTGGGATTAGCAGATACAAGCTACTATACATAAAATAAATAAACAGCAAGGTCCTACCATATAGCACAGGGAACGGTATTCAATATCCTATAAGGAACTATAATGGAAAAGAATATGAAAAAGAATATAGATTCTTATATATATATATATATGCAACTGAATCAGTTTGCTGTACACCAGAAACTGACACAGCATTGTAAATCAGCTACAATTCAATCAAAACAAATTTTCAAAAAGAGATTGTTTCAGGGATTTCCCTGGTGGTCCGGTGGCTAAGACTCCGTGCTCCCAATGCAAGGGGCCCTGGTCAGGGAACTAGATCCCGCATGCCACAGCTAAGGCCCAGCTCACCCAAATAAGCAAATTAATTAAAATAAATTTAAAGATAATAATCAGGGTGTTTTCTTAAAAAAAAAAAAAAAGATATTGGTTCAAATCTCACCAGTGCCACTTACTTTGTGACCTCTTGAAAGTGGCCTTAACCTCTCTGATTCGGTTTTCTCCTTTGTAATATGGAGATGTAGACCCTTCCAGCTTTGACTAATTCATCAGGCAGCTTTGGGAAATGAAGAGTTCTCCATAGGGGACTTTTCCAGCAAACTAAATCTCATTCTTAAAACAACTGTATCTACTTATTCCACTTTGGGTAGAAATCTTTCTAAACCGTGTTACACATTTTCCTGCTTCCTTTAAGCAGAAGATACTCAAGAAGATTAGTCTTTTCTTGATGACTTTGGGTCATGTGGGCTGCATCAACTTCAGATATTTTTGTCTCCTTTCGTCCTATCTGGGTGTCACTGTGCTAGTCTCTGACAGCCCACAGAGTCCCTCATCTTTTCTAGGTTGTTGCCACTGAGATGCTGTGGGCTGGGAAGCCAGGCAACCAAGCCTGAGAATAATTTGAAGGAGGAGAGAGAGAGGACTTGCCTTAGACTGCAAGGCTGTCTAGGACGCCTCCACCTTCTCTCCTTCACTGGGGGGTCAGACTTGCATCCAAGTCTGATGACTTTACCAGCCTTGGCTTCCTTCCTGCTTTTTTTTTTTCCCCACACAGGCATTTCCTCTAAGAAAATCCTTGTACACTTAATTTATCTTGGCACCTGCTTCTCAAAGGACCCAGAGTAATACATATAGTTTAGTCAGATGGCCCTCCCAAAAGTCTGCACTAAGTTATACTCCACCCATGGTGTACAAGAGCCCCTCTTCCCCTGCATTTTTGCCAACACGTTGGTCCCACCTTCAAGTTGAACCAGCAATGAGCGGGTGGACACTCCTTCAACTCCCTTGACAGCCCTCAGGGGCACGCTGTTGGCAAGGGTATCACTGAGACTGTTTTAATGGCTGGTGACAGAAAACTCAACCCAAACGGTCTTAAACACAAAAGAACTTTCATTTACTCATATGCTTGAAAAGTCCAGAGTCATCTGCCTTCGGGCTCGGCTTGATCCAGGAGTTTAAATGATATCACCAAAGGCAATGTCTCCCTGCTCTGCCTCCATGCTGTTGGCTTGATCCTGAAGCTGCATTCTCTCCCCTTGGGGAAGCAAAAATGGCCAGTGTAACTCTAGATCTTACACCCTTCAAGAGAAGGAGGGGTGTTTATTTTACAGAAGCCCTAGCAGTCACCTCTTCTTGTCTCATTGGCTGGACCAGGTTACTTGGCCAACTTTTAACCAATCACTCTGGCCGGGAGATTGGCTCATTGGAAAAGACCCTGATGCTGGGAAAGGTTGAAGGCAAAAGGAGAAGGAGGTGGCAATGGATGAGATGGTTAGATAGCATCTCTGACTCAATGGACATGAATTTGAGCAGACTCCAGGAGATAGTGAAGAACAGGGAAGCCTAGCATGCTTGCTGCAGTCCATTGGGTCACAACGAGTTGGAGATGATTTAGCAGCTGAACAACAACAACAAACAACCGGCCAGGAAAAGAGCCTGATTGCTTTAGCCAATCAGGTCTATGCAATCAAGCTGAAGGAAGATGACTTCCCCAAAGGAACTGGAGGTGCTGTTTTATCAAAAGAGAGTTAATATTGAAAGTCATTTTGAAAAAAAAAAAAACTATTACAAAAAGGCAACAAGGAACCAGCTCTAAATTTCACACTGGAGGGAATGCTGAAAACATGGAGGGCTAACCGCAACCTCAGGGCAGTCTTCTCAGAGACGGGCAGGACCAGCCTCTTGCTGCCATCAGGAGTCCTTGGAGGGAGTATTTTTCTCCTGTTCTCAGTTTATAAGTTGTTTATCTGTATAGCTACAAAAGAATCAGGAGATGTATCAACTGTCAAAATAAACACACTTGGGGGCATAGTGTAGTGGTTTGCCCAATTTGAAAGATAATAATAATAATAAAAATTTTAAAAACCGGGGAAGTCAGCCTTCTGTTATTTGGAAGAAAATTTCAGTTCTAATGAGGTGGATGAAACTGGAGCCTATTATACAGAGTGAAGTAAGCCAGAAGGAAAAACATAAATACAGTATACTAACGCATATATATGGAATTTAGAAAGATGGTAACAATAACTCTGTATATGAGACAGCAAAAGAGACACTGATGTATAGAACAGTCTTATGGACTCTGTGGGAGAGGGAGAGGGTGGGAAGATTTGGGAGAATGGCATTGAAACATGTAAAATATCATGTAGGAAACGAGTTGCCAGTCCAGGTTCGATGCACGATGCTGGATGCTTGGGGCTGGTGCACTGGACGGCCCAGAGGGATGGTATGGGGAGGGAGGAGGGAGGAGGGTTTGGGATGGGGAACACATGTATACCTGTGGCGGATTCATTTTGATATTTGGCAAAACTAATACAATTATGTAAAGTTTAAAAATAAAATAAAATTAGAAAAAAAAAGAAAAAAAAAAAAAGAAAAAAAGAAAATTTCAGAGCCAACAGCCCACCATCCATCTTTTTAAGAAGGCTCCGACCAGCTGGGGGTTTTCTTGAGGAAGCCGTATCTTCCCTCCCCAATCCTCACAAATACACAAATGTTAACAGAAGATTCCAGTGCTTTCCCTTCCAACCCAGGTTTAGCCAAACAGCAATTCCTCCTAGCATCTCCTGAGGGCCAGGTACCTTGGCCATGGAAACTCATTTATTTCTTTCAACAACTTCACAGGGGCTCTCTGCCTGTCATGGAAAGTGAGAAAGTGAGCTCAGAGTCAGACTTATGGCTCAAATCCCAGTGGCGCCACTTGCAAGGTGTAACCTTGGACAGGCTCCTCCAGCCTTCCACACTGCCAGTTAGGAATGCTGATGCTCCCCGTAAGGTAGTGAGAGGTTCCGTGTTTGCACGTGATAGACACTCAGAAAGTGTTCACTCTCATTATTACGGTAGTTGAGGTGTCCTGCTTCATCAGTGAGGACAAAGAAAGAGCATTAGCTTTCAAGCTGGATGACTTCGCCCCAGCGTCTTAAGAATGTCTGTGTTGCCACAGCCCCTTCCTTCTGTAATACTCTGTGATCTCTAAGGGATGTTCATTGAATTGATTATCTCTTCAAAGAAAGAAATCTGTCCACCCCCATGAGCAGCCCCGGAATCCTGGTCCTCTTGACACTTGTTGATATCACTGCTGTAACACAGGGGTCCTGAGCTGTCCACCTTCCCCTCTGCCACCTGTGGGGGCCTGGGCACACGACTCTGCTGACACCTGGTGTCAAGGCAGCTGCCTGCTCGTCTCGACAGAGCCTTCTGGGCAGGCACTTTCCACAGCGAGCGAGACTGTGAGCACTCAGCCCCCGTGGGCCCCACTCAGTCCGGTTCTCTTCTCCCTGAACCTCAACCACAAGTGGCACGGACTTGGCTCCACATTTCAGTGAGGGACCCCTGCGGTGGCGGCTGGATCCTCAGCATTGACCACCCCTGTGCCGGGGTGCACCTCCTCTCCCTCAGTTTGCAGGCCCCATGAGCTGAACTGCCTTCTCACTTAATCCTAAGACTCACCCTCATAGACCTCCATAAGCTGGGATGGGCAACTTGGGAAACTTCTTTTTTCCTATACAGAGGGAGCCTGAAGTCCTAAATCAGAATGGCCAGATAGCCTAGCATGTAAGGAAGCATTCAGTTTCATAGTGGGAGGGGAGGTTTTCCTCTTTCTCCTATTGGATGGGATAAAACAAGCATATACAGACCAGTTACAAGCTAAGTTCCAAGATACTTAACAATAATAGCAATTAAACTGGAAGGTCTGTCAGTAACTTACTTTTTCTTTTTAAGACTGAGTTCAAATTTACCCCAATAATAGCAACAGTCACTCTTTGCTCACCTTCTGATGTGCATTCCCAAGAGGAAAAGGAAGGGCTAGAGTAAGGGCAGAGTGAGTGCAAGCCGCTCAGTCCGGTCCGACTCTTTGTGACCCCCTGGACTATACAGTCCATGGGATTCTCCAGACCAGAACACTGGAGTGAGTAGTCTTTCCCTTCTCCAGGGGATCTTCCCAACCCAGGGATTGAACCCAGGTCTCCTCATTGCAGGCAGATTCTTTACCAGCTGAGCCACCAGGGAAGCCCAGTGAGGGCAGAGGGTCCTGGCTATTATGTGTAATGCTGCATGTCTAGAGAATGTGTAATGAAATGTGAACATCTTCCATCATTGATGGCATAGTAGTATGGCGGATAAACAAGGTTAAAACCCATTGCCCTAAATAAAATAAGGATCAGTTAAATAAGCTATGATATGTGCTCAGTGGAATGCTATGCAGCCTTTATGTACGGATATGAAACATGTTTTAGGTGTATTATTGAGTGATAAAAGTTGCAAGAAAAAGCATAAAATATTATATCATTTATATACCTAGATTATCCCCCACAGAATTATACTTCATATTTCTGCAGACACATATATCAGAAAATGCATAATTAAAAGTCTGGACAGACACAAAACTGACAAAATTGGGAACCCCAGAGATAGGAGTGATGGTCCCCAGGGAGAGTTTTAGTTTTATCCATAATGTTTTCTTTTTTACAATGATCACATGTTTGTGTATTATGAGTTTAAAATATGTAGCTACTTTGAATATAAAATAAATTTCAGCCCATTCTCTCTGAAACCTTTAGGACTAGATTGGACTTGGCGACAGTGATTGGGACAAACACAGGTATGTTCAATATACTTATTGCCAAGATGCTTTCAAGAAGGCAAAACCAATTTCCACCCCAATCAGTGGAAAGATGACAAAAATAATAATATTCATTGCTGTTACTTGTTTCAATCAATAGTTCTTTGACAACCACTGAGGGTGAGCATTTTTTCACCGTGCTCTTGGGCATCTTAAACTAAGGGAAGGGGTGCCTTTTTTCCACCTCCTCCTCCCTGGGAAATGCCCAGCTCCCACAGCCCAGGGACTATTTAATTAACACCTGCTCCCAGGGAAGCAAACAAGAACCAGGCACTCAGTGAACTTTTCCTCTGCAGGAACCTATACTTTCCCCACACCCACTGGAGTCATTGCTACTCCTCTTACAATAGAAAGACTCCAACAGTAACATTGCCCTGTCAGAGCCAAGTCTTCTAGGGAGCACTGGTCCATATTAATGATACCATATATCTGCAGGGGCGAGTCCCCAGCTGCACTGAAATCATGGATGCAGGATAGAGATGGTGTGAAACCCTGCGGGAGTCCTCGGAGGCTCTGGGTGCACTGTTCTCCTCCACATGGGCCCTGGCAACTTGATATTTGCTGTACCCAAGCCCCGCTGTGCATCAACACCACCAGTGTCATTAACTCATTATCTTTCATCCATGCAGGCCTGCCCACTGCCAGCCCCAGCCATGGGCCTCGTGAAGGAGGATGTTGTTGCAAAAAGAGCCTCATAATGATAGAGTAGGGAAAACTGTAGGCATGAGACTTTCTCTTAGGAACAGACCTGTCTTTATTTAGGACAACATCTTGATAAATCACTTGGGACGAGAGCCAAGGCAACAAAAGAGATGCTCAAACTCCTCCACATTCAAGTGAATTGGAAATGTATGGCGAGCATCTGTCAAACCTATTTAACTCATTAATGAAGGGATCAGCAAGACGGCAAAACAGGTTCCAAGAGGATAAAAGAAACTAACACACACACACACCCCACCATATATACACCGACATCCACACACACATTTAGTGCAAAAAGAGAATGCTGAATCAGGGTCCAAGTTAAATATGAAACTAATTAATGACCTACAGGGCAATAAAATCTTTAGGCCAAGAATCAACAAACTATAACCTGCTGATCAAATCACACCAATCACCTGTTTTTGTTTGCCCACAAGCTAAGAACTTTTTTTTTTTACATTTTACAACAGTTAGAAAAATAAAGAACAATATTTCATAACATGTGAAAATGACATGAAATTTAAATTTCAATGTCTGTAAATATAATTTTATTGGAACTCAGGCAAGCTTGTTCACGGCAGAGTTCAGTAGTTGGGGCAGAGACTATATAGCCCACAAAGCCTAGAATGTTTATCCTCTGAGGCTTTACAAGAAAAGCTTACTGACAGGATAATAACATGTCAATACTTGGGGATTCTGTTCTCTGCAGGACAAAAGCCATTTGCACCTTCACAGGACAAAAGTTATTTGCACCTTAATCAATTTTCTACACGTTAACATCTAACTTTATCAAATCTGAACCTAATCAATAGCAAAGTCAAACAAAGTGACATCCCCTGGAGAGTCATGTGCAACCACCATGTTCAGTCACGATGGTCATGTCCAACTCTCTGCAACCCCATGGACTGGAGCCCACCAGGCTCCTCTGTCCATGGAGTTCTCCAGGCAAGAATATTGGAATGGGTTGCCATTTCCTATTTCAGGGGATCTTCCCAACCCAGGGATCGAACCTGGTTCTCCTACATCTTTACCACTGAGCTACCTGGGAAGCCCTAAAACATGTGCCCAATGTGGGGCTCAAACCCATGACCCTGAGATTAAGAGTGTCATTCTCTACCAACTGAGTTATCTAGGTTGAGTCACCTGGGAAACCTCCTAGAGAGTCAGATAATCTTTAATCAGACTGTTTTCATTTGATTCTGAAAAGTTATATAGTCATCTTTATACTTTATTTCAAGCTTTTGGGTATTTGTTCTTAATACTTAGAAAACAAAGATCATTAAGTTATACAAACACAGTGATCTGAAATGATCAACAATGCTTCCTTCTAGAGAGTTTCAGAACTGAAGATCTGAAAGATACTCATGAAACAAGGTGACTTCTCACTCTGAGCAGACAGAGGACAATCAGAACTGCTGGAAATAGGACAGACTGGGGGAAAGGCTGGCATGCTGAGCTACTCTGAAGGTTGATATATGTCAGCCTAAAAGAACAGGGAGTAGGGGAGGGTTGCAGGGGAGGGGACAGAGAGGGGCAAAGCCCCAAATGATAGCAAGATGGCTTTGGAGTATGTTGGGGGTTGGGTATGTGCTCAGTCGTTCAGTCATATTCGACTCTTTGCAACCCTATGGACTGTAGCCCACCAGGTTCCTCTGTTCATGGGATTCTCCAGGCAAGAATACTGGAGTAGGTTGCCATTTCCTTCTACAGGGGATCTTTACAATCCAGGGATCGAATCCATGTCTCCTGCAGCTCCTGCATTGACAGGCAGGTTCTTTACCTCTGAGCCACCTGGGAAGCCCAGGGATTGGGTAGCATTTCATTATTGTTGGTTAGGTATATTGATTATTATAGAGACTGTCCTAGACTTAGTAGCTGCTCTCCAGTAGCTCAGGGACAGTTCACACTCCCCACTATTTATTCCCAGCCACAGACTGCATGTATTTAATGGCCCACCCTCCACGCCAGCGCTGCCAGCACCACTGGAGTATGCCAGAAATAAATCTGGGTGGGTTTCTTTTTCAGAAAGATTTATGTGTATTTGAGCTGGACTGGAAGAAACACAAGCTGGAATCAAGATTGCCGGGAGAAATATCAATAACCTCAGATATGCAGATGACACCACCCTTATGGCAGAAAATGAAGAGGAACTAAAAAGCCTCTTGATGAAAGTGAAAGTGGAAAGTGAAAAAGTTGGCTTAAAGTTCAACATTCAGAAAACGAAGATCATGGCATGTGGTTCCATCACTTCATGGGAAATAGATGGGAAACAGTGGAAACAGTGTCAGCCTTTATTTTGGGGGGCTCCAAAATCACTGCAGATGGTGACTGCAGCCATGAAATTAAAAAACACTTACTCCTTGGAAGCAAAGTCATGACCAACCTAGATAGTATATTCAAAAGCAGAGACATTACTTTGCCAACAAAGGTCCGTCTAGTCAAGGCTATGGTTTTTCCACTGGTTGTGTATGGATGTGAGAGTTAGACTGTGAAGAAAGCTGAGCGCTGAAGAATTGATGCTTTTGAACTGTGGTGTTGGAGAAGACTCTTGAGAGTCCCTTGGACTGCAAGGAGATCCAACCAGTCCATTCTGAAGGAGATCAGCCCTGGGATTTCTTTGGAAGGAATGATGCTAAAGCTGAAACTCCAGTACTTTGGCCACCTCATGCAAAGAGTTGATTCATTGGAAAAGACTCTGATGCTGGGAGGGATTGGGGGCAGGAGGAAAAGGGGACGACAGAGGACGAGATGGCTGGATGGCATCACTGACTCAATGGACATGAGTCTGAGTGAACTCCAGGAGTTGGTGATGGACAGGGAGGCCTGGCGTGCTGCTATTCATGGGGTCGCAAAGAGTCAGACACGACTGAGTGACTGAACTGAACTGAACTGAGCTATAATTGATACACTGTCTTAATTCAGGCTGCTGTGACAGAACATCATAGACTGGGTGGCTTATAAACAAAAGAAATTTATTTCCCAATGTTCTGAAGGCTGTAAGGATCAAGGCACTGGCAGATTTAGTGTCGCGAGGGCCCACATCCTAATCGGATGACTGACTTTTCTTGATGTGTCCTCAAGTGGTAGAGAAGGCAAGGAAGCTGTCTGTGGTCTCTTTTATAAGGATGCTAATCCCATTCACGAGGGCTTCATTCTCATGACCTAATCACCTGCTGAAGACTCTACCTCCAAATACCATTACATTGAGATATTGATGGATTAGGTTTCAACATATGAATCTAAAGAGGGCACAAACATTTGGGTTTCCCTGGTGCTCAGTGATAATGAATCTGCCTGCCAATGCAGAAGATGTGGGTTCAATCCTTGGGTGGGGAAGATTCCCTGGAAAAGGAATTAGCAACCCACTCCAGTATTCTTGCCCAGGAAATCCCATGGACAGAGGAGCCTGGTGGGCTACAGTCCATGGGGTCATTAAAGAGTTGGACACAACTTAGCCACAGCAATAAACATTCAGTAGATAGAACACATCAGACCAGAAAAATCCTTAACAAAATTCTAGCAATCAGAATCCAACAATACATTAAAAAGATCATACACCATGACCAAGTGGGCTTCATCCCAGGGATGCAAGGATTCTTCAATATCTGCAAATCAATCAATGTAATACACCACATTAACAAATTGAAAAATAAAAACCATATGATTATCTCAATAGATGCAGAGAAAGCCTTTGACAAAATTCAACATCCATTTATGATAAAAACTCTCCAGAAAGCAGGAATAGAAGGAACATACCTCAACATAATAAAAGCTATATATGACAAACCCACAGCAAACATTATCCTCAATGGTGAAAAATTGAAAACATTTCCTCTAAAGTCAGGAACAAGACAAGGGTGCCCACTTTCACCATTACTATTCAACATAGTTTTGGAAGTTTTGGCCACAGCAATCAGAGCAGAAAAAGAAATAAAAGGAATCCAAATTGGAAAAGAAGAAGTAAAACTCTCACTGTTTGCAAATGACATGATCCTCTACATAGAAAACCCTAAAGATGCCACCAGAAAATTAGTGGAACTAATCAATGAATATAGTAAAGTTACAGGACATTAAATCAACACACAGAAATCCCTTGCATTCCTATACACTAATAATGAGAAAATAGAAAGAGAAATTAAGGAAACAATTCCATTCACCATTGCAACAGAAAGAATAAAATACTTAGGAATATACCTACCTAAAGAAACTAAAGACCTATATATAGAAAACTATAAAACACTGGTGAAAGAAATCAAAGAGGACACTAATAGATGGAGAAATATACCATGTTCATGGATCGGAAGAATCAATATAGTGAAAATGAGTATACTACCCAAAGCAATCTATAGATTCAATGCAATCCCTATCAAGCTACCAAGCTTCTTCACAGAGCTAGAACAAATAATTTCACAATTTGTATGGAAATACAAAAAACCTCGAATAGCCAAAGCTATTTTGAGAAAGAAGAATGGAACTGGAGGAATCAACCTGCCTGACTTCAGGCTCTACTATAAAGCCACAGTCATCAAGACAGTATGGTACTGTCTTGTATGGTACACAAAGACAGAAATACAGATCAATGGAACAAAATAGAAAGCCCAGAGATAAATTCACGCACATATGGACACCTTATCTTTGACAAAGGAGGCAAGAATATACAATGGATTAAAGACAATCTCTTTAACAAGTGGTGCTGGGAAAACTGGTCAACCACTTGTAAAAGAATGAAACTAGAGCACTTTCTAACACCATACACAAAAATAAACTCAAAATGGATTAAAGATCTCAACATAAGACCAGAAACTATAAAACTCTTAGAGGAGAACATAGGCAAAACACTCTCCGACATACATCACAGCAGGATCCTCTATGACCCACCTCCCAGAATATTGGAAATAAAAGCAAAAATAAACAAATGGGACCTAATTAACCTTAAAAGCTTCTGCACAACAAAGGAAACTATCAGCAAGGTGAAAAGACAGCCTTCAGAATGGGAGAAAATAATAGCAAATGAAGCAACTGACAAACAACTAATCTCAAAAATATACAGGCAACTCCTACAGCTCAATTCCAGAAAAATAAATGACCCAATCAAAAAATGGGCCAAAGAACTAAATAGACATTTCTCCAAAGAAGACATACAGATGGCTAACAAACACATGAAAAGATGCTCAACATCACTCATTATCAGAGAAATGCAAATCAAAACCACTATGAGGTACCATTTCACGCCAGTCAGAATGGCTATGATCCAAAAGTCTACAAGCAATAAATGCTGGAGAGGGTGTGGAGAAAAGGGAACCCTCTTACACTGTTGGTGGAAATGCAAACTAGTACAGCCACTGTGGAGAACAGTGTGGAGATTCCTTAAAAAACTGGAAATAGAACTGCCTTATGATCCAGCAATCCCACTGCTGGGCGTTCACACTGAGGAAACCAGAATTAAAAGAGACACGTGTACCCCAGTGTTCATCGCAGCACTGTTTATAATAGCCAAGACATGGAAGCAACCTAGATGTCCATCAGCAGATGAATGGATAAGAAAGCTGTGGTACATATACACAATGGAGTATTACTCAGCCATTAAAAAGAATACATTTGAATCAGTTCTAATGAGGTGGATGAAACTGGAGCCTATTATACAGAGTGAAGTAAGCCAGAAAGAAAAACACCAATACAGTATACTAATGCATATATATGGAATTTAGAAAGATGGTAACAATAACCCTGTATGCGAGACAGCAAAAGAGACACAGGTGTATAGAACAGTCTTTTGGACTCTGTGGGAGAGGGAGAGGGTGGGATGATTTGGGAGAATGGCATTGAAATATGTATAAAATCATATATGAAATGAGTCGCCAGTCCAGGTTTGATGCATGATACTGGATGCTTGGGGCTGGTGCACTGGGACGACCCAGAGGGATGGTATGGGGAGGGAGGAGGGAGGAGGGTTCAGGATGGAGAACACATGTATACCTGTGACAGATTCATTTTGAAATATGGCAAAACCAATACAATATTGTAAAGTTAAATAAAAAACAAAAAACAAAAAACACTACCACCAGGGAACGAAGATCCTGCATGCCTCGTGGCCAAAAACCCAAAACATAAAGCAAAAACAATATTATAAAAGATTTAATAAAGACTTAAAATGGTCCATAAAAATAAATAAATAAAAAAATAAAGTGTATACTTCAATGGCTTTTAGAGCATTCACAGATTTGTGCAACTATCACCATAATCACTTTTAGAATACTTTACCCTCAAAATGAAATCCCTTAGCCATCACCCTCCAGCACCCCAGCTCTAAGCCAAGTGGTTTTTTTTTAATTGTATGTGAGTCAGAAGCTTAAACATGTCAAAATATCACGGAGACGCTGCCCACGCATGGATCTCACAATTTGCTTCCAACATTGAAAATTTATCCCACTGGAATGTTCATGCAAACCCCAGATATTTCTTCTGCTTCCAGCTTCCACTCCCCCAACCACCCCCGGTCTTGCTCCTAGATACCTTTCTGAGATGAGTGGCAGGAGGATGAAGTCACCGTATGGTGCCATCACTCTCCCCACTTTTTCCCCCTGTATCCTATTAGTATAGAAACACCTAAGGGGCATGACGGTTTGGGGGATTTATGACATAGACGTAGACCTGCTGACATAAATATGTCAGAATTTGGCACTTGAGAAACATTAACACCTGTTCACAGAGGGATGGGTAAGAGTCATTATCATCTACCACCTACTCAAGACCCCAGACCAGCACCAAGGAGGTACGATTTCTGAGCATCCAAGAATTCGTGCTTTCTTAGGTCACGATCCTAAAAGCAGGACGTAAAGCAAGGATGTTTGTGAGAGTGACTTATGGATGGAGTGCTCACAGGAAGACTTGTATGGGAGGAAGAGAAGCAGGATAGGGTTGGGGAGAAATTAACCAAGAGGTTAAAGCCTGGCCCCAGCCTGACCCCATGGATAGCTCCAGATGGAAGCTTCTTTGAGGTAAGGAACTGGGCCTCCATAAACCCACACCAGCCAGCCATTGGCTATAGCTCCTTAGTGAGGGAGAGCCTAACTCCCAGGCACCTCCAGGGAGCTAAGGCAGCTCCAGTTACCCATGGCAATTTTTGGAGAAGGTTTTCCACGTGAACCATTAGCAGCAAGAATATAATAGCAAAAGCCATTAGCAGCTAAAGTCCCTTGGACTGCAAGGAGATCAAACCAGTCAATCCTAAAGGAAATTAACCACGAATAGTCACTGGAAGGACTAACATTGAAGCTGAAGCCCTAATACTTTGGCCACCTGATGCGAAGAGCCAACTTATTGGAAATGACCCTGATGCTGGGGAAAATTGAAGGCAGGAGGAGAAAGGGAAGACAGGGGATGAGATGGTTGGATGGCATCACCAACTGGATGGACATGAGTTTGAGCAAACTCTGGGAGATAGTGAAGAACAGGGAAGCCTGGAGTGCTGCAGTCCATGGGGTTGCAAAGAGTCGGACACGACTGAGTGACTGAACTACATTAGCAGCAACACCTGCAGAGGCTGGATAATGGGTCTACTGAACAGGTGGAAAGGCTCCTAGGGGATGCAATGGGGCCTGAGGAGCATCTATGCCCTGCATCTGCTCCACCAGTTTTCTAGTTATCCCATACACACGCAGCTCCTAAGGGAGCTGAATACAGAACAAACAAGAGCAGAACGGAAGTCAAAGTACTCCTTGATTATGAGCTGGACCAATAACCCCTGGCAGAGCTCTAATGGAACTGGGCTGGGAGCCTTCTTTCTCTCCTGATGTCCAAAGCCAGCCTTCCTAGGCATTCCTGTTACTACTGCTGCATAAAAAAACCCTCTGAAACTTAATTTTTAAAAAACAACGATCATTTATTTTCTAAGTGGGCACAGTTCGTTTCTTCCCCATGAGGCATCAGCAGGAGTGGTTTGACTGGGGGCTGGAGGCTCTTTAAGGTGGCTCATTCACGTGGCTGGAAAGCTGGTACTGGCTTTCAGCTGGGCTCGCAGCCAGTACTAAGATTGTATGTCAGTTCCACTCAGTGGGAGGGTCTCCACTGGCCATTTGGACTTTCTAACAGCATGATGGCTGGATTCCAAGAACAAACATCCTAAAAGACAGGAAATAAAAGCTTCAGATCTCTTGAGGCTTAGACCTGGAAACTGACACTGTTTCTGTCACATTCTTTGCATTAGGTAGTCAAGGGAAGATGACATACATCCCATCTTCTGATGAGAGAAGTGACAAACAATCTTGGGACCATATTTTAAATGGCCATGTGAGGTGAGCATGCATAAGGAGTGATGTGTGTTAGTGTTAGTTACTCAGTCATGTCTGACTCTTTGCAACCCTGTAGGCTGCCAGGCTCCTCTGTCCATGGAATTCTCCAAGCAAGACTACTGGAGTGGGTAGCGATTCCCTTCTCCAGGGGATATTCCCTACCCAGGGCTCAAACCCAGGTCTCCTGCATTGCAGGCAGACTCTTTACCGTCTTAGCCACCAAGAAGGAGTGATGGCTGGGCCCTAAGAGAAGCCTGGCTCTGTTTACCAATCCCACATGGACTAGAGAGAAGGCATATTCACATCACTGTCCATGATGGTTAACTTTATGTGTCAATTTGATACCCAGACATTTGGTCGAACATTAGTCTGGGTGTCTCTGGATGAGATTAACATTTGACTCAATAGACTGAGTAAAGCAGGTGGCCCTCCCTTATGTGGGAGGGCCTCAGCCAACTCCTTGAGGGCCTGAACAGAACAAAAAGACTAATCCTCCCCCGAGTAAGAGAGAATTCTTCCTATCTGACTGTCTTTGAGCTGGGACATTGGTTTTTTATCTGCCTTTGGACTCAGACTGAAACATCAGCTCTTCCTGGATCTGCAGCTTGCAACTCACCCTCCAAATCTTGGGGTCTCTGTAATCATGTGAGCCAATTCCTTATAATAAACAGATAGGTTGAGAGAGAGATAGGTACATACATGCCTACACACATACATACAATTTGCTTCTCTTTCTCTAGAGAAGCCTGAATAACATACCTCTACTATGTGGGTGGGCCTCATTCAATCAGTTGGCAATTTCCTCCAAGGAAGAGAGAATGGGCTGCCTTTGGACTTGAACTGCAACATCAACTGCTTTTCCCAGGGTCTCCCGTCTGCCAGCCTTAACTGCAGGTTTTGGACTTGCCAGCCTCCACAGTCAGATAAGCCAGTTCCTTAAAAACAACAAGAAAAAACCCCTCATTCATTCATTCATTTCACTCACATCCTGTGGTTCTATTGCTCTGGAGAAAGAACCCTGATCACACCTTTCAATGAACAGTGACTGTGGCCACTAGAAATGGACGCCTTGTTATCTGTATCAGTGACAGTTCATCTTTGAGAAGTAGAAACAGGAAGGAAGACAGCAAAGAATCAGGCAAAGGGGTTAAATGTCCACCCTCTTCAAAGGAGAGGACCACAGGGAGTCATGTCGGGCCCTTCAGAGGTCCTGCAGAGCCCCCGCTGGCCAGCAGGGCTGCTCACCATCGCTGAGTGTGCGTCTTTCTTGTTCTCCCATACAGAAGCCCATCTGGCTATGACAGAGCAAAACACAGAAGCATAGAAAGAGGTAGATGGACTGGGTTTCCATAGCCTCGCCTTTGGGACTGTGGGCCTGGCAAGGTAAGAGAAAGCCCCAGAGCATAGCAGAAGGAGCCCAGGCTGGGAGTCAGAAAGAACCTGTTCTCACCAGCTTCCACCGCTTTACTAGTTCTGCATATTTTGCCTATTGCTCAAGCTTCTATCTATTCTCCAATAATAAGGAGACAATGATACTTCCCCTGCCTACATCCTGCCTACATCCGGACTTGAGTGTAAATACTAAATGAGTTAACAGAGGTCTGGGAATCTGCACACCAGTCAGGGCTTTAGAGAAGTAAAGCCACCAGAGATGTGTATCGTAAGGGATTAACATTAGGGATCTGAGAGCCGGGCACACAGTCCAGCTACAAGAGGCTGCTGTTTGTGTGTCTTGTGCTGGAACCTGTTTCCACAGGGCGAGCAGGCAGGAAAGGACCGTGGATGTGAAGGAGAGGAGGGCAAGGACCAATGGGAACCTGCGAGGCTGGAGCCCCGAGGACAGGTGGGATCATGGAGGTCTCCCTTGGCCTCGGCGTTTGTGGTAGTGGGGGCGCGGTCCTGCAGGAGCAGCCGCAACTCTTCATCACACAGTTTAACAAATGTGAGCTAGGAGGAGGAGATTTGAAAAAGGGAACAGCAAATGAGTGATAGCTGTGAAGACTCCAACCCACACCCCACACCCCACCTCCTTCCCCACTGCATAGGGAGAAGACACCCCACATCCTGTCACATCTTCCACAAGTGTCTCCATGCTCAGCCAACCAGGATCTCTGCTGGAAAGGGAGTTCTGAGAAAGGCCATCTCATTGCAGATAACTTGACACAGTACAAATCCACCACAATTTGTCAGCTCCAAATTACTGGCCCAGTGAAAGCGGAAAACACCAAATCACTTCTTCCCAGCAGAGCTAATTTAGCCAGAAGCATATTAGAGCCACCAAACAGCTTTATACAGTGGAGGTGATGGCACCATCCTGAAAATTAGACACATGTGACTTTTACTTACTCTCCAAGCTAAGCTTCAACAGTACCTGAACCAAGAACTTATAGATGTTCAAGATGGATTTAGAAAAGGCAGAGGAACAAGAGAACAAATTATCAACCTTCATTGCATCATAGAAAAAGCAAGAGAATTCCAGAAAAACATAGACTTCTGCTTCATTGACTACACTAAAGCCTTTGACTGTGTGGATCACAACAAACTGTGGAAAATCCATAAAGAATGGGAATACCAGACCATCTTACCTGCCTCCTGAGAAATCTGTATGCAGCTCAAGAAGCAATAGTTAGAACCAGACATGGAACAATCAACTGGCTCCAACTTTGAAAAGGAGTTTGTCAAAGCTGTATATTGTCACCCTGCTTGTTTAACTTATGTGCAGACTACATCATGCAAAATGCTGGGCTGGATGAAGCACAATCTGGAATCAAGATTGCTAGGAGAAATAGCAGTAACCTCAGATAAGCAGATAACACCACCCTTATGGCAGAAAGCAAAGAGAAACTAAAGAGCCTCTTGATGAAGGTGAAAGAGGAGAGTGAAAAACCTGGCTTAAAACTCAACATTCAAAAAATGAAGATCATGGAATCTGGTCCCATTACTCCATAGCAAATAGATGGGGAAACAATGGAAACAGTGACAGACTTTATTTCTTGGGCTCCAAAAATCACTGCAGATGGTGACTGCAGCCATGAAATTAAAAGACGCTTGCTTCTTGGAAGAAAAGCTATGACCAACCTAGACAGCACATTAAAAAGCAGATATTACTTTGCCAACAAAGATCCATCTAGTCAAAGCTATGGTTTTTCCTGTAGTCATGTATGGATGTGAGAGTTGGGCCATAAAGAAGGCTGAGCACCAAAGAATTGATGTTTTTGAGCTGTGGTGTTGGAGAAGACTCTTGAGGGTCTCTTGGACTGCAAGGAGATCAAACAGTTCAATCCTAAAGAAATCAGTCCTAAATATTCTTTGAAAGGACTAATGCTGAAGCTGAAATGTCAATACTTTGGCCACCTGATGTGAAGAGCTGACTCATTGGAAAAGACTCTGATG
Organism: Bos grunniens; assembly: GCF_055505025.1. NCBI lineage: Eukaryota > Metazoa > Chordata > Mammalia > Artiodactyla > Bovidae > Bos > Bos grunniens. Next base: position 26,127,682 of record NC_141189.1, read on the forward strand.
CTGGGAAAGATTGAAGGCAGGAGGAGAAGGGGAATGACAGAAGATGAGATGGTTGGGGGGGCATCGCTGACTCAATGGACATGAGTTTGAGCGGGAGTTGATGGACAGAGAAGCCTGGTGTGCTGCAGTCCGTGAGGTTGCAAAGAGTCGGACATGACTGAGCAACTGAACTGACTGATGTTTACTTTTCCCTGTACAACTGCTGAAGCCCTTTGAAAAACCCAGGTCCTACTTCCTTCACTTCTACTAAAAATAATTGAGAATTTTATTCAACCACAAAGAGGAATGAAGTAGTGATACATGTTACAACATAAATGAACCTGGAAAACATTATGCTTAATCCCCATCATGTGTCATGAGGGAAATACAAATTAAAACAATAATGAGATATCACTACCTACTTAATTTGTTTTTGTTCAATCACTCAATCATGTCCAACTCTTTGTGACCCCATGGACTGCAGCACACCAGGTTTTCCTGTCCTTCACCATCTCCCGGAGCTTACTCAAACTCATGTCCATCAAGTTGGTGATGCCATCCAACCATCTCATCCTCTGTCATCCCCCTTCTCCTCCTGCCTTCAATCTTTCCCAGCATCAGGGTCTTTTCCAATGAGTCAACTCTTCACATCAGGTGGCCAAAGTATTGAAGTTTCAGCTTCAGCATCAGTCCTTCCAATGAATATTCAGGACTGATTTCCTTTGGGATTGACTGGTTTGATCTCCTTGCAGTCCAAGGGACCCTCAAGAGTCTTCTCCAACACCACAGCTCAAAAGCATCAATTCTTTGGTGCTCAGCCTTCTTTATGGCCCAACTCTCACATCCATACATGACTACTGGAAAAACCATAGCTTTGGCTAGATGGACCTTTGTCGGCCAAGTAATGTCTCTGCTTTTTAATATGCTGTCTAGGTTTGTCATAGTTTTTCTTCAAAGGAGGAAGAATCTTTTAATTTTGTGGCTGCAGTCACCATCTTCAGTGATTTTGGAGCCCCAGAAAATAAAGTCTGTCACTGTTTCCATTGTTTTCCCATCTATTTGCCATGAAGTGATGGGACCAAATGCCATGAGTTTTCCAAATTTGCTGGCATATAGAGTGCAGCACTTTCACAGCATCATCTTTTAGGATCTGAAATAGCTCAGCTGGAATTCCATCACCTCCACTAGCTTTGTTCATAGTGATGCTTCCTAAGGCCCACTTGACTTTGCATTCCAGGATGTCTGGCTCTAGATGAGTGAGCACACCTTCATGATTATCTGGGTCATGAAGATCTTTTTTGTACAGTTCTTCTGTGTATTCTTTCCACCTCTTCTTAATATTTTCTGCTTCTGTTAGGACCCTACCATTTCTGTCCTTTATTGAGCCCATCTTTGCATGAAATGTTCCCTTGGTGTCTCTAATTTTTTTAAGAGATCTCTAGTCTTTCCCATCCTATTGTTTTTCTCTATTTCTTTGCATTGTTCTTAGGAAGGCTTTCTTATCTCTTCTTGCTATTTTTTGGCACTCTGCATTCAGATGGGTATATCTTTCCTTTTCTCCTCTGCCTTTTGCCTGTCTTCTTTTCTCAGGTATTTGTAAGGCCTCCTCAGACAGCCATTTTGCCTTTTTGCATTTCTTTTCCTTGAGGGTGCTTTTGATCACTGCCTCCTGTACGATGTCACAAACCTCCGTTCATAGTTCTTCAGGCACTCTATCACATCTAAACCCTTGAATCTATTTGTTACTTCCATTGTATAATCATATGGGATTTAATTTAGGAAATACCTGAATGGCCTAGTGTTTTTCCCTACTTTCTTCAATTTAAGTCTGAATTTTGCAATAAGGAGTTCATGATCTGAGACTCTGTCAGCTCCTGGTCTTATTTTTGCTGACTGTCTAGAGCTTCTCCGTCTTCGACTGTAAAGAATATAATCAATCTGATTTCAGTATTGACCATCTGGTGATGTCCATGTGTAGAACTGTCTCTTGTGTTGTTGGAAGAGGGTGTTTGCTATGACCAGTGCATTCTCTTGGCAAAACTCTGTTAGCCTTTGCCTTACTTTATTTTGTACACCAAGGCCAAACTTGCCTATCACTCCAAGTATCTCTTGACTTCCTACTTTTGCATTCCAATCCCCTATGAGGAAAAGGACATCTTTTGTTAGTGTTAGTTCTAGAATATCTTGTAGGTCTTTATAGAACCATAGAACTTCAGGTTCTTCAGCATTAGTGGTTGGGACATAGAGTTGGATTACTGTGATACAAAGTGAGTTGCCTTGGAAACGAACACAGATCATTCTGTCGTTTTTGAGATTGCATCCAAGGACTGCATTTCAGATTCTTTTGTTGACTATGAGGGCTATTCCATTTTTTCTAAGGGATTGTTGCCCACAGTAGTAGATATAATGGTCATCTGAATTAAATTCGCCCATTCCAGTCCTTTTTAGCTCACTGTTTCCTAAAACATGGATGTTCACTCTTGCCACACTTAATAGAATGGCCAAAATCCAGAGTCCTGAGAACACTAACTGTGGTGAGGGTGTGGAGCAACAGGATCTCTCTTTCCCTGCTGGTAGGAATGCAGACACTTTGGAAAGTGGTTTGTCAGGTTCTTACAAAACTAAACTTACTCTTTCCAGGTAATTCAGCAATTGCACTCCTTGGTATTTGCCCAACAGAGCTGAAAACTTATGTCCACACAAAAACCTGCACATGTATGTTTATAGCAACTTTATTTATAATTGTCCAAATTTGGAGACAACCAAGATGACCTTCAATAGGTGAATGGAAAAATCAACCATGGTCCTTCGAGACAGTGGAATATAGTTCAGCATTGAAAATAAATGAGCAAGGACTTCCCTAGTGGTCCAGTGGTTAAGAATCCACCTTACAGCGCAGGGCATGAAGGTTACATCCCTGATTTGGGAAAATGCCACATGCCACGAGGCAACTAATCTCAAAACTACAGAGGCTGAGAGCTCTGGAGCCCACGTGCCACAAATAAATAGCTCACAGTTCAGTTCAGTTCAGTTCAGTCACTCAGTCGTGTCTGATTCTTTGTGACCCCATGGACTGCAGCACACCAGGCTTCCCTGTCCATCACCAACTCCCGAAGCTTGCTCAAACTCATGTCCATCGAGTCGCTGGTGCCATCCAACCATATCATCCTCTCTGTTGTCCCCTTCTCCTCCTCCTTTCAGTCTTTCCCAACATCAGGGTCTTTTCCAATGAGTCAGCTCTTCACATCAGGTGGCCAAAGTATTGGAGTTTTAGTTTTAGCATCAGTCCTTCCAATGAATATTCAGTACTGATTTCCTTTAGGATGGACTCGTTGGATCTCCTTGCAGTCCAAGGGACTCTCAAGAGTCTTCTCCAACAACACAGTTCAAAAGCATCAATTCTTCCGCGCTCAACTTTCTTCTCAACTCTCACATCCATACATGACACTGGAAAAACCATAGCTTTGACTAGAGGGACCTTGGTCAGCAAAGTAATGTCTCTGCTTTTACTATGCTGTCTAGGTTGGTCATAGCTTTCCTTCCAAAGAGCAAATATCTTTTAATTTCATGGCTGCAGTCACCATCTGCAGTGATTTTGGAGCCAAGAAAATTAAGTCTATCACTGTTTCCATTGTTTCCTCATCTATTTGCCATGGAGTGAAGAGGAACTAAAAAGCCTCTTGATGAAAGTGAAAGTGGAGAGTGAAAAAGTTGGCTTAAAGCTCAACATTCAGAAAATGAAGATCATGGCATCTGGTCCCATCACTTCATGGGAAATAGATGGGGAAACAGTGGAAATAGTGTCAGACTTTATTTTGGGGGGCTCCAAAATCACTGCAGATGGTGATTGCAGCCATGAAATTAAAAGACACTTACTCCTTGGAAGGAAAATTATGACCAACCTAGATAGCATATTCAAAAGCAGAGACATTACTTTGCCAACAAAGGTCCGTCTAGTCAAGGCTATGGTTTTTCCAGTGGTCATGTATGGATGTGAGAGTTGGACCGTGAAGAAAGCTGAGCGCCGAAGAATTGATGCTTTTGAACTGTGGTGTTGGAGAAGACTCTTGAGAGTCCCTTGGACTGCAAGGAGATCCAACCAGTCCATCCTAAAGGAGATCAGTCCTGGATGTTCATTGGAAGGACTGATGCTGAAGCTGAAAGTCCAATACTTTGGCCACCTGATGTGAAGAGTTGACTCACTGGAAAAGACCCTGATGCTGGGAGGGATTGGGGGCAGGAGGAGAAGGGGACGGCAGAGGATGAGATGGCTGGATGGCATCAGTGACTTGATGGACATGAGTTTGAGTAAACTCAGGGAGTTGGTGATGGACAGGGAGGCCTGGCGTGCTGCGATTCATGGAGTTGCAAAGAGTCAGACACGACTGAGTGACTGAACTGAACTGAACCGAACTGATGGGACTGGATGCCATGATCCTTGTTTTTTGATTGCTGAGTTTTAAGCCATATTTTTCACTCTCCTCTTTCACTTTCATCAAGAGGCTCTTTAGTTCCTCTTCACCTAAAAATTCTCCAAAAAAAAGAAGTCTTAGAAAAAAAGAACTATAGAGAATAGTTAACCAGAGAATCAATAAATACTCCTGAGCTTGACTGAGATGTGGAATTCATTTTATTAGTGTTTAAAGTTGTAGAATAAAATTAATTTTGTTAAAAAAAAGTATAGACTTTAAAATTTTTGAAGAACATTATGCTAAGTGAAATCATGACATAGAAGGACAAGTATTATATGATTCTTCTTCTGTGAGGTACCTAGAACAGGCAAATTCATAGGGGCAGAAAGTGGATTAGAGAGCATCACAGACTGGGGGGTGGGGTTGGGTGGGGATGGGGAGTTCATGTTTAATGGGTGCAGGATTTCTGTTTGGGATGATGACAAAGATCTGGAAATGGATAGTGGTGACCGCGGCACAGCATTGCTAATTGCTAACCACTGAACTGCACCCTTAAACACCATTAATGTTACATAGTATGTTATATATATTTTGCCACAATTTTAGAAGTACATGATTGGTACCTGCTTGTTCTTGGGAAAGCACCTTTCCCTCCCACGGTGTCTGACTTGAACTGGAGCCCGAATCCAGAGGCTTTGCACAGAGAAAAAAGAACCAGTTGCTAGGCGTCCAGGCTGGGTTTCCCAACCCTGCCTCCTACACGCGGATGCTAATGATCCAGCTGGGCAGATGGAGGGCCATTTTTACCCTGGTCCCAACAGAAGCTTCTCACCAAATAAAAATATCCCTGCCCAGAGAGCCTCCTGTCAACTGGGCAGGTTAATTCCAGCCCCAAAGAAAGGGATATCCCTGCTGGTTGTGACACTCACTACCATCGATTCCAGGGAGTGGAGGAGGCATCACCCTCTGAGCCCCGTGTACATGCTCAGTCGTGCCCGACTCCGCAACCCCATGGACTATAGTCTGGCAGGCTCCTCTGTCTTTGGGATTTCCCACACAAGAATACTGGAGTTAGTTGCCATTTCCTTCTCCAGGGAATCTTCCTGACCCACATCTCCTGCAATGGCAAGCAGATTATATACTGTTGAGCCACCTGGAAAGGAGAAAGGTGATAACCCACTAAATTATTTCTCACTCCCACTCACTAGTGAGTGGCAAACTGCAGTTTGAAAAGTCACTTTACTAAGCTATAGTACATCTTCAACATTTAACAACTTACTGAGGGACTTTTCTGATAGTCCAGTGGTTAAGACTCTGTGCTTCCAATGCAGGGGTCATGGGTTCAATCCCTCATCAGGGAACTAAGATCTCACAGGCCATAAAATAAAAATTAGAAAAAAAAAAAAAAAACAGGTGCTAAACTTACTTGGAGATCTTAAGAGAAACGAGACAGGCTCCAAGCTTTAGAGAGTTTACATTCTAGGCCAGTAGGGACATGTAGGAAATGACTCATATTATTTCGGCATCTGTAATGAACTAAGCTCTTTGCCAGGCACGTATACACCTGATGTCACTGATTTTCAGAACAAGTCTGTCAATGAGGCCAGTGCCTCTCAGACTCAAAAGTGTCTCTGAATTACTGGGGGATCTTATTAAAATGCACATCCCACTGCAGGAGGTCTGGAGAGGGCCTGAAACTCTGCATTTCTAACGAGAACCCTGGGGATGCCTATGTCTCTGGTCCTGGGACCATACTTTGAGCAGCAAGAAGTCCTTTGTTTTTAAACTATTGATTGAGTTCTCCTGACATGCCTGGCACCATGCTCCGCACTTGGCATGTGGTAAACAAGCCACATCTTGAATGCAGAGCTCTCTGGTTCCAAATCTCACGCTCAAAGCTGAGGAAGGATGGGGTGGGGGGTGGATCACGCTCAAGATGCAGGAATGGAAACAACAGTAGGTGGGGCTGGGAGGGAAGGCAGGGGCCAGGATGAAGGACTCCTGGGGAATGTTACGGCAGCCTGGCAATCATGGAGGGTGTGGTTGGTGCAGACTGGCTGGTGGTCAGGGTAGGTTTCTGTTGATCCCTCTGGATTCCTTGTAGCTAAGAAGCCTCTGACTCATACAGCAGGCTGCCTCCAACACACACCCTGCGAGGCAGCACATCCCCCAGTAACGGCGGACTATTCGCTCTACAAATGAGTCCTTAGGGGCAGACTTGCCAAACAGCACAGCGGGTCCAGCCCACAAAGGGCTCTGTAGCCTGTCAGTCTAGATACTGGCCCCTCAGCGGGACGCTCTGCTTGACAATCCAAGCCACTGTGGCTCTGAGATGTTCAAATATTTATTCCACTCACACTTAAGCCATTTGTTTTGTATGATTTCTAGAGCTGGAGGGTTTCCAACCCCAGGGAAAAACTTAGACCCGTGCTGACCGCAGAGAGATTCAATGCCTTTCAACAGACACAGATGAATGCCAGTCTTGTCCCATGCCCTTGGTTGGCGGGAGCACAGGGATTTGAAACCTGAAAAAGATGTCCCAAGGTGGTCCTCCAAGCTGTAAGGACCCTCACTGCTCAAAAGTGTGTCTTAGAGAAAAAGGCATGGCTAGTAATCATAGGAAACGATGCCCAGATTCCATGAAGGAAGCAAACTATCAGCAAAATGCAGTGTTTCATCTTTCACACAAGCCAAAAGGTAAACAATGGGAAAGATTTGGTGCTGGCGACGTGTGAAATGGACCTCCCCAGATACTATTGGGTGGGTTCATCCATAAGGTTTTTGTGGAGGCAATCTGTCAGTTTCAATCAAGAGTTGTGATGTGTTGGATGGCCCTGACTCAGCCATTTGCTTCCAAGAGCCCAGCATGAAGGAAAGAGGCAAACAGAGGAACTGACATAAAAAGTGAGAAGTCTGGGTTCTGAGTACATGTAATCCCAGGATTTGGGTTATACGTCGTGAAGGAACTGGCAGCCTCTCTAGTTGTGGCATGTCAGCTCCAGAGCTCACGGGCTCAATAGTTTTGAGATTAGTGGCCCCATGGCACATGGCATATTCCTGAACCAGAAATCGAACTTCACTCTAAGGTAGCCTAGAGTTCTATAGCAGGGCATGGGACAGAACTAAAGAAATGTTGTTCACTGTTTTTTCAACCTCCTCTGGTGCCTGACAGGCTGCTGTGGTTCTGAAAACATGGGGTTCATTACAGCCAGCTTCCACTCTCGAGGAGCTTACAATCCAGTTAACAGGCAAACAATAGACCGAGTGCTGCAGGGGAGAGACCGCCCCAGGAGCTGGTGCTCATCGAGGCCCCTGTGTGCCAGGCACTTGACTTGCATTATCTCAGCAGCCTTCCAAGTATACAGTGGGCTGTTATCATCCCCATTTTACAGATATAAAAACTGAGTCCTGGACAACTTACATAGCTAGCCCAAAGTCTCATGACTAGTAAATTGGCAGAGTGAAGATTCTCACTCAAGGCTGGCTGACTCCAAAACCAGAGCCTTCCACGTCATAGCATCATTGTCTTCCTGCGCTACTTCATTAAGGCGCCCAAATTCTTTTTTTTTATTTATTTGTTTTGGCTGGGCTGGGTCTTCATTGCTGTGTAAAAGCTTCCTCTAGCTGCGGCAAGCAGGGGCTACTCTTCCTCGCGTTGCTTGGGCTTCTCATTGGGTGACTTCTCTTGTCACAAAGCTCAGGTTCCAGAGCGTGGGCTCAGTAGTTGTGGCACACAGGCTTGGTTGCCCCACGGCGTGTGGATGGAATCCTGCATTGGCAGGCAGATTCTTTACCACTGGACCACCAGGGAAGCCTTGGTGCCCAAATTCTGATAAGTCCCTGGGAGCGGCCGTGGGGAGCCACTGCCCAGGGACAGGGCTGTCTCAATTTTATATATTTAACACGCACCTCTAATTGGATTCCTGACTTAATTTGTACATCCCTCAAAATGCAAAGCCACCTGAAGAGAGAGCAAGCTTGTGTGTAGAGGAGACACCGACAGAACAGTTTAAGTGTCAATCCTCTCTGTTTTTTGTATTTATTTGGCTGTGTCGAGTCTTAGTTGCAGCATGAGGAATGGTCGCTGCATCATGCAAGATCTTTTGGTGTGACACGTGAGTTCTCTAGTTGTGGCACTTGGGCTCTAGAGCTTGTGGGCTCAGTAATCTTGAGGTTAGTTGCCCTGTGGCATGTGGCATCTTCCCAAACCAGGGATCAAACCCTCATCCCTTGCATTGTGAGGTGGTTTCTTAACCACTGGGCCACCAGGGAAGTCCTCAGTCACCTCTTCAGATGATGAGAAGATGACATTAAACTCTGGAGCTAGACTGGCCAGGTCTGAATCTCAGCTCTCACATTTGCCAACTGGCTGACCTTGGGCCAGTTACTTAATGTCTCCAGGCCTCAGTCACCTACAAATAGGATGTTTTGATAAATTTAATCAGTTAATATTTGTGAACAGTATCTGGCATGTGGTGAATGCTATTTGTTAAAGTCTCAGTAGCCAGTTGGGAAATCCATGTTTATTTTCTTACGTTTACGTGGGAAATATATCTATTTAGAAAAAAATTTGTATTTCTTTAGATAAAATGCCGTGATGTTTTGGAATGAGACCACACTATGCCCTTTCCCCAGAAAGTGAAAAAGTGAAAGTGTTAGTTGCTCAGTTGTGTCCGTCTCTGCAACTCCATGGACTGTAGCCTGCCAGGCTCCTCTGTCCATGGAATTCTCCAGGCAGGAATACTGGAGTGGGTAGCCATTCCCTTCTCCAGGGGATCTTCCCAACCCAGGGACTGAACCTAGGTCTCCTGCATTGCAGGCAGATTCTTTACCATCTGAGCCACCAGAGACAGGCTCAAATAACAAAACCTGTCTCTCTAAGGTACCTTCCAAGGTGCAGGATCTTATCCATGGAGGAGGCTGTTTTGTTTAGTATCATCATATGTGTTTGGATGCGCAACTCGATGGAGAAAATGAAATGCTCTCCATACTAAAGGGATGGCGAGTTTGAACAGAAATCCAAGAGGAGCAGACAGCAAGGCCAGGAGCAGGGTGTGGAAAGCGGAGGGAAGTGTGTGTTTGGAGGTTTCCCCGATGAAGACCTCGGGATGTAGCACCCATTGTGAACATCTAGGGGATACAACGTGGTTGTTTTACATGACCCCTCTTCCATGTGACCCCACAACTCCTCGGTGGAGTCCATCATCTCCATATTCTTGGTGTGATCAGATCTCTGTAGAACTCTGGTGTAGGGCTTGTGTTCTGACTCAGAGCCGGGGTGGAGGAAGCCCAGTGAGCTGGGGGAAGCTAACACCTGGGTCCTCACCAGGTAAGGTGCTTACTCCGTGTCGTGCCCCTGTGAAAAGGCTGAAGAGGCAGGGAGATGATGTGGCTTCTGCACTCAGGGAGCGGCCCGTCCTGCAGACACAACTGCAGGTGTTTGTGGTGTGTCCCATCTTCCCCGTCACTGTGGTTGGTTCAAGGGAAGGCTAATCAGTTGGTTCTCCAAGATTTTACCAGGAGAGAGAAGCTCTGTCTCGCCTCTGGAATACCAAGCTGAGGTGGTGGCAGGCTGGCATGGTCTGTGGCCCCTGCCTTACTGAACGGGAGCTACCCTCTCCTCTCACGTCCATTCCTTTGGGCCCCGTTGATGGGCTGGTGGCATCACCTAAGCCAATCAGGGGCTGTCTCTGGATATTTCAACTTAGGACAGGAAGGATCAAGGCTCAGTACCCCACGGAGCAGGGAGGATGAGATGTGAGTGGAGGGAGGTAACAGGAGCCGCGCTGAGGAGCTCATCTGTGTGAGGAAGATCTGGGAAGATGAAGCCAGCAAGAGAGAAGTGGTGAGGAGGAAAGGAGGGATGGAGGGAAAGAGAGAGGCCTGGGAGCATTGGAGTCCCTGAAATCCAATGTCCAAGACCCAGAGAGACCCTTGCCTTTCCCCACACATATGTGACAATCTAGACCAGTCTTTACGGCCTGGGTCAGACCTAATGGCTCTACTCTATTGTATAAAAACTCTCAGTAGCGCCCCATGAGCCACCTGATAAAAACATGCCTGCCTCAGCCTGATATTCCAAGCTCTCTAGAATCTGGCCTTAACCCACCCCACGAACCTTACCTCCTCTTCTTGCTTGTCCAACTGGCCAACTGGATGTTCCTTAAAAATGTCTCCTGGACTTCCTTGGTAGTACACTGGGTAAGAATCCACCTGCCAATGCAGGGGACATGGGTTCGATCCCTGGTCCAGGAAGATCACACATGCCTTGGAGCAACCAAGCCCCTGTATCACAGCTACTGAAGCCAGCACGCCTCAGAGCCCATGCTCCACCACAAAAGAATCCACTGCAGTGAGAAACCCATGCACCGCAACTAGCGAGTAGCCCCGACTTGCCGCAACTAGAGAAAGCTCAAGCACAGCAATGAAGACTCAACCAACAAAAATAACTCCTACCCTCCAGTTCTTGTGCTTTTATTCCTAGCGTTGCTTATCTGGATTAGTCTCTCTTCCCATCACTTCTGCCAGTGGACACCGGTGGTGCTAGCCCTGGGACCGTTTGGTACAGCCCCTGTACTTGCTCTCGGGAAGTCCTTTCCCCCATTTGTGGTGCCGCCTCTCAGTCACGTGATACAAATAAGCCAATCGGATGCTTTCTCCTGAGACAGGCTCTTCAGAAGAGGAACGTACCACCACCAACAGCAAGATGGTTTGAACTGACAAGTCTCGGTTGTTCCAACTAAGGATCTACATGCATCCCCTCTCCTTTTAAAAATAATTCTTTAGACATTCTTCTGTCTTTCTAACAAATTGCTTTTCTCTAATGTTAGCTGGAATCCTACAAAGAACTCTGATTGACATGGTATTTGTCAAAATTCTACCCAGTCTCCAAAAGCCAGTTCAAACAGCCCCCAGAACAGATACCGCCCTTCAGAATTGGGCGTGGCGATTATTTTCTCTCTCCTCTTCTTTTTCTCTTTCTCTCATTCCCCCTTTCCATTACCCTCTCCTCCAGTTACTCACAGACTCCCATCTTGGAAGCTGCAGCAGGAAGTTCTGATTGCCTACCCAATATCATTTCACCCCCCTGTTCCTTCTAAAGAAAAAACTGATTATGTTGGGAGAAATGACACGCCTGGCAAATTACATTTCCTGGACTCCCTTTTAGAGAGAATGCTGGCCAATGAGAAGTTGTTAGATAGCATTTCTGGTAAAACTCCCTAAAAGGGAGTCTGACTCAGATGAAGGTCACGCTTTTGCTCTTGTCTCTTTCTTCCTTTCTGCTAATTGGCACATGGAGAGGAGAGGAGCGATCACTTGTGACCATGAGACAACCTTGAGATTGAAAGGCCCATGCTAACGATGGTGGAGCAGAAAGCCAAAGGAACCTGAATCTCTGCTGACATTCCCAAGGTGTCATACCAACCCTGGACACCTGCCTCTGGAATTTTTTCTTGTAAGAGACAATGCTTTATCCTTTTTAAAAATTAATTAATTAATTTGGCTGTGTCAAGTCTAGTTGCAGTGCTCAGGATCTTTTGTTGCAGCCCACAGGCTTCTCTGTGGTTGTGGTGCATGGGCTTTAGAGCACGTGGGCTCTCCAGTTGAGGCACAAGGGCTCAGTAGTTGCAGCACCTCAGCTCAGTTGCCCCACAACATGTGAGATCCCCAGCCGGGGATTGAACCCATGTCCCCTGCATTGAAAGGCAAATTCTCAACAACTGGACTACCAGGGAATTCCCCAGGGTTTTATCTTTGTGGTGGTGGTTTAGTTGCTAAGTCGTGTCCAACTCTTGGGACGCTGTGGACTGTAGCCCACCAGGCTTCTCTGTCCATGAGATTTCCCAGGCAAGAATACTAGAGTGGGTTGCCATTTCCTTTTCCAAGGGATCTTCCTGACCCAGGGATCCAACCCACTTCTCCTACATTGCAGACAGGTTCTTTACCAGCTGAGCCATCAGGGAAGCCTTGTCTTTGTAAGCCACCATTAATTGGATTTGCTATTTTGTGCTGCTGAACCTCACCCTGAAACAGAAGGTCAGTCAAGGCTACATTCAGGAGACTAATCAGCCTAGAACCAGTATAGAACCAGTATCTGCACCATCATTACCCAGAGTCACATTGAAAAGACAGAGAAGGAAACATTAGTGTGGAACTCGGGCACCTACTCCCAGGTCTCTCTTTTATATAAGAAAGTGTTTATGACCTTGCTGTCCCCATTCTGACCATCACTAGGTTCTTCACTATCCTTTCCCCATCAAGGCGTGATCACCATCAGCACCCTTCATCTTTTACAACTTCCTACAACCCTCACATCTTCTCCCAGCAGAAAAGTTCATCTGACCTCCTCCACCATCATCCAAACAAAACCAGCCTGTACATTATCAGTATTTTTGAGTATATATTATGTGCCAGGCATCATGCTGAGCATTTGCTATTTATCATCTTATTTTGATGCATCCAGCCCCTAGCCAGTCTTTCCTCATGAGAAAGCTGAGGTCCACTGTCTCACAGGTAGAACTTGAATTCAGGTCCACTTGCCTCTTAACTACCACCTTCTGTCTATGAGGAGGAAATAAATGAAAACTATTGACTAGTATATGGCAGAGAGGACTAACTTCCCCCCAGCATCTGCTGTCTCTTTTTTCTACAGCTGTGGCTCTCCAGCAGGGACCATTTTGTCTCCAAGGGGACACTAGGCAATGACTGAGGTTTTGGGTCATCACGACTTGGAGGAGGGGTACTTCTGGCTTCTAGTGGGTAGAGTTCAGGGACATTGCCGACCATCCTATAATGCACAGGACAGCCCCCACAACACAGAATTATTTGCCTCAAAATGTCAGTTGTGCTGAGATTGAAACACCCAATTCTATAGGAATAGAGCCCGGATTTTTAGCTGGGCACAGGGCTGCCAGGATAATGACCACATGGGACTAAGTTCTGGCCAATGGGATGTGAACAACTTCTGTCCCGGGCCCTTAAAAAGGGGGCAGTGCACCCTCCCTTTCCTCTTCTCCTGCCTCCTAATGTCTAGACTTTGGACATGGCCATCCTGGAACTTACAGATGGGGACGGCGCCCCTGGGGTGGCAGACAAAGATGGGAGCACTCTACACCCCTGGTGACTCTGGAGAATGAGCCAACACACCGGCTGGGACTTTTGCCTGCGAGAGAAAGACAAACTGTCATTGAGTTAGAGCCACAGTTATTTCGAGTCTTGGTTACAGCTGTCAGATCCTTGTGCAACCAGCTCAGTGTGATATGCCCCTCCCCTTCCTGCGATCAGAGAACTACTGGACCTGGAAAATACCCTCTGGAGAGGCCGAGCATCTGCTCTGTTTTGGTAGCAGACCCTGAAGGACAGGAAAGCACTTTTAAATGCAGTGTCATCACAGCCTCATGGCATTTACTCTGTCAATCCACGCCCGCAGACCGTCTCCATCTGAAGACATTCATTCATCAAATTCCCAGGCTTTGACTCAGCTGCACTAGTCTTTGCTTCCAGGGCCTCAAGTGGTCTCCTCATGCACAAAAACAATCTTCTGAATACAGAACAGGTGTGTATTTCTGAAATTTAACAGTCATCCTGGGGAGAAGGGGAGGAGACTGTAGGTGCCGAGGCTCTGCCCATGGGCTGGCTGAGCACATAGCTACTCCTCTGTTCTCCCATCAGGCGGTGGCAGGAGCCGTGATTGATCACCCAGATGCCATTATGATCTCCACTGAGTCGTGTCATCAACTGTTTCTTGCAGCCCAGAGGACACGTGACATGTATTTCGGACACAGTTGAGCACTCTCAGAAATGCTGGAAGAAACACTGGCCTGAATATTAAGACATCTGATTTCTTAGTCCTGAACCAGCCTTTAAGCTGTGTGATTTGCTTTTGTTTGTCACTGACAACACGAAAATCAGCTTCAGCAAAAGAGCAGGGGATTTTTTAGCTCATGTAACTGACAAAGTGCAAAATCAAGACGTGGCTGGATCCAGGGACCGTACTCACCATGCTTCCAGCTCCTCCAACTTGATGCTTTAACATCTGTCCTGCACTCCTGTGCTGGACACACTTTGCTCCAGACGATTCGATATTCTGCCCAAGTCCTAAGTCTCCTTGCCTTGACCTCCTGCCTTCTTTCATCACCCACCCTCCTGAGGAAGAGTCCTTCTCCTTGGACACACTTTTCAAATACGAACCAACCAATCCAGAGTCTACACATCTAACCACCTCCATTATTGAGCTTTCACACCCTGGGCCACTATACACCTGCCCTAATGACCCCAGAGCCAGGTGCCAAGAAACCTAGGACACCGCATGCTCCAGAGCTCACTGAAATTATTCACACTAGCCAATCAAAAGTCTGTTTACCCAGATTCTCCCTTCCTTCCTGCAGAAACCACAATACAGGCCCTCACCCACAACTCCCTGCTCCTTCTGCCGAATGACTGACCCTGGTGCTTCCCCTGCGTCCCCCCATCGTGTGACATGTACTTCTTCTCTTGGGATGTGTGAGCATAATAAACTGTCTTTTGGGGGGCTGCACTAGGTCTTCATTGCAGCATGTGGTCTTTCTCCAGTTGCAGAGCATGGGCTCTAGAGCACGCGGGTTCAGTAGTTGTGGCACTATCTTCTTAATGGCAGCCAAGAAGGTTTTCCTTCACCTCTGCCTCATCTAAAGCACATCCATTCTGTGGGTCTCTCTCCTTGCACACTAATGGTAAAGAACCTGCCTGCCAATGCAGGAGATGTAAGAGATGCCAGTTTGATCCCTGTGTCGGAAAGATCCCCTGGAGGAGGGCATGGCAACCCACTCCAGTATTCTTGCCTGGAAAATCCCATGGACAGAGGAGCCTGGCAGGCTACGGTCCATAGGGTCACAAAGAGTTGGACACGACTGAGCCACTTAGCACGCACGCAGACGCACTCTCCTAACATCCTTTTCTTTTTCTTTGCAGTATTTGCCACAATTTATACTTAATCTGTTTATTTGTTCCTTACTTTTCCTACTAGAGTGTAAGTTCCATAAGGGCAGGGTCTATGCTTTATTTTGCTCACCACCAGGTCACACCATCACAGTGTCTGGCACACAGTAGACACTGACTATATGCTGGTTGGATAGATGAGTGCACGCTAATGTGCTAAAGGCTCTGAGAAGTCCTGCAATAAAAAACCTTGTTAAACTCTCATTAACCTGCTGTTTCCCTAATCTATTTGATCCTGGACCTCTTTTTTGTGTGTTATGATGAATATGTAAAGTGAAAATGAAAGTCACTCAGTCATGTCCTACTCTTTGGAACCCCATGGACTATATAGTCCATGGAACTCTCCAGGCCAGAATACTGGAGTGGATAGCCATTCCCTTGTCTAGGGGATCTTCCCAACCCAGGGACTGAACCCAGGTCTCCTGCATTGCAGGTGGATTCTTTACTAGTTGAGCCACCAGGGAAGCCCTACGATAAATATAATCTCTATGAATATTCTAAGAAGTATGTTCTCTGGAAAATAGTCTATAGGTGCCTATTTACATACTAGCAGGAAATGCATTCACCATCAGTTAGCTTTCCTTTGTGTAGCAAACCTTTGTGTAAATAGCTACCTGGAACCAGAAACACTAAAGCAAAGTAGTTTTTAGGGACTTCAAATGCCTAACTTGGAGGTGTTAGGGAAATTAAATAAATAGTCTTGTTTAGGCTTCAGAGACAAAGCAAAGCAGGCCTCTGACCTTGCTTCTCACCTGCCTGGACACTGCCCTGACTGGGAGTGACTGCCTGCTGTGAGTGCAAGACTTGCACCACCAAAGATAAGATGGGGGAGGAATCTTGAGATTGTTGACACCCTGGAGGGGCCTGGCCAACCAAGCCCCAGGCTTAGCAACACTCTAAGTTTTACAAGACAAAACAAACAGCATTAACATGAAACCAGGCTTGCAATTTGGTCACAGATTCATGATGAAATCAGTTTGCCTCCTGGGATTATAATCGGGAGCCCCCAAACTGCAATCTTTAAAGCCTCACCCACAGAGTGGACACACTGCTTGGGACCTTTTTCCAGTTGGGACTCCAGATGTGTGTGTCAAGGGACTTCCCAGCATTGTTTGAGTCTGGATGTTGGTCAAAACCCAATTTGGTGATGTATCCTCTGCTTTCTCTTTTCTTTTAATGTTAGTATATTGAAAGTAAGCCAGATAATTCTGTAATAAATATTTGTATTATTTATTTGTATAGAACAAGTGCCTTATTTTGTTAATAAATCCTTTGAACCTGAGACAGAAGTAAAAACTTTTGACAAAACAAGAGAAACCACTGGCTTTGTGGCATACTGAAAAGCAACATTATAACCAGTATTTCTCCACCCTGCTTGTGTGTTAGAACCACTGGGGAAATCCCAATGTTTCAAGAAAAAAAAGTAATAAAATCCCAGTGCTGCACCCAGACCAAGTAAACTAGAATCCTTGGTGTGAGGTTCGGGCATCAGTGTTTTTGTTTTTTTTTTTTCCCCCAACTTCTCAGGGGATTTATAGGGGCAACCAGGTTGAGAACCATTAAAAGGCAATCTAGAAAGAACCCAGGAAGGGTAGACATTTTGTGAGTCTGCAGACTAGCTTCCACTTCTTCCTTAATCTTCTTCCTCCTCTCAAGATGCAAGTTATAGTGAATTTTCTTGTGCTCTGAGTCATCAGTTAATACAAGTTATTTTATTATAACACTATTAAGATTGCTATTATTTCAGAGAGGAGAATGTTAGGACTGAAAAGGTTTTAAAATGTCACTGACTCCATCCCTTGTCTCATGATCCAATGCAAGAAGCAAACTATGAGCCACTGGCCAAATCTGGCCCACCACTTGGTTTTGTAAATAAAGTTTTATTGGTACATGCCCATGCCCATTTGTTTACGGGTTGTCTATGGCTGTGTCCCCACCATGACAGCAGACTTGAGTAACTGTGGCAGAGACCACCCTCCCCACAAAGCCTAAAATAGTGGCTTATCTGGACTTTGACAGAGAAAATTGGCTGATGCCTGCTCTAGTGTAAACCAGAAATGGTCATCACTCCCTCTAAATTGCAAGAAAAGGCTGCTCAAACTTCCAGTGCCATCTGTTTGATGGAATTCACACAGGCAACTAGTTTAATAAGCCACTTTGTGCCTCAGGATCCCTATCTGAAAAATGTGTATAAGTGTCTTTCTTTGAAGTGCTGCCATGGGGCTTCAAGATTACACTCTTGCACATAAGACACCTAAGGAAGAAACTGGCACTCAGCAGAGACCTGCTGCTTGGGGAAGCAGAGCCTGAGGCTGTGCCAGTTTGCGTGGGATTCAGTCCCAGTTTGTTCCACTGGATTCTCATAGCCTCTCAGTTTGCGTGCAAGCTACCTCGGGGCCAGCTCCTGGGGAAGGAAATTCCTGCTTCTTCATCAAGCCATTCCTAAATTGCCCTCGACTGAATCTGAGGCACAAACACTGTGTTTGGTGTCCTAGAAGCTCCTCCACCCCTTCCAGGGACCCCCTCCCTCTGAGGGTGAGACAGCCAAGTCCTCTCAGTAACTGCGTTGTGATGTTGCTGTTCAGCCGCTCAGTCATGTCCGACTCTTTGGGACCCCATGAACTGTAGCACACCAGGCTTCTCTGTCTTTCGCTATCTCCCAGAGTTTGCTCAAACTCATGTCCACTGAGTCAGTGATACCATCCAACCATCTCATCCTCTGTCACTCCCTTCTCTTACCCTCAACCTCTCCCAGCATCAGGGTCTAAGCCAGTGAATCAGCTCTTCACATCAGGTGGCCAAGGTATTGGAGCTTCAGCTTCAGCATCAGTCCTTCTGATGAATATTCAGGGCTGATTTCCTTTAGGATTGACTGGTTTGATCTCCTTGCTGCCCAAGGGACTCTCAAGAGTCTTCTCCAGCACCACAGTTCAAAAGCGTCAATTCTTAAGGAAATTAAATGGACAGTCTTCTTTAAGCTTCAGAAAAAGCAGAGCAGGACTCTGACCTTGCTTCTAACCTGCCTGGGCACTGCCCTGACTGTGACTCTTGTAGGAAGGCAGACCCCTTCCAGGGCCCGAAACTGGGCTCTTGTCTAACACTCGGAAATGAATTGTCCGAGGAGACACATGTGCTGACAAAGCAAGAGATTTTATTGGGAAAGGGCACCGGAGTGGAGAGCAGTAGGGTAAGGGAACCCAGGAGAACTGCTCTGCCCTGTGGCTCGCGGTCTTGGGTTTTATGGTGATGGGATTAGTTTCCGGGTGGTCTTTGGCCAATCATTCTAATTCAGAGTCTTTCCTGGTGGTGCACGCATTGCTCAGCCAAGATGGATGCTAGCGAGAGGGATTCTGGGAAGTGGAAGGACAACCAGTGTCTCCTTTCAACCTTTCCCGAACTCTTCTGGTTGGTGGTGGCTTATTAGTTCCATATTCCTTATCAGGATCTCCTGTCATAAAACAACTCACGCAAATGGTTACTATGATGCCTGGCCAGGGTGGGCGGTTTCAATCAGTGTGCTTCCCCTAACATGACTGCTGTGACTGCAAGAAGATAGGGGACAAATCTTGAAATTGTTGAGCCCCTGCAGGGCCCCTAGTCAACCAAGCCCCAGGCTTAATAGCATTCCAAGTTTTACAAGACAAAACAAACAGTATTACCATGAAACCAGGGCTTCAATTTGCTGACAGATTGATGATGGTATCAGTTTCCATCCTGGGATTATAAGTGAGAACCCCAGAACTGCAATTTTTGAAGTCTCACCCATGGACGCGCAGCCTGGGACCTTTTCTGGGACTCCACATGTGCTGTGTCACGGGACTTCCCAGCGCTGTTTGAGTCTGGATGTTGGTCAAAACCCAACTTGGTGATGTATCCTCTACTGTTTCTATTGAAAATAAGCTAGATAATTCTCTAATAAATATTAGTATTATTTATTTGTATAGAATGAGTGGCTTATTTTGTTAACAAATCCTTTGAACCTGAGATGAAAGTGAAAACTTTCTGCAAAACACACATCTAAGTCCAGATGAATGGACATAGAGGGTTCCGAGGTCATAAGACTCAAGGCCTTGCCTCGGACTTACCATGTGTGCACATGCAAATCTTGGCAAATGGAGATGGATTAGTTAGGTTTTGGGGCCAACGATCGCTGCCTGAAAGAAGCAAAAACTTAGGGAAAGTATTCGGAATATCTCACAGGAAGGAATGAAAAATGGGAGAACCAGGACTTGAAAAGGACAGGAACAGGCTCAGTGAGGTAGACAGGATTCTAAGGATGATCTTCAGTGGATCTTCATCCTTGTATAATCTCCCACCGACCTTTTAAATGTGGGTGGGATCTGTGAATTTGATGAGATAGCACATCGATGCTGACATTAGTTATTTGGCAAAATTGATTTTTGCAGATGTAATTAAGGCTACTAATCTGTACTCTGGGTTCATAAAAAGGGAGATTTTCCAGGTGGGCCTAATCTAATCACATGAGCTCTTTGAAAGCAGAGTTTTCTCTGGCTGGTAGCGGAAATCAGAGAGACTCCCTCCCAGTGCAAGAAATATTTGGAGCACCATTGCTGGCTTCAGAGAAGGAGGGGTGTTCAGAAGTGAGCATGGCCCCGGCTAATGGCCAGCAGGAGGCCAGGGTACAGACACAGGGCACTGGATTATCCCACCCACCTGAATGCGCTTCACCAGGGCCTCCAGAAAAAACCCAGCCCAGCCGGCACCTTGATTTCAACCTTGTGAGACTCTAAGCAGTGAATCCAGCCAAGCCTGCCTGACTCCTCTGATCTGCAGAAACATGAGATAATAAATAGATGTTGATTTGTCTTTGTTTTCTGTTCATAATGATTTTCCTGCCATCTTTGATGTAACTTAAAATTTATATTATTATTACACATTTATCACAGTATTTTAAAACACAGTTTGAAAAAACAGAGTACCAATTTTCTATGCTGCATGACAAATGACCACAATTGTCGTGGCCTAAGTCAAAACAAACGTGTTATCTCACAGCTCCTGTGGTTCAGAAGGCCACACCTGGCTGAGTCTCACCTGGCTGAAGTCAAGGTCCCACCTGAGGCTCAGGCCCTCTTCCAAGCTTTATTGGTTGTTGACAGAGCTTGTAGCTGTAGGTCTGAGGCCCTCAGCTCCTGGAGGCTCCCACTGCTCTCTAACACATGGCCGTCTCCACACATGGCAGCTGGCTTCTTCAGGGTCAACTGGCTAACACCAGTGAGGCTTGAATTTCTTGACCTGTCTCTGACCACTAGACCCAGATTCTAAGGGTTTCTGTAATTAATTCAGACCCACTCAGGATGATATCCCTTTTGATTAACTTAAAGTCAACAGATTTAGGGACCTCAATTATTGATACATTGACAAAATCCTTTCACCTTTGCCATTACAATGGAACTGAATCAGTGATGGCCCAAGTATTCTCAAGGTACACCCACACTCAAGGGGAGGGGGTTGTACCGGGAATGTACACCAGGGGGCGCCAGTGCCAAATTTATTGAGCCTTTGGTATATACCGGGAGCTTCCCTGGGGACTCAGACGGTAAAAGCGGCTGCTTGCAGTGCGGGAGACTGGTGTTCAATCCCTGGGTGGGGAAGATCCCCTGGAGAAGGAAATGACAACCCACTTCAGTACTCTTGCCTGGAAAATTCCATGGGTGGAGGAGCCTCGTAGGCTAAGGTCCATGGGGTCGCAGAGTCGGACACGACTGAGCGACTTCACTTTCACCTTTCCCTTTACTATATACCAGTCTCTCTGCTGCTGCTGCAGCCAAGTCGCTTCAGTCGTGTCCGACTCCGTGCGACCCCACAGACGGCCTCCGACCAGGCTCCTCTGTCCCCGGGATTCTCCAGGCAAGAACACTGGAGTGGGCTGCCATTTCCTTCTCCAATGCATGAAAGTGAAAAGTGAAAGTGAAGTCACTCAGTCGTGTCCGACTCTGTGCGATCCCATCGACTGCAGGCTACCAGGCTCCTCCGCCCATGGGATTTTCCAGGCAAGAGTACTGGAGTGGGGTGCCACTGCCTTCTCCTCTACAAACTGCTTTATTGTACTCATTTAATCCACACATCAGTCCCGTGAAGGAGGGGCTATTTCTGTCCCCATTGTATACCTGAGCAAGACGGGGCACCAAGTGGTTAAGAGACTGGGGTCACACAGATAAGTGAGGGGCAGAGCAAGGGTTCGGGCCCCCATATGGGCCTCTCCTAGTTCTCTCTGTGTCTCTGTTTGTGTCTCTCTATGCTCATATGCATGTCTGTGTGTGTCCTTTTCTTTGTGTGTGTTTCTCCCCCTCTCTCTTTCTTACACTTACACACACACACACACACACACACACACACACACATACCCCACCTCTCCTCAGGCCTTTCCTCCCCCCACCTTTTGGTGAATATTTGCTTTCAGAGAGTAGTTTGGAAGGATGTGAAGGTATGAGGATGTTTAACTAGAAAAAGGGCTAGGGAGCTTGTAAAGCCAGATCTTATCAATTGCTCCCGATTACTGAGCACACACAGTGTTCCAGATGTCGTGCTAAGCTAAGCGCGTTATGTGCATCATTGCAGTCATCCTTCCAGCAAGCCCAGTTGCTAGTATATCCATTTGACTGACAAGGAAAGGGAGGCTCAGAGAGCTTCAGCTGTTTGCCCGCGGTTACACAGTAAGTGACCAGATCAGGATGCCCATGTCACATCAGCCCAACCAGCTGCTAGCTTTCCCCTGCTCCCTACCTCCCTTCCGCTGCCTGCAATCTCTGCTCACCTAGAAGGGGAGCAAGAGGCAACAGAAGGCCCTGCCTCTCCCTCTCTCTCCCTGCCTCCCAGGCCCACAGCTGTCTTGCTCTGTTTTGCATTCATGACAACATCAATCTTGTTCCAACCCCAGAGCCCATGAGCCCCCCCTGGGCTGGCAGTCTCTGAGTCACTGCACACTGGCAGACGATGCTAAACTAATTTCCCGGCATCTTTGGGAGGATTTGGTTTCTGTCTCCCCAGCTAAGAGCCACGCAGACGGTGACAGCAGGCTGGCAGGACCCAGGGGCTCCCTGCCTGGTCTGGGAGAGCCCAGACTGAGATGAGATAAAATCCTGATTAGCAAAGTGGCTGGGACTGAAAAGCGTTAGCCTGAACTGGATTAAGGGATGGGACATTCCGTGCCAAACCGCAGGGATGGTGCTAAGATATCCCTAGAAATCTAAGCAGGTAGAGAAAATTGTCATTTTTTTTTACACTGATTTACAGGGTTCTTTCTATACTGACAGATGATTTAATCTTCATTACAACTTTACGAGGTAGGCATTATTAATTATAGCATTTTACACATGAGGAAACTTAGGCATGGCGCTCTGGTCACTTGCTCAAAGCCACAAACCTGGTAGGTGATGAAGCCAGATTTTTAATCCTGACCACCTGCCTCAATAGATATCATTAGCCTGAGCAGGTGTCCATAGGTCTGGGTCCAACCCTGACGATAGCACCTATAGAAGGAAAAAGAGTAAGCTGAGAAAAAAAGCCACCCTGGTATGTCCCAAAGCCTTTAAGAACTACCCAACAAAAAGACTTTCTATTTCAGACTGTGACTAGGGTTAAAGAGGCTTCAGAATCACAGCAGTTTCCTAAATAGAGATGACAGCTAAAATGTATCTCTCTGGTGAGTCAAGAGGGACTGAGCAACCGCCTGAAGAGCGAATCCATTCTTAGTGGCAGCTCTTTTTCTTCCTCATTTGCTTTCACGCTCTCTGCATCACAAATGGGATACAGATTTTAGGGGCAAGTTCTCTAGGAAAGAAAACTGGTTAAAATGGAAAGGTTTCCCAAAAAAGACATCCCTGATTTAAAGATCCTTTTTCCCTAAGAAAAATAAATGAATAAATCAGTCCAAGAAGAAAAGGTCAGTGACTGTCAACTTCCTCTCTCTGGAACTGGTTTTGAACTGGTCCCCAAGTGGGTAGTGATGCTGGGTTTCAAAGCAGGGCCAGCCATCTTCCTGCTCCCCCTGCAGGGCTCAAGGTGCTACTTTCCACTAGTTAATTCCATCAATAGAGGCAGTATGGGGTGAGGAGGCGGAGCAGGGGAACAAGTTCAAACCCCTGCTTTCCCACTGCCTCTGGCCTTGAGCACTTACCTCCCTAAAATTCAGTTTCCTCGCCTGAAAAAAGGACAGTAATGATGAGTACCTTGCTGACTGTTTGACTGTTCAGAATAGACAGATAGGTAAACATAATGTAGATATAAATGCCCGCTCACCTGAGCTTCCCAGGTGGCTCTGTGATAAAGTATCCTCCTGCAATGCAGGAGTCACAGGTTCGATCCCTGGGTCAGGAAGATCCCATGGAGAAGGAAATGACAACCCACTCCAGTATTCTTGCCTGGAGAATCCCATGGACAGAGGAGCCCGGTGGGGTCACAAAGAGTTGGACACAAATTAGTGACTAAAACAAACAAACAATGTGTAGATAAAGGCACACTGTCAGCCCTCAATCCATGACAGCAGAAGTGACACAGCAGTAATTGTTGCAGTTATCCTGTTGGTTAAGTACACAGACTTTAGAGCCCGTTTGGGTTCAAGCTGTATTGTCCTCCACATTCTTTAGTAAATCCCAAAAACGTCATCTGTAAAGTGGGGATACTAATAATACCCACATATTAATTAGTTAAAATATATAAAGGTTTAGGACACCGGTGCAAACTAAATACTCATAGTATCACTTAAAATCATGGTAGCAGAGAGACTGCATGTCCATTTTAACCCTGAACTTGACTTTGGCAGGTGGATATTAAGATTCTGCCAAATGAATTCATTTTAACCAAAGTCTTATTATAACATAACAATTAATAATAGAGTGGGTATTATATACAATTCAGTGGCATTTAGTATAAAATGGCAAAATTTATGTTATGTGTATTTTGCTGTGCTGAGTTCAGTTGTGTCTGACTCTGTGACCCCATGAACTGCACCCTGCCAGGCTCCTCTGTCCATGGGTTTCCCCAGGCAAGAATACTGGAATGGGTTGCTATTTCCTTCTCCAGGGGATCTTCCTGACCCAGGAATCGAACTCCGGTCTTCTGCATTGCAGGTAGATTCTTTACTGACTGAGCTATAAAGGAAGCACCACTCTCTGTGTTATAGTATTATTTTATTCAAAGAATACTGTTGACCATACAGTGATATTTGAGCAAGTGGAACTGTTCCCACTGCTATGAGAGCAGTTGTCCCAGCCTGAGGTCTTGTGAACATGCCTTACTGACAGCGGGGTCATAAGTAAGAGCAGCCAGGATCCAGGGCCAGCCACAAGAGGCCTGACTGTTTACAGCCCCCTCCAAGCATTGTTGCAATCGTGTTCCACAGCCATAGGAGTAGCCCTTTAGAAGCCACTTAAGTCCATTTTTAAGGGACTTCTCTGTGGTTCACAATGTACCATGAATTTGTAAAGTTAAACACGCCTCCCCCAAAGTATCAGACTGGAAAAGATATAACATGCACCAGTTTGAAATCCAGTTTATTTAAAGCCCAGTTATGTAAAATGACTGAAACAACAACTTTGGAAGAATGCAATTTGTCCCACGTGCCTTCTCTCTGGTTAAGAACTGCCCCGTGGCTTTTAGAGCCGAGGACCCCAGACCTCAGGGGCCTGAAAGTTGACCACTGCAGGCAAAAGCCAGGTGCCCTCCGTTCATCTTACTCGGCCTTACATTTGGGCAAGGTTTCTGCTCAGGGAAGCACTAGTGGTCCGCAAGCCTGGAGCACTCATGTGGTAGAACAGGGGTCCCCGACCTCTGGGATCTCATTCCTGATGGTCTGAGGTGCAGCTGATATAACAACAGTAGAAATAAAGTGCACGAAAAATGTAGTGTGCTTGAATCAGCCTGAAACCAGCCCCCCGACTCTGGGCTGTAGAAAAATTGTCTTCCACGACATCGGTTCCTAATGCCAAAAACGTTGGAGACCGCTGCAATAGCAGGTAGGGACGGAACATACCCCGCGGCCCTCCTGACATTCCCAAAGCCCTGCCGGAGCGCATATAGCCTGCAGCCGTTTTGAATCCGATGGTAGCTTTCAGTGCAAAAGCTGGGCTCTGAGGTGCACACAGGCAAATCTTAGCATCATTTCAATTTTTTAAAGCTTATAGAAAGCAAAGAACTGTATCTGTGATTGTCTGAGATTTTGTTCAGTTTTTATTTTCAGAGCTAATCACAGGATTTATTCCTTCCACGTGGAGAAGGCCAAATCCCAGCTGAGCTGTATTGATCCTTCTCATGCTTCTGGATCACATCCTCTTTGGATAATTGGCATCAGCAAGCTCCATAAATTCCAGCCTCTTTTCCTGGGAGATGGGGGAGCCTGTCTCAGAAATACACAGCAGTAAAAATACTTTCTTGATTCTGTGAGGAATGTAGCCAGGCTTCTGGTTCTCTGTGAGATATAAATGTTAGGCCTCATCAGGCCACCTCACTTCAAACTCTCGTTCTCAGCATTTCTGAGAACAGCAGGGGCCTCCCACGAGCAAAGAAGCTATATTCTTATGTGGAACCCAACATGTCTACAAGTAGAAGTAGCTTGACTTAATAATATTTTAACTGCATCGCTGATAATTCTAACCTGTATATAACCAAGTCTTCCTGGATCAAACTTCTCTTTAATACCACTGTCAGCTACAATGCTTTTATCTAGAAGCATTAAAGCTTGCAGAAAACCCATTTCCACTGACCTAAACAATGTTAAGTGTATAATCTAACATAAAAATATGAAATCACAAACAAGGTAAGAATGCTTATTCTCACTATTTTTATTCAACATTGTATTGGCAGTCCCGGCCATTGCAACAAACACAAGAAAAAGAAATAAAAGCATACAAATTATAAAGTAAGAAGGAAAACTGTCTCTATTTGCAGATGACATGATCATTTACATAGAAAAGCCTAAAGAATCTATGAAACAACTGCTAGAACTAATAAGTGAGTTTATCAAGGCTGCAGAATCCAAGATACATAAAATAATCATATAACAAGATGCCTCAGGAGGGGAGGGGTCCCAGGGGCTCGACAATATCATCAAAGACCCAAGTTCTTTTTTGCATTCCACATTGTCAAATATAACATTGATGTTCATGGTTTCGAGCTGACTGACACAGCTCCAAACGTCGCATCCCCCCAAAGCAATATCCAAAGACCAGAGCAAGAAAAAAACATGGTTCTGCCTTGTGTCTATTTATGAGATGAGAAAACTTTCTCAGAGCCCTGCTGCCCCCATGCTTTCCTTCATTAGCCAGAATGATGTCACATGCCCATTTATGAACCAGTGGCTGGCCATGGAAGCAGAATTACCACGAATGGCTTGAAATATTCAGGGCTCACGCTCCCTATTCAGTGAGATTGAGGAGAGGGACTGTATTCCTTACAGGTCATGGCCACAGGATAGCCAACAAAACCTGAAATTGACTGATGAATAAAAAAGGAAAAGTAGCTATCAGGTAAGGAGCCAACAGTACCTGCAATGATATCCCACACAATTTCCAGGAGTGAAACTGTTGGGCAGCTCCAAGCTGGTCATTTATGAAATTTTAGCTTCTGTGGGCATTGATGTCTGTTTCTTAGGGTGGCCTCCACACCCTTTTTGAATTTCAACCAGCAAAATCTTTCAGCTATATATTCCTAACTGATAAAAAATTCTTCCATTCATAAGTACATTTTTAACTTTTGGAGGCAATTTCCCATCCTTTGTATTATTCTTGCCACACGATCAACCCCAAGAAGCAGCAGTAGATTAAATAATGTCCTGAGACATCACTTTGCAGACAAAGGTATAATCCGCAAAGCTATGGTTTTTCCAGTAGTCATGTATGGATGGGGAGAAGGCAATGGCACCCCACTCCAGTACTCTTGCCTGGAAAATCCCATGGATGGAGGAGCCTGGTAGGCTGCAGTCCATGGGGTCGCTAAGAGTTCGACACGACTGAGCAACTTCACTTTCACTTTTCACTTTCATGCATTGGAGAAGGAAATGGCAACCCACTCCAGTGTTCTTGCCTGGAAAATCCTAGGGAGGGAGAGCCTGGTGAGCTATCGTCTATGGGGTCGCACAGAGTCAGACACAACTGAAGCAACTTAGCAGCAGCAGCAGCAGCATCGAAGCATGTATGGATGTGAGAGTTGGATCATAAAGAAGGATGACTGCTGAGGAACTCATGCTTTTGAACTCTGGTGCTGGAGAAGACTCTTGAGAGTCCCTTGGACTGCAAGGAGATCAAACAGTCAATCCAAAAGGAAATCAACCCTGAATATTCATTGGAAGAACTGATGCTGAAGCTGAAGCTCCAGTACTCTGGCCACCTGATGTGAAGAGCCAACTCACTGGAAAAGACCCTGATGCTGGGAAAGATTGAAGGCAGGAGGAGAAGGGGGCGACAGAGGATAAATTGGTTGGATGGTATCACTGACTCAATGGACCTGAGTTTGAGCAAACTGGCAAATGGTGAAGGAAGGGGAGCCTGGTGCGCTGTAGTCCAGGCGGTCACAAAGAGTCCAATATGACTGAGCGACTGAACAACAACAAAAAGTCACCAGAAACAAAAAACACCATATATTGATGACCTCCGATCCCAGGATCTGCTAGGCACTTTACATGCATTGTCTCATATTTGTCAGCCTCCCTGTCCCTCACCATCTCCTGGAGTTTGCCCAAGTTCATCTAATTTTCACTGGAAAACAGTGAGGTATATTTTATTACTATGCCCATTTTATAAAGGAGGACTTAGACATAGAGAAGTTAGGCAACTTGTCTATAGTCACACAGCTAGTAAATGGCAGAGCCAGGACAGGGGTCTACCTGAGCCCCTAATCCCATCTTCTTTAACTTCTAAATTAGATTTCTTTTTTTCCTTTTTAAATCATCTGGTCCCAAATGCCTATACTCAGCTTGACTCTTTTAGAGAGTAACTCATCCAGTAATCCCCTTGAAGTTTCTACCCATGTCATCACAGATTAGAATAGTGTTGAAAGGCAGAAACTCCAACCCTCACCCCACCATCCTCACAACCTGCAACTCATCCACAGGTCTCCACATATCCTACATGATCTTGGTCCTGTACTATCTGCTTCAACTTGCCTTTCACTCACAAAGAATAAATTCTGGACCTTCTTGACTTCCAACTCTGAGACTAACATTTCTTCTTTCCAGCTGCATGTCACTCCTTGAATCCGATTCTTTTTTTTTTTTTTCCTATTGAAGTATAGTTGACTTGTTGTTCAGTCACCCAGTAGTATCCAACTCTTTGCGACCCCATGGACTGCAATACACCAGGCCTCCCTATCTCTCACCATCTCCTGGAATTTGCACAAGTTCATGTTCATTGCATCGGTGATGCCGTCCAGCCATCTCATCCTCTGATGCCCTCTTCTCCTTCTGCCCTCAATCTTTGCCAGCATCAGGGACTTTTCCAATGAGTCATCTGTTGACATCAGATGACCAAAATACTGGAGCTTCAGCTTCACCATCAGTCCTTCCAGTGAATATTCAGTGTTGATCTCCCTTACGATTGGCTGGTTTGATCTCCTTGCTGTCCAAGGGATTCCCAGGAGTCACCTCCAGCATCACAGTTCAAAGGCATCAATTCTTTGGCGTTCTGCCTTCTTTACAGTCCAGCCCTCAAAACTGTGTATGACCACTGGGAAGACCATAGCCTTGACTATACAGACCTTTGTCAGCAGGGTAATGTTTCTGCTTTTCAACACACTGTCTAGGTTTGTCATTGCTTTCCTGCCAAGAAACAATCACCTTCTGAGTTCATGGCTGCAGTCACTGTCTGCAGTGATTTTGGAGTCCAAGAAGAGGAAATCTGTCACTACTTCCATCTTTTCCCCATCTATTTGCTATGCTATAATGCGGCCAGATGCCATGATCTTAGTTTTTTTAATAGTCTGAAGCTGGCTCTTTCATTCTCCTTCTTGACCCTCATCAAGAGGGTTGACTTACAATGTATTAATTTCTGCTATACAGAAAAGTGATTCAGTTATACATTCTTTTTTTATATTCTTCTCCATTTATGGTTTATCATAGGATATTGAATACACATCCCTCTGCTGTACAGTAGGGCCGTGTTGTTTATCCATTCTGTATATAATGGCTTACATCTGCTAACCCCAACCTCTCTATCTGTCCCCAAGCCGTCTCCCTTGTGGCAACCACAAGTCTGTTTTCTATGCCTGTGGGTCTGCTTCCATTTCGTAGATAGGTTCATTTGTGTTATATTCTGGATTTCACAAATAAGTGATATCATATAGTATTTGTCTTTCTCTTTCTGACTTACTTCACTTAGTATGATATTCTCTGGGCCCATCTGTATTACACCAAATGGTGTTATTTCATTCTTTTTATGGCTGAGTAGTATTCCATTCCAGATGTACCATCTTCTTTATCCATTCATCTGTCGATGCACATTTCGGTTGTCTGCATGTCTTGGCTATTATGAAAAGTGCTGCTATGAATTTAGGGGTGTATATATCTTTCCAAATTGGAGTTTTGTCTAAATATATGCCCGGGAATGAGGTTACTGATCATATGTAATTCTACTTTTAGTTTTCTGAGGAACCACCATACTGTTTTCCATGGCTGCCCCAACTTGCACTTTATACCTTCTCTATCTTTTCTTATTTGTAGACTTTTTAATGATGGCCATCCTGACCAGTGTGAGGTGGTACCTTATTACAGTTTTGATTGCATTTCTCTAATAATTAGTGATATTGAACATCTTTTCATATGCCTGTTGGCCATTTGGATTTCTTCTTTGGAAAAAAATGTGTATTTAGATCTTCTGCCCACTGTTTGATTGGGCTGTTTGTTCTTTGGCTGTTGAGTTATATGAGCTGTTTGTATATTTTGGAAATTAAGCCAATTCTTGATGTACTTTTTCTGGCCACCACTCTGGGAACCTGGTTGTGGTACCTACCCACCTGTGAGCAAAGATCCTGCTTAGGTCTGCCAAACCTCTGAGACCCCACTTCTAATAAGGTCTGCCTCCCTGTTAGAGTGAAGAAACCAATTCTATTCATTCCATTCTTTCCTGTTCCATGCTTAAACACTTAACCCAGACCTCAGAAGCTCTGGTGTATCCATGAAAACAATGGCAGGAAGGGGAGCAGTTTTAGGTGAGCAAAGGGCTGCACATGGTCAAGATGTTTGTCCTTCTCCCCATCTGAAAATTCCCTGCCAGCCCAGCTCACTCCTTCTTCATTGCTCACCCATCCCTGAGTCTCCCATCAGCAGTTCAAACATAACTTTTCCCACACCCCTAAACAGACCAGAGGCCATGCCCTTGTTTCATCCACTTTTTAAATAACACTTTATACCTTCCATTTCACTAAAAAGGATAATACAAAAATATTACTCCATGTGTCCTGCCTCCTATCTCTCCAGCACAACTTGAATTTAATTTTGCTGGCAGAAAAGGAAGAACTCTCAATATCCCTCTTGTTTCTTCTGATTTTATTATAAATTGTGAGAATTAAAGCAATGTAATTATATAATTCAGGGACATTTTCAGGAAATTGACATTAAAAGTGAATTGAAGGAAAAGAAACTGTCCATTTTTTACCTATTTTGATAAAATTTGGAGAGAATAATACCCTTTAACCAGACTTATCTGTTATCTCCAATGGATTCTAACACCATTCAGAGAGTAAAGGGTATCAACACACAAAAAGTAGAAATGTATACTATACAAATTTTCTCAGTATTCTAAAACAAAGATAGTTCAGCAAGAAGTTTAAAGCGGTTAAAGCAAATTAGTGACTTTCACACTGGCTAGATTTAGTTTATAGACACAGTTTGTTTTGTATCATTTCAATTCAGTTCACTTAGTCATGTCTGACTCTTTGTGACCCCATGGACTGCAGCACACCAGGCCTCCACGTCCATCACCAACTCCCAGTGTTTACTCAAACTCATGTCCATTGAGTCAGTGATGCCATCCAACCATTTCATCCTCTGTCCTCCCCTTCTCCCCTCACCTTCAATCTTTCCCAGCATCAGGGTCTTTTCCAATGAGTCAGTTCTTCGCATCAGGTGGCCAAAGTATTGGAGCTTCAGCTCCAGCGTCAGTCCTTCCAATGAATATTCAGGACTGATTTCCTTTAGGATTGACCGGTTAGATCTCCTTCTTTTGCATAGTGGAAACCTTTTTGGACTGTGCTGCACGGTTTTTGGGGATCTTAGTTCCCCCCACCAGGGATTGAACCCAGGCCCGTGGCAGTGAAATCACCAAGTCCTAACCACTGCACCACCAGGGAAGTCCCAGTGAAAACTTTTAAAAAATTAGTTGCTATGGTTGGAACCCTAACGGCTATTCCCAGTCCCTTTCTCTCTGCCCATATCCACTATAGAGATTGAAAAAGTCCAGGTACTTTTGTCATTTCCTGATTTGGGTTATTCTACTGTGGTTTTATATAAGAATAAACTTGTGAAATATACTCTGTAATATGTAGAGATAAAGAGCAGTCTGTTTGCGCTTTATTTTTATATAATTCAGAAAAATAGAGAATTATAAAGCAAATGTGGCAAAAAGTTAATTGGAGAATGTGGGTGCAGGGTGTATGGATGTTCTTTATATTATTCCTGCAAGTTTGCTGTGTTTGAAATTATTTCAAACTAAAGTTATCAAAAATAAGAAAAAAGTTTGAAGAAAAAGAAAGTGAGATACTCACTGTCCTAGCCCACCCTGAAGCTAAATGTGGTCATGTGACCAAACTTTGGCCCAGTAATTATAAGTCAAGACCTGCTGGGCTTTTTTGACCCTCATGAAGAGCACTGAAGGTTGCCATCCCATCCCCTTCTTTACAGTTGGAATGCAGACATGATGGTGGTGCTGTGGTAGCTGTTTAATGATCATGAGACAAGAGGACTAAGTGTGAAAAAAGCCAGCATCTACATAAAGGGAACACATTCAACATAATAAAAGCCATATATGACAAACCGACAGCTAACATTACACTCAATATTGAAAAGCTGAAAGCATTTCCACGAAGATCAGGAACAAGACAAAGATGTCCACTCTCACCACTTTTACTCAAATAGTTTTGGAAGTCCCACCTATGGCAATCAGAGAAGAAAAAGAAGCAAAGGGAATCCAAATTGGAAAAGAGGAAATTAAACTGTCACTGTTTGCAGATGACATGATACTATACATAGAATATCCTAAAGATGCTACCAGAAAATTACTAGAAACTCATCAAAGAATTTGATGAAGTTGTAGTTTACAACATTAACACACAGAAATCTGTTGCATTTCTATACACTAACAATGAAAGATCAGAAAGAGAAATTAAAGAAATGATTTCATTAACTATTACATCAAAAAATATAAAATACCTAGAAATAAATCTACCTAAGGAGACAAAGTATCTGTGCTCTGAAAACTATAAGATACTGAGAAAAGAAACCGAGGAAGGCACAAATAGATGGCGAGATATACCATATCTTGGATTGGAAGAATCAACATTGTGAAAAGTAGTATACTCCCCAGGTAATCTACAGATTCAATGCAATCCCTGTCAAATTACCAATGGCATTTTTCACATAACTAAACCAAGAAACTCTCAAAATTTGTATAGAAACACAAAAGACCCCAGATAGCCAAAGCAATCTTGAGAAAGAAAAATGGACCTGGAGGAATCAGACCTCCTGGCTTCATTCAGGCTATTCTACAAAGCTACAGTCATCAAAACAGTACTGGCACAAAAATAGAAATATAGATCAATGGAACAGAATAGAAAACCCAGAAATAAACCCATACATCTATGGTTAACTAATCTATGACAAAGGAGGCAAGACTACACAAAGTTGGAAAGACAGTCTGTCTCTTCAACAATGATGCTGGAAAAACTGGACAGATACACGTAAAAAATAGGAAATTAGATCATTCCTTAATACCATATACAAAAATAAGCTCAAAATGGATTAATGATCTAAATATGAGACCAGACACTATAAAACGCCTAGAGGAAAACAGACAGAACACTCTCTGACATAAATCACAATATCTTTTTTGATCTATCTCCCAGAATAAGGGAAACAAAACCAAAAATAAACCAATGGGATCTACTTAAAGTTTTTGCAAGCAGAAGAAACAATAAACAAAATGAAAAGACAACTCACAGACTGAGAGAAAATATTTGCAAATGATGTAACCAAGAAGGGCTTAGTCTCCAAAATCTACAAACAGCTCGTGATGCTTAACAGCATCAAAACAAACAACCCAATCAAAAAGTGGGCAGAAGACCTAAATAGACATTTCTCCAAAAAGACATACAGATGGCCAAGAGGCACATGAAAAGATGTTCAGCATCACTAATTATTAGAGAGATGTAAATCAAAACTACAATGGGCTATCACCTCACACCAATCAAAATGGCTATCATCCAAAAATCCACAAGCACTAAATGCTGGAGAGGGTATAGAGAGAAGGGAACCCTCCTACACTGTTGGTGGGAGTGTAAATTGATACAGCCGCTATGGAGAACAGTATGGAGGTTTCTTAAAAAAGTAAAAACAGAGTTAACATATGACCCTGCAATCCCACTCCTGGGCATATACCTGGAAAGAAACATGATCCAAAAGTACCATGCACCCCTGTGTTCATTGCAGCACTGTTTACAGTAACCAAGACATGGAAGAAGCCTGAATGTCCATCAACAGAGGAATGGATAAAGAAGATGTGGTGTGTGTGTGTGTGTGTATATATATATATACACACACACTGGATGATAACTCAACCATGAAAAAGAATAAAATAATGCCATTTGCAGCAATATGGATGCGTCTAGAGATTGTCATACTGAGTGAAGTCAGAGAAGGAGAAATATGACATGACCTCCCTCATTTGTGGGATCTAAAAAGAAATGATACAAATGAACTTACTTACAAAACAGAGACAGACTTAGACAATGAATTTATGGTTGCTGGGGGGAAGGAAAAGGGGAAGGGGTAGTTAGAGAGTTTGAGATGGACATGTACACACTGCTATATTTAAAATGGATAACCAACAAAGACCTTCAGTGTTATGTGGCAGCCTGGATGGGAGGAGAATTTGGGGGAGAATGGATACATGTATATGAATGACTGAGTCTCTTGGCTGTTTACCGGAACTATCACAACATTGTTAATCAGCTATACTCCAGTAGAAAAAAAAAAGGTCTAAAAAAAAAAGTCAGTATCTGAACAATGTGTGTGTAAAGAGAAAGAGCCTGGTCCTTGATGACACTGGGGAAATACTGAGTCAGGTCAGTATAAATACTTCCAGTCTCTAGTTTCTTGTGTGCTTGTGTTTTAAACTATTTATAGCAACTTGCAGCCAAAAGCATTCCTAATACAGTTTCTGTGCTCAACTCTTTCTATTTAAACTTCCTAAATAAGTCCTTGTGCTGTGCTGTGCTTAATCACTCAGTCGTGTCCAACTCTGCGACACCATGGATTGTATCCCTCCAGGTTCTTCTGTCCATGGGGATTCTCCAGGCAAGAATACTGGAGTGGGTTACCATGCCCTCCTCCAGGGGATTTTCCCAACCCAAGGATTGAACCCAGGTCTCCCATGTTGCAGGTGGATTCTTCAGCATCTGAGCCACCAGGGAAGCCCAAGAATACTGGAGTGGGTAGCCTATCCGTTCTCCAGGGTTATTTCCTGACCCAGAAATCAAATCAGGGTCTCCTGCATTGAAGGCGGATTCCTTACCAGCTGAGCTACCAGGAAAGCCCCTAAATAACTCCTTACCCTCTTTTCAAAATATTAGAAAAGGGCAAATATTCTCAGTTCCCTGAAAGCCAGGGTTGGTGGGACATGCAAACCACGTTGTGTCAGTTGAAGTTCA
Organism: Bos grunniens; assembly: GCF_055505025.1. Classification (NCBI taxonomy): domain Eukaryota; kingdom Metazoa; phylum Chordata; class Mammalia; order Artiodactyla; family Bovidae; genus Bos; species Bos grunniens. Next base: position 26,162,919 of record NC_141189.1, read on the forward strand.
CACCCAGTGTTCTGAACATAGCGGCAACTGGAAGATGCAAAGGCAATGGGATTGATTAGGGGGGCATTTCTCAATGTCCTGTGGCAGTGGTGCCGATGTTAGCTTTTTACCAGCCTGCTCTCTTGACATGACCTGGCCGAGTTCTTAGCTGCTGGACCTCTTGTGGATGTTGCCCATCTTCTGAGTTCAGTTCCCTACCGTGCAGTTAATTTTCTGAGCCACCTAATAAACCTTTTCCATAAACCCTTTTTCTGCTAATCCATCCTTAGAAGATTCAGTTAGCAGTTGGTAACCCTGATGGTATAATTGCACACATCTAAAAATCAGAAAATTCACATCAAAATCCACATTTCTGATTTGTCTTGAAAAATCAGAGGATTATACGGTAACAGAGCTGAATAGCAGCAAACAAGCTTTCTTTAAACAGTATATTGTGGTTACCTACCTAAGTAGCACCTGGGCTTGTTCTTCCAGTTCTAGCTATCCATACTAAATACTTCCTTTAAAACTTTTCTTCATTTATATCTTATCAGAAATACTCAGCACTTTAACAGCCAGATAACCCACTTTAACTCTGTAAAAAATGTTCTGAAGTAAGTCAGATCTGTTAACTGCACGTAGTAGGTACCAATAAAAATATCTTAAGTGATGAATAAATGAATATAAAGAATGATCACAGCATCTGGAGGTGCCTCATCGGGAGAAAATAACATGAAGTCTGTAAATAACCAAAGAGATATTAGACGAAAGAAGAGTATGTGTGTTTTGGATTGACCCAAAAGTCAGAAGTCGGATGACAGTGTGGAATTTACACAAAAGCAAATTTCCATTTAGACTAAGAAAAACTGCAAATAATTGGATCTGCTCATCATGGAAGGGGCTGACTGCTGAAGCATAAACTGAACTTTTACTGAGCACTGAGCTGAGCACTAAAAGCTCGTGACAGGATATTCATGTAAAGGGATGTAGGAATGTCTGCACTCTGTGAATGATGCAGAGGAGTCACCTGGGAATCTTGTTACTGTACAGACTGTGACTCAGTTGTTCTGGAGAGGGGCCTGAGGGTCTGTAATTTTTAACAAGTTCTCAGGGAGGGTTGGTGTTCCTGGAGCATAGATCACACTGTGAGTATCTAGCGATTCCATCATCTCTGAGCCCCCTTAGGGCTATGACATTCTGTGAATCCACTGTGGATGTCTCTAAGCTCTAAACCCATAGGATCCATATCTGCCCCATCTCTAAGCTCTAAACCTATAGGATCCATATCTGCCCCGTCTTTGGTTTTTGTCCCCAATACCTACAGCACCTGGCACATAGTTGGTGCTCAAAATACAATGTTATTGAAGAATCAGTCAGTTTAGTCACTCAGTCGTGTCTGACTCTTTGCGACCCCATGGACTGTAGTACACCAGGCTTCCCTGTCCATCACCAACTCCTGGAGCTTGCTCAGACTTGTGTTCATAGAGTCAGTGAGACCATCCAATGAATACTATTCAGTAACAAAAAACTGAGTGACAGAGGCCAGTCTCCAATGATCATCTATAAAGTGCGAGTGAAAATCGCTCAGTCATGTCTGACTCTTTGTGACCCCACAGACTGTAGCCTGCCAGGCTCCTCTGTCCATGGAATTCTTCAGGAAAGAATACTGGAGTGGATAGCTATTTCCTTCTCCAGGGGGATCTTCCCAACCCAAGGGTTGAACCCAGGTCTCCCTATAGACAATCATACCTATACGACATTTTTGAGACAATAAATCTGTATCTGACCCAGAGCATGTCAGTGTTTACCAAGAGTTGGGTGGGAAAGTATGTAATTATAACAAAAAAACACAGTGGGGTTTTTGAGGTGATGAAACAGTTCTATATTTTGATTGTGATGATGGTTACAGAAATTTATGCATGGGTTAAAATTCATAGATCTGCACACCAAAAAGTCAATTTTAATGTATGATGATTTTTAATAAAATAAATATTTTAAAAATAACAATATTATTGAAAACGGATATTTTCTGAGTCACATGAATTGAATACCTACTTTGGGTCAACCCAGAGCCAGATACTGAGGATTTAAAGATGAATAAGACCAGTCCCTCACCCCCATCCTGTCTCCTTATTAAAACTACTCGGTGAAAATAATTAGCCAAGAATCATAAGTGACAAATGGAGGTGCAGAAAGCATCTAAGTCTTCATCAGCTTATAATCACCATTGTTTACGCTGAGAATTAAGATAAGTACTAATTACATTCTGTGCTTTTGATGGGCTTGGAAAAAATTCCAGGAATGATGCTCAAATTGCCTTACTTATTAGCCTGTCCGCACTTAACAAGTCCACGTGTTTGCCTCCAGGCTTAACCTGGTAGACTGTCAAATCCATCCAAGAGGAAAGCCAATTTGCATAATCTAGTAGCTGCCAAATGACAGATGAAACAGATCCAGCCCAGAGCAGAGGGAATCTAGATTCAGGACTTGTAAGAATTCAAACAAGACAGAAATCTAAAATGTACAGAGAGCTCCTGCTGACAGTTTGGAATATATTCCTCCAGCGGTTTTTTCCCTATGCACATAGTAACATATGTCTATAAATTATTTCTTTGACAACAATGTGATCATACTGAATAAACTGTTATACATATTTTTTTCACTTAACAATATGGACATTTTCCACCTTAGTAATAGCCTTTTCTCTTTTTTTGACAAGGGCTGCACTAACAGACTACCGTTGAAGTGCACCAGAATGCATTAACTTAGACTCTTATTGATAGATATTTGCATTACTTCCAGTTTCAGTGTTACAAACTCAGTCAGGAAGGGGTAGTTTACTGCTACTGCTAAGTCACTTCAGTCGTGTCTGACTCTGTGTGACCCTATAGACGGCAGCCCACCAGGCTCCCCCGTCCCTGGGATTCTCCAGGCAAGAACACTGGAGTGGGTTGCCATTTCCTTCTCCAACGCATGAAAGTGAAATGTGAAAGGGAAGTTGCTCAGTCGTGTCCGACTCTTAGCGACCCCATGGACTGCAGCTTACCAGGCTCCTCCGACCATGGGATTTCCCAGGCAAGAGTACTGGAGTGGGGTGCCATTGCCTTCTCCGATGGGCTAGTTTAGGTAAACTATAATGAACATTTCAAGCCTCAGTAGCTGAGAAAGTTTTATTTCCTGCATCTGGTCCCATCACTTCATGGCTAGTAGATGGGGGGGAAATGGAAACAGTAGGAGACTTTATTTTCTTGGGCTCCAAAATCACTGCAGGTGGCAACTGCAGCCATGAAATTAAAAGACACTTGCTCCTTGGAAGAAAAGCTATGACAAACCTAGGCAGCATATTAAAAAGCAGAGACATCATTTTGCCAACAAAGAGCCGTATAGTCAAAGCTATGGTTTTTACAGTAGTCATGTATGGATGTAAGAGCTGGACCATAAAGAAGGCTGAGCGCAGACTTCATACTTTCAAACTGTGGTGCTGGAGAAGACTCTTGAAAGTCCCTTGGACTGCAAGGAGATCAAACCAGTCAATCCTAAAGGAAATCAAAGGAAGACTGTTCCTTTGATTGGAACATTGGAAGGACTGTTCATTGGAAGGACTATTGCTGAAGCTCCAATAGTTCGGCCACCTGATGCAAAGAGCTGACTCATTAGAAAAGACCCTGATGCTGGGAAAGATTGAGGGCACGAGGAGAAGGGGACGACAGAGGATGAGATGGTTGGATGGCATCACTGAAACTCAGTGGACATGAGTTTGAGAAAACTCCGGGAGATAGTGAAGGACAGGGAAGCCTGGGGTGCCACAGTCCATGGGATCACAAAGAGTTAGACACAACTTAGCAACTGAACAACACCAACATGATACATTTCCATCCTTGGTCAGCTGGGGCTCTGCCCTCTGTCATCCTCACTTCCAGAACCAGGCTGCTGGAGTTGCCATTATCTGCAATTAGCAGACGGAGAAGGCAATGGCAACCCACTCCAGTACTCTTGCCTGGAATCCCATGGGCGGAGGAGTCTGGTAGGCTGCAGTCCATGGGGTCGCTAAGAGTCGGAGACGACTGAGTGACTTCCCTTTCACTTTTCACTTTCATGCATTGGAGAAGGAAATGGCAACCCACTCCAGTGTTCTTGCCTGGAGAATCCCAGGGACAGGGAGCCTGGTGGGCTGCTGTCTCTGGGGTCGCACAGAGTCGGACATGACCGAAGCAACTTAGCAGCAGCAGCAATTAGCAGAACGGTGTAGCACAAAGGAGGGTGACAAGACACACAAAGGCTTAAACCTTCTACCAGAAAGTGACACGTGTAACCTGTTCACATTTTTGACTCAAACAAGTCACCTGGTCTTGCCTGAGTTCAAATGACAGAGAAGTGTAATCCTCCCACAAAAGAAGGGGAACCAAATTTTGGCAAAGAGTCAGTCTACCAATGAACTTCCTCTCATATGCATCTTTATCTTCTTGGGAGAATTTCTCAATAGGATAAATTTCCATGAGTAGAATCACTTGTCATAACAAACACACCCCACGATGTGTCAATCTGAACTGAACAATGAAGTAAATTGATGGCCATGGGTGAAAGTCAAGGCTCTCATTTTGGAATGGGAGAGTACAGATCAGCAGAGAAGGCTGGAGTGATCCATGTGGTGATGCATTCGCCTTGGAAACCTCAGTATAAATGCATGCTTAGCTTAATATACACTCAGATGGTTCCATATAGAAATATTTACTGTCACGTGCAAATACACAAGTTAGTATACAGATACTTTTCTTTGCACTGTCCACTGAGAGGGCTGAGAAGCAAGGACACCTTGGTAGCAATAAGCATTTAGAGCTCTCATATCTAGATGTTTAATACCATTCTCCAATACAAGGAGACAGGGCTCCTTAGAGAGATGGCTGATTCTAGGACAGGAACGAGAAATACGCAAGATGAGCCCAGAGCATCTTATAATGCAGGAAGTAAGGAAGCGCTCCAATGAAAAACCACAAAGCGGGATGTCAACGGGACACAGGAGCCAACTGAGAGCGCCCATGGCCAAAGCTGGAATAATTTGAGCACCAAAATAAAGTATTGGGTTACTACCTTACGTAAAAAATATTAAAACTCATGAGAGTCCATATTGATATAAATAAATGGTTAAATAAATAAGGAGCATGGACAAGAGATTCTCTCAAGCAAGCAAATTCTGAGTAATTTACACAGATGCTCTGACCTCCAGGAGGTAGAATGTAAGGTACACTTTTTAAGTGTGGGCTATACACAGTGCCTTCCTTCCAAAGAGCACGGTATGAAAAGTGGGAACGAGCATCCTTACAGTGGAGAAACCAAACACATACTGCCCAGCCAGGTGATGAAGGCCACAGCACAGTGAGAAGCATGGCGATGCTACGCACCCATGGTGTGATGTGATGAGAAAAACCCACCCACGTGGCCCTCCTCCTGAAACCCGTAACCCACAGTCTAATTATGAGAAAAACTTTAGACAACCTTGAGTTCTGTGACCTTCTCTAAAATACCTGTCTAGTACTCCTCAATACTGTTAAGGTCCTCAAAAACAAGGAAAATCTGAGAAACTGCCAGTGCCAAGGGACACCTATATGGTATTTCTGGATGACATCGGTATTTCTGGATGAAATACGGTATTTCTGGATGAGCTCCTGGAGCAGAAATATGACCTTAGGTTAAAAACTAAAAACACTTGAATAAAGTATGAACTCCAGTTAATAGTAATTTATCAATATTGATTTATTAATTGTGGCAAACGTACGGCACGAAGGTAAGGTGTTAACAATAGGGGATTTGGGTGTGGGATATATGAGAAGTCTCTGTACTATCTTTATAATTTGTCTATAAATCTAAAACTATTCTGTAAAAAATGTTTATATTTTTAAAAAGAAAAAAATAGAAAGAGGTGTTACTTAGGGGCCCAAACAAGTTAAGCTGACATTCAGAGAAAATATCCAGTTTTAAATGGAGACAGGACATGGGTAATGTAATTAGGTAGTCAACTGAGTAAGGCTGAACCCAAGTCTTAAAGACAGTACCAACACCAGGGCTATCGATTCCGCAGCTCATTGAGAAACCAGCTGCCTAGGTGTGTTTTTTCTATGTCCCAGGATCCTAGCCTGATTAGCTGCCTGGTAGGGTTGCCAGCGGAGAAGGCAATGGCATCCCACTCCAGTACTCTTGCCTGGAAAATCCCATGGATGGAGGACCCTGGTGGGCTGCAGTCCATGGGGTTGCTAAGAGTCGGACACGACTGAGCGACTTCACTTTCACTTTTCACTTTTATGCATTGGAGAAGGAAATGGCAACCCACTCCAGTGTTCTTGCCTGGAGAATCCCAGGGACAGGGGAGCCTGGTGGGCTGCCGTCTATGGGGTCGCACAGAGTTGGACACGACTGAAGCGACACAGCAGCAGCAGCAGAAGCAGCAGCAGCAGCAGGGTTGCCAGATTAAGCAAATAAACCCCAAGACACCCAGGTGAGTTTGAATTTCAAATATATAATGAATAGTTTTGCAGTATACCCCATGGATGATTTGGGACATAGTTGTGCTAGAAGATTGCTGTCTATCTGAAATTTGGGTTAAACAAGCATCCTGTATTTTAGCTGGCAACCCTGTGCCTGGGCTTCATTCAAAAACCCACTGGACAGTGGTATTTCCATGAGTATTTCTTGGAAATTTCATACACTTTTTTGAATCCCTAGAAACATTAATCAAGAAATTGGGGGAGAGGGAGAAAGCATTGTAATTCTCCGTGACAATTAGAGCTTAACAAGCAATCTGGTGACATAAGTGGTTTGAAGGCATTCTCTGATGTCAAAAGTTTGCTCGATCATGATTCACTAAGCTAGTCTTTTGTGTGTGGCTTCCAGTGTCTGTTCCATTTATAATAAAAATTTACCACCAAAAAATGTTCAAAGAGAAAGAAGAAAGGAGAGGGATTTAAGAGACATAATAGTTGAATGCAATGTGTCACCCTTGTTTAGATCCAGATTTGAACAAACCAACTGTAAAATATAAGAGCCACTGAAGTATTCCATCTAAATGAGTGAATGTCATGGTATACAGATCTTTCTTTTACAGTTTTAAAGGTTACATTCCATTTACAGTTATTACAAAATATTGGCTCTTTTCCCATGTTGTAAACTACATCCCTGTAGCCTATCTTATGCCCAGTACTTTGTAACTTCCACTCCCCCCCCCATATTCCTCCCCCCATAGATTATATCTTGATACACTAGTTATAGAAAGCCAAAGTAAAAGGAAAAATAAATCAGTGTTCTAGTAATCAATATAATTATTTTGGAATTTACTCTTATTATCTGGAAATTTTTAAAAAACAGACTTTTAAATAAGTAACACATTTGTGTGGGGAAAATACCTCACAGAACAGAAGAGGAAACGTTATCTCCCACCAACTGCCCAGCACCTATTGCTTTTCTCATGGAAAGTATTTATCTCATCTCTCCTTTTGCTTCCCTATTTCTTCTCAGACTAATACCTTGGGAATGGCTTTGGTTCAAACAATCTTTAATTCCCAAGAAAAGAAATACAAGAAACTGATGAGTGGTTGCCTCTGGAGAACTACAGGACTGCTTTCTTTTAAGTATCTCTCTATAAACCTGGAAAAAAGTTGATTTTGTGGTGGTGTTGTTTGTTTTTAATTAACAACCACCTCCAACTCCCCAGATCAAGATTCCCTCAACAGTTGCTAGTTCCTTTCTGTCAATTAGCTTATGAGGAGGGAGTCTCAAATGCTAATTCTGCCAAGTTATTAAGTGCATTGTGCCTCAGTTTTCTTATCTGTAAAATGGAGATGTTAAGAAGATCACTGCTGCTGCTGCTGCTGCTGCTGCTAAGTCGCTTCAGTCGTGTCCGACTCTGTGCGATCCCATAGACGGCAGCCCACCAGGCTCCCCCGTCCCTGGGATTCTCCAGGCAAGAACCCTGGAGTGGGTTGCCATTTCCTTCTCCAATGCATGAAAGTGAAAAGTGAAAGTGAAGTCGCTGAGTCTTGTCCGACTCTTAGCGACCCCATGGACTGCGGCCCACCAGGCTCCTCTGTCAATAGACAATCCTAAAGAAAATCCACCCTGAATATTCACTGGAAGGACTGATGCTGATGCTTCAATAATTTGGCCATCTGATGCGAAGAGCCAGCTCACTGGGAAAGACCCAGTGCTCGGCTGATGCTGGGAAAGATTGAGGGTAGGAGGAAAAGGGGACAACAGAGGATGAGATGGTTGGATGGCATCATTGACTCAATGAACATGAATTTGCCCAAACTCTGGCAGACAGTAAAGGACATGGAAGCCTGGTGTGCTGCAGTTCATGGGGTCTCAAAGAGTTGGACACGACAGCCACTGAACAACAGCAATGGGGTAGATCTGTGAATTCTGTCTGGAATGGGCTCAGCCATTCTCATCACTGTCTTTGCTAAATGGACTCCTTCCTGCATTTGGGAAAGATGAGGCAGCTTCCCTGGGGCAAAAAAAAAAAAAAAAAAGTGTTGTGCAGCTCAGATATTTACTAGCTTTGTGACACTGAGCAAACATTTCATTTCTCTGAGTCTGAAAATGTATGTGCAGTGCTGGACATGAAGTGGATATTCAACAAGTGTGGCACGAGGAACGTCCTGGAGCATCTCACGGTGAGAATCAGAGGGCTCAGTAAGCTGTTGATGCCATCCAACAGAGCTATTGCTATTGGTCTTGAGACAAACTATAAATGATGTGGAAAACAGAGACTAAATAGGCAAGTGTGAGCCATTTGGGATGGTCCATCTGCAAGTATGCAGAAAGCCAGCTGCCAGTGGCTTAAACAGAGGAAATCAGGGGGCAGATTAGTTTAGTGCTCAACAATGTTCAGAGCAGGAGGAAGGGGACCTCTTCTTCTTACACATTTCTTTTGAAGAAGAACAGAGATTCTTTCCCAGGAGACCCCAGCAGATCCCCCTCTCATCCCATTGGCCAGATCAGGACCAAATGCCCATTGCTAAGCCCAGGCTGGGAGAAGGCAATGGCACCCCACTCCAGTACTCTTGCCTGGAAAATCCCAGGGACAGAGGAGCCTGGTGCGCTGCAGTCCATGGGGTCGCTAGGAGTCGGACACGACTGAGCGACTTCACTTTCACTTTTCACTTTCATGCATTGGAGAAGGAAATGGCAACCCACTCCAGTGTTCTTTCCTGGAGAATCCCAGGGACAGGGGAGCCTGGAGGGCTGCCATCTATGGGGTCGCACAGAGTCGGACACGACTGAAGCGATTTAGCAGCAGCAGCAGCAAGCCGAGGCTATCATTGTGGGCTTAGACCAATCAGGATTTATTCTGGAGTCACATGGAGAGGGCTAGACACAGGATTAAAATCAGGACTCCGGTTGCAGGAGGGCAACTGTGGTCTCCTGAACACAAGCAAGAGTTGAAAGAATGCCTCCTTTCACATGCGATTAGAGAATCAAGTTAATAATTATGCTCCCATCACCACATATACACCCTCAAAACTGGATTTTCTCTGCACGCTAGCTATACAAGGTCCTACCCAAATGAAAAAGATTACCAGTTCAAGACCCTTCTAGTCTGAAGAGACTAAGGTTCTAAAACTGCAACTGGCTGTGGGAACTTGGACAAGTAACTGCCTTCCCTATTAGCTCTGATGTGTTTGATTATAAAATAAATGTGATACTATGTCTAATTCCCACTTTTTTTTAACTCACTTCTTATTCATATTTCTTTTAAATGCACAAGTATAATCATCTTTTAAATTAATATTTTGCCATCAACATCATTATATTTATTAAAGAGGCAGTAAAGCCAATTGATTAAGCATGCAGACTGTATAAATGTAAATCCCAAATTTACAGCAAATTCGTTATTAGTGTCATTGAGACATTAAACAGGTTAATTAACTGTGCTAAGCTTCTGTTTCCTTGGCTGTAAAATAATGACATTTACCCCTGAGAAGACTTATATGAGGCCTCCGATATGCTTCAAATGTGCCTGGCATATAATAAAGTCTCAATAAAGACAGACCCTTATATTCATATGAGGAGCAATACTGGCATCCAATCTCGTGATTATCTTCTCTCCTGCCATCACGGGCAGGTAAATGAGAATGATCAGGTGAGGGCTGGAAGGGGCCTGTAGTGGGCAGAATAAAGAACACCCCCAAGATGCCCACATCCTAATTCTCCAGAAATCATGAATAAGTTACCTAACATGACACAAAGGAGTTTGCAGATTTAAGTTACAGATCTTGAAATGGGGAGATTATGGAGATGGGCCCAATCTAATCACGTGGGTGCATACAAAGTCACTTCAGTTGTGTTTGACTCTATATGACCCCATGGACTATAGCCCGCCAGGCTCCTCTGTCCATGGGATTCTCCAGGCAAGAATACTGGAGTGGGTTGCTGTGCCCTCCTGCAGGGGATCTTCCCCATCCAGGGATCGAACCCTCACCTCCTGTGTATCCTGCACTGGCAGGCGGGTTCTTTACCGCTAGCGCCACCTGGGAAGCCCAATTTAATCACACAAGTCCTTAAAAATGGAAGAGGGAGGTAGAAGAGTTAGGTCCGAGAGATTCCACGTGAGAAAGACTCAATTCACCACTGCTGGCTTTGTAGATAGAGGATGAATCAAGAAACGTGACAGCTCTAGAAGCCAAGAGTAACCCTCAGCTGACTGCCAGCTGGAAAACTGGGACTCCCACTCTGTAACTGCAAGGAACCAAATTCTGCCAAAACTCACAGGGGCAGAAAACTGAACCTCCCCCAGAACGTCCAGAAAACGGATGTCCTGCAGACACCTTGATTTGAGCCCAGGAAGATCCATTTCAGACTTCTGCCCTGTAAGACAGTAAATCTGTGGGGTTGTTCTTATTACCATTATTATTTGTGAAAAACACATTACACAAACTCTACCATGTTAGGCATTTTTAGGTACACAGTGGAGCTATGTTAAACCTATGCACTCTCTTTTCATAGGGTAAAACTTCATACCCATTGGACAACCCTCCATGCCCGCCCCCCGGGCCTGTCAATCACCATTCTACGTTCTGTTCTGTAAGAACTGGACCCCTTTCAGTACCTCATATAAATGGAAGCATGCGCTTTTGTCCTCCTGCGATGGGCTCATCTCACTAAGCATAATGTCCCCAAGGTTCGCCCATGCTGTAGGATTCCGCCCTCCCTTTTTAAGGCTGAATGTTATTCCACTGCATGTAAAGACCATATTTCGTTTATCCATTCATCAGTTTATGCACATTCAAGTTGTTTCTACCTCTTGGCTGTAGTGAATATTGCTGTGATGAATATGAATGTGCAAATATTTCTTCAAGATACTGTCTTCAATTATTTTAAATATATACCTAGAAATGGTATTGCTGGATCATATGGTAATCTATATATAATTTTTTTAGGAATCTACATACTGTTTTCCATAGCAACTGCACCATAAATTTGTGTTGTTTTAAGCCACTAAATTTGTGATAATTTGTTAAGGCAGTAATAGGAAACTCATAGTGGACCTTTATTGGTTTTGCTTTTTCTTTTTAACTTTTCTGAAGTATAACATACACACATAAAAGTACACCTATTATGACTCACAGACATAGAAAACAAACTTATGCTTATCAAAGGGGAAAGGGGGGAGAGGGTCAAATTAGGAGTCTGGGACTAACAAATGCATGCTGTTATATATAAATTAGATAACAAGGACCTACTGCATAGCACATTCAATATAGAATTCCTATAAGGAAAAGAATATGGAAAAGAACAGATATATTATAAAGATGTACATAACATAAGCATACAGCTTGATACATTTTTCACTATCTGAGCAGACCTGTATAACCAGCGTTCAGATCAAGACTAAAATTTTTAAGCCACTTCAGCCCACCCCACGATCCCTGCATATGCTAAGAAAGTGACTTTGGAAACCGTCTTTTCTCCTCCACTTTACAGAAGGAAGCAAAGAGGCCTAAAAAGGTGCAAGCAGTACCGTCATATTTTTATTTTTTAAATATACCATGTACTTTTCTAAAGTGCTTAAAGGAGATTGTCAGAGAACAGAAATTCATTCCTCTTCTAGGGGTATTGATCTAACCGTTCCATTTTTAACTGAATTTTAAAAGGATCTCCAAGAGGATTTTAATGTATTGTGCACAGAAGGTATTCCATAAATTTATGAAACTGTTCGTAAAAAGCAATTTTTTAAAAAATGTAAACCCACCCATGACCGAAATGAACTGAAACATGGGTTTGTAATTCTTAACCGTGGCCTAGCCTCTTGCGCCACCTGCTGGTTGACTGAGAAAACCTCACTGTCACATCCTGTTGCAGGAGGTTCATTTTTTTCCCACAAACATACAGTATTAACATGCAGTATGTGCTGGATACATACTGAACACAGTATGGGCTTTCCGGGCGCCTCAATGGTAAAAAATTCACTTGCTAAGGGCGGAGATACAAGAAACATGGATTCGATTCCTGGGTGGGGAAGATCCCCTGGAGAGGAGATGGTAACCCTCTCCAGTATGCTTGTCTGGAAAATTCCACGGACAGCGGAGCCTGGGGGGTTACAGTCCATGGGGTTGCAGAGTCGGACACGACTGAGTGACAGAGCACAACAGCACAGTGAGTGGACACATTCTCATGTTCATAAGGCTCAGGATCTTGCAGAGGAGACAGACATTCATCCACATATAATTAATGTAAAACTACAAGTGTAATAAATTCAGTAGTGACAAGTGATTTCCCAAACTAGCTATTCATTAAATCCCGTCTGAAAATTTTGTTAGAATTTGTTGTTGTTGTTCAGTCGCTAAGTCACGTGAGAGTCTTTGCAACACCACGGACTGCGGCACATCAGACTCCATTATCTCCCATTGTTTGCTCAAATTCATGTCCATTGAGTTGGTGATGCTACCTAACCATCTCATCCTCTGTCACCCCCTTATCCTTTCTTTTTCAATCCTTCCCAGCATCAGGATCTTTTCCAATGTCAGCTCTTCACATCAGGTGGCCAAAGTATTGGCACTTCAGCTTCAGCATTAGTCCTTCCAATGAATATTCAGGACTGATTTCCTTTAGAATTGACTGGTTTGATCTTCTTGCAGTCCAAGGGACTCTCAAGAGTCTTCTCCAGCACCACAATTTGAAAGCATCAATTCTTTAGCACTCACCCTTCTTTGTGGTTTAACTCTCACATCCGTACATGACTATTGGGAAAAAAAAAAAAAAAACTATAGCTTTGACTATATGGACCTTTGTTGGCAAAGTGATGCTCTGCTTTTTAATACGCTGTCTAGGTTTGTCATAGCTTTCCTTCCAAGGAGCAAGTGTCTTTTAATTTCCTGGCTGCAGTCACTATCCGCAGTGATTTTGGAGCCCAAGAAAAGAAAATCTGTCACTGCTTCCACTTTTAACCCTTCTATTTGCCATGAAGTGATGGGACTGGATGCTACCAAAAAACTCACTCTCAGAGATATGAATTCATAGGCCTATGGCAGAGCCAGGGAGTATCTGTATTTTCTACTAACATTCAATTAGATTTCTGACGCACGAATGAATATGGACACCTTAGATTAATCTTGCAAGTGTTAGGTGTAAAGGGAGCTTTGAAAATTGAATTCAATTTTAAATGTACAAAGAGTGAAAATCTGAGTTAAGCAAAGATGTCAGGTGGAAATCATCAGTAGGAGGGCAGTTATAACTGAAGAAAGCTGTAGAATATTTTGAAAAGACAAAGAGAAGTAAAACAGAATATAAAGCAGAGAATGGAGTTTTGTGTGGAGGGAGAAGGGAAGAAAAAGCAAGAGAATAACTAAAACTTCAAAAATGCAGTCCTTCACTTGAAAACCACACCAGGTTACTCAGCCCCTACTAGTGGAAATCACCACACCATATATACATTATAGGAGTCCAGAGAACCAAAACGGTAACCATAACTTCAGTACCTGCTGGAACATATGGCCATAACAGGAAGCGAGCTCCAGGACACATACCTTGGAAATTTCTCTACCCCATTACACCCCAAAGTCTAGCAAGTTCCCCAAGACCACACTAGCCTGTAAGCTCCAGCATGACAGAGACTCACCTGCCACTTTCTCTACAGTCTGCCACTCACGGGTGCTCCTAGCAATGACCCATTGCATCCAGGTTGTCCTTCCATGCTCCATGCTACAGGAACAGGCAGGTGAGCAAGTCTGAGACAATGGGCAGCACTTTGACTTTCTGACACACTGATTGGTCAAGATGTTGACAAGTGACTCAAAATGAGCCAATCACAGTCCTTCTCTAGCCTTATGGAACTGAGGCTGGGATAAGTTTACTTTGAGAGGCTTGCCTCTCAGATGTTTCCTCCCAGCTTCGCAAACTGTGAAGTTATAAAAATAAATCCATTTTGAAGTTACCCACTTGCAAACAATTACTTGCTAAGCACTTATGCACTGGTCAATATTAACAGTAAACTAAGTCAACAGTCAACAAGTAACAGTCAACAGTAAACTAAGTTAATAAGCTCTCAACTATCTTCCAGGATATGTAATATTTTGTCTCCATTTTTCAAATGAAAAAACTAAGATTTACCAGAAATTAAGCAATTTGCCCAGGACCAAATACCACAAGTGTCCAATTTGGGGTCAAGCTCAGATTTCTTTGACTCCAGAGGTTGTGCTTTTAATTAATGGCTAATCTGATTCTCATTTACATGATTATCTCTAAACATATCCTCAGTTCATTACAATTTCTCTGAAAACACCATGTTTAATAGCTACATCATTTCCATCTTATGGATGTAGTATAACTTAAGTAATTCCCAATTGTTGAATATTCAGAATATCCTCAATATATGCCATTATAAATGACATTTTCTTCTAAATCTAAATCAACAAATTATGGCCCTACAAGTCAAATCCAGCCCTTGGCCTATGCTTGTAAATAAAGTTTTATTGGCACATAGCCATACCCATTCATTGTCTACACTAGCAGAGTTTCCTAGTTCCAAGAGAGATTCTATGTCCCACAAAACATCGAGTATTTATGATCTGCCTCTTTACAGAAAAGATTTTCCAATCTCTGTTCTAAATATTTGTCTACACTGCTGATGGTATCCTTAAGATAAGCACAGAGAATCAAGCCAAATTGTTTTCTAGGAAATTGGTTTTGAATAACATTGCCACCAGGAATTTGCAAGAGTCCGTTTCTCATACCTTCCACGTTTGCTGGCAATGTCCATTATGCAAATAAATGTCAAGATTTTCCATATTCAAATAAACGTCAAGATTTTTCTCTGATCTAGGCACCGGAGACACAGCAGTGACCAGCAGGCATATGCTGCTACCTTCATGGAGCTTGTACTCTATTAAAGGGGCAAAAAGACATAATAAACTACTTGACAAGAAAATACACCATTTGTCAGATGGTGATAGGTGTTCTAATGAACTCTAGAGTGGTAAAGGGGGTGGTAACTCTGAGCACAGTGGAGTGAGTGGGTGCTGATGTACACAGTGTGGTCACCACCTGTCACTGGTAAGGTGGCATTTGAGCAGACTTTAAAGGGAGAGCATCCCAGGTGGAGGAAAAAAACAAATCTAATGAAGATGGTATTTTCAGAATTCAGTGTGGAAATGGTTATTTTTATCTCCAGAGCAAGGTTGTGCTATGATGTAGATGACTGCATACAGCCTGTAAGTCAGAAGTCATTTCTATTTGACTCTCAAGTCCCTTATACTTATTCAATGGCAGCAGCTGATTCGCTTCGAGATTAGGTTGTGCTAAAGCTAACACTAAAATTAGTTTTCATTTCCTAAGTAAACAGCAGCTGGCAGTACATTTGGGGGTGGTGAGCAGCCCGAGTGAGCTGGGGGAAGAGAAGAATCATCAGAGGGCTCACATTTTCCAAGGAAAGAGAGGCGGTATCAGTGGCTGAAGGGGGGTGGTGCATGTTCCAGATCTCCAGGCAAGGTCATTGTTATCTGAGGTGCTTCCCTTTCCCTCATCTCCTTCATTCATTCAATCACTGAATCCTTTTATATCTCCCTCAGAAAGAGCACTTGATTCTTGTGCCTCATCTCCCTCACCATAGTCGCTCCTGAATATCGGGAGCTAGTTGTCCCGCATGATTAACCTCACCTTCTTCCTCCCTGAACACATGGCCGATCAAAATAAAGACTACATTTCCCAGCCTCCTTTGCTTCTGGTGTGGTCACGTGACTCAGTTCTGACCTATGAAGTGTGGAGCAGAAGTGATGCATGCAGTTTCTGGGTTGTGCTCCTATAGGTGAGGAGCTTGTCCTCCACTGTCACTTTCTCTCTTCACTCTGACTGGAAGGTAGGCATGCTGGCAGGATCTTGGATCATAAGGTGGAAGCATGCATTGAGGATACAGAAACAAACGATGGAAGAAGCCTGGGTCCCCAACCCTTTCATACCACAATTCCAGCCCTAGACCTCCAACGTGGACTGCAAGGTGTGAGAGAAACAACCATCTTAGGTTGTTTCTTTGTTATAGCAACCTACCTGTCCCCTTACCATCTTACTCTCTCTCTCCATTTACATTATTACAATAGCTCCCAAATGGATCTGTGCCTCTAACCCCTCACCTCTTGTCTTCTGAAGGGACTCCCAGCAGCACCAGCATCCTACATGCAAAGTGATCATGTCACATCCCTGTAATAATTACAGTTGTTGGTTCCTAGTTAAAACTCTTAGACTTGGCTATGATAGGCCTTGGAACCCTAGCTCCAAGCTGCTTTTCCATCCATGATTCCTGCCACATCTGCCCTAGAGACTCAGCTTCTCCCCTAGAATGTGACTCTGGTGGCCAGCCTCCAAGAGGACTCCAGTGAGTGTCATCTCCTGGCATCACACTGAGTAGAGGGTGGGCTGTGGAACCCAAAGGATGATGGCGAAATGGAAGCATGTGACTTCCGAGTCCAGATGCCCTCCTCCTTTGTCTTGAATCTCACTGGAGGAAAGTCAGCCCTCACATTGTGAGGGCACTGAAAGAGCCCCGTGGAAATGTCGCTGTGGTGAGAAGCCAAGGCCTCCAGTCCACAGCCTCCCTGGGAGGCTGACTCCCCTCAGCCACGCCACAAACTCTGATAAGTCTGCGGAAGCACTAGGCTGTTCACCAATGTCTGTGTTTGGGACATAGTCATTCACTTGCATCCTAGGTCGCTAGGATTCAGGGCAGCGGAGGATCTCCAATCTTGGCGAATTATTCAGGGTTCCAGTTGATACAGCTGTCATCAGCAGGGACTTCCTTAAATGAAAATGCCCAAAACTCGAGTTGACCTGGGGTTGCTGCCATGCCTGTAGTTCTGATTGTAAAATGCAAGCCTAATCAGTCCAGAATTTATTCCCAGGTAATTTGCAATCATCTGCTACAAAGAACTATTCTATGTAGCTTGACATCTTCTGATGAGAAAAGAAGGTTCTTGAATAGCAGTGAGTGCTTGGTGCTTACTCTTAAAAGTGGCGCTCTCACCTGAGATTTCCATAACAGCTCCAGAAGTATGCACTTGAGGCAGTTCACGCAGTGGTTGTGAGCAGAGTTCCTGGAGTTGAAGTACTAGCAGAGGTTAACAGGCCAAATATGGCCTGTTACTTGTTTTTGTAAATAAAGTTTTACTGGGACACAGCCATGTCCATTCACATATTACCTACGACTGCAGTCCTACAAAAGACAGA
The DNA here is from genome assembly GCF_055505025.1 of Bos grunniens. Classification (NCBI taxonomy): domain Eukaryota; kingdom Metazoa; phylum Chordata; class Mammalia; order Artiodactyla; family Bovidae; genus Bos; species Bos grunniens. Next base: position 26,180,601 of record NC_141189.1, read on the forward strand.
GTTGGGTAATCAAACAGATGTTTGACCCAGAAAGCTTAAATTACTCACCATCTGGCCCTTTACAGAAAAGATGTGACGAGCCTTGAGTTAGCACATTTACTAATTAAATGGCTTGTCCCTCAGCTGACACTTTGAAAGATATAGCTTTTCCACATAGGAAATATAGTCACAGGATTTTGATGAGCAATGCACAACTGATCAAATGCAGTTCTCGTAGTCTAAGAGTATGATGTATGATCAGCTATAATTTTATAGCTCATAAACAGAGTCAACCCCAAACATGATTTTTCGTTTTTGCCTTTTAGAAAACTAGCTAGTCTTGTAACTAACTTAGCAATCTTATTTCCTGCATTTTTCCCCCTGAATGATACATAGACTTTGTCCCTTGAATACTCTTTAAATCAACTTTTTTGACTTTCTGACTGGTAGTGATTTAAATAAACATTGACACCTGCAAATGAAAAATTGTGTATTTACAACTGCCAACAGCAAGGTTCTCCGACTTTAGTAAATCTAAAAATGGGCCTGAGAGTTGATTTAAAAAAAAACAGATTGCAAAGATTTGTCTCCACAGAGCACGCATCAACAGATCCAGGCGAGTCCTGAGAAGCTCCATTTTTAAATAAAGATATCCTTCTCCCATAGAGAACTCTGAAGCTGGTGGTCTCCAGAGTCCACTTTGAGAAACTTTGTCCTACCCCATGAGACCCAGGCTCCCTGGAGTGATTGACAAAGCCCCTGATTACCTGGCCCCTCCCCTTTTCTAACTAGCTCCTCCCATCACTCTGTCCTACTGATGTAGAACTCCAGGGGCAGCTCACCTCTGATCATGCGCAAAGAATCTTTTTTCCTCTTTCTTCCCCTCCATCCCGCAGGGCCTCTTCGTGCCCCATCATAGAAACTTGTTGTGACACCTAAGCCTTATCACCTTCTCTCGGATGCCTTCCTGACTTCCCCCAGGCTTGAGCACAGCTTTCTTGTGTGTGCCACAGTACATTCCATTCTACCTCTTACATAGCCTGGAGACCATAGACCATATTATATTACAGGTGTGTGTTTGTTGACTGGTCCAACTGCACAGATACTGTGGGCACCTTAGAGTGAGGAGCATGGCTTATGGATCCTATGTATGTATCCTCAGCTCCCAGTCTAGCAATCGGGAGGTCCTCAGTGAATGCTTGTGAAAGGAAATCCGGATAGGCACCAACACTGTCCTCGGTGGCCATTTCAGCAGAAATGTGCCCACTTCCAGGAATATGTGCACAGATAAACAAAAATATTCAGTGCTGGTCTGTTGTAATTAAAAAGAAGTAGCTGCAATATTTACAGAAGCCAGGACATGGAAGCAACCTCGATGTCTATCTACAGATAAAGAAGTTGTGGTATATTTATACAATGTAATATTACTCAGCCATAAAAAGGAATGAATTTGAGTCCGTTGTAGTGAGGTGTGTGAACCTAGAACCTCTTATTCAGAGTGAAGTAAGTCAGAAAGAGAAAAACAAGTATCATATATTAACATATATATTAATATATGGAATCTAGAAAAATGTTTCTGATGAACTTAGTAGAGAATGGACTTATGGATAGAGTAGGGTGTTGGGGGCCAGAGTGAGGTACTCCGCCCATGGCAAAGGTCATGAGGAAGGAGGCTCGACATACGCAAAGGCGGGATCGAGCCTCAGGAGTCCCCCTGGAAATCCTCGAGCGTCTACCCCCATAACCAGAGCCTGCCTACTTTACTACTTTGTGCTCTTACCTACACCTCTGACTTTACGGGGGGCTGTCCCCCACCACCTCTTTCGGAGAAGGAGTTAACCTAGAGCTCCAGTCAATAAAAACTCTTGGGTGTGACAAGAGTGTTTTAACCTACAAACTCCTCTGAAGGTTCTCTAGCCTGCCTGACAGGCTCGTCTGGCCACATGTGATTGCTCACAGCCTCCCAACCGTGAGAGGCACGAGCTGCTTTAAACCTTCTAAAAACAGGTTCCTTAGAAAAGTTAGAAAACTATTAGTATAAGTATAATGGGCTGATTAGAAATTGTATTGGTGAAGGGTTTTTCATTTGTTGAGCCAATGTTTGTTGCTACGTCTCCACATCCCCTGCCCTTACACACATTAATGAATATATAGAAGAAATAAGTATTAACCTTTGATATTAATCACGTTAGACCTTAGGCTAAGTAAATTCTTTCCTTAACTAAAACCCACTACACCCTCACCCTGTAGGAATGTAACTTTATTTGGGTGGCGTCTGTTTTGAGAATAATCACCCCTGGAGAAATAAGTGTCCTGGTTGACTGACCGCTGTCACAAGGAGAGGGTCGTAAATTGTCAGCAGGCCCCCCTGGCCAGAAGATGATGTAACACCCCTAAGACCTCTGTATACATTTGTGTGAAGCACCTGACTTTAATAAAAGTCAGGACTGCTGTCCCCACGTGACTTTTGTATAACATCTTGGTGTATAAAAACAGACTCTGGAAAATAAAGAATTGGGATCAGTTTCTCGAAATACTGGTCTCCCCATGTCTCTCTCTCCCTCTGGCTGAGTCTCCATCTGGAGCGCGGAACCCACCATGCTTACTAATTTTGCCTGGGCTTCTAAGATCCGACCGGGGAGGCCTCAGTGTCTCCTCTCCTTCGGGAGAACGGAAGGACGCCTGCGGCCTACCTAAGTGGTGCAAACTTCTTGTCTTGAAGTTTCATTGGTCTCCCGCGTAAACCAAGCTACTCAGCCTCTTTTCTCCACTGAATCTTCCTACTGAGCTATCCTTATTCTATTACTCTTTATATCTTTAATTAATATCTAATTGAAGCTATTGTATCCTGACCCTCGCCTATGCCGTCTCTCCTTCGAATACCCTGGATCAGCCGGGGCTGGTCCCCGGCAGTAGGGGAAGGTAAGAGTGGGACGAATTGAGAAAGTGGTATTGACATATACACTATCACATGTAAGATAGGAAGTGGGAAGTTGCTACATAACACAGGGAGCCCAGCCTGGTGCTCTGTGATGACGTAAGGGGGTGGATGGGGGGAGAAGAGGGAGGCTCAGGAGGGAAGGATTATATATAATGATGACTGATTTGAGTTATCATACAGCAGAAACCAACAGAAAAATTATAAAGCAATTTTCTACCAATTAAAAAAAGCTGCAACAAGCTATATGTTCATCAACAGGGGAGTGGTTAAAAAATTATGGTACTTCCATGAAATGCAAGATGATTAAAACAAATGGATCTGTATGTGCTCACATGGTACTCTCTCCAACGTATACTAGTAAGAGAAGAGCCTGAAGAAGCAGCAAAGTGCCAAACAGTATGTATAATACGATCCCATTTAGCGGGGGAAAGGTTAGACAGGCATGCTTATGCAGAAGAAAATTATAGAGGTTTCTGAAATACACAAGTGATACCATTTGAGATGTGAGAAAACTGTCCGGGGAAACTGATCTTTTACATTATAAGCTTCGAAAGTATTTGAAATTATAATCGTAATTAACCTTGTAATTACAATTCTTTAAAGTCTATTGATCTAGACAGTTCTTTCTGCCCCCACCCACAAAGTGGCACATGCTGAGACAGACTTTCCAGTTTCAGTTCAGTCAGTTCAGTTGCTCAAGCGTAACAATTTGCGGGTCTAGTTTAAATGTGACAATTTAAGTGTGGCTGAACCGGCCCCTTTGGTTTGCACACTGCGCTGGAGAATGAAGGGCGATGCCGAACCTTCCATACATGACCACGAGAGGGCGCGCTGAAGTAGCCAAACTCGCTGAGGAGCCAGTTGAGGGGTTGGGGTGGGGAGGGGGGGAACCCTGAGAACAATCCAGAACAAAAAGCAATCTTATTTTCAAAAGGCTGATGGAGTCCCTAATGGGTGTTCACACTCGGTGTCCTCCTAAATAAACGAACATAATTGCAATTTAATTTCTTCTAAATTGTACCAACAATTAAAGGGAAATTATTCCCCTCGCCCTTTCTTTTTCTTTTTTTGCAATAGACTCCTGATAATTTCAGCCATTTAATGAAGTCCTTTGTGGCGAAACCATTGAATTTCGATGACTTTCTCCCTAGAGTTACCCTGGTAGGTAGAATCTGCCTTCTACGCCTACTTGTGATTTACTGTGAACCTGCCAACATCATAATGCATCATTCTGCCTTTGCTGTGTGATGATAAATAATCTCCTTCCTCAGAACTGGGCGTATTAAGAGGTCTCTCTGTGACCATCATGATTCACGTTTTCAAGTTCAAAAGGGAGAAGATAGAAAGCTTTCTCCAATTGAGCCCCTCCCTTCTTCCTTCACAGTGGCTTCCACTGGTACTGCCTCTCTGGTTATTTATTCTTCTGAGCTCAGATCTACAAACCTGCTGCTAAGCTGCTAAGTCGCTTCAGTCGTGTCTGACTCTGTGCAACCCCAAAGATAGAAGCCCACCAGGCTCCCCATCCCTGGGATTCTCCAGGCAAGAACACTGAAGTGGGTTGCCATTTCCTTCTCCAATGCACGAAAGTGAAAAGTGAAAGTGAAGTCACTCAGTCGTGTCCGACTCTTAGTGACCCCATGGACTGCAGCCCACCAGGCTCCTCCATCCATGGGATTCTCCAGGCAAGAGTACTGGAATGGGGTGCCATTGCCTTCTCTGCTACAAACCTAGTAATGCCCATTATCAACTGGAGAGGATAAAATGAATAACACCTGGCCCCTCCTTAATTTCTGAGTTCTCGCATTAAGGGAAAGCAGTGGACCAAAAAAAAAAAAAAGGAGAAAAAACCCTACGTTTTCGCAGTCCCGGAAAGCTGTTAACGAATGAATGGATAAACAAAATGCAGCATATCCATACAGTGGAGTATTGTATTATTCAGCCATAGAAAGAAATGAGATACTGATGCATGCTATATCTTGGATAAATCTCAAAAACATCATGCTAAGTGAAAGAGGTCAGACACATATTGTATGACTTCGTTTATTTGAAATGTCCAGAACAGGTAAACCCTTAAAGAGAGAAAGTATTAATAGCTTAGTGGTTGCTGGGGGCTGGCTAGAGGAATTGATAGGGGAGGGACTGCTTAATGGGTACAGTCTCCTTTAAGATGATTACAATGTTTTGGAACTAGAGAGAGGTGCCGGTTCCACAACACTGTGAATGCATTTAATGCTAGGGAATTGTATACACTTTATAAGAGTTAGCTTTGCTATGTGAATTTCACATCAATTAAAAAGAAAAGAAAACAGCCCCGCCCTTATAAAATTTGCATCCTAATGGGAATCCATTGAAAATAAATCAATAGGTAAAGAAACAATGTGCTTGGAGTCATGTGGGAGGGACAGACAATAAATTCTTCCATTCTGGTGTGAGCAATGCCCTGGCAGACACATGCTAGGCGAAAGACGAGATTCCAGGCGACAATACTGTTCAGAAGTTTCCAGCAGCCTCAGCCAGCGCCCTGGGATTGAGTCCCAGCCCTGGCTAACTGGCTGTGTGACCTTGGGCACATCATATATGTTTATTCATTTATTCACACTCACCCGCGATACCTTGAATCTAGAGATACTGGACACTCCCAACTCATTCTGTTCTTTCTGGAGGCATCCATCTTCTCTGTCCACCTCCCAAATCTTAAGTCCTGTTTTAACCAGTTTCAATTTGATACCTCTGTTGAGTGATGCCACTTTGGGAGCCAGAGGACTCTGGGGTTTGTGAAAAACAGCTGTTGTTGTTCAGTTGCTCTGTCGCGTCCGACTGTTCACGACCCCATGGACTGTATGTAGCCCACCAGGTTCCTCTGTCCTCCACTATCTCCTGGAGTTTACCCAAACGGTAGAGCCCTTTTATTTGCAGGATGCAGAGAGAGAAAACAGAAAGGAAAGTCACTTGGACGTTCCCTGAGAAGTCTCACCTTCCTGGTTTTTGCTTCTTTACGGGCCTTGGAGGCTTTGTGTTGAGTGACTTGACTGTGATTCTCAAGCCACAGCAGATGCTCAGAAGCCAATAAAAGGACGCTGGCAGGACCCTCTGGAGAGCGACCTCCTAGTTGGTAGCGACACGGAAGATGTGCAAGTCCTGTCCTGCTGCACCTCTTATCCTGGTTTACTCCAGGGGGTAGGGTGACACGGTAAAGGGTCTGCTCCTGCCAAAATCCTGTAGCTGTTGTGGCAGAAGGGTAGTGTGTATTTGGACATACAACCCACTCCAGTATTCTTGCCTGGAGAATCCTGTGGACAGAAGAATCTGGTGGGCTACAGTCCATGGGGTTGCAAAGAGTCAGACAAGACTAAAGCAACTTAACACACACACATAAATATATATTATATATAAATTGAATTAGGGCTCACCCTTGTGACTCCATTTTACCATAATTCCCTCTTTAAAGGCCCTATCTCCAAATATTGTCACATTGTGAGTGGGATAGTAGGATTTTGACATATGAATTTTGGAGAGACGCAGTTTATCCCATAACCCTCCCTACCATCCATAAGCCCCTGGTAGTATTAAGTTCTTACAAACCAACTCGGAGAGGTTTCTGACTCTCCCTCTCTCCCCTCCTCCTGGTCCCAGCACCTTAGTCAGGCTATCTGGCCACTGAATACAGATGTCCCTGGAAAGGGATCATCTGCTCTTGGCCGTGTCTTGAATAAGGCTCAAAATGAAAGGGTTAGGGAGTGATTTTTTTTTTTTTTTTTAAGTCAGAATTTCATCTGAACCATTTCTGGGCTCATTGCAACCAAGTTTACCTTCTCCTGGAATGTATTAGTGGGGCTTCTCCAGAGAAACAGAAATAGCAGGAGATGAGTACGTACAGACATAGAGATATATGATATATATGAGAGACTGAGATAAGGAATTGACTCACGCTATGATGAAGGCTGAAGTCTGAGACCTGCAGTCATGAGGCTGGTGATGCAAGAGAGCCGCTGGTGATGCTGTAGTTCTCGTCTGAGTCCAGAGCCCTGAGAACCAGGAGGGATAATGATATGAGCTCCAATCTGGGTTCAAGTCCAAAGACAGAAGACTGATGTCTCAAAGGGAAGACAGACAGGCAGTCTAATCCAGACACACCAGCACAGACACACCAGAATAATATTTGTCTGGGTCCTCCAGTGGCCCAGTCAAGCTGACATATGAAATTAATCATTGCAAGGTGGAAACCTGACTGAAGGGGACTAGGAGATTCAAACTCAATTGTGCCTCAGCCGCCTGGACTCACCTGTTGGATTAATATGGCCCTAGATCGTAAAAAAAGACCCTGATGCTGAGAAAGATTGAGGGCAGGAGGAGAGGGGGCAACAGAGGATGAGATGGTTGGATGGCATCACCAACTCGATGGACACGGGTTTGGGTGGACTCTGGGAGTTGGTGATGGACAGGGAGGCCTGGTGTGCTGCGGTTCATGGGGTTGCAAAGAGTCGGACATGACTGAGCGACTGAACTGAGATCATAAAGATAATGAATACTTCTTTGAGTACCCTGCTTAGTAGCCCCCTAAAGCGGGATCATAATCATTCTCTTTAAGCTTTATAAAAGCATCTTTGTCCTTGCACTGGCCTCAGATGGAGGGGCTGATTGGAAAGGGTGAGGTTCTATCTACTAGGAGGTGGACGGTGATTCACGGAGGTGGAGGAAGAGCACGGGCACAGGCACCGTGGAGGAGGCGCCTTGGACCCCAGAAGGTGGGGCGAAGGAAAGCACATTAGCAACCTTGTCTTTCAGAGCCACATCTAGAGCTTTCCTTAGGAAGGAAAACGCCCTGATCTCAAGCGGCTGCAAATGTCTGAAATCTCTCAGCTGGCCTGCCATTCCCCACTAGGTGGCTCTAGCAGTGGTTTGATCATGGATCTCCTTAACCTTGAGCTTCCCAGGTGGCACTAATTGTAAAGAAACCCGCCTGCCAATGCAGAAGACATAAGAGACACAGGTAGGTTTGATCCCGGGATCCGGAAGATCCCCTGGAGGAGGAAGTGGCAATCCACTCCAGTGTTCTGGAGAACCCTGTGGACACAGGAGACTGGGGGGCTACAATCCATGGGAGTGCAGAGTCGGATACAACTGAAGTAACTTAGCATGCTCCTTAATCTGACAGAAAAGTCTGGGAACAGCAGGAGTTGGCCCCAGCTCTTGTACCTCCCATGCAAAGCACCTGTCCACCTCCTTTCCCATAGCCATTGCTCAGTCATTTGGGCAAATGCCCCAGTTGGCGGCATGGATGCACAAGACAGGTTGCCCTCAGGCAGTTCCTTATTTACTCAAACCGAACTGGCACCTTTAGACCTACCGGTTCATCACTCTGTCCTCTCTGACTGATGTACATCCCACTTTGGAGGCCCCAACAGTTGTAAGCAATGATCTTTTCAGGAGCACCATGTGCAACCCTGGGACAGTACTTCTGTGCAAGTCAGGCATTGACTTATCTCCTTTCTGAAAACACCATTGGGGTGGTCAGAAGAGATCTTCAAGTATTTAAGAAAATGCCACAATATGTGGCATAGCTGCAGGGATCCCTCCAAAATGAGGCTATGATCCATTGTTTTTCATACTCGTTATTTTTCAGTTATCCACGAAAAGGAAGTCATCCAGTTGGGATAGATGGTATGGAACCAATCCCTGATTTTAGCCAAAGTGATCAGAGATACCACCTCATCCCTAGAAGACGTTCAGGTCAGCCTCATCTCACTGGCCAGGGTTGTTATGGATAATGTGATTGCTGTAGTTTCTTTTCTGCAGGTCACAGTGGGATCTGTGCAACCTCTAGAACCTCAGGCTGCATTGGGACCAATGCCTTAGGCCAAGAGCAAAGGTCAACACAACCATTTAAGGAGAAAGTCACCTGGATTTTCAAGAATGACCCAGATGGTTTATGGGACTTGTTCAGCTGGTCAAGTCCAGGACCATGGAAATTGACAAGGGCAATACTGTTGGTTGAAGTCCTATTGACACTAGGCTTAATTAAGTGCTATATGAGACAAAATGGATGGGTTTGGTTCTAGCTTCTGTTGATCAGATGAACTGACATGGCCAGTGGAGTGGCATACTCATGGAAGAATTTACCAAAAGCCAGGACAGTATAGAAATGAAGGACGGATGTTGTTGGGAGACAATTCTCCATGGGTCTCGTTTTCCTGCAACTTTTTTGAACAGAACTTTTCCAGAGTGTCTTTTTAAGAATGTTTGTAACAGCCTTGGAAGATTGATACAGAGCAAAGATCAAATTTAGATTACTGTCCAGTATGAGAACATAGGACTTCCCAGCTGTCTTAGTGGTAAAGAATCTGCCTGCCAATGCAGGAGATGCGGGTTCAATCCCTGGGTTGGGAAGATCCCCTGGAGGAGCAAATGGCACCCTGCTCCAGTATTCTTACTTCTGAGATCCCGGGGACAGAGGAGCCTGGCGGGCTACAGACCATGGGGTCACGTAGAGTCAGACGTGACTGAGCGACTGAGCACACACTCATAGTACAAAGAAGGTAGTATCTCAAAAAAGAAGGAGAGGAAGAGAAGGAGGATAGGAGGAGATGAAGAAGGGAGAGGGGACGGCAAAGGTGAGGAGGAAGAAGGAGGAGGGGGAGGGGCAGGGAGGGGAGGAAGAGAGGAAGAAATTAACATCTCCCTCTGGACTTCCCTGGTTGCTCAGATGGTAAAGTGTCTGCCTACAATGTAGGAGACCCAGGTTCAATCCCTGGGTCGGGAAGATCTCCTGGAGAAGGAAATGGCAACCCACCCCAGTACTTTTGCCTGGAAAATCCCATGGATGGAGGAATCTGGTAGGCTACAGTCCATGGGGTCGCAAAGAGTCGGACACGACTGAGCGACTTCACTCACTTCTGGGCAAAGACCAGGCAGGCTTATTGTCCATTATGAATGATGAGCATCTCTAAGCTCAAGGTCTCTTTTCTGTAACACATCCTGTTGTGTCTACTGGCCCCTGTCCCCCTTTTGCATTACCCTTGGGGAACTGGGGCTTGGGGAACCAGCATGAATACTGTACACCAACCACTGCTATTGCAGCGAGTGATGAGGCCTTTTGTCTCAGAGCTGAGAATCTTGTTTGCTCTGCAGCATCAGATACCAAGCAGGGCCCAGTAGGGCTTCTGGGTACAAAGACTATCTGTGTCCCCCATTTCTTGTATTACAGGAAGCAGCCTTCCTTCAGCCTCCATGACCTTCCCTGCGTTCCAATGGGCAGATTCAAGCAGTTGTTAATTAGCGAAGGCAGCGGGTGTGAGACAAGGAAGAAACAAACCATCAGGAACAGCCTTGGGGCAAGGTCCTATTTCCCTTTCAATGGATACACACGGCAATATCTTTGAGAGATTTTGCAGAGACTGAAACCCCCTCCAGGTGGGAGAATTTAACCCTTAATCATGGTATGCTGCCCACAAGCCTGCAGACCCCAGACCAACTGGACTTGAAGGTTGATAATGTTGACTCCCACTTAACTCACTATCAACTCATCAGAAGAATGTGCACGAGCTGATCACACCCTCTTTGGACAATTATTATAAAACTTCTCACTATCTTCCACAAGTTGGAACACATGGTTTTGAGGGCATCAGCCCACTGTGTTCCCCTTTCCCTGGCAAACAATAAAGCCACTCTTTTCTACTTCACCCGAAGCTCTGTCTCCAAAATTTGACTTGGCACACCAGTGTACAGAGAAGCTGAGCTTTCAGCACCACATTCACAAAGCTGTGGCACGCCAACTTGTTCAGTTACAAGTGGAATAAGATCTCAGGCTCTTCAAAGTTCTTGACACATCCAGCTAGTGTACTTTTTAAACTGAGAACCCATTATTTTCTAAGTACTACTGTAAATTTCAGGTCTACGGAACTGAACAAAGTGTCTACCTTCCTGAAGCTTCTATCAGTGGGGTGGAATGTGGGAGGGTAAGTTGGGGCATCCTTTATGCAGAAAAGTTTGGCAGAACGTATTTAAAACCTGAAAAATGTGCCTACTTTTTGAGCAATTCTAAGAATTCATCCTAAGGAAAGTATCAAAGGAGTCCACAGAGACAGGTGCCCAGGGATATTTATCGTAGCGTTGTTTGTGGAAGTGTTTTCTAAACTTGGCTCATTCAAGCTCTGTGTTTGTGGCCTGTCTTATATCTACACACCAGCATACTATTTTCTAAATGACCCAGGACACTTAGTTAAATTCATTTTATTTTAAAATCAAACATTATATGACTATCAAAAGTCTAGTTATGGTGTTTATAATAAATACATAATATACACACAAATGTATATAAAATACAAATAAATATATAACTATTTAAATGTTTAAGACTTCATCAATGTGCTATCTGACATCACATTGCATTACTCCAGTTACTTGTATCACATTGTGGGAAATTACTACTTTTTAATATCAAAAACTTGAAAACAACAGCAACAGTTAACCAAATTGTAGTAGTATATTTGTGTAAATTAAAGGCATGTTAATAGGCATTGCAAGTAATGATATAATGTATATTTATTGTCATGGAAATATGCTTATGAATTGAAAACAAAGCAGATCCAAAATAATGTTATCCCATTTACATATATCGGAGAAAGCAATGGCACCCCACTCCAGTCCTCTTGCCTGGAAAATCCCATGGATGGAGGAGCCTGGTAGGCTGCAGTCCATGGGGTTGCGAAGAGTCAGACACAACTGAGCGACTTCACTCTCACTTTTCACTTTCATGCATTGGAGAAGGAAATGGCAACCCACTCCAGTGTTCTTGCCTGGAGAATCCCAGGGACGGGGGAGCCTGGTGGGCTGCCGTCTATGGGGTCGCACAGAGTCGGACACGACTGAAGTGACTTAGCAGCAGCAGCATTTACATATATAGATGTGTATAACATATAATCATACATGTTCAGTTTCTCAGTCGTGTCTGACTTTTTGTGACCCTAGGGACTGTAGTCCACCAGGTTCCTCTGTACATGTATAAAATAAATTATTTCTATACATGTATAGAAAATATTCTAGACATACTCATTATCTTTGAGTGATTGGAACTATGGGTAAATTTTAATTTCTTTTGATGTAACTAAAAAGACCTTAAAATTGGAGGGTGTTTTTAAGACTAGAGAGGGCTTCCCTCATGGTCTGGTGGTTAAGAATCCATCCTGCAATGCAGGGGATGCCAGTTCAGTCGCTGTTCTGGGAAGATCCCACATGCTGTGAAATGACTAAGTCCATGTGCCACAGCTACTGAAGCCGGAGCGCCTAGAGCCTGTGCTCTGCAGCAAGAGAAGCCACCAGAATGAAAAACCCACCCCCCGCAACTCGAAAGTAGCCCCACTCACCACAACTAGAGAAAGCCCTCGTGCATTCACCATAGCCGTAACTAAATAAACAAATAGTTCTTAAAAACAGAACACCAGAGAGAAGTAATTTACCAGATATATATGTTCTGGGGGAAAATATGATGTCTATATTGATCTAAACATCAATTTTTCTGTAGTATTAGTTTTCAATAGATTGCCAAGTAATTGAATTGAGCTAGAAGAAACACTTGAAAACTTAAAAACTTGAAATATGAAATAGACCACAATGGATCAACTTGCTCTTCAATCTCAAGTGTATAATAAATGACTGAATACACTGCAGGAAGGAAGGGTCTATATCTTCATCATCTGTTTTAGAAGTAACACATAAGGGACTTCTCCTGTGATCCAGTGGCTAAGACCCCACACTCCCAGTGCAGGGGGCCCAGGTTCGAACTAGATCCCACATGCTGCAACTAATACCTGGAGCAGTCAAATAAATAAATAAATATTTTTTTAAAAAGAAGTAGCACAGAATACTCAAGCTTGAAGAAGAACTCATAAAGTTCTTCTACTGCCACCTGGACTTGGGGAAGCTGCAGAAATTGAGACTCACTCTAATTGGCTGATACATCCAAAGTCACACATTTGCATTAGTGGCAGACAGAAAGGCAAGAACTAAGTGTATTGGGCCCCAGCTTAGTGGGAAGGAGTGATTTGCTGTGAAATAAATGTATTATGTCCAAATCTCAATCCTATTATAGCCCTATATCCTGGCTGAGGCAACTTGGATGAGTTAACGTTTCTGAGCCAGGATTTCTCCATCTTTGGAATGGCAATAATGCTTATTTCATAAGAGTTTTCAGGACACTTCCTCGGCATGGCAGACACTGCAACTTCTACCCAATGTCTGCCACCTCTTCTTCCTGAAAGGACCCCGATTTTGTCTGGGGCAGCAATGTGCCTTTGTAAGCAGGCTCATCTCCGTGGTGGAAGTGACACAGTTTCTGTCAATGACTAATAAGCTGAGGGTTTCTGGGAAAGCTTTTATCTAATGGAATCAGGCTCTGTCCCTACCTGCTTCCTGCTTGCTCTTGCAGAAGTAGGGCAGCAAGTGGAGCAGCCATATCCCAAGACAGGAAATGTATGCATCAAGGCAGACTCCAACATGCTGAAGATGGCAAAGGGGACAGAGAAAAGCCCTGGGAGGGCACCATCATTGAACAGCCTCACCAGCCATGGGCTGCCTGCCGCCTACTGCCTGCTTCCGGACTTCCTATGGGAGAGAAAAAAGTCCCTATGTGGCTATGCCATGGAGATATATAGACCCTATGCTGCTGCTAAGTAGCTTCAGTCATGTCCGACTCTGTGCGAACCCATAGACGGCAGCCTACAAGACTCCTTCATCCCTGGGATTCTTCAGGCAAGAATACTGAAGTGGGTTACCATTTCCTTCTCCAATGCATGAAAGTGAAGAGTGAAAGTGAAGTTGCTCAGTCGTGTCCGACTCTTAGCGACCCCATGGACTGCAGCCTACCAGGCTCCTCCGTCCATGGGATTTTCCAGGCAAGAGTACTGGAGTGGGTTGCCATTGCCTTCTCCGATAGACCCTATATGTGTGTGTGTGTGTACATATATATATATATATATATATAGAGAGAGAGAGAGAGAGACAGAGATATAAAGACCCTGATGCTGGGAAAGATTGAGGGCAGGAGGAGAAGGGGGCAACAGGGGATGAGATAGTTGGATAGCATCACAAACTCAATAGACATGAGTTTGAGCAAACTCCAAGAGATGGTGTAAGACAGGGAAATCTGGCATGCTTCAGCCCATGGGATCACAAAGAGTTGGACACGACTAAGTGACTGAACAACAACAGCAGAGATATATTGGCAGGTGGGTCCCAATTATTTCTCGTTCTGTGGTGGAATTATCCATCTACACCCTTGGCCTCATGAAGGTCAGGGTATCCTTCACCATGTATTAACTTTGGGCTTGGTCAGGTGACTTGAACGGGCCTTTGGGATATTGGCCGATGAAACATATGCTTACACGTCTGGGCTTGCCCTCTTGAACCTCTGCCGTCTCCATGGAAGAATGTGCCTCAAGAAACCTGCTGGTCTCAGAATAGATGTGTGAAGCAGGATTTAACCAAACTCATGACCTGATGCTAAGCCCAACCTAGAACAGTCAATTCCAGCCAATCCACAGATGTATGAGCAAGGGGGAAAAAAAAGTTTGCTAAAATAAGCCACTGAGATTCAGGGATTGTTTGTTATCCAGCAATAACTGATGACTACATCCCAGTCAAGTATTCTCTTGCTCATACCTGAAGGCTTTAACAAATATAAACAAGGCGATACATGAATACATGAGGTGCAGTACCTGGTACCTATTGGATTAAATAAATATCAGATGATTAAATAAACAGTATCATTTCTGGAAAAGGAAGAAATTTCTTTGAGTGTTAGTTGACCTTTGGTTTGGGTCTATGGCCCTTTCAATGGGTTTACATCTGGGATTCGATCTACTGTGTCTATTTTTCCAATATAACATTATTCCAGGCTTCAAAAAAGAAATTAAAACAAGCCCTCAGCAACATAGGCTGTGGACTAAAATTGAAAGAACTGAGGTTTCTGGCATGAGATTAATAACTGTAGCTAGAAGATTTTTGGAACGTATCAAAATACTGACTTTTTATTCAGTCATGAGAAGCAGTAACTTAAATAAGCCTGTGAACTTTCTCTTTCGTTTATACTTTTTATGTGTGTACTGGGACCATAATACAAGGCCAGTGCTATGTAATGGTCTCTTGCTGCTTATAAATGCCCAGGCCAAGCCACAGAGATCGTTCTCACAGCAGGAGACATTGACCTCCTGACACTGTCCAGTTACAGCTACTGTATGTATTACACTAGGTGACTGACGGGGCTGAAGTGCACTTGATTTCAGGGTCCTATTCCTGGGCAGTTGCCCTTTCAGGAGCTCTGGAGATAGAGCTGTTTGTGTAAGCTGAACTGCTAAGTCAAGAGCAGGCTAGAGCCTCGATTTGCTACTTAGTATGATCCAAGGCAAGAGAAGGCAGTGGCACCCCACTCCAGTACTCTTGCCTGGAAAATCCCAGGGACAGAGGAGCCTGGTAGGCTGCAGTCCATGGGGTCTCGAAGAGTCAGACACTACTGAGCGACTTCACTTTCACTTTCATGCATTGAAGGAGGCAATGGCAACCCACTCCAGTGTTCTTGCCTGGAGAATCCCAGGGACGGGGGAGCCTGGTGGGCTGCCGTCTATGGGGTCGCACAGAGTCGGACATGACTGAAGCGACTTAGCAGCAGCAGCAGCAGCATGATCCAAGGCCCCTTGAGGAGGAAGCAGCAACCCACTCCAGTATTCCTGCCTAGAAAATTCCATGGACAGGGGAGACTGGCAGGCTGCAGTTCATGGGGTTGCAAAGAGTCAGAAGTGTTAGATGAAGGGTTAGTAGGATTAGATTAACATTTTTAAGGTTCATCCATGTTGTAGCATAAATCAATATTTCATTTTTTATGGATGAATAATATTCCTTTGCATGTATATATCATATTTTTTATCCACCCATCAATTGATGGACATTGGGGTTGTTCCAACATTCTGGCTATTGTGAATAATGTTGTGTACAAGTTTTTATGTAGACATATGTTTCCACTTTTTTGGGAGCATATATCTAGCAGTGGATTTTCTGGGTCACATGGTAACTACATTTAACTTTTATTAAAACTGCCAGACTGTAACTAAACTGGCTGTGCTATCTTAGAATCCCACAGCAGTGTTTGACTATTACAATTTCTCCGTATCCTCACCAATATTTGTTGTTGTCTTTTTTTTAATTGTGGTAAATTTATATTGTGCAACCACCACCATCTATCCATCATTATATGTTTTCATCTTGCAAAACTGAAAATCCATACCTGTTAATCATAGCTCCTCATTTCCCTTCGCCCAACCCTGACAACTATTAATCTACATTTTGTCTCTATGACTTTGGCTACTCTAAGTACCTCGTTAGTGGAATCATACAGTATATGTTTTAGTGTGTGTGTGTCTGACAGTTCAGAATTCAAGGTTCAACCATGTTGTAGTATGTGTCAGAATCTCCTTACTTTTTAAGGATGAATGATAATCCATTGCATACATTTATCAAGTTGTGTTTATCCATTCATCCTTGGATAGACATTTGGATTGAGTCCATGTTTTCGGGTGCACAAATGTCACTTAGAAACCTTGATTTCCATTCTTCGAAAGAATTGAAATTCAGAATTTCAGAAGCAGAATTTCTGGCTCATACAGTAATTCTATGTTTAATTTTTTTTTGAGGAACCACCATACTGTGTTCCATAATGACTGCACCATTTTGTATTTCCACCATCAATCCACAAGTGTAGCACCTTCTCTACATCCCCACCAATACTTGGGTTTGTTTTTTTTTTTCAGTTCTTGTTTGTTTTTTTGGTAATAGCCATTGTGATGAGGTGATATCTCATTGAGATTTGACTTGCATTTCCCTAATAGTTAGTAATGTTGAACATCTTTTCATGTACTTATTTGCCGTGTGTATATCATCTTTGGAAAAATATCTGTTCAGGTCTTTTGTCCATTTTTTAATTGAGCTATTTTGTTGTTAAGTTTTACGAGTTCTCTATGTATTCTGGATATGAATCCCTTATCAGATATATGTTTGCAAATATTTCCTTCCATGCTGTGAATTATCTTTTCACTCTGTTGATAACATCTTTTGACACACACAAATTTTTAATTTTCAGCAAGCCCAATTTATCTATGTTTTCTTTTTCACCTGTGGCTTCTTGGTGTCATATCCAAGAAACCAATCTGATGTCATGAAACTTTTGTTCTATGTTTCCTTCTAAGAGTTTTATAATTTTAATCCTTACATTTAGATCTTTAGTCCATCTTGTGTTAATTTTTATATGGTATTAAATAAGGATCCACCTTCATTCTTCTGCATGTGAAATTCAGTTTTCAGAGTCAGTATAGTATAAAGTGCTCTGTCCTTACCCTTATCCCTTTCCTCTGTACTCCAACATTCTTTGTATCTTCTTCATATCATTGCAGGAAAACAGGGTCCAAGAGGATGGTCGCGTCCCACGTCTCAGGTGAGTCCCTGGGGTGGGCCTCCAAGTGAGGGTGGTAGGCTTCGCACATGAAAGAATTCAAGACTAAGCCATGGTAAAGTGAAAACAGGTTTATTTAGAGAGCTACACATTAATAGGCAGAACGAGGTCCATCTCAGAGGCAAGAGTGGCCCCAGGGTGCTGGGGTGATTAGTTTTTATGGGCTGGGTAATTTCATAGTGGGAGAGTTATTCCAACTATTTTCAGAAATTGGGCCACAGCCCACTTTTTAGTCTCTTATGGTCAATCTTGAAACTGTCACAGCGCCTGTTTATTACATGCTAATGTAGTACAATGAGCATATAATGAGGCTCAAGGTCTGCTGGAAGTCAAATCTTCTGCCATCTTGGGCCTTGTAGGTTCTAACCAGTTTTTGTTGTATCTTTAATGGCCAGGTCATTCTTTGAATGGTTATGCCTTGCTCTCTTTCCTGCTCTCTCAATAACACTTATAAAGTTGAATTGTAATTGCCTGTTTAGTTATCTGTTTCCTGAACTAAACATCAAGATCAGCATGCCTTTCTTGTTCCCCCCTCTGCCAGTGTTCACTGTACCTCCAGCCCTTTACCCAGTCTCTGGCATAGAGCAGATAATCAGAAAATATGTACTAGTGTGACATCCAAGAAATGCATTGGATCTTTGTCCAGGGTTCTTAATATCCTTGTAATCTCTTGAGTGATAGGAGTCTTTTCATATCTTAGGGTATGCTAATGAGATGATTTAGGATGGGGCCTTATATAGCCTCAAGATGGGGCTGGTTACTCAAAACACCGAACACAGTCAACGCACAGTATCCATGGGGGATGGTTCCAGGACCTCTTCGAATACCAAAATCCACAGATGCTCAAGTCCCCCATACAAAACAGTGTAGTATTTGCATATAACCTATACACATCCTCTCTTATACTTTAAATTGTCTCTAGATTACTTATAATACCTAATACAATGTAAATGCTATATAAATAGTTGTAAATACAATGTAAGTGATATGTAAATAGTTGCCAGAACCCAGCAAATTCAAGTTTTGCTTCCTGGATCTTTCCAGATGTTTTAAAAAAAATGATTTTGATTTTCAGTTGGTTGAATTCAAGTGTTCTGAACCCAAAGATACTGTATGAGGGCTGACTATCTTTGATTAGAGAGTAAGAACTTTTAGCCCCACCTACTGACCTCTAGACATCATATTAAAAAGCAGAGACATCACTTTGCTGAAAAAGTCCATATAGTCAAAGTTATGGTCTACAGTGGTCATGTGAGGGCTGGACCATAAAGAAGGCTGAATGCTAAAGGATTGATGCTTTTGAATGTGGTGCTGAAGAAGATTCTTGGAAGTCCCTTGGACTGCAAGGAGATCAAACCATCAATCCTAAAGGAAATCAACCCTGAATATTCACTGGAAGGACTGATGCTAAAACTGAAGCTCCAATACTTTGGCCACCTGATGCGAAGAGCCGACTCATCAGAAAAGACCCTGATGCTGGGAAAGATTGAAGGCAGGAGGAGAAGGGGGACAACTGAGGATGAGATGGCTGAGTGGCATCACTGATTCAGTGGATATGAGTTTGAGCAAACTTCAGGAGATAGTGAAGGACAGGGAGCCTGGCATGCTGCAGTCCATGGGGACACAAAGAGTCAGATGTGACTTAATGACAGAACAACTGACCTCCAGGGAGGGGAGGAGGAGCTGGGGGTGAGCTGTATAAAAACTTTTCCAATGAGATTGAGTTCTGAGAGTTTCTGGGTTGGTGCTGGAAGCGTGACTTTCCCCAAAAGGATGTGGAAGCTCTGTGCTGCCCTCCCGTCTCACCTTGCCTGGGCTTCTCTGCCGTGCATCCCTGAGTTTTATCTTTTACAATAAATTGGTAAATATAATGAAGTATATTCCTGAGATCGAAACAGGAGGGAAGGGGGCAGAGCACAAGCTTTAAAAGAATGAGAGAGCCATAGGACATGACAAGAACTGGTTAGAATTAACTAGATCCAAGATGATGGGAGATTCCCAGTGGACTTTGAACCTTATTATACGCTTTTTGTAACACATTATCATAAGCTAAGTGGCACACTCACCAGTACCATGACAGTTCTGAGGCAGACCATCAAAGTTCAAAACGTGGGTGATGACCCAATTCTTAGAAACCTCCAACCGCTTCCCCAAAACAGTTGGAACAATCCTCCTCCTCAACAGCCTATGAAATTACCCTCCCCAGTAAAAACTGGCAACCCCACCCCCTGGTGCCACTCTTGCCTTCTGAGATGGCCCTCACTGTCTCTGTGGAGTGTGTTTCTCTCTAAACAAATCCATTTTTTACCTGTTTCTTTCTGAATACTTTCTGCGATGAGATGTCTAGAACCTGAGCTTCATTAAGTCCTGAAAGCAGGTGTGTGATCTCAGTTAAAAGATTGTGGGTTCAAATCCAATCTGAGTTACACGATTTCAAATTCTGTGAGCCATTCTAGCAAATTACTGAACTTGAGGGGGCAGTTGAGAGAACCCCCAAATTTGTAGCCATTGGTCAGAACTATGGGTGGCCCTGGTCTTGAGGCTGCTATTTAAAGTGGGTGAAGTCTTGTGGGACCGAGCTTGTGGGATCAGACCTAACTCCAGGAAGGGAATTGAATTGTTGGACACCCAACTGGGGTCAGAGAATCAGAAAACATGTTGGACAAGAACCCCAGGCAGCCAGGCATGTGGCAGGTGTTGGGTAAACAGCAGCTATTTTGTAATTTTTATTAAAACCCCCTACTCCAACCTTTGCAAACGTCTTCAGAAGTATCTGAGTGTTTTCCATTTGTCTTTGCTTCTGCAATTTTAAGTCAATTTAGACTATTACATGTCTGATTAATGAATCAGAGATAATGAGTGAAACTGGGGCCAGATCTTAAGATGCCTCTTTGAACTTTTCTGAAATTGCCTACTTCGACACCTTTAGAAGGAAAATGCACCAACATAATGAAATCAAAGCAAAAAAGTCATATCCATTTAGTGATCAAAAAGTAAAGGATAAAAATGCATCTTGAGATTAAAGCAGTCCTCTGAATATGGAAGAGCAGAGTGGGGTAGAGGAGAGCATTTACAGCTCATTTCCTTTCCATCCTTGGCTGCTAAAGATTAAAGTTATTTTTAAAGGCAGGACACAGTGGCTGAGAGAAAATTCATCATGAAGTTTGCTGGAGACAGCTATAGAGACTGTAGAGATATAAATTTGAAGACCCTTAGGTGAGATTAGAGAAGCAGAGATTTCATTCAACTCAAGGCTGGATTGAGTCCTTCCTAGGTTACAGCATGGGCTTCCCTGGTGACTCAGATGGTAAAGAATCCACCTACAATGCAGGAGACACGGGTTTGATCCCTGGGTCAAGAAGATCTCCTGGAGAAGGGAATAGCGACACTCTCCAGTATTTCTTGCCTGGAAAATCCCACGGACAGAGGAACCTGGCATGGGATCGCAAAGAGTTGGACATGACTGAGCAACTAACACACACACAGCGTGTAAAGCTGCGTGTCCTCCTGAGGTGATGCACTCTGATGGACATACCATCTCTGAAGTGTTCTTGTCCCAAAACAATTAGTCTGAATTCGATCAAGCCTCTAGAACTAACTTCCAGTTTGTCAGATGGAGGAAATTACCATTAGGAAGAAACAAGCAAATTCAGAAGGTGGGGGATATATTTGAAGACAACTGGCTTGAGGCTTTTAAAAGTCAATGTTATCTGTTTCAGAAAGTTCATTGTTAGTGTGAAGAAACGCTACTGATTTTTTCATGTTCTATCCTGAAACTTCACTGAATTTGTCTATTACTTCTAATAGTTTTTTTGTGTGTGTGTGTGAAGTCGTTAGGGTTTTCTTCATATAGGATCAAGAATAGTACAGTTAGAAATGGTTAAGGCAGCTCCCTGGCAGTCCAGTGGTTAAGACTCCATGCTTCCACTGCAGGGGGCACATGTTGGATCCCAGGTCAAGGAACTAAGATCCTGCAATGCTGCAAGACACGGCCAAATAAAATAAAATAAAATAATGATTAAGATGGAAAATTTTATGCTATGTATATTCTACATAAATTTTTCCATAGTGAATGTCCAAAAAAAAAAAAAAGATGGAAGGAGATGAATTGATAGTTCTGAATAAAAAATGACTAAGGATACAACATTAGAGGGCAAACGTGAAATTTAATGGCATCCTGGTTTGAGAAAACAAAGCAGTCATAAAAGGCATTTTGAAGACACCTGGGGGAATTTGAATGTGAAGTGACTATTAGATGACAATATAGAATATAGTTAATTTCCTTGGCTATGATAATGGCATTAAGGTTGTATAGGAGAATGTCTTTATTATTGTAGAAGCATGCTGA
The DNA here is from genome assembly GCF_055505025.1 of Bos grunniens. Lineage (NCBI taxonomy): Eukaryota > Metazoa > Chordata > Mammalia > Artiodactyla > Bovidae > Bos > Bos grunniens. The sequence continues at coordinate 26,202,363 of NC_141189.1, forward strand.
AGTATTTAGAGTTCAACAGTCCACACTGGCTGCAACTTACTTGCAAATAGTTCAGAAAAAATGTGTGAAATAAAATAAATAAATAATAGAGAATAAAACTGACAAAATGTTAATGATTGTTAAATCCAGGTAGAAGGTATACTGATGTTCATTTATTCCACATTTAGGGCTGTTTGAAAATTTCTATAATGAGAAGATGGGATAAAGTGATTATGACTCCCCTCTGTCCTCTCTCTTACATAATTCAAAAGAGAAGCAAAAGTAAGAGCAGAGGTGGGGGTAAGGGGCAGCAGGAAGCACCAGGGATTTTTAGAGCAGTGAAACTTTTCTCTGTGATTCTGAAATGATGGATCCATGATGTTATACATTTGTCAAAATGGATAGAACTGTATACTTCAAAGAGTGAACTCTAATATAAGTCATGAGGGCTTCTCTGGTGGCTCATAGGTAAAAAATCTGCCTGCCAATGCAAGATAAGCAGATTCGATCCCTGGGTTGGGAAGATCTCCTGGAGAAGGAAATGGCAACCCACTCCAGTATTCTTGCCTGGGAAATCCCATGGACAGAGAAGCCTGGCGGACTACAGTCCATGGGGTCACAAAAGAGTCAGATACAACTTAGCGACTAAAGCAACAAGAAACATGCTATGAGCTTGGTTGATAAGTTTAAAATAACGTATCAATAAGGGGTCATCCTGGAAAGTGAAGTCAAGTGGGCCTTAGGAAACATCACTATGAGAAAAGCTAGTGGAGGTGATGGAATTTCAGCTGAGCTATTTCAAATCCTAAAAAATGATGCTGTGAAAGTGCTGCACTCAATATGCCAGCAAATCTGGAAAACTCAGCAGTGGCCACAGGACTGGAAAAGGTTAGTTTTCATTCCAATCCCAAAGAAGGGCAATGCCAAAGAATGTTCAAACTACTATGCAATTGCACTCATTTCACAGGCTAGCAACATAATGCTAAAAATCGTTCAAGCTAGGCTTCAACAGTACATGAACCAAGAACTTCCAGTTGTACAAGCTAGATTTAGAAAAGGCAGAGGAACCAGAGATCAAATTGCCAACATCCGTTGGATCATAGAAAAAATAAGGGAATTCCAGAAAAACATCTACTTCTGCTTCATTGACTATGCTAAAACATTTGACTATGTGGATTACAACAAACTGTGGAAAATTCTGAAAGAGATGGAAGTACCAGACCACTTTATCTACTTCCTGAGAAACCTGTATGCAGGTCAAGAAGCAGCAGTTAGAACCGGACATGGAACAATGGACTGGTTCAAAACCGGGAAAGAAGTATGTCAAGGCTGTATATTGTCACTCTACTTATTCACATGATACTGAGTACATCATGTGAAATGCCAGGCTGGATGAAGTACAAGTTGGAATCAAGATTGCCGGGAGAAATATAATAACCTCAGATACGCAGATGACACCTCCCTTATGGCAGAAAGCAAAGAGGAACTAAAGAGCCTCTTAATAAAAGTGAAAGAGGAAAGTAAAAAAGCTGCCTTAAAACTCAAAATGCAGAAAACTAAGATCATGACATTTGGTCCCATCACTTCATGACAAATAGATGATAAGAAAATGGAAAGGGTAATAAACTTTATTTTTGGGGGCTCCAAAATTATTGCAGAAGGTGATTACAGCCATGAAATTAAAAGACACTTGTTGCTTGGAGGAAAAGCTATGACAAACCTAGATAGTATATTAAAAAACAGTAGAGACATCACTTTGCCAACAAAGGTCTGTATAATGAAAGCCATGGTTTTTCCAGTAGTCATGTACAGATGTGAGAGTTGGACCATAAAGAAGGCTGAGCACCTAAGAATCAATGTTTTGGAACTGTGGGGCTGGAGAAGACTGTTGAGAGTCCCTTGGACTGCAAGGACCTCAAACCAGTCAATCCTAAAGGAAATTAACCCTGAGTATTCATTGGATGGACTGATGATGAAGCTGAAGGTCCAATACTTGGGTCACCTTTTGCAAAGAGCTGACCCACTGGAGAAGACCCTGATGCTGGGAAAGATTGAAGGCAGGAGGAGAAGGGGATGACAGAGGATGAGATGGTTGGATGGTATCACTGACTCAATGGACATGAGTTTGAGCAAACTCCAGGAGACAGTGAAGGACAGGGAAGCCTGGTGTACTGCAGTCCATGAGGTCGAGAAGAGTTCCATAACACAACAATGGGGTCATCAATCGAAACAAATGTATTATACCAATGCCAGCTGTTAATAATAAGTGAAACTTAAGGAGAGAGACAATATATAGGAACTCTGTGTTCTCTCTGCTCAATTCTTCTAAAACTGCGATTTAAAAAATTAGTGTGTTGACTAAAAAACCAGGAACAACTACGGTAATAGGTAAGCTTGAAAAGTAACGGTACAGCCTTCCGTGGTGGTCCAGTGGTGGAGAATCCACCTTCCAATGCAGGCAGATCAAGTTTGATCCCTGATTAGGAACTAAGATCCCACATGGTGAGGGGCAGCTAAGCCAGCACATGGCATCTACTGAGCCTGCGTCCTCTAGAACCCACTCATAGTCTGCAACTAGAGAAAGCTCAAGGGCTGCAGCGAAGACCCAGTGCAGCCAAAAGAAAAAAATTAAAAGTAAAGACAAAAAAAGAAGAAGAAAGGTTAAATAATAGTCAAAGAAGTTAGTAGTTAGAAAGTATTGAGTAATTATAAAATATGGCCCAAAGATACAGTGTGGCACTTCATGGAAGCTAGACAAAAAAGGAGACATGAGATTGAAAACACATAGCTGAGTCTTCCTTGGGGGTACAGTGGATAGCACTCTGCATGCCAATGCAGGGGACACAGTTTCCGTCTCTGCTCTGGGAAGATTCCACATGCCTCGGAGCAACTTAGCCCGTGCACCACAGCTACTGAGCCTCCACGCCCTGGAGCCTGTGCTCTGCAACAAGAGAAGCCACCACAATGAGAAGCCCACACACTGCAACAAAGAGAAAGCCCCTGAGCGACAGCGAAGACTCAGTGCCACCAAAAATTAAATAATTAAAAATATATATATCTGCACAGTAGGGATTAAGATTGTATTTGGAAGGAAAGGGAGAACTATGAAAGAAATCTTTCCTGTGGATCCTAATTTTTAAAAAGGTAATAACAAATTATATAATGGTTCACATTCTCAATATTCCTAAAACATATTCAAAAGCAAGTTTCATATGTCAAGTATTACAAATACACTTGAGAACATAATAATAAAAAAACAAGCCATGGACACATGGAATTCTCCAGGCAAGAATACTGGAGTGGATTGCCATTTGCTTCTCTAGGGGATCTTCCCAACCCAGGGATTGAAACCAGGTCTCCTGCTTTGCAGGTAAATTTTTTACCATCTGAGCCACCAGGTAAGCCTAATAATAATAGGAATCTAAATAAATAAATAAAAAACCTTGGCAGTTCTAAGATAAGTGAGTATTAGGGGAATAATGGACAACATAGTAAATATAATTAATGCTGCTATGTTATATATGAAAGTTAAGAGAGTAAACCCTGAGTTCTCATCACAAGGAAAAGATACTTTTTTTTCCTATTCCTTTCATTTTGTCTCTATATGGAATGATGGATGTTCATTAAGCTTTCGTGATAATCATTTCATGATGCTGTATACCTTAAACTTGTGCAGTGCTGCATGTCAATTATATCTCAACAAAACTGGAAGAAAATGAAATAAAATGAAGTTGAAAAATAAGAAAAACCGAGACAGCAAGAGGCATGTAAGGAAGTCCAACCAAATTCTCATTTCCTCTATTTTCTGAGAATAATGACTCATTGTTTTTATTCAACTATCACATATCAAAATCTTTCCAAATAATTTGGGGAGTTCCCCCTCTTTCACTAACTAGCCCTAAAGTCAGTTGGGTAATCCAGCTTTGATACAGTTCTTATGCAAACATTTATTTGCTCAACAAATATTGACATTCTGATACCTGCCAAGTGCCAGGCATTGTATTTGGTTCTGAGATGACAAAGGTTAAAACTACATTTTGTGCCCTCAAGGAATTTACACATGGAGGTGGGGAAGGGGACTGACCAGAAAATCTCGTCCTAGGGTAATGAGCCCAGAATAATCTATCAGATAACAGGAGGGTATCAGGGCAGTCAGGATGAAGCTTCACCATTGAGGCAGTGGCTCCCCGAGGCTTGAAGAAGAGAAGCCACCTGCCAAGTAAGTGAGGGGAGAGAGGGGGACAGGGAGGGCAGAGAGTGCCATCATCTGCCATGCCCATGGTTAGAATATAGGCTAGACCAGAGTTAAAACTGGGAAGGTGGGCAGGGACCAGGTCTGGGAGGCTCCAGAAAAACTCTTCTCTTAGGTTTATTTTTATTTTATTTTGGCTATGCCATGCCACAGGGCATGCAGGATCTTGGTTCCATGACTGGGGGTCAAATCTGTGCCACCTGCATTGAGACCGCAGAGTCTTAACTATTGGACAGCCAGGGAATTCCCTTCTTTTAGGTTTAGACTCTAGCCTGAGGGTGACTCAGTGGGGGCGTCTCCTGATCAGAAATAGGTTGTTCAGGGGAGTGTCCCCTGGCTCTTTTGGAGGAGACCAGGATGAGGGCAGCTAGACCAGTTTGGGGCTGTTGCCGCAATGAGGACCTGACCAGTAGCAGAGCTAGAAGAACGTGTGGTTTCACCAGGCATTCTGGAGTAGAACCAACAGGACTTACTGACAGGTTATAACCAGTCAACCCTAAAGGAAATCAACCCTGAGTGTTCACTGGAAGGACTGATGCCGAAGCTGAAGCTCCAATACTTTGGCCCCTTGATGTGAAGAACTGACTCCTTAGAAAAGACCCTGATGCTGGGGAAGATTGAATCCAAAAAGTGAAGGGGATGACAGAGGATGAGACGGTTGGATGGCATCACCAACTCATTGGATATGAGTCTGAACAAGTTCCAGGAGTTGGTGATGGACAGGGCAGCCTGGCGTGCTGCAGTCCATGGGGTTGCAAAGAGTCAGACAAGACTGAGTGACTGAACTGAACTGAATAGGTTGGGGAGAATGAGAAGGAGCGGGTAGGCTGACTCCCAGGTTCCAGGCGGGGCACTCGGGGGGACCTGGGTGATGACACCAGGTGAAGAGGTATAGAAGGAAGAGAGGAGGGACCAGCAGATGCGGGACACACTGCATCCCAGGACCTGTGGATGTCTCGGCAGACACAGCCTGTCAGCTGCTGCACAAGCAGGTCTGGAGTTCTAAAGAGAGAGGGGGGCTGGGATGAGACCTCAGAGTGTGCTGTGGGCTTGAGGGCCCTGGCAGGGACTGTGAAGGGACAGGCCTGTCCTCAGCAACGTGTGTTCACACCATCCCCAGTCACTGACCAGGCCCCTCTGTATGCCAGGCCCTGTCCTGGGGAAGGAGGCTGTGGAAACAGATAAAGACCATCAGAAGGAACCATGAAGAAGCCATATATTCAGAGCCTGCTAGAGCAAGGGACTCAGCCCCTATCATTTGCCTTTTGGCAGAGACTCAAGGGTAGACAGAGGAGTGGGAAAGCTTTATAGTTGAAAAAAGAAGAGGAGGGGATGCGAGAAGGACCAGGTGTGTCCCATAAGAGGCTGTTGGCATAGGAAAGGTGGGGCGGGCTAACTAGAAGCACGTCCTTGTGTAACTGGTTAGGCTTGCATGGTTAACTTTCTCTAGTTGGTCCCTCTAGTTAGAAGTGGGAACAAAAATTAGAGAAGCTGTCAGTTATGAATCAAGTCCTGGTTATGGGGGGCTGATGGTTGCAGGGGTTGTTATTTGGCTTCTGGGCTGGTTGCTGAAGACAGTGGTCTGACTTCCTCCAAGTCTGATTTAGAGACGGCAGAATGGTTTCCTGGACTGGTTACTGGCAGTCATGGGTTGGCTTCTTGGCTGGTTGCTGCAGACTGTGAGTCTGAGTTCTATGTATATATGTGGTCCGGGCACAGTCTGTGTGTTCACTCTCTCAAGGTGTAGCAGTGAACACACCTACAGTCCCGGCCCTCATGGCCTTTGCATTCAAGGGGGTGAGACAGCATTATGCAAGCGAACAAATGCATTATCAAGACCCTTTTTAATCCAGGTCTCAGTCCTTTTACTGTTCATCTAGCTCATTTTCTTTCAGATACTTAGCATTGTCTGAAAGGGTCTTGATAGTAGAACTCTGACAGGTTTTCCAACAAAAAATATGTACATGAATGTTCATCACAGCACTATTCACACTAGCCCTAAGTGGAAACAACCCAAAATCTATCAGTGGATGAATGAATAAACAAAACATGGAATATCCAAATACTGAAATATTTTTTTAAATGATATTGTTGTTGTTCAGTTGCTAAGTCGTGTCCGACTCTTTGCAGCCTCATGAATTGTAGCATGCCAGGCTCCTCTGTCCTCTGCTATCTCCCGGAGTTTGCTCAGATTCATGTCCATTGAATCAGTGAAGCTATCTAACAATCTCATCCTCTGCTGCCTGCTTCTCCTTTTGCCTTCAATCTTTCTCAGCATCAGGGGTTTTTTTCCCCAGTGAGTCAGCTCTTCCCATCAGGTGATCAAAATATTGGTATCTCAACTTCAGCAACAGTCCTTCCAATGAATATTCAAGGTTGATTTCCTTTAGGATTGACTAGCTTGATCTCCTTGCAGTCCAAGGGACTCTCAAGAGTCTTCTCTAGCAACACAATTCAAAAGCATCAATTCTTAGGCACTCAGCCTTCTTTATAGTCCAACTCTCACATTTGTACATGACGGCTGGAAAACCTTAACTTTAACTATATGGACCTTAGTCAGTAAAGTGATGTTTCTGCTATTTAATGCACTGTCTAGGTTTGTCATAGCTTTCCTTCCAAGGAGCAACCGTCTTTTAATTTCATGGCTGCAGTCATCATCTGCAGTGATTATGGAGCCCAAGAAAATAAAATCTGTCACTGCTTCCACTTTTCCCCCTTATATTTACCATGAAGTGATGGGACTGGATGCTATGATCTTCAGTTCAGTTCAGTTCAGTTCAGTCATTGAGTCATGTCTGACTCTTTGCGAGCATGCCAAACTTCCCTGTCCATCACCAGCTCCTGGACCTTGCTCAAACTCATGTCCATTGAGTCAGTGATGCCATCCAACCAGCTCATCCTCTGACATCCCCTTCTCCTGCTGCCTTCAATCTTTCCCAATATCAGGGTCTTTTCCAATGAGTCAGTTCTTCACATCAGGTAGCCAAAGTATTGGACCTTCAGCTTCAGCATCAATCCTTCCAATGAATATACAGGATTGATTTCCTTTAGGATGGACTGGTTGGATCTCCTTGTGGTCCAAGGGACTCTCAAGTGTCTTCTCCAGCACCACAGTTTGAAAGCATCAGTTCTTTGGTGCTCAGCCTTCTTTATGGCCCAGCTCACACATCTGTACATGACTACTGGAAAAAGCATAGCTTTGACTAGACAGATCTTTCTTGGCAAAGTAATGTCTCTGCTTTTTAATATGCTGTCTAGGTTGGTCATAGCTTTTCTTCCAAGGAGCAGGTGTCTTTTAATTTCATGGCTGCAGCTACCATCTGCAGTGATTTTGGAGCCCAAGAAAATGAAGTCTCTTACTGTTTCCATTGTTACCCCATCTATTTGTTGTGAAGTAATGGGACCGGAAAAGGAGTACGTCAAGGCTGTATATTGTCACCTTGCTTATTTAACTTATATGCAGAGTACATCATGAGAAATGCTGGGCTGGAAGAAGCACAAGCTGGAATCAAGATTGCCGAGGAAAATACCAAAAACCTCAGATATGCAGATGACACCACCCTTATGGCAGAAAGTGAAGAGGAACTAAAAAGCCTCTTGATGAAAGTGAAAGAGGAGAGTGAAAAAGTTGGCTTAAAGCTCAACATTCAGAAAACTAAGATTATGGCATCTGGTCCCATCACTTCATGGGAAATAGATGGGGAAACAGTGGAAACAGTATCAGACTTTGTTTTTTTGGGCTCCAAAATCACTGCAGATGGTGATTGCAGCCATGAAATTAAAAGACGCTTACTCCTTAGAAGGAAAGTTATGACCAACCTAGATGGTTTTTTCAGTGGTCATGTATGGATGTGAGAGTTGGACTGTGAAGAAAGCTGAGCACCGAAGAATTGATGCTTTTGAACTGTGGTGTTGGAGAAGACTCTTGAGAGTCCCTTGGACTGCAAGGAGATCCAACCAGTCCATACTAAAGGAGATCAGTCCTGGGTGTTCAATGGAAGGACTGACGCTGAAGCTGAAACTCCAATACTTTGACCACCTCATGCGAAGAGTTGACTCATTGGAAAAGACCCTGATGTTGGGAAAGATTGAAGGCAGGAAGAGAAGGGGACGACAGAGGATGAGATGGCTGGATGGCATCACTGACTCGATGGACATGAGTCTCAGTGAACTCTGGGAGTTGGTGATGGACAGGGAGGCCTGGCATGCTGCGATCCATGGAGTTGCAAAAAGTCAGACATGACTGACTGACTGAACTGAACTGAACTGAACTGAATGGGACCGGATGCCATGATCTTAGTTTTTTGAATGTTGAGTTTTAAGCAAGCTTTTTCATTTTCCTCTTTCACTTTCAAGAGGCTCTTTAGTTCCTCTTTGCTTTCTGCCATAAGGGTTGTGTCATCTGCATATCTGAAGTTACTGATATTTCTTCTGGCAGTCTTGATTCCAGCTTGTGATTCATCCAACCCAGCATTTAGCATGGCATACTCTGCACAGAAGTTAAATAAGCAGGGTGACAATACACAGCTTGTTATATTCCTTTCCCAATTTGAAACTAGTCAGTTGTAGCATGTCCAATTCTAACTGTTGCTTCCCGGCCCACATAGATTTCTCAGGAGATAGGTAAGGTTTGTCTGGTATTCCCATCTCTTTAAGAGTTTTCCACAGCTTGTTGTGATCCATAGTCAAAGGCTTCAGCTTGTAGTGACCCAGTCAAAGGCTTTAGTGTAGTCAATGAAGCAGAAGTAGATATGTTTCTGGAACTCCCTTGGTTTCTCCATAATCCAGTGAATGCTAGCAATCTGAACTCTGGTTCCTCTGCCTTTTCTAAACTCAGGTTGTACAACTGGAAGTTCTCAATTCATATACTAGTGTAAGCCTAGCTTGAAGGATTTTCAACATAACCTTACTAGCATGTGTAGTAGTACATACAATGTAGTACCATACTTTGACATTACCCTACTTTGGAATTTGAATGAAAACTGACCTTTTCCAGTCCTGCGGCCACTGCTGAGTTTTTCAAATTTGCTGGCATATTGAGTGCAGCACTTTAACAGCATAATCTTTTAGGATTTGAAATAGCTCGGCTGGAATTCATCACCTCCACTAGCTTCGTTTGTACTGATGCTTCCTAAGGTCCCTTTGACATCACACTCCACAATGTTTGGCTTAAGGTAAGTGACCACAGCATCATGGTTATGCAAGTCATTAAGACCTTTTTTGTATAGTTCTTCTCTGTATTTTTGCCACCTCTTCTTAATCTCTTCTGCTTCTGTTAGATCCTTACTGTTTCTGTCCTTTATCGTGCCCATCCTTGCATGAAATGTTCCCTTTATATCTGTAATTTTCTTGAAGAGATCACGAGTATTTCCCATTCTATTGTTTTTCTCTATTTCTTTGCATTGTCCTTTTAAGAAGGACTTCTTATCTCTCCTTGCTGTTCTCTGGAATTCTGCTTTCAGTTGGGTATATCTTTCCCTTTCTCCCTTGCCTTTCACTTTTCTTCTTTCCTCAGCCATTTGTAAAGCCTCCTCAGACAATCACTTTGCATTCTTGCATTTCTTTTTCTTTGGGATGTTTTAGGTCACTGCCTCCTGTACAATTTTTAAATTTAATTTTTTTAAGTTTTATTTATTTTTTTTTATTTTTGGCTGTGCTGGGTCTTCCTTGCTATGCACAGGCTTTTCTAGTTGCAGGGAGAAGAGGCTACTCTCTAGCTGAGGTGTGCAGGCTTCTCACTGCAGTGGCTTCTCTTGCTGCAGAGCTTGGGTTCTAGGGCAGGTGGGCTCAGTAGCTGCAGCGTGTGGACCTAGTTGTCCCACAGCATGGGGTTCTTCCAGGACCAGGGATCGAATCTGTGTCTCCTGGATTGGCAGGGGAATTCTTAACCACTGGACCACCAGGGAAGTCCCATGCTATAGAATTTTATTCAGCCACAAAAAGAAACATAGAACTGGTACATGCTATGAAAAGTTAAAAAGTCACTCAGCGGTGTCTGACTCTTTGCACCCCGTCGACTATACATGGAATTCTCTGAGCCAGAATAGTGGAGTGGCTAGCCTTTCCCTTCTCCAGGGATCTTCCCAACCCAGGAACTGAACCCAGGTCTCCTGCATTGCAGATGGATTCTTTACCAGCTGAGCCACAAGGGAAGCCCAAGAATACTAGAGTGGGTAGCCTATCCCTTCTCCAGCGGATCTTCACAACCCAGGACTCGTACCAGGATCTCCTGCATTGCAGGTGAATTCTTTACCAACTGAGCTATCAGGGAAGTCCTGGGACATGCTATAGTGCAGCACAGATAAACCCTGAAAACGCTATGCTAAGTGAAAGAAGCCAGGCACCCCAGGGCATATAAATGAAATATCCAGAACAGGCAAATTCATTGAGAGAGAGAGCAGGTTAGTGGTTGCTAGGAATTGGGGTGAGGCGGAGAACTGGGAGTGACTGCTTAGTGGATATGAGGTTTCTTTGCGGGGGTGATGAAAAAGTTCTGGAACTCGATAGTGGTTACAGCTGTGCAACATTGCGAATGGTACTTAATGCTGTAAGATTGTATATTTTAAAATGGTAAATGTTAAGTTATGAGTATTTTAAATGCATGATCAGTTCTGATGATTTAATTAAATGATAAATATTTATAACCAAGTCTTTGATTTGGTCAACTTTCATCAAACAGAAGAAGATTCTGCTGCTTTTTTCTTTTTGGAAATCAACAATATCAGCTTCTGGATAATTAATAAACTTCCAATGTAACACATAAAGTGATATCACAGAAAAGACAATTTTCACTCAGTAAAATGGCAACCCACTCCAGTACTATTGCCTGGAAAATCCCATGGATGGAGGAGCCTGGTAGGCTGCAGTCCATGAGGCCACTAAGAGTTGGACACGACTGAGTGACTTCACTTTCACTTTTCACTTTCATGCATTGGAGAAGGAAATGGCAACCCACTCCAGTGTTCTTGCCTGGAGAATCCCAGGGACGGGGGAGCCTGGTGGGCCGCCATCTTTGGGGTTGCACAGAGTCGGACACGACGGAAGTGACTTAGCAGCAGCAGCATGGACAGTTCAGTTTCTGAACAAACTGAATTATTATTCATGCTAAATGGTAATTATTTCCAAGGTTTTCATATGGTAACAAAGCCAACAATCAATAGTATCAAGTAAAAAGGTGATTTTGCATTTGATAAACATTGCAGCTTTTACACTTAAAAGATATCTAACGTAGAATAATAACTCCATTGAATTGCTGCAAAGTGACTTTAATGACATAGTAATGTAATCTCTTTAGAAGAGCAATGAGCTTTCTTTTAAAATAGTTAAGGACCCCTGGATCTTTTTCTGTTAGTCAATGAAAAACACTATCACTCTCAAAGCGGATGATTTTCAGTCTTCCTCTTCTGTTGGATACGATGTATTGTGCACTTTCTCAGCACTAGGCTGGGAGCTGAACATAGTCATCTGAACAACATCATCACGGTGGCTCGCAGGGTAAGATTTCTTCTCTGCCTTTTACCAAGAGGTGATGGAATTTGCCCAATTTCTCTCCGATAACTGATAACAGAAACAGAGTCCAAATCTAGCTTTGTTTGATACTAAATCTTACTCTCTTAATCAGCAAACTGGTTCTGTAACAAGTGACAGGTAGTAGATAAAGGTCACAGGATTTGTGACCCTACAGTCTGCTATTGCAGCACAAAAGTGACCACATACAACACATTAGCAAATAAGCATGGCCATGATCCATGTTCTAATATGGCACTGACATTTGAATTTTATGTAATTTTTCATGCGTCATGAAATATTCCCCTTTCACTTTTTCCCTCAGCAATTTCAAAACATAGAAACCATTCTTAGCTTACAGGCCATACAAAAAGAGGCAGCAAGCCAGATTTAGCTCAAGGGCTATAGTTTACTGACACCTTCTCTTAATCCCTGTGAGGTCCCCAAATTCAGTGTCTACAGTGGACAGGGAGATAATAGAATGAGTGAAACAGACTGGGCAAGACACTAAGGGTTAGTGGGGACTATGGCCCCACTTCTGGGATCTCAAAGGAAAGAAGCTGGAAATTTAGGTTTGTATTTGCAATTTCCCTGTTTCAATATTAGCAGCAAATCCAAATTTCTGAAAGATAATACTATCCTCGATCAGATATGGCCCATAGGTCCCCTTTTGCAACCTCTTCACTGTGGTTGAATGGATTCTCAATCCTGGCTACTCTTGGGAATCACTTTAGACTAAAAAAGAAAAAAATACCTCCACCAAGATGTCTGAGCCTCACCCCCAGAAACTGAATTTAAATGGTCTGCAGTGGAGAGCCTGGATATTTTTAAAGCCCCCCAGTGGATTCTGAAATGTAACCACTAATACCTCTTTTGGCCAATTACACGTGCTCCTTCCCAGAGTGCTGTATATATATCCTGCTGGAAGGCAGATTTCCCGCTATTCTTATTTTAAAAGCCACCTCATTTAACCTATTCCTGTGACTGCCACAAAGCAGCTGCATATAAACACCACTGCCATAAAGAACTAGAATCTTCTTGCACATCAGTCCTTCTATTTGTTGAATGCAAACACCAACTCTTCTTGTCAAGTGAAGTGAGAATAAAGAAAGTGAAGTTGCTCAGTCGTGTCTGACTCTTTTTGACCCCATGGACTGTAGCCTACCAGGCTCCTCTGTCCATGGGATTTTCCAGGCAAGAGTACTAGAGTGGGTTGCCATTTCCCTCTCCAGGGGATCTTCCCAACCCAGGAATCGAACTTGGGTCTCCCGCATTGCAGGCAGATTCTTTACCTTCTGAGCCACCAGGGAAGCCCCGAAGTGAGAATATTTATATATTTAAACAAGTGAAAGTTGCTCAGTCATGTCCAACTCTTTGCAACCCCGTGGACTATACACAGTCCATGGAATTCTCCAGGCCAGAATACTGGAGTGGGTAGCCTTTCCCTTCTTCACGGGATCTTCCCAACCCAGGGATTGAACCCAGGTCTCCTGCATTGCAGGTGAATTCTTCACCAGCTAAGCCACAAAGAAAGCCTTCTTGTCAAGACTGAGGGGCAAAGTCATAGTGACCCCTGGTCAGTGAAGCAGGAGGGCACAGAGCACCTGCTGTGGGGCAGATTTGGGAAGTAGTCAGAAGGCAATTTTTTCTGCACAGCACCCTGCTCCATGGAGAAGCCCAAGGGCCTTGAACCCTGCTGCTGCTGCTGCTAAGTCGCTTCAGTCGTGGCCAACTCTGTGTGACCCCATAGACGGCAGCCCACCAGGCTCCCCCATCCCTGGGATTCTCCAGGCAAGAACACTGGAGTGGGTCGCCATTTCCTTCTCCAATGCATTAAAGTAAAAAGTGAAAGTGAAAGTGAAGTCGCTCAGTCGTGTCCGACTCTTAGCGACCCCATGGACTGTAGCCCACCAGGCTCCTCCATCCATGGGATTTTCCAGGCAAAAGTGCTGGAGTGGGGTGCCATTGCCTTGAACCCTAGCTGCAGTCAAAAGAGCCCCACTCACAGACATAGGCCACCCTTTGGCTCAGGGGCCTTCAGTAGCTTCCTTCATTCTTCACCTTGGCCTTTGTGGTCTGGTCCAAGGTTCAACACACAACCGTATGGGTGATGGGATGAGAGGTTTACCCAGGAAATAACTCTTACAGAGTGCTAGAAGGAATGGGGAAAGGACAGTCCAGGAGGGAAGCCACAGGATCAGAGAAGGCACCAGCCAGTCCATTTGGGCAGCCAAGCACCAAAATAGGACAGCCGAGGGAAGGCCCTCTGGCAAGCTGCGCCTCTGTGCGGTGCCCCTACCGAGCATCTGGTGGTACAGGGCTGGGGCAGAGCAGAGGCGAGCAAGGTCAAGTGGAACATCCGACGTCTCTGCATCTCATCGTCCACTGCCTCTGACCACAGTACTTTCAGCAATGGCGACTGCCACACTTGCACATTCAAGGTCAATGTTTAATACAGTATTTTGGAGGGGGGAAAAATCCTTTGCCTAATACATGGCTTCATTTTGCTATATAATTTATGGTCAACATATAGCAGAATAACAAAAATATATATACATTACAGTAAGGCCCGCGCACACAAACAGGTTTCATTCCAAGAGCACATTCGTAAGTCCAGTTTGTTTGTTAAGTCCAACAAAGTTAGCCTAGGTACCCAACTAACACTATCGACTGCATAGTACTGTACTTTGGTGCTTATAATAGGTTTATAATACTTTTCATGCAAGTAATACATAAAAAACCAAACACAAAAAATAAAACGTTTTTAATCCTACAGTACATTGAAAAGTAAGTAGTACAGCACAACAGCTGACATCCAGGGGCTGGCATCAAGAGAACAGGCAGGAAGAGTTACTGACTGGAGGAGGGAGAGGAGGTGGGAGATGGCAGAACTGAAGAATTTTCAGCAAGAAGAGGCGGAGGGCAAGCTGCAGGTTCACTCACACCATGGTGCAGGTTCTGGTTCCTTGCTGGATTCAATTCTATCTACCCCCTTGGAAAAAAAAAGCAGTGACTCACATTCACACCTTTGAAAGCTTACAACTCGAAGGTTCATATGTAGGGAACTTGCTGTATTTAAAGTTTCTGCCAGCAGGCAAAATAAGCCATCAGTTCAGTTCAGTCGCTCAGTCGTGTCCGACTCTTTGCGACCCCATGAATCACAGCACGCCAGGCCTCCCTGTCCATCACCAACTCCTGGAGTTCACTCAGACTCACGTCCATCGAGTCAGTGATGCCATCCAGCCATCTCATCCTCTGTCGTCCCCTTGTCCTCCTGCCCCCAATCCCTCCCAGCATCAGTCTTTTCCAATGAGTCAACTCTTCGCATGAGGTGGCCAAAGTACTGGAGTTTCAGCTTTAGCATCATTCCTTCCAAAGAAATCCCAGGGCTGATCTCCTTCAGAATGGACTGGTTGGATCTCCTTGCAGTCCAAGGGACTCTCAAGAGTCTTCTCCAACACCACAGTTCAAAAGCATCAATTCTTCGGCACTCAGCCTGCTTCACAGTCCAACTCTCACATCCAAAAACAAGCCATACCACCCCCTAATTCTGGGGGACCCCAAAGCCTTGAAAACCCATTAGAAGCAACTGCTAAAACTTTGTTTGTGATATCATTAAACAAGTAGCTCTCAGGACTTCCCTAGTCCAGTGGTTAAGACTCCATGTTTCCACTGCAGGGGGCACAGGTTCCATCCCTGATGGGGGAACTAAGATTTCGCAGGAAAACAAACAAACAAACAAAAACAAGCTCTCAGCAGGAATTTGAATGGTCACCATACAAGGTCCAGAAAGTTTTTGTGGCTTAATGGCCCACATAGATTCAGAGTTCTACATGCTTCTTTAATGTCTATGTTATTTTCTCTATGATAAAGAATGCTTTATCTTTAGTTTGCTTAAAAATTTTTTTCCAAAAAATTCCAGACAATTATAATTCCAGTGATAGCAGAGCTTTCTACTACAATACATGAGTTAATGAACACAAAAAGGTTTGTGGAATCCCTAAAACATAGTAGATGCTTGATAAATGATACTTTCCTTCCCACATCTCCAGGGCTATTTTCTTCTAAGGATTAAACAAACTTGCAATTAAGTAGTAAATAAAGCCAAGAGAGCTAATACATACTATAGTAAATATATACTATAAAGCATTGTATTATAGTCACCAGACTAGCTGAAAGACTAGATCTTAAAAGGAAATGATAATTATGTGATGTGAAAGAGGTACTACAGTAGCAATCTTATCAACATGTTGTACAATGTACAACGTACACAAAGTTATATATCATATATATTTGGTTTTTTTTTTAAACTGCTAAGAATCTGCCTGCCAATGAAGGAGTGTGAATTCAATTCCTAAGCTGAAAAGATCCCCTAGAGAAGGAAATGGCAACCCACTCCGGTATTCTTGCCTGGGAAATCCCATGGACAGAGGAGCCTGGGATCACATGGGGTGTGATCCCAGGCTCCTAAGTCCATGGGGTTACAAAGAGTCGTACACAACTTAGCAACTCAACACACACAGACTTAACTCAGACTGCTGACTATGAAAACATCCTTGAAAGAAAATACATAGGTAAGTAAAGGAATTTTCTTTGGGAAAGATAAAAGTGAATATTTTAAAAGAGCGGCTCAGTCTTACCTCTGCTCTATCTTGAAGTTTGTTATAAACTATAGCATGCTTCTTTCTTCCTTCTTTTTTAATTTAAAAAGCTGGAGAAAACATTAAATATGGAAAATAACTCTTTGGATTTAGGAGCTCAGTGTTTTGGGGAGACAGTCCTGGTCATTGAACGTTCTTATCTGCTACCCATAAGAGAATTCTCTTTTGTTCCACCACATCTCAGCATTCCTGTGGTTATAACTGAGGTCTTTCACTGTTTGGATAAGAACCAGGGTCACTAAAGCATCTCTGTGAAATGGAATCATGGGCTTTTCCTGAGGCAAGGGCGGATGTTCTACCTCCGTCCAGACTGGGTGGGTGATCTGCAGCTTGTCCAAGTGCAGCATTCATCCTTCCCAAGAGGCTGGGGCCACCATCCTCTCTGAGGACAAGGCCACCACACTCTATTCTAGAGGGGCTACTACTGGTCTGAACCGTGGCTAAAGGGGTCATCAGCATGGAGTGGGAGAGCTGGCAAGTCTTGTGCCATAAAGTAGGGGCCATAGGCTGGCTGTAATTGGTGGTCAGTCCTCTCCAGGTGGTGAGAGGACAGTCAAGGCAACTTCCAAGCACCGGTAATTTATGCTTCCCTAGGTGCTTGCTTAAGTGAAAATTAATGCCTCCCCTTAGTGACATTGCTGTGTGTTCCTTCTCCTCTTCCCTAGCCCACAGATGGTGCCTCTCAAAGTGAAATCTGCAGACCAACAGCATCAAAAGCACTTTGTTAAATGGAGTATTACTCAGCCATTAAAAAGAGTGAAATAAGGCCATTTGCAGAAACATGAATGGACCTACTGACCATCATACTGAAAGAAGTAAGTCAGAGAAAGGAGGAGAAATGTTGTATGACATCCCTTATATGTGGAATCTAAAAATAAATGATACAAATGAACTTGCAAAACAGACTCATAGACTTTGAAAACAAGCTTATAGTTGCTGGGGGGAAGGGAAAGTTAGGGAGTTTGGGATATGTACACACTGCTGTATTTAAAATGAGTAACCAACAAGGACCTACTGTACAGCATATGGAACTCTGTTCAAAGTTACGTGGCAGCCTGTATGGGAGGGGAATTTTGGGGAGAATGGATACATGTATATGTATGACTGAGTTCCTTCTCTGTTCACCTAAAACTATGACAACATTGGTTGTCAATCTGCTATACCCCAATACAAAATAAAAAGTTAAAAAAAATTAAAAAGCACTTCATTAGAAAAGCAGATTCTCTGTCCGGCCCCACCCAGACCCACTGAAACCATGCAGGGTGGGGTCCAGCAATCTGTATGACTTAACAAACCCTCCAGATGACCCTGATGCGCTTTAAAGTGTGAGAACTAACGGCTCTAGTCTAGGGCAGTGAGTCCCCAAATGTGCTTCATACTAGTACCTCTTGGGAAGCTTTGAAAATCCCAATCATGCCCAGGCTTCACCCACACTAATTCAGTCAGAAGCTGACCATAAGGCTTAGGCATCAGGAGTTCTTAAAGATCCTCCAGGTAATTCAAACGGGCAGGCGAGTTTGAAAACCACTGCTCTATCTGGGACCTCGCTGCTCAAGAGTGAGGTCTCCAGACTAGCCATCACAGGATGGGGAGCTACGGGGGGGAGGCTTGTTAGAAATGCAAGGTCTCAGGCCCCAGTCCAGACCTGCTGAATCAGTCTGTGCTTTAGCAAGATCCCAAGTGACTCATAAGCATATTAAAATGTGACAAGCACTGGCCTGGGGTACAAAAAACACAATCTGAAGCGTGTGTCTGAAACTTTCTGACTTCTGGATCAATGATTTACTGAATGGGGTCCAGAGGTGATTTTGTTTTCTGGTTCTCCGGCGACACTCCCCTCCCCCAAGCCCCGCCCATTTCAATTAGGGAAAGGCTAGTGACCGGAGGAAAATAAATAAATTCAAAGAGCACCTCAAGGGGGCCCTACAGAGTGAGTAAGGGAGGAAGAAACATTTTAATTACCATCTGGATGTATTCTGGACAAATTCTGTTCATCGCGTTATTAGTTACCACCTTGTCTAACAGCTACTCCCAGGAGGCCTCACTATAAACTAGCTGTTTCTTTCTCCCTCTCCACCCCACCCTCCAGTTTCTTTTCAAGATCTCACCAGACCCACTACTGAATGATTTAGAAAGTGAAACCAAGAATGACTCAGAATTGGAATAAATATGAACCTGGATTTACTATTTTCTTAAAGTGAAAGAGGCCCAGATTAAAATAGGCTGATTTTGTGACCAAAGGCAATAGAACTTTTATGCCTTGCAATGTTTGTAACATATAAGATCTTTTTTTATTAATCCAATCCACTTATTTAGCCTTTTTCCTCATCTCAAAAGGGAGGTGTGGCTGTACACTCATCTCTGTATACATGTGTTTGTGTGTAGTTATAAAAAATACGGGGGACTTCTTTGGTGGTCCAGTGGTTAAGACTCTATTCTTCCAAAGCAGGGGGCACAGGTTCGATCCCTGGTTGGGGAACTAAGATCCCACAGGCAACAGAGCCAAAAAAGAAAAAAAAACTGGCTCTAGCTACATGACCAACTTCTGTCCAATGCAGTACAGGCAGAAATATTATGTGGCGATATCCAAGAACCATCCTTAAAAAATAATTGGTACATACTTTTAGCTTCTTTTTCTTCTCATTTATTCATTCTCCTGACTGGAACATGACGTGATGGCTGGAGCTGGAGCAGCCACCTCAGACCAGGAGGTAACCTTGGAAATGGAGGCCAAGCACAGCAGAGGGATAGAATAGACAGAGCCTGGATCACTGAGGACTTCATGGAGCAGAACTGGCATAAGAGTTCTGGATTACTTGCTTCTGAACTTCTACTTGAGAGAGAAATAAACTTTTATTTTGTTGAAGGCATGGTTATTTTGGATCATGTTACCAACATAATTCCAACTGATAGACTACTCTGGTTTAAGCAGCCCTCTTTCATGTTTATCTGCTTTTTTTCTTCAAAGCTCTTAGTGACTAAAATTATTTCATATATTTATTTATACTTTGATTTGTATTTTTATTATCTATCTTACCTCCTCTGAAATATAAATTCTTTGAGGCCATGGATTATTTAATATTCAGTGCTATATCCTTATCTCCTGCAAGAATGCCTAGCACATAATAGGTGCTTAATAAATATTTGTGCAGTGAATTGGTGAGTAAATACCTACTAGGTGCCAAGGAGAGAGATAAAAAATTATTAACATATGTTTCCTGCATCCTTGCCTGAAAAGCTCATTATCTAGTGGAAACTGACTCTGTTGAAAGTGCTCATCATCCTCACTGAGTTCATCTAACCATAGTTCTCAGCCAGGAGCAATTTTGCTCCCCAAGGGGCTTTTGTTGGACATATTTTTGATTGTTACAAGTTAGGGGATACCACTGGGATCTAGTGAGTAGAGGCCAGGAAAGTTGCTAAGCATCCTACAGTGCCCAGGACAGCACCCACAACAGGTAATTATCTAGCCCCAAATGCTAGCAGTGCTAACGTTGAGAAAACCTGACCAAGCCAAGGTCAGTGCCAACGACATTAGCCAGAGGCAAAGATGTTTGGGCTGTACAAGAGTAGAAGCCATTGAGTGTGGGGGACACATGCCATGTGGTCTCTTTGATCTTATTAGTGAGAGTCTTGAAATTAAGCCCCAAGTAGAGGTCTACTGAGTTTTCAGAGTCTGTAAAGGTCCCCATTGAGAGGCCAACTTCAGCCATTAACCTTCACTTGTCACAGGGCCCACTTTTGAGGACACTATGCATTTAGAACAGTAAACTTATGTCCAGAGCTCTAGAAATCAAGTCAGAGAAGTTCTTTGACAGGTATCATCATTAGTGTTAAGAACTCTAAGCTCACTTTGCTGGGTTTCCTCAGGAAGGCTAAGGGCTCAAGAAGCTCTCCTGCTCTTTGCTGTAATAAATCTCTCCTCTATTTCTGTTGGGTGAATGGAGTATATCTACCTTCATGACCCTCCCCCAAAATGTAATTTTCTCTTGCAGGTAAACAAATGAAGGATGAGGGTAGTCTAAGGTACAGGAAATTATGGAGATGATAGTTCTGGGCCGCTTCATATTTTGCCTTTTTTTTTTTAAAGCTTCCTAATTTGTTAGACACTGATGTGCTTGGTGACTTTGGCTATTGGCACATAATCTCTCTGAGCCTTAGTTTTCTCATCGGCAAACTCAAGGGGTTGAATCAGGCTTACTGATCTTCCACGCTAAATAAACATGATTTATCTATCACCTGTTAACCAGATAAATGATGGCAACAAATGCTTGTGTTTGAAGAAATAAATTTGAAAATAAAAGAGAGATTACAGTGATTCTTACCATCAGTATTCCTGCCTCCCACCCGCCCCTACCATTTTCAAAAACACAGCATCAGCACTAACCTTTGGGATAGTATTTCCTAAAAATATGTGTCTTAAAAAAAAAAATGTGTCTTAGAACATAGTTCTCAAGATATGAAAATGGGACTCTACATCAAAAAAATTGGGGAGCGTACTAGATTCCCCTTTTGGAGAGTCACAATAAATCATTTTAACATTTTCTAAACCCAATGTGTCTCACCTACTTGACTAGAGAATTAATTCTTCATTGAATATTTATTAGCATCCTACAGAATTACAGAACTAGTGTTCCATGAAACTCACTTTTGGAGAACCTGACTTGTTATATAATGCCAATACCTTTTGCTCTGTATGTACTTGGAGAGGGAATGATGGAACCTGCTAAAAACTATCTCAAAGAAAATAGACAATGTGCTTTACAACTTCCCTGGGCTTCAGTAGACATATAGGAATTACCCAAACACCTGGTATCAGGCAACAACAACATGCTTGGACACACTATAAATAAAATCCTCTTATTGGCTTCAGTTTGTTGTTATACAGCTTATGGTGCAAAGATTGAAAAGTATTAAACATATGATTCTCTGCTGAATTTACTCTGACAATTCAGTTCACTAGGTGACTATTACAGGGATGGCAAATAGGTTTTTTTCTCTCATGACAGCTTTGATCGGTGGGTGGTAGCTGCCTAGAGTTCTGTATTAAAAAATAAGAAGAAGCCCTTGAATGGGCTTGGAGAGAATATATGCTATGATTGATTCTTAATGTTTAACTATAGTGCCGTGATTGATTGCTGATGTCTGTTGTGATGTTTACTAGGATGTCTACATCCTAGAAGAAGGCACAGGATGCTTGTTGGGTATTTCCTCACCATAAACAACCCACATTGGCTTGGTTGGGGAGTTAAGACTTAATACACTTAAGTGACAACAGGAGTGGTTAAGATCATTCTAGAGGGTCAGAAAAAGAGTTCCTTCAGGTCTTGAGGTAAAGATAAGTTGCATGCAAGAGGTGATTTGGACCATGGAGGTTAGAAAGGTTAGGTCCAGTGAGGAGACCTTGGGAGGTAATTCTCAGCAGAGACTGCAGATGAGCTGCCAAGGCCCCAGGGGTGGCCTGTACATCTAGAGGTGCCCAGATATAGTGTCAGCATCCCTTAGACAATGCTCAATAAAAATACATTCTTATCCTTTGTCTAGCACAGTTCTGTCCAATAGAAATATAATTTGAGCCACATATATAATTTCAAATTTTCTAGTAGCCACATTTAAAAAGTAGAGAAAGAATTTTAGTGGTTAGGATTCCACAATTTCACTGCTCAGGGCCCAGGTTTGATCCCTGCTCCACAGGCGATAAAGAATTCGTGTGAACAAGAGATATAGGTTCTATCTTTGCGTTGGAAAGACTCCCTGGAGAAAGAAATGGCAACCCACTCCAGTATTCTTGCCTGGAAAATCTCATGGACAGAGGAGCCTGGTGGGCGACAGTCCATGGGGTCACAAAGAGTCAGAGGCAACTGAGCATGTACACACACAAGGAACTAAGATCCCACAAGCTGCACAGCACATCCAAAACAAACAAACAGAAAACCAAAACAAACCCCCAAAAATGTGTAAAGAGACATAAGTGAAATTAATTAAAAAAATAAAGTTTATTTAACCCAATATATCCAAACTACAATCACTTCTTATACTCAATGTAAAAATTATAA
This sequence comes from Bos grunniens, assembly GCF_055505025.1. NCBI lineage: Eukaryota > Metazoa > Chordata > Mammalia > Artiodactyla > Bovidae > Bos > Bos grunniens. The sequence goes on from NC_141189.1 coordinate 26,224,817, forward strand.
ATGAGATAGTTTACACTCTCTTTTTGTAATAAGCCTTTGAAAACTGGTGTATATTTTATTTACATCATATATCAAGGGGAATCAGACACATTTCAAGTGCTCTATAGCCCAGAGTGGCTAACGGCTACCATAATATCAGTACAAACTACCACTCTTATTCACGTATTCTGTCTTCCCAAATCTCTGAAATTCTATTCTGATACAACTGGTGCTAACAATATTTTTTAATGTAAAAATTATTTCCATAAGTGGCACATAAGAAAAATTCCTTAATCCATTACTTTAAGAATAATTTAATTTTTTTTAAAGTGAGAGATTGTTACTTTTGCTTCCTGTTAATGTTAGGAAGACAGAATTATTAAGTACAGAACAGTAATATTTCCTATGTCTTGTTCTTTTTCTATTTTTTTTTTTTACCATTTTTAGCTTGAGATAAAATACACATAACATAAAATCCACCATTTATGTGCAGAGTTCTGTGGCATGAACTATATTCACACTGTTGTTCTACCATTACCACCATCAATTTCCAGAAACTTGTCATCCTCCCAAACTGAAACTTTGCACCCTTTAGAGAGTAACTCCCTGTTCTCCCCTCCTCCCAGGCCCTGGAAACCACCCTTCTACTTTCTGTCCATACGAAATTGATTACTCTAAGTTCCTCATATAAGTAGAATCATCAGATCAGATCAAATCAGATCAGTCGCTCAGTCGTGTCCGACTCTTTGCGACCCCATGAATCACAGCACGCCAGGCCTCCCTGTCCATCACCAACTCCCAGAGTTCACCCAGACTCATGTCCATCGAGTCAGTGATGCCATCCAGCCATCTCATCCTCTGTCGTTCCCTTCTCCTCCTGCCCCCAATCCCTCCCAGCATCAGAGTCTTTTCCAATGAGTCAACTCTTTGCATGAGGTGGCCAAAGTACTGGAGTTTCAACTTTAGCATCATGCCTTCCAAAGAAATCCCAGGGCTGATCTCCTTCAGAATGGACTGGTTGGATCTCCTTGCAGTCCAAGGGACTCTCAAGAGTCTTCTCCAACACCACAGTTCAAAAGCATCAATTCTTCGACGCTCACCCTTCTTCACAGTCCAACTCTCACATCCATACATGACCACTGGAAAAACCATAGCCTTGACTAGACGAATCTTTGTTGGCAAAGTAATGTCTCTGCTTTTGAATATGCTATCTAGGTTGGTCATAACTTTCCTTCCAAGGAGTAAGTGTCTTTTAGTTTCATGGCTGCAATCACCATCTGCAGTGATTTTGGAGCCCAGAAAAATAAAGTCTGACACTGTTTCCACTGTTTCCCCATCTATTTCCCATGAAGTGGTGGGACTGGATGCCATGATCTTCGTTTTCTGAATGTTGAGCTTTAAGCCAACTTTTTCACTCTCCACTTTTACTTTCATCAAGAGGCTTTTGAGTTCCTCTTCACTTTCGGCCATAAGGGTGGTGCCATCTGCATATCTGAGGTTATTGATATTTCTCCCGGCAATCTTGATTTCAGTTTGTGTTTCTTCCAGTCCAGCGTTTCTCATGATGTACTCTGCATATAAGTTAAATAAACAGGGTGACAATATACAGCCTTGACGAACTCCTTTTCCTATTTGGAACCAGTCTGTTGTTCCATGTCCAGTTCTAACTGTTGCTTCCTGACCTGCATATAAATTTCTCAAGAGACAGATCAGGTGGTCTGGTATTCCCATCTCTCAGAATTTTCCACAATTTATTGTGATCCACACAGTCAAAGGCTTTGGCATCGTCAATAAAGCAGAAATAGATGCTTTTCTGGAACTCTCTTGCTTTTTCTATGATCCAGTGGATGTTGGCAATTTGATCTCTGGTTCCTCTGCCTTTTCTAAAACCAGCTTGAGCATCAGGAAGTTCACGGTTCACATATTGCTGAAGCCTGGCTTGGAGAATTTTGAGCATTACTTTACTAGCGTGTGAGATGAGCGCAATTGTGCGGTAGTTTGAGCATTCTTTGGCATTGCCTTTCTTCGGGATTTATTTTTTTGTGTTAGTTTGTTTCATCTAGTATAATGTCTGCAAGCATCTATATTGTAGCATATGTCAGACTTTCTTTTTAAGGGTGAATAATATTCCATTGTATGGATATACCACATTTTATTTATCCATTCATCCATCAATGGAAAGTTGGATTGCTTCTATCTTTGGCTGTGTGAGTAATGTTGCTATGAGCATGGGTGTGGAAAAACCTGTTTGAGTGCCTGCTTTCAATTCTTTGGGGCATGTACCCAGAAGTAGAATGGATGAATCGTATGGTAATTTTATTTTTAAATTTTCTACGGAATTTCCATGCTGTTTTTCACAGTGACAGCACTATTTTACATGCCCACCAGCAACACACAAAGCTTCTATTTTCTCCACATCCTCACCAACACTTACTGGTTTCTGCTTGTTCATTTATAATGACTGTCTTAAAGGGTATAAAGTGGTATCTTACTGTGGTTTTGTTTTGAACTTTCCCGACGATTAGTGATGTTGAGCACCTTTTCATGTGTTTATTGGCCATTTGTACATCTTCTTTGGAGAAATGTCTATTCAAGTCCTTTGCCCATTAAAAAAATATATTTACTTATCTATTTTTGGCCGTGCTGGGTCTTCATTGCTGCACGAACTTTTCTCTCGTTGCAGTGAGCAGGGGCTACTCTCTAGTTGCGGTGCATGGGCTTCTCATTGTGGTGGCTTCTCTTGTTGCAGAGCATGGGCTCTTGGGTACAGAGGCTGCAGTAGTTGCGGTTCTCGGGCTCTAGAGCACAGGCTCAATAGTTGTGGCACATGGGCTTAGTTGCACCATGGTATGTGGGATCTTCCTGGACCAGGGATCAAACCCATGTCTCCTGCATTGGCAGGCAGATTCTTTACCACTGAGCCACCAGGGAAGCCCCCTTTACCCATTTTTTAATTGACTAGTTTGTGTTGTTGTTGAGCTGTAGGAGATCTTTATATATTCTGGATTTTAACTCCATTTCAGATACATGATTCACAAATATTTCCTCCCTTTCACTATGTTGATAGTGTCCTTTGAGGCACATTATTTTGGTACTTTATGGAATGGTCAGAAAAACATTCCCCCATTATACACCCCTCAAGTGGTTTTCAGGTACGGGGTATCTTTGACATCAGATAGCCCAGGATTCAAAACCAGGTTCTGCTATTTACCAGCTGAGTGGCAGGGGGCAAGTTACTCACTAAGCTTTCTGAGTACAGTTTCCTCCTATGTAAAAACCAGGATTTGATAATATTTATCTCCCAGTGTTTGAGGAATGGTGGCAGTTTGAAATAAATATAATTAAAATTCTCTGTAAGTAATCATTATTATTTCAACAAAATAGTGGAAAAGGTGGTTTCTGAGTTTCAGTTGGGGAGCTCAGGGCCAGACTTGGTCTTTTATTAACTCTCTTCCATCCCTGATATTTGCTAGGAATAAACACTTCCAAAACACTAGCTGATAATTTAAGATTAGGCTATTATTTTCCTACAATCCCATTATTTTCATGTTTCTGTTTCCCTTACCAGAGGTGATGTCATATTCGGCCATCTGCTTCCCCTGCATCCAAAAACCACCTCAAGTCATGCTTTTACTGAGAAGCTTCTTCCGGGCCCCAGCAGGAGGGTACCCTGAGAGGTGGTATGCCTGGGGGATGGTCCAAACACCCAGGCCAAGTTGAGTGACCTTCAAATCATTGTAACACAAAAGACCTTCCAGAAAAAGCCTTCATTTGCTCCTTGGCATGGGATGAAGGGATCGTTTCAGTTTCACTTACGACACATACAGCAGTCCACTAAAGAGGTCAAACAGTTCTATTTCAGCAAGAGCTCTGCAGGGAAATATTTATCCCTCCCTTACTTGGTAGGCTCAACTCTTTAACTATAGTAAATTAAATGTGCAATATCTGTTTGCTTTTTGAAAGATGGGTACTCATACAAATTGATACATTGATTTGATTGTTGGCTAAAGGAAATTATAGGGGGAGCATGGGGACAGGAATGTGAATTTAAGCTTCAGCTCTACTATATACTACCTGTGTCGCTTTGGGCAAGTATTGTCCACTGAAAGCCTCTGCTTCTTCATCTGTAAAATGGGAATAAGAAGAGCAACCAACCTCATCTTGAGAATTCCACGGACAATGAATTAGTTATTGTACAGCCTTAGCAGTGGCTTGGAGAGAAGTGAGAGATCAGTAAATGTCAGCTATTGTTATTACCAATTGTATCATCTTCATCACCACCATCATCATCAGACTTGGATGACTTCCAGGCAGTGATAACAGATACTAAAGGTGCCACTCTGCTTTGTCCCAAGTTAGCTTCCATCTGTATACTTCCTCTTCCAACCCTCCACCACACATTAATATCCTTTCTCTTCAACCCAATCCTGGTGGGCCCTGACCTTAGGCAAAATGTTTGGAAGGCTGAATGTTGGTAAGAGACCAGGAAATGACAGGCGAAGCCATGGATTTAAAAATGAGGGAAAACCAAAGTCTATACTGGTAGGAGCTCCCACTAAAGGCCTGAGACAAAGGAGGATAAACTATCTCTAGCCAGACATTACTTGTCAATTAGCATTAGAAGTGACAAGTTTTGTTCCCTTACAGTCCAGTTCCTCCAAAAGGCATACATTAGATACAGGAGGGCCTTCCCAGGTGGTGCAGTGGTAAAGAATCCGCCTGCAATGCAGGAGTTGCAGGAAACTCAGGTTTGATCCCTGGGTTAGGAAGATGCCCTGGAGGAGGAAATGACAACCCTCTCCACTATTCTTGCCTGGGAAATGGGATGGACAAAGCAGCCTGGTGGACTATATATAGTCTATGTGGTCGCAAAGAGTCAGACATGATTGAGCATGCATGCAATGAGGAATGAGGTACAGGAAGGAAATTTACATAGGATATATATATATTTTTTAATTTAATTTTATTTTTTAACTTTACAATATTGTATTGGTTTTGCCATATATCGAAATGAATCCACCACAGGTATACATGTGTTCCCCATCCTGAACCCTCCTCCCTCCTCCCTCCCCATACCATCCCTCTGGGTCATCCCAGTGCACCAGCCCCAAGCATCCAGTATCATGCATCGAACCTGGACTGGAGACTCGTTTCATATATGATATTATGCATATTTCAATGCCATTCTCCCAAATCATCCCACCCTCTCCCTCTCCCACAGAGTCCAAAAGACTGTTCTATACATCAGTGTCTCTTTTGCTGTCTCGTATACAGGGTTATTGTTACCATTTAAAAGCTTCTGCACAACAAAGGAAACTATAAGCAAGGTGAAAAGACAACCTTCAGAATGGGAGAAAATAATAGCAAATGAAGCAACTGACAAACAACTAATCTCAAAAATATACAAGCAACTCCTACAGCTCAACTCCAGAAAAATAAATGACCCAATCAAAAAATGGGCCAAAGAACTAAATAGACATTTCTCCAAAGAAGACATACAGATGGCTAACAAACACATGAAAAGATGCTCAACATCACTCATTATCACAGAAATGCAAATCAAAACCACTATGAGGTACCATTTCACACCAGTCAGAATGGCTGTGATCCAAAAGTCTACAAGCAATAAATGCTGGAGAGGGTGTGGAGAAAAGGGAACCCTCTTACATTGTTGGTGGGAATGCAAACTAGTACAGCCACTATGGAGAAGAGTGTGGAGATTCCTTAAAAAACTGGAAATAGAACTGCCTTATGATCCAGCAATCCCACTGCTGGGCATACACACTGAGGAAACCAGAAGGGAAAGAGACACGTGTACCCCAATGTTCATCGCAGCACTGTTTATAATAGCCAGGACATGGAAGCAACCTAGATGTCCATCAGCAGATGAATGGATAAGAAAGCTGTGGTACATATACACAATGGAGTATTACTCAGCCATTAAAAAGAACACAGGATATATTTAAAATGTTAAAAGGTAACTGTCAAGGGCTTCCCAGGTGGCTCAGTGGTAAAGAATCTGCCTGCCAGTGCAGGAGATACAGATTCCATCCTTGGGCTGGGAAAATCTCACATGTCGCAGAGCAGCTAAGCCCATGCACCACATCTATTGAGCCCAGGGTGTTCTAGAGCCCAGAAACTGCAACTACTGAGCCCACATGCTGCAACTGCTGAAGCCCACTCACTCTAGAGCCTGTGTGCTGCAACAGGAAAAGGCACCGCAATGCGAAGCCTGCACACTGCAGCTAGAGAAAAGCCCGCACAGCTACAAAGACCCAGCAGAGTCAAAGAAAAAAAAAAGATAACTGTCCAAAAAATGAATGGAAATGGCTTTCTGGGGATATTTTATTTGCATATCTGCATTTTATTTACATTTGTGCCTGTGTGCGTGTGTGCATGCTAACTTGCTTTAGTCATGTCCAACTCTTTGTGACCCTATGGACAGAAGGCAATGGCACCCCACTCCAGTACTCTTGTCTGAAAGATCCCATGGATGGAGGAGCCTGGTAGGCTGCAGACCATGGGGTCATGAAGAGTCAGACACGACTGAGCGACTTCACTTTCACTTTTCCCTTTCATGCATTGGAGAAGGAAATGGCAACCCACTCCAGTGTTCTTGCCTGGAGAATCCCAGGGACAGGGGAGCCTGGTGGGCCACCATCTATGGGGTTGCACAGAGTCGGACACGACTGAAGCGACTTAGCAGCAGCAGCAGCAGCAGCAGGACTGTAGCCCACCAGGCTCTTTTGTCCATGGAATTTCCCAGGCAAGAATACTGGAGTGGGTTGCCATGTCCTCCTCCAGGGGATCTTTCCAACCCAAGGATGGAACCTGCCTCTCCTGCAACTCCTGCATTGCAGGCGGATTCTTTACCGCTGAGTGACCTGGGAAGCCCACATATGTGCCCATTATTGTTTAAATTCTAATAAGCAAAGGAGTTGGCTCCTTTAGAATCATCACATAAATTCCTGGGCACCTCAGAGCCAAGCATGTGGGAACCTCATCCTCATGTTTTCCGCACTTTACAAGTCACAAACAGCTTTAGATGGGCATCACTGCCCTCCTATTTTATTGTTTGGAGTGTGTGCGAGTCACTGGGCAGCACGTCTTGTGCCCTGATTCATAGAAGCTTGGCTTTGCCTCAAGCTGAGGCAGCTTGAGTGGAGATTTCAAATGTGTCAAGAGGTTTTCCAGCCAAATTCCTTCAGCACCAACTTGAAAACTGGCTACAAAAATAGACCTTACTGAGGGAGCCTGACCTGTGACAAAGCTTTCCTAGCTGGAAGCAGGAATAAGAAGGTTGCTGCTTTTCTTTTTAAAAAATCTGCTTTAATGTCTTTATGATGTGGATTTGCTTTTAAGGCTGTGTTTTAAAAATCACTCTTGTACTCCTGTCTTCTATTTGAATATGAGGTCCCTCGATTTTTGAAGACAAATCAGAGTCAGTCCTGCACCAGGTCTGGGGATTATAGGAAACAAAAGAGAGTGCTTTATCTTTTGTTTACTCAGGATATAAATTTTAGTATCTGTCTAGGAAATCTTGAAGATCTGTCTAGGAAAATCCTAGTGCCTCTGTTCAAATTCTCATACCCTGTATTTCAGAAATTAAAGGTTCAGGTCAACTTACAGCTTTGGAGTTTCTGGGTGTGTTAAAAAAAAAAAAAGAAATAGCAAACAGGACACAAAATTTGTGGTACATTTTAAGAGCTTTCTTTTTCCATATGACTGTTTTTAATACTAGAGGAAGAAACTACAAGGCAACAGAATTCACCTATTTGCCAGTGAATAATGTAATGCAATTATAAAGGGTTACCTCCAGGTCTGTGGCTGGTAAAGGGACACAATTTTTAAAATCCAGGCTTCTTTCTCATCACTGTGTTTCTGGGACTCTGCGTATAACCTCACTAGGCAATAGCGTCAAGGGTCTAAATTTGAGGGCTTGACGAATGTGAAGTCGGGACCAAATGTCCCTTCTGTCCCTCTTACGACAGTCCCCTGAGTGTTACCAGCTGGGTGATTTTGGGCACGCTGCTCAGTTACTCTTGGCATCAGAGATAATTACTGCAGAGCATGGTTTTGGAGAATTCTGTGAAGTAAATTAGTAAATTAGACATTAATAAATGCTCAATAAACATTAGCTAGAGTTGGTCACCGTTATTAGAGCTAAGACTCTATGCTTTGGCCAAAGGGTATTTAATTAGTCTATGTGGGTCACTGCCACAGTAGAGTATTCTTTCTTTGTTCATTCACTTAACACATATTTATCAAATGCTTTAGTTTTTTTAAATTGTGCTTTCAAATGCTACTTCTGTATTTTAATTAGAAAGTAGCATTTAGCAGGGGGAAAATCACCTATGATTCCACTTATCCCAGAACATCAATATTAAGTAAATTTAATGCATTTTCTTCTAATTGTTTTTTCTATAAAACTGTTTTTAAACAGACTTGAGGTCATAGCACATGTTCATATTTGTATCTCATGCTCTTTTAAATTTATTTTTAATTTGATCTTTATTTTACATTGTAGTTGATTTACAATGTTGTGTTAGTTTCAGCTGTACAGCAAAGTGGTTCAGCTATACATATATTCAATGTTTTTTCCAGATTATTTTCTCATATGGATTATTACAGAATATTGAATAGAGTTCTCTGTGCTACACAGTAGGTCCTTGTTGATTATCTATTTTACATATGTGCTGTGCTTAGTTGCTCAGTCATGTCTGACTCTTTGTGACACCATGGACTGTATGTAGCCCACCAGGTTCCCCTGTCCATGGGGTTCTCCAGGCAAGAATACTGGAGTGGGTTGCCATGCCCTTCTCCAGGGGATCTTCCCAATCCAGGGATCGAATCCAGGTCTCCTGCATTGCAAGTGGATTCTTTACTGTCTGAGACACTAGGGAAGCCCAAGAATACTGGAGTGGGTAGCCTATCCCTTCTCCAGGGGATTGTCCCAACCTGGGAATCAAACCAGGATCTCCTGTATTGCAGGTGGATTCTTTACCAGCTGAGCTACCAGGGAAGCCCATTTTATATATAGTAGTGTGGGTATGTTAATCCCAAACTCCTAATTTATTCTTCCTCCTCGCCTTTCACTTCTGGTGACCATAAATTTGTCTTCAAAGTCTACAAGTCTGTTTCTCTTTTGTAAATAAGTTCATTTGTATTACTTTTTAAAAGATTCCAAATATAAACAATATCATATGATATTTTCTTTCTCTGTCTGACTGACTTCACTTATCATGATAATCTCTACATCCATTCATGTTTCTGCAAATGGTATTATTTCATTTGTTTTTATGACTGAGTAGTATTGCAACGGCACCCCACTCCGGTACTCTTGCCTGGAAAATCCCATGGATGGAGGAGCCTGGTGGGCTGCAGTCCATGGGGTCACTAGGAGTCGGACACGACTGAGTGACTTCATTTTCACTTTTCACTTTCATGCATTGGAGAAGGAAATGGCAACCCACTCCAGTGTTCTTGCCTGGAGAATCCCAGGGACGGGGGAGCCTGGTGAGCTGCCATCTATGGGGTCACACAGAGTCAGACACGACTGAAGCGACTTAGCAGCAGCAGCAGCAGTATTGCATCATATATATGTACCACTTCTCTTTCTTCCTCTTCTTCTTTTCAGTTCTGCCACTTTATTTATTTTATTTACACATTTATCTATTATTTTTCCAATTCTTTTCCCATTTAGGTTGTTACATAGTTTTGAGGAGAGTTCCCTGTGCTATACAGTAGGTCCTTGTTGGTTATCAATTTTAACTATAGCAGTGTGTACATGTCAACCCCAAATTCCTAATTTATCCTTTCTCCTTGGGTAACCATAAATTTGTTCTCTAAGTCTGTGAATTTGTTTCCGTTTTGTAGATAAGTTCCTTTGTATCCCTCTTTTTTTTAGATTCCACATATAAGTGGTAGCATGTCACTTGTCTATCTCTGGTCTGACTTACTACCCTCAGTATGAAAATCTCCAGATCCATCCATGTTGCTGCAAATGGCATTAGTTAAATCTTTTTAATGGCTGAGTAATATTCTACATGTACCACATTTTCTTCATCCACTCCTCTGTTGATTGAGGTCGCTTTCATGTCTTATTGTAAACAGTGCTGCAGTGAACACTGGGGTGTGAGTATCTTTTTGAATTATGGTTTTCTCCAGATACACGCCCAGCACTAGGACTGCTGGATCACTAGTTTTAGTTTTTTAAGGAAATTCCACACTATTCTCCATAATGGTTATACCAGCTCACAGGTGGGCAAGCAAGTGTAGGTGGTTTCCCTTTTCTCCACACCCTTTCCAGCACATATTGTTTATAGGCTTTTTTTGGCTGTGCCATGGGACATGTGGGACCACAGTTTCCCTACCATGGATTGATTTAGTGCCTGTTGCAGTAGAAGCATAGGTTCTTAATCACTGGACCATCAGGGAAGCCCATGTTTGTTGGCTTTTTGATGATGGCCATTCTGACAGGTATGAGATGATACCTCATTTGATTTCCATTTCTCTAATTCATGTTCTTTTTAAAACATGTAAACATAATATTTTCCCAATTCCATTAAAATGTTTCATAATTATAACTTCTAATGATCTGCAGAAAACTACAAGTACGAATGGGCTATCTCCTAATGCTCCCTGTTGTTGAACATTGAGATAATGCCTCAATTTTTTCTTTTTTTTTGCTTTTTATAAGTAAAACTGAGACCAATACTTTAAAAAATTAATTTTGGTCCATATCTTTACTTCTATTACCAGTCATATCCACAACTGGGCATTATTTTTGCTTTGGCTCCATTTCTTCATTCTTTCTGTAGCTATTTCTCCACTCTTCTCCAGTAGCATATTGGGCACCTACAGACCTGGGGAGTTCACCTTTCAGAGTCCTATCTTTTTGCCTTTTCATACTGTTCATGGGGTTCTCAAGGCAAGAATACTGAAAGGGTTTGTCATTCCCTTCTTTGCTGGATCATATTTTGTCTGAACTCTCCACCATGACCTGTCCATCCTGGGTGGCCCTATATGGCATGGCTCATAGTTTCATTGAGTTAGACAAAGCTGTGGTCCATGTGATCGGTTTGGTTAGTTTTCTGTGACTGCGGTTTTCATTCTGTCTGCCCTCTGACAGATAAGGGTAAGAATGATCATTCTTACTTAAACTTAAAAAAAAAAAAGGATAAAAAAAGAAATGATATATACTAAAGACTGGCTGGCCGCACATGTACTTTTACTCATGTACAAAAGTTACTGTACACAAATTAGCAACATATATACAAACCATTACCAGTCAGCATGATAGATGGTAATTTGGGGGATCTCTCCTCACTGACACTGATCTACTTGGTTATTTTAACTTCCTGATAAAGTATCAACATGGTCACCAGCCACCAAACAAAAACTATTTAAATACCCCTTAGTCAATATGTTTGCTAATCTATGAAAGTCCCTGAGAGTCTGACTGATACTAAATGAGAGACTGAGAGAAGAAAAGAGGAGTGATGTATAGAACAGTCTTATGGACTCTATGGGAGAGGGAGAGGGTGGGAAGATTTGGGAGAATGGCATTGAAACATGTAAAATATCATGTATGAAACGAGATGCCAGTCCAGGTTCGATGCACGATATTGGATGCTTGGGGCTAGTGCACTGGGACGACCCAGAGGGATGGTATGGGGAGGGAGGAGGGTTCAGGATGGGGAACGCATGTATACCTGTGGCGGATTCATTTTGATATTTGGCAAAACTAATACAATTATGTAAAGTTTAAAAATAAAATAAAATTAAAAAAAAAAAAAGAAAAGAGGAGGCAAAATGAGTCTTTTCCCCATATATCAAGGGGAAGTTATCTCAGGACTGAAAAGGAGAACTGCAACTTATAACTGAATTTTAAGATTAAATATCCAAATAAAAATGTTGGGGGAAAAATTAATCTGATATTACTACAGTAAAAGCACAGATACTATGTCACGTCTTGATTTTTTTTAATCTGCGTAGTGAAATATATTTAATAAACCTTCCATTTGAAAAGTTGGCAAGAATTTGTATTTCTCCACTAGCTGCATAGGAAAAAAAAAAAGCATCTATGCTACCCATAATTAAATAATTAACCACAATGGTGTGATCACTCACACCACTCACACAGACATCCTGGAATGTGAAGTCAAGTGGGCCTTAGGAAGCATCACTACAAACAAACTAGAGAAAGTGATGGAATTTCAGCTGAGCTATTCAAATCCTAAAAGATGATGCTGTGAAAGTGCTGCACTCAGTATGCCAGCAAATACGGAAAACTCAGCAGTGGCCACAGGACTGGAAAAGGTCAGTTTTCATTTCAATCCCAGAGAAAGGCAATGCCAAAGAATGTTCAAACTACTGCACAATTGTACTCATCTCACACACTAGCAAGGTAATGCTCAAAATTCTCCAAGCTAGGCTTCAATAGTATATGAACTGAAAACTTTCAGATGTTCAAGCTGGATTTAGAAAAGGCAAAGGAATCAGAGATCAAATTGCCATCATCCATTGGATCACTGAAAGAGCAAGAGAGTTCCAGAAAAACATCTACTTCTGCTTTACTGACTATGCCAAAGCCTTTGACTGTGTGGATCACAAGAAACTGTGTAAAATTCTTAAAGAGATGGGAATACTAGACCACTTTACCTGCCTCCTGAGAAATCTGTATGCAGTTCACAATGGACTGGTTCCAAATTGGTAAGGAGTACGTCAGGGCTGTATATTGTCACCCTGCTTACTTAACTTATATGCAGAGTACATCATGGGAAATGCCGGGCTGGATGAAGCACAAGCTGGAATCAAGATTGCCAGGAGAAATATCAATAACTTCAGATATGGAAATGACACCACCCTTATGGCAGAAAGCGAAGAGGAACTAAAGAGCCTCTTGATGAAAGTAAAGAGGAGAGTGAAAAAGTTGGCTTAAAACTCAACATTCAAAAAACTAAGATCATAGCATCAGTCCCAAAGCATCATGGCAAATAGATGGGGGAACAATGGAAACAGTGAGAGACTTTATTTTTTGGGGCTCCAAAATCACTGCAGATGGTGACTGCATCCATGAAATTAAAAGACACTTGCTCCTTGGAAGAAAAGCTATAACAAATCTAGACAGCATATTAAAAAGCAGAGATGTTTCTTTGCCCACAAAGGCCCATCTAGTCAAAGCTATGTTTTTTTCCAGTAGTCATGTATGGACATGAGAATTGGACCATAAAGAAAGCTGAGCACTGAAGAATTGATGCTTCTGAACTGTGGTGTTGGAGAAAACTCTTGAGAGTTCCTTGGATTGCAAGGAGATCTAACCAGTCAATCTTAAAGTAAATCAACCCTGAGTATTCATTGGAAGGACTGATGCTGAAGCTGAAACTCCAATACCTTGGTCACCTGATGTGAAGAACTGACTCATGAGAAAAGACCCTGATGCTGTGAAAGGTCAACCTTTAAGTAGGAGGAGAAGTGGATGACAGAGGATGAGATGGTTGGATGGCATCACTAACTCTATGCACATGAGTTTGAGGAAACTCCAGGAATTGGTGATGGACAGGGAAGTCTGGTGTGCTGCAGTCCGTAGGTTGCATGACTGAAGACATGCAGAGTCAGACATGACTGTGAGGCTGAACTGAATTTGGTCCATATCTTAGCTGATGTTCATTTCATTCCTTCCACTAACAACTATTTTTTTTAATTAATTTTATTTTATTTTTAAACTTTACAATATTGTATTAGTTTTGCCCAACATCGAAATGAATCCACCACAAGTATTCCCGTGCTCCCCATCCTGAACCCTCCTCCCTCCTCTCTCCCCATACCCTCCCTCTGGGCCGTCCCAGTGCACCAGCCCCAAGCATCCAGCATCGTGCATCGAACCTGGACTGGCGACTCGTCTCATACATGATATTACACATGTTTCAATGCCATTCTCCACTAACAACTATTTTTTGAGCATTTATTTACTCTAAGTCAACTGCTGTGCTGTTGGCTGGGGATGGGGGAGGTAGAGGTGAGACAGGTATGAGCTTGAATCTCACCCAGTTTGTACCCTAAGGGTGAGACAGATAATAAATATGCAAAGAAACCCAATACTTGCAGATGGCGATGGGTGTTGCCAAGGAAAGAAATGGGGTGTGTGATAGAGCACACCTGGATAGGGTGCTGCTAAGTCACTTCAGTCGTGTCCGACTCTGTGCGACCCTATAGACGGCAGCCCACCAGGCTCCCCCGTCCCTGGGATTCTCCAGGCAAGAACTCTGGAGTGGGTTGCCATTTCCTTCTCCAATGCATGAAAGGGAAAAGTGAAAGTGAAGTCACTCAGTCGTGTCCGACTCTTAGCGACCCCATGGACTGCAGCCTACCAGGCTCCTCAGTCCATGGGATTTTCCAGGCAAGAGTACTGGAGTGGGGTGCCATTGCCTTCTCTGATACTGGCCTGCTTTTTCGAGGAGGGAGGTCAGGGAAAACCTCTCAAAAGAATTGAGATGGCCCAAGGAAAACAGGACTAGGGTGAGACAAAAGAGGTGCCTAGCTGCCCTGATTTAAGGAGGCACTTACTTGCAGGCCTGTGCCAAGTGCAGGGTTGCATTTGGACAGTCTCAAGAGTGAGTACCTCCTTAAATTCAGCACCAGAGGCACTCCACTCTTTACCTTAGTCCCAACTCTAATGGGAGCAAAGTTACGAAAGGCATTCCAGGGAGAGGCAACATCAAGTACAAAAACAAATAAGCAAAAAAAAACCCAAAAAAACCAAAAAAACAAAAAACCAACTCTGGGACTGGAGAGGCTCAGTGTGTTTCAGGAACAGAAATGGTCTCTGTGTTCGGAGTGGAATTAAAAAGTGCTAATGGAACCAGAGAAGCTGAACCACCAAAAGAAGTGAGAAAAAATTTAAAGTTTTGAGCATTGATCATATTTGATGTATATGTATTTTTAAGTATCCATGTAGTCATCATGGGAAAACTGAGCTTTTAAGTCTTTCTTTCCCAGTGGTTTAGAATTTTTATAACCAACGTATATTGGGAGGTAAGGTGGAGGGTGGAGTCCCAAATAGCGTTTTCAGTTCTTAGGTGCTCAAAAATGGTGTTTCTCAGTCATGTGTGCATATTAGAATCCTCTGGGGAAGTCTAAAAAATATTAATGCCTGAGTCTACATTTAGAGATTCTGATTTTTTAAACTGGGGTACAGCCTAGGTGAGAGGATTTTACTATGAAGAAATTTAGAACCATTATTAGGATCCTGTTCACGGGTATGAGCAGCCCTGGGATATTTACAATGCAGGATAAGCCAGTTTTTACAGGCTCTTAGTAATGATGAGTCTAGATTTTATCTAGAGAATGGGAAGCCATTGATGTGTTTCAACCAGGATGGTCACATGATCTGATCTTTATTTGAAGAAAATAACTTTGCAGTGTCGCATATCTTCTTAGGATAGACTCCTAGGAGAGGAATCTCCTAGGAGGAAAGGGAATTCATTTTAAGTCTTTGGATACACACTCTTAAATTGCTTTCCAGGAAGTTGCTGCTAAATGACACTCACTCACCTTCTGCGTCCTTAAACCTCCTCTGTATCAACACTGTTTTTGAGGGTTAATCATTTCTATGTAAACAGTAGGGGAAAAAACGATAAATAAAAAGCAATTGTTTGAGCAATTGGGAACAACCCCTGCCAGCTACTTTTTTTTTTTTCTCATTCTTCACTGGTCATATATTATCCAAATAGCCATGTGCTTCAGTGAAGTGGAGGATATGATTTTTAGCTAACATTTTTTGATTGCTTACCAAGTGGCAGGCACTGTGAAAAGCACTTTACATGCAAGATTGCTATTAGCCCTCTCAACATCCTGAAGAGGTCAGTCCTAATATTATCATCTATATTTTACAGATGAGAACCTGGGGCACTCAGCCTCCCCTCCTCCCCCGCCCCCCCCCCCCACCCCAGCCCAAGCTTTTACAGAGTTGGAATTTGATCCCAGAGCCCTTCCTTGAATTACTCTGCTGGTGTTCTGTAATTTGAAAAGGTTAGAGGACTCCCGAAATTTTTCTCAGGGTTCTAAGGTACTGATTAGTCTTTTGGAAATCCTTTTGGAATTTGAACAACTGACATAATATGGTCACTGAACCACTGTTGCAATCAACTGTTGAAGGAAATCAACATGATTAATTGGCTACATTAGCCATTTGCTCACGGGTCTGAGAGTCCCATAGAGGAGGAGGGCAGGAACTCACCTGGAGCACAAAAAGAAAACAATCTGAGGAAAACACGTACAAGGAAGCCTCAAAATTTAGAATTAAGAAAAGGCTTTGGGCGAGGGGGCTTTTTTAGTCAGATTGTGAGACAGGCTTGCAGGATGTTGGAGAGAGGGAAGACTGAGCAAACATAGCAATTTTGCTGCTGCTGCTACTGCTGCTGCTAAGTCGCTTCAGTCGTGTCCGACTCTGTGCGACCCTATAGACGGCAGCCCACCAGGCTCCCCCGTCCCTGGGATTCTCCAGGCAAGAACACTGGAATGGGTTGCTATTTCCTTCTCCAATGCATGAAAGTGAAAAGTGAAAGGGAAGTCGCTCAGTGGTGTCCGACTCTTAGCGACCCCATGGACTGCAGCCTACCAGGCTCCTCCGTCCATGGGATTTTCCAGGCAAGAGTACTGGAGTGGGGTGCCATTGCCTTCTCCGATAGCAATTTTAGCTATTTCTAATAATATTGAATAGATTATCTCTCTGACCCCTACTTCCAGAATTTCTTGGACGGGGGTTGAGTAGGGCCCGCTTTTACAACAGTGGGATCGTTCCTCAAGTAAGTATGGGGGAACCCAGGGCAAATTTCCAGATGTATTTCTTTTCACACAGGTATTTTATTTAGAAAACAACAACAACAACATTTTTTTTTACGCATGTGGGTGACCATACTTAGGTCTGACCTAGTGGGAATTTCTGGGTTGAGTCAAACAGCCCCAGTTCAGAGGAGTTTCTTTTTTCCTGGATGGGTGGAGTGGGGGCGGGGGTGAGAAAGTGCATTTGAAAATCTAACTTTCCATCCTCTACAACTGGCAGGATCGTACCTTTATGAGGGATTGGTGGGCATAAGGAAGGAGCGGAAAGAGGATGAGTAACATCTCATAATCTCAACTTTGTTTGGTAGCCATTTTTAATCACACAAGCGATATATAGACTTTCGTCTTGTAACATAGACTAGGTTAAGACCCTCTGTGCAGAGAGGGGTAAGATCCATTTGAATAACCTCCCCAAATGTAACTCCTGTTACCTGTCTGATGTGCACCTTGCTGAAATTTTATTGTACATGGCATTCGCATTACGTATCAAATGATTTACTGAAGGCTTTCGGAGGACTGTCGCAATGGGGGAGAGAGTGCTTAGGCTGTCCACCACCCCCACCACTCTCCAGTCTCTTTTTGGTGGGGAAAGTGGGCAAGTGTTACCGTGAGAAGATAGGGAATATTTCACGTTTCAGGGGATCGGGGTTGGTGCTCGTTAGTAATTAGCTTTTCCTACTTTTTTTTTTCTTGCAATGAGAAGAAATGGTCAGGGTGTCATGACTCTATGGGCACATTTCAGGTAGAGGCAGGGTAGGTGGAGATCAACCCGTTTTAAAAAAATTTGCACTTTTTACCGTAGAAGGTGAGGAACGTGGACACACGTGAACCCTCAAGGCACGTGTGTGTGTGCGTGTGCGTGCACGCGCGCCCCCTAGCTCCCCCCACCCCCTCAAGGGCACCGCAGGTTCTTGACTGGTGG
Source organism: Bos grunniens (assembly GCF_055505025.1). NCBI lineage: Eukaryota > Metazoa > Chordata > Mammalia > Artiodactyla > Bovidae > Bos > Bos grunniens. The sequence continues at coordinate 26,242,563 of NC_141189.1, forward strand.
CCGGTTTACACCTGACTGCCTGGTCCTCAGGGGTGTCAGGTGCTTTCCCGGGCGTAAGTGGGAGGGTGTGTGTGTGGGGGTGGTGGCGGAGATCCCCTCTCCCGTGATCCCCCGCGGCGGGGCTGGACTTCGGCGCGGTCCGCGGAGAGCTGCAACTAGCGCAGGAAGCCGGAGGACAGTCGGCTCGCCCCGCCGGCCCCGCCCCAGGCCCCGCCCTTCTGATCTGACCCCGCCCCTCTGCCCTGGCTTGGCGGGCGCCGGCACCGCCCCTCTCTCCCAGCATGCCTTGCGGCAGCGGCGGCGCGGCGGGCGGAGCCGGGAGGCGGGGAAGCAGTGGCTTGTGTGAACGTGGGGCGCCGTCGCCACCGCCTCCTGCTCGCTGTCCTCCTCCTCCTCCTGGGCCCGGGCGTCGCGGGCCGCAGACGGCCCTGGAAGAGAAGTCGCCTCCCCTTCCTCCGCCTCCCTCGCGCAGCGGCACTCCCGCCTCCTCGTCCTGCGCTGCGGGCTCAGGCGGAACCCGGAACGGCCGTCCGCCTCCCCCGCCCTCCGCCGCCTCCTCCTCCTGCTGGTGCTCGGCTTCCTCCTCAGCCCCGGGCCGGAGCGGAGTGTCGGCGGCGGCCGGTTCGGGCGGCGACTCGCGCTTCTTCGGGCGGCGGCGCTTGGCCATGTCGTGTCGGGGAAGGTAATGAGCCGCAGAGCCCCGGGGTCTCGGCTGAGCAGCGGCGGCGGCGGCACCAAGTACCCGCGGAGCTGGAATGACTGGCAACCCAGGTAGGTGAGCCGGCGCCCAGCCCGCCGCCGCGACCCCGGGCCCCGCCTCGGGCGGGCCGAGGCCTAGGACCGCTGGGGTGGGAGGCGCGGCCTAGGCTCTCCACACCCCCCCCGCCCCCCCACTGAAAACCGGGCGCGGCTTCCTGGGTCCCCTCCCGCCCCGGCCGGGGGAGGAAGGCCGCTGGGAGGCGAGGCCTAAATGCCTCCCCTTTCCCTGCGCTTGAGTTCGGGGGCAGGAGTCGAGAACCCGGTGCTCTGGGAGAAGGCACTGGCCTAGGAATTGGGTTCAGGAGGGTGAAGGAAGGGGGACCAGGTTGTGGGGGTGGGTTGACTTACCACCTTTCCCTCAAGTTGGGCGTTGAGTTTGAGGGATCTTGAGAGCATTGGACCCTGTTTATCCATTAACTTCCCTGATCCCTCACCCTCTCAGCCCCCACGTGAAAGATTTTTCCTTAACAGCGATCTCTATTGTGACCCACCCCCCCCCCCCCACGTGTTAATCTTAAAATAAAAAAAAAAAAAACACCCACCACTCCCGAGTCTTTACTCTGACAACAGGGTTAGTTGTGAGACGAGATTGTGACTGTGTTAATGGGGACCGACCGACCCTGGTGCTGAAGAGTGAAGTGCAGGGGCAGTTACTTGGGCGGAGAGCAGTTTCTACCTGGACACTTGAGCGGACACTCGTTTGGAGGAGTAGAGAATTTGTTTTGATTTTAGAAAGGTTTGGGGCCTAGCTGGAAGTGGATATTTGGAAAATCGACTGTGTTTTGTTTTTTCCCTGTTTCTTTTTGGCCTCCCCACGCTGGTTGCAGGATCTCAGCTGCCCTACTAGGCATCGAACCTGGGCCTGGGTAGTGAAAGCCGGGAATCCTTACCACGGAACTCCTTAAGGAGCATTGACTTTAAAAAAATTAATTTTCATGTCTTTCTGATTAATCATGGAGCAGTTGTACCTTATTTAGGACTGATTTATTCTTACCTCTCTTACTGAATAAGTGCTTGTAATAGACTTTTGGAAGTTCGCCCAGTGCCTAGAAGAACTCCCTAAACGTATGTAATATTTTAGGGTTAGTTGATTCATTGTGCTCTCATACTTTGACGCACACATGTATTATGATTACCCAGGAACTCGGCAGATAAATGTTAGACACACACGTTGTTGGGATGACTTTTGCTTCTTAATGGTATGTGTAATTCCAGCAGTGTTTGGAAATTAGTAAGATGTTAGAATGTAACACTTAAGACTTGATAGAAAAATAAAAATAATCTTTTGGCTAATGAGTGGTACGCATCTTATTCTGTTTAATATGCCTTTCCAAATCCAGTGTCTGTTGAGAACAGGTGACTTTAAAAGTTAATACTTGAGCCTAGAATTGAGATGTTAAGTAGTTAAAGTTTGGAAAGCATAGTTTTACTCTTTAGGGTTTGTGCATGCTTCACATAAAATCAGTTAACTAGTTTGGTATTTAAAAAAAAAAATCTGTAATTGACATTCTTAGTTGTTTTATATGCTTGTTGTAATGTGTAGATTTATTTTTTTTCACCTATTGACTACGTGATAAGTGAGTATGATTTGACATTTGAGAGGTCTTTGACGGATCTTCCATTATTTTCCAGTACTGTGGTCAGCATATGTAAAAGAATGTACATGGTATCCCCTTAGAGGACCAAAGTGCCCTTCACAAATACTCCTAGAGTTTCTGGAAAAGAATAAATTGTAGATTGTGGCTCTGAATAAATGCAGTAGCATAGTTGCAGCTATGGGTTGAGATCACCTGGCTTCATTCAACTGATATGAAGCAGGGTGGCTTATATAGTTCTGAAATATATACATGGGTTATTAATTTTATTCCTATTTTCTTCTTTTAAATACTTTATTTCTTGGCTGTATGTCAGGTAGGCTGTGTATTCTTTGAAGCTGTGCTCTGTTACAAAGTCTCAGAACTTACTGCCTAGGTTACAGTTGATTCTTATTTAGTCCCCACTCCTTTGCGACCCCAGGGACTGTGTCCATGCCAGGCTATTCTGTCTGTTGGATTTCCCAGGCAAGAATACTAGGGTGGGATGTCATTTCCTTCTCCAAGGGATCTTCCTGACCCAGGGAACAAACCCCTGTCTCCTGTATTGGTGGGTGGATTTTTTTTTTTTTTTTTTTTTTTTACCACTGAGACACCTTGACAGCCCATGAGTTGATTAGGATGTTGGAAATACTTTTTCAGAGGAGAGAACAGAAAAGTACTGACAATGTACCTTAGCAAAACTTGATTTCTTTGCACGGTTACCTAGTTGTTTTGTTAAATAGCCAATAAAAAAAACTCAGGTGTTTGCCAAGTCATAAATTTTCATGAGTTAAATTTGAGGTTGCTGTTATTCTGTTCCCTCTTCACTTTAGAAGGTGAAAGACTCCAGTTAACCGAGAGAATGGAGGTCAATTTTCCCCCTTGTTTAAATGGGGGTTCGTTTCTCTCAGCACCTTCAAATGCAAGCAGATTCCTTATGGTTCATCAGAATCATTTTGGTTTTAAAAAATTATTTGCCTTTCTGTGCCAGTCCTCTTATTATTTTGGTTCTCTTTCCCTTAATTTAGACTTTTTAAAAAGCAGGATTTTAAAAAGGTGACTTTTGGTTGGTTTCTTTTCAGTGTTCGTCAGTCTGGAAACTGTTCAGTTAGTGATGGCCACACATGATACTTCATACATGTTGACAGGAAGTGTTCCAGGTGGCTGAGTAGACTTGTGTCATGTGGCAACAGAGCAAGCCCACCTTTGCTAAAAGCATACATCTTAGCAGAAAGCATTTTTATAGCTGTGTCTTATAGGGTTCATTTACTGTACTGTTCTTTAACAGTTAAGAATGATTAGGCAAATGGGTGGTCTTATTGCCACTGACCAGTCTCTCCTTTTCTTGACTTTATTTTGGAAAGTAATCTTCTAAGTACACCAGTCAAGATAGAGATCAGAATGATTTGTTTAAAAATTAAGTGTATATAGGACTTTTCTTGCGGTTCAGTGGTTAAGACTCTGGGCTTCCACTGCAGGGAGCATGGATTCCATCTCTGGTCAGGGAACTAAGATCCTGTATATCTTGCGGTACAGCCAAGAAAAAAAAAAATTCAGTGTATAATTACATTGTTCATTTTAATACTCCAGATGACAAGATTAATTTGACATTGGAGTGAAATACAGAGTAGTTCAACAAACAAGAGGAAGCGTTCAGGTCAACCCAAAACATATAATTTTACTTCCACACTCGGGAGTCTTAAGACTTTATTTAACAGACATATATTGGTGTCTTACTGTGCTCAAACTTAAGATCTTTCTACAATTCTAAAAAGATGAAACTGTATATTAAAAACAGCTTCCACTTTTGGTAAAATGTAGACAGATTGAAGTTCTCACAGTACAAATCCCTTCATTCTCTATTGTCACAGACCAGAAGATAGGGAAGAGGCCTGTGAAAATGGAAAAGCCAGAAACTAGTATGTCTGGCATTGTGAGAAGCTGGATTTTTGAAACTAGAGTTGTCTGTTTCAGCCTTTTATGAACCTGTACTGTTGGATATCCATAGATGCACGATAGACTGAAGTACATTTTACAACTATAAATAGAGCTTTAGTTGGACAGAATTTAAAGATTGCCAGTTCAGTACCACATTTTTTTCAAGGACATTAAGGAGCTTCAGAGATTATGTATGGGTGTTTAATTTAGGGGAAAAGTTTATTTTTTAATTATAGAATAAAATATATTCCTTATGAAATAATTGTGTCTTTAAACTGAACCCTTCTCCCTCTTCTTTTTTGGTCCTTTTTTAAGATGGGAGTATAATTGAAGGGTTTTTTTTAAATATTAAGAGACAGAGACTGAAATATTCTAATTCCATGAAAATATTCTGCTTCAGAAAATAGAGATGCTGTAGGGATTTTTATAACTAATAGAGCCACTGTCGTTAAGGAGGTTGTTGGTTGGTATGGGAGATAAGAAAGGGCTTTGTAAAAGGTAGAGCATTATATGGATATTAATTGTGATACAATTCTTGATATAATTCTTTTTACATGTGATTTACAGTTTAAAACCTGGAGAGTCAGAGGAGGGAAAGCTATACATACAGTTGAGTGGGGGATGGCGGGGCCATGAAATTCATCTGTTCTATTTTGACAGTAAATTTGGAGGGGATCTCAAAAATAGAAGGAGGTAGATAATGGCAAAATACAGGCTGTCTTTGGTAGGAAAAAAAAAAAAAGATTCCCAGATTGGTTAGAAGGATGGGGTATTTGTGAAATGTGATACAAATAAGAAGTGAAGCTTAAGAGCTGGAGTGGGGCTGTATTGTGGCTCTTGAATCATATTGGAAATGTGTTTGGAAAGACTTTAGGGAGCCATTGAAGTTTTACCAGCATGGAAGTGGCATAATTGAGGATTGTTGGTGTGTGTGTGTGTGTGATTGTGTGTATGTAAGTGTAACCCCAGTAGGAGGCAGTTGAACACTAGACAGAGACTGTTAAGGACCTGAATACTCTGTTTATAATTCATGGTTTAAATTCAGACAAAGGTATTCAGCTCAGTATATGGAAATTTCAAAAGCAAAAGCCCCTCATTTGTTATTTGGTGTTGATTGAGGGTGATCACTAGAGTGATCCTTAAACCTGTTCACAATTCAGTTCAGGTTAGGGCAGTTACATTATATGGAATGATCATATATATAAAATGGAGTGTTGATGTTTTTTGTGAACATTGAGTTCTCACAACTTTAAAATTTAGGCTTTCCTGCCTTCATTGCTTGGTACTTGCTTATTTGCATTTCTTTGCCAATCCTAATAATGAAACCTAAAATAAATCCCTGAGACAGTTTTCAGTGGACCTCTCTTTATGGATTCACACAAGCTATCATTTGTTTGGTATCTTTTCATATTGTTTTTTTGGTTACCTGTCTTTGGTTGTCTTAAAGTTTTCTTAAAATCCATTTTATGTTGGGGACTACAAAGTAAAACATACTCTCTCTTGTATAGAGGTCTAACAGTGAAGACTGCAGACATTTTGTGATTTAACTCCTGTATGAAATACTCCAGCTTGTTAATTTTTTTAATGTAGAGTATAACCTCTTAAATTTTTATGGAGATATTTGTGTTTTTCTTGGTTTTTAAAAAATTGAGGTATGATTGACGTACAGCATATTAGTTTCAGGTGTGTGTACATTTAAAAAATACATTTATTTATTTGGCTGCCTTGGGTCTTAGTTGTGGCATGCAGGATCTTCCTTGCATCATGTGTAATCTTTCATTGTGGCACGTGGATTGTCTACTTGTAGCTCATGGGCTCAGTATTTGCAGGGTATGGGGTCTCTAGTTGTGGCGTGTTGGCTTGGTTACTCTGTGGCACCTGGGGTCTTAGTCACCTGTATTGTAAGGCAGAGTCTTAACCACTGGACCATGTATGTTTTTATTATGGGAAGTCCCATGTATGTTTTTATTATGTTATTTCTGCTCCATCTTGTATTAGTTGATTGTACTTTTCCTCTCTTAGTTGAATTCTTTTCTGAGCTTCTTACTTTTTTGAGAAAAAATTTATCCGTGTGTAGATTTGGTGAATTTCACAAATGCATACACCTGTGTAACCATGACCCTGATCAAGATACAGATACACAATGACTTTGCAGCTGGATAACTTCCCTTCCCACTGCACCTTGTCCCACCCTCACCACCAGACCAAACCAGAACAGAACCTTGGCAGACTGTACACGTGGATCTTGCCTTAAAGTTATTATAGAAAGGAAATCTTTGAATATTATCTTGTAATTTATTACCAACTTATGGTTTCTTCAGATTGATAACCTTATCATCTTCAATATATTTCTGTTATTCCTCTTTTGCTATAAACAAACTTGGGATCTCTGAAGAGCTTTGTGAAAGTAGTTTCAGATGGATCTACTGTTAACCTTTTCAGGCATTTGAGTCCTGGACACACAGGAGCTCTTCTGAGTTTGTTGGCTAAACATAATTCCTGTGAGGTACAGGTTCACAGACCTCTCTGTGGCAAATTGCACCTACTGTTTCTCGTGCTGTCTCTAATGTAAGCATTGTGCTTCCTTTAAGATCCTTACCCTGCCTCTGCCCTCTGTACTCCTTCTTTCCAAATCTTGCTACAGATCTACAGTGAAAGCTAACTGTGCTAGGCACTTCAATCTTTTTTTTGTTGTTCCCCCAACTAGTTAAATCCCCGAGGGCTGAGTGTGAGTTATTTTCTCTGCTGCTTCTGTGTACTTGCCCCAAAGCACTCCCCAGACTAATTTCTGCCTTATTTAGGGCCTTTGAATATCCTGTTCTTGCGTGTAGCTACCGCATAGATTGCTCTTCTCAGAGTGCCTGACCTGGGTGTTTTCATGCTGTTTCAGCCTAATTGCCACCCCCTCAGTGAGAAGCAGCAGCCTTCTCTAATAACTTCTCTAATAATACTCACTGTATGAGTTTTTTGTGTATCTTGTCCATAATGGTTTTCCCTCTGTATCCCTCCTTCCCTACTAATGCATCAATAAATAGTAAAGGCTCTAAATCTGAGTGTTCTTTCTCATCTAAATATGTGAAAATGGAATTCTGCAAGTTTATTTTTGTGTTCAGAGTTTTACTTCAGGGCTTAGAACACTGTTACTGTAGGAGACATTTTGAGGGAAACTGTTCCTTATACAGTGGCCTGGTTAGCCTGAGGCAGCAACTTCATTAAGTTGATTGAACAAGTTCAAAGGGACAGTGTTCTAGTGGGCTCAGGTGGCCAGATCAGACTAGGGCCATGGAGTTTTATCCATCTTGAAGAAATACTTTGCTCACATATTTATTTATTAAAAAAATATGTTTATTCAGTCGGTTGTCCTGGATCTTAGTTGTTGCATGTGGAATCTAGTACCCCAATCAGGGGTTGAACACGGGGCTTCTGCATTGGGAGTGTATAGCCATAGCCACTGGACCGCCAGGGAAGTCTCTTCTCACGTATTTCAAGTTAGTTTACACACTGACAGTTAGTTTACACACTGACAGTTTATCCCATATCTGTTTATACATTATTTAAGTAGTCTAATCACGAAAAAGTTAAGCACTGGATTGAGCCTCTTTTGGCCTTCCATTAGAAGGCCTGAGAAAACAAACCTCTTGCCAGTTGTATGCCTACTGATTGGGGAATGACTGAAACCCCAAATTCCAAGATCAACAAGTTTCTTTCATAGTAATCTTCACACCTTTTGAAAAAAGGAGATTGTATCCCTATTAGAAATCATTCCTTTGGAAGTTAATGTTGCTATTGATAGTATGTCTGAAATCTCCTGTTTATTATGTAAAAACCTTTTACAGACTTTCTGTGTTTATTAAAATCTTTTTCAAAAGAGGAGTTTCCAGGAAATTTCCTGGCGGTTCAGCAGTTATGGCTCAGCTCTTTCACAGTTGGGGCTTGGATTCGATCACTGGTAGGGGAACTAAGATCCCACAAGCCTGGAGGCCCTCCCCCCCCAAAAAAAGGAGTTTCTGATATCAGAATTGTAATTTGCTTTTTGGTATGGAGTTTCCTAAATTATGCTGTATCTTTAAAAATTAGGAAAGGCATTACTTTTTTTTCCTTTACCTTTTTTAATCAATAAAGAACCTTGACAGTGCTCTTATAGGTCCACGAGAAAGTTATTGTAGGCTCTGCAGTGGCTGAATTATATGTATATTTACAAAGATTAAAAAAAATGTTAAGCTTAGTATTTAGTATATATTTATTTTTGGGTACTATCTATATTAATACCTTCCTGCAGAGTAGTCAAGAGGCTTCAATAGTAAGCGTGTCTTGGTCTATATAGTGATATATTTTAGTTTTTCCTCCATATTTGACAGCAGTGACAACTATTTTATTTTTTTTTACTGCTGAAGTTCTTTGAATTAAAAAACTTCCCTCTTATTTAAATTTAATTGAAAAATTTTCTTTTTAGTATTTTAATCTGATTTTAAAAGATGTGTGTATATTATGTGTGTGTGATTGGAATTTTAATTTTCAACTTGTAATATTTAGTTCTTTGGAACATCTCATGACTCTTGCTATTTCTGTTTCTTGAAGGTCTTCGTAGTTTATATTCCTGATAACATGAGACCTGGAATCCTTGTCTAAATTATATCACTTTATTTCTAGTCTCTTTGCTTTGATTCTAATGCTGAAAATTCAGACTCATTGCCCTAATGACAGAGTGTATGTTGACTTCTTGGGATTTGTCAGAAATTAAGCAGAAAAATCTATTAATTTGAGGAAAGATGTCAGACTTTTTTCTGTCCTCTGTATAATGGGACTCTCTTCTGATTAGATGACTAAAAAGATTCAAAGATGATTACCAGTATCACACAGTATGGTAAAGATTAATTAATACATATTTAATCGGAAAGCACATCCTGGATTTTCTTTTCTAAAAAGATTGATTTTCTTGCTGTCCTTCTATTCTTTTGGTAAATGTAAAGAAAAATGAAAATGGTTTCCCAAAAGTAAGGTAATGAAACTTGGGATTTAGTGCCTGGTTTATAGAGAAATCTACCTTGAGGCACTGTTTGTGTTGTTTTTGTAGGACTTGAGTTAGACTTTTGACTGTTAGAAATGATTAATTGTCCTTATTTGAAATATTGAGATCATTTTAATATATGGTATCTTGTTTCTTTTTTTGAAAATACTGGAATTAAAGATAAATTTGTGTTTAATAAAGATTGTATCTTTTTATTTAGTTAAAGTGGCCTATCTTGCATAGCTTCTATAATGCTAGTATTCCCTGTGTTTTTATTGTAATGTTATTGAAGATATAAAACTTATACTACAGTGTTCTTCTCCCCCATCTTTTAGTCTATTTAAAAATCCACTTGTTAGTACAGTTACACTGGAGGAGTTAAAAATAGAACGAGAGTGTTTTAGATTCTTCTCTAAGATATATTTGCTTTTAAGAATGTGTGCATTTTTAGTTTTTTTTCTTTACAAATATTTGTCTTGAGAGGCTGGTGTCATGAAAACAGCAGTGTACTAAGCATGAGAAGATAGAGGTCTTTTGTACTGACGTTACCAGCTGTCCCTCAGGAGGTAATTCTTGCTTTTCCTAACATAATGGGGTTGTGTGGGTTAAAGATAAAGTTTGGGAAATTACTTTCAAAACTATCAAGTGCTGTACAAATGATACTTATGTTGCCACATCTGAATCAAATTAGGAATTTTAAAGAAAGTCCCTCTTTTATCTCTTCCTCAAAGAGTTTTAGAATTGACTACGCACATGTACCTAGACTCAAGTTCAAATTTCATTTTTCTCTTCTAATACTCTAAGTACCACAATGTGTATATATGTGTGTAGTTACTTATAAAAATTTCATAAAGGACATTTATGTCAAGTCTCACAGAGGATATATGACTGGAAGCTCATATAATTGTTAAATTTGTTGTTTTTCTCTATATCTTATAAGTCACACTCTTAGAATTTGATACCAGTTGAAATTGTGGGCCAGCAAAAATAATCTAATCTTGATGACCGCATTTATTGTAGAGAAGGTGCAGTGGAATTAAATACAGACGGGGTGGGTTAAAAGGTAGTTTGTACCTTGCTTAACTTTGATTATACAGTTGGAATTTAAGAACTAATTCTTACAAGAACATCAGTTGAATGCTGCATTGTGTTTCTCCCCTATTGTAGTATGCATGTATCTTTGATTTAAAGGGATTGGGGGAATCCTGAAAAGGGTTGACTCTGCCAGTGTAATAGTTTGAAGTATGTAAAAAAAAAAAAGGACCATATATATCATCTAAACAGATATGAATTAATGAAATTTTGTATCATTATATAATGTATATACTGTATTAAGCTATCATGAAATTTTGGTACTGTTTTAAATTATGGCACTATAAATTTCTCAGAATGGGTCAATGCTCTCTCCTAAGGAACTTCATATCTAAAAACTGATTTTTTTCTATCGTTGTAAGGTTTTTATTTTATACCACTTAAATCAATCTGATACCTGTGTGTTTAGTGTAAAATGTACTAGAAGAAAAAGATAGGGTTTGTATAGGCTTTTTGAGTTTGTATGGGCCTTTTGAGTTTAAAGTGGCTTAAGTGATGATTTTGAACTGTTTCATAGCTTTCTCAAACTTATGGCTACTTTAGATACCTCAGTGTATTTCTGGCTCCTGCTGAGCACAGTGGGAGCAGTGTTTCCTGGCTCTTGATTACTGCTTACTAGTATGTTTCAGTAACTACCCCAAACTGACTTCATTTAATAAATATTTTTACAGTTGAAAGAATAATGTGGTTTTTGTGAAAAGTATCTTCATTTTCCAATTATTTGATTTAGGAGTCCATGTTTTTTGAGATATATCTATGAGACCTTATTTGTTTATGTTTAAGTAGGGGAGGATACTTAAACATAAACTTAACACTCCAGCATTCAAAAAACTATGTAGGGAGGATACTTACACATAAACTTAAAACTCAGCATTCAAAACACTTAAGATTATGGCATCCAGTCCCATCACTTCATGGCAAATAAATGGGGAAACAGTGGAAACAGTGGCAGACTTAATTTTCCTGGGCTCCAGAATCACTGCAGATGGTGATTGCAGCCATGAAATTAAAAGACACTAGCTCCTTGGACGGAGAAGGCAATGGCAACCAACTCCAGTGTTCTTGCCTGGAGCATCCCAGGGATGGGGGAGCCTGGTGGGCTGCTGTCTGTGGGGTCACAGAGTCGGACACGACTGAAGCGACTTAGCAGCAGCAGTAGCAACTCCTTGGAAGAAAAGCTAGACAGCTTGGAAGACAAACCTAGATAGCATATTACAAAGCAGAGACTTTACCGACAAAGGTCCATCTAGTCAGAGCTATGGTTTTTTCAGTAGTCACGTGTGGGTGTGAGAGTTGGACCATAAAGAAGGCTGAGCGCTGAAGAATTGATGCTTTTAAACTGTGGTGTTGGAGAAGATTCTTGAGAGTCCCCTGGACTGCAAGGAGATCAAACCAATCAATCCTAAAGGAAATCAGTCCTGAATATTCGTTGGAAGGACTGATACTGAAGCTCTAATACTTTGGCCACCTGATTGGAAGAGCTGACTCATTGGAAAAGACCCTGATGCTGGAAAGACTGAAGGCAGGAGAAAGGGATGACAGAGGACGAGATGGTTGGATGGCATCACTGACTCAATGGACATGAGTTTGAGTAAGCTCTGGGGGATGGTAAAGGACAGGGAAGCCTGGCATGCTGCAGTCCATGGGGTCACAAAGAGTCGGACACGACTGAGCGACTGAACAACAAAGGAGAGGATGTGGCTGTTTCAGGAACACTCTGAAAAAGAAGTTCCAGTGTTTAGGTAGGAGGGTTTACCATACATATTTTATCACTGATTACAGGTAGTATGTTTCTTCACCAATTTGGTGTTACTAGTGTATTTCCTACCCCAGGATGCCTAAGACTATAGGTCCTGGAGGAGTTACTGGAGATGTTGAAAGGAATCAGGGTCCATTTAAAAATCCAGTTGCTGTCTTAGTATAGTTGTGTTGGTAAAGTTAAAAGTAAAACCAAGAAGTTTAGGTTTCTCTTAGGTGTATTTATTTTTTAAGAGGGTTGGAGTGGGGGGTCACGTGTTTAATTTGAGAGTACGCTAAAGATATTTCTGGTAATATCTCTGTTGAAAATCATGTGTGGAATATGAAACTCAGTGTCTTTTCCATGCTTGCCACTATATTTGAGATATGTGATGCATGTTAAGAGGTGCATGTTAGAATATTGCTCTCTTGTTGCCCAAATCCTTGACTGTGTCCAGGACTTGTAGGGTATACCATACCATTACGGCAATAGAGCCTAACTCGATCATTGTTTTCTTTAAAAATACCTTTGTCGAATTGCATAATATTTATGTTTTCTTATAAGCAGAGACATTACTTTGCCAACAAAAGTCTGTCTAGTCAAGGCTATGGTTTTTTCAGTAGTCATATATGGATGTGAGAGTTGGACTGTGAAGAAAGCTGAGTGCCGAAGAATTGATGCTTTTGAACTGTGGTGTTGGAGAAGACTCTTGAGAGTCCCTTGGACTGCCAGGAGATCCACCTAGTCCATCCTAAAGGAGATCAGTCCTGAATATTCATTGGAGGGACTGATGTTGAAGCTGAAACTCCAATACTTTGGCCACCTCATGTGAAGTACTGACTCATTGGAAAAGACCCTGGTGCTGGGAAAGATTAAAGGCAGGAGGAGAAGGGGACAACAGAGGATGAGGTGGTTGGATGGCATCACTGACTCAATGGACAGGAGTTTGAGTAAACTCTGGAAGTTGGTGATGGACAGGGAAGCCTGGTGTGCTGCAGTCCATGGGGTTGCAAATAGTTGGATACAACTGAGCGACTGAACTGAACTATGTTTTCTTAATGTGTTATGAGTGATTTTTGACAACCACATCATTTTTCTTGACCTGTAAAAAAAAAAAAAGTGATGATTTGTTTATACTTTGCTCACCCCTCCCCCAACATCAGTTCTCAGGACTTTTTAAGATGGTTTCACACATTTCTTATAAAACACTCTGCCTTTTCATGGATTAGAGTCCCAATCTGGTTTCAAGACTTTTCCTTTTAGGATTCCTTTAGTGTTTATCTCTTGGTGGTGGTGTAGTCGCTTAGTCATGTCCGACTCTTGCGACCCCATGGACTGTAGCCTGCCAGGCTCCTCTGTCCATAGGAATTCTCCAGGCAAGAATGCTGGAGTGGGCTGCCATTTCCTTCTCCTTAATCTTCTCTATCCTCAGGGGTAGAGGATGAGATGGCTGGATGGCATCACTGACTCGATGGACATGAGTCTGAGTGAACTCCAGGAGTTGGTGATGGACAGGGAGGCCTGGCGTGCTGCGATTCATGGGGTTGCAAAGAGTCGGACACGACTGAGTGACTGATCTCTGATCTCTATGTTTGGCATTTAGTTGAAGAGTTTGGGTGGGGATGAGGGGGTGGGACATGTTTCTTTGTAGACTTTCAGTCTTTTTGTCCTATTCTACTAGGGAGGTCATAGAGTAAGAGATTTCCTTTCAATCTTGGCAATTTCCCAGGCTGAATGGGATGTTTCTAAAGTACTTCCAGGACTTGCTGACAAAAGAGGAAGATAAGCAATGCAAAAATGGTAGCTGAGGCAGGGTTTTATTTAAGGCTGTAAACCAACTTGTGTTAAAAATAAACTTGAGAGTAAGTCAAATTCATGTGCTTTAGATTTGGGAGCCTTCAGGTGAACAATTATTTAGCATTAACAAAATTTTTTTGTTAAATACTGAGAATTGATTTCATATTTGTATAGAAGATTAAAAGCATACCAGATTTTATAGCTATCAGTATTCTTAATGCCTAGTAAGATATGAATTTATGCCAGATGAAGTACATAATACTTAACATACATAAAATGTATCAGAAGTGGATTGCCTGCCTCTCTCTCAAGCAGTGCTTTTTCTGATTTTGCTCGCCATAGTGCTTTGATGCTTGTGTCAAAAATTGATGCTTTTGAACTGTGGTGTTGGAGAAGACTCTTGAGAGTCTCTTGGACTGCAAGGAGATCAAACCAGTCAATCCTAAAGGAAATCAGTCCTGAGTATTCATTGGAAGGACTGATGGTGAAGCTGAAACTCCAGTACTTTGGCCACCTGATGAGAACTGACTCATTGGAAAAGACCCTGGTGCTGGGAAAGATTGAAGGGAGGAGGAGAAGGGAACGTCAGAGGATGAGATGGTTGGATGGCATCACCGACTTGATGGAGATAAATTTGAGCAAGCTCTGAGAGTTGGTGATGGACAGGGAAGCCTGGCACGCTGCAGTCCATGGGGTCACAAAGAGTTGGACACGACTGAGCGACTGAACTGAGTGCTTTGACTCTTTAAAATTTTTTGAAAATGAGTAGGCAATATGAGTAGGTTTCTTTCTGTACCCTGCCTAGGTTAATCCTTCCCAAGCTTAAAATTTAGACACTAAGAGAAGTTTAGTTAGTGCTAAGTACTATCTGCATTCCTCAAAACTCAAAAGAACTCTAGGGCATGTAAATTATATCTCAGTAAGTCAAACATAAAGGAAATAGTGTATTTCTTTACAGTAAAGGTATAAAAATAAGTAAAAGACCATCGGGCTTTCCAGGTGACACAGTGGTAAAGAATCTGGTAAATTCTTTACTGTTTGGTAAATTTAGACACTAACAGTCTTTGATTTCACTGGAGAGTATCCAGTGTTACATTTTTGCTTTTGCATTGAAAATGACTGCTAAATTTGGTAGGCAATGTAAAACATGAAATATCAAATTATTAAAAATCAGTGGCCTTTTGTGTGCTCAGTTGCGTCCGACTTTGTGTGATCCCATGGACTGGAGCCTACCAGGCTCCTCTGTCCATGGAATTTTCCAGTCAAGGATACTAGAGTGGGTTACCATTTCCTCCTCCAGGGGATCTTCCTAACCCAGGGATGAAACCCATATCTCTTTCATCTCCTGCACTGGCAGGTAGATTCTTTACCACTGTGCCACCTGGGGAGCCTGATGGTCTTTTACTTATTTTTATATCTTTACTGTAAAGAAATATGTAAAGAAAATACTGTGAAGAAAAAAAAAATGACCACCTCAGTCAAGCTATCAATAGTTCCATCATCCCCTCCACCCCACACCCCCAAGTTTCCTTGTTCCCTTTTGTAGTCAAGTTCTCCTAGTCCTTGATAACGACTGGTTTTTTCCCCCCCCTATAATTTTGTCTTTTCAAGAATGTTATAAATAAGTTTTGAAAAAATTATGGTAAAATACACATAAAATTTGCCATTTTACAATTCAGTGGTATTAAATACATTCACAGTGTGTGCAGCCGTGACCAACATCTAGTTCCAGAGCTTCTTGTCATCCCAGATTGAAACCCAGTACCAATTAAGCAATCACTCCCAATTTTCCCCTCTTCCCAGCCCCTTGCAAGCACAAATCTACTTTCTTTTTGGATTTGTCTATTCTGGATATGTCATATAAATGGAATCATGTAATATGTAGCCTTTTATGTCAGACCTTTTTGACTTCTGTAACATTTTCAAGGGTCATCCATGTTGTAGTAGGTATGGCTGAGTAATCTTCCATTGTATAGATTTACACATTTTGTTTATCCATTCATTGTTTGATATGCATTTGAGTTTCTGCCTTTTTCTACTGTAAATAGTGTTGTGGTGGACATTGATGTGTAAGTTTTTGTTTGAACATTTTTCAGTTCTTTGGGGCATATACTTGGGAGTCAATTGGAGTCGATTTGCTGAATCATGTGGTATTTCTGTTTAACTTTTTGAGGAAATGCCAAACTGTTTCTGAAGTGGTTTCTAGCATTTTACATTCTCATAAGTAATGTATGAGGGCTCCAAATTTTCCACCTCTCACATCATGAGTTATTTACCATTAACAAATTTTTTGACTCTTCTGATGGGTGCTTTCTCTCTGTGGTTTTGATTTGCATTATCCTCCAGGTGGCGCTAGTGTTAAAAGAACCCACTTGCTAATGCAGGAGACATAAGAGGCTTGGTTTCAGCCCTGCATCAGGAAGATCCCCTGGAGAAGGAAATGGCAACCCACTCCAGTGTTCTTGCCTGGGAAATCTCAAGGACAGAGAAACCTGGTGGTCTGCCGTCCGTAGGGTCGCAGAGTCGGACAGTCGGACAGAATTGAAGCGATTTAGCATGCATTTGCCAGTGAAGTTGAGCAACTTTTCATGTGCTAATTGGCCGTATGTATATCTTTGGAGACATGTATCTATTCAGGTCTTTTGCCCATTTTTAAATTTGATTGTTTTCTTGCTTAGTTATAGGAGTTCTTTATATACTAGATTCTTAAGAGATACATGATTTGCAAGTATTTTCTCTGGTTTTGTGAGTGGTCTTTTCACTTGATAGTATGCTTTGCACAAAAATGAGACTTGTAATATGCATTTAAGTAGATTTTAAAAATTCAGAATTCATTTAAATGTATTACTGAATCCATCCCTTTCTATTACTGGATTCTTTTTTGTATTACAAGACAAAGTTTTTACTTAAATAATCATAATGGATTTTGACCCAAGGTCGTCATCTAGTTTCCCTCCACTCTCCTTGCAGCATCATGCTGTTCTCCTTTCCCTATGAAAGGTATGTGGTGTTAGATAATACAGTACATCTGCCTTCAATGCTGACATCTCAAACTAGTGAACAAATTGAAGCTAGTATAGAACTACTAAAGTGCAAGCTAGTGTGGTACTCTGAGTGCTGTAAGAGTTTAAAGAAGGTACTGAATCATAGGATTTTTTTTCCTCAAATCACAGAATATTTTATATTCCTAATTGGAATTGATAACTAACCGTTCTTTTCTTTCTAGATTGTAAATTAGTTCATCTTTTGGAGTTATTACTCTTAATTAGTGCTCTTGTAGAAAATAACCAAGAAAACATTGTTGATTTTTAATAGAACATATGGGAGAGGGAGTATGGGTTCTGGGTTGAATCTGGAAGAAAAATTAGTGTTGGGTTAAGTTAGGGGACTGCACTCTAGAGTAAAGAGAAAGACCTTGATTGTGAGAAGAGGCAGTCATAGGAAATAATTTTTTGCTCTCTAGGCAATGGGAATACAGTGATAAGCAACACTGACAGGCTCCTGCTCTTCTAGACTTTACAGTCTCCTGGCAGAACACAATTAAATAAGCTTCTCCAGTGGGGTAAGAGTTAAGGAACTGTTAGGTTTCGGGTAGTACTTACGTAACAGGGATTCCTAGTCAGTCTCAGGGGAATCAGAAACTTTGCAAAGGAAAGCTAAAGCTTAAAGGACATTGAGAGATTAATGAGGGCCAAGGAGAAGGCTGTTCCATGCAGACAGGCTTTAGCAAGGTGACTGGGGCACTGAAAGAATGGGATGAATGGGGCACAGAATGTAAAAGGATTACAAGAGTGTGGAGAGTTAGCTGAAAAGGGAAGTAAGGTCCATAAGATGAAAATGGCAGTGGGAGGACAAAACATTTGTGTTTTATTAGAATTGTTTTTGTTGTAGTGTGGAGAGAAATGGAATAGAGGTGAGAACTAGTGGTGGAAAACATACTATTAGGTAGGTGTAAATGTAATTACAGTTACAGACTGTGAATTTTAAGTCATTATAACTAGGCTCAAACACATCTTTACTTACCAAAATAGGAACCATTGCAATCAACACATTTTTGCCAATGAGACATAAGTTTGTTTATTCCTGTAGTGTAAAAATTTGGGATTTGATGAACTCTTGGAAAGCATTTTCTGCTTCCTGCTGGTTGTGGAAACATTTTCCCTGCAAAAAGTTGTTGAGATGCTTGAAGAAAGTGGTAGTTGGTTGGTGAGAGGTTAGGTGAAGATGGCGGATGAGGCAAAACTTCGTAGCTTAATTCATTCAACTTTTGAAGCATTGGTTGTGCAACATGCGGTCAGATGTTGTTGTGGAGAAGAAGTGGATCCTTTCTCTTCACCGATGCTGGCTGCAGGCATCGCAGTATTTGGTGCATCTCATCAATTTGCTGAGCATACTCTCAGATATAATCGTTTCGCTGGGATTCAGAAAACTGTAGTGGATCATCCTGGCAGCAGACCACCAAGCAGTGACCATGACATTTTTTGGTGCATGTTTGACTTTGGAAAGTGCTTTGGAGCTGTCTCTAGGTTCAGCCACTAAGCTGGTCATTGCTGGTTGTCATATAAAATTCACTTTGCATCACACGTC
The DNA here is from genome assembly GCF_055505025.1 of Bos grunniens. Taxonomy (NCBI): domain Eukaryota; kingdom Metazoa; phylum Chordata; class Mammalia; order Artiodactyla; family Bovidae; genus Bos; species Bos grunniens. Next base: position 26,261,056 of record NC_141189.1, read on the forward strand.
CCAGTCCAATTGAGAAATGGTTCATTGTTGCGTAGAATAAAAGATGACACTTCAAAATGACAGTTTTTTAAAATTTTTGGTCAGCTCATGCGACACCCACTTATTGAGCTTTTTCACCTTTCCAATTTGCTTCCAATGCTAAATGACCGTAGAATGGTTGATGTTGAGTTCTTTGGCAACTTCTTGTGTAGTTCTAAGAGGATCAGTTTTGATGATCTTCTCAGTGGGTCTTTGTCACCTTCTGGTGGCACTCCTCATCTTCAAGGCTCTGGTCTCCTTTGCAAAACTTTTTGAACCACTGCTGCACTGTATGTTCGTTAGCAGTTCCTGAGCCAGATGTGTTGTTGATGTTGGGATGCCTCCGCTGCTCTGTGGCACATTTTGAACTCGAATAAGAAAGTCACTTGGATTTGCTTTTTGTCTAACATAATTTCCCTAGTCTAAAATAAATATAAACAGCTAGTTTGTGTCTACTTTGGCCACCTGATGAAAGTATAAACTTTGGCCACCTGATGTGAAGTACTGACTCATTGGAAAAGACCCTGATGCTGGGAAGGATTGAAGGCAGGAGGAGAAGGGGACGACAGAGGATGAGATGATTGGATGGCATCACGGACTAGATGGACATGAGTTTGAGCAAGCTCCGGGAGTTGTTGATGGATTGGGAAGCCTGGTGTGCTGCAGTCCATGGGGTAGCAAAGACTCAGAAACGACTGAACAACTGAACTGAGCTGAAACAGCTAATAATAAGTAATTAGCAAAAAATCATAAAGCGAGAAATGTGCTTTAAAATGATGTATAACATAATCACATTTAAGAATGTGTTCCAATATCAAATGGCCAATTTCAACAATGTGAGACTGCAGTTTCTTTTGTACCAACGTAATATGTCTGTCTGACCAAATAGTGCCATTTATTGGAAAATGCCCACATTTATTAAAGTGGGAGTTCTGGGAAGAAACGAGCCAGTTATTGTGTTTGCGGCATTAGAACATTAAAAGTGCTTTTTTGTTTTGTTTTGTTAAACACTTGGGTATATAGATCTGGATCTCAGAGTGCACGTCTTTGATGGAGGCCTAGATTTGGGAATCGATGTCATGCAGGTGATAAGTATTGCCATCAGCATAGTTTGCAGAAGAGATGAATAGAAGGCCTGTGGTCAAGCTTTGAGAAACTCCAAGGCTTAGTGGTTTGGTAGAAGAGGCTGAGTAAGCCTTCAGAGGTGCCTGAAAAAGCAGAAGTGGAGAGATAGGAAGAACTACAGAGTATACCATTCTATAAGCCAAAGGAAGGAAAGAATCTAGTTACTTTGAATTATCAGGATCTGAGCCCAGGTTATTGTAAGGATTTTAAAAAGAAGTTTTCATTCAGCCCACTTCATTCTCTGTAAGGCACCTTTGTGCAGGCCATAGCCCGATCAGCCCTGCTCAGCAGCCTTGTGAAAGCCTGCTTTGAGAGGATGAGTAAAGAGCAACCTGAAATATATCTTGCTTTTAGCAACCTGGAGGTCTTAGTTGGTTTTGCCAAAAGTGATAGAACAGAAGTTGGATTGGTGCAGACAGAGGAGCTGATAGAGGTAAAGACACAATATGGGGAGAGAGAGAGTTCTGTTTGACTGCAAAGAGCAAAGGTAGGTTGGTTGGTTGGAGGGATGTGGGATTGATGGAGTTTGTGTGTGTGTGTGTGTGTGTGTGTTTAATTTGTTTTTATATTTTTAAGTGGGAGATATTGGAAAATTTTACATGTTTAAGAAGATTCAGTTTGGTGGAAAAGGTTGAGTCCACAGGAGAAAGATTATTTGAAAAGTTACGAGAAGGTAGAAATAGATGGGATCCCATAAAGTTCTAGAGTTGGGTGTGTGTGTGTTATCGTATCTTTATTTTTCCTCTTGGTCAAGTAAAGAGAATGTTAGAGAAGGAAGGAGCGAAGGGAGTAGGGAATTTGGGAGAGTGTTTGGAATCTGAAGAGAATGGGGAACAGATAGTGCGTGTGGAAGATGAACTTTGAAAGAACCTGGGAATGTGGTACTTCCTGATGGATGATGGGTAATTGATAATTGGATTTATGCAGGATTAGGATTTTGCCAGGTTGCTGCTAAGTCACTTCAGTCATGTCCGACTCTGTGTGACCCCACGGACGGCAGCCCACTAGGCACTGCCCCCCGCCCCGCCCCGCCCCCCGGTCCCTGGGATTCTCCAGGCAAGAACACTGGAGTGGGTTGCCATTCCCTTCTCCAATGCATGAAAGTGAAAAGTGAAAGTGAAGTCGCTCAGTCGTGTCCGACTCCTAGCGACCCCATGGACTGCAGCCTTCCAGGCTCCTCCGTCCATGGGATTTTCCAGGCAAGAGTACTGGGGTTGGGGTGCCATTGCCTTCTCCTTTGCCAGGTTGGTGTAAGGGAAATATTAAGGGAAGTTAAAGGAAGAGTTACTGAAATGAAAGACCATGAAATCTAAACTGATTAAAGAAGGAAGTTCAAAAGAAGGTACTTGGATTGGGAAAAGTAGAGTAAGTCACAGGAATTAAAGTTACTAAAAACTTTTATAGTGGTACAGAGAAAATGTGAATAGAAAGTTGTCAAAAGCAACGCAAGTCTTCGGGGGTATTGAGCAAGATGAACTGAAAAACTTAGGGGATTTGAAGGACAAGTAACCACCAGTGGCAGTTGCTACTTTGGCAGGAACCATTTCTGTGGAGCCCTTTGGAGCATTCAGGGTGTGATTCTGGTTTCAGCAAGTTGAAAAGTAAGTGAAGGCAAGGATGATAATTTTTTCCCAGAGGTTTGGCTGTGAAAAGTCTATCTATACAATTAGCTTTAGAAGGAGAAAGAGAGCTGAGGGTTTTTTTTTTTTTTTTTGAAGAGGAAAGACCTGATTGTGTTTGTTGATGATGTGATGAGCAGTAGGAAAGTTGGAGATGCAAGGCATACCTCAGAAGATAGGGGAATGTATGGATCCAGACGGTTCTGTAGATAGGAGGTTTACTTGTTCCATTGTGTGAGTGTGATGGGAAGAAGGGCTCTGTGTGAGACCCAGGTAAACTTGTGGATTGTTGGAAGGAGGTTGGCAGGCAGTGGTGGAGTGTTGAAGAACTTGGACTGAGTTTGCATTCTTACTCTGCCTTTAATTAGCTAATTAGCTGTGCTGCTTTAGATCACTCATGGAATCTTTATCAGTGATAGTACTGGGGGAAAGAGAAAGGTGCAGAAAGTTTGACAGCTGTTTTGGAAAAGCAGAACCCCAGCCAGGGAGTCATGGGCTGCATTGAAGACTCAGTTGCAGGCAGAAGGCTACATAGGAATGGCGTATTCAGCAACGTTTACACTGAAGACAGAGTGTAAATGCACATGAAGCAAAGGCTGAACTCTGATGGAGTACCTACGTAGTTACTTACTTTGTCGTTTTTGGTTAATATGGTTTAGAGGTCTGTCACATAGATGGTGTTTGAGATTCCTTGGAAGGGATATAAACTATATTGAAGTTGAAAACTATGTTTTGCTAAAGATATTACATAAAAACAAAATTTACAACCTTTTAAATTTTGCATTAGAGTATATTCAGTGATTTTAAGTATAGGTGCAGAGTTAGAAGGAACATGTCCATAAGACCACCCTTACTTCTGATAGCAGTTGCAAGTTTGGGGGTCCTCTAGACCACTCTTGGGTTGGATGGTTCACTAGAAGGGCTTAAAGTCTCATTGAAAGCTGTTGTACTCATGGTTGCAGTTTATTGTGGCTAAAGGATACAGATTAAAATCAACAAGGGTAAAGGTACATAGGGCAGAGTCTCAGTTACTTCCAAACTCACAGCTTCTCCCTGTTTCCTGGTATTGATTTGTGATAATACGTATGGAATGTTACCAAACATGGAAGCCCAGCCCAACCTTGGTGTCCAGAGTTCTCATGGGGTCCATGATCAGTTGCTCACATGCATGAACTTAGGTTTTCAGCCCTACTAAAGGTTGAGTTGATCCATGTGATTCAAAGGCCTTACCATAAATCCCATAGTTTTACTTTCTGGTGTGACCCAGTTTCCAGGTGGACAGGGACACTCTTATTAGGCATTATATTCCAAGTGTTTAGACTTCTTCCAGCAGTTGAGGGGTAAGCTCAGGCCTCTCTTTGGGCAAGGTGAAATTCTTTACACTTTTACGACAGTAAATATATTTTTGTATTTTGAGACTGCAAAAACTAAGGTTTGATTGATATTAAAAGTTGATTACTAAAGAACCCATAAATAGGTAATTAAAATTTGGTATTTAATACTTAATTCTTATTAAGTACCTAAGGAAGTTTCATCAAGAAATATTAACTGTTAATATTTCATTATAGTAAAACTGAGGTAAACTCATTTATAATTTTTAATTTTGGCATGGTGGTTCAATTCTGTTTTATTAAATTTGAACTTAACTATTTTCTCCTGTGGCATTTCATATAATGAAGTCCCTGAGCCTGTCAACTTAATTTTTTAGCCACAGATTCATATTTCAGAGCATTGTCTCTCATGTGAAAGTGTGATGTACTCAAGTCTCAGAGTTATGCATAGTTTCATATTTTCTCTTAAAAGTATGTCTGAATCCAGGTGAGTAAGAGACATCACAGGGATAACCTTGAATTTATTTTCAAAAGGTAAATTTTTAGTGGTGTGAACTGTTAGTATGAAAAACAGCATATTCTGCAACTTCTTTGTGATAGTGATGCTCTCTGTCTTTGAGTGCCACTGCTTCAGAGAATTAATGCATTCCCACCTCATTGGCTTTAGTGCAGATCTCATTTCCTACTTGATCCTCACTACAAATTAGATCTCACCATTCGAGTGAAATCCCTTAATAAGCCTGGTTAAAAACTACCTGAAGCAGAATCATGCTCTTCCTGGGGGCACCGCTAGGTGTGGTGTTTGCATCAAGTCATTTTGGGGTGCTTTATGGAGACATTTTCTGATAGAGAATTCCTTGACTTCACCTTTCCAGGCTGATTCCCCCCCACCTTAGTTGCTTTTCATAATGCTTACAAGAACTGGACTATAAAACCACATTTAGGGGTGACACTATCCCTAACACTCGGTAGTTTGTTGATGTGAGATCTCAGGGCTGGGGTCAGTGAAAATGAATAATCTCTGATTTATTACATTTTCTGTATATTGATAATAGGTAACTAAAATGAGTGGTAACTGTATTTGCATGTGATTTGTATGTTATAGTTAACATTTAAATTCTCTTTGGTTCTAAAAATTTTTTCGCTGCCACCTCAAGCCTCTGTCCTCTAAGGCAGAGAGTGGCATTCCATCTCAGTTTTTGCTTCAGCATATGAACCCTAGAAGGCCGCAGTGCAACTAAAAGCACCTAACCCATGAATGATCTTTGCTTCATGTTTGGAAAACAAATGTTTTAACCCAGTGTCCTCACTAATATTGTAACTACTGTCTTACAGATTGACTTGATGCAAAAACATCACAAAGGCTCCATATTATACAGTATGCGATTTTTGAGGTATGAGCTTTAGAAACTTACCTCTCATGTGGCATGTACATCAGGCTTTAACTTCAGTTTAATCATTTTGGGGAATTTATGCATTTCTTTTTTTTTTTTTTCCCTCTCTCTCCATAATATTTTTAGAGTATTAAAGGGGCTGTGGAGGTATTTTTGGGTCCTAGCTAGGTTACTTAGTCTTAACAAATACATTTTCTTTTATCACTAAATTGAGATACTAATTCTGGCAGATGATAGTTTTTTCAGCCCTTACAACTAGCTTAACATTTATGCCTGCCTCTTTGAGATCAATCTGCATTTTCTTTTTAGCTGCCTTTGATTGCCTCATTTTAAGTGCTTATTTCCATCCTTAACAGTTTTCTATTTATTGGACTGGGATGATCCTGTTGATGCTAACTGTCTGATATTGACTTTTTGAGAACTAAGCTGTCTAGATCTTACAAAAAGAAACATTTCATATAAATGCTGAACCATTTTTTGTCTTTGGGTTCAGAATATCTATAACTTGCATTCTGGTTAGAAGTAGTTTGATCGGTTTATATTTAAAGAACCTGGAAACCAGGGAGTTTTTAGACATTTCTGAGACAGTAGTTCTACTCTAGTGAATTTTTCATTATATTTCTGAAAACTCAAATTCTGGGGAGAAAAGTCTCTGTGTTTATTTGTGTATATACTCTGTGTATATACTAATGAGATTTTGTTTCTAACAAATTGGGAGATTTGGTCTGTTTTTTTGTTTGTTTGTATGATTCCTAAGTAGAAATGGATTTCTTTTCTTGGTAGCAGTAGATTGCTTAATTTTTTCAATGAAGAAGTTAAAATCAGTTTATTGTATACTGAGTATAAAAACTTGTTTTGATTGTATTCATATGTTCATTAATGATTTATATTTATCTGTTAGACTGGAAACCTTGAATATATTTAGTATTATGGACCTATTGACTTTGAGTGTACCTTGTAAGCTACTTAGCTTTAAGAACTTGTTATCTTTCATAAGTCTTATAAAAACATCACATAATCTGTAGGTATTATCCCCATTTTATGCAGCAGACATCAGAGGCTTGGCAGTTAACTTCCTTGTGCAAAGTCACATGTACCTTTCCAGTGCTGGAGCTGAGATTTGAGCCTCGATCTTTTTTTAACCCATATTCTCTATTGCTTTGTGTTTACTGCTGTGTCACCAGAAAGAGATACAAATATTTAACTCTTCATAGTAAGAGTAGTATATGTAATCTATATTAAGCATAATGGACACTAGAAATCCAGAGTATTTTAATATTTATTTAAATATTGATAAGGCTTTAATTATCTTGATGTTTCAGAATTGTTTTATTCATTTGCGAGTTTCCTTTTCTAGGTTGTGTTAGGTGCCATACATACAGACAAGTTTAAAGTCTGCCCAAATCATTAAAGCTTATTGATTCTCTTATTTTTCAATTCCCTTTTAGAAGTGGTATGTTATAGTTTATTATAGGTGCTCATTGAGTATGCTACTTTTAGATACATGGGGCAGGTCATTATGTAAGTTTTAAGGAGTTCTTATGCTTCATTTAGTGGTAAAGGCATTTAAATGCTTGTAGACTTACTACACTTACAAAATATTCTCATACATTTTAAAAAAATTCCATAGATTTGATTTTTTCATATGTTGGAAGTTCTAAGCTTTGTTGAGTGAACTCTGAATGTTTGAAGAATATACTGCATTATGGAACCTTAGTTATATGTTTAGTTAGTATGCTAGTGTTATAAATTTTTATCAAGTTTCAGATTCAGAGCCTCCAGTGTTCTTGCCTGGAGAATCCCAGGGACGGAAGAGCCTGGTGGGCTGCCGTCATATGGGGTCGCACAGAGTCGGACACGACTGATGCGACTTAGCAGCAGCAGCAGGAATGATTTAGACTTGTGTGCCATGGAGGTGTCCAATTTTAATTGAACCTATTTGTCTACAGTCTATAGTGACAGTGGTTGCAGTAGGTTCAGATCAGGATGTATGAGCCTATGCAACTTTTTCATATTTAGTATTCTTGTGGGTGGGGACAAGGAAAGGATGATAAACTCTAGATAAAATACACAGACACTGGGTCCTTTTTTATACATGGGGAGGGGAATGGGGTTGAGAAACAGCTAAGTTTCTGCTCTTGCCAGTGTCCTTAATGTCCTCAGATAATGTCACCAAAAAATTATAGTGCAGAAGTGTTTTAGTAAGTACCATAAGAATAATTTATTTTTTCCCCAAGAAGGTCGTTCCTGTCCGAACAAATATCAGTATTAGAGGAGCATTTTTCTTCATATTTTTCATATGTTGCCATGATACCTTATTTCTTGATAGTTGATTGAAGAAAGAATAAGGTTCATGAGAAATTACAGAGTTTAGCTTCCTATTTTACTGATAGGGCCATTGTGGCATAGAGATGATCCTTAGATAAGCATACTGATTTTACCTTGGAACTGTGCCACTTGTTTATTAATACCCAGATACCTGGGATTATTCTAGGTAGCATTTGAATTTTAAATAGATTATGGACTGCAACCTTCAACTTTATTGGATTCCTTGGATACCTTGCTTTTATTTTCCTCACTTTTTATAATTTTAATAGATAAAATATTAGATAAAATAGATATTATATATATTATATAAAGTTAGATAAAATAGATAAAATAATAGATAAAATCAGTCTTTATTATTAATAGATATTGCTTATATAAAGAATATCTATTAATAATGAAGTCCTCAGTATTACCATACATTAAAATAATCTTATTTTTCAGCTGTGTTCTTTCCTAATACCCTACTGAGCATGCTTTCAGATTTCGTGCTGTAATCTATTTTGCCACCAAATAATCAAGTTACTAATTTAGGTGAGAGAGACAGAGTGCCACATTGCCATTAGGCAGTAGTTTAAAAATAATTTGGTAACACTTTGCTCCTGCCTGATATGTTGCTAGTGTTTTTTATTTTTATGACTGAGAAGACTAACTTTCCACTGGTTAACCTTCTTATGAGAGAAGGCGATTTAGAAACAACTATTCCTTTTATCAAGTTACATGAAAAGAACGCTGGACCACCATGGTGACCAGCTACCTCAGTTTTCCTGGGACTAAGGGGGTTCACAGGACATGGAACTCTCAGTGCTAAAACCAGTTTAGGTGTTGAGTTGGCCACCCTATTCCTGGAAGTTATTCATATTTCTGAATGAATCTTTAGATAGTAGAAGGGACTGAAAAGCTGGTGTTTCACCCATTTTTCCATCTCTTCCTGGTTGAAAGGCTTCTTATTAGATATTGGAGTGCTTTTGTATAATAGCAATGAGAAGATAGAGGCTTGTATAGAAGAAAGATTGTCGATTTGCGTTATCAAAATGTTTTTTTAAAGTTGTAACTTTATACCCTTCTCTCTTTGCAGAACTGATAGTGCATCAGCCGACCCAGATAATTTAAAATACTCTTCATCCAGAGATAGGGGTGGGTCTTCCTCTTATGGACTGCAGCCTTCAAATTCAGCTGTGGTGTCTCGGCAAAGGCATGATGATACCAGAATCCATGCTGACATACAGAATGACGAAAAGGGTATATATTATATGTTTCCTTATTGCCAGAGGCATGCTTTTGTGTGTGTGTGTGTGTTTTAACGTACCTATTTCTCCTTTTCCTCCTCCTTCCCTTTCTTTCCCTCTCTCCCCTTCTTTTCTTCTAATATGTTTATAATTACTAAATACAGTGCTGTTCTTGAAACATTTTTTTGAAAGTTTACCCCTTAATTATAAATTTAAATATACTTTTTACACATGCAGTAAAATACATAAGTGCAATTTTCTTGCCCCCAAAATACAGTATTATCACTGAGGCTAAAGTCTTTCCTGACTACTGTCTCTCCTCTGGACTTCTAAAAAGTTTTCAAGTGCAAAATCTGATCTTCCACTGAAGATAACAAAATGAAATCAAGGCATGCATCACAGAGAAAGAGTAGAAGCAAAGGCTGGTTGAGCTGCAGATTGAGTCAGAAGGACCTGAACTATCAGGAATTGATGGAGTGAAACAAAGAGCCCATTGAAATAATGTAAATGTTGCTATTTTTAGGTGGCTACAGTGTCAATGGAGGATCTGGGGAAAATACTTATGGTCGGAAGTCGTTGGGGCAAGAGCTGAGGGTTAACAATGTGACCAGCCCTGAGTTTACCAGTATTCAGCATGGCAGTCGTGCGTTAGCCATCAAAGACATGAGGAAATCACAGGGTAAGACTGGGTGACCTGGGACCATCGCACATGCCTCCCCTGAGACATCTCCTAAATGCCTCGTTTCCTGCCAGTGCCTTGTGCATCTGTGACTTGGTCAGCTTACTGAGTTGAGAAACATGTGTTGGTGATAATTGTTTGCATTCTTTTTCCTCTCAACTGTTCCCTAACATAAATTCCTACCAGAAAGGTTTTTAATACTTTTAAAAATAATTCTCTTAAAATTAGGAGACTGGATAAGATTTTTAAGAAAGGATTTTCCTGGTTACAGTAGATATTGAACATATAGTGTATGATAGACTTTTCTGCAGCAAGTCCTTCAACTCTAGGGTGAGGGTAGGCCCCTAGAGTTCTAGAGTTCTGTTTGACTCTAGTAAAGGGACTGGGCCCTTTTCTAAAGTTAAGCACACAGTTACTGCTTCATGCTTTAAAACACAAGCCTCATTGAATGGGTAAAGTGTCTTGAACATTCATAGGATTAGAGGTAATGGTCTTTTTTCTGAAAGAGAAATTTATTTTCTTGGTAAAGCTGATTAAGAAGTCAAGATTTCTGATTTATACTCTTTGTTGGATATAATTACTGTTTGGACCTTTACTTTATAACCATTTTTTCCCAGTGAGGGGAGTGTGTGTGTATGTTGTGTATCTTGGTGAACATTTTTGTATAGAGCTTTTTTATTTTGCATGCAGCTTTAAAAAAAAGTGATTTCTTTTAGATAAATTTTTCTAAAGTGGAATGACTAAGTCATAGGCTGAAATTATCTCTTAAAAGTATTTGAAGTCTTTTTTTTTTTTCATTGTTCAAATTTTTTTAATTTAAATTTATTTATTTTAATTGGAGGCTAATTACAATGGTATTTAAAGTCTTAAGAATTAGGTATGGTAGAGTTAAGAAGTGGCTCTAAAGTAATTTAGTCTAGCTCCCCCTCGCAGGCTCAGAGTTGTACAGTTTGCTAGTGGCAGCATTGTAAATACAGCCTAGATTTCTTGACTAGTAACCTAAAGACATTTTAGCAGTCATCCTTGCTGACTCTATAGGCTAAGGCTTTTTAAAAAATCTTCTTCCTTCTCTCAGATGTTACAATTTCTTTATTACCATTTTTCCTTTCATTCCTTAGAAATGGAACTGTCAGACTGTTTAATGTGGTTTGTGTTAATGTACATTCATTAATTGTGATGAATTGCACAGTTGAAAATTTAAAAAGAAAAATTTAACACTTTATTTAAAGCCATCTTGATTAGTAGTGTTCAACATTGTTTGAGCATTCCTGCTTGTTCTTGTCATTAAAAAAGGGAAGAAAAGTTTTGATTTGCCACTTTCCTTGTGGCGGCATGCCTTGCACATGATAGGTGGTAATTTTTGTTGAACTGAATGTGTGATTGAAGTTCACCAAACCTTTGTCCTAGGCAACTGATGATGTAACAAGAGGCTCCCTTCCAATGGGAGACTTAGGTGAGAAAGAGAAGCATGTAATCTCTTTCTGGCTGATAGTGACTTTATCTCTAAACCTGTTGAAGTTTCTTACCTGTGCTCTTTACCTGGATGTTGAAAACAGTTTGGAACAGATCTAAAGAGAATAATTTCTAAGCCTTTCTTTTTTCTCTGTCAGTTGGTTCTCTGGAATGAGGTTTCTGTGTAGGTTTATCTTTTTGGGGGGTCTGCTGTGTGCCTGGCAGTCTGCTGGGGCTGGGTTTACAGTGATGAACAGAAATGTTACGGCTGGGCCTAGTGGTAAAGAATCCACCTGCCAGTGCAGGAGACATGGGTTTGATCCTTGGTCTGGGAAGATTGCATGTGCTGCGGAGCAACTAAGCCCTTGTGCCACAACTGCTGAGCCTGTGCTCTAGAGCCTGGGAGCCGCAAGTACTGAGCCCATGTGGAGCCCACATGCCACAGCGACTGAAACTTGTGCCCCTAGCCCAAGCTCTACACCGAGAGGCCACTGTAACGAGAAGCCCACACACCACAGCTCGAGAGTCGCCTCTGCTCTCTGAAACTAGAGAAAAAGCCCCTGTGGCAGCAAAGACCCAGCACAGCCAAAAATAAATAGTTATTAAAAAAAATGTTATACGACTTAACATTCATTGAGCTTTGTTTTAATTGTCTGGTGTACTGTGATTATTAATATACTTTAAAATATTTGGGCTATTAAGTTTCTGTGCTGATTCATCCTCAATGTTGATGTTCACAGAGCGATCGATGTCTTATTCTGATGAGTCTCGACTGTCGAATCTTCTTCGGAGGATCACCCGGGAAGATGACAGAGACCGAAGACTGGCTACTGTTAAGCAGTTGAAAGAATTTATTCAGCAACCAGAAAATAAGTTGGTCAGTATAGTGTGTTTGGAAATATTGATCAGTTTTACATATCCTTAGTACACTAGATAACGTTATCTGAAGTAGTTTAAGAAGGGAAAAGGTTTGCTTCTAAGGAAAAATAATAGGGAATTCCAGATTATTTGGCCTATATTATGATCATCTTGAACTTAATGCCCCTAATGTGTAACTTAGCCACAAATGTTGGATCCGTGTTGGTTCCTTCTGTGATAAAGTATTTTTGACCTTTTACATATTTATTCTGTTGTCCTTGGAACTTTTTTATCCTGTGTTCTGGGACAGAATATCTCTCTGTTTTCATAAGTGAAACTGGAGTAGGAGGTACATAATTTGCTCATGGGTAAGTTTGGCCAGGGCTAAATAAATGGAAAAACTCTTTAAAGTACAGGAGGGAGTTCCCTGGTGGCCTAATGGTTAGGATTCTGGGCTTTCATTGCCTTGACCTGAGTTTAGTCCCTGGTTAGGGAACTGAGATTCTGCAAGCTACTTGGCCTGGCCAGAAAAAAAGAATAAAGTACAGGAGCAGTTGCAAATTTCTTTGCCCTACAACTAAGTCTCCTACTGTTAAAAACATGATACAGAACAGGAGGCAGTTAATGAAAATGGTGTAGTGAGTCAAATGACATTTGGTTCAAAGCAGGTTTCCTCCAGGCCCCCCTGCCTGATTTTATTATGAAAAATTTCAAATAGTAAATTGAAAGAATTTTACAGTGAATATCATAGCATCTAAATTCTGTCATTAACACTGTAACACTTTATGACTTTATCATATATGTCTCTACCTCTTCTTCTATCCATCAGTTCACCTTTTGTTCTAAAAATGCATTTCAGAGTAAATAAAAGAGTTGTTGGTTTTTTCCCCCATTGATGATCATGGCTGTATATTTCCTATGGATAAATTTCTTTCAGAATCTGAAAGGAAACTTATGACCCTCCTGATATAATTGGGACCTGGGAATAATAAGAAAAGTAAGGTGTGGTCCAGTTACAATTTGGAGGGAACCAGAAGTAAGAAAAAGTACATAATGTTATTCTTAAAAGTATAGAAATCTGAAGTTTGTATTAAATTTTTTTTAAGGTGCTAGTTAAGCAGTTGGATAATATCTTGGCTGCTGTACATGATGTGCTTAATGAAAGGTAAGTAAGAGAAATTTTAAAAGTATTCAGGAAGATAAACTTATTGACTTCATTTATAACATTTTTAATGTTTCACTGGGTTCTCTTGCCATCTTTTTTTGTGTTAAAGTATTTAAACCTTAATTACCACTGAAATAGAATCCAGGTAGGTTACAGTCTGTGGGGGTGCAAAGAGTCAGACAGGACTTAGCAAATGAGCACACACACACACAAATGGAACCCACTTGAAAGGGAGAGCCATTCTTTTTTTTTAATTTGTCAACATGACTAAATAATTGAGCACTGACTTGTAGAATGACATAAACTCTGAATGCAAGCATGAATGCATCCAGTTAACTTTTGTAAACTAGAGCATTTTGAAACTGCTTCGAGAGTAGAGGTGAAAGGGTGTGTCCTTTGGGCAACAGTGAATTAAAGCCATCTAGTCTCCAGGGCTGCTGGGGTTCCCCAGAGGTGTGCAGTCATTTCTTCATATGGTGATTCCCAAAGACTTGCAGTGTTAGAAAGCATCCAAAACTCATCTCAGTATGTCATGAATCTTATTGCTTTTGGATGGTTTTATTTTGTATAGTTACTGATTAATATAATACTTAAATCAGTGTTAATCTTCTAAGTTTATTATATTTAACTATTACTGTTCCCTATTTTATAGTCCTCAGATACTGAATATTAGGGCTTCCCTGGTGGCTCAGAGGTTAAAGCCTCTGCCTGCAATGTGGTAGACCTGGGTTCAATCCCTGGATTGGGAAGATCCCCTGGAGAAGGAAATGGCAACCCACTCCAGTATTCTTGCCTGGAAAATCCCATGGACGGAGGAGCCTGGTAGGCTACCGTCCATGGGGTCGCAAAGAGTCGGACACTACTGAGCGACTTCACTTTGTCTGATCATTTGTTGCTGCCTTTTTCTATGGATCAGTTAGTATAGTTTGAGATCGAATTCAAAGTCTGAATTTTAGTATATTTAAACCTTTCTTTACTATTTGTAAATAATCGATTCTAAAATAAAAGAAAATTTAAAGTTTTAACAAAGGTACCATAGGAGAGAGAAGATAGAATACTTAGAATGGATAAAACTTAAACCTTTTGTGTAGTCTGAATAAAAATTAAATCATTTAACACATTCTGTTGTAAGATATGTTATTCTTGTCATCTTTGAAAGCTTAAGCCTCTTGTGTATTTTGTTTGTTTTGTTTTGTTTGCATTAAAATAAACAGTAGCAAATTGCTTCAGGAGTTGAGACAGGAGGGAGCTTGTTGTCTTGGCCTTCTTTGTGCATCTCTGAGCTATGAGGCTGAGAAGATCTTCAAATGGATTTTTAGCAAATTTAGCTCATCTGCAAAAGATGAAGTTAAACTCCTCTACTTATGTGCCACCTACAAAGCACTAGAGACTGTAGGAGAAAAGAAAGCCTTTTCATCTGTAATGCAGGTAAGAATATGGAGGATGGGGAGTGATGATGCGCTTGGGAAGAACGGTGTCTGTAACACATCTTTGGTGGAGTGCTTGAAGAAAGGAATCTTAGGGTAGGGGTTATCTACTGATAGTACATGTAATGTAAATAAAATGCCTCTTTCTGAATGTGAGTAAAGAATATAAAGAACACACTTTATAGGTAGATTTAAAATAAGTTACTTAAAATTTTATGTCTTCACTTTTTAGAAGCTTTCTTTTGAATTTGCCTAGTACTAGAATCATTTACAGATTTAGACATTGGAGCTGCATGAGGAAAGCCAGGTCAAAGGGGGCTTCACATTTTTTGAGGGAGATAAAAATTAAACATCACAACTTACTTTGGGTTTTTTTTAGGTTTGATAATATGTTAAAAATTATTATTCCAAGTTATATAAAATAATAGTATATCTGAATTATTAAAAGATAATTCCCAATTTAATTTAGAGCCAAATTATAAATAATTCAATTTTTGTTGTTTAAAAATTTAGAATTTGATGGTTTTGGAATATTTGATATCTTTATTTTTACTTTTTCTAAAAAGTTGATTTTGTGTTTTATTTTGGCCAATTAGTAAAAAAAAAAAAAAAAAAAGAAATCTATTCTGTCTTAAAATTTTTATTTTCCCTTAATTGTAGAGGTTATGAAAAGAATTTGGGAAAAGATTTAGAAAATTATTTGTAACTAACTAGCGTAACACCAAATTTGACTTATTCTGCATATAGTTTATATAGTGGATGCTTCCCCGGTTATTTATTTTGAAAAATTTTCAATCCACAGGTAAACACATTGGCTAGTACAGTAAACACCCATGTATCTTTTACCTAGATTTGTCACTTATTAATATTTTGCTCCAGTTTTGTTTTTACACACATGCACACACACACATGATTTTTTATTAAAGCATTTGAAAATAAATTACATCATGATGGTTTACCCTGTGATACTTGAGCATACATATACATCTCCAGAGATTAAGGCTAATCTTCTATATAACAACAATATTATAATCATAGTTAAGAAAATTAGTTCTGTTGCATAATAAAATCCATGTTCAAATCGTGCTGTTGCCACTGAGATGTCTTTTGTCTTACTCAGGATTCCATCAAGATTCATGTTTTTGATGAATCTTTAATCTCTTGAAGATGGTGGTGTGCCTCTTTAATCTTTCTTAAGCGTAACAATTTGCTGCACTGTTTCTGTCCCCCTTCTTTTGTAGAATGTTCTACATCTTGGGCTTGTCTGATTATTCCTTGCTGGTTAGATTCAGTTCAAACAGTTTGGTCATGAATACCTCATGGGTTCACACTTAGCTTTGTGTCACGCTAGCAGGTACATAACTTGAGATTCACATACCTCTTAGATGAAGAGTTTCATTGCTTAGTTAAGGTGAAGACCAACCAGATTTTTCCTTTGTGAAGGCTTGTTTTTCTCCCTTTGTAATTAGTCAGTAATCTGTACATAATACCATGAGACCTTCTGAATATCCTGTTTTTCATAATATTTCACTTGATTTTAGCATTCATTCATATGCTGTGCATTGTATAGGTTATAGTACTAGCTGTTGCAAAATGGTGGTTTTTCTCATTCTAGCATTTTTTCTATATTTATAACTTAATTCTTTTATAGAGAAGAGCCTTCGTTTAGGGGAAAGAATGGGTTTTAACAAAAAATTCAGCTGCAAAATATTCTATAAATAGTATGCCATATGTTTATTTAATATATATATGCACATGTAATAGTGGTAACATAATATGTCATTCTTGTGTTGGAGCCATGCTAATCTTCTCTAAATCATTCCAGTTTGAAGCAAGTGTTTATATCTTTAAGTATAAACTGTACAACATTTGCTCTATCTTCTGAATTTTAAAATCATACATCTTAGTTTTTGTTCTTGAAATTTTAATCACACCCATAATATTGAAGAAAGCACTTAGGAACAGAGTAAACATGTTACTTAGAAATATGTTAACAGACGTTAAAGAAGGGAAAAACAGTATTTGTTTTCAGCCTTTAATATCTTAGTGGATTGAAATGTTTTCAAATTTTTTGGAAACTAAAACTACAGAGTTTATTTTCTCTGATGTCATAGTCAGTTTTGGCTATGTCACTATTAAATAATGAAGCTAATTTGCTTGTTTTCTCCCTATTTTATTAAATGTTCATGGTTTGTAATTTTTATTTTTCAGCTTGTAATGACCAGCCTGCAGTCCATTCTTGAAAATGTGGATACACCAGAATTACTTTGCAAGTGTGTTAAGTGCATTCTTTTGGTAGCTCGATGTTACCCTCATATTTTCAGCACAAATTTTAGGGTGAGTTCCCTGACTCCCTCTTTTCATATGATGGGGTGAGGGATTGGCTGCGTACATGAGGAATTGAGAAATTAGATAGAAAACAGAGTTTCTGCTCCTTTGAGTATAGTCAGTTTTAAGGGCCAGGATTGAATGATACAGTAATGCAGTTTTATAAAAAATACCATCTGTACTTGCCAACACTAGTGCCTTAAGATACTTAAATATTTCATCAATGTCACAAACAAAGGTCCGTTATTCTCCTGCCCTGTCCCTCTCACCCCCCTCTTAAGTTAGTATGATCTCAAGTAGGTAGGACATAAGATGTTCTAGAATCTCCTACTCTTATATGGTCCACAGGTGGAATAGCAATAAGACCTTAAAATGATTAGTCCCCTTTTCTTTGTCTCCATCCAGGATACAGTTGATATATTAGTTGGATGGCATATAGATCATACTCAGAAGCCTTCACTTACACAACAGGTGTCTGGTGAGTCATTCAGGAAATACCAGTTATTTAAATATTGTGGGAAGGAGTGTTGGTTCCTCAAAGACCAGCTGTTAATACTAGTTCTTTTGATAATAGAAGAAACACAATTACTTCAGAGAATATTTTGGTGAAGATTACTTGTTAGCTACCTTTATCTTTTCAAAGGAAAAGTGTGTACTTTTGTAGTAAGTAGGGAGAGTAAATGCAGATTGTAGTGTTGCACCTATGACTTGTCTCAAGTCATTTGTTGCATGTGTTGGTTGGAAGATAACCATAGTGGCAGTACTCTGAAGGGTAGAATGGAAGGAACATCCTGGATATTTATGATTTTTTTTGTTTTTCTAGTGATTAAACAGTCAAACAAATGGATTAATTTGGATGATTGTCATAAATTGTGGGAAAAAGCCACCTTTTTTTTCCAGTTAAATGAATGACTAGTAGGACTCACTTGAACTTGTTCCAGGTGCTGTAGTTTTTCATAGCTTGTTTGGTACAATAAAGTTCTGAAGTTAAGATACACAGGTAAGAATAGTTCTCTCAGTTCCACTGGCGAGTGGTCCCATTTCTCCCCCGGAGATGAAGGTACACTTTCAGTGGCCAGGTGTGGCCCTGGAGGAGAAAACCAGTGTGGTCTTAGATTGGGGCAGTATAGTCTCAGCCATGTGTGTAGTGATACTATGGATATTAAATCTACTTAAAAAAAAAAAAAAGGACAGATTAGATTTTAATTTCTGTAGCATTTTTATTTCTGTAGCATTAAAAGAGGTAGCTGTTAATCATTAGTATATTTAATAGTTCATGGGAATTTCCCTGGTGTCCAATGGTTAGAACTCTGCACTTCCACGGGGCAAAGAGGGATGGGAGAGTGGTTTGATCCTTGGTGTGGGAACTAAGATCCCATAAGTCATGTGGCACAGCAAAAAAACAAACAAAAAACAGTTTATAGTGCTAATTTTATGATATAGGGCTTGTTTCAAGAGTGAGCAACTTGAAAGTCTTTTAAAAGTCTCTTTTATTTGGACCTAGATTTTTTTCCTACTCTTTCAAAATTTTTTACGTGCTTCCTAGGGTGGTTGCAGAGTTTGGAGCCATTCTGGGTAGCTGACCTTGCATTTTCTACCACTCTTCTTGGTCAGTTTTTAGAGGACATGGAGGCATATGCTGAGGTGAGTATATAAAAAACTAAGTTATTTCCTAAAATTTCAGTTAAGAAAAAAAAAAAAACAAAAATCTAAAGCAATGCTAGATTTATTTTAAAATAATTCTGATCACCTGACATTTAAGCAAAAATTATGAGACCATTGCTTCAGATGCTTTTAGGTTGCCAGCAGAATTACTGGAAAGATTGCAGACCTAATTTCCCAAAGCTTGAAATAATTTTCGTGGCTGGTAATTTTCCAAAAACATTTTCTTCAGTTGTAGTTTACTCTTTTTTTTGTTATGAAAAAGCTGAATTGATGTTGTGAATTGATGATGAAAAAGGCTTTCCTCTTACTTGTATCGGCAATCTTGGCTTGTGCTTCAGAGGACAAGGCTTGGTTTCAGTTACCTTTTGAGTATGACACTTTTAAGTCAAGTGTCCATTACTGGTTCTCGGATTTCCTGGCCACTGTCATGATTTAAACCTGCCGTCTTTGAATTTGTCTCTTATTGTTTCTTTCCTGCTTAGTTGGTAATTACCATGATTCTTATTTGGTGGTCAAGGCTTCCATAAAGATGTAATTTCATTTTTTCTTTATACCTTTGCTCTTTCTGGCAAACGGTTAATTCACTACTTGTAACTGTACCAATATGTTTTCTCCCTTTCAGAGAAAAATGAGAGAATATTTTGCTTCCCTATGTTTCTTTACCCCCACAGCTAGGATGTCTTGCTTCCTAGCACAGCTTTAAAGCTGATCTGCTTCTCATAAGCCACCCATTCTTTTTTGTAGAGACTTGCCTTTTGCTATCCCTAGAGATCTAGTTTTCTTCAGTTATTTTGGTGCTTAATTATATGTGGGTATAATGGTTTTCATATTCCATTTTTTGCTAATCTTTTCCTTTGAGTATATCTAATTTCCTCAACTGACTTTAAATCTGTAGATTAGGTATTACAAGTTCTTATAATTTTTTGAACCAGCCTCCTCTAAACTCCCCCATCCCCCTTCCTCTTCATGTGCATGATATTGGCTTATCTTACTGTTGGAGTTGCTCAAAGAATCTATTGAGGTTAATATTTGCTTTTTAAATAATTGGAGAAGTAAAGTCTACTTTTATATTTAAGATTCGTGTTTCCTTTTCTGTCATAGGCCAAAATTCCTCTTCATTTATACAGATCTGTTATAAAGTTTAAAAATTGGGATTTAAAAATTGGGAGTTGCTTTTTGTTTGTTTTTAAAAACAATGTCCTTCTTAAATAAGAATGCTGTGAATTCACATCCAGGACCTCAGCCATGTAGCCTCTGGGGAGTCAGTGGATGAAGACGTTCCTCCTCCATCAGTGTCCTTACCAAAGCTGGCAGCACTTCTCCGGGTATTCAGTACTGTGGTGAGAAGCATTGGGGAACGTTTCAGCCCAATTCGAGGTCCTCCAATTACTGAGGCATATGTAACAGATGTAAGTTTTAGTAGTCTTAGGTATCATTCAATAATAATTGCTTTTTATTTTAAATGGTTCTCTTTACCTAGTGAAATATGTTATTAATCTCTCATTTGTTTAGCATGTATCTATGTGTCTGACTACTTTCTTAAATAGCCAGAAAGGTAGGGAATTCTATATTCCATTCCCCCTCACCCCATGATAAAAGGTCCACTGTGTATTTTTAAATGCTGTGAACTTTTAGGAGATTCTCTGTAGGTCCATTTAGTCTTGTTTTTCATATATAACTTTAAAAACATTCTGTAGTTTTTTAATAATTTAAAGTTTTGATTTAAAATTATTGTGTCTCCTTTTAGTTTTTCAACATACTAAGAAGTTTTTCAACATACTTCTCATTTATAAATAAGGCTTTGAAAAGTAATTTTTGCTAAGCATGACAGGATGAAACAATTTGATAGCTTGACATCAAAGGATATAAAGACATAGAATCTAAAATATGTAATAGCCTGAGACCAATTAAAAAAGGTAGCTAGATTTCTACATTTTAGCCCCAGACATCAGCTGTGTTGTGTTACAGTCCAGTGAGTGGTTCAGTGTAATGGATGTGAGAAGTGAATCCCTATCATTATATTCTGCTTGAACAAGAAGGGAGAAACTTGTGTGATAAAGTCTTAAAAGACCTAACCTAAATGATTAAAACTTTACTGTTAGTATGAATTTCTGGCTTTCATTAGCATTTACTTTTGTTGAACACATTGCTAGATAAAATAGGACATTAATTACATATTTAATTCTTAGTAAGTTAATTGTGTATTTGAGCAGACATGTCAGCTCCTGAAGATAATTACAACCAGTATGTTAATATTTTAAAACTGAGCAAAGTAGTTTAATTTTTTTTAATTGTCTAAAAGGGTGGTTGATGACTGTCAGTGTTGAAATAAAAGCAGTTAACTCAGATATAAAACAAAGGACAAGCACATACCATTTTCCAGGATAGTTCTATATTAATGTAGTCTTTAATGAGAGTCTTTTAGGTCTTTGCCAAAAATGGTATTTTAGGCCTTTTAAACCTATTGTTGGTTTAAAAAAAAACCCTGTATGTAGTAGTTGTTGAATATTACATAAAAATTTGAGAAGTATTATTCTGTATCAATTTCCTCTGTATCTGTTTTTTCCTAAGTTATTTTAATTAAAAATTTAGTATGTTAATATTGACTACTATAGTTTAGTGGAGTTTTTTGTTTGGAAATGATATGATTTTCATAATACTTAAATAGGTATTATATGTTATGAATGAGAATATCTTTACAAAGAGGCCGCCAATACATGAACTTTCATAAGCTAAACTATCTTGGATATTTAGTTTTATAAAAAAGTCCAAGTGCTAGATTATGGAAAGTTATTCTCATGGTAGGTTATTTCCATGTTGTTAATACTGTTATTAAGTTCTAGTGTGTTTTATGATTATTAAAAAGATTTTGAACTTCAGCTATTTAGTGACTTTGGTTGGGGGGTAGGAATTGGGTATAAGGGAAATAGAGGATGGCAAATTCCATTTCCTGTCACAGTAGTACTTTAGATACTTAGGCAAGATCCTTTCTGTGTATTGTACCAGAGATACTCTTATTATTATTCAACCATTGAGAACTGGAATATTGAGACTACTGACAAGGCAGGCAGTTAATTTTCCATTGAAACTGCATTAGAAAGAAAATATTTTCTTGCTCTGTGGAAGAATATGAATTTTTTTAAAAAGCTGCTTGTTTTCCCCATTTGCAGGTTCTGTACAGAGTAATGAGATGTGTGACGGCTGCAAACCAAGTGTTTTTTTCTGAGGCTGTGTTGACAGCTGCTAATGAGTGTGTTGGTGTTTTGCTCGGCAGCTTGGATCCTAGCATGACTATACATTGTGACATGGTTATTACATATGGATTAGATCAACTGGAGAATTGCCAGACTTGTGGTACAGATTATATCATCTCAGTCTTGAATTTACTCACATTGGTATGTGAATTCTTTTTTGTTGCTTTTTAATATGTTTATTCAGGTTGTTAAGTGTAAATTGATGTGGAAGAAATTAAGTCCTTGTTTGCCTGTGGGGCTTAAAAATTTTTTTTGTATTAGTCTTTTAAAATCTAGTTTGCTTTTGCTCTTGTATCTGTTTACTTTTAGTGTTTGAGATCTTATCTTAGTGTAGCTTCACTCTTTTTTCTTGTTTTTGATGAAATAGCATGCTTCATATGAGACTTATCTAGCACTCCTGATAAATTTTGTGTAGAGGAGGTACTTGATACTTATTTTGAAAGACCCTGTTATGTTTTGCTTCTGAAACATGTGAAAGCTTCTTTGATAGATTTTCTTTTCTTAATCATAAATATTCCCTCTTTCTTCACCTTTTATTATGGAATTTTGAAGCATATTTTTTAAAAAGTAGAGTAGTATAATGAATCTCTGCATACTTAATACTTGGTTTCTGTAATTAGAAACACATGGCCCATCTGGTTTCATCTAGGCCTCCTACTCTCTGCCTCCTCCTTGCCATCCCTCCATCCCCAACTGGATTATTTCAGAACAAATTCTAGATGACATTCTGCTGAACATTGCTGCCATAGTTGTACTTTCCTTTGCCAATGTAAAAATTTACCCTTAAGTGTAAATACATGTATCCTATTTAGATAGCTAAACATTTAATGTCACAGTGTTAAGGCCTAAAAATACAGCTTAGATATATTACCTTTTTCTTTCATAGATTACTTTTCAGAGCAGTTTTTAGGTTAACAGAAAAGCAGAATGTACAGAGTTCCCCTACAGCCTCTTTCCCCAGTAGTTCCCTCTTGTTACTGATGAGCCAGACCGACACATTATGATTAACTAAAGTCCATAGAGTTCAGTCTCTGTATTGTCCATTCTGTGGTTTTTGACAAATGTGTAATGCCATGTGTTCACCATTGTAGTATCATACGGAAGGGTTTTACTGCCCTGAAAATCCCTCCTGTTCCACCTATTTTCTCCCCTCTTCTACCTGGCAACCACTGATCCTTTTTCTGTCTCCCATCAGATCAGATCAGTCACTCAGTCGTGTCCGACTCTTTGCGACCCCATGAATCGCAACACGCCAGGCCTCCCTGTCCATCACCAACTCCCAGAGTTCACTGAGACTCACGTCCATTGAGTCAGTGATGCCATCCAGCTATCTCATCCTCTTTCGTCCCCTTCTCTTCTTGCCCCCAGTCCCTCCCAGCATCAGAGTCTTTTCCAATGAGTCAACTCTTCGCATGAGGTGGCCAAAGTACTGGAGTTTCAGCTTTAGCATCATTCCTTCCAAAGAAATCCCAGGGCTGATCTCCTTCAGAATGGACTGGTTGGATCTCCTTGCAGTCCAAGGGACTCTCAGGTGTCTTCTCCAACACCACAGTTCAAAAGCATCAATTCTTCGGCGCTCAGCCTTCTTCACAGTCCAACTCTCACATCCATACGTGACCACAGGAAAAACCATAGCCTTGACTAGACGGACCTTTGTTGGCAAAGTAATGTCTGTGCTTTTGAATATGCTATCTAGGTTGGTCATAACTTTCCTTCCAAGGAGTAAGCGTCTTTTAATTTCATGGCTGCAGTTACCATCTGCAGTGATTTTGGAGCCCAGAAAAATAAAGTCTGACACTGTTTCCACTGTTTCCCCATGTATTTCCCATGAAGTGATGGGACCGGATGCCATGATCTTCGTTTTCTGAATGTTGAGCTTTAAGCCAACTTTTTCACTCTCCACTTTCACTTTCATCAAGAGGCTTTTGAGTTCCTCTTCACTTTCTGCCATAAGGGTGGTGTCATCTGCATATCTGAGGTTATTGATATTTCTCCCGGCAATCTTGATTCTAGCTTGTGTTTCTTCCAGTCCAGCGTTTCTCATGATGTATTCTGCATATAAGTTAAATAAACAGGGTGACAATATACAGCCTTGACAGACTCCTTTTCCTATATGGAACCAGTCTGTTGTTCCATGTCCAGTTCTAACTGTTGCTTCCTGACCTGCATACAAATTTCTCAAGAGGCAGATCAGGTGGTGTGGTATTCCCATCTCTTTCAGAATTTTCCACAGTTGATTGTGATCCACACAGTCAAAGGCTTTGGCATCGTCAATAAAGCAGAAATAGATGCTTTTCTGGAACTCTCTTGCTTTTTCTATGATCCAGTGGATGTTGGCAATTTGATCTCTGGTTCCTCTGCCTTTTCTAAAACCAGCTTGAGCATCAGGAAGTTCACGGTTCACATATTGCTGAAGCCTGGCTTGGAGAATTTTGAGCATTACTTTACTAGCGTGTGAGATGAGTGCAATTGTACAGTAGTTTGAGCATTCTTTGGCAGTGCCTTTCTTTGGGATTGGAATGAAAACTGACCTTTTCCAGTCCTGTGGCCACTGCTGAGTTTTCCAAATATGCTGGCATATTGAGTGCAGCACTTTCACAGCATCATCTTTCAGGATTTGGAACAGCTCAACTGGAATTCCATCACCTCCACTCGCTTTGTTCGTAGTGATGCTTTCTAAGGCCCACTTGACTTCACATTCCAGGATGTCTGGCTCTAGGTCAGTGATCACACCATCGTGATTATCTGGGTCGTGAAGATCTTTTTTTGTACAGTTCTTCTGTGTATTCTTGCCACCTCTTCTTAATATCTTCTGCTTCTGTTAGGTCCATACCATTTCTGTCCTTTATCGAGCCCATCTTTGCATGAAATGTTCTTTTGGTATCTCTGATTTTCTTGAAGAGATCCCTAGTCTTTCCCATTTTGTTGTTTTCCTCTATTTCTTTGCATTGATTGGTGAAGAAGGCTTTCTTATCTCTCCTTACTATTCTTTGGAACTCTGCATTCAGATGTTTATATCTTTCCTTTTCTCCTTTGCTTTTTGCTTCTCTTCTTTTCACAGCTATTCGTAAGGCCTCCCCAGACAGCCATTTTGCTTTTTTGCATTTCTTTTCCATGGGGATGGTCTTGATCCATGTCTCCTGTACAATGTCACAAACCTCATTCCATAGTTCATCAGGCACTCTATCAGATCTAGGCCCTTAAATCTATTTCTCACTTCCACTGTATAATCATAAGGGATTTGATTTAGGTAGTTTTGCCTTTTCCAGAGTGTCAGAATTATATCATATGTAGCCTTTTCATATTGGTTTTTCTCCCTTAGGAATATGTATTTAAGGTTCCTCTATGTTCTTTTGTGAATTGATAACTCATTTCTTACTTTATTCTTTTAGATTGTTGAACAGATAAATACAAAACTGCCATCATCATTTGTAGAAAAACTGTTTATACCATCATCTAAACTACTATTTTTGCGTTATCATAAAGAAAAAGAGGTAAGTGATTGACTGATCAGGCTTTTGCTAACTTAGGTCATTAAAAAGTTTGACTCATGTTCATTACTTAGTAGGTACATAAATGAAATATTAAAATGATAAATATTTGATTTAGAATATTAGAAATTATAATAATTCACTTAATATTTGTTGAGTTTCATACTGTATACCTTGATGAATGATAGTTTTCTCAGGTTTCCATTAAATTTATTAAAATTTATATATATATGTCAAATGTTTATTGTTAGCTTCCTAACTGACTCCCAAGTCAAAGCCAATATAGACTTTCTAAGTAGATGTAGGAAAACCTGTCTCTATAAATTGCTGCTTGTATTTTTTCTGATACTGGCTTAAAAAACAGAAGGCCTTTTAAGAAATTCCACATTGTCATTTTTAGAGAATACTTTTTTGATAATAAAGCTTTATAGATTTTTAAATAGCTTACTGATACTGTGTAGGTTTCCTAAATTTTTTTTTGAAAAATTAAAGTCTTTGGTGTTTTAGACAGTGAATTTATCAGTCTTAAACTGATTTGTATCATCATTTTGCAGATAGTAATATGCTTTCCATTTAATTATTACTTTCCTGAATTCTCTTTTTAAGGTTGTTGCTGTAGCCCATGCTGTTTATCAAGCAGTGCTCAGTCTGAAGAATATTCCTGTTTTAGAGACTGCCTATAAATTAATTTTGGGAGAAATGACTTGTGCCCTAAACAATCTGCTACATAGTCTACAACTTCCTGATGCCTGTTCTGAAATAAAACATGAGGCTTTTAAGAATCATGTTTTCAATGTAGACAATGCAAAATTTGTAGTTATATTTGACCTTAGTGCTCTGACTACAATTGGAAATGCTAAAAACTCACTAATTGGGGTGAGTATTTACTTGTAATGGCTTTGTTTTATCCACATTTGAGCCTCTCCTCATTGCATGTTAACATGTTTCATTAACTACAAGGCGGTGTGTCTGCAGCATCACACAGAACAAACGGCCATATTTTGGATATGCTTGGATAATTAAAATTGACAGGAATATTTTCATGCTGTTATGTTTAGCTCTTGCCTTCCTTGATAAGTTTTTTATATCCTTTTTATTTTTTGAACTTGTATTTTAATGCTCTCTCCCATTTACTCTAGCATGCTTTTAGTAAACTTGTCAACATTTTCCGCAGGACAAGTTTGTGTAGTTCTAAAATGCAACCCTTTCTTCCCCTGGTACTCTTTTCCTTTTCCCACTAGAGTTAGTGCTTCCATATGTCCCTTAGTTTTTGACTACCCACTTTACTTTGGGAACATTCACATATTATTTTGGAAGAAGAAGAAAGATTTCATTCCTTTTAAGAAATCTGAAGTGACTGCTTTTGATTTATAATAATTGCTGTGCGTCATTGAAGTGAAAGTCACTCAGTGGTGTCCGACTCTTTGCAAGCCCATGGACTATACAGTCCATAGAGTTCTCCAGGCCAGAATACTGGGGTGGGTAGCCTTTCCCTTCTCCAGGAGATCTTCCCAACCCAGGAATCGAATCCAGATCTCCCGCATTGCAGGCGGATTCTTTACCAGCTGAGCCACAAGGGAAGACCAAGAATACTGGAGTGGGTAGCCTATCCCTTCTCCAGCGGCTATTCCCGACCCAGGAATCGAACCGGGGTCTCCTGCATTGCAGGTGGATTCTTTACCAACTGAGCTATCAGGGTATATTTCTCCCTCCTGTGGTACTTAGCAAAATTGAAAAGCATTGTTTACAATGAAAAGTAATGGAATATAATTAAGGGGTTAGTGTTTCTAAGAGAGAAGAGAGGGAAAACTCAAGATTTGGTGCTTGTATTTGCATGCTGTCCATATTAGATCAGGTGCCCTGTGTCCCCTGCAGTGACTCTTCTTTCCCTCACTGCTGGGCTGCAGCTGATTCCTCTTTCGCATTCTAAAATTTGATTGTTGAGAAATTCACATTGTGTTCAGATTTGAGTTTTATATTCTACACTCTGAAAGTGAGAGGAAGTGGGGACAGAGTGGTCAGGTGAAAGGAGTATCTTAGCAATGGAAAGAAAGGGAAGAATGGTAAAGGCTTAGAGTGGCAGGATTTGCCCTTTTTTCATACTGGAGAGGGCAACTTGCCATTTATGGTATATGGAAAACTGAGGTAATCTACTACACTGAAGAGTGCAGGGGCTTTTGTTTAGACCAGGGATCAGCAAATTACAGTTCATGGACCAAATCTAGCTGCCCACTGCTTTTTTTTTCTTTCCTTTTTTTTTCTTTTAATTATTGAGATATAATTCACATAGTGTACAGTACCCATTTAAAGTGTACAATTCAGTGATTTTTAATATGTTCACAGAATTGTGCAACCATCACCAAACATCACCTCTTTTTGTAAAGACTTTTTATTGGAACATAGCCACTTTGATTCCTATTTTTTGTCTGTAACTTTTCTCACTGCAGTGGCAAAGTTGAGGAGTTGGACATTGTAACAGAGGTGTCACATAACCTGCAGAGGCTGAGGTATTTACTCTCTTATCTTCTCAAGAAGTATTTGCTGATCCCAGGTTTAGTGTACTAGCTTATTTCCAAATTTAAATCTGTCATTTTAATTTTTAAAAATGTGCAGACATATTCTGAAAGATAAACATTTTGTATGGTCATGTATGTCCTGGAGGAGCCAAACATTTACTTTCTTTGGTACATCATCAGATGTGGGCCCTGTCTCCAACTGTGTTTGCACTTCTGAGTAAGAATCTGATGATTGTGCATGGCGACCTGGCTGTTCATTTCCCTGCCATTCAGTATGCAGTGCTCTACACATTGTATTCTCATTGTACCAGGTAATGTATTTACACATACTTCTTAAGAATTGTCTGTTAAAAAAAAGAAAAAAAAAGTTAGTTTTTAAAGGGAAGATGGACCCTTTAGAGTATACAGTGTAAAATAAAAATGTGTTGATTTAACTTTGGATTTGCTTTTTTTTTAATGAGATATGACAAGATGATCCAAATTTTGTCTTCTAGGCATGACCACTTTATATCTAGTAGTCTTAGTTCATCATCCCCGTCCTTGTTTGATGGTGCCGTTATTAGTACTGTAACTACAGCTACAAAAAAACATTTCTCAATTATCTTAAATCTCCTGGGAATATTGCTTAAGAAAGATAATCTTAACCAGGACACAAGGTAACTAATATTTTATAATGTTTCTAACTTTTGGTTAATTTGAGAAAAAGAAATGAAGACTATCATTAGGGATAGGGCAGCTTCTTCATTATGAAACACTTTAAATTTTGTTTCATTATTTAGTCTAGCATTTCTTGTTTCCTGAAAGAATTACATGAAACCTTTCCTTCCTGCAATATTTTATAGATGAATGTATTTGTAGAGATTTTAGAATTTTTTTTGCTACAATTTATGCTAGTTTGGGGAGATTTTCTTAAAAGACAGTTTTGTCAGAGGAATTTCTATAGTTTTAATATTTCTTATTTCTTGAAGTATTAAAAAAACCAAAAGAAAATTAATGTTAAAAGAATAGATTTTTCAAGTTGTTTTTCTATTTTTAGTTTTTATTAATGTTGAAATCAGCTGTGTATTTTATGTTTCAGGAAACTGTTAATGACCTGGGCTTTGGAAGTGGCTGTTTTAATGAAGAAGTCTGAAACATATGCACCTTTATTCTCTCTTCCATCTTTCCATAAATTTTGCAAAGGCCTTTTAGCCAACAGTAAGATTCTGTGATTATTTAATTTTTGTTAATCAGTGCTTAAAAGAGATCTTTGATAATGAGAGAAAGATAGTCACTTGAGTGCCTTTCATGAGTGGAAATGTCTCATCCCCATTTTAATGACAAAGGTGTAATCTGTCTTAATTTTTTTGCCAGTCTTAATATGTGAAAAAAGGTTGTTTTAAAGTAATTGTTAACATTTTTAAGCTTATGTGATTGTTGATACATTCCATGTACTTTTAAAATTTCCTTCAGAGAAAAGGTTTGGGTGAAGACTAGTCACCCTAAGTAGATTTTTGTTGAGTGTTAGCGTTTTCCCAAATGTTACTACTGCCAGTGAGAGAGGGTTCCAGGCAGGAACAACCCCTCATTCATAGTAGTCACTCACTGTTTATTGAAGTGAATGTGTTCAGAAATTTATGATGTACTGGCATAGAATTTCTTCTGGCAAGCTGAAAGTGTCTTTAAATTTTTAACAGCTCTGGTTGAAGATGTGAATATCTGTCTGCAAGCATGCAGCAGTCTACATGCACTGTCCTCTTCCTTACCAGATGATCTTTTACAGAGGTATGGATTAAATTAGATCCACTCTTTTGACCCTGGACCTAATAACTTAGAAATATTGCCACACTTGTATTATTTATTTCATTTTTTTGTAGGTGTGTTGATGTTTGCCGTGTTCAGCTAGTCCATAGTGGAACTCGTATTCGACAAGCATTTGGAAAGCTATTGAAGTCAATCCCTTTAGATGTTGTCTTGAGGTATAACAATTGTATCAATACAAAGACATCCCACAATGTTTAATTTAGGAAAAGACAAATTGTCTCTTAGTGAATTAATATCACATCTTTTGTGGTACTTCTTAATGATTGAAGAGATGGCAAAGGATCAAATCATGCAGGTCTAGAAGAAAATAACAAAAATTTGTAATTTTTATAAAGCTTATGATGATTGCTACAGAATAATACTTAAAGTGCCAAAATGTGTTTCTCAGTAGTTATTATTTGTAAAACTAAATTGCATTCTTTTATAGTTTTTAATTGGGTTAATTTTGGTGATTTAAGAACTTTAAATTTCAAAAAAAAAAAAGAACTTTAAATTTCAAAGTTGTAGTAACCTTTATTTTTAATGTCTTAATTTTATCTGTTTTTACTGTCAGATTTAGTTAACAAGGAAGTATTTCATTTACAGCAGGAGGTAACCTTTTAACTAAAGGATTTTGTGTAACAGTGACTTTATTTTCTGTCTACAGCAATAACAATCACACAGAAATTCAAGAAATTTCTTTAGCATTAAGAAGTCACATGAGTAAAGCACCAAGTAACACATTCCACCCACAAGATTTCTCTGATGTTATTAGTTTTATTTTGTATGGAAACTCTCATAGAATAGGGTAAGACCTTTCTTTGACTCTTTCATCTGGGAAAAGTACTTTAAATATATTTGAATATCTTAACCCTGTGCCCAATTTAGAGGAGAAAATACATCAGGGGTGGCAGAATAGAAAGTAATGTTCTTTTCAAATGAGTTGTTTTAAGTTTTCAATAGTAGGAGGAATTGCTTTGAAGATGGCACCTGAAGAGATAAAAATGAGCTTTACACTTGATAGTAAAGGTGAAGTGTGGTTCACATGTAACTGATGTGTCCTAGTCATCAGTGCTTTGGGGAGGGGCCTGAGGGTGTAGACATTCTGGAGACTTTTACTTGCAGTGACTATTTTATCCTGATGGCCAAACTGTCATGAGCCTTTTACCCTAATAATCTGTCCACACTATACCCTACTCTATTTCAGCCGTAAAAGACTTTAAAATGAGAGGTGCGGATATAATTAATGCTTCCCAGTTTTATAGGTTTGCCTTTTTGAAGTAGGGGAAAAGTCCTATATTCCCATTTCCCTTGCAATTTGTTTTTTTGTTATTGTCTGTTTTTTCTTCAAATGAAATTGTCATTAAATATGAAACTTCTTTTTCCAGGAAGGACAATTGGTTAGAAAGATTGTTCTATAGCTGCCAGAGACTGGATAAACGTGACCAATCAACGATTCCCCGCAATCTGCTAAAGACAGATGCTGTCCTCTGGCAGTGGGCTATTTGGGAAGCAGCACAGTTCACTGTCCTTTCTAAGCTGAGGACCCCACTCGGCAGAGCTCAGGATACCTTCCAAACAATTGAAGGTAATTGACTCTGCACTGTTTCAGACTTTGCAATGTAAATACTTTCAAGCTTGCGTTAAGAAATAATGGATTTTTTATCTTCATTAAAACAGAACTTTGAGAGTACACAGTTTTTTCATTTAATACTTTATCAGTTAATCTAGATATGTTCGTTAGAATAAGCTTTTATTAAATAATTGTGTCATGTGTGTTCATTCACAAAGTTGCTAGCAAATTTGGAAAACTCAGCAGTGGCCACAGGACTGGAAAAGGTCAGTTTTTATTCCAATTCCAAAGAAAGGCAATACCAGAGAATGCTCAGACTACCGCACAATTGCACTTGTGTCACATGCTAGCAAAGTGATACTCAAAATTCGGCAAGCCAGGCTTCAACAGTATGTGAACTGTGAACTTCCAGATGTCCAAACTGGATTTAGAAAAGGCAGAGGAACCAGAGATCAAATTGCCAATGTCCGTTGGATCATTGAAAAAGCAAGAGAGTTTCAGAAAAACATATACTTTTGCTTCATTGACTATGCCAAAGCCTTTGACTGTGTGGATCACAACAAACTGTGGAAAATTCTTAGAGATGGAAGTGCCAGACCACCTGCCCTGCCTCCTGAGAAATCTGTATGCAGGTCAAGAAGCAACAGTTAGAGCTGGACATGGAACAACAGACTGGTTCCAAATCGGGAAAGGAGTACAAGGCTGTATGTTGTCACCCTGCTTATTTAACTTATATGCAGAGTACATCCTGAGAAATGCTGGACTGGATGAAGCACAAGCTGGAATCAAGATTGCCAGGAAAAATATCAGTAACCTCAGATGCGCAGATGACACCACTGTAATGGCAGAAAGTGAAGAACTAAAGAGCCTCTTGATGAAAGTGAAAGAGGAGAGTGAAAAAGTTGGCTTAAAGCTCAGCATTCAGAAAACGAAGATCATGGCATCTGGTCCCATCACTTTGTGGCAAATAGATCAGGAAACAGTGGAAGCAGTGACAGACTTTATTTTTGGGGCTCCAGAATCACTGCAGATGGTGACTGCAGCCATGAAATTAAAAGACGCTTGCTCTTGGACAGCAAGGAGATCCAACCAGTTTATCCTAAAGGAAATCAGTCCTGAGTATTCATTGGAGACTGATGTTGAAGCTGAAACTCTAATACGTTGGTTAACTGATGCAAAGAAACGACTTATTTGAAAAGACCCTGATGCTGGGAAAATTGAAGGTGGGAGAAGGGGGTGACAGAGGATGAGATGGTTGGATGGCATCACTGCCTCAATGGATATGAGTTTGATTAAACTCTGAGAGTTGGTATGGACAGGGAGGCCTGGTGTGCTGCAGTCCATGGGTTCACAAAGAGTTGGACACAACTGAGCGACTGAACTGAACTGAAATAATTGTGTCGTATGTGTTTGTTCACGAACTTAGGGAATTTGTGTGGAGAAGACATTTTTTCCTTCTAAAAATGGAAAGATCATTTTGTTTTTAAGTGACGGATATGCAGAGGATACTTGCTAAATGTGAATTTGTGAAATTATGTCCAAGAACTTCTAGAATCTTTGAAGACTCCTTTTAAATGTGGAATGTTGTCTTTGGTTGTAGGTATCATTAGAAGTCTTGCAGCTCACACATTAAACCCCGATCAAGATGTTAGTCAGTGGACAACTGCAGACAATGATGAAGGCCACAGTAGCAACCAGCTTAGACTTGTGCTGCTTCTGCAGTATCTGGAAAACCTGGAGAAGTTAATGTATAATGCATATGAAGGATGTGCCAATGCATTAACATCGCCTCCCAAGGTTGGTTTCAGTGGGCTGGATGTTGATTTACAGCAGTTTTGTGGTCAAACCTGGCAGCGTGAGCAGAGCTGAAATCACAGTAGACTTGTATATATGCTTTATGTGTATTTCAGACGTTTCTGCCTGTAATTTGTCAGAACCAGTCCTGAGCTCTTCTTTCTCTTCTAAAGGTCATTAGGACTTTTTTCTATACCAATCGCCAAACTTGTCAAGACTGGCTGACTCGGATCCGACTCTCCATCATGAGGGTTGGATTGTTGGCAGGCCAGCCTGCTGTGACAGTGAGACACGGCTTCGATTTGCTTACAGAAATGAAGACAAATCCGTCTCAGGTAAAGTGGTGTGTGTGGAGTTAGTTAAATCTGTTAATTAGAAAAACTTGGGGGTAATTCCTTTGCTATGATCTAATCTATGGATAGGGGCTTCCCAGGTGGTACTGGTGGTAAAGAATCTGCCTGCCAGTGCAGGAGATGCAAGAGACTAGGGTTCGATCCCTGGGTTGGGAAGATCCCCTGGAGTAGGAAATGGCAACCCACTCCAGTATTCTTGAGTGGGAAATCCCATGGACAGAGGATTTTGGGGCTCCAGTCCATGGGTCTGCAAAGAGTCAGATGCAACTGAGCACACAGTCTGTGGATAAAATAAAGGTTCTATTGATATTTAAAACTTTTCATCCAATATTTTTATACAAGCAATAACTTCCAAAGTTGCCTATTTATATTTTTTACTTAGAGTATGTGAAAATATTCATTACTTAGGCTTAAAGATTGGAACTTCTAAGAAATTCATGTATATAAGAAAACTTTTATAATCACTTGTAATGATTATATAGTATATAGGAAAGTACAATTTATAATATGTGTAAAAATATAATATTGATAACATTATAATATGTGGGGAAAGTGCTGACTTGTAGGTGGGGTTACTAAATAAATAGAATCCAAAAATTGCAAATGTCTACTAGTTAATATCAATAGGCAATATGCAAAAACATAAAATTAGGCATTCTTTGATTCATGGTTATTTAAATTTTTGCTTTGTATTTACTTCATGTATTACTCCTAAAGATGCCACAGCTGAAATGGTAAAGTTTTTTTTTTTATTTTGTAAAGATTAACACCCAAGTGCTATTTATTACAGTCCATCAGCACCCCCTCCCCCTCGTATCTACAGTATACATGACGTTTTAGGAAATTCTAATAATGTAATTTCATCATTGTAAAAGCAATTGTTAAATAAATTTGACTTTAAATAGGCTTTAGATTGTGATCAGTAGTTGTAAATTTAGTAGAGATTTGAATTTTGAGGGTATTGACGTCTTTGATTTTTTTTTTGAATGGCCGCTTTCAGGGAAATGAATTGGAAGTAACTATCATGATGGTGGTAGAAGCATTGTGTGAACTTCATTGTCCTGAAGCTATACAGGGAATTGCTGTCTGGTCGTCTTCGGTTGTTGGAAAAAATCTTCTCTGGATTAATTCAGTGGCCCAACAGGCTGAAGGGAGGTAAGTTAGAAGGAAGGAAATGGGTGATAGGAGTTCTTTATGTTAAGTTTTTTTGTGTTACTCACTGACTCTGTAATTAAATGTTAATTACATTTAATGTTGATTCTTAATTGATAACTTTTCGTGTCAGAATCTGATACAAATTCCCCTTGATAGCCAGAGTTCTCACTTATTAGCTCTAAACTTACTCGATTCCTGTAGGCAAACTCTTTGCATACCTTGGACTCCTCTGTATATGTTCAAGTGAGTTTTATCATATATGGAAAATGTAGGGAAAATAAAAGAAGGGTCATAATTCCATCTCTTATTGGTAACTTGTTTTGTTGTACATGCTTTTCTATTTCTTTTTCTTTTATATCCAGTTTTCTATCCTCTTTTCACAGAAATAGCAGTGTTTCTGCTGGTTACATGATTTTGCTTTTTCTACTCAGCAGGATTTAAAAAAAAATATTTTGCCCTGTTAAATTTTCTACAGTGTGATTTTTAACAATACATATTTTTTTTTTTGAGTGCACCATAATTTAACATTCCTTATTGTTGGACAGCAGAATTATTTGGGATTTTCTTTTTACTGATCTTAATGCACCACGGCATTTAATTCTTTGCTCATGTTTGTGATTGTTTTCTTTGAATGCATTCCTGAAGGTTGATTTACTGTTAATAGAAGAAAGGCTACAGACCATCAGGCTTATGATACATACTGTTGCTAATTTACCCTATGTAAAAGATGGTTCCCACCTGTATTCCTAACAACAAAAATAACCTTTTCCCTTCTCCTTTGTGTATATAGAGGGCCACTGCGAACCAAGAACTCTGCCATCATTTAATGAAAATGCTTGTTTTAATATAAATTTCTTTATTACTAATTAATAGTAGAGGTTTCCCCATATGTTACTGACCATCTGTGATTATTGAAAACATAGATGATGTCTTTATGGCCTCTTGGTTTTTTGGTTACTGATCTGTGAGATTTTATTATACACCAGGATTATTGATGCTATCTATCTTCTTGTTTGGTAATTTGTTTTTAATATTCATTTTGGGGGGGTTTTGTTCTTGTTTTTCTTTTTTTGATGCCCAAAGTTTCAAATTATGGTGTCATTAGATCTGTTAACTTTCATGTGTTTTAGTGTTTATTTTTCTGTTGAGTCTCTGCATACATTGAGATCAGATACTTACTGATATTTTCTGTTAGTTTATACCTTCTCTTTTCTTAAACATTTAATGATCTTTGGATTTATTTTCATTTTTTTGTGAGTAAGAAGTCTAATTTTGTGCCTGCTCAGGCCCACACAAAATAATCAACTTATTGTCTCCACTCAATTTATTGAATAACTCATTCTTTCCAGTGTTTTTAGAAATGAAATATGTGGATAATTAAAAAATAAGACTGTTTGAACTTGTGTTGAAGGTTTGAAAAGGCCTCTGTGGAGTACCAGGAGCACCTGTGTGCCATGACAGGTGTCGATTGCTGCATCTCTAGCTTCGACAAATCCGTTCTCACATTGGCTAATACTGGGCGTAATAGTGCGAGCCCCAAGCATTCTTTGAATGGTGAGCATTCCAAGTTTAAACAAACAGTTGTAGTCAAATAATTTGTACTCGTGATCTTACTATACATTTTTAGATATCTCTGCTCTTTGAAATATTTATAACTGCTTTGGATCTCTCTTGCTGTCTCTTTATTTTATGAAATGTTTTCACTTAGGTGAATCCAGAAAAACTGTGCTTTCCAAACCAACTGATTCTTCTCCTGAGGTTATAAATTATTTGGGAAATAAAGCATGTGAGTGCTACATTTCAATAGCTGATTGGGCTGCTGTACAGGAGTGGCAGAATGCTATCCATGACTTGAAAAAGAGCACCAGTAGTACTTCTCTCAACCTAAAGGCTGATTTCAACTACATAAAGTAAGGATTTCTTTTCAGTTATGAATTATACTTAACCCCATTAAAATTTTTTTCAGTAACTTTATTTAAAGTCTTATTTTATGGCAGAAAAATATTAAAATCATTTATTATGACAAGATGCTTGTAGTTCTAATAATACTGCCATTCTTAAAATGACTACAATGAGAAACCAACATTAGAGGTGAGGAGGATATTCATGTAGAGGGAAAACATATTTGTATGTTGAAATAGTCATTTGGGATTGAGTCTCAGAACCTGTTCTAAAATCTTAATGAAATAAAGAAATTGGTCACTGCTTTAGAAAGGATAATACTTGATGGCATTATTTCTAAATTAAAAGTGAAAGTGAAGTCGCTCAGTCGTGTCTGACTCTTTGCGACCCCATGGACTGTAGCCTGTCAGGCTCCTCCATCGATGGGATTTTCCAGGCAAGAGTGCTGGAGTGGATTGCCATTTCCTTCTCCAGGGGATCTTCCAGACCCAGGAATCGAACCTGGGTCTCCCTCATTGCAGGCAGATGCTTTACCGTCTGAGCCACCAGGGAAGCCCCATTTCTAAATTAGGTGTGACTATATCAAAAACATTTTTTTAAAGAGGACAGAGTTTATGACATTTGTAAATCAAACTCCCTTTCTTATTTTCTCTTCTTCCTTTTATTCCTTTGAGCATTTATTAATATCTTAATTTGAAATTTGAGTACAAGCTGTGTCCCAGACCCTTGGCTGAGATGATAAGGGTTGTTAGTCTTGCCATCAGGGAGCTCTCTAGTGAGTAAATGAGTTAGTGGGTAATTTCTCCATTGAACATGTACTGAGTGCCGGCCAGTGGGGTGCAACACTGTGTACAACAGACACACATTCTCACCCTTGAAGAGCTGACCTTCTAGTGAGGAGTAGACACAGGCAGACTAGCTTGGGAAAAACCATCAGCATGTCACTTGAGCACAGGCTTGAGGAAGCAGATCTCTTGCAAAGATGATAGACTTGGAGTGTTCTGGAAATGCCTGGGAGGCCACTATGGTTGGAGCTGAGTGAATAATAGGCCATAAGGGTAGAGAAGTAAGATTTTGAGTCCCAGTAAGATAGAAAATCTTAGGTGGGATTTGAAGAAGTATCTGACCTACTGGCTTTCTTTGCTAGGTTGTCAGCAGGCTGGAGGTGAGGGGCTAGGGTGGGAACGTTTGGCCATTGAACTGTGGGGTGAAGGTACAGAGAGAAAAAAGATGCTATTAATTGAAATAAGAACACACAGAAGACAATGAAATTTTTTCTGAGATGTCAGTTATTAGCTGAAAGTACAAGGCATAGTGGGGACACAGCAAACCTACCTTTGGAGAGGACTCGGACTCTGTGGTGGCAGAAATAATAAGTGTGTTGGTCAGCACATCAAGACAGTTCATTAATGCCAGGTGATCGCAGCTCACCCAAGAAGCTGGGATTTGTTAAGGTAGAAGCAGGCACAATCATTTCCAGTGCTGTATTCTGGCTGGGTTGTGACGGAAGTGACACGGTGAGAGGGATAGGAAAAGAAGAGAGAAGTGGAGAAGAGGAAATTGAGAAACTGTAACCCTGAAGCTGGGAGGGATTTGGGGGCAGGAGGAGAAGGGGACGACAGAGGATGAGATGGCTGGATGGCATCAGCGACTCGATGGACGTGAGTCTGGGTGAACTCCGGGAGTTGGTGACGGACAGGGAGGCCTGGCGTGCTGCGATTCATGGGGTCGCAAAGAGTTGGACATGACTGAGCGACTGAACTGAACTGAACTGAAGTCCTCTTGTTGGTTCGATAGCAGCTGTAATAGGAATGGGAATGGAGTGAAAATAGATCCGAAAGTGGCAGTGGATTGCTGGGATGTAAGGCCCTCATCCTGGCCTTGAAGCTACAGATAGACTATTGGAAAGAGCTCGGGTATACCATGTTCAGGTCAGGTGAGGAGAAGGGAAGGAAAAATTCTTTGAAAGAAGAGGAACAGGTTCTGTAAAACAGTGGAAAAGTGAGCAAAGGAGGGAGGCCAGCAAAGAAGGTAGAACTAGGATATCAGATTGAGGCAGTAAGACAGGAGGCCTACTGGGGCTTATGCTTTAGATGAGCAGTGAGGTGAGGCAGGGGATTTAGTGGTAGCTCGGGAAGAACTGGACGTTGAAGTTGCCCCCGCAGAGCTCTGCTGTTAGTGTTTTGGTCGGGCCCTCAAAGATAACATGCTGCAAAAAGAGGAAGGAAATGTGGAGTGTTGGGTATGCTAAACTGAGTATCTGTAGCTGTGAGTTTGTGGTTTGCACTCTAATTAAGATGGTAGTTGCATCTTCAATGGTGGCCTATGTGGAAGGAACTTCATCACAGGAATTCTGTGTAACTGCTCCCTTTTCCTATAATTTGTTCTATTTTTTTGAATGGCTCCACAGCCTGGAGAGAGTATAATACAAGCTAACCCAGTATTTTAATTACAGATCACTAAGCAGTTTTGAATCTGGAGAATTTATTGAATGCACTGAACAATTAGAATTGTTACCAGGAGAAAATATCAGTCTACTTGCTGGAGGATCAAAAGAAAAAATAGGTATTAGATAATTTTAAAATTAAGTATTTTAATGAACAAATTGTTTAAAATGTTTGGCTTAGTATACTTTAGTGGAAAATCTGACAGTTTTTGTACATTTATTGGGGCAGAGTGTGAAGCAATAAATTAGGTCTGTTCTCTTTACATCTGGCAAATATAAAACAGTTTAATTCAAATTAAGCAAACTAAAAAAGATTATTGTAATACTTAGAGATCTATCTAGCCATTTTCTTTGAAAAAGTGCAAGTGTTTAAATATTTTTCTTGCTTCACATCTTAATATGGTCGATTAATTAAACTCTTTATTATAACTAGAACATTTTAAAGAGTGTAGTACTGAAATTAAATATTGTGAATATTTTATGTGTTAACATTGATCTGCTGAATTCATTGTTTGCCCCATTAAATAGTAGGTTGACTTACTGATTTTTGAGTCTTTGAAAATGAACTCATTTTGGGAGGTCTGAGGTATTATGTGAAGTATTTTTATACTTTTTAAAATACTTTTTTTTATGCTGTTTTTATGCTTCACATAGAGTAATACCTCAGACCTCCCAAAATGCTATCAGAAATGCTTGATCATAGTGTCTGAACTTAAATATGAACTTAAACATGAAAGGAGGTATTCATTGGTGATTGTTTTTTTAATACTATCAAGATATCTTGTCATTCTTACACATTAAAAATGAATTAACTGAGTGGAACCTGTTTGATTTCTGTAGATATGAAAAAACTGCTTCCTAACATGTTAAGTCCAGATCCAAGAGAACTTCAGAAATCCATTGAAGTTCAGTTGTTAAGAAGTTCTGTTTGTTTGGCAACTGCTTTAAACCACATAGAACAAGATCAGAAGTGGCAGTCTATTACCGAGTAAGTTTAATCCTAAGGAGGTAAATATGTATTACGTGTGCCATATGTGTGTAGTTTGGTGGGGGTGAGGCAGTCACCGGATCACTGCAATGGTAGTCATCATAGCTTCATTTTAGTTGTAGGAGTTGTAGGTTGTGTAAATGCCGCTTGCAAATATACAGAGGTTGAAACTAAAGAACGTCAAAAATTCCATATCCCCAAACACAAATAGCTTGACTTGATTATGTCATTTTACTTAAAAGCAGGCGGTTCCTTTTTCTTCCCCCACTTTGGATGCCAGTGTGGTAGCATCTTATCACACTGCTTTATCCCTTTAGCGGTTACAAGTTGGAAAATGTTTTTTGTTAATTAGCAGCAAATATTTTGTTTCAGAAATGTGGTGAAGTACCTGAAGCAAACCTCCCGCATAGCTGTTGGACCCCTGAGACTTTCTACTCTAACGGTTTCCCAGTCTCTGCCAGTCCTAAGTACTTTACAGCTGTATTGCTCTTCTGCTTTG
This sequence comes from Bos grunniens, assembly GCF_055505025.1. Lineage (NCBI taxonomy): Eukaryota > Metazoa > Chordata > Mammalia > Artiodactyla > Bovidae > Bos > Bos grunniens. The sequence continues at coordinate 26,301,424 of NC_141189.1, forward strand.
GAGAACACAGTTTCCAACAGACTTTCCACAGAGGTGCGTATGTATACATTTTTAACCAGGATATTCTTTTGACCATTAATAGGCATTAGTGTGGACAAGAGCTGTTTCTCAAGTTTTTTTAAAAAGTTTTAAAAATAACATTTGTAGCATTTTTGGACAAGCTATTAATATTAAATCCAGAAATCTAAAATGCCATTTTTCAGGCAGATTTTCACTGGAGAACTATGTGAGGAAGATGGAACATAAGAATGGCTAGTTGCTTAATTTTTCTTCTTCCTTCCTTTCCTCCTTTCCTCCTTCCTTTTTTTGCACAAGGAGTTGATTATGAAAATATATACCAGATTGTATAAATTTCAGATTTGACTGAAAAGAACACACAGTGCCTCCTCCTTCAAACAGGATAAAGTTTAACCAAAAGTGAACCCTTCCCAAGGGAAATAATCCTTGAGAATCTTTTTATGAAGCGGTTGTTTTATGTTTTTCTGTAACTTAGCTTTTGCTTTATAGAAAATAACCCTTTTTTAATTAAAATATGACCACTTTATTGTAAATGCATTGATAAATTGGACTTAATATTCTGAAAAAAATATTTTTGCTTTTGGAAAAACAAAGGTTTTTGTCTTTTTCCCTTGTGATTAGAAGATACAGTGAAGGTAGAGGAAAGTTTAATAGATAAATCTAGAATAGATCTGAAGTAGCTGCCCTGTGGGGTCATATAAGGATTCTTTTTACATTAAGTGGTTTTGACTTTTCTCTGGCAGGACTGTCTTATTCCACTCTTTAGTGAAGCTTTGCGTTCATGTAAACAGCATGATGTCAGGCCATGGATGCAAGCATTAAGATACACGATGTACCAGAGTCAGTTGTTGGAGAAAATAAAAGGTAACTAGTTGTTGTTTTTAATAGCTTTTTTGAGGTATAGTTATACATTTTGAATGTGTAGTTCATCAGTTTTGACATTTCTTCATGTGTGTAGCCACCAATACAGTCAAGATGCAGAACATTTATGTCACCCTCAAAGGTTTCCTTATGCTTCTTCCCAGGTATTTCTCCTGTCTGTCCTGTCTTGGGCAACTGCTTATTTGTTTCCCATCACTGTAGATTAGACTTGTCTTTACTAAATTTTTTTATGAATTGTACAGTGTGTTCTGTGTCTGGCTTCTCTTGCTCGCATTTTATTTTTTAAGGTTCCCTGTGTTGCATGTGTCAGTATTGCCATCCTTCCAACAGTTGAGTATATCCATTGTATGAATTCACCATAGTTTATCTGTTGATCCTTTAACAGATACTTGAGTTGTTTTCAAATTCAGGCTATTATGTATAAAGTTGCTTTGATATTCATGTACAGGTCTTTGGTTGGGTATACATTTGCCTTTATCTTAAATAAATACCTAGGATTAGAGTTGTTGGGTCATATGGTTTAACTTTTGAAATAGTTCACCAGTTTCTTATAAAGTGGTTGTATATTTTACATTACTTCTGACATCTATGTACTTGCAATAGTGGGTCTTTAGTTTTAGTCACTGGAGTGAATCTACAATAGTATCTCATTGTGGTTTTATTTGCATTTTCCAGATGATTAATGATATTGAGCATCTTTTCATTTGTATAGTGGCCATGTATAAGTATTCAACTCTTGCCTATTTTTAATGAAGACTTATATGTTCTGGATATTCAAATTCTTTGTCAGCTGTACTATACTGTGAATGCTTTAAATAATTCAAATGAATACAGAATTAGCATTTGTATAAATATTTCTCATTTTTAAGAAAGAAATGTCATGTTGAATAGATATTAGAAATTTCCTTTTGCTGTAAAACAGAAAAGTTGCCAGAATTCTGTAAAATTTGTCAAAAATGTGGTCGTCAGAGTTACTGAGTAAGTTTGCTACTAAATCTTAAGTCAGCTAATGCTGGGATAGGGACTTGTGCTGCAAGGTGATGACTGGCAACTCTGATTCACCAGGACCTCAGTGCCAGATAGACCTAGTTTTGGATCATTTGCCCAACACTTGCAAATCGAGGAACCTCATGGCAAGTCATAAACTGCTGAATCACTTTGCTTATCAGTTATGGGGATTGCCCTGCTCAGATTCTTGAAAGGATTGACAAGGTATATAAAAGCCTTAGCACAGAGCGTGACATATAGTAGGGCTACAAGTATCATCTCCTTTCTCATCCTTCCTATACTGAATAAGTTTTAAAATTGAGAAGGAAATGTCAGTAACCTAACACGGAACTTCACTCTTCCTCACATTTCTTTTTTTATTTAGCAAACCCTTATCAAAATAATGTGCTTTGTGCCAGGTACTGTGCTGTAAGTTGGGATGTAATGGTGAACAAGAGAAGCCTGTTTTCTGCATTCCTAGGACCAAAGGGATTCTGAAGTCTAGCAGGGAAAATTGTCATCAAGCTAGGAACAGCAACATGGTGTGCTGACTGGAGATGCATGTACATGGTGCTTAAAATAATGCAACAGGGCCACTAATTTAATCCTAGGAATCAGAAAAGGACTTGGGGAGGAAGTAACATTTAAGCTGAGAAAGAAGGCAGACTGATTTAGAGAAAACACCATGTGTGAAGGCCACCAGCAGTAATAAAAGATTCTTAGAGGACTCAGTTCTCATCTAAGGGAGAATGGGAAGAGATGAAGCTGGATGAGATTGAGATTAGAGTGGAATGCAAGCATCAGTGCCTTACAAGCCAAATTTAGGAGTTAGGGAAGGGATGAAAGGGAAATTAAGTATTCAGATTTACCTTTGTATAAGATCAGTTCAGTTGCAGGTTGAAGAATAAATTAGAGCCTAAGGCAGAGCAGCAGAAATCCCTGTGAAAGGTAACCAAAATAGTGACAGTAGGGACAGAAAAAAGCTGATGTGACGTGAGGATTGACAGTAAAGTCTTAAGATTTAAGATGACTGCCAGATTCCTTCTCAGGTAGCCAGGTTGATCATGTGCCTTTACCCAAGAACGAAAACAGAGAAGGAAGTAAGAGATCTGTTGGAGGGTGGTGGGAAATGGATTCCATGTGACACAGGTTAAAGTGCCTTTGAAATACCCGAGTATAGGTGACTAGACTGGTAGGCAGGTGGGACTCAGATGTCAGGTCTGCTCTAGAGATAAGATTCAAGCATCATCAGCATTTGTATGGTAATTGAAGCCCCAGGAGCAGATGATATTGTCCAGGCAGAGTATGCAGAGTGAGAAGAGTAGAGAGCCTAGGCTTGACCCCAGGAGCCCCAGTTATAGCGGATGGGTAGTGGACGAGAAGGAGACTGAGAAGCTGATTCTTCAGAAAGGTAGGAGTAAACCAGAAGGAAATGGCATGGTAGAAGGGCAGAGGGTACTTATTCAAGAAGTGGGGATGGTCTAGCCTTATCCTCATCCCCTGCCCATTGGCCTAGGCTCTTCACTAGGTGCAGAAACTTAAAAAGTTAATTTCTTAGACTGGACAATTTTTACTTTCATCTACTCCATTGTATACATTCATTTTAACAAACATTTATTGTTCATTGTGTGCCAGGCACTATGCTAACTTCTAGGGATTTGAAGATGATGAAAAATGAATTATCTTTATTTAGGGAGGCAGTGGTAAAGAGAATAATTGGGGAAGGAATTTTTGGCCATGTTTTTGTGCTCTCTGGGATTAGACCAATCTGGGACTAATAAAACATTTTCTTCTCTGCAGAACAAACAGTTCCAATTAGAAGCCATCTCATGGAATTAGGTCTAACAGCAGCAAAATTTGCTAGAAAACGGGGGAATGTGTCACTTGCAACAAGATTGCTGGCACAGTGTAGCGAGGTTCAGCTGGGAAAGACTACCACTGCACAGGATTTAGTCCAGCACTTTAAAAAACTGTCAACTCAAGGTCAAGTGGATGAAAAATGGGGGCCTGAACTTGACATTGAAAAAACGAAACTGCTATATACAGCAGGTTAGTAAAATAATACGTGACTATATACTAAAAATCATGTGTATGAATGTTACTGTGTATGGTAATAGAAAAGTTGATTTTTTTTCAACTTTTGCAGAACATTTGCGTCCTGAATAAGTTTTGTGTAATTGAGTTATCTATATAGTTTGGTGCTTTTGATTTTGTTATTATTATAGTAAGAAATGTTTCCAGAAATCATTGATTATCAGAATTTACAATATTACTTTACCCTGAAAGAATATCATTTGTTTACTGCTAAGAGATGGTGTTTTGATCTTTTTATAGGCCAGTCAACACATGCAATGGAGATGTTGAGTTCCTGTGCCATCTCTTTCTGCAAGTCTGCCAAAGCTGAGCATGCTGTTGCCAAGTCAATTTTGACATTGGCTAAATGGATCCAGGCAGAATGGAAAGAAATCTCAGGACAGCTGAAACAGGTTTACAGAGCTCAGCAGCAGCAGAACTTCACGGGTCTTTCTACTTTGTCTAAAAACATACTCACTCTAATTGAACTACCATCTGTTAATACGATGGAGGAAGAGTATCCTCGGATAGAGAGTGAATCTACAGGTAGAATTTGTTTTAATAGCTTTAAAATGTTAATTTTAGAGGTTATTTCCCCTGTTTTAAAGTTTACAATGTTGTGTGCATGCTCAGTTGCGTCTTGACTCTTTGTGACCCCATGAACTGTAACCCCCCTGGCGTCTCTGTCCATGGGATTTCTCACGCATGAATACTGGAGTGGGTTGCCATTTCTTACTCCAGGGGATCTTCCCAAACTAGGGATTGAACCTGCGTCTCTTGTATGTCCTGCATTGGCAAATGGGTTATAGGCTGACTATAATTTGCCACAAAAACTGTCTGTGGAAATTTAGTATATTATATTGCCCAGAAGTGACTCAAGCACATTTCTTTAGTATCTGACACCAACCATGTGGAAGTCACTGAACTCAAGCCTCCCAGGCCATACTTCCCAACTCCCCAGTTCATGGTGCTTTTATGGACTTAGATGTTTTGCTGGCAGAAGGGTCCTACCTGTGATATTTAAAATTCTTCCTCATACTGGGAAGAACTTAACATAGATATAGAATAGTGGCCTCTGATCCTATTGACTGGTGAAGCACAAAAACTACAGAAAGGTTCAAGTTTCACGTCCTGACACTAATGTATGTTCCTTACAGAAAGGTACTCGACAGATGGACTAGTTAATTAATTCAGTGTTTGGGTGCCTGTTGTGGTAGGCACCATTGTCCAGGTTTTACAGATTGAGAGATAACTAGACGTTTTGCTAAAACATTAGAATTTTGTTTATGTTGTTCATTTTGATGTTGTGAATCCTAGAACTGCAGTTACTTAGATTAGTCTAAGTAATTCTAATCTATGTACTATAGGTGTCTTTATTTGTAAGGCATATGGCTTGTTACCATTATAAATCTTCATATTGGCAAGTGGCACTATAGCAGGAGATTTCTTCATTTCTAAATTGGGGATAAAGATATTACTTCATGAATCTCTCATTGAATGAAATTGTCTACTTATCACATATTATTTTTGCCAGAATTTTTAAGCTGAATCTAATTGTGAGGAAATGGCCAATCATATCCAAAATACAAGACACTCTACTACACGTCTGACACCTGAACTGTTTGTAAAGTTCGGTGTCATGAAAAACATTGATGTGTTTTACAGGCTTACTTGAGAAGCTGAGTGATTGATTTCAACATGTTAGCCTTTCAGAAAAGCATAATACAAATGTGTGCTTTATCAAATTATGTACCATTATAATGTTATAGGACTTACTGACCGATAGCAAATTCCTAAAATGTAAATGAAAATGCTGTTAGAAATTTATGAATGTGACATTGTTATTTTTTTTTTTCCCATCATGGCAGTACATATTGGAGTTGGGGAACCTGACTTCATCTTGGGACAGCTGTATCATCTGTCTTCAGTACAGGCACCTGAAGTAGCCAAATCTTGGGCCGCATTGGCTAGTTGGGCTTACAGGTGGGGCAGAAAGGTGGTTGACAATGCCAGGTATGTATGTTAAAATGTGTAATTTATTTAATGCATTGCAAAATAGAGATTTAAAATGTCTACTGACATGGCAAAGCTTTGGTAGCTGAAATACTGATGATTTGTTTTATTTTTATAGTCAGGGAGAAGGTGTTCGTCTGTTGCCTAGAGAAAAATCTGAAGTTCAGAATCTGCTCCCAGACACCATAACCGAAGAAGAAAAAGAGAGAATATATGGTATTCTTGGTCAGGCTGTGTGTCGCCCAGCGGGGATTCAGGCAAGAAAAACCTGATACAGTATTTTGGGGGAAATAGTGTTCTAAATAGCATATACCTGATTAAATATTTCAGATGAAACTTCGATAAGATGAAAGTGAATTAAAATATTTTTCTAAGAAGAATGTGATTTGAGAAATCAAGTCATTTCCTTAGGGTTCTGTTAAAAAAGGTGAAGTTCTTTTTATGTAAAATAGATTTCTCTTTTCACTGCTCTTATCAGATATTAGCTTCTTATCACTAGCTTAGAAGCTTTTTAAAATATGCTCATGTCTAAGCACTACCCCACGTATTCTGAATGGAATGTTTGTGTATGTGTTGGGCATAGGAAGGTTTGTGTAAGTTTACTAGGTGATATTTATACAGCCATAGCTGAAAACCAGCCGACTAGATAGTCTGTATGATTTATTCCCTTCTGTCTCAAAATTCTATTAGTTCTAGAATGTTATAAGTCTAATTTGGTTGTAGACTTTAGACATGTGAATTTTATTTGCTGAGCTAAAACTGTTGACTTCTTGTTCTAGACTTTGGCATATATCAGTGTCTGCCAAAGCTGGTCTTAGGTACATGTGCAGTACTGTAGAGGGTCAGGTAATTCTCTGCAGGAAGAATATTATATTGTAACTGAAGCATTTAAATTCCCCAAATCAAAATCTTTAGTCTTTGCTAAATGCCTATATCCTTCTTCATTAGCTACATTGGTAAGAGAAGCATGGTAACATTTATTTAGCATGCATAGCACTAAATGTGGAATATTTTGATCTTTCATAAATGAGAAAATGCTTGCATATATTAGGAAAATCATGTACCTTTCTCCTTTTTAAAATTTGTGTCCCCAAATAGCATTTTTTTGCCCTGTTTTTCTTTAGGATGAAGATATAACGCTTCAGATCACAGAAAGTGAAGATAATGAGGAAGATGACATGGTTGATGTTATCTGGCGTCAGTTAATATCAAGTTGCCCATGGCTTTCAGAACTTGATGAAAGTGCAACAGAAGGAGTCATTAAAGTGTGGAGGAAAGTTGTGGACAGAATCTTCAGCCTGTATAAACTGTCCTGCAGCGCATATTTTACTTTCCTTAAACTCAATGCTGGGCAGGTAGGTAGCACAGTATTCTTTTATGAAAGTTTATTTGAAATTTCTTTTCTAGCAGATGAAAACAGCATTTGGAATTGTTTAATTGTATCCTCTTGTCTCTCATCCTTAGATTCCTTTAGATGAAGATGACCCTCGGCTCCATTTAAGCCACAGAGTGGAGCAGAGCACGGATGACATGATTGTGATGGCCACGCTGCGGTTGCTCAGGTTGCTCGTGAAGCACGCTGGGGAGCTTCGGCAGTATCTGGAACATGGCTTGGAAACAACACCTACTGCGCCTTGGAGAGGTGGTGGTCTAAATAAAATGTTTCAGGGAAAAGTACTTCTGGGTAGAATGTAGTAAGACAGTTGAAACATAATAGTTCCTTGGATTTCCCTGGCAGGCCAGTGGTTGAAACTATACTTTCACTGCAAGGGGTGTGGGTTCGATTCCTGGTTGGGGAACTGAGATCCTACGTGCTTCATGGTGTGGCCAAAAAAAAAGTTCCTATATGTTTACTGTTTGAATGTGTTATGAAATAGCTAAATTAGTTCAAACGACACTGTGGACTGCTTGTTATACCACTTCCCTCCCACCTTTCAGAGAAATGGAAGGCTGAGAGGCAAAAAGCTTTTAATATAGAAAAGGAATTTTGGAGAGAGTGATAAGAATGTTTCAAAAAATTTCATATCCCTTTGAAAAAATTGTCTATATCTGCCTTCTTTTACAGGCATTCACAGACAATATATTTCTGTGTAACGTTTGAATCAAGATTTTGATTACAGCTGTGTACCCTTACTAAACCTGCAAATCAAGAGCTATTATGTATATAGTTCTTTGTTATCCCAGGGAGAAATTTGAGGCTCCTAGAACTAATGGCTGACATATATCAAGTTTTATCCTTTTGCCTCCACCATGTTAACTGTTTTTCTTTAATAACTTTAAAGTATTTTTCTTCTTATCCTAAAGGAATTATTCCACAGCTTTTCTCACGCTTAAACCACCCTGAAGTGTATGTGCGCCAGAGTATTTGTAACCTCCTCTGCCGCGTGGCTCAGGATTCCCCGCATCTCATACTGTATCCTGCAATAGTGGGCACCATATCGCTTAGTAGTGAGTCACAGGCTTCAGGTAAGGAAGGTTAAAATACTGCTACTTTAAATTAGTTTGCAAACACTGTTTATTAGGTAAAATTTTTTGAGCTTTATGTTCCATAGTTGATAAGAGTTTGTGACTTTTTTTCCCCCAACAATAATAATAATAGTATCAATAGTAATACCACTTACTGAGTGAGTAGCTGCCATGTCTGGCAGTAGGATGTATGCTTTACATTGTATCTTCAGTCTCAAAATAACTCGCCAGGGCTTGGAGAAACTGAGTCACCCTCAGTTCACTGAGCTGAATTATCTGGCAGATAAGGATTGAAACCAAGTTCTGAACTCTGGCTAGGCAAACTTTACTTTATTTGTTGAGACTCACCTATTATCATTTCCCCCACTTATCTTTTATTAGCTTATAATATTAATAAGTATGGAAGCTCAACTTGTAAAAAGGCATAATATCCATGATCCTTGGTCAACTTAGTGCACATGTGCAAGATGAGTTAAATGAGTGCTCTGGAATCAAATACATTATAGATGTTTTCCCTAACTCAACGTATGCACATGAGAGAAACAACCAATGTATACTTTTTTCCCATTTCATTATAGGAAATAAATTTTCCTCTGCAATTCCAACTTTACTTGGCAATATTCAAGGAGAAGAACTGCTGGTTTCTGAATGTGAGGGAGGAAGCCCTCCTGCTTCTCAAGATAGCAATAAGGATGAACCTAAAAGTGGACTGAATGAAGACCAAGCCATGATGCAGGACTGCTACAGCAAAATTGTAGATAAACTGTCCTCGGCAAACCCAACTATGGTGTTACAGGTATAGAACAGTTCACATGTTTTAAAATAAATTTGTATTATAACCACTCCCCTCTCCTCCCAAAAAAAGCCACCTAAAAACAAAACCCCTAAAGTTGTTATGGAAGTGATAGTTAAGGAGCAAAGCCTTTAAAATAATCAAATTGGTTTTATAAATCTGTACTGATAGAATCACTGATTGAGGTTCTGTAATTGGATAATGAACAAAAGATGTGCCCATTTTGCTTGAAGTTTGCAGTGTTAGCAGAACTGAGCTGTGTGTAGACTTAGAGATGAGCATGTTGGATGTGCCCTGTGTGCAGGTTCAGATGCTTGTGGCTGAGCTGCGCAGGGTCACTGTTCTCTGGGATGAGCTCTGGTTGGGAGTTCTGTTACAGCAGCACATGTATGTCCTGAGACGAATTCAGCAGTTGGAAGACGAGGTGAAGAGAGTCCAGAACAACAACACCTTACGCAAGTATGTTTTTATTAATTTAAACGTCAAAAACATAGCTGCCCCTTTTTATTAATGTAAAATACATATAAAGTTTGCCATTTTAACCAGTTTTAAGTGTACAATTCAGTTGCAGCAAGTACATTTACAGTGTTGTGTCCAGCTCCAGAACTTACCATCCTCCCGAACAGCAGCTCTGTACCCATAGCAGCTCTGTACCCATTTAATAGTACTTCCCCATCCTCCACCTCAGCCCCTGCTCACCACTTGTCTACTTTCTGCCTGTATGAATTTGACTATTCTGAGTACCTTGTGTGACTAGAAACATACAGTATTTGTCATTTTGTATCTGGTTTCTTTGACTTACCATGTTTTGAAGGTTCATTCCATGTTGTAGCATGTGTCAGAATTTCCTTCCTTTTTATTGCTGAATCACATTTCATTGTATGGATGTGCATGTGTGTGCGCGTGTGCTAAGTCGTTTCAGTCCTGATCAACTCTTTGCGACCCTGTGGACTGTAGCCCATCAGGCTCTTCTGTCCATGGGATTCTTCAGGCAAAAATACTGGAATGGGTTGCCATGCTCTCTTCCAGGGGATCTTAATGACCCAAGGATCAAATCTGCGTCTCTTATATCTTCTGCGTTGGCAGGGGGCTTCTTTATCACATTTTATTCATGCACTCTTCTGTCAGTGGACACTTGAGTTGCTCCTATCTTTTAGCTCTTGTAACCAGTGCTTCTATCAGCATTGATTTACAAGTATCTGTGTCCCTGCTTTTAATTATTTTGTGTGTGAGCCAGTGAATTTGCTGTGTCTTATGTTAATTCTATGTTTAACTTGTAGAGGAACTGGTAAACTGTGCTTTAGGATTTCAGTTTCTCCATATCCTCGCTAACATGTATTGTTTTCTGTCTTACTGATAGTGACATCCTAATGGGTGTGGAATGGTATCTTTTCATGTGCTTATTGACCATTTGTATATCTCCTTTGTCTGTTTGAATCTTTTGCTCATTTTTGAATTGGGTTGTTTTATTGTTGTTGGAAATTTAGGAGCTCTCTAAATATTCTGGATTTTAATCCCTTTATCAGATACATTGATTTGCAAATATTTTTTCCTATTTTGTGTATTTTTCACTCTTGAATGAAGATCTCTTTTGATGCACAAAAGTTTTTAGTTTTATGTAGCCCAGTTTATCTGTTTTTTCTTTTGTTTTCTTTTAAGAGTTTTAAATGAAGTCTTAGCTTTTATGTTTAGGTCTTTGATCCATTTGACTTTTTTTTTTTGCATGTTAGTATCAGGTAACACTCCAGCTTCATTCTTTTGTAAGCAGGTATCCAGCTTTCCTAGCACCATTTGTTAAAAGGAGAAGCTGCATCTTTTATATGCTGGATTTTTTACAGTGCTGTTGTGGTCAGTTACTTTGCAAACATTTTAGTAATTTATTTTGATTATTCTTTTATGCTGTTTACTTACACTTGACAATTTATATTCTTCCTTGTTTGTATTGAACTCTGTGTCTTTCTGGTCAGAGAAGAGAAAATCGCAATCATGCGGGAGAAGCACACAGCTTTGATGAAGCCCATCGTATTTGCTTTGGAGCACGTTAGGAGCATCACAGCGGCCCCTGCAGAAACACCTCATGAAAAGTGGTTTCAGGATAACTATGGTGATGCCATTGAAAATGCTCTAGAAAAGCTGAAAACACCGTCAAACCCTGCAAAGCCCGGAAGCAGCTGGATTCCATTTAAAGAGGTATAGAAAAATCTCAAGAATGCTACTGAAATGGGAAATTCCGTGAGATAAACTTAAGTAAGGGGTCTCTTTTTACTTAGAACACAGAGAGAAGACTTTCTAAACCCATGGAATACAGCCAGTGTTCAGTTGCTATAAAGAATATAGAGAAAGGTATTTTCTTCATTTTTGAGAATTTGAGGTTAAGTGGTCCTAGGGTGGCAAACTGCATCTACTGAGGGTTCCCACCAAGGAAGAATATTCTGTAAGGTGTTAGGGAAGGGGCTTGACTGCCTGCTGTATTCTTCTCATAAAAGATTAACAAATTTAATCTTGTACCTATGTAGTTTTTCTTAGTGGAGGGGTATTCAGTATTTCTAACAGACAAAATATTCACATATAACAGCATCAATTTTTATAAGTAATTTTTTTGACAGCAGTTCTGCATAGGCTGAAGAATGCTTAGTATGTTTAAATATTTGAGAATCCTTATCTTTCATGATTTGATCCACTTAATTCTGTATTTGGTTTGCCTCTGTTTTAGCAATAGCACCATTAGTTGGGGGATCCTATTTATTACTTTATATCTTTTTCTTATCCCTTCTTTCTCTGTCCCATTCCTATAATTGATCTTAACTGATTTCCTTACTTTAGTAATGAAAAAACTGTTAAAAGCTAGACAGTGTAGAGACAAAGTACACCTGACTTTAAGGAGAAAATGTGAACAAGAGGAAATGCTACATTCAGAGGAAATGCCTTAGGAGCTCAAGACAAGAGCACTAACATGAAGGATGAAGTTTATTTGTGTGACTTAGCCAAAACTTATTTTTCTCATGTTCCAGCAGTAATTTCTTGCTTTGCGTTCTTCTCAGTAAATCAACCAGGAAACCCAGAGGAGATAGGAAGGATACTTTTTTTTATTTGGCCACAGTGCTTGGCTTGTGGGATCTCAGTTCCCCAATCAGGGGTCCTGTGTGTGCCCCCTGCAGTGGAGTCTTAACCTTTGGACCTCCCAGGAAGTCCCACTTTTAAAAAATTGATATATAGTTGATTTACAATGTTGTATTAACTTCAACTGTATAGCAAAGTGACTTTTTTAATATATATTTATTTTTCATATTCTTTTCTACTGTGGTTTATCATAGGTTATTGAGTATAATTCCCTGTGCTATACAGTAGTTCCTTGTTTATCCATCCTGTATATGCTAGTTTGCATCTGCTAATACTGATCTTTCCCTCTCCTGCACTCCTCCCATAGGGAATATTTTTTTAAAAAACCCTCTGTGTGTGTGTGAGATAAGTCATAAAGAAAAATTTTTGAAGTACTGTGTCCCTCCATAATTATATCTTCCTCTCCACAACCACTGCTCTGAATTTTGAATTAATCCTTATTAAAGAAAATAGTTTTTATTGGTACATTTCTAAATGGTATAGTTTAGCCTCTCCTGTTTTTGAATTTCATATAAATGAGATTATATTTTATGTGTATTGTATGTGTTTTACCACTTCCATAAATGATTCGTCAGCATTAGGTTTTTGCTTTTGTTTTTTTAAAATAATTCATCCATATTTTGTATACAGCTGAACATGAATAGATTATTGAACAGTACCACAGTTTATCTTTTGTCCCGTCAGTGAATACTTGAGGTGTTTCCAGTTACCTTTTTCCTTTTATGGACAAATGTTGCTAAGGATTGATTAAAATGTTTCACGTGAAAGCAGAGCCCAGAGTTCATTAATTCTGGTGTAGATTATTGAGTTAGCTAAGTAGGGATACAGCTATACATGATTCTCTCTCTGTGAGTTATTAGAAAGATTGTGTGTTTTCTGCATACTTCAAATAGTCTGAGCTCTAAATTATTACTAAATTTTCAGATGGCTTTTTTTGTGTGTGTGATTTTTTTTAAAAATTTTTTAACTTTACAATATTGTATTGGTTTTGCCATATATCAACATGAATCTGCCACAGGTATACATGTGTTCGCCATCCTGAACCCTCCCTCCTCCTTCCCTGTACCATCCCTCTGAGTTGTCCCAGTGCACCAGCCCCAAGCATCCAGTATCGTTCATCGAACCTGGACTGGCATGTTTCAGTGCCATTCTCCCAAATCATCCCACCCTCTCCCTCTCCCACAGAGTCCACAAGACTGTTCTATACATCAGTGTCTCTTTTGCTGTCTCGTATACAGGGTAAAATGTTACCATCTTTCTAAATTCCATATATATGACTTAGTATACTGTATTGGTGTTTTTCTTTCTGGCTTACTTCACTCTGTATAATAGGCTCCAGTTTCATCCACCTCATTAGAACTGATTCAAAGGTATTCTTTTTAATGGCTGAGTAATACTCCATTGTGTATATGTACCACAGCTTTCTTATCCATTCATCTGCTGATGGACATCTAGGTTGCTTCCATGTCCTGGCTATTATAAACAGTGCTGCAATGAACATTGGGGTACACGTGTCTCTTTCAATTCTAGTTTCCTCAGTGTGTATGCCCAGCAGTGGGATTGCTGGGTCATAAGGCAGTTCTATTTCCAGCTTTTTAAGGAATCTCCACACTGTTCTCCATAGTGGCTGTACTAGTTTGCATTCCCACCAACAGTATAAGAGGGTTCCCTTTTCTCCACACCCTCTCCAGCATTTATTGCTTGTAGACTTTTGGATCGCAGCCATTCTGACTGGCATGAAATGGTACCTCATAGTGGTTTTGATTTGCATTTCTGTGATAATGAGTGATGTTGAGCATCTTTTCATGTGTTTGTTAGCCCAGATGGCTTTCTTAAAGGTGTGTGCCACCTTTAAGTTACCTGCCAGTAACTTGCTATATCTTTTGTTCTTTTGCTAGGACTGAATTGATCTGTTTGAGTGTTGATTGGACATAGCTTAACACTGGGGAATTAGTTCGCTACAAGCCTTGAATTTTGTGATCACAGCAGTTATTGTTTTTCCATCTGCTATGATTTCATTGCTTATTTGGGAGAGGTCTGAACAAAGTAGAAATCACCGAGAGCATATCAGCACATCAGTGTTTCCCTTCCCAGGAAGGCCCAAATATGTAACAGCAAATTAAATGAACTAGACAAGAGGTGTTTGTATTTTAAATTTATCTTTAAGCCAGATTAAATGTAGAGGAAAGTAAGTGTGGTAATGATTATGTAAACTTTTCCTACCTTAAATATAGATAATGCTGAGTTTGCAACAGAGAGCACAGAAACGTGCAAGTTACATCTTGCGTCTTGAAGAAATCAGCCCATGGCTGGCTGCCATGACTAACACTGAAATTGCTCTTCCCGGAGAAGTCTCAGCCAGAGATACCGTCACAATCCACAGTGTTGGTGGAACCATCACAATCTTACCTACTAAAACCAAGCCAAAGAAACTTCTCTTTCTAGGATCAGATGGGAAGAGCTATCCTTATCTTTTCAAAGGTGGGATTTAAAAGAGCATTAATCTGATTATTAATGTTTTAATGCTGTGTGTGTTGTTTAGGTGAATTTCTGTATGTCATGAATAGCCTGGAGTATCATGTATTTTGATGGAAGTTGTTGGAAGCTGTGTAGTGTGATTTTCTGTTGTTTCCTCTGTTCTTGCTTATTTATGCAAGCTGGGCAACTGAGATACAGCTAATAATGCTGTATCTAATACCTTGTGACTGAATAGAATGTTCTTTAATACTGTCATTATGCCCTTTTGACTGTCAGTTCTTGACTGCTATTGCTAATTGAGAGGGACACGAAAAAATGGTGTATTTCCAGTCCCATTCCATTGTACTTCACCCTATTTGGTTATCTGTCCTAACTAATTTTGTTTCCACAGGATTGGAGGATTTACATCTGGATGAGAGAATAATGCAATTTCTGTCTATTGTAAATACCATGTTTGCAACAATCAATCGCCAGGAAACACCTCGTTTCCATGCTCGCCACTATTCTGTAACACCACTGGGAACTCGCTCAGGCCTAATCCAGTGGGTGGATGGAGCCACGCCCTTATTTGGTCTTTACAAACGATGGCAACAACGGGAAGCCGCCTTGCAAGCACAAAAGGTTGATTCCAATTAAAATACGTACTTTTATTTGTTGATAAACAAGTATATGTATTAGTTTGTTCTCTGTTATGTGTGAAATATGTCTAGGCTTACTGCCCTTGAGCATTTTTTCAACTTTATGAGAGTTAAAGAAGGAATAAACGTAATTTTAAATTTAGAGTTAATCACTATGGCATCCTGTTTTGTACCTGTGAAATTTATACTTTGATTTAGAACAGTTTTTTAGAATTCATTTTGGCTGAGTATCTGAGTGCTTAGTATGTGAAAGAAATAGTTCTAAGTACTTCATATAAAATGGTAAATTTTTAAACAGTCACAACTTTAAGTTCCAACATCTAGACAAATAAAATGATTCTAAGTAGGATAGGTATGGGAAGGAGCAAGAGTTTGAACAAAGGAGACCGTAGAACAATTACTGAAGGGTAGATCTCTGGAATTAGGAAAGGGACATCTAAATTTTTGTCTAACATGTTCCTGAATATGTGTTGTTAATTTTGTATTATGATTAAATCATATTGGTGAAGAATGAAATATGTGCATAAATGAATGATAAATTTTTTAAATAGAATTATATGTTATAAAGAAAAGTGGAACTTGGATGTTGAGCTTGAATTGAACCTCAAGAAAATATAACAGTAAACCAAGTTTTCAATAAAGTGATAATACCTAATTAAGAAAAAGATAACGTAGATTGCAGTCCAGAAGAATTGGCTATTTGATGTGTGAGATTTACCTAGCTAGGTGGAGAATGCTGCTGAAAAACCAGTTTTTAAAATACTACTTTATAGTCAAGGTAATGTTTATCCTTATTTAAGCAAAGTTAATCTTGTCTTAAAATTTTTTCCAAGGCCCAAGATTCCTACCAAACTCCTCAGAATCCTGGAATCGTACCCCGTCCTAGTGAACTTTATTATAGTAAAATTGGTCCTGCTTTGAAAGCAGTTGGGCTTAGTCTGGATGTGTCCCGCCGGGATTGGCCTCTTCATGTGATGAAGGCAGTGTTAGAAGAGTTAATGGAGGCCACGCCCCCAAATCTCCTTGCTAAAGAGCTTTGGTCATCATGTACCACCCCTGATGAGTGGTGGAGAGTCACACAGGTATGTGTTTTGTTTTGGGCTTGGTCATCAGTATTATTCTTTGCTTGCGTCCTGTCTTGTCTTGTTCACCCTCTTCCTGCTGCCCCTCTAGAATTGGTAGTTTGAGACCTGCATTTGAATCTTATATTACATTTATTTTTATGAGGCATGGCCATGACTGTATGAAGGCAGAATGAAGGGGATTATGGATGAAATGAAAAGTGGAATAAAAACTTTAGAAAGGGAAAAACTAGAGAGACTGAAGAATAGTTGTTTTTTTAAGTCCTGCATTCTGTTGATGATTAAGTAGAACAACAAGGACCTCAGTGTTGTATGCTGCTGCTCACTGTAGTCTGTGATCACATGCAGCATCCCTGAAGAGTGCCAGCTATTTATTCAGAAATAAGGGAGTAGGACTGTGGAGGCTTGTAAATTTTAGAGGATAAAGACCGTGTTGGAAGGAAATTTGCTAATAATGCCTAACTTGCTCCCCCCACCCCCTCTTCTTTAGTCTTATGCCAGATCTACTGCAGTCATGTCTATGGTCGGATACATAATTGGCCTTGGAGATAGACATCTGGATAATGTTCTCATAGATATGACGACTGGAGAGGTTGTTCACATAGATTACAATGTTTGCTTTGAAAAAGGTAAAATTAAAGTGGACTTTTTATATAAGGGTCGAGTATATTTTGGTGAAAGGACAAAAATATAATGATTTGTCTTTTCAAGGTAAAAGCCTTAGAGTTCCTGAGAAAGTACCTTTTCGAATGACACAGAACATTGAAACAGCACTGGGTGTAACTGGAGTAGAAGGTGTTTTTAGGCTTTCATGTGAGCAGGTATGTGGTTTTCTCTTATACCTCTTAGTGTACCTGTTACATTAACAAGTCCTTTGGAATGAAAAACTACATTTTAATGAGGAAGCTTGTGGCAAAACTTAATTAAAAGTTTTCTGAAAACAGGTTCTACACATTATGCGGCGTGGCAGAGAGACTCTGCTGACGCTGCTGGAGGCCTTTGTATATGACCCCCTGGTGGACTGGACAGCTGGGGGCGAGGCTGGGTTTGCTGGTGCGGTCTATGGTGGAGGGGGCCAGCAGGCTGAGAGCAAGCAGAGCAAGAGAGAGATGGAACGAGAGATCACTCGCAGCCTTTTTTCTTCGAGAGTAGCTGAAATTAAGGTGAGGCCAGTAATAATAAGTCATTGTCCCTTTTTTGTTAATAGTTAACAAGACCAGGGAATTCCTTGGTGGTCCAGTGGTTAGGACCTGGTGCTTTCACTGCCAGGGCCTGGGTTCCAGCCCTCCTCAGGGAGCTAAGATCCTGCAAGCTGTGTAATGCCACCAAAAAAAGAAAAAGGTTAACAGGTCCATAAAAAAAAAGACTGTCATGTATAATATTGAAATGGTCACAAAGTATGGCAGTTTGCTGTGATCGTTTGCTAAGAAATGCTCACATGAAAAGACACAGTCACACTCCCACGTGGGAGGTGGGTTAATGATTTGAAAAATATACCTTTTTTAGTAGACTGAATGTGTTTGCCAGTGACTATTTTAAGTGTTCTTTAACTGGATTGTCTCCTTGGTTTTGATTGGATAGTCTTCTCCTCCATGGTAGCCAGTGGTGCTGATCTTGCTTTGTGTGGCATGGTGGTAACTGCATGTTATTGTGTATTGTGGAATTGAGTCTTCATTTATGGCCATGTGAATTGATTGCATTAGTTATCTTTATAAAAATGAGGGTGATCCACACTGGCTTTGTTGAGATTTAAGTATGATAGCATGTGCAGAACATCCTTCTAACATGATCCTTTTGGCATACATCCTCATACCTCACAGTCGGCCTTATAAGAATCTTCCTAATTATGTCTTTTTACAGGTGAACTGGTTTAAAAACAGAGATGAGATGCTGGTTGTACTTCCCAAGCTGGACAGCAGCTTAGATGAATACCTGAGCTTGCAAGAGCAACTAACAGATGTGGAGAAACTGCAGGGCAAACTGCTGGAAGAAATTGAGTTTCTAGAAGGAGCTGAAGGAGTGGATCATCCTTCTCATACTCTGCAACACAGGTTTAAAACAAGTGTTGAACTCTTAATTTATCTTTATTCCATTAAGGAGAACTTTTTATTTGTGTGAACATTATCAACTTGAATTAGAATTGTTGCAGCAACTCACATGAATAATCAAAGCTCTCGCAAGAACTGCAGTTTTGAAGTATTAATAGAATTCACTTAAATTTTCAGCTTCATTGTATTTAGACATTTGAGTTACTGTGGGAGATGGACATAGTGGTTAGAACCGTGAACTTGGATTCAGAAAACCTGGGATTTTGGTTTTTTCCTCTGCAGTTTATGTCTGAATCCTTATTCATTTGTATGGTGGGTTTTGTCCACATGGCCAAGTTTTTCTGAGCTTTGATCTAAGTGAGTGAACCTCACATAGAGTGGGTGCCTGGCTCAGTGAAGGGTGGTTAAATGTGCAAGTGCCAGACACTGCAGGAGATGCTGAGATTACAGAGATCTTCTGATCTCAGTCTTCCACACTTCAAATAACTCTGGTAAATGTGGTAGAATTTTGTTTAAAATGTTGCGAGTATAGTTAGGGGACTATAGCCTCAGGAAAAAAACCAGAGGAGAAAAGGACATTTGAGTGGTGTCCTCAAGATTAAAAAGGAGCTTACCAGGCAGTCCAAGTATGAGCAAAATGTACTTTTAGAGTGATGAAAATTCCCAGCAGTCAATTAAAATTTTTTCCTTCCATTAGGTATTCTGAACACACTCAACTACAGACTCAGCAGAGAGCTGTTCAGGAAGCAATCCAGGTGAAGCTGAATGAATTTGAACAGTGGATAACACACTATCAGGCCGCGTTCAGTAATTTGGAAGCGACACAGCTGGCCAGTTTGCTTCAGGAGATAAGCACACAGATGGACCTTGGTATGTTAGATGTACATGTGAGCATGTGAGTTTTGTTGTTATGTGTTTTTGTGTGGAGTTCTGGTTTGTACTCCTTTCAATGACTGCTGATTTGAAACAGCTTCACTGTAATGGATAATTATCTTTTACCAAAAGGTCCTCCCAGCTACGTGCCGGCAACAGCCTTTCTGCAGAATGCTGGCCAGGCCCACTTGATTAGCCAGTGTGAGCAGCTAGAAGGGGAGGTTGGTGCCCTCCTGCAGCAGAGGCGCTCGGTGCTGCGAGGCTGTCTGGAGCAGCTGCATCACTACGCAACTGTTGCTCTGCAGTATCCAAAGGCCATATTTCAGAAACATCGAATTGAGCAGTGGAAGACCTGGATGGAAGAGCTCATCTGTAATACCACAGTAGAACGCTGTCAGGAACTTTACAGGAAGTAAGTTGATCACTCTCGATTTTCTTTACTTCTCATTGGGACTGGAAGCAAAGTTGTGTTCATATTTTCAATTGCATAGTATTTCATTTTCTGAAAGAAATGATTGATAGATGGAATTTGAATGGAGTCACTTTCTTGTGGTTTTAAGAGGGTTTAAACTCCTGTTTTGGAGAAGGCAATGGCACCCCACTCCAGTACTCTTGCCTGGAAAATCCCATGGACGGAGGAGCCTGGTAGGCTGCAGTCCATGGAGTCGCTAAGAGACAGACTGAGCGACTTCACTTTCACTTTTCACTTTCATGCATTGGAGAAGGAAATGGCAACCCACTCTAGTGTTCTTGCCTGGAGAATCCCAGGGACGGGGGAGCCTGGTGGGCTGCTGTCTGTGGGGTCGCACAGAGTTGGACATGACTGAAGAGACTTAGCAGCAGCAGCAAACTCTTGTTTTCCTTTATAAGACAGTGTTTTCTGTAATTAGTTAAAATGTATCTCACTCTTAGATAAAATGTATCTAAGAGTGATGTGATCAGGTAAAGAGAGCTGAATTCACACTGTTTCTGTTACTTAAATCATTTTTAGAAGTTACTTTTGCTCTTGAAACCTTCTCTGTAAATGGAAATAATGATTTCTGCTCTGTATCAAATACAGTAGTCCATCTTGTCTTTTTTAGTATTTTGTAAGGTGTGAACTTTCTTTTCAAGCACCTCTTTCTCTTTTTTAAAGATATGAAATGCAGTATGCGCCCCAGCCACCCCCAACAGTGTGTCAGTTCATCACGGCCACTGAGATGACCCTGCAGCGGTACGCAGCCGACATCAACAGCCGACTTATCAGACAGGTGGAACGCTTGAAACAGGAAGCTGTCACTGTACCGGTTTGTGAAGATCAGTTGAAAGAAATTGAACGTTGTATCAAAGTTTTCCTTCACGAGAATGGAGAGGAAGGATCTTTGAGTCTAGCAAGTGTTATTATTTCTGCCCTTTGTACTCTCACAAGGTGAGTCAGCTGACATATCATTGAGACTGTTTCGTTGTCCTGCAAACATTAGTGCTTATTGAGAGAGTTCATGTGTTTTTTGTTTAATCCCAAAATTAAGGTATCCTTGTACTTTCTGTTAGTCTTTCCCAGTGTAAGACTGCTTTATTTTTTTTTTCTCCCAGATTTTGAGGTATCCTATTTGTGTGGGTTCCACTAAGTCAGTTTCACTGTACAAATATTTATCTCATTCAGGCGTAACCTAATGATGGAAGGTGCAGCGTCGAGTGCTGGAGAGCAGCTGGTTGATCTGACTTCTCGGGATGGAGCCTGGTTCTTGGAGGAACTCTGCAGTATGAGCGGAAATGTCACATGTCTGGTTCAGTTACTGAAGCAGTGTCATTTAGTGCCACAAGACTTAGACATTCCTAACCCCATGGAAGCATCTGAGGCCGTTCATTTGGCTAATGGTGTATACACCTCACTTCAGGTGAGCACTTCTAAATTAGCTTAAATTTTGTAAGTTTGTTTTAAATGTTGAGCGTTGTATTTTTCATCTCTGGTTCTGAAAAGCAGTTTGACTTCCTCAACCTTTAATGTTGCTTTATCTAAACTCAGGAAGCATTAAAATAGGTTTCTTACATATTTACAGGAATTAAATTCAAATTTCCGGCAAATCATATTTCCAGAAGCACTGAGATGTTTAATGAAAGGAGAATACACGTTAGAAAATATGCTTCATGAGCTGGACAGTCTTATTGAGCAGACAACTGATGGTGTTCCTCTGCAGACTCTAGTTGAATCTCTTCAAGCCTATTTAAGAAATGCAGCTATGGGACTTGAGGAAGAAACACATGCTCATTACATCGATGTTGCCAGGCAAGTGAATGCTAAGCTGTGCTGTTTTCTTGTGAAAGAGTTGGGAAGCCAGATACATTTTAAGTTTTATCTATCTTGGGCCATGCTGGGTCTTCATTGCTGCTCAGGCTTTCTCTAGTTGTGGGAGCAGGGGCTGTTGTGCAGCTGCAGTGGCTCCAGCTTTTCATTGCGGTGGCTTCCCTTGCTGTGGCTCCTGGGCTCTAGGGCACATGGGCTTCCGTAGTCGTGGCTTGTAGGCTCAGCAGTTGCAGTTCCTGGGCTCTGGAGCACAGGCTCAATAGTTGTGGTACACGGGCGTAGTTGCTCCAAGGCGTGTGGAATCTTCGCAGATCAGGCGTGCAACCCGTATCTCCTTTATTAGCAGGTGGATTCCTTATCACTGAGCCACTAGGGAAGCCTCAGTGTATCTTTTTAAAAAAACTTTCATTTGGGGGAATTCCTTGGTGATGCAGTGGTTAGGATTCTGCACTTGGAAAGGGTGCAGTTTCAGTCCCTGGTAGATTCTGCAAGCCGTATGGCATGGCTGAAACAAACAAAATCAAAACAACATTTCCCGTCCCCACCCCCCCCCAAAGCAAAAAAAACCCTTTTATTTGGAAATAATTACAGATTCATAGGAAGTTGTATTTTAAAAAAAAAAAAATTGCTCAGGGATGTCTTATGTAGCCTTCATCCCTCCTTCATTGTAGCATCTTGCATACCTGTGGTACAGTAGCAACACCATGAAGTTGACTTTGGTACAGTCCACAGAGCTTACTCAGGTTTTACCAGTTACATGTGTGCGCGCGCGCGTGTGTGTGTGTGTGTGTGGTTTTATTACATACACATACATATTCTTTAAGGGCTGTAGTTTTTACCATACTTGTGCTCACACACAAAGTGGAATGTGGTATTTTTTAAGCCAGCACTTGGAATTCAATGGGAGCATCTGAGCCAGTTTAGTTTGCTAATTTGAGTATACATGTCACTTCAAGTGAACACTTGTTAGCTTAAGTTTTATAAGTTTGTTTTAGG
Organism: Bos grunniens; assembly: GCF_055505025.1. Classification (NCBI taxonomy): domain Eukaryota; kingdom Metazoa; phylum Chordata; class Mammalia; order Artiodactyla; family Bovidae; genus Bos; species Bos grunniens. The sequence continues at coordinate 26,324,175 of NC_141189.1, forward strand.
TATTGAACTTTGTATTTCTCAACTCTTAAATCTAGGAAAACAGTTTGACTTTGAAACATGTAGAGCTTGAACAGTTTCTTCAGCCATGCAGTGTACCTAAAGCTAAACCCTAAGCCCCTTTGTGCCTTGTGATTCAGGACCCCTTTCTTTGGCATTCTGTCCAGTTACTGTCAGAAAATGTAATTGAGAGAGTAGCAATGAATTGACCCAATACTTCCTCCCATGGGAAAATTACAAGATATAAGAAAGCAGAGAGAACAGTATAATGAACTCCCATTTTACCACCTTCAGTAATTATCTACACTGTGATTAATCCTGCCCCCCTCATCCCCCCCCCTTTTTTTTTTTGCTTCTGGTTAATCTTGTTTAAATTGTACTTCTCTGGTTACTTTGAATCAAATACCTTTTCATTCTTAAACTGCAGGAGAAATGTATATCTAAAATGTAGACTTACTTTCTTAAGAGGCCCTTATTTCATAAGAAAGGGTAATAACTCCTTGATGTTTTCTTTTATCCTGCATTCAAATTTTTCCTATTTTCTCATGTTTCTTTTAGTTTTATCATAAAATTTAAAAAACAACTGTAATTAGTATAGCATAAACATTTGCCAGCTAAATAATGAGATTATTTGTGCAGGAGCTTTATCATAAAGTTCCTAGCATTATTTTAAAAGTTAGATGCTAAGCCTGTACACTTTTCTTTGTCACAAAAGTTCAGCCCTTACTTTCCCTTGATGTCTAATCTAGATTCCCTTTACTCTCAAATGGAGGAATGTTTACTTCATGTATGCACTGGGTGACAGACTTCATGTTTGATTCTGCTACAGCCTGTTTGTATCTTGTGTTAGAGAAACTTTTTGGTAATTTAAATGAAAATTTTATACCATCATATAGCTCTTTTTCCATTATAAATTTCTCTGATAGCCTAAACTTACATAAAATGTTTAACATGGTACTTGGATACATAAACACAATGCAAGTCTTCAGTTAATTATAATGTGAGAGCAAATTTCTCAAGACCTACCTTCAAACTATGCATTATTCAAAACTCAGCATGCGAAAAAGGATAGCTATTTCCATTCATTGTCTGTAGCTGACTCTGTCATGTGACAGTAGTGTGAAGATACTTGACAACTTTTGCTGGGTCCACCAGCTTTAGAATTGTGTGCCTCTTGATTTTTTTTTTTAATATTGGAAGTGTAAATTATCTTACGTTCTGTATATAAAGAGATACTATAATATTTTGTATAGTTCTTTTTAAATTGTCATAACTTCAGTTTGCATAAAATTTAATCACATGAACAATGGCTAATAACACTCCTTCCTTCATAAAAAGACTTTTTCCTAGACTCTGCATACTAGCTGTAAGACTTGTTGATCTTAACGTTTCCCCCCAAATATATTACTGTTTAGGAATGGTTTTAACTCCTTTTTCTTTTCCTCTAGAATGCTTCATGCTCAGTATGGTGAATTAATCCAACCAAGAAATGGTTCAGTTGATGAAACACCAAAAATGTCAGCTGGCCAGATGCTTTTGGTAGCATTTGATGGCATGTTTGCCCAAGTTGAGACTGCTTTTGGCTTATTGGTTGAAAAGGTAAATAATTGACCTGGTTTGATGAATAATGCAAGTGTAGTAAAGTAGTTGCTGCGTGTTTGAAGAGTGGAGAAGTGAACTTTCTTTTCTTTCATTTACATAGCTAAATAAGATGGAAATTCCTATAGCTTGGCGAAAGATTGACATAATACGGGAAGCCAGGAGCACTCAGGTCAATTTTTTTGATGATGATAATCACCGACAGGTGCTGGAAGAGATCTTCTTTCTAAAACGACTACAGACAATTAAGGAGTTCTTTCGGCTCTGTGGTACCTTTTCTAAAACTTTGTCAGGTAATATTTCACACTTAAGCCAGATTTAGTTGTACTTTGGAGGGAAATGGGATAGAGTAGGCTTAATTTAACTGTAAATTAAAATCTTAAGTTCATGGAAGTCTTCAAATTCTTAAGTTAGCATTATCACCTTATTTTAGTATTGTATGAAATACTTAAAGAAATATTTCCTTTTTTAGGATCAAGTTCACTTGAAGATCAGAATACTGTAAATGGGCCTGTACAGATTGTCAATGTGAAAACCCTTTTTAGAAACTCTTGTTTCAGTGAAGACCAGATGGCCAAACCAATAAAGGCATTCACAGCTGACTTTGTGCGGCAGCTCCTGATTGGACTCCCGAACCAAGCCCTGGGCCTCACACTGTGCAGCTTCATCAGTGCTCTAGGGGTAGACATCATTGCGCAGGTGGAGGCGAAGGATTTTGGTGCTGAAAGCAAAGTTTCTGTTGACGATCTGTGTAAGAAGGCGGTGGAGCACAACATCCAGATCGGGAAGTTCTCTCAGCTGGTCATGAACAGGGCGACTGTGCTGGCGAGCTCCTACGACACTGCCTGGAAGAAGCACGACTTGGTACGCAGGCTGGAGACCAGCATCGCCTCCTGCAAGACAAGCCTGCAGCGTGTCCAGCTGCACATCGCCATGTTTCAGGTAAGTATTTCCCTTCATAAAGGGGTAAGCCGGGAGATTATTGTAGAACAATATAAAGAGGAGAACATTTTAAACTTGCCAAATTGTGCCAACCTGGAACAAACACAGCTTTAACATTGCTGTAACATTTCTCGGTTACAGAGTTGTGATCATTTTATGTTTATAGTTTGTGTCCTTTTAATTAGTTTCCATCAGTGTTTTATGGTTAGTGTTATCATTAAATATTATTTGTAAATGTAATTTCTTGTTCTTTTAATTGGAGTATAATTGCTTTACAACGTGTGTTCATTTCTGCTGTACAACAGAGTGAATTAACTGTGCATATACATATATCCCCTCCCTACTGAGCCTCCCTGTCCCCCACCCTGTATATGTAATTTCTAACAATTAAATTTATTTGTTAGGTGTATATATTCCTTGTGTACTGCCTAACTCAATTACTTCCAAAGTGACATCTGTTTCCCTGAATCTCTAAGCTCTCTACATACATCCTGTCATCATTTGGGAACTGTTTTTAAGAAGCCTGTTTTTGTCCTTTGTTTCGGGGCAGTACAGGCTTTGGGAGTGAGATAGATTTGGATTTGGGTATATGAACTTACCTTTAACCTCCCTTAAGATCTGATTTCCTTACCTATAGAATGGGGACAGTACTCTCTTAAAGGTTGATGACTGTGTGGATTAAAAATGATGATCTGGGACTTCCCTGGTGACACAGCGGATAAGTATCCGCCTGCTAATGCAGGGAACACAGATTTGATCCCTGGTCTGGGAAGATCCCACATGCCTTGGAGTAACTAACTACTGAGCAACTACCTACTGTGCGCCACAACTACTGAGCCCATGTGCTGCAACTTCTGAAGCTTGCGTGCACTGGAACCTGTGCTCTGCAACAAGGGAAGCCACTGCAGCGAGAAGCCCACGCACTGCAACAAGAGTAGCCCCACTCTGAGCAGCTAGAAAAAGCCCGCACAGCAGCAAAGACCCAGCACTGCCAAAAACACTTTTTTAAAAAAAGAAAAAAAAAATGGTGATCTGTGTAAGATAATAAGCACAGTATAAATTATAGATTTTTTTCTTATTTCTTTACTTCAGTATATTGTCAGTAGCTTCAGACAGGTGGACTCATGGAGTAGCACTGGGGCTGTAGTATCAGGGGTTCTGGTTTGGCCCAAACGTTGTTTACTTTGTATCATTTATATTGAAGCCGCTTCCCAAGAGTGAGTTGGTGGGACATGGAACCAGTGTATTTTTCTCTTTGCAGTTTTATCAGTTTGCTGGTTTCTTAGGTCATAAGTTAAGAAAAGTAATTTATTCAGATTCTGAAGTTACATTTATTATAGGTTAGCAGTCCATCTAGCACATTGGGAATTTTTTTTTTAATAACATCTATTTAAAAAAATCTTTTATTTACTGGCTGTTTTGGGTCTTTGTTGGCTGTACGCTAGTTGTGAAGAGTAGGGACTGCTCTCCATTTGTGGTGCACAGGCTTCTCATTGCGGTGGCTTCCCTTGTTGCAGAGTACAGGCTCTAGGCACACAGGCTTCAGTAACTATGGTGCACAGGCTCAGTACTTGTGGCGCACAGGCTTAGTTGCTCCACAGCATGTGGGATCTTCCCAGACCAGTGTCCCTTGCATTGCAAAGTGGATTCTTAACCACTAGACCACCAGGGAAAGCCCCATGTTGGGCTTTTCTTGGCATTTATTTTACTTCAAAAAAATAATGTTGAAAGGTTTATTTAATACATTTTAGAGTTTATTCATTGAAAAAGTTGACAACTACATGGAAAATATTATAAAAGTCCTTCCAGTTTTGTTCATCTGAACATATTGTAAGCTAGCACAATATATAACTTTAAAATTTCAGCTCAGATGTCCCTTGGCCTTCTGGGGCCACCATACAGTGTACAGAATGCACGCGTAAGATGGCTTGATCCCCTGTCAGCACTTGCCTGCACCTTTCTGTTATTCTGCCACTTGTAGGTTCACTGGAGAATTCCTCCTCCTCTGACTGCTGCCATTGTCTCTCTCAGTTACTTGCTTAGCTCCCATGCTGGGCAACTCTTCTACCTACTGTGCTTGTTCCAGCCTCTGAACTGGAGATTATTTTCGGGGGATTGTGTAGGAAACTTTTACTTTTACTAGGAAATGCCTTCAGAATTGCTGTTTAAATACTGCATATCCGTGATCCAAGAAATTTATCAGCCATTCTCTACCTCAGGAAATTTTCCATCTGGTTAATTCTTTTACTGAGTTTCTGTTACTCTTCCCTGCCCACCCTGCCCTGCTGCACCTGGACTTTTTACCACCTCCCCCAGTCCTTCCCCTAATGTCACTTCCCCTCTCTTGGTTTTTTCCCCTGCTTACTTTATTACATTTCTTTTTCTTTGAACAGTGGCAGCATGAAGATCTCCTTATCAATAGACCACAAGCCATGTCTGTCACACCTCCCCCTCGTTCTGCCATATTAACCAGCATGAAAAAGAAACTCCATACTCTGAGCCAGATTGAAACTTCAATTGCAACAGTTCAGGTACGTTTTGTCATTTCCTCCTCCTGGCACATCTTACTTTTAGAAATGGTCTCTGCTGTGGTGAAGTGCTCTGTTCAGTCTGTCCTTGGCTTTTAAGTCACAGGAACTTTAATACCTTTTTCACTTTTATTTTTAATTTGTGTCTTTTTTTTCTTATCTTCCAAAGTAACTGAATCTTAGCAGTATATTTTGAACCAAGAATACAGACATACTAAATATTTCAAATTTTTAATGAACTATTTAAGAATTTTTAATGGCTATTACTGTGCCATTATACATTAACGTTGGTAATGGTAAAAACTTGAATACCAAATTTGTTTTCTGAAAGTTTGGCATATTATTAATATCCATGAAGTTTAGTTCTATCTTCCTTCTATTGTGTAGTTAATGGAATTTTGTGATATCAAAAGCAGCAGAACATTTTTCTAAACCATCATTTTTGACTATTTTTGGGTCACATCAGCAAAATATTTAATCTCACCTTTTTTTCAACAAGAGAAACTGGTCTTGATGATGGTTTTATATACATCTCTGGTATTCTTATATATTCAGTAGTAACTGACATTTTTCTGTTTTTATAGTTTAATATTAGTATAATTACAATCACTGTAATAATATTTTTTAAATTTTTAATAGAACTTTTCTTGAGCTCACTTCTTTGAAGATTGAAATACCTTTTCTCTACAGCATATTAGTCCTAGTTTTCACTTTAGAGATTGAACTCATGCCCTTTCTGATTCTAGAGGTGTCTGTGTGTGAGCGGGTGGGGGGCGAAAAGTATGAATGGGAACTCCGCCACTTGAAATGTTGAGTACATAATGAAGCAACTTTGTTATGTAAAACCTTTGTATTATGATAATCTGGCTGGATTTTTTACCATTATTCATGAATGTTTCCATTTGTGGGAATCTGATTTTCATCTTTTACAATCAAAGATATAAATGGACTTTCTCATAGATAGCATATATAGTGCAGTGGGAATTTGGTATGACAGGGTTTTGTTTTTTTTTTAAAGACTATTTAGAAATGAAAATGAAACTTCTTTCTGCAAAATAAACTGAAAGCCAGTCCTTGCCTTCTCAGATATGTTTAGTCTTAAATACTCTATATGAAGTCAAGATTAATTCCAAAAGGTGACAGTTTGTTAAAGATGTTTTCTAAGTTACTTATGCCATCCTATTTCTTTTGAATCTCTCTTATTCATATAAAATGCTCAACAGATAGGAAGTGGAGTCCTATTCACTGAGATTCTGCTGGCTTTTATAGGAGAAACTGGCAGCACTTGAAGCAAGTATTGAACAGCGACTCAAATGGGCAGGTGGTGCCAACCCTGCACTGGCACCTGTACTACAGGATTTTGAAGCAACAATAGCTGAAAGAAGAAATCTTGTCCTTAAGGAGAGCCAAAGAGCAAGTCAGGTATGGGCACCTGTGTGTGCCATCTTATTTTCAGTTACAGGATAATATAACTCATTATATAATCAGGCACAACATTGAACTAATATGATTCCCATATCCCATATATCCATTACCAGAATTTAATAATTGTCAACTTAAGTCCTACTTTATTTTCTGTATACTCCCTACCCTAAATTTAATGGTAATCTCAAATATTATATCATTTTATCTGTAAATATTTCAGTATGTATATATAAGATGAGAACTAGTTAGTAACATAATCACAATACTATTACTGTACCTTGAAAGATGTCCTTAATATTGTCAAATAAGCCGTTAGTGTTTTCTGATCTAAATGGTAAAATTATGTAGGAGTAGAAGCAGAAGGGGGGAGCATTTCAGATTGGAATTTAGATATAGCACAAACAAATTTAAGCTAAATATGATAACAGTTTTTCTATGGAGTAAAATTTGTGTTAAAAAAGAATCATGCAGAAGATGTGTTTACCTAACTTTACTTAGGTGCTTTTTGGCCTTCTCAGACTTGACAGCATCAACCTAAAAGTGTTAATTTATTTACAGCTTTTATAAGAAGTGGGTCTGAGAGTCATACATTCATACATTTTCAGGACCTGGTCCTAAATTCTGGAAATGAATAGGTAGTATTATTTTTCTTTCATTAATTGCAATTTTTTTTCCTCATTGTGATGGTTCCACTCTTTTTCCTCTTCACAGGTCACTTTCCTCTGCAGCAATATCATTCATTTTGAAAGTTTACGAACTAGAACTGCAGAAGCCTTAAACCTGGATGCTGCATTATTTGAACTAATCAAACGGTGTCAGCAAATGTGTTCATTTGCATCACAGTTTAACAGTTCAGTCTCTGAGTTAGAGCTTCGTTTATTACAGAGGGTGGTAAGTCTTGATTCTTGGGAGTGAATAGATTTGGTAATTTAAATAAGACCAACTATATGCTCTCAAAATCAATATATTCACTAGTCTACATTTATTGAGCATGTACTGTATATGAGATATTGTGAAGAATTCAAGGATGACTAAATCTTTCTTTTATCCCCAAAGGAACTTATTTATACAAATAATACAGTGAATGAAATGAAAAAGTGAAAAGAACTCTCAGAGCTATAAGTAGAGCTATAAGTAGAATCACTGTAGGGGTTCCTAGGGAAGGAGAGAGATAATGTGTAGCAAATGACTCAGATGCACTTTGGAAAGTAGGATAGCAGACAGAGGGCTAGTGGAGGACGAATGCTGGAATATCAAGTTAATAAATTCAGCATTTCTACTTTGTGGGAAGGCTTTAGACTATGTATTAGGACGCCCTGGTTTTATTTTAAAGAGTTACTTACAGTGCCTGGGGTCCTAGCTGTGTGTCATGTTTGTTACTCCAAATATATTTTCTTAGGTTTTAAACTTTAAGCGTTTGTTCCCTGTATAATTAGGCAGAAAAGTAAAAATCTTAGTTTGTATTTTGTAGATTGTTTAAATTATCAAGTATTTCTAAAAATTTATTTAAATTTTTAAGAAAACACTTTTCTAGTGAATTAATTCATGACTCAGCAACTAAGGTTCTTTGTATCAACTTGAGTTACGATTATCTTTTGATATGATGTTGAGGAAAAGAATCTTATATTTTTCTGGCTGATTCTTAAAATCAAACAAACCCTTATTCTCTTTAGGACACGACTCTTGAACATCCTATTGGCAGCTCTGAGTGGCTTTTGTCAGCACACAAACAACTGACCCAGGATATGTCTACTCAGAGAGCAATTCAGACAGAGAAAGAGCAACAAATAGAAACAGTCTGTGAAACAATTCAGAATCTGGTTGATAATATAAAGACTGTGCTCACTGGCCATAACCGGCAGCTTGGAGATGTCAAACATCTCCTGAAAGCAATGGCCAAGGTAAGATTAATACCATTGACACATAATTACTCTCCCCCCTTTTATAAAATTACAAAAGAGTTTTATTCATGAGAAAAAAACCTAATTTCTCCAGGGTCATATTTCTGGTTTGTCACTGAGTTTATTTGTGTTTTCATCAGCTGTCAACTGTTTTTTTTTAAGCAGGTAGTAAATAGTATTCTGATTCTGTACACAGAGAAACTGGTGCTTAGAGAAACTAATTTATACAAAGTCACATAACTTATAGAAGAGCTGAAACTTGAACTTAGTCTCACAGAGTATTTAGATTTCTAACTTCTCTTCTGGCTCCCAACTCAAATCATATAGTTTGCTTCCAAAATAAATGAAATATTGCCTCTTCTTTCCAGTATTGTATAGAATCTAGATAGTAAGGAAACAGTCCTCAGAAAAGGCTTTATTATCACAAAACAGTAGATCATTTACTTTTTGAGTTTTTTTGTTTTTGGTTGTATCATATGGCTTGTGGGACCTCAACCAGGGATCAAACCCATGTTCCCCCCTGCAGTGGAAGCATGGAGTCCTAACCACTGGACTGCCAGGGAAGTCCCTGGATTTCTTTTTAGTTGGAGTTTTTATTTGTGCTGGAAACAAGATTCCTATTGAAAAGAAGTTATTAATAAATTGTAATAAGCAGATTAAATACATTGATACTAAAAAGCCACTTATTAGTCTGAAGAGTAATACTAAAACAAATACCATTTTTCTTAATCATTAACATGTTGATTCTAGGATGAAGAAGCCGCTCTGGCAGATGGTGAAGATGTTCCCTATGAGAACAGTGTTAGGCAGTTCTTGGGTGAATATAAATCATGGCAAGACAACATTCAGACAGTGCTGTTTACATTAGTCCAAGCCATGGGTCAGGTTCGAAGTCAAGAACATGTTGAAATGCTCCAGGAAATAACTCCCACCTTGAAAGAACTGAAAACGCAAAGTCAGAGGTAAGAATGCTTTCAGGCCTGAATTTAAAATGTAAGCAAAACATGTGGTAAAGTAAGTTTTGTATATTTAATTTAATATTTTTTTCAGTTTTGTTCGTACTTATAAATAGCTATTTGCTGAAGCATTTCATAAATGAGTCATTTTATTTTGTATTTCAGTGTGTATAATAATTTAGTGAGTTTTGCATCACCCTTAGTCACTGATGCAACAAATGAATGTTCGAGTCCAACATCGTCTGCTACTTATCAACCATCCTTTGCTGCAGGTAAGACTCCTGTATTCAGAAAAACCTGTATCTTGACCTGTTGATAATCTACACATACATGCTAAGATGTTAAAGAGCATCTAATATGTTTATTGGGCTTCCCTGGTGGCTCAGGCGGTAAAGAATCCACCTGCCAATGCAGGAGAAGCAGGAGACATGGGTTCTATCCCTGGGTCAGGAAGATCCCTTGGAGAAGGGAATGGCAGTGCACTCCAATATTCTTGCCTGGGAAATCCCATGGACAGAGGCCTCTGACAGGCTTTAGACTGTGGGGTCGCAAAAGAGTCAGACAGGACTTAGAAAATAAACAACAACAAACATGTTTATAGTCATCATCTTTTTAAAGGTTTTCCCTAATAAACCTATTTAGAAAAACAAATTATGTCACAGATGTAAAACAAACTTATAGTTACCAAGGAGGGGGTAAATTGGGAGATTGGGGTTGACATATACACACTACTGTACATAAAATAGATAACAAGAACCTACTGTATAGCACAGGGACCTCTATTCAGCACTGTGTAATGACCTATATGGGAACAGAACCTAAAGAAGAGTGGTATAACTGATTCACTTTGCTGTACAGCAGAAACTAACACAACATTGTAAATCAACTATACTCCCATAAAACATTAATTATCTAAGTAAATAAAGGGTTTCCCTAATTTCTTGTCATATTTCAAACTGAACAGATTTTGCCTTAATTTTAAAAGTATTTATGTTAGAGATTAGAGGAAAAAAATACTGTGTGTTTAAATACTGTCTATGATTACAAAATACATGTCTGTTAGGGAAATACGGAAAATTAATTAATAGAAAAATCTGTAGTTGCTTTCCAACTAGAGACAAAACCACTGTGTATTTGTTGACTTCTCTGTGTGCATGCACACATGTATGCAAATGTATCATTCTGTGAATGTAACTTTCCTCGCCTTTTGCCACATCTAGCTGTTTAAATGGGAGAAGGCAATGGCACCCCACTCCAGTACTCTTGCCTGGAAAATCCCATGGATGGAGGAGCCTGGTGGGCTGCAATCCATGGGGTTGCTAAGAGTCAGACACGACTAAGCGACTTCACTTTCACGCATTGGAGAAGGAAATGGCAACCCACTCCAGTGTTCTTGCCTGGAGAATCCCAGGGACAGAGGAGCCTGGTGGGCTGCCGTCTGTGGGGTCACACAGAGTCGGACACAACTGAAGCGACTTAGCAGCTGTTTAAACTGTCTTTTTAGGTGAAGAGCTTTCATTTTAAGGGATAAGGACTTTAAGGTTGTAATGTCACATCTAGTATCAGGGCTTGTCCATTTGCAGTTGATGATTGAAACAGAACTGCCCTGTTTGCCCGTTTGCTGTTTACCTGTACATTGAGCTACCAACTTGCTCTCTGTAGCAGTCCGAAGCAACACTGGCCAGAAGACTCAGCCTGATGTCATGTCACAGAACGCTAGAAAGCTGATTCAGAAAAACCTAGCTACATCAGCAGATACCCCACCGAGCACCGTTCCGGGAACTGGCAAGAGTGTTGCTTGTAGTCCTAAAAAGGCCGTCAGAGACCCTAAGACTGGAAAAGGTAATTAGTTAAAATAAGGACACCTTAAATATTAAATATTAATACTCAGTGGTGGCTTGACTTATACATGTCTTCATTGCTTCACAGCTGTGCAGGAGAGAAACTCGTATGCGGTGAGTGTGTGGAAGAGAGTGAAAGCCAAGCTAGAGGGCCGAGATGTTGATCCGAATAGGAGGATGTCAGTTGCTGAACAGGTGACCATCTTTTAAACTTGAGCTACATATTTTAATGCTGCTGAAGCAGTATAGGTTTAAAGATTCCATCATCCCCATCTTCGGTGGCATATCGAGAAATAAGGAATTTAAATCTATTTTCAGGCCTCAGAAGATTTTGAATAACACAGCTCCTAGATTGTCAACTCTAACTCTAGCCTGTTAACACTTTCCTTTCAACCCAGTCCTCTTTTAACCAAAATTTGAGGTGTTGCTTGACCCTTTCTCTTCCAACAGAAGACTATTAGTTTGCGTGTTAGAGAGAGCTATGTGAAGGCTTCTAATGATATGAGGGTGACACTTTCGGTGTCAGTAGTATCTATAAATAATCTGTAAAGTGTTCCTGGGTGTCAGTTGGTCTGAAGTTATTACTCTGAAATTTTATCATTATTATTAAAATTGTATATATAAATTCAGGAATGAATTCTTTCGCCCACAGCTGTTTATTTTGAAAAGTTTCAAACTTCAGAAATGTTATAGGAATGCTCATGTATTACATATTCCTTGCCTAGAATTGGCAAGTCAGTTATTAATATTCTTATATTTGCCTAATCTTTCTGTGTAACACTTCTTGCCCTAAGTACTTTGTCTCCCAAACAAAACATTGTAATAATATATAGCCATGATATATAGCTACGATACAATTATAAAATTATCAGCTTCAGAAAACTTAACACTGGTGTTAACGTTGACTGCTATCCACCATTGAGTCCATATTTAGGTTTCTCCAGTTATCTTCAGATATCCTTTTTTACTTAGCCACCCTCACCCATACAGAATTTAGTCAAAGCTTATCCTGAAGTTTATATACTTGTTCCAGTTTTAATTTCCTTTTAATGTCTAGAACAGTTCCTGAGCCTTTTCTTTTATGACATTTAAATTTTTTATGTGTCCAGACCACTTGGTTTGCAGAATGTGCCTCAGTTTATATTTGTCTGATATTTTCCTTATATCATAGCATTTTTGGCAAGACTACTTTGCCAGTGATGTGTTCTTAGAATTTTACATCATTGAATGTGTGTCTGTTTGTGCCATCTTTGTTATTAAGTTAGAGCACTTAGTCAAGGGTAATGTTCTCCTGAATTCTCCATTACACATTTGCTTTTTCTTCTGTGGGGTAGGGTAAAAATCTGAGACTTGTGAATACCCTATTTTCTAATGGCTTGGCATCCACAATTCACATCAGCAATTTTTTTTAAAGTTGTAAACACTGTTAGATCTCTATATTGGATCTGAGCTTAAGCTCTTCTTGGTTAAGAGTCATTCTTTAGAGAGGGTGTGTCAAATTTGTCAAAAATCCTGGACAGTGTTCTGGGTCTAGGGGTATCTTTGCTTCAGAAATTTTCTGGTAGGTTAATGGGTTGTGTGTTTTCATGACTACATCTTAGGTCTCTGTCCATTTTTTTTTGAAGGATGCTTAGCTATTGTGCTTTTTATTCTGATAGTTAAGTTTTATATAAAAAAATGTTAAGTGGCTCACAGGAGTAGGGAAAGTATAGAGTTCTTTGCACACAAAGAACTGTTGTAAGTTATAATTCAGCAGCCATAGAGTGAGCATTTACTATATAATTGGACCCTGATGGATGCTCTGGATAGAGAAATGATCATATCTCTTACTGTAAAAGAATATTTAACTGCGTCAGAATCAGCAGATGTTTGCTGAGTATGAAACTGTTCCAGAATCTTCTGGGCACTTTTCAATTCACCTAAGCATTTGTCCAGTGAATTCACATGTTTAATCCCAAGAACACCTGTGAGGTCAGTGGCACTCTCTCTCCATCTAAGGATTTGTAAGGCTCAAAGGGGATTGTGACTTTCCCAAGGCACACATTTGTAAGTTACAGAATTAGGAGGGAAGCTCAGATTATTTAACTTCTTCCCACCATGACAACTGCACATCTTTGGGTAATTAATTTGGGTGATTAGAAACTTAAACAGTTCATGTAACTCAGGTATGAATCATGCTGTTTCAAGTTTTAAATGGCTTTAAATTCTGTCCTGCCCATTTTTACAGGTTGACTATGTCATTAAGGAAGCAACTAATCTAGATAACTTGGCTCAGCTGTATGAAGGTTGGACAGCCTGGGTATGAATGGCAAGACAGTAGATGAGTCTGGTTAAGCGAGGTCAGACATCCACCAGAATCAACTCAGCCTCAGGCATCCAAAGCCACACCACAGTCGGTGGTGATGCAACTGGGGGCTTACTCTGAGGAAACCTAGGAAATCTCGGTGCGCTAGGGAAGTGAATCCTGCAGGACAGCTGCACTCAGGGATACGCCCAACACCATGGCCTGCAACCCCAGGGTCAAGGGTGAAAGAAAGCAAGCAAGCTCACCGCCTGAACACGGAGATTGTCTTTCTGCCACAGAACAGCTGCAGACGTGTCAGGAGGTTAGCTGCAGAAAGAGATCGGGATGCCGCGGAGCACAGTGATTTGGAACTCCATTCCACCTGACCCCGTGTGTACAATCCAGGAAAAAAACCCAGCTCAGAAACAAGAGGAAACTGGGGCCGCGAAGAAATCACAGCCAAGGAAGATTTGATGCATTCAGATTCTTGCATAACACTTGTTGCTTAGCAACAGTACTGGTCGGGTTGACCAATAAGTACAAAAAAAGGCTATGAGATATGAATTTCAGAAATGGACTGAAGAAGGAGAGCTATGTAACAGATACACTACATTGGAAGAACTTACTTCTGAAATGAAGGGAAAAAAACCCACCCCATCGTCGTCCTCCCCATCCCCCTCCATCTGCCCATTTCCCCCTTTACCTGATCTAGTAGATTAGCCATCTTTCGCATTCACTTTTATTTCAATCCTTATATTTCATATACTTCATCTCGATGCTGTTAACTTATATTTGGAGTGATAAACAGAAAATTTTCCAAAACCACTGATAACACGGAAAATGCAAGGATTGTTTAAAGGTCTGATGATCACATACAAAATGTAATTCTGGTTATTTAAGTCATTTCTGTGATTCTATCATGTACAGTTTCCAGAATTGTCACTGTGCATTCAAAAGTAATGAATCTAACAGACATTTGATTTAATGTACACTCCCCTTTGCTTATAGTGTACATTTTTGGGAGGTCATTCAAATTTCCCTCTTCTGTGATTGCTGTAGTATCTTCATAGAAAGTAGCTAATCCAATGTAATCTTTTACCTTTTTAAAAACCAGGATAGAGTACCTATTAAGAGTTTTACATTGTTGATGGCAGATTAACAATAAAGTGATGTTCTGGTGGAGGTAGAGTGAAATGTTTTTTTAATTCAGTTTTCTCATTTGATACTTTTAATTTACAGTTTACAAGGTGTAAATTAAAAGTGCTTTAGTTTACCTGGCCTTTTAGGACATATACATGAAACATCAGCAAAAAGTAAGAACCAACATCTTTTATTAAGTTCCATTATTAGTGTGTGAAGTACTTTAATTTTTGCACAGTTTTAATAGTTCAGTAGTGAATTCATGATCAAGGTTTCCTTAAATTTAGCATTGCATTTCAGTACTGTGTAAGCTCAACTGTTGATCCAAAATAAAAATCCAGACTAGAATAGGATTCCTAAAATCACGTATCAGCACAGAGTAGAAGAGGATTAAAATCTTGATCGAGTACATTTTCCCTGCAATTTAGAGATTAGGGCTATGATCACTTTCTAGTTGCCAGTCTTCACAGACAAACTTGAAAGAAATTAAGGAAAAATTTCACATAGTTCTGGCCTTTGCTGTATTCTGATTGCCACATTAATCTGTAATCCTTAAATACTCATGGGAGAATGCATTTCAGTATCAGTGCTCTTTTAATACTTTGACAGGTATTATAAGAAAGGTGATATTTTTGAGTACCCATGTGTCTAATGGCAAGTTAAGGAAACTAGTGCATCAAATTTTACTTTCTTCATTCATTTTGAACCTTATTTTCACAATCAAAACAACCTAACTGAATAATAATGCCATACTGTGTTTTGCACACTGCTTTATTTCCTAGAGGCTGTTGCACTCATCACTTGATTACCTCTGCTGTTTCAAGATTAGTCTTTCAACAACATTCTTTGTCACAAGGAAAAACTTTTATTACAATGATAAAACCAGTTCACACTAGTTTATCCTTATAGACAGTAATCAGAAATTGCCTTTTTGTTGGTAAAGAAGAAAAATGAAATAGGTGAATTTTATTGCCTGTGAATTTCAGGCTTCAGAGGTACCTGGCACCTTATCCTAGCAAAAAAAAAACAGCTTTACATAAAAAAACATGTGCCTCTGCTAAATTATCCATCACTTTTATTTTAAAATGATCCCTCAGAGAATAGTGTGACATATACATATTTGGTTGTAGGGCAGATATGATTGATGACTTCAAAGCTTGCTCTTTGCTGCATTCTGGACAATAAGACCTCAGTCTGTACTCTGGCTGCTTCTGGGGAAGTCATTTGACAAGTAGCCTTGTCATTTTGGACTGTTTACAAGAGAACTCAACAGTTAAGAGATTTAATCAGGAGTAAAAAGCTTTGGTCATACAGCAGATTCAGAAGACAGGTCTGTATTTTGGTGATTATCTTTTAAAATGTGAAGTTCAGAGTGCTATGGTTATGAAGTCATGCATTTTTGATAATACAGAAATACCTGTGGCAAACCAGGGGTCTGCTCCACCCTCCCTCCTCCTGTCCCCCATCCCCTCTCCCACCTTCCTTCTCCCTCTTCCTCCCCATCCGACTTCTGTACTCTCACACTCTCGTGCTCCCCCCACCCTTCTTAAGATTCAGGGGTACAGAATAACTTAAAACTTCTACAATTTGAAGTACCCTTGGAAACGGAAGTTTATCGTAAGTGTTTTGCTGTCTATAATTTTCTAGAATTGCCTGAATTTTAGTTGATTTCTCTATAAAGCTGTGGAGGCTTAGTAGTCTATGGAGCTGTCTGTATTTCTCTTTTACTCTGTTTCTTTGATGTGTCTTGCAGTATCTCTTTATTTCTGGTCATGAGTTCTTCACATAGTTTGTTAGATGATTATTCTTCTGTGCCTGACACTTGTGAGTTGTTTGAGATATGTGACGTTTCTGTGTGAGAACTGATAATCAAGCTCTTGATCTGCTCCCCTAAATTGCTCCTTTAGAGCCCAAACCCCAGGTTCAGGGTTGAGGGTTTGTAATACAAAGAAAAACTTCCATCACTTCTGCCCTTAACACTTGCCTCTATTCTGTCGTATGTAGTGTTCTTAATGTCCAATGTTTGGTGTTATCTGCATTGTTTTTGTTTTTAATTGTGGTTGTTCTGATGTGTGAAATTTAAGGAAAGAGCCATTAAAAAATTCCAAGCAGGGCAATGCAAGTACAGCCAAATATTAGAGTTGATGTGCAATCTTAGGTCCTTTTAAATCTGTTGTGATATAGGCAGTACTTTGAATTGAAAAGTCTTCCTGGCCTATTTTCCTCTACATATTTGTAATTACTCTGGGGGCTTACTTGTTTTGGCAGTACTAAAATCAAAGGAGCTGGTTCTTCTTTTCTCCCAGTTCTTTTCCTATTAAAGAAGGCATCTACAATTAGCTTGTTAGCTTTTGTTCATATACATAAAAAAATCAATGAATGTTTTTCTGTTAGCACATTGAAGGTACCTTTGTTTTACATAAAACCAGATATATATGAAAACCAGTGCCCTTCCATTCTGTATCTTGAGCTTGTAAATGCCAGTAATTTAGAGCTAGGACTTTTCCCCTCTTAACTCTAGGAGGTAGACTATGTTAATTAAAGGATCGCTTAAAGAAGGCAGATTTTTTTCACTATTTGGGTTGTATTAGAAAGATTCCTCCTATGGGGAAAAACTAGCATTATAAATTTTCCAAACACTGAGGAAGAAAATCCACTGTATTATGAACCCAGAAGGGTTTGTTGCACTTTTCCTGCTTTTTTTTAAGGCCTGGGTAACAATATCACCATCTCTTTTTTACAAAAGGGCAAATGAACTGCAATTGAGAGAAGCTTTATAGGTTCAGTGGTTAGTTGTACAACATGAACCATTTAGCCTCTTGCTTTCCATGGGAATTTGGGCTTACTAGGGAAAAAGCTGTTTGTTGTGCTATTGTAAAAATGTCATAAAATTAGCTTGACTTTGGAAGATGATAAATTTAACTGAATGTTCTGAAATGCAGACTTGCAGAATGTATGTCTTTCAAAACAGGCTTTTTTTTTTCCTTGACAGTCCAAGTTTCAGCTCCTGTTTAAAGTTCTTTTATTTTCTGGTTTAAATTTTCCTTGTATTTCCACCTGTAATGTCAATGGCAACACCATACTTCACTTGTTAATTTACTTTACCCTTATTATATAAGAGCAAATTGAGTTGAACTGAATCTTCCTTGTTCTTAGTAATACTGTATAAATAAAAGTGGCTTCTCTGTACAAAAGGTTGCAATGCCTCCTGATGGATATAATTTTGTGATTGTATTTAAGATTAAAAGTTGAATAAATCACACCAGCTTCCTGAAAATGCTCATAATGCATCTTTTGGAAAACAAAAGTACATGGCCTACTTTGTGCATATCTGCATTAACATGGCAAAGATTGTATGAAATACCTGTTTTTCAGAAAATAAAGTCTTAAAAGACGTAGCATTTAAGCTCTGAATTTGTTGAAGTAGTTTCCGGAAAACTTAGTTTTGGAGTATGGATAGCTTTTTTAAAGCATTAATACCTCCAAAAGTTTAAAAAGTTGATTCTAAAAAAATTTATTTTACATGTTCTAATATTTTTGAATAGAAGTGGAAATTTTACTTCAGAGTTCTTAGTATTAAGGCACAATTTATTAAGCTTCGTTTTGTATATCTTTAAAAACTTCTGTAGATTATTATTGACATATTTCCTGGTGTGTGGTGTGCAAAAGCTCTGAGGGAAAACAATATCCAGCTTGTTTGAATATCTGGAAATCAGATTGCATTTGTTGCTGCCAGATTCTGTAGGAGGATCTGTTCAGTCATCTGATATATTTCAAAAGTTCACATCCTGCCTTTGTAGTACCAAAAAAAAAAAAAAAAAAACCACACAACCAACCCAAAACTCCAAAGGAAGCTACACCAAGGGCGGGCTGGGATTTTTAATAATTAGGGCAATTGGAAATTTAGTTAAGGACCTTATTTCAGTGCCTTAGGCTGTTAAGTTGTAAATAAGTCTGGGAACATGTTCCTTGAGTAACAAGGGACTGTGGAGAACTGTGCTATTTTAAATCAGTTTCTTTAGTTTTTTTCACCCACTTCAATTTCACAAGCTGATGTTGAAGTCTTTCTTCTGAAGTTGTACTTAGAACTTGGGTGAAAACCAGGCACATTCTGTAATAAAAACTGATTTCCTAAAGTACAAAGGGCAGGTTTTAAAGTCTAATAACCCCACACTTCTCCGTCGGAAGAGGATATTACTGTGCCAGTAGCAAGATTTTGCACGCAGCGCTCTATATATTCACTAATTATGTGGCTGCTGATTGATTGGGACCTTTTTTCTTTTGAATAGGTAGAGGAGGGGCTGCTCCTCACAGTTCATAACTTATATAAAGTCTCCCCAAATGGGGTATATCTTGGCTGCATTTTCCCTACATAAACTTGTTTCCCCAGCATTTCCCAAAGGGGCACTTGATTGAAAAGTCTCCTTCCCTTACGAAGCCCCCCACCCTGCCCCGCCCCACAGGGTTTATACCTGATCAGATGCTTAATTTTTTTCAAAGTTCAATGGCAAATTTCATACCTTTTTATGATACAATGCTTCTGCCCCCCTAGTTTTCTTAGGGGCAGCATGTGGTCTGTAGCTGTGTTGGCTCACATTTCTTTATGCCTTCCCTGAACTTTTTATGAACCTGGTAGTTATTTAAGGAACGTTTTTAAAATAAACTTGATGGCATAATATAGATGAATGCAAAAGGATAAAAGACGAAGTTGAAAGCTATGGCATGTTTTTCTGAAAGAGACATCTGACCAGGTCAACATTTGGCATTATTTTGTGTTAAGTAATGAAAACGTTAATGCATTTTGAAATCCTGGAGAGACAGTGTGTCTCACATTGATCATCTAGTTCTTAAATTGCAGTGAATTCCACTCAGGATGGTTTACATCTTTCCTTACATGAAAGGATCTGTCAAAACCAGCTCCTTTTTGGAGGGGAACCATGCGGTTTCAAGTGAGGTGTTCTATCAATAACTTCCCCAAAGAACATGAAAATAAACCAGTTTTATAAAGTGGTGCATTTTCCACAAGCTCTCAAACTATGCCCAGATGTCCACACCCTCTCTGCCTCCCCCCGCCCCCTCCATGTAAGGCCTTATTCCTAATGAGTAGGGGAGGAAAAATTGAGGAAAACCTACAATTTATGCCCTTTTCCCTTGTCCACAAAGCTCATGAGATGGGCACGAGTCTCCAAGTCACATATCTAGGCTAAACTGCTCAGTAGCCTGACGAGGGCTGCCAAAGCAGGGATTAGAAGAAATGCGGGTCCAACTCGGGGCACAGCCGGGCCCAGGGCCACCCGCTGGATCTGGTAGAAGATCCCAGCCCGCCCCCTTAAGGAGGTTACTGTCACATGCCCATCTCTGCCCTCCGCCTGATTACTGCATGGCATATTTCCTTAAGGACTCAATTCCAGAGAGCTGTGCTTAGCTGCTTTGAAGTCTGCTGGAAGATCGTCCGAGAGCCACCTGGCGGCCCGCCTCGGGAATACTGAAGCCAGGCCTGGCCCCCGGCAGCGGCCGTTGAACCGCTTAGGAGGGGCCTGGGCGGGGCGTCTCCCACCTACTGGGCGCTGATTGGCCACCCCATGGCCCCGCCCCCGGAGCCCCGGCGAGGTCTCACTTTCCTTTGACCTCGGTTTCAAGTCATGCGCTGGACAGCGGTTGGTCCGGTCTGCTCAAGCTTGATCTCGATTTGCCCAATGAGGAACGAGCTTCGCAGGGTTTGTCGGGAAAGGCCGCCGGCCTATATAAGCGGGCTGCGGGGCGTATCCTCGCGCTAGGGGTGCGGCGAGGGAGTCTGCGGAGGGTTTAATTTGGTGGTGTCCTGTGCTCGCTGATACGGCACGTCGAGAACTATGGCGGAAGGAGATAATCGCAGCACCAATCTGCTGGTGAGTCCCAGCGCCTAGTCGCCAGAGGACAGAGCGGAGCCTCCGGACTTCGGTGTGCTCCGTGGGACTGAGCTGCGGCCTTGTTCTTATCACCCGCGGCGGGCCCGGCCCTCCTCTCCCTTTCCGGGTGTAGGCGATGACGCTTGACCTTTTGGCTTCTTGGTTAGCCTCTGCTTGGTAGTGACTAGTTGTGGCGACTCCTAACACCCCCTTGGGGAAGGTACGCGATGGAGCGAAGAGGGCGCTTGATCGTTCACTGCGAATAGAGGTTGAGTAGGAAGCTGGAGAAGGGGGCTGTGACCAGTCTGGGTTGCAGTCAGTGGCAGAGGGCCTCGAGGGGCCTGTCGAGCGCTTTTGGGGCCCAGACTCCAGCCGTATCTGTGTCTCCCCCTTCTTGATCTTAATCAGAATGTCCCTTCGCCCTTTACCCTAATGATTGGGCAGGAGTGGAGGGTCAAAGGGCTCTTCCCGAGCGTTTCTGTTAGAGCCTGGCACGGCTTAAAACGGCAAGGAGGCTTCAAGCTCATGGCTGGAAAATGGAGGTGGGATCCAGCTGGAAGGACAATGGGAGGTTCCTGGCGTTTGTCTGGAACTTTTAAGTCTGGGAGGGGGTGTCACAGGACGATTTTAGAGTAAGCAGGGGTCGAAGGGAACTGCAGTGAGCTTGTATCAAAGGCAGACAATTATAACCTCAGCCCGAATCTCACCGCAGGATCTAGACAAAAAGCGAGAGAAATCTGTCCATCTTCTCCATGGCCTTTTCCCAGGAAAAGACAAGCCACACACCATCACCACAGTGAATAGAGAAACAGAATAATTTAATTTTGGCGTTTGATTTTCCAAGAGCCCAGGTTCTAACGAATCAAATTATTTTATTGGGCAGTTTTGATTGTGGTGATTTTCATTTTGTGTTGACTTTTAAATATGCATGACCTTTGCCCCTTTTCTATGGTTAGCCTAGTTAGCCCCAACACACAAACCCCCCCACCCCCACCCACCCACCCAAGATCGAATAGCTATTGAAATAACTGGTCTTGGCCTCGAGCTGGTCTGCTTTTTGCACAGACACACACGCACACACACACACACACCCACCCAAGATCGAACAGCTATTGAAACAACTGATCTTGGCCATGAGTCGCTTTAGTCGTGTCCGACTGTGTGCGACCCTATAGACAGCAGCCCACCAGGCTCCCCCGTCCCTGGGATTCTCCAGGCAAGAACGCTGGAGTGGGTTGCCATTTCCTTCTCCAATGCATGAAAGTGAAAAGTGAAAGTGAAGTCGCTGAATCGTGTCCGACTCTTCGCAGTGTGATTTAATTTAATGAGAACAAGACCTTTGGCCTTGGCTTTGCTGCATTCAGATCTGTAAACCTCTGTGTGTCTCAGTTTCCTTATATGTAGAATGAGAATAGTAAGGATACCTTCCTTTCAGCTTGTTGGGAGGTGTAAGTATAGAAAATATTTATGTATATAAGTATATAAAATATATATACTTACACCTTAAAGTATAAGTATATAAAATATTTAACAGAGTTTCTGTCACATGGTACTCTTTTAAGGAAATATGGATTTTTCTAGTTTTTTTTCTTTCTCGACTCTTGCAAAACTTAGCTTGTTGCTGAGTCACTTGAGTCATGCCCGACTCTGTGCGACCCCACGGACTGCAGCCTACCAGGCTCCCCCATCCCTGGGATTCTCCAGGCAAGAACACTGGAGTGGGTTGCCATTTCCTTCTCCAATGCATGAGAGTGAAAAGTGAAAGTGAAGTCGCTCAGTCATGTCCGACTCTTTGAAACCTCATGGACTGCAGCCTACCAGGCTCTTCCGTCCATGGGAGTTTCCAGGCAAGAGTACTACTGGAGTGGGGTGCCATTGCCTTCTCTGAAACTTAGCTTACATGCAAGGAAAAAACCAACCAAACAACAACAAAATCAACTTAAAGGTTTTTTGCCACAGTAGCTCATCTGAGAAGTCTACTTAGCTCATCTGAGAAGTCTACTTGCAGCTGATTGTCAGATTTGCAGAGAAATTTGACATCTAACCAAAGCATCCTGATAAGTGTAAGGAGCGTTTTATTGAGATATATTGGGGTTAATATTAATAAGTCATTTATAATTCGGTGAAAGCACAGTAGTTTTCCTTAGTTGTGCAAGTGATGCCAATATATAGATTATTCCAGTACACAAAGAGCTATTTTGGGAATTGAATGCTGTTCAGGGAGAGGCTTTCCTCATGTATTCAGGAGTAGGGGGTTAAATCAATGAAATGATGAAGAGATCGATTGTAACAACCTGAAATGAGCAAACCTCAGGTGATCTTATTTTATACTTGGGGCAGTGCCACTTAGCAGTGCCTAGTGAAGGGAAGTCGCTCAGTCGTGTCCAACTCTTTGCGACCCCATGGACGGAGTAGCCTGCACCAGGCTACTCCATCCATGGGATTTTCTAGGCAAGAGTACTGGAGTGGGTTGCCATTTCCTTCTCCAGGGAATGTTCCCGACCCAGGGATCGAACCCAGGTCTCCCGCATTGTAGACAGATGATTTACTGTCTGAGCCACCAGGGAAGCCTGCAGCTAGCAGTGCATGGCTTTGGGAAAATAACCATTCTGAACTCACTTTAATTGTAAATGGGTCTGATTATCCCTATCTTAAGGAGTTTTATAAGGATTGTGTTACATAACCCCAGTGCTTGGGCTTGGAAAGTGACCGTTACATGATAATTTTCCCCCCATTGATTTCTGACTTTGGTATCTCTAGGAGTCACAGAAATGTTGAGATTAGTAAAATGATTGCTTTAAATGTTGCTCATATGTAGGCTGCAGAGACTGCAAGTCTGGAAGAGCAGCTGCAAGGATGGGGAGAAGTGATGCTGATGGCAGATAAAGTCCTCCGATGGGAAAGAGCCTGGTTTCCACCTGCCATCATGGGTGTGGTTTCTTTGGTGTTTCTGTAAGTGAGCTATTAAATTACAATAGATTTATGCTTGTTACTAATAATGGTTCAGGTTTCATTTATGGAAGTGCCTGAAGTCTTGTAATTTTAAAATCTGTAAAAAATGCCTTTCCTTAGAGCCGTCTGCCTGGTTTTCAGAATCCATAGTACTATGTAAACTCAGTAACCGGTGCAGTGAAATAAATCTGTGGCTCAAACTTAGGACTGTTTATACTCCAAGAAGGTGCCGAGGACCCCAAAGGGCTTTTGCCTCTTGATGTTTACATTAACCGTTACGCCTGGGATGTCATCATGTCACAAAACTTCCGGAAAACCACTTGTGAGAAAATGAGAATAGGAAGGGCAGATAACATCTTTTAAGAACCAGAGGACTGACTGAATAAACATCTTCAGCTAGCACTAATAAAGACCATATTTTTCGTGCTCGCTTCGGCAGCACATATACTAAAATTGGAACGATACAGAGAAGATTTGCATGGCCCCTGCGCAAGGATGACACGCAAATTCGTGAAGCGTTCCATATTTAAAAAAAAAAAAAAAAAAAGACCATATTTTTCTAACCTTTGTTACTTTTTTTTTTTTAAACAGGACTATCTACTATCTAGATCCATCTGTTCTATCTGGTGTTTCCTGTTTTGTTATGTTTTTGTGCTTGGCTGACTACCTTGTTCCCATTCTAGCACCTAGAATTTTTGGCTCCAATAAATGGTAGGTGGCATAATGATGTGGCATTCAAATTTCTGAGAACCTGATAACTGTGACTAGGGTGCTGTAATTACAGAGAACTGCCTTAATTAACAGATTGCTAGGGATTAGACTTATTGTTTGATGTAAAGAATTTCTTAGCTGATTCACATATAAATCATGAATTTCCAGTACTTATATCTCCATAGTTCTTTTAGACTCTAGCATTTATTTTGACTTTTTTCTTTCTAGACCTTTGTATTGAAGTGAGGCTTTTTTCGGTAATGATTTCTCAGCGATTGAACTCATAATGAGCTTTCCATAAAAGTAGTATGTCTGCTTTACATTTTTTACCATCGATATTTAAGATAATACTAATTTCATAAATAACATGAATAATTGAAAACAGTAAACATAGTTGTTTTTTTTTTTTTTTTGCCTGTTCATTTAGCAACTGTTTATTGAATGTCTACTTTTATGTTAGGTGCACTCTTCTGGGTGCTGTGAAGTATTTTGATTTTTAAGATTGATCTTGTGTTTCAGGCTGAAACATTGAGGGAGTGCAGTATGGTTAGCAAAAGTGCTTAAGAATAGATTCAAGCTTATACAGAAGTGGGTTGTTTATTTCATTTATACCATTCTTTGTACGAGTTACTTATGGGTTCCCAAGATAAGGTTAAGTGGCTTCGGATCCTATTAAAGTAATTGCTTAATTTTCCTCTGGAATGTTGGATTTCTCACTTTTGATCCAAATAGTGAACAAAACTAGATAGAGGAATGGGATTGTTTTTCTCCTGGATGTTTTTCTTCCTTGGTTGTTTATTTTAATTTGATTAGTAGTCTACTTGTGCCTATAGTTTTTTGTTCTCCTGATAATAACAAATGATAAAAATAATTCTGTAAAAATAATTTTAAATGTAGGAATTGCTTGAATTATGGGATAAGTAAGCATGTTTGTTTGTATAAACATGTTTCTATCATATCAGAACGGTTAGTGTTAGGAAATGCCCTCTGAATTGTTTTTCATGTGCAGTAATAAATTATGCTGCTGTTTGGGAGCCAAATTCTTTTTTTTTTTTTAATGTTTAAACTTTATTTTTAATTTATTTGGCTGTGCCCACTCTTTGTTGTGGCATGTGGGATCTAGTTTGCTGACCAGGGATCAAACCTGGGCCCCCTGCATTTGGGAGCTCAGAGTCTTAACCACTGGACCACCGAGGAAGTCCCTGGGGGCAAGTTTGTGACTATGCAGTGTAACAATTTAACAGACTCAACATCATACCCTGATTTTATTAGCCAGATAACATTCTAATCTGCTAATCCTTAAATCCTGGAGAAAAAATTTCAGAAGTAAACACACGAAGTTTCTTGGTAGTTGGTACGTTATCACTGGCGCAGTTTTGTTTTTTGACCTTTATGAGGAAGGAAGAACACTGTCGCATAGCCACAGGGCAGCCTTGACTGTGGGCAGTATATGAATGTCTGCTTACAAGAAGTTCCAGGGCTCCGCAGAAGGCCTTCCACTGTATCTGTCACTGCAGATTTACAAGGACAAGGACTAGCGGAGAGAAAGCAACACACCCCAGCAGAGGGCTTGCTTTTTATATCAGCCATTATGTCTGTGTGGCAAAGACAGTACAAAGACAAAATTATTAAAAAAAAAAAAATCAGAACCTAAAATACATTATAAATGAAAACAGACTTTTTTGGAGTATCTTTTTGTATTTATTCTTATTGCTGTTTTGTTTGTGATTTGTGATTGGATCTGAACTGTTCGTGGCTGCCTTGGCATCAAATGTATGAAGCCCAGTTGAGGTACTTTGAATGCCAGTAGTTACTGTTTGGTAGAAATGTCACATCCTCCTCAAAATCGTGGGACTCTGGTGGCCACAACTCAGGATTCACTGGGATCTGCCAAATGATATAGGAAGTTTGGGGTTTTTTTTTTTGTTTCTGTCTTTTGTCTGCTTTTTGGCCATGCTGCACAGCTGTGGGATTTTAGTTCCCTGACCAGGGATTGCACCTGGGCCCTCAGAAGTTAGAGCTTGGAGTCCTAAACCACTGGACCAAAAAGGAATTCCCAAAAGAGTCTTAATGGTTCAAGAGCTCTTTTTTTTTAAATGAGATAATGTGCATTGTTTTCTTTAGATTTTCTTTGGAAAGTAGCTTTTGAAATTTGAGAGGATGGTATACTTCTGTTTAATATTTAGATTTGTCTATAGTAAAGAGGAAAATTCTTTTTCTAGGACCACCGAGCAACAGCAAAGATTCCATGAAATTTGCAGCAATCTAGTAAAAACTCGACGCAGAGCTGTGGGCTGGTGGAAACGCCTCTTTACACTAAAGGAAGAAAAGCCTAAAATGGTACTTTTTTGGTTTTGACTTATTTAAGTAGAGCAGCATTTTAAGATTGTGTCAGATTTTACTTCATCATAGTCTAAAGCCTTTCTTTTTTACTCTAGTTGTGGTTGGATGTTTATCATTGTGTGTTGGTTTAACTCCTCTGAGTACATGCATAAATATTTATCTGTATCAGTTATACTGAAAGTTAGATTTACATTTTGCATTTAATTTTTCATTGTAGAATGAATTTTTTCTGGTTCTTTTTACTTACTGAAATAAATATAAAAGATCCATCTCTTTTCTCTTAGTTTCACTTGAGGTTACTATGTGAAGTTATGAATTGCGAAAGTAGTGTAATTTATATTATAAACTACTTAATTTACATATAGAAATAGTTATTCTAGGAGAGAATGTATCTAAATTCTATAAAGTAGACCTAGGGAGTTTTCTGTAGGTTTTATATAATACATAGATGCTAAATATTTTAAAAGAAAAATGAGAGTAAAAACTGAGTTATTTTCCAACCTTTGAAACAACCTCCTAAAGTTTCAGTTCTTAGTCTGTTCCGAGGAGTTGATAAGTTCTTGTTATTTTCATTATTAGTACTTCATGACCATGATCATTTCTCTTGCTGCGGTTGCTTGGGTGGGACAGCAAGTCCACAACCTCCTTCTCACCTACCTGATAGGTAAGTCTCTGGGGAAGGACTGCAGGCATGTCCTAGCCAGTTTAACTGGAATTTGGTAAACAGTATGTTCCTGCTCACTGAGTTTGAGGCAGTGATTAAGGAACTGTGTGAACATAGAAAGATGACTAAAAGCTGGGTCCTTGTTTTCAATGAGTTTGTGGTCTTATCAGAAGTAAGACAAAGAATCGATAACCAAGGTAGAAAGTATTGTGCACAAGGTAAAAATAGGTAGTGTGTGTTACCTGAGGTTGGGAGGTGTGAGAGCAGACGCTTCTAGGGATAATTGTCATCGGGAATAATGGGTATCATGTTGCTTCTTCTCATTAGAGTGTGTCTTAGTCTGAGGAACTAGCTTCTGTAAAATGTTGTAGTCTTTAGAAAGTTAATTGTTGCCTCTGTAACTTTTTTTTTTTCCTTTAAGTGACTTTCTTACTTTTGCTTCCTGGACTGAACCAACATGGGATCATTTCGAAGTACATTGGAATGGCCAAAAGAGAGATAAACAAGCTTCTCAAACAAAAAGAAAAGAAAAATGAATAAAGCATTTGCTTTATTCAGTGTGATTAATGGAGTATACATTGTCCTTGGGAACAGTGTCTGTTATGCTGTTTGGATACTAAAATGTTACAGAAGTAGCTCTCTGCTGTCCCTCACTCTGCCCTTAGTACACATTCTGACTTGCTAAGCAAGGCTTTATGCCCAGTGTCTTCATGGGTGTGTTCTTAGCAGCTGGCCTTATATGGACAACTGTTTCTTCAGTTCCTCATCTTGGTTTTTTGTCACCCAGGGTTAACTGAACTCTTAATTTTAAAATAAAATAGTGGTGAACTTCACCCTTTAGTACAGTTAACAGTGACTCGGGGTAACTGTTCAAGTTGATCTTTTTTTTAGCTGGATACAGGATAGTGGTCTGTGACTTCAGGAAGCTTATTCTATCGTCTGCTTCCATGGTCTGCTTAAAAAACTGGCTTCATGAGTATAGACCAAGTTTACCACTTCTGATGAACAGACCAATTGAGATTCATTCCTCATTCTGTTTCGATAGTGTGGGAGCAGAAGCCTCATGGAATAAGATGAAGCTAATTTCATGCCTTAGCGTGTGTTTTCTCCCTTGTGCAGAATTTAGCAGTTTGTAGGAAACTCAGTGTTTCCTAAATGTTTCCTTCCTCCCAAATGGGGAATCTAGCAGGAACTTTTAGAACTCTTGTTCCCTTGCACTTAAACTTGAAGTTAGTACGTCCTTAAACGCTTTTTAGTAGCAGGCTTACACAAGTTGGTAGTTAGGACTTTTAATTTCAGACTTTCAGTTAATTGGAACTAAAGTCCATAATAGGTTAAGAGTCACGTCCATGATCTTCACTCCAAGACCAGCCAATAAAGGACAAAAGTCTTCCTGTGTTGAGTCAAGATTCATTTCAGTAGAAAATAGCCTTATCCTACCAATTTTTCAAGACCAGAATAAGCCTTTAAAGATAAGTCTCAAGAGTTTCCTTTTATGGTAACACTGGCTGCTTTTGGTCCCCATAGATGGAGTAGTTGAAATCTGTAGGAATGGACCTCTGAGGGCTGGAAATGTGATATACTTGGGAACAATTCTTAAACTGATTAACTAGTTGTAATATAGTTTTGTGAATTTATTGCACTGATGCTGTGAAACCTGGACCTTGTGGTATATCAGTCCCTAAATTAGTGTTATTTTCTCCCCTTCAATATTGCTGTAAACAGTGGCACCGTGTAGCATGTTTGACTTTTTAAATGTTTCGTATACAACCTACAAACTACCATAATTTACGTGTGTTTCCTCATTGTATATAAGCTTGTCTTCCTATCCAGATTTTTTGTGTGAATGTGTGTTCTACCAATTAACTACTTTTGCAGTTTTAATCCTGTATTATTTCTTCTACTTTGTTAAAAGGGGAATAAATAAAAAAGCTGGAATCCCTCCTTGTGTCCTTTCTTTATAGCTTAACCAATAAGTGTTTCCATGATTGGATTTACATACCCAGTTAATGAACTACCCTGGGTGATCATTCCACTGCTGTAGCGGGCTCTTTGGATTTCCCAGGAGGCGCAGTGGTAAAGAACCTGCAAATGCAGGAGATGCTGGAGAAGCCATCCCTGCGTTGGGAAGGTCCCTTAAGAACAGAATGAACTAAAAGGTTTAAATTCTTTCAGTAAACATCTAGGCACCACCCTAGATGGAAAAGGAGGTAAAATGAATAAATGATGGCCAAAGGTGGTATGTGAGGGTGTGGCTGGGAGGTCAGGCAGCAGAAGGATGCAGGAGAGAGGGCCACACACCTCTACCCTAGGACCTAGCTCAGAATTTTGTACCTGACGTGCCTAGTAACATTTGTTTGTACTTAGAGTTTTTTTAAAATAGAGCCCAAATTGGGTATTTTATCACTGGGTCTCACTATCCTTTGTGGGTACTGGGAACAGATTCAGTGTCAAACCTCTTGCTTTCCCTACCTGCCAAATGTATGGATCCTTCCTTGAAGCCTCCTGGAGGCTTGATGTCCAGAAAAGGGAAGTTTCTACCTAGTCACCATAGGTCTCTTGGTCACTCAGTGCTCTGGAATGCAGCCACGCGCAGCTGTGATGAGTCTCCAGGCCAGCTTGGATACTACTGTGCCAGCTCTGGCCACAGCACAAGTTGACTTTCGAGTTCTTTGCACCACCTCTAGCAGAGTTATTCCAGAATTAACAGGATGTCAAGAGGCGATCTGTACACAGTCTTCTGCTCCATTTCCACTCCTCTCCCCTTCCCCCAGTCCCAACCATTCCAAGATTTCTGGATATCTTTATATGCCTTATATGCCCTCCTAGCTCTTCAAAGTGAAAGTGAAAGTCGCTCAGCTGTGTCCGACTGTTTGTGATCCCATGGACTATACAGGCCAGAATACTGGAGTGGGTAGCTGTTCCCTTCTCCAAAGGATCTTCCCAACCCAGGGATCAAACCCAGGTCTTCTGCATTGCAGACAGATTCTTTACCAACTGAGCTATGAGGGAAGCCCCTAGCTCTTAGAGCCACTCAAAAACCCATAGGCCACACACCCTTCCTAATGTTTGGGAATAAAACCCCACAAGTAATTTATATATGACCACTGTCTTTGACTTTTTAACTTACAGCAAAATTTTAAGACTGAGTTAAGCCTGAATTTAGTTTGCTTCCTCATTTGTGAGGTGGAGATAATACAGATCTCAAAGGGGCATTATGTAACTCCATGTGTTTTGAGGATTCAGAGTTAATCTACAGGAAGCGCTTAGTGGCAGTTAGGAATTAGCTGTTAGAAGCCTTCAGACAGATTAAATGGCACTTCCTCCTGGCAAAGCTTTAGCAACTTCGCAGGCCACCTCTCCGTTCCCACGTGCTTCATATTGGCATGGAAACAGCACACTGCCTGGTACTGTTATTTAGAGATTTGTCTCTGCTGGGATCTGCACCTCTTAAGGCCTGGAACTGATGTTTGTCGTGCTACAACTGGCATATGATAGGCACTCATTAGATGTTTGCTGAATGAAGGGATGAAAGAATGAATGAAGTGTATAAACAGGTTGAGTGGTGCTAGTTTTCTATTGATGGAGGCTCTTGAAGGAAAGTGGGTTTATTAACTCCCCACTGTTGCTAAGTCCCTCAAGTTGAGTACCACAGTTTTAGTCAACATCTTGCATTCAGGCAACCAGTTTTTAAAGGAAATATTTCTTAGAAAAGCCAATGCCTATGTTGGGAGCTTGGCACTCCTCAAGGTTCACTTAGGATTTGAGAAGTGGTGACGGTGGGTGAGGTGGGCTGTGATGCTAATAACAAATGCTGGTCTTTTATCTGGATTATTTCATTTATCTTAACAGCAACTTCGAGTAGTTAGTATATCATTCCCTTTTACAGACGGGGAAACTGATTTGCCCATTCATTTATTCATTACACATGTATCAGGGACCTACCATGTGGAGTTAACTTATCTAGAAGCTGTGGGTACAGTGGTGAACAAAGCCAACCATATCCCTGCCTGCTTAACGGAGACAGTAAATACACTTCCAAAATCTCAAGCGGTAAACCCTATGGAGAAGAGTTAAACAGGGCAATGAGATTGGGGGGCAGGGAGGATGAGGAGGACGCTGTGTGATTGAACAGAGACCTGACAAACTGGGGGAGGAAAAGTCAAGTTAAAGGGAAAAGCAAATGCAAAGGCCCTGAGGCAGAGTGTGCTTGGAGTATCTGAAGAAAAGTCAGCAAGGGAGATGGCTGGGAGATGGTGTTCCTATGTAAGGAGGCAGATATTACAAGAAGGACTTTTTAAGTTTTTGTAAGGAATCTGGATTTTACTGACAGGAATCCTTGGAGAGTCCGAGGTCTGTCAAGTTTTAAAATGATCATTCTGGCAGCCTTGTGGGAAACACAGGGAAGGGGGTGGAAAATACAGGGAAGGGTAAGAAGGGAGGGTAAGGGTGAAAGCGGTGAGGAAGTTAAGTCCTGAGCAGAAGCTTAGCCTAAGGTCACTCAGCTCCAGAGAGGGCGGAGCCAGAATTCCCTGTCTCCCAGGCAGCCGGACTTCGAGCAGTAACTGCTGAGCATTTATTTAACGCGTGCCAGAGATTTTGCGAGCCCTTTGTCACCATTATGTCATCTGACCCTTGCAACAAACTTTAAGAGGCCGAGCGTTTATTTCTAAAGATTTGTGGCTTTCTTTGCAACTGTGTCTGTATTTCAGAACTTAAAAGAAAAGTCTGGAACTCCAGTAAATAATTTCTAATACTTCAGTTCAGTCGCTCAGTCCTGTCCGACTCTTTGCGAACCCATGAATTGCAGCACCCGCCAGGCCTCCCTGTCCATCACCAACTCTCGGAGTTCACTCAAACTCACGTCCATCGAGTCGGTGATGCCATCCAGCCATCTCATCCTCTGTCATCCCCTTCTCCTCCTGCCCCCAATCCCTCCCAGCATCAGAGTCTTTTTCGCATGAGGTGGCCAAAGTATTGGAGTTTCAGCTTTAGCATCAGTCCTTCCAATGAACACTCAGGACTGATGTTTAGGATGGACTGGTTGGATCTCCTTGCAGTCCAAGGGACTCTCAAGAGTCTTCTCCAACACCACAGTTCAAAAGCATCAATTCTTCGGCGCTCAGCCTTCTTCACAGTCCAACTCTCACATCCATACATGACCACTGGAAAAACCATAGCCTTGACTAGACGAACCTTTGTTGGTAAAGTAATGTCTCTGCTTTTGAATATGCTATCTAGGTTGGTCATAACTTTCCTTCCAAGGAGTAAGCATCTTTTAATTTCATGGCTGCAATCACCATCTGCAATGATTTTGAAGCCCAAAAAAACAGCGTCAAAAAAGAAGCATCGATTAAGAAAAATATTTTTTACTGTTTTGAAAAAGTATAAACAAATTTCAAAAAACAGAAATTGTACAGGGAGAAAGCTCTACCCTGGTGGCTCAGTGGTAAAGAAGTCGCCAACGCAGGAAACCCATGTTCGATTCCCGGATGGGAAAGATCCCCTGGAGAAGGAAATGGCAACTCACCCATCTTTGCCTGGGAAATCCCATGAACAAAGGAGCCTTGCCGGCTACAATCCATAGAGTCACAAAGAGTCCGATACGACTTAGCGACTAAGCAACAAAAATAGGGAGAAAAGCATGACTCCCATCCCAGTTTCTAACGCCCTTCTCAGAGGCAATTGCCGATTTCTTGTGGGTCCTTCCAGAGATACTGTAAATACGCACGTATCAAAATTCTTTCTAAATAGTCAACAGTTACTGCAATAAAAATCAGTAAATATCTAGGCCCTCGTCAGCTTTTCGTTTTTACCGATTAGCTGCTAGAAAGGAGTTCAAAACTACGCAAATGCCCCACTTCTTGCCAGCTGACTGCCCTATGCCGCGCCGGGGATGTTCGATTCCATCGACTCTCTGCTACCTACCCCGCGGGAGGCTCCGCCCCTTCACCCGCCTCCTTCCAGTAGGCAATCCTTTTTTCTTTGTTTTTGGCGGGGCTTTAAAAGTCTCGCGATAGCCCGACCCGTAACCCATAATTCCGTGCGCTCGCCCCTCCCGTCCTCTTTCCGCCATCTTTCCGTGCCGGTGAGTATCTCTCTCTGAGCTATCCAATATCATCCGTCGGTTATCGGTGCCATCCTGTGGTGTGGGATTCGCGCTCCGTGTCCTGCGAGGATGTTGGAGGCCTCTTAGGCCGGAGAAGCTAGTCTTTCGAGGGTCTGGGCAGGCAGAGGGGAGAGTCATGCCGGGCTATCCCATGCTTTGAACCCCGGAGAGCCCGGCCTCTGGGACGCAGGCCGCCGCCCTTGGGAACAGGGAGCTTTGGACCGTTCCGGGGGGGCGGCAGCTCCGAATCTTTCGGCGGCGCCAGGACCTCCCGTTAGTGGTTGAAGCAGCTCGTTGGCTCTGAGAAGCACCGGGGGGCCATGGAATTGGTGGGCCGTGCAGCTTCCCATTACTTTGGGTGCGCCGGGAGCTTGGGAGATGAGGACCGTCGGGAGGGGAAACTGCATCCTGCCTGTGGTGGCCGTTTGCTGGGAACGAGTCTGGTTTCCTCTCAAGACACTTGAGCTGGAGGAAGTAGGTTGGCGTCCTGCTGTCGTGGTTTGAGACATGCCTCTGTTCCTAACTTTCAAAACTTTATTAGATGAAGTTTGTGCCCTTTGAGGTAAGAGACCCGTCTGGTGATACATGTGAAATGTTTCAGTTTATTACTTCGGTACTTGCCGTTGGGCATAGTTTTAGATGGCACAGGGACGGACATGTTATGTTAATGCAGCAGTTATGAGTGTTAGGTGAAAGTTGAGTAGTATCTTTGGGTTATTGGGAAAAGTCTGACACTGAGTTAGTAGGTTTAAAGGACCGTGTTAATAGTACAGATGCTGCCGAATTCCACAAGTTTGAGTACTAACTGCCATTTCGAATAACACCTACCATGGCTGGTGTTTTTATTTTAGTAGTTGACATCCTTCTGGGGTTACCGGGGAACCAGTCTGCTTAGAAATGGGGAAGCTTCCACATGATTGAGGCAGAAAGGAAAGGATGTGTTTGTAGGGAAATGATAGGGTGCCTGGTAATGGCAGTGCCGGTAAAACGCCTGTTTTGTCTTCCCTGAACAGCCAGAATGGTGCGCATGAATGTCCTGGCCGATGCTCTCAAGAGTATCAACAATGCCGAAAAGAGAGGCAAACGCCAGGTCCTTATTAGGCCGTGCTCCAAAGTCATCGTCAGGTTTCTAACAGTGATGATGAAGCATGGTAAGTGTCTTGCTGTTTTATGTTTTGGGATAAACATGCTATGGAATGGGTCCTGTAGAAATTTAACTGTGGAGAGAGGCCTGGAAAGGGAAAATGGGGAACAAAGTGGCAGTCAGACATGGTAACTAATGCAGTTGACTTGGGCTGTGGACAGGGTAGTCCTGGAGAAGTGATGCTGTTTAAGAAATGCTGAGTGGGATAGGACTGTTGAAAGGAGGAGGTTTGTGACTGTTTAGGTGTTTGGCAGCTAAAATGGCCTTTCTTGATAATAACATCACCCCACAACATGTCATTGAAAGGACCCTGAGCTCTTCTCAGAGCTGCATGGGATGTAAAGGATTGTTGAACGTCCTGGACACTAGGTAGCTTTTGGGAGTGGGAAGGTATGAAAAGGCAAGGAGGAAAGTATCCCCCTTTTAAAATTGCAGGGTGGATTACTGTCTTCATTTTAAAATTATTTTTTAATACAGTCAGTTGTGTTCTACAGGTTACATTGGCGAATTTGAAATCATTGATGATCACAGGGCTGGGAAAATTGTTGTGAACCTCACAGGCAGGCTAAATAAGGTAAGAATTGACTATCTTTCACATTTTAGAATCTTGAGAATGGTCTAAGGTGGTATATTGCCTTTGTAAAATCAGATAATGTCGTGCTTGCTTTACCTAGTTAGGTTAAGAATGAGAATTGATTAAAATCATTAAATTTTATGTAACTTCTTCCTGATAGAATTGTAAGTTGACCTAGTGTTTGGAGTATAAGGTTATCTGAAGGGAGATGTGGAGGCTTGAGACTGGTGGTACTGGTTTTGAATCCTGGATGGTTCAAGGCCAGTAGTCCTGTTGGTGTAAATAACTTGTGAGGTCTGTTTTTCCTGTCAGTTTGTAGGCATAATCTACTGAATGTGTTTGATGTTTTTGACTTTGGATTGCATGAATTTGGGGGCTAGGTATTAGTCTGTAAGTCAGTTGGGGGTCTCATCGTTGCTGGTTTGCTTTCTGTGTCAGATTTGTAGCTTTCAGATTTGCAAGGGATCTGAGATCCTGTAATCCAAAGTGTGAGTCGCTCAGTGGTGTCCAACTCTTTGCAACCCCAAAGATGACAGCCCGCCAGGCTCCTCTGTCAGTGGGATTCTCCAGGGTATCTTCCCAACCCAGGGATTGAGCCTGGGTCTCCTATATTGCAGGCAGGTTCCTGTAATCCAGCACTAGGGCAAGTGGGCCAAGAAAGTGGTTAGTGGCAGGGGCCAGACTGACTAATAAGGTCATTCCCTAGTCCCGCAGTTGTTTAGTTACAAAGCTGCTTTCTTACGTAGTGAATTTGCTTCTGGTGTGGATAGATTCTTAATGTCAGATGAAAATTACTGGATATGAAGCCTTTAAAGAGTTTTTGAAGGACATTTTGGGTCTGTCTTGTTTTATTTTATTGTAACCATTAGATTCCAATCCCAAGGAAGGATTTGAATTCACTTTTCTCACTCTGATCCTCACAGTGTGTTGAAGTAGAAGAGGGTGTGTTTATTTTCCCCTCTATTTTTAAGAATTAGGAAACTGAGAATTAGGAAATCTGAGTCCTGCTGAGGGACAGTGAAAGACTAATTCTGGTGTATAGCTTATAGCACATTTTAAAGCTGTCCCGCAGAAGATTTGATATTAAAAAAAAACCAGTTTGAGAAGTGCCCTGTACCAGGTTTCTCTTGAACACTCACTGTACATAATAGCTTAAGAAATAAGTTTGAACAGAGTATTTACCAAATGGAACTCACTTGTGGCATCCTTACTCTGTGATACACTAAATTATTTGGAAAATCCTGGCTAATAGATAGTTGAAATCCAGGCCCTGCCAAATGCCAGAATTATTTTTTGGTTTCTCTTAACTTCAGTTTTCTTGCTTTGTAAGACATTCTTGCCTCAGTTTCCTTCATGCAAGAGATGGATATACCTTATTGTGGAAATGTAATGGGGCTGGGAAATCAGGTAGTGTTTAAAGATTAGGTTAAGAAAATTCTTGCCTTAATCATATCTTAGATTGATGTGGTTTGAGAGCAGATACAGGAGAAGGCAATGGCACCCCACTCCAGTACTCTTGCCTGGCAAATCCCATGGATGGAGGAGCCTGGTAGGCTGCAGTCCATGGGGTCCCTAAGAGTCAGACACGACTGAGTGACTTCACTTTGACTTTCCACTTTCATGCATTGGAGAAGGAAATGGCAACCCACTCCAGTGTTCTTGCCTGGAGAATCCCAGGGACGGGGGAGCCTGGTAGGCTGCAGTCAGTGGGGTCGCAGAGTCGGACACGACTGAAGCGACTTGGCGGCGGAGAGCAGATATGCTGGACTTACACTAGCTGAATAGGAGGGATTTTTTTTGCTACTGGAATACATAAAGCTCGGGTGTGGTAGTGTAGAGGCCTCAGAAAGCTTTGTCTTTACTTTAGCTTGCTTGGGTTTTCCCTCGTGGTATCCCTGTGTTGCTTCTATCCAATGTGGGATTGCCCTTGATAGTCAAGTGACAGTAGTAGCTCCCAGGATGATGTGATAAAAAGAAGCTGAGTGAGCTTCCTGCCTGGGGGCGCTTGGACCTGATGGGTCCATTTTCAGTTTCGATCTGCCTAGGGAAGTGGGAAGGGTAACTACTCAGAGACTTCACCAAGTTCTAATCTTGTAGTCTCATTCAGTTGACTGTTAAACATTTTGGAGTCTTCCCAGGCTACACTAGTGGTAAAGAACCTGCCTGCCAATGCAGGAGAGGTGAGAGATGCAGATTCAGTCCTTGGGTGGGGAAGATCCCCTGGAGGAGGGCATGACAGCCCACTTCAGTATTCTTGCCTGGAGAATGGTCTATTAGGGTCGAAAAGAGTGGAATATGACTGAAGCGACTGAGCATGCAAGGCATCTTGGTGAGTGTGCTAGTGATTTGTAGAACAGAGATGTGAGCAGGGTTGTCTTATTTAGCTCTGAGACTTGCTCTCTCGGCTCTTTAAAATCTGGCCATTTGTGCCAGGACAGCGCCACAGGCCGTAGGGATGCGCACTGCTGGCTACCGTGTGTTGTCTTATGTTCTGCCTCTTCTGTTGATATTTCCAGTAGTTCGCTTTTTCCTCCTAAGTAGCCATA
Source organism: Bos grunniens (assembly GCF_055505025.1). NCBI lineage: Eukaryota > Metazoa > Chordata > Mammalia > Artiodactyla > Bovidae > Bos > Bos grunniens. The sequence goes on from NC_141189.1 coordinate 26,361,719, forward strand.
GTCTTGTTCTTCAAATTGAACTTACATAGAGTATTGAACAGAATAGTTACCCATGTAATGTTGAGTTGGTTGGCTTCCATGCTCCGTTATAAAAGCTTTTTAGTGTTATTTGTTATTAGTGAAGTGTGAACACTGTTTTCTGTTTCTGTTTACAGTGTGGAGTGATCAGCCCTAGATTTGATGTGCAACTCAAAGATCTAGAAAAATGGCAGAATAACCTGCTCCCATCCCGTCAGTTTGGGTGAGTTGATTTTCTTCATTTAAAATTGATGCTGTGGATGCCTGTGATGCAGAGCTTCTTATTTATTTTTTACATAACAGTAGTAGTAATAGTCTCCATTCCCAAACAGCTTGACTCGTGGGTTAGCGCCTATGTGGCCACACTTCATGTGTTAGGTTTTAGTTTCTGAGAGGTGTGTGAGAGCTGAAGCTGGCTGAGAGCAGAATTGCGTTCCCTTTAGTGTCTGCTCTTTTGGCTTAGTGCAAATAGTTCATACATGTTCTCTATGAATACCCTCCTGTGGCCAGAATGACTTCTGAACCATTGCCCTCTGGGCAAACTCAGTTTGAAAATCTTCATCTGTGGTTAAGAGACTGAGTTCAAATTCTGGATTTTCTTTAAAGCTGTGAGGCTTTGGGTGATTCATGGCCTTGATTTCTTAAAGATGGTAGTTCTCTTATAAGTTACATTATCAGCTGATTTACTTCTGGTAAAGCAGTTTAAAACCTGATCTGACACACCAAGCATTTGGTCTGTTTGTGGTTAAGAACTTAAACACCCAGTTACGTTTGGTGGTGTTGAATTTACTCCCACTTCATGGTTACTGTATAACAGGTATAGTGTTATGGGCAAGTCCTTTGTGATTGTAATTAGGATGCTAATTTTAATGCCTCTCAGTTGATACATTTTCTGTGTCTTACCTTGACCCCCATAGTAACCCATGAGATAGGCCAGGTGGGATGCCCTTTGTCCAAGTAACTGTATGATAGCTTGCCTGTGATCATACACACAGTAAGTGGCAGAAACAATTCTGTCAAGTTATATCAGTGCTTTAATGCTTTAAACTGTGTGTCTGCTTAAGAGCAGAAAGTGACATTCTGAAGTTAGAGGAGGTCCAGTTTTTGTTTTTAGGTAGCATTGCCTCATGTTAGCTGAGACCAGGACTGTGTGTATCGCTGGAGTCTTTGGCTCTAGGCGTCATGCCTGTGCACTGCCAGCCTGTGGAGGCTGCATTATGTCTGGGACCGTATGTTAAACACTGATGAATGTTGGAATTTTTTTGTACCAGAAGTAGTTCGATGTTGAATAGTTCGTAGGGAAAACTTACCAACTTTTTTTTTTTAACTTTCCATAGTTTCATTGTACTGACAACCTCAGCTGGCATCATGGACCATGAAGAAGCAAGACGAAAACATACAGGAGGGAAAATCCTTGGATTCTTTTTCTAGGGATGTAATACATACAAATAAAATGCCTCAGAGGACTCTGATGCTTCCTTAAGTCGTTTTGAATTTTGTACAGCAGAGTAACAAGAGTGTCTTTGGAAGTATACAGCCTTTGTGTTAATTGGTGAATGCTGTTTCCTTGAAGTACAAGAAAATTTTGGTGTAACTTTCACCATCACCCTTGTGGCTCACCAGAGGAAGGTGTGTCTGGCCCTGCATGGTTGACTCTGGTTTGGGTCCAGATGGTGAAGCTGCCTCTTCTGGAGTCTTAAATTAACCCTTGAATGAGTGGTGCCTTTCCTATTTTTAGCTTAATAGAATATGCATTTCATACCCTAAAAATATGATAAGTTACAGTTGATTATGTAAGTACTCATAAGGAAGCAGAAAATTAGAGCCCTACAGCTCACTTAAGACTCAAAGTAAATTTGGATGGCATATCAGGGACATGCCAGCAGTATGTTCTTATAAAGTCATTCTTTTTAAAAAACCAGTACTGTAAACCTATCATCAAATGTATTCAGGAATTGGGCAGAATTAGTAAGAGCAGTGCTGTCCAGTATACATCTAACAAGAGCCACATGTGTATTCAAAACTTCAGGAAGCCACATTAAAACAAGTAAAGAGAAACTTTTTTTTCTCTTAAAATAACATTTGTGTTCAAAAGTTAAAATTTCACCATACAGATGATGTGAAAAATGAATGAGGTTTTGCTCTTTGCAGTGTCTTTGAAATGATGTGTGTGTTTGTGCTAGTGACTTCAGTCTTGTCTGACTTTTTTGACCCTATGGATCCTACGTATCTTGCCACAGGCTCCTCTGTGTTTAAGGATTTTCCAGGCAAGTATACTGGAGTGGGTGCCATGCCCTCTAGTGCTTTTTCCCAACCCAGAGATAGAACTCACTGTCTCTTAACAGTGTCCTGCATTGGCTGGCAAGTTCTTTACCACTAGCGCCATCTTGTTCAGTCGCTCAGTCATGTCTGACTGCTACCCCATGGACTGCAAGATGCCAGGCTTCCCTGTCCTTCACCATCTCCTGAAGCTTGTTAAAACATGTCCATTAGGTTGATGATGCCTTCCATCCAACCATCTCATCCTCTGTCACCCCCTTCTGTCCTCAGTCTTTCCCAGCATCAGGATCTTTTCCAATGAGTTGGCTCTTCTCATCAGATGCCAAAGTGTTGGAGCTTCAGCATCAGTCCTTTTGATGAATAGTCAGGATTGATTTCCTTTAGGATTGACTGGTTTCAGCTTGCTATCCAAGGGACTCTTCTTGAAGAGTCTTCTCCAACACCACAGTTGAAAAGCATCAATTCTTTGGTGCTCAGCTTTCTTTATGGTCCAACTCAATCTGTACATAACTACTGGAAAAACCATAGCTTTGACTATATGGACCTTTGTTGGTAAAGTAATGTCTGCTTTTTAATATGCTGTCTAGATTTGTCATAGCTTTTCTTCCTTCCAAGAAACAAGTGTCTTATGGCTGCAGTCATCATCTGCAGTGAGTTCGGAGCCCAAGAAAATAGTCTGTCTCTGCTTCCATTGTTTCCCCATCTATTTGCCGTGAAGTGATGAGGCTGGATGCCATTATCTTTGTATTTTGAATGTTGAATGTTCTTTTTCACTTTGATTAAGAGGCTCTTTAGTTCCTCTTCTGCCATAAGGGTGGTGTAATCTGCATATTTGAGGTTGATATTTGTTTCAGCGCTGTCTTGGAAGCCTGAAATGATCAACATAGTACATTTATTCACACTTAAAGCACATCTTAATTGGGACTGGTATTCCAGGGTAGGAATGCAGAATCATTGCTGACTTGAAGTAAGGTGAACTCTTACAAGTAACAACTCTGAGCTTCCTTCTTGGGTAAAGAGGGGACTCATTTAGTAACTTCCTGAAAGGGCCTACTGTAAGATGTGGGAAACAGGCCTGGTAACCACATATGGTGTGTGTGCTAAGTTGCTTCAGTCCTGTCTAACTCTGGACTATAGCCCACCAGGCTCCTGTCCGTGGGATTTTCAAGGCAAGAATATTGGAGTGGGCTGCCATGCCCTCAAGAGGATCCTCCGGACACACTGGTTGAACCCGGGTCTCTTGCATTAGCAGGCGTGTTCTTTACCGCTAGTACCCTTGGGAAGCCCAACCACATGTGGTAGGCCTCACTAAAAAGCAAGTTGAGAGGCATGTCTAGGTTTGGGGCTTCTGATATTTGAAAGGTTGTGAGTAATTAACATGAGTTTGGGGGGCTCAACAGATCAGGATTGAGGTCTGCTTTTCTACCTAATAACCTTGATTTCCTTATCTGTACATTGGGGAAAATGGAAAAAATCTACCTTAATTGAGGGAAAGGTGAAAGTGAAGGCAGTCGTGTCTGACTCCTTGCGACCCCATGGACTGTAGCCTACCTGGCTCCTCTGTCCATGGGATTTTCCAGACTGGAGTGGATTGCCATTTCCTTCTCCAGGGGATCTTCCCAACCCAGGGATTGAACCCGGGTCTCATACATTGTAGACAGATGCTTTACCATCTGAGCCACCAGGGAAGTCCGAAGGAAAGGTGAGGTTACATAAAACAGTACTAAGCACTTGATGTTTTTACAGCTGTTTAGACACATGTGATTTGTCTTAAACGCCAAGGTTGTAAGCTCTTAAGTAGATGGAGGCCATGTATTGTTTACTGTTGTCTCTGGCCTGCCTGATAATGGCACATGGGGGATACCTTAGTAAGTACCTGTGTGCTAAGTCACTTCAGCTGTGTCTCCTTGTGACCCTATGGACTGTAGCCCGCCAGGCATCTCTGTCCCTGGGATACTCTGTCCCAGGCAAGAATACTGGAGTGGGTTGCTATTTCCTTCAGGGGATCTTCCTGACCAAGAGATCAAACCTAAGTCTCTTAATGTCTCCTGCATTGGCAGGAGGATTCTGTATCACTAGCGTGGGCTGCTGTCTCTGGTCACACAGTCGGACATGACTGAAGTGACTTACCAGCAGCAGCAGGGCCACCAGAGAAGCCCCTCAGGAAGTACGTGTTGATTGAATATCATACCGGGTGTTGACTTCAAATACTAAAATGAGGACAAGAAAATGGCCCCATTTGCTATTAATAGGGATCCTGTGTCCTTTAAAATGAACAAGGGTGGGAACAATTGGGAGACCTGTTAATGAAATTAACAGCACATGTTCTGTATGCCGGTAAGGAAGCAGATGGCCTTAGTCTGTTTCTGATACCCTCCCAGTAAGAGTTGTATCATGACCTGGGACTATGTACTGGAGTTGAGGTTCTGGAGACTGTTTAGGTTGCTGCTGGCAGGATGACTTCCCGGTGATGTGAACCCAGCCTTCACTCCTAATGTGCTACTGCTGCCAGAAAGCAGAGACCAGAGGCTTGGAGTGGCACAGCGCCTGGATTATTTGAACCCTCTAGATGCACTTTGAGTCAGTCTTATGAGGGGGCCCCACACCTTCGCAGGTCCTGGTTAACCTGAAATCTATAGATGTCAGGCAGACAAACTTTGATACCTTTTTTTTTTTTTGAAACACATTCCATACAGCACAGAGCCTTTGGTCACAGTCTGAAAGAAATTTGTAATTCAAAAGGTCAAAACCATTGCCAAGGAGACCCTCCACAATTTAGCAGCACGTCTGTGTCCATGCTAGTGCATGCTGAGTCCTCATTTGGAGGCTGTTTTGCCTTGCTTTGGGGTAACTTGGGAAGATAGAAGAGTGCTCAGTTCTCTGGGCGAGTCAGAATTATTAACAGTTTAACTTGGTCAGGTCAACACCTGAGATGACTTTTCCTTTACCCCAGACTAGGAAGTTTGCTTTCCACTTCTGACCCAGAAGAAAGCAAGCTCTGGGAAACCCAAAATCTGATTCTTGGCTTTCCATTCTGATTCACTACTTACAAAATAGCTAATACCCATTGTTTCAGTTTTAATATAGGGACAATCTAATCCTGAGCTCTAAATCTCCCTCAAATGTGTGCCGCCTCTGAGCCCTTGGTTATGGCTCACCCCATCTGGAATACCTTTTCCCCAGAGGTGTTCCCAGAATCCAGCTTAAATGTCACATCATAAAACTTTCTTCCAAAGAAATGTGTTACACTTTTTCTGAAGATTTGTTGTTCAGTTGCTAAGTTGTGTCTAACTCTGCAACCCCACGGACTGCAGCACGAAAGGCTTCTCTATCCATGGGATTCTCCCGGCAAGAATCCTGGAGTGGGTTGCCATTTCCTACTCCAGGGCATCTTCCCAACACAGGGACTGAATCTGCATCTCTTGCATCTCCTGCATTGGCAGGTGGATTCTTCAGCTTTGCATCACCTGGGAATTAGTAAGGCTAAGAGTAGTTTTTAGTGTTTTTTCAGTTCAATTCAGTTGCTCAGTCATGTCCGACTCTTTGCGACCCCATGAATTGCAGCATGCCAGGCCTCCCTGTCCATCACCAACTCCTGGAGTTCACTCAAACTCATGTCCATCGAGTGGGTGATGCCATCCAGCCATCTCATCCTCTGTCATCCCCTTCTCCTGCCCCCAGTCCCTCCCAGCATCAGGGTCTTTTCCAATGAGTCAACTCTTTGCATGAGGTGGCCAAAGTATTGGAGTTTCAGCTTCAGGATCAGTCCTTCCAATGAACACCCAGTACTGATCGCCTTTAGGATGGACTGGTTGGATCTCCTTGCAGTCCAAGGGACTCTCAGGAGTCTTCTTCAACACTACAGTTCAAAAGCATCAATTCTTCGGCACTCAGCTTTCTTCACAGTCCAACTCTCACATCCAGACATGACCACTGGAAAAACCATAGCCTCGACTAGACAGACCTTTGCAAAGTAATATCTCTGCTTTTCAATATACTATCTAGGTTGGTCATAACTTTCAAGGAGTAAGCATCTTTTAATTTCATGGCTGCAATCATCATCTGCAGTGATTTTGGAGCCCCAAAAAATAAAGTCAGCCACTGTTTCCCCATCTATTTCCCATGAAGTGATGGGACCAGATGCCATGATCTTAGTTTTCTGAAGTTTGAGCTTTAAGCCAACTTTTTCACTCTCCTCTTTCACTTTCATCAAGAGGCTCTTTAGTTCCTCTTCATTCTCTGCTATAAGGGTGGTGTCATCTGCATATCTGAGCTTATTGATATTTCTCCTGGCAATCGTGAGTCTAGCTTGTGCTTCCTCCAGCCCAGCGTTTCTCATGATGTACTCTGCATAGAAGTTAAATAAGCAGGATGACAATATACAGCCTTGACGTACTCCTTTTCCTATTTGGAACCAGTCTGTTTTTCCATGTCCAGTTCTAACTGTTGATTCCTGACCTGCATATAGGTTTCTCAGTTTGTTAGTTACTACTATATGCCAGGCATGGAACTAAAAGCTTTACAGCTATCATCTAATTTCATCTTAACTGTTCGGCATTACAGCTACTATTGTTGGGTCCAGTTTTTCAGGTTGAAAAAAAGTAAAGCACAGAGCCGTGCCATTTTATTCAAGATGCTAGGGAGTGAGTGGCAAAGTCAAGATTTAAATGCTTTGTTGTTGTCATTCAGTCACTCAGTTGTGACTCTTTGCGACCCCATGGACAGCAGCACACTGAAGACCACACAGAAAATAAGCTAAAGGTGGCAGTAAAGAAAGATGGTTAATAGAATGCATTTTGAAATGAAATGTTAGTCTCAGTCACTCACATGCCCTGTGATCTTGGGCCAATTGCCATTCCTTGCTGTATCAGTTTCTTTATCTTTACCGTAAGAATGATAGTACTGCCCCCTGTGGTGGTCACAAAGATCAAATACAACGCTTGTTAAGTACTGGGATGGTGATTAGAGCTGTTGGCAAAATGTCCAGGTTCTCCCCCTGCCAGGTACATATACTTTCTATGTGATTAGTTCTGGCAACGCATGAGCTGTGAGCAGGAGTGATGTGTGTTACTGCCAGGCTGGCGGGAGAACTCCCGTGTGCCCCATTTCTTTCTGCCATGGTGCTGGGTGCTGGGCTCTGTTAGCCCAGTCCTGGGAGTGTGGGTGACAACGCAGAGATCCAGCTATTCAGCAATGGCAGTGTAGAAGAGCGAGAAATCACCCGTTGATTTTGGTTCATTACTAGCCCACTGATAGAAGTGAATTGTATACAACAAGCATTAGAGCAGTCTCTGAAATTTAGTAAGGGCTTTTTAAGTTACAAAAAGGAAATTGGTGGTAGGCAGAATAAAAGGGATTATCATTCTGCAAGGTTGTTGTTGACCCACGAAAAGACGCTGGGATTCTTGGCTTCCGGAGGAGAAGAATTCAATCCGGGGCCAGAGACGAGGCTTGATCGCTCAGAGCTTTTGTGTAATAAAGTTTTATTAAAGCATAAAGGAGATAGAGAAAGCTTCTGACATAAGCATCAGAAGGGGGCAGAAAGAGTTACCCCCCTGCTAGTCTTCAGCTGGATGTTAATGAAACTAGCAGTCTGTTAATGAAAGAAAGGAATGTCTTAAAACTCATTACATGCCAACTGAGACAAGCAAAAATGTCTCCAGACTTTACTAAATTCTCCTACAGGGCAACATCACTCCAGGTTGAGAAGCTCTGTTCTATGGGATCAGGGCTTCACACTCTTGCTGCAAGCAGCCTGTGCCAGGGCCAGAGTTCCAAAAAAGGCCTGTGTGTCATATGTCTGTATATTTAAAAGTAATAAATCAAGCTAACAAGATGTTTAGTAAAGTATATTCTCTTGTATCTTGACAGCTTCATAACAGCAAAACCCTAAATAAATTTGGTTTTATATGATGAAGTTGGCTGAATGTCAAAAACTGAACTGTTGCATATATCCTTAGCAAGATGATGGGACAGCAATATTTGGGTGAGAAAGACATTCATAATTTATAAATTATTGTATGTTCCATAAAATTTATTACCCTTCATTTTCCATAAAATCACGAAATATAGTAAAGTTTTTGTATAATTTATATTCTACAGGCTGTAATGATCCAAAAGACAAAAAAGTGTAATTAGTTTCAAAATATAAGAATTTGAGTATGTTTTCATAGAAAATATAAAGTAAATAAATATACAAATAAAAAAGTGTTAAAGCTGTAAAGCCTCAATGAAGTTGCTTTTCTAAAGTATTCAAAAGTATTCAAGTTACAGGGCAAAATACAAATTATATAAGTATTGAATATCAAAGTTTTAAATCAAAGTTGTTTAAATCTGAGAAATTTTAGTTTACTGTTTCGAAAACAATTTTATAAACAGTTTTACTGGGGACTTCCCAGATGGTCCAGTGGCTGAGACGCCATGCTCCCAATGTAGGAGGCCTGGGTTCGATCCCTGGTCAGGAAACTAGATTCCACAAGCTGCAATTGAGAGTTTGAAAGCCCCAACTCAAACAAAACAAAACAAAACAAAAAAAACCCACATGCTGCAACTAAGACTCATTGCGGCCCAAAAGCAAAACCAAACACAAAAGTTTTATTATGTAATATTTCATTATTAAGTAGTATTTCTATTACATGACTTTTTACCTGGTATTTACTGTCAATCTAGTTGCTAATATAAGGAATTGGTATCGCTTTATACTTCTTATGTGAAGAAGAATAGAAATTTCTATCCAAACAGAAATTATGGATCTCATATATACAAATTAGAAAGTGATACGATCTACTTAGGCTCAGTGGTAAAGAATTCACCTGCCAGTGAAGGAGACGCAGGAGACCCAGGTTTGATCCCTGGGTCAGGAAGATCCCCTGGAGTAGGAAATGGCAACTCACTCCAGTATTCTTGCCTGAAAATTCCCATGGACAGAGGAGCCTGGCGGGCTACAGTCCATGAGGCTGCAAAAAGTCGAACATAACTGATCAACGTGATCTACTTAAACTGCAAAATGTTCCTCAGAAACAAGCAGGAACATGAAGAGCAAAAGAAAAATGGATGTTCAGCACTGCGGGAAAGTGGTGCTTGTTATGCAGACTCTATTGCACAGGAACACATGCTACTTGAGAAGGGAGAAGTTAATTAAGAAGTTAATTAATTTGCTTTTTCTCTCACATAAGTGTTTCCAGTGCTCAAGTTCTTTGAATCCTCTGAAGAGGTGTCTGTCTGCAATACCGGCAGAGGCCACTCCCCGCAAACCTTTGTGAGATTCAGATACTGTTGCCTTTTGTTTAGAGATTTTAGGGCAAGAAGTGAGGAGAACATTCTTGGGGCCTGAACAGTATTATGAAATAGGATATTTAGGATTACAGTTCATGCTGAGCCAGTGCTAAGCATATAATCCTGAGTGACAAGAGCACCCTTGTGTTCCTTAATACATTTATTTTTTTGATGTACTTCTGAGATACAGGGCCAATCTTGCTAGGATCGAAGTGCATTACTGACTGCGAGGGAGATGGGGAAAAACAAGATCCTAACCTTGGGGATCTGTAGAGTCACAATATAGGAATTTCCCCAAACACATAAAGAGTGCTTAAAAGGTGCTGGGCAACCAAAATTTTTGGAATAGGGAAATCCAGGGCAACACAGAAAGTGTTAGTTACTCAGTTATGTCTGACTCTTTGTGACCCCATGGACTGTAGCCACCAGGCTCTTCTGTCCATGGGATTCTCCAGGCAAGAATACTGGAGTGGGTAAGCATTCTATTCAGGGGATCTTCTCAACCCCAGGGATGGAAACTGGGTCTTCTGCATTGCAGACAGGTTCTTTATCATCTGAGCCACTAGGGAAGCCCCAAGGGGATCATCCTATCCCCTAAACAATTAATGATGAAGACTGTCAGAATCAGCTTTTTTTTTTTTTTTTTAGTTTTTTAAAAAAAGTTTTTGTCAGCACTTGGTCTTGGTTGCTGAGTGGACTTTCTCTAGCTGCAGAGAGCGGGAGCCACTCTCTTGTTGGGCAGCATGGGGTCTAGGCTCGAGGGCTTCCGTAGTTGTGGCTCGAGGGCTGTAGACCACTGGCTCAGAAGTTGTGGTTCACCAGCTTTAGCTGCTCTATGGCATGTGGGATCTTCCTGGACCAGGAATCTGTGTCCCCCCTGCTTTGGCTGGTGGATTGTTAACCACTAGACTACCAGGGAAGCCTCAGAGTCGGCTCTTGGGGGACTCTGAAATCTAGTCAAAAACTTAAAACAACCAAGGGGAAGCTTGGTGAAGAGAGAAACTGCTGCTTTATGGTAAGAGAGTGCAGTGGCATTTCAGTTTGCCCGCCTACCATCCCCCGTGCTCCATGGCCCTGAGGAAGGGGGCCTAGATTTCTCGTGCTGACTGCAAGTGCCAGAAGAGGAACTTATTCTCAAAAAACTGTGATTGTGGTGTCAGCCTGCAGGACAGGTGGAAAGGCTTTCTATTTCTTCACTCAGGGCATTCCTAGGGCTGGGGTGACCTCTCTGTGGCTTTTGCTAAAAGTGTTTAAAAGCACAGGCAGCTACTGGCCTCAGCAGCCTGGAGCAAGGGACAATACTTGGGACAAGTAATAGAACAAGAAGCCTGGGAAGGGAGAGGCTGGGGAAGAGACATGGGTGGGCATAGAGCTTTTCAAAGCATCTGTGTGTGCCTGGGACTTGAGAAAGCCATGTGCAGGCTTAACGTGAGACACATATTCAGAAAAGGCCTGAGAAGAATCTGGGCTTTCATGTCATGCTGGCCTTCAGGCCCTGTGCAAGCAGGAAGTGAAGTGAAGGCAGAGTTGTAAGCAGCCTACTAGGTGTTCAAGGAGTGCCCTGATCAGATCAGATCAGATCAGTCGCTCAGTCGTGTCAGACTCTTTGTGACCCCATGAATCACAGCACGCCAGGCCTCCCTGTCCATCACCAACTCCCGGAGTTCACTGAGACTCACATCCATAGAGTCAGTGATGCCATCCAGCCATCTCATCCTCTGTTGTCTAAAAAAGTTCTTCTTCATTTCTTTTATTGGCTTCAAATATTTAAGGTAACTCTGCCAAAATAGTAGCTGTCCAGTAAGATAAAGGAACACAGAATTTAGTGGCAAAGACTGACTACAAACCTTACAAAAATTGTTTAGAAAAGTCACTAAACAAGCAAACAACAGCAACCTATAACAGGCAGAGAAAGGAAAATCTGACTTCCAGAGTTGCCACATATTCAAAATACTCAGTATTCAACAACAATAAAATAACAAGCCATGAGAGTAACGAGATTACGGCCATTCACCAGAAAAATTATTTAATAGAAACTGTACTCACTAAACATTAAGTCCTCTTTGGGGGCTGTGAGGATGGGACGTGTTTAGAATAAATGTGTACCTGTGTGGTCCTGTTGAGGAGCCCTGCTTGCTGTGTTCTCTCTTGCTGTTTGGATGGAGTTGCGTGCCTCTGTCCTTTTAGAAAAGTGTGCAGTGTGGCAAGAGAGAACGGGGCAGAGCTCCCCAGGAGGTGGTCTTGTGGGCAGGTGGGTATGTGTCCGTAGAGAGGTGGTCCATGTCCAGCTGTGTTTCCAGCACCATTGCTCCCAAACCTGCTTCCTGAGGCAACCAAAGGGCAGGCGCTTTGTAGAGTGTAACCCAGATGCTTTGTGAATGGGAATGTAGGGGAGGGTGGGGCCTTGACAATGAATTTGATAGTAGAATGGACTGTGAGGATGTAGCTTAGTCTTCTTACCTTTTGAGCTCCAGTTATCTCATTTGTGAAAACAGATGATAATGACAGCACTGCTTGTACTGTGCATACTGTGTTCCAGACACTTCATGTAAGAACTCATCTAATTTTCATATCGATATTACAAGGTGGTACACTTATTATAGGGCTTCCCCAGTGGCTTAGTGGTAAAGAATCCACCTGCAATGCAGGAGACGCTGGTTCGACCCCTGGTTTGGGAAGATCCGCTGGAGAAGGCAATGGCAACTCACTCCAGTATTCTTGCCTGGAAGATCCCATAGGCAGAGGAGGCTGGCAGGCTGTAGTCCACAGGGTTGCAAAGAGTCGGACACGACTGAAGCGACTAAGCACGCGTGCACATACTCACTATATGCATTTTACAGATGAGGAAGCTGAAGTATAGGGAAATTAAGTCACTTGGTTGTACCGCTAGTATTTGGAGAAGACAGATTCAGACCTTAAGCACTGGCCTGGCTTCATGGGCTTATCATGAGATTAAATGGGTGAACACATTAAGAGCTTAGTCTAGTGTCTGGTACAGGATAAGTGTTCAGAAAATCATAACAGCTGTTGTCATCAGATCAGATCCAAACATACAATCAGGGGCTTTCTCCAGCTCTCTCATGTCAGATGTGCTTGTGTAAACAGCCACTTTTAAAGGGGCGTGGGGAACATTGTTTTGCAAGTATCTGTTGAACTGGTGGATCTTTACTTAGAACGAATTATAAACACCTTTATGCTTTAGGGAAGGTAAAATTTGCTCAAGTTTTTCCTCATTTTACTCCAGCTTGGGCCCATGCGGCTGGGTGAGCTGAGCCCACCATCTGTCCTTCAGCCCCTGGGCTTCTCCCCCACCAGGCACTCACGTTTGTCTTACTTCCTGGTCATGAGCCAGTCTCTCCTATTAGCCCTCAAAGGATCCGAGAGGTCTGCAGGAGAACACTCAGGATGTGGCTGGTTCCGGGGGCTCCTGGTATAGGGCCTGGGAAAATGTGGGCATTTCCCCCTCCCCAGTTCATTCTGTCGGTCTGCTTGTTAGCACAAAATCCAGATGTCAGAGAATTTGATTTTCTTTGTTTCTTCCCATGAAATAGAATGTGGTCTGGTGCGTGGGGAAGAATCTAGTGATTCATATTTTCTGCTTATTTGGCTCCCGGCTGAATGGGAATTTGCATTACTTAATGTGTGACTTTTTCTTGGGAAATCAAAAGAAGTTTCCTATTCAATTATTAAATGAATTTTACAGCCAAATAATCCTCTTATTTTTTTACTCCTCCTTGGTGGAGAATGTCTGGGCTCTCTGAGTGGTCAATCCCTCTCATGTCCTTTGTTTCCATCTGGGCAGGAAGTTCAAGTCCCTCATTCAAGGATTAGGAGTTTCTAAGAGGCAGTTTCTGAATATTGAGCTTTAAGCCAACTTTTTCACTCTCCTCTTTCACTTTCATCAAGAGGCTTTTTAGTTTTCCTTGACTTTCTGCCATAAGGGTGGTACCATCGTCATATCTGAGGTTATTGGTATTTCTCCCAGCAATCTTGATTCCAGCTTGTGCTTCTTCCAGCCCAGCGTTTCTCATGATGTACTCTGCATAGAAGTTAAATAAGCAGGGTGACAATATACAGCCTTAACAGACTCCTTTTCCTATATGGAACCAGTCTGTTGTTCCATGTCCAGTTCTAACTGTTGCTTCATGACCTGCATATAGGTTTCTCAAGAGGCAGGTCAGGTGGTCTGGTGTCCTCATCTCTTGAAGAATTTTCCACAGTTTATTGTGATCCAAACAGTCAAAGGCTTTGACATAGTCAATAAAGCAGAAATAGATGTTTTTCTGGAACTCTCTTGCTTTTTCCATGATCCAGCGGATGTTGGCAATTTGATCTCTGGTTCCTCTGCCTTTTCTAAAACCAGCTTGGACATCTGGAAGTTCACAGTTCACGTATTGCTGAAGCCTGGCTTGGAGAATTTTGAACATTACTTTACTAGAGTGTGAGATGAATGCAATTGTGTGGTAGTTTGAGCATTCTTTGGCATTGCCTTTCTTTGGGATTGGAATGAAAACTGACCTTTTCCAGTCCTGTGGCCACTGCTGAGTTTTCCAAATTTGCTGGCATATTGAGTGCAGCACTTTCACAGCATCATCTTTCAGGATTTGAAATAGCTCCACTGGAATTCCATCATCTCCACTAGCTTTGTTTGTAGTGATGCTTTCTAAGGCCCACTTAACTTCACATTCAGAAAACTAAGATCATGGCATCTGGTCCCATCACTTCATGGGAAATAGATGGGAAAACAGTGGAAATAGTGTCAGACTTTATTTTTTGGGGCTCCAAAATCACTGCAGATGGTGACTGCAGCCATGAAATTAAAAGACGCTTACTCCTTGGAAGGAAAGTTATGACCAACCTAGATAGCATATTTAAAAGCAGAGACGTTACTTTGCCAACAAAGGTCCATCTAGTCCAGGCTATGGTTTTCCTAATGGGTATGGATGTGAGAGTTGGACTATGAAGAAAGCTGAGCACCAAAGAATTGATGCTTTTGAACTGTGGTGTTGGAGAAGACTCCTGAGAGTCCCTTGGACTGCAAGGAGATCCGACCAGTCCATTCTAAAGGAGATCGGTCCTGGGTGTTCTTTGGAAGGAATGATGCTAAAGCTGAAACTCCAATACTTTGACCACCTCATGCGAAGAGTTGACTCATTGGAAAAGACTCTGATACTGGGAGGGATTGGGGGCAGGAGGAGAAGGGGACGACAGAGGATGAGATGGCTGGATGGCATCACCGACTCGATGGACATGAGTTTGAGTGAACTCCGGGAGGTGGTGATGGACAGGGAGGCCTGGCGTCCTGCGATTCATGGGGTCACAAAGAGTCGGACACAACTGAGCGACTGAACTGAACCGAACTGAAGAGGCAGTTTGGAAGACTTTGACTTTGCCAGCTGGGAGTGAATTCTTTTAGCACATTTGAAAAAAGTATTTATTTTGGCGTTGCTGGTCTTCGTTGCTGTGCAGGCTTCTTCTCTAGCTGCGGGGGGCAGGGGCTCCTTTCTAGCTGTGGTTAACGGGTTTCTCATTGCTGTGGCTTCTCTTATTGCCAAGCATGGGCTCTAGAGCACAGGCTCAGTAGTTGTGGTTCACGGCCTTAGTTGCTCTGTGTCGTGCGGCATCTTCCTGGCCCAGGGATCTAACCCATGTCTCCTGCATTGATTGGTGGATTCTTAACTGCTGAACCACCAGGGAAGTCCAGGAAGTGACGTCTTAATGTTCATCAGCTGTGGGGTGAGAGTTAGTGCCTCCTCCTTGTTCATCAGTCCATCAGCTTCACATGCCGTCACACAGGCTTGAGCAGGGCTTGGGCCCAGGGTCAGTGGAGAAAAAATACAAAAGGAGCGGAACTACGTAGGGTCCAGGGTGCTCTGCCCCAGCTTACCTGGGAAAAAAACCCAAAAGACTCTGCTGCCCTTCAGGAGGACCTTAAGCAAGGCTTGCTGTGTGGCCATGTCTGGGATGCCCACAGATTAGCTTCTTCTCAGCTGGTCCCATTTGTGCCGTCACACTGTAGACTTCTGGAGGGCAACTCAGTTGCTATTCCTCTGTCCATTCCTTCAGTGTCGTTATTCCTCTCTCCCTTCCTTTCTCCTCCAGTGTCATCGTGTGTGCAATACAATAACTGTTTAAAAAATGTACTGAAGTGTAGTTGATTTACAATGTTGTGTTTAATTTCTGCTGTACAGCAAAGTGACTCAGTTGTACATGTATATATCCTTTTCCATTATGGATTATCACAGGATATTGAATATGGCTCCCTGTGCTATACAGTCGGAGCTTGCTGTTTATCCAGGGTATGTATCATAATTTGTATCTGCTAATTGCAAACTCCCAATCCATTACGCCCCAACCCGCCGTCCCACTGCTGGCCTGCAGTCTGTTCTCTACATCTGTGACAATCCATTTCGCCCCAACCCGCCGTCCCGCTGCTGACCTGCTGTCTGTTATGTCTGTGAGTCTGTTTTTGTTTCATAGACATGTTCATTTGTGTCGTACTTTAGATTCCACATGTAAGTGATATCACAGTATCTGTACTGTGTACATATGTGTATGCACATAGTATTTGCCTTTCTCTTTATGACTGACTTAGCTTAGTTTGATAATCTTGAGGTCCATCCATGTTGCTGCAAATGGCATTATTTCTGTTTTAATGGCTGAGTAACGTTCCATTGTATGTGTGTGTGTGTGTATGTCTATCCATGGGGTTTTTCAAGGAAGAATACTGGAGTGGGTTGCCATTTCCTTCTCCAGAGGATCTTCCCAACCCAGGGATCGAACCCGCATCTTCTGTATCTCCTGCATTGTAGGCAGATTCTTTAATGCACTGAGTCATCAGGGAAGTCCTATATATATATATATATATTTAAATTCCCTGATGATTGATATTGTTAAGCACGCTTTCATGTACCTGTTGGCCGTTTGTATATCTTCTTTGGGAAAATGTGTATTTTAGATCCTTTGTCCATTTAAAATATTTATTTATTTTTAATTGGAGAATAATTACTTTACAATATTGTACTGGTGTCTGCCATACAGCACGAATCAGCCATAGGTACACATATGTCCCTTCCCTCTTGAACCTCCCCCCTGCCCCACATCCCACCTCATCCCACCCCTCTAGTTAGATGGTTTGAGCTCCTTGCATCATACAGAAAATTCCCACTGGCTATCTGTTTTACATGGTAATGTACACGTTTCCATGCTACTCTCTGAGTTTGCCCCACCCTCTTCCCTCCCTGTCCACAAGTCTGTGCTCTATGTCTGCATCTCCATTGCTGCCCCTGAAAATAGGTTCCTCAGTACCATCTGTCTAGATCCCACGTGTATGCATTAATATATGATGTTTGTGTTTCTGACTTACTTCACTCTGTATAATAGGCTCTAGGTTCATCCATCTCATTAGAACAGACTCAAATGCATTCCTTTTTAGGGCTGAATAATAATTCCATTTCCCTTTATGGATCACAGCTTTGTTGTGGCGAAGGGGTTTGTATAACTCAGTGAAGCTGTGAGCCATGCCATGCAGGGCTACGCAAGATGGATAGGTCACAGTAAAGAGTTCTGGCAAGATGTAGTCCACTGGAGGAGAGAACGGCAAACCACTCCAGTACCCTTGCCATGAGAACACCATGAACAGTATGAAAAGGCAAAAAGATGTGACACTGGACAATGAGCCACCAGGTTGGAAAGTGTCCATTATGCTACTGGGGAAGAGTGGAGGGCAATTAACTAATAGCTCCAAAAAGAACGAAGCAGCTGGGCCAAAGGAGCAATGATGCCCAGCTGTGGGTGTGTCTTGTGGTGAAAGTAGAGTCCAATGCTGTAAAGAACAATGTTGCATGGGAACCTGGAATGTTAGGTCCATGAATCATGGTAAATTGAAAATGATTAAAGAGGAGATGGTAAGAGTGAACATCAATATTCTAGGAATCAGTGAAAATGGATGGGAATGGGTGAATTTAATTCAGACGACCATTATATCTACTACTGTGAGCAAAAACTCCTTAGAAGAAATGGAATAGCCTTCATAGTTAACAAAAGAGTCTGAAATGAAGTACTTGGGTGTGATCTCAAAAATGACAGGATGATCTCAGTTCATTTCCAGGGAATACCATTCAACATCACAGTAATCCAAGTCTATGCTCCAGTGACTGATGATGAAGTCGTTCTATGAAGACCTACAAGACCTCTTAGAACTAACACCAAAGAAAGATGTCCTTTTCATCTTGGGGACTGGAATGTGAAAGCAGGAAGTCAAGAGATACATGAAGTAACAGGCAAGTTTGGCCTTGGAGTACAGAATGAAGCAGGGCAAAGGCTAACCGGGTTTTGTCAAGAGAACGCACTGGTCATAGCAAACACCCTTTTCCAACAACACAAGAGAAGACTCTACACATGGACAAGACCAGATGGTCAATACCGAAATCAAATTGATTATATTCTTTGCAATCCAAGATGGAGAAGCTCTGTACAGTCAACAACAACAAGACCTGGAGCTGACTGTGGCTCAGATCATGAGATCCTTATTGCAAAATTCAGACTTAAGTTGAAGGAAGTATGGAAAACCAGTAGGCCATTCAAGTACGACCTAAATCAAATCGTTATATTATTATAGATTATATGGTGGAAGTGACATATGGATTCAAGGGATTAGATCTGATAGAGTGCCTGAAGAACTATGGATGGAACTTGGTAACACTGCACAGGAGGCGGTGACCAAAACCATCCCAAAGGAAAAAAAATTGAGGAGGCTTTACAAATAGCCGAGGAAAGAAGAGAAGGGTAAGATATATCCAAAAGAATGCAGAGTTCCAGAGAATAGCAAGGAGAGATAAGTAGGCCTTCTGCCTCATTGATTATGCTAAAGCCTTTGATGTGTGGATCACAACAAACTGTGGAGAATTCTAAAAGAGATGGGATTAACACACCACCTTACCTATCTCCTGAGAAATCTGTATGTGGGCCGAGAAGCAACAATTAGAACCATACATAGAACAACTGACTGGTTCAAAATTGGGAAAGGAGTAAGACAAGGCTGTGTATTGTCACCTTGTTTATTTAATTTAAATGCAGAGTACATCATGCAAAATGCCAGGCTGGATGAATCACGAGTTGGAATTAAGACTGCTGAGAGAAATATCGACAACCTCAGATATGCAGATAATACCACTCTAATGGCAGAAAGTGAAGAGGAGCTAAAGAACCTCTTGATCAGGGTGAAAGAGGAGAGTGAAAAAAAGCTGGCTTGAAACTCAACATTCAGAAAACTAAAATCATGGCATCTGGTCTACTTCATGGGAAATAAGGGAAAAAAGTAGAAGCAGTGGCGGATCTTATTTTCTTGGGTTCCGGTATCGCTGCGGACAGTGACTGTAGCCATGAAATTTAAAGATGTTGCTCCTTGGAGGGAAGCTATGAGAAACCTAGAGAATATGTTAAAAAAACAGAGACATCAGTTTGCCAACAAAGGTCCATATCCATACAGTCAAAGCTATGGTTGAGATGGTTGGACAGTATCACTTACTCAGTGGACATCAATTTAAGCAAACTCCAGGAGATAGTGAAGGACAGGGAAGTCTGACATGCTGCAGTCCACGGGGTCACAAAGAGTCAGACATGACTCAGTGAACAAAAACAACAACAACAAATATCCCCCTGTATACGTGTACTGCAGCTTCTTTATCCATTTCGTCTGTCGGTGGACATCTAAGTTGCTTCCATGTCCTACCTATTGTAAATAGTACTGCAATGAACATTGTGTTACATGTGTCTTTTTCAGTTATGGTTTTCTCAGGGTCTATGCCCAATAGTGGGACTGCTGGATCATGTGGTAGTTTTATCCCTAGTTTTTAAAGGAATCTCTGTACTGTTCTTCATAGTTCTTTGCCAATTTTTAATCTGATTTTTGTTTTTTTTGCTATTGAGTTGTATGAATTCCATATATATTTTAGGAATATATCATATGGATGGTTTTCAAAGATTTCCTCCTATTCTGTAGATGTCCTTTTCATTTTGTTAATTGTTTCCTTTTCTGTGCAGAAGATTTTTAGTTTGATGTAGGCCCAGGTGTTTCTTCTTGCTTTTGTTGCCTGTTTTTTGTTGTCATATCAAAAAAAAGAAATCATTGCCAAGACTAATGTGAAGGAGTTTTCCACATATGTTTTCTCCTAGGAATTCTACCGTTTCAGGTCTTACATTTATTTATTTATTTAAAAAAATTCATTACCATTAATTCAGAGCAAGAAATAGTATGCAAGAAATAAAATGATACAGAAGATTTAATGATATAAAAATGCTATTAAAAACAGTAAAAAGAGGGAATAGGAGAGGTGAAAATTGGGTGACACAAGTGTATGTATAAATATATCCCACTTCTAAAAGCTCAAAATTTATTAAGAATGTGTATATGTTAATGAATCTGTACACACAAATATATGATATTCCATCAGATCTTACATTTACATCTTGAATTTATTTCAAGTTAATTTTTGTGAGTATTGTAAAATAGGGACCCAATTTTATTCTTTAGCACATGGGTATCCAGTTTTCCCAAAACCATTTACTGAGGAGACTGTCTTTTCCTATTGTACTTTCTTGGTGCTGGTCAAAGATTAGTTGATTATGTATGTGGACTCTCTATTCCGTTGCATTAGTCTATACGTTTGTTTTTATGCCAGCGCCATACTGTTTTGAATACTATAGCTTTGTAATAGAGTTTGAAATCGAGAAGTGTGATACCTGCAACTTAGATCTTCTGTCTCAAGATTGCTTTGGATCCTCAGGATCTTTTGTGTTTTGACACAAATTTTGTGATTCTTTTTTACTATTTCTGTGAAAAATGTCTTCCAAATTCCAAAAATGGAATTTTGATACAGATTATGTTGAATCTGTAGATTACTTTGGGTAGTATGGAGATTTTGACAATGTTAATTTTTCCATTCCATGAACATGGTATACCTTTTCATTTATGTGTATCTTATTCAATTTCTTTCATCAATGTTTTCTAGTTTTCAGCAAACCAAACTTTCAAAGGAATTCCCTGGTGGTCCAGTGGTTAGGATTCAATGCTTTCACTGCCGAGTGCCCAGGCTCAATTCCTGGTCTGGAAACTAAGATCCTACAAGCCCTGTGGCATGGCCAAAAAAACAAAAAGACCAACTACCTCCCTCCCCAAACCCCAAAAAACCAAACCAAAACAAAATCAAACAAAAAACCCAGTCTTTTACCTCCTTGGTTAAGTTTATTCCTAGGTATTTTATTGTTTTTGATGGCTCTTGTCAGTGGAATTACTTTCTTAAGTTCTCTTTCAGATAGTTTGTTTTTAGTGTATAGAATGTAACTAATTTTTGAATATTGATGTATCCTGCAACTTAACTGCATTTATTAGTTCTAATGATTTTTTGGTGGAGTCTTAAGATTTTCTGTATGTAATATTATGTTATCTGCAAACAGAGACAATTTAACTTCTTCCTTCTGATTTGGATGACTTTTTCCCTATCTAATTACTCTGACTGCAACTTCCAGTACTATGTGGAGTACGGGTGGTGAGAATAGACATCCTTTTCTTATTCATCATCTCAGAGGGAAAGCTGTTAGGTTTCCACCATTGAGAACAATGTTAGTTGTGCACTTGTCATATATGGCCTTTATTATGTTGACGTATATTTGTTCAACACCAATCTTTTCAGAGTTTTGAATCATGAAAGGATGTTGAATGTCATATGCTTTTCCCCCATCTGTTGAGATGATCACACAATCCTTCATTCTATTAATGTGACGTGTCTCATTGAATGGCTTGTGTATGCTGAACCATACTTACAAACTAGGGATAAATCCCACTTGATCACGGCATGTGGTCCTTATAATGTGCTATTAAATTTGGTTTGCTTGTATTTCACTGAGGATTTTTGAATCTATGCTCATCAGGGATATTGCTGTGTGATTTTCTTTTCTTGTAGTGTCCTTTTTCTGGCTTTTTTTTTTCTCAAGGTAATGCTGGCCTTGTGAAATGAGTTTGGAAGTGTTCCCTCCTTTTCAATTTTCTGGAGAAGTTTGAGGAGGATTAAAGTGAAAGAAAGTGAAAGTCACTCAGTTGTGTCCAACTTGTTGTGACCCCATGGATATACAGTCCATGGGATTCTCCAGGCCAGAATACTGGAGTGGGTAGCCTTTCCCTTCTCCAGGGGATCTTTCCAACCCAAAGATTGAACCCAGGTCTCCCACATTGCAGGCAGATTCTTTACCAGCTGAGCCACCAGGGAAGCCTAAGAATACTGGAGTGGGCAGCCTATCCCTTCTCCAGTGGATCTTCCTGACCCAGGAATTGAACTGGAGTCTCCTGCATTGCAGGTGGATTCTTTACCAACTGAGCTATCAGAGAAAACCTTGAGGAGGACTGGTGTTAATTATTCTTTAAATGTTTGGTAGAATCCACTATTTTTTTAAATTGAAGAGTTGATTTAAAGTGTTGTGTTAATTACTGCTGTACAGCTAAGCAATTCAGTTTTATGTATAAATAATATATATATGTACGTGTGTGTGCATAATGTATTTTTTAAATGAATATTTTTTAATATTCATTTAAAATATTTTAATATATTCATTTAATATATTTAAATGAATATATTAAAAAAGAATATTTTTTAAATGAATGTACATATATATTCATATATATATATATGTACATTCATTTAAAAATATATTCTTTTCCACTATGGTTTTTTTTGTATCATAGGATGTTGAATATAGTTCTCTGTGCTGTACGGGAGGACCTCATTGTTTATCTATTATAAGTTTACATCAGCTAATCCCAACCTCCATAGCATCCCTCCCCTAACCCTCTGACACATGGTAACCACCAGTTCTCTATGTCTATCATTCTGTTTCTGGTTCGTTTGTGTGTTATTTTAGATTCCACATGTAAATGACATCATATGGTATTTGTCTTTCTCTTTCCTAACTTAGTATGATACTCTCTAGTTGCATCCATATTGCTGCATATGGCATTATTTTGTTCTTTTTTATGGCAAAGTAGTATTCCATTGTATATATGAACCACGGCATCTTTATCCATTCTTCTGTAGATGGACATTTAGATTATTTCTGTCTTGGCTATTGTGAATAGTGCTGCTATAAACACAGGGGTGCATGCAATCTTTTTGAGTTATAGTTTTGTCTGGATATATGCCCAGGAGTGGGATTGCTGGATCATAGTGTAAAAATCCACTGCTTACAGGTTGTTCCTCGTCTTTTCCTTCTTGGTATACTTTTGATTACTGATCAGTCTCCTTAGTAGTTGTAGATATGATCAGATTTTCTATTTATTCAGGATTCAGTCTTGGTAGGTTGTATGTTTCTTGGAATTTATCCATTTCTTCTTGGTTGTGCTTTTTTTTTTGGCACATACATATTCATAAGACTACTTAGATCCTTTAAATTTCTGTTATATCAGTTGTAATGTCTTCTCTTTCATTTCTGATTTTATGATTTGAGTCTTTTCTCTCCCACTCCTCTTTTAGTCTAGGTAAATTTTTGTTAAATTTGTTTATCTTTTTTTAAAAAAACTTTTAGTTTCATCAATCTTTTCTGTTGTTTTTATTATATCATTTATCTCTGTTATTCTCTTTGTCCTTTCCTTCCTTTTGCTAACTGTGGGCTTAATTTGTTCTTTTCCTAGTTTTTTGAGGTATGAGGTTAGATTGTTTATTTAACATTATTCTTTTTCTTAATGGAGGCATTTAGTTAGAATTGCTTTTGCTGAATCCAATAAATTTTGATATATTGTATTTTCATTTTCATTTATTTTAAGGTTTTTTTTTTTTTTTTTTTTTTTTCTATTTGGTTTATCTGGCCCAAAGATCTTTTAGGAGTGTTTTTTTAATTTCCACATATTTGTGAAATTTCCAGTTTTCCAAATTATTGATTTCCATTTTCATTCCATTTGTAATTAGAAATGATACTTGATTTGATTTCAGCAGCTTAACTTTGTGAAGACTTGTTTTGTGACCTAACATTTGATCTATCCTGGAGAATGTTTTATGTGCACTGAGAATAATGTGTATTCTGCTGCTGTTAGATGGACTGTTTTTTTTTTTTTTAATTTATTTAATTTATTTTCACTTCTGGCTGTGCTGGGTCTTTGCTGCTGCATGTGGGCTTTCTCTAGTTGCAGTCAGTGGGGGCTACTCTTCACTGGGTACACAGGCTTCTCACTGTGGTGGCTTCTTTTGTTACAGAGCACAGGCTCTAGGCTCATGGGCTCAGTAGTTGTGCTTCATGGGCTTTAGAATGCGGGCTCAGTATTGGGCTACATGGGCTTAGTTGCTCTGTGGCATGTGGAATCTTCCTGGACCAGGGGTCAAACCCATGTCCCCTGCATTGCCAGGTGGATTCTTATCCACTGTACCAACAGGAAAGTCTGCATGGAGTGTTATATAGATATCTGTTATGTCCATTTGGTGTATGAATTGTAGTTCAAGTCCAATATTTCCTTTTAATTTTGTGTCTGAATGATCTATCTGTTGCTGAAGTGGAGTATTGGAGTCCCTACTATTGTTGCATTGTTATTCTGCCTTCAGATGTATTAATATTTGTTTAACATATTTAGGTGATTCACTGTTGGTGTTTATGTATTTACAGTGTTATTCCCTCTTGATGGATTGATCTCGTTATCATTACACAAGGACTTTCTTTGTCTCGTGTTACAGACAAATCTATTTTGTCTGATATAAGTATAAGTACCCCTGCTCTCCTTTAGTTTCTATTTATATAGAATATCTTTTCCCATTTCTTTACGTTCAACTTATGTATGTCCTTAAGGTTGAAGTAAAACTCTTGTAGGCTACTTATATTGGATCTTGGTTTTTTTTTTTTTTTAATTATCCATTAGCTACTCTATTCCTTTTGATTGGACAATCTAATCAATTTACATTTAAAGTGATTATTGATAGGTAAGGAGTACATCAAGGCTGTATATTGTCACCCTGCTTATTTAACTTATATGCAGAGTACATCATGAGAAATGCTGGGCTGGAAGAAGCACAAGCTGGAATCAAGATTGCCAGGAGAAATATCAATAACCTCAGATATGCAGATGACACCACCCTTATGGCAGAAAGTGAAGAGGAACTCAAAAGCCTCTTGATGAAAGTGAAAGTGGAGAGTGAAAAAGTTGGCTTAAAGCTCAACATTCAGAAAACGAAGATCATGGCATCCGGTCCCACCACTTCATGGGAAATAGATGGGGAAACAGTGGAAACAGTGTCAGACTTTATTTTCTTGGACTCCAAAATCACTGCAGATGGTGACTGCAGCCATGAAATTAAAAGATGCTTACTCCTTGGAAGGAAAGTTATGACCAACCTAGATAGCATATTCAAAAGCAGAGACATTACTTTGCCAACAAAGGTTCGTCTAGTCAAGGCTATGGTTTTTCCTGTGGTCATGTATGGATGTGAAGGTTGGACTGTGAAGAAGGCTGAACGCTGAAGAATTGATGCTTTTGAACTGTGGTGTTGGAGATCCAACCAGTCCATTCTGAAGGAGATCAGCCCTGAGATTTCTTTGGAAGGAATGATGCTAAAGCCGAAACTCCAGTACTTTGGCCACCTCATGCGAAGAGTTGACACATTGGAAAAGACTCTGATGCTGGGAGGGATTGGGGGCAGGAGGAGAAGGGGACGACAGAGGATGAGATGGCTGGATGGCATCACTGACTCGATGGATGTGAGTCTGAGTGAACTCCGGGAGTTGGTGATGGACAGGGAGGCCTGGCATGCTGAGATTCATGGGGTCGCAAGGAGTCGGACACTACTGAGCGACTGAACTGAACTGAACTGGTTTATTGTTGCCATCTTGTTGTTTTCTGGTTGTTTTGTAGTTCTGTTGTTTCTTCCTTTCCTACTGTCTTCCTTTGTGAATTGATGATTTTAGTATAGTTGTATGTTTTGATTCCCTTGTCCTTTTCTTTTGTGTATCTACTATAGGTTTTTTTCTTTGTGTTTCCATAAGGCTTACATAACCATCTTATACTTTTAGCTGTCTATTTAAAGCCGATAATAACTTTTTATTTTGTTGTGCTCTGTGGCATGTGGGATCCTATTAGTTTGATGCAAACATAATTGTGGTTTTGGGCCATGAATTTTAAATCATTTTAACTAGGCTCTAACACATCTTTCGGAGAAGGCAATGGCACCCCACTCCAGTACTCTTGCCTGGAAAATCCCATGGATAGAGGAGCCTGGTAGGCTCCAGTCCACGGGGTTGCTAAGAGTCGGGCATGACTGAGCGACGTCACTTTCACTTTTCACTTTCATGCATTGGAAAAGGAAATGGCAACCCACTCCAGTATTCTTGCCTGGAGAATCCCAGGGACAGAGGAACCTAGTAAGCTCCCATTTCTGGGGTCGCAGAGTTGGACACGACTGAAGCGACTGAGCAGCAGCAGCAGCAGCAACACATCTTTATTAATCAAAATGGAAACCATTACAATCAACACATTTTTTGCCATTGAGAAATAAGTTTGTTTATTCTTGTATCACAAAAATCCATGCCTCAGGATTCGATGAATTCTTGGAAAGCATTTTCTGCCTCCTGCTGATTGTGGAAGCATTTTCCTTGTAAGAAGTTGTCAAGGTGTCTGAAGAAGTGGTAGTTGGTTGGCAGGAGGCCAGGTGGATATGGCAGATGAGGCAAAACTTTGTAGCACAATTTGTTCAACTTTTGAAGCCTTGCTCGTGGGATGTGTGGTTGGGTGTTGTTATGGAGAAGAATTTGGCCCTTTCTGCTGACCAGTGCCAGCTACAGGTGTTGCAGTTTTCAGTGTATCTCATTAATTTGCTTAGCCTACTTCTCAGGTGTAATGGTTTTCCTGGGATTCAGAAAACTAGTGGATCAGACAGGCAGCAGAGCAGCAAGCAGTGACCGTGACCTTTTTTTCAGTTCAGTTCAGTCACTCAGTTGTGTTCGACTCTTTGCGACCCCATGAATCTCAGCACGCCAGGCCTCCCTGTCCATCACCAACTCCCGGAGTTCATTCAGACTCAACGTCCATTGAGTCAGTGATGCCATCCAGCCACCTCATCCTCTGTCGTCCCCTTCTCCTCCTGCCCCCAATCCCTCCCAGCATCAGAGTATTTTCCAATGAGTCAACTCTTCGCATGAGGTGGCCAAAGTACTGGAGTTTCAGCTTCAGCATCATTCCTTCCAGAGAAATCCCAGGGCTGATCTCCTTCAGAATGGACTGGTTGGATCTCCTTGCAGTCCAAGGATTTAACTTTGGCGAGTGCTTTGGAGCTTCTTCTTGGTCCAACCACTGAGCTGGTTATCACTGGTTGTCATATAAAATCCACTTTTTATTGCACAGTCCAATTGAGAAATGTTTCATTGTTGTTGTGTAGAATAAGAGAAGAGGACACTTCAAAAGGATGGTTATTTTTTGATTTTCAGGCAGCTCATGAAGCACCCACTTGTCGAGGTTTTTCACCTTTCCAATTTGCTTCAAATGCCGAATGACCATATGATGGTTGACGTTGAGTTCTTTGGTAGTTGTAAGAGGATCAGCTTCTATGATTGCTCTCAGTTGGTTGTTGTCAACTTCCGATGGCTGGCCATTGTGCTTCTCATCTTCAAGGCTCTTGTCTCCTTTACAAAATTTCTTGAACCTCCGCTGCACTGTATGTTTGTTAGCAGTTCCTGGGCCAAATGTGTTGTTGATATTGTGAGTTGTCTCTGCTGGTTTATGACCCATTTTGAACTCGATTCAGAAAATAGCTCTAATTTACTTTTTGTCTAACATTATTTCCATAGTCTGAAATAAATGTAAAATACATAGCAAGTAATAAGTCATTAGCAAAAAAAAAAATAAAGAAATGTGCATTAAGATGATGCATAAGATAACCACATTTAAGAATGTATTCCAATATCAAATGGCAAATTCAGCAGTGCAAAACCACAGTTACTTTTGCACCAATCTAATAGTTCCCAGACCAGGGGCTGAACCTGCATGGATTGCAGGTGGTCATGGAGTCTTAACCATTGGACCTCCAGGGAAGTCCCTAAAGCTAGTAATAACTTACCTTTGATGGAAAACATAAGCTCTACCCTTTTACTCTTTCCCTTTGATGTTTTTGATATCACAGTTTACCTCTTTTTATATTTTGTGTCATTAACACATTGTTGTAGCTGTAGTTATTTTTAACTGGGCACCAAAGAATCCAGGCCACCCAGAAACTCAGGCCACACACTCTTGGTGTTTCATGGGGAAACGGTGCAGATGAAACGGAGAGCCAGATCAATTTTCGTAGGTGAAGTCCCTCAGGGTGTATCCTATTTGTTAGACATCCAGCTTTCTGTAATGGAAAGATGCCCACTTCAAGTGCCTAGCTGCTCATGTTGAGCTTGCAAACTTGATGGAGTGATTGTTGGATCTCTGGAATTGTTGGAGTTGCTTGGCAGGCTTCAGACTGATGAAAATTATCTCCTAGTTTGCTGGTCCATTGTCAAGCTGGGAACCACTTAGCTCTGAGGGGGCGAGAGGTGATGTCAGAGTTAGCCAATAGTCTCCCGTGGTGTCTGTGTATTTTCTTTTTTTTAATTGGAGGATAATTGCTTTACAATGTTCTGTTGATTTCTGCTGGATAATAATGCGTATCAGTCATCATTATAATATGTCCCTTCGCTCTTGAGCCTCCTCCCTCCCATCCTACTCCTCTAGGTCATCACAGAGTGCCAGGCTGGCCTCCCTGTGTTCTATAACAGCTTCCCACTAGCTACCTGTTTCACACATGATACTGTAGATATGCCAATGCTACTTTCTGATTTTGTCCTACCCTTTCCTTCCCCTGCTGTGTTCACAAGTATTTTAACAATTGATTTGAACCAGGGTGAAAGATCTAGGCCTGTGCTCTCCAACAGAAATATAATGCCAGCAATGTGTGTGGTTTATAATTATCTGATAACCTTATTTAGAAAAGTTAAAAGATCCAGAGAAATGAAAATGCATGTCTGCACAAAATCTTGCACGTGAATGTTCATAGCAGTTTTACTCATAATTGCCAAAATGTGGAAACAATTCAAGTGTTCACTAACTGATGAATAGATAAACAAAATGTGGCATATCCATAGAAGGGAATATTATTTGACAATAAAATTAAATGAAGTATTGACACATAGTATAAAATGGATAAACCTTCAAAATGTGCTGAGTGAAGGGAGCCGGATCTAAAAGACCTTGCACTGTATGATTTCACTTCTATGGAATGTCCAGAATAGGCAAATTTATAGAGACCGAAAGTAGACTAGTGATTGTCAAGGGCTGAGGGAAAATGGAAATGGGGAGAGGCGTGACTGCTAATTGGTCCAGGATTTCTTTTTGGAGTGGTGAAAATGTTCTAAAATTGATCGTAGTGACGGGGGCAGAGCTTTGTGAATAGATGAAAAACCAATGAGTTGCGTATTTTACATGAGTGAGTTGTATGGCATGTGAATTACATGTTTTAAAAAGTAAAAAGACCATAACCTTAAGGTTACAGTGGGGAGGGTGGGGAAGGTATAGGGAGGGAGTTTGATTGACAGGTATACACTGCTATATTTACAGTGGATAACCAACTAACCAACAAAGGCCTACACTACAGCACGGGGAACCCTGCTGAATATTATGTAACATCCTCAATGGGAAAAGAATTTGAAAGAGGATACATGTGTATGTATGGGCTTCCCAGGTGGCTCAGTGGGTAAAGAATCTGCCTACAAGGCAGGAGACGCAGGAGACATGGGTTCAGTCCCTGGGTTGGGAAGATTCCCTGGAGGAGGGCACAGCAACCCACTTCAGTTTCTTGCCTGGAGAGTCCCATGGACAGAGGAGCCTAGCAGGCTATAGTCCATAGGGTCACAAAGAGTCAGATAAGACTTGAGTGACTAAGCATGCACGTGCGTGCACACACACACACACACACACACACACAATGTATAACTGAATCACTTTGCTGTACACCTGAAATGAACACAACATTGTTAATCAACTACACTCCAATATAAAATAAAAAGCTAAAAGACATAGGTAAAGTTAATTTTACTAATATATTTTATTGGACTCAAAATATCCTAAATAGTATCATTTAAAGCTGCAATCAATGTAAACCATTATTTTTATGGGAGTTTTTATTGAAATAAATTAAGTATAGAGTTTGATCAGTATATAATATACAATGTTACTATATAGAAATTACTACCACCCTTTAAGCTGGTATTATTGCTAATGGAGCTGATGCCCACAGAAGTCATTCACTCTCCTAAAAGGTAAACATTATTCTCATTCAGTGTTAAACATCATAAATGAGATATCTCAGGTCTGTTCTGGTAACAGATCCTTGAAATCCGCTGTGTATTTTACAGTCACAGTGCATCACTTTGGACCAGACATTTACCAGGCGCTCAGTAGCACATTTGGTTAGTGGTTCCATATTGGAAGGTTCAAATCTAGGCAGTTTTAGCTTCCTACCAGCAAAGGGCTCTCTCTGTATTCCTTTTTATTTTCCTTTATAAACTCAAATAGGCTTGGGTTCAGATCACCTTTTGCCACTTACTAGGAGTATAACTTTGAGCCTGTAATTTAGTCTTTATAGATGAGTTTTCTTTTCTGTGAAATGAGCACAATTAAAGAGGGATTGCAGTCAGGACTGAGATACTCAGTGGAAAGCTAGAATGGTGCTTGCCATATGGTGCTCAGTCAGTATTAGTTCTTATTATTTCTTGATCCCCTGGGGAAGGACAGCCTGTGTACTCAGGTGGGAAAGACTTGGGAGCAGAAAATCTGGGCTCGGATCCTGGTCCTGTCATGTACAAGCCAGCTTGTAGAAGAGCCTGTCACACCTGCCTATCCTGCACATCCACAGCCCCTTCAGAGGGTTTCTTTGCTCTGAGTTATCCGCTTTGCACTTAGGACTCAGGATACAGCTGTTTGGAAAGGAATGGAACCCCACTAAGAGCAGGCAACATCCAGGCCGGTCAGAGGATTGTGGGAAAATCCAACCCATAAGGGTCCTGGGGACCAACGGAACAATTTAGATCCTTTCTTCTGCAGAATTTGAATCTGAGACATGGAGAAAGGATGAGGGTCAGCATCAGGGGCAGAAGCAGAGACACGCAGAAGGAAAGTTCTAAGTTGAAGCCTTGAGTCAACAAAAGTGATGGATGAGTAGGAGCCACAAATGAACAAGAACTGTGAGTAACGAGACAGAGAGGAGTGGGGACAGCAGAGGGACAGGCCAAGACCCGGAGGTGCTGAGTCACTGTGATTGTGGAGCGTGGAGTACTGAGCTGGGTGCCGCTGTGTTACAGAGCTGTGGCTCGAGCTATGGCTGTAACCCAAAGCCGTTCCAGCCTCTGAGAGGCCGGCTGAGACTTGGGTGGCTGAGACTTTGGTTTTCTCGATCATGTAATGACACCTGAGAATGTTTCTCTTTTTTGAAACCTACACAAAGACCCGACCAACACCAGATACATCAAAACTGAGACTTCGTTTCCTTACCTGTGAAATAGGGACACATGTTGCTTTTGGGTTCAGCATCTCTTTCTTGGGGGCAATGACTTTTATCTGATGCTTTGCAGTGCTGGGCCTGCCAATCCTGGACCCCACTTCTGAGATGGCCACATAATCAGGCTCCATTGCGAGAATTTGTCTCATGTAGAGACACCTCTGTGGGAAGGGTTGGAACCCTTGTGCGAGCTCCTGGGTTCCTCTAGCTGGGACCTTCTGAGCTGTCTTGGTTCTTGTTTTTTTTTTTTTTTTTGTGGAAGGGTAGAGTAGACTTCTTTATTCACATAACCTTTGTCTTGTAGTACTTTATCTCAGGGCACCATGACTGCTTCTGTATCAAGCTATACCATCAGACTGGGAGCTCCCTGTTCATCTTTGCAACTCCAGCACCTGACCCAGGGTGGGCACATGACAGGCTCTCCATCTTTCAAGGTCTGACTTTGCCAGACTCTTCTCTATTGCTGAGTCCTGTGCTGGTCATTATCCACCTTAGGAGGTAGTGGTTCTGGTCCTAGTTCTGATCCCAGTTGAGTTTACTTGGACAAATCATCCAGGATCTATGATTCTGTTTCTTATCTTGCGTGAGAATCTGTAGTACTGATTACCCCCAGTTCTGATGTATTCAACCCCAGTAGACTTACGATCTGCACCATCTGTCTCATTGGCTCAGCCACATTCTTTTCAACTTCATCTTCCATGTATCGTCCTTTGTTGTTTGGCTGCTAAGTTGTGTCCAACTCTGTCGCCCTATGGTCTGCAACACACCAGGTTTCTCTGTCCTTCATTATCTCCTGGAGTCTGCTCAAATTCACATCCATTGAGTCAGTGATGCTATCTCACCATCCCATCCTCTGCTGCCCTCTTCTCCTTTTGCCTTCAATCTTTCCCAGCATCAGGGCCTTTTCCAATGAGTTGGCTCTTCACATCAGGTGGCCAAAGTATTGGACCTTCAGCATCAGTCCTTCCAATGAACATTATTTAGGGTTCATTTCTTTTAGGATTGACTGGTCTGACTCTTGAGGGACCCTCAAGAGTCTTCTCCAGCATCACAATTTCAAGGCATCACTTCTTCGGCATTCAATATTTTTAAGGTCCAACTGTCACATCCGTATATGACTACTGGTGATAGGGTGGATCGGAATCCACCTGCCAACGCAGGGGACACGGGTTCAGTCCCTGGTCTGGGAGGATTCCACATGCCAAGGAAGCAACTAAGCCTGTGTTGGTTCCTGTTTTATTGAGCTCTTTTGTTTTAGACTTTACAAATTGCCTTTACAGATCCTCTCTTCTTTTTTTAAAGTAATAATGCTACCTGGACACACGTGTTGCATGGTTGTTTTGAAGTGAAATAAGCGACTCCTAGATAGAAGCTCCATTCTG
The DNA here is from genome assembly GCF_055505025.1 of Bos grunniens. NCBI lineage: Eukaryota > Metazoa > Chordata > Mammalia > Artiodactyla > Bovidae > Bos > Bos grunniens. Next base: position 26,394,213 of record NC_141189.1, read on the forward strand.
TCCTTGGTTGTTCCCTCCTGCCGTTTCCTGCTCTACCTGACCTAACCTCCCTGGGCCCAGTGTACCTAAATTAGCCCAATTTTTTCCTCTTTTTTAAAAGCAGATTATACACCTAGACCATCCCTCTATTTACCGTGGCCTTTACCAAATCCTTGCCAAATGCCTTTTCATGCTTGTTTCTTTTTCTGCATAATGTGAGACTCGAGTCAAACAGGGCTCCTCTCTCTGCAGTACCCAAGACTCCTTGTAGGTGGCAGCACAGGACCGCAAATGTCCTGAACTATCCCACGACCAGCCTGAAGAGTGGCTGAGACGCTGGGGTAGAGCATTTACTAGCCAAGGGGGAGAGGAGGAGGCAGGAGAAGGGAGGAAGGGAAGTGGGCACCCACCGTCTTTGAGACAGCTTAGAGTTGGTTCGAGGTTTGGAAGACAGGTTCACTCCATCCTTCCATCCAACAGATGGTTTTGAGCACCCGTGATAGGCTCCGGAGATGAACAAGAAAAACACAGGGTGTTCCCGTCCTCACTGGCCTTGCACCCAACTTGGAGCCATCCTTTCCCCCCATTATGTAGCATACCCTTCTGGGCTTGTTTCCTCATCTGCAAAACAGAGCAATAAACTGGTCAGGCTGAGGTCCTGGCATCCAGTCCGAGCTGCTTCTCTTTCCCTCTGCCCCACCCGCGCTCATGGGAACTGAAAACATTGCTAAGCCCTGAGGCCATCCAACTGGGGAATCAATGTCCTCCCTGTATCAGAGGGGAGCGCTGGCCAGTCCACCCCTTCTGCAAAGTCTGATTAAGCCTTGAACTTGAAGGCATCCCCCAGGCCCGTGAGAAACCTCATTAACCTCAGAAGTTTGAATTGGATGATTTGTATCTATTCTAGGTTTCAGTGAAGAAATGTTTCTAAGGGTAGAGTCACAGAGGCAGGGAACAAACCTGTGGATGCCAAGGCGAGGCGGAAGGAGAGGGATGGGGTGGGAATTGGGGTTAGCTGCTGCTCCTGCTAAGTCGCTTCAGTCGTGTCCGACCCTGTGCGACCCCATAGACATCAGCCCGCCAGGCTCCTCTGTCCCTGGGATTCTCTAGGCAAGAACACTGGAGTGGGTTGCCATTTCCTTCTCCAATGCATGAAAGTGAAAAGTGAAAGTGAAGTTGCTCAGTTGTGTCTGACTCTTTGTGACCCCATGGACTGTAACCTACCAGGCTCCTCTGTCCATAGGATTTTCCAGGCAAGAGTACTGGAGTGGGGTGCCATTTCCTTTTCCAGTGGGGTTAGCAGTTGTAAACTATTACATATAGAGTGGGTAAACCACAAAGTCCTAGAACAACACAGGGAACCATAATGGAAAAGAATAGAAAAAGGAATATCTATCTATCTATCTATCTATATATATCTGAATCACTGTGCTGCTCCAGCAGAAATTAACACAACTTTGTAAATCAACTATACTTCAATAAAAAAAAGTTTCTGGGAATTTCCTGGTGGTCTGGTGAATCAGGACTCAGCTTTTCCCACTTCCAGGGTCTGTGTTCAGTCTCTGGTTGGAGAACTATGATCCAGTAAGCCACACAGTGTGGCCAAAAAAATAAGTTCCTAAGGAAACAAGTTAGAGATGTTACTCTACTAATGTATATCACATATGCTGACATATATATATATACTAATATATAGGCAGTGATATATATCATATATACATGCATATATACTGATGCATATCATACATGCTGAAGTACGTATATATTGATATTCATATACATATATGCATATACACGTTGTTGTTCATTATTCAGTCGCTCAGTTGTGTCTGACTCTTGGCAACCCCATGGACTGCAGCACACCAGGTTCCCTGTCCTTCACTAGCTCCTGGAGTTTGCTCAAACTCATATCCATTGAGTCAATGATGCCATCCAACCATCTCATCCTCTGTTGCCCCTTTCTCCTCCTGCTCTCAATCTTTCCCAGCTTTGGGGTCTTTTTCAGCAAGTCAGCTCTTCACATAAGGGGACCAGAGTATTGGAGCATCAGCTTCAGTGTCAGTCCCTCCAATGAATATTCGTGTATTTACATGTATATACACACGAATATACATCATATATACACAATGAGAATAACTGGTAGTACCTTTTATTGAGTGTCTAAGTTGCTTTTCTCTTTTTGCTGTTTGGAAAGCACTTGGCCTGCCTGTCGTGCCCCTATTACTAGCATTTCTAATATTATTACCCTTTTTCTATTATGATTATATTCTGCCCCTTCACTTCTTAATGTACACTAGATGTTATCTGAGACCTCGTGACATGGTAAAATGTCCCCGAATGCCCCTTCTTCTGCCACACCTCTACCCCACTGCTGAGGAGCTCCAAGGCCTCTCTAGGGTTGCTGCTGACCCCTGGCTTTCCTGCCCTGAGGCCTCTGTTTCTTGGATGCCTCTGACCTGTAGCATGGCACATCCTCTGTTTAAAAAAACACTAACAATCACAAAAATTCATTGACATGATGCACACTAGGTCTCTATGAGTTTAGCAGAGGCAGCTTCTGGGGGATGTCCTGGGAGGGATTGCATCTCATGCCTGGTTCCTGTAGAGCTCCTGTTGCTCACGCTTGCCCACCAGCTCCCTCCTCCTCCTGTTGGCTGGCTGACCCCAGGGGTACTACACCCTTCTCTGTCCACTATCCAAGCCCCATCCCTGGAGGACTAGGGATTCATTTGAAGCTGGGGTGCCAGCTGGCAGCAAGCACCTTGCACGGACTCTAAACTCTGATGAAAGCCAGACTGAGAAAGTGGGAAAACAGGGGAGAAAAAGCAGCATGGGGGAGAAAAGCAAGAGTTGGCTTTACTGCTTTGAGTTTGGGTTGCCAAGTTAAACATCCCTGGGCCTGGGCCTGATATCTGGGGGAGAGCCCGGGGAGGGGTACAGATTCAGAAGCCCGCATCCTGACCAGTGGGCATCTGCAGCCTTGGGATTGGGTCTGTCTCTTAGGAGGTGAGAGCTGTTTGATCTCCCAGGCCCTTGCACCAGCTTGCCTGCCCCTCCCCCCTCTGCTTGGATAACTCTGGGCTGCCTGTGGAAGGCTTCCTATCCCTCCCAGGGCTGGGTTAGGTGCCTTTGTGGGTCTAAGGCCTTAGGCAAATGTACTTCCTTCTCTGAGAAGCCTCTGAAGTAGGCTGGCTTGTGGATAAAGCATCCTGTTGACAGTTGCTTCTCTTCTGAATTAATTGAGGAGGTCTTGTGTTAAGGGATCCTGCCTGCAAGTGCTAGAACCTGTTAGGAACCCTCTTTTAGCAAGGCAGGGCAAACAGGTAAAGTCCATTTCTCCCCACCTGAAATCTAGGAGATCCAGAAATTTTGTGGTCTGACTTGGGACACTGAGGAGGTCTTTCATGGCTTAGTGGGATTTCAAATAGGGGGCCCAGCTGTGAATGCACAGCAGTGATTTGAAAAAGCAGGGTCAGAGACGAGAAGTGACTAGCCTGAGGCCACACAGCCAATTGGATCAGAGCTGAGATTGGAACCTGGGTGTGTCTGACCTGGTGCTAGGTTTTTTTCAGTACATGATTCATCCAGCCCCACACACCTATTCTGGAAGAAGATGGGGGTGGATGTGGGCAAAGGAAGAGGAGTTTGTTGGGTGGGGCTGCCTCTGGTGCTGGATCTCATGGGGTTTAGGGGTCAGGAAGTGGCAGGGGACACCCCTTAATTGGCATGCAGGCATACAACTGGAGGAGAGAGAAGCTGACAACAAGAAGGCCCAGGTCAGGACACCCATTGGCTATGGGGCAGAAGGGGTAGGTGGTAGAAGGGAAGTGGTGCTCAGCTGGGACCACAGGAAGTTTCAGATTTTGGTTAGAGGTTGGAAAGTACCAGCAAATTCCTATTTCAACAGAAAACCAGAGGCAATAAGATTTGTCTTTTAAAAATAGAGGTGGATGCAGAATTTGCAAAGGAAGCAGCGATCTACAGAATGGGGCTGGAAGTCATGAGGTAAGTGTGATATTCTCCAGAAAAAGGTCTTGAAATTTGGTTGAAGCAGGTCAGAGCCAAAAGCTATTCAAAACGGGGCCCTCCCATGGGAGCGCCAGGGTACAAGAGGAACAGATTAGATGCTGGACAAAACATAAGAAAACCAGAACTTTAACGTGACAACAAGAAGGTCCATCACAACCATCGTCATTATCGTCATCACCATGATCATCACCATTAGTATCATCATCAGCATCAGCAACTAGAGTGATCTTTTAAACTGCCAGTGACTTTCCATCTCCTTCAGAGTCAAAGTCATACCTTCCCACTGGCCTGAAAGTCTCCCTGTCCTCCAGCTCCCCATCACCTCTCTGCTGTCACCACTTATTACTGTCCCCTCCCTCCCTCTTCCCCAGCTTCACTGGCCCCAGTGTTGCTCCAGCAGCCCCCGCCTCCTGTCCCAGGACACCCCATGTTCCTCCAGAACCACCCATCTCCTGTCCCAGGACACCCCCCCTGTTCCTCCAGCACTGCCCACCTCCTGCCCCAGAACACTTACACGTGCTGTGCTCTCTCCTCTCCCTGGATTTCTCTCCTCCACACGCCCATGGCTTCCACCCTTCCTCCCTCAGTTTTTCTCAAAAGTCACCTTCTCAACAAGACAGCCCCTAAAGACAATTTAAAGTTGCAATGCTCATTCTCTTTCCCCACCTCCTGGGAATTCCTGTCCACTTCTTCATCGAAAAATTTTCCCACAGGACATCTTGCCATTTTCATAACATATATGTATTTGTTTATTTTTGCATGCTGTGCAGCTGGCAGGACTTTAGCTCCCTGACCAGGTATTGAACCCAGGTCCGGGCAGTGAAAGTGCTGAATCCTAACTCCTGGACCACCAGGGATTCCCTCATATTATGTGTTTTTGTTTCTTTTGTATCTCTCTCTGTATGAATTCAGCTCTTTGAGGGTGGGGGTTTCTGGACCAGTGCCTGGAGCATGGAGCAGGCCTCCGGCATTGTTCTTGAATGAGAGCTTCGTGGCTGAGGGTTCATGCCTGGAGCTGTGGCCTGGAGCAATGTGTCCAGTGCGGCTGACCCTTGGGAGCTCTGTTCTGAGGATGTCTGGCTTTAGGTCACCAGGACACAGAGCAGGACACTCCACTCCTTGGGCAAAGTCTGGAACCCATACCTGGGGCAGGGATTGGGACCACAGTCATCCGTGACTCACCACTAAGGAGATGAGCAGACCTGCTTCTTTAATCACTAATGAAAATATCCATGTCCCAGTAGACAAACAGCTCGCAATTTATTTAATGGGGAAGAAAGAAGGATGTGTGGAAAGGGGGGTGGGCGCCTTCACCGAGGGCCGGGTATCAAGGCATTAAAGTTGAGTTACTCAGAGTAATTGATTCACGATGCTCCAGGTCAAGGAAATTAGATCCAATCAGGAGCTGTCTATACAATTTCCCACTAATTGTCAGCGGGTGCCATGGTAGGATAATGAGTTTTGGGGCACGAGGGACTCAGATGTGGTGAGCCAGGAGGATCGTTTTATTTGTTTGCTTTGGGCCTCACCACTTGCATCATAGTTCTCTGACCAGGGATTGAACCCGGGGCCACAGCAGTGAAAATGCAGAGTCCTTATGATTGGACCACCAGAGAATTCCCCCAAGATCATTTTGGTCTTTGATCTGAGACATACTGAACCTCGGGGTCTTCTTCCTGGAAGGCTCCTTTAGCCAGCATTTTTCTTGACCCAAAATGTGCTGGACCAGGGAAAATGTGAAGGGGTGCAGACCTGGGATTAGTCCACCAAGCCAGGACCCCACAGAGCTAGAAGTTGCCTCATTGAAGGGACATATTCTTGAATTCTTTACTCCTCACAGAAACCATTAGCAATTTATCAATTTTGCCTCCAAAGCATCTGTTGGCTCTGTCTACTGCTCTCTACCTCCACTGCCACTGTCACCTGTCACCCTGTGGCTGCCTCGCTGGCCTCTCTGCCTCCGCTCTTATTCCCTTCCTTCATTACCCACCCAAGAGGATACAGTGGGATGCTCGACACACTTCAGTGGCTCCCCTTGCCTTGAGCATCAAGACCAAAATCCTTGGGACTTCCCTGGTGGCCCAGTGTTCAATATAAGGATCCATCTGTCAATGCAGGGGACACGGGATCAATCCCTAGTCTGCGAACTAAGATCCCCCATGCCATGGGGCAACTGAGCACACGAGCTTGAGTGCTGGAACTCCTGAAGCCTGAGTGCCCTAGAGCCTGTGCTCCTCAACAAGAGAAGCCACTACAATGAGAGAAAGCCCTTGCATGGCCACGAAGACTCAGTGCAGCCAAAAATAAGTAATTAATTTTTAAAAAAGACCCAAATCCTTAAGGCGGCCTCAGAGATGTCACACCATCTGGCCCCTGTCCACTTCTTAGTCTCAACTTGCAGCACTTCCTCCAGGCCCACTCGTGATGGGCTTCCTAAGTATGCTCTGTGCACAGGCCCTCATTTTACACTAGACTTTGGCCCTTGTTGTTTCCTTGGCACAGAATGATCTTGTCCCTTTCCAGGTCAACTCGTAGTTGTCCTTTAAGCCTCAGCTTGGATTTCATTCTGTCCAGGAAATCCAGTTTGACCCCACCATCCCTTCTACCCCACGGGGTAGGTTAGTGTGACAGATTGCATCTTCCAAAGATGGTGGCAACATTGTGTGTCATCCCACATGCTCTTCTTACAGGGTGACCTTGACACTCCTAGGCACTCCTCCCATTGAGGGCTGGGACTTATGTCCTGTCCCTTTGAATTTGGACATACCTTTGTGACTGCTTCCTTCTAAAGAGTGTAGCAGAAATGATGTTATGTGATGCTACGGGATTCCTGATGCTAGAGCATGAAATCATCATACTCTTTTATCTTTTCTTGGGGCCCAATCCCAGCCTTCGAGGAAGCCCAAATTAGTCCACATGGAGAGACCTCATGGAGAGGCCCCTGGAGGTGTTCTGGACAATAACCCAGCGGAGTTCCTGGCAGACAGCCAGCATCAACCACCAGATGTGAGTGAGGCTGCCTCCGGGTGATTCAGTGGCCACCTAGTCACCCCCAACCCTTTAGATTTCCAGACATCATGGAACATTCCCACTGTTATCCTGTCTGAATTCCTGATCCAAAAAGCCCATGAGCATAATAAAAGGGCTATTTTATGCTACTGACTGTTGGCATGATTTGTTACACAGCAAGTACTTCGCAGGACAGTTAGGAGTGTCTCCTCTCATCCTCCACAGCGCTTCTCCTATTGTAGGATGAAAGCCCTGTCTTTCTAGCTGCTTTGTCTTTCTTCTCTGGACTATCTGCTGTGAAGTTTCCTATTCAGATTCATTTCTCCCACCTCTAGTACAATACATAGAAGGTACTGGAATATTTTAAAATATATTAATTTTTAGAATCAATTAAAATAGCTTGTGTAAAGAATGAGTATCTTCTTCTCCTTAAAAAAGAATACAAAATTAAAGTCTCTTTAGTTTCCATCCCTAATTCCAACCCCTCACTGATATGAACATGGTATGTCTTCTTAAGGACCTTAAAATGCATTCAGATAATCTGTGTGCATCTTATCAGTTCAGTTCAGTCACTCAGTCACGTCTGACTCTTTGCAACGCCATGGAGTGCAGCACGCCAGGCTTCCCTGTCCATCATCAACTCTCAGAGCTCATGTCCATTGAGTCCATGATGCCATCCAACCATCTCATCCTCTGTCGTCCCCTTCTCCTGCCTTCAATCTTTCCTAGCATCGGGGTCTTTTCCAGTGAATCAGTTCTTCGCATCAGGTGGCTAAAGTATTGGAGCTTCATCTTCAACATCAGTCCTCCCAAAGAATATTCAGGACTGATTTCCTTTAGGATTGATTATTTTAAGACCCAAAGATACATCATGCTGTAATATTTTGTAGCTTTATTTTTTTCACTTGACTGTGTTTCTAAGTCCAATCCTTGCTGATATAAGTGGATTGAGTTAATTTCTCTTAACTTCTGCATAGTGTTTCATCATTTTGTCTGTCAAGCTATTCCTCTGTTGATGGACATGTGCATTATGCCTATTTCCTTTCCCCTGCAAAGGGTACTCCAGTGAGCTTACCACATGGACGTTGTCATGCCTACATTCAGAAATTCCTGACGTCAATGGTTCTCAGCTTGGCTGCAGAGAAAATCACCTGGAAGTTTTTACAATCACACCGGTGCCCCACCCCCAAAGATCCTTAATTCATTTCTCAAGATTTTAAGATTTTCTGAAACCTTAAAAGATTTCAATAGACTGATCCGGAGGTAAGCAACAGTGGTTTTTTTCTTCTTTTTAATATTTATTTATTTGTTTGGCCATGCCAGTTCCTAGTTGTGGCATGGGGGTTCTAGGTCCCTGACCAGGGATTGAACCCAGATCCTGTGCATTGGGAGCGTGGTGTCCCAACTGGGACACCAGAGAAGTCCCAACAGTAGTTTTAGAAGCTTCCAGGTGGTTTGAGTGTTCATCCAGGCTTGAGACCCACTGTTCTGGGTTGTACACTGAGGGTGGAGGTGGTGGAATCACTGTCAAATGAGATGCATAGCCCCTTCTTTTACTAGGCACTGCCCAGTTGCTTTACTTTTTTTTTTTTTTTAATAAATGTTTTAAAAAAGCATTCTATTTTTGGCTGTGCTGGCTCTTCATTGCTGTGCCTGGGCTTTCTCTAGACGCAGTGTGCAGGCTTCTCACTGCGGTGGTTTCTCTTTCTGCAGAGCACCGGCTCTAGGCCTGCAGGCTTCAGTAGTTGTGGCCCACGGGCTTAGTTGTCCTACAATATGTGGGATCTTAGTTCCCAGATTAGGGATCGAACCCATGTCTCCTGCATTGGCAGGCAGATTCTTAACCCTGGACCACCAGGGAAATCCTCCCAGTTGCTTTTCAAGGTGTCTGACCTTATTTGCATCCTCACCAGCAGGGCAGTGTGTGAGCGATTAATGACTGTTTTGCATGATCCGGTGAACGCAGGTCACTGCAGCCCCGTGAACTGGAGTCCTCGTCCATCCACTGGTCAGCGGCTCCCGGATTGCCCATCCCTTGGCTGCTGCCCAGTCGGCTGGGCTGTGGCAGGTTTGAAACGCTTTGTGTCCCTAGGTGGCAGTGTGGTACAGCAGCAAAGCGCTGGGCTGGGAGTGGGAGAACCTGGATTCTAGTTGAGACCCAGACTCTACCTCCCTGTGTGTCCACCCGGTCACTTCCCCACGCTGGGCTTGGTGTCCCCACTCTTGAAGGGAAGACAGCTGCGGTACTGGGCAGGGCTCCTCCTGCTGCCCACCTGGGAGGTCAGAGCATGCCTCCAGAGCCGGGTTCTTAGTCTTTTTTGTGCCTGAACTCCATCTCAGAGTAGAGCTTTTAGATAGAATCCACAGGATTACAAAGGCAACCATGTAAATACATTCCTAGAATATATATTTAGCTTTATTAAGGTTTAATCAGCAAACTGTAAAATTTTACATGTTCAGTGTGATGGTTTGATATACGATATACATGTACATTGTGAAAGGACTCCCACCATTAAGTTAATTAACACACCTGTCACCTTGCATATTTACCTTTTTTTTTTTTGGTGGCAAGATTTAAGTTCTACTTTTTAGCACATTTCAATTTTATAATACCATATTATCAGTTATAGTTACCATGCTACATATTAGATTCTCAGAACTTATTCATCCTATAACTGAAAATTTATACCTTCTCCCTAATCTCTTCCTTGTTTCCCCTGCACCCAGCCCCTGGAAGCCACTTTTCTAACTCTCTATGCTATGAGTTTGACGTGTTTAAGATTCCACATATAAGATATAAGTGGACCAGGCAGTATTTGTCTCTGGCTTATTTCAGGCAACCAATTATATTGAATTACAGTTAACACACTATTACAAAGCCAAATTGTGTTTTTTTACTAACACACCATGTAAGATCAGGTGGTGGGTCAGCTGCATTATTATGATTGCAATTTCAAGCAAAAGATGAGTGTAAATGATGTTCTAAGATATCTGCAACAAACATAATAGGAGATGGAAGTATCCTTGATTCCAACTGGTGACAAAGTCATCAGGGCTGCAGACACTATTACAATTTGCTGCTGACACTCATCATGGAAGGAAATGAGACATTTCAGTTAGGTGTTCAGAAAATTAAGAGGTCATGTTCTTTTCCCATCCAAGTTCACTGACTCCAGGTTACATGCTCATGGACTCCAGGTTAAGAGCCCTTGCTGGAGTTAGAGAGGCTTGGGTTTCAGCCTGGGCCCTACACCTTCCTGTGTCAAACATTTGTGTGAGTTGCCTATGCTACCTGCACCTCAGTTTCTTCATCTGTAAAATGGGTATAAGACTAGTGAGCTCATAAGCTGGCAGGAAAAGTGAATATGATAAACCAGATTCAGCCCACATGTATTTATTTAAAATTGTATTTTATTGTGGTAAGAACACTTAACATGAAATCTACCCTTTTGACAAGAAGACAACAAATCTTGACAAGGATATGGAGAAATTGTAAACTTGTGCACTATTGATGAGAATGCAAAACAGAACAACTGATGTGGAAAACAGCTGTGTGAAGGTTTTTCAAAAATTTCAAAATAGAAATTCTATATGACCCAGCAATCCTATCTTTGTGAATATATCCAAAAGAATCAAACATCAAGATTTTGGGGCTTCCCTACGTGGCTCAGTGGTAATGAATCCACCTGCCAATGCAGGAGATCCCACGTGCTGTGGAGCAACTAAGCCCGTGTGCCATAACTACTGAGACTGTGCTCTGGAGTCCGGGAGCCATAACCCACAAGCAGCAACTATTGAAGTCTGTGTGCCCGCCAGGCTATGCTCTGAAACAGGGGGAACGTTGCAATGAGAAGCCCATGCATCGCAAGTAGAGAGTAGCCCCTGCTTGTTGCAACTGGAGAAAAGCCCAGGCAGCAATGAAGACCCAGCCCAGCCAAAAATAAATAAAGAAATAAAAATTATTTTAAAAAGTCAAGGTTTTGAAGAGATATTTGCACTCCATGGTAACTGTAGTATTATCCTCAATAGCCAAGACAGAGAAACAACCTGTGCCTATCAACTGACAAGTGGATAAAGAAAATGTGGTGTATCATACATATACAGTGGGATACTATTCAGCCTTAGAAAAAGGAAAATTTGTGATATGTGACAACATGGATGAACCTTCTCAACATTTATCGAGAACTTTCTGTATGCTCAGGCTGTTTTAGGTGCCAGGGATTCTAATCTGAATGAGGGAGGCAAAAATCTCTGCCCTTATGAAATTTACCATCTAGAGGCAGAGACAATGATCAGGTAGGAAAAGAAATACATATGGTTTCAGATAATAATAAGGGCTGTGGTGAAAATAGACCGGGCAGTATGACAGAGAACAAATGCCTGGCATAGGAGACATGAGATCAGACGATCAGGGACTCATAACCTGCTGAACAATGAGTTACATTAATGTATCTGAAGAGAGAATGCATTTGAAGTAGTATTTGGCTCAGTGCCTGGCATGTGGTGCAGGCTCCATACACATTTGCCATGGTGATGCTGATGATGCCGCCAGTTCCCTGGGGCACAGACCTCCCAGCTCGTGTGGCTGATGCTGGTGCCGCCCACTGTACCCGGGGCAGGCTGAGCACCAGGAGACGCAAGCGGTTGAGAAGGCAGCAGCCCTGTCAGGACTGGATCTGAGGGAAGAAAGTCTGATTAAAGGAAGATAAAGTCTTCTCTCCACTATGTCTTGCGGGGAGAGCTAAGCAATCAATAGGTCTCACAGATCAGTGGAGGGTGCTTTGAATCTGGCAGCACAGGGCTTTTTAATTAAACCTATAACTGCAAGAAAAGGTAACTGCTTTATTTCCGCAGCTTGCGTTTCTGCCTGCCTGCCAGAAACTGAACAAATCAATGTTCTTCAGAGGCTCTGAGGATTGTGACCTCTGGATTCAGGAGGACCAGACCCTGCCAGGATGAACCTCTGGATGGTCAGGGTTTCAGATACCAATTTTGGGAGCTCAGGTGATGCCTTTGGCATTTAAACACCCACAGCAGGCATGATTATCAATTGCACTTCATGAGAAGGTGACAGTCCCTCCCAGCCAGCAGGGCTTTGTCTGCCAAATCCCTGGGCCAGCCCAAAGACATCAGCATGACTTTAAAAAACATTTCCTCAGGGTGCCCACTTTCACCATTACTATTCAACATAGTTTTGGAAGTTTTGGCCACAGCAATCAGAGCAGAAAAAGAAATAAAAGGAATCCAAATTGGAAAAGAAGAAGTAAAACTCTCACTATTTGCAGATGACATGATCCTATACATAGAAAACCCTAAAGATTCCACCAGAAAATTACTAGAAATAATCAATGACTATAGTAAAGTTGCAGGATATAAAATCAACACACAGAAATCCCTGGCATTCCTATACACTAATAATGAGAAAACAGAAAGAGAAATTAAGGAAACAATTCCATTCACCATTGCAACGGAAAGAATAAAATACTTAGGAATATATCTACCTAAAGAAACTAAAGACCTATATATAGAAAACTATAAAACACTGGTGAAAGAAATCAAAGAGGACACTAATAGATGGAGAAATATACCATGTTCATGGATCGGAAGAATCAATATAGTGAAAATGAGTATACTACCCAAAGCAATTTATAGATTCAACGCAATCCCTATCAAGCTACCAACAGTATTCTTCACAGAGCTAGAACAAATAATTTCACAATTTGTATGGAAATACAAAAAACCTCGAATAGCCAAAGCAATCTTGAGAAAGAAGAATGGAACTGGAGGAATCAACCTACCTGACTTCAGGCTCTACTACAAAGCCACAGTTATCAAGACAGTATGGTACTGGCACAAAGACAGAAATATTGATCAATGGAATAAAATAGAAAGCCCAGAGATAAATCCACGCACATATGGACACCTTATCTTTGACAAAGGAGGCAAGAATATACAATGGACTAAAGACAATCTCTTTAACAAGTGGTGCTGGGAAATCTGGTCAACCACTTGTAAAAGAATGAAACTAGAGCACTTTCTAACACCATACACAAAAATAAACTCAAAATGGATTAAAGATCTAAACGTAAGACCAGAAACTATAAAACTCCTAGAGGAGAACATAGGCAAAACCCTCTCCGACATACATCACAGCAGGATCCTCTATGACCCACCTCCCAGAATATTGGAAATAAAAGCAAAAATAAACAAATGGGACCTAATTAACCTTAAAAGCTTCTGCACATCAAAGGAAACTGTTAGCAAGGTGAAAAGACAGCCTTCAGAATGGGAGAAAATTATAGCAAATGAAGCAACTGACAAACAACTAATCTCAAAAATATACAAGCAACTCCTACAGCTCAACTCCAGAAAAATAAACGACCCAATCAAAAAATGGGCCAAGGAACTAAATAGACATTTCTCCAAAGAAGACATACAGATGGCTAACAAACACATGAAAAGATGCTCAACATCACTCATTATCAGAGAAATGCAAATCAAAACCACTATGAGGTACCATTTCACACCAGTCAGAATGGCTGCGATCCAAAAGTCTACAAATAATAAATGCTGGAGAGGGTGTGGATAAAAGGGAAACCTCTTACACTGTTGGTGGGAATGCAAACTAGTACAGCCACTATGGAGAACAGTGTGGAGATTCCTTAAAAAACTGGAAATAGAACTGCCTTATGATCCAGCAATCCCACTGCTGGGCATACACACTGAGGAAACCAGAAGGGAAAGAGACACGTGTACCCCAATGTTCATCGCAGCACTGTTTATAATAGCCAGGACATGGAAGCAACCTAGATGTCCATCAGCAGATGAATGGATAAGAAAGCTGTGGTACATATACACAATGGAGTATTACTCAGCCATTAAAAAGAATACATTTGAATCAGTTCTAATGAGGTGGATGAAACTGGAGCCTATTATACAGAGTGTAGTAAGCCAGAAGGAAAAACATAAATACAGTATACTAACGCATATATATGGAATTTAGAAAGATGGTAACAATAATCCGGTGTACGAGACAGCAAAAGAGACACTGATGTATAGAACAGTCTTATGGACTCTGTGGGAGAGGGAGAGGGTGGGAAGATTTGGGAGAATGGCATTGAAACATGTAAAATATCATGTAAGAAACGAGTTGCCAGTCCAGGTTCGATGCACGATACTGGATGCTTGGGGCTAGTGCACTGGGACGACCCAGAGGGATCGTATGGGGAGGGAGGAGGGAGGAGGGTTCAGGATGGGGAACACATGTATACCTGTGGCGGATTCATTTTGATATTTGGCAAAACTAATACAATTATGTAAAGTTTAAAAACAAAATAAAAAAAAAATTTCCTCTTATTATGAAATAGAACTTTGCTACTTAAAGTGTGGTCCTCAGACCCTCAGTATCGGTATCATGTGCTGGGACTATGTCGGAAATGGAGACTCTCAGGCCCTGCCCTAAACCTACTTGGTTACAATCTGTATTTTAACAAGATCCCCAGAAAATTCATGTGCATGTAAAAATGTGAGAAGTGCTGAGATATAAGACCTGGAAGACAAATCAGCCCATAACCAAAGTGCAGACCTTCTTTAAATCCTGAAAAAAAAGTTTTTTAAAAAAGTATGACACTTACTTGAACACTTGCTGGATATTTGGGGGCCTGAGTGGTGGCATAGGAGATGCATTTATGCATTTGTTTGCTTAGTGTATACTTTAGTGAAAGTGTTAGTTGCTCAGTCGTGTCTGACTCTTTGCAACTTCATGGACTGTAGCCTGCCAGGTTCCTCTGTCCTTGGGGATTCTCCAGGCAAGAATACTGGAGTTGGTAGCCATTCCTTCCTCCAGGAAATCCTCCCAGCCCACGGATCAAACCAGGTCTCCTGCATTGCAGGCAGATTCTTTACCATCTGAGCCACCAGGGAAGCCTTAGTGTATGTTTTAAATTCTCCATAATAAAAAGTAAGACTCTATGAAATATAGCATTTATATAGAAAGTGCATAAAGCATGAAGGTATTGTGGGTGAATAATGAGTCTAGTGAACATCCTTGGATTTACTACCAGTTCGTTGTCAGCCACATCCACTCCCACCAAAACCCCTTCCCCAAATTCACCCTTCCCCTCCAGTTTCTTGGTGGTCCTCACCCATGGTTGGGCTTCCCGGGTGGCTCAGATGGTAAAGAATCTGCCTGCGATGTGGGTGACCTAGGTTCAGTCCTAGGTTGGAAAGATCCTCTGGAGAAGGGAATGGCTACCCACTCAATTATTCTGGCCTGGAGAATTCCATGGACAGAGGAGCTTGGCAGGCTACAGTCCATGGAGTCACAAAGACTGGGACATGACTGAGTGATTTCACTCACCTATGGTTGCTCGTGAAGTCTCCTGGGAAGACTTTACAAAGTAATGATGCCAAGAGTCTCCAGACTAACATAAGCAGAATCCCTGGGGGGTAGAATCAATGAGTTTTTCTGATTTTTCAGGTAACGATGTCTTTGTGCTTTATTTATTTATCTTTTGGCCACATCCCAGCATGTGGGGTCTTCGTTTCCCATCGAGGGATAGAACCCATGCCCCCTGTAGTGGAAGCGTGGAGTCCTATCTATTGGCCTCCCAGGGAAGTCCCACGATGTCTTTGCGCTTTAGTTTTTCGATGAACTTACTACTTCATTGCCTCAAACAGGCCATTTAATGATCGTTTCTCATCAAGGACTGAGGTACTGCCTTATTTTGTAAATGTAGGTTACATTTAACAGTGGATATTGCAACCTAGTTTTGAAAGTAATGGTAGTAGTTACCATTTACTGAGGGCTTTCCACAAGCCTGGTTCCGTGCTGGATACTTTATGTTCACTTAGTACATTTAGTCCCCACAACTGTGGGGTTGGCATCACTGCTGCTGCTGCTGCTAAGTCGCTTCAGTTGTGTCCAACTCTGTGTGACACCAGAGATGGCAGCCCACCAGGCTTCCCAGTCCCTGGGATTCTCCAGGCAGGAACACTGGAGTGGGTTGCCATTTCCTTCTCCAATGCATGAAAGTGAAAAGTGAAAGTGAAGCCGCTCAGTCGTGTCCAACTCTTCGCGACCCCAGGGACTGCAGCCCACCAGGCTCCTCCATCCATGGGATTTTCCACTCCCTATTTTATTGGTAAAGAAACAGACTAAGGACTATGTGCCTTGCCCGTGCTCATCCAGCTTAGAAAGTGCAGACAGTCTTGTCTGATTCTACTCCTCTCATCTCATACTGCTCCAGAAGGATCCTGAGGGGAGAGTTCAGGGCTGTCTGCTAACCCACGAAGAACCCGAAGTGAACACTGAGTGGCCTTTTACTCCTTGAGTTTCGTGCCTTTGGTAAAAACCACTTTGAGCTGAGTCTTATGTGGGTGTCAAATGGGGACATGATTGCTTTGTATTCTCCAGCCGACAAGCGCTTACTCATCTCTCAAAGGTGCGTCAGTTATCACATGATGGGAGGCAGGAAACGCCTCTGCATTTCAAGTAACCTCCCAGCTAAAGTCGAGTTAGTCATGCCCTCTCCAGCCTCATGGAGCCCTGTCCAGGCCAGGAGGAGCAGCTGACAGGAGCCCTGCTCTCCTGGTGCCAGGGAACTGCCCTTGTGAGGTTATTTCTGTGTCTGCGGAACCCAGCCTGCAGACATGGTGCATGTCTGATTCAAATAACAGGACAACCTGATCAACCACTGAAGCACATGATCTCATGATATAAGTCCCAGTTCGGGAAGAGGTGGAATGCCCTGTGGTCCAGTGGTTACGAATCTACCTTGTAATGCAGGGAACACAGGTTTGATCCTTGGTTGGGGAACTAAGATCCCATCTGCCATGGAGCAACTAGAGAATCCATGTGCTGCAATGAAAGATCCCAAGAGCCACAACAAAGACCTGATGCAGATAAAAAGTAAAAAAGAAAATTACCCAGTGGGCAGAGCTGTATCATAGACAGCCTGAATGGAGTGGGAACTGGGTCTCTCAGGTCAGAGTGCTGGGTTCAAGTCCCAGCTCTGCCACTTAGGAGCTGAACCATCTGAGGCAAATTCATCACTTCTCTAGGCCCCCTTTTCCTCATCTGAATACTAGTAGTTACCTCATGGGTTATCATAAGCATTGAATGGTTAGTATTTGAAGTGTATACTTCATAGGTATAGTATGAGGATAGAATGGGTTAATATTTGAAAAGCCTTTAGACCATGGCTGGCAGTGCCATGTGGAGCTGGAGACAAAGGAAATATTGGTAATACTGGTCTTGTCTTATTTTTTTTTCTTTTAGATTTTAAATTTAGTTTTTACTTCATATTGGAGTTTATTTGATTTGGGCTACCCCAATGGCTCAGTGGGGAATCTGCATGCAATGCAAGAGCTGCAGGAGACAAAGATTTGATCCCTGGGTCAGGAAGATCCCTGGAGGAGGGCATGGCAACCCACTCCAGTATTCTTGCCTGGAGAATCCCATGGACAGAGGAGCCTGGTGGGTCCATAGGGCCACAAAGACTTGGATGTGACTGAAGCGACTTGGCATGCACACACTTGATTTACAATGTTGTGTTCATTTCAGGTGTACAGCAAAGTGATTCAGTTATGCATAAACATATATCCATCCTTTTTCAGATTCTTTTCCCATATAGGTTATTACAGAATATTGAGTAGAGTTCCTTGTGCCATAAGTAGGTCCTTGTTGATTATCTGTGATCTTGCCTTTTTAAAAAACTTTGATTTTTTCATTCTTCATGGATATGTTTGCATTCTTTTTGATTTCTTAGAATACTGCACCAAAATATTTTTTATCATGATGACTGGGTTTCTTGAGGCCCCCTTAAATTTTGTACTAAAGGAGAGTATCTCACTTGCCTTACCCTCATCCCAGCCCTGGCTGTCAGGAAGTAACATGCATGTTTTCATTTGTCTTGGGGGGGGACTTAGTGTCATTATATGAAAATAGTTATTTTTATACATGCAATACTTGTGCAGCACATACTGTGCTGCTCTTGTATTGGGGATGGAGCTGTGAATGAGGTGGAGCAAGCCACAGGTCTTGCTGTCAACTCCTTGACAGCCCAGTGATAACAATCACCACTACATGCTGGGACTACATGCCATGCATGGGGCCAATGATTCAACCTCTCAGGAGGGGATCAGTATGTTCATTTTACAGATGAAGAAACTGGACTCAGAGCAATTAAACAACTTGTCCAAGCTCACAAGAGGTTAAGAGGTTAAGAGGGGGGAACCCAGCCTTTCAGACCCCAACATCCAAGCTCTTTCCACCACGATCTGTGGATAAGCTCTGTCCCCACCTCCTGCAAGAACATCTGGGAGGCTGAAGAAATCAGCTGGATTTTTTCTGGGAGTTCCATGGCTCGGGTTTCTCTAATTATTCATGTCTCAGGAAACTTGAGTCTAGACAGGGAGGGGGCTTGGGGAAGGTCCCCACCCTCCCAGCTTTAAGAGTGGGTTTGAGTCACGGTCTGCCATCCCTTGTTCCCTATGGGGAGAAAAACACCCTGCTGAAAAAATCGCTGAGATAAGGGATGGTCTCAGCAGATGCAGGAGGCAGCTCTAGGGCAAAGGGGGAGGGAGAGAGAGAGGGGAAGGTAGAGAGGGAAAGAGGGGAACGGAAGGAAGAAGGGGAAGAGGGAAAAGTGGCAGGAAGGCCAGCAGACAGCCTCTCAGGCAGGCGACTTTGATGGTAACTGAAATGCTCTGCTGTATTTCCCAGGGTTTCTGTTGGCAGCGGCCCCTCCAGAAGGCAGGAGGCCAGCTTCATTCAGCAGCCTGGGAGAGCACATGGGGCCGGGTGCGTGGAGGTGACAACTCCCATTGTGAACGTTTCCTGGGAAGTTTGAGATGGGCCATCCGCAGCTCAGGGCAGGCACACAGTACGTGTTCCCTAAATGTCAATTCAGTCTCCTTTCTAACCAGGGATTCCTCCAATGGAAAGACAAGAAATTGCCCCAGAGTAACAACAGCTACAATTTATAAAGCGTTTACTGTGGACCAGTTGACTTCATTTAACCCACAAAATAGCTACTGTATCATCGCCTGTTCTGTACATGATGGCAGGAGGTTCAGAGAGCTTCAGTAATGTGGGCAAGGTCACATCACCTGTGAGGGTTTGCACTTTGGGACCACGCTGCCCAAAATCAGAGCCACTGGTCGCGTGTGGCTACAAATGTGCTCAGTGCCCAGAAGGGAGTATATTCTAAATTTTATTTAACTTTAACTAATTGACATTTAATTTAAAAACTGAAGTGGTGTAAACTATCTGTGAAAACAGTTTGATTGTTTCAGTGGGATTCTGTTTCACTTTAACTGTTAAAAATTTAATGTCCACACTGAAACTACTATAAAATACCACACTGGGGTTTAAACACTTAGTATATAGAAAAAAGAATGTAAAATGTCTCATTAGTATTTAAAAAGCTGTTTACATATCAAAATTATAATGTCTTAGATCAGATCAGATCAGATCAGATCAGTCGCTCAGTCGTGTCTGACTCTTTGCGACCCCATGAAGCGCAGCACGCCAGGCCTCCCTGTCTATCACCAACTCCTGGAGTTCACTCAGACTCATGTCCATCGAGTCAGTGATGCCATCCATCCATCTCATCCTCTGTCGTCCCCTTCTCCTCTTGCCCCCAATCCCTCCCAGCATCAGGGTCTTTTCCAATGAGTCAACTCTTCACATGAGGTGGCCAAAGTACCGGAGTTTCAGCTTTAGCATCATTCCTTCCAAAGAAATCCCAGGGCTGATCTCCTTTAGAATGGACTGGTTGGATCTCCTTGCAGTCCAAGGGACTCTCAAGAGTCTTCTCCAACACCACAGTTCAAAAGCATCAATTCTTCGGCACTCAGCCTTCTTCACAGTCCAACTCTCACATCCATACATGACCACAGGAAAAACCATAGCCTTGACTTGGATACATTAAGCCAAATAAAATGTATCATTAAAATTTCACCTTTTCAAAAAATAGAAGTATAGTTGATTTACAATGTTGTGTTAGTTTCAAGTATATAGTAAAGTGATCCAGTTATACATATATATCTATATTATTTCAGATTCCTTTCCCTTATAGGTTATTATGAAAGACTGAATATGTAGTTCCCTATGTTATACAGTAGGTCCTTATTGCTGATCTATTTTATATATAGTCCCTTGTACTGCAAAGAGAACAAACCAGTTAGTCCTAAAGGAAATTGAGCCTAAATATTCATTGGAATGTCTGATGCTGAAGCTGAAGCTTCAATACTTTGGCCACTTGATGCGAAGAGCCGATTCATCGGAAAAGACCCTGATGCTGGGAAAGACTGAAGGCAAGAGGAGAAGACAAAAGGATGAGATGGTTAGATAGTATCACTGACTCAGTGGACATGTATTTGCGCAAACTCTGGGAGATAGTGAAGGCCTGGTTTGTTGCAGTCCACGGGGTCTCGAGCAGTCACACACGACTTAGTGACTGAAGAAGCACAGCAACAACAGCAAAGTGTGTGTCTATTAATCCCAAACTCCTCATTTATCCCTCCTCTCCCCCTCACTTCACCTTTGAACAAAACTTTTCCTTTTTTTTAATTAAAAAAATTTTTGACTGTGTCTGAGATTTGCAGGATCTTAGTTCTTGCACCGTTGGCAGTGACAGTACAGAGTCCTAACCACGGGAGTGCCAGGGAATTCCCTTAACAAAACTTTTAAAATGTGGCTACTAGGAAATTTAAAATGACATAACAGGTTTGAAATGCAGTTCTAATGGGCTAGACTATGAACCCAACCTGAGACTGGAGCGCACATGTTTGTTCTCTGCTTGAGTGCATAGATGTGTTGTGCACCCCTGTTAGTGGATGGAGGAGGGAGGGACCCCAGGAGCTCTCTAGAATATTAGACTTATCTTCTTCCAGTGCCTGGTAGCTTCTTTAAGACCTTGTTCTACCCAGAGTGGCCCTTCAGATGTAGTGACCTTCCAGCAACCTCAGCTGAGCACGAGTTTCTGTTTGACCTGCAAACCAAAGTTTCCTTCCTTCCCACTCCTGCTTCCATTCATTCAGCAAAAGTTTACTGATGTGTGCCAGGCACTGTTGTAGGTGCTGGGGATGCAACAGTGAGCAAACAGACACCTGTCCCCATGGAGGTTATATTCTTTTAGGGGAGGCAAAAATAAAAAAGAGGAATCTGTAGAATTACAGGAACTTGGACAGTGATGAATGTCAAGAACAAACAGAGAAAGCAGGAGGTAGATGGAAGGCATTGGGGGTGTGTATGTTTCTTATGGCTGTTTTAACAGGTACTATGACTGTAGTAGGAGAACACAATGGCACCCCACTCCAGTACTGTTGCCTGGAAAATCCCATGGATGGAGGAGCCTGGTAAGCTGCAGTCCATGGGGTTGCTAAGAGTCAGACACGACTGAGCGACTTCACTTTTACTTTCCACTTTCATGCATTGGAGAAGGAAATGGCAACCCACTCCAGTGTTCTTGCCTGGAGAATCCTATGGACGGAGAAGCCTGGTAGGCTGCAGTCCATGGGGTCGCACAGAGTCGGACACGACTGAAGCGACTTAGCAGCATCAGCAACATGACTGTAGTGGCTTAAAACAGTCCATGTTTATCATTTCATAGTTTTGGATGTCAGGAGTTTGAGTGGGTTTGTAGATCTGCATTTCTTCTGGAGGCTGAAGAGGAGAATTCATTTCCTTGGCTTGTCCAGCTTCTAAAGGCTGCCTGAGTTCCTTGGTTCCTGACCCTGCATCGCTTCAACGTCTGCTCTGTTGTCATACCTCCTTCTCTGACTCTGACTCTTCTGCCTCCTTCTTATAAGGACCCTTGTGATTCAATCGGGCCCACCTCCTCATCTCAAAATCCATAACTTAAAATTCTCTGGAGGGAAAGGTAGGAGGGAGATTCAAATGGAGGGGATATATATATATATATACTTATGGCTGATTCATGTTGTTGTACGGCAGAAACCAACACAGCATTGTAAAACCATTATCCTCCAACTAAAAATTAAAAAAACAAAACAAAACCTGCAACATTGGGAACCTCCCTTTTGGCAGATAAGGTCCCAGGCACTGCAATGTGGACATCTTTGCAGAGGGATGTCTCCCACAGGGACTGGACTTTTAGATAAGGTGGCCTGGGAAGGACTCACTGAGATGACACTTGAGTAAAGACTCGAAGGAAGGGAGAGAGGGAATCATGCAGATACCCAGGGAAAGAGGGGTCCTGGCTGAGGAAACAGCTTGTGTAAAGGTCCTGAGGTGTGTGGCTGGGGTGCTTGAAGATCAGCAGAGAAGCCAGAGAGTATGGAGCAGAGAGATCCAGGGCAGAAGAGTAGGGACTAAGGTTACAGAGGTAATATAGGGGTGGGTGTGGAGACAGATCATGGAGGGCCTTACAGATGATTTTTAAAAAGGTATTTTATACTCTGAATGAGATGGAAAGCTTTTAGAGGCTTTCTTGAAGTGTGCAATAATTAACTATAAAAAAATATAAAAGCAAATGGAAAGAGAAATGAAAAATGGGGTGTGAACATGTAAAATAGAAATAAGGAAGTAATACAATTGAAGGCTGGGGTCAGAGGTCAGAAAATACCAAAGAATCAAGACTTCAATGTATGAGGGGAAAGGGCTGATATATTTTTCAAAGAACTCAAGCATATCAATAATCCCTGTCCTGAAACTGGGTAGAAAAATAAGCAAAGAGGTATGAACAGACAACTCAAAAAAGATGAAACGCAATTAGCTAAAGTAAAGTAGAAGTGAAAGTCTCTCAGTCGCGTTTGACTCTTTGTGACTCCATGGACCATACAGTCCATGGAATTCTCCAGGCCAGAATACTGAAGAGAGTAGCCTTTCCCTTTTCTAGGGGATCTTCCCAACCCAGGGATCGAACCAGGGTCTCTGGCTTTACAGGCAGATTCTTTACCAACTGAGCCACCAAGGAAGTCCAGAAATATCGGAGTGGGTAGTCTATCCCTTCTCCAGGGGAACTTCCCAACCCAGGAATCAACCCGGGCCTCCTGCATTGCAGGTGGATTCTTTACCACCTGAGGTATCAGGGAAGCAATTAGCTAAGCATATGGGGAAATGATCAGCCTACCTAGTAATCCAAGGAATGCAAATTAAAACAACAGCTACATTTGCACCTATGAAGGATTTTAACAATGATAATGCTGTCTTTGTCCAGCATGGAATGAGGTATATAGGGAACCCTTGATACAGTAGGCATGGGGGGAGGGGTTCTGACCCTTTTGGAAAACAGTTTGATGCTAGGTATCAAAAACTTAAACATGGCATTCCCCTCAGTTCAATAAATCCACTCCTGGTAACCTAGCTCAAGGACAGTATTCTAAATCTGGATAAAGCTTTGTTTATTGCAGCCAAATGGAAGAGACAACTAAACTGTAAGCAATAGATTAAATAAACTATGAGGGTTGTTCCTTTGATATTTTTGCCAAACAATCTGAGTTAAATGCCGGTTGTGTGCCAGGCATTGTCCTAGGTGCCAGGAATACAGCTGTGAACAAAACTCCATGTCCTCATGGGACTGACTGAGAAAGAAATAAAACAAAGAGAAGATAAGAATATGTGATATGATAAGAACAAAGCAGGGTTCTGTGTGAGGAGTGGTGGGGACTGGAGGTTGAACAACTGTTCAGTTTTGCTGAGAACTGAAGGCAGTTCCCAGTACAGGAGATTTTCAGTTTTAAAACTGGGACAGCCTTGGGCAAACTGGGATGAGCTGGTCACCCTAAGAAAGGCAGCCTATTGGTGAGGCTGCCCTGTTGGTGAGGTGGTCAGGGCTTCTCTGAGGAGGCAGCATTTAAGTAAGGGCAGAATGAAGCAAGGGTGTATACTACAGGCATGATGGCAGAGTAGCTTCCCAGGCAGAGAGAACAGAATATGCAAAGGCCCTGGGGCGGGAGTGTTCCTGGGCACCTTTGAGGACTTAGCAAAGGTCAAGCTGTCTGAAGCATAGGTTTCAGAAGGGGAGGTAGGGGCTGGCTTCTGACCCCTGCCAGAAAAGAAAAATGGATTTTATTCTAAGCCCAGTGGAAGTCTTTGGAGGTTTAAACAGGCAAAGTGATATTGAAACCGTGCAACTCATATTGAAACTTGAGCCCATGTTTTAGGACTCGAACCTGGCCAAAATCCATGGTCTTCCAACTGAGATCACATACCTGGTTTCAGGACTTAATGAAGCTCAGGCTCTTCATGTCTCATTACAGAAGGAATTCAGTGGGAGACAGAGTGATAGGTAAGAAGTACATTTATTTAGAGAGAAACACAGAGAGAGTGTTGGCCCTCTTAGAAGGTGACACTGGTTGGAAAAATGGTATGGTTAGTTTTTGTGGGCTGGGTAATTTCATAGGCTTCATGGGCTTCCCTGGTAGCTCAGCCAGTAAAGAATCTGCTTGCAATGCAGGAGACCCCAGTTTGATTCTGGGCTTGGGAAGATCTGCTGAAGAAGGGGTGGGATACCCACTCCAGTATTCTGGCCTGGAGAATCCTATGGACTACATAGTCCATGGGGTCACAAAGAGTTGGATTCAACTGAGGGACTTTCACTTTTATAGGCTAATGAGTGGGAGGATTATTTCAACTATTTTAGAAAAGGGGTGGAGATTTCCATGAATTGGGCCACTGCCCATTTTTTGGTCTTTGATGATTAGCTTCAGAACAGTGTGTCAGTCAGTTCAGTTGCTCAGTCGTGTCTGACTCTTTGTGACCCCATGGACTGCAGCACGCCAGGCCTCCCTGTCCATGACCAACTCCCGGAGCTTGCTCAAACTCATGTCTATCGCGTCAGTGATGTCATCCACCCATCTCACCTCGGTCATCCCCTTCTCCTCCTGCCTTCAATATTTCCCAGCATCAGGGTCTTTTCCAATGAGTCAGTTCTTCACATTAGGTGGCCAAAGTACTGGAGCTTCAGCTTCAGCATCAGTCCTTCCAATGAACACCCAGGACTGATCTCCTTTAGGATGGACTGGTTGGATCTCCTTGCAGTCCAAGGGACTCTCAGGAGTCTTCTCCAACATCACAGTTCAAAAGCATCAATTCTTTGGTGCTCAGCTTTCTTAATAGTCCAGCTCACATCCATATATGACTATTGGAAAAACCATAGCTTTGACTAGATGGACCTTTGTCAGCAAAGTAATGTCTCTGCTTTTTAATATGCTATCTATGTTGATCATAGCTTTTCTTCCAAGGAGCAAGCATCTTCTAATTTCATGGTTTCAGTCACCATCTGCAGTGATTTTGGAGCCCCAAAAAATAAAGTCTATCACTGTTTCCATTGTTTTCCCATCTATTTCCCATGAGGTGATGGGACCAGATGCCATGATCTTCACTTTCTGAATGTTGAGTTTTAAGCCAACTTTTTCACTTTCATCAAGAGGCTCTTTAGTTCCTCTTTACTTTCTGCCATAAGGGTGGTGTCATCTGCATATCTGAGGTTATTGATATTTCTCCCTGCAATCTTGATTCCAGCTTGTGCTTCATCCAGCCCAGCATTTTGCATGATGTACTCTGCATATAAGTTAAATAAGCAGGGTGACAATATACAGCTGTGATGTACTCCTTTCTCAATTTGGAACCAGTCCATTGTTCCATTTCTGGTTCTAACTGTTGTTTATTGAGCTGCATACAGATTTCTCAGGAGGCAGGTTAGGTGGTCTGGTATTCCCATCTCTTGAAGAATTTTCCACATTTTATTGTGATCCACACAGTCAAAGGCTTTGGCGTAGTCAATAAAGCAGAAGTAGATGTTTTTCTGGAACTCTCTTGCTTTTTCAATGATCCAATGGATGTTAGCAATTTGACCTCTGGTTCCTCTGGTTTTTCTAAATCCACTTCATGAAAGTTCATAGTTCATGTACTGTTAGAGCCTGGGTTGGAGAATTTTGAGATTACTTTGACAGCGTGTGAGATGAGTGCAATTGTGTGGTAGTTTGAGCATTCTTTGGCATTGCTTTTCTTTGGGATTAGAATGAAAACTGAGCTTTTCCAGTCCTGTGGTCACTGCTGAGTTTTTCAGATTTGCTGGCATATTGAGTATAGCACTTTCACAGCATCATCTTTTAGGGTTTGAAATAGTTCAACTGGAATTCCATCACCTCCATTAGCTTTGTTCATAGTGATGCTTCCTAAGGCCCACTTGACTTCACGATCCAGGATGTCTGGCTCTAGGTGAGTGAACACACCATCATGGTTATCTGGGTCATGGAGATCTTTATTGTATAGCCCTTTTGTGTATTCTTGCTATCTCTTCTTAATATCTTCTGCTTCTGTTAGGTCCGAACAAGTTCTGTCCTTTATTGTGCCCATCTTTGCATGAAATGTTCCCTTGATATCTCTAATTTTCTTGAAGTGATCTCTAGTCTTTCCCATTCTATTGTTTTCCTCTATTTGTTTGCATTGATCACTGAGGAAGGCTTTCTTATCTCTCTTTGCCTGTCTTTGGAACTCTGCATTCAGATGGGTATATCTTTCCTTTTCTGCTTTGCCTTTCACTTCTCTTCTTTTCTCAGCTATTTGTAAGGCCTCCTCAGGGAACCATTTTGCCTTTTTGCATTTTTTTTTTCCCCTTGGGGATGGTCTTGATCACTTCCTCCTGTCCAGTGTCACAAACCTCCATCCATAGTTCTTCAGGCACTCTATCAGACCTAATCCCTTGAATCTATTTGTCACTTCTATTGTATAATCATAAGGGATTTGATTTAGGTCATACATGAATGGTCTAGTGGTTTTCCCTACTTTCTTCAATTTAAGCCTGAAATTTTCAATAAGGAGTTCATGATCTGAGCCACAGCCAGTTCCTGATCTTGTTCTTGCTGACTTTTTAGAGTGTCTCCATCTTTGGCTGCAAAGAATACAATCAATCTGATTTCAGTATTGACCATCTGGTGATGTCCACGTGTAGAGTCTTCTCTTATGTAGATGGAAGAGGGTGTTTGCTATGACCAGTGCGTTCTCTTGGCAAAACTCTGTTAGACTTTGTCCTGCTTCATTTTGTACTCCAGGGACAAATTTGCCTGTTACTCCAGGTATCTCTTGACTTCCTACTTTTGCATTCCAGTCCCCTATGATGAAAAGGGTATCTTTTTGGGTGTTAGTTGTAGAAGGTCTTATAGGTCTTCTTAGAACCATTCAGCTTCAGCTTCTTCAGCATTACTGGTCAGGACATAGAGTTGGATTACTGTGTTATTGAATGGTTTGCCTTGGAAATGGACAGATTATTCTGTCGTTTTTGAGATTGCATCCAAGTACTGCATTTTGGACTCTTTTGTTGACTATGATGGCTACTCCATTTCTTCTAAGGGATTCTTGCCAACGGTAGTAGCTATAATGGTCATCTGAATTAAATTCACCTATTCCAGTCCATTTTAGTTCACTGATTTCTAAAATGTCAGTGTTCACTCTTACTATCTTCTGTTTGACCTCCTCCAATTTACCTTGATTCATGGACCTAACATTCCAGGTTCCTATAAAATATTGTTCTTTACAGCATTGGACTTTACTTCCATCACCAGTTACATCCACAACTGGGCATTGTTTTTGCTTTGGTTCCATCCATTCATTCTTTCTGGAGTTATTTCTCCACTCTTCTCCAGTAGCATATTTGGCACCTAGGGACCTGGGAAGTTTATCTTTCAATGTCATATCTTTTTGCCTTTTCATTTTGTTCTCAAGGCAAGAATACTGAAGTGGTTTGCCATTCCCTTCTCCAGTGGACCATGTTTTTTCAGAACTCTCTACCATGACCCATCCATCTTGGGTGGCCCTACATGGCATGGCTTATAGTTTCACTGAGTTAGACAAGGCTGTGGTCCATGTGATCAGTTTGATTAGTTTTCTGTGATTGTGGTTTTCATTCTGTCTGCCCTCTGATGGATAAGGATAAGAGGCTTATGAAAGCTTTCTGGTGGGAGAGACTGACTGTGCGAAGAGTCCGTGGCTGTGTCATTTAGCTTGCTGATGTCTTATGATGGGCATGTGCTGAGGCTCAAGGTGTAGTGGAAGTCAACTTACCTGTCATCTTGGACCCATTTGGTTCTAATCAGTTTATGTCATGTCCTTGGGCTATATCATTCTTTTAAAGTTTGTGCCCAGCACCCTTACCTCCTGTTTCAATATGATTTATGAATTTGGAAAGAACACTTTGGCTGCTTCAAGAAGGGGATATTGGTGGTTGCGGCTAGGAGGCAGAATGGAATCTGGTGGACCTGATAGAAGGCTGTTGTAATCTAGGGCAACAATCTTGTTAAACTCAAGCCTGCATCAGAATCACCTGACTTCCAGTAGACCTTGAGCCTCATTACATGCTCATTGTAATGACATTGCGTTACTACATTAGCTAAATGACACACCCACCAGCTTTGTGACAGTTGCCATGACAAAAGCCAGAAAAGCCCATGCTACTGAGCTGCTGAGTCACTTCAGTCATGTCCGACTCTGTGCGACCCCATAGACGGCAGCCCACCAGGCTGCCCCGTCCCTGGGATTCTCCAGGCAAGAACACTGGAGTGGGTTGCCATTTCCTTCTCCAAAGCATGAAAGTGAAAAGTGAAAGTGAAGTCACTCAGTTGTGTCCGACCCTCAGCGACCCCATGGACTGCAGCCTTCCAGGCTCCTCCATCCATGGGATTTTCCAGGCAAGAGTACTGAAGTGGGGTGCCATGGACTAAAAAGGAGTGTTGCATCAGTTCAAGGTCCAAACCACATTCCTGTTGTTAGATAATTCAAGAATACTCCTCCCTCTTTTCAGTCCTCTCTCTTTTACCTCTACCTTCTTATATATATATAGTGTGTCCACCTGAACTGGGTTGAGAAGTTGATTTGCAAACTGAATTCCTACTTCTCCATCCTTTGGCCAATGGATAAAACTTGTGCTGTTCCAGTCTCAGCATCTATTTCATTTGGCTGTGCAAATCTGAGCAGAAAAAAGAACCTGCCTGGTGAGACAAGAACCTCCCTGGTCCCAGCCAAGGTTAGGACCCCAGCAAGGGTCCAGTTGACCAATTCAGTGACACTTTGAGTAGCAAAGAGCTAGGGGAGAGATGAAGGTGACTTGCACAAAGGTGTCTCAACGCTGAAGTTAAGGAGTCTTGTCTGGGATATGTTTTGAAGTAAAACTATCAATCCCATTTTGGTTCCCCTTTAACCTGATTACACCAAGGAGAATATCTCAATTTGGTATCAGTCTGGCCCTAACACTTTTCTGTCTTCCCTCCCTTTTAATAAAGAGAGAGCAGGCCTCACAGCATAGAGCTGTCAGCAGAGAATTCTAGTTAAAATTTGATTTTTTGGGAGATCTTCATTGTATTTATTTTTTATGATTGCCTGCAACTTCTGACAAGTGATATTGGTTTTTCATTTACAGGAGTGCTACAAAGCTTTTATTTTCAATAAATGTATTTATTTTTTTAGAAGTGACAGTTGCTATAAAATAAGTCTATGAAGTAAATAATGGCTTCCTTGGTGGCTCAGTGGTAAATCTTCCTGCCAAGCAGGAGATCTGGGTTCGATCCCTGGGTCAGGAAGATCCCCTGGAGAAGGAAATGGCAACCCACTCTAGTACTCTTGCCTGGGAAATACCATGGACAGAAGACCTGGTGGGCTACAATCTATGGGATTGCAAAGAGTTGGACACAACTGAGTGATTGAGCACATACATACACAAAATAAATAATAGTATAAATATACATATGTACACACACACACACACACACACACACCCCTATGCATGTGTATACACATACACACAAAACTTGAGATGATGGTTCTCAGTGACTGCACTTTGGGAAGTGCTGTCCTAAGTCTCCATTCCCTTTGGTTCTGCAAAGCCAGCACCTGAAATGACTGGGCCCTTCTTAAACCCACGAAGTCCCTCCGATCTCTGGTAGCCCAGTATACTTCCTCCTCTCCCTTTACCTGCTGTTCATGCCTTTATTTATTCAACCTCCGCTTACTGAGCACCTACTAGGTTCTGGGCCAAAGTCTCAACCTCCATACACAGCATCCCACTGGGAAACATTTTACAAGTGATAATGTTTCCTGGAAGGAAGCTCCCTAACAATTAACTTAGTAAATGCAGACGTAGATCTACAATAGTGTCCCTCTCTTGTGCTTGTGTATGAATGTGCTTCTTTGAGGGAGAGAGAAAGGGATGGGGTTGGAATGCTGGAAATGACACCCCCTTGTCTCCAAAGAGGATATTGCTTGTGTGAATGTGACCTGTCGTGTGTGTCCAATTGGGGAAAACAAAGGTCAGGAGCTGGTGTAAGGTGTGGGGCATCGCTGGGGATTTTATTTAATTAATTAATTAAAATTTAAAAATTTATTCTGGGTGGGTGGTTAGGAGATCTCTTTGGTCAAGTTGTGTGAGCCTTTGGGGCATAATATCTGTATTGGTTCAGAAAGCCAGATGGTATTTTCTCTTGTAACATGTAAGAATTCCTAAGATAAAGTGACACCAAATAACACGGAGCAGGTGAATGGGTTTTCACCAAATACAGAGCGTGTGTCTGAGGAAGGTCTGACCGAGGACACAGATGCCAAGACAGAATGGCAGGGACTTGGAGGACCCTGGGGGCCCTCGGGGAGAGAGACCGTTGGTCTTCCCATCTGCTGACACTTGACCAGTGAGGGCAGGATATGTGGGTGCTAATATAGAGAGATCTATTCTGGCCAGCGAAGTTAAGGAAGGATGCTCAATATGACCCACACCAAAAGTCCTAAGAACACTTCCAAGAGATAGATGCAGCTTCGAGCTATACTTCTCATGGGGCAACTCTACACAGCCTGTGCTGGAGGAGTTGCTGCCAGGATTTGTTTAGTGAATTTCACCTCAGTTCACAAGGAAATGCTTTAATGCCAATGCTTTAATTCAGTTTAAAGTCCTTATAATAATTGTATCTAAGGGTCAACTGTGATGACGGTGGACATGAAGATGCTTCATGGGCCACAGAGCCCTGGATTACTCATCCTGTTTGCTGATGCATCTCTGTGGGGTAGGCCAGGTGCCCACCCCAGACTCTCAGTTCAGAGCTCACTGTCATATCATGTGGACTGTTTCCCTGCAGACCTGGGGAGGGGCCGGTTCTCTCACAGGGCTTTGCAAAAAGAGTATCATAGATATATCTCCTCTCTCCAGTCACACGCGTTTCCTTTCTTGAGCTTAACATACTTTCCTGGTCACCATGGCAACTGTTAGGTATCCAAGTATGGGCATCCTGCCTAGCTTTGGGGTCTGAAACTCTCCCTCCTGCCCCTGGCTCACTCTTGGGTCCAGAGGGCAATATGTAGTTACTCTGGACTCACAAGTTTGAGAAAATAAGGGCCCAAAGAAAAAAGGTCTGAGTAGTGGTTCAGAGCTCTGACTTGTGGAGTGGAGTGGACCATCGTTGAATGAGCACAGGTTCAAATCCTGGCTCTGTCACTTACTAGTGTGAGAAGCAAACATCACTCTGCCAGGCAATGCACAAGGACTTTATTAGGGGAAATGCTTGCATGAGTGAAGTCAGCCTGTGATGCAAGTCTGACTGTGAGGGAGAGGAGAGAGAGAAGTTTGCCTGGAAGTGTCCATGCTGTGCAGTTTGAGGAATGCTGGGACATCCAAGTGGGCTGTCAGAGGAGCTCCTGCTTTCTAGGAATGAGCCTGTCTTGGTTTCCCTGTTCAACCCAACATTGATGGGGTGTGATGGATTTCAAATTCGCAGGTGCATTCTCAGGGTCAACACACCACTTACTCTCATAGGACAGTTGCTATGATTAGATGAGATAAGATATACAAAGCACTGCACATGAGATCTGGAATAGAGTAAGCCCTCAACATATACTCTACTATTATTATTACTCAAATTACTTTTTCAAAGTCAACAAAAAGATATTTCTTTTCCTTTTGTTCTCAAGTGTCCCTTGGGCTTGCCTGGTGACTCAGTGGTAAAGAATCCACCTGTCAATGCTGGAGACGCAGGTTTGATCCCTGGGTCAGGAATGATCCCCTGGAGAAGGAAATGGCAGCCCACTCCAGTATTTCTTGCCTTGGAAATCCCACAGAGAAGTCTGGTGGGCTACAGTCCATGGAGTTGCAAGAGTCAGATGCGACTTAGTAACTAAAACAACAACAATGATAACATTGCTTACATCAAAGGCTGCTGGTTCAGATTCCTTCTAAATGAGTGGGCCGAGTTGGTGTAAGACCTTAGGGAGCAGTGGGGACTATGGTAAACTACAGAGCCCATGCCTCATTTAAAACGTTTTGAGCAAGAACCTGATCCAGCCAAAGCAAACACATGTGTGGGCTGAATTTGGTCTATGGCCTTCCAGGTGGAAACCTCTCCCTGATGTGCACATTATTTGGAGTAATTCCTGACATTGTGCTTTTGCACAAAGCTGGGAAGTAAGTTTAATTAAAAATTTAAAGAACCAAAAATAGTTGGATTGATTTTCTCCCCCCTCATGACTAATTCATGGTGTGTTTGACCAAACAGAGAGATCTGATAGGTTGATTTTTGGTTTTGTACATAGATTTGCATTAGCTCATATGAGAGGTTTAGGATGTGGATGTGGGGAGCTGAAAGATATGAGCTGGGAATGTGGTCCCTCCACTTTCCAGCTATGAGAACTTGGGCAAGTTATGTGACCTCTCTGTAACCTAGTCTCCTCTTCTGTACCTTTATCAGTGGGGCTAATAATGGTACTCCGCTCATGTAGTTCTGTGAGGATTTAATACCTGGAAAGAGCTTAGAACAGGGCCAGGAATATGGTAAGGCTGGATAAGTATTGATGTTATTCTGGGGTTGGTTGAGGGACAGAAAACATGGCTTTTATTCATCCCTTTATTTCACATAAGCCTAAAACTTAAAGATTGGTGTAACACCCAAGTAGGAACGAGTTTCTCTTACCCCAGTGATATAATCATATATAATAATGCCACTTACATAAGCTTCCTTACCTCCTTGTTAAATCCACCCACACTCTGCTCCACTTCATGCTGTTAAAGAATTTTCTCTCCCAGGGGGAAAAAGATACCCAACTTTATACTAATTATCACTTTAAAACAGGGACCCATGGGGGTTGCTGGGAAAGGTGGATTTGGCAGTGCTCTTGATTTAGGGGCGGAGAAGGCAATGGCACCCCACTCCAGTACTCTTGCCTGGAAAATCCCATGGATGGAGGAGCCTGGTGGGCTGCAGTCCATGGGGTCGCTAAGAGTCAGACACGACTGAGCGACTTCACTTTGACTTTTCACTTACATGCATTGGAGAAGGAAATGGCAACCCACTCCAGTGTTCTTGCCTAGAGAATCCGAGGGGCGGGGGAGCCTGGTGGGCTGCCATCTCTGGGGTCACACACAGTCGGACACGACTGAGGTGACTTAGCAGCAGCAGCAACATACTATATGCGAAGGCAATGGCACCCCACTCCAGTACTCTTGCCTGGAAAATCCCATGGATGGAGGAGCCTGGTGGGCTGCAGTCCATGGGGTCGCTAAGAGTCAGACACGACTGAGCGACTTCCCTTTCCCTTGATTTAGGGGAGTAAAGTCTTTAGTCTGGAAGCAGTGAGTCAGGCCTGGAGACCTCAGAGGGACCAGTGGAATCATGGAGCCCGAGGCAAACCATGACCTTCCCTAAATCAGGCAGGCTCAATCTATGCCTTAGCAAGAGTGTCCAGGAGCCAGCTTCTGCAAACAAATGTGATCTGTGTTTCCTCTCTTCCTTTTCTTGAATCTGAAACATGTTCTACATGCTCATTACAGAAAACAGAAAATGTGGGGGAACAAAATAGAAGTATAGCAGTCAGGACTTGTTCAGCTGTAAGAATCAGACGTCAGGATGTTCTAGGCATGAATCAGGCATGTCCAAAGCTCAAAAGCTGATGGGATACCACCTTGTGCTCTCTCTTTCTCTCTCTCCATTTCTCTAATAAGCTTTCCCCAGATGTGAGAAAGGTGGACCTTATTAATCCCACATTAATCCCTGTCAATTGAACAATCTACTAGAAAGAAATCTACTACTTTTCTCAGAGCTCAGGTCAAAAAGTCTCAGAGAGGAACTTGATTGGTTGGGTGTGTATCACATGTACGTTCTTGAGCCAATCCCTGTGGCTACGAATGATGGGCTCTGATTGGTCAGGTTAGTGAACCAATGGCTAGGGAAGGTGGAATCAAGGCATATATGACTTGAAATATAAGAAACAGTTTACCAGAGGAAGGAGGAGTTCTGTTCCAGAAGAAAGAGAAGAGGATGAACTGATGAAAATGATGGGTGTCACTATAAGAAGCAAATCTTCCCACCAATTTCCAATACTCCCCCCTCCCAGAAATAATGACTTCTGTACTTCTTTGTGAGGCTCCTCCCAGAAGTCCCCTCTATCTCCCTTATGTGTCTATATTTATAAGCATTTATTAGACATATAGAACATTGGAATATCCTACACAGATTATGTAAGCTGATTTTGACTACTTTGTTCAAAGATATCAGTTAGAGGGCTTCCCTGATGGCTCAGTGGTAAAGAATCTGCCTGCCGGTACAGGAGACACGGGTTTGATTCCCGATCCGGGGAGATCCCACTTGCCAGAGAGCAACTAAGCCCATGCACCACAACTGTTGAGCCTGTGCTCTAGAGCCGGGGAACCGCAACTCATGAGCCCACAGGCCACAACTACCGAAGCCAGTGCGCTGTAGAATCCATGCTCTGCAACAAGAGAAGCCACTGCAGTGAGAAGCCCACTCATTGCAAGGAAGAGTAGGCCTTGCTTGCCACAGCTGGAGAAAAGCCCACGCAGCAACAAAGACTCAGCACAACCAAAAATAAATAATAAATAAAATTATTTAAAAAATCAATTTGATATCTCAAAACGTGAGTGATCTATTTCCTTGGTAGGAAAATTACAGAGTACAGATAAACAGAAATGAAATTAAAAAAAATTTTTTTTAATTTGGCTGTGCCAAGTCTTCATTGCCTTGTGTAGGACCTTTAGTTATGGTATGTGGGCTTTTAGTCGCTGCATGTGGGATTGAGTTTCCTGATTCAGGGATGGAACCCAGGCCCCCTGCATTGGCAAGCAGATTCTTAACCACTGGATCATAAGGGAAGTCCCCAAAATGAAATAGAACTTAACACTGGATGGAGCTGACAGTAAGACTTTTAAGGAGGCAAGTTAAAGACAGGACTGAAATGAAAAAAATTTGTTAGATCTCCTCTTATGACAGCCCATAGTCCTTCTTGCACTGCTGTACACATTTATAATTATTGATTATCTTTGCAGTGTCTTCTATAAATTTATTTTATATTGAAACGTTTCAGGTACAAAAATCCTCTGTAAAGTCTAATATAGTGAACTACCACTTACCCATCACTCAGAAGGCAATGGCACCGCACTCTGGTACTCTTGCCTGGAAAATCCCATGGATGGAGGAGCCTGGTAGGCTGCAGTCCATGGGGTCGTGAAGAGTCGGACACAACTGAGCGACTTGGCTTTCACTTTTCACTTTCATGCACTGGAGAAGGAAATGGCAACTCACTCCAGTGTTCTTGCCTGGAGAATCCCAGGGACGGGGGAGCCTGGTGGGCTGCCGTCTATGGGGTCGCACAGAGTCGGACACGACTGAAGTGACTTAGCAGCAGCAGCAGCAGCTTAAGAAACAGCATAACACGTGCAATCTAATCCCACTGGAACACATCTTAATCTTGTCCTTCCTCTCGCCCTTCTTTCCAGTGGTGACCTCAAGCCTCCAGTTGTATTTTTATTCCACGTATATTTTAATACTTTCATTGCATATTTCTTATCTATCATCAATATGCAGTATTGGGTTGTGTATTTTAAAATTTTCAATAGAATCCTGCTATATTAAATACGTATCATTCCATGACTTGCTTTTTAAAATTATTATGATTTTTTAATTTATCAAAGTTGTGTTTCACTCAGTTTCTTTAGTGTTAATTTGTTACTGATAGCATTTCACCATACAACCCTATCATGCTTTATTTATCCATTCTCCCATAAACAGACATTGATGTTGTTTTTATTTTACTGCTATTATGAACAGTGCTGCAGTAAACATTAATGTACATTTCTCCCTGTGAAAAGCCAATGGAGCTTTGTACTCAGGCTTAGGGTACAAACCTAGGAATGGAATGATAAGGGCTATACATCTTCAACTTTACTAGATTTCACCCAATTGCTCTGCAGAGCAGTTGTAACAATTCCCACTCTTCCAGCAGTACACAAGAGATCCCGTTTCTCCAACATTTGGTTTTGTTCGACTTTCCATCTTTACCTGGATGAAATGCACGTCTTCCACATGGAATGTTAACTCCTAGAGAGTCGGGATCATATGTTGCATTTGCCATGGTTTCTCTGGCTCTTAGCCCAGCTCCTGGAACATAGTAGATCTTCAGTACTTTTTGACTGACTGAGCAACACAGTTTTCTGGTTCCTCTCATGTCAAATCCTTTTGCACGTTGCTGGAGAAGATGCCCGTTCTCCAGAGAGTCTTACTTCTGCCTCATTCTTCTAATTTGAAAATCAGAACTCTCTCAGGAGCTTAATGGAGAGGACAGTTTTTGGCTGCCCTATTTGGTTTCATTACAGCAGCAGTTCTCAAAACTTACCTATTTAAGTTTTGTTCCTTATGCATCAGAATCACCTGCTGCTGCTGCTGCTGCTAAGTCGCTTCAGTCGTGTCAGACTCTGTGCGACCCCATAGACGCAGCCCATCAGGCTCCCCCATCCCTGGGATTCTCCAGGCAAGAACACTGGAGTGGGTTGCCATTTCCTTCTCCAATGTATGAAAGTGAAAAGTGAAAGTGAAGTCGCTCAGTCGCAGAATCATCTGGAAGATGTTAAAACTCGATCACTGGACCCCACCTCCAGATTTTCTCATTCAAGAGATCTAAGGTGGGTCCAAGAGATTAAATTTCTAACAAGTTCCTAGGTGTTACTGATGCTGCTGGCCTGGGACGCACACTTTGAGAACCACTATATTTGAGAAACACGTGATCCAGACATTTTGGATATGTTCTGTATAGAATGTTATTAAAGGGACAACTGCAAAACTTGAAAAGTCATTCCCAAAGTGGACAGTGGAAGGAAAAAATAGTTACATCTAACTCCATTTGGCTGGAATGTGGAAAGGAGATGCTTGAATTCTGGGTCCCTAGAACGTTCAAGAGAGACAGTGGCCCATACAGAGACAGATACAGTTCAGGAAGAATATATTGGTAAATTTTCATCTACCCAAGAATTTGCCCAAGATTTCAAGCCAGGATCTTTATCTGCTGTTACTCCTGAGACCACCCTGATCTTCTCTTTCCTCTTCTCCTTTTACTTCTCCTTGTCCTCTTTTTCCTCTTTGTGGTCTTTCATCATCATCATTAAATATTAATTTAATTCAAGTGTAGGCTTGACTGCCACTCTACCATAAGAAAGCTAGCATGTATTGAGGGCCTGCAGGATCTTTGATCTTCACTGTGGCCTGTGGGATTTTGTAACTGTGGCATGTGAACTTTTAGTTGTGGCATGTGGGATCTAGTTTGCTGACCAGGGATCGAACCTGGGCCCCATGCGTTGGGAGTGTGTAGTCTTAGCTATGGGATCACCAGGGAAGTCCTGATTACAAGTACTCGTGTCGGCACTTGCTCATCTGATCCTCCCCCAGATCTAGGAGATGGGGCCCACTATCAAATCCATTTTGTAGGCAAAGCTTAGAGATTACACAGCCAGTATATGACAGAGGTGGGCTCACACTCAGGTCTCTCCACCTCCAATGTCTTGTTCTTTTCTGCTTCTACACACTGTATTTCTGTGCTTCTCAGTTTCCTCATTCATTCATTCACCAAATATTTACTTAGCATCTACTGGGTGTTAGGCACTGTGCTGACGATGTGGGCACACAAGACAACCAAACTCCCTGCTAGTATGATGCTTACAGTATCATATTATTTTAATCTGTCAAATGAGATGATGCCATCCCTTTCTCAGAGATGCTGTAGGGATTAGGTGCCTAGGAGGTGCTCAACAAACTGTTGTTTCCTGATCTCCTTTTCCCTGGAGAGCTGGTAGTTTTCTAGTCACATATGGAGGGGAGAAACTGTTGGAGTCTGACTGTGTTTTTCCAGAATAAGGCATTGTGCTGTCGTTAAAATCCATGTCCTATTGACCTGCCTGAGCAAATGCTCATTTTCCTGCATCTCTGGGCAAGACTCAAGCTCTTACTCCCTTCTGCCGCCTCGCTCTTCCATCTCTGTCCTCATCCTAGCCAGTATCTCAGACTATATATGAATCTCAACAGACCAAAGGCAGAGGGAAATACTTTGAAAACTCTCTGTGAAATTTCCAGAGCAGAAAAATGGAGAAATATGGATTTTAGGCACCTGGTGTGATGGAGAATTGAGACAGAAGATAAGAGAAATGCATGGCTTTAGGAGGATGGGTTTGCTCAGGAAAAATAAGTAGAAAATGATGTCTATGTAGGGGATTTTCCTTCAAGTACCTGGAGTTTTTGAAGAACCTGCCTAGGAGAAATCCACACTTTAGGAATCTGGGCTGCTATTTATGTAATTTCCATCTCTAACAGCTTTGGCTTCACCTTCGATACCTGTGTGCTGGTCTTTTTATTTTTCAGGCTCAGTTTTAATGATTTCCTCCCTTCCCCGCCCACCACCACCACCCCCTCACCCAGGAAGAGGCTTTAACTCTGCAACAGTGTCAATGCACTTAAGCCAAATTGGAGATCTCTCTCATGACAGACAAGACAGTTCAGAAGGGAAAGGTCACAGAAACATTGTACGTTTCTTTCCATAGACACCTGGATTCCATAATTGAACAGATGTAACTGGCATTTGGACTTTTCCATCCAGAGCCCCTGTGGTGGATTAAATCATCCATTTTTGTTCCTCATCAACCTTGTGACCTGGCCAAAGTACCTGATCTATCAGAGCCTCATTTTTTTTTTTTTAGCTATGGAGAGATGACTATGGAAAATACATACATTCTCTGCAGTAGTTTTAGTGGGGAGGATTAAATGAGATACAATTTAGAAATTCTTAGCATGGTATGTGGAGCATATTTCCATTCTGTAAATAAGAGCAAAAAATTTTCCTACTATTAAAACTCTCTGTGAAAGGATCTGTAGCTCACACAGCAGTGTAGGGCAAGTGGAATTTTCTAGACTTGGCTCCAGTTCCTTGTCCTGCCATCTCTGAGACTTTGGGAAAGTTAGTCCCCTCTCTGAGACTCCATTACCTCTGAATTTAGCAGAGAGAGAAAACTAGGGGAGGGGGGTTGAAGAATTTTTAAAGCCCAAAGACATAGTAAATAATAACCTATATTGTGAATGTGAAGTGAAAGTCACTCAGTTGTGTCTGACTCTTTGTGATCCAATGAACTATAGCCCACCAGGCTCCTCTGTCCATGGAATTCTCCAGGCAGGATTACTGGAGTGGGTGGCCATTCCTTTCTCCAGGGGATCTTCCTTACCCAGGGATTAAACCCAGGTATCCCGCATTGCAGGCGGATTCTTTGCTGTCTGAGCCACAAGGTATCCCCCATGCACTATATAATATATACTATTTTATATATTTATACACACTGTGTACCAGACTAATACACAGGAAGCTGTGCTACACTATATGTGGCACACTGTGTAGTGTGTGCATACTATATACACACTGTGCCTGTGTGTGTGCTCAGCCACTCAGCCGTGTGCCACTCTCTGTGACCCCAGGGACTGCAGCCCGCCCGGCGCCTTTGTCCCTGGGGTTCTCCAGGCAAGAACACTGGAGTGGGTTTCTACGCCATTCTCCAGGAGATCTTCACACAGGGATCGGACCCACATCTCTTTCATCTCCTGCATCGGCAGGTGGCTCTTTACCATTAGTGCCACCTGGGAAGCCCATATATACAAAGTATATTTACATAACTATAATTTATATAAGTATGGAATTTATATAACTATAATTTATAAGTATTATAATACTATAATATATAAAATATATGCTATAGTATGTTGAATTGTTTGTCATATAACACAAGAAATATATTGTAGTATACTAGGTATTATATGTTATATAATGTTTAATTATATAGCATATAAACACTGTAATACATGAAACATGCTCCGTTTATCACATATACTATATAACATGAATATCACATATATCAAATATATAGTGTTTGTATTGTATAACATATAATATGTACTGCATATAATATAATATTATATAATGTATATGATATATATATATCATACCATATATACTATACAATAATAGAGGCTGTATACTATATTGAGTGTAATATATTATGCTAGTATAGTATATAATGTGCTGTATATTATATGTAAATAGTATACATACTATGCTACTGTGACAATATTATATGTTGTGTATATAACCATCTTTCATTTATATTATATAATATATATGTTATATATTGTATCCATTATATATACTATGCCCTATGTCATATGTTAGCATATAATAGTATAGTAGAAATGAAAGTTTCTATAAATAGAAAAGTCATGATTATTAAGAGATGCTGTTATTCACACAGATGTAAATGACTGATAAGGTTTAAAATATGACCCAGACTTATTTTACATTTTGCCATTTTCCCTTGAAATATTTCTCTGTGTCCTTACTGCTCCGTGAACAGCGCCATCCGTCCCCAGGGCCCTTGAAAGGTGCCAGGAATCCCTGTTGTTCCTCTTCCCCTTCCTCCTGCTCCACCTCCTGCCATCCAACCCTTTGGTTCCGTGGGTTCTCTTTGGTTCTTTTCATCCTGCAAAGCGCAGCCCAGACCCACCCAGCGCTCACACCCCCATCACGGCCTGCCTGGGCGGCTATCGTAGCCCCTGAGCCCTTCTCCCCACTCCCTTGCCTCTTCATCATCACCCTTCACCCAGTAGCCTGAGTGATCTTTCAGGGAGTAAATAAAATACTTCTCTGCTGAAAACCCTTCTTTGGCTTTTCTATCACATTTAGGGTAAAATCCAAACTCTTTACTGTGGCCTAGGAGGCCCTGTAGGGACTGGCTCCTGACATTTGACTTTGGTGTTACTCTCCTCCCCTGACCTGCTTTGCTCACTCTGCTCCTACACCCTGGGGGCCATTCAGCTCTCAGATATACTGTGCTGGATTCCACTTTGGGCCCTTAGCTCTTGCTGTTCCCATTACCTGGGATGCTCCCCGCTGAAACATGGTCCTCTCCCTTACTTCATTCAGGATTCTGCTCAGATGTCACTTTATCAGGCAGGACTTTATTGACCTCCCTATAGTATACCACACCTGCCCTCTTACCACATGCTATGTGAGTGTACATATAAGACACTGCATATAAAATCTATGTATATTATCTACTTATATAATCTGAATCCTACCTTCTCCAAATGAGAGAAAGGACCTAGATCTTTTAGAACAGTATGTAATTAGTAGCCATGATTAATAATGGTCATAATTAATTACTATTAATTTCCTTATTATGACACTGCTGTGTGAATGCTTTCTATGGCTGAGTAGCATTCCATTGTATATATA
The DNA here is from genome assembly GCF_055505025.1 of Bos grunniens. Lineage (NCBI taxonomy): Eukaryota > Metazoa > Chordata > Mammalia > Artiodactyla > Bovidae > Bos > Bos grunniens. The sequence goes on from NC_141189.1 coordinate 26,435,779, forward strand.
TACCACATCTTCTTTTTCTTTTTTTTGGCCATGTGCATGTGGGATCTTAGTTCCCTGGTGGGATCTTAGTTCCCTGATGAGACGTTGAACCCGGGCCCTCAGCAGTGAGAGTACAGGGTCCTAACCACTGGACCACCAGGGAATTTCCACTGCATAAGATTTTAAAGGGTTTAGATAGCAGGAAATTATACAGCTACAGTTTAAGGAGGATTACTATGTACCAGGCATGTACTGAGGTTCATTTATTTATTTTTAATTCCATCTCACTTAACCCTTCGTTGTTCAGTTGCTAAGTCATGTTTGACTTTGTAACCTCGTGGACTGCAGTATGTCAGGCTCCTCTGTCCTCTACTATCTCCCGGAGTTTGCTCAAACTCATGTCGATTGAGTTGGTGATGCTATCTAACCACCTCAACCTCTGACGCTACCTTCTCCTTTTGCCTTCAGTCTTTCCCAGCATCAGGGTCTTTTCCAGTGAGTTGGCTCTTTGCATCAGGTGGCCAAAATATTGGAGCTTCAGCTGCAGCATTAGTCCTTCCAATGAATATTCAGAGTTGATTGCCTTTAGGATTGACTGGTTTGATCTCCTTGCTGTCCGAGAGACTCTCAAGAGTCTTCTCCAGCACCACAATTTGAAAGCATCAATTCTTCAGCACTCAGCCTTCTTTATGATCCAACTCTCACACCTGTACATGACTACTGGAAAAACCACAGCTTTGACTATGTGGACCTTTGTCAGCAAAGTGATGTGTCTGCTTTTGAATATGGATGTCAAGCATCTTTCAGTTTCATGGCTACAGTCACTGTCTGCATTGATTTTGGAGCCCAAGAAAATAAAATGTCACTTCTCCCACTTTTTCTCCTTTTATTTGCCATGAATTGATGGGACCAGATGCCTTGATCTTAGTTTTTTTTTTTTTTAAGTTAACTTTCAAACCAGCTTTTTCACTGTCCTCTTTCACTCTCACCAAGAGGTTCTTTAGTTTCTCTTCACTTTCTGCCATCAGCGTCATATCATCTGTGTATCTGAGGTTGTTGATATTTCTCCCAGTAATCTTGATTCCAGCTTGTGATTCATCCAGCCTGGCATTTCAAATGATGTACTCTGCACAGAAGTTAAATAAACAGGATGACAATGTATAGCCTTGATATACTCCTTTTCCAATTTTGAACCAGTCGGTTGTTCCATGCTTGGTTCTAATTGTTTGTTTCTTGGGCCACATACAGTTTTCTCAGAAAACAGGTCAGGTGGTCTGATATTTCCATCTCTTTAAGAATTTTCCATAGTTTGTTGTGATACACACAGTCAAAGGCTTTAGCATAGTCAATGAAGCAGAAGTAGATGTTTTTCTGGAACTCTCTTGCTTTCTCTATGATCCAACGAATGTTGGCAATTTGATCTCTGGTTCCTCTGCCTTTTCTATATCCATCTTGTACATCTGGAAGTTCTGGGTTCACGAAGTGTTGAAGCCTAGCTTGAAGGATTTTGAGCATAACTTTGCTAGCATTTCCTGGAGAAGGAAATGGCAACCCACTCCAGTATTCTGGCCTGGAAAATCCCATGGATGGGGGAACCTGGTAGGCTACAGTCCATGGGGTCGCAAAGAGTTGGATACAACTGAGTGACTTCACTTTCTTTCTTTTCTTTGCTAGCATTTGAAATAAGTGCAGTTGTGCAGCAGTTTGAACATTCTTTGGTATTGCCCTTCTTAACCCTTGCCTTTACCATCACAGCAATACCCTGAAATTTGTGCTATTTCAGGAGCGAATGTGAGCTCAGAATCAATTTTATTAATATTGGTAATAACAGTAATAAAAGTTATTAAATGATTGAATGAAGGTACATGTGGCCTGTTCTGAAGCTGTTTTGCATTGTATTAGAAGACAAAGCCTTCAGCTCCAAGGGTTAATTGAATGGTGGAAAGTTAGGTAGTTTGGAAGGGGAGATGGCCAGTTACCTCCCAGAGGAATCCTTATCCAGGGTCAACTTTGAAAGCACAAAGATTTATTTATTAGGGAAGGCAGCCTTTCTTCACTGCCACTGCCTATGAATCCACGGCCAAGGAATCTGAGAAATGGCTCCCCTAATCCTTTGGTGCCATCTGTTTGTGCTGGATGGCAAGCATTCCTGGCAAACAGGGGCTGTGCCTTTCACTGAGTCAGTGATAAACCTTGAGCCAAATCGAAGTTACCAGCCTTGTGTTCTGTCGTCTGAGACCTTTTGACTCTGTGAGGTGCGCTAACACTCACATGTCCTTTAATTTATGACTTTTATTGAGTCTTTTGTGAAGTCGTAAATTGAACAACCCTCCAGCTGGTTTGAGCCCTCATCAGGAAGCTGTCATCGAAGTGAATCACCTTCTCGGTGGCTGCTCCTTTGCTCAAGTTCATTGCAAAGGCTGGGATGTTTTCTGCAACTTGCTTATAGAATCTGTCAGCTTCAGGCAGCCCAGACCTGCTAAGTCAAGTTTTTTTTCTTTTTTTTTTAATTAAAAAATGTAAAATAAAAAGTGGAGACAAAATGCTTGTATTTGCTCAGAGGCTCTTGCATCTTAGTACAGCATTCTGGAAAAGCCTTAGTTTCTGAAGCTGTGAAGCAGGTGAAGTTAACATATTGTAATTTCTGGCCTAGAAATATTCTGAATAATTCCTGCACCAGAGATTTGGCGATAAGACAGAGACTGACATATTCCCAAGGGTATCTGTGAACTGGCAACTTAAATACAAACAGAAGTTGGACCTTGGTCTTGGTATGGGCTTGTGTGGGAGTTATTTCCCTGTAAAAGCATAGGAGTACTGGAGAATTCATAACTACTCCTCAGACACCTGTCATGCTCTGTGCTGGGGTACAAGATGCATTATCTCACTGACCCCTCAACATCCCTCTCTTTGGTCCCCACTTTACAAATAGTGAAGTTTAAGCTCACAGAGGTTGTGTCACTATAATTCACTCGAGGTCACACGGATAGTAAGTGCAGTGAAGGTTTGAATCCAGATCCTCTTTCATTTTATCACAATTCACTCATTTCAATTTATATTGCAATGATTTTTAGTAAATTTAAAACACTGTGCAACCATCTCTATAATCCATCACCCGCTCCCACAATCCTCTGTGCTCATTTGAATTCAATCTCCACTACCATCTTTAGCTCCAGGCAACACACTAATTTACTGTATATCTCTATAAATGTATTTTTTTCTGGTCCTTTCATGTAAATGGAATCATAAATATATGGTCTTTTTCTCTGGCTTCTTTTATTTAGCCAAAGGTATGTCTATGTTGTTGTGTGTATTAGTAGTTCATTCATTTTTATTACTGAAGAGTATTCCATTGTATGGGTATATCACATTTTGTTTATTCATTTACCAATTGATAGGCATTTGGACTATTTTCGTTTCCTGGGCATTATTCATGTGTCTTTATATGGAGGTTTTTATTTCTCTTGGGCAGATTCCTAGAAGTGGAATTGCTGGGTCTAATGGTAAGTTTACATCTACCTTTATTAAAAAAAAAAAAAAAACTACCTAACTGTTTTTAAAGTGGCTTTTTCGTTTTGCATTGAGCTCGAATGCATTGAGCATTCGTCAGGTCCTTGAGGGTCTAACTCTTGACCACTCCTATGTATTATGTCTCACATTGCTCCATTTCACTGTTAATCAGTTAATTTCAATAACCACTGCCTGATGTCTGTCTGCGCTGGTTCTGGCACCAGATGGTAGGAAAAGGGAGATGAAAGAGATATAGTTTGTTACCCACTTGCTGTGGTCCGTTCGATTGTTCATCACAGTTCTTCTGCCATATGACTTTGCAGTGTAATAGATGATCGGAGTGGATTCCCCACTCAGGATGTCGGGTGTTGGGAAAAGCAGTCTCTGGGCACAGTCTTTTGACCCTTACTTGGCCATATAAGAATGGGTTTGAGCTTGGTATAGTCCGTTACCTGGGAGACAAAGAGCTCTCACAGCCTGTAGTGAGTTTATGGCCTTGGGAAGGACTGTCTCTCTGTTCCGGCTTGATGTGTATAATGTTGTTCTGCTTAAGTGCGTGCATCAGTGGCCCTCGTGCATGCCCCAGCTCCCTGTATTTCAGGCCCCAGGAGGAAGAGTTGAGTCCTTGTGCTGCAGCATGACATAGGGTATGTGCTTCATCAGCTATGGATCCCCTGATCCTGGCCAGCTGGCACATTGCATGGGGCTGCCTCTTGTGAACACTCCCTCTCCTCTCTTGCTCCAAGTCACTGCTGAGTCACTTGAATCTGGTATGCTTGTGGTCTGTTTTCAGTGACATTGAATCATGCATGGTCTCTTCCTTGTGTGACCCTCTTCTGCTTTTTAACTTTGGCTGTCATCAGGTTATATAGTCTGTCCTGTGGCACACCTGTTCTGGTCCTGTTCTGACCACCCAGAGAATGGTGAAATATTGGGTGAAACAATGGGACATTAGCAGATATGATGCAAACTGATTCCCCAAATGTGTTTGTGTACTTGGTTCACCTCCTTGCAATGTTATTGTCCGTTATAAAAAAGCATTTTCTGGGTAGCTGATGCTCCTTCAGCTCCTCCTCCACACAAGCACATGCGGAGTGGATCTGAACCTAACTCGCAGCTTAGAGTTAAGTGCAGTTCCCCTGCCTCTCCTGCTACTGAAGAGATAGAATAAAGGTGGTGAGGCGTGCTGTTTCCTTTGCTGGCACCAGGTGTCACTGTCGACCTGAGACAGCTTGGTTGCTGTTAGTCGCTCAGTCGTGTCTGACTTTTTGCGGACCCTATGAACTGTAGACCACCAGGCTCCTCTGTCCATGGAATTCTCCAGGCAAGAACACTGGAGTGGTTAGCTATTCCCTTCTCCAGGGGATGTTCCTGGCCCAGGGATTGAACCTGGGTCTCCTGCATTGCAGGCAGCTTCTTTACCATCTGAGCCAACACTTTCCCTTCTGTAACTGGCTCTGTAGTGCTGCTGCTGGGAATTTGCAAACTACATTTCCTATGTTCCTCTGCCACCTGACTTCCTATTAGGGTGCACTGGATGGAGATCAGAAGGTGGGAAAGGAGGGAGATTTCTGTCGCTGTAGCAACAGCACAAGTGGAGTGATTCCAGACTCCAGCATTCCAGGTGGAGGCAGCCCCTTCTGTGTGGTGTTAGCCCTGGTGGAGGCGGCCTCTCTTTGATAAATAGAGAAGTGACTGCAGTGGCATCACCTAGGTGATTCAATGCATAGTGATAGGTGCAGATTCGTGGGTTCAACCTCGGGGCATCAGCACCTTCTAATATCAGGTTATCACCTCTTCTTCTTTTTGCTTCTCAGACCCTCTTTTCCAATTGATCTTCCACCTATCTCAAAACACTTATAATCAATTATTTGTTTGCAATACCTGGAGTGGTGCCTGCTTTGCTGACACTATTGTTTTCTGAAACATGAGCAGAGGAAAGCATTGATTGTGGGGGTGGTTGGAGGCAGGGAATGATGAGAAATGGTCCACTTCTGTGTGGGAGAAAAACATTGGCTAACCCTAATCCTACAGGCCTAGGAAATCTTCCAAATTATATTATTAATTCTTCTTCTTCTTCTTCTTTTTTTTTTAGTATCATGCTGTATTGAACATAGCTAGTCAATGATTGGATGTCAGGTAATCAAGGCTAAGACTTCTTGGGACTTTTGACTTCTCATTTATCCTGGAGGTAATGTGAAATGAACCAATGACACGCTGAGTAAGTCTAATTGAGTGTTTTTTCCAGGAATTCTGCTTCTTTTTGTCCTACACTGGCCCTCTACATGAAGGTAGTGGATCTAGAAGGAAGGCAAGACAAGTGCGAACCCACACTGCCCACAGTATAGGGGGCGACCTTCCTACCCAGTGCCCTTAGCCTCCCAGCTTTGCCCCAGCTTACCTGTTTCTCAGAATCTGCAAGGATCCTTTTATTGAAGCTCATTGGGATCAAGAGCTTTATAGACGATGTCGAGGAGTGAGCAAAAGGCAGTCTGGCACAGTTGGGAAGACGTCTCCTGGGGGTCTGCATCAGCCCCCAGGTCTCTGTTGATTACTCTAAGCAAAGCTCTTCAGTTTCTCTGCGGGGCACTTCTTTCTACGTGAGTATAATCAGGTTAGACAGGTGGTGGAGGAAATAGGGCTGAACAACAGGTTTTCTGTTCAAGTTAGTTCAGATCAGCAAGAAGCCCTAAATCTGGGTTTTTTCAACCTCACTTGGAGAGAAGGAAAGTTTGGTTACCCTGCTGAGGAGAAAAATAGGCCATTATTGCCCAAAGAAGGCACCTGCCCTAGATTTGGGAGATAAATGATGTCCTGGCTGGTTTCTGGGTCTCAGTGGGTTGGACTGTTGACATCATCTCACTCCTGTGTACCTAAGAAAGATATGAAAGTGTAGGTGGAGTCTTCATGGAACCAGAGCTCAGGATCTGATATCTGAAGCTTCTAGCCTTGTGTCAGCTTTCCTACTTTCCCTAACTCTCCACTAGACAAACCCTGTTTCTTTTAAAAATCTTTTAAAGTTAAAAAAAAAACTTTAAATTTCATATTAGAGTATAGCTGATTAACACTGTTTCTTTACATGCCTGTCACACTGATTTCATTTGAGTCTCACAACTTGCCTGGTCCTTATCACACTGGTTGGAAGCAGCTGTAGAAGGACCCCCTTCCTAGAACCAGCTATTCAGTGGGTAAACCCTGAAGCCATGTGCCTTTGGGCAGTCACTTCACCTCTGAGAACCTCAGTCTCTCTACCTGTATAATGGGCTGGCACTGGAGCCTGTGCTACATCCCTGGCAGGGTTGTGGAGACCATCAAAGAGGATGATATACCATAAGTGCTGGGCAAACAGTAATTCTCAGGCTGCCTGAGCTGTGCCTGCTCTTCCACACATCAGAAACCGTGGTGGCACACAGAACAGGCTGTATTATATTTTATCTGCCACCGTTCTATTTTATCTACTAATCACTTGGTTATTTTCCCCCTCATAGCTCAGGCGGTAAAGAATCTGCCTGTAATACAGGAGACCCGGTTTTGATTCCTGGGTCGGGAAGATCGAAGGGAATGATTCTCCAATCCAGTATTCTTGCCTGGAGAATTCCATGGAAATAGGAGGTTGGAGGGCTATAGCCCATGGGGTCACAAACAGTTGGACATGACTGAGCGACTAACACACGACTAACATGCACACAGTCACTTTGTTGACCCTTCAATGGCCCTTGGCCTGCTTAATGCACTGACCAAGGTCTTATATTTATTGATAAATTTTTTTTGGTTGCAGTGTCTTCAGTACTGCACATAGTCTTTCTCTAATTGTGGCGGGATAGGGCTATGCTCTAGTGTCGATACACAGGGCTTCTCATTGAGGGGGCTTGTCCCGTTATGGAGCACAGGCTGTAGGTGCATGGGCTTCAGTAGTTGTAGCACATGGGCTCAGTAGTTGGACCTTGCTGGCTCTAGGGTGCGAGGGCTTCAGTAGTTACGGCACTCAGGCTCTGCGGTTGTGGCTTGCAGGCCCTAGACTGTGCGGGCTTCAATAGTTGTGATGCATGGGCTTAGTTGTTCTGCAGCATGTGGAACCTTCCTAGACCAGGGATTGAACCCATGTTCCCTGCATCGGTAGGCAGATTCCCATCTACTGTACCACCAGGGAAGTCCGCCAAGGTATACTACACATTCATAGGAGAATTGTCTTCTATTGGGTTGGCCATAAAGTTCATTTGGCTTTTCCCATAAGATATAACAGAAAAATCTGAACGAACTTTTTTGCCAACCCAATATACTCTAAGTGCTGCTGCTGCTGCTAAGTCGCTTCAGTCGTGTCCGACTCTGTGCGACCCCATAGACGGCAGCCCACCAGGCTCCACTGTCCCTGGGATTCTCCAGGCAAGAACACTGGAGTGGGTTGCCATTTCCTTCTCCAAGGCATGAAAATGAAAAGTGAAAGTGAAGTCGCTCAGTCGTGTCTGACTCTTAGCTACCCCGTGGACTGCAGCCTACCAGGCTCCTCTGTCCATGGGATTTTCCAGGCAAGAGTACTGGAGTGGGTTGCCATTGCCTTCTCCATACTCTAAGCTATGGCTTCTCAAATATTTATGTGCACATGAATTACTGGGGATGTTGATACTATGCAGATTCTGATTCAATAGGTCTGAGGTGGGGCTGGAGAGTCTGTATTTCTCCTAAATGGCCAGGTCATATCCATGCTGCAGGTGTGATGATCACATTTTAAGTAGCAAGAATCTAGTAAATATTGTATCTTTTCTTGGTGCTTTCTTGATGTTTTGTTCCACTTGTATCTACTTGTTTCAAGTTTAACTCCACCTCCTAAAGTTTTGCTGGCCCATTCAGCTCAACAGAAATCAGACAGAACTTACTGTAACAGCAAGTAGTCCAGCTGTAGGAAAAAAGGAATGAAGTTTGCACAAGGACCAAAACTTGGCAGTGCATTGTGAAGGGCTTGTAGCACACCATTGGTGTCAACGTGACACAACAAGAGTGAAAACTGTCACACTGCTCAGGCCAGAGGTGGCCATTTCCCCTTCATGAGCAAAACTGTGAGAACTTGCTCATTTTTGCCTTCTCATATGGCGCTGACCCCCTCCCCACCAATAAACATTTGATGAGCTAAAAGTGTCTTCAGTGAGTAGGAAATTAATCAATCCCTTCCCCCCAACTGGAAAAATTTCCCAGGTGCAGCTAGTGGTAAAGAACCCACCTGCCAATGAAGGAGACATAAGAGAGGCAGATTTAATCCCTGGGTTGGGAAGATCCCCTGGAGTAGGAAATTGCAACCCACTTCAGTATTTTTGCCTGGAGAATCCCATGGACAGAAGAGCCTGGTGGGCTACTGTCCATTGGGTCTCAAAGAGTTGTACACAACTGTAAGCGACTCAGCATGCATGCCTCATTCATTGGAAGGCTGTCTATTGCTCCAAACTTCGGAAAATGGATTATAGCTTTTCCTTTTCCTCCCCTTCGCTGTTTTCTTTCCACATATAGCTGAACTTGTCAGCCAACACTGAAACTCCGCCCATCTGTAAGGTCAGATTTCTAAGGGCAGGGCCGGGAGAGGAGCCTCAGTCTCTCTGGCAGTTGGTGTCTCCTGGAATAGCCATGATGATAACTTTTAGTCTCGATGCTCATATTGAAATCCAAATCTGTTGTTCATTTAGAGATGATGAGTGGTCCCCATCAGGTTGGTACCCTTGTATCTCTTTCTCCCCATTCACCCCACAGCAATTGTGCTTCATGATGACCAGATCCTATAGACATGAATGAGTTTAGTATCCAAGTGTTAGGTCACTAAAAAACTCGTGCACCAAAAGACAGAAAACATTTGGTGCTTTTACATCAAGAAGCCCTGGGAAATAGAAGAACCTTCCTTCCTTTGATCCTTCTCCCACTTTCCCCCTCCCTCCCTCCCTTCCATCATTCTTTTCATTCACATCTACCATTTTGCATAACACTCATATGTTGGAGATTAGAAAATAACAAGAAGGAGGAAGGGGAAAAGGATTCAAAAAAAGGAAAGTGGGAGGTAAACAAATATTGTAATTTTGGAGTTGTGATTATCAAGATTTCAGCCTTTAATTTCACTCCACACAAAACAAGCAAGTAAATAAAGAAACCCTGAAGGGATGGACATAAAATGAGCAAAGTTTTAGAAGCTTTTTCTCAGGAAAAAAACAAAAAAACAAAAAAACGCTGATTTACAAGCAGGGTTATCTGTTGTGTGGATTTGGAAGGAGATAAAAATGTATCACTATCCATCTAGATATTTGTCAAAACAACTGAATTCTATGAAGTAGAAAGGATGAACCTAAGAACTAAAATTAGGGAAAGAAGTTCAATATGGGCTCTATCGTGTCAGAGTTTTTCTACAAAGACAGGGTAGCTTTCACCTGTGTAGGATAAAAGTTTTCACAAAGAAAGAAACCAACCGACCATGGAAAGGGGTGTTCATTTAATCTCTCTTAGAGCACATGACTGTCAGTTCTGGATGTGTGGGCAAACCCTCTTATGCTCACACCTGTCTCAGTATTCTTTAACATACTTCCTGGGTCCAGGGGCTCCTGTCTGATTTAGGGATTGAATATGGATATGAGGATGGGTTCGAATATGAGGAGAGGTTTAGAACACCTTGACTTACAGTCCCACTGTGACGGTTCACAGAAGGCAGTGATAATTCCTAAAAGGAAAAAGGGTGCTCTTATCAGAAGAATGAGGAGTGGATGCTGGTCAGCTGAAAACAAATACCTCTTGTTCTTGGAGGATGATCCTTGATTCCAGCACTGAATTTGGCATCTGTTGATGTCACAGCTGCCAGATAACTTTTGGTCTGACTTTCCATGCCATGTTTGCTGAAAGTGCATTTGCTCTACTGAAGAATGACATCCAAGGAGGAAGGAGCACTCTTAATACTCAGATCTTGGTTTCTAAATAGCATTGTCCACTAAAAGTTACCAGGGCTCCCTGGAGAAATGGCTGATTCCAGGGCTGGGACAGGAAAATTACAAAGTATGTACCTCAAACATCTTTCTTTTTTCTTTTTAATCAGAAAATATGGAGTGCCTCAGAAGAATGGAAACATATCTCAATGAAAGAGAAATTAGCCTGAAAGGGCTCCCACTGGCTAAATTCAGGATAATTTGAACATCTAAATTAAAAATGATAGAGGCTTACCTGGTGGCTCAGTGGTAAAGAATCTGCCTGCCAAGGAAGGCGACATGGGTTCGATTCCTGGTTCAGGGAGATCCCACATGCCAGGAGCAACTAAGCCCATGTACCACAACTACTGAGCCTGCGCTCTAGAGCCTGGGGGCCACAACTACTGAAGCCACATACTCTAGAGCCGATGCTCCGCAACAAGAGTTGCCACGGCAATGAGAAGCCCATACATCACAATGAGAGAGCAGCCCCTGCTTGCTGCAACTAGAGAAAAGCCCACGCAGCAACAAAGACACAGCATAACAAAAACAAAAGAAATAAACAATTATTACAGGATTAAAGGAGAGCCCATGAGTCCATACTGATATTAAGATAGAAAAAAGACAGGGAGAAGAGAAAGTGCTGAAGAATGTCAACTAATAACGATAGAAGGAAGGTTAGACTTAGAAGCTCACATTTTGTAACCACAGTGAAATACTCAGTTCATGAAAGAATCAACAGGCTAGGCTGAAACCATTAGAAGAAATATTGTTGGGAAGAGTGTGGCATAAGCCTCAAAACATCTACCTACAGATCATTTATTAATTTATGATAAAGGTACCTTTAGAATGGAGAAATGTGCAGGGACCACCTTAGCTGAGTAATCAAACCTACATCATTCACCTCCTGGGATACAGACACTGAGCTGGTCACAGCTATGCTTATGCAGAATTCTTGCCAAAAATATATCCAGGAGAAGAAAATCCAAGAAATCCAAATTGAGAGACATCGTGCAAAACAACTGAACTGAACTTTTAAAAAGTATACATGCCACAAAAGCAAACAAACATGTTTGGGAACTGTTCTAGATTAAAGAAGAATGAAAAGAAAAGACAACGAAATGTGATACGTGACCTTTGATAGGGTCCTGCACCAAAAAGAAAATAATCCAGTTTCGAAGAACATTATAGAGATAACGGGAAAATGTGGATATGAACTGATTGTTAGTTAACTGTATTTTACTGATAGTAATTCTCCAGAGTGTGGTAACTGTACTATAATTTTATAGCAGTGTTCTTGCTCTTAGGATATACATGACAAGTTTTTAGGATTGAAGTATCTGCAACTTGCTCTCAATTGGTTTAGTGCAATATAGATCTATGCATGTATATTTATTTATGTGTGTGTGAAGAGAGTGATTTTTGTTTTCTGATTTATTTATGGCTGTGCTGGGTCTTCATTGCTGTGTGCGGGCTTTCTCTAGCTGTGGAGGTTGGGGGCTACTCTGTGTGGGCTTCTCATCGTGGTGGCTGCTTTTGTTCCAGAGCACAGGTTGTAGGCGCTTGAGCTTCAGTAGTTACAACAGTCAGGCTTCAGTAGTGGTGGCATACCGGCTTAGTTGCTTTGCCCTATGTGGAATCTTCCCCGACCAGGGACTGAACCCATGTCTCCTTCATTGTGAGGCAGATTCTTTTTTTTTTTTTTTTTAATAAATTTATTTATTTTAATTGGAGGTTAATTACTTTACAATATTGTATTGGTTTTGCCATACATCAACGTGAATCCGCCACAGGTATACACGTGTTCCCTATCCCGAACCCCTCTCCCTCCTCTCTATCAGGCAGATTCGTATCCACTGTACCCCCAGCGAAGTCCAAAACAATTTTTTAAAAGTGGCAAAATGTTAACAGTCAAATCTAAATCATCGATGTGTGGTCTTTTGTTGTATCATTCTCACGACTTTTCCGTACATTCGCTATTTTAAAATATTAAAAGTCGAGGGAAAGGTGCACCTGTGTGATTCCTGTCTCAGCGAGGGCTTTGGGTTCACTTTCAGACTTCCTTGGCACCCATCTCTTCCTGTGCTAACAGCAGCACTGGTGGCTGTCGCTTTTTCAGATTTTTGTGGTAAAAGGCGTTGGCATCCTTGGTTAACGAACAAACTGTGTCCAAAGGATATGTCTTCTAGTCCATCTGGAGAGAGAAATGAACAGACCCACTGGGAAGATGTGTTCTCAAATGACTGATGGTGAATATACAGGCTCATGGCCTCCAGGACTTGCTAAAGGGAACTCCCTGAGAAAGGAAGGCTAGTCTTAGAATTGAAAGGCAATTTCTGTCAGCAAGATGGGAACTTCAGAAACCTCAAAAGAAAAAGCTGACAGATTTGACCACACTTTAATAAAAAGTCTGCAACGTAAGATGGAGTGAACTATAAATAATAACATATTTGAAACGCATGGCAAAGAGTTACTCTCTCTAACACCCATAGTCACTACAAGGTGACTGAACAGCATGAACTCAAAATAAAAGCAACTCAATAGGAAACTGGGCCAAAAGAGATCAACAGGCAATTCACAATGCAGGACATGGAAGTGACCAACAAAATGACTAAAACTGGTGCAACTGTGTCAGTGTTTTAATATTTTTAATATTTAAAAGTTTAATTTGATGATGAAATTCATTCATCAAATTGGAAAATATTAAAATTTGAAATTTAATAAAATTGAAATTATTGATATATTGAAGTTGAAATTATTAGAGTGCAGAAAGAAATAAAAAAGTTTTATGCACTGCTGATATGACAGTAAACCATCACAATCTTTTAAGAAAGATTTCCTGTTAAAATTTTTAAGAAAGGGGGCATAGCTGTGACTGTGACACGGGCTTCCCATGTGGCACCAGTGGTAAAGTGCCTGCTGATTAAAGATCCCCTGGAGTAGGAAATGGCAACCCACTCCAGTATTCTTTCCTGGAAAAATTCCATAGATGGAGGAGCCTGGCAGACTACAATCCATAGGGTCGCAAAGAGTTGGACATGACCGAGTGAATAATCACATACATACACACTTAAGCAGTAACAGAGGTTTCACCTTGAGGAATCCATACTATGGGAACAAAGGGATTAGTAGCAAAGGATATGCTTCAGTAGCTAAAAATATGCCATGTATAACAGCACTAGAAGGCAATTGCAAGAAAACCAATCTGAGTTGGAGACCATCTGAAAGTCTATTAATGGGAATGGTAGACTAAATTATGGCATTTCTAATTCTGTGGCTCATTCATTCACTCACGATATATATTTTTCAAGGCAGGCATTGTTTTACTGTATACCAGGCATTGTTCTAGATACTGGGGGTAAGGAAGTGAATAATACAGACTCAACCCTTATCCAACTTAGCAATATCCAATAGCACTTAATCCAAATTTTGGTGCTTCCTGGGTGGCTTGGTGGTAAAGAATCTGCCTACCAATGCAGGAGATGTAAGAGACTAACTTTATTTTTATGTTTTGTAAGTGAAACTTCAGATCTTACCTGGATTGCCCTAGTTTTTATCACCAGTGTTCTTTTTCTATTCCAGGATCTCATGCAGGATACCACGTGGCATCTATTTTTATTTTTTTCAGATTCATTGGGATATAATTGCCGTGTAACAATTGTGTAAGTTGAAGTGTAGGATGTGATGATTTGATACACATATGCACTGTGAAATGTTGGCCACAATTGGCTGAGTTAACCCCTCTGTCGCTTCACACAGTTACCCTTTTGTTGTTGATTATTTATGGCTGCTCTGGGTCTTTGCTGCTGCACAGGAGCTTCCTCTAGTTGTAGTGAGCAGGGGCTACTCTCCAGCTGTGGTGCATAGTCTTCTTGTTCTGGTGGATTCTCTCTCTCTTTTTTAAATTGGAGGATAATTCCTTCACAACCCTGTGTTGGTCTCTGCCATATACCAATGAACCATAGGCATACATATGTCCCCTCCCTCTTGAAGCTCCCTCCCACCTTCCACCCCTTCCCAACTCTCTAGTTCTTCACAGAGCACTGGATTTGGGATCGCTGCATCATGCAGCAAATTCCTGCTGGCTATCTATTTTACATATGGTAGTGTATGTGTTTCTATGCTACTCTCTCAAATCATCCCACTCTCTCATTCCTCCACTGTGTTCAAAAGTCTGTTCTTTATGTCTGTGTCTCCTTTGCTGCCCTGCCCACAGGATTGTCAGTACTATCTCTCTAGATTCTCTATATATGTGTTAATATATGATATTTTTCGTTCTATTTCTGACTTACTTCACTTTGTATATAGGCTCCAGGTTTATCCACCTCATTAGAACTGACTCAAATGTGTTCCCTTTTTATGGCTGAGTATTATTCCATTCTATATATGCACCACATCTTTGTCCATTAAACTGTTGATGGACATCTAGGTTGCTTCCATGTCTTACCTATTGTAAATAGTGCTGTGATGAACATTGGGGTTCATGTGTCCTTCTCAATTACGTTTTTTTTTTTCAGGGTATATGCCAAGTAATGGGATTGTTGGGTCATATGGTAGTTTTATTCCTAGTTTTTAAAAAGGAATCTCTATACTGTTCTCCATTGTGGCTGTATCAATTTGCATTCTCACCAACAGTGTAAGAGTGTTCCCTTTTCTCCATACCCTCTCCAGAATTTATTGTTTATAGATTTTTGATGATGGCCATTCTTACCAGTGTGAGGTAATACCTCATTGTAATTTTGATTTGCATTTCTCTAAGAATGAGCAACGTTGAGCATCTTTTCATGTGTTTGTTAGCCATCTCTATGTTTTCTTTGGAGAAATGTCTGTTTAGGTCTTCTGCCCACTTTTTGATTGGGTTGTTTGCTTTTCTGGTATTGAACTGCATGAACTGCTTGTGTATTTTGGAGATTAATTCATTGCCAGTTGTTTCATTTGCTATTATTTTCTCCCATTCTGAGGGTAGTTTTTTTCACCTTAGTATGGTACTGTCACAAAAACATAAATATAGACCAATGGAACAAGCTAGAAAGGCTGGAAATAAATCCACCCTCCTATGGGCACCTTATCTTTGACAAAAGAGGCAAAAATATACAATGGAGAAAAGACAGTCTCTTCAATAAGTGGTGCTGGGAAAACTGGTCACCTATGTGTAAAAGAATGAAATTAGAACCCTTCCTAACACCAAACACAAAAATAAACTCAAAATGAATTAAAGACCTAAATGTAAGACCAGAAACTATAAAACTCTTAGAGGAAAACATAAGCAGGACACTCTTTGATATAAATCACAGCAAGATCCTCTATGATCCACCTCCTAGAATAATGGAAATAAAAACAAAAATAAACAAATGACATCTAATTAAACTTAAAAACTTTTGAGCAATGAGGAAACTATAATATAAACAAGGTGAAGACGTCTCTTGTTGTGGAGCATGGGCTCTAGAGCTTGAGGGCTCAGTAGTTGCAGCCCACAGGCTTAGTTGCGTCTTGGCATGTGGAGCCTTTCGGGACCAGGATTTGAACCTGTGTTCCCTGCATTGGCAGGCGGCTTCTTAGCCACTGGATCACCAGGGAAGTCCCTAAACTCTACTCATATAGCAACTTTCAAGTATACAACACAGAATTGTTAAGTATGGTAACATAGATCGCTAGAACGTACTCTTCTTAAAAGTGCCTGGTTGTACCCTTTGACCAACATCTCCTCATCTGCCCCATCCCAGAGCCCTTGTGACCACAATTCTACTGGGTCTAGGGGTTGAATGTTTTTAGAATCTGCATATTAGTGAAATCATACAGTATTTGTCTTTCTCAGACTCATTTCATTTAACATAATGCCTTCAAGTCCCATCCACGTGGTCAAAAATGGCAGGTGGGATCTCTTCCTTTTATGGCTAAATAATCTTCCATTGTATAAATATGCCGTGTTTCCTTTATCCATTCATCTGTCCATGGACACAGGCTATTTCTGCTACATGGTATGTAGTCCTCAAGTCTTCTTAGTTTCTGCTGGTCTTTCCTTTGTTTTTATGAACTTGATGTTTTTAAAAATTAATTTTTATTGGGTTACAGTTGCTTTAAAACGTTGTGTTAGTTTCTACAGTACAGGAAAGTGAATCAGCCATACATATTCATATATCCCCCCTTTTTTGGATTTCCTTCCCACTCAGGCCACCATAGTGAATCAAGTAGAGTTTCCTGGGCTATACAGTATATTCGCTTGTGTTATCTATTTTATACATAGTATGAATTGTTATATGTGTCAATCCCAACCTCCCAGTACCTCCCACCCCACTTCCCCCTTGATGGTTTTGAGGAAGACTGGTCAGGAGTTTTGTCAAATGTATCTCAACTGGGTTTGTTGGAAGCTTTTTTTCCCTCACAATGCCTGCCGGGGAATTTTGCAGGCAGGGGAATTTTGCAGGCGGGGGAAGCACAGCACAGAGGTACATGCTATCAACATGATTCATCAACTGTGATGCTGACTTTGATCATGAAGTGAAGGTCGTGTCTGCCAAGCCTCTCTACAGTAAGGTTACTATTTTCCTTTTTATAGTCAAGCTGTTTTCCCTATTTGTTAGAAGTAAGTTACTAAGTGGCCCACACCCAAAGGGAGTGGAATTGGTGGTGATGGGGATCTATAGATATTATTTGGAATTTTCCTATACAGAGGGTTTGTTGCTTTTCCTCCAATACATTTATTTATGCAACCATTTAGTCACACAAGTATGAACTCATATATGTATTTTTTTATACTTTGTGTTAGAATCCAATACTGTGCTACTTATTCTTTGCTCAAACTGTTCCAGCTTTGACCACTGGGAGCTCTTTCAGATTCACTCCTGTGTCCCGCTGACATACCCTCTCCTTTTTTGGGGGAGCACTACCTTACTGAGAATCCCATGGACGGAGGAGCCTGGTGGGCTACAGTCCACAGGGTTGCAAAGAGTTGGACACGACTGAGCAACTTCACTTTCACTTCCTTACTTTTTTACTCTATGAGATACTCCAGGCTTATTTTGTATTTTCCAGTCCTAGAATCAGCCATTTCTCCTGGGACCCTTGATTCCTTTTGTAGGAGAATGAATGGTATTGAGAAAACAAGCCTGGCAGGTGGTGACAAACTGTTTTTATTGTTCTTTAAACTTTCCCCTGTTCCCCATTAGACATAAGCCTCACCTTCGGCTTGCTGTCTTTCCACCATTTTATCTCCTGTAACTAGAATATTAGTTATTTGTTGAATGAATGAGGTTTATTGGAACACATTTTAGCTTTTTCCTTTTTCTTTCAGCATTGCCACTAAATTTACTTTCATATAGTGCTGTCACATAGCTAGATCAAGAAGGTGTGCAGTGCCTGGCTTGCTTGCTTAGTCACTCAGTCATGTCCGACTCTTTGTAATCCTATGGACTGCAGCCCACCAGGCTTCTCTGTCCGTGAGGATTCTCCAGGCAAGAATACTGGAGTGTGTTGCCATGCCCTCCTCCAGGGGATCTTTCCAACCCAGGAATTGAACCAGGGTCCCCTGCTTTGCAGGCAGATTCTTTACCAGCTAAGTGACCAGAAAGGAAGTGAAGTCGCTCAGTTGTGTCTGACTCTTTGTGACCCCGTGGACTGTAGCCTACTGGGCTCCTCTGTCCATGCGATTTTCCAGGCAAGAGTACTGGAGTACTGCCATTTCCTTCTCCAGTGCAGTGCCTTAGCTTCCTGTTATTATGAAGGGATGGAGATCTCACATAATGCAGACGTGGATAATGCATCCATCATGTGTGTACTGCCATGCATGCATTTCACCAGCAGTCACCGGTAGTCAATGCATATTTGCAATTCACTGTTACTTGTTTGTATTCCTGGCCAAGGACTCGGAAAGGAAAGACACTTTGTTCCTCGTTCTCCTTAAGTGCTTTTCCTTCCACCGATTTCCAAATACAAAAATTGGACCAGAACCTCAAGGCTTGACTCCAGTGTCATTTCCTTTGTGTTGCCTTCTGATCTTCCTGTCCCATCTCTGAATCCAGTGAGTGCTGTGTTTATACTTACACTGTGGCATTTACATTTTATTAATTGTATTTATTTGTATATGTCATGTGTCTGTGTGTGTGTGTGTACACTCAGTTGCTCGGTCGTGTCTGACCCTTTGCAACTCTGTAGCCCACCAGTCTCCTCTGTCCATGAGATTCTCCAGGCAAGAATACTGGCGTGGGTTGCCATTTCTAACTCCAGGGGAGCTTCCTAACCCAGGGATCAAACCCACATCTCTTACATCTCCTGCTTTGGCAGGCAGATTCTTTACCACTGCACCACTGATGCTCCAGTAAGACTATAAGTTAACTGCAGGCAGGAGCTATATCAGATTCAACTTTTTGCTTTCAAATAGTAACAAGGAATCGATTGTTCAAAAATAATTGGAAATTAAAAAAAATTAGTGTAACTTTTAATCTATATTAGCTATCATTAGTATGTAATAATAGTTAAATTCCAGGAGGAAAAAAGGCAAATGAATCAGCCAATCAAAAGGACTGGGAAACTATAAAAATTAAATTCTAGTGATAAAACTATAGATGATTTCTATGTTGTTGTTGTTCAGTTGCTCAGTGGTGTCCAACTCTTTGCAACCCCATGGACTGCAGCATGCCAGGCTCCCCTGGCCATCACCAACACCTGGAGCTTGCTCAAACTCATGTCCGTTGAATTGGTGATGCCATCCAACCATCTTGTCCTCTGTCGTCCCCTTCCCCTCCTGCCTTCAATCTTTCCCAGCATCAGGGTCTCTTCCAATGAGTTGGCTCTTTGTGTTAGGTGGCCAAAGTGTTGGAGCTTCAGCTTCAGCATCAGTTCTTCCAATGAATATTCAGGGTTGATTTTCTTTAGGATTGACTGGTTTGAACTCCTTGTGGTCCAAGGGACTCTCAAGAGTCTTTTCCAATGCCTCAGTTCAAAAGCATCAATTCTTCAGCACTCAGCCTTCTTTATGGTCTAATTCTCACATCCATACATGACTACTGGAAAAAATTTAGCTTTGACTAGATGGACCTTTGTTGGCATATTAATGTCTCTGGTTTTTAATACACTGTCTAGATTTGTCTAGCTTTTCTTCCAAGGAGCAAGCATCTTTTAATTTCATGGCTGTAATCACTGTTCACAGTGATTTTGGAGCCCAAGAAAATAAAGTCTGTCACTGTTTCTATTGTTTCCCCATCTATTTGCCAAAAAGTGATGGGATTGGATGCCATGATCTTTGTTTTTTGAATGTTGAGTTTTAAGCCAGAGCTAAAGAATGAGACTGCAATGAATTTCCCTTCTCATTCTCAAACCCTCAGATTTTGTCAAACAAACAGCAGAGCAACAATACTTAATAACGTCTGGTGCTGGAGTGGGTATGGTGACAAATTTAAGTATATGTGTGTGAAGCCAAGATGAATCTGACCTAGAATTACAAAAAGACACAAACACGAGAAAATTTATTACAGTGTTGTTTGTAACAATGGATATATATATGGTAAAAAAAAGTGAAGTAAAACAAAACAAAAAAAATAGTAAAGGAAAGCAAATTGGAGACACCTGAATGTCTATCGCTAACAGATGATTGGAACATCTAAAGTATGAGATGTTGTGTAGCTATTAAAAACAAGTGAGAGACTTTCCTGGTGGTCCAGTGACTTAGAATCCACCTGCCAGTGCAAATGACCTGAGTTCAATTCCTGATCTGGAAAGATCCCACATGCCAAGGAGCAACTAAGCCCATGCACCACAACTACGGAGCCTGTATTCTAGAGCCCCCGAGCTGCAGCTTCTGAGCCCACATGCTCCAGGGCCAGTGCTCTGCAATAAGAGAGGTCACTGCAATGAGAAGCCTGTGCACCACAACTGGAGAGTAGCTCCCATTTGCTGCAACTAGAGAACGTCCATGCCCAGCAATGAAAACCCAGTGCAATCAAAAATAAATAAATTATACATAAAACAATTGAGATCTCTGGCTGTTCCCTGGAGAGATGTACATGATGTGCTGTAGAAGTGGACTGATGAGTAGAGAGCTCTTGTAAAAACACTCACCCCCAGTAAGTCTGTACGGGAAAGGAGAAACACGTGGGAAGAGACTAGCCAGATGGGTGGGGATCTGGGAGGGGCGGTTATAACTCTCATACAGGGTGACCAGGTAGCTTTTCATTCAGTAAAGGACACACTTATTTTCTATCCTAATCCATTCAGGCTGCTGTAGGAGATGACCATAGGCTGGGTAGCTTATAAACAACAGAAATTTATTGTTTGCAGTTCTGGAGGCTGGGACATCTAGGATCAAGGCACCAGCAGATTCTGGTGTCTGTCCAATAGATTCTGTCTTTCTGGTTCACAGATAGTCGTCTGCTTTCTGTGTCCTCATATGGTAGAACAGGGAGGAACTCTCTGGGGTCTCTTTTATAAGGGCACTAATCCCATTCAAGAGGGCTCCACCTTCATGACCTCATCACCTTCTAAAGTGAAGTGAAAGTCACTCAGTCGAGTCTGACTCTTTGCAACCCCATGGACTATACAGTTCATGGAATTCTCCAGGCCAGAATACTGGAGTGGGTAGCCCTTTCCCTTCTCCAGGGGATCTTCCCAACCCAGGGATTGAACCCAGGTCTCCTGCATTGCAGGTGGATTCTTTACCAGCTGAGCCACAAGGGAAGCCCAACAATACCGGAGTGGGTACCCTATCCCTTCTTCAGCAGATCTTCCTGACCCAGGAATAGAATGGGGGTCTCCTGCATTGCAGGCAGATTCTTTACCAACTGAGCTATCAGGGAAGCCAAAGACCATACGTAAAATATCATCCAAAGGCCACACTTAAAATACCATCAGCTTGAGAGTTATAATTTCAACATATGAATTGGGGGAGTGAAGGGGGAACATAATCATTTGATGCATTGTACCTTGATGATGACCATGATCTGTTAATCCCACCAACTCCTATATGAAGATTACATTCATGTTTAGTATTTCAGAGGTCTTGGGTGTTGTTTGGGATTCCCCTGTAGGTTGCTCATGTCACCATGGCATCTAGAATTTAGATGAGAGAGCAGCCATTCATGTTGATTAATTTATTTTTGTTTGTGGTGTTTGAAAATTCTGAGTTTTATGTGTCAGAGGGGTGAGATTAAAAGGGCTGAGTATCAGCCTTCCCCTTTTTACTTAATTAGAAAGGGTTTATAGAACATTTAAAATGCCATTTTATCCATTCAAACTGATGTCCATTCAAATAGATGACAAACATCTGAAAAGATGCCCAGACTCACAAGTCAGAGGACTGTAAATTAAGGTAACAATGAGATACATCTCTCAGGCTGAAAAAACAATGGAAAAGACTAATTACATCTCCTACCAGTGGGGTAGCAGGAAAAGGGTTACTCTTTCATATTGGTGAAGATAAGAGTTCCTTCAGCTGTTTTGGCCACATTTATTCAAATTAAAACATGCAGATTACTTAGAATTGTTATACAATATTTGATACGCATCAAATAATGAAGGAAATAAAATATTTGCAAATTATAAAGAACAATGATAAAATAAGCATTCATGAGCCTGAATTGGATCATCACCATTACTGTTGAATCCCCTGGCAAGCTACTCTCCAGATAACCACAATCCTATTTTTTTGCTTTGTTCTATTAAAAACACTTAAAAAAAAATACATATACTCTTTGATCCTGCAATCTCTCCTGGGACTCTATCTCAAAGAAAATAGAAAGCCATACTGCATACGGACATTTGTAGAAAGAATTTATTGCAGCATTGTTGTTAGTTGGAAGACAGGGGACACAACAGCATGCTTGTTAATGATTGAATAAATTATAGGACGTCCACACCATGGAATTTTGTGCAGCCATTAAAAAACGATGAATTAGAGTAATACCAGATGCCTTGGAGGGCTTTCCATGGCATGTTGTGGAATGAGAAAACAGGAATCAGGAATGTGAGCAAAATGACAAATGCCCATGTATTGTGTAGAGTGTGCATGCTGCCTGCTAAGTGGCTTCAGTCGTGTCCAACTCTGTGCAACCCTCTGGACTGTAGTCCACCAGTCTCCTCTGTCAACAGGATTTTCCAGGCAAGAATACTGGAGTGGGTTGCCATGCCCTCCTCCAGGCGATCTTCCCAACTCAGGGACTGAACCCTCATCTCTTATGCCTCCTGCATTGGCAGGAGTGTTCTTTACCACTAGTGCCACCTGGAAAGCCAGGTGTAGGGTGTGTAAAAACATCTAATTGTGTGTGACTATATGACTATGGAATGCAAAATTAGGAAGTCAAGAAACACCTGGAGTAACAGGCAAATTTGTCCTTTGAGTACGGAATGAAGCAGGGCAAAGGCTAATAGAGTTTTGCCAAGAGAATGCACTGGTCATAACAAACACTCTCTTCCAACAACACAAGAGAAGATTCTACACATGGACATCACCAGATGGTCAACACCAAAATCAGATTGATTATATTCTTTGCAGCCAAAGATGGAGATATTCTATACAGTCAGCAAAAACAAGATCGGGAGCTGACTGTGGCTCAGATCATGAACTCATTGCCAAATTCAGACTTAAATTGAAGAAAGTGGGGGAAAACCACGAGACCATTCAGGTATGACTTAAATCAAATCCCTTATGATTATACAGTGGAAGTGAGAAATAGATTTAAGGGACTAGAACTGATAGACAGAGTGTCTGATGAACTATGGATGAAAGTTCGTGATATTGTATAGGAGACAGGGATCAAGACCATCCCCATGGAAAAGAAATGCAAAAAAGCAAAATGGCTGTCTGAGAAGGCCTTACAAATAGCTGTAAAAAGAAGAGAAGTGAAAAGCAAAGGAGAAAAGGAAAGATATAAGCATCTGAATGCAAAGTTCCAAAGAATAGCAAGGAGAGATAAGAAAGCCTTCCTCAGCAATCAATGCAAAGAAATAGAGGAAAACAACAGAATGGGAAAGACTAGAGATAACTTCAAGAAAATTAGAGATACCAAGGGACCATTTCATGCAAAGATGGGCTTGATAAAGGACAGAAATGGTATGGACCTAACAGAAGCAGAAGATATTAAGAAGAGGTGGCAAGAATACACAGAAGAACTGTACAAAAAAAGCTTCACAACCCAGATAATCACGGTGGTGTGATCACTGACCTAGAGCCAGACATCCTGGAATGTGAAGTCCAGTGGGCCTTAGAAAGCATCACTACAAACAAAGCTAGTGGAGGTGATGGAATTCCAGTTGAGCTATTTCAAATCCTGAAAGATGATGCTGTGAAAGTGCTGCACTCAATATGCCAGCAAATTTGGAAAACTCAGCAGTGGCCACAGGACCGGAAAAGGTCAGTTTTCATTCCAATCCCAAAGAAAGACAATGCCAAAAAATGCTCAAACTATCGCACAATTGTACTCATCTCACATGCTAGTAAAGTAATGTTCAAAATTCTCCAAGCCAGGCTTCAGAAGTATGTGAGCTATGTATGAACTTCCAGATGTTCAAGCCGGTTTTAGAAAAGGCAGAGGAACCAGAGATCAAATTGCCAATATCTGCTGGATCATCTAAAAAGCAAGAGAGTTCCAGAAAAACATCTATTTCTGCTGTATTAACTATGCCAAAGCCTTTGACTGTGTGGATCACAATCAACTATGGAAAATTCTGAAAGAGATGGGAATACCAGACCACCTGACCTGCCTCTTGAGAAACCTATATGCAGGTCAGGAAACAACAGTTAGAATAGACATGGAACAACAGACTGGTTCCAAATAGGAAAAGGAGTTCGTCAAGGCTGTATATTGTCACCCTGCTTATTTAACTTCTATGCAGAGTACATCATGAGAAATGCTGGGCTGGAAGAAGCACAAGCTGGAATCAAGATTGCCGGGAGAAATATCAATAACCTCAGCTATGCAGATGACATCACCCTTATGGCAGAAAGTGAAGAGGAACTCAAAAGCCTCTTGATGAAAGTGAAAGAGGAGAGTGAAAAAGTTGGCTTAAAGCTCAACATTCAGAAAACGAAGATCATGGCATCTGGTCCATCACTTCATGGGAAATAGATGGGGAAACAGTGGAAAGAGTGTCAGACTTAACTTTTCTGGGCTCCAAAATCACTGCAGATGGTGACTGCAGCCCTGAAATTAAAAGATGCTTACACCTAGATAGCATATTCAAAAGCAGAGACATTACTTTGCCAACAAAGGTCCGTCTAGTCAAGGCTATGGTTTTCCCAGTGGTCATATATGGATGTGAGGGTTGGACTGTGAAGAATGCTGAGTGCCGAAGAATTGATGCTTTTGAACTGTGGTGTTGGAGAAGACTCTTGAGAGTCCCTTGGACTGCAAGGAGATCCAACCAGTCCATTCTAAAGGAGATCAGTCCTGGGTGTTCATTGGAAGGAGTGATGTTAAAGCTGAAACTCCAATACTTTGGCCACCTCATGCGAAGAGTTGACTCATTGGAAAAGACCCTGATGCTGGGAGGGATTGGGGACAGCAGAAGAAGGGGACAACAGAGGATGAGATGGCTGGATAGCATCACCGACTCGATGGATGTGAGTTTGAGTGAACTCCAGGAGTTGGTGATGGACCAGGAGGCCTGGCATGCTGTGATTCATGGGGTTGCAAAGAGTCGGACATGACTGAGTGGCTGAATGGAACTGAATTGAATATGACTATGGAGACAAATTTGGAAGAATATACTCTAGGTTGGCCAAAAGGATTATCAGAGAGGGACACGTTGGTGTGAAGGGGAGGGGAGAAAGATTGAATAGATGGGCCAAAGAAGAAGGAAAAAAAAACTTATGTGGGCCTCAGTTGCTTCATCAGAGAAGCAGGGATAAAAATTCTTCTTTTTTTGGTTGTTATTGCAGGGCTTATGTGAAGATTTCACAAATGATGCAAAAGCTCTCCTGAAAATATTTAAGACTCTGGTGAATGTGATGGTAGGATTTATTATAACATGCAATTGATACTTATGATATTGATGTGGTACAGTGCCATGGGAAGCCGCTTCAGTCATGTCTGACTCTTTGTGACCCTATGGGCTGTAGCCCACCA
Organism: Bos grunniens; assembly: GCF_055505025.1. Taxonomy (NCBI): domain Eukaryota; kingdom Metazoa; phylum Chordata; class Mammalia; order Artiodactyla; family Bovidae; genus Bos; species Bos grunniens. The sequence goes on from NC_141189.1 coordinate 26,461,247, forward strand.
GGCTCCTCTGTCCATGGGGTTCTCCAGGCAAGAATACTGGAGTGGGTTGCTGTGTCCTCCCCTAGGGCATCTTCCTGACCCAGGGATTGAATGCACATCTCATGCAGTTCCTGATTTGTAGACAGGTTCTTTACCATGGAGCCACTAAGGAAGCCCAATGATGTGGTATTGAGACAATACTTAATTATTCTAGGCCTAATATGGTTTAATTTTTTAGGCAAGGATAGTGATAACTAACCCAACTAATGGCTGGGTAAACTCACGCTGCCTGGATGCCTGTAGGTCTGGATACTCCTGTGCTCAACCATGTTAAGGTTCAAAGTATGACCCATTTAGCCTGATTGCTGAATGATTCCCTTCTTTCCGTGTTTCAGCCAAACCATGTTCAAAACAACACTGCCGGGTCTGACAAAATGGGAGATGTGTTATCTCACAGGGCCATACCATCTTGGGTTCTTTTGATCACAATGGAATGAAAGTTGCCAGACTATGTAGGATATACACAGTGGATTTGTTAGGGTTGCTGTAACAAACTACCCGGGCTTCCCTGGTGGCTCAGCAGTAAAGAATCCATCTGCCAATACAAGAGACACTGGTTCGATACCTGGGTTGGGAAGCCCTCCTCCCTGGAGGAGGAAATAGCAACACACTCCAGTATTCTTTTTTTTTTTAAACAATTTTATTTATTTATTTGTTTATTTTTGGCTTCACTGGGCCTTTGTTGTTCAAGGGCTTTTCTCTAGTTCTGGGTGAATGGGGGGCTACTCTCTATTAATAGTTGCGGTGCATGGGCTTCTCACTGCAGTGGCTTCTATTGTTGTGGAGCACAGGCTCTAGGGTGCAAGCTCAGCAGCTGTGGCACGTGGGCTCATTGGTTGTGGCTGCTGCTGCTGCTGCTAAGTCACTTCAGTCATGTCCGACTCTGTGCGACCCCAGAGATGGCAGCCCACCAGGCTCCCCTGTCCCTGGGATTCTCCAGGCAAGAACACTGGAGTGGGTTGCCATTTCCTTCTCCAATGCATGAAAGTGCAAAGTGAAAGGGAAGTCGCTCAGTCATGTCCGACTCTTTGCGACCCCATGGACTGCAGCCTACCAGGCTCCTCTGTCCATGGGATTTTCCAGGCAAGAGTACTGGAGTGGGGGTGCCAACGCCTTCTCCTATTGGTGTGGCAAACTGGTTTAATTGCTCCATGGCATGTGGGATCTTTCCAGACCAGGAATCTGACTCATGTCCCCTGCATTGGCAGGTGGATTCTTCACCACTGAGCCACAAGCAAAGCTCCACTCCAGGATTCTTGCCTGGGAAATACCATGGACAGAAGAGCCTGGAGGACTGAAGTCCACATATAAGGGATATAATATGATATTTCTCCTCTGCTTACTTCACTCAGTGTGATGATCTCTAGTGGAAAAGCCTATTTTTAAGTTTCTCTTGAATCCCCAGTGGCCCAACAATAAAGAATCTGGCTGCAATGTAGAAGATGTGGGTTGGGATGATCCCCTGGAGGAGGAAATGGCTGCCCACTCCTGTATTCTTGCCTGGAAAATCCCATGGGCAGAGGAGCCTGGTGGGCTACTCCATGGAGTTGCAAGAGTCAGATGGCTTAGCGACTAAACCACCACCACCAAACAGTTATTAATAAATTTTTATTTGGGAATAACTTTAGATTTACAGAAATTTATAGACAGTACAGACAGTTCTCATATTATAGCACATCCCCTCCCCTGCCTCCAGTTTCCTCCACTGTTAACATCTGACATCACCAAGAGTACATTTGTTAAAACTCAGAAACAGACACTGGCATTTTGCTATTAATTAAACTCCAAACTTATTTCAGTTTCAGCAATTTTCCATTGTTGTTGTTCAGTCGCTAAGTTGTGACCAGCTCTTTGCAACCCCATGGAGTGCAGCATGCCAGGCTTCTTTGTCCTTCACTATCTCCTAGAGTTTGCTCAAATTCATATCCACTAAGTTGATGATGCTGTCTAACCATCTCATCTTCTGCTGCCCACTTCTCCTTTTGCCTTCAATCTTTCCCAGCATCAGGGTCTTTTCCAATGAGTCAGCTCTTTGCATCATGTGGCCAAAGTATTGGAGCTTCAGCTTCAGCATTAGTCTTTCTAATGAATATTCAGGGTTGATTTCCTTTAGGATTGACTGGTTTAATCTCTTTGCTGACCAAGGGACTCTCAAGAGTCTTCTCCAGCACCACAATTCAAAAGCATTAATTCTTCAGTGCTCAGCCTTCTTTATGGTCTAACTCTCACATCCACATATGACTACTGGAAAAACTGTAGCTTTGACTGCATGGATCTGCTGGGTAGTTAGAATAGAAAAAGGAGTCCAAAATGGTAGTGGCTAAAAGACAAAGAAGGGAAAAGCCTGTAAAAATAGAACAAAGAAAGATCCAAGGACCAGAGTGAGGACCTCAGGGAAAACAAACCGCCCTCCTGGTTACCCCAATTTGCATAGGGCAGGCTCAGAGGAGAGGAGACAAATGTATAAAAGGAGGAAGCCTAGAAGGATTGGGGCTTCTCTTCGAGTCTTTTGGGTTGGCCCACCCTCATGTCTCGAGGATGTATTTTCCTTTGCTTGCCAATAAAACTGAGCTATAACACTGGTCCATTCGTTGCTTCAAATTTTTGCTGTGGCGAGACAGAACTGAGGAAATTACACACTCCCCCGACATATATGGTGCCATGACTTGGATTTAACCTGGCTGAAACAACCTTGGCTCGGCCCCCACAAGGCGGAGGCCAAGCACAACAGAAGCCCAGCTTGTGCAAAAGCCCCCAAGGTGGAAGCTGAATGCGAAGAAAATCCAGCACAGGGAAAGTGACAAGAGGCCCAGCATGCTGGAAACCGGGAGAGCAAAAACAAACTCAGCAGAAATCTTATGTGGCTCAGTCTCAGATTCCAGAAGACCTCTGGTTAAGGTAGGAGGTCCTTGGTCCTGTGGCTGGAGGAACACATGGCTAACAAAATCTTAATTCCTTTACAATCTCTCATTTCTTATTTCCTCAAACCCTCTGTGAACAGTCAAGCAACAGTGAGTGCCCCAGGGTGTCCCAAAGGCTCTACTATCCTCTGTGCCTTAGTAGCTGTTGCCCAAGCGGGTGGGGGTTCTTCTGTCCTTAATCTTCTTTGTGCCAAGGATCAGGCCAATGAAAACTGTGAGCACAGGTCAGGTATGTAGCAGATTTCCCACAGGTTATGTAGGGGATTCCTCGGCAGATTTTACCCACTGCTTTTTCCTCCCATCCTTCAGCTCCTCTCTCCATCTATGGTACTGCTTACAATACCATATTGTAAGCAGTACCATATTGGTATTGGACATGTCATCATCTTTCCATTTCTGAAAGTTGTGCTTGAAACCGTTTACCTAAGATTGGGGCTCAAACCCATGTGGCGGGGACTCTGTGCTATGCTTAGTCACTCAGTCGAATCTGGCTGAGACTTGAGCCTGGCCAAAACCCATGGTGCCTGGCTTCAGGACCTAGTGAAGCTCAGGCTCTTGATGTCTCATTGAAAAAATTCAGTGAGAGACACAGCGATAGGTAAGAGGTGGACTTGTTCAGATTCAGAGAGAAGCACACTCCACAGGGTGTGGGCCATTGCAGAGGGTGAGTGCAGTGGCCATGGAATGTGGTGTGGTTAGTTTCCCTGAGCTGAGTGATTTCATATGCTAATGAGTGGGAAGATCATTCCAACAATTGGGGAACCACCCACTCCTTGGTTTTTTGACAGTGCCTTGGAACTGCCCTGGCACCTCTGGGTGTGTCTTTTAGCTTGCAGGTTGAGGATCAAGGTTTAGTTGAATTTGACTTGTCATCTTGGATCCATTTGATTTTAATTGGTTTATGCTATGCCCCTGGGCTATGTCATTTTTTCAAAGGTTGTGCCCTGCCCCCTTCCCTCCTGTTTCATGCTCTTCTCCTGAGCCCTGTCCGGGCCCACAAGGTTGCCTTTAAAATCTCATTGAGGGACAACCAGAAAATAGCTGGCCTTTGAGAGGGAAATACTGTACAATAACCAATCTCTCTAGATATTCAGGCCTTCATCTTCCATGTTTCCTACAACATGTTTCACAACAGTGAACCTGCTAGGATGGGTGACAGACACACAATGCCTGCTAGAAGTTCATCTGTTGGTGGGATCCCTTCAAGGGCAATTGGGCTTACAGAGATAATGTTTGCCACTTTGGGAAGCAACAGTTAGAACTGGACATGGGACAACAGACTGGTTCCAAATAGGAAAAGGAGTATGTCAAGGCTGTATATTGTCACCCTGCTTATTTAACTTCTATGCAGAGTACATCATGAGAAACGCTGGGCTGGAGGAAGCACAAGCTGGAATCAAGATTGCAGGGAGAAATATCAATTACTCAGATATGCAGATGACACCACCCTTATGGCAGAAAGTGAAGAGAACCAAAGAGCCTCTTGATGAAAGTGAAAGAGGAGAGTGAAAAAGTTGGCTTAAAGCTCAACATTCAGAAAACTAAGATCATGGCATCCGGTGCTATCACTTCATGGGAAATAGATGGGGAAACAGTGGAAATCGTGGCTGATTTTATTTTGGGGGGCTCCAAAATCACTGCAGATGGTGATTGCAGCCATAAAATTAAAAGACGCTTACTCCTTGGAAGGAAAGTTGTGACCAACTTAGACAGAACATTAAAAAGCAGAGACATTACTTTGTCAACAAAGGTCCATCTAGTCAAGGCCATGGTTTTTCCAGTGGTCATGTATGGATGTGAGAGTTGGACTATTAAGAAAGCTGAGTGCCAAAGAATTGATGTTTTTGAACTGTGGTGTTGGGAAGACTCTTGAGAGTCCCTTGGACTGCAAGGAGATCCAACCAGTCCATTCTAAAGGAGATCAGTCCTGGTTTTTCATTGGAAGGACTGATGTTGAAGCTGAAACTCCAATACTTTGGCCACCTGATGCTAAAAGCTGACTCATTTGAAAAGACCCTGATGCTGGGAAGGATTGAGGGCAGGAGGAGAAGGGGATGACGGAGGATAAGATGGTTGGATGGCATCACTGACTCAATGGACTCAATTCCCAGGTGGACTCCGGGAGTTGGTGATGGACAGGGAGGCCTGGTGTGCTGTGGTTCATGGGATTGCAAAGAATCGGACACGACTGAGTGACTGAATTGATTGATTGATTGGGAGTTAGTCCGGAAGGCCATTTGGGCCCAAACCCTTACCACCCTTTTCCTAAAGTTACAAACGTACCCCTGGATCAAATCTCCACTCCATTTTTATAGAGCATCTGATCTGTTGCCTTTTATCAATTTGTTTTTAAGTCAATAACTAACACCTACGACTAGGACCCTGCCGACTTGTAGGCAACATCACTCCACCCTGTTTACTACTCAAATACTCCTAATGCCCCTAACGGGGCTTCCCTGGTGGCTCAGAGGTTAAAGCGTCTGCCTGCATTGTGGGAGACCTGGGTTTGATCCCGGACTCAGGAAGATCCCCTGGAGAAGGAAATGGCAACCCACTCCAGTATTCTTGCCTGGAGAATCCCATGGATGGAGGAGCCTGGTGGGCTACAGTCCACGGGGTCACAAAGAGTCGGACACGACTGAGCAACTTAACTAACTAACTAATGCCCCTAACAGGACCAGATAACCCATCCCTTTGTCATTACTTCTGCTATTACCTAAAGTGGGTCTATGACAATGGGATGTTTACCATTGGAAACACCTTAAACTGCTCTTATGGAGGACTAGGGGAGGAAATCAGTGACTTACATTACCTCAAAGCAATAAGAGGATAAAGCTTATGGATGTTTCACGAGTTCCCAGTTTCAGGGCACAGACTTGGATTGCTTTACATTATGATTATCTATTCCTATCTTCGGTAGACAAACAAGACATGAGTTACAACCCCTTAATCCTACCCAGCACTGGTAGGATTCTCACGCTAGAGACCTTGTGGGTGCCCAACTCCATTCTGGGGATCCCAGGAGGTCAACCTGCCTAGGGATCTGGTCCTTGGGAGGACCATTCAAATGTGGGAACAGGGGACTCCTGGACAAGCCCACCAAACTGAACCAGTCATCATTGTCCTCTGAGATCCCACTTGGTTTCCAAACTGGAAACAATACCCCCTCAGAAGATCCTCTGACAAGTCCTGAGGAAATCTGATACACTGGTAGAAGCAGCTTTGTCTTGGATGGAAAAAGAAGAGACGGATGTGCAGTAGTCTCCAATTTTGAGACCATAGAACCTAAACCTTTACCACCATGTACTTCAGCCCAATTAGCTGAAATCATAGCCCTGAGTCAAGCTTTAGAGCTGGGAAAAGGAAAAAGAGTAGTCATTTACACTGACTCCAAGTATACCTTTCTGGTGCTACATGCACATGCTGCTATTTGTAAAGAAAGAGGCCACTTGACCACCTGAGGGTCCCCAATCAAATATGGTGATCAAATCCTTAGACTCTTAGAGGCAGTCCATCTGCCCGCTGAGGTTTCAGTCTCCCACTGTAAAGGACACCAAAAAGGGAGCACGGAAGCGGCACCAGGGAACCAAGCAGCTGATCAGGCAGCTAAGAGAGCAGCATTACAGAAAAATGACCTAACAGGGGTTGCCACCTTAGTTTCACAGACTAATTTGCCAGAAACTACTTCATATACTGGAGGTGAGACTCTTAAAGCTAAGAGTGAGGGCTTTCAAGAAGATCATATGGGGGTGGTTCCAAAAGGAGGGACTCTTTTTTCTGCCTGGGAACCTCCAATGGAAGTTGGTTAACTCCTTATATGCCACCACTCATTTAGGGGAAAAGGCCCTCCAAAGATTACAAGAAAGGTCCTTCAGAGGAACAGGCCTCCAAACGACATAAGGCAAATGGTCTCTTGTCTCACTTGCCAATTAAACAACCCCCAAGGAACTCTAAGACCTCAGCTGGCCCAGCCAGTCCAATGATGTGTGACCTACCCAGAAGAGAACTGGCAGAATGGACTTCACCCAGATGTCAGTTTCTCAAGAGTCTAGATACCTATTACTCATGATAGATACATTCACAGGATGGATTGAAGACTTTCCCACCCAGACTGAGAAGGCTGAGGAAGTGGTAAAAAAAAAAAACTGCTCCATGAAATCATTCTGAGATTTGGTCTGCCCAGGTCGTTACAAAGTGAGTATGGAACATCATTTACTTTTAAGGTCACCCAAGGGGTCTCTAAAGCATTGGGCATTACTTATTATCTCCATTGTGCCTGGAGGCCTCAGTCTTCAGGAAAAGTAGAGTCAAATAATTCTTAAAATCAGCGATAAAAATGATAACCCACGAGACTTCCCTGGATAGGAGGAGGCTTTACCAATAGCTCTCCTCTGCATCCAGAGACATTACTTTGCCAACAAAGGTCCGTCTAGTCAAGGCTATGGTTTTTCCAGTGGTCACGTATGGATGTGAGAGTTGGACTATGAAGAAGAATTGATGCTTTTGAACTGTGGTGTTGGAGAAGACTCTTGAGAGTCCCTTGGACTGCAAGGAGATCCAACCAGTCCATTCTGAAGGAGATCAGCCCTGGGATTTCTTTAGAAGGAATGATGCTAAAGCTGAAACTCCAGTACTTTGGCCACCTCATGCAAAGAGCTGACTCATTGGAAAAGACTCTGATGATGGGAGGGATTGGGGGCAGGAGGAGAAGGGGACAACAGAGGATGAGATGGCTGGATGGCATCACTGACTCAATGGACGTGAGTCTCAGTGAACTCTGGGAGTTGGTGATGGACAGGGAGGCCTGGTGTGCTGCAATTCATGGGGTTGCAGAGAGTCGGACATGACTGAGTGACTGAACTGAACCGAACTCCTCTGCATCCATATTGCCCGTAAGGAACAGCTAGTCCTTCAGTTCAGTTCAGTACTCCTTTTCCTATTTGGAACCAGTCTGCTGTTCCATGTCCAGTTCTAACTGTTGCTTTCTGACCTGCATATAGGTTTCTCAAGAGGCCGGTCAGGTGGTCTGGTATTCCCCTCTCTTATGAGATGTTATATGGGAGACCGACCTTTTGTTTATGTCAATGACCTCTTCCTAGATCCAGAGACTCAGACCCTCCAGTCTTATACCATGGCCATTGGGCAATTCCAACAGGATATACACTTGTGGGGTGTCAACTAGAATCCAAAAGATTCCAAAGAGTCACCACTATATGCTCCAGGGACTCAAGGCCTAATTAAAATCTGGAAAGATGGGTCCCCAAAGGCTCAACTCAAGCCCACATGCAAGGGCCCCTACCCTATAATACTTTCTACCCCCACAGCAGTCAAGGTACCAGGACATGACTCCTGGATTCACTACTCATGAGTCAAGCCATGGGAGAAAACAGAAGAGGACACTCAATACACCTATGAGCCCCTGGGACATCTCAGATACCTACATAGGACTATAAATGAGTGCCATTCTAATGAATACCGCCAAAATTTAATTTCTGGGGATAAGATTTCTCAGGACAGCTCTGAAGAGCCAACACAGCTTGGCAGGGGTTGTACTCCAAAACAGACAGGAGATAGATCTTCTGATCCCTGAACAAGGAGGGACTTGAGCCATCTTGAATGAGACGTGTTGTTTCTGGGTAAATACCTCCAGCTAAGTTAAAGAAAGTCTCATGGTCCTTGAGAAAAACATTCCAGATCCTACAGGACCTTAAAGAATGAACTGGAGAGCTCTTGGGGTGGCTACAATCTCTCTTTGGGATCCTTCTCCTGGCAAGGGGGAACTCCAGTACTTCTGCCTGAAAATCCCATGGACAGAGGAGCCCGGTAGCCTGAAGTCCATGGGGTCTCTTAGAGTTGGACAGAACTGAGCGACTTCACTTTCACTTTTCACTTTCATGCATTGGAGAAGGAAATGGCAACCCACTCCAGTGTTCTTGCCCAGAGAATCCCAGGGACGGCGGAGCCTGGTGGGCTGCCGTCTCTGGGGTCACACAGAGTTGGACACGACTGAAGCGACTTAGCAGCAGCAGCAGCAATGCCCCTAATAATCCCTGTTATCATCATATTGATGCTGTGTATGATTGCTGCATGTATTACCAATTGTCTAACCCATTTTGTTTCTGCCCAGGTCAACAAGCTATAATATGCAGTGCCGGTTCAACAAGGATACATAAAACTACAGCCAACCATGGAAAATGACGCACCTTTAGGTGGACACTGCTATAAGGACTTTGAGGACTGAGATTAGCAAGAGGGGGAGGCCCAATACTCCTCACTGTCCCAGTTCAGCAGGAAGTAGCCAGAGAGGTCTCAATGCCCTTATTCCGAAAGAACTGGGCCTTCCATCTCTTGAGGGGAAATGTTAGGTAGTTATAATAGGAAAAAGGAGTCCACAGTGGTGGTAGCTAAAAGACAAATAAGGGAAAAGCCCGTGAAAATAGAACAAAGGAAGGTCCAAGGACTGGAGTGAGGACCTCAGGTAAAACAAACAGCCCTCCTGGCTAGCCCAATTTACATAGGGCAGGCTCAGAGGCAAGGATACAAATGTATAAAAGGAGGAATCCTAGAAGGATTGAGGCTTCCCTTCTCTTTGCATCTTTTGAGTTGGCCTGCCCTCATGTCTCAAGGATGTATTTTCCTTTGCTTGCCAACAAAACTGAGCTATAACACTGGTCCTTTCATCGCTTCAAATTTTTGCTGTGGCAAGACAGAACTGAGGAAATTCCAAACTCCCCCAACAGATGTTTGTTAGCAAAGTGATGTCTGTGCTTTTTAACAGCTGTCTAGGTTTGTTGTAGCTTTCCTTCCAAGGAGCAAGCATTTTTAAATTTCATGGCTGCAGTCACTGTCCACAGTTTCCCTTATTAATTTACTATTAATCTACCATGAATAATAGTACATTATTAATTTTCCATTAATGCCCTCTTTTGGTCCAGGATCCGATCCTGGTACCATATTGCATTTAATTGTCATGAATTCCCAGTCACCTAGATTCTGTGACACTTTTTCACTCTTTCTTTATTTTTATAACCTGACAGTCTTGAATCTACAGGCCAGGTTTCCTCTAGAAAGTTTCTCAGTCTGAGTTTGCTGGTTGCTTTTTTCTTGATTACACTGGAGGGATTTGTTTTTTGTGTATGTTATCCAGACAAATCTCCAGTGGGAATAGTTTTGCCTATAAAGATATGACCCCCTTAGGAGTTTAAAGAGAGCATTAACTTGTTTTTTCATTCTTACTGTAAGTGATTGCAAATGCTATCTGTTCTACACCCTCCTGCCCCAGGCTCTGCAGGTGGTTAGCCTTGTGAGTGGCAGAATGGAGATTCAGTCCATGACTCCATATGCACACTGCTGGTGAGCTGCTAACAAATTGGTTTGTCCAAGGGCATGCTCAACTGTACCCTCAGTTCCCCTCTGGAAGAGTTTCAATATCATCTAATTAGGTAACATGGTAGCTGGGCAACCATTACTTATAATAGACGTGGAGTTGTAAATTATCCTATTTAATTAAGAACTGCTCCCTTCTATTAAAGAAAAGCTTATCATAGGTTAGTAAATTTATTGGGAACACTTAACTTTAGCTAATTAAGCTGCTTGAACTCAAGGCAAGGGCACTCATTAATAATCAAGTCCAAGCAGTTAAGGGCAATTAGTGAAACAGCTGGTCTTTATCTCACGGATAAAGGATGGTTAATAGAGATCTTTACAGCTGTTATAAACTTCCCCAAAGCAATCTCTTCTTCAAAAGTTTTTGTTAGTTAAGAATATAGAAGGAGTAACCAATTAAAAGGACTGCGTTGGTAGCAATCTCAGTCTCCCAGCCCCAAGGATGAAGGCCAGAGGGAAGCAGAATCCACCAGCCATGGCCCCATTCCCAGCTATGTCCACTTTCCTGGGAAGAGCCTGATCTGGAAGTCAGCATCATACCTCTAGTTCCCATTGGAATCCTGGCTGCCTGATGAGCAAAGGGCAAGGACTGGTCATCTATGCCTGCAGAGATCATATTTCCTGAAAGAAAATTGGAGGAATGTGGTCTGACAGTGTTTTTTATTTTTCTGATCCGTGGATGCCTTTATATAGAAAGTCTCACAGAGATGCCCTTTTTAAATGACATTGGCTTAAAATTCTTCTTAAATTGAAGTGTAAGGCATCAACTCTTTGAAAAACCATCCCACACCAATATTTGTCTCACATTTCCTCTTGGTGTTGTTTAACTTGTTCCTCTCTCTCCTACATTTCCTGTAAACTGGACATTTCCTTTAGAGACTTGATTAGATAGAAGTGAAACATTTTGCCAGAATCCTTCAAGGTGATTTCATATATTTCACATGCATCATGCTAGGAAACACGTAAATGTCTCTTTGTTCCCCTCTTGGTGAGGCCAATCTTGAGTCATGGGTTAAAGAGGTAACCCCAGACTTCTCCATTGCAAAGGTACATTTTACCCTTTGGAATTGGTACACAGTACATGGGCTGCTCCTTTTATGGGCTTCCCTTGTAGCTCAGCTGGTAAAGAATCCACCAGCAATGCAGGAGACCTCAGTTTGATTCCTGGGTCAGGAAGATCCCCTGGAGAAGGGATAGGCTACCCACTCCAGTATTCTTGGGTTCCCATGGTGGCTCAGTCAGTAAAGAATCCACCTGCAATGTGGGAGACCTGGGTTCGATCCCTGGGTTGGGAAGATTCCCTGGAGGAGGGCATGGCAACCCACTCCAGTATTCTTGCCTGGAGAATCCCCAAGAAAAGAAGAGCCTGGGGGTCACAAAGAGTCAGACATATCTGAGTGACTAAGCACACTTTATCTGCACTACCCCTCCCATGGCCTCCCCATGCTTGACCTGTTCTCATCATTCTGACCTCTACTCAAGTGTCACCTTCTCTAATTGAGAATTAGGCACCTGCTCTCAGGTGGCCTGCAAGGCCTGTGTGTTCTGGCCTTGGCTGGCTCCTGGACTCGTCGTGAACAAACCTCCCTTCGCTGTTGCAGTCCAGCCACACCAGGCACTGTTCAGTGCCTGGAATGCTCCCTTCTGCCAAAGCCTTGCCTGGAACACAAGGGTCTCCTTCTCTCAGTCACCCCCTTCTCATCCTTCTGGGGTGAACTAGGGTCCTTTCCTGAGGGATGTCTTCCTGGACTGTGTACTCCACCCCAGTCTGGATACAATGCCACTCTTGGATGTTCTTAAGGTACCGCATAAGGCTCCTGCGTGGTGTTCATCAAACCTGGAATATTCCTTTTGTTAGAGGAAGCACACGGACTGAAACCACCCACCCTGGCTGGGCACCGTCATAACCATTTGCATGAGTTATTTTTTATCACAGGAGGTCCTGGTAAGGAACACAGAGCAATAAGTCACCACCAACTGGAGGAGTTAAGGGAAGGCCAAAAGGAGATGCCACATGTCCTACCACCTCCCAGAATCATTCTCCCTGGCATCCATCTTGGCTGAGCAATGCGTGCGCCACCAGGAAGGACCCTTAGTCAGAATGATTGTCTGAAGACAATCCAGAGACGAATCTCATCACCATAAAACCTGAGAGCGAGCTACGTGGCAGAGCAATTCTCCTGGGTTCCCTGACCCCACTGCCCTCCACTCAGGCGCCCCTTCCCAATAAAGTCTCTTGCTTTGTCAGCGCATGTGTCTTCTCGGACAGTTCATTTCTGAGTGTTAGACAAGAGCCCACTCTTGGGCCCTGGAAGAGGATCCCCTTTCTGCAACACTTTTATTCATGTGATTATGGTACTAATTTCTGTCTTTCCCTCAGAAGCTAAGCTCCACGGGGGCAGGGCACCTGTCTAGTTTTGTTCATCCTTATAAACTTCAAACACCTCGCACAGTGCCTTGCACATAGTAGGTACTTGAGAAATACTCGCTGAATGGATGAATGAAAGATCCCTAGCTGAATGGCTTGAGTGAGACCCTATGTTAAGGATTTCCTGAAGGATCCTGGTCCTACTTGGTGCTGGGAAGTTTCTAGACTAAGGTTTGGCAAACATTTTTTCTGGAAAGCTGGGCCAGATGGTTGACTGAGTTGGAGGCTAGGGGCTTAGTTTCCACATCTGTAAACAGGGAAATAGTTCCTAGCTTGTATGATTATTATTATGAAGCTTCCATAAACTAATACATGTGAAGTGTTTAAAGTGGCTGGTACATAGTCTCACTTGGGTTTTAGCTATTATTGTGGGCTTACATATGGTGGAGACAAAGTCTAGAAATGTATTCCTCAGTAAGGAAACACAAGTAACTATCAGCCAGAAGAAAGAATGGCAAATAGAAACCCTACTGGATTTGCACACGCCTGTTAGTGACAGACAGCCTGGATTAAAGATCTGAGAAGTCACAGTAGGAAGAGCCACTTTGTTCCCAGAAGAAAATGACAACCGCAGAAGGAAACAGCACAAGGCTGAGGTGGGGGGGGGGGGGGAGCTGGAAAGGGAGGTGCCTGTGATGCCTGAATCACTGTAGTATTTTCCCTAGGTGAGTCCCAGGGGTCCTTGCGGAGGCCTTAATCGCCTATTCTAGGCGGCCGAAGCCTAGCTCCTCGCTCTTTGCAAGCTGTGCTCCCTCTGGCCTCTGTTTCTGTTAGAGCCTAATCATATTTGAAAGTAGTTTTTATCTGTGATTATTCACCCGTATGTGAGGAGCTTATGTGTTTAAGCCACCACTTCCATCAAATCCAAGCACGTGGCCCCCCTTAATACACACAGGCCTAGAATTGGCAAGCAAGGCAACCCCCACCTGCATCTCGGCAAGGAAAGTCTAGGGAATTAGAGAGGACCAGCTCTGGGTGTGGGGAGGAGGGGCAGACTGGTGCTGGGGTGGAGACCTGAAGCGAAGCAAATATGAGAGCACTAATACACGGAACTGCAGCCAGGCCCCTCAGTCGGCAGGTGGCCCTGTCCTGAGGCACGGCTTCTCAGACTTTAATAAGATGGTGTCTGTGAAGATTACATATTAGCTTAGAGAACAATATTTCATTTCCACCGGCTCTTTCTAGTCTGTGGGAGATGGTGTGCCGGGCTAAGTTTAATGCTCACACACGTGTTTCAGGTTAATTAATTCTGTGTTCAACTGTGGTAAGGGTTAGAGCAGAATCCCACCACCTTTCAAAGGATGGTGGGCTGCTGACACAGGGGCAGGGTGTCAGCCCAGGAGGCAGGCCAAGGACAAAACTGCAGGAAACTAGGCTGTAGCAAAGACAAAGTGATCTGATTGCCCTGTTTCTCCTGCTGATTTTTTCAATACAGTTTTATGATGTAATTCATTACCCATTTAAGGTGTACAATCCAATAGTTTTTAGTATATTCACAGGGTTGTGCAACCATCACAACAATCAATTTTAGAACAGTTTCATGTCTAAAAAGAATCCTCATACCCATTAGCAGTCACTCCTCATTTCTCATCAACCTCCCAGCCCCGGGCAACCACTTTATCTACTTTCTGTTTCTATAGATTCGCCTAGTCTGGACATTACATCAAATTGAAATAATACAATATGTGGTCTTTCATGACTGGTTTATTTCACTTAGCATAATATTTTCAAGGTTCATCTGTGTTGGGTCATGCATCAGTGTTTCGTTCCTCTTTATTGCTGAATGATAGTCCAATGTACGGACATACCACATTTTATTCGTCCATTCATCTGTTGATAGACGTTTAGATTGTTTCCAGTTTGGGGCTATCATGAACATTTGTTACAAGGCTTTGTGTGGATATGTGTTTTCACTTCTGTTGGATATACACCTAGGACTGGAATTGCTGGATCATGTGGTATCTCTATGTTTAATCTTTTGAGGAACTGTGCTTAGTCGCTCAGTCATGTCCAACTTGAAAAAGAATTTTTTTTTTCAAATTCTTTTCCCATTTAAGTTACTATAGAGTGTTGAGTGGAGTTCCCTGTGTTGGTTATCTATTTTAAACATAGTGTACAGTAGGTCTTTGTTGGCTATCTATTTTAAATATAGCATACATGTCCATCCCAAACTCCCAAGCCCTCTGGTAACCATAAGTTCGTTCTCTAAGTCTGTGAGTTTGTTTCTGTTCTGTAAATAGGTTCGCTTGTATCATTTGAAATTTAAACATTTTAATTAAATCTTATTGCATGTTTTTATTTTAGAACTATTTATAATTCTAATTCTCTAGGTCCATTCACTTGTCAATGCCAAGGATAAATATTATGGGTCCTAAGTTATGCCCAGACTTCTACATGTACAAAATTGAGAGTAATATGAAATTTTTAGTATTCCAGCATTTTTCTCAGCCACCTTATGCAGCGATTGCAAATGCCATACAATCCTGCAAAGCTCCAGACCCACAAAATGGAACACAAACACAAGCAAGAAATAAGCAGTCAGCACCATGGGGAAATGGTGCTACGTTGTGCAAGAATCTATTTGATGACTCTATCAGAGAGGGAGTATCGTGTCCTCTCATCACACAAATGCTCCTGCCACTCAGACTACCCCAGCACCCTCAGCAGTGCCCATCTCTGCTTTGGCATAGGCACCTCATCCAAACCTTCAGGCTGTTTGACACAATAGTTTTGAGGACAGAGGTCAACATCTAGGAGAAATGTTTCTCTAGGGCTTGAATGGTGCTGCTCATCAGAGTGCATGTTTTGGGTAATAGGTCATTCTTTGACAGTGTTAAGTGCAGATTCCAGGTGACAAAGCTGCCACCCTCCCCTTCCACTCCCCATTGCCTCAGGTCTGAGGGTGGTCCTGTAGGTGTGTATGGGGGAAGAGGGGTTTGAGGAAGAGCTTCAGGGCTTTAACACCTGGACAGCATCAACCATCTTCTTTTGATGTCCATGGGAATTTCTCTCCATATTTCTTACCTGGGTGGTGTTTTTCTCACTTCTGATTTGATTGTTTTCTGAACAATCCTAAGAGCTGAAACTCGTATGGGTCAAAGAGCAGTAGGCTTTTCCATTTTACTTAAGGATGCAAGTATTATTTTCCTAGTAATGGTTGGTTTTGGTTTTGTGGACAAAAAGCATTGCTACAAATACCTATTCTCAAATATTCTTACCCACTAAGCAAATGCTATGGTATTTGGATAAAAAAGTCAGCAACAAACCACCCTACCTCACTTGATCAATTTTACTTGTACTATTAGTAGGGACTATTTTGCACTAGAGACATATCAAGTAATAACTGAATGTTAAGCAAACAGATAATCAATTATTAAAATGCAGCTGCTATTAATGTAATCCTTTACATTTCAGTAACTCCAGCATTTGGAGGGAGGGATGTAAAGCTGGTTAAAAACATCTGATGTACAAAATAAGAATATAACCATGGTGCCTTTGAAAAAAATTTGGGAGGATTTAGCTCTAAATTTTCCATTTAGGAGTGGGTATTTTGACTGGGAAAGAGAGGTGTAAAGTCCAGTCTGATATAGAAATAACTATATTTCTATATAGATATTTATTCTAGATATATATTTCTAAATATCTATATTTCTATATAGATCAAGATGTCAGCACAAGCAATATTTTGAAGCCTTAGGGCTCTTGCAGAGCCAAAATTTACCTTTAATATAGGCTCTAGATACTTTATTGGCCCAACTCAGGACAACTTCTTTTTGTGAATACGTTTTCTTTCACTTATTTTTTGGAACGTAAGTAATACATTTGCATGGTTAAAAAACTAAAAAGTAGGACTTCCCTAGTGGTTAAGAATCTGCCTGCCAATGCAGGCAACCTGGGTTCCATCCCTGGTCTAGCAAGATTCCATATACCACGGGGCAACTAAGCGAGTGTGCCACAACTACGGAACCTTTGCTCTAGAGCTTGTGAGCTGAAACTACGGAAGTCCTCAAGCCCCAGAGCCCATGCTCTGCAGCAAGAGAAGCCACCACCGCAAGAAGCCTGTGCAAATAGAGAGTAGCCCTCGCTCCCCGCAACTAGAGAAAGCCCATGTGCAGCCACAAAAACCCAGCACAGCCAAAAATACATTAACAACAACAACAAAAAAAACTAAAAAAGTTAAAAAGTACAGTGAAACTTCTTCCTCCCGTTCCTGCATTATACTTTATTTAACCAGTCTACTCTACATGGACATTGGGTTGTTTCCAACTATTTCTTAGGCTAGACCTACTGCAGTGAATTACCTTATACTTGCATGATGTTGCATATATTTAGGGTAAATTTCCCAGAGTAAAATTGCTGGGTCAAATTATATGTGCATTTGTGATTCTGACAGATATTGCTAAATTATCCCTCCGTGGTGATGATGGTCTTTTGTGTTCTCCATAGCTATGGATGCGAGTGTCTGCTACCCCAGGAAGAACAGTTCAAGTGGAAGCTATCTCACTCAGCACCAACTTTTAGGAGAGAATAGCACTTGAACCTTAGTTTTCTCGTCTGTAAAATGGGGCTGTAAGCTAGCCTCTGGTAGCTGGGAAAGTCCTGTGAACTAATACACACAAAGCACTGAGCATAGTTCTGACATAGTAGGTGCTTAAAAATGCCTCAGTTATTATGTGGGTCAAAGAAGTAATTCCACTTAGAGATCGTCCCATCTCTGGTTAAGAGATGATGTGGTAATGTCTATGTCCTAATGCTACAAAGATATTGAACATCTTCTTTGAGGAAGAGAAATCTTGGTTCTAGGTAAGCAAACATGAGCCCCTCTGTTGTATTTCATTGGAGATGAAGGAACTGGAGCTGGTGAGTGGAAGTGAGAGGCAATAAGGCACTGGAGCAGGAGCAGAGATTCTTCAGTGAGCCTTGCAGATGGAAAGCAAATCTGTGCTTCAGGTGCTCTGGCACCAAATCCTGTCTCCACGAGGAGGTTCTGAACTGTGTGTAACAGGTGCCAAGTGTCCCAGGGCACTGTCTAGCCTGGAGGATAGCCACAGTTGTAGAATCCTGAGTACCAAAGGGTTTGGAGAAGGAGCTACTCTGCTGGGCCAGAGAGAGTTGGCAGTATAGCTTTATGGTCAAAATCTCTTTCTCGGCAGTCAGCCAGTTCTGGGTTCAAATCTTGCTTCTATCACTTGCTAGTGGGGTGACCTCAGGTGCATTCCCATTTCTGGTCTTCACTCTCTTCAGCTATCATCTGAGGATAAAAGCCACAGTAGAGGCATTTCCGGGCTTCCTTATATGTCCACAGGGAGGCTGTGAGGATTACATGATGTAATAGTTCTAGGGCAAGGGTCATCATGCCTGGCATGTATAAATATCAGCAACTATTAAGAACATTAAATGAATAGGGTTTTACAAGCTCTGTGTCTCTGTGGCAGAAGAGAGACCCTGAGAGGTTGCAGATGAACAAATTCAACTCATAAAATTGGAAAAGGGCCATTTGGATGGATGTACAGTTAGAGTGAAAAAAATACCTCTTAGCACGCATGTTATCTGTAACAAAGCAAAGCGAATTTGTAAGCATCTTATTGCAGATGCAGGGGAGGAAGATCCTGGAAAAATTTCCTGCAGTCTTGAGACAGCAAATGGAAAATGAGTTGTATGGTACTGATTGCTGCTAATTTAAGACATGTGAAAATTACTGATAATCTCTTCAGCGTTCTCTGCTTTTTTTGTGTTACTTACTAAAGGTAGAATAGTCATACTTTTCCATACATTATCTTTCTCCCTTCATCTCATTTTCATGTTAGGACATATGTTCCTTAAATACTTCAACTGCTTCTATTTATTTTTTTTAGCCCACCACTCTTTGTAAGAACTTAGTCCTTGTGCTTGGGATTCATCAACTGTGCTATTCTCCTTGCCTGGAATAATCTGTCTGCTCTGCTTTGCAAGCTGTTACTCTTCAACCAACCATCACATTCTTTGTGAAATGTTCAATATCACCAGCCATCAATGGCCCTTTCTTCTTTGATTCCATGGGACACTGACAGTGTTTCCTTTATAGCATCTTATATATTGTGCTCTAGTTCTTTGTCTGTGCATCTCTCTCTTCCTTTACACCTGGTAACCTTTGTCAAAGATTGTGTCCCTCCTTCCCTTTCTTCACTCCAAGTTTGTCAAATATGTATTAAGTGTCAGGCCCTGTGACAGGTCTTGAGGGAAGATCACAACACAGTGTGGAAGCGAGTCAGGAAAGCCAGGTACTGAGCTTAACATGACATAATTCCTTCATTCCATCCACTAAGTGACCCGAGAGACATCTGTTATTGTTCTTAGTTTACTGTTGAAAAGCATGAGCCAGAAAAGAAATAGAAGTTGCCAAAGAATATAGTTAACTGCAAGTGACTGCAGGTTGGTGTCAGGAGAGGGTCAGGAGACGCCCTTGAGGAAGCAATGCCCAGCAAAATGGTGACCCTGAGAAGGATCTGGCCAGGGGAAGGAGCACTGGAGAGAAATTCCAACTGGAGAGAGTTGTGCAGGAATCTTAGTTATCTCCACCCAATATTTGCATAGAGTGTGGTGCACAGTACTTGCTTACTAAGTATTTGTTGTAAGAAGGCATTCCTGTTGCTAAAGTCCCCAGGCCTGGTAGTGCAACTCTGGGTGTTCAAGTTCATGACGTTCCTCAGGGTCTTTTCAGTAAATTTTCATTTTTGCTGAGGTTCCTGGGGATGCAAGGACCAGAGTTCCATCTTGGGAGAGCATGTCCCCAAATTGTTTTCATTCAACCCCCCAGAAATACAGTGCAGAGGTTTCTTCCTCTACCCCTACCCTTAGATGTCCAGAGTGCACGTCCACATTCACATTAGTAGACTGAGCAAAGCTTTGTGCATAGATGTGCAATTGCTGGGTGGACAGTTGGTAGGCTCCCTTAACTGGGGCCATCCACAGGCCACACAGCTCTGCGGTACTTGAAACCTGCCCCTTCCAGATGGGGACCACACTCGGGAAACATGAATCTTAGGGAGTCTGCTTATGGTCTGGCCATACTTCCTAACTCTTCCTTCCCATCGTCACTCCTACCCATGTACCTGGGGAATATTGTTCTAGTCGAAACAGGGGATGAGGGAGATGGAGACTCTCTCCTATTCCTCTTGCTTTTGCTCAAGCTACTTTGCCAAGGACAGGAATCTGCTTTCTTTCATAGCATGGAAGTTAATAGCAAGGATTCTGGAGCCAGACTGGTAGAGGTTCACATCCTGGTTATGCTTCTTACCAGCTTTATGACTTTGGGGACGCCTTTAGTCTCCATACTTCAATTTTCCCACTGGTAAAATAGGATTAGTAACAATACTCATTTCATAGGATTTTACAAGAAGATTTTAAGTAATTAAAGCATTAGGATAGGACAGTGTCTGGCACATTGTCAGTACAATGTATGTGATACTGCTGCTGCTGACAGTGATGGTGATCAAAATGACACAAACCACCTCTTCCATTCTGGTTTTTAGTACTAAAAGTTAATGGCCCCAAGCCTTAACTAAATGGAAATTAGTTCTTTCCCTCTAAAACAAGGCAAGCTTAGACTTTTTTATTGTCTAGTGCAATAAACAAAGGGAAAAAAAAAGTATTACATTTCACATCAAAATAAAATAGCATAAATGTTATACCCAGAGTTGTTTGAGTTGATGTGTTACTCAAAACTGGTAGAAATCTAATCTAGTCCATGCACGAAAATTATAATGAATAAACTGAGGCTCAGAAAAAGGAACTGATTAATGCATGGTCCACAGCCATGGGGCTGGAACTGGAACCCGTGTTTCCTGATCCCTGTTTCATGCTCCCTGTATTGCCCTGCAACCAAGGGAAGAAATACAGCCATTTTTGGAAGCTTCTCTAATTTCTTCAATGGTAGTGGTCATGGAATATTTTTGTGTGTGAAGAGCCTGATGGTAGATGTTTTCTGCTTTGTGAGCCATATGTCTTTGTTGTCGCTGTGTGTGTGCTAAGCTGCTCCAGTCTTGTTTGACTCTTTGTGACCCCTTGGGCTGTAGCCCACCAGGCTCTGTCCATAGGACTCTCCAGGCAAGAATACTGGAGTGGGTTGCTGTGCCGTCCTTCAGGGTATCTTTCCAACCTAGGGATTGAATCTCTGTCTCTTAGGTCTCCTACATTGACAGACGGGTTCTTTACCACTAGCGCCACCTGGGAAACCACATATGTCTCTGTCACAACTACTCAACTGCTTTGCAGAGTGAAAGCAGCCACAGACAGTGTGCAAATGAATGGATGTGGCTGTGCTTCAGCAAAACTTTGTGTATAACAAAAGCTGATGGCCCAGATTTGACCTGTGGCCCAGATTTGTAGATTCTGGCTCTGTGGCATCCCCATTTGGAATGTTAGACAGGAATAGCAGGGCAATACAAGCTTCTCTATGTGAAACAGAAGCTGTCAATCAAATGCTAAACTTGAGGAAATGGGAAGAGGAAAGCACAGTGGGTGTGTGAAGTCGTAGGATAAGTAGGCAAAAACCAGTTTTACTTTTCCAACTCACCCACCTCAGTTTCTTTTTATTTATAATTTTTTTTAAAGAGAGAAAATTGAGATGGCAGTTTTTCTACATTAACAAATGAGATTAAGGGAGAAATTCTGTAAAATGGTGTTGGTTACCATGGCATTACTGGTACAATTTGCCAGAAGCTCTAAATAAAAGGGCAAATTTTATCTGTCAATATGATTCAAGTAATTAAAAAATTTTTTGGATTATTTTTATTGAAGTATAGTTGATCTAACGTCTGTTGGATCATAGAAAAAGCAAGAGAATTCCAGAAAAACATCTACTTCTGCTTTATTGATTATGCCAAAGCCTTTGACTGTATAGATCACAACAAACTGTGGAAGATTCTCCAAGAGATAGGAATACCAGACCACCTTACCTGTCTCCTGAGAAATCTGTATGCAGGTCAAGAAGCAGCAGTTAGAACCAGACATGGAACAGCAGACTGGTTCCAAATTGGGAAAGGAGTACGTCAAGGCTGTATATTGTCACCCTGCTTATGTAACTTATATGCAGAGTACATCATGCAAAATGCCAGGCTGGATGAAGCACAAGCTGGGATCAAGATTGCCGGGAGAAATATCAATAACTTCAGATACACAGATGACACCACTCTTATGACAGAAAGTGAAGAGGAACTAAAGAGCCTCTTGATGAAAGAGGAGAGGGAAAAAGTTGACTTAAAACTCAACATTCAAAAAACAAAGATCATGGCATCTGGTCCCATCACTTCATGGCAAATAGATGGGGAAACGATGGAAACAGTGAGAGACTTTATTTTTTGGGCTCCAAAATCACTGCAGATGGTGACTGCAACCATGAAATTAAAAGACACTTGCTCTTTGGCAGAAAAGCTATGGTCAACCTAGACAGCATATTAAAAAGCAGAGACATTATTTTGTTGACAAAGGTCTGTCTAGTCAAAGCTGTGGTTTTTCCAGTAGTCATGCATGGACGTGAGAGTTGGACTATAAAGAAAGCTGAGCACTGAATAATTGATGCTTTTGAACTGTGGTGTTGGATAAGACTCTTGAGAGTCCATTGGACTGAAAGGAGATCTAACCAGTTCATCCTAAAGGAAATCAGTCCTGAATATTCATTGGAAGGACCGATGCTGAAGCTGAAACTCCAATACTTTGGCCACCTGATGCAAAGAGTTGACTCACTTGAAAAGATCAGATTATGGGAAAGATTGAAGGCAGGAGGAGAAGGGGACGACAGAGGATGAGATGGTTGGATGGCATCACCAACTTGATGGACATGAGTTTGAGCAAGCTCCGGGAGTTGGTAATGGACAGGGAAGCCTGGTGTGCTGCAGCCCATGGGGTTGCAAAGAGTTGGACACGACTAAGTGATTGAACTGAACTGAACTGTCTTATTTCTCTAAGCATAATACCATCCAGGTCCACCCGTGTTGTTGAAATGGCAAATCTCATTCTTTTTTATGACTATGTATTAGTCCGTGGGGTCACACAGAGTCAGACATGACTGAAGAGACTTGGTACGCATATATGTGTATATATAGGCCAAAGTATTGGAGCTTCAGCATCAGTCTGCTTTGATCTCCTTGCAATCCAAGGGATTCTCAAGAGTCTTCTCCAGCACCACAATTCAAAAGCATCAGTTCTTTGGCACTCAGCCTTCCTCATTGTTCAATTGCCATGAAATTGAAAGTCGCTTGCTCCTTGGAAGGGAAGCTATGACAAACTTAGACTGTGTATTTAAAAGCAGAGACATCGCTTT
The DNA here is from genome assembly GCF_055505025.1 of Bos grunniens. Classification (NCBI taxonomy): domain Eukaryota; kingdom Metazoa; phylum Chordata; class Mammalia; order Artiodactyla; family Bovidae; genus Bos; species Bos grunniens. The sequence continues at coordinate 26,484,321 of NC_141189.1, forward strand.
GCCAGCAAAGGTTTGTATAGTGAAAGCTATGGTTATTCCAGTAGTCATGTATGCATGTGAGAGTTGGACTATTTATTTATATATATATCACATCTTTTAAAAACATTTATCGGTTTAAAAAATTAAAAAAATATTTACTTATTTGACTGTGCCCGGTCTTAGTTGTGGCACATGGGATTGTCTGTCTTTGTTGCGGCATACACGATCTTTAGTTGCAGCATGTGGGATCCAGTTCCATGTCCAGGGTTCTAACCTGGTCCCCTGCATTGGGATCCCAGAATCTTAGCCACTGCACCACCAGGTAAGTCCCTATCCAGTCACCTGTTGATGGACAGTTAAGTTGCTTTGCATATCTTGACTATTGTAAACATGCTGTTATGAACATTGGGGTGCATGTATATTTTTGAATTAGTTTCTATTTTCTTTGGATCTACACCCAGGTGTGGAATTGCTGGATCATGTGGTAGTTCTATTTTCATTTTTTTTGAGAAACCTCCATGCTGTTTTCCACTGTAGCTGCACCAATTTACATTCCCACCAACGATGTACAAGGGATTCCTTTTTCTCTATCTTAACGAACATTTGCTTTTTTTTAAACTGATAGCCATTCTGATAGGTGTTAAGTGGTGTCTCGTGGTTTTGATTTGCATTTCTTTGACGTTTAGCAGAGTGGAGCCTATTTTCATGTAGCCTCTTGGCTGTCTGTATGTCTTCTTGGAAAAATATCTATTCAAATCCTTTACCCAATTTTTAATGAAGTTGTTTGTTTTTTTGATATTGAGTTTAGGAACTTCTTATGTATGTTGGGTATTAACCCCTATTGGTCCTGTTATTGCAAATATTTTCTTCCATTCTGTAGGTTTTTCTTTACATTTTGTCGATGGCTTGCTTTGCTGTGCAAAAGCTTTTAAGTTAATTAGGTCCAATTTTTGCTTTTGTTTCCTTTGCCTTAGAAGACAGATCAAAAATATTGCTGCAGTTTATGTCAAGAATGCTCTGCCTACATGTTCTTCTGAGAGCTTTTTGCTTTCTAGGTTTATATTTAGGTCTTTCATCTCTTTTGAACCTATTTTTGTACATGGTGTGGGAAAATGTTCTAATTTCATTCATTTACATGGAGCTGTTCAGCTTTCCCAGTACCACTTAAAAAAGAGATTGTCTTTTCTCCATTGTACATTCTTAACTCCTTTGTGAGACCATAAGTGTGTGGGTTTATTCCTGGGCTCTCTATTCTGTTTCATTAATCTATGTGTCTGTATTGGTGCCAGCACCCTGCTGCATTGAGTATTGTAGTTTTGTAGTGTAATCTTAAGGTAGGGATCAAGATACCTCCAGATTCATTCTTTCTCAACATTGTTTTGGCTATTTGTGTTTCCATACAAATTTTCCATAAAATATTTCAAAATTATTTGTTCTAGTTATCTGACAAATGTTATTGGTATTTTGATAGGGATTGCATTGAATCTGTAGATTGCCTTGGGTAGTATGGTTACTTTATTAATATTAATTTTTGCAATCCATGATCATCATATATCTTGCCATGTGTCATCTTTGATTCATTTTCAATTTCTTTCATCAGTGTCTTATAAGTTTTCTGAGTATAGGTATTTTACCTCCTTAAGCAGGTTGATTCCTAGATATTTTATTCTTTTTGATGTGATGGTAAAAGTTTCCTTATTTCCTCTTTCTGATTGTTTTTAGTATATAGAAATGCAACAGATTTCTATATATTAATTTTGTATTCTGCATCTTTACTGAATTTGTCAATGAGCTCTAGGACTTTCTTAATGGCATTTTCAGTATCATGTCATCTGCAAACAGTGACAGTTTTACTTCTTTTCCAAATTGGATTCCTTTTATTTCTTTTTTTATCTGATTGCTGTGGCTAGGACTTCCAATACTATGTTAAATAAAAGTGGTGAGAGTGGGCATCCTTGTTTTCTCCTTGATCTTAGAAGAAATACATTCAGCTTTTCACTATTGAGTATATTAACTATAAACTTGTCATATATAGCCTTTATTATTTTGAGGTATGTTCCCTCTTTGCCCACTTTCTGGAGAGATTTTTTAATCATAAATAGATGTTGAATTTTGTCAAAAGCTTTTTTTTTCTTTTTCTTTTGCATCTTTGAGGTGGTCATATGGTTTTTATTCTTCATGTTTTTAATGTGGTTTATCACATTCACTGATTTGCAGTTATTGAGCCATCATCCTTGCATCCCTGGGATAAATGCCACTTGACTGTGATATATGATTCTTTTAATATATTGTTGGATTCAGTTTGCTAATATTTTGTTGAGGATTTTGTGTCTATGTTAATCAGTGATATTGTAATTTTCTTTTATAGTGATATCTTTGGTTTTGATGTCAGGATAATGCTGGCCTCATAGAATGAGTTCAGAAGTGTTGTTTCCTCTATAATTTTTTGGAATAGTTTGAGAAACATAGACATTAATCCTTCTCTAAACATTTGCTTTACCTGTGAAGTCGTCTGATCCTGGACTTTTTTTTTGTTGGGAGCTTTTATAAATTATTTTTTTACTGATTCAATTTCAATACCGGTAATTGGTCTGTTCAAGTTTTGTATTTCTCCCTGGTTCAGCATTAGGAGGTTGTACATTTCTAAGAATCTGTCCATTTTTTCTGGGTTGTTTGTTTTATTGGCATATAGTTGTTCATGGTAATCGCTTATGATCCTTTGTATGTCTGTGGAGTTTGTTGTAATTTCTTTTTCATTTCTGATTTTACTGATTTGAGTCCTTCCTCTTTTTTATTGATCATTCTGGCTAATAGTTTATCAATTTTCTTTATCATTTCAAAGAATTAGCTCTTAGTTTCATTCATCCTTTCTACTTTTTAGTCTCTATTTCATTATTTCTATTCTTATCTTTATGATTATTTCCTTCTGCTAATTTTGGGTTTTGTTTTTCTTCTTTTTCTAGTTCCTTTAAGTATAAGTTTAGGTTGTTTGAGTTTCTCTTGTTTCCTGAAGTCAGCTTGTATCACTATAAACTTCCCTCTTAGAAGTGCTCTTGCTATGTTCCATAGATTTTGGATCATTTTGTTTCATTTTCATTTGTCTCTAGGTATATTTTGATTTCTTCTTTGATTTCTTCAGTGATCCACTTGCTGTTCAATAGTATATTGTTTAGTCTCCATGTGTTAGTTTTTTTGCAGTTTTTTCCTTGTAGTTGATTTCTGGTCTCATAACATTGTGGTCAAAAAAGATGCTCGATATGATTTCAGTTTTCTTAATTTACCAAGGCTTATTTTGTGGCCTAGGGTGACTTCCCTGGTGGCTTAGATGGTAAAGCGTCTGCCTACAATGTGGGATACCCGGGTTTGATCCCCCGGTCAGGAAGATCTCCTGGAGAAGGAAATGGCAACCCACTCCAGTATTCTCACCTGGAAAAGCTCATGGACAGAGGAGCCTCTTAGGCTGCAATCCATGGGGTTGCAAAGAGTCGGACACAACTGAGTGACTTCACTTTCACGTCACCCGTCCTGGAGAATATTCCATATGCACTTGAAAAATATATGTATTCTTCAGCTTTTGGATGGAATGTTCTACATATATTAATATATAATATAATAATATATTATAACTATATACAAATGATAATTATATAGTTATATATTATATATATTATAATAATATTAATATATCTATTATGCCATTTTATTTAACTTGTTATTTAAGGCCAGTGTTTCCTTTTTGATTTTCTGTCTGTATGATCTGTCCACTGATGTGAGTGGGTTGTTAAAGCCCCCTACTAATATTGTTTTACTGTCAGTTTCTTCCTTTTTATCTGCTAGTGTTTTCTTTATGTATTTAGATGATCCTACGCTGGGTGTGTGTATATATATATATCTTCTTCTTGAATTGATCCCTTGATCATTATGTAATATTCTAATTTGTCCCTTATAATAGTCTTTGTTTTAAAGCCTATTCTATCTGATATAAGTATTGGTACTCCAGTTTCTTTTGATTTACATTTGCATGAAATATGTTTTCCATGCTGTCACTGTCAGTCTCTGCGTGTCTTTGATCTGAAGTGTGTCTCTTGTAGGCAGCATATTTATAGGTCTTGTTTTTGTATCCATTCAGCCTATCTAAGTCTTTTGATTGGAGCATTTAGTTCATTTACATTTTAAGTAGTTATTGATATGTATGTACTTACTGCCATTTTGTTAATCTCTGTAGTTGCTTTTGTAGTTAATTTTTTGTTCCTTTCTTCATCTTTTGTTTGCCTCACTTGTGATTTGATGACTATCTCTAGTGTTATTAATATGTTTGGATTCCATTCTTTTGTGTGTATGTATCTTTTATAGATTTTTGGTTTGTGGTTACTCTAAGGTTTATATGCAGCAGTCTCTCTATGTATGATTATTTCAATTTGCTGATCTCTTAATTTCAAACATATTTTAACAGCTCTGCATTTTCACTCTCTTCCCCTTATGATTACTGTTTTTGGCATCATATTTTACATTTGTTTTATGTACCCCTTAATGGCTTATTGTCGATATACATGATTTTACTACTTTTATCCTTTAATCCTCCTACTAGGTTTGTATGTGGTTGATTTACTACTTTTACTATATATCTGCCTTTACCAAAGAGATTTTTTCCTTTTGTAATTTTCATGTTTCTAGTTGTGGCCCTTTGTTTTTCACTTAGAGAAGTCCCTTCAACATTCCTTTTAAAGCTGGTTTGTTAGTGCTAAACTCTTTTAGCTTTTGTTGTCTGTAAACGTTTTGATGTCTCCATCAAATCTGAATGAGAACCTTGTCAGACAGAGTATTCTTGGTTGAAGGTTTCCCCCTATCGTTATTCTAAGTATATTGTTCCGCTCCCTCTGACCTGCAGAGTTTCTGCTGCAGTCAGCTAATGGCCTATGGGAATCCCTTGTATGTAACTTGTTGCTTTTCCCTTGCTGCTTTAAAATTTCTCTCTTGAGCTTTAATTATTCCCATTTTAATTACAATGTGTCTTGGTGCAGTACTCTTTGAGTTGATCCTATTTGAGACTCTTTGTGCTTGCTGAACTTGCATGTCTTTTTTCCTTCCAGGTTAGGAAAACTTTCGGCTATTATGTCTTCAAATATGTTTGAGTCCCGTTTATCTCTCTCTCCTCCTTCTGGGACCCCTATTGTGTGAATATTAGTTTGCTTGTTATCCTAGAAGTCTCTTCAGTTGCACTCATTTCTTTTAATTCTTTTTTCCCTGTTACTTGTTGGTGATTTCCACCTCTCTGTCTTCCAGCTTGCTGATCTATCCCTCTGTATCATTTAGTCTGTTGGTTCCTTCAGGCTAAATGTATATTTTTCACTCCAGGTATTGTATTTTTTATCTCTGTTTGGTTGTTCTTTATATTTTCAAACTCTTTGTTTAAAACTTCTAACTTCTCACTCTGTCCATTCTCCTGAATTCTTTTTTTTTTTTTCTCTTGAATTCTTTGATCATTTTTACAATCATTACCTTCAACTCTTTATTGGGTTGATTGACTATCTCCATTTTACTTAGTTATTGTTCTGTTTTGTTTTTTTTTCCTTCTTGTTCTTTTCTTTGGGACATAGCCCTGTGTTGTATCATTTTATTTATCTTCCTGTTTTTATTTCTGTGTATTTGGTAGGTTGTTTATGTTTCCTGACCTTGAAGAAGTGGCCTTTTGTAGGAGACATTCTGTGTCCCAGCAGCACATTCCACTCAGGTCACCAGAGCTATATGCCCCAGGGGTGTCTTCTTTGTGGACTATGTGGGTCCTGTTGTGGTGGGCTGACTATTATGGGTAGTCTGGTAGGCATGGCTGGCTCCAAGTCCAGTTGGATGCCAGGCCATGCCTTGTGCAGAGGCTTATGGCTGCTGTTTGGCAAAGCTGAGTCATGAGGTAGCTGGTTGTGGAACTCTGGGGGCCCCAGGGCTGGCACTGTTTCTTTGGTGGATGGAGGTGGGTGTCTAGGAGATTCCAGAGCTGATGTCTGTCCAAGTTCTGGGGCTATTGCTGGCCCACTGGCAGGCAGAACCAGGACCTAGGATCTGCCTGCAGGGCCCATGAAGTAACTTTAATCTATTGCATGAGAACTGTTCACTTAGTTCCCAAAGATTAGCTTGCTTTATTAGGAAATAAAATCAGTCCACAGAAGAGGCTACAGGCATGTTAGCAGAGTGAAGTTTAATCTTTTCAAGTAAGCATGCATTTAAGAAAATATGAGGAAACCTTTTTTCTATGAATTGCATAATTCCTGCATCTTTTGAAATAGTTTATGAGGGGGCAGTGTATTAATTATCTATTGTTCCATGATAATCACATCCAAAAATTAACAGCTTTGAGCAAGACACACTTATCATCTCACAGCTTCCATGATCAGAAATCCAGGTATGGCTTAGTTGCCTTCCCTGCTTTAGGATCTCTCAACCAAACTGTCAGCCAGGCTGGGGTTTCATCTGAAGATTCAGCTGGGAAAAGACTCACTTCTAAGGTCTGATGGTTGTTGGCAGAACTCATTTCTTTAAGGGTCATTGGACGAAGGGCTTCAGTTCTTAGCTGACTGCTGGCACTCAGTGCCTTGCTGTGAGACACCTCCAGTATGGCAACTTGCTTCATCAAAGCACATAAACCAGGAAGACAGTAGAGTCTCCTAGCAAGATAGAACTCACAGTTTCATGTAATCTAATTATGGAAGCGACCTTTGCAATTTTCTGTTGATTAGAAGTAAGTCACAGGTCTTGCCTATGCCAAAATGGAGGGATTTTCCCAAGGGCATGAGTACCAGGAGGTGGGAATGATTGGAAGTCATCTCAGAGTCTGCTTGCTACAGGGACGGAGTAGCGGTGATGTCAACCTATAATGAGTGACATATTAGGATCTCTTAGGCCATACTTACTCTGAAGGAGGGGTGATTGTTGATGACTGTTGATGCACATTTTCCATCTCAAACTCAAAATTCTGTTTTCTTTCTGGGAAATTTGAACTGAAGGTGGACTATTCAGCCCCATTAAATCTAAGTGCTGGGTAAGACAGGGACCATGTAAGAGTTAGGACTGTTTATGGCAAGCAAGAGAAACTCTAACACAGGTGGTGTAAGAAAAGAGAATGTACAAGAGTAAATCTCAGTTCAGGGCTTAAAGTATATATTTTACTTCTTTGTTTATAATTCTTATTTTTTTGGATTAGGCTTACTGAGGTATAATTATGTGTGGCAAAATCCACCCTTTTAGTGTACAATTCAGTGGGTTTTGACAAACACATCCAGTTATGTAACCATCACCACAATCAGAACACGTAGAACATTTCATTCCCCTCTTGAAAAAAAGCCCTTTTATCTCTTTGTAGTCAAAGTTTTCTGCTACTCTCAGCCCCTAGCAACCACTAATATCCTTTTAGTTATTCTTGTTATTGTTGCTCAGTCACTAAGTCATGCCTGACTCTTTGCTACCCCATGGACTGCAGCACACCAGGCTTCCCTATCCTTCTTTATCTCTTGAAATTTGCTCAAACTCATGTCCATTGAGTCAGTGATGTCATTCAACCATCTCATCCTCTGCCACCCCCTTCTCCTGCCCTCATCTTTCCCAGCATCAGGGTCTTTTCCAGTGAGTTGGCTCTTCACATCAGGTGGCCAAAATATTGGAGCTTCAGCTTCAATATCAGTCCTTCCAATGAATATTCAGGACTGATTCCCTTTAGGATTGACTTGTTTGATCTCCTTGCTGTCCGAGGGACTCTCCAGAGTCTCCTTCAGCACCAAAATTCGAAAGCATCAATTCTTTGGTGCTCAGACTTCTTTATGGTTCAACTCTCACATCCATATATGACTACAGGAAAAACCATAGCTTTGACTATATGGACCTTTGTTGGCAAAATGATGTCTCTACTGTTTAATATGCTGTCTAGGTTTGTTATAGCTTCCTTCCAAGGAGCAAGTGTCTTTTCATTTCATGGCTAGAGTCACTATCCATAGTAATTTTGGAGCCCAAGAAAATAAAAATCTGTCACTGCTTTGACTTTTCCCCCTTCTATTTTCCATGAGGTCATGGGACTGGATGCTATGATCTTAGGTTTTGGAATACTGGGTTTTAAGCCAGCTTTTTTACTCTCCTCTTTCATTCTCATCAAGAAGCTCTTTAGTTCCTCTTTGCTCTCTTCCATTAGGGTAGTATCATCTGTATATCCGAGGTTGTTGATATTTCTCCTGGCAATCTTGATTTCAGCTTGTGATCCATCCAGCCTGGCATTTCACATGATGTGAAATCACACTGTTCACACTGCATAGAAGTTAATTAAGCATGGTGACAATATACAGCCTTAACATGCTCTTTTCCCAATTTTGAACCAGTCAGTTGTTCCATGGGATTCCCAGGTGGCTCTAGTGGTAAAGAATCCACCTGCCAATGGAGGAGACATAAAGAGATGCAGATTCGATCCCTGGGTTGGGAAGATCCCCTGGAGGAGGGCACGGCAACTCACTTCAGTATTCTTGTCTAGAGAATCCTGTGGACAAAGGAGCTTGGCTGGCTACAGTCCATAGGGGTCACAGACTCGAACATGACTGAAGCAACTTAATACACATGCACCCACAGTTGTTATGTTCAGTTCTAACTGTTGCTTCTTGATTTGCATACAGTTTTCACAGGACGCAGGTAAGATGATCTGGTATTCCCATCTTTTAAGCAATTTTCCACACTTTGTTGTGATCCACACAGTCAAAGACTTAAGTGTAGTCCACAAAGCAAAAGTAGATATATTTCTGGAATTCTCTTGCTTTCTCTATGATCCAAAGAATGCTGGCAATTTGACTTTTGGTCTCTCTGCCTTTTCTAAACCCAGCTTTTACATCTGGAAGTTCTTAGTTCATGTACTGCCAAGGTTGAAGGATGCTGAGCATTGCCTTGCTAGCATGTGAAATGAGCACAATTCAAATGAGTAGTTTGAACATTCTTTGGCATTGCCCTTCTTTGGGATTGGAATGAAAACTGATCTTTTCCAGGCCTGTGACAACTGCTGAGTTTTTCCAAATTTGCTGGCATACTGAGTCCAGCACGTTCACGGCACCATCTTTTAGGATTTGAAATAGCTTAGCTGGAATTCCATCACCTCCACTAGCTTTGTTCCTAGTAATGCTTCCTAAGGCCTACTTGACTTCATACTCCAGGATGTCTGGCTCTAGATGAGTGACCACACCATCTTGGTTTTCTGGTCATTTTTTAAGCAAAATAATTCCAGTCATAAACTTTTTTGTACAGTTCTTCTGTGTATTCTTGCCACCTCTTCTTAATTTCTTCTGCTTCTGTTAGGTCCTTAACATTTCTGGTCTTTACTGTGTCTCTATCCTCGTGTGAAATATTCCCTTGATATCTCCAACTTTCTTGAAGAGATCTCTAGTCATTTGCATTCTGGTCTTGCCTTTTTCAGTATATTTTTAAAATGGAATTATACAGCATGTTTTCTTTTGAGCCTAGTTTGTTTCACTCAGCATAAGGCATGTATCAGATCACATTTTTAAAATTACTGAGTAGTAGCTGATCTTATAGGTGTACACATTTTTTAAAATCCATTAACTGGTTTAAGGAAATTTGTCTTATTACCATTTTTTGAAACTTTAAATCAAGTTACATTCATGCATAGGCTTTTTTTTTTTGAATATAAGTTTTCATTTTGTGGTTAAAAATAAATTTAGTGCCTAGTATTAGAGTCAGTGGGTCATATAGTAAATCTACATTTAATTCTGTAAGAAACTGCCAAGTTTTTTCCAAAATGGCTGTACCATTTTGCATTTACATCACCGGTGGATGAGAGTCTCAAGTGCCCCTATGCTCACCAATACTTGCTATCATCAATTTTAGCCATTCTAATAGGTGTGCATTTTCATACTGTTCATGGGGTTGTCAAGGCAAGAATACTGAAGTGGTTTGCCATTCCCTTCTCCAGTGGACCACATTCTGTCAGACCTCTCCACCATGACCTGCCTATCTTGAGTGGCCCCACATGGCATGGCTTAGTTTCATTGCATTAGACAAGGCTGTGGTCGGTGTGATCAGATTGGCTAGTTTTCTGTGATTATAGTTTCAGTGTGTCATACTTGGGTTTCTCTTACCTTGGATGTGGCTGCTTCAGCAAAGCACAGCCGCTGCTCCTTAACTTGGACGAGGGGTATCGCCTCACGGCCGCCCCTCCTGACCCTGAACGTGGAGTAGCTACTCTTGGCCCTCCTGTGCCCATGCAGCCGCCGCTCCTTGACATTTGTGACATTATTCAGGAGACAGGGATCAAGACCATTCCCATGGAAAAGACATGCAAAAAAGTAAAATAGCTTTCTGGGGAGGCCTTACAAATAGCTGTGAAAAGAAGATAAGTGAAAAGGAAAGGAGGAAAAGAAAGATATAAGCATCTGAATGCAGAGTTCCAAAGAATAGCAAGAAGAGATAAAAAAGCCTTCCTCAGCAATCAATGCAAAGAAATAGAGGAAAATAGCAGAATGGGAAAGACTCGAGATCTCTTCAAGAAAATTAGAGATACCAAGGGAACATTTCATGCAAAGATGGGCTTGATAAAGGACAGAAATGGTATGGACCTAACAGAAGCAGAAGATATTAAGAAGAGGTGGCAAGAATACACAGAAGAACGGTACAAAAAAGATCTTCATGACCCAGATAATCACGATGGTGTGATCACTCATCTAGAGCCAGACATCCTGGAATGTGAAGTCAAGTGGGCCTTAGAAAGCATCACTACAAACAAAGCTAGTGGAGGTTGGAGGTAATGGAATTCCAGTTGAGCTATTTCAAATCCTGAAAGATGATGCTGTGAAAGTGCTGCACTCAATATGCCAGCAAATTTGGAAAACTCAGCAGTGGCCACAGGACTGGAAAAGGTCAGTTTCCATTCCAATCCCAAAGAAAGGCAATGCCAAAGAATGCTCAAACTACTGCACAACTGCACTCATCTCACACGCCAGTAAAGTAATGCTCAAAATTCTCCAAGCCAGGCTTCAGCAATATGTGAACTGTGAACTTCCAGATGTTTAAGCTGGTTTTAGAAAAGGCAGAGGAACCAGAGATCAAATTGCCAACATCTGCTGGATCATGGAAAAAGCAAGAGAGTTCCAGAAAAACATCTATTTCTGCTTTATTGACTATGCCTTTATTGACTTTGACTGTGTGGATCACAATAAACTGTGGAAAATTCTGAAAGAGATGGGAATACCACACCACCTGACCTGCCTCTTGAGAAACCTATATGCAGGTCAGGAAGCAACAGTTAGAACTGGACACGGAACAACAGACTGGTTCCAAATAGGAAAAGGAGTTCGTCAAGGCTGTATATTGTCACCCTGCTTATTTAACTTCTATGCAGAGTACATCATGAGAAACGCTGGGCTGGAAGAAGCACAAGCTGGAATCAAGATTGCCGGGAGAAATATCAATAACTCAGATATGCAGATGATACCACCCTTATGGCAGAAAGTGAAGAGGAACTCAAAAGCCTCTTGATGAAAGTGAAAGAGGAGAGTAAAAAAGTTGGCTTAAAACTCAACATTCAGAAAACGAAGATCATGGCATCTGGTCCCATCACTTCATGGCAAATAGATGGGGAAACAGTGGAAATAGTGTCAGACTTTACTTTTCTGGGCTCCAAAATCACTGCAGATGGTGACTGCAGCCATGAAATTAAAAGACGCTTACTCCTTGGAAGGAAAGTTATGACCAACCTAGATAGCATATTCAAAAGCAGAGACATTACTTTGCCAACAAAGGTCCGTCTAGTCAAGGCTATGGTTTTCCCAGTGGTCATGTATGGGTGTGAGAGTTGGACTGTGAAGAAAGCTGAGCGCCGAAGAACTGATGCTTTTGAACTGTGGTGTTGGAAAAGACTCTTGAGAGTCCCTTGGACTGCAAGGAGATCAGCCCTGGGATTTCTTTGGAAGGACTGATGCTAAAGCTGAAACTCCAATACTTTGGCCACCTCATGCGAAGAGTTGACTCATTGGAAAAGGCCCTGATGCTGGGAGGGATTGGGGGCAGGAGGATAAGGGGACGGCAGAGGATGAGATGGCCAGATGGCATCACCGACTCAGTGGACATGAGTTTGAGTGAACTCTGGGAGTCAGCGATGCACAGGGATGCCTGGCGTGCTGCGATTCATGGGGTTGCAAAGAGTCAGACACGACTGAGTGACTGAACTGAACTGAATAGGTGTGCAGTGGTATCTCGAGGTGGTTCTAATTTGCATTTTTCAAATAACTAATTATTATCTTTTTATGTGTTTATTTGGCATCTGTGTAACCTTTCTGGTGAAGTGACTGCACATATCTTCTGTCCATTAAAAAATTGTATTCTTACCTATTTTGAGGATAAACACAACTTTTAGATAGAATTCTCATAGGTCAAGTTTGAGTGAATGGAACCAACTGCAATAACTATATAAAGAGGCCTATTTTAAAAAATATAAAATACACAAAAGAACATAGAACTCCAGGGGGCAATAAAATTGCAAAGAATCATAAAAAATTTTACTGTTGTTTTATTATTAAGTTTTCTCTGTGTGTTTTTTTTTTAAACATATTCTGGATGCAAATCCTTTATCGGAAATGTGTTTGTTTTATCCAAATCTGTGGCTTGCATTTTTATTATCCTAACAGCATCCCATGAAGTTTTAAAAAGTTAATGAGGCCCAATTTGTCAGTTTTCTCTTTTATGGATCGTATTTTTGGTGTCATACCTAAGACATCTTTGCTTTACTCATGATGAAAAATATCCTTCTATGTTTTCTTCCAAAAGTTTTATAGTCTTAGATCTTACATTTAGGTCTATGATCCATTTTGACTTAGTATTTTATAAAGTATTTGTCAAATTTCATTTATTTATTTGTAAATGGCTACCTAATTATTACAGCACATTTTTGTTTTAAAAGACTATGATTCCTCAAATTGCCTTCATGCATTTGTAAAACACAATTGATGAAGCAATTGGTTTCTTTCTGGACTCTTTGTCTTGTGTCTTTAAACAAGGCTCTGTGTCTTCAGAGTTGGCTGCATTATCAGGTAGACTTTTTTTTTTTTTTCCCCATGGTTTCAGGATGGTTGATAGCTGCTCCTGGAACCCAATTATTCAGCTTTCAGAGTCGTAAAAGACAAGTATCGTTGGCCCAGTATTCTCTGCAAAAGTCCTAAATCCTGAGTTAGACTACTGCATCTGATTAGATCAATTTAGGTCTTGTGATACTAACTTAGGACACTGTTGAGAGCACAAGTCACCTCCTCCACCTGTAGGGCTAGGAACAGAGCTCCACCCAGACCACACAGACTAAGAGTTAGAGAAGAACGCGTCCTCCAAAGAAAAGCCTGTTAGCATTGTTATAGTGGGGAAAATAAATGCTGGATGGCTGAAGAACAACTAAATAAACAATAGCAATAAAACACTCCAACAAATACTCATTACTGCTCCTGACTCAAGGATTTCATAGTGTAACGGGGCATCAGCATGAAAGAAAACAAAATGTAATATAGTGTGAAAGTATAGCAACTGAAATGAGTCCAAGGCACAGATGAGGGGGTAATTTAATCTGTCTGGGTGTTCTGGGTGAATTTCACAGATACGATCTATGAAACAGGTTTCTAAAAATGGTTTTAAAATGCTTTAGTCAATGTTATGCTTAAGTAAAATTTAAAGTGCACAAGTTGTAAGTATATAGCTCAATATATAATCAAAATGTGAACTCAAAACATTAACACCCCCAAAGCACCAGTGTCCCCTTGTCTCAAAAACTAATTTCTATGCTGAGTTCTAAACTATAGATCATAAAAATTTACTATTCAAAAAAATAATATACATGGGATTTCCAATGTGAGATTCATCCAGGTAGTCCCATGTAGCTATTTTGCACTACCCGATGACTGATGATGCTGAGCATCTTTCCATCTGCTGCTGCTGCTGCTGCTAGGTCGCCTCAGTCGTGTCCAACTCTGTGCAACCCCATAGACGGCAGCCCACTAGGCTCCTCTGTCCCTGGGATTCTCCAGGCAAGAATACTGGAGTGGGTTGCCATTTCCTCCTCCAATGCATGAAAGTTGAAAGTCAAAGTGAAGTCGCTCAATGATGCCCGACTCTTAGAGACCCCATGGACTGGAGCCTACCAGGCCCCTCCATCCATGGGATTTTCCAGGCAAGAGTACTGGAGTGGGGTGCCATTGCCTTCTCTGATCTTTCCATCTACCATTGGCCATTTAGATATTTTTTTTTCTTGGGGTGAAGAACCAAAAGACTTAAGCCTTTTGTCCATTTTTCTATATAATTATTGTCATTAATTTAGTATTGATTTTTAGAAGTTCTTTTATATGCTGGATATGAATATTGCAACTATGTTCTCCCATAGTTAAGATTGCCATTTCACTTTCTTTATGGTGTCCTTTTTATGCACAGAGGTTCTTAATTTTAATAAAGTCCAGTTTATCAATATTTTCTTTATGGTTAGTGCTTTCTGTGGCTTGTCCAAGAAATCTTTTCAACTTGAAAATAAACATGATACCTTCCTATTTATCTTTTAGAAGCTTATTATTTTACTTTTTACATTTAGATCTACAAATTATTTGGAATTTATTTTTATGTATCGTGTGAGGTTAGTCTTAATCCTTAGTATTTACATGTAAATCTTAGAATTAGTTTCTCAATTTCCATAAAAACACTAACTGGGAATTCAACTGAAATTACATTAAATTTATAGATCAATTGGCAGAGACTTGATATTACTATGGTATAGAGCCCTCCAATTCATAATTATGATTTGTCTCTGCCTTTATTTAGATGTTTATAATTGTTAATCAGTATCTTAGAGTTTTCCATGTACTGGCTTTACACATCTTTTGTTAGATTTATTTCTAGTTATTTGATATTTTAAAATTTTTATTTATTTATTATTCTGGCTGTGCTGGGTCTTTGTTGCTGTATGTCAGCTTTCTCTAGTTGCAGCGAACGGGGGCTACTCTCTAGCTGCAGTGTGAGGGTTTCTTATTCCATTGGCTTCTTGTGGAGTACAGGCTCTAGGGTGCACGGGCTTCAGTAGTTGCTGCATGTGGGCTCAGTAGTTGTGACACACGGGCTTAGTTGCCTCATGCACGACATGTGGAATCTTCCCTGACCAGGGATGACACTCATATACCCTGCATTTACAGGCAGATTTCTTAACCACTGGACCACCATGGAAATCTGTTATTTCATATTTTAAAATATTATAGGCACATTTTTTTTGTTGAAATATTTTCTGATAAATAAAAATATATTTGATGATTTTATGTTTATCTGGATAGATTGGGCTTTGAAAGCTTGTTTTCTCATGTGAGGTAGATTGAGTTATGTGCCTCAGTGTCTTCTCTGAGTCTCCCAGATGCACTGCTCCTGGGGCTAAACTTCTGGGGGCAGTGCTCATATTGTAGTGGAGGAAGGCCACATTCACATAGAGTAGCATGAGGCTGGCACCCTATGCACTGTGAAGCCTTGACTACATTGTTAGAAGTAAGTGAAAGGTGGCAGATACTGATAGATTTATCCTTCACTGGATTGGAAAGTGCCTCTCTTTAATGACTAGCCTATTTACTTATTTTTAAAAAAGTGATTTAAAGGTAACTTACTGGCATTCAATTTGGAATGAAGCAGTGTTACCAAGATCCAATTGTCCAGTGAGTCTTCACGTTGCTCTGCTCCAAGAATAGATTCCTATTCTTGGAAGCTGTGCTGCTAGTGTTAAAGGGTCTTCTGTGGAGACATGGGCCAGCAATGGTGTGCTGTGGGAACAGGGGCACTGGCAGCAGCAGTCCTAGAAGCTGCCCCTTGGTGTAAGCCCTCTTGGAGGTCGCCATCAACCCTACCATAGAGCCCAAAGGCTCATGACTAGTCTATTCATGACTAAGAGGAAATGATTTTCCTTCCTTCAACCTATGAATGAGCTCCCTTCACCTCTTCTCCATAGTGTAACTCATATTAAATTGTGTTACCAAGGGTGTCTCTCTTTGCCCTGGAATCTAAGCTTTGATTCTTGACTTAGCAAGGAAGAACAGAAAACTAATGTTATGAAAGATGGGGGAAGTGGTGAGTGATCTGGATAGGGCTGCTGTGTAGAGTGGTACAGTTTGGTACTGCACGAAGGCCCTTGTGAGAGAGATAAGACTGGAGAAAGAGGGCTGATATCCAGTTCTTTTCTAGTCGTCAGGCTGTATGCCCTGGTGTGGGGCTGTATCCATGCACAGGAGGCACTTTCTCCTGATCAATCTACCAGGTGGGGCAACATTTTCATTTTACACAAAAGCAGCTTATAGGCTAGAGGATACCCTGGCTAGGCCTTGAAGGTTGACTCATCTCTATGTTGATCACCAATGGCTTCACTTATCAGCTTCTCTTGGCACAGATTAGTGGTGTTGCCAGGATGCTGACAAAATGTTTCTGGAAAACTCCTTGCCCTCTTTTACCTTTTCTGTTTGCCTTTATTGATTCTTCTCTCCTGCCTTTCTGAGCCTGAGCCAGGAACCCTCCTGTTATTAAAAGCAGTCCCAGTTGCCCATACCTTTCATTTCCTTTGAATTACATTAATTGCCTGACAGCTAAAAAGTGAGCTGGTATTTTCAGATTTCAGCTGCTGGTCGGCAAGAAATATTTACCAGCTCCTGCAGATTTATAAAGATGCCACAGAGATGCCTGGAGACTAACAATCAGAAAATACAACAGCAAAACAGCACTATTTTTCAAGGTTAAATGCTCAGAATGCTAAAAAGAAATTGTCCATAAAGCAAAACAGGGATTCAGAAGCAGGCAGCCTGCACCCTGGACAAAAGGAAGGAGCTGGAGGTTTAAAATAAGATTTCACAGCTTCACAATGATTATGAATTTAATAAGGGGAGCTTTATTTTTAATTTAGTTCCAGTCTAGCAGCCAGTCTCCTCCCTCCCATCCCCTCTCCATGGCATGGTAATGCTCTTTAATGTGGTCCTAAGGCTGAGGTCGCAGTGAGAGCCGGGAAAGGCCCCCAGCCATAAGACTTTCTGATGAAGCAGTATTAGACAGATAATGTCCCTGCCTCTCTGCAGGCAGATGGGACTAACTCCCACCAGCTTTACTCCCTCCTGGCAATCAGAGATGTGTCTTGCTGTGTAGGAAGACAGTAGGCTCTGAAAATTCCAAGACAGAAAGTTTTTTTCTTTCCCCCTGATTGGACCCTAGGCTTTGTCTCCTATTCTCCATGAACAGCCAAGGCCACCAACCACAGTCACACACCCCCAGGCCAACATCCACTCCAATGCCTACTTTCCCCTCAAATAGAGTAATTTAAATGCGGTTGGCAAAGGACCACAGATTTCCCCAAAATGCTCTTCCATAGACTACATTTTAGTGTGAACTGTTTTCAGGGTCATCCATATTAATTTATTTGTTGTTCATTCATTCAACAAGTATTTGTTGAAGACCTACTTTTTGAGGTGCTCTCTTTTATTGAGGTTAAATTGAATGAGTTTAACACAAAATGAATCAATATAAAGTGAATAAATCAGTGGCAGTTAGTACATTCACAGTGTTGGACAACCTCCACCTCCATCTATTTCCAAGATATATTATCACCCAAAATAAAAACATGTACCTGTTAAACAACTAGTCCCCCCAGCCTCTGGTACCTATCAAGATGCTCTCTGTCTCTTTCGATGTATCTCTTTTTGATATTTTATATAAATGAATTCACATGAGACCACTTGTGTCTGATTTCTTACACTTAGCACAATGTTTCTGAGATTCATCCATGTTGTAATATGCATCATACATCATTCTTTTTATGGCTGGATAATATTCCATTTTATGGATATGCCATAATTTGTTTACCCACTCATCCATTGATGGATATTTGAATTGTTTCCATGTTTTGGGCTACTGTGAAATGGGTGCTGTACATTCATATACCATTTGTTTGACTATGTTTTGATCCTTTGGGGAGTAGAATTGTTGAGTCATAGGGTAATTCTATGTTTGACTTGTTGAGAAACTGCCAAAGTGCTTTCTTCAGGGTTGCACGATTTTACATTCTCATATCAAATACTCTTGTACATGCTTGGAGCCATCATGAACAAAAATGACCCTTACATTGTAACAGAGAGAGCTGGACAGTTAAATATAAGCATAATAGATAAATATGTACAGTGTGGAGAGTGATCGGTCCTAGGCCAAAAATAGAAAGTAAAGCAGGATAAGGAAGACTGGAATGTCACAGAGTTGTGGATGATGGATTATAGTTTTAAATAGAGTGGTCATGACAGGCCTCATTGAGAAGGAAGATTGGAAAAAAGACTAGAAAGAGGTGAGGGAGTGAGTCAAGTGAATATTGGGGAAAAGAGTCACAGTCAGAGGGAACAGTAGGTGCAAAAGTCCTAGGGACACCTAGCTTGTTTGAAGATCAGTGAAGAAGCCAGTGTGGTTGAAACAGAGTGAGCAGGGGCTGGGGAGCAGGGTGAGGGAAGAGATCAGAAAAGTAATAAATGGCAAGATCATGTGGAGCGTTAACAGCTATTTTAAGGACTTTTCTTTTGAACTCAGTGACATGAAAGGCCATGAGAGGGTTTTGATCATAGGATTGAAAAGGAGGCATTGCAGTAACCCAGGTGAGACATGATGGTAGGTCATACCAGAGTTAGAGTGGTGGAGGTGAAGAGAAGTGGTCAGCTTCTGGATATATATTGAAGGTAGAGCCAATGGAATTTCTCTACAAATTGGATGGGATTGTGTGTGAGTCTGAAGGGTCTGACATCAGCAACTGGAAGGAAGTACTTGCCATCACCTAGTATGGGCCAAGGTGTGGGCGGAATTGGGCTGAATGGGGTCTGGGTGGGGGGAGAAGATCAGTAAGTTTTGGACATGTGTTTGGGATGCTTTGTCAACACTAGATGTCTACTAAACTTTAGTCTCTGGAGCTTGTGTTGGAGGACAATGCTGAGAGAGAGGAGTTGGAATGGCTGGAATTTAGTATGGAAGTAATGTAGAAGCATATAATATAGACAGAGGTACTAGCTTGCTCCACTCTGATTTCAGAGGAAGTCCTTTATCAGGGGTCATAGAGAAATTTATTCAGGATCTAGTTATGCCTGTAGAAAATAATAAATGGTAAAGATGGTGGCAAAATGAAGAACATAGCTCCTAACTTAAGGAATCTCAGTTCCAGCTAATTTTCTCACATGAGGATACAGACTTAGTGTTGTTAGATCTTCAGATTTTTCAAGTCTGGATTCTTATGTGGAGTCTCCAAGTTTAAAAAAAAAAAATGAATTAGCCAGCATACACAAGATGTTACCTTTATCAGCTGGAGAAACTAGAATATGAACTATATGTTACATGAACTGGAATATGAACTGTATGTTACATGGAATATGAACTATATGTCCTGTGTTATTATGGAAGTATTGTCCATTTTCTGATGTGTGATACTGGAACTGGCTATATTGGAGATGGAGAATGTCCTTTATTATTAAGAAATTTCCATGGAAATAGTCCAGGCTTCCTCAGTGGTTCAGTGGTAAAGAATCCACCTGCAACGCAGGAGACACAGGTTTGATCCCTGGGTCGGGAAGATTCCCTTGAAGAAAGAAGTGGCAACCCCCTCTAATATTCTTGCTTAGAGAATTTCATGGGCAGGGGAGCCTGGCAGGCTACAGTTCAAGGGGTCACAAAAGCTGGACAAAACTCAGCGAGTAAACAACAACAAACATGGAAGTAATCCAGAGTGAAATTTTCCATTGTCTGCAACTTGTTTTCAAATAGTTCAGAGAAAAATGTGTGTGTGTGTGTGTGTGTGTGTGTTAGGGATCTCTGAATATTATTATACTATTATTTGGACTTTTCTTTAGATTTGAGAATTTTCAGTATAAGAAGTTAGGTGGGGTATGGGGAGGGAAAGCATAGGTCGAAGAAAAATATCTGCATGCACGAGGTGACCTATAGGGGTTGTCAGTTTTTAACCTCTTCCCTAATAAAATATCTTTTGGTCTCATTACATTTGTTATGGAAACAACGTTTTGATGTATCTGCACATTCCTTAGGACCATTAGTGTCCTCCAAATAGGGAAAGTATCTTTTTCCTTGAAAAACTTTGATGACCACTAGAATGGAAGAGCTCAAAAGCAAAATGATGGTTCCTAGTGGTGTGTCTACAAATTATGCTGGACCAAGAGGAGAGGAATTCAGTCACTGTGGTTCCTAAAAAATGGTGGGAAGGAGACTAAAATCCTCGCTTGCAAGAAAAACACCACCTTGAAAGGGTGCTCTGATGAATTTGTTAGCAGACTCATGACAGAGATACAAGACTTCCTCTATCTCACTCGCCTTCCTTCTGTCTGCATAACTGACTCCTAAAATCCCTTGTAGATCTATGTTTTAATTACTCATAGTCTGGGATCCACCTAGTCTGTAAATTCTCCTTGGTGTGTTTATTTTCAGAACCTGGGACAGTGCTCAGCAAATGGCAGTTGCTCAGGAAGTAACTGTTGAAAGAATGAGCACATGTTCTTCTATCTCTGATCATTGCTAGACAAAGGATTGTGCATTTTAAAAATATTTACTTATTTGGCTATGCTGAATCTTAGAGCATGCAAGATCTAGTTCCTTGACTAGGGATGGAATCCAGGCCCCATGCATTGGGAGCGCAGAGTCTTGGCCACTAGATCACCAGGGAAGTCCTCAGAAATCTGCATTTTACACTGTATCTATTATTTGTTGGTGTGGGGCTTGTGTGAGATTTCTTATGTGAGTCTGGGAAATGCCAAGAGGTTTTATTTTTGGTGTTCAATTTTAGGTTCTTATTCTCACATAGGCACAGGACAGGTCCCTCTTAAGGAGCATAAAGAAACCATGTTCAGATTTCAGGTTGCTCATAGATCTGCTTCCTGCCTTATCATTTTTTATCTGCCTACTTCTATTTCCCCAGGGTTTGAAGGAAGTGCTTTACCTTAGAAATGATTCACTACTCCTGGGCCACCACGGGCACTGAGAGCCACACAACAGAAGTTCCACTTCAACCTCCCACCCACCCCCTGTGAATTGTAATCATGGGGGAAATCTGGGTGTTGTCTTGGGGATTATCAACGATTTCACAAAATTCAACCTTTGTTCCTCCTGTGTCCAGTTTTCAAAAACTTACTACTCAAATCTCTGAAAGTCATCGCCCCTGAGGAAATATTTATCTTTGACATCTTTTGCACTGTATCCCTTTTCATTCCTCTTTTCTGACATTGGATAAATGGCTCTGTGGGGTTTTGAATAAGAGTTACATCTTGCAGTATGTTTGTGAGTGTGCAGAAACTCTGCTCCCCACACCCTGTATCCCCAGGTTAGAAGATGAGGGGATAACCAGTGAAGACAAATGGGTTTGGGTGATGTTATGGGTTGAATTGTGTAAACTCCTGTATCACTGTTGACACTGCCTGCTGAGCCCAGCGTAGGCAAGATGCAAGTTAAAAGGCTGGAAGAAGGCAGAGCTGCAGGAACTGCAGACATGTTTATTCTCTCCTGGCTGGCACAGCAGTCATGGCAGCAGCCATAGCATAACCTAACACAACACAACCTGTCTCCTGGCTGACACAGCAGCTGTACAGGTAGACACACTATATTCTCTCCTCTCGTGGCTGACCCAACAGAAACAGCCATGATGCAGCAGAAATGCCGCTGCTGAAAGGTTGTTGCTGAACCATGAAAGACGCCTGGATTCTTGGCCTCTGGAGGAGAAGATTTCAATGTAGGGCCAGAGACGAGGCTTGATCGCTCAGAGCTTTTGTGCAATAAAGTTTTAATAAAGTATAAAAGAGATAGAGAAAGCTTCTGACATAGACATCAGAGGAGGGCAGAAAGAGTAGCCCTCCTACCCACCGATAGTGTTAGCAAGAGAGTTATATGCTTTTTAATTAGTATTACAATGAATCAAAAGAATGTCTGGAGGTTGTAAAGATCTTACTAGACCCACTCCCATAATTTACATTTTAAGATAACAGGATTAGCCAGAAGGTTTTCAGGAAGGAGAAACTGTCCTTAAGCAGGATACATTGTTGTTACATAATCCTTAATACAGAGTTTAAACTGAGTTGTTTGTTGTGTATTCATCAGTTTGAAGCTTAAAGATAAAAACATTTTATGTGACTAAGACCAAGGAATGCAGAGGAAAAAGACGTTTGTCCTTTCCTCCTCCTTGAGAATTCCAGACCCCTCTCTCCTTGGGGACCCCTGGACTTCTTATCAACCTGCCTAGGAGTTGACTCACTGATTAATAGGTGGAGCCCATATATGCATATAGCCCAAAGTAGCTTGGCGATGGCACCCCAATCCAGTACTCTTGCCTGGAAAATCCCATGGGTGGAGGAGCCTGGTAGGCTGCAGTCCTTGGGGTCGCTAAGGGTCGGACACGACTGAGCGACTCCACTTTCACTTTTCACTTTCATGCATTGGAGAAGGCAATGGCAACCCACTCCAGTATTCTTGCCTGGAGAATCCCAGGGACAGAGAAGCCTGGTGGGCTGCCGTCTTTGGGGTCACACAGAGTCGCACACGACTGATGCGACTTAGCAGCAGCAGCAGCTTGTGACCAAGCAGGTACTTCATCACCCACATGCCCAGTGCTATAAATGATCTCAGCTGCTACATAGTCATTGTTTACAAAACATGGGGCTAGAGAGCCCGTGGAAACAGTGTCAGACTTTATTTTTGGGGGGCTCCAAAATCACTGCAGATGGTGATTGCAGCCATGAAATTAAAAGACGCTTACTCCTTGGAAGGAAAGTTATGACCAACCTAGACAGCATATTCAAAAGCAGAGACATTACTTTGCCAACAAAGGTCCGTCTAGTCAAGGCTATGGTTTTCCCAGTGGTCATGTATGGATGTGAGAGTTGGACTGTGAAGAATGCTGAGTGCTGAAGAATTGATGCTTTTGAACTGTGGTGTTGGAGAATACTCTTGAGAGTCCCTTGGACTGCAAGGAGATCAACCAGTCCATTCTGAAGGAGATCAGCCCTGGGATTTCTTTGGAAGGACTGATGCTTAAGCTGAAACTCCAATACTTTGGCCACCTCATGCGAAGAGTTGACTCATTGGAAAAGACCCTGATGCTGGGAGGGATAGGGGGCAGGAGGAGAAGGGGACAACAGAGGATGAGATGGCTGGATGGCATCACTGACTCGATGGACATGAGTTTGAGTGAAGTCCGGGAGCTGGTGATGGACAGGGAGGCCTGGAGTGCTGCAATTCGTGGGGTCACAAAGAGTCGGACACAACTGAGTGACCGAACTGAACTGAGACAGCCTGAATATACCAAGTTGGCTAATTTGCTCCTTTCCCACAACTCCCCTCCCCACCCAGCACCTACCATTCATTGTTGAGGTCCAGACCTCCAGGACTTCAGAACGTGATTTTATTTGGAGGTGTTAGGTAGGTAGAATAGGGAAAAGGAGTCCAAAATGGCGGTGGCTAAAAGACAAGGAAGGTCCGAGGACCAGAGTGAAGACTTCAGGCAGAACAAACAGAACAAACAGCACTCCTGGCTAAGCCCAATTTGCATAGGGCAGGCCCAGGTGGAGGAAAAAACATATAAAAGGAGGAGCCAAAGCGCTGTCTCTCAGACTCTCTCTCCCGCATGCGTGTGCTCTTTTCTTTCTCTCTCTCTCTCTCTCTCTCACTCTCCTGCTATCTTCTAAATAAAATAGAGCTGTAACACTGATTTGCCTAAGAGCTGTAGCACGGTTTGTCCAAGACCTGAGAGCTGTGATGCGCTGAGGGCTTTAATATCCATTGCTCCAAATCTTTGTTGTGACGAGACAAAGAACCGAGGAACATACACTCGCATGACAGAGGCAGGGCTATTGGAGATGTAATTAGTTAAGATGAGGTCATCCTGAAGTTGGGTGGGCTCCTAATCCAATATAACTGGTGACCCTATAAAAAGGGGAAATTTAGAGATAAACTTGCGTGAGAACACCATGTGAAGATGAAGGCAGAGGTTTAAGTTAAGGAATGCCAAAGATTGCCAGCAAGCCATCAGATGCTAGGAGAGAGGCATGGAACAGATTTTCCTCCCAGCCCTCAGGAGAAACCAACTCTGCCAGTACCTTGGTCTCAGGCTTCCATCTTCCAGAGCTGTGAGACAATAACTTTCCATTGTTTAAGCTACCCAATTTATGGTCTTTTGTTACAGCAGCCACTGGAAACCAAAGCTGATGATACATTTATGATATTTGTCTAAAGGTCTGTATTTTCTTGGGAGTCAGTATAGTGCATCTTCCCTGGTGGCTCAGATGGTAAAGTGTCTGCCTACAATGCAGGAGACTGGGGTTCAATCCCTGGGTTGGGAAGATCCTCTGGAGAAGGAAATGGCAACCCGCTCCAGTACTCTTGCCTGGAAAATCCGTTGGACGGAGGAGCGTGGTAGGCTACAGTCCACAGGGTCGCAAAGAGTCGGACACAGCTGAGCGACTTCACTTTTACTTTTTCACTTTCAGTATAGTATAGTGGTTAAGCACTTGGATTTTTAGAACCAGATACCTTAAGTCTGAATTCTAGTTGGGTAATCTGGGAATATTACTTATTATCTCTAGGTTTCAGTTTTCTCAGAACAAATGGGGAATAATAGAGATTTAGACCTTACGGTACATCATGAGGATTAAGTGAGATAATGTATTTAAAATGCTAAGTCACATATTTGACATGTAGTAAGCCCTTGATGAGTGGTATTATTATTAGTAATAATCAGAAATATTTACTGACTCCAAAAGAGACCTTTACTATGCAGAATATAAAAATTGCTTCTGGGAGCACACATCATCATAGATGGATCTTCCCCTCTCTCTGATCCCTGCTCTTAAGGTTAATGATCTGGGGCTCCGTGCCATCTCTATGACTTCAGGGACTTCATCCGTCTGTGAGTCAGGGATTGTTATAACAGATGTACAAGAAGGCCAACTTGCTATTTAAGCAAGTGAAAATCAGGTGGTTCTAGAAACTGGGTGGGAATTAAAAGCAAGCAGACAGGATCTTGCACTCACTCACATTCAAACAACACATATTTTTTGAAAGTCAGTGAGCTCAGTGCAGGATCTGACCAGCACGGGCTGTTTCTTTTATCTCCCATGAGTAGGAGAAGGGATGCAGCATAATAATCATTCCACAAAAACTGTCACTTGTTCAAATGTATGTCAAGTGCTTGGCATCACCTTAGAACCATAACCCTTTAAAATTCTGTAAGGTCAGATAACCACATCATCCCCATTTTACATATAAGGAAACTGAGACAGAGTGGCTGTTAATCACATGTAGTTAATGCCAGAATGAAGACTTGAATTCACATCTCTCAGACTCCAAAGCCCATGTTCTAACGAGTCACTGCCTTGTCAGCACCAAGAATTCAGTGCCCTTAGGTATGTATTTGAAATAGATTGTGAGGAAACCCATTATAGAATCCAGCGTTGGCAAGAAAAAACAAAACAAAACCAAATCCAAAGAACTGATGGATGGAGCAAAATGCACATTTCCCCAATGTTTAAATTCAGTGACTGAACCTGAGATTTGTTTAATTTTCAATTGTCTTGAAGCCGTTAATCTGCCAGGCATTATGGTGCAGGTGCATTTTGCCAAGCTGTTCCTCAGAAGCATTTTGTTATGATAATAATCACAACGGTGACCCCAGTACTTTCATTCTGTTTATTCCCCATCATTTCCTGTGATAAGCTCTGTTTCACTATTTCACCAACCTCCTCAGTGCTTATTTGTTTAGGGAGAGAATACTAATTAATGATGCTAAGGAGAGTGAGAGCTGCAAATGAAATTTTGAAATGAAATTCCTTAGGCCATCTTTGCCTCTCAAGGCATCCTCTTCTTAAACAGTCCCATTGAATGTTATTATTAACATAAATAATAATAATTAGCATTGTTTCCTGCTTGAGTTGTTATTCATGGAAAACTGCAAGCCCCTTTCCATCTATATTGGCCTCAGTAAAAGTGAAAAATAGATTCTCATTTTATATTTTATTTCTCTATTATTTTTGCTTGCTCAACTCATTCTAGGCCTGACCACTAAATCCTTATAATTGTCTTTATTGGAGTTTTTGGAAAAATAGAAATGTTTCTTGTTCATATTTGAAAAAGGAGTCTGATGTGGAAAACCTCCAATAGGCCAACTTTTATTTTTCATGAGATTTTGCCTTGAAGCTCTATTTGTGTCCTGTAAGTCAGTCAAAGTCATTTTTTGCAAAGCCTCTCCTGGTTTCTAGTATCTCTCTCTAAGAACCCATCATCTAGACACACTGAGAGTCTTGCTTCCAAAAAAAAATCTGGTTTCTACCTCCTTTGCTTAAAAATCTAGATAAAATTCCTACTGCCCTCATGATAAAATCCAAGTTTCTTATCATCCCCTAATGTTGTGACTCTTATTTCTATGCCTAGTCATATCCCTCCCTACCCCAGCCCCCTCTTGAGTCCAGTATTAAATGTCTTGGTTTTGTGGAGAGACTAAGCCATCCCACCTCTGGACTGACCATGTGCTGTAAATGAAATAGCCTTTCTTCTGTAATTTAAGACTCAACGGACAACAAATCTTCTTAGACTCTTTCCTGCCCTCATAAATCATGTGTGGTGCCTGATGTCAATTTTAGGAAACTATGAAAATTATGACCAACCTAGACAGCATATTAAAAAGCAGAGACATTACTTTGTCAACAAAGGTCTGTCTAGTCAAGGCTATGGTTTTTCCAGTGATATGTATGAATGTGAGTGTTGGACTATAAAGAAAGCTGAGCACAGAAGAATTGATGCTTTTGGACTGCAGTGTTGGAGAAGATTCTTGAGAGCCCCTTGGACTGCAAGGAGATCCAACCAGTCCATCCTAAAGGAGATCAGTCCTAGGTGTTCATTGGGAGGACTGATGTTGAAGCTGCAACTCCAATCTTTTGGCCACCTGATGCGAAGAGCTGACTCATTGGAAAAGACCCTGATGCTGGGAAAGATTGAGGGCAGGAAGAGAAGGGGATGATGGAGGATGAGATGGCTGGATGGCATCACCAACTCAATGGACATGGGTTTGGGTGGACTCCGGAAGTTGGTGATGGACAGGGAGGCCTGGTGTGCTGCAGTTCATGGGGTCGCAAAGAATTGGACAAGACTGAGCAACTGAACTGAACAGAAGACTGCATAATCCTTCCCTTCTCCAGGACTACAGGATGGCTTTGAATGTGCTTCACATGGGCAAATGGTGTTCTTCAATTTCTCAACTCTTGTCTTATTGGCTTAGAACTAGGATCAACAATTATGTCAAAACGACTATACTATCCAAGGCAATGTACAGATTCAATGCAATCCCTATCAATTTGCCAATGGCACTTTTTTACAAAACTAGAACAAAAATTTTTTAAATTTGTGTGGAAATGCAAAAGAACCTGAATAGCCAAAGCAATCTTGAGAAAGAAAAACAGAGCTGGAGGAATCAATTGACTTCAGGAATCCCTGACTTCAGACCATATGACAAAGCTACAGTCATCAAAACTGTATGGTACTGGCACAAAGACAGAAATATAGATCAAAGGTATAGGATTATAAAAGCCAGAGATAAAGCAATTGTCCTCCAATTAAAAATAAAAAAGAAAGCCCAAAGACAAACGCATGCACTTATGGTCAGCTAATTTGTGACAAAGAAGGGAAGAATAGACAATGGAGAAAAGACAGTCTCTTCATTAAGTGGTGCTAGGAAAACTGGATAGCCTCATGTAAAAGAATGAATTTAAAAAATTCCATAACATCATACACAAAAATAAACTCAAAATGTAATAAAGATCTAAATGTAACATAAGACACTATAAAATTCCTAGGGGAAAATGTAGGCAGAACACTCTTTGACATACATTGCAGCAATATCTTTTTGGATCTGTCTTCAAGAGTAATGGAAATGAAAACAAAAATAAACAAATAGGACCTAGTTAAATTTAAAAGCTTTTGCTCAGCGAAGGAAACCATAAACAAAATGAAGAGACAACCCACAGCTTGGGAGAACATATTTGCAAATAATGTGACTGACGAGGATTAGTCTCCAAAATATACACACAACTCATACAGCCCAATTAAAAAAACCCAACCCAATCAAAAAATGAGCAGAATATCTAAATAGACATTTCTCCAAAGAAGACATACAGATGACCAAAAGGCACATGAAAAATGCTCAATATTCCTTATTACCAGAGAAATGCAAATCAAAATTATAGTGAGATATCACCTCACACCAGTCAGAGTAGCCATCATCATCAAAAAGTCTGCAAATGATAGATGCTGGAGAGGTTGTGGAGAAAAAGGAAACTTCCTACACTGTTGGTGGGAAATTGGTGCAGCCACTATGGAGAATAATATAGAAGTTCCTCAAAAACTAAAAAAGAGCTACCATATGATCCTGCAATCCCATTTCTGGTCACGTATGTGGAGAAGACCATAATTCAAAAAGATACATGCACCTAAATAGTCATAGCAGCACTATTTACAGAAGCCCAGACTTGGAAACAACCTGAATGTCCACTGACAGATGAATGGGGAAAGAGAAGGTGGTGTGTATACACAGTGGAATATTATTCACTGATAGGATAATGAAATATTTCCATTTGCAACAATGTGGATGGACATAGAGATTATCATACTAAGTGAAGTAAGGCAGACACAGAAAGACAAATGTCATATGATATTATTTGTATGTGATATCTAAAAATATGATACAAATAAACTCAAGACATAGAAAACAAACAGGGTTACTAAAGGGGAAAGGAAAGGGAGGGATAAATTAGGAGCTTAAGATTAATGTAAAAACATTGCCATATATAAAACAGATAACCAACAAGGACCTACTGTATAGCACAGGGAATTATACTCAATATTTTGTAATAACCCATAAGGGAAAAGATTCTGAAAAATAGATATGTGTGTATATATAACTGAGCTGCTTTGCTGTACACCTGAAACTAACACAACATTGTAAATCAACTATACTTCAATTAAAAAACAAACAAAAAAAAAACATAAAGGCACCAAAAACAATGGCCTCTATGTATGTGTTTACATATTTACATTTTTTAATTGAGGGGAAATTCACACAAAGTTAATTGTTTTAAAGTGCACCATGCCATTTAGTACCTTCACAGTGTTGTACAATAACTACTTCTATCTAGTCCCAAAACATTTGATTAATCCAAAAAGAAACCCCACAAGAGTGGATCAGACTCTCCCCATTCCATTATCCTCAGCCCCTGTCAGTTACCAATCTATTTTCTTTCTCTGTGAATTTTTCTATCCTAGACATTTCACATTGATGAGATAATACAATATGAAACCTTTTGTCACTTAGTCCTCTTAGAATAATGCTTTTAGCTTCATCCACATTGTAGCATGAGTCAATAATTTATTCTTTTTTTATGGCTGAATACTATTCCATCCTAGGGATATACTACATTCTGTTTATCCATTCCTTAGCTGACTAATATTATGCTGCCATTATGAATAGGGCTGCTATGAATATTTGTGTGTAACTTTTTATTTGAACACTTGCTTTTATTCTTCTGGGCAATTATGTAGGGGTAGAAGTTCATAGGTGTGGAATTTTTGAGAAACTGCCAAACCCACCACTTGTTTTGTAAATATTTACTGGAGCACAGCCACAATCATTCATTTACATACCGTGTATGATTGCTTCTGTGCCACAATGGCAGTGTCTGTGTGACCCATCAAGCCTCAAATATTAGCCATCCAGAACTTTGCAGAAGTTTGATGAACCCTAACTTAGAACATCTGTTTTGAGCAATGTAGCCTGCAGACCTTGAGGCTAGTCATAGACCTTCTTTAAAGAAGAATGGGATGACTGCTGCTGCTACTGCTAAGTCGTGTCAGGCGGGTCCGACTCTGTGCGACCCCATAGACGGCAGTCCACCAGACTCCTCTGTCCCTGGGATACTCCAGGCAAGAATACTGGAGTGGGTTGCCATTTCCTTCTCCAATGCATGAAAGTGAAAAGTGAAAGCGAAGTATCTCAGTCGTGTCCGACTCTTTGCAACCCCATGGACTGCAGCATACCAGGCTCCTCTGTCCATGGGATTTTCCAGGCAAGAGTACTGGAGTGGGGTGCCATTGCCTTCTCTGAATGGGAATGAGTATACAAAGACAAATTACTTTTCTTAAATTGGCATAGAAACTCTTGGACATTTAGAATGTTTGGGGTTGACCTGTAGTTCTGAGGAATCTATTTTGAATACCAAAGGATGTTTATGTAAAACACAAGGTCTTGTATAAAATGTGGTCCAGAAAATTGGGTAACAAGAGTGATATCATCAACATGGCTAATAAGATGCCTTCACTGTATCTTTCTCAGCAGCAACAATTTGACATCCTCCACGGACAGTTTCTTTCCCGAGAGCTGAGAGACCCAGGACCATATGTAAGGAGAGAGGGGAAGACAGTTGACTGTGGACCCTATGGTGGCTTGTGAACTGGCTGCAGCCTCTCTCAGCCAGAATCCAGGTACTCCTGGAGAATAATGACATAGACATTCATTCATGGATGGGAGGGTCTTTGTGGAAGTCCAGTTTTCCAGTGAAGAAGTTCCAGTGCATAACTGGAGCAAAAAAAATATGAGTTTAGACACATTGGAAAGGTTAAGAGGAAGAGCTTGATTTTAGCTGCATCACCCCTCTTCTAAGGCAACACAGCCCAGGTTCAAGTGAGACCTTCTTGGCTTGTGATTTCTCCTGTGGGGTAAAATGAGTGTGTGAGTGAGCATCAGCTGTTTGAGACATTGTCAAAGAGACCCAATTCTCTCTTCCCCATCCAAAGTACTGAGTTGTGAGCTGTATGACTTGGAGTGGAAAGAGGCTGGAAGAGTTAGCAAACAGGACTCTGGGGGGCATTAAAGGAATGCAGATCTTACTGTGTTGTGAAATCTATCAAGAAGCCCACCAATCAGCTGCTGGGAATGTCTTGCCCATAGGTTCCCTGAGCTGGCATAAGGTACCATTAGGCCTCTTCTTGCCTCACCCGCACATCCTGTGGCACATCCTGTGTGTGCTTCTTCCTGATGATGGCAAGAGCAAGCTTTGACAGATGGTTAGTGAACACGCACAGAAAGGCAGCCAGAATCTGTAGACCAGAGAGACCAAAAACTTGAGCTTCCATTGCACACACACTTGGGAAAGCAAAAGAGAGGTTGTTAGCACCCAGCCTGGTGCTTTGTAGAATTGAGGTAAGAATTCTGCCACAAGAGGGAGCAAGAAGCATGGAGCAGGTGAATCCAGAGAAAATGTCAGAAAGTCTCGGAATCCCTAGCAGGGGTGATGGAAGGTATTTCTCCCTTGAAGTCAGTTAGTAAAGACTGGAGGAGGTAACTGCTACTGCAGATGAGAAGATAGCAATATAAATCTTCAAAGAACATGAAAAATCAGAGGAAGAATGACAACATTGAAGGATCACAATAATTTTCCAGTAACGGACCACAAAGATGTGGAGATGTGTAACTTACCCAGGAAAGAATTCTGTTTTTCAGTCTGTTTGGTGGCCTCTGTGCTCTACAAACTTGGATATCAAAATGTCTCCCCAGATTTGGGAATTTCTCAGCTATTAATTCTTCAAATGAATTTTCTGCTCCATTCTTCTTCTCTTCTCCTTCTGGGACTCCAGTAACTCACATATTGGTTCTTTTGATGGTATGCATAGGTGGCGCAGTGGTTAAGAATCTGCCTGCCAATGCAGGGGTCACAGGAGATACCGGTTTGATCCCTGTGTCGGGAAGATCCCCTTGAAGAAGAAATGGAAACCCACTCCAGTATTCTTGTCTGGAGAATCCCATGGACAGAGGACCCTAGTAGGCTACAGTTTATAGGGTCACAAAGAGTTGGATGCAGCTGAGCAACTGAGCACATACATATGCATGCATAGATCCGTAGGCTTTCTTCACTCTTTTTCATTCTTCTTTTCATTTGTTTTCCTTGACCGAACAATTTCAAAGTTCCTGTCTTCTAATTTACAGATACTTTCTTCACTGAAGTCACTCAGTCGTGTCCAACTCTTTGCAACCCCATGAACTGTAGTAGCCTACCATGCTCCTCTGTCCGTGGGATTTTCCAGGCAAGAGTACTGGAGTGGGTTGCCATTTACTTTCTCATGCTTCATTTATTCTGCTGCTGATGTTCTGTGTTGCATTTTTCATTCATTTTTTGTATTCTTCAGCTCCAGAGTTTTTGTTGGCTCTTTTTTATGATTTCTATCTCTTGGTTAAATGTCTCATGTTGTTTATGGTATTCCTGATTTTTTAAAATTGTCTTTCTGTGTTTTCTTACAGCTCATTGAGCTACAAGTGCAATTGCACTTGTTGAATGTGAATTTATCTTAATCAAAAAGAATAGTATAGTTAATTAAAAATGATTCTTAATGTTTACAATTTTTTTCTAATCTTATTCAAAGATTTGTATTAAATTTAATAGGCAATATAGCAATTGTAATTGAGAAAATATTTAAATTATTTATATGAAGTAGAATTTGGTGTAATTGTTAAGATTAAATTAAATATAAATATTTTTAAAAGATAAAAAAAAGAAAGTCTGAAAGAAGTTCAAGCTGAAATGAGAGGACATAATTAGTAGCATGGAAACATGAAAATATATAACACAATGGTAAAAGTAAGTATATAGTTAGATTTAGAATACTCTGAATACAAAATGAAAAGGCAATCTATAAAATTGGAGAAAAATTTTGCAAACCATCTATTTGATAAGGGTTTATATTTAAAAATATATGCAGAACTCATACAACTAAAGCAATACAAAAAAATCTGTTCAAAAATGGGCAGAGGATGTGAATAAATGTAGAAGATATATAAATGTCCAAAAAGGCACAGGAAAAGTTGCTAACATGACTAATTATCAAGTAAAAGTGAATCAAAACCACAATGGGAGATCATCTCACAACTCTTAGAATGTTTGTTACTAAAAACACAAGAGAAATCAAGTGTTGGTGAAGATGTGGAGAAAAGGTGTGGAACCCTCGTGCTTTGTTGATAGGAATGTAAAATGGTGGAGCCACTATGGAAAACAGGTTTTCTATTTTTTGAGGTTCCTCAAAAAAATAGAAAACAGAACTACCATATGATCCAGCCATCTCACTTCTGGGTATGTATCTAAAGTAAATGAAATCAGAATCTTGATCAGATATCTGCACTTCCCTATTCTTTGCAGCATTATTCACAATAGCCAAGATATGGAAACAATCTAATGTATTGATGAATGGATAAAAAATGTGGCATATATATGCAGTAGAATATTATTCAGCCATAAAAAGAAGATTGTTATTGTTGTTCAGTCTCTCAGTCATGTCTGACTCTTTGCGACCCCATGACTCCAGAATGACAGACTTTTCTGTCGTTCACTATCTCCTAGAGTTGCTCACACTCATGTCCACTGAGCTGATGATGCCATCCAACCATCTCATCCTCTGCCACCCCCTTCTCCTCATGACCTCAATCCTCCCCAGCATCAGAGTCTTTTCAAATGAGTCAGTTCTTTGCTTCATGTGGCCCTAGTATTGGAGCTTCAGCTTCAGCATCAGTCCTTCCAATGAATATTCAGGACTTATTTCCTTTAGGATTGACTGGTTTGATCTCCTTGTAGTACAATGGACTCTCAAGAATTTTCTCCAACACCGCAGTTCAAAAGCATCAATTCTTTGGTGCTCAGCCTTCTTTATGGTCAATCTCTCACATCTGTACATGACTACTGGAAAAACCATAGCTTTGACTATATGTAAACTTTCCCACAAAGTGATGTCTTTACTTTTTAATACACTGTTTAGGTTTGTCATAGCTTTTCTTCCAAGGAGTAAGCATCTTTTACTTTCAGGCTGCAGTCACTGACAGCAGCAGTTTTGGAGCCCAAGATAATAAAGTCTCTCACTGTTTCCATTTTTTCCCCCATCTCTATTTGCAGCAACATGGATAAACCTTGATGGCATTATGCCAAGTGAAATAAGTCAGAGAAAGACAATTACTTGTAATATCACTTGTGTGTAGAATCTAAAAAAGCCAAACTCACAGAAAGAGAGAGAATGGTGGTTGCCAGGGGCTGGATGGTGGCGAAATTAGGTGAAGGTGGTCAGAAGATACAAACCTCCAGTTGCAAGGTGAATGAGTTCTGGGGATTTGACGTGCAGCATGGTGGCCATAGTTAACAATACTTTATTCCATACTTGAAGTTGCTAAGAGAGTAGATCTTAAATGTTCTCACCACAGAAAAAAAATGATAATTATGTGATATAATAGATGCATTAGCTAGTGCTGTGGTGGTGATCATTTTCAATGTGTAAGTGTATCAAATCATTATGTTGTACACCTTAAACATACGCATTGCTTTAGGTCAATCATATCTCAATAAAGCTGAAAAAAAGATACTTAAAAAGATACTTAAAGTATACAGGGTAGCAGCAGACTCTGGAGTCAGATTTTCATGGGACAGGTCACTTAACCTCTCTAGATTTCTGTTTCCTCATCTATTAAGTACAGATGATAACATTCCTCTCCTTGTGAGATGTAGTGAGGATTAAAGAAAAAAATACCCTTGCAGTGCTTAAAATGGTCCTGGTGTAAATCTATGATGTGAGTCTCAGAAAATTCTTAGGAAAAGTGATGTGATGGATCATCCATCTGGCTTATCTAATGCTTTAGAATAAAATACCCTACATTCTTTCTTGGCACATATAGTTAGAGTTCTGGGTTATGAGAGGGGAAAGGGGAAGGAGACTTTGTGTGTTACTGTAATTTTAGAAGTTTTGAAATATTTGGGAAAAGCTTTTGAGAGAGAGTTTATGGGACATTGTCTAAACTCCATGGAACAGGGAGAATTTCATAATATTCCCTAAGACTCTCCAGGGCAACTATCCTTCCTGGTTTCTGTTATCCCAGAATCTTAGCATCCACTAATACAAGGGATGCTGCCCAAACAAACTACTATACATAAAATAGACAAGCAGTAAGGATGCAAAGTGTGAAGACCCTGTGGACATTTGTCCTCTTAAAGGGACACAGAGGGCCTTCCCTGGTGACTCAGTGGTAAAGAATCTGCCTGTAATGTAGGTGAGGCAGGTTCAATCCCTGGGTTGGGAAGGGCCCCTGGAGAAGGATATGGCAATCCACTTCAGTATTCTTGCCTAGGAAATCCCATGGACAGAGGAGCCTGGGGGGCTACAGTCCATGGAGTCGCCAAAGAGTCAGGCAAGACTTAGAAGCAAAACAACACTAACAAAA
Organism: Bos grunniens; assembly: GCF_055505025.1. Classification (NCBI taxonomy): domain Eukaryota; kingdom Metazoa; phylum Chordata; class Mammalia; order Artiodactyla; family Bovidae; genus Bos; species Bos grunniens. The sequence continues at coordinate 26,519,620 of NC_141189.1, forward strand.
GGAACACAGAGAAGTGAGCATGGCTGGAGTGGAATGAGTGAGGAGGAGGATGTCTGAGATAATGTTGGCGAGATCAGCATAGCCAGACCGTGTTGTTGCTGGTGCTGTTCTGGGAAGGAATTTGGACTTTATTTCTGGTGTGAAGGGAAGCTAGTGGAGGGTTTTCAGCAGAAGAGTGACAAGGTCATCTCAGCTGGTCGTTATTGGAAAGGATGGTTATGGTAGTTGACCACTGGCTTTGTAAAGTGGTTTTCAAGACTCAGCAATGGTTTACATTGTTATATGAAGGGGAATTTGACAACAGTCAAGCTGCTAACAGATGTTCAGTTTCAGGTGCTGTAAGTGGGGCCATACATCAAAAGCATTGATTTTTTACTTCTGAGACCCCCCAAACAGCCCAACTCTAACCCTCAGAGGCCCCATGTTAGGTTGGCAAGACACCGTTTACTGGGGTCACGGGTGATGGTGATGGAGCAACTGTCTAAATTCTGTGCAAATTCATTTCTGCAAGCAGTGAGCCCCAGGGACTTCTTGCTTCTGTGAATATTTCAGAACTAGGAAGGCCTTCCTGGGGAGGAGAGATGCACTGGACTTCTGAGCACTTTCAGCCCATTCTCATTTGATTGTCTGAATGATATTTGGAGGAGAAGGGGAAGGGAGGCTGATCTGTAGGTGGTCCTCTTTCACTCCCTCCCCTTCCACCCACAGGATATCTACAGCCAGATATTTTTCTGGGCTTGGAAGGAAAGAAGGAAACTAACATCTATTGGGTAGGAACTTGGGGTTGGATAGTTGTTGTAAGGAATTACTGCATTTTGGTTATTCATTCATTCGTGCCTATGCTGGTAATGGAGAGGCACACAAGGTTCCCGTCTTCATGGAGAGTACGTGCCAGAGGGGATGATGGGGTGAGGTGAAGAAGGATAAAATGAAGCAAATAGCTGGAGGCACAAGACAATCTCAGACAGTGAGGGTGCTTTGCAGACGGCCTCAGGGAACTGGTGGAGAGGCTGGCTGTCTCTTTATACTGGGTGGTGAGTTGAGCCCCGCAGAGCAGGACCCAGGAGAACAGAATGCAGGTGAGGATACATGAGAAGTCTGTAGAAAAGCATTTCAGGTGGAGGGAACATCTTAGTAATGAACAGAAGACCGCAAGACCTTATAAATAGTGATAATAGGTGCTTACATGAATATTTTGTTGAGATTTGCAAAAATGAAACGAGAGAATGCAAGCATGAAAAAAAAACCCCATAAATTTCAAGTATGTAAGTACTTAAAAGTAGTTGGCTCTGTAACACTTCTAACACTTAGAAATTAATGTCAATATAATAATAATAACAATAATGATAACAACAACCTATTTTTGTTGAGGGTTTACTGAATGCCCGACACTGTCCTGGAGCCTGCCGTGACAATCTTTTCTAGAACATTTCAGAAGTATGGTCCATGAGAAGAGTTAGCTAACAGAGAAGATTTTTTAAAAATTTAAAGGTTTAAAACATTTAGAAAATACTTAAAAATTTAAATACATTAAATATAATTTTATTAAAGGAAATTCTAAATATATATGAACAAAGAGAGAAAAGTGTAATGAATACCCTTCACTTAGCTTCATCAATAATTAACTCATTGTTCTAGATATACCCTCCCCCATCCACATTATCTTGAAGTCAGTTCCAGTCACTAACATTTCTTGTGTAAATATTACAATACGCATCTCTAAAAGATAAAGAATCATAAAAACATAAACACAATACCATCAGTACAACTAGAACATTAATAATAATTCCTTGTGTGTATGTGTGAGTGTGTCTATTAGTTGCTCGGTTGTGTTCAACTCTTTGTGACCCCATGGACTATAGCCCACCAGGCTCCTCTGTCCATAGAATTCTCCAGACAAGAAGACTGGAGTGGATTGCCATTCCCTTCTCCAGGGTTAGTGCATCAAATATCAATCACTGTTCAAATTTCCTACCATCTAATACAATTATTTTAGTTTCTTAGAATCAGGATCCAACTAAAGTCCTACACATTGAGATTGCTTGGTATATCTTTTCTTTTTTAAAGGTAGCTCATGTTTAATGGAAATATATTATAGCACAATGATCTCTTACTTACAAAGAGCACAGATTTGTGAAGTCATAAATTTAATTTCAGTTTTCAAATAAAGGAAGCTTTATATAGCTCTAGAATTTTGTCTTCTTCCTAGATACCACAGACATTTTAAATGAAATCTGTTCAAAGCTAAAAATAATTAATGTGTTCCTCTATTGCATTTCCTATTTCTGATAATGACTCCGTCCCTCCACCAATCTGTCCGAACGTGAGTCCATGTAATAGTTGATGTACCTTTTCGTCTCTAGGTTTCTCCTTCAGTTCTTCCATGACTGGAAAATGAGTTATTTATCTTGTAGAGCCTTGATTCTCAAAAATATGGATACAGGTCAAGAGCATCAGAATTACCTAAGACCTTGTTAGAAAAGTAGCCAGACCTACTGGCTTAGAATCTGCATTTTAACATGATCTCCTGGTATTTTATGGGCACATTAAAGTTTGAGAAACATTGCTGTAGTTTTCTACAGTCTAGATACTGCTGATTATATCTCTGTAGTGTTCCCAGTCCAGGGATTGAATCCGATCTTCTGCCTTGCAGGCAGATTCTTTACCATCTGAGCCACCAGGGAATCCCAAAGTTCATTTGACAAGGTCCTCTATCTTCTGTATTTCCTGTACATTGGTAGCTGGCTCTGTAAGTTTCTTCATCAGGTTTAGGTCTGATTTTTTTTTTCCTTTGGCATGACTGCTTTGTAAGTGATCGTGTGCTTGTCCACCAGGAGGCACCTAATGTCTGGTTTTCTCTTGTTTTGTGATGTTGGCTGCTGTATGAATCATGCCTGCATCTAACGACTTCATTTTTTGTTGTTGTTTAGTTGCTAAGTTATATCTGACTCTTTTGCGACCCCATGGACTGTAGCCCTTGCCAAGCTCCTATGTCCATGGGATTTCCCAGGCAAGAATACTGGAGTGGGTTGCCATTTCCTCCTCTAGGAGATCTTCCTGACCCAGGGATTGAACCCGCCTCTCCTGCATTGCAGGTGGATTCTTTACTACTGAGCCACCAGGGAAGTCCACGAATTCATTAGGGAGTTACAAAACAGGGAAGGATTTCAACTTAAACAGATTTGGTTTGTTTTGGAAGAGGTTAATTTCTCTCTCTCTTTTTTGGTGATTTCTATACCACTAATAATATATAACACTGATCGTGTTAGGCACAGTTCTAAGGAGTTTATACAAATTAGCTCTTTTGTTAATGTTCACAAAACCCTCTGAAGTAGTATTTAATTTCCTATTGCTGCTGTAACAATCTTCTACAAATTTCATGACTTAAGCAACACACATGTACGATGGGACAGTTCTGGAGGCCTGAAATCCAAAATGGGTCTCATTTGGCTAACATTGAGGTAGTCATGGAGATTTTTCTTTCTGGAGCTTCTAGAAGAGAATTTTGCCTTTTCCAAACTTTAGAGCCCATGTGTATTCCTTGACTTGCGGCCTCTTCTTCCATCTTCAAAGTCAGCATCATCACACCTTTAACTTCCTCTCTCTGATGTTCTTCTTCCCTCTTCCACATTTAAATACCTTTATGGTTACATTGCGTCCATCCAGGTACTTCAGAACAATCTCCCTATTTTAAGGTCAGCTGACCTGAAGCTTGATTCCATCTGTCACCTTAATTCTCCTTTGCCATAGACCCTAACATATACATAGGTCCAGGAATTAGGACCTGCACATCATTAAAGGGCCATTTTCCTGCCAACCACAACCAGGTTTGGTGATTTACAGATGAGGAAACCGAGATACACCCAGGTGAAATAACTTACCCAACATCGCACAGATCCTAACTATTCGAGCTTGGATACAAATACAGGGAGTCCAGCTCTTAAGTCTCCATTGTGAACCCCACAGATGTAAGATCTCTTTACTTGTTCAATACCAAATTTCCTAAGACACTGATCTTGCCCAGCCTACATTTTAAGAACTTTAAATCCAGTGGTTATCAGAGGATTCCTGTACACAACTGTTAGCTGGTGAATTCACTGCCCCCTGGGATGATGAGTTGGTATTCATCTCCCCAGAGTGGCAAAAATGGTCTTGTTCTTTGTTTAGTCTGTTACTCTTTGGACATAGTTGGTTGTCAGTTACATTGGGGAAACAGAGTCAATCCAACAGTGGTTGCTAATGTTTCTGTGTGTGTGTCCCACAGACACCTATGGCTTCTGGTGAAGTCTATGGATTTCTTCCTACAGCAATGCAGAAAGTAATAAATGCAGAAAGTAAGGTGTGTGGGGGTTTCCCGGGTGGCCCTAGAGGTAAAGAACCCACCTGCAATGCAGGAGACATAAGAGATGCAGGTTCATTCCATAGGTCAGGAAGATCCCCTGGAAGAGGGCATGGCAAGCTCCAGTGTGCTTGCCTGGAGAACCCCCATGGACAGAGGAATCTGGCGGGCTACAGTCCACAGGGTTGAAAAGAGTCAGACACGACTAAAACAACTGAGCAGACATGCACAAGGCATGCGCAATCACAGAGAAAACCAATTATACTAAAATATAATAATCAAAATGGAAAAATCCCACCATATTTGTGTCATAGTAATATGTGCTTCTTTATTAACAAGATTCAGTGGTGGGTCTGATAATTATATGTAGTTTCGGTTAGTGATGCATGTCAATAATACTGAGATGTCTCAGCAATTGTCATGAGACATGAAAATACCTGTGGTTTATATTGGTGACAAAGTTACAGATACTGTGAGTCCTATTGTTGTTGGTTCCTTCCATTTATAGTGCAAGCAAATGTTCAAGTTCAGTTAGAAATTAAGAAAAAATGGGGCTGTACTATTTTCTCATTCAAGTTCTCAGACCATCTGAAGTCTGTCCACAAAGTTCATGTTAGGAACCTTGGTCTAGTACCTCATCAGCCTGTGCTGCTTAGTTGCTGTTTAATTGGCTGGAATCCAGCAAGTATCAGTTGAGACTCCATGATGGACAAGCACACGCTGGACTTTTGGTGTGGAGCACGGACCAAAACCAACCTGGCCTTGCACTGGACCTGTAGATGATTTAAGGCAACGCAGTCTTGACAGCACAGACAGATTTCTTTTAAGCTTTTTGTAAAACCTTCCGGTGATGTCTCAGTTCACTCTGACATAGCAAGCCATTCCTTTTGGTCATCCTCAGATGCTGTGCATGGATGAAGCAGGAGGATCAGTATCTCTCAAAGTGTGGTGAGTGTTTAACTGGTGGGACACAAAATAATTTCTTGTGGTATATGGGGAAAACATTTTCTTATTCTATCAATTGTGAATTTATTTTAATGTGTATAAGAAAAAAATTTGTACAACTAGCCACTAGCCACCTCAACACATAATATGGGTTATTATTGCTTCAGATGAGGGATTTTTTTTCTTCTTAAAAATGTTATGGTAAAAAAGCACATGAAGTTGAACTTTACCATCTTCACCATGTTTTCAAAATTAAAAAAAAATTTTGGATGTCCTCTGTGGCATGTGAGATCTTAGTTCCTTGACTGGGGATCAAACCTGTGCCCCTGCAGTGGAAATGTGGAATCTTAACCACTGGAACTCCAGGGAAGTCCTCATTGTCATTATCTTAAAGCCAACTCTTCAATATATTAAGTATATTCACATTGTTGTGTAACAGATGTCTAGAACTTTTAAATCTTGCAAAACTGAAACACTATGCTGGGAGAAATATCAATAACCTCAGATTTGCAGATGACACCACACTTAGAGCAGAAAGTGAAGAAGAACTAAAGAGCCTCTTGATGAAAGTGAAAGAGGAGAGTGAAAAAGTTGGCTTAAAACTCAACATTCAAAAAACGAAGATCATGGCATCTGGTTCCCATCCCTCCATGGAAAATAGATGGGGAAACAATGGAAACAGTGAGAGACTTTATTTTGGGGGGCTCCAAAATTACTGCAGATGGTGACTGCAGCCATGAAATGAAAAGACACTTGCTCCTTGGAAGAAAAGCTATGACCAATCTAGACAGCATATTAAAACACAGAGACATTACTTTGCTGACAAAGGTCTGTCTAGTCAAAGCTATGGCTTTTCCAGTAGTCATGTATGGATGTGAGAGTTGGACTATAAAGAAAGCTGAATGCTGAAGAATTGATGCTTTTGAACTGTGGTGTTGGAGAAGACTCTTGAGAGTCTCTTGGACAGCAAGGAGATCAAAACAGTCCCTCCTAAAGGAAATTGGTCCTGAATATTCATTGGAAGGACTGATGCTGAAGCTGAAACTCCAATACTTTGGCCACCTGATGTAAAGAACTGACTCATTTGACAAGACCCTGATGCTGGGAAAGATTGATAACAGGAAGAGAAGGGGACAAGCGAGGATGAGATGGTTGGATGGCATCACTGACTCAATGGACATGAGTTTGAGTAAACTCCAGGAGTTGGTGGTGGACAGGGAGGCCTTGAATGCTGCAGTCCATGGGGTTGCAAACAGTTAGCAACTGAGCAACGACTGAGCAGCTAAACTGAACTGAACTGATACCCATTAGACACCAAGTTCCCCCTTTGCCTTTCCTCAGCCCATGGAAACCACTTTTCCCCCTCCTGTTTCTGTGATTTTTGACTATTTTATATAAATGGAATCATATAGTATTTGTCTTTTGGGACTAACTTTTCATTTGGCATAATGTCCTTGAGGTTAATCTATGTTTTAGCATGTGATAAGATTCATTTCTTTTTTAGGGGCACATAATATTCCATTGTATGTATAGACCACATTCTATTTATCTATTAATCTGTTGATGGGCATTTGGGTTGTTTCCACCTCTTAGCTATTGTGAATAGCTACCGTGAACATGGGTGTGCAAATATCTCTTTGAGATCCTCTTTCTATTCTTCAGAGTCCATGAGGTTGCAAAAGAGTCAAACATGACTTAGTGACTAAACAACATCAAGAGCATATACCCAGAAGTGGGATTGCTGGATCATACTGTAATTCTACTTTTAGCTTTTTGAGGAAACTTTATATTGTTTTCCATAATGGTTGCACCATTTTACACTCCCACAAACAGTGCACAGGATTTCCATTTTCTTCCTGCATCTTCACCAACACTTGTTATTTTCTGTTCTTTTAATAGTGGCCATCCTAATGGGTATGAGGTGGTAGAGGGGGAGGATATTTAAAGCTAACATTAAGTGCTTTATAGGAGAGGTGCAACACAGTTATGGCAAAAATAAAGATGCACTAATGCATGAAATTTGAGAAATTCTCAGTCAGATTATCTCTAAAGCTGTTTAAAGTGTGTGATGCAGACAGTGTTGACCTGAGAACCACTTGCTACTTGTCAGTAGCCAGATAATACAGACATTGAGAGTGAATGTTTAGAAAACTTACTAGCAAGTTAATGTTGATGCACTATCTGGCGCATGGTCATTATTCTAGTAATTCATCAATATTGTATGATAATGAAACTGCTGGCCCACCATGGATTGGAAAAAGAAAGAAACTGGCTCAGATTGTTTGAGAAGCTCTAAAGTCCCTTTCAGCCTTGACATTTTAACTTTTTGACTTATTTTGGCTCAGATTTTCCACTGTAAAATGGGCGTGGGAAAGGGAGAATGCAGGGCTGACCACATCAGTTGTAGCTGACCTGGTGTTAGCAGGTTGGCCATGGTCTGTCCTACTGAAGTGATTTCACAGGACAGCCATGTGGGAAGACTTCACAATGACTGTGATGAAATGAGACAGATATAAGGGCACTAGATAAATATGTCTGAGTGCAAAAGTAAGAATGCCATGCAAACCACAGACATGACCAAACATTCTGTCCTTTCAACTAACATGAATTACTGCTTTTTCTTTTTCTTTTTTTTACCATCAACAGCTTTGGTCCCCCTCTGTTCCTCCTGCTTCCTGAATTAAAATGCTTAAGACATTCAATCCAGTTGTTTTTGTTGTTGTTCAGTCACAAAGTTGTGTCTGACTCTTTGTGACACCATGGACTGCAGCATTCCAGGCCTCCCTGTCTCTTACCATCTCCCAGAGTTTGCCCAGGTTCATGTCCATTGACTCAGTGATGCTATCTATCTCATTTTCTGCTGCCTCCTTCTCCTTTTGCCTTCAGTCTTTTCCAGCATCAGCATTTTTTCCAAATAAGTCAGATCTTTGCATCAGGTGGCCAAAGTATTGGAGCTTCAACTTCAGGATCAGTCCTTCCAATGAATATTCAGGACTGATTTCCTTTAGGATTGACTGGTTTGATCTCCTTGCAGTTCAAAGGACTCTCAGGAGTCTTCTCCAACTCCATAATTCAAAAGCATCAATTCTTCAGTGGTCAGCCTTCTTTATGATCCAATTCTCACATCCGTACATGACTATTGGAAAAACCATAGCTTTGACTATATGGACTTTTGTTGGAAAAGTGTTGTCTCTGCTTTTGAAAATGCTCTCTAGGTTTGTCATAGCTTTCCTTCCAAGAAGCAAGCATCTTTTAATTTCATCGCTGCAATCACCGTCCGCAGTGATTTTGGAGCCCAAGAAAATAAAATCTGTAACTATGGCCACTTTTTCCTCTTCTATTTGCCATGAGGTGATGGGACCAGAAGTTTTTTGAATGTTGAGTTTCAAGCCAGCTTTTTCACTCTCCTCTTTCATGCTCATCAAGAAACTCTTTAGTTCTTCTTCACTTTCTGCCATTAGTCTAGTATCATCTATATATCTGAGCTTGTTGATATTTCTGCCAGCTATCTTGATTCCAGCTTGGGATTCATCCAGCCTGGCTCACTTGTACTCAGCATAGAAGTTAAATAAACAGGATGACAATATACAGCCTTGTCATACTCTTCCCAATTTTGAACCATTTTTGAGTCTGCTGTTCTACATCTGGTTCTAACTGTTACTTCTTGACCCACATACAGGTAAGGTGGTCTGGTATTCCCTTTTCTTTAAGAATGTTTCAGTTTGTTGTGATCTGTACAGTCAGAGGCTTTCCCATAGTCAATGAAGCAGAAGTAGATGTTTTTCTGGAGTTTTCTTGCTTTCTCCATGATACAGTGAATGTTGGCAATTTGACCTTTGGTTCCTCTGCCTTTTCTAAACCCAGCTTGTACATCTGGAAGTTCTTAGTTTACATACTTCTGAAGCCTAGCTTGAAGGATTTTGAACATAATCTTACTAGCATGTGAAATGAGCATAATCATAAGGTAGTTGAAACATTCTTTGGCATTGCTCTTCTCTGGAACTGAAATAAAAACTTACCTTTTTCAGTCCTGTGGCCACTGCTGAGTTTTCCAGATTTTCTGACATATTGAGTGCAGGTTATTAACAGCATATCTTTTAGGCTTTTGAATAGCTCAGCTGGAATTCTATCACCTCCACTAACTTTGTTCATAGTAATGCTTCCTAAGGCCCACTTGACTTCACCCTCCAGGATGTCCGGCTCTAGGTGAATGACACACCATCCTGGTTATCCAGGTCATTAAGGCCTTTCTTGTATAGTTCTTTTGTTTATTCTTGCCAAATCTTCTACTTCTGCTAGGTCCATATCATTTCTGTCCTTTATTGTGCCTATCCTTGCATGAAATATTCCCTTGATATCTCCAAGTTTCTTAAAGAGATCTCTAGTCTTTCCCATTCTATTTTTTCCCTCTTTTTCTTTGCATTGTTCATTTAAGAAGGCCTTCTTATCTCTCCCTGTTATTCTCTAGAAGTCTGCATTCAGTTGGCTCTACCTTTCCCTTTCTCCCTTGCTTTTCACTCCTCTTCTTTCTTCAGTTATTTGTAAAACCTCCTCAGACAACTGCTTTGCCTTCTTGTATTTCTTTTTCTTTGAGATGTACAATGTTATGAACTTCCTTTCATAGTTCTTCATGTACTCTGTCTATCAGATCTAGTCCCTTGAATCTGTTTGGTAGCTTCACTGTATAATCATAAGGGATATGATTAAGATCATTCCTGAAGACTTGGTGATTTTCCCTACTTTCTTCAATTTGAGCCTGAATTTTGCAATAAGGAGCTCATGATCTCAGCCATAGGCAGCTCCAGGCCTTGTTTTTGCTGATTGTAGTGCTTCTTCATCTTCGGCTGTGCTGTTGTGCTGTGCTATGCTTAGTCGCTCAGTCAAGTCCAACTCTTTGCAACCCCATGGACTGTAGCTCACCAGGCTTCTCTGTCCATGGGGATTCTCCAGGCAAGAATACTGGAGTGGGTTGCCATGCCCTCCTCCAGGGGATCTTCCCAACCCAGGGATCAAACCCAGGTCTCCCACATTGCAGGCGGATTCTTTACCATCAGAGCCACCAGGGAAGCCCAATCTGTGGCTACAAAGAACATAATCAATCTGATTTTCGTATTGACCATCTGGTGATGTCCATGTGTAGAGTCATCTCTCAGGTTGTTGGAAGAGGGTGTTTACTATGACCGGTGTGTTCTCTTGATAAAACTCTGTTAGCCTTTGACCTGTTTAATTTTGTACTCCAAGTCCAAATTTGTCTGTTATTCTGGGTATCTCTTGACTTCTAACTTTTGCATTCCAATCCCCTATGATGAAAAGGACATCTTTTATTTTTTTTATTTGGTGTTAGTTCTAAAATGTGTTGTAGGTCTTCATAGAGGTGATAAATTTCAGCTTCTATGACATCAGTGGTTGGGGCATAGACTTCGATTACTATGATGTTGAATGGTTTGCCTTAGAAAGCAACCAAGATCATCCTGTTGTTTTTGATATCACACCCAAGTACTGCATTTCAAATTCTTTTGTTGACTATGAGGTCTACTCTATTTCTTCTAAGGGATTCTTGTACACAGCAGTAGATATAATGGTCATCTGAATTAAATTCACCCATTCCATCCATTTTAATTCACTGAATCCTAAAATGTCAATGTCTTCTCTTGTCACCTCCTGCTTGACCATGTCCAATTGCATAGCTCAATGAAGCCTTGAGCTGTGCCATGCAGGGCCACCCTAGGTGGCTGTGTCATAGTGAAGAGTTCTGACCAAACTTGGTTCACTGGAGAAGGAAATGGCAACTCACTCCAGTATTCTTGCTCGGAGAATTCCATGGACAGAATGAAAAGGCAAAATTTTTAACGCTGGAATATGAGCCCCTTAGGTTGGAAGGTGTCCAGTGTGCTACTGGGGGAGAGCAGAGGTCAATTATGAATAGCTCCAGAAAGAATGAAACAGCTGAGCCAAAGTGGAAATGATGCTCAGTTGTGGATGAGTCTGGCTGTGAAAATAAAGTCTGATGCTGTGAAGAATAATATTTTGATTAGCACCACATCTTGCCATAGAAGGAACCTAGGCTATTATTTGTACTTTGGTTGGGGATGGATGCTGTATTAGTCATCTACTGCTCTGTAACAAATCACCCCAAATTTAGCAGCTTACAGCAACACGTATTGATTATCTTACAGCTTCTGTGTGTCAGGAATCTGGGAGCAACTTAGCTGGGAGGCTCTGGCTCAGAGCTTCTCAGCAGATGCCAGTCAAGCTGTTGACCAGGGCTGCAGTCCTGTCAAGGCTCCATTGGGGCAGAATCTGCTTCCAAGTTCATTCCTGTGGCTGCTGGAGGCCTCAGTTCCTCCCCACATGGCTTCTCCAGTCACAGCCTGATGTCTTCACAGTGTGGCAACTGGATCCTCTAGAGTGAGTGATTCAAGAGGGAGTGTGGGAATGCACCCATATTCTATTTATTACACGGACCGACGCTGGGGAGACATTTCACAGGGGTGTGACTACCTGGGGGTGGGAATCCTTGGGGACCATCCTCAAGGTTGCCTACCACTGATGCCTCATTTTTTCTCCAAATGTCCTCCAACTTTTCCCTCATGGCTTCAACTTAATTCAGTTCAAGATGTCTCCACTCACAGACTTAGAGAATGAACTTACAGTTGTTGGGGGTGGGGATGGGGAGAAGGGATGGGATGGGCTTGTACACACTGCTGTATTTTGAATGGATAACCAACAAGGGCCTACCATATAGCACATGGCACTTGACTCCGTGTTACGTAGCAGCCTGGATGGGAGAGGAGTTTGGGGGAGAATGGATATGAATCCTTTCACTGTTAACCTAAACTATCACTATGTTAATCGACTATACTCCAATACAAAATAAAACGTTTAAAAAACAGAGATGCTTTCAGAAAGTAGATTTGTAGTTGCTAAGGGATAGGGAAAGGGAGATTGGAAAACAACTGCTTATGGATAGGGCTGTGTTTGTTTTCTTCTGGAGTGATGAAAAAGTTCTGAAATTAGATGGTGCTCGTTGTTGTTCAGTTGCCCAGTCGTGTCTGACTCTGTGACCCCATGGGCTGCAGCACATCAGGCCTCTCTGCCCCTCACCACCTACCAAAGTTTGCCCGAGTTGATGTCTGTTGCGTCGCTGATGCCATCCAGCCATCTCTTCCTCCGATGCCCTCTTCTCCTTCTGCCCTCAATCTTTCCCAGCATCAGGGACTTTTCCAATGAGTCATCTGTTCACATCAGATGACCAAAATACCAGAGTTGGTGCTTATGATTACCTAATTTTGAATATAATAAAACCATGAATTATACACTGTACAAAAAATAAAAAAAAGGAAGACATATCTTCACTTTCTCTGAATGGCGCTGGAGAGAGACAAACAAGAAATGGGTGTGTGTGTGAAGCAGGGCTGGGGTGGGGCCTACAGGTGTTTGAGAAGGAGCAGGCTTCATTCTGTCTGTTGACATTTGTCTAGGCCTCTCTGGGGCTGCTTCTGGGAGATTTGGCCTCAGCTGCACTTCCGTCCCCCACCCGCTCCCAGCAGCAAGAGCCTCAGGTCCCTCTGACTGACAGTGGCAGATTATCTTATCAAAACAGGGGCCCAGGACTATACCATGATTGGCTAGGCAGGAACATCGCGGGGCTGGGGCTGGAGAATTCTTCTCAGAGAGAAACGATTATGAGGCATTTTAAGAAAAGCGAGCTGAATGCTACTCACAGCTGGCAGTTCTTGTTTATGACGAGTAATAATTGCTTCAGGTGCAAAGAAAAGGGGGGCAGGCTCAGCGAGTTTATTTTGCGAGGATGCTCCATGCACAAGGGTTGGGCTCTTGACAGAAAGGGGTGAATAGGAATCACTGGGCTTGGGAGGGCCTCAGACTCACTGGTGTGGCTGGGGGAGCTTGTGGGTGGCCCAGAGTGAGATTCTGCTTCCTTATATGCCCCTCGTAATACCTTCTGCCATCCAGCTGGGCAGAAGTGATGACCTGCAGTTGTGGGCCAGCCCAGATGCTGAACAAGTAAACCCAAAGCAGTGGGCATCCTGCATTTGGGCCCAACCCCTGTGAGGGCGATGGGCAAGGGTCCCCCACATGAGGTGTTTCTGCAGGGGGCACCTTGGGGCTCCCACTGTTTTCACTGTGCTCCCTTAAAGCCTGGTTCTTGGACCAGCAGCATCTGTGCCATAGGGAGCTTGTGAGAAAAGCAGAGTCTCAGATCCCACCCCAGCCCTACTGAATCACAATCTGCATTTGACGTGACGATTCACAGAGGCACGTTGAAGTTCAAGCACCTTGCTCTGAAGACGCAGTGAGTGTTGGAGGGGTGACTTTTTGGCTTTCTCCTCCCAGGTGGAGGTTCTCAACCTTGGCAGCACCTTCGAATCTCCCAAGGAGCTCCAGTCAGTGAAGTCAGGCTCTGGGGCTGGATTCGGGCACATGTATCTCTGCAGTGGCTCAGGTGACTCCAGCAGGGCTGGAGGCCCTGCTGTAACAGCACTTCCTCCAGAGCCCAGGGACATGCCTGGACTGGTACTCACAGGACACGGACTACCCAGGATTAGCATGGACCCAAAAGGTTAATGTCCGTACTTCAGCCACCAGTCCAGGCTACCCACACTTCTGCTGGAGTGATCACAGATTTGGGGGCTCCCAAGATCCCCCCTTTTGGGTTCAATAGTTTGCTAGAAAGACTCAGCAGAACTCAGAAAAGCACTATCCTTACTCTTATAGTTTATTATAAAGGCTACAGATGAAGTATATAGAGCAAGGTCTGGGGGGAGGGGATGCCCAGTGTCAGGAACTCAGTTTCTATGGAACAAGTTCACCACCCTCCCCACCTGTGTTCACCAACTTGGAAGCCCTTGAACTCCATTATTTAGGGGTTTTAATTAAGATTCTGTGGCAGAGGCATCGCTGATAAATCACCAGCCATTGAGGGTTGAACTCAGCCTCTGGCTCCTCTTCCCTCCCAGGGTCAGAGGTGGGTGTGAAAGTTACAACTCTTTAATCAGGTCCTTGGTCTTTCCAGGGACCAGTCCTCATCCTGAAGCTATCAGGGACCCCACCCAGAAGCACTTCATAGCATAAGTTCAGCTGTGGTCAAAGGAGATACTTACAAATAACAGAAAACACTCCTGTCACTCATGCGTTTTAGGAGCTGTGAGCCAGGAAGCAGGGACAAAGATCAAATAGATGTTTTTTTATGCTACTGTGTGAAGGGTGAACAGGACATAGCAGGGCTGGGCAGGGGTTCTAGGTAGGAGAGCACCTTTCTCATCTCAGTGCTGAAAAGAGAGAAGCCCATGGTTTCCAGTTTCCACCTCTGCCTGAACTTCAGATCCAAGGGGAACACAGGTCCCTCCTTTTGCTTTCCTTTTGTTGATGACAGACCCAACAAGTGGGCTCCAATGGGGAGAAGCGGAAATGGGGTCTCCAAAGGGGTAGTACGAGGGAATATTTTAGGGTGGGGGTCTATTTCATCTTGATTATGCAGGTGAACACCTGGAGAACTGTCCACTCCCAAGAGTGAATTTTCTGGATGCAAACTAAAACATTTTAAAAAGACCTCAACAAAGACATGGGTGCTGCTATCAAAAGAAGATGCTGGAATGGATGCTGCACAGTGAAAAAACCAACGAGTGCTGGTTATAGAGGGAGCTTCTTTACATGAGTTTGTGTATGTTTGGTGATTTTCAACCAAAATCTGGAAGTTCTGTTAGACTTTGTATTGTCCCTCACTTTTTAAAAATGTATTTTTTATGGAAGTATAGTTGAATTACAATACTGTGTTAATTGCTGCATAGCAAAGTGACTCAGTTCATGCATATATATCCCTTTGCTATACAGTAGGACCTTGTTTATCCATTTTGTATATACTGTTCAGTTCAGTTCAGTTCAGTAAAATCACTCAGTCGTGTCTGACTCTTTGCGACCCCATGAATCGCAGCACGCCAGGCCTCCCTGTCCATCACAAACTCCAGGAGTTCACTCAGACTCACGTCCATCGAGTCAGTGATGCCATCCAGCCATCTCATCCTCTGTCGTCCCCTTCTCCTCCTGCCCCCAATCCCTCCCAGCATCAGAGTCTTTTCCAAAGAGTCAACTCTTCGCATGAGTTGACTTTGGCCAAAGTACTGTTAGCTAATCCCAAATTCTCCATCCAACCCTCTCCCCGTGCCTTGGCAATCACTAGTCTATTCCTAATGTCCCTGATTCTGTTTCATTCTGTTTCTGCTTCATTTGTGTCATATTTTAGATTCCACATGTAAGTGATATCATGTGATATTTGTCTTTCTCTTTCTGACGTACTTAGTACAGTAATCTCTAGCTGCATCCATATTGCTGCAGATGTATTGCTGCCTTTTAATTCATAGTGTGATGCTTGTTCTGTTAGGGCCTCTTGGCTCATGAAGACAGAGTGTTGTGGGTGGTGACCTTCTAGATCACTCCCTTGACTGAAGGGATCATTCTGTCCCAGACCTGGACTGGTCCCATCAGAGTGATGTGACGTGATGGAGAGTCCATTTGAATCCAGGTTCTGAAATAAGAATCAGGCAGGGAGCCTGAATTCCACACTAATAAGGGTGGTATTAGAAGCTCCAATTTCATTTTAGGAAACTTGTGACCTAGGCCTGAGTAGGCTATGATGTGTTAGTTACTTAAGAATACCCTCTTGCTCAAGTTCGAGGCACAAAGCAGGTCACTCAAAGCCGGTGCTCTGGGACAACCCAGAGGGATGAGGTAGGGAGGGAGGTGGGAGAGGGGTTCAGGATGGGGGGACACATGTACACCGTGGCTGACTCATGTCGATGTATGGCCAAAACCACCACAATATTGTGAAATAATTAGCCTCCAATTAAAATTAATTAATTAATTAAAAAAAAGAAATTCCAGAAACTGACCTGAAGGACTTCAGAAATTTCTACCCTGCAGTTAAAGATTAACCCTACTTTCTATGCACAAGAAGATAATGCTAACCAGATCAAGGCCCGACCAATTTCAAGATGATTATTGGAGCCAAATGTGCTGTTCTACACACAGCTCCACCTGCATATTCCTGAGACTTCCCAGTTTCCCCTGTAAAACCCTTTTTCTCTCTAACCAACAACTCAGAGATGAATTTAGGGATGTTAGTCCACTATCTTCCCAGGTTGCTGGTTTCCTGAATAAGCATCTTCCTGAAAAAGCCTATTTCTTTTTCCACCAACATTTGCCTCTTAAACACTGACTTTTGAGCAATAAGCAGCAGAAAATGAGTTTGGTTCAGTCTCTGGCCAGTAACACATGGACTTTTGAGGAAGATCAAACCAGGTGTAAAATTGGACTCCTGCACTCTGCAGCTGTGTGGCATTGGCAAGAGAATGACAGCTTCTGCCCAGCCTGCCTTGTGGAGCTGTTGCAAAGGGGCAAGAGGATTAAGATGTGTAATGTGCTTAGCATGAGGCTTGGTGCATTACAGTAAGTGCTGAACATGGACTGGCTACCACTGTTATGTCGATCATTTCAGTTATTTTATTTTATATTATTTGAAGGATATGCTTTGAGGTGGTGTCATGAGGAAGGATGGGAAATTTGATGATTTGGGGAGTTCAAAAAAGGAATTCCCAGAAGAGGTGGTGATGACAGCCAGATCTGTATATCCTTGACAAGGTTTCCATGTGGTTCTTTATTCAGTTCTACTCTTCCCTGGTCTGCAATCAACCTGAAGGACAGCAATCTCTAGAGCTAAGGTGAGGGTAACACAAGGTGTGTGCAAAAGGCTTGAATGTTTCAGGAGAAAACAGCCAATATCACTTTGAAAAACCGTCCAACCAACCAAGCAACTGTGGGACCTCAGATAATGTTTCCTCCTGAACCTCTATCTCCCAATCTCCAAAATAAGAAGGTGGATCCTTTTCCCCTCTGAGCCAAGAATGAAATTGAAAAAGAGATATAGACGTTTGATAGTCATCAAAAGAAGAACTTTCTTTTGGTGTCTCTGCATTTGGAGAATATGAAATTAGATCAACAAACCATGATGTGCTATGAAGAAAAAGCACTGTGACAACCCAGAGCAAAATATGGATTAGACAGGGAAGCCAGGGAAAGAGCATTTGTGCTTTGATCTGGATGAGCAGTTAGACATGAAAACATTCCAGCAGTGGGATCTGCATGTGCAAAGGCCCTGTGGCAGAGTGGAGAGCTGTGTGTTTGAGGAATTGAAAGAAAATTGCTGGAAGATAGTGAGTGGCCACCTCAATAAGCCCTATTAAAGACTGTTCATTTTGTCCTTGGGTTGAAGGGCTTTAAGTTTTACAGAAGCTCACTGGCTGCAGTGTGAGAGAATGGATTAGATCTCTCCTTTTTGGAAAGAACTCCATTGTAACCCGTCCCTCTGCAATTCTTCCCTCCCACTTAGGGCCATTTTTGTTTGTGGGATGGAGAAGAGAAAGAACAGTCTGGTTGTGGGAGGAGGCAGGGAGCAGCTCTAATTGGAATGGCAGGGCATTTGAGAGCCTAGTGGAAAATGGGTATAATTAAAAGAAAAAAGATAGAAAGAGTTGGCTTGGTTCCTCCTGCCAGAAATGATTATACCACACTTTCCTGCTTTACTACTGACCTGGTATGAAAGGTATATTGGTCCCCAGTTTGATTTCTCAGCTCAGGAGCAGTAGAGAATGTAAGAAGCAAATACCCTCTTTGGGAAATAAAATTCTAGTTTCTATGGGAGTTTCATAGGACTTTCTGTGTTATGTCTCTGTTCCCTTGATGTGAATTGGCTTTATCCAGCTGTCAAACAAAATCCCAATGCAACGGTTAATTTGTAGTGGCCTTGGCTGATGGGTGAAGGTCTTATTTCATAGCTTAAAGCCTCTACAGCTATGTTCTTCCTCCTCCAAAGTGGCAAGACAAGCTGGTTCAATGTGACCTTTGCCAGCTGATTTGTGCTGGATACTGTTGAGTTGTGCGGGGAAGCTTCTTGAATTAGAGACAATGACTGTGAAATTTTGTACGGCAAAAGTTCTGCCTTGTGTATAGAGAAAGCACACAGAGAGAGTAGAGTTGTGTTCTAGCTATGAGTCATTCATCCAATAAATATTTATTGAGCATTTTCCCCAGACACTATTGGCTTCCCACCCAGCTCCCACTGAAGAGGCCAAGTCTCACCCTCCAGCTGCTGTGAGTGTGCTCAGCTGATGATGCTCAGAAATGCCCAGAACGTTATACCTTGCACCCCTCCCGCCCGAGGGTGGCCTACTGCCAATGGAGAGGGCATACAAAAGGCCGTCCCCAGAGGCAGATTGGAAACCATGATGTCATTCATGCTCCAGAGCTCCCCAAGGGATCAGAATGAGGCTAGGCTTCCAGTAAATCCATATCTTCCTCTCTTGTTCTCCATACCCACTCTCTTTTGCTCTCCTCTCTCATCTCCCTCACTCCCTTTCCCTTGAGAGCACTCCATTAATAAAGCACAGTATGAGAATCTTTGTTTGAGGCTTGGCTTCTTGGGAACCTGATTTAGCTCAAGTGCTGGCTCTATGCCCTAGAGATAGGCATTAATCGAGATGGGCAAAAGTCTCTGCCCTAATGCAGCTCAGTACCTTGCAGTGAGTCTGACTTTCCATATGCAAGTCTTGTAGTTTTGAGAAGTCACTTAAGCTCTGCCAACTTCAAATTTCTCTTCTGTCAAATGATGGTAACCTCACTTGCCTCGTCTGAAAGAGCTGAGTAACAGCAGCAGAAGGGTGGCTTTAGATCCCTCCAGAGTCCACCAGCTGCTCCTTCTATGACAGTTTCCAGACAGGAGCCCCGCCTTCTTCCAGCTCCACTGCTCCCATATATAGAAATTCTGGATCCTCCACTGCATCTTGAAAACTACAGTTGGATGGAATATTGGATTTGATTTTGCTGTGTTCTACTTAGGTGCTTGTTGAATGAATGAATGCTAATCTTAATATGAATAACAACAGTCCTGTCACTGAAGCACTGCATAGCTAGCCTGTATTGTGTACCAGATACTGGGATACACACTTTGTTGCCTCCTTTTTTATAAAGAAGGAAATGGAGGAATTGAAATACTAAGAAATATTGAAGATGAAAGCAATTTGAAAATGATGTAAAACACATAAACAGAAGTAAAATGTTAAAAGAGAAGGCTTTGGGTGGACAGATTAAGTCACAGCGCTGACTTTTCCCAAGAAAATTGCTGGAAGGAATTTTTGTTTGAATGTTTTTCTATAATTTGTCCCTTTGTTCATTTCATCTGCGGGCAATTCTTTTAACCCATTGTTCAAAGTCATGGATGTTGTTTTTGAACTTTTAAGCCAAACACTAACAGACAATTCCCCTCAGAATGGAAAAAAGAAAACAGGAAAGAAAAAAGAAAATCATGACCGCCTACTATTAGAAAAGGAGTCTTAACGGTGGTTTCTTTTTATCATAGAAACTAGTGTTGAGACCTTGGTGAAGGGAAAATACTGCCCCTGGTTGATAATTTGCTTGGTCATTAAACTTTGAAAGAACTTCAGTATAAAGAATTATATAAATTTACATACACCAGAGTGTGTGAGTTTATGGTTTATTTACCATTGTTCCAGGAGAGGAATGTGTTAGTTTGGTTTAGTGATTTTTCATGCTGGTTCTGGAGTGAAAAACCCTTGGTGGGATTCTTGGCTCTACCATTTACTGTGTGAAATTGAACAAGTTACAAACCTTTTCAAGATTAGTTTCTTCATCTCTAAAATGGAAATAATAATCACTACCATCCACAGTTGCTGTGAAGATTGAGATAATGCACATAAACACAACACAACAACTCCGATGGATTAAGTGCGCAATAAAAGGCAGACTCGAACGTTCACACCGTCTTCTCCAGAAAAGGGCTTGATGATTGTCAAAACTGAATATTCTTCCCTAGGATGGGGCTGTATGGTGATTCCCCCAACACCTCTGTGTGGTTGGCTATCTGTTTCTTAAGTTGTCTTTTCTGTTGCCTGGTCTTTGTATAGTGATGGAATTTCTCACTGTGAGCCTTAATTCCACCTCACCCCGCTTTGAAAGTGTAAAGAAGAAGGTGGACTTTTTGTAAACACAGGAATCAAATTTCTGAAAGAGGTCCAATTTAGCTGTATTCCCAATCTCAGATACCACCAGACAGAGGCTGTTAAGTCTTGTGTAGCTGGAAACCTGGAATGAGATGATGTTGGTTTAAGTTGGGAAAACAAAATAGAATGAGGTCAAACTGAAAGTGATTTCATGTGGTGGGCAGGACTTACCTGGGATTTTTACTCAAACCAGTGGTACACACTAAATGTGCTCAGTCGCTCAGTCGTGTCCAATTCTTTGCAGCCCCGTGGACTGTAACCCACCAGGCTCCTCTGTCCATGGAATTTTCCAGGCAAGAACACTGCAGTGGGTTGCCATTTCCTATTCCAGGGGATCTTTCTGACCCAGGGATTGAACCTGTGTCTTTTGTGTCTCCTGCATTGACAGGTGGATTCTTTATCACTAATGCCACCTACTCTGCTTTATTAACTATGCTAAAGCCTTTGACTTTGTGGATCACAACAAACTGTGGAAAATTCTTAAAGAGAAGGGAATACCAGACCATCTTACCTGCGTCCTGAGAAAACTGTATGCAGGTCAAGAAGCAACAGTTAGAACTGGACATGGAACAACAGACTGGTTTGAAATTGGGAAAGGAGTATGTCAAGGCTGTATATTTTCACTTTGCTTATTTAAATTACATGCAGAGTACATCATGAGAAGCACTGGACTGGATGAAGCACAAGCTGGGATCAAGATTGCTGGGAGAAATATCAATAACCTCAGACATGCAGGTGACATCACCCTTATGGCAGAAAGTGAAGAGGAACTAAAAAGCCTCTTGATGAAAGTGAAAGAGGAAAAACTAAGATCATGGCATCTGGTCCTGTCACTTCATGGCAAACAGATGGGGAAACAAAGGGAACAGTGACAGACTTTATTTTCTTGGGCTCCAAAATCACTGAAGATGGTGACTGCAGCCATGAAATTAAAAGACACTTGCTCCTTGGAAGAAAGCTATGACCAACCTAGACAACATATTAAAAAGCAGAAACATTACTTTACCAACAAAGATCCATCTAGTCGAAGCTATTGTTTTTCCAGTAGTCATGTATGGATGTGAGAGCTGGACCATAAAGAAAGCTGAGCTGTGAAGAATTGATGCTTTTGAACTCTTAAGAGTCCCTTGTACAGCAAGAAGATCAAACCAGGCAATCTTAAAGGAAATTAGTCCTGAATATTCACTGGAAGGACTGATGCTGAAGCTCCAATACTTTGGCCACTTGATGCGAAGAACTGAATCACTGGAAAAGATCCTGATGCTGGGAAAGACTGAAGGCAGGAGGAGGAGAAGACAGAGGATGAGATGATTGAGTCCATCACCTTCTTGATGGACATGAGTTTGCACAAGCTCAGAGTTGGGGATGGACAGGGAAGCTTGGTGTGCTGCAGTCCACGGGGTCGCAAAGAGTTGGACACAACTGAGCAACTGAACTGAACTGAGTGCCACCTGGGAAGCCCCACAGGCTGAATATGTACATATAAATGAAACTAGGTAAGCTAAAAAATGGTAAATTTTTAGGAAGAGTTATGTGCAAATTTCAGATTTGATTGGGGACAAATTCCCAGTCTATTGATGTCATCTTCCAGAATTGCTTTTTGACAATGTGCTCTTAATTCCTGGGTAAGAGTGTTCTGACCCAATAAAAACCATCCTTCTTATAACAATGGACATGTTCTATTAATATATACTCACTTTCGTATTGGTAATCACACAGACACATGTGACTACTGAGCACTTTGAATGTGTCTAGTTCAACTGGAAATTAAAGTTTTATTTTATTTCAACTTAAATAGCTGCATATGGCCAGTGGCTATTGTACTGAACAGCACAGTTCTGAATCTCTGGTCTGCTCTCCTGTAGCTTTTCTGACGTTTGAAGTTTGGACACTACAGGTACTTAGTGAATCTAAAGATATTTTTAAAAGAATAGGATTAGGCATAACAAAAGTAATGACAATAGCTCTTTTTGCACAGTATTTTGTACCAGGGACTTCCAAATACCTGATCTTATTTGTGAGGCATTATGGCAATCCTGATCTGCAGGTACAAATATGTAACTATTTTTATTGCTATCTTTTCAAGGCTCTGATAGTGTCAAAGTAGCTTAAGAACCAAGGGAAATTTCTATGAAAACGTGGCCATCTCATGGAACTCACAGGCACTAGAGCTCAGATTGACAGGCAGGGGCCAAGGCAGCTGCTCATTTCTCTTTCTCTAGGTGAGGTGTTTGCCATCTCTGATTCTATTTTGCACACCTACTCCATTCTCTCTTGGGAATGTTTTAAATGCATGTGGTTAAAGATGCTGAATTGTGTGGTGGTTCCAGATTGTCTGGTCTACCTGGCTACACAGCATATTAAAAAGCAGAGACATTACTGACAAAGGTCCATCTAGTCAAAGCTATGGCTTTTTCAGTAGTCATGTATGGGTGTAAGAGTTGGACCATAAAGAAGGCTGAGTGCCAAAGAATTGATGCTTCTGAACTGTGGTGCTGGAGAAAACGACTCTTGAGAGTCCTTTGAACAGCAGAAACATCAAACCAGTCAATCCTAAAGGAAATCAATCCTGAATATTCATTTTAAGGACTGATGCTGAATCTGAAGATCTGATACTTTGGCCACCTGATTCGAAGAGCTGACTCATTGGAAAAGGCCCTGATGCTGGGAAGGATTAAAGGCAGGAGGAGAAAGGGACATCAGAGGATGGGAAGGTTGGATAGCATCACCAACTCAATGGACATGAGTTTGAACAAGCTCCGGGAGATAGTGAAGGACAGGGAAGCCTGGCGTGCTGCAGTCCATGGGGTCACAAAGAGTTGGACATGACTGAGTGACTGAACAGTAACAACCTGGCTAGGGGTTAGGCTCACCTTGGTTCTGGAAAGTCTTCCTGAGAGCAGAGGGGATGGGAGATTGGAAGGCCTTTTCTAACTGAGAGAAAGAGAACTAAGGCTTAGTGAACAGAGAGGCACCCCATTTTCTCTGAACTCTAGGCTTGCATAGCTGACTGCTCTTGTCTTACAGGCAAACTAAGGTGTTGAGAAGTAGAATTATTTCTCTTTCAAACCTGTTCATCTTTCATTCCTCTCCATCTCAGAAAATGATGCCACCATTCACAGTTTCTAGAGATAGAATTCTAGTGTTCACACTGATTCCTCCCCATTTAATTCATCTCTAAAATCCATCATTTCAGCCTCCACAGTATACTTGAGACTTATTCATTTGTCTTCAACTTTATCATCCTTATCCTGGTCTAAGTCACTGTATTAGTTTACTATTACTGCATAGCAAATCATCCCCAAATTTAGCAGCTTCGAATGACATAGCTTCTGTGGGTCAAGTTTCTAGGTGCAACTGAGCCTGTGAGAGATGCTTGGACTCAGAGTCTCCCACAGGCCACAGTCAGGAGTCTGCTGGGCTACAGCTGTCACCAGGAAGGACTTGGGGTGGGGCCTCGAGATCCCGTGATTGTTGGCAGGATTCAGTTCCTCGAGAGTTGTTGGGCTGAGGGCTTCAGTCCCTAGTTGGCTGTTGGTCAGAGGCTGCTCTCAGCTCCTTGCTGGATGGCTGTCCCCACAGAGCAGCAGACAATATGGCAGTTGTTTCATTAAACTAAGCTCATGAGTAGGGGTGGTGGTGGTGATGGAGAGACAGAGAGAATAATGTTGAAACATAGATGGGCACCACCCACAGATTTAAAAACAAAAATTTCCCTGTTTTCTTTCAGCTGACTCGATTGGATTTATGTGTAGCCAAGTAAACCCGCCCCCCTCCCCGCAACCCCCTGCAGTGGCTCCCCATTTTTTCTAAAGTCTGTCGTCCTCACATTGGTGTATAAGAGCCTACACATCCTAGCCCCTTTACATCAATGACCTCCCCCCCTATCCTTCCCACCATCACTCACTATGCTCCCACCACACTGGTCTCCTTGCTTTCTCTCAAACATACCAGTCCCTGATTAATTAGACCTTTTGATTGGGTCCTGATATTTTTAAAAAGGTACTCAGTGACTTTAAGTTTCAGCCAGGGCTGAGAACCACCCCTTCAATTTGATAAAGACCATTGAATATTAAGGTAGCTACCATAAAGAATTTAGTAAATCTATATATAATTTTGTCTCTTATCAACATAAAGTTAAGTTCCTTTCTAATTTTTTAAAAATTGAAGTTATTTGACTTACAGTGTTGTGTCAATTTCTGCTGTACAGCAAAGTGACTCAGTTATATGCATTGTTAGGTACATTCATTTTCTTTTTAATCTTATTTATGAAATAGGAAAATACTTCTCCACAATGAGTAAAAATTTGCTCTAAGAGTTCTTAGGTTTGTTAACTGACAACCTTGAGATTTAAAAAAATGTGTTATAAGAAACTATATCTGCTCATTGTAGAAGAGTCCATTTGTCCTCCAAGGTCATAAACTAAATTTGTCACAGGAGGGTGATTTTGTTGCTCCAAGCTTGTGATCCTTAACTACCTTTCAACTCTTCCAGTTAAGATACTGAGCCCTTTCTTATTTGATATTCAAATTGTCTCCTTTACAAAAATGTTATTTTGCAATAACTAAGTGACTCTAATGGATTACCTTTAAAATATGATGCAAAATCTCAATTTTCTACAAATCAATTTTAAGGAAATTCCCCTACTCATTACATATATGCCAGAAAGAATCTCAGTGTTGATGTTTGATAGCTTTAAAATTTCTGGTTCGAGCTTCTTATGAGGCCAAGTTCTCCTTCGTGACCTGATCTCCTATGAGACGTCCTTGATTCTTTTAATAAAATTCTTAGTTTGGTTGATGCTGCTTGAGCGGGTTTCTGTTTCTGTTAGAGTCTTTGACCAGGCATTGTTAATCTTGACAACAGTCCTGCATAGTAAGTCTTCTTTTTCCCATTTTACAGATGCATAATCCCAGCCCCTGAAGGATCAAGAAACCTGTCCAAGTCAGGCAATTAGAAACTGGAAATCCCTGGATGGCAACACAGGTTTACTTGACCCCAAGGCTTATAGAATTCCATGGACTGTATAGCTCATGGGGTTGCAAAGAGTCAGACACGACTGAGCGACTTTCACTCCCTCATAAGGCTTATAAGCCCACACTCTTGCAGAGGTCCCTAGTGCATTGCTTTAAAAAATTTTTTAAAAATATAATTCATAGCCCATAAAATTCACCATTAAAGAACACGAAATTCAGTGGCTTTAGTGTACTTACAAGATTTTTCTACTCTCACCACTGTCTAATTCTAACATATTTAATCACTCCACAGAGAAGCGCTTTGCCCATTAAACAGTCACTCCTCATTTGCCCCTCCCCCATCCTCTGGTAACCACTGATCTACTTCCTGTCTCTATGGATTTGCCCACTCTGAATGTAAATGGAATTATACAACGTGTGACTTTCCGTGTCTTGCTTCTCTCTCTCTTTTTTGAAAAAATACCTGTTTATTTGTCTGCACTGGGTCTTAGTTGCAGCAGGAGGGATCGTCATGGCGACACACAGGATCTCTAGTTGCAGCATATGGGACCTAGTTCCTGGACCAGGGCTCGAACTCGGGGCCCCTGCCTTGGGAGTGTGAAGTCTTAGCCACTAGACCACCAGGAAAGTCCCTAGCTTCTCTCTTTAACATAATGTTTTCCAGGTTCATTCATGTTGTAGCAGGTATCAGAACTTTGTTCCTTTTTGTTGCTGAGTGATATTCCATTGTATGGCTCTACCGCATTTTGATTTTCCACTGTGCATCGGCTGATGGATATCTGGATTATTTTCACACTTTGGGTATTATGAGGCACATTGTCTTTTATTAAGTTTTATTTTTAACACAATTTTCAAAGGTTACAAAATATTTAGTTATTACAAAATATTGCCTATACTGCCCATATTGTACAATACATCCCTGTAGCATATCTTGCACCCAAGAGCTTGTACTTCTTACTCCCCGACATCTCTACGGCCCCTCCCCCCTCTCCCTACTGGTAACCACTAACTTGTTCTCTATACCTTTGAGTTAGATTTTTTGTTGTTGTTGTTGAATTCACTAGTTGGTTGTACTTCCTGGATTCCACATATAAGTGATATCCTACAGTATTTGTCTGTCTGTGTCTGACTTATTTCACTTGGTGTAAGGGTTCACTGTCTGTTGATTAAACTTCTGTCTTAAGAGTCTTGTTTCTCAAAGCAGACAGAAGGGCAGATGCTGTTTCATATACTTAAAAAATTACTCAAGTCAGGGCTCTTCCAGTTACCATTTCTATGTAACAAATCACACCAATGTTTAGGGATAATACCAACAATTTTTATTATTCTCCTGGATCCCCTGGGTCAAGAATTCTACTTCATGATGTCTAGGAACTCGACTGGGAAAGGTGAAAAGATGAGGGTGACTTGATGGCCAGGAGTTGGAGCCATCTGGGGGCACCTTTTGTCACATGTCTGTGTTTCATGCTGACTATTAGCTGGGACTTCAGCTGGTCAGTTATTAAAAACATCTACATGTGGCCTCTCCATCTGCTGTTCCCTTGTAGGCTGGTTGACTTCCTTACAACATGGTGACTGGGATCCTAGAGTGAGCATCCTAAGAGAGGAAAGAGGACGTGCATAGAGTTTTTATGCTCTATCTCTAGAAGTCAGATAATACCTTTTCTGCTATATCCTATTGACTGAGGTAGTTGAGGTTCAAGGTCCAAGGGAGAGGGATCATGGACTCCATCATTCATTCAGCACAAAGACTATCAAGTTCATCTTATAAGATCATGTGGCATGGGAGCTATTGTCTTGACCATCTTTGGAAAAAACAATCTACAACAGGAGATTTGCACTGTGTTGGGTCCATGGTGGATATCCAGAGATCTTTATTAAACTGAATGGAATTCATGTATATCAATGAATTATACCTAGGTCTGTTCCTCTGATGTATTCTTTAATCTGCCTCCTCCCTCAGAAGTAACTCTTTTCTGGGGATTATTCTAAAGCTTTGCTTTCTTAACGCTAATCTAAAACCCCCTTTTTGGTAATTTCTGGCTGTGTAGTCTTGCACAAGTCACTCTACCTCTCTGAGACTCAATTGTCTTACTTATAAAACAAGGGAAAAATTTATTCCCACTCCACAAAATTATGTTGGGAAATCAGTGGGCTAAGACATCAAAGAGGTCTTAAGAGCCTGGCTGGAGCCTATCACTACATGATAGCTATTTTTATTGCTGTTGTGATTACCCAAATGTAATCCCCATTTACTTATGCTTTCCAGGATCCAGTCTGAACCTTAAGGATTAGGGACAAATCCTATTTGAGAAATTGGAACTCCTTTGCTTTTATTTCTCATTTCATTCTGTTTCTTTTATTAATATTTCCTGTCCTGCAAATGATTTCCTGTTGACTTGTAGAGAACTCATACAAATCATAGTGGATGCTATTGACTTAATAAAAATAATAAAGCTCCAATTTCAGAGAAGTGTCTATGGTCCTAAAGTCAAAACTTCCAGTCTTGCCCAGCCCTGGAATTATCCTCAATTAGAACCTTCAGTCTCCCTGCTGCTTTGCTTGTTGCTGTAATTATTCTGTCATCCTTAATTCAATGAAGCCTATTAACCCATATCAAATAGTGTATTTATCTACAATGTGTGTTACCTTCTCCTCTAGACAAGACAGCTGTCATATTTCATGCCTGCTGTCTCTTTGCTGAGGTCCAATATTTTCAGTTTGCAAGTGTTTTATAAATAGTATAGAATCTTCATTAACAGTGATCTTGTAACTTCCCAAAGACCAGGCAGCTTGCTGGCCCAGCAAGGCCCCATGCTGGAGGAATGGTCAGATGCTCACCTTACTGCTTTGGGGGAACCTTCTTCCCTCTCCCTTCTCTCACTCTCTCTATCCATCCTTCCCTCCAGGGGTTGAGCTCATGGGCTCTGGAACCAGACTGCCTGTGTTTGAATCTTGGCTCTTCCTGGTGACCGTGGGGAGGTCATGTTGTCTCTCCCCAGCCTTTCTTTCCTCATCCGTAAAATGTTGGTAATAACAGTACCCATTTGTTGTGAGGATTAGATGTGTTAGTATGTGTGAAGCACTTAGACTACTGTCTGCCATGATGTTTTTTTGTTTAGTATTTCCTTTCCTTTCTTCCCTCCTGTCTTAGTCAGAGTGCTATAAAAAATACTACAGAATGAGTACAGTGAGCAATGCACATTTATTTCTCATAGTTCTGGTGCCTGGAGGTCTGTCCTCAGGGTGCCAGCATGGTTGGGTCCTGGGGGCCTCTTCCAGGCTGCAGATGGCCATTTTCTCCTGTGTCCTCACATGGTGGAGAGAGAGCAAGCTAGCTCTCTGGGGCCTCATTTGCATATGGGCACTAATCCCATTCACGAGGGCTGCACCCTTATGACCTGATCATCTTCCAAAGGCCCTACCTCTTTGTACCATCACAGGAGGGTTAGGATTTCAACATATAAATTTTGAGGGGACACAGACATTCCGTTCATAACAACTCCCCCCTCAAAGGAAAAAACCCTCTGATACACTCATGTCTTAGGTGGCATATGTTTAGCTTGGTGCTGGGGACCCACTGGTGAACCAGCCCCTTGTGGCACCTCTGGTGAGGGAGACAGGTATTAAACAGTGACAAAGGGACATTAATTGTGATAAATGCCACAGGGTACTGGGAATGGGTATAACAAAGAGAGCTCACATTCTGTGATGGAGGTGGGGCTGGTCAGGAACGACTTCCTGGGAGAAGTGACATCTGAACAGAGTTCTTGAAGAAAAACAAGGTATTTCCAGGAGGAAGATTTTGTGGGTGTGTGTGAATATGCATGTAAGTTAAAGGTAAGCATCTCTTTCTTAAAGCAGAAAGAACACTATATAGAAAGTTCTGAAGTACAAAAGAGGTTCCCTTAGTTTTTTGAGTGGGTAATGTTTTCTCATGGTTCAAACTTCAAAACACACAAAAGGATAAATAGTGAAAAGTCTCTCACTCCTCCATTTACCATGCCCCCTGCCCTCAGGGCAACAGACGAACCATTCTAGAAATATGTATACACTACCAAACTGCGTGTGTGTATGTACATATACATATATGTATGTACACACATGTGTACATATGTGCTCTCCTTTTTTTTTTTTTTTTACCATAAAAGATGCCCACTTTTCTGCTATTTGCTTCCCTCCCACTTTCTCTTAAGTATATACCTTAGAGCTGTTTCCATCCTCAGTATATGGAGAATTTTCTGATTTCTTTTCTTGCGACTGCAGAGTACACTGCACAGGAGGCTATAGCTCAGGTTGTTCCCACTCTTTTGCTATTATAAACAAGCTGCTATCAATAATCTGATACTTGTGTAATTTGGTCATGGGTGACTACATTGTGGAATAAATTTATGAAAGTGGAATAGGTGGGCAAATGATATACTTTTTAAAAATAGAATTTGTCAAATTGTCCTCCACAGAGGCTGTACCAATTTACACCCCATCCCCAGTGATGACTGAGAGTGTCTCTTTCCCTACAGTTGCATCAACCAACATTGACTATCAGGTTCTTTTTAATTTGGGGAATCTGATAGGTGAAAATTGACATCTCAACACAGTTTTAATTTGAGTTTCTTTGATTATGACTAACATAGATCATTTTTTCATTTTTATGAGAATCATTTGTATTTCTATTCTTACAAATTATCCTTATCTTTTGCCCATTTTTATACTGGTCTGCTTTTTTTCTTACTGATTTTATACATTATACATACCTTTTTCTATGCTAAGCTTCACAAACATTATTTCCTGATTCGTTATGTGTATTTTGATTTTTCATGGTGATCTGCAGCCTGTAGACTTCGTGAAAGTGAAAGTTAATCGCTCAGTCGTGTCCAACTCTTTGCGCTCCCAGGGACAGTACATGCCCAGCTCCTTTGTCCATGGAATTCTCCAGGCAAGAATACTGGAGTGGGTTGCCATTTCCTCCTCCAGGGGATCTTCCCTACTCAGGGATTGAACCTGGGTCTCCTGCATTGCAGGCAGATTCTTTACCGACTGAGCCACTGGAGAAGCCACAGACTGACTTCTCAGAAAAACTTTAATGTAATCAAATGTATGTATGCATTTTTTGGGACCACTCCTGGATTTGTGACATATTAAAGAAAATCTCGCTCATTTCATCATCATAAGATGACTTCACTCCTAAAAAAAAATCTTCAGGAAAGGTGATACCAGATGCTCTTCTAATTATACTTTCCTGTGTTTACTGCCTATTATGGTAGAAGTACTTTCCTTATATCCAAATGAAGCCCCTCATGCTGTAGCTTAAACACATACAAGAAATATTTTTTCACCTCCTCAACAAAATATTTTCTGAGCATCTTGTATGCATTACTGTAGAACTGAGTGGCATTGGAACTACAAAGATTAAGAAGCCAATTAAAAACAGTTAAAATTCTACTACCCAGAAATAACCACCATAAATACTTGGCATTTATCATTAAAGATTTTAAAGAAGTCTATTGTATTAGTTAAAGCTTGATAGAGAAATAGAACCATTAAGATTATATCAGAGGAAATTTATTATAGTTACTGGCTCACGTGATTATGGAGTCTGAGAAGTCCCATAATCTGCAGTCAGCCAGGTGGAGGAACAGGAATTATGATTGAGTAATGAATCAGAAGGTCTGAGAATCAGAGGGCTGATGGTGTAAATTCAAATGCCCAAGAAATAGGTGTGCCAATGTCCAAAGGCAGGAGAAGATGTTTGATCTAACTCAAGCAGGGAGAATGAATTCTCTCTTCCTTTACCTTTTTGTTCTGTTCAGGCTTTCAAATATTGCATGATGCCCACCTGCGTTGGTGAGAGTAATCTTCTTTATTCAGTCTACTGATTCAAATGCTAATCTCTTCTGGCAACACCTTCACAGACACCCCCAGAAAGAGTATTTTATCAGCAATCTGGGAAATTCTTTAGCCTACTCAAGTTGACACAGAAAATTAACCATCCCATTTATGTACATATATTAAAAAAAATAAGATGATTATATGCATAATATTTTATGACTTGATTTTCAAATATATCTTAGATTTCTTTCCATGTCACTAGCTATAAATCTGCATTGTAACATTTAGTCTGTGGCAATGATTCATGTGGAGTGGGGTTTGTTGAACAATTCTTTATTGACACACTATTTTCTCTGTTTCACCATTATAAACAATGCTGCAAAGAACACCTTGATATCTTTATCTTTGCTCTCTTGTCCTAAACACAGAATTGCTGGGTTATATTGCTGACATGCTTTCCAGAATGATTGTACTGATTTATCCTTTCATCAGCTGTGTAAGGGTAAGAGCGAGCGAGAGAGAGTGTGAGAGAGAGCAATCACTAAGACGAAAGATGAAGGCTGCTGCTGCTAAGCTGCTTCAATCATGTCCGACTCTTTGCGACCCCATGGACTGTAGCCTGCCAGGCTCCCCTGTCCAATGGATTCTCTGGGCAGGAATACTGGAATGCGTTGCCATGTCCTTCTCCAGGGGATCTTCCCAACCCAGGGATTGAAATTGGGTCTCCTGCATTGCAGGTGGATTCTTTACCGCTAAGCCAGCAGCGAAGCCCAAGATGAAGACTATTATGGGAATTTTAAAGCTTTATTTCAGGGGGCAGCAAGCTATGGCTCCAGGGACAACCTATCACTGCTTGTTATTGTAAATAAAGTTTTATTGGAACACAGCCACGCCCATAAATTATGTGTCAGTTGTGGCTGTTTTCGTCCTACTAAGGCAGAGTTGAGCAGTTGCAACAGGGACCATATGGCCTGCAAAGCCTGAAATATTTACTAACTGACTCTTTTTGGAAAAAGTTTGCTGACCCCTGCTTTATTTCATTACAGCAGTTATTTAACTTTTTTGGGTGTCCTCATTCACTTCACTAGGGCTGTAAAAGATGCTTTTGATGTGGAATGTGGAACGAACATCAAACATCTTGTCCCAAAGTCTACAGGCTTTGAAGTGATACAGATCCGAATTTCAATCCATCGTTTAATGACTTCATAACCCTGGTCAAAATTTTAATTTCCCAGACACTCAGTCTGCTCATGTTAAGATGAGAACGATGACACCAACCTAGCAGGGTTACACATGCAAAGCTCACAGTCCAGTGCTTGGCTTCTGGGGCTTATAAAACTGACATTAGGTCACTTTCTGCTTCCCCAGAATTTCTGCTTTTAGGAAGCACAAACAAGATGTTGATGGGGAAGAGGGACTGGGTTTGGTAATATAGCTCCCCGTTTTCTGTCCCAAAGTTTGGGGGAGTTCAATCCCTTTGCCATGAGTAACTTCCAAACATTTGAAGCCCCAAACCTCTAAGTTACAGGAATTATGTTAAGGCTAAGAAATGACTATCTTCTTTTGCTTTCTCCAGGCAAGAATACTGGAATGGGTAGCCTTTCCCTTAACCCCTTTCCCTTAAGGGGATCTTCTCATCTCAGGGTTCGAACCCAGGTCTCCCATGCAGGTGGATTCTTTACCATCTGAGCCACCAGGGAAGCCTTTTAAACTTTTTAGGAAAACAAAATTTCCTACTTGCTTGGACTGAGCAGTCTTCACAACTATTGCAAAATTTAGGCAGTGTTTTGAAATGATGGGATCAAGGAATAGTGGGTCTGTGGCTGTAATTCTTATTAAAAAGTGATACTAAGTTAAGGCATGTGGGAGACTTACCTCCAGAGATATAAGAACATGCAGGTTTCTCATGCACTATTTACGTTTTAAACCTGATGACTGACGTGGGGGCTGCAGATGTCTAGCAGGATCCGTGGTGTAGGAGATAGAATAATACTCCCCACCAAAGATATTCGTGTCTTATTTCCCAGATTCTGTGTATATGTTACCTTTACAGGGTAAAACAACAACAACAAACCACACCCTTGCAGATATGATTTAAACTGAGAATGTTGAGGTGGGGGAGATTATCCTAGTTGATCCAGGTGGGCCTGATATAATCATACGGGTCCTTGTAAGAAAGGAGGTGATATGATAGTGGAAGCAGAGAAGGAAGAGACAATGATACAACTGCTGTCCTTGAAGATGGAGTAAGAGGTCATGAACCTAGGAATGGAGGCATCTCTAGAAGCTGGAATACACAAGGAAACAAATTCTTCCCTAGAGTTCAGAAGGAAAGCAGGCCCCTGGACTCGGGTTAGTCTTCTGACCTCTGGGACTGTAAGATAATAAATTTGTTGTTTTAAACACATAAATGAATCTGTTGCTTTAAGCCACTAATTTTGTTATTGTTGTTTAGTTGCTAAGTTGTATCTGACTCTTTTGCAACCCCATGGACTATAGCCCCCAGGCTCCTCTGTCCATGAAGTTTCCCAGGCAAGAATATTGGACTGGATTGTCATTTCCTTCTCCAGGGAATCCACCTGCCAATGCAGGAGATGTGAGTTCAATCTCTGGGTTAAGAAGATCCCCTAGGGTAGGAAATGGTAATTCACTCCAGTATTCTTGCCTGGGAAATCCCATGGACAGTAGAGCCTGGCAGGCTACAGTCTGTGGGGTCACAAAAAAAATTGAACACAACTTAATGACTAAACAAATGAGTTTGTAGGAACTTGTTAAAGCAGCAGTAGAAAACAGATAGTTCTGGTATCTCCCCACTAGACACCAGGAACACCCCACCCCTTCATTTCTGGTTGTAATAACCAAAAATGTCTGCAGACATGATTGCCAAATGTCCCCTGGGGAGCAAAACTGCTCCAATTGAGAACCACTGTGTAAGGAAGAGTCCAACAGTAGTTGTACAAAGTCACAGAGGAAAGAAGTCAGTGGCCTGGGTGTGGCTGGCACACAGCCAGCCAGGTGTGGGGGTCTGAAGAATGTAGACTACACATCATATTCATTGTCACTCCTTCCTGCTCCCTCCCCCGGGTGTTCACGCCTGGGTACTCAGAGAGCGTGGCTGGGCTCACTGAGAATCTTTATTGAATGTGACAGCTTGCCCTTCTGGGTCCCTGCCTCTTAGCACAAGGATGGGATGACAGCTGCTCTCTGTGGCAGTCTTTCCCTGTGGTCAGACTCCTTTGCTTGACTAACCAATTCCCTTCATGCTGGGCAGGAAAGGCTTCTTTCCATCTGAGCCACAGTAGTGAAGTCTTAGCTGGTTCTAAGCAACAGAAACGGACTCTAGTTACTACAAGGAAAATCAATCATTGATTGTTAGGATGCTAGGGCTGAAGAATGAAGGAAGGGTTTGTTAGGGCAGGGAAACACCAGCCAAGTTCTGGAGAACTCAGTCGCAGATGAAATTCGTGGTTGACTTGAGTTCTGCCATTAATGTGTCCCTGTTTCCAAGTTTCAGATTCTTGGAGGAAGAAAATCTTAGGGCTTGGGTCCAGTAGATCAGCCAACTGAGACCTGGGGATGGACTCACCCAAGGTCACACAGCCCTAACAGCAGAGCTCGGCCACCCTCCTGACTTCTGGACCTGTTCATTTTCCGTGACTCACCGCGAGAGTCTTTGGGAGATGAAATTGTCCACAGAGAGCTACACTAAGGAAAGCTCTTTGCAAGGCTGCTGAAATGACATCTAACTGGAAGATGTGGGCAAACGCTGGCTGTTTTTCTACTGGGCATCATCATCTAGATGTTTTTAGATATCTACGAGTGACACGTTTCATTGATGTGTTTGAAATTTGTTATAATAGCCTTCTGGGGGGAATTATTATGACTCAGAGTAGACTGGAATTTTAAAAATTCCTCCACCATTTTTAACAGTTCCTGATCCCACCCAAGTTCTCCTGGATCCTTGGGCAGTTGACACAGCCTAGTTGAATATTCAGTTTCAGGTATCTTTTCTGGGGTCTGCTTTGGGTTATGACTGAATTCTTCTCTCTATTTAAATAAACACAATCAAATCAACAGGTTTAATTTAGTTTTAGTCCTACAATCAATGTGTATTTATTATATAAAAATTAAAAACATATGCCAAATAAATATTAAAAATCACTCACAAGCTCAAGATACATAAAAACCTGTTCACATTTTACTATATGTCCTTCCAGATTCTTTTTCTTAAACTTCATACTTTATAAAAAACTGGGATTATATACTGCATCTGTTTTCTTACTGACTTGATTATTTAATTATCAAAACATCTTTCAATGGCTTTAAATATATGTTGATTATACTTTTTAATAGCTTCAGAATATTTGGAAAGTAAGATTGTGTTACATAATCTGTTTTATTCCTGGCTTTATTAATTTAATTATCAAAATATTTTTCAGTGACTTTAAATACATGTTGATTACACTATTTAATAGTTTCAAAGCATTCCATCTCATGGTTAGGCCAGGATTGATTTAACTGATCCATTATTCATCCTGGGGAGAATATTTTTGTTTCTATCTTGCTGAAAAGTCTGCAAGGTTGACATGGCTGCAGAGTAAATCAAACCATGACTTAGGTCTCATAATTTCATGAATTGTCATGTTTCTGTTTATTTCATTTTGGAATTTTTTTTCTGGTATGTTCTGCTGGAAGATTTGTTATGATATCCCTCTGTAGTGTTGGGGAAGGAATATGCTCTCTTTTGGCAGGGTCATTTAAAAAAAAAAAAACTGAAGTGTAGTTTATTTACAATGTCGCGTTAGTTTCAGATGCCCAGCAAAGTGATTCAGTTATACATACATACATATCAATTAAAGATAATTAATTTATATTTGGTTGCAGTGGGTCTTCGTTTCTGTGCATGAACTTCCTCTAGTTGAGGTGAGCAGGGCTACTCTTCATTGTGGTGCTTGGACTTCTCACTGCAGTGGCTTCCTTGCTCTAGGCACATGGGCTTAGTTACCCCTTGGCATGTGGGATCTTCCTGGACCATGGATGGAACCTGTCTTCCCTGCACTGACAGGTGGATTCTTAACCACTGGGCCACTAGGGAAGTCCCTACATCTATTTTTTTTCAGATTCTTTTCCTTGGAAGATGCTCTTTCCTAAGGTCTTCTCTATGCATTTAAGCCCCCACTCAACCTTCTCTGAAAGGCTTGGCCTGTGAAGAAAGGCCAGTCAGCTCACTCACACATCCTGATGCTGACTTATTCCATCTGCCCACCTGCGGAGTGGAAAGCGAATCAGCTTACTCCAACCAAATCACAATGCTTTGTCCATAGGTCATTTTCTGTAACTCTCAAAACAATCCACAAAGGACCCATTTTTCTTCATTCAAGGGAAAAATTTTATTGAGCACATACTATGTGCTAAACAGTGTGCTAGACTGTGGAAACATATAGAAACAAGTTAGGGGCATGTCAGTGGTGAAGTCCTTTAGGAAAATCTCCTGGTGATCAGGTCCAATTCATCTCACCCTAAAACTGAGGCTTTGGAGTAGGCGGATCTTGGGCAGTCCTGCTGGGTGCATGATATTGGACAACTACACAATTTTTGTGCCTATTTCTATATTATACTAAAAAAATTCAATAGGATCATCTGTGTAAAATACATGGTCTATAGTAAGTGGTTCACTATGTAGTGGTCATTTGGAGAAGGCAATGGCAACCCACTCCAGTACTCTTGCCTAGAAAATCCCATGGGTGGAGGAGCCTGGTAGGCTGCAGTCCATGGGGTAGCTAAGAATCGGACACGACTGAGCAACTTCACTTTTGCTTTTCACTTTCATGCATTGGAGAAGGAAATGGCAACTCACTCCAGTGTTCTTGCCTGGAGAATCCCAGGGACGGGGTAGCCTGGTGGGCTGCCATCTATGGGGTCGCACAGAGTCGGACACGACTGAAGTGACTTAGTAGCAGCTGCAGCAGCATGCAGTGGTCATTGCTATTATCAGCACTGTTATCATCATATTCTACAGAAAGTCTTAACTATCAAGTAAAGGAGATGCATCACCCGGTCATTTATTTTCCTAAGCAGTTGATGAAGAAAGAACTAATTAGCCCAAGGGATTAGCAGGGTTATAAGAGGAGGCCATTGCCAACTCTCTGGATTTAATTTAGCCATCATTTTGAAATAGAGCTAGTTCGTTTAGAGCGTGAAAGGAACCTGCTGCTTGTTGATAATCAGTCTGGTTTTAATGAGTTATCAGGTGTTAATAACAGCTCAAGTGCCATGTCTTTTCACAGCCTTCAGAGGATGCTCAAGCTGTTCGCTGGGTTCTCACTTTGTGGGGTTTGATGTGGGTGTTAGAAGTTCATCCGAGGAGGACCAGATAGGATGCCTCCATCTTCATGAATCCCAGGGAAAGAAGTTTTCATGGTAGCTACAGGATGACCATGCCCAGAATGAGTAATACTGATATAATGTTGATTGGGATAGACATTGGTCTTTCCTAATGGGAAGTGGCATCTCTTTAGTGGGAAACATTTCTTCTTGTCTGAAATAATCCTGACAATCAAACAATTTAGAAGAAGAAAACAAATCCCCAAAGTGGAAACAATGTAAATTTTTACCACTAGAGCACTTGCTAAATGCTCATGCTCATTAGGATATTCACACAACAGAATACAAGGTAGCCATTAAAAAGTGTTAGGCAGATCTATATAAACTGTTGTCCAAGAGTTATAAAGTTATAAAGTGGGAGAAAACCTATAGAATAGTAACTAGGATCTGATCTGATGTGTGGAAATAGAAAGGAAGAAAAGGAAGGGGATAGGGAGAGTTGAATAAAGGGATAAAGGAAGTGAGAAAGAAGATGGAGGGAGGGAAGGAGAGAGAGAGAAGGAAAGAGAAAGGGAAAGAAGAAAAGTATTGCTTTGCTATGCAAGGTACAGTTTACTTCAGAAACTGTGAGACCTAAGGTAGGCTTTTATCGAAGGTGTAAAAGGGGTGTGTGTACAGTGATTTTACACAGAAACAAGTGGAAGGACTACTCTCAGTCTTTCCCTATGCTTTATTTGGAGAGCTGGCACCCAGCCTTGGATTGTGCTCTGTGCTTCGATGTAAACCATCAGCCCTGAACTAGCCACAGCCTTCTTATTTGTTTACTTCTGATAGGATGGGCACACATCCTTACTGTGGTCAGAACAGTTCAGTATTTTTCAGTTTTACGATCACTAAAATGTACCTTTTTTTGTGGCTACACAATGTGGCATGCAGGATCTTGGTTCCCTGACCGTGGGTCAAACCCATGCTCCCTGCATTGGGAATATGGAGTCTTAACCACTGGACCATCAGGGAAGTCCCTAAAATGTACCATTTAAAGTGTGTAGTTTAATAAGATTCAACAGTGAGGATAGAGAACATTTTTATCATCCCAAAGATTCCCTTGTACTTCTTTCCAGCTAATCCTTAACCCCCCACTCTTTTTTAAAAAATTTGTTTATTTTAATTGGAGGCTAATTACTTTACAGTATTGTAGTGGTTTTTGCCATACACTGACATGAATCAGCCATGGGTGTACATGTGTCCCCCATCCTGAACCCCTCTCCCACCTTCCTCCCCATCCCATCCCTCTGGGTCATCCCAGTGCACTGGCCCTGAGCACCCTGTCTCATGCATCGAACCTGGACTGGCGATCTATTTCACATATAACCCCCCACTCTTTGTCTCAGGCAACCACTGATGGATTTCTATCATGATACATTATATTTTCTTGCCTGGGGTCTCCTGTAAATGCAACCATATAGAATGTACACTTGTGTTAGGGGTCTTTCATTCAAAATGATGCTCTGGCTCTTCCTCTGTGTAGTTAGGTGTATCTGCACTTCTTTCCTGGTTTTAAACTTGGGCTGAATAGTATTTGATTTTATAAGTATAAAACAGTATGTTTATCCGTTCTTCCACTGAAGAAGATTTTAACTGGGGATATATGTATGTCACCAAAAGTTTGAAAACTACATTTTACCTTGATTCCATATTCTTGAGAATGATTGAGAACTCAATTTTCAACATCATTTTCAGTGAGAAAGCAGGTCATATGTTAAGAGATTAGGTGACAGGATGACTGAAGGTTTCATGATCTTACTGAATACACCATGTGGCAGGCCTCTAGCTATCCTTTTATCATGGTATTCATGTCCTTGTATAATATCCTCTGCTTTAGGATGGGCTGGACTTACTTTCTGCTAATGAATTGAATATGGCCAAAGTGATGGGCTGTCACTTCTGAGCGTGTGTGCTCAGTCACTTCAGTCATGTCTGACTCTTTGCGACCTTGTGGACCATAGCCTGCCAAGCTCCTCTCTCCATGGTGTTTTCCAGGAAAGAATACTACAGTGAGTTGCCATGCCCTCCTCCAGGGGATCTTCCCAACCCAGGGATCGAACCAGTGTCTTCTGTATCTCCTGCATTGCAGGCAGATTTTTTACCACCTGGGAAGACCGTCACTTCTGAGATTAGGTTATTAAAAAAACTATTACTTCTGTCTTGGGTGCTCTTTCTTGGGTTGCTGGTCTCATGGGAAGTCAGCTATTATATCCTGAATCAATCCTGTGGAGAGATCCATGTGGCGAGGGGTCAGTGCCCACCGACTACCACATAAATGTTCTGGGAAGGAGATCCACAGGTGAACCTTCAAACGCAATCACAATATCTGATGACTAATTGTAATTTCATGAGAGATCTTGCGCCAGGTAAACTAAACCCAGATTCCTGATCCACATAGGCTGTGAGATAATATCTGTTTATTGTTTTAAGTTGGTAAGTTTGGGGGCCATTTGTTATGCAGCAATAGATACCTGGGGCTTCCTTGATGGCTCAGATGGAAAATAATCTGCCTGCAATGCAGAAGCTGCTGCTGCTGCTAAGTCACTTCAGTCGTGTCTGACTCTGTGTGACCCCATAGACGGCAGCCCACCAGGCTCCACCGTCCCTGGGATTCTCCAGGCAAGAACACTGGAGTGGGTTGCCATTTCCTTCTCCAATGCATGAAAGTGAAAAGTGAAAGTGAAGTCGTTCAGTCGTGTCCGACTCTTCGAGACCCCGTGGACTGCAGCCCACCAGGCTCCTCCGTCCATGGGATTTTCCAGGCAAGAATACTAGAGTGGGGTGCCATTGCCTTCTCCAGCAATGCAGAAGACCTAGGTTCAATCCCTGTGTTGGGAAGATCCCCTGGAGAAGAGAATGGCTACTCACTGCAGTATCCTTGCCTGAAGAATTCCATGGACAGAGGAGCCTGGAGGGCTACAGTCCATGGGGTCACAAAGAGTTGGACACAACTGAGTGACTAACACTTTCACTCCAATAGATAACTAATATGTACTAGAATAAGTTATTATTATTATTCCTATTACTACCATGGACCTTACTCTCCCTGTTTCTATTCCAGATTTGGCAGAGCCTATATTATGATACAGGAATAATCTCTGTGTAGCTGAGCAGGGAGTCAGGCACCCTGACAAGCACTTACTTTCATTTTCTCATTTGACCCTCACAACAAGTCTGAGAGGGAATGGTACTTGTCCCTCTTCCTGACCAGGAAAGTAAACCTTAGAGAGGAAAAGGGCTTGAGATAGAGTCATATGGAAGGGGCTGGGGTTTGCATCAGGCACTCTGAGCCCAGTGTCCCAGGTCTTACCATCGTGATACCTCAGAGACATGTCCCTGCCCCCCAACCCTCAGCCATGGTCATGGCACCACCCTTCTCCTCAGTTCCATTCCCGCCTCTTCTTTCCTCTATCCCCCACTTCCGACCCTGTCTCACATCCAGCCCGTGCCCAGTTCATCTATGCACCAGTTGACTTCCTATCAAAGATGTTAGACCCACTGCCTAGGTTGAGACGTTATATACTTCTCAGCTTGTCTCACTGATCCCCTCCCTTCCTGATTTCCTCTCTGTCCCAGCAACTATTATTCTCCTTTAGTCACACAAAAATGGAAAGGTTTTCTTTCTGAAAAACCCCAAATACAGTGAATGTGAATTTATATTTGAAGAGTAAATAAAAGAGTGACTGACTGAATCACCCACTTATAAAGAGAGGCACCCAGGGACCAGAAATGAGCTTGCTCTTTGGCTTCAAACTTGCGTTTGAATTTTGTTACTGCTGCTCCTTGACTCTGATATCCTGGCCATGTGACCTCAATTCTCTGTATCACTGGTTTCTCATCTTTAAAATGGGGATAATTCTTTTGTCAGAAGATTGAAAAAGACAGTGAAGAAAGTGAAGTTGCTCAGTCATGTCCAACTCTTAGTGACCCCATGGACTGTAGCCTACCAGGCTCCTCCATCCACAGAATTTTCCAGGAAAGAGTACTGGAGTGGGTTGCCATTTCCTTCTCCAGGGGATCTTCCCGACCCAGGGATTGAACCCAGGTCTCCCGCATTGCAGGCAGCCACTTTACTGCCTGAGCCACCAGGGAAGTCAGAGGATTAACTGAGATAATATATGTAACAGCCCAGTGCCTGGCACAATGTAATTACTCCATTTATTATTGTTGCTGTTGCTTAATTCTTATTTGCACATTCTCCAATGTCTTTCCCCAAAGTTCAGGAGCTCTTCAGTGAAAAAGATGGTCTCCACCAGCAGTCTCCTCCTCTGGGTACTCTTGAAGATAAAAGATTCTCTGATAAGATCTGGCATACTCTTTCTTTGGGATAGTACACAGGTCTAAGAGTATGGCCTATGCAGTGAGAAAAACTTGTTTTCCAACTCTAGTTCTTCTGCTTGTTCACCTAATGACCTTGGGCAAGTTAGGAGCATCACCAGGCCCATTGTTAAAATTGGTAAAATGGGGATAATATTAGCTTCAGCCTGATGGCACTCTGGTGAAAGTTGTTCAGTCATGTTACTGCTGTTCAGTTGTTAAGTCATGTCTGACTCTTTGTGGAAGTTGTTCAGTTGTGTCTGACTTTACAATCCCATGGACTGTAGCCTGCCAGGCTCCTCTTTTCATGGAATTCTCCAGGCAAGAATACTGGAGTGGGTAGCTGTTCCCTTCTCCAGGGAATCTTCCCAACCCAAGGATTGAATCTGAGACACCAGGGAAGCCCAAGAATACTGGAATGGGTAGCCTATCCCTTCTCTAGGGGATCTTCCTGACCCAGGAATCGAACCAAGGTCTCCTGCATTATAGGCAGATTCTTTACCAACTGAGATACAGGGAAGATCCAATGAAGGTTGCTGCTAAGTCACCTCAGTCGTGTCTGACTCTGTGTGACCCCATAGATGGCAGCCCACCAGGCTGCCCTGTCCCTGGGATTCTCCAGGCAAGAACACTGGAGTGGGTTGCCATTTCCTTCTCCAGTGCATGAAAGTGAAAAGTGAAAGGGAAGTCACTCAGTCGTGTCGGACTCTTAGTGGCCCCATGGACTGCAGCCTACCAGGCTCCTCCGTCCATTCGATTTTCCAGGCAAGAGTACTGGAGTGGGGTGCCATTGCCTTAGTTGAGATAATTAATGCATGTAAGGTGCTTAACATGGTGCTGCTGGCACACAGTGATAACCCAGCAAATGCAAGCTCTTCTTCTTCTTCTAGGAATTGACGGAGAATGCTGAGGCAAGAGGTCAGCCCTCCTCCAGATTTCAAAGTCCGGGTATTTAGTCTTAAACATTTTGGAAGCCCCTGCCCAGATTTCTCTCTCATGCTATACCGTGGACAGCTGTGGCCCATTTGAATCAGTGGAAAACTCCCTTCCCCTTGTTCTTCCTACCCTGGTGGTTTTCTTTCCCACTTGTTGGACTTCTATTCATGGATCATCTGCCAGAGACAAGGGCCAAGAATTCTTACTCTTAACAGATTTTCTTCCCTTAATGGTCCTGTTCTGTGCTGTCACCCAGACACCCTCCCTCCTCTTCAGCCCTCAGCAACTGGCAGGAAATGTTTATAGAATAAACTTTTCTTTCTCTTTTTAATAGCCTCCTAGGCTGCAACCTCCCAAATGAGAACCTTGTTAACCAGAAGGACTCTAGGCTACTGATTTATATTCCAGTCATATTGAGAGGGAAAAAAAAATTACAAAGGGAGAAAGAAAATGCCAGCGGATCCATGGACTAGTTCCAACACCCTCTCTGATGAGGAGTGTATATTTCTATTTATGCCCTGAGTGCTAAGGGATTCCTTCCAGATTTTAGTATTTGACCTGTTATCCTTGGTTTATGTAGATTCTTGTGGGTTTGCTGGAAACTAGAGTAAAAGTTCCATTCTCCTGCTGTTTAAACCTGAGATGTGTTACTTTCAAATAGCAAAGTCACTCATTTCAACAGAAATGTCAGTATCTTAGTAAAGATGGACCCAAGGCTCATGGAGGCTTCAGAGGATGGCTAAGGGCTCGCTTTCTATCATCCTGTACAGAGAGGGATGGACCAACATCCCTCTAGGTAATTAGTTACGCAGGGGCCATAAAACATACAAGTAAAAGTCTTTTGTGGCCAGAATGCTAGTTTCATGATTCAGGGAAGGGCTTCTAGGAGGAGAAAGTACATTTGGAACTGAGCTCGAAAAATTGGTGTCATAGAAAATGCAGGCTGTCTCCCAACATTTATTCCCGTCTACCTCTAGAGTAATAGAATCCCTAGTTTTTATCTGGGTCCTCACCCCCTGCTACACACTGAATAAAGACTAGAGTTCTTTGGAAAATTGCTTGCAGCAATGGTCACAACTATCCCTCTTCTATAAGCAGATCCTTTTGCATGTAACTAAGTTTCATCGAATGACACATAAATGAAATGATTTGTGTGTGTGTGTGTGTGTGTGTGTGATTTATGGAGAGTTTCCTTACAAGGAGGAGACATGCTCTTCTTCCAGGTCCTTTCCTTCCTAATGCCTAGAATGAGAATGTAATAGCTGGAGCTCCAGCAGCCATCCTGGATAATGAAGTAAAGTTGGGAATGGAAGAAACCCATGGCAGAACAATAAACGAGGAAGGTCTCATTTCTATGAAGCCATAGATTACCTTGGCAATCTTATTCTGCCTACCTCTAAATGTATTAAATGAAAAAGTTAAATAAACTTTTATCTTGTTTAGGCCCCTGTTGTTTTGAATTTTACATAGCTGAACCTAATTAAAAATAATACAGATGGTCAGAGTTTAGCTGAGCAGAGATGGCAGAGAAGAACACTTATGTCAGAGGGAACATCATGGATAATGTCACAGAAGAGCTAAAAGAGTGGGTAGGGAGTGGGTAACGAATTTCATGGTACTGCCGAAGTGGAGCAATGATTCAGGGGACTACGAACAGTCTGGGGCCAGCTTTTGAAAGGCCTTGAAGGGCAAGCTAATAGAATTTGGAGAGTGTGGTAAAACATAAGTCTGAATGTCGTGCAAATCAGAGTAAGAAAGTCATATATTCTTTATCTTTTTTTT
The DNA here is from genome assembly GCF_055505025.1 of Bos grunniens. Lineage (NCBI taxonomy): Eukaryota > Metazoa > Chordata > Mammalia > Artiodactyla > Bovidae > Bos > Bos grunniens. The sequence goes on from NC_141189.1 coordinate 26,564,202, forward strand.
AATCCCTTGAGTAATTTCCTCTGGGAAGTTTATGTTCTGGTGAGGGAGACAAGATAGCAACCTCGTAGAACAACTACAGGTTGTGACTAGTGGTCTGAAGTAAACAAACTGTATGACGTGGTAGAGATTAACTGTTGGGTAGAGGTGGCTACTTTAGATAGGGTGGTCAGAAAAGGAGCTTTTGAGCTCTTAAATTCTGTTCCAGGCATGGTGCCGAAGTCTAAGGACACAGGGATGGATAACACACAGTTCCTGTCATTGAAGAGATCACAGTCAATAGTGGGGTGAAGTTAATCAGGAACAATTTCCTAGAAGAGGTGGGAGAGAGCCAAAGGAAGTAATTTAGTTTCTCCATATGTATCAGGCAGATACAGCTGCAATAAAACTGTAACATGCATCCCTCCAAATCTTTTTCAGGCAAGAACGGTTTTTCTCACCTCTCACTCACCGATTTGCTTGTAGGATCTGGTTCAGCTGGGCTCTGTTGGATTAGCTGGGCTTGATTCTGGGCTATGGGTTGGTCCAGGTCTGCTTTATATATCTTTTTGTTTTAGGGCCAGTGGCTAGTCAGGATTTAATCTTTTCATGGTGGATGGCAGATGTGCGAGAGATCAAGCTAAATCCTAGAGGCACAGTTAAAGCCTTTGCTTATGTCACATCCACTAATGCTACTAGTCAGAGCAAATTGCATGGCCAAGACTAACATTAGTGCCTCAGGAAGAAAACTCCACCCAGAGTGGGAAGATTATAAAGACACAAGGATGTTTCCTTCTATTAACAGAGGGAGTGAAGAGTTGGGGATGATAATTTAACTTATCATACTGCCCAAAGAAGCAGTGTACATCTTCATAAATGATCGTTTTACTATTTTTTTCCCAAGAAATCTTTTATATTTCTTAGATTTCTTGAAAGTCACCATACTTCTTTTTGTTTAAAATTTTACTTAAAAAAAATCACAAGACTTTCCTGGTGGCTCAGTGGTAAAGAATCCACCTGCCAATGCAGGAGACATGGGTTTGATCCTTGATGTGGGAAGATCCCCTATGCTGCAAAGAAATGAAGCCCCATGCACCACAACTATTGAGCCTGGGCTTTAGAGCCCAGGAACTGCAACTGCTGAAGCCCACATGCCCTAGAGCCTGTGCTCCACAAGAGAAGCCAATGCAATGAGAAGCGTGCACACTGCAATGAAGGGTAGCCCTTGCTCTCTGCAAATAGCGAAAAAAGAACTCAGAATGTAAAAGAAAAAGTAGTGCTAAAGAGTAGTACCAGAAGATATAACAGTGAAAACAAGGCTGGTTCCCTATTTCCCTCTATAGAGGCAAATACTACCCTCTCCGCATGCTGGAGGTATTCTTTCTGTGTGTATAACCAAATATTTGCATACATTAAAAAAATGCAAAATGGCATTCCACTATACATGTTCTTCTGTGCTTTCCTTTTTTTCTTCCTGTTTAACAGCCCATCTTAGAGGTAGTTCCATTTCAGTTTAACTAAACCCATTTCATTCTGTTAAATGGTTGCATTGTTTTCTACTGTGAGGCTGTGACATAATGTATTTAATCAGACCCATATTGAAAGACATTTGGATTGTTTCCAGTCTTTTGCTACTATAACCAAGGCTGCATTAAATATCTTGGAACATCTAGCTTTATGCACATGTGGGAGTGTATCAGTAGGTTAAATCTCTAAACAGAATATTTTCTAGATCAAGGATGTTCATCTAAAAGTTTGGTGGATATAGACCCTCTGTTTCTAAAAAGAAAGAAGGATTCCTTCCAGCATGGCTACATATCTTTGTTTCTCCCTTCTTCTTCTTGTTCTTGTCCCATGGTATTATTTGGGGCTGGAGCAATGGAATAGAGTAACTCAAAACATTCCTACAGGCTCTCTGGGAAAACTTTGAGGAGTATGGTCCCTAATTTGAAGATGAGAAGAACTCAGCACTACTCTTGTAGCCCAAACCATCACATTAATGAGGGCATTGGAGGAACATCAGATGATGGTTTCACAAATATGTTCACTGAAGAGCTCTGTGGTGCAAGTGGAATGATTAACACCCCTGGGAGATCTTGGTAAAAAATGTGCACAATACTCTTTAATTTGATCTGCTTTCCCTGTAGCACCTAAATATTTAGGGCAAATAGAAAATAGTTCTGATTTACAATCTCTATAAAAAATTTAAACAACATAATAGGACATTTGATCATGAAATTGCCTGAAATAATGTTGGCACTAGTCAGCTATATTTCTTTGAAATGGCCGGTAACTTCAGAGCAAACCCCCAAACATGGATTTTTTCCCCTGCTAATAACAGTCTTATTAATAAAAGAATGATTTTCTTTACTGATCCTTGGCAGCTGCATTCCAGTGCTTTTGTTCAATAAAGGTAGAGATAATAACTGTCAGTGGAAGGAAGATGTGCAGAGGTTCCCATGAGAAGTGGTAGGAACAAATCTTTTATTAAATCATATCAAATTGTGTTTCTTGTTTCCTTTTTTTAATTTTGTAAGTCACAGTCATATCTGCTAGTCTTTATAAGCCTTGCCTCCCATTTGTCAAAAAAGACTTGGAGTCTTGGTGTTCTTGAGGTTAAATGCTGCATGATCAATCAGGGTGACACATTTCATATAATTAACTCCATAATGGCATTCCTGAGTCTGTCTTGCTTTTTACCCCTGTTGCCATCATCTGAGATTGGTTAACTTCTAAATGCATTCTCAGATGTTTTATGGATGCCTAGAGAAAGAGCAGTGGAAAGGTGTAGTGGATATCTGGGCTTTTTAACCTGTCCACAGATTCATGCCCCCTTTGAGCAATACCACCTCTATTTCCCTTTGAGGGTAGGTGGCTCAGATGGGCTTATCTATTTCTAGTGCTATGGGTGGGCATATGACCCAGGCCTGGCCAATCAAAACATCATCACTCAAGTTGGCCTAATAAGAGCCAGAGCAAATCCTGGGACTTTTACTACAACTATTGGGAAACAGAACTTTTTTGATTGGCATTCTTTAAAGAACAAGACACAAACCAAGCCTATTTTTGGTGATCTTTCCTTCCCATGGGAAGAACACTCTTGGAAAAAGGACAAAACAGAGAAAAACAGCCAAGAAATGAAGGAAGACAGATTCTTGATGCAGAAGATAGTTGATGCTCTCACTCTAATGCTTGAATCTAATGATGCCTTAAGTCTCAGCCATCAGTTAGGCAAGTTAATGTGTTTTATTTATTTATTTTTTGCTTAAATCAATTTGAGTTGGGTTTCTGCCTCTTGCCTCCAACAGAGTTCTAAACACTTGTGTCTTTCAACTTTCAGTAGAGTCTCATGCACAGGAGAGTGTGTTCAACACCAGCACTGCTCATGTCCATAATAGTAATATGATATCAGCTCTCATTTCGTCTGTTGTCTGTGGTTACCACTGCATGATGGACTGTCTTCAGGCTGGAGCAGCTGTTCCACTTCATCAGAGTGTCTTGGCTTAGTCTATCTCCTGTCTTCCTGAAAATTCTCATTGCTTGAATGAGTGATGGTTGTCCTACATCCATGCTCTGAGATATGGTATCAACATGTGCTATGCCCTGTCTTTCCCTACCTTGGCCCAGCAGTTCAGTGGCGCCTTCTGAATACAGTTGGACTGCTTTCTGCCCCGGGGAGCATTCAACCTGAGAATCCCAGGCAGCCAGCTATTGGGATCTTCTCCAAGCTTGGTGCCTCTAAGATCTTCAGTCCATTTCTAGTTCTTCCCTTGCCTTGCTCACATTAGGCAATGACCTTCTTTGTGGGAGAAGAGGTGAGATAGACAGGAGTATGGATGAACGTTTCTAGTGAGCCTTCTGCATACCAAATGCCGTGTTTCACTTATGTGTACTCACATCAATTTGTGTTTCCAGTTGTACTTAATGAATGTCAGTGTATACTTAATACCTTTATAGTCTGGACACTGATCCAAGTGTCATCAAGTAGTACGAATTTAATCCTTAGAAAATCAGGAGAGAGGCATTGTTATCTCCGTGGATAAGCTGGGGCTCAGGAAGGTTAAGTAGTTTTCCAGTGTTCTACAATGAGAACTTGGTGGAAGCAAGATTTCAGCTCAGCCTGAATGACTCTGAATTTAGTTTTCTTCCTTCCTACACTGACACTTGTATTATTAGTGTGAGTCTGTGCATCTCTCTCACCTGTGAACTTCCTGACCTCATCACTCTGTATTTTCTTTCATCTCCAGTACCCACTCCAGAGCCTTTCATGGAGTAGGTTCTCAAAAACTGTTTCTTGAATAAAGGAATCTTTACAACTTGTAAGACAACTATTTTCTTTCCATTTACAAAAGAGCAAATTTAAGCTGAGGGTGGTTAAGGAAATTTCCTGAAGCCAGGAACAAGTATTCATAAAATATAATCCTATAATTCTGAAATTTCCTCCTTCAATTGAGAATTGAGAAAGATATATATGTTAAAGAGAGGCATCTACAGTCTTTTTGTCCTTGTCAATATAGTTAAATGAAGGCTCTATTCAGCTGAGTTAACATGAGAAAAACAGCATAGCCATTTTTGTACAAGAAAGCCGCATCTGTGTTGCGGAATCTATACTTGAACCTCTTATAACTTGTGAGCAGGCAAAACATTGTTTAATGGTTCTGGATAAAGCTCAAGTGAAAAATGACTCCGGTGGGGAAATCTTTTATAGAAATGGAAGTGATTGTTTCAGGAATCTGAATTGTAATTTTTTACTTCTAAATCTATTGTCTCTTAAACCCTGATCTACAACCTGGACACATCTGACCTGGAATTCTGGTGACTTTAGCTGTGTAAGGAGCACTGTAAAGAAAAGCACTCAAGCTCAGAGTGTGGAGGGAAGCACGAGTTTGGTATATAGCAGCAGAAGCTGGGACTCTTTTTAGATGGAACCAACAGCTCTGAAGGACAGCTCAAGGAAAAGACATCTCCCAGGGCGTTTAAGAACACAAGACCTGAGCCCAGGGTCTGATGCAGCTCTCTCTGTTTGAAAGCTCTGCCGTTCTGTTAAGCTAATGATGAGTTTCCTCTTCATCTTTCCCCGCTACACTAAGACTAGGCAGAAATGCAAGGGAAGAAAAAACAAGAAGCAATTTCTAAAGTCTTCAGGGTCCCTAGGATGGTTTTTGAACTAAGTCACACTGCTGTCATCCTCCAGGCTGCTTGTACTTTTGGAGTAGTCATTGGCAGATTAATGAGTTTTCTGAAAGTTAAGAGAAAATACCAGCTTAAAATAGCACTAAGATTTTCAAGGACATTTTTTTTTTTTTGGTCTGTTTCAGAAGAGAGTGAAATACTGTAATCACTGTGATGTACTCATGAATGCATCTAGGTTCTGTCATTAGTTAAAACTTCCAGCCATGGAGTCAAGATGCATATAATTTACTCACTCACTCATCCTCCATCCATTCATCATCCACCCAACCAGCCATCCAGCCATCCAGCCAACCATCCATCCATCCAGCCAGCCATCTTCCACCCATCTAGCCACTCATTTACCCCACTACTCAACATTCATCAAGCATAGACAATGTGACACATATCATCTAAGGCTACTAATACTTGGTTCTCAGGGAGTTTCAAGATTTCCTTTTTCTGCTATACTATAATTTCACAAGGTAAATTTGCTCTTGGAGTTTCTGTTGAAGTGAAGCAAAATGTATTGAGTTCATATAGGTTTTGACTCTTATATAACTGTACACGTGGTATTGAAAATCTTATGCAACTTATTTGGGAAATGATGGCCTATGGTACAAGTTGCTGCATCATGCAAAAAGATGGGCCACAAGAACCAGTTTTTGCTTAGGCTTTTTCATTAGAAGCTGTGAAGTTGTTGAGCTCAAGTTGTTGTTTGGCTTGGTCAGGTGTTGCTAGTCCACTAAAAATAAGCCTGTACCAGGGACTGTCTTAGATTCAGATGTGAGTGAAATAATTTAGTACACTTGCATTTTATTATGTTCTACTATGTTGAACTCTAGCAGAGGGCGTTTCTGAACACAGGTGGTAGAATGTGATGCTAAGAGTGTGGGATCTGGAGGCTCGCAGCCCTATTTCAGACCCATCTCCTACCATTTACTTGCTTGGGCAAGTACCTGGCTTTGGGCAAACTCCTTAACCTCACTGAGACTTTTTTTTTTTTTTTTGAGGCTTATTTTTCAAAACAAAAATGGGACAAACATTGATACTTACCTCCTAGCATTTTTGGTGAGGGTTAAATGAAATAATGTACTCAGAGCAGTTTCCCCATCACCTTGGTGAGCAACGCTGGTACTGCAGGGGCATAGAGTAGATTTATTCACATTTAGTGGTTCAGAGCAAATCCCTCAAGTTTTTATTTCCTTCTATTACATGTTCTCCTCAACCTCCAAGTCTCCTCAAACTCCCCTCCCAAGCCACAGGCACTCATTCTGTATCCAGAATACCTACTTTCCCTGTTCCCCATTTATATGTTACTGTATAATAGATATATGTACATAACTGATAAAGTATATCGAGTTGTCTCTGTATGTTCTGGTTAGTTTACATAAATGGTTTGGGGTTCTAAACTTCACTCTTCTCCACTCAACTCTATATTTTTGACATCTCTTCATTTGTTCTATGTAAAGCTAATTCATTAAATTCTGAGTGTTGCCTGGGAGTCAACGTATGCTCAGACCACACTGCATACATCTAGAGAAGAAGATAAGGGACATCAAAGTCTTTGCTGTCACAAAGAAATCTACAGTGAACAGCCTTATGCCTGTATCTTTATAGTTTTGTGGGTGTTTCTCTGGGGCACTTGCCCAGGCAGGGGATTGTTGGGCAGATGCATAGTTAATTGCACTGAGTACTGAGAGATTGCTATTTGGAATAGTTGCTTAGTTTATACTTCTCCCTGGCACTTGATGTTCTCCAACTTTGTAATTTTTGCTGATCTGATTGGGTGTAAAGTGATATATCATTGTTGGTTTAATATGCTTCTCTCTGATTACTAACAAGGTTGAGTATCTCTTCATATACTTATTATCCATTAGTGTTTCCTCTTCTGTTAATATTCTTTTCATAGACATTGCCCATTTTTCTACTGAGTTTCCTAAAATTTTGCCTTTTTTTTTTGGAATAAGAGTTTCTCTAGATATCAATGTCAGCCCAATTTTAAATATCCTTTCACAGTCTACAAGCTGTGAAATCTGTGGGTGATGTCCTTTTCTGAGCAGAAATCTTAATTTTAATGTAGACAAACATTTTATGCTTTCCTGTTATGGATGACCCTTTTTAGAAATTGCTTAGCAACCTCCCACTTTTAAAGTCACAAAGATATTTCCTCCATTTTCTTTGATAACTTTTATAATTTGTCTTTCACTTTAAGATGTGAAGTTCCAATTTTATTTTTTTCATACAGTGAACCAATTTCCCCATGAAAATCTACCAAATCATTCATTCTTTCCTAATTGGGCTATGAGACCAAATCTCTTACATATGTAGGAATGTTTCTGGAATCTCTACCACACTTAAAAAATTATTGTGATTTAGTGATATGCCTTAATATTTAGTAAAATAAATCTTTACTCTCATTTTCTAAAATTACCTTAGATATTCATGTCTTTTAAATTTCCACATACACTTTAGAATCAGCTTTTCAGATTCCTAAAAAAATTCTGCTGGAATTTTCATTAGAACAGTGTTAAATCCATGGATTAATGTTGGGGGAAAATTAATATCCTTACAATAGTAAAATATTATTTGATATCATATTCACAAACACGGTATTTGTCCTACATCATTCAGGTTTCTTTTTAGTGGTCTTTATAAGCATTTTACTTTTTCTATGAAGCCCTAGAATGCAAAATGAAGTGCACTCATTTTGGAGGGCTGGAGGGATTAAATACATGTGTTGACCTAAAACAATAAAATAGCCAGGTGTTTTATCAGAAAAATTGGTTTATTGAAGAACAGCAAAGAACTGTAATTTAACGCATGCAAAGTATGGCTATTACAGGCAAGCCCAGAGAACAAGGAGAGACCATTCTCTTATACAGTAGAAGGGGTAGCTGGGAGGGGCTGTCAGAAACAGTCCATTGAAAGAAACTGGGAGTTTGAATTATGGGGGCTTTTCTTTCTTTTTTAATGTAATTTTATTTATTTATTTTTGGCTGTGCTGGATCTTCGTGGCTGTACAGGATTTTTTCTAGTTGCAGTGCATGGGCTTCTCACTGTGGTGGCTTCTCTTGTTGCGGAGCATGGGCTCCAGGGCTTGTGGGCTTCAGTAGCACACAGGCTTCATTTCCCCAGTTGGCATGTGGGATCTTCTGTGTCAGGGACTGAATCCTTGTCTCCTGTATTGGCAGGCAGATTCTTCATCAGGGAAGCCCCATAAAGGGACTTTTCATTAGCTGCATTTTGACAGTCTCTCGTTGGCTGGGCTGTTAATGGGCAAGGAGAAATTCTTCCTTCCCTCTGCCGGATAGTAAAGTGGAAACCTTTTCATATTGGAGATGTCAGGTTTGTCTCTTCCTATTGGGTTGCCGATTGAGGTTGAGTTGCAGGGTGTGAGAGCTCTCCCCTCTGGTCCCTGACCCCATTTTAAAATGAGGTTTCTGTTTGTTAATATTCACAAATTATATTTTTGGTTGCTATCATGTTTCAAATATTCTGTACATTACCTGGAACATGATGAGTGCTCAACAAATTGTATTTATTGCTATAGCTGTTATAAAACAGGGGGGTGGGGAGTTGAGAAGGGAAGGCCTCCAACTGTCTTTAGGAATCATCATGATGTGATGGAAATAACATGGATGTGGAGTCATACTGGGGCTGTGTGACCTTGAACACACTTCTTGACCCTCTGGGCCTCTGTTTCTTCTACAGTGGGAATAATGTGTACCTTACCAATATCCTCAATACAGTGTGAGGATAAAATGAGATTGCAAACTACACAGCCACTGGAACATGAAAGCTCAGAAAAGGGTTCTTTTTCTTCTCTAGATAAGTGATAAAAACTTTGTCACAGCTGCATCATTTTCCCATCAAACAAATGTCCTTTCTTCATCTGAAGTCACCTTCCAGACTTTGTCTTTTCCAACCTACAAAATGAAGCAGGGCAAAGGCTAACAGAGTTTTGCCAAGAGAACACACTGGTCACAGAAAACATCCTCTTCTAACAACACAAGAGAAGATCTACCCATGGACATCACCAGATGGTCAATACCAAAATCAGATTGATTATATTCTTTGCAGCCAAAGATGGAGAAGCTCTATACAGTCAGCAAAAATAAGACTGGGAGCTGACTGTGGCTCAGATCATGAACTCCTTATTGCCAAATTCAGACTTAAATTGAAGAAAGTAAGGAAACCCACTAGACCATTCGCGTATGACCTAAATAAAATCCCTGGTGATTATACAGTGAAAGTGACAAATAGATTCAAGGGATTAGATCTGATGGATAGAGTGCCTGAAGAACTATGGACAGAGTTTCATGACATTGTACAGGAGGCAGTGATCAAAACCATTCCCAAGAAAAAGAAATGCAAAAAGGCAAAATAGTTTCCTGAGGAGGCCTTACAAATAGCTGAGAAAGGAAGAGAAGCTAAAGGCAAAGCAGAAAAGGAAAGACATATCCATCTGAATGCAAAGTTCCAAAGAATAGCAAGGAGAGATAAGAAAGCCTTCCTCAATGATCAATGCAAAGAAATAGAGGAAAACAATAGAATGGGAAAGACTAGAGGTCTCTTCAAGAAAAATAGAGATATCAAGGGGATATTTCATGCAAAGATGGGCACAATAAAGGACAGAAATGGTATGGACCTAACAGAAGCAGAAGATATTAAGAAGAAGTGGCAAGAATACACAGAAGAACTACACAAAAAAGATCTTCATGACCCAGATAACCACAATGGTGTGATCACTCACTTAGAGCCAGACATCCTGGAATGTGAAGTCAAGTGGGCCTTAGGAAGCATCACTATGAACAAAGCTAGCAGAGGTGATGGAATTCCAGTTGAGCTATTTCAAATCCTAAAAGATGATGCTGTGAAAGTGCTGCACTCAATATGCCAGCAAATTTGGAAAACTCAGCAGTGGCCACAGGACTGGAAAAGGTCAGTTTTCATTCCAATCCCAAAGAAAAGCAATGCCAAAGAATGTTCAAACTACTGCACAATTGCACTCATCTCACACACTGTCCAAGTAATTCTCAAAATTCTCCAAGCCAGGCTTCAACAGTACATGAACTGTGAGCTTCCAGACATTCAAGCTGGATTTAGAAAAGCCAGAGGAACCAGAAATCAAATTGCCAACATCCATTGGATCATCAAAAAGGCAAAAGAGTTCCAGAAAAACATCTATTTCTGCTTTATTGACTATGCCAAAGCCTTTGACTGTGTGGATCACAACAAACTGTGGAAAAATCTTCAAGAGATAGGAATACCAGACCACCTGATCTGCTTCCTGAGAAATCTGTATGCAGGTTAAGAAACAACAGTTAGAACTGGACATGGAACAACAGACTGGTTCCAAATCGGGAAAGGAGTAGGTCAAGGCTGTATATTGTCACCCTGCTTACTTAACTTCTATGCAGAGTACATCATGCAAAATGCCTTGATGAAGCACAAGTTGGAATCAAAATTGCCGAGAGAACTATCAATAACCTCAGAAACACAGATGACACCACCCTTATGGCAGAAAGCGAAAAACTAAAGAGCCTCTTGATGAAAGTGAAAAAGGAGAGTGAAAAAATTGGCTTAAAAATCAACATTCAGAGGCAGTCCTAAGATGGCAGAGGAATAGGACAGGGAGACCACTTTCTCCCCCACAAATTCATCAAAAGAACATTTAAACGCTGAGTAAATTCCACAAAACAACTTCTGAATGCTGGCAGAGGACATCAGGCACCCAGAAAAGCAGTCCATTGTCTTCAAAAGGAGGTAGGAAAAATATAAAAGACAGAAAAAGAGACAAAAGAGGTAGGAATGGAGCTCCGTCCTGGGAAGGGAGTCTTAAAAAGAGAGAAGTTTCCAAACACCAGGAAACACTCTCACTGCCGAGTCTGTCGCAAGCCTTGGAAGCACAGAGGACAACATAAGAGGGAGGAAAAATAAGTAAATAATTAAAACCCACAGATTACGAGCCCAACGGTAACTCCCCCAGTGGAGAAGCAGCACAGATGCCTGCACCCGCCGCTAGCAAGCAGGGGCTGGGCAGGGAGGTGGGCTGCATTGCTTATAGTAAGGACCGGGCCTGAATGCCCTGAGGCTAATCAGAGCAAACTAATTTGGGCTAGCAAACCAGACTGTGGGATAGCTACCACGGGAAAAGCCCTAAGACACCACCAGGTCGGAGCACAGAACAAAGGGCTGAACAGAACTAGCCAGCTGCAGACCATCCCCCTCTGGTGACAGGCAGCCAGAGCCGGAGGAGGGCAATCGCAGCCCCAGAAAGACATTATCTACCTAACTGCAAGCAGGCTTCTTTGCTAACTAAGACTTCTTGGGGTTCTGGACAGTCATCATCCGCCTGAGAAGGTGCACCGGTTGTACACCCAGAAAACCGAGGGGCAGGGACGGGAAAGGCGATAAGTCTTATCCCGATAAGGTGATAAGGTGAGCCAAACACCTTATCACCCGAGCTGCTCAGAGCTGGGAAGGGCACAAAACTCAGGCCCAATGGAGTCTGCACCTCTGAGGACTACTCGAGTGCCTGAACCTGAGCGGCTTAGACCTAGGAGGTGCAGGCAGCCCAGGGCCAGCCTCAGACGGTTCCCGGTGGAGCAACCTAGAGCCTGAGCAGTGTGGGCAGGGAAGACACATGTGCCGTGAGCAGGGGGAGGCCCAGTGTGGCTGAGACACTGCGAGCACATGCCAGTGTTATTTGTTTGCAGCGTCCCTCCCTCCCCACAGTGCAACTGAACAAGTGAGCCTAAAAACGTGTCCACCACCGCCCACTTTGTGTCAGGGTGGAAATCAGACACTGAAGAGACCAGCAAACAGAAGCTAAAACCGAGGGAACGACCTTGAAAGTGACAGGTGCAATAGATTAAAACCCTGTAGTTAGTACCAACTACATAGGAAGGGGCCTATAGATCTTGAGAAATATAAGCCGGACCAAGGAACTATCCGAAAATGAACTGACCCTACACTGCCCACAACACCACCAGAGAAAGTCCTAGATATATTTTTACAATTTTTAGGATCATTCATTTCTTATTTTATTTGTTTTACCTTAAAAAAAATTTTAAGTCCTCTATTACTCCTTTAATTTTCATTTTTATAACCTACTATTACTTTTCAAAAAAAAGACTATCTTTTAAAGCAAACTTCCTTTTGTGACTTTGTTTTTTTTTTCTCTTCTTCTTTTCTTTAATATTGTATTTTTGAAAATCCAACCTCTACTCTAGAATTTTAATCTTTGCTTTTTGGTATTTGTTATCAAGTTTGTACCTTTAAGAACCCAATCTTCAGTATCCATTTTTACTTGGGAGTGAGATTACTGGCTTGACTGCTCTCTCCCCTTTTGGACTCTCCTTTTTCTCCACCAGGTAGCCTCTTTCTCCTCCCTCCCCCTTCTCTTCTCTACCCAACTCTCAGAATCTCTGTGTGTTCCAGATGGTGGAGAACACTTAGGGAACTGATTACTGGCTGGATCTGTCTCTCTCCTTTTGATTCCCCCCTTTTATCCTCCTGGCCACCTCTGTCTCCTCCCTCCCTCTTCCCTTCTCTATATAACTCCATGAACATCTCTGAGCGGTCCAGACTGTGGAGGGCACATAAGGAAGTGATTACTGGGTAGATTGCTCTCTCCTCTTTTGATTCCACCTCATCTCATTCGGGTCACCTCTAACTCCCTCCTCCCTCTTCTCTTCTCCGTGTAACTCTGTGAACCTCTCTGGGTGTCCCTCACTGTGGAGAAACTTTTCATCTTTAACCTAGATGGTTTATCAACGGTGCTGTATAGAAGGAGAAGTCTTGAGACTACTGTAAAAATAAGACTGAAAACCAGAAGCAGGAGGCTTAAGTCCAAATCCTGAGAACATCAGAGAACACCTGACTCCAGGGAACATTAATTGATAGAAGCTCATCAAACCCCTCCATACCTACACTGAAACCAAGCACCACCCAAGGACCAGTAAGTTCCAGAGCAAGACATACCATGCAAATTCTCCAGTAACACAGGAACACAGCCCTAAGCTTCAATATACAGGCTGCTCAAAGTTACTCCAAAACCACTGACATCTCATAACTCGTTACTAGACACTTCATTGCACTCCAGAGAGAAGAAATCCAGCTCCACCCACCAGAACACTGACACAAGCTTCCCTAACCAAGAAACCTTGACAAGCCACGGATACAACCCTACCCACAGTGAGGAAACTCCATAATAAAGAGAACTCCACAAACTGCCAGAATACAGAAAGGACACCCCAAACTCAGTAATATAAACAAGACGAAGAGACAGAACAATACCCAGCAGGTAAAGGAACAGGAAAAATGCCCACTAAACCAAACAAAAGAGGAAGAGATAGGGAATCTACCTGATAAAGAATTCCAAATAATGATAGTGAAAATGATCCAAAATCTTGAAATAAAAATGGAATCACAGATAAATAGCCTGGAGACAAGGATTGAGAAAATGCAAGAAAGATTTAACAAGGACCTAGAAGAAATAAAAAAGAGTCAATATATAATGAATAATGCAATAAACGAGATCAAAAACACTCTGGAGGCAACAAATAGTAGAATAATGGAGGCAGAAGATAGGATTAGTGAATTAGAAGATAGAATGGTAGAAATAAATGAATCAGAGAGGAAAAAAGAAAAATGAATGAAAAGAAATGAGGACAATCTCAGAGACCTCCAGGACAATATTAAACACTCCAACATTCAAATCATAGGAGCCCCAGAAGAAGACAAAAAGAAAGACCATGAGAAAATACTTGAGGAGATAATAGTTGAAAACGTCCCTAAAATGGGGAAGGAAATAATCACCCAAGTCCAAGAAACCCAGAGAGTCCCAAACAGGATAAACCCAAGGTGAAACACCCCAAGACACATATTAATCAAATTAACAAAGATCAAACACAAAGAACAAATATTAAAAGCAGCAAGGGAAAAACAACAAATAACACAAGGGGATTCCCATAAGGATAGTAGCTGATCTTGCAATAGAAACTCTTCAGGCCAGGAGGGAATGGCAAGACATACTCAAAGTAATGAAAGAAAATAACCTACAGCCCAGATTACTGTACCCAGCAAGGATCTCATTCAAATATGGAGAAATCAAAAACTTTACAGACAAGAAAAAGCTGACAGAATTCAGCACCACCAAACCAGCTCTCCAACAAATGTTAAAGGATATTCTCTAGACAAGAGACACGAAAACAGTGTATAAACTCAAACCCAAAACAATAAAGTAAATGGCAATGGGATCATGCTTATCAATAATTACCTTAAGCGTAAATGGGTTGAATGCCTCAACCAAAAGACAAAGACTGGCTGAATGGATACAAAAACAAGACCCCTATATATGTTGTCTACAACAGACCCACCTCAAAACAGGGGACACATATAGACTGAAAGTGAAGGGCTGGAAAAAGATATTCCATGCAAATAGAGATTAAAAAAAAAAAGCAGGAGTAGCAATACTCATATCAGATAAAATATACTTTAAAACAAAGGCTGTGAAAAGAGACAAAGAAGGACACTACATAATGATCAAAGGATCAATCCAAGAAGAAGATATAACAATTATAAATATATATGCACCCAACATAGGAGCACTGCAATATGTAAGACAAATGCTAACAAGTATGAAAGGGGAAATTAACAATAACACAATAATAGTGGGAGACTTTAATACCCCACTCACACCTATGGATAGATCAACTAAACAGAAAATTAACAAGAAACACAAACTTTAAATGATACAATAGACCAGTTAGACCTAATTGATATCTATAGGACATTTTATCCCAAAACAATGAATTTCACCTTTTTCTCAAATGCACACAGAACCTTCTCCAGGATAGATCACATCCTGGGCCATAAATCTAGCTTTGGTAAATTCAAAAAAATTGAAATCATTCCAAGCATCTTTTCTGACCACAATGCAGTAAGATTAGATCTCAATTACAGGAGAAAAACTATTAAAAATTCCAACATACGGAGGCTGAACAACACGCTGCTGAATAACCAACAAATCACAGAAGAAATCAAAATATGCACAGAAATGAATGAAAATGAAAACACAACAACCCAAAACCTATGGGACACTGTAAAAGCAGTGCTAAGGGGAAAGTTCATAGCAATACAGGCATACCTCAAGAAACAAGAAAAAAGTCAAATAAATAACCTAACTCTACACCTAAAGCAGCTAGAAAAGGAAGAAATGAAGAACCCCAGGGTTAGTAGAAGGAAAGAAATCTTAAAAATTAGGGAAGAAATAAATGCAAAAGACCAAAGGAGACCATAGTAAAAATCAACAAAGCCAAAAGCTGGTTCTTTGAAAGGATAAATAAAATTGACAAACCATTAGCCAGACTCATCAAGAAACAAAGGGAGAAAAATCAAATCAATAAAATTAGAAATGAAAATGGAGAGATCACAACAGACAACACAGATATACAAAGGATCATAAGAGACTACTATCAACAATTATATGCCAATAAAATGGACAATGTGGAAGAAATGGACAAATTCTTAGAAAGGTACAATTTTCCAAAACTGAACCAGGAAGAAATAGAAAATCTTAACAGACCCATCACAAGCACAGAAATTGAAACTGTAATCAGAAATCTTCCAGCAAATAAAAGCCCAGGTCCAGACAGCTTCACAGCTGCATTCTACCAAAAATTTAGAGAAGAGCTAACACCTATCTTACTCAAACTCTTCTAGAAAACTGCAGAGGAAGGTAAACTTCTAAACTCATTCTGAGGCCACCATCACCCTAATACCAAAACCTGACAAAGATCCCACAAAAAAAGAAAACTACAGGCCAATATCACTGATGAACATAGATGCAAAAATCCTTAACAAAATTCTAGCAATCAGAATCCAACAACACATGAAAAAGATCATAGACCATGACCAAGTGGGCTTTATCCCAGGGATGCAAGGATTCTTCAATATCCACAAATAAATCAATGTAATACACCACATTAACAAATTGAAAAATGAAGGCCATATGATTATCTCAATAGATGCAGAGAAAGCCTTTGACAAAATTCAACATCCATTTATGATAAAAACTCTCCAGAAAGCAGAAATAGAAGGAACATACCTCAACATAATAAAAGCTGTATATGACAAATCCACAGCAAACATTATCCTCAATGGTGACAAATTGAAAGCATTTCCCCTAAAGTCAGGAACAAGACAGGGGTGCCCACTTTCACCACTACTATTCAACATAGTTTTGGAAGTTTTGGCCACAGCAATAAGAGTAGAAAAAGCTACCAACAGTATTCTTCACAGAGCTAGAACAAATAATTTCACAATTTGTATGGAAATACAAAAAACCTCGAATAGCCAAAGCGATCTTGAGAAAGAAAAATGGAACTGGAGGAATCAACCTACCTGACTTCAGGCTCTATTACAAAGCCACAGTTATCAAGACAGTATGGTACTGGCACAAAGACAGAAATATAGATCAATGGAACAAAATAGAAAGCCCAGAGATAAATCCACGCACATATGGACACCTTATCTTTGACAAAGGAGGCAAGAATATACAATGGATTAAAGACAATCTCTTTAACAAGTGGTGCTGGGAAATCTGGTCAACCACTTGTAAAAGAATGAAACTAGAACACTTTCTAACACCATATACAAAAATAAACTCAAAATGGATTAAAGATCTAAATGTAAGACCAGAAACTACAAAACTCCTAGAGGAGAACATAGGCAAAACACTCTCTGACATACATCACAGCAGGATCCTCTATGACCCACCTCCCAGAATATTGGAAATAAAAGCAAAAATAAACAAATGGGATGTAATTAAACTTAAAAGCTTCTGCACATCAAAGGAAACTATTAGCAAGGTGAAAAGACAGCCTTCAGAATGGGAGAAAATAATAGCAAATGAAGCAACCGACAAACAACTAATCTCAAAAATATACAAGCAACTCCTACAGCTCAACTCCAGAAAAATAAATGACCCAATCAAAAAATGGGCCAAAGATCTAAATAGACATTTCTCCAAAGAAGACATACAGATGGCTAACAAACACATGAAAAGATGCTCAACATCACTCATTATCAGAGAAATGCAAATCAAAACCACTATGAGATACCATTTCACACCAGTCAGAATGGCTGCGACCCAAAAGTCCATAAATAATAAATGCTGGAGAGGGTGTGGAGAAAAGGGAACCCTCTTACACTGTTGGTGGGAATGCAAACTAGTACAGCCACTATGGAGAACAGTGTGGAGATTCCTTAAAAAACTGGAAATAGAACTGCCTTATGATCCAGCAATCCCACTGCTGGGCATACACACTGAGGAAACCAGAAGGGAAAGAGACACGTGTACCCCAATGTTCATCGCAGCACTGTTTATAATAGCCAGGACATGGAAGCAACCTAGATGTCCATCAGCAGATGAATGGATAAGAAAGCTGTGGTACATATACACAATGGAGTATTACTCAGCCATTAAAAAGAATACATTTGAATCAGTTCTAATGAGGTGGATGAAACTGGAGCCTATTATACAGAGTGAAGTAAGCCAGAAGGAAAAACACCAATACAGTATACTAACGCATATATATGGAATTTAGAAAGATGGTAACGATAACCCTGTATACGAGACAGCAAAAGAGACACTGATGTACAGAACAGGCTTATGGACTCTGTGGGAGAGGGAGAGGGTGGGATGATTTGGGAGAATGGCATTGAAACATGTGAAATGTCATGTATGAAACGAGATGCCAGTCCAGGTTCAATGCACGATGCTGGATGCTTGGGGCTGGTGCACTGGGACGACCCAGAGGGATGGTATGGGGAGGGAGGAGGGAGGAGGGTTCAGGATGGGGAACACATGAGAAATAAAGGAATAAAAAATTTAAAAAAAAAAAGAGTAGAAAAAGAAATAAAAGGAATCCAAATTGGAAAAGAAGAAGTAAAGCGCTCACTGTTTGCAGATGACATGATCCTCTACATAGAAAACCCTAAAGACTCCACCAGAAAATTACTAGAGCTAATCAATGAATATAGTAAAGTTGCAGGATATAAAATCAACACACAGAAATCTCTTGCATTCCTATACACTAATAATGAGAAAATAGAGAAATTAAGGAAACAATTCAATTCACCATTGCAACGAAAAGAATAAAATACTTAGGAATATATCTACCTAAAGAAACTAAAGACCTATATATAGAAAACTATAAAACACTGGTGAAAGAAATCAAAGTGAACACTAACAGATGGAGAAATATACCATGTTCATGGATCAGAAGAATCGATATAGTGAAAATGAGTATACTACCCAAAGCAATCTATAGATTAAATG
The DNA here is from genome assembly GCF_055505025.1 of Bos grunniens. Classification (NCBI taxonomy): domain Eukaryota; kingdom Metazoa; phylum Chordata; class Mammalia; order Artiodactyla; family Bovidae; genus Bos; species Bos grunniens. Next base: position 26,582,698 of record NC_141189.1, read on the forward strand.
CAATCCCTATCAAGCTACCAACAGTATTTTTCACAGAGCTAGAACAAACAATTTCACAGTTTGTATGGAAATACAAAAAACCTCCAATAGCCAAAGCAATCTTGAGAAAGAAGAATGGAATGGGAGGAATCAACCTGCCTGACTTCAGGCTCTACTACAAAGCCACAGTCATCAAGACAGTGGAGAAAAGACAATCTCTTTAACAAGTGGTGCTGGGAAATCTGGTCAACCACTTGTAAAAGAATGAAACTAGAACACTTTCTAACACCATACACAAAAATAAACTCAAAATGGATTGAAGATCTAAACATAAGACCAGAAACTATAAAACTCTTAGAGGAGAACATAGGCAAAACACTCTCTGACATACATCACAGCAGGATCCTCTATGGCCCACCTCCCAGAATATTGGAAATAAAAGCAAAAATAAACAAATGGGATCTAATTAAAACTAAAAGCTTCTGCACAACAAAAGAAACTATAAGCAAGGTGGAAAGACAACCTTCAGAATGGGAGAAAATAATAGTAAATGAAGCAACTGACAAGCAACTAATCTCAAAAATATACAAGCAACTCCTGCAGCTCCATTCCAGAAAAATAAATGACCCAATCAAAAAATGGGCCAAAGAACTAAATAGACATTTCTCCAAAGAAGACATACAGATGGCTAACAAACACATGAAAAGATGCTCAACATCACTCATTATCAGAGAAATGCAAATCAAAACCACAATGAGGTACCATTTCATGCCAGTCAGAATGGCTGCGATCCAAAAGTCTACAAGCAATAAATGCTGGAGAGGGTGTGGAGAAAAGGGAACCCTCTTACACTGTTGGTGGGAATGCAAAGTAGTACAGCCACTGTGGAGAACAGTGTGGAGATTCCTTAAAAAACTGGAAATAGAACTGCCATACGACCCAGCAATCCCACTGCTGGGCATACACACCAAGGAAACCAGAATTGAAAGAGACACGTGTACCCCAATGTTCATCGCAGCACTTTATAATAGCCAGGACATGGAAACAACCTAGATGTCCATCGGCAGATGAATGGATAAGCAAGCTGTGGTACTTTTACACAATGGAGTATTACTCAGCCATTAAAAAGAATACATTTGAATCAGTTCTAATGAGGTGGATGAAACTGGAGCCTATTATACAGAGTGAAGTAAGCCAGAAAGAAAAATACCAATACAGTATACTAACTGTATATCACCAATTTAGAAATTGGTGATAGAAAGTTTGGAATTTTGAAAGATGGTAACAATAACCCTGTATGGGAGACAGCAAAAGAGACACAGATGTATAGAACAGTCTTTTGGACTCTGTGGGAGAGGGAGGGGGGGATGATTTGGGAGAATGGCATTGAAACATGTATAATATCATATAGGAAACAAATCGCCAGTCCAGGTTTGATGCAGGATGCAGGAAGCTTGGGGCTGGTGCACTGGGATGACCCAGAGGGATGGTATGGGGAGGGAGGTTGGAGGGGGGTTCATGACTGGGAACACGTGTACACTGTGGCAGATTCATGTTGATGTATGGCAAAACCAATACAATTTTGTAAAGTAATTAGCCTCTAATTAAAATACATAAATTTAATTTAAAAAATCAACATTCATAAAATGAAGATCATGTATCTAGCCCCATCACTTCTTTGCAAATAAATGGGGAAACAATGGAAACAGTGACAGACTTTATTTTTTGGGGCTCTAAATCACTGCAGATGGTGACTGCAGCCATGACATTAGAAGATGCTTGCTCCTTGGAAGAAAAGTTATGACCAACATAGACAGCATATTAAAAATCAGAGACATTACTTTGCCAACAAAGGTCTGTCTAGTCAAAACTATGGTTTTCCCTGTAAAGTCATGTATGGATGTGAGAGTTGGACTATAAAGAAGGCTGAGCTCCAAAGAACTGATGCTTTTGAGCTGTGGTGTTGGAGAAGACTCTTGAGAGTTGGTTGGACTGCAAGTAGATCAAATCAGTCCCTCCTAAAGGAAATCAGTCCTGAATATTCATTGGAAGGATTGATGCTGAAGCTGAAACTCCAATCCTTTGGCCACCTGATGCGAAGAGCTGACTCATTGGAAAAGACTCTGATGCTGGCCAAGATTGAAGGCAGGAGGAGTAGGAGACGACAGAGGATTAGGTGGTTGGATGACATCACCAACTCGATGGACATAAGTTTGAGCAAGCTCTGGGAGTTGTTGATGGACAGGGAAGTCTGGTGCCCTGCAGTCCTTGGGGTTGCAAAGAGTCAGACGTGACTGAGTGACTGAACTGAACTGAATTGAACCAGATGGCTACGAAGAGTATATATACATGAGGAAAATGCGACAAATTAAAAAGAAAAACCTACCCTCCCAGCATCCCCTTTTCAAAGGTTATCTTTGTCTTTTCATCTTTAGAATACATACTCCTTAAAGACAAGAAACACAGCGAGCACTGTAGTGGACCCCTCACTTGGTGGTTTATCCGACCACAGTGAGTCTATTTTTCTTCCCAGGGTTTGACTTGAGGATGGGCGGGTCTGTGCCAATCTGGGCCAATGAGGTGCTAGGAGGGGCTTTCTGAGGGCTTCTGGGAAAGGAAAGCCCATTTTCCTCCTCCATCTTACTTGAATTAGAGAAGCCCAGTGCCCAGTTTCTGCAGGCAATCCTGTCAGTGAGGGAAGCCACGCTGCGAATGAGCTCACGTGGTGGAATGGGACAGGGGCACAGTGTTCAGAGAAGGTCTGGATTCCTAATGTTAGAGTTGACTTCCTGCATCAGCGAACCTTGACGGTCCCTTCTCTTGTCCATTTCCTCTTATGTCATGAAAATAACACCCCAATTGATTTAGTCAGTTTGAAGAGTGCTATGTACTGAATTGTGTTCCCTCTCTGTTTTTGGAGATGGGGCCTTTGAAGAGGCAATTAAAGTTGAAAGATCACAAAGTGGTGGTAGTCAGGGGGCTAGTCTAATAGACTGTTGTCCTTGTAACGAGGAAGAGGCACCAAGCTTGCTTGCGCTCAGAAAAAAGGCCATGGGAGGACACAGCAAGAAGATGTCATCTACAAGCCAAGCAGAGCGGTCTCACTGGAAACCAACGTGGATCTTGAACTTCCAGGCTCCAGAATGGTGAGAAAATAAATTTCTGTTGTTCAAACCACCCAGCCTGTGGTATTTTGTTATGTGGCCTTAGCAGAGCAAAACAAATGGGAATCTCTTTATTTGAAGTCAAAAACACTATAGTGGATTCAAATCTTAAGTCTGCAGCATGAGCCTGTGAATAATCGGTGCTCGAGAAATGTATGGTAATCATCATGAATGTGAGAATCATACTGAATTTATGGATTACTTTGAAGTACACAATTCAACGTGCTTTAGGTAGTTTGAACTTCCTAATGGCCATTGGTATAGGTGTAGATTTACTATTATCTGCATCTTTTAGATGAGAAAACTGGGAATCAGAGAGAGTAAGTGATATGCTTGTGTTTGAATAGATAAGTGGCCCAGATAGGTAAGAACCTTAGGTCTTTTCACTCCTATTTTAGTACATTTTCTAACATGCTCAATTTCCACTTGTCTGTGAGAAACATTGAAGGTAGGAGTTACAGCTTTTATCTTTTTGTTACCAAACACAGAAACGAATGGCTTTGTATGTTGAAACCAACTCTTAGCGAAAGATGGGGGAGGTGATAGCTCTTTCTGAAGTATTTTAACCATGTCCAGCACTGGCTGTGTCCACTTCACGGGTGTGCTTCCACCTCTGACATAACTTTACGTCTAGCTGTCAGCACAGATGTAACAAGCAATGATGACATTGCAAAGGTTGCACTGCCTAGAGAATTGTTTCAAACACAAACCAAGGAGTCAAGAAACAAAGACACAAGAGGTAGTTTAGACCTGTCATTGTGGGTGCCCCTGGGAGCAATTTGCACTCAACATATAAATCAGGTTCAGGGTCTCTCTAGTTAATACAAAGCCTTTAGTGCCATTAGATTCTTCAGAGTATTAAATTATGACACATGGACATTGGGTTTATCAATAACGTGCCCCATAAATCCAGTTAGCATTTTCTTCCGGGTGTTGCACCTTGGGAAGCTGCTTAAGTATCTTGAAGGTCCTACCGAGCTCTGGCCTTGAAACTCAAGGAGGGTCTGAGACATGTCAGACTCTTCACTGGTGTAACATTATCTGTGTTATTTTTATTATAGCCCTTTGTGCCTGTCTGGAAGCTCTTCTAATGATAGATCTTAAAGATTAGATGAGGACCTCCCCTCCGACGAGGTTCTGTCACTTTTAGAAGGAGCCCTGGTGCTACGGGAGTGGCTCTATATGTCACTGTTTTTGTTTCTGTTTGCTCAATGTCACTTTCCTTGGGGAACTCCCCTGTGTGTGTTGCAGGGCTCTGAAGTGACTGTCAATCATGGAACTCCCCCATCCTTCTGCTGCTTGGCTAGAGGGCTGGGTCTGTGACCCTCACTGGTCCATCCAAGCTCTCTTTTCTGGGAACTTGAGTCTTGAGCCAAGACACACAGGGGTGGGAGATGGTAGAAACAAAATTATTTAATTTTGAGGTTGTTGATGAGTTTCTGCTCCCTCTCACTTCTTTAAAAAAAATTTCAGCTTTATAATATATAATTAACAAGTAAAATTGTAAGATATTTAAAGGGCACACTGTGATGATTTGATTCACATGTACAATGTAAAAGGAGTCCTTTATCTGGTTAACACATCCATCAACATCTCTATCTCTGTACCTGTATCTGTCTTAGCTATGTGCTCAATTGCTTAGTCGTACCTGAGTCTTTGCAACCCCACAGACTGTAGCTGATTAGGCTCCTCTGTCCATGGGATTTTCCAGGCAAGAATACTGGAGTGTTTGCCACTTCCTACTCCAGGGGATCTTCCTGACCCAGGGATCGAACCTGAGTCTCCTGAATTAGCAGGTAGATTCTTTACCACCAAACCACCTGGGAAGCCCAAGTATCTGTCTTACTGATACTGACTAAATTATTATTGTTTTGTCCTGTTGTTCTTTGCATCTACATTTTCTCACTTATTCTTTGGCTAAATTTTTTCCATAGACAAAAGACAGACTGAGGACATGGTTGGTGGGGGGAAGACCATGGGGTCCTGCTCCATTTCAAATCTGTATATTTATATCTTCCCTTCATTTCTGTGGTCTTCCAAATATCTTTCCAATAAATATTAATTCTTTCTTGAATGTGTTTGGGTAAGTGTCTATTGCTTGCTTTTAAATACCTGTAGGTGATACAGATGTGAATAACATTTCGTTATTTTTATTTTCCAAAATGAAAATGTCTTTGTTGAATCTTCTAATAATGATAATGATGATAAAAATATGCAGGTGGTGCTAGTGGTAAAAAAAAAAAAAAAAACCCACCTGCCAATGTAAGAGATACAGGAGACGCAGATTGGATCCCTAAGTTGGGAAGATCCACTGGAGGAGAGCATGGCAACCTACTCCAGTATTCTTGCCTGGAGAATCCCATGGACAGAGGAGCCTGGTGGGCTACAGTCCGTGAGGTTGCAAAGAGTCAGACACGACTGTGACTTAGCATGAGTACACTATTAATATCTTCATCTTAACACAGAGAAATAGCAATAACAGCTGATATGTTTGAAAGCTTCCTGCTTGCTGAACTCAGAGTTAGGAGGCAATATAGGGGCCAAGAGCATGGACTTTGCTTGGGTTCAAATTTGCGCTCTGTCAATTCCTGTCTGTGTGACCTGTTGTTGTTCATTCACTAAGTCGTGTCTGACTTTTTGTGACCCCATGGACTGCAGCATGACAAACTTTCCTGTCCTTCACCATCTCCCAGAGTTTGCTCAAACTCATGGCCATTGCATTGGTGATGCCATCCAACCATCTCATCCTCTGTCATCCCCTTTTCCTCATGCCATCAATCTTCACCAGCATCAGGGTCTTTTCCAGTGAGTCAGCTCTTCTCATCGGGTGGCCAAAGTATTGAAGCTTCAGCTTTAGCGTCAGTCCTTCCAATGAATATTCAGGGCTGATTTCCTTTAGGATGGACTGGTTTGATCTCCTTGCTGTCTACTTTGTGGCAAATAGGGAAAAAGTGGAAACAGTGTGACCTTGGGCAAGTTAGTTAACCTTTCTGAATCTTAGTAATCTCATTCATAAAATAGAAATGATCATTGTATTTCATACAGATATTATGAAGCTTAAATGAGTTAATACATGTTTAAAAATGCTTGGTGTATGGTAAACAATTCATGTTATCTCCTTAATGTTAGATGTTTTGGCTGAGAAAAAGGGGTCTCATCGAGCTGCTGTAAACATGCCCAAGGCCACACAGGTGTTATCTTGCTCCTGAGTGCCTAGCATGGAGAGAGGGAATGCTCTCTAAACTGTAGCTGCTATTATTCTTTTAAATCATTCACTAGCCTAAATTTGAAAGAGAAGTGTGTGAAATCTGAAAAGCAGAAATTAGGCACCTTCTCCTCTCTCTGCTGTCACCTGATATGCCTTTCTTTCCTTTCTCCCTCCAGAGTCCCTATCAAGCCCCATTTCAGATAATCCCTGCTGCTGTGCTAAGTGACAGCTCAGTACCTATTAGCTGGTGTTTAAGATAAAGCCCTTCCTATTCCATCTGCATTTCAGAGGGGAATTCCTGAGACCTTGGTGGCTTCCACATCCAAAGCATTTAGAGGGCATTGGTCTCTTCCTCTGGGACGAATCTGGAGATGTCTATTTGGAAGAGTTACTCATCTCTGCTAGAGTTTCATTAATTAACATCTTGCTTCAGGAGGGTCGGTATGCCTGAACAATGCTTTCTACTGATCATTTCTACTGTGGTTTATAGGAGATGTATGATTGCCACCGAAGGGGAAAGCAAGGGCAGGGCCTTATGAAATTAGAATATTGGAATACAGGTGTATGTGTGTGTGTGCATGTGTGTATGTGTGCATGTGTACTGTAAATATTTAGTAGCACTTGTGGTGTTAGTGCTATGCAATATTACAGTAACACATATTTAATTCTGTTCTCAGAAATCCTGAGAGTTTGGTATATTTTTCCCATTGTAGACTAGAAGATTGGGGCTGTGTAGTGGTCATCTGCTGTCTCTTCTTATCCAGCATTTACACCCTCTTTTGCTCTTAGTCCTCAGCTCAAGTAGAACCGATGCTCTCTTAGCTCCTTGTGCCTGAGAACTGGCCAATATGAATGTCCTACCCCTCTGGCCCCTGTGATTGGTTCAGGAGTGGATGTATGAGACCAGTGAGAGCTGGTGTGGGACTTTAGCTGGAGGCTTAGAGAAATTGCTGTTATGTTTCTTGGCTTGAGTGGCTTGGGTTATAGAATGTGAGCACAGAGGAGATGGGGCATCTTGGTCTACCGGAAGATAAAGCCAACATAAAAGAATTGGAAGAATGGTCCTGGTTGTTATTATCTGAGTCCTGACATGCCTCAAGCCAGAATGTCTCAGGACTTATCTATTTGTGAATCAACAAAATCACTTCTGTGCCTAATCTAGTTTTACTCTGGATTTTCTGTCACTTGCAATGGAAGAAATTCTGATGAAGACAGCCTCAGAGTTATGCACTGAATGTTCATATGTTGAAGCCTCAATCCCCCTGGTGTTTGGAGGTAGATCCATTGGGAGGTGATCTAGTTTAAGTGAGCTCATGAGGGTGGGGCTCCCCTGATTGGATTAGTGTCCTTATAAGAAGAGGAAGAGGCCAGAGCTCTCTCTCTCTCTCTGTTTACCATCTCAGGACACAGAGAGAAGGCTGTTGCTGCTGCTGCTGCTGCTGCTAAGTTGCTTCAGTCATGTCTGACTGTGTACGACCCCATGGACAGCAGCCCACCAGGCTCCTCTGTCCACGGAATTCTCTAGGCAAGAGTACCGGAGTGGGTTGCCATTTCCTTCTCCAAGAGAGAAGGCAGCTGTCTGCAAACTAGGAGAGAGTCTCCCCAGGAGCTAAGTGGGCTGTTTTCTTGATTTTGGACTTCCCAACCTCCAGAACCATGAGAAACAGATGTCTCCCAGTCTGTGGTATTTTGCTATGGCAACCTGAGCCTTGCATCATGCCACAAAGCTAATGAGTGGCAGAGTTTGCATTTGAACTCAGGTTTCACTGACTCCAAAGGCCATGATACCCAGTGAAAATATGAGCTCTGACCGCGGAGAGCAGATGGAGCAGATCCTGATTTTGGTTTCAGCCTGGAGAAGAAAGGTTGAGTCCTTGGGAGTTCTGTGATGGGACCAGGGGCTGTGAGGAAACATGGGGCCCTCAAAATATATCCAAATTCACTTCATTGCTTCACTGAGTCCATTGTTGCTTGAACCTCAGTTGCCAAACTAAATAAAAATGGTAATTAAAAAAAAAATGCTTACTATGTGAGAAGTGCTGTGCTAATCCCTTTACAAGCACCACCTCATTCAGTCATCAAAGCCACATTACAAATTAGTACTCTTATCTCCACTGGACAGGATGAGGAACGTGATGCCCAGAGAGGTTGATTCACTCTCCCAGAGTCACACAGTCAGTTGCAGCTGGGATGGAACTTGCTGCAAACAGAATTGTGTCCTCCCACTCTTGCCCAATTCATATGTTAATGGCCTAATAATGCTCAGTGTGACTCAGCTGTGCTTGGAGCCAGAGAGGTAATTAAGGTTGTTGTTGTTCAGTCACTCAGTCCTGTCCAAATCTTTGTGACCCCATGGATTTCAGGACGCCAGGCTTCCCTGTCCTTCACTGTCTCCTGGACTTTGCTCAAACTCATGTCCATTGAGTCAGTGAGGCCGTTCAACCATCTCATCCTCTGTCATCCCCTTCTCCTCCTGCCTTCAATCTTTCCCAGCATGAGGGTCTTTTCCAATGAGGTGGCACTCCACATCAGGTGACCCAAATATTGGAGCTTCAGCTTCAGCATCAATCCTTCAATGAATATTCAGGACTGATTTCCTTTAGGATTGACTGGTTTGACCTTCTTGCTGTCCAAGGGACTCTCAAGAGTCTTCTCCAGCACCAGTTTGAAGACATCAGTTCTTCGGTGCTCAGCCTTTTTTATTCCCAGCTGTCACATCAGTACATGACTACTGGAAAAACCATAGCTCTGACTAGATAATTAAATGAAGTCCTCAGGGTGGGTACCTAGTCTGATAGGACTGGTGCCCTTACAGGAAAAGAGACATTGGAGATCTCTCTTTCTCTGCCATGTGAGGACACAGAGAGAAGGTACCTCTCTGTAAGCAAGGAAAAGAAGTCTCACCAGAAACTGAATTTTTCCAGCACCTTGATCTTGGACTTCTTGCCTCCCAGAACTATGAGGAAAAAATTGAATTTCTCTTGTTTAAGCCATGCGGGTTGTGGTATTTTATTATGGCAGCTGGAGAAAACTAGAACAGAACCCAAGCTTGCCTGGGTCCAGGTCTCATCCTTTTAATCCCCATGCCAACTGGCTTCTAACTATACATCCTATCCACCAGTGCACACAGATTTAACATTATGAAAAAAATTATCTCTACAGAAAGTGACCTGGGCATGGGGCTGTCTCCTCTACAGGGGCTGGAGTCCTAAAGCTGGAAGGATAGTGTAAGGTCATGACTACTTGGCAGGATGAATTCGAATCCTTCCAGCAGGTACAGACTAATGTTTTCTGTCCCAGGGACTAGAATCCCACATAGCTCAGCCTCATCAAGAGAATATAATAAAACTCATTACTGAGAAAGGGACAGCTTTATTTCTGTCTAAAAGGCCAAATTGAGAACAGCAGTAGCAACTCTCCTTGCAGGAGAAGGGAAGAACTAGGGAGTGATGAATTAGTTCCTTACAGCCCACTGACAGACTGATGGATAAACACAGTGACAGATCCCAAGTTTTATCTGTCTGCAAGTCTCCCCAAAGAAAAAGACTTTGTCCTTTTAGACATTCCCTGAAAATGGGATGAAAATATGGCAGAAAGCCCCACTGTCTGGGTGACACATGTTATTATTATTGCTATTATGTAAGAATCAGGGTTCAGGAGTTAAAACCCAAATGTGAAATAATTATGGTGTCACCGAGGCTCAGATAATATTATTCCTTCATCTTTCCTGTTTTGATGGCTGGTTGTATTGGCAAAAGCCCTGCATCACTGGGAACTTAGTAAAGTTTAGGGTTCTACAGTTCTAATGACCTCCCTTTGGGGCCCAAATAAACAATACTATAAAAATCAACTATATGTTGATACTCTATATGTTTTTTTCTAAAAGTCCCTGCACAGAAGTCTTATTTTTCTCCCTTGAAAATATTTTAAACTAAGATCCCAAGTTTAATTATAGAATTTCTGGAAATCTGAATTTATAGATTCTGATTCATTCTGTGGAAGACCAAGCATATTTCTTTTTTTGTTTCAGTGCAGGGCAGGGGATGAAGGGATGCCTTTGGTGAGAAAGACAAATCTAAACCTTGAGACAGGGGTCTCAACCTGGGCCATGTATTGCAATCACTGAGGAGCTCTGAAAATTCATTGACATTTGGATTTTAACAAAGAGATTTTGATTTAGCTGGTCTCGAGATGTGGCCTGGTCAATGGAATTGTTTTGTCTTCCAGGTGATTCTAATGTGAAGACCACGGCTGTAAATCAGTTGTTCAGTCGCTAAGTTGTGTCTGACTCTTTGCAACCCCATGGACTGCAGCACGCCAGGCTTCCCTGTCCTTCACCATCTCCTGGAGTTTGCTCAAACTCACGTCCGCTGACTGGGTGATGCCATCCAACCATCTCATTCTCTGTCACCCCCTTCCCCTCCTGCCTTCAATCTTTCCCAGCATCAGGGTCTTTTCCAATGAGTCTGTTCTCGCATTAGGCGACCAAAGTTTTGGAACTTGAGCTTCAGCATCAGTCTATCCAGTGAATATTCGGGGTTGATTTCCTTTAGGATTGACTGGTTCCATCTCCTTGTTTTAGACTTTAGAGTTTCCCTCTTAAATGATTTAAAGGATAGAAAAATCAATGCTACCAATGCCATATGGATACTCACTATACTCCTGCAACTACTGTGAGACCTTGAATGAATGACTTGATCTCTGAGTTTCCTTAGTTTTCTCCTCCATAAAATTTGGATAAAAAGAGTGCCTAACCCACAGATTTGAGGGGGAGGGCTGAATGTGATAGGTGGGTAAAATGTGGCTGGCAGAGGGTAGGCAGTTAATCAACGTTGGCTTCATTGTTACTGTGACTATTGGTTTTCAAAATCTTTGGTAGTAGGTGATAGAAACTCTTTTTAATCATGTATGGATGTGAGAGTTGGACTGTGAAGAAGGCTGAGTGCCGAAGAGTTGATGCTTTTGAACTATGGTGTTGGAGAAGACTCTTGAGAGTCCCTTGGACCGCAAGGAGATCCAACCAGTCCATGCTGAAGGAGATCAGCCCTGGGATTTCTTTGGAAGGAATGATGCTAAAGCTGAAACTCCAGTACTTTGGCCACCTCATGCAAAGAGTTGACTCATTGGAAGAGACTTTGATGCTGGGAGGGATTGGGGGCAGGAGGAGAAGGGGACGACAGAGGATGAGATGGTTGGATGGCATCACTGACTCAATGGACGTGAGTCTGAGTGAACTCCAGGAGTTGGTGATGGACAGGGAGGCCTGGTGTGCTGCAATTCATGGGGTCTCAAAGAGTCGGACATGACTGAGCGACTGAACTGAACTGAACTGAATATTTACTGATTCATGTAACAAAACCTAGGAAAATTCAGGAGTGGCTTTGGTCTCAGGACAACAGAGTCCAAGGACTCACATCAGTTCTCTCTTGTTTCTGCTTCTCCCCTTCATGTCTGTTTCAGGCTCTGGAACAGCTTCTCTACTGGAAGAAGGTATTGCTTCAGGCTGATCTGGCACCTTGTCTATGACCAGAAAGGAAAAGAGCTCCTTTGATCACTAGTTTCAGTTGGGAAAAAAAGCCCAAGAAAAGACTCTGATTGGCCAAATCTTTGTCACACGCTCATGATGGCAGGCTGGATTATTGAGGCCAGGGAGGTGGCACTATAACCAGGGCTGGGGTGGGGGTGTAAGGTGCTGAGCAGACAAAAACAACAGCCACAGCAAAGACAAAAAGTCAGTTTAATGACAATGACTGGATAAATACTTATTAAGCATCTATTATGGGCCAGACATGGTTCTAGATACTTTATTGTTGTTCAGTCCCTAAGTTGTGCCCGACTCTGAGACCCCATGGATTTACACCATTTCCCTGTCCTTCACTATCTCCAGAGTTTGCTCAAACTCATGTCTACTGATGCCATCTCATCCTCTGTTGCCCTCTTCTCCTCCTGCCCTCAATAAGATGAGAAATAGACATCACATTTATTTTTTTTATGTTTTTTTAAAAAATTTTATTTTATTTTTAAACTTTACAATATTGTATTAGTTTTTCCAAATATCGAAATGAATCTGCCACAGGTATACCTGTGTTCCCCATCCTGAACCCTCCTCCCTCCTCCCTCCCCATACCCTCCCTCTGGGTCGTCCCAGTGTACCAGCCCCAAGCATCCAGTATCGTGCATCGAACCTGGACTGGCGACTCATTTCATACATGATATTATACATGTTTCAATGCCATTCTCCCAAATCTCCCCACCCTCTCCCTCTCCCACAGAGTCCATAAGACTGATCTATACATCAGTGTCTCTTTTGCTGTCTCGTACACAGGGTTATTGTTACCGTCTTTCTAAATTCCATATATATGAGTTAGTATACTGGATTGGTGTTTTTCTTTCTGGCTTACTTCACTCTGTATAATAGGTTCCAGTTTCATCCATCTCATTAGAACTGATTCAAATGTATTCTTTTTAATGGCTGAGTAATACTCCACCAATGTTCATTGCAGCACTGTTGATAATAGCCAGGACATGGAAGCAACCTAGGTGCCCATCAGTAGACATCACATTTAAAAAATATTGAGACATAGTTTGCTGTTGTTTAGTTGATAAGTATGTCTGACTCTTTGTGACCCCATGGACTGTGGTCTTCCAGGCTCCTCTGTCTATGGGATTTCCTAGGCAAGAATACTGGAGTGGGTTGTCATTTCCTACTCTAGGGGATCTTCCCAAACCAGGGATCAAACCCATATCTTCTGCATTGGCAGGTGGGTTCTTTACTGTTGAGCTGCCAGGGAAGACTGAGGTATAGTTTACATATAGAAAAATTCACTCTTTTTTATTGAAATATAATTCACATACAGTAAAACTCAACTTTTAAAAGATATATAACATTTCATGTTTTTTGGTCCTATTATATGGTAGTAAGTTTTGAAATCAGAAAGCATTGGTCCTATGACTTTTTTCTTTTGTGAATTTTTACAAACATATGTATCGCCACCTCAATCCAGGTGATTTTAACCCCCGCTCCCCCAAAAAAATCATCTCCGGTGTCTCTGTAGTCAGCCCTCCTTCTAGCCACTGCCTCTGGCAACCACTGATCTGTTTCCTGTCTCCATAGTTTTGTCTCGTCGAGAACGTCATTTTAATGGAATTGTGGCCTTCTTTCACTTAGCATATTAGATTCATAAAGCTGTTATATGTGTCAATAGTTCATTCCTTTTCATTATTGAGTTCATTGTATACATAGCACAGTTTATCCATTCACCAGCTGCAGGATGTTTACATTGTTTCCAAGTTTGAATGACTATGAAAAAGTTGCCAGAATATTTACACACAGGATTTTGTGTAAACATACATTTTTATTTCATTTGCTAAATCCTAGGAGTGGGGTTGCTGAATCATATGGTAAATAAATGCTGAAATCTACAAGAAACTTCCAGAATACTTTCCAAAGTGTCTGTACCATTTTGCATTCCCACTTGATGTACAGTGCTCTATCTAGTTGCTTCACATCCTTGCCAACATGTGGTATTGTCAGTTAAAAAAAAGGCCTCTCTAATAGGTGGGTAGCAGTATATCACGGTGGTTTTAGTTAATGGCTAATGGTGTGGATCTTCTTTGGGGGTTCTAATTTGTCATTCACATATTCTCATTGGTAGAGGGTCTGCTCCTATCTTTTGCCCATGTTTTATTGAATTGCTTGTTTATTATTAAGTGTTTTTTATATATTCTGGATAAGTACAGATATCAGATATGTATTTTGCATACCCCAGTTGGTGACTTGCATTTTCATTCTTTTAGCATTGGCTATTGGAGAGACATTTTAATTTTTGGTCATGTCAAATGTGTCTTTTTTTCTTTCTTGGATTATGCTTTCCAGTTAGTCAGTTCAGTCACTCAGTCGTGTCCAACTCTTTGCAACCCCATGCACTGCAGTCCTCCAGTCTTCCCTGTCCATTATCAACTCCTAGAGCTTGCTCAAACTCATGTCCATTGAGTCAGTGATGCCATCCAACCATCTTACCCTCTGTCGTTCCCTTCTCCTCCTGCCTTCAATCTTTCCCAGCATCAGGGTCTTTTCCAATGAGTCAGTTCTTTTATGCTTTTGGTATCATATAAAATATCTTTGCTTAACTCAAGACTATTGAGATTTTCTGCCATATTTTCCTTCAGATGTTTTAGGTTTTATATTTAAGTCTATGATCTTCTATTTAATTCCATGATCCATTTTGAGTGAATTATTGCAGATAATGCAGCATCAGGATCAAGGTTCCTTATTTTGCATATAAATGTGCAATAATTACTTCAGTACCACTGAATTGCTCTTGCACCTTTATGAAAAACAATTTAACCATATTTAGGGTTAAATAGGGAACCATCTGGGTTCCCTATTCGGTTCTATTGAACTATGTGTTTATTTTATAAATAATACCACACCCTCTTGAATTATTGTAGCTTTATAGTAAGTCTTGAAATCAGATAATATGAAGTCTCCAATGTTGTTCATCCTTTTAAGAGTTGTTTTTGCTATTCTTATGCTTTTCTATATAAATTGTAGAATCAGGTGTTCATTTATACCAAAAAATATCCAACTGGGAGTTTGATTGAAATTGCACTGAATTTATACCTGGGAAGAATTGGCAACTTAACAGTGAGTCTCTCAGCCCATGAACGAAGTGTATATTTCTATTTTTTCAGGTTATCATTGATTTCTTTCATTAGTGTTTGTAGTTTTAAGCATATAGATTTTGTACATATTTTTTCTGTTTCATGTCTTTTAATGTTCTTGTAAATATTCATATAAGTTTTGAAATTGGAACATGCAAGTCATCTAGCACAGTTCTTTTTCAAAATTACTTGGAGACTCTAGGTCCTTTGCTTTTATATACCTATTTTAGTAACATCTTTTGGGAAACAGCCCCCAGGATTTTGATAGGAATGACGTTGAGTCTATAGACCAATTTGGAGAGAACTGCCATCTTAATCACATTGGGTTTTCTGATACTTGGACATGGAATTTCTTTGTTTCTTTCATTTTTTAAAGAGAAACCAGTGTTATTTTATTTTATTTTATGTATGTTCTGGGTCTTCGTTGATGTGCACAGGCTTTCTCTAGTTGTTCTGAGAGAGGGCTACTCTTCCTTGAAGCGCTCAGGTTTTTCATCGCGGGGGCTTTTCTTGTTGTTCAGCACGAGCTCTAGGCTCATGGGCTTCAGTAGTTGCAGCTCATGGGGTCCAGACCGTGGGCTCCATAGTTGTGGCACCTGGATTTAGTTTCTCCTTGGCCCGTGGAATCTTCCTGACCAGGGGTTGAACCCATGTCCCATGCACTGGCAGGAGGATTCTTGTCCACTGTGCCACCAAGGGAGTCCTTTAATTCTTGATATTGATAATTTATGTCTACTCTCTTTTTTTCTTCTTGATCAGTATGGCTGCTGCTGCTGCTACTGCTAAGTCGCTTCATGGCTGCTGCTGCTGCTGCTGCTGCTAAGTCGCTTCAGTAGTGTCCGACTCTGTGCGACCCCATAGATGGCAGCCCACCAGGCTCCCCCATCCCTGGGATTCTCCAGGCAAGAACACCGGAGTGGGTTGCCATTTCCTTCTCCAATGCATGAAAGTGAAAAGTGAAAGTGAAGTCGCCCAGTTGTGTCCGACTCTTCGCTACCCCATGGACTGCAGCCCACCAGGCTCCTCCACCCATGGGATTTTCCAGGCAAGAGTACCGCTTCATGGCTAGGGTTTATTAAATTTACTGATTTTTTAGAAGAATCAACTTTTGGTTCCACTGATTCTTCCCTACTGCTTTTCTGTTTTCAGTTTTAATGTTCTGCATCATCTTTGTTATTTCCTTCTTTCTGCTTGTATTCGGTCTAATTTATTTTCCTTTTTTTTCCCCCCCTCGTTTCTTAAGGTGCAAACTTAGGCCATGATTTGAAACTTTTCTTATTTTCTGACATAAGTATTTAATGGTATAGTGCATGCGTGCTTAGTTGCTCAGTAGTATCTGACTCTTTGCTCCTCTTTCCATGGAATTTTCCAGGTAAGGATACTGGAATGGGTTGTGATTTCCTACTCTAGGGGATCTTCCTGACCTAGGACTTGAACCTGCATCTCCTGCAGTGGTAGGTGGATTCAGTACCATTGTGTGCCACCTGGGAAGCCCATTTAATGGTATAGATTTCCCTCTAAAGATTATCATCTATGTTTCACACATTTTAATGTGATTGCACCCCTTCTACTGTCTCATTGCTGCTTCTCCTTTGTCTTTGGATGTGGGGTATCTTTTTTTTTCTGTGGGTTCCAACATCATCTTGTCAATAGTTGTTCAGCAGCTAGTTGGGATTTTGGTATTCTTGCAGGAGAAGATGAGCACACGTCCATCTAATCTCCCATGTACAACTATACTTACTTGATCAGTCCCTCTTTATGTAGCTATTGCCACTCAACCTCTTTCCACTCACGATGCCCTCCTCACCCTCCTCGGCTCTCCATGCCTTATTTAGACTCTGGCTGCTCTGGCCAGACCACTCTTCTGAGTGGACACTCTTTTCTCCTTGCCTAGATTCCCACATCCAGGCCAGGCTGCTATTCCTGTGGACACTTCTCCTCCCTACTCAGTCTCCAACTTGGAGCCACTGAGCCCCACTCCTCTGCCCATCCCCTAGGCTTCAGATTGACTATATTACTTGTAGCCAAAGATGGAGAAGATCTTTACAGTCAGCAAAAACAAGACCTGGAGCTGACTGTGGCTCAGATCATGAGCTTCTTATTGCCAAATTCAGACTTAAATTGAAGAAAGTAGGGAAAACCACTGGGCAATTCAGGTGTGACCTGAATCAAATCCCTTATGATTCTACCTTGGAAGTGACAAATAGATTCAAGGGATTCTATCTGATAGATTTAGCAACTGAACAGCAACAACAACATACATTTTGATGTGTCAGCTTTTTAAAAAAAATTAAGTTCAATATATTTCCCAATTTCCATTATACATTTTTTTTTTGATCCCTGGGTTATTTAGAATGGTGCTGTTTAATTTCCAAGTATTTGGAGAAATTTCAGATGTGTTTATGTTATGGATTTCTAACTAAATTCCACCATACTGAAAGAATGTACTTCATATCATTTCAACTTGATAAAGTTAGTTTTATGGTCCAGAATATATTGTTAAATGATCCATGTGAACTTGAAAAATATGTGTATTCTGTTGTTGAATAGAATATTGTGTGTCAATTAGGGCAACTTGGTTGATAGTTTTATATATCTTTACTGATTTTCTACTTGTTCTATCAATTGTTTTGTTATTGTTGTTTAGTTGCTGAGTTATGTCCAACTCTTTGTGACCCCATGGACTGTAGCCCTCCAGGCTCCTCTGCCCAGGGGATTTCCCAGGCAAGAATACTGGAGTGGGTTGTCATTTCCTTCTCCAGGAGATCTTCCTGACCTAAGGATCGAACCCCCATCTCCTGCATTGGCAGGCAGATTCTTTACCACTGGGCCACCAGGGAAGCCCTTTGTTCTATCAGTTACTGGGAGAAAAACTAAAGCCTCCAGATGAACTTGTGGATTTGTCTATTTCTCCTTTCAGTTTGATCGGTGTTGCCTCATGTGTTTTGAAGCTGTTCTGTTAATCACATATACATAAATAGATAGACAATGGGAATTTGCTGTATGTCTCAGGAAACTCAAACAGGGGCTCTTCATGAAACTAGTGGGGTGGGATGGGGAAGGAGATGGGAGAGAGGTTCAAAAGGGAGGGGATATATGTATACTTATGGCTGATTCATGTTGAGGTTTGACAGAAAACAACAAAATTCTATAAAGCAATTATCCTCCAATTAAAAAATAAATAAATTTTTAAAAAGATAAAAAATATAGTTTGAATAGTGTTTGCATGGTATACATTTTTTCATTTTAGCTTACCTGTGTGTTTATATTTAAAGTGAATTCCTTATAAATAGCATAGAGTAGGGTCTTGCTTTTTTAAATCCAGCCTGTCAATTTCTTTCCCTTAAGGTGTATACTTAGACCATTTACATTTAATATAATTATTGATGTGGTTGGATTAAAATAGAACTTGCTGTTTTATACTTGGTATTGTGCCTTCTTTCCATCACATTCAAATCTTCTGCAAATTCTCAGAATGGTCTCTGCTGAGCTGTAGCGAACAAAAAAAGGCCTGTTCCATTCTGGACAGTGGGGTCTTCAGCAGAGGCCAGCTGTATCCCACTCACTACACTGTTATCTGGGCCCCAAAAGCAACAGAAGCAGCAATATGGCAGAATTACAAGGTGGCAGGTTCAACTGTCCTTGGGGAGTATTATCTCAAAGTGGTAGATGTAATTGTTACAGCTCTAGAGTACAGATGAGAAAACTGAAGCTTAGAAAGACTTACAAGTGACCTGACCAAGACTGTGCAGTGGCAAAGGGCCAAGATTTGAGCCCAGGTTTATCTGAATCCAGAGTTTAAAATCTTAATCATTATGTGGGGAGGTTGTACATAAATAATTTGAAGGCGTGCAGTATTGATCTCAATTAATTGATGACAATGAATTGTTATCAATATATAGATTGAAGGATGTACTTAAAATTTTATCCTTGTGAGTGTCTATCCCTTCAAGGTGAGACAGTAAAAATTTGATATTATTTTGTTTGCCTTCTTTAGACATCTAGCAATTAATGGGAGACAAACGCAGTAGAGCTGAATGCTATCAACCTGTACCGATGAATCAGCCAAGGGACATGCCTGCTAATTGGCCCATTTCTTAGGTTTGTATTGAAGCAGGATACAGATGAGCGCTTCAGTGGAGAAAGAAATCTATAAATGAAGATAGCTAGTGGTAAAGCAGAGTGATTTTGACATTTGCTAACTGGATAAGTACACCAACTCCACCAGCTCATCACTGTGTTCTTGTTCTACCCCGTGAAATCCCCTTTTAGCCAATTCTTGGTCAAATAATGAACCCCTTGCAGAAATAATTTATGGGGAAGTACGTCCGTTGCTACCTCCCTAACTCAGAAAAATCAGGCTTTTCTTTTCTGTTCTATGCTGTTTCCTGTCATGCATAATATAGCAAATTAATTAGTGAATCTGGCGGCATTTTGCTAATACAATTTCTCTCTCTTGCTTGAGGTGAATTATGTTCATGCTTCAGTCACTTGAATATTACTCTTCCATGTTTGACGGAATTATGTTATCAGGTGATGATTATATTGCACACTATCTGATTCTAATTAAACCAGAAAATAGCGACATTGTAAAAGAGGAGAATGTTTCGCAGTCTGCACTCTCCACCCCCTTTCTGCTGCATCACATTTTAAAGCTCTCTGGGCTGCGCTCCGGCTGTTTGCTGCTGCTTTCACCGTCTTTCCCTTCTCCAGACACGACGCCTTTCTTCGGCCTGCTTCATCTCATATGTAATTTGTGTAAATTGAGTCTTGGAAAGACATACTGTTTACACTTGCCTTTTTTATCGGAAGCACGATGCACAGTAGCGACTGTGATTATTTCAGATGATATCAAAGAAGCAAATGTGTTGTTTTGTCAAAACCATCCACATAACTTGAAAAAAAAGATTCCTTGTTTGAGAGAAGAGAAACTAAAATTTTAGAGGGAGAGAACTGGATTGTCAAGATGGATGAGGGAGATGATATAACGTAGGAGTTAAGGTCACAGGCTTTGAGAACTGGGTTTGAATTCTGGTTCTGCCTTCAATTGACATTCAGTTCAGTTCAGTTCAGTCGCTTAGTCATGGCCGACTCTTTGTGACCCCATGAATCGCAGCACGCCAGGCCTCCCTGTCCATCACTAACTCCCGAAGTTCACTCAGACTCACGTCCATCGAGTCAGTGATGCCATCTAGCCATCTCATCCTCTGTCGTCCCCTTCTCCTCCTGCCCCCAATCCCTCCCAGCATCAGAGTCTTTTCCAATGAGTCAGCTCTTCGCATGAGGTGGCCAAAGTATTGGAGTTTCAGCTTTAGCATCATTCTTTGTTGACATTACTTCCTTCTTTTTAGCATAATAATAAGTGCTCAGTGAAACTGAGGTCCAGAGAGGTTCACTGGATTGCCAAAGGTCTAATGATGAAGTGAAAAAGGCAGTGCTGGGACTCCCACTTCTTCTTTTGCACCAGATGGGACTCTGCACCCTGATTCCACCAGGATGGAGAGTGAAGGAGGGTACCTGGAGACTCCAATTAGAGTAAGTCACTGGATGCCAGTCTCTTTTCTCATGAATATAAAGATGTCCCTTTGAGTTAGACTGTATTCACCCTCCATGAACCTTGGAGACATTGACGGCGAGGAGAGGTTTCTAAAGCCTTAGACAACTCCAAGGTGAAATAGGCACCACGCTGCAAATGAAAGGCACTTTAACGGTTGATGGGAAAAGATATATAGCGCACTGCTCTCAACTTAGAAAGCCTGAGTGCAAGGTACAGTGCGGCGTGGTCCACAGGCTTTGGTCTTTTGTCCTGTTCGACAGGTGGTGAAGCAGGGAGAGTTCACTGCTGAATGGGACTTATTCCTGGTGGGATAATGCTCCTCGGACCACCGGTCTGCTCATTTTCCAGACTGTTTCTTTTGGAGAAACAGACTCATACTTTGCAGTAACAAATTGTGTAATTCAGGTTGAGCCTGGCTGGTTTTCCCACTGATTTTTATCCTCTTCGGTGAAGGCCGCTTGGCCTCAACTGCCTCATTAGACTTTATTCCTGGGCTATATGCATCGCTGAAAGCTTGACTTTGCCCAGTGGGGAAGATGGACTTCTCAGTAACTTCTGGGCTGGTGGAAGAAAACAGCTGTTCCTTAGGCTGCTTGTAAGACCCAGCAAGTGGAAGTGAAGCTCTTTTTCTTTGCAGATTCTACTGTGGGAGGAGGCAAGGCCAAGCAGGAAGCAGGGATAATTAAAATATATTTTAAAACACCTATTATATTGCAAGTCATATTCTGAGAGACAGCCAACAGAACTGGCAGAAGTCTCTGTTCTGGGGATATCAGAAATAGGAATTTAATATGATGTCATAGAAAGAGCACTAGGGTTTGGGTCCCAGTCTTTTTTTTTTTTAAACTAGTTTATATTCTAGTGGGAAGAAATAAGTGTTCAACCAAACAAAAAGGAAAATGTACAGTCTATTGGAAGGTCATCAGTTCCATGGAGAAGATTAAGCAAGGCAGTGAGATAGAGAAAGCAGGGATGGAGTGAAGGAGGTTACAATTTAATTTTTAAAAATTTAAAATATAGTTGACAAAATTGTAAAATATTTGAAATTTACAACATGATTTGATGTATGTATACTTTGTGAAAGGATTCCCCCACTGAGTTAATTAACACCATCCATCACCTCACATATTAATCCCCTCCCTTTTAAAAAATGAAAGCCTTTAAGTCCTACTCTTAGCAAATTTCAATTATGTAATACAGTGTTGTCAACTACAGTCACCCTATTTCACTGGATTCTCAGACTTTATAACCAAAAGCTTGTACCCTTTTACTAACCTCTCCTTATTTTCCCCCTCTGCTTTCTGTTTCTATGAGTTTGACTTATTTGTTTAGATTCCACATATAAGTGAAACCATGCAGTATTTCCTTTCTCTGTCTGGCTTTTTTCACTTAGCATAATGCCTTTCAGATTCATTCATATTGCTGCAAATGGCCATGTTTCCTTCTTTTTAGAAACTGAATAATACTTCACTGTACGTATACGCCATTTTTTCTTTATCCACTCATCCATCAACAACTACCTGGGTTGTTGCTATACCTTGGCTGTTGTGAATAATGCTGCAGTGAACATGGAAATACAGATATGTCTTCAAGATAATGGTTTCATTAGGAGATTGGGATTGACATACACACACTACTGTATATAAAATACATAACTAATAAGGACCTACTGTATAGCACAGGTAATTCTACTCAGTACTCTGTAGTGGCCCAATGGGAAAAGAATCTAAAAAAGAGTGGAGGTATATAAATATATATGTATATATATATCACATATGTGTGTGTGTGTGTGTGTCCCTGGAGGAGGAAATGGCAACCTGCTCCAGTATTCTTGCCAGGAGAATGCCATGGACAGAGGAGCCTGGAGGGTTACAGTCCACAGGGTTGCAAAGAGTTGGACATGACTGAAGTGTTGTAGCATGCATTTAGCATATATATATACACACACACACACACACACACACATATATAACTTATTCATTTTGCTGTACACCTGAAACTAACACAGCATTGTGAATCAACTATACTCCAATAAGCATTTTTAAGAAGATAATAGTTTCATTTCCTTTGGATATATATACCCAGAAGTGGGAATTCTGGATCATACGGTAATTCCATTTTAAATAACTTGAGGAAATGAGGTTTTAATTTTAAACAAGGAGTCAGGGAAAGTCCTGGAGAAGGGAACTTTTGAGCAAAGTCTAGAAGAGGCAAGACAGTAAGCCCCGTGGATATTTGTGGGAAGAACATTCCAGGGAACAAAACCAGCAAATGCAAATTTCTCAAAGTGGATGTGTGCCTGGTGTGTTTAAGGAAGAGCAAGGAGGGCAGTGAGTCTCAACCAGAGTGAGTGAAAGGGAGAGTGATAGGAGAGGAGGTCATTTGAAACAATTGTAGTTGCTTTATATGATGACTGTTGGAATGAGGGAGATATTCAACTAGCAACGACTCACTAGGTATAGGCATCAGATTAGGTGTTCTGCTGGACCCAAGGATAGGAGGATGAGCCTGCTCTCAAGGACTGGGGAGTCTAGTTCACGATTTAATGTTAAGTCA
This sequence comes from Bos grunniens, assembly GCF_055505025.1. Classification (NCBI taxonomy): domain Eukaryota; kingdom Metazoa; phylum Chordata; class Mammalia; order Artiodactyla; family Bovidae; genus Bos; species Bos grunniens. Next base: position 26,605,826 of record NC_141189.1, read on the forward strand.
CATGGAAAGTTAGAGGACAGTGAAACCCAGGTGGGCTACCTATGGATTTCTGAAAGGGGAGAGAACATTTCAGAGTACTGAATGAAATTCTGGATACAGACTACCTGAATATGAATCGTAGCCTCATCACTTATTAGCTGGGTGATCTTGGGAATGCCCCTTCATTCTCTGAGGTTCAGTTTTCACTTTTAGAAAATGAAGTTCACAATGAAATCTACATTGCAAGATTATATAAGTACTTAAGGTGGCACATGTTATATGTGCCAACATATAACATGCTTGGCAAATGCTACATACCGAGCAGGCCCTTAGTAAATATTAGCTGACATTATTATTGTTATTTGGAGTGTTTAGAGAAAGGTTTTTCAAGGCTTGTAACTGTGGAGTTAGTAAGTTTCTAGGGGGAGGATGGCCCTCACTGTAAGAGAAAATGTGATAAATGTGTCAGTGTGGAGATGTCCCAATGGCAATGAGGACAAAAGGCCATAGATGATTACCTGTAGTAGTTAGCAATAAAAATGACAACTTACTGGGAATACCCGGCCGGTCTAGCAGTCGGGGCTCCACACTTCCACTGCAGGGGGCACAGATTCGATTCCTGGTTGGGGAACAAAGATCATGCATGCTGCCTAGCAACAAAAACAAATGAAAAGCTTATTGAGCATTTGCACCTAGTATCTCATTTAAGACACACTGTGGTACTATGAGATAGATTCTTGTATTATCCTCATTTTGCTGCTAAGTGAAAACAGAGAAGTGAATTGATTTGCTGAAGATCACATAGCTTGTAAGAGGCAGATCTCAGACTCAGGGAACTGCCACCATAGAGCCTACTGCCAATTAACTTCTCTTAGATGGTGTTTGTAGGGCTTGGATGAGACTGAGATAGATTTCTGCCCATAGGGGTATCATAATGAAGAGAAGTTCAGTGGGTCAGAAATAAAGAGGTGATGATTATGCCTTTATGAACAGCATATTGAGCTGCAATCATTTATGCTCTTATGATCTTTTAGAAACAGAGACTGAGTTCTGGCTTTAGAAGGGGGCCAGAAAAATGGAATGTTTAAACAATACATCTAATTCCATTTTCTTCCCTTCATGCCTAGGTGACAGCAAGGGCCTTCCCACACGAAAAGGATGGATTTTCTTTGATTAAAAGCTATTTCTTTTTTAACTTGAGGACAAGAAATTTCTTAAGGGCTTCAGTTGTAACATGGAATTTGTTGGGCAACTGGGCTGATCCTAAGAACACCCCCACAGGGAGGAAAAGCCACTTGAGTTCTTGGAGTGAGTTTGTGAGTATGTGGTCTGAGCAGATGTCCTCAGCCAGGCTTGAATTTCCAGAGCCCAGGGGTTAGAGCAACCTGACATTAACTTTAAGGTGGATTTTAGTGTCTTACATTCCATTCTTTTCACTAATACTTTTCATATATGGAGTATCTTCTAAGAACTTTTTTCATGATATTTTGAATTCTTACCTCTTCAATGATTGAATTCATTGAGTAGCTCCTGGGTGGTAGGCGCTGTCCTTGGTATGAAGATGGAAACCAAGATAAGGTTTCTGTATTTCAGAAACTTTATATTTCAGAGAACGTCATGGTAGCAGGTGTGTTTTAAAGTGTTTGCTCTATATTTCAATGAATTTTTTAAAGTGATAAATACCAGTAATAGGTTTTAAATAAAATAGGTTCAAATTTGTCATCATACTGTTATTCAAAACATTTAGCTCAGTGGATCAACATTTCCTTCAATGGTTCTGGGATAATGAAATAAGTTGGTTAATATGTTACATAGGCATGAGAAAAAATCTTGTGTTTTTTTTTTTCCTGAAGATAGGAGATTTTAAATTCACAACTAGAATATCCTGGACCAAATTCTAGTGGAAATCTTGGGAAAGATGAAAGGAATTTACCAATGTCTGTCTGTATGATCTTGGGTAGCTCTCTGTGCCTCAGTTTCTTCATTTGGAAATGATGGAGTTGCTCTGGATATTTTTAATAAATTCCCTTTCAGCTCTAAAATTCTATGACTTTAGTCTAGAACTGAAATTACTCTGACAAGGAATTTTAATAGGAATTTAAAAATTTTAATTTTAATGCCTAATTGCTAACCAAGGAAATATTTTCTATGAATATACTCATACACCAATAGTATTTTGGTATTTCATCTTTGTTAAGTAAAAAATGGCTTGTGTTGTTTGTGTTTTATTCCTTTAATTAACTGAAGTGGTTGGCAACTTTTTATGTATATTAAATTTGAATGGTTACGCTTCTTCTTTAGAAAGTCCTATGATTTTGTGATCCAGATAAGAAATTGTAAAGTTACCTTGCCATCAACTAACTGGCTGATTTATTAAAGGCCTTATTATTATTATTTTTCAGTGAGATAGAGTCCACTGTTAAGAAAGAAGGAGGAAAGGGAAAGACTTAACTTTTCTAAAATAACTCGAACTTGTCAAAAAGAAAAACATAATGCAAGTAAAACTGGCAAAATGAATGGAAACTGAAGCAATCTAGACATAAGACAAAGCTGAAGCTATTTGTGATTCCCATACCAAGATGTCAGACTTTATTTTTTTAGGCTCCAAAATCACTGCAGATGGTGATTGCAGCCATGAAATTAAAAGACACTTACTCCTTGGAAGGAAAGTTACGACCAACCTAGATAGCATATTCAAAAGCAGAGACATTACTTTGCCAACAAAGGTCCATCTAGTCAAGGCTATGGTTTTTCCAGTGGTCATGTATAGATGTGAGAGTTGGACTGTGAAGAAAGCTGAGCACTGAAGAATTGATGCTTTTGAACTGTGGTGTTGGAGAAGACTCTTGAGAGTCCCTTGGACTGCAAGGAGATCTAACCAGTCCATTCTAAAGGAGATCAGCCCTGGGTGTTCTTTGGAAGGAATGATGCTAAAGCTGAAACTCCAGTACTTTGGCCACCTCATGTGAAGAGTTGACTCATTGGAAAAGACTCTGATGCTGGGAGGGATTGGGGGCAGGAGGAGAAGGGGACGACAGAGGTTGGATGGCATCACCAACTCGATGGACCTGGGTTTGAGTGAACTTCGGGAGTTGGTGATGGACAGGGAGGCCTGGTGTGCTGCGATTCATGGGGTCGCAAAGAGTCGGACACAACTGAGCAACTGAACTGAACTGATACCAGGATGACTATTTGATCAAGAATCTGAATTGAAATTCACCAATGTCATCAACTGTAATCATTTTCTTTTCAAAATTTTAATGCTCTTGAGAATGAGTATACTCTTGAGAATGAGTATGTAAATGAAAATATCTTTTTTGGGGATAAATTATTCCTTTATTGAAAAAGTTAGTGACCTCATTTATTTTAGACATTATTAGACATCTTGCCTGGAGAATCCCAGGGACACGGGAGCCTTGCGGGGGGCTGCCGTCTATGGGGTCGCAGAGAGTCATACATGACTGAAGTGACTTAGCAGCAGCAGCAGCAGCAGACATATATTAGACATTAGACATTATTAGACATTATCACATCATGTCCATGTTGACATTGGTTGATTGAAAATTCTTTTCTTGGTTGCTGGTTGTTTAGTACACTGTTGTTTATCAAACTCATAATGACTTTTTCCCAAATTCACACAGTTGTTATTACATTATTTATGCTGTTAGTAACAACAAATTTCTCTTTATCCTGGGTTAGAAATACTAGAAGTGAAATTACTCCAAAGAGTAATTTTGACTTTCAGGGCTGCTGGGACTCCTAAGTTTGAATCCAGATCTTGCATGTGACTGCTTGTGTGAACTTCAGAGAACTACTTAGTCTGATCCTCAGTTTCACCATCTGTATGTTGAGAATTATAATAAAATGCAACTCAGACGTTGTTGAGAGAATTAGCTGAAATAATGCATATAAAGTACTTAGATTATTGCCTAGAAATATATTAATTAATAAGTGTTATATGTTATTGTCTCACTAGAAAAACAATAAATTCCCCTGCATTGGAAAGCTGTTTCACAACAAACATAATGATGATAATGATAAAATGATAAGTCATTCTGTTTACTGTAATCAGTAGTATTGTTCTAGTCATGGTGAAGTCGCTCAGTCGTGTCTGACTCTTTGCGACCCTGTGGACTGTAGCCTACCAGGCGTCTCCATCCATGGGATTCTCCAGGCAAGAATACTGGAGTGGGTTAACATTTCCTTCTCCAGGGGTTCTTCCCGACCAAGAGATTGAACCTAGGTCTTCCGCATTGGAGACAGACACTTTAACCTCTGAGCCACCGGGGAAGCCAGTATTGTTCTAGTGATACTCAAATTTTAGCATGCATCAAAATTAGTTCAAGGGCTTGTTAACACAGAGATTACTGGGCTCCATCCCCAGAGTAGTTGTCTAGGGAAGGACCTGAGGATTGCCTTTTTCACATTTCTGGGTGCTTTTGAGCCTCATAGTCCAGGGACCACACGTAGAGAACCACTATTCCAATCATCTTACCAGCATCCAACATCATCTCATTTGGTCCTTATCACAAGTTCTTGTGACTGTGACTGATTTCTCCAAAAGGAAAAAGCTCTGCCCCTGCCCTCCAAATCCCGCACTCCCAGTCCCTAGCAACCACCGTTTTAATTTCTGATTCCATGAGTTTGACTAGTTTAGATGCCTCATGTGAGTTGAATTGTGCAGTATTTGTTCTTTTTAAATTAATCTCTTTTAATTGGAGGATAATTACTTTACAATATTGTGATGACTTTTGCCATGTATCCGCACGAATCAGCCATGGGACGCACATGTGTTCTTTTATGATTGACTTATTTCACTGGGTTTCCCTTGTGGCTCAGCTGGTAAAGAATCTGCCTGCAATGTGGGAGATCTGGGTTTGATCCCTGGGTTGGGGAGATCCCCTGGAGAAGGGAAAGGCTACCCACTCCAGTATTCTGGCCTGGAGAATTCCATGGACTGTATATAGTCCATGGGATCGCAAAGAATCGGTCACAACTGAGTGACTTTCACTTCCACTCAGCACGGTGTCCTCAAGATTCATCCATGTTATAGCACATCATGGGATTTCCTTCTCTTTTGAAGGCTGAATAATATTTCATTGTATGCAGATACTGTGTGCTCACTCAGGCATGTCCGACTCTGCAGCCCCATGGACTGTAGCCCACCAGGGTCCTCTGTCAATGGAATTTTCAAGGCAAGAATACTAGAGTGGGCTGCCACTTCATACTCCAGGGAACCTTCCCAACCCAGGGATTGAAACCATATCTCTTGCATCTCCTGCATTGGAAGGCAGATGCCTTACCACTGGCACCAGTTGGGAAGGTGAGATATATATGCTACATTTTCTTTATCCACTCATCCACTGATGACTGCTTAGGTTGTTTCCGTATCTTGGTTATGGTACTGCAAGGAATATAGGAATGCTAATATCTTTCAAGATACCAATTTCAATTTCTTTTGCCTGAACACCCAGCAGTGGGATTTTTAGGGCCATATTGGTAGTTCTATTTGTAACCATTTTGGGAAATATCCATGCTGTTTTCCATAGTATCTATTACTTTTTTAAACAATTTTTTAATACTTCTTCTCTCTTCTCAAACCCCATCTGCTCCCCATTGTCAGCTGGTGATCATGTTTCTTATTTCATTGGTAAAAATGAATCAACCAGAAGTGAGCTGACACTGACCCACAACCTCGTCTCCCACGTCCTGGCGTTGGCATTCACCAACCTTAACTTCCCACGTGTGCCCATCCTCCTACATCATTATTTTTTCTCATTTCTGAATAATTTTCTTCATTTGTAAACACACTATTCTTTCTTCCATCTTAAAAAACACCCCTTTGAGCCAGGCTACTTAGAGATACTGATTTTAGGGCTTGGTCAGGAAATATACAAGATAGATAAGCCTGGAGCCTCTTGAAGTGGCAGTGAAAAATATTAAAGAAAGAAGGAAGGAAGGCAGGAAGAACTTCATAACGATGGGAGTATAGGGGTAAGATGTAAAAACGATGTGATGAGAATGGCACTTTACCTCTGTGTTCTTCCTCCTCCAAATACATTATCTCCATCTAATATGAGAAAAATATCAGGTGAATACAAATGGAGGGACAGTCTACAATATATCCAACCAATAATAATAATCCTCAAAACTGTCAAGGTCATAAGGAACAGGGGAAGTCTGAGGAACTGCCCAACTGAGGAGCCTAAGGAACGTGACTACTAAGGGTCATGTGGTGTCCTGGATGGGACACTGGAATAGAGATAGGGTATTGGGGGAAAATTGAGGAAATCCAAATACATGGATTTTGTTAATAATAATATATCAAGATTGGTTCACAAATTGTGACAAATACTAAAATACAAATAAAAATACTAAAATCCATGTAAGATACTAATAATAGGGAACTGGGTATGGGGTAACTGTGAACTTATACTATTTTCATAATAATTCTGTAAATTTAAAACTATTCTAAAATGGAAAAAATGTTCATTTTTCTTGACCCCACTTTGTCTACCAGATACCACTTCATTTCTTTTCTTTCCTTTGCACTGAAACTCAAAAGATCTTTATATACTGCCTAGTTTCACTTCTTTCCCTTCCATTAAAAGAATCTTGCTCCAGTTTGCTATAGCACTACACTAAAAATGCTTTTGTGAAGGTCACCAATGACCTTCATGTTGACCTTCATGTTGTTAAAACCAGTGGTTGGTTGACCCAGCAGCCTTACTTGACATAGTTGATCTCACCCTTCTCTCCTGACCTCTAGGTTATATGCTCCCTTGGTTTCCTTTACTCTATTCACTGCACTTTCTCAGAACCCTTGGCTGGTTCCCAAACTCTTACTGTTGGAGTCTAGTGAACTCATCTCATAGTCCTTTTCTGTTCTTCGTATTCTTTGCCTTGATGATCTCACCAAGCCTCATGGTTTTGGGTATCATATTTATAGTGACAACTCTAACTTATTTCTCTAGTTTGGACTTCTCTCCAATAGATGCCTCGAATTCAACATATTCAAAACCAAACTTCTGATCTTTCTCCCTACTCAAATCTGTTCTAGCCTTCCTCATGTTAGTTGATGTCAGCTCCATCCTTGCAAATGATGAGGTCAAATGTCTCTTTCCTTTGCATCCCATGCCCACCCCTGCAGGAAACCCTCTTTGCTCTTCCTTCAGTGTATATCTACAGTTCAGTACATATCTATAGTTCAGCCACTTCTCCACCTCCGTTGCCCTTGGCCACTATCATCTTTCACTTGGATTACTGCAAAAACCTCCTAACTGATTTTCTTGTTTCAAACTTGTTCCTATTCAGTCTATTCCCAACACAGCAGGCAGTGACTGTTCAAATGTGAGATTGTGTCATTTATTTGCTCCGCAACCTCCTCATTTTGACCTCTGTGGGAGCCCAGGTCCTTAGAATCGCCCATGAGGCCTCCCAGGATCTGTCTCTACCATTTTCCTGACTGCATCTCCTGTTACTCTCTCCCCACTCACTCTGCTCCACACACTGTCCTGCTCCCCTCCCGTCTCAGGATCTTTGGGTTGATGGTTCTCTCTGACCGTCACACATCCCTTCGCCTTTTCTCTTCACGTACTCACCTCCTTCCATTCTTTGCTCAGACGTTGCTCTTTCCACATTTTGACCTGCCTCGACTCCAAATTCTTTGCACTCTAGGTCCTCCTCCCCCATTCTACTTTTTCTTTCTTTTGTCATCTAACAGGTCACAGATTTACTTATTTTCTATGTTGGCTTTATCCAACTGCAAAAATGCAAACTCTGTGAAAGAAAAATTGTTTTTTTCTGTGTTCTGCACTGTTGTATCTCACGTGGTACAGCGAAGTTGGGTACATGATAGGTAATCAATAAGTGGTTGGCAAATAGTGGGTCAACTAACTGTGCCCTTTGTGACAATATGGATGAACATAGAGGGCATTATCCTCAGGGAGATAAGTCAGACAGAGAAAAATAAATACCTTATGACCTCCCTTATATGTAGAATCTAAAAATAACAAATTCATAGACAATAGAATTGTGGTTACCAGGGGTTGGGGTGTTGTTGTGGGAATTGAGGAGATGTTGTTTAAGGGTACAAACTTACAACTACGTTTGGATATTTAGTGGATACATAAAGCTGAAACTCCAGTACTTTGGCCACCTCATGCGAAGAGTTGACTCATTGGAAAAGACTCTGATGCTGGGAGGGATTGGGGGCAGGAGGAGAAGGGGACGTCAGAGGATGAGATGGCCGGATGGTATCACTGACTTGATGGACATGAGTCTGAGTGAACTCCGGGAGTTGGTGATGGACAGGGAGGCCTGGCGTGCTGCGATTCATGGGGTCGCAAAGAGTTGGACACGACTGAGCGACTGAACTGAACTGAATGCCTGAAGATCTACTGTAGAGCATAGTCATTATAATCAACAAAATTGCATTATAGACTTCAAAGTTGCTAAGAGAGTAGATCTTAGTTGTTCTCACCACAAAAGGAAATAGCAACTATGTGACATGATATTTCAATATATAAATGTATCAACATGTCTGTACATGTTGTACAGCTTAAACCTACATAATGCATGTGTCAATTATAGCTCAATTTTTAAAATGCTGGAAGGAGGAAAAAGTCAAAAAGAAAAATTATCTCCCCAAGTTTAGGATAAAGCAGGGACAAATGACTTCTTTGTCTTTAAAACAGTGGTTCTTGACCAAGGGAGATCTGATCTTCCTTCCTCCCACCACCCGCACCCCCTGGAACATTCTGCAATGTCTGCAGACATTTTTGGTTGTCACATCTTGGTGGATGCTGCTGGCCTGTAAGGATACTGCTAAACATACTACAATGCACAAATAGTCCCCACAATAAAATTATCCAGCCCCAAATATCAACAGTTCTGAAGCCGAGAAACTTTGCTTTAAACAGCCTGTCTGAGAAATTCCAGGATCACTCAAACATTAATTTCATCCACCACAGCCTTTGCTGACACAAAGGACCTTATTTACTTGATTCGGACAGTGTTTCCTTTCCCAGGGGGCCAGGTCTGAGAGCAGAAGCGAATTTCATTTGCTCCCTCGTAAATCTCTGAAATGGAAAACGGGTCTCAATATTTCCCTCTCTCTCCCAGTCTTTGAAGCCCTCCGAAGTGGGCCATGGCAGTTAGCTCACAACAAATTCCCCAGACACAATTTAAATGTCATTTCAGGGCTGAGACTAGGGCATGAATATTTAAGATGTAAATTGTTTGGGTCGTGCCTAAATCTTTTATGGATTTTATTCGAGGAGAAAAATGAGTCACTACTTTTTGATAAAGTTTGCTTCTCCTCCATATTATTAACAAGCCCAGCCAAGTGAACCAGACTGCATCTGCCAGAGAGAATAGGGCTGCTTGTTTAGGGGACAATATTAGATTGCGTTCCACTCCCAGCATGCTGTATTTATGGTTCAAAACCCAAAGAACAGGTAGGATATTTGTCCTAGGACAGAGCGTCCTGGCTAGCAAAAGCATTTGACATGCCAAATGTGTCTCGGTGGAGGGTGGGGGATGGAAGTGAAATTAAATAATCTAAGCCTAGGTGGAAAATTAGGTACTTTGACAGTTGATCATATAGCAATGTTGAAATTACCAGACTCTAACACAGGAGAGTAATCCTTTTCCCATTCTGCAGTTTGAATCCCAAAGGTTGGGTATATATATCTGTGTATCATAGGCAAAGAAAAAGGCACACAAGAGGGAGGGGGAAAAGGAGAGGGAGAGAGACACACATAGAGAGAAGGAAGGAGAGAGAAATATTTAACACTTTTAAACTCCATGGACTCCAAGTAAGAAAATCTATTTAAATCTTTTTGGAAGAAATTATGCCTCCTACATCTCACTCCCAGCCCCTACCCAGAAATTAATTTTGAATGTTAATATGAAAGCAACCTCTCTCTTCTTTGAATGCTGCTTTTGATTTTGACAGGATATCTAGAAGGCTGCTATTAGACAAATTTTCATTAAGTAATAAGCTAGTTCATGGGTAAAACATAAATTTTTTGTCATCTCATGTGAAAATTGAAAAAAGCCATAATTAGGAAGAAAATCACTAATTGTAAGGCACAAAATTTGTTTGCTAAGAATAGTCATTAAGAGGCAACAAAAGCATTAGCAACTTCAATATTGGAAAACAATTGTTAAAATGCAAGTGGAATTGAGGTATTTGCCCAGACATAATAATGGCTTTACATTTACAGGTCTATAATTGTGGCTTGATTTGAGGTATTGTTGGTACTTTTTAAGGAACAATGTGCAGTGGGCCTAAATACTTGAAGTACCATGGCTTTTGGGTTCCAAATTACAGACTCAAGTTTTAATTTCTAGAGAACATTACCATAGATAGAGTTACTTAACTATACTGTCAGTGCTGTTATTGCTTTAGGATTGTGATGAATTGGGCAAAATCAGGACAAAGAGTAGCGTTTTCTGTAACCCAGACAGTTCATGATACCAGCTTTGCATGTAAAGTGCCCCACGTCTGACATCAGTGTGAAGTTAGCACATCACTGCCTGATATATTTCCCTTCTTAAGAATAACTCTTGTTGTTTTTGCTTTTTGACAAATACACTCTTCAGGGAAAATTGAAGAAATGCAGAAACTTATAATGAAGGGATTGAAAGTTCTTCATAATTCCATCAAAGAGAGATAGCCAGTGTTAACATTTTGGTGTACTCTCTCATCTTTTATTGTATTTGAAACATTTTATTGAATCATAGCAATCATATGATAAAGTATACAAATTATAATGAATTTTTACTTATACAATAAGGTATCCACCGTCTTGATCAAGAAAAACAATGTTTCCAACAACACTCCACACACCCTCAATTCCCTTTTCAATCAATGTTCACCTCTCTGTCTCCCAGGGTACTATTAGTTTGGTCCTTCTTGCAATAGTCCCCATGATTTTGAACTTAATATTTATGGACTCATATGGAGTATCCCTTGTCGGTATCACTTCTTTTATTCAACAGGGTATTCATGAGATTCATCTATCTTGTTACAGCATGTAGCTATACTCTTTGTTGGGCTTCCCCGGAGGCTCAGTGGTAAAGAATCTGCCTGTAATGCAGGAGACATAAAATATGTGGGTTTCATCCCTGGGTCAGGAAGATTCCCTGGAGGAGGGTGTGGCAACTCACTCTAGTATTCTTGCCTGGAGAATCCCATGGACAGAGGATCCTGGTGGGCTACCCTCCATGGAGTCGCAAAGAGTCAGACACAACTGAAGCGACTGGGCATGGATGCATCCATTTCCTTTGTTATTGTTATCCTGCTCTTATATTGTGATTCTGTTGTATCTTACACCACAGTCTATTCATCCATTGATAAACATTTGAGTTGTTTCCAGTTTTTATATTTTATGAATAAAGCCCAAACATTCTTGAAAGTATCTTTTGGTGTATAGGCACTCCTTTCTCTTGGATTCCTCTCCTTTGTGTATGTGTGCCTGTAAGTGTAGACTATATTTTATAAGACATTGAACTCACATCTGTTTCTCTTATTTTCACATCTATTTCTGTATTCTTATTGACCACAGGAGTCCAGTGCCTCCCAGGAAACAGGACTGTCTCAGCAACCCTGACAGGCACAGGCATTGTCTGGGGGCAGCCTGGGGCAAGCAGCATGGAGGTACATGCTGGATAATTCTTTCAGGTCATTAGAAATGTATTCTCTCTCCTCCCTTACCAAGCCCAGCACCTCACCAGGCAGCTTATCCTAGGATTTAGCCCTAGCTACTGGCCTGGCATCCACAAAAGGATCAGAGGGCAGCTCCTGAGGGGGAGCACCTGTTGCCTTCTCAGGTAGAACTTCTGCAGAATCTTCCAGCACAGTGGAGCTCTTACTGGGGAAGAGCGGGACATCTGTGCAAACCCAGAGACTCCAGGGGGTGGTTTGCAGAATCCATGTCCTTCATATCCTGGTTGGTCTCCAACTAGATTTCTCTATCCCAAGTTTCAGGATCCCACTTTTCTCAACCAGGCCCCTAACCTTTGCATAACACACCTACCTTGGCTAAGCACACAAACATCTCTGGAGTTCTGTAAGTTCTAACAAGTAAGTTATCAGCCTGCTATTCAGCTGTGTATGCTCTTCCTTTATAGAAAATAGTCTCTCTGGGTCTCACACTTTGCCATTAATTCTTTGTTAACGGCCTCCAATCTCTCCATAGTCTTCTGTAGGACATCAGTACAATTTGGTAGTAACCAGCCAACTCTGTATTGCTGGCCCTCTAGTTTTAAACCACTTACATCACTCAGTTCAGTTCAGTCACTCAGTCGTGTCTGACTCTTTGCAACCCCATGGACCACAGCATGCCAGGCTTCCCTGTCCATCACCAACTTCCAGAGTCTGCTCAAACCCCTGTCCATTGAGTTGGTGATGCCATTCAACCATCTCATCCTCTATCATCCTTGCTATAGCATTTCCTCTCATGGGGACATCTTCTCAGGTCACTCTTGGTGAAATTTTTAGCAGTTTGGCCACCACCTTGTGACAGAGACTATCCATATTCACCTACCAACCAGGAGACCATCTTCTTCACCTTTCCTTGCAGTGGGTGAGTTAGTCTCAAATCCCCATCTTACTGCCTGTTTTCTCAGTCCATATCTGCCGTCATCTGTGTTAGTTCCAATGGGTTAGTTCTAGTTAATTCCTGCTTTCTGAGAAGTAGATACCAAGACAGGATTAAGGATTTTATTAGGGGACATGCTTGTGAAAGGAAAAAGTGAGGGAGCTAGAGAAGGCTTTGTAGTTCAGTTGCTCTGTCATATCTGACTATTTGTGACCCCCTGGACTGCAGCACTCTAGGCTTCACTGTCCTTCACTATCTCCCAGAGCTTGCTCAAATTCATGTTTATTGAGTTGGTGATGCCATCCAGTGATCTCATTCTCTGTCATCCCCTTCTCCTCCTGCCTTCAATCTTTCCCAGCATTGGAGTCTTTTCCAATGAGTCGGCTCTTCACATCAAGTGGCCAAAGTATTGGAGCTTCAGCTTCAGCATCAGTCCTTTCAGTGAATATTCAGGACTGATTTCCTTTAGGATTGACTGGTTTGATCTCCTTGCTGTCCAAGGGACTCTCAAGAGTCTTCTCCAGCTCCACAGTTCAAAAGCATCAATTCTTTGGCATTCAGCCATCTTTATGGTCCAACCCTCGCATCTGTACTAGGCTACTAAAAAAATCATAGCTTTGACTATATGGACCTTTGTCGGCAAAGTGATGTCTCTGCTTTTTAATACACTGTCTAGGTTTGTCATAACTATTCTTCTAAGGAGCATGCATCTTTCAATTTAATGGCTACAGTCACCATCTGCATTGATTTTGGACCCCAAGAAAATGGAAACTGACACTGTTTCAATATTTTCCCCATCTATTTGCCATGAATTGATAGGACTGGATGCCATGATCTTCATTTTTTGAATGTTGAGTTTTAAGCCAGCTTTTTCACTCTCTTATGTCACCTTCAACAAGGGGCTCTTTAATTACTCTTCAGCTTCTGCCATTAAAGTGGTGTCATCTGCATATCTGAGGCTGCTGATATTTCTCCCAGCAATATTGACTCCAGCTTGTGATTCATCCAGCCTGGCATTTCTCATGATGTACTCTGTATATAAGTTAAGTAAGCAGGGTGACAATATACAGCTTTGATGTACTCCTTTACCAATTTTGAACCAGTCTATTGTTCCATGTTCAGTTCTAACTGTTGGTTCTTTTCCAGCATATAGGTTTCTCAGGAGGCAGATAAGGTGGTCTGGTATTTCCATCTCTTTAAGAATATTCCACATTTGTTGTGATCCACTCAGTCAAAGACATTAGCATAGTCAATGAAACAGGGATAGATTTAAATAGATTTTTTAAAAATTCCATTGCTTTTTCTATGATCCAGCAAGTGTTGGCAATTTAATCTTTGGTTCCTCTGCCTTTTCCAAGTCCAGCTTGTACATCTGGAAGTTCTCGGTTCATGTACTACTGATGTCTAACTTGAAGGATTTTGAGCATAATTTTGCTGGCATGTGAAATGAGTGCAACTGTATGGTAGTTTTAACATCCTTTGGCATTGTGTTTCTTTGGGATTGGAATGAAAACTGATCAACTGATCTTTTCCAGTCCTGTGGCCACTGTTGAATTTTTCAAATTTGCTGGTATAATGAGTGCAGCACTTTAACAGCATCATCTTTTAGGGTTTTAAATAGCTCAGCTGGAATTCCATCACCTCCTCTAGCTTTGTTTGTAGCAATGGTTTCTAAGGCCCACTTGATTTCACACTCCAGGATGTCTGACTCTAGGTGAGTGACCATAGCATCATGGTTATCTGGGTCATTAAGCATTTTTTTGTACAGTTCTTTTGTGTATTCTGGCCACCTTTTCTTAATCTCTTCTGCTTCTGTTAGGTCTTTGCCATTTTTGTCCTTTATTGTGCCTGTCATTTCATGAAAGTTTCCCTTGGTATCTCCAATTTCTTAAGGAGATCTCTAGTCTTTCCCAGTCTACTGTTTTCCTCTATTTCTTTGCATTGTTCACTTAAGAAGGGTTTCTTAACTCTCTTTGCTATTCTCTGGAACTCTGCATTCAGTTGGGAATACCTTGCCTTTTTCCTTTTCCTTTCACTTCTTTTCTTTTCTCAGCTATTTGTAAGACCTCCTCAGACAACCACTTTGCCTTCTTGCATTTCTTTTTCTTGGGGACGGTTTTGGTCACCTCCTCTTGTACAACGTTATGAACCTCTGTCCATAGTTTTTCAAGATTCTAGCTTGAGCTTCATCCAGCCCAGCATTTCGCACAATGTACTCTGCATTTAAGTTGAATAAGCAGAGTGACAATATACAGCCTTGATGTAGCCCTTTCCCAATTTTGAATCAGTCAATTTATTCATGTCTGGTTCTAACTGTTGCTTCTTGACCTGCATACAGGTTTCTCAGGAGGCAGATAAGGTGATTTGGTATTCCTACCTGTTTAAGAATTTTCAAAAGTTTGTTATGAGCCACACAGTCAAAGCCTTTAGTGTAGTCAATGAAGCAGAAGTACATGTTTTTCTGGAATTCTGTTGCTTTTTCTATGATTCCGTGTATGTTGGCAATTTGATCTCTGGTTCTTCTGCTTTTTCTAAATCCCACTTGTACATCTGCAAGTGTTGGTTCATGTAATATTGAGGCCTAGCTTGAAGGATTTTGAGCATTACCTTGCTAGCATGTGAAATGAGAAGGCTAGAGGAGCCATAGGTCACAATGCAAGTCTGACTCTGAGTGAAGGAGAGAGGGACGGGAGGTTGGGTGGAAGTATTCTAGACTATCACGCAGCTTAGGAAAATTCATGAGCCATCAGGGAGATCTTGAGACAATGTTGGCTGTCAGAGGAGTCTCAAGTCTCCCAGGATAACTTGTCTTGATATCCTGCTGCTCTCAGACATTATTTGGAAGCACCCTGTGGGATGAATGGCCACCATGCAAATATAGTGATAGCTTTCCAGCAGTAGCACTTGGGTTCTTGGTCAGTTACTCTCCCTTTAGCCAGAGATCTATGAGGTACATTCTCTTGGTCACCAAAAATGAGATTAGCACAATATCCAGAATAAATTGTCCATAAGAGTTTGCATAATTACTAACCATTTTCTTATATCCCTAAAGCAATGCTTATGAACATTGATGTTATCCATTGTTTCTTAGAATAGATTTTTGGAAGTGGAATGGTCGGGTGAAAGAATGAACATATCACTCTCTTTTAAAAAATTTTAAATTTTTTAATTGAAGTATAGTTTATTTACAATATTTCAGTTATGCAGCAAAATGGCTTATGAATACAGATGTACACAGACATATATGCAAATATATTCTTTTTCAGAATATTTTCTCTTATAGGTCAGTACAAGATATTGAATAACCTTGTAATTTCCTGTGCTACACAGCACAGCACAGCATAGTTTCCTGTGCTACACAGTAGATCCTTGTTGGTTATCTATTTTATATAGCAGGGTGTATCTGTTAATCCCAAATTCCATATTTATGCCTCCCCACCCTTTTCCCTTTGGTAATCATACATTTATTTTCTATGTCTGTGAGTCTATTTCTGTTTTGTAAATGAGTTCATTAGTATCATGTTTTTGAGATTCCACATATAAGTGATACCATATTTATCTTTGTCTGATTTATTTCACTTAATCTCTAGTTCTACCCCATGTTCTACAAATGGCATTATTTCATTCTTCTTTATGGTTGGGTAGTATTCCATTGTGTGTGTGTGTGTGTGTGTGTGTGTGTATACCACACCCTTTTTATCCATTCATCTGCTGATGGACATTTAGTTTGCTTCCGTGTCTTGGCTATTGTAAATAGTGCTTGTGTGAACATTGTGGTGCATATATCTTTTTTAATTAGAGTTTTCTCTGAATACAGCCTAGGAGTAGGATTGCTGGATCATACAGTAACTCTATTTTCAATTTTTTAAAGAACCTTCATACTGTTCTCCATAGTGGTTGTACCAATTTACATGTCCACCAATGCATAGGAAAGTTCCTTTTTCTCCTCACTATCTCTAGCATTTATTATCTGTAGACTTTTTGATGATGGCCATTCTGACCATTATGAGGGGATACCTCATAGCAGTTTTGATTCATGTTTCTCTAACAATTAGTAATGCTGAACATCTTTTCATGTGCCTATTGGCCATCTCTATATCTTCTTTGAAGAAATGTCTATTTAGGTCTGCCCATTTTTGATTGGGTATTTTTAAAAAAATATTTTGCTGTATGAACTGTTTGTATATTTTGAAGATTAATTCCTTATTGGTTGCATTGTTTGCAAATATTTTTTCTCATTCTGTAGGTTTTCTTTTCATTTTATTTATGGTTTCCTTTGATATACAACATTTTAAAAGTTTAATTAGGTCCCATTTATTTTTGCTTTTGTTTTCATTAGTTTAGGAGATTGATCCAAAAAGATATTTCATGATTTATGTCAAAGAGTGTCCTTCTTATGTTTTCCACTAGGAGTTTTATAGTATCCAGTCTTACATTTAGGTCTTTAAGCCAATTTGAGCTTATTTTTGTGTATGGTATTAGAGAATTTCTAGTTTTATTCTTATTATTGTAGCTGTCCAATTTTCTCAGAACAACTTATTAAAGAGTTTGCATAATTACTAACCATTTTTTTACCTCCCTAACACTTAGAGTGGTTTTCACTTTCAGTTTCATAAACAATGATGCTTTGAACACTGATGTTATTCATTGTTTCTTAGAATAGATTCTTGGAAGTGGAATGGTTGGGTGAAAGAGTGAACATTTCACTCTCTTTTAAAATTTTTTAATTGAAATATAGTTGATTTACAATATTTCAGATGTGCAGCAAAATGACTTATGAATACATATGTGCACACACATATATGCAAATATATTCTTTTTCAGAATCTATTATAGGTCATTGCTGCTGCTGCTGCTGCTAAGTTGCTTCAGTCGTGTCCGACTCTGTGTGACCCCATAGACAGCAGCCCAACAGGTTCCCCCGTCCCTGGGATTCTCCAGTCAAGAACACTGGAGTGGATTGCCATTTCCTTATAGTATAGGTCATTACAAGATATTGAATATAATTCCCTGTGCTACACAATCTCTTATTAAAGAGACTGTCTTTTATGTTCTATATACTCTTGCCTCCTTTGTTGTAGATTAATTGACATAAGAATGTAGGTTGTAGACTTTCTATCATGTTCCATTGATTTATGTGTCTGTTTTTGTGCCAATACCATACTGATTTGATTATTGTAACTTTGTAGTATAGTCTGAAATCAGAGACTGTGGTTTCTCCAGATCCATTCTTCTTCTCAAGATTGTTTTAGCTATGTGGGGTCTTTAGTGTTCCTGTAAATTTTTTAAAAAAAATTTAAATTCAGTTCTGTGAAAAGTGCCATTGATAATTTGATAAGTTTTGCATTGAATCTGTAGATTGCCTTGAGTAGCATGGCCATTTTAACAATACTGACTCTTTCAATTCAAGAACGTAGTATAGCTTTCCATCTATTTGTGTCATCTTCATTTTCTTTCATCAGTATCTTATAGTTTTTGGAGTACAGATCTTTTGCCTCTTTAGGAAGGTTTAGTTTTAGGTATTTTATTCTTTTTGATGTGATTG
Source organism: Bos grunniens (assembly GCF_055505025.1). NCBI lineage: Eukaryota > Metazoa > Chordata > Mammalia > Artiodactyla > Bovidae > Bos > Bos grunniens. Next base: position 26,623,958 of record NC_141189.1, read on the forward strand.
GTAAATAAGATTGTGATAGAAATGCCAACAGATTTCTGTGTATTCTTTTTGTATCCTGTAACTTTATTGAGTTCATTGATGAGCTCTATTAGTTTCCTGGTGGTGCATTTAGGATTTTCTACTTTTGCCACCTGATGCGAAGAGCTTATTATCAGCTGAGGAATCTTTGGTTGCAAGCAACAGAAGGAACTTCACTGAAAGATTCATCAGTGGGAAGACTGAAGAACTAGAATTTAAAGAGAGATGCTCCTGGTAGAAGAAATTGTTCATCATTCTCACCTTAGTGTCTTCTCTAAATTGGACTGAATTGACATCCATGGAATCTTGTCATTGCATCCCTCTGCTCAGAATTCCATATCCTAGGTCACAGGTCTCCTCCTTATATACTCAAGACTGTTGAAAGAGAGCATCCCCAGAAGGGCTTTCCAAAGGGAAAAGGTCTTGCTTATTACAGTCCCACAATGACCACATTATAACAGAGAGATGATAATTCCCCAAAAGGAGGACTGGGTTTTGTGTGTGTGTGTGTGTGTGTGTGTGTTTTCAGATGAGAATTTAATGAGAGTGCATATTAGCTCAATCAGAATCTAGAAAGATTGAAGTTAGAGTGGGGGAAATCTTGATACCTGGTTTTCTTCTATCCTTCAACTTCTGCCTTTTTATTTTTGCTAGCAACTGTCCTGTTCCTTCAACAGCAATTTTTACTTACAAAATGCTTTATAAGCATGATATAATTAACCATACTGATATGCTGTGCTGTAGAATTCCTTTGGAGAACAGACAATATGAATTGCAAAGAGCGGGGAATTAACTTATCATCTGTTTTGAAGAGATGTGGCAGAGAATGGGGTGGGGCTTTTTGACTGTGGCTCAAAAATTGATTTCTAATTGCTCTTTTTATTGCTGGTTTAGCTGATGCTGCCTTTAGTTTTTTTTTTTTTTTTTTATCTTCAATTCTATTTCTTTTCTAAATGAGTTGGGAAATGGCATACTTGACTCCACCCCAAGTATATTTACTTAAACATTTAAAATATGTCTCCATACTCATGCAGCTGGATGGTTTGGGAAACATCATAATCCAATCCAAATTCTAGTTTTACTTAGAATATTGAGACTAAAGTTGAAAATCTGAATAATACTGACTACTCATTTTATTCTGAATACAAAGATATGTCTATAGTACAGTTAGTGGTTACAGTGGTTAAGGTTAACTTTGGAGTTAGAGCTTGGTTTAAATCTTAGTTCTGGCATTTACAAGCCATCTTGTGAAAACACTAGTTTTATCAACAGTAAAATGGAATAATAATGCTATTAGCCTGGGCTTATCTAACTTCATTTTGAGAAAGTCCTGGGAAGCTTTCCCCAACATGACACTCCCACCCTCAGTCTAGAGTAGACTCCCTCGTGATCCACATTCACAGCACGAATTCTCTCAGAGACACATTGCAGTTTGAGTTTCTACTCTTCTGTTAGATTATTTAATTACATCTGCTTCAACACCCTTCCCTGCACAGACTGAACTCCATGAGGTTAGGGTCAACTATGTCTATCTTCTTCCCCTTGCTCCTGGTTGGCACTCCACAAATATTTATTGAATGAATGAATAAAAAAAGGAATGATTTCCTATAGAGGATTACTGAGATCATGTATAAAAACCTCAGTGTCTGGTATGTAGTAAGAACTGAGTAAATGTAATCTTCCACAAAGAAAAACACCAAAAAATAACCTTCAAAACAAAACAAATCCCCCAGCAACCAAATCACATATCATACAAAAAATAAAATATTAATATGTTGTTGTCATCAATAAATGCTGATTTTTTAAGTTGAGTTATATTTCTTTGGAAGGAATGATGCTAAAGCTGAAACTCCAGTACTTTGACCACCTCATGCAAAGAGTTGACTCATTGGAAAAGACTCTGATGCTGGGAGGGATTGGGGGCAGGAGGAGAAGGGGACAACAGAGGATGAGATGGCTGGATGGCATCACTGACTCAATGGACGTGAGTCTGAGTGAATTCCGGGAGTTGGTGATGGACAGGGAGGCCTGGCGTGCTGCGATTCATGGGGTCACAAAGAGTTGGACACGACTGAGCGACTGATCTGATCTGGTCTGATCTGATGCTCCTGGAACAAACAACCCTTGATTTCAGTTATTTAAAACAACAAAAGTTTATTTTTTGCTCATGTGACATTTTCTTCTTTAAATATTTATATTTATTTATTTGGGTATGCCAGGTCTTAGTTGTGGCACTAAGTTAAGAACTTAGTTATGGCACTATTAAGAAGCAGACATTACTTTGCCAACCAAGGTCTATCTAGTCAAAGCTATAGTTTTTCCAGTAGGCATGTATGGATGTGAGAGCTGGACTATAAATAAGGCTGAGCTCTGAAGAACTGATGTTTTAAAACTATGGTTTTGGATAAGACTCTTGAGAGTCCCTTGGACAGCAAGGAGGTCAAACCAGTCAATCCTAAAGGAAATCAGTCCTGAATATTCATTGGAAGGACGGATGCTGAAGCCGAAGCTCCAATACTTTGGCCACCTGATGCGAAGAACTGAGTCATTAGAAAAGACCCTAATGCTGGCAAAGACTGAAGGCAGGAGGAAAAGGGGATGACAGAAGATGAGAGGGTTGGATGGCATCACTGACTTGATGGACATGAGTTTGAGCAAGCCCTAGGAGTTGGTAATGGACAGGGAAGCCTGGCACGCTGCAGTCCATGGGAATTGCAGAGTCAGATACGACTGAGTGACTGAACTGTCTGAGCTGCAGCACACAGGCTCTTTGATCTTTGTTGTAGCATGCAGAATCTTTAGTTGCAGTGTATGAGATCTTTAACTGAGGCATGTGAACTCTTAGTTGAAGCATGTGGGATCTAGTGCCCTGACCAGGGATCAGACCTGGGCCTCCTGCCTTGGGAGCTCAGAGCCTGGCTAAAGCTGGACCACCAGGGAAGTCCTTCATGTCACCTTTTCAATGAGTGTCAGGCTCATGGTGGCTGCCTGACTCCCACAACAGAGTAAGGGGCCTCACACCAGCAATTATACACACAAATGGGGAAATAATAAGCAACATTTCTACTCAAAGCCCATTGGTAGGAATCTCAGCTGGCTCAGGCTGCTAAAACAAAATACCATAGACTGGATGGCTTACACAGCGGGATTATTGTTTAAGAACAAAAAGAGGAAAGCATCCAATCAGAATGAGAAATTGTGGACACTCCTGGCTGTGCCAGGTTTGGGTACTTTCCTTTGTAATTTGTAGGAATTAGAAGCAGGTGACCCACTCCAGTGTTCTTGCCTGGAGAATCCGAGGGACGGGGGAGCCTGGTGGGCTGCCATCTGTGGGGTCGCACAGAGTCGGACACGACTGAAGTGACTTAGCAGCAGCAGAAGCAGGTGTGGGCTTCCTGGGTGGGACTCATAGTAAAGAATCCTCTTGTCAATGCAGGAGATGCCAAGAGATGCAGGTTCGACTCCTGGGTTGGGAAGATCCCCTGGACTAGGAAAGAACAACCTACCCCAGTATTCTTGCCTGGAGAATCCCATGGGCAGAGGAGCCTGGTGGGCTACAGTCTGTGGGACAGCAAAGAATAGGATGTGACTGAGCACATATCACAGCCTACAGAAGCAGGAGGAGCCAGAATGATAGAGGGTGATCTTAGGAGTTCAGGCAAGTAACTCTCACCAGTAGGATGATTATTTAAATATTTTAACAGCTCGTGTGGTTGTATAGAGAGGTGCTGGTTGACCTTCAGTCCAAGGTGAAGCTAGGCCTTGACTGGGCGTGGCTGTCCCAGAGCCTTGTTAAAAACATTTGCTAAAGAGCCTCATTTTACAGAGAAGAGATTAAGAGCCAGAGAGGGCAAAGGAGTTCCATCAGGTCACACAGCAGATTGGTGAGAGGGAAATAGAAAGACCAAGAAATACAGAGACACGGGGCTTCAGAGGGAACTGGGCAACAGAGCTAGAGGTGAGCAGAGAAGTAGAGAGCTAGAGGAAAACACAGAGAGAAGCAGAGTTCAAGAAGGAAGAAGAGAGGAACAGGAGAGGTGGAGGAGAGAGCAAGAGGGACACAGAGATAGAGAAGCCGAAGGAATGGGAGAAAGGCCAGGGAGGTGGGGGATACAGGACAGGCTCTGTAAGGTGCCATCAAACTCATGATGTCGGGGTGATGGGGTGATGGGGTGATGGGCCAGTGACGTGCTGCTTCGTGTTTATAGATTGAGCTGCAAAGGGCCAGTGGAGTAGAAAGAACAATTAGGGGAAAGGCTGCTGGGACGGAGTGGGCTGGGCCAGGCTGGTAGGGGGAGGCAGAAGGACCAAGCACAGCAGAGTCTTCATGGCCTGTGTGTATCTGTTTGTTACCGCGGGAGCAGACATGCAGACTGGGACCCCCCACCGCAACCCATTCTTTCCCACCAGCCTGCTGCTCTGCCAGACGGCTGCCCTACCAGGTCATTGCCTCTGAGCCTTATTTATTGCTCCAAAATCTGGGGCCAGGAGGAGTCCCTGCTGGCAAGCTCAGGCGGAAGCTTCCATCTAAATCCCCGACTTGGCCTCAGCCACTGCCGCTGAACAGGAGGAACAGTGGGAGGACCGACCTTGATTTGTACCAGGGCGGCTTTTTAACACGTGGAAGATGGTGTTTTCTGTGGCAGGGAGAGTTCTTCCTGCTGCCTAGAGATTTAAGTCGTGGCCTTATTCTTTCCCATTAGAGAAACACTTTTTAAAACCCACACACATTTCCTAATTCAGCTCTGGCTGTTTTAACCAGAGTTAAAGAGTTCAGTGAAGAAGTAGCTCCCAATGATCAAGAATTTACAGTGTCAGTCTACATCAGCTATACTTCAATAATAATAAAAAGAAAAAACAAAAAGAAAATGATCAATTTATTAAAAAAAAAAGAATTTACAGTATGAGGAATACTGTGAGGGTTATGTCATTGGATCCTTGTATAAAGTTACGAGGGAGGCACTATAACTTCGCACCTTACAGATGAGATCACTGAGGCTCAGGGAGAGAAGAAACGTGCCCAGCATCCCATTTCTGTCTGTGCCAGAGCTGATCTGTCTACCTGCATTTCCCCGTCACTGTGCTGTCCTATCTGCTCTGCGCCCATGATGAAGACATCAAGGCTTATCAAGGTCTACTTTCATTCATAGAAAGTTGCAGAATGAGGGTCTGCGCTCGGGTCTGTTTATCTTTAAGCCTCTACTCTCACCTCCTATGCATTGGGTTGAGGTCTTTCAGAAACAGAGACTCCCTCCTTCCAGATGTTTTTGTGCTTCATGAAGAAAGTAAGGAAACGGAAAGCTCCAATAGAACTGTGCGTATACTAAAAATGGGCAAGATGGTAAACTTCACAGTGTGTGTATCTTACTACAATTAAAATTTTTTAAAGGGAAATAAAAAGCTCCAATAGCCACCCTCTTGGCAGTGGATAATGTGCTATTTGCTTAAATTAGAGGATAATTGCTTTACAGTGTTGTATTGGCTTCTGCAACACGAATCAGCCCTAAGCATATATATATCCCCTCCCTCTTGAGCTTCCTTCCCACGCCTCTAGGTTGTCCACTAACCTTGCTTTTCCTCTAACTCATGGAGTCTGCATATTCTTGGCTTCTCTTGCCTTGTGTCTTCTGCTGCCTCACTGCCTTGTGCTTCCTGAGTTCTCTGTGTGCCTCTGGTTTTCTACCCCATCCCTATCTGTCTATCTCGTTCTTGCATACTTGCTAAGTCATGTCTAACTTTTTGTGACCCCATGGACTGTAGCTAACCAACTCCTTCTGTCCATGGGATTTCCCAGGCAAGAATATTGGAGTGGATTGCCATTTCCTTCTCCAGCGGAATCTTCCTGACTCAGATTGCATCCCCTGCCTACATCTCCTGCTTGGCAGGCAGATTCTTTACCACTGAGTCACCTGGGAAGCCCCAGCTAACTATCATTTATCTATCTTTCAAGTCAACCTTCCCAAAACAGAAGATCAGATTGGATGGCATCTAAGATCTGGTTCCCGAAAATGGACTCTCAGATGGAGATTTGTCTGATGGAATTTTCAGGGAGAATATTTAAGATTAGCATCCTGGGGGATCTAAGAAAAGAGGACAGGACAGAGGAGAAGTGGAACTGTAATGCAGTCTTAATGTAATGGAGCAGGACCCTATGGGACCTTCCTGGGACAGACCCCTCCCCGATACCATCTGCTTTAGCTCCTGACGTCCCTAGATAACAGTATCTGCTACACATCCTGAGTTGTTTTACAGATATGAAACAAATGGATGATGTTAACTACTTAATGAACACGGGTGCATAGCCCCCAGGTCTACTGGAGCCTAAGGATTGGTAATGCTAACCCCTGTGACACTCCTTCTGACCTCGCCATCAACCAATCAGAGACTTGTGCTTGAGCTGATCACACACCTGTGATCCTCTCTCCCTCACTTGGCCTTTAAAAATGCTTTATAATAGACAACTAGAATAGAATAGCAAGGAGAGATAAGAAAGCCATTCTCAGTGATCAGTGCAAAGAAATAGAGGAAAACAATAGAACGGGAAAGACTAGAGATCTCTTCAAGAAAATTAGAGATACCAAGGGAACATTTCATGCAAACCTGGGCACAATAAAGGACAGAAATGGTATGGACCTAACAGAAGCAGAAGATATTAAGAAGAGGTGGCAAGAATACACACAAGAACTATACAAAAAAGATCTTCATGACCCAGATAACCATGATGGTGTGATCATTCACCTAGAGCCAGACATCCTGGAGTGTAAAGTCAAGTGAGCCTTAGGAGCCATCATGACGAACAAAGCTAGTAGAGGTGATGGAATTCCAATTGAACTATTTCAAATCCTAAAAGATGATGCTGTGAAAGTGCTGCACTCAATATGCTAGCAAATTTGGAAAACTCAGCAGTGGCCACAGGACTGGAAAAGGTCAGTTTTCATTCCAATCCCAAAGAAACGCATTGTCAAACAATGATCAAATTACTGCACAATCGCACTCATCTCACATGCCAGCAAAGTAATTCTCAAAATTCTCCAAGCCAGGCTTCAATAGTACATGAACTGTGAACTTCCAGATGTTCAAGCTGGATTTAGAAAAGCCAGAGGAACCAAAGATCAAATTGCCAGCATTCATTGGATCATCGAAAAAGCAAGAGGGTTCCAGAAAAATATCTACTTCTGCTTTATTGGCTATGCCAAAGCCTTTGACTGTGTGGATCACAACAAACTGTGGAAAATTCTTCAAGAGATGGGAATACCAGACCACCTGACCTGCCTCCTGAGAAATCTGTATGCAGATCAAGAAGCAACAGTTAGAACTGGACATGGAACAACAGACTGGTTCCAAATAGAGAAAGGAGTACACCAAGGCTGTATGTTGTTACCCTGCTTATGTAACTTATATACAGAATACATCATGCGAAATGTCAGGCTGGTTGAAGCACAAGCTGGAATCAAGATTGCTGAGAGAAATACCAATAACCTCAAATATGCAGATGACAGCACCCTTATGGCAGAAAGCAAAGAAGAACTAAAGAGCCTCTAGATGAAAGTGAAAGAGAGTGAAAAAGTTGGCTTAAAACTCAACATTCAGAAAACGAAGATCATGGCATCTGGTCCCATCACTTCATGGCAAATAGATGGGGAAACAGTGGAAACAGTGAGAGACTTTATTTTCTTGGGCTCCAAAATCACTGCAGATGGTGACTCCAGCCATGAAATTAAAAGAAACTTGCTCCTTGGAAGAAAAGCTATGGCCAATCTAGACAACATGTTAAAAAGCAGAAACATAACTTTGCTGACAAAGGTCCATCTAATCAAAGCTATGGTTTTTCCAGTGGTCATGTATGGATGTGCAAGTTGGTCTATAAAGAAAGCTGAGCTCCAAAGAATTGATGCTTTAGAACTGTGGTGTTGGGGAAGATTCTTCAGAGTCCCTTGGACTGCAAGGAGATCAAACCAGTCAATCCTAAAGGAAATCAATCCCAAATATTAATTGGAAAGACTGATGTTGAAGTTTAAACTCCAATATTTGGGCCACCTGACATGAAGTTCTGACTCATTGGAAAAGACCCTGATGCTGGGAAAGATTGAAGGCAGATTGAAGGGGATGACAGAGGATGAGATGGTTGGATGGCCTCACTGACTCAATGGATTTGAGTTTCAGCAAGCTCTGGGAGTTGGTGATGGACAGGGAAGTGTGGTGTGCTGCGGTCCATGGGATTACAAAGAGTCCGACATGGCTGAGCGAATGAACTGAATTGAAGGGCTAACTAATAAGGACCTACAATTAGGCTTTCCAGGTGGCACTAGTGGTAAAGAACCTGCCTGCCAATGCGGGAGAGGTAAGAAATGTGGGTTCGATCCGTAGGTCGGGAAGGTCCTCTAGAGGAGGGCATGGCAACCCACTCCAGTTTTCTTGCCTGGAGCATCCCCATGGACAGAGGATCCTAACGGGCTCCAGCCCATGGTATTGCAAAGTGTCGGACACAATTGAAGTGATTTAACACGCATGCAGGGATGTACTATATATTAATAGTTCAGTTCAGTTCAGTCACTTAGTCGTGTCTGACTCTTTGTGGACTGCAGCAAGCCAGGCCTCCCTGTCCATCACCAACTCTTGGAGTTTACCCAAACTCATGTCCATTGAGTCAGTGATGCCATCCAACCATCTCATCTTCTGTTGTCCCCTTCTCCTCCTGCCTTCAATCGTTCCCAGCATTAGGGTCTTTTCAAATGAATCAGCTCTTCACATTAGGTGGCCAATATTTTGGAGTTTCAGCTTCAACATCAGTCTTTCTAGTAAACACTCAGGACTTATCTCCTTTAGGATGGACTGGTTGGATCTCCTTGCAGTCCAAGGGACTCTCAAGAGTCTTCTCCAACACCACAGTTCAAAAGCATCAATTCTTCAGTGCTCAGCTTTCGTTATAGTCCAACTCTCATATCCATACATGACTACTGGCAAAACCATAGCCTTGACCAGATGGACCTTTGTCAGCAAAGTAATGTCTCTGTGTTTTAATATGCTGTCTAGGTTAATAGCACAAGGAACTCAATACTCTGTAGTGACCTATATGGGAAGAGAATCTTAAAAAAAGAGTTGATACATGTATATGTATAACTGATTCACTCTGCTCTACAGCAGAAACTAACACAACATTGTAAATCAAATATACTCTGATAAAAAAAATGCTTTCTTGAAACCCATCTAGAAGTTTGGGCTTTTTCAGCACTAGTGTCCCAGAGTCCTTCTTTGGTAACTAACACTAAATGCTGCACTTTTCTTCACTGCAACCCAGCATCAATAGATTGGCTTTCATGTTCATGGGCAACTGGACCCAAGTTTGGTTCAGTAACATTAACAAAGACCTCAGCAGATCCCATAGGTACTTTGGGCTGGGTTGGGCATTCAGAGTTGTTCCCTTCAGGAAAGCAGGTTAAGTCTCTGTTCCTTGACACTGACCCATGGTTGGATGTGGGTTGCCCTTGGGATAAGGCAGACATGACCTTGGGTGAGGTGGTTCTCTTCCATTGAGGGTGATCCCCAGGTTGCAGCTGAGATCCATTAAGTCCCAGCACCCAGAGTGGTGGGGGTGGGGCAGATGAGAGCCTGAGAGGGGGCTCTGGAAGGTGCCCTACAGCAGCCTCCCCTGATTAACTGCTCTCCAGGATATAGCAGACCCAGCTGGCCGCCTCCACTGTCTTGTCTTCCCTCTTCCATCCTATATATATGTGCTGTGTGCTCAGTCATGTCTGACTCTTTGCGATCCCATGGACTGTAGCCCACCAGGCTTCTTTGCCCATGGAATTTTCCAGGTAAGAATACTGGAGTGGATAGCCATTTCCTACTTCAGGGGATCTTCCCAACCCAGGGATCAAACTGGCATCTCTTGCATCTCCTCATTGGCAGGTGGATTCTTTACAGTTCACACCACCTTGCCTCCCATACTAGTCTTGATCCAATTAGCTGTGACTATGGCCTCAAGTCACGTATCCTGGAGCATGGCAACCAGGCTTTGCCCCATAGGGGCCTGGAGCACCATGGGTCATCGAGTGCCCTGCACTGTTCAGCACAGCTACAATGCCTTTCCAGCTTCCCAGAGTCCAGGTGAATTCCCATTTCAAGTTATTTGTACTATTTAAGGTAGGTTGATTTTGCTAATAAGAGCACAGAGTGAGAGAGACACTGGAGCTGATCTCCAAATAGCATGAGTTCCTCTTTGCCCCCACAAGCAATTGTCCTTGACATCACTGGAGCCCAAAGCCGAGGCAGCTGGACACCGAGGTGTCCTGAGAGGGCAGGTCAGTTGCTACAGAGCCACAGCCTCCCCTGAAAAGGAGCTCTCCTTTTGCCATCAACCAGACTGCCCTTTGCAAATCCCTGATACCTCTGAAGTTTGCTGGTGGACAATAATTTTTCTCCTGCTTAGTCTAGGTCTCTCTTTCCTCTCTATTGATTTCTCCCCATGAAGTTAAAGCAGAGGTGGAGACACATATGCTGCAGGATACCAATATAGGCCTGCCAGTCAAGCTGCACTGCCCCCCTGCTGCAGCTGAGACGTGCCAGAGCCCCCATCCTCGCCTTCTCCCTAATTGATTTCCAAACCCAGCTTCCTGGGATGGTGTCTTGGCTGGCTTTCCAACTTGAGCCTCTCAACCTTCATTTAATGCTTCTCGGGTGGTGAGAACTTATGTTTCCCACCTACTAGTTGGCATCTGGCTGATTTTCTCATCCTGAGGAATTTAGTTTGATTAATGTCAAGCCTTTGTACATTGCACTGGAGTTGTCAAAAGAGATGCGTCCTCCTCCTGTTCCCAGTCCTCCTGAAGGGGGAACCTTCACCTACTCCAGGACAGTGTTGGCATTTGGCAGGGTCCAGTGGTGGCCCACACCAAGATTAGCAGCCTCAGATTTGGTCCAATAAGCCCAGGAATCAGAGGACCCTGACTGGGAAGAGCGGATAGATGCTACAAGTAATTTGGGTAATTCGGAATCTGCTTAACTTTGCCCAGTCAGCCTGGTGTGAGGTCTTGGAATGAAACTTTCCCACCTTCTCCTTCCAAGACTGAGCCAAAGAATCTATTCTTGGAGCAGATAACTTTCCAGCACTGAGTTGGCAAGTGTTTATGATTGGTTTTTCACACATCCTTCTGGACAGGAGACAATTTTTGTTATAATTAAAATTTAAATATAGGGTTATCATAACTGAAGGCGCCTTAGAAGGGCAGGCTCTTGGCAGGATAGTGAGTGACATGTGAGGCCTGTTTCTTTCCTGTATCTTGTTTCCACGACTCTATTCTTATTGATTATTCACTATGAGTAATTCAAATTACTTCAGATAAGACAAATATCCCAGGCTCACCAGCTTTTTGGTACAAATAAAGTCACTTTGAGATATACATCCATGTGACAGAGGCTCATAGCTTTTTCTTCCTCCTGTTGGAACCCCACTGGCTTCCAGGTGCCCTCCAGGGATGTGTCACAGGTTTGAGAGACAATCCCACTCAGGTTCTTTCATCCAAGTCTTTCCTTGAAATGTATCCCGCAGACCTTTTGAGGGTACCAACTCTCTGCTGTACTGCTGCTGGGGTTCTCCAGGATAGGCTGATTCCCTACCACTCTGCTGGGTGCAACAGGCACCTTGGGTTCCTCACAAATGTGCCACAGTCTCTGCAGGGCACTGGTGTCATGTCCCTCTGCTGCAGAGGATGGGATCTGGCCATCAGGCCCCCAAAGCAGGTCTGCTGGTTCTCAGAGCCTCTCAGCTCAGACAAGTGTCAGTTTCTCTTCTCCCATCAGGGCTCAGAGCATCGAGACATAGACCAGTATTGCTACTTAGGTCTCAAAGCTCATGAGAACTTTACTAAAATGATAATTGATCTCTGGATTTTTCTCCCTTGTGTTCAAGGCTTAGAAGACCCTGCGATACTATTAGAAATGGTTAAGGGGACATAAAGGGGAAGATGTACCATGAAACAGCTGCTAAGAAGCTGATTTAGTGATTCATACTCAGTAACACCCATCAATCAAGCTCTCCAAGTTGTTTTTCTGGTGATGTTGTATAAGCCACACGTGGTGGAGGGAAAGGACTGAGTTCATGCCAAATGAGCCACAGCAAAAATAATGACATCATGGACAAAATAAAATAATCAAGCAGCAACAGATGGAAAGGAAAAATTCCAGTTATGCTGGAAAACAACACAAATTGTTTTGGGTCCTAGCTGATCAAACCAAACTCAATCCCACTAGCCAAAGAGTAGCAAGAGACTATCCTTTAGCCAGAAACACTAGCCAGTCAATCCCACCATCCAGCAAAATAGTTCTTCTTGGTGCGCAGGGGGTAGTGCTGCAATTTCAAAGCCTTGCCCTCCACTTGGCATCAAAGAGCCCTGCTTGCTCACTGACACCTGACAAATCAGAACCAGGGAATCAGACTCATTTTTCTCTTGCCTTTTAGTTTCCTTTATTAATGAAACCTTTTAGAAATCTGTTTATACTTTTCACTTGTGAAAAATCACAATCCTTCACACAAAGGGAGCAGATGGTACTGAAAGCTGGAGATTGGGCCAGAATGCATCTCCTGTAACAGGCACTAACGGAGCCTTGTCTTGGATATAAAAGAACTGGAGTCTAATTGCGGGGTTGGTTTTTCCAATTCTGTATAACTATGTGTTTCTTTGTCTGTGTTTCTTCCCCTCAAATTTAATGCTTCTCCTTGAGCTCCTGTCAAATAGAAATCTGAGTAGAGTAACTGAGACTGAGTTTTAAGACTATGTTTTCCTGGAAGAGTGTCTCTAAGACTCCAAGGACCTCTACATCCCCAGCTCTCTTTGGAGCCCTCTGTTGAGGTGCCATATTTAATATCACGTGAACCCTCTTCTTGACCGTAGGTAGCTGGGTAGAGATTGGCACTTGAGCCAAAAGCAGCCTATGGAGGTGGCCTTTGTGAGAATCCTGCCTCCATGTAAGATTATGATTAATTAGCTCAGTTAGATTCTCTTTCTGAAAGATTTGATATGAGACATTCTCAGAGGGGGTGGAGTGTAAGTTCATGTGGACAGGAATCTTGTCTCTTTATTGATTTATCACCATTGTCTCTCATAGTATATGGTATGGCTACTCAGTGAATAAATAAATGATAAACAAATCAAATGTATAGGCCCTTATATATATATATATATATATTTCTGAGAAGTGAATCTGCATCCATTTCCCTATACTTCACTTTTTTCTTCTGCCTCCAGGGAGCTAGGGTCCCCCAGTCCCCACCACACACATTTTAAATTATTATTTTATTTTTAAATTATTATTTTAAGTAGATTTTATTTTTTTAGAGCAACTTACTTTAAAGCAAAATTAAGCAGAAGATACAGAAGTTTCCCATATACCCCCTGCCTTCCCCCGCGAGCCTCTCTTTTATCAGCATTCGGCACCAGAATGGAACATTTATTACAACTGATGAACCTACGCTGACAACGTTGTGATCAGCCGAAGTCCATGGTGTGCATCAGAGTTCACTCTCCGTGCTGTACATTCTCTGGGTTTTGACAAATGTGTAATGACATATATGGCATTATAGTGTCATACAAGATGGTTTCATCACACTAAAAGTCCTCTGGGCTCCACCAGTGCATCCCTCCCTCCCTCCTAACTTCTGGAAATCACTTTTACTGTCTTTTACTTTTCTTTTACTGCCTCCCTAGTTTTCTCTTTTCCAGAATGTCATGTAATTGGAATCAAACAGAATATAGCCTTTTCAGAACTGGCTTTTTTCACTTAGTAATAGGTACTTAAGATTCCTCCATGTGCTTTCATTGCTTGATAGCTCATTTCTTTTTAGTATTGAATAATATTCCATTGGGCTTCCCTGGTGGCTCAGTGGTAAAGAATCTGCCTGCTAATGCAGGAGATGCGGGTTCAATCCCTGGGTCAGGAAGATCTCCTGGACAAGGAAATGGCAACCCACTCCAGTGTTCTTGTTTGGGAAATCTCATGGACAGAAGAGCCTGGCACGCTATAGTCCATAGGGTCGCAAAAGAGTCAGACATGACTTGTGACTAAACAACAACAATATTCCAGTATCTGGATGGACCCCAGTCTCTTTATCCATTCATATACGGAAGGACATTTTGGTTGCTTTCAGGTTTTGGCAATTATGAATAAAGCTTCTGTAAATATCTGTGTGTAGGTTTTTGTGTGGACAAAATTTTTTAACTCCTTTGAGTAAACCCCAAGTACGCGATCATACGGTAAGAGTATGTTTAGTTTTGTAAGAAAATGGCAAGCTGTCCTAGGAAAGCAACACGAATGTCCACTGAAAGATGAATAGATAAAAAAGAAGGGTACGTATATACAAAGGAATATTACTCAGTCCAAAAAAAGAATGAAATAGTGTCATTTATTGCAACATGGATGGACATAGATATTATCATACTAAGTGAAGTAAGTCAGATGCAGAAAGACAACTATCCTATGATATCCCATATATGGAATCCAAAATGATGCAAATGAACTTATTTACAAAACAGAAATAGAGTCACAGGTACAGCACATTTATGATTACTGGCAAGGGGAGAGGGGGAAGAGGGATAAATTGGGAGATTGGGATTGATGCATACACACTACCATATATAAAGTAAATAACTAATAAGGGCCTACTGTCTAGCACTCTGATCAATACTCTGTAATGACCTATGTGGGAAAAGAATCTAAAAAAGAGACGGATATATGCATATTATAACTAATTCACCGTGCTGTACTGCAGAAACTAAAACAGCATTGTAAATCATTTATACCCCAATAAACATTTAAAAAAGAAAAGAAAATGTCAAGCTGTCTTTCAAAAGGACCAACCACACCATTTTGCATTTCCACCAGTGGTGAATGACAGTTTCTGCTGCTACATCCTTGCCAGCATTTGATGTCATCATTGTTCCGGACTTTGACCATTCTGATAGGTGTGAAGTAATATATCATTGTTGTTTTAATTTGCAATTCCCTGATGACATATGACTTTGAACAATTCTCATATGCCTATTTGCCATCTGTATGTTTTCTTTGGTAAGGTATCTGTCCAGATCTTTAGCCCATTTATTTTTCAAATGCTGCTGAGTTTTAAGGGTTTCTATATGCTTTGAGTAACAGTCCTTTATCAGATGTGTCTTTTGCAAATATTTTCTCCAGCCTGTGGCTTGTCTTCTGATTCTCCTGACTCTTCTTTTGTATGACTCTTTGCTTTGATGGGCAGTACGACGTAGTGTTTAAACGTTACGGTTCTGGAGGATCTGACCAAGCCTGAGTCCTGGTTTCTTTGCACTTGCTCAGGCAATTGACCATTCTATTCTGACTCTCAGTTTCCTCATCTGTGAAATGGAAATAATAGTAGTGCCATCTTGTAGGGTTGTTAGGAATTAGGACTGTCCTGGCTTGTAGTTAGTAAGCACAGTATCATTAGTATGTATCATGTGGTCATTGTTACTGAAAATTTTCCTTTTTTGGATAGTTTGGACTCATCACTAATTTGGTCTCATCCTTCACTTACTTGCTTCCTCCTTCGCTCCCTTAGAGCCATGCTGGTCTCTACACCCATCTTGGTGTCTTTTTCCTTCTGTTGCCTCCTTCTGAGGCACATTCCTCTCATCTTTGCTCTTCCAAAGGTTTGCTCTTTCATCTCATGATTCAGGAGTTTTGTCAGTCGTAAGCAGAAGCAGCCTAAAGACAATGGGGTTTCCTATTGTTTTAGAAGCGGGTCCCATTGATGCCAGGGGACCCTGAGGGAGGGGGATATTGAAGGAGCGGTGAGCTGCGAAGGAGAATTCCAAGACTGAGAGGAAGAGGGGCTGTCTGGTTCAGAGAGCAGTGGGGACTGCACGCTGCTCTCTCAGAATGTTCCTCAAAGCTATCAAGACCTCCAGGGAAAGCTGGTGGTGCTCCCAGGGGTGCCCTTAGCCTTCCAGGGATCCTCAGTCCCCAGTGGTGTGTAAATGACAGAGCCCTTAGAACTGAAGCCACCATGGAAACCAGAGCAGACGGCACCCTGGTGGTACCCATGTGGGCTGAAGTTTGGGCAGACACTCCCAAATGCCAACAGAGACATGAAACTAGGTCCTCTGTATCAGCCTGGAGTAAGAAGAGGCTAAATTTCCTGCCGGTTGACAGGGATGGGGGTTCAGAGCCTAAGGGACATGGACCACATAATACCAACTTATAACTGTAAAATACAGAAATTCATGTTTCCTTCATCTCTATGTTTGGGCTTAAAACTTACATACATAATAAATCTATTCCCAAGTTCATCCCTGCCCTTTGTTAACCTGAGAGCCAGGTTACTGGCAAAACTGCCTTTTAGACATCTGCTCTTCACTGTATCTTTCTCTCCTCTACTCCTTCCGGTACTGGAAGTAAGTTCTTTTCTCAGGCCACACTTTTTTTTTTCTTCCCTAAATGCAAGCTCTTAAAACAAAAAACAAAAACACCTGATACTAAGGCAGGAAAGACAGGGCGGGGCCCAAGAACAGTCTCAGTCTCCTCAGGTACAGGTATTAGGCAGAAAGACAAGCCTCCTCCTTGTTTTCCACTTAACGAGGTATGACGAGTGGAGGAATGGCATCTAACACAGAAGCTTTATAACATCCGAACAAGAAAGCGACCAGGAAAACTGTGGAGCATGCGCAGTAAAAATGCACGTGTTGCCGATGAAACTATAGGACCTTTCACGTGTGGTGCTCAGCTACTGAAGTTTAAGCAAAAACAACTCTTAGCACACTTGTACGGTGGCTTCAGGAGACAAATGCTCAAGACCAGGAACTGATGGAACCGGGTGCAATCCAGGCCACACTTCAACCTTCCTCTCAATGAATATTCCACCCCTAACTAAAAAGACCCACGTATTCAAAGGGCTAAAAATAAGATAAAAGAGGGATCAACTTGCCAGGACACTGCACTCTTCTTTGAGTGTGTAACTTTTGCTCTTGCCCTAAATAAACTGCTTCTTTGCTCCCTTTGCTCCTCAGCCTCAGTGTTTTTTGTTTTTCTTTTTCTTTTGTGTTCATCACCCAAATTCTTTTTTTGGGCGAGTTGAACAAGAGCCTGGATGTTTAAAGGTTTTTTTTGGTATCAAGATCAAGAAACAAATTAAAAAAAAAATCAGTATTTTCTATTTTTGCCTAAAAGTATTTTGCAAAAACAAGTTACATTTTTTTTTTCCCCTTTTTGCTGGGGAAAAATGAAGAACAATGCTAGGCAATTTATTTTGGAATACTATCCTTATCCTAGCTATGGTGTGAATTAAAAATTATATCTCAAAGTACAGTGAAGCTAGAAAAAGTACTTTGGAAACACTGTAGCTTGATTTTTGTTTTGTTGTTCATTTTTTTTTTGAATCACATTCTTGAATGGCCTGGAACAGAGCTTAGTTAATATGGCATCAGGCACATTGTTTCAGAGGGAGGTAGTCCTTAACTCTGATCAATGTGGATTTCTGTTTCTCCTCTTTATTGGATACATGATTGGAACACTTTTTCTGGCCTCTTGTGGTTGGGTGAGACCTGCTAAGGCATTCTGACGGGTTGTAATTTTCACTGATTCTGGCAAGGAGCCTTTAGTCCACAACCATCTGGTCTCCTTTCTTCCTTACTACCATACTGCTACTGCTACTGCTGAGTCGCTTCAGTTGTGTCCGACTCTGTGCAACCCCATAGACGGCAGCCCACTAGGCTCCCCTGTCCCTGGGATTCTCCAGGCAAGAACACTGGAGTGGGTTGCCATTTCCTTCTCCAATGCATGAAAGTGAAAAGTGAAAGTGAAGTCCCTCAGTCGTGCCCGATTCTTAGCAACCCCATGGACTGGAGCCTACCAGGCTCCTCCGTCCATGGGATTTTCTAGGCAAGGGTATTGAAGTGGGGTGCCATTGCCTCACTACCATAGCAACTGGTAGTGTTTGAGATGGTAGCTCCCCTGTAAGCTTGTGCTTAATGAGCACAGCCTCCCCCAGCAAACTATGGGTCAAACTTCAAGCAAGAAATCTTTTGCTGTTTTAAGTGAGTGAGAGTTGGGCGTATTTGTTATCACAGCCTCAACTAGCTTATCCTACATGAGACCCATATCAAGCCCTCCAAAGACACTGTTGCCAAACTGTTGAAATAAAAAACAAAACAACAAAAAAAATCAAAACATTGGAACTGGTGGTATATCTTTACACACAAAATATTTTGGCTTGGCAAACAAGTCCAGAAGGATGTGGATGTTGCTGTATTTAGAGCAGGAAGCAAATGAAGTTTTGAACTATTCAGACAAGCACGCTCAAAATCATGTCCAAAATGTTCCACCTATAGTTGATTGGAAACATTAAAAAGTATAAAAGTTGACAGTGTTTTCCTTTGCATATCACACACCCCATGCCCACATGCATGGGGTGTTTGGTTGCAAGAAACAGATGTTTGATCAAACTCAGAGAAGTTAAATTAATTGTTCAAGATCAAACTATGACATGATGGAGGCTTTACAAAGACCCAGAACTTTAGACTTTTTATCACCTGTTATTTTGAGCCTTACAAATTTTTGTAAAACCATATGAGTGTGAAATAGTTTCTCCTATCATCACAGCTGATAGAATATTCACAGAATTTGCATATCAATTCCTTGGTGAATTTTCATTATTTTATCATCATCTGTCTTATCTCCTCATTCATTTTGATTGTGTATTTTACCCTCCTGGTACATTTTCCTCCTAGTTTTATAAAACACTACTTTTTAGTGTTTGTATTTCTCTTATCTAATTTCAGAATTTCTATAAAGGTTGGATTTAGGAGTTGAGTTGGAAGGGAAGTTTTGACTAGAAGTACATTTCTCTAGTATTTAAGAATGAGAAAATTTCAGTTGTGTATATCAAGGGATGAGGGAGGTGCTGATGGATGTTGTTCTGTGCTGTGCTTAGTTGCTCAATTGTGTCTGACTCTTTGTGAGGCCATGGACTGTAGCCCACCAGGCTCCTCCGTCCATGGGGATTCTCCAGGCAAGAATACTGGAGTGGGTTGCCACGCCCTCCTCCAGGGGATCTTCCCAACCCATGGGATCTTCCCAACCCATGGGCTGAACCCAGGTCTCCTGTACTGCAGGCAGATTCTTTACTGTCTTATCCACCAGGAAAGCCCAAGAATACTGGAGTGGGTAGCGTATCCCTTCTCCAGGGGAACTTCCTGATCCAGGAATCGAATCAGGGTCTTTGGCATTGCAGGAGGCTTCTTTATCAGCTGAGCTACCAGGGAAGCCCTGCTTATGGATGTTACTGGGGAACAAAACCTCCTTACTCCTTACTCCCTGCCACCACCACTACTAACATCCTGGGGAATCTTTATTCTAGAGCAGAGGTTCCCCACCTTTCTTCTGCCTGTTCTTTTGAACAAGGCTCTCACAAGCTCATTTTTGGTATTACAACAATCAGTGGAGAGAATAATGGAGGGTATCTGACCAGTTAACTGTGAGACTTTGAACAAGTTGTTTGGGGAATGATGATATGGCTTTACTGAGTTATTATAAGACTTATGCAAGATCATGTCTGGGAATGGCTTTTATAGTGAGGGCCCAAGAAAGACTTAATTCCATTCTTTTCCTACGGTTAAGGAGAGAAGCAGGATAGCTTTGTGGTTAAGTGTGCAAGCTTGGAAGTGGCACAGCTGGGTTCCAATACTAAATTCTGTCTTTTGCCATCTCTGCAGAGACCGGTGACAAATCACTTCTCTAAGCCTCCCTTGCCATGCCTACAAGGACCTGATATATTGTGGTGATTAAATTAGATAGTGAATAGACAGTGTTTAGGATGTTGTAAACATTCAGGAAATGGCAGTTTTCAACAGCTTCAGTATTAGAAACAGGTTTCTCATATCCAGTCTCTGTCTTCCAATACAAGCTCACAAACCCTGACCTGGAACCCTTGAGTTCAAAGTTCAGAGTTCAGAATGTTTCAGAGTTTCAGAATGCTGTGGGAACTAGAAAAGTAGCCTGGTGCATATGCCAGGCATTCCAAACGTCCTGCCTCCAAGAGGGCTGTGGGAGCCCCTTCTGATCAGCTCACAACCGCAACGAACGCGTTCATGCTAAGTGGGTGTGGGATAAAAAATATAAATAACCTCACATCAGCTCAAGTTCAGTTTGCTGCCAAAGAACTTGTGCCAAATGTTAATGAAAATATATTTGGCTTCCCAAGCTTTTTTGGAATTCAGGGACCTGTGCAATCATTGTAATTTCTCCTGTTCTGTGTTTATAAGCTATTTCTATCACCTATTTCTACTTTAAATCGGGCTCCTCCTACATTTCTGTGTTTTTATTTAATCCTTTATGGTTTCCTCTGAGTGCTTAGCTCTCCTCCCTTGAAACCCTGTATGTTACTTCTCCTTCTCATCTGTGTCCCTATTCTTTATCTCTTCTTGGATTTCTCTTCTCTTTCTGGGGATCACTGACATAGAGTCCAATTTCATTTTTTTTCCCTTCCTTTGTTCCAGTCTCTCTAGGTTCTCATTTTCATTTCCTCTCCTCTTCTGTGGATTTCAGACAGAGTACCATCTCTGAATTGAAGACTTCTTGCTTATTCTTGTGTAAGGGTCATCTTCTATCTGCCATTTCCTTCCTGCAGCTTCTTTTTATTGTTAGTAGCCCTTGGTTCCCTCCCCAACTACCATTATCATCATCTTTCTCCTTTAATTCCTTCATCTCCTCCAGATATCCCTCTTTGTCCACTATTTTACAATGCCAATAATATCATTATGATAATTTATTGAGCTCTTACTGTGTACTAAGCACTTTACATGGATCATTTAATTTCATCCTTACAACACACCATGAGGTAGGGACTCTCTTAATCTTCATATTTCAGATGAGAAAATTCAGGCTGAGAGATAAAACGACTTGTTCAACTAGTCAAGGGCCAGAAATGGAATTCAAACACTGTTCCATTAACTCTTGGCATTTAATCCTTGTTGCATTAAACTAATTCCAAAGCTCATGATTTCAATCACTGTGCTCCACTGCAGAGGATATTACCAATTAAGATATTAAGAATCTTGTAGATTCATGATGGGCCTTACCTCTGCCTGCCTCCTTTTCAGTAAGTCAGTTACTGGCTTGTCCAGATCTGTCCCTTCCTGTGGTTGAATTCTTGGTCCTTATCTTTTCTTGGTGATGCAATGAGATTATTTCATAATCCCCACAGACTTAGGGTGAATCACAGGAACAGTCCCAATTTCAAATAGTCTCATTCTCACAAACCATTGAGATGGCCTGGAAATAGATGCTGAGCAGAAGAAATAGCATCCCTTTCCTTCGTTACCACATGCCTGCCTCAGAATACATCGTTCAAAGTCACAGCTTGGCAAAATGGCTTTATATCATGGACTTGCCAGGTATCTGTGAATATCTGAGTGCATAATTATTATATTAATCAGGCTAGGCTCTTATATGCTGTAGTGAAACAAACCCCACACTTCTAGTCTAGTAAAGCAAAGATATTTATCTTTTCCCCATAACAATTGGAGGTATTTCTGGCGACTCTCCTTGGCATTTTTCTTGAACAGTGACTCAGAGATCTGGGATGCTTTCGTTTTACAATACCACCATCTCAGAGTTCTTTACTTCCAGCCACTTGGATGGGAGAAGGGGTGTGGCATATTCATAGACTATCAGGCAGGAGAATACTCATTTCATTTCCACTTTTCAGATAGGAGGCATTTATGGAGGTGACTTGCCCAGAGTTTTCCAAGCTAGTAAGTGGTAGATTCTAGATTGCAGCTCTGACTCTTCTTTCCACTTTATTTTTTGTAATTAGAGATATTTTATCTATGTTAATGCTTCCTGTCTTGATTCATTTAGTCACAGTAAGATATTAGAATTTCTCCTCCTTTCTCTTGATAATTCCAGTGAAAGTTTCAGGGAGGATAGTCACTGGTTAAACCTGTGCCAGATGTATATCCTCAAACCAATTGCCATGGGTCAGACATTCTGATTGGTGAGATCTGTGTAATGCGTATAACACTTTGTTGTTCTGTCACTCAGTTGGACATGACTCTTTGTGACCCTATGGACTGCAACAGGCCAGGATCCCTGTCCTTCACCATCTCCCGGAGCTTGCTCAAGCTCATTCATGTCCATTGAGTAGGTGATGCCATCCAACCATCTCATCCTCTGTTGTCCCCTTCTCCTCCTGCCTTCAATCTTTCTCAGAATCAGGGTCTTTTCCAATGAGTCAGCTCTTTGCATCAGGTGGCTGAAGTATTGGAGTTTTGGCTTCAGCATCATTCCTTCCAATGAAGAGTCAGAATTGATTTCCTTTAGGATGGACTGGTTTGATCTCCTTGCTATTCAAGGACTCTCAAGAGTCTGCTCCAGAACCACAGTTCAAAAGCATCAATTCTTCAGCACTCAGCCTTCTTTATGGTCCAACTCTCACATCTGTTCATGACTACTTGAAAAACCATAGCTTTGACTATAGGGACGTTTGTTGGCAAAGTAATGTCTCTGGGTTTTAGTATGCTGTAGAGGAAATAGAATGTGCTACTCACAACCTCTATTCTATTTCCTCTGCTGCTGCTACTGCTGCTAAGTCCCTTCAGTCATGTCTGACTCTTTGTGACCCCAGAGATGGCAGCCCACCAGGCTCCCCCGTCCCTGGGATTCTCCAGGCAAGAACACTGGAGTGGGTTGCCATTTCCTTCTCCAATGCATGAAAGTGAAAAGTGAAAATGAAGTCGCTTAGCCGTGTCTGACTCCTAGTGACCCCATGGATTGTAGCCTACCAGGCTCCTCTGTTGATGGGATTTGCCAGGCAAGAGTACTGAAATAGAATAGAGGGTGTGAGTAGCACAGTCATGTCTACCCTGCGTGGATGGGAACAGAGGGGAACTATCCCCCTAAAGAAATCTAGAGTGCTGTTACTAAAAGAAAAGGCAAGCAAACCAAAATAAGATCCATCAAGCTGAACAACTGAATGAAGAAGAATGAAGAAGAAAATATAAGATAGAATAAGTGACTAGGGGAATAAACTAATAGAAGCATGACCTGACCAATCAGAGGCTTGAGGATAATCATGTAGCTTAAGCCTAACCAATGAAAGCCCTTGGTGGAGTAAGTGAATGAACAAATGATGCTTCTTTGGTGGAGGACGAGAGAATCCTTCCAAATGATGAAAAATGAAGTGAATTAAAGACAAAACGACAGCATCATGAAGGTAAATTTTGCCCACTGTATAGTTTTTTGTTAGGTTTCATCTTGTTTCAGGTGAATTTTCAAGAACCTTGAAGCTTTCAGTTACAGAAATGATCACGGTCTCTCTGTCCTACTTTGCCTTCTTTTAATTCCATGAAGGGGGAACAGCTTTAGTCGTGAGCCTGTTTAACCCCAACAAAAGGAATTTTGTACAAAGAAGGAGGTCCCTTACTCCCCAGCCTGCCAGGCTTACCCCTCTTTTTCGATTTCCATGGGCCTCCACCTCCTCCTTAGAGAATTATTTTTTCTCATCAGCGAGGCAGAAAAGCAGCCGGGAGGCCCATCAGTGTTCACTTCTCTGGGCAAAGTGACTTCTGGAGTGCCAGGCCTGGGGTTCGTTTATCTCTCCCTGAGTCAATGAGATTTTGTCTATAGGCCTTTCTGCTATGTTCCTCCAGAGAGAGGTAAACTGCCTTTAAGTAATTGCTGAAGAAGGCATAAACCAGGGAAATTTGATTTGAGCATGCAATTTGAATCAGGAAATGCTCGTATAAATAACCAGGGCAGCTGAATGCGGCAGGTTTGTGCTCTATAGATTTTTTTTTTTTTTTTTAATCTCAGGGTCTTCAAAATAGAAGTTCTGCTTCAGCAGCTTAAACCATCCCAGGCCTTTGCACTCTGGGCTTGTGCTAGCTAGTTCAGCATTAGTAACTGACTCTCTGGAGTTTAGTAAGCTGACGTTGCCTAGTTAACTTGTGTATTTGGAAAGAGAAAAAAAGATTTAACTACCAAACTATACTGTAATCTACAGAATTGACACAATCTTAACCAAAACTCCACAGTTTTTGAGTAGGAAGGAGTTTGGAATCCTCTAGTGCTTTCACCAATGAGAACATTAGGAATGAGAGAGAGTAAGTCACTTACAGGAGGTCACCGAGAGTTCGGAAATGTCATAGTCAGCTTTTCTTGCAGCAACAAACAACCCCCAATCCCAGAGGTGTAAGTTTCTAATTTATATTCCATCAGAGCTGCAGGTGGCCCATGGCTCTCCTGGGCTGGGCTGGGCTGGGCTGGCCCTGTTCCACATGTCTTCTCAAGGAGCTACCATCCTTGGGGGCATGTTGCTCTCACGCTGAGTGATGGAAGCTCAATAGAGGCAGAACCAAACCATAGGAGTGTGCTTATAGCCTGCCTGGATATGGTGTGTGTTATATCTGATCAGGGTTTCCCTGATTGCTCAGTGGTAATGAATCCACCGGCAATGCAAGAGACACAGGAGACCCTGGGTTGATCCCTGGGTCGGGAAGATGCCCTGGAGGAGGAAAGAGCAACCCACTCTAGTATCTGGAAAACTCCCATGAACAGAGGAGCTTGGCAGGCTATAGTCCAAACGGTTGCAAAGGGCTGGACATGACTGAGCTACTGAGAACATAAACACATATTTGCTCACCTTCCATTGGTCTAAACAGTCTATCTGTGAATAAGATAGACAAGGCCCCTTCTGTCAGAGTACCCATCAACCAGTGGGAAAATGATATCCAGTGAACCAACAAATGCAGCAGATGGTTATCAGTGGAGTGAATGCTGTGCAAGAAGCAAATAAGATGATGAGCTAGGGAGTATCTGGGAGAAGTCACTTAGATGATGAAGTCAGGAGAAACCTCTTTGAGAAAGTACTATTTCAACTGAAAGGTGGGAAGGGACTCAGCTTGTGAACAGATGGAAAGAGAATGCAAAGGGAATATCAGGCCAAGGACTTGGAGGTAAGACAGGGCTTGATGGGCCCAGAGCTTATTCAGCAATCAGGGGTGAAGTCTGGATTGAGGTCACAGGAGTGGGTGGGGATGGAGTGTGTGAAAACCTGTAGGCTATCTCAGAGATTCTAAGAGCAGTGGGCAGACTGTGAAGTTGTAAGCAGAGCAATGGCATGGCATGATTCATCATTTTAAAAGATCACCCCAGATGTCATATGGATTGCAATGGGAAGGAGGTATAGACACAGAAGACAAATCACTTTTTTTTCCTAAGAGAGGGTTTTGCTGAGCTGGTGTCTTGAACCAGGAGGGCTGGTCGTGTGCCTACAGAGGAGGAGATGGAAGCAGAACTATTTTGGCAAGAGAACCAACAGGACCTGTTGATATCTTGGAGCTAAGGTCTCATAGAGACAGTTCAAGGATGACTCCATGGTTGATGACATGAACAATTGGGCAGAGTCAGAGGCCTTTTACTGAAAGGTGGGTGATGGGGGAGAGGCATGGGATTGGATAAAACTGGAGCTTTGCTGGAATCAGTTTGAGATGCCCGTTAGTGGGCTAAGCCATCTGTCTTCCATTAGACTGTGCTATATCCCCAGTGCTGAGCCCAGGGCCTCGGCGTGCATCGAATGCTCCGAAAGTATTTGTTGAATGAGAGAATCTAAATGATATGCTTAAGAGCTACAGATGACTAATGGCTTCTAGAACGACAGATGATCCAAAGTCCGTAGCAATGGCTAATTAAACCATTGCAATCCAATGTCCAAAATATTGTATGCTGGAGACACCCCCCTCCACTCCCCATTAATTGAACAGGGCCTGTCTTTTTCGCTCTTGTAGTTCATTGTTCTTCAAATGTAATTAGCCTTTGTGTTTTGACAGTAAAGGAGACGCTGGTACTTTGATAAATAGCTTGTTTCTGGGAAAGGAGTATTTGTGAATACAAAACCCCGGCTTCTCCCCATTTTCTCATACCTGTTTCTCCTGCACTGGGAGGCCCTTAGGCTTCCCAGGTGGCACAGTGGCAAAGAATCCCCCTGCCAACGCGGGAGACACAGGAGACGTGGGCCTGACTCCTGGAGAAGGAAATGCAAACCCACTCCAGTGTTCTTGCCTGGAGAATCCCATGGACAGAGGAGCCTAGGGGCTACAGTCCATGGGGTCGCAAAGAGTCGGACACGACTGACTGACTGAGCATGCACGTGCTGTGTACCACGGGCTACACTAATACCTTCAGGAGGGCCAGGTTTCTTAGGAAGGGACAGCAACACAGAAATAATAGTTATCACTTACTGAACATCTATTATGTGGCAGGCAGATGTATTACATGTGATAGAGCAATCTTGAAAAGTAATTTTCAAAAAATCCTTGTGTTCCAGCTGAGTAAACCAAACAAAACTCAGAGAGAGTCAAAAATCTCACAGTAACTAGGAGGCTAAGCTGAGATTTAGATATATCCAGGTTTGTCTGACCCTGCAGCTTGTGTCTTTTCTGGGGTTCTGTGTCTCCCTTAACACTAAGTAGCAGTACCTTATTGAAGGGCCTCTATGTGCCCCATTTTAAAAAATAGTTTACGGAGATTTAAGTCATAGGCTATATAATCAAACCATTTAAAAGGGTAAGATTCTATGTGCCTTATTTGTTAATGAAACAAATAGTTTCAATTCTCACTCTTAGCCAGAAACAGCATCCTTTTGATCACTCAAGCCTGATATTTCCTGTGATTTGTGCTGGTCTTTTCATCCACTCTCTGATACGCAGTGTGGAGCTGGGGGTTATCCCCTGCATCTTACTGGTAAAGAAATGGACAGTGTCACACACGGCTTGTGGTCAGCGTATCTGAGTATTGACCTGAGGTAGTCTGACCATCAAGTCCGCTCTTTCCTAGACTTTACATGATCTGACCTTTGACAGCTGTATAGCCTTTCTCAATGGACAGAGATTATTTTTTCATGTCCATGAGCTCGTCTGATCCCCATCCCAAGATTTATCTGCTAACTGAGATTTTCAGAGCCGAGATCAATCTGAAAGATCTAAACCAATTCAGCTGGTTTCCCTTGTCCTGACCTAGAGAGGGGCACTGAATTCTCACAACCCTCAGGAGTGACCCCCACACACATATGATGATGGCCATTTTCAAAAGACAAAAAAAATAGCAAATGTGGTCAAGGATGCAGAGAGATTGGAGATTTTGTGCACTGTTGGTAGGAATGCAAAGTAGTGCAGCCTCTGTGGAAGACAGTATAGAGTTGCCTCAAAAAATTAAAAATAGAATCACCCACTTCTGAATTCATACCATCCCACATTCAAAGCAGGATCTTGGTTTTTCTAGCTTCTGTGTGATAAATGAGAGCATACAGTATTTGTTTTTCAGTGTCTGGGTTGTTTCACTTAACATAATGTCCTCCAGTATCATCTGTGTTGTCACAAACAGCAGGATTTCCTTCTTTTGTATTCCATTGTATATATATTTATTACATTTAGCGGGGATCTAGGGTGGGAGGGGGGGTTCAGGATGGGGAACATATATACACCCATGGCGGATTCATGTCAATGTATGGCAAAACCAATACAATATTGTAAAGTGATAAAATAAATAAATAAATAAAAATAAAAAGACTCATAAAACCAGAGAGTACACACAGTTAAAGTGTACATATAATGTACTTTAAATCTGCTAAGAGAGTAGATCTTAAGTGTGCATAAAAAGTGGTAACTATGTGAGGTGATGGATATGTTAATTAATGACTGTGGTTACAATTTTACAATGTATATATATATATATATAAAATCATCATGTACACCCTAAATATATGCAATTTTTATTTGTTAATTATACCTCAATAAAGCTGAAAAAATAAATAAACAGAATAACATAGCATGAAAAGCAAACTTACGATAAATAAAACACCAAAATGAAAAAAAGCACAGGATCTTGAGATATTTGTACACCTATATTCTTTGCAGCATTAATGGCAATAGCAAAAAAGTGGATCCAACTCAAATGTCCATCAGAAAATGAATGGATAAAGAGATATGGTACATAGCATGCAAAAGAAGATATTCAGCCTTAAAAAAGAAGGAAATTTTGATACTTGCTGTAACCTAGATAAAGCTGGAGGACATTATGCTCAATGAAATAAGCCAGCCACAAAAGGACGAAGATTGTATGATTCCACTCATGACGTATCTAAAGTAGTCAAACTCATAGTAACAGGAAACAGAGAGATAGGGCCCAGAACTGCGGGGAAGAGGAAATAGTGTTTAGTGGGCAGAGTTTCAATTTTGTAAGATGTAAGAGTTCTAGTGATCTATTGCATAACAATATGACTATACTTACCACTATTGAACTGGACATGTTAAAATGGTAAATCTAATGCCGTCTTTAGCCAGAATAATCTTAAAAAACTGTCTATGGTGGACTTAGGACTTGAACCCATGTCACTATGGAGTCTCAGTGGAGTTAATCCTGAGGGAGAATGTTGTCTGCATTATTTAGGGGCAAGGGCTGTGAATTTGTCTCAGGTTGGGCATTTTTTTTTTTTTTTTTTGCCCTAGCCCCCTTGAGAAATAAAAGGATGCTCTTGCCAGCCCTCAGGGGGAACCAGGTGAGCGGGGAGGACCTGTCAGAGAGCATGTGCTGTGCTTAGTTGCTCAGTCATGTCTGACTCTTTGTGACCGCATAGACGGTAGCCAGCCAGGCTCCTCTGTTCATGGGATTCTCCAGGCAAGAATACTGGAATGGGTTGCCATGCCCTCCTCCAGGGGACCTTCCCAACCTAGGGATCAAACCCAGGTCTCCTGCATTGCAGATGAATTCTTTCCCATCTGAGCCACCAGGGAAGCCAAAGAGTACCTATTGCCAAATGCTTTCAACTCCCCTGGGATAGAGGCTGCAAATGGCCCTGTGAGGTAACCAGGGGTGGCAGTGTTAATCCCACATGGAGAAACCAAACTCAGCCAAGATTAATGGAACATCCAGATCACTTGGGGCTTCAGTGGTGGAGAGGAGACTAGAGTTCAGAAATTCCAGTGCTGGGTGCAGTGTTAGTGAAGTGAGCAGTGTAGCTCCTTTTTTTTTTTTGACCACACTGGGTCCTCACTGTGGTGCATAGGTTTTCTCTTCTTGTGATGCAGGGGTTTCTAGTTGCAGCTCACTGGCTTAGTTGCCCCACAGCATGTTGAGATGCTAGTTCCATGACCAGGGATCGAACCCACGTTCCCTACATTGGAAGGAGAATTCTTAACCACTGGATCACCAGGGAAGTCCCAGTATAGCTCATTTTTAAGATTAGAACTCAAGAAAGAACTGGAAAACTTGGATGCTTTTCTTATTTTTACTATTTTATCTAAAGAAATTTCCAGAACACCAAAGTGCACAGTTCCATTGAGTGTCCAGCCCTGACCCAGTGTGGATTAGTGACCTCAGCCCTGGGCTCCCTTGCAGGCTGCTGGACCACAGGACCAGGGCAGGAGGGCACTATCCCCAGGCCAGGGGCCTCTGAGCCCTCTCCTTTCAGCAGTAGATTTTCCTTTTTCATGCTTGAACTCCAGAGGCCCCCAAGGGTTTCTGTCTTAATTAAAATTTAAATTCACAAATCATTTCTTAAACTGTCTCATAGGCAGCCACATAATCACAATCATTAGCGGGTGGTCGGAGTCACTTTTGCTTTAATGATTTTGGAGACATCGGCTTAGTCCCAGCAGTCACACTATCTTCTACCACCTCTCTCACCACAGGCCTTGCCCAGAGAACTCAGCTCAGATGTTGTAACAGACGTCCGTGTTCAAGTTCAGATGCAATGATGTGTCCTAGTCTGTCCCCATAACCGTCCCCACTCCTGTCTCCTGAAGCTTATTGGATCCTCACTTGTTCAGTTGCTAAGTCGTGTCCAACTCTTTGCGACCCCATGGACTGCAGCACACCAGGCTCCCTGTCCTCCACTATCTCCTGGAGTTTGCTTAAACTCATCATCCTCTGCGGGGCCCAGCCAGTTTAGAGGAGAAAATCTCAAAGCGCAGGCAGAGTGAAGACCCACGAGGACCTTAATCAGCCGTCCCTGGGCCCTGGCCTCTGCTCCTGGGAGCTTGCAGGCACCACTTCACGGCTGCCCCTTCCCCAGCCCAGAGCTTCCCAGCCTTGACATTGTTGATGTTTTGGACAGCATAGTTCTTTTCTTTTTTAAAAAGTTAATTAGTTTATTTGTGTTTGATTGCACGGGGTCTTCCTTGTTGCACACTAGCTTTCTCCAGTTGTAGCAAGTGGGGCTACTCTCTACTTGCAATTCACGGGCTTCTATGGCAGTTGTTTCTGTTGTTGAGGAACACAGCTCTTGAACTTGCAGGCTTCACTTGTGGCTCTCAGGCTCTAGAGCGCAGGCTCAGTAGCTGTGGTGCTCAGGCCCAGTAGCTGTGGTGCGCAGGCTCAGTAGCTGTGGTGCGCAGGCTCAGTAGCTGTGGTGCGCAGGCTTAGCTGCTTCGTGGCGTGTGGAATTTTCCTGAACGAGGGATCAAACCACATTGCCTAGGTTGGGAGGGGGAAACTTAACTACTGGACCACCAGGGAAGTCCTAGACAGTTCTTTACTGCAGGGCTGCACTGTGCATTGCAGGAGGTATGGCATAATCTTTGGCGTCTACCTACTAGATGCCACTTGTGGCAGCCGAAAAGCGTTTTGAGACGTGGTCAGATGTCCCCTGGGGGCACAGGCCCCATGCTGAGAACAACTGGCCTGTCTACTGACCTCTCTAAGGTCAATCCCCTGGATTCAGTTTCCTTTTCTCCTTTTCCTACAGTTCACTCTCCATAGCTCCAAACCCTGGTGTTGTTTAAAGCCATTCAACGCAAAAGAACTTATTGTACTGCTTTTCCCCAGCAACACGGGTTTCGATCCTAAAAGGAAGGATTCAGACCTTGGAAACTCAAAAAAGCCTGTTTTTTCTTTAAAAAAATTTATTTATTTATTTAAATTAATTTATTTTTTATTGAAGGATAATATCGTTACAGAATTTTGCTGTTTTCTGTCAAACCTCAACATGAGTCAGCCATAGGTATACATATATCCCCTCTTGAAGCTGCCTCCCATCTCCCTCCCCATCCCACCCCTCTAGGTTGATATTTATTTATTTTTGTCTGTGCTGGGTCTTCGTTGCTGTGTGTGGGCTTTTCTCTGGTTGCCGTGTGTGGGCCTCTCGTGGTGGTGACGTCTCTTGTCATGGAGCATGCGCTCTAGAGTGCACGGGCTTCAGTAGTTGTGGCGAACAGCTTTAGTTGCCCTGCGACACGTAGGATCTTCCCCAACCAGGGATCAAACCCTTGTCCCCTGCATTGGCAGGCGAGTTCTCGTCCACTGAAGCACCAGGGAAGCCGGAGCATGTTTATTCTTCATGGAGGGTGGGAGCTGATGCGATGTGAAAAATCAAACCCTTTTCTCCTTTTGGAGAAGCTACCACTACACACCAACAGAGGGTGGCCAGTCAGGATCTTGGATAAGGGCTGTCTGCGTCTGGAGCTCATGCTTCTAAGCACCCTGCCACCTGCCTCCTCTGAGGACTCACCTCAGTGGTGGTGTGGGAAAGGATGGCAGCGGGCACCGGGCAGAGTTAACTAACCAGCTGTGTTCTCCTGGGATGGTCATGCCTTCTCTCAGCGTGTGATAAAGTGGCAAGGCAAGTCTGACAAACTCTGCCATTATTTTCAGCTCTCGTGATTAGTGAGTCCTGTCTTTCAGGTCACACAGTAGAGAGTCCTTGCTGTGCAAGAGCAGAAGTCCTTCCAATGAACAGGTCATGAGCTCCTCATGGGGTCCAGGCGCTGCACTGGGTTACAGGGTTCTGAAGATGAAGAAGAGAGAGTTCTGTGTCTGAGAATATCCTAGTCTCAAGGCGGAAGCAGATAGGCCAGTAGAAATAGCAATGGGTTATTGTTCCTAAAGTAAAGGTACAAGCAGAGTAAGGTGTGGCTCAGTTGAAGAGGTAAGAAATCATCTCAGCC
This sequence comes from Bos grunniens, assembly GCF_055505025.1. Taxonomy (NCBI): domain Eukaryota; kingdom Metazoa; phylum Chordata; class Mammalia; order Artiodactyla; family Bovidae; genus Bos; species Bos grunniens. Next base: position 26,655,916 of record NC_141189.1, read on the forward strand.
TGGGAGTCAAAACTAGTGTCTGGAGCAGTTCTTTTCTTAGGGCCACAGGAATTAAGCAGTTTATTGTCACAGCATCTATCTGCTCTGGTTACCTATTGCTATATCTACATTGATAACAGACCACCACAAATTTAGTGGCTTAAAACAGTTGTATTATGACATTCACAGTCTCTGAGGGTCAGGGCTTTGGGCAGGAAACATTGGGGCTACCTAGTCTGGGCCATCAATTGGGAAGAGCTGGTGATGACTCGAATGGGTGAGCCCTGGAATCATCTGGAGGCTCCTTCATTCACAGGTCTACCACTTGGGCTTGGCTGGACCTATCCCCTGGGTACCTGTATGTGGTCTCTTCCAGTGGCTTGGGTTTCCTTTCAACATGGAGGCCTCAGGGTGGTCAGACTTCTTTCACTGTGACTTATACCTCCGAGAGCAAGTAGAAGCTGCCAGTTGGAAGCTGCATGGCTGTGGATGACCTGGTCTTGGAAGTCACATGGCATCCCTTCTGTTGTACTTTATAAGCTGAGGCAGTCATGAGCTCACTCAGATTCAAAGGGAGGGGACACAGACCTCACCTCTTATAGCAGGAACATAAAAATATTTGCAGCCATGTTTTAAAACCACCACACAATTCTTATTTCCATGTGCAGAGGTCTGAATTTCTCCAAATCTTTAGCAGAGAATCCCACCTCGCAAAATCTCTCCAGGTGTATTTACACCAAAAGCCTACTTCAATTAATCAATTCTAATGCTCCAATTACTCAGCTTATATTTTCAGACACTCTAATAAGCGCTGCAAATGAATAGGAATTAAACTGCTGGTGCATCACCCTGTACAATTAGAAAGACCACACTTGATTTCCCAAGCAGCCTTCTCCTTTGTGAGATGAACTTGCTTCGCTCACGTTGGTTTAGCACAGGGAAACATTTTCCTGGGGCTGGGATGGGGCTGGAGCAGGTGGGAAGACTTCCATGAAAATGTAGCAGTTGGGATAAAGAATGAAATGAAGACTGGAGCCTTTTTGGTGGATGCCTTTGTCATGTTGTGGAAGACCTGGGTTTCTACCCAGACTTTGGTATTCAACAACCTGGGCCTCAGTTCACTCATCTGTAAAGTAAGAGGGTTGGGCTTGATAATTTCTAAGAACTCTTTCAGCTTCAAAATGTCTGTGATTATACGAATATTTACCATGGGCAATTTTCGAACATTAATACCCAGAGGGAACACCCGTGTCAACATCATATTCATTTGAATAACTTGCCTTCAAGAAATACCATCACACTCCTGGTAACCAGACCTTTTCCTCTGTATTTGCATAAATACACACATACATTTTTACATAAGTGGTATCATACTGTAGATTTTCTTCTGTAATTTCCTTCCCCCCACCACCACTATAATATATACTGAAAAGCTTCTATATCAGTACATAAAACTAAATTTCACTCTTTTCTACTGTTACGTAATAGTCCATCATATAGATACATTATAAATTATTTAAATAGATCCCCTTTGATGTAAATGCAGATCCCTTCCATTCTTTTTTTATTAACAATGCTTCATTGAATAACCGTGTATAAACACCATTTTGTTTCTATGCAGCTATATCTATAAAGCAAATTTCCAGAAGCCAATTTGCTGGGCCAAGGCTATGGGCTTTTGTAATTTTGGTAGATACTGACGCATTTCTCTTCATACAGATTATGCCAATTTATCCTCCCATCAATAATATATGAAAGAGCTTTTATCCTTCACACAATATATGATCAAACTTTATAATTCTTGCCACTCTGATAAGGTGAAAATGGCATCTCATTGTAGTTTTAAGTGGCATTTCTCCTTGGTGAGAAAGTCAGCACCTTTTCTTACATGTAGGAGTCCTTTATATTTCTTTTGTTCAGAAATGTCTCCTGGTAGACTTTTGGAAGGAGATGCACTTAAATCATTTTTAACAGATGTTGTTGGATTTGTCTGATAGGCCCCCTAAATACATCGCTCTGGTTCTCTTTATATCAGTTTCTGATGTCACCTATAATCCCTTGAGCAGGTGGGGACATCCTCAGCCTAGCAGTCTACCCCTTTATAAGAAGCTTTGCCTCTGGGTGGACTGCAGCAGGGCAGCTGCCAGAGTGACCTCTTCCAGCTGTGAACTGGTTTTTATTTGCTAGGACAACACTGGAGAGATGACTGTGTTCATGCTCAGTCGCTCAGTTGTGTCCAACTCTTGGTGATCCCAGGGACTGTAGCCCTCCAGCCTCCTCTCTCCATGGGATTTTCCAGGCGAGAACACTGGAGTGGGTTGCCATTTCTTTCTCCAGGGGATCTTCCCCACCTAGGGATTGAACCTGTGTCTCCTGCTTGGCAGGCAGATTCTTTACCACTGAGCCACCTGGGGTGATGATAGAAAGCACCAAAGCTTCGCTCTGACTTCCCTATGCAATCTTGTCTTCAAAACCCTGGAAAAGACCACTTTCCTCTTTTGATGAAGCCTGTTTCTTCGTAGTACATTTTGTTACCGTTATGGGTTTTGATATTTTTTTTCAGTTACCCGTGTGTATATATTCTTTTTCTGGTATTCTCTTCCACTATGATTTATCATAGGGTATTGCATATAGTTCCCTGTGTAATACAGTAAGACCTTGTTACTCATCCATTCTCCTTATGAAAACTTATATCTGTTAACCTTAACCTCTTAGTCCATCCCTCCTCCAACTCCCTGCCCCCTTGGCGACCACCGGTATGTTGTCTGATTCTGTTTCATAGGTGGGTTCATTTGTATCATATTTTAGATTCCACATATAAGTGATATCATGTGATATTTGGCTTTATCTTTCTGATTTATTTCAAGTAGTATAATATCTAGTGGCATCCATGTGGCTGCAAACATTACTTTATTCTTTTTTATGGCTGAGTAGTATTCCATTATGTCACATCTTTATCCATTGATGGACATTTAGGTTGTTGTGAATGTGGCTAATTGGCTATTGTGGATAGTGCTGCTATGAGCACATCTTTTTCAATTACAGTTTTGTCCGGACTTATGCCCAGGAGTAGCACCGCTGGATCCTATGATAATTCCATTTTTAGTTTTCTGAGGAACCTCCATACTGTTTTCCATAATGACTGCACCAACTTGCTATCAACAATGTAGGAGGGTTCTGTGAATTTTGTCATTAAAAAAAATAAACTTGCTATCTTTCTAGGAAGAGTCAAACACTGACCACTTTTATCATTTATTGACATCAGTTTTTCTATTGGTGGTGATGGTGACAAATCTCTTTTCCTTATCACCTCCTTTGTCCTTGCTTTTCAAGGTTTACACATAGAGATAGAAGGAAAGCCAGATTTGGCTGTGAGCCTAAGGTCACACTCAACAGCACAGTTCATCAGAACCCCTGCTCAGCCAGGGGTAAAGAAGATACTCTACTTAGATTGCCTTGTGGCCTTAGTATCTGGTGCAGATAGGGTAGGGGGTCCCTGGAGAAAGAGAATCAGACATGGCTTTCTCGACAAAAAGGAAGCCATTTTAGGCTGAAGCCATTTTATATCTGTGCCTGGGCATGGGGCTCGCCCTTGCAGAAGGACAAACCTCAATATGATTTTAAGGGAAGAAAAAGAGTGGAAGAACAAACAGCTATTACAAGGCCAGGGAGATACTGTAACTGTTGGTGGTGGGGAGCAATATTTCAGTTGTAAAGGCTTCCGGTTCTGTTTCAGTGGTGAAGATGACCCTGAAGCATATTCTTGAGCTATTTTGCAGGACCCTGATTCCCTCAAGTACTCAATCACCAGACTAACTGAAACCTAAGGAGGGATAATGCTAACCTTGGCTGATGCTTGTGACTTCTGTCATCTAGAGATTGGACTCTGTGGAAGTTTGCCGCAGTTCTATGCTGAACTGTCCTCTGCTCAAGACCCTCATAGCTATGCCTGCAATCTAAGATGAAAACTTCCCCGATTTTGTTGTTGGGGAGACACTGCTTTGGGAAATACTCCAGGTGTTCTCCTTACTTGCTGCAAGTAGTAATCCTTCCTTCTCCTGCTCTTTGGCTTGCTTATGTATTTTGGCTCTGCACCCACCAAGAGGTGAATCCAGTTTTGGGGTAATGGAACCAACTAGCTAAAATCCTAGAGGGAGGAAAATTTGGACTTAGCCAAGTTCCAGCCTTTCTCATGCTCCAGGTTCTGTGTTAGGGATACAAAAATGAATTGTCCTTGGTCTCAAGTAGCTCAAATGTCAGAGCAGGTCAATCCATTAGCAGATATTAATATATGCTACCATAGTGTGGTAAGTTTCATAGTAGGAAGAAACTCTTCCCAATCTAAGCCAAAGAAGGATTCTTGGAGGCAGCCCTCCTTGGTCATAATGTTAGTGTGAATTGCTGTTAGGAAGACAAGACCATGGGATGAAATAAGTGGAGAAGATAAATAAAAAGATGTGTGTATGTGTGTAATAGAAAGTGATTTGGTGTTTCTGGAGGAGAAAGTATGTCATGGGTAGTGGTTGAAGAAGTAGACAGAGCATGGTGAGGCCTGTTTGCTCTCCAGAAGCCTTATAATTTACCCACAGGTTAACAGCAGTTCACGCTAGGCTTATCCAGAATTACTAACTCAATGGCTATATGTGCACCCCTTTCTCTAGCCAACAAGTATGTGAAAAGATCAGGTTTCCTTAAAAAACCTGGACTCATCCGGCTTGGAGCTTGAAGAGAAGTTGAGGACAAAGAAAGATAGTCCAGCAACAGATACAATATCTAAATAGCTCAAACCCTTTACTGTGGAGTTGAATCATCTGTGTATTGACTTAATCTAATTCAACTCTTTATGCTCAGCAAAGAACATGAGAAAGTGAGATGGAGACATGCAAGGGAGTTTGTGGGCGTAATGCAAATGATCCAGCAACTTCATTTTCCACTCTCGGGCACAAAAGGGCATGAGACGGGAGGACTGACCTTCATGTCCCATCACCAGGCTCAAGTTCCCACATAACTCCCATGAGCTTTGGCACTAAACACAAGATAAAGGGCTCACGGATGAACTAGTGAATGGCACAGCCATCACTGGAAGGAAGGCTGGCCAGGCTGGGCATGCACAAAACCCAGCATATATGCGACTTTTAAGAGGTAGTTGTTGTTCAGTTGCTAAGTCGTGTCTGACTCTTTGCCATCCCATGGATTGTAGCACGCCAGGCTTCACTGTCCTTTTACTACCTCCCGGAGTTTGCTCAAACTCATGTCCGTTGATACGGTGATGCCATCCAACTGTTAAAATGAGGTCATTTTAGCCCTAATCTAAGAAAAGTGATGATTTTATAAGAAAAGAACATTTGGAAACAGACACACACTGTGTGTCTGATATGAAAGATGCAGACAGAACCGTCTACAAGCCAGAGAGACTGCAGAAGAAACCAACCCTTCCAAAGCCTTGACCTCAGACTTCTAGCCTCTAAAACCATGAGAAACCAAATTTCTGTTGTTTAAGCCAACCAGTCTGTGATACTTTTTTATGGCAGAGCTAAGAAACTAATACATTTTAGAAGGGGGCTTGTCACATTAATTATGCCTGTCCCAACTCTCTCCAAACTGTTCAAATCCTTGTGGAGAAAGGGAAGCCACTCACAAACATTGGTGCATTAGTTGCTTCGGTCAAAAACTACTTTTGATGCCACTCACTGTTTATCAGAGGAGTATGGAAACAGGAGCCATGGGAGAATTGAAAGCAGAGATGAACAAAATGGATTTGAATCTGGGATAGATCACAGCAGCATCGATATTGAAGATGGATTTAAAGAGGGCAAGACTGGAAGTGGAGAGCTGTTAACAACCTTTTTTTGTGCAGTAGCAGCAGGGTGGAGAGTTTGGGGCAGGTTTGATAAATATTTAGGAAGGAGAATAGTATTGTAGTATTGACTAATAGGATGGGGAATGAAAAGAGGAAAGCGAGGTGAATGACTCCTGTATTTCTAGCTTGGGCATCAAGTATATGGCAGCACCATCAATGGAAAAGGACTCTAGGAGAGTTTATTTGCACACAACCTCATTTCCGAGACAACTAAAGTTTGCTTGCCCAGATACTAAGCGTGCCATCATGAAGATAAGCAAATAAGGGGAGTGAATCAAGGACCAGGTGAAAGTAGGAAAGAGAAGATGAAGACGGGAGCGAGGCTAATATGCAAATACTCACCCAAATGTTTTAAACACTTGCCAGAGAGGGACTGTATGTTTTGTGTTAACCCAGTGAATGACATTATTCACAATTGTAGGTTTGGTCAATGCTGTCCACCTCTTCTAAGAATCTGGAGTCTGAAAATTCTACCTTGGTGTGAAAATCTGGCTTTTGGTTTCTGGATGTTTAGAGGCACCAGGATTATGGGGAGAAGCACAGCTTGAATCTTTGGAGAGTCCATAGAGAGAACATTCAAAACCCATGAGGCATCCTCAGACTCACCCTGGGGCAGGGTGGCATTGGGGTACTGAGTCTAGAGACTGTCTGTGAAGACAGGGTATCTGTACTTTGATGTAACCATGGAAAATCTGCTTATTTGGGAAATGTGACATGGATATGTCCATGCCTTCCATGAAGCCACTTGACTGATTTGCGTAGCATCACTGTTTCTGCTATGTGGATATGCAGGTTATATAAGCAATCTGGCAGCTTAAGACTTGCTACTGTCATTTCCAAGGTGGCAGATGGTTCAGAACTAAGGGGACCTTTCCTGCAACACAATTGAGCGTGAATGCATTGCCATCCAGGCACATTTCTATTATCCCTTCACAGTCGCACCTTTGAAATACACCCAAACCACCAGTCTGAAAGCTCTTGGGTTGGAAAAGGGAATGGCTGTCCCTGGGCTCTGTTTCCTAGAGAGTCTGTCTTCTGTCAAATGTTAAGGGGGTGTTCAACAGGTTCATGTTCCTGCTGCCTGTGTGTCCCTTTCTCTACTGCAGAAGGGACAGGAGGGACTTTTGAGAGTGGGTTGTACAGAGTGGCTATTTGCACTCATATTACTCGATCTGATTGGGTCCAGAACTGGTTGAAGCCTGATTTGTTGACCTTTGCAACTCATGAGTGCGTGTGTATGTGTGTGTGTTCATGCATATGTGCGCATATGTGTGTACATTTGGGGTTGACTTGCTTTGTTCCCTGCCATGAATATCTGTTGCTGCTGCCTGACCACATTTATGCCCCCGCCTCTAGTGAAATCACCTTCTCCTACTTTTAGTCCAGAGGTAACTCAGATCATTGTCTTCCACCTTTCTGCCTTCTGTGACCTGGTTCAGGGGTGGACACAGGGCTTCATCCAGATCACAGAGCATATTGACACTTTTGATAGAACTATTGAATAAGAGCTGTGTTCATTGCTTCTGGGGCTTCTGATCTAGTACAATATAAGCCTGGAGTTGCTGGCCATCATCTTTTCGCCACACGGAGATGGCCCATATAAGGATCAAACCAACGCAGGGGAAACGAGACCTGAGGTTTGGGGAAAGTCTATATTGGGCCAAAAATGAAGCCCGATGACATGTGGATGCCCTAGAGTTCTAAACCAAAAAATTTATCATATCATTGTTATTTTGCTTATTTCAGTTTTATTTCTGTCACTTGCAATTATACATCTTACCTAAGACAATCTCTCTAACATTTGTGCCTAAGTTTCTAGATAGGAGCCTAGCTAGAATGTTGACACATCGAATCATAGGCATGTTTGGGGCATTCCCTGCTGATCCCCACAGATATACAAAGTTTAGGAAACGTATGTTGGGGCTTAAAAATAAGGGAGGGGCTTGGACCTCAGAATTATTGATACTCTTTCTGCTCCATGATATCACTGTACTTATCCTGCTTGGTCCCTCAGCCTTTGCCCCCCCAAAGGAGGATGCTTTTTGTTACTACTGTATCTTTTTCTAGCCTGAGGTTTGACCAGACTTTTTTTTTTTTTTTTTGGCTAGTGCTGTCAAAGTCTCAGCATCCTGTTCAGCCTCCCTGGTATCCCACAGGGATCTGTGTTCAAACAGGATACCAGTTCTATTGCTCGTGAAAACCTCAAATCTTTGTATCCTTCCTATTATAGAGAAGGCAGTGCTTAATCTGCCTCCACACCACCAATCCCACCCCATCAGCCTATTTTCCCTCCTATCAATGAGCTTTCACCTCCTAAAGCAAAACTAGGGTGAAATTTGCCTTCTGGTCATCTCATAATTTATGCTTTCAGGCCTTTGGCTAAGATGCTAGTTGTCTCCACTGTCAAGTTTCTCCTTCTCTCATGCCAGTGGAATTTTTAGCTGTACAGGTAGATGCTCAGAATAAGGCTGACATTTACCAGCCTGCCTAACATCTGGGGGTAGCTGTACAGCTTATTTCTAGCCAACGGGATCTAAGGAGAAAGGGAGGGTAGAAACTTCTGGGAGTCTTCGTCAGGAGACTTGCCTGCCTCTCATTTGTCCCATCTTCTTTTCCCTTTTCCTGTTCTGCTGCTTGGAATGTGGGTGGTGCTGTCTTGAACCAAGAGCATGATGTTCATATTTTAAAAGACATTAGAGCATTGAGTGGGAAGGGGAATGAGACTTCGATAATAAAAGGTTCACAGAGGAGGACAGAACCTCTTCTTCAGCTTCGTGTCATGATAATGGATAGCAGTTTCCATCTTGTGACCATCAAGTGGTGAGTTCAAGGATCAAGGTAACCACTGAGCAGGGCAGAGCTGAAGAAAGGAGAGAGTGGGTCCAGCCTCCCACCTCCAGACTTCTTGTCACATGAAATGAGATCTTTTGCCCTTTGTTTAAGCCAATTTTGGGGGGATTTTATTATATAAAGTCACTCTAATTGATGACTGTGGGAGTGGATATGAGGGAGCACCATCCTGGAACATCAAGGCTTGGTGACTTGTTCTTAAGATGAAGCAAGGAAACCCCCTCTTGGTCTTCTGAGCATCCTTCAGCAACCAGAACAGAACACAAACAGATATCACAGTAAATTATCCCCCATATGTAAAAAGCACAGCATGGAACCTGACACATTTAAGCAGCCAGTAAAAGGTAGCTATTTTTCTTTTTCTTATTAGCATAATGCCTCAATAAATGTTAGTTTCCGATCCTATCTTCTTGAATGTCTCTCCCTCTGCTGCTAAATTCCCCAGTACCTTTACATTTATCTCCCTTCTCCCTTATTAAACCTGACTCTTGCAAAGACTGTCAACTCACTCTCATTGAGGTGTCAGTGATAGATAAGGCTTAATGTATGACCTCATTCCCCAAACGCTACTGGCTTGCCAGTGAGATTTACATTTAATAGAGGATTAAAGCCTTAAGCCAAAGAAATGAATCTTTAATGGTAAAATTTGAGGCGTCGGAAAGCTTATGAAAAACTAATACTGTAGGGAAGGGCTTTCCCCCTCTACGATCCTAATTTTCTCAGGGGTTCTTATAATGTTCTTCAAAGTCCCAGGTCCAAAAACATCATGCCATAGAACAGTTTACAATTAGTGGTTGTCAGACAGCAGATTTCTGATGAAGCTCTGTGGAACCAGAGTGGGCAGGGAACTTGTGAAATCAAATGCACGAGAAGAGGGGGCGTCAGGTCCAGAGGGAGCTGTCTGTCGAGTGAGTCAGACTGCCTGGCCCTGTGGATGGAGCTTCCCTCGGGGCTGGTGCCATGCTGAGCCACATTTGCTTTCTGATGCAGCAGTTTCTTGCTTCCTCTTGACATCAGCGCTCCAGGGGCTGTAATGCGCTCTCTTCCTTCTTAGCCCCATTCCTACCCTGCTCTAATTTTGCACTTGAATTTCTCTCATCCTCATCTCGAGTCCTCTCTCTGCTTGTCCTGACCTCTTGGGCCAGGCTTCTTGAGCTCTGTGAGCCTGACTTGAGGTCTCTCCTCTCCTTGGGCCCCCTCTGAGTCTCTGGGTGGCTTGGTTGGAGCTCCAGCAGTGCAGATGTGACAGTCTGCCTTCCTGGTCTCCAGGATTCCTCTCTGAGCTCCAATCTGCACTTCGTTTCCTGTTCAAATCTCCTCTTGGATATCTCTCTGATACTTTAAACTCAACATGTGCATCCAAATATCTTCCATCTGTCCCCCAGATCTGCTGTTTCTGGGAGATGGAGCTATTTCAATCTCATCAACTCTGGCTGGGTTAGATCTCTTACGAGGAGAGAAGAAGGAGGCTGCAGGGTTTCTTCCCAGCCCTTTCCTGAAAGGAGCCTCAGCCCCTTTCAAGGCAGCCTTCTCTCTAAGATGCGCTCTTTCCAAGCACTGGCGTCTTTCCTTCTGCTTGTCCCTGCAGGCTGGGGGCTCCTCCACACTGCTCTCCCCAGATAGATGTTCCCCGCTCACAGCAGTTCCCCTGTACCGGCTGTGTCAGCGTTGCCTGGGAAATTTCTCAAAATGCAAATTTGGGGGCCATGTCCCCAATCCTTATGAAGTAGAAACAGTGTGTGTGGCCCAGCTGACTTCATTTTAAACTAGTACTCTGAAAAAGCATGATTCTGATGCATGCTGAAGTTTGAGAGTCACTTCATTTAATCTTTCCACAGTTTTGTGATTCATTGCTGTGATTCATTGATTCAAACTCTTCATTGCTGTTGTTGTTTAGGTGCTAAGTCATGTCTAACTCTTTTGTGACCCCATGGACTGTAACTTGCCAGGCTCCTCTGTCCATGAGATTTCCCAGGCAAGAATACTGGAGTGGCTTGTCATTTCCTTCTTCAGGGGAATCTTCCCAACCCAAGAGTCGAACCTGTGTCTTCTGCATTGCAGGCAAATTTTTTACCACTGAGTCACTAGGGAAGCCCAACGAACTCTTCAAAGTATGTCAAATTGAGTGTTATCTCTGTTCCCGATTGAGATTCTAACTGAATAATCATAATGATGGTGGTAATGATAAAAATAGAATTCTAATCCTTTGCACAAAAGCAGCCCTTTTCTAGGGACGCTATTTCACTGAATGGAGCGCCAGGGGATTTGGTTTTACACATCTTTTCACTCTCAGCACTTACTAGCCTGCCTAGTGCACTGTAGGTGCCCAATAAAGTCCATTTCAATGGGAGTTTTTTTTTCCCTAGATTTGTACTTTTCTCAATACACCATCCATTGATTCAGCCATCAACTCACCCAGGCAACACCACATAGGTATTGGGTATGCAAAAAAGAAAAAAGTGAAAGTGTTGCTCAGTCATGTCCAACTCTTTGTGACCCAATAGGCGGTAGCCCGCCAGGCTTCTCTGTCCATGGAATTCTCCAGGCGAGAATACTGGAGTGGGTAGTCATTCCCTTCTCCAGGGGATCTTCCCCACTCAGGGATCGAACCCAGGTCTTCCGCATTTCAGACAGATTCTTTACCATCTGAGCCACCAAGGAAGCCCGACTGGGGCTGTAAAACCAAGTACAATATACCATTTGGTGTCATGAGTCTCAAGAGTGAGTGGGTGACAGGTCAGTTCCCTGAGCTTCAGTTACATCATCTCTTCACTAAGGATCATGAAGTTGTGCACTTCATGGGGCTGTCGTGAGAACGAAATGTAGTAATGTATGTAGGATGCTTGGCACGGTGCCTGACAACATAATGTTCAATCAGTTTTAGTGTTATTTGTTATGATCATCATAGATAAATTATAATGCAGCTTAGGCAGAGACCAAGCAGAGACAAAAACAAAGCTTTTGGAGCCTCTTCAGGCCATGAAGCTAGGTGAGCACTTTGCATGTTAGAGAATCATTGCTTTGTAGATTACTTGGAGTTACATAAATATAAAGGGTTTACTTACTGGTCTAGTCTTATGCCCGTCCTTGTATAACATCTCTTCTCTACTTTCCCACCTCAAGGCGACTAGTTTCCATTTGACCTGCTTTTATGCCTATTGAAAAGTTAACCAGCACACAGGACTAACCCAGTAATTTATTATGGGTCAAGACACTTTAAATCTCTGAACCTATTTTTTTCCCCTCCAAAATGAATACAATTTTATCATTTTCATTGTCTAAAAAATATCTGTGTTCATTGTTTTAAAAATTGTGATAAGAAGTACATAGTACACAATACAAATCACTCAGATACTACTTTTAGCATATCACTCTTTTTAAAGAGCTTCCTTCCAGATGTATCATTATATATTTATCTGCACCTCTATCATACTTAAAATTTTTACTTAAATGGGGTCATTTCATATTGGCAAGCCACTTTTTAGACTGAAGCCATCCACAGAAACTCTTGGAAAATTTCATGAAGAGATGCTCCCTGCCTCTCTTTAATGTGACCACCAGATGGTGCTGGTTCTGAATTTATCAGAATTTCCTGTCCTGGCTGCAGGCTGTCCAAAACGAATGATCAAAGTCACAGGTCCCCAGCCCTGGTCCTTCTCATCACTCTGGCCCTGGGTTGAACATGGATTGATTTTGTTTTCAGTGATACCTGCGGAGGGCAAAAGCCATACCCACGTTCTGACATGGGACGAATCTCTCACCTGTGTCCCTGACCACGCCTCCACAGCTCTCTTGGACTGAACAAGTTCTGACTGTGTGTTAGTTTCTTGGTGCTGTCCTCTCTTTCCCTCCTAACCTCTTACCCCTAATCAGATTGTGTCATTCCTGCAGGAAGAGGAGAGACTGCGTCCTCTAACCCAGACCTTTGTGCATAGAAGACATTCGATACCTGTTGGGTTTAAGTTTCAGTGAAGAATAAGGTGGTTTGGAAAACAGAGAGAGGTCAGAAAGGAAAAAAGAAAGCATGTGTTTCAAGGCAAAGGGAAAAAAAAAGCGTGAAAAGAATATTGGATTGAGCATCAGAAAAATTGACTTTTTGGCTTGGATTTGGTATTAAGGGGATGGCTGACCCTGGACAAGCCAACTGACTTCTGTGGGTTAAGCTGGCTTACGTATGTGAGGAGGAGGTTGGAAGAATGACCCCTAGATCCCCTTCAGCCCTGATACGTTTAGAGACAAAGATCTCTCTAGTTGTGTGTGTGTGTGTGTGTGTGTGTGTGTGTGTTTTCACCTTGGGTCAAACTGTAGACAGACACAAATCTCTGGGTGCTGTCAGGAGCCCCGAGAATCAGGTCCAGTGGCGTCCAGAGCCGGGCCAGCCTGAGCTTCACTCTCCACCCACCCTCCTTGCAGATCCATCAGCGCCAGCCACCCCAGCACAGCTCATACATCATTATTAGATTCCCTTCATCGTGCTAATTGACACAGGATGAAAAATACCCAGCGAAGGAAACAGCCAACGCTTTCACATTCAGCCGGCAAATGGGAGAAACGGCTGTAAAAGCTAACTGAGATTGAAAACGGGTCTGCTCTCATCTTGTAGGGCCAATGTCTCCTGTTACAGGGAACCAGGTCCGGCTGGCGGTGTGAGTGGTGGGGGTGGGGGAGGGCAGCCCCGTGGTCCCACGTCTGAAGCCTCTCCGGCAGCTGGATCCAGATCCATGGAGAGCCAGGACAGAACACGTACAGAGGGAGCAAGAGAAGAGAGGAGGGGCTGCTTTGGTCGCTCCCAAACTGTCCTGGTCATCACGGCGCCTGCTTGTCTTGAACTCTGTTGAGAATTACTTTGGCATCTGAGTCTGGTGCCTGACAGAGGGGAGTGAGGGCGTCCTAGTCTTGGCTTTAGAGCTGTGCTTCTCAACTGGGGGGTGGCGATGTGCCCTCCATGGGACACTAGCTTCTAGTGAGTAGAGGCCAGGGGTGTGACAAACATCAATATGCACAGGACAGCCCCCTCGGCAGAGAATGATCCAGTCTCAAGCGTCAGCGGTGCCGACGACGAGAAACCCTGTTCTAAAATAGTTTGTGATTCCGGGTCACTGTTTGCTAAGTTATGTTCCTAATTTTAGATGATATGAAAGACGGCTGGCAAAAATGCACTGGTTCTCTAGCCTCCTCATCCTGCCCATTGTTGCACGGGTTCCCTGCTCCTGCTATCAAGACCTGGAGCCTGTGTCTGCAGCCCTTGGATTGGAGCAGGCCTTGGGACTTGCCTTATGATAGCTCCAAGTCTGGGCCTCAGGGACTTTGTACAGTTCTGCTGGTTCCTATGGGGCCTGACTCTGTCGTGTGGGCAAGTCTGGACTAGTTTGCTGGAGGACAAGGGGCCTCATGGAGAACAGCCAAGGTGCCTGAGCTTGGGACCAGCTAATCTCATGAATGTGAGACGGAACCCAGCCTACAGCAGAACCACCTACCTGACTCATAGCTGACCAGACTATGGACCGCAGCTGACCAGACTATGGACCACAGTTGACCAGACTATGGACCACAGCAGACCAGACTATGGACCACAGTTGAGATAAGAAGAACCAGTCAACTGACCCACTGTCCCATGGTCAAAAAAAGACTCTTACTGTTTTAACCCACTGAATTGTAGGTCGGTTTGTTATGCAGCAAGAGATAACTGATACACATGGGCTTGAACATCAGATGCAATTAATAGTGAATTCTGAGGACGGTGGAGGAACTTCTCAAGATTTGCTTTCTTTCCTAATACTTGATATTTTCTCAAGTTGGATAGGTTTCTTTGGCCTAGGATGCACACAACTACATCTTCAACATCCAGTTTATGGAGCTCAGCAAGCTCTATCTGGAGAAAGGTTTGCTTAAAGACAGTTTTATCCACTTGTATCATGAAATCAACTCCAACATGAATAGTAGGTAAAGGTTACTTATGAGAAGGACTCAGGGAAACAGATAAATCAACAATTCTTAGAGACATCAGGAGTCAGGGCCCCTCTGGGAATCTTGACAACAGAGATTTGTGATTTGTCTTTTGGGTTGCCTCAAGGATGACCACAGTGTCCTGACCACCTCCATCAAGATTGAGGACTAAGATGGGAGACTCTGATGGACTTTCTTGTGCACCTGCCCAGTTGATAGAGGTGGTATCATTTGATTGGCAGCTCTGCCAATCCCACACTGAGAGGGTAAGGAGCATTAGACAGAAGCAAAAAATGCCTTGCACTTTGGTCCTCCCCTTCTCCTGCCCCTCCATCCACAATGGAACAAACTGGGACATGTTAAGAGAGTATGAGTAGGATTTTTGGTGTAATGTCTGGAGATTCAGGACATCTCATCATGGCCCAGTTGGAAAAGGAAAAAGCTTAGTAAGAAAATTGAAAATCAGACTTAGCAATGCTGTTGTAACCTTCCCCGGTCACTCTCGCCTTGTCATATGAATGTCAGAATCCAGGGTGATGTGTTGGAAGTCGATAGGGAGTGAGAAGGCAGCTGGTCTCACTCTGTTAAGATCTCATTTGTTGAGTCAGACTTGGACTGGAACATTCTCTGCCACTTATCCCACAACAGACGCCATTTATTAGCAGGATCTCCCAAGATTCTCTTGATCAGACATCAAGTTCTGCAGTCCATAAGTCAGCCCAAGATCCTCAGGGGGTCCTGGCTATAGAGATGGATGAGAGTTCCCTGTTTCCTATCTGGAAATTAGGAAGGCAGTAGTTTCCAACTTTCCCTTTAATCTTCTTGAATACCAAGAGATAAATATGGAGCCCTCCTCATGGGGGCAGGTATGTGTTTTGGGAGCAGGAGGAGCAGGGGGGCAGACTTGGATATGCACTTGGCTTCCGCTCTACTCCACTGTGGCTCCAGAGACACCTCTATGCACAACCCAGGGTCTGGGGACCACCCTGGGAAGATAACCAAGCTCCAAGCACAGTTCTCTGTGAGCAGGTGTGGGGACTGACCTTCTTGGATGCCAAGGATAAAAGATGGGTGTGACGAGGGGGCCGTGGAGATGGCAGGCACTGGACCAAGTTCCAGAGATGAACCAAGGCAAGCCAGTATTTTCCCCAGCAATCAGTGTGGGCTCTCTGGAGAGCTTGAGAGTGTGGGATGTGAAATAGGAACAGTCTTGTGTTTGAGTCCCCCCAGTACCAAGAGAAAGAAGTAGATTTGAATGTAATAATGAGCTGCTTGGCAGAGTGTTAAATAAGCATTAGTGCTGAGAGCTATAAATGTTACTGTGTCAGCTCACAAGTTGATAGATAGAGGGATTGGCCGTGAAGCCTTTGCTCTTTTCCTCTCACCATACCACCTCCTGCAAAATGATGAAACAGGAGGGAAGCCTCTGCCCACACGAGGGGTTTGCTCTGAGAGCTCTCTCCACCAGGCTGAGATCCAGTCTTCTTTCTCGCTCTTCCAGGGACCATTTTTCTTCCCCTTTGTCCCCTGGTAGGAACACCAAGAGAGAAATTAACATAAAAAAGGGCTAAACTTTCTGCACTAGAAGGACGGAGCATGTGATAATGATATATAAAGCTAAAAGCACTAAGTGGGCAAAGCTGGTGCTCCAAAAGTGAGTAAAACCAAGATAAATCTGTCCCTGGAGAGCTGTAACACATAACTCAAATAACAGGAGCAGCAGGGGTCTGCAATCCCCTGGAAGAACAGTCCACACTTGTGTGAAATAGCCTCTTCCCAGTATCCATAATGCCCCGTGTGCTCGGGGCTGACCACTGCTCCCAGAAACTGGGATTTCTGCTGCCTGGAGCAGGACTTCTGCTGGGACCTGCATGCCTGCAGACCACCCTATCTGGCAGCAAAGATTCGAGGTCTAATGCCAGCCCCACTATGGAAGGATGGAGAACTGGATGGACCCCCGCAAGACCTGGATTTCAGTTCTGCCTCCACCTCCATTGTGCTCTGTGACCTTGATCAACTTATTTCACCTCTCTGAGCTCCAGTTTTTTTCTCATGGAAGCTGGAGGTAGAAAGGTCTGCTCTTGTGGGGAAGGGCAGAAGCCTGGTTAGTGGGGTGGCTTCACAGATGAGGTGTTTTTTTTTTTTTCTTTACGGCCTGTTTAGAGGAGTGGATCTCTAAGTGGAGGAATTCCCTGGGAGGAATAGCATCAGCAGCCCTTGGGAAATTGCTCGAAATGCAATGCTTGGGCCACACTCCAGACATACTGAGTCAGAAATTCTGGAAGTGGTTCCCAGCAATCTGTGTGTGAACAGGTCTTCCGACACATGGTAGAGTTTGGGAACCATCCCTTTGCAGGAAAGCATCCCTAACTTGTTTTCTGGTTCCCAAGCATCCTCGGTGCTAACTTAGCTCACTGAAAAGGACAGCAGAGACTCAATGCTCAGGGGTGACCCAGCGGGGCTCCCAGGCAGTTCCCAGGATTGGTAATGAGAGTCCTTGTTCCAGGAGACATTTGAGGGGATGGTGGGGGTCTCCACATCTCTCGGCAGGCAGTTCTCTGCAGGTGTGTGTGGTCTTTTCATCCCAGATCCAACTGACTTTCCTCTCTTTCCATGCCCTTGGCTTTTTAACATTTTCCTTTCTCCAGCCTCAATATATGCTTCCAGTGGGGGGATGGGAACTTTTCTCTGTCCCAGCTTAATTTTTATACACCTTAATTTTCTTTCTAGGTACACTTCTAAAGCTCAGAAGCCCAAGTTTTGAGCCTCAAAATATGAGCCATTTAAAGTTTAGTCTTCTCTCTACTTTTCTGCAACCCCTTCCTTAAATAAATGTTATAAAGTCTAGTTGCCATTAGAGCGTGGGAAGAGTCAGGAGTAACAGGAACATGTGGAGGGGAGAGCCAAAGGGTGATTTCAATGATGGCATCTCACCCACATGCTTGTGAGACAGAGGGGAGGCCACTCCACTGAGCATTGCTGGGCAACCCTACCCTTTATGGAGGAAACTCCGCATACATCCCTTTGCTGGGAGGACAGCGACCCATGTTGAGAACACCACTCATGTGCAACTTCTTATCCCACATCCCATGACCATTTAGTACTTTCCATCTTGTACATAACCTGAGTCTCTCTTCCTCTGACCCAACAGAACTTAGCTGGCTGGAGTGATCCATTCCCATCTTTCATGACCCCCATCTGAGCCCTCCTTTGATAAAAGCTAGAAGGAGAAACTGCTTTGTGTCTATTTAAAAAACCTTATGATGCTGGTTTCAGCGTAGTGTTCAGTAGTAACATTCTGAGAAGAGTGGATTTTGTGATGCCACACTTTTAAGTGTGATCTCATGGTTGTATATCTAGTTGGGTGGGGATTTAAAGGCATCACAAGGAGCTCAGCTTCCACGTGATTAGAGATGCAAATATTTGAGGAGGCTGCTCCTGGAAAATCCCACATGCAGCAGGACTAAGGGAGGGGTCAGGTGGGTATTTTAATTTTACATCTGTATAAGGTGTTAGCACTTATAAAATGTGTTGCTATATTAAACATTAAGATGTATTTTTGACAAGTGACTAGTATGGGCTGGCTGAGAGCAAGAGGGGTTGATAAGATTTAAGGACCAGTCAGAAAATTACCAAATAGAACCTGTTTCTTTGCATATTGCCTTCAATTGCATATGATCTGTAGTTAAGAAAATATGTGGAGGATTATATTTAACTTTAAAATAAAATTTTCTGCTTTATGTTATATAGAAAAGACATATTAGTGCAGAATACTCTTAAAAATGGTAAGCTATGGTCAGCCCTGACCACCTTCTAACTACTAATACCACCTTCTAACTACTCTACAGGAAAAGCTTTCTAGACGGTTTCCTTATAAAGATTCAGCAATGCTACAAGGCTGAAACCAGAACAGTTGCATGAAGTACAATGAGGTCATCAAGATGATACTTAAGATGACCTTGGTTCCGGTTTTCCCATGGCCCTCTGTCCATCTTGACCAATGATCAGACAGCACGGTTCTGGTTCTAGGTGTAGTTAAAGGTCTAGGTTAAGGTCTAGGTCCAGGACAAGGACTAGGTCACAGTAAAGGTCTAGATGTAGGTTTAGTTCTAGTCTCTGCACTGACTTGCTCTTCTTGCTCAGCTGAGAAACAGTAGTTACTCCTTCACCTGGGCGGTCATGAAGGAGTTATTCCTTTACCTCCTATTTACCAGAAAGAGATGAAGATGTACAGCAGGTGACAGCCTGGAGCCATTGCACTTTCTCTGGACATCAGAAATGCCAACTCAGGTCCCAGACTGGCTTTAGTTCCTCAGACCTGTGTCCCTGGAGGCACATAGTCCCGTGTCCTATGGATGCACTCGACTGCCTTGTTTCGTGGAGGGAAATTAGAGCTTGGCCTGGCTGTCATTTCTGAAGGTGATGAAAGGTTTCCCCTGGTCCTCCATGCTCTGCTATAACACACCAGCCAGAACGACCTGCAGTTTGCAGCCAAAATCAGACACCAAATAGTCAGTTACTTCCCTCTTGTCAGATAATGAACAGCCTAGATGCCACTGTGGAGGGTGATTAGAATTCAGCGATCATGGGAAATTCTACCTTAATTGCTGTGTGTGATGACAGCAAGGAAGCCAGATAGCAGGGTGCATGGCAGATTCCATTCTTTCCTGGCTCTGCAGGTGTGTGGGTGGAGCCTAGATCAGTCAGTTAAATAGAGACTGAAGAAGGTGAGAAAGGATTGTTGATCAGGAGAGGTGCCTTCATCATGGTGAAGGAGAGAGGGAATGTTACTGCTTTGGAATCTTTCTTGTGAGGAATGCATTTCCACCTTGGACCTATAAAGATGACTTTGAAGTGGGGCATCGGAGAACAAGTAAGGGACTGGGAGTCAGGTGATCTCAGCTCTGCCGTTTATATCCATATGATTCTAGGACCCCAGAGCCAACTTCTGAAATGACTGTGTCCTGGAATAACACCAATCATTGGTGTGGGATGTGTGTTGCCAGCGAGTGTTTAGGCTTCCCCCTCTGATTACTGGTTAACAGCTTCTTTGCCTTCCTGATTTATGGGTATCAGAACTTGTTAGGAGCAAGAAATAGAAAACTCAGCTCAAACTGGCTCAAGCCAAACAGGATATTTGTTGGCTTATGTAACTGAGCTAGTTTTAGGCACTGCTGGATCTAGGGACTCCAGTGGTTTCATTAGGACTCCATGTCTTGCTAGTTCTGCTTTCTTCTGTGTTAACTCCATTTCCACAGCCTTGCTCCTCCTAATGGTGAAATGACTGCAGAAATGCTCAGCTTATATCCTCAAAGTTTCAACTTTAGTGTGGTAGAGAGCCTAACTCTGTCCCAGCATTCTCAGCAAAAGTCTTCCTGAGTTTCACTGACTTTGGAGAAGTCACGTGATGCTCCTCATTTGGAACTAGGTCAAATGTTTCTCTACCACCACAAGAAGTGAAACTCTGCTTGGATAACTTGGGGCTAAAAGTCAAGGGAAGGTTGATCATGAATTCTGGGTGAATTCCTTGCCAAGATTCTGGCAGGTCTGGGTGATCAGACATCACCCGGAGGTTGGGGTGAAGAATGAGGAATTTGATCATATATTGAGGGTGATCAGGTAACGGGGGTGGGAGGTTTCAATCTAAACCAATCTAAGTAGGTAGGATTCTTGATAAAATAGGGCAATTAAAAGGTGAAGGGCAAGAAGAGGGACTGGACCACCTGAAACTATGAGAACATTGTTAATCAGCCATACTCTAGTACAACATAACAAGTTTAATAAGGGGGAAAAAAAAAAAGAGGGACTAGATAGATGCAGTGGTACTGTTACTACTTTACCTTCTAAAATGTGGCCTGAAGTTGACAAAGATGCTCTGCTCAACCAAACTTCAGTCAGACTCCTCTGAACCTTCTTCTCAACTAAGCCCTGACCTTGGGCTTCAGCGTTCACCTTTTCATTGCCCTATTTTATCAAGAATCCTACCTACGCAGTCCAGGAAGCTGGACTCTTAGCTGGAGCACATGGGATCTAGTTCCCTAAGCAGGGATGGAACCTGGCTGCATGCATTGTGATCAGGGAACTTTGGCCACTGGACCACCAAGGAAGTCCTAGCCAAAACCTTCTATGTTCACTCTGTCAGGAGAAAGAATAGGACAGCAAAAAGAACAAGAAGAGTCTTTTGAATGTCAGAAGCACAGACTTGAGGGAGACAGAAAAGAATAAGAGTTCCCTGGTCTTGGTCTTCTCCATTTCCAGATTAGCCTGGGGAAGGGGGACACCCACAAGTTCTGAGCCTGATGCTTTCTAATGGTAAAATGTCAGGCTGGGGAAAAGACAATATGTGAAAATGTCCCAAACCACGGACCATTCAGTTCAGTTCAGTTCAGTCGCTCAGTCATGTCCGACTGTTTGTGACCCCATGAATCACTGCACGCCAGGCCTCCCTGTCCATCACTAACTCCCAGAGTTCACTCAAACTCACGTCCATCGAGTCGGTGATGCCATCCAGCCATCTCATCCTCTGTTGTCCCCTTCTCCTCCTGCCCCCAATCCCTCCCAGCATCAGAGTCTTTTCCAATGAGTCAACTCTTTGCATGAGGTGGCCAAAGTACGGGAGTTTCAGCTTTAGTATCAGTCCTTCCAATGAACACCCAGGACTGATCTCCTTTAGAATGGACTGGTTGGATCTCCTTGTAGTCCAAGGGACTCTCATGAGTCTTTTCCAACACCACAGTTCAAAAACATCAATTTTTTGGCGCTCAGGTTTCTTCACAGTCCAACTCTCACATCCATACATGACCACTGGAAAAACCATAGCCTTGACTAGACGGACCTTTGTTGGCAAAGTAATGTCTCTGCTTTTTAATATGCTATCTAGGTTGGTCATAATGCAACTGTTAAAATGAATGTGGCAGTAAATCTATTAATTTATTAGAATGCAAACACTGAATTGTGTTTTCTAGTTCATGATGCAAGCAAAATATGGAAAATACGTCACAAAATCTCTTTTGATAAATCAAATGTTTGCATATATTTAGATGAACATGGACAAAGGGAGGAAAAGATATATCTTGCTTCCCGACATCATTTACCTGGGGAGGAAATAAAAGATGGAAGGGGAAGAAAGGAAAAAGAAAAGAAGTGTTCATTATAACTGCTGAAAATATTCCTCTCTGGCTGGCTAATGTGTTCTAATGATGATGGAAAAGCCTGCCTGATGCCAGGAGCTCTTACCGAACTAGTGCTGGTTGCTTGGAAGGGTGGGAAGGATTTCAAGAGAATCTTCATGTCCTACTTACACATTTTTATATTGCTTCATAGGCTTCCCTGGTGGCTCAGATGGTAAAGAATCTGCCTTCAATCCTGCAGGAGACCAGGGTTCAATCCCTGAGTGGGGAAGACCCGCCCCCCCCCACCACCCGGAAAAGGGTAGCTCAGACGATAAGCATCTGCCTACAATGCAGGAGACCTGGGTTCGATCCCTGGGTCGGGAAGATCCCCTGGAGAAGGAAATGGCAACCCACTCCAGGACTCTTGCCTGGAAAATCCCATGGACTGAGGAGCCTGGTGGGCTACAGTCCATGGGGTTGCAAAGAGGTAGACACAACTGAGTGACTTCACTTCACTTCCAGTACACTTGCCTGGAGAATCCCATGAACAAAGGAGTCCAGTGGGCTAAGGAGTCATGGGGTTTCAAAGAGTTGGACATGACTCAATGACTAAGTGGGCACGTGTGTGTGTGCACACACACCCACACACTGCTTAATGCTCTACAAACATTAAGGCATACATTGTATCTCTAATTATAAGAAGTAATACATATTATACACAGAGAAATGTTAAAAATTGTGCACAATAAAAAGCATTAGTGATAATCCCATTTATGTTAAATTATGTATATTATATACATATAAATTATATGAGAGAGCAAGCTGTGAAAACATTATCACCAACTCAAACAGAACAGATACATATAAGAAAACTCAAGATAAATAAAAGTAACATTTTCAGTTATTGAGCTTCCTTATACTTATCTAAATTGTTTAAATTGTTTTTTACAAGGCTCATGGGTTTCCCCACTTTTAAGCAGGCAATAACAGCACCCATCTTAAAGATAACACATGTAGATTTATCGACATGCAGTAGGCACATGATAAATGACTGAAAGGAAAGTAATATAACTCTCAGAATCCAGTCAAGCTGTTGTCATTGTGGAGACAAAAAGAACTTTGCTCGGAGAAGCCAAGGCTAGCCAGAAAGAAGATCACACACCATCTTCTTGTTAGAAAGAAAAGCAAATGCAGATTTGATTCATGAGGTCCAAAAATGATGGAGAGGAGAAGACAGATTTTCAGCCTGCTATCTTACAACCAGAACTTTGAGCTGTGGACCTCATGCATCAGGTGTGCTGATAATTGACCTTTCAAACAAGAGCAAAGCCAAAGACACGAGATGGGCCTTCCGTTTCTTGCCACTGCTTTGAGTTTGCAGGGCTTGGAGGTTGCAGAAATTAATAGCTAATAGGGCTGTTTTCCTTATGCCCTGGCTAGGCTGGGAGCCACTCTTTCATCAGTCCTCTGTCCATCTGGGTGAGGAGAGATGGGATTGTGTGCATCATTTTATTCCCAAGGGCCAAGCAGACCATCTGGCCCAATGCAGCTTCTCAGTAACTGTTGGGAGAATGCACAAATACGAGAAAACAAGGGAAGAGAGGGTAGAATAAGTGAGTGAGTGAATAGGCGAGACGATGGATGAATGAATAAATTTGTACCTAAGAAGAAATCCAGACACAGCTTTGAGTTATGCCTCCAATTGCAGGTGGATTTGTGGAAAGCCATCCATCATCCTTGCCCAGTCTTTCCTGGCACAAAGATCCAATGGAGGATAATGATCTCTTGGCTCTCAGCATGCAGATGGCAGCTATAGAAGGAGAAAAATTAACTAGCCTCCATCAGCCTCCTTGTCAAATACTCCTGAACCCTTATCATGGGCAAAGCATTAACCAGCAACATTGTGAGAGATGGGAGGAGTCCTAGAAGCTCTTGACTCTCAAGGAGTTATCAGACTTACAAAGTAGCTATTAGACAAAGACATAAAATTATCCCCTCCTGAAATGCAAGGCTATATCCAAATAGATGCGTAGATAGTCATCTCTACAGAAACTCTGGGGAAAATGACACCATGGATCACAAATGGCTCCCCAAAGAAAAGGAAGAACCAGGCAACCCAGCAATAAAGAGCATGGACTCTGAGGCCAGGTCACTTGCCTTGAATTCCTGCTCCCACCACTGTCTGACATGGGCAAGCTATTTAATTCTCCCCAGATGGCTGGATGGCATCACTGACTCAATGGACATGAGTTTGAGCAAACTTTGGTAGATGGTGAAGGACAGGGAAACCTGGCATGCTGCAGTCCGTGGGGTACCAAAGAGTCAGACACGAGTGAGTGAGTGAACAATGGCAACAATCTGTAACAGTGTGAAAGCATTAGAAAGCGTTACTACAAACAAAGCTAGTGGAGGTGATGGAATTCCAGCTGAACTATTTAAAATCCTAAAATATGATACTGTGAAAGTGCTGAACTTAATATGCCAGCAAATTTGGAAAACTCAGCAGTGGCCACAGGACTGGAAAAGGTCAGTTTTCTTTCCAATCCCAAAGAAGAACAATGCCAAAGAATGTTCAAACTACTGTACAATTGTGCTCATTTCATATGGTAGCAAGGTTATGCTCAAAATCCTTCAAGCTAGGCTTCAGTAGTATGTGAACCAAGAACTTCCACAGTACAAGCTGGATTTAGAACCAGAGATCAAATTGCCAACATTTGCTGGATCATAGAGGAAGCAACAGAGAAGACAATGGCACCCCACTGCAGTACTCTTGCCTGGAAAATCCATGGACGGAGGAGCCTGGTAGGCTGCAGTCCATGGGGTCGCTAGGAGTCGGACACGACTGAGCAACTTCACTTTCACTTTTCACTTTCATGCATTGGAGAAGGAAATGGCAACCCACTCCAGTGTTCTTGCCTGGAGAATCCCAGGGACAGGGAAGCCTGGTGGGCTGCCGTCTATGGGGTTGCACAGAGTCAGAGACAACTGAAGCGACTTAGCAGCAGCAGCAGCAGCAGCAGAGGAAGCAAGGGAATTCCAGAAAAACATATACTTCTGCTCCATTGGCTATGCTAAAGCATTTGACTGTGTGGAGCACAACAAACTGTGGGAAATTCTTAAAGAGAAGGGAATACCAGACCACCTTACCTGTCTCCTGAGAAACCTGTTTGTAGATCAAGAAGCAACAATTAGAACCTTACTTGGAAAAATTGGTTCCAAACTGGGAAAGGATTCCGTCAAGGCTATGTATTGTTACCCTGCTTATTTAACTTATATGTAGAGAACATCAAGCGAAATGTTGAGCTGAATGAATCATAAGCCGGAATCAACATTGCTGGGAGAAATATCAACAACCTCAGATATGCAGATGATACTGAAGGAGGAAACAGACAGAACAGGCTCTGTCTTGAAAGTAGGACTCCATCTTGGGCTGGACTGTGGACTTTGATCTATATGCCCAGTATCTATGGAAACAACATACCAACTGGAAAACCAGACCCCCGGATGGAAGGTCCCAAGGGCTTGTACCTAGACTCTCCATAGCCTAAAAGAATACCCTAATTATCTGTGTACCTGAATAGAATCATAAATTCTATTATGCTTTTTGGGATATGACCACAGGCTTATTGATAGTTGTCCACTATTAACCACCTAGGCCTAAGGCATATGAATCACGGGTTAGCTTTGATTGTATCTTTCTTTTCCTGTGTTCAGACTAGTTTCAGGGAATTTGGGGAGGTGGGTTTGGGCATGTACACTTAGATTATACAAGGTTTTCACTGGTCGGGGTCCTTGGCTAAGAGGAGACTCTGCCTTGGGCCCGCCGGTGTAATAAACTGCACTCCACTATCTGCATTGTCCTTCTGAGTGAGTTTGTTCCCCGGAACGCGTGGCTACAACATTACCACTCTAACAGCAGAAAGTGAAAAAGAACTAAAGAGCTTTTTGATGAAGGTGAAAGAGGAGAGTGAAAAAGCTGACTTAAAACTCAACATTCAAAAAGCAAAGATCATGGCATCTGGTCCCCTCACTTCATGGCAAATCAGGTTATTTTCTTGGGCTCCAAAATCACTATGGATGATGACTGCAGCCATGAAATTAAAAGACACTTGCTCCTTGGAAGAAAAGCTATCACAAACCTAGGTAGTGTATTCAAAAGCAGAGACATCATTTTGCCAACAAAGGTCTGTCTAGTCCAAGCTGTTGTTTCTCCAGAAGTCAGGTATGGATGTGAGAGCTGGACCATAAAGAAGGCTGAGTGGCAAAGAGTTGCTGCCTTTAAATTGTGGTTCTGGAGAAGACTCTTGAGGGTCCCTTGGACACTAAGGAGATCAAACCAGTCAATCATAAAGGAAATCAAACCAGTCAATCATAAAGGAAATCAATTCTGAATATTCACTGGAAGGACCGAAGCTGAAGCTCCAAAACTTTGGCCACCTGATGCAAAAAGCCAACTTATTGGAAAAGATCTCGATGCTGGGAAAGACAGAGAGCAGGAGGAGAAGGATGTGACAGAGGGGGAGATGGTTAGATAGCATCATTGGCTCTATGAACATGAATTTGAGCAAATTCTAGGAGATAATGAAGGACAGGGAAGCTTGGTGTGGTGCAGTCCATGGGATTGCAAAGAATTGGCCACAACTAAAAGAACAATACCAATCTGTAAATGGGACTAATGAAAGTAATGACCTCTCAATATTGATACAGTAATTGTGACTATTAATAAGCCAATACATATGAAAAGCTTAGAACAGTGCCTGCACTTAGTCGCTTAATTGTATCTGACTCTTTGTGACCCCATGGAGAGTATCCACCAGGCTCCCCTGTCCATGGAATTCTCCAGGCAAGAATTCTGGAGAGGGTTTCAATTCTTTTCTCCAGGGATCTTCCCATCCCAGGGATTGAACCCAGGTCTCCCGCATAGCAGGCGGATTCTTTAGTGTCTGAGCCACCAGGGAAGACCCAGCACATCATAAATGTGACCTGTGTGAACTATTAGCTTTATTTGTACTCTACTCTGAAGAGATGAGCTAGTTAGGTGATATGGGGGACTCTCAAAGAGGAGAGCATGGGTACAGTCAGGTAGCATAGAGAGCTGGGAAATGTTTGGGAAGTTAAGTTAACCTGGTTCAAAGCCTGGTTCTGCCATTTTATACCTGTGTGACCTTGCCTTAAACTTTCTAAAGCTCAGATTCCCCACTTAGAAACTGGTAATAACAACACCACTTTCATTGAAAACATATGTTAACCATACCATGATAAATGGTGATTATTATTAAAGAGAAGCACAGTAAAGAGAATCCCAGAGGGAGGTGAATAAATTAAGCCTGATGACATGCCTTGCTACTTCCCCATCTTTCTCTTCCTCCCCCAGATCTCTTGCAGGCCTCATCATTACCAGTTTGCATTTCTATTTTAATCATGTTATAGGTTTACAGTGTTTTTCCCCCTGCATCTTTATGTGCTATAATTTGGGTACTATTTTTACCCAACGAGGACATTTTTAACCAAGAACAGATTCCATTGTCTTTCAGCATATATCATTGTTTATCTTAATTAATGCTAAAATATTCTTAGGGGGAAAAACACATCCCACAGAGTATTATGCAAGGAAACTTAGCATTCATTTTTGCCTCCCTCTTGTCTGGCATATCAATTTATAAAGGTTTTAGCATCCTGTTATTTCAATGACAATAAGGCGTGCTCTTAAACATAGACACCCATCTGTGGAAATTAAGTCACAAGGTATCAACAGTAGGTTGGAAGATTAGCATCAGCAAGGTGTGTGTTGCGGGGGTGAAAGACTGACAGCTGAAGGAAGAAGGGAACTGTGCTGGTGAGGAGAATGATGCCAAGCGAAGTCTAAAGTCATACGTTTCATCTTTGATTGATCCACAGGACCATTCCTTGAGTGGCTGCTGCTGCTGCTGCTAAGTCGCTTCAGTCGTGTCTGACTCTGTGCGACCCCATAGATGGCAGCCCACCAGGCTCCCCGTCCCCGGGATTCTCCAGGCAAGAACACTGGAGTGGGTTGCCATTGCCTTCTCCAATGCATAAAAGTGAAAAGTGAAAGTCAAGTCGCTCAGTTGTGTCCGACTCTTCTTGAGTGGAGTTGAGCCAAATCTGACTCTGGGCTTGGAGTGTCTTATCAGGTTGTTATAACTCCCAGCCAGTTGATGCATCTTTGTTTTTGCTCAACAATCTCCTTTCTTCTAATCAGAGCCTCAGCTTGACCCTTGGGGAATTGCCCATTCTTCACTCAGTCCAGGTGTTTTGAGGGGGCCTGATTCTCCCCTCAGTGCCAGGGGTGGACATACACTGCAGATCTGATTAATCAAAACGTACTATCTCCCTGGCCACAGTGATTGGGTAAGGGCTGACCATGTTGTAACTGAGCAGGACACTAGGGGGCCTTCCCTCAACAGAGCCTCTCCCCCACCACATCTTGTTTGTAGAAGAACTTCAGCTTCCTACACCTTCCTCAAATGGAAAATTTAATCAGAGAAGTGAGAAAATGCAGCAACAAAGGAAAATAGCCAAGCAAGACAAAATAATAATAGGTTTGCCCTTAAACAAAGTCAAGGACCTTTAGCTTCTCCTCAAGGACTATAGATAATATTCTGAGCCATATCCTTAAGCTGTTTTGCAAATACTGAAACCCCCACCAGGTGGAAGAAGTTAACTGCTTGCTGCCCACAAGCCTTAGACCCCAGACTGGTTGGAACATGAGGTTGATGATGTTGACTCCCTATTACCTTATCATCAACAAATCAGAAAACTATCCATAAGCTGATCATGCACCCTTGTCTTCAAAAACCTTTCCCTGAAGTCTATTGGAAAGTTTGGTTCTTTTGAGCATTAGCTGTCTGTATTCTCTGCTTGGCCTTGTGATAAATGCTACACTTTCCTTCACCACAACCCAGTGTTGGTAGATTGGCTTTACTGTGTGCAGACACCGGATGCTAAGCTGGTAGGGGTGTCTCCTGGAGCTGCTATCTTTACTGTGAACAGGGAAGGGCTTGTCTCAGAATAAAGCCAATAAGAAAGAAAGAGTTGAGAGATAGAGGCAGATTTTTGATGCTCTCTCCTGGACTCTGGATCAAGTCTTACTCAAAGCCAGACTGCCCTCTGGCCCTTTGTGTGCATGCTAAGTCACTTCAGTTGTGGCCAACTCTTTGTGATCCTATGGAATGTAGCCCACCAGGCTCCTCTGTCCATGGGGATTCTCCAGGCAAGAATACTGGAGTGGGTTGCCATTTCCTTCTCCAGCGTATCTTCCCAACCCAGGGATTGAACCCTTGTCTCCTTCACTGGCAAGCAGATTCTTCATCACTAGTGCCACCTGGGAAGGCCCCTGGACCTTTAATGTAAGCCAACTAATTTACTTTTTCACTTAAGCTATACTGAGTCGAGTTTCTGTTACTTGCAACCAAAAGAGTTGTGAGGAGTTGTGAGGAGTCAGAGTCTCACTAGAGAACCATTGATTTGAGGGGAATGATGTGGTGTGGACTTGGTCTGAGGGCATCTTTCACCCTAGACCTGCCTGTCTTCCTAATAATATTGGGCAATGGTTTGGTACCTGAAAAGTACCAAGCAGTCCTTAAAGCACACAGTCTAGAGGAACCCTCAAGAGGCTGAATGACATTGTGATGTAAAATGTGGAAGCTTTATTAGGTTATACAAGAACCTCTGAGGGGGATTGAAAGAAAGGAAGAATGTCAGGAGTACAAAGGACCCAGGCTGGGGAGTTAACCTGGCATGAAAGGGCTGTGGTCAACTTGGGCTGTATCTGCTGCAGATGACATTGAAGGGGCTTGATGTGAGTGGGGATGTGAGGGTTGAGATTATTAAAAGTGTTCCCAGGAAGTGATTAATTTTTATTGACAGTTTACTATGAACCAAATACTATCCTAAATGCTCTATATACAGTGTTATGTTTAATCCTCTCGACACCCCCATACATAATAGGGCTTCTTATTTCCATTTCACAAGTAAGAAAACTGAGTCTTGGAGAGGTGGCATGACTTGATCAGTCATAGCCAGAATTTAAACTCATGTCTATTCGACTCTGAAGCATCTGGTGGGTGGTGACTTGCATTCTGGATTCCATGTAGGACTTGGGCTAACAGCTCAGGGACATGCAAGAGTGGGCAGGGTCTAGCCTCCCATAATCAGAGGGCTGCTAAGACCAAGCTTGGTCGTAGACTCGACAATACAGAGAGACCCTGATTCCCCTGGGGGAATGGAGTATGACAGGAAAACAGGACTGTTCTGGGAGGTCAACAGGCATCTGGGGGGTCGTGGCAAAGGATAGACCCAGGACTCCAGGCTGAATTCCAAACTCCTACCAGAGCTTGTTCAGGATTGGTTCAGGGCTGGGAGAGGCTGAGGGATGACAGAGACTGACAGAGAAAGGAAAGGAGAGTCTTGCAGTTTTGAAATAAAAAGGAAGATGTTGTAATAAACTGTAATGGAAAAGAATATGAATAAGAATGTACATGTCTATATACATATTATAACTGCATCACTTTGATATATACTAGAAGCTAACACAACATTGTAAATTATACTTCAGCTTAAAAAAGAAAGATGCTTTTTATTCACTAAGCAATGTATATAAATTACACATGGCCACCACTGGACTAGACTCTATTTCACACACCAATATCTGAGGTTCAGAGAGATCAACTTAGTTGCCCTGGGTCACACAGGAGCTGAGCAGGCATTAGCAGTTAGATCTGCTTAAATGTAAAGATCTTTCCATGGGGCCAGACTGAGTCTACATCTGCTTGGGAATTAAAATAATGAATTCATCATCAATTCTGAAATGTGAATAATGAAGGGTTTATATTTATTGACAGTACTTTTTGTGAGGCAGAATGCTAAGTACTTTACTTGGATTATCTCATTTCATCCTTAAAATGCTCCCATTGACAATTAGCTATGTATCATCATCATCATCACTGATTCGATGGACATGAGTTTGAGCAAGCTCCAGGAGTTGGTGATGGATGGGGAAGCCTGGCAAGCTGCAGTCCACAGGTTTGCAAAGAGTCGGACATGACTGAGTGACTGAACTGAACTGATCATCACCACCATCATCATCTTGTCACCATCATCTTCGTTACCACCGCTACCACCGCCGTCATCATCTCTATTTTACTAATGAGGAAACTAGACTCAGGAAGGTAACTTGACCCTCTGTTTGGTCAAGATCACAAAGCTAGCAAATGCAGAATCAGAATCTGAGCTGAGCCAGCCTGCACTTGCAAAAGCCTGCAGCTTTTGGCCTCGACACTTCAACCTTCACTTGTGCCTCAATTTCTCCATCTGTAAAATGAAGATAGTAGTAATGCCCACTTCCTAAAGGCTATTGGAATGAATTGATACAAAGAACTTGTAACAGTATCTGGCACACATAGCTCAAGCAACCTTGGCTTTCACTGCAGTTACTTTCATTTTTGCATCACCCTCTCTGAAAGGGCACTTTTCCCTTTCCCACAGCTAATCCGCAGTGCTCATGTATGCTAGGGGAAAGGCGAGGTGTATGCATATGCACAGGCCTTTCTGGGTAATCCGGAGGCAACAGATGCTCATTTGATGTAACTCATAAACCCGTTTTAATCCAAATATTGCTTTTCCTTTGGAATAATTCCTATCCAGTTCACATATATAGTCTCTGTACGCCTCTAATACAGACAAAGATATCAATAACGTTATGGAGATAAAACAGTCACCTCTTCCTTATTCCCTTTATTCATCAGTCACCCTGGACCTATCTTTGTCTTTTTTCATCCTCTGCTACCCAGCATCATTCACAGGAGTGCCTTCCTGTCCCTCACGAGCTGTAACTCATGGTGAAGATTTCAAATAATGACAAGGAGTAAAATATGACAGATTTAAGCAAATTCAACTGGAAATAATGTGAAAAAATATTATTCGCTTTGGACACATGCCTCTCTTTTGAGCTTCCTTGTCCAGGGTACATTAAAAAAAAAAATTTCCTTTGATAGCAAAAGCGAGCAGATGCAAAAAGAAATCTCATCTCTTTGTTGGGAAATAATTAGTCTGATCCAGTGGCTTGCTTTCTGATGGACAAAAGAGTCTTTAAAGAAAATCATTTGTGTTTTCTGAGCCCCTTTTGGCAGTACGGCTTTCTTAGATTTGGGCTTTTTGATGAGAGTTAGGGAGTGGAAAATTTCCCTGAATAAGAAATCAGAAAGTTTGACCTACACAGTTACCTCTCTCTTAACATGACAACAATTGGCAATTACTTTTTGATCTGAAGCATGAGGGTGAATATGGAGAGTTAGGGCAAATCATTCTCCTTCTTCTAAAACTCGTCTTTCTTTAGCTCAGCACCTGAAGCTGATTTCCCTTTTTTTCAGTCCCAAAGATTCAATATAATCTATAGCTGGAAATACCTATATTAACTGCAGCTGGGGGAAAAAACAGTTGGGAAATTCATGAATCAGTTTCTTTTGTGAAGAATATCTGTTCTGAGAGTTCAAAGATGACTTGGGGTCAAATGTGAGCTGGTTCCTAGTGTTAGTACGCGGCAGAGTTGTTTCAGTCAGCTGGTCTACAGCAATGGGTGGTGTCCACCCGTGGTCCCACAGTCTCAGAAACACCAATGGCTTGAATAAAGACAGAATGTTATGTTGATGCATATGTTGTTGTTGTTATTGTTCAGTCACTCAGTCATGTCTGACTCTTTGTGACCCCACGGACCGCAGCACACCAGGCTTCCCTGTTCTTTACTAGCTCCTGGTGTTTGCTCAAATTCATGTCCATTGAGTTGGTGATGCTATCCAACCATTTCATCCTCTGCCATCGTATTCTCCTCTTGCCTTCAATCTTTCCCAGCATCAAGGTCTTTTCCAATGAGTCAGTTCTTTGAATCAGGTGGCCAAAGTATTGCAGCTTTAGCTTCAGTCCTTCCAATGAATATTCAGAGTTGATTTCCTTTACAATTGACTGGTTTGATCTCCTTGCTGTCCAAGGGACTCTCAAGAGTCTTCTCCAGCACAGTTCAAAAGCATCAGCTCTTTAGTACTCACCCTTCTTTATGGTCCAACTCTCACATCTGCTCATGACTACTGGAAAAACCATAGCTTTGACTATGTGGACTTTGGTTGGCAAGGAGATGTCTTTGCTTTTTAATACACTATCTAGGTTTGTCATAGCTTTTATTTCAAGGAGCGAGGTGTTTGATGCATATGCTGATGCATATGCATGATTGTTTATAGGACTTGGTGGAGAGAGAGGCTCTGAAATCTATGTCTTGGGTTTAGACCCTGCCTCCTCTGTGATTTGAGCTGATTGTTTCATTCCTCTGGTAATCAGTGTCCTTGCTTGTAAAGAAGAAACAATGAGTAGCTATGTTAGGGCTTCCCTGGTGGCTTAGTGGTAAAGAATCCGCCTGCTAATGCAGGAGACACGGGTTTGATCCCTGATCCTGGAAGAAGATCCTGCATGCCACGAAGGAACTAAGCCTTGCTCCACAACTACTGAACCTGTGCTCTAGAGTCCAGGAACCACGATTACTGAGCCCACGTGCTGTAGCTATAGACGCCCGTGCACCTTAGAGCCCCCGCTCAGCAACAAGAGAAGCCACTGCAACGAGAAACCCAAGCACTGCAGCTCAAGAGTAGCCCTCGCTCCCTGCAACTAGAGAAAAGCCCACACAGCAATGAAGACCCAGCATAGCCACAAATAAATGAATAAAATTATTTTAAAAAGAGTAGCTATCTTACTGCAGAAGGCAATGGCAACCCACTCCAGTACTCTTGCCTGGAAAATCCCATGGGCAGAGGAGCCTGGTAGGCTGCAGTCCATGGGGTTGCGAAGAGTCGGACATGACTGAGCGACTTCACTTTCACTTTTTACTTTCATGCATTGGAGAAGGAAATGACAACCCACTCCAGTGTCTTTGCCTGGAGAATCCTAGGGATGGGGGAGCCTGGTGGGCTGCCATCTATGGTGTCGCAGAGTCGGACACGACTGAAGCGACTTAGCAGCAGCAGCAGCAGCTGTCTTACAGAGCAGAGTTCTCAGCCTTGGCACTATTGACGTTTGGGGTCAGATATTTGGGCTGTCCTGTGTGTTGTCGGATGTTGAATGGCATTCCTGGCCTCTGTCTGCTAGATCCCAGTAATGCATTCTCCAGCCCCCAACCCCAGTTTCGAAAACTAAAACTGACCCCAGACATTGCCAAGTCTCCTGGGGGCACAGTGTCCCCCCCCCTCCCCCAGAGAGTCACTGCCATGGACCTATTAAGAAGGTTGAATGAAGTGACCCATGTAAAGCTCTCAGATACTGCTGAGCAGATACTACATGGTAGATACTCAACAAACAGCTGTTACATACTAGTAATACCGTAAAACAGAAAACTAAGACAATCCTTTTTTTTTGTTTTTTTTCCCCTCTCTTGAGTATTCTCATGGAATTCCTGGATCTCTGAGGTACCCAAATTCCCTGGTATTAGATGGAAATCCCCAGTTGCCCCATCTGCTGCTGGTTAAATATTTTGCCCCATAGCAAAGCCACCAGCTGCTAAGTGTAGCAAAACTGATTTTCAGATAGTTCTGTGGATGAGTGGTGTTACCTCTCATTGGTGCCAGGGAGGAAGAAAAGAAGGTTAGAAAACATTCAAGTAAGGAGAAAGCAGATTCCACATCAACAGTGACTGAAGCCTCCATAGCTGGGGGAGGACATGGCTTGTCTGGAAGGGGTGACCACAGCTGTTTTTTGATTGCTGGAGGGGAAATGCAGAAGGCAGGAGAACCATGGAATCAGCTTTCTACTTTTGCATTAATATTTTAGTTCCAGCTACTTCCCTGAGTGGACTGCTCAAAATACTTAATGTTGTTTGAACACATTTATAGGCTGAACTAAGTCCCACCAAAATTCATACGTGAAAGTTCTAGCTCCTGCACAACTACCTGGAGAGAAGGTCTTCAGGGAGATAAATAAGGTTAAATGAGGTCATAAGGATGGGCCCTTATCCCATAGGCCTTGTGCCCTATAAGAAGAGGAAGAGACACCAGAGTGCTCCCTCCCTCCCTCTCTCTCTCTTCCCCTCTCTCCCCCACCAAGTGCACAGAGGAAAGGCCACATGAGCACAGGAGAAAAGGGAAGACAGGAAGGGAGCTCTAACCAGGAACCAAACTCAGCAGCATTTTGATCATGGGCTTCTAGCTTCCAAAACTCTGAGGAAAAGAATGTCTGTTTTTTATGCTGCCCAACCTGCATCATTTTGTTATAGCTGCCCTAGTGGACAGCTGTACCCACCACATGCCTAGCATAGTCACTCACTTCATCCTCACAGCAGCCCTTTGTGGCAGGCACTGTCGTCTCCCCTTCCTCCAGTCTTCCCACCTGAAGACTAACCTGAAACGGCCTCAGGTTACAAGCTTGCCCAGTGTCATGCAACTCAAAAATGGACCACTGGGATTTGAACCCAGGCCCATCCACCGCTAGCCCAGGTCCTTAACCCTAAGCCAGCTGAATGAGGGTGTGTCAGCCCCTCACTGCCACTTATAGAATATTTACAACATGTTGTTGTCGCTCAGTTGCCCAGTCGCGTCTACTCTGCGACCCCAAGGACTGCAGCACACCAGACTTCCCTGTCCATCGCCAACTCCCAGAGCTTGCTCAAACTCATGTCCATCAAGTCAGTGATGCCATCCAACCACCTCATCCTCTGTCGTCCCCTTCTCCTCCTGCCTTAAATCTTTCCCAGCATCAGGATCTTTTCCAATGAGTCAGTTCTTCGCATCAGGTGGCCAAAGTATTGGAGCTTCAGCTTCAGCATCAGTCCTTCCAATGAATATTAGTCTATTGCAAAGATTTTTAAAATGAATCTGCTCTTTGAATGCCCACCACACTCTCATGAGGAGGCCTCCATTCTTGTCCCCCTTTTACAGATGATGAAATTGAGGGAGGCTTACAGCAGTTAACTTTAAGGGCTGTGGTTTAACTGTCTGGCTCCAGAGCCTGGTTTGTAGCTCCCGAGGAAGCGCTAACCAGCTCAATCTCTTGCTTTAGAATCTCTGGGCAGGACACTGCTGCTGGGAGAAGAAAGCTGATATTTAATTTTTAGATGTCACAGGAAGAGTTGCTGAATTTTACCATCTTTATAATTTTAATTCTACCAAGGACTCTGGGAGTGAGCAGCACGGGAGAAGCTTGGGGATGAAGGATGCAGGGAGACTTGAGTGGTGGTGAGCTCACTCCAAGGTGAGACGCAGCAAATGGTGTTAGTGGCTGTAGGTTTACTTCTCAGGAATCTGCATTTATGCAAATGAAAGGAAGGATAGTGACCCCCCCCCCTTGCCCAATCAATTTTATCCTAAGTCATGTCTTTCTCCAGCTGCAGACTTAGCAATAAATTGCTTCTCCTACCTTCATTTCTCTCTAAGGACAATGAATAATAATAATTCAAAGCAGAGCAAGAGAGTCTGTATTTGCATGGTGCAGAACTCCAGTGTGTTTTGAGATTGCCTGATTTACCCTCAGATCCCCACTGGAGGCAGGTTCTTTCTAACAGATGAAATCAAAACACAGAAGTCAGGACATTGGAGCTCAAACCAGGTGCAACCTTTGTGTTGGTGGTCTAGCTGTGGCAACTTGGCATCCCATGGTGGTGAAGGGCAGATCTGGGCTTGAATCCTACCCCTAACCACCACCCTGGCTTTGTTTCCATTACCTGACTTCTTTGAAGGTACTTTAGATAAAACAGAGATGGAAATTATAATGATCTCTCAAGGTCAGCCTCACACAGGTTGAAGTTATCTATGGAAACCCCATAGTAGATGTTTAGTAATTGTTTTCATTGTTCTCAATGGATTGAGGACTTTCTAGAATGCGTGAGGTCAGTACTTTTTCTAGTTCTCATGATCTTTAGGTATTTCGAGGGCTAAGCCCCCTTAGGGCTTCCCTGAGGGACCTTGGACATCATTCTTATTTTTTCTGGGTCTCCCCTACGATAGGGAAGATGACACAGTTCTAAACCGGGCAGCATTTGATCAGTGGTCATCTAGTTACCATCAACCAACAGTTCTGTTGTCTGAGAGTCAATGTCGCACATTGTCTGGGAAACCCAGGCTTAACATCAGATTCAAGACCCAGCTCAGTACCTACTAGTTGTACAATTATGAGCACATGTCCCATTGGGTTGCTAGAACTGAATGGGACAAGGCATGTGATGTTCTTAGCATGCATGGAACACAGTAAATTAACAGACTTACTCAGTGTGCCCACAAGTCCCTACCTCTCCGTTTCCTCCCAGTGGAGATGAGCGTAAGTAGCCCCACAAGTAGGTCAGATTTCCTTTCTGTTTCTCCCTGTCTTCCCTGCTGGTGGATGACTAAGAGAGAAGTCACTTGGTTGGGGAATTCCCTGGTGGTCCAGTGTTTAAAACAATGCACCTCCACTGCAGAGGGCACAGGTTCCATGGCTGGTCAGGGAATTAAGATCCCACATGCTGTGTGGTGCAGCCACAAAACAAATAAATGAAAAGAACAATGAAAAAAAAAAAGAGGAAATAATGACTAAGGTAGACACTATGTTAAAAAAACAACAACAACAACAACAAAACCCACTTGGTTTTCTTGAAATGGCCCACAGTGGTTCCTGTACTAACCCCAGTGGTGTCAGTATTCACCTTTCCTTCTTACAAAGGAATTTTCCATCAAGAAGTAAAGATTCCCCCCTCCACAGTCACAGCTCTGAGTATAGGAACAAATGTAGAATTTTTTGGATTTTTGACCCACTTCATAATGACTCAGGACTTAGACTTTAGTTATACTCATGATACAAGCATGGTGTCTGGTGTCAGGAAACCTGGAGTTCCAGGCCAAAACTTGCCTCTTACTTCGTGTAAGTTGAAGGAGCACATCCTCCCTACCCTGGACCTCAATTCTTATGGGCCTGAAAGACAAGGCAATGTCTCAAGTTCATCCTCTTTTGGATATTCTGTGTTTCTGCCATTCCCTTGATAACCAGGAAGAAGCTCAATCATTCTAAAGACCTAAGATCATGAAATGGACTTCCCTGGTGGCTTTGATGGTAAAGAATCTGCCTGCACTGGAGGAGACCTGGGTTCAATCCCTGAGTCGAGAAGATCCCCTGGAGAACGGAATGGCAGCCCACTCCAGTATGCTTGCCTGGAGAATACCATGGACAGAGGAGCCAGGCAAGCTATAGTCCATGAGGTGACAAAGAGTCGGACATGACTGAGCAACTAACACTACTACTATTACTCCAACTACTACTAAGACGATGAAACACCGACACTGAATCTTGTGTCTCATCCTCTTCCCTGTCTCCTTAGCCTGTGTACGTGCTAAGTCATGTCAGTCATGTCCAGCTCTTTGCGACCCCATGGACTGTAGCCCTCCAGGCTCCTCTGTCCATGGGATTCTCAGGCAAGAATACTAGAGTGGATTGCCATTCCCTCCTCCAGGGGATCTTCCTGACCTGGGGATTGAACTCGAATCTCATGTCTCTTGCATTGGCAGATGGGTTCTTTACCACTAGCGCCACCTGGGAAACCCCTCCTTAGCCTGAGTCTCTGCTTTTGATTGGGGAGACTTATGACAGTGATGGTGTGTTCTGATCACATCTTTCACCATGTGTCACAGTGGTTGGGAGAAGGGGTTTGAAATTCAAATCCCATTCCTGCCACTTACTGTCTAGGAAACAGAGACCTGGCACTTCTTTAATATGCATTCACTCCACAAACAAATACTGAAGGCTGCCTTTGGTTTGTGGATTCAGTGATGAGCAGGGCAGATGTTATCCCTGTCTTCAAAGGTACAATCTAGTGACAAAGACAGCCCTAATAAACCATGACTGTGCTAGCATGTGGGAAGACCACTGCTATGAGATCACAGAGCAGAAGCTGCAGTGTAACCTGGGCAGGGCGGAAGGTCAGGGAAGGCAACCGTGGAAGTGGTGTCCAGGCTGAAATTGGAGAATGAATGGGACGTAAAGGAGGCAAACCTTGTGTCAGGCACAGAAAGCTCCACGTATGGAAGCCAGGGGACTGGGAAGGGTACGGGACCCTAGATTCTGAAATACAGAAAAGTTCATATGAAGGGAAGTAGAACATGGAATGTGAGGTGGAGAGTTGGGATGGGGAGATGGCAAGGGCCAGGTCATAAAAGGGATTTGTAAATCACACTGAGGAGGATAGACCTCAGTCTTTACATTAATTGTACAGGGGAATGACCTGATCACATTTTGATTTCGGGAAAGTGAGTTGCACTGTAGATAATGGTTTGTGTGGGAGGAGAGGAGATCCAGGCAAGAGATCTAGGTAACAAAGCCTTCTCGAGGGCTGGGATCTTTGCCCAGTGTGGTTTCTTCATGTATCCCCAGTGTTTGGAACAGGCTGGGTAAACATGGGGCAACCGATGACTGCTTGTTGGGTGATGGTGACCTAGATGAGGATGAAGGCAGTGGGGATGCAGGGAAGCATGTGGATTTGAAACTTAATTTGGAGACAAAAAGAAAAGAGTTAGTAATTAATGATTTTGGAATTAAGAAGAATGCCCAGGCTTGGGCAACTGGGGTGGGGGAAGGAAGAATGACATTCTCTGAGACAGAAAATCCTTAACCTCTTTGAGCCCCCATTTCCTCATCTGTAAGATAGGATCAATAGCCCACATGTGACAAGTCTGTAAAGGGAGTATTCTTGTGTCTGGTACAACACACGAAAGGAAATCAACGTGTCAACCACGTGTCCTCCATGCTCAGACCTCACCTCGGCAGAATTCAAGTTCCCTCGACAGGTTTAGAACCAAGACCCACATGTTTCCCCAGGGCCTCCAGGTCTGAAGTCCCCACAGAGATGTTGGCAGCAGCAGCAGCAGCAGCACAAGTGAAAAATGAACAGCCAGGAAATGAAACAAGCAGCTGAGATTGCTAATTGGAGTTTATTTTCTAAAAATGAACTGCGATTCTCAGTACAGCTCAGTCACCTGCAAACCTGGTCCTTGATGAGCTATTTTGCTCTGTGTCAACGTGAAGAATTTTATTGGACAGAGGAGTGGGTTGGTGGTGAGGCTTTCTGTAGCTAAGGAGTTTGGGGGTTGGGGGGAGAGGGGAAGTAGCTAAAAGGAAGCGTGTTTGTTTTTCAAATTCACAGTCCTCCCTGGGATGCAATTACTTAGGGTCACTTCTCCAGTTCACTTTCTGCAGAGGAGGAATCTGCCTGGTTACAGTCCCAGGCAGGGGTGGTGCTGTTGGGCTGGTTTCCCAGGAGAACCAGTGACACCAGAGGGCCTGAGAGGGTCTGGTGGAGCCGCCACCAGCCCGTTCCTAATGTCCACTCAGGTAGTAGAGACCAAAAAACAGCTCTGTCAGGTACCACTCTGTCCTCATCCTGGGGTTGCTGAGATGCATGAGTCATGCCTTCTCCTTTTGCAGGGAAAATAGACCAGCAAACAGGCAATTATGAACCTTGTGATTGGGGTATGTATCAGCTTCCTGGGGCTGCCATAACACATAATCACAAACTTGGTGCCTTAAAACAACAGAAATTTATTCTTGCACAGTTCTGGGAGCTAGAAGCTCCACACCTAGGTGTCAGTAGGGCTGTGCTGTCTCCAAAGGCTCTGGAGAGTCCCTCCTGACCTCTTCCCAGCTCCCAGTGGGAGCTGTGTTGCTGGCATCCCTGGTGTTGCTTGGTTTGTAGATGCCCCCCTCCAATCTCTGCCGCTGTCATGACATGGCCTCTACCTGAGTGCGTCTGTATCTCCTCTGTTCTTATTAGGACACCAGTCATATAGAATTCAGACTCCAAACGACCCCTGGATGACCACATCTTTACTTGCAAAGACCCTATTTCCCAATAAGGTCATGTTCACAAGTATCAGGGTTGAGGGTGGAACATGTCTTTTTGCAGGGAGAGAGAACCACAGTACAAAATACAAGAGCATAAGTAAAGGAGTGTTTGATGTTTTAGTTCATCAGATCTCCCCTTCTTACAAGTGTTGCGGGAGGAAGCCCAACAATGTACTCTGGTCTGCCTTCCTTCCGTACTCCCTCCCTCCCTTCTTTCCTTCCTCCCCTTACTTGTTTACTTCTTTCTTTCCCTTCAGTGGCTTGGTCAACACATACTTGTGATGTACCTTTTGTGTATTAGGCAGTATCCTAAGCATGGAGGTTGGGGTGGGGAGCCAGAACAGACCAGTTCCCACCCTCTGAAGCCTGCCATGCTATAGGGAAAGAGACAGTAACTGACCAGCCACACCAATACATGTAAAATGACAATGGAGATGATTGGAAAGAGACCCCTTCTGAATATTCAAGCCAACATATTGAACTGACTTCCTCGATTCACAGGACTTCTAAGGTCATAAAAGACAGTCTCCAGCCATGGACTGTCCATGTGTTTCTGCTCCATAAGCTTCAATATCTCCTTATTGATAAGCCACAGGACAAGAGGAGATAGAAGTTCATTTATTTGGGAGTGATCATCTGCTTCCCTGGTAGCTCAGATGGTAAAGAATCTGTCTGAAATGAGGGAGACCTGGCTTTAGTCCCTGGGTTGGGAAGATCCCCTGGGAGAGGGCATGACAACCCACTCTAGTATTCTTGTCTGGAGAATCCCCATGGACAGAGGAGCTTGGCGGACTTACAGTCCATGGTGTCACAAAGAGTCAGACATGACTGAGAAACTAAGCGCAGCACAGCACATCTGCATGGAACCTTCAGACTGGAGAATGAGTGTGAGAAAGGGTCTTCCATTTAGCAGACTAAGTGCAGACTTGGAACGTGGTAACCACAAGAGGCCCTCTGCAAGGAGCCACCAGGACATAATGATAAATGGACCATCAGATTAAAACCAGGGGCCAGGACCTTAGAAACAATGCAGTGGCATCCTGGGTAGTGGGAACACCCACACATCCGGGATTTCCTCTGGGCACCCTTGGGAAGCCTTTGGGAAAACCACTGTTGCTGGTGAGGGCTACAGTGGTGGTGTGTATGGCATGTGGGAGCAAATCCTAGGGTTGGCCTGGTCAGGGGAGGCCCTTCCTAGGAAGAGATGCTTGCTTTTTTCTTGTCAGGCCCATGATAACAAGGTTGGCAAGAAAAGAAAGGCATTATGCCTGCATGGCACCACACGGATGGATCTCTAGATATTATACACAAAGGAGCACATGTTGGATGATTCTAGCACATGAAATTCTAGAAAAGACAAAAGTAATCTATAGTGATAGAAAACACCAAGGGAGGATCATCAGGGAGGGAGACAGGGAGCTCTTTGGAGAGCTAGAAATACTCCATATTTTGATCATTGTGGTGAGGACAAAAGTTGTGTTTGTCAAAACTCACCAAAATGTACACTTAAAATGGAAGCATTTGATCATATGTAAATTCAGTTCAGTTCAGTCACTCAGTCATGTCCCACTCTTTGTGACCCCATGGACTGCTGCACACCAGGCATCCTTGTCCATCACCACCTCCTGGAGCTTGCTCAAACTCATGCTCATGGAGTCGATGTTGCCATCCAACCATCTCATTCTCTGCTGTCCCCTTTTCCTCCTGCCTTCAATCTTTCCCATCATCAGGGCCTTTTCCAAAGAGTCAGTTCTTTGCATCAGGTGGCCAAAGTATTGGAGCTTCAGCTTCAGTATTAGTCCTTCCAATGAATATTCAAAACTGAGTTCCTTTAGGATGGACTGGTTGGATTCCCTTGCAGTCCAAGGGACTCTCAAGAGACTTCTCCAACACCACAGTTCAAAAGCATCAGTTCTTCAGTGCTCAGCTTCCTTTTTGGTCCAACTCTCACATCCATACATATGTAAATTAGACATCATTAAAATGGATCTTGAAAAATACTGGCCACATCCTTTCTTGTCTTAATTCTGAGTCAAAATCATGATAGACATCTTCCTAATCTTCCCCTTAAGTTATCTGATCTTGTGATGATGTAGTCAGCAGAAAACCTGTAGATAGTTAGGATCAAACCCATCATTTCACGTATGGAGGATTGAGTCTTAGGGAGAAGAATTGATGAGGGCAAACCATAGAGGTCAGAAGGATGCACTACAGATTGGAAAAATCCAGATGGTGGGAAAAGGGTAGTCTGTCATGTTCTTGGGTGATGTAGCCCACCACTGAGATTAGGCATACACACTGAGGAAACCAGAATTGAAAGAGACACATGTACCCCAATGTTCATAGCAGCACTGTTTATAATAGCCAGGACATGGAAGCAACCTAAATGTCCATCAGCAGATGAATGGATAAGAAAGCTGTGGTACATATACACAATGGAGTATTACTCAGCCATTAAAAAGAATACATTTGAATCAGTTCTAATGAGGTAGATGAAACTGGAGCCTATTATACCGAGTGAAGTAAGCCAGAAAGAAAAACACCAATACAGTATACTAACACATATATATGAAATTTAGAAAGATGGTAACAATAACCCTGTATACAAGACAGCAAAAGAGACACTGATGTATAGAACAGTCTTTTGGCCTCTGTGGGAGAGGGAGAGGGTGGGATGATTTGGGAGAATGGCATTGAAACATGTATAATATCATATATGAAACGAGTCGCCAGTCCAGGTCTGATGCACGATACTGGATGCTTGGGGCTGGTGCATTGGGACGACCCAGAGGGATGGTATGGGGAGGGAGGAGGGAGGAGGGTTCAGGATGGGGAACACTTGTATACCTGTGGTGGATTCATTTTGATATATGGCAAACCCAATACAATATTGTAAAGTTAAAAAATAAAATAAAGTTAAAAAAAATAAAAAATAAATAAATTTGAGGTCATCCAGTCAATCGTATTTGGGGCTGTAATCCTAAATCTGGGCAATCCCAAATCTGAAATCCTTTATTTTCTGGTCATGCACTTCTTCCTGACTGAGCATGCTCTGTGAGGCTTTCCATTGGCCCATTCAGACTCAACCTCTCACACCTTATCTACTACAGTCACACACAATTTATATGTATTTTCATATGTCTTTGCAAAGGTTCTTCCACACTAAGCATTTGTCTTGATGAGGTTCCATTGCCTCAGTGATCTGGGTGACTATTTACAATTAGCCCAGCCAGAGAAATCAGCTGGGAGCCGTCATCATGCAGTGGAAGAAATTACAAGTTGAGAATTATAGTAGAGAGCAGAGGTCTTCAAATTTTGCTGCATCTCCAAATTAAAGTCTATGGGTCTGGGTAGTGCCCAGGAATCTGCATTTATAACCCACCCTCCAGGCGATTCTGATGGATGCAGTTGGTAGAACAGGCTTTGAGAGGCACTGTTCTCTAGGTAACCTCTGAACAGAGGAGACAAAAAATTTGACCGGGTTGTTGACTGACCAACCGGCTCTCAAGGTAACTCAAGTTCAAAAGTAGATTTTCCCTTTGTCCAAAGTGAAATCATGGGAAAACAAGTGACAACAAAAGCTGATCCTGAACACATATTTACTTTTGGCAGTTTCCCAGGAGTGCATTATTTTCTAATGATTGAGTTATTTGTTTTTCTTCTTCTCTGTTAAGCTTTTTTTTTTCAAAACGAGTTTTATTGAGCCATAATTCACATACCATACAATTCATCCATTTAAAGTTTACAATTCAATGTTTTTTAGTATTTTCATAGAGTTGTGCAACCATCACCACAATCGATTTTCAAACATTTTCTTAACCTCCTCCCCACAAAGCCCATACCCATTAGCAGTCTCTACTGATTTCCTCCCAAAACCATGCCACCTCGAGGCAACCACGGATCTACTTTCTGTCCCTATACATTTGCCTGTTCTGGGTATTTCATATACATGCAGTCAAACACTATATGGTCTTTTCTGACTGGCGGCACTCACCTGGCATCATGTTTTCAAGGTTTATTTATGTTGGTGTCTGTGTTGGTGGTTTATTTCCCTTTATCTCCAGGTTATATTCTTAATGATGGATTTAAAAATGTTGGCAACTCTCTTTCTTATTAACATTTCTAAAAATTAAACAATGTTATTCAAGTCCCATGTTTCTTTTCCATCCCTTTCCTGGTTGTTCTTTTTATTTTATTTATTTATTTACTTTTGGCTGCATGGGTCTTTGTTGCTTTGCATGGGCTTTCTCTAGCTTCAGTGAGCGGGGGCTACTCCTCATTGTGGTGCACGGGTTTCTCATAGTGGTGGA
This sequence comes from Bos grunniens, assembly GCF_055505025.1. Taxonomy (NCBI): domain Eukaryota; kingdom Metazoa; phylum Chordata; class Mammalia; order Artiodactyla; family Bovidae; genus Bos; species Bos grunniens. Next base: position 26,700,825 of record NC_141189.1, read on the forward strand.
GAACACAGCACAGTCTCTAGAGTGTGTGGGCTTCATAGTTGTGACTCGCAGCCCCTAGTGTGTGGGCTCAGTAGCTGTGGTGCAGGGGCTTAGTTTCCCTGAGGCATGTGGAGTCTCCCTGGGTCAGGGATTGAACCCGTGACCCCTGCATTGACAGGTGGATTCTTAACCACTGAGCCACCAGGGAAGCCCCCTTCCTTGCTGTTATAACCAGACAAAAGGCCTCCAGGTTCCCTCCTATGGGCCTCTGCTTGGGATGACTTGCCCCCTGTTCTCTATAGTCAATGCATCATCTAATCCTGAATGCAAACATCTCTTAGCATGGGTCTTCTCGTTTTCCATCTTCATCTTGATATACATTATACCTCTTTTCATTTTGTGTTATAATGGGTGATGGTCATTCTCTCTGTGCTGGTGATTCCTCCAAGACAGAGCCTGAGCCTTATTTTTGTGTTCTAAGTACCGAACTAGTTCTTGGCAACTGTGAGGTTCTTAGGGCTTCCCAGTCAGCTCAGCTGGTAAAGAATCCACCTGCAATGCAGGAGACCTGGCTTTGATCCCTCCAGAGGGAAGATCCCCTGGAGGAGGGCATGGCAACCCACTCCAGTATTCTTGCCTAGAGAATTCCCATGGACAGAGGAGCCTGGCTGGCTACGGTCCATGGGGTCACAAAGAGTCAGATGCAACTGAGCGACTAAGCACAGCACACACATGAAGGTTCTTGGTTCATATTTGTTGAATGAATGAATGAATGAATGAATAAATGAATGGAAAATACCCACAGAAGCCTGCATATACAGTGTGGAAGCCATTTCTCCCAGCAGGTTTTAACACAGCAGTTTTAGCTCATCCTATTTGAAATGATTTGTTTCAAAGAGAGTGAGAATGACAATTTATAGAATATTAAGCTGCATAAACATGAAGGGGTTATTTTTGGGGGTGGGATGGCTTTTAGTTTTTCTTTCATCATAGACTTCAAAAGAAGAAAGTGGTGTGATAACGGGTGATTTTTACTCTTATGGTTTTTTGGGGGGATATTTTTCACATAAAGAAATATAAAGGGAGCAAATGAATAAATAAAAAGTACTGTTTTATATTGGATCTGAATACTAGGCTGGCTCTGGGTGATTTGGGGTAAATCACCTTTTCCCTCTGAACACAGACTCCTCGCTTGTGGAAGAAGAATGAGAAAATTTCCCTTGTGGGAATATTGTGCGGCTTGAAAAGCATGGTGCCTGGCGCAGAGGAGGCATCAGACACATGACAGCTGTTGCTACTGTTATTAGCAATTGTGACAACAGCAACACTCAGGAAAATGATAAACCAGGGTGTACCGAGGTCTGTTCCATCTGGGACAGTTCTTGAATCCTATTTTATTTATAGCATCTCTCTGTATATTGGGTGACTTATATTGATTTTCTGAAAACCCCGTGTCACCCCTGGAATGGAGGCTCTGTTAATAAACTCCACTTGTTGGGTGATTATGTAGAAGTCAGCGGCAATGACCTCAGTGACCAAAAGAAGCATTGTGAAGACAGTCGCTGCCATTTACTGAGCCCTGACTGTGAGCCACTTAGTCTTCAGTTCACTCCCATGAGATCTTATAATCCCCATTTTGCAGGTGAGAAAATGAGACAGAGATGGGTTAAATGCTGTAAGGCCATACATCCTGTAAGGGGCTTGAAGTGAAGTGAAGTCACTCAGTTGTGTCTGATTCTTTGCGACCCCATGAACTATAGCCTACCACGCTCCTCTGTCCGTGGGATTTTCCAGGCAAGAATACTGGAGTGGTTTGCCATTTCCTTCTCCAGAGGATCTTTCCAACCCATGGATCGAACCTGGGTCTCCTGCATTGTAGGCAGATGCTTTATCATCTTAGCCATTAGGGAAGCAAGATTCAAATCCAGGTCTTCTGGACCAGAGTTAGTGATCTTTCCATTAGACCTGATGTCTCTCAAGTTGCAAAAACAATAAATATAGTGTAAGAAAATGGAGGGGGGAGATGATGCAAAGGGGCAATAGGGCTTTGAGGAAAGGCTTACAATTTTCCCATCTGATGGTTCATGTCATGCCCCAGTGGGTCCTAGAAGTCTTGGGATGAAGCGTGGGTACTTTCTGCTGCTGTCACTCATGTCAGGGAGTTCTGTGAACTCTGACAGAGAATGCAGACTGCCTAGGTAGGGGGGGTTGCCGTGAGGATGCAGAGCAAAGGACTACCAGTTGTCCCTCCATATGGAGGCTCCCTTTCTTCCAGAGTAAAGTGACTTTTCTAGGTTGCCTAAAGATTACATTTTCCAGTCTTCTTTGCACCAATGTGTGGCCACATGTCTGAGTTTTGGACAAGGGGATTTGAGTGGCAACACTCGGTTTTTACTTTTGAACAGAGCCTCTTGGTTTGCAAAAACAATTTCCTAACAGTGTCTTGGTTAAACCTGAGCTTTTTTCCACATCCAAAAGATTATCCATCACTGAATTTCATTGATAGAGTTTGGAAACTCAGAGTGGAAAAAGATGATATCAGGCAAGTCTTATCTCCTACCTGGAGGCCAGGGTAGTGTAACAATGAACTCCTCTGGAGTCAGGGTTCTAGTTCCTCTGTCTGATGGTTGGTTTAAGACCAACTTCTACTTGACTTAGGGCTTCCCTGGTGGCTCAGGGATTAAAGCGTCTGTCTCCAACTCTGGAGACCTGGGTTCGATCCCTGGGTTGGGAAGATCCCCTGGAGAAGGAAATGGTAACCCACTCCAGTATTCTTGCCTGGAGAATCCCATGGACAGAGAAGCCTGGTAGGCTACAGTCCACGGGGTCACAAAGAGTCGGACATGACTGAACGACTTCACTCACTCACTCACTCACTATTTGACTTAAAGTCAAGATGTATTTTTTTTTTTTTTTTTTAACATTTTTCTTTCTGGATCCTACCCATGGAAATGTCTGGATGTGAGAAAAGGATGGTACCTTGTTCTGCTGCCCCTTCCCCCACATTCATATATCTGACTTCTATTTAACATTCATTTAAACCAACATTTTATAGGCATCTACTGTGTGCCATGCACTGTACTCAGCCTGGTGGTAGAGTAGATTTTTATTTATTCGGCTTTGCTGGGTTGCAGCTACGACAGCAGGATCTTCCATCTTTGTTGTGGCATGCAGGATCTTTAGTTGTGGCATGTGGGACCTATTAATAGTTCCCTGACAAGGGAATGGAACCCAGGCCCCCTGCACTGGGATACCAGAACACAGCAAGTGGACCACCAGGGAAGTCCCATCCCAGGATCTCTGAGAGACTGGAAGTGTCATGTGGTCAAAGTCTTTCCAGGTCAACATGGATCAAGCCCAATGGGCTGCTTCTGCCCCAACATTTTTCATTTCCTCCAGACCTTCAGTCTCCAGTACATGAGGCATCCCTGAGGGCTCATGGACAATGCACTCAGGAAGGGCATGCAGATGTCAAGAGAGACAAGCCTTATGTAGATTCCATTCAGATTCAAAGTTAAAACTAGGGTGGGGAACTGGAGCTTTACACACAATACTGAAATTTAGACATTACAAAATTGGCTGGAGACTACCAGGCATTAAATAGGAATCCATCTGGCCTAGGACACCTTTGAATGGTCAGCTCCCTTGATTGGTGGCTGTGTTTGTGCTCTTTATCTTGAGGAGCCTGTGAATATTCTAGGGCTTCCATAACAAGGCGGCACAGCCTGAGTGGCTTAACCAATGGAAATATATTGCTTATAGTTCCAGATGAGGGAAGTCCAAGATCAGGGTTGGTTTCTCCTGAGACTTCTGTCCTTGGCTTGTAGATACTCCCTCTCCCCATGTGGTCTTCCTTCTGTGTCCCAATTTCCTCTTCTTCTAAGGACACCAGTCATATTGGATAAGGGCCCACCCTAATGATTTCATTTCACCTTTGTTGTTGTTCAGTCAACTAAGTCATGTCTGACTCTTTGCAACCCCATGTTTTGCAGCACACAGGCTTCCCTGTCCTTCACTATCTCCCAGAGTTTGCTCAAACTCATGTCCATTGGGTTCATGATGTTATCTAACCATCTCATCCTCTGCCACTCCCTTCTCCTCCTGCCTTCAATCTTTCCCAGCATCGGGGTCTTTTCCAATAAGTCAGCTCTTTGCATCAGGTGGCCAAAGTACTGGAGCTTCAGCTTCAGCATCAGTCCTTCCAATGAACATTCAGGGTTGATTTCACCTTAATCACCTCTTTAAAGAGCCTATTTCCAAAGACAGTCACATTCTGAGGTCCTAGGGATCAGAACTTCAACATATGCACTGGGGAGGGGATACAATTCAGGGCATTTTGTTCAGTCACTCAGTGGCATAGTGCCCAAATGGCTTTTTATACAGTGAGTACAGACAAACTGCCAGGGAACCCGAAAGCTGTGAAAATTCTTGCTGAAGTTTCTCCCCAAACTGAGAGTCCCCAACTGAAATAGATTCGCTGCCACCTTGGTTGTGGCACCGTGCACATTTTCTTGTTCTTTATCTCAGCTGCAGTGCGCTGCTATGGAAAAGAGGTGATCTACGCCCAGGTCTCTCTATCTTCACTACTTGGCTGAGCAAGTTTTGCTATGGCAACCACTGTATGGGAGGAGGTAACCCAGGGCTGGCCGGTCAGCCCGTACTCTTCTACTCTTCTCAATGTTGGATGGCAGACAGCCCCAGCTGTACTCTACCTGCTGCATAAACCTCCAGAATGGAGTTCATGGCTAACAGTTTCAAGTGTGTATGTGAACAAAGTGAGACCTTTAAGAAAGCAGTCTCACAAGACAATTAAGTGAAAAAGTGAAAGTTAAAGGCTCTCAGTTGTGTCTGACTCTTTGTGACCCCACACACCTGTCCTCTGTCCATGGAGTTCTCTAGACAAGAATATTGGAGTGGGTAGCCATTCTCTTCTCCAGGTGATCTTCCAGACCTAGGGATCGAACCTGGGTCTCCTGCACTGCAGGCAGATTCTTTACTATCTGAGCCACCAGGGAACCCCAATAGGGTTCCCCAAAGAGGAAAGCCAGTCTGTCATTGACTGATGGGCATCCTGGCTTTCCTGCCTTGCACCAACCTGCACTCTGGGTACCTTGCAGCTGTTGCTTCAGTGACTACCTGGGAGTTTTTGATGGGACTCCTCCTGCCTCTCCTGCAGCTAGAGATAATGATCTTCAGACTCGACAGCCTCACTCTCCTCTAGTCCTTTGAAGGTGGGTTTCATCCACGGTGCCCCTTGAGATTTGGAGTCTGGGTCATTCACAGCAACCCCTGTGATATGTCAAGAGTAGCAGTTCAGCTGTGAGTGAGTGAGTGAAGTCACTCAGTTGTGTCTGACTCTGTGACCCCGTGGACTGTAGCATGCCAGGCTCTTCTGTCCATGGGATTTTCCAGGCAAGGGTACTGGAGTGTGTTGCCATTTCCTTCTCCAGAGGATCTTCCCAACCCAGGGATCGAACCCTGGTCTCCCACATTGCAGGCAGAAGCTTTACCATCTGAGCCACCAGGGAAGCCTTAGTTCAGCTGTGGGAGGCCTTAATTCAAAAGGATTTGACATTCAAAGGGGCAGGTCACTCAATGGCTCACCTTCCTGAGAGCTGTCCTTGGTGTCCCCAGGGCCCTTGGAGACTTTACAAGGCAGGTCTGTGTGTATGGGGGTGGATGTGCAGAGCTGGTGAAGTTTGCTCAAGACTGCCAGCATGACCCAGATCCTTGCCATGTAGTCCCTGTCTTGGGACTTGTCCCAGTCCCAGTCTTGAAGCCTCTGGAGTCAGCTCTGAATGCCCGGATCTCTTTGCAGGTCTTCCATTTGCTTGGTGATGTTAGCTGACAGCTTTGTACAAAGTTTTCCTGCCCTCTGCAGCTCCTCTGCTGCAGTTTAGGAAACTTGTTAGTTGACAGGCATAGCCTTAAGCAGTCCCTGCGGCTCCCCGGGCATCTGTCAAAAGCAAACCGTGTGCACAGAAGCCAACAGAGGTCTTGAATCTTCTCCCTCTTATCCTCAGGGAACCATGATGGACACTTAATATCTTCAGCCCATTTCTTCCCCTTCCTCCTGGCCCCATTTAGATATTTCCAGCATTTGTTACTCATTCATTAACTCCACAAGTATTTATTGAGTACCAGTGGTATGCTCGGAGAAGGCAATGGCACCCCACTCCAGTACTCTTGCCTGGAAAATCCCATGGATGGAGGAGCCTGGTAGGCTGCAGTCCATGGGATTGCTAACAGCTGGACACGGCTGAGCAACTTCACTTTCACTTTTCACTTTCCTGCATTGGAGAAGGAAATGGCAATCCACTCCAGTGTTCTTGCCTGGAGAATCCCAGGGACGGGGAAGCCTGGTGGGCTGCTGTCTATGGGGTCACAGAGTCGGACACTACTGAAGTAACTTAGCAGCAGCAGCAGCAGCAGTGGTATGCTAAGTACAGCTTAGACTTACTGTAGTTCATTTTACATGTCAACTTGACTGGGACACAGGATGCCCAGATGCTGGGTAAAACCTTATTTTGGGGTATCTGTGAAGGTGTTTCTAGATGATATTAGCATTTGAATCTGTATACTGAGTAAAGCAGGTTGCCCTACTTGATGGGATGGGCCTCGTGCAATCAGTTGAAGGCCTGAACAGGACAAAAAGGCTAACATTCTAGTAAGAGGTGACTCCTCCTGCCTGTCTGCCTTTTAGCTGTGGTATTAGTCTTCTGCTTTTAGCTTCTGACTCAGACTAGAACTTATTCCAGGCTCTTCTGGGTGTCCAGCTTGCCAGCTGAAGATCTTGGGACTTCTCAGTGTCCATAACCTTACGGGCCAATTCCTTATAATAAATCAGTCTCTCTACTTGACATACTTTCTCTCTCTCCATAATCTGTTGGTTCTGTTTTTCTGGAGAACCCAGACTAATACATCTGGGAACACAGAATTAAACAAAGCTGCTACCATTGGGTGCTTACATTTTGTTACGCGGGAATGGGGTGGGGGGAGGCCTTACACTTGATTTGTCATGTGTTACGAAAAATTTGCACATCATACTTTCTAACTAGAAAAGCAATTCCCTTCCATGAACATACACTGCTCACATATCTGTCACACTGGTCCCAGAACTCTGTCTGTGATGGGGAAGGGATTATAAGGTGTGGGTATATATCTTTATACTGTTTCTCTTCTGCTTAAAGCAGGGTTCTTAGCATGTTTTGTACTAGAAACCCCTTTGGCAATTCTATGAACCCTTTCTCAGAATAATGTTTTAAGACATGTAAGATAAAATATCTCTGATGGTAAAGAATCTGCCTGCAAAGCAGAAGACCTGGATTTGATCCCTGGGTTGGGAAGATCCTCTGGAGGAGGGCATGGCAACCCACTCCAGTATTCTTGCCTGGGAGAATCCCCAAGAAGAGAGGAGTCTGGCAGGCTACAATCCACAGGGTCACAAAGAGTCGGACACAACTGAGCAACTAAACACAGCACAGCACAACATAAAATACAGATGGTTATGAAGAAAGAATTTCAAAGTTTTGAAATGAAGTTCGGAAAGTATTTAAAAAATTGTGACATAGTAACTTTTTTTTTTTTTTAAAGTGTGTCACTTCAGTCATATCTGACTCTTTGTGACCCCATGGACTGGCTCAGACCCTCCTGTCCATGGAATTCTCCAGGCAGGAATACTGGAGTGGGTAGCCCTTCCCTTCTCCAGGAGATCTTCCCTACCTAGGGATTGAACCCAGGTCTCCTGCGTTGCAGGCAGATTCTTTACCACTTGAACCACTAGGGAAGCCCCCTGTGTGCTCCTTTATTAACATGTTTGGCAGCAGGTTTAAAAACAATTGTGTTTCAAAATGCTGATGAGCATAAATGATATTCTGGAATATCTGTAATATTTAAAACATGATATGAAGATATCTATGATTCATTCTGGTGACAATGTCTCTGATACTACAAATAGTATGGTGATTTGTTGCTCACTGTATTGGTTTGCTAAAGCTGCTGTAACAAAGTATGACAAATTAGGTGGCTTGAACAACAGAAACAGTTTTAGAGGCTGGAAACCTGAGACCAAGGTGTTGGTAGGTTCACGCTTTCACTGAAAGTCCTAGAAAGTGACCAAGATGGTACAATGATCTACACATACACCCCACATACAGGAAAAGGAGGTGGGAATTGTGTTTCTAAGGAAAAAAGTACAGGCAAAAAAAATCATCTTCAACTAGCCCACAGTCTGTTCCTAGGGTCATGCTTTTTCCTTGATAGCCTATTAAGCATCTGCTTCACTCCCAGTTCTCCAAAAAGCAATAAGCAACTCAAGTGATCCAATTTTCTAGCACTGAAACCACCGTTCTCAGGAATATCTGATGAAGAGGAACCACTTTTGTTTTTAATCTATAAGTCAAATGTTATCATATCAGCCCCAGCACTATTTATTTTGTGATCTTCTCTTTGTTTTCAAAATCTTTAAAGTGGCATTCAAGACGTCCCCATAAACCGACCCCTGCCCACCTCCCTGACCTCGTGTCGCTTCCCATTAACCCTGTGGCACTATGGCCACCAACCTTCTCTTAGGTCATTGAACACAACCCGTATCTGTTCTGCCTCCAGCCTTAGCTCGTGCCATTTGTCTCACTGTGGCTCCAAGGATCTAAGATGTTGGGGGAATATGTCTTTCTTGCTTCTGTGGATACACAAGGGGAAATGCGTGAGATTCCAGGAATTTAGAGACCCGAGGAAGACATTCTGTGTATGAGTGAGAATTCTGTTAAACTAAGGCACTGCATTAAAAAAAAATTGAAACTACCAGTTTCCTTTCTTTCAGCCTTCAATTGGGCTTAAAACTTAAGTTAAGGTGTGTGTATTTGTATGTGTGTGTGTGTAGTGCCTGTACTTCTTGGTAAAAATAATTTCTAACAGACTTGAAATAATGAACTCCCAGATGTGCAAGCTGCTGGAATAATAACCCACCTGTGCTGTGTAAACTGGAGTCTGAAATGTTACCTGCTGAGACAAGAACATTCTGAGAGGTGGAATTTGACTCATTGTGTGTGTGTGTGTGTGTGTGTGTGTGAAAGAGGGAGAGAGAAACACTTTAGCCTAAAGAAGTGTTTCCTGAATTTCTTCATTTGTGTATTGCCTTTGAAATTTATTTTCTATTGTCACCTGTAGTTTTTTATAGGGATTTCCTATATTTTCATAACACTTAAAAAATTGATCTATTGTTTATAAACTTAGATTTGAACTAAAATGAAAATCCAAAAAACCATAGACTGGGAGAAAATAGTTGCAAAATGCAATGATAAAGGTGGGCACCCAAAATATGCAAAGAAGCTTTCAAACTCAGAAGCAAGGAAACAATTAAAAACTGGACAAAAGACATCTAAACAAAGAAGGTATATAGATTAAACATATGCATAGGAAAAGATGCTCAACATCATCCATCATTAGAGAAATGAAATTAACAAGGAGACACCACTACATACCTTGCTATAGACAATATTCATTTTCCCCCACATTCATATATTGAAATCTTAACCCCCAATATGATGGGATTTGTAGATGGAGCCTTTGGGAGGTGATTGATTAAGTCACAAAGGTAGAACTCTCATAAATAGGACAAGTGCCCTCATAAAAGAGATACCAGGGATTTCCCTCACTGCCTCTGCCATGTGAGGACATAGTGAGAAGATGCCTGTCTATGAATCAGGAAGTTGGTCCTCACCAGGCACTGAATATGCTGGTGCCTTGATCTTGGATGTCCCTGTCTCCAGAACTGTGACAAATTTCTGTTGTTTATAAGCCACCTAGTCTGTGGTATTCTGTCTGGTAGCCTGAATGGACTAAGACTACTTATTAGAATGGCCAAAATCCAGCACACCAAATGAGGTGTTGTCACCTCACCTCCACCTGGTGAGAAAGTGGAGTAATAGGAACACTCATTCGTTGCTGAGCGGAATGCAAAATGATACAGTTCTTTGGAAGATAGCTTAGCATTTTCTTACAAAACTAAACACATTCTTAACATACAAATCAGCAATCATGCTCCTTGGTACCTACCCAAATGATCTGAAAAGTTATGTCCATGGGAAAACCTGCACACAGATGTTTATAGCAGCTTTATTCATAACTGCCAAAACTTGGCAGCATGCAAGATATCCTTCAGTAGATGAGTGGATAAACAACCATGGTGCATCCAGACAGTGGAATATTATTCAGCTAAAAAAGAAATGATCTATCAAGCCATGAAATGACATGGAAGAAACTTAAATGCATATGACTAAATGAAAAAACTCAATTTAAAAAAGCCATATACTGTATGATTCCAATTGTTTGACACTCTGGGAAAGGCAAAACTATGGAGACAGTAAAAAGACCAGTGGTTGCCAAGGGGTTGAGAGAAGGGATAAATAAGTGAAGCACAGGAGATTTTTAGGGCAGTGAAAGCTATTCTGTGTGATACCGTAATGATGGATACATGTCATTATACATTTGTCAAAACTCATAGAATGGACAACACAAGGAGTGAGCCCTAATGTAAATTATTAACTTCAATTAATAATAATTTGTCAATATTGACCTATCAGATGTAAGATATGTGCTGCATCAAAACAAATTATTAATAATAGGGGAAACAGGACTTTCAGTTTCTAGTTTCACATGTAAGGAAGTTGAGAATTACCTCTCTGTCTTGAGAGTCCCTTGGACTGCAAGGAGATCCAACCAGTCCATTCTGAAGGAGATCAGCCCTGGGATTTCTTTGGAAGGAATGATGCTGAAGCTGAAACTCCAGCTTTGGCCACCTCATGCAAAGAGCTGACTCATTGGAAAAGACTCTGATGCTGGGAGGGATTGGGGGCAGGAGGAGAAGGGGACGACAGAGGATGAAATGGCTGGATGGCATCACTGACTTGATGGACGTGAGTCTGAGTGAACTCCGGGAGTTTGTGATGGACAGGGAGGCCTGGTGTGCTGTGATTCATGGGGCCGCAAAGGGTCGGACACGACTGAGCGACTGAACTGAACTGAGTAGCAATAAGCAAAAAAGATGAATAGTCTGAAAAATTAACAACTCTACTTGGATCTGTAAGAGAAGAGAAGACACCAGGCAACTGCTGCCTTCAAGACTGTGGAGACAGACAGGGAAACATAGGGAGTCGTGGCTTTACTGGAGCAGAGACTGGAGTGGAAACCACCAGAGGAACCTGAGCTGAGGTAGGAAAGCCAGAACTGCAATGGATGAATTACTGGAGGCTCAGTGTAGACAACTCTGAGAGTAAAAACTCTAGAAGGAGGTGGTCAGGGTGGGCCCTCCACAGTTTTGTGAGGTTTACCTCCAGTAGCTTGACCGAGTTCCTACAGTAAACACTGGAGAAAAATCCCCCATGCTTCCAGCAGTGGGGAAGGGAAAAGAGACTGTTCTGAAATATGCCAGAATATTCTCTCCTTCTTTAAAAAGCTACCATATGACCCAGAAACCCCACTACTGGGCATATACTCTGAGAAAACCATAATTCAAAATCACACACGTACCCCAGTGTTCATTGCAGCACTATTTACAGTAGCCCAGACAAGGAAGCAACCTAAATGTCCAATAACAGATGAACGGATAAAGATGTGGTGCACACATACGATGAAGGATTATGCAACCATAAAAGGAACAAAACTGGGGCATCTGTAGAGATGTGGATGGACCTGGAGTCTGTCATAGAATGAAATCCAAAGTGAAAAACAAATATCGTGTATTAATGCAAATGCATGGAATCTAGAAAAATGGTACAGAGGAACCTATTTTCAGGGCAGGAGTAGAGATGCAGATGTAGAGAATAGGCGTATGGACATGGGGTTGGGGGAGGGGAGGGTGGGACAAACTGGGAGATGAAGATTGACATATATACCCATGTGTAAAATAGAGAGCTAGTAGGAACCTGCTGTAAAGCACATGGAGCTCAGGTTGGTGCTCTGTAATGACCTAGATGGGTGAAACAGGGGGTGAGGTGGGAAGAAAGTTCAAGAGGGAGGGGATATATGTGGGGTGTGTGTGTGTGGTGTGTGTGTGTGTGTGTGTGTGTGTGTGTGTGTAGCTGACTCACTTTTAGTACAGCAGAAGCTAACACAACATTGTAAAGCAATTATTTTCCGGTTCAGTTCAGTCCCTCGGTCGTGTCCAACTCTTTGCGACCCCATGAATTGCAGCACGCCAGGCCTCCCTGTCCATCTCCAACTCCTGGAGTTTACCCAAACTCATGTCCATTGAGTTGGTGATGCCATCCAACCATCTCATCCTCTGTCATCCCCTTCTCCTCTGGCGTTCCATCTTTCCCAGCATATATAAAATAAAACAAAAATTGAAACTAAAGCTTGCCTTTGGGAGAAACTAGTTAACCAGAGCCTAGGCTTTCAGGGTTTCTTAAGAGCCTAACTGACCTGGGGAAAGGAAAATAACCCCAGTCAACTCTAGCCTTTCATGTGGGAGTAGGGAAATAACTAATCCTTAGGTGGGAAGGATGTCTTGATTACTGTAGCCTTATAGTAAGTTTTGAAGTCAATTACTGACAATCCTCCAGCTTTGTTTTTCTCCTACAACATTATGTTGGCTATTCTAGATCTTCTGTCTCCACTTAAACTTCAGAATCAGTTCATCAATATCCACAAAATTACTTTCTCAACTTTTGATTCGGATTTCATTAAATCTATAAATCAGACTGAGAACTGACATCTTGACAGTGTTGAATCCACTTATCCATCAACATGGAATAATATCTCTCCATTTATTCAGTTCTTTGATTTCATTGATCAGAGTTTCATAGTTTTCCTCATATAGATCTTGTACATATTTTGTTGGAGAAGGCAATGGCACCCCACTCCAGTACTCTTGACTGGAAAATCCCATGGATGGAGGAGCCTGGTAGGCTGCAGTTCATGGGGTCGCAAAGAGTCAGACGTGACTGAGCAACTTCACTTTCACTTTTCACTTTCATGCATTGGAGAAAGAAATGGCAACCTACTCCAGTGTTCTTGCCTGGAGAATCCCAGGAACAGGGGAGCCTGATGGGCTGCCGTCTATGGGGTCGCACAGAGTTGGACACGATTATTATTTTGTTAGATACGTTATTAAGTACTTCATTTTTAGGGGTACTAATTGTAAATGATATTGTGTTTTTAACTTCGAATTCTACTTATTCATTTCTGATATAGGAAAACAGTTTAGTTTTGCATATTAACCTTGTATTCTACAACCTTGCATATTAACCTTTTGAGTTTTGCATATTAACCTTGTATTCTACAACCTTGCTTTAATCACTTATTAGTTTCAAGAGATTTTTAAAAAATACTTTCAGATTTTCTGCATAGACAGTTATGTCATCTGCAAATAAAGACAGCTTTAGTTTTTGCTTTCAACCTGTATTACTTCTATATCCTTTTCTTGTCTTATTGCATTAAATAGGACTTCCAGTACAATGTTGAAAAGTGGTGGTATTAGGGGAAATCCTTGCCTTATTTCTGATTTTAGTGGGAAAGCTTCAAGTTTCTCACCATAAAGTATGAGATTAGCTGTAGATTTTGTATATATTCTTTATCAAGCTGAGGAAATTTTCCTCTATTCCTAGTTTATGGAAGGTTTTTTTTTAAATCATAAATTCATAATGTATTCTGTCAAATTATATTTCTGCATCTATTGATATGATCATGTGATTTTACTTTTTTGACCTGTTGGTGTGATAGATTACATTAATTTACATATTACATTAATATCACATAATTGATTTTCAAATGTTGAACCACAATTGTATACTTGGGGTTAATCTCCCCTCAATTGTGATGTGATCTGTATTCTTTTCATGCATTGTTGGGTTTGACTTGGTAATAAGTTGTTGATGATTTTTGCATAAGAGATATCAGACTATAGTTTTCTTATAATATCTTTATTTGGGTTTAGTGTTAGGATAGTGCTGGTCCCATAGAATGAGTTAGGTGTGTACTCTCTCTGCTTCTATCTTCTGAAAGAGATTATATAATTGGTATAATTTCTTCCTTAAACTTTCGGTAGAATTTATTAATGAATTTATCTGGGCCTGATGCTTTCTGTTTTGGAAGGTTATTAATTATACATTAAAAAATTTAGCTCCCCCCTTTTTTATTATAGGTTAAAACAAAGATCATGGCACCCAGTCCCATCACTTCATGGCACATAGATGGGGAAACAATGGAAACAGTGACAGTCTTTATTTTCTTGGGCTCCAAAATCACTGCAGATGGTGACTGCAGCCGTGAAATTAAAAGAAGACACTTGCTCCTTGGAAGAAAAGCTGTGACCAACCTAGACAGCATTTAATAGAGACAAGACTTTGCCGAAAAAGGTCTATCTAGTCAAAGCTATGGTTTTTCCAGTAGTCACGTATGGATGTGAGGGTTGGACCATAAAGAAAGCTGAGCACTGAAGAACGAATGCCTTTGAACTATGGTGTTGAAGAAGACTCTTGAGAGTCCCTTGGATTGCAAGGAGATCCAACCAATCAATCCTAAAAGAAATAGGTCCTGAATATTCATTGGAAGGACTGATGTTGAAACTGAAACTCCAATACTTTGGCCACCTAAAGAAGAACTGGCTCTTTGGGAAAGACCCTGATGCCGGGAAAGATTGAAGGCAGGAGGAGAAGGAGAAGACAGAAGATGAGATGGTTGGATGGCATTACCGACTCGAGAGACATGAGTTTGAGCACACTCTGGAAGTTGGTGTTGGACAGGGAAGCCTGGCATACTGCAGTCCATGGGGTCACAAAGAGTCAGACACGACTGAGTGACTGAACTGAATGGAACTGATGTTATACAGTAGGTCCCTGTTGTTTATCCATTTTTTATATAGTAGTGTGTATATGCCAAACTCCTGATTTATCTCTCTCCCACCCTCTGCTATGTTCCCTTTGGTAACCATAAGTGAGTCTACTTCTGGTTTGTAAATAAGTTTATTTGTGTCATTTTTTTTTTTTAGATTCCACATATAAGTGATATTCCAGCTATTTCAAAGATATCACGACTGAGTGACTGAACTGAACGGATAAGTGATATCATATGGTATTTCTCTTTCTGTGTCTAACTTACTTCATTTAGTATGATAAACTTTAGGTTCATCCATGTTGCTGCAAATGGCATTATTTCATTCCTTTTTATGGCTGAGTAATATTCCACTGTCCTTTATCCATTCACTTGTCAATAACATTGAGGTTGCTTCAGTGTCTTGGCTATTCTAAATAGTGCTGCTACAAACATTGGGATGCATGTATCTTTTTGAGTTGGAGTTTTCTCCAGAGCCTCCATTCTTCTTTTTTACTCCAGATAGTTCTCAGCCTGAAGACAAGCTAGAGCAGAACTTCTTGGGTTGGGACGAGGAGTAATGGTAGCCTGGTACTGCCATCCATATTCTCGAGTACCTGCCACATGTTATCTGAGGCTTGTAGTCTCTCAGCAATGTCCTCTAGGTGTGCCCTTCTCACACTGCCTAGATACCTGTCTTTCTCTACTTTGTTTTAAGCTTTGTAGGACGTAGGTTCTCAACTTTTCCACTGTTCCTCTCAAGCTCGTAGCCCATCATAAATAAACAGCAAATGTTGATTAAGTGGATGGATGAACTAAGGTTTCTGGGAGCCTCTCTTTGCAAATGTTTTGCTCAGGGTCCTTGCCTTTGAGGACTCCACTGTATTTGATGTCATCCAGACCACTGGCACTGAATAGATGGGAAATCAGCTCAATCTGTAGAAAAGTTAGAAAAGATTCAATACATGTGAAATATTTCTTTCCTAAGGGCTGTGCTACTCCCTCTGTGCATGGATGGATTATTCAGTGAAAGTTGTAATATTTTAGGTAAATACCTGGCCTTCCTCACAAATCCATTTCTTTTTAAAAACAATGAATTAGTTATTTTTAAAAAATTTATGGCCACACTGGGACTTTGTTGCTCTGCACAGGCTTTCTCTAGTTGAGGCAACTGAGGGCTACTCTTCATTGCAGTGCATGGGCTTCTCTTTGTAGTGCTTTCTCTTGTTGTGGAGCACGGGCTGTAGGCATGCATGGACTTCAGTAGTGCAGCTCATGGGCTCTAGAGCACTGGCTCAGTAGCCCTGGGGCACGGGCTTAGTTGTCTGGTAGCATGTGGGATCTTCCTGGATCAGGGATCAAACCCATGTCCCCTGCATTGGCAGGTGGATACTTAACCACTGAACCAATAGAGAAGCCCACAAATACATTTCTTTTGCCAGTTAATTCCCACTCCACTTCCAGGTTCAATTTAAGCGTCACTTCTGAGAAGCCTCCTCTGTCCAACCCAACCCTCGCTGCTGCTTTTCTGCTGCACATCACCATTTTCTATATTTTTAAAATTTAAAATTTATTTTTTAATTGAAGGATAATTGCTTAGAATTTTGTTGGTTTCTGCCAAACATCAGCATGAATCAGCCATAGGTATACATATATTCCCTCCCTCTCGAACTTCCCTCCCCTCTCTCTCCCCATCGCACCCCTCTAGGTTGTTACAGAGCCCCAGTTTGAGTTCCCTGAGTCACACAGCAAATTCCCATTGGTTATCTATTTTACATATTGTAATGTAAGTTTCCATGTTACTCTCTTGATACATCCCCCTTCTCCTCTCCCCCACCTCTCATGTCCATACGTCTGTTCACTATGTCTGTGTCCCCATTGCCGCCCTGAAAATAATTTCTTCGGTACCATCTAGGATAATTTCTAGATTCCATATATATGTGTTAATATATGATATTTGTTTTTCTCTTTCTGACTTACTTCACTCTGTATAATAGGCTCTAGATTCATCCACCTCATTAGAACTGACTCAAAGGTGTTCTGTTTTATGGCTGAGTAATATTTCATTGTGTATATGTATCACAGCTTCTTTATCCATTCATCTGTCAATGGACATCTAGGTTGCTTTCATGTTCTTGTTATTGTAAATACTGCTGCAATGAACATTGGGGTACATGTGTCTTTTTAAATGTTTTTTTTTTCTATATTTTGGTTTCTTCTAAATTTTGGTATTTTCTATGTTGGACTTATCACAACTTATAATCATTTATTTATTTGTGATTTCATTCTTTCCAGTGTCTCACTGCCCCAGGAGACTGTAAATGCCAAGACATTGAGAACCATCCTTGCTTTGTTCACACCTTGTCTCTAGCACCTGGCACAGAGCCTGCAACATAGTAAGAGCTCATTTGTCATCATGGGATGAATCTTGTGGCTTAGCTGAAAGATGTGCTACTGGGGTTTCCAAAAAAAGAGGTTTTTGACATGAGAACTCCTTTCATTAAATAAAGTTGCTTAAATATCTTTATATAAACCAACTTATTTCTTTGGTTAAATTGGGGGGTGGGTAACTGTGGGTTATCTGCTTGCCTTGTCCTTCCTGCTCCAACAGGATCTCTGAGGCATCTTGCAGACTGCCCCTTGGCAAGCTTTTCTGAGCTGTCCCTTCCAAAATGCCAGAAGGCTCTCTTCACCAGGGAGGCTCTTCTTTAAGGATAAGAGGCTTAATGATGCTGCCTCTTCTCCTAGCTCCCTGCCTAAGCCACATGGAGCATTTTTTAAATAGAGTCATAAATCCCCCTCTAAATAAGCATCCTGATTTGATTTGCTCTTCAGATGACCTCTTCCTGGGGAAAATGCTATGCCTTCCCTGAGTTACAGCAAAGACTCCAGTGTTCTGTCCTACCTCCACCATCTAATAGTCTCATTCCTCTCCAATTTATGTCTTGTCAGGTCTTCAGGCAGCTCCCACCTCGGCATAGCTAAACCAGTAGCAATATTTACCTGTAGCATCTTGCTCACACACACACAGGCTTCCTTGCTAAGGAGGCAGCCATCTCAGCCCTGTCATCTCCATCAACATCATGGGGGCAGGAAGGACAAAGCATCAGAAGGTAGAGCAGGTGTGCTCCCACAGCCAGTGATGCTCTCCTTCTTGGCCTGAGCGTGACTGTTTCCCTGCTAAGTTTCAGGATAATTCCTGCTGCCTGCTCTTGGCCAGTCTCCGATGTCCCTAAGCTCTCCTTCCAGAATGCTGGCTTGTTCATTCCATGACAGGTCAGTTGTAATCTCTTTGCTTTGAATTTGACTCCAAGAGTGGCAAAAATGGAACCAGGTGTACTTTTCCTATGCCTCCGTTCCTGGCCTCTGTAATGGACACAGTTGTGTATCTCACACCACATTCTGTCTTATTACCTTGGGCAGAAAGAGAAAACACACACAGACACACACACAGACACATTTTGCTTGTCATGTCAAGGAACTGACAGAAGCTGTGACGTCCATCCTCTAGCCCTAGGTTAAAATGTGTTGGGCTAGATGAAACTTGGAAACAGCCTAAAAGTCCATCACCTGGCAAATAGATAGACAGATGTGTTAAGTCCTTATGATGGAATACTGTTCAGCAATAAACAGGAACCATCTATAGATAACGCCATGACATAGACAAACCTCATGAATATTATACTCAGGAAAAGAAGCCATAAGCAAGAGACCATATATTGTATGGTCTATTTGTAAAAAGTATCCAGAAAAGGCAAAACTATGAAGATAGATAGTTGATAAGTGGGTGCATGGGGCGGGACAGGAACTAACAGTAAGTGTGGATGGGGGATCATGTTGGAGTGATGAAATGTTATAAAACCGATTTATGGTGATGGTTGTGTAGCTTGGTAAAAATACAGGCATATCTTGGAGATATTTTGCATTGGGTTCCTGGAGATATTTTGTGTTGGGTTCCAGACTGCCACAATAAAGTGAATATCACAATAAAGTGAGTCATATGAATTTTTTGGTTTCTCAGTATGTATAAAATTTGTGTTTATACTCTACTGTGGTCTATTAAGTGTGCCATAGTGCTATATCTAAAAAAGTAATATACATTATGTACCTTAATTTAAAAGGACTTTAATGCTTTTGTTATTCAGTGGGGAGTGTATGATTGTCCTGGGGTTGGAGGCATAATGGGTTTTCAGATGGAGTGGGCGATGGGGTTAGAAGTCCCAAAACCTACAAGGAGTTGCAAAAATGTAAGTATTTCAGGTTATTGGGTCACTGTTCTCTCTCATGCATACTTCATACTGCTAATGCTGTGCAGAAACATTGTAGGACGTCACTGCCCCCCACACCTTTATTTTAAAAGAAATATGTCATTGTTAAAACATGCTAACCATCAATGGAGCCTGCAGGCAAGTCTTAGCAGTAACATCAAAGGTCAGTGATCACAGATCATCATCATACAATAACAATGAGAAAGTTTGAAATATTATGCAAATCACCAAAATGTGACACAGAGACATGAAGTTGGCAAATGCTTTGGGAAAAATGGCTCTAAATAGACTTGCTCAACACAGAGTTGCCACAAAACTTCAGTTTATAAAAAACGCAGTATCTGTGAACAGCAGTAAAGCAAGATGTGCCTATATGTACGTATCTCTCATGGGCTCTGAGAGGGCAGCATGAGATGCAGGCATGAAGGATTGAGGAGTGAAGGGTCATGAGGGCTGTAAGCACTTTCAAATGGTTCAGCCTATGCTGACAGCTTGGTCAATATCTATGTGTGTCTGTGCACACACGTGAAGTTGCTTCAGTTGTGTCCCACTCTATGCAGCCCTATGGACTGTAGCCCACCAGGCTTTTCTGTCCATGAGATACTCCAGGCAAGAATACTGGAGTGGGTAGCCATTCCTTTCTCCAGGGGATCTTCCCCATCCAGATATCAAACCCAGGTCTCTTATGTCTCTGGTATCAGCAGGCAGGTTCTTTACCACTAGGGTCACCTGGGAAGCCCTGTCAATATCTATATCTATATTTAAATATGTGTTAGTTTCTGGTCATGGCTGCAACAAATTGCCACAAACTGGAGTTTAAAAACAGCAGAAATCTACTCTCTCATGGTGCTGGGGACCAGAATTCTGAAATCAAGATGTTGACTTCAGATGTTGGCGGAAACTTGATCCACCCAGGGGCCCTAGAGGAGACTCCTTCCTTGCTTTTTCCAGTTCTGACGTCCCTTGCTTTCCTTGGCTTGTGGCCACATCACCCAAATCTCTGCCTTCACTTTCCCTTAATAGCTCAGTTGGTAAAGAATCTTCCTGCAATGCAGGAGACCCCAATTCGATTCCTGGGTCGGGAAGATCCATTGAAGAAGGGATAGGCTACCCATTCCAATATTCTTGGGCTTCCCTTTGGCTCAGCTGGTAAAGAATCTGCCTGCAATACAGAGACCTGGGTTCAGTCCCTGAGTTGGGAAGATCCTCTGGAGAAGGGAAAGGCTACCCACTCCAATATTCTAGCCTGGAGAATTCCAAGGACTGTATAGTCCATGGGGTCGCAGAGAGTCAGACACAACTGAGTGACTTTCACTGCTACTACTTTCACAATGCATCCTCTCTTCTGTCTCTGTGTCTCTTTTAAGGATACTTCTCATTGGATTTAGGGCCCTCTGGATAATTCAGGATGATCTACATACCTTAAGATCCTTAAGTAAATCTGCAAAGAACTCTTCCAAATAAGGTAACATTTACAGCTTCTAGGGATTTGATGTGGTTATATTTGGGGGGAAGGGTTTACAATGGGCTTTCCTGGTGGCTCAGATGGTAAAGAATCTGCCGGCAATGCAGGAGATGTGGTTCCATCCCTTGGTCAGGAAGAACCCCCTGGGAAGGGAATGACTACCCACTCCAGTATTCTTGGTTGGAGAAGTCCATGGACAGAGGAGCCTGGCAGGCTACAGTCCACAGCATCTCAAGGAGTCAACACGACTGAGCAACTAACAGAGGGCTAAAACAGTATCTATATCTATAATTGATATTATCTATATAGACTTCCCTGGTGGCTCAGATGGTAAAAGCGTCTGCCTACAAAGTGGGAGACCCAGGTTCAATCCCTGCATCAGGAAGATCCTCTGGAGGAGGAAATGGCAACCCACTCCAGTATTCTTGGAAAATTCCATGGACGGAGGAGCCTGGCAGGCTTCAGTCTGTGGGGTTGCAAAGAGTCTGACATGACTGAGCAACTTCACAACCAACCAACCAGTATCTATATCTGTATCGTTTATGTCTTCATCATCTGCATCTATAGACTGACGGAAGAGCAAAGATATCAAAATGCGAGCAGTTTTTAAATCCAAGTTGCAGGTATATAGGTACTCACTGTAGAGGTGTATAATTCCTTATCCAAATCTTCTTTTTGAAGTCTGATGTTTCTAGATTTTAGAAAGGCATTCAGGTACACGCACTGTATATTATTACATCACACCCTTAATGGGGACCTAGACAGTTCCTTATAGTAAAATATATTAATACGTCTGCAGTGATATTTTTGAATAGTCACACAAAGTGAATTAAATAAAGACATGGGTAATTTCATTCTTATTTGGGTCAGGTTTTTGCTACCAGGTGAGTTTTAGCACCAAATGTATGATAAACTTCTGGATTTCAAAGCTTTTTGAATTTTAAAACCAGGGAGAGTGGGGGGCCTGTGTTATCCTCTCTCCTTTTTCATATGTTTGAACATTTTCATAATAAAACATTTTGGAAAAAGCAACTGTGCATGTACCATGCTCAGCCCAGTGCCTGGCACATAGCAAAAACTCAAAAATGTATAACCATTAAAATTAATTGTATCCTTAATGGAAGTGTTATGAGTCAGGCAGTTAGGAGCTGTTGAAGATTTTTATGCAGGGGATTGATGTGCTCAAGGAAAAGAGAATCTAGAAGGATCCGTAGACTGGTGGTGCAGGAATGGATTGGATGGGGCAGGGATGGGAGGGAGACTGGTTAGGAAGCTCTTGTATGGTCCATGCAGGAGATGATAAATAGAAGAGAGGAAAAAAGCTTGAATCTGCCTGATAGAGCCTGGTGAACCTTCTGCAAGAGCAGGAAGGATTTTTGTCAGCGTCCCTGACAGGCTCTGAGTGACAGCAGAAGAGAGACATACAGGGTGTTCTGTGCATTTAGGAGGGAAAATACGCATCAGTCAATTCAAGAACAAGGCAAGGTGGGACTTCAGAGCTGAGTCAGCCTCCCCTTTTGTACCATAACCTTAGGAAATAAGGGCAACATTTTCAATTGCAATGGTTAATTTTAGGGAGTGGACTTGATTATCAGGTCCACCTGGACACAAATCACCCAAGGCCAGTGCTGCTCTGCAGAGGAAATGTTACCTTAGACTTTCCTTCTTTTAGCCCTGCAGATGCCACGTGGATTATAGGGGCTAAGGCAGGGCTTCACAATGCACACTATGCATTAGAATCACTTGAAAGACTTTAAAACACTCTCCACTATAGACAAAATATATCAGAGTCTCTGGGAAGGGGGTCTTGGCATCATATTTTTAAGAAATTCTTCCATGTGATTCCAAGATGCAGCAAGGATGGAGACCACCAGGTTTCAGTTTCAGAAGGAATGATGCTGCCACCCTGAGTGTCTTTGGTCAGTATGGAAACAGTGACCAACTGGGGAATGATTTGAAAAGTGATGGGGAGTGGGGGGGAGGGAGAGAAGACTAGCTGAAATTGGATGATTCATTAAACAAGCAGGAAAGCAACATTGTCAACGGTTTCTATGGTAAGCATGATGAAGTATCCCAAAGACACAACTGTAGCCTTGGGGGTGATGGAGAACAGAGGAGGAGGGAAAGGACAAAGAGTGAGATGGTCTATACAGTAAGTGCAACTCTTCCTCGGTATACATGGAGTGTATTCTGGAGCTGGGATTAAGATGTTAGGTGCATGACAAGGGGTGGGAAATATGCTGCTGTTGTAAGAACTATGGTTCCTGGGAAATCACTCTGCAGCCTCTACAACATCTCTGGAGCATCCCTGAGGGCTCCTGTATGGAGAGCTGTGAAAAAGCAGGTTCTGTGTCTTCACACTTCTTACAAAACTCAAAAATAGCTTCCAATTATTTTCTTTAAAATGGTTTGGTTATTTAAGAAAGCCATATTTTTCCTAGAAGAACTTGAGACATGCAGATAAGCTAAACAAGACCAAAGCTACTTTCCATGGTCACTCAGAAGACCATCACAGCAATTTCTTTCCTGTCATCTTTCTTCTCCTTCGAGCATATATTTTTTTCCTTTTTAGACAAAAATATCATACTAGATCTAGTGTTATAATTTTTGAAATTTAACAATAGCTTGGCAACATTTTTCCTATGTTTAAAAAAATCTACACTGTCCTTTTTAAGGGTACTGTTTCATTGTATGCATGTTTCAACACTACTCCGTTTTCTCTTAGTAAGCATATATATAGGCAATTTCCAGTTTTTCACTTATAATCATCATTGCAGTAAAATCCTAGAACATCCATCTTTATGCTGATTTTTTGCTTTAGGATAAATTGTACAAAGTGGAATTGCTGTAACAAAATGTATGTACATTTTTAAATCTTTTGATATATAGCACTTAAACCACCTGTGATGGGTCCTTCCTTTGACCAACCAATTCAAACTACTTTATATCTCTTAACCTCTTACCACCTTCAGGCATATTGTCCAAGCAGCAAATTCACAAAAGCAGCTATCCCATGAGCTCAAAGCAAATAAGATTCCTTTCATGTGAATATTCTTCCCTGCCAATGCACTGTTTAAATCATCACTTCCAGACAATTTGTTTTATAATCACGAGACCTAATAAAAGAAATTTCCTAGAAATTAATCAACTGAGGAAAATTGCAAAGGTTTGGTTTGGTTTTGAGTGTTCCATGGCATGCAGACTCTTAGTTCCCTGACCAGGGATTGAATCTGCGCTCCCTGAAGTGGAAGCATGGAGTCTTAACCACTGGACCACCAGGGTACTTAAAATGTACCCATTTTAAGTGTATAGCTTAATAAGATTCAACAGTAAGGATATAGAACATTTCTATCTCCCCAAAGATTCCCTTGCACTTCTTTCCAGCTAATCCTTAACCCCCTCTTTCTTTTGTAAAAATTAAATTTCCAGAACTTTCATAAGCCCTAGTGAATTTCACATCCTTTGACCCTTGTTTTATACCAACTAGAAGTTGAGCTCAGGGCTGCAATCTACCTAACAAACCTCACTCCCCTGCCCTCTAAGTCTTTGCTCACAGGGGGCCTTTCCTCACCTGCGATCTCCTGAAGGAGAGGTTGCCAGATTTAGCAAATAAAAATACAGAATACCAGTTCAATTGGAGTTTCAGGTAAATAGCAAGTGTTTCTAGGGATTCTGCTGGTGAGTATTCTATTCCAGTTAAGCACTCAGCACTGGGGAAATAACCACAGCATGGATTCAGGGACTTGCTGGACCCACTGTGAAATGGACCTGAGCTAAACCTTTTGATTGAAAGCCTGACCTCCATAAGCCCCTGCTGACTGATGGACCAGAGTGGTGCCTTGGAACTAGTCTCAGTTCAGAACCAGTGTCCATTACCCACCAAAGGTCTAATTGTTTCCTTTTTTCTGATGCACAGTCACCTTGATAAAAGGCCGTAAATCCCTTTGGGTAAGGCTGGGAGGAAGGTTAACCATATAAAATTTTGGCAGTGTAGCATGGTCCTTCCTCAAGGGGACCCAGTCTCAAGTGTTCTGGATCTATTAACAGACTCAAGTCTGGAAGTAGCAATTGCTTAGTGGGCCATGACTCTCCGTTTCAGTGATTCAAGTTAGACTCCTGTAGTAGATTGCCCATCTGTTTATTTACTAGTTATTTACACTGTGATCAGCTGGCCAATACCATACATCTCTGTGAGCTAGACTATTATGAGTACTGTTTTGACTTTTCTGTCCATTTCTGTAACCATGCCCACCTTGTCTTTGGTGATTAAGTGCTGCCACATGGCCCTGATATCCAAGATCCAATTATCCCCATTGCATTTAGGGATCACAGCTTAATAGCTGTAGTTCCCACTGTGATTTCTGACACAGAGAAAAGTGACTGCAGAACTCAAGGATACTTGGGGCCCTCCTCACAAATTTATTTCTTACAGTTGTGGTGACCCTCCCAGGGAGGATGAGAAAGCCTTACCTCATCAGTCAATCTGTCTGATGTTTCAATCTCCTGAAGCCTTTGAATGCTGTCCCCTACCATCTTCTGCAGTATACCAAAGCAGACTCAACATTTCAACTTCACTTACTGTAGGCCACCTTTTGCTCTATGTTTCAACCAACCAACCAAGCAGGCAACCAGGCAACCAGCCATCTAACCAACCAGAGAACAAGCCAACCTGCCAACCAACCAACCAACCAACTAACCAATCAAAGAACTAGACCCTTTTCTAATCAACCACCCCAAGCTGCAACATTAAATCCAGATTCTTTACTTAGCAGATTCCTATAAATAAATTTGGTCTGATCCCCAACTTCATATTCCTTCTACTATTATCTCACCCCTCAATATCCATTCTTACACACATCTCCAGGATTTCTGTCTATTCATTGTAAAAGGCATAATTCTTCGTAGATCACATTTTGTACCTTACTCTTTGTGACCTGTTGGGACTTGAGTCTACTTAGAGGTCTAGAAGCAAAGATGAGGCCAGGTCTTGAGAGAATCAACAGTACTTTGCAAAGTGACTACTTCAGGGGAGATGGTTATAGGTTCTTCTAGCAAAGAAGGGTTAACCTTCTGCTAGACAGGATGCGGTGCAGCAGGTGTTTGTTGGGGGCGGAGTGGGTAGGAAAAGGGGAAAGGACTGTATCACTGGTAAAGAAGACTTTGCCCATGTCCCCAGATGCATTGGGATCTACTCACACGTCCTCATTCCAATTTCCAGGATTCCATTCCTTGCTAATCAATGCCTCACTCTGACAACAAATGCCCGTCAGGCTGTGAATTCAATTTGTGTTGCAATTCAACAGCTCTCCAGACAAGACTCTGCTTGGTTTTGAGCAGCCTCAGCCCTACAGGAGAGATAGATAAGCGTTTCTTTTAGGACAGAAGCAGAAGCTTGCAGGTCATTTATGCAGAGACTGAGCTGGGACCTTGACGTCCTGAGCTCATCCTTTTATTTCCCCACTTTCTCCAGCTCAGTCGGGAGAAACCAATCTCATTTTACTCATCAGTTCAACTAAAGTGTTCTGAAGTAGCAAATACATGGTCCCAAGACTTTGCCTTTTGTAAGTATTAGATTGCTGCTGCTGCTAAGTTGCTTCAGTCATGTCCGACTCTGCGCCACCCCATTGACAGCAGCCCACCAGGCTCCCCCGTCCCTGGGATTCTCCAAGCAAGAATGCTGGAGTGGGTTGCCATTTCCTTCTCCAATGCAAGCAAGTGAAAAGTGAAAGTGAAGTCGCTCAGTCGTGTCCGACTCTTAGCGACCCTATGGACCTCAGCCCACCAGGCTCCTCCATCCATGGGATTTTCCAGGCAAGAGTACTAGAGTGGGGTGCCATTGCCTTCTCCGAAAGTATTTGATTAGGCATGTCCAATATTTGGGAGAAGGCAATGGCACCCCACTCTAGTACTCTTGCCTGGAAAATCCCATGGACGGAGGAGCCTGGTAGGCTGCAGTCCATGGGTTTACAAAGAGTTGGACACAACTGAGTGACTTTCATTTTTCACTTTCCTGCATTGGAGAAGGAAATGGCAACCCACTCCAGTGTTCTTGCCTGGAGAATCCCAGGGACGGGGGAGCTTGGTGGGCTGCTGTCTATGGGGTCTCGCAGAGTCAGACACGACTGATGCGACTTAGCAGCAGCAGCAGCAGCAGCAGTGCCACCTGGGAAGCCCATCCTATGTATATTTTACCACGGAAAGTTTCAGACGTTATGGAAAACAGCATCCTCAAAAAACTAGATACAGAACAACCATATGATTCAGCAATCCCACTTCTGGGATATATCCAAAGGAAATGATGGAATCAGGATCTTGATGAGATGTCTGCACCTCCAAGTTCTTTGCAGCAGTATTCACAGTAACCAAGCTATGGAAACAGCTCAAGTGTCTGTTGATGAACAAATGTATGAAGAAAAAATATGTTACATACATACAGTGGAATGTTCAGTTCAGTTCAGTCACTCAGTCGTGTCTGACTCTTTGCGACCCCAAGAGTTGCAGCACGCCAGGCCTCCCTGTCCATCACCAACTCCCGGAGTTCACTCAGACTCATGTCCATTGAGTTGGTGATGCCATCCAGCCATCTCATCCTCTGTCGTCCCCTTCTCCTCCTGCCCCCAATCCCTCCCAGCATCAGAGTCTTTTCCAATGAGTCAATTCTTCACATGAGGTGGCCAAAGTACTGGAGTTTCAGCTTTAGCATCGTTCCTTCCAATGAACACCCAGGACTGATCTCCTTTAGAATGGACTGGTTGGATCTCCTTGCAGTCCAAGGGACTCTCAAGAGTCTTCTCCAACACCACAGTTCAAAAGCATCAATTCTTCGGTGCTCAGCTTTCTTCATAGTCCAACTCTCACATCCATACATGACCACTGGAAAAACCATAGCCTTGACTAGACGGACCTTTGTTGGCAAAGTAATGTCTCTGCTTTAGAATATGCTATCTAGGTTGGTCATAACTTTCCTTCCAAGGAGTGGAATGTTACTTAACCATAAAAAAGAAAGAAATCCTGCCATTTTCGACGATGTGGATGAACCTGAAGAGCATATGCTAAGTGAACAAAGCTAGACACAGAAGGACAAATACTGCATCATCTCAGTTATATGTGGAATCCACTAAAGTCAAACCTATAGAAACAGAGAGTAGAATGGTTATTACAAAGCTGGGAAGTGGATGAAGTGGGGAGATGTTGGTCAAGAGTACCAAGTTTCAATTACACAAGATGAGTTAGTCCCAGAAACCGTTACCATGGTTAATAATATCTAACCATATACTTTAATTTATTTTTTTTTTTGCATTTTACAATAGGTTTTTATTTCACCTAATACATCCTGAATATCTCTTGTCAACCAGACATAGCATTCCATTTTGTTAATATACCACAGTTTATTGACCCATCTTCCTGTTGATGGACTCCTGATTTTCTAATTTTCTTTTTATTTTTTTAAATTTAAATTTATTTATTTTAATTGGAGGCTAATTACTTTACAATATTGTATTGGTTTTGCCATACATCAACATGAATCCGCCACGGGTGTACACGTGTTCCCAATCCTGAACCCCCTCCCACCTCCATCCCCATACCATCCCTCTGCGTCATCCCAGTGCACCAGCCCCAAGCATCCTGTATCCTGCATCGAACCTGGACTGGCGATTCGTTTCTTATATGATATTATACATGATTCAATGCCATTCTTCGCATATACTTTAAATATGCTAAGACAGTAGATTGTAATTATAACTATGTGGGGCGGAGGATGTATCCATTAGCTGGGTTGTGGTGAAGGTTTCACAATGCATATGTATGCCAAACATCACATTGCACACCTTAAAGGTAGACAATTTTTATTTTCAATTATATTCCAAGGCTAAAAAATTTATATTTAACCTAACAGCAGAGGCTAAGGGCCCAGGCTTAGAGTTCAGGTCAAGCTGGGTTAAAATGTGGCTCAACCAAGTGTGGTGCTTTTTGTCACTTCAGTTCAGTTTCATCAATAAGATAGGGATGGGTATTAGGTTAGTTGTGAGGACTGAATGAGATAAATTCTGCAGAGCCTCCACCCAGTGGTTCGCATACCTGATTGCACAGTACAATCAGCTGGAGAAGGTTTCTCAGTCTATCAGTGCCTAGATTCTCACAGGCCAATTAAATCAGAATATCTGGCATTGTAACTTTGAAACTTTCTATTACGAAATAGTTCAAATGTGCACCAAAGTAGTATAATTCCATACATCCATCATACAGGTTCAAGATTTATCAGTATTTTATCACTGGGATAAAACTTTTTTAAAGATCAAAGAATATTGGGATCACATGATGTTGGCACATGGCACTTGTTCAACAAATTTAGCAATTACTATTACTTTTATCTTCCTTCTGATTATTGAATTTTGTTGTTCAAGTACCTTGATTTTGTAAAGGGTGCT
The DNA here is from genome assembly GCF_055505025.1 of Bos grunniens. Classification (NCBI taxonomy): domain Eukaryota; kingdom Metazoa; phylum Chordata; class Mammalia; order Artiodactyla; family Bovidae; genus Bos; species Bos grunniens. The sequence goes on from NC_141189.1 coordinate 26,729,777, forward strand.
CTGAATGGGAGACATGTCTATTGATTTCACTGGCAGTGTATGACCCCTACTTAAATTTTATTGAGTTTTCTTCTGTGCATCACCCTTGAAGCTTTATTTTTTCCAAATGGAAAGAAATCAACTGAAGTAACAGTACATTTATTTTTGAACTACCATGCAGCAGTGGATCAGACAGGACAGTAAGATGGAGAGAAACAAATAGCATGTGGAATATGGAGAGGAGGTAGAGATTTCCAGCCTCTGGAAAAAAAAGTGTTTTTCCTCCAGAGACATTCAGTTCTGACCCTCCCCACCCACAAACCCAGGGCAGACATTACTAATCAATCAACGCTCTCTTTCCACCAAACAAAAAGTTGCATCAGAATCCTTCTTAAGTTGATGCTCCAGGCATCCACCAACAATCAATAAGAGGAGACATAAGAGAAGAGACCTGTTTACTATTCCTTTTATACCCCCTTACTGTGCCTCAGGTAAGCAATACTACAAACTGAGAAAGAAGAAAGAAACGTCTGAGATAGAGAAAAAACATCTGTCTCTAACTTCCTCAAAATCTACCATAAAAGACAAAGAATTTCCCAGGAGATTATCTCAGGGCCACAGGTCATTCTAAGATGTGAATTCTTAGAAGCCATCCACACGCAGCAAAAGGAAGACTGTGAAGCTCTGGGTCTGGCCTGGCTTGCTGCTCTATGTTGGCAATTGGTTGGAAATAAAGTGTTCCAACACTCTTCTGGTTACAAAAAATTAGTTTTGCCTCATGCTGCCAAGTAGCTCTGAGTCTCAAATGTGTGTTTTTCCAACTTTAAGTTGAAGCAATAAAAAAAAAAAAAAAGAGAGAGAGAGAGCCAGCTCACAGAAGAGAGTAACAACAAATAGAGTACATGGACTTAGGTCAGTGAGGGTCTGAAGACAGTAATAGTAACACCAACGAAAATTTACTATGTATTTTCTATTTGCCATGCCTTTGTGCCAAGGTGAACTGTGTGTGTTTCTGCATTTCCTCATTACAACCTTTCAGGTGGTACTATTAATATCTGCCTTTTATAGGTAAAAAGCCTGGAAGCTCAGAGAAGTTAAGTAACTTGTTTACAGTCACAGAGTTTGCAAGTTGTGAGGCTGTGGGATTTGAACCCAAATATGTCCAATTTAATAAACTGTACTCTTGAATTCATTTGCATTTCAGATCAGCAAAGTCTTTTCTCTCAGAGTGAAAAGAGGATCATTTCAAGTTTTAATGATCTCTCCTACCACCTCACTTTTTAATAGGTTCTTTTTTTTGAATCTCAGTCAAATATAAGGAATCATGGACACAGTGAAATAAGAGACAAGACACAAATGAAAACTGAACTGGCAGAGGGCTTATTCATCTTTGTATTTCCTATTGCAGAGCACAATGCCTGGCACATGGGCCATTCACATTTGGTTGAGTTAATATTTGGTTCAGTTTGAGGCTCTCCCGTTCAGCAGTTGAACTCTGCAGAGCAATCACGGGTTCTTCCAAGTCTTCTATTGCTTGTTCCAGAGCTGGGACAGGCTTTGTTATAGTGGCTGTGTCACTTGTACCGTTGATGAGTGCATACAACTCATAGTTTTTGAGCACCTACTGTGTGGTAGGCAGTATGATAGCAGGACTGCTGTGAACAAGACAGACCCCGTCTCAGCCTTTAGACCTGTAGACTGCAAGGAGAAACAGACTTAAGCTGAGAAAATTCAAACCCAGAAATGTTAGGCAACTTCCTCAAGTAATTGGCAGAGCTGGACTCAAAGCCAGCCTGTGACTATCATTCAGCCTCTCTCTTGACCTACTGCTTGGTCTTTTTTTTCCAGTGAGAGCTGAAATGAGGTGGAGATAGCTGGAAAAATAGGGAGAGAGGACTTTTCAAACAAAATGGAGTGGCAGCTGTGAAACCCAGACTGGACAGGAAGGGAGGAGAGAGAGGTGAGCAGAAGTCAGAGCTGAAGGCTTTGTAAAGTCCTGCCAGGGAGTCTAGCTTTTATCTTGAGAGTGTGGTGAACCATCAGAAGACGGGCAGAATAATGATTCTGGCTATTGAAGAGGTTAATGAGAAGAGAGGTTGGAAAGATGCTGGAGATGGAGGTAGGAGACCATTTGGGCTGGGACTGCAATGAGCGAGTGGGGTCCCCAGGGCAACCACACAACCCCAAGAGTCAGGGTTCCCTAAGATTTTTGTGTCCCAGGCCCCTCGTTGTCTCACCCTAATTCCAGTCCCTGATACTTAGGCAGCTGCTGTAAGAATTGAGGCCAAGGTCGCATAAACCAGACCTACAAAGGACATCAGGGAAGTTGGAAACTCATAAAAATGGAAAAATCTCTATTCCCCCTTGGGTATTTATGTTCACTTTTGACTGTTAGCTCTTATCATTGCCCAGTTCGTTTTTGCTTTGACATCAAAAAGGGTGGAAAGTTGTATAGGGTGGAAATCTTTTCCAGTTTCAATTGTTCTTTTTTTTTTTTTAATTGATAGTGGGGTAAAGGGAAGCAGGGGAGAGAGGGGAGAACAGTGGATAGGGAGGGGATGGAAAGTATGACATAGGATTAGATTTAAAAAAAAAATACCTTCTTTGTAAGAGTGGAACCAAAGGATAAATAATAAAAGCAAATTCCAGCAGAGTGGAAAGAAAGCAAAAACGCTACCTTGAAATGAACGACCTGTTCTAAATGTGTTAACTGCACTTTCTCAACATTATTACAGTGTGTTTGAGGTCCTTTTGTGAAAGACACAGTTCACTAACTAGGCTTTAATCTTTAGCCACACTTAATCCAAAGGCCTTAGGAACCTGTGGGGTTTGCTGGGACTCAACCAACTTCGATGCACTTTTAACAGAAAGGACGATTGACGTGGCATGCTGTAAGCCCCAGGAAGTCCCTAAAAATCATAAAGATTAAAGTGCTTTTGAAGCTGATTTTAAGTACACACATCAGGAGAGGAAGGGGCATGTACAATAGAATTTAAATAAACTACTCTTTGGAGCTGCTGAAGTGTGTGGGTCTGTAATCTGGGATTCTGAACTGTGGAAGCTTCCAGACCATGAGTTTCTTAGAAAAATCTATACACTGTGTGTGTGTGTGTGTGTGTGTTTGTGTGTGTGTAGTACTATGTGTAAAACAGTTCGTGGGAAGCTTCTGCATAGCAAAAGGGAGCTCAGCTTGCTGCTCTGTGATGACCTACAGGGACTGGCTGAGGGGGTGGGAGGAAGGCTCAAGAGGGAGGTGTATGCCCACACATAGCTGATTCACGAGCTTCTCTGGTAGCTCAGACGGTATAGAATCTCCTGCAGTGTGTGAGGCCTGGGTTCGATCACTGGGTCAGGAAGACCCCCTGGAGGAGCTCACGGCAACGCATTCCAGTATTCTTCCAGTACTCAATCCCCATGGACAGAGGAGCCGGGCGGGCTACAGTCCACAGGGTCGCAGAGTCGGACACGACTCAACAACTAAGCGCACGGCTGACTCACTTTGTTGTCCAGCAGAAACTAACCCAACATTGTGAAGCAATTTTATCTTTTAAAAAAAAGAAGGGGGGCAGTTGATTTTGCTTCTAGTTTACCCAACCTCAGCTGGGTCCTGAGGTTGACCACATACCTGACTGAACTAAGGCTCAGTCAATTGTCTCAACACACACCTGTACTTTCAAAAGCAGCTCTTGGTTGGGTCTGCAGTAACACTGATCTGGGTTTTAATCCAGCTCCATCCATCACACGGAGAACCTGAACAAGTTTCTCAATTTCAGTGGTGTGAAAGGGGGATAATTTGATGATGAGTTCCTGGGCTGCTGTAAGAATTGATTTATCCATGAGGCAGTGAATGCTGAATGCTTAGAACCTGTCCTGGCATGTGCTAAAGGCTCAGTGAATGTCAGGTTTTAGTATCATTAACTATTGGCCAAATTAAAAAAAAACAACAACTCTGAGGCTTTGCTTTTATAAATTAAATGATTAAATATTATGAGGTACAAAATAGTAACTTTTATTAATGCATAATAAATGATTACATGATATTAATAGATTAAAATTTATCAATGTAAACAATTAGATTCATTGCCATAAATTTATCATTATAAATTTATCTCTGATGTTGAAGAATTAGACACTAAATGATTAAATGGGACGAAATTAAATGAGAAAATACACATAAAGCAGTTAGTGCTCAACACGTGGTGAATACTCCATATACTAGCTATTAGTTTTGAAATTTTGAAGGATTTGACTTACTTGGGATGACTCCTTTAAAATCAAACCGTTTTAAGATGATTTGCACTTCTTTATCTTAACAATTAGTCCTCAATCCATATTCTGTCTGTTTCTCAACCCAGTTTTTCTGTTTTTCTCTACTCTTCCTCCATTGGGGTAGTCCTGAAGAGGGAGAAAGAACCCAGAGGTAAGCCGAGGTTATACCTGACAGTGTAAGTGCTTATCGTGCCTTATTTTTTGTACAACTTTTAATTTAGCTGTAATTTCAAGTTTACAAAACAGTTGCAAGAATAACATAAAGAACTTTGATTATAGCCTGTATCCTGACTCACCAATTGTTTATATTTCACTTCGTTTGTTTTTTCATTCTCTCTCTTCATGCATATGTACACATGTGTATTTTTGAAGTGTTTGAGAGTACCTTTTTGTCCCCTGAATACCTAAGAACAAGGTCATTCTTTTTCATAGCCTTTGTTCAAGTTATCAAGTTCAGGAACATTGATTATACTACTATTGTCTATAGCACAGATTATATTAAAATTTCACCAAATATCAAATGTTTTTCCTCCCTTCACTCTCAGTCCAATATTCAACCTACAATCACAGATTCTATTTACATGTTTTGTCTCTTTAATCTCCAATAATCTGGAAAAGTTCCTGGTTCTTTGTGTTTCTTGGCCTTGACCTTTTAAAAGAGCACAACCAGTTATCTTGTAGGATAATTCTGAGTTTGTCTAATTGGGGGCAGGAGGAGAAGGGGATGACAGAGGATGAGATGGCTGGATGGCATCACCAACTCGATGGACATGAGTTTGGGTGAAATCCGGGAGTTGGTGATGGACAGGGAGGCCTGGCGTGCTGCAGTTCATAGGGTCACAAAAAGTCGGACACGACTGAGCGACTGAACTGAACTGAACTGAATGTTTCTTTGTGATTAGATACAGGCCATCCATTTTGGGCAGAATTACCACTGAAACCTTGTCTATTGCTTTTATAAAGCATCTTGGAGCCTGTATCAATAGGGATTGCATTTGACTGCAGGTCAAAGTGAAAGTGAAATTCTCTTAGTTGTGTCCGACTCTTTGCGACCCCATGGACTATACACCTCATGGCATTCTCCAGGCCAGAATAATGGAGAGGGTAGCATTTCCCTTCTCCAGGGGATCTTCCCAACCCAGGGGTCGAACCCAGGTCTCCCACATTGAAGGCAGATTCTTTACCAGCTGAGCCACAAGTTTTATATATATATATATACACACACACATATATATATAGTCAAAGCTGTGGTTTTCTAGTAATCATATATGGATGTAAGAGTTGGACCATAAAGAAGGCTGAGCACTGAAAGATTGATGCTTTTGAACTGTGGTGCTGGAGAAGACTCTTGAGAGTCCCTTGGACAGCAAGGAAATCAAACCAGTCAATCCTAAAGGAAATCAGTCCTGAATGTTCATTGGAAGGACTGATGCTGAAACTCCAATACTTTGGCCACCTGATGTGAAGAGCCAACTCATTGGAAAAGACCTCGATGCTGGGAAAGATTGAGGGCAGGAGGAGAAGAGGGTGTCACAGGATGAGGTGGTTGGATGGCCTCACTGACACAACGGACTTGAATTTGAGCAAACTCAGAGAGACAGTGAAGGACAGGGAAACCTGGTGTGCTGCAGTCCATGGGGTTGCAGAGAGTTGGACATGACTTAGTGAATGAACAGCAACAGCAACAAAAGACTCAGTAAATAGTGATTAAAGAGCAAGTCTGAGCCAAGCAGATCCAGGTTGGACCTGGGTTCTTTCTATTTTCTACTCTGCTGTCCTCTGCCCATTGCTGTCTATGGCAATATGCTAACTGAAAATGACAAGAGGCTTAAAGGAAGATGGAAGAATAAAATTATTCTCTATGTTCATCTTAACAAGGTCAACTTGTTTATCAGAATGAGAACAAAGCTGTAATTAATATGCCAGTATATTATACTCCCACACAACTGATAGCTGATGGTTTTGAGCTTGCCCCCCACCCCTAGAAGCAGAACCTGAGACAAGGATTTGGGTGCAAGAAGATTATTTGGGAAGGAACCCAAAGCAGCACTAGTAAGGAAGGGGGCAGTGAAGCAAGGAAGCTTCAGGAGCCCGTACATGATGTGTGGTTGAACTGATTACTCATGACAGCAAGGAGGGCCCAGTCCCACTGGGACTCTCGAGGAGATGGATGGACCCAGAGATTATCACTTAGAGACAGAGATTATCACTTGGAGCCGCTTAGAGACATGACTCAGTGTCACACCACCAGAAGGTCAGAATCCAGTCTCTGCCAGCCATTGGTCTAGGCTACTCTGGGCAGAAGCTCAGGTTGAGCACAGCTGGAGAGCCCTCAGATACAGACTCAGTGCTGAGACTCCAGCTTCTGACTGCCTGTGGGAAGAGGAAAGGATGCGGGCAATGGGTGGAGACATATCAGTTCTTCCTCCAGCTCAAATGGACACTCTTTAATTAAAAAAAAAAAACTTTTAAAATTGAAGTATAGCTGATTTACAATGTTGTGTTAATTTCTGCTATACAGCAAAATGATTCAGTTATATATATATGCATATACATAATATACAGTCTTTTAAAAGTTATTTTTCATTATGGTTTACAGGATATTGAGTATGGTTCCTTGTGCTATACAGGTCCTTGCCGTTTATCCATTCTGTATACAATGTTTTGCATCTGCTAATCCCGAACATCTACCCCATCTCCCCTTCCGCTTGGTAACCACAGTCTGTTCTCTGTTAGGCCTCTCTTAAAAAATGGGAACACGTGGCTACCCTTTGGAAATTAGCCGTTTTCCCCCAGGGCTGCCCCTTCCGTGGCCACACGTCTGAAGCACGTCTGTTCTCTTTGTCTGTGGCTCTGCTTCTGTTTCCTAGATGAGTTCATCTGTACCATGCTTTAGGTACCACCTCTAAGTGGTATCATCGGTACTTGTCTTCCTATTTCCGACTTACTTAATATGGTAATCTCTGGGTCCATCCATGTTGCTGCAAATAATATTATCCCATTATTTTTCATGGCCGAGTAGTATTCCATTGTATATATTTACTACATTTTCGTTACCAAATGGACACTCTACATGAGCACAGAGCTCCATCTCTTGCTTCGTTGTTCTTGCCCAGCTTCCATGAGGTGACTGCTCATCACTGTACATGTTGAGCCCTTGTTTTTTTCTCTTCATGATTTCACTCTCACTCTGTTTCAACACTTTCATTTAATGTTTGTTCACACACACCTGCCTTTTTGGTGTTTCTGCTATGAAGGCAGCACTCCGTAGTGGCCAGTGTGTGGCCACTGTGGACATGGTCAGGCTACCACCACCTTTCTAAGCCTCAGTTTCCTCATACACATGTTTATAAATGACCGTGAAAATGCCACTTTTATTTTGGGGTCCCAAATATATTTTAGTGAGTAGGAAAATTCACAAATACAGAATCCATGAATAATGAGGGTTGACTGCACAACCTTGACTCAGATGAGTAAGTCAAACATTTATGGAGCATTTGCAGTGGAATATGGAAATATAAGGCTCATCTCTTATGGGCTTTGCTTGAAATATTACTCTTTGTTTCATCTTACTTTTCCCCATTTTTAATTTTTAATGTAATTAGTCAAGTAGCTTCATGAATATATGTTCAATGCAAAAATATTAAAATGATACACAGCTCCAAAGAATTAAAAAATAATAAAATGTATTTTTCAATTTATTTTTTCACTAGATTCTATTTCTTTCTCCAGAGGTAACCGTGATTAAGGGTTGGTATGATACTTTTGAGATTTAAACACACACGTATGCACAAAAGCACACTATTTTCAAAAGGAAGTGAGCCATGTGAAAAACAGGATGTTTATAGCAGCTTTATTCACAATTGCCAAAAATTGGAAGCAACCAAGATATCCTTCAGTAGATGAATGGATAAATAAATTGCTGTATACCCAGACCCCAGAATATTATTTAGCACTAAAAAGAAACAAACTAACAAGTCATGAAAAGACCATGGAGAAAATTAACATGCATATTACTAAGTGAAAGAAGCCAATCTAAAAAGGCTACACGCTATATGGTTCCAACTACATGACATCCTAGAAGATGCAAAATTATGGAGACAGTAAAAAGATCCGTGATTGACAGGGGTTAGAGAGGAGGAAAGCATACATGGGCAGAGTATGGGGGATTTTTAGGGCAATGACACTACTCTATGTGACACCATAACATTGGATACATGTCATTATACGTTTGTCCAAGCCCAAAGGATGTACACCTAAGAATAAACCTAAGATATATTTTGGACTCACGTGATCATGATGTGTCAATGTGGGTTCATCATTTGCAACACATGTACCACTCTGGTAGGGGATGTTGATAACAAGGGAGGTTGTGCATGTATGAGGGTGGGCCTACATGAGAAATCTCTATATCTTCTGCTCAATTTTGCTGTGAACCTAAACCTACTCAAAACTAAAGCTTATTTTAAAAAAAGTAAATGGGATTACAGTATACATATAACTTGCATTTTTCCTTAACCTGTCTTGGAGTCCATTCCATTTCAGAACATGACGACCTATATTGTTCTTTACTACAGCTGCAAAGAATTTCACAGCGTGGCCAAACATGATCTCTTGTTGATGGATTTTTAGGTGGTCCCCTGTATAACAGGGGGACTTCTTGCAAGCCATTCAGTGATGGACAACTTCGTGTGCACACCTTTGTGGCGCTCTGGTGAAAGGTAGAACTGGGCAGGGGTGCAGAACTGACCCTTGGTCATCCCACAGTCTGGGGTGGAGTTCTAGTTCACCTACTTGCTGAGTCAGTCATCTTGTGTCGGTTAGTTATCCTCTCTACATGTCCTCTTTTTCATCTGCAAAATGGGAAAGTTAATTGTCCTTATCCCTGGAGGAGAGCGTGGCAACCCACTCCAGTATTCTTGCCTGGAAAAATCCCACAGACAGAGGAGCCTGATGGAGTACAGTCCATGGGGCTGCAAAGAGTCAGACATGACTGAAGCGACTTAGCATGCAATAGTTCTTATAGGATTTTAAGATTTGAGCAAGCTTCGGGAGTTGGTGATGGACAGGGAAGCCTGGCGTTCTGCGGTCCATGGGGTTGCAAAGAGTTGGACACGACTGAGAGACTGAACTGAACTGAATCCTTATAGGGGAGTTCCCTGGTGGTCCAGTGACTAAGACTTTACACTCCCAATGCAGGGAGCCCAGGTTCTGTCCCTAGTCAGGAAACTAGATCCTACATGCCATAACTAAGACCCAGTACAACCAAATAATTGAAAAATGTAGTCTTTCCAGCGATGTAAGGATTTGTGAGAAAATCCACCCCTTAGCACTGTGCCTATGCATAGAATGTCCTCAGTGTTGGATAACATGCATAATTTTCAAGGTACTGTCCAAGGGACAGGTTAATATAATAATGAGAATATAGACTCTATAAAGTGCTTAGAACAGTGCCTTGCCACGTCCTAATCACTATGTAAGAATTTTCTATTATTACCAGTATCATAGGGGTAGAATTGCTGCTGCTTCTGCTGCTGCTGCTAAGTTGCTTCAGTCGTGTCTGACTCTGTGCGACCCCATAGACGGCAGCCCACCAGGCTCCTCCGTCCATGGGATTTTCCAGGCAAAAACACTGGAGTGGGTTGCCATTGCCTTCTCCAATGCATGAAAGAGAAAAGTGAAAATGAAGTTGCTCAGTCATGTCCGACTTTTTGTGACCCCATGGACTGCAGCCCACCAGGCTCCTCCATCCATGGGATTTTTCCAGGCAAGGGTACTGGAGTGGGTTGCCATTGGTCAAAGCATATATGCATTGAATATGTTAGTACCTACTGCCAAGTCACAAACCCCTCATCTCACCCTCCAACACTCTCCAGAGGAAAGGCTCTACCAATTTCCATTCCCACCAACACATGGAGACTGTTTCCCCACAACCTTGCCAGTACCGGGTACTACAGATTAATTTACTTTTTGCCAAGCTGATGGCCTCATTTTCCTTTGCTGAAATGCTGACAACTGGATCCTGTCATAAAATCAGGGTATACGGGCCTCTGAGAAGGCTGTTGGTGAATGCAAGCAAGAGGAAGCCTCCCTCTAACTTGCCATGAGCTCATTTAGGCTCTTTGGAGTATTCACAAATGGTTATCACGGTAATTCTGCAAAGAAGTGGGGGTGGAGATCTTTCAACAGAACCTCATGGTTTCTAGGGGGGCTTTGATTTGGTTGGCTGCAGGACCCCTTCTGCCAGATGTCAGCAAATCACAGACATTCATCGAGCTGAAAGCCAACTCATTCAGCCTTTCTGGGCAACATATTCAGACTGAATCCAGCAAGTTTGACTCAGGGTGGTGAAATAAATAGGACTTAATTTATATTTTAAAGTCTTTTATCTCTCTTTAAGCCCCTGTGCCTTGCTGAAATAAAATTTGATGGAGATGGAGAGAGGGAAGAATGCAGCTTTAATAATGCATGATCTGCAATCTTGGCCCTTTCTTTCTTCACCTTAACATTTTGTTGGAGGCTTGCCATTTCCCTGCGCTTTCCCTGCATGATTCTTGAATGACAGTCTTGTCTCTCTTCTAAACCATATTGCCTCAATGTTCGGATGGTTTCAGGTGGGACTGGCAGGTTTGATATCCACTTTGCCCAATGAGAAACACTGGGGGCAAACTGGGGTCCTTACCCTTCTCTCCACGAGCCACTATCTGCCAGTCAGCCGCCATATTGATAAGATTAGCTGGTAATTAACAGCCCAGCCGAGCCAAGCAGAGGAGATGACTCAATTAGCAGAATGTCACTGCATCTAATTTACTTTGCTTATCAGAGATTTATTCTCTAATGACTACAGGAAGAAGAGCAGGGCACCTTCAGTAGAGGGATCTGAGGGGTTTAAAAGCTTACATGTTGTCTAACCTCTCTCTGTCTGCTGGTTTGCCTGGCAGTAAGGAGGGTTCTAATGCCAGTGCAGAAAAGTAACTGCACTGATATACGTGCCTGGAGCTTGAGATAAAAAAGAATGAATGACTCTCAGCATGAAAGTTGATGCTTACTTTACAAAGTCTTTCTTCCTTGTTTGTTGTTTAAATCCCTTCTCAGTTTTTAAAGTTAAACCTTTTTATCATGTTTATTTTATTAAAAAACCTCTTTCTATGGCTAGTTAGCTTTGGCTGTAGTTAATATTAGATAGCAATAGCAAAAAAATTACTTACGATAATAATAAAAAAAATATTTATCGAATTCTTCAGATACACCGGCATTGTACTCAACCCACCACATTGAATGGATTGCATTTTGCCTTCTGAACCAGCGATTGGCAAATCTTTTCTTAAAGGGCCAGTGAAGTGAAGTCTCTCGGTCGTGTCCGACTCATTGCAAGCCCTTGGACTGTAGCCTACAAGAGTCGTCTGTCCATGGCACTTTCCAGGCAAGAATACTGAAGTGGGTTGCCATTTCCTTCTCCAGGGGATCTTCCCAACCCAGGGATCGAACCCAGGTCTCCCACATTGCCGGCAGACGCTTTACCAAGGGCCAGAGAGTAACTATTTTAGCTTTGCAGATGAGGATCTCTGTGATGACTACTCAAATTTCCCATCTTATTAATATCAAGAAAGTAGTCATAGTATATATGTAAACAAACGAGCACAGCTGTATTCCAATAAAGCTTTCTTTGTAAAAAACAGGCCCAATTTGAACCACTGGCCACAGTTTGCCAACACTTCTTCCAAAGCAGTGTTTCTCAGACTTCAGGTTGTGACCCATGAGTGAAAGAATCAATCTAGTGTGCTGCAAAATTAATTGTTTAAAAACATGAAACAAACCAAAATAGAACAAAAACTATGTGAATGTATCATATCGAATATGGATAAGCCTCTACTTGGAAATTTAAATTTCATATATGTGCTTATATATGCACGCATGTGTGCGTATGCGGAGCTCCCCAGGTGGTGCTAGTGGTAAGGAACCCGCCTGCAGGAGACGTAAGAGATGTGGGTTTGATCCCTGGGTCAGGAGGATCCCCTGGAGAAGGAAACGGCAACCCATTCCAATAATCTTGCCTGGAGAATCTCATGGACAGAAGAGCCTGGCGGGCTACAGTCCACAGGGTTACAAAGAGTCAGACATGACTGAAGCGACTTAGCAGGCACACATGAATGTATATGTGTGTGTATGTCTGTGTGTGTGTGTGTGCTTAATAACACCTGAGTTCTGGGCTTTGATGTAAAATGTGTAATCTTATGGATTATGAGGGCTCCCATGGTGGTTCAGACGTTAAAGAATCCACCTACAACGTGGAAGACCTGAGTTTGATTTCTGAGTTGGGAAGATTTCCCTGGAGAAGAGAATGGCTACCCTCTCCATTATTCTGGCCTGGAGAATTCCATGGACAGAGGAGCCTGGCAGGCTACAGTCCATGGGTCATAAAAGTTTGAAAAATACCGTTCTTAACACTGTCCTGAAGTAAGTCTTGATATAGCATGCATTTTAAGCTGAGGAAAATGACTTGCCCAAAGGCACACAGCCAGAGGGGCTGGCATTCAGATGACACCAAAGAACACCATCACTCCTACAGTAAGGAGTTTCTGGTGATGGAGGGCAGAGTGTTAGGGGAAGAGCAAAATGCACAGGCTAGGCTAACAGGCATTTTATTCTAAGATAACAGCCTTTGAGATAAGCTTTTTTCCTTGTTCATTTTGGAAATGTTAGTAAACAGTCAAATGGTTAAAATTCTTCCCAATGGAAGAAAAATAAAAGAAAACAAGGGCCGGGCATATTCCACATATAGAACGGTTTCCTGCTGAAATGAATTGAATGTCTTTTTTCCTTCCTGGTATTTGCACTGCAATTGCTCTTTATCACAATGTATTTTTTCCCCTAACATATTTTAGAAAGTCAGTTGGAATTGATTTGAGACTCTAAACAGTCTTGTGGATGAAAAAAGCAAAGTGTAACCCATTCAAACAGCCCCTCTTCTTTAATCTAGTAACATGTGAGATGCAATTTAAATGATAATGTTAACCAAAATGGGAGAAGGCAAGGCTACAGTAGAAGAGTTTTTTTTTTTTTTTTTTTCTAACCCCCACTGAAAAGACAAATGGCTGAGACATTTATATCTACAGCACTTATTAGGTAGAAAATGCTCAACCCATTAATTTTATTGCTGTGGTGCCGAATATGGAGTGAGAATGAAGTTCAGAGCTGTTACAAGACTCCAGTGGCTCATGCAAGATGGAGGCGGGCAGAGAGGGAAGCTCCAGCAGAATCCAAGGATTTTTCAGAACATTCTCCCCTAACTTCCATCCTCATGTTGCAAAACGAGTGTTTCTCTAAGTGTGACTCCTTGGAAAATTTTCTCTTAAATTGAGACTTTAGAGCCACTTTGTAAGTTTTTGTTTTTAAGTCAACCTTCCATAAGATCTTTGCTGATTAATTTAAAGATAGGTCTCCCTAGCAACCATGTTTTACTCGGGTGGATTATGCAAGCAGAAAATAGAACTCAGAGATATCAGAAATAATGTAAGTAAACGCTAGTTTCAGCAAGCAAAAAAAAAAAAAAAGGCAAAGGAAAGCGAACATACTAGGATTTTGTTTTTAAAGAAGTATTCCTAAGTTTGAAGACATATGTAGGAAATAAGGAGGAAAATGAATTACATGCTACAATGCTACCTTCCAAGGCTGCCATTACTATTTTGTATTGGCTTTTTTTCCCCAGACTTTTATTTCTATATAACTTGGTTAAGAAACTTCACAACTCCCCATAGTTACCATCTTACTAAGTAAAACAAAAATATAAGATGAAAAATGTAGCTATTTGCACTCAAATTTACTCGTGCCCTCCTGCTCCAGAGTCTGCTGTCTGTGTTCAACAACCAGGGATCCCCACCCCAAGCTTCCTCCAGAGCTTTTGGGGTATCAATACCACATTGTCAGCCTCTTACATGTGCTTTGTAGGCTTTTGCATACCAAGGTTTTCTTGGCAATAACTCCCAAACGAAGAGACCCCCACTTAGTGTATTACTCCCAGGGCTATCCCTTCAAGTGTCAAGCTTTGCTATCAACAACTTCTCATTATCCAACAAACTCAGTTTCTCCCATGGCTCAGGGAAATTTAAAACTCCCTCTACTATGTATGCCTGTTGATTGATTTTTATATATACATATACACAGGCATATGGATATTCACATACACACATATTAACTTGTATATGTATATATCATCATATATAAACATACACACATATATGATGAAAGTTTTATGTGTTTTCATTTAAGGAATTGATAGGCAGGAAGTTAGCTGAGAGCACTAAGCGGTAACCTGTTCAGCTAAAGGTCCAACAGCAGCCTAATTCCACTAAGCAAGTTACCAGCCCTGCCCCTAATACACCCCCACCAGGACTCCAAAAATAGTCAGGGGACTGGAAAAACCCACCACCAGTCCAGATGGGTGGGATTTTCCCTACTCTAGCACATGCACACACCTCACACTAACCTTTGGGGGCCATTGAACGCATTAACTACTCATAAATATCCCAGGAATACATACATTTTATTATTGCAGACTGAATTATGAGGAGGACATGCCCAGTAAAGCATATTGTTAGATAACCTTCAGCTGTCAATCAAGGCTTTCGATCAATGATCCTGCCCCTGGATTATGCAAATTGCCCTGCCTTAAAAACTCTGTACCCCAGTCCTCCAGGGCCATTTGCCTTCCTTGGCATGGCCCACCTCTCTCTTGAGATAGTCTCTCTTTTCTTTCTTTGTGTGTGCTCAGTTGTTGAGTCATGTCCAACTCTTGGCAACATATTCTTTCCTTCCTTACTGCTCATAAACTTTCTTGCAATGAGTACGACTTTAGATTCTTCTTTGCAGAAGAAGAACTGAGGCCCATAGACGGAAGGGTCTCCAGACTCTCCTTCCACTAACAGAAACATTGATGTTGTTCAGTCGCTAAATCATATCTGACTCTTTGTGACCCCATGGACTGCAGCACGCCAGGGCTTCTCTGTCCTTCACCACCTCCCTGAGTTTGTGCAAACTCATGTCCATTGAATCAATGATGCCATCCAACCATCTTATCCTCTGTCACCCCCTTCTCCTCTTGCCCTAAGTCTTTCCCAACATCAGGGTCTTTTCCAAGTGGCCAAAGTATTGGAACTTTAGCTCAGCACCAGTGCTTCCAATGAATAGTCAGTGTTGAGTTCCTTTAGGATTGATTGGTTTGATCTCCTTGCTCTTCAAAGGACTCTCAAGCATCTTCTCCAGCACCACAATTCAAAAGCATCAATTCTTTGATGTTCAGCCTTCTTTATGATCCAACTAGCAGCTCACACTAGTCAGAATGGTTATTACTAAACAGTCTACAAATAATAAATGCTGAAGAGGGTGTGGCAAAAAAGGAACTCTCCTACATTGTTGGTGGGAATATAAATTGGTGCAGCCACTCTGGAGAACAATATGGAGGTTCCTTAAAAAACTAAAAATAGAGTTTCCATATGACTCAGCAATCCCTCTTCTGGCTTTGTATCCAGACCGAACTATAATTTGAAAAGATATCTTCACCCCAATGTTCATAGCAGTGCTATTTACAATAGCCAGGAACATGGACACAATCTAAGTGTTCACTGACAGATGAATGGATAAAGAAAATGTGGTACATATATACAATGGAATATTATTCAGCCACAAACGAGAATGAAATAGAGATACTTGCAACAACATGGATGGACCTAGAGATTGTCATATTAAGTGAAGTAAGACAGAGAAAGACACATATTATGATATCACTGATATGTGGAATCTAAAAAAAATGATACAAATGAACTTATTTATAAAACAGAAACTGACTCACAGACATAAAAAACAAATTTATGGTTACCAGAGGGGATAGCATGGGTGGGGGCTGAGATAAATCAGAAGTTCTGGATTAACATACATAGACTACAGCCATGAAATTAAAAGATGCTTACTCCTTGGAAGAAAAGTTATGACCAACCTAGATAGCATATTCAAAAGCAGAGACATTACTTTGCCAACAAAGGTCCGTCTAGTCAAGGCTATGGTTTTTCCAGTGGTCATGTATGGATGTGAGAGTTGGACTGGGAAGAAAGCTGAGCGCCAAAGAATTGATGTTTTTGAATGTGGTGTTGGAGAAGATTCTTGAGAGTCCCTTGGACTGCAAGGAGATCCAACCAATCCATTCTGAAGATCAGCCCTGGGATTTCTTTGGAAGGAATGATGCTAAAGCTGAAACTCCAATACTTTGGCCACCTCATGCGAAGAGTTGACTCATTGGAAAAGACTCTGATGCTGGGAGGGATTGGGGGCAGGAGGAGAAGGGGACGACAGAGGATGAGATGGCTGGATGGCATCACTGATTCAATGGACATGAGTCTGAGTGAACTCCGGGAGTTGGTGATGGACAGGGAGGCCTGGCGTGCTGCGATTCATGAGGTCGCAGAGAGTTGGACATGACTGAGTGACTGAACTGAACTGAACTACTACATGAAAAATAGGTAAACAACAAGGGCCTACTGTATAGAACAGGGAAATATATTCAGTGTCTTGTAATAATCTATAAGGGAAAATAATCTGAAAAAGAATATATCATGCTCAGTCGTGTCTGACTCCAGGCTCCCCTGTCCATGGGGTTTCTTAGGAAGGATATTGAAGTGGGTTGCTATTTCTTACTCCAAGGGATCTTCTCAACCCAAGGATCGAACCACATCTCCTGCATTGACAGGCTGATTCTTTACTATTGAGTCACCTGGGAAGCTCCCCTGGTGGCTCAGCACTAAAGAATCTGCCTGCAATGCAGGACACACAGAAGATGTAGGTTCAATCCTTGGGTCTGGAAGATCCCCTGCAGCAGGGCATGGTAACACACTCCAGTATTCTAGCCTGGAGAATCCCACGGAGAGAGGAGCCTGGCAGGCTGTGGTCCATAGGGTCACAAAGTTGGACATGACTGAAGTGACTTAGCACATACACATGCACACCTGGGAAGCTGTTGTTGTTATTTAGTCACTAAATCATATCCGACTCTTTTGTGGCCCCATGGACTGTAGCCCCCCCAGGCTCCTCTGTCCATGGGATTTCTTAGGCAAGAATACTGGATCTGGGTTGCCATTTCATTCTTGCAGGGACCTTCCCAACACAGGGGTTGCACTCAAGTCTCTTGCACTGCAGGTGGATTCTTTACCACTGAGCCACCAGGAAGTCCACATATATACATATGTACACAGACACACACACATATAACTGAATCACTTTGCTGTACACCCAAAGCTAACACAACATTGTAAATTTACTGTATTTCAGCAAACAAAACAAAAACAAAGGTATTCTGCTGATAGTTAAAAAAAAAAAAGACAGAAACTTGCTTCCCTTCATTCACGTCTTCCCATCTCCTTCCTTTCAGAGGCAACCTCTGTTGACTCTTCTTGTTGATTATTTTGGGACCTCCAGATATCTAAATAATCTGCTTATATTGTTACATACTGATTTGTCATATTTAGGCATATTGGTTATTTCCTTCAAAAAAAAAATGAGAATTTAGCTCTCTGGTCACCCCTCTCTGCTTTCACCACCACACACACTATACACATATTCCTGTCTCTGAATTTCTCAATGATTTTTGATAGTTCAATATGTTTTTTTTCAACATCATGATCATGTCAATTAGCTTCCACAGGTGAACTATGTAATATGTATTCTATGACTTTTTCCTTTACTACACAAATCCTGGTTTTTCTTGAAGTTAATACTTGTTTTTTAAAAGCTTGCTTAGTCTGGATTCCTTCTATTTCTTTTTCTTTTCTGATTGCTGTGGCTAGGACTTCCAAAACTATATTAAATAGTAGTGGTGAGAGTGGGCGCCTTGTCTTGTTCCTGATTTTAGAGGAAGTGCTTCAAATTTTTCATCATTGAGGATAATGTTGGTTATTGAGTGGGGGTGCAGGATGGGGGGAGGGCTAGGGAGTTTGGGATTGACATTTACACACTGCTATATTAAAAGCGGATAACCACCAAGGGCCTACTGTATAGGACATGGAACTCTGCTCAATATTATGTGGCAGCCTGGATTGGAGGGGAGTTTGGGGGAGAATGGGTACATGTATATACGCAGCTGAGTCCCTTTACTGTCCATGTGAAACTAATACAACATTGCCAATCAGCTATACTCCAATATAAAATAAGTTTAAAAACCACCAAGATAGCTGACTATTATCTAAAGTTAGATATATGCTTTCATGTTTTATGAAGCTTCTAAAAGATGACTATCAATTGACCTTTTGCTATTTTAATAAATGTCAATTAATTTCAAGGCTGTGGATTTAGCCTGAAATTTTCAAAATAGGCAGTTTTATAGTATAATTTTTCATGATATTATATATCATATTTTGCTTTCTACTATATAATTGGACTGACAGAATCATGCTTCTGAGAGAATTTCAATATCAGAGGACCAGAATCTGTTTATTGGTTACTTGCTTGGTTCTACACAAGTGTTTTTTTTTTCCTATATTCCGTTATGGATTTGTTTTTATTTCCTCAAAAGAGCAACTTTTCTGTGTGTGTTTGTTCTTGCTCTTTTTGTTGTTATTTTTTATGCCAAGGGTTTTCCTTTTTTACCAGTTTGCATAAAATCATTACTTACATTTTTATAGAGAGTTCACTTTATTCCATTAAAAAAAAAAGCTTGCTCAACTTTCCACATTCTTGTCACTAATTCAACCTCCAATTTTTGGCTGGTAATCTCTTCTCATCAGATATGCTATCAGATTTACCTTCCAGGAGTTCAAAGTCTTCAAACCTGCGCCTCTGGTCCTGACGGCGGGGTCACTAGCTCTTACTCTGCGTCTCCCCCCATTCCCCTACCCCTACCGCCACGGCCATCCCCCTTGTCATCCCCTTTGTCCTCTGAAGTGGCTGCTCTATTGCTCATAGGCCATGTATTCAACATTCCTTAATTATTCTTTCAGTTTAGTTGAGCACTTCTTTTACCAGATTTCTGAAAAAGGAATTACTGTTGTTATTATTTTGGAGATGTTATATATAATGTAGGATATAGAATCTGAGATTGGAAATCACTTCCATCAGAATTTTAAAAACATTACCATCTTCTAGATTTTAGAGTTGCTGCTGAAAAGCCACTCTTTTCTGACTCTTTGTATAGAACCCGCACTTTTTCCTGGAAATCTTGTGAAACTTCATTGAGTCAGCCTTTTCAAATTCAATGACAATGTTTCTTGGCCATTGTTTAGGGCCTTTGGAGCTGGAAACACAAACTCTTTAGTCCTGGAGAATTTTCTTGAATATATAATGAGTTATTTCTTCCTCTCCATTTTTTTTTCTGTTTTTTTCCCCTTTATTTCTAAAACTCATGTTAGTTACACGTAGATTCTGTATTCAAAAACTAGTACAGCCACTATGGAGTGTTGTGTGGAGATTCCTTACAAAACTGGAAATAGAACTGCCATGCTATGCTATGCTATGCTAAGTCACTTCAGTCATATGACCCAGCAATCCCACTGCTGGGCATACACACTGAGGAAACTAGAATTGAAAGAGACACATGTACTCCAATGTTCATTGCAGCACCGTTTACAATAGTTAGGACATGGAAGCAACCTAGATGTCCATCAGCAGATAAATGGATAAGAAAGCTGTGGTACATATACACAATGAAATATTACTCACCTATTAAAAAGAACACATTTGAGTCAGTTCTAATGAGGTGGATGAAACTGGAGCCTGTTATACAGAGTGAAGTAAGTCAGAAAGAAAAACACCAATACAGTATATTAATGCATATATATGGAATTTATAAAGATGGTAACGACGACCCTATATGTGAGACAGCAAAAGGGATACAGATATAAAGAATAGACTTTTGGACTCTGTGGGAGAAGGTGAGGGTGGGATGATTTGAGAGAATAGCATTGAAACATGTATATTACCATATGTGAAATAGATGACCAGTCCAAGTTAGATGCATGAAACAGGGCACTCAAAGCCCGTGAACTGGGACAATCCAGAGGGATGGAATGTGGAGGGAAGAGGATGGGAGATTTGGGACGGGGGGACACATGTACATCCGTGGCTGATCCATGTCAATGTATGGCAAAACCCACCACAATATTGTAAAGTAATTAGCCTCCAATTATAATAAATAAATTACTTTAAAAAAGAATGTAATTGGTAACAATACCTCATCATTATGAGGTCTTCCAAGGAAATGATGGTGTGTCAGAGAAATACCAAAAACCACGGATTATGACAAACTGCCTGAGGTCCAATCCTACCTTTGATGTGGTCTCAAGGTGTGAACCTTTTAATAAACATCTCAGTGCTGTGTACATTGGTTTCCTCATCTAATAAAAAAGGAGATTAATTTTAAAAAGTTTCTTTCTTCTCTCCTATTTTACATTTCTTTGTCTTTTTACTCTGTTCTGGAAATATTTGTCAATCTAATCTACTAACCCTTTCATACTTTCCAAAGGATTTCTTTGTGCTATCGCAGCTTTTACTTCTGAGGGACCTTTTTTGCTCTCTGAAGGCTCATGTTTTAATAGCAGGTGGAACAGTCAGTGCAGCTCCCTAAACACGTTAGTATAACAGCAAACAGGGTGTGCTGCCTAGAATACAACGGAAAAGGGTGAGTTCAGAAAAGTCATGGAGGTAAAAGAAGCTCTTTTGCCCCTTTCCTGTTTGCCCATGTCTATTTCCCTCTAAGGAGAAGGTGATGGCACCCCATTCCAGTACTCTTGCCTGGAAAATCCCGTGGACAGAGGAGCCTCATGGGCTGCAGTCCATGGGGTCGCTAACAGTTGGGCCCGACTGAGCAACTTAACTTTCGCTTTTCATTTTCATGCACTGGAGAAGGAACTGGCAACCCACTCCAGTGTTCTTGCCTGGAGAATCCCAGGACGGCTGGTGGGCTGCCGTCTAAGGGGTTGCACAGAGTCGGACACGACTGAAGCGACTTAGCATTTCCCTCTAACCTTGAAAGGAGTAATCTCATTGGAATGAGATCACTGGGTAATTTAAGCTCCTGGCTTATGTGCTTCTAAATGCACGCCATGCCTTGCCTAACCTGTTGATGCCTTCCCTAGCTTAAAAGAAGGAAAAGTGAAGAATTAAGTAATCGAAGAATGACTAGCTCTCTACCCCAGCAGCCCACTTAGCAATCCTGAAGGCAGATCATATGGGCAAGACAACATCTGAAGAGTGTCAGTCAGTCTTCATGCAGGTGAGAAGGCTATAGAACCCAACCCCCTGCCTCCGTGATCCACTGAGATTCTTCCTTCCCACCCTTTTCCCTTTAAAAATTGTCATGCCTGAGCAGAGTCTTTGTCGTTGGTCTCAGGACACCAGTCCACCTTCTCCCCAGATTGCTGGCTTTTCTGGTTAAAGTGACATTCCTTTCTACTGACACTTGCCTCGCGAATTTTTGTCTTTTGAGCGATGAGCAGACAAATCTGAGTTTGCTGACAGAGAGTCTAGTGCTAGCGTTAGTCACTCAGTTGGGTCTGCCTTTTTGGGACCCCATGGACTGGAGCCTGACAGGCTTCTCTGTTCATAGCATTTTCTAGGCCTGAATACTGGAGTGGGTTGTCATTTCCCTCTCCAGGGGATCTTTCTGACTCAGGGATCAAACTGGGTCTCCCACATTGCAGGCAGATCCTTTTACTGTCTGAGCCACTCAGGAAGCCCCGACAGAGAGGAGGGGGACACATCACACAGGGGCTCATGGAACCCTGACTGAAAGTCATAAAAGCTGGCATCTGAGCCTAGCTTTGTCCTTTATTTGGAAAACTCCACTAGTCTCTCTGAACCTTCATTTCACCGTCTGTAAACTGAAAGGTTTAAATCTCTGAGGAGCCTTACAGCTCTAGTGTTCTCATGGGTCTTTAACTACATCAATATTTTTTCCCCAAGGGAGAACAATCATAGTACTTACATTTGTGTATATACACTTTATGCTTTTTCAAATGCACATGTATATCTGATTTTCATCTCACCCAAGAATAGAACTTTGACCCCTGAAGCAATTATGGATTTATATTTACTTGCCTGGAATTCAGTTCAGTGGCTCAATCGTGTCCGACTCTTTGTGACATCATGGACTGCAGCATGCCAGGCTTCCCTGTCCATCACCAACTCCTGGAGCTTGCTCAAACTCATGATGCCATCCAACCATCTCATCCTCTGTCATCCCCTTCTCCTCCTGCCTTCAATCTTTCCCAGCATCAGGGTCTTTTCTAATGAATCAGTTTTTTGCATCAGGTGGCCAAAATATTAGAGTTTCAGCTTCAGCATCAGTCCTTCCAATGAACATTCAGGATTGATTTCCTTTAGGATTGACTGTTTTGATCTCCTTGCAGGCCAAGGGACTCTCAAAAGTCTTCTCCAACACCACAGTTCAAAAGCATCAATTCTTTGGTGTTCAGCTTTCTTTATGGTCCAAATCTCCATCCATACATGACTACTGGAAAAACCATAGTTTTGACTAGATGGACCTTTGTTGGCAAAGTAATGTCTCTGCTTTTAAATATGCTGTCTAGCTTTGTCATAGCTTTTCTTTCAAGGAGCAAGTGTCTCTTAATTTCAAGGCTACAGTCACCATCTGCACTGATTTTGGAGCCCAAGAAAATAAAGTCTTTCATTGTTTAGACACCTATTTGCCATGAAGTGATAGGACCAGATGCCATGATCTTAGTTTTTTGAATGTTGAATTTTAAGCCAGCTTTTTCACTTTCCTCTTTCACTTTTATCAAAAGGCTCTTTAGTTCCTCTTTGCTTTCTGCCATAAAGGAGGTGTTGTCTGCATATCTGAGGTTATTGATATTTCTCCCTGTAATCTTGATTCCAGCTTGTGCTTCATTCAGCTTGGCATTTTGCATGAGGTACCCTATATATAAGTTAAAGAAGCAAGGTGACAATATACAGCCTTGTCATACTTCTTTCCCAACTTGGAACCAGTCCATTGTTCCATGTCTGGTTCTAACTGCTGCTTTTTGACCTGCATACAGGTTTCTCAGGAGGCAGGTAAGGTGGTCTGATATTTCCATTTCTTTAAAAATTTTTCATAGTTTGTTGTGATCAAGTTGAAGGCTTTGGCATAGTCAATAAAGTAGAAGCAGATGTTTTTCTGGAATTCTCTTGCTTTTTCTGTGATCCAAAGCATATTGGCAATTTGATCTCTGGTTCCTCTGCCATTTCTAAATCCACCTTGAACAACTGGAAGTTATTGGCTCACAAACTGTTGGAGCCTCACTTGGAGAATCTTGAACATTACTTTGACAGTGTGACATGAGTGCAATTGTGCAGTACTTTGAACATTCTTTGGCATTGCCTTTCTTGAGGATTGGAATGAAAACTGACCTTTTCCAGTTCTATGGTCACTGCTGAGTTTTCCAAATCTGCTGGCATATTGAGTGCAGCACTTTCACAGCATCATCTTTCAGGATTTGAAATAGCTCAGCTGGAATTCCACCACCTCCATTAGCTTTGTTCGTAGTGATGCTTCCTAAGGCCCACTTGACTTAGCATTCCAGGATATCTGGCTCTAGGTGAGTGATCACACCATCACGGTTATCTGGGTCATGAAGATCTTTTCTGTATAGTTCTTCTGTGTATTGTTACCACCTCTTCTTAATATCTTCTGCTTCTGTCAGGTCCATACCATTTCTGTCCTTTATTGTACCCATCTGTGCATGAAATGTTCCCTTGGTATCTCTAACTTTCTTGAAGAGATCTCTAGTCTTTCCCATTCCCTTGTTTTCCTCTATTTCTTTACATTGATCACTTAGGAAGGCTTTCTTATCTCTTCTTGCTATTTTTTGGAACTCTGCATTCAGACGGGTGTAGCTTTCCTTTTCTGCTTTGCCTTTTGCCTCTCTTCTTTTCTCAGCTATTTGTAAGACCTCCTCAGGCAACCATTTTACCTTTTTGCATTCCTTTTTCATGGGGATGGTTTTGATCACAGCCTCCTGTACAATGTCACGAACTTCCGTCCATAGTTCTTCAGACACTGCCCATCGAATCTAATCCATGAATCTATTTGTCACTTCCATTGTATAATCATAAGGGACTTGATTTAGGTCATACCTGAATGGCCTAGTGGTTTTCCCTACTTTCTTCAATTTAAGTGAGAATTTTGCAATAAGGAGGTCAGGACCTGAGCAACAGTCATATCCCAGTCTTGTTTTTGCTGACTGTATAGAGCTTCTCCATCTTTGGCTGCAAAGAACATAATCAATCTGATTTCAGTATTGACCATCTGACAATGTCCATGTGTAGAGTCCTCTCGTGTGTTGTTGGAAAAGAGTGATTTCTATGACCAGTGCGTTCTCTTGACAAAACTCTGTTAGCCTTTGTCCTGATTCATTTTGTACTCCAAGGCCAAACTTGCCTGTTACTCCAGGTATCTCTTGACTTCCCACTTTTGCATCCCAGTCCCCTATGATGAAAAGGGCATCTTTTTTGGTGTTAGTTCTAGAATATCTTGTAGGTCTTCATAGAATTGTTCAACTTTAGGTTCTTTGGCATTGGTGGTTGGCATATAGATTTGTATTACTGTCATATTGAATTGCTTGGCATGGAAACAAACAGATCATTCTGTCATTTTTGAGATTGCATCCAAGAACTGCACTTAGGACTCTTTTGTTAACTGTGAGTGCTACTCCCTTTCTTCTAAGGGATTCCTGCCCACAGTAGTAGATGTAATGGTCATCTGAACTAAATTCTCCCATTCTGCTCTGTTTTAATTCACTGATTCCCAAAATGTCAATGTTCACTCTTGCCGTCTTCTGTTTGACTAATTCCAATTTACTTTGATTCACAGACCCAGCATTCCAGATTCCTATACACTATTGTTCTTTACAGCATCGGACTTTAGTTCCATCACCAATCACATCCACAACTGGGCACTGTTTTTGCTTTGGCTCCATCTCTTCATTCTTTCTGGAGCTATTTCTCCACTCTTCTTCAGTAGCATATTGGGCACCTACTGACCTGGGGAGTTCATCTTTTTGCTTTTTCATAGTGTTCATGGAGCTCTCAAAGCAAGAATACTGAAGTGGTTGGCCATCCCCTTCTCCAGTGGAACACGTTTTGCCCAGAGTTACACAGGTGTTAATGGCCAAATCAGATTGGAATGAGGATCTTTGGTCTCCCAAACTGAACTCAGATGCAGAAACCACGAGCAAGTCAATCCTCTCAGCATGACCAAGTAGAAACTAATTCATCAGAAGGAAAATGTTGAGTCTGTCTTCTGAGTCCTTCCAAGTAAGCCTGCTATATCCTTAGCTGGGGCCTCCCAAGTGCCTCAGTGGGTAAAGAAAGTGCCTTCAATGCAGGAGACACAGCAGATATGGGTTTGATTCCTGGGTCAGGAAGATCCCCTGGAGGAGGACATGGCAACCCACTCCAGTATTCTTGCCTGGAGGATCCATGGACAGAGGTATCTGGTGGGTTACAGTCCATAGGTTGCAAAGAGTTAGACATGACTGAAGCAACTGAGCCCACACGCACGCACCCTTAGGTGAAGGAAAGGGCAGAGATGGGAGTTACACACCAGAAATACAACATTCCTCAGCCAGGGGCTGACATTATATGAATGTCATACATGCACAGTTACTGGAGTGGATCTCATGAAAAAGGACACTTCTCAACCAGCATGGGTTTTACAACCATGTGAATGTGGAGGGCTGGACACTTGGCAGTTCAGCTTTTCTGCCTTTTAAGGTAGATTTGTCATACCAGGAACTAACCACCGCAGAATCCTCTCCTTTGAAGGACTGTCCTCTCTAAATTTATCTAATTGATAATGGGCTTCCCTGGTAGTTCAGCTGTTAAAGAATCTGCTTGCAATTCAGGACACCCCAGTTTGATTCCTGGTTTGGGAAGATCCGTTGGAGAAGGGATAGGCTACTTACTCCAGTATTCTTGGGCTTCTCTGGTGGTTCAGATGGTAAAGCATTCACCTGCAATGCAGGAGACCTGGGTTCAACCCCTGGGTTAGGAAGATCCCCTGGAGAAGGGAAGGGCTACCCACTCCAGTATTCTTGTCAAGAGAATTCCATGGACGGAGGAGCCTGGCAGGTTACAGTCCATGGGGTCGCAAAGAGTCCTACTTGACTGAGTGACTTTCAGTTTCACAATGAGAGCAAAGAGGACCAAATTGATAGCACACACGTCTATTGGACAGAGATCTGAAAGTTACAGGAACACTATAATTTGCATAATTAGAAAATATTGTTTTAAGGGAACAAGGATCAGGGTTTTTCAGAGTTGAAAATGTACCAGATTGATTTCCTGCAGCCTATTCCTTAATGATATGAAAAGTAATCAATAGAGGTAATCAAAGTGTCCTAAGTACTTTAATGTAATGTTGACAGTAACACCAAATAACAGCAATAACCAGAATTATATTTTACTTGTGCTTTTTAAAGCTATGTGTCAGACACTGAGTTAAGTATGTCAAAGCCTTATCTTATTTCACACCCGTAAAGCATCATGAGGTGGGGACAAATATTCTCTCCATTTTACAGGTGATTTCAGGCGAGTTGCTTGGAGCTTAGCTAGATGTCCAGAGTCACATTGCATGGAAGGGCAGAGTTGGAATTTGAACTCAGACTATCAAAATGCAAATTCCAACATTCTTAACTGTTCTGCTATACTGCTTCTTAAAGAAAGCCTTCATAACTATTGTCAACTTTGAATGTCATCTTGAGTACAGGACAGGAAGTTTATCTTTTCTTTCCCAGTCAGCAGGAAAAGTAATTTATTTTGCAATTTTTAAAATGTGGTAAAATACACATGACATAAAATTTACCATTTTAACTGTTCTTAAGTGTGTGTCCAGTACATCCACAACGATTTGCAACCATCAGTCATCCACTTCCAGATCTTTGTCATCATCCCAGACATTAGTTTCTATTCATTAAACACTAACTCTCCATTCCCAGAGGGGAACCCAGACCCTGGAAACCTCCATTCTGCTTTCTATGTCTATTAATTTGCCTGTTTTAGGTAAGTCTTGTCCATGGAGTCATACAATATTTTTCCTTTTCCGTCTGGTTTCTTTCACCTAGGAACTATTTCCAAGGTTTGCCCATGGTATGGCATGTATCAGAATTCCATTCCTTTTTATGCTGAATAATATTCCATTGCATGTATAGATTACATTTTGTTCATCCATTCATCTATTGATTCATGTTTGGATTGTTTCAGCCTTTTGACGACTGTGAATAATCAGTGCTATGAACATTATTGTAAAAGTATTTGAGTCCCTGCTTTCATTTCTTTTGGATATTTGCGTAGAAGTAGAATTACAAGATCATATGGTAATTCTTCTGCTACTGCTGCTAAGTCACGTCAGTCGTATCCGACTCTGTGCGACCCCATAGACGGCAGCCCACCAGGCTCCCCCGTCCCTGGGATTCTCCAGGCAAGAACTCTGGAGTGGGTTGCCATTTCCTTCTCCAATTCATGAAAGTGAAAAGTGAAAGTGAAGTCTCTCAGTCATGTCCAACTCTTAGCAATCCCATGGACTGCAGCCTACCAGGTTCCTCTGTCCATGGGAGTTTCCAGGCAAGAGTACTGGAGTGGGTCGCCAGTTTCTTCTCCAAATGGTAATTCTTGTTTAAGTTTTTGAGGAGCCACTAAATTGTTTTCCATAGTGGCTGCACCTTTTTACATTCCTACCAGCTAGTAGCTCAGAGGGTAAAGCATCCATCTGCAATGCAGGAGACCTGGGTTCAATTCTCCACGGGAAGATCCCCTGGAGAAAGAAATGGCGATCCACTCCAGTATTCTTGCCTGGAGAATTCCACGGACAGAGGAGCTTGGCGGGCTACAGTCCATGGGGTTGCCAAGAGTCGGATACAACTGAACAACTAACGCACACATGCCAAGCACCAGGGTTCCAATTTCTCCACATTCTCTCCAACATTAGCTATTTTCAGTTTTTTTAATAATAGAAATGCTAATAGGTGTGAAATGGTATCTTGTATTTTCATTTGAGTTTTCCTAGTCACTAATGATGGTAAGCATCTCTTCATCTGCTTAGTGGTCATTTGAGTATATTCTTTAGAATAATGCCTACTCAGGTTGTAAACTCTGCTCATTGTTATGTGGCAGCCTGGATGGGAGGGGGATTTGGGGGAGAATGGATACCTGTATATGTATGGCTGAGTCCCTTTGCTGTCCACCTGAAACTATAACAACATGGTTAATTGGCTATGCTCCAAAATAAAATAAAAAGTGTCTACTTAAGACTTTTGTCCATTTCTGAATTGGGTTGCTTTTTTGTTTTGAGCTATGGGAGTTTATGTTGTTGCTGTTTGTTTTTTTTGTATATTTTTGACATTAATCCCTGATCAGATATATGATTAACAAACATTTTCTCTCATTCTATGGGTTATCTTTTAATTCTCTTGATAGTGTCCTCTGATGCACAAAAAAATTTATTTTGATGAAGTCCAATTCATGTATTTTTTCCTTTCGTTGCCTGTACCTTAGGTGTCATAAGTAAGAAATCATTACCAAATACAATGTCAAAAGATTTCCCGCTTTGTTTTTTTATAAGCATTTTAAAGTTTTAGCTTTTAAATCTAGGCCTTTAATTCATTTTGAGGTAATTTCTGTATATGGTATAAAATTAAAAGTCCCACTTTATTCTTTTTTTAATGTTTGCTTATTTATTAACTTTTAACCGTGCTGGGTCTTCGTTGCTGTGCAGGCTTCTCATTGCGGTGGCTTTTCTTCTTGTGGAACATGGTCTTCAGAGTTGAGGCAGGTGGGCTCAGTAATTCTGGATCCCTGGCGCTACAGAACAGGTTCTCTAGTTGTGGCACAGAGGCTTAGCTGCCCCATGGGATGTGGAATCTTCCCAGACCAGGGATCAAACCATATCTCCTACATTGTTAGGTGGATTTTTTTTTTTTTTTTAACCACTGGGTCATCAGAGAGGCCTATACTTTTTTCTTTTGCCTGTGGATATACAGTTTTCCCAGGACCATTTGTTGAAAAAACCCTGCTTTCCCATTAAATAGACTTGGCATCCTTGTTGAAAATCATTTGAACATATAAGTGAGGGTTTATTTCTGGGCTCTCTGTTCTATCCTATTGGACTATGTCTATTCTTATGCCAGTAACACACTATTTTGATTATTGTTTGTAGGACAGATGAGCCTGGAGGTCTACAGTTCATGGAGCTGCAAAGACTTGGACACAACTTAGCAACTGAACAACAGCAACAACAAGAGCTATGTAGTAAGTTTTGAAATCAGGAAATTTGAAACCTCTAGGAAAAGTCACTTTAATTCACATGAGATGAAAATTAAAATGTGGACTAGCCTAAGCTCAGATAATGCAAAACAGATGGCAATCAAACTAGTTTGAAGACCCACATTTCTGTTGGCATTATGCAAACTGTAGACTTCCTCAGAGGCTGTGCCTACCATTTTTTAGTCTTCTTCATGGAGGAAGGGAGTAGGGGTGAAGACCAAGGATGGTGCTGGCAGGGCTGTGAATTAGCCCAATTGCTTTGAGGAGCATTTGGAAATAAGGATCATAATCCTTGGAAATGGGCTACCATAAGCCAGGAAGAGTGTTTTCAGTAGATTAATAGTAAATGGACTTAACACAGAAATTTGCCTGAAAGATTATTCAACCCAGCATTGTTACCATAGTGATAACCAACAACAAAATATTGAGTAGAGCTGGTTAAATTATGGCACCACCGTACAATGGGATGCCAGGTGGCTGTTAGAAACATCTTGTTGAATCATATTTGTAGACATGAAAAGATGGTAATGATAACAATTTAAATGAAAAACAAATTATATGTACCATGCAATTTCACAGTTGTCAGATTTGGAGATCATAAAGTATCCAAACACACACACACTTGCACACATATAATGAAAGGATAGATGCCAGTATTCATTGTCCTTTTGTTAGGTCTAGCTCTCCAGAAGCAGATCCTGAGAAGAATTTGTGTGCAATAGATTTATTAAGGAAATGCCTCAGGATAAACTGGTAAGGGAATGGGGGAAGAAAGACAGAAAAGGGGAGAAAGCCAAGCAAGGATGCCAATTCGGGCCAAACCCCACAGAGGATAATTCCAGCCTGATCCTCCAGAGAAACTCTGGGGTGTAAATTACACTTCAGGCTTGTTCTAACCTAAGAGCTTTCAAATTCCCTTGCCCAGCAATCATTGGTCAAAGACCACCCTAGGGACTCTGAATAAAGCCACTTCGTAGGAGGGTCCCCTTGAGACAGAGCCATATGCATGCCTGCTAAGTTGCTTCAGTCATGTCCGACTCTTTGCAACCCTATGGACTGTAGCCCACAAGGATCCTCCATCCATGGGACTCTCCAGGCAAGAATACTGGAGTGGGTTGTCATTTCCTCCTCTAGGGGATCTTCCCGACCCAGGGATCGAAACCTTGTCTCCGACATCTCCTGCATTGATAGGCAGGTTCTTTACTACTAGTGCCACAGGGTACAAAATTGAAGAAGTCTGCAGAAACATGAAAAGGGATTCTGGGGTATATAAGTAGAACATGCCATTTAACATTCTCTAAACTTTTCTAGGCAGAGAAAAGGCAGTATTTTTGTAATATCATTTTTGCAATAATAAGTTATTAAATATATATGTAGAAACAAATAGCTTTCAAATTCCTTTGCAATTTCACAGCTTTTTCACAGAATTAGGTTACTACAGTAAGCCCCCTATGGACGAAGCTTCAAGTTGAGAACTTTCAAAGATGGAACACGTGTTCACATGTCCAGTCACATTAGGTTAGTTCACATGTCTGGTGTACATTGTCCTGTGCGTGCATCCTCTACAAGTGGTTGTGCTTCTGTGCACTTTATTGTACAGTACTTCATAGGGTACAGAGTACAGTATCTTTATTTCAAGCCCAGGATGTCTGGAAGCAAGTGCAAAGGCACTGGTGATGTAGCTGATATAGCACTATCCAGACATCACTGGATCATTATTTCAAGAGGGTAGATAGAACTGAATCCATGAAGAAACCAGAACCTGTGTCATTAATATCAGGCATAAGTGTAATTGCAGCTTGCCCTCAGTCTCCCATTGCTGATGATCCTTCAGTTCTACCATCTCCCACACCCTCTCCCTCCCCTAGTCAGTAACTCCTGTTGCCTATTCTCTTGATGCCAGCCCCTATGCGCCAGCTGTTGTAGTACTGCTGTTGTTCAGTCACTAAGCTGTGTATGATTCTTTGTGACCCCATGCACTATAACATGCAGGGCTCCTCTGTCCTCCACTATCTCCTGGAGTTTGCTCAAATTCATACCCATTGAGTCAGTGATGCTATCTAACCATCTCGTGTTCTGCCACCCACTTCTGCCCTTGCCTTCAATCTTGCCAGCATCAGGGTCTTTTTCCAATGAGTCGGCTCTTTGCATCAGGTGGCCAAAGTATTGGAGCTTCAGCTTCAGCAACAGTCTTTCCAATGAATATTCAGGGTTGATTTCTTTTACAATTGACTGGTTTGATCACCCTGTAGTCGAGCTTCCCTGGTGTTTCAGACGGTAAAGCGTCTGCCCGCAATGCGGGAGACCGGGGTTCGATGCCTGGATCAGGAAGATCCCTTGGAGGAGGAAATGGCAATCCACTCCAGCACTCTTGCCTGGAAAATCCCATGGACGGAGAAGCCTGATAGGCTACAGTCCATGGGGTCACAAAGAGTCGGACACGACTGAGCGACTTCACTTTCACTATACTTTCCAAGTTACTGCACTATAAGACTAAAAGTTTTCTTTATTTTTTGTGTTTGTTTTTATTTATTATTTATGTGAAAAATATTATAAGCCTACTACAGAGCAGTACCACATAGCCAATTGTGTTAGTTGGGTATCTAGGCTAACTCTGTTGGATTTATGAATAAATATGACATACAAATGTGCTCTCAGAATGGAACTCATTCGTATGTAGGGGACTTACTGTATTCAGTGATAAAAGACTCTTTCTAGTGCCTACACTGCACTAGCTGTTCTGGCAATATTTTAATTAAGCTTTAAGTCTTTAGAATCCTCATTCTAGGGACAAAATATTTGCAAACCATATATTTGATAAAGGGTTAATATTTAGAAAATACAAGGAACTTGTATAACTCAATAGCAAAAAACTCAAATAATCTGATTTTTAAATGGGCAAAGGACCAGGATAGACATCCCACCCCACAAGAAAAGACATATTAATGTAACTGGCCACATCTACATGAACATGTACTCAGTATTACTAACCATCATGGAAAGGCAAATCAAAACTACAATAAAATATCACCTCATATCTGTCAGAACGGCCATCATCCAAAACACAAGAATAAACTTATATTTAAGATGATATGGAGGAAAGGGAACACTTGTACACTGTTGGTGGAAATGTAAGTTTGTGCAGCCACTATGGAAAACATTATGGTGTTTTTTCAAAAAATGGAAAATAGAACTACTATATGATCCTGCAATCCCACTTCTGGGCATATATCTAAAGGAAATGAAATCACTATCTCAAAGAGCTATCTGGACTCCTATGTTCACTGAAGCATTATTCACAATAGCCAAGATGTGTAAACACATGTCCATCAACAGATGACAGATAAAGAAGATGTGGTAAATATATACATACACACACACACATAGACACACACACACACACACACACACACACACACACACACACGCCCTGGTAGCTCAGGTGGTAAATAATCTGCCTGCAATGCAGAAGACCCCGGTTTGGTTCCTGGGTCAGGAAGATCCTCTGGAGAATGGATAGGCTACCCACTCCAGTATTCTTGGGCTTCCCTGGTGGCTCAGACAGTAAAGAATCCCTTGCAATGTAGGAGACCTGGGTTTGATCCATAGGTTGGGAAGATCCCCTGGAGGGAGGGCATGGCAACCCACTCCAGTTTTCTTGCCTGGAGAATCCCATGGACAGAGGAGCCTGGCAGACTACAATCCTGATATTTGGGACAACAGAGATGGACCTTGAAGACATTATGCCAAGTGATATAAGTCAGACAAAGACAAATGCTGAATGAGTTCACTGATATGTGGAATCTAAAAAAAAGCTGAAGTCATAGAAAGAAAGAGTAGATTAGTGGTGGTTGAGGGAAATGTTAGGCGTTGGTCAAAAGGCATGAAGTTCCAGTTATAAGATGAATAAGCTTTGAGTTGTAATGTACAGCATGGTAACCATATGTCACAATACTTTTTGTATTCTTGAAAGCTGCTATGTGAGCAGATCTTCAATGTTCTTACCACCACCACAGCAACAAAGTGATAATTATGTGAGGTGAAGGATGTGTTAACTAAATTTATCTTGGTAAATATGTTATAATATAAACATGTATCAAATCATGTTGTATATCTTGCACTTATACAGTGTTATAAATATATCTCAATAAAACTGGGGAAAAATCCTCAATTCAGGGACCAACATATATCATTAATTGCAGTGAAGATAATGATAACCACAGTAATGACTTTTGGAACCATCCTGTACATTAATGTTAGTGATAATATTGAAGCTCACCACGGACTGGGTCCTGATGAAATATTTCATTCATTAGCTCATTGATTCTTCATAACGATCCTATGGGTTAGGTACAAATGTTATCCTTATTTCCCAAATGGGAAAACTAAGGCCAAGAGAGGTTAAAGAATTCTCTTCAATAAAACTGGTAAAAGACAGAGCCTGGACTCAACCCAGGTTTGTCTGGTGCCAAAACTCACATTCAGAATCATTGCAATGTGCTAAATCCGTGTATTTCTCCTCATATTTTAAGAAACATGTCTTGAATTCTGATCATAGGCCAGTTCTTCTGCTGTTATATTGGGTTCCTTTTAATATACAATCCTGAGAATATTTCTCTGTTCGTTTTCCCAGCCTCTTTGGACAAGCCATTTTAGCTTCTTTCTGTTCATAATCTCTTGGGAGAAGGGCTGATGTATTTGTAAAATTATGAGCAAACCCATCATTATCCACGGAAAATACCTGCCCCAGTGCATGCTGGGTTGAGCATTTTATAATATTCAAACTTCAATCATTGCATTCACTAAATGATAGCTTTCTCTGATCTAAGGGGAAACC
This sequence comes from Bos grunniens, assembly GCF_055505025.1. NCBI lineage: Eukaryota > Metazoa > Chordata > Mammalia > Artiodactyla > Bovidae > Bos > Bos grunniens. Next base: position 26,764,158 of record NC_141189.1, read on the forward strand.
TTACCTTTTTGTCTGCTGCAAATATACATGGTAAAAATGGATAGAGGCCAAGAGGCATATTATAATGTGAGAAAAGCATTTTTCTAGGACAGTAGAAAAAGACTGATAATTTTAGAAATTGCCAAATAGGATAAGTGGGTGGCTTCCTTCTTTTCCATAACAGTTTTCCTTTCATCATCAGCTTAAGTCTAAATTCTGGCATAAACTCTGCATGACACAGGCTGAAAGAAACAGGTTAAAAGAAATAGAAACAAACAGATAATTCAAAGGAAACGGAGAGGATTTTGCTGATTCCTACAAGTTAAATTTCTATCCAAAGATCATTTGCTTGTACCATACTCACAACTTTTCAGATTTTTGTTTACTTATGTATGAGAGAGAGGGGGGAAAAAAGGAACAACCAGCTCAGCTAGGCTGAATCTAGCGATTAGTTAAATTACTCAGACATCCATTATTGAGAAACCTCGATTCCACTTGGGTTTGTTTAGTGCTGCCTGGTAATAACTTTCTGCTTGACTGATGGCTACTAATTCTGATAGCAGTACACGAATGTCAATCACAAGTGGAAATAGACATGCAAACTCTGGTATCCATTAAGCCAGTCGCCATGATTGCATTCCCAAACGTGTGTTGATTCAAAATCTAGGCTAAAGAGATTTAGCTGCATTCTGGATGGGAAACATTTATGCTTTGAGCTTGCTGTTTGAGGCATGCAAAAGATAGGGGAGGAGGAAGGGAAGTGGAGGGGCCTCGGGAGATCAGGAGAGCTTCATGCCCTGCTGACAGGTGCAGAGAACAGACCCAACATCTGTGGAAGGAAAGCTGAGGACTTAGAAACAAAGTGGTAGGAAATTAAAGCACCAGAGATGGTTAAGATGCTCAGGGAAATAGGCTGGGAAACTGATTGTATTGGTCTCAGTCGGGAGCTGGCTGCATCTCAAAATAAAGATAGGAGCCCACCAGTCTTCACTCTCTCCCTCTTCTCTGAGTCCATTGGTGCTGGTTTGGTCTTAAAGCATGGAAGGAGTCCTCATAGAGCCCAGCTACACGTCGTGTGGTGAAAATGAGCACTTAAAATGTAAACAGTTCTCCCAACCGCATGTGCTTCAGGCAAATGGGTTTGAAAGAATTACACGCACTGTTCTCATGGAGTGCCTGCTCTGTAGGGTACCTCTGGGACCAACTAGGCTGGGGTTTTCACTTTCTGTTTTTCCAGAGAAGCAAACTGAGATTTAGAGAGGACAAAGAATTTGGGTGACAGTCTAGTGTTATCAAGCAAATGGGTTCAAAACCTGGACCTGCCACTTGGCATATCACTGGGTGATTTGAGCATCTCTGTAAGCCCCTGCTTGCTTTTCTGTACATTAGGGATGAAGACAGGAATATTGATGCGATAGCATGTACTATTAGGACTTACTGGGAGAATTCATGTTGAAGGCATTCTATTTATTTCATGTAGATTTACTGAGCATCTTCTATGTCCCAGATACTGTTCTAGGTGCAATATAACCTTGCTTTTTGCCCTTGGGTAGCGAACATAGCTAATAGGCTAGACGGTGACTTTTCTCCAAAATCTACTGGGTGCCAAGGTCCCATGCTTATCTCTTAAACACGTTTCATTTGATCGGACAGCAACCCTGAGAGGCAGGTACTATTTTTATCTCCATTTTGTAGATGAGGAAACTGAGGTTTAATGAAAGGAATCATATAACATGCCCAAGGTCACATATATAGTGGGGGGAGGGGCTGAATTGGGATTCATTCAACCGACCCTTTCAATAAATATTTGTTGAGCACCTATCATTGTGTTAGAGGCAGGGAACACAACAATGAACAAACAGAACAAGTCCTAATGGTGCTTATATTCTAGTTGAGGGCAACTAATTGCTCAATGATTTAGTTCTGACTGATGGCTTTTAGGAAGGAGATGTGTGAGGGCAAAGAGTGGGATCTGACCTGGTTTTAGGGGGTGACATTTAAGCTGAGATCTGAAGGGCAAGAAGATCCCTGAGCAAAATGGGGAAATGTAAAGAACATTGCAAGCTGGAGGCCATCTTCATGGTATAGTTGCTTCTCATGCTCAACCTCAGTCTATTAAAAAAACAGTACTGTATGTAAAGTATTAGATAACCAACAAGAACCTACTGTAGAGCCCAGGAAACTATACTCAGTATCTTGTAATACTCTATAATGGAAGAGACTGTAAAAAAGAATATATGCATAACTGAATCATTCTGCTGTATACCTGAAAGTAACACAACATTGTAAGTCAACTATATTTCAGTAAAATTAAAAAAAAAAAAATGGTGTTAGCTCCAGCTGCAGTTGTGGGAGACTCCCGTTGCGTGTTTTCCCAGCTCGGTTGACAGCCCTGAGTCCTGGCAGATGAGTTGTCTCTGTAAGAGGGGTTGACATCATTCCCATAATGAATCTTTTCCCTGAGTGAAGGTTTGCGACTGGCCCTTGGCAAATTGCAAGACGAAAGCCAGTGTATGCGTGTGTGTCTTGTAGCTATAAAATGCCGTCTTCAATTGTATCTCTTAACCATCCCAATTCTAGCCCCTTTTCAGTGGGCAAGAAGTAAAGATGGCTGTTTTGAGTGACAGAGAATTTGAATAGCTCTTGGCAGTGAAACCTGAATGACCCCTCTACCTTCTTGACCACAAACGGAGGAACCCACAACGGAGGCATCAGGGCTGAGGAGCACCGAGTTGTCAGACCTGCCTGGGAGAGTGACAGGCTGCTTTCATGATTTCCCTTTGAGGAGGAGGAGAGGACAGGCAGTAAACTCAGACCCAGAGGACTTTGAATTAAAAACGAGAAGGATGTGAGAATTCTTCTCACATTTTTTCCCCATTTAATTCTACTTAAACATTTGTGACTCTTGGCTCAGAACTAGAGACTCAGTAATTTAAAAGATTTCTCCTCCCCATCCTCCCAGCCCTCTAGGAGCTCTTAATCTAATGCAGGAATCAGCTGTGTTTAAACAAGCAACTTTAATATGAAGTAAACTGCTCAGTGTCCGCCACAGTGCCCACAATGATACCTAAAAAGGTTTTGTTGAATGATTGAGTGTCTGCCTCCATGAATGAATGAATGAATGAATGTGAAAAAGTACAGTGTGCAAAAGCAAAGTACGTTGTTGAAATCTGCACTGAGAATGGGGGTTGATGTCTATAGGATTTGACTGGATGAAGAAGAAGAGGAAAAGGAAAGATACATGAAGTCGTGGGAAAACCTTGATGTTCAAGTTCAGGGACCTGATGTTAAGTTTGACTGTGTCTCTACTTGCCTTAGAATATTGTGGTGGTCATATTGTATTCTGCAGTGCTGCTCAAACTTGAGTGTGGATTGGACCTGCCTGGAAAGTTTGTTGAAGCCCAGATTTGGGGACCCAGCCACAGTTTCTGACATAGTAGGTCTGGGGTGGAGCCTGTTTACTGTAAAAAAATACCCCTCTATCTAAACGTCATGTTTTATTTGGGGAACTTAGTGAGGACTTAGAGCCTGGGAGGCACCCTCTCAGAAAGCTCTGAGGAGCTGTTCCAAAGAGGTAAGGGAGAAGCCAAGACATATAGGGGTTTTTGCGGAAAAAAAAATATATGTTAAACAGCACTGCTAATCACAAAAAATAGACATCTCAAGTTAATGATTTTAGCATTTTTCTATGTGTGGGAAGATGCAAGAATCTTAGCTCATTGAAATTATTCCTTAGATATGCATTTTATCTAGAGCCAGTATCCAAAGTATGTGTGTGCATGTGTGCAAGCTCAGTCATGTCCAACTTTTTGTGACTCCTTGGACAGTAGCCCACCAGGCTCATTTGTCCATGAGATTATCCAGCCAAGAATACTGGAGTGGGCTGCCATTTTCTCCTCCAGGGAATTTTCTCAACCCAAGTATCAAACCATGCCTCCTGCATCTCCTGCATTGGCAAGCAGATTCTTTACCACTGAGCCACCTAGGAAGCCGCCATCCTAAGCATATGTTCCTGTTTTTCTACATTTTGGAATGGGGGGTTGGGAGGATGGAAGGGGGACAGCTGCAGTGGCTGATGGCTTGATGGCATTCCTTGTTTACTGGAATGGCAGGAGACATATTTTGTTTACGGGAGTAGGAGGCATTTTTTTGTCCACAGCACCTCCTCTTTGCCATAAATTTGACCAGGACTTGGGAGGCATCTCTTGCCCAATTTGTCCTACAGCACTATGAATTCTCCTTCTTAGGTAAAGCCAAGAACTTGCCATTTCTAGGCATTTCCCATGTGATAATGATGATGCTGGTCCTGGGACCACACTTTAATAACTACAGGCAGAAGCCTTAGAATAAGAGCTCTGGATTCAAACCAGCCAAGTTTAGGATTGCCAGATGAGAAACAAGATGCTCAGTTAAATTTGAATTTCACATAAACAACAAATGGTTTTTGAATATACGCGTGTCTCATGCAAGAGACATTCTGTATTTTTATAGGCTACATCTGCAACCCTATTGGGTTTAACTCCCAGCATTTCGGCTCTGGAGCCTTGTTATTTAGGGAAAGTCGTTATGGGATTTGTGCTTCAGTATCTCCTTCTACAAAATGGGGAGGGTAAGGATGCCACCTGTCTCCTAGAACGCGTGGGATGATGAAATGATCATGTAAGGACTTACCACGGAGCCATGCCTGTAGCAAGCCGTCAGTAAATGTCAGCTGTTATTATTCACCATTAACCTCAGGTGAGTAACTTTTTAAGGGAAAAAAAAATTGTGTAGAGAGTGCTTTGCGAAAGGATTCTATGATTCAGCCTTTTACATTTTAAATGAGAAAATATTTCTGTTCTTAGAAAAGGTCCTTTAGCTGCCCCCGCCCAGTTCTGTGATAGTAGATTATAAAAAATGGATTGGCTGATTACATCTAGAAGCTCTCCTTCCAACAACTCCTACTCTGGCTCAGGGCAGGATTTGGCTGTTCTTTCTGTTGTGCATGAGTGGTAAATGTCTCAGGAGCTGGCAGAAGAGGGCTTCAGGGGCTCTGTGTCTATCCTGCCTCTGGGGGATAGACACAGTGCCTGGCAATGTGCTGCTTGCTAGGGAGAGAGGGAAAGAGAGAGAGAGGAGAGATAGGAAGATGTGTTAAATGTAGATTAAATTTGAATGTGACTCAATCCCCTGGAATTAAACTTTTCCCCTCAGTTATTCCAAATTTATATCTATCTGGTTAAGAACAATGATCTTAGCATCACCAAAAAGCAAAATTGGAAGTGGTCTTAGCTGTTACCCACTCCTATGGCTTCCATGAAAAAGTGTGTATATGTATTATCCATATACATGTTAATCAAAAGCTATGAAAAGCCTGAGACACTGATTGCTCCTGTGCTGCATGGAATCCTGGTCCATTCTAGAAGCAGGAAAGCTGGTGAGCCTGAAAAGCCTGAAATGCTCATGGGTACAGTGAGTGATGCAGGGGGTGCAGTGTGGGACTAAAATGTCTGGAGATTTCATTGGTCTTTGGTAAAATAAAGTCAACTAGCTCAGCAGTAGTATTTTCCAACCTTCGGGTTGTAAATTGTAAGTTTGTTAGCTACTCAGTTATGTCTTGGAGAAGGAAATGGCAACCCACTCCAGTACTCTTGCCTGGAAAATTCCATGAACTGAGGAGCCTGGTAGGCTACAGTCCATGGGGTTGCAAAGAGTCGGACATGACTGAGCACTTTCTTTCTTTTCAGTTATGTCTGACTCTTTGTGACCCCATGGACTGTAGCCCGCCAGGCTCCTCTGTCCATGGGATTCTCCAGGCAAGAATACAGGAGTGGGTTGCCATGCTCTCCTCCAAGGGATTTTCCTGATCCAGGGATCAAACCCACATCTCTAATGTCTCCTGCATTGGCAGGCAAGGTTCTTTACCACTAGCACCCCCTGGGAAGCCCCTTGTTATATATACTTGCTAGCATTTCAGTTCAGTTCAGTTCAGTTGCTCAGTCGTGTCTGACTCTTTGCGACCCCATGAATCGCAGCACGCCAGGCCTCTCTGTCCATCACCAACTCCCGGAGTTCACCCAGACTCACGTCCATCGAGTCAGTGATGCCATCCAGGAATCTCATCCTCTGTTGTCCCCTTCTCCTCCTGCCCCCAATCCCTCCCAGCATCAGAATCTTTTCCAGTGAGTCAACTCTTTGCATGAGGTGGCCAAAGTACTGGAGTTTCAGCTTTAGCATCATTCCTTCCAAAGAAATCCCAGGGCTGATCTCCTTCAGAATGGACTGGTTGGATCTTCTTGCAGACCAAGGGACTCTCATGAGTCTTCTCCAACACCACAGTTCAAAAGTATCAATTCTTCGATGCTCAGCCCTTTGGCGATCAGCTTTCTTCACAGTCCAACTCTCACATCCATACATGACCACTGGAAAAACCATAGCCTTGACTAGATGGACCTTTGTTGGCAAAGTAATGTCTCTGCTATGCAATATGCTATCTAGGTTGGTCATAACTTTCCTTCCAAGGAGTAAGCGTCTTTTAATTTCATGGCTGCAGTCACCATCTGCAGTGATTTTGGAGCCCCAAAAAATAAAGCCTGACACTGTTTCCACTGTTTCCCCATCTATTTCCCATGAAGTGATGGGACCAGATGCCATGATCTTCGTTTTTTGAATGTTGAGCTTTAAGCCAACTTTTTCACTCTCCACTTTCACTTTCATCAAGAGGCTTTTGAGTTCCTCTTCACTTTCTGCTATAAGGGTGGTGTCATTTGCATATCTGAGGTTATTAATATTTCCCCTGGCAATCTTGATTCCAGCTTGTGCTTCTTCCAGCCCAGCATTTCTCATGATGTACTCTGCATATGAGTTAAATAAGCAGGGTGACAGTATACAATATCCTAGGGGTTGTGGCCAAGAGGAGTTACCCCACGTCCGAGGCCAGGGGCGGTGGCCAGGAGGAGCTACCCAATGCCTGAGGCCAAGGGCGGTGGCCGAGAGGTGCAACCCCACTTCCAAGGACCGGTGGCTGCGCGGGCGCAGGAGGGCCTAGAGGAGCTATTCCACGTTCAAGGTCAGGAGGGGTGGCGGTGAGGAGATACCCCTCATCCAAGTTAAGGAGCAGTGGCTGCACTTTGCTGGAGCAGCCATGAAGAGATACCCCATGTCCAAGGTAAGAGAAACCCAAGTAAGATGGTAGGTGTTGCAAGAGGGCATCAGAAGGCAGACACACTGAAACCATAATCAAAGAAAACTAGTCAATCTAATCACACTAGGACCACAGCTTTGTCTAACTCAATGCAACTAAGCCATGCCCGTGGGGCAACCCAAGATGGGTGGGTCATGGTGGAGAGGTCTGATGGAATATGGTTCACTGGAGAAGGGAATGGCAAACCACATCAGTATTCTTGCCTTGAGAACTCCATGAACAGTATGAAAAGGCAAAATGATAGGATACTGAAAGAGGAACTCCCCAGGTCAGTAGGGGCCCAATATGCTACTGGAGATCAGCATAGAAATAACTCCAGAAAGAATGAAGGGATGGAGCCAAAGCAAGAACAATACCCAGTTGTGGATGTGACTGGTGATGGAAGCAAGGTCCGATGCTAGCATTTACTGAGCATTTCATATAGGCAGGCATGCTTCAAAGTACTTCCATTAATGAGCTCTTTTAACTCCTACAACATGTGGGAGATAAAATTATGTTCTCATCCCCATTTTCAGATAAGGAAATGGAACAGAACAATGTGAAGGGCTTCTCAAGTTTACACGGCTTGCAGAATTAGGATTCAAATCCAGAAATTCTGGTTCCAGATTCCTTGAGTCAGGACGTCACAGTTTCCAAAGTCTGTTTTTGATGGTAAAGTATACACAACATAAAACTTGCGCTTTCAACCACTGGTAAGTGTAAAACTCGGTGGCATCAGAGACATTCACGTATGCACCGGTGTCACCACTATAACTGTCCACAGGTTTGACTCCATCTTTCCGCCTCTCCTCCACCCGCCATGAACCTTTCATTCCTTTCCTGTCTCTATGAATTTACCTCTTGTATATAGATATTTCATATAAATGCAGTGATATAATGTGTGGTCTTTTGTGTCTGGCTTCTTTCACTTGCATGCCTGCTCAGTCGCTTCAGTTGGGTCTGACTCTGTGTGACCCAGTGGACTGTAGCCCACCAGGTTCCTCTGTCCAGGGATTCTCCAGGCAAGAAAACTGGAGAGGGTTGCCGTGCCCTCCTCCAGGGGATCTTCCTGACCCAGAGACTGAACCTGCATCTCTTACATCTCCTGCATTGGCAGGCAGGTTCTTTACCACTAGCGTCACCTGGTAAGAAGTCCCTTCTTTTACCTAGAGTATCTTTGTGCTTGTCTATGTTGCAGCATGTACTAGTATTTCATTCATTTCATGGCTGATTAAATTTCAGTGTATGATTGGACCACATTCTGTTTATCCATTTCTGTTGATGGACACTGAGGATGTTTCCACATTTGGACTCTTGTGAACTACGTGACTCAGGATCCCAAGTTTCTTCACACAGATGGTGGAGAAGGTCACTGAGAACAGAAAACTAAGACTGTTTTGGATTCAGATATTGAGCCCTGCCATCTCATGGATTATTATCTCATGTTGATCTTCATGACAACCTATGATGCTCGCCCACTTTTATACATATGAAGAAGAGATAAAGTGAGTCATCTGCACAGGGTCATACAGCCAATCAAAGCACATCCTCTGTCCCAGAGGAGAAAGTTGTGTTTATCTGATGCAGCAGAACTCTGAACACTGGCTGCTTGCTGGAGTGGGAGCTGAACTTCATTCCCATTTGCACAAAATTTGTACTAAATTATGGTGGGGAAAATTCCCTCACTACTCATATTGCACTGATTCCAGGTGCTGTATTTAAGCATTTGTGAAGAAGAATATTCTGACAGAATGTGGTCCACTGGAAAAGGGAATGGCAAACCACTTCAGTATTCTTGCCTTGAGAACCCCATGAACAGTATGAAAAGGCAAAATGATAGGATACTTAAAGAGGAATTCCCCAGGTCAGTAGGTGCCCAATATGCTACTGGAGATCAGTGGAGAAATAACTCCAGAAAGAATGAAGGGATGGAGCCAAAGCAAAAACAATACCCAGCTGTGGATGTGACTGGTGATAGAAGCAAGGTCTGATGCTGTAAAGAGCAATATTGCATAGGAACCTGAAATGTCAGGTCCATGAATCAAGGCAAATTGGAAGTGGTCAAACAAGAGATGGCAAGAATGAATGTTGACATTCTAGGAATCAGCAAACTAAAATGGACTGGAATGGGTGAATTTAACTCAGATGACCATTATATCTACTACTGTGGGCAGGAATCCCTCAGAAGAAATGGAGTAGCCATCATGGTCAACAAAAGAGTTTGAAATGCAGTACTTGAATGCAATCTCAAAAATGACAGAATGATCTCTGTTCATTTCCAAGGCAAACCATTCAATATCACAGTAATCCAAGTCTATGCCTCAACCAGCAATGCTGAAGAAGCTGAAGTTGAACGGTTCCATGAAGACCTACAAGATCTTTTAGAACTAACACCAAAAAAAGATGTCCTTTTCATTATAGGGGACTGGAATGCAAAAGTGGGAAGTCAAGAAACACGTGGAGTAACAGGCAAATTTGGCCTTGGAATACGGAATGAAGCAAGGGAAAGACTAATAGAGTTTTGCCAAGAAAATGCACTGGTCATAACAAACACCCTCTTCCAACAACACAAGAGAAGACTCTACACATGGACATCACCAGATGGTCAACACTGAAATCAGATTGATTATATTCTTTGCAGCCAAAGATGGAGAAGCTCTATACAGTCAACAAAAACAAGACCAGGAGCTGACTGTGGCTCAGATCATGAACTCCTTATTGCCAAATTCAGACTTAAATTGAAGAAAGTAGGGAAAATCACTAGACCATTCAAGTATGACCTAAATCAAATCCCTTATGATTATACAGTGGAAGTGAGAAATAGATTTAAGGGCCTAGATCTGATAGAGTGCCTGATGAACTATGGAATGAGGTTCGTGACATTGTACAGGACACAGGGATCAAGATCACCCCCATGGAAAAGAAATGCAAAAAAGCAAAATGACTGTCTGGGGAGGCCTTACAAATAGCTGTGAAAAGAAGAGAAGCGAAGAGCAAAGGAGAAAAGGAAAGAAATAAGCATCTGAATGCAGAGTTCCAAAGAATAGCAAGAAGAGACAAGAAAGCCTTCCTCAGCAATCAGTGCAAAGAAATAGAGGAAAACAACAGAATGGGAAAGACTAGAGATCTCTTCAAGAAAATTAGAGATACCAAGGGAACATTTCATGCAAAGATGGGCTCGATAAAGGACAGAAATGGTATGGACCTAACAGAAGCAGAAGATATTAAGAAGAGGTGGCAAGAATACACAGAAGAACTGTACAAAAAAGATCTTCACGACCCAGATAATCACGATGGTGTGATCACTGACCTAGAGCCAGACATCCTGGAATGTGAAGTCAAGTGGGCCTTAGAAAGCATCACTATGAACAAAGCTAGTGGAGGTGATGGAATTCCAGTTGAGCTATTCCAAATCCTGAAAGATGATGCTGTGAAAGTGCTGCACTCAATATGCCAGCAAATTTGGAAAACTCAGCAGTGGCCACAGGACTGGAAAAGGTCAGTTTTCATTCCAATCCCAAAGAAAGGCAATGTCAAAGAATGCTCAAACTACCGCACAATTGCACTCATCTCACATGCTAGTAAAGTAATGCTCAAAATTCTCCAAGCCAGGTGTCAGCAATACTTGAACCGTGAACTTCCAGTTGTTCAAGCTGGTTTTAGAAAAGGCAGAGGAACCAGAGACTAAATTTCCAACATCCGCTGGATCATGGAAAAAGCAAGAGAGTTCCAGAAAAACATCTATTTCTGCTTTATTGACTACGCCAAAGCCTCTGACTGTGTGGATCACAATAAACTGTGGGAAATTCTGAAAGAGATGGGAATACCAAACCACCTGATCTGCCTCTTGAGAAATCTGTATGCAGGTCAGGAAGCAACAGTTAGAACTGGACATGGAACAACAGACTGGTTCCAAATAGGAAAAGGAGTACATCAAGGCTGTATACTGTCACCCTGCTTATTTAACTTCTATGCAGAGTACATCATGAGAAATGCTGGGCTGGAAGAAGCACAAGCTGGAATCAAGATTGCTGGGAGAAACATCAATAACCTCAGATATGCAGATGACACCACCCTTATGGCAGAAAGTGAAGAGGAACTCAAAAACCTCTTGATGAAAGTGAAAGAGGAGAGTGAAAAAGTTGGCTTAAAACTCAACATTCAGAAAACGAAGATCATGGCATCTGGTCCCGTCACTTCATGGCAAATAGATGGGGAAACAGTGGAAACAGTGTCAGGCTTTATTTTTTGGGGGCTCCAAAATCACTGCAGATGGTGACTGCAGCCATGAAATTAAAAGATGCTTACTCCTTGGAAGGAAAGTTATGACCAACCTAGATAGCATATTCAAAAGCAGAGACATTACTTTGCCAACAAAGGTCCATCTAGTCAAGGCTATGTTTTTTCCAGTGGTCATGTATGGATGCGAGAGTTGGACTGTGTAGAAAGCTGAGTGCAGAAGAATTGATGCTTTTGAACTGTGGTGTTGGATAAGACTCTTGAGAGTCCTTTGGACTGCAAGGAGATCCAACCAGTCCATCCTAAAGGAGATCAGTCCTGGGTGTTCATTGGAAGGACTGATGTTGAAGCTGAAACTTCAATACTTTGGCCACATGATGCGAAGAGCTGATTCATTTGAAAAGACCTTGATGTTGGGTATGATTGAAGGCAGGAGGAGAAGGGGACGACAGAGGATGAGACGTTAGATGGCATCACCGACTAAATGGACATGAGTTTGGGTAAACTCTGAGAGTTGGTGATGGACAGGGAGGCCTGGCGTGTTGCGGTTCATGGGGTCGCAAAGAGTCAGACATGACTGAGCGACTGAACTGAACTGAACTGAACTCAGGGACTAACACTTTCACTTTTCATAGTTATTATATAATATTGGCCATATTACCTGCTATACATTGTAGTTTATTTTATACCTAACCCTTTGTACCTCTTAATCCTCTACCCTGCTATTACCCCCCACTTCCCTCTCCCCACTGTAACCACTAGTTCGTTCTCTATTTCTGTGTCTGTTCTTTATGTTGCAGTCACTGGTTTGTTGTATTTTTTAGATTCCACATGTAAGTAATATCATGGAGCATTTGTCTTTCTGTGACTTATTTCACTTAGCATAATGTCCTTCAAGTCCAACCATGTTGCTGCAAATGGCAAAATTTTATTTTTTTTAATGGCTGAGAAGTGTCCCATGGTATATATACAACATCTTCTTTATCCACTCATCTTCTGATGCACACTTAGGCTGCTTCCATATCCTGATAGTTGTAAATAATGCTGTGAACATTGGGGTTCATGTATCTTTTTGAATTAGTGTTTTTGTTTTTCTCAAAATACGAGTGGAATTGCTAGGTCATATGTACACCTTGCTTTTTAAACGTCTCTATAGAATTTAATGATAAAAATCTATCTGTAAAAGAGAGTACTGAGCTCTAAGGTTGGTGAGAAAGCCTAACTCCCTTAGCTTTCAAACTCACCATGTTTCCAGAAATGACAACGAACTTACTGAAAGGAATTGAAAATAGCATCTTCCTTGATCCTTGGGGTCCCTTTGGTGGGAGGAACAGAGCCTAAAGTGGACCTGTTCAAGCTCTGCTTTTCCCACTCACTTTTCTGGAGTGCTGCTGGTTTAGGAAAACACTTTCAGGGTTCGAGGTTATCTTCTAAATCAAGAATTAGCAGACTTTCTTTCTAAAGTGTCAGATAGTAAGTAGATTAGTCTTTGCAGGTCATACAGTCCCCGCTGCCATTATAATATGAAAGCAGCCAGTGGCCATACGCAAATGCATGGACATGGTTGTGTTGTAATGAAATTTTATTTATAGGCCTTGAAATTAAATTTCACATAATTTTCATGTGTCAGAAAAATTGTTAAAAAAGCTTTTCCAATCATGTAAAAATGTAAAAACCATTCTTAGCTGGTGGGTGGAGAGCTGGCTTTGGCCCAGGGGCCATAGACCATTGATCCTGCTCTGTAGCATCCCTCTAAAGGATCCGCTAGCCTCTGAACATCCCTTGTTCTACTCGTCAACTGACTACATCTTAAGACTTAAGACCCCATCTTAAGTCCATTTTCAGAGAGGTGTTGTTTTTAGAAAATATTAGTCTTGTATTGAGTAGAAACATGCCTTCTTGTATCATTCATTCAACAAAAATTTTTTTAAAAAAAGGAGGGAATTCCCTGGCGGTCCAGTAGTTAGGACTCCAGGCTTTCACTGCCAAGGGCTCATGTTTGATCCCTGATAGGGAAGCATGTTCCCACAAGCTGCACAGCACGGCCAAAAAAAAAAAAAAAATTGACTCAGTCTGATGGAAGTTTTAGAATATACGTGAAGCTAGAGAGAATAGTAGAATGGATTTCCTCACGCCCATCCCCCATCTCCCAGCTGTGCAGTTATTAACATGTGTCCAACCTTGTTGAGTCTTCCAGCCTCACTTGCTCCACTGTCTTCCATGATCCTTCTAGAGAAGATCCCAGAAATCACACCGCTTCATCAGCTAATCATTCAGTATACACCTCTGAGAGAAAAGGACTAAAAAATCTTACCAAGGTGCCATGATAAGAATTCAAAAATTAACCCATATTTCTTAATATCATTTATATCTGATAAGTGCCCAAGTTTCTCCTACTTGTTTTCCTTCTGGTTGATTTGTTTAAATCCAGATCAAAATAAAGCCCATGTCTTGCATTTGGTAAATCTCTTAAGTCTCCTTTTCAAAAAGCAGGCTTATTGAAGCATGCTGCTGCTCCTGCTAAGTCGCTTCGGTCGTGTCCGACTCTGTGCAACCCCAAAGACGGCAGCCCACCAGGCTCCCCTGTCCCTGGGATTCTCCAGGCAAGAACACTGGAGCCGGTTACCATTTCCTTCTCCAATGCATGCAAGTGAAAAGTGAAAGTGAAGTCGCTCAGTCGTGTCCGGCTCTTCATGACCCCATGGACTGCAGCCTACCAGGCTTCTCCGTCCATGGGATTTTCCAGGCGAGAGTACTGGAGAGGGGTGCCATTGCCTTCTCCGTATTGAAGCATGATTGGTACACAGTATACTACACATACTTAAAGTGTACAGTTTGATGAGCTTTGACGTATGTATGTAACCATGAAACCATCACCACAGTCTAGACTGTGAATGCTCCTCTCACCTTCTAAATTCTTTTGTTCCTCTTTCTAATCTCCCCTTGGCTTCTCCCCACCCTAGCCACCACCCTCCATTGAAGTGCAACTGCTAATTTGCTGTCTGTCATCATAGATTAGTTTATATTATCTAGAGATTTATATAAATGGAACCATAGAGCATGTACACTTTTTTGTGCAGTTTCTCTCACACTCATGATTAGCTTGAGATTAATCCATGTTGTCGGGAGTATCAATAGTTTATTCCTCTGTTTTTGTTGACTAGCATTCTATTGGTTGAGGAGCACCATGATTTATTTACCCACTCACCTACTGATGAACATTTGAATTGTTTCCAGTATTTGTCTATTTCAAGTAAAGTTGTGAAAAGAATGAAAGACAAGCCACAGAGAGGGTGAGAAAATATTTGCAGAGTGTGTATTCAGCAAAGGACTTTACCACAGAAGTGAAAGTGAAAGTATTAGCCACTTGGTCGTGTCCCACTCTTTGCAACGCCATGAACTATAGCCCACCAGGATTCTCTGACCATGGAATTCTCCGACCATGGAATTCTCCAGGCCAGAATACTGGAGTGGAATTCCTTTCTCCAGGGGATCTTCCTGTCCCAGAGACTGAACGCAGATCTCTTGCATTACAGGCAGATTCTTTACCACCTGAGCCATGAGGGAAGTCCAAGATTGGCACTTTCTGGGCCCACAGAAAAGACCCTCACATTTGAATAATAAGAAAACAACCGAAGTAAAATAAATTTACACAGCCATTTCATCAAAGAAGATATACAAATGACAAACAAGCGCATGAAAAGATATTCAGTATTGTTATTTGGAGAAAATGCAAATTAAAACCAGAAATGAGGCATCTCTGCATATATATTAGAATGGCTAAAGTAAAAAGGTCTGACCTACCAAGTATGGGCAAGGATGGGGAAGAATTAGAACTCTCATATACTATCTGTGGGGATGTCAAATGGTATACCTACATTTGAAAACATTGGGCTTTTTCTTAAAAAGTTAAATATATGCTGTTGTAGGCAGCATAGTTCCCTCCCCACATTCCACCAGATGACCTCATGCTAATTCCTGGAACCTGTCAGTTACCTTAGGTAGGAAAAGGAACTTTGCAGATATGCTTAAGAATCTTGAGATGGGGAGAATTATCCTGGATTATCTGGGAAGCCCAAAGGTCCTTATAAGAGAGAGGATGGTGGGTCAGAGAGAGAAATGTAAAGATGCTACAGTGTTGGCTTTGAAGAGGAGACAGGAATACAAGTAGCTTCTAGAAGCTGGAAAAAGCAAGAGAGTGGATTCTTTCCTAGGACCTACAAACTCAGATCTGCTGACACTTCAATGTTACTCCAGGAAAATTCATTCCATACTTCTGATCTCCAGAACTGTAAGATAATAACTTTGGATTGTTTTAAGCCACTAAGTGTGTGGTAATTTGTTACAACAGCCATGGCAAACTAATTCATACAAACTAACATATAATCTGGCCATTCCATTTCAGGTTATTTACCCAAGAGAAAAGAAAACATATGTACATTTGCATACACATGCTCTTAAGTTTTTTAAATCTGTGAGAGTTGCCTCTCCCGCTTTGGCTTCTGCCACTTACAACAAACATTTAGGGCCTACTGCTTCCCTGGTCCTACTCTTTAGGAATAAATGGTTAATAACACTTTTATCTTTCTTTATAGGGTACCTGATAGGTGTTTCCAGGCCTTGGAGTTCTCTCACTGGCTTCTGGTTTAAACAAATTCTGTTCTCTCTATCTCTTTTTCTCTCCCACTTTTTAAAAATTATAGTTGATTTACTATATTATATTAATTTCAGGTGCACAGCATAGCAGTTTAGTAATTTTATAGATTATACTCTATTAAAAGTTACTACTAAATAGTGCCTATGTTTGCCTGTGTGTGCTAAGTTGCTTCCGTCATGTCTGACTTTTTGCGACACTATGGACTGTAGCCCACCAGGCTCCTCTGTCCATGGGATTTCCCAGGCAAGAATACTGGAGTGGGTTGCCATGCCCTCCTGCAGGGGATCTTCCTGACCCAGGGATTGAACCCATGCCTCTTTCGTCTCCTGCATTGGCAGGCAGGTTCTTTACCACAAGCGCCATCTGGGAAGCCCACGCTTTAAAATAGATGAGCAGGGTTTCCCTGTTGCTTATTTGTTTTATACACAGTAGTTTGTAACTCGTGATCCCGTACACCTACTCCTCCCGCCACCTCCTCCTCCCCACTGGTAACCACTAGTTTGTTTTCTATATCTGTGGGTCTGTTTCTGTTTTGCTATATACATTTGTTTGTTTTATTTTATAGCTTCCACATGTAAGTGACATCATATGGTATTTGTCTTTCTCTAACTTATTTCACTAAGAGTAATAATCTCTAGGTCCATCCATGTTACTGCAGATAGCATTCTTTTTATGGCTGAGTAATATACCATTGTACCTACATCACATCTTCTTTATCCATTCATCAGTTGATGGGCACTTGGGTTGCTTCCACCCTTGACTCTTGTAATCAGTGCTGCTGTGGACATTGGCGTTTATTATCTTTAGATCCATTTTTCCACACAGTCTTCATCTGATTGTGTGGAAGCCTCTCATGAAGTGCTGTGATTCTGAGACTCGTACTCAGAACCCTGGGGTGGTTTCTTGGGGTGCTCAGGGTAATTCAGGATAGGATGTGTCGTGAACATCTGTTGTTTTCCTTTCTCAGGATCCCTCAGCTTCTTTGGTTAAAGATACCTCAGTTTTCATTTGGGGCACCATCCCCTCTCTCTTTCTAGATCATGTGGCTTTGTTGTGACTTGACTGACCTTACTCTTTGGTAACAGGGAAGCATGTGTCCCGGGCTTGTCCCTCACCTGGACAGAGGGACTGTTCAGGAATGGGCATTTGGCCTAAGCTGGTCCTAAGCTGGGTCACCATGGAAACACTTGAGCTGTCAAATCATTCGTCTACGGGTTTCTGGTAAACATGAAATCAAGGAAAAGGGAATCAGGTTATCTTCAAGGATGTTAACTCATGCCGGGAGGATGAGATGGCAGGGAATCAGTCTCGAGACACCGATGATGTGTTTCACACTTGAGGACATTTTTGAAGACATCTGGGAAGAGCCTGGCAATGTCAGTGGCTTCGTCCATGTATTTGATCAGTGCATAGAGGCACGTTGACCTCAGTGTATCACTTAGGTGGGCTACTGGTGATGGTTGGAATCGGCTTTCAGCTCTTCTTAGATTTCCAAGCTGTTTGATCATGATCCTACTTCTATCTTTTTTCTCCCTTGAAAGGAGGTCTTCCTGCCTAATTCAGACCACCGTCCAAGCCCTGCTCAGCTTCTGTTTTTTCGCTGAGAGTCCTCTGACTCTTCCACCTTCTGTGGCTTCCTCAGTCTTCTAGCCAAACTACAGCTAAAGACAAAATTATGGCAAATGCTTATTTCTGACTATTCCTGATCTTTCTAACCACATTTCAGGAACTTTAAGGTCAGAAGTACCTCTTGTTCGTGTAGAGATCCTGGCAGTCCTTTCATAAATATTTACCATGTACTGAAGTTTACAGATAGACAAGGTCCCTGTCTTCACAGAGGTTGTGATACAGTGGCTGGAAAAAAATAATCAATAGGCAAATAAATAAGAATATATCATATAATGATGAAAATCAAACAAGGTAGTGGAATAACGAGTGATGGGAGGAGGGACCACACTATATATTGTGAAGATGGCTGCTTTGAAAAGGTGGCATTTGAATGGACACTTAACCAATAGATTTACTTTTCTCCTTTTTTTTTTTTTTTTTTTTTGGTTTTAGCTTGGTGGTTTGTGGCAAAAACAGTGGCTAGTAGAATCTCTAACTTCCCTTCTTCCTGTGCTTTTGCCAAATTCCTTCTAAATATCCTGAGATGATCCAACAGAGTTTGGCAGACAGCCTGGAAGGGGGCCCCTCAAGACCACCGCATCTTGGTGTTTATGCCCTGGTGTAGTTCGCACCCCTTGAGTGTTGGCTGGACATACTGATTTTCTTCTGACAAACCAAGTATGGCAGAAATGGTAGGCTGTCATTTCCAAGTTTGGTTTATACAATGACTGTAGCTTCCATCTTGGTCTCTCTCTCTCTCATCACTCACTCCAGGTGAAGCCAACTTCCCTCTTAGGGATCAGCTCTACGTTTGAGATCCACACAGCAAGGACTGTGGGCTGTGATCTGCTAAAATCCACCTGAATGACCTTGGACATGGATCCCCCAGAAGCTGACTCTTCAAGTGAAACTGCTGCCCTGGCAGACAGCTTGAGTCAGAAATGCTCAGCCAGGATACTATTCAGGTTTCTGAGAAACAGAAACCATGAGGTGATAAATATCTGTTGTTTTAAGTCGTTAAGTTTTAGGTAGTTTGTGATGCAGTGATAGATAATAAATAGTCAAACAGGTGTGATCATCTATGGGTCAGTCTGAATTTGCCTCTCTCTACTGATGAGTGGGGCAGATACCATTGTACCCAGGCAAATATTCATTAGACTAAGTAGCCATTCTAAGGAATCCCTACAATGGCCTTTCAATCCTTTTCACACTGCATTTATAATTGTTTACTTAGGGTATTATTTATATTACTAGAATATAAGCTTCACAATAAACTTGAATGTTTTATTTCTTTTCTTATTCCCAGTACTTCATTATCATAGTTAACATGCTGAGAATTGAGAATGCTAACTTTTTTTACTTTTATGACAACCCTATGAGAAAAAGTATTATATCATCATTTTGTAGATGCAAAACCAAGACAGAAAATAGTTAAGTTGTCTAAATTGACAGCTACATGTAATTGGAGGAGGCAGGATTTGAACCCAGGCAGTGGGACAGAGGATGAGATGGCTGGATGGCATCACTGACTCGATGGACGTGAGTCTTAGTGAACTCCGGGAGTTGGTGATGGACAGGAAGGCCTGGCGTGCTGCGATTCATGGGGTTGCAAAGAGTCGGATACGACTGAGCGACTGATCTGATCTGATCTGAGTGGGCTTCAGTGCGTGTGTGCTCAGGAGCTTCAGTCGTGTCCGACTCTTTGAGATGCTATGGATTGTAGCCCGCCAGGCTCCAATCTTCATGGGGATTCTCCAGGGATGAATACTGGAGTGAGTTGCCATGCCCTCCTTCAGGGGATCTTCTTGGCCCAGGGATCTAACTCGAGTCTCTTACATCTCCTGCATTGACTGGAGGGTTCTTTATCACTAGCACCACCTGGGAAGCCCCCATGGCTTCGGAATTCTTAACAAGCATTTGTGTTTACGTAAGGAAAGGAAACTGACCTGTGACTTCTGAGTACTGTCCCTGGGAGCTAGATACCTTTATTTATTTTTTTGTTGGTGTCCATAGCATTATTTATTGTCCATGTGCATGCATGCTAAGTCACTTCAGTTGTGTCCAACTCTGTGAACCTATGGACTATAACCTACCAGGCTTCTCTCTCCATAGGATTCTCCAGGGAAGAGTACTGGAGTGGGTTGCCATTTCCTCCTACAGGGGATCTTTCTGACCCAGGGATCAAACCCATGTCTCTTACGTCTCCAGCATTGAAAGGCAGGTTCTTTACTACCAGCTCTGTTGTCAACATCGTACCGTCCAATTTTGTTGGTTCATTAGTACTTATTCTAGAAGCATCCTATGCCCCTTTTCATCTTTCTGTTCATTTTGCTCAGGTCTTCACAGAAGTCTAGGCTTTCCTCTATCTTTCAGAGTTGTTTATATTTTAAAATACTCTCTTCACCAGGCATGTCAATATGTGAATTGCAAGCAAAGCCTCTCAGAGGCAAATTTTTGAACAATTATCACTTTAGGGTATCAGGTAACAGCAAACTTTTCTGTAAACAAGTCAGAAGTTCTCATAGCAAAAATCTTTAAGCTCATCATTTTATTGAAGACTCTCAAGGGGCGTCTCTGGCTCTGGGTTGCCACACTGAGATATTTCAAACGCAGACTCTCACCACTTTGGTTGCTGAGGCCCAGACTTCAGAACAGATAATGTGGCTTCATGCCAGTTCTGTAGGAATGTGCCTGGAAAAGGATGATCACATTAAAAAAAAAAAAAAGAAAGAAATGGCATCCCCCACCCCCTACTGTGGCTTAATTTGGGTTGTGATGTAAAAGAGAAGCATAGAAGAAAACTTTCAATAAAAAAATTTGACTCACTCTCTATTATGTCATGTGGGCTGGGTTTGGCCTTGATGAATTCAGCACTCTAAAGGGTATGTCAACACAGTAAATTTTATGCCCTCAATAAAACTTGTGAGTGAGCTCAGTGAGAAATTCCAAGGTCTGGGAAGGCAATTAACGTTTGAAATATATATTGAGTTGTTTACAGGAACATTTTATGTGGCCACAGAGCTGTACCCCGGGATATCATGAGGGAAGAATTTCCCCAGGAAATGCAAGGTTGGCTTTTCAAATAACATTGACATGTCAGATTGCTCCCTGAATATAGAGGAATGTAACCACATCATGCCATTCTCCTTGTTTTTCATCCCAACTGGCCATAATCTCCTGGAGGGTGCTTGTTGTTAATGTCTTAGCAACTGAATTTGATGGGACCTTTTGTATCACTGCTGTAGTTCTGTATGTGTGGGGAGTGTTTTCTTAACTGACTTGAGTTCAAGCCATAGCCCTATCTCTTAGTCAGTGTGTGACCTTATATGAGTCATATTACCTCTCAGCTTCACTTTCTGCTGTGAGAATTAAATAAAACAGTATAATATACTCAGTTAATTATAAGATGCCCTGTTAATTATAACATGATTTATGATTTAGGAGATTACTATTCTTTGTGTAGGATCAACAAGCTCTTTCTGAGGATGGCATGCGGAATGAGGGAAGTTCTAAAAATAAAAGTTGTATGGATTAGTTGTGTCAATGCTGTGTGACAAACACCCTCAGAATCTCATTGGTTTACAAGAGTATTTTTAAATTATGTATTATTTTATTTTATACATTTATGTATTTTTATATATTCATTTGGCCCATTGGTCTGTGGCTTGGCTGAGACAGCTCTGCTTTAGGATGCAAACTGAGTTTAGGTCTACTCTACATGGATGATGATGATGATAGCCGTGCAAGTGTTGTAGGAAGGTGGACCCCTTCCAGGGCCGGAAACTGGGCTCTTGTCTGACACTCGGAAATGAATTGTCCGAGGAGACACATGTGCTGACAAAGCAGGAGATTTTATTGGGAAAGGGCACCCGGGTGGAGGGCAGTAGGGCAAGGGAACCCAGGAGAACTGCTCTGCCATGTGGCTCGAAGTCTCAGGTTTTATGGTGATGGGATTAGTTTCCGGGTGGTCTTTGGCCAATCACTCTAATTCAGAGTCTTTCCTGGTGGTTCACTCATCGCTCAGCCAAGGTAGATGTTAGCGAGAGGGATTCTGGGAAGTGGACGGACAAGCAGTGTCTCCTTTCAACCTTTCCCAAACTCTTCCTGTTGGTGGTGGCTTATTAGTTCTGTATTCCTTATCAGGATCTCCTGTCATAAAACAACTCATGCAAATGGTTACTATGGTGCCTGGCCAGGGTGGGCAGTTTCAATCAGTATGCTTCCCCTAACACAAGAAGGGTGATCAGAAACACCAGATGCTTCTAAGTCCCAGGTCCTAAACTTGTACATATTTGCTTGCATTCCACTGGCCAAAGCTAGTCATATTACCAATCTACCTTCAATGCAACTGGGAAATATACTTCTTTGACAGTGACCCATTTCAAGAGAGAAGGGAGACTTGGGCAAATATAATATCATCTACCAATGGAGAAGTGGAAACAGTGAAAGATTTTTATTTTCTTGGGCTCCAAAATCACTGCTGATGGTGATTGCAGCCATGAAATTAAAAGACACTTGCTCCTTGGAAGAAAAGCTATGACAAACCTAGACAGCATTTTAAAAAGCAGAGATATCACTTTGCTGACCAATGTCCCATAGTCAAAGCTATGGTGTTTCCAGTAGTCATGTATGGATGTGAGAGTTGGACCATAAAGAAGGCTGAGCACTGAAGAATTGATGCTTTTGAATTGTGGTGCTGGAGAAGAATCTTGAGAGTCCCTTGCACAGCAAGGAGATCAAACCAGTCTGTCTTAAAGGAAATCAACACTGAATATTCACTGGCAGGACTGATGCTGAAGCTGAAGCGCCAATACTTTGGCCAGCTGAAGTAAAGAGCCAACTCATTGGAAAAGACCCTGATGCTGGGAAATATTGAGGACAGGAGGAGAAAAGGGTGACAGAGGATGAGATGGTTGGATGGCATCACCGACTCAATGGACATGAGTTTGAGCAATCTCCAGGGGATAGCCTGGTGGGCTATCCATGGGGTTGCAATGAGTCAGACAGGACTTAGTGACTGCACAACAGCAATGAAGAAGAAAGAATCTGAGGTCATTAATATAAACAAAAGACACCTAAGAAACATTTTGGTTTCTCTCTTTTATGTTAAAGCCTCAAATAATTTGAATTGACCTTCTATTCTACAATCCAAATAAGGATTGGGTTCCTCCCTTTCCTTGTATTTGATGAAATTATAAATTCTGTTTCCATCAGTGACTTATTTTTTCTTTCAGGAAATCATGTGCGTATTATTTAAGTTCTCTGAAAACTCTTTGGCTAACTGTGTGTGAAACGTTGATTTCATCAGTTGTCTTTAAATGTCATGACCAGTCAAGAGAGTGAAAGAGTTAAATGTTCACTCAGTTATTCGAATCAAGTGACACTACACTGTGCATGAGACTGGGCATCAGGACAAAATCCAAGGTTCAGGTTCCAGCTCTGCCACGGAATCTGGACAAGCCTGTGATGTTCTCTCAGGATAAGCTAGGAGAAAAGAAGTGGGGAAGCTCCAGGGCAGATCATTTTATGATGCTGACTGTTCTCAGTAATCTCTCAATGTAGAAGTCATTGTCTAAATAAGCATTCCTTTCCAACTGCAATCTAACCAACATTTTGCCTAAAAGTTGGCAGATGTGACTTGCCCCAGGGTGTGAACATCTTAAGGAGGATCTTCTAAATGTAGTGTTTAAAAAACCTATAACAATTATGCAGGGTTTTTTTAAAGTTCATATAACAATTTTGCTGCTTTTTGCTCATTAAATATTTCTGTATTTCTCGTTGTTGATCCAGGAATTTCACTTCTGAGGAAATAATCAGAGATAAGGAAAGAGGTTTATGTACCAAAATGTTCACTGGGATGCTTAAAAAAAAATTAAAGTGAAAAATTGGGCAGAACCTAAATGTGTAATACTAAGGGACTGATGGGGTAAATTATTGTAAATCTACTTAATGGACTATAATGCAGATGTTAAAGTAATGTTTTAAACAATTTTAATGACTTGAGAACATTCTCATGATATAATATTAGATGAAATATGTAAAATAAGAAAACCATAATATTGTATAACCATCAATTCTTCAAAAATGCACACAATAAGATTATAAGGAAAGTCAGAAAAATGTGAATAGTGGTTTCTCGAGATTGTTAGCATTCTTCATTTGCTTCATTATATTTTCCCATGTTTTCTGGTTTGGGCAACACACATTACATCTTAATTTTTTTCCATTTTTATCAAAGTAATACATATACATGGTTAAAAAGCAAAAAAATCTTAAAAGGCCAAGAATGTAATAGATCAAGACTAGCTTCTCGGAAATTACTGTTAAATCTTTTTCAGCTACTTCTTTGGATATTTCCTTCCATATGTTTATTTAATATGCTTCTCTTTCTATTACTGAAATAATGAGTTTTAGAAATTCCCTATTGGCTTCTGATTATGTTGGTTGAAGGTTTAGCTCTTTTCAGTAAACTTCACCACTTTCTCTTCCCACACTTCATTGTCTCAATTTACTATGTTTCAATTTAATTATATCAAAATACTTGGTTAAATCAATAATATTTTTGTCATCATATTGTTGTCGTTCAGTTGCTCAGTCACGTCCAACTCTTTGTGATTCCATGGACTGCAGCATGTCAAGTCTCCCTGTCCTTCACTGTCTCCCTGAGTTTGCCCTAACTCATGTCCACTGAGTCAATGATGCTGTCCAACCATCTCATCCTCTTTCCCCTCTCCTCCAGCCTTCAGTCTTTCCCAGCATCAGGGTCTTTTCCAATGACCACCTTTTACATCACGTGGTCAAAGTATTGGAACTTCAGCTTCAGCACCAGTCCTTTCAATGAATATTTAGGATTGGTTTTCTTTAGGATTGACTCATTTGATCTTCTTACCATCCAAGGGACTCTCAAGAGTCTTCTCCAGCACCATAATTCAAAAGCATCAATTCTTGGGTTCTCAACCTTCTTTATGGTCCAACTCTCACATCTGTACATGACTACTGGAAAAACCATGGCTTTGATTATAGGACATTTGTCAGCAAAGTGATGTCTCTGCTTTTTAATACACTGTCTAGGTTTGTAATAGGTTTTCTTTCAAGGAACAAGTGTCTTTTAATTTCATGGCTACAGTCACCATCCACAGTGACTTTGGAGCCCGAGAAAATTAAGTCTGTCAGTATTTCCATTTTCCCCCCATCTATTTGCAGGAAGCAATGGGACCAGATGCCATGATTTTGTTTTTTGAATGTTGAGTTTTAAGCCAGCTTTTTCCCTCTCCTCTTTTACCTTCATCAAGAGGCTCTTTAGTTCCTCTTCACTTTCTGCCATTAAGGAGGTGTCATCTGTGTATCTGAGGTTATTGATATATCTCCCAGAAACCTTGATTCCAGCTTGAGCTTCATCCAGCCCATTTGTCATGACTATGTAAATTTTGTTTATGACATATAAATTTAGTTTCCTCTGTATGTATTTCTCTTTAATTCTGAATTTCCCCACTACTCAGTTAATAGCAGTCAATGATTTTCCAAATATATAGACACAGTTGTCCACATTCTAAAGGTTCTGTCTTTTTTCCATGATGATCAGCATGTTGCTGATCACTCTCATTGGATGACTCACTCCTTAAGTCCATAGCTCAAGGTTTTGTGACTTACTATCCCTGGTCTGCCACGTTGGATTCCTCAGATCCTGTTTCTTCCTCTTCCTTTTTTTACTCTCTCCTTTTGGTGGAGTACATCCATCCAGTAGCTTCCCAAGAAAGAGTGCATTTTGGATCCATCTATGTCTAAAAATGTCTCTTGCAGAATTTTCTCTCAGACATTTGAAAAACTTTCCCTCTCCTAGTACTCATTGTTGTTGTTTAGAAGTGATGAGTTTATAGGTCCTGAGTCATCAGGATGCAGGCTCAGTGGGACAGAGAGGAACAGAAGGACCCTGGGGCAAGAGTCTAGCTGGAAGGAAGATGATGACCTCACACAGAAGAACCATAGAAAGTCAGTGAATCGCAGAGGTCAGACTCCAGTGTCAAGGATGAAAGAAACAGGCAGAGACTGCTATGAAGCAGGAAAGGAATGTAGCTCAGAGAAGCCAGCTCAGGGATGCTCCACAGTTCCTGCAGCCTGGGTTCAGAGTTCAAACTGTCACAGAAGCAGAAACTTCTAGGTGGCCGGACAGCTGAGGTGAACTCTGATCTGAAGAGCAGCTCTGGGCTCAGGTTTTTGCTCTTTGCTGGACACGGGCCTGTCTTCTGCTGGTTGCTCCCAGAGGGAATTCAGAAGACTTTGGTGAAACTACTTCTGATGCAGACAGAGATAGGTAGAGCTCCTGGGAGCCAGGCAGAGGCTTGGAACTTGATCTTGATATTACAAAAGTACTCTACATCCCTCACTCTTTCCAGCAACCTTTCCCTGAATTCCATTTGGAGAAAAAAAAAAAAAAAAAAATACCACTGGCTTTAAACACAAGGCTTCCAGCAACTTTCAGATCAGAGCCATCAGTGTCTGTAGGGAATAGTCAGCTCTGCAGGGTTGCTGATGGCAAGGGTTATACACACCCAGAAATCACCATTGTGATCTCCATTTAAACAGCACTGCCCTCAGAACCTGTCCGTCTGGCCTAATTCTCACAGTGACATACGGGGGAGACAAACTTATAAATAGGTTTGGGTCTGAGGTCACATGTGGTTTTCATGCTGAAAGTGATTTTGGTGGAAAGGAAACAGCTTAAAACCTCCTGATGTTCTTTATTGTCTTCAAACAGCCTAAACCAGACATGCAGGAAATACAAGCCCCCTTTTTAAAGCACTGACCTTCTTTCAAATTAGCTTCCCCAGAAGTTTAAACAAGGAATCAATGGGAAAAGAAAATGATTTGGGATCACCATTGAATGGTGGGCAGTTTTTCAAAGCGTTTTATTGTCTTGCAGGAGTGGATACGCTTGACTGGAGCTGGCGGCTGTCTGCCAGGGAGGATTTCAAGCTTGAGAACTAAGCACTTCTCTCTTTCTAGGGTTTTATCCACACTAATGTGTTGTTGTTGTTGTTGTTGTTTTCTTTTGCCACAGTCATTGCCACACTTTATAAGATGATGTGATGATATAGTTTTAAAAGCAGACTTGCAAATATGTTATTGGCCTACAGAAGAGACTTTTCATTAACTAGTTCCAGCTTCTTTTTAGGATAAACCCAGATACCAAGATAAATGAAGCAGCATTTCTTTGTTTCCTTAACGTGCTGCTCAGGTTTAATGAGAGACTTTACGAATACATTTTAATTTTATTGAGTCCTTGTTATGTGCTAAATTATTGAGAAGATTATCAAGGATTCCGAAGATGGTCTTAGATGCTAGAAACTTACGAGAGAGAGAATATAGCTAAAAGAAGAGTCTAGAAAATATTGCCATTAGTACTACTGCCACTGTCATTAATACTACTACTTTACTACTATGAGTACCATTACCAGCATGACTGAGTTATTACTGCTGCTATTACTATTTTACTACTCTTACTACTGTTGCTGCTGCTATTGCTGTTACTACTATTGATACTATTATCATGACTACTTTACTATTATCACCACCAACACCATGATTACTATATTACTATTATTATTACTATTTTACCACTCTTACTACTGCTGCTGTTACTATTGCTACTACCACTACTATTCATACCACTATTACTACTGCTAGTATTACTACTTTACTACTACGAGTACTAGAAGCACCACCACCCTCATGACTACTATTATTGCTGCTATTACTATTGTATTACTTACTCCTGCAGCTATTATTGCTATTACTACCACTACTACTGATACTATCACTACTGTTATTCCTCCTCCTTCTCCTACTGTTGCAGGAAGGCAGACCCCTTCCAGGGCCAGAAACTGGGCTCTTGTCTAACACTTGGAAATGAATTGTCCGAGGAGACACATGTGTTGACAAAGCAAGAGATTTTATTGGGAAAGGGCACCCGGGTGGAGAGCAGTAGGGTAAGGGAACCCAGGAGAACTGCTCTGCCGCGTGGCTCACAGTCTCGGGTTTTATGGTGATAGGATTAGTTTCTGGGTGGTCTTTGGCCAATCATTCTAATTCAGAGTCTTTCCTGGTGGCGCATGCATTGCTCAGCCAAGATGGATGCTAGTGAGAGGGATTCTGGGAAGTGGACGGACACGCGGTGTTTCCTTTCAACCTTTCCCAAACTCTTCCGGTTGATGGTGGCTTATTAGTTCTGTATTCCTTATCAGGATCTCCTGTCATAAAACAACTCATGCAAATGGTTACTATGGTGCCTGGCCAGGGTGGGTGGTT
Organism: Bos grunniens; assembly: GCF_055505025.1. Classification (NCBI taxonomy): domain Eukaryota; kingdom Metazoa; phylum Chordata; class Mammalia; order Artiodactyla; family Bovidae; genus Bos; species Bos grunniens. Next base: position 26,792,108 of record NC_141189.1, read on the forward strand.
TCAATCAGTGTGCTTCCCCTAACACTACTACTACTACAGCTACTGCTGCTACTACTACTACGACTACTAGCAACCGCCTTTTTATCTTCAGGACCTTCTATGTGCATACCACTGGATATATCCGATGAAACTTAATACTCACAAAAACCTACCAAGGTAAGGAATGTTGATTCCACCTTACATAGGAAGATCCTGAGGCTCAAAGAGATTAAGGTGAATTGTTCAAGATCACCCAGAGTGAGTGGCAAAACTGGGGTTTGAAGCCAGATCTCTTTGACTCTATTATTAGAGTCAAAGAGATCTGGCTTTATTAACCACGATGCTCTGCTGAAAACACACACACAATCAGTAACAGAAGAGTCTTGTGCTTGTTATTTGTATTCTCATGAAAGAAGACAGGAACAGTGTGAAATCCCACAAGGAGGTTCTTGGTTTAAGGTCCTGGCACAGGGAAACCTTGTTGGTTCAGAGCTCCCTAGCTGAGTCTCTCTCTTTCTTTCTCTCACACACACTCACACTCAGAAACGTGCATAGAGCATCTTTGATTGAGAACACAATTTCACTTAGTCGACCTATTTTATTTTAAAAAGAAAATGAGCTAATGCCTCAGATTTTGGAGAAGACTGACAAGTCTCCGTTTATCTTTCCACTCACTGTTCTCATGCTAAACCTCAAACTCAAGTGGACAATTTTTCTTCTTAATAGGCTTGGGGAAAGGAAACCTGGGGGCTCCCATCTGCTGTCCCCTTCCTCCTTCCCCATCCTGCTCTCAACATTTACACACACTACATTTACTGCCAAGCAGAGTCCATAAAGGGAGGTCTGTTAATTCCATTTGATAAACATGCTGATTGAGCACCTAGTAACAATGGCTAATACCTACTGTGCTCTTACTGTGACCCCTTTACACACCTAACCTATCCTTACCATAGTCTTAGAAGATCAGGACTCTGACAAAGGGAAGACAGTGAAAGCTCAGATGAACTTCTCCAAGGTCACTCAGCTCTAAGCAGTAGAATGATGACTTCACCATAGTGTGTGTGTGTGTGAGATTGTGTGCCCGCATCCATTCAGTCATGTGTGACTCTTTGTGACCCCATGGACGGTAGCCTGCCAGGTTCCTCTGTCCATGGAATTTTCCAGGCAAGATACTGGAGCAGATGGCCATTTCCTTCTTCAGGGGATCTTCCAGACCCAGGGATCAAACTCATGTCCCTTTTGTCTATTGTATTGGCAGGTGGGTTCTTTATCAGCTGAGTCATCAGGGAACCCTTCACCATATTATGCAAAATAATTATATTTTGGTGGGAATAGTTTTGTGAATGTATGGGAAAGGATATACAGATAAATGAGGTTCAACCCCTCACTTTAAAGTTTCTTAAAACCTGATTATGATAGAAGATGGGGACCTAGGTAAATAAAAGCTTGATCAGAGGACAAGAGTGGGCGAGAAGTGGGGGAGGAATATGAAACTAGGCCACTGAGTCTGGGCTGAATATGAAAGTAACCAACTTCTAGGCCCCAACACATGGGTCTAAGACCCAACAGTGGGTCATAGTGTTGAGAGACCACTGGGTTGAATCTGACCTGGGAGGTAGAGGCAGGCAGGCTAGAGGGTTAACCGACTGATTGCATGGAAGCTGCTGCAGACAGAGTCTCAGGAGTCCATCTCCACACAGCACCCTAGGAGCTGTTTCTCTTCTGTGTGAAAGAAGTGTTTCCCATGCTCCACTAGTAAAGGAGAAGTTGCAGGCGACACTCTTTGTCCCAGTGCCAAGGCCTTGGGGTCTCAGCCCTGGGAAGAGGCAGTCCTTGGGAAGAAGGCATTCACAGGGGCCCAATGTGACACCTGTTCTGTGCTTGCCTTTTTCTAAAAACAAAACAAAACACTTAAAAGATGGTTTGGCAGATTTACTGTACAACGTAAGGCTGACACATAACATTCTGTTTTAAAGTAAATTATTATTATTATTTTACTCATGTATAGTTGATTTGCTGGGGCTTCCCAGGTATATATATATGTATATGTATATATATGTATATGTATATATATATATATGTATATGTATATATATTCTATTTTGCATTCGTTTCCCTTATAGGTTATTATGAGGTGTTGAGTGTAGTCCCCCATACTATACAGTAGGTCCTTGTTGGTTAACTATTTCTATATGATAATGTGTATGTGTTAATCCCAAACTCCTAACTTATCCCTACTCCTTTCCCCTTTCCCCTTTGGTAACTATAAGTTTGTTTTCTATGTCTGTGGGCCTATTTCTGTTTTGTATAAAAGTTCATTTTTAAGACTTGACAATCTTGTTGCTGTTTTTCAGTCACTAAGTCATGTCCAACTCTTTGCGACTCCACGGACTGCAGCCTGATAGGCTTTTCTGTCCTTCATTATCTCCCAGAGTTTGCTCAAATTCATGTCCATTGAGTCAATAATGTTGTACTGTTCACTTAAAAATTTGCTAAGAAGGTAGATCTTATGTTCTATGGTTGTACTACCAAAGAAAAAAATGTTTAATTGAATAGATATCTAGAAATAAGAGATAGGAGGAAACTTTTGGAGGTGATAGATGTCTGTGCTCTTTTGAGGTTTGAGAAAGAGTTAATCCAGTCAAAAGGGAGAGTTGCATCTGGCCAAAGGAACAGAAAGGATAACTCTTGTCTCCCATTATTTCCCCTATTTAGGGAATGGCACCTTCCCCTTCCTCTCGTTTTTTCGCCTATCTCCAGTCCCCCACACCTACCTGCCCTGCCTTGTCTCTGCTTCAGGGCTCTTTGTGGGCATGGAATGCTGATTGCATCCATCAGAGTAGAAGATCCTATTTACTCAGGGTTGGGGACACTGTCTTTGAAACTCACACCTAAACTAAGTCAAATCAAGCTCTTTCTTGCAGCCTGATCACAAAAGGGCTGAGAGTTTAGGTCACTGAGTGTGAGGACATCTTACAGCCATGGAGAAGGGCTGAAAATCTGTGTGCTAGCTTCAGGCTTAGCTGGGAGGTGGGGGCTCCCAGCATATGCATCATCGGACTCAGCCTCATGGGAGCCCTGTGTGCAGGTCACCTGGCTGAGCCATTGATAACATGGGGCTGATGCTTTGACATTTATCTGCAAAGCTTCCATCTCTGGCTCCTCCGGGAACATTCTGGGGGTGGTGAAGCTCGTTGCTCGGCTGGCAGGGATTACTGTCCAGAGCACGTTAAAGTCTCACCTTGATTTTTAGTTGTCCGCCTGTTCTCAGCCTTATACCTTCACTTACTGTTTCTTCCTCTGAATGGTCATTCTCTGCCACCTGTGAGTCTAAATTCAATGTAAACTTCAAGGTTTAGCTCCTCTACTACCTCCTATTTTTCTGACTAAAAACAAGTTAACAAGTACTACCCTCTTTAATGGCACCTCTTTTGTAACTTCCTACATTCTTTCCAGCTCCTTGACGGGTCTGTGGGTTTTTTGAGAATAGATTGTATGCATCTGATTGATCTATTTGTGTCCAGTGCCAGGTAGTAATTAATCAAGTAAGTAAATAAAGATTTCAGAGTGCCTCCTGTGTATCAGAGGCTGTGTTAGATTCTGGGACTACATTGCCATAATCCCTGTCATAAGAAATGTGTAGTCTAGTGGGAAAGACAGAATCAGACCAAGTGAAACTAACACTGGAAGTACTCAAGCCTTTGAAGCCGTTAATTAAGGGAGAGGGATAATGTTGGTGTAATGGAACAGGACCCTTCCTAGAACAGACCCCCCTCACGTCCTCTGCCTGCTTTTTGTCTGTACAAAAGCTTCAGTCAAAGCATAAATTTAATGAGGAAATGAGAAGATGTGAAAAGAAAGGAAAACAGTCAAGCAAGACAAAATAATAATAGTTTAACTATTAAACAAAGTCAAGGGCACTTTAGTTCCCTCTCAAGGGCTATAGATAATATTTTAAGCCATATCCCTGAACTGTTTTGCAGATACTGAAACCCATACCAGGTGGAAAAAGTTAATTGCATGCTTCCCACAAGCACATAGACCTCAAACCAGTTACAGCCAGAAGGTTGATGATGCTGACTCCTGGTTACCTCACCACCAACCAATCAGAAGAACATCCATGAGCTGACCATGCCCTGCTCCTTGAACACTGTAAGACTCCTCACTCCTCCCTCCAGGGTAGATGCACAGTCTTAAGGGTATTATATTAGCCCACAGTGGCACCCTTTGCCTGGCAAAGCAATAAAGTTACTTATTTCTATTTCACCCAAACTCTCTTTTTGAGGTTTAATCTGGCTCTGGTTTACAGGGGCTGAATTTCAGCAACATTGGGAGGGTTGGTGAATGCTGAGGATGACGTGATGTTAGGGCTGAGGTCTTCAGGCAGAGTAGCCCTGCCCAGGTGGCCACAGAAGGTAGAGGAGAGAGTGTGCAAAGGTTCAGAGCAGCGGGATGTTAGTACAGCATGTTGAAGGAAATGAAAATAGATAAAGACCAGTGTGGCCAGAATAGAGTGTGTTAGAGCCAGAGAGAGAAAGGGGAGGCTGGAGTAGACAGGGACTGGAATTTACGGGCTAGGTTAAGAGGTTGGTCTATATCCCGTGTGTTGGGAAAGACATTAGGAGCTCCTCCATTCAGGCAGGATGGATAATTTGGTCCTCCGCACAGGAAACCTGGCCCTTGTCATCTGACAAGAGTGTGTGCTGATAAAGTGGGTATCCTTCACAAGTAAGGGATCCCTCTGTAATATGAGGAGGATATGAGATAAACAGAAAATTCAATGATGATGTCTTTCATCTATAGACTGCCTTGATGGAGGGAAAGGACATGGAGTCTAGAATTGGAATATCTTCATTTCCATAAGCAAATGTAGAGGAACTTCAGCGGGTCAGGACATCTTCAGTGTTGTGCTCATTTTTATGATAATGAAGACAGTCTCAGCTGACTGGATCCTTAATGAGCACAGGGTGTTCTGTCTGGCAGAGAAGGGAACTCACTTGAGGGACCCTCTTATGGACTAATATCTCCAGACCAGCCATCCAGACATTTTATGAAGAATTTCTTGGTCTCACTTCTGATCTCAGATCAATGGGGCAAGAAGAGGCTGAGAGACAGAGTGGAACTGAGGGTGACCTTCCTGATTGCTGTTAGGTGACTATTAGTGTCACAGACACAGGAAAAGGAGATGTGGAGACTAAATGGGTTAATTCAATGTCTGACTTATTTGGTTTGTCTGAAGGACACTTGGTTGGACACCAGAAGGTAGTTGGAAATATGGCCCTGAACTTAAGAAAGCAGAAGATCAAGAAATGTGGAAGCAATGTCTTCTACTAGGCCTTCTTGTGTAAACTGTGCCCTTTCCCCTCTCATCCACACTCTCCCAGCTCCACCCCTCAGACAGCTCCAAGCGACACTTGCAGGCATTGTCTTCCTATGATCCTGAAGAGAAAGTCAAGCAATCTAAACAAGGGTAATCCTAGCTGCTTCCACATGATGCTTTCCCCCTTCCCTGACTATGTCATCAAGTGAAGCAGTGAATGATTTTTTCACCAATAGGGTTCTGGTCTTCAATTCCAGTGTGTGTGTGTATGCGCGCGCGCGTGCCTCACATTAATAAGCAATTCTCAGACACCAGCTGGGTGTCTTACAATTTAAATCAATTCTGACACTATCTGTATCAGATCCTATAAAACTACTTCCCCCTCCCAGCCTGTGTCCCTCCTTCAGATGGCAGGCAGAAGCCCCAGATTTTCACCTGTGCTTCTGATCAACTGGTTCGAGATTGGGGCTTCCAATGACTCCCTTGTTGGGTTTGTTTAATTTTCTAAAGTGACTCACAGAACTCAGGAAAATATTTTACTTATTAGACCACCAACTAATTATGAAAGGTTATAACTCGGAAACAGCCAGATGGAAGAGATGCACGGGGCAAGGCGTGGAGAGAGGGCACAGACCCTCCCTGCCCTCTTCAGGGGTATCACCCTCCGTGTTCACCAGCCTGGAAGCTCTTTGAACCTGGTCCTTTTCACTTCTCATGGAGGCTTAATTACTTAGGCTCTGCTGAGTCACTGAAAACCTGGCTCCACAGGAAACCAGCCTCCATCTTCAGGTAGTTTCCACAAATGACCTAGTTAACATAATAAAAGACATCTTGATTACTCTATGTATTTATGTATGTGAAAGTCACCCAGTAGTGTCTGACTCTTTGTGACCCCATGGACTATACAGTCCACAGAATTCTCTAGGCTAGAATACTGGAGTGGGTAGCCTTTCCCTTCTCCAGGGAATCTTCCCAACCCAGGGATTGAACCCAGGGGTCTCCCACACTGCAGGTGTATTCTTCGCCAGCTGAGCCACAAGGGAAGCCCTTGATTACTCTGCTCTACCACATTTAGGATTTCAGGAGCTCTATGCTTAAAACCGGTTTCCCAGGTGGTGCTAGGGGTAAAGAACTTTCCTGCCAATGCAGGAGATGTAAAAGATGCAGGTTCGATCCCCTGGAAAAGGGCCTGGCAACCCACTCCAGTATTCTTGTCTAGGGAATCTCACGGACAGAAGAGTCTGGCGGGCTATACAGTTCATGGGGTCACTAAGAGTTGGACACAACTGAAGTGATTTAGTGCTCATGTACCTGTCTGAAACAGAGATGAAGACCAAACACATGTGTTTCTTAGAAGAAATCACAATATCATGCTCCTTGATTCATTGTTGATTTCAGTTTTCATAACTTCTTAAAAGTTTCTGGTTGTTAACAGTTCATGAGACCTCCAACTGTTTCATGCATTCAATATTGTGTGCAAGTCACTGATGACCAAGACACAAAACCTTAACTTAGATCTTAAGGAGAGGGAGACACACAATTAAACTAATAGTAATAGACAAATAATCATTCACATTTGGATTTTTCATAAATATTATAACAAAGAAGTATGTCTCCCAGTCTGGAGGATATAGCCATCTGTTATGGATCTCCAGTGGCCTTGGCCTGCAGCGGCTTGAAGCACAGTTTCAGTTCCCAGCCAGACATTGAAGTCTAGTTTACAGTGAGAAGGCTGAATCCTAGCCACTAGATCACCAGGGACTCATGATCAGTGACAAGGCCCTGGCCTGTCAGCTGTGTAGAAATGAATTTCCACATAGAGATGGAAAGTGAAGCGTTTAGGAGGAAAAGGAGTACATGTAGATTGACACATGGGTTCACTGAGAGAGAGGAGCACCCTTGTGGCAGTTTCAATCATATATATATATATATATATATATATATATATATATATATATGGCGTTTCTTCCAGGTTTCTTCTGACCAATCGATTTACTTTGCCTGGTTCTGAGTCCATGTTTGGTTTATCTGGGGCTCCTCCCTGGTGCGTGTGTGCATCTCTTAGCCAGGTGAATTCTAGCAGAGAGGCCTATGGGTAGTTGACATCACTTACTATGGGGTGGCACTCCTCCTGTTTTGACCTCCAAGGAGCTCGTCTGTGCATGTGTAGGTGGGGACATCTCCTTCACTTAAAGAAGGAGGAATACGTGGTCTTTTACCTCTTATCTGGGCAGAGCCCAGCCTCCTCCATTGTCCTGCTATTTTGGAGTTTCTGTCCACAGAGCAGACACTGTTCAGCCTGGGGTCCATTTTTCTCCTGCCTCAGTCTCAGTGTCTGGGTGGAGAGTGATGCCATTTTCTGAGAAGGGAAACTCAGGAGGAAGATCAAGTTTGGGTAGGGCTTTGGGGAGGCGAATAAAACTCAAAGGCATATGAAGCTCACCTTGGACTGAGCACCGTTCTAAGCAGATTACAAACATTCACTTCCAGCAACCTCTGAAGGAAGGGCCATCATACCCCTACTTTACAGATGGAAGCCCAAGGCAAGGAGGATTGAGTGACTTTTCTAAGGCCACACAACTTGTGAATGGCAGAGCCAGGATTTCAAACCCAGACTGGCTGGCTCCAGAATCCACACTCTACCATTTCAGACAATTCGGACTCTCGTCAAACTATTTAGACATGTTCAGCTGAAGATTCTGGTAGGACAAGTGAGTAGCAATTTGTTAAATAATTTCTTTAGCGTGTAAACCAGTCTGAGTTGGAATTTCTGCTACTGTTGGCGAAAGCATTCTAACACATAGAGACGTGAATGATGATCTGAAATTGTAAAATTCAGGAGAGAGGGATAGGCTGGATGTTCAGTCTGGTGATACCTTTAAGTTCTACTTCTGGCAGTGCATTGTTGGCTCTCCCCTCCTCTCTAGCATACATGCTCAGTCACCAGTCATGTCCGACTCTGCAACCCCATGGACTGTAGCCCACCCGGCTCTTCTGTCCATGGGATTTTCCCAGGCAAGAATATTGGAGTGGGTTGCCGTGCCCTCCACCAGGGGATCTTCCCAACCCAGAGATGGAACACACATCTGCGTCTCCTGCATTACAGGTGGATTCTTTACCACTGAGCCACCAGGTAAGCCCCCTCTGCTTTCTCAGGGGTCTCTAATCCTTATAGGATTTGCATGGACTATAATAATGTTCATGCAAATTATAATGTAATGTCTTCTGGGAGATAAGGACACATAATGGATATTTTTTGTTTTTAAAATTAAATCTGGAAAGAGTGTCTGCCTGCCATGAGGATAATAGTATCCACTCACAGGTTCTGCCTTCATGTTCCTACCTGTACAGATACACATAAGCCCTAAGACCCTCAAAAATGACCTTGTTGCATGTAAGTCAAGTTGGACATGGTGATGGCTGTGAAAACTGGCAAGTCTGAAGGGCTGAAAAAGCAAGTAGAGCAGAAACAGCTCTCTGAGAATCGAAGGCAGGGTGCTCAGGCTGCCTGCCTTGGGCATCTCACATCCCACTTGTCTTGTTGCAAACATTGCACCTCTACCTTGTTTGAGAATGACGAAGCCTGATTAAAACCCTTTAAATGGCTCTTGTTGACAAGATTTGCTAAAGAACATTTTAATGACTAAACAAAATTACGGTGCAATTTCACTTGATTAAAGACAAAACCCAAACCTGTGCAATTTCCAGTGCATGATGTTAAGGCAGAAACTGAAAAACATCTTTAAAGAATTCAGAGCCTGGATTCCACAGGAGAGAAGCATGACAGGGGTGTGGATTTGCTTCTCTTTATCATGGCCTCCTGGGTGGCTTTTGTTTCCTTTGTCCTACTGGCTTTGCGTGTTCACAATTGTCTAGATAGCTTGAAGGTGACCAAGAAAACCAGATTCTATTTACAAGTAGCATGCTATTTTGAGATGCTTTCTGAACTTCACTCAATGCCAGACTTGTGACATGTGTTTGTCACTTTCTCGTTGAAATTCCTTCCATGGTTCCAGTCTGAAACCTCATATTGTTACTAAATCAGGTCTAGCTGTTCTTCACTCAAAAATTAGTACTTGAGTGAGACAGATGTTGGTAAAAAGGAAAATTGCTTTTAATCAGAATGCCAACAATCTGGGGAGATGGCGGATTCAGTGTCACCCCAAAACCATCTCTGAAGATTCTGCTTAGCCAGAAAAGTTTTGTGTGTGTGTGTGTGTGTGTAATAAAGTTTTATTAAAGTATAAAGGAGATAGAGAAAGCTTCTGACATAGGCATCAGAAGGGGGGCAGAAAGAGTACCCGCTAGTGTTAACAATGAGGTTATATAATCCAAAGAATGTCTGGAGGTTGTAAAGACCTCCTCCAACCTACTCCCATAATTTACATTTTAAGATAACACTGTCCTCAGGCAAGATACATCCTTGTAAAGACCAGGTATACTCCCATAATTAACATTTTAAAATAACAGAAGGTTGAATCCAAAGACTGTCCTTAGGCAGGATACATTATTGGTATATAATCCTAAGGAATGTGGAGAAAGAAAAAAAGTTTGTCCTTTTTTCCTCCTTGAGAATTCCAGACCCCTCTCTCCTTGGGGAAAAAGGGAAAAAATCAGTGTTAATCATTGAGATGGAAGGGGTCGGAGTCATCACATTTGTTGACATCTCCCACTGTGTGCAGGCTTGTGGAAAGGCTTGTCGACTTCTGTCATTTTTCTTTAGATGCTATGTTTTATTTTTGACTTTTTATTTTGTATTGGGGTACAGCTTATTAACACTGTTGTGATAGTTTCAAGTGAACAGGAAAGGGACTCAGCCATATGTATCCATATACCTATTCTCTCCCAAACTCCACTTCCCTCCAGGCTGCCACATAACACTCAGCAGAGTTGCCTGTGCTATACTGTAGGTCCTTGTTGGTCACCCACTTTAAATATAGCAGTGTGTACATGTCCATTCCAAACTCCCTAATTATCTGTTCCCCCAAACCTCCCCCTCACTCCACAACCATAAGTTTGTTCTCTAAGTTACTGGGTCTCTTTCTGTTTTATAAGTTCATTTGTATAATTTCTTTTCAGATTCCCCATATAAGAGATGTCATATAATATTTTTCCTTCTCTATCTGACTTTGTTTTCTCAGTGTGACAATCTCTAGGTCCATACATGGTGCAAATGGCATTATTTCATTCTTTTTAGTGGCTGAGTAATATTCCATTGTATATATGTATCACATTTAGATGCTATTTTGTTCACAGTTTGGGACCTTTCTGAAGGGGAAGCTAAGGAAGAGATCTGATCATCTGTTCATTAAATGATTCTCCATTTCTCCTTCTTTTATTTGTGGAAAGAACCAACAGATTAAGCAAGGTATTGTGAGGTTGATATTTCTCCTGGCAATCTTGATCCAGTTTGTGATTCATCCAGCCCAGCATTTCACAAATAAGCAGGGTGACAATACACAGCCTTGACATACTCCTTTCCCAGTTTGGAAGCAGTCCATTGTTTCGTGTCCAGTTCTAACTGTTGCTTCGTGTCCTACATACATATTTCTCAGGAGGCAGGTAATGTGGTCTGGTAATATTCTTAATCTCACTAAGAATATTCCACAGTTTGTTGTGATCCACACGAAGTCTTTAGCATAGTCAACGAAGCAGAAGTAGATTTTTTTGGGGATTCCCTTGCTTTTTCTATGATCCAGCATATATTGGCAATTTGATCTCTGGTTCTTCTGCCTTTTCTAAATCCAGCTTATACAACTGGAAGTTATTGGTTAGCATATTGCAAAAGCCTAACTTGAAGGATTTTGAGCATAATCTTTCTGGCTTGTGGAATGAGTGCAATTGTATGGTAATTTGAACATTCTTTGGCATTGTCTTTCTTTGGGATTGGAATGAAAACTGACATTTTCCAGTCTTGTGGCCACTAAGTTTTCCACGTTTGCTGGCATAATGAGTGCAGCATTTTTATAGCCTCATCTTTTAGGATTTGAAATAGCTCGTCTGGAATTCCATCACTTTCACTAGCTTAGTTCATAGTGATACTTCCTAAGGCCCACTTGATTCCAGGATGTCTGGCTCTAGGTGACTGATCACATCATCAGGGTTATCTGGGCCATTAAGAACTTTTTTGTACATTTCTTCTGTGTATTCTTGCCACCTTTTCTTAATCTCTTCTTTTTCTGTTAGGTCCTTGCTGTTTTTGTTCTTTACTGTGCCTATCTTTGCATGAAATGTTCCCTTGATATCTTCAATTTTCTTTAAGTGATCTCTAGTATTTTCCATTCTATTGTTTTCCTCTTATTTCTTTGCACTGTTCACTAAAGAAGTCTTTCTTATCTCTCCTTGCTATTCTCTGGAACTCTGCTTTCAGTTGGGTATCTCTTTCCCTTTATCCTTTGCCTTTTGCTTCTTTTCTTTTCTCAGCTATTTGTAAGGCCTCCTCAGACAACCACTTTGCCTTTTGCGTTTCTTTTTCCTGGGGATGGTTCTGGTCACCTCCTCCTATACAGTGTTACAAACCCCCACCCAGTTCTTCAGGCACTCTGTTTACCAGATTTAGTTCCTTGAATCTATTTGTCACCTCCACTGTATAACCATAAGGGATTTGATTTAGGTCATATCTGAATGGCCTAGTGGTTTTTCCTACTGTCATCAATTTGAGCCTGAATTTTTCAGCAAAGTGCTGATGATCTGAGCCACAGTCAGCTCCTAGTCTTGTTTTTGATGACTGTATAGAGCTTCTCCCTTTGGCTGCAAAGAATATAATCAATCTTATTTTGGTACTAACCATCTGGTGATGTCAATGTATAGAGTCGTCTCTTGTGTTGTTGAAAGAAAGTGTTTGCTATGACCAGTGCATTCTCTTGGCAAAACTCTGTTAGCCTTTGTACTGCTTCATTTTGTGCTCCAAGGCCAAACTTGACTGTTATTCTATGTATCTCTTGACTTCCTACTTACGCATTCTAGTCCCCTATGATGAAACTATTCAATATTGGAAAAGGCGTACATCAAGGCTGCATATTGTCATTCCTGCTTATTTAACTTATATGCAGAGTACATCATGTTAAATGCCGGGCTGGATGAATCACAAGCTGGAATCAAGATTGCCAGGATAAATATCAGCAACCTTAGATATGCAGATGATAATATTTTAATGGCATAAAGTGAAGAGTTACTAAAGAGCCTCTTCATGAAGGTGAAAAAGAAGGGTGAAAAAGCTGGCTTAAATCTCAACATTCAAAAAATGAAGATCATGGCATCCAGTCCTATCACTTCATGGCAAATAGATGAGGAAAAAGTGGAAACAGTGTCAGATTTCATTTTCTTGGGCTCCAAAATTCCTGTGGATGGTGACTCCAGCCATGAAATTAAAAGACACTTTCTCCTTGGAAAAATAGCTATGAAAAACCTAGACAAAGTGTTAAAAAGCAGACATCATTTTGCCAACAAAGGTCTGTCTAATTAAAGTTATAGTTTAAAAAAATAAAAAAGCTATAGTTTTTCTAGTAGTCATGTATGGATGTGAAAGTTGAACCATAAGGAAGGCTTAGCACCGAAGAATTGATACTTTCAAACTGTGGTGCTAGAGAAGATTCTTGAGAGTTCCTTGGACAGCAAGGAGATCAAACAAGTCAATCCTAAAGGAAATCAGTCCTGAATATTCATTGGAAGGACTGATGCTGAAGCTGAAGCTCCAAAACTTTGGCCACTTGATGAGAAGAACTGACTCATTGGAAAAGACCCAGATGCTAGGAAAGATTGAAGGCAGGAGAAGGGGGCAGCAGAGGATGAGATGGTTGGATGGCCTCACTGACTCGATGGACATGAGTTTGATCAAGCTCCAGGAGACAGTGAAGGTCAGAGAAGCCTGGCGGGCTGCAGTCTGTGGGGTTAGAAAGGGTTGGACAAAACTTAGCAACTGAACAACTCTGAGGTCAAAAGATTTGAAAGGTTTGTTAGGGCCAGAAATGAGTAGAACATGGGGCTGTCTAGTTTAAGGTTAATGACAAGACAACGAGGCCTCCTGCAGAGAGCTTTTTCCTTCCAAAAGCTGCTTATAATATCACCAATAGAACCAGTTGAGAAGATAAAGTGAGTTTATTGCTTATGGCTCTAATGAAGAACACCACCTTGCAAAGTGATAGCAATGTGCCTTCAGGGAAGGGAAAGTCACAATTTAATGGGAACTGGAGGTTTGATTTAAGACGGAATCTTTCAAAGAGGTGGCTTCGTTAGGATTGGTAAGGATCATGATGCAACACTTCAGGGTTGGTGAATATACAAAGGTGTGGATTTTGAGGAAAAGGATTAAAAATCTCTAGAGTCCATGTTTTCTACTGAAGAGCTGATGAATCTTTTTCTCAAGTTCTTGTAATGAATGTCAGATCATTTGCCTGGGCGGGAAACTCCCAGAAACAAAGAAAGTCATGCTAATGAACTCAGAAGAAAAAGCCAAAATCACGTTCATGTAGATAGGAAGTAGTTTTGGTTCCCAGAGTTTCAATCTGTGGGTAGATGATGTCCCTTCTCACTTTCCAAGGTTGAAATTCAGGATACTTAACCTGTTCTCAGGGTCCAATGTGATCCACCCTTTTCTAACCTTTTCAATCTCCATCACATCTGACGCTCAGCTTACACTATGCAGTTCAGCTCTACTGGCCTGCCACTAGTTCCTTGCTCTTCCTCACCTCAGGGCCTTTGCACATATTATATTCTCTGCCTGCAATACCCCTTTGCCTTGGATGTTTGGTCAGCTTCACCTTGTGGGGCTAAAATGTCACCTCTTCAGGGGAGCTCTGTCAATTCTGAGCCCAAGTTATGCTCCTTCTGTCCCCCATTTCCAACTTTTTTGACATTCCTTACAATTTGGAAATTAAAAATACATTTAATACACCTAACCTACCGAACATCATAGCTGAGCCTAGACTACCTGAAATGTATTCAGAACACTTACTACATTAGTTGGGCAAAGTCATCTAACACAAAGGTTATTTTAAAACAAAGTGCTGAATATCTCATATAATTTTTTGAATACTGTTGTTTAGTTGTTAAGTTGCATCTGACCCTTTTGCAACTCTAGGGACTGTAGCCTGCCAGGATCCTCTGTCCATGGGATTCTCCAGGAAAGAATACTGGAGTGGGTTGCCATATCTTCCTCCAGGGGATTTCCCCAACCAGGGATCAAACCTGTGTCTCCTGCATTGGCAGATGGGTTCTTTACCCTCTGAGCCACCTGGAAAGTCCACTGAACACTGTTCAAAAGCAATATACCAGAATCTCTCTCTGGGTGCAGAATGGTTTTAGGTATGGATTGTTCACCCTTGGGATCTTGCAACTGACAGGAGCATATCCACAACTCATCTTCATAAGAGAGGATTGCATCATATATTGGTGGCCTGGGAAAAGATTAGAGTTAAAAATTTGAAGTAGTTTTTACTGAAGGTGAACCATCACTTTTACACCATTACAATACTGAAAAGTTCTAAGTTGAAGCATCACAACTTGGGGACCATCTGTACAGAGCAGGAGTTGATGAGGTCAGGAGTACAGGAGGCGGATTAGAGGGGTACCAAGGCCAAGACAGGGCTTCCCAGGTGGCTCAGTGGTAAAGAATCCACCTGGCAGTGTAGGAGATGCCAGAGACTTCGGCTCTATCCCTGGGTCAGGAAGATCCCCTGGAGAAGGAAATGGCAACCCACTCTACTATGCTTGCCTGGAAAATTCCACGGACAGAAGAGCCTGGCAGGCTGCAGTCCATGGGGTCACAAAGAGACACGGCTGAGTGAACGTGAGCATGAGAGGCAGAGAGAGAGAGAATAGGCACAGAGAGACCAAAAATCAGGATTTAAAGTGAGATTCCTTGATTTTTAAAGATAACCTAGTAATTTAAAGAAATATTAATAAATACTGCACAACCAAAAGCAGTGGTTCACTACTGGCAGTGATTTTGCCTCCCAGGGGGATGATGGCAATGTCTCGAGACATTTGCACTTTCACATCTGGGGAGAGGAGTATTAGGGGCATCTAGTAGATAGAAACCAAGGATGTGGCTAAAATCCTTCAGTGTGTGGGACAGCCCCCTAAAGAGAGCATCATCCAGTCCCCAATGCCAGTGATGCCCAATTTGGGAAACCCTGAACCAAGGAAAAGGAGACTTATGTCCACGGATGGGGTCTGTTGACGTGGTCAGCAAATTTCTAAAAAGGAACAGGTGAGCCAGAAGCTCAAGGATGACCCTCTTCCCTTCAGGTCTTTCCATATGCCTTCCTGTTTCCTTTATGCTTCAGCAGAGGTGATTTTCCACCACTTGGTTAACACTCCTCATTAAGTAATTACCACCCACAGGCCCTCATTTTCACGTCTGTAATCACCCCAAGTACAAAAGATGCCCTTTTCACCAGAGGCAGATGGAGATCAGTCATTACAAGGCTATTAGACTAAACTCAGGTGTCTTCCTTAACTCATCTCCATGGGCCGTATACTTCAGCTTGGTAGGCACTGAAGCTGTCTCTTCAGCCCTTCAGTCCAATGACTTCCCAGCCTGGTTCTCTAATTACTGCTGGTAGAGCACAATTTCCAATTCTAACCCTTAATGTTTCCACTGATATTTTTTAGGCAGCAGCAAAATCCACTCTTTTGCATGCTGTATTCATAGCTGATTATATGAATCGCATTGCAATAAAATGAGAGGCAAGATAAATAATTTTGGATAGACCTTTGTTGTTAGGCAAGAGTATGTTTAGAGCAACTGCTTTTGGTTAGATAAATCAGACGTTGCAAACTCAAAGATGCCCAGGCAGGTCATGAGAAGGCAGGAAGCAAGTCATGAAAACAGAGACTGGTGGAACCAGAGGGGGTCACCCAGGTTAGAAGGAACACTTGTCCCTCATGTCCAGCCGATGCTGCAGAATGGCAGTTGGGTCCAGTGTGGCAAGATCTTTTGATGCTTCAACAGAACTAGAAATCAGAGTTTTTCTTTTTTTTTTGAAATCAGAGTTTTTAAATGACTTTGTCTTAAGAGACTCTGTAGGATTTCTCTGAAACCATGTTGCCTAGATGTGGCTTGTGAGTTATCAGACGGTGATTGCTACTGAGATTCTTAGGAGCCATTTGCTTTCTGCATATAAGAGCAAATCAGAAAGTTATAAACGGGCCAGGTTAAGAAGGAGGGGCTGGTGGATTCTAGACTTGGAGGAAGAAATAGTTTTCCTACCCCTAAAGCAAAGCCTCATCAACCTCATCAGCATCATAATGGTCACTTGTGTGCTGGGCGTCCTACTAAGATAGGACCTTATCAGGGTGACCTCATTTATTTTTTAGCCCTTAATTTTATATTGAAGTATAGGCAGTTAACAATGTCGTGATGGTCTCAGGTAGGCAACAAAGGGACTCAGGCATACATGTACATGCGTCCATTCTCCCCCAAACTCACCTCATATCCAGGCTGCCGTATAACATCGAGAAGAGTTGCATGTGTATGTAGTAGGTCCCTGTTGGTTATCCACTTTAAATATAGCAGTATGTACATGTCAATCCTCTCATTTGTTTTACTGCAGCCTAGGAAATATTACCTCCGATTTGAAGGTGAGAAGCCCAGGTCTCAAGAGAAGTAACTGCTCATGATCACGCGATAATAATGACTGCTCACGTGACAGTATTTGAGCCTGGGTCTATGTGAGCTTTTTATTCATTACTGTCTATTCGACCATAGATGTTTGGAATTGAGAATGAGGGTTTTTTAACTTCAGAAGGCATTTTTGTAGTTTTTGACCATATCCACTACAGTCTATGGGGTCACAAAGAGTCAGACAAGACTGAGCGACTTTCACGTCCGTTCATTTCTGCAGGTAGAATGGAACAAAGTTAACTGGATGATCAAGTGAGAATTCTAGGTTCCTGAAACACAAGATGACAACAAAGACAATGTTGACCAATTCCTCATTTTCCTGTGGTGGTGTGTTACTCGTTCAGTCGTGTCCAACTCTTGCGACCCCATGACTGCAGCCTACCGGCTCCTCTGTTCATGGACTTCTCCAGGTAAGAATACTGGGGTGGGTAGCCATTCCCTTCTCGAGGGGATTGTCCTAACCCAGGGTCTCCTGCACTGTAGGCAGATTTTTATCAATCTGAGCCACCAGGGAAACCTTATCATTTTCCTGAGCAGCACTCTATATATGCCTGAAGGCAATTGGTGTATAAATACCTCAGTTCCCTCACCATTTTTAGGTACCTGTTTCTACACCATCACCCAGGCGTCCCTAGCAGGACTGGGCTTTGGGTGTCAGTAGGACTAACTTGTTTTTTGTGATGGCTTATTTCCCTTTCCAATCTCACTATTTCCTTGCTTTTATCTCTCAAACCAGCTATGCATATATGAATCTTTGTCTTGAGATCTGCTTCTGGGAGCACCCAAACTAAGACTCAGGAGCACCTCAAGTTCCTTTGTTTTTGCAAAACTCAGATTATATTTCCTTCTGTTGGAACTAGGCATGTCACCAAGCATTAGCTATTTGTATTTATTATATGAAGTCTTATGTGATCATAGGCTGGAAGATAACAGAATTTAGCATTAGTTTTAACTCAAACTTACTAGTAAAACAATCAAAAAAAATGGGAGGGGAGGGAAGATATAAATCAAAAGGATTTGGCCACAAAGAAGATTTTTGATTGCTGTGATCTCTGCCATGTTCCCATGGTTTTAAATGTGATTGATTGTCTACAGTGCATCATTTCCAGTGATAAGAGGCCCTTTTCTTTATTTTTCTGTTTAATTTTCTTTCTAATGACTTTAAAGGAAGAACTCTTTGGCACTGAAAATTACTTTGGATTGTAACAAGAAAGATGCAGAACTTTTTTTCTATTTCTTTTAATGGTCATTCAGGGACACAGTGTAATTGAATTAAGACACTTCCAGGAGGTGAATTATAGGATAATAATTCAGGCCTTTCCATTTAATAGGAGCTGGCCTGTGGCCTTGAGTCCACTAGATCTGAAGGGGTGAATTACTGCTCCATAACTCACAAGGTCCCATTTAAAGAGACCCTGGTTAAAGAGAATTAACATCAAGAATCAAATCTGGCAAAGGCAACACAAGATCTAAGAGTAAGGAATGTGAGGAACATAGAAATGAATTTGCAAACTTGGCTTCTCACTTCAAAGAAGTCAGACATCAGAGAATAACATCAGGCCCTTGATAAAAATGAATGGCCTCTCAGCCCAGCAGAGTTCTGGATATTTTTTGCCAAAGCCCTGACACACACGTGTGAAAGTTTTGAGCACCCCGACTTTTCAGAACTGATAAAGTAACTAGCTTTATAATGGGCTTCCCAGGAGGCACTAGTGGTAAAGAATCTGCCTGCCAGTGCAGGAGACATAGGAGATGTGGATTTGATCTCTGGGTGAAGGACCCCTGGAGTAGGAAATGGCAACCCACTCTAGTATGCTAGCCTGGTAAATTCCATGGACAGAGTAGCCTGGCAGGCTCCATGGGGTCTCAAAGAGTCAGACCTGACTGAGTGACTAAGCACACACATTCAGTCTACAGGAGCATGAAGAGAAAGCAACTAACTGAGCTTTAAACCTAGCTAGGGCACAGGCCAGGTGTCCAGCAGGTATGTGCATCCTGAAGGCAGAATGGACAGCTACCTCCTAGGGTACCCGAGGCATCTCTTCCGGGAGTCACCATAAGCTCTCACTGATGCCTGAGATTTCTTCATTCACAATTCATTTGGGCTCAACATTTATACCTCTCTGTTTTCTCTTTTTTAAAAGCACTTGGCATTGTTCATAAATAAATGTGTGGCACTTAACTCACAGACAGATGTGAGCTCATATCTAAACTTCACAACTTACAGTCTGTCAAATCTTGGGGAAACTGCTTGCCCTCTCTCTCTTTCAAGCTTCTCATCTGTAAAATGAGGCTTGTAACAATACCACCTTCTTAGGGCTGTCAGGAAGATTAGATAAAAGAACGAACATAATAATGCTTAGCAAAATGTCTGACATAGACATTCTGATAAAGAATAAACATTATTGAAAAATATCCTTCAGAGAGCAATGTGCATGCCAAGAATCACTTAACTAACTGTGTTCTCCGTTTAAAGTCTAGAATGTGAATATTGTTTCATATAAGAAAAAAAAAGGATCACTAATTCAGTAAAGCTCATAAATATTTTTTTCTGATATGATACTAATTGGAAGTTAGCCACCTCTAAGGTAAATCTAAGTTTTGGAAATTTCTAGAAACCTGGAGAAAAACCATCTCAACTCCAAGATTTCCATCCAGTTTAGGAGGTCAGTACCAGATGACAGAACCTGCGCCATCTTCACTCCCTCCAAGACCTCTTGCCTATCATTGGCCAACCGTCTGCTATCTGTCCCAAACTTTTACCTACAGATAAGAAGAAAAAGCTTATAATTCACTACAGTTCATTAAAATGAAAATAAAAATTTATTTTGCATCAAAATGAAAAATGACTCATTTATTATTAGCATATAAATAGCATTTTTAAATGTCACTCTGCCTCAAAATCACTTACATTTTCAGTGATCATAGCACACAAAATTAATTTTTGATAGCCTTTTGTGATTTGGCTGAAAATTCTTATTTCTTTTTGTGCTTTAAACAGCAAACTGTATCCACTGCTATTCATAGCAAATTTTAGATAATGAAGCAATTAAAAATACATGGATTTAAGATCTTATCTCATTTTTCCTTTGGCCTATTTCTGCTTCATTATTCATGAAGGGATATGTTTAATTCAGAGTTAGTAATTGCAGATATATCTGGTATAAATTGTGCCTCATATTCTTTACCCATTTCAATTTATTTTAGCAAATAGATCTCTATTTGAAAAAAAGTAGTTGAGAGCAGGGAGAGTGTGATAAAAAGCAGAAAGCTATACATGTATGTGTGTGTGTGTTGATTGGCATGTCCAAACAAGATTTCAGAAATGTTAATAATCACATTACCTGAGGATTTACCAAGAGCCAAGAACTGTGCTGAACAATTACGTATGGCATTTCATTCAGTCCTAAGAGTAATCTTATCAGGGAGGTACCCTTAGTGCTTCCATTTCTTAGATATGGAAACTGAGGCTCAGAGAGGCTATAGAACTGAGTAGGAGGTCATTAAAAATGACAGAGAAGCAAGATTAGGACCTAGTTTATCTGCCTCTACAGCTGGTGTGTCCAACCATCCATCACACAGTTTCCTGTGTCCTGGGGCTGCACAGTTCTGAACCACAGATAATTTGTTAGAAGCTTGAAATCATCTTGCTGCTCCATGTAGGAGCATCCTTACTCCATAAAGTTGCTGGTCTGAGGAGCTTGTCACTTATTTTGTTTTCATGAACCCTAAATATATTTCAGCAATTTATCCTAGGGAAGTAATAGAAATGGTACGTGTAGTTCTTGCAATGTAACTTGTTCCAGGGTTTTATGTACTAATAAAAAAAAGAAGAAAGAAAGAAAAGAAATGAAAAAAAGAGAGCAGAGGAGAAAATGAAACAAAATAAGAAAATAGTCTTAAAATGTTCAATTACAGTTTAAATAAACTCCAATGCATTTACTCAGTATTTTTTATTATTACTCTGGAGCCATTGACAATGATGATGAAAGTTTTAGGTTACTTAAATCCAAAAATGTTCATGGTATAAAAATAAAAGGTTTATAAAATAATATGTATAATGCACTCCTTTTTAATGAAAACATTACATATATAAATGTGTGTGGGCGTAAGAGGAGAGAATCTAGACAGTACTGTCCAGTAGAAATATAATGTGTCACAGATGTAATTAAAAATTTTCTAATAGGCATATTAAAAACTAAAGCAAAAGGGTAGCATTAATTTTAATAATACTTTATTTATCCCCCAATACTCAAAATATTATTATTTCATTCTGTAACCAATCTAAAATTATTAATGTGATATTTTACATTTTTTTTGTTAAGTGTTGTAATCAGCTATGCCTCTCATACTTACGTGCGTGTGTGCTGAGTCGCTTCACTTGTGTCCAGCCCTTTGCGACCCTATGGACTGTAGCCCACCAGACTCCTCTGTCCATGGGAGTCTCCGGGCAAGAGTACAGAAGTGGGTTGCCATGCCCTCCTCCAGGGGATCTTCTTGACCCAGGGATCAAACCTGCGTCTCCTGTGTCTCCTGAATTGCAGGCAGATTCTTTATGCACTGAGTCACTTGGGAAGCCCAAAGGAAAACTCACGTTGGCCAGGAATTGAATCCGAGTCAATTGCTTGGAAGGCAGCTATCCTCACCACCATACCACTAACGCAAAAAGTGAAAGCTGTGTCATTCAGTTGTGTCCAACTCTTTGTGACCCCATGGACTGTAGCCTGCTAGGCTTCTCTGTCTAGGCATAATGCTGGAGTGGGTTGCTATTCTCTTCTCCAGGGGAACCTTCCCAACCCAGGGATCGAATCCAGGTGTCCTGCATGGCAGGCAGATTCTTTAACATCTGAGCCACCAGCAAAACCCAATTGTAATGTGCTTCCTGGCTGTAGCCTTTCTTGCTGATTCAGGTCCCTCACGCATTCACACCACATCGTCTGCTCTAACTGCTGAGTCACAGCATCCTGGTCCCTCCCTCCACAGGACTGATCTCAGTTCCTTCTCAATCCACTGCGGATTCTTGCCCGAATCCTGAGTTCTCTGCTGTAATGTGGCCCATGCCTTGCCTTCTCTGTAACGGCAAAATATCATCCTAAGTACTTAATTACTTTGTAAAGTGGCCAATGTTGCCATTGCTTCTGGAAAGAAAACTTGAATTAAATGGAAAGTGTCTTCAAGGATTTTTTTTTTTTTTACTCTAACACATTGCATTGATCCCTGCTATGTATTCCTCCATTCCAGACTCTAGGGATACATGAGAGAACAATTAGGCAAGAACATCACCAACTTTATGGAGCTTGAGTTTCCAGCATGAGAGACAGTAAAAAAAAAAAAAAAAAAACATGCAAGCAAGTAATTATGCAATATGGCAGGTATTGTTGAGAGCTATGGAGGCAAATAAAGGAGGAAAGGGGAGACTGAGGTGTCGTTATGTTGGATGATTGGGAAGTTGCGTTTGACAAGGTAACACTAAGCAGTGACTTGACAGAAGTGACTGAGGGATTCATGAAGCTATGGGAGAGAAAACCATCCAGCAAGTGCAAAGGCCCTGAGGTAGGAGCAAACTTGGCCTGACTGAGGAAACACGAGCAGCCACAGTGGCTGGCATTGAAGCTTATTTTGCCAGGTTCGAGGTATGAAGTAGAGGTTGAGAGCCAGAAGTCCAATATACTTGAGCTATTTAACATACAATTTTAAGATGTTGGTGTTACGGTGCTAGAAACCCTCTTAATCACCCCAAAATGAGGGCAAGGACAAATAAATTGGATAGCTTGAGAAACATCAGCAAAAGAGGCTGTTACTCTCTGGGTCCATGCTGTACAGACAGAACAGCCTTGACAGAGAAAATGTGAACCATGGGAGAGAAGGAGAGGAGCAAGGACTTGGAGGCACAAGTAATCAAGAGGAACATAGACGCTGGAGAATTCACAAAAGTCTTGGGAGAATGTTAGGCTCACAGGACTTGGGATTGGAGCTCAGGTCAAATATATTCAAAACTCAAGGAAGGGGTCATGACCCTGTTTACATCTTGGTTGAATATATTTAGGACACAAAATACTTGGAGAATCATATAATCTTAATTTGGTTTGTTCTTAGGGATACACCCAATGATTTAAACCTGATTTTCAAATTGTTTTAAAAATTTTATTTATTTATGACTGCTCTGGGTCTTTATTGCTGTGCATGGACTTTCTCTAGTTGCGGTGAGTGGGGGATACTCTCTTGTTAGGGTGCACAGGCTTCTCATTGGGGTGGTCTCTCTTGTTGCAGAGCATGGGCTCTAGGTACATGGACTACGGTAGTTGTGGCGTGAGAGTTTAGTTGCCCCTAAGCATGTGAAACCTTCCAGATCCAGGGGTCAAACCCATGTCCCCTACACTGGCAGGCAGCATCTTAACCACTGAGCCACCAGGGAAGTCCTCAACAAAATTTTTAACATCTACATTTAATACTAAATAGATTAACAGGTGAAACACAAAAGGATTTCTCACGAGTGGGCTTTTTCAAAGAGTATGTTTCCTTGGCACACAGAAAATGTTATGTGGGGTGGAAAAAAGTCCCATTTATGAAAATCTTATTTATGCCACAGTGATGCAGAATGAAGGGCTGTTGGCACTGCCATCCTGGCATGCAAATGACCATTTCTAGTAATTCTTTAGAGTGCATGTTTCCAGGCTGCAGAGAGCATTGTGTCCAAAAAATAGGTAGGATTCACTCTGCATGCCAACTGTTACCCTGCCAGAAAGCCATGCCATCTGGATGTCATCCTAATATACTCCCTCCTTCACCCAGAGTAAATCTCTGTCATGATGAGTAAGCACTATATCATAATCTCTGGGCTCCAGTCTCATCTGATCACTGACTAGCTTGGGACGGTGGCCATAAATCCTGAGCCTCAGTTTCCCTGAATGGAAAGGGAAAATAATTATTAAAGTGAGGATACATTTGGTTGAGGATCAAGAAAGAGAAGGCTTAGCAGCGAACCTGACCAATGACAAACTCTGAATATGGTTAGTATGAAATAAATGAAAACATCTAGATGATCAACAGAGAGCTACCTGTATTTTGTTCTTTTTTCTTTCCACCCCTTTTGGAGAAAAATGACAAGGACTCACTTTCAAGAAATTACACTATGTTCAATGCCTTCCCATCAAGAGCAGGCAATGTTCCGTATCTGGCCATTGGTAAGTATCAAATGGGCTCGTGTCAGACAAGACATGGCTTTTAATCTCCCTTGATTTGCCATGTCACCTGTCAGCGACCTTGACTGTTGCAGAATTGCAGTTTACTGATAACTGTGTTTACCGCTTTTGAAGTCATGTCTGCCGAAAACCACATCTGGTTCACCGCCACCTCAACAGACACAGGATGATGTAGAAAGGCTAATTCTGCGGTGTACACAATCCGTGTCTGTTTTCCCAGAGGATTCCTGATGGAGTGAACTCATCAGAGGCAGTTCCTTAAAGGCTGGCGATCCCGCGGAGAGGCGAGGACAGGGTGGGACTTGAAATCCTCGGTGAACTACCAGGGGATTGTGACCTCAGACACAGGGATGAGAGAGGGTGCTCTTGCCCCAAGGAGGGTTGCAGTGCTTTTCAGAGTCCTTTCCCTTGGTCTAGCAGCCACCTTTGGTGTAGACCACGTTGAGATATCTCAAATGAAGGAACATTTCCCAGCCTAGTTGTCTCACTTGGAAAACATTAACACGAATACTGATGTTGGGAGAAAGCCTAGTGCCATAAGCGGGAGAGATGTTTTATACTTTATTAGGGGACTTTCCTGGTGGCTCAGACCGTAAAGAATCTGCCTGCAAAGCAGGGCACCGGGGTTCAGTCCCTGGTTCAGGAACATTCCCTGGAGAAGGAAATGGCAACCCACTCCAGTACTTTTGCCTGGGAAATCCTATGGACAAAGGAGCCTGGTGGGCTACAGTCCATATGGTCACAAAGAGTCACACATGTCTGAATGACTAATACTTTCATTCAGGGTATGAAAAGCTATGGTTTTTCCAGTAGTCATGTACAGATGTGAGTAAGTAAGTAAGTAAGTGAAGTCGCTCAGTTGTCCAACTCTTTGTGACCCCGTGGACTGTAGCCTACCAGGCTTCTCCATCCATGGGATTCTCCAGGCAAGAATACAGGAGTGGGTTACCATTTCCTTCTCCAGGGGATCTTCCCAACCTAGGGATCGAACCCGGGTCTCCTGAATTGGAGGCAGACACTTTAACCTCTGAGCCACCAGGGAAGATGAGAGTTGGACCATAAAGAAAGCTTAGCACCAAAGAACTGATGCTTTCAAACCTTGGTGCTGGAGAAGACGCTGGAGAGTCCCTTGGACAGCTAGAAGATCAAACTAGTCAGTCCGAAAGAAAATCAACCCTGAGTACTCATTGGAAGGACTGACACTGAAGCAGAGGTCACCTAATGT
Source organism: Bos grunniens (assembly GCF_055505025.1). Lineage (NCBI taxonomy): Eukaryota > Metazoa > Chordata > Mammalia > Artiodactyla > Bovidae > Bos > Bos grunniens. The sequence continues at coordinate 26,817,460 of NC_141189.1, forward strand.
GAAGAGCCAACTCAATAGAAAAGACCCTGATGCTGGGAAAGATTGAGGGCAGGAGGAGAAGGGGACGACACAGGACAAGATGGTTGGATAGCATTGCCGACTCAATAGACGTGAGTTTGAACACACTCCAGGATATAGTGAAGGACAGAGAAACCTGGCATGCTGCAGTCCATGGGGTCCCAAAGAGTTGGACATGACTTAGCGACCGAACAACAACAAGGGTATGAATGATGGCATCTTTATTTAAAAGCCTAGTAAAAATATCAGCTACTGTTCACTGAATGTCTGCGATATGCCAGATGCTAGTCTTAGGTACTTTTCTTGCCTGGACACAGTTCTGTGAAGTAGCTATATGTGTTTTGATGTCCATTTTAAAGATGTGGAAATTAAAATTCAAAGAGGTATCGTAATTGACTCAACGATGGTCCATCCTTTAGCACTTGAGTTGTTTTGTGTTTTTGATCACTTGCCTGTATCTCACTGATGTCAAGTATATGCCTAGTAGTTTAATTCCTGTCACAGGCTACGCATATGATCACTTCTAGACCATTTTACAAAGTCATTATATCAATCCAAGGAGCAGAGCCCAATCTGAAAGTGAGCCTAGCTGATTTCTGCTCTAATACTTTTAGATACAGTGGTCTAGCCTAAAAAGTGCCAGGTGTAAATAATAGAAACTTTCTTTTATATATATATATTTTTTTATTAAATTCATTTATTTTAATTGGAGGCTAATTACTTTACAATATTGTATTGGTTTTGCCATACATCAACATGAATCCGCCACAGGTGTACACGTGTTACCAATCCTGAACCCTCATCCCACCTCCCTCCCCTTACCATCCCTCTGGGTCATCCCAGTGCACCAGCCCCAAGCATCCTGTATCCTGCATCGAACCTGGACTGGCGATTCATTTCTAATATGATATTATACATGTTTCAATGCCATTCTCCCAAATCATCCCACCCTCTCCCTCTCCCACAGAGTCCAAAAGACTGTTCTATACATCTGTGTCTCTTTTGCTGTCTCCCATACAGGGTTATCGTTACCATCTTTCTAAATTCCATATATATGCATTAGTATACTGTATTGGTGTTTTTCTTTCTGGCTTACTTCACTCTATATAATAGGCTCCAGTTTCATCCACCTCATTAGAACTGATTCAAATGTATTCTTTTTAATGGCTGAGTAATACTCCATTGTGTATATGTACCACAGCTTTCTTATCCATTCGTCTGCTGATGGACATCTAGGTTGCTTCCATGTCCTGGCTATTATAAACAGTGCTGCGATGAACATTGGGGTACACGTGTCTCTTTCAATTCTGGTTTCCTCAGTGTGTATGCCCAGCAGTGGGATTGCTGTGTCATAAGGCAGTTCTATTTCCAGTTTTTTAAGGAATCTCCATACTGTTCTCCATAGTGGCTGTACTAGTTTGCATTCCCACCAACAGTGTAAGAGGGTTCCCTTTTCTCCACATCCTCTCCAGCATTTATTGCTTGTAGACTTTTGGATAGCAGCCATTCTGACTGGCATGAAACGGTACCTCATTGTGGTTTTGATTTGCATTTCTCTGATAATGAGTGATGTTGAGTAACTTTTTATGTGTTTGTTAGCCATCTGTATGTCTTCTTTGGAGAAATGTCTATTTAGTTCTTTGGCCCATTTTTTGATTGGGTCGTTTATTTTTCTGGAATTGAGCTGCAGGGGTTGCTTGTACATTTTTGAGATTAGTTGTTTGTCAGTTGCTTCATTTGCTATTATTTTTGCCCATTCTGAAGGCTGTCTTTTCACCTTGCTTATAGTTTCCTTTGTTATGCAGAAGCTTTTAATTTTAATTAGGTCCCATTTGTTTATTTTTGCTTTTATTTCCAATATTCTGGGAGCTTTCCATGAACCTTTGCTCCTGGCAAGTAGAGAGTTTTATTTTATTTTATTTTATTTTTAAGTAGAGAGGTTTTAGTGTGGTGGTGCTTTGCTTTGTAAACATTTTAATTAACATGTAACCATAACATACAAATAATGTGGATAAGTCTCAAGCGAAGAGCATGTTGAATTTTTTAAAATTTTATTTATTATTTATTGGAGGATAATTGCTTCACAATGTTGTGTTAGTTTCTCCTATATAACGAAGTGAAAAAGCTGTACAGTTCAGCCATTCAGTCGTGTCCGTCTCTTTGCCACCCTATTGACTGCAGCACGCCAGGCTTTCCTGTCCTTCACTATCTCCTGGAGCTTGCTCAAACTCGTGAGTCAGCTATATGTATATGTGTATCTACTCCCTCTGGAGCCTCCCTCCCCTACCTTTATCCCACCCTTCTAGGTCATCACAGAGCACCAGGCTGGGCTCCCTGTGTTATATAGCAGCTTCTTCAGTTCAGTTCAGTTCAGTTGCTCAGTCGTGTCCGACTCTTTGTGACCCCATGAATCCCAGCACGCCAGGCCTCCCTGTCCATCACCAACTCCCGGAGTTCACTCAAACTCATGTCCATCGAGTCAGTGATGCCATCCAGCCATCTCATCCTCTGTCGTCCCCTTTTCCTCCTGTCCCCCAATCCCTCCCAGCATCAGAGTCTTTTCCAATGAGTCAACTCTTCTCATGAGGTGGCCGAAGTACTGGAGTTTCAGCTTTAGCATCATTCCTTCCAAAGAAATCCCAGGGCTGATCTCCTTCAGAATGGACTGGTTGGATCTCCTTGCAGTCCAAGGGACTCTCAAGAGTCTTCTCCAACACCACAGTTCAAAAGCAGAGCAGCTTCTTACCAACTGTCTATTTTACACATGATAGTGTAATGAACGGACTTGTGGTTCATTGAATTTTTGCAAAGTGATGACGCCTATGAGACGACCTCCTGAACAAGGTACAGGATATACTAACCATCCTGTCAGCTTACCTCCAACTTTATTCTTGTTCAATATGGTCTTTATTGCCCCTTTGCATTTCCATATACACTTTGGAGTCATTGTCCACAACAAAAACTCCAGCTGGAATTTTGAATGAGATTGTATTAAATTGAAACATTAATTGAAAATTTTTTAGATTGGTGTTTTTTCTATCCTTAATACTCAGAAGAATTCACTGGTAAAGTTATTTGAGCCAGGAGTTGGGCTGTGTGTGTGGGGTGGGGGGCAGGAGAGATGGATTGTAATTGCAAATGCAATTTATTTATTAGCTGTGGAAGTATTCAGATTTTCTGATGTTTCTTATGTCCATTTTGCTAAACTCTTTTTAAAGAAAAATTCCCATTTCATCTAAATTTTCAAATCTGTTGGCTTATTACCTTTCTATAGTATATGAAGGGATTATTTTGTGTGATAGAAATGTTATATGTCTTGATTATGACATGTCAAATATTTACTTGGGGTTATATGCTTGTCAAGATTTATTTAACTGTACACCTAAGGTGAATACATTTTATTATTTCACTTACAATTTTGGAAAAATTTAAAAGTCCATTAAAGTCCATTAAAATTGTTGGTGGTAAAACAAGATACACTACAGGAAAACATGTACATTGATACAACTACTTGAGAAAACAATTTGGAAATATTTTTAAAAATTGACAATGTAGGGACTTCTCTGGCATTCTAGTGGTTAAGACTCCATGCTCCCAATGCCGGGAGTCAGGGTCAGGGTGTGGGTTCAATCCCTAGTCAGGGAACTAATATGCCATATGACAGGCAGCCAAAAAAATAAATGAATAAAATAAAATTTAAAAATGAAAATGTGTATATGCTCTCACTTAGAAATTTCATATGCTTTAGCGAAATACTCCCATATACATTAGAAGAGATAGTGCAACATTTATTGCAGCTCTGTAAGACAAAAAGTGAAAAAAATGTTATTATCACTCAGAAGGTAACTGGTGGTGAATATGCATAGTAGACTAGTATATCACTCTTAAATATAGTGATTTATAACTACATGGTTCAACCTAGATACATACCTTAAAGAAATGAGTGGGGAAAAAAAAGTTACAAAGGAACACGATAGTTAATGCCATTTATGTACATTTTAAAGACTGCTGTTCTTCCACTTTTTTCCCCACTGTGATAAAAACCTGAGCTGGGGACAGGGAAATCCAGAATAAAGATTTCCTTACAGGGAGGTGAGCCCATGCCTCACTGTGTTCCATGGAATGTGAGCACTGTTATTCGGCAGCTTCCAGGAAACTTCCTGAAGTGTAGCTGCAAAGAGCCTTTAAACTTTTCTCCTCTCCAGTCTCTTCCTCTTCTACCCCTTGGCTGTCTGTGTTGCCTTCCTACCACTGTTATAATGAAGCAACCTAACCTAAGTAACTCTAAATGCTGCTAAGCCACTTCAGTCGTGTCCAACTCTGCGTGACCCCATAGACAGCAGCCCAACAGGCTCCGCCGTCCCTGGGATTCTCCAGGCAAGAACACTGGAGTGGGTTGCCGTTTCCTTCTCCAATGCACGAAAGTGAAAAGTGAAAGTGAAGTCGCTCAGTCGTGTCCGACTCTTAGCGACCCCACGGACTGCATCCCACCAGGCTCCTCCATCCATGGAATTTTCCAGGCAAGAGTACTGGAGTGGGGTGCCATTGCATGACAGAGGCCTATTCTCTCCTGACTCTGGAGACCGGCATTACTACCAGCGTGTCTGTGCTCTCTTAGTGGTTCTAGGGGAGAATCTGTTCTGTGTCTTCTTCCAGCATCTAGTGTTGCTGGAAATCCCTGGCATCCCTTGGCCTGCAGACACATCATTCCAATATCTGCCTCTGTCTTCACATGTGTATTTGTGTCTGAGTCTCCCCTTTTTCTTCAACAGGGACACTAGTCAGATTAGGGCCCATACTAATTCAGTATGAACCTCATCTTGACTTGATTGCATTTGCAAAACTCCATTTCCAAATAATCTCACATTTGCAGATACTGAGGCTTAGGACCTCACCATATCTTCTGGAGGACACAATTCAAACCATGGCACCTCCTCTTCTTCCTTCTCATTAGAATGTGGATATGATGGCAGGGGCTTGAACACCCGTCTTGGACCAAGAAGTAAGTTTTAGAATTGAATTCGTGCATGGAGGCGCTATAAGATTAAAAAAAAAAAAAAAACAACTGAGTTCTTGAAATCTAAAGAAGCCACATCAGATCTCTTGCACTTTTACATGCAAGAGAAATAAATATTTATCTCTTAAAACTGCTCTTTCATTTACCTGGGGAGTTTCTTTTATTTGTAGCCGAAGCTAATCTTATACACATTCATAGGATAATTTATTGGAACAAAAGTGGAAACATACGAAGCACATGAACACAGACAAGCAAGAGGAATGGGGAATGCTGATCAGAGGGAACCTTGTCTTCCTTCATATGTCTTATTTCTTTTATTAAAAGATGATAAAGCAAATATAGCAAAAGTTTAATAGTTATAATAGAAGGTGGGCACTTTGTCACAAGTCAGGATGATGCTCATCTTTGAATTCTGAGGTTTTTAAATGTATCCCTCCCTCAAATCCCCTCAGAATTTGAAAGGAATCTCTCAAATTCCTTGTCCTCCTGTTGCTTGGGCTAACCTGGAATTCCCTGAACACACTGGCTGTGCTCTAGCCTCTTTGAAAGAGTGCTTCCCCTCACTGAAAACATGCTTCTCACCTTCCTTGCCTGGTTAACTCCTTCTGGGCATCTGTGGAACCTTTTAGAAAGCCAACAAAAATTATATTTCTATATATCAGATTTCAAAAGAAAAGCCCAGTGGTGACACATTTTTCATAATTGGAAGAGTCTTTTTTTTTTGGGCTGTACCACGTGACTTGTGGAGTTTTAGTTCCCCAACCAGGGATCGAACCAGAGCCCTCAGCAGTGAGAGCTTGGAGTCCTAACCATCGGACCGCCAGGGAATTCCTTCATTTTTATAATTTCTTAAACTATGAAAGTGATCCTTGCCCATTGTTTAAAAAAAAAAATCCTGAGACCAGTATGACTAAAGTACACAAAAGTAAAAAATTGAAACCTGACCTTCATCCATCTCTATGGTATCCCAGAGGCAAATCACCTGAGTCAAGATTTAAACGCTTTAAAACCATGTATACCTGTGGCGGATTCATTTTGATATATGGAAAAACCAGTACAATATTGTAAAGTTAAAAAATAAAAAAAATAAAAATAAATAAATAAAAAAATAAAACCAAGCTAGTAAGCGTTGCTGCTAAGTCGCTTCAGTCGTGTCCGACTCTGTGCGACCCCATAGACGGCAGCCCACCAGGCTCCCCCGTCCCTGGGATTCTCCAGGCAAGAACACTGGAGTGGGTTGCCATTTCCTTCTCCAATGCATGAATGTGAAAAGTGAAAGTGAAGTCGCTCAGTCGTGTCCGACTCCTAGCGACCCCATGGACTGCAGCCCACCAGGCCCCTCCATCCCTGGGATTTTCCAGGCAAGAGTACTGGAGTGGGTTGCCATTGCCTTCTCCGTATTAAGCATTAGGATAAACAATTTGAGACTATTTTAAGAATCTTATGGTAAGGAAGGAATTTCTTATGTGGAACAGAAGATGGAAACTTTAAATAACCAGACTAATTTTTCTGTGAGGAAAATAGCTTAAAAACATCTTACATGAATGAAAACCTGGAAAGATATTCGTAACATAATAGACCAGAATGTCAATGTCCTTAATATATAAAGAGATTTTTCAAATTAATGTGAAAGGAAAACACAAATAGGCAGTTTTGAAAGGCCAAAGTCAGTATAACTGATACATGAAGTTAAATAATAATACCTGCTGATGGAGAGAATGTGAGAGAAATTGGCACATTCATGCAGTTCTGGTGATATTAAAAATTAACAAAATCTTCTGAGAGAAACTCTGGCTGCATGTATCCAAAGCCTTCAAAAGATACGTGGTTTTGACTCAATAATTTCATGGTGAGGAATTCATTCTGAGAAAATAAAGGAAGATATGTGCAAAAAATTAGCTGCAAACACATTCATCACAAAAGTTGCTTATAGTAGCAGAGAAAATTGTAAATAACCTAAGTGTCCAAATTTAGAGTCTTCATTAAACAAATTATGTTACAATCACTTAATAGGATAATATGAAATTATTAAAATGAATTCAGGTTTTAGGAAGATGTTCAAAATATATTAAGTGAAAAATGAGCTAACTTTTAAAAATAGCATCTATTGCATGATCCAGCCTTTTAAAAAGGAGTTTGCATGTACGTATATCACACAGACAAGACTGGATCAGTGTGGGCATGTGTGGTTGTGTGTTTGTTTGAGGGGGTTACTTCAGAGTAGTGGGATTAGACGTGAGGTTTCTTTTCTTTTCACTGACCTATATGTTCACAAGGAAGAAAAGTTAAAGCAGGTCTCAGCTGAAGCGTCCTGTCCTTAGGAAGTTCCCCTGCCCCCAGTCTTTGTAAGTCCCTGTCTGCCCCTTGCCTGCTGTCATGCTTTCTCATCTCACCAGATGAGTGGGCTGAACTGAGACCAGGATGTAGTCTGCGGTTCCACCCTAGGCTCTAATTTCCTTGAGGGAAAAAGGCATCTCCATCATTGTAAACTCAACTTTTAGTTCTAAAACTGTTTAGTGAGTGGTGAATTAAGAATATCCTCTAATTTTGTCTTCTAAGTAACTTCCATATGCCAGGTTTTCACTGCTTCATTAATAGTTTCTAAAATTGAAAATAGCAAAATTAAAATTATCTGATTAATTCCTTTACATTTTGATTATAGAGATGGAGAAACTGGTGTCAAGAGCCTTAAAGTGACTTAATAGCATCACATGGCAGGAAAGGGGCAGACCAGGACAGGACCCAGACCCACGCCTTCCTCCTCTCCCTTTCTACCATAGCACCTTACTCAGTATGCCTCTTGATTCTCTTTTGTTGTCTGAAGAAGTCTAACCCACAGGGATTTTCAGAAGAGCATGAATGTCTCTGGGTTGGGCTGGACTGGGGCAATGAGAAAGGAAGAGATTTGGGTGGCAATGAGAAACAAGGTTCAAACTACATTTTATGATGTCCCATTCTGTCTCTGAGCCCTGAATCCAGTGTGTGTGTGTGTGTGTGTGTGTGTGTGTGTGCATGTGCATTTACTTTGTGGGGAAGAAGATGTAAGAAAACATTGTTTCAGACAGCATGACGAATTCAGCCTCCAAGGCCACCATCCTCCGAAATCAGCCCCAGCCTGTTGATTTCTCTTCTCTTACACGCCTTGATGCTCACCTTCCCAGCTCTAGAATTTCCTGGGTCATCACACCTCTATTTCCACACCACTTCATCTGAATAGCCACCATTGTCAATGAGTGATTCAGGCTCCCGGCTGGGGACCCCGGCGAGTCCATTTCTGGTAAAGAAACTGTCTTCACATAGAATGTCACCTCCACACAGCCTCTGAGCAAAAAGCTGGCAAGGGAGTTGACTCAACCAAGTGGCTGATGCGTAGGGGCTTCCTATATGACACATATTTTCTCATTTCATCATAACAGCTCCAAGGGAGGAGGAGGAGCTGCCATCCCCATTTTATAGATGTGAACACTGAATTTCAGACAGGAGCACTGACAAGCCCAGGGTTATACTGCAGCAAGTAGCTGAAACTGATTTAGAGTTGAGTGTTCTGGTTCCGAGGAAGTGACATTTGGTTCCCCTTTCTGGCAGGTGCCATTCATTGCAAATTTCAGGGTGGCTGACTTTGAAAAATGTGACTCTAGTGTTTCCATGACACTTAAGAATGAGTAACTAGGGTTGACTCTGGCTCTCAGCCTTAGTCCACAAGTTTTGATGAGAAATTTGATAGTCATTCTTAAGGGACTCCTGCCCCCTCTTGGGGTTATACAAGTATCTTGGGACTTGTGAGGTGTTGGAAAAGTGAAATAAGGCTTGGTTTTGAGTTTCCTGGGGATGTAATTGTCAGTGGTGCTTCTTCAGCTGTGCCACGATGCCTTGGAGAGCTAGCCCTGGGTCATTTGTTCTTAGTGATGCAGAGATGCTCCTGAGAACATGTGTCTGTGGACCACAGACTCAGCCACATATATTCACTCTACAGTCTTGAGTCATTCATTACATTCATGAGCAGTCACCACCAGGCCTTCCATCCCTTATAGAATCCCCATTCCTAGTCTCACGCTTAGGCCATCCCAGCAGTGGTTCACTCCTGCTCTGTTCAAATTCTACAGCCATTCTCTGGTGCTGAGCGAGGGTGCCCAGGCCTCTAGGACCCAAAAGCCATGCTTTCTCTTTTAAGAGGCAGATACAATTTTTATCATCCTCTCTTAAGTTTTATTATTTTATGTTGAGGCATGACATACATACAGTATACAGCTCAGTGGATTTATGCACGTGTGTATGCCTTCTGTAAACACCATCTGGATCTGGTTGTAGAACATTTTCATCATCTCAGTAAAATCCCTCATGACCTTTTCCAGCCAGTGCCCCCACCTTGGATGTAACCACCATCTGACCTTAATCATTATAGATTAGATTTCCTTGTTTTTGCTATTCATAAATTGGATCATTCAGTAGATACTTTTGTACCTAACTTCTTTTGGTCAACTTAATGTTTTTGAAAATCATCCATGTTATTATGTTTTTCTGTATTCATACTTTGTAATTGATGATTAGTGTTATATGAACATGGGCTTCCCAGGTGGCATGGTGGTAAAGAATCCTCCTGCCAATGCAGGAGACACAAGAGACTTGGGTTCGATCCCTCGGTCATGAAGATCCCCTACAGTAGGAAATGACAACCTACTCCAGTATCCTTACCTGGAGAATCTCATGGACAGAGGAGCCTGGTGGGCTATAGTCCATGGGGTTGCAAAGAGTCTGACATGACTGAGTACTGCATAAATGCACATTATACGAATATACCTCAATTACTGATTTCCTTCTCAAAGACCCTTGCTTTTTTCCAGTTTGGAACTACTATGAATTAAACTTCTATGAACATTCTTGTGCAAATTATTTTGTGGACATATGTACTAATTTATATTGAGTATAATTCCAGAATTTAAACTGCAAGGTCATTGGGTAGAAGTGTATTTAATTTTGTTAGAAACAGCCAAATTGTTTTCCAGAGTAACTGAAGTATTCTACATTCCCACCAGCAACATGTGAGGGTTCTGGCTGTTCCCCATCTCTGCCAACATTTCTATCATTCTTTTTTATTCTCTTCTAGCCTACAGGAAAACAGGACAGTTCATTTCTCCACCAGAGTTTTCTGCCACATTATAGTGACTGCTCCTACTGGTGACATATACCCCAAATGTTACAGTAACACATTTCATTTCTACTTGGGATTTCTCTAAATTGTCATCTATCATCCCTTGTACCCAATCCCAAACATTACTTACTTTAGGACTGCTTGGAGAAGTGGAAAGGAATACAAATCAAATAGCTATCTCACCAAAATTCGAAGTAAAATGCATAGTTGAAAAGTAGCTACAAAAAGGGGTTAATTTGGGGACAGTCTGATATAATGGAAAATCCCAGGATTCTGGACTCAGATGGTCCTGTCCTTTACTAACTGTATGGTCTTAGACAAATCAGTTAATATAATTGACTTGTATATTCATTGACTGTAAACTGCAGATAGTAAAAATTAAATTCATAAAAGAAGTAAAAGGGCATGTCACAGAATAGGTACTTTCTCTTGAATACATTTCACATTTTAGTTTGTATCAGGATGAGCTGAGTTGTGCTGTGGTAACAAGCAACCCCCAAACTCAGCAGCTCAGCACAGCAGAAGTTTAATTCTCACTCACACTCTAGGCCTAACACTGGCTGATGAGTTCTGTCATCAGTCACTCAGGAAACTACACAGTGAAGGTGCTACCTGGACACTGGGTTTTACAAATGATAGCATTGAGTGCTCATTAGGGTAAATTCAAGTTTTGAGTCATTTAATCAACCAATGTGTACTGAAGAAATTCTGTAATGACCCTTGCAAACACAGAAGCAGAAGATGCTATGCTTGATTCCAGGAGCTCACAGTATAACAACAGTAACATTAATAGTAACAGTAGTCACAACAGCCAAGAGTTATTAAGCCTGACACTGTATTAGGAGCTTATTTTATGCAGCAGGTATTTTCCTAGTAACAAAACTCAGATTGGTAAAAGTGGAACTTTATTTTCCTCCAACTGAATTTAGTTTCACTCTCAAGCACTCATTTCCACTATGCACTGGAAAATTGAATTAGAGGAAATGAAATCCCTTGTGGCTTATAAGTCAGTCTGTTTTGGATACTACTCAGTTGACCCAAGTTTCTCTCTCAAATTCCCTTCTGTCCTTCTCACCGGGAATGCTTGTAGATCCTGGTGTGAAGTGAAGACTTGGTTTTGGGGTGTGCGGAATCATGGGGAGAAGTATCAACCTTTGCTCTCTCCACCTCATGCCCTTTGCTTGTACTGCTGCTGACCATGGTTCGACGTTATCCTCTAGTGTTGACGTCAAAGCTTCCACAACCCACAACCGCCAACCGTAAGGATGTTGTTTGGTCTCTGGGTTCTCGCAGCCATTTCTGTGCCTTTCTCAGGAGATTGAGAGCTCTCAACTGCTTTCCCCACACCACACCGATGTGGTCAGGGTTTACAGGACTTCTGTCACCCCTGACCACCCAGACAGTCCCCTCAGCCTCTCCTACTCTATGGCTTGGGCGCCATGTTGGATAAGGACCTTCCATGTAATCTTACAGACTCCTGGAGAATGAGATAGTGGCTACTCTGCTCTAGGAGTCCTCCAAACTCATCTATGGTTCCATTCATCATCCTAGATCATATTTATTCTGTTTATCAGCATATACAATCCTAGAAGTTTCAAATGACTTTCAAAAAAGTCTCCTCAAAAGATTCGTGCTTCAGCTGAAGATGGAAAGCAATCAATACTGCTTTGTAATATGGATAATAACCATGTAAGTACAGGACTGAAATAAGAGCAAAGGCCTGAAGCTAGAATCAATATGAATTAGGATTCTGTGTCCATTCATCTTTAAGGCTAATCAGTTGTTGTGTTTGAACAGAAGACTTAGACCTTGATTAGAGCTGTCAGTGGTAAGGAGTCAATTAAAATATGTTTGGCTCCACTAGTGTGTTTGAATTTCAAATCATCTGAAATTCTGGTGTGGCCAAAATGGCAAGTTTTCTCATGTGCAAAAGGAGGGAGTTGGAAAAGATAGCCAGTCTCAAAGTTCCCTTCCAGCTATGACGGATTCTCTTTGATAAAAGGAAGATAAACAAAATCTTAACGCATTCCTTTTTGGCTTGTTATTTATTTTGTATCTGGGAGGAAAAACAGCCTGCATTTGATACTTAAGGAAAACATACATTTATAATTCACCTATCTGCAGTCATATACATTATAACTGTGAGGCCAAAAGACACGTCCCTTAACAAGCAAGTGAGAATTTATAAGCCTGCTCTCACTCACCTTACTACCATTATTTATCTTATATTAATGGCCTCTCTACCCAGTAGGCTGCTCTAAGTCTATTAACTTTTGGTTTTAATGGTCTTTTTGAATTTGGGGCAAGTTATTGGGCTCTCAGCTCATTTACAATTTCTCTGATGTTTATGAATGCCCTGATTTATGTCAAGAGGTGTGGTGGTTTATTTTGAGCCTAATTTTTGCTTTTGCCTGGATTCAAGTTATCTAAGGAAGTCTTATGGGCCCATCAAGCATCTATGTGAATGAGCTAATTTTATGGTGGTGATAGAAATATAAGGGGCAATGGAGAAGGTGGTTTGTACACAGGATACTTCAGGAGAACAAAGTCATGATGACTGTGGCTTTGGGGACAGACATTCTTGGTCCCAATTCTTATACCTATGATACTGGTCCAGTTGCTTAAACTTTTGGGCTTTGTTTGCATATCCACAAAATGTGGACAATTACTACGAGCCATCATTTTGAAGGTTTGGCATTGCATGCTTTCTGAACTATGGCAGTGCGTGCTTGGGACTCAGCCTGCTGTCTTGCATAGAGATACGTGTTCAGTAAACCTTAGCTTCTATTTTTATGTCTGCCCCTTACCTAGGAGAAGGCAATGTACTCCAGTACTCTTGCCTGGAAAATCCCATGGATGGAGCAGCCTGGTAGGCTACAGTCCATGGGGTCGTGAAGAGTCAGACACGACTGAGAGACTTCACTTTCTTTTTTCACTTCCACGCGTTGGAGAAAGAAATGGCAACCCACTCCAGTATTCTTGTCTGGAGAATCCAAGGGACAGAGGCGCTTGGTGGGCTGCCGTCTATGGGGTCGCACAGAGTCGGACACAACTGATGTGACTTAGCAGCAGCAGCAGCAGCCCCTTACTTGGCCCCATTAACTTATTTCTGCATCTTCCATCATGGTTGGGCTGGGGATGGTGCTGTAGGGAGAAGCCAAAAGAGCCATTTTCACAAGGGACTGTGTGAAATATGAATGTGGGTCCAGAAGTCCTGGATTTTACATTTGAAGTAAAAAATCATGGAAATATGGATTGTTATTCATGACCTCATTTGTCCCTCAAGTTGTTGAGGCAAAGGGAACTCTGAGTACATTTATATTTGTTTTCCTCTACCCATATGGGCTTCCCAGATGACTCAGTAATAAAGTATCTGCCTAGTGATGCAGGAGACATGAGTTTCATCCCTGGGCTGGGGAGATCTCCTGGAGGAGGAAATGGCAACTCACTCCAGTATTCTTGCCTGGAAAATCCCATGGACAGAGGAGTCTGGCGGGCTACAGTCCAAGGGGGTCACAAACAGTTGGACGTGACTGAGCACAGCACCCACACACCCATACCTTTGTCTTGGTGCTTTTCATATCAACAGAGCCACAAACTGCCTGGAAGTCACCATTAAGAAAATAATTTCTCTATCACAGGACATCTGTGTATCAGGATTTTCCCCACACCCACCAACTCTCCAATTTTCCAGACACCAGCAGGGTCTCATCACTCATTTCTGACATGAGCTCCCCAGAGTTAGTGTGGATCCTACAGACTGGATGAGTACCACAGGACTGCCCACCTCCATCCCCCAATTTAGATGCCAATTGCAAGGCCCAGGTTGTCAACTATACTTCTGACCAACTGGCCATAAATTGGAGGTTCTCACACCCCACTCACAAAGCTCAGAGAAACACTTCATTTATGTTGACTGGTTTATTATAAAGAATATTACAGAGGATATAAACTGTATAGCCAGATGAAAAGGTACAGGGTGGGGATCTAGAAAGGTGCGGAGCACGGGAGCTTGTTCCTATGGAGTTGGGGTGTGCCACCCTCCGAACACGTGGCTGTGTTCACCAACTTGGAAGCTCTTCAAAACCCATTGTTTACAGATTTTCACAGAGGCTTCCTCACCTGACCATGACCTATCATTAACTCATCCTTCCTGGAGGACGGGGGAATGGGACACAGACCTTGTTCTTTCTGGTGACCCACCTCCATTCTGAAAGTATCCAGGAGCCTATCGAGAGTCACCTCATTAGAACAAAAGATGTTTTCTTCACCCAGGAAGTTCTGAGGGATTCAGGAGCTCCATATCAGGCTCTGGGGGAAGAGACCAAATATACATTTCTCACAGTATCACTCTCCTCTACACCTTCCTCCATGAGGACAGCAGTTAACGTTTGTGAGCAAGCTCTGTATGTGGGGCATAGAGCCATGTACTTTGACATGAAAATCTCACTGAACCCTCACAATAATCTTTCGAGAGTCCGTGTGCATGCTCAGTTGTGTCTGACTCTTTGCAGCCCCATGGACTGTAGCCCACCAGTCTCCTCGGTCTGTTGGATTTTTCACGCAAGAATACTGGAGTGGGTTGCTATTTCCATCTGCAGAGGATCTTCCTGACCAGGGATCGAGCCTGCATCTCTTGTGTCTCTTGTGTCTCCTGCACTGAGAGGCAGATTCTTTATCACTGTGCCACCTGGAAAGCCAATCTTTTGAGAGAGGCTATCACTTTATAGATGAAGGAATGGGAGGTTCAGGGAGGTGATGTCATTTACCCAAAGTCATGGAGCCAATACATGAGGGATCAGGGATTCGAATCTTGCCTGCCTAGGGCACCCAAACTTAACCTCCCCTTTGTCAACATAGTCCCACAGCCCTCAGAGCCTTCAGTCAGCAACCAGTCCTGTTCGATGAGTTGAACCCCTACGTGGGTGACTCTGCAATGTCAGTGCTCCACACGTTGTCTCTCCAAAGACTGGAGCTGCTTACATCACCCACACAAATGCATCCAGCCAAAACACCAGCGAAGTGCTGCCCTGTGGCTCCAAGTCCGTTCATTTCTCCCATTCTGCACAAAGTCTTCATGTGAGAGAGGATTTGCAAATGATGTCCATATACACCTGCTAACACTTGTCATTTTTAATCAAGACATCTTCTCCTGCTACCCAGCTTTGACACTCTGCTTACGCAGTCCTGTCTGGTATCCAGATAACAGCCATTTTCTCTGTTAGCCAATTATCCTTCACTGAATATTCCAGTGTGCTCGTGCCTGCAGAAAAAGTTTCTGGGGAAGGAGGCATTTTTCCTGGAGCCCAGACAGTAATGAATGGCCAGCATGATGCTGTGTGTTCACCTACACTGGGTAGAGTTTCCTCTCCTGCTGAAAGAAGGGATCTCATTCTGTGAATGCACTAATGATGTGTAATTATCATCACCGCAAGCCTTCTACACATCTGGGCCAATGACTCCAGCTTCCATGATGATTCTCATTTTTTTCCCCCAATTCTGTACTTGAATAGTTCTGTTGCTGCTTCTGGTAGTGGGAACAGTTGGCTTGCAGGTAAATTTTAATATCCTGGCTTGGTACACCTGGTTTATAACATGTGATGATAATAGCATCACCACACAAGTTTCAATCATATCTTTACTCACAGGAGGGAGATCCTCTTGGTTGAATATTTAATTCAGTTTTGTTAAGACTCAAAGTCATCTTAAAGCAGCCTTGCCTGACAGAAATACTAACGTCAGGAATTCATAAGCAATTGGACCCCAAGGTCAAGAGAGAGGAATGTGCAGTCAAATCCAGGCTTGCTTGTCACAGCAGAGTGGGGCTTGGGGAATTATTAAGCAGCTGCCAGAAAAAGCTAAGGAGATAACCTTCTTTCCATGCAAGTGATTTTTTTTCCTCAATGCGAAATGCTCTTTAGAGTCTACATGGAGTAGTTATCACTCATTTCATATGGAGGAGATATGCATCTAAGTCTTTAGACTGAAGTGTAAAAGAATACCACTCCTTATATTCCTTATTTTAATTCAGTTTCACCCCAAACCCTCAAACTTTAAGGTTGGTAAAAAAAAAAAAAAATTAATTTCAGTCAGTACTGAGCTTCCTCATCCTTAGAGTTCATTTAGTATTTGTTGAGTTGAATACTTATTTGTGGGCTTCCCAGGTGGCGCTAGTGGTAAAGAACCCAACTGCCAATGTAAGAGACAAAAGAGATGCAGGTTCCATCCCTGGGTTGGGAAGATCCCCTGCAGGAGGGCATGGCAACTCACTCCAGTATTCTTGCCTGGAGAATCCCACAGACAGAGAAGCCTGGTAGGCTACAGTCCATAGGGTCGCACATAATTGGACATGACTGAAGTGACTTAGCATACTCGCACTCACTTATTTGTAGGAGACCAACTGCCTGAGAAGCATGTGGTCTGTGGACCTTCCACTTTATTTTAAGCCTGAAACCCAAGACCCTTGGGTAAGGCTGAGGGTCCCTGCATGTGGGGTCTAGCTTCTACAGGGGCTCCTTATAGCCTGCCCTGATTTTCCAGGCACTGCTCCTACACAGGCCAAAACTTCTGCTCTTCAAGTGACCCTTTTTCTCCATCTTCACCCTCTTTCTATCCCTGACACCCTCTGGCCATTTGCTACTCCACTGAATCTGGTAAAGCTACCTCATCCCTTTCTTCATGTGAAACTTTAACAGAATATAGTAAATTTTACTGACTGTAAAGACTTTGCAGTCTGCTCAGCAAAGATCCCTGAGTTCAACTTGGGATGGAAAACCAAACACATACGCAGTGAAAAAGCTGCAGATTAATAATTCAAAAAATGTATCTGCCACAGGTAGATACAAACTCAAAACATCAGTATCCGCCTACACTTTCTCTTGCAGCAGTGAACATACAGGGCCCAGATTCTATGGTAATTGGAACAAGGATCACAGAACTGCATTCCGTTTTTTAATTGGGTCATTAGCACTTCTTCAACCATCTTATCTCATGGGTATCCACCCTGCCTTTTATGGTTGGGGTGTTTTTTTTTCCCTCCTCCTCTTAGATCTTAATTTTGCAAATAAGGGCTGAGAAGTGGCATTAAGATCAGTCTCATTATCACGTTTCAGTTTGGCCCTGTGTTCCTCTCTCCATCTTTATTAGCAGAGTCTGATTCTTTAAGTTCATTTGCATAATGCCTAACATCCTGGGTTTATTCAGGAGGCCCTTTGATGAAGGAATGAAGAAGATCCTCTCTACACCAAAGGGCTCTTCATTAAAATGCAGTGGAATGTAGCATCTAGGAACTGCAGACTCTGTAGGTAGCTGAACCCCCTGAATTGAGTTCTGATGAGCCACATCCTGGCTGTGTGACCCTCAGCAAGTTGCTTAACCACTTTGGGCCTCAGTTTCTCCATTTACAAAAATGACAGGTGTGTAGCCATAACTGCCCCCTAATAGCACACAGTTCATGACTTGCGAATTTGAAGAAATAAGAACTTTTCCAGAAATCCATGGAAAACAGTGCCTGGTACGTACTCTAAGGCATTTTTATCATCCTTAAAAAAATAATAATGTAAACATTTTGTTGAAGAGTGACATACATACAGAAAAGTGCCCAGTCATTAAGGTAAAACTCAATGAGTTTCCAAAAGGGATACACCTAAGGAAGCACCACCCAGATCACTAAACAAAGCATTGGGAGAATGCTTTACCTACAAGGGGTAACCACTATCCTGGCTTCTAAAAATTGCAAGTTTGTTTTTTATGTCTTTGAATTCAATATAAATGTACTCATAGAAGATGCACTACTTTGATTTATTTGGCTTAATATTTTTATGAGTTAATTTCTCCTAGTTGTTAGAAACAATTCATTTTGCATTGCTGTGTAGGTTCCATTTAGGGGATACGCAATGCTGTGTTTTTCTGTGTAGTGTGCATTTGAGTTGTTTCTATTTTTTGGCAACAAAGAAAAGCCAAGCTATAGTTTATTCTTATGCATATTTTTTGCAGAATTTGCTTATAAGTGGATTTAAAAATACTTATTTATTTTATTTGGCTGTGCTGGGTCTTTGTTGTTGAGCAGACTTTAAAAATCATTTTGTATTGGGATATAGCCAATTAATAAATAATGTTGTGATAGTTTAAGGTGAATAGCCAAGGGACTCAGCCATACGTATACATGTATCCATTCTCCTTCAAACTCCCCTCCCATCCAAGCTGCCATATAACACTGAGCAGAGTTCCATGTGCTATACAATAGGCTCTTGTTGGTTATCCATTTTAAATATAGCCATGGGTACATGTCTATCCCAAACTCCCTAACTATCCCTTCCCCCAGTCCTTCCTCTGGCAACCATAAATTCATTCTCTAAATTTGTGAGTATGTTTCAGATTTGTAAGTTCACTTGTATCATTTCTTTTTAGATTCAACATATAAAGGATATCATACAATATTTCTTCTTCTCTGGCTGACTTTACTTCACTCAGTATGGGAATCTCTAGGTCCATCCATGTTGCTGCATATGGCATGATTTCATTCTTTTTAGTGGCTGAGTAAGAAAACTTATGACCAACCTAGATAGCATATTCAAAAGCAGAGACCTTACTTTGCCAACAAAGGTCCATCTAGTCAAGGGTATGGTTTTTCCAGTGGTCATGTATGGATGTGAGAGTTGGACTGTGAAGAAGGCTGAGTGCCGAAGAATTGATGCTTTTGAACTGTGGTGTTGGAGAAGACTCTTGAGAGTCCCTTGGACTGCAAGGAGATCCAACCAGTCCATTCTGAAGGAGATCAGCCCTGGGATTTCTTTAGAAGGAATGATGCTAAAGCTGAAACTTCAGTACTTTGGCCACCTCATGCGAAGAGTTGAGTCATTGGAAAAGACTCTGATGCTGGGAGGGATTGGGGGCAGGAGGAGAAGGGGACGACAGAAGATGAGATGGCTGGGTGGCATCACTGACTCAATGGACATGAGTTTGAGTGAACTCCGGGAGTTGGTGATGGACAGGGAGGCCTGGCCTGCTGTGATTTATGGGGTCACAAAGAGTCGGACACAATTGAGCAACTGAACTGAACTGAATAATTAGTGATGTTGAATATCTTTTTATGTGCCTATTAGCCATTTGTATGTCTTCTTTGGAAAAATGTCTATTTATGTCTTCTGAGCAGGCTCTTCTTTAGTTGCAGTGAGCAAGGGACTACTCTCTAGTTACAGTACATGGGCTTCTCATTGTGGTGGTTTCTCTTATTGCAGAGCATAGGCTCTAGAACATTCAGGTTTCAGCAGTTGTGACATGTGGACTCAGCAGTTGCGGCTCCCACGCTCTAGAGCCCAGGCTCAGTAGTTGTGGCACTCAGGCTTAGTTGCCCTGCAGCATATGGTATCTTCATAGAGCAGGGATCAAACCTCTGCCTCCTGTGTTGGCAAGTGGATTCTTTACCACTGAGACTCCAGGGAAGTCCTATGTGCATTTTTATAGACCTATATTTCAGCATGAAATTGTTGAGACATATATGGCTATTTTAAATTTCAACTGCTGCTACTACTGCTGCTAAGTCGCTTCAGTCATGTCTGACTCTGTGCAACCCCGTAGATGGCAGCCCACCAGGCTCCCCCATCCCTGGGATTCTCTAGGCAAGAATACTGGAGTGGGTTGCCATTGCCAATCAAATAGTTTTCTGAAGTGGTTGTAACAATTTGCATTCCATTTCAATAACATAAGCAAGTTGCAGTAGCTCAATACCTTCAGTTCAGTTCATTTCAGTTGCTCAATTGTGTCTGACTCTTTGCGACACCATGGACTGCAGTGTACCAGGCCTCCCTGTCCATCATCAGTTCCTGGAGTTCACTCAAACTCATGTCCATCGAGTCGCTGATGCCATCCAGCCATCTTATCCTCTGTTGTCCCCTTCTCCTCCTGCTCCCAATCCCTCCCAGCATCAGGGTCTTTTCCAATGAGTCAACTCTTCGCATGAGGTGGCCAAAGTACTGGAGTTTCAGCTTTAGCATCATTCCTTCCAAAGAAATCCCAGGGCTGATCTCCTTCAGAATGGACGGGTTGGATCTCCTTGCAGTCCAAGGGACTCTCAAGAGTCTTCTCCAACACCACAGTTCAAAAGCATCAATTCTTCGGCACTCAGCCTTCTTCACAGTCCAACTCTCACATCTATACATGACCACAGGAAAAACCATAGCCCTGACTAGACGGACCTTTGTTGGCAAAGAAATGTCTCTGCTTTTGAATATGCTATCTAGGTTGGTCATAACTTTCCTTCCAAAGAGTAAGCATCTTTTAATTTCATGGCTGCAATCACCATCTGCAGTGATTTTGGAGGCCCCCAAAATAAAGTCTGACACTATTTCCCCATCTATTTCCCATGAACTGATGGGACCAGATGCCATGATCTTCGTTTTCTGAATGTTGAGCTTTAAGTCAACTTTTTCACTCTCCACTTTCAGTTTCATCAAGAGGGTTTTTGGTGGCTCAGATGGTAAAGCGTCTGCCTGCAATGCAGGAGACCTGGCTTTGATCCCTGGGTCAGGAAGATCTCCTGAAGAAGGAAATGGCAACCCGCTCCAGTACTCTTGCCTGGAAAACTCCATGGATGGAGGAGCCTGGTAGGCTGTAGTCCATGGGGTTGCAAAGAGTCAGACACAACTGAGCAACTTGACTTCACTTTCTGCCATAAGGGTGGTGTCATCTGCATATCTGAGGTTATTGATATTTCTCCCAGCAATTTTGATTCCTGCTTGTGCTTCTTGCAGCCCAGCGTTTCTCATGTTGTACTCTGCATATAAGTTAAATAAACAGGGTGACAATATACAGCCTTGACGTACTCTTTATCCTATTTGGAACCAGTCTGTTGTTCCATGTCCAGTTCTAACTGTTGCTTCCTGACCTGCATATAGGTTTCTCAAGAGACAGGTCAGGTGGTCTGGTATTCCCATCTCTTTCAGAATTTCCCACAGTTTATTGTGATCCATGCAGTCAACGGCTTTGGCATAGTCAATAAAGCAGAAATAGATGTTTTTCTGGAACTCTCTTGCTTTTTCCATGATCCAGTGGATGTTAGCAATTTGATCTCTGGTTCCTCTGCCTTTTCTAAAACCAGCTTGAACATCTGGAAGTTCACGGTTCACGTATTGCTAAAGCCTGGCTTGGAGAATTTTGAGCATTACTTTACTAGTGTGTGAGATGAGTGCAATTGTGTGGTAGTTTGAGCATTCTTTGGCATTGCCGTTCTTTGGGATTGGAATGAAAACTGATCTTTTCCAGTCCTGTGGCCACTGCTGAGTTTTCCAAATTTGCTGGCATATTGAGTGCAGCACTTTCACAGCATCATCTTTCAGGATTTGAAGTAGCTCCACTGGAATTCCATCACCTCCACTAGCTTTGTTCGTAGTGATGCTTTCTAAGGCCCACTTGACTTCACATTCCAGGATGTCTGGCTCTAGGTCAGTGATCACACCATTGTGATTATCTGGGTTGTGAAGATCTTTTTTGTACAGTTCTTCTGTGTATTCTTGCCACCTCTTCTTAATATCTTCTGCTTCTGTTAGGTCCATACCATTTCTGTCCTTTATCGAGCCCATCTTTGCATGAAATGTTCCCTTGGCATCTCTAATTTTCTTGAAGAGATCTCTAGTCTTCCCCATTCTGTTGTTTTCCTCTATTTCTTTGCATTGATCACTGAGGAAGGCTTTGTTATCTCTCCTTCCTATTCTTTGGAACTCTGCATTCAAATGGGAATATCTTTCCTTTTCTCCTTTGCTCTTTGCTTCTCTTCTTTTCACAGCTATTTGTAAGGCCTCCTCAGACAGCCATTTTGCTTTTTTGCATTTCTTTTCCATGGGGATGGTCTTGATCCCTGTCTCCTGTACAATGTCATGAACCTCCATCCATAGTTCATCACGTACTCTGTCTATCAGATCTAGGCCCTTAAATCTATTTCTCACTTCTACTGTATAATCATAAGGGATTTGATTTAGGTCATACCTGAATGGTCTAGTGGTTTTCCCTACTTTCTTCAATTTCAGTCTGAATTTGGCAATAAGGAGTTCGTGATCTGAGCCACAGTCAGCCCCCAGTCTTGTTTTTGCTGACTGTATAGAGCTTCTCCATCTTTGGCTACAAAGAATATAATCAATCTGATTTCGGTGTTGACCATCTGGTGATGTCCATGTGTAGAGTCTTCTCTTGTGTTGTTGGAAGAGGGTGTTTGCTATGGCCAGTGCGTTCTCTTGGCAAAACTCTATTAGCCTTTGCCCTTTCATTCTGTATTCCAAGGCCAAATTTGCCTGTTATTCCAGGTGTTTCTTGACTTCCTACTTTTGCATTCCAGTCCCCTATAATGAAAAGGACATTTTTTTGGGTGTTAGTTCTAAAAGGTCTTGTAGGTCTTCATAGAACTGTTCAACTTCAGCTTCTTCAGTGTTACTGGTTTGGGGCATAGGCTTGGATCACCGTGATATTGAATGGTTTGCCTTGGAAACGAACAAAGATCATTCTGTCACTTTTGAGATTGCATCCAAGTACTGCATTTCAAATTCTTTTGCTGACCATGATGGCTACTCCATTTCTTCTAAGAGATTTCTGCCCACAGTAGTAGATATAATGGTCATCTGAGTTAAATTCTCCCATTCCGGTCCATTTTAGTTCTCTGATTCCTAGAAAGTCAACATTCACTCTTGCCATCTCCTGTTTGACCACTTCCAATTTGCCTTGATTCGTGGGCCTGACATTCCAGGTTCTTATGCAATATTGCTCTTTACAGCATCGGACCTTGGTTCTATCACCAGTCGCATCCACAACTGGGTATTGTTCTTGCTTTGGCTCCATCCCTTCATTCTTTCTGGAGTTATTTCTCCACTGATCTTCAGTAGCACATTGGGCACCTACTGACCTGGGGAGTTCCTCTTTCAGTATCCTATCATTTTGCCTTTTCATACTGTTCATAGGGTTCTCAAGGCAAGAATACTGAAGTGGTTTGCCATTCCCTTCTCCAGTGGACCACATTCTGTCAGACCTCTCCACCATGACCCATCTGTCTTGGGTGGCCCCACATGACATGGATTAGTTTCATTGAGTTAGACAAGGCTGCAGTCCTTGTGATCAGATTGGCTAGTTTTCTGTGATTATGGTTTCAGTGTGTCTGCCCTCTGATGCCCTCTCGAAGCACCTACCGTCTTACTTGGGTTTCTCTTACCTCCTCCTTACCAACTCTTAATATTGTCCATCTTTTTCATTGTAGCCAATTTGGTGGCTGTGTAGCTGTATGATATTGTATTTTATCTACCAAATATCTGATATTATATTTTATTTTTCAAATGCTTCTGTTTGAAATAATTTTAAACTTATAGGTAAGTTACAAAACTAGTACAAACTATGTATACTCTTCACTTGTTTTTATCAACTGTTAATTTTCCACATTTGCTTTATTGTTTTCTCTCTACATGTGCATATATATATATATATATATGGTGTTATAAAAACATTTTGTTTAATATATCATGCCCCATTTACCATGAAATGCTTTTTTGTTTTTGTCAAAAACCATCTTTTAAGTCACAGTACAGTAATCAAAATAAGGAAAAATTCAGTATTTACACAATATAATTATCTAATCTATAGACTTTATTACACTTTCACCAAATGTTCCTAAGGTGCCCTTTAGAGCATATTTCTTCAGGCTCAGGATTCAATCCAGGATCATGCACTGCAGTTAGTTTTCATGACTCTGTCTTTACTCTGGAATGTTGCCTCAGTCTTTCTTTGTCTTTAGAATATTAGTATGTTTTGAAAAGTGTTAAGAATGTCCATAAAGTTTGGTCTATCAGCTGTCTCCTGATTAGATTCAGGTTATACATTTTTGCCAGATTATTACACAAGGGATATTGTGTCCTTCTCAGTAATCGTTCAGTAAGTGTATGGCATTGGTTTGTTCCATCACAGTTGGTATTAACTTTGATCACTTGATTAAAGGTTTCTCCATTATAGAATTACTTTTATGCCTTTGTAATTAATAAAGAATTTTAGGGTATATACTCTGAGGCTATGCAAGTATCCCTTACCTTATAAAACTTATACCCACTCCTTTTAGCATCTGTTGGTGATTTGTGCCTGAATCAGTTATTACAGTGATGGTTGCCAATGATAATTTTCAATTCGTTTATTCCTTCCTCATCAATTAGTTTACATTCTACAGAAAACACTTTCCCTTCTCCCAATTAATTAATGATCTTGTGAAAAAATAAGGTCATTAGTCTAACAAGAACAACACTGTGATACATGTTGGACTTGTGGACACAGCAAAAGAAGGCTAACCTAAAGAAACAACATTTGAGGCCTAAATTGGGGCTGAAAAAGGACTAGAAATAATGAAGCGGTGGGAAGAGCAGGTCCAAAGGCTGGGAGTTGAAAGAAAGCCGGGGGGTAGTCAGCCTGCTTGGAGAGTCACAGATGGGAAGCTGTGGGTTGAGAAGCTGAAATGTAAGCCTGGATCAGTCATTGCTATGTGCTGGGCTTAGTTGCTCAGTTGTGTTCAACTCTCTGCCATGAACTGTAGCTCACCGGGCTCCTCTGTCCATGAAATTTCCCAGGCAAGAATACTGGAGAAGGTTGCCATTTTCTACTCCAGGGGCTCTTTCTGACTCAGGGATCGAACCCACTCCTCTCGCATCCCCTGCATTGGCAGATAGATTCTCTACCACTAATGCCACCAGGGAAGCCTGGAGTAGTCATTAGACTGATCCAAACATTACACTGAATTTCCCTATTTAGAAGGCCTTTCTCACTATGTCCGCCCCTTCATGTCAGGCCTATGTACATTCAAATTCCCACCTCTTTCTTTTATCTATTGCTTTCCAACAAAGAGTCCCTAAATTTAGTGGTTTAAATCAATAATAGCTTATTATTTTTCGTGCCTCTATGAATTTGGAATTGAGACAAGGGTCAGCAGGGTGGTTCTTATACTCCATTGGTGTTGGTTGATGTCTTTCACTCAGATACCCTCTTGGCTGCCTGGGCCAGGATCAAAGGTTCAAGAAACTTCCCTCACATTTCTGGGTACTTCAGTTCTCCTTCACACGAATCTCTCTCTGTGTTATTTCTCATAATTCAGTAGTCCTGGTCAAGAACCTTGTATAATGGTGGCTGATTCC
Source organism: Bos grunniens (assembly GCF_055505025.1). Taxonomy (NCBI): domain Eukaryota; kingdom Metazoa; phylum Chordata; class Mammalia; order Artiodactyla; family Bovidae; genus Bos; species Bos grunniens. The sequence continues at coordinate 26,842,790 of NC_141189.1, forward strand.
AAGACAAAAGTGGAAGCTGCCAGGCCTCATCGGAGAAGGCAATGGCACCCCACTCCAGTCCTCTTGCCTGGAAAATCCCATGGACGGAGGAGCCTGGTGGGCTGCAGTCCATGGGGTCGCTAAGAGTCAGGCATGACTGAGTGACTTCACTTCCACTTTTCACTTTCATGCCTTGGAGAAGGAAATGGCAACCCACTCCAGTGTTCTTGCCTGGAGAATCCCAGGGATGGGGGAGCCTGGTGAGCTGTCGTCTCTGGGATCACACAGAGTCAGACACGACTGAAGCAACTTAGCAGCAGCAGCAGCAGCCAGGCCTCATAAGAGTTAGTTCCATTTTCATTCTGTTGGTAAGTCACTGGGAATCTAGATTTCACTGGGAGTAGAAATGGGTTCCTGTCTTGGTGCTTAGAGCAGCGTGTAAAAACAAGCAGGGAAAGAATTGGTGGTGGCCATCTTTGAAGGCTATTTATCATGCCACCTCTTCCAGGAAGTATTTCCTGACTTTTCCAGACCAGCTTCCTACCACTATGTAACAACTATTGTTTTGGGCCTTAATGAGGCTTATATTATGCAATTTCCATACTTTTGCAGAAAGTACAAAATTTATACTCTTTAAAAGTATAAAATTTATGCTATTTCCAAGTTGTTTCAAGTATCAATATTTTAGCTTCCTTAATTCCCTGGAATATTAGTATACTCTAATTTACTTGAATATAGTAATTAGCAAATAAATTTGGGTAGGAATAATATCATACCATTATTGAATGATAACCATGTGTAGGCCTATGCTAGATATTTTATGTTAATTATCTACTATATCCTCTAAGGAATATTTAACAATCTCTATTTCTTAAGAGAGAGAGAGATAAAAAAAAAAAAAAAACAGGGTTCAGAAAGTAATCATAAATTCCTTAAGATTATCCAGCAAATTTGGGGCAGTGTTAGCATTGATTCCCAGGTCTGTGTGATTCTAGAATTGTGTTGCTATCTTCCTACATGTAAAGTATTGAGTAGTCACTATGTGCCTGGGCCATTACTTAGTGCTGCTACTGCTGCTGCTAAGTCACTTCAGTCGTGTCTGACTCTGTGCGACCCCATAGACGGCAACCCACCAGGCTCCCCCATCCCTGGGATTCTCCAGGTAAGAACACTGGAGTGGGTTGCCATTTCCTTCTCCTATTTACTTAGTGCTAAGCATCCAGAATCTAAGTCTATGCCCCAACCAGTAACGCTGAAGAAGCTGAAGTTGAACGGTTCTATGAAGACCTACAAGACCTTTTAGAACTAACACCCAAAAAAGATGTCCTTTTCATTATAGGGGACTGGAATGCAAAAGTAGGAAGTCAAGAAACACCTGGAGTAACAGGCAAATTTGGCCTTGGAATACGGAATGAAGCAGGGCAAAGACTAAGAGTTTTGCCAAGAGAACACACTGGCCATAGCAAACACCCTCTTGCAACAACACAAGAGAAGACTCTACACATGGACATCACCAGATGGTCAACACAGAAATCAGATTGATTATGTTCTTTGCAGCCAAAGATGGAAAAGCTCTATACAGTCAACAAAAACAAGACCGGGAGCTGACTGTGGCTCAGATCATGAACTCCTTATTACCAAATTCAGACTTGAATTGAAGAAAGTAGGGAAAACCACTAGACCATTAAGGTATGACCTAAATGATTATACAGTGGAAGTGAGAAATAGATTTAAGGGACTAGATCTGATAGATAGAGTGCCTGATGAACTATGGACTGAGGTTCATGACATTGTACAGGACACAGGGATCAAGACCATCCCCATGGAAAAGAAATGCAAACATGCAAAATGGCTGTCTGGAGAGGCCTTACAAATAGCTGTGAAAGGAAGAGAAGTGAAAAGCAAAGGAGACAAGGAAAGATATTCCCATTTGAATGCAGAGTTCCAAAGAATAGGAAGGAGAGATAACAAAGCCTTCCTCAGTGATCAATGCAAAGAAATAGAGGAAAACAACAGAATGGGAAAGACTAGAGATCTCCTGAAGAAAATTAGAGATACCAAGGGAACATTTCATGCAAAGATGGGCTCGATAAAGGACAGAAATGGTATGGACCTAACAGAAGCAGAAGATATTAAGAAGAGGTGGCAAGAATACACAGAAGAACTGTACAAAAAAGATCTTCACAACCCAGATAATCATGATGGTGTGATCACTGACCTAGAGCCAGACATCCTGGAATGTGAAGTCAAGTGGGCCTTAGAAAGCATCACTACGAACAAAGCTAGTGGAGGTGATGGAATTCCAGTGGAGCTATTTCAAATCCTGAAAGATGATGCTGTGAAAGTGCTGCACTCAATATGCTAGCAAATTTGGAAAACTCAGCAGTGGCCACAGGACTGGAAAAGGTCAGTTTTCATTCCAATCCCAAAGAAAAGCAATGCCAAAGAATGCTCAAACTACCACACAATTGCACTCATCTCACACACTAGTAAAGTAATGCTCAAAATTCTCCAAGCCAGGCTTTAGCAATACGTGAACCGTGAACTTCCAGATGTTCAAGCTGGTTTTAGAAAAGGCAGAGGAACCAGAGATCAAATTGCCAACATCTGCTGAGTCATGGAAAAAGCAAGAGAGTTCCAGAAAAACATCTATTTCTGCTTTATTGACTATGCCAAAGCCTTTGACTGCATGGATCACAGTAAACTGTGGGAAATTCTGGAAGAGATAGGGGAATACCAGACCACCTGACCTGCCTCTTGAGAAATCTGTATGCAGGTCAGGAAGCAACAGTTAGAACTGGACATGGAACAACAGACTGGTTCCAAATAGGAAAAGGAGTACGTCAAGGCTGTATATTGTCACCCTGTTTATTTAACTTATATGCAGAGTACATCATGAGAAACGCTAGACTGGAAGAAACACAAGCTGGAATCAAGATTGCCAGGAGGAATATCAATAACCTCAGATATGCAGATGACACCACCCTTATGGCAGAAAGTGAAGAGGAACTAAAAAGCCTCTTGATGAAAGTGAAAGTGGAGAGTGAAAAAGTTGGCTTAAAGCTCAACATTCAGAAAATGAAGATCATGGCATCTGGTCCCATCAGTTCATGGGAAATAGATGGGGAAACAGTGGAAACAGTGTCAGACTTTATTTTTTTGGGCTCCAAAATCACTGCAGATGGTGACTGCAGCCATGAAATTAAAAGATGCTTACTCTTTGGAAGGAAAGTTATGACCAACCTAGATAGCATATTGAAAAGCAGAGACATTATTTTGCCAACAAAGGTCCATCTAGTCAAGGCTGTGGTTTTCCTGTGGTCGTGTATGGATGTGAGAGTTGGACTGTGAAGAAAGCTGAGCACTGAAGAATTGATGCTTTTGAACTGTGGTGTTGGAGAAGACTCTTGAGAGTACCTTGGACTGCAAGGAGATCCAATCTGTCCATTCTGAAGGAGGTCAGCCCTGGGATTTCTTTGGAAGGAATGATGCTAAAGCTGAAACTCCAGTACTTTGGCCACCTCATGCGAAGAGTTGAGTCATTGGAAAAGACTCTGATGCTGGGAGGGATTGGGGGCAGGAGGAGAAGGGGACGACAGAGTATGAGATGGCTGGATGGCAATCACTGACTCGATGGACGTGAGTCTGAGTGAACTCCGGGAGTTGGTGATGGACAGGGAGGCCTGGAGTGCCTTGATTGATGGGGTCGTAAAGATTCGGACACGACTGAGTGACTGAACTGACTGAACTGAACTGAAGCATCCAGAAATGCAGATTCCTGCCCTTGGTCTAATAGAGAAGGACGATGTGTAGACAAATAATGATCAGTCCGTGTTTAAAGGACACCATGTCAAATGCTAGAGTAGAGATCTAAGACTCCAGACCTGGTATCATCAACTCTGCCAGAGACAGTGGGGGAGATGTGACTATGTCAGAGACATTTGAACTGTGAAAGGAAGTGAAATTCTTTCAGTCATGTCTTACTCTTTGCGACTCCATGGACTATAGAGTCCATGGAATTCTTTAGGCCAGCATACTGGAGCGGGTAGCCATTTCCTTATCCAGAGGTTCTTCCCAACCCAGGAATCGAACCAGGGTCTCCTGTATTGCAGGCAGATTCTTTACCAACTGAGCTATCAGGGAAGCCCACTTTGAACCGTGAGTTTTTTGAATTGTGAACTTTTGAACAAGTTTTTTGAGCTGTGAGTTGAAGGACAAATAGGGACTCACAAGGAAGAGGAGAATAAGTGGGGAGACTGACCAGAGATGAAGCTGAAGAAGTAGATTGGGTTCAGATTACATCTGAATAATGAAGAAAGGAAAGGAAATCAACATTATTGAGTATCCATTATAAATGATCTGGAGAAGGAAATAGCAACCCACTCCAGTATTCTTGCCTGGAGAATCCCATGGACGGAGGAGCCTGGGGGGCTACAGTCCACGGGGTCGCAAAGAGTTGGACACGACTAAGCGACTTCACTTTCACTATAAGTGATCACCTGTCTTGTCCCACTGAATCTTAAAATATTTCTGAAAAGGTTATTTTCTTTTCCCCATTCTTATAGATGGGAAATTGAAGTTCTGAGGGATCAATAAATTACCCAAGGTGACATTAAATAGTTTGGACTTTGTCTTCTAGGTACTAGGGAGTCAACACACATTTTCAAAGCCAGAGCATGACCTGAGCTGATGGAGATGTGAACGCTGGTGCCATATAGAAGTGATAAAGAGCGGGTAGAGGCTGGCAGTGTAGAGGCCAGATTTAGGAGGCCCTTCCCAGTACCAGCTGTGAATTGATGAGGCTCCTATTGAATTTGATGGCAACAGGAAGGAGAGGAGTGGCTGAGTATAAGCAGCATTATGACGTCTAATTAATGGGATCGAAGGGTTGATAGGACCCAGAAAGGAAGGAAGAATCAAGAATGATTATTCAAAACTTCCAGTTTCAATGCCATTCTCCCAAATCAAAAGACTGTTCTATACATCAGTGTCTCTTTTGCTGCCTTGTATACTGGGGTATAAATGAAACGAGTCGCCAGTCCAGGTTGGATGCACGATACTGGATGCTTGGGGCTGCTGCACTGGGACGATCCAGAGGGATGGTACAGGGAGGGAGGAGGGAGGGGGGTTCAGGGTGGGGAACACGTGTATACCTGTGGCGGATTCATGTTGATATATGGCAAGACCAATACAATATTGTAAAGTTAAAAAAAAAAAAAACTTCCAGTTTGAGAAATAGAGTCACAGAGGTAGATAACAAAGTTATGGTTACCCGTGGGGAAAAGGTAGGGGGAGGAATAAATTGGGAGATTGGGACTGACATATACAGACTACTATATATAAAATAGATACCCACTAAGGACTTACTGTATAGCATAGAGGACTGTTCTCAATACTCTGTAATGACCTATATGGGAATAGAATCTACAAAAGAGTGGGCATATGTATATGTGTAACTGATTCACTTTGCTCTACAGCAGAAATTAACACAGCATTGTGAATCAATTACATTCCACTAAAAATTAAAAAAACAAAACAAAAATCTTCAGTTCGGAAGACTGTATGGTTGCTATTTTCTTCAATGGAGACAGGAAGGCAATAGAGCCCAGCATTTAAGCAAACTCAGGGATTTGTATTCTGGTTCTGATCCTTATTTGCTTCATGACTTGATCTCTCTGAATCCCTCTTTTCCACACCCGAAAGTGGGAATAACAGTATTACCGATCTCATTAGCTGCATTAAAATAAGCTCACACACGAGCAGCACTTAGCACAGAGCTCAGCTCACAGTAGGCATTTAAAGAACATCAACTGCTCTTTGTTCATTCAGGGGAGATCTGTCACACAGTTTCCACTTTTCTAGGTTCTGGGAGTTCAGACTATAAATAAAATAGTCAAAGTTCTTTCATTCTTGGAGATGACATTCTTGAGAGCAACATGAGAACATATAAAAATACAAAAGCTAACTGCAGTGAATGTGAAATATACGGGGGGGAAAAAAAAGCCAAAAGGGCTAAGAGATAAAACACAGCTGTCAGGGAAACTCTGGATGGGAAATGGTTCTTAACAGTAGATGACTTGTTTCAGCCCCTCCCCAGGGTACATTTGGCAATAACTTGAGATATTTTTGGTACTCATGACTTGGAGGGAGGTGCTAAGGGCATCTGGAGGGTCGAAGCCAGGAATATTGCTAAGCCTCCCACCACGCACGAGACAGTCCCAACAGACAGAGACCCGGCCCCAGATGACAACAGAACTGAGACTGAGAAAGTCTGAGAAAGGGTCACGAGAGAAGATCTTTCCGAGGAGAGTGTGTTTGATCTGGGAGCTGAAGGATAAGCAGGAGGAACCAGTCTTGAAAATAGCTGACCCTAGAGTGCCCTGGTGGCTCAAATGGTAAAGAATCCACCTGCAATGCGGGAGACCTGGGTTGGATTCCTGGGTTGGGAAGATCCCCTGGAGAAGGGAACAGCTACCTACTCCAGTGTTCTGGACTGGAGAATTCCGTGGACAGAGGAGATTGGCAGGCTACGGTCTATGGGGTCGCAAAGAGTTGAGTGACTTTCACTTTTAGAGCATTTTAGGCAGAGGAAACAACATCTGCATAGTCCATAGGAAGGAAAGGACTTCGTGCATTAGAAGATCAGAAAAGAGGCCAGGTGGCTGGTAAACTGTGATAAATGGGACATAATCTCTGTATTAGCAGAGATTAAAGAATAAGTTAGCTGCCAGATCACACAAGATCTTAAAGAGTTTGTCTTTTATTCTAAGAATAATGGGAAGCCACTGCACACGCTGCAAAACCTGTTCAGGTTTACATTTATGTTGTAAAAAGCTAACGCTGGCTCCGTGTGGATTGGAGGGGGGCAGGGCTAGGAGGCTGTGGCTGAAACTCATGCTCAAGATGGTGACACCAAGAATATTATCAGTGGGGTGGACAGAATGGAAGAGTAGAGACATATTCTGCAAGCGGAACAGCAAGCGCTTAAGAGACATTGGATCTTAGAGGTGAGGAGGAGGAGACAGAGAAGTCAAGGACTCCTGCTCAGTTTTTGCTTGAGGCACTGAGTGGGTGGGGGTGTGCTAACTGATTTGGAAAGATCAGAAAGCTCAGGCGGGGTGGTGGGAACTGGGGGCTCGTTTGGGGCTTACAGGTTTGAAATGCTGATTTTCTATCCAAGTGGAAAGGCAGGTCCACAGCTCAATACACAAGTTTAGAGCTACAGGGGGAGGTCAGGGCTGGAGCAGTACATTTCACCACCTTTATACATAATAACACATTGGATGGTACTGTTCTGTCTTGCTGAAGTCTCCCTCCATATCATCCTGTGTGCAGATGTCTGAAGTCTCGGGGAGGCATTTCTCAGAATCACTGCCAAGCCCAACACTGTGATATTTTTAAAGTGTCACATCCTCCGTGCCCCTCTGAATCAAGTCACACTTTTAATTACGTTTCCACTTACAACCTCAAGTAAAGGAGAAAAATACCCTAAGGAATTGATCCCTGCAGGCAAAGCACTGGAATTTTCAGTGGCTACCCTTCTCTGCTTCTCTCTCTCTTTCTTTTTTTTGTTTTTGGATCTGCCAAGAACATTGTTAATTCTCAATTCCTGATTGGCTCTAGAAGTGAGGGCCTCGTGGTGGGGAACATTTAGGAAGCACTATTTTCAAGAAGTGGAGTCTTTACAGACAACACAATTTATTGACTGAAATGCAGCAGGAGAATTACTGGATTGGGGAAAATACTCTAAAGAATTGACTTGAGACCTGTGTCCTCGATTTGGTCTGACCATGTTTCAGGTATGTGATCTTGGTCAGGTGCTCAGCTTCTTGTTCTTTGTAAAAATGGGCAGTGATCATCACTAACTCATTCAAATTTTGTGAAAATTGGATGAGATGGTGTGTCTAAGGTCTGGAAAGTGTTATGCATATTTTACAAAATCTACCACTTCTCACCACCTGCATAGACATCACCCTAGCCCACGCCCCATCATAGATCACCCCCATCACTTCAGTGGCCTCCTGACTCTCTCCCTGTTTCTCCCCCTGACCCCTCAGCCTATTCTTAATACACAACCAGAGTTCAGTTCAGTCAGTTCAGTCACTCAGGCATGGCCAACTCTGCGACACCACGGATGGCAGCATGCCAGGCTTCCCTGTCCATCATCAACTCCCAGGGCTTGCTCAAAATCATATCCATCGAGTCGGTGATGCCATCCAACCATCTCATCCTCTGTCATCCCCTTCTCCTCCTGTCTTTAATCTTTCCCAGCATCAGGGTCTTTTCCAATGAGTCAGTTGTTTGCATCAGGTGGCCAGAGTACTGGAGCTTCAACTTCAGCATCAGTCCTTCCAATGAATATTCAGGACTGATTTTCTTTAGGATTGACTAGTTTGACCTCCTTGCAATCTAAGGGACTCTCAAGAGTCTTCTCCAACACCACAGTTCAAAAGCATTACTTCTTCAGCGCTCAGCTTTCTTTACGGTCCAACTCTCGCATCCATACCTGGCTACTGGAAAAACCATAGCTTTGACTAGACGGACCTTTGATGGCAAAGCAGTGTCTCTGCTTTTTAATATGCTGTCTAGGTTTATTATAGCTTTTCTTCCAAGGAACAAGCGTCTTTTAATTTAAAGGCTGCAGTCACCATCTGCAGTGATTTTGGAGCCCAAGAAAATAAAGTCTCTCACTGTTTCCATTGTTTCCCCATCTATTTGCCATGAAGTGATGGGACTGGATGCCATGATCTTTGTTTTTTGAAAATTGAATTTCAAGCCAGCTTTTTCACTCTCCTCTTTCACTTTCATCAAGAGGTTCTTCAGTTACTCTTCACTTTCTGCCATAAGGGTGGTGTTATCTGCATCTGAGGTGTCATCTGAGGTTGTTAATATTTCACATAGCCAGAGTGATGGTACAAAAATATGTCACACCACATCACTTCTCTGCTCCCAACTTTCCTATGGCTTCACATCCCACTCAAAGTGAAATCCCAAGTCCTCAGGGTTCCACTCCCCACTTTTCCTGCCTGATTCCATCACCTATTCACATGCCCCCCTCCCACTCAACCCACTTCATCACACAGCCCTCCTGATATTCCTGGACACACTGGCGGGATTCCACCCCGGGGCCTTTGCACTTGCTGTCTCCTCTGGCTGGAAAGCCCTTCTGTCAGGTAGCCACATGCTTCCTTCTCCATCCCTGTCAGATCTTGATGCAAACTCCTCCTTCTCAGGAAGGCTCTAACTGATAATCATCCCGATGCTGAATGCCCCTCCTCACTCCCCTCACCCCACATTTCTATATCTCCCTTTCATCCTTTAATCCACAGTCTCTTACACTGTCTTCATTTCTTATGTGTATTGTCTGTCTTCACCCTGTGGCAAGTAAGGTGAGTGAGAGTGGAGATTTTGGGATGGATGGGTTCTGTTTTGTTCACTACAGTATTCCTCATACCTAGAATGAGGCCTGACACATAGAGATAGATCATTATTGCACAGTAGATATGTCTTGTTGGAAGAATGGACATATGAGGAAATGGAAATGTAGAATGTTAAAATAATTTCCCCAAAGTTATAGAGCAAGTGTGTGGCAGCAGAATTAGGACCCTGGTAGTTTAACATGAGAGAAGATTGTGTTTTCACTTGTGTGTGTGCTTAGTTGCTCAGTTGTGTCCAGCTCTTTGCAATCCCGTGGACTGTAGCCTGCCAGGCTCCTGTGTCTGCGGGGATTCTCCAGGCAAGGATACTGGAGTGGGTTGCCATGCCCTCTTCCAGGGGATCTTCCCAACCCAGTGATTGTACCCAGATCTCCCACATTGCAGATGGATTCTTTACCAACTGAGCCACCAGGGAAGCCCACATATTCATCTAGATTCCTTTATTTCGGCAGCTGAAAAGTTTAGGTGATAACATCTTGCTTGTCTTCCTCCCAGGTCAAGTGAGAAGCAACAGAAATGCGTGTACCCATCTTAGTCCTTTTGAGTGAGTGAGTGAAAGTCGCTCAGTCATGTCTGACTCTTTGTGACCCCATGGATTATATAGTCCATGGAATTCTCCAGGCCAGAGTACTGGAATGGGTAGCCTTTCCCTTCTCCAGGGAATCTTCCCAACCCAGGGATTGAACCAGGTCTCCCACATTGCAGGCAGATTCTTTACCAGCTGAGCCACAAGGGAAGTCCAAGAATACTGGAGTGGGTAGCCTTTACCTTCTCCAGGGTATCTTCCTGACCCAAGAATCAAACCAGGGTCTCCTGCGTTGCAGGTGGATTCTTTACCAACTGAGCTATAAGGAAGTCATTTTGGGTCCTTTTGGGTCAGTGTAACAAGACTACAGATTGGGGGGCTTAAAAATGACAGGGATTCATATTTCACTGTTCTGGAGACTGGAAAGTGAAAACTGGACTCAGTATCAATGCACCTAGGCTTCCCAGGTGGCGCTAGTGGTAAAGAAGCCGCCTGCCAATGCAGGAGACATAAGAGACCTGAGTTCAGTCCCTGGGTCAGGAAGATCCTCTGGAGAAGGAAATGGCAATCCACTCCAGTATTCTTGCCTGGAGAATCCCATGGACAGAGGAGCCTGGTGGGCTGCAGTCCATGGGGTCATACAGAGTCGTACCAACTAAAACGACTTAGTATGCATGCATCAAGGCACCTGGCAGATTCACTGTCTACTGAGAGCTCACTTTCTGGTTCAAGGACAGCTGTTTTCTCTCTGTGTCCTCACGTGGCAAGGGAGTTCTCTGGGGTCCCTTTTATAAGGGCACTAATCCCATTCATGAGGGCTCCACCCTCATGACCTCATCACCGCCCATAGGGCCCCATCTCCTAATATGACACTGGAAATTAGGCTTCAACATATGAATTTTGAGTGTATACATTCAACCTATAGTAGCCCCTTCCCCTCAAAAAGTGCAAACTCCCATCCAGACATATCCAGGAATCTAATGAGGCTGTGTGAGGTAGTACTGTTTAAGGACACCTTTGGTGCCTGGAGAGGCACCCCTTTGGCTCACCTGATTTCACATGTGGCCAGCTGTGTGCATGCTCCAGATTTCTCACCTCAGGTACAAACTGCAGGTTGTCTCTTCCCTCTCTCAGCCTCTGGCTTTTTATGACCAGGGAGCTCAGTGCATATGCAGAAGTTACCTGGCTGCATGCGGCAGGCAGTGTCCCTGGACACCTGCCCTCAACCAACGGGCATCGGGGGAGAAATGCCCCAGGTCCACACTTGCTGGAGTGAGGCTGAGCAACAGTCTCCATGTGTTCTCGGAAGGTCCTTGCAGGATTGTGTGCTGCTTGCTCACCGTGGTAGCAGCTCCACTGACACTCTGCTGCCCCTCCCTCCTTCTCCATCACACTCTCTCCTCTCTCTTCTCCTGGCCCCTAAGTCACCTCCCAGGCATATTTCCTGCATCTGTGCCCATGTCTTAGGCTCTGCTTTCAGAGGGTGACTGCTAAGGGGAGCTCAGAAGCTGAAATCAGACAGAAAGTGTGTTGGTCGCTCAGTCGTGTCTGACTCTTTGCAACCCCATGGACTGTAGAACCGCGTTCAAATTCCAGCTCCACCCCTGTGCCCCTGTGTATCATTCTTAACTTCCTTGTGCTTCTCCAGTGAGTGGAGATACTAATGTGCACCCTGCCTGCTTGTTAGGAGGAGGAAGGCATCCATGTAATTGCCTATCTGAATGCTTGGCACAGCATAGGCTATTAAAAAATGGAAACTGTTATTATGATGTGACTGACATACTTTTATTACCCATCTTTGTCATTCAAGGCAAGAGATGAGAACAAGGAAAGGGCAGGAAGGGGGGCATGTCCTGAGTGGGGAGGATGAAGCACCCTTGAGTCCTCCCATTCTGAAGCTGCTGTGGTAGAGGGGAGTGTCCTGTTGCTTCCCCTGGAGACATAAGGTCTCATCAATCCTTCAATATCTACACGTCAGACATATTCCTCCAACCTGATGTGTTAATGTGCCTCATATTTATAGCTAACATTCACATGGCAGAAACTAGTGTAAGTTCTCAACATTGTAGTAAGTTCTTCATCCGTATATTACAGGTGAGGAACATGAAGCCAAGAGAGGTTGATCAACCTTCCAAGGTTACACAGCTAGGAGGAAAGAGCAAAGCTGGATTTGGATCTAGCTGGTCTGTTATTAATATATTGTCTCTTTGCACAAGATCAGCAGAGCCTAAGAAGCAATTGGCTGCCATCCCAGCATACCAGGTAAAAAGAGACATCATCATTTCCTTATTTGGTGACCTAATAAAGGATGCATTTAGAATGAAGCGGTGGTCCAGAAGCTCCAACCTCCTCTGTCTGCAAATTCTCACCCAAGATTTCTGCCTCTGCTCAAGACACTTCAACCTCCAATTTCTTCCCCTGGCCAGCTGAATCTCCCTGCAAGTAATAAAGCTGTGATACTTCAGTTGAGGAGAAGATGGTAGTTTTGCAGAAACTGGATGGCAGGAACCATGGAGCTGAAATGATCAGGCTGTGATGGCTCCTGCTGTCAGGCAGGTGGAGAAAGAGCGTCAGATGGAAGAGACCCGCTTCCAGGAGCTCCTGTGCTCGCTTTTTGTCAACATCGACTTACATGATAGATTTGAAGTGGAAAACGGAAATCTGAAAATTATAGACAAAGAATGGCAGTTAGTTTAATGAAAGCAAAAAGATGGGATTAAAAAAAAAACCCTTATGTTTTGCTAAGTAAGTCAGCACTGGGAACAATTTTACTAGGAAGTAAAAATAAACTCTAGTTTATAGGCATCATGGAATTTGTTATGTCTTTTTTATCCTGCGTGTTTATAGCTGTGTTAGGGCAAGAGCTGTACTGAGACCTGTTGGAGGCTCTGTGTGGGGATGAGGGATGTAGGATGTGGAGTCAGATAGCCTGAGTTCAAATCCTGACTCTTACCAGCTGTGCAGTCTTAAGCACATTTGGAATCCTCTCTAAACCTCAGTTTCTGCATCTTATAATTAGCCTTTTGCAGAGGATTATACTGAGGGGTGGGCTTCCCTGGTGGCTCAGATAGTAAATAATCTGCCTGCAAGGAGGGAGACCAGGATTTGATCCCTGGGTCGGGAAGATCCTCCGGAGAAGGAAATGGCAACCCACTCCAGTATTCTTGCCTGGGAAATGACACAGACAGAGGAGCCTGGTGGGCTATCGTCCATAGGATTGCAGAGAGTCAGACATGACTGAAGCAACTTAGCACGCACACATGAATACTGAGGGACAGACGAGGGGATTGTCTAATTAGCATTGTACCAGGCACATGGCTAATTCTCAGTAAGTCGTAACTATTATGATAACAGATTTATAAAATGGGTGAAATCTTATACCTGGTTTTAAAGATGTAGACACACAGAAGGAATGACTAGATCTGGTTCTCCGATGCAACCTTTAAAAATTGATGGCAAAATGAAGAAATGATTAACAACAATGATGAGAACCATCTCAGAAATAATTTGAACAGGAGATCATTGAATTTACTAATTGTTTTTCCTACTGAAGACTTCCATCCACTGTAGCATAATTGTTCACTGCATTTATCTTGACTTCAGACAAGACTTTAATTTCCACTTTATTTACTAACCTGGACAGCTACCTAATCATGAAATTTAGTTTTCTTGTCTGTAAATTGTGGGTAATTGTAGTACCAAACTCATGAGTTTTTTCTTTTTAATTAATTAATTTATTTTCATTGGAGGATAATTACTTTACAATACTGTGATGATTTTTGCCATACATCAAAACGAATCAGCCATGGGTGCACATGTGTGCCCCCATCTTAAAACCCCCCAAACTCATGAGGTTTTTCTGAGAATTAACTGAGAAAATGTATGAAAAGCACTTTGCACAACAACCAATAAATTTTATCAGTAATTATTTTAAACATGTATATTGCATATGTTCATAAATGCTTACTGCATACAAAACATTTTTTTTTTACCCAACAGAACCAGTTTTGCTAGTTCTTTTGAATATGTGGGTGATAGCAATCAAGAAGCTAACTCCAGTCAATTGTCAGTGTCTGTTTGGGTTACAATTATGTTGGGAAAGATTCTGAGGTCACATCTGGGCTCAGTGGGAGAGTGCCTTGATTGATTAGATATGTCTGCCACTGGCATGGAGATGGAGAGTGGTAATGCTTATTTAAATCACATATTGGTCTCATGGCATCTAGATTGTGGCCTCATACTCATTTGCACTGAGGAAAATTCTACTCTTTGAGGCTGTGATATTATTTTCTTTCAATATCTCTCAGAAAGAATAAAATTATTCCACCAACACTTTTTTGTTGTTGTTCAGTCACTCAGCCGTGTCCAACTCTCTGTGACCCCATGGACTGCTGCACACCAGGCTTCCCTGTCCTTCACCATCTCCCAGAGTCTGCTCAGACTCATGTCCATTGAGTAGGTGACGCCATCCAACCATCTCATCCTCTGTCGTCCCCTTCTCCTCCTGCCTTCAGTCTTTCCCGGCATCAGCGTCTTTTCTAATGAGTCAGGTTTTCGTATCAGGTGGCCAAAGTATTGGAGCTTCAGCTTCAGCATCAGTCCTTCCAATGAATATTCAAGATTGATCTCCAACACTTATTGAGTACCAATTCTGACAAAGCATATGGTAATTCAAAGCATATGGTAAACAGGGTTATAGAAGTGAATAAGACATCGTCCCTTGTACTTGAGGAGCTCAAGGTCTGCTTGAGGAGACACACGTGCAGATAAGAACCTTTGCTGGGGAGAAATGTGGTCCCATAAAGGAACTAATGAGTGGAGTCACTGTGATGAGTAAAGGATGGAACAGTTCATTCTGTGTGAAGCCAGTTGGGCCAGGAACAGGTGCTGGAATTGGGACTGAAATTAGGTCTTGAAGAGCACTTGAGAGTTGCCCTGGGATAAAGCAGGAGTGCATGGGAGTGTGCATGCACAAAGCATATCTGGGAAAGACGCCTGCTGGTTGGGGCGGTGGCTGCGGCTGGAAAGGGGGTGAAGACCTCTTGGAAAGGGAGTTAGGGCCCCTTACAGAGCACCCCAGGCTCTGGCCAAGGGCAGCTTCTCCCTGTGTCATTACTTGATTGACTCCAACAAGTAGAGCGGGTCCAATAAGTTCTTTTGGTGATTTTCTTCTTCCTCTCCACCTCTGATTTCCAATTTCATTTGAACCCTCTCTATCCTCTCATTTTTCCCTCCTCTTTCTCCAGCCTAACATCTCCATCTTTCTTTCTTCCTCTCTCCTTTCTCCTCTCTCACTTCTTTCTCTTTCCTGCTTTCATCTCCTCCAGATCATGTTTCTCTCTCAAGCACATCCAACTCTTCTCCATCTTCCTCCTCCCACCCTCCTCTCTCCCCCATCTCTGCTTCTTAACTCTCTCTACCCCCTCAGCTCTCTCCATCCATTTCTTCCCCAACACTCTTTTTCCATCCCGGTCCCCAGGCTTTCTCTCTCCCTCCATCACCTCCTCCTGTCCCATTTCTTTCCCTCTCATTCCTCCTTCCCAGTAGCTGCTTCTCACCACAACTCATGCTGTCTCTCTCGCTCTCTCTTTGTCTTGAGACGTGCGTTTGGATCTCTTTCTCCCTCTGACAAGTTCTTCTTTGGCTCTGTGTTGTATCATTTTCCTTAGCAGGTGGGATTCTCTGGCATTTCTAACTCTATTTTAAACACTTTGTAAAGCTTGATTTAAAGGAAAATCTGATTTCCACAGTCTGTGCACTGGTGCCTCAGGGGACTCTCAGTTTGATTATGTCCTGGAAAGTTTGTGACACAGCTCAGGCTCTGGGAACCCAGAGAGGGGTGGGTGTGTGGGCTGTCAGCTGCTTCCTGCCAGACCATGGAGGGCTTTAGGGGCCCAAGAGTCTCCAGGCTCCTCACAATAGAGTGCCAACCTTGTGTTTTCCCCAACTTTAACGTGCATATGAATCCCCCAGGATCTTGTTGAAACACAGTCTTTCTTTAAAAAAAAAAATATTTTTAATTGGAGGATAATTGCTTTACAATACTGTGTTGGTTTCTGCTATTTGCCAACATGAGTTGGCCATAGGTATACATATGTCCCCTCCCTCTTGAACCTCCTTCCCACCTCCCACCGCATCCCACCCTTCTACATTGTCACAGAGCGCTGAATGCAGATTCTGAATTGGCAGGACTGGGGCAGGACCTGGGATCTGCATTTCTCCCTAGCTCCCAGTGAATGCTGATGGTGGCCCACACTTGAAGTAACCAGGATGCAGTGCATGTGCATTAGGAATGTTCCTTCTGCCACAAAATGCTCGAATTTTCACTTGGCAGCAACAGTTTCCCCTCTTCTCTGCTCCCACAGAGCCCACAGAGCTTTCTGTCATATTTCAAATGGGCAACTTCCCATGTTAAAGTCTAACAATCTTTGTCCTTGTGACCCTTTCATTAGACCAAATGCCACTCCAGGGCTTGCTGTGGAGAAATGAGTAAACAAAAAGAACATTCCAGGATATCAAGCACAGTAAGAGGATTGCAGGACACGCACACACAAATGCTCCCTTCCCCAGCTGGGCATTGCCTGCTGCTGTGAAAAGCAGTGGCTTTGCATCAATGGCTCATGATTCTGGCTTGGCCCATCAGGTGCTGCTCTGAGATCCCCAGAGACCTTGGACCAGCCTTGCATGCAGGAGATTTAACATTTTCTCTCTAGACTTCAGATGACCGAGGGATCTGTGTAGAGTCTTCCTTTTTTTTTTTTTTCAATTGATCTCATCGTGCTCAATATTTCCACCCCGGGATGCCTGGGACAGGAGTTCAAGAGATCCTGGTTTTACAGCCCTTTCCCAGTTAACTCAGTCTTGACCAACAGTCACAGTCAAAGCCCTCAGGGGGTGATTTTCTCCTCTCTCCAGGGCTCTTTCTCCTCCACTCCTTGAAGGTGGTGTCTGACCTCATGGAGAGGTCAGGTGTTTCAAAGCCAAGGAGAAGTGGTCTCCATCCATGTGCTGTCCACTGTACTTTCTGGCCACACAGTGGGCTTCTGGTTCTTGTCTTGGCTCTGCATGTCCTGTGCTGGTGTCCACTGCAGGGTGACCATTGTGGTCATTAACTTGGTGTGTCAACTTGACTGAGCTAAATGACGCTCAGATAGCTAGTCAAAGATTATGTCTGGGTGTGCCTGTGAAGGTCTTCCTAGAAGTTAGCATTAAAAAAAAATTTATTGAAAAAAAAATTTATTGAAGTATCAGTTCAGTTCAGTTCAATCACTCAGTCGTGTCTGACTCTTTGCCACCCCATGAAATGTAGCACACCAGGCTTCCCTGTCCATCAGCAGCTCCCGGAGTCCACCAAAACCCATGTCCATTGAGTCGATGATGCCATCCAACTATCTCATCCTCTGTCATCCCCTTCTCCTCCTGCCCTCAATCTTTCCCAGCATCAGAGTCTTTTCAAATGAGTCAGCTCTTTGTATCAGGTGGCCAAAGTATTGGAGCTTCAACTTCAGCATCAGTCCTTCCAATGAATATTCAGGACTAATTTCCTTTAGGATGGACAGGTTGGATCTCCTTGCAGTCCAAGGGACTCTCAAGAGTCTTCTCCAACACCACAGTTCAAAAGCGTCAATTCTTCTGTGCTCAGCTTTCTTCTTCTTCTTTTTTTTTGACTTTTGCTTCACTTTATTTATTTTTTTAATATAAATTTATTTATTTTAATTGGAGGCTAATTACTTTACAATATTGTATTGGTTTTGCCATACATCAACATGAAACCACCAGGGGTGTACATGTTTTCCCCATCCTGAACCTCCCTCCCACCTCCCTCCTCATACCATCCCTCCGAGTCATGCTAGTGCACCAGCCCCAAGCATCCTGTATCCTGCATTGAACCTGGACTGGCGATTCATTTCATATATGATATTATACATGTTTCAATGCCATTATCCCAAATCATCACCCCCCTCCCTCTCTCACAGAGTCCAAAAGATTGTTTTATACATCTGTGTCTCTTTTGCTGTCTTGCACACAGGGTTATCATTACTATCTTTCTAAATTCCATATATATGCATTAGTATACTGTACTGGTGTTTTTCTTTCTGGCTTACTTCACTGTGTACAATAGGCTCCAGTTTCATCCACCTCATTAGAACTGATTCAAATGTATTCTTTTTATGGCTGAGTAATACTCCATTGTGTATATGTACCACAGCTTTCTTATCCATTCATCTGCTGATGGACATCTAGGTTGCTTCCATGTCCTGGCTATTATAAACAGTGCTGCGATGAACATTGGGGAACACCTGTCTCTTTCAATTCTGATTTCCTCAGTGTGTATGCCCAGCAGTGGGATTGCTGGGTCATAAGGCAGTTCTATTTCCAGCTTTTTAAGGAATCTCCATACTGTTCTCCATAGTGGCTGTACTAGTTTGCATTCCCACCAACAGTGTAAGAGGGTTCCCTTTTCTCCACATCCTCTCCAGCATTTATTGCTTGTAGACTTTTGGATAGCAGCCATTCTGACTGGCGTGAAATGGTACCTCATTGTGGTTTTGATTTGCATTTCTCTGATAATGAGTGATGTTGAGCATCTTTTCATGTGTTTGTTAGCCATCTGTATGTCTTCTTTGGAGAAATGTCTATTTAGTTCTTTGGCCCATTTTTTGATTGGGTCGTTTATTTTTCTGGAATGGAGCTGCAGGAGTTGCTTGTATATTTTTGAGATTAGTTCTTTGTCACTTGCTAAACTTCAGCTTTCTTTATAGTCCAACTCTCACATCCATACAGTGGCTGACTTATTTTTGGGGGGCTCCAAAATCACTGCAGATGGTGATTGCAGCCATGGAAGTAAAAGACGCTTACTCCTTGGAAGGAAAGTTATGACCAACCTAGACAGCATATTGAAAAGCAGAGACATTACTTTGTCAACAAAGGTCCATCTAGTCAAGGCTATGGTTTTTCCAGTGGTCATGTATGGATGTGAGATTTGGACTATAAAGAAAGCTGAGTGCAGAAGAATTGATGCTTTTGAACTGTGCTGTTGAAGTATACTTGATTTAAAATGTATTAATTTTCTTTTGCGGCCCATGGACTATGGTCAGCCAGGCTCCTCTGTCCATTGGATTAATTTCCCAGACAAGAATATTGAGTAGGTTGCCATTTCATTCTCCATGGGCTCTTCTCGACCCAGAAATCAAACCCACATCTCCTGCATTGGCAGGCAGATTCTTAACCACTGAGCCACCAGGGAAGCCCATATATATATTCATATATATATATATATATATACACACATGTATGTATATTTTCATATCTTTTCCATTATGAAAATAATATAAATATAAAAATATATTTATATATTTTCATATTCTTTACCATTATGGTTGTCACAGGATATTGAATATAGTTCCTTGTGCTATAACAATTGTATATCCATCCCATATATAAGAGTTTGCTTCTGTTAATCCCAGACTCCTGATCCTTTCCTCCCCTACTACTCCTAACCCCTTGGCAATGACAAGCCTATTCTCCATATCTGTGAGTCTGTTTTTGCTTTGTAGATACGTTGATTTGTATTATATTTTAGATTCCACATACAAATGATATGGTATTTGTCTCTTTCTGATTTCACTTAGTATGATCATCTCTAGGTCTCTCCATGTTCCTGTAAGAAGCTAGCATTTGAATTGGTACACTGAATAAGGAGATCTATGCTCACCAGTACAAATGAGCATCACTCAATCTATTGAGAGCCTGAATAGAAAAAAAAAAAAAAAGGCAGAGGAAGGAGAGAGATGCACTCTCTGTCCGAGCTGGGATGTCCAATTTCTTCTACCCTTGGACCTTGTTGCTCCTGGTTCTTGAGCCTTCAGACTTAGACCAAGACTTTCACCATCAACATTCCTGTTTCTCAGGCCTTTGGACTCAGATTGAAGTACACTACCAGCTTTCTTGGGCTTCAGCTTGCAAATAGCAGACTATGGGAGTTCTTAGCCTCCGTCATCACATGGGCCAATTCCTTTAGTAAATCAATCTGTCGGTCTTTCTCCATATTGGAAAGAGAGACTATTGGCTCATGATGGGCAATGAGAGCCTCTTTAGTGAGTCAAATGCTGGACATTGCTCCTTTCTTTTTGTGTTTCTGACATAACTATCCCAAGGCTTCCTTTCCAGGGCAGTGGGTGCTCTGATGGAAGAAAGAGGACATTGATATACACAATTTCAAAAATGATTGTAGTTTTATCTGGGGCAGTGCCTAGAACAGAGTAACTGATCCATAAACATGATCCCTTCTGATCAAGCTGGAGGATATGAGAGAAAGCTTCAGCATAAAGAAATTTTGATCGGATAAGAAATCCATAGAAATGGCAGGAGGTGTTCTGAAGAACTGCCTCTTCTGTGGCAGGAAATGAGCTCTGTCTTAGAGACTGAAGCCTAGATCTTGAGAAAAGGACCTGAAACCATGACATCATGCAGATGTGGCCAAGCTGCTACGGGACTCCCGGGCAGCTGTTTCTCACCAATGCATCCCCCCATCTCGCCTTTGTTTGACATTCAGCTGCTTATTTGGGAAAAGCCTCCTTTTTCTCATCATGGCTGTAGCCAGCAGACAGCATTTGTCTGTCGTTGATAATCGGTCTTTAGACTCCTGTTTCTAATTCCTGCTTCCTAGGGGCAGAGCCAGCAGGCATCCCTCGTGGTTTCTCGACTCTCCAGCTGGCATTTCTGAAGGACACTCTGAGCCCACTTCCACTTCTGCTGCCTTCTGACCCTCCGCTAAGTTCATGGCTCATGAATGAATGAGCAGCAGTGTTTTCCTGACCATGTGGACTCCCCACTGTCACCGGGCGCTCACCATCACCAGAGAGCAGGTGTTTCGAGAAGCCTGAACGAGCTGTGGGTGGTGAGACAGACGCTGGGCTTGGCTCTGGAAGCTTCAGCTCAGAACATTGAGCTGAACCATCTGAGGCTCCTCCAGGAAACAGGTTGTGCAAATCTCACAGCCCCCCTCTCTGGGCTCATGCATATTCATTAGTAGAACAACTCCAGGCCAAAGATAATGATTCATGCAGGCAGCACCATTCTGAGCATTATTATCTGGGAGTGACAACTGAATTTCTAATTCAACATGTGTATTGGACAAATAGATCACAAGAACTTTAAAGTCAGAAGCATCCTTTGGAGTCATGCAACTTCTGTTGTAATGTGGCATAAAACGATAGAGGAAGAGATTGCCTCTCCGGTGGGCTGTGCATAGCTGTTCCCTTCAAAGCAGAGGAGAAATGAAAGGGGCTGAGATTTCAGACACTGCGTGAATCTCCAACAGAAGCTAATGATAATGGCTGATAAGGAGACAACTATGGCGACAGCAGAGAGCCAGCCACTGGCACGAGCTCACCATTGTTTTGAGTTATTCCGTGGGCATGAACAGAATCCTCCTTCTCTGGCTGGCAATAAGAATGGAGCAGAGACTGGTGGGGCTCATTGGCTGCTCAGTAAGAATCAGAGGGCAATAAATGCAAGGTAAGACTGAAGAGGGAGTGGTAGAATCGATTTGAGCAGCATTTCAACAGCCAGCATGACACCATGAGAGCTACACTATCTGCCCGTCTGCAGAGATCGGCCACTTCCCGCTTGTCACAGCTGACAGTCAAGCATAAAATGGCTCCTGTCAAGGAGTGGCAGCTCTTTGAAGACTAAGTCTTAAACCATTCCTTA
Source organism: Bos grunniens (assembly GCF_055505025.1). Taxonomy (NCBI): domain Eukaryota; kingdom Metazoa; phylum Chordata; class Mammalia; order Artiodactyla; family Bovidae; genus Bos; species Bos grunniens. Next base: position 26,864,447 of record NC_141189.1, read on the forward strand.
AAATTTTATATTCCAGTCCTCATGGCCACTCCACCCCCAAAGTCTTTTCTTTCTAAGTGATCGAATAAACTGACTGCCCATTCCCCTACCTACTGGGGGAGACCATGGAAAATTCAAAGTCTTCTAGAGCCTAGATAGCTACTCTTGTTTTTCTTCCCTTTTGAGCTAATAGTGATACTTTAGAATATATACTAACAACCAGGTACTGTGATAAAGTACACACTTCTATGCCTTCCTTAAATTCTCACAACAATCAATGACAGAAGTGCTAATATCCCTAATTTACTGATGAGGAAACTGAGGCTTTGAGAGGCCAAGTGACTTGGCCCTTGATTCATGCAGCCCATGATTGGTGGGAGCAGGAGTGGAGACCACTCCCTTTACTATTAAATGATGTTGATCTAACGATGGGGAGGGGTGTCTTTTTAAGGATGAGCACACAAATCTTGAGCAAGTGGAACCCTGGTGAAGGATGTACTTGAGACCTGGACACTCTGGTCCCCTGGCCCCTTCCAGCTGCCTCTCACCTGTGGGATGAGGTGCATATGGAGGCCAAGAAGGTGTGCTGGTCTGAGACCTATATTCCCTCTATATCACACTCTGGAGACAATCAGGCTTGCAGTCCCACAGCTCAAGCTCAGTAGAAAAACTTTTGCTTCTCCAAGCTCTGATTAGGCCACCTGCTTCCAATAAACCAATCACCAAGGATCGAGGATGTGGTGGGCTCTGATTGGCCAGCCTGAGTCACATACTTCTGGTTGGAGTCAAGAATGAAGTCACCATCCCCTGAGTGATGTGGTCTGAGAGCAGGAGGAAGGTGTGACCTCTCTCAGGACAATGGGTGTATTGTACCCAGAAGAAGGAGAAAGAAACGATGATCAGACAAAACCAAAAAATGCCCACCATACTTGTCAAGGCTCATTGCCTCCTGTCTTCTCTGGGTTCTGAAGGTTATGGGGGAGGTGGATATTTGAGGAGAGACAGGGGGAATGAAGATAAGAGGGAAAGACAGAATGAGCTTACAGAGAGGTTTGCTCAGAAATGGAAACACAGAACTAGAGAAGAACCAGAAAGATTTCCCTCAACTCCTCAAGAGAGAACACATAGGAAAAAAATGCTTTAAAAGTCCAGCCCTGATTCCCATATGCATCCTACATAGGTCAGTGCTCTTCTGTTTTTGTGCTAAAAGTTCCTAGAGCTCTGGGAGGATTCCTTATGATCCTTTAGAATGAATTGGGGAGTAAGATTCAAGAGGAAGTTTAGTGGGTTGAGCTCAGACCCCTCCGGGCTTCACTTTTATTTCTCTTTTCAGTGCCTTTTGCATAAGATCTTATTTGGGAAAAAATGGGCATTCCTCTCTGCTAAACACTGCTCTGCACTGAGATATTCTCAATAAGAACGACCTTTGGTTTACATCTCTCTCTCATGTGATCAGTGCAGTGCCAGGCATACAGTAGGCACTCAGTCATTACTAAGCTGTCAAATGGATGGTTGAATGGCCACAAGGGAAATTATGAGTGGAAAACCTTAAATTGTGGAAAGGAAACTCAGGGTTCTGGGAGCACCCATAGAACTGATGATCTCTTCATGAGGGTGTAACCACAGACAGAGCCTTGCGTGGAAAGCCAGGCGACTGCTCCCCTTTGACTTAGACACCGCTCTAACCACACAGATGAAATGTTTGTGATGGGCCACTGCTTACAATAACATCACACTTTGTGATGTTACTTCTTACTTGTTACTATTTGTCAGTTACTTCTTACTTCTCAAACTCAGGACCAAACTCCAGTTCCCTGGATGCCAGAAAAGTCTTATCTCCAAGAAGCCAGACATTACCCAATCTGGCTTAATTATTAGTTTGAGATCACAGTGGCTCTGTAGGTTATGGTGTCAGATAATCCCAGATGTGATCTCCTGGATGAGAACTGGGGTCTATTTCAAAGATTCCTTGGACCAGCTTCATTCTACTTTGAACCCCCAATCCGCTATATCCAACACATGTATACTCACATGCACACACACATATACACAGAGATTTTTTATTAAAGACTATCTGTCACACACATTCACAAAATCTCTAGAGAACCTGGCTTAGAAGCCATGGATTCAGAAGCGTAGCTGAAACTGCTCTACAGCCTTGGGCAAGGGGCTTACCCATCCAGACATTCTGGTCCAACTGCTGGCAGCCAGCAAGTGATGCTGTTGCCAGAATCTCTGTCTTTCTTGCCTCTGGAAGCTAAGCATTCCTGCTGCCCTTCTTCCCAGAGTAGATCTCTGGGGGCAACCAGCTTCCCCTCAAAGTCTTGCACCGATTTGGCTGATTAGAGGAGTTTATTCCACATGCCTATGACCTTGCTGCAAGAGCTCCTGGGAAAGAAAGTTTTAAGCTTCTGCCACAAAGTGGAGAAGTCTCCCAACAAAGAGAAAGGGTATGCAAAGGAGCAGAGTGGTCAGAGTCACAAAAAGGTGGACACGACTGAGACTGAACAGCAACAAGATCTCCTGAGACAGCTGTTGGGCATTAGGTTCACTGCACTAGGGGTTCAATCCAAGGTTTCTTCTACCTCTCCTCTCTTCCCAGATTAACTTCACTTTCCACCCATATCCTCTACATTATTTAGCCCTCAAAGCATGTGTTATATTATTAGCTCTAAGCACCTAGCCCCTCAGGAAGTGCTTACTTCTCCTAAGAATGGAACCTGTGTTCTTAGCAGTGCAACATTTGTTTTCCCCTTTCCTGAAGAGCAGAGTGTTTCCGTTTTTGAAAAACACATGGCAGCAAGCAGGAAAAAAACCAAGAGAGAGAGTATGAGTTAAGCAATTCACATTATAACAGGTCAAGTCCAGCTCGTCGAAGAATCTAAATTGAAAGCAAATTGGTTTAAATTGAGACACGACAGTTTTCTGATGTTCAGACTTCTGGCAACATGGAATTCCTTTCCTGGAGGTCTCTGGGGAATTGACCAGCTCCACCAAGTTGGCTAGCATAATTGGGACATAGTTAGGTGTGGAGATAGAGAAATAGATCGAACAGCTTTCACATGTCCCTGCTAGTCTTGCTTGCATGCTGTTACTGTGCAGTACCAACCTATATGGGATGATGGTGCAAAGCTAGACATTCTAGCGAGGCCAGGCATATGAATGTATGAGTGCCTGGTGGGGCAGGCAAGGTGCAGGGAGTGGGGGCCAAGTCAGTTGGAGCCAGGAACAAAAGTCTGATTCTTTATGTGGGTTAACCGCTGCAATTATCCCCTCTCCAACCCAAATAAGTTTTGTGGCTCCTAGAGAAATTGAAATTGCCAAAGAGTGAAGTTGGAGGTGCTTGAATATTTTCTCTGACTCTTACTTAAACATTGGCAACTTTCCTGAGACTATAAATATGATTGGGACTCAGCCATTTCTCTCTTTGTAGTCTATGAAAATTAACTTGGTCCGCAGGGGCTGCAATCACTGCCAAACCCCCCCAAGTGTGGGCTCTTCCTCCACACTGACAAAAATAACAGTTAATTAGGCTGCAACACCCATAGGAAAGTGAACTTGCACCACCAATCATGGGGGGGCATGCAAAATGTTGCCATGACAACAGGCATTTACTGGCTCTTCATTTTAATGTATCAAAGGCTAGGGATAATTTCCCAGTGAGAATACATGAGGGTAGATTTTTTTTTCCCTCCTCCTCATTCTTTCTGCCAGTCTTTTGCCAGTATGGGAGCAGTATTCCTGTGGCAACGGGTTTAAAAGGTAGAGAGGCCTTGTGCGAGCATTAAACACCAGGCAAGCTACTCCTGGAGATGCTGTCTGTCTTGGGAGGCCCAGGGAGGATGGTGCAGCATCCTTCTCAGTATCTAGGCTGGATGGAAAGAATTTGGAGGCAGGTGAAATGTGAACTGTGAATCTTTGCCCTCATTTCCAGGTGAACTTTCTGTTTTCATGAACTTTCCTTCCTTATACCTCTCTCTTTCCCTCTCCCTTCCTTCACTCCCTCCCTTCCTTCCCTCTCTTTCTTCTTGTTTTGTTGTGTGCTTACTCTGTACCAGGCACTTACTAGGCATCATCTGATTTATTCTTCATGACTACACAGTAGTCATGTACATGAGGACACTGAGATTAAGAGGGGTTGAAGGCTCTAATTACATAATAATTTGCAGAACCTGGATTTGAATCAGGTCAGCTCTCACCACCAAGGCCTTCATCCACTCTATAAATAGAAGCAAATTTGTTTATTAGTTTTAATTTATTTGTTAACTGGAGGAAAATTCCTTTGAATTTGTTTATTATTATAATCATTGCCCTCACCACCATGTATTAGCTGGCTATTGCTGCATAACAAACATCTACAAAATCTTAATGGCACATGATTATAAATATTTCACTTCAGCATAGGGTGGCTCTGACCCTCATGTGTTTTTCCTGGGGCTTGGGCTGAAAGGGAGGCAGCTACCCAGGGAAAGCTCTTCTCATGGTGATGGTAGAGTCATAAAGAGTCTGCTCAACCACACAAGTTTATTTTAGATCCCTCCTGTGTCATGTCTGCTAATATCCCATTTACCAAAGCAAGGCATGTGGTTGAGCCATAAGTCAGAGTAGGAAATACACCCCCTCTCTTTTGTGAAAGGAATTGCAAAGTTTTATGGCAAGGAAGTGGATACAAAGAGGGATTAAGAACTGGGGCCCAAAAGGTTGTACAGTTATCATTATCATCATCCTCGTCATCATCACTTCTATGGACCAGGACTCTCTTTGATCTGGCTCAACGGTCAAGAGTTTGCCTGCAATGCGGGAGATCCGAGTTAGATCCCCGGGTTGGGAAGATGCCCTGGAGAAGGAAATAGCAACCCACTCCAGTATTCTTGCCTGAAGAATCCCATGGATGGGGTTGCCTGGCAGGCTGTAGTCTATGGGGTCTGAAAGAGTTGAACATGATTGAGCAACTAACGCTTTCATGTGTAAGTAATAAATGATTTCTTTACAAAGCTCTTTAAGAGCACCAGTCGTTACTGGAGCAGCTAGCATTTAAATGGATTAAGTTTTCCATTAAATATTTTTAGGTAGTCACAAACCTGGCATTTTGTGACTACTTGGAATCATGGGATGGAGTAGCAGGTGGGAGGGAGGCTCAATAGGGAGGTGACATTTTTATACCTATGGCTGATTCATGTTGATGTATGCCAGATAAAATATTGTGAAGCAATTATCCTCCAATTAAAAATAAATGTTTAAAATTTAAAAAATAACCTCATATATTGGTTTATCACAATTTAAAAAAATATTGTGATTATAGCTCAATATAATGTTTCTTTTGAATTACTATGTAATTTACTTTATATATCTAAAAACCTAAATTTTCGGAGATGGAGTTCATAGACCTCACCTGGCAGCTAAAGATTTCTTCTGAAAAAGAGTATTTTTAAAATACTTAAATTAAGAGTATTTCTAAATACTCCTAACTCTTGGTCTTCATCATGTTTTCCCCTAGCACAACACATCAACTTGATTTGTAATCATAGCTCTACACATTTGTAGCAAGTTTTACAGTTGGTAAAGTCTCTTCCCCCATATTTACATTTCATCTGCATAGCCTCTGGCACCTGCAGATGACATACCCATGTCAGGGTTCTAATAGCCATTCCTCTGGTAAATGAGCCATTTACCAGAAATTGCAAGAATTTCAGTATCTGGACCTGATGAGTGAGGTGTGGTCAATTTTTCTTTGAGAAAAACTGAAAATATAAGAAAGTAGATTCATTTTTTAGAGAAATAAAATGGTATGGGGAGGGAGGAGGGAGGAGGGTTCAGTATGGGGAACACAGGTATACCTGTGGCAGATTCATTTTGATATATGGCAAAACCAATACAATATTGTAAAGTTAAATAAATAAAATAAAATTTTAAAAAATCTATTTAAATTTTGTGTGTATGCTCCAAATATCTACATTTGTAAAGCTCAGAATGCTCAAAACATCTTACTTTTTCAGAAACAAATCAAGACAATGTTGAACTATGAACTATAAGGAAAATACAGGATTATTTCTAATTGGCTCAGCCAGGCACAAGATGCTCTTTAAAAGTCTGCTTAAATATATCCTTGCCATTTGTTTCTATATTACTGTAACCTGAGGAAAATATTTGGTTGTCTTTTGTCCAAAGAGTCTTACTAGCCATTCCATCTCCAGTATTTAGCATAATACCTGGTACACGTATAAGCTCAATAAATATTAACTGAACGCATGAACGATTGGGTGGGAATTTTTGGAAGTGCAAATCCCAATTCTGAAACAGCTCACGTGGCTCACAGAATCTACATTTGTGAGCTTTCTCTGTTTGTAGGTAATTCTGCAGAGAGGTGGGGCAGATCTGCAGTAAACAGCAGATGAACAAGGCCATTCTTGTTGCAGTGACGCGTTGGTACCGAGCGATTATTTGTTTTCTCTAACACAATGTAAAAAGTGCTAATGGGATTAGCCTTTTGTGATGAATACTAATATGATATGAAAACAAATGCTAATATGCAATGTGAAATTGCTAACAAAGGAGAAAATTGCTAATAAAATTCAATGGACCTCAGTGACAAATGCTTCACATATCCCTCTGGTCGGGCCAAGACTGTCCTCTTAGCATGGGAATGGCATAGACTGGGGGAAATCTTGGCATTTGGGCTGCTTGCTGATGGCTGGGTTTCAGTTGGTTCCTCTGTGTGGGTGGGGCTGTGAGAGAAGGCACACTTCGATCCTCACAAACATACCCACTTGGGGCACCAAGTATCCAGCAGGGAGGCCCCCAAAGGAAGCTAGAGCATGGCCCTTTCCACTTCAGTGTCAGACCTTTAAACTTTCCCAGCATTCTCTCTCATCTGTGGTGCTGGCTGGCCTTTCTGCAACCTTGTGCAATTACAAGGCAGACCTGAAAATGGAAAAGCAGACACAGAGAGAAGTGACTGGCCTGTGGTCATACAGATAGCAGAGCTCGATGCTACTTCAGGGTCTTCCACTAGCTCCTCCATCTTCCCACCCCCACCTCTTCACTCTCCAACTCTTCCTCCTCCCTGGCTACTCCCCTCCCCTCCAGCTCCTCTCCTCTGCATCTCCTCTTTCCCCATCTCCTTCCCTTCCTACCAGAATCTGATCTTCTCTTTCTTCGCTTATGGCTTAAATAAACAACTTGGATTGGGGTAAATAAATCAGTCTGTGCCAACACAGGAAGTCACCAGGTTCTGGTCTCAGGTTCTGAGACCAGTGATGGCAGCACAGGGTATTCACTCAAATGGGTGATGCAAAGTTCTCTTGGAAAGTGAAAACTTTAGATGAAAGCCTTCAGGCAAAGGTACCATGGAAAGAACCAGAGGAGAAGGCAGAGATAAAATCCTTAAACAAATTCTGATGACTTGGGTGCAAAATGTGATTCCCTTGAGGAGGGGAAGCTGAGGGACCACTCGTGGCCCGAGAGATCAGAGAAGGGAAGGATACTTTGGAAGAGAGGATCCTGTGGAAGATAGAAGAGAAGATCATGATTGTTTGGCTCTCAAATCCCCTGAGAATATTTTGGAAAGAAAGCTCATCATAGGAAAGACAAAAAGAGAAAGGTAGGCATCACAGCCATTCAGCAGAAGGTGAGATGCTTGCCGGGGTAAAAGAAATCTGAGAACAAGATAAAGTCCGCTGAGAAAGACAAAGCAGGAGGGAGATGGCAAGAGAACACTTCAGGAGAGAAGGGGCCACCTTGAGCAGTTAGAAAGGAGCAGCAGGAGGAGGCAGAGCACAGGGAGCATGAGGCTGGAGGGAAGTTGCACATCAGCTACTGGACCTTGAGACAGGAGCGTGGCATTAAGTGAGGTTGCCACTGGACACAGCTGCACACTCGGGGATCCTGCAGGAAGCCAGTAAATGAAGAGAAAGTGAAAGAGAGAGAGACCTGCTGTCTGACTCACAGGAAATCAGGGACATTGAAAGGAAAACCAGCTGAATCGTTGTCAGTGAACTCCAGCCCAAGTTCATCAAAGTAAGACAAGGGGGTGGGGTAGGAAAAGGGAAGGAGGGGAGGAGGGGAGACTGAGCAGGGGGACCACCAAGAGGTGGGGAACAGCTCCAAGAACCCTCTGGATGGTTGGCTGAAGCAATGAATGAAGAGCGGCAGAGTGAAGTCATACGACAGTTGTTCCAGAGTATGATTTGACTAAATTCTGGGGACAGTGAAGAAGGGGAGGGAGGCATTTGGTGGGCGAGGGCTCCCTTCAGAGCAGTGCTGGGTCTAAGGAGATCTGTGAAGCCCAACCTGGGAGCCCGCTGAGCTCAAACAGGAGCCGCCCAGCAGCCATGTGCCTCCAAGGCTGTCAGAGGGCAGAGGATGGAAGGAGGTGCCGAGGGGCGGAGCAGAGAGCAGGGACAGGAAACAGATGGATCGTGGCTATGAAGGGGCTGCAAGCAGAGAAGAGGGCTTCTGATCACGCTCCTGGGGGAGAGTCACCCTCATCCTCAAGGCCCAGCACCCCAACATCATCACCATCAGAGGAACAGTTGTAGGGGGAACAAGGACAGATCTACAGTATAAAGATCTGCATGGACCTGCACAGATGATCTCAAGAGCCTGATGGAGACTGTGAAGCAGTCTTTTTAGTTGAGGAGGTGAAGACCCTGATGCTCCTTCCAGCTGCTGCATTGTGTGAAGCTTCTGCAGGAAAAACTGGATCCTGAACAGCTGGCAAAACTGCTACTGAGCCAGGTGGTCATCCTCCAAGAGGGAGTCAGGCCACACCCTTACTGAAGGTCACACCGTGGTTGGTGTGACCCCATGGTCCTCTACCCCAGAGCAGCTGCTTTGTGTCTAGGAACAGGATATCTGTGGACATGTGGTTGGTGGGTTGCATCTTGGGGGGGGTGATGCTGACTCAGAAGCCACTGTTCCCTGGGAAGGTGGAAATTGATCAGATCAATTAGATATTTATGGAACTGAAGACCCCCCAGTGAGAAAATCAAGGTTGGCTGCAAAAAGACCTCCTTGCAGTCCAGAAGGTGACCTCCACCAAGCACCCCTGTGACATCCTCCACTCTGACCTGGGCTTCCACCTGTGACCTGCTTCCCAGGGTGCAGGGTCAACTCAGAAGATTGCTTCAAGCCGAGTATTTCCATGAGATGCTCCCACCCCATCCCATTGGCTCCCTGATGTTCCCATATGACCCCCCAAGAGCAAGCAACAGAGTGAAGGTTGGCACCAGCCTGAAGTCCCCCTGAGAAAGGCTGGGGCTGCACATGGCTGGGTGACAGTCACCACAAACCAGGGGGCCTCAGCTGCAGGTCTCAGCTTCACCCTCAAGTTCTGAGGTTCAGCGTGGACCCCAGGCAGACCCTGGGAGTACCAGCTGGCGAGGCCCAGACAAGACCAGAGGCTGATGCTGAAAACAGACCCAGATCCTGTCCTGAGTGAACACACCCGATGCCTGTCAGTGCTGCCGTGGGGTGGGATTATAGACTCTTGGGCTGCTGGCCTTGTTTGATTTCCCACCTTTCATTTTTATTTTATCTTGGCTTGTAAATCTGTCAATTAAATCTTGTTTTCCTTCTTGTGGATAAAACAACTCACTAGATGAATACTTCTATATCCTCCTTTTGCTCTCTCTCTTCCCTTCTGTCCATACCATTTCTATCCACCTTATCCATCAGCCTCCCCACCGCCTTTTCTTCCTCCACTTTCTAACCCTCCATTGTCTCTTTCTTTTCCATCTCCTTCCAGTCTTCTTCTCCTGCATCCTTGGTCTCTACTACTTACTTGTATCCAAGAATCATTTGCACCAGCAAAATTGAAAGTGTAAATTGCTCAGTAGTGTCTGACTCTTTGCGACCCCATGGACTGTAGCCTACCAGGCTCCTCTGTCCCTGGGATTCTCCAGGCAAGAATACTGGCGTGGGTTGCTATTCCCCTCCTCCAGGGAATCTTCCCAACCCAGGGATCGAGCCCAGTTCTCCTGCATTGTAGGCAGATTCTTTACCATCTGAGCCACAAATAGCACCAGCAAAAGTGAACATTTATCATGAAAACAGACTTTGGTTTGGGAGCAGCCCATTCTGAAGTCAAAGTTGGAGTGAAAACTTGGCTCAGGTGCTCATAAATGTTGTGAATATGCAGAAATTCTCTGAGCCTCAGATTTCAGATCCATCATGTGGATTTCCTCAAAGGGTGGCTGCGAATAGCCAAATTTTAATTTCAAGTATAACTGCAACTTGGACTGTATAGTTATGTGAACTGTAATTGCAACTCTTCAAAAGGGGACAAGTGTGAGGAAGAGGACTGGGAAGGAATGGCTAAGAATCACCGACCAGGGTGATTTTCTTTGTCTTCAAAATTTTCTTTAATAACATTATTTCATTGTGTTTCTATGGTTCTCTACCCTGTCAGATCCAATGCCCTTTTTTTATAGCTAATATTTTGTGACATCCCCTTAACTATCCTGAAATGAAATTCATAGGTTATATAACTCACACATAATTTCATAAAATTTAGTAGAATGTCCTACCTATATTATACAGGAGAGTAAGAGAAAGTAGTTTGTATAAAATAATTTGTATTTTAATATGTAACTGCTTGGTTGTGACGATAGAAGAGATGATGAAGACAGATTCTTGCATCTCTATCTAAAATCATCATGAATGGCACGCTGACAGAAGCCAACTGATACAGATGTATTTTACTGGGGACTCTCCTACTTTGAATGGCTTTGCCACCAGTAATGGGGGTTCCTGAAAGAGTGAACAAATTTCTGGTAAAGTTCTGAATAAAACTAAGTAAGATTTACAATTTGGTCCACAGACATTTCAGTGTAAATTAAGACTGTGAAAAAATAACTTTGTGTTTCTAGGGAAAGCAGACCTTATAAATAAGTTTTTCAGTGATTGAGTGTCCAGAGGGACATTAGAAAGTCACTTGGGATGTGGGGCAATTCTGCAGGGCCTGAAGTGCTCCTCTCTGCAGCACAGACTCCACCCTGTCAATACCCATGGTGTCCCCCCCCCCACAATCAGGGCAGCTCAAAGCTTCCACTGGCAGCTCAGCTGGTAAAGAATCCACCTACAACACAGGAGTCCCCAGTTTGAATCCTGGGCTGGGAAGATCCACTGGAGAAGGGATAGACTACCCACTCCAGTATTCTTGGGCTTCCCTGGTGGCTCAGCTGGTAAAGAATCTTCCTGCAATGAAGAAGACCTGGGTACAATCCCTGGGTTGGGAAGATCCCCTGGAGAAGGGAATAGCTACCCACTCCAGTATTCTGGCCTGGAGAATTCCATGGACTGTATAGTCCATGGGGTCACAAACAGTCGGACACGAGTAAGTGACTTTCACTTCAAAGCTTCCACACATTTCCAAAATGCGTCCTGGGAGGTAGAGTCTCCCATTCTGAGGCCACAGCTATGTTTTCATTAAAATAAACCAAAAATCAAATAATCCTGCTCTGCGAGGGCTTTGAGAGCCCCTGGGCTGGCATCACTCTCTCACTGAAGCTAAAAGCAACAAAAATAGTGGTCCAGATCCTGCATCTAGAAAATTGAAAATGAACTGACTTTTTATCATTTAACCTGACAAGTTCAGCACATTTATACTGTCACATTCCTGTCTGTCCTCAGAGTTGTTGAACAGAATCTTTCCATGGATCCATGTTATGGCTAATAGGATTTGTCTGAAACTAAGTGTTCAACCTCCTCTTGTTTCCTGAGACCATGGTGGATTCTCTCCTCTCCTCCCTGAGCCCAGCCTTCATTGTATTTCAGCAAAATAATTCCCTGCCAGATGGTGGGGGAAATGTAGCCCTTGGGAGGAATGATGATACTGTCACCAAAGGCTAGACTGGTGAGGACCAGTTTGGATTAAAGCCAGACCCTCCCAAGGTGAGACTAACAGTGGGATTTGCAACAGACAGTCCCATCTGGACAAAGCAGACTTCCAGGATGCTGGGACTCACAGACATGCATTGGTCTGTGCAATGGGCCTCTGGAAATCTCCTCTGACATCAGTGCTCTGTCTGCTTCAGAGTTGGGGGAATCTTACTAGGGCTTGGGATTTCAGAAGGAATAACTTTGGCTCATGTCAAGAATTGAAGATTCCTGGAAAAAAACTCTCTATTTATCCTGGCGGCTGAATCCTTCATTCTAAGACTTTTTATTTTTAAAAACAAAACACAAACCCCAAATGTAGTTGCTTATGCTAAGCCCCACATCACCAAACTGACACTCAATTTAACCACTGTTTCAGCCCTCTCAGAAATGGAATCTTGACAGTCAGGAAGCACCTGCTCACACCGCTGAGGTCATCTGCTGACAGACCCCCACCAGCCCCTGAAGGAAAGTGGCCTTGCCATGACCAACCCTAAGTCGTCTGGCATAAGTTCCTTGTTCTGTTTCCTTCTGCCTTTAAAAGTCTTTCATTCTGTATAGCTTCTCAGAGCTCGTTTCTAGGTGTTAGATGCTGCATAACTCAGGAATCATTGAATAAAGCCAAGAAAATGTTTAAAGCTTACTCTATGGGATTTTTTAAAAAACTTATCTTGGGAGATTCTTTCAATTGCTTGTTTAAGACTTTTGACTATGTTCCTTATTTTTTAGAGTCTGAAAAGAAGCTACGGCCCTGCCCTGGACACTTCCCCTTCCTCACCTCCCTCCAAAGTATTGCCTTGTAACATTTCCCTAGGATAAGTTCCAACCAATTCAATCCAATCTTCATTATCTAAAGATTACTTCAAAGTAAAAATCCTAGATCTGGCAAAATGGGGATCGGTCTCTGTGTGTGTGTGTGAAATTCTGCCGGATTTCCTGTACTGTGTGATGTTACACGAATTCAAGTGCACATCTTTGAACCACAGCTTAGTTACTTGTGCAAATCATGTATCCTCTCTGAGGATGTTTTCTTTCATCTATGTTGTAGGGGTGGAAAAGTCATTTTCTTTATACCCTTCTAGGCTCTTGGCTGAGACCCCCTCAGTCAGAGAGTGACAGTCACTCAGTCATGTCCAACTCTTTACGACCCCATAGACTGTAGCCTGCCAGGCTCCTCTGTCCATGGGATTTTCCAGGCGAGAATACTGGAGTGGGTTATCATTGCCTTCTCCAACCCCATAATTAAAGACAGATTAGTAGAAGACAAACAAACAGAAGTTTAATAAAATGAATAGCTTCCAGTGGCTCAGCTGGTGAAGAATCCACCTGCAATGCAGGAGACCTAGGTTTAATCTCTGGGTCGGGAAGACTCCCTGGAGAAGGGAATGGCTACCCACTCCAGTTTTCTTGCCTGGAGAATTCCATGGACAGAGGATCCTGGCAGGGTACGGTCCATAGGGTCGCAGCGTCAGACACGACTGAGTGACTAAGTACACACACATACCTTCTGCATACACGCGAGATACCCAGGAAAACTGAGTAACGCCCCAGATGGCTGAAGCCGTTACCTTTAGTTCCACATCCAGCTAAAGACAAAAGGAAGATATTGGGGTGTCAGTTACAGGAGGTTATCAGGCAGAGCATAGTAAACAAGGGTGTGGTTGATACACAGATTTAAGTCAAGCCTTCTCCACAGATAAGAGTTTCCTGTGATTTAGAACCATCCTGCTCTTCCTGGTACTAAGAGAAAGACACCCTTGCAGATGAATATTTCCCTCATAAATATAAATGTCTCTTACAAAAGGATGATTTCTACTCTGTTTTCAGAACTTTTCCTGCATCTGCTGTTTCTTAAAAATAATCAGCCTAACATAATCTTTATGCTAAAGAGAAATATTTTGGGGCAGTGAATCCTGTTCCCATTCATAATCTTACCCTTATGGGGCTGTTGTGAGGCTTGGCAAGTTTCAGATGTGCAGCAATCATTATAGTGCCTGGACCACGGGGGTCCCTCCTTAGATCACCCCACTAGCTTAGTGCTCAGTCTGTCTGTGGAGTCTCATCTCCACTCAACTCTTGGGCCCCACTGCAGCCTAGTCCCAAAGTCACTCCCATCAAAACTAAGGATTCTTCCCCTTCTCTGATGCACTGTGCATTTTAACCCATTGGTAAGTCCAGCGAGGTCTTCCTCAAAAACACACCTGAGTTCATTCCTCTTTCTTCAACTCTACCACCTGTATCTTCTTATAGGCTTCCAACTTCCATCACCTTGGCTGTGGCAGTGCCATCCTAAGTAATCCTTCTATTTGACCCATGGTCTTTTATTTGTTTATTTTTAATTACTTTATTTTTATTTTTACAATATTGTATTGGTTTCTGCTGTACAACAAGGTAAATTAGCCATACCTATCCCCTCCCTCTTATGTCTCCCTCCCACCCCACAGTGGGGGAAAGAGAGGGTGAGAAAAACTGAACAAGTACCACTGACATATTATACCCCACCATGTGTAAAGCAGGTAGCTGGTGGGAAGCTGCTATGTAACACAGGGAACCCAGCCTGGCAGTCTGTGATGACCCACGGTCTTTTAAAATCCATTCTCCTTGGGGCAGTTAGAATCGTCTTTTAAAATCCCGACTCACATCACCCCTTTGCTTAAAACTACCAACGGGCCCCCATACTACTTAGAATTAAAGATCTGGATGCAGCTGTTCGTGGCTCCCCATGATCAGACCCCTGCCCATCTCTCCAGTCTCATCTTGCACCCTCCCTTCTGCTCATCATGGTTCTGCTGCGCTGTCCTCTCTGTTTCTCCAGAAAGTCAGACTCATTCTTCCCTTCAGACTTCATATTTCTGGTTCTTTCAGCCCAGGATGCCCTTTTCAGGATGCCTTATTTTCATTCTTCATATCGCAGCAGAATTGTCACCTCCTCAGAGAGGCTTTCCCTGACTACCTTGTCTAATGTAGCTTATCACTGTAGGATCACTAATAAGGTGATCATATAATTTATGGTCAAATCTAGAGGACTTATTTGCCTAGTGAAAGGGGCTCTATAACAATTAAGCCAGGACAATAGTCCTGGTTTAGTCAAGTAGTGTGGTTATCCTTTTCCTTATTTATGCCTTCTCTATTGCATCACTGTGCTTTAAAATCTTCATTGTTGTTGTTCAGTCACTAAGTTGTGTCTGACTCTTAGCAACCCCATGGATGGCAGCATGCCAGGCTCCCTTGTCCTTCACTATCCCCTGGAATTGACTGAAATTCATGTCCATTGAGTCTGTGATGCTATCTAACCACCTCATCCTCTGCTGCCCCCTTCTCCTTTTGCCTTCAGTCTTTCCCAGCATCAGGGTCTTTTCCAATGAGTTGACTCTTCATGTGAGGTAGCCAAAGTACTAGAGCTTCAGCTTTTGCATCAGTCCTTCCAATAAGCATTCAGGGTTGATTCACTTTAGGATTGACTGGTTTGATCTTCTTGCTGTCCATAGTACTTGTCAATAACTGATACTCTTTATTTACATATGTATTACCTCTCTGCTCTATTACAATGTAAACTCCAAGAGGATGGGGCTGCTGTCTCTCTGGTTCACTGTGGTACCCTCATCCTCTTGAAAACTAAACTATGTGTTTAGAACATAGGACATGAGTTTGAGTGAACTCTGGGAGTTAGTAATGGACAGGGAGGCCTGGCATGCTGCGATTCATGCTGCGCAAAGAGTCGGACATGACTGAGCAACTGAACTGAACTGAGATGCTCTGTGAATATGTGTGGAATAAAGTGTATTGAATGTAAGGCACTGTAATTGCTATGCGTTGGTGGGTGGGTGAGTTATCCTGGCTACACGTTTCTTGTTATTTAAAACAATGAATAACAAAACCTGCCTTCCTATGCTGACCAGGAATCATATTCATCTCCATATCAGGAGATCCCAAGTAAAGCTAACTTTGGGTACACAGGCGCACCCAGAGATTACCTGGTTATTCTTTGTTATCCCTTGTTTGAATTAGATTTGATAAGTATGGATCAGGAAACAGTTTCAAGAGTGAGAAGTACTTATACTTGATGAGAAAAATGTCATTTTTGCAACACTTGGGGTCATAAAATGACTTTCCCTGCTTGTTGATTGGAAATTCCAGAAAAGCAATGCTAGAAATAAAACAATGGGATCATTGAATTAATTAATGTGGATACCGATTGTATAAATTCCGGTTATTGTGGAGTGGGGATTGGATCTCATGTTAATTAATATTTAAGTCCTTTTGGAAGTGACACCCCTCCCGGATTCTTTGGTTCCTCCACAGCCCATCCCCCTTGAGAGGGGGTTTCTTTGGGGCCCCAAACAGAAATCCCCTTATCACAGGCAGTACAGATTGCAGGCTGGTCTTGGACTTGTATTATTTGCATTTCTATGAAGGAAGGGCCTGGTATTATGTAACTGTGTGTGGGTTCTGAGGGCCTCTAATGGGCCTCCCTTTGTACAGTCTCTTAGCAACCAATTGAAGTTTGTAAGCTGAAACAAAGAGACTTGAGTCCAGCACTCCCTGAGCACATTCCTCTGAGTCTGGCCTGCCTCTAGGAGTGCTAGGTTGGGGGATATGCCCCCTGTCTTGTCAGCCAGAGCCCTGCAATCCTCATTCAATCATTGTTCCACCTGGGAAGGAGAAAGATTGCTTAGGGACCAGCTGTGTTCCGTTATCAGAAATTCAACTGAAGCCAGGAAAGTCTTTAGAAGAGTTGACCTGCAGTCATTCATTCTAAAATGCGGTAATACTGCCTGATAGTGTTAAAGAAAAATTCAACCAAGTAAATCCTGAAGGTCTAATTGGCTTTATTGAACAATTCATGAACTGGGCAGCATCCCATCCAGCAAGCAGAAAGGTGCTCTGAGGAGGTGTACAGAATGGAAGGTTTTTATGGGCAGAAGCGGGAAGGGACAAGGAACTGGCTGATTAACCTCATCTTTCTCTGGGGGATGGGAAGGGTCTGTGTGGCAGATTACCTCTTTGAAGCTATCCAGAAAGTTCCAAATTGACTGGCTAAGACTACATTCCTGGGAGAGGTTGAAAGAGTAATTAGGTTAGGTATGAAGCCCTGGTTTGGTGATGTGAGCTTAGCACAAGTGATTTCATTTGGGTCTGTTGTTCCTTTTTGACAAAAGTCAAGAGTGCTCTTTAGGTTTAGTAGGAATCTGTGCTCTGTCACTAATTAGCTGTATGTCCTTGGGCAAATTATATTTTTGGGCTTCAGTGTTTTCATTAGTCATACAAGAACAAAAATTATACCTTCCTCATTGGTTGGCTGAGAGCATCAAGGTACATTGTACCTTTCAGTTCAGTTCAGTCAATCAGTCGTTTCCGACTCTTTGCGACCCCATGAATCGCAGCACGCCAGGCCTCTCTGTCCATCATCAACTCCCGGAGTTCACTCAGACTCATGTCCATCGAGTCAGTGATGCCATCCAGCCATCATATCCTCTGACGTCCCCTTCTCCTCCTGCCCCCAATCCCTCCCAGCATCAGAGTCTTTTCCAGTGAGTCAACTCTTCGCATGAGGTGGCCAAAGTACTGGAGTTTCAGCCTTAGCATCATTCCTTCCAAAGAAATCCCAGGACTGAACTCCTTCAGAATGGACTGGTTGGATCTCCTTGCAGTCCAAGGGACTCTCAAGAGTCTTCTCCAACACCACAGTTCAAAAGCATCAATTCTTCTGTGCTCAGCTTTCTTCACAGTCCAACTCTCACATCCATACATGACCACTGGAAAAACCATAGCCTTGACTAGATGGACCTTTGTTGGCTAAGTAATGTCTCTACTTTTCAATATGCTATCTAGGTTGGTCATAACTTTTCTTCCAAGGAGTAAGCGTCTTTTAATTTCATGGCTGCAGTCACCATCATACCTTTAACAAATATTTATCCAGGGTTGCGTGCATGTGTGCTAAGTCACTTCAGTCATGTCTGACTCTTCGTGACCTCATGGACTATAGCCCACCAGGCTCCTCTGTCCATGGGATTCTCCAGGCAAGAATCCTGGAGTGGATTGCTGTGTCCTTCTCCAAATCCAGGGTTAGGTTTTTCTATTTGTTAGACACTATGCTTGGTGCTGAAGGCACCAAAGTAAATAAAATAGACAAAAATCCCTGCCTTCTTGAAGATTACACTCTAGTAGGAGGAGACAGGCAATAAAAATATAAAAGTCACATGTATATATATATATATATATATGACATAAAAATATCACGGAAAATACTGGGAATGTGACAATTGAGCAGACCTGAAATAAAATCCAAGTAGGGGCCTTTATATGGTACACAGAGATTGTATATTCATTAATTCCTTAGTTTTGTTAGCCACTCATCCATTTGCCTCCCCATTCGTTCAGTAATTCAATGACTGATTCTCAATCATCCATCCATCTATTCACCCTTCAGAAAATGTCAGATGAAGGTTTGTATGCATCATGGATTTAATGCCCATCTTATTATCTGAGCTGAGGTTCATTCAGGAGGAATTAGGGAAGTGAAGGCTTGGGATGATTATTGATCAGAACATGGTATATTGAAGTTTTTCACAAAACGTAGGATAGAAAGAGCCTGCATGGTTTCTTTTTAAGCTAACATTTATTGAGAATATACTTTTTGCTGGGCTCTGTGATAAATGTTTATACGTGTTATCTTATTTAGCACTGGGAAGGCAATTTGTAGTTGCTACTTAATTTGTAGATGAGAGAACTGAGGCTTAGAGATCAATAGACGGCCTAAGGTCAGAGAGAGATTGGCAAAGTTAGTACTCAAACTTGGGGATGACTTCAAAATTCACGGGCTTAGCTATTTTACTGCAAGGACTCCTTTACTGATTCTGGGTCCATAAACGAGTCATAAGCTGATCTCCTTTGCCTTCATGTTCTCACTCATCAGATGGAAGATTCCATTCTTCCTCAAATCTCAAGGTTGGGTGAAAGGACATATACGTACAGACAGGCACCAGGAATTACCAGCCAGAAAGGGTGCTGTGATTGATTCACTATGCTCCAGTTCCAACGAGACTGAAAGGGCTTCTATTACAAGACCTTTCATTTCTCAAGCCTCTGATGATGGTAAGGCAGCAATCTGCATGCAAGGTGACCTTGAACCGTACCTGCTTTCCAATTCCCACTGGAAGGGCCCTTTACATCTTAGCAGGCTACTAAGCCAGAAGAGGTATTTCACTCTGGTTTCCAGTAATTTGTTCTGCAGTGTGAACTTCTGGGTCTGCTTGTCCAATCTCATGAAAATTAGATTAATGAGTGTTAATTGGTGCTGACTTAGCTGGTTTAAAATGGATAGTGTCAAATGGAAGAGGACCATCCTGGTGTGATGGTTGGATCTGGGCCTTCTGGGAATCAGGGTTCTGCATGATGCCAATGGCACGGGTTATTTGGGAACCCTCCTCCAGTTACTCTTATGGAAGACAGTGTCACCCCAGAGACCTTTGAAAGGAGGAAGGACACTTATTCCATTAGAACAAGGAGAAGATTTGCTTCAGAGACTGGTAGGCTTGGTCAAGATGTTCATTCATTCATTCATTCATCAAATCTTTTCCAAGCATCTGCTATGTGTCAGGCTCTGTTTAGGACTCTGGAGAACTACTGGTGAATAAAACAAAGTTTCTGTCCTCATGAAGCTTATGTTCTGAGGTCAGTAAACAATTATCAAATGAATACATGATTTAACATCAAGCAGCATTTCCATCTGATGCTTCTATATTCTCCATTGTTGTTGTTGCTTAGTCATGAAGTTGTGTCCAACTCTTTTGTGACCCCATGGACTGCAGCCTGCCAGGCTCCTCTGTCCATGGAATTTCCTAGGCAATAATATTGGTGTGGATTGCCATTTCCTTCTCCAGGAATTTCCTGACTCAGGGATCAAATCTGTGTCTCCTGCACTGCAGATTCTTTACTGCTGAGCCACCTGGGAAGCCCAAGCCACCTGGGAAGCACTGCCCTGCATTCTCTACTAATATGAAAAAAGTTCATCTTTAAAAAAAGAAACAGCATGAGATATAAGTGATAGTGAAAGCTGCTCAATTGTGTCTGACTCTTCGCGATCCCATGGACTATACAGTCCATGGAATTCTCCAGGCCAGAATACTGGAGTGGGTAACCATTCCCTTCTCTAGGGGATCTTCCCGACCCATGGATCAAACCCAGGTCTTCCACATTCCAGGCAGATTCTTTACCAGCTGAGCTAGATATAAGTCACACACTATAGAACTCAACCATTCAGTGGGTTTAGTGTATTCACTCATGTGTAAAAATCCTCACCACAGTCCATTTTAGAACACTTCCATCACCTCAAAAAGAAATGGTAACCTTTAGGTATCACCATCTTCTAACCCAGCCCATACGTCCTAGGCAGCCCTGGGCAGCAACTAATATATTTCCTATCTCCCTAGATTTGAATATTCTGGTCAGAAGAAAAAGTCATCTTTTGAGAGTGAGGGGGACATGGAAAGGTCTCTTATTATCTCCACCTCCTAAAGTGAGGCTTCTTGGACCTCTTCCTCTTGAAAAGTTTGCCTTGCAACTTTCTCCAGGATCCAAATTTCCATTGCTTTCATTCTGGGGGATGGTATGGGGTGCTGGCCTGACAGAGGAATGCCTCAGAGATATTGCAGGTTCAGCTCCAAGCTACTGCAATAAAGTGAATATTATAATAAATAAGTCATATAAACTTTTGGTTTCTCAGTGCATAAAAAGTTATGTTTATATTATCATGTAGTCTATTGGAGAAGGCAATGGCATCCTACTCCAGTACTCTTGCCTGGCAAATCCCATGGACAGAGGAGCATGGTAGGCTGCAGTCCATGGGGTTGCTAGGAGTTGGAAACGACTGAACGAATTCACTTTCGCTTTTCACTTTCATGCGTTGGAGAAGGAAATGGCAACCCACTCCAATGTTCTTGCCTGGAGAATCCCAGGGACAGGGGAGCCTGGTGGGCTGCCGTCTGTGGGGTCACAGAGCTGGACATGACTGAAGCGACTTAGCAGCAGAAGCAGCAGTAGTAGTCTATTAAGTGAGCAATAATAGCACTATGCTTAAAAAATAATGTGCATATCCTAATTAAAATATATTTTATTGCTAAAAATACCTAATATTATCTGAGCCTTCAGTGAGTTGTACTAGTAACATCAAAGATCACTGATCACAGGTCATATCACAAATATAATAATAATGAAAAATCTTGAAATATCATGAGAATTACCAAGATGTGACACAAAGACACGAAGTGAGCAAATGCTGTGGGAAAAATGGTTTGGTGGCCTTATTTGATGGACGGTTGCTTCAAACTTTCAATTTTAAAAATATTCAGTATCTGTAAAGTGCAATAAAGCGAAGCAGAATAAAATAAGGTATCAGTTCAGTTCAGTTGCTCAGTCGTGTGCGACTCTTTGCGACCCCATGAACCGTAGCACGCCAGGCCTCCCTGTCCATCACCAACTCCCGGAGTTTACCCAAATTCATGTCCATTGAGTCCGTGATGCCATCTAACCATCTCATCCTCTGTCGTCCCCTTCTCCTCCTGCCTTCAATCTTTCCCAACATCAGGGTCTTTTCAAATGAGTCAGCTCTTTGCATCAGGTGGCCAAAATATTGGAGTTTCAGCTTCAACATCAGTCCTTCCAATGAACAACCAGGACTGATTTCCTTTAGGGTTGCTTCTCAGCCTTTTGGTTAAGATCAAATGTAGTTAATACCTTAAACCTCACTTTTATCCTTATGTCTCTGATTTGAACAACGTGGGGCACTGGTATATACGTGTAAAGTCTCAAAATGGGAGATTTCTTCTTACTACATGAAGGGCTGACATAAGCATAGGGTGATAATGATAATTCCCAACATTTGGGGAAAAGTCTCACAGATTTAATCTAGAGGTTCTCAACCTTGACTGCACATTAGAATCACCAGGGAGCTTTACTGATTACTGATGCATAGGTCCCATCTTCTGATTTAATTGGTCTAGAATGTGACCCGAGCAGCATTAAAAAACCCTCCCCAAGTAATTCCATTGTGTGGCCATTGTTGAGAGGCACTGAACTAACCTTACGTAAAAGCCTAACTAGTAGGTGAGGCAGATAAGATTATCCTCTTCTCCTTTTCTCTCTCCCACTTTTCATCTCTCTCTCTTTCTCCCTACCTCTGTTTTCTTTTCTTTCTCCCCTTCTTTTCCTTCCTTTCTTCCTTTCTTTGGGTTGGGAAGATCCCTAGAAAAGGGAAAGGCTGCCCACTCCTGTATTCTGGCCTGGAGAATTCCATGGACTCTATAACCCATAGGGTTGCAAAGAGTCGGATACGACTGAGCGACTTTCACTTCACTTTTCCTTTCTTTCTTGAAATTAAAAAGCTCTATCACAAAGTCAAGTGACTAACTCAAAGTCACGCAACCAATAATCAGGAGGGTCAGAACTCAAACCCATGTTAGCCGTTTGTGCTTTTTCAATTTGCATCAGTGTTGCCTCCAGATGGCCAGTATTATGCCCATTACAAAGAAAGAGAAGCTGAGTGTGATGGTTGATTTTATTTCCACTTGACAGGGCCAAAGGGTCTTGGTTACATGATTAAACATTGTTCTGAGTGCATCTTGAATAAGATCAATATTTCAATTGAGTGAATAAAGCACTCACCCTAATGTGGGTGGACCTCATTCAATCAGTTGAAGGTCTGAGTAGAATAAAAAGACAGACCCTCCTGCCCGTATGGGGGAAAGCCTCCTGCTTGAATCCTTTGAGCTGGGATATTGGTCTTTTCCTTTCTTCAGTCCAGTACTGAGACATTAGCTCTTCTCGGGTTTCGAGTTACCAGCCTGTGGACCTGCAGCTGCACCATCGACTCTCCTGCTTCTCAGGCCTTTGGACATGGACTGCAACTTACATTATTAGTTCTCCTGGGTTTTCGGCTGGCTGACTGCTGATCTGCGGACTTAGCCTCTATAATCATGGGAGCCAATTCCTTATAATAACAAATCTTATTCATAATAGTAAATCTTATATTCTAATAATAACTCCTATTGGAGAACACTGACACTGAGGGACAGAACAATTAGGTTTCTGGATAAAGATCTGACTTTGAGTTAGGGGGCAGTTAGTGAGGGTTCCATGTCCCTTACATCCCTGATGTTCCTTCCTCTTCTGTTGCCAGTCTTTGAAGCTAAGTTTGGGTCAATACCCATATTAGATGAACAAACCCTAGAGTCCTTGATGACAAGCTCAAAGTCAGAATCTGTGGATGCAGGCCATGAATAGTCTAGGTCAGAAAATAAAAGTTGGTAGGAAGGATTATACTTTACTGGAACCAAACCAAGAACATCAGTGTTCTTACTTTGGACTGATTCTTGATCCTGGAGTTCATCCAAGTTCTCCTTTGGCCCCTTGCATCTTACCTGATCACCATCCAATCCCAGTGAAATCAGCAGATGGTCATGATGTGATCTAGGCATGCTGAAAAGATTACCGTGATGGTGAGGGAGATCCCAAAGGTTTTACAAAAAGAAAAAGAAAAAGCATTAGCTAAAGAATGGAGCCAAAGTGCTCAGATACCACTTGGCAGCCAGGGAGTGTGTTAAATCAGAACAACCAAGAGAGAAAAGTGCTTTGGAGTAATTGTTGTTGAAGCTGCTTCCAGAGCTCATTCCTCTTAGGAGAAAACTGTCTGTCTAGAATCGAGGAGAGTCTTACCTTTAGAGTTTTCTGTAGATGTGGAGTGTGAGGGCCTGAAAGACTGGTCTGCAAAGAGGCGGCGGGACAAGAGATAATAGAGCATTTATGGGAGGGTTGCCTGAAGGCAGTCAGAGGAAGAGAAGGAGGCCCCCACATGCCTGGATGCTGGCGGTTGTGTGGGAAGGTGGCTGATCAGGGATTTGGGGCTTTTGTGAATGGGAGCATCTGATATTAAATTCTAAATCATTTGAAATACTCTCAGGCAATTTCTTACCTGAAAGCTTTGGCAAATTCTTCTGTTTACATAGCCTGGCAGTAGTATTTTGGGGTAGTGATGGCTTGGGGTGTTTATTAGGGGGTGATATAGTGCATAGACAAGAAAATGTATGTCTGGTATTTTTGCTGTAAGCTTTTTAGCCACAAACATTTTTGCTGTGTAACTAATTGACCATAAGGCAATTTTGTTGTAAAAGAGAAAATAAGGAAATATAAAAGAAGGGCATTAAAAAGGACATAATGAAACATGAAAAATGAGTAAAAAAATTAAAAAGGCTTTATTGAAATGTATTTGAATCCATTTGAAATGTGTTTAGATTCATGGCAATACTGTGCAAATAACTGATTTTATTTTGCCTCTTATTTCTAAGCACTTGTCTTCCAAGTTTTTCATTCATAGAATTTTATACTTTTTTTTGGCTCGTTGACGTGTCTCCTCACTTGGCATCACACTTTTCTATTTTGATAAAATTCTTCATTAACAGGGGCATCAGCTTCCAAATTCTAGGATGCATATTTGCATCCAAGCTTTGAATCCTGTTGAGAAAGCTCTTTGTTCTTGGCAGATTGTCACATGTCCACTGATAGACGTTCCAAAGTTCTATGGAAGGTGTGGATTCAACTCTGCACCTTTAAATCACTGGAGGATTTGCAAAGGACAGTATCATTTTCTAGCACAGCCTGTGCCCTGACTTTACATTCTCTCATTCACATGTCCAGTAAGTTTTATCATAGTATTTTCTATCAAGTCCATATACATAATTACGGCCCACTATTTTAAGAGCGCCACATCTACTCATCACTGCACAGACTCTCATGAGGGCTAAGATTGATGAAATGCAAAAATGGAAGTCCTATGTCAATGGAGAAATGAAACCAAAACTGTCAACCACTTAGAACCAAACTGTCAACTGGTTACCTTTCACAGCACGATTGCCTTATGGCCGATTAGGTGTGAGGCAAAAATGTTTTGCAGCAAAGATGTTTATGGCAAAGATGCTTACAGAAGAAGTACCTAGAACTGAAATAAAGAATCCACAGAATAGAGAAATGATTTGTCAAATGAACCAATTTAGTGGAATTAGAACCTAGGTGGTAGCTGAACTTGAGGGTCCCCAAGAATCTCCAAAGAGATTGGGGGCAATGCTGTGGTTCCCTTGTTCAGGGCGTTTGAAAAATATCACTTGAATCTTTGAAGTCAAGGTGATACCATCTTATGAATAGAAGACGTCAAGTCTCAAATAGAGAACGATTGTTGTGACAGACAAAATGAAATGTCCCTAAAGAGATTATGGAAGTAGTAGCAGTCCTGATCATTTATTCTTTCATCACACACTGGGACATCATTTTGTGTGTCAAGCCCCTCAATGCATGCTGAAAATATAGACATCATCCCTTGCCCTCAAGGAGCTTTACCTTTTGGTTGTGAAGGCAAGAGGAGCTGACATTTTTTAAGCTCCTCCTATGTGTAGACAGTGGGCTTTGTATTTCACATGCACTGTCTTTCTAAAATTCTCCCAACAGCTTTATGAGTAAGTAACTATTATTCCCATATAGATAGGTAAACTGAAGCTCAGAGATGTTAGGGACCTTGACCCAAATCTGACTCAACTAATCCATAATGAAATCTGTGTTTGGACACAGGATTATCTGACTCCAAATTGGGAGGAAGGGTCCTTATTTTGGTCAGGGGCATGGGAAAATTGGTAGGCATTCAGGCTCGATAGTGTGATTTGAAAAGTACTCCCCATATTTGTCCTGAGTCCTACCCAGTCTGCCATAATGCCCATCAGTCTATCTGCTTTCAGTGCTTTTCACTGGGTGAACCATTGCTGTCCACCTCATCCCCATTTTTAGAATATTGACACCAATTCAGCAAGGCTTCATCACCTTATTATGGATGAGTTTGCTAGCATGGGGGATCTGGGTCCCTGCTGCGGGGGCAGAGGAGAGACTGGGATCCCAGCAGGTCGATGTTACACAAACTTGGAGAAAATGTAGCTCTTCTTTGCCGGCACACAGACTCTGCTTTTTGATACAAGTAAGAATCATCCACCATAATTAGCAAAGGGCAGTTACTTGGGTCTTTTAAATGAGTCCTGTGCCCAGGCTCCAAGGAGAAAAGGAGAGATTCATCATATTGTCTCATGACTAATTAAGTGAGGATGAAATCTGAACCATCTATGTGATATTTATTTAAAATGATTTGCTCAAGACCTACCCAGAATCCTTCTCCTTGGGGAGATAGCTAGGAGATGGGTGGAGACAATTTGGGCATTTGAAGAGCAGGAATGAACTGGACTGGCAAGCTGAGAATCCACCTGAGCCTGGAGTTTCTGTGGCCAGTGGATGGACATCTGATGTTTTTGTCCATTCAGCACATCCTTGGGGAAAATGCTCCTCTTCCATTCTGACCATGTGATTGGGATGGGGCTGCCAATCACGGTTTCTTGCCCAATCACCTGGCCACAGGGGTAGATACATGATCCAGACTCAGCCAATGATAGTGCCTTGTTTGCCTGGCCCCAGTGATTTGTTGGAGCCACTTCTTTTGGCAATGAGAACAAAGGACATAGATGTTTTTCTGCTGTGCTGCTTGAAGACTAAGGAGTGACTTCTAAGGCCTCCTGTCTCTATCACATGGTGTGGCTGTCTGTAGAGGGGAACAGAATCAAACTGGGAGCAGCAGAAATGGAGCAAAAGGGGACAAAGAGTGTCAAGGTTCTAGTTCCCAGTCTTGAGTCTCCTGGAGAATCTCTCATCCTTGCCCTTTGCATTTTAACTGTTTCCTTCTGCAATTTCAGGAGCCAACAGTTTCCTCATCTGATTAACCTTGAGTTAGGCTACTGTTGGTTCCAAGTGAAAGAACTCTAACACAGGTAGGAACATCAAAAATCATATTTTGAGAGCATTTTCTTGTAAGAAGCTGGGCAGCAGGCAGTTTCCCAGCAGACCAAATCAACTAAATATGGAGGCACGGGCTCAAGAGTCTTCAACACTTGACCTACCTCCTTTGGGTACCAATTCTAATTTTCCACTCTTTCGATTCCACCTTAGGTAAGGGGTGAATGATTCTGTCTGGTCTCATTCTCAGAGACTCAGCCTAGAACACAACTCTCAGCACCTGGCAGCCAGGCCTCCAGTCAGTTTTACCAAAGGCCCAGCTGCTTCCGTGAGAGGTGAGAGTTTTAAGGCCTGTTGGCTACATACCCCCTTGGAGCCACCAAAGGGACTGATGGAGTGGGAGAGAGGGAGACACTAAAAAGACTACTTCTGCTCCCACTTCAACTGGAGCAGCCCCCCAAGCACCCAGTTACTTTCACTTTATTCTATTGTTTTAAACTGAAATATTGAGTTGATGTATGTTAGTTTCAGGTGTACTACAGAGTGATTTGACATTTGCATACATTATGAAGTGACCACCATGCTAATTCTACTAACCATCTGTCCCCATCAAAAGTGGGTACATTACTGACCGCATTCCTAATGATCCAGGGCTTCCCTGGTGGCTGAGATGGTAAAGAATCTGCCTGCAATGTGGGAGACCTGGCTTTGATCCTTGGGTCAGAAAGATCGCCTGGAGAAGGGAAGGGCTACCCACTCCAGTATTCTTGCCTGGAAAATTCCATGGATAGAGGAGCCTGGTGGGCTATAGTCCATGGGATCAGAGTCAGACACAACTGAGCAACCACTTTCACTTTCTTAAGCTGTATATTACATCCCTGTGACTTATTTACTATATAACTGGAGGGTTATATCTCTTAGTCCCCTCCACCTATTTCACCCACCCCCTACCCTCTTCCTTCCGGCAACCAGTGTTCTCCTCTGCCGGCTCCAGTGTTCCCCCTTTTTTGGGGCACATGGCACACAGGATTCTTGTTCCTGACCAGGGACGGAAGCTGTGTCCCCTGCAGTGGAAGCACGGAGTCCTAACTGCTGGACCCCAAGTCTTTGTATATAATGGATTTAATGCACAATTTTGGGGGGAAATGTAGTCTAGCTGTGTAGAGAAGAGGAAAGGAAAACAGGTTTGCTACACAACCGGCCAGTTGGCTATAGAAAACATTTGCCCCTTTAGATGGCAGTCTTCCTCACTGTCATCTATGTTGAGAGATGACAGCGGGCTTGATCAGGGAGTGTGTGCACACGTCAGGATTTCCCAGGAGAGGTGGTCTCAGCATGAGGGCGGTGCAGGGGAGAGGGGAGAACACAGCATGGCATGGAGATAGATGCGAGATATCACTGAAAAGTCACACACCTACTGTTCCATAAAGACAGTATTTTTTTTTTAATTTTAAAATTCTGCATCTGAAAACACAGTATGACAGAAAGCATCTATATACACCTGCAGTGTTTTTGGTATGATACAGTATTCAATACATCCACTGTTTTCTGCAAAAGATTTTGCTTTGTCAGACAGAAACAAACTCCCCTAGACAAAAAAATACAGCTAAGGCACAATTTTGTTGTTATTTTTCTGCTAAATGAAAAGACAGAAAAGGTGCAAAAATGGACGGGTAGTGCAATTGTTTCCGAGAATCACATTCTACCGTGAGGAAAAGCATTCGGATGATTGGAATTTGATTACTGGTCAATTTCAGATAGTTCAATATCTCTTAAAATACTCCTTTAAATAAATAGCAAAATATCTACATCTTTCAGTGTGTGCCATTTGAATTCACTCTTTTTTTTTAAAACTTTATTTACAGAGTCTCTCTTTTTTTAAAATCAATACATTACAAAATATTTCTGTACAGTTTTATGCATATTATGATCTATAACAAAATAGTTATTTTTAAAAACTATATCACCACATGTCTTTGAAAAACAATGAAAGGGACGGTAATAACTTATTGTGAGGCCTCTAAAAAAATACCCAAATGCTATTGACAATATAGTAATACCAAAAAAAGAGACAAAGGACGACAAAGACGATTGAGCTCAATTCCAGTGAATTTCCTATGAAAACCCTGGGGTTGTCTTTGGCCTCCATCAGCCCTGGAGCAACGGCAGGGAAAAAGGAGGGACTCTGAAAGTAGGGAGAGTGTGATCCCTTTGAGAACATGACCATCCACTGGGAATATTAAATTCTATCACTTTCCAGGCAGGAAGGACGAAGAGATAAATTGAGAACCTCTGCTGATTTACCCTTGAATGAAGTACATAAAGTCACCAAGTCTTCGGGGGAGGGGGAGGATTGGAAAGCCCATGTTGGCATCCTGCCGGTAATTAAACCAGCCTATTGACAGCGGCGTTATGCTCCAAGAGAGTGCTTCGGGAGTCGGCTGAGGTTTAGACGAGCACCCAAGCCTTCATTTTACCCATAGGAAAAATAGAAGGATATTTTTCTTCAAGACGACACATAGAAGCCATTTCTACCACATCTGCAAGCTACAGATTGGCAGCCCCTGGCTTAGGAGGTTGCTCCGAAAGCTTCAAGATGCTCTTTTCTCTTGGATGTTGGTAGAAATGGGAGAGACAGGGTGGTCAGCTTTCCAAAAATAATTTTAAGGCCACATTTAAAAACGGAGAAACCTAAGGCTTTTGAGGGGGGGGAGGTGGCGTGGAGAAAGGAGAGAAGGGAGCAAATGAGGAATGGAGAGGATGGAGTTAGGAATGGAGGTGGCAAGACGCAGAACCTGCTTTCCCGTGGGGCCTGTAGGCAGAGGTGGATGGAGTATTCCCAGCCAAGGGAAGGGGAAGAGAGAGGGCTTCCATCTCCCTGCCTGGGGCTTGGCAAGGACAGAACCAACGACAACGTGAGGGGTAGACACAGGTGGCACGCGGAAGCCCTCCTCAGTCTTAAGAGGGGTCTGTACAGTATCTTGTTTGCCAGATTAAAAAAAATACTACTACTTCTGAGAGAGAGACACAGACAGAGAGAGGGAGAGACGCAGAGAGAGAATTTGCATAGATTATACATTCAAGCTCCAGCAGATTTTGGACACCTTTATTCCTCTCCCTCCTCCCCCAAGGTAAACTTCTCAGCAGACACATGAGGTAGCGCCTGTGGTTGATCCATGGGCAAAGTAAGGTAGGTGAGGCGAAAAGCAGAGAGGACCTCCCGTGAGCACGGCTCCCAAAGATGCTTCTGGACACATGGCAAGGCGGCCGCTACAACCCAGGATCTGGAGCGAGCCGGGCTATTTGACACGCCAACTTCTCCCCATGAACAATCTCCTGGACATCTCCACTTGGTGTGATGGAATTCTGGAAGGTGGGGACTGGGCCAGTGTGGACCTCCTTGATGTCCAAGGGGCAGCTCTCGAGGTCAGCAAATCCTGTTTCATCTCCCCTTCAGTATAAACTGTCTTGAGATCAGGAGAGCTGAACAAGCCAGTTCTCATGGGACACTTCTCTGAGGGACCATTTCTTCGGGATGGGAACGACTAGTAAGAGGCCCTCGTTCCCTTCAGAGTTCCACATATGCTGTTATTTTTGCCCCTTCCCAATGCTGGCTTTTCCCCCTCCACCAGGACACCACCTAACCTCCTTTTAAACACCTCTCCATAGAGCGGGCAGCACACAGGCTGAACTTGGACTGATCCCTTTCCCTACACTCTGGTAAAAACAAAACTTGCCAATGTTTGAAAATCAGATTTCCTATAAAAATATGGATTTTTGGCTTCTCTTACCAAATTAGATGATTTTGCTGCACCGTGCCTGTATTCTCACTCGCAACTTCAGACTGGAGCTGAGACGCAGCTGTATTTTTTGTCTGTGTCAGGCGCCCACTTGCTGACCACAGTCCCCGCCATTCCCTCTTGTCTGACACCAGCCGCTTCATTCGTCTGTGCTAGTGTCCTGGACTGCATAGCCGCGGGCGACCCCTGCCAGAGGGTGTGGCTTTGACCTGGCAGGCCTTTGCCAACAGCTGTTTCTAGTATATCCCCCTTGGGTGCTGCGGAGGGAGCTTGGGTCCTGCAACCCCAGTGAACTGGACTATGAAAGGGGTCTTTGCTCAGGCCCCCACACCCAGCTGCTACCGCTCTCCTCTCTTCGGGACTCTCTTGGCAAAGAGATCAAGGTTCCAGCCAGGGTTCCCCTTGCACCTGCAAACTGGAGAACCAGAAGGAAGCACAGTCCCCCCAATCCTGGCCTGTGCCCAAAGCAGCTGTCATTTCCTTTTTTTGGGGAATTGACTGAAACCTCAGCTCCACTGGCATTTTGAAAGTTCAACAATGGCAAATGAAGGCAGAGTGACTCCTGGTCAGATCAGAAGGGCCTTTTTCCAAAGGGAGGAGCACACACACTTCTTAGAATGTGAGGATCCTAGCAACCACTCTGCCCTCCTTGGAGACAGACCGTTTTGCGCTGGGCCTGGGAAGCAGGGCTCAGAGTTGTCTGCCTCCTGGGTGTGGCTTCTGCCTGACCAATACAGGGGTGAGTAGGCAACCGGACAAAGTATCACAGCTTATTGGATGCATCCTTCTCCCCCAAACCCACATCCCACCTCTCAAGCCCCCTAAAGTCCAGGGACCTGGTCAGAGACTCAGTCACGCTCTTCTAAATTCTAAAACAATTTCCAGGGGACCACATTCTCAGGTTTTGAAACCTCAGGCAGCCGCAGCTCAAGGCTGCCTGACCAATGGCCTTGAACTAATAAATCATTCTCAGGTAGACGATAAAAATGAGTTAAACTATCTCCCCTGGGAAAACATCACCTTGGCTCAAATCATCCTGGGCTTTGCTTGAAATTCTCTCTTTTTCCCTTGAAGCAAAATGTAACATCTTCAAAGTGATTCTCTGGTTCAAGAACAGAAGATGTTGAGGAACATCCTGTGTGACTGCTCAGCTTCCCAATTTCCTGGTAGTCAGCAGGGAGTGAGGGGACAGGAGGGGACCATCGCCAGAGTAATAAGCCAGCTCTGCCGTTTCTCCACGTCTTCCCAATAGAACAGGAGTCAGCAATGTCAGGGTGCGGGAGGGGCCTCGTTGAGGAGTCTGCAGGCTCATGCTGCGTGCAGGGATGTACCAGGGCAGGGCTCCCATAGCCACCACAAGTGACCATAAGCCACCATAAGTGACATACAGAGTCCTAGAGGCCTGGCCAAGAGGAGCAAGGCTGGCTTCCTGGTCAGCTTCCACAGGCTCAAAGAGTCCTTGGACAGAAGCAGAGGCTGAGGGCAGAGAGAGGATGTGCCATGGGCCTCTGGGCTCCCGGTGAGCTTGTAGAATCACGTGGCAATCATGTGGGCTTTCTGAGAAAGCCATGCCAGGCCCCTGCCCTTGGGTTCTCCTGGCCTGTCTGGCCACCCCCACCACCCTTTTCCTAAAATAGATCTCTTCTGCTCCTGGGCATGCAAGGAGCTTGCTTTCCCTCTGTCCTCTGGTCACAGGGAGGCCCATGGTTAAACTGGCTGTGGGAGGGTGGTGATGGAGACGCATGGACGGCCCAAGCTCTGCAGCTGGATGGTCTACCTCCACAAGTGGTAGGTCTGTTGCATCCCCGTGCTGGGGGCTGCTGGCGGGGACGGCTCAGGAATTCCAACACCCCCAGAGCTGGAGGGCCAACCAGGCGGTCCTCCACCCTGTGTGAAGAAAAGTGAGGCACCGATGTTCCCAAGGGCACCCCACTTTCAGCCCATGGACATTGCTGGTTGAAGCATTTCCCTCATGGTGTCCAACTCCCTTGCTTTCCACTGAGGACATGGAGGATGGAAGGCAGACACAGAGAGGCAGACATAGGTAGATAGATAGATGGATACATAGAGAAAGCAGGAGGGAGGCAGACAGGAGGGGCTGGGGGAACTAGAAGGGCAGGAGGAGGGGGCCTTTTGTGAATAAAGGCAGCTTCAGTTAGTAAGATAACATAATTGACAAGCTGCAAAAACAGCACCTACTAATTAGTCATTGACTAAAACATATAAATAATAAATATCTAAAGTGTCCCTTCTCTGTATCCTCCATGGCCCACAGGACATCCTGCCTTGCAGGGGTGGGGTGGGGCGAGTCGGGGGCGACAGCTGACAGTTCACTGGGAGCAATCGGCAGTACCTTCAAAGCCACACTGGAGAGAAACCCAACGTGCACTGGCTCTCCTGGGAAAGGACAGTGCACCCAGGGCTGGGACTTTTCCGAGGGAACCTTTAGAGGTGGGATCAGTGGAGGAGGGGGTTCTCAGGGAGGGATCGCTGGATGAGCAGGGCAACCCTCCAATGGGCACATGGCAAGGAAACCCTTTGGGTTTCTAGTAACTCAAGCAATTTGACTAATCCTACTCTTTAGGTTTTAAACAACCAGATACTCAGAGCTTCCCACTTTCACATTGCATGTCAGGCGGGGCCGGGTGGCACCTCGGACAAGAAAGGCCATGAATTTAAAAACCGAATCTGAAATGCTTTTTCCTCGCCGTGTAAAGTCTGTTCCATGTGGTTTGGTTGCTCCCAGCAGCACCAAAGACACATTTCACAAAGTTCCGAGCGCCCGACTTCAGAAAGAAGGGCTCAGGCAGGTGAGGGGTATTGCTGTGCTGACCAGCTCAGGAATTTTGCTCCCAGCGATCTCTATGAGGTTCATGGCCACGGTCCCTCAAAGTTCTCACTGTCAAAGACCAGAGGGGTCATGGCCTTGGTCTGCTGGCCCATGAATGGCTGGGGGGCTTGATGCTAGCCTCAGACTCATGAGCATCACCCCGTTTCTGCCTCAAGAGTGGGTGGCCTGGAGCCCAGGATGTCTGGCAGTGACACTTTGGTTGGACTTTGGCCAAGTCACGTCACAAGGCTCTCCTGCTCATCTAGTTACCAAGGAGGATGGCTGAACCCAAGAAGGGTTGGTGGGAGGCTCAAAGCCACCCCCTCAACTCCCGCCAAGACTACTACCTCCCTGGGAATGAGCCCACGAATGTGACTTTCATGTTCTGTCACTTCAAGGCTGGCACAAGGGTTTCCTGGACCAGAGGAGCAGGAAGATGAGCTGAAGGGCAGGGCTGGAGATCAAACCCACCCTCTGGGCATTGCTTTCCAAACTAGCTTCTGCAGAGCCCCTGGGTTCTGAAGAGGTACCTTAGGAGATGCCCTTGGCAAAGGGACTGCCCAGTGGGCTGAGCTTTGACATAGAACCTCACACTCTCAGCTTCCACCCAAGCAGCCTGGATTTTATCCGTAGCTTGAACCTCCACCTACGACTCGGTAAAACAAATACTTTGCTGCTCAAAAGAAAAGTTTGGGAATCACTTGTCTGGGTGGGTTGGGGGGGTCATGTCATTGAGGGGGAATACAAGGAACCTGTAGGACTCGAGGATCAACCAGAAGAGGTAAGACCACCACGGTGCTGGGACCAAGCCATTGCTGTCCCCAGTAGCCAGCATGCAGGGTGCATGTGGTTGGCAGAACCTGCTTTGGCGTCCAAACCTTCCTTCTTCAACATCCTATGGCCAGGAGAGCTCCTCTCACAAAAGGCAGCCCCAGGGGTGGGAGGTCAGGGTCTGGGTCCCACTGGCCATCTGGCTGCTTTCCCTTTGAGATCCGCTGGGGTCCCCACATGCCCAGTGCTACCTGAGCCGGCCGTCGGGTTTGACTGCCCCCAGCTCCGACTTGGGGTCGGGGCTGAAGGAGCTCCAGGCTGTCTGGCTGCAGGTCTGCATGACTGGGCAGGCGCTGGGGCCTGTGGCACAGATGTCCATGGCAGTCCACATCCCGCCCACCAGCGAGTCCAGCCAGCGCTCCAGCGTGGCGCCGGCGGAGGCCGCGTTCCTCCGAGCCTGCTCCACCTGGGCGGGGTTGATGGGCAGGCTGAGGACAGGGTTCAGGCTCTGGAAGCTCTGCTCCATGTAGGCGCTGCGGAGGGGCCCGTTGTGCAGCCTCAACGCCTCCTCTGAAAGCCAAAGGGAAGAATGACATCAGTAGACTAGCCACGGAGCAGTCACCTACTACTGCGTCCTGGCACCATGCTGGGCACTGCATAGCACTGTCCAGTTCATGGGACAATCTCATGAGGAAGTCCTTTTAGAAATCCCATTGCACAGGCAAAGAAATTGAGCCCACGAGGACATTCCTTCAAGAGGCGTGAACCAACTTTGTGTAGAGCATGGTCCATTCATTTATCCATTCAGCATGTATTTATGGAGCCCCTATTATAGTCCCTGATGGCTCAGATGGTAAAGTGCCTGCCTGCAATGCAGGAGGCCCGGGTTCAATTCCTGGGTCAGGATGATCCCCTGGAGAAGGAAAGGGCAAACCACTCCAGTACTTATGCCTGGAAAATCCCATGGGAGGAGGAACCTGGTAGGCTACAGTCCATGGGGTCACAAAGAGTCAGACACAACTGAGCAATTTCGCTTTCCTTCTACTATAGTCCAGACAGTAATTCATTCAACACATATTTACTAAACATCTGCTACCTGCAAGGCATTCATTTATTCATTTATTTGATGCAGATACATTAAGTGCCAGGCTCTGTTCTGTGGTAGAGCAAACCAGACAATGAAGGAAGAATGATGTCGATAAAGAAACAAACAAATAAATAAGGTCATTCCCCAAACTGATAAGTGTCATGAAAGGAATTAATGGGGTGTGTGGAGTCAGAGCAGGGGCTTGATAAACTAAGGCCCCTGGGCCAAATTTGGCCACCACCTGTTGTTGCAAATAAATTTTACTGGAACATGGCTATGCCCATTTGGACACATATTGTCTATGGCTGTTACCACAGCACAGCTGAGTAGTTGTGATAGAAATTGTACACGGCCCACAAAGCTGAAAAATTTACTATCTAGCCCTTTACAGTAAAAACTTGCTGATTCCTGGGTTAGAGAGTGACCAAGTGTTTATTTTAGATGGGATGGGCAGGGAAGACCTCTCCGAGGTGGTGACATCTGATCTGAGTGCTGATTCACATGAAGGAAGAAGCTACACACAGATTCTGGAGAAGAGAACTCCAGGTTTTGGGAACAGAAAGTATTCAGCCTCACGGAGCACCTTTCCCGAAATCATACAGGTAATGAGAGTTGGAGCCAGGGTTTGAACCAGGGTCTGTGGATTTCAAAGCCTGGACAGGAGTCCTACACTTGGCTGCTGAATGCCCACTGTGAGCTTTCTGTAAGACAGGGATTTCTCCTTTGGTCCAAGGTGTAGTGCATGAATAGACCACAGCAGGGAGTCCTGGGGAGCCCAAAACTTGGACCAGAGTTGGGTAGGTGGGAGGTCCAACTGGCTTCTGAAACAGCTCTGCCTTGCTGAGCACCAGGGTCTTAGGCCAGAGCACGGGGACCACAGTAAGGCTGCCTGGTTTGAATCTCCACGTCCCACACACTAGGCATCTGACTTCTTCCTCATCAGTAAAAATGGGTAGAGAACTATTACCTGCCTCTATTACCTGCCTCGTAGCTTTGTTTGTGATGATTAAGTACGCTGACTCATGTGAGGTGCTTAAAATGCCGCCCAGCATATTCGAAGTATTCAGGAAAGTTTAGCTAGGACTATTATTATTGGCATTATTAGTACACAACAGACACACACACACACAACTACAGGGCTGGTTTTTATCATCCCCATTTTACGGATGAGGAAACAGAAGCAGCTATAGTTTAGATCTGGAGTTAAATCCAGGGCTGGCTGACTCCAGAGCCAAAGCATGTCATTCATACACTGTGTTAGTAAACATGGTAAACAAGCCCATACACCCACAGGACGTTAAAACAGCGCTTTTCATTTTTATTTTATTTTTCCATCTGGGGGCTAGTCTTTTGCAGAGTCGGTTCCCTGACTGCAAAATGGGGATACTTACTGTTCCAGCAATTAGACTCACAAGACTGGCACGAGGCTCGGGGAAAAGCCCACGTGCTTTGTAAAGTAACATATGTACAAGAGAGACACTAACTGTTTCCCAGGGCTTAAAGATGGGGAAGCAGAAAATATAGATATTTGGGCTGACAAAAAGAAGCTAGACATCTCTGTTTTGAGGAAGCTCCCACTCATGGCTTATTTCATTGCTAATTACAAGAATATATTTTAAAGAAAGACTAGATCACGATTCTGGTAGGTCATGTTTTACCAAATCAGGTTTTGCTATAGCCGAGCTCACTGAGATTAGAAGAAACCTCTTTCTAAGACAATGCAGCATTAAGATGACAATGCCTCCTCTTTACTTGAAAGTGGCTGTCACTCTTGGAGACAATCAGGACAACCTGGATAATCCGAAGGTTATTTTCTAATATGTGCGGTCCTGAGTGAGGAAAAAAGACAGTGTATATATGCCTGCACTTCAAAAACAATGAGAAA
This sequence comes from Bos grunniens, assembly GCF_055505025.1. Lineage (NCBI taxonomy): Eukaryota > Metazoa > Chordata > Mammalia > Artiodactyla > Bovidae > Bos > Bos grunniens. Next base: position 26,901,490 of record NC_141189.1, read on the forward strand.
CTTAGTTGAATTAAAAATATGCCTTACCCTGAGGATTCCATAATTGACAAAGACTCATGGACCCCAATTTTCATTGCAGCACAATTAACAATAAATGGCAACCCACTCCAGTACTCTTGCCTGGAGAATCCCATGGATGGAGGAGCCTGGTAGGCCACAGTCCACGGGGTTGCAAAGAAGCGGACACGACTGAGCGACTTCACTTTCACTTGACTCACTTAAGACATGGAAGCAACCTAGACGTTCATCGACAGATGAATGGATAAAGAAGCTGTGGTATATATATACAATGGAATATTAGCCATAAAAAGGAACACATTTGAGTTAGTTCTAATGAGGTGGATGAACCTTGGAGCCGATCATACAGAGTGAAGTAAGTCAAAAGAGAAGAATATCGTATATTAACACAAATATATGGAATCTAGAAACATGATCCTGATGAGCTTGTTTGTAGGGCAGCAGTAGAGGTGCAGACAGAGAACAGACTTCTGGGCACAGAGGGTGGGACGAATGGAGAGAGTAGCATGCACACATGCACGCTACCATTTGTAAAACACAGAGCCAGTGGGGATCTGCCGTATGACTCCGGGAGCTCCAGCCAGGGCTCTGTGACAACCCAAAGGGGTGGGACAGCGTGGGAGGCGGGAGGGAGGCTCCAGAGGGAGGGGTCGCATGCATACTTATGGCTGATTCATGTTGCTGTATGGCAGAAACCCACACAGTATTGTAAAGCAGTTATCCTTCAATTCAAAGTACATTTTGAAAAAAGAAAGGAAAAAAAAAAAAATGCCTTGACATATCCCCTGAGAAAACCATAATTCGAAAGGATGCATGTGCCCAGTGTTTATTGCAGCAGTATTCACAACAGCCATGACGTGGGAACAACCTAAATGTCTAATGACAGATGAACGGATAAAGAAGATGTGGTGTATATATATATAGAGAGAGAACTCAGCTACAAAAAGAAAAAAAATGGGGGTCATTTGTAAAGATGTAGATGGACCTAGAGTCTGTTATACAGAGCGAAGGAAGTCAGAAAGAGAAAAACAAATACTGTATATTAATGCATATATGTGGAATCTAGAAAAAGGGTACAGATGAACCTATCTCCAGGACAGAAATAGAGATGCAGGCATAGAGAATGGACACGCAGACACCAGGATGGTGGGAAAGATAAAGCGAAAGTGAAGTCGCTCAGTCCTGTCCGACTCCTCGACCCCAAGGACTGTAGCCTACCACGCTCTTCCGTCCGTGGCATTTAAAGGTGGGACCAACTGGGAGATGATGATTGACATATATACATTACCATATGTAAAATAAATAGCTAGTAGGAACCTGCTCTAAAGCACAGGGAGTTCAGGTTGGTCCTTTGTGATGACCTAGAGAGGTGGGATGTGGGGGTGGTGGGTGGGAGGGAGGTCCAAGAAGGAGGGGATACAGGTATACTTATAGCTGATTCACTTCACTGTACAGCAGAAACTAACACAACATTGAAAGCAATTATACTCCAGTAAAAAAAAAAACAAAAAAACACAACTATACAAGAAAGTCATTCCTTCAGTTCCCAATGCCCCAGGAAGCGGGGGGGCTGGACTCTGTGGTTAGGAGGCAGACAGGTGGGAGAAAGCAGGAAAGCAAGCATGTCCTGTCTTGCTGTATTTAGCAGAGGCTCTCTTTTTCAAGTTCATTAATAAGTCTGGCTCTCTCCCATTTCTCCCTGATACCCACCACAGGGTGGGCAGCTCCTGCCCCCATCTCAGCAGAGATTGCAAAGATGAGAAGCTGGAGATCGGGGAGACACCTGAACTGAGAAAAGGCAGGACTTGCAAAGTGGAAAGAGCAATTAACAAACATTTGAATACTGGGAATCAAATATTGTGGTTGGTGCAGAAAACCCTTATGAAAAATGAGGTTAATGTGGGAAATGCTATTACAGCATCAGCCCACGATGCTCGCCTCTCTAATTAAATTTCCCTCAATTCCACCTCATCAGATTTCTTGAGATTACCAGGGATGCATCAATAGCAAATTACTCTTGATGAATCATTTTACAAATTGCATTGCTCCCACCTTCTTGTTCCCTGTCACTGGAACATCATTGACAAATACAATTACCGACAACAGGGGGGCTGCTCCCAGTGGGATAAAATGACCCCTGGCTCACCCTGGGCATGGGTGGGAAGAGCTTGTTGTCTTTAGAAACTCCAGGAGAAAAAGAGGAAAAATCGGGACCCTGTGCATGGCCCTGGGCCATTTTACTGAGGTAGGATGGATTCAGGGCCATTCTTGTTCTAGATGTATTGAAAGCTGAGAGGAGATGGTCACTTCCATGCCTCTCCTCTACATCTGGCTTTGGGAACCCTTAGTAGTGCTAAAAATGTGAGCCTCTTCAGGGTGACACTCGAGGACCCTAAGTGGGTGGGCTCTGGCCCAGCTAGTTCTGGAGGGACTGTCTTTTGCCTGTTTCATGGGGCAGAGGAGAAGCAGACGTCCCTCTCCTGAAAACATGAGGTCCAAATCTTTCCGCTTGTTAGCACAGAAACCTGGCAGAAATTGACAGACTTCACATTAATACTCCCTTTTTAGGACTCCAAGTGCCCTTCCCCATGTCTATGTCCCTCTCTCCTTGTGTCAGTAGCTAAATGACACCCAGCCCAGAACTCTCTTTAGCTAACAGAGACTATGAAGCGTTCCTTGCTTCTGGGTTTCTGATCTGTTAGATGGAGATGGACAATTTCAAACACCCAGAGACCTAGAAATCCTGTTTCTAGGAATCTGTGTTATGGAAGAATTTTCATGGGCATATACTGTTTTAGGTTCAAGAATCTTCTTTGTGGTGTTATCTGTAACAACAACAATAAAAGAAGGTATGTGTCCACTAAGGTGGGGGACAGACTGTGGATCCTAAACTCAAAGGAATACTAGGCAGCTGGTAGTTTTACATATATTGACTTGAAAGTGAAAAAAAGCAAGTTTCACTACAAAGTGGATCATTCCACTTTTCAAAAAATGATAATTGTGATTTATTTTGTATTTGAAAGTGAAAGCCACTCAGTCATGTCTGACTTTTTGTGACCCCATGGACTACACAGTCCATGGAGTTCTCTAGGCCAGAATACTGGAGTGGGTAGTATTTCCCTTCTCCAGGGGATCTTTCTGACTCAGGAACTGAACCAGGGTCTCCTGCATTGCAGGTGGATTCTTTACTAGCTGAGCTACCAACACTGAGAAACGTCTAGAAGGATGCACACTGGACTCTTGGCAGTGGCCACTCCAGGGGGTGGAACTGAGCAGGGAGGAAGATGTTGTGAGGGCCTCCGTGCATGCTAAGTAGCTTCAGTTGTGTCCGACTCTGTGTGACCCCATGGACTGTAGCCCACCAAGCTCCTCTGTCCATAGGATTCTCCAAGCAAGAATACTCGAGTGGGTTGCCATGCCCTCCTCCAGGGGATCTTCCCAACCCAGGGGTTGAACTCATGTCTCCTACACTACAGGTGAATTCTTTACTGCTGGGTCACTGGGGGATTAAGGAAGATGGTCTCCATGATAAAAGAAAGAGGAAAGGAGGGGAAATAGGAAAATAAAAGAAATATTTTTGGGAAAAAAAGAAAAAAGGCAGACACACTAGGAGTCTGATATCCCTCTCCCAGACCTACTCATCCTGAATTTCCTGTTAATAATTCCCATCATTTCTTCATAGCTTTCTACTGATACATGAGTATTGAAATAACATATTGTTGGCTTGGCCAGTTTTTGAACTTTAAATACATGCACTGTAATTATTATATTTACCACCCCCCAAAGTTATGTTCTAGACACTTGTCCAGATCAGCATGTGGAGTGTTCCTGCACTGGGTTCCCTGCTGCGTAGACTTTCGCTGTCAGAACAGACCACACTGATGGCCCATCAGATGTCAGACATCTGGATTGGTTCTGGTTTGCTGCTATTATGAACAACTCTGCTGTATTTCTGCACAAGCCTCTACCTCGGGTGGAATGTCTGTGTGGTAAGTATCTATGTTCAACTTTACCAGCAAATGCTAAAGCATTTTCCAAACTCATTATGTGGCTCTCCCACCAGGACATACATCATTCTTCATTGTGTGTGAGCTCAGTTGTGCCTGACGCTTTGTGAGCCCCTCTGTCCATGGAATTTTCCAGGCAAGAATATTGGAGTGGGTTGCCATTTACTCCTCCAGGGGATCTTCCTGACCCAAGGATCGAACCCGCATCTCTTGTGTCTCCTGCCTTGGCAGGTGGGTTCTTTACCAACTGCATCACCTGGGAAGCTGGTGGCTTTCAGGACATGCATAGATGGTTATCATTCTCCAACTTGACCATCAAATAATGTTGTCTCAACTTCAAACATGTCCTAACATAGTGGTTGTGAAGTGGAATCTCTTTTTGATTTGAATTTGCATTTCTCTCATTACTCATGAGGCTGAACACCTTTTTATATGTGTGCATATATATTTTCTCTCTCTTTTTTATTTCTTTTATATCCGAGATTGGCCCTTTCTCTAAAGGGCCAGATAGCAAATACTTTTGGCTCTGTGGGCAACCACTCAATAATGGCATTGTGGCCCCAAAGCAATCATAATCAGCATGTAAATGAGTGTGACTGTGTTCCAATAAAACTTTATTTACAAAAACAGGGAGTGGGCTGGATTTGGCCTGTGGCTTATAGTTCGCTCTGACTCAGGGAATTTCTGAATTTGAGTACTTTTTGTATATTCAGATGTGAGTACTTTTTTAAATGTGTGGCAAATATTTTCCTCTAGTATGTGATATGTCTCTTCACCCTGTGTATCATGTTTTTGATGAACAGAAACTCCTCTTTTAATTATTTTTATTTTAAACCGTGAACAAGATTTGCTGAAACTCAATATCAGCCTGGGTTTATTTCCCATCTGTTTCAAATATGATTAGGGCCTTCTGTAAGTCCAGCGGGACAACATCTAATAAATAGGTGTCTAATACAGACAGACGACATCACCTCTGTGTGCAGAGACAGGCAGAAAATTAGAAGGTTTGGTATGACAAATGAGCAGGAAAAATCCTGAGAGGCGAGTACTACTCTCAAAGGCAGCCCACGTGCTCCACATCTGAGCAGCATCGCCTGCCCAGGTGGAGGACCTGGGAGGCCCTTTGTATTGGAATACTTACCCCACAGACATACTGGAGGTACTCACCTGGTTTGATGGGCTGCCTGTTTGAGAAGGTCAGAGGTGCAACAAGGAATTTGGTTTCTGCAACTGGCACCCAGTGGTGGAGAATTTTCACCGTCCAGACCCCAGGCCTCAGGGGCAAGTTCAAAGGGGGCTTGTAGTGGGTGAATTCGGCAGTGGACTCAATCAGGATGTCATAGGTAGCTGCGATGATGTTGACGGGATCCACCCAGATGACAGTCACGGTCACGTTGGGGCCCTTCCCCCATTTCTGCATGCCTACCGGCTCGTCCATGGGCCCCAGGAGACCCCCAAAGTTGCGGAAGAGCCGCTCCTTGGCATCCCAGTCAGTGCCGACCTGAAACACAGGAGCGAGTCTTGAGATCATTGGGCCTGAATGTGAGTGCTCCATCCCAGAAAGGCCTAGGATCCTGCTTTGGTTGTTGTTTAGGCACTAAGTTGAGTCCAGCTCTTTTGTGAACCTATGGACCATAGCCCATTAGGCTCCTCTGTCCATGGAATTTCCCAGGCAAGAATACTGGAGTGGGTTGCCATTTCCTCCTCCAGGGATCTTCCTGAACTAGGGATCAAACCCATGTTTCCTGCCTCGGCATGTGGATTCTCTACCAGAGGGCCACGAGGGAAGCCCAGGATTCTGCTTACTGGGCTTCATTTACCCATTTTACAGATGAGGAAACTGAGGCTACAATTAAGTTACTTGCTCAGTAATTTAAGGCTGGACAGGCAGTTGGCAGGAGATCTGGGATTTGGATCTGGTCTGAAGGATTATGGGGCTATGGTCCATTTCCTTTGGGCCTCCTGTGTCTGGTTCATGGTGTGCATGAGGAATGAATGAATGCCCACTTGCAGGCCATCCCAAGGAAACATAACTCCTGCCACTCAACAAGTCAGCTGATTTCCACTTTGGTCATTGGCTTTCCAGATCACGTGCCTCTTTTTAGAGCAATCACTTTGAACAAGAGTGGAGCTCAGGATTTGGAGCTGCCCTGTCATAAGCTAGGGAAAAGGAGGGTCCCTCAGCATCGCCTATCATATGCAGGATTTCAGATGGCTTTCCAAGGAAGAGACAGTTTTGGCTTCCCCAAAGCATCCTGAGCTGGACCCTATGGGGAGTGATGGTTGTATGATCCATCCTTCCTGCCAGTCAGTGGGGTGTGTGTGTATGGCTCTGACCCCAGAAATCTGCTCTTGGCTTCCATCTTTCCCCTTTTGGGGACTCCAATTTATTCTCCACCCAGTATCCAGAACAACCTAGTGAAACGGCCTCTCACTGCTCAAATCCCTGTGACTGCGCCTCTGCTGAATTCTGGTGTCTAGCACTGCTTGGTACACAGTCAATGCTCCATCAGTCACCTAGTGAATGCATGCATGAATAACTTGGCAAAAAAATGAACTAATGACATAGATCTCTGATACTGAGCTCTGTTACTATTTCAAGTCAGATGAAATCAGGGGTCTTCTCTCCCCCAGGAGGTTTAGTATAATGTTCTGAAGACGCAGTGTGTGAGCACATGCTAGCAGGCGATGAGCATACTACAAGGCCTGTACTGCTTCTGTGGTCCTTCCACGAGCAGTATCTCTGGTGTGTGTGGGGGGGGTGAGGAGGTGGTGCAGGTGTGAGTAAACATGTCTACACCTTGAGCAGACTTCACACGTGCAGTGCAAACACGAGCTGGTTTATGTTTTCATTGTTTCTGCCATGAGTTACTATACCCATCCCTAAGACACAGGGCTCCATGGCTAATATTTATCCAGAGTTTCTGGTGTTCCAGGCCTACTGCTAAGGGCATAGGTGCATTGATTCAGCTAACATTCCCACCTCCATTGAGAGAGCACCCTTGATCTTATTGTCACTTCACACAGGAGGAAATGCTCTGAGGTTCAGAGCAGTCAGATGACTTGCTCTGGTCAGTAAGAGGGACCCAGGAAGTCTGGACCCAGGGGCTGGGCTCTTACTCACTCTTCTGTGTATCGCCTCCTATTTACTCACCCACTCATTCATTCATTCATTCATTTGTCCAACACAAATGTGTCGGGCAACTACTGCCTACCAGGGGTGGTTGTAATACACAATCACGGGCCCACAGCCTGCCTCAAGTTTCCACCTTTGGGCCAAGACTGACCTTGAGGAGCTGTCCTCAGGACAGCAGAGGGAGTCATGGATAGTAGCAGCTGATCTCTCAGAGGACGAGCAGGGACTGCTCCTCCTGAGGACCCTGGAGCCAGCACAGTGGCTGGAACACAGGAGGAGTGAGAACAACACTGTATATTGAGGGAATAAATGAATGAGCGAGCACGATGCAAGCCAGGCCCCAACATCACAGAGATTTTTCTAGAGATGTCCCATTCTGCAACTTCCCTCCATACAATCCTTTCCAGTTCCTTCTTGTTGTTCATTAGTCCACTCTCTCCTCCTGTCCTGACCTGCAAAGTCTGGTCCTTTTTCACCCAACTCCAGCCTCATCTACATCCCTCTCTCCTCCTCCATTCCACCCTGTCCAGGCCACCCTGGAACACTCTCAGCACCTCTGCCAGAAGGGCTCTCTCACCCCCTGATCTTGTGTCTGTGCCTGGCTCTCTCTCGGGCTGGCTCTTCTCTCTTTCCTCACTCTCCTCCTGGCCAGCTCATTATCCAGCTCTCAGCCCAGGTGTCACCACTCCTGAGAAGCCTGCCTTGCTTACAGGCATCCCTGACATTCTTGTCTAAGCTTAGCTTTTTATTTATGTAGTTATTTAGTGCAGTATCACATTCTAATTGGCATGCCTCTCTTCATGGCTCAAAACTGTCGACTGCATGAAGGTAGGGACCACATCTGGCTTGTTCACCAAAATATCACTAGTGTCTAAAACAATGCTCAGCACACGGTACTCACTCAAGCACACTCAATCTCTCTCTGTCAAACCATCCATCATCTATCTACATCATGAATGATTAGGGGCTGAGCATATGGGCAAATAGATTAATGATCACAAAACTCCTTTGGGGTCCTACTTAACAGAGGGATTTATAACCAATTAGGGGAATATCCCCCAAAGAAATGGGGGTGAATAATTCTCTAAGTTTGAGTTTTATAACCAAGTAACCCAGGTGGAAGAGTTGTAGAGCAGCTTACAGTGGGAAACTTGAATTTGTCCTAAATCTAGGACAGGAGAAGGAGGAAGGCAGCTGCCGTCTTCAGCACAAGGAGAGGTGGGGCTGCCCAAGAGGGGTCCCATTGCTATCACATGTCTGTGGCTCAAGATCTCACCTGACCTCACTGTGGAAGTTCACTGCCATTCACCATCAAGTGATCAATTACTCAGATTTAAGTATGTATTGAGGATCAAGCTCAATATATTGCTCCCCAGCTTCAAGCCCACCATGACTTCTTTCCCACTGCACCTAAAATGCAAGTCAAACTTCTTTCCAGGGCCTGTGAAACCCCTCATGATCTGTTCCCTGTCCTCCCAAGTCCTTCCTCCTGCTCACTGGCCATGCCAAGCTCCGTCCTGGGGCCTCAGGACCTTTGCACATGCTCTTCTTTTGGAAGATCCCAGAGTGTTCCAGGTCTCCCCACTGCTGACTCCTTTACAGGTTTCAACTCTGAAGTTATCTCATTAGAAATGCCTTCCTGAATGACTCGCTCCATCAACGTGTAACCCAGCAAGACCCTATGGGGCCTCCTCAGGACAGATCCCCCAGGTCCTTCACCTGCCTCTTGTCTGTAATAAAAACTTTACCCTCCAAGGCCTTCTTCAAATTCTAAACAATGAATTTAATCAGAGGTGTGAGAAAATGCAGAAAGAAAGGAAAACAAGTCAAGTGAGGAAAAATAATAATAATTTAGCCATTAAATGAAGTCGAGGATCTTTTAGTTCCTCCTCAAGGACAATAGATAATATTCTGAGCCATAACCTCGAGCCTTTTTGCAGATACTGAAATCCCCAGCAGGTGGAAGAAGTTAACTGTATGCTGCCCACAAGCACAGAGAGCCCGGAACCATTGGAACCATAAGGTTGATGATGTTGACTCCAGATTACCTCACCACCAACCAATCAGAAGAACATCCACGAGCCGGTCATGCACCCCACAAGTGCCCTCCCTCACCCTGTCTTTAAAAAACTTTCCCTGAAAGCTATCAGGGAGTTTGGACCTTTTGAACACTAGCTGCCTGGTCTCCTTGCTTGGCACCTGCAATAAACATAAAACACCACACTTTTCCTTCACCACAACCCTATGTCAATAGACTAAGCTTTACTGAGTGTGGGCGAGTGGACCCAAGTTTGTTTTGGTAACAGAAAGCTGTCCCACCAGCCTGTCAAACCCTCAGAAAACATGGATGAAGTCTTATTTTCTTTATAATCCTTGTCATTAATTGGAATACTTTGGTTCACTTATTTGCTCAATCACTGGCTGGTTGCCCTAGTAAACAGCAATCCCAAGACAACAAGGATCTGGTCTGTTCAGTTCACCACGGCCCCTCCCACCCTCACACATCATAGGCACTCGGGGACTGCCTGCTGACGGAAGGAGCATCCTTCCTCTATGCTATCAGCATGGGACTCCCAGGGATGGAGTGTGCAAACCAGGCCCTATGCAAAGCCCCAGGGCCGTGTGACCCGATGGAGATTCTCAACAGCCCACAAAGTGGCCCTGTACTTCATTCCCTCCTTCTAGTCCAATTTTACACCATTTACCTTAAAACCAAGAAAAAAAATTCATGACACAAGTTTCAGGGCTCCCTGCACCCCACGCTGTTCCTCTGCCAGAGATCCAGGTGGTTCCCACACCCAGGGTACCAGAGCTATATAGCACAAGCCCTAACTAATCACTAGTCATGGATTGGCCAACATCTGTCACTGCCAGAAGTGCCCAGTTACCCACCAGCAGGCTGATAAACAGGGAGAGCCCAGTGACCAGGCATCCATCTCCTTAATGGGACATTAATGTCTTCAATCGGCTGCTTGGGCCCCCAGCACAGAATCCAACTGGGGCAGCATCTAGTTGCTCCTTGACACCAGTAATTTACGAAGTGGGCTCCCACGGAGCTCGGATCCAGCCAATCCATTTGGAGCCTTCATTGAAAATGGTGGCCTGGGGTTTCCCTGGCGGCCCAGTGGTTAAGAAGCTGCCTTGCAATGCAAGGGGCACCTGTTTGATACCTTGTCCTGGAAGATCCCACATTGCAATGGAGCAACGAAGCCCGTGAGCCTCCACTACTGAGCTGGTGCTCTAGAGCCCCTGTGCCTCAACTACTGAAGCCCATGTGCTCTAGAGCCCCTGCTCTGCAACAAGACAAGCCACCGCAATGAGAAGCCTGAACACTGCAACAAAAAGACCCACTACCGCTAAATAAATACATGAATCTTTTAAAAGAAAGGAAACCGTGACTTAATAAGAAATTTCTACCCCTGCCTGTGTGGTGCCCATCCAGTCAGGCCTAGGTTGCCCAGGCAGGGCCACAGGAGCTGGAAAATGTAAGCAGGTCAGATGCTTCCTCCCACCCCACTCCTGGCCCCCAAGATTCTCCATATTCTATGGTCAGACTCTTTACCCCTAACCCAGCAGCCAGATTCACTGGGAATGCTGAAGTCCGGGGATGGACCACCTCTTTAGGTACTTGCTGACATGCAGAAAGCAGAGATAAGGTGCTGGAGTTTCATGTGGGTAACACTCACCAAGCTTGGTCATGCCTCCCCTTCCCACCAGCATCACTACCCAAGCACAGACACTCACTCATTCAGAAATCCTATTTGCATCTGCAAAGGCTGTGTCCTCTTCTGTGTGCTGAGGATACAGCAATGAGCAAGTGCTTTAGTCTCTGCTCTCTTGCAGACAATCACCAAGTGATCAGAGAAATCAACAAGGTCATTTGAGATGATAAACGCTAAGAAACATAAACTAGGGATGTCCTGGATGAAAAATTGTGACAAAAGTGGATGGGCATGGAAGGCTTCTCTGAAGGTGCACCATTTGATTTAAGATCAGAATGACCACAGGAAAAAGGTGAAAACCTAGAGGAAAGTATTCTGGGCAGGAGGATGTGGTGTGACAAGCTTGAGGCAGGAAAGAACTTGGAATATGGATAAAGATGCAAGAAGTGTGAGTGGGAAAAAGAGTGGGTCCTGGGTGAGACCAGAGAAGCAGACATAGGCCAGATTATGTAGTGCCTTTCAGGTCTGAAGATGGTGTTGATGTTACAAGAGAGGTGCTAGATGAATCCATCTCCCAAGGCAGAAAAATAACTCAAAGCTGATGCAGTCCTGGGAGGTAGAAACTGCGTTCCACGGATCCATGCATCCACGCATCAGACCATCTGTCCATCTATTGACACCTCTGTCCAATCCTCTACGCATGCATACATCCAACACTCATCCATTCAATGACTGATCTGGTGATGACTCTGAGTTAAACCCTATTCTAGGAACTGGGGAGGCAAAAGCACAATTAAGCATAGGATTTGTGGCCTAAGTGACCTGGATTCAGTGTTGGGCTCTTCTGCTTCCTAGCTATGATCCAGAAAATGATTGACTCTCCATAGGCCTCAGTTCTCCAATCTGTAAGATGGGACTAATGCCACAACTTTATTAGGAAACTGGCTTGTTATTGGTTTATTACTAACACAGGATTAGAAGGAATCACTAATTAGGGTAAAAAATGAAAAGGAATAGAAGTTCTACTGTAAAGAAATACCAAGGCTCCAGGTTGGTTGGTGCACTGATATGCACCACCCTGGACCTTCTCCAGGCACAGGGCGAGCTTATCTTTGGGGTCCTTCAAGGCACCTTCTCCTCCATTTCCAACTAAAAGTGTCAGAGCAGGAATAGAACCCAGCAACTGTGCGGCCAGAGGCAATGTTGTGAGAGAGTCTTTGGCCTCCTACCTCAGAAAACTGAAGTCTCCCAAAGTCGCTGGGTGGGCTGGCGATCTTGAAGACTTTCTTCGGCATCACCCATGTCTCCAGGGTCTCGAGTTTGCTCACGGCCAGGTTTGTAGCATGATGCTTGATCAGAAAGCCCTGGAAACGGTCAGCAAGGAAGTAGAGGTGGACAGAGGCTGGGTGGCCCATTGGATAGTACCTGAAAAACACGCACAGGCTCACTCGAGCTCACGGGTCAGGACTGGGTGTGAGTCGGTCACGATGGGGCTCCTCACCCATCATGCCGATCCTGTTCCTAAGATAACCCCCACTTCATACAAAGCTCACTGCATTCCTGAAGGCTGTTCCCGTATTTCTAGGATCTCAATAACTATTAACAATAACTTTTCTGCTGATCATACGTGTAAAACATACCGACTGTATGAAAGCACAATTATGAAAATAAAAATGCCTACTTTGGATGCTTCTTCCATGTTGCTGTCCTTCAGTTGCTAACAACAGCTAACTAACAAGTTGTGTCCAACTCTGCGCAACCCCAGGGACTGCAGCATGCCAGGCTTCCCTGTCCTCCTCTACCTCCCAGAGTTTGCTCAAGTTCACGTCCATTGGGTCCATTGATGTTATCTAACTGTCTCATCCTCTGCTGCCCCATTGTCCTTTTGCCTTCAATCTTTCCCAGCATCAGGGGTAGATGATGTCAATTCACAGATATATTCAGTGATCCTCCGGTGCTGGGTACTGAGAAGCAACAATGGTGTGCCAACAATGTCATCATGACATATTTCCTTTCAGCCTTATTTTCTATGCACATATTTACATAAATTCTCTATAGCTGGGATCATAATATACACACTGGCTCTATCCTGGTTTTGCTTCATCGTATTTCCTGATCATTATCATGTCTTTGAATAGTCTCTGAAAGCACGATTTTTTTGTGTGTGTATACATTATTCCAGTGTATGTAATACCGTGACATGGAACTATAATACCAAAATATGGTTTTATAAACAGGGAAAGTTCCCCATCATTGAGTGTTCAACTTGTTTCTAATTTTTTTTTGCCATTCTAAACAATGCTGCGGTAAGCATCCTTGAGCAAAAACGTTTTGGGAAACATCTTTCTCCCTCTCTAATCTCCAAGAGGCTCTTGATGTCTGCTGTGTAAGTTTATCAGAAAGGTTGTTCCGATTTACACTCTCACCGTCCTTTTCACCAATGCACTGGGTATGATGCTTAAAAAGTATTGCCAATCTGAGATAAATACATACATAGACAAATAGCATGTTTTAAGATGCAGGTCTTTGATCCACAAAGGGGCTGAAAGGGGCAGGGAAGCTAAACAGATGCCCAGAGGATGAGGGGGGAGAACAGACAGAGAAGGAAGGACGAGCGTGGACAAGCCTAGGTCTCTGTCCTTCCCAGCTGTAAAATGAAAAGCTGCCGGCTTCTGCACTGTGTGAGGTGCAGGGCACTTACAGGATGCTTCTGGTTCCAGCATTCCACAAATCACTGTCCCGCTCACTGCCTTCCCTCTGGTCCTGCCCTGGAGTTTAAGTCTTTACCTCTGATTATAACAGGGAAGCGGCCTTCCTGTGTTATGCATCTCCTGAAATCACTGCCTTGTTATCAGGTGCCTCCGGGGCTCTGAGCAAAAAGACCTGCCCCGTCTTCAGACTGCTCACCGCACATTCCCGGCCCTCGCAGGTCCACTTGGGTCTGGACTTTGGAAGCAGAAAACCCTCCCTGTGCTGCAGAACTTGCTGCCATGATGGAATGTTCTACATCTGCACCATTCAGCCCAGTAACCCTAACCACTGCTGATGACAGAGCTCATGACGTATGGCTGGTGTGGTTGAGGGACCGCACTTTAAATTTGAGTTCATTCAAACTTAAATGTCTCCTTGTGGAGACAGCATAGATGGTGCTGTGAAGGTGTCCTGGGGTTGCCTGCATTGATGTCCCCAAACTGTCACTTCTTCTGTCTCTTTCCCACGTGACTTGGTGGGTTTCCTTGCACCAGTGAGGTGAGTCTATTTCCCCCTTCTCAAACCTGCTTGGCCAGCAGGAGATGAGGTATGGTGCCAGTTCTGAGCCCGGATCCCAGGTAGGCTTGCACATTTTCCATCCCCTCTCTTGCTCCTCTGTGATCACTGTGAGAGCACAGGTGGGCTAACACGTGGGAAGGTGAGATGTTTGGAGCAGAGCTGAGCCACCCCAGGTATCCCAGCCGAAGCCTTCCTAGACCCACCAACAACTCCCAGCCAAGGGCAACAGAGCCTCCCTTCTGACCTGCCCCTGGCGACAGAAGCGGAAGAGATGCCAGCAGAGCCTAGGAATACTGCTCAGCTCATGTGCAAGCTTGAAGGCTCTGTAAATGCTTATTGTTTCAAAACACCGACTTGGGGCTAGTTTGTTATGTGACATTATTACAATGGATAAATAATACACTGTCAGGGCTCGTTCTGGAAGGTGGGTGGACTAGTGAAAGTTGAAGAAAAGCAGGAGAAATTATTACCATGGAAGTCAAAAGAAGCAAGTGTTTCCAGAAGGGGGCAGTCGGTTGTATGGGATGCTGCTAAGGGGTCAGGTAAATAAGTGATGGTCAAGAAATCCAGGAGTTAACCTTGCATTGCCCCTGTTCCTTCTTCCAAGAAATCCTGTTTTCTCCACCTGAATCCATTCTCTACTGTCCTATGCATGGCCAGCATCCTGGTCCAAGCCACCATCATGTCTTATCTGGACTTTTGCTGGAGCTGCCTTACTTAACTTCCTCCTTCTTTTGTCTGCTGTAATGGATTCTCAGAGTAGCCATATCTGTCATCCCTTCCTTAAATACCACAAGGGGCTCTGCTTATGCTTGGATAAAACCCAACCTCCTTAGCTGGTCTACAAGGTCCTGCCTCTTTCTCTAGCCTCATTTTGTTTACCTTTGTCCCAATTCACCACCTTCTAGCCACGTGGACCTTATTTTGAAGTCTTGAACACCCTAAGCTCACTTCTAGCCCAGGGCCTTTGCACGGGACATTCTCTCTGCTGGGGATACTCTTTTCCTCTACTGATTGCATGGTGGGCTCTGTCTTATCTTTTTGGCTAAATGTTACCATCTCAGAGAGATCTTCCTTGACTGCTGACTCTTAAGTCACCAACTCACTGCTGTTACTTGAGCTTATCCTCACTGCAGAGCATTTATCTTTAGAGACTTTTGTTCTTGTTGCTGTGAGCTGGGGTACTGCTTGTCTTCACACTAGAATGGGAGGACCTTGAGCTTGGGGCCTGGTCTGTCTGGGTCATGGCTGAGTGCCCAGTGCGTAACACACAGCCTGCCACATGGTAGATGCTCAATCGATACTTAAGGTTTGAGTGAAGATTCTAGAAGGATATTCTCTTGAACCCTTTGCTTCTAAGATACATCTAGGGAACTGGAAACCAGAACTGAACACAAAGTCCCTTGGTACCGACTCTAGACTGTATATGGTAATTAAGTAACTAAAACTGAGAGGAGAGTTATAACTAGATGCAATAGAAGATGCCAGATGCAACACAATAGAACCTAAACCATGCCTCTGGTGCATTTGCTTGGCCCAAAGGTGTTTTTATTTCTTATTTAAATGAGGTGGGCATTAAAAAATTTGGGAAGCTCACACAAAAATGTGGATTTCTAATTTGTCTGAAAAAATCAGGAGATGTGATTGGCAGCTCCAAGTGTACATTCCCACAGGGCAAGGATGTGCTGCAATTCAGCACCGGGACCCTGGGGGCCCCTGGTCCATAGGATCAGTCCATCCTTAGCTAAGGACACATGCTTCCCTCCTGGCCCTAGATCACATTTGAATTTGAGGACCTGTAATAAAACACTGACATCCTTATCTCTGAAAGGGACTCTCAAGCAAACTTTCATTTTCTTGTTCCCTCCATCTGCCATTTTGAAATTTTCTGCAATGAATAAATGTTATCTTCTAATGACAAAAAAAATCAATAAACATTTTTTTTTATAAAAGTGTGTACTATAGACTAGAAAGCCACAATCTGCATGAAATGTCCAGAGAAAATGAGATTTTTGAAATAAAGTTTCTACTTTTTTCCCCAGATAGCTCTGGGGTAGGAATTTACTGTCTTTTGCCTTTTGGGATAAGGGTCCTTTGTCCTGATTTATTTTTAGGTTTGTATTAATAAATATATTGGCTTTGCCCACAGCAAGGCACAGGGGTTCCATTATAATAAAAAATGAAGTAGAAGCCAAAGGATTCCAGGCCTGAGGCAATGTGATGGCTTGCTTAATCCCAAAAAAAATAGCAGAAGAAAACTTCAGCAATCATAAATCACTTGGAGGTGTCTTTCAAAATTTCATCTAAGATTATTTACCTTACAAATGCTATGAAACCTGGGATTAAAACTACTCTTGAAACGATATTTGCCTTCCAAGCACCAGGCCGTGTGTCATCTCCTGGGGCCATATACTGTGGCTCCTGGGACAGGGATTCTGCCCCTGGACTAGCAGGGAGGAAAAGACATTCACTGATGACCTTGATCCTCACTGATGACCTTGACCTGAGGCACTGCTGTTACTAGCAATGGGGGTGTTAAAGGAAAATCTGCTTTCAAATGAGGAAAGGTGAGGGGTGGGCTACTGGGGAAGCTCTTAGCCAGCTTCACAGAGGAAATGGCACCTGAGATGACCCTGGAAGCCTCGGAAAAGGTGGATTGAGTGGGGACAGTCAACAAAGGACAGCACAGAGGAACTGACAGACAGTTCATATGACCAGTGATGGAGCAAGTAGCTCACACAGCTGCATCTTAAGAATACTGGAAACTAAGATATCAACAATGGCATAAGCATTTACTAAAGCACTTCAGATATAAAATACTGTTAAAATGGGGATAATGATAATAATAATACATGACTAATAAAGTAGTTTTAGAGGATTATCCCCTTTAAACCTAACAACACCTTATGCTGTAAGGCTTATTATTATTCCCACTTTACAGATGAGGAAACTGAGGCTTAGGGAGGTTCAAGACTTGTCCAAGGCCAATAGCTAGTAAGAGTGGAGTTCAAATGGCAGGTTCTGGGTTTCTAACCCATTCTGGTCTTCTTTTAAACTAAATCAGGACCTGCAGGTAGAGGAGAGAGAAGGCTGAGGAGAAAATTGTTGCAGGCATGTGGAAACCCAGCTGATCTGCATGGGGTCCCAGTCAGGAAAACCTTCCATGTTTTCAGAGTTTTGTAGAACAAAATAGTTCCTTTCCTGTCCCCCTTCCGTTCTTGAGAGGAAGGAAGAGCAGGGCAAGGAGGGACATGTAGAAGGCTCAGAGGAGAAAGACTGATGCTAATAATTTTTTCTTTGTTGGTTAAAGAGGAAGGTGAGAGGAGGAGGCAGAGGCAGAACAAGAAAGAGAAGGAGAGTTGATTGGAGGCACTTCTGGGAGTCCATCCTCAGAAAATAATCAGAAAGGAGAATGGAAAAAAAAAAGGCTTTCTGCAAAAAGATATTCATCAGAACAATGGCAACAGGAAAGGGCTGGATTAAGCAAACTCTGGAATTTCTACTCAATGGAATACCAGCGGCATTAAAAAGGGTCATTATCATTATGGAAAGCTGCAGAGGAGCAAGGAGAGGAGGGGCTAATATTACAATGCTGAGCGAAAGAAACAGGACACGTAATCCTTGCAATTATGAAATATCTGCAATGCATATTGCTGAAGAGGAAGAGAAGCAGCCCCAAATTAAAAGGGTTTGGTAGGCTTAGGGAAACGCAGGGGAGGTGGGGGTGATGTTGAATCCTTTCCCCACCTTCCCTCTTCTTTCCAAATATTCTAGAACATTCTTTCCTGAAGTATCAACTAGTACCCACCAGTGGTAGATGAGATGATTCTAAAGGTTGCTGCTACTGCTGCTGCTAAGTCGCTTCAGTCGTGTCCGACTCTGTGCGACCCCATAGACAGCAGCCCACTAGGCTCCCGTCCCTGGGATTCTCCAGGCAAGAACACTGGAGTGGCTTGCCATTTCCTTCTCCAATGCATGAAAGTGAAAAGTGAAAGTGAAGTCGCTCAGTCGTGTCCGACTCTTAGCGACCCCATGGACCGCAGCCTACCAGGCTCCTCCATCCATGGGATTTTCCAGGCAAGACTACTGGAGTGGGGTGCCATTGCCTTCTCCGTCTAAAGGTTACATGAACGTTTTAAATAATGGTTCTGCCTTCCATGATGTTACTGGTTATGTTCTCAGGTCTGACAAAGATAGTATGGTTGTGTTTTAGGAAGGAGTCAATTTTCAGAGACACATGAAATGTTTATGGGATTTGCTTCAATCAAACTGATCTGGGAGGAGGGGGAAGGTGGGTGAAGGCAGAGATGAAACTGCACTGGCTGGGAGTCGGTAATCACTAGAGCTGACGATGGGAGATGGGATTTCATTTTTCTCTCCATTTGGTATATATCTGACATTTTCTAAAACAAAAAATAAAACAAAAATGTTCGGTATTTTCATGATTACTTTCCATTTAAAACAAACAGAACTATCTAATATGGTGCATAAAGCTTTCTTCTAAAATATGTATATTTAGCCTAAAGAATGAGTCCACAGAAAGGTAGGACTTCCCTGGTGGTCCAGTGGTTAAGATTCCATGCTCCCAATGCAGGGGGCTTGGGTTTGATTCCTGGTGGAACTAGATCCTGCGTGTGTGTGCGTGTGTGTGTGTGCGTGTGTGTGTGTGTGTGTGTGTGTGTGCGTGTGTGTGAGTTGCTCAGTCGTGTCCAACTCTTTGTGACCCCATGTACTGTACACCACCAGGCTCCTCTATCCATGGAATTCTCCAGGCAAGAATACTGGAGTGGGTAGCCATTCCCTTCTCCAGGGGATCTTCCCGACCCAGGGATGGAGTCTGCACTGAAGGCAGATTCTTTACTGTCTGAGCCACCAGGGAAGCCCAGATCCCACATGCCACAATTGAAAGATAATGCATGCCTGCAACTAACATCCGGTATAGCCAAATAATTTTTTTTTTTTAAAGAATGAGTCCACAGAAAGGAAATAAGTAGGTAAATATTAGATCTGCTATTCTGAGAAGGTAAAAGGGTTATGAGGGCTTAGACAGGAAATGCTCTGAACGCTGGGAAGTCCGAGTGGCTGACTGTTCGGGAGAAGCGTGGGGTGCAGCCGCAGCCCCGGCAGAGGAGGGCTGTCCCTCGTCCCTGGTCACCCCGCCCCTCCCGGCTCACCTGCAGCTGCTCTCCCCGGGGGCGCGCAGCGAGGCCTCTGCCCGACGGAGGCCCAGGCGGGAGAAGGAGTGGTACAAAGTCAGCGTGACGTCACTCAGGCTGTGGATCCCGTCGGGCTCGTCGTAGACGTTCTCCCAGTAGGAGCGGAGGCCCGGGGTGCCCGCGGGGTAGTTCCCATACAGGTAATAGTCCAGCTGCCCGATGATTTCCTGATTCACCACAGCTTCAAACTTGCGGGCAAAGAAGGTGGGCCGGGCTGTCTGCTGTGCTCGTGGGATAAAGAGAGCTGAGTCAACCAGTGGGATGGGGGAGGTGGGGATGGAGGAGGCGAGCTCTGCGGTCCCAGCCTGTCTGGATCCACATCACCATTCAGACACCTACTGCCCTCTCTGTTCTCAGTTTCCTCATCTGTCAAAAGGGTTTTAGGATTGCACGAGTTAATATTTGTAAAGCATTGAAAGCAATGAGGGACACGGAAGTCAGCTTCATTTAAATGTCTGTGAAATAATTACATCTTAGATGGTTATAGTTGGGAGGGATCTCAGAAATCATTTAGCTGGAGGTCTAGGGCAAATACCGCCTACAGAAGTATTTTAGTTGTCCGGAAGAATGTTTTAAAATTGAATTAACTGGCAACATTTTATAAGTGGAAGAGTTCATGGAAACTTTTGGCTTCTCTTGAAAAAGAAATGATCTGGCAACGGTAGGACTACGTTCCTGCATCGTAACACATAGTTAAAACTGAATAGCGGCTGTCCCTTTAGATGGGTATGGGCCTTGTGGCTCACCACAACCCCTACCACTCCCTACTGTCTCCTGGGCGTTATAATTGACTTACAGACTCAGAGGGAACACCCTGGATTTACTGATCAGAATCCCTGGAAGTGAGGCTTAGAAATCTGTACACTTAACAGGCTTCGAAGGTGATTCGTTTGCTCACTAGGGTGTGAGGACAAGGCAAATGACATCTGAGCTGGCTGCAGATCAGTCGCCTAAACAGCCTTAAAATATTCAGATTCTGGAGTCCTTCTCCAGACCGACTGAGTCAATATCTCTGAAGATGAGGTTTAGGAATCTGTATAGAAAAAAAAAAAAAAGGCTCCCAGGTGATTATGCTACATGTTTGAGGGCTACTTATGTAAACAAAATTTTCAAAGGGGCTGAATGCGTAAGAGGGAAAGGGACTGATCTAAGGTCACACAGTAAGGTAATGCGAGAGCCAGGATTCAGATCCAGGGTCATGGGTTAGAGAAGTGAAGTACTGAGCACTTGTTATCTACCAGGTTTTAAACCATGGTCTGGGGCAAGATCAATAAACCTTTTCAGCAAAATGGCAGATAATAAATATTTCCAGCTTTGCACCTACTCAGCTCTGCTGTCAGAGTGTGAAAGCAGCCATAGACAAACTGGAAAATGAATGGGTCTGTGGCTGTGCTCCAGAAACAAGTCATTTACAAAAACAGGGAGCGGGCTGGAGCAGCCCAGGGGCTGTAGCTTGCTGACCTCTAGTCTAGGGCTATGGAAACAACTAAACCACAGACCCTTCCTTTGAGGGGCCTGTGATCTTGTGCAAATTTTGACCTTCATTTAAGTCTAGCATTGTTCTCACTTCAATGCATTAAGAGCAACAATAATGACAATAAAAACTGAGCATATACTATACGTAGAGCATTGCATTTTGTCATTATCTCTAATCCTCCCAATAACTCTGCAAAGCGGGTGCTATGATTCCTATTTTACAGATGAGGAAACTCAACTTAGAGAAGGGAAGGGATAATGTACAAACACACAGTCATAAGATTCAAACCCAGATGACTCTAAAACCCAAATTCTATTGACTATATCATCTTAGGATCACACTGCTAGTCAAGTGAATCTGAAGCCCCAATAACAAAAACTCTTGTTAATGTTTTGGAATATCCCATCTGCTCTCTGCTTCACAGACACCTGGGACACCCACCCCTACCCTTTCTCTGCAGTCGAGGGGTTAGCTCAGTTCCCTTATAGGAGCATTAAAAAGAGCCAGAACATGTGGGTTCAAATTCCCACTCTATGTCTCTCTAGCTATATATGTCTTTGGGGAAGTTATCCAGGGCCTCAGTTTTTCCAGTCCTTAAAATGGGTATAATAATAATATAGGTACTTAGCATAGAATCTGACACACAGTGTTAGCAGCTATTATGAGACTGTTATCACTATGCCTTTAAGTCTACTACAGGGACTTCTAAGTCTTCACTTTCTGGAGGCAGAGCACCAGAGTAAATGGCAGGGCAGCCTCCTTTTTCCTCCTAAGAATCTCTGATCATACCTGGAGCTCCTAAAAAGCACGTTTCTATGTTTATAGTTCTCGTCCTTGGAGTTATTTCCGTAAGAACTCAGAGTTCCTTACAGGCAGCAGTTTCTTGAGTCTAGACGTTGAGAAATATTCTTGATCTTTGTTTGCCGTGAATTGAAGAGCTGTGAGCATGTGACTCGGTCTCTATGTTAGCTCATCTTTATCAGGGACCACAATGTCCCCAGGATGCTGGGACTGGAATACAACTGCTGCTGCTCTGGAGTGGCCCAGGAGGGGCAGTGCACTCAAGAATTGCCCTATCTCCTTGCTCTAAATGATGAAGGTCCTTTGCAATGAGGGTGAAAGCTGATCCTCTACAAAAGAGGGAATTGTTCTGTTTCTTTTGTCCCCCTTTGAACAGGTCAAATATTCCCCTTGCCACCCCTTTCTGCTCAGCAGACCGTTTATGCACAGACAATGGAGCTAAAATGTCACCCAAGTTCACCCAACCTCAATTAACATGGGTTTGAGGAGGCCCCTGGGTAGCTTTCAGTCTTCCACCAAAAACAGGCCTAAAGAATACTCATTGCAGTAACTGCTTACATGGTGAAAGGCGTTAGGTGGGAACCTTGAGGGAATATGAATGATGGGACAAAACCCACTGTGTATTCTACATTCCACCAGGCATGGAATCAGGTTGGCAGCAGGGTCTGGTGGAAAAAGCTCAGGCCTGGACCTGGAAATACCCGTGTGGGACCTCCCACCCTACCACTCCACTACTGCATGTCCATGGACAAGTAAGTCCCCTCTTGTGCCTTGGTTTCCCCACCTGCACAATGGAGATGATTTCTACCCAGTGAAGACAATGCCTGCAGAGAACCTGGCACATAGCCTGGAACACAGAAGACCCCAACCCCATGCTTCTCAAACAGAACAGCCTCCCTGTTGCCTGGGGATCTTGTTAAAATGCAGATTCTGACTCAGCAGGCCTGGAGCAGCAGAGATTCTGCATCTCTAACAAGCTCCCTGGTGATGCTGATGCTGCTGTTCTACAGACCACACTCTGAGGAGCTGGGCTAAGAGGCTGGAAGCTCCATGGGGGCAGTTTCGGTCCTCTCGTGGTTCAGTTATGTGCCAGAGTGAGGCAGTAGGGACACTTTGGATTGGGTAATCAGCCTGGCATTCTTGTCCCTGCCCCCAACACCCTCCATCACTCCAAGTTAGCGGTTTGGGGAGCAGCATATCATCTCCACGTGGTAGCTCTAGTGACCTCAGAG
Organism: Bos grunniens; assembly: GCF_055505025.1. NCBI lineage: Eukaryota > Metazoa > Chordata > Mammalia > Artiodactyla > Bovidae > Bos > Bos grunniens. The sequence continues at coordinate 26,924,309 of NC_141189.1, forward strand.
TGGCCTGTGAATGTATGCTCTGGGCAGCTGAGGCTGGGCATGGGGAGGAGGAGAAGAGGAAGAATTCAGGGTGCTGGCCTGGAGGGAGCAGGAGGCGTGCTCACGTGGGATGGAAAGAGGTTGCCATCCTGAATAGGTCTGGGTCCAAGGCACCCTTGGGGCTCATGGGAAGCAGATGGACACTGGCCACCCTTCTGCCTCTCCTCTCCCCAGAGCATGAACTGCTGGGCCCTGCAGAGATACCTGCGATGGCAAGCAATTTTCTTCTTGTTACTCCTTTAAGTTCACAGAGCACGGTGGTTTGTAAACCTGGCTGCTCATCAGAACTTCCCTAAGTCTGCTACATTAAAAATAAAAATTCCTGAGCCTCACTGGAGATCAGAAGCTCTTGACTGGGGATGTGTTTGCCCCCGGTGAATATCTGGTGATATCTGAAGACATTCCTGGCTGTCATGTCTGCAGGGTGCTACTGGATCCCCATGGGGACATTAAACAGTGACATCCTGGTTGTCACAGTGGAGGGTGGGGTGCTTCTGGAATCTAGCGGGCGGAGGCCAGGGATGCTGCTTAAACATCCTACATCCCTCCACCCTAACACAGAATTATTCAGCCACAATGTTAAGAGTGCTGAGGTTGAGAAACTCTGCACTCTAACCAAGTTTGTACCCAGAAATGTATTTTAAACAAATATTTGGGGAGATTCTGATCAAAAGGCAGCATAGAGAAATGGATGCAAGTACAGCCTTTGAAAACAGATATGTTGGGCTGTGTGACCTTGCATAAAGTTTTTGATCTCTCTCTACCTCAGTTTCCCTATCTCTAAAATAATCTATCTCTGTGTCTATCTGTCTTCTGAGGCTGTTGTGGAGTAAATGAGTCGACACAGGCCAAGCGGTTAGATGGTCCCTTGCGTGGTGTTAGTGATCAGTAAGTGTTGGCTATTGTGGATGTTGTTATGGTTATCATCAACAGCTGGGGTGGGAGTGTGTGGGATGTGATGAGCTGCAGGGCTGTCTTGGACACCTGCAGATGCTGGCTGGAAGGCACAGGCAGGTGGGCTGGGTGGGCAGCTCACCTGGAAGCGGTGGAAATCCTGCGGCTTGAAGTCATTGGGGGAGCAGCCGCACCAGTCCACGATGTGCTTGTACTGGCACTTACAGCCCAGCTTGCGGTTCCAGTTGGTGATGCGCAGATTGTTGTCCACCATGGTGTCGCAGTGCGGGCTGTTCTCCAGGACCGTGTGGAAGAAGGACTGAGGGGGAGAGAAGGGCCTGGCTTGAGACCTCGCCCAGTCTTCTTCGACTGGGCTGGGGTGGGGGTCCTTCCCAGGGACCACCTGACACTGAAGAGACTCTCTTGCAGACTCAGCTGTTCTCTCTGCAAATGGAATTAGTCCCATGCAGGCCTAGCCAGAGCACCCTGGAAGTTTTGCCCAGAGTGGCATTCTGCTTAGCAGTTACTGCTCTGTTTCTCTAAGATGTCTCTTCTCAGCAGCCTAGAAACTGATTTCAAGACATCTCTTATGACCCAGTACATCCGTTCAGCAGAGAGAAAAAGTCCCTTCAGGGCTTCCCTGGAAGCTCAGCTGGTATAGAATCCACCTGCAATGCAGGAGACCTGGTTCAATTTCTGGGTTGGGAAGATCCACTGGAGAAGGGATAGGCTACCTACTCCAGTATTCTTGGGCTTCCCTGGTGGCTCAGATGGTAAAGAATCTGCCTGCAATGCAGGAGACCTGGGTTCGATCCCTGGGTTGGGAAGATCCCCTGGAGGACGGCATGGCAACCAACTCTAGTATTCTTGCCTGGAGAATCCCCATGGACAGAGGGGCCTTGCGTCTACAGTCCGCAGGGTCGCAAAGAGTCAGACACAACTGAGTGACTAAGCACAGCACAAGGTATGTCAACACATGAGGACCAGAGGAAAACATTGGGACAATTTTCTAAAAAACCCTGGACCAAAGGACTCTTGATTTTACAAACAGCTAGACCTGAAACCAAAGGGATTCAGTCTGAGATATTTTGGAACAAAGACTGAAGCCCTGGAATTTCACTCCTGGGAGAGGGACGCCAGAATCATGGACGCCCTCCTGCCCCAGTCACAGGAGGAGGGACTACAACACAGGGAGGAAAGGTGGGGTGTGCTGGGGCTTCCCGCTGTCCATGGTGCTGAAACAGACACCATCATTTCCCCCTATTCCTGAGACTGTTGGCCAACCTCTCCTAGGAATCTGAGAAAAAGGCAATGTTGAGAGTGAAAAGAGAGACCAGAGCAGAGACATATGGTTGGAGCTGCTGAAAAAGAGAGATGGGGAGAGAAAGACACACACACACTGACTTCTATTTGGACACTGTTTTATAACAACCTCAGATACCAGGGTGATATGCTTTCCCCTGCTCTCTGCTTCCTAGGGGAAGCTATTGGGGAATACGTGTCCACCTGTTGCAAACTCATGGCACAGCCTTCAGATTTCTTCTAAGTTCATCCCTTAGAGGTGGTTTGGGAAAAGGGCAGGGCAGAAATGCTGGGATGGAGGAGGTGGGATCTAATAGAGACGCTGGAATGTAAAGTGCCTGGGTGCTCTGTGGGGTAGAGGGTGGGGTGGGTGGGACAGAGAGAGCCAGCATTGGGATGCACACCTTGATTAAATCAAACAAAGTCCCAAACAGTCTCTTCTCAATGGCTGAGTGGATAAAATGAGGCTCTATCCACATCACCCAGCTGACCCTCTTGTGATGCTAAATGACATGTCTGTGAACCTGCATTTTAAGCTTGAATTGTCTAAAAGCCCAAACAGGCACATATTCTCCATCAAGCAGTGGGGTAGGTACCCGATTATCAATTGTCTTGTGTCCTTTTGTAATGATGCAGAAAAGATAATGGATGAGGAGGTTATTGGAATTGAGAGAGAAAGTGGGTTTTGCTGAAACATGATTAAAAGCTGATGACTTAACATGTATACAGAATAGCAAAACCTGACCCAGTGATGACAAGCCCATCATCCCTTAGGAGTTATGTCAGCAGTCAGCCCTACTCAGAGCTTGGCCCTGCCCCAGATGTTGGTGAGGGATGTGGAAACCATCAAATGAGATGCATTGTCTTGTTTGGCCTGGAAACACAGAACCTGAGTGGCCCTGAGATGTGGCACAGCCAGGAATGGTGGGCCATTCATGGGAGGTGTCACAGGCTTAATAGAAACAGCCAGCACTGGAGTTTTCTGAAGTTAGAGATTAGGGTGAAAGTGAACTAGAGGTCAGGGAACTAATCTAGAATCTGTCTGCCCAGGTCTGATAAGAAGGCTGCTGGCTGTTGTCAGGAGCAACACTGTAGCACTGAGTCCCTACCCATTTCCAGATGGGGCTGGGGCTGTTTCAGAATAGCCTGCAATCTTACACACAGGACTTTCTGAAATGGACTGAATGTTTGCATCCCCGCAAAATTTATAGGTTGAAACCCTAACCCTCAGGTGATGGTGTCAGGAGGTAGGGCCTTTGGAAAGTGATTGTAATGAGGGTGGGATCCACACAAATGGGATTAGTGTCCTTCCCTCACCCCTTAGGCCATGTGAGAACACAATGAGAACTGTCAGTAGGCAGTCTGCAACCAAAAAGAGAGAAAGCACCTGACCACACTGGCACCTTGACCTACAACTCCTAGCCTCCAAAACTATAAGAAGTACCTTCATTCCATTGTATCCTGTTTTGGCACTCTGAACTAAGATAGTTTCCCATCCTGAGGTCTGAAAAGTGGTGGCAGACTTCTGAGACCTTTTCAAATAGCTGTAAAAGCTAACAAGAAATAGTGGGTCCTAAGCCTTTGGCCACAATGGCTGTCAATGCAGGAGGCAGAGCAAACCCAACAATAGCCCTGGTTTGGCGATCACCAGAACTTCTGATGTGACTGATGGGGCCAAAACTACTGGAAAAGAGGGGCTGTCAAAAGTTGATACGGGTGTCTCTAAAGAAGCCAGCATATACAATTGTGCAGGTTATGCTCTGCACAACCCTGTGGGTACCATTGACATTGTAGGTATGAGAACTTTGTATTTTTTTCAATAGCAATTTTCTAAAAAATGGCAATAAAGTTGTTCTAACAAAATTAGTATATTGTGATGATTTTATGACTGATGGGAGCCAAGCATCTTGAGGAAGAACTACCTTTTTTTACTTTACACTTTTAAAGACACTGTATAGATTGCTGGTGGCAGCCTTGTGCATCTCCTCCATAAAATGACCTCCCTCCGGACTGGACGGGACCAGGGGTCCTACGGTAAGAGTAAGGTTCCTGGTAGCTGGCACAGTTCCCCATCTTCCTCTGGATGTTTGGAGGATAATGCCATGTAGCTTCACCCAAAATTCAGCATCCACTTTGCTCCAAGGGCTAGAGCCAGCCCCTACCTTTCTCAGGGACTTTTCCCCAGATACTCACCTCGGCAGGAAGCAGAGTATAGGAGTAGAATTGCTTCATTTTGGTCACCAGATCGTCAGTGGAGAACGTCACATACTCTACAAACTTCCGGTTTAGCAGGAACCAGTCTGAGCCGCCATCTACAGCAATGCCCTCTGGGATCCGCCGGTCCCCCAGGCGCCACATGTGGGCATCACACTCCAGGAAGAGCCTGTCCAGGCCCTGTTTCCGGATGAACCTGGACAAGACAAAGTCATGCTTAGCCATGAAAGAGCTCAACCCAGAGTCCAAAAGAAATGGTCAAAACTACTGTCTCTCAGGGAAGGTCTTGGCCATAAAGCCATTTTTTGAGCACTACTACACGCTCAGTGCTGAGCTAGGGGGTCTGTGTGTAGTTTCTCATTTGACCTTCACAAGTGAGGCTGGTCTCTGTAACCCTATGAGGCAGGTACTATTATTATGCCCATTTTACAGAGGAAGACACTGAGGCTTAGAGCACTTAGGACATTTGCCTGCCCAGCACAGTTAGATGGCAACGATCATCTGCTACATCTGCTTCCACTTTAGAGGACTTCTGAAATCACCTTTTCATGCCACAGATGCATTGGAATTTGGTGAATACAGCTCTAGACCCTCATCTCAGAACAGTGCTTTTATTTTTAAATTTATTTTTAAAAATTAATTAATCAGTAAACTATATTTATTTACAATACAGTGTTAGTTTCAGGCATATAGCAAAGTGATTTAGTTTTATATACACACACACACACACACATATTTCAGATTCTTTTGATTTACAGGCTACTGAAAGATATTGAATATAGTTTCCTGTGCTATACAGTAAATCTTTGGTTTGTTGATCATCTGTTTTACTTATAACTATCTGTTAATCCTATACTCCTAAATTTATCCCATTGCAGAATAATGCTTTTAAATACAACAAAAATACACAGTTACAAAATATTTCCATAAATACCAAAGTGATGGCATAGTAATTCACATGATTCTTGATTCATACACTATATAGAGGATTGCAAAATATTTTTAAAAACACCAAATTTATGATAATTACATGTGTTTTCTTTTTAACACATTTAATAATAAGATCTTGTAGTAGGTCTAAACACTATTGTAATTTTGAAGAAGAGGTGAGCATAAATGATATTTAGACATGGATGCATCAACTATAATGTGATTTGGGACTTATCTGCAGTCCAGTGGTTAAGACTCTGAACTTACAATGCAAGGGTCACGAGTTCAATCACTTGTTGGGGACACGACAGGAAGAATGGACAAAAAAAGGAAATATATGATTCCAACAGCAACTGCTAATACTATAATGGTTTGTTATCCTATATTTAGCTGGATCTCAATTAGCATTTAGTGAAAATTAAGATCCTTTTCTTCTTGGGCTTCCCTGATGGTCCAGTGGTAAAGAATCTGCCTGCCAATAGAGGAGACACGGGTTCAATCCCTGATCTGGGAAGATCCCACATGTCATGGAGCAACTAAGACTCTGTACCACAACTACTGAGCTTGTGCTCTAGAGCCTGGGAGCCACAGCTACTGAGCACACGAGCTGCAACTACTGACTCCTGGGCACTGCAAATTAGAGAGTAGCCCCCACTCACTGAAACTAGAGAAAAGCCCACGGAGCAACAAGGACCCAGCACAGTAAAAAAAAAAAATAATAATAATTTTCTTCCTATTCAAAGTCACAGACCCCTAAATTCTATCCATGAACCTCAGATTAATAACTCCTCCTCTAGGACACACACACACACACACACACACACGTGTGCACACACACAGGATTCTTCGAGGCAGACAAGGCAAATTCACCATTCCCTAATTTACAGACACAGAAATCAAAGGTCAAAGAGCTTGTAAGGTGCATAGGGCTGTTGGGAGAGTGGACAGAGCTAGGGCCAAGACTTCTGGCCCAAACTCTCAGTTCATTTTCACTTAGCATTAATTTCACACCTACTATGTGCCAGGCACGGGCTGGCCCTGGTGGAAGGCAAGGAGAAGCAAAGATGATCCCTGCTCCTCAGGAGCTGGTTGTCTCCTTGGGAGTTTATAATTTACAAGTTTTCTGATCTTGTTGCTCTTTCAGATCATACAACATAAAATCAACCATTTAAAAGCATATAATTCAACAGCATTAGTTCATCTGCAATCGTCATCTTTACCTGGTTTCAAAATAGTTCATCACCCTTAAAGGAAACCCCCATCCTCATCAGCAGTTACTTCCTACTCTGCTTCCCTCCAGATCCTGGCCATCCATCTATGGATTTACCTAGTCTGTATATTTCATAGAGATGGAATCACACAAGGTGTGCCCTCTTCCAGCTATCATCGTGTTTTCAAGGTTCCTCCACATTGCAGCACATATTGGTACTTCATCTCCTTCTGTCTGTCTGCCTGGCATCCATTCCTTGCTTTTGTGGGAACCGCACCTTGATTTTATTTTGGACATTCACCCTCAACTCTCAGTTCACTTGGTTTGCCTCAGCCCCAGCACCAGGGGTGGGGACATGACTTGGCTTGATCAACCAGAGTATACCACCTGCTTGGCTGCCATAATTGCTTCAGGGATGGGAGAACAAGTCAAGCTGAGTCTGAGACTGGGTTCTGGATTTTTGCTGAAAAAACTAGGAAGGAAGGCTTTTCTTGGGGATTTTTGTCTGGAAGAATGTAAGCTGAGGGTTGCAGGCAGCCATCTTGTCACCATGTGGATAGAGGTTGTCTGACCATGAAGGTATCACAAAAACAAAGAGAGAAAAGAGAGAGAGAGGAGGTGCTTCTGTGGCTGCTGATGCTAAGTCACTTCAGTCATGTCCGACTCTGCGCAACCCCATAGACGGCAGCCCACCAGGCTCCCCCGTCCCTGGGATTCTCCAGGCAAGAACACTGGAGTGGGTTGCCATTTCCTTCTCCAATGCATGAAAGTGAAAAGTGAAAGTGAAGTCGCTCAGCTGTGTCCAACTCTTCATGACCCCATGGACTGCAGCCCACCAGGCTCCTCCATCCATGGGATTTTCCAGGCAAGAGTACTGGAGTGGGGTGCCATTGCCTTCTCCAAGAGAGGAGATAGACACAGACAAAGCTTCAATGACTTTGCTTGAGACCCTGGATCTTGCTGTCCCTGACTCACCGCCAGACTTGTCAGTAATGTGCTTAAGGCATTTTGGAATAGGGTTCTGTCATTTGCAATGGAAAAAGTCTGGACTAGTACATTCCTTAACGATTTCACCTTTATCACTACTGTGATGGGTGCAAATGTTCTTAGCCTCCAGGTAGAGTAGGTAGCCATGGATGTGGCACTTTAGGGCCACTTTTCCACTAGGCTGGGCTGCATCCCCCATTGCATGTCTACAGGTTTTTGTGTCTCCATGAGAGATCTCACCTCTGTCTTCACATTAGAGTTACCTGTCTCCTGCGAGACAGATGCTGCACTAGAACTGACCCAAACTTCCTCCTTTCTGCCCACCTTACAGGTACTGGAACACTGCAAGGCAGCTGCAGAGTATAGTATCTGGAGATGGCTCCACCCTGCTGGCCACGCTCAATTCTAGAAAGAATCTCTCCCACTGAGCCTCCCACAAATCCGCCAGAGGGAACTGCCTGAAACCTCACTAATAAACCCACACCCATAGCACTTTCTTCTGCACAAATAGAGGACCTGCCCCCAGACACTGGTCACTCACTGAGCACAATGGTGTAATAGATTTAATTCTTAGGAAAACTTGATGCTAGTGTGATAAAAATGGTGATTACAATGATGCTGGTGGTGAAGAGACTTAATTCTGTTAAAATGTGCTTTGCATCTCATCATAACGTGACTCTACCAGTAACCAGCTGGGTGAGTTTGTAAAATAATGACCTTGACTAATGTCCCCCATGGGAAGCTGACAAAGTTGGGCTAGGTCTAGGTTGTAAAATTAAATGCCTACAGGGATCAGACAAATAATGTAAGTGTGTGAGGTAGGCTGAGTATACGATAACAGTGTAGGTAGAATCAGCAAAGATGTAGAGAATGCATTTTCTAAAAGAATTTCAAATCCCTTAAAAAAAATTCTGATAAATAAGACATACCCCTAGGCTGAATCCAGCCCACAGACCACCAGTTGTAATAATGATGAGTTAGGTAGTCTCTAAGGTACTGTTTAGGCTGGATGATTCACAAGCTAGAATCAAGATTTCCAGGAGAAATATGAACAACCTCAGTTATGCAGATGATACCACCCTAATGGCATAAATGAAGAGGAACTAAAGGGCTTCTTGTTGAAGGTGAAAGAAGAGAGTGAAAAAGCTGGCTTAAAATTCAACTTTCAATAAACCAAGATCATGGTATCTAGTCCCATCACTTTATGGCAAACAGATTGGGAAAAAGTGGAAACAGTGACAGATTTTCTTTTCTTGAGCTCCAAAATCATTGCTGACTCTTGCTCCTTGGACGGAAAGCTATAACAAACCTAGATAACATGTTGAAAAACAGAGACATCACTTGCTGACAAAGTTCCCTACAGTCAAAGCTATGGTTTTTCCAGTAGTCATCTACAGATGAGAGAGTTGTACCATAAGGAAAGCTGAGTGCTAAAGAATTAATGCTTTCAAAATGTGGCACTGGAGAAGACTCTTGAGAGTCCCTTGGATAGCAAGGAGATCAATCCTAAAGGAAAAACAATCAATCCTAAAGGAAATCAACCCTGAATATTCATTGGAATGACTGATGCTGAAGCTCCAATACTTTGGCCACCTGATGCTGGAAAAGATCGAGGGCAATAGAAGAAGGGGGTGACAGAGGATAAGATGGTTTGATGGCATAACCGACTTGATGGACATGAGTTTGAGCAAGCCCCGGGAGTCAGTGATGGACAGGCAAGCCTGGCATGCTGCAGTTCACGGGATTGCAAAGAGTTGGACACAACTTAGCGACTCAACAACAACAAGGGACTTAGCTGTGACATTCTTAAGTCACTCTTATACCAAGGAAGAGGGTGTGGGGCAAGCACTAGATGGATGCATGGGATCCCAGAGGAGGCTGAGAACTTTTCTGAAGACACACAGGGCAGAAGCCAACCAGAAGACCCAGGTTTCCAATGTCCCTGGTCCTGACCTTTCCCTAACATTTTCTTTCCAAGTGTAAAATTCACTATCCTTAGCAAAGCCATGTTCTCTCTGGGGAGCGACCTGGTAAAAGGTTTTCAATATACCCACAATGGCACTTACTGACACCAAACTTGGCTATAACTGATTCACTGAAGGAAGACACTGAGGGAAGGAAAAGAAAATCCTATCTCGACTCTGGCGGGTGCCAATTAGATGATAATGTCTGGTGGGTACACTTAACTGTGCTTAAACCTTTAAATTTTAGATACTTTATCAAAACTTTCATGGTAATCAAGACAACTGAGGGAGAGAGAGAGAAGAAATACAGGTGGGATGACATGCAAAATTTTTCTTTCCATGGACCAGCTTTTTAATTTCATGTTCCATTAGATTGGATAACAGCATCATCTTGCAATTTTAATGTGATGTCCCAGACTGCAATATCCAAATACAATATTTATGCAGTAATCTCCAAAATAAAATATTTACGGGGTTTGGGAGATTGACTGCTGTACTTACTGCCTTCAAAACCGATAAGCTGCAAAAGCATGCTTCAGTTAATTATGAGTAAATAGAGATCACAGATTTCCCAGGTCTCGGAAAAGTTCCTGGGTTGAAAGGGGCTACCAGGAACTTAGGTCTGGACTGAGAGAAGATGGAAGAGGCCCAGAGTGTGGGAATCTATCAGGCAAAAACAATCAAGCTGTTTAGGCAGTGATTTTGCTGTTTACCCCCCCATGTGGATTTACCATAATTTGAAAAGATAAAGGCTGGAAACCGAAGTAAGTTTGTGAACATCTGGGTGAATCTTTCATCAATGTTGGCTCACCAGGAAAAGGTGCATGGCTCTCCCACCTGAGGGATGGAGGGAAGCTGTGCAGCAACAGGCCCATTACACAGAAGATGGCCAGTGATGCTGTCCGCTCTTTAGTTTTGCTTATGACCTAGTTACCTGGGAAACCTAGGGTCAACAGGAGATATCCTAGAAGAACAGACACGAAGAGGGTCTGGTACCAATGCTGTCTCTGCACTCACTGAGGTGTGGGGCTGATTTACCCTCTCTGAATGCCAGTTGCCTCACCTGTAGGATGAGCCCATGACACCTGTTCTGACAAGCTCCCAAAGCAGCTGCAAAAGTGTGATGCATGATATTTACAAAATTCCTTGCAAAGTGTTTAGTAAGACTCAACCCAAACAATGGGCCGACCCAATCATCAGTTCCTTTTTTCATAGACATGACACCCCTCCCCAATCCTCCTTTGGTGTTTTATTTTTCTCCATAACACTTCACTTTCTAATACAATGCACAAGGTATCTATTTCATTTATTGCCTTTTCTACTACTGGACATAAGGCCCAAGAGGGCAGAAATATTTGTCTTTTTTTTTCTGAACTTTTTATTTTCTTTGGGGGTATAGCTTATTAACCATGTTGTGAAGTTTCAGGTGAACAGTGAAGAGGTTCAGCCACACACATGCGTGTACCCATTCTCCCCCAAGCTCCCCTCCCATAGGACACATAACACTAAGCAGTGTGTACATGTCCATCCCACACTCCCTCACTATTCTTTCCCCATTTTTGTCTCTTTTTGATCACTGTGGTATCCCTAGTGCCTAGAACAGTGTCTAGCACAGTGCCTAGCATACAGCGTGTGCCCAATAAATATGTTGAGTGAATGAAAAAAGGGAAGGATAACATCGATATCTGTCAGGCAGTCAGGACGTAGCTGCTGTTGGTTAACCAGGTATCAAAATTTTGTAACACACATTTGACAGGTGAAGGAACTGAATCACAGGAAAGTTAAGTAATTTCTCCAAAGTCACATAGCGATCAGGTTAGGACTTGAATTCGGGTCTGAATGAATCCAGTGCCAATGCTTTACTACTTTCCCATTCTTCATCCCAAGTCGCTGGGGTCCCTCCAAAAGGACTCAAATGAAGGATCTGAGAACTTGTTCTTCCTCAAAGAGACAGAGCCCAGAAATTAGTGAACCAAGAGAAAATGGCTCATTGCTGGTTGGAAGAGGCTTCTTTCCAGACCTTACAAGGAACTTCTGTCTTCAGGGTACTTGAGGGCAAACATGGGATAGTTTGCATTTGATTTTATCTCCTGGGCTCTCAGGAATGGTTTGTCTTCCTGAGATTTGTCTCTACTGCCACAATATGGGACAAAGTCATAGCTAAATGTGATTCTGCTGGGACGTCACAAGGACCAGGTGAGTATCAGAGTTAATCAGATGGAGGGTAGCGAGGGGTTCTGAATCTCCCCCAGGGGAGAAAAAGTTAGCTAAGAAAGTAATCTGTAGCCTTTGAAAATGGCCCCAGGAAGACAGACGCTAAAGAAATCTCTCAATTCAGTTAATTCCCTGGCTACAATCTCGGCATATTCATGAAGTGTGGAATTATTCCAGAACTGTCTTGTCGTATAATGAATTCTGAAAGGAAGAACTCTGCCCCTCAGATTTTACAGCATGTTTGAGCAAGAAGAAATCTCAGCAATTAGTTAATATAACTATCTATAGATAAAAATCCCCAACACACTGAGGCCCAGAGAGGATGTATGAGCCAAGGTCATCCAAAGTCACACAGCCTATAAAAATACTTCTTTTCTTTTCTTGTCCAGTGATATGTCACTGAACCCAGATTACTCTTTAGTATAAGTACAACCTAAGCATTTCAGTTTAAACATAAAATCATGAAGCAAAGCATGAAAACACAGTGTATGAAGTCAGCCAGCTAGTGAAGGGCCCACACAAAACAGCCATGGGACACAGGGGCCGAACTTGGGGCTCTGGAGCCAGAATATTTGGTACAAGTCCTGGATCTGCCATTAACCTTGGGCAACCTGAATACAAGACACCTCAGCTTCTTATGGGAAACAGTGATCATCATAATACCTGTCTCACAGAGTTTAAATGCGATTATATTTTATATGGAGAGGGCTTAGTGTAGTACTCAGCATTTAGCAAGTGCTTGGTCCATCTAGTCAAAGCTATGGCTTTTCAGGCAGTCATGTATGGATGTGAGAGTTGGACTATAAAGAAAATTGAGCACTAAAGAATTGATGCTTCTGAACTGTGGTGTTGAAGAAGACTCTTGAGAGTCCCTTGGACTGCAAGAAGTTCAAACCAGTCAATCCTAAAGGAAATCAGTCCTGAATATTCATTGGAAGGACTGATGCTGAAGCTGAAGCTCCAATAATTTGGCCACCTGATGCAAAGAACCGACTCATTGGAAAAGACCCTGATGCTGGAAAAGCTTGAAGGAAGGTGGAGAAGGGGACGGGAGAGGATCAAATGGTTGGATGGCATCACCAACTCAATGGGCATGAGCCTGAGTAAGCTCCAGTAGTTGCTGATGGACAAGGAAGCCTGGCATGCTGCAGTCCATGGGGTCGCAAAGAATTGGACACAACTGAATGAAGATACTTAACATTTTCCATCATCAAGCTGTAAAATTAAAACTTCAATCGCTCCTCTTCTGTATTCTAGGACTTTGTAGACAGGCATGTGTAGGGCACGTCAGGGCTAAGGAGAAACCCTTTATGTTCTGAAAAGCAATTTCATTTCAGCACCAAGGACAGAAACCCAGTGCCTCCACAGTGAGTCTCCTGTGATGCCCTTGGTTGTGGTGGCAGATGTGACAAGTTTCACATGCACCCTGATTCTGTCTGAGAACCACAAATATGAAACCCTCCCATCTTTCCAAGGCACAAGTCAGTGAGGATTCAGGTCATTAAGTTCCTAAATTTGCAGCTCCATAAGGGGTCCACTGGCCATTTCTCACATGCCAGTATGGGTTATGCCCTTTCCTGACCTGGGCTGGAGTCATCTGTCAGTCCCTACTCTGCAGTAGTTGGAAGACCAAAAGAGTCATTTGCTCATTCAGCAGCTCTCCAAGTCTATGTGCTGAGAATATGGTTGTAAAGGAGATGGACATGAGCCCTGTCCTTCTGTCTCTTCTAGAATGAGAGGTAAATCAGTAATATTTATCATTTATTGAGCACTTACTACTTTCTAAGTCCTATTCCTTGCACTTAAAGTATATTCTCTCATTTAGTCTTCATCACAATCCTATGAGAGCTCGTTTTACAAGAACAAAGATACAGAGAGGTTAAGTAATTTTCCCAAGGCTACACACCTGGTCAGTGGTAAGGGAGGGATTCAAACCTAGCAGTCAGGCTCTGGATTCCACACTCTTTACCACAAGGCTGTAAAACTGTTCTAATAAATAAGTAAGTAGTCATAAAGAGCTACAAAATACATGAACATATAATTAGACATTTGTGATAAGTGTTATACAGGAAAACAGAGTGCAGTGTCAGAAAATAAAGAGACAGGGACTTAATTAGTGAAGATTGTTGGGGAAGATTTTGCTGAGGAGGCGACCCTGACAAGAAGGATGAGAAGGAACCAGTCATCTGAAGAGTTGTGGGGAAGAGCTTTATAGGAGGCAGAAATAGTGTGTGCAGGAGCCCGAATAAGTGAAGAGAAGCTAAAGTGGTGGGAGTGAGGGCTACAGGGAGAAGCTCAGCTTCACCACCTCACGTAAGAGGAGACCAGCCACAGGAGAGGCAGGTCTGACCTGACTGGTGGAAGGAGCATGTCCTCCATAAGAACATGTGGTTTGAACGTGGCAGGAAACTCCACGATGAACATACTCAGGGAATCAGTGTAGCACAGTGGCCTGGAGTCTAGACCCCGGAACCAGACCACCTGCGTTCAAGTCTGTTTCCCCATTCCCAAACTGTATGTTGTTTAATCTCTCTAGCCTCGATGTTCCCATGTAGAAAATGGGCATGATACTAACTGTACTTATATCATGGGATTGTTGTGAGAATTGAAAGAATTAATATCTATAAGGCATTTAGGACAGTATCTGCACACAGTAAACCCTATATTACATACACTCCGGGTGAAGAAAGTTGACTTGAGTTTCACATTCAGGAATGAAAGAAAAACCATTCTAAGCAGAAATGCAGACTCAGGGCCCAAATCCTGGAACCAAGAACCCCAGGTTGGGTGACCCATGCTCTTTATAGTACTCAGGGCCTGAATCAGCTTGTGCCTCTGAGAGTCTAAAGGCCCACTGAGGACTAATTGATTTTCCCTATTTTAAATTTCACACAAATTTAAAAACAATATCTACTGCATTACATTCTAATTAAGAAAGTAATGTAGGCCTCCCTAGGCATGGAACACAAAGATAAGGCAAAAAAGGAAATGAAAAAACATACTCTTTATCTCAGAGATGACAGTGCACAAACTTTTCTTCTAGTCTTTGGTCTAACTTCAACATGTATTGTTTCGAAAACAGAAAAGTTCTAAAGTTGACTTCAAAACTCATGAGGAGGCCCACAGAGCTGTGTACACAGCTTTGCGCGGGTGCCTGTGTGATGCTAAGCTTTATTTTGACATGGCTGCCATAACTGGATTAAACAAAGTGAACATGCAAACAGCGATAAACTCACCAGTTGGGTTTAAGGAAAGAGAGAGGGGAATGCAATCTGCTTTCCCCATTGGAGATGAGATATTAATTATCTCCTCCCATCAATCATGGTGCTACAAGACAGATGGGGAGAGAGTTCTCCTGATAAGCAAGCTGGCACCAACGGGCCTCCTGAAAGCAGATTTGCTTGGAGGAGGTTCCTGGCCAGGCTCTCGATGGATTTGCCAATTTTTGGTTAAACAGTTGCCTGTTTATACATCAAGGGAGTTTTGGGCCCGAAGATTAGTTCAATGTCAGAGAGAAGAGCTGGCGAATCTGCTTAGCTGCCATTCTGATGCCAGCGGGGCACCACCACGTCTAGCAGGTGGATCCCAGACCTGGGAACAGGAAGAAACTTGTTTATGCCACTTGTGACCTGAGAGCTGGGACCCTTCCTAGCTTCCTTCTGGTCTAGGCTTTTTACATTTGAAATACTAGATCTTTCTCTAAGAACTGTAAAAAGTGTTTCTAAAATGTTAATCATGTGGATACACACCATCTTCAAGGTTTTTCAGCCCTGTCCCCATCGCCACCACCATCATCACCACCATCATCAACTTAATATGCACACCTAACTATTCCAAGAGCTTATCCACATATCCCCTGCTTTAATTCTTGCAGCAGTTCTAGGAGGGTGGCTTTATTATCATTCTTCCCATTTTGCAGATAAAGAATCTGAAGCACAAGTGATTGATTTAACTTACCCAGGGCCACACACCTGATGAGTGCTTAGCATGTGAACCCTGGCAGTCTGGTTCCAGAACCTAGATTCTTAACAGCTATGCTATAGGCTTTACGAACTCTGTATGGGACTGCCCTCAATATTTTTTTTTCTAAACCAACTTTAGATAGCTTCAACTGTTCTTTTTTTTTTTTTTTTAACTTAATCTTATTCTAAGCATAATATCTGTGAAGTACTGGATTAATTATATAAATTTTTGTTGATGCACATAAACTCAATACAAATTCTCCCATGACACTCCTTCATGAACTCCCCCAAATAATCTCATGTGTGGATCATGAACACAATTTAGGAGAGGCTGACTCTAGAAAGTAGGGGATGGGCTGATTTTCCTCCCTTGTTCATTTAAAAAATAATTCTGCTTAAAATCAGTAGAATTTTGCTCTTTCAGCTGCACACCCTAAGAACTCAAAGTAACAGGTCCTCTCAGATGTAGTCACTAAAATGCGGTGATAACAGTCAGACCAAACCAGGCTCCAGTACCAGCTGTGTGGAACCTGGAGCAAGTTAAAGCAACTTTGCAAGCCTCAGTTGTACTCATCTCTGAAATGGGATAACACACTGAAAAGCACCTGGCTAGATGCTTCCTGTGGTCTGTGAGGCTACTCAGTCCTCCACAATCCCTACATCACTGGATCTTATGTGATCCAGACAATCCCCCCATGTCTGGATCTTATAAAGAGGAGGACATGAAGGCATGGAGAATCGAAGCCGTTTGTCAGAGTGCCCTGGCTATCACAAGCTGAGCTGGCATTTTGACACAGGTGTCTGGACTCCAGGGCCCATGCTGTTACCAATACTCCACACTATGCCCCAAGACTGAGCCCTGGGATCCTGGTGACCTTAAATTATTTGGGCACTGACACCAACCAAGGCCAGAAAGTCTCAGAAACTATTCTGGCTAAGGGAAATAAGTTTTTCTTTCCATCTCCCTGTAAGAGGTCCCATACTCTGAGATTTGATCAGTCTACCAAGATCTGGGGGAACTTCTCTGATGCTCTCTGAGCAGAAACCAGGAGTTCTGGGGATGTTTGCCAAGACCTGCTTATTCAGGGCACCTGCTTCTGCTAGCCCTGCAGAGATTATCTGGGAAAATGATAACTGCGCTGCATGTCTTTCAATATGTCTAGCCACTTGATTTTTGGAGGAATACAAGGAAATAGAGTGAACACTACACTCTCCTTCATTTAATTATAGGAACAGTCAGGACCAATTGGGCAGCTATTAAAATACTAGTTTGCCTTTATGCCATCTCTCAGCAGCGGGAGCTGGAAGTCCAAATTGACTGCTAAAGACGAGTTAGGGACAGAAGGTCAAAACTGCTATTAGAAACCACGTGGGATTAAAAACGGAGGCACCCTGTGGCCTATTTTGTATCTCACTGCTTGCTTCTGTCTCTCTCCATCTTCCCGTCTTTTATACTCTCTGCCTCTGTCACATTGTCTTTGCAAGGGCTGGTCCTGAAGCATGGAACGTCAGAATGCGAGGGCATTTGGAGATCATCTCATTCAACCACTGCATTTGTCCAACACAGTGAAGCCCAGAGAAGCAGAGTGGCTGCTCCGAAGCCACCCAGCATATTGGAAGAAAGCAGGACCCAAGCACAGATGGGCTGCATCATGCAGGCTTCTGAGTCTGGGCTCTGGGGACACATTCCTCTAGGCCTGAGTCCTAGCCCTGCCCTTGCTGTGTGAGCGTAAGCAAGTCACTTCACTTCTCTGAGTCTCAGTGTCCTCATCAGTAAAATGAGGCTAATATGTTGAGAAGGGTCACCATCTGAAGCCAGAAAATTAAACCCACACAAAGGGAAAGAGAACTAATGGAAGTTAAGTTAAAGGGTAAGGGTGGTCAAAAGGAACAAACTTCCAGTTATAAAATAAATACGGTCGAGGGCTGTAATGTATAACATGGTGACCACAGTTAATAATACCATATTGCATATTTGAAAGTTGCTATGATCTTAAAAGTTCTTATCATGAGAAAAAACTAACTATATGTGGTGATGGATATTAACTAGACATATTGTGGTGGTGATTTTATAATATATGCATATATTGAATGCTATGGCTCAGACAATAAAGAATCTGCCTGCAATGCAGGAGACCCAGTTTTAATCCCTGGGTTGGGAAGCTCCCCTGGAGAAGGAAATGGCAACCCAGTTCAGTATTCTTGCCTGGAGAATTCCATGGACAGAGGAGCCTGGTGGGCTACAGTCCATGGGATCAGAAAGAGTTGGACACAACCGAGCAACGAACACATTCACCTTCATACCTGACACTAATATGTCAGTTATACCTCAATTAAAAAAAATATTTCTGCTAGTGAACTACCTGACTACTTGATGTGCTGTGTTTGCTTTATTTTAACCCTCTCCAGACCAATAAGAAATAATTTTCAAAAGAACTAACAGAGTCTGGGCTTGACGATATCATTTGAACTGCTTGATTCAGCAATGCCCAAAGTCAGATACTAGTGTTTTAGTTGAATCATCCAATAACTTCCTTTACCCTTTAATCAAGTTTAAGCTGAGTTTCTGTCATTTCCCACCAAAAAAAAAAAAAGAGTTTTTCCTAACATACAATCAGTGCAGAACCAGAGCCAAACCTCGCCCAGGGTGCCCCTGTGGGTGACACAAGGGAAGATGTGCATGGTTAGGCTTGTTCCCACAGCAGGGAGCCCTCAGCTGCCAAAGAGGAGACAGTGGCGGCTGATGGCTCATTTTACTATTAAACCCTCAATTCATCTAAGTGAGTGAATCCTGGCTGAGGACTCATGCATGAGTGTTGGAACTTGTGAGCTCTTCTGTCCAGAGAGCCTTGGGTTTTAGGGTTTTAGAGGGAGGTGCAAGCGATATCTCCTGAGCCTGAGTCTTTACCCTGCTCTGTATCCTGCTGTGCCATTTGGGTAACACCTGTCAACTCCGGAGGCACATCAACTGGACAAGACGTACTCACAAAACTCAAAGGCACAACCCTGGCCTGTACATCGACTATTTATTTCTCCCGCCTGCAGTATTTCAGTCTGATGTTTATCATCAATGACACCACCACCACCATCACCATCATCACCACCACCATCACCACCACCACCCCACCATCACCATCACAGGGATTTATGATGTGCCAAATGCTTTATACACAGCATCTCATTCAACCCTTCCAATGATCTCATGAGTATAAGTCCATTAATATGTCCATCGTACAGATAAGGGAAGAGGCTCAGAGAGGTTAAGTCACCAGTCCAATGCAACACAGCCAGGACATGGTAGATCAGGGCTTCAACCCAGGAGATATGACTCCCAAAATTCACAATCTTAACCTCTGTGCCATACCCAGTTCTTAGCACAGTGCCTGGAAATAGCAGACAGAGAATAAATACTGAGTAGGCTAGAACAACAATACTAGGGTGGATGTAATTTAGACACAAGTTTATCAACTTACAGTGGATTTTTTGTTCTCATGATGTAACTTTGCACAAACCATGTATTATAAATAATAAGGGTCTTCATTCTCTATCTAAGGGTGGGGAACCAAAATCTGGGCTAGTTCTGATAACTTACCACCTCCATGGAATCTGAGTGACTATAAAAATAAAGCTGGATCCTGTGTGAAAAGGGGCCAGCAGAGTGATAGGCACTTAGCAGGAACACAATACACTATATGGCTATAGTGTATTACAGTGTACATCTTCTTTATCCACCCAGGTTTGTCCAGCTTAGTGGCCAAAACATGCTATACTAATCTGTGCTAATTTACAGAGCATCCTCAAGTCTGGGGGTTGCTATTAAATGTAAAGAATGCAGACTGTCAGTTGGACAAGATGGATCCAACAGACAGTTGGATGAAGTCAAAGTCAAAATTAAGGAAAGTGATGCAACCCAAGGATTTGGGGATTACTTCTTGAAAACTTGGGAAATGGAGCCCACTGCTTGCCTCTGTCTCTCCCTGCTGTGGATATCTGGGCAAAGTGGATCACAGAGCCAGCCAGAAAGACACCTCCAGCAGCAGAGGTGGAGAACACCAACAGCAGAGATGGGCAAACTGAAGGGCATTGGGACCAGGTAGGGGAGAAGGCAGCAAGAACTGCAGGGTCCTGTAGAACACAGGCTTTGTCTAAGACAATACAACCTTCATGAGAAAATTCAGGCACAGAGTAAGTGGACATTTAAGTGGATCTTTTAAGATGAGCTGGAAACATTGCTATTTTTTTTAAATGGGGCTATTAATCTTCAGATGAAGCACCTGAATTAAACAGAACAAAACCAGACCCAAGGCCAAACAGAACACGTTAACATGCTAAAATTATCCTGTGAACTGTCAGATTAAGTTCTGAGTTCAACGCTAGAAAAATGTTCTAAGATGGCAGAGCCCTATGGTTGATTCATGTTGATGTATGTCAGAAACAAACATAACATTGTAATGCAATTATCCTCCAATTAAAAATAAATAAGCCTTTTTAAAAAGCTGGCAGAGTGATCCTGAGTGGGTTTGTAATGGTTTTTTCTTTCTAGATGGTGAAGCGGATCATGTGATCTCTCCTACAGAGGGCGCTCAAGACTGTAGCCCTTCTAGCAGAGGGCCACAGAGATTTAGACTCAACTCAAAGGGAAATCAACCCTGAATGTTCATTGGAAGGACTGGTGCTGAAGCTGACCCTCCAATACTTCTGCCACCTGATGCAAAGAACTGACTCATTGGAAAAGACCCTGATGCTGGAAGGATTGAAGGCAGGAGGAGAAGGGGACGACAAAGGATGAGATGGTTGGATGGCATCACCGCCTCAATGGACATGAGTTTGAGTAAGCTCTGGGAGTTGGTGATGGACAGGGAGGCCTGGCGTGCTGCAGTCGATGGGGTCGCAAAGAGTAGGACATGCCTGAGCGACTGAACAACAACAACAACGAGGGGGTCTGTAGTGATGCTGTTTGCTTCGCTCAGTTTTAAGTGAGAGAGGCACAAAGGATTCTGCTGCCTCAAATCCCTGCCCACAACTTAGACAGCAAGAGTGAGGCAATGGTGAAGGCACAGGGTGGAAAGTTGGTTTCCTTGACTCCAACTCCCTTCTGGTGTAAGACTTTCAATTTCCTACTTGAAAGTAAATTCCATGAGAGTGAGGATTTTGTCTCATTCACCTCTAGAAGGGTGCCTGGCACACGTTTGGCCCCATGTGAATATTTGCTGAATGACTGGCAAACTGAATGTATGTTCATGGGGCATCATGAACTTGAACTATGGGCCTCGGTCTTCCTCCCAATAAAATGAGTATAAAATGATTACCCTACTTTCCTCAGAGGACTGCCATGAGAACACGGGCTCATGAAAATGCTTATATGACATGATGAGACACATTTGCTGTTCTCTCTGTTTCTGGCTGGCAGGAGAGACCACTTCAGATTCTGCACAGGAAGGGCCAAGGCCCAGCCGTGCCATGCCTCTCTCCCGTCCTCAACTTATTTCTGGTTGCATCAAACCAGTCTAGAAGGAAGCCCCCAGATGATGACTCAGATTTCATTTCTCTTTTGCACAAGGGTAGAGGGAAGATATACTACCTTGCATTGTCCCGGCCATGCGACTTCAAGAAATTCATGTCTCGGTATCGGGAGAGAAATGCCACCAGCTGGTCATTTGTCCTGTGGAAGCAAACCAAGAGGAAAGTCAGAGCCTCCAGAGACCATGGACACTTGTGACTGGCTCCCTTCTTTGTCACAGCAACCACATCCCCTCCTTCATTTATACCTTGCAAGGTGCATGAGGCATCTTCTTTCATGTACCTCCATCACCAAGTTTACCAAAGTATGCTAAAATGGACTGTTTGTATGTTTGTGTCCTACACACTCCCATATGCTGTGAACTCCTTGAGAATTAGTGTAGTGTCTTACTTGTTTTGGAATCCCCAGGACCCAGCACTGGGATTGGCAAAGAATAGGACATCAGTGAATATCTCGGTGGCAGATACAAAGTAACCTCAGGGCCTTTGCTCTCACTGTGCCTGGCTGTGGTTTTTCCAGTAGTCACGTATGGATGTGAAAGTTGGACTATAAAGAAAGCCGAGCACTGAAGAATTGATGCTTTTGAACTGTGGTGTTGGAGAAGACTCTTGAGAGTCCCTTGGACTGCAAGGAGATCCAACCAGTCCATCCTAAAGGAGATCAACCTTGATTATTCATTGGAAGGACTGATGCTGAAGCTGAAACTCCAATATTTTGGCCACCTGATTGGAAGAGCTGACTCACTGGAAAAGACTCTGATGCTGGGAAAGATTGAAGGCAGGAGGAGAAGGGGATGACAGAGGATGAGATGGTTGGATGGCATCACTGACCCAGTGGACATGTGTTTGAGTAAACACCAGGAGTTTACTGGTGATGGACAGGGAGGCCTGGCATGCTGCAGTCCATGCGGTTGCAAAGAGTCAGACACGACTGAGCGACTGAACTGAACTGAACTGAACTGTGCCTGGGAAATTCTGCCCCATATCTTTCTATGTCTGCTCTTGTCATCCAGATTTCTTTTCAAATGTCACCTCATGAAAAAGGCTGTTTTTAGGTCCCCAACCTAAAGCAGCACCCGCTCCCCTTCACTTAACATATCACTCTATTTACATATGATCTCATCACCATCTGAAAGGGCTAAATTTGCTTACATTAGGATGTAAGCTCCATGAGGACAGAACCTAATCAAACTCGCTCATCACTGGCACATAGTAGGAGGTACAGTAATCATAGTAGGAGGTACAGCAATGCTTGCTGGATGAGTGGATGACTAATGGTGAGATGAGTTTAAAGTGACGCCTTCAAATGCACTTTGAGAAACGAATGCATCGATGAATGAATGAATGCTAAATCCTCCCTAGCCCCTGGGCTACTGATTGAGAGAGCTTTAAGAAATATGAAGTGCAATACAAACAGGTGACATCGTTCCCAGCATTGTTATCCCAAATTTATCGCCATCAATCTCAGCACTAGCAGTGTAGTCACAGCTAATCAGCTTGTGCATACAGCTGTGACAGTATTTTAAAAGGCAGTCACATGGGTCTCCATCTGCCAGAAACGCAGTCGCCTCTTACGCTGAATAAACCCAAACAGGTAAATGGTGCTGAAGTGACAGCTCCTTTATCATCAGCTTCTCTGCTGGGGGTAGGGGGGGTTTACTTAGAAGGAAAGGGTTAACCATCCTTTCAAATTGGGAGAACAGGTGAAGGTGCATCTCTGGGAAGAGAAAGGAGGCTAGAACTTTGTGGGGGGTGGGGGGGGGCAGGTGGGTGCCTCAGAAAGCGATGCCTGCACTCTGGAAGCAGAAGGGGCTGGAGATAGATCTCAGCTCCATTCCCGACCCTGTTGTGTGTCCTAGGGTAAGTCATTCAACCTCTGAGTGACAGCCTTCACCTGGCTGCCCTGCACAAAGTAGATATACACGCTGATGGATAACTGGGTACATGAGGGCATACAGTAGGTGCACAATAAATGTAAGGTGCTCTGCTCTTGGCCTCTCACCAGCCTATAGGGGCCGCTCCCAGCCATCCCTCCCTCTCTCTTTTCCCTGCATCACCCGAAGTCGCGCCACGCCAAGCCCCTGCTCTCTGATTGGCCAACTCTTGTTGACCAACTCATAATTCCAGCGGAGGGGGGACAGAGCAGTTAGGAGATGCTGCAGCAGAACCCAGCACTGCCGACAGCCGGTCCTAGTGTGGAAATCAACCACTTCAAAACCGGCCGTTCTAGTGGCTGGCAAATGCCAGAAAAACCCCGCATGTCTGCAACAAGGTAAATCCACAGGGGCACAAACGCAGACAGCTTAGCCCTGCGGATATGCGCAAGGGTGCAGCCTGGGGACGCAGACAGAAAGCCAAGCCCACATGTCCGCGCCCACGTGGAGCATCTCCGCAGGCGGGCAGGGTGAAGCCCAGGCGTGCCTCACGCCCAGTGATGGAGAGCGGTGGGCAAAGGGCTTCTTGAAGGTCCTGGAGAGGTGGAAACTAAACCAGCCTGGAAAGGAAATTAAGCAACCTCTCTTTCCAAATCACAGAGGCCTGTTCCAGCTCCATGGCTTAGAGGTGCCTCTTTACCAACCCCTTCGCCACTCTCTGCGACAGTTCATTATTGTCCTCCCGATGAATACAGGGACAAGTTAACCTCTGAATGGGTCCCTGGCAGCAGGAATAATAAACAGGGGCCTCTCAGCGGCCTCAGTGGGAGGATTGGAGGGGCCGGGCCGGGGCTCCCGCACCCCCTCTCGCGAAGCCTCAGGCCTCCCAGGGTCATCGGCTGCGGCTTCATTTGGCAGCCCCAGAAAGTGCCTTTCAGGGCCCCGAGCTGGGGCCATTTTCACATTTACCGCTTCACCGCGTCCCCATCTGACAGGGATGAATAGGCATTTAGCGAATTTACTTAGCGATGCTTCCACATGAAATCATCTCAAAAGATGACATCTTCGGGGAGGGAGGGCCGGTGGGGAGGGGGCTGCGGCTTCCAGGTCCAGAGCTTGTGGGTAAAGCCGATTTTCAAAGCACAGCGCTGGGTCCTGGCTTGGCTGGACACGAAGGTGACCCAGCCACCGCCCCCTCCTTGGGTGAAGAGCCTGCCCTGCATGCTAAATAAAACCCGTGGCCTGAGCCCTTCTGCAGGGACTAGGCTGGGGACCAGGTTTCCCTATTGTGGCTTTCAGAAGCCTGTTGATAATTGCCTACGTAATATTTAGTTCCCTCTGGATAATTAACAGCTTGGGATTGGCTGTCATTTTACCCAGTCTTTGGCTCTCTCCCCTTCACAAGCATTTCTCACTCCTCCTTTCTGGTGGAGTCATTTGCCAAGTGGTGTGTGCAGCTCATCAATGTGTGGCTGTCTCCTCCTCAATTTCTTTCCACCTTTTGGAAGACACGTCTCGCATTCATGGTGGGGACCCTGGGGCCCATCACTATAGCTTTTGGAGCTACTGGGACATCTTTATGGAAATATGTAAGTAAATATATATGACAAATAATTTTAATAAATACATTTGTTTTAATGTAAACAAATCTATTGGAACCATCTAGAAACCTCACTTGAAAGGGTTAAATAAACACATGAATAGTAAAATAAGCTCCTGAAGCACCACCATTTATGGAATGTCCACCATGACCTGGGCCCCCAAGGCAGACTTTTGCTACAATTTATTACGTTTAATGGTCACAGAAGAATCTCTAAAATGTGTTCCATTCCCATTTATAGATGGGCAATTGAGGCTCAAAGAAAACGCTCATTTACTGAACAGAGCAGAACTGGGATTAGAACCTGGTTCCAAATGCAAAGTTCCAGTTCTTTGCTACTAGATGGCATCTACACATGGATGGATGGATGAATGAATGAATTAGTGCATGAATGAGGGAATGAATCTCATCTCAGGCATAAGAGAAAACTCAAGTGTTCCAAAGCTTCCTCATTCAGAGCCTGGTCTTGGGACCAGCAGCGTCAGCCCACTGCTGTTAGACATGCCCTACCTCAGCTCCACCCAAGACCTACTGAGTTAAAACGTGCCTTTTAACAAGACTCCCAGGTGATGTGTGTGCCCTTTAAAGTTTAGGAAGCGCTGCTTTTAAGCCGAGCATGAATATTGGTAGTTAATTCTCTTCCTCTTTCCTTCATCTTCTCCCCATGGCCTCTTCTTGAGAGCCCAGATTTCAGGCAAGTTACTTTCATCTCCATAAGCCTCAGGTGTTGGGAGTATTAAATAAAATAAAGTGTGTTAAGATGCATGCGGTAGCATCCAGCCCATATAAGCCTTTTGATAAAGGTTAACTGCTGTTTAATAGTATTATTACTGCCATCGTGAGCATCAGAAGCTTAAGACATTTTGAACTGGGGATAGCAGTAGAAGACCCAACCTGAATTGAACCTGGAAGGCTTTCTGAGCATCACACCCATGAATGTTCTGCAGAGCATGGTTTGGGAAATGCCCCCCAGGAGGGAACTTGTCTACAGTCTCCCAGCTGGTGGCAGAGTTAGAACTGGCTCCCAGAGGTCACCGCATTGTCCCCTGTGTCTGATGTGCATATGGTTCTGGGCGTGAGGACACACAGGAGGGAGGGGTATAGCTCTCAGGTCCACGGGCACCCAGCCCAGGCCCAGGCCAGCCTGTCTGCTGGCAGCGTGTGGCAGGGTGAAGAGGGTGGGCCTGCCCCGCCTCACTTAGAAGGAGCCCAACACCAAGCTAACTGCCCTCCTCCGGGTCCCTCCTACCCACCGCGCTGTGCCCAACACCACTCTCCTGATAACAGACGCTAAGGCCCTATCACCAGGTACTCATGGCTGCTGGTGAGGTTGACGGTGCTAAGGCCAAGCTCAGCGCAGAGCATCGTGAATGTCAGGACTCAGGATTTCAGACCACTGATGCTGCCAGGCATCCCCAGACCCCAGAGGGCACTGGATTTAGCCCTCCTGTTTGCAATGGGTGGGCCATTTGTGGAGCAGAAATGTGGTTGGGGGCAGCAGATGGGGGCCTGTGGAACAGCACAAGCTGAGGACTGAGGTGCCTTCAGTCTGAGCTCAGAATATATTACATTATTTCCCCAACTCCTTCCACGAGGGTATCATCTGTGCCGTTATTTGCTATGGCTGTTCAATTTAAATACCACCTTAGCATTACTGTATGCAACCGTATTCGTGGTAGTGGATGTACCTTTTTATTTTACTATTTAAAATATTTAACATGTATTTTATATTTTAAATTTATTTTAAATTTTAAATTGTGGCAAAACACATGTAACATAAGATTTGCCGTCTTAACCATTTTCAGTTTGTACAGCTTGGTTGTCTTAAGAACTTTCAAGCTGCTGTGCACACATCGCCACCATCCATCTCCAGAACTCTTTTCATCTTGCAGAACTGAAACCGAATCCATTAAACAACTCCCCACTTCCCCCTCTGCCCCTGGCCACCATCTTTCTTTCTGTCTCTTTGAATATTCAGAGTAGTCAGACTGTAAGACCTCACATAAATGGGATCATACAGTGTTTATCTTTTTGTGACTGACTTCTTTCACATAGCACAGTGTCCTCAAGGTTCATCCATGTGGTTAAATGGGTCAGAATCTCCATCCTTTATAAGGCTAAATAATATTCCATTCGGATGTATTATTTTTATGTTTTCTCCTAATATATGAAAAGCAATAATGATGCCTTGTCTGTATTCTTCCTAAAGCAACTGGGCCACCAAAGGCATATGGAGAATGGTCATCTGTCCTGGGGTGCCCAAAACTGAGGGGGTGCCCAGGACACAGAATTTTTCATTTTAAAATCAGACAGTTCTGGGCAAATCAAGACAAGTTTGTGACCCCAGCCACATGGATCTGCCGAGGGCTGTGTGACGCTAGGAGAAATGTCACCTTCCATCCTTCTATGAGGAACCCAAGAGTACAGAAAACCACGGTAGTGGGAAGGTTAATTGTAACCATTTCCTGTGCTTTTAAAATTATAACTATGAAACTTAGGCTACAGCAAGATAGAGAATGAAATAAGAGCAGAGGTAAAAATAGTATCTAACACTTGTGCTTAGTCACTCAGTCGTGTCCGACCCTTTTGCAATCCCGTGGACTGTAGCCCGCCAGGCTCCTCTGTCCATGGGATTCTCTAAGGCAAGAATACTGCAGTGGGTTGCCATGCCCTCCTCCAGGATCTAACACTTGAGTGCTTACTGTGTGGATCAGATGCTGTTCTAAGCACTTTGCACCTATTAACCCACTTATGGCTCATGATGACCCTATGAAGTAGATGCTGTAGTGTTTACATGTATTTTTAATTACAGAGATGGGAACATGCACGCACGTGACTTTTGATGTAATGATGTATCATTTTCTGTCTGATCAGGACACACAGGAAGACTTCATTCTCTCAGTGGTTGCACAGACGCCTATGGAACGGGCATGGCCAATCCCCTAGTGATGGACATTTAGGTTGCTTTCTCACCCACCTCCCCCCATACGGGTATTGCTCCTATGAACATCATCACACATTTATCTTTCCACTTGTGGGTAAGATTCTGTAGGATTAAATTCCCAGATGTGGAACTGTTCATGAGGGCATGGCTGGCGCTCACATCATTACATAGGACCCGAGCCAGCTGCCACCAGGATGTGGAGGAAGAAGGAAACTGTGAATGAGATAGAGCAGGGGAGGCTGGCCGGCTTCTTCAGCAGGCCAGCTGGGTTTCCCCAAGGTACCAACAACCAGTGCGACCCAAATGAACCTTTTGTCAAGTAGCAAGGGGTGGGGGTGGGGAGGGTGCAGAAAATCCCATGCCTGCTATTTTCAACTGGGCACCTTGAACAGTGCTTTTCAGGAGTCTGGCTAGAGTCATGAGGACAGCAGGCACTGGGTCTAATTCTGTTCTCTTCCTCCAGGACCTGACACACAGTAAGTACTCAACAGTTATTCACTAGCACGTTTAACAAGCACCCGAGGCGAGCACCAGCCATCGTGGCTCACAGATGCAGCTGCCGAGCCCAGCAGAGTGCCCGCCCCCCAGACAGGGCTTCGCCCACAGAG
The DNA here is from genome assembly GCF_055505025.1 of Bos grunniens. Lineage (NCBI taxonomy): Eukaryota > Metazoa > Chordata > Mammalia > Artiodactyla > Bovidae > Bos > Bos grunniens. The sequence goes on from NC_141189.1 coordinate 26,952,571, forward strand.
GCAGACAGCACGACGTCCACTTTGTGCCTTTGCCTGTTCTGTTCCCTCTGCCAGGAATGCTGTTCCCTATGTCTCTGATCTGCGGGAGATGCTGGGCAGTGAGAAAACACTTCATAACAATGCAGAAAACATGCCTTTTGTTGTCTGCAATGTGCTAAGTGCTCCTCTTCCTCCTCCTTTCCACAGTAACCCTATCAAGTGGGTACTAGCTTATATGTGAATGAAGTGGGACACACAGATTTAACAGTTTGGCCAAAGTCTTAAAAGAGGTGAAGCAGAAGTTCAGATCTCATCACCCAAGTTCAGAGGGCAGACTGTTTTCAATCCCATTTTCCTGCGGTAAATAGGCTGCAGAAATGTGCTCCATTTCTTTATAAAGAGCCAGGAAACCACAGCCACCTTCTGAAGCCCCCTACTTCATTCCAAGGGGACCTCTGTCATGCATACATTGAACATCAGGAATTGGCACAGATAAAGCCTTCTGTCCAGGGTGTGGGCCTTTCTGAGGCTCTTATCTACAATCTGAGCCCAGCCACTTTGATCCTTCTCACTGCACCCTATCTCAGGAATGGATTTAGACCATTTTATCCATAAGGTTTTTGACCTGTGGTATTGGAGAAGACTCTTAAGAGTCCCTAGGACTGCCAGGAGATCCAACCAGTCCATCCTAAAGGAGATCAGTCCTGGGTGTTCATTGGAAGGACTGATGTTGAAGCTGAAACTCCAAGACTGGCCACCTGATGCAAAGAGCTGACTCATTTGAAAAGACCCTGATGCTGGGAGGGATTGAGGGCAGGAGAAGGGGATGACAGAGGATAAGATGGCTGGATAGCATCACCGACTCCATGCACATGAGTTTGGGTGGGCTCCGGGAGTTGGTGATGGACAGGGAGGCCTGGCGATCCATGGCGTCGTAGAGTCGGACATGACTGAGCGACTGAACTGAACTGATCCATAAGGCTTATTTCTTTGAGGATGGAGGAGAGATACTGCCATCACTTTCCTCGACTTTCCAGATGGTGCATGCTTGAACCTTCCTGAAGTCTTCTTGCCTGCTAGGAAATCTCTCAGGAAGGCCAGAACTCCAGAACAACTAGAGGAAAGGCCAAGTTCAGGGTTCTCTGAAGAGGCAAGGGAAAAGGCAGCTGGAGATAAGAGAAGGCAACCCCTGATTTGATTGCAGTGGATTTCCACTGCAAAAACATGAGTACTGGACTTCCCTGGGGGTACAGTGGATAAGAATCCTCTTGCCCCTGTAAGGGACATAGGTTCGATCCTTGGTCTGGGAAGATCCCACGTGCTGCAGAGCAACTAAGCCTGTGTGTTACAACTACTGAGCCCGTGCTTTAGAGCCCACAATCCAACGCTATGAAGACAACACTGCTGTACCCAGACCTTGTGCCCCGCAACAAGAGAAGCCACCACAACAAGTAGCCCACACACCACAACTACAGAGGAGCCCCTGCTCTCATAACTAGAGAAAGCCCGAGTGTAGTGACAAAGACCCAGTGCAAACAAAAATAAATAAATTTTAAAAATTAAAGAAAAAAATTTTAAAAAGACCCAAGGATACAGGCAAAGCTAGATGCTGGACTCTTTCTAGATCCCATGGGCATAATTATAGCCACAGTTGGGCACCTGAGGACAAGTGAACTGGATGAAATGCCGCCCCAGCTTCCAAACTCCTCTCTAATCCATCCTCGGGGAAGGAGTCGTAAGATGTAAAACATAAGCCTATTGCACCCCTTCTTCAACTTAATATCCTCCGTGGTGCTCCATCTCCTGCAGGACAGTGTCCCAGCTCCTCAGCGAGGCTGCAAAGTGGGTCATGGGCTGGCCCTGTCCTTTCAGTCTTCGGGATGACTTGAAGTTCTAGAATCGTTCAGTGCTCTTTCGTGACTCCAAGACTTTGCAAGTTCTGTTTGCTCTCCTGGGAAACACAATGCCCCACTTCGGCAGGTCAGATGCCAGACCCCTGGAACTGCACTGGGTCAGATGGCCACAGTCCCTGTCGTCTAGTAGGGACAGCAGGGGATGTCGACAAACGGAGATTCTTGGGATGCGGGAAGATACTAGGTGGACTAAATCACAAAGGCACCAGGGGACAACTCTTCTCTACACAGGCAGACGGCAAACTAGATAACCACCTGGACAATAAAACCCAATTGCCTTTAATTGGCTTTATCTTTGTTACTGGCGAAAACCATGCAGAATTAAAACATGCTCATTGCATTTGCAGGAACTGGCAAGCCATTCCTTAAACACTTTCACAGAACATTTCTAAGACACACATTTTTCATTTTAAGCACACATCAGCCATTCTAACAGGCAGTTTATCTGACATTCTATCAGTGGGAACTCTTAACACATCAACTCTTTCTCCAGATGGCTGTAATGGAAAGGTAACTGACAAGAATCAGCACCTAGAGGCCAAGCCTGATCCAAGAACGCTGCTGGAATCACAAAGAAGTGAATAGCCATTCAGCCCTGTGTGTGTGTGAAGTCTATCTGATTGTATCTCAACTCTCTGAAATCTGGTTTTCCTCATATGCCACGAGACATCTCAAATGAGCAGAACATTTGCTTAACTAAATTCTGCATCCCTTTATAACGACTGATTGCAGCCAGTTATTTGATTTGGTTTTGAGGGGGACAAGACAAGGCCTCCTTGGGAGGACATCAAAAGATTGAATCTTAAAAATAAAGGTCATGTAAGTGGGAAAGCCAAAACTTGGCTTCAGTGAAATCTGTTTTTGGAAAAGCATTGGTAGAAATTTCTCTCTGATGTTTGGCACTTTCTTGCCATTGGATTTTAAGTAGGTTCCCTGAGTCTTAGTTTTCTAATCTGCAAAATGGGCATGACAATGGTCTCTGAGTTGCCTTTGTGTTGGGGGTATGATGCCCCTAGTGCCTGGCCCACAGGACTGTTCAATGAATGGAAGTTTTCAGAAGGAAGTCCCTATATCCTTGGCTTAGAAATGCTGGAGGAAAGATATTCCCACTCCTTATCAATCTTCCACCAAAATGTGACCTTTTAAATCTTACCTGCTTTTATTCCTATCAGTAATATAAGTGATGTATGTTCTGGTTCCTTGATAGTATGCTAGCTGAGGACATGAACCTCGTCTGATTCATCTCTATTTCATCAGTGTCTTGCACAGACCTGAAACAGGGCAGGTTCTAGCAGCCACATGCCTCTTTCTCTTTGGGTCCTCATGCCTGTTGCAGACTGCTCCACACACGTGCTGCATTCCAGAATGAGGGCCCATCCACACTGTGCCTATGCTAGGGACACCCTTCTTACATCTTTGCCTGGTCAACTCATGCCTACTTTTGGAAGAATCAGCTCAGTGTCAGTTCAAGCGGCAAGGACTAGAGTATAAATTGAAGGGTTTGGTGGCGCAGTGGTAAAGAATCTGCCTGCCAATGCAGGAGATGCAGGTTGGATCCCTGGGTCAGGAAGATCCCTAGGAGTTGGAAATGGCAACCTACTCCAGTGTTCTTGCCAGGAGAATCCAATGGACAGAGGAGCCTGGTGGGCTACAGTCCATGGGGTTGCAAAGAGTCGGACACGACTGAACATGCAAGTATAAGATAAAGATAAGAGAGCATTAATTAGTATTAAACCAAATTAAGCTCAATTTGGACTTAGATCCCTGTGTATTGGTTGCTCAGTCACGTCCAACATTTTGCAACCCCACGGACTATAGCCCACCAGGCTCCTCTGTCTGTGGGATTTTCCGGGCAAGAATACTACAGTGGATCGCCATTCCCTCTAGCTAGAGGATCTTCCCGACCCAGGGATCAAACCCTGGTCTCCTGCATTGTCGGCAGATTCTTTATCGTTTGAGCTCCAGGGAAGTCTAATTAAACTCTATTGGTAAGTTCAACTTTCCCTCTGTGTGTATGGCTAAGAACAGGTATTTTATACCATTTCACATTCTCCTGGGTGCAAATGATGGTCAATGACCTATGGTAGTAATTGATCCATTTCAATTCAGTGGACAATTGTCCCCAGTGCACCAACATGAACACATCAGGATTTGAAGTGGTTAAAATAATGCAGACAGACGTAGGGTTAAGCTCTGGTTACACCAGTTACAAGCTGTGTGGCCTTTGGCAGGTCATTTCATCTATTTCAAGCTCAGTTTCCTCATCTTTAAAACTGAGGATGACAACAATGGCTACATTGTACAGTGTATGTAAGTATATGTACAATGTATGTAATTATATGTACAATGTATGTAATTATATACACAATGTATGTGATTGTACAATGCATGTCCATTGTTATACATAGGGTGGCCATGAAGAGTAAATGAAACCAGAGAGCATACACTGTTGCTTGCCACTGAACAATCCTGGATGATACAGAAACTGGTTTCAGAAGTGGGGTGATGACTGGTGGACAGGGGAAAGCAACAGGGATCCCTCGAGGCTGGGTAGCTTAGTCCCCAGAAGGCTAAAATGTTAGCTATCATTATTGTTGTTGTTGTTATTATTACTTCTCTAGGACTAAAGTCTGTTCTGCTGGGGGTGGAATACAAAAAGCATCTCCACCTCTCAGAATTTCAGGGCTCGGTCAGTTCAGATTTCAGCCCTGGGGTGAGACTTAGCTCAGAGAACAGACGACTGTCCCTGAGCACGTTGGCAGCCTGCCAGGCTCACTAGGCTGTCTGTATTGGAACAAAGTCAGGATGCAACACAGAAGAGAAGCCACGTACTCCTCCATGGAAAGACAAATGCTGTGGTCACTCCTGCAAATTTTAAGCATAGATTCTTGGCTCATGAAAGATTCTGAAGGATCAGGAAATGCTGCACCCAGTGTATTCATTTTTTTTCTCTGCTCAAAGCAAAGTTTAATTTAAATAAGAAATATAATGCTAAGTAAAATCACAAAATATACTTAAATATCCTTACTGAATTTTACCAAAATATGCATTTCAAAGTTTATATCTGATAATTCTCCCATCTAAAAAAAACCAACTCATTTCTGAGAAACTACTCTAATTTGTTTTCATTTAATCTTTTAAAAGGCTGGTTATGCGGAGCCTGTTATGTGCCACCTACCCAAGCAAATGGGTGACTTGTTCTGGTCAATGAACTACGCACGCACGCATTAATCATATCCTATCATATCACGCTCCTATAGGCCCACATTGAAAGACCATTGTTTAAGCAGTGAGCAGATGTGAATTCCACGCCCAGCACTATCTGTTCTGCTTCCATCCTTGAAGTTGATTTAAATAAACCTCTAATCCTCTAATGACTCTGCACCCACATCTTCAGACTCACGAACATGACCTGGCCCAAGAGTCATACACATCACTCCTACCCAGTGTATTCTTTACCCACAGACTTCCAAGGCTGTCTGCGTTATTTCAGGGGGCTGATGAGAATGTAAGAAAGAAATCAGGCTGTCTGAACAGAGGAGATAGGCTCTGTGTAGACATTTGGCAATTCTTGGAGACAGAAAACTTCGGAAATGTTTTAAAAGAGATGTCATCGTGTAGATCAGTGGTTCTCAAGCTGCATCTGGCTCAGCCCTGTGCTCTGCTGGGCCGGTGGGGCCTCACTCGAGGTTCTTCAGAGAGCTGTGTTGGGGTTTTGAGTGAAGTTTAGTTGAGAAAAGAAGATGTAGTAGCTTAAAAAGAAATGTTCAAACATCATTAAGGAACATAGCCAGTTCAGATTGCATTTGTCTTTTTGGTGGGAAGGAGGTGGGCGGATTAGAGGATCTGACTAAATCTCAGTAGTAGGACTGACTGGGCTCTGCCCTCACTGACCGTCAGACCTCGTGCAGATACAGTGCTCTGAGCTGCTCTCTTGTCTTCTGAACAACGGACTCACCATAGGACGTGTTTCCTAGAGTTGCTCTGAGAATAAACGGGCCGATGCATTTAGGCTAAGTGCTTAGCCTGGGTGCGCGGTACACAGGAGACACTTCATAAGCATTAGCTGAGTTATTACTGGGAATGTAATCACATTTCCTCTTTTCTTCCCTTGTTCTGTCTCTCCCTCCGTCCTTTCTTTCCTTTCTCCTTTTCCTTCAACATGTGCTGAACATTTCCTCTGTGCTCGGAACTGTGTTGAGTTCTAACTTTAGCCAGGAATTCAGCTTTTTCAAACCACTGGTATCACTTTGAGTTGTATGGTTCCATTTCAATGGGGATGACGTAAGCCCTGGTTTTATTTAACTATTTGTGAACTCATGCGTTCCACTTGTTGGATAAAACTTATTCATTTACAGCTACCCCTGACATGTTTACTAGGGGTTAATGCCTTAGTCCCACTTCCCTTTGGTTCTTATAGTGACCGATACAGTGTGACTTAAAAAAGTAATAGATCTGGGGCTGTTCCAAAGATCTGTTCACACATGGCTATGCTGGAAATGTCTAGCACAAGTTCATTGATCATTGATGAACTATTTTCAGTGCTAGGTTCTTGAATATTGAAATGGTTTGGATTATGGAAAAGGACCAAATTGTAAAACAGGAATGTGTGCTCCATGAGAGGAGGTCTCGCGTCTATTTTGTTCACATCACTATATCCCCACTCATCCATTCAGCAGATATTGATGTTAGACCTGCTGTGTGTTGGGTACTGTTCTAGATGCTGGAGACACACAGCGATGGTTTGAGACCACATCCCTGTACAAACTGATCCCTGGTACCCAGGGTATCCACTGTATGTCCTGGATTAGCTTCCCTCTGTGCACCAGGAATGGTTCTAGTTATGTTCCAGCCTTGTAAGAATCGAGAACATAGTCACTCTGATCAACTTCTCTGTTCTGAGGTTCAGATCAGGAATCCCAGCTGAGAAAGGTTGGGCTGGCACAATGTCTAGCACATAAAAGTCACTTACTATACACGGGGTCAAAGGATGAATGAAATCCCTGAGGCTGTGCCAGGTCTCTGAAATGGAATTGCCAAGCTCATGAAGGCAGACACCTGGGCAGGTTTCCAGCTGAGATGAGTCCAGCTGAGTGGCAGCCTGATGCACCATGGTCCTGCAGGGACATCACTCTGTCGGGTGACTGGTTTAAAGCTTGCCTCTTTGCCTCCTTGCTGTGTGACCTTGTAAGTTACTTTACCTCTCTGCACCTCAGTTTCCTTGAATGACTTGGGCAAAGACTTCATGAGATCATCTGTGTAAAAGGCTCAGCCCAGTGCCTGGCACACAGTAGGTGTTTGGTTGTCTCAGAGCTCCTGTTGCTTATTCCCTCTGAAAGAGGGGAAGGATGGCTGGCTGGCTTTCCCAGGCACACCAGTTACAATCATCAGGGCTTTCCCCAGGGGGACCCATGGCCCTTGGGCTATTTACAAGACCCAAGAGTTCAAGAACAAAGTGGCAACAAAACTCTTTGTGGTTGGTTCCCAAAGAACTGAGGTTAGTTGAAAAAGGAAACCCAGATGCAGAAGCTGAAATCTGTCTTTTCTTACTTTATCTTCTTGCTGTTTCTTCCTTTTCTGTCTTAGTAATTGAACCACATATGTTAAAAGTCACAATAAAACCCAGAAGAATTGAGAACAGGTGTTCAAACAAAACCTGTAGATGAATATTCATAGCATCACTAGTCACAGTAGGTAAAAAGAGAAAATAACTCAAATGTCCACTGATAGAAGAACGGGTAAAGCAAATGTGGTCTATCCACACAATGGAATATTACTCAGCCACAAAATAGAGCAAGACATTGACACGCGCTCTGACATGGATGGACATTGTAATCATGAAGGTCAGTGAAAGAAACCAGACAAAAAAGATCATACACTGTACAAGTCCATTCACGTGAAATGTACAGACTAGGTAAATCTATAGACCGAGCAGATTGGCAACTGCCAGAACTGAGGAGAAGGGGAAATGGAGAGTGACTGCTTAGTGGGACAGAGTCTTCTTTTGGGATGATTAAAATGTTTGCAACTGGGCAGTGATGGTGGCGGCAAGACACTGTGAATGTGCTAAACTCCACTATGGGTAAATCTTACGATAGATGCATTTTATGACAGTAAAGAAGGACCAGTGAAAGCGCCAAACTTCACACTAAAAACCAAGTTGTTACAGCTACAATAAGAATTGGGCTTGGTATGTTATATTATAAATATTTAATATATACTACTCACTCGATCCTTGAACCACTCCAGAAGGTAGGCAGCAAGAGCTATTTTACAATGGAGCAAACTGAGCTTCAGAGAAGGCAATGGCACCCCACTCCAGTACTCTTGCCTGGAAAATCCCATGGACGGAGGAGCCTGGTAGGCTGCAGTCCATGGGGTCGCGAAGAGTCGGACACGACTGAGCAACTTCACTTTCACTTTTCACTTTCATGCATTGGAGAAGGAAATGGCAACCCACTCCAGTGTTCTTGTCTGGAGAATCCCAGACGGGAAGCCTGGTGGGCTGCCGTCTATGGGGTCTAACAGAGTCGGACACAACTGAAGCGACTTAGCAGCAGCAGCAGCAGCAGCAAACTGAGCTTCTCAAAGCTTGAGTGTGTGTGTGTGTGTGTGTGTGTGTGTGTGTGTTCAGTCGTTCAGTTGTGTCCAACTCTTTTTTACCGCTTATACTGCAGCCTACCTTGCTCCTCTGTCCATGGGATTTTCCCGACAAGAATACTGAAATGGGCTGCCATTTTCTTCTCCAGGGGATCTTCCCAACCTGGGGATTGAACCTGTGACTCCTGCATTGCAGGCGACTTCTTTACTGCTGAGCTACCAGGTCTTCCCCAAACCTTGGGTAAACTTATCTAATAACAGTGATGATGATGATAATGAAGATGACAACTCTTGAGGATATAAATCCTGTGTTCTAGGTGACTGATATAGATTGACTCTTATTTTGTCCTCCCAACAACTGCATACAGTGGGTGCTGTTACCATCACATATGTTACAGATGAAGTACAGAGAGGTTAAATTATTCATGCAGGTTACACTGTCTTCATTTAACAGGAGAAGGAACTTGTAACTGGCCACCTGACCTCAGTCTCCAAGGGCTTCACCAAAGGAGGATACAGGGCTTGGTCACGGAAACTGGAGGGAAAGTGGCCAGCTGCAGTGTCTGCCTCCCAGCCCCCTCTCGTGGACGTGGGGACAGCTTAGATACCCGCCTTACGACATCAGGGGATCACACATGACATTCAGTCCTCTCCTGGCTGCAAGGGAGCTGGCATGTGGCTGGACGGGTGTGACATGCTGGCCTGCTGAGCCCCTAGGTGGGACTCCTCTGTACCCGTGCTGGCCACCCCCGCCCCTAGTTAAGGGGAGAAGTGGCTAAGCCAACTTCAGGACTTACAAGAACCCACCACAGCTCATTCTTCTGACACTGACTCTCTGACACTGGGATGTTTTCTATTTTCAAGGTGGAGTGATCTGAAAATGCCCTTAGCCAAAATAAATAAGTAAAGATACAAACCTTTCCACTGGTCCTCAATCCAGGAAAAAAACCCAGAGATGCTTGTAATAATCATGGAAGTGAAAAACAAGCAATAAAGAATCAGTGATTCTTTCACCACTTGGGAATAAACGGCATCAGGCGCTGTGTCCAGTGGTGTTACATGTTACCACCCATTTGTTCCCTGATCTCTTACTTCAGCAAAGGACTTGCTGAGCTCCTGCTATGTGCCAGGCAATGCACCTGGACCTGAAGACACAACCTAGTTGAAACAGATGTTGTTTCTGCACTTCACAAAACTGTCAAACTAGTGGATTTACACTACTGTCATCCTATCATCACATTTACAGGCTGAGCACTTTCTCTGTGCCAGACAAGGCACTCCACGGTTCACAGCTTCATCTTCATGGCAGAGGCTGTGACTGTGATGTGAGGTAGGTGACCGTGATGGTTCCCACTTGACAGACGAGGACAGGAAGGATAGGCAACTTGTCACAACCAGTAAATGGGACAGACTGGATTCAGAGTCAGCTGACTTCCCCAATGCACCCTCTAATCCTTCCATGGCCTCAGTCCCAGAATATTTCTGCCAAATAGAGACGAGGAAGAGGATTTTGGGGTCCAACTCCAGGTTACAGTGTCTCTCTAGGAAACCCAGTGGCTTGGAGACTAAGAAAACCATTGTGTGGTGGAAAAGCACAGCAGAGAGAAAAAATAACTGTAATGAAGCAACAGGGGGGACCAGCCTGATAGAAAGTAATTACTTGAGTTGTAATGTACATATCCACTCGCAGAAAAGTTAGCTACTGTATTTCCCCTCCTCCAGCAGTTTGGTATAGCTCTTGACTTTTATTATTCTTTCTTTTTTCCCCCACTGCCAAGCAACTGATTAGGAGCTAAAGCAATCTCAAACTACCGCACAATTGCACTCATCTCACACGCTAGTGAAGTAATGCTCAAAATTCTCCAAGCCAGCCTTCAGCAATATGTGAACCGTGAACTTCCTGATGTTCAAGCTGGTTTTAGAAAAGGCAGAGGAACCAGAGATCAAATTGCCAACATCCGCTGGATCATGGAAAAAGCAAGAGAGTTCCAGAAAAACATCGATTTCTGCTTTATTGACTATGCCAAAGCCTTTGACTGTGTGGATCACAATCAACTGTGGAAAATTCTGAAAGACATGGGAATACCAGACCACCTGATCTGCCTCTTGAGAAATTTGTATGCAGGTCAGGAAGCAACAATTAGAACTGGACATGGAACAACAGACTGTTTCCAAATAGGAAAAGGAGTGCATCAAGGCTGTATATTGTCACCCTGCTTATTTAACTTATATGCAGAGTACATCATGAGAAACGCTGGACTGGAAGAAACACAAGCTGGAATCAAGATTGCCGGGAGAAATATCAATAACCTCAGATATGCAGATGACACCACCTTTATGGCAGAAAGTGAAGAGGAACTAAAAAGCCTCTTGATGAAAGTGAAAGTGGAGAGTGAAAAAGTTGGCTTAAAGCTCAACATTCAGAAAACGAAGATCATGGCATCTGGTCCCATCACTTCGTGGGAAATAGATGGGGAAACAGTGGAAACAGAGTCAGACTTTATTTTTCTGGGCTCCAAAATCACTGCAGATGGTGACTGCAGCCATGAAGTTAAAAGACTTGGAAGGAAAGTTATGACCAACCTAGATAGCATATTCAAAAGCAGAGACATTACTTTGCCAACAAAGGTGCGTCTAGTCAAGGCTATGGTTTTTCCAGTGGTCATGTATGGATGTGAGAGTTGGACTGTGAAGAAGGCTGAGCACCGAAGAATTGATGCTTTTGAACTGTGGTGTTGGAGAAGACTCTTGAGAGTCCCTTGGACTGCAAGGAGATCCAACCAGTCCATTCTGAAGGAGATCAGCCCTGGGATTTCTTTGGAGGGAATGATGCTAAAGCTGAAACTCCAGTACTTTGGCCACCTCATGCGAAAAGTTGACTCATTGGAAAAGACTCTGATGCTGGGAGGGATTGGGGGCAGGAGAAGGGGACGACAGAGGATAAGATGGCTGGATGGCATCACTGACTTGATGGATGTGAGTCTGAGTGAACTCCGGGAGTTGGTGATGGACAGGGAGGCCTGGCATGCTGCGATTCATGGGGTCACAAAGAGTCGGACACAACTGAGCGACTGAACTGAACTGAACTGCAAGCAATCTCATCATGGCACTTTCCAATAAAAAACTTTTCACAGGTAACCTGTTGCTTTTAGTATAAACTAGGAGCTTCCCTAGTAGCTCGGGTGGTAAAGGATCTGCCTGCAATGAAGGAGACCCCAGTTCAATTCCTGGGCCAGGAAGAGCTGCTGGAGAAAGCATAAGCTACCCACTCCAGTATTCTTGGACTTTCCTGGCTCAGCTGGTAAAGAATCTGCCTGTAATGTGGGAGACCTGGGTTCGATCCCTGGGTTGGTAAGATCCCCTGGAGAAGGGAAAAGCTACCTACTCCAGTATTCTAGTCTGGAGAATTCCATGTATTGTATAGTTCGTGGGGTCACAAAGAGTCAGACAGAACTGAGCAACTTTCCCTTTCCCTTTCAGGGCTTCTTAACATGCCTTTTATGGTCCCACAGCATCTAGGCCAGCCTGCTTCTCCAACCTTATTCTGTTGCTTTATCCCCTTACCACACCCTTTCCACCTAACACTCTCTTGACTTACTGCATGAACCACGTTCCCTCATGCCTCAGGGCTTTTGTACATGCAGCCCTCTCTGCCTAAAACACTTGTCCCTTATTTTTTTTTCACCCAGTTGGTTCCTTCTCTTCTTCTAACTCTCAGTCCAAGGACACTTCTCCAGGGGAGCTTTCCCTGAGTTCCTTGAAGAAAAAAGGCTGCATGTTGGTTTTCTGTATTACATACATATGATCTTCTGGCCTAACAATGTCATAAGGATGTAATTATTAGATGGCTTAATCTATGAGGATAGGAATGTTAACTAACTTATTGGTGGCTGTAACTGCATATCCTTGCAAATTTCTGGCACATTCTACGTGACCACTAAGCATGTGCTGACTAGTCAGTCAACAGATTGACTATATGAATGGATCAATCATGAGGGATCCATATATGTGTGTGTATGTGTGTGTGTGTATGTATATATATGTGTGTGTGTGTGTATAACTGAAATAATTTTATTGTATACTTGAAACTAATACAATGTTGTAAATCAACTATACTTCAATAAAGAGTAAGGAACTAAAACTGATATTTCATTAGAAAGGATTTTGTGGTCATTGTATTGGTTGAAAATTTCTCTCTCTCTTCCCAAATCAACAATGCAACATGTGGCAGTCTCATGGGACAAATTATAGACAGGGAGCCCAGATACATCTAGGCAGAAGGATGATGGGTAACCAGACACACAAGATTAACCAGATTTACAGAAGGTATAACAGAACATGTGTCCAGACACTGGGAAATCTTCAAGAATTAGCTGGCATTAGGGCATTAGTCAGCAGTTTGCCTGATCAGCCAAGGAAAGATAAACGAGTCTTGTGCTTTGAGAGGGAGAAGGAAGCTGGGGTAAGTACTGAAATCAGAGAGTCTCAGGGCTCAAGGACATTAACCTTTTTGATTCAGATTGAAGAAGGTGGCACAGGGTGAATTACAGTGCTAAGGGGCACCAGGCATTTCTGATGGGTTTATGCAGAGAAGGCTGAGTGATAAGAACATGCAGTCTGCTCTGGTTGATACATACTAGGGGGCCAGATAGACCTACAGTAATGCAAGCCTCTGTGAACAAACTGCCGTGTCTCTGGCTGAGATGCATTTTACGGGTGAGATGCATTTTACATGTTGCTTCCTAGCTCAAGTAAAGCCAGGCAGGTTGGAGAAAAATAAAGTAAAAGGAGACTGTTGTTTTATGTCAAATTCAGCTACCCATGGCTGGGTTGGAGTCCAGGCCAGGCTGGAGGTTGACCAGAAGGCCTTGGGAATCTCACCCACACTTTCTCTATCCAGGGTCCTGAAAGCTGAAGCAAAAAGTCCATCAAAGCTGGCGCCTGGGTGACAGACTCCTCTGAGACAATGCAGGAAAGGCTGTGCCTGGGAAGATGTGTAGGTGCATGGGGAACTAAATTTGCAAAGGCTGAGACAGATCTGGGCAAGGCCATTATCTGAAATGTGGGAGATTCAGCAGAATGGTCTAGTGCAGGGATCTGTGAACTATGGCTCAACACATGTTTTTATAAATAAAGTTTTATTGGAATACCACCATACTCATTTGTTTACATACTGCCTATGCCTGCCCTATTGCTATAGTGGCAGAACTGTGCTACTGTGATAGAGACCATCTGGCTTGCAAAACCTAACCTGAAATTAACAAATTTTTTATTTGCTATTTGGCCTTTTATAAAAAGGTTTTGTCAACTCCTACCATTAATGCAGTTCTTCTTTTTTGGTCATACATACATTTTCCTGTCAACTGTTTTCCATATCTACCTTATCAAAGTATCTTTCTGGCCCACCCTTCTCCTTCCAATGCTGTAGTTTTCCTCAGACACATTTCCAACTCACACATTACCCATTTGCTTATCTATTGTTTCTTTCTCTCATCAGCATGGGGGTGGGGCACACCAGCAATATTCTTTACTTACTGCTATATCCCAGAACCCAGAAAAGTGCCTGATGTGTATAGCAGACATACATGTGTGTGTGCTCAGTCACGAAGTTGTGTCTGACTCTTTGTGACCTCCACGGGAGGAAATGCCATTCCTTCCCAACCCAGAGGCTGAACCCGCATCTCTTGCATTGGCAGGTGGGTTCTTTACCACTGAGCCACCTGGGAAGCCCTGTAGAGTAGACACTCAATAAATATTTTTGAATGATTGAAGAGCCATTCACTCCTTGTATTCTGTTTTGCTAACATTTTCTTATTTAGATCAACTTTTTTAAAAAAGAAAACATCAACTTTGGAGATCTGGGGTACGTTACTTTTTCCTTATATGTACTATTACAGATAAATATTGCCATTTCAAAACCTTGTCTGCATAATACTCTAAACCATCTGTCTCACTGTGGCTCAGACTTAGGAAGCCCTGGCTTGTGGTCAAGGACAGGAAGGTCTATGTCTGAGCTCCATTTTTCAGTAGATGAGTGAGCTTGGAAGAGTCCTCATGACCCTTGTCTCTCAAATGGGGAGGATGAGGTCCTACCTCACCAGATGGCTGGTGAGACTACAGGAGACCATCGAAGCACTTAGCACAGCACCCTGTGCATGCTCGGGGCAGGATGAATAGAGGCAGGGACACCTGGGGGGAGTGGGCATCACCCGGCAGGTCGATTCATGACAAGCAGCCATGGCTTGGTTTTGCAGTCATCCCTCTCAATGAAGCCAGCCTCGGACACTGCCCTGTTGCTGAATGGCTGCACCGAATCCAGCAAAGCAATTTGGATTAATGGGACCATTTAGCTGTAGGTGTCCAGAGAATGCATTGTTTAAAGTAACTTGTTAGAAACTTCCCCAGAGCGGCAAACTTTTAAACAAAGATTGACTCTGTAATCAAAAACTGCTTGGCCTTAAACCACATTCCCGCATCTCAAAGAGCACAATTACACTCAGAAAGGGGTGGCGATGTTTGTGCCCCTGGCTGGGCTTGCCAAGTAATGTTGACTGATGAACACAATTAAATTGCACCAAGGAGACACTTTCTCTGGAGGACACAGGAGACAGCCGGAGGCTCTTGGGGACACAATTTCCCATTCCTCCTCTACAAGGGAACAGGACACTGATGTGGGATCCCACTGAGGCCCTGTCCCAGGAAGGCTGGCTGGCACCACCCAATGGACTCTTCTTTCCCACTCTTCCCTTTCTAACTAAGCAGCATTATGGGCACTGGTTTAAGGCCAGAATGTGGGCTCCAGATGCTCAGTCTGGACTCGCTAGGGCTGCTTCACTTCAGATGGACAGGAGTAAGCAGAAGGCAGGGGACTTTGCTCTCGGCCTTGGCTTCTACTCTGTGACAATCCCCCAGGCTGTGAACCCATCTAGATGCCATAGCTGGCATCTGACAGCTTTTGACCCTGTCTGGGAGGCTTGTCGTGGCCACCAGGTTGGTCAGGGCATACTATTTGAGCCTGGGGATGGGATGGGAGAGGTGAGGTTGAAGAGGCGATCCATAGGTAGAACTTTGGAGGAAGTTCCCACCTTGAACCTTCAGGAGATTGCAGCCACAGTGACTCAAGAGTGTTACTTCAGCCCACTGCGGTTGAGAAGGCTGATCAACACCAAGGCTCTTTTCAAAGAGCCGTGCAGCAGGGAGGGATGATGGGGCCCAGGGCTGCTCACCTTCCCGTGCATCCAGACATGGCTCAGCACCAGCGAAGAGCTCTCAGCTCTTGACTCTATAGAGAGCAGTTTGCCTCAAAGGTGTGTGGGTGCCTGCTCTCTTGTGAGTCACATTTCTATTTAGTACAATGGTACAGAAGCCACCAGGGTCTTCCCGGGTGGCTCAGACAGTAAAGAATCTACCTACAGTGCTGGAGACCTGGATTTGCTCTTTGGGCCAGGAAGATCCCCTAGAGAAGGAAATGGCAACCCACTCCAGTATTCCTGCCTGGAGAATTCCATGGACAGAGGAGCCTGGCGGGCTGTAGTCCACAGGGTCATAACAGAGTCAGACATGACTAAGTGACTAACACTGTGGAGTCATAAGTTATAGGAGAGAAGGAAGTGACCATGTTTTTGGTCCAGAATTAATAACTGCCCAGGAATTTTTGTTATATAATAATAACGAGACCCATTTTCTGGTCATGTGTAACAAATGCTCAGCTCTGCACCGGGCCCTGTGTTTTATTATCCTTGATTATAATGATCCTGGAGGAAAGTTCTGTGGGGAGAGGGCTCCGGCCTTGTTTCCATATCAGGCCCCCTTCTGCCCATCTCCTTAGGTTCACCCAAAGGGAAGAAGGATTGAAAGTGTGATTACTCAGTGCTGGGCATGATTATTAGTGGGCTGGCTTGCTGTCTGGTGAAAACGCCCAGCTGGATTCCACTATACATATATGTGTGTGTGTATATATATAATTTTATTGATTGATTGATTGATGGCTCTGCTGGGTCTTTGTTGTTGTGCTGGCTTTTCTCCAGTTGTGGTGAGTGGCGGCCACTCTCTAGTTGCAGTGCGAGGCTTCTCATCGCGGTGGCAACTCGTGTTGTGGCGTACGGGCTCTAGGGCGCGTGAACTTCAGTAGTTGCGGCATGTGGGCTCAGTACTTTCACTTCCCAGCCTCTAGGGCACAGGTTCAGTGGTTGTGGCACACAGGCTTAGTTGCTCCGCAGCCTGTGGGATCTTCCTCAGTCAGGGATTGAACCCATGTCTCCTGCATTGGCAGGCAGATGCTTTACCACTCAGCCACCGGGGAAGCCCTCCACTACTTTTTTCTCATGTTTCTTGCTTCAAATCCAGGCTGCACCTGACCACTTGGGGCCAGAATCCATCATATTTTTTCTTGTCTCTTCCGTTCATGCAACTAGGCGGATGCAGGAAGCTAAGGGCTCCCTGGCTCCCTGACCACCTCTCTCTTCTCAATGCCACCACCACGGCTGAGCATCTTGGGCCCAACGTTTAGATGGTGGGAGGGATGAATGTGAGGATGCACGTGGATGCCAGGCCTGAGCCTCTGTGTCCACATGCAGCTGGGTATCAGCCTGCAGAGCTGGACCTGAGGCAGAGCTTGGATTCTCACCCGGCTGCTAGTAACATATCGTCTCCCTCTTACACGTGAGAAAATCGAGATTCAGGATGGTTGGATCCACCTGTCCTGGGATCGTGCAGCTAGTGGAAGATGCAGAAAAGATTCAAACCCAGGGCAGGATGACGTGGCATGATTGCTCATGTGCCCTTATGGAGAGAGCAATGGCTCAGAACACACAGGCATCATTTCCATTCTGCAGTGGAACAACTGTGCACATTTGGAGGGACGGCAGCCATTCGGTCTTAATTACGCTGCTTGAGGCTAAGGTTTAAATGAGTGAGAATTCCATTAGCACCACAGTTTGGCAGTTTGGGGGAGGGGTTTGGAGAATCTGAGATCCAAAGGGACAGGAGTATAAAGGAATTTGAAAGCAAGGCGTTCCCAGCTAAGGAAGGACAGCTGGTTCCTCCCTCCATGCTCAGAGCAAACACAACTGGTAAAGCCCAATCTTCCATCAGCCAGAGGGGAAAGCCCATCTGGAAATGGGACCACACTTACTGTCATGGTCGCATGGTAGGGTTGTGCTCTTGTGATTGGCTTTTTCCCTGGGTGGGGCGGGTCCAATGCCAGCCAGCCTCTGAGTGAGGCAGTTGGGCAGAGTAGAAAGACGTTGCACTTGGGAGTCAGCTGCACCTGCCTTCAAACACAGGTTTGGCCCCTGCCAAGCTGTGTGACTTTGGTTGGGCAAGTCACTCACACCCACTCAGCCTCAGGGCCCTTCTCAATGCCAACCCTCTGAGGATGCTTTGAGGACCAAAGCAGAAAGTGATGACCTCTCAGCAGCTAGTAAATGCCGGTGGCTCTGGAGTCAGGTACTGATGGGCACCACGCCTCTCTTGGTTATTGGGCACTTCTGCCTCCTGGCTTCTCTTGCAGATGAAGAGGAAGAGGATTTAGAAGGGGGAGAATGAAGGGAACAGCTTCGGTCCAGACCTGCCAGTGGGTGCAATACAATCTGCAGGTGAAGAACTCAGGTTTCTTCTTCCTCTAATGATGAAAGAAGCATGGATGTCAATCCCAGTTGTGAGACACAGAGTCAATTCCTTAACTTCTCTCAGCCTCAGTTTCCACATCTGTAAAATGGGATGCAGCCACAGCATCTACATTCTGGGGTTTCTGTGACTTTAGATAACATATGGAACTCATTTGGCCCAGGATCCTGAATACTGTAAATACAGCCGCCCCTCGGGATCTGCACCCCTGCAGATCTAGAACCCACTGCACGTGTACCAAAATCCCAGGATGCCCAAGTATCTTACAGTCAGCCCTCCACATCTGTGGGTTCCAGATCCAACCGACCTGGATGTGAACTATGGATACAAAGACCGACCGGACTCACGAAATTCTAGCTGATATCATCTACGGGAGTCTGGAGAATCTTGAAGGGCTTCCCCAAGCATCTCCTTTGAGAGTCCACTACTGACCATTTTCTGGGCTGGTCAATGACTCAGATGGCAGCAAGTGGAAGGAAGGAAATGAATGATGATGATGAATAATGAAGATAACAAAACACACAGAGTTTTCACCTAGCCACCCCAAGATTGGACCTTAACCCTGTCTGTTGGGCCCATGCTCATCCAAATCCCTGCTGTCATCAATAAAAGGGGTAGAAACTCCCGTCCTTTATCCCATTTGACTTATAAGACATGCTGTTTCACTAGAAAGCCCTTGAGACTAATCTTTACCTGTAGTTACGTGTGAGAGGGAGGCAGGGGAAGATAAGAGGCTCTGCAGGGCTGATCACCCACACTGTGGGCCACTTGGGCTCACATTCAAATTCCCAGGATACACTTGGATGTGCTCTAGCATCCCAGAGTGCACAGCATCCCTGCTCTTGGCCTCTGGTGGACAAAGCACATCAATGATGCTTTGCTGAGAAGCAAACATGCTCAATGCACTGGATAGGAAGACGCCCATGGCTGGAAATATCCTGTCTATGGACATGTAGACAGTTTCTGCCAAGAGGAAGAACTATGAGATCTGAGGAGCGAGGCATTAGGAAGAAAACACCTTACCAAATTCAATGCATGGTCAACGTGGGATGCATCAGACAATTAAACTGGCAGAGGCTGGAGATCATATTTGTCTCTGAACTGGCAGCATCCACTCTCTTATTTTGCTCAGAGAGCAGTGTAATTCTCCCAGTGGAAGCATTCCTGCCCCACGACAAGGTCCACCAGGACAGGAGTTTTCTTTTCATCATTGTGTTCACTACTCCAAGCTGAGCAACAAGGATCGTGCTGCTTAATATACTACTTGATTACATTTAAATTAAAATCAAACCACATTTACAACTTGGTTCCTTGGTTCCATAAAGCACATTTCAAGCTCTCAATAGCCACATGTGTCTGGTGTCTGCTGAGCTAGACATCAGCACAGTGAGTTCTACTGGACAGTGTGGGCCTACAGCATTGCCTGGAATCCAGTAGGATCTCAGTAAGTATGTGACGGATGAAGGAAGGACTGAAGGGCTGGCCAAAGCCAGGCCACATGACTCAAGATAAAACCATCCACTTCCTTTCCCCAGCACTCAGCATTTTTCAGTAATGAAAGGAGAGAAAACAGCCAGCCAGAGAACAGACATTATGACTGAAAAGTATTTAAGCCACAGGGCATCCTCTGAGTGAGAAAAGTCATGTCATTCTTGCCTTGAGTTCTGCCACCTTCTGCACTGATTATGTGAACTCCCTACATTCTCCCAGGGATGTCCTTCCTTATCCACTTGAGCCAACACAGTGTTCCACCCCAACTTTCTGAGGAGTCGGTGCTTCTCATCTGTGCCCCATCAGGACTCCAGCCTCGCTCTGTCCAGGGGATGCTCTGGGTTGGTCCTCGCCTCCAGAAAGCTTGTAGAGCTGTCCAGCCAAAAATACAGCTCAGGAAACCCAGGACAGCCAGCAAGGGGAAAGCAAACTGTGTTTCTGGAGGCAGGAGTGAACTCTGTTGGGCTAAAAAAATAACAGGGCCGAGGAAATGATTATTTTGCTATTAGATGAAAACACAACGGTTAACGGCATAATTACAGGCATGTTTTTCCAGCTGCCTTGTGACCAACAGATACACTCTTTCCAACTTGCACATTATCTGGGTGGAGCTTTCCCTGGATGGTGTCCACCGGGGCTTTGGGGTCTCAGGAAAGAGGGTGTGCATTTCTGAACATCCAAAGAATAAAAGCGGCTGGATGTTGAGAACGTGGTCAGTGGGAGAGATGGTTGAACCCAAAGATCTGGTGCTGGGCTCCCAAATATGACCTCCTATGAAGTACTGAGGCTAACATATTTTCCACCCAACACTCACCTTGCTATTGATTACTGTAATTAGGGGATGAATATCTGTGTCTCCCCCAAATCAGTGATCTGCTATTCCCCTCTGCCATACCTCCACCCCCTCTTTTGCACAGTGGGCCTCACTTCAGGACTTGGTTTTAAACCTCACTGTTTAAAAGCACCTCATCTAGGCTGATAGAAGAGTCCCTGTTTGAGTTTCCTGAGCCATACAGCAAATTCCTGTTGGCTATCTGTTTTATATATGGTAATGTAAGTTTCCATGTTACTCTTTCGATACATCTTACCCTCTCCTCCCCTCTCTCCATGTCCATAGTCTGTTCTCTATGTCTAGAGGGGTGGGATGGGGTGGGAGATGGGAGGGAGGCTCCAAAGGGAGGGGATATATGTATACCTACGGCTGACTCATGTTGAGGTTTGATAGAAGACAACAAAATTCTGTAAAGCAATTATCCCTCAAAAAAAAAATAATAAAGCACCTCATCTCCCTGACCATGCTTCTTAAAGTGGGGCCTCCTCCTTGTCTCCCATCACGGCACCCTGACATTATTCGATCAACATGCCTCCATTTCTCTCATAGGCTGTAAATGCCCTCAGTGAACGAGCAGATCCGTTCCTCTGCCGCATCTCCCACTCCCTAGCATTCAGCCTGGCTCAGCACCCAGCCAGGAAGTGAACTGCACACCTGTTTGAATCGATGATTATATTTTGTAAGCTGCTCCCAGAGAGGGTGGTGGCTTCTGGCCTTTCCCTATGGCCCTGGAGAGGCTGTAGCTCATTTCCAGAGTCTGGCTCAGACTATGTCTTCTTGGGGGACTCTGAAGATCCAGGTGTAAAGCAATGATGGTCTGACTTGGGCTGAGATGGAGGAATCACAGGTGAGAATGGACATGGGAACAGTGTCAGGGTGAGAATGAGAATACGCAGGCCTCCTTGGAACAGTGAGACGGAGGCCACACAGATTTCCAGCTGCTGGTGAACAGGTGGTCCTATTCAGAGGATGGGGAATTGGAAGGGGGAGCTGATGTGGATTGGGAAGCAGTTCTAGAACAATCATTTGAGGGCCATGATCCTATAGGGAGACAATTTCCTGGAGCTAACCTCATGGGTCTACTGAGAGCTATGTCTGCTACTCAAAACTTCCAAGGGTTCCAGGGCCCTTGTTTTTGGGAATTTATGCTCCTTAAAAAGAATAAGAAACACCTTGCACTACTATCAAAAAGAAATATACGTGAGCAAGGAGATAGGGAAATCAGAACCCTGAGCACTGCTGGTGGTGTAAATTGGTAGTCGCTATGAAAAACAGTATGGAGGTTCCTCAAAAACTAAAAATAGAATTACCATATGATCAGTAATTCTACTTCTGGGCATAACTAAAAGAACGGAAAACAGGGAGATGATGAGATGTTCATTCACCCATGTTCTCAGCAGCATTATTTACCACAGCTATAAGGTAGAAGCCACCCAAGTGTCCATCAGTGATGGATGAGTGGACAAGCAAAACGTAGTCTCTCCAGACAAGGGAGATTTATTCTTTCCCAGAAAGGAAGGGAATTGTGACACCTGCTATGACGTCAATGAACCTTGAGGGCATTCTGCTAAGTGAAATTAACCAGTCACAAAAAGAAAAATACTGTCTAATTCCACTTCCAGGAGGTCCCTAAAGTGGTGAAATTCATAGAAACAGAAAATAGAATGCTGGTTGCCAGGGCCTGGGGAAGGGGAGATGGGGAGTTGTTTAACGGGTATGGAGTTTCAGTTTTGAAAATGAAAAGAGTTCTGGAGCTTGGTGGTCTAATAGTGTGAATGTGCTTAACCACTTAAAAACGGTTAAGATGGTAGGTTTTAAGTTATGCACATTTTATCACAGTTAAAGCCGAAAGAACAAAGAGGAGTCTCTAGCACTTTCTTTCACAGTCCTTAGCTGTCCCCTCCTATCTCAAGGTCAGTCCTCTTCTAAAACTCTGGCCTCAGGCCCCGTTTTGGATCCTTTGTGCCAGCTATGCTCCGCAGGTCTCCTGAGAACGAGGCTGTTTTGTGCAGATGGGGGGCCTGGGCCCTACACGAGCAGCTGCCTGGCTCTGTGTCTAAAAGGCTAAGACACTGCTTGGATTCAGGAAGCTCACGATGGCTTCTGAGACCCCTGCCTCTGGCTGAGGTTTGGGAGGAGGGTTCCCTGAATGTGGTTCTACACCAGCAACGGCAGCAGCAGCAATCACCTCCTTCCTCACAGGCCTCCCCCACCGGCCCAGTCCCCTCACCACTGTTATCTCACAGCAGCCAAAGTGATCTCTCCACATTGCAAATAACGCTGAAGCTTTGAAGTGTTAGTCGCTCAGTTGTGTCTGACTCTGCGAGCCCATGAACTGTAGCCTGTCAGGCTCCTCTGTCCATGGAATTCTCCAGGCAAGGATACTGGAATGGGTTGCCATTCCCTTCTCCAGGAGCTTCTCATTAAAACTGCACAGCTCCTGGGCTAAGGATTCAACCACCGGACAAGGGATCAGAAATCCCTACAGGACCTGGCTGGACCATCCTCCTTGGTGGTAAGGCATTCTGGCTGGTTGTGTTTCAGCCACATCAGCCTTCTTTTAACTCCTCAAGCCTGTCAGGGGTCCTCTGACACCTGGGCCTTTGCTTATGCCATCCCCTTACCTGGAACACACTGCTAGCTAAGCCCTACCCCTCTCACACACCTCAGTTCACGTGCTGCCTCCTCAGAGAGGTCACCCCAACATGCAGATGAGCTTCACTTGCTGAATGCTCTTTCATCTGCCCTTCCTTTCAGAATGCTTGCCTCACTTTGTGATCACATGTTCACTCGTGTGATCTTTCTGGTTAGTTTCCCACTCCCTCTATCAATAACGAGGGCTGTTGCACAGACAATGCCCGCTGGGTGCTAAGCATGGTCCATACATTAATTCATTTCTCTCTCTAAGCAACCATATGCAGCGGTGTTGTTGTTGTACCCATTCTACAGATGAGGCAGCTGAGGCCCGGAGACATTAAGTGATATTCTCAAGTCCATGTTCACATAGCTAGTAAACAGAAGAGCTGGGATTCAAACCCAGGTGATTCAAACCACTAGGATGAGGGCAGAGACTGACCATATTTCTCTTTCCCTTTGAATACCCAGTAGCCAGCATAGTGTCTGGCACATAGTAGGTGGTCAGTAAGTATCTGCTGCATGAATGAGTGAAGTCAGAGAAGCCCCATCTTCTGATCTTACCTGTGGGACCATTTTCAGCTGGCCTCTCAGGCAAGCCTGAGCTCTTTCCTCCCCAAGACACCCTTGGGTTGCTTTCAGAGGGGCTTGGATGGTGAAAGAAGGAAGGAGGGAAAAAGGGAAACTGAGACCTCTGTCCCTAAGCCTTCATCTTTCCATCTTCAACCCCAAATCTGTCTCAACCAGCCAGAATCACTGGAAACTTCTCTAATGGAACCAGGCGGAGGACTGCCAGGCTGAACGGGGAAGATCACCAGGCTTCTGTGGACGAGGGTGCACAGATCAGCACCCCTACCCTGACCCTGGCATCATCAGAGCTCAGGCAGTAAAAGCCCTAGTATCAATGCTGTGCAGAGGCCCACGTGATGGAGTTGCATCTTCTTAAACCAGATGAGGTCCTCACCTTAGGTTGTACAGCACAAGCCAAGCTGGCCAAGAGATGGAGCTTTCAAGGAGCTCTTAAGAATCCTGTTTCTACCACCTGATAAGTGGGTAAACAAATTATGGCACAGCCACACAATGGAATAGTAGACAGCCATAAAAAGGATGAAGCACTGGCATAGGCTACAGTGTGGGTAAAGCATGAACATGTTATCCTAAGTGAAAGAAGCCAACCACAAAACATCACACACTGTATGATTCCATACATACGAAACATCCAAAGTAGGCAAATCCATAGAGACAGATTAGTGATTGACAGGGGCTCATGGTGGGATGTGAATGGGGAGGGGCAGGGTTTCCTCTTGGGGTAATGAACGTGTTTTGCAACTAGAGAAAGGTTCTGGTTGCACAACACTGTGTGTGTGTGCTCAGTCATGTCCAGCTCTTTGTACCTCCATGGACTGTAGCCCTCCAGACTCCTCCCTCCATGGGATTTTCCAGGCAAGAACACTGAAATGGGTTGCCATTTCCTTCCCTAGGGGATCTTCCTGACCCAGGGATTGAACCTGCATCTCCCACATTGGCAAGAGGATTCTTTGTCATTAGCACCACGGGGAAAGCCCATGACATTGGGCATGTACTAAATGCCACTGGATAGAACCCTTCAAAATGGTTCATTTAGTGTTAAGGGAATTTAACCTCAATTTTTAAAAAAAGAAAAAAGAGACCACTGGCTGTATCCTTGTGGTCAAGTTCCTCAATATCTCTGTGCCTCAGTTTTTTCATCTGAAAAATGGCCTCCCCAAAGTATGTGTGGAGGACCATGTCAGGACTATGGACAGCACTTAAAAAAAAACCATGCCAGGGATGTCCTAGGTGCTGTAAGTGCATTTTGCTGTGGTTATGATTTGCTATTCACAACAGGAATTCCTTGACCCACTCGAGAATCAGTGGCCTGACTAGAGGAATGAAAAGTAGGGGACTGACTACGCACAGATGCACAGTCCTTTGGCAGATCCCAGGGTGACTAGACTCTGTGCCTGGGTATTATCAAGGGGTTAACTTCCCTGCAAAATTCACCAGAAGTTCTAATACTAACCTCTTTAAACATTCTTACACACCAGAAGCTATGGTTTAAGGGATGAGGATAAAACAGCACACACGTTAAAGGCCCTGGTAGAGGGCCTGACACACAGTAGGCACACAGGAAACATCTGCTGGATCTGGGCATTCGTCCTGCTTGATCAGTGCCATGGAGACACTGATCTTGGGGATGTTGCAGAGAAGCCCAGACACCTGCTTCCTCTCTGTTTGAGCTGGTCTTTCTGGCTGAGAAGCTGCAGAAAAGCTCTTGTGCTCCTGCCCTGAGTCCCTGGTGGTATCTCAAGAGAGAGGTTTGGGTCAATGGTTAAGGGTGGCTTAAATGTCCACATGGTGGGCCCCATTGGGTTAGACCTTGTTGCTGTGAATCCCTAAGAGGCAGAATTAGTAGATTCTGGGTTTTGCTTGATGCTTGCACACACACAATATGCACACACACACACACACCACAGACAGAATGTGAGCCCTGGAGGGGCCATGGACACTTTCAGCCTTTGCGTCTGGTTTGCTCCAGGACACAGGGCCCAGTAACAGACGGTGTGGGGTCTGTTACCACTGGCCCAAACCTCGCAAACCAACTGCACAATGCTTTTGGTTTCATCCCTGTCTGTGATCCATCTGACTGAAGAATGCCAGTGCAGTTTCCAGCCTCACTCAGTAAACAGAGTATATTGAATAAAAGCATCATGTTCTTTGATGATTCCAAACCTAGCAGGGTTTCGATGGTTGGAAATATCCATTTTCATTCACACACTGGATGCATAAAAAGCTCCAACCAGAGCTTACGTGGGCCAGGCGGTCATGTCAGCAGTGAAGTGGGAAGGCCTAGATTCTTTAAACATAACTTCGGTTGCATATTCCAAACACAAGAACGTCTTTCTGTTCACAGACGAGTTGGTTCTCGCCTGATTCTCTTGAAACATTCAGTCTTTGAGTCTCACTTTGCATTTCCCACTTTTGAAAGGGATGTGAGTTCAAGAACTATTTTTCTGCTCTTTTCATGAGTGAAGGGAAAAAGGAAAGCAACTCAGTTGATGATGAAGTCCAGCCTGTGGGACCAGCACTGTTATACAACTATGATAACTACTGCCTGCATTTTGGGAGCACTTTCTGTGTCAGGCGCTGTGTTAAGGCCTTGACTTGCAATGTTTCCTCTAATCCTCCTAACTGCCCTATGAAATAGGTCCCAATACTGGGTCCCTTTTAGGTGCATACACTCAGATGCAGAAAGCTGAGGCAACATGTGCCAATTCAAATGGGCCATCGGTGGTGGCAGAATCTGCAGCCAGGCTGTCTGCATCCAGGGTCTCATGGAGGCTACTGGCCAGTAGAGACCAGTGAATCTGGCTGGCAGTTAGAGCCAGACAGCTCACCTGGACAGGCGATGTCAAATCACAGACAGCTCAGAGCAGCCAGGATGGGTGAACACTGCCCTTGGATATCCACCCAGGTTTTCAGAGTCTCATAGAAGCTTCTGACTTGGGCACTCCCGCCCCTTCTAGAAGGCTCCTAAGTTTGCTCATCCTTCCTGGGAGGGGAAAAGTCGTGGTTTTGGAAGCTACAGATGGAGTGGCAGATGGGAAGTGAAAGCCTATCAGAGTTGCCCAGGATAAAACCATTCATCTGCAAAATTCATATGTTTTTGTGTGGGGCGACTTCACGAAAACAACAGCAAGAGGAACCAGCAGTGCCTGACGCGTGAAGTGCCTCCAGCCATGATGCTGGCAACGCGAGTGGGTGGAAGAACTGGCAGCGGGGTGGACACGGAAATGAGGGCCGTGGGAGGTGGAGGAGAGACAGGTCGACAGGCCCGGCTAGACAACCGGAGCATCAAAACTAAAAACAGGATGACTCCCTTCTCCGAACCCCCAAATGGGTGGGGCACATGGTCTGAGAAAGGATTTCTGGACCTTTCTCAGAGATCAGGAGGCTCAGCCTTGGATCCAGCTTGAGGATTCAGAGCTGATAGGTACTGAGCTAAGTGCCCAAACTCTCTAGGTTCCATGACTACAATCTGATTTCACAGAAGTTGTGTTTACTTGCCAAGGGTCACCTGCGAGTGAGGTGGCAGAACTCAGAGTCTAGCCTTAAGCCATCATATGGGAGTCTGAGCACTCATCTTCTTGGATACTGAAATGCTAGGAATGCTGATCTCCTGGCCCAGCTGACCTGGCTAAGTGACTGCTGTTACAACTGCAACTTGCAAATCAACACAGGGCCTATAGGGGGCAGCGTTGAGGCTTGATACAATTCTGGGAAAGGTCATAGGCTGGCCCCCCTTCCCTTGAGAGGTCCCGGTCAAGTGTCACCTCCTGACTGAGGCTGACATGACTTCTGAGGCCTCCATGGGAGGTCTGGAGCCGGGGGAGTGGGAATCTTGACCTTTGAAGGGAGCGTCTGCCACGCCAGCAGCTGTACTCGGCATTCTGGGGTATTTCTGAACACACTGCTTCTTTGGAAGGGAGAGGGAGAAGGCTCCAGCTCACCCTTGCCTTGTACTTCCCTATACTCATCTCTCCTCCTCGTTTTGTTTATTAGGTTCCAGGCATGTTTAAATTTCTCAAAGGCAAGTAGTTCATCTCTGACCCAAGTCCAGGCTGTTCTCTCTCTCAGGAACTGGAGAGTTCTCAGCTGGAGGCAGTTTTGCTCCTCCAGAAACACAGCACCTGGAGATATTTGTGGTTGCCACAAGTGGTTGGAAACAGGAACCACTACTGGCATCTAATGGGTAGAGGCCAGGGGTGCTTCCAAATACCAGGAGTGAGCAGGGAAGCCTCATGGCAGAGAATGATCTAGCCCCAGGTCATATAGATGGGCTTCCCAGGTGGCACGAGTGGTAAAGAACCCACTTGCCAATGCAGGAGACAGAACAGATGTGGGATCGATCCCTGGGTTGGGAAGATCCCCTGGAGGAGGACATGGCAACCCACTGCAGTATTCTTGCCTGAAGAATCCCCATGGACCACAGAGGAGCTGGTGGGCTATAGTCCATAGTGTTACAGAACTGGACACCACTGAAGTGACTTAGCATCATGCAATCATATTGACATTAAATTCCAAGACAGACTTTATCTTTTAGATATGTTTACTGAAATATTTGGGGCTTCCCAGGTGGCTCAGTGGTAAAGAACCCACCTGCCGATGCAGGAGTTGCAGGAGACGTGGGTTCGATCCCTGAGTTGGGAAGATTCCCTGGAGAAGGAAATGGCAACCCACTCCAGTATTCTTCCCTGAAGGGTCCAAAGGACAGAGGAGTCTGGCAGGCTATAGTCCATAGGGTCGCAAAGAGCTGGGCATCACTGACCAACTGAGCACACATGCACACACTGAAATATTTACAGATACAATTATATGACCTCTTAGAAATGCTTCACCAGGGCTGGTGGAAGAGGGTCAAGGTCTTTATTGGTATGGATACAGATGAATTGATTATAGTTGAAACTGGGTGATGCAGGCGTCATTTACTAGTCTTGTATTCTTGTGCATGTTTGAGAATTGCCTTGATAAAACACCTTTTATAAGACTCCTTCAGAGAAAGGAAGGCCCTTTCCTTCACCCCGTCCACTTCTCCTTTTTGGCTTTTCAATAAGCGAGATGGAAGACACAGTCAAGCAGAGAGCTGCTTTCTTGATAGGAAATATAGTTCACTTTGTTGCCTTTTTTCCTCCGTTTAAAGAGATCTCCAGGGGTTTTCTTTGCTTACACCTCTTTTAAAGAGTAGATCAATGTTTGTGCAAAGGGACAGAGTGGCATCTGAATTTCTCACCGCCCAGGGCTGCTGGTTGCTCCACCACCCACTCATAATTGTGGCTAAGTAGCCTACAGGCCCTGGGGAGACCTCAGGAGAAACTAGAGATCTGCAGTTTCAGTTGAAATCTACCAGCCGTAGAATGTGGGCAATCAATTCATGTGTTAAAATTGGATAGGAGCCAAACAAACCCACCCATGGGATTCCAACAGCCCAGAGACGCCTGTCTGATTCTGCCCAGGCTGTCACACCCCGCTCCCTTCTTCCACATTGTCCTTTTCAGTTTAACACCTAAGTCAGACCTTGACCTTCCTCTGCTCCAAACACGGCGTGCGGTTCCCATCTTCCTTTGACTAATGGACAAATTCTAGACCCTCCATGATCTCACCTCAGTTTTCTCTCTGGCTTCAGTTTCTTAGGACTTCACCCTCTCTTCCAGCCACACTGAGCCCCGCTGTTCCTGGAACACATCAGGCACCCTCGGGGCTCAGCACCTGTGCTGCTCTCTGCTGGACCATTTTCCCTGTCTGGGCAGCTCACTCCATCACCATCTTCCTTTCTTCTCCGGAAGGATGTTCCTGGCCACTCTCATTACAGTTCCGCCTCCAACCTGCTCCTGCTGCTCTCTGCCTTATTTTTCTGATGTACCATTTTAAATACTTAGTTTGCATGTTGTCTGTTTCCCCCATTTGAATGGAAGTACCTCATGGCCAGGGGTTTCAGCCTTTGAAGTATGTTCTCAAAAAGAGCTGGGAAAACCATGTACTCAAGAAATCTCTGTTGAATGAATGAATGAGTGAATGCTCACATGATTCTCAGGCACAACGTGGCCCTCATGTAGAGAGACCTTACAGAGACAGTGAGTAAGCATCTCTGAGGCAGGAAGGCTTCTCCAGACAGGAGGCAGGCTGCTTCTGCCTCTGGCTTCCCAGATATGACAGGGGAAGCAGGACCTCAAAGCAGGCTGGCCAGGGCCGCCTTACCTGATGGGGTAGTCAGCTGCGCTGAGGTTGATGAAGAAGTCCCAGGGCCAGTCGGTCATCTCCAGGAGGTCCCGCATGCTCTGCAGGTATGTGGACAGGAGGCTGGCTCCCCCCCAGATGGTGGCCATCCTCCAGGGCGTGACACGGACGTTGCTGTACTGCCTGGCGAACTGAAGCACTTGGCGATGCAGGTAATTGGAGCGCTTTCACAGGAGAGGAAGGGTGACATTCAGCAGCGTGGAAAACACCCCAGCCCTGCCCCTTACCCCCTCTCTGTCCCTTCCCTTCTAGGTGACAGGGCTTCTGAACTTTGCCAAGTAACTGATTCAGACCTGGGGTGTCTTTCTGCATCGTTACACAAACTTCATTATTTTTAAAGTATTACTTTAGCAATTTGAGATGCAGATTCCCTGGTCCTGCCTCTGTATTACTGGTTCCCCAGGTATAGGCTGGTGATACATATGGTCTGAGGATAACAAGCTAAGTAATATGGTTTCATCTAATATGATTGCATCCCTGGTTCAGGAAGATCCCCTGGAGAAGAGAATGGCAACCCACTCCAGCATTCTTGCCTGGAGAATTCCATGGACAGAGAGGAGTCTGGCAGGCTAAAGTCCATGGGGACACAAAGAGTTGGATATGACAGAGTGACTAACACTTGCATTTAAACCTGATGAGTATTTTGAAAGGTAGACTTTCTCCACTACCCTCTGGCAGGCCTGCTAGAATCAGACTTCTGAATAGGCATCCCTTTTGTCTTCTTGACCAAAGACACAATCATGTCACATCAGCAGACCAACAGAAACCTCTGGAACAAGATGCTCAGGGGTCAACAAGCTGGCTCCATGATTTTTTGTTTTTTGGTAAATAAAGTTTTATTGAAACAGTCACACACATTCATTTGTGTATGTTTTTATGGCTGCTTTCAGGCTACAATGCCAGAGCTGATTAGCTGTGACAGAGTGTATAGCCCGCAAAGCCTGAAATACTTGCCCTCTGGCCCTTGATGGGAAAAGTGGGCCCACCCCTGGGTTAGCTATCCTTATAGCGTGGCAGGCATTGCATTGGGCAGGACCATGAGCAAAAGAGGTATGACTGACAATGTTCATTGTCATTGAAGGGAGTCTAAAGTCACAGTTTGGAGCTTTGAAACTGACACCCATGCATGTGCACACACACACACACACACACACACACAACACACCTACACAGCACTTCAAGGCCAGATGGTCTGGGGGAGGCAGCTGCTCAGCCTGCAAGGCTCCCCTGGAAGGGAGGGGCAGACACACCCCCAGAGAAGTGCCAGCAGGGGGCAATCAGAGGGCGGGCCTCACCTTGTCCACGTGGATGTAGTAAAAGTGGTCCTTGTGGTAGATGGCCTTGAACATGCGCTGCAGCTGCCGGGAGGCGCGGCCGTGGACCACCAGGACGAAGGCGATTCTGACCGGGTTGGCCAGCATGTACTCCACTGAATCCTCGTCCCACTGAACGTTCTTGTTGGCTTTGCCTGGGAAAACCAGGGAGATCACAGAGGTGGGGTGAGTTTGGCTGTCCTCAGGGGGTGTTTCTCTGATGCTTCTTCCCGGGACTATTTGAGGGGCACAGTGGTCATTTTGGTCCCTGAAACTGGTTTCAACGTAACCAAGCAAGTCCTGGACCCTTACTCTGTCCTGGTAAACAGGAGTGGGGGCCCCAGAGGAGCTAAAGACATGGTTTCCATCCCCAGGGAGCCAAACAGCACTGACGGAGACACGTGTACACATATTAAAGCCAGAGGAGATGAGCCACGTAAGAGGTACATTTCTGAACCACAGAGGAAGGAGCAGTTAATTTCAATTTGGAAAATGTTAAGATATACGTGCTGTCTTTGTTTGTCCAGAATCCATTCTCATTTCTCCTCCGAACAGCATCTATTTTGTTTTGTTTTTAAATTGTGGAAAGAACAGATAACCTGAGAGCTACCCCCTTAACACATTTTTAAGTGTTCAGGATGGCAGTGTGGATGATAAGTAATAGCTTATGGTGAACAGTGTCAGATTTGTGATCTCCAAAGAAAATTTAGCTTCGGGACCAGGGACCAGGCTTGATCACTCAAGAGCTTTTGTGCAGCAGAGTTTTATTAAAGCGAACAAAGGACAGAGAAAGCTTCTGACACAGACATCAGAAGGGGGACGGAGAGTGCCCCTCTCACTGGTCTTAGCAAGGCCTTATATAGTTTCATCAGACCCACTCCCACAACATACATCTGAAATTAACAAGATTAGAACTAACAATAGAAGGGTCTTACCAGACCCACTCCCACAGTATACAAGTTTTAAGAGAACAAGATTAGTCAGAAGGTTGAGAAACGTGTCCTCAAGCAAGAAACACTGTTATATTGACTAAGACAAAGCAATGTAGAAAAAAAAAAAAATTGTCCTTTTTCTCTTCCTTGAGAGCCTCAGACACTTCTCTCTCCTTGAGAGCCCAGACTCCTTTCTCCTCCTCGGGGACCCCAGATTTCTTATCAACCTACTAGGGAATTGACTCTCATAAGCACAATGTTGCATGGCAGATCTCTGGAACTTATCCATCGTGCCTAATGAGAAATTTATCACCCAATATTTTGAAGGGCGTCAACCTCCCCCATTCTCTGTGTGGAAGGAGAGGGTCTCTATCTAGTATCAGTTTCAGGGGTGGTCACAGGACTTAGGCTTGGCCAGTCAGGACACAATAGGTAAGGTTCAGAGTTAACTAAGCTATTTAGCCAAGAAGACAGAATTCCAGACTGTTGTTGGAACTAGATAAGAGCCTCAAAGTCCATGAAACTTGAAGATCCTAAGAGCCATTTTATCCCCCCATGGAGAGGAAAGGGAAAACACTGCTGAGTGAGGGGGAGGAATAGACCCTCGTGACCCCACTTGAGCTCCCAGATCAGCCTGGGAGGAGATCAGCCACCGTCATTGCTTATCTTTCTTTAAAAGCCCAGATCCTACACCAGATGCTCCTAGATAAGTGGTTCCAGACGTCTTTTATCCTGGTGTGTGTGTGCTCAGTCGCTTCAGTCGTGTCCAACTCTTTGCTATCCAATGGACTGCAGCCCACCGGGCTCCTCTGTCCATGGGTTTCTCCAGACAAGAATACTGGAGTGGGTTGCCATGCCCTTCTCCAAGGGATCTTCGCCACTCAGGGATGGAACCTGTGTCTCTTGCATTGCAGGCAAATTCTTTACTACTGAGCCATTGGGGAAGCCCCCTTTATCCTGGAAGCAGCCTCAAAGATGCCTTTTATCCTTCTTTCCCTTGTAAATGCCCCAGGGGCAAGGTTTCAGGGAGAAACATGGCTTACTGGTTCAGTTCATTATAATCCCAACCAGAAATCTCCTGGCTTTCCTGAGCCGAATTTCCTTTGGATCTAACCTGATTTCTTACAGGTTTTAGGTTTATGGGACTCAGCACACAGCAGCTGCAGGTGTCTCTGAATACCAACTGGGAAAGCTGAGAACTCGGACTGTTCAGCCTGGAGGTCAGGAGACGGGGAGCCTGTCGGCTGTCACTGGGAAGCTGAATGGCCACCACATAAGTGCAGTCCTTCTGTGTTGTCCCAGAGGACGGGATGGGGATGAGATGAGCGTGGGCTGTGTCCTCATCACGTGGTACAGACTCCACAGCCCGTAGCCCTGCCTCCCGCAGTTAGGACTGCAGATCCCTGCACCCTGACTCCCCCACCATTGACCTTGACCCCTGACCTTTTGTCTTTTCCTTAAGCAAGCCTGTCTTTGCCTCAGAACCTTTCCATGGCCATTCCTGCCCCCGGGGACACCCTCTCCCTAGATCTTTGTGTACTTCTTCTTGCCACTAGTTCACAGGTCACAATCAGGCCACCAACCACATCACTGTCTTTTATCTCGACCTATTTCAATTTTCTGCATTGCATTTAACACTGTCTGGAATTACATATATATTTTTTATTGTCTGGATCCCCAACTAGAACTAAACTCCAAAAGATGAGGGACTATTTAAGAATATTTGTCACTGAATACACATTATTAACAATATCTGGCACATAGCTGGTTTTTAGTGAAAACAAAAGTTACAGGAGGATACATTTTAGTACTGTAACAATTACCTCTTCTTGAGCATTGAGCAGTCCTTACCATTAATTATTTCATTTAATCCTCATAACAACCCTGCGAGGTAGGGCCATTATCTCTGATTTGCAAATGAGGAAACCACAGCTTAGAGAGGCCAAGGGATTTATTTGTTCAAGGTCCCACTGCTTTAATTAAGCTGAGATTCAAACCCAGGTCTGTTTCCAAAGCTTATGCCCTTAACCAGTAATATATACTACATTACCACGCCCAGAATTTATAAATATTAAGAACAATTCTGCTTAATGAAATAGCCTGTAAATTAGTTATTGCAGGTAGATAGGCATGCACTTGAAGACTGTCAGAAGTATTGCAGAGAGGATTCCTGTGTCATGTGGGAGGTGGACTCTAGGTAGCCAATAAGGTGACATCTTTTAATTCAACCATCCATCCATCCATTCATTCATCCAT
Source organism: Bos grunniens (assembly GCF_055505025.1). Classification (NCBI taxonomy): domain Eukaryota; kingdom Metazoa; phylum Chordata; class Mammalia; order Artiodactyla; family Bovidae; genus Bos; species Bos grunniens. Next base: position 26,986,961 of record NC_141189.1, read on the forward strand.
CCATTCAAATTCAACCACTCATCCAACAAACCAGTTAACTATCCACCTAGCAAAACATTCAGTGCCTATCATCCCCTCAAAAAACCATCCATCCATCCATCCATCCATGCATGCATCAACTCACCCATCATCCAAGCAAACCATCCCTGCATGCACTCTTCCAACCATCTAATGATCAACTTTCTGATCCACGCAATATTAACTTAGTCTATACTGCATTAATATTGCATGGATCAGAGAGTTGATCATTAGATGGTTGGAAGAGTGCAAGCATGGATAATTTGCTTGGAGGATGATGGGTGAGCGGATGGATGGATAGATGAGAAGATGTATCCTTATTGGCCACTTAAAGTAAGCTTCCCACATGATACAGGCATCTTCTCTGCAATGTCTCTGACAGTCCTCCAGTGCACGCCTATCTACCTACAACAACTAATTCACAAGGTATCTCATTAACTAAGCAGAATTGTTATAAACATTCCAAACTGGAAGAGAGAACGGCAACCCACTCCAGTATTCTTGCCTGGAGAATCCCATGGACAGAGGAGTTTGGTAGGTGGCAGTCCATAGCGTCACACAGAGTTGGACATGACTGAAGCGACTAAGTACACACACATTCACATACTATGCTAGGTACTAGAAAAATAAAATTGGAGGAAAAACTCTTCCCTTGAGGAGCTCTCAGCCAACTAGGAGACAAGGAAGACAATGCTCAATTGCTTTATGAAAGATGTGTGCCCTTTGAGGGTGGGGAAGTAATGAATAGTTTGCCCACAGAGACTGAGGAGATCTCAGAGAGTTTAGCTTCTGAACCCATTTCCCCATGCTCTCCTGATGTCCTACCCTCTTTGGTTCCTGACTGTTCAATCAGGAAATTCGATCCTGGGGATAATTACTATCTTGGCTCTGGTTGAAGACAAACTAGGCAGCAACCACAAGGTTATCCTAACCTCCCTCTAATTTTCTTTCTAAACCACTTGCAAATACACTTAGGTTTTCCTCATGGTTGTACAGGAGAAGTGTGCCTGGAAGAATCACGTCCCTTTAAACACTCACACAATAACCTATGCATTCATTCATCCATCCACCCATCCATTCATTCACCCATCCATCCATCCATCCAACCACCCAGAACCCTTCAACCCTCCCACTTGCCAGTCTAGGACAAAACTTCGAGCACAAAAACATATGGGACATGAGCCTGTCTTCACACATAGATTATGAATGGATTAATGAATGTGAGAATCCAAAGTAAAAAGATAATAACATAAGAGAAAAGCTTATATTTGCTTTCCTGCAACTGCAGCCCATAGGCAGTGCACAGGTCATGGCAGGGCCGGCTGTAACCTCTCTTCACCCCCCTCAGAGACTCTTTACCAACAAAGGGAGGGAGGTTAAAAACAATGGCTACTCATGTCACTTTTTTCTACCTGGATTTCTTTGAATGATGTTTCAAAGGTTTAAATGTGGTCTGACACTATGTTTCATAGGAATTCCACTCTGTAGGGGTTCCTGCTGGCACTCAGATAATACTGCTCATCTCTGCCCCAAGGTTTCTGGGTAACAATGACCTGGAGCTCCTAGCAAGGGAGGCTCCTGGGGCCTTTGTGAACAGCCATGCTCTCCAGCCAGGGATGTCTCTTGCCCTGATGTTGAATGAGTAAGCGAGTGAATCCATTCTGGAGGCAGGCTGCTCTGGGCCAGAGGAGCTGATGTCTCCTGACTGCTGGTGCCAGGGGCTATGTGTGGGTCATTACTTGGCTCTCGGAGGAAAACACTGTCATACTCGAGACTCAGAGAGGTCAGCGCGTTTCTCAGGTCACACAGTAAGGGAGGACAGAGGCGGGAGTGTGAACCCAACTCCAGCCCTGCTCCTTCCACCCACCCTCTGCTGTACTGATGAGCAGGTTATGGGAGGAAGAGTGTGCAGACCCCTGGTCTCTAAAGGGACATGAGTGTTGATGTTGAGAAAAGCCTTTTGTAATTTTTCTTTGGGGGTTTTTAGAAAGCAGAGCGGATTCACAGACAGACACAATCAACTGTGCTTCCTTTCTGGAGAAGGGGAAGAAGACCTGGGGACTCAAACACTGGCTGCAGAGCCTCCTGGGTGTAAACAGTCTAAAGTCATCCTTGGGTCAGACAGTCGGTCTGCAGAGGAGCGAAGAGAAGGGGGAACAAAACCCCAGAGCTCTGCATGCATGCATGCTAAGTCACTTCATTTATGTCCAACTCCTTGATACCCCATGGACTGTAGCCTGCCAGGCTCCTCTGTCCATGGAGTTCTCCAGCAAGAATACTGGAATGGGTTGCCGTGCCCTCCTCCAGGGGATCTTCCTGAAGCAGGAACCAGGGTCTCCCACAGTGCAGGCAGATTCTTTATCATTTGAGGCACCAGGAAAGCCAGCTATTCTGGGCCTTAAGGGTGGGTGGGAAAGACAAAAATATCCACAGAAAAGAGACAGAGAGATGGCAATGGGGATGAGAGGTGGAGGCAGGCACACACAAATCCAGGGAAAAGCAGAGAGAGACGGGAGGACCTCCTCCTCCCACATATATGGGAAAGAAATACACAGAGAGACACACGAAGAATCACGGGCACAGACAGAGACACACAGACAAAAACAGAGACAAACATACCCAACCAGACATAAACACGGAGGCAGGGGGAAGGGGGGAGCTTCTCCACTGGAAAAGCTGGATCCACTTGGCCCCAGAGTGATGCAGCTAGCCTTAAAAGCAAAGGCCAACGAAAGTTCCAGAATTTCAGAATCAAAAAATGCTCCCAGCCTGGAGACATTGCCTGGTCCCTTCCCCCCAGACTACTTCCATTCTTTCCACACTTTCCCCTCGTCTGTCCCCTGACCAGCCCTGTACTCTCGTGAGCCCAGAGATGAAGGAAGAGCGTGAGGCCCAGGGACCCACTGAAAGTGGTGCGACATTCACAGGCTTGCTCCACGACCACAATGGCAATGATCCCCACGTTGGTACAGGGGAGGACCCTGATGCATTTTGTCGAATAAACAAGAGAGCGTGAATGGGCGAGTTTTCTGCCCTGTGTTGCAGCGGGGGGTAAGGAGGGCATTCAAAGGGGCTGAGGTTCATGGCACTCTGGGACAGTTGCCAGTCACCAGCTTCTTATTTTTGTTCCACAGCCCTGGCTCCTGCATCGACCTTTCCAGCAAGCTGCTCGGACACAGCGTTGCTGAGGAGACAGGAAACCACCCTAGAGACCAGGCAGAGTGGGCCTCCTCAACTCTGGTCACCGTTTCCGGAACTACGGTCCTGGAAAGCTGCCGGCCTCCACCACCAGGAGTGGGATCGTCAGTGGGCTGTGGTGAGCTTCCCAGAAGGGCAGGAATGGGGGAGGGGCTCTCTCCCACCCACTGGAGGGAGTAGGAGCTGGCAGAGTCTGGCCAGAGGTGATGTGGCAACAAGTATTATAGTGTTACACATGCAGGTCCCTCGCCCCAGTAATTTCGCTCCTAAGAATCTATCCTGGGGGAAGAAGGCAAATATGCGTGTCTCCATGTATATGGCAACCCACTCCAGTACTCTTGCCTGGAAAATCCCATGGACAGAGGATCCTGGTAGGTTACAGTCCGTGGGGTCGCAAAGAGTCAGACATGACTGAGCAACTTCACTTTCTTTCTTTCCATGAATAGAGGGTTTCCCAGGTGGCGCTAGTGGTAAAGAATCTGCCTGCCAATCCAGGAGATGCAGGAGACTCAGGTTCCATTCCTGGACTGGGAAACTCTTGGAGAACGAAATAGTAACCCACCCCAGTATTCCTGCTTGGGGGCTACAGATCATGGGGTCACAAAGAGTCAGGCATGGCTGAGCACGCACACATGTCCATGTATAGGGTGCTCTTTGTTCATTTAGTCACCCATTCAGCACCTCCTCTGTGCTCACTGGACACAACAGAGTCCTTTCCTGAATGCTGATTAGGTGAGTGGAGTAGAAAGCCAATACAAAAGGAAGCAAATATACAGAGTGAAGTAAGTCAGAAAGAGAAAAACAAATATCACATATTAACGCATATATGTGGCATCTAGAAAAATGGTACAGGTGAACCTAGCTTCAGCCTGGGAATAGAGACACAGACAGAGAATGGGCGTGTAGACACAGCAGGGAGAAGGACGGTGGGATGAACTGAGAGAGTGGCACTGACGTATATACACCACCACGTGTGAAACAGACAGCCAGCCGGAACCTGCAGCACAGTGTAGGGAGCTCAGCTCTGTGCTGACCCGCATGGCGGATGAGGGAGATCCAAGAGGGAGGGGTTTTATGTATACTTATAGCTGGTTTACTTTATTGTACAGCAGAAGCCAACACAATATTGTAAAGCAACTATGTGAGTGTGTGCTAAGGCACTTAAGCCATGTCCCGCTCTGTGCGACCCTACGGACTGCAGCCCGCCAGGCTCCTCTGTCCAAGGGATTCTCCAGACAAGAATACTGGAGTGGGTTGCTTTACCCTCCTCCAGGGGATCTTCCCAACCCAGGGATGGGTTTTTTACATCTCCTGCATGAGCAGGTGGGTTCTTTACCACTAGTACCACCCAGGAAACCTGTAAAGCAACAAAACCCTAATTTTTAAAAAAGCAAGCAAACAGAGAATACAATTGCAAACATAGTGATATAGACTATGAAGAAAACAATGTAAGCATGTTAAAGGGGGGCGGATTATTTGGCTATGGTGGCCAAATGTAGGCTGATGTGAAGTGGATACACTTGAACAAACTCAGAGTGAACTGAGGGGGTGAGTCATTTAATTATCACGGATGGAGGAGGATTCTGGGCAGCTGGCATAGCAAATGCAAAGGTCCCGAGGCCTCCATCTCCATGGTGTTTATAATGGTCCAAAATAGGAATCGACCCAAAGGTCATAGTAATACTTGTTGATACAGAACATTATCTATAATATATTATGCAAAACAGAAGTCCTTCAATGCAATCCATAACAATGAAAAGACCTGCCCCCAAATATTAACAGAAGATCAGATGGTGGCATGACAGTTTTCATTTCTTCCTTGTACTTTTCTGTTTTAACTACATTTTGTAAGATGAATAACTTTTATCAGCCAAACTAACAATAAAGGCAATGCTTGCTGATGCTGTTGCTAAGTCGTTTCAGTTGTGTCCGACTCTGTGTGACCCCATAGACAGCAGCCCACCAGGCTCCCCTGTCCCTGAGATTCTCCAGGCAAGAACACTGGAGTGGGTTGCCATCTCCTTCTGCAATGCATGAAAGTGAAGTCACTCAGCCGTGTCCAACTCTTCATGACCCCATGGACTGCAGCCTACCAGGCTCCTCCACCCATGGGATTTTCCAGGCAAGAGTACTGGAGGGGGTTGCCATTGCCTTCTCCTAAAAGGCGATGCTTACTGATACTTCTAATATTAACTGTTTACTGAACATGCCAGCTATGTATTAAGCCATTTCTGTGCGCAATTTTTTTTTACTTCCATCCAAACTTCTATGAGAAAAGGGTTATTATCTTCCTCTGATATGGCGAAGGAAGCTGAAGTTCAGAGACGTCCCGGTTAGGAGTTGTTTGAGCTAGAAATGGAGCCGGTCTGTTTTACCGAAGCCCTATTATTGCCACTATGCTCCGTCAAATTGTCCTCATTTCCAAAAGATGAAAATCTCTTCCTAGAAGCCTATCAGTTGGCTTTTTTCAGCCGCAGGACAGATAACAATCACATGTGGTCAAAGCTACGTGTGTCTTTACAGACTGAAACCCAAACGTTGCCCGGTTCCTAAAAAAAGCTATGAATTTAACAATGTAATCAGATTCCTGTGGCATAAAACAGAAAATAAGTGGAAGAATCAGAGTGATTAGAGGCAGCAGGAGAAGCTGACTTCAGACAAATGTTAAAAAGCCAGAGTTGTAGGGAGGCATATCAAGTATATTTTTGCCATGCAGGTGGGGAGGCCAAGGACAAACGTTCACGGAGGGCTCTGCCCAGTAGCTAGCTGTGCCAGCTTCGGCCTGTTACCCAAGCTCTGTTTTTATTGCCATGGGTCAGATAAGGGCTATGCAACCCTTGGGCTTTAAAGAGCTGGTGAAGACTAAGGTACTCTGCAAGGACCGATGTGTTGTGCAAATGTCGACATGTTGGCAATGATTATGCTTGTGGTTCCCTTTAGGGATACGATCTGGGAGGAAACAGTGAGCTACAGTGGTTAAGAGCGTGGCCTCTGGTCAGGCAGATCTGTGTGACCTTGGAGCAGTTAAACCACCTCTCTAGGCTTCAGTTGTCTCATCTGTAAAACAGGTACATTATCATCACAGAGTCTGTCTCATGTGGATGTCTGCGTCCGTTAGAATAGCTATCAACACTGCCAGGGTTACTGTCACCATTTCAATTTGGCTGTTCGGGATCAAGTTTGTTGTAACCACTGGACTCAGCTCTAGCGCTCTACCTTAAGGCCACATGGCCTCTAGGGGCTGTGTATACCTGGGAGCTCACTGCTGCAAATAAACACCCACACCCAGAGCCTCCCTCTGCAGCGTCTGTCTGCCTCTGATCGCAACTAATAACAAATGCAAAACGAAGGAGCCTCTTGACTGGAATAGTCACTCCACCAACAAAGCCTGCAATTCTATTCATGCTCTGAAGGGGCCTCTTTGAGCTGCTGCAAGGGGAGCTTTCTGACTTGGTTCCAAATTATAGGGGTGGCTGGATCTTGGGGAGAAGTGGAGACAAGACTGTGTTACAAATAGGATTTGGGTCAGGAGCGCACCCAGGCCCCTGCCCTGGGGAGGGGGCGGGCTCCGCGGCTCAGAACCACTTCCAGCTCTGTCTCTTCAGGGCAAGGACTACGAAAAGACACCTCTCTGATCATCAGTTCTTCCTCTGTAAAGTGGGTTAGTCACAGGGAGCTCTATTTTTAATTTTTTGAGAAGCATCCATACTGCTTTCCGTTGCGGCTACAGCATTTTGCACTCCCACCAGGATGAAGGTTGAGGACACGCAGTGAGCTGAATAAACCGGTCCCAGAAAGACAAATCCGGCGTGATTCTACTTGTATGAGTGACCTCACATGTCTAACTCATACAATCAAAGAGGGGAAATGCGGTGGCCAGGGGCTGAGGGTTCGGGAAGCAGGGAATTACCACCCATGGGCACAGAGTTTCAGATGAACCCAATGAACAAGTGCTAAAGATCTGAGTACAATGCTGCATCTATAGCCAACAATCCTGGATTGTGTGCTTAAACTGTGTAGAGTGGGTAGATCTCACGTTAAGTGTTCTTACCAAAACACAATACATTTTTTAAAAGCAGAGAGGATGACCAATCTGCCCCTGACCCCACTGGGTGGTGCTCGTGGGCGGGGCACGTTTGCACACCAGGCTGCTGTACTGAGCAGGAGTCAGGGCTTTGGAGGAGAAAGCCTGGCAGGTTCTAGGTGCTTTCTCAGACTTGGGCCAAGGGGCTTTTCTTTTTTCTCACTGGGAAGTTTCAATGCCAAGTTCTGGTGATTAGACCTTGAGAGAAGCCCTCTGCTCTCAAGGGATTTTGAAAAGGCCACAGGGCCACGTGTCTGGATCCAAATCTTGCTACTGCTGTGAACCAGCCGTGGAGCCATGGGCCAGTCATTTCCCTTCCTTGGTCCCCAAGACTCTTCCAGAACAATAATGACATCTGAGGCATACTGAGCCCTAAGCACTATGCACACATGATCTCATTACTTAATTTCCCTGAGGTCCAGGAGACAGAAACCATGATTATTACCCCCATCTCACCATGGGGGGTGGTTCTGAGGCTGCAAGGCACTGAATAACTGATGACGAGTTACCCTCTCTGCAGAGGGCTGGATCGGAGACAAATCCATGCTTTATTCTAGCAGATGAGGGGGTAACATTCCCATAGTCTGGAACTCTAGCCTGAGCACAGAATTAGCATCACTGAATAGTAAACAAAGTGACAGACTTTATTTTCTTGGCCTCCAAAATCACTGCACACAGTGGCTACAGCCATGAAATTAAAAGACGCTTGCTCTTTGGAAGCAAAGCTATGACAAACTTAGAGAGAGTATTAAAAAGCAGAGATGACACTTTGCCAACAACGGTCCATCTAGTCAAAACTATGGTTTTTCCGTTAGTAATGTATGGATGTGAGAGTTGGACCATAAAGAAGGCTGAATGCTGAAGTATTGATGATTTTGAACTGTGGTGCTGGAGAAAACTCTTGAGAGTCCCTTGGACAGCAAGGAGATCAAACCAATCCTACCGGCAATCAACCCTGAATATTCATTGGAAGGACTGATGTTGAAGCTGAAGCTCTAGTATTTTGGCCACCTGATGTGAACATGCAACTCATTGGAAAAGACCCTGGTGCTGGGAAAGATTGAGAGCAGGAGGAGAAGGGAGAGACAGAGGATGAGATGGTTAGATGGCATCACCATGTCCATGACTCAATGGACATGAATTTGAGCAAACTCTGGGAGATAGTGAGGGACAGGGAAGGTTGGTGTGCTGCAGTCTACGAGGTCACAAAGAGTTGGACATGACAGAGTGACTCAACAACCATAACTCTCTTGAGACAGGGCTGGTTGTTGGTCCTTTCTCCCAATCTTCCTTCATTGTTCAGCTTTATTGAAGCATAATTGACATATAAAATTGTAAGATATTTAAAGTGTACACCTGGGGTGATTCGATATACATATACACTGTGAAATGATTCCCCCCATCTAGTTAATTAGCATATCATCACCTCACTTATTTAGAGGGTGAAAACATTTACCTTCTACTCTCTCAGTGACTTTCCCTTGTAAAATACAGTGTTGCCAGCTGTAGTCTCAGATCTTACTCATTTTATTGCTGCAAGTGTGTATTTTTTGACAATCTGTTCTCTTCCCTCTACCCACCCAGTCCCCCATGACCACTTTCCTACTCTCTGTTTCCCAAAGTTTAACTTTCATGAAAGGATTCCATGTATAAGTGGTACCATGTAATGTGCCTGGCTGGTTTGTATCACTCAGCACAAGGTCCTCAAGTTCCAACCATGCCGTCACAATGGTTTCCTTCTCTCGAGGCTGAATCATCTCCCTTGTATACGCCACATCAAGTTGGCTTTCTTGATAGCTGGCAGTTCCCCACGAGCTAAGGTCAAGGTTATCTCCTAGCCTCCTTGTCCTGGCACAGAGCTAAGCTCAGGGGAGAAGCCCTCTGTGAATGAATGATTTAGACTGATGGATTAAGCCGGACAGCTCCGTCCGTTCAGGGCCTGGGGGGAGCTGAAGTGGAAGACTCATGCTTGAGCTGTTGCACATGAAGGTCTCCACTCAACTGAACTGGCTGGGGGCTGGGCTCCACTTCTCCTTGCTCAGGAGCCCCAAGCGTCCCTGGGAGGAGCTGGGCAAGTGCCTGACCATCCCTCCAACACTGGGGCTGCCTGACCTGATGGGAAGTGAGGGAGGAGATACTGAGCAAGGATCGCAGAGTTGGGAAGCTGAAAGTACAAGTCCAAGCATAAAGCTGGCCAGGCCACGCCCTTTGGAGATCAGGAGAAGCCATCCCTGACCCCTCCCCCATCCCGTCTTCACACGCCCTTCCCTCAGGCCCACCAAGCACCTTGCATTTCTTTTTATTTAAAAAAATAATAATAAAATTCACCACTTTAATCATTTTTGCACATACAGTCCAATAGTGTTAAGTACTTTCACATTATTGGGCAACCATCAGAGCCCCCTTTTCCATCCTGCAACACTGAAACTTATACCCGCTGAACACTAACTTCCCATCCCCTCTCTTAGCCTCTAGTAGGGCTTACCAGATGCCGCTAGTGGTAAAAACCCTGTCTGCCAGTGCAGGAGGCATAAGAAATGTGGGTTCAATCACTGGGTTGGGAGGATCCCCTGGAGGAGGGCATGGCAACCCACTTCTGTATTCATGCCTGGAGACTCCCATGAACAGGGAAGCCTGGTGTGCTGCAATCCATGGGGTCACAAAAAGTCAGACAGGACTGGAGCGACTGCACAGAGCACAACCTCCAGTACCCACCATTGTACTTTCTGTCTCTATGAATCTGACACCTCAAGGTGCCTCATCTCAGTGGAATCATATATTTGTTCTTTTTACAATTGGCTTCTTTCATGTAGCAAAATGTTGCAGCATGTGGCAGAATTTCCTTCCTCTTTAAGGCTGAATGATACTCCACCCTGTATGTGTTTCACATTTTGTTCATTCGTTCATCTGTCAGTAGACAGCTGGGTTGCTTCCAATTTTCGGCTCTTGTGAATAAAGCTGCTATGAACACAAGTGTTTAGTTACCTCTCTGAGACCATGTTTTCAATTCTTTTGGGTACAGACCCAGAAGTGGAATTGCTGGATCATATCGTAGCTTAATTTTTCAAAGTTTATTTTTTGGCCACACCATGAGGCATGTAGGCTCTTTAGTCCCCCAACCAGGGTTTGAACCTGTACAGTCTTGAATTGGGAGAGCATAGTCTTAACCACGGGACTGCCAGGGAAGTCCCATGGTAGCTTTCTTTTTCTTTTTTTCAGTTTAATTTTGTTCAAATTCCCATGACCCCATGGTTTAATAAAAGTGTTTTCTGGTTGGGCTCAGATGGTAAATAATCTGCCTGCAATGAGGGAGACTTGAGTTTGATCCCTGGGTTGGGAAGATCCCCTGGAGGAGGGCATGGCAACCCACTCCAGTACTTCGCCTAGAGAATCCCCATGGACAGAGGAGCCTGGCGGCCTGTTGCAGTCCATAGGCTGCAAAGAGCAGGGCAGAACTGAGCGACGATGCACACCTGGTCAGCAAATGAGCTGCCGGGCATTTTGGACACATGGCCACTGAATGTAACTTGGCGGGTAGCTTTGTTTCTCAAGTCCTGCTACTCCTGAAGACCCACCTTTTGAGCCCGGGCTTTTCTCTTTGCTTGCTTCCTCCTCATTCCCATTTCTTTGTCTTAATATTAAAGAACTGATTACACACTCAGCTTGGGCTGGCTTGATTTCTCTCCCAAGTAGTTGGGCTAGCTCCTTTTCCCACTGGCCACTGCGAACTCCAAGTCAGTTGCACTCTAATGATAACCTTATTTTTAAGAACTTATTTTTCGAGTAACTCATCCTGCAGGACTGAACCCGCTCATTCCATGCAAGGGCTCTCAACCTGAACCCACCACTTACTCACAGGTTATTTGACTGCTCCCTGCCTCTGTTTCCTCATCTATCAATGAGTGCTCACCTCCGAGGGATGCTGAAAGGACTAAAAACTCCAACTCAGGCAAAAGATGGTCATACAGCTTGACAGTGGAGAAGCCAGCTGCACGTGTGTGGGGTGACTCTGGAGCCCTGCCCGATGCACTGAAGCCTGTAATTGTTCACCCGACGGGGGTGCGGGTGGAGGGAATCTGTGGAGGAGGGGCAGGACCTGACCTTGACCTGACACTGAAGACTTCAGAGCTGGAGTTCCTCCCAAGGGAAGGCTGACAGGGTCCCCACACAGGACACCAAACGACACTAAGTCAGAGTGGGTAAGGGATTCCCTTTTCAATTTTCATCCAGCCCTTCTGATTATAGCCAGCCCACCGAGGGAGTCTCAGATCAATGCAAACATTTCCTTAACAGTAAGGGGAGTGACGCAAGTTAAAAGATGCTTGCTCCTTGGAAGAAAAGCTATGACCAACCTAGGCAGCATATTAAGAAGCAGAGACATTACTTTGCCAACAAAGGTCCATCTAGTCAAAGCTATGGTTTTTCCAGTAGTCATGTATGGATGTGAGAGTTGGACCATAAAGAAAGCTGAGCACTGAAGAATTGCTGCTTTTGAACTGTGGTGTTGGAGAAGACTCTTGAGAGTCCCTTGGACTGCAAGGAGATCCAACCAGTCCATTCTAAAGGAGCTCAGTCCTGGGTGTTCATTGGAAGGAATGATGCTAAAGCTGAAACTCCAGTACTTTGGCCACCTCATGTGAAGAACTGACTCACTGGAAAAGACCCTGATGCTGGGAAAGACTGAAGGCGGGAGGAGAAGGGGATGACAGAGGATGAGATGGTTGGATGGCATCACCGACTCGATGGACATGAGTTTGAGTAAACTCTGGGAGTTGGTGATGGACAGGGAAGCCTGGGGTGCTGCAGTCCATGGGGTCGCAAAGAGTCGGACACGACTGAGCGACTGAACAGAACTGAAGGGGAGTGAGCTTCCTCTCTCAACAAAGAGAGATCTGCCCATAGGGCTGGCATCTCTGGCAGGAAAGAGAAGCAACCACTGGCACTGAAGACCACTGTTGTGATTTGGGGGGCTTCCCAGGTGGCACTAATGGTAAAAAAAAACCCACCTGCCAATGCAGGAGACACAAGAGACCCAGATTCAATCCCTGCATGAGGAAGATCCCCTGAAGGAGGGCATGGCAACCCACTCCAGTATTCTTGCCTGGAGAATCCAATGGACAGAGGAGCCTGGCAGGCTAAGTCCATGGGGTCGCAAAGAGTCGGACACAACTGAAGCAACTGAGCACGCTGTCATTTCACTGATTCCTCTGCATGGCTGCTGTCTCTACAGAAAGCAGAGCAAGATTTCCACTTCTGGCAGCGATGCAAAATGACTTTCAAAATAAAATTGACTTAAGTAAAACTGAAAGCGAGTCTATTGCAGTGAAAAACCTATGTGAGTAATAGGACAGGTGGAAGGTGGATGTGGCAAAATCATAAAAGAAGGGAGTGCGAAGGAAGCTTAGAGAATATCAATTAGACTCCACAAGCTCGCTGCCTGACTCGGAGGTGCTGAGCTTGTTAAACAAATGAGGGTGAAGGCCAGGTACAGACTAATGTCCAAGCAGCTTCATATTTCATGGAAGGACTTGTAGGTCCAGAGCATATTTACTTTCCAGGCTTCAGGGGCCCAGGAGGATTTTGTTGGGAGTTTTCTGGTGTAGCCTCTGGGAGACCACACAGAGAGACAGAGACACAGGGGTCTATTGAGAAACACTGGATTTGCACTCCAATTTGTTGAGTATTTAACATTTATAAAGTTTTTTTTTGCACAGACTTTTTACCTCTCACAGCAATGCTGTATATGGAAATTATCCTCATTTATAGATAATTGGCCCAGGCTCAGAGAGGGTAGGGAACTGGTCACAGAGCCAGAAGGTAGACCAGAGATTAAGAAAGAGAAACAAACTGACCTGACTTCAGACACCATGCACCATGAGTGCTCTTAGCAAGATCTGGGCATCTCCGTTTCCACCCAGGCTCCCAATGCCAAGTTCATCTGGGCCCAAAGCATCATATTTCCAGTCGCTTCAGTTGTGTCCAACTCTTCGTGACCTATAGATTGTAGCCCACCAGGCTCTTCTGTCCATGGAATTCTCCAGGCGGGAAGACTGGAGTGGGTTGCTATTTCCTTCTCTAGCGGATCTTCATGACCCAGGGATTGAACCCTGGTCTCTTACGTCTCCTGCATTAGCAGGTGGGGGCTTTACCATTAGCACCACCTGCCCAAATGAGTGAGTGGCTTCTAAATCACTGTCTAATTTAGACTGGGGCTCTGCAGCTTAGGCATGGTTGCTATTTAGTGCCAGATAATTCTTTGCTGTGGGAGATGAGTGCCATGCTATGCACTGTAAGATGTCTAAGTCACATCCCTGGCATTTACCCACTAGATACCAGCAGTATCCTCCCGTTTGTGCAAAAGCAAAAAAGTCTCCATTCATTGACTACAGTCCCCAGGGAGGAGGGGCAAACTCACTCTTGGTTAAACGTACTACTCTAGAACAGAAGTTCTCAGAACGCGGTCTCTGACCAGCAGCATCAGCAGCATCTGGGATCTTGTTAGAAATGCAGAATCTCAGGCCCACCCTACTCCCTGTGAATCAGGAACTCTCGGGGTGGGGACCAGCAACCTGTTTTAACAAGCCCCCCAGGCTATACTGATGCAAGCTGATGTTTGAAACCACCGGCCCAGGCTAGTGATGTTCACCTCTGGTTGCATGTTAGAATCACCTGAACATCCTTACGAAACAAAACAGAAAACAAAACCCGTGCCTTGGCCCCACCCTAAGAAATAATCATTTAATTACTTCGGTGGGTACCAGTATTGGCAGGGTTTTGGAGCTCCCCAGATGATCCCACATGCTGTTAGGGTTGGGGGTCACATTTTGTACCTTCTTTTCCTTTCACACTCCTTATTTATTTATATTTGGCTGTGCTGGGTCTTTGTGTGGGCTTTTCTCTAGTTGCAGCAAGTGGGGGCTACTCTCTAGTTGCAGTGCGCAGGCTGCTCACTGTGTTGGCTTCTCCTGTTCTGGAGCTCGGGTCCTAAGGTGCATGGGCTCAGGAGCTGTGGTGCCCAGCGGTAGAGGACAGGCTCAATAGTTGTGGCTCATGGGCTTAGATGCTCCGACGCATGTGGGAATCTTCCCAGGCCAGGAATGAAACCCCTGTCTCCTGCAGTGGCAGGTGGATTCTTTACCACTGAGTTACCAGGGAAGCCCTCAACCTCCTTTTACAAATTACATCTCTTGGATTTCCCTGATGATCCAGTGGCTAAGACTCTGAGTTCCCAATAAAGGGGGTCTGGGATCAATCCCTGGTGGGGAAGCTAGATCCTACACGCTGCTACTAAGAGTTCACATGCCACAGCTAAGACCTGGCACAGCCAAATACAGAAATAAATATTAAAACCTGCATCTCTCAAGGTGGAAAGAGTTTTTACCCACATACATCTCTGGGTGCCACCTCACATGCTCACGGCCTCCTGCTCTGCTGGAGACCCAAGGCTGGCTCACTTGTTATTTCTCTCCTGCTCTGAGAAATGTTTCCCTCCACCCCTGATCAAGCATTCAGGAAATTTTCCTGCTCACTGATTTTTTTTTTTTTTTTCTCCTCTCATTCAAGTCTGGAGTTATTAAACCACAGCCCATGGCTGAACCGTCTTATTGATTTTATTGTCGCAAGCCCTGGGATATTCTAATGATGGACTGCTCAATAAATGGAAACTGGTGGGATGGATATTGATGGTGGATGATGCATTCAGCTGCAATTCACTGGGCCTCAGTCGCTCTGCCTGTTCCCCAGCACCTGTGAAAGCGCTCTGCTGAGCCCCGCAAGCTCCTGTCCATTCTGCTCATGTTACTTTCCCCATACAACAAAGACGAGGGGGCTATTATGATAAACAGCCTGTGTGCCAAGCCCAGGTGTGGTGTTTTTAAACAGACAATATCTCATTTACTTCTCACAGCAGACTTATGAAGGCAGTTACTCCCATTTTACAGATAAGAAAGTTAAGGCTCAGAGTGGTTACCTGAGCTGGGGCCAGCTAATACACTGTGGAACTGGGATTCAAATCTCCATTTGTCGGCCACTAAAATGAGATCTTTCAACTCCTGTGATGGTGTGAATGTTAGTGTGTCCCCCAGAATCATATGCTGAAAACCTAATCCCCAAGGTGATGGTAATTAGAAGGTGGGACCTTTGAAAGGTGATCAGGTCCTGAGGGCGCAGCTCTTATGGATGAGGTTTAGTGACCTTATAACAGAGACCCCAGAGAGCTCCTGTATGTGTCTGCCAAGTGAGGACACAGGGAGAAGACAGCTGTCTATGAACCAGAAATAGTCCTCACCAGACACCAGATCTGCTGGCACTTGGACTTCCCAGCCTCCAGAAGCATAAGAAACAAACTTCTGTTGATCATGAGCCATTCAGTCTGCAGTACATTGTTACAGAAGCCCCTAAGGGACGAAGGTTATTTCCAGGTGGCGCAGTGGTAAAGAATCCGCCTGTCAATGCAGGAGACGCAAGAGATGCGTGTTCGATCTCCGGTCTGGGAAGATGCCCAGGAGGAGGAAACGGCAACCTACTCCAGTATTCTAACCTGGAATATGCCACAGATGGGGTTGCAAAGAGTCGGACATGACTTAACGACTAAGGGACTTCGTGCACAAGGTACAAAGACAGGTCCTAAACTAAACTATGCAAGGAAACAACAGCCTCTGCTGCAAACAACATTTCAGATGGTTTTGATACAGATTAATTTCTCATACGTCCCCCTGCCTCCTGCACCTTCTCAGTGTTTCTCTACTGAGACCAATGGCGTTTGGGGAGAGACAATTCTTTGTTGGGTTGGGCTTGTCCCATGTATTACAGGACACTTAATATCCCATCTCCAAACAGCCTCTTCCCCTTTATACCTCCCAAAGCCCCCCAGGGGTCAATATGGTTGTTGCTTGAGAACTGCTCATCTTATGGGAGGTAGAAGGTTCCCTGCCAAGATGGCCTACTGCATTATCAGCAACATGGGCAGTCTCTCTGGAAAGGCAGTGTGGCAGGTGAAAAGAATTTTGGCTTTGCAATCAGAAAGATCTGGATTCAAACCACAGCTCTTTACTCACTGGCTCTGTGAGGTTGGGCAAGTTATATCACCTCTAAGATCCCAGGCCATCCTCAGTACAAAAAGGGTAAATACCAACTCCTGCCTCATAGCAGGGACCCACAGAGTCATGAACTCAGAAAACTGTCTCCTATAGAGTGGTGGTTCTTAAGCTGGGCAATTTTGTCCATGCCACCACCCATCTCCTGGGTACTCTTTTCAAATTCCAGATTCACAGAATGTATGGGCAGTGTTCTATCCCACTAAGTCTGGGGTGGTTATTCACTCAGAAAAAGTAAGTGGAACAGGCACCAATGACATGCCAGGCAGCCAGCATTCTAGGAGGGGAACAGAGCAAAGCACATGCCACAGAGAGCCTGGCCTTCCGAGGAGCAGCCCTTTCTGAAGGGAAGACAGAATAAATACATCAACATTTCCCAGATAATTTCCAAGGCATGAAGAAAATTAAGCAGCAGCTGTCATGACTATTACTTTGAATAGTGACATGCAAGTGACCGCATTCTATTTCCCTTCTTCCTGTTCCAGCTCATGTTCAGCTGCACTCACCCAGGTTCCCTTTCGGGGAAGTTGCGATGCAGTTGAACATTATCAGACCAGCTTCTGTTCCTAATTGTTCTGAGCCTTTTTCAAAGAAACGACTTGCTATGAACTGAATTGTGTCTTGCACCAAAATTCCTGTGTTGAAGGCTCAGCCTCGTGATTGTGTTGGAGATGGGCCTTTTGGGAGGTAATGAAAGTTAAATGAGGTCAGGAGGGGAGAGCCCTGATCTGATGGGATTAGTACCCTTAGAAGAAGAGACACCAGAGAGCTTGCTGTCTCTGTGCTACTCCAGGGCACAGGGAGAAGACAGCCTGCCAGCCAGGAAGACAGCTCTCACCAGAACCCAAGCAGTTGGCACCCTGACCTTGGACATCTAGGCTCTAAAATTGTGAAAAGTAGGATTCTGTTGCTGTAGGCATCCAGTCTGTGGTATTTGGTTATGGCAGCCCAGCCCATGCAGACTAATATGTTACTTTAAGGAGGTCAAGGGATGCATTCCTTGGACTAAGATCTACAGGTTGAATAAGAAGTTATTAGGTAAAAGAGGGGAGGGGAGATTGTCCCCAGGCGTAGGGAACAGCACATGCAAAGGCCCTGGGATGAGAGAGCGTGGTGAACGAGCGACACGCAGGAGGGCCGGTGTGGCTGGTGCACAGAGGCCGCAAAGAGCACAGGGTAAGGTGGGGCTGGGAAGACAGCAGGGGCCCCATGCAGGGCTCCATTGTAAGGGCTGCAGTGGAGGACAGTGAGAAAGCATCACAACCGGCTTGCTATGCTCACCTACGGAGTGCATGGTAGGTGGAAGCGCAGGGGGGCTTCAGAGTGCAGCGTGGAGCCCCGGGCCCTCCCGCAGGCTTGGGCTGTTGAGACGACCTGCTCCCTCCACGCTCCCTGCCTTTGGAGCCTGAGCTGCCTTTTGCAGGTTCTCCCGAGAGCCTTCCTGTCGCCCGACACTTTCATCTCTGTCCTCCTTTCTCCTCTCCTGAAGGTACTCGCAGGCTCCATAAATCCTGCCCCGGAAAAGCACAGGGACTCATCTGTTTTTATTACAAATGGAGCTGCTGGAGGAGGGAACAACTCTTATTTACTTCTCAGGAAAGGGTTTGAGAATATAACAGGTTTATTTTCTCCAACTCTCCAAAGACCAGAAGAGTAACACTCCAAAGTAACAGTACATTAATTAACGCCAAATTGGTTGGAATTTTCCTAATAAAAACCCTTATAGTAATCACATTAAGGGCCATTAACGCTGCCTCCTGATCATAAAGCATAAATATGTTCTGCAGGTGCCTTCTGTTTAAAAAGGGACATTTCCTCCAATTGTTACCCATCTGTCACGTTAATGCTGTCATGTCACGGAGAGCAGACGGGAGTAATTACCTGGTTCACGTTTGTGCACCGTTTACTCCTTGCTGGTCTTTGGGTCAAGGCTTGTCCCTGAATTATCTCATTTAGTCATTGAGGCAAACTTTGAGGTGAATGCCACTCTCATCCCCACTTCCCAGATGACGAAACTGAGCCACAGAGGGGACGTGAAAAAGTGAAAGTTAGTTGCACAGTTGCGCAACTTTGTGACCCTGTGGACTGCAGCCTGCCAAGCTCCTCTGTCCATGGAATTCTTCAGGCAAGAGTACTGGAGTGGGTTGCCATCTACTTTTCCAGGGGATCTTCTTGACCCAAGGATTGAACCTGAGTCTCCTGTATTGAAGGCAGATTCTTTACCAACTGAGCCATCAGGGAAGCCTAGAGGGGATATGCCCAGGGTCAAACAGCTAGGAAATAATGGAGCCGATTCCAGAATCCTCTGCCATCCTGCTTCCTGAGAAATAAGCACCAGGGGTATCCTCTTAGCCACCCCCAGGGCTAATGGGCTTTCTAGTCAATCTCAGTAGCAGCAAACTCACAGTCAGGCCAATACAACATTAGGTGTTGCTCCTACAGGGCAGGGATTATGTAATTTTCTGCCTCCCTGGGACCCAGTCAAATGTCCAGTGACAATTCTAGGAGCAGCTGGGACACCTGAATGCATTCCTGGGGAAGGAAGAAATAGATACCAAAACACACATGCAAGAGAGTGCGTGGTGGTGGGGAACAGAGCATCCCAGGTGAACTTGGGACCATGACAGATTTATCTTCCTGCACCTCTGAGACCCAGGCATAGGGACAGATGCTCAGGCCAGAGAGCATGGCACTTGGGAGCTGCAGATCCAGGATTAAACCAACAAGGAGTCTGTCTGCACTCCTTCATCAGTTCTGGATGGTTTCTTTGGTTTCTCTATGCAGAAAATATGTATTCATTGTAGGAAATTCAAGCATACAGAACATATAAAGAAAGGGGGGAAAAAGAAAAAAACTCGAATAGTAGAGAATCTGGATATCAGTATTGGTAACATTTCAGTGAACATTTTTCAAATATTTTTATGCATACACATTATATATCATCACGTACATTCTGCTGTGTCATATGCATTCTCTTTTCAGCAATATGCCCTTGGCATATTCAATAGAGAAGCCCAGATCTGAAACATGAGGAAGAGGGAGCTGGGAAAGGAGGTGTCATTTCAGGCAAAAGAAAGGCCTTGTGTCAAGGTCTCAAAGAGGTAGAAATTGTAATTTGAAGAATTTTTTAAAAGGACGGGGGCTTTGTTTGCTTTTTTGTCTTTACAATCTTTTTCTGTGTCTTTGAAATTTCTGTAGTGTAATGACAAAGGAAATCAACCCTAAATACTCATTGGAAGGACTGATGCTGAAGCTGAAGCTCCAGTAATTTGGCTACATGATGCAAAGAACTGACTCATTGGTAAAGACCCTGATGCTGGGAAAGATTGAGGGCAAGAAGAGAAGGGGGTAGCAGAGGATGAGATGGTTGGATGGCATCACCGACTCAATGGGTTTGAGAAAACTTGGGGAGGTGGTGAAGGACAGGGAAGCCTGGCATGCTGTAATTCATGGGTTCTCAATGATTTGGACACAACTTAGGGACTGAACAACAATAACAAAAACACTGTGAAAACATAATTAAAGGCCAATCAGTTCTTTCTTGAATGCTTCCAAAGATGGGAACATCATTGCCTTACACAGCAGCCAGCCGCACTTGTGGACAGTGCTCATAAGCTGTTATTTTCTTTTTTCCAGAATACACATGCCAGAAGGTTTGAGCCATTGGTCCTGATTTTACCTTCAAAGATAGCACGGCGGCTCCTGCTGTAGACCAGCCTCTCTAGCACTTGAAAATTATTATGCAGTTCCCCCGCCCCCCTCCCCCGCCCTTCACCTCCAGGCCAAGTGTGCACCCGAGCTGACTTCCGTTTGCGCCAGGTGCGCACTCCTACGTGCTTGTCCCCTTTGTCATGATCCTTTCCGAGAGTGAATAGATGCCATCAGCCTATGGCTGACATCTCAGCATGAGCACAGCCTAAGATTCACTGTAAAAAAAAAAATCTTTTCAAAGTCCCCTAAGCTTGTGACAACAATTCATTCATTCACCTGATACATGATTATAAATGCCTGTGAGAGCTAAGGCCTGGGGTGGGGGGCAGCGCACAGCAGGGCGGGTACAGACACAACTTGTTTTACCCCTCTTTGCTTTACCATGCTTTGCAGACCTTGTGTTCTTACAAACTGAAGGCTGCTGGTAACCCTGCCTTAGGCAAGTCTGTTGGTGCCATTTCCCCAACAGCATTTGTTCACTTTATGTCTCTGTGTCATATATTAGTAATTCCCTCAATATTTCAAACTGTTTCATTATTATTATACTTTTTATGGAGATGTGTTATCAGTGATCCTTGATATCACTGCTATGACTCACTAAAGGCTGAGATGCTGGTTAGCAATTTTTTAGCAGTAAAGAATTTTTAAATTAAGGCATGTGCATTGTTTTTTTCAGACATAACGCTATTGCACACTTAATAGACAACAGTATAGTGTAAACATAAATTTAACATGCATTGGGAAGCCAAAAAAATTTGTGTGACTTGCTTTATTGCAGTGGTCTGGAATCAAACCTAGAATACCTCCAAGGTATGACTGCAGATCACTTATTTGAGAAATAATCATCAGATACTTGGGGCTTCTTTGGTGGCTCAGTCGGTAAAGAATCCGCTCGCAATGCAGGAGAGGCAGGACCCTCAGATTCTATCCCTGGGTCGGGAAGATCCCCTGGAGGAGGGCATGACCTCCCAGTCCAGTATTCTTGCCTGGAGAATCCCATGGGCAGAGCAGCCTGGCAAGGGCTACAGTCCATAGGGTCGCAGAGAGTCAGATATGACTCAAACATCTGAGCACACACACGTGCATCAGATACTTGCTACAGGTGACACGCTGAGGGGTCTGGCATAGAGCAGATGGGCACAGTCCCATTCCTAGGGAGTCTCTAGATGAATGTGGAATGAACAAACACTACATCTTGTTTTTTACCATTAGAGGATCATGGTGGGATAACCATTGCCTGCCACCATTGTATTTGTATTAATCAAGTCCCTTAACATTTTGGTTTGGGACTTCTTATCTCAGTTGACTTTCCATCCTTCCTTGATGAGCTTTAGTTCAGTTCAGTCGTGTAAGACTCTTTGCGACCCCATGGACTGCAGCACCCCAGGCTTCCCTGTCCATTACCAACTCCCGGAGCTTACTCAAACTCATGTCCACTGAGTCGGTGATGCCATCCAACCATCTCATCCTCTGTCATCCCCTTCTCCTGCCTGCAATCTTTCCCAGAATCAGGGTCTTTTCCAGTGAGTCAGTTCTTCGCATCAGGTGGCCAAAGTATTGGAGCTTCAGCTTTAGCATCAGTCCTTCCAATGAATATTCAGGTCTGATTTCTTTTAGGATTGACTGGTTTGATCTCCTTGCAGTCCAAGGGACTTTTAAGAGTCTTCTCCAACACCACAGTTCAAAAGCATCAATTCTTCGGTGCTCAGTTTTCTTTATGGTCCAACTCTCACATCCATACATGACTACAGGAAAAATCATAGATTTGACTATATACAGCTTTGTTGGCAAAGTAAAGTCTCTGCTTTTTAATATGCTGTTTAAGTTTGTCATAGCTTTTCTTACAAGGAGCAAGTATCTTTTAATTTCATGGCTGCAGTCACCATCTGCACTGATTTTGGAGCCCAAGAAGATAAAGTCTCTCACTGTTTCCATTGTTTCCCCATCTATTTGCCACGAAGTGATGCCATAATCTTAGTTTTTTGAATGTTGAGTTTTAAGCCAGCTTTTTCACTGTCCTCTGAAGAGCTTTTTAGTTCCTCTTCACTTTTTGCCATAAGGGTGGTGTCATCTGCATGCTGCTGCTAAGTCACCTCAGTCATGTCCGACTCTGTGTGACCCCCTAGATGGCAGCCCACCAGGCTCCCCCATCCCTGGAATTCTCCAGGCAAGAACATTGCATATCTGAGGTTATTGATATTTCTCCCGGCAATCTTGATTCCAACTTGTGCTTCATCCAGCCTGGCATTTCACATGATGTACTCTGCATATAAGTTAAATAATCAGGGTGACAATATATAGCCTTCACGTATTCCTTTCCCAATTTGGAAGCAGTCCATTGTTCCATGTCTGGTTCTAACTGTTGCTTCTTTACCTGCATACAGGATTCACAGGAAGCAGGAAAGGATGTCTGGTATTCCTCTCTCTTTAGGAGTTTTCCACTGTTTGTTGTGATCCACACAGTCAAGGGCTTTAGCGTAGTCAACGAAGTGAAGTAGATGTTTTTCTGGAATTCTCTTGCTTTTTCTATGATCCAACAGATGTTGGCAGTTTGATCTCTGGTTTGTTTCCCTTTTCTAAATCCAGCTTGAATTTCTGGAAGTTCTTGGTTCATGTACTGTTGAAGCTTGGCTTGGAGAATTTTGAGCATTACTTTGCTAGAGTGTAGGATGAGTGCAATTGCGCAGTAGATTGAACATTCTTTGGCATTGCATTTCTTTGGAATTGGAATGAAAACTGACCTTTTCCAGTCCTGTGCCCACTGCTGCATTTTCCAAATTTGCTGGCATATTGAGTGCAGCACTTTCACAGCATCATCTTTTAGGATTTGAAATAGCTTGGCTGAAATTCCATCACCTCCACTAGCTTTTTTTATAGTGATGCTTCCTAAGGCCCACTTGACTTTGCACTCCAGGATGTCTGGCTAGCTTAGAAGACCCAAAAGATCCTGATTTCTCAACCTCGGTTTGGAAGCTTTGTTTAAGCCACGGGGTTTCTGAGGATATCTTTTTGTAAATAAGAACCCTTATAAATGAACTGGTAGACTAAGGTCATCTTATGTGTAGACTTGCATTAGACCAGAGAGCTCCAGGGGAAAGCATGGTTGTAGTTCTTGAGACAGGCTGGGGTTAAGATAAGCCTTTGAGGGGGCAGGACCCACACTACAGCAATTTTGGAAGGCCATTGACAGTGACAACAATTTAAATTAAATTAAATGCAGTCAGCTCCAAAAGGAAACACGTGTAATGTTAATTTCATGGGTGTACCAATGTGTAAACCTAACAGATGATGCTTAAATGAGAATGGCAGAGAAATGACAGTTGGTTAAATAATGCATCAGTGGGCAGAATTTGTTGAAACTGTCATTAAAAAAAATATATGAGCAAAACTGAAAGTTGAGCAAGCTGTTACCCAAGCCAGGGCACCTAAGCTTTCTTAGTACAATGTGCTCAAGAGAAGCAGAGGCAGCTCACACTGGACAAATTAAGGGTATTCCAGCCAATGTCCCTGTTAACTCTTCATTTTTTAAAAATTGAAGTAGTTGATTTGTTATGTTGTATTAGTTTCAGATGTAGAGCAAATTGAATTAATTATATATAATATATGTATGTGTGTGTATATATATATATATATATTATTTTTCAGATTTTTTTCCCCATATAGGTTATTACAAAATACTGAGCATAGTTTCCTATGCTTATATACAGTGGGTCCTTGTTCTTTATTTTGCTTTACTAAATTTTTTTGTTGAAGTATACTTGGTTTATAGCATTGTGTTAATATCTGCTGTACAGCAAAGTGAATCAGTTAGACACAATTCGTTTTCATATTCTTTTCGATTACGGTTTATACCAGGATACTAATTATAATTCCCTGTGCTATATTGTAGGACCTTGTTGTTTATCCATTCTAGACATACTAGTTTGCATCTGCTAATCCCAAACTTCCAGTCCACCCCTCTTCACCCCCTCCCTGTTTGCAACCACCCGTCTGTTCTCTACGTCTGTGATTCTGTTTGTTTTAAAGACAGGTTCATTCCTGCCATAGTTTAGATTTCACATGTAAAAATGATTTTGTTGTTGTTCAGTCACTAAGTCATGTCTGATTCTTTGCAACCCCATGGACTGAAGCATGCCAGGCTTCCCTGTCCTTCACTGTCTCCTGGAGTTTGCTCAAATTCATGTCCATCGAGTTGGTAATGCCATCCAACCATCTCATCCTCTGCTGCCCCCTTCTCTTTTTGCCTTTCATCTTTCCCAGCATCAGGGTCTTTTCTAATGAGTCAGTTCTTTGCATCAGGTGGCCAAAGTATTGGAGTTTCAGCTCCAGCAACAGTCCTTCCAGTGAATGGTCAGGGTTGATTTTCTTTAGGGTTTGATCTGCTTTCAGTTCAAGGGATTCTCAAGAGTTTTCTCCAGCACTGTATGGTATTTGTCTTTTTCTGACTTACTTCACTTCATATGATAATTTCTAGTTGCACCTGTTGACTTTTGATGCCCTCCTGTTTGCTTCTGGGCAGACACAATCTTCTGCTTCTCTTTTTGGCTATGACTGGAATCTCACCCAGGGCAGAAAATATGCCTTTGCTTGTTGACTGCCTTTCCTTTCTTTAAAGTCGAAGATGACACAAGATTTAAGGCATGTGAAAAGGTGGGCTTTCCTTTATATCTCTGTCTCCTGGCACATAGTAGGCAATCAGGCAATAAACGTGGGCTACATGAATCATACAAACATTCCTCTGCCTGACTCCCACCACGACAGCTTTGCACTGGGTGTCATCATTGATCCATTGGCAATAATCACCTCCAATCCCACTATTCTTCTGACGTATACTGGTTTGGGGGACATTGTTCTCATCCACTTGCCATCACTCCTTTTTGATATTCACAGAGACTCTTTCTTTGGTTGGAGAAGGAAATGGCAACTCATTCTTGTATTCTTGCCTGGAGAATTCTATGGACACAGGAGCTTCATGGGGTCCCAAGGAGTTGGACATGACTGAAGGACTAACAATACTTCCTTTGGTTAATAAATCTATGGGGAACTGATCAACTGGAAAGACACAGGACCCTGCCAAAGAGGCTGACCCAAGAAACAGCTCACATTTTATTGAGCACTCACGAGATGCCAGGCAGAGTGTCAAGTGTGTTTCTGATTCTCTGTTCTGTTGAACTTTTCTCCAATTGAATCCTCACGAAACACTGTGAAGCAGATACCGTCATTATCCTAACTTTACAGAGGAGGGAAACACCGAGACTGAGAGAGGCCAGGGTCACAGGGCTCATGGCAGAGCTGGGACCTGAACCAAGGCTAATCTGATTTTAGAGCTCCTGCCTTGCTTTTGCTTTAAATGTGTTGCGAACCCATTTCAGGTGGCAGGGGAGGGAAAGAAGGGGACAGGTCGTCACTCGGAAGCCTCTGAGCACTGGGAACCTGTGTTAGGCAGGGCTACACAAGGCTCTGCTGCAGTAACCTGTCTGCCCTCACATCTCAGCCGCTGGACACAACCAACGTTTATTTCTCACTCACGTGCGGCTCTGGCAGTTCCCCCAATGTCCGTCGTCCAAGAGGTGACTTGAGGACCCACTCTGTTTCCACTTCAACTCCACCATCTCACTCCAGAGTCCTCTTGTTGCATACAGAGGGGTCAAGGGTCAGGGTGGGGTTCACATCCACTCTTAACTGCCGTGGCCAGGAAGTGAGCCATCACTTCCACTCACGTCCCTATTAGGGAGACCCAGCCCTGGGACCCCAGCCAGAAGCATGGGAGTGGGCAGCAGAGAGGAGAACATGGGTCCCTGGGGGAACATTCACAGTTTATGGCACAGGCACATGGTGAGTCGTGCTCTAAGCCAACCAGGGGCAATTCTGCACTCCCCCATCCCTGGCAACAATTAGCAGTTTTTCAGAAGACATTTTTAGTTATCACTCTTGGGGGAGAGGGTGCTGCTTGGATCAAGAGGGTAGAGGCCAGGGATGCTGCTAAACATCCTACCATGAACAAGGGGTTCATTGGATTCAAAGTATCAAGTGCTGAGCTTGAGAAACTGCATGAAACCACTGATCTGCAAAAGATCCACTGGGCCACTTATTAAAAATGCAGATTCCTGGGTTCCTCCCTGGAGCTCACTTTCCGGGCAGTTTTCACAGGGCCCTCTGGTGATTGCGATGACCTGTACGTGTGGACCCCAGGCAGGGGAAACTTGCTGGAAAAACGAGACAACATCACCAAGATTGAGGCGAGGAGGCGCTGATTGAACAATGCTGAGACACTCCCTCCCTGAGCGTGTCAGGGTCAGTGTGAGACAGCCGTGGTGCCAGGGGAAAAAAGCTGACATTTGTTAAGTGCCTCTCGCCATCTCTCTCTCTCGCAAGCCTTGAATTTCAGGGAACATATTCTAAGACTAACCTGTCAGCAGATGACAACTAAATTACTAACCTTGCCTTCCCCCATGCCCCGTATCCCTGTCAGACGCGCAGCCACATTAACGCGAAAATGTTTCCTGGAGATGCGTCTCCAGCATCAGGGAAGGTGACCCCTGTGCCGGAAAAGGGCCACGTGGTCAGAGACCTCAGAGGGGCCAGGGGACCTGGCCTTGGCTAGAAATAACCCAAAGCTGAGGGAAGCAAGACCAGAGCAGTGGAGTAAGCAGAGGGGTGGAGGCTCTTCAGCAAACCTGTGTCTGCCTTTTCCTTACCCCTCATTAGTCCTGACTTCCTGCCATCCTCTGCAGTTACATCTGCCCAAATGGCTGCACTCTAGCTGATAAAATGCCAGTGCAAGTGACAAGCACACGTTTCTGGCTTGACCCACAAGAATGTCCCCGCACCCTCCTCCACACTTTCCCCTCTGCACTTCTGGACAGAGAAGAGTGCGGTGATCTGGACATGAAGGCTGGTGGAGCCACAGGACTGAAGGGGCCTGGGTCTCTGGATCACCACTTGGAGGGGAGCCGATTCAGGAACATCCATTTTGTAGGGCACAGGGTGGAGAGCTGAGCCTCCTTCATGTTTGAGGCATCGCATGTTACAGGGCGGGCTTCCCTGGTGGCTCAGTCAGTAAAGAATTCGCCAGCAATGAGGGAGACCGCCTGCAATGCAGGAGACGCAGGTTCGATCCCTAGGTCAGGACGATCCCCTGGAGAAGGAAACAGCAATCCACTCCAGTATCCTTGCCTGAGAAATCCCATGGACAGAGGAGCCTGCAGTCCCTGGGGCCGCAAGAGTCTGAAACAACTTAGTGACTCAACCACCACCGCCACGTTACTGGGTGTGTCTCCTACAGCAGCAAATGTTGCCCTAAGAAATATACCAATTGCACACTGGGCTCTGAAAGTAGAAAAGTCTAGAGCCAGAACCTACTAGCAGTGTGATTTGGAGAAGCTACAAGAACCTCTCTGAGCCTAATTTCCTCAGATGTCATGGAAATAGTATACTTGGGAGGATTAACCTATGTGTTTTAATTAAAGGGTGTGACACAGAGTAACCATCTGGTAACTGGAAGCTCTTACATACATACACTCTCAGTGTCAGTCTGTGGGTAACCTGTCAGGGGCATGAGGGGAGGGCAGGAGCTAGGCACAGGTGTAGGCATTTAGTTAGCCTAAACTTTCTGTACATTGCTTGAATGAACAAATACCTTTAGCAACATCACCTTCTATGTGATGATCAAGTGTGTTCATGCTTCATCTTGCTTCCAGGACAAGATCCACTGTGACTCAGCTAGTTTTCTTTCTCTCCCTCTCTCTTTTTAAAAAATATATATTTAATTTGTTTCAATATTGCTCCTGTTTTGTATTTTGGTTCTTTGGCCCATAGTCATGAGGGATCTTAGCTCTCCAATCAGGGAGTGGAAGTCTTAGAAGTCCACATTCCCTGCATTAGAAGATGAAGTCTTAACCACTAGACCACTAGGGAAGTCCCTCAGCTACTTTCCTTTCCCAGTCTGAGCGGGGTGCCCTATTCATGTCTGCTTGTGACCTGAGACAGGTAAGTTACTACAATTTAGAAAACATGGACCTTTATTACTGATGCCTAGACAACTTATTCAATATTGTGTCCCAAGGACTTAGCCCACGGCCTGGCATATAGTACCCTGATTCAGTATTTATAGAATAAATTTGTATACCTTTTTGACACAAGCAGACTTCATTTCTTATTCTACATCCCTCAAAAACCATGGTGTCAGCTCCTGGAATTAGACTGACAAAAGAGAAACTATGCATATTTGTTTACTGAAGAGAGGAAAAGACAAGGATGTTGGAGAAATGGGGAAGCAACAGGTACATGTCTTTATATCAGCTTAAAAAAAAATAGAACATGCACTTTAATACTTTCAAGTCAGGCAGGCCTCTCTCTGTAAGCAAACAGCTCGATCTCTTGAAGTCACCTCTGCTTCCGAATCTGTAAAGTAGGTTGTGTGGCAGAGACAGCTAAACACTCAGCAAAATCCATCCTCCCCTCTCTTCTACAGACGGGAACGTGGCTGCCTGACCATGACCTCTGAGTCCCCCATGCAGCCAGGTGGATGAAGCTCCCCCTATGGTTTAGACAGAAGGCAATGGCACCCCACTCCAGTACTCTTGCCTGGAAAATCCCATGGACGGAGGAGCCTGGTAGGCTGCAGTCCATGGGGTCACTAAGAGTTGGACACGACTGAGTGACTTCGCTTTCACTTTTCACTTTCATGCATTGGAGGAGGAAATGGCAACCCACTCCAGTGTTCTTGCCTGGAGAATCCCAGGGACGGGAAGCCTGGTGGGCTGCCGTCTATGGGGTAACACAGAGTCGGACACGACTGAAGCGACTTAGCAGCAGCAGCAGCAGTAAACTTCTTTTGTAGGGGGCCAGAGAGGGCTTCCCTGATGGCTCAGATGGTAAAGAATCTGCCTGTAATGTGGGAGACCTGGGTTTGATCCCTGGGTTGGGAAGATCCCTTGGAGAGGGGCATGACAACTCACTCCAGTATTCCTGCCTGGAGAATCCCATGGACAGAGGAGCCTGAAGGGCTACAGCCCATGGGGTTGCAAAGAGTTGGACACAACTGAGCGACTAACACTTGGAATTTCAGAGAGTAAACATGTTGGGCTTTGTGGGTTATATGGGCTCTACCGCAATTGCTCAACTCTGTCCTGGTATGAGAAAGCAGCCTCAGACAATGCCTAACAGAATACATGTGGCTGCATCCCAGAAAAACCTGACTTAACAGGAGTGGGCTGTGTGCTATATCTGACCAAGCCTGGGTTTCGGAGAAGCTCAACCACCCAAATATAGTCACCTGCCTTCCAGAAAGAGCCATCTGATCAGTCTGCCCTGCCTGACCTCACAAGCCACCAATTCTTATAAAACATAAACACACGCATACAGATACACATGTATTTTCCAGTTTATAGCTGGTCTGTGTCCCAGAAATTCTCACCATTTCCTTTCACATCAACTCTCATCTCACCTTTGACCACACCTCCATGGGTCATGTCACTGCCCCGTTCCTTCACCTTTTGCAGATTGGGTTCCATCATCTTCACAGCCCAGCAAAAATGAAAAATGTGGGTCCTCGTTCAAAAATGATAAAAAGTTTCAAGAGAGTGAAAGCAGAGCTTTAAGTCAAATGTGCTCAACTGCCCAGCTGGCACGTCTTTCCACGAAACCAGCCCAGCTCATCTGTATCATGATCACCCAGCCCTGAAAGTTTTCTTTCTTGACAAGTAAAGAAAGCTTCTACCTGCCTGCTGCCTGAAGGGTCTTGGTAATGGTTTTACACATCACAGGAAGAAGAGGGGAAAAAAAAAAAAAACCCAATTTTCTTTTAGTATATTACTTGTCAGACAGAGAAATGGGATATAATTATGGTGTGACATTTCCAACAGCAAATATGTTCCAGTGTAAGCAATTAACACCGGTTCTTTTGGCAGGCTTAAAAAGATTACTCAGAGACTGTGGTAAGTTACAATGCCCCATGAATAATAAATAATGTAGCATTCGCAGCTAAGTTGCATACTGGGACCAAAGTTCAAATTTCTTGATGAAAATGGATTGGGTTCCGTTAACCCTCTGCTGACTTCACAGGGCATAAGCAGATGTGGATCGTGGGTTCTCTGGATTTATCTAAATTACTTATTTACCTTGCTCTTAAGAGCATCTGCTCCCTCCCCACCAAATCTGCAAGTATTTATTTCAGCTGCTGGAAATCTGCATAAGGCGGTGGGTTTGGAGGTGACCCAACGGAGACGGTTTATGCTGAGACTTCTCATCCTTGGGGGTTTCCACAGTTTAAGGTCTCTTCTGAAGTCCCAAGATTTAGAACACACACCTGGATGTGTGCCCCACCCAATCTTGATGTAACCAAAGAGAGGGCAGCTCCTTCTAAATATATTTATGTAATTTGTGAGCCCTAGCAACCGAAACCAATAAAAACGCTAAGTCAAACACACACTAGAGGGAGGCTATGATTATGTGCAAAGAGTTATGGGCAGGGTTTCCCACCCTTGGCATATTGACACTGGGGATGAACAATCCTCTGTTACTGGGGGCTTGTCCTGTGCATTGTGGGATGTTCAGCAGCATCTCTAGATTCTACCCACTAGATGCCAGAAGCACCCTCCACTCAGCTGCAACAACCAACTATGTGTCCAGATATAGCCAAACCCTGGGCGCACAGTAATTTGCACAGAACTGGGTCCTTCACAGTGTGGCCTTGAGCCCGTAAGTGCCTTCATCTCTCTCAGCCTGTTTTTTTCTCATGCAAAATGGAAAAAAGAACAAAAACCACTAACTACCTCACAGAAGAATGGAGAAGGAGGATGCACGTGGAGTGCTTAACTTAGAGTCTGACATGAAGCGTTCAATAAAAGATGCTACTTAAGCAATCACTTCCTGTGGTCAGCTACTGACCACAGTGAAGCCATGATAGGTGCTGGGGATGCAGTGATGCATAAGCCATTGTCCCTGTCCCCTCTGTAACAGTGGAGAAAATCTAGTGGGCGGCTGGACATGAAACCAACCACTTCCGTGCAATGGGACACTTGCTGAAAAGGAGGCACAGGCAATGGGGGCTTAAAGAAAAATGCCCACATCTTGGGGATTCATTGAGATGACATCTGAGTGAAGGCGGAGTTTTCCAGGCAGACATTTGAGGCAGAAGAAACTGTGCATGCAAAGGCCTATTAGTGTAACTACCCAGAGCTCAGGATTGTTGGGAGGCTAATCCCACAGCAAAGGTGGGGAGAGAGAGGAACTAGCAAGAGGCAAACAAGGCAGGAAGGCAGAAGGCAGATGATGAAGAACTCTGAAATTTCAGCGCCAATAAGCTCATCAGTTCAGTTGCATTCAGTCACTCAGTCGTGTCTGACTCTTTGTGACCCCTTGGACTGCAGCACGCCAGGCCTCCCTGTCCATCACCAACTCCTGGAGTTTATTCAAACTCATGTCCATTGAGTTGGTGATGCCATCCAGCCATCTCATGCTCTGTCATCCCCTTCTCCTCTTGCCTTCAATCTTTCCCTACATCAGAGTCTTTTCCAATGAGTCAGCTCTTCACATCAGGTGGCCAAAGTATTGGAGTTTCAGCTTCAACATCAGTCCTTTCAATGAATATTCAGGACTGATTTCCTTTAGGATCGACTGGCTGGATCTCCTTGCATTCCAAGGGAATCTTAAGAGTTTTCTCCAACATCACAGTTCAAAAGCATCAATTCTTCAGTGCTCAGCCTTCTTTATAGTCCAACTCTCACATCCATTCATGACTACTGGAAAAACCATAGCCTTGACTAGATGGACCTTTGTTGGCATAATAATAATTATAACAATAAGCTCATAGCAAAGCTCCATTCAATTCCTGCTAAGCAGGAAACAGTGACTGATTAGTAATGTCTGCCTGGGCCCCAGCAGGAAGAGGAGACCCAAATATGCAATGTATTTACTGGTTTTGTGATGGAAAGATGTTCACCAGGGGAGTGAATATGAACAGGAAGACATTTTTATTTATTATTAATATTTTTTAACCACACTGCACAGCATGCGGGATATTAGTTCCCTGAACAGGAATGGAACCCATGCCCCCTGCATTAGAAGGTAGAATCTTAACCACTGGACTGCCAGAGAAGTTCCACAAAAGGACGTTTTGAAAGCTCAATCTGGAAGCCATGCTTTTTGTTCTTTTTGTTGTTGTTGCTCTTTTAACTGAAGAGGCACAGAGGCAAGAGAAAGAGTCGGGAAGTCACAGGAATACCATGAGAGAGAGCTCATACAGGCCTAATGAGAAGAACATGGCTGCAGAGGAAGATATGGACACAAGAAATGTTTAGGACTTTACATCGAGAGTGACCTCACCGATTTAAGGGAATAAAAGTAAACACAGACTCTCCTGGGTTTCTGGGGAGACCCCAGAGTAGAAACACCCATTGACTGTTGAGTGGTTGGTCAGGAATCCAGATGAGTGATAAGGACCGGGGTCGGGGGCTTACACACGGCAGCCGTCATCACTGGGCAATCAACTACCTACAATCACTCTGCTCCCTTCACGTCCAGGGATGCACAAATGTAAATGAGGAAAACAGCTCTTCTTCCACTGGGATTCTGACCTAATCTAAAGCTATTCCCGATTGACAGGATTAGTGAAGGACGACAAGAAGAAAGTCATTACTGAATAATCCCCTGCACATTTCATAGTCAACACGACATTCCCATGATCCTTGTAATCCAATTAGGCATTGCAGGAAGCTATATCTTAATTCCTGTCTTCACTGTGACTTGCTGGGTCACAGGCAGACCTTGTTTAATAAGGTGTCACCTTAACACTGGATGGAGCATATGAAATGAGCACAGAACGCAGGTGGAGGTAGGGGAGAAGAGATGCGTGGCTGCTGCTTATAAGACTTCGTGTTTCAAACAGCCAATGGGTGACGTAGAATCCTGCCATCCTCCTTACTGAAGCTTGTGACTGGGGGAGGCTTTGTCTTCCTTCCTCTCCATCCACTTTGCTCTCACTGACCTGTGAATGCAACGTGCCTGCCATCTGTCTGGTGACCTGGAACTCATCCAACAATAAGACTTGTAATAACTTTTCATGGTTGCATTTATTGAGTGACCAATTCAAACCTGGGACCATCTGAGTCACTTTATATACATTATTTCCTATTCTCACAAAATCCTCAGGCTGAGCAGATGGTATGCTTGTTCTAAAGCCATAGAGCTACTTGGACCTGAAGCTAGAACCTGGCAGCTCAGCTGGTAAAAAATCCACCTGCAATGCAGGAGACCCCAGTTCGATTCCTGAGTTGGGAAGATCCGCTTGAGAAGGGATAGACTACCCACTCCAGTATTCTTAGACTTCCCTGGTGACTCAGCTGGTAAAGAATCTGCCTGCAATGTGGAAGACCTGGGTTGGATCCCTGGGTTGGGAAGATCCCCTGAAGAAGGGAATGGCTACCCACTCCAGTATTCTGGCCTGGAGAATTCCATGGACTGCATAGTCCACGGAGTTGCAAAGAGTTGAACACAGCTGAGCGACTTTCACTTTCATAACTATCTGGAACAGAAGCTAGAACTCAAAGGCAGAACTGTTTGATTTCTAAAGAAGGCACCATGCCTTTCAAAAGTGGGAGTCCAGAAGCACCATCATGGACAATGGGCTTCCTGAACTTTAACCAGAGAAACACTAGCAGACCTAGCTAGTGCCAGTCCAACACCCCAGGAGGGCCGAGTGGGGGGTTCTGCCTGTGTAATCCCAGCTGTGTGCTTTAAGCTGGATGGGTGAACATGACTGTGGTTAAACCCAGGATCAGAAAGCACATCAGGGAAAGTGACAGCTGATCTCCTCCATCAGACCATCAGGAGCTTAGAAAGTGGGGCGTCTGCTCCCAGCACTGAGCTAGGCCTAGGGAGCAAGGGCTTTTGCCAGGCAGCTCAAACTCCAGCCCATCCAGGTCTACCCAGGTCAGGTCAATGAGGAAGGCCTCTGGGTGCAGGTTGTTGCAGATTGGAATGAGCCTGCTTGCCCTGTCCTGGGCGAGTACTTGTCAGCACCAACTGTTCTTACCATCAGGGGTACTGGCTAGTGTTGTTAAAGCCTCTGGCTTTTCAGAAGATTCCAGAAGTGCTGATCCTTATGCTCCATATCCCAATTTTTAAAAAATGGTTATGAAGTCAAATTTGTTAAAAAAAAAAAAATCTGTATGTCAGTGAAAAACAGTGCTAAGTGCATCCATCTCTTTGTGACCCCATGGACTGCAGCCTGCCAGGCTCCCCTGTCCATGGAATTCTCCAGGCAAGAATACTGGAGTGGGTAGCCATTCCCTTCTCCAGGGGATCTTCCTGATCCACCAGGTGGAACAGCTGTCTCCTCCAAATTCACGTCCACTTTGACTGTATTTGGGGCCAGGGTCTTTGTGGATGCCATTAGCTAGATTAAAGTGAGGTCAGCTGGGGACCCCTCTGCTAAACTCTAGCCCTGCTTCCCTAAGTAAGTCAGATGTTCGGCCTCTGGGTCTGGGAAGATGAAACTCTGCCATGGCGAGAAAGTTCAAGCCCTGGAGTTGAGTACTGGCTCTGTTAGCCAGCTTTTGTGGGAACTGTCTTTGATTGAACCACTAAAGGAACAAAGGGGCATGAGCTCCCAGCTACCCAAGACAGACCAGCAGACCAGATGTCCCTCAAAAACAGCTACTGACCATAGGGAGGGGAATCAAACCTTTTCCCGCAGTGGTTATTCTTTTTAAATTTGCTTTTAAGAGCTATAAACTCTGGCTATTGTATTCTGTGTTCTCAGGGACCCTGGGTAGACAGACAAAGCTTAATGATTTCAGAGCAGACACAAGCCAAGAAACCATGGCATTGAGTGTGCTAAGTCTAGACAAATGATATTTATACACACACCCAAATTTGAAGAGAAAATGTATTTCTTTGGGTTTCAAACACTGTAATAGAAATAAAGCAAAAACAAAAGCCTGTTACAAAGGGAAAAAAAATGAGGTCAGCTGGATTAGTTGTTCTTGTTCAGCCGCTGTGCTGTGTCCGACTCTTTGTGACCCTGTGAACTGTAGCCCACCAGGCTTCTCTGTCGTGGGATTACATACATACAAACTCTGCTAACCTCAAATTCCTAATTTATCTCCCCCGCTTCCCTTTTGCTAACTATAAGTTCATTTTCTATGCCTGTGAGTCCATTTCTGTTTTGTTAATAAGTTCATTTTATCATATTTCAGATTCCACATATAAGTGATACTATATATTTGTTTTTCCTCTGTCTGGTTTACTTCATTTAGGATGATAATTTCTTGTTGCTGTTCAGTCACTCATTCATGTCTGACTCTTTGCAACCCCATGGACTGCAGCACGCCAGGCTTCCCTGTCTTTCACTATCTCCTGGAGTTTGCTCAAACTCATGTCTATTGAGTCGGTGATCCCATCCAACCATCTCATCCTCTGTCATCCCCTTCTCCTCCTGCCTTCAATCTTTCCCAGCATCAGGATCTTTTCCAATGAGTCAATTTTTCACATCAGGTGGCTAAAGTGTTGGAGCTTCAGCTTCAGCATCAGTCCTTCCAATGAATAATCAGGGTTGATTTCCTTTAGGATTGACTGGTTTGATTTCCTTGCAGTCCAAGGGACTCTCAAGAGTCTTCTCTAACACCACAGTTTGAAAGCATCAGTTCTTTGGCACTTAGTCTTCTTTATGGTCTCTAGGTAATCTAGGTCCATCCATGTTGTGCAAATGGCATTATTTCATTCTATCTTTACGACTGAGCAGTATTCCAGAGATACAGTTATATACTGAGATATACGTATATCGCATCTATATCCATTCATCTGTTAGGGACATTTAGATTGTTTACATGTCCTGACTTTTGTAATTAGTGCTGCTGTGAACAATAGAGTTCATGTATCTTTTCAAACCAGAGTTTTCTCTGAGTATATGCCCAGGAGTGGGATTGCTGAGTCATTGCAGTGACTCATTGGAAAAGACCCTGATGCTGGGAAAGACTGAAGGCAAAAGGGAAAGGGGGCTGGCAGAGGATGAGATTGTTGGATAGTATCACTGACTCAATGGACATGAATTTGAGCAAACTCTGGGAGACAATGGAAGACAGAGGAGCTTGGTGTCCTACAGTCCATGGAGTCACAAAGCGTTGGACACGATTAAGCAACTGAACAACAACAGTTCTAGTTTTAATTTTTTAAGGAACCACTGTACTGTTTTCCATAGTGGTTGCATCAATTTACATTCCCACCAACAGTGTAGGAGGGAAGGAAACCTCATCTTGAATATACTCTCAGGAGGGAAAGTTTCCTGTGTTGAAGACTGTCAATGTGTGTTCACACTTGGAAGGCTCTGATGAGTCTGCTGCTGCTGCTGCTAAGTCGCTTCAGTCGTGTCTTACTCTGTGCGACCCCATAGATGGCAGCCCACCAGGCTCCGCCATCCCTGGGATTCTTCAGGCAAGAACACTGGAGTGGGTAGCCATTGCTTTCTCTGTCTGATGAGTCTAGCAGCCAAATAAAAAGTTGCTTCACTTTGATCTACTACTTCCTAAATCTATATGACTATAGAAGCCCTTTGATTAGACAATTAGCCACGGACGTTCTTCTGCAAGAATGTATAGTATCTATCACTTATTGAGGGCAAGAGGAGAAGGGGGCAACAGAGGATGAGATGGTTGGATGGCATCACTAACTCAATGGACATGAATTTGAGCAAACTCCAGGAGATAGTGAAGGACAGGGAAGTCTGGCGTGCTGCAGTTCTTGGGGTCACAAAGAGTTGGACATGACTTAACAACTGAACAACACTTACTGAGTACTTACTATGCACCAGCAGCATCCTAAGCCCTTTGCATGCACTCTGAAGCCTTTGTCCCCTTTAGACACTGGCATATGACTGGCAGTGAGGTAAGGGGGTTGAGTGCAGGGTCTGGAGTCAAGTTGTTGGCTTGAATCTGGAGTCACACTAATGAGCTGTGGGGAGGCAAATCCCCTCATTTCTCTAAGCCTCAATTTCTTCATCTTTAAATGAGAATATGTTTAGTACTCATGTCACAGGGCTGTGAGGCTCAAATTAGGTAAAACACATAAACAGCTTTATTGTAGCTCTCAGTAATGTTGACTACTGATTCAACTATTGATTCTGATGATGGTGAAAATGGTGGTGGTGGCGGTGATGATGAATGTATGGTGGTGATATTTAGTGGTTGATGATGGTGTTGAATGACGGTGGTGCTGGTGAGGGTGGTAGTGTTCTCTCTGGCTGAATTGTCCTTCCTCTTCTCTCCTGAACTGCTGAATTATATCCACACTTACAGTGTAGCTCAAAGACTATAACGCTTTTCACTGATTGCCTCCTTTGGGCATAATTCTTCCTCATGGGTGTTCTGTAGCATTTTTGTTAAGACTTTGACCATACCCGCCATATGCAACTGGGATTCTAACACAACATGTCTCTCCTGCTGTGCAGGGTACCCCTCCCCTCAACTGGCCCTTGCAAAGAATGGCTATTTAATAAACATGGGCTAACACTGAACCGGGTGGATTACTGAGGTACCCCAGCTTTCCAATTTGTCTCTCCCAACCCAAGGAAACAATGAGAACAGAAACAACTCAAGAGAATCTTGCACCCCTGCCCCCAAGGCAGGCCCCTCCCCAGCTTCATTCAAATCACTCACAGTGGGGGCAGCCCCAGGAGACAAGCTTCCGTACAGGATGGACCCTGACGGTCCTTCTTAAGAACAGTGAATCATGGGTGCTGGGGCTGAGCCCAGCAGAAAAAAGGTCTGGAAAAGAAGCAGTTGGGCACCCTGCTGCCAGCCTGTGCCAGAGATTTCTCACTGCCCAGAGCCCAGCCAGGGTCCTCCAAGCAGAGACTGACGTAGGGAGGAGAGTGCAGGAGGCTTTTAGGGCACGAAGTGGCCTGCAGAGAGGTCTTCCTTCAAAGCAGAGCTTGCAGGCTGGCAGCCCCCAGGCCTGCCCAGCCCACACACAGGTTGTGTTGGGCTCTTACTCTGCTTAAAAATTAAAATAATTGTCAGTTAAATCAAGAGATTTTGGACAAAAATTCAGGTTTTTTATTTTCAGAAAACATTAGAAGAGTGAGCAAGTCTGCGCCTGTAACCCACAAGGCAAGAATGATCTGGGGCTTTAGATGAACCCGTGATATTATTCAGTCCGTCACATCCCTGCCTGCCTGCTCCAGGCATTCACATCCTGCCTGGCCCCTCGGGGTATTCTGTGACCCTGCAATAAACAACATGGATATATGAAAATGCTCACTTCATACTGGTTAGGAGCATGTGTTTGGGAGGATAGGAGATTTGCCTTCCTATCCTGGTTCGGCCTCTGGCTGGCTTAGTGAACTCAGGCAAGGTGCTTACTTTCTCTAAATGCTAAGTTTCTTCATGGGTAAATCAAGAATGCCATGGCCGTGGTTCCTCCACACTGAAGTATTCACAAGATGATACACAGGGAATGCAAAGTGTTCCTTCATAGACTGAAACAATGGTGTGGGGAGTCCTGTTATCACCCATATCTTGCAGAGGAGAAACTCAGGATTGGAGGAGTAAGAGATTGGCCCAGGAACTCCTAGCATGTCTGGGTTCAAATGCAGACCACCTACATGGCTCTTGCATCCAAGTTCATCATCATGGCTACTCTAGGGGCTACGCTTCTGAGGCTGCCTGCATGCAGTGGCAAAGTCATCTTTCTGGTTTTGCTGTGAGTAATCTCTGTGCATAGGGCTTCCCAGGTGACTCAGGGATAAAGAATCTACCTGCCAATGCAGGAGACGTGGGTTTGATCCCTGGGTTGGGAAGATTCCCTGGAGAAGGAAATGGAAACCCACTCCAGTATTCTTGTCTATGGAAATTCAAAGGACAGGGGAGCCTGGTGGGCTACAGTTCATGGGGGTCACAAAAGAGTTGGACACGACTTAGCAACTAAACAGCAACAGCAGTCTCTGTGCCTGCCTCTATCCCTCCCTCTCTGTTCAGCTGCACCCCTGCCTCTCCTGCTAGGCTGTGAGCAACTGGAAGTCTTGTGATACTGATCTCTGCATGGCCAAGATGGGCACTCAGCCATGCCCTATCATGTAGTTGCCTAATGAATAATGAATCAATGCTTAATGAGTAAATAAGCTTAATGAATAAATAAGCACATGAGAAATCAGTCACATCCACTACGGGGTACAGAGTAGATAAAAACAACGAAAAAGTACTAAAATCAGTTCATTTACCACCTTTTTCTGAAATTTCTGAAATCTCTCTTGGATCATTATAGATTTCACAGCAATACTCCAAGTGCCCTCCACCTGGGAAACCAGCAAACTGAGCTATGTGATAGATACAAGGAAAATAAGCCATCTTCTCCCAGATGAAACTTGAAGGCTCCCTTCCCAACTTGAAGGCTCCGTTCCACCATGAGCAAAATGAACCCAGTGTTCTTTGGTGCAGATTCATTGTAAATGATGACTGAGCCCACGGAGAAATGTCTGTCTGCAAGACTATGTTAGTTATTATCCTATCATAATAAAATAGATTACACTCTGGTAATGAAAACGACCATAATGGTTTGCTGGCAGCTTAATCAATGCATTCCTCAACTGCAATTGAGCAAAAATAGGTAACAGAGGATCATTTGATCTACATTTTTATTAATTTTGTGCCGTTTGTCTTCTAGTTATTTTAATGATCTCTCATTATGAGAAAATAGGGAAACTCCCTGAAAGAAAAAGTAGAGTCGTATCGCTTCATTTGTTCATCACTTTGTTTTAGTGTGGAAATAGAGCTCACTCCAATTCAGTTTGAAAATAAAGGTTCTTGATGCTTAATTAAATGAAGTTCTGGATTTCAGAAAGAAAAACTTCCTGAGTCTAGAAGTATCAAGACAAAGCCATTCAAATTGCACATAAGATTGTGTGTTGAAAGTGGCCTGGAGTTGAGAGGCAAGTTTCCATCCTTAATATCATGTGGTTTTGTTTTGTTTTGAGGACTAACTATGTGCTGAGGGCTTCCCTGGTGGCTCAGATAATAAGGAATCTACTTGCATTGTGGGAGACCCAGGTTTGATCCCTGGATTGGGAAGATTCCCTGGAGAAGGGCATGGCAACCCACTCCAGTATCCTGGCCTGGAGAATTCCACAGACAGAGGAGCCTGGTGTACTACAGTCCATGGAGTTGCAAAGAGTGGGACACGACTGAGCGACTAACACTTTCACTTTGACTACTAAGTGCTAAGCACAGTCAGAGTGATCTGTAGGCCTTCTTCCTGGTCCTCCCACAGAATCTGCAAAGGAAGGTACCAGTATCCTCATTTACAAAGGGCTCAGAGAGGTCAGTGGCCTATTGAAAGTCATACAGCTAGAAGTGGCAGCAGTAGGCTCGGGATTCTTAATGTCCTCATACACATGAGAGGAACTGTTTACTTCTCACTCCCCAGAGATGCACTGAGTCAGGGTAGGAATTACGTATTTGAGATAGAGTGCTTTCAGAGCGTTCCTTTAAGGACTGTGTCTCTCTTGATCATGGAGCTTTCAGGCTGGAAACACATTTGCCTGGTGCCTACAGCTATTTACAGAAAACCTGAGGTGTTGGTAAATGCACCTTGAGCATCCTCCGAGAAACAGCTTCTGTCCAAAGCCAGTTCCTAGGTGTCATCATCCCTATATTTTTAACCACATACTTCATACTCCATTAGAGGCTTCCCAGGTGGCTCAGTGGGAAAGAATCCATCTGCCAATGCAGGAGATGCAGGTTCGATCCCTGGGTTGGCAGATCACTTGAAGTGGGAAATGGCAACCCACTCCAGTATTCTTGCCTGGAAAATTCCATGGACAGAAGAGCCTGGCGGGCTATAGTCCATGGGATTGCAAAAAGTTGGACCTGACTGAGCACACACATGCATGCACATCATTTTATCTGAGGCTAAAATGATGGGGAGAATGAAGGACCAAAATCACTAAGTGGTGGGAGAGATTCAGCAGAAACTGGGATCTCATAGGCTGATGGGATGGTTTAATTTTTCCTCCACTGGAAATTCTGGAAGCTTATCCTCTCTTACCCTCTCTTGTGCTGGAATTGGTCCCTGTCATCCTGTCAACTGCTGTAGCCAGAGGCCAAGCAGGTAACCTGATGAGAGAGGGGGGCCGAGCAGGGAGACCAGACTGAGTAGCGGGGACTGCGAAGGAGAGAATCTATGTTACACCAAAAGATGTTACTTCTCAGAAACAGACAAATGTTGCAAATGGGGCACTGCAGGCTTAGGGCTGCCAGAACTTCCCATTAATTTCAATGCATATCTGGAAATTTAAATGAGGATTTTCAATTTCAATTATTAGCAATTGATTCATAAAATTTAACATCTAGCCCAGAACTGCCAGCTGACCAGCCCTAGCACCAAGGCTGAGCAACAGTCAAAGGGTGTGGGGTCTAAATGTCTCTGTTTTGAGCTTAAACAGCTATTAGGAAGCAAAGGAAATATCTGGGTTGTTTGCTAGAGTGACTGATTGAAACAGAGAATACAAGAAGGCTAGATGTGGTGGAGGGGGCGGGGTTGAGCAACTGATGTGAGTTTGAGACGCCAGCGGGACCTCTGTGTGGTGACGTCTACTCTGTTACTTTCCTGGGGTTGCCCTACCAGAGTACCATGGATGGGGCCCTTAAACAACAGATGGACTGTCTCAGTTTTGGAGGCTGGAAGTGGAGATCTGAGGGCTGTGAGGGAAATACTGTTTCATCCCTCTCTCCAGGCTTCTGATGGTTTATTGGCAACCCTGGCATTCCCTGGTGGTGCAGATGGTTAAGAATCTGCCTGGAATGCAGGAGACCTGGGTTCGATCCCTGGGTTGGGAAGGAGAGCACGGCAACCCACTCCAGTATTCTTGCCTGCAGAATCCCCATGGACAGAGAAGCCTGGAGGGCCACAGTCCACGGCGTCACAAAGAGTCAGACACGGCTGAGCGA
This sequence comes from Bos grunniens, assembly GCF_055505025.1. Taxonomy (NCBI): domain Eukaryota; kingdom Metazoa; phylum Chordata; class Mammalia; order Artiodactyla; family Bovidae; genus Bos; species Bos grunniens. Next base: position 27,029,008 of record NC_141189.1, read on the forward strand.
CTAAGCCCTTGGTATTCCTTGGCTTCACCAAGGCATAACCAAAAGCTCCGCTTTTACATTTCACATCACTTCCTATTTGTGTCCATCTCTATGTCCAAATTCCTCCTCTTATAGGGACCCCAATCATATTAATATTAGATTAGGGGCCCACCCCAATGGCCTCATCCTAACTCAATCATCTGCAAAGATCCTATTTCCAAATAAGGTCACATGACAGGTACTAGGGGTTAGGACCTCAACATCTTTTGGGGGAAACAATGCAACCATTAATATCTGCTTAGCAATTGAGTGTAGGATTCTGTAACTGAAAAGAGGCCTGATTTGGGACTCACCAAGATAGAATGCTCACTGTTCAATAAGTAAGCAGGTAAGATGTTCAATAAGCAAGTAAGATAAAGAACAACCTTCAGGTGAATCTCATTCAGGGATTTAAAAAATTAAAGGTGTAAGCATGTTATAACTGCTTAGTAGTAAAGCTTTGGTACTTCTCAGACTTCAATGTCTAGAAGTAGGAATAATGGTAATCAATAAACAATATTATTATTATCATCATCACCATCATTGTTACTACTACTGCCATTTAAAAGGTCTCCAGAGTCAGATCTGTGTTTATCAGTATTTTTGCCCCATTCTCAGTTTGGAAAGAAGCTCAATGAAATATCGGAGAGATTATTCACTGTTTTTTTCCAAATGGAATTTTCTCCCCCGCAAGCTGGGGTGCCTCAGAGTAGCTCCTGCCCTCACCTTCCCTGCTGGGCACAGCACCATGTCTTGACTGAAGATGCTGGTGATGTTTAAGATTTAAGATCAGTGGCCTTTGTCCTGGCGGGCAGTGAATTCATTTGTCAGGACCTTTCTCATGGTTTCAGGAAGCACATGTGTAATTAACCAGAGCCCGCGATGGGTTTCAGACGAGCTGCAAGTGTGCCTGTGGCAAAAGGTCTCTTCCTTCCTGAGAGATGCGGCGGTGTAATTAGAATCCGGAGACGGTAATCATCAGCATTTCTCACCAGCATTCAAAAATGATGATCCCATTATTCATCTGGGCCCAGTTCTGCTCCTGGTGAGGCCACTGCGGTATCCACGCTCTCTGCTGGCAACATCCAGGGGCTCCTCTGTTACCACTGGGGTGAACACGGTATTTAGCCTGTTCTGGAAAGCTAACTGGTAACCCAGGTACAGGCAGCCGTGGGCTGGTAAGTCTTGGACCTATTTCCAAGTCAGTATTAAAGCACTCCAGGTGAGAGGCCAGCTCCAAACCCCTCTGAAAGTCATTATTCGTCCATTAGTCATTCAACAAACATCTGCTGAGCATCTGTTGTGTGTCAGGCACCCAATCTTCCTGCAGCATCTCTCCAGTGACTGTAGGTGTATCTGGGACACAGGATGGAAGTTTTTTTTTTTTTTTTTTTTTAATAATGAACTGGAATCAAAGCATTTTTCCTTTGACTTTTCCATCCGTCCAGCCCCCAAAACCAACTGAAACCCTGCTGAAAAGTTGTAGTCATTGCGTGTTACATTTGTAATTTATTCCCATTAATCAGTTTTGAAGGTAACAGAAAGTCTGTAAAATGTTGAAATAGACACAGGACATAGCAAGAGGGAGCTTTTATCTCAGAACAGGGGCCAGCAAACTTTTTCTGTAAAGGAGAAACTGTGAAGAGTTTAGGCTCCGGGAGCCATTTAGTCTCTGATGCAACTACTTCGTTCTGTGCTTGAGTCTGGGAACCAGCTACAGACAATATGTGTATGAATGGGTGCGCTCAGGATTTTACAGAAGCAGGCTGCCAGCCCATGCCAGGACTGACTCCTGTCTTTAAGAAATCAGGTGTGTTTTTTCTGATGTCATTGGATCTCACTAAAGAAAAATTCCAAATCCCTTGTCATGGCCTACAAGACCCTGCCTGACCAGACCCCTGCTTTCCTCTTTATCTTCATGACCCACTGGACACCCTGTCCCTTACTACCCACCCCGCCACCTGCCCCTGCCTATTCTCAATCCTGCCAAATGCTTGGCTATTTTAAGATTTTGCACACCTGTTCTTATTTCAAAAGTTTCTCCTGAACTAGACTCCAGTTTAGTCCAGAAACCTGGAAAGTTTTCCCACTTCCATCAGCTTTTGCAAAATAGCCAAGGAGTTCATGTTACCTTATTTACTTTCACAACAGTGATGAGTATGCTATCATCAGCTTCCTTTTCCAGACACAGTGAATGTACATTCTCCACCTCAGCTGGTTTTCCCAACACCAGCCGGTCACTCTATGAACAACCCAGGTGCTCCTTTGACTCCTCTGCATCCTTCATCTCTATAGCCAACCAACGGACAAGTTCTAACAAATGTGCCTTCTGAATTGTTCTCAAATACAACCTCTCCTCTTTCTTAATTGGACTCATGGTCATTTCTCACCTGGACTATCCCCAAAGCATGCCTATTGGACTCTGCCAGCTGAGTTTGACTCCTCTAACCCACCCACCCACCTATTCATTCATCTGTCTGTCCATTCATCCATTTAATCCACTCATCCTTTCAGCCATCCATTCACACACCCACTCATCTTTTGATCTATCAACATATCCATCCATCCACTCATCCATCCTTCCTGAGTACTTATTTTGTACCAGGTGGGGTAAGTAGTGAATAAAAATGTAGAACCAACCTTCCTGGATATTTGAGTCTAATTAAAACAAATCACCACAAAAATACATGTATGTGACAAACCAAAATAAGTGCTATAAAAGAGAAGGTTCCCTTGAGAAAGCATAACTTGATTTAAGCTCAGATCCAAGGCCTGATCATATCAGGAGAGACACGCGAACAGGGTCTGGACAGGGGGACCGGTATGTAGGAAAGGCTGAGGCTGAAGTCTGGTTTTCTGGGAAATACAGGATTCTAACGGGCCATGGAATTGAGAGCTGGGGGGAAAGAGCGGTGAGAATGACGGGAGATGAAGCTGGAGAGAGAGATGGAGTGATCACATGGGGTTCCGAAGACCACCCTGAGGAGATCTGCCCTAGGTGCCATAGGCAGCCTTTGGCAGGTTTTTGGCAGATAAGCAACAACATCCACCTTAAGAATGCTCTGGATGCAAACTGGAGAGTCATTTGGCATGGGGCTGGGAGGGTGGGGCCGCAGCAGAGTAGACATAAAAAGATGAGTTCGGAAAGGATTGGCACAAGTCACACATTGGCGACTTCTCCAGAGAGGATGCAGAGGAAACAGAGAAACATGGACCACTGAGTAACATTCAAGAGGCAGAAATGAACACTCTCAGTGCTGAGCGATATGTGAAAATAAAAACTGACTTTGTAAATCTTGTCGGAAACAAGCCTGAGCCAGCCTCAGTACCTGAGCTCCTCAGAAGGGAATACTAATCCAAATGAGAGTGATGGAAATAAGAAAGTTCTTACTGAGAGAGCACCTGCTCTGAATGTGCCATGTACCGTGTTCTGTGCTTTACACCCATCATCTCATTTAACGGAAGCTACAAGTTAGATACCTTCTTTAGTCCCATGTTACAGATGGGAAAAATGAGGCACAGAGATGTTTAAACAACCCACGCAAGGTTCTATAGCTAGCCCTGTCTCTCCAGGGTTCACTTCCAGAATCCCAAGTATCGAACCCCAAGTCCTTGTCCACCATTTCGGGGGTTCCGTTCTTGCAATTCTTACTCCTGCAAGGGTCTGGTCCAGCGTAATGTGAGCCAGGAAACCCCAGTGTAGACAACTCCCAGGAGAGGATGCTCATAGGATCCCAGCTGCGTAAATGAAGTCTGGAGGCTGAGCTCCACTGATCTGCTGGAGTTTTTATTGCTCGGCAAATGTATTATTAATCAGCCACTGGGGTCCTCCCCACGGAACCTTTTAAATTATAGTTAAATTCCTTGATAGCGTTTCATGCACCTTTACAGTGCATTTCCTGTATTCACAGCAATAAACAAGGGGAGGAAGGAGGCCTGGATTACCAAGTTAATTGCCCCTTAAGGTCTAGGCTGAGAAAGCAATGGCAACAGCACCTCTAAATTCTCTGGGTCCCCAGCTGCAATGCTAATAAAGTCTTGAAAAAAAAAAAACACTGTCAAGCCAGCTTCTGGGGTGCAGACTACAGGGCCTTCATGCCTGTCCTGGCTGCTGTGGCTTCACAGGGCCTCTATGTCATCTTCTCAGGGTCCTCCCTCGCAGGGGCTTTCAACAGAATTAGGGGGAGTGGAGGCTGCATCTAGGCTGGGACCTGTGGGCCACCAGCGGAGACTTACTGCTTCCTTGGGAGGCTCCTAAACAAGTTCCATGTCATGACGTGGGGGACTCTCTTGGGAGTATGGTTGGAAAGAGGCATGAAGAATCATGCCTCCTACAACTCTCTTCCCAACCCAACACAGCTGAGAGGGTAGAGGGGTCAGTTCATAATGAAGCAGGGGTCTGTAATCTGGCCTTCCTTGGGTCAGATCCAGCCTGTGTTGATTTCCATACTGTTTGCATACTGAGTGGAGAAGTTAAGACAGAGACTTTTCTATGTCCTGCAAAGACCTTGTTTATGCCCTACATGGCTATCTGGCCTTTGATGGAAAGTTTGCCAATTCATGCTATAAAGCATAAGTCAGATCACGCCACTGTTCCTGTGAAAACTGATCAATGGCTCCTCACTACCCTAGGTGAAAGGCCTCGTCCAGAACTCAGCAGCCTTCTAACTGGGGCCCAGTCTAATATCCTGTCCTCTCTCTGTGACTTGGCTCTGTGTGTAGACAAATCACCCAGCCTCGCTTAGTCTCAGGATCCTTGTCTGTAAAGTGAAGAGGATGAAGCTTGCCTCGGTGAGTCCGAATGAGGCTGATGTGAGGCAATGTCTGAAGAAGAACTAACTTTATTTTTAATTGTGGCAGAATACACAGGGGCTTCCCGGGTGGCGCAGTGGTAAAGAACCCACCTGCCAATGCAAGAGATGCAAGAAACGTGGGTTCAATTCCTGGGTCAGGAAGGTCCTTGACAGGAGGAAATGGCAATCCACTCCAGTATCCTTGCCTGGAAAATCCCATGGACAGGGGAGCCTGGCGGGCTACAGTCTATGGGGACGCAAAGAGTCGGACACGACCGAGCAACTGAGCATAGAATACACAGAACATAAAATTCACCATCTTAACCATTTGTATGTTTCGAGTTTAAGTACAGTTTGGTAGCATTACGTGCATTTACACTGTTGCACAACCAATCTCTAGAACTCTCTGGATCTTAAAATGGAAGCTACCCATTAAGAAACAACTCTCCACTTTCCCCTCTCCCAGCCCCTGGCAACCAACCACCATGCTATTTTCTATTTCTATGAATCTGACTACTCTAGGGACCTCATATAAGTGAAATTACATGGTATTTGCCTTTTTTATGTCTATCTGACTTCACTCAGCATAATGTCTGCCAGGTTGACCATGTTATAGCATGTGCCAGAACTTCCTTCTTTTTTAAGGCTGAATAACACTTCATGTAGGGACAGACCACATTTTGTTTATCATTCATCTGTTGATGGACACTTGGGCTGTTTCCATCTTTAGGCTCTTGTAACTAAGGCATCTATGAACACGGGTGTTCAGATCTCTCATTGAGACCCTGCTTTCAGTTCTTTTGCGTACAGACCCAGAAGAGAAGAGCTGACTCTTATCAAGCAATTTCTAGCACACCCTCTGCATGAACACTCCACTAGATCACCTCACTCAGCCTCACAATAGCCTTGCAGGGTGAGACTCTTACTATCATGAGAGGGACCGCAGAATTCATTGCCCACACTGGAAAACTCCTGAGAGGAGGAAGAGGCACTAGTAACAATTATCCTGGGACAACAGGCACAAATCAAGACTGTGTGGGAGTAAATTAGAAAGTCAGTCATCATCCCCATTTTACAGGTGAAAGAATGAGGCACAGAGAGGTGACGGTCATGGTCACACAGCCAGTGAGTGGCACAGTCAGAATTCAAACCCAGGCTGAGCGACTAAAGCTCTCACTGTTAACCACAATTTCACATACACAGCACACAGCCTGGCAAAAGTCAGCCATCAGTCCATGGTGTCTAATTGTTAGTGGTTCTTCAGACTAGGAAGGGAGGGGGGTCTTTGGGGGAAAGGAGCAGCAAGGGCTGAGAAGGAGAAAGAGGGTGGGATGCAACACATCCATGCCGAATGTGAACTAGTCATCGGAGGAGATGAAGGCCCCCGGAGGGAGGCAGATGGTCCTGTCTCAGACACACCATCCCAACAGGACCACAGTCGGGCTCCTCAACCAAGGCACTATTGACATTTTGGAACAGAAAATTATTGTGGGGCTGTTCTGTGTACAGGAGGAGGTTTATTGGCACCCCTGGTAGCCACCTAGCAGCTGCAAGTAGCACCATGAGCCCCCCATCAGGTTGTGACACCAAAAATATTTCCAGATATAGCCAGATGTCCCTTGGGGGCCCAACTGCCCCATCCGGAACCAGGAACTGGGAGGAAGGGCAGAACTGGAGGGGACGAATCACTTGCTTCTCCAAGTGTGTAGCAGCTGCAGCGTCTATTAGAAATGTAATTTCTTAGGTCCATTCTAGATCTGGAACAGCATCTCTGGGGTGGGGGTGGTGGGTACAGGAGCCCATGTGTTAAGGAGCTCAATGTACAAACCACTATCTGTGGGGCATATAAGAGACTTGCTGGGATCTCAGAAGGTTGGGATGTAGGGTCTTTAGTAATCTGAAACCTGACTAGGGCTCCTGGGAAGAAAGCAGATCCCTTTAGGAGGATGAGGATGTTTTAGAAGTTTCCAACATCCTGTACATGACTAACACCAGATCGAATGGGCTGCCACAACTAGTATAGCATGTAGTCTGATGGCATATATTGAAATTGAAAACAGAGAAGCCTTTGGACCTGCCAATTCTATTTCTCAGATGTTCTGAGCAGTCAGTCCCCAAGAGAATTAAGCTCTGGTGTCTTAAGACTTTCATCATAAGCAGCTGCTGCTGCTGCTGCTAAGTTGCTTCAGTCGTGTCTGACTCTGTGCGACCCCATAGAGGGCAGCCCACCAGGCTCTGCCGTCCCTGGGATTCTCCAGGCAAGAACACTGGAGTGGGGTGCCATCGCCTTCTCCTAATAAGCAGCAAGTTAGCTTTACTCCCCTGTACCTAGAATGGTACAGATTATGTACTACCTTTGGCAGAGTTGAGAAAAGACCCACCCAGTAAAGCAAAAACCTGGCAACAACCTAAATGCCCATCAGTAGGGGAATGGTTAAACTGCAGTGAAGCCATACTCCAGAGTCATAGTCAGCCATGACAAAGAATTAAACAGACAATAAAAGAGATTGCGTAAATAAACATTATGCTGGGAAAAGATGGGGGCAAGAGGAGAAGGGGGTGACAGAGGATAAGATGGTTGGATGGTATCACTGACTCAATGGACCTGAGTTTGAGCAAACTCAGGGAGGTAGTGGAGGACAGGGAAGTCTGGCGTGCTGCAGTTTGTGGGGTCACAAAGAGTCGGACATGACTTACCGACTGAACAACAACCATCTCCTAAGAGGGATTCAGGTCTCAGACCCAGATACTTGTTCAAATGAAAAAAGCAAAAAGCAAGTTCCAGAACCAGATATCAACTGCATATGATTTTTGAATTTTCCCATGTCCCAAACCAGGTTCTATATTCTTGTAGGCTCCAGATTCTTATCATTTATGAACCCTCCATTCCAAAACCAACATTTTTGCAAGTATTGATTTTAAAGATCTAAACAAAACTGAAAATGTATTTGCTGTGGTTCCCTGTCCCATGTTTATAAAGATTTTCCAAGTATTTGCTGTGTTTTCCAGGTTTTTGAAATAATGAGGATGCATATGGTCCCACTTGAAAAAACATATTATAACAAGCTTGCTTTCTGTAGTATTTGAGCAAGCTTTAAAAATTAAAAAAAAAATATACATATTTTCTGCTTCCCTTCTTGCTACCCTGTATTCTCTCCATCCTTTCACTCTGGCCGCTGGAAACACCACCAGGGCCGGGCTCCTGGCAGCCTCCCTGTTAACTCAGCCGGGGCTTCCTGGTCGAACCGTGCCACGCTCCGAGGTAAGCTATTTTTTTTTTTTTTTTCCGAAGTAAGCTATTAACTTGCACTTTGTGCCTCATCCTCCATTCTGATTTAGGGCAACATAAACCCTCCTCGAAATTCCGAGGAATAAATTAATTTACTAATTTCGCCATTAGGAGTTTATCAAAGCGAGCCCTATTTCAACTGTCCTTTAATCAATCACCATTTTCCATGTTTATCTCCTATTCAATTTTTACCACGGGGTTCTCTATACATCAATTTGCCTGATGCTCTTCCTACATATGTTTTAAATTACTTTATCATTGTATAAATTTCACAGCCATTAAAAGGCTCTAATACCAGAATGGCTGACATGGTGTTAAAAATTGGATTCAATTCCATGGGGTAATAAATTGTGACCTAAATCCAATCTCTCATGGGTGACTGAAGGATACAATGAAAAATTATTGCTTTGTCATTTTTACACTAACACAAATATACCATGGCAACTAGAAACCGGCAGAAAAAAATGGAAAGCCACTGCTGCTGGCTATTTTTCACTCACACAGCTTTGCAGGTGAGTCGTGAGGGTCTCAGGTGGGATGAGCTCCCCTGCAGCCCCAGGTGAGTTATCTGACTGCATGGCTCTCTTTGCAACAGACGGATAGAGCTCCAGGAGGAAGTTAAACTGCAGCTTCAAGGCAGCCACTGCTGCAGGCAGAGAAGCAGAGAGGAGAAGCAACATTTCGCCTCTGGCACCAAAGCCTCTGAGCTCAGAGCCTGGCTCTGCCACTGAGCAAATGTGTGATTTCCGGTAAGTTTCCTCCCTCTCTGTATGTCAGTTTCCTGGAATACAGAGTCGTTAGAAGAATAAATGATCTATTAAATCATACAGCTAAAACACTTAGGACATGGTCCCCAGCATTCAGCAATTCCCAGGTCAAGACATAGTCCCTGGCATTTAGCAATTCCCAGGTCGAGAGAGTCCCTGGCATGCAGCAATTCCCAGGTCAAAGTTAAGCATTATTATTTAAGCATGGGTTCGCACAGAGACCTCAGCGCCCTGCTCTTTTTAACTGCAGGGAAGGAGAGTAATGAACAGCTAGGTGTTAACATTGCCTCTGCGTTTCCCTTTTGTCTTTGGAGAAACTGGATTAGTCATTCAACACATTTCGAAGGTGGGTTTACTAAAGGCACCGCTGAGCAGAGAGGCTGAAAACTTGGGTTTTGAAGTCAGGCGGACAGAACTGAATCTAAAGCTGTAAAGTTCGCCCCACATGGAGTCACGCAAGGGTGACTCCAGGCAAGCTACTCGACCTCACCAAGCCTCAGTTTCCCCATGTGTAACATGGGTTAGTGAACACACTTTGCTTAGCAGGGTCTGGTGATACAACCTGGAACACAGACAGGTGAGACTTGGCCTCATGGCTATGTGGGGGCTGCAGATGACTCTGGCCCCTCCAGGATAATGTGATGTGTGTTCCAGCAGGGAGCAGGTATGCTGATGTGGGGGGTACACAGTCTGGGTTCCTCATGGAGATATAGGGAGAGAGTCCCAGAAGACTTCCAGAAGGAAGTGATGTTAAAATGAACTGCTAAGCTCTAACCGACAAATGAGAGGAGAAAAAGCAAGCTGGTTTTGTTGCTTTGTCAGGGGGCTCAAAGGTTAAAAAAAAATCTACCTCTTGATGCAGGAGATGCAGGTTCCATCCCTGGGTCAGGAAGATCCCTTGGAGAAGGAAATGGCAACCCACTCCAGTATTCTTGCCTGGAGAATCCCATGGACAGAGGAGCCTGGCGGGCTACACTCCATGGGGTCACCAAGAGTCAGACACGATTTAGTGACTGAGCACATGTTCGTTGGTTTGTGCAAAGAGGAAGGACGAGCTTGGACCGACTGTCGTCCACAGGCCACTACGAGGGCCATGCCTGGGCTCTTTTTCTGTATGAGGTCTCTGATTTCCCAGCCCTAAATGGCTAACACATCACCAGCTTCTCCCAAAGGAAGGAATGGCTCAGAGCAAAAGAAACTGTCCTGGTGGCTTGCCATTTTCTGCCTGGTCCTAGAGCAGGTTCTGGGTGAGACACATGGAAGCTGAGAAAAGCATCATAAACTGCCCGGCTGGAGAAGCAGGCCCACATGCCCCTGTGGAGGCTGGCTTCCAAACCATAATAATCTACTGCTGACTTTTAACAGGTGCTTGTAAATATTCACCAGCTGAGTAGAGGGAAAAAGTTAAATATTCTCAAACACAGTAATTCAGGCAGCAAGCTGAGGAGGCAGGAGGGGCATTAGACATTTCATAGGTAAGAAGTAAGGCTCAGAGAAAACAAGTGCCTTGTCTGAGGGTCTGGCAGCTTGCTCAGTGGCAGAGGGGACCTCTAGGCTTCCCAGGAGAACCTGGTTCAGACCTTCCCCTAAGCCTGCCTGAGCTCAGCAATAGCCAGACTGACTGCCCAGGGCCTAGCACCTGCATAAGTCTGCTTGATCACTGGAGGCATTAAGGGTTTCCCTCTGCTGCTTGAAGGTCCTGGGAAACAAAGATGCCACAGGAGGTGAGGCCCCCAGGAGTGGACAACTCGAGCCCAGGCTGGGGTGGGGGTTCAAAGGTATCAGGGCCCAAAGGTACACGGAGCATGGTTCACTGGAGGGGAGCTGTTCCCAGGTCCAGTGTGTCAGAACCTTGCCCATCTTTGAGGTTGATCTTCCCTTGACTCTCTGGAGACTTCAATTTGGTCCTACCAAACTGATGCTACCAGATGCCTACCAGATGCCTCTGCTCCATTCTTCTCACTCAAGACAAAGACATAGATCATCTAAATCCACTGGAATTAAAATCTGGCTGGGAAGATGATGGATTGACCCCCCTGCTGAGGTGATGAGGGATTGACCCCTCATACTCAGAGGAACCCTAGTGGTCTTGTTAATTCTTCAACTTCCCTACACAGTCCTACCACCCCAGGGCCTTTGCACATGATGTAGCCTTGTCTGAGAATATCACCCCGCCACCTGCCCTTTTCCTAGTTAACTCCCCACTCTTCATCTCAGTCCCACTAAACCCCAACCGCATGTCTCCGCAGAATTGGTGGTGCTGTGGCAATCTTGCACTTATGTTTGTGCTCCCTGGACTCCTGTGTCTCTCCTCTCATGTTAACAGGCTGCAAACTCCACAAGGATGGGGATTCTGTCTGTTTTCCTCCCAAACAAAGCCCCCAAATCTGGGGCCCAGCATACAGGGCAGATGCTCACTGGATAACTGCTGAATGAGCAGATGCTAAAGGGAGCTGAGGACATTCTCAGTCCCCAGTTGGTGGCTGTGCCATTCACGGACTTCTAACCATTCCATTCACATCACTTCGTCCTGTGCACACAGGTCTCTGCAGAGCTCCTGGGAGGGGCAGGTTGAGCCATGGAAACTCGAAACAACTGTATTGTGTTCTTACCCAGTGAGGATAAGACTGCAGCCTGTGATGTGCCAAGCAGTGGCTATTCACAGATGAGTAAGACAGAGTCTCTGACATGTGGAGGGCGGGTCTGAGGCAGAGACAGGTAGACAGTAGGGGGCGCTTTCTAAGAGCAAATGCTGTTGGCTCTGCAGACATCAGATCTGCCTGCTCACTTCTGCCTTTGTTAGCAGCCTGAAATATACCAGCCAACTCCCAACAGCTCTCCCAGCTTCCCCTACAGTCTACTGTCAACACACAGCCAGGGGATTGTGTTAAACATATTGGGTCAGCACCCCCACTCCCCAGTCCTGCTCAGATCCCTCTAGCAGTTCCCCCAAGTTGCTCAGATAAGGACAAAATTCCTACTGGCCTGCAAAGCCCCAGATTAGCTGGGGTCTCTGCCAAGCTGCTGTAAGTAGCAGTCCACAAACACAGGGTAATCAATGAGCTCCCAGTCCCCTAGACTCTAGGTGTCATTGTGAGCACATGAGAAGGGGGAAAAAGAAATCCATCTAACCATGATCCCCTTGTCTCAAATGCACTATGAAAGGCTTGGGAAATGTATGCCTGAAGTTTCTGAATGAGTGTGCCCGAATGAGGCCAGGAAGGGCATCAATCCCACTCTTTCAGGAGCTGCTGTTTTGATCTTCTTTCCTTGCCTAAACCTTTCAGCTTTGCCTTTCAGGCATGGCAGTTAGGGAACAAACACACCCTAAAGACAAGTTTCAGAGTGAAGGACAGAGCCACATAGCTGGAAGACCATTCCTGGAGGAGGAAGGGGAGGTGCAGGGGCGCATTTATGATATTTCCCATAACTGCATATTTAGCTTTCTCAAAAGCCTCATGGCTGGCAGCTGAATTTCACTATTCCAAGACGGAGAGTGGGGAAAACACCACGGTGTTTCTCTGTCCATGGGATTTTCCAGGCAAGAATACCGGAGTGGGTTGTCATTCCCTTCTCCAGGGGATCTTCCTGAACCAGGGGTCGAACCTGGGTCTCCTGCATTGCAGGCAGAGTCTTTACCATCTGAGCCACCAGGGAAGCCCCATTTAGAAGGCGAAGGCAATCTGAATTGGTTTACAGGGAACCCCCTTCCAATGAGGGGCCTTGGAGGACTGTTTGCCTCATGACCTGGCACACAGCAGAGCTCAATAAACGTTTGCCCAAGGTTAGGCTTAAGTGGTCTTTGTGCCCCAAAGAAACCCCTGGAGCCCAGACCACCAACTGTGGTCAACCATCCAGTCCATCAGACAATTCCAACAGTATTTTCCTCTCTACCATATCCTCTCACAGGGGCTGCCGCAAGGACCTTCCCACGACTTCCCTGTTTCCACTCCTTCTTTAAAACTAAATCAGGTCTGCAGTGGGATTGGTGGATCATATGGTAGTTCTATTTTTAATTTTTTTCAGGAACCGCCAAGCTATTTTCCACAGCACCTGCACCATTCTACGTTCCCACCAACAGTGAACAAAAATGAAAATTTGTTATCCTCACCAACACTTATTGTGCTTTTTTGATAACAGTCATTCTAACATGTATGAGGTGATATCTCATTGGGTATTTATCCAAAAGAATTAAAATCAGCATCTCAAAGAGATACGAGCATGCCCACGTTCACGGCAGCACTTTTTTTTTTTAATGAAAGCCAAGATGTGGAAACAACATAAATGACCACTGACAAATAAAAGGATTAAAAAATTTGGTATACACTCACAATGGAATATTACTCAGCTTTAGAAAAGGACTCCTGCAATTTGTAACAGCATGGATGAGTCTGGAGGACATTATGCTGAGTGAAATAAGTCAGACACAGAAGGATAACTGCTGAATGATTCTTCTTATATGAGGAATATATAACAGTCAGACTTAGAAGCAAAGAGCAGAATGGTGACTGCCAGAAGTGGGGGAAGGGGAATGAGGTTCAGTGGGTACAAGGTTTCAGCTGAGTAAGACGGGTAAGTTCGAGCGATTACAATATTGTGCCTATAAGTGAAAAGATACTACTGGGCACTTAAAATCGGTTCAGAGAGCAGATCTGATGTTAAGTGTTCTTATCAAAATAAAATAAGACGAAAAATTTAAAAGCAGCATAAAGTTTTTAAAATATCAAAATCAGATCATGTTTAAACTGTTCAGTTCCTCCAGCTCACATTTCATTGATACCAATTCACCTGGCCGCAGCCTGGCCATACCGCTTCCTCCTCCGACTTCCCACACTGCTCCCTTAACTTCAGCCATACTCACCTTGTGGATGCTTCCAGAACATGCCAGGCCATTTGCTAGGATGGTCTCCTCTTCCCAGTGACACTGACATCAAGGATCCTCAGAGAGGCCTTCTGTGGCCACCTAACCTACAGTGTCCACCCCACCCCCGTCTTCTCACCTGCCGTGCTGGTCTACGAGTTTTCATCACACAGGTGGGAGATCGTAGGTCTACTGGTTCACCAGTCACCTCTGGCCTCTCCTATTAGGGCAGAAGCTCCACAAAGGTGGGGCCATTGGGTTGCACGCCTCCCAGAACCACCTTCCAGCTCATGTCAGCAGACCCTGTGCCCCGAGCAGATGCCCTGCAGAGACAAGGCATCCTGTGCTTTTGTTCACTGTTCTGTCTCCGGATCCTAGAGCAAGGGTCAGCAAAGTGCAGCCTGCTGCTGCCTGTTTGGGTGTGGCCTGCAAGCTAAGAGCAGTTTTCACATTTTTAAATAATCGGAAAAAAGTCTCAAACGGACAACCTTTCATAACACATGAAAATTATGTGAAGTTCACATTCTGCTGACTGTAAATAAAGCTTTATTGGAACACAAACACAGCCACGCTGGTCGTTTATTTATGTACTTCTTGCGGCTGCTTTCTTGTCAGTGGAGTAGTTGCGACAGAGACCACGCAGCCTGCAAGGCCCATACTTACTATCTAGCCTTTCACAGAACACATTTGGGGAGCACTGGGCTGGGACGTCACCTGGCACTTACCAGGTGTCCAGTGAATGGGGTTCGATGATTTTTTTCTAGACTCATCATGGTCAGAGTCCCACCCTTTCCTTAAAAGCCCAAGGAAGACCTTTGGGATTTTCTTTCAACCACAATGAACTGTGACTGGAACCCTCCTTGTTACTGGGTTTGCACCCTCCTCAGCAGAAGATGAAAATGGGTCCTCTATAAGCCTTGCCTTTTGGCAAGTTGGCCCCATCCAGTTGGCCGGGCTGCAGGAGGGTTATCTGACTTCATCATGCCACTGCTATCCATGAGCTGTCCGTGGCTGTTCCCTCTTTGTCTCATCTGAGCAATGCAGCCAAGATGCTTAGGAGAAAGCAATGGCAACCCACTCCAGTACTCTTGCCTGGAAAATCCTATGGATGGAGGAGCCTGGTGGGCTGCAGTCCATGAGGTGGCTGAGAGTCGGACACAACTGAGCGACTGAGCGATTTCACTTTTCACTTTCATGCATTGGAGAAGGCAATGGCAACCCACTCCAGTGTTCTTGCCTGGAGAATCCCAGGGATGGGGAAGCCTGGTGGGCTGCCGTCTCTGGGGTCGCACAGAGTTGGACACGACTGAAGCGACTTAGCAGCAGCAGCAGCACTATCCCTGCCTGACTGATGGGGGCACTGAGGCAGGAGTCCCACCCAAGTCCCTGGTGCAGTGGAGCTGACATCCACGTCTCCCTTTTCCTCCCTGCCAGGCTGCCAGCCATCCTTCCACACTATTCACGCTGTGTAGTCGCCCCACTGCCCTCAGGGTGTGGAGATGTCCAGGAGCCAGCCCTACTGCAGCTGGCGGTGCCATCTGCCAGTCTCTTTCTGTCACAGACAACAGCCTCCCCACACCCCCACCCCTGGCCACCTCCGGCCAGAAGCACATTTGTCGGGAGTCTTTGGTGTCCTGCAAAGCCTGATGGGTAGGTGGGTTGCTGCATCCAGGGACAGTTGCCTTGTCATCAGAAACCTCCTTCCTGTCCATCCTCACCCCAATACTGGAGCTGCTGCCCCAGCCACGTACACATGCTTGTAACTTTGCAGCTGGTCGGCTGACTCAAAAGAGAGAGTCCTCACTCATCACTCATCAGAGAACCATCAGCCACTTGGGTCCAGAGTCCCCGTAAAGCCCAAGCCGCTCCCAGTGACTGCTTTCCCTGGAACTTCTGTTTTTATTTCTCATTCTTCACCTGGACACTGGCTTTACCTGGTAGAGCAAAGGGTGAGGAGGTGCCAGAGGAACTGGGGTAACGGGTGGGGCCTCTCTTGAAATGTTTTTTTTTTTTCTCTTTGAGGCATTTTAACTCAAGGTAGAAGGAGGCTGGTGGCCCATGAGGGCTATTGGAGACAGCATCTCAACATTTGAAAGTGAAAAGTGAACGTCATTCAGTCGTGTCTGACTCTTTGTGACCCTGTAGACTATACAGTCCATAGAATTCTCCAGGCCAGAGTACTGGAGTGGGTAGCCTTTCCCTTCTCTAGGGGATATTCCCAACCCAGGGATCAAACCCAGGTCTCCTGAACTGCAGGCAGCTTCTTTATCAGCTGAGCCACCAGGGAAGCCCAAGAATACTGGAGTGGGTAGCCTATCCCTCCTCAGGGGAACTTCCCAACCCAGGAATTGAACTGGGGCCTCCTGCTTTGCAGGCAGATTTTTTTTTACCAGCTGAGCTATGAAATTAAAAGATGCTTATTCCTTGGAAGGAAAGTTATGACCAACCTAGACAGCATATTCAAAAGCAGAGACATTACTTTGCCAACAAAGGTCCGTCTAGTTAAGGCTATGGTTTTTCTGGTGGTCATGTATGGATGTGAGAGTTGGACTATAAAGAAAGCTGAGCACTGAAGATTTGATGCTTTTGAACTGTGGTGTTGGAGAAGACTCTTGAGAGTCCCTTGGACTGTAAGGAGATCCAACCAGTCCATCCTAAAGGAGATCAGTCCTGGGTGTTCATTGGAAGGACTGATGCTAAAGCTGAAACTCCAATACTTTGGCTACCTGCTGCAAAGAGCTGACTCATTTGAAAAGACCCTGATGCTGGGAAAGATTGAGGGCAGGAGGTGAAGGGGATGACAGAGGATGAGCTGGTTGGATGGCATCACCGATTCGATGGACACGGCTTTGGTGGACTCCAGGAGTTGGTGATGGACAGAGAGGCCTAGCGTGCTGCGGTTCATGGGGTCGCAAAGAGTAGGACACGACTGAGCGACTGAACTGAGCTACCAGGTAAGCCGACATTTAATTGTTCCGAATATAATGAGGCATTGCCTGCCTAAAATACCTCTTTCAGGTCAAATGGTCTTCACTGGGAAAGACATGTCTGCCCCTCACCAGGGTTGGTATGTCCCTTGTAGCCAGGGTTCTCCAGGGAAGGTGTGATCCAGGAAGGCTTCCCTGAGGAGGTGGCATTTAGGCTGAGATCTGGAGAGGGAAGAGGTGAGAGCCACACCAGATGGGGGGTAGTGGGCAGTAGAGGCAACAATGGAGGTGGTGTGGATGAGCATGAGAGAATAACCGAAGCACACGGGGCCTTGTCTGAAGATCAGAACGAGAGAACTGCAGCTGGGCAAGCAGCAGTCACCACGGAGCAGGCCGTCCACTCTTCAATACCCTCTTCACTTATTACACCACCACTGCCTCGCTGCAGCTGACAGTCAAACCCATTCTCTGTACCTATGCACCAGGCATTTCACACGCATGATCCCATTTCAGCCAACAACCCTATGAGGACACGGCACAATGATCTGTGTCCATTTTACAGATGAGAAAGCTGAGGCACAGGATGTCAGAGTCACACAGCTAGTAAGGACAGAACCAGGATGCAAAACCCAATGTCTGCAGATCTTTGGATGGAAAACCGTTTTTCCAGTCCACGCCACCCTGGGCCCTCCATACAACATGGTTCAATTTCCATGAAACTTGAGGAAATCCTCCTGGGAGTGCCTGGAGGCCCTGGAGATTCTGGAGCCCAAGGAAGGAATCGGAGGCCCAGGCAACTGCAGGGGTGAGGCGAGGGCAGTGGGGTCAGGGCCACTGGGACCAGGAATATGGGAGGGGGTAGGGACGGGTGACATGGAGCACGGGGGCTCTGGGAGCAATAAGGGGCCGCTGCGGGATTAGAAATAAGTCTCTCTGAGGCCAGGCTTGGGGTCTGATGGGACACATCGCATCTCACTCCTCGTGGCTCTGAGTGGATGGTCTACAGATTGGTCATTTCCTCATGAAAACGTGTCAGCATCCCAGCTGCTTCCTCCAGGAGGCAGAGAGTGGAGCTGTTGGGTCACAAAGGCAAGGAAGGTGTCCGCACAGAGCACACCACTCTGGGGTTCTAGACGCTTCTTTTCCCCTGAACGCTGCTGGGGTGCGGGGACTGGAGGCATGGGGGTGGTAGCAACGGCAGCCCTTAACACCAGCTGACATTTAACACCTATTCCCCGTCTCGGAATTTTTCAGACTTCCAGCCACGAGGAATTGTTTCCTTAATTATATTCAACTTCCGGCATCCTGTTGGATGGTGCTGAGCTTGGCTAGTTGACAAACAGTGCCCACGTCTGCGTGTGGACGTGTATGTCTGCGTATGTTTACACACATGCTGACTTCCCTCTCCTCCGCACTGGCTTCCTCACTGAACAGGGCAGAAAAGGACCACGGAGCCAGAGCTCAAATCCCTCCTGAGCGGAGGGAAATCCGGGTGCCATGGTTTCCAAAAAGGGAGCACCATCTCCGTATGGGGTGTAATTACATCTTAGCTTTCTGCAGAAGAATAGTTTATGGCTTAAATGCTATTAATTGTAAGTCGTTTTGTTCCACGGGAAGTTGTTCATTGATAACTACGCAATTAGGGTTATTTTGCAATTAGTCTATTCACAGTAAATTTATTGCAAAAGGGGGAGGCTGTGGTGCAGTGAATGAAGTCCCTATTGGGGCTGGTTGTGCCAAGGCCCTTACACGCCAATCTTATCAACCAGCTCCCAGGCCCCCAAAGGGTGTGACACCTTGGCCGATGCAGCTGAGACCACGGGGGATGCCCTGTGCCGCACAGCCTCACTGGGGGTGTCTCAGAGGGACCCCGATAGGTGTGGGGACCCGTTCCTCCACTGGCCACAACAGCCCTCTTGCTCCCTACAAACATGCTGGGAGGAGGTCCTTCTCCAACTACAGACGGCAGAGAGACACAGCCAGCAGGTTCAGACATCCCCAAGGTCTGAGAATGTGGACTACGGTCAAACTGCCTACCTCCTGAGGAGGGGAAGGATCTGGGGTGCTTGCGGGCTCTGGCGCCTGAGAACTAACACCAGCCCCACCGCCTGTTAGTTGTGCCCCTCTGCCCACGGACTAAACCTCTTTGAGCCTCCATTTCCTCACCCATTAAATGGGTTGATAAAGAGACCGACCTCACAGGGCTGGTATGAGGATTCAATGGGGCGGAAGGCAAGTGTTGGAGGTACCACCACACAGACTTGGTACCTAGCAGGGATCAGCAAACCATGGCCCCATGGGCCACATCTTACCCGCCACCTGCTTTTGTAAATCGAGTTTTTTCGGGAATAACCAAGTGCACTTGTGTATGTATTGTCCCGGCTGCTTTTGTGATACAACAACAGAGTTGAGATGTTGTGATGGAGACTGCAAGGCTCACGAAGCTTCAAATATTTACTCTCTGGCCCTTTATAGAAAAAGTGTGACAACCCTTGGTACCCAGCGAGTGCCCCCTGCTATTCTCAAGGAAAGATAGGCAGCTCAGGCCTCTGCCAGGCCACGTGCTAGGTAAGGAAAAGATTTTGGAAACATCTCTGCTTATTAATTTAAACATCTGTACCACTATCTGCCAAGTCAACAACATAATGGGAACCCCGGGAGTGCTTAGACAAGAGTCCCTGTGCAAGGGAGACATGAACCTTTTCTTTTTAAACCTTTCTATTGGAGAGTATAGTGGAGATACACATTTCCATCTGAACACTTTAAAATACAGATGAATTTGAGGTAAGAGTTGAAGCTGTCCCTACTGCACCCTGCCCAGAGGGGGTCCCATAAAGGGTTTGCCATGGACCCTTCCAGGCCTCTCTACCCACTCACCCACATGGCCACCCCTGACCTGATCCATACCCTCCATCCTGTGACCAGGGGTCAACAGAGAAGCACGTGTGAGGGATGAGGAGCTGAATTTCAGCTCAAGTTCAGCCTCTGTTTGGGTGACCTTGACTGTAAGCCTCCTCCTCTCTGGGCCTTGTTTCTTATCTGTCCAGTGGAGAGATGGAATCAGGATTTCTCTAGAGGTGACCCAGTCCCCTTTTCCCTGGGAGCCGTTCTCACCTCGCACCTCCTGCATCAAGAGGGATACGGGATTGATGAGACATTGGGCATCTACTTGCCTGGCCTCCAAATTCTCTGACGCTTGGGGAACTGAGAGCCCTCTTCTCCCACCCTGCCACCCAGCCCAGCTCTGCAGTCGGCTTTCTTGAGGCTCTGACCTTCTGTCTGGACACCAAGATAGACCTAGCACCTCGTGGGCCAGCTTCTCTTCCACTCATGGACCCCTGCCCCACCCAGGTCTCCCCATGTATCCTCCACACAATGAGCATTCGTTGGTATTTGAATTTAGAAGCAACAAGGAAGTATTAATATTTGGAAACCTTGGTTGCTTAGTGAGGGACAGCGGAGTACCCCTGGCATTGACTGTGGCCAATGAGAACAAGGGATGACCAAGAGCAAATTGCAAGTGGACCCCCAGGGAGGGCTGAGTGGGAAGACCCTTCGAGTACTTAATACAGGGTGCTCCCTGAACAGATAAGGAAGCTGGAACCAGAGAGCCAAAGGCACTTTCCCTGTGAGTTCCTGGGGAAACTTGAACTAGAACACACATCACTCCATTTCCAATGCATTGCTCTCTGTTTGCTCCCAGTGATATCGGCGCTCTCTTCTTTTTAGAGAAGCCTTTTGGACGCCGTCTGCATGGAAAAGCCATGGGGCGGACTAATTCACAAACTATTTGGGATGTAAGGTCTTCTATAAGAAAAAGAATATCTGCTGACCTGCAGTGAGCTTGTGTGTGTGGCCGCGGGAGGTGGGACGGACATGTGGATGTGGGTGAAAGAGCACTGACCCCCACGTGTTACCTGTAGCTGGATGGTGGGAACATGAAGGGTCTCCCTTGTCCAAGGTGGGTTTGAGATTTTCTGCCATAATGTGTATTTATTTATTTATTTATTTATTTTTGATCTTGAGAAAATACAACCTCACCCAGGACGGTGGATCTCTGTCTCAGGATGTCTCCACCTGTAGGCTTGTGAGGCCTCCTACAAGCCGTAAGACCTGGGGAAGTTATTTTATGTCACTCAAATGAAAAATGATATGCTCCTGATAACAGTGCCAACCTCACTGGGCCACAGATGAGACGAGCTGATTGAATGCAAATTGCCTGTGCCGTGCCCAGGACACAGCGAGCGCTCAGTACCTGTTATTACTCCCCTTCTGCAGGCACCGGAAAAGGTGAAATGAACCAGCAAGGAACACGTGTCAGTGGTGAGAGGCGAGATGCAGAGATACACACACTGTAATACTTCACCTATGCAGAGCCATCCCCCCAGTCCCATTTCTGAGGACCCTCACCTGCACTTATGAATGTCACTCTTACAGCTCTGACCTCGTACCGCATGGCAGCAAGAGGTCTGATTTATCATCAGCATGGAGAAGGGGGCCCAGTGTGGGGCAGGAGGGAGGCTGGTGGGGGGTGGGGGGCAGAAGAGGGAAGGAAATAAGGAAGGAAGAAATTGTAGATGGAGGAAAATGAGAAAGATGTTTTTTCAGAGCCCCCAATCTCAATGCAACCAATAGATCCTTTCAGATCCTATTCAATTACAGTAATAGTCATGTCAATTTTAATCCCCATATTCTGCTGAGAGAGAAAACAATCCGTATCAATACCATCGCCACCTACACCTTCCACATTAGCCCTGACTGCACTGCATTTTATCCTTTGTCACAAAGGCACCTGGTTAACGCTGCAACAAAAGGTAATTTGATGTGGGGAAACTTCCCACCCAAGATTTTGGAATTCACAGGAAAGTCCAAAACAAATGACCTCGTGTCTTGATTTGGGGTTTGAAAAATAGGGCAGTCGCTCGGAGAAGGTCTGCAGACGTGAGCAGAGCGGGGCTGGGGCTTACCTTCGAGGGGGCAGAGCCGAGTCACCTTCTCGGGCATCAGCAGCCCCAGCTTGTGGCGGCAGTAGGTCTCCCCGATCTCCTGGCGGCAGTGCTTGGACTTGGAGCGGGACAGTGCGGAGATGGCCTCCTTGCCCGAGATATCACACCTGAGGGGCTGGTCAGGCTTGGCCTCGGGGGAGTTGCCCCCGCTCTTGCGGGCGTGGGGCGGTCGGGGGGCGTCCTTGCCGCGGCTGCCGTTCACCGCGACCCTCTCGCCGGGAGGCAGCACCTCGTTGGGACCTTTTCCCGGGGACGGACGCCCCCTCCCTTTCTCCTCCTGCTCCCGCTTCCTCTTCAGAAGCTCCTTCTGTCCTCTAGGGGGCTTCTTCGTCAGCTCGGGCTGGTGCTTCTGCTTTTGAGTTCTGGGTGCAAAGTTGCTGTTGTCCACGTTTTCAAAATCCTTGGGCACTGAGTTCTCATTGTTGCTGTCTGTCCGCACTTTCTCTTTCGGCCGGTGAGAGAAGTAGCCGTCCTAAAGAAGACAGGGACAAAACACAGAAGAGAATCTTGACTGAGCCATCAAGCTAAGCAGGTGGGCTCTGGAGGATGGGGCAGGTAGGTTTGGAGGTTTGAGCCCTGGTGTCACACGCCCTGCCTTTCCTATGAGCTTCACCTTAGACTTCATGTTAGATCTTTCTCTTTGAACTCAGTTTCTCAACCTGGAAATACAAGACATTTCAACTAGAAAATAAAACTTTTGCAACCTCTAACATGCTTGGACTATGATCCTCAATGCTTGTTATTAACCACACTCCCTTTTCATGTAAGTCTCCTTGAGTGTTTCTGCTACTGGAATTGAGACAGTTTGTTTTGAGTTTCCTGTTTAAATTCCAGCAGAGAGCGCTGTGATGGTTAATGGTTAGCAAAGCCATAATAAAGCTATAAGGGGAGAAAACATTGGTAGGATAGTATTTACTTTCCATTGCCTTTAAGACATGCTCCTAGATCTATGCCCATAAGAGGAATGAGACCATGCCACAGTTAATTCTGGAGGGGAGACATCACCAGCTATCTCGGCAGGAATGTGTCCTTTACAGGACAATCCTTACAATGAATCCAAGACTTGGTGACAGTTTTGTGTTTGAGCTTTGACTCTTGATGCTTGTATCTGGAGCAGAACTGATTAAGTCATCCAGGATGGGTTGGGTCAAGAGAAAAGGCAAGAGTCATTTTTGAGACAATGAGTCTTTCCAGGAAGAGGGGCACCTGGAACTCAGCTTCTCCACGGTATGTGGGCCCTGGCCATTTTGAGCTTGGATCAAATGCACTGGTCAACTAATGTCCTTCATCACTTCCAAAACACAGTGCTTCTGTTTAGAGCCCATTACGAAGGCCTTAACCTCAAAGAGAATCCATGGGCCAAAGCCAGTCAGTCAGAGGGGACACAGAGGCCATGGAGAATTGAGGCTAATTGACTCTTTAAATCCATTGCTATAGTAACGCACTGGCAATGAGTAGCAATCCTGAGGGCAGGCATCCTCATTCATTTTCCTAAATGTGACCATTGAAGGTTCTCAAGGAGGGCGTTGGAGGAACAGAGCTGTGGAGGCGGTGCCGGTGCCCAGGAGGGGCTGCCGTTCAGCTGACACTAAGTGCATCTCCTCCTTTAGCAGTCCTGCAAGCTATTGCCTGCCCTGAGCCAAATCCTCCATGCCATTTGTTTTTGTAAATAAAGTTTTATTGAAACACAGCTGTGCCTATTCATTTATGGATTGTCTATGGTCACTTTCCTGCTACAACAGCAGAGGTGAGTGGTTGCCATAGAGACTATCTGGCCTGCAAAGCTTAAAATACTCTCTGGCCCTTTAAAAAACACTATGCAGACCCCAGTTCTCCAGGATTGTGAGTTTAGAAGGTTCCCCTTCTCTGGGCTTGGTTTGCTTGCCCTTGTCTCCAATGTCCCCGTTTGGTCCAGCAATGTGTCTACTCACTTCTTACCTTTGTTTCATCTCCCCTAGCATCAAGTACCAATTTCAGAGTCCATAGGAATGAAAGCAACACTAAGATACCTCGTGGCCATTCTGTAAGTTGATGTTACTTTTATTCTCATTTTGCAGGTACTGGCATCAGTGACTCATCAAGGTGACCCAGGCGGTTGGTCGTGAAGCTGGGATTCAAAGCAGATAGGTCGATGACTTCTGCCCTGGGCCATCAGATCCACCAGCCACTTCCAGGGAGCTGCAGAGCCCTTCTGATCCCACTCACTCTGTCCCCTTAAGCACAGCAGCCTGACTCCCCTCCCATCCACTCTCACCCAGCTAAATGGATCTGGGACAGGCATGTCTTCTCCAAAGAGCCGTCTCTAGGCTGGCCAGTGGCCATCAGGTGTCAGGAAGTCACAGAAGAGGGAGAGGACAGTAAGGAGGGGCCGCAGAGCACCCGGGTGGCAGCGGCTGGAGGCAATGGATAGAAAGACTGAAACAAGGAGATGCCGAGAGACAGTGCAGCCTGTGTTCTGTCACAGAGAAGCTGCTGGTCATCCATGGGAGCCGACCTTACATGCTGGTCTGTAAAGGGGAAATTCCGGTTCTAACACCTATTTCTGGCTTTTCTTACCTCCCGCATGCATCTTGTAAGAAATCCCCCTCAAGTGGGGGCCATGCCTCTGTTGTTGAAACCTAAACAAACTTCACTGCTATTCCTCTTTTCCTTCTTTCTGTCCAGAGACCCTTGAAAAATCCCAAGCAGCCTCTCAGATGAATTCTCTGAGCTGTCCCTGTGAGCCAGTCACCATATGCCGCTGATTCACAGGTATTACTTACTGCATGCTGAAAATCGCCCCCTAAGGGGTATCCCCTCACTATTTTACAGAAAGAGGAGCCAAGGCTTGCTTGTTGCTTCCACCCACTTGGGCATGTTATCAGGTGCCAGGCAGTGTGCTAAGCCTATCCATGTGATAAATCATTTAACCTTCACAAGTAAATTCTGAAGTAACAGAGGCAGATACTACCATTCCCTCATCTTACAAAAGAGGGGAAAAAAGCTTGGGGATATTCAATGATTTGTCTGACGTCATTTAGGGAAGGCTGTGACTTTGCACTTGTCTAATTCTAAAACTTGTGGTAGTTTTGTGCCTCTTCTGTTCAGCTGACAGGTCAAGGGCAGAGCATTTAGTGTCCCCTTCTCTGTGACAGAGTGGATGGGCTCTTTGCATACATTAGCCTAGGTTGGAATGGACTGGATGGGGGGATGGTATTCAATAAAGCTCTTGACAAATATTCCAGTTCTCTTCCTTCTAGGCACACGATACAATTGCACTTCCCATCCCCTGCAAATGAGACACAGCCAAGCAACTTGCGGTGGCCAAGACAAGTGACTGGGGCCAGGCACATTTTGCCTTGTCCCTTCTTCCCTGGTAGCATCCAGCCACACTCCTGATGGTAAAGGCCCTGCAACTCCACCAACCCTCCATGGGCAGAGTAAACCTCTGCGGATTTCTGTCCCTGAGGTTTGGGGATCTTCGTTACTGCAGCACGGTCTAACTCATCCTGATTAATACAGAAGACAACTATCTGCTTTCTTCCTCTTAGCTGACCTCAGATACAAGACCCAATTTCATATTGCTTTTTGCCTCTAACAGCCAAAAAATCAGTTTGATGACACTTGCTGTCTAAGAATATGAGTTTAAATTCTGTCCCTAAGCCCATTTTCTAGAAGTTAACAAGAAGGTAGAGAGTGAGCAGAAACCCCCACAGCCACATGTATCCACTCTCATCAAAAAAGTCCTAAGTACAGTTCCTGGGTTGGTCTCTTTCCTCATTAACTGACAATCACCAGTTTATCCCCTGAGCAGAAAACCTCCATCAAAATTTCAAAAGCTCACATTCTCGACCACTTTCTGGCAGAACTTCTCTAAGTAACACCAGACACAGGAAACGCTGCAATCAATGAAGCTAATCTGACCATCAGAAAACGGCTGGTTCCTCTGGTTAATTTGTGACATCAGGACCAGGGGCCAGCAGCAGTTCTAATAGGACTCGAGATTAATAAGGGTTGTCCACTCAGAGACACCCACACAACAGGGACTGTCAGCTCTGCGTGACCCCATGGCCTTCCCCCTGGCCCCAGGTGCTACTCAGCTGTCAAGGGAAACCAAAAGATTTGAGTGTAAGAGGAAAGGGAAATATTTTCTCTTCTGGCACGAAGAGCTCACAGGTAGGTATTCGATAGCTTCCAGAAAAGTCACTGAGGCATAGTCAGTGAGAATCAGGCATCGCTCAGGAGCCTAAGATCTCGGTCACTCTGAGTCAAAGCTGTTTTCTACAGCAGTTGATGAGTTCTCCAACACCTTCCCCCAGCAGTTTTCTTTCTTCTTTTTTGTACACTTTATTTTACTGTGGTGAGAACACGTAACAGGAGATCTACCCTCTCGGCAAACGTTTTAAATGCCCCATACAGTCTTGCTACCTACAGACACAAGGCTGTACAGCAGATCTCTTGAATGTATTCACCCTACACCACCAAGACTTTATGCCCGTTGATTAGAGATTTCTCATTTTCCCCTCCCCCAGCCACTGGCCACCACCATCCTACTCTCTGATTCTCTGAGTTTGATTGTTTTATTTATTTATTTAAAATCGAAGGCAAACTCTTTTGGGGCGGGGGAGGGGGCATGCCACATAGCATATGAGATCTTACTTAGTTCCCCAACCAGGGATTGAATCTTCACCCTCTGATCTGGAAGCACAGAGTCTTAACCACTGGACCACCAGGAAAGTCTTGAATTTGGCTATTTTAGGTTCTCATGTAAGTGGATCAAACAGCATTTGTCTTTCTGTGTCCAGCTTATTGCACTCAGTATTAACATCCTCTGGGCTTCCCTGGTGGCTCAGATGATAAGTAATCCCCCTGCAATGCAGAAGACCCGAGTTCGATCCCTAGGTCAGAAAGTTCCCCTGGAGAAGTGAATGGCTACCCACTCCAGTATTCTTGCCTGGAGAATTCCATGGACAGAGGAGCCTGCTGGGCTATATAGTCCATAGGGACATGACTGAGTGACTTTCACTTTCATCCCTCTTTCATACCAGCATCCTTGAGGTTCATCCATGTTGTCACATATGGCAGGATTTCCTTCTTTTTCTCGACTGAATAATATCCCATTGTATGAATACACTACATTTGCTCTATCCATTTATCCCTCAACCCTTCTATACCTTGGAGAAGTATCACTCACTTTCCCCTTAACTCTTCACCTGCTCGCCAAGAGGCTAATGGCCTCAGTTTTTCTCTCCTTCCCTTGGAGAATCAAGATCCAGACATCCAAGCCCAGGTTCCCTTCCCTGTACAAACCAACTGTGGGAGGTTTCCAGGAAAACACATGTGAGATAATCATCATACCTTTAGCACCCATGTCCCCTTAAACTCTGGCCCTTCATGCACTTTGTGTCCTTAATCCCCTCGAGCACCCAGGGAAGCCGCAGCATGAGTCCTAATGAAGGGGAGGAGACTACAGCACAGGGAAGTGAAGTAACCTCACCAAGAAATGAAAGTGATGCTGGAAATGATGTGATCCAAGCTCTGCATGCCTCAGTTTCCTCATATGGAAAATAGGGATTCGAAAATAAGGCCTCATGGGGGTTTGGTGATGATGAATGTATATAAAACTTCTGGAATGTGTCTGCCACACCCAAAGCAGGAAGAAGAAAAAGCAAAGACGCTTCCCCACCAATTAACACTGGACCTCCACTGTCTCACCCATTATGGTCTCCACCTGGATGACAGATCGATGATTATTTCTTTATGATGATCTCCTAGCTGTGTCCCTTTTATTCTTAAGCAATCCAACACTCTCACCTTGGGTTATTTATGTAAATGCAACCCTTTGACTTATTTTATTTTAATGTACTTATTACAATGATTGCACATTCAAATGTTCACATGCGAGCTCCAAAACTCTTAATTGCTCTGCTGTTGCCTTACTTCTAAGCTGCTGCTAGAATCCATTTTTATTCTGGAGAAATAATTAAATGCAATAATGTCCTCCACTCCCATTCAACCTTGGGCATGTTTAGAGCCAATTTCAATCAGGTAGAAATATGCCAAGCACAAGATGGCTTCGAGAGGTGGGTTACGTGACCCAGGCTGCTGTGCTGGAGACACCTGGATCTGCTTCTGTCCTTCCTAGTTCTCTATGGTTCAGACTTCAGGATGGATTTTTCCTTGCTTGATCAATTGAATCCCCCCCACCACACCCCAGTCCTGTTTCGGAGTGGAGGTGGGTTCTAAATACTCCACTCATTGATAAACCTTTGCTCTTATTTTTGTGTAGAAAGGACACCAAACAGGAAAGGAGGAGACCCAGGGATCTGTCTTGCTTTAGCGATTGTCAGATTTTTTCATCTATAAGATAAAAGGTCCTGTGCGATGCTGCTGAACATTCTCTGAGTCGACCATTAAGCAATACCATTGACTAACAAAGTTCTGCAATTTCAAATTGTTGAGGAATAGCTGATGGATTTTAAGAGACCAGGGATGGAGGGGTAGATGGGTGCTCCTAAGTGTGTGGTCTCCTCCCTGCATCATCCTGTGATCGTCTTCTCCAGTAGCTCTTTGACCTGGGATAGACGATTTCATCTCCAAATTCCTCATCCATCCCAGGCTGGCACCTCCCTCCCCATAGCTGAGAACCGATGAAGCACAGTGACTGACACACGCAAGGTGCTAACGAAACATGCTCCCGTTAGAAAATACGTGCACAGTGCTGACTCTGCCCCAGGCTTTGTTTCCAACCCTTCTGTACCGACTCACTCATCTGATTCTCATGAGGATCCTATGAAAGAAATGCTGTTATTCTTCCCATGTTTTGGATGGGAGTACGGAGGTTCAGAGAAGTTAAGGGACTAAATCCAGCTCTAGGAAGTGGAGGAGCCAGGATTGGAACCCAGGCAGTTGAGGTCTAGAGGCCACACCCACCGATGCTGCCCGCCTCTCGGCAGGTCTGAGGACCAGGGAGGGTGCCAGAGGGGAGCCCCGGCCAGGTGCACCGTGCAGGCGTGAGGGCGCCCATCCCACCTGCTCACTCATCACCACCCGCTTATGGCTTCCTTTCATGGTGTGTGGACGCACGGCCAGCTGAGTAGTTGTTTGCTGGTGAACTCAGTGTCTGAGGCTTCATTCCCATCACCAAGGTGACCAGGGCCATTGAGAGGGACACTTGGGGGAGAAGCCTGCACCTGCTTCCAAAAGGACGGCTGTGCCAGGGCAGTCGCAGTGTGCATAGCTGCACCCAATTAGGACATGCAATTACCCCAGCTGCCAATGCAAACAGACCTCACAGAGGCCCCTCATAGGCTCATTTGTATGCACAAAGAGTGGCAGGGCTGGCCAGCACTTAGAAACTCGGGGGCCTCGCTGGGCACGGGCAGGCCAGGCTTTAATAAAACCCTCAATAATAAGCCTGGTGTAATTTAGCAGATTTAGTCATGTTAACGGGATGCGCAGCTTTGGGTGAGGAGGGAGGGAGCTGCATGGGTAGCACTGGCTTGACTTGGAATCCAGCCTCTGCCCCTTAACTCTGAGATACGGGGAAAGGAGCTTAGCCTCTCAGGGCCTCAATTTTCTCATCTACCAAAAAAGAAGGGGTCGGAAGACCTACTTTGCAAAGGTGAGGGAGAGATTAAATAGGGCACACCTATATTTAATTCTAGTGAACAACAGAACACTTAGCATAAGGCTTATACATACTCAGCACCTAGGTGACATTTTTAGCCGGTGCCCCATCACCCAGTGAGTAGACTTAAGCCATTTGGAAGGGCAGGGTGGGGAGGTGAAGTGCAATCAAGTCCATCAGGCCTCTGCCACTTGCTCACTGTGTGACCCAGGGCACAATATCTAACATTGAGAGCCTCAGTCTTCCTCTCTGTAAATGGGCATAATAACTAGTCCCTGCCTAATGGCACTTTTACGAGAGTTCAGAGAGTTAACATGTGTACAGCACTCAGGATAAAGCCTAGACCTGAATAAATGTTAGCTACAATGGATTAAATTGGAATTAATGCTTATAGTGATGATCTAATGAAGCGGTTCTCAAAGTGTGCTCTGGGAACCCCTGGGGGAACCCTTTCAGGTGATCTTTAAGGTCACTACTTTCATCATACTTTGAAGACGTTATTTTCCGTTATTCACTCATCTTTCACAAAAGCACACAGTGGAGTTTTGCAGAGGATCCATGATGTGTGAAATCGCAACAGATTGAAAGCAGAAACAAATGTGAGAATCCAGCTGTCTTCTATTAAGCCAGATATTACAAAGATTTGCAAAAATGCAGAACAATCTCTTCTCATGAAATTTGTTTTGGTTGTGTAAAACACACATATTTTTCATAAAAGGTTTTACTTATACAGACACGTAATGAGTTATGATTATGTTAAGTAAATCAATAAATAACCAATGTTGAGAATGCCCTAGTTTAAATTTCAACATATAACAAATAATTGATAGATATAACCTACATAAAGAAAAGCTCCTTGGGGGTCCGAAACAATATTTGAAAATAGAAGGGGGTCCATGGAGACCAACAAGTTTGAGAATTGCTGACATAATACAGACTTATCATCCGAAATACCTACTCATGGAGGAAATAAAAGTTGAGGACCTTTTTATGTTGGGTTTTTCTCTATACAGCAGGCCTGCGGGTTTTTATTTTACTTGCATACACGATAAATACACACACGGGTGGAAATCTAGGTCAACTGGAAATGGAGTGATGATAAATAGTTTTATAGAAAGAGGCAGAACCCTAAAGCCCTGGGACACCCTCTGGGAGGAAGACTGACCTGCTGGCAAAGCTGCTCCCTTTGACCAAACTCTAGCCAAGCCCCTCTGAGCCCCTTCTCAACATGGCCTCAACCTTGGCCTGTAAAGACTGGAGAAAACACTAACATCATTTCTGACAGCTCAAGGACACAGCCCTTGGATGATTCTAGTCCCCTTCTAGCGCCTGCCTGAGAAAACAGAAGGCTGCCAACAGAATCGAGTTTGCTTCAGCTAACCCCCTAAGACGGGGCCCCAGCGTCCCTTCCAGCCCCTATGCAAAGGAGAGGACTAGCTTGGAGAAGCGCCAGCTGGCAAACCCAGATGAGTTTCATGGGGACAGGGCCCCCCACCCCCTTCCTGCTTTCTGTCCTTTCTCACTGCCCTGACTCTGCTCAAGCCCTGCTCACCCCCTCACTATGCCCTCACGCTCCCTTTAAGAGACCAGTCTCTCTGTACAAGTCTCAGTGGCGTTCGGTTCACACTGGACCCGTTCCCCTAGTGCAACAAGATCTCACCCGTTGATATCTGTCCTTACGGCCTGTTTATCCCTGACACTGCCCAAGGCCATGTGGCCTGGACCTCAACTCCATATTGCTGTGTCCTTGGGGCCAGCACAGGAGTCCAGACTGGACCCAGAATGTCCTTCTAGCCCCACCAGGAGGGTGTGACAATCACAATGAACAACCCAGTCTAGCTTCAGTAACAAAGCCTTCTGGATTTCTCCAAGACGGACTTTCTCAACTGTGACGTTAGGGACATCTGGGGGCAGGTCATGTCTCTGTGGAGGCTGTCCCGTGCATTCTAGAGTGTTTAGCAGCACCCGTGATCTCTCCCTATTAGATGACGGTAACACTCGTGTGAAAACCAAAAATGTCTCTAGATATTGCCAGACATATCCTAGGGGCCAAAAATCACCCCTGGTGGGGAAGCACGGCTCCACGGGCATGTGCTCCAGAGACCCCTGTTGGCAGCCTCAGTGGCTCAAGCCCTGCTCCCGTGTGACAACAACAGCCCCAAGTGACCAGTCCAAGTGGACAGAACAGGAGAGCTAGGCCAGGGAGAAAGAGATGGCCGCAGAAAGGGCCCAAGTTAACTAAGGAAAGGCGTGCTGGAGGGAGCAGGGAGGATCTGGAGGAGATGGGGAGAAACTGTGCCTGCAAAGGGGGGACGTGGGAGGAGGGTTAGACTCCCCCACTGGAAACAGGGTCACTCTGAGGAGGGGGCATTCATTCAAGCAAGTGGCTAGTCCCCAAGATGCTGGCACTTGGGGACTAGGGATCCCCAAGATCCGTAATTTAAGTTGTTGTTTAGTTGCTAAGTCGTGTTCATCTCTTTGCAACCCCATGGACTATATAGCCTGCCAGGCTCCTCTGTTCATGGGATTTTTCAGGCAAGAATACTGGAGTGGGTGGCCATTTCCTTCTCCAGGGGATCTTCCTGACTCAGGGATGGAACCTGTGTCTCCTATAATGGCAGGTGGATTCTTTACCATTGAACCACCAGGGAAGCCCCCCAAATTTAAACCAGAGGTCCTAACTGGGACTTCATGGTTGTATCAAGGGGTTGGTTTGCTTTGTACGGGGTACTCATGTCTTGGTTTATAGTCCCAGGCAACATTTCAAGGTCTAGAGATTCCATCTTAAAATTTGGATTTCCACCCTCTCCTGAAGCACCAGCAGGCCTGACAGCAGTGGGCTGGGATTCTGCGTGTAATGACCGTGTGGGACGGAGCAGTGGCTGGCAGTATTGAGAAGGGGCGGCTGCTCTACAGATCATCACAGCTCTTGTCCAACGTGGCGCAGGTCCCCTCACCCACTGCACGTTGTGAGCCTGCTCGAAACCAAGGACCCAGGATTCTCAAGGAACTCAACTTCAGAGCCTTGCCTCAAAGATCTCAAGAGTCCTTAAGGAATCCTTTTATTCCAGGGTTTTCCATAGAAGTGGGACTGCCCCTCGAGGGGTGTTCTGAAAACATGTTTGCCATTTCGGTTGCCACAAAGACTGTGGGATGTTCCTGGCAGAGAGCGACGGGGGACACCAGATCCCTAACAATGCATATTTCCAAAGCAATGAAGAACAATCCCACATCCTGCAGGACTTCTGAATGTCTCTACCTGTCATGTGGGCGAACAACTTGTTTTTAATTATGCAGGTCAGGAACCTCATACAAATTTACATATGACAGAGTACTTTTGAGTGCTTTTAATAGAACTGAATTTTCCAGGAAAGTAACTATCTTTAACTCAAGGGGAGATCTTACATCATTCAGAATTTTAGCATGATTTTTTTAAAATCCTTCATCAACAGCCACACAAGCTATGCCTGTAAGTTACCAACAAACACACCTGTTCTCCACCTGTATTTGTAATTGTAATTCTTGGTGAGTCAACATCCGGCACCTGATCTTTTCATGTGTCTTCTAGCCCCTTGACACAAAGGGAGGCCTGACAGCTGGCAACATCAGCATCCTCGGGAGTCTGTTAGAAATGGAGGTTCTCAGGCTCCCACCTGGACCACTGAATCTGCATTTGAACAAGATGCCATGGGGGTTTGTCCGCACTTTACAGTTTGGGAAGCGCTTGTCTGGAGGTGTTATGCCTGATCATTTACAGAACAAAATACACATTATTTTTATTTCAAATTACTTTGAACACATTTGTTATATTATTATCAAGGCAGTGTATTGATCTGTTTCAGAGCTGTGAGTATAAGTAGGTTGTAACAAGTATGGATTTCATTTCACAACAGATAAAAGGAATTATTTTAAAAGATTTATTGCATGAAGAGGGGCTGGTCCGACAGGGTTGAGAATGACTGGTTTATTCACCCTACATACTTTAACTGGGTGCCTACTCCCTGCCAGGCGTGGAGGAGGCAGAGGAGAGGAAGGGGACTTAAGACACGCTTCCTGTTGTTGTTGGGGTTCTGACACACGAGAGGGAAGTGGGAGTGGACATACAGTGTTTCAGGATGAGAGCAAAGGGAGGCAGAGTGGCGATGAATGTGTGCCAAGGGTTTCATCAAGAATCCAAGTCCAAGGAGAGCAGAGGTTTTCACAAAGAAAGCAGCTTTCCTGCCCAAACTTCAGAGGAAAGAGCATGTTTAACAGGCAGACAGGGAATCATGGGCAAGCAAGCCCAGCAAAACTCAAACTCAGTAATAACAACGATAGTAGCTAACACTTATAGAACATTAATTCTAAGCACTGCACTCACACTTGACACTTGATTATCCTTAAAAATTCCAGAACAATGTGTTAATGAACTCAGTGGGGGGAAATGTATCTCTATATCAAATCTGCACATTGAACACTTTAAATATCTTACAATTTTGTCAATTAGACCTCAATATACATACCTAATTAAAAGATGCTTTTTAATTATACCTAATTAAAAGACACATGCTCCTTGAAGAAAAGCAATGACAAACCTAGACGGCATATTAAAAAGCAGAGACATTACTTTGCTGACGAAGGTCTGTCTAGTCGAAGCTACGGTTTTTCCAGTAGTCATGTATGAGTGTGAGAGTTGGACTATAAAGAAAGCTGAGCACAAAAGAACTGATGCTTCTGAACTGTGGTGTTGGAGAAGACTCTTAAGAGTTCCTTGGACTGCAAGGAGATCCAACCAGTCAATCCTAAAGGAAATCAGTCCTGAATATTCATTGGAAGGACTGATGCTGAAGCTGAAGCTGCAATACTTTGGCCACCTGATGTGAAGAACTGACTCATTGGAAAAGACCCTGATGCAGGGAAAGATTGAAGGCGGGAGGAGAAGGGGACGACAGAAGATGAGATGTTGGATGGCATCATCGACTCAATGGACAGGAGTTTGAGCAAACTCTGGGAGATAGTGAAGGATAGGAACTCCTGGCATGCTGCAATTCATGGGGTTGCAAAGAGTCGGACACGACTTGGCAACTGAACAACAATACAGCTGACAAAAAGTCCCAGAACAACTTTTTGGGGTAGGTACTGTTAGCATCCTTGTCATGGGGAAGGGGCTTGCTCTGAAGCTTGCAATGAAGCTATGAGCCACCGTGCAGAGCCACCCAAGATGAACAGGTCATAATGAAGATGTCTGACAAAAGGTGGTTAGATAGCATCGCAGAAGAAACGGACATGAATTTGAGCAAACTGTTGGAGACAGTGGAGGACAGAGGAGCCTGGCGTGCTGCAGTCCATGGGGTCACAAGGAGTCAGAGACAACTTAGCGGCTGAACAACAACAACTAACATTTGACAAGTGAAAGTATGGAGGCACAGATAGGTAAAGTAATACACTCCAAATCACACAACATGGGTAGAAAACCTACACTCTACTCCCTAGGGCTGTTAACAACCAGCCTTGGTGGAGTGTCCCATGGATACCCAAAACAACCCCTAGCGGGTGACACCACCTCCAGCAAAGACCCTAAAAGAAAGCAATCACTAAGTGGGCTGAAATCTTTAAAGAAGAGAGGGGGTCAGCAGGCAGAGGGTTACTTGAATAACTTGAGTCCTTGGTGTAAACTCCTCTTGCCTTTCTGCTTTGTCTCCCTCGTTGTTCGGTCACTCAGTTTTTGCGACCCCATGGACTGCAGCACACCAGGCTTTCCAGTCCTTAACCATCTCCGGGAGCTTGCCTAAATTCATGTCCATTGAGTTGGTGGTGCCATCTAATCATCTCATCCTGTCATCCCCTTCTCCTCCTGCCTTCAATCTTTGCCAACATCGGGGTCTTTTCCAGTGAGTCAACTCTTTGCATCAGGTGGCCAAAGTACTGGAGTTTCAGCTTCAGCATCAGTCCTTCTAATGAATATTCAGGACTGATCTCCTTTAGGATTGACTGGTTTGATCTCCTTGCAGTCCAAGGGACTCTTAAGAGTCTTCTCCAGCATCACAGTTCAAAAGCATCAATTCTTTGTCTCCATAACTTGAGGCTAACTCAGTTCTGTACTCCCCCAACCCCAACATGCTATTTGTCATGGTTTTATTTCCCTACACACCTTCCCTGAGTCTCTTGTCCCAGCTCCTGGGAAGCACTCCTTGTTTCGGCATCTCCTGTTTGTGCTCTTCTCCCATCCTGGTCCTCTGGGGAAGGGGCCCTTGAGGAGACAAATGGGCCTCCTGCTGATGAATCAAACTCATCCTTTGCATCTGCCAGGTCTCCCATGCCCTCCCCCCGCCTCCTGCCACAAGTGGGTAATGAATGACCCACTTGTAAGCTCATTACTGCAGAGTCTCTGAAGAAATGTAAATGCTCACGGAGCCAGTGAGATAAATAAGGAAAGATGTTTGTAAATAAATAAATATATATGCACTTATACACACACACAAACCCAATTAATTTACACCATCTGAAAGTCAGAGCCATTTGGGGTGGGGAGAGGGAGCAAGGGAAAGGCACCTAATATTCCCATCCATGTGATTTCAGGGCTGAGTGTCCCAGCAGCCGCCAATAAATTATCTTTACTATGCAGAGGCACAAATGAATATGCTGCTGTCGTCTCCTTAAATCTCCTTTATAAGCCTGTGCTTGCCTTGGCCCACCCTCCCAGGGACGGGGCCTCCACGCAGTTTTATGGGCTAAGTTCCTGAAGAAGGTTGCCTGTTTACAGGCCTAACTGTCGGCAAAGTGGAGAAGCCCCACTGACACTTCCTGTTCATGTGAGGGTTTGGCATGCTGTGCAGAATGGTCCAGGTGGCTCAGCTGTAAAGAATCCACCTGCAATGCAGGAGACATGGGTTCGATCCCTGGGTCAGGAAGATCCCCTGGATGGAGGCATGGCAATCCACTTCAGTGTTCTTGGCTGGAGAATCCCATGAAGAGAGGAGCCTGGCGGGCTATAGTCCTTGGGGTCACAAAGAGTCAGACACGACTGAGCACGCAGGCAGACAAAGAATGGCCACCTCCGCTGGGGGCCGTGGATGGAGGTGAGCCCTCTTTAACACCTTTGGAGAATGACCTCTGCCTCCTGGCCTGAGGGGGCTGACCTTCATGGGTGGCATGTGCTGTTCGTAAGCATGCTTCTCACAAGCCCCTGACATTCTCTGTCGGGCTTCAGGGCAGAAAACCTCCTCACAACCAACTTTTGAGTGTCCTACTCTCCCCTGAAAGGAGAGTTCTGGTCCCTCCCTTCAGAGGGGATGTGTCTGCTGTTCATCTCTCACACTGTGCTGAGCCAAAAGGGGGCAATGGGCAATCATGGCCCCTGGGACATGCTGACGGGTTACAGGAGCATGCTCTGAGGTCACTCTTCTGAATCTGAAACTTGGCCCTGCCACTTGCTAGCTGTGCGACCTTGGGAAAGTTAGCAAACCTCTCTGAGCCTTGGTCCTTCCTATGTAAAACAGGTATAATAATATCCAAACCTCATAAAGTCAATGAGAAGATATATCAGCTTAGTGCAAAGGCACAGGTCAAAGCACAGAGAATGGAAGGTAAACATTACCAGCATCATTTCATCCCAACTTCTATAGTAACCTTCTGTGGTGTATCCATTCATGTGTATTTACTGAGTGCCAAGTATGTGCCAGCCACTGTCCCTGGCAGAAGTGCTGTGTCTATCACTAAGATCTGGAGACACCTGCTCTTATGAAACACTCATTCTAAGAGAACGAAATAGATAAGCAACTGACCAACGACTCAATAAAAAGAGAAAAACAGATAGGATGTGTTACGGATACAATGTCAAGTATTGATTATGCTTTATCCACCCATTTTATTTAATTTTTGATTAGACATTTTATTATTTTTAAATTTTTAAATTTTATAATGGAGTATAGTTGATTTACAATGCTGTGTTAGTTTCAGGTGTACAGCAGAGTGATTCAGTTATACATATTCACCCATTTCAAAGATGAGGGAACTGAAGCTGGAAGAGGTTCTCTAAGTAGGCTGAAGGGCCGGGCCAGTCCAGCCCCAGAGAGCTGGGAAAGTGAGAAGGGGAACTGGAGCAGGGCTGGGTGCCCGGTTGACAGGGGAGAGGGCTGTTTCTGCCTCCCCTTGCCCCTCCTGTTTTAGAGATGACACGCCTCCCCAGAACACGTGCCATCCAGATGGGAAAGACAGTCTGCTACTGGACAAGTTCCTTATTCAAGGAGCTGCTCAGTGGACCTTCCCTGGCAGATGTGTCCTGACTTCTAGACAAAGGAGCTCCCCTTTATCCTCAAACGATCCATGAAACAGACCCAGCAGAAGGTGGTTCTGGGAGACCCGATGGACCACAGTCATTCAGGCCACTAGATGGCTCTTTCCGTGAACTTTACAGAGTGCAAGCTACTAGCTGCACCAAGGTTCTGAAGACAGGCTGCCTTCTCTCTGGATGGGTCTCTAAGAAGTTTTTCTCAGTCTTCAGCTTCTGGGGGGCCCTCCAGGGTCTCCTCCAGTCTCCTGGCTCCTTATTGCCCCAGAGCAGGTCACTTTCCTTTCCCTCAGGCATTATATCCATTAGGATTTTTTTCACACAAGAAGAGTTTGAGGCAGCAAGACAGGGACTTCCATGCTGACTACTAAATCCTGGCCAGATGCCCGATCATTGCAACTCCCCCAATAAAGCAGGCCCTGCTCACCTCCCAGTGTCCTGCTCCATCCTACCACCTGCTTCGTCCCCTCCCAGCTGTCACTCGCTACCTGGGAGATCGCCTACACCTTGCTGATGCTGCTAAGTCGCTTCGGTCGTGTCCGACTCTGTGAAACCCCATAGACGGCAGCCCACCAGGCTCCCGCGTCCCTGGGATTCTCCAGGCAAGAACACTGGAGTGGGTTGCCATTTCCTTCTCCAATGCATGAAAGTGAAAAGTGAGAGTGAAGTTGCTCAGTCGTGTCCGACTCTTAGCAATCCCATGGACCGCCGCCTACACCTTACCCCTCAGTTAATCTTCGTGCTGATTTTTTTTTTTTCGGTTGCACCTCGTGGCATGGGGGATTAAGATCCCCGACCAGGGGTTAAATCCATGCCCCCTGTAGTGGAAGCTAACCACCAGACCCCCAGGGCAGTCCCTACATTGGTCTCTGAGACCTTAGCATCCACACGTGACCTAAGAGCAAACTGAGGCCCAGAGAGGAGGTCACGTGACTCACCCAGTGTCACAGGGGCAGGAAGGGATCAAACCCAGGTTGGTCTGATTCCAATGCTTGTGCTCTTAACCTCCCAGCCTTATCTCTCAAGCACCCTAAGTGCCCGAACTTGGACCAGGCCAACCGTGAACTTTCCCCTCCTGGCTGGATCTCAGGAAGAGAACAGAATATTGCCTGTTGAACCCACACTCCCACAGTTGAGAGCGGGAGAATCCAAGCTGACATGGGGTGTTCAGGCTTTTATGATGCAGCCCCTTCCCCCGCAATGCACCTTTCATCACTGCTGCTTGGGCAGCATTTTTTATGCCATCTCCTATTGAATGTTCCCAACAGTTTTACATGGAGAAAGGAATGGCAACCCACTCCAGTATTCTTGCCTGGAGAATCCCATATAGAGGAGCCTGGGGCTTTAGTCTATGGGGTCACAAAGTGTTGGACACGACTGAGCAACTAAACAACAACAACAGCCACACAGCAGGCAGTGCTGCCCCGCTGTACTCGAGGCCAGGGCCTCAAGCACTCAAGCAGACTACTTGGGTCTCTGCACCATTTCAAAATGCTGCAATTTGGGGCAGGCTTCCCAGCTGTAACCACTCACAGAATTGGTATGAGGATGAAACAAGTCATTGCTGGGAAAGTCCATAGGACACAGCTGAAAACACAGATCATCACTAGAAATAACACTCCTGTTAGTCGGAGGATATCCTTTTTGACAAATGAGTAAACAGAGGCTCAGAGAGGTATAAACACTTGTTCATGGCCACACAGACTGAGGAGTTAAACCACAGTGCCTGCCACTGGGTGGCTTCCTGGATGAACCCACCTGCCAATGAGGGTTCGATTCCTGGGTCAGGAAGATCCCCTGGAGGAGGGCATGGCAACCCACTCCAGTATTCTTGCCTGGAGAATCCCGTGGACAGAGGAGCCTGGCAGGCTACAGTCCATGGGGTCACGGAAAGTCGGACACAACTGAGCAACTAAGCAGAGACAGAAAAAGAGCTGGCAGTTTCTCCAAGGGCTGCCATGCCTGCAATTTCAGATCCACCCAGGCTCACTCTCCATGCTGAAAACGGCTCAAGGGGTCACTTCCTGGCAGTGTCCAGTTTCATCCACCAGGGAGATACTGACTGAGTTGGTATGAGCTGAAGCCAGAGGACCAGAACTTTTCAAAGCTTCCAGGTGATCCCGATGTGTAGCCAGAGGTGCTAACGCCCAACTCAGTCCCCTCCAGCCTCAGGTCGTGTTGTGAATCAGGCGACCTGGCACTCTCTGGATCCTGTTCACCATCATTCTGCAAACTGGGGGTGCTGGGCTAGGACAGTATGTTCTAACACCTTCCCCATTTACTTATTGATTTTAATTGGCTACCATTTAAATGTCTACACATATACTGTGAAAAGTTGATCACCAGAAAAAGTGAAAGTGAACGCTCAGTCGTGTTCATCTCTTTGGGACCCCATGGACTATACAGTCCATGAAATTCTCCAGGCCAGAGTACTGGAGTGGGTAGCCTTTCCCTTCTCCAGGGGTTCTTCCCAACCCAGGGATCAAACCCAGGTCTCCCATATTGCAGGCAGATTCTTTACCAGCTGAGCCACAGGGAAGCCCAAGAATACTGGAGGGGGTAGCCTATCCCTTCTCCAGCCGATCTTCCCGACCCAGGAATTGAACTGGGGTTTCTTGCATTGCAGGCGGATTCTTTACCAACTGAGCTATAAGGGAGTTCCTAAAAATCTGAACACAAGGAAAAGGAAACAATGGTATCCCACCCCAGGCTAGATCAAGTTGACTGCTTAAGGCTAGGAGCCGAAGGCTCACTCTGTTGTAAAGGGAGGTGTGCAAAGGTTAGGTGCTAAAATCATACTATCACCAAGCTGAGACGTTCTCCTTGGTGTCATCAAACAGACTTAAGGACTGTGGAAAAGGCATTCACTTTCTCCCTGGATGAATCAAGGTTGTTTAAGCCCATGGAGTTTCCCAAATCATCCTGAAAGGACACACCTCTTTTGGAAAAACATGGGACCAGTCAGTTCCTTAGGGTTTCCTAGGTGGCGCTAGTGGTAAAGAACCCACCTGCCAATGCAGGAGATGTAAGAGATGTGGATTAGATTCCTGGGTCGAGAAGACCCCTCTGGAGAAAGGTACGGCAAACCACTGCAGTATTCTTGCCTGAAGAATCCCCATGGACAGAGGAGCCTACAGCCCATAGGGTTGCAAAGAGTTGGACATGACTGAAACCATTTATCCCGTAGTCAGTTCCTTATCACACGGATGCTCTAGGATTCTACAGGTCTATGGGTCCTACCAGAGATCTTAGGAAAGGGAGTGAAGTTCCCCCCACCGCCCCCTGCCAAGTGTAGGGATGGATCAGGAGACCTAGGACTGGCTGCAATAACTCCTCCTCCCTAATCAGGCTGTCCCCCTGCGCACAGCTGTTTGAGGTCACTTTCTATTTCCCAGGAACAACAGCGGCAATGAGCAGCGCTTACCACCTGCCAGGAGTCCTTGTAAGCACCTTGCATGGACTAACTCACAGCAGCCCTTGGAGGCCAGCATAGTCAGCATTCCCATTTTCTAGGCCATGAAACGGAGGCACAGGGAGGTGAGTGGCTTGCTGAAGACTCACCCCAGCCTGTAAGTAGCAACTGATCACCACATTGCAGCCCCTCCCCTAAGGGCCAGGGGCTCCCCGCTGTCCTGTCTTAATCCCTCTACAGCTGTGGCTGCTTCAAGGGAGCCAGGGGAGAGAAAGAGGAAAAACGTTTTTAGAAATTATTTCCGACAGGCGACCAGATACTAAAATAACAACATTTGGTTTGTCTTGCTAGCTGGAGGCAAAAATCAGCTCAGGTGGGAGGAGGCAGCTGCAGGCCAAGCACAGAAGAGACTGCCTGGCTCTGAGTGGGCCCAGCTCTGCGAGGGGCATGAGCACCTCTCATTCCCCCCGCGGAACGATGCTCTGTGAACCTCCAGCTTGGAGCTCTCCAAGGCAGATGGCGGGGGAGAAGGCACTGCATCCTTAAGGGTGTCTGTGTCACAGTGGAAACTCCCAGGGGGCTGAAAGACCATGCTGTAGGCGACCCTTTTAAAGTCAAGTTGTAAAATTGTAGAAAAAGGGATGAGTAACACAGGTGGGGGTGGGCGTAACATTCTTATTGAAAGCAAGAATTAGGATTTACAGCACACTTTACTGTGGGGCTTCCCAGGTGGCTCAGTGGTGAAGAATCCACCTGTCAGTGCAGGAGACTTGGGTTTGA
Organism: Bos grunniens; assembly: GCF_055505025.1. Lineage (NCBI taxonomy): Eukaryota > Metazoa > Chordata > Mammalia > Artiodactyla > Bovidae > Bos > Bos grunniens. The sequence continues at coordinate 27,070,739 of NC_141189.1, forward strand.
TCCCTGGGTCAGGAAGATCCCCTGGAGAAGGAAATGGAATCCCACTCCAGTATTCCTGCCTGGAAAGTCTCATGGACAGAGAAGACTGGCAGGCTGCAGTCCATGGGGTCGCAAAGAGTTGGACACGACTGAGTGCCTGGGCATGCACCCACTTACTCTATGCCCCTACCCTCTGCCCCATTGCAAGAGATTTAGGTCATTATGTCATTTCACCCTCACAATGATCCTCACATGTAGCTACCACTATTGCTAAGCCCATCTGACTGACAAGGAAACAGGTATAGACATGGCATGTCACCTGCCCAGGGCCACGCAGCTAACAAGCAGCTGATCTACAGTATGAACTCCAGAGCCCATTGTCTCCCAACTTCTTGCCTTTCATGCATTTCTCCACATTTCCAAAACACCCAGGATGTGCCTGGTCCTGTGTGAGTGAATCGAAGTGAACGGGCACGATCTCCCGTCCTGACCTGGAAGGAAAGAGGAGCGGCCGCGGAGAACTAACAGGCTGGCACGTCTGGAGGCGAAGCCAAGCCAACGGGAGCAGATGGAACCCGGGCGGCAGATGTTAATGCAGTTTGCTTTTTCCATATGCTTTTCTGTTTAGCTGTAATAAGTGAATTGTTCTTTAATATCTGTCAGGAGCTTAAACTCTGAAGGCCAGTGGCAGTCACAGTCACTCAAGACACAAAGGAAGCTGCAGGGCCGTCCCCTCACATCAGAGAAGAAGGACGCAGAGCATCAAGGAAGAGGCCACATACTGTGTGGTCCAGGCTGTGTATTCACACACACACACACACACACACACACATGCACGCTGCTGGCTTTCCCTGACAGCCAGGTTCTCAGTGGACTTTCTAGAATCTTTGAAAGTCCATGTCAATGTCCTTCATACTCAGAAGTGAGATTCAAGTTCAGTTTCAGATTTTCCCTTTGGAAAAAAAAAAGGTTCCAGTTTGAAAAGATGTAAATGGCTCAAGCCACGTATCCACTTGGGACTTTTAAAGCAACCACAGCTCATCTTCTGAATTTAGTAAAGCAAGGAAAGTCTGTCTTCTGGCCTTTCTCAGGGTCAGACACACAGCCCCATCTCCACCATCCCAAGGCGGGTGCGGTTCGATGGTGGCGCCTCTGGCCAGCATTTTTCCACTGATGTTACCATTTGACAGTCACTTTGACTTTCAGACAGAGTCTCACCAACTCCACTGTCTTTGAAGGAGCCAGCTGTGATTCTGTCAACAGCAAGAAGACTCCCTGCACTCTTCAGCCAAAGAAGGAGTACAGAGGGAATGGCCTCCTGTCTTTGCAATTCCAGATCAACACAGAGTGTGGGTTAAGACCTGATCTGAATCTCAGCATCACCCCTTACAGGATGGCGATCTTAGGTGGGTTACTCCTAAAATCTCCAAGTCTCAGTTTCCTCATCTGTAAAATGGGAGGAAATAGCACTGACCTCAATAGGCTTGTTGTGAAGATCCGATGAGAAAACGAAGGTGAAGCAGTTAACCTGGCGACAGGAACATGGCAGGCACTCAAAGAGTAGAGGGTATTTATTGTTCCTATTATTATTGTTTGTGTTCTATCCATTGTTACTGCTACTTCTTATTCATTCATTCATCCCTCCAATACAGGAGCACCTTCAGGCAAAACCTATTGTCATGGGTGCTGGGTAATGAATGAAATAGATCCATGGAACTTACATTCCACAGTCAGAGAGGCAACAGAGCAACAAATGGTTGTGAAATATGACATAATATGGGAGCCGAGTCATTTAAAGGAAGACAGAACAGGAGAGAGGTGAGGGGTGATGTTTCAGATGAGCGTCAGAGAAGACGTTTCTGAAGAGGTGGCATTTGGGCCTCATGGCGAGAAGGAGACAACATAGGAAGATTCTGGGTGACAGCAGCAGGCAGCAGGAACAGAAGAGCAAAGTTTCTGGGGCAGAAAGGAGTTTGGCCTACATGGGCAGCAGAAAGGAGGAGGTGGGACCGTGATGTGGAAACGGGGTCCAAGGCATGACAACAGAGGAAGGCAGGGGTCCGATGGGGCTGGGCCTTACTGTCCACCCAGATCTCATTCTAAGGCCTTGGAAACACACTAGGGGAGGTTTTGAAGCAGGAGAGTGTGCTGTGATCAGACCTTCTGTTTCACAAAGATTCCTCTGGCTGGTGTGTGTGGAGGGGCCCTTTCACCACCCACAGATGCAGGCAGAGAATGGGGGAAGGAGGACAGAGGTACCCCTCACCAAGTCCACGATGATGAGAACACATTTCTCCAGGATGTTGTCAGGAATGGCTGGGGATAGGTACAAGTAAAACCAGAAGTGATGGGAATTTATTTAATAGTCTTCAGCTGCAAGCTTGGGTGACCATAATCACCCAGCACCCCAGTGTGATCTCCTGCCAGTAAATGGGTCTAAATATAAATTTTAGTGAGCCTCAAGTACCAGGGTAGAGCTGATTAACTTGAAGCCCTCCAGAAGCCCTGACTACCTGTCCTGGAGCGAGTGCATCTGATCTGCTCTCAGGAGGTCCCTGGGGACATCCTTCTGGTGACTCAGCAGCAGAATTAATACCTTAGGTGTTTCACCCCAGTTCTGGGGCTCTGATCCCTGGTGACCTTGGGCAGCCCCTGCCCCACAGTGGTCTCAGAGTAGGAGGTGCCCACCTGTTGGAATGCAGTAGGCACTCTGTGTTCATGTCCAGAAGTAAGAGTCAGCATTCAAGTCCAGCTGCACGTTTCCCCACTGCCTGGAAGGGTGGCTCTCTGCAGCTGCCTGAGCTGAGAATGTGGTTCACCCACAAGCTACCATTTGAAGGACTCCTGCTTTCTGTCTCCCTTCTGTTTTATGGCCTTGAGCGCAGTAGACGTGCTCCTCTCCCTCTGCACTTACAGAACTCTGTTCTTACCTCCACACTGCACTTGGGTTACTGTTTAGCAAGGATGTGCGTGCGTGCTCAGTTGCTTCAGTCCTGTCTGACTCTTTGTGACCCCATGGACTGTAGCTTGCCAGGCTCCTTGGTCCATAGTAGGCTCCAGGCAAGAATACTGGAGTGGGTTGTCATGCCCTCCTCCAGGGGATCTTCCTGACCCAGGGATCGAACCTGCATCTCTTACATCTCCTATACTGGCAGGTGGATTCTTTACCATTAAGCCACCTAGGAAGCCCAGCATGGGTATAACCTCTATCCAAATACATCCTTCTGAGGAGCAGAACTCACTCACCTTTATAACTCCCAAGAGTCTAGCTACAAATCTGGTGTGTGTGTGTGTGTGTGTGTGTGTGTGTAGCTGCACACATGTATACCAGTTATGCCAAGAATAACACCAGCAGCAGCTAATGTTTGAAGCTGTAGCATGCCTCTTCATGCACGCTAGACACTTGACTTGCCCTAACAGTAAACCTGCAACTTATTATTCCCATTTTATAGACAAAGAAACTGAGGCTTAAGATGGCTAAGAAACTTGCCTAAGGTCACACAGCTAGTATTTGGTAGGACTGGGGAAATGAGCCAGGTTCACTGAAGCCTGTAAATTGAGCCCCTTCAGCACCACCCTTACTTGAAAGGGTGAACAGAGAGCGGGTAATAAGTGGGTAGTAGTGGGTGGTACTGGCTAGATCACCAGGAAAGAGGATGGCAGGTGGAAAGACAGAACTACTATTTCAAAGAATCTCTTCCTAGTCTTGGCAGAACAGTGGAAATGCGTGTCGGCTTGCCATCATACAGACCACTCACCCTCGATATCCACAGCTCCTTATTCAAGGCAAATTCACTAGTTCAGACTGATCTGTCATCTACGTGGACATAACAGCATTAAAACTGGCTTATCAGGCTGATATGTATGTGTGTACTAAACCAGCACTTTAAATATATTAACTCATTTAATCCTCAGCATGACCCACGGGAAGGTATTATTATTATTATCACCTCATTTTAAAAGATGAATAAACTGAGACTGTTTAAATAACTTGCCCAAGGTTGTACAGTTAGCAAGTGACAGAACAGAATTTGAACTCGGGTCATCTGTCCTTTTAGCCACTATGCTATGCTGTGCTAAGTCACTTCAGTCATGTCCGACTCTGTGTGACCCCATAGACGGCAGCCCACCAGGCTCCCCCATCCCTGGGATTCTCCAGGCAAGAACACCGGAGTGGGTTTCCATTTCCTTCTCCAATGCATGAAAGTGAAAATTGAAAGTGAATTTGCTCAGTCGTGCCTGACTCTTAGCGACCCCATGGACTGCAGCCTACCAGGCTCCTCCATCCATGGGATTTTCCAGGCAAGAGTACTGGAGTGGGGTGCCATTGCCTTCTCCGTTTAGCCACTAGGGGTAACCATTATTGATTGGGCCTTTCTACTATTCTAAGTATTTTACAAACATTTGATGTAAAAAACAAACTAGTAATTCTGGTACTATTTTCACCTCGTTTTATAGATGAGGGAACTGAGATGCAGAGAGGTAGAACTCTTCCAGTGTCACCCAGCCCACGTCACCGCTTGCTCAAACTGACGCCTTGTGAAAATTACGAACTGGACTTGTCTCTTATTCGGGGCAATTGGAGTGCTGAGTTTATGTGCATGCCTTGCTGACTGAAGAGAGATCTGAGTTTTGGCTCCGACTCGCTCCCTTGTGCAGTGTACATCCTGGACAACTATACAGAGAAGCACTAACCCAGCAGGTACAAGGAAGACCTGAGATTCCAACCCAGGTCCAACTTGCATTTGGCTTTTAACCACTATAGATGCTCCATCTCCCACCTCAGACATCACACCCTTCTTTTCTAACCCAGTTCTAGATTCAGTTTCATCTAAGGCTGCTCAGAAAATGCCCAGTCCATACCCCTAAATGGGCAAAAGCTCAGTCAAGGTGTAGTGGTCGGGACAGGTCCTTCCAGAACAGACCCCTTTTACCCACAACGGTTGTGATCCTTCATCACAGCCTCAGAGAGACTCTGGGCTCACAAATGGTGATGTTCCACTGTGGGACAACTGTTGAGAATCCTGGCAGCACCGTGGTGGCACTCTCTCCCCATCCCAATCAGGCAGCCACTCTGCACAGTGACCCTTCCTGATCCACACTGTCAGGCTGCAATTTAGCCATTCCCAGAACTCCGCTATGCTCAAGGCTTCTGCAGCCAAAGGCGCTTGCTGCTGGGGAGCACTTCCAGGGCCCTCGACTCCGAGCAGATGTCACTTTGCATTAAAGGCTCACTGGGCTGGGCTCTCTGCTAAATGTCTCCAAGAGAGAAGCCAAATGAGGAAGAGGGAGAGGATAAGAGAGAGAAAAAGAGGAATAAGAGGGGGAGGGGGAAAAGGGGTGGGGAGAGAGACACTGGGCATCTGAGGAAGAAAAACAGACAGCAACTCTGTCTGGAAGGGAGAGGCTCATGGTAGACACAATAATAAGAGCTCGTGTTTATCAACCAGAGTCGCAAAGATGAACACGGAGTGAGACTTTAACAGGTGCTGAGCTCTGTACCCAGAACACTTGTTCAGTGGTGGTCCTGCAGTAGTTACCTGCCCCTCCCCAAGATAAGCTGATGCTCTGCCCAAGCAGAGGGGCCATGAGATACACTGATCACAACTACACTCCTCGGAGTACAACCCTAGGGGTGCAGCCTCACTTATGTAGCAGTTGGGATTTCCTACCTGCCTCCTACGTGCCAGTCATGGTCATGATTCTTTTGTTCCCAACGGGGCTTGTCTGATTAGGTGTAGAGTAGACCCACTGAACCGACGGCCATGAGCCATGGTCTGCCATATCCCCGCCCTGGGCAATGTGCTTTTGCATCTCTTCTGTCACAGGCGGACTCAGCTTCCCCACATTTTGAATATGGGCTGCCTGGTAATGTGATGTGCTTTGGCCAAATGAATGTGGTGGAAGTGACTGCAATGCAGTTGTAAGTCTGGCTTCAGGAAGCCCTGCATACTTCCACTCTCTCTCTTGGAACCCTGTAACTGCCACGTGGACAGGCTCCTCTGCTGTGGGATGAGAGACCATGTGGAATAGAGTCCACATGTGGCTGCTAAGTCAGTCATAAAGCAGTCCGTGGCCAGCCGATCCCTAGACGTGAGAGCCCACCAAGATCAGAGGAGCCACAGCTGAGACCAGAAGAACCATCCCACTGACCCAAAGACCTGGAAGCAAAACTAATAACAAAAACACTGCTTTACAGTACTGAGTTTGGGTTGCTTTATTAAATCACCCCAATGATATAATAAGTGTTATACAAAGAAACAGACTTGGAGACATGATGTTACTTTCTAAAGTCACACAGCTAATAAGTGAGTGAAGTGAAGTGAAGTCTCTCAGTCCTGTTCAACTCTTTGTGACCCCATGGACCGTAACTTACCAGGCTCCTCTGTCCAAGGGATTTTCCAGACAAGAGTACTGGAGTGGGTTGCCATTTCCTTCTCCAGGGGGTCTTCCCGACCCAGGAATTGAACCCGGGTCTCCTGCGTTGCAGGCAGACGCTTTACCATCTGAGCCACCAGGGAAGACTTAATAAGTGAGGAGCAGGGATTCTGCCTGATTGCTGGCATTTTCATCCATGATGATCTAAACAAGGAGTCAACAAACTATTTCTGTGAAGGGCCAGCTAATAACTATTTTAGGCTTTGTAGCCATATAGCTTCTGTGGCAACTATTCAGCTCTGCCACTGTAGAGCCAAAGCAATCACAGTCTATACATAAACAGCTGGGCATGACCGTGTTCCAATAGAACTTTATTCACAAAAAAAGAGGGAAGATTTGGCCCATGACCTGTAGATCACTTTCCTACACCATCACTGTCTGTACCAGCCTTTCTCCCCTTCCCTTTCTCTGTGATCTCACTTTTTTCTTTCTCTAGGATTTCCATGTAAAACCTCTCACTACATTCCGCCATTTTGATACTCTGCTCCACGGCATGTGACAACTAACTCTACACTCAGTGGCTTTGTTTTCCCAGCATGAGTGTAACTCCACTCCCTAATTTTGCAAATCTCTGTCATTGCCAAAAATCAGTTTGACTGATATGTTTTCCTAATGTTAGGTTGATAGCTCTCTGGATTCCCCAGGTATGGGAACTTTAAAAATTTATGATTATATTCTAAATCCAAGACCCAACATCATCGCTGTGACAGTTGGGAATGCAAATTACTCCTGTTCAGAACATTTAAAGAAAAAGTTTCAGTTCTGTAGCTGTGGAAATTTGACTCACTCTCAAAAAAAAAAAAAAAAAAAAAAAAGGCCTTCTCCCAGTCCCCGCAAAAAAAATCCAGAGTGATACAGAAGTAATTCTGAGAGCTTTTTCATCACTCCACATACCCGGTCTCTGGGGCAATCTCTCTCTAAGAAGTAGGCAAGGATGTGATGGTGACTTCTTACAGAGAATGAAAATTGGGGTTGGAACACATGAAACCCCGGTGATTTTCAGTTTTATGAATGTACATCTCATCCAGAAAATAAAATGTGATAATAGATTTCAGCTTTTCCACTTCTTTCTTGCCCTTTTCCCTTCTTACTTGCCCTACTTAGAATACAGAATCTTGTTGGCAATTAAACTGAACTCCGAGCTTGGCTTTTCCCCCACATTGGAAAAAAAAAAAAAAAAGTAGACTTGAGAGTTTAACAAAGGAGCTCATCCAATTTAGAAGCTGAGAGCCACGTCTTGAAAATTTCATCCAAGGTTAGTCAGGGTTAGTGTCAAACTTTCCATAATTTTTAACAACCTTCTAAGTAAAAATAAAGATGTCTATCTGGACTGACTTCAGTTTTAAAGTTTTAAAGCTAGGAAGGCAGAGGAAAACCCATCTCACTTTTCATTATGGTTAAATTCAGTTTTCAAGAACAGCCGGCCTTAGTCCCAGGACCTGGCAATGAGTGAGCTGTTTCTGCAGCCACCATTACCACGATGGCCAAGAGCGAAGAGGAAAGCTGTGCCTCACAGGACAGAGTCCTTGACTGTGTGGAGCTGTGCATGCACTCCATGTCCAGAGCCCCCTTCTGTAATTGGAACACCGCAATTAGCCTGATCCACCTAATGAAGAGCCCAAATCTGGCCACAAGCATGCGCTTGTCAATGGCTCCTCACGACATATGCTTGATCTCTGAGAGAAGCTGTGTTAACCACTTCTAACATAATTATCTCCATTATACAGATGGAGAAATGAAGACCAGTGCCCAAGGTCGACTGCTGGCAAGTGACAGGGCTGAGATTCACGGCCATATTGTTTCAGTTCAGAGTCTTCTCTTAATCAAGAGGAAATAACTGACCTAGCAAATGGTCATATTTGTGTGGGTGGTGACGATGTCCACGTGTTTGTCAGCACCTCTGGATCTGTCACTAAATCCCAGCCATCCTTGGGCCACCTGCCAACTGCCTTGTTTTAAAGAGGAGTTTCATTTGATGTATGGCATGTAAGACATGCGGCCTATGAGGTCAGCAGGTAGGGGTAATTGTTTCCCATTATATTATTGAGACGTGGAAACTGAGGCTCAGGGAAGGGAAAAGCCCTGCCCACAGTCACCAGTCCCTTAGTGACACGGTCAAGCAAGGACCACACATCCAGGACTTTCTGCCCAGAGTCGATAAATGGGTGTGGATTTGGCTCAGGGTTGGGGGTTCGGTGCCCACCTTGTACACACTCTACACATTTCAAGGCCAGGAATCCCGTGAGACCTCTGAGCTGTCATTTCCTAGATTCTGAAGACCACAATAAGCTTGTGAGTGCTCACACTTGGAGTACACTGCGAAGAGGCGCAGGGGACAAAACATGCTTAAATAGAAGGCAAGTACACACAAAAGGCACAGCTGCAAACTGTATTTTAATCTCAATAGCTAATTATCCCTGCTCTTTCATGGTACAAAAAGCTTAAGCAAAACATACTGCTCCACTGACCAAAAATTACACAGACAAAACAGAGGGGGCATAGGTAAGTAAGGAAGGGAATCAAGAAATAGGAAATTTAACTTGCCAATAGGAACTTGGTAAGCAACCAGAAAATTACAAGTCCTGGACACTTGTGAGAGGTATGAATTCTGTCTTTGAGCTTCCTAGCAGACACTGCAAAGAGGGAAACAAAGCTAGTTATTTGCTTCCATGTCAAAGACAGGGTTCCTCATTTTTGCAAAAAAGAAAGATTGTCACCCCTCATTTTTCAGTGTTATTGACTCTGATTGTGTTGTGTTTTCCATGTGTTGCTGCTGCTGCTGCTAAGTCGTTTCAGTCGTGTCCGACTCTGTGTGACCCCATAGACAGCAGCCCACCAGGCTCCCCCGTCCCTGGGATTCTCTAGGCAAGAACACTGGAGTGGGTTGCCACTTCCTTCTCCAATGCATGAAAAGTGAAAAGTGAAAGTGAAGTTGCTCATTCGTGTCTGACTCTTAGCGGCCCCATGGACTGCAGCCTACCAGGCTCCTCCATCCATGGGATTTTCCAGGCAAGAGTACTGGAGTGGGGTGCCATTGCCTTCTCCTTCCGTGTGTTAGTTTTGTCTTAACATCTGCTGAGCTGATTTGGAATGACCTGCTGCAGGGCTCTGCAGAAAAGCTTCTGAAATCAGACGAGTTGGCTGGTTTGCATGCCTGCATCCCTGGTACAGTCAAGTGTTTATTTACTGAGCATCACATGAGCAGACTGGAGATGAAGGAGAAGTCTAAAATCTCTCCGGGAGGAGACTGTGCCACCAGAATAGCAATCAGAAGTGAAGCAGAGAAATCGCTGACTTTAAAGTAGAAGCGAATGAGAAAACGCGTGTCTGGGCTGATATCATCTCCACTGGGCCACACAAATTTTCTGAAACCCTTTTCTGTACAAAGTGAGGCAGCTGGGGATAACGTAACCCACTCTCCACTTCTCTCCATGCCCTATCTCGTCTCTCCACGCCCTATCTCATCCCTCTGGGGAAAGGATGTAAGGCGTGTCCAACTGACCTTAGCCCTAAGCACAGAGAGGGCCACGCGGGGCACTGTGTGTGAGAGGCAGGGACCAGCCTCTGGTGCTCACTGCTCCGCTGGCTCAATGCGATGGAGCTGTAAACTGAGTCGGGCTCCCAGACCACAAGGGAGCATTCCAGGGCCAAGGTTCAGATCTGCAGCTGTGTGCAAAGGGGAGCAGAGAATGCATGTCTGCCCCAAGCCCTTAGTGGCAGAGCAGCCCTTTTAGGAGAACGCTGCCCTAGGACATGGGGAAGCGGGTTCCCTGTCTGCTCTCTAGCTCATGTCCGGAGATCCTGGGAAAACAGGAGCAAGGAGGGGTGGGCAGAACAGGGATCTGCCATCCTGACTTAAATGCCTTCAGACAGCTCCAGAAACCTCTGTTTAATACCCAACAACTGCTCTTTAATCTCTCGTTCCCCTGACCTTCGAGCATCCCCCTAATGTAACCAGCACTTAGTGAAGCCACCGTGGTTCCCTTAGGATAGTTGTACCAATTAAGTAATGTGACACTTGAGAGGTGGAAAGCTATGTATTTACTCCCAAACCAGAAGCTGGAGGGTTCTTAAAGATTTTAAGTGCAAAAAGAATCTCTCTGTTAAGAGTCAATATTAGTGACCATTGTTTGCTATTCAGAAAGGCCATCATAAGGCAGCTGCAGGCAAGACACCCTGGAGACCTCAGCGTGGGTGGGGGGAGATGGCAGGATGGGCCAGGATGGGGCCCTGCTCCCAGCACAGCTCCGACAGGAGGGGCTTGGGACCCTGGCTCCACCTCCTACTGCTCAAGCCGGGGGTGATCTTGAGCTGGTCACTTCATCTCTCTGCTCCTCACTCTACTCATTTGCAATATGGGGACAAAGATAGCCATCAACTGATGGAGAAAATTAGCAGAAAGAAAATGTTCCAGCCAATGTCATTAGGAGTCCCCAGAGGAATCTTGCGGTTGGATGCAAGAGCCTCTACCAGGGTCAGGGTGGTCCCTGAGCATGGGTTCTTCTGCCCAACACAGCCTCTACACTTGCTTCTGTCCCATTCTTTATGCGTTGCTGACAAAGATAGGAGACAGAAGGGGAGGTTTCTGGAAAGGGGAGGTGGCTGGGCTGGGCCAGCCTGGCTGGTGTCCCTGACAGTTGAAGGTGCTGGTCGGATGACAGACACCTCAGAGGAGGCTGTCTCAAGGCCATGCTATGCTGGGTAGAAATGATGAGCTTGCTGGTCGACCTGACATGTCAGAAGATGTGTTACTGCTGGAAAGTACAAAATAAGCAGAGTGTGGGTAACTAAACACTATTTTTATCGCCTTTCCGACACTCTCAGGCCACAGACAAAAGCTGCTGCCTAAGGGAGGATGGCAGGGAAATGTTTATTCAGAGCGAGGGGCAGCCTGAATATCAATGAGGCCCACAGGAGGTTGGCTGCGGGGGCTTCCAGGGGACATGGCCTGGCCACGGCCACAGTCACATGGGGAGGCCTGGGGAAGGGGCAGGGAGAAAAGCCCCAAACTCAGCCCTGTCTCCTGCTGCCCTGGGGGAAGGCCCTGACTTCTATCTGCCCAGCCCACGTTCCTTATTTCTGTGGCACGGGGAACATGATCCTCTAGCTCTGGGCAAGTCCAATCTTCATGATGACAGTTCTGAACTCTTTTAGGGCAGGATCCTGATCTATGCATTCACCCTTCTCTTCCTGGTGTCCACATAATGGTGTGTGTATACAGCAGGCACTGGAGAACTACATCACAAAAGAAGGACTTATCCAAGGGCTTGCGAGGCATCCGTGAACAAAGCAGACAAAACTCTTGCCTTCATGGAACTTTGTTCGAACATCAAGAGAACAGTAAATAATAACAATAATAGTAATACACACAAATAATGAGTGGGGGAGACAGCAGGAGAACAAGAGAGAGAGGAACTTCTTGGAAAGCTGGCTACAGTGACATGGAGGTGGCCAGGATCTTCCCAAGTGAAAAAAGCAAAAATCAACCATAAAAGAACATGCTTAAAGAGGCATTAGGAGGCTGGGAGGGGGGCAACTTTTGAAAGAATGTTCAAGGCAGACTTTCAACGGAGAGGGTAGGATTTATGCAGAGGCTTAAAGGAGGTGAGGGAGCAGGCTGTGTGGATACTTAGGGGAAAAACATTTCAGGAAGATGGAGCTGCAGTGCAAAGGCCCTGCGGTGACGGTGTGCCTGGGGTGGCTCACTTTGCCAGTGGGGACCAACAAGAAGACCAGTGTGGACGGAATGGAGGAAGTAAAAGAAGGAAAAGCAGAAGACTCTCTCGGAAAAGGGGATGGGGGTTAGACCCCAAAACGCCTTCAAGAACCCTGGTTCTCAATGGGGCAGTGTCACCCCTCAAGGGACATCCTGCACGTCTGGAGATATCTTCAGTTGACACAGCTGGGGGTGGCGGGTCCTGGCATCTAGTGGATAGAGGTCAGGGAAGTTGCTAACCTCCTACAGACTGCCCAGAAAAAATAAGTGGAAGTGTTAGTCATTCAGCAACTCTGCGATCCCACGGGCTGTAGCCCACCAGGCTCCTCTGTCCATGGGGTTCTTCAAGCAAGAATACCAAAGTGGGCAGCCATTCCTTCCTCAAGGGGGTCTTCCCAACCCAGAGATCAAACTCTGGGTCTCCCTCATTGAAGGCAGAGTTTTCCTTGGAGCCACAAGGAAAGACCCCCCAACTCTGCACAGGATAGCCCAGCAGATACTATCCAACCCAGTACGTCACTGAGTGCAAATCTAGATCATTGGAAGGACTTTGTTTTTAGTCCTGAGTGACTTGAGATTATTTGTTAAATGAATGAGCAACCCCACGCCTGCACCGATGATAACACAAATCCTAAGTCGGAAGGTGTTTCGTCTCCTTTAGAACCCTTTATCTTATAAATAGAGTCAGAATGAAAGAAAGGGGAACTTTCTTCCTGCCAAAAGCACACAGTGGAACTCCTGGCTAGGAAATGTCCTGCTTTATGTGCAACCTAAAAGGAGGCCAGCTGTCTCTGGCCTGGTGACAACAGAAGGAACTTCTTGGAAAGCTGGCTGCAGTGACATGGAGGTGGCCAAGATCTTCCCAAGTGAAACAAAGCAAAAATCAACAATTAAAAACATGCTTGCCAGGACCTGGGGGTGTGATGGGGGGGCCGGAGGAGACCAGCTCAGCATTTGCTTTTCCCCACGAGAAGACTGAGGGCAGGGGCCTCACTAGTGATTTCTTGAATGTTTTCATCTCTGATCTTCAAATCCTGGCCAAACCACTTCCAAAAACTGACAGTCTTGCCTTGGTTTCATGTGAGTGATTAAAGCATGGAGGACTCGAGGCCCCATTCCTGCCTCTGTGTTTGTGAATAATCAAAGGCTAATTAGCCACAGCCCCATGGGATGAGGAATTAGATGTGCAAGACATCTAAGAGGCTCTGAAAATAAAACTGCGCAGTGGATCTGACATGAATGTCAGCGGGGATCACTGGGGATGAGGTCAGCTGGGGCCAGGAGCCCAGAGCCTGGAGCCAAATGGGGGTGGATTTTTCCAGGGCTGGGCTGACCCTTTAGCTCACACCAAAGACGGAAAAGGACAGATGAGTGGCCGAGGTCCGGCCTTCCTCGGTCAGCTCATGGATCAATCACATCAAGGCAGTAAAAATCCAGAGGGGACTTTGAGATGGGGAAGGCAGAGGAAGGCTCCCCAGGCTGGAGTCAAACCACCAGGGTTCAAACCCTGGCTCCTTCGCTTCCTGACTGTGTTAAATAGTCTAACCTCTTCAAGACTCATTTTCCTCATCTGTGAAATGGAACCAAACAGCAATAACTGGGAATTACTCTTGGAAATCACTTTGACTGGGAAGGGAAGGAATGGAGAAGACAGAATCATACTGATTCCAGGGTGCTGGACGCTGGACTAAATGTTTAGACTTATTATCTTGTTGAATTCTCATAACAACCCAATGTGGTATAGGGTGTCCCATTAAAAATATGTATTTGGCTGTGCCAGGTCTTTTTTTTAATTTTAATTGGAGGATAATTACAATATTGTGATGGTTTTTGCCATACATCAACATGAATCGGCCATAGGTATGCCGGTCTTAGTTGAGGCATGTGGGATCTTTTTAGTTGTGCCATGCAAACTCTTACATGTGGCATGTGGGATCTAGTTCCCTGACCAGGAATCAAACCTGGGCCCCTGCACTGGGAGCTCAGAGTCTTAGTCACTGGACCACCAGGGAAGTCTCGGGTGTCTCATTTTAATAAGAGAATGCTGCAATTTAGAGGGATGAAACCACCTCTCAGCCAGGGAGTGGAATCCTCTTTTCTCCATGTTCTGTTAGTGACACCACCACATACAGAGAACATGGAACTTCCCACGTGTGCTACCAGGCCAGGTCCTCATAACACACCTGAGAGCCAGCTATGAGCCTTGCTGCTCTGTTTCACAGAGGAGGAAACAGAAGCATATCCATCACTGCCCAAAATCTCCATCAGGAAAACAGAGCCCCCGAAGAAAAATTCAAACAAATGCAAAATGTGTTTTGGGTCACACGACAGCCTCCTAAGGAAGGATGGTGTCTTATCTGGGGGTGAGGGAGTGGGTGGGGGTACACTGTGTCCAGGTCAGTACCAAGAAGTTTGGGGCCCTGAGGTTCACTACAGACTAAGCCATTGCACATCACACATTGAGTCCGTGTGTTACTTAACCCTCACAACGAGTCTGAAAGTAAGTGAGCTAATTATTCCCACTTCATAGATGAGGCAGCTGAGGTTCAGGGAGGTAAAGTAATTTAAGCCATACAGCTGGTAAATGGAGATGTTAGAAGTTGAACCAGCTTGACTGACATGACCCTGGAGGCCCCTCAAAATGTGAAGACAGGAGTCAGTTGTCCTGAAAAATTATTCTGTTAGCAACTGTCTGATTTGGGGAGTCAGCCCCACCTGCTCTGGCCTCAGTCTTCATCCTATAGAGTAGAGGCTTGACAGAATATCCCTCAGCTCTGACCCCCTGTGATGCCCTTTGCAGACCTTAAAGTGGTGCTTCTCAAGGTAAATGCTGTAACTGACCTCAGGGCCTTTGCACTTGCTGCTCTCAACACCTGGAAACAATCTCCCCCTAGATATCCTCATGGTTTACTCTTCAGGAAACTGCTCAGAAGACATCTCCAAGAACCTCCCCTCAGTCAACAATAGGCATTTCCTATCCCTATTATTATGTTCCTTCCTGTGCCATTTATATCCCGGATGCTGTATATTTGCTTAGTAGCTGTGTCCTCCAACTAGAATGCAGGCTACTTTATTGCTTGTGTTCTATAAACACTCCCTAGTACCTAACAGGAATCGGGTAAACATTTGTTGCCTATGCACCTCAAGTGCTCCAGAGTGAGAAAGCACGGTTAACCCCACCACCACAGTGGAATCCAGCTACATGCAATTGGCAGCCTGGCCGCCATGTTTAATGAGCCCAAGTGAGTTGGAGAAGACAGTAGACAGAGTGGGAGTGGGGCCACAGTAAAGCAACAGCCAGACTGCACAACCGAAATAGGCTAGAGGATTCTATGTGCACCAAATACCATTCATGCCTCTCCACCCTGTGAACCAGCTCTTCCTCAAGGAACATACAGAACAAACCACTGCCAAACACCATTGGGTTTAATTACTCAGGTGATTTTAACAGTGCAGCAGACTTTAACCACAGGCCACACCGCTGCAGAGAGAGGCTGAAGGCAACTTCCACGAGCTTCCAGCCCCCTTCCCATGGTTTTCTAACTTGAGATCATGGTATCTAAGTTTGATTTAGTCTTGACTCAGCCACGGCAACTCTACCACTAAGGTCTAGGGGAAGTGGCTGTAATTTTCCCCCTGCAGACATGGAAGCAGGACCATTCTTGCTGGATCTCCCTGACTGCCAAAGCACAGCCCTATCCCTTATGAAAAGGGAAGTCTGCAGACAGAGATGCAGCTCTTAGAGAAAGCTTCAAAAGGACCAGCAGCACGGCAAGGATGTTGCTCTCCCCACAACCCGTGAGGCACCAAGACCCGGGAGAAGCCATGTGTCGCCTCTTTCCAAGCCTTCTTCAAAGCACGTACCTAGGCAGCAGGAATGAAAGCTGGCTGCCCAGGCTTTCTTTTAATGAGATGAGAGGTGAAGTTCAAAAATAACTGTGCAAAGCCTCGTAGGGAAATACCAGATGACACAAGGACAATCCGGTGACCAAATGCATAGAAGGGGTGGGGAGCCCACGTCTAAATCAATAACCAGGTCAGGCAGGATGTGGGGGTCAAAACAGTAGCTTAGAGGCTAAGAAAGTGGTCCAATTGACCTTGGATGGCTCGGTAAGAATTTCAGTGGAGCTGTTTCCACACTCCCAACCAAAATGCTATCTTTGCGCAAGTGTGTAGTGATTCCATGTCTAGGAATTTAACCTTCAGGGTTGCTTGCACTTAAGTAAAATGTCACACATGAGGGGAGGATTGTTACAGCCGAGTTTGTAATTGCAAGAGGCTGGAAATAACCCCAGCCCTCATCAGCTGTGGCCTGGATAAGTAACTTGGGCTATGCTGATGCAACTGGAACACCATGTGGCAATAGAAAGAATGAGGTGACTCTATAGGAACTGAAACAGGATAGTGACAAGGTACACAGATCAGTGAAAAAAGCAAGACACAGAACAGAGCTGCAGTTACTTGGTGCTTGGCTCAAGGCACTCTAGCCGTGGCTCGAGCCTGACTAACTCTCTAAGATTGAATTCCAGTTCTCTCTCTCCAGCTGTGGGACTTGGGGCAAGTTACTGTACCTCTCTGGGCCTCAGTTTCTTCCTTCATCACCTGGACTATTGATAAGTAGCAATATATCTAAAACACGCATGCTCAAGGGGTGATATTATTCCCCCCACCCTGCCAATGGGCAAACGCTAACTCAGAGGATGAGGTGGTGAAAAAAATCTTAGCTATGACAACAGTGTGTGGTCCTCCAAGGCTCAGCCCTACCTGATCAATCTTATCCCTTATTATTTAATTGCTCTCACTAGGGAGAATTTAAATTAAATTAAATTTTTCTTCCTGGGAGGGTGCTAATGAAAAAAAAGGTTGAGGAGCCCTGATCTAAAGTACTCAGCAGCATGAGGCAAATGGGAATGACATTTACCTTGCAACGTTGCTGTGAGGCTTGAACGAAGTGTGAGCTGCAGAGGCCATACCGGGCTGTCTTTTCATCCAGATGCTGAATACTAATATCAATGCCCATTTCTCAGATGACAAGTGTGAGGTCCAAAGAAGTGACGGGAGTAGGCCAAAGGTCAAGAGCAGAGCCAGGGGTGTTTACCTGGTCTCCCTGACTCAGAGCTCCCACTCAGTGCCCTAGTGGGGCTCAGAGACCACGGGGTTCAGGTGTTCATGAAGCTGCCCTGAAATCTCAGTCTGGGGTTGCCTGGTCCACCCATGCCTGGACACCCAGATGTGTTCCCTCCATCGAGCATCAGTGCAAGATGGCGAGTCCAGTCCAGGGATCGGGGTAGCAGATGGCCAGGAACTCCCAGCATGTCCACCATGAGGAAGGCTTAGAGCTGCTGTTCCTTTGCCCACACACTGGCCTCTTGTGAGTCCCAGCAGACATTTCCTACTGACCTGAGCACTGAGAACAGCTCCTCC
Organism: Bos grunniens; assembly: GCF_055505025.1. Taxonomy (NCBI): domain Eukaryota; kingdom Metazoa; phylum Chordata; class Mammalia; order Artiodactyla; family Bovidae; genus Bos; species Bos grunniens. Next base: position 27,088,296 of record NC_141189.1, read on the forward strand.
TGCCATGAGCCATGATCTGCACCAGTTGTTTGGACAAGAGTGGTAGAAGGGAGTACGTTTGCTTTTCCTGCCAGCTGCTAGAAAGCCTGGAGCCAAATCTCCGGTTCCCCTACAAACGAGGTCTTCATGGCCTGAGTTTCACCATCAGTTCTGACTCCAAGTTAAGGCCCCAGCTTCGTATTTCCTTCCTTTGGCCTCATTTTAATCCACACAATCTTCCTTTGTTTTATCAACTGCTACGCCCTCCCTAGAACAGGCAGGGGTGTGAAGAGATCAGTCAGCACACATAGAACTCCAAGAGGCTCCAGAAAAAGCCACCGCTGGCAGAAGAACTCGTGGGACCATGTCGCCCAACTCCCTGGAGCCTTCTGAGGGAGGCTGGGAAGACGGGGGGCTGGCCCTTGGCCTTGGAGTGGTCAGGAGGAGAGGCAGGGTGCAGAGAAGGTCAAGGAAGAGTAGGGAAGTGTATGTATGGAGAGGAAAAGGGAGCATTAGCCACAGGGTCTCAATAGACTGATAGCCCACAGCACCCTGGTTTCTTCATTCATTCATTCAAGACCTACCATCGCAAAGCACTGTGTCCCCTGCACAAGATACAATGATGAACTAAAAAATGACGGGGTCCTTTGCCCTCATGAAGATTATACTTCATTCAGAAATCAGCAACTCTACCTGCTGGGCCCAGTCTGGCCTGCCAGCTGCTTTGTGTGAAGTTTCATTGGAACCCAGGCGCACCTGTTCATTTACATGTCGTCCACAACTGCTGGAGAGCGACACAGCAGCACTGAGGAGTTGTGGCCGAGGCCATCTGGCCCACAAAGCCCCAAATATTGACTATCTGGCTCCTTACAGAAAGTCTGCCCAGCCCACATTTTATTTGTGAGTACTTAAAAATGCTTAAACCAATGAAAATGAAATTCTGATGCCCTCTTGAGACCCCAGTATTCTCTTCTATTAAATTGGCACAATAAGCATGCCATTGCAGGGATTCAATGGGAGAATGCATAGAAGCTCTCAGAAATAAGCCTAGAACACAGGCACCCACCATACTTGTTTATTCTCCTTATTACTGATAACTACCAAGGCTGGGAGTAAGAAGAGGAACAATTTCACTCCAACATGTCTTTAAAATACGTTCAGCCTCTTCATTCTGATTCCAGGAATCAGTATGACTAGTTGATCTACGTAATAGAGGCATTTTTCCAGGATATTTCACTCTGTTCTTGATTTTAAGATGAACGTATTTTTTTCTCATTATTTTAACATTTCTGAAATTGAGGTTTATCTTAAAGTCACTGTGTACATATGATTTGTTAATTCATATTTGTTGAGGATCAGTGATGTAGCAGACATTCAGGATATAAGAACAAACCATCTATGTGAACTATACATATATATAAATATATGTGTAAAAATGCTTTGGCCACCTGAATGCAAAAAGCCGACTCATTGGAAAAGACCCTGATGCTCGGAAAGATTGAGGGCAGGAGGGGATGCGGGTGACAGAGAATGAGATGGTTGGATGGCATCACTGATTCAATGGACATGAGTTTGAACAAACTCTGGGAGATAGTGAAAGACAGGGAAGCCTGGCATGCCGCAGTCCATGGGGTCACAAAGAGTTGGACTCGGCTTAGCAACCGAACAATAAGAATGTGTACAAATATGTATTGTGCTTAGTTGCTCAGTTTTGTCCGACTCTTTGCAACCCTGTGGACTGTACGCATCAGGCTCCTCTGTTCATGGGATTCTCCAGGCAAGAATACTGAAGTGGGTAGCCATGCCCTCCTCCAGGGGATGTCCCCAATCCTGGGATCGAACCCAGGTCTCCTGCATTGCGGGGTATGCCTATACATACAGTCCAAAAGACATACTGTCAGGTTTGCATGGAGTTTACATGGGAATGGGGGAGGCAGACAGCGCCAGCACACAGTAGGTCAGTTGCTAATAACAGCCACACAGAAGAACAAAGCAGAGAGGAGGGACAGAGAACAGTGGAAGCCTGTAGTTTACAAGTGGTGCTGTGGGGATGGGTTCCCCCAGGAGGTCATCTGAACCAGGGGAGGGAGTGAGCCTCCCGGAACTTGGCGCGCAGGGCTCCAGGCAGAGGAAATGGCAGATGTAGGCTCAGAGGCAGAGATGCACATCCTTAGCTGTATGTCTTTTTCCCCTCTCCCCTCACTAAAGCCGTTACTAAGGGCTTGTTCTCCGCGGATGGGTTACAGAAGCCCCGTGTGGGTAGCACAGGTGTGGTGTGAAATAATGGACCCCGGATTTGGACCGGGAAGGGGAAAGCGCTCAGTGACCGTAACACGTTTCATTTCAGCTGACTCCTGCTCTCAGCTCCTTTGAAACTAGCTGACATGTGCTCTTGGCCCTAAACCTGCTGTAAACCTACGTCCAAATGCATCATCTGCCAAAACCTAGTAAATCCGCAGGTTAAGGTTTTTTTTTTTCTCTCCCAAAAGTCCTGGGAACTGGATGGGTTGTCATTGAAGTTGTAGGACCAGTTAAGCAAGTCCCAGTTCCTTCTCTGCACCTGGCCAGTAAAACTGAGTGAGGAAGTGTCTGTTTCCACCGAGTGTTCACAGAGCACTCAGAGAAAAGTAAACCGAAGTGTGTACATGTCCCCTAACTTTGCAGAGGAGAGGAGAGGACAGGGTCATGAGGTCGTGGCTCTGACCTTCTTCCGCAGGGATTCCTGGCAAACTCACCCAGAACAGAGCCACAAATCCAGAAAAGGCAGGGTCACGGCGTCTGGGTGGCTACGAGGTCTTGATCCCAAGCCCACATGCACTTTCAGTCACACTTTTCAGTGTCATCGGCAGGTACACCCAGTCACCCTGTGTGCTCCCCCATCGTACATGACTGACTCCGAAGCTCATCCATTTCCTGGCATCAGGACCATCTGGGACAGGGGTGCAACTCATTTCTCAGACTGGGGTTCAAGCTCACATGTCCAATGTGAGTATAAATCTGTGGTCGCTAATCTATTCACTTTCTCTGATTCCCGAAAACAACGTCCTTCTGGATTCTTGATGACGGCAGATGAGAATGTGTATATGTGTGTATGTGTGTGTGTGTGTCTGTATCTTACAGGGGTCAGCTTTTGTTTCCTGGGACATTTATTTATAAAACAGAATGCCTTTTTTGCTGAACAGGTGAAGTGTTGCTCTACTAAAGCATTCATAACTAACATGATAGGCTCTGGCTTCCTGAGAACTTTTATTTCCAGATGAAAATAGCCAGATCTGGAAACCACACATGTGAGAAACAGTCAGTCCTGTGTGCCAACCCTCTTCCTACAGATACTCAGGCAGCCATGGGGAGCCAGGTAGGGGTGCTTACTCATTGCTTCGAACCTGGCTATGCTCACCCGTCACTCCTCGGGCCTTGGATAAGGCTAGCTGTGGTGGTGGAGGGTGGGGAGGGGGTGCCCTCTCTGGCCAGGGAAAATTGCTGTGTTAAGCCCCTTCCCCGACACACAAAGATGGAAGTACACCTGAGACAGGGGACAATTATAAAGTCAGTCCAGAGGGGTTTTGAGAGCCAAAGGGCAAATGAAAGCTCTTCCCTCTCCCTTCCATGTAGGTGTCTCTCCAGAGAACTTACCAAGTGCATCCTCCTGTTAGGAGAAAACATGTGGTGGTTTTAGGGGCTGAACATTTGTTTCCCACCCAAATTCATGTTACAATCCTAATCCCCACAATGGGAGGGCTTTGGGAGGTGATTAGGTCATGAGGGTGGGGCCCCCATGAATAGCATTAGTGCCTTTTATACAAGGGACCCCATGGGAGCTCCTGCCTTCTTCCTGGCATGTGAGAACACAATGCAAAGTCTGAGGCCAAAGATAAAGAAACTGTGTTGCCTCCTGAACTCGGACTTTCAGACTTCACAACCGTGAGAGATAAAATGTCTGCTGTTCATAAGCCACTCAGTCTCTGTTGGAACAGCCCAAGCTCAGACAGGTGGGGGTAGATCATAGGTGCATGTGAATGAAGAGAATTCAAATGGAGGTCATTGAGGAGGGGAAAAGAGTGAAAGAATGGGGGGAAAACGTGAGAAGTGGAGAGGAAGAATGACGGAGGAGAGAGAACACTCGAGAGAACAAACATCCAGACCACACAGGATTTTTACTGACTTTTAAAACTAAACTCCAAGTAGAATACAATGCCTCCAGACGTGTGTGTTTCACTTTATGCAGTACAGGCACTTCTGAAACACTGGCTATGAACAGAATTTTTTAAAAGTCCCTTTTGTATACACCTTTGAAAGCTCACAACTTGCAGGTATCCCTCTGCCTTGGTCCATTTGTGCTGCTGCAAGAAAAAACCACAGACTGGGTGTCTTCAACAACAGACACTTATTTCCCAGTTGTGGAGGTGGGTGAGTCTGAGATCAGGGTGCCAGCATGGCAGTGCTGGTGAGAGCCACTTCCTGGCTTGCAGACGGCTGCCTTCTTGCTATGTCCTCACACCGTGGACAGAGAGCTTCCTTTACTTATAAGGACAGTAATCCCAACACAAGGAATCCACTCTCACGACTTCGCTGAACCATAATCACCTCCCCAATACTCCATTTCCAAATACCATCCCATTGCATATTAGGGCTTCAACATATGAATTTGCAAGGAGGCAGGGGTTACAGGCGTTTAGTCTACAACAATATCTCCAAACCATTCACAAGGACAATGATCCTTTGGGGAAATGGAACATCAGTCCCCAGTCTTTAAAATGTATCCTCTTAGCCCCTGAGTTTCCAACTCATAAATGTTCTTACTTTCATGAAGCCAAAGGATATTAGAGGCATGTACTCCAGCCTCCTCATTATACAGAGGAAGAGTCTAAGGCCCAGAGAGGCAGGGATTGACCGAGGTCACACGGATGAAGTGAGTCACAGCTGAGTCTTGAAGCTGAGAGTCTGATCTCTTTGGTGCTACATGTCCGGATAGTTACTCACTTGTGCTGCCTGAAATAAGTGGGCCAGTGCCTGGGGCCTGGGAATCCGTTAGTTATATGAGCCTGTAGTTTTAACGTCCTATTTTTTGGATGTCAAAACTACATCACTGGGGTGTTTCTCTTTTTCATTACAGCAGTCATCCCTATTTTATTTATATTTTGCAGCAAAATGATTTAAATCAAATGTGCTTGGGCACAGAGGAAAATTTGACCTGAAAGAGGGTTTCTGTGGCAGAATGAGAGCCAGAAGATACTTATTTCCTGCCTTTCTGAGACCAGCAACATCCTGGTACAACGGGATCCATCAATACATCTTTCAAAAGGGTTGCTCTGCACAGTGAGGTGGAAAATCTTTCCAATGACTGTGGCCCATTTGTAATTCTGCCCTGAATAAAAGAAGGGATTGATCGGGGCTTGGATGGCTTCCATGCCCAGGGGCCTTCCTGCACCCTAGGAGGTTGAGTCTATAAGTGGGATTCAATTGGGCAGTTGCTCCTGGAGGGAGTGCCCAGCAGGGGTGAGGATGGCCTCTGAAGAGTGAGCAGTGATGGGCAGATCATGCTCAGCCTTCGTCTGCCGGGTCTGCAGAGGGGTTGATGCCTGGAAGTCTCTAAAATAAAGAGGCTCACAAGGGATGACAGGGAAGGCTTGCCATTGGGCGTTAGACACGGCAGATGCACTGCCCCACTGGGTGATATCTAACGCAGGGTCGGTGTAATGGAGCCTCAGCACGTCCATCAGCCAGTCTGTTGGCATCACTTAAGAGTCCACAGCGGGCCGTGAGGACTGGGAGAGCACAAAGGCTCTGTAACAGGGCGAAGGGGTGTCGGGGGTTGAGAAGGGTGGCCCATTCCTCCAGACATGTCCACGACTCCAACCTCCCAAAATGGCTGCCTACGTCCTGGGCGCTCCGTTGGCTGGGAGACCAGGAGGCCAGAATTCAGTCTTAGACGCTGCTACTCACTATCATCCTTTGAGTCATCAACTTCTCCCTCTGGGCCGTGCTCTTGTTTCCTACAAAACTGGGGCTGCTTATTTTAGGGGAGTGGTCTTTGACTTGGGGGAGCAGGGCAATTTTGCCTCCCAGGGGACATTGGAAATACCAGGAGACATTTTTGATTTCCGCAACTCAGGGAGGAAGGGTCGGGTGGTGCTGCCTTCTAGCAGGAAGAGGCCATGTTGCTAAACATCCTAAAATGCACACAGCCCTCTTGCCCCACACAACAAAGACCCAGATCAGTATGTCAGCAGTGTGTCAGAGTTGACAAAACATGCCTCAAAAGCTGCTATGTGCCATCCCTGGACTATGAAAAGTGGGGCACAGCCCAGAAGGGGCAGGCCCTTCTCCCTACAGAGCTCCTGCCCTTGACCTGCTCCCCACCCACCGCCTACGAGGTGGGGGAGGGCTCCACGATACCCACCACTGCTCCCCCCGGCTCCTCTAAGGTGGCTGGGGTGCAGAGAAGAATGAAGCTCCATCCGCTTCCTCACAGGCTGGTTTAGTCTTAAGACACCTGCCCTTGTTCCCGCAAACCAACCCAAAGACGCCCTCAATCCCTAGCTTCCTTCCCACTTCCCAGGCACGTGGATTTGAAGGAGAGCCTTCTCTCATCCAAGCACCAACTTTGTGATAAATGGAATTATAGAACCTAATTCAAGCCTGAGGTGCTGTGAGTTGTAGAAATCAGCATCCCTCCCAGTGCCTGGAACACAGGAGAGGCTCAGTAAATGGAATTCATTATTTTCTGCAGGGAAAATAATGCCTATTTCCTCTAACAGCCGTGAGGATTACAGGTAAAACAGGAAACGTGGTCAGCACGGTGCCTCCTGCCACGGCTGGTGCCAGTGAATCTGGGTGGATGGGGACAGAGGGATGCAAACATGAAGGACAACAAGAAATGAAGGTTCATGGAAAAGCAAAGGTCCACTCAGAGCCCAGCATGAAGGAGAGCTCTAAAGGTATTTTCCCAGTGGAGGCTCAGGGAGGCTCAGGGAAGCACAAGGGGTCTACACCAGGGTTTCTCAGCCTCAGTATTACTGGCGTTTGGGGGCAGATGACTTTCTGTGGTTGGGGAGCTGTCTACGTACTGTAGGATGTTGAACAGCATCCCTGGCCTCCACCCACCAGATGTCAGGAGCATCTCTCACTCTGCATCCCAGCTATGACAGCCAAAACTGTCTCTGGACTCTGCCAAGCATCCTCTGGGGGCACCATGACCCCCGGTTGAGAAGTGCCTGACACACAGCGGGCCCTCACTCAACAACTACCTGCTGGCAAGGGCTGAGGCTCGAGGGCATGGGACTGAGCCACCCCCGCCTGCCTTCGCTGCTGCAGCCCGGCTCTCACTCATGATGAATGAGTGGAGAGAGGTTGTCCAGGGAAGACACCAGCTGTTTCTCTGAAACCATTGGACAGTGCATCATTTGTGCTCTGCCTTGTGAAGACGGCAGCTTTTCTGAGAAACTATTTTTCCAGCCCTGAAGATTTCATGTGGAGACCGCAGTAAATACCCTCCCACTCAACCTGCCTCTTGTCCCTCTCCTTCCAAAGGGATCCTTCTCATTCCAAATGGTTTAATCTCCCTATTTTGTGGATGAGCCACTGCAGTCGAGAAGATGAAGAGGTATGGAGTTAAGCTGTGGGTTTGTGGTTTGGGCTTAGAGTTGGCAAAACCCATGCTTCTCTTTAGCATCTGAACATAACCCTTAGAGGATGCTTAGGGAGGTTACGGAGAGAGAAAGCAAAATGCATAGGTTCACAGGTATATATATGGGTGGAGGGACCCCAGGGAAAAAGGAGTAGCAGGGAGAAATGTGATGTGAGCTCAAAGGCAGCTGGGTTGGAGGCTGGTGGCAGGAACTTATCACCTCTATGATGATAGGATTAGATGAGCTGCAACTGAACTGAATTACTGGATACTTCGTCTTCCTCTTGTCCCAATTCCAATCCCCCACCCCGCTCTAGATCTCCCTTGGCTCCATCCACTTCTCTCCAGCTCCTCCATTACTTGCAACCGGAGGAGAACTGCAGATGTCTGACTGAGCCTCGTCACAAACTTTACCTGCCCATCCATCCCTTCTCCCACTGGCAGCCAAAGAGATCCTTTGAAAAGACAAATCAGATGCTACTCCTTCACTTAAAATCATTCCAATTCTCCCTATTTTTCTGAAGATAAAGACAGAATTCTGACTGCAGCCTGCAGAGCCTTGTAAGACACAGCCCCTGCCCTCCTCCTCGGCCCCTCTCCACTCTCTCCTGCTTCTTGGCTTTCTCTCTAGTCATTATGAGTGGCAATGAATTCCTACTGAGCCCAGGACCTTTGCACGTGCTGCTTCCAGTCTCCACGTCCTTGCTTCAGCTTAAATGTCACTTTCCCAGGGACACTCTGCCACCCCTCCCTGGTCAGGCTTCATAGTGGAAACCCTCAGGACGCTCAGCCTCACTTCACCACACTTATCAGTGCCTCGCTCAAGGATTGACATCTGTCTCCAAAACAGACAGTGACACTGTCTGAGGCAGAGAGGGAATCTGTTTTGCCCACTAATGTGACTTTGCTCTACACAGTTTCAGTGCACGTTTACAGAATAAATAAATGTTTAAACGGGGGAGGAAGAGACAGGCTTGCTCCAAGTGTGGGCAAAGTGTCCCTTCCAGGGGTCACATCCCACGGCTCCACTCCCAGACACCGTTAGGGTAGAAATGGGGCCAGGCAGAGCATGGTATCTGCCTGCCTGCACAGACTATAGCTGACCCTTCCCTCCCCACCTTACAAGCTGCCCCTCTTCCAGCCGTGGTCACATGAAGATGGATCCTGGCTCCTGGCCCCCAGCCCTCCATGAGAAGAACCACCCCTCAGTCCAGGATAACCAGCCCCTGCAAATCCACCCACTGTCTCATCAACAACAACAAATTGTCAGGTCCCTACTGCCTGGGCAATGGAAAGGCGATGTGGACTGTGACCTCCAGGAACCCAGCAGCATCTGCATCACCTGGGGGCTGGCTGGAAATGCAGACTCCCAGGCCCCACCCTGGACCTGCTGAATCAAAATCTGCACCTGAACAAGAGCCTGGGGGGATGGGGTGGGGTGGGGATTGGTGTTAAAGTCTGAGAAGGCCTGGGCTCCTGGGAAATCCCATGGACAGAGGAGCCCAGTGGGCTACAGTCTATGGGGTCACAAAGAGTCAGACACGACAGAGCGACTAACCAACAACAGAGTGGGCTCCTCAGAGCCACAGCGGGTGGGGGCTGTTAGACTGTGGCTCTCCCTCCCGCACCCCCACTTTCTGATGCAGGAGGCCAGGGGCGTGGCAGGAAAACCTGCATTTGTCTCAGGTACCCACGTGGTACTGATGCTGCCTGTCCACGCAGGACCATGTTTTGAGAACAACAGCTTTGCAGCCTTGTAGGGGTCCAGGAAGAGGTCAGGGGGGATCCCAGGAAGACAAGTGTGAGCTGAAGCTCACCTGACAAGAAGGGTTTGAGGGGTAATCCAGACAGAGGGCGCCGCAGGGGCAAGACTCAGTAGCATGAAAAAGCAAGGTGTGCTCAGGGAATGTCCTTCATCAGCTGGGTGGGGGGAGATGGGGGAGGCAAGGGGACGGGAGAGAAGCAGAGGGGACCTGGAGGCCACAGAAACTCTGCTTCCCCTCGGTCTGCAGAATCTGTCGTGGTCCAGCCCCGTGGAGGATGGACTGAAGCATACTCAGTGATCACCGTGTCACCATCAGCTCACCCAACACTCACGGGGTTCTAGCCACGCCCCAAGCCTTGTCCTGAGGCCTTACATGCCTTAACACATTTTTCTTTCTTTTTCAACTTTTAAAAGTAAATAATTATTTATTTTTAAAGAAACAAAGATTTATGTAAGCCTTCCCTGGTGACTCAGTGGTAAAGAATCTGCCAGTCAATGCAGGAGACACAGGTTTGATTCCTGATTTGGGAAGATCCCACATGCCATGGAGCAACTAAGCTGTGGGACACAACTACTGAGCCTGTGATCTAGACCCCGAGAGCCACAGCTGCTGGGCCTGTGATCCAGACCCCGAGAGCCACAGCTACTCCTGTGATCTAGACCCCGAGAGCCACAATGACTGAAGCCCATGTGCCCCAGAGTCCACGTTCCGTAAAAGAAGCCGCCACACTGAGAAGCTCGTGCCCAGCAACTAGAGAGTAGCCTCTGCTTGCCACAACTAGAGGAAAGCCTGCACAGCAACAAAGACCCAGCCCAGCCAAAAATAAAGAAAAATTAAAACAAGTTACAAACTCACAGAAACTCACCAAGATATTCCAGGGAGGGCCATGATCCTTGGCCCAGCATCCCGCATAGTGACATCATATGTAAATGCAGTGCTGTGTCAGAGTCCGACAATGAACATCAGCCCAGTACTGCTAATCAGACCACAGGCCTTAGTTAGGTTTCAGATTTTCCTTGCACTCATTTGTGTGTGTGTGTGTGTGTGTGTGTGCGTGTGTTGTTTAGTATTGATTCCTCACCACAACCCTATAAGATCTCATTTTGCAGATGAGGAAACAGAGGTACAGAGAGACTAAAACTTGCACAAGGAAGGCAGGATGCAGAAATAAATTCCTGAAGTCTAAAGTTGATGCTCCTTATTGCTTCTCTGGCAAGTTCTGGTATTTACGCAAGTTCTCACGGATCAGGGATGTTCCCAGGGGTATTCATATCTGAGAAGGACTGCTGGGTGCCACATGGAAACTCCAGGCCTGTCCTAAGGGACCAGGTTTTTTGGGAAAGGGCCCAGTGGCCGAAGTCGAGCAGAGAAGCTGGAGGAGAGGGCCATGGCCACAGATGCCCTGCCCCGGTGGGTCTGAAGCGGTCTCACTCTGGCTCAAAGGTGTTCCTGTCTGCCAGGTCTGCCCCCGGTACCTGGTCTGGTGATGTTCACAAGGCTGCCCTGGGCTGTCTGCCAGCATCAGGACCAGACAGAAATCTGCTGTTCCACATCTCAGCCCCTTCCCTGGCGCCTGGCAACCCCACAGAGGCCTGCTTGTGAGGGCAGGAAGCAGGAGCCTGGTCTGCTTGGCCAAAATCTTGGCCTCTGGCTATTGGGACTAGGGTGGGGGTGGGCAGGGGCGGGGAGAGGGGGCACACAGTGAGGCCTTACAGCACGGAACAAGGCCTCCCTCTCCAGCAGGGCCTCCAGACGCCTCCTCGTGGGCAGCCACCCACCAGACAAGGCTCCTCTTTGCCGCTACTTTTATGGCATGTGGGGCTTCTTGGAAGGGAACGTTCCTTGTGCTTATAACTCTGTAAGGATGATCTGTGTGTGCAGACAGGGACTACCCAGACCCACAGACGTTGCTTGATTTCTAGCCAGAGAGGTGGGGCTGTGGGTAAATTCTTTCCTTCTTCAATGTGGCACTTTGTTCATATTGCTGTAATGCTGCTGGTATAGTTAGGTAAAAAAGGTTTCCTTTCATTAAGGGAAAAACAACTCAAACCATAGGGGGAAAAATGTTTTAAAAAATCCGCTATGGTATTGGGAACAATTCTGCCTCCATGTGGAGCAACTATTGTCAGAGATCCATCAGTAAGCTCGTCTCTTAACCTCTCCAAGCCTCAGTTTCCCCAACTGGAAAGTGAAAATTAGACTGGAAGGATCTACCCCAGATGGCTAACCCACAGAGCTCTGTATGGGAAAGGGTGAGATTGAGGGGTTAAGGGGGGGGGGTCTCTTCTATTCTGTCCAGAGATTCCAAACGCTGGCCCAGCAGGGCGAGTCACTGAGTCACAGTCGTTGATCTAGGAGCACTGGACAGGGCTTGTCCAGCCCAGAGAAGATGAAAACCCAATTGTCTAAAAATGTTCTACAGGCCAGAGCAAACTGCTTGATTTACTACTTGCTAGTTTTGACTTCTAAGCAGACTTTGTCCAGGAGTCATTTCAGGAGCTCTCTGTAATCCTTGGATCAGGAGACAGAACGCTCTGTAGTGACAGGCCCCGAGGTAATGAACCATGGTCCCCGAGTGTCCACCAGCTCCCCACTCCCTGGCAAGGAGCCTGATGGGGCTCTGACTGAGCCTCCCATCCATCGCTCACACACCAGCACCTTGGGCGCTACAGAGGAGGGAGTGTGCAGTCAGCCCACCCCAGTTGCACACTGGCTGAGTCAAAGTCACTTTTAAAGCCCCCTAGAAACTACTAGATTCTATATCCCAGAATATGTATTGCAGGTTTCCCTCAGAGCACCAGAGGTTCCTCTCTCAACACCACCCCCAACCCCCACCACTATGAATTGTTTCTCCACGAATGGCATTAATGTGTCTGCTCTTACTTTAGGGGAGAGGAGACAGACACACAATTAGTTTAGAGCAGCATGTGAAACCAAACTGCAGTTTATACCACCCCCCCACCCATAAATGGTAAGCCTGCCACGAAAGACAGAAAAGCCAGAAAACCACTGAACTAGAGCTAGAGGATCAATACCTACTGTGAGGGAGGGGAAATTTTATCAACCAAAGCTTACAGAATGATCACAACTGATATTAGACAAGGCTCTGAGTTTCCTGGTGGCCTAAGCAAAAAGGGATGCCTTCAGTTACATGACTCACAATCCGATACCCAGAAGCTCAAAGAAACAAGAAAAACTCAGTCCTGGGGCGATGTGCTTGAAAGGGGTGAGGGAGGGAGGAGCCAGTGGGCAATCAAGTCCAGAGGTCAGTGGGAGCTTTGCCAAGGAAGGGCTTTTGGCTCACACTTCAAGTGGCATGAAAGCCAGTGGAAGGCTGAGTGCAGAGACATGACCTCATCCAACTCGTGATTTAAAAGAACAGCTCTCCGGAAGCTGAGCTGAGAATATCTGCTGAGGGGTGGGAGTCAGAGAAGGGGAGGGAGAAGAAGCAAGCAGATGTGGAGGCTAAAGCAAAGTGCCAGGCCAGAGATGGTGCACAGCCTTAGAATAACACCAGAGTACTACCTACCAGGCTTGGCACACTCTGAACTCATCCCTCCATTCAGTCCCAGCCCAGGCCTCTTTCCTTCCATCTTCTCCCTTCAGCTACATTGGTCTCCATCCATTTCTCGCTCTGTGTGCCCTGTGTGTTTGTCACTCTGGGCATCTGCACCCCTCATCCTTTAAGCGTTCTCTCCTTCCCAGTACCCAGTCACAGCGGGTCATTGTTGCAGTGTTGGTGCACGTTTTAGTGGGTTGATTCTGGCCCATCTCTCCACCATCTTGGTCATCTCATGAAGACCGAGACATGCCTTCCACTGCATCTCCTCCAGCACCACAGCCCAGGATCTGACACATAACAGGCGCTTAATAAATTCTGAACCCTCTGAGGCAGACACAGAACGATTCCTAGGTTAGGAGATGGAAGCTCACAAGGTCACCAACCTGTTGGGTGGATCCCTGGTCTGCCTCTGAGGCCAGTGCCCTTGACTTTTATATCCAATTGCTCTAAACTCAAATCAGAATATCTAGCCTGGATCTTTCTCTGCAAGATTTTTCTTTTAATTTTAAACTTTTTAGTTTGTATTGGGGCATATCTGATTAAAAATATTGTGATAGCTTCAGGTGAACGGTGAAGAGGGACTCAGCCATACATAGACATGGATCCCTTCTCCTCGAAGCTCCCATCCAGGCTTCCACATAACGTTGAGGAGAGTTCCACGTACCATACAGTCCTTGCTGGCTATTCATTTTAATTTTTTTTAACATCAAAAACATTTTATATTGGGGTATGGCTGATTAACAATGTTGTGGTAGTTTCAGATGAAGAGCGAAGGGACTCAACCAAACTTATGCATGATGTTATTCATTTTAAATACAGCAGATTACTCTGCAAGATTCTTACCACTGAATTAAATCAAGGTCTCTGGGCTTTGATATGGGGCCAACAAGAATGTGATGACAACCTGCAAAACTCAGAGAAGAGGGTTAGGAAGCTGCAGCCGGACGTGAGTCAGGCCCCAGCAGAGAGCGAGAGCAAAGCGAGATTAAGCAGGATCCCACCTGGCTGGCTGGCCTTACTGCTGCCATCTTCCACGACTCACAACACAAACTGTCCTCCCTTCAGTACACAGCCTTTATCTTATCAATTTTCTAGGTTGTAGCAACCAACAGTGGAATCCACAGGAAATTAAGCGTATTGACTCCGTCTTTGGATATGACATGGAGAAGAGATATTTACACACATCATCTGGGCCTAGGGGACTGGAGATTTTTGGCAGCCAGTATTTACTGAGTTTCGGAGAAGGCAATGGCACCCCAGTCCAGTACTCTCGCCTGGAAAATCCCATGGATGGAGGAGCCTGGTAGGCTGCAGTCCATGGGGTCGCTAAGAGTCGGACACGACTGAGCGACTTCACTTTCACTTTTCACTTTCATGCATTGGAGGAGGAAATGGCAACCCACTCCAGTGTTCTTGCCTGGAGAATCCCAGGGACGGTGGGGCCTGGTGGGCTGCCGTCTATGGGGTCGCACAGAGTCGGACATGACTGAAGCGACTCAGCAGCAGCAGCAGCAGCATTTACTGAGTTTTGAATGACAGTTGAGGGTTGGGGGAGGCAGCACAGTTGCCTTGCTTCCTTCCCAACTCCATGCAGATTTCCGAGTCAGGGGGCCCCTTCTCCTGAGGCCCTCTTTTACCTCTATTTGGCTGATTTGGAGAGTGGACGGATTTGGGATTAAAGCTAATTTTTCACAGAACCTAGTATCTGAAGCTGGTATTTTAAGCTGCAGCCAGATTTAAGGGGCCTCTTGTCATCGGCAGCGATGAATTGCGATGTGAATCCATTTCTAGCGGTTTGCCTCGTGCCATCTCTTCATGGTTCCTTGAGCTGTAACTTCTCCTCAGGTCATTTACGAGTGGAGAAAAAAGGCAACCTTTGCGATTCATGGCAGATACACCAGAGGTCTGGGGAATGAATGTCCAAATACAAAGTAACCATAAATACATAACACCAACAGCTAACATTTAAGGGACTAGCACACCGTGCCAGGCACTGTACAGATATTTACATGCAGTATCCCATGACCCTCACGTGTTCTTTTGTAATTGAAATGAAATTCAGGGACTTTCCTGGCAGCCCAGTAGTTAACACTTCACACTTTTGATGCAGGGTGATGCAGGTTTGATCTCTGGTTGGAGAAATGAGATCCCACATACTGTCAAAAATTAAGAAGTGGGGGAAAAAAAAAAAACAATAAACTATGATATGATGCATGGTCACTTAGGATCTTTTAAACTAAATAAATAAAATAATAAAAACCCAAGCTCCTTCTCATGGCCTGTGAGACGATCTGGTGACTGCCCACCTCCATCAGCTCCTTCCTCCTCCCCTCACTCATTACTATGTTTCAAGCACCAAGCCAGGCTCATTCCTGCCTCAGGAATTTACACACCCCACTCTTGTGCCTGGAGTACTCCCCTGCAGCCCTGAATATCTGTCTGACTGACTCTCATCATTCAAAGTTGGGCTCCAATACCACCTACCCCCACACAAACCATGAATCCATCTCATCACCCTGTTTAATTTTTCTATAGCAGCTTTCCACGTCCTTGAAGCTTCTTATTTATGCATTTGCTTAGGTGTTCATAGTCTGTTTCTGCTTACAGAGCTCCATGAAATCAGGGACCCTGGACTCCTAGCACACTCAATGTCTGGAGTGGTACCGGCACACAGTAGGTCCTGCATAAATACTCGAAGAAGAAATGAGAGGGAAACTGGAACCAGGGTTTGCCTCTGACATCAGTCCAAAGCCTGGGTTCTTAACCGCTAATCCACACTGCCTCAGCACAGGACATCTCTAAGGTACAGGGTCAGGTGCCCCGGCCTGCTTCTCTCACTAGCTAGAAGTCTGTTTCCTGCATGCTAGAATCAAGTTGGAGCCCCAGCAAAATCCAGCATTAGGCATCAATGATGCAGATTCCCAACAGCAACTGTAGCTCAGAACCTGGCCCTTGAATTCAACAACTGATGCTGCCAATGTATATAACGAACTCCCAGGTGTCACAGACAATGCAGAGACGAGTCAGAAAAGCACAGGGGAGGAAAGCGCGGCTTCTGACAAGTAGGCTGGGCTAAGAGCTGCCTCCACTTTCTAGGCCTTGGTTTTCACATAAATAAAATGGGAACAATGGCTGTCCATCTATCGTAAAGGGCCTACTTTCCATGCCGTGTCCAGAAATACATGGAAAATATCTATTACAGAGCCTGGCACTTCACAAGCAGCTAATAAGTGGTCACAAAAGATGTGTTAAATGCCTGCCGTATTCAAGTCAACTGGGAACCTGTCGGAGTTCCTCTCTGCCTCTTAGATCCTAGAAGAACAACAGGAAGAGTGCTGTCTCCATTGCTTTTCCCAAACCCCATCTCAGAACACACAGGGTGACCGAGGGGCAGAGCAGGAAACAAGAGCTGTTCTGGGCCATGTCGTGTCCAGGTTGCATAGCCTGGGTTTGGAATCAGCTCTGACAGCAGCTCTGTGACCTTGGTGAAAGGATGCAGCTCCACGCCCTTTCCTCAGTCATCGGGTGGGATAACGGCTGTGTCACTGGCTGCTGCCCACCTCTCTAACCTCAGGTCCTAACCCCCTGCCAAGCCCACTCATCACACCCTCTCCCCATTGGACTTCTTCATATCTTCAGTCTGAGTCTTTGCGAGTCTGTGTCTGCTCTTCCCTCTGCCTGGAACAGCCTTCCTTCTGGCTCTGTCTTGGCTAAAGTGGCCCCTTTATAAGATCTGGCACTTCCCAGGTGGTGTTAGCGGTAAAGAACCTGCCTGCCAATGCAGGAGATGTAAGAGACATGGGTTCGATTCCTGAGTAGGAAAGATCCTCTGGAGAAGGAAATGGCAACCCACTGTAGTATTCTTGCCTAGAGAACCCCATGGACAGAGGAACCAGGCAGGCAAACCATGGGGCTGCAAAGAGTCGGACACAACTAACGTGACTTAGCACATTGTAAGCTCTGCCTTAGAGTCCTTACCATTAAAACAGGGGGGCTTCCCTGGTGGCTCAGCTGGTAAAGAATCTGCCTACAATGCAGAAGACCTGGGTTCAAGCCGTGGGTCAGGAAGATCCCGTGGAGAAGGGAATGACAACCGACTCCAGTATTCTTGCCTGGAGAATCCCACCAACAGAGGAGCCTGGTGGGCTCTAGTCCATGAGTCACAAAGAGTCAGACACAACTGAGCAACTAACATTTTCACTTTTTTTCACTGATAACAGTACCTACCTTACAGACTTGTTTTCAGCATTAAATGAGTTAACATATGTAATGCGCTGAGAATTAGGTCTGGTATGTGAATAAATATACCAGATGAGACGGTTCGATGGCATCATGGACTCAGTGGACATGAGTTTGAGCCAAACTCCGGGAGATGGTGAAAGGGAAGTCTGGCATGCTGCAGTCCATAAGTTCATAAGACATGACTGAATGACTGAACAACCATGTGAATAAGCAGCGTCCAGTAGTAGCAGCAGCAGCAGTAATAATACTCCTGTCACTACTCTTCTGTGGCACAGAAACCCAAGGTCCACCCAGGTATCTTCCCTTTCACAGTATGTCTGCTCTGCAACCAGACAGTGGTTCTCAACCCAGGCAGCCCATCAGAATCACTTGGGAAGCTCAACGTTATCCTCACGCCTAGGCGACATTCAGCTCAATTAGAGTTGACTCTCAAGTAACATGGGTTTGAATTTCAAGGGTCCACATAAATGTAGATTTTTTCCAATAGTAAATGCTGTCGTACTACACTCCAAAGATGGTTGAATCTGAGGATAAGGACCCTTGCGTACCAGGAATTGTGGATACCAGGCAGCACAGATACCTAGGGTCGACTCTAAATTGTATGCAGATTTTCAATTGTAAGCAGGGAGGCACATCTAAGCCTCTAGTTGTTCAAGGGTCACCTGAACATCAGCCGCTATAGTAGGGAACACAGGCATCTGTTTTATCCTCCCTAGGTAATTCCAGGGCAGCACTGAAATCGAGACCCACTGTAAATTCCTCAGGCTCAAAGGGCCTCAAAGCTCTCTGCTGTATTCTCCCCTTGCCAGTAGATTTTTACGTTTTCATCCTACTATCCTATGATCATTCCTAATGAAACAGCTGGCCTATTTCTCCCTAGAACAGTGGTCCTCAACAGGGGGCAATTTTGTCCCACATGGGTATTTGGCAATGTCTGGAGACACTCTGGATATCACCACGTGGGAGAGAGAATACTACTGGCCTCTCGTGGGTAGGCACAGGGATGCTCAACCCCTTACAGTCACAGGACTACAGAAAAGACTTATCCAGCCTCAGATAGCAATAGCACCGAGGTTGGAAAACTTGCCATAGAGACATCTTTTCTGTGGGTGTGGGGAGGACAACAGAAAATGAGAAGAAAGAAGAAAAAATCAGGGGAATTTGTCATTACTGAATATCAACCTCTAGCCATGTGCCAAGCAGATTCTCATGAATAATGACAATAGCTGCTAGTCTCTGAGTATCTTCAAAGGACTACAAGAAGACTAACTCCCTGATGTATCTTACTTAAGCACCAGGCAATGTCCCCACTTCACCCATAAGAAAGCAGGGACAGCAAGGGTAGGTAACCAAGCTAAGGTCACAAAGTTTGCACATACCAGATCTAGATTTTAGCTCCTTTTTCTGATCCCAAAGTCAAGGCTGCCCCAGCTCACATTTCCTGACTCTCGCCATATGCCAGGCAATGTTCTGAATGCTTACCATGTAGGAACTTCATCTTCACAACAACTCTGTGAACTAGATACCACTATGGTTATCATCATCATCCCCATTTTGCAGCCTGAAAACACTGAGGCAGAGTAGGGCAAAGCCACTTGAAGAATTTCACACAGCTCATGAATAGCAGAGGGGGAATTTGCACCCAGGGAGACTATCCAGAAATCGGATCATGCCCATCACACTCTACTGCCTCTAAGAAAATGATGAAAAGGAAGGATTGAACTTCTCCCTGCCATAGGATATTTGCACAAGCGGTTCCCTCTGGCTAAAACTCCCTTCGTCTGGCTTCTCTGTCCAGCCAACTTTTTTCCCCACTGGCTCTCAGCTTATATACTTCACTTCTCTGGGACACCCACCCTGACCTTCAGATCAGGCGAGTTACCTCTGTTAAACCCAGTCTCCTTCACAGCATTTCACGGTTTACAATGAACTCATGCAAGTGTTCCGTTAATGTCAGTTTCCTTCTCTAAACGACAGACTTTGTGCAGACAGGGACTGTGCCTGCCTTGATCCAAGCTAAAGCCCGGACGCCTGGTATGATGCCTGGCACAAAAGAGATGCTTAAGAAAAGCTTGTGGTTGAATGCATGAAGCAAAGGACCAGAAGCCAAAACAAGAGCTGGTGACTGACCAGTCCATTTCCCCAGCCCCAGAGAGGAACAGAGCCATCCAGTGGGGCCTGTCCAAATGCCTCCAGGACAGGGCAGGGCAGCAGAACACACCAGGCCAGTTGGCAGTGGGGACCATAAACCCACGTCCCAGAGCCATTTCTTCTTCATGGTGGCTGCTCTTTGTCATTTTCCAATCAACGCTGGTTGAGTTCTAATTGATTCTCTCTGATATCCCTCTCCAGAAGGGAGAAAGGCTCTGTTTACTGGGGCAGTGCATAGAGGACAGGCCTTTTCTTCCTGCTGTATTTAATGCTGCTGCTAATCACGGAGATTAGACTAAAACAATTACAACAGCTAATTAAAGAACAATGCAGTTTTTGGCATCTTCACGCAGACGGCACCATCGGGAATTCCTAACTCGGGCAAAGCAGGGATAATTAAAACCCCGGCTCAACTCTCCCCACTCCAGCAGCTGGATCACGCTGATTAAACTGCAAATAAAACACATGAAACCAACACTTTGTAGTCTATCCAATTTCACTTAAAAGGGTTTTTAACTGATTCATAAACAGAGAAGCCGTAAACAGCAAATTATTTAACTAAAGCCAGTTACTTCGTCATTGCGGTTTTCTTTATCGCCAGCATTGGACTTGTGCATGCCGCACACGGGACATCAGGCTGATGGACTCTGAGGACCCACACTCCAAAGCATGATGCCACTCGCTCCTGCTTGCTGGCAACAAGACACCACCAACCATATGATGCAGCTGTATTCTCTGGGCTTTGGATCCCAGATCCAAAGATCAGGTACTGCCCGTGTCCCCTAAAATGCCAAGTTAGCTCTCAACTCTCCATCAAGGAAGGCAGAGAGAGAGAGAAGGTGACAAAGTGTGGCTAACGTGGAAAAATGTTTAACTGCAGAACATATCGAAGTTATTCAAAGGCGGCCAACTTTGGACCTAAAACGGAACCAGTACTGTTTCAAGTAAGGAAAAGCCTTATTCTCCGGCTGCAGGAAAACATTTAACAACATCTGGATGCGAAAGCATGTTTAATTTAGATGGAGCCACTCTGAGACCCCAGTTCAGACACACTTCCCAACTCATCCTATATCTGGGGCTTGCCAGCTTTCTCCTGCCTGTTACCAGGAGATAAGAGGGAGAAGAAATGAGAAGAAAAAGGGAAAAGAAGAGGAAAAGGCAGGAACAGAGAAAGTGAAAGATGCTCATTGCAAGTAGCAAAAGAAGACAGAAAAAGACTAAACAGACAGCAAGAGAGCTGCCCCAGGAATTTTAAAAGCCCCGCAGCGCACATGTGGGTACATCAGAGAGGGGCGCCCACCCTCCCGGCATGGGAGCCCAGGCATTAGCTAGGATCTGTAGCAATGCCTTTCCATCCCGCTGGGATGAAAGGTCTTTTTCCTCCTCTCTCTCTCAGACTGATAGATTTGTAAAATGAAACAAAAAATTGAAGTATCAAAAGAAAAAAAAGAAAAAACTTGAGATGCTTGTCCATGCTTGGGTGCCGAGCAATGCCCAATTACTATAAAAGTTTCTAAAAGCTTGCTCTCAATTTCTGAAGCTGTCTCAGTGCAGATGGTGACAAACAAATGCTTTGTGACTGGCCCCGATCCATGGACCTCACTTTGAGGAGTTCCTTTCCCACAGTCACTGGGAATGCACTTAATCAGATTCATAATATCCCATGTAATGTGCACCACATGTTGTTCGGTGACAAAAAAATGCAGGCTTTCAAATGCGTATAAATGTAGGAAACCAAGACCAGAAAGAAGTGCCCCGAAGATTATATTTCAGGATGATGATTTTACTTCTCATTTTATTTCCACCTTTCTCAAAGTTTTTAAATAAAATACCACTTTTTAGCATAAAAAAGAAATCAAAGTGATTTTTAAAAGACTATTCCATCTATGAAAGCAAAGGAGCAAGGTGCTTTATCATAAGAAGACATGCAGTTATTTGTATATAATTATTTACATATGATGCTATAATAAGTATGCTAATTATTATACATTCAATAAAGTTCTATTCAATAAAGTTATATAACTGTATGCAGACACATGATGGAATTTTATACAGCCAATAAATATGACATTTACAAAGAATACTCTATGGTTTAAGGAAATGCTTTTGCAATTTGGTTGAACATCAAATTGTCAATATTCAACATTTTTTGATCTACAAAAACAGCAATTTCACATGTATGACTTTTGTAAAATGGAAAGAAAATGACATTCAAATTTTTAATTCAGGGAAATTGCTAACATTTTTTAGTTTTGTCCTAATTTTTATAACATCAATAAGAATTCTGTTATAGTAAATACCACTTTCAAATGTTACCGACAAAGCAGGTTACTTACTCTTTGTGCATGTGTGTTGGGAAAAGGGGGATAAATGGTAAATTTAAATTCATCAGTATTAACTGCTAGATTATTGTTAAATTCGTTCATCATTCCATTCAAAATCATGATCATGAACCGGGCAGGAAGCACCGTCTCTGTGTAGGAGGAAGAGGCTGTAATCACGAGGGACCTGAAGATCGGGGGTCCCACGGGTCTGAAGCTGCCATCCTTTGTCCTGTTTCTTTGGGCAAGTCACTTCCATTTTTGCTTTGCCCTCAGTTTCTCCCTTTTTTAAGATGAGGGGTTTTATATGGTATCACTTAGACGTGGAATCTAAAATACAACATAAATGAACCTATCCAGGAAACAGAAACAGACTCAGATAGAAAACAGACTTGTGATTGACAAGGGGGAGCGGGGTAAGGGAGGGATGGACTGAGAGTCTGGGGTTAGTAGATGTGACCTAGTATATACAGGATGGATAAACAAGGTCCTACTGTGTAGCATGGGGAACTATACTCAATGGCCTGTGATAAATCAGAATGGAAAAGAATAGTATACATATATACTATATAATATATATATGTATAACGGAATCACTTGCTGTATAAAAGGAACAAAACACTGTAAATCAACTATACTTCAATAAAAATTAATTTAAAAATTAATAAAATGAGGGATTTTAAAAGTCTGATCTTGAAGTTCCTTCAGCTGTGATATTCCATGATCCTACTCACAATGGCCAGAACCCACGACATAGATTGTGGGACCAAGTGTAAAAGAAAAATTCAGGGCCTCTCGTTAAAAACTTCCTAAGAATTTCAAGGTAGTGACAACAGAGCATTCAACCAAGTGCGTGGTCCCACTGAACACAGGACACGCGCCCCGTCTAACCCTGCCCTCATCTCTAGCTGTTTCTGTTTACCAACAACCAGCCACCAAAACAAAAGCAGATTTATTAATAAGTGTTTGGCAGACCAAGCATGTCCATTCCAATAAGAACGAATTACAATTCTTATTTTCAATAAGCATTACTCACATCTGTCAACAAAAATAAGTAACCACACTTGGGGTTGGGTGATTAAAAATGAACAATTGCCTTTTCATACTTGATTACAGTTTCTATTTTAAAGACACATCTCTAACTATGAAATTGTGCTTGGATTTCAAAGGCAACTCTGAGTTTTCCCAAGTCTTAAATTCCACCACATTGAGCCTTATTCCTGCTAACATCTGTGATGAAGATGAAAGTAACTCTCGGTCAGCCCTGGTCATTGAAGCTCAAAGCTGATAAGATTTGGTATTTTGTGAAGTGTGTGGCGCCAGACACACTCACATCTGTTTCCGGGGCTTGCTGTTTCCTTGGCTACTGTCAATCTGAACCCAGGGACACCAGGGCCATCATAGAGAGGCAACTCAGACCACTTCCTGCCTTTGGATGCCAGGAGGAAACCAACACATATGGCATGGCCTTGCTTCCACGGAGCTCAGCCACACAGAGCAGCCAAGGACAGGACGGATACACAGGTGCCTGGTTCTCAAATGCAACCAATTCACTCTTTGTACATTTCTAATGAGTGTGGTGATTTCTGGAGCTGAGAAGCACAGCCGGTCTAGGGTTACAATCAGCCACATTGAAAGCAGTGAGAAATACCGGTGGACAAGAAATGTAAGAGCAGGAAAAATGACTGAAAAGCAGACAGAAAGATTTTTTTAAAAAGGACTCTGGAACCATTGAGTGAAGAGCTACATCCTTCTCCATGCCATTCGGAGTCATTAGTGCTTTCAGGAGAATCTGAAACCTAGTGCTCGAAATGATGCTGAGATTTCTTCAAAGAAGTTTAACCCAGGTCCAGCATCCTCCGCCTCAGAAAGTAGGAGATTGGGAGATATAATTCAGAAATATTCCTTTTGGTAAAACGTAACTCTTGAGAAAATCAGGACTGTCTTTATGTCCCGAAGGCTTCAGACTGCTGGAGTTTTTTCTGAACATGTGCAGCATATACAGTATATATGCATTTTCACATTGCTTAGCATTTCTTTTAACCTAGTTTAAAAAAAAAATCATCTGTACCACGGGTCTTATATTAGAGTCTAGAACAGGAGTTTGCAAACTTTTTCAGTAAAAGCTCACAGAGCAAAGACTTCCAGCTCTGCAGGCCATATGGTCTCTGTCACAATGGCTCAGCTCTGCCATTGTAGCTCAAAGCAGCCATGGACAGTATCTATGGAACGGGCGTGGCTGTGTTCCTAATAAAACTCCACTGACTGAAATAGACAGCTGGCCGTATTGAGCCCATGAGCCATAGTTTACCAACCACTGGTCTAGAGCAAAGAACACGGGCTACAGACAAGGCCAGACCTGGACTTGAATTCTGTCTCCATCATTTCATTACCCCAGACTGCATATTCCACTCTCATAATATGGGGGATAATAATACCCTCTCTGCTGAGCATCAGATGGAAAACTGGCACAGAACTGATAAAAATTAATTTTCTTCACCTAATAGCCATTCTTTCCGTGAGATACTTTTCTTAGTTCTTTATCCATACCATTATTTTCAGACAAATGGCGTTTCTTGAACATTATCTCACCCTCCTCCTGCTCATATTCTGCAAGGCTGATAGAGAGACACCATCCACTGATTCCTTGATAAGGAAACAGGGCTCATGGCCAGAAGGATAAAGCATACTTTAGCCAGAGGGATAAAGTATACTGTCAAACCCAGTAACCCCTGGCTTTGGATCTGCTGGTCATACAAACATGGAAACACATGAATCTGTAGACACACCCACTGAGAAATCTATCCATGGATAGAGAAGAAACGTGATGGTTAGGAGCATGACATATGAGATCCAGCTTGCCCACTTACTGGATGTATAACACCTGGGGTTGTGTGAAAGTGAAGTGAAAGTGAAAGTTGCTCAGTTGTGTCCAACTCTTTGCAACCCCATGGACTGTAGCCTCCCAGGGTCCTCTGTCCCTGGAATTCTCCAGGGAAGAATACTGGAGTGGGTAGCCTATCCCTTCTCCAGAGGATCTTTCCAATCCAGGGAGTGAATCCAGGTCTCCCGCATTCCAGGCAGATTTTTACCATCTGAGCCATCAGGGAAGCCCAAGAATACTGGAGTGGGTAGCCTATCCCTTCTCTAGGGGATCTTCCTGACCCAGGAATTGAACTGGGGTCTCCTACATTGCAGGTGGATTCTTTACCAGGTAAGGCACTTGACTATTCAGCTTGGGTCTCTTTATTTGTGAAACAGGGCTAATAATAGGGTAGGTTGTAGAAGGTTCTACCTTGAAATGCTAAGCTTAGTGTAATGCCTCACACATAGTAAACATTTAACCTCTGTTGAATGAGGTTGTGAGGATTAAATGAAAACAGTATTCTCAGCCCCAGTTCCTGACATTCAAGGAACACGCTATCAATGATCATTGCTTTATTGGTGACAGGTCTATACACACTTACACACCTAGGAAAGCAAACGCACACATGGCTGTGAACTCCACTAGGACAAGAACTATATCTGACACAAAGCACAGGCTTGTTGAAGAACTGTCTGTTTGCTCGCTTATGAACAAACACTCATGAATGTAAACAGACAATTGTAAACAGCTGATGGCTGGGTTAGGCTACCCAAGGTCCATCCATATCCATTCATCCCCTGGAAGGAGCTGAGGAATGGGCTGGCCCAGGCATGTGATTATGAAATTTTGCTGGCCGTGTGCAGGTCCCCAAAAGACCACCACCCACACTGCTCAAAGAACCAGACCAGCGCAGTCCCCTGAGCTGCTCAGCCCAGATGTGACTCCAGGATCCCAGGCGGTGACCGACGAGAAGGTGAGGGATGAACAAGGAGCAGGAAAATCCCCTACACGCAAGTCAGCTGGAGCAGGAACAGCTAAGGAGGCTCGCGAGGGTGGTCCCTTGAACTGCTGGGATGAGGTTCTGTCTTTGAAAAAAGACAGTGTGTGTATCTGGAGGGAAGAAGCCAACAGACACCTCACTGTTCTGCATGCAGGGAGTGTTTCTGCTCAACCAGGTCTCAGCCAGTCCCCTGGGTGCCTGTGGAGCTAAGGCTGCCTCTAAGCCAGGAAGACGATGGCTCACCTCTGGAGGGGCTGCATCGCACAGGGTGGTCGTGCCGCGGGGCGCCTGGCTCCCAGGCAGCTGCCTTCACTACGCCAAGGAAAGCCCATGGAACTTGGACTTCCTTGTCTCCACTAGGGTGGAGGCTCTGTCCTCTTAGCATTACATAAACGAACAGCTTGGCTCCTTGGCCTGGAATCAGAATGAGCCAATGTCTGCCTCTGGCCATGACAAAACCAAAGCCTCAGTAAGTCAGTGGAAACAGTACATGGAGGGCCAGACGCAGCCTTTGGATGGAAGAGCTCAGTTTGCTCAACGGACACATCTGCTTTTCATTAAACGATGTTTTTTGATTTGGCTACGGTTATGCTGTTGGTGTTTAAAGGTGGTGGTAAAGAGAAAACCACCCTTCTGTTATGTAGAAGTGTGTGTGTGCGTGTATATATGTACTGATAGATGAATAGTAGCTGTCTAGACGAGCAGATGCACACCCACGGAAAATGCTAACGTCCCCATTCTACAAATGGGCACACGGAAGACCATGAGCTGAAATGCTAACAAGTAACACAGCCAAGATTCAAACCCAGATATGAGAATTCCACCATCCATTTTCCACCCCCCCTCCACCATGCTGTGGCACAAGGGCTACAATTAATATTATGTGTTGCCATGACATCTGGGGAAAACCAGGAGGGCCTGGAATGGCCTGACTGTAATTCCCCTGCCCTCTCTGCTCCCCAGGATAAGGTCCCTGAGCCAAACAACCCTCCTTATTACAGGAACCAGGCATAGTTCCTGCTCACCTTTGCTTCAGTTCCCTGTGAGTTCTCACAGTTACTCAAAACAAGACAATCACATCCTCATGTGGGAACCAGAGGTCACCTCACCCTCTTGGGGCACCAAGTACAAAGTCTGCCTCCCACGGGCCCTGGATGGTCACTCTGTCCTTGAGTTCAAGTTCCAGTGTGGCCCTTCACGACATGCGGCATTCTCCTCTCTGGGGCTGTGAGTATCTGGGATTAATAAACTGCTGCCCATCTCACCTGTCGGAACTGGGGGTCGTGTGTTCAGCCATCCCCAGGACCCTGGAAAGGAATCTCTGCTGGACACACCAAACAGCTTCCTGAAAAGGGAGGCCTGTTAGGACACTGATAAAATATATTGTTGCTCAGCTCCCTCAAGAGGTCACCTTGCCAAGTGCCTCCTGGCAGATGTCAGCAGAGAGGGGGCCGGGGGCTCTGGCATTCAGATAACTGGAACTTGATTCATCCTCAGACTGAGCAGCGGCAGAGCCCAGAAGTCCCTCTTCTTTCAACATTCCACCGTCACCCTACTGCGTGTCTGCGGGCAGGACCCTGACTTTTGCAACCCGCACCTTTCCACGTGGAGCCCAGGCAGGAGCCAGGAGAACTCGGGAGCAATTGATAACGAGTGGTGTGCCCTATACCCAGGGAGACACGACAGTAAACGCAATTAGAGGCAAAGCCCTGATTGAGTGAACTCAACTAACCAGAACCATCAATTAGCTGAAATCTTTTTGCCTCCTCTCAGGAGACCCTGAGCTTAGGAACATCACAATTTAAAAAGTGGGGAATTTCCTGGAAGTCCCATGTTTAGGACTTGGCATTCTCACTTCTGGGGCTCTGGGTTTGATCCCTGATCAGGGAACTAAGATCCCACAAGCTGCGTGGTCAAAAAAAAAAAAAAATCTTTTTTAATTTAGAAAAATAAAAATTGTTTTCTAAGGTTCGGCTCAGATCCAGCCCAATTCCCTTCATCATTGTGTGTACCACAAATGTAACTTGAAATTGTCCACAGGTTTTAAAAAGAAAAAGAAATGGGAGAGATTGATTTGAACCATCTATTTTACTTATTATATCCAAAATATTATCATTTCACTGTGCAATCAAGATGAAAAAGTATGGATGTGATACCCTGATACTGGTTCAGCTAGAGCACAGCTCACCTTGAACCAGGCTTATGGCAAGTGCTTGGCAGCCCCCACACTGGTGGCCAGCATCCTGGACAGGGCAACTCTGGAGTTGACGTCTGAAGTGACAGCTGATAATGCTGGTTCAGGATGTTTACAACTAATTGAGCATCAGTCAACAATCGCCTTTAAGTATCTCCTCCCAATGGTGTGTCATAATAAGACAAGTAGTATTTGAGCTCTAGTGGGTCTACTAGGGGACTTCCCAGGAGGCGCTAGTGGTAAAGAACCCGGCCGTCAATGCAGGAGACATAAGAGATGCATGTTCAATCCTGGGGTTGGGAAGATCCCCTGGAGGAGGGCATGGCAACCCACTCCAGTATTCTTGCCTGGAGAATCCCATGGACTGAGGAGCCTGGTGGGCTACAGTCATGGGGCCGCAAAGAGTTGGACACGAATGAAGCGACTGAGCATGCACACACGGGTCTCCTAGGACCTGTAGGAGGGGCTGCCAAGGACTTTCTCTACAGCCAGGGCCCTTCCCAGCAGAATGGTGGCTTTGGGAGACGCTGCTGACTGAACCATCTGGCCTCCACTGAACCATCTGCCTCTTTCTCAGACTCGGACTACGAGAGTATTTGCCCCGTCTTTCACTTTAAACGAACTTCACACTTCAGAGCCAAAAAAAGTAAATGCTTCTCTAAAGAGGCCTTTATCCTACTGACCACCCAGGAATGTGCAGAGTTTGATGGTGCTTACAAAACTTTCCCCAAAGGAGCCTGCAGTCTAGCAGGGCAGTGACAAATCACACATGAGAAAAAAATCACTTAATCATGGGTCCAATAAAAACTGGCTGCTGGCTGCCTGAAATGAGGGCTGGCCAACATACAAAACAGGTACCATGATGACAAAACCGAGATCAGAAAAATGAAAGAATTACCCACTGTCTCCACTGGGAATCCCAGGAGGAAGAGGACAGCAAGAAACAGTCGCCTCCTCCCAAATTTTAATCATTCATCTGCTAACATTTTGGATTTTGACTGATCCATGTAGCATCTTTTGTTTTCTTTATTTACCAGTGCTCTTTAAACCAGCTCATCTATCTTCTTCTTTAATGAACTAATTTACAAAGGAAATGTTACCCACAAACCAAAGAAAAAACGCTATAATTTTTGCCATAAATAGAATGTAACTAGAAATATCAACAGACAGCAATTAATTTCTTTAAAGTTTGTTCATGCACTGCTGGGAATGATCTTGTGCTCCGCCTGTTTACACGACACTTTGGAAAAGGCTGCTATCAGAAGTTGAAACCTGGCATTGCCTGGCTGGCTGGGAAGGCTTTGTGTAGGAGGAGAGGGAGGAAAGCCACCCCAGCCACCCACACAGCCTAGAGAAAGGTGCAGAGGTGGATGCGCATGGAGCGTGGGGGCATGCAATGCAGAGAAGAAACTGACACCTGCGTGATTCAATCACTACAAACACGTTCAGTTACCCGTAACAGACTTACCGCCCTGGGAATACGGACTGACACACTCTGGGAATACCTCAAAAGTAAGGGTTGAAACAAGTGTTCTTACAACCCCCAGTTAACCAGAAAACAATTAACCCAAGGCCCCTCTGCTGCCCCTCTGCGCTTCTAGAAACTGCTGTCTGATCGCACCTCTCTGGCAGGGAAAAATCCTGTCTTCTGGAGGATGGCGATTTCTGAATGCAGATGCCCAAGGCCAGGGTGAGGGGGATGGGAACAGAGAAAGAGGAGGGCAGTCAAAGGTCAATGAGATGATGCTGACACTGGAACCCCATTCCCCACCAGTGTGTGTGTGTGTGTCTGTGTGTGTGTGTCTGTTTATGTCTGTCTCTGTGTGTGTCTGTGTGTGTCTCGGTGTGTGTCTGTGTGTATGTCTGTCTGTGTCTGTGTGTGTCTCTGTGTGTGTCTGTGTATGTGTCTGTCTGTGTGTGTCTGTGTGTATGTCTGTCTGTGTGTGTCTCTGTGTGTGTCTGTGTATGTGTCTGTCTGTGTGGGTCTCTGTGTGTGTCTGTGTATGTCTGGTGTGTGTCTGTTTATGTCTGTGTGTGTGTGTGTCTGTGTGTCTCTCTGTGTGTGTCTGTGTCTGTGTGTGTCTGTGTGTCTGTGTGTGTCTCTGTGTCTGTGTGTGTCTCTCTGTGTGTCTGTGTGTATGTTTGTCTGTGTGTGTCTGTGTGTCTCTCTGTGTGTCTGTGTGTATGTTTGTCTGTGTGTGTCTGTGTGTCTCTCTGTGTGTCTGTATATGTCTGTCTGTGTGTGTCTGTGTGTGTGTCTCAGTGCGTCTCTGTGTGTGTCTGTGTGCATCTCTGTGTGTGTCTGTGTATGTGTCTGTCTGTGTGTGTCTCTCTGTGTGTCTGTCTGTGTGTGTCTGTGTGTGTGTCTCTGTGTGTGTCTGTGTATGTCTGGTGTGTGTCTATTTATGTCTATCTGTGTGTGTGTCTGTGTGTATGTCTGTGTGTGTCTGTTTATGTCTGTCTGTGTGTGTGTCTGTGTGTATGTCTGTGTGTGTGTATGTCTGTATGTATGTCTGTGTGTGTGTATATGTCTGTGTGTGTATGTCTGTGTGTGTGTGTGTGTGTGTGTATGTCTGTGTGCGTCTCTGTGTGTGTCTGTGTATGTGTCTGTGTGTGTCTGTTTATGTCTGTCTGTGTGAGTGTCTGTGTGTGTGTGTGAATTCTCCCAGGGCCACTCCAGACCATCAAAAAGACACTCATACCTCGCGAAAGGTCAACTTCTAAATTGGTCAGAGCAAGTCTAGCCAGACTGAATGCCCCGGGGAAGAGCCAGTCTGACCTTTGATCCAGTTGAGCTGACATCCCCCAAACATGGGGCCTCTGCACGTGCGTCAGATCAGCCCCCCCGCCAGTGGCTGTCTCCTCGGGGCCTGGAAACCTTGACAGTGGCAAGCAGTCCAGGCAAGATGCTCGCTGCCCTCTCAGATGAAGTGCATTGTGGTTTTTCTGCCTGCCCAAGCCAGAGACGGTGCTCTAAAAAGCCCTTGGAAAAGAAAGTCATATCTTCTGCAATACAATATTCGTTAGATGTTATCATGGCATTTTATAAGGTCATATATAATGCCAGCTGTAGCTATAAAAAAATTTATTATTCAGCCCCAGAAAGGCATATAAATCCCTGCAAAGTACAGGTTTTTCTTTTAAAACGTGGTTTAGTTCTTCCTACCCTTTGCCCCGCTTCATTCCTGGGAGACAGTGGCCTGCGTTAAACTTGCAACACTCCAATTCCACCCAAGTTTCCATATTTCTAAGTCCTGGGAAGGCCCCCTGCCAAGGGCTGGCCTTCTGGACAAACGGGGATAGGAGGCTCCTTAAGATCTTTTCCATTCCATTTGCTCCTTGACGACCTCACACAATTTTGCACAAACTCGTGTCCGTAGATTTCTTCTCCCCTCCAACTGGTCCTTTATTCACACATTCTTACCTGAATTATTTTCTGCGCCCTTCCCTACACTCCCTCTACTTGCCAAAATCCTGCCCCGTCTATTCTACATATTAATGACCCTGAAATCTGACCCCTCCACTCTTTCCCTGCCCACTTCATGCATTCCTCATAGCTCTTCTGGACTGAATGCCCCTTTTCTGGCCCCCCCTGCCTCCAGGCCCCCCTTTCCAATCTATTCCCCAAGCGGCAGCCAGAATGATCTTCTCACGCGGGCCTTAGAACATGTTACTCTCTTGCTCAAACACTTTTGATAGCTCCCGGTTGCCCACCTGATAAATCGCATGCTCCCTGAATTATCATTTGGGCCTGCGCCCACCTCACCAGGCCCATCTCTCGCCATTCTCTGCTTCTCTTGCTGATCACCATTAATATCATATGTCTTGTGATTTCCTGATAGAAGCCATCACTTCATCTCTGTTCTCTATGTTGGGAATGGCCTGTATGCCCCTGATCCCTGACTCTCCTGGCCACCCTCACTTACCTTAGGGCAATGGTGTGGGCAACAGCTCCTCCAGGGAGCCTTCCAGGAGTGCTCTGGGTTGTACTGGGTGCTCCCAGATTATCACAGACCCGACAGCACTCCAACACTTTGGCCACCTGGGTGAAGAACTGACTCACTGGAAAAGACCCTGATGCTGGGAAAGGCTGAAGGCAGCAGGAGAAGGGGACGTCAGAGGATGAGATGGCTGGATGGCATCACCAACTCAAAGGACATGAGTTTGAATAAACTCTGGGAGTTGGTGATGGACAGGGAAGCCTGGCGTGCTGCAGTCCATGGGGTCGCAAAGAGTCGAACACGATTGAGTCACTGAACTGAACTGACTGCACTCCAAGAGGGAGAAATATCAAAAGTTCATTTATCCCACAACAATTTCAATTATAAATGATTGGGGAAAACACAAAAGGACAGAGAGAAAGAGACAGCAAGACAACTTATTTAAATAATACACGTGACCCTGACCACCACTGCACTTGTAAAATGAATATATACCATCTCCTGATGACTCACCTCTTCATCTAGCCCAGGGGTCCTTGTCCATGGACATGGGGTTCTGTGGAGAGAATTCTGGGGGTCTTGAATGTATACATTTTTATTTACTGTCACTAACTCTAACTGAAATTTAGCATGCCCTTCAGTTATGAATGTAGGCATCAGACAGCAGAGGTATTAGCAAGACCTGAGACTGACTCCAACAGAAATTACAGTTTTTCACATCACACTGCTTTAGTAGCAGATGTCTCAAAATATTATTCACACTTGTCACTACTTCATAATTACGGTAGTTATTAGACCTGCCGCCAAATCTAGTTACTTAATGTGTTAATAAAGATGCAAATGTGTTATAACTCCATGTATTTGTTATTTTTATATATATTTTGATAGTTGTGTTTCAATATAACTGCTTTCCTTTGTAATCCTATGCAGTCTCTTTTTTTTGCATTTAAGAAGATTCAGAGAAGGAGGACATATGTTTGGCAGATGCCAAAGAAGTCCATGACACGAAAGGTTTAAATGCCGTGCTGTGGATGTGAGCTCCCTGGGCGCAGCGCACTGGGTCTGTAATCTTCCAATCCCTGGTTCAGGAAGCAGTGGTCGGTGTACAGCTGTTGTTGTAGTTGTTACTGTTTAGGGGCTAAGTCGTGTCTGACTCTTTTGTGACCCCATGGACTGTAGCCCATCAGGCTCCTCTGTCCATGGGATTTCCCAGGCAAGAATACTGGAGTGGGTTGCCATTTCCTTCTCCAGGGGATCTTACCGACCCAGGGTCTGAACTTGTGTCTCCTACATTGGAGATGCAATGAACCACCAGGGAAGCCTCTGAACCACTAGGGAACCCCCAGGGTACAGTAGGAATTTTTTAATATGAACCAAGATTTTATTTCTATTAATCTATCCTTCCCTCTTCCCTTTCTCCTCCTTCCCCTCCTTCCATCCTTCCTTCTTTCCATCAGTCCGTCATCTTCTCTCCATCTTTCCATCTATCTGATCTGAGCCACGGTTCTAACTACAGACACTTCTGCAGTCAGCCCCCAGATCCAGTTCCAGGAGGAGATGTGTTCAGTGGGGGAAAGGTGACCCGGACTCTGGTGTGGCCTTGGGCAAAGTGCGCCTGGCTCAGAGCTGTGTCTCCAGCTCTCACACCACAGGCTGGGCCCCAGGTCTACGTGTAGCCACATGCCAGGTCTGGTCCATTTACTCCCTAAAGCCCGGACATGCTCTGGCTTGTTTTCCAAATATCAGGTCAAGTCTTAAAGGAGGTGGGAGTTGAGGGATCATGGCCATTACCAAATCCAAGAACCTGTCTGGCACAGTAGGTAAGAATTCTGCCAAGTTCCAATGCAGACACCCCTCGGAGATGTTGTGGGCTTGATTCTAGACCATACAGTAAAGCAACTATTACAATAAAACATGTCACATGATTTTTTTGTTTTCCAAGCGCATGTAAAACTTGTTTGCACCATCCTGTTGCCTCTTAAGTGTGCAAAAACACGTCTAAGAAAACGAGGTACGAGAAAAAAAAAAAAAAGAAAACGAGGTACATATCTTAATTTAAAAATTTTATTGCTAAAATATACCCAAACAATTACAATAGTAATATCAAAGATCACTGGTTGAAGATTACCATAACAAATGAAAATTTTGAAATATGGTTAAGAATTACCAAAATATGACACAGACAAAAAGTGAGCCAATGTTATTGGGAAAACGATGCCAACAGATTTGCTCAAAGCATGGTTGCCCCAAGACTTCAACTTGCAAAAAAAAAAAAATAGTACAGTAAGTCCCCACATATAAACCTTCCAGTTGTGAGCTTGCAGAGATATGAATGTGTGTGCCAGGCCATGAATGCCAGGTGTCATACTGTACCACTGTACTTTTCAAGACACTAGTGTAAGACTAAAAATGTCTTCTTCATTTTTTGTGTTTGTTTTTTATGTATTTTTTGTATGAAAAGTATTATAAACCTATTGCAGTACAGTATTATATAGCCAATTGTGTTAATTGGGTACCTAGGCTAACTTTGTTGGACTTACAAACAAATTGGACTTAGGAATGCGCTCTCAGAATGGAACTTGCTCGTATGTAGAGGGCTTAACTATATCTGCAAAGTGCAATAAAACAAAGTCTGCAAGCTCCCCACGTACACTTCACATGACAGGTGACCTCTGCTGCTACTGCTGCTAAGTCACTTCAGTCGTGTCCGACTCTGTGTGACCCCACAGACCGCAGCCCACCAGGCTCCCTGTCCCTGGGATTCTCCAGGCAAGAACACTGGAGTGGGTTGCCATTTCCTTCTCCAATGCATGGAAGTGAAAAGTGAAAGTGAAGTCGCTCAGTCATGTCTGACCCTCAGCGACCCCATGGACTGCAGCCCACCAGGCTCCTCCATCCACAGGATTTTCCAGGCAGGAGTACTGGAGTGGGGTGCCATTGCCTTCTCTGGGTGACCTCTGAAGACTTACTTAACTCGTCCCTGAGCCTCAGTTTCATTATCTAAAAGTGAGGACTCTGACCATACCTCTTCACAGCGTTCATGGATGGCGCATCAGCACGTGAGTTAGCACACATGTAGCACTGAGCACCGTGCTGGCACAGTAAGTGCCTGGCAAGTCTCGGGTATCACCCAGTGCATCTCAAGGAGGCCAAGGATGAGAGCTCTGCCATCCGGTACCCAGGAAAATGGAGCTAACGGATTCACCAACAGATACGACTTTTTAAAAATGCTCCAACCCACTCATATCTAAAATGCAAATCAAAACAGTAAGTACTGTT
The DNA here is from genome assembly GCF_055505025.1 of Bos grunniens. Taxonomy (NCBI): domain Eukaryota; kingdom Metazoa; phylum Chordata; class Mammalia; order Artiodactyla; family Bovidae; genus Bos; species Bos grunniens. The sequence goes on from NC_141189.1 coordinate 27,123,224, forward strand.
TTTACTCTTTGTTTTGACACAGATTATACAGATTGATAATCACCAGTGCTTTTGAGGGAAGAAACAGGAAATCGCTTTGATAGGTGTTTTGAAGGAACCTCTGCAAAAGACAGTTCCACTAGGCCTGCCAAAACCTAAAGGGTACATACCCTTTGAACCAGCCACCCCAGATATAGGCATTCACCCTACAGATGTACACACTTAATTGTGGAGAGGTGTGTGTACGAGAACGTCAACATGAAGACAGGAAAAAGAGAGAGAGAGAGAAACAATCTAAATGTCCACCAACAAGAAATCAGTTAAATAGATGATGGGATGTTTCATTCGTTCAACTAATATTTACTGAACAGTTTCTACATACCAGACACCATGCTGGGTGCTGGGGATAACTGCAGAAAATAGAAGGCAGCTAAAAACAATGAAGAGTGATGGATGCTGTTATAAACTGACATCTAACATATAGAGAGAAAAACAGACAGTTATTATAAAATATCTTTCTTTAGATTCTGTTTCAAGGAAATAAAAATTCCTGCCTATGCAACCCCCTCACCACACCCACATTAATATGCAAAGGAAATACCTGGAAGGAGAAATAAGAAAATAATAGCAGTTACCTCTGAAGACCAGAAAAAAGGGGGTATAAGGATTCACTTTTCACTTCACACTCTTTTGTATTGTTTGATTGTATTTATTCATTAGTGTGTGATTGTACTGCTTTATATGTGTTGAACGCACAGAAGGTCCAGTGTCCAGAATGAAACCACTTCTCATGGCCTCCACTGGGAGCTGGTCCACACGACCACTGCACGGCTCTGGATATTTAACAGCCTCCTCCCTCGCCAGTCTCCCTGGGCCTGCTCTTGGCTGACGACCACGCATTTTCAGCAGGGCGTAACCAACCCCATTTTTAAAAGTCAGGCCATGTCACTCCTCTGCTCAAATTCCTCCTGGGGCTCCCCAGGGTGGAGCATAAGCAAAGTCCTTTCTAAGTTCAACACGATTTTAAAGACCTGGCCCCACCTCCTCCCCTCTTTCCCTTGCTCATTCTTGCTTTAGCCACGCTGGCTTCTGCGGTGCAACAGCAATGCCAAGCACCACCCTCCCCAGGGCCTTTGCACTGGCCGCTCTCTGTTCCTCACCCACTGTGCTCTTCAGGTCTCTGTTCAAACACTGCCTCGTTTCCATGCTGCCCACCCCAGTTCCACCAAAGTCAAAGTCTCAACTGATTTGGCCTGGTCCATCCCTCCTCTACGCATTTCCTCCTTAGCAACTGTAACCATCTGACGTAACATCAAAACACACACCATCCATCTAGAATGAGAGCATGTGAGAGCACAGACTTCTGTCTTGTTTGCTTGTCTCTCCAGCCCCTAAAGCAGTGTCTGGCACAAAGCAGGCACTTAATAAATATTCTATGAATGAACTAATTGAAAATATAATATGAAAGGAGAATATAATATATTATTGATCGTGTGTGCCAAGTCCCTTCAGTCATGTCTGACTCCTTGCAACGCTATGGACTATAACCCACCAGGCTCCTCTGTCCACGGGATCCTCCAGGCAAGAATACTAGAGTGGGTTGCCGTGCGCTCCTCTAGGGATCTTCCCAACTGAGGGATTGAACCCACATCTCATGTCTCCTGCATTGGCAGGCAGGTTCTTTACCACTAGCATCACCTGGGAAGTCCATTACTGAGCATAGCAACAATTAAAAAAGCAAAACCAGAAAAAGATCTCAAGTCCCAAAAGGAAAATTTAAAAATAAATAAATGAATAAAGATTAAAAGCAAACCCATTTCTAGCCACAGAGAACAGGGTGGAGAAACGCTCAAGGACAAACTGACACATAAACAAGTAACCTCTGGCACGGCACACAGTGGTCTGGTTGTTCTGAGTTGATGCTCCGCACATAGGACCCTTTCACAGAGTCCAGGGTGTAAAGACCTGCTGGTATGAATACAGCACAGTGAGAGCCTAGTAACCAGGGACTAAAACCAACCAGTTTGAACACGTTACAGAGTCAATCCCAAAGCCACAGACTATTTCCGGGTGTCAGGCAAGCCCACACCCTCCTGCGAGAACGAAACCACAGCAAATCTGCCAACCCTGACGCCTGCAGGTTTCAGGAGCCCCGCCTGGAACTCAGCCCTCACCTCTCCAGGCACTCGGACTAAAAGCGACTAGATTGGGGTTCAGAGCTGGGTTAGGGTCTCCAGACCCCAGGAGCACACCAGGGCCCTTTTATCTTTGGCTGGAACATTTGCGTTTTCCTTTGTATCTCATCTCACCAGCCCCGAAAGGCTGGGCATGTGCTGATTTGTTTAAACTCTACCCTCTCGCTCCACCCCTACAAAGTCACTTTAGAGCAAAGACTTAAAATCCAATGACATTTATACGGGGGTGTCCAACCCCGTGGATTTCACCTAACCCTTCCCAGCACTGTTTTATGACATAGTCACTGCAAAAACCATACTCAGGCCAGTGGTTCTCAGCTGGGGTCCACTTGGCCCCTAGGGGACATTTGGCCATGTCTGGAGATATTGTGGGTTGCAGCAACTGAGGAGGGGGTGCCACCAGCACCTAGTGGGTAGGTCCCAGCTCTGCTGCCCAGGACAGTGCCCACGATGAAGAGCCATCCAGTCCAAAAGTCCAGGACTGCCTCGGCTGAGCAAGCTTGGTGTATGAGCAGGGGGAACAGTGAGGCAGCCCTGGGGAAGGGGGACCCTTAAGTGATGGGCAGGTCGGAGGCAAAAGAGTTGATCAGACTCTTCCCATCCTCTGTCTGGGGGTTACTGAGATGGTCGACAGCCAGCTGGCTAAGGAAGCTGTGGGGCTCTTGACCAGGGGCAGCTCCACTGCCCGGGCTAGAGGGAACCTCTCACCTCACCTCACCTCAAGAAGATGCTCTTTCATTAGAAGAACTGTGCCTGCCTGTGTTGTTCAGTGGACCGCTCGGAGTCCAGGCAGACCCGGGCTTTTCTTACACTGTGACAACACAGCCTTCTCCTGCCCTGTGCGTAGGCAAACGTCCCACCCCATTCATAGGACACAAGTACCTGGCTCAGCGATCAGAAACATCCTAGTATTTTAATGAATGTTAGTCCCCTCTCTGCAAAGAGGGAACCAGCCATCCAAATAAAGAAGGAAGAAAAAAAAAATCCTGGCAAGGAGAGAGTACCAGTGTCCTCATCCTGGCCAGGGCACAGGCTGGGAAGACAATGTAAGGAGGCTGAAGAGCCTTCACTCTAGGTGCCTGCTCCTTACACAGGAGAGAAAGCGGGGTGGGGTCAGTGTTTATAAGTGATAACAGGGCACACTCACCCCATCCTCTAAAGAGCCCAGGGAGGTAGGTGTCATGGCTGCTTTAACCAGTAGGGAAACTGAGACTCAGGAAGTTGAAAACCTTCTCGAAGGTGATGCATTCAGTAAGAGAAGAGGCCGGGATTTGAAGCCAGGACTGTAAGAGGGATCCTAAATGTGTACTCCCTGCCAGGCATGGTTCTCATTGTAGTTGATTAGTTGCTAAGTCATGTCCAACTCTTCGAGACCCCATACACTTCAGCACACCAGGCTTCCCTGTCCTTCACTCTCTCCCCAAGCTTGCTCAAATTCATGTCCATTGAGTCAGTGATGCCATCCAGCCATCTCACCCTCTGTCAACCCCTTCTCCTCTTGCCTTCAATCCTTCTCAGAATCATGGTTTCCTTTCCAGTCAATCGGCTCTTGGCATCAGGTGGTCAAAGTATTGGAGCTTCAGCTTCAACATCACTCCTTCCAATGAATATTCAGGGTGGATTTCCTTTAGGATTGACTGGGTTGATTTCCTTGCTGCTGTTCAAGGTACTCTTAAGAGTCTTCTTCATCACCACAGTTTGAAAGCATCAATTCTTTGGCGCTCACCTTTCTGTATGGTCCAACTCTCACATCCACACGTGACTACTGGAAAAACCATAGCTTTGATTATATGGACTTTTGTTGGCAAAGTGATGTCTTTGCTTTTCAATACACTGTCTAGGTTTGTCATAGCTTTTCTTCCAAGGAGCAAGCTTCTGTTAATTTCATGGCTGCAGTCACTGTCTGCATTTGAAGCCCGAGAAAATGAAATCTGACACTGGTTCCACTTTTTCCCCCTCTACTTGCCATGAAGTGATGGGACTGGATACCATGATCTTTATTTTTTTGAATGTTGAATTTTAAGCCAGCTTTTTCATTCTCCTCTTTCACCTTCTGCTTCATGCATATCAGCCCATGTGACCATCCCAACTGCCTGGGATATAGCTACTGCTGGTACCGTCATATTTTCTAAAGAAATTGAGGTACAACATCAGCTGGCATATGGAAGGTCTCACGGCAGGTCAGCAGTGAGCCAGGCAGTCTGCTGCAAAGTCTACAAGGCCCTTTCCTGCCCCATCAAGGGGCTGTGTGGCATGGCTGGGCTGCCCTGAACTACTCTGCACCTGAACCCCAGTGGGATGCAGAATCCTGTCTGCACAGAGGGTACCACACACACAGTGCTCCAGGGGCCTGCCAGCAAGGAGAGTGAGTGGAACAGATCACGAGGGTGACCCTGGGCCCCATCCAACGGGGGCAGCTGGTCCTTGCCACTAGCTGATGTCTCAAGGCTCAATGTGGTTTTACCTTCCAATTTACCACAAATCCTCCAAACCTCCTCTCCACACCAAACAAACAAATAAAAACCCTGTGTGTCAGCTGGAGATGCCCCCAGGAAGCCTGTGTATGACTCTGGGTCTAGGATGTCCTGAGAAAGTTAGCTCTGGCCCCTCTACATCTGTACCAGCTATAATTGGGGCAGGCGAGCCACTGGCAAAGAAGTCTCTTGAGCCCCTTGTGTAGCCGGAGTTTCTTTCTTCTAAGCATTGAGCTGGCTGGGCTTTTCCTTCTCAGGACAATAAAGCTGCCCCACAGTCCTCAGCCCCACCCATCTGGCGGCTGTACCACGGCTAACTTGAGTTTTTCCATTCAGTCCCTTCCCTTTCTATGGAAAAATAAGAGCTGCAGTTCCCAGAAGAAAATTAGAAGGGGTTATTAACAAGACGTTCCTTTTCAGAAAGGCACTGGAACCCAGCAAGGAGGTTGGAGCCGGGGCCCCACCTCTCCATCCTGCTGAGAGAAGACCTCCCAGCCCCCCAGCCAGGACCACTGGGGCTGGAGTACTGGCCACGTGCTAGACCTCCCAGGGGTGCTCAGAGGCAGAGGAGACAGGGTGGCACTTCTGAGAAATCAGATTCAAATGCTAAGACGGTTATATTTCCTAGAGGTGTGACAGAATGAGAAAAGGAGAGTTTGCAAAGGCCTTGCTAGCAGAAATACCCTGACATCTCTCTCTGCCTGTCTGCTCTGGGCTAACAGGGAGGAGCCGAAGCCCTGCCTTTCTCTCCTTGTCAGCCTAGATCTTAGTCCCTTCCAGGTGAAGGCGCCCTTCACTGCCTTGGAGCCAAGATGGGCACAAGGGTGTGAGTGACAAGACACACCCTGAGTGACAAGATTCAGAGCAGCCTGGTCCCTGCCTGGGGCATCTTTCCCACACACGTGGGCTCCTCTCATGCTTTATTTAGCACAGCGATGCTGAGACTGTTTGCTCCTCAGTTTGGTTGGGGGTGGGGAGGGGGTGGAGGCTGTCCCAAATAGAATTAACAGCTCTGATCTTCTGCCCAGAAAAATGCTCAGACACCCACAAGAGAGTCACTGTTCCCTCCCACCCATCCTTGGGCCTTCCTCTGGTTTGAGGACCCCCTCCTCTACCACACAGCAGGACCATAAAGGATAGTGATTCACCCCGGGAAGCCCAGCTGGGAGTGCTATGTTCGGAAGGGGCGAGAGGCCGGCTCAATGTCCAGGCCCCGAGGAGATGCCACTCTCCTGGGGGACAGCTGAGGACACTTTACGAAGGGATATTTTCTATAAGAGAAATTGACAGAGCGGTGCTGGCCACAGGGGGAAGCTGTCACTTCCGGGAGTCCGTGCCATCAGGTTCTGGGGCGAGCCGCTGTAGCTACGGGACAGGTCAGCCCTACGGGAGCTGAGCCCCACTCAGGCGACTCAGCCAACCCGTAGGAAATGACCCCATCCATGGCCCCCCTCCCCTCCTGTCTCCTGCCAGTGCCTCCCCTTGGCCAAAGCAGCGAGAAGTCCACACTGATGAAACCCATCAAGGTCAACCTCTGGGACCCAGAAAAGCGTGGATGGATGGGGAATGGACCTAATGGGGCTGGGGACGGGAGACGCCCAACACATTTCAGGGTGTTGAGACCTAGTGCCCGTGGTGGGGTCAGCAAGAGGGTGCGTGAGGGAGGCGTGGGGCTGTTGACTGTCCGAGATGAGTGTGAACTTCCCGTGGCCAGGAGCCGTGCGTGGCTTACCTGACTGGCAACAGCAAAGTGTCACCTGAATGCAAGTCTACCACTAACATGCTGGGTGACCGCAAAAGCTGAGAGGCCACTCCAGGTTTTCCCACGTGTAACACACAAAGATGGACCCTGGTGAGCCCCGAGGGGCAGGGGGCACAGCCAATGCTGCAGGAAACGGAGGCCTGGCCCTGGTCCTTCCTCTGCCACTTAGGAGGCAGTGGTCTTGGACCAAGGACTTAACCTGTCAGTGTCTCAGTGTCTTCACTTGCAAGGGAGAGGAACACGTCCCTTCCCCAGGTCACGATTACATAAGGTGACACATAAAGAGCACTTAGCAATGTCCTAGCATGGAGAAAACATGCGAGCGATGTTGCAGAAACAGCATTCAGATGCTCTGCATTCCTAAATCCTCCAAGTCTGGGCCCTGGGAGTTGAATGTCCATCCTCCACCGGGACCCACGTCATGCTGCTGTTTTATGCGAAAGCAATTTTCTTGGCCAAATTACCCCGATAACTAGAATCTTCAAACCCAGCCTGAACATTCTAGCCCTGGAACCTTTTCTTTTCAAGCTCCCGGGATCACATTGCCTTACCCAAAGACTCCATGGAGAAGACAGACTAAGCCTCAAAACTCATGAGGCTTCCCAGGTGATGCTGGTGGTAAAAAAAACCTGCCTGCTAGTGCAGGAGCCACAGGAGATACGGGTTTGATCCTTGGGTCTGGAAGATCCCCTGGAGGAGGGCATGGCAACCCACTCCAGTATTCTGGCCTGGAGAATCCCATGGACAGAGGAGCCGGGAGGGCTACAGTCCATGGGGTTGCAAAGGGTGGGACATGACTGAAGTGACTGAGCGTGCACATGTGTGCTCTGTGTGCCAATCGGCAGCAGTCCCTCCTCATCAAACCTCCAGTGTGTAATTCAAAGCAAATCTGGCGGTGCTCCTTGCTGCTCAGCTGGGCGCACTGTGGGCTTCCCCTCTGAGCTGGAAGTAGGGGGCTCTTTGAGATGATGTATCTGCTGGACAGGAAATGTGTCTCCTCCTCACGGTGTGACCACTCTGCTCATTCTCTGCAGGGGGACCTCCCACTGCACGGAGCCTCAGCTGCACACCTGGAATTCACTCTGTATAGCCAGATATTTCCAAACCTGACTGCTGGGGACTGCCAAGCGAGAGATCACTACCTCTTTCTCCATCTCTACTTACAACTATATCTATAACTATACCTAGAATCCAGGTCTCCTGCATTGCAGACAGATTCGTTACCATCTGAGCCACCAGGGAAGCCCCTCCTATAACTCTATCTGTAGTTATAGCTATGTCTATTCTAGGTCTCTATCTACATTTATAGCTATTCCATGCCGTGCTGTGCTTAGTCGCTCGGTCATGTCTTTTACTTTTACTTACTGTCAACCTTACCCTATACTGTCCGTAAAGTTGAGGTATTAATGAGGCCTGTTTACTTACAGACTGTGCTGTGTACTCAGTCACTCAGTCACGTCCAACTCTTTGCTGCCCCATGGACTATAGCCCGCCAGGCTCCTCTGTCCATGGGGATTCTCGAGGCAAGAATAATGGAGTAGGTTACCATGCCCTCCTCCAGGGGATCTTCCCAACTCAGGGACTGAACTCAGATCTCCCACATTGCAGGTGGATTCTTTACCATCTGAGCCACTAGGTAAGTCCGAGAATGCTGCAGTGGGTAGCCTATCCATTCTCCAGGGGATCTTCCTGACCCAGGAATTGAACCGGGGTCTTCTGCATTGGAGGCAGATTCTTTACCAGCTGAGCTACCAAAGGAAGCCCACAGCTATACCATATTTGTTAATACATGTATTCTATATCTAATCTGTATCTCCCTGCCTGATACAGGGAGGGAGATAGCTATCTCATCTATCCATCTATCTATAGCTATCTAATCTATATGGAACATATGTATGTTATATTGTACACACTACACACATGCACATTATAATGTATGCAATATAATGCACATATACATTAGATATAGATACATGTGAGATAATGATTAGATAGGTACATGAATTAGATAGATATAAATTAAATACAGAAACAGAATTATATTTTTTAATACATAACATATGACATCTAATATAATAACATATTATTACTATAATGTAACCCACGGACAGAGGAGCCTGGTGGGCTATGGTCGCAAAGAGTCAGACACGACTGAACTGACTTAACATGCACACACACTTATATGTATTCTGTGTATACAATCTTCCCTCAGTATCTCTGGGGGAACTGGTCCCAGGCCTCCCCACAGAGACCAAAATCCATAGCGTCTCAAGTCCCTTAAATAAAATGGCACAGTGTTTGCATATAACTTAGACACACCTTCCCTCTCATATGCCTTAAATCACCTTTGCTGCTGCTGCTTCTAAGTCACTTCAGTCGTGTCCGACTCTGTGCGACCCCATAGACGGCAGCCCACCAGGCTCCCCCGTCCCTGGGATTCTCCAGGCAAAAAATACTGGAGAGGGTTGCCATGCCCCCTTCCAGGGGATCTTCCCGATCCAGGGATTGAACCCTCATCTCTTATGTCTCCTGCACTGCAGGTGGGTTCTTTACCACAAGCGCCACCTATTTCCGGATAAATGAAAGTCAGACTGCCAGGTCCAAATCCCGGCTGCTCCACGCGTTAGCTATTGGACAAGCAGCCTGACTGGTTATGCCTCAGTTTCTCGTCTGTAAAATGGGGATGACAGTAGTATCTCCCCAGGAGACAGCTGTGAATCCACGTAAAGAGCTTACTTAGAAAACTGCCCAGCCATGTTCACAGTGCTTAGAGAATGCTGGCTAAAAGTACTAAATACACAATTATATGGGTCGTTCTCAGCTCAGAGTGAACATACAGTTGCTGTGTCAATACACTGGTCATTATTGACAAGAGCTACAGTTTGAAGTGTTCTCAGTCAAGGGCTAAAATTCAAACTTTCAATGTCTTGGAAGAAGTCATCTCCCACCAAGAACAGAAGAATAATGACCTCAACACAATCTATTTTTCAAAACTGTGCATGTAGCTACCCTTTGGGGAACTTGCTGGCTATTTGTGGAATGTTGCATCAATTCATGTGCCCTGAGTCATGCAGTCTAGGGCAGCACCATGGCCATAGGACCGCAAACCCTCTCTGAGAATGTTTCTCCTGCCCAGTCCAGCCTCCCTGCCTGGTGAGCCAAGTCCCAGCCTGGGCAGGGGCCCAACTGGTCACCTCCCTGTCCCACCCCTCCCACCAAGGCTAATTAAAGACCCGGCAAATCAGAACCAGAGGAAAAGACTGTGGTGGAAGGATTTGTCTGGTCCCAAAACCAGCCCTGTCTGCTCCAGAGAGGTCCTGCTCCCCCAAGGAGGCTGGCAGGAGGAAAGCAGATGGGCTGCAAAGCAATTTGCTCTCACTGTCTTCTCAACAGATGCCGGGTACCATAAGAATTAATGGGCTGGAGATTCAGGTAAGAGCCATTCAGAGGCTCCTGATTACTCCCCAAACCACTCTCCACGGAGGGAAAGGTTAATCGAAGCCCAGAGCTGGAAGCCAGGCGAGAAGACAGCAATTGCTTTAATCCTGGGAATCGGGGAACAGCTTTGGGAGAAAGAAGTTTGCACAGAGGAGGCTGTGGTCTGCCTCTGAAAGAGGAACTGGGCCTTAAAGCTGAGTTTTTCACAAGTCTTGCTCCATTGGTCCAAAAGCCTTGGCCCAACCCTCTCCAAATCCAGCCAAATAGCTAGGCATTTTAACTCAAAAAAAAAAAAAAATGCTGTATATTTTCTGCACTGCTGGGCCCTCGGATCTCTCAGGAAACCATCTCTGAGAGGTGTTTTCCCTTTTCCACTCATGGTGCACACGCTCATAAGCACCGTGAGTCATTACCATGCGTGCAGTCACTCTCTGGCAACTCAGACCTAGAGGCTTTGTGGCGTGGATGTGTCATGGCCAAGAGCTGGAGGCGGAGGTCTGATATTAACCAGAGAGGGTGATGTTTAAACACAAACAAAGACAACACCAAGGAAGGAACAAATTATGCCCTCTACATGGTCACAATTACGTGGCCGGGGCTGTCTTTGTAAACTAAGCTGTCCACATAGCAACTGAGGTTACACCAGCCCTTCTCACGCTTGGCACTACTGACATTCTCGACTACATACATGGTGGGGTGTTTACCACCATCCCTGGCCTCTACCCACAAGATGCCAGTAACTCTCCCCAGTCCCCAAGTTATAACAATCAAGCATGTCTCCAGACGTCAACAAATGTCCCCAGGCGTGAAGGTAGTGAAACTGCCCCTAAGTTGTGAACCACTAGTTTAGACTCAGACTTCAATTCAGCTGAACTCAAGCCAGCTGATTAGCTGATGATGACGATTAGCTGATTTTTCATGGAAGTCCCATGATCAGCACTGCTCGGATCAGGAGTTCCCTGTCAAAATGCTTGTTCCAGACATTAGTCTGACCTGACAGCCCCCAATTTAAGCCCCTCTCCCTGGGTCCCACCTCAGCTCTTGCCCTTCACCCTTGCCTGAGAAAGGTAATTCCTTATTCATCCTGACGTTCTAATGCCACAAAGGCATTGAAAGAGCTCCAAGGAGCTAACACTTGATTCTAAGGAAAACTGGCACCATTTTTACAGGAACCCAGATGTGATGGGAAAGAATCCGCCTGCAATGTGGGAGACCTGGGTTCGATCCCTGGGTTGGGAAGATCCCCTGGAGAAAGGAAAGGCTACCCACTCCAGTATTGTGGCGTGGAGAATTGCATGGACTGTATAGTCCATGGGGGTCACAAAGAGTTGAGCACGACTGAGCAACTTCCACTTCATTTCAGATGTAATGTGAAAAAGTCTCCAAACAGGATTAGGGCCACCTCTTTGCCTGGTTAACTCTGACCACTGTAAGCTCTCAGCTCAGCGGTCACCTCCTGAGCTTGAAACTCACCTCTAGAAAGTGACTTCCGTGAGCACCTTCCCCCTTTCAGTATCTGGTCACTCCCGCTTACAGACACACTGGTGGTGTTTTTGTTTACTCAATACTCCTTGAAAGTATGGGCATATTTACTTGTTCCTAAACTCACTAACTCCCCCAGGCAGCATGGGGGTCCGTGGGCAAGGCTCCTTCTGTCCTGTTCACTGCTGTGTCTTTAGCATCAAGGCCGAGCCTCCTCTTGGACCCCGAACTATTTGCTGGGTAACCACCTGGATGCTGCTGCTGCTGCTGCTAAGTCGCTTCAGTCGTGTCCGACTCTGCAGTCCCATAGACGGCAGCCCACCAGGCTCCCCACTCCCTGGGATTCTCCAGGCAAGAACACTGGAGTGGGTTGCCATCTCCTTCTCCAATGCATGAAAGTGAAAAGTGAAAGTGAAGTCGCTCAGTCGTGTCCGACTCTTAGCGACCCCATGGACTGCAGCCTACCAGGCTCCTCCGTCCATGGGATTTTCCAGGCAAGAGTACTGGAGTGGGGTGCCATTGCCTTCTCCTAACCACCTGGATAAATGGATGAATTTCTCCTGGACGGATTTCCTTCCACCCACTGCTCGTTTTCTTCGGGAGCTTTGTTCACATCCGCAGTGACCCCGGCACTATCTTTAAATACTGTGACTGTAACTCCCTGCCCTTGTACCTTCTGTTGGCTGACCAAAGAAATTCAAGGACCAGGTAGGTTGTTGAAGGCTGAGCAGTCAGGAGCTTTCCTCCTGATGCCCTTGATCTTCAGACCCGGAGAGGAATCTCAGAGTAAAGGAAGGTTTGCTCCCCTCCAAGGAGAGCCAATCTCACAGAGACGCAGATTGATATATCTTCACTCTACGGAAGAGTTCCTTTACTACCACTCCCAGGGGATCTCAGTGTTGGCGCTGAGGCCACGAACTAATTGACAGTGATGATGCTGGGGAGGGGGGGTGACAGGAAGGCAAGCAGAGACACTAAAATTAAATGATGAGAGACCTTGCCAACAGGAGTGGGCTCAGAAATGATGAACTATCTAGGGGATCAATGAGAAAGAGAGAATCAATGAGCATTCATTTCCTACTCCATGGGATCTTCCCAACCCAGGGATCAAACCCATGTCTCCTTCATTGTCAGGCAGATTCTTCACCACTGTGCCGCCTAGGAAAAGTTAATAATAAGCACTCAAATTCACCAAAACACTATTGCTGCACAGGAAGATGTTTAATTTTTGTTGTTTTTAAAATAAATTTTCTGTTGGGTCCATTGTTTAAACCCTTTTACTCACAAGCCTAGTGGCAACCTGTCAAAGAAGTAGGCATCACAGGAAGCATTATCTCTATTTATTTATACATCTACCCACCTACCATCTATCAGTCATTCCTGTACCTACTTACCTAAGTACATCTGCAGAAAACTGTACAAAGCACAATCTATCTATACCAACCTTGGGGCGCATACATCAAGCTTATCCCTCCAGCTTTTCTGAGCATTAGCAAGTCTCTCTACTGGTTCAGTTCAGTTCAATCGCTCAGTCGTGCCCAACTCTTTGTGATCCCATGGACTGCAGCATGCCAGACTTCCCTGTCCATTACCAACTCCCTAAGCTTGCTCAAACTCATGTCCATTGAGTCAGCGATGGCATCCAACCATCCCATCCTCTGTCGACGCCAAAGCAATTTTTTTTTTTTTATTTTTTGTGGAAAAATAGGAGAGAGGTTGAGAAGATAGATTCCAATGTCATATGGCCCCAAGTCTGATACTCACCAATGCTAGGTCCTACGTGTCTTTGGGCGAGTTAACTTAACCTCTCTGACCCTTAGGGTCCTCATCTGGAAGCTGGATATCATGAAAAGACCCATGGAATAATGGCATTTGAGGATTTGGTGGGGGAAATCAGTTCTTGGCAAATGGCAAAGGTCAGTAAGAGTGGGCCTCACACCAGCGCTGCTAACCAAATCCACACTCCTATCAGACATTCTTTTTGCATCTCTAGATCACTTGGTTCCCGGGTAACCACCATCTGGAGACCAGAAATGCATTCACAACTGCAAGTCAGGGAGTCCTCCATACCCCCAGGGACAGCCTGCCGAGAGAAAACTGACCCAAGGGATTATTCGACTTCCTCATTCATTAATCTGGCTGTTAAGCAGAGAAAGTCCTGCTGATGCCAACAGATGCGAAGTTTGGCTGTGCTGACTGCAGAGAGCAGAAGAGGCCTCGGCAGCCAATCAAAGCATCTCCCCCAATTGGGTACAGCTGCCTGGGAACACTGGGTGGGAGCCGAGGCCGTGAGTACCAGGGAGACAGAGGATGCGTGGAGGGACGGGCCCCCAGCTGGCCCAACGTCCCAATGCAGGCTGAGCCCTGGGCAAACCATGCCACTGTGGCCTGAACGGACAGAGCTCACAATGAAATCTCGAAGTCAGGCCCACCTGTGGCACCTGGGTTCCAGGACGGAGCAGGTGATGCCTTTCTTGGGAGCAAAGGGGACTGGGGCGGGGAGAAGTGGGGTGGGCAGGGGGCGCTGACCCAGGGCTTAGAGGATATCCTCCACTCACCTCTGCCTGGCTGGCTCTTCCACACTCGGCCACATCTGCCATCTCGCTCAGGCCATATGGGAGATATTTGGGGCACCACATTCTGCCAGAAAACCTCTCCTCTGCCCCTCTCATCTGCCCTGCCTGCAGGCAGCTGAAGAAGATCCCCTCGTGAGTCCCACAATGGGCTGAGGCCCAGCACAGAGTCAAAGTGGAGCACGGGCTTATGCCAACAGTTACAAAGAACACATTTGCACTTTGGTTGGGTTCCAACATCTCTTTAACATCCGAGATCAGAACTCAGGGAAAGACAACAGTATCCTATGGCTCCCCAAAGACCGAGCACCAGATGAGACTGATGGACTGTTGTCTGGAGACAAATTGAGTCATTTCCCCAGCAGCATGGCACCAGTGCAGAAAGCCAGCCGCGTGCCACAGCTGGCTTACCTGGCAAACCAGGGCTCAGGTACCTGGGGCCCATGGATGTAACTGTGGGAGAGGTCACTGTGTAGGTGGGGGAACTGTTACGCACAACATACTAGCCAGAGCCAGGGCACGCAGACTGTTCCTGCCCATGGAGGTTTTGCAGAACTGGTGGGGCAATTTCCATAGTAAAAGATGCAGCTGGGGCAAGGACAGAACCATCCAGAACCATCTAGAACCATCTAGGCTACTGCATCCCAGATTGGCTTCCAGAATTCTGGGTGCAGACTATGTGCCCAGGGGTTTTCTGAGTCATAAATTTTCTCTCTGGGGAAGGACTGATAGAGAAGGGCCAGCATCTCATAATCCATGGGGTAGGCCGGGGAGAGACACATTTCCCAAAGCGCAATGCACATAAATCTGAGAGGATGCTGTGATGAGTTTAAAGGGCACCCAAAGGAGCTTTTTAATTTTATTAATTCAAAATTAAAAGTTCTGCAAAAAAAAAAAAACAAAACATAACTGGCTCCTCAAACTTGTAATTTCACCAATATTATTCCCTGAGATAGCATTTCTCAACCTCAGCCCTACCGACATTTCAGGCAAGATAATTTTTCCTGTGGGGGTGTCTTGCGCCTCGTAGGATATTTAGCAGCCTCTCTGGTCGCTACCCACTAGATGCCAGTAGTGAACCCCCTCCAAGGTGAGATAACCAAAAATGTCTTCAGACATTGCCAAACATCCTCTGAAGGTCAAAGACACTCCTGATTGGGAATCATCAGTTTAGGGTAAGTCTACTTCTTAAAGTAAAACAAGTTAATGTCAGGGAAAATGTACTGTAGGTGACTTAGGATAAACAAACTACACAATTCACATATGGCAAATGTGGCTGAGCTGACAGCCACATCACCTCCTGACTGGCAGGAGTTTGGGAAAAAGCAGACGAGAAGATGGTCAAAGAGGAGCTAAAACTGGGTATTTATCCCCTTAAAATCCCACCACTGCTCCTTCATGCTTGCTCTGTTTTCTGGCTATCCCTGAAGTCGACTGGGCTTCCCTGGCAGCTCAGATGGTGAAGAATCTGCCTGCAATGAGGGAGACCTAGGTTCGATCCCTGGGTTGGGAAGATCCCCTGGAGAAAGGAATGGCAACCCACTCCAGTGTTCTTTCCTGGAGAATTCCATGGACAGAGGAGCCTGGTGGGCTACAGTCCATGGGGTCGTAAAGAGTTGGACACAACCGAGCAACTAAAACTTCTGAAGCCAACTAAGTAAATGGATGTGGGGAGAGGACAAAAGAGCCCAAAGGAACCCCGAGAATCTACTTTCCTCACAACTTCTGGCCTTCCATGAAGGAAGGAGGAGTAGGGTGGGCTTGCTTCTCACTCCCCTGGGGAAGACAGTGCAGAGATGCTCGTGATGAGGGTAAAGAGTTGGAGGCAGGCGGTCCCTGGAGCTGCAGTAGTCACTGAAGAGCCTTGAGAAGTTCAGCTACGTTTGTTCGCCTATCTCACACTGTTAGCTGTGGGGTGCTGGCTGGGAGGCACCCTGTCTTCTCTCTTTAGTATCTGACCAATCCACAGGGCTAAGGAAATGATCAATCCAAAGATACACCTCCTTAGATTCACAGACTTAGAAAACGAACTTGCAGTTGCCAGTGGGAAGGGACAGTTAGGGAGTTTGGGATGGACATATCACACTGCTGTATTTAAAATGGATAACCAACAGGGACCTACTGTAGAGCACATGGAACTCTGCTCAATGTTATGTGGCAGCCTGGATGGGAGGGGAGTCTAGGGGAGAATGGATACATGGATCCGTATGGCCGAGTCCCTTCACTATTCACCTGAAACTATCACATTTTTGGATAACCAGCTACCCCCCAATGTAAGATAAGAAGTTTAAAAGAAAAACAAAAACAAAGATACACCTCCTGCAAGTCCCATCAGAAAGGGAAGCACTCCACTGGTTTAAAAAGCTAACACTCACAAGCACTTAGCGTGTACTGATGACTTTACAGACACCGTGCCCTGCCATCTTCATCACAGCCCTGCAGGGCTATTCCTGTGGTAACTACATTGCAGATGGGGAGACGGATGCTGAGTGGGTCAGAGCCCCTTAAGGCCAGAAGACACAGCTCCAGGACTCCACCTGAGTCTGCTGGACTCACAGCTGCCCAGGAAAGCAGAAGAAGACAGTAAGGGCCCTCCTTACAAGATCCACTGGTCACCCACCCCACACAGGAACGCCACTGTGATTCAGAGGCCTCAGAATGGCCCAATGCACAAGCAGATACAAGGATGCAACTAACTGCCCAAGGGAGAGAGTTCTCCAAACCCAAGGCGTGAATGAGCAGCCACCCCTCCCCGCATGACCCCTCCCTGCCTCTGCTCTCTGCGTTCACCTCCTGGTGACCACTGGGTGGAGGAAAACTCAGAAAAACAGGTCTGATTCTTCCCACAGTGCTTTCAGAACCCGGGCGCACACACAGTGTCTCAACAGGGCAGCAAGACAGCCGTTATGTGTCTGTCCCATTTTTCTGAGTCCTGGAGCCAAGAGGGTGCTGATAAACGCTCCCTGGAGAGGTGGTTCTGAGCATCAGGGCAGAGAAGGTGACAGAGACCATGGGGAGGTACTCACCTGGGTCTCCAGGGTGATCACTGGGCTTGGTTGTGGCTCCTGTGGGAAAAAAGGAGAAAATGCCTGTGAATGGGGGGGAAATGTAACCTACTACCCTGGCACCACTTTAAAACAAAGCTGTACTTCTGCAGTGCTCAAGCAACCACACGGGGAGGGTGTCCCCATTCTGTCGCCCCCATTCCATGCGACATTCTCCACCTCCTCCCACACCCACATGAGGAAGGAGGATAAAACTTTTCACTAGGAGGTTGCAGGGACACCCGCAGGAGATCACGCAAGAAGATGAAGTGCAAGTGTAAAGAAAGAACAAACAAAGCCCCCTCGCAGAGCATCTCAAAGTGTGCTCAAAGCATCGACGGGAGGGAGAAGATGGGTCCACAAGAGGATTAGAAATAAACCTGAAAGAATATAAAGTCCCGATGAGGGGCAAGGCCACCACTTTGTGTCTGATCTGGGAAAGAATGAGGGAAGGAACAAGACAGAGGGACAAGAAGGAGCTTAATTCCCGGTCTGTGGGGCACATTCCAATGGGCTGGGGAAGATTCCTTTCAGGAGGGAGAAGGCCAGAGAAAGTCCCATTCATTCACTTTCGACAAAAGCCAATTGACTGGAAATGCTCGGTGGTAAATTCTCTCGGGTCATTAAACGTGAACTCCGGGGTGGGGGCAGGGTGGGTACACAGGAGGAAGGGACGCCTGGAGAGGAGGTAGCGGTTTTCAGCGAGTGGATTCCAAAGAAAACAGGAAACTCAGCACATAAAGGCTATTTTTGTCTCGACTATGTTGGCCCTGCACTTAATCATCTTGGATTCATGATTCTGGGAAAGTAACCTCAAGCTGCCTCTGCCTGAGAATGGGCATGATTTTAGAGCCCCAAAGGGCAAACTCAATTGGAAGCTTTATCTAAGCAGATTTTCCAACACAGGCTTCCAGAAAGCATGCAAATTCGCCCCAGCCCCCTGCCCTCTGCTGTGAACAAGAAGGAAATGTAGATATCACGCCTTATTCGTCTTTCTGTGATGGGCTTATTTTACTTAGCACAATGTCCTCAAGGTTCACCCGTGTTGTTACAAATGGCAGGATTTCCTTCTTGTTTGAAGGCTGAATGATATTCCACTGTGTGTATATATATGGGGCTTCCCAGGTGACTCAGTGGTAAAGAATCTGCCTGCTATTGCAGGAGCCGCAGGAGACTTAGGTTTGATCCATCCCTGGGTCGGAAGATCCCCTGGAGGGGGAAATGGCAACCCATTCCAGTATTCTTGCCTGGAAAATCCCATGGACAGAGGAGACTGGCAGGCCACAGTCCATGGGAGTGACCTTTGAGTGACCACAAAGAGTCGGTCACTCAGTCAGACACGACTGCGCACGCAGGCAGCACATATATATACAGCATATTTTCTTTATTCACCTGTCAATGGACATACCGGTTGTTTCCATGTTTTGGCTATTAAGAATTTGGCTTCCAGGATCATGGGGGTGCAGATCTCATAGTTCCACTTTTATGAGGCAACTAAAATAAACTCTCAGAGAAGCAGAGAGTAGAAGGGTGGTTGGCAGGGGCTGGAAGGAGCGGGAAAGTGGGGAGATGCTATGTATCGAGTATGAAGTTTCAGTCCCACTAGCCAAATAAGCTCCAGAGATCTGCTGTATGGCATAGAGCCTAGAGTTAGCAACATGGCACTGTACACTGAAAATTTCGGTCAGAGGACAGACCTCATGTTAGGTGTTCTTTCCATAATTAAAAAAGAAAGAAAGTGTAGAGAGACTGGAACATCTAAACCCCTCACCATCCTAAGTAACTGTCACTCACTTTCTTGATCACTGCTCCCCTGTGGCATCTTGATAACGATGCCTTGTTCTGATGAGGGTCAGATACCTAACCCCAGGAATGCTTTGCTTTCTGGTCTGTTCTGACCTTTCCTTCAAGACAAGGGACTCTTCTCTCCCAATTTCAGTTCTAATTCCCAGCGTCTCTTCAATGGTGCAGCTCAGAGGTTGATGCCAAGAGGACATCTCACTCTCATTTTCACACTCCACCCTGGCCCTGAACATTCCTCATCCCCAAGAAGATACTGAGGGGCATTTTTCCCCCTCTTCCCACACTGCAGCCTTGGCCCACAAAGAAACTTGGAGAAAGACTTCCCTGATGGTCCAGCGGTTAAGAATCCACCTTGCAACACAGGGGGATGAGGGTTCGATCCCTGCTGGGGGAACCAAGATCAACACTAGAGAGTCCATGTGCTAAAGAGCCTACAAGATACAAGGAAGATCCTACGTGCCCCAACTAAGACCCAACACAGCCACACAAACAAATATTAAAACAACAACAACAACAACCTAAGAAGTCTTGTAAGAAATACTGCAACCCTCTGTCTTCAAACCCTTACCAGCTCCTTGTCAAGGGGGAAGAGGTAGCCACTACAGCGGGGGAGAACCTTCGCCGAACCACTCTTTATTCAAGTGAGGCTCATTATTTTAGCATCCTTCGGAGCACCCCCAGCCAGCTCCTGTATCACTTGTCTGCAGAGAGAGTGAACCCTGTGCTCCCAGGCTCCCAGGGTCAGGCCAAGTACACTGTGCAGGGCCCATTCTAGTCCGGGAGGCAAGGCCATGGTCCATGTTGGGCAGCATGGGTCAGACTCACACTGTTTAATGGGAGACAGCACGCAAGTCTGTGCTTCAGCTCAAGTCAGCCTCTGTGTGTCTGTCTGTCCCTCTCTTTATTCCGATCCCAGCATCCAGATTTTGACTGGAAGATAAGAAGCTGCTTCTCAGACATTAGCTTCATTTTTTAAGGCCAGGTCCTTGCAAAGCATTGGATGGGGTGTTGGGTGCATGCCCAGATTAATTAAGCTGTACTTCACAGCACATTTGGCTGTTGTTTGGGGCTTACGCTTCACTGCTCAGAATCCCATGGGGGAGGCGGGGGAGAGGGGAGAATGCCATCCTGAACCCCATGAACAACTTCACTGAAAAAGACTTTCCCAGGAAGCCACAGGAAACCTCTGACATCCGTGTTGACAAAACCCAGAGCCTGATCCATGGGTACAATGCTGCACCAACTATCTGGTGTTCCATGATCAGAGATCCTCTGGGTGCAGGGTCAGAGGATTAATATTCATTAAAAAGCTTCTGGAAAAACAAAAGCAAAAATGCTATCTATTTAGCATGTTAATTATTTAGCCAAGAAGACAGACAAAGTAACTCACAAACGGCCATGTCATTAACACTTAAGATTCACTGGCCAACAAACTCACTCCCCTCCCTCTGTGCACATTTGAGATATAAGACTCTGCCTACAGAGGCTCAGACCAGAGGATTCAAGGTATGACGGTATCTCTGTGAGGTTTCACTTTCAGTAACATCCTCCTTAATTGGAAAGGCTAACGAAGTGGAACTGGGTCAATGATGCTGTCTGCCTAATCCATCGCGTCTGTCTAAACTGGGACTCTTTGGTTTACAGTAGAGTAAATTCCTGTCTGTCAGAGGAAAGGCTCTCGGAGACCAACGGGGAATTCGCAACGTGCTCGGATGCTACAGTGGAGAGCTTTTAGAATCTTAATGGGGGGACCGAGAACCAGGGAACCACCTAAAGCAAGGAAAGCCCTTTCATATCATCTACTGCAATGACAAAGTGGGGAAGCCAAGTGGGGAACTGGGTAGATGGAATCAGTGGCCCTCATTTTCACCACTCCCTCGATCCACACCCTCTGGTCATGTGATCGTGCATTTCTTTGCAGAGCAAGCTTCCTCCTCCCTGAACTTGGGCTTGCCCATTAGCAGTTAAGACATCGTGGAAGCTTGAAATGTGTGTGCATGATTGAGCATGACCTCTTGTGCTTTTGCCGGTCAGCTCAGGAGAATACACCCCAGGTAGCCTGCTGGTCCAAGGGGGATTAGAGGCACTCGGGGCAGACCCGATCCAATCTGCAGCTTGAAGCTAAGTCCAGCCTCGATTAGCCAAACCCGAGCCCACCTCACTCACAGACAGAATATGTGCCTGTTGTCTCAAGCCATTTCAGGTTGACTTGTTACACAGCGCCATTGTGGTGAATATACTCTCCAAGGTAGACCTTGATAGAACTAAAATGTATTGTATACAGTCCAGCCTTGGAAACGAAAAGATACATATTCTCCCTAAGTCTGCAAATACATCCAGGAACCTGCAATAACTACAGCTAATAGCTATCATTTACTGAGACCCTACTATGTACCAGGCTCCATTCGAGATGGACCTTACACCAAGCAAAGAAACATTCACCATCAGTATTTGGTACTACCTCTGAGTCAGCCTTCAGCCCTCTGCACTAAATATACCAGTTCCTCTGAATTTGTTTCGGCGCCATTACAACATATTGGGGCTTCCCTGGTGGCTCAGCTGGTAAAGAGTCCACTTGCAATGAAGGAGACCCAGGTTTGATCCCTGGGTCAGGAAGATCCCCTGGAGAAGGGAGTGGCTACCCACTCCAGTATTCTTGCCTGGAGAATTCCACGGACAGAGGAGTCTGGCAGGCTACACCCAAGGGGTCACAAAGAGTCAGACACGACTAAGCGACCAACACTTTCAGCTGCACGATAACATTAAAGGGGGTCATCACTCAGAACCTCCTTGCTCTGAGAAAGACATTTCCCATTCCTTTGGTTTATTCTAAACTTTATTCCATGGGCATATTATTTGACCAAGATTCAGAATAGTCATGAATACTAGTAGTAACTTACTAAGTTACTTGTTAAGTAACAGCTAATAATTTGTTAACGTCATACCATGTTTCAGGCCGTGGCTTAACCTCTATACACACATCATTCCATTTACCCCTTGTAACACCTTTATGGTAGGCACTACTACTATTCCCATTATAGAGATGGGGAAACTGATGACCACAGAGATTGAACAACTTGTCCAAGTTTACACAGATATTGTTGAAGCCTGGATTCAGTCCCAATGCCCTGTATTCAAGAAACCTGGGGTATTTTAGAGTAGCTCTATCAGACAATACAGTCCTACCTTAGACAAAGTAATCCTGCAACCTAGATAATGTTTATCAAAAGGAAGAATACAGGAAGTAAAAGGTTAAGTACCACCTTAACGACTGGCATCGTTTTTGAGCATCTGTATTTTTAAAAAAGGTAGTGGACACGGTTGATAGAAATTAGCACACATGTCAAAACTAAAAACAAAATGCAGTCACTGTGCCACAGCATGAACCATGCAGAGTTAGCCAAACTCGTTCACACACGTTTACTAGGCTCCAACTCAGCAGCCAGCACTCTGCCTGGCGGGCACCATGAGGGAGACAGAACTGAGTTTAAAGGGACCCTGTGCGCCCTTCTATCCCAAAGCTAACTGTATAAATGAGGCGGGAGCCTGATTACAGGTCCTGGAGAAATCAAACTTGTTTGCTCCTCAACAGTCTTGCTTGTATGACCAGGGAAACCAGGCTCAGATACTTCTGAGCCCATCAGGGCCACGGGCCTAATCTTAACAAGCAATTAAGCTTTTATAAAGAATGCAGAGAGAAGAGGAGGAATTTGTTCATTTTCATTTCAGGCTTGCATCAAACGTTTCTGGCTTTCCTGGTCATGCTGAGCCCCGGGTAAGCCTCGTTCACACACACTTGGACAAGTTTACTATGCTCCAACTCAGCAGCTAGCACTCTGCCTGGCAGGCACCATGAGGGAGACAGAACTGAGTTTAAAGGGATCCTGTGTGCCCTTCTATCCCAAAGCTAACTGTTTAAATGAGGCGGGAGCCTGATTACAAGTTGGAAGGGGCTTTCTCCTCCCTGTCTTTGATAAGACATCATATGTATATCTCATATGATATGAGATATCATAAGATAGTGCTTGTTCTTGGGCATTAAGCAAAGTCTTTGGGAAATAGGTGACAAACATGTGACTCAGGCTTCCTGAGTCAGGTCCCCCCTGAGGCCCATCAAGTCAGCAGATAGACAATGGGTCCCCAGTAAGACTCAGCACAGACACACCCAGGACGAAGCTGCAGAAGGCTGATGGCACTCGCCCAGGGAGTCCTCTGATTCGCCATAGGAGGGAGCTTCCACCATCCGGAGACTGGATCTAATCTCATCACTGTTCAATAGCAGGCACCTTGGGAAATGCAACGAGCTCTTCATGGGATCAAAAACTCAGCACCGCTGCCTGCTGGAGAAACACTCCCTGGTGAGAGCACCCAGAGGAAGCTGAGCATGGATGCCAGGCCAGAGGCCTAACTGGATGTGGTCACTTGTACTGCAGGCTGGGCACAGGGTAAAGAAGGATCATTTGTGGGAAAAGAATACAGGTTAGGGGTCAGCCCTGGGTTCAGATCATGCACAAGCCCAGTTCTAGTCTTGCTCAGGCTGCCATAACAAAGTACCACAGGCTGAGTGGCTTACACAAGAGAAACTTATTTTCTCACAATTCTGGGAGCTAGAAGTCCAAGGTCAATGCACCAGCAGGGTTTTTTTTCTTTGAAGGCCTCTCTGCTTAGATGGCTGCCTTCTCACTGTGTACTCACATAGTCTTTTTACTCCATACAGGAGCCTCTGGGTGTCTCTGTGTGCCCAAAGTTCCTCTTCTCATAAAGATACCAGTCAGACCGGACTGTTGTTTTTAAGTCACTCAGTCGTGTCCAACTCTTTTTGTGACCCCATGAATTGTAGCCCATCAGCCTCCTGTGTCCATGAGATTTTCCAGGCAAGACTATTGGAGTGGGTTACCATTTCCTTCTCCAGGGTATCTTCCTGGCCCAGGGATCGAACACACATCTCTGGCATTGGCAGGCAGATTCTCTACCCCTGAGCCATCTGGGAAACCCTCAGACTAGATTAGAAATCCCTTCTAAAAGCCACATTTTAACTGAATCACTTCTTTAAAGGCTTTGCTCCCAAGAACTGTGTGAGTCAGCAGATGACAACCACTTAGACCAGTGACCTCAGCCAAACCTCATAGCATCTGTGAGCTTTACTTTCTCATTTACATGATGTTAACAGGAGGGTCTATATTTCTCCTACAGAGCTACTGCAAGACAGCAAAGCATAGACTGTATTGTCTGGCAAACTCTGTAAGTGAAAACGAGCATTGGTAACAATCACACCAGCTTAACAGGTGTGAACCTGGACCGTCTCACACCAACTCAGATGCACAGTCACCTCCTGTCTTGAAAACAGGATATCATATCACAGGCTGTTGTGAACATTAACTAAAACCAGATATTTCAAATGTTTGGTCTCTGGCTAGAAACTCAAAGATAATCGTCCCTTTGTTTTCTTCTTCCAGGCTTGTGAAGGCGAAGACATAACCCTCCACACCCAACCCTACTCGATCATAATTCTTCTGGACTGAGAATTATTGTACATAACTGGGTGCATGCATGCTTAGTTGCTCAGTCTTATCCGAATCTTGTGGCCCCATGGACTGTAGCCTGCCAGGCTCCTCTGTCCCTGAGGTTTTTCAGGCAAGAATACCGAAGTGGGTTGCCATTTCTTCCTCCAGAGGATCTTCCCAACCCAGAGATCGAACCCACGTCCCCTGTATCTCTTGCCTTGCAGGCAGATTCTTTCCCACTGAGCCATCAAAGAAGACTATTGTACCTAAGTGGACAGCAGTGAGTGGGTAAAGTTACCTACTTCATTTTGAAAGCTTACTTGTGTCAAGCACGTGAACTCCTTGTAACCCTGGCAAGGGAAGTCTCAAACTGCCCATTTTACAGATCAGATAACTAACGCTCCAGCAAGACAATTTGCTCGAGAACATAGATTTGATAAGGGATGGGGCCAGGTCTGGTGCTCAGGTCTGTACACTGCCAGAAACTGGTCCTTTAACCAATATCCTGGTGTTTCCAATAGTGTGAACTTACTGAATCAGGCTCTCTGGGCAAGGATCCAAAGAATCTGCATTTTTATTAGACACTCTTGGGCAAGTCAGGCAGACTGAAGCCTGAGAACTCTTGTATTATATTCCGAATAGTATAAGACTAAAGGCATCCGAGGTGAGAAAGACAGCCAGTGAAAAACCAAAAATCTTGCTTAGGACTCCAACCTCTGACACCAGCTAGCCACCAAGTGTCTGATGCATGCTTGGGACTCTGGTGCTCAGGCTTTGTGCCTCCAAGAAATTTCATGATGGGTGTGTCCTGGCCTCCCCTGGGTACTCTAAGAGAATAGCACAGACTGAGTGGGTTATAAACAGCAGAAATTTATTTCTCACAGTTCTGGAGTCTATGAGTCCAAGGTCAAGGTGCTGGCAGACTTGGTGTCTGGCGAGAGCTTCCTGATTCATAGATAGCTGTCTTTTTGCTGTGACCTCACGTGGCAGAAGATTCAGGGGAGTTTTTCAGGGTCTCTTTTATAAGGGCACTAATCTCATTCATGGGGGCTCCTCCCTCATGACCTAATCACCTCCCGAAGACCCCACCTCTTAACGCCATCCCACGGGATATTAGAATTTCAACATATGAATTTTTAGAGGGACACATATATTCCATCTGGGTTTCCCTGCTGGCTCAGTAGTATAGAATCTGCCTGCAATGCAGGAGACTTGGGTTCAATCCCTGGGTTGGGAAGATCCCCTGGAGGAGGGCAAGGCAACCCACCCCAGTATTCTTGCCTAGAGAATTCCATGGACAGAGGAGCCTGGCGGGCATCAGTCCATGGGGTCATAAAGAGTCAGACAGGACTTAGTGACTAAAACCACCACCATACATTCAGTCCACAGCAAGGTGCAGGGTGGTTTTGGCCCCTTCTTTTCTCCCCACGTAAATAGTGAAGGTATCCCTCTTGCCCCAGAAACCCGGTCACCACTCCCTTCCCTTCAGCACCCCCCGCACCGGGGCGTGTGACCCCGTCTTAATTCTTTCTCTAGGCCTGGTCACAGCCATCAGGGTGCTCACACAATAGCGCTTTCTGTGGGATTCCACGGCGCGCTTATCTTACACGGCAGGGGCTCCCGAGATGAAGGCGGGACACGTGCCGGCCAGGTGGCTCCGGGCGATGAGGGAGGCACATGATGGACACAGAACGCCCTTGTTCTCTGAGAAAGGCTGCTCTTGGAACGTGAGCACAGGCCGGCACCACACAGACTCACCTTGTTGGAAAATGCAAAGTCACCTTCAAAGAGGACTCAGGGGAGAAAGCAGAAACCCCGTGGAGAGGGCAAGGGGCCTCTCCCTGCATCAGAGAGATGGTGACAGATGTGACTGGGCCCTGAAAACGGGGTGGAATTCCCTTGCTCTGTCTGTCTCTTTTTGGTCTTGAAAGTTCAAAAAGTTCAGAGACCTTTCAGATCTTCTTCTGCATTCCCTCCACATATTTAAGTCCAGACCTCAGGAAGGACCAAGAGAACCTCAAAGAACTGCTAAATGAAGCCTGAAGCCCTTGGATCAGTAGTTGACCATCCCCATCCTGGAAAGAGAGGAGAAACCACAGATGCATGGAAACTCGGCAATGGCTTTAGTGTTTCTCAGCTCCGCGTGTGTATCTCTGAGCACAAACAGTCACTAAAAATCTAAACTGTTATACAGAACACTTCGTGCTGCGTGGGCCTCCGGAGGTTTTGTAATCCTTTACAAAGTGCACAGAACTACAGTTCTTGGAACTACGCTTTGAATACACCTGCCTGAGGCCCTGGATGCGCTTTTCTGCCAGAAAGTATGGCTTCTAGCTGTATGGCTGCTGCCTGGCTACTGCGCACAACTGTCACCTCCCCCTTATTTATGCAGTGATCCTGGGTCACGTGGCTGATCAATACTGATGATAATCAGAAAAGCAGCCCAACACTGGGCTCACAGTGAAGCAAGACATTATAATAAGTGGGCTGTAAGAACTCTCATTAAAAACTCACAACAGCTCAGATTATTCATACGTATTATTAGTACTAACAGCTCCATTTTACAGGATGGTATAACCGAGGCTCAAAGGCACTCATTAGTAAATCGCAGAGACAAGGTTTGGATCAGGACAGCCCAACTCCTGAGGGCTTCCCTGGTGAGTCAGATGTAAAGAATCTGCCTGCAATGCAGGAAACCCAGGTTCAATCCCTGGGTCAGGAAGATCCCTTGGAGGAAGGCAAGGCAACTACTCCAGTATTCTTGCAGGGAGAACTACATGGACAGAGGAGCCCAGAAGCTACAGGCCACAGCGTCACAAAGAGTCGACCACAACTGAGCGACTAACACACACACACACACACACATACAGCCCAAGCCCTGAGGCTGCACTTTTGACCACTAGACTATGCTGTTTCCCAGGGGTACGACCACACTGTAAATCAGAATCACTTAACCACGGTTCATGGTTCTGTGAGTTGTTGGCACTAGGAAGCCTTATGGAGCAGGGAACTGGATCACATCGTATTAGGAAATACCAGATTGTCCCATTTGGTTGCTCTGGATCTTTGGCTAATTACGTAACCTTTAAGAATACTAATCACAACAAGAACAAGAGTAATAACTCTCTCAGTGGTTACTGTAAAGACTGACAGAGATGGAGTATCAGAACCTCGCTCAGCCCTGGTGGCAAGTAGGCAAGCCACAAATGTTAGTTCCTCTTGGAGGACAATTACTGTCACTTTATGGGATGTGTTTTTCACAGCTTGAAGGCATTTCAGACCAGAAACGAGACATGCCTGCAGCATGCCAAGAAAAAACTGAGCAACGCAACCTCCACCCAACACAGCCAGACAAGATGCGCTGGTAGACCATCCCGGCTTGCAGTCCTTCTGAAGCTGGTCACCGGACTCTGCTGGGACACAAGTCTTCCTAAGCTCAGAATACAAGCTGCATCTCCAGCCTAGCCCAATAATTAACTTTTCCCAGGCACAGGCCAGGCAACACATACCAATTTGACACCCATCTGCTGTGGTCACCAAGATGGCAGATGGCCCAAGTGGAAACAATGTGTCCTGGAGACACTGTCCAGAAACACAACGCTCTGTTCTATAGCTTCTGGGACTGCAAGGTAGGTTTTCTGTTCCACAAAGATCTAGTTTAAAGATTTGAGCCCAAGAATCCAAAACTGTGAATACCAGAAAGACACTGAAGAGATACGGGGTAGGTGAGCAGCAGCTTCCCTATGGGATGTCCAAGGTGGATATTACCAGGCAATTACTTGGCCTCAAATTCTTAGCACGGCTTGTGAACAGACACTATTGGTACATTCCTATTTTCCAGTGAGATGAAATGCATTTCCTGCCCTGACCTAGATCAAACCCATCATTTTCTGTTATGGCATATGAGACCCGGGGCTTCCCAGGTGGCTCAGTGGTAAAGAATCCATATGCCAAGCAGGAGACCCAGGTTCGATCCCTGGGTCCGGAAGATAGCCTGGAGAAGGAAATGGGAACTAACTCCAGGCATTCTTGCCTGGAGAATTCTATGGACAGAGGAGCCTGGCAGGCTACAGTCCATGGGGTTGCAAAGAGTTGGACACGACTTAGTGATTAAAGAGCAACAGCAGCATATGCAATCCAGAATGGGAAGTAGTTTCCTAAGGGCACACACCATTTAGAGCAAAACCCAGCCTAGAATCCAAGTTTCTTGATACAAAATCCTGGGTTCATCCTTTTTTTGCCAAAATCAGTGTTTATGTGAGTCCTTCCCACACTCCTTTTCTTCATTTCCTCTTCTTCAGATCCTCACCAGAGCCTCTAGCCAGGATAACTTTTGTCCAAAAGACAGCATATCCCAGCTCTGGAGAAACTATGATTCAGCAGTGCTGCAAGTCTGGAATGTCTCCAAGAGGCCACACACAGAACTGCTGATTCAAGCCACGGGGGGATTAGATCCCAGGATGCGGGCACACGGCAACGGAGCGGAGAGCTTCACAGCGGATGCAGGGGGCGTATCCCCAGCTCTTGGCTGTGCCTGGGAGCGGGGGAGCCTCCTTCCTAGGCTAGAAGAGAGATGGTCGGCAAGTGGATCTGCAGGAGACACGTGGGCAGAGGCCTGGTACAAAGAGAGTCAGAGTCATGGTCTTGAGGTTTCAAAGGGCTGGGTCCCGGGGAGACTCAGTGCTCCTTCCTGCCTCCCTGGCTTTCTCCTGCATGTCTTAATGCTGATGAGGGTGCTGAGGATGAAGGTGACTGAGCCAACAGACAATGGCCATTATGACAGCTTTCATTTAAGTCCTTATGAAACACTCTGTTCATTTCTGTGCATTTCAGTAAATGCTCATTCCATCCTCCTGGGGCAGTTACTACAAGATGGCCATAAAGTCTGGAAACATAGATGATTTTATTTTTTTCTCGTCTCACTGGGCAGTGCTCTTGATGACATTATTTGTATATTCACCTGTTTCTAGACTATGGATCTCCTACAGTATTCTTAATTTATAGAGGAGGAAACAGAATCTCAGAAAGACTTGCCCAAAAAGCAGGGCCAGGCTCATTTAACCTTCATATCTCTTAAGAAGTTAACCAAAGTGTGCAGAGGTGGTATGGTTTGACATGCATAGTGCACAATACTTTTTTTTTTTTTAAGCCAGTTGCCAACATTTAAAAAGTGGGTGATTTCACCATACCCAGATTTCTGGCTTTTCTTAAATGTCAGAAGATCTGGCCAAATGGGGATGTGGGCTGGCATGGCTACAGCTGGAGCTGAGTAGCTGCCACCTACTTAAGATGGGCACACATCCTCCTCTTGGCCACAGCCCACACCCCACCTGCAGGGCTGGGGAGTTTGTGACCTCCCATCTCTTTTTAAAAATATCTATTTATTTACTAGGCTACATCATTGCTGTATGGGGGAATCGTCATTGTGTCATGCGTGATCTCTTGTTGAGACATTCAGATTCTCCAGTTGTGGCTCAGCAGTTGAGGTGCACAGGCTTAGTTGCCTCATGGCATGTGGGATCTTAGTTCCCAGACTAGAGGTTGAACCCGCATCTCCTGCATTGTAAGGCAGATTTTTAACCACTGGACCACCAGGGAAGCCCCCCTGATCTCCCATCTCTCAATGACCATATTTTACTGCTCTTCACAAGGGACAGTACCATTCTACCCGCCAGATGATTTGTTCAATCAACATGATTCCACGGTCAGCCCTAGTCCCAAGGAAGAAAAGTTCAGGATGCTGGGACTTGAGGGAAGAAAGAAAAGCTCTAATAAAGCACAGGGAAACGGAGCACTGCAGTTCACTCAATGACAAGCCTCTACCTGGGGCCCAATGGTCCTGACTTTCAGGGGGTGGGGCAGGCGGCAGCACTGGGCATCAGGCTGGGGGTTGCCCAGTGGGAAGGCTTCGGTGAAGAGCGTGGCACAGGAAGAGGTTGTTAGCGCCCACTGTTCTCTTGCTTCCTGCACTTCCACCGAGTGCAGCTGCCTGTGAACTGGCTGTTTGTTCCCAGCTCTCCCGGAAGGAAGCGCTCTCATCACCCACAACGACAGAGTTGGCCCAAGGAGCCGAGAACGTGTGCGGGGGCTGCGAGCCCGACTCTCCTCCTGTACAGGGCAGTCCCAAAGCTGCTGAGACAGGAAAAGGGGGAAGAAAGCGCAGCCCGGGAGAAAGCATCGTGAAGGGCTCGCGGACAAAGCCCCAGCTGGGGAAAAGGGAGGAGGGGGAGGCCAGAGGAAGGGGGTCCTGCCGGGCCCACCGAGTCTGTACAATGAGCTCCTTTCACCAGTGAATAGAGTTCTCTCCTCGACTCAGTCTCAATGGCTTTGTTTCTGAAACAACCCATTCTCCACCCAGAAAGCCAAATTCGCCAGACCCTGTGCCAAGGTCAGGCAAGAGCCTGAGATCCTCAAGCAAGCTGATAATCAGCCCCCAGGAGACGACCACGGTGCCCAGGGCGGCTCGGCTGACCCACGTCTACAATGATCTCCTTTGATTTCTGGGCTTTCCTGCCCAGGAGGGCGGGGGCAGGGGACCCAGACTCACACGCGTGACGTTTGGCATAACTGTAGGATCTATTCAGGATAGTAAGTGTTCTTTTCCCACGAACTTCATTGAGACATCTGTGCAAACAGAGGGGGCAGGAGGGGGCAGGATGAGAAAGGATGAGCCCGGAGAAGCAGGATGCAAGTTCAAGTCTTCCGTCTCAAATTGACCAAATCCATAAGGCGGTGGGGCTCATCGCTGACCACCCAGCAGCAGTGTCTGTTTTACAGGCTCCTTGAAAACAGCATCTTGGAGAGTTTCCTGCCCACAGAGCAAACAGCAAAGTGGGGCCTACAGGCAGTAATAGCCTCAGATGGGTTTTGTTCAGCCCGTGCCACGTTTCCAAAAGAAAAATGCTACATGTGAGGCCAACACTTACAGTTCAGGAGGTTTCATGCAAAACTACAAAGCTCTGTCATTTCTTGGAAAATGAGGAGACCTGGAAACAGGAATCCATCAATTTCATAAGGCCCTGGCTGCTGATCTGGGAAAAGGCTGTCTCTCTTAGATGGGGCATGTGCCCGCACTCCAGCTAAGGACACATGCCTGACCCCCTCACTAGGGCCCCATGTAGCTACTGTGGGCACTGGGGTTTGTAGCCTCTTGTATATCAAGTCCCAGAGCTCTCAGCAGAGGCCCTGGGATGGGAGAGAAGGCTGGGATATGGACTTGTTGTAGAGCAAACCTGGCTATAAAATTCAATTGGCTACAAAATCCAAAACTGGACTCAAGAAATGTATACAAACATACAACCAGGAACACGTGGTCGGGAGCAGAGTCCACAAGTTTTGGGGATGGTTCTCTGCTCTCCTTCTTCCCTGCTATTTGAACAACTCTTTTAGCTGCTGCTGCTGCTGCTAAGTCACTTCAGTCGTGTCTGACTCTGAGTGACCCCATAGATGGCAGCCCACCACGCTCCTCCGTCCCTGGGATTCTCCAGGCAAGAACACTGGAGTGGGTTGCCATTTCCTTCTCCAATGCATGAAGGTGAAAAGTGAAAGCGAAGTACCTCAGTCCTGTCCAACTCTGAGCGACCCCGTGGACTGCAGCCTACTAGGCTCCTCCATCCATGGGATTTTCCAGGCAAGAGTACTGGAGTGGGGTGCCATCGCCTTCTCTGTCTTTTAGCTACTGGTCCCATTTTCCAAGATGATCTTCTTTGTGCTTATATTTACCAAAATTCTGGGCCTGCCACACAGAGAGCACTGGGCAAATTCTTGTTGAACCAAAATCAACCGAAGCTCAAGCAATGTTGGGATGGACCCTAAGAGAACCATGCTCAGAATGCAGCTCACTTAACAGTTGCAGGATGTTTTCCCAACTGCAAGTCAAGACAAGTCCCTTGGGAATGGAAGACTGAACAGAAGTAGATGTGCTCAACCTACTGGTTGGCTGATGTCTGAGAAGAGGAAGCAGAGAGGGTCAACTTTATAGGCAATGCCCAACTTTATAGGCGACACAGCATATTTGAGATTCATGCTATGTAGCATGAGGTCTGTTGGGAAGACATGACGTGCTGACGTGGTAAAATGAAAGTAAGTTGCCAATGTATCCAAGGACCAAAAGTTCATGAGAGTAGCTTCCAGAGTCCAGGCAGGTGCAGTATAGTCTCTTGCAGCTCTTCTAGGTCTAAAAAGGCAGACTGAGGTTTACTGCCTCGGCTTCTGTTGTATGTAGCTGAGACTATTTTCCAGCTTTGCATATGAGTGTGTGTGTGTGTGTACGAGTGTATGTGTGTGTGCATATATGTGTGTGCACATAGGCAACCATTTGAGAACATTCACATGCACACATATGTGGTATTTCCTACCCAAAGCCTTGCTAAAAAGCTGCAGTGGGATCTGTGGATTTCGTTTGCTTAGCATCCCTCATTTTGGGGGATTTCCCTGAGTTACCCCACTCCTGGTTCTAATTTCAAGTGGACGCTGGGGGCAGGGAAGCAGCAACAGGAGAGATTCCACTGAGCAGACTTTTATTTCAGGACTGTGACATGAACGAGAAAGAATAAAAGCATGCAGAATTTCCCTTCTGCACTTTGCATTTAGTTATAATTATTCATGCAAGAGCATCTTTAAACACCAAATGGGGGAAATATTACAGTTGTTCTGATTTCACACACTAACTGTGTTTACATGCTAACAGCATTTCTCAGGGACAATTATCTTATTACTAGTGCACTAATCTTTTCAATCTTTTCAACACAGTTTACAGCTGCCGACTTCAAAAATTAAGGCTAATTAAGACCCTGCTTTCAGCAGGTAGGGTAAACTACTCACACATTTTAACTGATTCAAAGAAAAACAGCTTCAGGAGAGGGCATGAAGGAAGGGCGGGCAGAGTGTCAAAGGTACAGAGAAGAAATTATATAGCTTCCACTGATTTGAGCACCAACGTTCTCCCAACGCTAATATTCCAGAATCCACTAGACAAGTTTCATCAATGGAAAGGCCTGGATATCAGGACCAAGGACAGCTGGTCTGTCCCACGCAAGGAGAAAGTGGGTATTTTGCATTCAATTATCTACTTCCAATCATCATACCCTTCCACGTGCTTCAGCAGAGCACACAGACTCTTACGTCAGATGACCTCTGCCCAGATGCTGGGTCCGTCAATTGCTCTGTTCCACCTTGAACAAGTTACTCACTTTCTTGGTTCCTCAGTTTCCTCATATGTGAAATAGGGATATTAATAATGCCTACCTGCCAGGCCCGTTGTCAGGAGTAGTTGAATCAACACCTGTAAAGCACTCAATTTTAAATGGATAACCAACAAGGATCTACTGTAGAGCGCAAGGAACTCTGCTCAATGTTATGTAGCGACTTGGATGGGGGGCTGTTGTTTGGGGGAAAATGGATACATGTATCTGTATGGCTGAGTCCCTTTGCTGTTCATCTGAAACTATCACAACATTGTTAATTGGCTATACCCAAAACAAAATAAACAGTTTTTTAAAAATGTCTAAAGCACATTGATAATGTCTGGTTCATAATAATCATCCAATAACTATTTCTTTTACAAAGCGCGAGTTCTATCATAAAGCTGTAACACACTTAAACATCTGTTTTCTAACACCTTCTTGACCTCATGCATACTCACCGCATTACGAGCCATTTGAGAACTGCTAATATGTAATCGCAGCTATATTTATTGTGTCTGTTAGCAATACCTTCTCCAATTACTTGCTCTGCTATCTCGTTAGCTGCCATATAAAACCAGCACCTTGGATCATCCATCATTATTTTTTGTTTTGTTTTGTTTTAAATCACAGAGAAGGCCTGTTGCGTGGAGCCTGGATTTACGGTCCGGCTCCTGGAGCCCAAGCGCATTTCAGGCATCCCCAGCTGTGGCCTCTGCGGAGCCGTTAATGAGTTTCTCACGGTGCCTGGACCACTAAGTGTCACCCAGCACCTGCCGTGGGCCCACTTGTCCGATGAATCTTTCTGAACTCACACTAACCCTGTGAGTAGGTGATGCTGAGTAGGTTGCACCGATCCCATTTACAGATGAGGAGACTGAGGCTTTAAACAACTCTTCTATGATGACACAGCTTGCCAATAAAACAAAATCATCATGTGGTGCAAACAACTAACATTCTCTCCTTTCAACATTTTCCTAAGTTACATTTCTCAAGACAGTTACTGCTACTAGCAGTAGAACTAACGGTGGCATCAACCACCAGCCAACACATGCAAGGTGCCAGGCATTCTCCTAAGCCACTTTATGCATTAACTCACTCAATCCTCACAACTACCCCATAAGGGTGGGGCTGGTACTAGCCCCCATTTTACAGATGAGGGGACTGGGCTCAGAGAAGCTATGCAACATGCCCAAAGTCACACAGCGGCAAAGTGTTGGAGTCAGAATTAGACCAAATTCGGGAGTTCTGGCTCCAGACCCCTTGTTCCTGGGCACTCTGATCTATAGTTTCTCAGGCGTACATGCGTGCTGTCATGTCAGTCGTGTCTGACTATGTGCAACTCTATGGACTATAGCCCACCAGGCTCCCCTGTCCATGGGATTCTCCAAGCGAGAATACTGGAGTGGGTTGCCATGCCCTTCTCCAGGGGATCTTCTCAAAGCAAGGATAGAATCCATGCCTCTTACATCTCCTGCATCGGCAGGCAGGTTCTTTACCACTAGAGCCACCTAGGGAGCCCCCATAGCTTCTCATTATGGTTGTAAAATTCAACAACTGTCACCTTGTCGATAAATACATAAAGAAACAGAGTAGGGATTGATTGAGTCAATTATCATTTATCAAACAACTGATGACCACATCGGTGGTTTAGTTAAGTTTGTGATAAGCGCTGCCAAAGAAGATGATGTAGGAAGGCCACAAAACGGAGGAACTTCAACCAGGGTGGGGGACAGGAAGATTCTTTTAGGAAGTGAAACTTAAACTGGGCTTCAGAGAAAGAGCAGCTGGTCTGAGATGGGAGAAAGGATAAGCATTTTAGGCAGAGGGAACAGCATTAACAAAGGCTCTGCGGTAGGAAAGAACACATATCCTTTTTTTTTGCCTTTTGAACTTTTTATTTTATATTGGGGTATAGCTGATTAACAATGTTGTGATAGTTTCAGATGATCAGCAAAGAGACTCAGCCATAAATATACATGTTTCCATTCTTCCCCAAACTCCCCTCCCATCCAGGCTGCCACATAACATTGAGCAGAGTCCTATTTGCTGTACAATACATCCTTGTTGGCTATTCATTTTAAATATAGCAGTGTGTATGTGCCCATCCCAAAGTCCCTACCTATCCCTCCCCACTGGCAACCTAAGTTTGTTCTATAACTCTGAGAACCCATAACTTTTAAGAAACGAAGAAAGGAGGTCTGAGCTTAGAATGGGTGGGGTGGGGGGAGGGTGGCAGGCAACAAGGTGGGGAAGCCTGGTGTAGCGCCTGGGTGGCGGGGTCTCCCAGGAAGGGGTCTGGGTCTCAGGAGTCACTGACAAGGTTAGTGCGGAGTGACGTGTGTCTTCGTTAGAAACCTGCTTCAGTGCTACCCTCCAGATCATATCTACTTGGCTTTCCATATTGGATCCACAGGTGCTTCTGAAAACCAACTCAGTGAACCGATACGCTGAAGATTCAAGATGAGTTTCAAGTCATTTCTATTTCCCATTTTTAGCGATCATAACACAGCCCACAGTTTAAGCCACAGGTGGCTAGGACCTACTAACTTTGCAAGTTAACCAATTCTCATTATTGCTATAGATGATGAAGAAAGTGGTGTCACTTTGTCACAGTATACAGAATATCTTTCTTCTGTCTACAACAAAGAAAGACAAAAGAAATCGATCTAGGTTATACAAATGTCAATTTGCAACTTGGAGTTCTGTGGCTTAGGAAAATGCCAGAGGCATTTACAGGCTAAAAGAAATGAATAGCAAAAACATCCCCCCAACATATACACAAATCCAAGCTGTACATACTAATTCCTGGGGCTTCCCTGGTGGCTCAGACAGTAAAGAATCCACCTGCCAGGCGGGAGACCTGGGTTTGATCCCTGGGTTGCAAAGACCCTCTGGAGAAGGGAATGGCTACCCGCTCCAGTATGCTGGCCTGGAGAATTCGATGGGCAGAGGAGCCTGGTGGGCTACAGTCCATGGGGTCGCAAAGAGTCAGACACGACTGAACAACTTTCACTTTTCTATTTCCTAACATCCTCTATGTGCCCTGTGCTCTGGCTTATTTCAACCTTGTAACTAATGTGGTCACCATCCCAGTTTACCTGGGTGTTCAATACTCAAATCGTGAAAGTCTCAAACTAGGATAAATTGGTTGCTCAATCCACAATAACCACAGGTATTAATATAAGGAAAACACAGGCTCAGAGAGGTAAAGATAGTTACTAACATCACACAGCAGGTAATGAGTGGGGCCAAGGCTTAAATCCAGTGTGCAAGACAGCCAGCATGCTCTATCTCCTGAGGAAGGACTTTGAAAACCATTCAGTTGGCTCACTGTTCCCTCACCACATCCTTTAAGATCCCACTGACACACACATCCTAATCAAGAAAGCTGAACAACCATGCCTTCTGTGGCATGAAAGCTAAGATTACAGCAATCAATCCACTCTCCATACCTCCCTTTCGAAAGATAACCAGAATGATCAGGAAGTCCTCAAAGCCCAGGCATGACTTACTTTCTACTTTTGGCTTGGCCATGTGATGACTGAAAGCTTTGAGCATTTGAACACTCATGCTGGAACCGCCTCACCTAGAAAAGGGAGGCTGAACCTGCAGTTCTGAATCAGCCTGCTGGGGTACAGATCAAGGAAAAGAAATTCCTGACCTTGACCAAGTTCTAGAAGCAAAGAGCTACAAAGAATCCAGAGATGGTTATCTCCAGCTGTGGTCATTGTACAGACAGAAATACTGAGGCTTAGAAGAACAAAGATGATGGTCAGACGTCTTGCATTGTTCTTGTTCTCCTTTTCGTCTTCTCCACAGTTGAATTAGGGCAGGTCAAACACATCTACTCAACTGTTCGGAGTTTTCACCACTCTAGGTATGGCATACAACTGGTATTCTATAAATGTTCAGTGAATGCTCAGCATTTAGTAGACACACTATTCTGGGACAATATGTCTGAGTGTATGTGTGTGTGTGTGTGTGTTTGTGTATGAAAGAGACAGACAGAGACACTGCAGTCCCCATACCAAATGGGTGTTCACTTGCTCCAAGACGTTATTATTATTTTTACTAAAAATTCATTTTATTATAACCACCTTGTAAACAATATGTGATTTTGATTATGTCTACTAGATTTGTTCAAAGAGGCCAGGCCCTTGCAGGAAATTCTGATGGAAATATCCGTCTGCCAGATAACTGGTAATGGCCATTTTCCAAAAGATGACCCTCTAAATACATGCCTGTGTAATTTAACCTAAAATCTTCATTAATATTCTATCGAAGATGTCACCTTCTAATTGAAGTATTTTTTCAGACGATAACGCTAAAACCTTGCTTTCCTTTCGATAAAAGTAAGGACTGCTCTTTATTAAGCATCTATTAGGTGCCAGGTACACGATGGGCCTTCACTCCTTTGGATTCTCACTTTCATGATGACACTCTAAGGAGATATTCCCAGTTCACAGCTGAGAAAACTGAGGCTAAAAGACAACAAAATAATCGCTCCAGTGTCGCAGAGCTAGGAAGAGGCTGACTGAACCAGAGTTTTACTCTGAAGTCCCAGCTCTTTATACAAGTTCCTGTCAACCTCAGATTAAAGCCCATTCCACCCTCTACTTTCTCCTCAGTATTCTTCCATGTAAAGAACACCCCAAGGAACTTAATTTGTACCAAAAGGATATGATACAAGGAACTGGAAAACCTCTGTCCTATCTCAGCTCTATTACAACCACTTTGCAATCGTTGGCACATGACAAAGTCACTGAGTCTCAACTGCTTCACCTGTTAAGTGGCTGCAGTTCTCAACCGCCCCTCAGGACTGTTGCCAGCCACTGAAGTGAGTGCAGCTAAAAGCGCATCTTCTTCTCTCCCCGAACTGTCAGAGGCCACATCCTCCATGTCAGTCTTCACGATCTTTCAAACACTCCCTGGGCGAGCAGCCCAATCCACCATGCCTGCTCCAAGGAGTTACCTCCTAAAATAAACTGTGCTCACTTCAGTCAGCTCACCATAAAGGCTAAATATAGAAGGAAACACTCCAGAGTTCCCATCTGGCAGCCTCTTCTCCAAAATTCAGCCCAAACAGCTTATTTCTACCATAATCTCAGCATCTGACAGGCATCTTTAAATCAGAAAGGCCGGCTGAGAGACGGAAACCCCCTGTGGGTTAGCACAGTCTGTCCCGGCAGTGATGCCCCAGGGCTTCTGAGCAAACTATTACCGCAAGAAAATGAGACCTTATCCCATGGAGAGCGCTGGAGTGAAATCAGACTGGGTACGGTGGGTGAGGGCTGGAGGGGGCCACACCAGGGCTGTGGGTGTGCAGGTCTTCGGGTGACCGGCTGGGGGTAGGGGAGGCAGAGGACACGTAATCCGTGTGCCAGGAGCTGCAGTGATCTCCAAGCCTTCTCTGCAGCTCATGTCATCCTCAGGACTGGCGAGAAGCCAAGTGAGGCCTCTCGGTTTCCCCATCCTTGAAATAAGGGATATGACTCAGTTACACATACACACACACACACTCTCTCTCTCTCAAGACACACTTGAAAATGTTGGTATTTCCCCCAGGAGGATACACAATAATTTGTTAGCAATGATGTCTTTTAAGAGAGACTGGAAGAAATGGGGGAGAGAGAATTCTACTTTATTTGCCTCTTTCTCTCATGGGTGTCATTTATTTATTTATTTTTGTCACATGCTTGTAACTCCTTTTATTTAAAAAGCATATGCCACTTAAAGCTGAAAGGATAATATGGTGGTTCCTCAAAAAAAAAAATGAAACACAGAATTACCATAGAGCCTAACAATTCCACTTCTGGGTATGTATCCAAAAGAATTAAAAGCAGAGACTCAAACAGATGCATGCCC
Source organism: Bos grunniens (assembly GCF_055505025.1). Taxonomy (NCBI): domain Eukaryota; kingdom Metazoa; phylum Chordata; class Mammalia; order Artiodactyla; family Bovidae; genus Bos; species Bos grunniens. Next base: position 27,162,528 of record NC_141189.1, read on the forward strand.
TCGTCTAAATGGCATTATTTACAATAGCCAAATCTGGAAACAACCGAAGTATCCACAGAGGGATGAATGGATAAACAAAACGTGGTATATACAAAACGGACTCTTACTCAGACTTAAGAAGGAAGGAAATTCTCACACATGCTGCAACACGGATGAGCCTTGAGGACATTTCGCTAAGAGAAATGTCAGGCACAAAAGGACAAATACTGTATGATTCCACTGCTACGAGGTTTTGAGTGCAGTCAAATTCATAGAGACAGAAAGTGGAAAAGTGGATGCCAGGGGCTGGAGAGGGTGGAATGCAGAATCGTTGCTTAGTGCTTATGGAGTTTCAGTTGGGTTTGCAGAAGATGAAAAACGTTCTGGAGATGGATGGTGGTGACGGTTTGCAACAATGGGAATATATGGATGAACATAATAAACATAACATATGAACATAATGTCACTGAACTGTACACTTGAAATGGTTAAGCTGAAAAAAAATGGTTAAGCTGGCAAGGTTTATATTATACATATAATACCCATAAAAATACATGAAAGAAAAAAATTAAAGGATAAGATAAAAACTAGTAAAAATTGGTACTTAGTGGTAAAAAGAAGGACTTCTCCAAATATTTCTTGTTTTGCAGATTTGAACTTTAGAATCAGGTAGAGGTTTTATCCTGGAGGAGGGCATGGCAACCCACTCCAGTATTCTTGCCTGGAGAATCCCACGGACAGAGAGGCCTGGCAGGCTACAGTCCATGGGGTTGCAAAGAGTCAAATATAACTGAAGTGACTTAGCACGCATGCAGAAGTATTATCCAGATACAAAACAAAAATTGTTAAAAAGCAAATGCATTAGGCATTATTCGTACTGAGGAATTATAAATAACTTTTTCTTTCTCCTGTAAACTTTCTATGTTAAGTAACCACCCAAATTTCCAAATATGAAAGAATAAGCAAATTGCAGTAACATCTACAGAGTGGAATCCTACTTGGCAATAAAAAGAAATGAACTATTGATATGAATGAATCTCAAAATAACCATGTTGAGTAAAAGAAGGCAGACAAAAAAAAGAGTTCATATTCTATCGTTCCATTTATACAAAACTCTAGAAAAGGAAACTAATCTATAGTGACAGAAAGCAGACCAGTGGTCACCTTGGAATGGGTTAAGGGTGGGGGATGGGCATTCCAAAGAGTCATAAGGAAATTTCAGACCACGATGTTCATCATCCAGTTGCAGGGAGAGCATCACAGGTGAGCACATGCATCCAAGCTCATCAAACGGTACCCTTTAAACATGTACCAAGCAGGAGACACAGGTTTGCTCCCTGGGTCGGGAAGATCCCCTGGAGCGGGAAATGGCAATCTACTCCAGAGTAGTCTTGCCTGGGCAACCCCATGGACAGAGGAGCCTGGAGGGTTACAGTCCATGGAGTCACAAAGAGTTGGACAGAACAGAGTACGCATGCATCCATGCAATCTCCCAGAGCCAAAGAGGGTGCCTGATATATGGTCCCTGTACAGCAAATGTTGACTCCGAATGGCAATGATTAGATGAATGGCTTTAACAAAAGGAAGATTTACATTGTAGGAGTTGAATTAAGAAGTGGCTATGTCAAAGAGAGAGTTGTGTGTTTCAACATCTCAGGCCCTGGAGACGGACCAAGGTGAGTTTTCCAGCTCAGCTGCATTCTAGCCATGTGATCCTAAGCAAAGGGTCTTGGTTTCCAGAAGCCCCACACTTTCGATTCATAAGTGGGATGCCATGAGGACCCACCTGCAGGGGATAATGTGAGCTGACACTGTATGGAAAGCACTTGGCATGGAGCCTCAGCTCAGACAAGGGGCTCCCTAAATGTCCTGGATCACTGGCAAGTCACCTTAAAAATGGCTGAGGCATTGAAGCTCATTCAGGGGAACCCCAAAAGCCAGCCAGCCCTGGGCCCAACATCTCAGAATGAAAGCAGATGAGACAGAAGGAACTAGACTAGACAGTCAGTCCCAGGAAAACAGGTGATTTGCCAATGTCTTCCTCTTTACTTCTTACCAAGTCTTGGAATACTATACCCAGCTGGCTTTCTCAGCTGCTTTTTGAGGGTTCCTCAGACAAAAGGCACCAAGTAGCCAGATATATTTTCAGTCTCAGATTGATTTTGGTTTTGGTCTATGAAGCCTTTAAAAAAATTTTTCAGTTGGCTGCCCATATCCAAATTTCAGGAAGACCATGCATTTAAATTCTGGGTGGCTGAACTTGCTTGAAAAATGAGAAAACCTGGTCCTGTTTGGTCCCCATTCCCAACCAGCTGGAGCTAAGAATTAACCTCCGATGGCATGTGGGCACTTTCAGCCCCCTTGTGACCACCACCCTGGTTCTTACCACCTGCGCTGCTCAGAAGGCATCCCACTTAGTCCTGCCAAGAGAAGAGACTGGGCTAGAAATAGGCCTCCCGCTGCTGATAGAGCTGGAGGCAGGGAGCAGCTCTGAGTCTGAGTACAACTCTGTATTCCAAACCCACCTGACTTCTCTTTGACATCACCAATATGTAAAGACACAGATGAATAAATGGTTCTGTTTAATAATAAACTAACCATGCCTTCACTGCCTCTCTCACAGAGGAAGCTAAAAATAAATCACCCGTGGCACAGCGTATCAATCTCCACCTGATGGAGGGGTGTCGGGTGGTGGCGTCCTTTTCCAACCTCAGGCCTGGAAGGACTCCTGGTTGCAGATGACTGCAGAGTCCTTGAGGGCCACGGGAGCGGCCAAGAGACCCGGGCCTGAAAGTTCTCTGCATTTATTCCCAGTTCAGAGAGGCAATGATGGGACAGGAGATACAAGCAGGTGAAGAGACAAACGTGTTCATGTCACTTTCCTGTCCTCTGAAGTGTCACCTCTTCCTAGAGGTGACAGACAGATGATCCTGGTAAAGGTAGGCCCCTGCTTTCTGCCCCTGTCTGCGTAACACACACACACACACACACACACACACACACACCTCTGTCTGTTTTCCCGCAACACTGCAATACTATTAGGGAAAGCACACTGACTGAAACCGCCCGCCCTGGCCAGGCACCGTAGTAACCATTTGCATGAGTTGGTTTATGACTGGAGGTCCTGGTAAGGAACACGGAACTAATAAGCCTCCACCAACCGGAAGAGTTCGGGAAAGGTCAAAATGAGACACCACATGTCCGACAATCTCCTAGAATCCTTCTCTCTGGCATCCATCTTGGCTGAACAAGGCATGCACCACCAGGAAGGACTCTGAGTCAGAATGATTGGCTGAAGACCACCCGGAAACTAATCCCCATCCCCATAAAACCCAAGACCGCGAGCCACGCGGCAGAGCTGTTCTCCTGGGTTCCCTTACCCTGCTGCTCTCGGCCTGGGTACCCTTTCCCAATAAAATCTCTTGCTTTGTCAGCACATGTGTCTCCTCGGACAATTCATTTCCGAGTGTTAGACAAGAGCCCAGTTTTGGGCCCCTGAAGGGGTCCTCCTTCCTACAACAAAACTACCCCCTCCAAGCTTCCAAGCTGAACACACACACACACACACACCCCTCTGTCTGATTTCCCCCAGCACTGTAATCTGTAATACTACCCCCTCCAAGCTGCACTATCTTGCTTGTCTTGCGCACTGTCTCTGGTCCACTAGATTTTATGCTCCATGACGGCAGGAAACAGACTTGGTCCGTTTCCAAGCAGCTGTGTTTCTGGAGCCTCCTGCTCTACTTGGCACCAAACACAAGTCCCTACTGAAAACCTGCTAAGGGCCTGTCTGACACCATGGATGGTGCCTGTAAACAAGTCCACACTTCCAAAGCTGACACAACTGTTTCACGATTCTCTAGCCTCTCGTACGTCTGAATATTTTCTTCCACCAAGTCTCATTTCTTATTGAAGTACATCTATTTTAGAAATAAAACTTTCTGGCAGTATAGTTGGGTAACCAAGAGGCACCTGTGATTGATGAGCTTGATCGGAAGCTGACCATCGCTTTGTTAGCTGTGTGACCTTGGAAAAGGGAGTGAACCTCTTTCCTCAACTTGCCCATCTGTAAAACAGATGTTAGGAGTAAATGAACTAAAACATGTAATGTTAATTCGCAGCAAGTGCTTAGAAAATTGCTTGGCACACAGTAAGCACATTGATTACTATTTGTATTAGCATCTTTATAGGAAAAAAAAACCAGTATCATTTGCCATATTAAAATAATTAATGAAAATTGAAAGAAAAAAAATGTCACTGATGTAGCAATTAAAAAATACTTATGGAGACACAGGCTGAGCCTCTGCTTTGCCAATATCCAGATGGGTAGAGCCCTCATTCCCCAGGCCCCCACCCTCCCATACTTTAAATGAGAATTCTGGGTTAGCCACTCTTAAAATTCCATCCACCCTCCAGCTCAGAATTTCAAACTCTCAATCCATGAATGATCCTACCTTAAAAGAAATAAAATTGGAAAACCTGACTCTACACAATGAGAGCCAAAGGGAGGAGCTGGGGGGCGGGGGAGAGAAGGTTATTCACATTCCAAAAGGATTTGCTCTTACAAAAGGATTAACAGCAGAGTTGCTTTAAATAGCAGCTTAAGCCTTGTTTATGGATTACTAAATACTTGATGGAGAGGTAGAGGGGGCCTAGGAACTTGAAGCAAAAGCGTGATTAGTTAGGCCCAACCAGAAATTAAAAAGTGTGCATGCTTTCTTTAAAATCATGATGGATTTCAACAACAGAAAACTATTCCATTTCAAAGGATCCTATTCCTACCCAATATTTTGGTGGCACATCAATTGCATTAAAGAAGATGCACTTGTATCCATGAGCCAGTTCAGAGCAGTGATCCAGCATGTTTATTTTAAGCCCCTACCATAAGAACATGGATAACTGACTGAATGTCATAAGCACTTGTAATGTACCAGGTGCTGTGGACCACATAACATGCATTATTTCATCTAACTAGCAAAGCGATCCAGTGCAGACGGTGTTACCTTCATTGTGTGATCGAGGAAACGGAGGCTAAGAGAGGGGACACAGTTCTTCTAGAGCCAGTGGACAGGCTGAGTGGATACCCAAGACAAAGTCCAGGAACCAAGCATTGAGGTTAGATTATCAAAGGTAGGATCCTTGCCTCCAGGAGGACACAGAAGATCAGCCAAGGAGGTCAGCAGATACACAGAAAGATGATAAACGCCCTATAAGAGACTTTTGTGGGAACAGAGGAAGGAGACGCCAGGGTCCAGGGTGTGCCCAAAGCCACGTGTGACCCCCCCGATTACCCACACTCCAGCACCCCTAAACACTCAATGCCCAGACCCCTCTCCTCCATCCTTAATGCCAGGGATTCTGTCATTAGAACCTCTCTGAGCCAGATCAGTCTCTCGTAGGGGCCTCGACTCCCCCAAGGTGGGCAGGAGTCCTGTGGGGCGTGGTGAAGGGAGCATGAGGAACTTGTGGCAGGGGCTCCCCCAGGGCTGGCACCACCTTATGAGGCTACCTGAGGGCTGCTCATGTCTCATCTTCCTCCCTTGAAAAATGGGGACATGAGCTCCCCACAACCTCCCCTGGCAGGGATGTGCTGGTGATTAATTAGATAACATCTGTGAAGCACGCCCCACTTGGTGGAGAAGGGCACCTTGGGAGAGCAGCTATAAAAACTCAGAGGAACAGGCTATCATCAGCACGATCATCGTGACTGTCATTTTCATCACAACACTCACCTGCTTAAAGGCCTGCCGTGGCTCCCCTCTGCCCCGAGAAGGTGCGGTTGGCAGCCTGGCAGGCGAGGCCACCCGTCCTGCTGCTGCCCTGCTCCTCATCCTCCTTCTCAACCTCACACATTCATGTCCAATAATCCGGGAGAGCCTGGACACCCACATCACCACGTCATACCCGTCCTCCAGGGCCACGTATCTCCCCAGCACCCATGCTCCACAACCAGAGTGCCTGTGTCTGTTGCTGATCCCACTATTTCCCTTCGCTGGTATCAGTACAGGTATATGAGATGTACAGATATATGGGATGGGAGACACATAAAGTCAGGATCATGCATGAGCTTCTTTCTTCCCAGAGCTATAAAATAAAGTTGCTACATGAACTCACTGTGTTCATTTTCCAACTATAATAATAATTTTCACATTGAGGACCAGATGGAGTTCAGATAAAGTCCAAAATCCATCAAACAGAGACTCAATATGGCAACCCACTCCAGTATTCTTGCCTGGAGAATCCCATGACCCTGGCGGGCTATATAGTCCACAGGATCGCAAAGAGTCAGACACAAGACTAAATGACAACGAAGGCATTAATGGCAGAGGCAATGAATCTGGGTTCAGAGAGACCAGAGCTCCCATTCTGCTTCTTACCACCTTCCTGAACCCCAATGTCCTCCTCTGCAAAATGGGGATCTTCAAAATAGATGCTGTCTAAAAGAAAACAAATCTGGACTTGGTAAGGACAGACTTTATTTGAAAGGTTAATTGCAATGCTTAGAGCTTCTGGAAAAAGGGGACGGGGATGCTTGCATAAGGAGGCTGTTTTGACTATAAGATCTGCAAGCATCTCAAAGGTTGGGGGTTTTCCTTTACAGACGGGAGTAAAAGAGACCAGAAAGAACTGGGTGTGGGAAAGTCAGATGAAAGAGTACAGGGATCCCACAGATTAGACAATGCTTTACCCTGAAGCCAGCCTGTTCTCAGGAGGGGCCATCTGCTGGCTCAGGCTGAGGTTGGTGGAAGGACAGAAGCTTAAGCAAAGTTTGGTTAACAAGCATTTTGTTCTAGGTGATCAGAGGTGGCGAGCATTTCAGTTTAATCATTTATGAGGGAAAGAATGGGAATGCAGAGGGTATGCCTGACTTTCTCATCGGTGAACAAGGGGGCATTTGTGCATTGTATACAGCAAACAGAGAAGAGTGGCTCTTGCAGTCAGTAATTTTCCAAAACACAAGAAGCTAGGCAGATGACTCTGCTCTTTTCCAGGAGCACAGGGCTCAGGTAAAATTCAACCTTGTCAACACTCAGGAGGACTGTTGTGTGGATTCAATGTGACAACACACAGAAAGTGTTTAAAACAAATCCCATCAGCACTAGCTGCTTTCATACTGGTTCAGTTCGGTTCAGTTCAGTCCCTCAGTCATGTCCGACTCTTGCATATTGGTTAATGATAATCTAGAAGGATGGCTACTAGACCTAGAAGATAGAAAATGAGGTGGAGACATTCTAGAGCTATCTTGCAGATAAGTATGTAGCCTGAGAGCATTTACCCAGCAAGCCACCCGTGACTGATTTATACTGAACTTGGCCTGGACTCAGCCCCAGAACATTTGCATCTCATCATCTCTTAAGCAAGTTGGAACTTAAGCCTAAAATACATTTGGTGGAGTCCCTGGCCATCAACAAGTGAAAAGGAAAAAAAAAAAAAAAGTTAATACATGCAACCTGCCATCCCAAATCCCCAGTGAATCAGAATGGATCAGACACAAGACAGGATGGAGAAGCAGGAGTTAAAATGTGCAGCCGACAATCTCTCCTAACTTTTTATGTTCCGCTAAAATCAGTGGCATGTCAACCTGTTTTAAATTTACCAATAGCTTTTTAAGCTGCCACCTAGCTCTTGAGGTATTTTTAGTCAAGTAGAAATTCATTTAGACCCTAAAGTCAGGAAATGGGATTGTGTCAGGTTGCTCTTACAGAATTCCTGCCGTGCCCTTTGTCTGCCTTCCTCACCGCTTCTCATTTGCACACAATTAAATAATCACTTCACCCCCCACTTCTTTGGCATCTTTAGCATCTCCCCACAGAGGGAGAAACACCGGGAACATCAACGCCAGGTTTAAGAGGTCTCTTCTTAGTACCAACGTCATTTCCATCAGCAGGAACAGACTTAGAAAGGGGTGGGGGGATGCAGAGCCCTGAACCAAGCCAAGTCCAGCTTTCTCCATTCACAAGAGATGTATCCCAAAAAGTTGAGGCTATATATATACATTGATCAGTTGCCAGAAAGACCTCAGCATATAGAGCAGGAAGGAAATCAAAACAATACTGTGGGCTGGAAGCAACATGAAGGACCCTCAGTGGATGGGTGAACCACCAACCCTGGCAATTCAGGCCAAATAGTCACCTTGATTCTTCTTTCCTTCACGCCCCCATTGCCAACCCATCTCTAATCCACTGGCAAGTCCACAGAACCTACCACCGAAATGTGTCCAGAGCTGTCCACAGCTGGTCTCAGCTAGCACCATGCTAGTCCAAGTCCGGGTCATTGCAGATCAACACTTGTTCCCGGCCGGGGGTCCCATCTCCACCCAGCCGCTGGATGGACCTTTGTAAAATTATAAATTAAATGACGTACAAAATAGCGACTCATCCATCCAACGTTCCCATCTCCCTGGGAATAAAATCCAGCCCCTTCACTCTGGCCTGCAGAGCCCTGCAGGAGCTTCGTCCTGCCTGTTTCTCAGGCTTGTCTCACCCCACTCACCCTCGGCCTGTGCCCCAGTGCTGACGGTCTGCTGTCTGCTCCCCAAACATTCCATTTTCTCTGACACCCAAAGGTCTCTTCCCTCTGCCCTGAATGCTTTTCCTCCAGGTTTTCACATGGCTTCTCTGGCCATTCAGATGTCAGGTCAAACGTCACCTCCTCAAAGGGCCCTCTGGTGACCAGCCTCTCCCTCATATCATCACACTTTAATTCCATGTACAACACTTATCGCTTGATTTTTTTCTTCTTCTTTTTTGATCCCTCATTTTGTTCACTGCTGCATCCTCTGCATGCCCAGAAAATGTGTCCATAGCTGATGCTCAAGAAAGCTGTCTGATGACTCAACATCCACTGGAAGAAAACGTGGCTGAACCACATCAGGAGAGGAAATTGGTGAATTCGGAGGGCGTGGTGTGTTTCACATTATAGTATATCTCAATCGAGATGCTAAATTTTCACTTTTGGTTCATAAAAGTGTCAAAGGGAAAAATTAAATTCTCAGGCTCAAGTTGTTCCAGACATTTAGAAGGTTTCCAATAACTGTATTCAGTTCAGTTCAGTCGCTCAGTCGTGTCCGACTCCTTGCGACCCCATGAATCGCAGCACTCCAAGCCTCCCTGTCCATCACCAACTCCCGGAATTCACTCAGACTCATGTCCATCGAGTCAGTGATGCCATCCAGCCATCTCATCCTCTGTCCCCTTCTCCTCCTGCCCCCAATCCCTCCCAGCATCAGAGTCTTTTCCAATGAGTCAACTCTTCACATGAGGTGGCCAAAGTACTGGAGTTAGGTTTTTAATTTAAATTAATTAAAATCAACTAAAATTAAAATTCTCATCACACTACCTGTACCTCAAGGGCTCACAGCCACACAGTGCTGCGTGACACAGGTGGTGACAACCCCAGGAGTAACCATCGCTCCATCAGGGAGGCAGGTGTTGGGGAGACCAGCTCTGGAGGCAGGAGGCGACAGCTCCACCTCACCGACTTCTGCCAGGACCTTGGCCTGCGCGTGTCAGGCCTGAGCCTCCATGTCTGACCACGGAGAAGGGCATCATTTCTGGAAGTAAACGAGGCCATGCACAGGGAATAGTACAGTAGGCGGTAGAGCCCAGGCCCTGCAGCTGGTCTGTTTGGGCTGTTTACCAATTGCATGTGTCCTTGGGCACGTTATTTAACCCCCGTGCCTCAGTTTACCCACATGTAAAAGGCCAGCCCATAACCTAGAGAGGAGTTGAGAGGGTCAAATGAACAGTTGGCACGGTGCCTGACCAGTAGGTCTCCATAAAAATCATCGTAATCATTATCATTACTCCTTAGGACACTCTGAGCTCTGCTAACAGGAATACAGGACAATAGAGGTGCCCCAGTTAAACCAAAGCCAAACTCCTAAAGCAGGGAAATTACCAGGAGAGCATTCATAGCCCAGAGGATTCCCATAGAAGACTTATTTGAATATAGTGACATATCTGAAGAGCTTTTCAAATAGAATCAATTTGCCACATTGACATGGAATTCTTCAGGGACCCACCCAGACCTCGTATGTCTTCTCTGTCACGCCCATCTGCCGATAGGTTAGCGGAGATTCCACTCACGAGTCCCTCTAATCAGCTGAGAGAGGCTGTGAAAGTTCTGAAGGCAATGAAGCAGAGAGATCAATGTTGTCATTGGTCTGCCTGATTTTAGGGCCGTTCAGAGAACCAGATGTTCACGATCAGGCCCATGCAAGCCCAAACCAGTTTCCACCCCCAGCAGTCGCTACCACATTCCTGGTGCCAGGGAGGCAAAGAGGCCTGCTTGGAAAAGTCTGGGGGCAGGTTCCTGCTGCAGTCTATCTGGAAACGACTGCAAAGTAGCATTTTTATTCCCCTCCTGGACCGGCCTGCAAAACTGGAAACAATGCCTGCCATTCCCTCGTGAGTGACATCCTTGGAGCTGGTCCCTGTGCTAGGCACCAAGGAGACCCAAAGAAGAAGGGAAACAGTCTTCTGGGTGAGCCAGAGAAGCAGAGTTCACTTTAATACACTGTGAAAGCTCTTTCTGAGCTGGGTGACTCTGGGCGATTTGCTAAACCTCTTGGAAACTCAGTCTCCTCATCTGTAAAATGGACATAGCAGTCAAGCCTTCCACAAAGACTTGTGAGAATTGAGTCATTGCAAATGACAGCCTGAGAACAGCTCCTGGCACACAGTAAGTGCTCAATTAAATTTTTTATTCTTAATTGTAATAGTAGACTGCTTGTAAGGGGCTAAGTTCACAGTGTTAGGACAACGTATAAAAGAAGCATCAAACTCAAGGGTCAGCAAGCTACTACAGTCCACGAGTCAAATCCAGTCAGTGGCTTGTTTTTATAAATAAAGTTTTATTGGAACAAAGCCATGCCCATTCATTTATGTATGGCTGCTTTCACATTGCAGAGTCAGAGTTGACTAGTCACCAAGAAGACTGAATGGTCCTCAGTGTCTTATAATATTTATTATCTGGTCCTTTCTCATCCAATTCAAATTGGTAGAAATGAGATCAGGGAAGGCTTCCTGGAGGAGGTGACAGCCTACCTTTTCCTTGGCCAGTATTAAGTTTTGTTTTTCACAGAGTTTAGGTAAAAGAAAGGAAGCAAGCCCTGCCACCAACTCCTATGTATATTAAATTCTACAGTTCATGGGACCAGAACCTGTTTCATATGACTTTAAAAGACTTGAGATGGTGCTGGAAGACTGGACTGTATCATGATAATATGGCTTTCTGGCTTCTATTGTGAAATTCTGAGTATCTATCACACTGGGCCTGCCCTCCCACAGCCCTCTCCAGCACTCCATGGTCCCCACCAGACCAACTTCCTGTCCCCATTTGATACTGATCTGTGTCTATGGCCTCCTCTCCACTGCTGTCAAAGGACTTCCATACAAACTCTTTAGTTCCCTGCTAATCCAGGAGGTAAGCAAGCCAATAATTATCACTTTACAGATGGGAAAATGGAGCTTCAGAGAGGTTAAGTGCCTTCCTTAAGGACACCCAACTGGGAAATGCTAAAGTGGGAGAGAAGCCAGGACCTCTGACTCAGGCTCGCTACCCCTCTTCAGGCATCCCAACAAAAGAATCGGCCACCGCTGTGATTTTTCTAGGGCACTTTACAGTCTGGGCTTCCCTGGTGGATCAGATGGTGAAGAATCTGCCAGCAATGCGGAAGCCCTGGTTCAATCCCTGGGTCAGGAAGATCCCCTGCAGAAGGGAATGGCTACCCACTCCAGTATTCTGGCCTGGGAAATACCATGAACAGAGAAGCCTGGTGGGCTACAGTCCATGGGGTTGCAAAGAGTCAGACACGACTGAACAACTAACACTTAAGTTTAGAGTGCTCTTTCACATAGTCAAGGCCTTGAAGATAACAGAGTGTCTTGAATTCACATAGTTTGCATGAAGATTCAGGAGCATATGATCACCAAGGGATTAATGAGGCAAGAGGTTAAAACTATAGAAAAATAAGGACAAGTGTACAGGTCTCAGAGGTTAGAGTCAACAATCTAACGAATCTGACCAGCACTGATTAGGCACCTGCTGGAAGCAGGTCAGAGAGAGACTGGTTGGCTTCTGGGGCTCACAATCCCACAGGGAGGCCAGGACCTGCACAGGAACAATACAAGGCGGACTGTTTCTGGAAAGGGCAAAGGGCATCCCGGGCTGAAATCTAGGTAGACAAGCAGTAGTTAAGGGCCTCCCCCCAGGGAACAGGGCAGAGACATAGATCTGAGTGGTTATGAGTGGTTTTTAGGTGGTGGGTGATCGGTCAGCAGAGCCTGGATGTTATCTTCACTTCTATGGAAACCGTCACAGACAGCCGCAGACAGGCAGCTTAAACAATGGGAATGTACTGTTGCACAGTTCTGGAGGCTGGAGGTCTGTGGTCACAGTGTCAGCAGCGTAGGTTTCTTCTGCCTGCAATAAGGAAAATCTGTTCCATGCCTCTCTCTGAGTTCAGGGTTCTGTGGCTTATAAAAGCATCATCCCGATATCTGCCTTCACATTCATCTGAGTCGCCTGGTGTGCATGTCCGTGCCCTGATTTCCTCTTTCGATAAGGGCACCAATCACATTGGATTAGGGCACCAATCACATTGGATTAGCGCACCAATCACATTGGATTAGCGGACCACCCTACTCCAGAATGATCTCATCTTTACTAACTACATCTGCAATGGCCCTCTTTGCAATAAGGCCACATTCCAGGGTACCTCGGGTTAGGATTTCAACATGCATTTTGGGGAGGGACTCAATTCAACCCATGAGACGTGATTCCCTCACGGTGGCAGGAAAGGATAGGGTCAGGAGCTGAGAGTTTCAGAACCCTTTCTGAACCCCTTCCTTGTGAAGAACAAGGACCTGGGTTCCCTTGGGTCTTTCTGGGCAGAACCAGGGTTGCCTGAGGTTCCGATGCTGCTGGAAGGACCCTCAGAGTTGAGGGAGGGGATGGACAACTCTGGCCCTGGCACGAAAAGCAGCCAGGCGAGCCCTTCTCTCCCTTCATTACAGGGTGGAAAAACGAAAACTCCATTTATTTGAGAACAGATAGGCTTTAACCCGAAGTTCAATCTCCTGCTTCGCGACTTCTCAGCATCTACATGCAGGAGCAGCATCAGCAGCCTGACCTGCCACACGCTCCCAGGGCCCTAGATTGGGAAAATAATGGCATTTTCTCAACAAATTATCTCACAGCTAAAGTAATAACTTCTTTATAGATATGCCAATTCAGATTTTCATCCTTTTAACCTACCTTTAAAAGAAAAGCACCGTGTCCCCACAGCAAAATGGCAGCACTTTAATCAACACCTCCCTGCCCCCCCTTTTGTCCCCACCACCCACTGCTGAGCCTTTATTAATTTTAAGCCATTGACAGAGTCTCTTTGGAAGCTATGTTTTCATGTTGCAGGTCGACATCCTCCTGCTCTATTCCAATAAAATACACACTGTCAGAGATAAAGCAAATATTTCTCTGGGAAGGAAAAAAAAAACCCAGAACCACTGTATTCTAAATATAAGCACCAAGGACCTAGCCGACAAATTTCCCCAGTGGCTGCCATCGAATTAACTGGTCCTCTCTGGGGTTCATATTCATTATGCAACAAGGAAATCAAACTCTCTCCTAATGCTCACAGTTTTAGTCTACGGCCACGTGGATGGTAAGGACAGGAGTTATATCAAGCATTCAGTCAACTAACTGGGTACATCTCACTGTGTTAGGTACCTCGGAGAATAACACAGCTCTGGTGCCTACTGCGCTCTTCAAGTCTACAGTCTAGGAGGGGAGACAACCAACCAACCAACCAATCTATCCATCTCAGACGAACAGCCAGGAAGGCTGCTCACAGCCAGAGGATGTGAGAGGCCCCTCTCCTGGAGGCCCAGCCCAGAATAGCTCAGCCTCGTCTCTATTTCAGACACAAGGTCTTGATTGAGAGCTGCCCTCCCAGACCTCAAGCTCTGGGGGCAGACGGGCTGCCCGAAACACCAGGGCTGCCCTTAGGAGCCAGAGTCTGCGTAAGACAAGTCCGCCCTATGCATCAGGACAAAGACATTGTCTCTGCAGCGCAGACCACAGCCATGAAGAATTATTTAAGGGCCCCTAGAAACCGCAGTGACGTCAAAAAGATCCTGTGTGTGTGTGTGTGTGTGTGTGTGTGTAGAGGGGCTCGCAGGGAGGGTGACAAGCATGAGTGAGCTGAGCGGGACACAGGGCACTGAAGGACAGACACCTCTCCCCCACCCAGTGAGGCAGAACAGACTGGGCAGGTCCAGTGAGACCCAAAGTCTCTGAGGCTGGCACCTCCCCTTCAGAACTCAAAGTGCTGTATCTTTAGCTCAGAAAGCAAGAGACAAAGCTGACACAATTCCTATCAAAGCTGATGATGTGAAATGAGCCACACACACACACACACACACACATATACACATGGTCAAGACACAGGAAGAACGGCAGGAAGTAACATTAATTTATCACTCCCGCAGGGCTGCCTCATCTACCCTCCACGACCATCCTGAGAGGTGAGAACAATCACCACCTTCTTTGTAAAGGTGAGAAAAGCCAGGGTCACTGGCTTTTAAGTTGCTCTGTCAAGGCCCTGTGTCGTGATTTGAATCCAGGCAGCCACACTCGTGCACACAGCACTGTGCACACATACAAGATCCAGACTTGTGTCCACACACAAGAAACAGGCATAAACACGGGCTTCCTCAGCAACACTTCAGGTTCAGCTCCAGACCATCACGATGACAGCAAAATCACAATAAAGCGAGTCACATGAATTTGTTTGGCTTTCCAGTGTGTATTAAAAGTTGTATTTACCCTATACTTTCGTCTAGTAAGTGTGTAATAGCATTATGTCCAAAAAGCTATGCACGTGCCTAAATTTAAAAAGACTTTACGGAGCTCAAAACTGGTGCTGGTGACAACCTAGAGGGGTGGAATGGGATGGGAGGTGGGAGGGAGACTCAACAGGGAGTGTGCATATGCACACCTATGGCTGATTCGCGATGATATATGGCAGAGACCAACACAATATTGTATAGCGATTATTCTCCAATTAAAAATAAATAAATGTAAATAAAAAAATAAAAAGACTCTATTGTTAAAACTGGTAACCATCACCTGAGCCTCCAGTGAGTCAGAGCAGTAACATCACAGATCACTGACCACAGACCACATTAACAAACGTAATAATCATGAAAAATGTGAAATATTGCGAGCATTACCAAAATGTGACACAGAGACAAAAAGTGAGCAAACGCTGTCGGGAAAGTGATACGGACAGACTTGCCTGCATCAAAAAGGTTGCCACAAACCTTCAGTTAATAACAAAAAAAATTACACAATGCCTGCGAAGGGCAATAAGGGAGACTGCCATAAAGTTAGGTGCGCCTATATGAACATCTGCACCCCCATCTCCACACCAGGGCCATCCCTCTGCACACCTCCAGGGGGTGCCATTCACACAGAGCACAAACTAAATATAATCACAGAGTTTTCTGGAGGGTGACTCAGATGAGAATCCAGGATCGAGGGCTCCTGGCGGCCCCGTCACCTTTTCGCATGGTGACACTGCTGTCCCCACGGTGACGGTGCAGGGGGACAGCACCCAGGGAGGGCCTCCTGTCCAGGAATGAATGTGCTGCTTGTCTCCTCTGCCTCAGGCGGCGGCACGACGGTACCCTGTTTCCCCTGGAATCTGAGCCCTGCGTCTGTTCCAGCCTGCATTTTCACATCTTCTTCACAACAGATACAAGGCCCGCTCAGTTCTGCAGAGTCGGCGTGGCTGCCAAGGCCCGGTGGAAGGACACGGCCTTGAAAAGTCACTTTATGAGGCATCCCTGCTTGCAGAGGCCAAGCCACGCGGCCCGAGCGGCTGACTTTCCATTCAGCGCGCGCCCCACCCAAAGACGGGGAGCTCCGGCACAGCAGGCGCTTGTTCTCACCCGCTGGGAGCCCCAGGGAGTCGGAATTCCCGGGGATGGCATCAGAGAGCGCTTTGGCAGTAGACCCTGCTTCTGGCATCTTCCTCGGGGGCCACAGCTTGCTGTGGTCACAGCCAAGACAGGCTGATAAAAAGACTGAAAACCCATTCATTCACCCTGAGGCGCTGGGGAGCCTGGAGACACTCCAGCAGGGACTAAGCGGAGCAGGCCATGCATTACCTGTGGGGCTGAGACAGACTCAAGGCAGAGAGAGAACCTGGGGCCAGGAGCCAGCAGAAGCCAGCGGCAGGGCCTCCTGTGATGAAAGGAGGCAGCGGAGGGGCTAGAAAGGGCCCTACTGAATCTCCTCCCCGATCTCAGTTACCCCTGCCTCCTACCCACCATGGGGAGGTATGAAGTATACTCAGTCATGTCCGACTCTGCAAACCCCACGGACTGTAGCCCACCAGGCTCCTCTGTCCATGGGATTTTCCAGGCAAGAATACAGGAGTGGATTGCCATTTCCTCTTCCAGGGATCTTCCCGACCCAGGGATTGAACTTGAATCTCTTGCCATTTCCTGCATTGGCAGGCGGATTCTCTACCACTGAGCCATCTAGGAAGGTATACCATGGGAAGGAGGGCAGTTCTAAGACTAAGACTCCATCTATTCATTCACTCTTTCATCCCATCTACAGTACTTACTGAGCAGTACTCTGTGCTGGGTGTTACTGTTCTAAGCACACACAGAGGTGAATAAAACAGTCTCCACCCTCATGCAGTTTATTCTCAAAATCCTCAAGCTCTCCCCAGGCTTCCCTCCAGTTAATAGCTGTGTGACCTGGAGCACACCACTGCCCCTCTCTGTGCTTCGGTGAAGTCTCTCTTAGGATTCTGTGAACCACCATCTGGGAGATCCCATGGGGTCTGAACAACACTGAGCTGGTTTCCATCACTTGCGGCCAAAAGAGTTGTGCTCAGGAGACTAGGAAAGAGAGGGGAGAAGACAAAAAGCAGGTCTGGGAAGGCTGCAGGGAGCTGATGAGTCATTTGCTCATCTGGAAAGCAGATGGGGAGAAGGAGGCCCTGGGGAAGAGAAGCTGTGTTCATGCCAACCTTGTCCAACAGCCCTTAGAAAGTAGGGGTCAAAAGGGACCCCAAGGCCCTTTAGGATAAGGAGGAAGATGCTGAACAGCTAAATCATTAATTCAAGGGAAAAGAAAAAAAAAATGGCCTTTTCTATTCCTTTGTGAATTCAGCGTTCATTTAATGAACTATATGGTGTGTTTAGAATATGCTAGACACTAGGCTGGGTGTGGGAACGCAAAAGGAAAAGAAAAGAAAAGAACAGAGAGTGTCTCTTCTTGCAAGTGTCACACAGTCTTTCTTTCTTTTTTTTTTTTTTTCCACACAGTCTTTCAAAGTCACCCTCTTCATTTGAACTCCTCTGCCACATTCATTCATCCATTCATTCGTCTGCTCACCACCCGTCTGTGGGGCTCCTGCTATGGAAGGTCAATTCCCACGGCCCTGGGAATCAGGCAGATCTGCATTCTAATCCCGTCATTACAGGCTGTGTGACCCTGAGCAAGTTACTTAGCCTCTCAGAGCCTCAGTTACCACTCCTGCAAAACAAAATCATACAGATTTCTTTTTAAGGAAAAAAGGGGATCTTGCTTTTAAAAGGTTTTACTGGGTCCAGTGGCATGTGCCTGGTAAGCACTTACTAAATGGTGTGTTGTGCTTAGTTGCTCAGTCATGTCTGACTCTTTGCAACCCCATGGACAGAGGAGCCTGGCGGGCTACAGTCCATGGGGATTCTCCAGGCAAGAATACTGGAGTGGATTGCCACGCCCTCCTCCAGGGGATCTTCCCAACCCAGGAATCGAACCAGAGTCTCCTGCATTGCAGGCAGACTCTTTAACCTGCTAAGCTACCAGGGAAGCCCGGCTAAAAGGTATACACAAATATATCACAAATTCTCATGAAGTCTTCAGAACCAAAGCCTCAGGAAGGTCACAGCACTGCTCTTGCGGAGTCAGTCTCAGCTGTAGTTCCCACTCACCCCTGTTTCACATCTGAGTGATTATAACAGGTCACCCAGAAATTTCCTGACCAGGTACCCAATTGCTAGCCTCAAAAAGAAACACTCCTCCAGCTTATTCAAAACTCAGTAGATGGGACCATAATAGCCTTACTTGATATGTTTCTAGCTGCTGAAAGAATAACGTGTCAGATGTTTTGGGGGAGGGACACTGGATACACTCCAGCGACATCCCCCAGCCTGTTCTGGGTTCAGATGCCAGATTTAGACAGTACTCAGGACCCAAATTGGGCTCTAGAAACTGGGCCAAAGGATCTGCCCATAATAACACATATTAAAACCGGAGAAAGCCTTAGTCCAGGGGAAAAAAGATGAAAATTACAAAGACCTTCTTCCGAACCACCTACTAAAAGTGAATGGAAAGAGCAGGAAGCTGCCAAAGTGAACCCGGATCTCCTCCTTCAGAGCTAGAAAGAGTAACAGGTCAAGTTCCAACTTGCAATTTAATTCTATTTTGAAGTTTACTGGAAAGCAGAAAATAAGAATGGGATTTGCAAGAGGCTGTAGTTTGAAGACAAGGAAGAAACTGAAACACATATTAGGACTGAAGAATTAAAAAATCCCAACAGCTTGTGTTCCCCATATCACAGCAGCCCCTCAAAGCCCTCCTCGTGCACAGCCTTTGAACAACGATGCGCATGCCCTTCACTCTGAATCACACTTATGGTCCTGGCTCCTCTAGCAAGCAGATGAGATGGGTTGTCAGGGGTTAAGAATGCTTGCTAACGTTACGCAACTGTTTTTGCAGTATTGATATCTGAAGGGTGTGTGTAAGATGAAGTTTGAGTTGCAAACAACAAACTCAAAAGGAATGCACTAAATGATATTAGGTGACCTGCAAGGCCTTTGGGATAACAGGAGTCAAGCTTGGAGGTTCTGCCGGGGCAGATGATGACCCAACCACATTGGGACTGACTTGCATATACCCTGTCATGGTTACTTCCAAGTTTACACTGCCTGTGACGGGTGCAGAACCCAATCCTCAACACACTGGCTGCCCCAGAGCCAACACCTGAATTGCTGCCCTTCACACCAGAGAGCTAGCCTAGCTTCCTCATTCCATCGGCTTCCACGTGAAATCCAGAAATGCTGATACAAAATGCGCACTACAGCCCTAAGTGTGTAGGGAGAAAACCTGAACATTCCCAGGCCACTGGATCCACTCCACTTTGGTTCTCTGTTGCTGACCATCATCACCTTGCACAAGGCTTCTTGCATATTCCAGACACTGATGTAAATATTCGAATAAAGATGGCAGGTTATCTGCTTGGCAGTAAAGTACCTATGGGCTGGAACTGATCTGTCTGGGTCTGAACCTTGCAATCCAGCCCTTATGACCTAAAGGACTTCGGGCAATGACTCAACCTCCAGTGCAGAATGTAAATCACAACAGCACGTCTGTCACAGGCTAGCTGTGAGGCTTAGTAGAAGTGTTAGTTGCTCAGTCATGTCTAGCTGTTTGCAACGCTATGGACTGTAGCCCACCAGGTCCCTCTGTCCATGGAATTCTCCAGACAAGAATACGAGAGTGGGTAGCCATTCCCTTCTCCAGGGGATCTTCCCAACCCAGGGATCAAACCCGGGTCTCCTGCATTACAGGTGGATTCTTTAACATCTGAGTCACCAGATCCAAGCTAATTTAAGCCAAGCACTCAACATGGTGCCTGAACATAAATTTGTGCAAAAGTATTAGTTGGAGTTGCTATTATTGATACTGATAATAAAAATTAAAATAATAACATTACAACCCCCTTCGCAGTGCTAGTTTCTTGAGTACCATTAAAGCCAAGAGCTATCTACTTAATGCAATTAATTAATTATAATATATCCAAATTGAATTATATTGTCTCACTCTCAGAGGAATGCTAGCAGTATCACCTCGGGCTGTTAAAAATGCCCTGCCACCATGAAACTGCTTAGAAGGCATCCCTGTCATTTCACTTGATGAAAGGAAAGTTTATTGATTTTTGAAGAAGTCTTTTGACCACAAGGCCTCATGACAGTGAATTGAGAAAAACTGCAAATGAAAACACTGACTAGTTGGCTCTGGGTTGGATGGTCACTGCTCAAGGGGGTGACTTTTCCAAGACCCCCCTATCTCTAACAGCTCTGGGTCAAACAGTGTAACTATAGTACATCCTGCTTCAGCTTTGTCCTGTGAGAACAACCAACGGCTTAGTTCAGTTCAGTTCAGTTCAGTCGCTCAGTCGTGTCTGACTCTTTGTGACCCCACGAATTGCAGCACGCCAGGCCTCCCTGTCCATCACCATCTCCCGGAGTTCACTCAAACTCACGTCCATCGAGTCAGTGATGCCATTCAGCCATCTCATCCTCTGTCGTCCCCTTTTCCTCCTGCCCCCAATCCCTCCCACCATCAGAGTCTTTTCCAATGAGTCAACTCTTCACATGAGGTGGCCAAAGTACTGGAGTTTCAGCTTTAGCATCATTCCTTGCCAAATTCAGACTTAAATTGAAGAAAGTAGGGAAAACCACTAGGCCATTCAGGTATGACCTAAATCAAATCCTTTATGATTATACAGTGGAAGTGAGAAATAGATTTAAGGGACTAGATCTGATACATAGAGTGCCTGATGAACTATGGACTGAGGTTCGTGACCAACTGCTTACCTGGCTGTAAAACATAGGCAGGGACTCCATAGACCGTCCAAGAAGAGAGCCCTGTTGCCTAAAGGCCTGTCTCTGGTTTGTGCTGTGCTGTGCTTAGTCGCTCAGTCGTGTCCGACTCTTTGCGGCCCCATGGACTGTAGCCCACAAGGCTCCTCTGTCCATGGGGATTCTCCAGGCAAGAATACTGGAGTGGGTTGCCATGCCCTCCTCCAGGGGATCTTCCCAACCCAGGGACTGAACCCAGGTCTCCCGCATTGCAGGCTTAGATGGACACAATTGATCCAGTTGTTTAAATCATGGAATCTACTCTGACACTCAGCCTGGCTCTCAACAGTAGGTGGCAAGGAGGCTTTTGGGAAAAGGATGCTTTCTTTCTACTGGTGCCTGATTTTTAGAAAATCCTTCCAACTTCTTGGTGGAGGGGAATCCAGAAGGGGAATAAAAGTTGCCCCCACTGTAATATAATCACATTTTTAATGCACAGCAACCAGAGTGTCTTAGCTCACAACAACTTGGCTTGAAGGGCATGTGTGAGAAATACATGCAAGATTGCTTCTCTGTGTCCCCAAATCCCCCCCCCAAATGCTGTGCACAGATCCTGGAGGTGAGGGTCCATATGCTGATGAGGTAGGATTTGCGTTCTCATGGCTACAGTTTGACCTGAGTCTAAGGGAATCACTCACATGAGAAACTGTGTGAATAGCACCTGACGTGGAGGGCATGACTGTCACACCATGTGAGGTGCTCCTAGCACACATGCGTGAGCACTCACGCACATACACCCCCTTCCCAAGGATTCCAGAACCCCAGGCTTAACCCTGCTTGGACTCAACCACACTACCCACAGTGTACTTAGCGGGCAGAATAAAACCTATGTAAACAGATTAAATGCCATGACAACCAAATTCCAATTTCACGAATACCAAGGATTGGGGGAGAAAAAGACTCACGTGGAGATTAGCAATTCTCAGGGGAATACGGAAGGGACAAGGCAGAAAGGTTCTCAGGAATCTAAATAATCAAAATCTCTCTCTGACCCTCATGGAAATGGGGTGGTCTCAAACTTTGGATCTCCCAGTCAAGTACCGTCCACCATTTTGGAAGCTGACCCAAGTGATGGAGCTCCAAGGAGATCTAATCATATTTGGTTCCCAGACAAGAAACACCTGGACGGGCTGTGTCTACAGATGTAATGTGGCTTTTCCTGATGCTTCCACTGCCAGGAGAAGCAAGGAGGGGTATGTGTGCGTGCCATGTGTGCGTGTGTGCTAAGTCACTTCAGTGGTGTCCGATTCTTTGTGACCCTATAGACTGTAGTCACGAGGCTCCTCTGTCCAAGGGATTCTCCAGGCAAGAATACTGGAGTGGGTTGCCATGCCCTCCTCCAGGGAATCTTCCCAACCCAGGGATCAAACATGCATCCCTTACATCTCCTGCATCGTCAGATGGGTTCTTTACCACTAGCACCAGCTGGGAAGCCCAAGGAAGGGTATGTGCGTGCTAAATCACTTCTGTCTGCCCGACTCTTTGTGATCCTATGATCTGCAGCCTGCCAGGCTCCTCTGTCCATGGGATTCTCCAGGCAAGAATACTGGAGTGGATTGCCATGCCCTCCTCCAGCAGAGCTTCCCGACCCAGGGATGGAACCTGGGTGTCCTGCATTGCAGGTGGATTCTTTATCACTGAGCCACGAGGAAAACCCCAAGGAAGGGTATATAACTTGTCAAATCCTACCCTGGATCTGCAATCCAGCCCATATTTAATATCTGTTCAGTCACTTACTCCAGTAACTATACAGGCTGAGTGTGCCCAGAAGGTGAATGCATCGACACCTCCCCTCTTCCCTGCAACTCATTACTGCACAAGCCATGAGGCAAAGCACCTCACAAAGCAACCCCACCTTCACAAAGGATCAGATTTGAACCCCTAAAGGAGGTACTGGGCCTGGTTTTAGCACAGATGTTCACAGTTCCTTCAACGCTGGAAGAAAAGTGTATTTTGGGCTTACTACATCCCATTTTCTCATTCTTCCAGCTCCCACCAAACATTCTCAAAACACCTTTCCAAACTCAGCTACAATGTCACTTCCTCCAAGAAGACTTCCATGATCTCCAGGACTGACCTCCCTACTGCCCCGTTTCACTAACCTCAGTCTCTTCCACTAGACTGGAAGTGTCGGGAGGTCAGGGAATGAGCCTAACTGCTCACCATTGTACCGCAGTGCCTTGCCCTGAGCCTGACACTCAGATACTCAATGCATGCAGCCTGCAGAGGCAAGGCAACAGCTGGCCTACCTGTGCCTCCGGGAGCGGATACTTTATTCAGAAAAGAGGCGGCATTTCTGATGACAAGATGAATCAACACTGCATTTTGGGGGGCTCAGGCTGGACTCCACAGCAGTCACTCCTGGTGTCCACACTTTAGCAAGGAAGGAGGATGCTCTGTGTTTCCTTTGTCTAGTTCTATCCCGATTACAGAGCCAGTTACATTAACTGTATTTTCCTGCTTTCTGGATTCTTGATGCTCTGGCATGTGAGGACCATATAGACCCAAGGGGAAATAGACCCCTGTCCCCCACCCCAGGGTGAGCCAGCTCTGGGAGACAGCACTGGGTCCATATACAAGCCAACCGATCCCTAGTCGGCAACCCCCTAAGGACCACCGTGATGAGCCAACAGTCCTGCTAGGGCTACGTTTCAGGCAACCAGAGGCTACTCCTAGAGCCCAGAGCCCCTCAGAATGATCCGACCAGCCAACCCTAAGCTGTTCACTCTGCCTTACCTTGCTTGCCTGCCCTCAGAAACCCCAATAAGGGCTCTGGCCCAGACGGTCCCCTCCCTCCCGTCTTCCACTTCCTCCATCTCATTTCCAGGGAAACCGTAAGTCACATTAATTTTTTCTCTCCATGGCCCTGGCCTCTCCAGGTCATCATTCAGTCACCTTAATGAACTAAGACCAGGGCACAGAATGGGGTGGCTCATGGGTGGGTCTCCTTGTGAGCATCCTGTCCTCCCCACCTCCAGCCTCAACTCCACTACACTAATCAGTGTGTCTCGACTGCAACCACAGGAAGCCTTGACACATACAATGAGAAATGAGAAAAAGAACATTTCTGCAAAGGGAGGTGAAAAACAAATCCTAGATGGGTTGCTCAGAGTCCTGGTTAAGACTCTGGAGCCAGACAGCCTGGGTGTGTGTGAATCCTTCCCTGCCACCTACTCACCTGGCTCAGCTGTTCCCACCCTGAACTGCCCTTCTTCAGTGGGACCTGTGACACCCAGAAATGAGGTGAGGATGAAAGCACATTAATAAGGGAAAGTGCTCGGCATAGAGGGTGCCGTCTGGGTGTTAACTGCTACCATTTCAAATCAGGCACCAAGGGCATCAGAGCAGCCAGCCCTGTGGGAGGAAAGATCATCCCAGTGATCTTGGTTCAGCACTTAACACACATACGGTACAAACACTGAAAACCATCTTCACACTGCAAGCCAACCGGGTGGGGATGATTATCATCCCCATTATACAGATGAGAAAACTGAGGCTCAGGAGGTTGGTAAGTAGTCCCCAAAGCACCAAGCTAGGAATTGGTGCATGCAACCAGGATTTCTGATTCTAAAAGCTCTCCTCTCCTCTCTGCACTTTCAACCTCCCTCATTTCTTGTCCCCCAACTTCAATGAATATATGCTGAGCTCGGTGCCAGGCTCCAGGCTGGGAGCTGAGGGCACCAAGTCTTTATGACTCTTACAGGATCGTTTGGGGGAAGGTCATAGAGGCTGGTGGCAGCAGTAAGTGGAGCCATGCAGACGGAGATCAGAGCTGTGAAGGGGAAGCAGAGGTTGCTGTGGGGTTGAAAGAAACCTAGAGACTGGGGAAGGCCTCTTTGGTGAAGAACGTTCTAGGCAGAAGAAAGGCAGGCGTGAGGGCCCTGAAATAAGATGGGGTTTGAAATGTTTATGGAACTATCTGGAATCCAGAGTGATGGCAACTTAATAACAGAAGGAAAGCCATATATGATGGGAGTAGAAGGAGTCTCTCAGACTCAGCACACCTCACATTTTGAACCAGAACATTCTTTTTCGTCAGGGCCCGTCCCATGTGCTATAAGTGAATTCATGTGTTAACATCAGCTGGTCAGGTGGGGTCGGGGTGATGATGGTTGGGGGAAAAGTCATGCAAATCAGCACTGAGGGCAGGCAAAGAAATGTAACCCTTGTGCAACAGCCACCCGTGCTACAGTTCGGGGTTGGTGTCGCTTCAAAACAATAGCCAGGCAGTGATTTAAGTTCCCTGGGACTGTTCACAAGTCCCAGGAGAGCACTTCACAGTTTAGGTAAGACTTTATGGAGAGCTTGCAACTCTAAAGCCATGTGCTGCAAGCTCACTTCTACCCTGAAGAGTGGATCTGATGAGTGAGAAGGGGATGCAGAAGAGGGCCAGGTGGATGCTTTTTTCATTTGCTAACAACCATTTCTAAGAAGAAAGAAAATTTCAGTGGGCAAGGCTTTACTGACTCATTCTTAATTTATCCTCACAACAGCCTCATGTGGTAAATATTACCCTATTTTCAAAGCTTAGAGAGAGAAGGAACTGACAGTCATCACCAAGCCAGTAAACTTAACTCTTACACAATCCCCTCACACTCTCAGCTCTAGCTACAATGGCCTTCTTGCAGTCCTGCCCCAGGACATTTGCACAGGTCACTTTCTGTCCTCCCTTCTTCATTCTGGTTAACTCCACTTGACCTTCACATCTCAGTTTATCTATCTCCCAAGAAGCCTTCTCTGGCTTTTTTCCAGACAAAACCACCCTATTAAAAGCTCTCTTATCAACAGGGCTTCGTTTTCTGCATCAGAACTTGTTAATGTTGCAATTTAACAAAAGGGCCATTGTGTGCAGGCTCCCCACTGCAGGTCTATGTGTCAGATTCAAGAGGCCACAAACTCTCTGATGTTTCCCTGAAGGAAAGGTGGGATTGTATTCCCTTTGAAACTGGGTTAGACTTAGTGACTTGTCTGACCAATAATGTGGTGGAAGTAATGTTCTGGGAGCTCTGAGCTTAGGCTATTAAGCAGCTCCTGCTGGGACTCCTGGAACATTCACTCTTGAGAAGCATCTTCCTGGCACCCAGCCACTCTGCTTGAAGAAGCCCAAGCCACACGTGCTCCAGTCGACAGCTCCAGCTGAGCTCCCGGCCAACAGCCAGTCCAGTGAACGAGATGTGCTGGGCTCCATCCTGGCCAAACCTGTAAAGGCAGCACCAGCCCATATCTGACTGTAAAAGTGAAAGTTGCTCAGTTGTGTCTGACTCTTTGCAACCCCATGGACTATACAGTCCATGGGATTCTCCAGGCCAGAATACTGGAGCGGGTAGCCATTTCCTTCTTCAGAGGATCTTCCTAACCCAGAGATCAAACCCAAATCTCCCACATAGCAGGCGGATTTTTTACCAGCTGAGCCATCAGGGAAGCCCAAGAATACTGGAGCGGGTAGCTTATCCCTTTTCCATAGGATCTTCCCAACCCAGGAATCAAACTGGGGTCTCCTGCACTGCAGGTGGATTCTTTACCAGCTGGGCTACCAGGGAGGCCCTACATTGGACTGTAACACATTGGAAAACCCAAAGGAGAAACATCCTGCTCAAAGCCCAGTTAACCCACAAAACTTGGAGAGATAGTAAAAAATCACTGTCTAAGCCACTAAGTTTGGCACAGTTTGTTACACAGCAGTAGATAGCCAGGTACCCACAGGATCCAGGATCACGTACATTCTCGAGGCAGCAACTGTGTCTAGGTGCCTAGTAAGCATGTTGTTTAAGTGTTAGTAGCTCAGTCCTGGCCGGCTCTCTGCGACCCCACGGACTGTAGCTGGTCAGTCTATCTGTGAAATTCTCCAGGCAAGAATACTGGAGTGGTTTGCCATTTCCTTCTCCAACATATTATCTATGGATTAAATGAAGAATTTAATATGTGAATTAATTAATGGTGAAGGCTGGATTTGAACCAGTTTGCAAGCATGCATGATAACTCCCTTCAGTCGTGTCCAACTCTTTGCAACCTTATGGACTGTAGCCCGTCAGGCTTCTCTGTCCAGGGATTCTTCAGGCAAGAATACTGGCGTGGGTTGCCATGCCCTCCTCCAGGGGATCTTCCTGACCCAGGGATCGAACCCAGGTCTCCTGCATTGCAGGCAGATTCTTTACTGCTGAGCCACTGGGGAACCCCCGAAATCAGTTTATAGCTCTCCAAATTCTTCTTCCTTTTCTTTTTAACCATAATAACCACATGTTCCCTTAAAAGGAAAACATCTTTTTTTTTTTTTCCTGCCTATTATATTTGCTACATGCTTGGGAGGAAGTCGAGTCTTGTCACAACACAATGGTAGCCTCAGCAGCTGTCTATTCCAGGGGAAGTTCAGGGTTAAAGACAGCTTGTTCTTGTGTTGTTAGTCCTCACCATGGTACTGCGTAGTAGCTGACACACTTTTTCTGTAAAATGCCACACAGTAAATATTTTCAGCTTTGCAGACCATAAGGCAACTATTCAATTCTATCCTAGGGTAAAAGCTGCCATGATGACACATA
The DNA here is from genome assembly GCF_055505025.1 of Bos grunniens. Lineage (NCBI taxonomy): Eukaryota > Metazoa > Chordata > Mammalia > Artiodactyla > Bovidae > Bos > Bos grunniens. The sequence continues at coordinate 27,189,754 of NC_141189.1, forward strand.
ATGAATGACTGCAGCTGTGTTCCAATAAAACTTTATTTACAAAACTGACAGCAGGCCAGATCTGCCCATCCCTGATACGGAGTGTCATCCAATCATCTTTAAATTGGGGAGAGGCCATGTTTGGAGAACCCATGAAACAGACAATGCCTCTGATGGAAATGATTTCAGTACTCAATACTTCATTGTAGATGACAATTTTTACTATATTTGAGCATGGACAAGTAGGTTCAGGTGCCAAAGATGTAAGAAAAAGATACAGTAAAAGAAATTAATGTAAAAAAATTTAATATGAAGCAAAATATCATCCACTGACCTCTTTGTCTATAAATTGGGGCGAGGGGCTTCCCAGGTGGTTCAGTGGTAAATAATCCACCCACCAAGCAGGAGATGTAAGTTTGATCCCTGGGTCAGAAAGATCCCTTGGAGAAGTAAATGGCAACCCACTCTGGTATTCTTGCCTAGAGAATCCCATGGACAGACGAGTTACAGCCCATGAAATCTCAGAGTCAGACATGCCTAACATTTGGGGGGCTCACGAGAGCAACATTCCATGAGAGGGATATTTGGAAAATACCAAGGCAGCTCACAGCAAAGAGAACTTCCCCTCAGAAGCCCTCAATAAATTATTTTTTGACAAATAACTGAATCTGTGTCTATTAGAATGAGAGTAATCCACTTATTACTATTAGCCCATTCAACAATAAAGCTCTACTATGTGAAGTTTATTCAAAGCAGCAAAACATTGTCAAATGGCTTCCTTACTCTTTTGTCATTACGGAAGCCTTCACTTTCAGAAAGTATGATCTAGGTTAGCCAAAACTGGCAAAATAACTGAACTTATGTATATATAAGGCATTGTGCATAAATTATGAGTTGCACCCAAACTCTAGATGTCAGAATTATACAGTTAATTTCTTAATCTGTGTATTTTAAAATAATTATCAGATCAGTCGCTCAGTCATGTCTCACTCTTTGCGACCCCATGAATCGCAGCACGCCAGGCCTCCCTGTCCATCACCAACTCCCGGAGTTCACCCAGACTCACGTCCACCGAGTCAGTGATGCCATCCAGCCATCTCATCCTCTGGCGTCCCCTTCTCCTCCTGCCCCCAATCCCTCCCAGCATCAGAGTCTTTTCCAATGAGTCAACTCTTCGCATCAGGTGGCCAAAGTACTGGAGTTTCAGCTTTAGCATCATTCCTTCCAAAGAAATCCCAGGGCTGATCTCCTTCAGAATGGACTGGTTGGATCTCCTTGCAGTCCAAGGGACTCTCAAGAGTCTTCTCCAACACCACAGTTCAAAAGCATCAATTCTTCGGCGCTCAGCCTTCTTCACAGTCCAACTCTCACATCCATACATGACCACTGGGAAAACCATAGCCTTGACTAGACGGACCTTTGTTGGCAAAGTAACATCTCTGCTTTTGAATATGCTATCTAGGTTGGTCATAACTTTCCTTCCAAGGAGTAAGCGCCTTTTAATTATAGGCTCGATATATTAATGTTTAAATGAGTCACAAAGGCATGTTTGTGTTCATTCTCAGGCAACAGAAACTTGCTATGCTAATTGTTATCAGCAATAATGGCTCAATATACAAAGGATTTCTAAACTCACAAAGCAGTTAAAAAAAAAAAAAAAGTATGGCATCATTTTATTCTTAGTCAGACCCAGGAGTGGATGGAGTAGGTATAACTGTTTTCATTTTATAGGTAGAGAGAGTGAAGTTCATGACAAATGCCCATGACAGTCCTGAGGTCACAATTCATAAGTGGTAGAGAAGTGGCTGCAAACCACCCCTTTCAGCCCCAGCCCCTTGCACATGCAACAGCTCGAGAGAACAGGATAACTCCTCTCCAGTTATAATTAATATGCAATATCTCTTTCCATTGTTCTCTGCAAAGTTTAGCAACATCCAAAAATGTTCCTAATTATCAGATTTTTTTTTTTTTTTTTTTAGCCAAGGGTCCAAATGTTCAATTGAATGGGCGTGCATATTATGTGTCACATCATATCTTTAAAGGGAGGCAAATGGCCAATAATGACCCAAGGGCTTGGCTTGTAAGCAAGTTTCAACTGAAAACATGAATTTACTGTCTGAATTTGCCTCCATCTCAACAACTGAATCTTTCTTAATTGACTCAATAAATAAAATGCACTTTGAATTTAAACACCAGGGCAGATGGTGAGTTGGTCCAAGCCAGATGGCCCCACCTTTGGGATCTCACCAAACCTAAGCAAGCGGCTTTTGCCGCGGGGCTCTTGAACCACCAGAGGCAAGCACTGGTGTCTCTTTCCTACAGCTATGCTCATGCTGGGATTCTTTTTGCTTTGCAAGTTGGTTCACCTTATTAGCATCACCTTTCAGATCAAACTGGACTCTGTTAACAAAATTAATAGTTAGACATATACTTTGATCTTAAAAGAATACGCCAGGGCTTTGCTCATTGTTCTTTTTATGGGAGGCTGAGGTGAGTCCAAGATAGAAGAATCATTGTGAAGTCCCTGAGAAATCTGTGCCAATTAAGGAGTGGCGGACTTTATTTCCAAAAATGGCTGCAATTATGTCGCCCATCCCATACACTTTTCTGCAAGGTGACCTTGCCACGCATATTCCCTCTCCGCATCCCAACATGAGGTGGGTCTATTTTCCTAGCCCTAGAATCCAGGCGGGCCCTTGGACTGCTCTGAGCAACAGAACTGGCCAGGGTGATGCTGTGCTTTCTGGCAACCTCCACTTCCTGCCTCCTGGAGGCCAGCGGCCACAGAAGCAGCCTCACTCCTCTGAGACCATCACACTGTGAGCAAATCAAGTTACACCAGAGGCGCTGGCAGACAAGATGCCACATGGACAGAGAGGGAGCTGAGGAGGAACAAGACACCAGACATATGAATGAAAAGGTCATCCTAGAACTGGGTCCTCCAGCCCCCGCTGCAGAAACACACTGCCCGACAGAGCCCTTCCTGCATCCCTCACCCACAAAACCATGAAGAAGAAAAGATGGTTGTTTCAATTCACTAGGTTTACAAAGAGCTTGTTATATACTAGAGAGCTAGTACATGTAGTATTTTTAATATTTAGTGTTTTTTATAGTTATTTACAATGTTGAGTTAGTTTCAAGTACACAGCAAAATGATTCCACTATAGATTATATATATATATATATTCTTTTTCAGGTTCTTTTCCATTATAGGTTATTATAAGATATTGAGTGGGCTTCCTAGGTGGTACTAATGGCAAAGAACCCACCTCTCAATTCAGGAGAAGTAAGAGATGCAGGTTCAATCCCTGGGTCAGGAAGATCCCCTGAAGGAGGGTGTGGCAACCCACTCCAGTATTCTTGCCTGGAGAATCCCATGGACAGAGGAGCCTGGCAAGCTACGGTCTATGGGGTTGCAAAGAGTCGGACACAAGTGAAGCACCTTAGCATGCATGCATGCAAGATACTGAATATATAGCCCCCTGTGCTATGCAGTAGGACAGGGAACTATATATTAATCCCAGACTCCTAATTTATCTCCCCCCATCCCCCGCTATCCCCTTTGGTGACCATAAGTTTGTTTTCTATGTCTGTGAGTCTATTTCTGTTTTGTAAATAAGTTCATTTGAGGCCACTGTGAATGGCCATCTAGTGTGCAGACTGCAAACGCGGGGCTGAAACCCAGCCAATGCCCCTCACCAAGCTGCGCCCAGGGAGGATGGCCCTCACCCAGCTGGACACTCTCCCCAGTCCTCCATCAAAAAAGTGCCTTTATCCTCCCAGCAAAAGCCCCGTATAGACCAGCACTGCCCCCAAGCCCAGATGTCCAGATTGGAGACCTTGACCCCTGGACACTTACGAGTTTTAAGGAACAATGTGATGACCGTGGCTGACTACGGTTACTCTTCCTGCTGCCCTCCTGGCCACCTCGCTGGGCTTGCCAGTGGAATCCAGGCCTGCTTCCTTCTATCCCTAAGCTGCAAACTCCATATGTGGCTGAAGCCCTCCCTGCCCAGCGGGTCTGCTCGCTCAGCGCTGGTACCTGCTCACTGATGCCATGTGAAATGGCAGTCACTGCCTGGCCTCAAGGACAAGGGTGGCCAGGTCTGCTCCCTGTGGCCACCAAGGAACAGCTGCCAGTTGGACTTGTTCAGAGCCCATCAAGATGATTTTTTTCCCTGCAAGGTCCCTCAATGAGGACTGAATACTAATGAGCCTCTGGTACAAAGAAGGTCTCCCGCCACCCTGGGGGCTGGGCAGTGGAGTTGTGAGGGCCATCCTATGAACCATTCCTCCCCCACCTCACCCTCCTGTGCAGAAGTCAATACTAATCACTGTTATTTGAGGAGATGCTTAAAGACTCACCATGCCATGATGGCAAAGCCCCAAGAACAAATCTTAGTCTAAGTATGTCCTGTAGCCAAAACCCATGGGAACAGAGATGTCAGAGGCCAAAGATGTCTTTGCCTCCTAAGAAAGAGCAGGAAGTCTGATCAGCCCTCAGTCTTACCCTCTGTGCCTGTCCTGAGAGCTTTGTCCGTCCAACGGGGGGTATGGACATCCTTTCCCAATTTCTCCCTCTGAGAAGATGGTGCATATTACCTGAACTTTAGAACCAGAAAGATCTGTGTTCAAATCCAGACACTTCCTAGCTCTGTGAGTTTGGGCTGCACTGCTAAATCTCTCTGGATCTCTATTTCCTCAGCTATAAAATGGAAGCACCAGAGTTATCATAATACTAGAAACAGTGGCAGACAAGTTATCCTATGTGGTTTGTGAACAAACCTTTCTGAAAAATTTCAGTAGTTTTGCATTTACACTGATGTATCCTATAAGGGTTTCCCTGGTAGCTCAGCTGGTAAAGAATCTGCCTGCAATACAGACAGTTCGATTCCTGGGTCAGGAAATCCCCTGGAGAAGGGATAGGCTACCCACTCCAGTATTCTTGGGCTTCCCTGGTGGCTCAGATGGTAAAGAATCTGCCTGCAATGTGGGAAACCTGGGTTCAATCCCTGGGTAGGGAAGATCCCCTGGAAGAGGGCATGGCAACCCACTCCAATATTCTTGCCTGGAAAATCCCCATCGACAGAGGAGCCTGGCGGGCTACCGTCCAGGGAGTAGTGAAGAGTAGGACATGACTGAGCCATAGCACATTCTATAATTAAATAGGCCTTGTTAATACCATAACTTTATGGACAGTATAGGGTAAGTTTGACAATAAGTAAAAAGTGAGTAGATTATATATATATACCTGCTGGGGAAAGTGTCATGGAGACAATGTTGAACATGGACACCCTCCCCCTCCCCACACATGCACAGTAGGTACGGTATAGACACTGCCTAGCGCATAGTAGGTGCTGTATCACTGTCTGCCTCCCTTTCCCATCGTCCTCCTGTCAGTGCAGCCCCAAGGCCTGTGACAGCATTAGCCTCCACCCCTGCCCTTGGCTCCAGGCTCATTAGGGCTTGGCTAAGGCTTAGAAAGTTGGAGGCAGAATCTTGGGGATTTTTCCAGGCCGCCAGGGGGACGAGCAGGAACAGCCCTCAGCTTTGCAGGTCATGATTTCCCTTTAAGCGCCTCGTAAACAGCAGGGCTGGCCCACCTCCATAAAATTTTATTTGGGGCTTGCCATTCTCCACTCTTTCACACCATATGCTGCCCTTTTTCTGTGTGTTTAACTCCCTGCCGACAACTGATGAGACTTAGATGCGTGGATAGGGCAGGGTGAGAGCCAGGGAAGGCAGCTCATTAGCACTGTCTATAGATTTTAAAAGCCAAAAACCTATTTTTTTGGACCTACCAATTATATAGGATGTCGAGTAGCTCCCCTCCCAATGGCCACCTTTAGATAGCTGTTGCTGCTGCTGCTAAGTCACTTCAGTCGTGTCCGACACTGTGCGACCCCATAGACGGCAGCCCCCCAGGCTCCCCTGTCCCTGGGATTCTCCAGGCAAGAACACTGGAGTGGGTTGCCATTTCCTTCTCCAATGCATGAAAGTGAAAAGTGAAAGTGAAGTCACTCAGTCGTGTCCAACTCCCAGCGACCCGATGGACTGCAGCCTTCCAGGCTCCTCTGTCCATGGGATTTTCCAGGCAAGAGTCCTGGAGTGGGGTGCCATCGCGTTCTCCATTAGATAGCTGAGGCCAAATCAACTGAAAAGGTGTATCAGCATTAATCAGGTCCATGGACTAAGAATTCTTAAATGTCTATGGAGCGATACAACCTTTCAATTTGTAGAAATCCCACATTAAATGTGCAGGATCCAAGTCCACATTTCAGGAAAGGCACTTTGTTAACTGTTCCCAAGAACTCCCCCAACTTTCATCGGCTGCTGTTCATGGCACCTGTGGCTACACATGCCCTGTACTAACTCCATTCACCTGAGCTGCTTTTCCTTCCTATGACATAGCTGGTCCCTGCGGCCATGTCCCTGCTTCAGGCTGTTCCTTGAGTGTGGACATCCTTCTAGTATCTGCCCAGGGAGCTCAAAGACACCCTTCTGATTCAGCTAAGATGCCACTCCCTCCAAGAAGCCACCTCTGACTTCCTCAGAGTCAATGCCCTGCTGTGCTGAGCTACTTCTGAACCTCCCTGGTTGAGCTTTGTGTTGTACCGTAGCTGCTTCCAAACCTGTGCATGTATTGACCGAGAGCTCTGCCTCGAATGTTCCACATGAGGCAAGCAGCAAAGGAAGTGAGCCATGTATGCTCAGGGAATGAATGAATACAAATCTGATGAGGGACACTGTCCATTCATCTAACAAATCTTCATCGAGCACACACCACATGTAGGGAGCTAAGCATCAGGATATCTCACTAAACTAGGAAGGGCACACTCCTGCCAGCATGGGGTTCACATCTAGATACAAGGAGACAATGCTAAAAACAAACAAGAGTATTTCAGATAGTGATAAACATTATGACAATAATAAAATAAGAGCAGGGATGGGCCAACTACAGCCAGTGGTTTCCCCAGCCCTGCTCTAGGCTATTATTTTATAAATCCAGCCTGCTACTGTTTCTATAAGTAAAGTGACTGAAACACAGCAATATCCATTTATCTACATCTTGTTTCTGACTTCTTTCTCACAACAATGGCAGAGTTGAATTGGTACACCATGGACCACATGGCCCACAAGCCCAAAACATCCCTATCTGGTCTTTTACAGAAGAGATCCCTGACATAGAGAGTGATTGCAGGAAAAGGGGGACTTAAAGTGGGTGGACAGTGGAGTCCTAAGACCAGGAGGATAAGAAGGAATCCGCCATGCAAATGTCTAGGGGAAAGGGTTCCAGGCAGAAAGAACAGCAAGTGAAAAGGCCCTGGGGTAGGTTTCAGTTCAGTTCAGTTCAGTTCAGTCTCTCAGTCATGTCGGACTCTTTGAGACCCCATGAATTGCAGCATGCCAGACCTCCCTGTCCATCACCAACTCCCGGAGTTCACCCAAACTCATGTCCATCGAGGCGGTGATGCCATCCAGCCATCTCATCCTCTATCATCCCCTTCTCCTCCTGCCCCCAACCCCTCCCAGCATCAGAGTCTTTTCCAATGAGCCAACTCTTCGCATCAGGTGGCCAAAGTATTGGAGTTTCAGCTTTAGCATCATTCCTTCCAAAGAACACCCAGGACTGATCTCCTTGAGAATGGACTGGTTGGATCTCCTTGCAGTCCAAGGGACTCTCAAGAGTCTTCTCCAACACCACAGTTCAAAAGCATCAATTCTTCGGCGCTCAGCCTTCTTCACAGTCCAACTCTCACATCCATACATGACCACAGGAAAAACCATAGCCTTGACTAGACGGACCTTTTGTTGGCATAGTAATGTCTCTGCTTTTGATATGCTATCTACGTTGGTCATAACTTTCCTTCCAAGGAGTAAGCGTCTTTTAATTTCATGGCTGCAGTCACCATCTGCAGTGATTTTGGAGCCCAAACAAATAAAGCCTGACACTGTTTCCACTATTTCCCCATCTATTTACCATGAAGTGACAGGACTAGATGCCATGATCTTAGTTTTCTGAATGTTGAGCTTTAAGCCAACTTTCTCACTCTCCTCTTTCACCTTCATCAAGAGGCTTTTGAGTTCCTCTTCACTTTCTGCCATAAGGGTGGTGTCATCTGCATATCTGAAGTTATTGATATTTCTCCTGGCAATCTTGATTGCAGCTTGTGCTTCTTCCAGCCCAGCATTTCTCATGATGTACTCTGCATATAAGTTAAATAAGCAGGGTGACAATATACAGCCTTGACGTACTCCTTTTCCTATTTGGAATCAGTCTGTTGTTCCATGTCCAGTTCTAACTGTTGCTTCCTGACCTGCATATAGGTTTCTCAAGAGGCAGGTGAGGGGGTCTGGTATTCCCATCTCTTGAAGAATTTTCCACAGTAGGTTTAGGCTTGTCTTATCCTAGAGACAGAAAGGAAGCTGGTGTGGCATACTGTAGTGGAGAACGGCACAAGACCAGACCATGGCAGGTAAAACACAGGGGATGCAGACCCTCCCAGGCCATGAAGGGCTCGTGTTAATATCCGTGAATAATTTCAAAAGACAGCGCAGTCAGTTCTCTTGTTTCTGACCAACAAGTGGTGAGATTGTCACCATAGAAGAGGAGGTGATGGCCATCAGCATGAATAAAAAAAGACTAAAATGATGACAACCTTGCTCAAGACGTCTTTCCCACCAAGAACAAAGTCTCCCTGTCTAGGCACCCAGCTCTGCCTGACCACGCTCCCACCCCTCACCATTGACACTGCCTCCAAGGTTGTCCAACTGCTCAGGTAAGATGCTTCTAGAACGGCTGAACCAGCGGGCTGTACATGTATCTCACAGACACTAATTTTATTTAAAAGGCTGTTTCTTTACTTACATTCATGTTTTAAAAGGAACTGTTCACTCTAAAAATCACAGGTTTAATATACCAGTAAAAATATACTTTTTCCTTAAAATATAATAAATACATTGTATTTTAAGGAAAAATATTCACCTGTCTACCCTAAATTCACCTGAGCTACACTTTGGGAAAAAATAGCTGACATTTAGATGTGCCAGAACCCCATTTAGTGCAACCCATGACCAACCAGCTCCTGACATGATTTTGTGGAGGGAGGGCTGTAGTAGTATCAGAAGGAGTGGTGAGGTCAGAGGGCACCTTAGGGAAAGTGGCCCATGCTCTGGAGTCAGACAGAGCTTAAATCTGATCCTATCAGTGACCAGCTGTGTGCTCTGGGCCAAGTCAAACCTTGAGAGCCTCAGAATTCTCATCTGTAAGAGACAGCTGGGCTGTACACAGGGCAAGAATTAAGAGATATGCAAGAGTTGGCCCAGGCCGTGACAGACAGTAGATGCTCCATAAATGACCAAGCTGGGATGACTAATACATAATCTCCTAGAGTTATCATTATGATCATCAAATGTCCTTTAGTCTCTCAAAAACTGTTAACAGCATCTTGTCACCAGCATGTCTAAGCTTCTGCAACATCCCTAGTGCCTGGCTCACTCACCGCCCTTTGGGGACCTCTTGGTAGAACAGTAATTTTCCATCGGGTTCACCAAACTAGGCCTCCTGTTTCTTGCTTCCCTTTCATTTTTTTGTTTCCACAAGACTCCTGATGAACAATCGTTCAGAGGGGAGGAGGAAAGCGATTACAGCAATGTTCCTTGCTCTGGTCCCTGCTGGGTTGGGAAGCTGCTATTTCAGCCTCAATCAGCTACCTGCAGGGTCACTGGAAGCAATTCCTCCCCACAGGGACCAGGAGGAAGTGGCTCCCTTGGGAGTCTTCCACCAGTGACCTGTGGCCTCAAGTTCCGACTGTTAAGATGTCCCCACAGACCTCAACCTAAGCCAGGTGGGAGCCCAATTTCTTTAAGGAGCACCCTTGTCAGAAAAGCGGCATCCCTCACTGACGCCGCAGGGGAAAGTGCAACATACAAGCCCTGAAAGCAATCACATCCGAGTTGTGAGGCTCAAATACTGACCTTGACTGGGGATAATCTGAACTTCACTTGGAGATGCCTCTGCACGAGCAGATTCACCTCTCTAACCGCTTAATTTAAGAAATCATTCAAAGTGTTGTTTCTTCTCATGGCACACAGTAAGGCAGAGGAAGTCAGCCAGACACACGAAGGGTGGGTGGTGACACACGGCTGTGATACCATCACTGGCCCAGGATAACATAGCCGCTGGCTAATGGGATGTCACACACACAGTTCTCAGCTCCCCCAGGAACGGGCACCGGATGGGTCTTCACATCCCATCACTGGCTTCGAGTATTGGCTACCTACGTTGTAGGGCCTGATGCAAAAAAAAAAAAAAGTGAGGGCATCTGTTTTCAAAGTTATTAAGAATTCCAAGGTGGTGACAACTGAGCATGAAACGAGCAGGGTGTGTCCTCCTGAGCAGGGAACCCAGGGCATCGGGCACACCCAGGAAGCCAATTCTGCTTGCTTCCCACTCTGGGTGCCTCCTGTGGTTACTCTCATGAGATTTTCTCACTCTCACCCCACCCTGTGATTTGACAAGGAATTCTTTTCTGCTTTCTTCTACTTGTGAATGTCTCCATTTTAAGCCTTTACAAATAATAACAAATATGGCCTTCCAGTTTCACAAATAATGAATATCCTCTCTTGCAAAGAATAAAATGACATAAAACAACGCTCACCCAGAGCACTCTTCAAATAGAGTTGGGTGGCATCTAAGAAATCAGAGCTCCTCTGAGTTTTTCAGTTTGTGGCTAAGAAACCCAAACCCTAAACTTCATCAAAGTTCAGTCACTTTATCCTAAGAGGCAGGCTCCAAAGAGAATCTGGGGATGGACGGCACTCATAACACAGAGGTGGGATGGGGGCGATGGGAGGGAGGGTGTATATGTATACATGGGGCTGATTCATGTTGATGTATGGCAGAAACCAACAGAATTATCCTCCAATTTTAAAGAAATCAAAAAGAGAAAAAGAAGCGTCATGACCCAAAGCTTATAATAAATGGAAGATGCAAAAAGTCAAATAAGAAAAGCTAACACATTTTATTGGAGAAGGCAATGGCACCCCACTCCAGTCCTCTTGCCTGGAAAATCCCATGGGTGGAGGAGCCTGGAAGGCTGCAGTCCATGGGGTCGGGAAGAGTCGAACACGACTGAGCAACTTCCCTTTCCCTTTTCACTTTCATGCATTGGAGAAGGCTGTGGCAACCCACTCCAGTGTTCTTGCCTGGAGAACCCCAGGGACTCGGGAGCCTGGTGGGCTGTCGTCTCGGGTCGCACAAAGTCGGACATGACTGAAGTGACTTAGCAGCAGCAGCAGCAGCAACACATTTTATTAAGTAACTAAAAATAAGTAAATTACAACTAATTAATGTTATATAATAAAAACCAAGTAAGAATAAAACCATCTCCAGATCAAATGTCAGCAACTGTTTCTGCACAGGTCTGGAAAGTAAACATTTTCAGTTCTGCCAGCCATAAGGCAGCTCTTAATTCTGCAGTTTGAGTCCCAAGGAGCCACAGATAATACAGAACAAATGGGTGTGGCTATGTTCTAATTAAAAAAAAATTTTTTTTTTAATGAAAACAAGCATCTGGCCAGATTTACTCCAAGGGCCTATTTTGCTGATTCCAGATTTAGAGCAGCACTTTGCAAGCTTCAAAGTGCATGAACAGGACCTGGGGATCGAGTTAAAAAGAGATTCTGATTCTGGAAATTGCAGGTGGGGTCGGAGACTCTGCATTTCCAAAAGGATCCCAGAGGATGCCAATGCTGGTAGTCCAAGACTGCACTTTGAGTAGCAAAGGGAGTACACCACCCCCCCTCTCAAAAAAAAAGAGAAACACCTACCAAAGAACCCAAATTTATGAAATGCTTAGCAGAACACAGCATCAAAAAGTAATTTATTTTCTCATCATTGAGGAATAGAGCTATGCAATTTAAGTCCATCTCCAAGAGAGGACTACCATGTCACTGGCGATCAAGGACGGAGTTAACTACCATTATCAGAAGCAAAATGCTACACAGTTTTTAAGGACTGCTGTGATTTTCTGGTGACAGTTAACAGTGGCATATACCAATCAATGCAGGTAAATGAATCCATTCGAAGGCGGCCATGGATGGTAAATCACATTGTTCAATAAAGTCACTAAATTAGCGTCAGTGCGATGCAGAACTTTTTATAAGAGTGAATCCTCTTTGGAATGAGAAGGGTTACAGGGAAGCTGGAGCCAGCAAAGCTGGAGTGGGGGAGGGGAGTGGGAGTGAAGGACAGGGGCCCCTCTGGGCTGGAAGCTCTGACATCTGCTGGTGACACGTATGTGGAAATTGGGGTCGAGACCCTTCTGGTGTGTTGTCGAGATCCCACTGAGGGCCTGCTCTCCACACGCAGGGGGCAATTTTTGTATTTCACCTACAATGGTCTCTAGTAAACAACTCCACTGTACAGCTCACAGTAAGAGCAGAAATGAATGGTTTTGATCATGCATTGTCGGTGAGAATGTAGAATGATGCAGCTTGGGAAACCTGTGGAAAACAGTCTGGCAATTCCTGAAAAAGTTAAATATAAATTTATCATATGACCCAGAATTCCACTCCTGGGAGTCTACCCAAGAGAAATGAAAAAGCATGTTCACATGCAGACTTGGGCAGAAATGTTCACAGCAGCCCCATTCACAGCAGCCTAAGTAGCCATCAACTGATGAATGGATAAAGAAAATGGCCATGATCCAGTGGAACACCACTCAGCAGCATGCCACAAGTTTAGACCTCAATGACATTATGCAAAGTGAGAAAAGCCAGATACAAAAGACCACATATGGTCTTAGCCCCTTTCTGTGAAAGGCCCAGAATGAGCAAATCTATAGAGGCAGAAAGTACAAGAGCAGATGCCTGGGGAGTGACTACAGACTGGCCTGAAGAATTTAATATTGGCACAATGGAAATGTTTTAAAACTAGACTGTGGTGATGGTTGGGCTTCCCGGGTGGCGCTAGTGGTAAAGAACCTGCCTGGCAATGCAGGAGACAACAGAAATGTGGGTTCGATCCTTGGGTCGGGAAGATCCCCTGGAGGAGCGTGTGGCAACCCACTCCAGTATTCTTGCCTGGAGAATTCCATGGACAGAGAAACCTGGAGGAGTACAGTCCATAGGGCTGCTCAGAGTCAGACATGACTGAAGTGACTTAGCACACATGCATGCATGGTGATGGTTACACAGCTTGGTGAATTTACTAAAAAATCACTGGAGAGACATTACATTAAAATCACTGGGTACACATTAAAATGTGTAAATTTTATGGTACATAAATTGTACCTCAATAAAGTTGTTTTAAAAATTAAATGCTCCCTTTCCTGTGTCACTCTCTAGTTCTTAAAATACTTAGGAATCCCATACACTGCAACAGACCCAGAAGACCCTTTGTTTATTCCAGCTGAGGCTGAAGTGTCAGTCGCTCGGTCGTGTCCGACTCTGTGACCTCAAGGACTATAGCCCACCAGGTTCCTCTGTCCATAGAATTTTCCAGGCAAGAATACTGGAGTGGGTAGCCATTCCCTTCTCCTGGGAATCGTCCCTACCCAGGCACTGAACCTGGGTCTCCCACATTGCAGGCAGATTCTACCATTTGAGCCACTAGGGAAGCCAGAACTTTGACTCAGGCAAACACCCTAAAGCTGTTGACTTGCCAAAGGAGGGAAATAAACAGGCATGGAAGAGTCCTTGATGTGCCAGCAAGCACGGAATTCACCTGTGGTTGGAGCATCGTCACCTAGCCCATCAGGATGGTGCCTCTGGAGATGGCTCCTCCACCCACAGCTTCGAGCCTCCAACCCAACCCGAGCCCACCAGGCTCACAAAGACCTCAGCCCAAGGGGAGTCAGAAGTGATGGCAGCTGTGGTGAAGACCTAGACCATCAGCTGGAAACGGAAGAGAAAAAAGGAAACTTGGTATGCTGAGAGCCAATTCACCAACCCTCCAAATGCACCCACAAACTCACTCACCTAACAAGACAGCATGTTCTTTGATGCATGATATCACTGAAAGCGACTGAAAGCGACTCTCTGGGGTCACGTTCCAATGCCAGAAGCAACTTCTATGCTTGGAAGAAAGTAAAAACGTCTCCCTGGCGGTATAGCTTTGGCTTGCCCTCAAATGGTACCAAAAACATCTTTTGAAATTCCAAGCTATTATGCTATCTCCTGGGCTTCTGGGTGGCTCAGCGGTAAAGAATCCGCCTGCAATGCAGGAGCTGCAGGAGACTTGGGTTCAATCCGTGGGTTGAGATGATCCCCTGGAGAAGGAATGACAACCCACTCCAGTATTCTCGCCTGGAGAACCCCATGGACAGAGGAGCCTGGCGGGCTACAGTCTATAGGTCACAGAGTCGGACACAACTGAAATGATTGAGCAAGCACACGTGCATGCTATCTCCTTCTCCGGGGAGAAGAAAAAACAAAAACAAAACAGAACAATCCAAATCACTTGCAGGAGATGATATAGTCCTAGCTGATGGAAAATCACGAAACATAAGAGGGAGGAAGCCAGAGGAAGCGTGTAGGGTGATCCCTAGTGTCTACACACAGCTTTCCTCTCCTAACTCACTTCATCACTCACAACCATACTGGACGGCAGCAGCCAAAGTCAAAGGCGGAACTTGGGGATGGGCACTGGGACTCGAGCTGACACACAAGCCAGCCATGACCTCGGTCACCTGGGGGCCGGACCCAGGCAGCTGAGCCAACCAGGTACAGGAGGAGTCCTGTACAGGAGGCTTTGGGGCTGGGAGAATGGAACTGGGGCTCCAGTTCGTGAATTAATAGCTCTCTCTCTGTAGCCCAGAAGGTGTTTGGATCAGGAACACTGGTTTCACAGCCAGAGGTCTGATAATCTCTTTCTCCCTTCCCATTGAAAAAGAAAGTATCTAAGATACTGGAGAATACAGTAAAATCCGTAACTCCATTTCCTCTCTTTCTCTCTCTCTCTTTTTCTTTCCCAGTGGCAAGGCTGGATAAGCTTATCAAGTGCAGGCAAACTACATCTTAGCTCTGATCCTTTCAAGAAATCCATTTGGCGCCTTTAACATTTCATTTAGCAGATTGAATTTCGGACATGTATTTATGGGGCTGGGTTTGCCCTTAACAGAGTATTGCATAAATCCCATTACAGTATCCACTTTAGCGTGTTTGGGGTTTTCTAAGCCAGGGCTTTATTTAAGTGGACAGCCCCGGAATGAGCCACTCTGGCTCAGAAACTCTCCTCTCCCTCTGGATCCAATCTTTGCAGATTATCTCCATCATCATCAATGTCAAGCGATGTTTTAGGAGCAGTCGTTCTGGCACAGCCCGGAACGAGCCACGTCTCAGCCTCGCTGACCGAGCATCCTCACCCTCCAGTGACTTACATACGGGGTTCCGGTCCAGGAATCACTTCACCCCACATCCCTCTTTCTTATGGCCATAGGTTTGTTAACAATACAGTGTTTATTCTGTATGTCTTCAGTTTCTAACAAGAAAAGTGCATTACCTGTAATTTCTGGGGGAAAAATTATTAGGAAAAGTGAGCTATAGGAAAAAAACTGGGGAAGCAAAAGATCTGGGTTAGGAAGCCTTAGCAAGCCAGCTCCTCTCTTTAACCCTGAGATTAGCCATGGAAATAAATGGATTAGTAGCCCCAACCACAAGTGTGCCTGTAGCTGTAGAGATGAAAGGAGGGATGCGTGAGAAGGTAATGAGGGCACAGATAACCTGGCTGCCTGGTCCCTGCATTCGCCACACTCATCTTAGTTTTCCATTTCTCACTCATTCTCTCGCAGCAGGGATGGATGGGCCATTTACATTGCAGGCAGCCAGGCAGGAATGCGGCTAAAGATGCCCTTGGGGTAAGTAGCTCAGGGGTCCACCGTGGTGAGTGCCACACTGGAGAGGCAGGGAGTCACCAGGCTGGAAGTTTCCATCCTACTGGGACCTGTGCTGGAAGGTCACACAGAGCTCTCCAATCACCAACTTTTCACATCGCTGACTCAAGAGCAGAAAGACAAGCAGTCGGCAGCGGTCCACCTCAGAAAGCCAGGTGAAACCGGAGGGCTGCCACCAAGCCCTGTGGGACCTGTCTGGCAAACTGCCTGAGAGGCAATCCAGCATCTAGCCACTTTGTCCTAGCGCACAAGCGAGCTTTTTTAAAAAAGCCCCAGCAGCTGCAGTAGTGAAGAAATGCACATGACGAGGGGCTCCAGGGCTATTTCAGGCTCTGTCACTGGCGGATAGCAGCTGCAGCTTTGGTTACATCTAAGTTTGGCCTCAGAGCTTGTGGGGGTACACGGTGCCTGACGAGAAAGAGCATGTCTGGTGATGTCATCGACTCCTTCAGCCAAGGTTTACAAAGCTCCTGCCACGTGCCAGGCTCCAGGCAAGGGGCTGGCATCCAGTGGGGCCTGCCCACAGGAGATGACAGTCCAGGAAGGGACATGCAGGGAGCAGCAGATATGGGGCCAGTGACATGGTTGAGACAGCATGGCTCCTCCCAACAAGACCAACAGGTGGCCAAAGAGGATGGTGAGCACTGAAAACCCAGTACCCTCTTTCCAAGGCTTAGTCTTCTTTTCTTAAATATTTATTCTGATTTGCTTATTTGGCTGCACTGGGTCTTGTGGCATGCGGGATCTAGTCCAGGGATTGAGCCCGGGCCGCCTGCATTGGAAGCGTGGAGTCTCAGCCACCAGGGAAGTCCCCTTAATCTTCTAAAGAGTCTCATCTGCTTTATTTTCTTCCTGTCCCACTTGCCTGAGTGTGGCTGGGGACAGATGCTGTGCACAATGCTTGGGTACTACAGGAGGCATGAAACATATGACTTCATTTCAGTTCAGTTCAGTTCAGTCGCTCAGTCGTGCCCGACTCTTTGCGACCCCCATGAATCACAGCATGCCAGGCCTCCCTGTCCATCATCAACTCCCGGAGTTCACTCAGACTCATGTCCATCGAGTCAGTGATGCCATCCAGCCATCTCATCCTCTGTCGTCCCCTTCTCCTCCTGTCATCAATCTTCCCCAGTATCAGGGTCTTTTCAAGTGAGTCAGCTCTTCGCATCAGGTGGCCAAAGTATTGGAGTTTTAGCTTCAACATCAGTCCTTCCAATGAACACTCAGGACTGATCTCCTTTAGGATGGACTGATTGGATCTCCTTGCAGTCTCAGGGACTCTCTAGAGTCTTCTCCAACACCACACTTCAGAAGCATCAATTTTTCGGCCCTCAGCTTTCTTTATAGTCCAACTCTCACATCCATACGTGACTACTGGTTCATTTATGTCCAACTAAATTAGATGCCCAGGTACTATTATGTCTCCATCTTAGAGCTGAGGAAATCGAGGCTCAGAGAGGTGAAGTGATTTCCCTAAAGTCACACAGACAGGAGGAGGTGGAGCGATGTGACTGAAGGCTGCCTGGCTTGAATCCCTGCTTGCAAGCATGATGCCCCCTCATTTTTCAAGGAAGTTTGCTGTGGCTCCAGATATGGTGGGTGGCACATAGTAGGGCTCAGCCAATGTCTGCTAAATTAAATTTGATCATCTTATTTAAAGCAACTGCAGTCACTCTCAGCTTTGAAGCTATGGGCCAGGAACAAGGTCATTTTATAAAAATGGAAAGCAGAAGTTTACCCTAAGGAATTTCTTGGAGTTAAAGGTAGGAATCCAGAAAGGAATCTATTCAAATGACCACAGAGCTAAGACATGGCCTCAATATAGGATGATTAAATGAGATGTGCTGAAGAATTACATAACAGCTCAGAAAAACAATTTAAGTCTCCACTGGCACTTTCCTTTTTGTAAAATTAGCATTTCTGTTAAGCTCATAATATAGGAGCAGAGGGTTTTATATAACTGCTTGGGTCACACAGGGAAATAAAGACTTATTCCACTCACTTTTCAACACTTGTGCTTCCCAGAGAGAACAGTGCAGAAGGCCATCCAGATGAGGTGGCCAATCATGGTAATAACAACAATAATAATAACTGACACTCCTTGTGTACTTCCTGGTTGCTAGACCCATGCTAAATGACCTAAATGCACCATTCCATTTAATCCTCGTGAAGACCCTTCTACAACAGGCAAACATCACGGCTCCCCTTTTACAGAAAGGTAAACTGACTAAAGCCAGGCTCAGAACACAGGTCACGGGACTGAGAGTCATGTGACTCAGTCTTTAACTCACATTTGCAATACTGCTGCAAATAACACTGAAGATTATGTCAAAGGAAAAAAAAAAAGCTTGCCAAAATCCCAACATCTCAGACAGGAAGGCAAGAAGGCCAGGGCCATCTGGGCCTGTGTCGGATACAAGCTGCCTGCTTCCCACTTTACTGGCATTTCCCTGGACTAAACTCCCACACGTGGCCACAGAAGAGCACTTTTCAAGCCCAGCATCCTCTGCCTCCACTCATATTTGGCTCCACCACAACCAAGAAGGCATCTGGGGACAAGTGATCTTTATCTGTACCAAATGTTTATTGGGCTCACTCCAGGAAATGGTCCCATGTTAAGCCAACGTGCACAATGTCACCCACATCTGCTTGGCATGCACTCGTGTCCACATTGTAGCACTTGGAATGATGTCTCTCTTGGAGTGTCGCCCTGGAAAAGTGTCACCAGATCCAACAAGATCAACAGCCTACTTTTTATGGAGCAGTTCTCTAGATAAAGAGAGCAGAGGGAAAGTGGGATCAGAGCACTCCTTTGAAATACCTCTCTCCATGCACCAGTTTACAGAAAATTGTTCTTGGGGGCGGGGGACCTTTCAGAAGTATGAAGAAACATAAATCTGGCTAGTTTTTAAAAGAGAGTGAGATTCACCTTCCTGGATTCCAGTACCATTTCCCCAGAGCCAAATCGTGTTTCACAATACTTGTAGCAGAGAGGCTTAATCCTGGATGCCACTTGGTGTACACAGCCATTCTGGGCGGACCATTCACTCTCTTCTGCAAATCCCTCCCCTAGAGGGAGAGCTGAGGTTTAGTGCCTCATGTTTCAGGAACAGAATATGGCAGAAGCGATAATATGTCATGTCCAAGGTTCAGTTATATAAGAACTGCAGCTCTCTTTCCTATGGTTCTCTTCTTGGATCACTGGCTCTAGGGGAATCCACCTGCTCTGCTGTGAGCTGCCCTATGATGAAGAACTGAAAAAGACATCCAGATAACCACCAGCAATGAACCGAAGGCCCCAGTCCACCAAGAGGCTATGAGAAGCCACCGCCTGCTGACAGCCGTGTGAGTGAGCTGGGAAGCAGATCTCCCCGCCTCCCCAGTTGAGCCTTCAGATGAGACCACAGCTATAGCCACCAGTTCAAATGCAGAATGAATGAATAACTTTAGTTATCTTTTCTAATAAATAATATATGTTTATTGAGAAAAATTAAGAAAATGAGATTCAGATTCAAGAGAGATTATGAACAAAAACACTCAGCTAAGCTGTTTATATCACAGATCCCTGACCCACAGAGACTGAGATGATAAATGTCTGCTGTTTAAAACCACTAAGCTTTAGGTATAATTTGTGCACGATAGGTAATTAATACAGTGCCACATAGGATCAATTTGAATATCACTGATGAAACACATTTCATGCTATGGGACATAAGGGGCTAAAAGTATAAATGATAAATTTCTTTGTACTATAAAGGCAAAGGTGAGTGCCAGAACCTTTGGAGATTCTACAGCAAAAACTAGGGCACCAATCAGAAGGCTTTAGATGAATCTGCACTTATTTTGTGAAGACAGAAATGAACAGACACCATCACTGGACCAATGAAAAGGCAAAGGACAAAAACTTTCCTGAGAACCATTTTCAACATGGAAACACAAATGGATGTCAAACCTTTACCATTTTAACAATTTATGGAGATGTGCTCGCTCACACAGGTAAGCAAAAAGAATAAATCAGAATGACTGTCTGAACAAGGATCCATATCCATACTCATATCTAGCTATAGTCAGTGCAACTATATTCTTGGTCAGTGACTTGTACCAGCTCTTTTTCAATTCTTTGACCTTGATTATACAGGGGAGTAGCAAGACCATGGGCCTTAGGGTTGAAATGATCTGAGTTCCAAGGCCCACCTCTGCCCTCACTAGCTATGTGACCTCGGGAAGACAGAAACAGAGTTTTATGATCTCATCTGCAATAAGGGGAAAAAATCCACATCACTGCAGCAACGCAAAGGTTTGTTGTGTCTATATTTGAAAGTGCTTAGTGTGGTCTATGGCACAGTTGCCCAATAAAATACAAGCTTCCTTGTGTAAGCTCTTCCCGGGCTCTCTGCTGTGGTCTGTGAAAACCCAGGATGAAAATCTCCAGTGGATGTGGGAGTCATCATCATCCAGGAATTTAAAGCAAAGGCAGCTGATCTAGAAACATCAAATTCCAACACTTACTAACGGTGTGTCTGTGAGCACCTCACTTTGCCTTGTCTGTAAAATGAGCATAATACCAGCACCCACCTCTGTTCTGATGACTGAGGGAAACAAGGTAATTAAGGACTTGGAGTAGTGCCAGGCATGCAACGGATGTTAAATAAACGGTAGCTATTTTGTTAAAATCATTTATTATTCTTATTCTCACTCTGACTATTTAAGTCATAATTTAATTCAATTGGTTACACAGAGGTCTATGGGACAAATCCAGTCCATGAAATGTTTTGTTTGCTTCACACAAGATGTTACTAAAATAGATAAATGACAAAATCTGAATTAGTTGTCAATATATATGAGATCACAGTGAAAAATCTAAATTTCTGGTTACTCATAAAACTCGAAAGAGCAGATAACCTTGGGCCTGATTCTCTCAAAGTTATAGGCAACTACAGCCAAGAAGCCACCATCCATGGAAGGTGGTACTTGCTCTTCTGTTCACCACTGTCCTCATCACTCCCTATCGCCCCACATACGTCCCACAGAACTGCCTAGCCTTAAGGACATTTGGGTTTTTGACCCTTGCTTTAATTCCTTAAAGATTTGCCTCCACTAAGACTTTATTTTTAATATCAAGTACTCTAAGTAGCAATGGCAAGAATAGATAATGAATAAGATTAAGTCTTCCCTAAGGAAATCCTCAGCAACAGTAAGTGCCAGATAATGGCTGAGGATAAAGATAGAGTCAGATCAGAAGGATAAAGATCCAGCTCTCTGCAACAACCCTCTGCGCATGACCCAAAAACGAGCTGCCAGAGCTTAAGTATCAAAATTCCATCCATCCCCCACTGCCAATCCAGTGATGGTTAATTTTATGTCCATTTGACAGGGTCACCAGCTGCCCAGATCTTTAGTCAAACATTATTCTGGGTGTGTCTGTGAGGGTGCTTCTGGAGGGGATTCATGTTTGAATTGGTAGGCTGTTTAAAGCACATCTGTCCTCCTTGACACGGGTAGTAGTTTTGTAATGTAGTTGCTAAGTCATGTCCGACTCTTGCGACCCCCATGGACAGTAGCCTGCCAGGCTCCTCTGTCCATGGGATTCTCCAGGCAAGGATACTAGAATGGGTTGCCCTTTCCTTCTCCAGGGTAACATGGGTAGGCCTCACCAAATCAGTCAAAAGTCTGAAGAGAAGAGAAAGGCTGAGCCTCTTCCAAGTAAGGAGAACCCCTCCTGACTGACAGCCTTCAAACTGGGAGGAGGTTTTTTGTTTCCTGCCTTTAGATACAATCTGAAACAGCCTGCCTGGCCTTCAAGCTGAAACTTGTATCGGTCTTCTCGGGCTTTTAGGCCTTCGGACTTAGACTGAAATCACACTCTCAGCTCTCTTAGATCTGCAGATTGCAGACTTCCCTGCCTCCACCAGAGTGTGAGCCAATTCCTTATAATAAGTCTATTTCTCTCCTCATATACATCCTGTTGGTTCTGTTACTCTGGAGAAACCTAATACAACCCCCTTTTCAATAAGAAAACAAAACAAAACAAAACGTTATCAAACCAATGGTACAAAGCTTACAACTGATGGAGAATCAGAAGCAAAGAATCATGGGAAACTCTGCCTCTTCCCTTGAAGAGGGACGCTGAGGAGGCTCAACTACCTAGAGGATTATCAGCTGCCACGGGTTGACTGGAGTATCTTTTTAGCTTCAGAAAGTCCCTCGACTCTGGGTCTCAGTGAGCTTGATGGATTCTCCTGCCGAGGAACGGGGCAGGGACAACCCCAGGGAATGCTGGGAAGATGTGCAAAGCATGCTCCCATAAGTCTTTGCAGCTCTCTTCCTGCTTCCCCCATTTCCTCCTGAGCCCAACTCTCCACATCCTTTGTCGCTCTCGGGAGAAAAGAAAACACAACCACTTATTCCCATCCTGCCGGAGTAAACCGAGAGTGGTGGTGTGGGAAATTCGGATTTTCTTCTTCACACATTCGTCTTGGTTTCCTAAATTTTCCTCAAAGAACTATGTGTCTCTTTAATCAGCAAAGATAATAAAAGTTACCAATTCATTCTGCATTCATTCTACAGCAGGCATGGAGCTCAATGCTTAGAGACTGGGGGCACTGGAACCAGACTGCCTGGATGCAAATCCTGGCTCTGCTCTGCGACCTTGAGCAACAATCTGAAACCCTTTTGTAAAATAAGCACAGAAATAGTCATTACCTCATAGGGCTGCATGGATTAAAATTCAAGTGAAGGGCTTAACATGTGCTTGGCAAACAGCAAATGCTAATTAATTGCTACTGTCACTGTTGTTTTATAATATTTACATATTCACTCTATGTACATATAGTAACATATTTATATAATTATAGTATTTATTGAGTGCTTGCTATATACCAGTAATAACATTAACCCCCACTCCATGTGTCTTAGCCTGTGTCAGGCATTACACACACATACACACACAATCTCATTCTCAGTGTCTGTCTCTCTATCACTGTTAATCTCTTTCTCTTTCTCACTAACTTCAAATCACTACCAAAGGTGATCTGGTAATTTGCAACAAGAGAATGAGGCAGGTAGAAATAAGAGGCCATACTGACCAGAAGTGGAGTGAGTATCCACTTACTCCATTAACTCTGATCCCCAGCACGGCACTCAGCACCTAGAACATTCTCAAAAAAGCACTAGCTGAATTGGAGTTAGAACCCGCCTGTCAATGCAGGAGACATAAGAGACGCATGTTCGATCCCTGAATTGGGAAGATCTCCTGGAGGAGGGCATGGCAACCTACTTTTGCATGGAGAATCCCCAGGGATAGAGGAGCCTGGTAGGTTACAGTCCATGGGGTCACAAAGGGTCAGACACAACAGAAGTGACAGCACACACACACGCATGCACGGGCTGACTTAGATCAGTGACAGAAAGCTCTTCAGACCCACCACTCAACTAAGGAGGCTGACTCTCCTAGTTCGGAATCCCCACTGTGATTTTCCTGCCATGATCCCCCATCTGGCTGACCTCAAAAGCCCTCTAGCTGTTCTCCCTGCCTCCTCCCTCACCTTTTTTCAATGTTTCCCCTAATACCTGTTACCCAGAGGGATCTTTAACGTCATGCTTTTATTCTCAGATAACTTTAGATTTGTAGAGATGAAAATTGCAAAGACACTGCACAGGGTTGCTGTGTACCCTTCTCCCAGCTTCCCCTAATAATCTTGCCCTGCCCATGGTTCATTCATCAAAACCAAGAAATCTACATTGGTGCAACACTATTCATTACAACACGAAATTGCAGACTTCATACAGATTTCACCGATTTTTCCACTAATGACCTTTTCTTTTTCTGTTCCAGGATCCAATCCAGAAAACCACACTGCATTTTGTCATCACGTCTAGACCAGAAGGATTTCTTTTAAAAGCTCAATGCAAATCGTTTTCCTGCTTTAAACTCAATGAGTTCCCGCACGGTTTGAATAAAACTGGAGCTCCTGGCTCTAGTCTCCAAGACCCACATACTTTAGCCCTGCAGACACCCCTCCTGTCTCACCCACACGACCCTCACTCACAGTGGTGCCTGCGCCCAGGAGCCTCTGGTCACTTCTTTGAATCCCAAACTCAGTCCAGGCTCTGCCTTTGCTGAACCTCCTGCCTGGAAAGCTGTATGTCCTTTTTGTGACTGTCACCTGCTAAGTGGCCTCCCCTTGCCACCCCAGCTAAGCCAGCCTCACCCTGTCACAACCACCCTCTCTCCCCTTCATGAGCACACTCGTTGTCACCTGGACTGATCCTATTTATATATTTGAGGTTGATGGTCTATTCCCCAGTTGGAATGTAGGTGCAATGCCTATCTTGTTCATCAATTCATAGTAAGTACGTAGAACAGTACCTGGCACAGAGTAGGTACTCAGTAAATATCTGTTGACACGCGGTTGAAGGAATGAATAGACGAAGAGGGAGTATCTGTTTTCAAACGTTCACACACGTCCCAAGAAATTAGTACAACACCTGTGTATAGTAGGTGCTGAATAAATACTTCTTGAACTAAATATTGGTCACTGATTTATCCCAAGAAGCTAGCATGGTACCTGGTATGCAGCAGGTGCTCAATATTTGTTGGATGACTGGTATTTGAGTGAATGCCATCTATTTTCAAAGAAAGAGGTGACCAGGGGGAGTAAGTCAGCTGGGGCCACTTTTCTAACCAAGGCTCTCTCTCAAGAGGCTGCCAGTGAGGAATGTTGGGAGCCTTGCACCAGCTGCCGGGACATCTGTTTGGGACGAGCAGCAGGCCCCGCAGCTGCACGGAGGTGGCGGCCGTCACCGGGCCTGCATGCGATGACGGCCCCCTGCCCATTCAGGAAGTCCCAGACACCGCCACCCCAGCATGGAGGCTCCTCGCGGCCCGCGATGCAAAGTTGCCACAGAAAAGGCCTCTGATTAACACCCTCAGACGGTCTATTGTCTGAATCCTGTCACCAGAGAAGAAACAGCTGTTTACAGTTTATTTGTCTTCCTTTAGGAGCCTTTTTGAAGAAACACAAACTCTTGTTCTCCAGGGCACAACTCAGCAGCTGAAGGGAGCGAAGAAAACGGTGTTTATTTTTAACAAGATAAAGAGTGGGGAGGGCCCTCAGGAAGTCTGGACACAAGCAGAAGACACCTTGCTGGGAGGCCGCAGGCCTTAGGGCAACATCTTAGACAACGTCAGCCTCTCGAGGGAAAGCTGAGAGTCCAACTCCCAGTGGAAAATTTAGGCACGGGCCATGGGGGTCTGCCTAACAGTGGACTTGGGTGAGCACCAGCAGGTACGAAGCCTGGAATAGCTCTTCAGGCTTGGAATTGAGAAAATAAGGTACCCAGGGAAAATAACCACCCGCTACTAATCACGGTGGCATTCCACACAGAGCCGCCGTGCACAGCTGTGCAGGTTGGGCACTGCACACAGGGCCTGGTGAGGGGGAAATCTAGCCCCATTCCACTGTCCAAGACTGCAGTGCTCACAGGAAGGGGCATCTTTTCTCTGCACAAGCATTGCTTTCTGGCCAAGCCATGTTCCCTCCCCAGCGTGGGCACTTTTCTCTAACTCCATAATGGCATCAGGCACCAGCCTATAAGCACCCAGTGTTCACCAGCTCCGGTCTGAAACCCACAGGAAGAAAGAATGAAGGCCCCCGTTCCTTCCCCACCCAGGGCTCCCCCTGGCCCGGAACCTCTTTTCTCCTTTCATCAGGTTCGTCCCCTATCACCTACCTGACAGGAAGGCTAAAAAGCACCAACTTCCTCCGCATTCAAGCTTTCCCACAGGTTCAGCTACAATGTAGAGTTAAGCAAAGCCCTCTCACAAGGCAGAGAAGGAAGAGAAGTGTCAGAAACTTTCTATGGGGTCTTAGATCATCTGACTGCGGGCTATGAGCCCCTGATTCCCTCAACAATGGAACACAAGGAAGAAGTTCATATATGGACAAGACACATGGGGTCAGGGACCCAGAGGGACCACAGGCAGGCTGAGGTAAGGAAGTGGGAGAAAGAAGAAAAGGTCTATGGAGGTAGAAGGGTAAAAAAGATCTGGTCCAAGGTTGGCACTAAGTGCACAAGTTCAAACACACTCCAGAAAGTAGCTTTCACCTCTGGGCTCTGGAGTTGCAAGAAAAACATCTCCCTGTTCCAGACAGAGGCCACAGTGGCTAGGGAGGTTCCTGGTGAGACATGTCGATGGCCACCATGCTTGCTAGACCGGCAAGCAGAGACCACTTCTGAGCATCTCTCATGATGCTAACGACCACCAGTCACTAATCTCACCCTGGCGGGGGTGGGGTGGGCGGTCCTGGGTCCCCTCAGCCTCCCTTCTGTGCCCAGCAGGGTGTCAGAGGGAAAGGATGGGCCCTGAGACACAGCTCCATCTACGCTGTGTCACCAAGCTCGCTCCACTCCCTGCTGAGAGAGCGCCTTGTACCCGGCCCTGAACCCTCCAGTCCTGAGAAGCCTCACTAGGCTACACGAGTATCTGCATGTGTTCAAAATCCAACACACACTATCCCTCACACCTGCGTATCTGACTCACCCTGGAGTAGGCCTTTTTTTTTTCTTTCTTAGAGCACTTATGACCTTCTGATTCTCTTTTCTAGAACAGGGGTTGGCAAATGATAACCTGTGGGTTGAATCCAGCCCACTGCCTAAGTTGGTAAATAAAGTTTTATTGCAACACAGCCACACTCATTCATTCATACTGTCCAGGGTTGCCTTAACTGTTTTTTTTTTTTTTCCCTTAATTTAAACTTTTTATTTTCTGTTGGGGTATTAACAATATTGTGATAGTTTCAGGTGAACAGCAAAGGGACTCAGCCATACATATGTGTGTATCCATTCCCTCCCAAATTCCCAGGCTGAGTTGAGTAGTCATAACAGGGATCTCAGGGCTTCCCCGGTGGCTCAGATGGTAAAGAATCTGCCTACAATGAAGGAGACCCAGATTCAATCCCTAGGTCAGGAAGATCCCCTGGAGAAGGAAATGGCAACCCACTCCAGTATTCTTGCCTGGAAAATTCCATGGACAGAGAAGCTTGGAGGGCTGTACAGTCTAAGGGGTTGCAAAGAGTTGGACACGACTGAGCCAATTACACTAACAGGGACCTTATGGCCCATGAAGCCTAAAATATTTACTATCTGGTCCTTTACAATGTTAGCCAATCCTTTCTCTAAAATGCTTATTGTATTTATTAAATAGCATTGATATTTATACACTACCATGTGCAAAACAGATAGCTGGTGAGGAGCTGCTGTATAACACAGGGACCAGCCTGGGGCTCTGCGATGACCTAGAGGGGTGGGATGGGGAGGGGAGGGAGGCTCAAAAGGGAGGGGATATATGTATAATTATGGCTGATTTGTGTTGATATACAGCAGAAACCAATACCACATTGTAAAGCAATTTTCCTCCAATTATAAAAATGTTTATTATTTATTATCTGGCTTCCCCTCTAAGGTTTCCCTGGTGGCTAAGATGGTAAACAATCTGCCTGCAATGCAGGAGACCTGGGTTTGATCCCTGGGTCAGGAAGATCCCCTGGAGAAGGGAACGGCTACCCACTCTAGTATTCTCGACTGTAGAATCCCATGGACAGAGGAGCCTGGCAGGCTACAGTCCAGGGGGTCACAAAGAGTCAGACACGACTGAGTGACTAACATGAACTGCCTTCCTCCTCTAGAATGGTAACTCCACGAGGCAGGGGCCACTACTTTGTTCAGAAATATAGTTCAGACTCTTTGGATGTGCCCAGCAGGTACTAAGCACTCAGTAAGTGTTTACTGGGGGGATGAATGAGCGGCCATCTGTGTGCACATCACCCCACAAGTGAAAGTGAAAGTCACCCTGTTGTGTCCAACTCTTTGCAACCCCATGGACCATAGCCTGCCAGGCTCCTCTGTCCATGGAATTCTCCAGGCAAGAATATTGGAGTGCGTAGCCATTCCCTTCTCTAGGGGATCCTCCCAACCCAGGTCTCCCTCATTGCAGGTGGATTCTTTACCATCTGAGCCACCAAGGGAAGCCCAAGAATACTGGAATGGGTAGCCCATCCCTTCTCCAGCGGGATCTTCCCAACCCAGGAATCGAACCAGGGTCTTCTGCATTGCAGACGGATTCTTTACCAGCTGAGCTACCAGGGAAGCCCACACCCCACAGGGGAGGTGATATTATCACCCCATTTGGCACGTGATCAAGTGAGGTTCTGAAGGGCCCAGCAACACCAAGCGGGGTTTCACAGCTGGTCCTTGGTGCCTCTCGGCTTTGAATCCAGACTGGAAATTCCAAGGATTTTCACAACTCAGTTAACAGTCAGTTATTCACAACCTCGTTTCCGACAAACCCAGAGGCTGTCTGCCCTCCTTAAACCAGCTGTACGGCTTTCACACGGGATCTCTTCTGCCTCCTCTGCTCCCCGTGTCGTCTCCTCTGCCCGTCCTTTCCCACCCTGCCTTCCTCACGGGCCGTTAAGAGGACCAAATGACGTAACCACTGCAGCTTTATTCTACGTGCACTTGTATTTATCTATCCTTGTGTTTAAATACCAGCTTAACTGCCACAACAATCTTTTAAAGTAGGGAGCCCTGTCAGCCCCATTGCACAGGTGGAACACTGAGGCAGAGAAGAGTAACGTGACTGATCTGAACTCAGACCAATAGTTAGGGGTGGCTCCAGTATCCGAGCCCAGGCCCTCAGCTCCTGACAACGAGGAGATGCTTCTCTTCTACAAACAAAGTGGGCTGAACGAGTCCCAAAGTGTCCTGGGGCCTGCACTGCAGTGTCCCCCTTCTGTGGATGTGGGGAGCCGCTCTGCATTTGAGACAACCTGGGCCCCCCCTCAGGGGGGAGGCCCAGCCCACCCTCAGGGGAGAGAGAAGAGCCCACCCAGCAGAGCCACGGCCACCCCTCCTTCCGACCTGAAGCTGGTCTCCTCAGAGGGCATGGGGCAACCAGAACCACCTCCAAGTCCAGGGCCCATGGCCAAGCTCGCTGGGTAGACAAGAGGGAGCCTCAGAAGGTCCCCTGGGCTCGAGGGAGAAGGAAGCCCTCATCCTGTCTACCCCCTCATCAGCCTGTTGATTGGAATCTCTGAAAATGGTTTTCACAATTCAGTTAGCGGCAATCAGTTATTCAGGACCCCACTTCGCACAGACTCAGACTGTCACTGTTAGCAAGATAATTTCTGGACTTTGCCCAAAAGCCCTGCTCCAGGCTGCCAGGCAGCCCCCTGTTTGTCTTCTCCCTTCCCCAAAGACCCCCAAAGCCCAGCAAACACTACCCACCCTGATGCTGGGCACACAGACAAGTGGGGAAGGCCCCTCACTGCCCAGAGCCTGGGAGGGGCTCAGATAGCCAGGGGCTGCTCCCAGCCTGCGTGACTCACTTCAGGCTTTGGGGCAGAAAGTCTGACCTCAGTTTAATCCAACTGGAAAACAGGGCTCAGGAATTCCAGACCCTCTGCCAGGCTCTGGGATAGATCCCACGTTAATTTTCTAAAATGCTTCAGGCTCAGAAAACCCTGTGTTCTACAGAAGGCACGGCCCGTGGGGGTCTCACAGGCATGCTATCGCCCTTTCAAGCTCACGGTCAAGAACTTTTGGTGTTTGGCGGGGGCGTATGAGCCATTAAGACCACCATTAACACTGTTCCTCTAAAAACGTGAGGCTCTCTTCAGGAGCAAGTTTTCACATCCCTGAGCAGCCAGAAGGAGAGAGAAGTTACCAGACACCCCTGGGAAAGACTTGCAGGTTCTGGCATCAGACTCATCAGTGCTTGAGCACTAGATCAGCTGCTTAAACTGGCATGACCTTGCCTGCAAGCTACTTTTCCTCTGAGCCTCAGTTCCCACATCTGTTAAATGGGAGAGTAATGACACTCCCCCCTGCCACCCCGCCCAGGGCTGTAGTTTGTAGTAAATAAAACGGCTCATGTGAAAGCACTCAGGTACCATCTTGTTTGGTACCACACAGACACCATGGCCTCTTAATTCTAAGACCCTGTTGCTTCTGAGATGCACTGTTGATTTGTTCCAGGGCAACAGGCTGCGTGAGGAAGCATAAAAGAAAGACACACATCAATTGTAAAACCCATGCCAGATGTCAGAAATGCTATTTGTTCAATGTAAAAATATGCATCTTAAAATGAATTCAATTATTACCATCATTACAATCACTGTATTAATTTTAGGTGAGAAAGCAGGTACAGAGAGGACACGTGACCGACTGAAGGGCACACAGTTATTCATGGCTGAGCTGGGAACAGGATCCAGAGGAAGGAGAGGAGGAGCCGAGTTATCCAGGCAACCCCTCCCTGCTTCCAATTCTTCCTCCTCCTCCTCTTCTCCCCGCTTTGCTATTCTCCTCCCCTCTCCTCCTCTTCCTGCAGAGATGAACAGTAACAGAACAGTTCCTCCGAACCTGGAGAGCCCTTCCCTCTTTCCCCCTTGGGAAAGACCTGGCCAAGTCTGCGCCTCTCCTCCCTGCTCTGCGGCTGCTTCTGCATGGGGCCAGCCGAGCACAGAAATGGAGAGAGGACCATGTGTGCCGCCCCATCCCCGCTGAAGATGCCACAGCGACCAGCCTCTTACTCGCCCTGCCTGTAGTCCTGGAAAGCGGGGGTCCCCGAAGAGGGGAGAAGCAGCAGAGGTCTGCCAGGCCCGCGGGCAGGAAGGAAGGGGCGGAGCCAGGGCTGGCAGAAGGGACCTCCCCTGGTCCAACCAGGTTCAGCCAATTCTCAGTCACACGAAGAGGACTTAGCATTAGGTGCCACGGTGGTTAAGAACGTGGGCTCCACACCAGCCTGCCTGGGTGAGAAAGCAGATCCGTCTCCTATCAGCTGTGCGACCCTGGGGGAGTCACTTCCCCTCTCTTGCCCTACTTCCTCAGTCCACAAAACAGTGACTTCCACAATGCTCACATCCCAGGGCTCTGGAAGCATTAAGAGTAAACTGCTTGGCATGTGTAGTGCTTAATAAATAGCACCTGCTATTATTATTATTTAATTATTATAATCCAGTAACATTATGAATGTCTTCATCCACAGGCCCCCGCACCAGGTACTAAAACCACACAGTAAACCCTAGGGTGTTGTCAGTAGGGTTGGGGAGCCAACGAGAAACCAACGAAACTACACACGATTCAAGTTCTAGCAACACTTAGCCTCCGGATGGTAAAATGTCATTTGGAAACAGGGCCCTCTAGCTCTTTATTTTAGAGAATCTGATCTTTCACACAATGACTGAAGGAAACAAACAAATAAACAAAAACACCTACTGAGCATCTACTGTGTGCCATTCACTGTTCTAGCCCTTGGGGAGGCTCTGACGGGCACAGGGGCGGGGGAAGAGATCAGCTGTGCTGGTGATGGAGACTCCCAATACGGTCTCTCATGACACTGGAGTTTATCATTAAGCAGAGGGGTAGACCTGGGAGGTGGAGGGGCGGGGAGGAATAAGATGCATTTCTGCACAGGAGCTGCTTCCCAGGTGGTGCTAGTGGTAAAGAATCTGCCTGCCAATGTAGGAGACATGGGTTTGATCCCTGGGTCAGGAAGATCCCCCGGAGGAGGGCATGGCAACCCACTCTAGTATTCTTGCCTGGAGAATCCCATGGACAGAGGATCTGTTCTTCGGGGAGTCAGATACCAGATCCGCTTTGTGAAATATAGAAGTGACCCCAGCACAGCACAGCGCCCACCACAGCCATAGCCAGACACAGCTGCCAGGCCCCTAGCTGCCACTTCTCTGGGCCAATGCTACTAAGCGAGAGTTGGTGTGGGATGCCAGTACCAAACAAGCCCCTTGAGAACAGGACCATGGATGGGTGGGTGAGTTTTGATATGAGATGAAGGCAGAGAAATCTGCTGAGTTGGGGACATCATTCCGGAGGGGCAGGTGGGAATATGAGAGGGCCCTGAGAAGGCAGGAACGTCTCCTCTTGGAGACAGAGTGGCTAGAAAGGTAGAGAAGTGCTGAAAAGACCATCAGAGACAGCATGGTTTTGGACAACCAACAGTAAACCTTTCGATCTGTTCGAGTTGTTGTTATTCAATGGCTAAGTTGTGTCCACCTCTTCACGACCCCATGGACTGCAGCATGCCAGGCTTCCTTGTCCTTCACCCTCTCCCAGAGCTTGCTCAAACTCATGTCCACTGGGTCAGTGATGCCATCCAACCATCTCATCTTCTGTCGCCCCCTTCTCTTCCTGCCCTCAATCTTTCCCAGCATCAGGGTCCTTTCCAATGAGTTGGCTCTTCGCATCAGGTGGCCAAAGTACTGGAGCTTCAGCTTCAGCCTCAGTCCTTCCAGTGAATACTCAGGATCGATTTCCATAAGGATAGCCTAGTCTGATCTCCTTGCAGCCCAAGGGACTCACAAGAGTCTTCTCCAGCACCACAACTTGAAAGCATCAATTCTTCGGGACTCAGCCTTCTTCTGTTGAAGGACCACTTCCAAATCACATGTCTAAACCAGTCAACAATTTTGAGGTTTCAGGAAAATGGGGCTGATGGATACACTGACAAGGCTAGGAGGAACCTTACATCAGAGAGTGCAGCACAGTGGCCCCGAAGCCCCTGCAGGCCCTGGCTCCTGTCTCTTCCTGCTGTTTATGCCCTTGCTCATGAAGGTCACTCTGTCCCCATGTTCCCCCAATCCTTGCCTGACCACCTTGTATTCATTTCACTCGAAGTGTCATCTTGCCAGAGAAGCCTGCCCCGATGACCCTTCCATTACTCACTGTTCCTGCTACCAGGATGTGAGCTCCAGGCGGGCTGGACCCTGTTTTGTCCACTGCTCCCAGCATGTGTCAGCATGTGCCTGGTAATACGGCTAATGAATGAAGGATTAAGGGTCTGTGAATACCCTGGGGAAATCTAGATACATGATAATTATATGCGAGATAAGGCACATAGAATGTCCAGCACATGATACACAATAGATCATCAATGGATGCTGCTTGGAAGACATCAAAACCGAAGCCCAGCCCACAAGGTTGGTCTCCCATTCCTCCCAGAAAGTAGCCAGACAGAAGCCTCTTGCCTGGCTCCCCCGGTTCCATTCCCCAAGCCCCACCCAACCTCAACAGTAACCGCAGGACAAGAAGAATGCTGGCTTTACAAGACCAGGAAGGCATCAGACCTGGGGCAAAGCTCTCTGGGAACCTGCAAGAGTGTCAGTGTAGTCTACAAAACAACACAATGCCTTGCCAGCCTTCTTACTCTTAAAGGCACGAGGAAGTTGGTCAACAGGAACACAGTGCAGAAGGCTGGCTCTGCCTTGATGTGGGCAGGCGAAGCGATGACTTCCCCTAACCCACTCCGCCCAAATAACATGAAACTTCAGAGACTTCTCCTGCTCCCCACCACTTCCTTTACTCAACAGCCAGAACAGAAGCACAGAGCAAACAATGTAAGTAAGGAACACTCAGCCATTCACAGGTTCGAACCCTAAGAGGGACTAGATCAATACTGCGTGCTTAATAGTTAGAAGATCTTCAAGACCACTACCATGTTTGTGTCCTGTTTCATGAATGCCTGCTTTTATTTCTATTTAGCCCCCGTCCTATACTCTTTCAGGTTCTCAACGATGATTTTTAAATAAAAATTGGAAACCATCATTTTCATCTCTTGCATTTAACGTCGAAATCCAATGCAATACTTAATACTGTAAACTAACTAGCCTCCAATTAAAATAAATAAATTTATATTAAAAATAAATAAAGTGCTTTTATAATAGGCTATTAATTTTCCTCTGGGCACAGTTTTAGCCTCATCCCATGGGTTTTGATATGATGTATTCTCATTTTCATCCATCACCCTAGAATCCGAAATTCCAAGTTTGATTTCTCCTTAAAGAGTTATATAGAAGAGTCTTGTTGTTTTGGTTAAATTTTCTAAGTGATACCCTTTTAGAAGGCTAATTTTTAATATGTCTTATTGTTTTATAAGTCAAGCCTTGATTATCTCTACTTTTGAAATCGATTACCTTTCTTTTGAGACAAATTATCCATTTTAATTGGGAGAAGGCAATGGCACCCCACTCCAGTACTGTTGCCTGGAAAATCCCATGGATGGAGGAGCCTGGTAAGCTGCAGTCCATGGGGTCGCACAGAGTCAGACATGACTGAAGCGACTTAGCAGCAGCAGCAGCATCCATTTTAATTAAGGCATCATAGAACATCTAGAAAAGAATCTTTAGTAAGAAAAGGCTTCTCCTAGAACACAAACACACATATTCCTTTGTAAACAGTTTCATAGAATACTTACCAAAAAGGGTTTATCTTTTCAAAAGTAATCCAAAGAAAGAAAGTAAACAAACTATTAAGGTGGGGGAAGATCTACCCGAATCTAAAGATTAAAGTTCTCCTATCGAGAATTCAACACCTAGGAACTTTACCTGTAATGGCACTGCTCTACAAACCCATTTTAAAGACTAAAAAACTGAGGCTGAAACCGAGCCAGCTGTACCATTACGTTTTCGCTGAGACTGCATTTCAGTTCCACTAACTCCTTCACCACAGAATTGAGCTGTCTTTCCAGAGAAATACCAAAACATCCTCTGAGCATCTTCTCTGATGACATTCCTGAATTCTGTTAATTGCACAAGGCACAAACAGAAGGCAAGATTAAAACAAGCAAGACTTTACCCCTGTAAAGTGGGCTGGTCTGAAAAAGGAAGCTGATATGACTTTTTGAGGAGCCCCAGAAAGAGTATTCGGAGAAGGCAATGGCACCCCACTCCAGTACTCTTGCCTGAAAAATCCAATGGACGGAGGAGCCTGGTACGCTGCAGTCCATGGGGTCGCTAAGAGTCGGACACGACTGAGCGACTTCACCATCACTTTTCACTTTCATGCATTGGAGAAGGAAACAGCAACCCACTCCAGTGTTCTTGCCTGGAGAATCCCAGGGACGGGGGAGCCTGGTGGGCTGCCGTCTATGGGGTCTCGCAGAGTTGGACACGACTGAAGTGACTTAGCAGCTGCAGCAGAAAGAGTATTAAGCCATTTGTCAGCCAGAGCCAAGCAAACCTGAAAGACAAGTGGATCCCAGGGAATCCTGACATTCTTCTCTCAACTCTGTCAGTGCCTCTGCCTACAAAAGTAGGACAGCAAATGGAACAGGACCAGCATTGCAAGTACTGACGCAGGACTGACGCTGCTAAACGATACTGACAATGCACAGCAAGGCAGCTCCTTAGGGAGAATCTCTGAGCTCCACTGCTGTGGCCACATACAACGTCTGCAGTCCCTGAAGGGACATTTCAGCTCGCTGTTTCAATGCAAAATGACATATGCTACTGAAGGCTAGAGATCTTATTGGGGACGCAGAGCTATATTCATCTACTGTCCAGCAAGAAAACCAGAATAGTCAGAGATAAACAGAAGTCAATCAAAGCAGAAAGTGACATCAGAAAAACTCTCCTAATTCTGGCAGACCTGTTTTGCTGCGTAAAGATAAGCAGCCTTTGGACAATACAGCTTCAGTATAAGAAATTCAATGATGGTACCATTCCCAGAACCAACTAAAGCAGTTAACATCAGGCATGTTCCCAATATCCTTGAAGGTACCGAGGTGGAAGAACAGTAATCCACTAATGAATTGCGGCTCTATGGATGCTCAATTTTGCAAGACTAATTACCTTTTTTAAAGTAAGCCTGGTTTCAGAGCTTCCATACATGAAAATATCACCGAGCCTTACTCCCTAGTAGGGAAAGTAAGACTTCCAATTTTAAATACACTTGTCAAGTCAACCCATTAAAAAAAAAAAAAACAACGAAGAGCAGTTAAATCAATTCCTCTCCTACATAAATACCCAATAGAAACGCTTATGAAACATTTTTTTTTTTACCTAAAAACCTGCACAAGAATGTACATAGCAGTGCTCTTTGTAATGACCAAAAACTGGGATCTTCCCAATAAACAGAACAGATATGTAAATTGCGGTATGTTCCACAATGAGATATTATAGAGCCATGTAAACAGACAATTACAAATACATAAAACAATGCTGCGGAGAAGGCAATGCACCCCACTCCAGTACTCTGGGAAATCCCATGGACAGAGGAGCCTGGAAGGCTGCAATCCATGGGGTCGCTAAGAGTTGGACACGACTGAGTATCTTCACTTTCACTTTTCACTTTCATACATTGGAGAAGGAAATGGCAACCCACTCCAGTGTTCTTTCCTGGAGAATCCCAGGGATGGGGGAGCCTGGTGGGCTGCCGTCTATGGGGCCACACAGAGTTGGACATGACTGAAGCGACTTAGCAGCAGAAGCATCAAAACAATGCAGATAGAGGGTCAGAAACTTTTTTGTAAAATGCCATATAGTAAATCTTCCAGCCTTTGTTTAGTCTATTCAACTTTGCCATTTTAGGGGGCAAAAGCAGCCACAGTTGGTATGTAATAAATGGACACGACCAGATTCCAATAAAGCTTTATTGATATACACTGACATTTAAATTTCAGTGCTTTTCTCATATCACAAAATACCTTTCTTTTGATTTTTTCCCCCATGTATTTCAAAATGTGAAATCCATTCTTAGCTCATAAGCCTATGAAAACAGACAACAAACGGGCTGCATTTGGCCTATGGGCTGTAGTCTGCCAACCACTGATGTGATCTCATCAAATGTAATCACAAGTAATGTTCAGCAAAACAAACCAGGCAAAAGGGAGTGCAAACCATGTGATTCTATTTCTAAAAAGAAGCAAAAATAACTTATGGTGTCAGAAGTCATGACAAAGGTTACCCTTGGAGACGTAGGGATTAGAAGTGGAAATAAGAAGGACCCTGGGGAGGAGGGAGCCGTAATGCTCTGGGCTCTGATCCGAGTCCTTGTTACTCAAATGTGGCCACTTGATTGAGCTATACATTCACAATTTCTGCCCTTTTCTGTACGTATGTTCTGTTTCAAGCGAAATTTAGCAAGTTGTTAAAATCAAGGCAGGACCATTCAACCAGCTTCAAAAACAGACATTTAAAGAGAACCACAGCCATCCAGTTAAATTAGCTACACGTCTATCACCATGGTTAGATAGTGGCCAATGCTAGAGTATTTAAAAACATTTATTAAAAGCAGATTTAGATCACTTTCCTTCTAGCTGTGCCTGCATTTGCTTCCAGGGTGAGGTGCATTTCATGAGTTAAAGGATGGTGCACCCATGGATCCCCGTCAGGTCACCTTTGTCTGTGTTTATGGGAAGCTATGATGTTAGCCCGATGACCAGCTCCTCCTCGTGCAGAGATCTGCCATCCATACTGTGAATGTAAACAGCATCTGGCAAAACATGTGGCCTTCAACCTGCAAAAGACCCTGCACTGGACCCACACAAAGGAAAAAGGCCAGGCCTGGCTTCCATGTGATTCTGAGAGAATACACAATTAATTATTTTTCCTCGCGGTCAGCAGCTGAGTCTCACCAAAATCCATGCTTGTAATTACTGCTGTAATTATTATTTTACTACAGATCAGCAACTTATCAAAATGTTACCCTGTAGGTGCTACCTCGCTGCTGCAAGGATGCAGGGTAGAGGCCACTACCCCATCCTACTCTGCGTGAGAGGACGGCGGGGACCCTGGTTGGGGGTCCTTCTACCACGGCCAGACTGCCAGCTTCACCAGTGCTCAAGTCCTCGGTCATTTTAATGCCCTCTTTAGAGACGGTGAGTCATGATCTGCATTTTACATCATGGTTTGAACTTGATGGGTCTCAGCGGTTCCATTCACGCAATGGGCAAACAGTGCCACCTTTTCGCGGAGGTATAGTGAAGAATTCATCACCAGAATTGCTTTATTAAAACATTTTGTGCAGCTCAAGCATGTGATCTGATACACAGGCTTCCCAGCTACACTGCCTGAGTTTAGATTCCAAGTCTACTATCTGTGACTCTGAGCAGCTCTGTGCCTCAGTTTCCTCATCTGTGAATGGGGATAATATAGTAAGGCTGTTGTAACGATCAGATGAGATAATTCATGATATGCTGCTTAGCACAGTGCCTCGCACATAGTATTTAATAGATAATAGTAGTAGTAGTAGTATTTTGAGAGTAATAAACAAATCCTAACATCGTCCTGCAAGAAACACACATAAGTCAAGTAGACTGGTGGGAGCCACGGCCAACTAGAAAGCAGGGTAACCACACTCCCCTGCTCCCTAAAATTACCTCTTTGGGAAGAAAGGCCAGAATTTCAAAAAATTTAACAGCAACTTCAAATCAGATGTCTATTCGAAATCACTGATTTTAAAATGTTGGAGAGTAATTTAACTTTAAAAAAGAGAAAGCAAAAAGAAGGAAGCCAGCTCTATGCTGCGGCTGTTATTCCACCTGTAACTCAGATCCAACGCATAGGCCCTGGCCCCCTTCACCTGTATTTTCCAGCATCCACTTTTGTTGGGGTTTCTACCACCTGCTCGCTCTAATAAAGCATTTGTTTGTGCCCCATGATCTTTTTTTTTCACTCTAAAAGAAAGTCAAACAGCAGTCACCACTTGTCCTAAGAGGAGTTAATAATCATCCATGCCCATTTGCAAACAGGCCAGCTTTTATTTCATAAGAGCCACGCTGAGGTCATCTCCACCCTGTCCTCTGTCATCACCTCTTCTTCTAAACAAGAGGGAATCAGATATAGCAATTTGAAAACTATTCTTCAGCAGGACGACGAGAAAAAGCAGGTAAGGGGAGTATTTTACATGGGGGAATGGAATCCTCCGTAATGCCTGATGACAAGCAAACAGGGCTCTCTGTTTGTGGCTTTCATAACAGCTGCCCCTTCTGAGCTGGGGATAAAAGAGAGAGAGGAAGAGAGACAATGAATAGGCTTTTATTTCAAAGAGAACATCTGCAAAGCATGGTCCTACATTAAAAAATAAATAGAAAACAGCCACCAGTCTTGGAAGAAAAGAAAAAAGATGTCCCATTACATTTCTAATTAATAAAGCACCATTTCACAAGGAAAGAAGGAAAAAAGAGAGACAAGTTTTCCAGATCCCCAAAGAAAGGAGGCTTAATGAGGTAACCACTGTATGACTTGATCTATCTAATCTGGTTTTAATACTCCCCTTAAATAATGTATACATTAGCTCTCCATTACCAAAAACATTTGTTTATTTTATTAACGTGAGTCTGGTTGAGTGCTAAGACTTTGGGAAATTACCATGCTGTCCTTGGGCTCTCTCTTTATTGCTTCTTCTCTTGCTCATTATAAAATGATTAGTTGTCTCCATTGCCCTTTTGAATTGCTGTTCTAGTGCTGCGGTTCTGTTATCCTGGTTCTGAAGACAGAGTCTTGGTTCAGGGTTAAGTTAATGTACTCATTACAGGCCCGATTGGGGACCCATTCATCACGCCTAATTCATGTCCAACACACGGGGGACCAGAGTACAAAGAGTCAGTATGAAGCAGAGGCCCAGCGCGAAGCCAAGAGACGCCAGGAAGGGTCCAGACTCGAGTCCAGAAGACAGGCTTGGGATGTTCCGTAACTACAGGAGTGATGCAGTGACCAGAACATCAGAGAGGGCCCACGACAGGGACGCCCCCCTAAACAGACCCAGAGCACAGTTCCTCCTAACGTCTAGCTTAAATCCTTTCCACTTGGACTTGAGAACAAAACAACGCAGCTGTTTACCAGAAGTGCGGGGAATCTTCAAACTGGTTAAGTCAATGTTTACCAAACCTTGGTCATTCCATTGCCCCCGTCAATCATACATCTAAATTGTGGGTCAGGATTAGCATTAGCACAATATGTTTAGATACAATAATTTAGGTGTTTTCAGCATGTCAACCAACATTTTTACTTAAATGTCACTTAACCTGCATGCTAGGCAGTAAGAGCCCTGACATGATCATTTTGCTTGACTGGCTATAGTTCCCTATTTTCTCTAATATACATTTAAAGATATATACAGCCATGACAAGTGTCAAAAACTGTTCACCAAGAAGCAAGGGCTGAGTGCATTTGGGAGGTCACAGATGCCCTGTTTCTTGGTCTGGGTGGGGGTTGTTGTTGTTATTGCTGTTCTATCGCTCAGTCGTGTCTGAATCTGTGTCATCCCATGGACTGTAGCACTCCAGGCTTCCCTGTCCATCACAACCTCCCAGAGCCTGCTCAAACTCATGTCCATTGAGTTGGTGATGGTTGCCATCCAACCGTCTCATCCTCTGTTGTACCCTTCTCCTGCCTTCTATCTTTCCCAGCATCAGGGTCTTTTCCAATGAGTTGCCTCTTTGCATTAGATGGCCAAGGGATTGGAGCTTCAGCTTCAGCTTTGGTCCTTCCAGTGAATATTCAGGTTTGATTTCCTTTAGGACTGACTGGTTGGATCTCCCTGTTGTCCAAGGGACTGGAAAGAGTCTTTCCCAGCACCACAGTTCAAAAGCATCAGTTCTTTGGCGCTCAGCCTTCTTTATGGTCCAGCTCTCACATCCATACATGACTACTGGAAAAACCACAGTTTTGACTAGATGAACCTTTGTCGGCAAAGTGATATCTCTGCTTTTACTGGTGGAGGTTACTGAGTGTATTCAGTACATGAAAATTCATCAAGCTGTACATTTAGAATAATGTGCACTTTTGTGTATTTATATTTTGGTTAAAAAAGCATTTAAAAATATAGGCAAAAGTTAGGAAATAAATTTTGCACACCTATGAATACAAACTCTTTATTAAAAGCTACTATACTAGAGACTGTGTGCCCACAGAGCACCTTCAATCATACATAAATCAGAATCCACGTGCATACTACACTTGGGATTCCTGGGGTCAGTCTAGAGCCATTCTAGCAAAAGATATCCACCCAAAATAAGTCCTCAAGCAAAACTAAGTAAAATGAATACACTGCATCGTGAATAAATCTTCACACGTGGCCTCTTATCTTCTCTCAGCACTCAAACTGTAAGTCACTGCATTTGGAACAATTTGATATTTTTAAAAATGTGTGTGTTTGGGGTTTTAAAAACACACATTTTAAAAATGTGTGTTCTGCCTCTAGACCATAAACCCCATGAGAGCAGGCACAGCTGACTCTCCCCTCATACTTTGCAGAGTACACACAGCAGGCGCTCGAGCACTACCTGTTGAATTAATGGACAGATGGAGGACTGAATGGGAAACCTCTGATGGATTTTACTCATTCTCTCTTGCTCCGCCAGGGATTACAAACTGATAGCCCACTAGTCTGACTGCTCACACGTTCTGTTCAAGGCTGAAGACGGGAGCACCGCCTTACACTCATGCAGGGTTTCTGAGCCTCAATACACTTTCTCATCTATTTATCAAATCGCATCCTCAAAACCCAGTCTAGCGAAGGGCAGGGTTTATTAGCATCATCTGGCAGAAATGCCAAAAAAGACACAAAGAGGTGAAAGTCAGGGTTTGCCCCTTGATAGAGTCGGCACTTGAGCCAAGACGCTCCAGAATATTACACTCTTCTACCCCCTCGTCCAGCCCCCAGGCCAGCTCTCTGACAACTCACAACATCCCAACACGTGTTGTTGGGGGAGGAGGGCACAAGGTGGTGAGGAGCACAGAGAAGGGAAGGCAAGTGATTCAAAACCGTGCATGACCTACACCCCCAGCAAAAGGGAAGCCGGCTGACCAAACTGTAGAATGCATGGTTCTGTTCCTGTGGAGGACGCTTCTTTTACCACATCCTGATGCCTAAAGCTCATTAAGAATTTGCATATTCTGGGAGTACACTAACTAACGGCAGGGAGAGAAGGAAGGAAACCTCCATCACACAGGGGAAGGTAAACGCAGTCGAGATGAAGAAGTGCTGTGAATAAACCACATGGGGATCACTGAAAAGAACCACAGACGCTTATTTTTAGCTCAGCACAGTGAACACAGACATCTTCCAGGCAGAGGCTGCAAACTTCTCAGCCCTAAGGGCCGAGTCAGGTGTCACAGGTGAAGGAAGAGATCTTGGGTGGGGGGTGTCTCAGGAACCTGGAGGATCCCAGGAAGCCCCTCCTGACTTGGCCAGTGAACAACAGGGAAGAATGTGGCCCCGGGCTGTCAGGTCTCCTGACTTTTTAAGGCATTCCAAACGACCACATCGTCTTCTATCCTAACCCTTACACTTTGATGCATTTTTTATTTTAAGACAGTAAGGGTTAAATAAAACCTACCCACAGGCCAAAAGCACGAGGGCCCGTCTTGCAAATATCCCTCGTGGTGAGGCTGCATCGGGGACGGTGGGAGCAGGGACCATGAGCCGGGAGGCGGTGCCCTATCACCAGGCCCTTCCAGGTAGGAAAGTCCCTGCATTACAGACAAGGAAACCCTGCCCCAGAGAGGCAAAGGGACGTGTGCGTGACACACTGATCCTCTGTCCTAACACTGCGTGACACGCCTCCCAGACCCTGCAACTTCCAGCAATCTGCACTCCCCACAAACCTTACCTCTGGGCTCCCTATTCGACTAGAAGAAAATGAGCTTGAACTCCACAGATGGGGCAGGCCAGCCTCAAGTCTGGCAGTTTGGGGGTGGGTATTAGGAGACTTGAGGGCTTTCAGGCTCCTGAAACACACTATTCCTGGCTCCCATCTAATGGAGGACACCTTTCTCTGTGTCCAAAAGAAGCCACTGTAGAGTGAACTGGGCTAGGACCAGAGAGGAACCTCTCTGTTGACAGGCCGTGGTCCCAACCCTCGCCAGCTGGACTGGCCCTCCGGGAGGGCAGGGGCACAACTGCCCTATTTCACAAAGGCAGTCCCTGTGCTGGGTATTGTTGGAGTGGAGGGTGGGAGGAAGGGTGGGCATGTCGATGGATGCATGCATGCATGCAAACATGGATAGGAGAGAAGTGAGAGAGCGCAGGTGTGAAGAATAAGGGACTTACTGACTCTGAACTGGGTAGAGACCAGGAACCTTTGGAGTCACCACCAACCTTAAATTCCTAGTCTGGCTGCCTCTCAGCTCTTTAACTTTCATACAACTCATTGCTTTGCTTTCCTTATTTGTAATCAGTGAAACAGATGAGACTGCTGCTGCTAAGTCACTTCAGTTGTGTCCGACTCTGTGAGACCCCATAGACAGCAGCCCACCAGGCTCCCCTGTCCCTGGGATTCTCCAGGCAAGAACATTGGAGTGGGTTGCCATTTCCTTCTCCAAGAGATGAGACTAGTAGTCCTTAACTTGCAGGACAGGGATTCAGTAAGATCATGTTTTCTTAGTATCTCCACAGCCGTCGAGAGCAAGGCAAACATTCAATAAACAGAAGTCCTTCTTGTCATCAGGATCACAGTTACGATGTCTGTACCCCTTGGGTAGGGGACGTTTGCATCAATTTTCTGCCCCATGAGGTCAACTCCTTTGGGCTTAAACCACGTGACTTGTGGCCAAGGATTACAGCAAAGGATCCCCTGGGAGGAGAAACGCTTGTCATTAACATCCCTGGACACATCAGCCTGGATTAGATGCTCAGATAAGCCAGCAGTCACCTGCCTGGGACAAACCAGGGCTGAGACAGAACAAATCCATTTTGCTGCCCTCAGAGGCCCCTGGACGGGGAGATCTCCCCCTTCCCCAAAGGCTGGAGATGCCCGTGGGGTCCTGCTCCTTGCCCATCAGGTCGGGTGTCTGGACTCCCAGACTCTGATACTAATCACACCAGCTCCCTGC
Organism: Bos grunniens; assembly: GCF_055505025.1. NCBI lineage: Eukaryota > Metazoa > Chordata > Mammalia > Artiodactyla > Bovidae > Bos > Bos grunniens. The sequence goes on from NC_141189.1 coordinate 27,233,258, forward strand.
TCACGACAGCACTGACGGGGTTATGGGACACACACACACAGACACACACACACCTGCCCTCTCCCTGCCACCTTCTTTGTTAAGGCTCTGGCTTTTGATGGGGGAAGGGGCAACCCTAACCTCAGGGATCAGAAGGACAGAACTCGATCGGTATCTGCGGGCAAACGGACAGTTTCTGTTGCAGGCAGAAGGAAGGAAGTGCCCGAAAGACAGTCAGACTGCGTGTTCCTAGTGACACCTCCGGCTTCATCCAGGGTCCTGGGGGCAAGTCATGGGTGAGCTGAGTGGCAGGAGGCCCGCTGACCACGAACAAAAGGCTGTCCCTCTGGCCAAGGAAGCCTGTGTAGCACCCTCTTCCCCTCCTCCCCTGGCAGGGGGAGCTGAATTCAAAACACCTTCTTCCACCAACTCCACTTCCAGCAGTTCAGGTTCAATTATTCCCTAGGGTGCAGGATGCATACTTCACTAATGGGTGATGCCTTCTTTTTCTGGACCATAAAATCCTGTCCTTGGGACTGGGCAAACTGTGACCGAATCAATTACCTATGTGCCTCCTTAAACGAAGTCTGCGGTTCCAAGGCTGGGGACCTTCTTAAGATGCTTAGAAGAGGGAGGCTATGGAATAGAATGATTCAGAGTACAGACTGCCAGGGTTCAAATCCCAGCTCTGCCATTGGTACTGTGACCCTTGGGAAAACTGTTTTAAGCTCCCCACATCTCAGTTTCCTCACTGTAGTGTGAGGTTTAAATGAGCTAATATTTGTGAAACACCTCAGACAGGGCCTGGTTCTATTAAGCATCATGATTGTTGGCTGTTGAAACATAATAGTACATTCTTTGAAGAAATAAAATACATAAGGAGGACTAAAACAATTCCTGGTAAGCCATAACTGCTACAGAAGCATCACTGCTATTATTATGATTACCCTCCTGAAAGTGAAAAGTGGCAGTCACCCAGCTGTGCCCCATTCTTTGCCACCCCATGGACTGTAGGTCGCCACACTCCTCTGGCCATGGGATTTCCCAGGCAAGAATACTGGAGTGAGTTGCCATTCCCTTCTCCAGGGGATCTTCCTGACCCAGGTATCGAACCTCAGCCTCCTGCACTGCAGGCAGATTCTTTACTGTCTGAGCCACCAGGGAAGCCCTTCTACCTCATCTCATTATTCAGGGGTCTGATTCAAGAAAAGCTGCACATCTGCTCGTTTTCTAGGGCTGGCATATTTTTATGAATCTGCAACAAGGAAAGTGACATGAAGATTTTCAGCAAAGACCCAGCTGCATATAGGGTTTTTCAAAGACCTCTACAGACAAGGCACTCTGAAATCTGGACATTGAGTGGAATGGGGCAGTCCTAGGTCTGGATTCCAGTTCTGCTGCTCCTCAGCACAATCTTAGCAATCAAGCTGCTTTTCCACTCTGAGCCCCATTTTCCCCATCAAGTAGGGACAGTAACAGTGCTATCCCACAGAGTTGAGAGGATTCATTGAGACAGTGAGGTAACATCTGCAGAGCCCTCATTATCCCCACCATGTAACTGGTACCCAGTTCAGTTCAGGAGCTCAGTTGTGTCCGACTCTTTGCAACCCCCTGGACTGCAGCACGCCAGGCTTCCCTGTTTATCACCAACTCCCGGAGCTTGCTCAAACTCATGTCCAGCGTGTTGGTGATGCCATCCAACCATCTCATCCTCTGTTGTCCCCTTCTCCTCCTGCTTTCAATCTTTCCCTGCATCAGGGTCTCTTCTAATGAGTCAGTTCTTCACATCAGGTGGCCGAAGTATTGAAGTTTCAGCTTCAGCATCAGTCCTTCCAATGAATATTCAGGACTGATTTCCTTTAGGATTGACTGGTTGGCTCTCCTTGTAGTCCAAGGGCCTCTCAAGAGTCTTCTCCAACACCACAGTTCAAAAGCATCAATTATTTGGCACTCAGCTTTCCTTCAGAGAAGGCAATGGCACCCCACTCCAGTACTTTTGCCTAGAAAATCCCATGGATGGAGGAGCCTGGTAGGCTGCAGTCCATGGGGTCGCTAGAGTCGGACACAACTGAGCGACTTCACTTTCACTTTTCACTTTCCTGCATTGGAGAAGGAAATGGCGACCCACTCCAGTGTTCTTGCCTGGAGAATCCCAGGGACGGGGAAGCTTGGTGGGCTGCCGTCTATGGGGTCACACAGAGTCAGACACGACTGAAGTGACTTAGCAGTAGCAGCTTTCCTTTTAGTCCAACTCTCACATCCAAACGTGACTACTGAAAAACCATAGCTTTGACCAGACAGACCTTTGTTGGCAAAGTAATGTCTCTGCTTCTTAATATGCTGCCTAGGTTGGTCATAGCTTTTCTTCCAAGGAGCAACTGTCTTTTAATTTCATGGCTGCAGTCACTATCTGCAGTGATTTTGGAGCCCAAGAAAATAAAGTCTCTCACTGTTTCCATTGTTTCCCTATCTATTTGTCATGAAGTGATGGGATCATATGCCATGATCTTAGTTTTCTGAATGTTGAGTTTCAAGCCAACTTTTTTACTCTCCTCTTTCCCTTTCATCAAGAGGCTCTTCAGTTCTTCTTCACTTTCTGCCATAAAGGTGGTGCCATCTGCATATCTGAGGTTACTGGTATTTCTCCCGGCAATCTTGATTCCAGTTAGTGCTTCATCCATCCTGGCATTTTGCATGATGTACTCTGCATATAAGTTAAATAAGCAGGGTGACAATATACAGGCTTGACGTCCTCCTTTCCCAATTTGGAACCAGTCTGTTGTTCCATGTCTGGTTCTAACTATTGCTTCTTGACCTGCATACAGGTTTCTCGAGAGGCAGGTCAGGTGGTCTGGTATTCCCATCTCTTTAAGCATTTTCCACAGTTTGTTGTGATCCACTGTCAAAGGCTTTGGTGTAGTCAATAAAGCAGAAGTAGATGTTCTGGAACTCTCTTGCTTTTTCTAAGATCCAACGGATGTTGGCCATTTGACCTCTGGTTCCTCTGCCTTTTCTAAATCCAGCTTGAACATCTGGAAGTTCTCAGTTCACATACTGTTGAAGACTGTACCCAGAAAACTGGTGATTTCTAGCCAGGAGACCGTAGTCTGAATTTTGTATGCAACCCTTTCTTTCATCCTGAATTACTTTGTGTGTCTGAGCAATGAACAACATCATGCATGTAAAGCACCTAGAGGATGCCTGGCATACAGTCGTCACTCCATAAATGTTAGTACTCCCCTCTCCCCCACATTCCATCCTGCTCCAAGGCTGACACACAGAGGAGTTGGACGCATTCTACTGCCTTGGATTACAGTCAAACCCTACTTGGCTTGGAAAAATGAGTAATTGCAAAAATTTGCTTATTTTCAAACATACGAAGAGTTTCTTTTTAAGAATAATGGCTCACATCTGAGCATTTATTATGTGCCAGGCACAAACTAGCTCACACGTCTTTCTACATTTCATCCTCACATAACCCCATGAGGTGGCCCTGATTTTCAGAGGAATGAAGTTAGAATAACTTGCCAAAGATCCCAGGGACGGCCCAGAACAGAGCCAGGATCTGAACCTGGCAGGAGCGGACTCAAGGGTAGTTAACAGAGGCCTTTGTCCCCTGAGTATCCCTCCCTGTGGTTCAAATGGTAAAGAATCTGCCTGAGATGTTGGAGACCTGGGTTCAGTCCCTGGGTTGGGAAGATCCCCTGGAGAAGGGAATGGCAACCCACTCCAGTACTCTTGCCTGGAGAATCACAAGGACAGAGAAGTCTGGCAGGCTACAGTCCATGGGGTCACAAAGAGTCAGACATGATTTAGCAACCAACGCCTTTCTGTCCCTTGTACTAGGGCCTGGCACAGGTTTCCTGTGACTTTTCACCTGCTCCCACAGCCCTTCCTTTGAGCTTGGGTTTTATGAGGTTGAGTTTGTATTTACTTTTGCATTTTCCTCAAATGGTTTCCTCAAACCATTCTCTTTGGTTCTGGTAGATAGGGACTGCAAGCAATAGAAGTGGGAGATGCAAATGAAAAAAATGAGGATTTATCTTAAGTGACAAGTCTTAGGGCGGAGTTGACCAAGCTAGAGACCAGGACAGCCCTGACCCTGGGCAGTCCAGTTATGATGGCACCGTGCATTTTCCTCTTTCTGCATGTAGATTTAATGCCCCGTTGATCATAAATAGCTCTGGGTGGGAGGACAGACACTTGCTTAAGGATATGTTGTTTTCTGGGGAAATACACACACACACACACACACACAATGATGTCAGATATCTGGTCGAGATCAAAATAATTTCCTTTTCTATTAAGAGGATGGATCAAAGTTGGACAATCCCCAGCAAATAGGAACTTACAGTTTGGCCTCCTATTTGCAAAACAGCAAGCATCTGTCACTCAACCTTCTGGAAGGTTAAAATAAAAAGAACTGATGAACTAGAGAGAACGTCTAAAGTGTAAGAAGACTGGAAGGAAAGTGAATGTAAATATTACATATACATATATGCAGATAATAATTTCTACTTTTATTTATCTATTTTATTTAACATTTTTTCAGGATATGATTAAGCAGATGGCAGCATTTGCATCAAGATAAATATTGTTCAATGATGCATATTTCTGTATACAAAGTGTAATGCACTGCTCAAGCAAAATAAAACTCCATTGAGAGTGTGAGAAAAACGAACCATCAATAAACTACCCTCTGTTCTCTCTGGTCTCAAAACATTTGGATAGAAAGAAAAGCTACGCCTCTGAGGCTGTTAGAACCAGAGGCGATCTGGATACAGTGAACCAATTTTTCAAAGTCACTGCCAATGTCTGAAAAAGTCCTGAGTTATCTGAGTAATGTGAAGTATGAGGAATTTCTGCCGAAAAATCAACATTTCAAAGGGGTCAGACAACACAGAAAGACCATTCTACTTTAAGTGTGTGTATGTGTGTGTGCCTGTGCCTGTGTCTGTGTGTGTCAGGACAATAAAAAATTAGGTTTCTTAAATGAAACTTACTGAGTAATAGTTTATCTAAGGATTCAAGCAATAATGTGAGGACTTCAGAGGATCACTGGAGGCAAGGGGAAAGAAAATAAACATTCATTACATTAACACACAGCTCCTTTCATTCTCCCGCAAACTGATTCAGAACCTGTAGTGTGATCTTTCTGACACTCTCCTCGACGTTTTCCCTCCCTTTATAAGTGAGCCCATCTGTTTCCTACATTCTGAGATGACAGTAAAACCCAGAGCGTACTGAAGACCCCATGAAGGAATGAGTGCCACAGCCACGGAACTCAGCTGCCATCCGCCCAACAATTCTAATCTGTAAGAGCTTTGGGAGAGGCTGAGAGGCAAAGCCTGCAAATCTTTCAGGGAAATGCCCGTCTCGCCACCACCCGCAAGCTCTCTGGCTCTGTCTGCTTGAGAAACTTGGTGTTTCTTCTTGGCTTCTCAAAAGGCACCAAAACGACAATCAGGCCCTTCCACTGGGATGCAGCTCCCCAAACAGAAAAAGTACAAATGCAGAAGCTCTGGAAAGGTGAGCACAAGGAAGCAGCTAAGTCTAGTTTAGAAAATAACCTGAACACAGTGTCGGCCTGACACTCTTTGAGACATACCCACCACCACCACCACCACCAGTGCTGAGTCTCTCTGCACCCAAAACCACAACTGCCCACCCCACCCTCTTCAGAGCACAGAGATGAAGCATCATCTCCCGAGCATGCGCCTAACTAGCTCTGGAAAATCACGGGGATTTTTTTTTTTTTTAAGTCCCACTCCCCAATCTCCCTCCGAAGCATCACGCACCAGCAGCCAGTGCGGGGTCTGCAAACAGACCGCATGTTCTGAGGGCCTCAGTGGCCTGCCCAAAGGGTCTGGTCCTCTCCTCCTAGGCTGCAATTTAAGCTCAGGCAAAGCCAGACTTTGGGAACAGCCTGCCCCCTTCTGGTCTCCTTGAGCTCCGTGGAAGGGCAGGGGCTGGGTGGGCACAGCTACAGGAGGATGGGCCCCCGGCTCCACCCTGCAGGTCTGCGCTGTGATTTCAGGATCTGACAGGGCACGGGGGTAGACATCATCGGGGAAGGGAAGAGCAAGGACATGGACAAACAGATTAAATATCCAGTACAAATCCAGGTGAGACGGCAGTGAACAATTGCATGGTAGACAGCCACAAAGAAGGGGGGAGGACAGAAAAAAGGGGACAAAAAATACAGGTGTGTCTATATCGGAAGAAACTGAGAGCCTGGGAGGTGTGTGTAGGGGGACAGTCACTGAACTTGCAGACAAGAGCAGAGTTTCAGAAAAGCAAAGCACCTCAGCTGCTGGAAGCGGCATTCTAACAGGAATAGAAAAGGAAAAGAGGCACGCTCTCTCCTACCTTCCCAACTGCTAACCTCAGCGCAGCCCAGCTGGAGGATGAGAGAAGAAGATGCAGAACTGAACACCCAGAGAGCAGGTGTGGATGTAGGCTCCAAAATGTCAGAGACCCAAGAAGGAATCAGCCAACCAGGCTTGCTTCCCTCCCTCCACTTGTTTCAACAGGTGGTATGTGCATGGGGAAAAGCACCTCCTGACGCCCATCTGGACCCCAGATGCAAAGGATACAGTTAGCCCCACGCTTCCATGGCCATCCTACATGTTCCCACACTGGGCTAGCAGTGCATGTCCTGAACCTCCTCCCACCCCACCTCCCTGAAGGGCTCCGACTCCACAAAGAACTTCTAATTGCATTTCTGCCCAAACACATCACTATCCACTCCTGGAGTTCAAAGGCAGTGTCTGAGAGTACCCTTTGCTACAAATAAGAGGCATTCGGAACATTCTGGTTCCCCACCGGGACTCTCACTCCATCCTCCTCCCTGGGAACGGGGAAAAGACTTCTCCCTGCTACCCACACAGACCAGCCAGCAACGTGAAATGCCATCGCATCACGCCTTGGGCTGGCTCAGCCCACAGACACAAAGAACTGCACTCTGGCAAAGAGGGTCGCCTCTCTGCCTCCAAAGAAGTTTGGCAGATCAAAGGGCATCACGCTGTGTCTGAAGGCAGCCTTCAGTGAAGGCTCCCAAAGTGACAGGTGACAGAGACATGCATTCAGTGCCTAAGAGCCTGAAATTACCCCCTGGTGTCTAATGTCCCCAAGGGTTGGGAGAAGCTCTGTGGGCAAGCAGCAGGGATGAAGATACAGACACATCAGGCAGATACAGACACATCCCTAAGCTTGAAGACAGACACGCCCACAGGTGCTGAGACCCTGGCTCAAAGGTGGGGACTCTGACCTCTCCTGTGTGCTCTGAGTTCAGTGGGCTAAGCAAGGCGGGCCAAATAAGGTGTGAAGGGCCTCCCGGGAGAGGTCGTGGGCAGGGTAGAAGACACCCAGATGGCCCCAGAAGATCTGCGGAGGGAACAGTTTCAGAGCCTGGATTGTTCACACCCAAGGAGGTGCAAAGTAAACCCACAGAAGCCTAAGTTGAGGTGCTGTGATCTGATACACAGCTGGTGACAGGAACGAGCCACACACTACGACAGAGAGCTGGACACAAACGCCTAGGAGAAGGGGCCATGCCCTGATACTGGAGACAGGGAACCAGGAGAGAGCAAGGTTAGACATGGACAAGGTAGAGACAGGAGTCTCAGGCATCCAGGGATGCAAAACAGGAGACTCAAAGTAAGACCGGGCACTGGAGACAGAGTCTTGACTCCGGGGCACGGGTGAGGACTTGGGATCAGACCCCTCTCAAGCCAGGCAAAGACAACGAGGCAGCAGACGGAGGACTGAGTGGTGTGCACCCAGCTAGGCAAAAACCAGAGATGCGCTGAGCACCACCGCCGGAACAGCGGCTGCGGATCCCGGCACGGTCCAGGGTCTCAGACCCGGAGTGAGGCAGCAACACCCACAAGCACAGAGCAAGTCGGGGCGCCTAGCTAGAGTGACGGGGATAGGCACCCAGCCAGGCTCCGGTAACCCCTAAAAGCGCCTCCTTGGAGATAACTTCCCCAGACCCCCAGGGGGCAGTCCTCAGACTCGGGATGGGGCAGGGACCCAGCCCCTGCTTCCAGGGGAAAGAGATGTGGGGCCAGCAGGCTTGGGGAGTCCCGATCTGATGAGTGGGGTTCAAGGGCTGGGGGTGGTGGGGGGGCGTGGGGTCCGGCCGTCTGCCCTCCGGTTTCCCTCCCTCCATTGCTCCCTTCAGGACGCGAGCCGAAAGGGCATCTTACCAGCGCCCGCGCGGCCAGTGCCCCTCGGCTGGCCGGCTGCTGCGCGCGGGGTGCTCTGGGGCCGCCTCCCCGAGCCCGCGCCGGGGGCCCCCGTCCTCCTCCTCCGCCGCCGCCGCCGCCGCCTCCTCCTCGGGCTGCAGCCGGCTCGGCGGGCAGGTCCCGGCGCTCGCGGCGCGGGGCCGGGGCCGGGGGCGGCTGCTCCGCACCGCCGGCCGCTGCGCCCCCGCGGCGCTCCCCTGCCCCGGAGTCGAGGCTGCTGAAATTCCACACGACCAGCGTCTGCAGCAGCAGCACGGTGAGCGCCGCGAGCAGCGCCGAGTGCGAGCGCCGGGCCAGCCTCCGGGCGCACGGCGCCGCCACCATCTTCGGAGCACGGCGGGCGAGCGGGGCGCGGGGACCCGGGGCGCTCCGGGCCGCCCCCGCGCTCCCCGCGGCTCCCGCGGCCGCCGCCGCCGCCGCCTGGGCTCCCGCTCGGGCCGCCGCCGCCGCCTCGGCTAGCCGCTGCTCCTCCTCCGCCGCCGCCGCCGCTGCCGCCGCCGCCGCCTCCACCGCCGCGGCGCGGAGTTTTCAGACGGGCAGGGACCCGGACGTCACCAGGAGGAGGGGAAGGCGGGGAGGCGGGGAGCCGGAGGCCGCGGAGGGGGGCGGCGGGTGCGCGCGCTCGGGCGGGGCGCGCGGGGAGGGCGGGGGCCTCGCCCGCGGGGCTCCCCCGCCCCGCAGCCCCTGCCCCGGGCCCGGGGGCGCGGGGGGCTGGGGGCACGGGGCCCGGGGGACGTGGGCCGGGGCGGAGAGGGGCGGGCCTGGGGGCGGGGCGAGGGAGGGAAAAGAAGGAGGGAGAGGAAGGGGGCGTTGGCGAGCAGAGGGGGCCCCGGGTCCCCCGGACCCCGGCGGGAGTGGGTGGGGGGAAGGGGGACAGTCCCCGCCCGCGGCCGAGGAGACGAGGCCGGAGGCATAAAAGGAAGAGGGAGCTTGGGGTGAGGGCGGGCCCGCTCAGAATTTAGGGGAGGTCGGGAGGCTCGGGGGTCCTGAGATCCAGCCTTCCATGTGGGAAGCAAGCCCGAAACAGCTGAGTGGAGCGAGCTCCCCGCCCGGAGTTTGCGGTCCAGGCGTCTTCTCTGGGCAGAGACTGCTTGGCAGGTGGAGACGCGAGAAACGTGTCAGGGGTGTCTGAGCCAGGGAAGGGGTTCACGCGGCCGATCCCTGGATCCCTAGCTTGAAGGGGAGGGGAGGAGGCTAAACCGGAATGTGCGTGACTCCTGAATCACACCCGGTCCCCTAGTGCCAAAGATGTACTGAGGGCTTCATTGAGTCACTTCTCTGATCCCTAAGGACCAACAAGCCAGGAGACTTCCAAACCCAGTTGGCGAGCAAGTGCTTTCCTGGGGAGAGAGAGACTCCGTGGAGTTCCTCAAGCCTCAGGCTGCAAGCCCCAAAGGCTGGTCCCTGCCTTCCACCAGGTCCTTCTCATCCACCCTGAAGCTCGCCTTTCTGACTGCCTGAGAGAACAAGTGGGTCTTACATCACAAAGTCAAGTTCTTTCCCATCAAGGCTGGACTGTCCTGGTGACCTTGAGCCAGGAACTCCTCCCTGGGCCTGAGCGTCCTCCTCTGTCAATGAGGCTTTAGGCTCACAGATCCCAGTGGACTCAAGTTTCATCGTCAGCCATCTCTGACTCAGTCTTTCCAGTCTTTCCCTCTGGTGTCCTCTTGCCCAGCAGCCCTGAGCACATGGTGAGTGCATAGTAGGAGTGGGTGTCCCAGATAAGACTCAGCACTATCCAAAAACCGTAGCAGATCAAACCCCCAGCTTGTGAACTGGGGACTCAGGGTGAAGGCTTTGCATCTTATCCACTGTGTTCTTCGACCTGATCCTAGCTTTAAAGGGAAGAAAGTGAAAGAATAATGAGAAGGAGGCAGGGAAGAGATTGTTTCACTTGTTCAACAACAGTCTGTGAACATCAAGGTAGAGTGCAGGAATCCAAAGGTAAGTGAGGCTTAACCTCCCCTTCAGCAAGCCTGGAGTCTCGAAGAGCCAGATGTGCATGTTGGTCACTAACAGTGAGGTCAGTGTTGCTTTGGAGACGTGCAAGAAGTGCTCTGGGTTCATGAGGGTGCAGTGGGGGTGGCCACTAAGAAGGTGTTTTCTGGATCCACATAATAAGCCAACCCATTTCCCTGAACTGGCCGTGTAAAATGCCAATTAAGGAGATCTAAACTCCAGAAAAGGCTCAGCTTTCAGACTATCCAGGCCTGGTTGGGCATGTAGCCAAGCATAGAGGCTGCCCGCCTTGGGCTCAGCCCATCTAACCAGGAGTGAGATAGAACTGAGGCAAGCTCCTATGGTCACACAAATCTTTGGCCATCTATTTATCACCTGGGACTATTTTGGTTACAAGTAATAAAACATTTATTATGTCTTTAAAATTAGAGTTTACTTCATCATATAACCAAATGTTCCAGAGAAAAGACATCAGGTGAGGTTTGATCCAGCAACTCAGAACTATGTCCTGGGACTGCTTTTCTTTCCATCTCTCCTCTCTGCCTTTCATGAGGCCAGCTTCATCCTGAGTTTCTCTTTTCATGTCACAGCCTGGCATCAGTTGCTCAGACTAATTGTATCTTTTGTTCATTTCTAGCCTAAGAGAAGGAAGGTCAGGATTTTCCAGCATTCTCCTCAAAGGTCCAGATATTCTTTCTGATTAAGCCAGCTTCAGGTCACAGGTCACCCCTAAACCAAGCACTGTGGCCAGAAAGACAGAATGTGCTCATCAGCTTGGCCAAGGTCCCATACACCTCCTCTGGCACTGGGGCAAAGCCAGATTCCCTCCAACCACCCTATAGAATCTATAGGGATCAAGGTCTTACAGGAAAGTGGGAATAAGTACAGGGAAGGTTGCTTGTACTCTATGAAGTCACCGTGATGCTTACCTGACTTGGACAGGCCACTCCTTTCCCAGGACTTCAGTTTCTTTAAAGCCAAATGAAGAATTCAATGAGATGGTCCCCAAGATCATCATGTCATGTCCCTAGAACTCTTGCTTAGTATCTAAAGAGACCTTCCCAACCCAGCTGGGACTGCCCTGGAGACACTTGACATCCCTGCCCTCTAGCGCATCTTTGCTTCAGTGATTCTGCTGCATTTCTCCTCTAGGCAGCAGTGATGTTATCTGCTTCCTCCACGTGGCACAGTTTAACCAAAGGACTGTTTAACCACAGTCCTTTGGGGCCCACACTCTTGTTCAGCTCCCTTGAGAGCCACAGGCTGGAGTGAGGTTAAGGATCCAGCCCCCTGGGTCCCTGGAGAAAGAGAGAGTTGTTTGTTTATCTCGACTCATAAAATGCCGCCCCGAAAAGAGGTTTAAAAGCTCCGGCAGGTTATGGATACCATAAACAGCTTATGTGAGGTTTTGGGGATGAAAAATCACCTGAGATAGAGGAATGGGAAAGCGGGATCCTAGGGACCATCTTCCTGCCCCGAGACAGATCAAGACAGCAGTACCTCAAGCATCTTTGTGGGGCCCAGGTAATGCCTAAGCACCTGGCAGCAGCAGACTTTCACAACAGCAGCAAGTTTCTTGAGAATTTTAAAAGCTCATTCAGTCATTCAACACAGATGTCCTGGACCCTGTTATGTGCTAGGCATCATGCTGGGCAAGTGTGATATAGAAATGCGGCAGATTCCCTAAGGAATTTTTCTTTTTAAGTGTGCTTCCTACGCTTGCATTAACTGAGAGCCAGAGCTCTGAAGAAGTTCTAGCTGATTTGTGGGATACCTTCCCCTATCCCATCCCTGAATCTTGTTTTATCACCACTTTTCAGTGAGGGAAGAGTAAATCAGTGCATCAGTAGTTCTGAGATCCTGGTTTGCCCAGCACGAGGCTAGGGGACAAGACAGAAACCAGGGGGCAGGGTGGGGGGAGTCTTTACCCTCAAGGAGCTGTCAAACAGATTGCCAGCTCTGCCGCTTTTCAACTGAGACATTCAGCATCGGTTGTTTTGCTTCTTTATGCCTCAGTTTTTCATCTGTAAAATGGGTGCATCTGTGTTCACTCAGTCCTGTCCAACTCTTTGTGATCACATGGACTGTAGTGTACCAGGTTCCTCTGTCCCTTGAATTTTCCAGGCAAGAATGCTGGAGTGGGTTGCCATTTCCTACTCCAGGGGATCTTCCCAACCCAGGGATCAAATGTGAGTCTCCTGCGTTGGCAGGTGGATTCTTTGCCACTACACTACCTGGGAAGCTCTGTGAAATGGATGGGGTGGGATGAAAATAGGGCTTTGCTGATAGATTTCTTATAAGGATTAAATGAGATAACGCATATAAAGATTTTTTTCTATAGAGATTGGCACACAGTGAGTGCTCGTTAAACGTAAGATATTATTCATTTCATTTGGAACAGTAGGGCAGTGTCTAAAGATATCAGAGGGAAAAAAGAATAGTCAGGGAAAGCAGCCTGGAAGAAGTGGCACTCAACCTAGTCCTTGATTTGGGTGGAGGATTGCCAAGCACCCCAAGGTTAGGGAACTGGTCTCATTCATCTCTGTTGTCTCTGGCACTTTCCATAGTGCAGGGTAGAGTCAACTTTGGTTGAACAAGGAACACCAATAACAGTCATGCTGCTGGAATGAGCCTGGGATGTTCCTCCAGCAGCAAGACAGCTGCTGAGTGGAGCCTGGTACCTGAAGTTCACAGAGCCCATCACAGCAACTTTTTAGTTGTATGAGTTTAAACAAGTTGTTTAGCGTTACCAAGCCTCAGCATTTCCATCTGTAAAAGGTGAAGAAGACTGATAATACCCATGTCTTAAGGTTACTGGGTGGCACAGTGGTAAAGAATCTGCCTGGATTGCAGGAGACACAAGAGACTCGGGTTTGATCCCTGGGTCAGGAAGATCCCCTGGAGAAGGAAATGGAAACCCACTACAGTATTGTTGCCTGGGAAACCCTATGGACAGAGGAGCCTGGCACCCTATAGTCCAAGTGGTTGCAAAGAATCGGACATGACTAAGCACACACACACGCAAAGGCTACTAGAGGGCAGAGGCAGCGGAGTGGCATAATATCTTATAGGCATTCCCTATAAGATATTGGTACTGACCACTGGCAGAATTGAAGGAATGTTAGCAGGCTGGTCTATAATGAAGATGCCCTCCCTTTCTCTCCAGTAGTTCTGACGGGAGGTACCTGAGACTAGGGATTGACATGCCTTCTTCTAAATTTAAATAAACTTCAGCTGAATAATAAATTAAGACAAATACACAATTTTTATTTTTTGAAATCTTAATCATGTCCCTGTTTCTTTTTGGTTTATTGCAGAGTTTGTTTACCCAAACTCTACAAATTGACTCTGACTTTGCTCTTAAAAAATTTAAAACCTCCCCTTAGGTTTCACTTCTGCTTCAGACAGAAATCATAAACATGGGTCACCTGTTCCTGAATGTCAGTGAGAGAGTTATGCATGAAACATCCATCCGTCGTCCCGCCCCCAGGAATTCCTGACTCTCTCCAACAAGCAAGTGCAAGAACCAGAGTTCCTGGGGCGCTTGGAGGTCAGAAGAGCCAGGATGCTGAAAGCCCCTCCCCAGGGCTCCCCAAAACACATAAGGACATAGACACGCATCACCCTCAACCCCACCCAAGAGAAGGAAACGGCCTCTGATCAGACCACAGGCTGACGCAGGTGACATGCCCCGCCAGACGCCCAGCTGTGCTTCTGAAACCTGCGGCTTTTCCGGAGAACTGTCTGCCAGCTGTATCAGCAGAGGGAGCTCTAGGTAGCAAATAACTTTCCTCTGACAGCGTGTAGTACTTGCCTGCAGATAAGATTTGCAGGAGACAACTAGAATAAGTTAAGTGGGGGTCCTAACTGGGTCTGTGTAGGAGAAAACCCCGCCGATTTGCCAGGGTAGCGTGGGGGTAGGGGTGGCGGGGTTGGTCAGGATTGGAGAGTGATCTGAGAGAAGAGGAGACACCAGCTGAGGAAAGGATGTGTGACAATCAGCCACCACCACCACCACTGCTTAGGGGATTATCTGACCTTGTTCTGTACCACCTCTTTTATCCACTCCCAGTCTTCTCACAGCCTTTGTTCAATACTAGCCTCTCATTTATGTGATGATTGAAAAGGGTCCAAGTCTCAAACTAGCTTGGCAGACTTCTCTTCAAAATAAGTGTTTCCTATGTGTATTGCATGCGTGCTAAGTTGCTTCAGTTACATCTGGTTCTTTGCAACCCCCCCAGACTGTAACCCTCCAGGCTCCTCTGTCCGTGGACTCTCCAGACAAGAATGCTGAAGTGGATTTCCTTTTCCTTCTCCATCATTGTGTGTATTAGTGGTGCACGATCTGGTCGCTGGGGCTATAGGCTTAGAATTGTGGGAGGACACAGCCGTGATGATGGTGGGTGATGATCCTGATGACTGTGATGGTGAGAGTTAGAAGTGTACGGAGCACTTACTATGTGCCAAGCCCTGTGTGGAGAGTGTTAACAGTAGTAATCACCAAATATTTATCAAGAACCTATGATACCCAGGATGGTGCTCATGAAGGGGGCGTTCAGGGATGAATAAAGCATGGAAGGTCCCTGCCCTCCTGGAGACTGCATTCTAAATTCTAGATCCTTGATTATATGTGCAACCAAAATGAGCAAATAAATATGTGAACAAGTATTAGCAGGGAGTAAAGAGTGAAAAAAAGTTTAAGGGGCCGTCTGCTAGAATGACCAGGATAGGGCAAGTTTAAACAGGCTGGTCAAGAGGACCTCACTGACAGGGTTCCACTGGAGTGATTCAAGAACTGTCTCATGAAATCCAGCTTTTAGGAAGTCCAATTTCTTTAAAGCTCCATCATCTGTCGACTGAATAAATAAAGGTTAGATCTGTTTTTATCAAATGTGTATATATGCTCTTGTACCATGTAAGTGAAAAATGCTACCTAATTCATGGAAGTTCTTTTGTCATTTTGGATTTTTTCAAACAATGATTAGTGAAAACGTGACAGTTTTCTTGGGTATGATGAGAAGATAGAATGAGTTAGCAAAAAGTCCATTAATAAAAAGTCAAAGGGATACCATCTTACCAAAAAATAAGATTTGAAGACAACTCGTTTGAAAAGACCCTGATGCTGGGAAAGATTGAAGGCTGGAGGAGAAGGGGATGATTGAGGGTGAGATAGTTGGATGGCATCACCGACTCAAGGGACATGAGTTTGAAGAAGCTCTGGGAGTTGGTGATGGACAGGGAGGCCTGGTGTGCTGCAGTCCACGCAGTCGCAAAGAGTCAGACACGACTGAGCGACTGAACTGAACTGAACTGGTGTATTTTATCTCAACATTTTCTTGTCCAAATTCTCTTTTGTTTTATTAACTTTACCCTCACCCCTTCAGAAGTTCAGTGTGTTGCCAGTGTTTCTGTCTAGTCCATGTGTCTTTAAGTTGTAGCTTCAGCCTTCTACCCCAAACTCGTTTCCGTCCTGTTTGCAGCCTCTGTTTTGCACCCTCATCTCAATTCACCTTGTACCTGTTGTTATTCCTCAGTGTAGCTCAAGTCCCTTTTGCTTGTATACCTCAGGAATCCATTTCAAAAAGACTCAAGGGAAAAGTGGATATGCTTGAGTCTGAAAGCTGCCTGCCAGATACCTGTTCGTCTCTTCTTGCTTGATAAAAAAAATCCTGATTTATTTAGGATGATGATATGCCCAAGCAGAAAACAATGGTCCCCAACTTTCCTTGTAGTTTGAGGTGATCAAAGAAAGAGCAATAGATGTTTTTGTGGAGCTTCCAAGATAGCCTTTGGTGCTAAACCCGTTAGTGAGTGCCCTCTCGTCCCTTGCTATTTCTGTTCTTTCTAGAATGTAAAAAGGATAGCTGGAACTCCAGCAGCCATCTTATGACCATGAGGATAGAAGTCATTACTCAGAAGTAATGAGCCAGAAGGAGAGAAGCAGCCTAGGTCCCTGATGCCTTTGTGATCTACTGTATATGGCCCACCCTTGCTCCTTGTTTCAGACATGAGGTGGTTGAAGCCACTCAAACTGGGCTTCTGTTTCTACAGTTGGTACACTGAGATATGGGATGGAATTGAGCAACCTAACTGAAAGAAGGTTACGGATAAAGCTATGCCTCGGGAAGAGCTGGAACCAGAGATGCGAACACATAAGTCTGTCCGAACATCTTCTGTCTCTGCTGCTCTTCGAAAGCTTGGTTAGTTCTCTCTCATGGCGAAGCAATGCCCTCCATGTTTAAGAAACACAGCTGCCCAGCTCTTGGGTGTCACGTCCCACGGCCGTCATAAAGGGACAGGTTGTCCCTCTACAACCATGCGCCTCAGGTGGGCCCTTGAGGCTGCTCTGTCCCTCCACGTATTGCTAGTCCATTTACTCTCCCATGCCCTTCAGTCTCTAACACCCCTCTCTCTCCCTCACCTGCCTGAGGACCTGCTTCATACGTCACTGAGGAAGGAGAAAGCAAGCAGAAAGGGGTTCCCACAAGCTCCCTCTGCCTCATTGCCACACTCCCTTGCACGTGCATCGACTAAGGTATTTTTTGTTGGGGTGTAATTGCCTTATAATATTGTGTTAGTTTCTGTTATACAATTAAATAAATCAACTATATGTATACATATAACCCTCCCTCTTGGGTCTCCGTTCCACCCCCCTCATCACCCCCATCTGGGTCATCAGAGCACTGAGCTGAGCTCCTGCAGTTCCCCACTAGCTATCTGTTTCACACGTGGCAATGCCTGTATGTCAATCCTAACTTCCCAATTCATCCCACCTTCCCCTCCCCTCCATGTCCACATGCTGTTCTCTACGTCTTCATTCCTATTCCTGCTCCGCAAATAGGTTCATCTGTACCTTTTTTTTTTAAACACTTCACATATATGCATAAATATGCAATATTTGTTTTTCTCTTTCTGACTCACTGCACTCTGTATGACAGACTCTAGGTCCCTCCACATCTCTACAAATGACCCAATTTCATTGCTTTTTATGGCTGAGTGATATCCCTTTGTATATATGTACTGCATCTTCTCTATCCATTCATCTGTCAGTGGACATCTAGGTTGCTTCCACATCCTGGCTATTGTAAATAGTGCTGCAGTGCACACTGGGGTACATAATTCAAAAAGACACATACTGCAGTGTTCATTGCATCGACTGTGTTTTGGTGGACATGCTAGCCAGGCTCCTGCATGAAGCCCACTCTCATTTGCCCATGAGACCCCACTGTTTCTCTTGGTTTTTGGACATCACTCCACCACGACCCTCTCTTGCCTCCCCACTCTCTACAGTAGCATGGTTTCCAGGATTCAAACTTACTGCTACTTCTCTGATCAAAAACAAAGTCCTCTCTTGGTCCTGCTTCCTCGTATTTCACTTCCCTTTGCAGCAAAAGTCCTCAGAAGAGTTACCTAACTCCCTGTCTCCAGTACGCACTTCCTTGCTGCTGCTACTGCTGCTAAGTCACTTCAGTCGTGTCCGACTCTGTGCGACCCCATAGACGGCAGCCCACTAGGCTCCCCTGTCCCTGGGATTCTCCAGGCAAGAACACTGGAGTGGGTTGCCATTTCCTTCTCCAATGCATGAAAGTGAAAAGTGAAAGTGAAGTTGCTCAGTCATGCCCGACTCTTAGTGACCCCATGGACTGCAGCATACCAGGCTCCTCCGTCCATGGGATTTTCCAGGCAAGAGTACTGGAGTGGGGTGCCATTGCCTTCTCCGACGCACTTCCCTATTTTCTCCTAAACAAGGTTCTTGCTCCCTGTTCTCCCCCTGGGCTTTACACACACAACGAAACTGCTCTCAAGCCCATCATTTCTCACCTTGAGCAGCAGCTCCCCTCCCTGTGGCTCATGCTTCTCCATTACCCTGGCTTCCTTGCTGTCTCTGAAACATACCAGTCAGGCCTTTCTCAGGACACTGCCCTGGTTATTCATTCTGTATAGAATATTCTTCACCAGTTACAACCCTTCCCAGGATCTCTGCACACCTCCCTCCTTCACCCTGTTCAAGCTTGTGCACCAATGCCAGCTCATTTATGCCTTTTTTGACTATCCTAGTGAAACTGCAGTCAACACTCCTGATCACCTTTACTGTAGCACTGATTTCCTTTTGTATAAAAATCATTTATGGGACTTCCCTAGTGGTCCAATGGCTAAGACTCCAGGCTCCCAACGCAGGGGCCCAGGTTCAATCCCTGGTCAGGGAACTAGATCCCACATGCTACAACTAAGAGTTCACATACCGCAACCAAATAAATAACTATTATTTTATAAAACATAAAAAATCATTTATTATAGTTTGTGCTTTATAACCATCTCACCCCATAGATTATAAGCCCCATGAGGGCAGGTATTATCAGTTTTGTTCACTACTGCCAGTACTAAGTCCTTGGCACATAGTGATCAGTGAATTAATCACTTTTTTAGACATAATCCAAAAACATCTCAACAAGGGCGCTGAGTCCTGGCTTGAGCCTGGCACTACCTGGGACCCACTGGATTTAGCTACAAGAGTAGGGTCCCCTAAGAAGATGGAGAACTTGCATTAGTATAATGAGGGGACCATTTGCAGGAGTGGAAAGTCAACCATGCCACAGATGTCAGATGCAGGGTATTGTTTGAGGACAAGACTGTATCCAAACCATCCCAGTTTGGACCCTGAATCTGCTCCGTTTATCTTACCTCTGAAGCTGTGCAAAGTTGTTTCACATCCTTCTTAGCATCCTCCGAGGGTTGCCTGGAGTTTCAATGAATGAGTTACTGTTAAAACGCACTTGAACCCCTGCCAAACACAAAGTAACACCAAGTTCAAAAACTGAAAACTATTAGAAAAATAATGAGAACTTGATAAAATGAATACATATGTTTTTGAAGAAATCAATGCTCTTATTTTCCATTAAAGAAAACAATAGAAATAAAAATATATAAGGACAGGAGAAATTGCATTGTGCAACCTAAAAACTCAATAGATATGTACAGAAACAGGCTTATATTAACGAAAGTAAGTATTGTTTTCTAGTACCCATGATATCTGAATACAAAGTCTCAACAAATGAAATAAAGAGATTTTATTCAAGCCAAATTCTCTCTGATAATAATTCAATAATATTAGAAATTCATTTCTTAGAACTTAAAAATTGAGAAACACGATCTTAGACAACAAAATTCAATCTTTTTTAAAGCAATAAATAAAGCAACCGTTTATAACAGTCTATGAAATACAATAAAAGCTGTAGTCAGAGAAAAATTAATAAACTTCAATGCCTTTACTGTAAAGAATAACTAATAAAACAATAAGAGAACTTGTTATAAACCCCAAGATGCCAGAATAAGAACAAAATACAATAAAACATTCCAAACAGCAAATTAATAATTATAGAATCTGATGTAATAGAACAGAAGGCACAAACAGCAGAAAAGAAAACAAGCTCAAAAGCTCATTTTTGAAATACCATATTGGGTGAAAGGAATCAAAAGGTACAAATTTCCAGTTATAAAATAGATAAGTCTGGGGAATGTATTGTGAAGCATGGTGACTATAATTAATAATACTGTATTATACATCAGTGTCTCTTTTGCTGTCTCGTACACAGGGTTATTGTTACCATCTTTCTAAATTCCATATATATGCGTTAGTATACTGTATTGGTGTTTTTCTTTCTGGCTTACTTCACTCTGTATAATAGGCTCCAGTTTCATCCACCTCATTAGAACTGATTCAAATGTATTCTTTTTAATGGCTGAGTAATACTCCATTGTGTATATGTACCACAGCTTTCTTATCCATTCATCTGCTGATGGGCATCTAGGTTGCTTCCATGTCCTGGCTATTATAAACAGTGCTGCGATGAACATTGGGGTACACGTGTCTCTTTCCCTTCTGGTTTCCTCAGTGTGTATGCCCAGCAGTGGGATTGCTGGATCATAAAGCAGTTCTATTTCCAGTTTTTTAAGGAATCTCCACACTGTTCTCCATAGTGGCTGTACTAGTTTGCATTCCCACCAACAGTGTAAGAGAGTTCCCTTTTCTCCACACCCTTTCCACCATTTATTGCTTGTAGACTTTTGGATCGCAGCCATTCTGACTGGCGTGAAATGGTACCTCATAGTGGTTTTGATTTGCTCATAATCACTCATAATCTGAGAAAATGAGTGATGTTGAGCATCTTTTCATGTGTTTGTTAGCCATCTGTATGTCTTCTTTGGAGAAATGTCTATTTAGTTCTTTGGCCCATTTTTTGATTGGGTCATTTATTTTATATGGACTCTGTGGGAGAGGGAGAGGGTGGGGAGATTTGGGAGAATGGCATTGAAACATGTATAATATCATGTATGAAACGAGTTGCCAGTCCAGGTTCGATGCACGATACTGGATGCTTGGGGCTGGTGCACTGGGATGACCCAGAGGGAGGGTATGGGGAAGGAGGAGGGAGGAGGGTTCAGGATGGGGAACACAGGTATACCTGTGGTGGATTCATTTCAATATTTGGCAAAACTAATACAATATTGTAAAGTTTAAAAATAAAATAAAATTTTTTAAAAAAGTAAAAAAAATAATACTGTATTATATATTTGAAAGCTGTTAAAAAATTCAGATCTTAAAAATCTTCATTCAGAAGAAAAAACGATTATGACTATGTATGGTGATGGATCCCATGGACAGAGGAGCCTGGTAAGCTGCAGTCCATGGGGTCGCTAAGAGTCAGACTTGACTGAGTGACTTCACTTTCACTTTTCACTTTCATGCATTGGAGAAGGAAATGGCAACCCACTCCAGTGTTCTTGCCTGGAGAATCCCAGGGATGGGGGAGCCTGGTGGGCTGTCATCTATGGGGTCGCACAGAGTCAGACACACTGAAGTGACTTAGCAGCAGC
Organism: Bos grunniens; assembly: GCF_055505025.1. Taxonomy (NCBI): domain Eukaryota; kingdom Metazoa; phylum Chordata; class Mammalia; order Artiodactyla; family Bovidae; genus Bos; species Bos grunniens. The sequence continues at coordinate 27,254,320 of NC_141189.1, forward strand.
ATGGTGATGGATGGATGTGAGAGTTGGACTTTAAAGAAAGCTGAGCACCGAAGAATCTATGCTTTAGAACTGTAGTGTTAGAGAAGACTCTTGAGAGTCCCTTGGACTGCAAGGAGATCCAACCAGTCCATCCTAAAGGAAATCAGTTCTGAATATTCATTGAAAGGACAGATGCTAACGATGAAGCTCCAAAACTTTGGCCACCTGATGCAAAGAACTGCCTCATTGGAAAAGACCTTGATGCTGGGAAAGATTGAAGGCAGGAGAAGGGGATAACAGAGGATGAGATGGTTGGATGGCATCACCAAAACACTGGACGTGAGTTTGAGCAAACACTGGGAGTTAGTGATTGACAGGGAAGCCTGGTGTGCTGCAGTCCATGGGGTTGCAATGAGTCAGGCAGGACTGAGCGACTGAATTGAACTGGCTGATGGTGATGGATGATAACTAGCCTCATAGTGATCATTTTGCAATATACAAATATCAAATCTTATGTTGTACACCTGAAACTAATATAATGCTATACATCAATTATATATCAATTTAAAAATTTAAATTGGAAAAATGAAAATATCAGATTAAACCCCCACATAAGTCTGACTCAGGAAGAAAGTGTGGTCATATGAAATGGCTACGTTTTTGAAAACAAAAAAAAATGACTCTGGAAAAGGTACAACATTTGAAGGAATCAATTACTTAAAAGAGATGAAAGGTTTAGCATTTTAAAAGAGCTGCAGAACAGAGAGGTTCTTAGCTGAGTTCTATATAATGTCATATGAAAAGCAAACTGCTCCAATTTCCTTTTGTTGAAGTATAACTGACTTATAATATTATATTAGTTTCAGGTGTACGAGATAGTGACTTGACGTTTTATGCATTACAGAGTGATCATCATGGTAAGTCCAGTTAATATCAGTCACCATACATATTGACTACATTTTTGTGCTGTACATTCTATCCTGTGACTTATTTATTTACATGTTTGTTTTCAGTTTATTTTATTTTTTTAACTGAAGTATAGTTGATTTACAATGTTGTGTTAATTTCAGGTATACAGTAAAATGATTCAGTTATGCATACATATATATTTATTTTTTCAGATTCCTTTTTCCCAAATATTGAGTATCGCTCCCTGTGCTATTTAGCAGGTCTTTGTTGGTTATGCATCTTTAAATTTTATATGTAGTAGTGTGTGTATGTTAATACCAAACTTCTAATTTATCTCTCCCCATTCCCTTTTTCCCTTTGGTAATGTCAAATTTGTTTTCTATGTCTGTGAGTCTATTTCTGGTTTGTATATAAGTTCATTTGTATCATTTTTTTAAGATTCCACATATAAATAATATCCTATGATATTCATCTTTCTGTATCTGACTTACTTAGTATGATAATCTCTAGAGTGAGTAGTATTCCATTGTACCAATATATTCATTCATCTGTCAATAGACATTTAAGTTGCTTCCATGTCTTGGCTATTGTAAATCGTGCTGCAGTAAACACTGGCGTGCACATATCTTTTCAAATTATGATTTTCTCCAGATGCATGCTCAGGAGTTGGGATTGCAGGGACATAGGGTACCTCTATTTTTAGTTTTTAAAGGAACCCCCAGACTGCTCTCCATAATGGCTATACCAATTTACATTCCCACCAACAGTGTAGGCATGTTCCTTTTTCTTCAAACCCTTTCCAGCATTTATTATTTGTAAACTTTTGGTTAAGGCCATTCTGACTGGCGTGAAGTGATATCTTGTTGCAGTTTTGATTTGCCTTTCTCTAATAATTACAGATGTGGATCTTTGTCTTTTGACCATCTGTATGTCTTATTTGGAGAAATATCTATTTAGCTCTTCTACCCATTAAAAAAATTTTTTTTTTAATATTGAGCTGTATGATCTGTTTATATGTTTTGGAGATTAATCCCCTGTCGGTTACATCATTTGCAAGTATTTTCTCCCATTTTGTAGGCTGTCTTTTCATTTTGTTTATGGTTTCCTTGGCTGTGTAGAAGTTTTTAAGTTTAATTAGGTTCCATTTATTTATTTTTGCTTATATTTTATATTTCCATTACTCTAGGAGACAGATCAAAAAGATATTGCTGTGATTTATGTCAGACTGTTCTGCTTATGTTTTCCTCTAGGAGTTTCATAGTATCTGGTCTTCCAGTTAGGCCTTTAATCTATTTTGAATTTACTTTCATGTATGGTGTTAGAGAATGTTCTAATTTCATTATTTTACATGTAGCTTATTTATTTTTTAACTGGAAGTTTGTGACTCTTTATCTTCCTCCTCTGTTTTGCTCATCCCCCCTGCCCCTCGCACCAGCAGCCAACAATTTGTTCTCCGTATCTGTGAATCTGTTTGTTCTTTGTTCTGCTTGTTCATTTGCTTTGTTTTCAAAATTCCACATGTAAGTGAAGTCATACAATGTTCGCCTTTTTCTGTTTGATTTATTTAACTTGGCAGTTTACCCTCTAGACCTATTCGGGATGTTGCAATTGGCAAGAATTTATTCTTTTCTATGTTAGAATGTTATTCCATTGTGTGTGTGTATGTGTGTCTGTGTGTCTACACACACATACACGTGCAATTTTCCTTCTTTGTCTATCAGTGGACACTTCTGTTGCTTCCATGTCTTAGATATTCTAAATAAGGCTGTGATAAACATTGGTGTGCACATTTCTTTCTGAATCAGTGTTTTTGTTTTCTTCAGGTAAATACCCAGACAGGTATTAGCTCTTCTTTTGCTGCTGCTGCTACTGCTGCTAAGTCACTTCAGTCGTGTCCAACTCTATGTGATCCCATAGACAGCCGCCCACCAGGCTCCCCGTCCCTGGGATTCTCCAGGCAGGAACACTGGAGTGGGTTGCCATTTCCTTCTCCAATGCATGAAAGTGAAAAGTGAAAGTGAAGTCGCTCAGTCGTGTCCGACTCTTCGTGACCCCATGGACTGCACCCTACCAGGCTCCTCTACCCATGGATTTTCCAGGCAAGAGTACTGGAGTGGGGTGCCATTGCCTTCTCTAGCTCTTCTTTTACTGTTTGGTAAAGTTTACTTGTGAAGACATCCGGTCCTGGCTTTTGTTTTTTGGGAGATTTTTTTAAAAATTACTGATTTGATTCCGTTCTGAGTAATTGATCTGTTTATATTTTCTATTTCTTCCTGATTCAGTCTAGGGAGATTATATGTTTCTAGGAATTCATCCATTTATTTTAGGTTGTCCATTTTACTGGTATATAATTGTTCACAATAATCTCTTGTGATCCTTTGAATTTCTGTGGCATTGGTTATAACTTTTTCTCTTTTATTTCTGATTTTATTTAATTGGGTCTTCTATTTTTTACTTGATGAATCTGGCTAAACATTTATCCATTAAAAAAAAAATCTTCAAAGAACCACTTCTTAGTTTCATTGTTTTTTTTTTTTTTCTATTGTATTCTTTTAGCCTCTGTTTCTTTGATTTCTGCTCTTATCTTTATTATACATTTCCTTCAGTTAACTTTGGGTTTCATCTGTTCTTTTTTTCTAGTTCCTTTAGGTGTAAGGTTATACTGTTTATTTGATATTTTTCCTGTTTCCTGAGCTGTTTTATAGATTTTGGAGTGTTCTGTTTCTATTAACATTTGCCTCCATATATTTTCTGATTTCTTGTTTGATTTCTTCAGTGACCCATTTGTTGTTTAGCAGTATATAGTTTAGCCTCCACATGTTTGCATATTTTTCTGGAGGTTTTTTTCTTGTAGTTGATTTCATCTCATAACTGTTGTGCTTGAATAAGATGCTTGATATGATATCAGTATTTTTAAATTTATTGAAACTTGTTTTGTGGCTTAGCATATGTTCTTTTCTGGAGAATGTTCCATGTGTACTTGAAAAGAGTGTGTATTCTGCTGTTTTGGGTTGGAATGTTTTGTATGTAGCTACTAAATTCATCAGGTATAATATGTCATTTGAGGCCAGTGTTTTTTCATTGATTTCTTATCTGGATGATCTGTGCATTAGTGTAAATGGGGTATTAAAGTGTCCTAGTATTATTGTATTACTGTCAGTTTTTCCTGTTATGTTTTTTGATATTAATATTTTTGATATTTATTTAGATGTACTTGTGTTGGAGGCATATATATTTGTAACTGTTACATCTTTTTGATGGATTTTCTGTATCATTATGTAATGCCTTTAATTGTCTCTGTTACAGTCTTTGTTTTAAAGTTTATTTTGCATAATGTAAGTATTATTTGCTACCCCAGCTTTCTTGTTTCTCCCATTTACATGGAATATCTTTTTCTATCTCCTCACTTTCAGTTTGTGCCTTTATATCTGAAGTGAGTCTCTTGTAGACATCATAAATATCTATATATCTATATGATATATATGCACATCTCTTTATAAACCCACTCAGCCAATCTTTGTCTTTTGATCGAAGCATTTAGTTCATTTATATTTAAGGAGATTATTGGTACTGGACACATCTCCTAATTGAATGAGTGCATTATTCTACTTAATAAATGTTATGTAATTTTAAAAAAAATGTAATTATTGGTCAGTATGACTGAAGCAACTTAGCAGCAGCAGCAGCATGAACTTATTGCCATTTTGTTCACTGTTTTCAGGATGCTTTGTAGCATAATTTTGTTCCTTTCTTCTTTCGTCTCTTCCCTCATGGTTCAGTGATTGCCTCTATATGTTATGTTTTGGATTTATTTTTCAGATTTTTGGCTTGTGGTTACCATGAGGTTTATATGTAACTGTATGCTGTTTGAAGTTGATGATCTCTTAAGTTTCAGCGTCTTCTAACAACTCTGACTTGTTGTTCCCCCACTCAGTGCTTAATGTTTTTGACATTCTACTTTACATCTTTTTGTTTCGTGTATCCCTTAACTACTTATTGTAAATATAAATGACTTTACTACTCTTCTCTTTTAACCTTCCTACTAGCTTTATAAGTAGTTGGTCCACTAGCTTTACTCTAGGCTTGCCATCGTGACTGAGATTTGTCCTTTTGTAATTTTCATATTTCTAGTCATGGTCCCTTCTTTTCCTTTTAGAGAAGTCCCTTTAACAATTCTTTAAAGCCAGGTTGGTGGTGCTGAACTGAAAGCTTTTGCTTGTCTGTAACACTCTTTATCTCTCCTTCAAATCTGAATGATAGCCTTGCTGGGTAGAGTATTCTTGGTTTTAGGTTTTTTTCCTTTTCATCACTTTGAATATCTTGTACCTCTCCCTTTCACCCTGCAAGATTTCTATTAAAAAGTCAACTCATAGTCTTATGGGAATTCCCTTGTATCTAACTCGTTGTTTTTCTCTTGCTGCCTTTGAGATTCTCCTTTCATTTTTTAATTTTTCCTAAGTATAATGTATCTTGGCATAGACCTCTTTGGATTCATCTTGTATGGAATTTTCTGTGCTTCCTGCACCTGAATGCTTGTTTTTTTCCCCCAGGTTAGGGAGATTTTTCAGCTTTTATTTCTTCAAATAAATCTCCCCCCTCTCTATTTTTCTTCTCCTTTTGGTCCCCTATAATTCAAATGTCAATATGCTTGATGTTATCACAGAAGTCTCTCAATCTGTCCTCATTTTTTATAAAATTTTTTCTTTTTTTCTATTCAGCTTGGGTTTCAGATTTCCACTACTCTGTCTTCCAATTCACTGATCTGTTCTTCTGTATCATCTACTTTATTGTTGATTTTGTCTAGTGTTGTCTTTTTTAAAAAATCATTTTAGTTATTGTATTCCTTAGCTCTGTTTGTGTCTTCTCTATATTTTCTAACTCTTTTAAACTTCGTATTATGTTCATCAGTTCTTTTCCTAAGTTCATTGAGCATCTTTTTAATCATCACCTTGAACTCTTTGTCAGTCTGTTTATTTATACTTCCCTTAGTTCTTCTTCTGGGGTTCTGTCTTTTTTTCTTTGTTTGAAACATATTCTTCTGTCTCCTAGTTTTGCCTAATTTATTGTATTTATGTCTACATAGTAGGTAGGGCTTCCCAGATAGCTCAGTGGTAAAGAACCCCCTGCCAATGCAGGAAACATAAGAGATGCCGGTTTGATTCCTGGGTTGGGAAGATCCCCTGGAGGAGGGCATAGCAACCCACTCCAGTATTCTTGCCTGGAGAATGCCATGGACAGAAGAGCCTGGCAGGTGATAGTCCATAGGGTTGCAAAGAGTCAGATACAATTTAAGAGATTTAACATGCCACAGGTAGGTTAGTTAAATTTCCAGGTTTTGGAGAAGTGGCCTTATGTAAGATTAATCCTGAGTCCCAACAGCATACACCCCTCTGGACACAAAAGCTATATATTCTAGGGTTGCCCGTTATACAGGCGAAATGTTCCCTTTCGTTGTGTGAGTGCTGACTGCTGCTGGCACACTGGTGGGTGGGGCTGGCCCCTGGCCCAGTTGGTAGTCAGATCCTGCCTCATACAGAGGATGCTGACCTGCTGTTGTGTTGCACTGGGCCCTAGGGTAGCTGCCTTTGGGGTCAACAGCAGCTGGTGCTGGTGCCAGAATTCTCGTGAACAGGGCTGTGTCCAATGGCAGATGGCTACAGGGCTGGGAGGGTCTGGGGCTGGTGTTGACCCACTGGTTTGCAAGGCCAGATTCCCAGAGCAGCTAGCTGGGGGGACTAGGAGGGCCTGGGGCTGGTGCCCAGTTGCTGGTGCTCCAATGTTATTCAAATAATTGCAAATCACAGACAGTGATTTTGAGACTTGACCAAATGACAGAATCACCTGGAGTATTTTTTTAAAACTCAGTTCAGTTGGGTTCAGTTCAGTCACTCAGTCAGGTCCAACTCTTTGTGACCCCATGGACTGCAGCACGCCAGGCTTCCCTGTCCATCACCAACTCCCAAAGATTGCTCAAACTCATGTCCATCGAGTCAATGATGCCATACAATCATCTCATCTTCTGTCGTCCCCTTCTCCTCCTGCCTTCAATCTTTCCCAGCATCAGGGTCTTTTCTAATAAGTCAGTTCTTTGTATCAGGTGGCCAAAGTATCAGAGCTTCATCTTCAGTATCAGTACTTCCAATGAATATTCAGGACTGATTTCCTTTAGGATGGGCTGGTTTGATCTCCTTGTAGTCCAAAGGACTCTCAAGAGTCTTCTCCAACACCACAGTTCAAAAGCATCAGTTCTTAGGCACTCAGCTTTCTTTATGGTCCAACTCTTACATCTGTACATGAGTCCTGAAAAAAAATCATAGCTCTGACTATACAGACCTTTGTCAGCAAAGCAATGTCTCTGACTTTTAATATGCTATCTAGGTTGGTCATAGTTTTCCTTTAAAGGAGCAAGTGTCTTTTAATTTCATGGCTGCAGTTATTATCTGCAGTGATTCTGGAGCCCAGGAAAATAAAGTCTCTCACTGTTTCCATTGTTTCTCCATCTATTTGCCAGAAAGTGATGGGACTGGATGCCATGACCTTAGTTTTTTGCATGTTGAGTTTTAAGCCAGCTTTTACACTCTCCTCTTTTACTTTCATCAAGACTCTTTAGTTCCTCTTCACTTTCTGCCATAAGGGTGGTGTCATCTGCATTTCTGAGGTTATTGACATTTCTTTCCTGCAATATTGATTCCAGCTTGTGCTTCATCCAGTCCAGCATTTTGTATGATGTATGCTGCATATAAGTTAAATAAGCAAGGTGACAATATACAGCCTTGACAAACTCCTTTCCCAATTTGGAACCAGTCCAATGTTCCAGATCTGGTTTTAACTGTTGCTTACTACTGATGTTCAAATCCCATCCCCAGAGTTTCCTAGTCAATACCTCTGGGCTGTACCAGGCATGAGCATATAACAGTAGCTCTCCAGATGATTCTAATGTTCAGCCAGGGTTGATAACCTTGTCCACAGAAAGTAATTAGAAGTGTTTCAATTCCTTCAAAACCCAGTTCTAATGGGTAGCACCAAAAAATAAAACTATAAATAAGTTTACTTTTTTTTACGAATAAAGACAAGTATTTTCACTAAACTACTGGCACCAAGGGAATACTGGCCAAGGAGGATTTATTCCAGGAATTCAAGGTTGGTTTGGATCAGGGAAGGTATCAGCATAATCTTTTCATTACATCAATATTAGAGGTGAAGCTGAAAAGCCATTTGAAAAGGTGGCCATTCCTAATAAATCAACAAATAAACCACTAATAGAAGGAAATTGCCTAAATATAAGTTAATGAATAAAAAACCATATTCCAAATGGTGAATTACTTAAATAGTTACAAAATTCTTGCAAATGATTTAAAATAAGAAAATAAAATAATCAGTGTAAGCATTGGAAAGAAAATTTTAAACTCTTTATTTTTACTGATGGTTTGCTTGTGTATTAAGGAAACTAGTAACAATTTGTTGTTGTTCAGTCACTGAGTCATGTCTGACTCTTTGCCACCCCTGGACTGCAGCACACCAGGCTCCCCTGTCCTTCACTAACTCCTGGTGTTTGCTCAGATTCATGTACATTGAGTCAGTGATGCCCTCTAACAATCTCATCCTCTGCCACCTCCTTTCTCCTTTTGCCTAAAATTAAATCTCTGTAAAAATTAAGACAATAATCATACTAGCATCAGTATTTGCAAGGTGACTAGAAACAATAGAATTATTTAAACATTAATAGCTTTTTTCTGTACTAACAATAATGACTTTGAAATGGATATGGGGAGAATGTAGATGGGAAATAATCCCAATCACAGTAGCACCAACTATAAAATAACCTGGTGTATAGTTAAGAAGAGAAGCTCAGGAATTATATGAAGAAAACTATTTTAGAAAATTATTTTCATAATCTCATTGAATGTCATAAAATAAGATCCACGCAAATGGAAATAAATGCCATATTTTTTGAATGGGGAAGTGCGATGTAAAATTTAATGAAATTAACTTAAAATTCCAGAATCAATTATAATATTAACAATTTGGTTTTAGTAGTGAGGAGAGGGAATATAGGAAACTGGATTAAATAAATGGAAAAGGAGATGCCCTAAAATAGCCAATAAATAGATGGCAAGGATAGAGTTGCTTCAACTTACGTCAGAATATAAGTCAAATGTAGCAAATAAATATGTTATTGCTGCTTTCGAAATAGAAAAATGTAGGTAGATCATTTAGATCTCCTACAGAAAACACTTTATATGACAAAGATGATTTTTTTTTAATTTTATTTTATTTTATTTAACTTTACAATATTGTATTGGTTTTGCCATATATCAAAATGAATCTGCCACAGGTATACATGTGTTCCCCATCCTGAACCCTCCTCCTTCCTCCCTCCCCATACCATCCCTCTGGGTCATCCCAGTGCACCAGCCCCAAGCATCCAGTATCATGCATTGAACCTGGACTGGCGACTCGTTTCATATATGATATTATACATATTTCAATGCCATTCTCCCATATGACCTTTGTAAAGTAAGTTCCTGGCCCAACAGATTTTCCTCTGGGAAAAAGTAATGTTGAGCACTGATATATACAAGAAAATTCCAGATGTATTAAGGTCTTGAATATAAGTAAATCAAACTAAAACAACAGAAATTCGGAAGACACAAAGAAAGAAAGAAAGAAAGAAAAGGAGAAAGCAACTCTTTAAGAATAAGATGTGGAGGTCAGGCAGAGCTTGATCTGAGAGAGAAAAATACAGTTTTGAACAAATTGAATCTTATAAACTGGGAAAGAATGAGAAAGATGTTTAGTGTGGTGAAATATTGATGGCACACTGGACAACTGCTGGATAACGTAAAGGGAAGAAGTGCAGATGCATGCCGCCACATGGACGGGAAGGAAGCCAGACATTGAAGTCCACGTGCTGTGTGACTTCAACTTTATGAAACGTCCAGAAGAGGCAAATCCATTGAGACAGGAAACAGCTTAGTGGTTGGCAGAGGCTGGGGAAAGGGGGACATGGAAAGCAACTTACAATGTGTTCATGATTTCTTTGGGGGATGATCGATGTGTTCTAAAATTAGATTATGGTAGTGACTGCATAACTGTAAATATGCCAAAACAGGTGAATTTTACAGTATGTAAATTAAGCCACAATAAAGCTCATTTCCACGTTGGTTTACAACATGTGTAGAACATAGGGAACCTATTTTATCAAGGATACAAAGTGCAGGCTTCCTTATTTTAGAATTGGCATGTTGTTGTTTCCTTGCTAAACTGTGTCTGACTGTTTTCGACCCCATGGGCTGTAGCTGGACAGGCTCCTTTGTCCATGGGATTTCCCAGGCAAGAATATCAGAGTGGGTTGCTGTTTCTTTCTCCAGGGGAACTTCTCAACCCATGGATCGAATTCGCATCTCCTGTTTGGCAGGAGGATTCTTTACAACTGAACCACCTAGGAAGCCCAGAATTGGCATATACCATTGCAAATAGGTCAGTTGTCAGAAATCTAGACGGTAGCTCAGTGAATCACCATCACCTACAACTTCATGTGTGCGTTACCTCAGCAGAGGTATGGCTTGGTAACTAAATGTGCTAGTCTCAGAGGCAACCACACGGGGTTCAAATGCCAATCTCGATACTTACTTCCTGTGTGGCATATGGCCTCACTTTCCTTATCCATAAAATGAGAATTAAATGAATTAAATGTATATAAATAATTTAGGTAATGTCTGGTGCACAGTAAGTATTCAATAAACATGATGGTGATGATGATAATGGGGTGGTGGTGATTTAGAATTAGATCAAGGAAAGAATTAGAGAAATATATTTGTTTATTTTTCTTCATTCTAATTTTTACTCATTTATTTGTATACATAGATATTTTATTTTGGCATTCATACAATTATCCCTGGTGAGTTATCATCTCACAAATTAATTTTATCAAGTTCCACAACAGCTAGAGAGAAAATCACTGGCTTCTCCCAAAGCCGTTTATTAAATTGGAGAGAAAATAAGTAGTATTCTAAACTTTCTAAACAACATGCCAAAGACAGAGGGAAGGAGGACTGAAGGCCATTTGTAGAGTTTGACTAGCATGCCTCTGAGTTCCTTTAAGGGTGGTGGAAGCAACCTCTGAGCAGCTTTGAGAGGGACCTAGCATACACCGAGGTTCCAGAGCGATGGGAAAGGAAGACATCACTATAATCGAACACAGTGACAGTGATTCTGACTTTTCTGGGTCAGAAAAGAAACTGTTAATTTTGTAAGACAAAGAAGGAGACATGTTTCTTTGTAGGGTGCTACGTACAAATTTTTATTGAAAAATCATGCTATGGAAGGGACTCATGGGTACTTTTTGGTGTACTGGAAAAATACTACACTTTGACCTGGATAGTGGTGCCTGGGTACATATGTAAAGAGTAGTTGAGCTCTACACTTAAAATGTGCATACTTTATCATTTTATGTATTCTATACCTCTGAGAGAGAGAGAGAGAGAAGGACAAAGAGCGAGTTGGAATCTAAGTGTTCCAAGGAAACACTCATACATTCATATATACAGAAAAAACCTTATATGCAAATAAGTCATCAGAGCGTTTTGACAATAGGAATAACATCAGCAACAACCTAATGTTGGACAATATCATCTAAAGGTTAAGTAAATTAGGGCATATTCACTTATTGGAACGTTTATACAACAACTAAAATATGTGTGGAGAGTTTGCAAAAACATGGAGAAATGTTAAGTTAAATTGGAAAAAAAAAAGTAGAATGTAAAGTCTTTACATGTAATACTGCTGCTGCTAAGTCGCTTCAGTCGTGTAATACACAAACATGCTAAAATATGCATAGAAAAATGACGATGGGGAAATACTCCATATTTTAATACTATCTATTTTTTAAAATTAATGATGCAAGTCAGATTTCACAGTTAATTTTTAAATTATGTATTTATTTTATTTTTGGCTGGGCTAGGTTTTCGTTGCTGTGTGCTTCTCTAGTTTCCGTGAGGGGGGCCACTCCCTAGTCGTGGAACACAGATGTTTCGCTGTGATGGCTTCTTTTGTTACAGAGCATTGGCTCTAGAGCAGGGACTCAGCAGTTGTGGCACATGGGCTTAGTTGTCTCACTGGCATTTGGAATCCTCCCAGACCAGGGATCGAACCCACGTTCCCTGCATTAGCTGGTGGATTCCTATCTACTGCTCTGCCAGGGAAGTCCAATACTGACTATCTTTGAGTAGTGGATCTGTGGATAATTTTGTTTTCTTCTTTCAATTTTTTTTTGCATTTATAATGAATATGTTTAAATTTCATAATGGTATAAATATAATTAATACCTTTAAATTTATAATAGGAAAAAAAGCAAACATTGGACCAAGAATCAACCTTGCTGTGACTAATAGCATGGGATGTTTGGAATTACAGACTTGATGTCAGATGCTGGTCTTTTTGTTTTAAAAGGGCAGTCGTTCCTATGGCTAAAACCAGTTTCCTAAGGAGATCACCATCAGCTTCAGCATTTCAGCTCAGTAGTATCCTCCTGACACGCAGTTTTGAGATGTGCCTCCTGGTCAGAAAATAGTTGGCTATGTTCTACCAATTAAGGATTTCTCCTTTGTTGCCAGAATAAGCGCTGCTTCAGAAACTTACACATCTCAGAAGTTTTTGTGCAGTCAGCGCTAGATAAAAATGCTGTAACTCAAAGGAGCTTTAATCTCCCAAGATGAGATAATACTAATATATGTGTTTTCATAGGAGGCTCCTTTGAACCTATAGTTATGAGCATTCCAAGTTTCCTCCAAAACCTTCAACCGCAAGGAAAGATTCACATTATGGGAGGAGGACGTTGGAGGAATTTGGACTCGATCATTGAATGAGATTGCTAATGAAGACATAGGTGATGGCAGTATTAACTAATCTCACTGTATTTATCCATTAGTCATCTATTTATTAAGTGTTTATTGAGTACCAGACCTTGTGGTAAATGTCACTATTTTTAAGCTTATGCTAGAGGTTGGCAAATAACTTTCATCTTGCATGCCAAATTTGATCAGTTGGTAGTGGTGGCCTTGAGTGCTCCGCTGGAAAAGATTCTGGAACTGTATCCAAACTCAAATAAAAAGAGCAATGATTGATTAGTAATGTCTGCTGTTATCATGGACAGGGGAATTGTGGCGGGGGGAGGTACCACACATTTGCTGGACCTGCTGGATTATTTCTGCCAATTTAATGATCATCACCTCTGCTTTGACACATGCCCTATTTCCTACAGGTTGAAGAGCCCAACTTCTCTCCAAGTTAACATCACTGGAGAAGCATTACCAGAGAGGACAAGAGGGTAGATGTTGGCTATCTGCTCCATGCTAGACCTTATACACAAGTCTCTTTACACACAATGAGTCATAACATCTCAGGGTATCCCTTTAAGTTGAGTATTTTTATTGCCTTTTGACAGATGACAACTGAGGCTAAGAGAAAGGAAACAACTTTTCAAAGTAACACAGTCACAGCAGGATTGCTCGTTGATCCAATGAACAATCTGGGCTTAACATGGAACCAAATAAAACATGACCCAACAAACAATGTGGGCTCAACATGGAACGAAATAAAATATGATGGTGTCCTTTGCTTTTCAGAAGGTCATAAAGCTAATCCTATTAATTTTTGGTAATTACTCTTAGGAAAATGGATCCCTTTGGAGGAATAGGTAATCCAGTTTAGTCATCAAGACAAAATAAAGCCCTGTCTGTCCCATTTTCTGCCCACCCCCAGAGTGGCTGGTGTCGTTTAGTGAGGGTGGCACTCAGGTCATCCAAGCAACCAGCTCAAAGCTTTACAATCTTGGCTACAAATGTACCCTCTATGGCTGAGCCTCAGAAAAACCCACCCCTACCCTCTTTTTCGGTCTGGTTCCAATGTCTGTTATTATTTGGTAGACCAGTCATTGCCTCATAAAATCACATATAATTACATCTTATTAAACATTTACTATGTGCCAGTCCCTCTTCTAAGAGCTCCAGCTGTATCACTGCATCCTCACAGCATCCCTGTGACCGAGATGGTATAGTTATCCTGTTTAGACACAGAGGTGATATGAGATTTTAGGGCAGAGAAACTCAAAGTCACATGAGTAGTAAAGCAGGGCTGAGGCTCCAACCTAGGCAATCTGACTCCAAAGTCTAGGGATCAACTCCAGTCTAAATGATTTAACTGACTTTTACTTCTTTCCAATTTCCAACACATCTTCTTTAGTGGGTTACCCTAAAACCAGCCTCTGAGACTAAGATTTAAATGGAAGTAATTTGGTATGAAATGCCAGAACAGGAGTGGGAAATTGAGGCAGGGGAAGGAAGGAAGCCTGTAAAACGTATCTCCTGGAGCAAGTCATTACTGCGGGAGACTGGAATTTCAGGTCCACTTGGAGAACTCTGGGAAGTACCATGCAAAATGTGCCTCTAGGGTAGAGAGCTTTTTACGTTTATATTGGTAAGGTATTTATACACCAATTCTTAGCAGTTATTGGTTGAAGGCTGCTCTCAAAGGACATGAATTCCTTGGCACTTCAGTCTGCCACACAGGTGGGCAGAGTGAGTATTGGTGGCCAGAAAAAGCCTTGAGGCCAAGAGATCTTAGCTGGAGGTGGAAGCCAGAGAGACTGTATGGAAACCAAGAGGCCTAGAGAATGGGAGCAAACATCAGCAACTCCCTGAGTCCCCTTCCTTCCTCATTTTATTTACAAGCAACTTTACTGAAGTATAAGTTATAGACTAATATTTATCCATTTTAATTGTATAATCATTTTTAGCAAACTTAATGAGTTGCATGACCATCACCATAATCTATCTTTAGAGCATTTTCATCACCCCAAGAAGAACCCACATGCGCATTTACAGTTAATCTCTGTTCCCATTCTCAGCTCCTGTCAAGCACTAATCTACTTTCTGTCTCCATGGATTTACCTTTTGTGACTATTTTACCTAAGTGGGATCATACAATACATGACTTTCTGTGTAAACGAGAAAGTCTCTCTCCAAATGGTTCAGGGTATAGATAGGAAGTAAAAAAAAAAAAAAAAAAACAATGGGCAAGAGCTTAGCAAGTAACTTTTTGGTGTGGGAGAGGGAGATATTCCAGATGAAGTGACCAATGATTGCAATACACTACAATGATTACAATAGGTGATTAAGAGACACCCTATGCTTGGCCTAGAGTTCCATCTTCCCCAGGATACATTTGCTCCTATGAGCTTTTGAGTCTATGTATTTTCAAGGTATCTTTTCAACACAAAAGACTAGCAGCCAGACAGCTGTTGGCTGAGACCTTGATGCCCATTAGCCCACTAACCTCAGCATTGAAATAAATGGGACTGACTCAGGGAATCCTATGTTGTTAAATAGATCAAATGACTTCTGCTGGTCTTGGGAGCCAAAGAATTCAGTCTTTAGAAGTGATGTATGGAGAGATCTTGTTTCCCTACTGGCCTGCCAATTCCCTCATAGTTTCCTCCCTGTCTTTATAGAAATTAATTACCTAGAAACAAAACTAAACTAAACTTGATGAAGGGAAAAATGAGCAGAACGACTGGCTAACTGATCAACCGCAGTATGCATTCTGCAGACCTCCTGGCATCCCCTGTGTCTGTTGGGTAAACTGGTGGCAATTCCCGATGCAGAGGGGCAGAATTAGCCTACAACTAAATGGCAACCCACTCCGGTATTCTTACCTGGAGAATCCCATTGGAGGAGCCTAGTGGGCTACAGTCCATGGGGTCGCAAAGAGTCGGACACGACTGAGCAACTTAACTAACTAGCTAACTAACTGTCTGATAAGCTCAATGGGTTAGGATGTGGGACGTGGTCCACACCATCTCACCCAAAGCAGACTCTGACTTCGCTGCTGAAGGTCATTTTCTCTGAGCTGCTCCTACTTGTTAATTCTTGACTAACCCACAAAGTAGAAGTTTGGCTGTTGTCCCCTGTCACATGCAATTTGTAAACATCACTTGTTCACCTTTGTATTATGAACCGATTGAGAAATAGGCACAGGAACAAATAGCTGTTAAAGTATCCACTTTGTTGTTGGTAACACAGGGCTAGAAGTTATGTCTTGGGCCTGTGACCCCAGTGTGACTCCCCGGTATCTGTCCCTGCACCTGGATCCTGGGATCCACTAGAGGGGAATGCCAGGTGAGTAGAACAAGTGTCACCAGCAGCTTCAGGGGAACTGTTCTGGGGCCCAGAGTGGAAACAGAGAGAGACGGACATCCTCTCCTGTCTCCACAAGTGTGAAAGTGAAAGGGTTAGTTGCTCAGTCATGTTTGACTCTTTGTGACCCCATGGACTGTAGCCCACCAGGCTCCTCTGTCCCTGGAATTCTCCAGGCAAGAATACTGGAGTGGGTAACCATTCCCTTCTCCAGGGGATCTTCCCAACTCAGAGATTGAAACGGGGTCTCCCACATTGCAGGCAGAGTCTTTAGCATCTAAGCCACCTGGGAAATCTTGTCTCTACAAGGCCAACCCCAAGCCCTGACCCAGGCATGCTGACTTCATGTGGGACACCCTCACTCTTTTTGCCTCCTGTGTTAATGCTTCTCCAGAGATGTTAACTTGGATAGAAATTTGGTTCCTTCAAGCAGCAGGATACAGAGCATGTGCCAAGGCTTAAGTGACCATCATTGAGCTGGCAGAAATAGTCCAGAGACATGGCGAATGTATGGCACAATTGCCTCAGTTATGTGGATGGGCCTCATCCAATCAGTTGAAGGCCTGGATAGAACAGAAAGATGGGGCTCCCCTGAGCAAAAGGGAATTCTCCAGCAGACTGCCTTCACATTGGTACTGTCCCATTGACTCATGGGTCTCTAGCCAGCCAACCCCAGTCTAGGTTTGGGCTTACCAGTTTCCATAACTCCATAATTTTGTAAGCCAATTCCTTACAATAACCTCTTTCCATATATATACACACATCCCGTTGATTCTGTTTCTCTGGCAAACACTGACTGATATGGCAGGCAGACCTTAGCTACCTAGTTGAGAATGTGAACTTGGGTGGAAGTGGGGAAAGATTTGGAAGTACCCAGAATAGGAAGCTGGGTGAAGGCAGAGAAGGTAGAAGATCCCATGTATCCTGTCCCTGGCTTTGCTGAGGTCTGGCTCAGGTCACTATGGCCATGGAAGAGAACTCCTGGACTGATGCAGGCCCAGGACAACGTTAGATGTCTGGGTTCTGACGAACCACCCAGGGTGACATCCTGACCCTGGCTGGTGGGATGGCTTCAGTAAATTCAGAAAAGCTCTGTTGACGCGGACCCACTCTTAGTCCTGTCCAGGACGGAGAAATGGGAGAAGAGGTGGGATTCAGAGGCTGAAGGCTGAAAAGGAAAGGATTCCCAAGTGAAGGGACCCACTCCTCTGGTGTGAAATGGTCAATCAGCTTTGTAGCATCGACTTAAGACCCCAGAATCTTAGCCTGAGACCCTACAGAATTGCCCCACCATCCCTAGCTGTGGCATCCCTTTAGGAATTTTTTTTCTTCTCAGCCTTTGATTTATGGATTCTTTCTGTTTCTGTCATTCCCGTGGCTACAATACAGACAAAAGTCTCCTAAACTTAGTCATTGCAGAAATCCTCCATGGACTGTCATTTCTGTGAACCATTCTGACTCTGATTTCCTCACTAGTGTTGTTTCTTTAGATGGACTCATTCTTTTTTTAAAAGGTACATTTATTTGAAAAGGAAATGTCATATCAGTTCTTTAAAAGGAAAGGCTGTTTTTCCTGGCCTTGATGAGGAAGTCACTGGAAAAACAAATCTATGGAAAATTAGCCAGGCTTCATATTCTAGTTAGTTCGCTTGATAGCTGTCTTTGTTAAAAGAACAGACCTGTAAGGTTTGGAGAAGTGTTAAAGTCATCACCTAGCTGAGACAGTCTCCCTAGCTGATTAGAGTGTTTGGAAGAGATCTGAAAAGAGAGTTGCTTCAGTGGTGTTACACCAGCCCAAGTCATATCTGAAACCATGCTACTTTATCAATGGCATGCATTTCAAACTGTGAGGAAACACACGTTTGGTGGGGTGGTGGTGTTTCTCTGGGCTTTACTGTGTTCCCTGAAATGTCACATCTGGGAATCCTGCTGCTGAGTCGCTTCAGTTGCGCCCGACTCTGTGTGACCCCATAGACGGCAGCCCACGAGGCTCCCCGGTCCCTGGGATTTTCCAGGCAAGAACACTGGAGTGGGTTGCCATTTCCTTCTTCAATGCATGAAAGTGAGAAGTGAAAGGGAAGTCGCTCAGTCATGTCCGACTCCTAGCGACCTCATGGACTGCAGCCTACCAGACTCCTCCATCCATGGGACTCTCCAGGCAAGAGTACTGGAGTGGGGTGCCATTGCCTTCTCTCCTGGGAATCCTAACCCCCAAAATCTCAGGATGCGATATGGAGATACGGTCTTTAAGAGGTAATTGAGTTAAAATGGAGTTGCCTTCATCCAATCTGGTGGATTTCCTTATGAGAAGAGGAAGTTTGGACACAGACACGGACAGAGGGAACACCGTATAAACACACAGGGAGAAGACGGCCATCTGCCAACTGGCGAGAGGGCACTAGGAAGAAACCAACACCCTGGACCTTGAACTTCCAGCCTCCGGAACTGTGAGAAAATAAGTGCCCGTAATGTAAGCATCCAGTCTACATACTTTGTTATGGCAGCCCTAGCAGAAGTTCTCTGGGCCCCATCTGGGTTCCAACTGCCAAGGTTCAGACTTTTGAATAGTAACATCTGAAATTTGTCATTTTTCTATTACCCATAGAATCTGATCTTTTGATACTTTCTGGGAAGATGGGGAGAAAAATGCTAAATAGGAGACTCCTTTTGTTATCAGCACTACATATGTCTTATCAAATAGTTTTAATATCTTAAAATTAATCCATCAAAAAGCTCTGTTTCCACATGTTCCTTATTAGACAGAAGGTTTTAAGTGTGATTTGTGTTTCCTTCTGTTAAGAAATGTATACTGTGAAATATTAACCCAGGAAATAGCATTTTTACAGTAAAAACTGTATTTTACTGTGGAGTTTTTCAAATTTTTTGTTTATCAAATGTCAATAAAAGTCTCATTTTATTGAAAAAAAAAAAACGATAACTGACAAGGATGTATAGGATAGCACAGGGAATTCTGCTCAATATTATATAACAATCTAAATGAGAAAAGAATTTGAAAAAGAACAGAAACGTGTATATGTATAACTGAATCACTTTGCTTGAAACTAATACTACATTGTTAATCAATGTTGTATTAGTTTCAATATAAAATATTGAATATTGAAAATATTGAAACTCCAATATAAAATAAAAACTTAGGATAAAAGGTGTAAGGAGTTTGGTGTTCAGGACTAAGGGCTCTGCCTTCAATACTAACCAGCCAGAGCAGGGCATGGAGGGGTGTCAGAAACAAAATAATCATTCCTCTTGCCTCTTCCCCAGAGTTACCCAGATGTTTTAAAACCACCCAGTTACTATGTTCTCCACTCTCTTTTCCCTGTTCAACTCTTATTTCATCAGGATGGGTCTATCTACCCCGCCTCCCCCACCGCAGCCTCTTTTCTGTGCCTTCAGGGCCCCCCTTCCGTATCTTTCTCTGCAAATGCCTTAAGCCCCTTACCTGGGTCTTGTCACTTGTAAATTATAGATCTAGGCTTTGAACTGAGGCTTGTGTGATTTATGACACATCCCAGGAATGACAGAGAGATTAGAAGAGTACTTTGATTTACCAATATTAATAATGATTCACCCATTAATTACAATTTCTTATCATTACTTACAGCGGATAAAGTATAATGTGAAGCTCTTGCTCACCCCAATAGTGATGGTTATGGTGTCCGTCTGCTGATCACTTGCTATGTGCCTGTACTTTATTTGTATTGTCCTATGCATTCCCCTCTACAACATCTGCACACTGATTATCTTTTATGCCTATTTGATATGCAAGAGCCCTGAAATGCAGGAAGTCCCATGTTTTACACCAACACGCCTGAAAGAGACCAAGGGCAGTGGATGAAAAGGTAAAGAAGTCAAGAGAAGGGAAAAGGGAAATAGGAAATGATTTTCTCATATTCCATGGACAGCAGGACTCTCCGCTAAATCCCCCTGCTTTCTGAGACTCAGTGAGTCCTTCAGCATGGAGCTAGGACAGTTCATAAGGATCACCCAGCCTTAACCTGATCCCATCCATCTGGGTTAGTTTGCTAAGGCTGCCTTAACAAATTTGCAGAAACTGAGGAGCTTAAACAAAGGTTTCACCCCTAAAAACCATCATATTGGGGATGGGGGTTTCAACCTAGAATTTTAGGGTGTGAGATAATAGAAAACATATAAATTGATGTCTGTTCTGGGTACCTGGCCCAGAGCTCCTAAAAGCCTTGGGAACATCTTTTGTTCTATTGAGGTGACTCTGGATGGGCACCTGAATGGTTCCTGGATGGAAAACTTGTCCCCAGAAAGACCAAAGCCATGATTTAGAAGCTTGGAATTTTCAGCCCCATGCCTCCATTATCCAGAGAGGGAAGAGGGGCTGGAAATGGAGTTAATAATGGACCATGGCCACATGAGAAAACCTCCATAAAATTCCAGTAGTATGGGGGTCAGAGAGCACCCAGATTGGCGAACACATCCATGTACCAGGAGGGTGGTTGCTGTGGTTCAGTTGCTCAGTTGTGTCTGACTCTTTGCAATTTCAGTTGTGTCTGGTGTGGATTGGAGCATACCAGGCTTCCCTGTCCTTCACTATCTCCCAGAGTTTGCTCAAACTCATGTCCATTGAGTTGGTGATGCCATCCAACCGTCTCATCCTCTGTCACCCCCTTCTCCTCCTGCCCTCAATCTTTCCCAGTATCAGTGTCTTTACCAATGAGTCAGCTCTTCGCATCAGGTGACCAAAGTATTGGAGCTTCAGCATCAGTCCTTTCAGTGAATACTCAGGATGGTATGTGTGTGCACACTCAGTTGCTTCAGTTGTATTGGACTCTTTTCGACTCTACAGGCTCTAGACCCCCAGGCTCCTCTGTCCATGGGGATTCTCTAGGCAAGAATGCTGGAGTGGGTTGCCAGTTCCTCTTCTAGGGGATCTTCCACACCCAGGGATAGAACCCAGGCCTCTAATGTCTTCTGCATTGGCAGGCAGGTTCTTTACCACTATCGCCACCCGGGAAGCCCATTCAGGAGGGTAATTCATCCCAGCTCCACAGGGACAGAAGATCCTGAGCTTGGAACCTTCACAGACCTCACTATATATTTATCTCTTCATCTGGCTGTACGTCTGTCTCCTTTGTCACAACCGTTAGTAAACAGATAAGTATGTTTCCCTGAGTTTTAGCAAATCATCCAGTCCAAGCAGGAGGAGGTTATGGGAATTTCTGACTTGTGGCCACGTTGGGCAGAAGTTGTGGCTCATCTGGAGACCTACAACTTGTGATTGGCATCTGAAGCAGGCTGAGGCAATCTTGTGAGACTGAGCTCTTCACCTATAGGATCTGATGCCGTCTCCAGGTAGAGAATGAAGTGAAATTGAGGAACATCCAGCTGGTGTTGCAGAAAGTGCTTGGTGGGGGAAATCCCACCCACATCAGGTGTTAGAAGTGCTGTGATTGCTGTATTCATGTAAGAGTAATGGAGAAACCCATGGTGGTGGGGTGGGGAGGTAGGGAGGGAGAAACAGTCAAACAGTCATCTCAGAACAATGTCCCTCTCCTCCCCATGTTTCTTCACATTGTCTTTCGTCTATATCTATGTCCAAATTTCCCCTTTTTAGAAAGATGCCAATCATTTTGGATTAGGGTCTACTCTAATGGTTGCACTTCAACCTCTGTAGTTATTTCCAAAAAAGTTCTCATTCTAAGGTACGGAGAGGGGGTTAGGACATTAACATGTGAATTTGGGGGCAACACAATTCAGTCCCAAACACCAGCCACACTGGTGTGAGGTCTAACAATTTCTCTTGGCAGCCCAACCGTTTTCAACATTCTTCTCCAGTAGGCAAATATTCCTAATATAATCCAAACCTTCTCTTGTCACAGTTTAAATTCATCTCCTTTCATTCTTTTAAGATATCAATATTCTCTACATTCTTTTTTGAGCCTTAAGCTTTTGACTCTCCTTGTAGCTGAAAAACCACCTCCCCTCCCCCCAGATTAAAGGACACAAAGAAAGGCAACTGAGAAGTAAGATTGGGGTGGGTGATATTCAAATCATCGTCTTTAGTTCACAATGTGAGCAAGATGCTAAGATGCTGTCAAGGACTAGAAAAGGAAGGTATGTTCATGGCTGTGGTTCAGAAGCCTGAGAGCTTTGGTTTAAAAATAGGTGAACTGAAATAAACACTGAGAGCTACTGAGATGGCACCGAAATAGAGTGGTAATTGATCTAATGCAACTTTTCCCTCAGATAACATCATTATTTGTGAAATTATGTCAGTGTTGCTGCTGCCAAGTCAGCAAGCACTTACAGGACGTGACTTCTAATTTAAGAATTGGACTATTTGCGGCTCATCTCTGAAGACAGTGGGAAGTCAGTGGACTCCCAGTAGCCAGTCTTCTGGAAAGGCTGGTTTGCACTTTGAAGTTTGCAACATTGAAGTGTCAGGGAGGTGTCCTGACCAGGCAGTCCTTGTAAGAAGGACTCCCTGCCCAGCTCTAGGGACTGTAACTGGAAGATGATCTCCAGCTATCAGCTCTTTCTGGGTCAGCCCCAGCTCGAGATTCAGGCCTCCGGTCAGCCCACAGACTATGATTTAGTGAAGCAGGGGTAGGACCTAAGATCTCATTGGGGTCATTCTGATGTCACCCAGCACTTGCTCCATAGCTAAGACATGCCTGCATTGTGATTCCATGTCTTACCACCCCTGTCTCCAACCTGCTTCTTTCCCAGGTGTTGATTCCTAATAAACACCTTGTGGCCCAGGCTCCTGGAGAAGGCACTGGCCCCCACCCCAGTGCTCCTGCCTGGAGAATCCCAGGGACGGAGGGGCCGGGAAGGCTGCAGTCCATGGGGTCGCTAAGAGTCAGACACGACTGAGCGACTTCACTTTCACTTTTCACTTTCATGCATTGGAGAAGGAAATGGCAACCCACTCCAGTGTTCTTGCCTGGAGAGTCCCAGGGATGGTGGAGCCTGATGGGCTGCCGTCTATGGGGACGCACAGAGTTAGACACGACTGAAGTGACTTAGCAGCAGCAGCAGCAGCCCAGGCTCCAGGCCAACATCTGGTTCTAGAAGGTCTGACCTGCCACAGCTGCCTTGGCAGTTTGCAAGGTGGATTCATGTTTCCAACTGTGTCTGCTGTGTTCCTGAAAGAGAGAGGGGGAAATTGTCCCTTCAGGCCCTTGTGGAGCTGGCTGAAGGATGCTTTTGTGGAGAGGAACTAAAAAGCCTCTTGATGAAAGTGAAAATGGAGAGTGAAAAAGTTGGCTTAAAGCTCAACATTCAGAAAACGAAGATCATGGCATCCAGTCCCACCACTTCATGGGAAATAGATGGGGAAACAGTGGAAACAGTGTCAGACTTTATTTTCTGGGCTCCAAAATCACTACAGATGGTGACTGCAGCCATGAAATTAAAAGACGCTTACTCCTTGGAAGGAAAGTTATGACCAACCTAGATAGCATATTGAAAAGCAGAGACATTACTTTGCCAACAAAGATTCATCTAGTCAAGGTTATGGTTTTTCCTGTGGTCATGTATGGATGTGAGAGTTGGACTATGAAGAAGGCTGAGCACCGAAGAATTGATGCTTTTGAACTGTGGTGTTGGAGAAGACTCTTGAGAGTCCCTTGGACTGCAAGGAGATCCAACCAGTCCATTGTGAAGGAGATCAGCCCTGGGATTTCTTTGGAAAGAATGATACTAAAGCTGAAACTCCAGTCCTTTGGCCACCTCATGCGAAGAGTTGACTCATTGGAAAAGACTCTGATGCTGGGAGGGATTGGGGGCAGGAGGAGAAGGGGACGACAGAGGATGAGATGGCTGGATGGCATCGCTGACTCGATGGACCTGAGTCTGAGTGAATTCCGGGAGTTGGTGATGGACAGGGAGGCCTGGTGTGCTGCGATTCATGGGGTTGCAAAGAGTTGGACACAACTGAGCGACTGATCTGATCTGATCTGATCTGAAGTGGAAGAATCTCCTTTTTAAATTTTTTTTTATTGAACTACAGTTGATGTACAAGGTGTTAATTTCTGCTGCATAGCAAAGTGATTCAGTTATACATATATATTCTTTTTCATGATAGTTTATTACAGAATATTGAATATAGTTCCTTATGCTGTACAGTAGGACCTTGTTTGTCCAGTCTATTTATGCTAGCTTGCACCAGCTAAGATTAAATTTCCAATCCATCTCTCCCCTCAACACCCTAGCAACCACAAGTCTGTTCTCAGTGTCTATGAGTCTATTTCTTAGATAGTTTCATTTGTGTCATATTTTAGATTCCACATATAAGTGATATCATATGGTATTTGTTTTTCCCTCTCTGGCTTACTTCACTTAGTATGATTATCTCTAGGTTCTTCCGGGTTGCTGCAAATGACATTATTTCATTCTTTTTTTGATGACTGAGTAGTATTCCATTGTATTAGTAGTACAGTAGTATTCCATTCCATTCCACACACACACACATATATATATATATATATACATATATATATATGAAGTGAAGTAAAGTGAAAGTCACTCAGTCGTGTCCAACTCTTTGAAACCCCATGGGCTATACAGTCCATGGAATTCTCTAGGCCAGAATACTGGAGTGGGTAGCCTTTCCCTTCTCCAGGGGATCTTCCCAACCCAGGGATCAAACCCAGGTCTCCTGCACTGCAGGTGGATTCTTTACCAGCTAAGCCACAAGGGAAGCCCATATATATATATATACATATATACATATATATATATATATATACATACACACACACACACACATACATACATATATACATATCATACTTTCTTTATTAACTGGAAGAATCTTATAAATCATTTAAAAATATATTTGGCTTACACAAAGTAAAGTACACGTGGAAAAATTGTTGGAAAGGATAGCCATTTCTTTATTCAGAATTAATTTTTCAGCATTACAGGGTTCCAGGCATTATTCTCAGTACCAGCACCATGGTGAATAAGACAGACAAGGGTTCTCGGAATTAGGTTCTATGGGAGAGGCAATATGCAAATAAATATGTTAATGAGAAAGTATAGATATTAAATACACGAGGAAAATAAAATGGGGAATGGTAGCCGGTGACTGAGGTATGGGAAGAGTCTTCCAGTGAAGTGGCCTGGGAGGACGTCTAGAGGAGGTGGCAGTGATGTGGAGAAATGAAGGACAAAGAAGATCCAGGCTTCTGCAGATAAAACTCAACCTGTTGAAATGGAAAGGATTCACAAGTTCCTGCTGAAAGCTCAGATGAATCAATGGCATCATCTAATAGGTGGAGGGGACCACCTTGCTTATCTGAGATGATCAGCTGTACCTCCGACCATCCCTGACGGCCTCCATAGAGGCTGCATCTAGGGTTAGATGGACCATAGAAATTTAACTCAGAATGGAAATTGATCTTTGAAGTACTTCTTCATTCTCACATTCGATTTTTATCCAAAAACAGTGAGGAAAATGGCTCAGTTGCTCCCTTGGTTTATGTTGTAGGTCACAGATGGCACGGCACCCGATTAGCAGGCATTTAAACAATCCCTTATCATCTTTTCAGGGCTTTCATGCTTGATTTTTTAAAAACTTTGTCCAATTCTCAGCAACCCGATTTTAAAGGTCATTATATTAACTGCAAAGATGAATCAAGGGACAAGGTCATTTCTCATCCAGCGAGGCTTTTTCGTCTTGTGTGCTGTCATTTCCATGCCCTGTAGATTTGATGCTGATCTGGGTTTTAAAAAGACACTTCTATTTCAACATAGTATTCTTTGGGGAAAAAGACTGCCTTCTCTTCCAAAACTCAGCCTTGCCTTCTCATCAAAGGAAGCTTTTGTACTGCATTTGTCTCACTCATATCTGGAAGAACAGCTGCACACTCACAAGCTCTACTCCAGCTGAAGAGCCGAGGACTTCATTGTAATCACCTTGTTGAAATATTTGGAACTGTATAGCAAGAGACTGGTTCTGTGTTGCCATAATTTATGATAAAAGCCTGAATAAATCCCCAGACATGGATTTCCTATAAAACCCTTCCTTGTGAAACTTTGTTGCACTGCAAAATGAAAAGAAGATGAGGAAGAAGAGAGAGAAAGGGGTGGGGGTAGGGGGAAGCCTGCAAGATGTATATAAGTCTCCAAGGATGCTGTTTCTATTCATTGCATTTACGGTAAAGACAGGGGTTTTATTTGGATGGAAAAAGAATGAACCATGATGGTTTTCAGAGTCTAATATAGAGCTTGCTTGAAGCATTTTCCTCTGATATTTCTGCTTCCTCAAGATCACCAGAATACGGAAGGAGGAAAGATACTTTCTGCTGCTAAGTCACTTCAGTCGTGTCCGACTCTGTGTGACCCTATAGACGGCAGCCCACCAGGCTCCCCACCTCCATGGGATTCTCCAGGCAAGAATACTGGAGTAGGTTGCCATTTCCCTCTCCAATGCATGAAACTGAAAAGTGAAAGGGAAGTCGCTCAGTCGTGTCTGACTCCCCGCGACCCCATGGGCCGCAGCCCACCAGGCTCCTCCGTCCATGGGATTTTCCAGGCGAGAGTAGTGGAGTGGGGTGCCATCACCTTCTCTGATACTTTCTGTCAACCCTGAAAGGTTCTGTATTGGGATGGGCATCAGGGGACAGAGTGAAACCTCCTTTTTGTGCCTTTTGCTGGGGACATTCATTGACCGGTCTGTGAAAGTATAGTTGTACAATATAGCTGCATCAGAAGTGTATGTTCGTTATCCAAAATTATACTATATGGGGTTGGGTAGTGGGGAGGGCAAGAGTTGAGAGACAGAGGGGACAGAAATGAAGGGAGAGAGGGAGGGAGGGAGGGAGGGAAGGAGGAGAAGGAGACCAGGGAAGAGGAGAGAGAATCTTTTTTTCTTTTTTTAAAATATAAATTTATTTATTTTAATTGGAGGCTAATTACTTTACAATATTGTATTGGTTTTGCCATACATTGACATGAATCCGCCACGGGTATACATGTGTTCCCCATCCTGAACCCCCCACCTCTTTTAAATCACATACATCACTTCAACCTCCAGCCCTCTCACAGTCCAAGAAAGCAGAAGATGGAAAATCTGATGCTACAGATCCCTCCTCTCATTCCTTTGCGTCTCATGGTACAAGTGTTTTCCCGTGCTGAGGGCCAGGCTGCTGTTTATAGTCAGCGGGGTTTGCTTAAACAGAACTCAGCCTTTTCATCACTTGCTCAGCCCAAGTCTGTTCAAGATGGACAAAAAATGGACTCAGTTGGACATACTGAGACATCTGCTTCTTTACAGCATGGGTAACTTAAGAGGAGTTTTAAGGGACATTTTTTACTCTCTGGAACTGTTTCTTTGGAATCTAACTGCCTCTTGTGAGCCTTATCTATCAGGGTCCTCCTAACTGAGCAGGTAGAGGATGAGAATTCTGGAGGAGACAAAATTTATTCATCAATTATTCACCAAATAATTACTGAGGATCTTCTCTGTGCTGGGCACTGTGCTGAGCTGGGAGGATTTTACATGATGTTGCTAAGAGAAATTTCTCACTGCTCTTTTCATGTAACCTCAGGATTTTAAAGCTGAAAAGATCCTGAGAGGATATCATCTATCAAAAACAATGCTGGGCAACACTTTATACACAAGAACTGCTTCAGGGAAAATAAGCATGTTTACCATCTACATTCTTTTGGTTCATTCAAAGAAAACTCAAGATGGAATCGTTTTATTAAGTTCTTTGGCGTGAAGGGAGACATTCTCACAACTTGGAGTTGTGAGTTTACTTACTCAATTGAATGGATGGCCATCAGTAAAAGGTTTGGCCTTTCTCTTTGGCCAATGAAATGCAAATATTTGGACATCTGATATACTAAATATTAAATATCAGTATTTGAGAAGTAGCCCTGTGGAGTTGACTTTCAAACTGTTGACATTGAAGTTAGACTATGTATCCCAGAGTTTAGGCAGGGCATATGGCCCACAGGCTGTGGTTACTCATCCAAGAGGTAGTGAATGGAACTCCACGATCGGCATCCATCCTCCACCACGCAGTGTGCCATAGCTGGGGCCCTCTCCTGGGTTAGGTATCTGTTTCTTTCTTTAAAAAAAAAACACAACTCTTTTCATTGCAAACAACCAAAAGAAAAACTTATGCCATAAAAGGTGGAGATATAAAATCTCACATGAGCTCAAAAGCCTAGATGTTAGTATCAGGCATGGCAGAAATCAGATGCTCAAGTCATTTAATCAGTATTCCACTTTTTACTTCCCACTCCACTGCTTTCTTCTCTTATGATTTTACTCCTAGGTAAGCTCTCTCTGTGCTCACCCACAGCCTACCAAGCAAGAGCCAAGCCTCCCAAATACAAGTCCAGTAGAAAAGAGTTGCCTCTCTCTAGATAACACCCGCCCTATTTCTGGAATTAGAGCTTTTTTGGGCTCTGCCTATCCTTGAATCAGTCTCAGTGGCCTCATTGGTCAAAATAGGTCTTTTGGTCACAATTATGGCCAGATCCATGCAAAATATATGGGCAGAGACTGATGAAGAGTGATTCCCTAAGGAGAACTGGATTGCTATTATTGGATAAGAGCGCATACTCCTGAAAATGCAAATAAAGACTCTCTGCCATCCTTCCTATCTATCTTGCTGTTCATCTATCCATCTTTCATCCATTTATTCATCCATCCATCCATCCATTCATTCGACCATCCACCTACATATATATCCACCCACCTACCCACTTAGTCATTCAGATAACTAGCTATTTGGTGACTGTTCTTCCCTTTACTACAGAAAACAAACTTTCAGTTCATGACATATCTTGGGAGTTCAAAAACTGCTTTTTAAATGCATTTTATCTTATTCTCACTTTACACATAATGAAAAGGTGGACCACAATAGCTCACGTCAGAGCTGGGATCTGCACCCATACCCCCCAAACATATTTTTCCCAGAAAGATGTTGCCTCACCCACTGGGGAGTAAGAAAAACATATTTAAATTATTGACTAAACATAATGGCATAGTGATAAAGGTATACTTATCTGTGGTTTTATTAACCAGTGCTCATTTTCATTCCAGAATTGTATTCATCTTTTCAAAAGAAAAGTTTACCCTCATTATAATGCCATGTCGCAGCAAAAAAAAAAAAAAATGTAAATAACAATTTTAATGTCAAAAAGTAGGTACATTTTGTTATTGTGCTTAACTCTAATGCATGAAGCTATTATCCAAACTATTGAAATATGCCTCAAAATACATGTGTCTTAATAAGACTTTAGTGATTATCATGATACTGGTGGAGAGAATTAGAATACAGGGCATCTGGAACACTATCCATGAGAAAAGTTTTACTAAAGACCCAACAAAGTTAAGGCTATGGGGATGGAAGGTAGAGTGGTCAACCATATGTTCACCATCATCTTTATATATACATGGACACACACTATCTTCTTTGGCAAGTTTAAATGCCTTATAAACCCAAGCTTATTTGATACTTGTTCTATTTGGATTATAAATGTGTTATGGTGTTTTGCGCTTAGGGGTTCCTGGATAGGAGTATAGCATGGAATTTATGATTGACTGTTGATTTCTTTACACTGTTTAAAGGAAAAAGAAGAAAAATGACTGGGAGTTGGGACTCTTGGGTTCATTCATTTGCTCAATAAATGTTAACTGAGTTCCTACAATGTGCCAAGCACTGTCCTAAGACACAACAGTGAGTGAATCAAACAGACTCAAATCCTTTCCCTCCTGGAACTTACACAATTCAATGCCAGATTCTGTCATTAAGGACTAATTTATACTTTGATGCATTACTTGCTTCTGTGGGCTTCTGTTTTTCTGCTTGAGCTATGAGAGGTGAATGAACTCAACACCAAGCAAAAGTAAGTAATAAGTAAGTGAAGTAGCTCAGTCGTGTCCGACTCTTTGCGACCCCATGGACTGTAGCCTACCAGGCTCCTCTATCCCTGGGATTTTCCAGGCAAGAGTACTGGAGTGGATTGCCATTTCCTTCTCCAGTGGATCTTCCTGACCCAGGGATCGAACCCGGGTCTCCCACATTGTAGACAGACGCTTTACCGTCTGAGCCACTAGGGAAGGAACGGCTTAAAAGACTAAGCTGGGGAAAAGGAAAACTCACAGAGGACAGAGTGCTTCTGCCCAAATACTGAGAAAGATGTTCTGCTTATGAGCAAGGATAATTGGTCTGTGTGGCTCCCAAGGATAGAATAAGGATTATTGGAGACAGAGCTGTACTTACAAGGAGCTCAGAAGGTGGTGAGACCTTTGTTACCAAAAGTGTATAAGAAGAGGGAAGGAACTTGGCTGGGATGTGGGAGAAGTATCAACCTTCTAAAAACTCTCTCAAATATGGGGGGACACACATACACCTATAGCCAATTCATGCTGATGATGTATGGCAAAAACCATCACAATATTATAAAGTAATTATCCTCCAATTAAAATAGATAAATTAATTTTAAAAACATGAGTGTATAAGCATAATTAACAGTGCCCTCTGCAATCTTGGTACTGCACTATTTGGACCACATGGCCTCCATGTTTGTTGCAAATAGGAGAAGAGAAGGAAGGAGGAGGCCTCTTAACTACACTGGCCCAGAGTGATGTGGATCACTCCTGCTTACAGCCCAATAGCTATAAAAAGTTGTTGTTTTTCAGTCACTAACTTGTGTCCAACTCTTTGCAACTCCATGGACTGCAGCATGCCAGATTTCCCTGTCCTTCACTATCTCCCAGAGTTTGCTCAAACTAATGGCCAGTGAATCGGTGATGCCATCCAACCATCTCATTCTCTGTCACCCACTTCTCCTCCTGGCCTCAATGTTTCCCAGCATCAGGATCTTTTCCAATGAGTCTGCTTTTTGCATCAGGTTGCCAAAATATTGGAGCTTCATCTTCAGCCTCAGTCCTTCCAATGAATATTCAGGACTGATTTCCTTTAGGATTGACTGGTTTGATCTCCTTTCAGTCCAAGGGAATCTCAAGAGTCTTCTCCAACACCAGGATTTGAAAGCATCAGCTCTTTGGTGCTCAGTCTTCTTTATGTTTCAACTCTCACATCCATACATGACTTCTGGAAAAACCATAGCTTTGACTCTACAGACCTGTGTTGTAAAAGTAATGTACTGCTTTTTAATATGCTGTCTAGGTTTATCATAGCTTTTCTTTCAAAGAGTGAGCATCTTTTAATTTTGTGGCTGCAGTCACCAACCACTGTGATTTTGGAGCCCAAGAAAATAAAATCTGCCACTGTTTCCATTGTTTCCTCATCTATGTGCCATGAAGTGATGAGACCGGATGTCATGATCTTCATTTTTTGAATGCTGAGTTTTAAGCCAGATTTTTCACTCTCTTCTTTCACCCTCCTCAAGAGGCTCTTTAGTTCCTCTTCTCTTTCTGCCATTAGAGTGATATCATCTGTGTATCTGAAGTTGTTGATAGTTCTCCTGACAATCTTGATTCCAGCTTGTGAATCATCTAGCCCTGCATTTTGCACGATGTACTCTGCATATAAGTTAAATAAGCAGAGGAACAACAAACAGCTTTGCCGTACTCATTCCCCAATTTTGAACCAGTACATTGACTCACGTCCAGTTCACATCAGGTTACACAAGGCTGTGATCCATGTGATCATTTTGGTTAGCTTTCCGTGATTATGGTTTTCATTCTGGAGGCTGTGGGGTTATAGTTCTTGCTGCTTTTGCCTGTCCTCTGATGGATGAGGATAAGAGGATTGTGCAAGCTTCCTGATGGGAAGGACTGGCTGTTGGGAAAATGGTCTTGCTCTGGTGGTTGGGGCCATGCTCAGTAAATGTTTAATCCAATTGTCTGCTAATGGGTGTGGCTGTGCTCCCTCCTTGTTAGTTGTTTGGCCTGAGGTGACCCAGTCCTGGAGTTGACAAGCTCTTTGGTAGGGCTACTGGTGACCTCCAAGAGGACTTGTGCCAACATGCGCCTCCTACGACAGCTGCTGCCAGTGCCCCTGTCCTCCCAGCAGGCCACTGCCAGCCTCGCCTCCACTGGAGACCCTCAGATGCTCACAGGCAGGTCTGGCTCAGCCTCTTGTGGTGTCCCTGTTCCTTTCCCCTGGGTTCTGGTGTGCACAAGATTTTGTTTGTGTCCTCCAAGAACCTCTATCTCCCCCAGTCCCATGGAAATTCGCTAATCAAATCCCACTGTCCTTCAAAGTCAGATTCCCTGGAGATTCCCAATCCATTTGCTAGATCCCCAGTTTGGGGAGTTTGATGTGGGGCCTGGAAATTTCACCACAGTGTGAGAACTTCTTTGGTATTATAATAAGTTATGTGGTTCAAAACAAATACCAACAAAAGCAGGGAGATATAGTAGAGAACGTGAGTATACAGTGAGATTGTCTCTGTCAACTAAGATTTTGTAAAAATGGAGAAACTTGCAGCAATACCTATTTTAGAAAGTTAATAATTAAATGAGCTAAAGTGAATTAGTTCATTTAATCTTGTACCATCCTATGACTGACATTTTAAAAAATGAGCCTTTCTTTCAACCTCTTTCTCTTTTTCTCATCTTCAAAGACTACGTGGTAGCTGGCAGGACCAGTTGGAAGGATGCTCTAGAGAAGCTCCGGGAGGAGCCACGAAAGGGCTGATCCTATATGGACATATTCCCACACTTTCACTTGTTGCCAAAAACTCCATCGTTAAAGCCATTCACTGCCACTTTTCACAGCTCTAGGCTAGGAGTAGCTAGGGCATGACAGATCAGGAGAGTGGATATGGGAAGTCCAGGTGGGACACTGATTTAGTGACAATCTCAGGGCAACCCTGAGCAGGGGAGAGGCAGCATGTCTCAAAGACCCACCTTCTGTGGCCTTACTGTTACTATATACATAATCAGAAAGGCTATATCCCCTTGGTGGGACATCCTGGGTGCAGAATTCGATTTAGCCTTGTGTAATTGCTTATTTGATTCCTGATGATGACACGCAGTTAGGAGGGAAATTGACATTCTGTCATCTCTTTTCCAATAAACCAAACTCTAGGTCCTTCGTGGCAGCCGGGCCACCTGCTCTTCTATAGAGAAATTAGTGAGCACAGGGAGCTTGGAAATAGAGAATCTCAAGCCCGGGGTGTTTTTAGGGAGTCTGAAATGGTTGGATAATATAGGCAGTCATGGGTATATGCCTGAACCTCCTTTTCCCTAGTGAATACAATAGACCTCTTTTTGGAAAGTATTTAGGATGGCTTCCTGCTTTAGAAATATGAATTCTCTCACTTGTTAGTGAAAACTCATTTATGTTCAAGGTCATTTTAAAAAAATTTCAAACAATGTAGGAGCCTGAAGACATCCCTAGTAAATCATAAAAAGCCTTGCAGTTTTACTAAGTATAGGAAAATATATTTGTTATCTCATGGCTACCCAATGCCTTCTTTGTCCAAGTCTGTATATGACCCCTGCATTCTGGATGAGGCCCACAGAACTGAGAAAGGGGAGCCCATTCAAGCTAAGAGGATACGAATCAGGTGAATGGGACGGGACTTGACAAAGGTTCCCAGAAGGTGGTTGAAGGATCAGTGAGCACCTTAAGTCTCATTGATGAAAGAATAAAATCCACAGGAGCTTAAACGGAGGGCTTAAATGTCAATATCCACAGAAACTGAGCCTTCCATGTATCTTGGGCAGAGGGCATTTAGGTGATAACCCCATGATGAGGCGAGAAAAGTGTAAGTGCTAAGCCATACAGCAGAGCTTCCTAATGGGGGGATTTTGTCCTTCCTCCCAGAGGACACTTGATAAGATGAAGGCATTTTTGGTTGGACCTGAAGGGTTACTACCAGCATCTAGTGAGGTGTGGCCAGGGATGCTGGCAGGCATCCTACCACACACAGCTGCCCACAGGATAGGATCACCTGGCCCATGGTGTTCACAGGGCTGAGAAACTGCCCCCCAGAGCAAGGGGCCAGACCCAAGACACTGCCTTGTTTTGAGATGTAAAGTTGGCAACTTGAAAAAGGTTATCTCTTCTGGCCTTGGGAAAACTTGTATGCTGAGTCAAGAAAGATAAACTATTCTTACTTCAGATCACAAATCACATCACACTCCTCTGTTCAAAATCCTCCACTGGCTTCCTATTATTTTTAGGAAAAAATCCAAAATACATAATACAGCCTGCAGGGTCCTGTGTAAATATTTTTCTCATTTTCTACAGTAAGGACGAAAAAGCCAGAACTTAGGCAAGGGACACCGATCAGGGCAACCCCTCATCAATGTCAAGTTAATGAAAAATGTCGAGAAAGGATGGCTAAAAATAATCTGTCGTTGCCATACTTGCAGGCGAGGCTGGGAAGATGAAGTGATAGTAAATGGATCTCACACGTGGAGACTGTCAGGGTCATTACTAGATTGATTCTCAAAAAGCAATAAATGTCCCACTTAAAAAAAAAAGACATACTCAGATGTAACTAACGCAAAGATGAGAGAGGAGAGTCACTTAGACACCCTTCCTCTTCTGTCCTTGATTAAGAGGCAGAACATCATTTTTGGTTTCACATAAGAGTTCTTGGGGCCCTGGGAAAGATGGCTGATGGAGAATTTCTGGAGAGGGGGCTGATGGCTCCTATTCTTTAGGAAAGATACCTATCACTCTGCCCAGCTTCTCTTGGGGATTTAGGTTTGTCTTTCTTTTATGTTGCTGAGACTAAACTGAAGGCCGCCTGGTCTCACCTGAGTTGCACACTGCTCCTCCCTTTGCCTGCTGGGCACCTGTTATGCTGGACTTCTGCAGGGCCTTGAGCATCAAGCTTCCTCTTCCTATAAGTTTTTCCTTTAGCTTGCGTTCCGGATTTTGCCCCTGTTTCTCTTACACACACGCACACTGCATCATTTACTCTTGTTCCTCTCTCTCATCTCAGATCAAATATTGTACCTGGAGAGATTTCCCTGGCTCCCCGTGATTTGGCTGTTTCCTTTTTCATGCATTCCTGTGCCTTTCCTGTCACTCTTGTATGAATGGTGTATTCAGTATGCTCATGTATTTTTTCCCCCACCTTTTGATGACTAGCTCCATGAAGATAAAGGTCAGAGCTGTACTTCCATGCACTGTACAAAGGCATTCAGCCAGGGCACAGCCAGGGGCTGAAGGCTATGAACAGTCTGCTGGCCTGGTTAGCCTTGGTGGTCACTCTCACTGTGCAACCCCAGCGCCCAGCACACTGCCTGGTGCAGAGCAGGCCCCCAGGAATTGTGGATTGATGGATGGGTCTTGCCAAAAGTTTTACTTTAGTTTCCAGGTTTGAAGGATTTGTTAACAAAAGAAACCACTCATTACACACAAATAAAAAAGTTTAATATTTAACTGAGGATCATTTAATTTAATTTCAATACAGTCATTAAAAGAAAAGAGAAACACCAGAGAACAGTAACAGCACATACACCACCAAATTGGACTGACCAACATCCAGACTTAAAACAGTGTTCTGGGAAGTTGCAAGAAAACACCATCTGGAGTTCCAGTTGGGAAAAGGTCCCTGGCAGTGCATCCACTCCATGAGTGAGACTTCAAACTGGAGTTTCGGGGTTCCTGTCTATAATCCCAGGCTGCAAACTGGTATCATTATCAGTTTGTAAGAAAAATGCAGCTCTGGCTTTACTTTAACCTTTTAACAATGCTGTTTGTTTCACCTTGTGAGTCTTAGGATTTTGTTAGACCCCGGAGGAGATTGACCAGACCCTCAGGGGCTTTCTTATCCAAAGTGCTGCCTGACTTGCTGAGATTCCCTGCAGGCAGGCATGGAATCCAGGCAGTGTCCAGGCAGGTCAGAAGCAGGTCAGAGGCCTGCTCTCCTGCTTCTGAAGCCTCCATTTTACTTTCCCTACTAGTCAGGCTCAGGAGAGTTGAGGCTGAAGAGTATAGGAAGAAGGCAACATACCACAAGCTGTCCTCTTAATTCTGTAAGTCAAAGAACAATTTCAGATAGCCAATAGAAATAAAGTGATCAGAGAAACAAGGAAGGGGTTAAATTATGCAGCCAACAATTTTTGAGAAGTAAGGCATTTAGTAAAGAGAACGTCCCCACATGAATGAGAAGTGTATTTTTGTACATCAACTCCTACATCCATTAACTTATTGGCAAGAATAGTAGTAACAACAGAACGTTCTATCAAGGTGCCATTAGTTTGCTATGAAATTTTGCAAATGGTTCCTTGCAAAATCTTAGGTAAGGATTCTGAGGGGAAGTTAATATTGGGAAAAGAAAGAGTAGGGAATAACATTTGAGTCTGCAGTACTTGAATTCTCATGGTGGTGGGGGGCTTCCCCAGTGGCTCAGCAGTAAAGAATCTGCCTGCAATACAGGAGATACAGGGTCAGTCCCTGGGTCAGGAAGATCCCCTGGAGGAGGGCATGGCAACCCACTTCAGTATTCTTGCCTGGAGAATCCCATGGGCAGAGAAACCTGGCAGCTATAGTCCATAGAGTTGCAGAGAGTTGGACATGACTGAAGCGACCGAATATGCATGCACACCTGGGGAGGAGGGAAGTAATAGGTGGTCCCATTCCAACATGTGTTAGGCTGCTGGAAAAAGGAGCTCCTAATTGATACACAGAAGTAGTATCTACATCTACTGGTTAAAATACATATAAATTGAGGGGCTATTTCAGAAAACATATTAAAGGATTTAGGGAAGATAGTCCATTCACAAGTTGGTGGAATTCTCCAATCAGCAGGATTCCCAAACATGAGACCTTGGTCCACATGAAAGTGAAAGTGAAATTCACTCAGTTGTGTCCGACTCTTTGCAACCCCATGGACCATAGTCCATGGAATTTCCAGGCCAGAATACTGGAGTGGGTGGCCCTTCCCTTGGTCCACATAGCAATCCCTCAGTAGCTTTGTCAGTCTATCAGTAAGTGGGTACAACTATTAAAGTAACACATGAAATTGGCACATAATACTTGTGTTCAAGGCTTGAGCTATATCTTTGCCAGTGATGTGCAATCTAGCATATTGATAAATTTTGTCCCTAGAAAATCAAAGTTAAGAAAGGACAGACCTTTTGTTGGACAGGTGAAGTTATCCTGAGTTGAGGTGCAGCCATGTTTCTCTAGCTGAAGATTACCCAAGAGCTTTCTTCATATTTTTCTTTAAAAAATTTTGTAAATTAATTGATCTATTTTAATTGGAGGATAATTACTTTACAATATTGTGATGGTTTTTGCCATACATCAACATGAATTGGCCACAGGTATACATGCATCCGTGACACACATATTTTTCTTTTAATTGTAGCATACCCTTGCGGTTGAGGCATGAATGACAATCCGCTTTATAGTTAGGCTTTCAAGAATAATCTATTTATGAGAATAACAGGGGATAATGGCACATATTTCCATGTTTCCTGTTGGATATTATCAGTAATACAGTATTATCCTTCCTCTGAGAAGTCACATCAGCAGATATGGGAAGATGGTTAGTTTCCTTCACACAGACTTCAGCTCCAATTGCATGTATTTCATTTGTGGATCCAAACCCTCCATCGCCTCTAATTGTAAATAAGGTGGGTTGCTGTTGTTCAGTCACCAAGTTGTGTCCAGCTCTTTGTGACCACATGGACTGCAGCATGCCAGGCTTCTCTGTCCTTCACTATCTCCCAGAGTTTGCTCAAACTCATGTCCACTGAATTGCTGATGTACTCCAACTGTCTCATCCTCTGTCACCTGCTTCTCCTCTGCCCCCAGCCCTTCCCAACATCAGGGTTTTTTCAGAGAGTCAGGTCTTCCCATCAGGGGCCCAAAGTATTGGAGCTTCAGCGTCAGTCCTTCCAATGAATATTCAGGGTTCATTTCCTTTAGGATTGACTGGTTGATTTCCTTGCAGTCTGAGGGTCTCACAAGAGTCTTTTCAAGCACCACAGTTCAACAGATTCAATTCTTCAGCACTCAACATTCTTTAGGTCCAACTCTCACATCCATACATGACTACTGGAAAAACCATAGCTTTGACTATACAGATCTTTGTCAGAAAAAGTAATGTCTCTGCCCTTGAATACACTGTCTACTTTTGCTTTTCTTCCAAAGAGCAAGCATCTTTTAATTTTGCGGCTGTAGTCACCATCCACAGTGATTTTGGAGCCCAGAAAAGTAAAATCTGACAGTGTTTCCATTTTTCTCCCATCTGTGACTGGATGCTATGATTTGAGTTTTTTGGTTGTTGAGTTTTAAGCCAACTTTTTAACTCTCCTCCTTCACATTGATTAAGAGGCTCTTTAGTTCCTCTTTGCTTTCTGCCATTAGAGTGATATCATCTGTGTATCTGAGGTTGTTATTTCTCTGGGCAATCTTGATTCCAGCTTGTGATTCACTGAGTCCTGCACTTCGCATGATGTACTCTCATAGAAGTTAAATCAGAAGGATGACAATATACAGCCTTGTCATACTCCTTTCCCAGTTTTGAACTAGTCCATTGTTTCATGTATGGTTCCAACTGTTGCTTCTTGTCCCGCATACAGGTTTCTCGGAAGACAGGTAAGATGGTCTGGTATTCCCATTTCTTTAAGAATTTTCCAGTTTGTTGTGATCCACACAGTCAAAGGCTTTAGGGAAATCAATGATGCAGAAGTAGATTTTATTTATTTTTTATTTTTTTGGCATTCCCTTTTTCTATGATCCAACAGATATTGGTAATTTGATCTCTGGTTCCTCTGCCTTTCCTAAATCCAGCTTGTATTTTGGAAGCTCTTGGTTGACATAGTGTTGAAACCTAGCTTGAAGGATTTTGAGCATTATCTTGCTAGCATGTGAAATAAGCACAATCGCATGGTAATTTGAACATTCTTTGGCACTGTCTGCAGTGTCAAAGAGAGTTGGACATGACTGGAGTCACTGAGTACACATAAGCACCCTAAGTATCCTGGTGGTTTTTCCTACTCTCTTCAATTTAATCCTGAGTTTTGGAGTAAGGAGTCCATCACCTGAACCACAGTCAGCTCTTCTTTGTGATTGGAGTGAAAGGACTTGATCTAGTTCATACCTGTATGGCCTGAGCTTCCACTGTGGCTCAACAGTAAAGAATCTTCCTGCAATGCAGGAGCCATTGGATGTGTGGGTTTGATCCCTGGGCTGGGAAGATCCCCTGGAGGAGAGCAACCCACTCCAGTATTCTAGCCTGGAGAATTCCATGGACAGAGGAGCTTGGAAAGCTACACTCTACAGTGTCAAAGAGAGTTGGACATGACTGGAGTCACTGAGTACACATAAGCACCCTAAGTATCCTGGTGGTTTTTCCTACTCTCTTCAATTTAATCCTGAGTTTTGGAGTAAGGAGTCCATGACCTGAGCTACAGTCAGCTCCAGGTCTTGTTTTGCTAACTGTATACAGCTTCTCCACCTTCAGCTGCAAGGAATACAATCAATCTGATTTCAGTGTTGACCATCTGATGATGTCCACATGTAGAGTCATCTCTTGTGTTGTTGGAAGAGGATGTTTTCTATGACCAGTATGTTGCAAAACTCTGTTAGTCTTTGTCCTGCTTCATTTTGTACTCCAAGTTCAAACTTGCTTTTTACTCCAGGTATCTCTTGATTTCCTGATTTTGCTTTCCAATCACCTATGATGAAAATCACATCATTTTTTTGGTGTTCTAGAAGGTTTTGGAGTTATTCATTGAATTGTTCAACTTCAGCTTCTTCAGTGTGAGTTGTTGGGGTATAGACTTGGATTACTGTGCTCTTGAAAGGTTTGCCTGGAAATGAGCCAAGATCATTCTGCCATGTTTGAGATTGCACCCAAATACTGCATTTCATACTCTTCTTTTGACTATGAGGGCTACTCCCACCTTCCTAAGGGATTCTCCCCACAATAGTAGATATAATGGTCATCTGAATTAAATTTACCCATTCCCGTTCCTTTTGGACTTCCCTGGTGGCTCAGATGGTAAAGCATCTGCCTACAATGTGGGAGACCTGTGTTCGATCCCTGGGTTGGAAAGATCCCCTGGAAAAGGAAATGGCACCCCACTCCAGTACTCTTGCCTGGAAAATCCCATGGACAGAGGATCCTGGTAGGCCTCAGTTCATGGGGTCGCAAAGAGTCAGACACGACTGAGTGACTTCATTTTCACTTTCACTTTCTATTCCTGTCCCTTTTAGTTCACTAATTCCTAAAATAGCGATGTTCACTCTTGCCATCTTCTGCTTCACTGTGTTCAATTTACCTTGATTCATGGACCTAACATTCCAGGTTCCTAGCAATATTGTTCTGTACAGCATCAGACTTTACTTTCACCACCAGACACATCTACAATTGAGTGTCATTTCCACTTTGGTCCAGCTTCTTCATTCTTTCTGGAGCTATTTTTCTGCTCTTCCTCAGTAGTATATTGGACACCTACCAACCTGGGGGGCTTATTTCTGGTGTCATATCTTTTTGCTTTTTCACACTGTTCACGGAATTCTCAAGGTAGGAATACTGGAGTGGAATAAGATGGGAGGTTCTTCTTTTTTGTACTTTGCCAATTACATATGGAAGAATCAGCAATTTGGCAAATTGATTATGTTTATTAACAAATAGATCATTCTTTCCTTCACTTTGCACTATTACTCAGATTTCTCTTTGGTAGTCTGGGTCTATAACTCCTTCATGAAGTTATAGTATTAGTCTGATTGGATTTCCCAAAGGGAATGGCCACTAAACATCCAGAATATGTGTTCATAGCCATGCACTTATATTGGCATCCTTTATCTTGAATTAATGAGCCAATATAACCAATTTTTCATATTTGCCAAGGCAGCTTGTAATGTGCCAGTTGTACCTTGATTAA
Source organism: Bos grunniens (assembly GCF_055505025.1). Lineage (NCBI taxonomy): Eukaryota > Metazoa > Chordata > Mammalia > Artiodactyla > Bovidae > Bos > Bos grunniens. The sequence continues at coordinate 27,295,192 of NC_141189.1, forward strand.
TTGTGGCAACCTTCTATGCTTAATATGTTGACAAATTCGATAGTGTAAAATAACAGATTTAATGAGATTCACAATTAAAGAAATGGACCTCCCTGGTGGTTTAGGCAGTAAGAATCTGCCTGCAATGCAGGACATCCAGGTTGACCCCTGGGTCAGGAAGATCCCCTAGAGAAGGAAATGTCAACTCACACCACTATTCTTGCCTGAGAAATCCCATGGAGAGAGGAGCCTGATGGGCTGCAGTCCATGGGGTCACAAAAGAGTCAGACATGACTTAGTGACTAAACAACAGCAATAACAGTTATCTCAAATGCATTCCTTTTTATAGCTGAGTAATGTTCCATTGTGGGATGATTTGATGGAATAGCATTGAAACATATGCATTACCATATGTAAAATAGATGAACAGTGTAAGTTCGATGCATGAAGCAGAGCACCCAAAGCCAGTGCTCTGGGACAACCCAGAGGGATAGAGTGGGGAAGAAGAGGGGAGCAGGATTCAGCTTGGGGGAGACACATGTACACTGGAGGCTGATTCATGTTGATGTATGACAAAAACCATCACAATATTGCGAAGTGATTTTCCTCCAACTAAAATAAATTAATTTAAAAGAAAAAAAGACAGTTATCTCAGGTCTAATTACAGCCTCTTGCTCAAGGCTTTCTGTAGGAATTTAAGACATCGTTTCATGGAAGGCAGTGACTCCATGTGCTCAGGTTTGGCTCAGTCCTGAATATACCACTTCCATTTTATTATGCTGGACTCCTGGGCTTGCCCGATTCTGTGGGTTTTGGGTGAACTTTGTATTAGTAACCATTGCATGATTGGTACTTGAGGTCTTAATATTACAGGGTGATCTATAGTCAATTGCTTCATATCAATCAAAGCCCCAAAACAAGTCAAAGCTGTTTTTCAAAGGTACTGTAATTTCTACCAGTCACTGGAAATTGCCCAACCCAGAAGCATAAAGGCACTCTTTTGCCTTGCTGTTTTTGCCATAAGCTTCAATTAGCATATAGTTCATTGATAAACACATGTTATTTTATGTCCCTTCCTTGTACCTCACAGAATATATGATAACAGCAAGGAAATATCTGGGAAGTAAGTCTTAGTCAACATAGATTTCAAAGTAACAAAACTAGAATTTAATGTTCAGTGAAATACATAATTTTTTTGTGTGTGAGGGCATTAACCATGCAGTTGAGCTTTCCAGGTGGTGTTAGTGGTAAGGAACATGCCAGCAAATGCAGGAGATGTAAGAGATGTGAGTTCCATCCCTGAATCAGGAAGATTGCCTGGAGGAGGGCATGGCAACCCACTCCAGTATTCTTGCCTGGAGAATCCCATGGGCAGAGGAACCTGGTGGGCTACAGTCCGTAGGGTTGCAAAGAGTCGGATACAACTGAAGCAGCTTAGCGTGCATGCACAATCCAGTAGCCAGGGAAGGCTTTATCCCCTCAAACCCACTACAATATTGTAAAGTAATTAGCCTCCAATTAAAATAAATAAATTTTTTAAAAATGTGGATGGTCAGGGAACCAGGAAAAGCCACACAGCTGTCTTGGATTTCCCATAACCCTGACTGTTTGATTTACAGCTATGGTTTAACCCATTTTAAATTCCTTGATTTGGGAGTAGACTGTTGCCATGTCCTAAGGACATCAGGATAGCAAAATGAGGGGGTTAATTTTTTGAAAAAGCAAAAATGAGCTTTATCTATGTGTGCCACAATCTTCATAGATCATTGTTAAATAATATCTATTTACTTTACCAAAGTAGCAAAAGATTTAAAAAACAAATATAAATCACTTAAAGGCAAAAATTCACATAGTCTGTTATTGAAAGCCACATACCAAGAAAACTTTGTTCTCTTAGCAAAGAGAGAAAACCAAATTCCAGTCTGAGAACAGCTTACTGTTAATAACAGAATTTGTTTATCTGGTTAATTTTAATTTAATCTTAGTATGTCTTTCCTATAAATCTTGAAAAGGTGGTAGTATTTTTTTTGCCAAGGCATCAGAGTGAAATCATAGCTGTCCAGTCCATAATGACAAAAACAATTAAGACACATTTAAAATCTGTTTATTTTGCAACTGAAAAATAAACCTGGTCATGGCTGTGACATGTAACACTTTCATATGATAACTAGAATTATGAATTATAACAGCTTATCAGGATATATCATATCATATCTTTATGAATTCTATATAGTCTCTAGAATCTCTGCATTAGTAAGACTTATCATACAATATAACCTGATATTTGTAACTTTTTGACAATACATCCCATACCAAATGAACCTAATTAATTTCTCTCTTGAGAAATGCCTCAAGGCCCTCTGAAGTACCCCAAAGTTAGCTAAAGGTCAAAAGAACTTCATTCAGTTTGGTTCAGTTCAGTCCAGTCGTTCAGTCATGTCCGACCCTTTGTGACTCCGTGGACTGCAGCACGCCAGGCTTCCCTGTCCATCACCAGCTCCTGGAGTTTATTCAACCTCATGTGCATCGAGTTGGTGATACCATTCAACCATCTCATCCTCTGTCATCCCCTTCTCTTCCTGCCTTCAATCTTTCCCAGATTCTGGGTCTTTTCAAATGAGTCAGTTCTTTGTATCAGGTGGCCAAAGTATTGGAGTTGCAGCTTCAGCATCAGTCCTTCCAATGAATATTCAGGACTTATTTCTTTTAGGATGAACTGGTTGGATCTCCTTGCAGTCCAAGGGACTCTCAAGAGTCTTCTCCAACACCACAGTTCAAAAGTAGCAGTTCTTCGGCACTCAACTTTCTTTATAGTCCAACTCTCACATCCATACATGACTACTAGAAAAATTATAGCTTTCACTAGATGGACTTTTGTTGGCAAAGTAATGTCTCTGCTTTTTAATATGCTCTCTCTGTTGGTCATAGCTTTCCTTCCAAGAGCAAGCGTCTTTTAATTTCATGGCTGCAGTCACAATTTGCAGTGATTTTGGAGCCCCCAAAAATAAAGTCTCTCACTGTTTCCATTGTTTCCCCATTTTTTGCCATGAACTGATGGGACCAGGTCTTAGTTTTCTGAATGTTGAGTTTTAAGCCAACTTTTTCACTCTCCTCTTTCACTTTCATCAAGAGGCTCTTTAGTTCTTTGCTTTCTGCCAGAAGGGTGGTGTCATCTGCATATGTGAGGTTATTGGTATTTCTTCTGGCAATCTTGATTCCAGCTTGTGTTTCATCCAGTCCAGCATTTCTCATTATGAACTCTGCATATAAGTTAAATAAACAGGGTGACAATATACAGCCTTGATGTACTCTTTAACCAACTTGGAACCAGTCTGTTGTTTCATAGCCAATTCTGTTGCTTCCTAACCTGCATACAGATTTCTCAGGAGGTAGGTCAGGTGGTCTGGTATTCCCATCTCTTTAAGATTTTTTCACAGTTTGTTGTGATCCACACAGTCAAAAGCTTAGGCATAGTCAATGAAACAGAAGTAGATTTTTTACTGGAACTCTCTCACTTTTTCAATAATCCAACAGATGTTGGCAATTTGATCTCTGGTTCCTCTGCCTTTTCTAAATCCAGCTTGAACATATGGAAATTCACAGTAGATGTACTGTTTAAGCCTGGCTTGGAGATTTTGAGCATTACTTTGCTAGCGTGTGAGATGAGTGCAATTGTGCAGTAGTTTGAACATTCTATGGCATTGCCTGTCTTTGTGATTGGAATGAAAACTGACCTTTTCCAGTCCTGTGGCCACTGCTGAGTTTTCCAAATTTGCTGGCATATTGAGTGCAGCACTTTCACAGCATCATCTTTCAGGATTTGAAATAGCTCCACTGGAATTTCATCACTTCTACTAGCTTTGTTCGTAGTGATGCTTCCTAAGGCCCACTTGACTTCGCATTCCAGAATGTCTGGCTCTAGATGAGTGATCACACCATCGTGATCATCTGGGTCATGATCTTTTGCGTATAGTTCTTTTGTGTATTCTTGCCACCTCTTCTTAATACCTTCTGTTTCTGTTAGGTCCATACCATTTCTGTCCTTTATTGTATCCATCTTTGCATGAAATGTTCCCTTGGTATCTCTGATTTTCTTGAAGATCTCTAGTCTTTCCCATTATATTGTTTTCCTCTATTTCTTTGCATTGATCACCGAGGAAGGCTTTCTTATCTCTCCTTGCTATTCTTTGAAACTCTGCATTCGAATGGGCATATATTCCCTTTTCTCCTTTGCCTTTCACCTCTCTTCTTTTCATAGCTATTTGTAAGGCCTCCTCAGACAACCATTTTAAGTCTGAATTTGGCAATAAAGATTCCATGATCTGAGCCACAGTCAGCTCCTGGTCTTGTTTTTGATGACTGTATAGAGTTTCTCCATCTTTGGAGAAATATAATATAATCAGAATATATATAATCAGAATATAATCAATCTGATTTCGGTATTGACCATCTGGTGATGTCCATGTGTAGAGTCTTCTCTTGTGTTGTTGGAAGAGGATGCTTTTTATGATCAGTGTGTTCTCTTGGCAATTAGAATTTGATTTTAGGAAGTTCTGTCAAAAATATCAAAGGGTTTTGAACACACATTCAGATCAGATCATAGGCCATTGTGAAACAATATTCACTTAACCAAAGTAACAATAAAACATTTCAAAGGCAGATACAGAAGAGATTGCTTGAGAAGTAAAGAAACTTCAAATCTGTTACCAAAGGCATTTCAACATCCCTAGGAAACTTGTAGCATGTATGAAACTCTTCTCTATGGGCCCACTTTCTACAAACGTTTCTCATCCATTTCTGTATCCATAACTTTATTTTCCCATTCAGAAACACACACTCAAAAGTCAGAACTATTTCATTTTCCCTTAACAAAACGCAATTTCATTCCTCATACCTCCTTTACTAAACTGCACATCCTACTTTCCTTAAGCAACCTTGAACTTTCCTTTATATTAGCATTCTGTAGATTGGTGAACGTAAATACCAGTGATAATTACTAAAAAATGTTATAGAGAACATCTCAGGATGGTGCCAAACATGTTTGTAAATAGTTCTCTTGTTTCTCTGTAAAAGGAAGACAGTGTTTAGTGCTGGTGGCTTAGTTGCTAAGTCTTGTCTGACTCTTGCAACCCCATACTATAGCCCACCAGGCTCCTCTGTCCATGGGATTCTCCAGGCAAGAATACTGTAGTGGGTTGCCCTGCCCTCCTCCAGGGGATCTTCCTCACCCGTAAGATTTCACATCTCTTTTGTCTTCTGCAATTGCAGGCGGGTTCTTTACCAGTAGCACCACCTGGGAATATTATAATATTACATATTATTTTAAAACATAATATATACTATAAATATAATGTATATAATTATGTAATATATGCATAATATCAATATAATGTGTACATAAATATTAAGAAACCTCTTTTCATAATGGCCCTGTGCGTGCAGGCTAAGTTACTTCAGTCATGTCTGACTCTTTGCAACCCTACAGACTGTAGCCCACCAGGCTCCACTGTCTATGGGATTCTCTAGGCAAGAATAATGGAGTGGGTTGTCATGCCCTCCTCCAGGGGATATTTGAGGGAAAAGAGAACTCTTCTGTTAATGAATAAAAACATGCAAGTTGGGTGGATGCTTATTGCTCCTTACTAGAATTAGATACTATGTGTACAAAACCACATTGGCTGTCTGTATGTGAGAACAGAGCTATAGAAAGGCAGGTCTAATTATACCGGATGCCAGCTTAAAGCTGGGAAATACCATTAGGAGAAATCTCCACTTGAGAATCTTGCTTATATACACAAGCGTTTGGGTTTAACAAGAGTGTGAATGTGCTTGCCTACTCAATTATTCTTCTTGCAAATACTCCCTGGGGTCCTCTATGAGCTCAGCACTCTGCTAGGCTCCGAGGGGAATACTGAATAATATGATTGAATCATTTTGTAAAAATGGCTAAATCCTACTGGGGGAGAGAAAATATTTAAACTATTAGTGATAATATGATTTCTGCTTTCAACTAATATTACTGAGCACCACCTACATGCCAGGAATTATCCCTAGGCGGTGGGGACCCAGCAGTACACAAAACAAAAGATTCTTTTCCCGTGGAATTTATGGAGGGTAAGGTGCCATAAAAAAACAAGCAAATAAATGCAATTTACACTGGTTAGATGAGTGCTTTTACTAATAAAGCAGGGTGGAAAGATGGAGATGATGGGTAGGGGTTGCTATTTCAAACTGGGTGGTGAGGAAAGGTTTTCCAAAAGAGATGACACTTGGGCCAAGAACTGAAGCTGAACCAAGTGAGGTGGTGAATCATGTCAGTTTCAAGGAAAGTGCATTTCAGGCAGGAACATGTCAGATGGCCCCTGGCATAGTCAAGAAGTGTAGGAGGGACTTCCCTGGTGGCCCAGTGCTTAAGAATCCACCTTCCAATGTAGGGGATGTGGGTTTGATCTCTGTTTGGGGAACCAAGATCCCACATACTGCAGGGCAAATAAGCCCTTGAGCCACAACTTGAGAGAAGCCTGCGTGCCACGGTGAAGATCTGGAGTGTCGCAACTAAGACCCAATGCAGCCAAATAAATAAAATAAATATTATAAAAAAGATTACATGGTGTCTTTAAAACAAAGAGGCAGAAGAAGAAGCAGTGGAGGGGTCAGTGTGGCTTGCAGCCAAGGGAGCAGTGAGGAGAGTGTTGGGGCCAGACCATGCAATGTGACCTGTAACCTCACAGCCTTCAATAGGAAGCAAACATCAACAACAAAGGGTATGTGAACACTGAAAAACAAAAGTGAAAACAAAACCCAGCTGCTGCAATGATGAAATTGGGGAAGCAAGCCTGACAGTTTCTTATGCTCGTGCTGTGTAGTTGCTAAGTCATGTCTGACTCTTTCGCAACCCCAAGGACTGTAGCCCACCAGGCTCCTCTGACCATGGGATTTCCCAGGCAAGAATACTGGAGTGGGTTACTATTTCCTTCTCCAGGGGATCATCCCTAACCAGGGATTGAACCTGCATCTCCTGCATTGGCAGGTTGATTCTTTAGCACTGAGGCACCTGGGATGTGTTTCCAGTTTATTATACCCATGCCTTATTACACCTGAAGCACACTTCACTCAGTAAGATGGTTCTGAGGCTGCTAATACCTGGAGATACTGAACGGGAGGAGTCAGGGAATAGGATGGGGGTTTGCTCGGTAAGTCACCTTTAGAGAATACTCTTCTCTCTTTTTGACTGCCCAGCACCTTCCTGTGTTTGGGGAATTTACCTGCTCTAAGTTCCCACCATTTACAACAGAAGCCAGATGCAGCCTTTCCCGTCTCCCTTGCAGCTAGAGTGAAAGCATATGACTGCTTCCACCAATCAGATCACTTGTTACAGACATTGCCTTGAAAGCTGGTTCACCCATAATGGCAGCAGCTTGCTTCCAGGGGCAGCAGGGGCCAATGGCTTGGTAGAGCATCCCAGGGGCTGGCATTGCAAGGTCCATGGAGCCCCCCGTGGGGGGTGGTGATGCCTCTGCTGCACCAGTTCTGCACTGTGAGTTTAAGGATTATCCTAAGCAGAGCCTCAAAACTTGATTCTCTTCATGGGCATTCGTTTCCTGTTGTAACAAATGACCACAATCTTGGTGGGTCTAAACAACAAAATTTACTCCCCCATATTTCTGGAGGTCAGGAGTTCAAAATCAAGGTACAGAGGGCCTTGCTTGCTCTGGAGGCTGTAGGGAGAATTGGGTCTTTGCTTCTTCCAGCTTCTGGTGGCTGTTGGCAAGCCTTGACTTACAGCCCTATCACTTCAGTCTGCCTCGTTGGTCACGTGGTCTCCCCTTTGCTCTATGTCTTCACTTCCAATTATGTCAAATCTCTGCTTTGTAAGGATTTGTGGGTCTTCCAGGTGGCTCAGTGGTAGAGAACCCACCTGCAAAAACGTGGATTCCACCCCTGGGTCAGGAAGATCCCTTGGAGAAGAAGCTGGCAACCCACTCTGGTATTCTTGCCTGGGAAATCCCATGAACAGAGGAGCCTGGTGGGCTACAGTCAATGGGGCCTCAAAGAGTTGGACACAATTCAGTGACTAAACAGCAAAAGAAGTCATTGGATTTAGGACCCAGCTGGATAATCCAGAATTATGTCTTCTTATCTCAAGATCCTTCCTTTAATTACATCTTTAGAAACTTTCCCAAATAAGATCACATCCACAGATTTCAGGGATTAGAACATGGATATATTTTTTTGCAGGCCAGGATTCAATCCACTGTACCACCTCCTGAAGATCCTGTGAGTTCACAATTCACTTCTAATATATTTTTTTCAGCTCACACCATCCTGAACTGATTCCTTTGTTTGAAAATCAGAAACCTGACACTGACATTGTCCTACCTGCATTTCTATCCCATGTCTCCAGCTGGGAAGAGGAGCCTGGCACGCAGCCTTGCTTGGAGTCCCAAGCCTGAGACTCTGGTCTCTGCAAGCATGGACAATGCCTGGCCTTCCCATTTGCTCACATTGCCTCCTGCCTCCCCATGAAGGGAGGAAATGCTTATTTCAGCACCTCTGTGTTAGAGACATTTTATTTTAGGCTAAAACATGTCTCCCAGCCTTACGAAGCTGGCAGACCCTACCACAGAAAGGATGGCTAGGTGGTCAGCCTCACCACATCAACTATTTATGGGCTTTGTTAAAAAGTAAAAGCCAGATCAAACTCACCTACAGAAACTTATGGAACAAGTACACACGCTTAGAATGCTTCTGGGGAGACAGCGGTGTCTCCTCGCCTTTCTGTGTTCTTCAAGCATCAACCTTTGTCATCTCATGGGGTGAGAGTGGAGTCTCTCCAAGGGAAAACTTCCATGAATGTCTGGAGCCCATTTTAAGGAAGAAAAACAACTAGACAAACATTAGCCAGATGTCAACACACTTGGGCTCAGGAGCCAAGTGAAACCTGAATCCTGGTAACACTGCTTACTGGATGTGAGGCTTTGAGAATATTGTTCACCTCTCTGAGCTTCAGTCTTCTCATCCTTGGAGAATATTAAGATCTACCTTGCTTTTTATTGTCATTGTTTGTTTGTTTTTGCTTTTATGAGGATTGGAGTCAATGAAGTTCCTAGTATACATGTGAATGTGTGAAAGCACCTTCGATTGTTTTCCCTATTGTCACCGCTCTTATCTGATAGCCTCACCTTGATTGGTTACCTGTGGATGGACTGCCTCTTCTGTCGTGAGTGCTGACCCCACAGTGTCCAGCACACGAGAGGTGTTCTGTGAATTTGGGGTGATAAAGCTGTGCTGTTTTGATGGGTGTTCAGTCTGTGTGTGATGGACCATAATGTGACAAGAATAGATTGATCATCTTGGACACATACCTTGGAACCTTATTTCTACTTCCAGTGGCGATAACCCCAGTCTCCACCTGAAGCTCCCAATATGTTGTTACCAGCAACCTCACCATTTCTGGGAGCCCCTGGGGGAATGTCTGGCCTATTCTCACAAGCACAGTTTGCTTGGCCATCCTATGAAGCCTGTTTTTTTCTTTCTGTTCTGCACTGTCCCCTCTGGGTGAGGGGTGAGAACACCATTAGCACCAAGGGTGATGAAATGGTGTTGGAAGCACAAAGTCAACTCAACCCAAAAGTCCCTGTTGAAACAAACACTGCTGAGCCTACTATTAACCTTAGGTGTAATCAATGTCCCCAGAAGTTTCACCAAAACAACCCCCCTTTTTTTTAAGTCTTTAATGAATTTGTTACAATATTGCTTTTGTTTCTTATGTTTTGGCTTTTTGGCTGTGAGGCTTGCTGGATCTTAGCTTCTCAGTTCAGTTCAGTTTAGTTGCTCAGTCGTGTCCGACTCTTTGGGACCCCATGATGCCAGGCCATGCATGCCAGGCCTCCCTGTCTATCACCAGCTCCCAGAGTCCACCCAAATCCATGTCCATTGAGTCGGTGATGCCATCCAACCATCTCATCCTCTGTCGTCCCCTTCTCCTCCGGCCCTCGATCTTTTCCAGCATCAGGGTCTTTTCCAATGAATCAGCTCTTCGGATCAGGTGGCTAAAATATTGGAGTTTCAGCTTCAGCATCAGTCCTTCCAATGAACACCCAGGACTGATCTCCTTTAGGATGGACTGGTTGGATCTCCTTGCAGTCCAAGGGACTCTCAAGAGTCTTCTCCAACACCACAGTTCAAAAGCATCAATTCTTCGGCACTCAGCTTTCTTCGCAGTCCAACTCTCACATCCATACATGATCACTGGAAAAATGATAGCCTTGACTAGACGGACCTTTGTTGGCAAACTAATGTCTCTGCTTTTTAATATGCTGTTTAGGTTGGTCATAACTTTCCTTCCAAGGAGTAAGTGTCTTTTAATTTCATGGCTGCAGTCACCATCTGCAGTGACTTAGCTTCTCAACTAGGAATCAAACTGCACTCCCCCCACTGGAAGGTGGAATCTTAGCCCCTGGACTGCCTTTTGGTTGTGATCTCTTTTGCTGTAGCCTGTGCTTTTTAGCATTCAGGCATGAGTCTCTAGGGTTCAAGGGGGACTGGTCTGAATTACAAGGCTCGTGTTGGGTTCTATCTTGTCCTTCCTTCCAGTTCTGGGGCCACGGATCTTGGTAAGTGGAGTGTGCACATGTGTGTCATATGACAGGAGTCTAAATATTGGCTCCATGATATACTAGCTCTGTGACCTTGGCCAAGTCACATTATCTTTTCAAGTCTGAGTTTTACTGCCTGCAAAGTGAGGGTGAGGAAATGATTTTCCTCACAAGGAAAATTAAGAATTAAATGAAATATTGATTGCAATGGGCAAAACCTGGCATACTCTAAGTACTAAATAAATGCTATCATTTTCATTTCCTTGGGGAAAAAAATAATTTACCTAGTGGCTCTACTGTTTCATCTGCAAATAATGCCTTGTGGTTACATCTACCAAACATTTGGGGATGAAGGGAGTGAGGTGGTGGCATAAAAGATGGGGAAAAATCCCTTCTAACACCTCGGAGATGTTAGAAATAAAATAGTAACTCTCAGAAATATGATAATGCTATAGAATAATCTATAGAACCCGCTATATGGATATAAAATGGAGAGCACAGGACAAAAGTAGTGTAATTGCTGAAAGCCTAGACTCTGGAACTCAACAACTGAGCTTTAACTCCAGTTTTGCCATTTATTAACAGATGCTCTTGGGCAAGTTTCTTCATCGTTTGTGCCTCCGTTTTCCCATCTTAAATGGGGATGTTTGTTCTTAGTCACTCAGTCATGCCCAATTCTCTGCAACCCCATGGACTATACGCCACCAGGCTCCTCTGTCCATGGAATTTCCCAGGCAAGAATACTACAGTGAGTTGCCATTTCCTCCTCCAGGGGATCTTCCCAACCCAGGGATCCAATCTCCTGTGGCTCCTGCATTGGCAGGTGGATTCTTTACCACTAGTGCTGCCTGGGAAGCCCCCTTAAATGAGGATGATAGCACCTATATCATAAGATTGCTATGGGAATGAAATAAGTTAATTCATGTCAAGCCCCCAAAGCAGTATCTGACATATAATAATTAATTGATAAATATTAACTATTAGTATTAATTCTACAACTAATTAATCAAGAAAAGAAAGTTTAAAAAATAAATCTATGTGTGCTACTCTGCAGATAGATCTCTTTGTACAATGTCCAAATGATCTATGCTCCTTCAAATATTTCAGTCAATGAAATGCCTAGATATGTAGAAATTCTAGGATAAACCACCTAAAACTATTGCTCTTAGTATAACCCATGTACAAAGAGCTTACATGTTGAGCTGGATTTTTGTTGTTGTTGGAATTCATATGTATTAGTTATAGAGAATTTTCTACTTCAAAAGGCTCATGAAATAGACTCACAGACATGGAAAACAAGCTTATGGTTGCAAAGGAGAAAGGGGGCAGAGAGATAAATTAGGAGTTTGGATTAAAATATACCCACTACTATATATAAAATAGATAACCAACAAATACAGTGTAGCATGGGGAACTAAATGCAATATCTTATGATAACCTATAATGGAAAATGGTCTAAAAAAGAATAGATATGTATTTATATGTATAATTGAATCACTCTTCTGTATACCTGAAACAAACATGACATTGTAAATAAGATTTCAATAAAAAAAGAAATCTTGGACTAGAACAAGAAAGCAAATATAAAATAAGATACTCATGGAAGATTTTTCAGAGTGTCAATAAACTTTACTGGGCCCATTCCCTAGACCTAGAAGTCCAACAATGTAATTGGCATTTTGTGGAATGGTCAAGGAGGTGCTCGGGGGTGCTGGGTTGTAAGTCAAAGAAGCTGACTCAAATCAGTCTAAGCTTGATCAGCACAAGGGTCCCTCTTACAGCTCATATGGACTCAAGATCCAGGAACTGAACATATCAGGGTCTGAGGCTCCTCTATTCTCTCTATTTTCTTGGAGCTGCATTCTCCCTCCTCTCTGCTGCTCTCAACCAATCTGCTTTTTTTCCCCCCATTCTTTCTGTGCAGAGTAGCTTTTCTGCTTCTCCTGCCCATAGCCCAAAGGTGGCTACCATACTTTTTCTTCATTTTCTTTCTCCATATAACAGGCTTGAGTTTCATCCACCTCACTAGAATTGACTCAAATGGATTCCATTTTTATAGCTGAGTAATATTCCATTGTGTATATGTACCACAACTTCCTTATCAATTCATCTGCCAATGGACATCTAGGTTATTTCCGTGTCTGAGCTATTGTAAGTAGTGCTGCATCTCTTAGGCCTAGTCTCAGTAACTGGCAAGCAAAAATGATCAGGTACTACAATGCAAAATTCCCAGAGGAGAATCTGATTGGCCCATTTTTGCCTTCTCATCCAGTCATATATGCTCGGGGTCAAAATCTCACATCAGAAACAAGGCTACAAAGGGGTGGGGTAGATACTGGGTCGCTGGGGTGTGTGTTGGATATGGGTCTTCAAAGACACCATCATTAGACAAAGCAGGAAAGGAGGACAAATACCTGCAGTAATTGACAGTGACTTGGGCTTTGGCAAGACCACGTGACAAGGATCCATGTCAAAATCTTCTGAGGCAATAAGCTTGCTATTGGCTACTTCAGTCAATCCCCCAACACCTGCCCTCCTGCTGGAGGAAATGACTGGGCGACTCTGCAGGTTCATGTGCCTTGTACCACCCTCTCCAGCCACCCGCAATGCCCCCGCCAAACCATCCTCTTCCCTGAACAAGAGTCTTGGTCCATCACCCTTCTCTCTACTCAAACACTTTGCCCTGTGGCCCCTCCCCCCACGGTTTTGCAAAGGTACCTCCTCATTGTCCTTCAGGGCCTCCATGGAGAGACTGCCCTCCACACACTTTTTGATCTTCTCCACCTTTGTACATATGCTGCACAGTCCTTTCAAGGAATAATCATTGTTTTGTGCTTGTGCTCAGTCACATCTAACTCTGAGACATTTTGGACTGCACCCTGCCAGGTTCTTCTGTCCATGGGATTTTTCAGACAAGAATAAAGGAGTGGGTTGCCATTTTCTCCTTCAGGGGATCTTTCTGACTTAAGGATCAAACCCACATCTCCTGTATGTCCTCCATTGCAAGTGGATTACTTACCCACTCAGCCATTGGGAAGCCCAGAATAATTGTAACCTGAATTAAATGCTTATAATAATAGTGGCAAACATTGAAACAATGTTTCCTATGTGCTGGATATTTTCATAAGAGCTTTGTACATGTGAATTCAATCCATCAACAAATCTGGGAAGTAGGCAGTCTTATTATACCTCCTTTCACAAGGGAGGAAACTGAGGCACAGAGTGGCTAGGTCATTTTCCTGATATCTTCCAGCAAACAGCTATCTCCAAAGCCTGCATCCTTAGCCCTGCTTCCTCTTGACCACAGTGTTCCATTGTTTACGGGTTGGATTACTTATTCATTATCTGTCTCTCTACTCAATTATATGCTCTGTGCAGTCAAGGGCTGTATTGATTGTGCCCACTCTAACTTTACCACTTATCAGAATGCTTGGCACTAAAAAAAAATTATTTGCAAAATGAATAGATGAAGGGACATGGGAAACCAAGAATATGTTATTTCTTTAAAAAAGAAAGACCCAATATGCATGTCTGCTTGATAACAAGATACCAGGGAAGATCACTCTCTCAAGGCTTTAAGAGGGTATATATAGGGTTAAAGGGGTGGGGGCTTCTAGAAATAACACCAGGAGAGGACTGAGACAGGAAATTCCTCTTATACAAGGGCTGTCTTTCTTTCTGCTGCTGGCATCTTTATTTTGTGCTCCTCTCTCGCCCAGCCTCACATTGCCAATCTGGGCTTAATGGAACTGATTCCATGCAATCAGAGGTGGGAGCAGCTGCCATCAATAAATGGAGAGCTTTCCAGCAAAGCAGGGAATAGAGATGCACGCAATGTCCTGAGCTTAGAGCTTAGGCATGGGACACTGATGGTGGCCTCCCCTCTCCTTGATTGTTTATGGCGGGAATAATAGAGGTTGGGGGTAGAGGAATAGGGGCCTGGGGAGGGAGCTCTAACCTCAAAATATACTCAGAATCCTATTCTTTTTCATCACCTTTACCACTACCAGCTGGGCCACAGCCACCAGCATCTCCCACCTGGATTCCTGCATCAGTTTCCTAATGGTCTTCCTGCTTCTAACCAACCACCTGTTCAACCAGCAGTTGGAGCCACCCTGTTAGAACCTACCTTGGATCATACCCGTCTTTTGCCCAGAGCCCTCTGGTGGCACCCTCAGCACTCAGAGCAAAAGCCCAGGTTTCTACAATGGCCCTGCATGATCTGGCTCCTATCACCCCTGTGACCTCATCCCCTGCTCCTCTCTGGCGTCACTGATGTACCCTGAATACACCACTGACAGCCCCGCCTCCAGGGCTTTGCTCCAGCTGTTCCCTCTGCCTGAAATGCTCTTCCCCAAGAAATCTTCTTCCCTGAAGTCCTCACCTCTCACCCATTCAACAGGACTTAACACCACAGCATGACACCACCTTGCTCTGTGCCTGAACCCCCTTCCTTACCTACTACACATAGCACCTGCCACTTTCCCAACACATCTCACCATTTACTTGTTTATTTGTTACAGTTATCTGTTTTGTTGTCTGGCTCTCACGTTCAAATCAAACTTCATGAGAGCATCTTTGTGTGCCGTGTGCACTGGTGATTCCCAAGCTTCCAGGGAAATGCCTAGCACATATCAGCCTTGCATAAGTCTTTAGGCACTTATGATACGAAGAACTGCTGATATCCATTCATTTGTTGAAGGCTCACTACACACTTGGCATACTGCTAAGCACTTTTCCAGGGATTATCTCATTTCACCCTCATGGTTGATGAAACTGAAACCCCTTTCCATGGCCCATGGGATCATTCATGATGTGGTCCCGCTTTTCTGTCTCTACTAGAGTTCTCCTCCTTGCTTATTGGCTTCAGCCATTCCATGCTGGCCTCTTCTGCTCCCCACACACGGGGGACACAGCCTGGCCTCACGGGCTTTGTATCTGCTATTTTCTCCATTGGAAACGTGCTCTTTTAGAACCTCACATGACTGTACGTCACTTGCCTTATTTGGGTCTCTGCTGAAGTATCACTTCACCAGTAAGGTCTTTACTGACCACTCCATCTAAAATAGCACCCTCAAAAAAAAAAAAAAAAAATAGCACCCTCATCACTAAACTCCTTTTTCTGCCTTACTACTTTTTATAGAACTTATTATATTATCATTAAGTTATATATTGATTAATTTCTTTCTCCCCAACTAGACTCTCAGCCCCCAATAAGGGTGGAGGGAGAGCCACTCATTGCTGTGGAACTGATACCTAGAACTTTGTCTGGCATAGTGGAGGTGCTGTGTATATCCCATTGAATTAAGAGTAGGCTCCACATTCATCCTCAGTTCTAGATGAGGATCTGGAGGCTGAGAGAGGCTGAGTAACTCCCTGGGTCCTATAGCTAATAGAGCAATAGGAAGAACTAATGTCCTGGTGATAGTTCTCTTCTAAAGCATCCTAAGAACCCAGCTCAGTCCTTATATGTAGTGGGTGATTGAGTCTATAAATAAATTCTTGAAGAGCATGAAGTCTTGAGCAGTCTTCATATTCCAAGTCTGGGACACACCCTAGGATACCTGCAGACTAGACTCCTGGAGGAGAGGGATTGTATGCATGTGAGCAAGTGCCTTGATTTTTCTCAGCCCCAGCTTGCTCATCCCCAATAATAGCTGACTTAAGAATTAAATGAGTTAATTCATGCAACATGTTTAGCATAGTACCTGTTGTCATAAGGCGTAACAATGTCTAGATTTTAACATTATGAGTTGTCTTCATATGCCCTCAAGTGGTACAGTAGTTAGCATATAGTAGGCACTCCAGGAATATTTGCCGTGGTTCAAGTCTTTGAAAATCATGCATGAGGGGATGTATTACTGTTGGAAAATATCTGCTGCCTCCCTCCCATCATATGTCCCTACCCCAGGAGGCTCACACTTCTCTGACCCTTTGGTATTGGCCTTGGCCACGTGACTTGAGTCATTGAAATATGAGCAGAAGTGACATGGGCCTCTTCTCTTCCGAGGAAGAAGTTTTAAGAACCATTGTGTGGTTCACCCTGATCTCATTCTGCCTTTAACAGGAAACCAGCAACGTCCTAGAGGATGTGCCAGAGGCTAAACTTTTACCCCAGAATTGAAGACTATTTGAAGCAGAGTCAGCTCTGATCTGTGACAAGATCTGACATGAAACCTGAGCAAGAAGTAAAGCTCTGCCATTCTGAAGCACTGAGATTTAGGGCTGCTTTGTTACTTCAGCATAACCATGCCTATCCTGACAAAAGCACCGTGGTCATTGTGGTAATAGTATTATCTCTTGATTCTACATGTTTTTGAACAAAATGCTTTTGTATGAGCACAGCCCTGTAGACAGAGCAGAAATGTGGAAAGTGATGGTATGGAGAGTATTCCAGCCTGGAAAGGAGAACTGCAGTGGCCAGTGTGGCCAGAGGTAGTTTTGGTAGTAGAGGGGCAGGGGATGTTAATGAGGCTGGAGGCAAATAAATTAACTTTTTCTGTTTCCCCAGATTGCTAACTTTCATTGTCATTTCTCATATGGTAAGTACAATGATATCATGTATATGATATAATATAGATATACAGATATTGCTTTTCCTTGAAAAAGAGCCCAATAGTAGAAAAATGTTTCTTTGTCTAAATCTAAATAGATAAAGAAATTATGGAAATCTCAATCCTACTATGCCCAATTCCTCCTAGGACATAGTCACTGGTATTGTTTGGTACAAATCCTTTACCTATGCACTTACATGCATAACTATTTTTTCCCTAGCATAAATAGATGGACTCATACTATATGTATTGTTCTGCAATTTGCTTTTCTATTTTAATTTAGTATTTCTTGGAGACCTTTTTGTGGCACTCGGTGGAGGTCTAGCTCACTTTTACAATGGCTTCATATTATTCCATGATATGGATGAAGTGTAATTTATTTAACTTTGCCACTATTATTGAACATTTATATCCATTTGGATTTTTACCTCCTTCGGTGATTCATGGACTCCAGTAGCTCCACCGATGTCAAGCTTGAGAGCGTGGCAGTATAAACGACCACATTTTTCTCTCCCTGAATTTGTAAACGTCTTGTCAACAACAGTAGAGGGGGGATGTGTGTGCACTGGCTGCAGATGCCACGTGCCTGAGCCATGGCACTTCCTCCTGGAGACGGAGGCCTCTGGCCACCTCTGTCTTGGGAAAGAGGAAGATGCTCTGATCTTCTCTTTTTCTCTTCCCTCCCAGAAACAGGAACAGTCCATAATTCTTTAGAATATTTGAGATCAAAATGCTTCCTGCCCTCTGGCCCAAGAATCATACCCACTTACAAGGAAATCATGACTAATTTCACACTTATACTTGGGGCATCTCCTTAAACTGTCTTGTAAATTGTAAGCCCAATCTTTATGTATTTATTTTTGGTTTCTTGTTCTCTTCTTCTATCTGTCTCTATCAACCCCATTTCTGTCTGTCTGTCTTCTTCTCTCCACCAAGACACAGAATTTTATCCTCAGTAGATAATGAATATAGCCTTATCAGCTATCATAACCAACCTTGCTAGGGGTTAGGAAGCAGAACATGGTAACTCTGGGAAAATGAGATGAGGATTTACTTATTTAATTCTCTGCGCCTCACCCCAAACCTCATGCTTACTTGATAACATCCTGTTGATTTTAAGATGCTATCCTTACCATGCTGACATTTCTAAAGCAAGCCTGTGTTTTCTGATGAAAGTCTACTTTTTATATTTTACTGATAAAAATAACCAATGGCATTTTATAATTGAAGCAAATTCCAATAAGAAAGAATGATTCAGTTGCCCCTGCTATTAGGAACTGTCAAAGATGATCGCAAGCAAAGTATTGAAAGGCACCCAGAAGATAGCCATGGTTCTTTTTCCTCTAGCCCCTCCCCACATGTCATCATGCCTGAAATATCAGCTATTCAAATTCTTTCTTATGATCCTTTAGGTACCTTGGGCTCCAGGGATGGCCCCCTGGCTTGGCAAACTAAAGCATTAATGTATCCTGGCTAGAGTGACTGGTTTAGGGACAGATGTGTCATCCAAGCTGGGCCGCTGGACTTCTCCTTGGAAAGGTCACAGAACCATTAGGAGAGATATTTGCCAAGCCAGGAAAATATTAGCTTGTAATATTGGCTGGTAACAAGCCAATGGGATATCTAGGTTTGGAGCTGCAGGAGGCCGTCAAACTCATTGGAGATGAGGCCAACTCAAGAAATCTGAGTCCAAATATGGAAAGAATGAATTCCCCATGCCATTGTAGAGCACCTGGATCCAACTGCTCCTGAAGCTAAACCATTCAGGTTTAAGCCTGTTGGAATTAGACTCCTGTCATCTGTAACTAGCCCTGACCTGATGATTATAGCCACAAATCAGTGCCGACATGGAGCAGGGCTGGAACAAGAAGGAGGAGAAGGAAGGGAAGGGAAACCCTTGGAGAAGGGGCAAGGAAGCAGGGGTATGGTGAGGCAGGAGAGGGAAACTTGTGCTGGGAGGAAATTGTGAAGAAAAGGATGCCAGGGATAATGATGTTCTTAGCATGGTCCCTGAGGCATTCCTGCTGGGGCCTCTTTCCATCCCCTTTGCGTCCTATACCCTCACATCTTTTCTTTTCGGACTGTTCATGTCCCATTGTTAGCTAATGTTTCCATGAGCCCTGTGCTCAAACATCCCTGAGCTCAAAGGTCTCCTGGGTGGGGGCCCAGCCTGACACCCACACTGGGCACTTCCCCCAGCTAGTTATTCTTAGAGCACTGTGTGCCTCTTCTATCTAACACCCTCTCCATTTGTAAGGACACATATGCATACTGTGTGTGTGTGCGTAATTATCTGGTTAATGTCCTTCTTTCCTACTAGACCTAGATCCCTGAGGTGAAATCTCTGTCTTCACTTACAGTCCTCCCCCCAGTGATTGGCACATTCCTGGCTCGGAAAATCTCTGCTGAGTGAAGGAATCAGGGTCTCACATGGGTTGAAGCCCCTGTAGGGGCACACAATTGATAAGGTTCAGGCTCTGAAATCAAACTCTTGGGTTCCAAGCCTGACTGTGACCTTGGGAAATTCACCTACTTTGGTTAGGTTCTGTTTCCTCATCTGTGAAATGGGGATAATAGTGGCACCCACTTCCCAGGGATGCTGCAAGGGATACTTCATTACCAATAAAGCATTGAGAATTCCCTGGTAGCTCCCCTGGTAGAGAATCCACCTGCACTGCAGGAGATCCTGGTTCAATTCCTGGGTCAGGAAGATCCACTGGAGAAGGGATAGGCTACCCACTCCAGTATTCTTGAGCTTCCCTGGTGGCTCAGTTGGTAAAGAATCTGCCTGCAATGTGGGAGGCCTGGGTTCGATCCCTGGGTTGGGAAGATCCCCTGGAGAAGGGAACGGCTACCCAGTCCAGTATTCTGGCCTGGAGAATTCCATGGACTGTATAGTACATGGTGTTGCAAAGAGTTGGGCACGACTGAGTGACTAACTTTCAAAGCATTGAGAACAAGACCGGGCACAGTCAACATAGAGTAAAGGTGCACTAGATTTATTCTTACCAGGGCCCCTTTGGCTGCAGCTGCCAACAGGGAAAGAACTAGTCTTGTGCTGCCAAAGGATGGTGTGCTTACTCACATCTCCATGCCTGATTAAAATAAGAACAACTACAGAAACTCAGGAAGCATGAGGAGTTGGCTTTGGTTAGATTTGCAGCCTACCGTGACCCTGGGGCTCCAGGGTCCAGCTGTGTTTAGAAAGATCACCCGTTGTCTAGAGGGTCCTCAAATGCAGTAGTTCATGCCTTAATGGACTCCTGGCAGATTTTTTGAAACTGCAGGTTCTGATTCGGGGCAGGGCCTGAGAGTCTGCATTTCTTTTTGTGTGAGTGTGTGTGAGAGTCTGCATTTCTAACAAGCTCTCAGGTGACGCTGCTGCTGCTGCTGGGCAGACCATGCTTTGAGCTGCCAGGCAGAGGCATTGGGAAGCTATCACCAGTGTTCCGGGGAAGAGGGAGCTGGCTGGCTCCAGTGCCTGGCGCTGTTGGAGAGGGTGGGTGATTGAGAAGGAAAGGAGACAACCTGAAATGGAAATAAAGGCTGTGCACCACAATCTCATTACTGTCTAAAATTAGATTAATATAATTAAAAATGTAAGAGCTGGATTAAAGCGTGTCAGTCTGCATTCTAGTGCTGAATGATGCTGTGGCTCTCTTTGCTTTTTCCTTAAGGGTTTGTGCTAATGGATTTCAAAGATTGCTGGGTTACACATTGTTCTTTGTGATTTCTAATTATCACCAAATGCCTCCAATTGGCCTTCTTTTTGAGATGACTTTCCCTGGACATGGCTGCCGTGACTCTGAAAAATGGCATCCTGAGCCCTGGGCCCCTTG
Organism: Bos grunniens; assembly: GCF_055505025.1. Classification (NCBI taxonomy): domain Eukaryota; kingdom Metazoa; phylum Chordata; class Mammalia; order Artiodactyla; family Bovidae; genus Bos; species Bos grunniens. Next base: position 27,316,162 of record NC_141189.1, read on the forward strand.
CTTCGCCTGACATCTAGGCTCCTTGGGATGAAAAAGGAGGCTTACTCGCCCTACAAACTGCAGGGGTGCACCTGATCCAGCCCCTGTGTCATCTTGTCATGGTGATTGGCCTAAGCATTACTGAGCTTCCTGTTTTACAAGAAAAGAAACAGTGGTTCAGAGAGGTGAAGTAAGCTGTTTGGGCTCACACAGCTGATTAGTGGAAAAGATGGGATGCTAACACAATTCTGTCTGACTTTATAGTGCTCTTTCTATGGCATCTCTGCAGAGGAACGTGTCATGGGGTTCCAGTAAAGGAGCATGTATGTGTTTGTGTGAGGGTGTGTATGTGTCTGTGCATCTGTATGTACACACATGTACATACATATGTGTAGGCAGAGGAGGGAGGCACACAGAAAGAAAAAGAGACAGGACAATATCCAACTGTAAAATGTCTTCTCTCTCTTTTTTGCTAAAGTTGCCATATTGGAGCCATTACCAGCTGCTGTAATTTATTGCATATTTTAATAGACTCGGACTAAGCGATCTGTTCCCTCACCAGAGTCATGAAGCACTTAATAGCTCAGGCTCTAATTCTGGTCCTGGAGTCGTTAAGTCTGCTCTCATCCACCCGGGGATTAAGATCCTGAGGGGGTGTATCATCTTGGCGACATCCTTGATTGCGTGGCTTTGAGGCTGTGATGGAAAAAGCTTTCCTTTCTCTCTGCCCCGGGTAGGGGGATGGTGACACCAAGCGCTGTGGGGGCTCCGTGGAGCTGGGTGAGGGTCGATGTGGATCCCACTCTTTTGCAAGATGCATCCACATTCTTTCCAAGCTTCTTTCCTGCTCCTTGGAAGCTCGCAGTTTTTCCAAAACATTTTCCTGCACACTGGATTTCCTTCAGTGAAGTGAGCTATTTTCAGAAAGTCCTGGGGGAGAATTTTGCCTAAGCTGGAGCCCAACTGAAGGGCCACTAATGTAGCAAAGGACACTGCTGCTTTGAACTGAAGACCACCCTTTTCTCCTTCCTATATGTCCGTCGACAGAGGAATGGATAAAGCAGATGTGGCACATATACACAATGGAATATTACTTGGCTATACAAGAAATGAAATAATACCATTTGCAGCAACATGGATGGGTCTAGAAACTGTCATACTGAGTGAAGAAAGTCAGACAGAGAAAGAGAAATATTGTATGATATCACTTATATGTGGAATCTAATAGAAAGTTACAAAAAACTTATCTACAAAATAGAAATTTATTTACAGATGTAGAAAACAAACTTACGGCTACCAGGAGGTAAGGAGGGGGAGGGATAAATAGGGAGATTGGAACTGACATATAAATACTAAAATAGATAACTATAAGGACCTACTGTGTACCACAGGGAACTCTATTCAATACTCAGTAATGCTGCTGCTGCTGCTAAGTCACTTCAGTCGTGTCCGACTCTGTGTGACCCCATAGACGGCAGCCCACCAATCTCCTCCGTCCCTGGGATTCTCCAGGCAAGAACACTGGAGTGGGTTGCCATTTCCTTCTCCAATGCATGAAAGTGAAAAGTGAAAGGGAAGTCGCTCAGTTATGTCCACTCTTAGCGACCCCATGGACTGCAGCCTACCAGGCTCCTCTGTCCATGGGATTCTCCAGGCAAGAGTACTGGAGTGGGGTGCTATTGCCTTCTCCAACTCTGAAATGGCCTATATGAGAAAAGAATCTAAAAAATAATGGATATCTATACGTGTATAACAGATTCACTTTACTGTACATCTGAAAACAACACAACATTGTTAAATCAACTACACTCCAGTGTTTTTTTTTAAAAAAGGAATGAAGTTCTGATACTTGCTACAACACAGATGAACTTTGAAAACGCTATGTTCAGTGAAAGAAGGCAGACACAAAAGGCCACATATTGTATGATTCCATTTATATGAAATATCCAGAATAGGCAAATCCATAGAGACAGAGAATAGACTGTCAGAGGCATGGGCTAAAGAGGGGAGATGGGAGTGACTGCTTCATGGGTACGGGGTTTCCTTTTGGGGTGGAGAAAATATTGTGGAAGTAGACAGAGGTGGTGGTTGTACAATACAGTGAAAATGCCGAATGCCAGTGCTACACTTCAAAGGGCTGATTTTATGTTATGTGTGCACGCATCTTAAGTTGCTTCAGTCGTGTCTGACTCTTTTTGAGCCTATGGACTGTAGCCCGCCAGGTTCCTCTGTCCATGGGATTCTCCAGGCAAGAATATTGGAATGGGTTGCCATGCCCTCCTGCAGGGTATCTTCCTGACCCAGGGGTCAAATGTGAATCTCCTGAATCTCCTGCATTGCAGGCAGATTCTTACCCCTGAGACACCGGGGAAGCCCTGTGTTATGTGTATTCACCTTAATTAAAAAATACATGTAAATACAATAATTTCAGATGAGAAGAGCTAATAGAAAAATAAAGCAGGATAATGAGGTCAACAGAGATGAAATGTAAGGCATTATTAGGAGAAATCATCAAAGAGGGTGTCCACAAAGGGACAATGTTTAAGGCAATTGCCTGGAGGGGGAACTTTGCAGATCAGGAAATAACTTTACAGGCAGTCGGAAGAGTAAGAGCAAAGGCCCTGGGGAAGGAAGGAGCTGGACCCCATGGGTGCCGGTATGGCTGGAGGCTGTGGTTACAAGGGGGAAGACAAAAACTGGGAGTGTGAGGTAGGTAGGAACCAGATCCTGGAAACTCACCTGAAGAGAAGAAGCATGTGCTTGACTCAGATTCTCAGGGGAAGCCACTGAAGAGTTGTCATTTGGTGACATAGGCTGATCTGCACTTTTTGTAAATACAGGTAAAATTTGCCTAACATAAAATTAACTAATTTTTAAAGTGCACAGTTGTGTGACATTTAGTACATTCACTATGTTGTGTAACTACCATCTCTAGTTACAAAACATTTGCATCACCCCAAAGAAAGCTGTAGACATTAAGTAATCACTCTCCCAGCCCTGCTCACTGCTAATCTGCTTTCTGTCTCTTATTCATTTACCTATTCTGGATGTTTCATAGAAATGGGATCCAACAATATGTGACCTATACTTTTCATGGCTGAATGATATTCATTATAGGATAGACCACATTTTGTTGGTGCAGTCACTAGTTGATGAATATTTGGATAGTTTCCAACTTTGTGAATAGTGCTACTATGAACATTTTGCAGAAGTTTTTGTCTGAATACCTGTTTTCAATTCTTGAAGATCTCTACCTAGGAATGGAATTGCTGAGTCATATGCATATTCTGGGCTTCCCAGATGGCACTAATGGTAAAGAACTCACTTGCCAATGCAGGAGACATCAGAAACGCAGATTCGATCCCTGGGTCAAGAAGATTCCCTGGAGGAGGGCATGCCAACCCACTCCAGTATTCTTGCCTGGAGAATCCCATGGACAGAGGAGCCTGGCGGGCTACCGTCCATCTCTCTGAAAAGAGCCAGACATGACTAAAGTGACTTAGCATGCAGAGAAGCATGGGCATTCTATGTCTAATGCACATAGAGCATAGTTCCTGTTTGGAGGAACAGACAAATTATTTTCCACAATGGCGGCTCAATTTATATTCTCATGTGCTAATTTTTATTTTAAAATATTTATATTTATTTACTTATTTTATTTTGGCTGCACAGGCCCCTTGTTGTGGTATGCCAGCTTTCACCAGTTGCGGTACCAAGGCTTAATTGCCCCTTGGCATGTGAGACTTTAGTTTCCCCACCAGGGTGTGTCCTCTGCATTAGAAGGCAGATTCTTAACCACTGGCCACCTGGGAAGTCCCCTGATTTGCATTGTTAAGTAAAAAAAGAATGAGTTGCCAGTTGTGTGGCAAAATATCTTCGAGGGGAAGTGGAAGAGGCATGGAGACCAATTTGGAGGTCATCCCCTTTGTTCAGGGAGGAGGTGACTCTGGCCAAGATTTCATCAGCAGAACATGAGGTGAGGGAAAGTGGATGGATTCTAGAGTGTCTGGGGACCTCTGACCTGCAATTGAAAACTTCAGGTGGAATTCTAGCTGTGAGAAAAAAATTGTATGAGGGAGCTATGATCTGACTTTGAAGTGAAATGTAGTAGGGACATTTGAATCCTGCAATGGAAAATTTCTTCAGACATTCTCTTTGCTCAGTGATTGGTAGGGATGTTGTTTTGTAGGGAAATTTCCATTATCTTGCTGGCTGGCTTGAAAATTCCTCTTGGGAATGAAACTTTTTTTTTTTTTTTTTAGAAAGACACCTTGACGGGCAGCTGGGAGGAAGAAATGAGACACTGTAGTCCTCAGTCAATAAAAGCAAAGTCCACTAAAGCAAAGTTTAATGGTTATCCAGAATTTTCCCTAGTGTGGGTTTGTGTTAGTCACTCAGTCATGTCCGACTGTTTGTGACTGCATGGACTTTAGCCTGCCAGATTACTCTGTCCATGGAATTCTCCAGGTAAGAATACTGGAGTGGGTAGCCATTCCCTTTTCCAGGGGATCTTCCCAACCCAGGGATCAAACCTGGGTCTCCTGCATGAAAGGCAGATTCTTTACTGTCTGAGGCACCAGTGTGGGATTGGAGGAGAGAAAAAAGAGATGAGAGTAGATGAGGAAGGCATCATTAGGCAAACCCTGTGGATGCCCGGGGACCTGGCCAGAGAAGCATCTCCAGAGAACTTTGTTGAACCATCTAACTTAATGCCCTGTGAAAAGACAAGACCATTGAGTCCCAGAGCGGCAAAATGCATGCAAAAAGAGGTGATAGTAAGTGGTAAAACTAAAAATCGAATGCCCTTTCTACTTTTCCCTTGCTATGGAATGTTTTCAAAGGGTTTCTTTGAAGAGAAATAAATACTCAAGTTGTACTTTCTGTAAGTTTATACTCCCTCCATCCCTCCATCCATCCATTCATCTATCCACCTACCTACCATCTATTTCATCATTCAGCAAATTTCATAGCACCTCTGCCATATAAGCTGAGGCTGGCATTGTCAGAAGGCAATCCTGTAGGGCCTTATTTTCCATGACAAGGAATTTGAATTTTATTCTAAGAGTAATGGGGACCCATGTAGGGTGGCCTAAACTTAAGTGAAAATGATATGTTTGGTTTGTGGATGGTGGGATGAAGGGGGCAAAGCAGGAGCAAGGAGATGCAGTCTCTAGATAACACAGTCCAACAGTCATATTGCCTTCAGCTGTCTGGGCTTCTACGCAGTTTAACAAGAATTTACTGAGCTACTACTATGTACCAAGCCCAGTCACTCTGAGCACAGAGATGATCAGGGACTGTTTCCTGTCCTCCTGAAATTGAAGCTGCAGTGGGAGAAACAGAAGGAAGCGAGGATTACGACTAGAGATGGGGCATCAGGATATCCAGATGATGTGATGACACAGGGTAGGAACCCCAAGAAAACCTAAAGAGGCAGAGGCATCAAGGAGGGCTTCCTGGATAAACTAGTATTTAAGTCGAGGATCTAAGGATGACTGGAACTTAGCTGGAGAGGTCATACTTGGCAAAGAAAACAGGATGAACAAAGGCACTAAGGTATGGCAGAGCATGGTTTTATGTTAGAAAAACTAAGATCATGGCGTCCAGTCCCATCACTTCATTGCAAATAGATGGGGAAGCAATGGAAACAGTGACAGGCTTTATTTTGGGGGGCTCCAAAATCACTGCAGATGGCGACTGCAGCCATGAAATTAAAAGATGCTTGCTCCTTGGAAGAAAAGGTATGATAAACCTAGACAGCAGATTAAAAAGCACAGACACCACTTTGCCACCAAAGGCCCATATAGTCCAAGCTATGGTTTTTTTCAGTAGTCATGTATGGATGTGAGAATTGGCTCATAAAGAAGGCCAAGTGCTGAAGAATTGATGCATTCAAACTGTGGTGCTGGAGAAGACTCTGGAGAGTCCCTTGGACAGCAAGGAGATCAAACAAGTCAATCCTAAAGGAACTCAGTCATGAGTATTCATTGAAAGGACTGATGCTGAACTGAAACTTCAATACTTTGGCCACCTGGTGTGAAGAGCCAACTCACTGAAAAAGACTCTGATGCTGGGAAAGATTGAAGGCAAAAGGAGAAGGGGAAGACAGAGGATGAGATGGTTGGATGGCATCACTGATTTGATGAACATGAGTTTGAGCAAACTCCTAGAGATAGTGAAGGACAGAGAAGCCTGGTGTGCTTCAGTCCATGGGGTCACAAAGAGTCAGATATGACTAAGTGACTGTACAACAACACACAAGATTCGTTAAGAAAGGAGGCTAAATATTACTACCCGGATAAGTACAAGTGATATGTGTGTGTGTGTTTGTGTGTGTGTGTTTTAAGCTGATCAGTATTAGAGTGTGGTTGTGAATAGGAAATGAGAGTGGAGATGCTGTCAGGAGTTGGGAATGATAGATATTGCTTGGCTTGTACTCTGATGGTACTGGGGAGCCACTGATTATAAGAGGAAGAGGGATAAACCCTCCTCCTTCTGCTCCTCTCTCAGCGAACAGTCATAGTCTGAGCATGTGTGGGCAAGAGAGGCTGAGACCTTAGGAAGCAAATTCAATATGCCGTTTGTTGGTATAAGGTGTATGTGTGAGGAGCATATTTCCAGGGGCAATTTATCTCTGTTGTAAAAAATAATCTTTTCCTCCTGTTATACTAATCATCTATTTGTTTTGAAAATTTTCAAAATATAGACTAGAAGAATAAATAAAAATTTAAACCTGCTATTCCATCCCCTAGTGATAAATCTGCTAGTATTTTATTGTATATCTTTCCTGTTGTTTAAAATTACATAACCATGATTTTTATATAAATGAGATCATAGTCTGTGCTCTGATTTATCAGTTGCTTTTTCACTTAGCAATATAGCATTAACAGCTCCCTGCGTTCATTTCCTAGGGCTGTCGAAACAAAGTACCACAACCTGGGTGGATTAAAGCAACAGAAATATATTGTCTCACAGTCTGGCGGCTAGAAGTCTGAGATCAAGGTGCCTGCCGGGCCATGATCCCTCTGAAACCTACAGGGAATTCTTCCTTGCCTTTTTCTAGCTTCTGGCGGAGGCTGCCCATTGTTAGTGTTCCTTGCTTGGCAGCTGCATCACTCTGCCTTTGTCATCGTGTGACATTCTCCTTGTGTGTCTGCGTCTTCACGTGGCCTGACTCTAATGTACCTCGTCTTGACTATGAGGTCTGCAACAACCCTGTGTCCAAACAAAGTCATGTTCTGAGGTCCTGGGAATTATGACTTCAATGTGGCTTTTGACGGGGGGAGGGAACATAATTCATAATAGCTTCTCTTGCCACTCAATATTGTTTTTTTAAATAATTTAATTAATTCATTTATTTGCTGTGCTGGGTCTTCATTGGTGCTCTCGGGCTCTCTCTAGTTGCAGAGAAAAGGGTGTGCTCTTTGCTGCGGTGATGGGCTTCTCACTGCGATGTCCTCTCGTGGAGAACAGACTCTAGGATGCACAGGCCTCAGTACTTGAGGTGGCGCAGGAGCTTAGTTGCCACGAGTCATGGGATCTTCTTGGACCAGGGAACGAACCCATGTCTCCTGCACTGGCAGGTGGATTCTTTACCACTGAGCCACCAAGGGAGCCCTCAATATAGTTTCATAATATGAGTTTTTAAAATTGAAGTATAGTTGACTTAAAATGTTGTATTTGTTTCAGGTGTACAGCAAAGTACAAAGATAGATATATATATATATATATTTTCAGATTCTTTTCCCTTATAAATTATCAGAAGATATTGACTGTAGTTCCTTGTACTATATGGAAGATCCTTGTTGTTTATCTATTTTATATATAGTAGTGTGTGTATATTATTGGAGAAGGAAATGGAAATCTACTCCAGTGTTCTTGCCTGGAGAATCCCAGGGACGGGGGAGCCTGGTGGGCTGCCGTCTATGGGGACACACAGAGTCAGACACAACTGAAGCGACTTAGCAGCAGCAGCAGTGTGTGTATGTTGCTCCCAACCTCCTAATTTATCTCCCCTCTCCACCTTTCCGTTTTGGTAACCATAAGTTTATTTTCTATGTCTGTGAGTCTGTTTCTGTTTTGTAAATAAGTTCTTTTGCATCAGTTTTTTTCAATTCCACATATAAGTGATACATGATATTTGTCTTTGATTTACTTCACTTTGTATGGTAATCTCTAGGTTCATCTATGTTGTTATGAAAGGCATTATTTCATCCTTTTTTATGGCTGAGTAATACTGCATTGATATATATGTATATATATATAATAGACATCTTTTTTATCTGTTCATCTGTTGATGGATATTTAGCTTGTTTCCATGTCTGGCCTATCATAAATAGTGCTTCTATGAACATTGGGTTGAATGTATCTTTTTGAACTATGGTTTTCTCCAGGTATATACTCGGGAGTGGATTGCTGGATCATATGGCAGCTCTATTTTTAGTTTTCTCTAGGAAGCTCCATATTATTCTTTGGGGCTTCCCAGGTGGCTCAGTGGTAAAGAATCCACCTGTCAACACAGGAGACACTAGAGATGTGGGTTCGATCCCTTGAGTTGGGAAGATATCCTGAAGAAGGAAATGGCAACCCACTCCAGTTTTCTTGCCAGGAAAATCCCACAGACAGAGCAACCTGGAAGGCTACAGTCCATAGGGTCGCGAGGAGTTGGACGTGACTGAGCAACTGAGCGTGCACACATACTGTTTTCCATAGTGGCTACATTGAGAAAATATTCTATTTTCAGTTTAGTCAGTTCAGTCACTCAGTCATGTCCAACTCTTTGGACCCCATGGACTGCAGCATGCCAGGCTTCCCTGTCCATTACCAACTCCTGGGGCTTGTTCAAACACATGTCCATAGAGTTGGTGATGCCATCCAACCATCTCATCCTCTGTCGTCCACTTTTCCTCCTGTCTTCAATCTTTCCCAGCATCAGGGTCTTTTCAAGTGAATCAGTTCTTTGTATCAGGTGGCCAAAGTATTGGAGTTTCAGCTTCAGCATCTGTCCTTCCAATAAATATTCAGGACTGATTTCCTTTAGGATGAACTGGTTGGATCTCCTTGCAGTCCAAGGGACTCTCGAGAGTCTTCTCCAACACCACAATTCAAAAGCATCAATTCTTCAGCTCCCAGCTGTCTTTATAGTCCAACTCTCACATCCATACATGACTACTGGAAAAACCATAGCTTTGCCCAGATGGACCTTTGTTGGCAAACTAATGTCTCTGCTTTTCAATATGCTGTCTAGGTTGGTTATAGCTGTTCTTCTAAGGAGCAAGCGTCCTTTAATTTCATGGCTGCAGTCACCATCTGCAGTGATTTTGGAGCCCCAAAACATAAAGTCAGCCACTGCTTCCATCCCCATCTATTTGCCATGAACTGATGGGACTGGATGCCATGATCTTAGTTTTCTGAATAATGAGTTTTAAGCCAACTTTTTCACTCTCCTCTTTCATTCTCATCAAGATGCTCTTTAGTTCTTCTTCACTTTCTGCCATAAGGATGGTGTCATCTGCATATCTGAGGTTATTGATATTTCTCCTGGCAATCTTGATTTCAGCTTGTACTTCCTCCAGCCCAGTGTTTCTCATGATGTACTGCATAGAAGTTAAAGAAGCAGAGTGACAATATACAGCCTTGATGTACTCCTTTCCCAATTTGGAACCAGTCTGCTGTTTCATGTCCAGTTCTAACTGTTGCTTCCTGACCTGCATACAGATTTCTCAGGAGGCAGGTAAAGTCATCTGGTATTTCCATCTCTTTAAGAATTTTCTATAGTTTGTTGTGATCCACACAGTCAAAGGCTTTGGCATAGTCAATAAAGCAGAAATAGATGTTTTTCTGGTATTCTCTTGCTTTTTCAATGATTCAACAGATGTTAGCAATTTGATCTCTGGTTCCTCTGGCTTTTCTAAATCCAACTTGAACATACGGAAGTTCATAGTTCATGTACTGTTGAAGCCTGGCTTGGAGAATTTTGAGTATTACCTTGCTAGCGTGTGGGATGAGTGCAATTGTGCAGTAGTTTGAACATTCTTTGGCATTGCCTTTCTTTGGGATTTGAATGAAAACTGACCTTTCCAGTCCTGTGGCCACTGCTGAGTTTTCCAAATTGGCTGGCATATTGAGTGCAGCACTTGTACAGTCAATCATCGTTCAGGATTTGAAATAGCTCAACTGGAATTCTATCACCTCCACTAGCTTTGTCTGTAGTGATGCTTCCTAAGGCCCAATGACTTTGCATTCCAGGATGTCTGGCTCTAGGTCAGTGATCACACCATTGTGATTATCTGGGTCATGAAGATCTTTTTTGTATAGTTCTTGTATTCTTGCCACCTCTTCTTAATATCTTCTGCTTCTGTTAGGTCCATACCATTTCTGTCCTTTATTGAGCCCATCTTTGCATGAAATGTTCCCTTGGTAGCTCTAATTTTCTTGAAGAGATCTCTGCTGCTGCTAAGTTGCTTCAGTTGTGTCCGACTCTGTGCGACCCTGTAGATGGCAGCTCACCAGGCTCCTCCATCCCTGGGATTCTCCAGGCAAGAACACTGGAGTGGGTTGCCATTTCCTCCTCCAATGCATGAAAGTGAAAAGTGAAAGTGAAGTCACTCAGTCCTCTTCGAGACCCCATGGACTGCGGCCTACCAGGCTCCTCTGTCCATGGGATTCTGGAGTGGGTTGCCATTGCCTTCTCCGAAGAGATCGCTGGTCTTTCCCATTCTATTGTCTTCCTCTATTTCTTTACATTGATCCCTGAGGAAGGCTTTCTTATCTCTCTTTGCTATTCTTTGGAACTCTGCATTCAAATGGGTCTATCTTTTCTTTTCTCCTTTGCCTTTAGCTTCTCCTTATGGGCATATACGGAGAAGGCGATGGCACTCCACTCCAGTACTCTTGCCTGGAAAATCCCATGGACGGAGGAGCCTGGTAGGCTGCAGTCCATGGGGTCACGAAGAGTCGGACACGACTGAGCAACTTCCCTATGGGCATATAAATGTTCAGAGATCATTCCTGCTTTAGACTAAATATGTAACCTGTGACCTGTCCTTGTCCAGCCCCTGCAGTGACAGGGGCTGTCACCCTGACACCAGTGATGCCGGCATGGTCTGAACTCACCAAAGCTCCCACTGTCCCCTGCTCCCACTGACGATGAAGGACAGTAGACTCAAGTTCTTCCAGAAGCCTTTTAAACACAAAGGCAAGAATCAAAGGGGAAACCTCACGTGACCAGACGTCTCCGGATCCGAGTCTCCCCCATGTAGATCCTGCTTATCCAGATGTGGCCACATATTGGAACATACCCAACAGCAAGCTGTGATTCATCAGCTCCTCAGCTGAATTCAACAATCGTTCTATTCAACCTGCTTTATGAGTGTAGGCGAAAAATTTCCAGCCCCAGTTGCTTAGGATGTCATCAATGATCTCAAAGGCAGTTGCAACAGACTAAAAGGAAAATTTGTTTATTTGCTTTAAATCATAGACCCTTCCTTTTATGAGCAGGGGAGCTTCAGAAGCCTGTCTTGATGATTCCTTAGAGTATTGTCTGTTAGGGATATAAAGGGGGTTTCTGTGTACATTCTCCTATTTGATTATCCAAAAACCCCAGCCCAGTAGGGGAGGTGTTACAGGATGCTCCGAGCTGTCTTGACTCGCCCAAATCTGCTCAGTTTATAATGACACCACCGTGGGAAGTTCACATTGTCAACATGATCTTATTTAATCTTCCCCCAAAACCTGGACAGGAAGTGCTATGGTCGTCCCCCTTCCAGAGACAAATGAAACTTTAGAAGACATACTGCCTCACTCAAGCTCACGCAGCTTAGCAAGCCCCAGAGCTGGTCTTGAGCCCCGGCTGCCTGATGCTCAGGTGACACTTGTGATCACTAGTCTGTCCTGTGCGGTGCCAAGACAGACCCGACACCTTCTCTAGCTCTTGACTTTTTTTTTGTCCACATTTGGTTTCAACAGTGAGAGTTTATCTCCATTTTCAACTGGATGAGATAATATATACCCTTGAGGCATTGCCCTTGATTCTGTTACTTTAGGCAAGAACTTTTGGTGGCCAGGCCTGCTGACAATAGGGATATTACTTAAAGATTTGCCAGATTAAGGGGCTCAGTGTCCTGTCAACTGATAGGCAGAAATATTTACCAGGGGCTCACGGATCCCCAGAGTGTTCACAGATTGTCTTTAGAGAAATATCCATATGAAGATCTTATAAGCATATGTGCTTCTCTGGAAGGCAGTCCATATCACTTCTCATGAGAATTTGTGAGGTCTTTGTGACCCGGAAATAAATTAAAACCAAAAACAATTCATATTTTTTCCTACTTGTACGGCAGGCTTTCTGGAAACCACCATGATTTTCAAAAAAAAAAAAAAAAACAACAACCTCTTGCCTTTGAATATTGCAGTAAACAGAGCACTAAAAGGAGAATTTCAACCCACATGCTCAGCAGATGCTTAAGAAACACAGGGTGAGGGGCATGATGCTTTATAGAGAGGAAGTGCAGTGATGTGTCCAAGGACCTAGGATGCTCATCATCCAAACAAAATCACCAGCGCCTCTGGGCTCCACCTCCAGAACACGCCCGGGATTCCTGTCCTGCTCCCCATCTTCCACTTTGTTCTTACACTCACCCTGCCTTTCTGTTTCTTGACACTCCCCAGCAGTGTCCCACTGCCCTCAGAATATACCCAAGCTCCTGGTGATGGCTGCACAGCAGACACGACCTGCCTGGTTCCCTACATTCTCTGCTTTCAACCTGGTCTGCTTTCAACCTACTCCAGCCTTTGAACCTCGAGCTTGCTCCTTCCTCAGGCCTCTGCATTTGCTGGAATCTTCTGCTCCTTGATCTTAGCAGGACCACATCCTTTTCATCCATCAGGTCCCTGGGAAATGCTGTCTCTTGGGAGTCGCCTCCCTTCTAAGGAATCTATTCTATGGGAATGTGTGTTTGCCTTTCTTTCCAGGCTTTATCACCATTAAACAGTGATGTCCTTTACCTACTTACTTGGCTAGCCTGTAGGGTACAAGCTCCATTGGCTTGCCTGACTTAGAGACTCAGTAAATACATGTTGAGAAGGAAGGGATGGGCAGGCAGACAGACGGGCAGATGGTCAGCGTTCTCCCTGAAGCTGAGGCTCGCTAGATCTTCCTTGAGGGAAACCTGCAGTAGCGAAGTGTTGGAATGTTATGGGAACTGACAGCTTCCTTCAAAGCACGGGAAGCTCATTTTCACCCCACTTAGTAGTGAATTATGTTACCTGCTGGTGAGGGCGATGCCACAAGGCCCATAATTAGTTCCCTGATTATTCACAACTGGAGCGATCATGGCTAACGGATGGTGTTCGCCACAAAAACCTGTCGGAGAGCCAGACCATTTGGCAGCCACTGCGCATTCCCAAGAAGGCAGATCAATTTCCATTTGATTTGTTTAAAAATAACAAATAAACAATGCGGAGCTGTTTGCAAGGTTTGGGTGCCTCCTTCTCTGAAATCTGGGGGAAAAGAGGCAGCTTGAAATTGCCAGTTAGGAGAAGACAGGCAGAGCACGCTCATGGCCCCATCAGATTCCCCTATAATCAGAGCTAATAACTGTGTTTTTCTACTACTAAACAATTCTGTTATTTTAAAGCTTCTAGTTAGCGAGCGGGCTAAATGATACTTGGGGGCTGGCCACGGAGAAGACTCCTTCTGAAATGTAGCAATGAAGCCTGTTCCCCACTTTGTTCTGATCTTGTCACAGGCTGACAGGTGATCTACTGACACTCATGGGGAGAGATACTGCACAGATGAAACGTCTCAAGAAACCTGGAAATGCACATCTTTTCCTGGAATTCAAAGGGTGCCAGTATTTGCTCTAGGATCATGAATTTAAAAGCTTCCTCTGCCTCTGCTGCTGCTAAGTCGCTTCAGTCGTGTCTGACTCTGTGTAACCCCATAGACGGCAGCCCACTAGGCTGCTCTGTCCCTGGGATTCTCCAGGCAAGAGTACTGGAGTGGGTTGCCATTGCCTTCTCCAATGCATGAAAGTGAAAAGTGAAAGTGAATTCGCTCAGTTGTGCCCAACTCTTAGCCTCAGTTCACTCTTAATCTTGGTTCTTCCCTGACCAATGCTACTTCCTGAATATCTAAATACATCCCTTTTTCCAGCTAAACCCTTCAGTGACTTCCTACTGCTGTTAGTTGGTGCCTTTGCCGCTCAGGTGTCTCACATGACCATGTCAGCCTGTCCCCTACATCCTGGCCCCACCTTCCCCTTACCTATCCATACCCCCAACCCCTTTACCTTCAAGCTCTCAAATAGTGAATCATCATCTCCATGTAGAAGAGTGATCAAAGTTATGTAGTCTTGGAACTAGGATGTCTGATTCTAATTCTAGCTCCAATACGTATCAGCTGTGTGACCTTGGGCAAGTCATTTGACCTTTCTGGGCCACAGGTGCCATGTCTTTAACAAGAGGATAATAGAAGTGTTTACTGTATAAGGTGATTTTTTTGTATATTTTTAAAATTTTATTTATTTTAATTAGAGGCTAATTACTTTAAATATTGTATTGGTTTTGCCATACATCAACATGAATCCGCCACAGGTGTACACGTGTTCCCAATCCTGAACCCCTCTCCCACCAGTTTTAAATGCATGATGACCATACAGTGCTTCCAACAAAAGGGTTGATGGATGCTGTGTGCTCAGAAAAGGTAAGTGGGAGGTATTATTCCCCTACTATGCTTTGTTTTTCTTTGCACATGCCATTTGCTTTGTCTGAATCACTCTTTCTGCCCCAATCCCTTATTCTCTCAGTGGACGCATCTTTTTGTTTTCTGTTGAGATGTTTCCTCTCCCTGGAATCCTTCCAAATCCCATATCTGTGGGTTAAGTGTCTTTCTCTGGATCCAAGAGGACTCTCAACTTTTTCCATCACAGGTGTCATGCCCAGTGTATTATTTAATGTTTATTTCAAAATAATTTTATGTTCACACACTGCCGCAAAAAATAATACACAAAGGTCCCCTGTGTCCTTCGCCCAGGTTTCCCCAGTGTCAAACTGTCGTCCCTACAGACTAGAACAC
The DNA here is from genome assembly GCF_055505025.1 of Bos grunniens. Classification (NCBI taxonomy): domain Eukaryota; kingdom Metazoa; phylum Chordata; class Mammalia; order Artiodactyla; family Bovidae; genus Bos; species Bos grunniens. The sequence continues at coordinate 27,331,217 of NC_141189.1, forward strand.
CGACTCGATATGGTTCAAGGTACACATTTCCATCATCACAATTATCCTTCCGGTTGCCTTGTTATAGCCATGATTGCTTACCTCCAGCTATCACCACCACCTAACATTTGGCAACCATTCAGCTGTCATCTGTCCTCCATTTCTATAAACGTGCCATTTCTGAAGTGTCACATGAGTGGAATGACCAAATATGTAACACTCTGGGTTTGAAGTTTTTCACTCAGGGTAACTCTTCCTGAGATTCATCCACATTGTTTCCTGGATCAATGATTCCTGTGTTACTGAGTGGCAGATGACACCACCCTTATGGCAGAAAGTGAAGAGGAACTCAAAAGCCTCTTGATGAAAGTGAAAGTGGAGAGTGAAAAAGTTGGCTTAAAGCTCAACATTCAGAAAACGAAGATCATGACATCCGGTCCCACCACTTCATGGGAAATAGATGGGGAAACAGTGGAAACAGTGTCAGACTTTATTTTTCTGGGCTTCAAAATCACTGCAGATGGTGACTGCAGCCATGAAATTAAAAGACGCTTACTCCTTGGAAGGAAAGTTATGACCAACCTAGATAGCATATTCAAAAGCAGAGACATTACTTTGCCAACAAAGGTTCATCTAGTCAAGTCTATGGTTTTTCCTGTGGTCATGTATGGATGTGAGAGTTGGACTGTGAAGAAGGCTGAGCGCCGAAGAATTGATGCTTTTGAACTGTGGTGTTGGAGAAGACTCTTGAGAGTCCCTTGGACTGCAAGGAGATCCAACCAGTCCATTGTGAAGGAGATCAGCCCTGGGATTTCTTTGGAAGGAATGATGCTAAAGCTGAAACTCCAGTCCTTTGGCCACCTCATGAGAAGAGTTGACTCATTGGAAAAGACTCTGATGCTGGGAGGGATTGGGGGCAGGAGGAGAAGGGGACGACAGAGGATGAGATGGTTGGATGGAATCACTGACTCGATGGACATGAGTCTGAGTGAACTCCGGGAGTTGGTGGTGGACAGGGAGGCCTGGCGTGCTGCGATTCATGGGGTTGCAAAGAGTCGGACACGACTGAGCGACTGATCTGATCTGATCTGATGTTGAAGTCTATCTATGTTGTTTGTGGCTAATGTGAAACTCATCAGCAGGAGAAGGAAACAAAAGCCAGAAAACTTTCAGTGAACAGATGAGTCTAACACACTCTATGTCATCAGCTCTATCCCCAGTTCCACAGTCTCCTGACTGGGCACTGAGAACTAGGGGGCTTGGCAAAAGCCAGCATCCCAGGCTGGAGAGCAAACTCGTAAAGACTTTTTTCAGAGGATTTCCACTGCATAATGACCTGCCCATTGGCATACATAAAATTCAAAAATGACTTTACCGTTAGCACAAATAATTATTGCATAGATTAAGGTATTTCTAATGGCAAAAATGAGTACACATCCATAGAAAGTTTTTAAAGATTGTACCATATTACAGTTTGTATTAGAAACAGGAGAGAAAACATTGTGTGTGCCCGTCAGCTGGGAATGCTTCAAAAATTACAGCCATGTGTTACATAGAATATAATGTGACAATTAAAGTTAAATGGGACAGATACATATTTAATTACCTGAAAATACAATAAATTCCTCTGGAGAGAGATAATTCCAGCTGGCAAACATTCACATTTAAAAAAACATGTAGTTGACACACAGTGTAATGTTTCAGGTGTATTACATTGTGGTTTGACATTTGCATACGTTATGAAATGACAAAGTAACCCTTTGTTCCCATAACAAGTTATTACAACATTATTGACCATGTTTCTAATGCTGTATGTCACATCCCCATGGATGACTTATTTTATATCTAGAGGTTTATACTCTTTATCACCTTCACTGTTTCCCACCCCGATCCTCCTCTGGTCTGGAAACCACCCATTGTTCTCTGTATCTATAAGACTGTTGCTTTGTATTTTGTTTTGTTTGTAGACTCCATGTATAAGTGGGATTAGGCTTCCCGGGTGGTGCTAGTGGTAAAGAACCCGCCTGCCAATACAAGAGACATAAGAGATACAGGTTTGATCCCTGGGTTGGGAAGACCCCCTAGAGGAGGACATAGCAACCCACTCCAGTATTCTTGCCTGGAGAATCCCCATGGACAGAGGAGCCTGGAGGGCTGCAGTCTATGGGGTCACAAAGAGTTGGACATGCCTGAAGCAACTGAGCACACAAGCATAATTGAGATCACCCAGTATTTGTCTTTCTCTGTCTGACTTATTTCATGTAGTAAAATAATATAATACCCTCTGGATCCATCCATGTTGTCACAGTTGGCAATATTTCTTTCTTATGGCCAAGTAACATTCCATCGCATATATATATATATATATATATATATACACACACACACACACACACATATACACACACACACATCTTCTTTATCCACTCATCAGTCGATGGACAATTAAGGTGCTTCCATAGTGCAGCTATTGTAAACAGTGCTGCAATAAACATTGGTGTGCATATGTCTTTTTTCAGTGTTTTTGTTTTCTTCCAGTAAATACCCAGAATGAAGTTGCTGAACTGTATGGCAGCTCCATTTTTAATTTTGGGGGGAATCTTCTTTGGAAAACAGTGGATACACCAATTGACATTTCCACCAACAGTGCACAAGGATCCCTTCTTCTTCACATCTTCGCCAGTATTTGCTGTTTGCTGTTTTTTGATGAAAGTCATTCTGATAGGTGTGAGGTAGTATCTCATTGTGCTCTTGGTTTGGATTCTCTGATTATGAGTGATATCAAGCATCTTTTCATATGTTTGTTGGTCATCTTATGTCTTCTTTAGAAACGTCTATTTGAGTCCTCTGCCCATTTAAAAAAAATTTTTTTTTATGTTGAGCTGTATTAGTTCTTGTAAATTTTGGATATTAACCCCTTAGCAGATACATTTCTTGCAAAAGTCTCCTCCCATTCAGGAGGCTGCTTTTTCATTTTGCTGATAGTTTCTTGTGTTGTGCAAAAGTTTTGTAGTTTGATGCTGTTCTACTTGTTTATTTTTGGTTTTTTGCCTGAGACGCAAAAAAATATTGCTAAGATCAGTGTTAAAAAGTATACTGCCTATGTTTTCTTCTAAGAGTTTTATGGTTTCAGGTATTAACATTTAAGTATTTAACCCATTTTGAGTTTATTTTCACATATTGTATGAGAAAGTAGTCCAATTTGATTCTTTTGCATGTTTTCCCAGTATCATTTATTGGAGAGGCAGTCTCTTCCACATTGTATATCCTTGCCTTCTTTGTCGTAGATTGTGTGTGTGTGTGTGTGTGTGTGTGTGTGTGTGTGTGCACTCGCGTGCTTAATTGTGCCATACTCTTTGAGACCCCATGGACTATGTAGGATCCCAGTCTATGGAATTTTCCAGGCAAGAACACTGGAGGGGATTGCTATTTCCTACTCCAGGGGATCTCCCCAACCCAAGGATTGAACCCTGATCTCTTGCATCTCCTGCATTGGCAGGTGGATTCTTTATCACTGAGGTACCTGGGGAGCCCCCTTTCATAGATTAATTGATCATGTAAGTGTGACTTTTTTTCTGGACTCTGTATTCTGTTCCACTGATTTGTGTGTCTGTTTTTATGCCAGTAATGTACTGTTTTGATGACTATAACTCTGTAGTATAGTTTGAAATTTGGGAGTGTGGTACTTCAAGCTTTGCTTCAAAATAGTTTTGACTATTCAGGGTCTTTATATTTTCACACAAATTTAGAATGACTTGTTTGTGTTCTGTGAAAAATGCTTTTTGTACTTTGATCTGTAGATTGTCTTGGGTAATACAGTCATTTTAACAATATTAATTCTTGCAAAACATGAGCATGGTATACTGTATCTTTCCACTTGTTTTAATCATTTTCATTGCTTTTGTCAACATCTTATAATTCTCAGAGTACAAATCTTTTACCTTCTTGGTCAAATTTATTCCTAGGTATTTTATTCTTTTTGATGTAATTGTAAGTGAGATTTTTTCCTTAGTTTCTCTTTCTAAGTTACTAGTGTATTTCTATGCAACAGATTTCTGTGTATCATTTTAATATCCTGAGGCTTAACTGAAATCATTTATTAGTTCTAATAGCTTTTGGTAGTGTCTTCAGAATTTACTGTGTATAGTATCATGTTATCTGCAAATAGTGACATTTTCATTTCTTCCTTTCCAACTTGGATTTCTTTTATTTCTTTTTCTTGTCTAACTGCTGTGGCAAGGACTTCCAATACCAAAAGTGGTGAGAGTGGACATCCTTGTCTTGTCCCTGATCTTAGAGGAAAAGTTTTCAGCTTTTCACCATTGAGTGTGATATTAGCTGTGAGCTTATTAGTATGCCCTTTATTATGTTTATTATTAGAGAGTATGTTCCCTATATACCCATTTTGTTGACAATTTTCATCATAAATGGATGTTGAATTTTGTCAAAAGATTTGTCTATGCATATTGAGATGGTTATATGATCTTTATTTTTCAGTTTGTTAAGGTGGTATATTACATTGATTGATTTACAAAATTGAACCTCCTTGCATTCCTAGGATAAATCCCACGTGATCATGGTATATGATCCTTTTAATGTATTGTTGATTGCTTATCTACACTTTGTTTAGTTCTTTTTGGGTACATATGTCTTATTCCTTCATTTAAAGCACATTCCTCTGTCCCTCCACTTTGCCCAATTCTCTGTGTTTATTTTGTGTGCGAGGAAGGTTAGTTATGTTTCCCAATCTTGAAGAAGTAGCCGTACATAGGAGACATTCTATGGGGCCCCGCAGCACACTCATCTCTGGTCTTCAGACCTGTGTGCTTTAGTGGTGCCTATGTGGGCTGCTTGTGTCCTTCTGTTGTGGTGGGGCTGATTTCTGAGGAGCAGGCCCCCCACCTGGGAAGCTATGAGGTTGTGCCCTGTTCAGGGACTGTGGGCTCACTGGAAGGCCAGATAGGCTTCTTGCATGGCTGGCTGTGTGGTCTGGGAGACGTGGGCCTGCTCTGGCTCACTGCTGGGCATGGTCAGGTCCCTGTATGGCTGTTAGTACAGCCTGGGGTACTCAGCACTGGGACTGGGTCCACTGGTGGGTAGGGCCGGGTCCCTGGTGCTAATTCACTAAAGGGAGTATTTTTAAATGATGTTTGCCAGTGCTGGCCTTATTGCAGTAGAAAAACTCCCCCAAATGGCTGCCTGCCATGTCTGTCTCCCCAAGGGGAGTCTCAGTGCCTGCTGTCTCTCCAGGCGGCTCTCCAAGATGGCCAAGTGTGTATGACCTAGGCTCCTTTCAAGCTCCTGTCTTGACACTGAGACTCAGAGCAGATGAGAATTTTGCGTGTGCCCTTTAAGAGTGGAGTCTGTTTCCAATAGCCCGCCAGCTCTCCTAAATACAAGCTCCACTGGTTTTCAAAGCCAGACATTCTGGGGGCTGCCCTTCCTGGTGCAGGACCCCCAGGCTGGGGAGCCCAATGTGGGGGTTGGACCCCTTGCTCCTTGGGTAGGGCACCTAGGACTGTGATGTTCCTCCTGTTTGTGGGTTGCTGATCTGGGGGTAAGGGTCCTGACTATATCATTTCTGAGTCCCTCCTACCCATCTCATTGTGGTTCCTTCTTCATATCTTTAATTGTGGAAAATATTTTCTGCTAGCCTTCAGATCATTCTCATAGGTAGCTATAATTCGGTGTATGTAGGTAAGTGGTGCAGTGTCTTCCTACTCTGCCTACTCTCTACCTCTCGTGTGTTTTAGTTGCCAGTTTATGCGTCTGTCTTACCCACTATCTCAGGGCTCCTCAATCTCAGCACTGTTGAAATTTTGGTCCCTCTGTGGTAGGGGCTCTCTTATGCAGAGAGGATGTTTAGCCGCCTCCCTGGCCTCTCCCACTAGACACTAGTAGCATCCTCCCCACTCCATCTCCATTGTGACAACCAGAAATGTCTCCAGACGTTGCCAAGTGTCCCAGATGGGGGCAGGCGTGAAATCACCTGTGGTTGGAACCACTTCACTAGACTACAGGCTCTGGGAAGACAGAAAGTGTGTCTATCTTTCTCATCCTAAACCTCCAGAATCTAGAAATAGCACCTACTACTTATTTGGTCCTTAATTAACGTTTGCTGAATGGCTGAATGAAGACTCTGGGCAAAGTAGCAAAGCATGCCTCAGGCGAAAGTCAGAAGACCTGAATTCTCATCTTGAATGTGCCAGTAACTGGTTAGGTGCTCAGTTCTGTGTTCTGAGTTCAGTTCTCTGAAACTGACACGGATGAGCATGACTGCGCCACAGGGTATGGCGAAGAGACAGGTGTCAGCATCTCCTGGTAGTGGGTGAGACATGCAAATTATTTTCCTCCTCCCCAGACCCAGGGAATTGAAGTCTCTGGGTGTGGAGCCCTGAAATTTATGTTTTAACAAGCTCTCTAGGGGATTCTGATTCACACTTCAGCAGTTCTTACCCCTGCCAGACTGATCTTAGAATTCGCTTGGAACGCTTTTTAAAGCCGGGATGCCTGAGACGCTAGATTCCCCCAGCTCACTTTCATGAGCAGTTCTGGTGTCAGGGCTGGCTGTTGGCATTTCCCACCTGCCTCAGGTGATTCCGATGCAGAGCCAGGATTGAGGCTTTCCCCATGCAGACAAGTTCTACTGCTCTGTGCTTCCCGGCTTAAACCTTTCAGAAATTGCATTAACTCTTTCAGTCCACCAGAGGGCCATTCACAGCGCTGAGAAGGAATAGGGTTCTCAATTCTGGGCAGGGGCAGTGGAGTCAGGGACCCTCAAATACACGGGGAGGAGCAAGTGTCTGCGACCTTCCTCCCCAGCTCCACGTGGGAAAATATCCAGGTTGGATTAAGAAGCACTATAAATGTCTCTGCTTTATTCATGCTCTACACAGCATCCTGATCCCAGGATAGCAATGGGTAAATCCTAACCAAGATTCTCTGCCTGACCACAGATTTTAAAATCCATGTCAAGAATCTTCCAACGAAGTTTATTTCAGAAACCCTCCGTGCATCTAGGTCCATGGGAGCTTCTTACTTCAGAAGGTAGCTGCACTTTAGTGTAGAGACGGGTGAACTTGAAGTCAGCCACATCTGGTCCTTCCTGAGTAAGCCACTTCCCTGTTGGGGATCTCAGATCTTAAATGGGGAGAAGGCAACTTCTGGTCTGAGTTGTGGTGCGGGTCCACCTAGGTGAAAAGGTGAAAAAGCACTGGCAGGAGAAGAGCTAATCAAAAGTTCAGTGATAATGAACACGACATTGTAAATCAACTATAGGCCAATAAAAACATTAAAAATGAAAAGCAACATCAAAAAAACTCTCAGTGCTTCTCCAAGTATGGCCCAGGCCAGCAGCATCACCTGGAGACTTGTTGGAAATGCAAATTCTCTATCTCAGTTTCTACTGAATTAGAAATTCTGGGGGTGGGGCAGATGACTTCCTCTTTCCAACCCGCAATTTTTTCATTGGTGAAATTAAAATGATAGCAGTACCTATATTTCAGAGACACGTTGCAAGGATTAAGTGAGATATAGGCGTGCAAAACAGCACAGTGCCTGGCGTACAGTAAGAACTCAATAAATATTGCTACTGCATTATCATCTTCAAACCCCTGCTCCATGCAAGGCTCAAGAAGGAACTTTTGTTAAAACTCTGCACAAATAGTTCATGCAGGATTTTGCAAAATATCATATTTTGTCTCTGGATGCTCCCCGTGGAATACAACATACTGAACAGGAGTTATGGTGTACAAATGTGCCATGCTACTTACATCAGCCAGCTTTATAACTCATTCTGAGAAAGGCCATCGCTCAGAGCAATATAGCTATTTATTGTAGGGTCCCATTATGGGCTGTGATCTATTTAAGCCTATCCAGCTGTCAGAAAGACCAGCTTTCCTGCCACCTATCAGGAACAAGAAGATGGGCTTGGGGCAGGAAAAAAAAAGAAAACAAATAGCAGACAGGACTTGAAAAATATTCCACTCATGGCTAGAGAAAATGTAAAAAAATGCCAAGGGAAGGAAATAGGATCATATCTGAGTGGCCTTGCAGCAGTGGCAGAGAAATTTCTAGACGAATCAACTAAGGCAGAAAATTATCTGATATTTGTGGACATCTTGATGGCGAGCTGGAAGAGTGAGCTGAATTTTTTAGGCAGAGACAGGGAAGGTGGGATTGAAATTTACCTTCATGCATTGCAAGTTTCAATAATCAGGGTGAAAAGTGTAGAACCAGTCAGCTGAAGATAGTTCACCTTCAGTGAAATTGGGTTTTACTTCCTTTTTGCCTCTTGCAAAGGACTTTCTCTTGCTCAGATTTTCTGAGTCTCTTTTATTGGCCACAACCACTTAAAGCCCTCACTTCCCTGAGGATTTAACTGATTACTAGCTGAAAGGAAATCACAAGACAGTGTGTTCACCTGTAGTTGGCAAGGTTTGAGAATACAAACTCATGTAACTCAACAGTAAAAAGGAAAAAAAATCCAATTAATGCAATTAAAAATGGAGGAAGGACCTGAATATACATTTTTCCAAAAAAAAAAAAAGATATTCAAATGGCCAAAGATACAGGAGAAGATGTTCAATATCACTAATCATCAGGGAATTGCAAATTAAAACCACAGTGAGATATCATTGCACACAAGTTAGGATGGTCATCATCAAAAAGAAAAGAAATAAGTGCTACTGAGGATGGAGAGAAAAGAGAATCCTTGTCCACTGTTGGTGACAATAAAAATTGGTAAGCCACTATGGAAGACAATATGGATATTCCTCAAAAAAATTAAGAACTACAGTATGATCCAGTAATTCCACTTCTGGGTAAATATCCACAGGCAATGAAATCACTATCCCATGTTCATTGAAGTATTATTCACAACAGTCAAGATATGGATGTGTGTCTGCAGATGGATGAATAGATAAAGAAAAAGTGGTACATATCCACAAAGGCATAGTAGTCAGTCATAAAAAAGACAGAAATCTCGTGGTTTGTTGCAAGGATGGACCTTGAGGGCATCACGGTAAGTGAAATAAGTCAGGAAAAGACAAACACCCGATGGTTTCACTTATATGTGGAATCTAAAGTAACTGAACTCATGGAAACGAAGAACCGGTTGCCAGAGGCTGGGGTGGGGTTGTGGGGAATGAGGTCAAAGGCACAGTCTTTCGGCTGTGTAATGAGCGAGTTCTGGGGGTGCAGTGCACAGCGTGGCGACCGTCGTTCACAGTGCTATGGCGTATAGCTGAAAGTCGCCAAGAGAGCAGATCTTAAAAGCTTTCATCACACACACTGACACACATGCTTGTCTTTCTTTCATTGACGTTTAGTTGCCTCATTTCAGGTGTACAGCAAGTGATTCCCATAAAAATTCTTTCTCAGATTCTTCTCCATTACAGGTTATTATCAGATATTGAAAATAGCTCCCTGTGTTATACAGTAGGTCCCTGGTGTCTATCTATTTTACATATAGTAGTGTGTATCTGTTAACCCCAAATTTAATTCCTAATTTATCCCTCTCCCCTTTTCCCCTTTGGTAACCATTAGTTAGCTTTTGATGTCTGTGAGTTTATTTCTGTTTTGTAAACAAGTTCATTTGTATCTTTTTTTTTTTTTTTTAGATTCCACATGTAAGTGATTTCATTTATTTGTTTTTGTCTGACTTGGCATGATAATCTCTAGATCCATCCATATTGCTACAAAAGGCATTATTTCATTCTTTTCATGAGCCATTCTTTTTTTGTAGCTGAATAATATTATCATATATGCTTCCCTGGTGGCTCAGACAGTAAAGAATCCACCAGCCAATCCAGGAGATGCTGGTTTGATCCCTGGGTCAGGAAGATCCCTTGGAGTAGGAAATGGCAAAGCACTCCAGTATCATACTGGATTGTATCATACCAGTATCATACAGTATCATACTGCAAGGGAGACAGTCCCTTGCCTGGGACTGTCTGTGGGGTCACAAAGAGTCAGACACAACTGAGTGACTAACACTTCCACTTTTCATATGTGTATATATATATCTAAATATATGTATATATGTACATATGTATTATATATATACACCATAGTATGTATATATGTATATACATATATAGATATAGATACACACCACATCTTTATCATTTCATCTATTGGATATTTACATTGCTTCCATACTTTGGCTACTGTAAATAGTGCTGCTGTGAACACTGGGGTGCCTGTAGCTTTTTTAATTAGAGTTTTCACCTTTTCTGGACATTTGCCCGGGAGTAGGATTGTTGGATTATATGGTAGTTCTATTTTTAGTTAGTTAAGGAAACTCCATACTGTTTTCGATAGTTGTTGCACCAATTTTCATGCCCACCAACAGTGTAGGAGGATTCCCTTTTCTCCACACCCTCTCCAGTATTTACTACTTGTAGACTTTTTAATGATGGCCATTCAGACCAGAGTGAGGTGATATCTCATTGTGGTTTTGAGAATTAGTGAGGCTGACCATCTTTTCTTGTGATTGTTGGCCATCTTTTTGTCTTCTGTATATTTTTCTGAACTGCTTGCAAATAAATTCTATATAGCATGAAACTTCAACCCAAATGTCTCAGCATGCATCTTCCGTGAGCAATATATTCTCATCTAACTCTGTTTATTCCCTAGCTTCATTGAGATACAATTACATATAGCATTGTATTGTATGTAGAGAGAGAGAAAGAGGAAGAGACAAAGAGGAAGGAGAGAGCGCGGAAATTTCCATGTAGCAACGATTATAAATCTAAGGTGGAGGATATGCATGTGGTCACTTACAGATCCTTTAGCCTTTCTCTGAAGTCATATTTCTCGGGTTCAAATCTCCACTTTCTAATTTACTAGCTGTTGAATGCCTCTAGGCAAGCTACATCAATACTCTGTGCCTCTATATTACCATCATGAAATGGAAACTATTATAGTACCTAGCTCACACGGGTTTTATGAGGAAGAAATAAATTAAAGTGATTACAACCATTCCTTGAATGGAATATGTGATAAAAAAAAAATGTGAGCCCTGTGGTTCTCTGTGATAGATAGATAGATACATGCATACATACATAGATGAGTGGATGGGTGGATATATACATGCATACAAATTATTAAGACAAATATGTAAATTAGACAAGGCCCACACCTGGATTCCAACAAGCTAACAGCTGAAAGACTTTGTTTTCCCCTCTGAAGGGTGCCTTGTCCATTGCAGGCACCGGCAAGAGTGAGGAACCAGTGGTAACTGAGACCCATAGTGACTGCCTGGCAGTGCCCAGAGCAGAGATGCTCCCTGCTTCTCTTCCCTCTGCTCCTCACTCAGGGAGGTCACCCTCCTCCAAAGTCAATTTCAGTCCAGTCTCACTCTAAGCGGTGCCCTTGTGGATACGGGAGTCCTGTTCAGCCGAGGATGGAGCCTCCCTAATGGTACTGCATGTAGAATAGGGTCCGGCACCTGGGTTGCATTTTAAACACGTTCCGTGCCATTAGGCAGCGCTCGTCGCTGAGCAGATTGACGGCCCCGTGGCAGGGTCCTGCAGGCTCCAGCCAAGCTCAGCTGGTCTGGCCTGGGCATCCTGCCAAGAACCTCCCACTGAGGAGTTGGCCACTCTTAGGTGACCACGCACTGGCGGTGTGACCCAGTGAGGAGAAACTAGCCCGGTGTCCATAGCAGGCCTTTGTGAATCCAGATTAGAGAGGAAAGTGGTAAGGGGCCTTTCAGCCATGTTCCTCCTGAGCCAGTCCGCTTGCAATAATAGTAATACTCAGTGACGTGCCTCTATTCATCTGACTCCAACCCTGCAGTCACTCTGAGCTGACCTTCTTTCCATTTGCCCAGCACAACTGGAACTTCCCTCACTTAGGATCTTTACCAGTGTACATCCTCTCTGGACATTCTTTCTTCTGCTGGTCCCTGCTCACTGGGTGGGTCAACTCCTCTGAGAAGCCCTCCCAGATCACACATAGCAGCAAAAGGTTGCTTGTGATTATCCTTGATCTCAACCATGTTTTTTCCTTTCCCTGTGCCTCACCGTCATTTGTTAATATGGATAACGATTGGTACTGCAGGTTCTCTGTCTGGCCACCCTTTTCGCTCTCCTCTGTGCTCCCTTGGGCTGGTCAATGGTTTGCCCTGTCCTCTGGCTGGATTTAGTCAATGAAAGACAGATGGAGATGACATCATGCAGTTTACTCAGCCAGCTCCCTGCCTGCAAGGTGTTGGCTCTGTTCCCTCTCCAGGCTCTTGATGGGCAGCTGTGCACTAAGTTCTAGAAAGTGCCCACCCCCCGCCCCCAACAATACTCCCTTAGCACCAAGGAGGTCACAGCTCCCTGATGTTGCCAGCCCCTGGCAGTCTCCCTGCCCTGGTGGGTTTCCTTCAGCCCTGCCCACACCTTGGTCAATATCCCCTTCATTGCACTCATCTCGGTTGCTCCTTGGATTAGGCCATTTGCTTCCTGCTATAATAATGACATTATATTATTATTATATCAATATAATAATTGATATTATACCCAATAATAATATCAATCTCACAGGGTTGTTGTGAGAATTACATTAGCTCCCGGGCAGGACGGGTAGTGCCAAGATTACTTGCCATTGTTATTATTACTACTAGCTATTATTTTCTTTCCTTACGCTTAGCATATTTTATATGTATTTGGGAGTCCGTTTCTGGGTCTGTTCAGCCTTTGATGACCCGGTGCCTGGTGTTGAAGCAGATCTCAAAAAGTATCTGATGAATGAATGAACGCTGGGTTTCACTTTCAAAGCACTTCAATATAGCATGCTGAATTGTGTGACAGATTGCTGCTATTAGAACATTTTTGTCTTATAAAGGCAGCAATTTCATAAGATTTTTACCTACTACCATATCCCCTTTGATTCTGGGTAGTTAGCAAGATGAGGAATACAATCACCTTTTTATAAATAATGAAGCAGCAGAAGTACTGAGGGAAATAGCTGAGGGAGGTAGCAGGGGGACACAAACCTACTCTGTGCCTGGTCTCTGTTAGGTATTCAATGGACATGATTTAATTTAATTTTCATAATGATTCTCATAACGACATCATTATCCCGTGGTTCATAGATGCAGAACCTGGGGGAGAGCAGTTGGAGGTCTCACCTGCGGGGTGAGAAGGTGGCACTGCTGGTATGATCCAGTCTTAGCAGGTTTTTTAGCAGACTCTCAGTTTTTTGCTTTTTCCATACAGTGATTCTCCCATTATATGCCCTGGAGAAACATACTCATGTACACAGAGGAATATACAAAAACATATACAAAAATATCCATTTGTAATAGTGGAAACAAATGGTATCAATCCCAAATGTCTATCAGTGAGAGAAAGGATGAAAAAAAAAAACTGAAATATTTAAACATTGAAAGAGTATATGTCAGTTAAACTGAATGAACTAGAGATATTCATACCATCTTTAATGTGGAGGAGGAAGCAGTGTGGATGAAAATAACTGCCAAAGAGTGTATTAGTATAGGATCATTTCATATCAGGTTTCAACAATATATCAAAGATTACCATGTGTCTTTTAAGGATGTGCTGAGCTGTGCTTTGTCACTCAGTCGTGTCCAATTCTTTGTGACTCCATGGACTGTAGCCCTCCAGGCTCCTCTGTCCGTGGGGATTCTCCAGGCAAGAATATTGGAGTGGTTTGCCATGACCTCCTCCAGGGGATCTTCCCAACCCAGGGATCGAACCCAGGTCTCCCGCATTGTAGATGGATTCTTTAACATCTGAGCCACAGGGAAGCCCATGGATACTGCAGTGGGTAGCCTATTCCTTCTCCAGGGGATCTTCCCAACCCAGGAATTGAATGGGGGTCTCCTGCATTGCAAATTCTTTACTAGCTGAGCCACCAGGAAGGCCCATCTTTTCAGGATATAAACATGTAATAGGCATGCTCAAATTCAAGGGATTATAAGCTTCAAATACAAAATTGTGGTTGAAGGGATAGAGATGATTTTATAGAGAGTAATCGGGGGTCTCATGGTTGCCGAGTTGTTTTCCTTAAGCTGGGTGAGTATTTATTACACTATTTTATACTATTTTCCCCAATGCCTTATTTAAGGTCAACAAGCTGGCTAAGTATGCAGATAGACAAGTATATCTGCCTCCTGAATTTCCCCCACAGCAAAGCTGTCCAAAAGCAGATAATCACCCCCTTGTGCAATGAGGGAAAGAGGTGAAATGCAACATTGTGTAATCCTTATCTTTTCCTCCTTCCTTCCCTGATCACTGCCTCACCATCCCCCTTGACATGATGGTGTAGCCAGTGACCAAATCTCCCTAGAGGAAATTTGCAGAGGGGTTTCTGGAAAATATACCTTTGGTTCATAAAAGAGAAGGGAAGAGATGTGAGCAGAAGGCATTCTCCTCTCTCTCTGTTTTGCATATTTTCAGGTGAGGATGTGATGTTTGGAGCTGTGGCAGCCAACTTAGGACAATGAGGAAAGGAATAAAGAATCATAGAGAAGCTATTGTTGAGCTGCTGAGTGAACTCTGGAATCACCTAACCATAATCTATATGGTTAATACACTTTTATTCCAGAGTTATACTACTAGCAAACAAAAGCACGTCATCTGACTGTCCTGAGGAAAGAAAGATAAGCAGGTCTTTGATCCAGGGGCAAATCATCTGGACTCATGCCCTTGAATGTAATCTGTTAAAAGTCATAAATAGAAGCTCATCACTCCTTTGCTTAGACCCTGTAATGGCCCTTTTTTGCTCTTTGGTTGAGAATGGAAATCCTTAACAAAGTCTTCCAGGCCTGGCTTAAAACTGGCCCCTGCCTGTGTCTGGCCTGGTCATGGCCCACACGTCTCAGTTTGACTCACAACGCTGCTGTCCCGCCAGCTTTGCTACTGTTGTCATCTTGTTTCTCTGGTTCACCAAAGCCCTTCTTAGCTCAGGGCATTTGCATTAACTGTCCCTCTGCCTGAAATGTTTGCTTTACTCCCTTTGCCTGGTGAACTGCCTTCGATTCTCACCTGAAGTAGGAATTCTTTACGGAAGCCTTCCCCCATGTTGTATTTCACACTACCCTGCTTTTTCCTTCCTGGCTCTACGATTCCTTGTTTTTCTGGCATTGACGTTTCTACAACCTCAGTTTCCACCAACTAATTTAAGCTCTATCAGGGTAGATACAATATAATGTATACTGTGCTCAGTCACGTCCAACTCTTTGTGACTCCAAGGACTGTAGCCCACCAGGATTCTCTGTCCATGGGATTTTCCAGGCAAGAACACTGAAGTAGGTTGCCATTTCCTCCTCCAGTGGATCTTCCCGACCCAGGGATTGCACCTGCATCTACCCGTGTCTCCTGCATTGCAGGTGAATTCTTTACTGCTAAGCCACCGGGGAAGCCCATAGAAGTTGGACGTTAATATCTCCCATCCAACCCAGAATCTATGCTGTGACGCTGTATATTGTGCCCTGTTTTTCCCTAAGTGATGCTCTGAGCAGCTCACCTCCTGTTCTCAAAACTACTGAAGATAATGTATGTTAATTAGTATTATTATTGTGACTTCTCATTGCCTACAGTTAAATTTCGTGTCCTTAGCCTGCCATTCAAGGTTGTCTTTCATTCATTTCTTTCTTTATTCACTCAAAAATATTTATTGAACCCTTATCAGAAAAGAATATGCCTGCAATGCAGGAGATCCAGCTTTGATTCCTAGGTCAGGAAGATCCCCTGGAGAAGGGCATCTCCAATATTCCCTTATATTCCCACTCCAGTATTCATGCCTGCAGAATTCCATGGACAGAGGGGCCTGGAGGGATACAGTCCCTGGGGTTGCAAAGAGTAGGATGCAACTGAGCGACTTTCATTTTCACTACCAGGCTGCAAGCACTGTTGTAGGCAACAGCCCATTCGTCCTCTTCCACCTCCTCTGTCCTCACTACTATCAGCCAAAGAACATTCTTCTCCACTCTCCCCACTAGCATCCTTCTCTAAACCACAAACTAAATACTATTCTCTCCATATTTTTGCTCAAATTCTCTCTTTTGCCTAAAGTATCCTTCTGCTCTGTATTCACCCAATAACTCCTTACCCATTGTTTAAATCCCACTCTCCGTCTTTTACTAAACAACATGGATTAAACCCTTCTGTGTGTCTCCCTGGCTCTTGCATCAAACTGCTGATCCCAGGGGGACATCAGTTGTGTGCCTTTCTTCATTGTATCTGTGTGACGTCATCTGCACAACCAGTGCACATAGTCCACTGAATGGTGGGAAGGAGAAAAGAGCCTGAATGGAAACTCACAGCTTCTTTCACTTTCAAGGCTTAAAACATCTGAGCCAATAGTCCTCAAATATGTTTGATCATGGACACTTCCTTCAAAGAAAAGTGGACAGGCATGCCATATATATATATATATATATATATATATATATATATATATATGGATTCATTTTGATATTTGGCAAAACTAATACAATATTGTAAAGTTTAAAAATAAAATAAAATTTAAAAAAAAATGCAGGTTTGATCCCTGGGTCAGGAAGATCCCTTGGAGAAGGAAATGGCAGCCCACTCCAGTATTCTTGCCAGGAGAATCCCATGGACAGAGGAGCCTGGCAGGCTACAGTCTATGAGGTCGCAGAATCGGACACTACTGAAGGGACTTTATATATATATATATATATATATATATATATATATATATATATAAAAGAGTATATATATTATACTCTCCAAATAACAATTCACATATGAAAAAGAGCTCTTGAAAAGCATGAGACACAGGCTCCAAAATCACTGCAGATGGTGACTACAGTCATGAAATTAAGACGCTTGCTCCTTGAAAGAAAAGCTATGACCAACATGCTGCTGCTGCTAAGTCGCTTCAGTCGTGTCCGACTCTGTGCGACCCCATAGATGGCAGCCCACCAGGCTCCCCTGTCCCTGGGATTCTCCAGGCAAGAACACTGGAGTGGGTTGCCATTTCCTCCTCCAATGCATGAAAGTGAAAAGTAAAAGCGAAGTTGCTCAGTCGTGTCCAACTCCCAACGACTCCATGGACTGCAGCCCACCAGGCTCCTCCGTCCATGGGATTTTCCAGGCAAGAGTACTGGAGTGGGGTGCCAAAAGCAGAGACATTACTTTGCCAACAAAGGTCCATACCGTCAAAGCTATGGTTTTCCCAGTAGTCATGTGAGAGTTAGATCGTAAAGAATGCTGAGTGCCAAAGAATTGATGCTTTTGATCTGTGGTGTTGGAGAAGACTCTTGAGAGTCACTTGGAATGCAAGGAAATCCAACCAGTCAATCCTAAAAGAAATCAGTCCTGAACATTCACTGGAAGGATTGGTGCTGAAGCTGAAACTCCAATACTTTAGCCATCTGACGCAAAGAACTAACTCATTGGAAAAGACCCTGATGTTGGGAAAGATTCAAGACAGGAGGAGAAGCAGATGACAGAGAATGAGATGGTTGGATGGCATCACCAACTAAATGGACATGAGTTTGAGCAAGCTCCGGGAGTTGGTGATGGACAGGGAAGCCTGTCGTGCTGTAGTCAGAAGTCCAGTGGATCATGTGGCCTGATGCTGTTTAAAGACTGGCTTAAACTCCAGAGAGGGATGACTCTTTCTAGTCCCCACTGAATGGCCATGAGTACCTTCTGAGGAAAGGCAAGGCATTTTGCTGCAATGGCAGAGAAGTATTTGGCCTGAGGCTTCTACTTCTGTGGCTCTCCATGACCTTAGCATTTCTGTTCTCTGTTCCTTGAATCTTCCTTCAGTTGGATGAGGGGGGCCTGACAGCTAAAATAGTAATTGTTTTTTTTCTTTTCTTCCTTGAATACCCATTACCTGAGATTAAGCTGCAGACTGTAAAGCTGGGCTAGATCTGGAAGCTGGCTATGGATAAGTCAGGCCCTTATCCTGCTGGGGATTTTGCTACAGATGAAGCAGCATCTTTTACTTCTTGAGGTTGTCAGGGGATTTCTGTTAACTTTGGAAAAAGTAAGCCTGCCAGGAGACACGTGCAGATATTGTTTCCTTTGGTGTGTCCCAACAATTTACAAGGGGCCAGGCCATCTCCTCCCCAACTGACTCACTCCTAGTGCCAAATGAGGTCCAGCTGCTTCTGAAGCCATCTCCAGTCACCCGCCAGCTCTGCAGTGAGCAGCTCCCTGGGAAACTGAATGCTGAGCCTGGTGTGTGCATCCTCCTGACCTGAGGGCTCAACGGATCCCCTGCCAGATGCCCCCTTGAAGCAGCCAGGAGACTGGGAGTAAAGCCACCAGGTGCCCGTTGGGGTGACCAACCCTCCCAGTTTGCTGAGATGGTCTTGATTTTAGCACTGAATGCTCCATGTTCAGGGAATCCCCTCCGTCCAGGAAGAACCGACTATGTAATTTTGCAGGGCCTGATGCAAAACGAAAGTCCAGGGTCCTTGTCAGAATGAAGAATTTCAGGACTGTGACAACAGGGCATTAAAGGAAATGTGGTTTCCTTCTGAGTGTGGGACCCTGCACATGTCGCTGGCTCATGAAACTGGCCCTGCTCCCAAGCAAACCACGACTGCTGGTTACCTACTCCAGATGCGGAGTCCAGACAAGAAAACGTAGTGTTATTTCCACAAGGTTGTTAGTTTCTCATAGCAACCTGTGCTGTTGAGACAACAGAACCTTACACTTCCTGAATTTTCTGAAACACAGACTTCAGCTCTTCAACGCCCTCCCGGCTGTCCACAATATTCTCAAATGTGAGTAATAATGATAATACAAAAATTGCACACTCCTAGTATTGACCTAAATTATGTTTACTAATATATTGTTATTTAAATATGTACCAACATAAAGCTTGGCATATAGTCCGTATGCTAATAGCTCTTATTCAACAAAAGCAAAATTTATAAATTTAAAAATGTAAGACTATGAAACCCATAACATTTAAATTAAAAACATTAATTTAATGGGATGGATGATGTTGTTGCGCCAAAACTCAAGTGCCCTTGGCAGAGAGATTATGACACCCTGCTGGCTGCAGTGATGTAGATTCCTTCTCGTGGAGGTTCTGCTTTGTGCTCTGGTCCTGAGTCAGTCCTCCCATTACTTTCCTCTGTATGAACAAGATGGGGCACCTTTTTTGAACACCATATCCTGACACTATTGGAACCTCACCTGCTACAAAAAACACACTTGATGGATAAAATCCACCTTTGTTCTTTCTCCATTAATCCACAATGATGAAAGATATGCTAAGTGGTGCCAGTGGGATCACAAATACTAATGAAAACACAGGTATTATAATCCCATTGTTGTCCCAGGCTATAAGTGGGCCACCCAAATGACCTAAAAGTGCCCAGATTCATTTTTTAAACTTCACTGAACTAATAAGAATAATAATAACGAATTTATTAAGCAACTGTTATATGCCAAGCTCTGTTGTTAGTACTTGCCATATAGTAACTTATTTGATCCTTAAAACCCAGTAAGGCAGGCACTATTATTATTGTGTTAATGGCCCAGACAACCAGGATGGTGTGGTCACTCACCTAGAGCCAGACATCCTAGAGTGTGAAGTCAAGTGGGCCTTAGGAAGCATTATTATGAACAAAGCTATTGGAGATGATGGAATTCCAGCTGAGCTAATTCAAATCCTAAAAGATGATGCTGTTAATGTGCTGTGCTCAATAAGTTAGCAAATTTGGAAAATTCAACAGTGGCCACAGGACTGGAAGAGATCAATTTTCATTCCAATCCCAAAGAAGGGCAATGCCAAAGAATGTTCAAACTACCACATAATTGTGTTCATTTCACATGCAACCAAGGTAATGCTCAAAAATCCTTCAAGCTAGACTTCAACAGTATGTAAACTGAGAACTTCCAGATGTACAAGTTGGATTCAGAAAAGGTAGAGATCAAATTGCCAACATCTGTTGGACCACAGAAAAAAAAGGGAATTCCAGAAAAAGATCTACTTCTGCTTCATTGACTACACTAAAGCCTTTTATTGTGTGGATCACAACACACTGTGGAAAATTCTTAAAGTGATGGAAATACCAGACCAACTACCTGCCCCCTGAGAAACCTGTATGTAGGTCAAGAAGCAACAATTAAAACTGGACATGGAACAACAGACTTGTTCAAAATTGGGGAAGGAGTACATCAAGGCTATATATTGTCACCCTGCTTATTTAACTTATATGCAGAGTACATCAAGTCAAATGAGGGGCTGGATGTTTCACAAGCTGGAATCAAGATTTCCAGGAGAAATATCAACAACCTCAGATAATGCAGATGATACTACTCTAATGGCATAAAGTGAAGGGGAAATTAAAGAGCCTCTTGATGAAGGTAAAAGAGGAGAGTGAAAAAACTGGCTCAAAACTCAGCATTCAAAAAACTCAGATCATGGCATCCAGTTCCATCACTTCATGGCAAATAGATGGGGAAAAAATGGAAAGAGTGACAGATTTTATTTTCTTGGGCTCCAAAATCACTGCGGACAGTGACTGCAGCCATGAAATTAAAAGATGCTTGCTCCTTGGAAGAAAAGCTATAAGAAACCTAGACAGCATATTAAAAAGCAAGACAACACTTTGCCAACAAAGGACTGTATGGTTTTTCCAGGAGTCATTCATGTACAGATGTTGGACATAAAGCAGGCTGAGCGCCGAAGAATTGATTCTTTCAAACTGTGGTCTTAGAGAAGACTTTTGAGAATCTCTTTGGACAGCAAGGAGCTCAAACTGGTCAATCCTAAAGAAAATCAGCCCTGAATACTCATTGGACTGACTGATGCTGAAGCTGAAGCTCCAATACTTTGGCCACCTGATGGGAAGTGCTGACTCACTGGAAAAGACCCTGATGCTGGGAAACACTGATGGCAAAAGGAAAAGGGGATGGAGGATGAAATGGTTGGATGGCATCACTAACTCAGTGGACACGATTTTGAACAAACTCCAGGACATAGTGAAGGATAGGGAAGCCTGGCATGCTGCAGTCCATGGAGTTGCAAAGATTCAGACATGACTCAGTGACTGAACAACAAACAATGGTGATTATTATTGTCATATTACAGATGAGAGAAATGAGGCTCAAAAAGGTGACATTAACTTTTCCCTAATTATCCCACCAGAAGTTTTCTAAGAAAAATTCTCAAAGTGAACTCACAGACCTCTGATCAAGCATAAGGGATCTTGAGGAGTTCCTGGACTCCAGGCTGGGATCACTAGTTCAATTACTAGTCGAATGAAGTTCAGACTCCTGAGTTTGCCAATGAAGGGCCTTCTTTATCTTGCCTGTTGACCTCATCTTAACCTCTTGCTGTTCCATCTCATAACATGTCTTTACTGCTGGGCTAGTGAAACTCCAAGAGGGTATCAAGCTCTGCCACACTTTCTTTTTTTTTGTTTTGTTTTGTTTTTTTTTATTTTTGTTTTTTTTTTGTTTTTGTTTTTTTTTTTCTGCCACACTTTCTGTTCCTTTTGTTTAAAGGTCTTCCTTCTGGTACTGAATCTCAAGTCTATGTGTCTGATGCACAGTGAAGCCCATCAAAACTAAAACATAATAGCGTCTGGAATAGAGAAAGGTTTATTACAGATTTATACAAGGAGATGGGAGAAAGCAGTGGCACCCCACTCCAGTACTCTTGCCTGGAAAATCCCATGGATGGAGGAGCCTGGTAGGCTGCAGTCCATGGGGTTGCTAAGAGTTGGACACGACTGAGTGATTTCACTGTCACTTTTCACTTTCATGCATTGGAGAAGGAAATGGCAACCCACTCCAGTGTTCTTTCCTGGAGAATCCCATGGACAGAGAAGCCTGGCAGGCTGCAGTCCATGGGGTCGCACAGAGTCGGACACGACTGAAGCGACTTAGCAGCAGCAGCAGCATACAAGGAGATGGGTGGCTCATGGCCTAAGAAACCCAAAGTTACTGGAACCTTTCAGCAAGCACCTTTTTAAAAGCAAAAGGTGAGGGGGTACAACTACTGGCAACTGTCAATGAGGAACCACTGGAGAAGTGATTCAGTCAAGGGTCAGTGTGTGGTGGTCATCAGGTGGATAGTGATGTTAGTGGCAGATTCAGGCCTTCTCCCAGAGGCTCTCCAGTTCACACAGCCCTGGGCCAGTGGGTGAGCTGGAACAGACTGGGGACTACATCCTACAGGGCTCCAGAACCCTCACTAAGCCCCCACGAGCCTTGGCCCAGGCCTTGAGGCAGCAGTGAACCTCTCCCTCCCTCCTGTCTCACTCCTGTTAGTTGTTTCTAACTTCTTTGGTGTCAGAACCTTTGTTCTTGAGGTCAGGTCATGGTCAGGTAATGATTTTCCTGTAAATCTCTACAAAACAAGTGTTATTCTCTGTTCTGACCAAGAAAGGACAAAGTCCCAAGGCACAGCTTTCACCCTCCAAGGTCCCAATCCTGGTTAAGTGCAGGCAGATCTCAGCTGGCAGCTCCTTCAGGGCCAGGTTCCCACCTCCTGCCCAGCTGTCATCCCCGAGGGAGCCAGGCGCCCAATCCTACTGGCCCTCAGTCTCCTCAGGCCACCTAAATGGGGAGACCAGTTTCGCAGACTGTGACCCAGGCAGATGGCCTTTGTTATTAGGTCACAGAGACAGGAGTGAGGGAGAGGTTCACCACCGCCTCAAGGCCTGGGCCAAGGCTAGTGGAGGGCCTTAGTGAGGGCGCTGGATCCCTGCAGGACGTATTCCCCAGTCTGTTCCTGGGCCCTCCAGCTCACCCACTGGCCCAAGGCTGGGTGAGCTGTAGGGCCTCTTGGGAGCAGGCCTGAATCTGCCTCTAACCTCACTCTCCACCTGATGACCACCACACCACTGACCCTTGACTGAATCATTTCCCCCAGTGGTCCCTCACTGACAGTTGCCGGTAGGCAAGGCCCACTGCAGCGCTGACCAATAGCTGAGCAGGACAACTAAGGGTCGCTGATTGACAGGTGGTTGCTTGTGGGCGGGGCCCACTGCAGCACTGACCAATAGCTGAGCATGACAAGTAATGGTCGCTCATTGACAGGTGGTTGCTTGTGGGCGGGGCCCACTGAGAGACCAAGCAATGGCTGAGCAAGACCTGTTGCCAAGTAATGCAGTGTGGAGTAATGAGGCACAGAAATAGCTGTGTGCTAAGGGCTGTGCTCATCCTGCTCTGCTACACTTCTGCCTGGAATGCTCTTGCCCTCTCCCTCCTGGAAACCCCCTGCATGTCTTCAAGATGCTCAGTCTCACCTCTCTGCGATGCTGTTCCCAAATAAGGCAAGGCTGATGCTCTTCTTTTGGGTTCCCACAGCACCAAGGTCTCACCTTCCCAGAGGCACCATTAACCTCCTCACAGCCCCAGGGAGCCAAGGAAGCCAGATCCTCTTCCTCCCACCCAGAGATTTAAAACTAATGAGAATTTGAGGTCAAGGCAATGCTGTGATAGCAGCCAGTATGGATTTACTTAGTGCTTACTTTGTGTCAGTTTCTGGTCTAAGGCCTTCTGCACATTTCACCTTATTTCAAACTCACAACAGTCCTACACGGTGGGTACCCCTGTCTCCCTATTTTACAGACAAGGAAGCTGATGCACAGAGAATATGACAACATCCCTACCATTGTATTAACAGCAACAGTGACAGTACCACTCTGTGAATCTGAGCCCATGCCCTGAGTCATGGTGCCTCTTTTACTCCAGGAGACCCGGGGCTGGGGCTGGCATCGTGGTGAAAATTTGGACAAGGTGAAAATAGAGAAGGATTAGGAACCAGTGGGAAAAAGGAGAAGTTGGTTCATAGTGAGTAGACAGAGGCACAAATGGGACAAAAGCCAACGTCAGGGAGACAGGCAGAGAGTCCCCTGGCCTCAAACTGCCGATGCCCCAGCTGCTGCTCATACTGACCTGCTGGACATCTCATCTTGCAGTCCAGGAGATTCCCAAGTACATTTTCCACTGATGTTTTAAAAATCTGACTTAGAGTGGGTGCTTTTTTTTCTTTGCTATCAATACAAAAAAAATAAATAAAAATAAAAACACTAGAAATCCACCCACCTTGTGAAGTCTCAGTTCCTTAGAGCTGATATGCATTTTTTGCTGTACCTAAAAGGATGTTCCCCTGTTAACTCACTGTGTGATATTTGGGTCATACTTATACAATTTTTTCTGAGCATAGGTATATCTCATGCATCTATATTTAGAACATATTTATACTAAAAACTTACCTGTTTATATGAAATTTATATGTAATGGGGTGCTCTGTGTTTTAAGGGCTTCCCTAATAGCTCAGCTGGTAAAGAATCCACCTGCAATGCAGAAGACCCTGGTTCAATTTCTGGGTCGGGAAGATCCCCTGGAGAAGGGAACAGCTACTCACTCCAGTATTCTTGGGCTTCTCTGGTGGCTCAGCTGGTAAAGAATCTGCCTGCAGTGTGGCAGACCTGGGTTCAATCCCTGGGTTGGGAAGATTCCCTGGAGAAGGGAACAGCTACCCACTCCAGTATTCTGGCCAGGAGAATTCCAAGGGCTGTATAGTCCATGGAGTCTCAAAGAGTCGGACACAACTGAATGATTTTTACTTTCACTTTTCTGTGTTTTATCTGGGAACCCTAACCTAGAATCATGTCAGAATTGCAGAATCTCATGCCTCCCTGGATCTCCCAAATCAGAGTCTGCATTTTAGCATATGACTAGTATGTACATTAAAGTTTGAGAAGTCCAGCTAAAAGATGAATTAAAGGCAGTCTGAGGTCTTCCAGAAGTTCCTGGTCATCAGGGACCCAAAGTCTTCCTATTTTTTCACTCTAACATCCTTATCTAATTAATGGTTTCTATCCTCAAGGTCACTTCATGATCCAAGAGAACTTTGGTGGGGTGTGCGGTTCACCTCACAAGTTTGGCCTCCAGATGGAAGCAAGGAGAAAAGATCAAGAGTCTTCCTCTAAATCTCACCCAATGGCCTCTACTCCCTCCTCATTGGCTGCTCCTTCCTGCAAGGGAAGCTGGGAAATGTAGTTTTTCACCTGGATCGAGGGTCCTCCTGCAAATTAGAGGTGTGTGTGTGTGTGTGTGTGTGTGTGTGTGTTGTTGAAGCGTGTTATTCAGCAGGTAGCTCATCTCTGCTATTCCACTCTCAGTTAAGCAGATCTGACCAGGTTGACAGGAGGCTCTGACCAAGTCAAATGGGCAGGTGAGAACAAGACTGCTGAAATTAGATTACTTTAAAGAAAGGGGAAGTCCTAACTGCATTACAGCCCTGAGATCATTATAGTGCTCAGCTCAAAAATAGAGCCTGTGGTTTTATAAAGAAGAGATACTTTGGGTATAGCCTTGGTGGGTGCAGTAAGCTCCCACCAACTGAGACACCCTAATATCATGCTCTGTTCCTGAGGCCAGTGGCTGATTTCTGGAGTGTTAAAGAGATGCAGTTTGGGTGGATTCATGTTGATGTATGGCAAAACCAAAACAATATTGTAAAGTAATTAGCCTCCAATTAAAATAAATAAATTTATATTAAAAAAACAACTGAGCATAAAACACCATTGGTTATGCTGAAACTTACAGAAGTGGGATTGTTTTTCCTCAAAGAACCACTGAAGCTTCTGTTGGGGTTTACATTCCAACGTGGAGCATCTCAGAGCTGTGCAGAACTGATCTCCAACAGTGATATCTTGTAGCTGCAACAACAACAGCGATGGCCTAATGAGGTTCCAATACTCTGCTCCTTGTCGAAGATGCTTGACTCCATTTGGATTGGGTAAGCTACCTAAGTTTTAGGACCACTGAGGTTGGTCCTAAGTGGAGCAAAGATGTGCAAGTGTTTAACTGCAAACAAAAATGAGATATGGACTTATTGGCCCTCTGAGGAACAGAGAGAATCAGTGTGTTATTGTGATGAGAAAGGAGATATTTTAGTGAGGATAACTTTACATGCTCACAAAGTGTCACCAAGCCCAAGGACTCTTAAGGTGGACAAGGCCAAACTCATAGCTACTCTCAAATCTTTTCAAGCCAGATTGCTCTCAAGTAATGCCAAACTGGATTAAATCAGGCTTTTTGAATGTCTAGTATACTATACACCCTGCCAAAATACACTTACCAAGCAAGAAGCATTTCTCTTCAAGGAGCAGTTGAGCACACAGGCAAGTGGTGACTTGTTCCACACTGTGCAGCCTTATTAATGCACTGCTTCTCTTTAAGGGACATCCCCTTTGAGCTAATTTACAGAATAAAGACAAAAATCCCCAAATTACAAAATCTGCCAAATTATAGCTTCTCCCATAAGAACCACAAAGACCCTCACCTACAGTTTGTTGTGGGTCTGGCAGACGTGGGACTGGAAGGGTGAAAGATGGAGTGAGATGTCTTCCTCCTGGTGAGGAAGGGGACTGATTGGACAAGAAGCCAGTTTGGAGGTTGTGCCAAGTGGCATCAGCAGGAAGAGGAAAGTAGGGTCCTATCTGTGTATGTTAGTCACTCAGTTGTGTCTGACTCTTTGTGACCTCATGGACTGTATCCCGCCAGGCTCCTCTGTCCATGGAATTCACCAGGCAAAATACTGGACTGGGTAGCCTTTCCCTTCTCCAGGGGATCTTCTCAACCCAGAGATGGAACCCAGTTCTCCTGCATTGCAAGCAAATTCTTCACCAGGTGAGCCACCAGGGAAGCCTAGGTAGGGCTCTGGTTGGCCAAAAAGTAAAACAACCAAAACACTTTCTATCTATGCATGTAAGAAGAATATTTATAAGAAGGAGGAGGAAAAAGGAAGAAAAGGAAGGAGATATTAGGATAAAAAAAAAAAAAACTGAAGTAGCAAATGGATTGTGTAAAATCTATCTGATGGGTTCAACATCTGTGACTTACCGGTGCCACGTGGCTTCAATTTCCTTTGAAATCCAGATGTGTTTGAAAAGAAGGCAGAACCAGGGCAGAATGAAGGGGAGCCTGAGCCTCACAGCCTCACAGTTTCCCTCAAAATCAGGTTTTTGGTATTTTGGGTTGCCCCCGCCCTGGGTCCTCAGTGCCTAGTGGATCAATCCAACTGGATGACGAGTCCATCATCTGGAGAGAGAGTTGGCAGATATTGGACCACAGACCTCAGGTCCTTTAAGGTGAGCAGAGATTACAACCAACTGGATTCTGCTTTTTCAGGGGTCTAAATTCAGACTATCTGGAAACTACACAAGGAACCCTGCTCACCGTACAACTTGTCAATGTTGTTACCAACCACGTAGGGCTCCAAGCAAACATGCCAGCAACTGCAATTTCCTTTAGTCCTGTTGGTCCTAATGCTGGTTTGAAGAATGCGAGCTTTGTTCCCAACCTCCCGTAGCTCACTTTTTCTAGAAGTCAGATAGAATCAATGCCTTTACTGTGAGCTCCTTCATCTCTCTGACCTCACCTCCCCCACGTTCACTCCAGACACGCTGATCTCTTCATAATCTCTTGAGCGTGGCAGACAAGCTCCCAATTCAGGGCCTCTGAACTTGCTGTTTCCTCTGCTGAAAGTTCTCTTTCTTCAGACACATGCTTGCTCCTTACATCCTCGCATTTCCCTGGAACATCACGATCTTCCCTGATCTAAACTTCTCAACTGCCCATCTCTTCCCAACTCCCTTGTCTATGTTATCAGATTTCTCCCAAGCACTTACTTTCGCCTCATATAGTATATAACTTATTAGTTTAACGTATGTCTTGTCTCTATCTCCTCCCAGTAGGAATGAACACCCCACAAGGACAAGTATTTGGTTTGCTTCCATTTGCTGCTTCCATCAACCCCAGTGCTGATGAGAGAGCCTGAAGCATGGTAGACCCATAATGAACAGGGGTTAAATGAACTAATGGAAGAATAAATGGGAAGGAGCGTTTAGACAATTCTAGAAGCTGAGAGCCCCGCAGAGTCTGGAGCTGGGCAGTCAGTGGGGGACTGGGACTCATGTTGACTCAGTTCCATTTCCATGAAGACCCACCCAGTGTACCTGTTATAATGCACCCACACTGGTCCGTGGGCAATGCCAGAACCTCCCTGGTTATGGCACATCTGCCCCCCATTGTGCCATGCCTTGCTTGGCCAGAGTCACCGACAGGTTCTCCAAGGCCATTTGCTTCAACCTGGTATTCAGGGCCCTCCCCAGCCTGGTACCAATCAGCTTTTACATCCGTGTCTCCTATACTTTTCTATTTAATGTTCATTCACTAGACAAAATGTCTCAAGGTTTATCTTAAAAAAAAAAAATCCATCCTAAGGTTGCTTTCAACTCCATTGTAAAGAGTTGCCAGCAGAATATTAAAACGATATTTTTGCTGCCAAAACTCCTACTTGTAACTCAACTTCTCCACCTTTGCTCATCTAAATGCAGTGTCACAGTATCTCATTGATTCAGGGATTCAGATTCTCAACATCTAGGGCTCTTGACTATACTAAGCATGGCTGAGTTCTCTTTGCTGGCATTTGTAAGCAACCCACAAAACATAATCTTGGAGACCAGGCACGGGCAACATCAGCTGGTCATTTAACCCATAATGCACATCAGCACTGACATACACATAGACATGAGGATCAGACACATACAGGCACGATCATTGTAAATACATGCATAGTATAGACATATACGAGGCAAACATCCATAAACACATTGAATTTCTTGGTCTTAAGTTCAAGTGGGCTTTCAATTCCCTCTTTAGACTGTCCTGGAAGATAAAATTGAATGATTTCAATAGCTTGATGCTTAATAAGAAGAGGTAAGAATCTTCACCCTCATAGGTAGTTCTATTCCTTTTTATCTTCCTAGAATTGACCAAATGGAACTTTTGACTTGGTTTTGTGTTGAAATAACCACAGCCCAACCTATACCAGGGGGCTTTCTCAGGTGATGCATATAGTAAAGAACCCACCTGCCAATGCAGGAGATGTAAGAGATGTGGGTTCAACCCTTGGGGTGGGAAGATCCCCTGGAGCAGGGCACTGCCATGTACACACACTCTAGTATTCTTGTCTGGAGAATCCCATGGACAGAGAGGAGCCTGGTGGGCCACACAGTCCATAGGGTTGAAAAGAGTTGGACATGACTGAAGTGACTTAGCACACATGCACACAACCTATACCAGGCTATTCTGATATGCCCTTACTTAGCTAAATTGTTAAATAGCATATATGAAGGAAAAGTGTTTGCACTGGGTATGCGCTGCAGATACAGTAGGAAATGACTATATTCAGGATTCTGCTTTGAAAAGCAATTGATAATCATAGGCAGGGAAAAATCAAAAGAGGGACATTCTGTAAACCTTTTTGTTTTTTTGATCCTTGAAACTGGGGTAAATGTTCTAAGGATGGTTTCCCTGATAGCAAAGTCACCATAACTGAGCTGATAATGGAAGATAAAAAAGGAAATATGTCTGTTTCAGGGGAATCAAGAATCGCTTTGCCCTCTCACTCTCTCTAGTCTCTTATGTCCTTCACCTCTTCTAGCTGTTTCTTGCTGGAAACAATCTCAAAAGGCTTTCTCTGTTAGGTACAGAATTATTTATCATAGTTTCATAACTCTGGGATAAAATGTACTCGTATCCATGTGCACATACGTGTGTGCATATAAAATCTGTGGTGCTGAAAAGGTTCAGAAAAGGTTGTGTGTTTTGTTTTTTTGTAATGAAAAGCAATGCAGCATCACTTCCAAACTTGTTGATAAGAGGAAAATCCATCTAGTTGTGAGAACTTTGTAAGGAAAGAAGGAATTATTCTCATTAAGCCCTAAAAGAGTATTCTTTTCCATTGATCAGCCAAACCAATTTACTCTATGTAGAATCACTGTGTTAAAAAAAAAAAAAAATTAGCTGTTGATACCATTCAATTCCAATTAGATGGATTTTTCCCTCAACATAAGGTGCACTTGCAGTTTTTCTCAATCTCATAATTAAAAGAAGGTGATAAGCTATGTGTTCTGAATCAATTCACTTAGATTTCAAGGAGCATAATGGAACGTCTGCTGTTCCTGAAATAAACTACAAAATCTTAACGACTCAGTCAGCCTACCTGAATGTTAGTCTCTCAGTCGTGAATTCTTTACAACTCCACAGACTGTAGCCCCCCAGGCTCCTCTGTCCATGGGATTTCCCAGGCAAGAATACTGGAGTGGGTTGTCATTTCCTTCTCCATTGGATCTTCCTGACCCAGGGATTGAACCCGGATCTCCTGCATTGCAGGCAGACTCTTTACTGTCTGAGACACCAGGGAAGCCTAAGAGGGTAGGCCTAGTGGATATTTGTCCCAGCAAGGGTTCTCACCTCTGGCCCACTGACCCACGATATCTGTGAATGAAATTCAGGAATCTGTGCATTGAAAGAGGAAATTTTACATTTCAGTTTTAACTAACTTCCACTAAAAATTAGCATTTCAATCAGTTATGAATACGAACAAAAATGATAATGGTATTAGTAGTATCTGTGACTTTCACTTATAAAAATCATGAAGCAAGTGAAAGTTGCTCAGTCATGTCCGACTCTTTGTGACCTGTACAGTCCATGGAATTCTCTAGGCCAGAATACCAGAGTGGGTAGCCTTTCCCTTATCCAGGGGATCTTCCCAAACCACGGATCGAACCCAGGTCTCCTGCACTGCAGGCAGATTCTTTACCAACTGAGCTATCAGACAAGCCCTATAAAAATCATAGCTTATGTCAAGTTATAGGCTTCTTTTGTAATCCCATGTGGTCTGTCTTATGCATTTAAACACATCATTGTAAGAAGGAGTCATGGGCTTTCTGACTGCAAAGGGGTCCATGACTTGCAGGGTGAAGACCCCTGTTCCAGGAGACCTGGGTCTTAAATGAGGGTCAGAATCTGGCACAGCTGGTGGAGGTGCCCAAGATCCCATTAGGAAACTCTTGCCTTTGGGTATTGAAAGCTTCTCAACCACCTGCAACATGCTCTTCCTAACACTCCAGGGTAGAATGTGTTGTTAGCTATGTGAGGTCTTCTGGAACAGCACCCAGTGGTTCAGGGGAAGGAGAAGAAGGAGCTTTGGACCTGTTCCCCTTCCTCTGCATATTTGAAAAATGAGATCATGCTGTATATCAGTATTTTGTAAACTTCTTCCCCTTAATATACTGATAGTAAACCTTGATTTGAGTGCTGACTCTGTTCCAAGCACTTGAGCTGTGTAATCTCATTTGTTTCTCACAACCACACTTTGGGGAGTTACTGTCATGAACTCTTATAAATGTTAGCTAAATGAATCATCACTCTTATGTATTGAATACTTATGGCATGCTGGGCACTGCTCTCAGAGCTTAACACATAGTCTCATCTACTCCTCCCCCAAGAGCTTTTATTATTATACCATTTTACAGAGGATAGAACTAAGGTGCAGAGAGAGGAAGTGCCCTGTCCAAGATCACAGAGCTAACAGGCCACTGGTGGAACATTCTGGACCTCAGGGGAGGCACTCCATTGGCTGAGACCTTGCTCTTAGCCAGCATATAATCACCCCAATGCTGAACTTTTGTCATAGTGATTCTTTGCATATACTTCAGCTTTTACAATTACTACATCATTTCTGGAATTGGATGCAATTTTTTCTTTCATATGGGGTGTTGCAGAAAGGTGAGTCTACCCTAAACAGAGTACCATTCTTGAGAAAAAGCCGAGAAACAAGGCAGTGATATTAGCAGTTTCTCTTCTGTTAGTCTGCAATCAAGGCCATGACTTTAGACTGCAGCTCAAATACCTGATTTTTTTTTTTTTTCAATTCCAACAGCTTCTAGTCTAGGATACCCACTCAGCCATGCTTCCTTCCTGGGAAGTCACCCACCACCTTAGTGATGGAATGCACCTCCCCTTGGCCCAGAATGGAGATCAGAGGAGAAATAACAGGCTAGATGAGGCTGAGCACTGCCCCCCCTTCCCATGCTGATAAAGCAGAATCACTGCACTCAGCATGTGAGTAAGATGTCCATACTTCCAGTCAGTCTTCTCTGTGAACATATCTGGATGCCCGATGGAATTATTTCATTGGCACATCTCGCTGAGTAGGTGTAACCACAGCCGCCACTTCAAGTTCGTGTTAACCGAGCAGCTTTTCCCAACAAAACTAACCTCCCAGGGAGAAAAAAAAATGCATAAACATAACACATTTGTAATTTGTTAAATCTAAATTATTCTGATAAGCATATTGCTCTTTTTATTGAGACTTTCTGTCTTATGCTAAGCACTGTGCTAAGTATTTTGCATACAGACTCTCATTTGTTCTTTTTTTTTTTCCCAACAGCTCTGAGAGCTAGAGATGAAACTATTCCTGTGATGAAACTGAAGCTCAGGGAAGCTAAGACATTGATAAGGCTCTCACAAATGGTGTGTGACAGAACTGGGAGCTGAGTGCAGATCTTTCTGACTTTGGGAGATTTTTACTCCCAAAACCTGGAGTAGACTATTGTGCTGTACTGCCTCAAACACACACACACACACACACACACACACACGCGCGCGCGCGCACATGGGCACAGGCACATGCAAGAACATATATATGTTTAAGAATATAAAAGATCAGTTATTTAAGCTATCATGTATACTGCAAAGTAAAAATCGAGTGCAATTGCTAGGAGGATAAGTTAGTTATATGTAGGCAGGAGACAGAGAGCTCCTGTTCATTACAATATGGCTACAGTGGGTTTTTGAGGATTTGACTTTTATTAAAAATGTTATTTTAAATCAACAAACACTACCAAATAGAATCTAACAGCATATTAAAAAGGTTATATATCATGGCCAAGTGGGATTTATCCCAGGAATGCAAGGGTGGCTCAACGCAAGAAAGTCAATCAATATAACACAAAATTGATAGAATGAAGAAAAACATGCGATCATCTCAGATGATAAAGAAAAGGCATTTGATAAAATCCAACACCCTTTAATGGTTAAAAAAATCTCAAAAAACATAGAATAAAGGAAACGTCCTCAACATAATAGAGGGCATTCCTGAAAAACTTACAGTTAACACATTCAATGATGAAAGACTGAAAACTTTTTCTCTAAGACGAGGAATGAGACGAGGATGCCTGTTTTTACCACTGATAATCAACATTGTACTGGAAATTCTCATCAGAGCAATTCGATAAGAAAAAGAAATGAAAAGCATTCAAATTGGAAAAGAAGATGGAAAATTATCTCTGTTCACAGACAACATGACCTCATATACAGAAAATTCCCAGAGTCTACAAAGAAGCTACTGATGAGCTAACATAAAATTTATCAAAGTTGCAGGGAACAAAATTAACACAAATTGAATATATACACCTGCAATGAACAATCCAAAAAGAAAATTAAGAAAGCATGCATGCCTGCTAAATTGCTTCAGTCGTGTCTGACTCTTTGCAACACTATGGACTATAGCCCTGTCCATGGGATTCTCTAGGAAAGAATATTGGAGTGGGTTGCCATGCCCCCCTCCAGGGGATCTTCCTGACCCAAGGATTGAAGCTGAGTGTCCTGTATCACCTGCATTTTAGGTGGATTCTTTACCACTAGTGCCACCTGGGAAGCCCAATCCCTTGTATAATAGCATCTAAAAGAATAAAATATCAAAGGAAAAAAATTAACCAAGGTAAATATTTATGTCTTGAAAACTACAAAAATGTAATTATTTTAACTACTGAAAGTAATTAAAGAAGACCTAAATAAATAAAAATACATCCTGTGTTCATGGATTGGAAAACTTAATATTGTTAAGAAGTCAATATATAGAAGTGATGTACAGATTCAATAGCCTATAAGTTTTATAATGGCCTTTCCATGGTGGCTCAGATGGTAAAGCGTCTGCCTACAATGTGGGAGACCCGGGTTCAATCCCTGGGTCAGGAAGATCTCCTGGAGAAGGAAATGGCAACCCACTCCAGTATTCTTGCCTGGAAAATTCCATGGACAGAGAAACCTGGTAGTCTATAGTCCATGGGGTCACAAAGAGTCAGACATGACTGACCAACTTCACTTCACTTTCTTGCAGGAATGAAAAAGTTGTTCCTCAGATTCATATGGATTTGCAAGGAGCCTGAGTAGCCAAAACAATCTTGAAAAATAATTATGTTGGTGAACTCATACTTCCCCATTCCAAAGCTTATTACAAAGCTATAACAATTAAAATAGTGTGCTTCTGACATAGGATAGACATATAGACCAATGGAATAGAATTGAAAGTCCAGAAATAAATCTATGGCCAATTGATTTTTGACAAGGGTGCCAAGTCTATTCAGTGGAAAAAGAATTGTCTCTTCAACAGCTGGTGCTGCGACAACTGGAATTTCACGTGCAAAAGAATGAGGTTAGATCCCAACCTCACACCACAGACAAAGTTCAGCTCAAAAAGGATCAAAGACCTAAATATAAGAACTAAAACCATAAAACCCTTGGAAGAAAACATAAAGGTAAAACTTCACAATCTCAGCTTTAGCACCAAATTCTTAAATATGATACCAAAAACATTAGCAAGAAAAGAGGTAAATTGTGTGTATGTGTGTGTGTGTGTGTGTGTGCGCGCGCGCATGCATACACATATTTCCAGGACAAGGGGAGGACAAATGACAAAAATAATAGCTTTTTGGAGCACCTCACCCAGGAGATGAATCACAGCTCAGATGTTAGACAATGTCAAGAATATGTATAGATCATTTTCAGTATATTGACATCTTAACAGTATTAAATTTTCCAATCAATACACATAAGATGTTTTTGAATATGTTAAGATACTGAAACCCAGACAGAATAAGTGATTTATTCAAGATCAAACAAACACATACGGGAAAATATCAATTGGAACCCGGTTGAGTTCTCTTTCCCAGGGCTCAAATTTGAGTTCTCTCTCCCAGGGAGTGCTGGGATAATTATTAATTTGTAATTTGTTATAATTCAGGCAAACGGTTGGTCTCTGGTTTCCCCATTCTTGAGAAATGTAAACAGCATGGAGGAAAGGCTGCAAAGAGAATGCCTGAACTACTGAGAATCAAATTGCTTTTAAGCATACTTCAGCACTTTAGAATAACCCATTTATATATTAAGAATGAGTATGCTAATTGCAAACCATTCTTATGTGTCCTTGAGGGATCTCTATTGCCATCTTTGTGCGTCCTTGAGGGAATCTCTATCAGGCAAGCCTCATTTGAATTACTCTTGTCCTTTAACAAACATCCATACTTGAGACTTACTGATTTTTGGTATTGAGTCTGAATTACTAAGATTTTTTTTTTTTTTTGGTAAAGGCAAAATGATGAAGGTAGAAGGGGAAGGGAACTAACTGTGGGTTGCCATTCCCTTCCTGACCCAGGGATCGAATCCAGGTATCCCACATTGCAGAAAGATTCTTTACTGTCTGAGCTATCAGGGAAGCCCAACTAGCATTTACTGAACCTTGAATGTGCCAGGCAAGGGATCACTTGTCCTCAGCTCATGCCTTAAAGCCCCCTAAAAACAAATGGATCCAACTCCCCAGTGCAGTAATAAGAAAGTCTCACGGGTAGTGAAGAGAGAGATTTTATATCAGATATCACATACAGCATGAAAATCCCTTTCAAATACCTGTTTTTATTTTTTTTTTTTACCAAAATCTTCTCTTCTTGCCAGTTGCTTCATCTTTCTCTCGCCTCTTTCCCTAAAGCATTACAAAGAATGTCATCTGTTGTCCTGAGCAATTCAGCTGTGCCTCTAGACTGTAAACATCACTTGGGAGAACAAAAGCCAGGTTGTTGGCTGAGCACTGACAATCAAAACTGTATTTGCAGGGCATGTGCCTGCACATGTGTTTACATGTTTGCTGGGTGATTCTCACTTCGCCTGGAATCACTTAACATTGTCTCCTTAGCTCTTTAAAAAAATCCCTAAGGGGTTTTGTTCCATTTTATGAGAAATAATTTGGTAACTTGTCCCTGGTAGCTCAGATGATAAACAATCTGCCTGCAGTGCGGGAGACCCAGGTTTGATCCCTGGGTTAGGAAGATCCCCTGGAGAAGGGACTGGCAACCCACTCCAGTATTCTTGCCTGGAGAATCCCATGGACAGAGGAGCCTGGTGGGCCATAGTCCATGGGGTCACAAAGAGTCAGATGCAACTGAGTGACTAACACACACTTATGGCTGCATACCTTGTCTGTGGAGGAAGATGTAATAGATGAAAGGCTTGATTCAAACATTTATGATGTGAAAGACTTCTCTCAGAAAAGGAAGACCATGGAGAGGGCTTTCTTGATTGCCACAGCAGTGGGTAGAGTCTCATCTCTACCATACTGGACCTTCTTCAGTGGGCCCTTAATGAGTGGTGGCCAGCCTTGTATTAAGGTTACTCCTGAAACTTGTAGTTTAAACAGGATTTAGAAAACTATAGCCAGTGGACCAGCTCCAGGTCAATAAAGTTTTACTGTCAATACAAGGCCTGTTCCTTTACATGTTGTTTATGACCTTTTGCATGACAATGGCAGCATAGAGTAGTTGTGACAGAGACTGAAGGCCTCCTGGAAAAGGCAGCATGGGTTCTCTGCCACAACGACTGAATGGGGCAAATGTTTACCATCCAGCCCTTTGCAGGAAAAGTGTACCACTTCCTCATCTAGAGACTCCACCGACACCCTGGAAATTAACACCAGAGCATAAAGGGAGGGGGCAGAGGAGCTCAGTAAGCTATGGGGCTTCTCATGAGTGGAGCTTTGTCATAAAACCACTCACAAGGGATCAGCGGCCCTCAATTTCCCTGTTCTCCACCATCTTCTTATGACTCTGAAAATAACCGATTAATTGATCAAGTCAACACAGTAAGTACTTGCTATGTGCCTAGCTCTGTCATAGTGCTGCG
This sequence comes from Bos grunniens, assembly GCF_055505025.1. Lineage (NCBI taxonomy): Eukaryota > Metazoa > Chordata > Mammalia > Artiodactyla > Bovidae > Bos > Bos grunniens. The sequence continues at coordinate 27,367,978 of NC_141189.1, forward strand.
GATGGACTGTTAGCAAAACAAGACCAAAAAAGGAGAGTGAAATGTGGGAGGGACAAAGGCCCAAGTGATGGGAGCCAAAGGAGAGTTTGGAGCAAGGTACTAGATAAGGAGTTGGTGTGGAGGACAGAGCCAGGTCTTGGAGGCTCTCGGGGATTTTCTGTCAAGTAGAGTGGGAAGACACGGGGAACTCTAAGCTTAGTGGAAGTTGGCATGATCTGATTTAAAGTGATCACTCTGGCCACTCTGTAGTGAATGGATATTGAAGATTGAGAGTGGGAGCAGGGAGAACAAAGAAGTTGCTTTGTGCTAGCTCTTGAGGCGTGAAGTAGGGGTAGCTTGAGAAGGCTGGAAGTATCGGAGATAGAACTGTTTGAATTTGGGATAGATCTGGAGTTAAAAGCTTAGAGGACTCAAGGATGTTTAAGATACAGAGTGGATTCTAGTAAAGAAGCTGGAAGCTTGCTAAGGCTCTCCAAAGAACTGAGGATGGTGTGACAAGTTATAATGGGATTATGGTGATTCCACCCGCATGGCAGGGCGGAAGCAGCAGTCAGCGCCCAGGGGCCCCTGGGGTAGAGGACGCCATTTTATTCTCCGCAGGCTCTTCCGGCGCCTGTTCACCTCCCCACAGCAGACCCGGGCAGATGCAGCATCAGAATAAATGAACCGCCTTGTGCCAGGCAGCTGGTCTCTTTGTAAAAGGATGGATAGGACTGGTTAGAGAGAGCTTGACACTTGTGTTGCAGATCCATTAATGTCAGCCACAGGTTAATTCTGAGCAATTTTCAGGTGATCCAATAATTCATTAAAGTGACGAAAACAAATCTTTGGAAAATCGAGCTGGTGACAGATAGAAAGCCAATGATTTATTGTCTGGAGAGGAATAAGTGTCTCCTGTTCCATTCCTCAGTCTGTTGAGTGAATCGAAGTGTGCAGGAAGTACAAGGTAGGTGTGAATTCCACTTAATGGGCATTGTTGCGGCCCAGCGTGGCGTGCCCTTCATAATGCTTGTTTCATTCAGTATTTAGTTGGAGGCAAGCATGATGTAGAAGGAAGACATGGACACTGAGATCAGGCAAAACTGAGTTTGAATGCCTGCTCTGCCAGTTTCTAGCTTCTGCGACCTTGGACAGGCACTTCACATTTCTGAGCCCCTATCTGATTCACCTCTTCACCTGGAGTCACAATATATTCTCTCCTATACTCAGAGGTAATTCTCATCAGCGAAAACTCTGGAGCCCGGAGCCTAGAACATTATCAGGGACTCCATAAATAGCCAATATGATAGATAGTTATTGGTGATCACAAAGATGAGTGAGCTTTTATCCTTTAGTGAACATAACACATTCAATGTGAACATTCATACTGCTGCTGCAAGAATGTTCAGAATGCTGCCTTAGACCTGCAAGGACAGCAAAGTTTTCCAAGGAAAGTCATTGGGGAAACGAGGGAAATCAGAAAACCAGGAAGATGAGTGATGGGATTTGGCGTGGTGGTGGAGCTACTGAATTGGAAGAAAAGGGTCCTTTGTTTGAATAAAATAGTTAATGAGGGACAGCTTGGGAGCTTCTTTCCTAGTGGCAGTGGGGAGAGTGAGTGGTGTAAAGGAAAGTATCATACTTAGAAAATGATTTTGCAGTCGGTTTGAAGTCTGGGTAGAGAAATTAATTTTTAAACTTAGACTTAAAGCATCTTAGACGTGGAAGAAATTTCAGGAACCAGTGGCAGAACTGGTGTTCCTCAATCCTTGTAGTTTTGGCTGTTCACCTTCCTTTTTATTATTTGGTGACAGCATTTCTATATTCCTTTGGGGCCCGCTGCTCCCAAGGTGCATACATATTCACTATATGTCCTTTCATCTTTTACTAATGTGAAGTCTGCCATAGCCATGAAAGAAAGTGAAAGTGTTAACCACTCAGTTGTTTCTGACTCTTTGGGACCCCATGGACTATAGCTCGCCAAACTCCTCTGTCCATGGAATTCTCCAGGCAACAAAACTGCAGTGGGTTGCCATTCCCTTCTCCAGGGGATCTTCCTGACTCAGAGATTGAACCTGGGTCTCCTGCATTACAGGCAGATTCTTTTCATAGCCGTAGCAAGTCTAGAAAGAAATTGTAATAGTCCTCTGCTGGAAACGCCTAAAAGCCACAAAGATACCTGAAAAAGATGTTGTCATGGGTTATTGTCCCCATAAACGAATACCTCCCTGCTCTAGCAAAATAAATTTAGAGATTTGCAGGATCTGTTGGAAATCTGTTAGAAAGAGCCTAGTTGGAGTCCATAGACCTTAAGAACCTTCAGGAGGAACTTTGAGAGTGCCCCTTCTCATTGTGTGTATAAGAAGCCTTTCACTTGGTTTGTCGTCTCAAAATTGAAAATTTGTTTGAAATCAGAGAAGGCTTGGAAATGCTTGGAGCATAAGCCACCTCTACCCCACACATAATTCGGAGATGTATCCTTACATATTTACTAGTTCTTTGTGTTGTCTGACCCATTGATGTTAGATTTATCCACATGACTTGCTCTGCCCAATGGCATATGAGTAGATGTAATGCAAAGCATGTTCAAAGAACAGTTTTAAAATTGTGTGTTTCAGTCAGATCTCTTTCTCTTTCCCTTTGCCCCATGATTGTCATGAAGCTTTGTTTGACAGATGCTGTTCCTTCAACCTGTATCCTGAAATGAGAATATACATGGAATAGAGCTGAAGAAGATCTGTGACTCCAAGAATATAAAGAAATGGTGAAATAAAGTTAAGCTGTAAGCCACTGAGATTTATAGGTTGCTTTTACATAGCATAACCTAGTAAAAGCTTACTGATACAGGAGGTGAAAGGGGTCATTAGCCAAAGAGCTGATAGCTATTTTAAGAGAGGCCTGGAGAAGGAAGATCCCCTGGAGGAGGGCATGACAATCCACTCCAGTATTCTTGCCTGGAGAATCCCATGGACAGAGGAGCCTGCCGGGCTACAATCCATAGGGTTGCAAAGAGTTGGATCCAACTGAATCGACTTAGCACACACACACACAGATTAGTTTCTCATGCTAAACTTAAACTTACTCCTTTGGAATATTGCTTCTGTTCTTTCCTCTGATTCAGGAGTTTGGTAGCCCAGTGGATCTGATTTTTCCGGCTGACCACATGTGCATGTGAATTGTATGTGGTGAAGCTTCCCAGACTGAGCTGGACACTTGATCCTGCTTAAAGCCAGCATGGACTCAGAGGATCTGTGTTTCTCAAAGTGATTATACATAGTCAGATGTTCATTATTCACAGACTGACTATTCTACCTCTTTCCTTCTCTTAATATAAGGACTTCCCTGGTGGCTCAGACGGTAAAGCATCTGTCTGCAACGCGGGAGACCCAGGTTCGATCTCTGGGTCGGGAAGATCTCCTGGAGAAGGAAATGGCAATCCACTCCAGTACTATCACCTGGAAAATCCCATGGACAGAGGAGCCTGGTAGGCTACAGTCCATGGGGTCGCAAAGAGTCAGACACGACTGAGAGACTTGTACATGAGCTCTTTTCTTCAATTGTGAGAGCAAGAAGCTAAGCGAGAAGCCCAAAGCCACCTCTCTGCTTACTGACTCATCACTTTGGCAAAAGGGAGCCACCAGTATGTGCCAGGCACTATCTAGATGCTTAATAGTTTAGTTTAATCTTTATGGAAACCCATGAGATAAGTGGTACCACTCCCATTTTAAAGATGATAAAACAGAGGCTGAGACATTAAACCACTTTCCCAGACTCACACAACTAGTGGGAGAGTTGGAATACAAAATTGGACATTTGTCTGTATTTTTCGTTGCTTCAGTCAGTACCCAAAGAACCCCAAACTGATTTAAATGGGAGATGAAGTCAAATGATATGAACACAGTATATATGTGCCAGGTAGAAGTAGGGCTGGAGAGCTTCTATAACAATGTTGTGGAAAAACTTGAAGCTAAGAGGCATGCTCACAATCCTGAGACCACAGGGAGAAGGAAAAAGATAAGCTGACTCTGAGGGCCAGTCTTTTTTGTTTTTTTTTTTTTTGTCTGCTGTATGTAAATTGACTTCTTGAGAAGATCTTGCAGAAAGTTGCAGGATTGGACGGTGAGCAGACTCTGATTCTATTTGGGTAGATTCCTCTTTCCTTCAACATGAAAAGCAACAGCTTTTGTTTAAACCTCTAAACAAACTGTTTACTCTTATACCTCATGTGATATGAAACTGAGAAATGGGTAACAGTATACTCTGAATGGTAATATTGTCCTCAGTCAGTGCTATTAGTGATTCGATGGAGGTATTTAATTAATTACCACTGACATATGTTTGTACTAATTTATAAGACTGGTTAGCTTGCACATTGCATTTGAACTCTTGCCTGCTGAGAGAGCTTCCTGAATATAAAACGATTCCTAAATTGAAGCTAAAGAAAGAATGAAAGAAATTATCTCAGAATATTTTAAGTTTGGCAAGTCCTGATGGGTGACTGCTCCGTGTTTCTTAACCAGGGGAGAGTCTGTCCTCCACATCTATGGTTATCACAATGGAGATGGGGGTGAGAGGAGGGATGCTCCTGCCATCTAGTGGGCGGAGGCCAGGAATGCTGCTCTACATCCTACGGTGCTCTGGACAGCCCCCGCCACCGGAATGTCAGTAGAGCGAGGGTTGAAAAATCCTGACCTAGCTTATTACTTCTGCTTTAATCAACACCCAGAGAGGGAAGGGGGCTGACTTGAGGTCACACAGCAATGTGGTGGTAGAATTGGGCAGCAGAATGATCAGCAGGCTTGTTAGAAGCAGGCTCTTGAGTCCAAATGTGTGTGGCTCCCAATCGTGGATTTGCCTCTCACTAACTTGGAAAACTTGGACAAGCTACTTAGCTGTGCCTCGGTTACCTTGTCCAGAAAATAGGAAAGGTACCACTAGTAGGCCTTCAAGGGTAATTCAAAGGAGATGAAGCACGTATAGACTTGGCACAGAAAGTGTGTTCTATTTGTTGTTAGAATTCTGTACTTCTTATCAGCAAGATTCATGGTAAGGTGAGACCCATTCTTGTAATGATTACTGATACAAGACAAGAAACTTCCACGCAAACCTTGTTAGCTCCTTTTCTGTCTAGTGGTGGAGAGGGCTGCAAGAAGACTGGAGTGGGTTGCCATTTCCTCCTCCAGGGGATCTTCGAAAGCCAGAGATTGAACCCACATCTCCTGTGTCTCCTGCATTGCAGGTGGATTCTTTACCTGCTGAGTCATTGTGGAAACCCTAGATGTGTGCAACAGCTTGTAAACATTTTTCTTCTTTAGTTTGATGACCTCAGCACTCCCACTCTCTTTTATAAAGTGGTGGAGAGTGTGGTGGGCTGACTGAGATACCCCTTCACCCACCCAAAGATACCCAAGTCCTAATTCCTGGATCCAGGGAATGTTCCTTTATTTAGCAGGAGGAGCTCTTTAGCCCTGGTAAGGATCTTGCTGGGGACGGCGTGACCCTGGATTATCTAGGTGGGCCCTAAATGTAATCATATGGAAGGGAGGCAAGGAGGTCAGAGGAGGAACAGGTGGGATGATGTTGGAAGCAGAGGGAGAAAAGACCATATGATGCAGGGCCATGAGCCAAGGATTGAGGAAGCTTCTAGAAGCTGAAAACAGCAAGGAAACAGACTCTTCCTTGGCGCCAACAGAAGAAATGAACTCTGTTGACATCTCGTCTTTAGCCTACAGGACTCAATTCAGAGGTCTGACCTCCAGAACAATAGAGAATTCATTTGTTTGAGGCCACTCAGAGTGTGGCCACCTGTTACAGAAGCAACAGAAAACTAATACAGAGGGTTGTTACAGGGGGTAGGGCACAGCTGCCCAGGGGGCTGAGACCCCTTCTGGGGAGAAAGAAATTGACACTCTGACCCCTGAGTACCTGAGGGTCAAGGTTATAGGGTATCTCTGCTGACTCATGTGTTGTTTTTTTAAAAGTATTTTATTTATTTTGCTGTGGTGCACAGACTCTCTAGTTGTGGCTCGCAGGCTCAGTAGTTGTAACGTGGGCTTAGTTGTTCCACGGTGTATGTGATCTTAGTTCTCTGATCAAGGATTGAACCCCCATGTCCCCTGTATTTGGAAGGCAGATTCTTAACCACTGGACCACCAGGGAAATCCTAACTCATGTGGTCCTGCCTGATGTCACCACAAATCCCGAGGGATGCCCTGAGGGTGGGCAGTTGGGAGACTCACCGCAGAAGGGGAGAAGCTGGGCTGGGGAGGGGGCTGAGACCAGGTTGTCACAGGCGGCAGGTTGGTTCCAGGCGAGTATGAGGCCATGACTGAGACCTTTCTAGAACCAGATGCCCTGACACTGCAGGGATGAGTTAGGAACCAAGGCCCCGGGTCATGAAAAACTTGGAACAGGTGTTGTCCTAACAGGGGTGTGATGACTATAAATGCTGGACTTGAGAAACCCCAGTCTGGGGTGGTTGGGATCAATGACCAGCAGATGTGTGGGGTGGACTTGCAATGGCCATACTTGAACAACGTCACCATGAAGACAGGAGCTGTCGTGAGACAGGGAGAAAATGGAATCATACGTGATTTCCAGTGAATTATCGGGTGAAGCTGAGGCTGACAGCAAATTCTTGCCACAGATGCATAGTTAGGCTGGACAACACATCATGAAAACACGAGGATACCCACTCAAACTTAACAGCCCAAGAGGAAACTCACCAGTGGCCAGAAATGCAGACAGAGATGAAGGTAAGGGCAGTGCTTGGGAAGTGGATATTGAGACCTGCTTACAGGAAATGAGTACTGGGCCTGGGGGTCTGAACCAGAAAAGAAGAGGTGAACTGAGGCTGATGGAAAGCTGGGAGAATGCTACCTGCAGGTAAGACCAGTGGTGCTCCTAGGAGTAGCACTGCCCCTTGGCCCTTGGGGGACATTTGGAGGACTTGGGGAGCATTTTTTGTTATCCTGATGGTGAAGGAAGGGCCCTAGTCATATTTGGTAGGGAGAGTCCAGGAAACGAGACCACCAGTGATGCCTGGGACCATCCTGCCATCCTGCTCAACGTTCAGCAATTTGTAAAGGCAAAAAAGCCATTTATTACTAAGTCTATTGCTAAGAGAGTTCTTTTAAATTTAAACATGGTATCTTTTGCACTTTTAATATGTATCAAATTTTCCAGAAAGTTAAACACTCTAAAGATACTGTGAAAATCAAGGCATCTGTGTACTCTATACGTTCAGAACCATAGTAAGAGTTATTCACCATCTCAGAAAGTCATGTTACCACTGGCCACACTGCTCGTGAATTTGAATCACCAGATACAAGCCCCCTGACGCTTGTGTTTGCAGTTGTCACAGTCATGGTGCTGGTGTATGCAGGCTTATGTGTGTCTGTGCATGCTGAGTTGTTTCAGTAGTGTCTGACTCTGCGACCCTATGGACTGTAGCCCCCCAGGCTCCTCTGTCCATGGGATTCTCCAGGCAAGAGTACTGGAGTGGGTTGTCATCTCCTTCTCCAGGGAGTCTTCCTGACCCAGGGACTGAGCCCGTGTCTCTGATGTCTCATGCATTGGCAGGTGGGTTCTTTACCACTAACGCCATGTGGGAAGCCCGTGCAGGTTTACACATTTCATTATTTCCCTAAGCTTTCTAATTGTAATCATGTCTGAGTAGTTACACATCGAAATACAGAGTCTAATAGATTGTTTTTATGTACATGACATTTTTAATAGTTATGAGTAGGGATAGGCTCTATTACGTGTGAGTTTCATTTGGGGACAGTAAGGAGTCCATTAATATTACTTATTATAACAAAGGCCTTTGGGTTAGATAAAACTGGCGGTCCTTGGTCCAGAGTCTCAAAGCACTGTCCTATCCATTATGGAGGAAATGGACAGATTCTGTCAACCAGACACAGGAGGAAAGAAGGCAGTTGTCTGTTGTCTGTCTGAATCCTTTAGATGAAATCCTCAAACACAGGAAAGTCAAGCCTCCAGTCACAGATGCTCCGGCAGCTGGAGGAACTGCAGGCTGGGTAAGAACAGACTTAAATGACATTGAAAAATCTTGGTGGGCAAACTGTGGCCAGAGAGGAGGTGGGAGACAGGAGGACCTTGGGGTGCCGTGCCCCTCTGCAGGGCTATCTGGCCTCCTGGAAGGGTTCGTGAAACAGGGCACCATCTCTCAGAAACAAGTTGCCAGCCCCAGAGTTCTGTGACAATCAACAGTATCAAAGGCTCAGTAGAAAGGCACGGAAATCAGTAACTCATAAATTCTCACCCTGGGCATGCAAAAGAGGTTCTGGTCATAAATTCACTTCCTAGCAGGTGGGGTGGTTGCTTGACTCTCTAAATGTCATTTATTCATCTGAAAAGTAGCCATGAGAATTACAGCTTTGTAAAGATAATTTGAAGAACTGACTCATCAGAAAAGACCCTGATGCTGGGAAAGATTGAGGGCAGGAGGAGAAGGGGGTGACAGAGGATGAGATGGTTGGATGGCATCACCGACTTGATGGACATGAGTTTGAGCAAGCTCAGGGAGATAGTGAAGGATGGGGAAGCCTGGCATGCTGCAGTCTACGGGGTTGCAAAGAGTCAGACACGACTGAGTGACTGAACAACAACAAAAATGATGTAAAGCAGAGAGATTCTCAATACGGGGAGACTTTGCCCCCTAGGGGACACGTGGCAGGGTCTGGAGACATCTATGATTGCAATGGCAGTTGGGGAGGATGGGATGCTCCTGGGACCTAATGATTGGAGGCCAGAGATATTGCTCAGCTTCCTAGTGCACAGGACAGGTCCCCAGCAAAGAAATATTTGGCACTGATGTCAGTAGGGCTGCAGTTGAGAAAGCCTTGTTATGAAAAGAGCAAATGTTATGAGATCATGCTTGCAAAGAGCTTGCCTGGCTCCTGGCTCATAGAAGGGGCTCAGGAATTAGAACCTTTTTTCTGGAGTTTAGCCATCTACAGGTGGCTGTTTCCAGACCTGGGGCATGAGCTGAGGCTTGGGAAGGAAGGGAACAACACTCTCACATTGCTTTTACTGCCACTGTGGTTATGACTATTGCTAGTGACTGGTGTTTGCTGAGATCCTCCAGAGCCTTGTTTCCGGTGCTTGCCATGTAATGACTGACAACAGCTCCACAAAGGACCTGCGGTCGACCTTAATATTACCTCTGCTTCACAGAGAAGGAAGCCAAGTGCCTGTCTGTCTGTCCAGGCTGCTGTAACAGGGAGGAAGCTCCCTGGGGTCGTTATCGTATGTTCAGTGTGCTCAGTCGCTCAGTCGTGTCCAACTCTGCGGCCCCACGGACTGTAGCCCACCAGGCTCCTCTGTCCATGGAATTTCCCAAACAAGAATACCGGAGTGGGGTGCCATTTGTTACTCCAGGGCATCATCGAACCCACATCTCTTACATTTCCTGTATTGTCAGGTGGATTCTTTACCATAGCACCCCCTGGAAAGCCCTGGGGTCCTTATTATAAGGACACTAATCTTATTCATGGGGGCTCCATGCTCATAACACAATCACCTCCCAAAAGCCTCACCTCCTGATGCCATCACCTTGGGGGTTAGGTGTCACCTTATGAATTTTGAGGGGACACCAATATTCAGTATCCAACCAGTCCATTGTGAAGGAGATCAGCCCTGGGATTTCTTTGGAAGGAATGATGCTAAAGCTGAAACTCCAGTACTTTGGCCACCTCATACGAAGAGTTGACTCATTGGAAAATACTCTGATGCTGGGAGGGATTGGGGGCAGGAGGAGAAGGGGACGACAGAGCATGAGATGGCTGGATGGCATCGCTGACTCGATGGATGTGAGTCTCAGTGAACTCTGGGAGATGGTGATGGACAGGGAGGCCTGGCGTGCTGCGATTTATGGGGTCGCAAAGAGTCGGACATGACTGAGTGACTGATCTGATCTGATCTGAACAGTACCTATGTGTTAGGGGCTGGTCACAGAGAGCACGCATGTGTCCACTGCTGATACAGCCATTCACAAGATCTCTTCCAAATCCTTTCTCTGATGATTTCAATGCTCAGGAAACAAGATTCCCCTCCTGATCCATCAGTGCTTTTCCAAAAGATCATGGGGCATTCCTTTGGATGGAGAGTGGAATTTAACATATAAGTTATAGCTCCCAGGGCTTCCCTGGTGGCTCTGCTGGTAAAGAATCTGCCTGCAATGAAGGAGACCTGGGTTTGATCCCTGGGTTGGGAAGATTCCTTGGAGAAGGGAAAGGCTACCCACTCCAGTATTCCGGCCTAGAGAATTCCATGGACTGTATAGACCACGAGGTCGCAAAGAGTCAAACACGACTGAGCGACTTTCACACACATAGCTCCCAGGGTTCAGAGAAATTAAGCCACGTGCCTAAGGTCACATAGCTGGTGAGAGAGCTCTGCCTATGACCACTGAGACAAATTCCACTCTAGAAGCCGTAAGAAGAACTGCTGACGTTCTGTTTGTCTGGGACCACGTTCCTCGGAGGAGGGAGGCAAGGCTTATGCTAAGACCTGCCTGCATTCCAGCTGTAGTCCTTACTGCCTGAATCAGGCAGGTGGCCGTTAATCACCCACTTCCTGTGGCACCCCTCAGGCTGTGAGGGGCTGCTTATAATTCTCATCTTAATTAATTTTCAGCTGCTGTTTGTGTTTGTTTGTTGTTTTTTATTCCGCTGTTGACAACCTGGGATTGTACATGCTTGTCTCAAATTTCCTTGGTTTCCCAGCCATATCTAGCACACTATTGAGAAAAGAGAAAGAGGGAAACTAAGCATGTATTCAGTTCTGAGTACACACACGCAGATCTACCTATTTCAACACAATCTCATTATTTCCGTATTGTGTATCTGCAAATTTGCCTACTTGCTACAACTTACTTGTTGTTCACTGGCTAAGTCGTGTTTGACTCTTCGCAGCCACATGAACTGCAGCACATCAGGCTTCCCTGTCCTTCACCATCTCTTGGAGTTTGCTCAAACACACATCCATTGAGTCAGTGATGCCATTCAACCGCCTCATCCTCTGTTGCCCCCTTCTCCTCTTGCCCTCAATCTTTCCCAGCATCAGGGTCTTTTCCAATGAGCTGTCTCTTAGCATCAGGTGGCCAAAGGATTGGAGCTTCACAACATTAGTCCTTCCAGTGAATATTCAGGGTTGATTTCCTTCAAGATTGACTGGTTTGATCTTGTCCAAGACAGTGTACCCATCATCCCCAAACCAAAACGTGCAATACTTTGGTGATCCTTCACAGCCATGCACAGAGTTGCAAAGAATTCCAGTCACTCCATGTGCATATTCCAGCTGATGTACGCAGCTTTGATGAAACAGCCAGGTTTTGTTGTTTCAATTCTTATGCTGTAAACAAGTGCTCTTTTTGAAGCCTGTTTAGCACCACTGCTGCTTGCAGTTTTGCACTTTTTATTGGGGATTTTACTGTTTACAGTGATCCCCACGTGTCGAGCTGGGGTGCTATCTGGTGAGCAAGATGTGCCTTACAGAGAGAATGGCTGGATGACGTGCTGGGGTCACAGTGCTGCCAGCCCTGAGAGCAACATTATTGGATCACCATTAATATTCAAGTGTTTTAAACACACACACACTGAAAACAAAGTGATACATTGATGGTTTGATGAAAATGCCATGACCAGAGTCTCACAGGACCCTAATCTGTATTTCCCCTAACAGCAACGGTTCAGTGTTCACTGAATCGGTTTTCTTACAACTTTATGGCACCTGACTCCTGCGAATAATGAGAATCACCTGGAGACGCATACATGCCCCCCCCCCGCCCCCGCTCCTTGGTATCATTTGATGTTCCCAGTAGCCTGTAAGGTGGGCACCATTTTGGGAGACACCGAGTCCTCAGGAGCCAGAGGTTAGCAGCTTGCCTGCGGCCACCCAATACCAGAAGTCCAATGCAGCACTGCCAGAATGAATCATCCACGCTCTTTCTATACAGTTTTGCTGATTCCAGAATTTTCTGGTTGAATTGAATCATGTTGAACACTTGAAAGCACCTCATTTTTAAATTGGGGTCCAGGCATACCTCGGAGATATGGTGGATGTGGTTCCAGAAAAATGTAATAAAGTGAATATTGCAATAAATTGAGTCACATGAATTTTTTGGTTTCCCAGCACATACAAAAGTATGTTCCCGCTGTACTATAGTCTATTAAGTGTGGGAAAGCATTAAGTCTAAAAAAAGTCCTATGCTGTTGCTGCTGCTGCGAAGTCTCTTCAGTCATGTCCGACTCCATGCGACCCATAGACGGCAGCCCACCAGGCTCCCTCATCCCTGGGATTCTCCAGGCAAGAACACTGGAGTGGGTTGCCATTTCCTTTCCCCCCAAAAAATCCCACGTACATGCCTTAATTAAAAAATGTTTTATTGCTAAAAAGTGCTAACCATTACCTGAGCCTTCAGTGAGTCATAATAACATCACAGATCACAGGTCACTATAACAAAGATAATAATAACAAAAAAGCTTGAACTACTTTGAGAATTACCAACCTGTGACACAGAGATGTGAAGTGAGCAAATGCTGAGCAAATGGTGCCAATAGACTTGCTCAACGCAGGATTGCCACAAACCTTCAATTTACAAAACAAATAAACAAACCATCTGGGAAGCATGGTAAAATGATGCTCAAGGAAACAAGGGATACCTGCAGCTTTTTCTTGTTTCTATCTCTTCTCATCTCAGAAAGATGTCAACCACAGGATGATGAGCCCAGGCAAAACAAGACACCCTCAGAGAAGACTAAGTTCTTATAAAAATTTAAATATATCTTTTTAGGAACTTTCCTGGCAGCCCAGAGACTAAGACTCTGAGCTCCCAATGCAGGGGGCCCAGGTTCGATCCCTGGTCAGGGAACTAGGTCCCATGTACTGCAACCAAAGATCCTGCATGCTGCAACTAAGACCCAGAACAACCATGCTGCTAAGTTGCTTCAGGCGTGTCCGACTCTGGGTGACCCCAGAGACAGCAGCCCACCAGGCTCCCCCGTCCCAGGGGTTCTCAAGGCAAGAACACTGGAGTGGGTTGCCATTTCCTTCTCCAATGCATGAAAGTGAGAAGTGAAGTCGCTCAGTCATGTCCGACCCTCAGCGACCCCATGGACTGCAGCCTACCAGGCTCCTCCATCCATGGGATTTTCCAGGCAAGAGTACTGGAGTGGGGTACCATTGCCTTCTCCGTGAACAGCCATATAAATATATAAATATTCAAAAAATAACGCCATAAATAAATAAATAATACCTTGTGAGTCTTAAATCAGTACAACCAGTGCATTCTTGCCTTTTTATTGATTTCTTTGTTTCAGTTAGCAAGATTTTTTTTTTAACTTAGTTAGGCTCTAAGTTTTTAGGTTGAGATTTTTATGCTTTCACTTACTTTGTTTTCAGCACCTAACATCTTCTTCTATTGTCTTCTATGTCTGACTGTCCCAAAGAATCCTAAGAATGGTCCATAATCTATTTCCTCCTGTGATCCATGTATTGCAGTGTTAAACATTACAAAAGAAAGGAGCATGTGACTCACAATTCATCTGAGAACATCCTGCCCTGTTTTCTTACTACTGAGACAAACCCCCACCCCCACCTCCAACCCCATCCCACACTCAGCTGGAAAATTTAATCTCTGCTCCAAGATTTCTGCAGATTCCAGGGTCATATATTCTTAAGGTTATCTTTGGAAGTGAGTGACAGTGTTAATTGCTCAGTTGTGTCCGACTCTTTGTGACCTCATGGACTGTGGCCCACCAGGCTCCTCTGTCCATGGGATTCTCCAGGCAAGAATACTGGAGTGGATAGCCATTCCCTACTCTAAGGGATCTTCCCGACCCAGGAATCAAACCTGGGTCTCCCTCACTGCAGGCAGATTCCTTACCATCTGAGCCACTAGGGAAGCTACCTCTAGTTACCTGTTAATCTCACCACAGTCTCACTCTGAGGATGACTCTGCAGATATGGACACCAGAAACTCTTCCTTAATTTTATGCACCCAGAATTCACAAAAAATGTCTATATGGTGTGTTCAGTTCAGTTCAGTTCAGTCGCTCAGTCGTGTCCAACTCTTTGTGACCCCATGAACCGCAGCACACCAGGCCTCCCTGTCCATCACCAACTCCCGGAGTCCACCCAAACCCATGTCCATTGAGTCGGTGATCCCATCCAACCATTTTATCTCATTGTCCCCTTCTCCTCCTGCCCTCAATCTTTCCCAGCATCAGGGTCTTTTCCAATGAGTCAGCTCTTCGCATCAGGTGACCAAAGTATTGGAGTCTCAGCTTTAACACCAGTCCTTCCAATGAATATTCAGGACTGATCTCCTTTAGGATGGACTGGTTGGATCTCCTTGCAGTCCAAGGGACTCTCAAGAGTCTTCTCCAACACCATAGATCAAAAGCATCAATTCTTTGGCACTCAGCATTCTTTACGGTCTAACTCTCACATCCATACATGACCACTGGGAAAACCATAGCTTTGACTGTATGGACCTTTGCTGGCAAAGTAATGTCTCTGCTTTTTAATATGGTGTGTAGCCATCTAAAAAGAAAGTTTAAGGTGATGGATGATTTCTACCCAGCACACAACTTGAAAATTGACTCTCAGGCACATGTGATCTAAAAAATCCTTCAGTTATGCCTATTTCTGATTTTTTTTTTTTTAATTGACCATTCCTGGACTCTTTTCAGGATTTCTTCTGTGACTTTTCCCATTTCCTCTCTCTCACTTTTCCCAACTCAAAATGTCTGGGGTACAAGCCTGGTCATCTATCTCTCTTTTTTAAACTGTCCTTCTACAGTTAAAGCTTATCAAAATGTTTTTCCAAAAAAGATAGGATCCCCTAAAGAGTATTTTAGTACCTGCTATAAAAATAACATGTCACTCCTTTTTATGGAGTAGAAGCTTCATAGAAGGGAAGATTTGGATGTGTTTATCCAAAGAATTTGGGATTCTTTGGGATTTAAAGAATCAAGATTATGAAAGTGAGTCAAAAATACTACCAGTGGAGAGCAAGTGGATTTTGCATCTTTGATATTCTGCCCCCTGCAGGTCAAACACTAACTGTCCAGTTTTCTAAGAAGAATGTAGGTCCTATCCCCAGCCTCAGGTGCTGTTGCTATTAAAGTGAGATGGTCAAATTCACTTCAAAATGATGAGATTACATAGAAAATGTGAGCACGTGAGTACTTGAGTGGTTAGCCCATTTGAGGCACGTGGTTTCTCACCATTTCCTAGAGAAGTGGGACAGATTTCAGTGGAGAAGACCTGATCCTTCCAAATAACAGTATTTACGCTAATAATCACCAGTACTTATGTAGAGTTTACTGTATGACTGTTTCCCATTATTCAGTGATTTTTTTTTTCACTCATTTGATCTTCGCCAGGAACCAACAAGGTAGGTGCTATTTTCATCCCCATTTTACAGATGAGAAAACTGAGGCAGAGAAGTCACCCAAGATGGTTACAAACCAAGGCAGTTTGGCTTCAGAATCCATGTTCCTATCTGCCATGCTGTTCCATCTGTCTCTGATTTCACAAATAATCATGCCAAGGAACTGCTGAACCCAGTGGCCCAACACACAATGATTAGAATACTGAGGTCATAGGTTAAACACCACCAGATCCTCCCAGCATCAGCTCAGATGCCACATCCACAGGGCAGTCTTCCCGGCTCCCACACTGGACCATGTACTTTGGTGTCCTGCACCATAACTGTTAAGTCAGTATTTGTGGAGTTACTTTTTCTCCTCAGCTTACAACTACTCTCCATAAGAGTAAGGCTCATCTCTTGGTCACTGCTCCTTTCTGTCATGCAGCAGAGTGTTGGACACGTAGTGTGGTTTCAACAAATATTGGTTTAAAGGATGCATGCGTGAGTAAGAGTGGACACGGGAGTACACATTGCCAACTCCCTCCACAGGAGGGCTTCTCAGATTCCACACTATTGACGTCTCAGCCAGATAGTTCTCTGCTGTGGGGGCTGTTGTACACATTTAACGGTGCCCCTGGCCTCTACCCATCAGATGCTGGTAGAAACCTCACAAGCAGGTGTGACAAACTGTCCCCAGGCATTATGACTGACTGCGCATCCACAGATGATCAAAATACCCTGTCTTATTCTAGGGAAGCAGAGAAAAGAATGGCTCAATTTTACTAATACCACCAGCTTTTTGTTGTTGTTGTCATTGCATTGGATCTTTATTGCTGCAATTGGGCTTTTCTCTAGTTGCGGCGAGTGGGGGCTACTCTTTGCTCCAGTGCTCAGGCTTCTCATTGTGGTGGCTTCTCTTGCTGCAGAGCACAGTCTCTAAAGTGTGTGGGCTTCAGTAGCTGCGGCTCATGGGCTCAATAGTTTGGGGCTCCAGGGCTCTGAGAGCACAGACTCAGTAGTTGTGGCACATGAGCTTAGTTGCCCCGTGGCATGTGGACTCTTCCCAGATCAGGGATTGAACCTATATCTCCTGCACTGGCAGGCAGATTTTTTACCACTGGGCCACAAGGGAAGCCCCTCTTGCTGCCTTATTTTTACACCTTATTTCTTCATTTATATTCATGGAAAGTCATCTGAAGATAGAAACACGGATCATTGCACCTAGAGCAGTGCCTGCCACTTAAAGATGCTTGTTGAATAGATAGATGGTTAGAAAGGCCTTTCCCACTCCATTGTATGTTGTTAAAAGAAAGTTCCCATTGTTTATTAAAGAGTATGTCTATTCTTTTCTATTTCTTGTCTATTTCTAAACCAAACAGTTGAGCCAAGTCTTCCATCACTGGAGATTCTGTAGTCTCATGCCTTCTGCCCTTGCCCTTTAAATCTAAAATATTTACCAAGATATCTTCTCTGAGATGAGACAGTCTTCTCCCAACTAAGGCAAATTCATACATCCCACTCCCCACACATACATTCTTTCGTGCAGTTGAGACCATCTCCCCCATTTTAACAATGGAAGAAATCGAAGCTGGCCCAGTATGTCCCCTAGATTCTTAATAGACATATATATATTGATTTATTTATTGCAGTAAACTCTTTTCTATGTTTCTTTTGCAAGCCATGGAAATGGGATATGAAGACATCTCCCAGCAGTACAGGGCTTCCCAAGTGGTGCTACTGATAAAGAACCTGCCTGCCAACGCAGGAGACAGAACAGACATGGATTCCATTTTTGGGTCAGGAAGATCCCCTGAAGGAGGGCATGGCAACCCACTCCAATATTCCTGCTTGGAGAATCATGGACAGAGGAGCCTGGTGGCCTACAGTCGCACACAGAGTCAGACACAGCTGAAGCGACTGAGCACACACCTAGCCGTACTGCCACGATGTTGCTCTCTGACGCTCTGGGTTTCCTCTTGTGGTGCAGCTGATGCTCTGAGATGTCCCTCCCCGCATGATTGCTGCTTCGAGACAGTGGGCGTGAGCCAGGAAAATCTACTCAGCCATTTGTTAGCTCCAAAAATGGCTTCAGTGAGACAGAAGGCCTCAAGCTACAGGGCCCAAAATGTGGATCTGAACATTCTGGTGCTTCTATTTTCAGAGGTGGAGCGGAGTAAATGGCACCCATGAGGTTCTGGATAGAAAATCTGCAAAAGAACAATGATAATAGCTCTTGCTGTTGGTCCCCTCCCCCATCCCTAACTCCAGCCTGGGCCGGGGAGGGACATAAGTGAGTGAGGAGAAAACAGAGGAGTCACCGGAGGAAAGGAGCTTTTTACCCTGAGCGGCCGGTGAGGCAAGAAGTGTTCTTTAAGCGACTTACTCCTGTGATGAAATCAGCACAGAAAGACTACCATCTCCAAAGAGATCTCCTCTTTGAGCTGAATACTTCTAGAAGAAAGTAAGCCACAAAAGAATACAATGACAGTGTCAATTCTCTGCTCCCCGGCAGTAAAATCCTGCATTTTAAAGCTATAAAGTATAGTCTCGGGAGCTTGCACAGAGCGCCTGAGTATCATTTGTAAGTTGCAAGAGTGTCTGATGAGTATAATGTCTGTTTGGGTACTTGTGCCCTTTCTGGAAAACAGGGTCATTGGGAGAAGAGGCTCTGGCTTGCTCATTTTAGAATCCAAGTTTCACTGAACACAAGGGCCAGATAAATAGGATGTGGTCATCAGGGAGGGAGGGTGGAGGCAGGGAGAAGGACCAGGTTTGCAGAATCAGTCTGGGCCTGGCTCCTCTTCAGTTTTCTTTGTTGATTCTTCAGCCCTTAAACCAGAAAACTGAGCCTTTTTTTTTGTTTTTTGGCGGCTTGGACCTCTTTGGCAGGCAGACGAAGCTTGTGGATATCTTTGCAGAATAATGATTAAAAAAAAAATCCATAAAAGGCATTGCCTTTGCAAACAAACTAATTTCATTTAAAAATAGTTATCAAAATATTTAATGAAACAAATGTGTGAAATGGTAATATATGGGCTTCTTTATTAACACATTAAAGGAAAAGATTCAGTGGCAAGTCTAAAGACTTCCTAATTTTTAAATAGTGATGTGTAAATGATATTTTGAAATATTGGTAACACTAGTAACATAATTAGCTGTGATTCCTATTGGTGATGTGGTCACTAATACTTCATGCTGCTGTGTTTTATTCCCTCATTCATAATTGAGGGACATATCAAATTTCAGTTAGGAGTTGGTGAAAATGAAGATGCATTTTATTTTCCCCTTCTGAGTTCATGGCCTTCCTGGCTAGAAGCCTCTGCTTTTAGCATTGCAGTGGTCCAGGGAGCAATTCCTTAGAGCTTTTTCTTCTTTGTCTGTCTTCATTCGGTCCAAGGTATCTTCTAGTCTCAAGGGTTGCAGAGTATTTGTTTATACATTGTTGCTGTTCAGTTGCTAAGTCCTAAGTCATGTCCAACTCTTTGCATCTCCATGGACTGCAGCATGCCAGGCTTCCCTATCCTTCATTATCTCATGGAATTCACTCACACTCAGGTCCATTGAGTCGGTGATGCCATCCAACCATCTCATCCTCTGTCATCTCCTCCTATTGCGTTCAGTCTTTCCAAGCGTCAGGGTCTTTTCCAATGAGTCAGCTCTTTGCATCAGGTGGCCAAAGTGTATATACATTGATGGTTCTCAAGTTTCTGCTTCCAAATCTGGATGTCTCTGCCGAAACTCCTTCAGTAGCTCTGCAGGTGCCTTGTTGGCAGCTCACACCAAATGGTCCAATGGGTTCCAATCTACCTGCTTCCCACCTGTCCAACTGTAGCCTCTCCCATCTCAGAAAACAGGGCTCCATCCTTCTGGCAGTCCAAGCAAAACACGTGGGTCTCCTTGTCTCCTCCTTTTCTTTGACCCACATCCAACCAATCAGCAAGGCCTCTCAGCTCTACTTTCAAAACCTTCCTATTCTACCTGGCTACCTGCCACCTACTACGGGACTGACACCTGGACTCAGGCACCCTTATTCCTTGCCCAGATTCTGGCAACAGCTTCATAACCAGTTCTCTTTCTCTTCCTTTGCCTCCCTGAATTCTACTCTCAGCATGGCAACCAGAGTAATCATCTAAAAGCAAGAGCAATGCAATCTGTATCACCCCTTTGTTCAAAACTCTCCAAAATCCCTTCCCTTGCACCAAGAATAAAATGCATGTTTTAAGCACAGACTATAAGGCTCATCCTCCCTGGTGGTCTCTCTGATGGCATCAGTCAGCTTAAGTTGCTCTTGTCTCCTGTTGTTCTTCAGAGTCACCCAGTCACTTCCTACCCAAAGCCGACCCTGCTGTTACTCTGCTGGAAGACTCTTCCCAATGTCCATGTGACTCCTCGCTTCCCTCAAGTTCCCATCATGTGTAAGCATATGAATGAAGCCTTCCATAACCTGTTACAGACTGCATGGCGTCCATTCCCCTCCTTTCAGATCCGTAGATTGACATTCTAACCTTCATTCCCTTAGCATGTGACTGTGTTTAGAGATGAAGTCTTTAAATGGGTAATGCAGTTAGAATGAGGCTGTTAGGGTGGGGCCTAATCCAGTCTGACAGGTGTCCTTATAAGAAAAGATTAGGGCACGAAAAGAGACCCCAGGAGGCATGTGACGGGGCAGCAAAGGGTCACCATCTGCAAGCCAATGATAGAGGCCTCAGGAGAATGCAACCTTGCCGACACCTTGATTTTGGACTTCTGGCCTCTAGAACTGTGGGAAATAAATGTCTGTGGTTTAGGATCCCCAGGCTGAGGTGCTTTGTTGTGAATACAACATACTATATATGTAATAATTCCACTCTCCCTCCCAAGACTCATCTTTCCCACCTTATCCTGCTCTATTTTCCTCTGTTAGCACCCATCACCATCAAGTCCATTAAATGTTAATGCTGCTCAGTCATATCCGACTCTTTGTGATCCCATGGACCGTAGCCCACCAGGCTCCTCTGTCCGTGGGATTCTCCAGGCAAGGATGCTGGAGCCGGTTGCCATTCCCTTCTCCAGGGGATCTTTCCGACTCAGGGATCAAAACTGGCTCTCCTGCATTGCAGGCAGATTCTTTACCGTTTGACCTGAGGCATGTTCTTTCTTACCTGGTCAGATAGCTGAGGAGCTATTGCCAACTGCTAATGATACGATTTTCCTTTTTTTGTGCATGCATTCATATTTACACAGTTCTCTTCTATACTTTCAGTTTAATCCTCTCTCCTGCGTCTCAGAAAAATTGCTTATTAACTCAGTATTTGCATACAATTTTATTCATACTGTGAGCAGAGCACTTTAAGTTAGTTACATGTTTATTTACCTCTTCTGCTGGTCTGTGAGTTTCTAGAAGGGAATGTTTGTATTCTCAGTGCTGAGTGTAGTATGTGCCAGATAGCAGGTGCTGGTTGACTGTTTGTTGATGGTACCATTATCTAATGTTTGTTGAGTTGTTCCAATTTCCCTATATTAAAATGGGGATATTATCAACACCGCTCAAGGTTTCTGAGTTTATGTAAGTAAACCACTGAGAATATGTCTGGCATCTAGTAAGCACTCAACAAGGGCCAGCCATTGTTGTCCCTGGTGTTGGTAATGATGCCATTTAAGCATCTATTTCACATACTAAAGTGCTTTTTTTGCAACAGTTATGTGAGATGATAAACAAGCCATAATCATGATAACAGTTAACAGTTATTGGGCGTCAAATAAATGCCAAATTTGAGGCAATCTAAACCAAAAAAAGCCTCATCTAATTTTCACAGCATTCCTATGTCATGGATATTCTTGAGGCTCAATTTAGAAAAGCAGGAGCAGATTCGGAGAGGTTAAGTGACCTGCCCAAGGTCACACAGCAGAGAAGTGGCAGAGCTGGGATTTGAGCCTGAACCACACTGACTCCAGGGTCTTAACCTCTACGTTGTGGTGAGTGGTACAGTTCTCACTGCAGAAAAAAGAAACAGAGAAGTGGAGAGCTCAGCTAAGCAAGCTTGTAAGCATCAGAGCAGAGACTTGAGATGGGAGAATTTCCTCTGAGTTGGTGCGTGAGGGTGCTGGCTGGGGTTCAGAGTGCCCTTCACAAGGACATGAGATGATTCAGGGGGTGTCAGGGGTCTGGGTGAGCCCCAGGAGTGAGTTAATTCAGCGCTGCTAGATAAGTCTGAACTCTGAAAGCAGCCTGAGCACACCAGCCATGTCTCCCACCCTAATGGGGCATTGTGCAACTGCCTACACGATTAATTATTTAAATACAGAGTGATAAGTGCTAGAAGGTGTACGGGGCTCTGAGAGGTCACACCAGGAAGTCCTGACTGAGGCTGGGTCAGAGGAACCACAGCCACGAGGAGCAGGGCTTGCAGAGGGAGGCTGGGGGTGCTCTGCACAAACCTGGCTCCTGGGGGTGGGGGTGGGAGGCAGAGGAGAAGCATCTTCCCTGGGAAACAGACTTTGGAGAATTGAATGATCCCTTGCATTTCCTCTCAACCGTATGATTTAATTACTAGGAAATGCCACATGCATCTTTCTATACAGACAGATGTGTGGAAAGAAAGGCAGGCAGGTTTAATATTTTTTCTTCTGGTTTATGAGTTTCATTGATTTTTCTAGAAGGAAAGGTGTCCCTTTGACCTTGTTCCCACAAAACAGGTTTGTTTGCAAGGAGGAGCCTGGCAGCCACTCAGAGACGGATGACCCTGGCTCCGTGTCCCAAGAGAAGTCAGGAGGCAGCCAAGCAGGAGGGTGAAGGTAGAGACAGCACTGCATGTCTGAAACTGTCTCACCTGCTCCCCAAGCTCCCCATCCAACCTGTCACCAAGTCCTGTCAATTTGACTCCCAAACCTCCCTCCTATCTGCCTAGCCCACTGCGGTCTCCCCAACTCAAGCTGTCATCTTTCCCTGAAATAGACTCCTAACTTGACCTTCAACTTTCACTCTTGTTTCCTTCCAATAACTTCTCCTCAGAGCCAGCAGAGTGACTCTCTTAAATGTAAATTAGATCACTGTCACTCCATCTTCCTGAAACTATCCAGTCACTCCCCATTGCACTTGAGAGAAACATCAAAAATCCTTTGCAGGTGGAAACAACCAAGATGTCCCTCAACAGATGAACGAAGAAAATGTGGTAGAGGCAAACATCACTATACTGTTCAGCCGTAAGTCAGGACACTGTGCAATTCTGCAATCACATGAATGACCCCTGAGGATATGGTGCTAAGCAAAATATAAGCCCATCCCAGAAAGACGCACAGAAAGACCATTTATATGAGGCATCGAAAATAGGCAAATTCATAGACTCAAGGAATGGCATGATGGTTCCAAGGTATGTGGGGAAGGAAACAGGAAGTTGCTAATCAGCGGCTCGAGGTTTCCGTGAAGTCACATGGATCGGCTCTGGAGACCTGCCGTGCAATGTGGCACCTATGATTGATCATCCTCTGTTGTACAATTCAGTTGTGTTAAGAGGCCAGATCTCACTTTAAGTGGTCTTCCCACCATCAAATACTTTATTTATTCATGTCTATGCTGGGTTTTCACTGCTGCGCTCAGGCTTTCTCTAGATGCGGTGAACGGGGTCTACTTTTCGTTGTGGTGCACAGGCTTCTCGTTGCAGTAGCTTCTCTTATGGCTCTAGGCGCTCTGGCTCAGTAGTTGTAGCACACGGGCTTAGCTGCCCCACAGCATACGGGATCTTGGTTCCTGGACGAGGGATTGAACCTGTGTCCTCTGCATTGGAAGGTGGATTCTTAACCATGGTCCCATGGACCACCAGGGAAGTCTACCATAAAAATACTTTAAAAAAATCAAGGCACATGTCACCACAGCCCGTTATTTTAAAACTTAAATTTAAGATGAACGACCAAGGTTTTGTGTGCTCTAGTTCATCTGGGAAATAGACGCTAATTCATTCCAATAATAAGATAAGCTGTGTGCACATCGGAGAAGGCAATGGCACCCCACTCCAGTACTCTTGCGTGGAAAATCCCATGGATGGAGGAGCCTGGTAGGCTGCAGTCCATGGGGTCGCT
The DNA here is from genome assembly GCF_055505025.1 of Bos grunniens. NCBI lineage: Eukaryota > Metazoa > Chordata > Mammalia > Artiodactyla > Bovidae > Bos > Bos grunniens. The sequence goes on from NC_141189.1 coordinate 27,391,412, forward strand.
TAGAGTCCGACATGACTGAGCGACTTCCCTTTCACTTTCACTTCCATGCATTGGAGAAGGAAATGGCAACCCACTCCAGTGTTCTTGCCTGGAGAATCCCAGGGACGGGGGAGCCTGGTGGGCTGCTGTCTCTGGGGTCGCACAGAGTCGGACACGACTGAAGCGACTTAGCAGCAGCAGCAGCATGTGCACATTATTAAAAAATTCTGGAAAGGTATTATTGAGTTGATAATTTGATGATCAAAGTTTTCTGTATGTCAGGATTATTGGACTAAATTTATTTAAAACATACACCACGTGTGACACAATTGGACATTTTTAACATGAAAAAATTCACTTTTTATATTAAAAAGAAAAAGCCTTCCCACAGTCTTCCAAGCCTCCTGTGGTCTGGCCCCTAGTCACCTCCCTGCAACCTCTCCCATCCCTCCTCCCCTTCCTCACTGTGTTGCAGCCCCAATGACTCTTTACAGCTCTTTGGAAAAACTCAATTTCTTCCCCTTGCGTGGCCTTGAGGGTTTTAATATACATGAGTGTCTTCCTCAGGGAGCCCTAGTCTGACCTCTCCTTCCACCGTCTAAATTAGATCCTGTGTTACACTCCTCACAGCATCTGCTAATTCCCTTTGTAGCATCCCCCACACTTTCCGAGCCTAAATGTCTGCAATCATTTGTTTACTGAGTCTCTTGAGCTGGAGTTGGTAAACCAGAAGCGTAGAAGGGGCCATTCTGTCTTGTTCACTACTTTATCTCCTGTGCCTCGAAGGCTGAGTTTTTTCCATGAATATTTATGGAGTTCTTAGGAGGTGCCAAAGGCTGCGCTAGATGCTAAGTTCACAAAAGGAATAAGAAGTAGTCTCTGACCACAGGCTACCTGGACAAACAGGTCTCTACTGAGATACAGGTACCATAGTGGAAGAGACAAGACTGGATGTGCTTTCTGGTACATAGACTATTTGACGAAGTAAGGAGAGGAGGAAGGAAGGAGAGAAGGAGGAAGGAGAGAAGGAGGAAGGAGAGAAGGAGGAAGGAAGACTCTGAAATGTATATGGAAATAGTACCACCTGTGGAACAGGAAAAGGGAACTGTGAATTTTCCTAGGAAAACTGAGATGGATTCTCAAAGGACATGGCGATTGGTTTTTGACCCTAAATGATCCTAAAGGATGAATAAGCATTTGTCAGATGCACAAACTGGGAAGGAACATTATATCACAGAGGCTGCTGAGTGGGAGATAGTCTGGGTGAGAATGGAGGCAGGGAGGCTGGTTAAGTGGCTGGAGCAAAAGCTCAGATGAGAAAGATAAGCAGGTCTGAAGTGGCAAGGAACAGAGTTTGGTGAGGAAGAGATAGCTTCTGGGAACATTACAGGGGGATTGAATTTGAAAGAGTTAGGATTCTGTTTGGCTATAAGTAATAGAATTCTAATCAACAGTTGCCTAAACAATGTAAACATCCCTTATCTCACTAACAAGAAGGCTGGAGGCAGACACTCCTGGTTTGTTTCAGCAACTCAATTATGCCTAAAGATCCAGATCTCTTCCAGTAAGGACTCCAGTCTCTAGATTAATGGTTTTTTTATGCTCCTGTTTGTTGCAAAATGGCTGCCACAGCTCCAAGCACTATGGCTGCCTTCCAAGAGAAGAACAAGAGGTGAAGATGGGTGAGCCAGGGTATTGAGAAAGGATCATTCTTTCTCTTTTTATTAAGGAGGGACTATTTTCCAGTTTCCCAGCAGATATCTGCTGATGTCTCCAGAACAGTGTCTAGGACAGTGTCCTAATGATCACTCCTAGTTGCAAGGTGAGCTGAGAAATCAGGCACCCAGCAAAGGCAAAAAGGGGTACCTGAATGGCTTAGACCAGTCATGATTCATGCCCTGGAGCTTACAGAATGCCTCCTTTCAACAAAATCAAGATTCTGTTACTAGGAGGCCTAGCGTTGAGCAATGTCTGCCATAAGGTGGGAGGTGGGCTTCAGTTTTATATAAACTGTCTTCACCTGGAAATGAAAAATGGCAGCTCCCCCTTGGCTTCAGTGCTGTGGAAACGACCTCTTGTTCCAGCTGAGCCTGCTGTTCTTTGCTCATACATCCCCAAGAAGATGATTATGCAGAACAGCGAGAGCTTTCTTGTTTCCCCGAATATTCTCCAGAAATAAGACTGCATTAATAATTTGTTTTCTTGGTATGGGCCATTCGGTTGCAAAACGACATTCCAGTCATAGCAAGATACTTCCCTTCCTCATTTACATTCACTGTTGGTTTAATTATGCTTTTCAGTCAGAATACTTATTAATTTTATAGACCTACCTGAAAATTAAATTGGATAAATTCCTTTTGGTTGGTACCTTGAAAAATACGTTTTTCCAAGCTGCTGCTGAAGCCCACTTTGGCCCTGTGCAATTTTGTTCCTCTTTAAGTTCATTTGCAAACAACACTGTGTTGGTTTAAAGGGTATTCATCATTTCTGAGCAGGAGAAACACCGCAAAATGCAGCCCAATTCAAAACAAAGTTGGAAGACAATGGAGAAAATGGTCAAATATTTTATTTTCTCATTGAGGGGGATGCCATGGAGTGAGGCATAAAATCTCCCTTTGGATTCAATGAAGTTGCCTCGCTTGTGAGGCAAAAGACCTCTATATGGTTCTGAAAAAAGCCAGTAAGACCCAAAAAGGACCTGGAATGGCCCTTCTCTACTAACTGGGGCTAAAGGGGCAAAATGTGATAACAGCAGGTGGAGCATTAAATGTTTACCAACCTGCACTGTGTCTCTGGTACCACAGTGCTAGAAACACAATGAAGACAAGTTACCTAACGCTCAAGCAACTCGCCTTTCACAAGATGGACTGGTAAACAGATGCTGATGATGAAACACGGGAAGTGTTGTGGTAGACAAAGCACGGAACACTGGGAGAGGTCAGAAGCAGGGAACCAGACCCCTGGAATCAGACCTGAGCTCTAGGGGCTGGGACTCCACTGCCCTGTGTATGAGTGCTCAGTGACTTGTTGGGGTGAATTGGATTCAAATGAATCAGACCCAGTGCCGTGTATTGATTAAGGTCATATTAGCTGCTGTAACAACTAAGCCCCCAGATCACAATGGCTGTAACAGAGTAGAAGTGTGTATGTGTGTGTGTGTGTGTTTGTGATCTCCAGCTTGCTGACTGCCAGTCTTAAGACTTCTCAGCCTCTGAAACTGCATGAACTAATTTCTTATAACAAATTCCTGTATATATATCACCATGCTGTTGGTTCTATTTCTCTGGAGAACCCTGGCTAATATGAATTGAACAAATGAATTGACTTTTGGGTCGCTGAGAGTCAGATACAACTGAGCGATTTCACTTTGACTTTTCACTTTCATGCATTGGAGGAGGAAATGGCAACCCACTCCAATATTCTTGCCTGGAGAATCCCAGGGATGGGGGAGCCTGGTGGGCTGCCGTCTATGGGGTCACACAGAGTCGGATACAACTGAAGCAACTTAGCAGCAGCAGCAGCAGCAGCGACTAATCATAAGATGACAAGGTTATACTGATCACAAAAAATGCTGTATTTGGGAGAGGATAGCAAGACAAGTGGGGCTTACCTGGTGGATCAGTTTTCAAGAATCTGTCTGCAATGCAGGAGACCCTGGTTGCCTGGATTGGGAAGATCCCCTGGAGGAGGGCATGGCAACCCACTCCAGTATTCTTGTCTGGAGAGTGCCACGGGCAGAGAAGCCTGGAGGGCTACCGTCCATAGAGTCGCACAGAGTCCGACATGACTGAGCAAGTAAGCAGGAGCAGTAGCAGCAGCAAGACAAGTGAAGTAAAAACCAAAGAAGGTAACTGGTTCCACATCTTGCTGCTGCTGCTGCTGCTAAGTCGCTTCAGTCATGTCCAACTCTGTGCGACCCCATAGACGGCAGCCCACCAGGCTCCCCTGTCCCTGGGATTCTCCAGGCAAGAACACTGGAGTGGGTTGCCACTTCCTTCTCCAATGCATGAAAGTGAAAAGTGAAAGTGAAGTTGCTCAGTCCTGTCTGACCCTTAACATGGACTGCAGCCTACCAGGCTCCTCTGTCCATGGGATTTTCCAGGCAAGAGTACTGGAGTGGGGTGCCATTACCTTCTCATCTTGACTTTCACCCAAACTCTGAAAGTCCCTAAGAAGGTATTCAAATCTATGCAGTCTGAGTTATGCAGCATGAACGAGTTCTGGAAATCTAATGCAGTGCATGGTTACTATAGTTAACAATACTGCATTGTATATACTTTATATTTTAATTTTCTCACCAAAAAAAGGGTAACTATGTGAAGTCACATGATCAGTCACTCAGTCATGTCCAACTTTTTGACCCCATGGACTGTATAGCCCACCAGATTCCTCTGTCCATGGAATTCTCCAGGCAAGAATGCTAGGCTGAGTAGTGTGAGGTGGTGTATATATAAATTAGCTTCATCGTAACCATGTCTGGAGAAGGCAATGGCACCCCACTCCAGTACTGTTGCCTGGAAAATCCCATGGACGGAGGAGCCTGGAAGGCTGCAGTCCATGGGGTTGCTGAGGGTCGGACACAACTGAGCGACTTCACTTTCACTTTTCACTTTCATGCACTGGAGAAGGAAATGGCAACCCACTCCAGTGTTCTTGCCTGGAGAATCCCAGGGACGGGGGAGCCTGGTGAGCTGCCGTCTATGGGGTTGCACAGAGTCGGACACGACTGAAGTGACTTAGCAGCAGCAGTAGCAGTAACCATGTCATATTATATACCTTTATCAAATCATCACATTGTACACCTTAATTATATGCAATTTGCATTTGCCACTTACACCTCAATAAAGCTGAAAAAAGGGAATATTTGTTAACAAATGAAAGACACAAGTAGCCCAAGATTCTAATCCTGGCTGTGCCTCTCTATCATTTGTCCCAGCCCCAGAGGTGATCAGACTTCCATTTCCTCTGCGTAAAATTAAGGAACTAAATCACGTGGTCTCAGATGCCCCTCCAGTTCTGAGACTCTCTCACTCCTAAGGAGTTTATGCTTTTTCACAAAGTGTGGGTGGGTCCTGGCTACAGAATGAAAGAAATCAAGTGAATTCTTGTTTGTGGTGGGACTCAGGGGACGGGGTGAATCCTGCCTGGGGTTCCAGCCTGGCTCCATGACTTTGTGGCATTACCTTTGAGCAATTTAGACAACTTCCTTGGGCCTCAGTTCCCTCAAACATGAAATACCTGTAGCACCATTAAGATGATAACAACATCTCCCCCATGATGGGGGTTGTAAAAATTAAGTGAGATGATGTTCATCAAGTATCTATAGCAGTGCCTGGCACAAGGTGTGGGCTCGGTAAATGTGAGCTGTTATCACTGCTACTGTTGGTAATCTCGTGACTAGATCCTGTTTAGAAAGCTTAATGGTTATCAGTTTGGTTTTTAGCCTATTTTTTTGTTTATCCTAAGTATTTTTTTTCTTTTTTGAGGTTGGTTAAAAAAATATTTATTTTTGGCTCCTTGGTCTTCGTTGCTGTGCACAAGCTTTCTCTAGTTGCATCGAGCAGGACCTACTCTCTAGTTGCAGTGCTCAGGTTTCTTACTGCAGTGTCTTCTCTTTTTGCAGAGCACTGGCTCTGGGGCACTAGGGCTTCGGTAGCTATGATGCATGGGCTTTGTTGCCCCATGGCATGTGGAATCTTTCTGGACCAGGGATTGACCCCATGTCCCCTGCATTGGTGGGTAAATTCTTAACCACAGGATCACCAGGGAAGTCCCCACCAACTATTCTATACAATACTCAAGCTGGGGAATGATGTTGTACCTGGGGGGTGGTGGTGATGGGGAATAAAATAAAATATAAAAGTACATTTCTAGATACTTTGAAAACAGTAGAAAGGAGGCATAACCACAAGCTAGAATAATAAAAAAAAATAAGGGCACTGTTTGTGTATCATTCTCAAAATGTCAAAATTATTATGATGAAAAGCAAATCAATGGTCACAGGTGATTAAGGTTCAGGGTGTGGCTGGAAAGGGTAGTGAGGGAATTTCTTTGTGCCAGTGAAACAGTTCTGTACCCTGCTTGTGGTGGTCATGTGGACTTATTCACTTGATGAAATTTCATAGGTCTACACACACACACACACACACACACACACACACACGGATGAAAACATATAAAGACGCTGCTGCTGCTGCTGCTAAGTCGCTTCAGTCGTGTCCGACTCTGTGCGACTCCATAGACGGCAGCCCACCAGGCCCCACCGTCCCTGGGATTCTCCAGGCAAGAACACTGGAGTGGGTTGCCATTTCCTCCTCCAATGCATGAAAGTGAAAAGTGAAAGTGAAGTTGCTTGGTCGAACAAAATCCACATCAAATAATACCTGCAGTCTAGTTGGCAGTATTATACCAGAGTCACTTTCCGGATTTGGATGGTGTAGTCTGCTTATGTGAGATGTTACCATCAGGGAAGCTTGGTGAAGGGTACGCAGCAACTCTTTTTTACTATATTACTGCTTCTTATGAATTGAAAATTGTTTCAAGATAAAAGTTACAAAATTCCAATAGCAGTAGAAAGCTTAAAACTATCCTTTTAACAGTAACAGGTGAGTATCAGATATAATATAAAGTAAATTCTCAATGTTTCCAGTAGATTTGATCACAGACTCAGAATGGGGTGGTTCACAATGGAAAGGAAACAAATTACCTTAGGTTATCGAGTGACAGACTTGGTGGGCATCAGAGTGGCCACAGACACCAGATGCCACCCGCGGATTGCCACAATAGGGCAGTCACCCAGGAAGTGAGGCCTGGGGGAGTGGTTCTGTGGGACCTTTCTGGGATGAAGCACATGGTCCTGTTGGAAACGTGAGGCAGATTTGGGCAGAATCAGCACAGGAAGCAGAAAGGAGAGGGCTTCAGATTTTGCATAAGCACCTAAGCCAAAGTGTGGGTGTTGGAGACAGTGGGGTGCTGCAGGACTCTCTCCCGGACCCCTGTGTGCACCACCGGTGCTTGCTGACTCCCTACACCGCATACCAGTATCTTTGAGGGACTGGTTTTGCACTGGGATCAAAGATATGGTGGACGCTCTCACTCCTTTTTTGCGGTGCTTGACTGTTGATGAGGGGGATGAAACTGATGAGAGCAGCAAATTCAGAAACAGTGTAGGTGTGCCTGGTATAGTTCTAAGCACACTGCACATTCCTACTCATTTAATCCTCACCATCACCCCCTGAGAGTAGGTACTATCATCCCCATTTTAAAAGTAGAATATACACAATGGAGTATTACTCAGCCATTAAAAAGAATACATTTGAATCAGTTCTAATGAGGTGGATGAAACTGGAGCCTATTATACAGAGTGAAGTAAGCCAGAAAGAAAAACACCAATACAGTATACTAACACATATATATGGAATTTAGAAAGATGGTAACAATAACCCTGTGTACAAGACAGCAAAAGAGACACTGATGTATAGAACAGTCTTTTGGACTCTGTGGGAGAGGCAGAGGGTGGGATGATTTGGGAGAATGGCATTGAAATATGTATAATATCATATATGAAATGACTTGCCAGTCCAGGTTCAATGCACGATACTGGATGCTTGGGGCTGGTGCACTGGGACGACCCAGAGGGATGGTATGGGGAGGGAGGAGGGAGGAGGGTTTAGGATGGGGAACACATGTATACCTGTGGCGGATTCATTTTGATACATGGCAAAACCAATACAATATTGTGAAGTTAAATAAAATTAAAAATAAGTAAATAAATAAAAGTAGAATAACTGAGGTTCAGGGAAGCAAAATCCATTGCCCAAGGTCATACAGTTTATCGTCGACACCATTGAGTTTACTCTCATGGAGATCAAACCTTTTTCCTTCCTCCTTGCTTATGAGCTTAGAAGGCAGGGCTGGCGGACCACAAGGATTAGAAACCTAAATGGTTGCCTTTTTGCATTTCAGCCTTTTTATGGGTCTTGCTTCCTGCAACTCTTTTGTGCATTACTTCATGGCAACCCACTCCAGTATTCTTGCCTGGAGAATCCCATGGACAGAGGAGCCTGGTGAGCTACAGTCCACGGGGTCGCAAAGAGTCAGACACGACTGAGCGAGCTCACTTCACTTAAAAGGGAGAGGGGTGTCATTGTATGTAATGGAGAGTAAAATAAAGGAAAATATAATGTATTAATTAATGTAATTATAATGGATTGCATAGTAATATAACATATTACAGAGTCAAGATAAGTGTAAGGGTACTTTAAAAATAAGTAGACATAACTGGGAAACAGGCATAACCAAAAACTAGCATCAAAGTACAAGCCACCATTTGCAGCAAATGGGTGGATCTAGAGATTATCATACTAAGTGAACTAAGTCAGACAGAGAAAGACAAATACTATGTGATATCACTCATATCGGAATCTAAAATGTGACACAAATAAACCTATTTATGAGACAGAAACAAACTCATGGACCTAGAAAACAGACTTGTGATTGCCAAGGGGGAGGGGATGGGGGAGGGAAGCAACTGGGAGTTTGGGGGTAAATGACAAGGTCCTACTGTAGAGCACAGGGAAATATATTCAATATCCTATGATCAACTATAATGGAAAAGAATATTAAAAAATGAATGTATATATGTGTATGTATATAAAAAGGAATGTATATACATATATACATGTACAACTGAATCACTTTGCTATACTGCAGAAATTAACACAAAACTGTGAATCAAATACACTTCAATTAAAAAAAGTATAAGGGCACCATGTATATGACATTCTCAAAATGTCAAAATTATGCTGATACTGATAAACCCGTGTGAACTTCCTGGGTAAAGATAAGAATCTCAATTCCTCTTTCCCTCTCTCTCTCTCAGTCATTTAGGGTAACTAATCTAGTAAGTGCCTAGCCCATATTCTGTAAAAACTGGTTTAAAAAGGAAAAGAACAGAAAACTGAAGCAAATTTAAATCCAGCAACAAGAAAGTAATTAAAACAGAGGACTGACTTTCCAAAGCAAACAAAAACAAAAAGAAACTCAATCCAACCTCTTCACAGAAGTTCATAAAAATTCCAACGTACTCCAAGACTTAGAGGATTTTCAATTATAAATGAGATGTTAAAAGGTAGACAGAAGCCCCAGAGCCCGCACACACCACGAAGCATTGTATCGGATGGAAGGAAAACTGTCTGCCTGTATCGACAGTGTATTTATAATTGAAGAGTTGGAGAATGCAAATGCAAATGAATCACCGCCAACAGGGATGCCTAAAAGATGTAGGTGAGAATTACGGCAATTAAGAACATTGTCGAAAAGGAAATTAGACTGCCCGTTAATTACAGTGCCTTAAAGGGAAAGAGGGACCAATGAAATGCAATAAACTAAAATATCAAAAAGAAAATTAGTGTGAAGAGAAGATGGAAGTCAGAGGTGGTGATGAGGATGTTTTGTCTTGGATGTGATAATTCCTAAGAGCCAATGACAAACTAGGAGAAAATTAGAATGTGCCTTAGGCCCTCCCTAGCCTGCTGCTGTCTGATCATCTGTCCAAACTTTACCCTTTAAACCAGCTGCCAGGATCACCAAGGTGAACAGAAGTCACCAGGCTGTCCCAGGAGATTGGGTTCCTGATGTCCCTTACTTCAAGTTCTCAGAAATTATGTGTATTTCCTTGTCTCTTCAACTTGGTAAAGAAAAGCATGAGCTTATGTTTTTCATATTGATGCTAATTGATAGTGATTGACATTCAGTTTGTTTATATTAGCCTAGACCTCTGGATGCGGTGTCCCCTCCACTCTGGACTTTCTCACTCTGACTCCACTCCTTGTAGACTAACTCCCTTTGTCCCAGGCAGGAATTATGAGTCCTGCTGCTGCTGCTGCTAAGTCGCTTCAGTCCTGTCTGACTCTGTGCGACCCCAGAGACGGCAGCCCACCAGGCTCCTCTGTCCCTGGGATTCTCCAGGCAAGAACACTGGAGTGGGTTGCCATTTCCTCCTCCAAGGCATGAAAGTGAAAAGTGAAAGTGAAGTTGCTCAGTCGTGTCTGACCCTCAGTGACCCCATGGACTGCAGCCTACCAGGCTCCTCCATCCATGGGATTTTCCAGGCAAGAGTACTGGAGTGGGGTGCCATTGCCTTCTCCGATTATGTGTCCTAGTAACCTCTGAATTCCTCAGTCCTCACCTAGGACTCCATAAAACACTCTTAAGTCTCCCCGTGATAGAGACAGTTGCTTTCTGTAATGAAAACTTTAATTGTTCATGCTTTTTGCTACAAATACTTATCACCCGCAGGGTGATTTATTAATATGGCTCTAAGAAATTGCATTATATTTTAGAGTATTAAAATACTGTAGCCTCATCTGAGGCAGTATTTAAAATATTTAAATATTTTAGGCTAATCTAAAGTAAAAATGGGCTTCCTAGCTGGCGCTAGTTGTAAAGAACCCACTTGCCAATGGAGGAGACCTAAGAGATGTAGGTTTGATCCCTGGGTCAGGAAGATCCCCTGGAGGAGGGCATGGCAACCCACTCCAGTATTCTTGCCTGGAGAATCCTATGAACTAGAGGAGCCTGGATGCTACAGCCCATAGGGTCACAACAGAGTCGACCATGACTGAAGCTACTTAGCACGCACACATGAAGCAAAAATATCTGAAACCAAGGCTTTGTTATACTAACCATGTGTACTTTTTCTTATAAATATTAATATAAACCCATGATGACTCAGCCTTAAAATGCCCATCCAGGTGCTACTTGCCTCTCTCTATAGGAAACAAAGTTGGGATGAGAAGGCATGGGCTTTGAACTCATCACAATCAGATTTGGCTTCACTTTGGGACCTTGGGAAAAGTTCATATTCTCTCTGAAGCCACTGTTTTTCCATCTGTACATAGGGTGTAATTACATCTATCTTTCTAAGGGTTGCTTTGAGGCCCTGAAGGATGTATTAGGCTGTATGTTTATTGCCTTGATCGGAGCTTCTGTCTCTCTACCCTCTGTGTTCAATTCTTTGAGAAGCTTGGATAAACTTTGACACAATTTTTATTATAAATATTGATCAAATGTCTCTCTCCATATATCATGCTTACTTCTGGTGGCTCATTTGGTAAAGAATTCACCTGCAATACTGGAGACTGGAGTTCAATCCCTGGGTCAGGGAGATCTCCTGGAGAAGGGAATGGCAACCCATTCCAGTATTCTTGCCTGGAAATTTCCATGGACAGAGAAGTCTGGTGAGTTACAATCCATTGGGTTGCAAAGAGTTGGACACGACTGAGTGACTAACATATAACACACACACACACACACACACACACACATATAGTGGAAGAGATGAGGACATTTGACTTTCTTTCATAGTAGAACATAAGCTTCTTGATACATGGGCAATATTTCATAATTCTTTGCATAACCTGGTGCCATGCATATGGCAGTGTTCCATCAATACCCGCTGACCATGTTGACTGATTTCTCATCCTGGCCAGAACCCTGAGTATTACCAAGGTGGGGCTCTGCTGGAGGTGTGGCAGTGAGATGGTCCAGCTCACGTGTTCCTTGTAACAGTTCTGGCTTTAAGACAGGGCCATAAGCAGATTCCCCAGCTCTCTCCCAGGCTTGCCAACTCCGGTACCATTTCCCATCTGTGTTTCTATTTTTCCTGCGAGAGTAGCTTTATTGATCTCATTAATTCTCTTTTCCATCTTTGGCATCAGGAGATGATCCTATCCATGCTTTAATGCCCCCTGTGTTCTGCAAATTACAAGATTATGATGAATAGAATGACAAGAAGTACTGTTTTCACCAAATCACAGTGAAAACCATGAACTGCCCTTCATTTAAATGGTGGGAAATAATCTGTCTTAGGGGGCAGAGGGTGGTCTGTTTCACCAAAGCTCGAGGGCTACAAACACAGATGTAGAATTTCTTATCAGCTGAGATATTTCCAGGCAAAGCTAAGCAACAATTCCTTCACTTGAGAATTTTTATTTTTGAATTCTTAAGGCATTTATAGATTTCCTAATAAGGGGATTTCTTTTCTTTTATAGCAATTACATTTGGGTTTTTTTTTTTTTCCTTCCTTAGATTGAAAATTAGTTTGAGGATGTCTTAAAAGGAATTATCTGAGGGATGCTGGGGCTCACAATTTAGAACTCAATAAGTACTTTATAAAAAAGATTTCTCTGCTCTGCTGTAAAGACAAGAAAATCTCTCTTATGCAAGTCCTTTTAGTTCGATAACTAATTAAAATCACAGCTACCACCAACAGAAAAGTTTCTCCTGATCTTATTGGGTTACTTAGAACTCTTTGCAAAAGAAGGAGAAAGAAGAAAATCAGCAGCTTCTCCATAGACTTGGAGCCCCAAGACCAGGGGTTCCTTCAGCTATATGGGTCTCCCCAGAGCTTAGTATGTAGGAGGAAATGGCAACCCACTCCAGCATTCTTGCCTGGAAATTCCATGGACAGAGGAGCCTGGTGGGCTACAATCCATAGGGTTGTAAAACTCAGACACGACTGAGCACAAACGCATGCAGAGCTTAGTAGCACATCCAGAATAAAGTTGGCTCCTAGTAGATGTTGACTATAGAACAAAATGAATAAACTTTCTTTAAAAATGTTTTATTGAAGTATACTATTGTACATACTCAAACAGGCATGCATCCTAAATGTACAGTTAGATGAATTTCTACAAACTTTGATTCACCTGCATAACCAGAGCCCAAATCAAGACACAGAAGAGTTCTGTGACCCCAGAAGTCTCCTTTATGTCCCTCTCTAATTGTTTTTCTCCAGATATGACCACCATCTTGACATCTAATAGCATAGATACATTTTGCTTATTGTGAACTTTATATAAATGGATCATAGAGTATGTTTTCTTTTATGATTTCCTTCATTCAACATTATGATTCTAAGATTCATTCCTATGGATGTATGCAGTTACTACTTGCTTATTCTGTGATGGCATGTCCTATATGGATGCTATGGAATCAATATGTGGTTTATGCCCCCACTGTATATGTTGAAGCCCTAATCCCCAGTTTTATGGTAATTGAAGGTGGGGCTTTTGGGAAGTAATCAGGGTTGGATGAGGTAATGAGAGTGGAGCCTTCAGGATGAGACTAATGTCTTATATAAAGGCCTCAAGCCTGAACAAGGAAAGACCATATGAAAATATAAGAGAAGACGGCTGCCTGCAAACCAAGAAGAAGGCCCTCACCAGACACCAAAGCTATCTGCATCTTGATCTTGGACTTCTCAGCCTCCAGAATTGTGAGAGGTAAATTCTTGTTGATTAAGACACCCAGATTATGGTGGTTTGTTAACGTAGCCCACACTGAGACATGGGGATATACCACAACTCACCTATCTGTTCCACTCTCAATCCACTAGGCAGTTTCCAGTTTGGAGCTATTATGAAATGTACTGCTTCAAATCATCTAATATGTATGTTTTTCTTTTGGATTATATCCCCAGGAAGGGAAATGCTGGTTACATATATTTCAGCCTAGGTAGAAACTACCAAAAAATTTTCAGAGTGTTTATATCAATCCATACACCCAGCAAGAGTGTGATTCCAGTTGCTCCGTATCCTTGTCAACACTTAATGTTGTCTGTCTTTTTAATTTTAGTCATTTTGGCAAGTGTGTAGTGGGATCTCATTGCATGCATGTGTGTGTGTGTGTGTGTTTCTTTTATTTTGAGAAAATTGAAGATTCACTTGCAGTTGCAAGAAAGAATACAGAGATCCCACATATTCTTTACTCATTTCCCCCCAGTGGTGACATTTGTGTGACAATAGCACAATATCACAGCCAGAAAACTGATGCTGGTACAATTTTACATCAATACATTTGTCAGATGCCATCAGTTTTACATGTACTTATCTGTGTGTGTGTTGTCTAGTTTTATGTAATTTTACCATATGCGTAGATTCAGTGAGCATCACCATAGTCAGAACACAGAATAGTCTATCACAAGGGTCTCTCCTGCTGCCTTTTATATCCACTGCTGCCTCCCTCCCTTTCTCACACTCTCTGCCTCCCTCCCTTTCTCACACTCTCTCCTCTGCAACCATTAATTTGGTCTCCATCTCTTTATTTGCTATTTCAAGAATGTTATATATACCATGAAATTAAAAGACACTTGCTCCTTGGAAGGAGAGCTATGACTAGATAGTATATTAAAAATGAGAGACATCACTTTGCCCACAAAGGTCCACATGGCCAAAGCTATGGTTTTTCCAGTAGTCATGTATGGATGTGAGAGTTTGACCACAAAGAAGGCTGAACACTGAAGTACTGATGCTTTCAAATTGTGGTGTTGGAGAAGACTCTAGAGAGTCCCTTGGACTAGGAGAGCAAACCAGTCAATCCTAAAGGAAGTCAGCCCTGAATATTCATTGAAAGGACTGATGCTGAAGCTGAAGCTCCAATACTTTGGCCACCTGATGCGAATAGCTGACTCTGATGCTGGGAAAGATTGAAGGCAGGAGGAGAAGGGGATGACAGAGGATGAGATGGTTGGATGGCAGCATCAATTCAAGGGGCATGAGTTTGAGCAAACTCTGGGACACAGTTAAGGACAGAGGAGCCTGGTGTACTGCAGTCCATGGGGTTACAAAGAGTCAGACATGATTTAGAGAATGAACAACAATATACATAGAGTTATACAGTATCTAACATTTTGAGATTTAAAAAAAGTATTTACTTATTTATTTTTGACTGCATTGGGGTTTAGTTTCAGCATTTGGAATCTTTTGTTGCAGCGCATAGGTTTCTTCTCTATTTGCGGTGCACTGACTCCAGAGTGTGTGGGCTCAGTGGTTGCGACACGTAGGCTTAGTTGCCCCGTAGCACATGGGCTCTTAGTTCCCCAACCAGGGATTGAACCCATGTCCCCTGCATTAGAAGGTGGATTCTTAACCACAGGTGGTTGTTATTGTTCAGTGACCCCATGGACTGTAGCCACCAGGCTCCTCTGTCCATGGAATTTTCCAGGCAAGAATATTGGAGTCGGTAGCCATTCCCTTCTCCAGGGGATCTTCCCAACCCAGGAATTGAACCCGAGTCCCCTGCATTGCAGCCAGACTCTTAACCTTTTGAGCCACGAAGGAAGCCCCTTAACCACTGGACTACCAGTTTTTATACTTAGCATAATTCTCTTGAGGGCCATCCAAAGTATTACATGTGTCAGAATCATTCCTTTTAATTGCTGAGTAGCATTCCACGAAAGAGCTTTTGAAAAGAGAATAAGCATTCTTTCCCAAACAATCATAGTGGCTTAATTGAATTCTTTTATATTCAAGAGGCAATAAGCTAGGCTTTCACATGTTCTTTCATTTGTTTATTAATTCACCAATATTTTTTGAAATATCAACTGCATGCCTAGCATTGTTCTAGATCCTGGGCATACAAGAGTCACTAAAGGGCTCCACCTTGTAGGGGATTTTCTAGAGTCTGCATGGGGAGATAGACATACATTTAATGAGACAATACAGTGTTACAGATGCCAAGACAGCTATTTATATATATATATTTCACCTAGGAATGAAGAAGGAAATCACTGACTTTATGAGGGTGGGGATGGAAGATGAGTCTAGGAGACATTTTGAGGGGCATGACACATAAGCTAAGTCTTGGAAGGTAAATGGTTTCCCTGATGGCTGTTGATAAAGGAGGAGAGAAGAGAAAAAGGGCTCTCAGAGCAGAAAGAGCAGCTTGGGTATAAAATGGAGGTAATATACTCACTTCCGATTTCAGCACACCATGACTAGCTAAGCCTGAAAAGTGGGTGAGGGTGTTGAAGAGATGGAGAGTTGAGGAGTATTATCATCTTTCAGGAGCACAGTCTTAAGGCAGACAGTCCCAAGCTGATGTCCAGAAACCATCAGAAGAATCCTGATACTTCAAGATCTGTCAGCTCCAGCCATGCTGACTTTGCAGTCCCTCTAGATGTGGCCAAAGACAATTGCTCGAGTCACACACCTTTCACACCTTTGTCTTGGGAACATTTACCTCTCAGTTGTGCATAGCAGCATGAAACACACATACACACATCCATCCACCTACCCTGATGTTAAACAGCAAGCTTCTTCTTATCCCTTTGCCTGAAATGGAAGTGAGGAAGATCCTCTGAGTGATAATCATATAGGTCTTCTTGCTGCTCCTCCTACAGGACGGGCACTGCCGCATGCCTCCCATCTAGTCCCTCCTCCAAGTAGCCCTCTACTCTAGGGTAGGTATTATCATTATGCCCAATTTTTAGATAAGAAAACAGGGGCACAGTGAGGTTAAGTGAATCAGTCAAGGTTACAGAACTTATAAAAAGCAGGAAGTGAAAGCCGCTCAGTCGTGTCCCAATCTTTGCGACCCCATAGACTATACAGTCCATGGAATTCTCCAGGCCAGAATGCTAGAGTGGGTAGCCTTTCCCTTCTCCAGGGAATCTTCCCAACCCAGGGATCGAACCCAGGTCTCCCGCATTGCAGGCGGATTCTTTACCAGCTGAGCCACCAGGGAAGCTCATACACGATTAGTCTCTGGAGTTCAAGCTATAGGTAGCCTTGTGGAAAAAGGGCATGGGGGCTCTTCCTGAGAACTGAGAGGTCTCTAGGGCTCTGGATTCAGCCAAGGTGGGGACAGCTCACCTGCCAGGAAGTGCTGCCAGGATGAGAGATCTGGAGATGCATACTGTTGCATGAAAGCAAGCTCAGTCCTCCTTTTAAGAGGCTAATAGGGTGAAAACACAGCTCTCACTAGTCTATGCATCTAAACCAAGACACTTGAACCAATCCTCCTGCTCTCACGACAGTATCCAGGCCACAATTATTTCTCAGTCATTTAAACAGAGTCCATTACTTGTATATAAGAGTGAGGCAAAATCATACCCAAGGGGCATTTCTGAATATTGGCACATGCTGGCCCTACCTGGATTGTTCAGAGGAAACAATATGACCTCCTCTGACCTCCTTAGGATCCCATCCCAGGCCCACTGCCCCACCCCCGCCCCCGATATTTACCTTGATTCCCCAGGCTTGTTCAGAGATCCTTTTTATGTGTTTGCAGAGTATTTTGTGTTTTTCCGTCTGAGTTCTGATCATAATTTATAACATTATTATCTACTTAATAAACATCTTTTCCACTAAAATATAACTGTAGTAATACTGAGACGATGTTTAGTTTTGCTTATCATTTTATATCTGTGGTGCAGACCTGGCACATAGTAGGTACTCAATAAATGTCTCCTGAGTGGATGAATGAAAAACTGAGGGAATGAATGAGTCGGCAACAGCTTCAGCCAAAAGGACCAGGTGTCGTGTAATGACGTCAGTTCCCCACAACATCTTGGCCCCTCTGATGCTCTGGCCTGCCTGGACACCCAAGGCACGATCTTTCAGACCAACTCACGAGGTTCCCAGGCTTCTGGGAGCCCAGCCAAGCCCAGCCCCGCCAGCCTGGCAAGCCTGTATTTCAGTTCCTCGGTTTGATTTCCATCATCATCCATTGCAAGTGGGAGTTGTTGATTTTCTTTAATTAAGGCTGGAGGGATGGCTTCCTGAGTGGGTAATATATTTCCGGAGTTCAGCATTTCATCCACACAGCCCACATTTCACTCAGAAATGGGGCAGATTCATTAAAAGAATGGCCAGACGGCTTCCTCTTTGGTTGCTTGTTTGCCTACGTTTAATGAATGAATAAATAACGTGCCTATTCATTACCAACTTTTGAGTGGAAATAATTGCTGGGTTCCCTCATCTGCTTGGAATAATGTTCTTCGCGTTTGGAGCAACTTCTGCCTCGGTCGCTGCAGTATTTCCCCATCAATGGGCCACAGGCATCCTCCAGGGGCTGACGTTCACCTCCAGCTCACCTCTGTGAGAAGCAATCGCTCTTCCAGCCCTCCAGGGTCCCATTTGGTGCACTGGGAATGCTCATTTGTGGAAGGAGACCCTAGGACCCTAAGGAGTAAATGAGACTGGTAGGTCCATTGATTCTATGAGCACACCCTGGGGGTCCCTGGGACATGATAGTGTAATTACTACTAAGAAAGTCTAAATTCCTGTGTACTTTGCCAAAAAGCATTTTCCAGACAAGAAAGTACTCATTTGTCCTGCCTGTGACCGTGTGCTTAACTTAGGCTACAGGAAGCCTAGAGAGTGGTCATGGTGACCCTTGGTTGATAAAAGGGGCAAGTGACCCCTGAGACTTCATCATGCATCTCAATCACTGAAAATTATTAGCCAAGTGCCTATGCCAGGCATGGATTAAAGATTACTGATACAAATGGTACTGAAGAATTTATTTACAGGGCAACAATGGAGAAACAGACATAGAGAATAGACTTATGGGCATGGGGAGAGGGGAGGAGAGGTGAGATGTATGGGAAGAGTAACATGGAAACTCGCATTACCATATGTAAAGTAGATAGCCAATGGGAACTCTCTGTATGTCTCAGGAAACTCAAACAGGGGCTCTGAATCAACCTAGAGGGGTGGGATGGGGAGGAGGATGGGAGAGAGTTTCAAAAGGGAGGGGATGCATGTACACCTATGGCTGATTCATGCTGAGGTTTGACAGAAAACAGCAAAATTCTGTAAAGCAATTATTCATCAATAAAAAATAAATTAATTAAAAAAATAAAAAGATTACTGGATCCCTCATCTCTATCTGGGTCTGTGCTAATGCTGCTCAAATGGTCTCCCAGCCTCTTCATGACTCTGCCAGTTTTATTCTCTTCATGGTTGCACGGTGGTCTTTCAAAAACACAGGTATCATCATCACAATCCCCTGCTGAGAATCCAGAGTTTCCCCAGTGATTTCAGGATTCAGGACAAAATCCTTTGCATGACCCACAGGGCCCTCCATGAGTAATTCAGCCCTCACCTGTTCTCCAGCTTCTTGTCTGCCTCCTCTCTGTCTCACTTCATCATCTGCCTGCCACTGCCATGAAATGATATGCAGTGCCTTGAAGGGACTCCATGTTTCCCACCTCTAAGTTTCTGCCTACACATTCTTCTCCACCTCTGCCCTGTGCCCATCATGTATGCTTTGAGATGCTTGATCAAAGACTACCGATTCAAATCCCTAGAGAGGATAGGCAAATTACATAACGTTATGATGGGGGCCATGCATAAGGTGATAGGGAGTGGTGGGGCATGCAACAAATTGGAGAATGCCTGCCCTTTCTAAAAGGCACAGCTACCACTCTGCCACACCTAACTGCAGCACACTGGGGTGTGGACCCAGTGTTTTCAGATTCACGGTTTTTCAAGAGAAGTTGGGAATCTGAATTTTTATTTGAAATCTTCCAATTTTTTAAATGTGGGAAACTACTTCTTATTAATTTATTTTTAAGATTGTGGTGGGGTGAGGGGCAACCATAGTGGATTGGGGCTCTAAGCATAGATCGCAGATGTTGATCCTTGACTCTTCCTCAAAACTCTTCCTTGTCATGGAAAGTTAGTAACAGGGAGCCTCCTTAGTGAAGCCATTGCTTCTCTGTGTCTGCCTTACAATTTATAGCTCAGTTGAGTACTCCATGGGCCAATCTTTGTGTCTCTGAAAGTTAGCATCATATATGGTGTATGTCATGCTCAGTAAATGTAGGATGGATAGACAAACAATTAAAAGAACAAATGAATAAAGACATATTTTTTCTCATCTGTAAGCTTATAAGTTACACCCACTTCAGAAAGACTAAGGGATATTGTCATATCTTTTTTAATGGTCAGGAAAAGAACAGTCTTATACAACCAACCTTCAACTCTGGTCATAAAAGGAGTTGGCACCCATCTGTGAAAAGCTATTTGAGAGAGAACACTCAGTTCCCAGTCCCACTGCCTAAAAATATCCACCATCTTTTGGATCTGAAATCTCACTATTAACACCTAAATGATTGCACCATAGAATATTACCTTCGGAGGCCTCCTTGGGCAAGTAGACCTTCCCTGGCAGGAAATGTAGGAACTATGGTCTGCTCCTGAGAGCTAATATAAAAATGTTCGTGGTCCTTTTCCCATTTATGTCTCAACTCGTGGTGTGACCTTAAACAACTTTCTTCCCTTCTTATCACCAAGTTGCCCATCTGTAAGGAGAAAATTGAGAACAGGTATTGTCTGAGGTCTCTATTATTCTTGACGTTTGATGTGAAATGAGATAAGTGCTAAATTAGAAACTCAAAGTCAAGAAGGAATTGGGTGAGTGAATGACATGGGCTGGACGTGGAAGCCAACAATCCACGATTTTACATAAAATATATCCATTGTTTAGATGTCAGCAACTAAACATTTAAACAAGCCAACAAATCAAAACAGTTGTAGCAAAACAAAACATCGATATTAACGATATTGGCTCCATCTCTGAACCAATCACTGGGGGTGGGGAGGATGAAAGCTGATTGGCTAAACCTGTGCTGCAGGTCTACTTCTCTTGAGATGATTCTCTAAGTCCAAATCAGGAAAAATTAGACAAAAGCTACAGGTACTTTCTATAAGCCACAAACTGAAAAGAACAATATTATCAGGCTTCCTGCTGGTTTTTTTCTTCCTAGAGGCATGGGTTGTTTGGCTCAAAATGGCTTGATTTGAAGAAACCCATATACCTATTTTTAAGTGGATCTTTCTTTCCCCACAGAGGATTTCTGCAGCCTCTTCTCAAGGAGGCGGTGGTCCTTAATGATCCATGTACTTTCACTTCTAGAACTGCCAGTCACAGAGCAAGTCTGTTCTGGGAGACTCTGGTTCACTTCTCAGTTATTCCGGGGACTAGCTTTTGTTTATTTTCTTCTCTCCAAAGCATCTATATTTCATTCCTGCAGCGTCTCCATATCAGCACAATCGGTGGTTCTAGCAACCGGGTTCCTCTCGTGCACTGCCTCCTTCCTGATCAACTCTATGTATACTGATATAATTTATTTTGGTTGCCTGTTTTCCATTTGGGAGATCAATACACATTTAAATGAGAAGTGAGAGTATTTGCAGCCACATCAACTGTTGATCAGACACAGGGCAGGCTGCTTGGTTCTGTCTTGTTGATGAGCCCTCAGTGGGATTGTCCGGATCGCATCTTCCCACAAAAGGGGAGAGATGGAGAGAGAGGAAGAGAGAGAGAAAGGGAGGAAAGAAAAGAAGGAAGTGGACAGGAAAGAGAAAAGGAAAAAGGAGGGGGAAGGTGGGGGTTAAGGAGGGAAAAGAACAAAAAGGATAAGGAAAGAAAAAGGTGGCCAAACTAGCTTTCCAGTTTTGTTGGCAAATGCTGAGCACTTCTAGCCTTTTAACTTCTTCGTAGGTTGCTGTATGTTGAGACCTGACAGAGGATGAGATGGTTGGATGGCATCCCTGACTTAATGGACATAAATTTGAGCAAGCTCTGGGAGTTGGTGATGGACAGGGAAGTCTGATGTGCTGCAGACCAAGGGGTCACAAAGAGTAGAACACGACTTAGTGACTGAACAACATTCAGTAAATGCCTATGTGCTTGTCCCCTGTCCCAGACATTGGTTTTCCTAATAACTATTGAACCAATGAGACATCGATTCCCCCATAAATGGTAACCTCCTTCTCTCCCCAGTAGTGAAGATTGCTGCCATGTCCTTATGCTGTCTGCCATGCATGGTGAGGTGTCTCTCCAGGAACTGTGATTTTGACATGTAAGATTTAGATGTGTAAGACATGTAATACTTGTTCAATAAACTGTTCATGTCTCTGTTGCCGTCTCCTGGCTCCTCCTTCAGATTCAAGGCTGGGCAACTCCAAGGCTTATAGGTCTTTGGGGTGCAGTCCTTCAGATGCTCTCAACAGTGATGGGTTTGAGGGCCAAGTCCTTCTGACTTGGACCAGATCCTGTGTACCTGGGGGTTGTGGGGAGAGACAGTCCTTTGGTTTAGACTCCATGGCCCTCTTTCACTTAGTTCTCACTCTAGACACTGCCTGCTTTTTAAAGAGGAGCAGATGGTTGTAGCAGGCGTTTTTCCAAAGAGAAGCCAGCCAGGTCTAGCGCATGTGGTCCATCAGAGGAGTGAGGAATTAAGAGTCATAGTTGACTCTGCTTCTCCAAGCTTCCACCCAGGCCTGTGATTCTGTCCTCAGAGCCGGCTGTGGCATTTCGATTGATGGGGAAGTTATGGTTAATTTAATCAACGGAACTGTATATTTGGTTCTCCATCTGGATGAAAACACTGCTTCACACATCAAATCAGATATAGAAATCAATTCTGAATAATTGAATATGTAAATATATAAAAGAAATCAGAAAGAAAATAAGAGACCATATGTATAAACTTGTGATGGGAGAGACCTTCTTAAGCTAGACAGAAAGTCCAGAAGCTGAAAAATAGATGATAGAAAAACAGATTACAATTTTTTTAAACCTGTTCAACCAAAGACCACATGAAAACAAAAGGCAATATTAGAGACAAATTGCACGTTTGCAATACATGTGACTGACAAAAGGTGAATATTCCTAACAGCTAAAGGGCTTCTATAACCCAATAAGAAAGGAAATAAACAACCCAGTTTAAAACTGGGCAAAACACATGAGCAGGAACAAGCAAATTGTGAGCAGGAGGCCATTAAACCTACGAACATTGGCTCAATCCCACTGATAATCAGAAAAAGGTAAATTAAGACAACCATGTGGCATCACCCTTCTCCTATTTGTGGTATAATTGATAGATTGTCATGTGCCAGTGTTGGTAAGGGTGTGTGTGCGTGTTTAGCCACTCAGTCATGTCCGACTTTTTGCAACCCCATGGACGGCAGCCCACCAGGCTTCTCTGTGCATGGGGATTCTCTAGGCAAGAATACTGAAGTGGGTTGCCATCACTTCCTCCAGGGGATCATCCCAACCCAGGGATTGAACCCAGGTCTCCTGCATTGCAGGCGGATTCTTTACCAACTGTGCCACCAGCTGGTAAGGGTGTGGAGGAATGCAATTACACAACTCCACGTACAACTCATTGGAAAAGACTCTGATGCTGGGAAAGACTGAAGGTGGGAGGAGAAGGGGAATGACAGAGGATGAGATGGTTGGATGATATCACCGACTCAATGGGCATGAGCTTGAGTAAGCTCCAGGAGTTGGTGATGGACAGGGAAACCTGGCATGCTGCGGTCCATCAGGTCGCAAAGAGTCGGACACAACTGAGTGACTGAACTGAACTGATGTGCAGCGGGGGGCTTCTCTGGTGGCTCAGATGGTAAAGAATCCACCTGCCTTGTGAGAGACTAGGTTCAATCCCTGGGTTGGGAAGGTCCCCTGAAGGAGGGCACAGCAACCCACTCCAGTATTCTTACATGGAGAATCTCCCTGGACAGGAACCTGGTGGGCTACAGTCCACGTGGTCACAAGAGTCGGATACAACTGAGCGACTAAGCATAGCACATGTACAACTGATTTAAACTGCATAGGTCTTTTGCAATATAATTCTAGCAATATTTATTAGAATTCAATATATTTTTACCATTAGGGCCAGCAATTCTTTTCTGGAAGTACCTATTCCAGAAATAAAAGTTGTACAAAGGTTCATTTGTAGAAGGACACAGAAGCAGATGAGAGAATGAGACAGAGAGAGGCTGAGAACCATTCTGAATGCCTATCAAAAGGAAGAAGACTTAATAAAATATAGTAAACCCTACAAAACAATATGATAGTAGTCATTTAGAAGAATGAGTCAGACTATAACAAAAAGCAAAGAGGAAACGATTTATTTAGCTTAGTTCCTGATACTGAAGATGGAGGTTCGGAGCCAGCCCACCTGGATTTGCTTCTCTCCTTCAGCATTGATGGCTCAGATGGTAAAGAATCTGCCTGCAATGCAGGAGACTGGGTTCAATCCCTGGGTTGGGAAGATTCCCTGGAGAAGGGAGTGGCAACCCACTCCAGCATTTTTGCCTGGAGAATCCCAGGGACAGAGGAGCCTGGTGGGCTCAGTCCATGAGGTCACCAAAGAGTTGGACACGGCTGAGCAACTAACGCTTTCACTTTGTCATTTATTAGCTTGTAAAGTAATTAGCGTCACTGTGCCTAGGTTCCCTCTGTCAGCTGGGAAAACTACTGGGGAGATTAGAAGACTTATTATGTAAATTGCTTAGAACTGTGTCTGGTACCTAGTAAGCTTTAACAATTGTTAGGTGTTATTATTCATGACGCATAACTCCACTTTTTGTGATGCAGTTAAAAAGAAAAAAAAAAACCTACCCATAGATATAGATGTTCCTAGTGTTTGAATGAGGGGCAATGTACCAGATTTAGGACAAATGAGATTTAAAGGGGAAGATGAATCACTTTATCACTATAGTCTCACTATTGAAATGTTACAACTAAGACAGTTGATATTCAGCAGTTAGGCAACCTTTGGGCTATAGCAGTTGAGAAAATACTGATTTTTGTACCAGTCAGGAAAGAACGTCCTTGCTATCCTGACCATCCAGGGCCCTTTCTTTCCCTGCAGCCTTCCCCATGATCCAGCAGGGAAAGGGTTACTGCTTTGTCTGCCAGATCCTTGTTCCAGTCTCAGGCTTTGAGCCCTTGTCTATCATAGTTGTGTATTCTGAATATCGCCCCTAAAGACAGAGATGTGTTTAATAATGTAATTTAAAAATAAATCAATAAACTGTAACATGGGATATGGTGCAAGCCTCATTTCTGCATCTTGGTGATCTTCACCAAAGCCCAGGCTGACTTGTGTGATTTGCAAACTGCTCCCCTCTCCACCCTCAGTTCCTCCTGACAGTGATATTCAAATTACTCTCCACCAGAAGCTAGCACAGTAAATAATTGAACCTCTGAAAGAATATTAAAGAACTTAAAAAAAACATCCTAACTATTACCTTCACACGCTTTTACTGCAACCTACAGGGTGTCTTCCTGAGATTCACTGCTCAAAATCTCTTGAGCCCCAGAAGTCTTTCAGAATAATACCAGGAAATGAATACCTACCTGGTAATGCATTATAATTTCTAGGTCTGGCTGTGGATGGAAGCCAAGCCCAGGTTTGTACAAGTTGGAAAAGGATGAAATGTCCCTGGCTCCAAGTAAACAGCAGTGCCAATAAGAGATTTTAATGTGCTTTATCCCCAGAAGCCTGGAAGAAGTGAGCAGAAAGATTAGATCATCAGTCTGAGAGGGCAAAGCAAGCCCCTGTAAGCTGTCTTTTTGTACGGGGGTGGGGAGCAGTGGGAAAGAGGGGGAAGCTTCTGTTTAAAAGCACTGGTGACAGCGTTTCAATCCTGGAAACTATGTGTCAGGACTTTTGAGGATACTCTGAGGGCACCCATTTCACAGATGTTGAAACTGAGGTAGAAGGAAGGTAACTCTTTTGCCAACAGGTCCCCAAAGCAATACACCCTGGTAGGCAGGATGTGAAAGCAGTTGCCTCTGTCACTGAAGCCTGTCACTCGTCCTCTAGAAAGGTGTTTTCATCTCCAGGAAACAGAGAGTCACAGAAATGATGGTGAGACAGGTAGGTCTCTGAGATGTTTTAGGATCAGGTTCATTTGCTTCAGTCCCTGGATTAAATCTGTCCAGTCAAAGCAATGGTTTTTCCAGTAGTCATGTATGAATGTGAGACTTGGGCTATAAAGTAAACTGAGCGCCAAAGAATCGATGCTTTTGAACTGTGGTGTTGGAGAAGATTCTTGAGTCCCTTGGACTGAAACAAGATCAAGCCAGTCAGTCCTAAAGGAAATCAGTCCTGAATATTCATTGGAAGGACTGATGCTGAAGCTGAAGCTCCAATACTTTGGCCACCTGATGCAAAGAACTGACTCATTGGAAAAGACCCTGATGCTGGAAAAGTTTGAAGGCAGGAGGAGAAGGGGAGGACTGAGGATGAGATGGCTGAATGGCATCACCAAGTCGAAGGACATGAATTTGAGCAAGCTCCAGGGGTTGGCGATGGACAGGGAAGCCTGGCGTGCTGCAGTCCGTGGGGTCCCAAGGAGATGGACAAGACTGAACGACTGAACTGAACTGCATTAAAAATTAGTCCACTTCTGGGTGAAGCAATTTCTAGCTCATGATGTGTCTCAGTTAACTCATTTGTTTATTCATTATTGTTAATGAATCTAGCTGATTCATTTGTTCATTTGGCAAAGCCTGGTCTTCCCCCAGCAGCACACACACACACACCTGCCTTCTTCTGGCCATATTTACCTGCCCTTTGCCACTGCTTGTGTGGCGGAGTGACTTTGGAATGAAGATACCGCAAGGATCCCAGGAGTTCCCACCATGCCCTCAAGTGTGAGATTGAAGTGAGAGGAGAGGAGGAAAGATCCCGTGGGCACCTGGTGCTCCTTGGAAGAGATGTACCATGATTATATTTACATAGGACAGTAATTCTTCACCTCCTGAAATGCAGTACAATGTTAGGCAAAAGTTCATTTGTATGCTCCAATTTCTTAGGAGAGATTTTTCCTGGGGCTATATTTCCTCCAATTCTCAAGGTGATCTGTAGTCCCTAAGAGGTTAAAAACCAACTGTTGTGGGGTCTCTCAATCAAATGTTAGGACATTCACGTCCATTCAGTCCTTTTTTACCTTAGCAGATACTAATTCTTCCTATGGGGGAGTCCAGGTCAGGTGAAAGGACTATTATGGGGCATCAGACTGATGCTCCCTCTTTTATGGAGCTTGCATGTGAGTTAGAGACACAGACATTAAATGTTTCACCTGGTGGCTCATGAATATGATGGTGTGAAGAGCTTCAAAATATAAGGACAGAGAGCAATGGGGATGTTTCCTGGTCTAGTCTGGTTAGGGATGGATTCCTTGAGGCGGTGATATTTAAGCTGAGCTCTGAAGCATGAATAGTCAGGAGATGAAGGGAGAGCTGAGTAAACAGTGTTGTAAATTCTGGCAACTCCAAATGTGGTCTTCAGACCAGCAGCATCACCTGGGAATTGGTTAGAAATGCAAAATCGCAAGCCCTTTTCTGGAGGCAGTAAATAAGAATCTGAAGTTTTTAACAAGATCCCCAGGTGATTTATATTTGCACTGAAGGCTGAGAAGTGCTTCTCTGAAGAGAATGAACAGCATCTGAGGGACTGCCAGGAAGGTTGGGTGTTCCTAGAACTTGGAGAGAAAAAATTGGTGGTGATGGTAGAGATGAGGTTGGAGAGAAGAGGCAGGGGCAGACTCCATCAGATTCTCATAGCCACCATGAGCAAAAAAGAAATATTTGAAGGCAAATAATAATTAGGCTTTGGGCAAGAACTTTTGAAACCCTAATTTGGCAGCTTGAGTGATGGGATTGTATATACACAATAAGTGTAGAAAATAGCAAATACTGTGGTTATCCATCTTCCCTACTATACTTACCACACATCACCTGTTTCCTCATCTGTAAAACGGGGATAACAAAGCCTCCATTTCAGGGTTATTGGCTTCCCTGGTGGTTCAAACAGTAAAGAATATGCCTACAATGCGGGAGATCAGAGTTCAATCTCTCGGTTGGGAAGATCCCCTGGAGAAGGCAATGGCTACCAACTCCAGTATTCTTGCCTGGAGAATTTCATGGACAGAGGAGCCTGGCGCGCTACAGTCTATGGGGTCACAAAGAGTCGGACATGACAGAGTGACTAACTCTTTTGCTTCACTTCACTTTGGGATAGTTTAATGGATCGTTGCCTACCACACTCATAGACGAAGGTTTGATGTACAGAAAGTATTTCACAAACGAGTTTGTTTCTCACTGATTCAACAGATATTTGTCCTGGTTCTTCATCTTAAGCCCTTGAAATAGGAGCTGAAGATGCTTCAAGGAATAAGACGTGACCTATAGCCTCAGGGAGCCAGCATCACGGTAGGGTAACTGGGACTCAAACAGGCAATTAGGATAGAGTGATAGGCATGAAGCAGGAGAGTAGAGGGGGCTGGAGGAGTGAACACGAGATGGATAACATGGATTCCAGGGAGCTTGGGCACTGCCTCGTGGAGGAAGGGATGTCCAGGCTGAGCCTGGAGAATCCTGGAAAGCGGGAGTCAGGTAGCCCCAGGAAGAGGGAGGTGAGCATGAGGCCTGGAGAGGCACTGACAACATCAGAATCAAAAGGGAACCCAATGGAAAGATGCAAACAAAGAAATAAAGCCCATGAACAGAGGCTTCAGACAATGAGAAACCTGAATAGCTCTGTGATTGGAAGCAGAGCTCAGATACTTTCCTATCCAAAGAAATGCAAAGTGAAGCCGTGAGCTGCCACCTATCCATCAGAACAGCAGCACAGTAAGACAGGAGGCAAATGCCAAGGGGCATGGAGCTGGGAACCCTCCTTCCTTCCTGGTGGGGATGTAAACTGGCAAAACCATTCAGCAAAGCTGTCTGGTTCTCTCCTATATGTACACCCTGGGAGAGTTCTCACATAGATTCATAAAGGGATGAGTTTATAGCATCAGGTTTGTTTGTACTATTAAGAAATTGGAGGGAACCCAGGTGTCCATCATTAGGAGTTTGGGTAAATAAAATGTGATAAATGCATGTTACAAAAAAAGCATACAACATAAGGAATTCTCAAGCTAAATATATAGAAAGCAATACAGATAGATCTTAAAACAGTGTTGAGTGAAGAAAGCCTCAGGATATGGGTTATAACACAATGCTATTTATGCTAATTAAAAACACATTCACAATCAAAATAACTCTGCATATTTTAGAATATTTACCAATATCTATCAAACAGATGAGAGAGGCAAATGATATTGGGGACTAGGTGTGCAAGGGAAGAAATAAATGAATAATACAATAAGACAGGGGCCATCCATTGACCAAGTATGATAATGTGCCATGGGCTAGAGAATATGATTAATTCAGCTCTGTGCTCCTGGGATCCAATAAACAAACAATCAGTCAATAAAAGGGGGGAAAAAAAGGATGGGAATAAAGTGTTGCAGGCAGAGAGAATAACAAGAATAATACAAGTACAGTTTCCAGAGGTGGAAGAGAATGTGATGCATTCTGGACACAAAAGAGTTCAGTCAGGCTGGAACAAACACTGTAAGGAGAGATCAGACTATTGAGGGTCCTTGCTGCTGCTGCTAAGTCGCTTCAGTCGTGTCCGACTCTGTGCGACCCCATAGACGGCAGCCCAGTAGGCTCCCCTGTCCCTGGGATTCTCCAGGCAAGAACACTGGAGTGGGTTGCCATTTCCTTCTCCAATGCATGAAAGTGAAAAATGAAAGGGAAGTCACTCAGTCGTGTCCGACTCTGTGTAACCCCATGGACTGCAGCCTACCAGGCTCCTCTGTCCATGGGATTTTCCAGGCAAGAGTACTGGAGTGGGGTGCCATTGCCTTCTCCGGAGGGTCCCTGAAACCATGCTAAATAATCGAGATTTATCTTAAGGTCATAGAGTATCACTGAAGGATTATAATTGATATGATTCTGTTTTCAGTCCAAACTCTAGCAACAAGAGAACAAGGCATTCAGCTTGAGTCAGAGGCTCAGAGCATTTATTTGTATTCACGTGGTATATTTATCAAGTGTTAATGAAACAGGCTTTGGGAATCTTAGCATCCAAATTATGGACTTAATTTTTTCCCACTTTTAAACAAATTATGAGATAGTTGTTGACATTTACATCAGTAGCAACACATAAGAGGCAATGCACAGAGTCATACTTATTATGTGACCTTGAGCATAAATAAGTTGCTCAGAGTCCTTATCAGTAACAAGAGCAGCAGAACACAAGCACTTCCTACAATCCAGTCACTACTGACATTAAGCAGACATTAACCCTAAATCTTCACAAGAACCTTATGAGATGGATATTATTTCCATTTTACATGAACAAGAAACCAAAATGGAGACAGAGGTAATAAGTGATTTGCCCAAGGTCATTACCATGAGCTAGGTTAGGCTGAAACAAGCAATTCCATTATTAGGCTGTTTAATATCTCATTATACTGCCCTTACATGGCTCACTTCAGGGTTTGAGCCTTGAAGCAGTTCCTGCATATAGGCTAGCTGGCACAGTAGAATCCAGAATTCTAGAACGAATGATCTCTGGGCTCTATGGGAACTGTACACATGTTTTATTCACCCTGAATAGTTTTTTAAAATGTTTTTTTATTAATGGTCTATATTTGAAATCAGATTTTACACAATAATCCAGAATTTTATTTTCTTGTAAAAAGTTAGAAAATTTGGAAGGATTGATCTCCCATACCCTTCTGGAAATAATCAGTGAGAGCTGAGTAGCAGCTGCTTATTTATCAGGACATATACTTTCCAATTTTCCACATTCCTCACTCTTCTCTAGTGCACCAGTAATATTTTTCTTATTCTCTTTAACCACCTTAGCAGTAATAGACTTTGATGTTATGATGTAGGCAATAAATGATCTAATCATAGAGCAGATAAAGTAGTCCATGATTTAAAAAAAACAAAGATTGACCTATCTCAAAACACGAAAATGGAAATCTTCCTGGAGACTTACTTCCCTTGTCTCAACCCTTACTGGTCATTTTCTCTTTGGCCTTAATTTCCTCTTTTATAAAATAGCCAAGTGATACAACAGTAAGTATCATCAAAGCATGAGCATCAGAATTGTTCCTTTAGAAGCTGAATGCTAGGCTCAACTTCCCCACTAACTCCCTGTTCATTCAAATCTAATTACAAAATGATTTTTAATCATTGTAAAATAAATTCACTCTTCATGTCTGGAAATGTTAAAGCCCTAATTTAACAGCAACAACCAAAAAAATACCTTCTAATGGATTTGCACTAAGAAACAGAACATGGCCAGTGTTGTCAGATGTTCAATAATTTAACTGCAAATGAAGTGTGCAAAATACAACATTTGTATCATAAACCACCCGGCTTGTCACATAATAGATTTTTGAAGAGTCACATTTCATGACACTGAACCATGTTATGCTGGAACAGTGGAGTAGCCAAATTGAGGTTTATAGGTTCCATTTGTTTATGTAGAAAAGGATTGAGTCTCATTTCATCCAGTGGCAAGGAGCATGGAAATGCAATATTTCTCTGGATCCTGGCATTTGAAAGCAGTGGCTGGAATCTTTCCAAACAAATTGGAAAATGTAACTCATGTTCAAGCTTTCCTATATGATGAGATGTGGTTTGGGTTACCTTTACAAGTCTAGAAGGATTTTGTGGTTTCTTTGGTATCACTGACTCTGGTTGGCAGAGTAACAGTCCTCCCAAAGATGCCCTAGTTTTAATTGCTAGAACCTGTAATTATGTGAGGAAGTGGAAGTGAAAGTCACTCAGTCGTGTCTGACTCTTTGCAACCCCAAAGAATTCTCCAGGCCAGAATACTGGAGTGGGTAGCCTTTCCTTTCTCCAGGGGATCTTCCCAACCCAGGGGTCGAACCCAGGTCTCTCACATTGCAGGCAGATTTTTTACCAGCTGAGCCACAGGGAAGCCCAAGAATACTGGAGTGGGTAGCCTATCCCTTCTCCAGTGGATCTTCCCAACCTAGGAATTGAACTAGGGTCTCCTGCATTGCAAGTGGATTCTTTACCAGCTGAGCTGCCAGGGAAGCATGAAATTTATGTGAGGAAACATGGCAAAAGGGTATCAGGGTTGTAGAGGAATTAAGTTGCTTATCAGCTGGCCTTATGACCAACAGATTATCCTGAATTCTCCAAATGGCCCCAATATAATCACAAGTGTCCTTAAAAGTAGAAGGCAGGCAAAGGAGCAGAGCCAGAGAGAGATGTGATTATGAAGAAGGGCAGAGTGAATGTGTTGTGCAAAGAACTTGACCTTCCATTGCTGGCTTTGAAGTAGGAGGAAGAGGACCATAGCCATGGAATGCTGGCAGCCTCTATAAGCTGGAAAAGACCAGGAAAATTGAATCTCCCTGAAAGAATGGAAGGCAGCCCTGTAGATACCTTCCTTTTAGCCTGATGACGTTTTCTGGGCTCTTAGCCTACAGAACTGTAAGATCATAAATTTGTGTTAAGCCTGTGGTAGTAGCGGTGGTGGTGGTTTAGTCACTAAGTCTTGTAAGACTTGTAAGACTCTTACAACCCCATGGACCGTAGCCTGCCAGGCTCCTCTGTCCATGGAAGACATTGAAGTGGGTTGCCTTTTCCTTCTCCAGGGGATCTTCCCAACTCAAGGATCAAACCAGGTCTTCCGCATTGCAAGCAGATTCTTTACTAACTGAGCTACGAGGGAAGCCCTGCTAAGTCTATAGCTGGGGGTATTGTCACAGCAGCAGTAGAAAACTAGTACACTGACATTAAAACCATGTCCATAGGAAGAATAATAGAGGAGCACAGAGTCTCCTTTCACTCAAAATTAGTAGATTAGTCCCTGGTGGGTCAGTACTTAAAGAACCCGCCTGCCAAAGCAGGAGACGTGGTTCCATCCCTGGGTCGGGAAGATTCCTCTGGAGAAAGAAATGGCAACCCACTCCAGTGTTCTTGCCTGGGAAATCCCATGGACAGAGGAGCCTGGCGGGCTAGGGTCCATGGGGTCGCAAGGAATCTGCCACGACTCAGCAACTAAACAACAACATACAAATATTACCGTATTTCTTCAATTTTGCAATGCCTGTTTTTTCAAATTTTAGCATTTTTCAAATCAGGATGTATCTTACAATGGAAAAAAACAGTTAATAGAGGTTTTTTCCCCAAATCTTTCTAACAAAATCGAAAGATGTTATTAAATAGATTGTACATTTTAAAATCTTTAGCACCTTAAAATCATAACAAAGAGTAGTCGTTTCATGAAGCAAGCAGGTGGAATTCAATTCAACAAGCATTGATTGAGTATCTTTTCTGTGCAAAGCATGTTGCTAGGCACCTGAGTGGGCTGGACCTGAAAAGAGGACCACTCCTTTCTCCAAGATTTTCTCACAAAAAATGGAAAAATTGACCTCTGCATGATAAATTATACTAAAACGCAGACTCATATTGATTATGGCTTCAAAGACAAAATGCTAGGCTCAGGGACCAGGCCTGGCGAGTTTATCTCCAAGTTCCCTGGAACTATCCTGGGGTCCTAGCACAGAGAAGGTGCTCCTTTGACTGACTACATAAGTGTTTTAGAGCAGCAGTCCCCAACCTTATGGTGCCAGGGACCGATTTTGTGGAACATAATTTTTCCACGATCTGGGGCTTGGGGGTATGGCTATGGGATAATTCATGTGCATTACATTTGTCATGCACTTTATTTCTAATCTAATGTCACCACTGACCTTACAGCAGGTGCTGGTCCGCAGCCTGAAATCTGGGGACCCCTGCTTAAGATGCATCATCTCATTTTTCCACCAGGTGGATTACACTGTGTCCCCATTTTACCACTGAGGAAATCAAGGCTTAGAATGAGCAACTAATTAGCCCAGACACGCAGCTGCTAACAGCTTATTCCAGGGTTTCTTAGCCTCAGTACTACTGATACTTTGGGCTAGAGAATTCTTTGTGGTGGAGAGGGGCTGCCCTCTACACTGTAGTATGTTTAACAGCATCCTGCCAGTAGCGCACTCCCCTCCGCTTGTGACAACCAAAAACGTTTCCAGACACTGACACATGTCCCCTGGCAAAAGTCTCCCAACTGGGGACTTAAAGAAAAGGACACCAACATGAAAGTAGGTGAAGCCTTAAGATGTTAACATGTTCCCCAGATCTTTCATGCTCTTCCTTTAAAGAGTTGGAGCCTAATTCCTACCCTCCTGAGAATGGGGAGAACTTAGTGACTTGCTTCTCAGAAACGGAAATATGGTGGACATCATAGGGACATATGAGGTTAGTTACAGAAGGCACTTCAGGATCCTCTTTCTTCTCTGAAAGTGCGTGCTCTAGGGGAGGTTGCCTGCTATGTCAGGAGAACACACAGGCAGCCCTATGGCCAGTGAGGAATAGGACCTGCAGCCTACAGCTAGTGAGGAGTTGAGGACCTAGTTAATTGCTTTGGAGTGAACCATCTTGGAATTAGGTCCTTCAGCCCCAGTCAAGCCTTCAGGTAACTGAATCCTCAGCTGACATCTTGACAACACTCTCTTGAAAGACCCTGGGCCAGACTCACCCAACTAAGTCAGCCCGGGATTCCCGACCTTTGGAAATTCACTGGGGTAATATATGTTTGTGTTTTAAGCTTTGCTAAGCTTTAGACTATTTGCTATGTGGCAAAAATTAACTAATACAAAACCAATGACATGTTGAGGGAAGGAGGAGATGGTCCAGATGGTCTAGTATTTGGGGTGCCTAGCAGAGGGGGATGGAAAGAAGGCAAAGAAGATAAATTGGAAAGGCAGAGAGAAGTCAGGTTGTAAAGGATCTTGAAAGGCATGCTTAGGCACTGACCTTCCTTCTGATGGCAACTGGGGCCACAGGTCTTGTGCATTTTTCATCTGTGGTAACGCAAATCTGGACACTCTTCTGTTTGTCTCCCAAAGGCATCTCCTTGCTTTAAGCATAAAAGATAAACACTAAATAAAGCCGGGAGGGCCTTTCATTTTCTTTCTCCTAACAAGTCAGCCTCATCGTCTGCCGCTCTGTTGCAGTATCGTTCCCATCTGAACATAAACACACACACACACACACACACACACACACACACACACCCCCACAGACACTCCTCTGTCTTCTACCCCTTCCACACTTTCAGTTCTCTTATGCATTGGTTTCTTTTTTGCTCTTATATGCTTGGCCTGGATACCTCTCACTATCTCTGCCTTCTGGATTCCCTGGACCAACTGTACCTTTTTTGAAACCCTTTTCTGTCCTTCCCGGTCTGGGAAGGTGTCCCCCCAAACCCCTGCCTACATATCCCCGTACCCTCCCATTTTAGTCTGGGCAGATCTTTCTCCCAGTACTTTTGCAACTTTTCTGGACTAAATGGGCTGCAACTTATCCATTTCTGTAATTCTCTCCCCTGCCTTGACTTGACATGGTCACTGGCTTCATTTTTTTTTTTTTTTAAATCTCTGAAGAGGGTAGGTGTTTAATAAATATTTGTTGAACAAGTGAGTGAATAGATGACAGCTGAGTTTTTTTGACTGCTGCATCTGGAGAAATCTGTGTCCTTTGGTAGCTGGGTGATTTGTCTTTGATGGCTTCTGAAGAAAAATAAGTCTGGTATTAAGGAGTCTTATCTTGCCCAGTGGATGTATGTACCCTGTGTTTGTGCTGGACATAAACACGGATATAGCAATTGCAGGCTCCTTCTCCACAAATCACTGGGCCAGTTCCCCTCCGAGCAGACCAAGAGGCATTACCCTCGCTTTGAAACACGACCTAATTTCACTGACTCATGGGCAGAAATCCTGAGATTCTGGTCCCTTTTCACCAATGTCCCCAATTTTTTCTCATATGACAGGGGAAAAAAAAATAAAACAATCTACCCGTAACCTGATCATTTTCAAACAAGTTTGTTCCTATTAAGTCTTTGTTTAGTTGCTGAGTCATGTCTGACTCTTTTGCGACCCCCATGGCCTGTAGCCAGCTATCTCTCTTCATGGGGTTTCCCAGGCGAGAATACTGAATGAGTTGCCAGCTCCTGCTCCGTGTTAACTCTTTAGAGTCCATTAACTGTCGTGGCGTCTGTAAACTGGATTTGTTTCTGTAAACTTGGTTTGGCTTCAGGATATGAACTGGGAGAGGCTCTGAAGTGCTGCTGCCGCTGCTAAGTCGCTTCAGTCCTGTCCGACTCTGTGCGACCCTATAGACGGCAGCCCACCAGGCTCCCCCGTCCCTGGGATTCTCCAGGCAAGAACACTGGAGTGGGTTGCCATTTCCTTCTCTGAAGTGCTACCGAACTATTAAGGCAAATCAGTGAGCCTGAAATTTGAGAATTATGTAGGACAGAGGTCAGCAGACTAGTCCGCAGGCCAAATCCAGCTCTATTTTCATGACCTGGAGCTATGAATGAATTTTGCATTTTTTTAATGGTTACATTTCAATGATTATATAAGTACCCATGACATAGCTTCGATTTTACCTCTTTGCTTGCAAAGCCTATTTACTATGGATGGTCATTGAAGAAGAAGCTTATTGATCCCTGATGTAGGAGAGAGAAAGATTCCATCAGAGACAGAATTTGGGGAGTAGACATATATATCATGGGTTTTGAAGTTGTCTACAATAGGTGTACCGTGTAACACCCTCTCTGTCCCCTAGGGAATCTGTGTTATTTCTGTACAGTAAGCCCCTTACATGTGAACAAGGCCCACTCCAACAGCATGTCTGTGAGTCCAATTTTTAGTAAGTCCAATAAAGTTAGCCCAGGTGCCCAACTAACACGATCAGCTTTATAGTGCTGTACTACAATAGATTTTTAATACTTTGCACACAAATAATACATTAAAAACAAACACAAAAAACAAAGAAAACAGTTTTAATCTTACAATACCTTCAGAAGTACACTAGTGTGGTACAATAGCTGGCACACAGGGACTGGCATGTTTGTATCTTTAAGAGTTCACAGCTTGAGTGTTCATATGTAGGGGATTTATTGTGTTGGCCATTGAGACTTGTGAGTTATGGGTTCTTTGGTGGAGGGGTGGGGGGCACTCAATGAATGCATCTGAAAACAGAGATAGGGGATGCAGAAGTGGAGGCTTGGGTACCAGAGGGTAGCAGTCATCTGGTCACTTACAGCCTCCCTGTTTAGTGTCTGCAGGGTCTCCGATCAGGCTTGGAAGGAATGACACAGACTCATCACCTTTCTCTTCTTCCTACTGCCTATGTGGGCTCCAGCTTGCTGGGTCTCCCTGGCACTGTCCTTTGAGAGGGCGTGTCTGGCCTCCACTTAATCACGGGGCCCTCTCCTCTCCCAGCAGCCCATCATCCAAGCACACTGCCACTTCTCACAGAGAGCCCTCTTACCCATCAGGGGACCATAATGCCTGGCAATCATTTTGGCTTTTCCAGACTTAATGTTCTCTCTCCTCAGGTCCTTCCTGCCCCAGTGGAAAGCGTAAGCATGCTATTTTAAGACATCCTTTAGTACCAAAATACCACTTTGAGACACTCGTGTCCTTCCTTCCAATAATGTCTTTTGTTTAAAGCATAAAGAACTTATCAGGCAGAGGCGAGTCTTGGCTTCCTATGGGAAGCTAGCCAAAGGGCAGGTGGAGCCTCTAACCGGATTTCTGCTGCTCCAGGGCATCCAGGCTTCCGATCGCAATGCTCGGGGCAGTGGAGATCCTTTGTCTTCTTCAATTACTCATTCTCAGCTTCACAGACTGAGGACTAAGGGAAGGGGGTCCCTGGGGACCAGGCTTCCCGTGGATGGAGCATCACGGTGAAAAAAGGCAGACTGGTGATAATGTGCCAAGTGGGCACTCAGCCTGGCCATAGGGAAAGAACTGGAAAACATGAAAAATAAGAGAGGCTAGGCCATGTAAAGAGGTTTTTCCTACAACAGCAAAAATAATTGAGACTATCTGAAGGTAGTGCGAGTAGAGGGTGTCCAGTGACATCATACAAACTAACAGCTATTTGGGAGAATGAATTACAAGCAGAGCTCCCCACAGTTTTAAGTCTTACTTCCAACACTGTATTCCCCCCTCTTCATGGTAGCTAATATTTATTGAATGCTAACTATGTGTCTAACTATTGATGTTTTTGAACTTTGGTGCTAGAGAAGACTCTTGAGAGTCCCTTGGATTGCAAGGAGATCAAACCAGTCAATCCTAAAGGAAATCAACCCTGAATCTTCACTGGGAGGATTGATGCTGAAGCTGAAGCGCCCATACTTTGGTCATCTGATCTGAAGAGCTGACTCATTGGAAAAGACCCTGACTCTGGGAAAGATTGAAGGCAGGAGGAGAAGGGTGCAACAGAGGATGAGATGGTTGGATGGAATCATCGACTCAATGGATATGAGTTTGAGCGAGCTCCAGGAGATGGTGAAAGGCAGGGGAGCCTGGTGTGCTGCAGTTCATGTAGTCGCAAAGAGTTGGACATGACTGAGGAAATGAACAACAACTCTGTGCCAGTTACTATGCTAATCCATTTATAAGATTCAGCTTACTTATTGCAAACAACAATCCTACTGTGTAAGATTTATTGTTTCCTGTATTTATAGAAGAGGAAACCAAATCTCACAGAGGTTAAGCCACTTGCCCACCATCACACAGCTCATGAGTGGCAGAGCTCAGGCTCACATCTGGCCTCGACCTCAGAACCTGAGCTCAGGATTTCTCCATGAGATCGGGTTTCCCAGGGAGTTTGCCTCTAGGATCTCATCTCCTGTGTGAGCCAGGCACCAGCATATGCTTTGGAGGAACCAACTCCCATAGACAGCTGTCTAGATGGTGTTGATATTATAAATGGTGTTGTAAAAAATCAGGATATGGCTTATAAATCAGGCAAAGGGAAGTTATGATTCTTCTGGACACTCTAATCTATCTCCCTATAATTGCTTGTATATGAAACGCCTGCATGAAGTTATCGGAGCCTTCCCTGAATCGTCTGCGAAGGTAAGATTGCAATTTCAGCAACCCTTGTTACACAAACTAAAGCAATCTGTTCTCCTTAGACACTCTGACACCACTGACTTGCAAAAGGGTTGGAGCCAGGGATGGAGAGGAATTTGTTCATGCTCCTATTTCCAGTGAAAGTATGAAGGGTTAACTATAGAGCATCCTCTCTGCAGGTGAGGGCTCTGGCTTCTCAACAAACTAAGGAAGCAATCTTGGGGGTACGTAAGGAGAAAGTCACAGCTCCATTTCTTTAAACCATCTTTAACCTTTAGTTCTAGGAACTCTAATCAAAAATCAATTCTGTTTTTTTGTAGTCGATTTGACAGTAATTCTATCTCTAATAGCAATGGCAAGAGGAATAGTATGTCAGATAAACTCAGCAGCAAAATGACATATTCATTAGCAATTTACTAGGTGTGAAATTTATATCATGAGA
Organism: Bos grunniens; assembly: GCF_055505025.1. NCBI lineage: Eukaryota > Metazoa > Chordata > Mammalia > Artiodactyla > Bovidae > Bos > Bos grunniens. The sequence goes on from NC_141189.1 coordinate 27,430,229, forward strand.
AAGCATTCCTGAACAATACAGGGTCACCGTCCCCCTAGGGCGGGCAACCCATTCTACTAATTAATGGGGAACACTGGTGGGATTAAATGTCTGCTACCCAAATTATTTGAGTATTTACAGCAGAGTTCTTTTGTAGATACCTTGCACTCCGAAAATAAGTCAGGATCCAAAACAATAAACAAGCTGACATAACAAGATGATTGCAGCCTATTGTAGCCCAGAAAAATCTAATCTGGTCTCCTAACAGCATCGCAATCTTTATTGAGACTGTATGTGCCCCAATTCATCAGCCCACTTCGGCAAACTCTCCCTGCCCGTAATCATTCACTTTCAGGGTAGGCTCTGAACAGGTATCGACTTTAGAGCCTGGCAATTCATCCCTGCTTCTGCATCCCTCCATCAACATTCTTTGACAGTCTCTGAAGCAAGTTGGGAGAGAAAAATGTGGCCTCTGCAGGCAGGACCTCCAGAGACACTCTGGGAGCAGGCAGAAAGAGGGCAAGCAAAATTCTCCAGCTCAGTGCAAAGGGAGGACAAAACACTGGTGTCATATCTCGTCCCTGTTAAAATCCAAACAACATTCCCTGTGATCTACAGATCAAGTGGAATCATGAAATATCAGGACAAAAAGTATAGAGGGGAGAGATGCTTACGTTTAATGAAGGCCTTCAAAATCACTGTCTCATTTCAATCTTACATCCAACCCAAGATATAGGCACAATTATTAACCCCTTTTTCAGATGAGGAAACTGAGACTGAGGGAGGTAAAGAGATTCACACAGGCTAACAAATGACTTCTAAACAAGATTATTTAAACTAGCAGTTTTCCAGCTCTTTTTATTGAGGTAAAATTGGCATGACATAAACTTAACTGTTAACCATTGGGAAGATCCCCTGGAGGAGGGCATGACAACCCACTCCAGTATTCTTGCCTGGAGAATCCCATGGACAGAGGAGCATGGTGGGCTACAGTCTATGGGGTTGCAAAGAGTCGAATACGAATGGGTGACTAAGCACAACACACACAGGGTCCATCCAGCAGCAGTTGGTGCATTCACAGTGTTGTGTAGCTGTCACTCCTATAGGGCTTAAAATATTTTCATCGCTCCCAAAGGAAACCTCATGCCCATCCCCCACTCCCAGTCCCTGGATCCATTAATCTGTTTTGTGTCTCTATAGATTAAAAAACAAAAACCCAATCTACAAAACAAAAGTTGTTGCTGTCCAGTCAATAAGTCATATCTGACTCTTTGTGACCCCCACAAACTGCAGCATGTCAGGCTTCCCTGTCCTTCCCTATCTCCAGGAATTTGCTCAGGTTCATGTCCATTGAGTCAGCAATGCCATCCAACAATCTCATCCTCTGTCATCTCCTCCTCTTGCCCTCAATCTTTCCCAGCATCAGGATCTTTTCCAATGAGTCAGCTGTTGGCATCAGGTGGCCAAAGTATGGGAGCTTCAGCTTCAACATCAGTCCTTCCAATGAATATTCAGGACTGATTTCCTTTAGGATTGACTGGTTTGATCTCCTTGCTGTCCAAGGGACTCTCAAGAGTCTTCTCCAGCACCACAATTTGAAAACATTAATTCTTCGGTACTCACCCTTCTTTATGGTCCAACTCTCACAACCATACATGACTACTGAGAAAACCATAGCTTTGATTATATGGACAAAATAAAAGCAGAGCTGCTAATTGGAATTGGGGGCAGCATCTTGGAGCTTTGTGCCTTTAACCTTCCCAGACTCTACTGGGGTCCCACTCAGCTCTAGAGGACTATTATGGGGGACTCTTGGGAAAATCTGCTATAAGGGCTTCTGTCACAGTGCCATAATTATTTTTCCCTCGAGGGAACAGATGAGACTATTAGACTGTGCGAAGTGTTGTTAAGCTGAGACAGGACAAGGTTTGCTGAACCCCTGCTGAGCAGGAGCCCACATATCTCCACTGGGGACAGATGAGTGATACACCAGGGTGTAGACCTCAGTCAAAGCACCGTTTTTAGGAATCCTGCTTGTCTGCTTTGCTTGTTATACACATCTCAATGGACAGATGGGGAAGGAACTTTGGGTCCTTCCCAAGATAAGACAAAAGGAAGATATCATTGGATTTTGCCATGGACTCAACATTTGGGCCACAAAAAATGTCAGAATACAGCCCTCTTTCTTGCTAGAAAGGTCACCTGATATTCCAACCTGTCAGGTTTGGAGTTGAAGTTGGTGCAACTCTGTGTGATTTCCTTCCCACCTGTACTTATTAATGGTGAATTGGAGTCACTCATATAAACTTAATGCTGACCACTCGGTGTGCTGTACCTCTCCAACTCCATCTCTTTGTGAGCTTCCATACAGCCTGCCTAGTGGAAAATGACCCTTGCATCCTGCCCCTTGATTACAGATTGGGCCAAGTGTAGACGTAAATCTAAGTCTAAATTTGGATAATGGCAGCATCGCTTGGGGATTGAGAATGCAGCTCAGTCTAAGTAATAAAACAAACAAATGTACATAACAAAACAGAAACAGACTCACAGATACAGGAAACAAACTGGTGGTACCAGTGTAGGGGAGTGAAAGGGGAAGATAAAGTAGGGGATTAAGAGATACCAACTACTATGTATAAAGTAGATAAACAATAACAATCTATTGTGCAGCACAGGGAAATACAACTATTATTTTGTAATAATTTTAAATTGAGTGTAATCTATAAAATATTGAATCACTCTGCTGTACACCTGAAACTAATATAATAGTGTAAATCAACTATATTTCATTTAAAAAAAAAAAAACAGCATGTGGCTCAGGAGCTCTGCATCGTTGCTGTCATTCACTTGAATGAAGAGCCACACAATTCTGAAACCTGCCTCAGAAAGACACAGCTGCTACCAGAGAGAGAAGGAGAAGAATGAAGCAGACAAGCCTGCAGAAAGACGCAGGGTGAGAAACTTGGGTCCCCATCCAGGAAAGACAGGTACCTGGTCCCAGTTCCAGGCCCCTGGGAGACACGGCTGAAATTCCTGCTCTTAGTCCTGAACGATGCCCTGCCATTCTAGTCAGGGGTGCTTTGCTTGCAAGTGCCAGAAACACAACTCAAACTCACTCACGCATCCAAGGAGGCTATTAGCTTACGGAGCTGCAAAGACCAGGCACGAGGGCTGTGGTTACCAGGTCGATGTCATCAGGGTCCTCCTTACCCAGCTTTCAGCTCTGCTTTCCTTGAGGTAGGCTTCATTCTCTGGTGGGCTCACCAAAAGCTCCCAGATGTTCTGGCTGAGAAATGGTAATGGAGGAACTGCTCACATCCCAGGAGGTTTAGAAAAACTGGGAAGCTGATGCCCATTGGATGGTTTTGGTCATAAAACCACCAGGAAACCAAGACACTGACACTGAGTTATATGTTAACTCATCAACCCATCCTTAGAACTCACCATGAGGTGGAATCAGACCCACACAAACCATGAGGACTAAGGGAAAGAATGCAAAGGAATGCCACTCAAAATGATATTAGGGTGCTGTTCCAGAACATGGGTTCTGGGCAGCAAAAAGAGGGAACCTCTGCCATATCCTAGTCTCCCTACAAAAAAAAAAAAAAAAACAACCAAAAACCCATTTTAAGTTAGTCCAATAAGTTTCTGTTTCTTGTCATCAAACAGCCCTTGACTAAATATCTAGAAAAATTTGTGGGAAATAAAAATTATTAAGACAGATTTCAGCTGTCAAGGACCTTATCTTTTTTTATAAGGAAGTTAAAACCCAGTGTATGCAAATTGTACATCACAAGTAAAAGTTGATTCCAGAGGCACAGAGAACCCCAGAATTTCAAAGGCAGTGATATCGCCTGAGATAAGCAGGAAGTTCCTTACGGTATTTATTTGGCTTGGGGTTTAAGTGAAGACCATAAGGTTTCAAATAGACGGTGTATTTCTCGTTAAAGACAATGGTGTCATCAAACACCTAGAGGCTGACAAGTACAAGGTGTAAAGAGAGATGGTCAAGTTTATCTCCTAAAAATCTCTTACATCTATTTCTCTTCAGTTCTCCCACCTCCCGCTTAGCCTAATGTCTCACCAGATTCCTGGGGCAACCACTTTTGCTCCATTCTAAGCCTTTCACCACTTGTCTGCTAGAATGATCTTTTTCATCTGTTGATGACATACCCTACTTGCCTTCCAATAAGTCTCCCATTGCTCTAGGCTAAAATTCTTCTCCTGCCTCCTCTCTTGCACTCCAGTCCACCATGTTCTCTGAGTTATATGAATTCTCCAAAACTTTAGATGTGCTGGGGAGGCCACCATGTTGGGGAAATGCTTTCATCCCCACTCTTTGTGTGGTGATTAATTTACACCCTACCTTCAGATTTCTAGCTAAGGAAGACCACTTGAGCCAAGCCATTCAGATTGCCCTGTGATGCACACTCAATGTCACTGAGTATTTATCATTATTGGCCTTATTTCAATTAGTAAATAAAACTTCATTTGAGTGATTATTTTTTCAATGCCTCTGCACTCTACAGCAAGTTTCTCAGTCTTGGTTCTATTGACATTTTGGACCAGATAATTCCTTGCTATGTGCAGGGGAAGAGGCTGCCATGAGTGTTGCAGGATCTTCAGCAGCATCCCTGCTTCTGCCAGCATCCCTCAACCTTGAATACTCATTGGAAGGACCGATGCTGAAGCTGAAACTCCAGTATTTTTGTCATCTGATGCAAATAGCCAACTCATTGGAAAAGTCCCCGATGCTGGAAAAGATTGAAAGTAAAAGGATAAGAGGGTGTCAGGGGATGAGATGGCTGGATGGCATCACCAACCCAATTGACATGAACTTGGGCAAACTTTGGGAGATGGTGAGGGACAGGGAGGCCTGGCGTGCTGTAGTCCATGGGGTTGCAAAAGTCAGACATGACTGGGCAACTGAAAAACAACCTAGGTGACAGGAGCACACCCTTCCCACTTTAGTTGGAACAACCAAAAATATATCCAGACATCACTGCAGGTCTCCTGGGTGGGTGAGGACCAAAATAGTCCCCCATTGAAAACCGCCACTGTACAGTCTAGTCCTATAGACTCCATGAGGAAAGAACCAATCCAATGCCTGGTAAATGTATCTATTTGGTTTTCAATACCAGCATTTCACTTAGAGAGCTCTAAAAATTATTAATATGATGCATGATCTGACACCCGTACTAAGTAAGTAGGAATCTCTGAGGGGATAAGGTGAAGGGATTGAGATCCGGGCATCCATAAAAAAACAGAAAACTTCCCAACTGAATGTCTTGTGAAGTTGGGGTTGATAATCACAGAAGCAGGTGACCATTGCTGAAATCTTTGCTTACTGAATGGAAGGGAGGGATGAAAAAAGAGAGGAAGCAATAGACGGGAAGGGGAAGAAGGGGAGAGATGAAAAGAATACAAGGCGAAGAAGCAAAGGAAATAGAGAAAAGAAAGGAAAGGGAAAGAAACTCTTGTTAGATTGGGGTCACAAGAGAAATTGGGCTTATTGAGGCTGGAAATCTAATTTTGACCGTATGTGAAGAGCTACAAATATTATTTTGTTGTTTTGGTGTGTAGGTGATAGGAAGCCAACAGACATTTCAGAACAAGGACGCTTTAAGTTCAAAGCAATGTGTTAAGAAGTTGAATGGGCCATGCAACACAAGAGGAACTGGAGTGAGGAGACCCAGGAACCAACTGTGTTGTATTAAAACATTTGGGATAATAATAAATGGAAAGGAAATAAAGAACACCAAGGAAGGTGATGTTCTCCACAGGAAGAAGAATTAGATGATTATAGGTGCCAAGTATCGGGCTGTATTTGAGAATATGACAGCCATGTGCCCATCATTCTGCAGTCTAGTGAGGAGGATGGACATGGAAAACCAGTCCTAATGTAACGTTAAAAAGGGAAGCAGAGGATGCCCCTTGACCACAGAGAAGGTGCCTAATCTGGTCTAAAGGATCAGAATACACTTCTCAGCAGGAAAGCCCTTGATGCTCAGATCTCTGGGGTGAAGGGGATTGGGGTGGATGAGTGAGAGTAAGAAGGAAGGGAATTACGAAAATATAACTGGGTTGGGGTGGGCAAGAGCAAAGCTTAGTAGTGTCAGGTGAGGCAAGAGAAGATGTGGATGATCCTGGAGGGCTTTGTAAACCATGGCTCAGGATTTTAGACTTTATTCTTAGGGTCAGGATAAGCCATAGAGGTAAGTGTTTCTTAAATTTTTATTTATTTTATTTTTTATTGGAATATAATTGCTTTACAATGTTGTGTTACTATCTGCTGTACAATGACGTGAATCAACCAATTGTTGTTCAGTCACTCAGTCGAGTCCAATTCTTTACATCCCCATAGACTGCAGCATTCCAGGCTTCCCTGTCCTTCTATGTCTCCCAGAGTTTGCTCAAACTTATGTCCACTGAGTCAGTCATGCCATCCAACCATCTCTTCCTCTGTCACTCCTTTCTCCTTTTGCCTTCAATCTTTCCCAGTGTTAGAGTCTTTTCCAATGAGTCAGCTCTTCAAATCAAGTGGCCGAATTATTGGAGTTTCAGCTTCAGCATCAGTCCTTCCAATGAATATTCAGGGTTGATTTCCTTCAGGACTACTGGTCTGATCTCCTTGCTGTCCAATGGACTCTTAAGAGTCTTCTCCAGCACTACAGTTCAAAAGAATCAATCAACCATACATCTATGCCCTTTCTCTTGGACCTCCCTTCCACTCCCTCCATCCCACCCCTCAAGGTCTTCACAGAACACCAAGCTTCCTGTGCTTTATAGCAGGTTCCAATCAGCTATCTATTTCACACATGCTAGTGTGTATCTGTCAATCCAAATCTCCCAATTCGTCCCACTCTCCCATTCCCCAGCTGTGTCCACAGATCCATTCTCTGTCTGCATTTCTATTCCTGCCTTTGAAATAGGTTCATCTGTATCATTTTTCTAGATTCCACATTTTTGCATTAATATATATTTGTTTTTCTGGCTTACTTCACTCTGTATGACAGACTCTAAGTTCATCCATGTATCTACAAATGACCTCATTCCATTCCTTTTAGAGACTGGGTAATATTCCATTGTGTATATGTACCACAACCTCTTTATCCATTTATTTGTCCTTGAGCATTTAGATTGTTTCCATGTCCTGGCTATTGTAAATAATGCTGCAATGAACATTGGGGTGTATTTGTACTTTTGAATTATGGTTTTCTCAGGGTATATTCCCAGTAGTGGGAATGCTGGGTCATATGGTAGCTCTTTTGTTGTCACTGTTCAGTTGCTAAGTCATGTTCAACTCTTCGTGACCATATGGACTGTGGTAGTTCTATGTTTACTTTTTTTAAAAAACGTTTATTTTTTTTAATTGAAAGGTAATTGCTTTACAGAATTTTGCTGTTTTCTGTCAAACCTCAACATGAATCAACCATAGGTGTGTGTATATATATATACCCTCCCTCCCTTTTGAAACTCCCTCCATCTCCCTCCCCATCCCACCCCCCAGGTTGATATAGAGCCCCTATTTGAGTTTCTTAGCCATACGGCAAATTCCCATTGGCTATCTATTTTACATATGGTGATGTAAGTTCCCATGTTACTCTCCCCATACATCTCACCCTCTCCTCCCCTCTCCCCATGTCCGTAAGTCTATTCTCTATGTCTGTTTCTCTACCGCTGCCCTGTAAGTAAATTCTTCAGTACCGTTTTTATAGACTCTGTATATATGTATTAGAATATGATATATATCTTTCTCTTTCTAACTTACTTCACTCTGTATAATAGGTTCTAGGTCCATCCACCTCATTAGAACTGACTCAAAGGCATTCCTTTTTACGGCTGAATAATAGTCCATTGTGTATATGTACCACAACTTCTTTATCCATTCATCTGTTAATGGATATCTAGACTGCTTCCATGTTCTAGCTATCGTAAATAGTGCTGCAATGAACAATGGGACACATGTGTCTTTTTCAAGTTTAGTTTTCTCAGGGTATAGGCCTAGCAGTGGGGTTGCTGGGTCAAATGTGGTTTTATTCCTAGTTATTTAGGGAATCTCCATACCATCTTCCATAGTGGCTGTATCAATTTACATTCCCACCAACACTGCAAGAGTATTCCCTTTTCTCCACACCCTCTCCAGCATTTATTGTTTGTAGACTTTTTCATGATGGCCATTCTGACCAGTGTGAGGTGACAGCTCATTGTAGTTTTTATTCACTGTTTTTCCAAGATCTTAGATCATCTTTACTATCATTACTCTGAATTCTTTAATGAGAAGTCTATCTTCACTTCACTTAGCTGTTCTTCTGGGACTTTATTTTGTTCTTTCACCTGGGACATATTCCTCTGTAATTTCATTTTGTCTAATTTTCTGTGATGGTGGTTTCCATTCTGCAGGCTGCATGGTTATTGTTTTTCTTGCTTCGGCTGTCTACCACCGATTTATGAGTCTAACAGGCTTGTGTAGGCTTCCTGCTGGGAAGGGCTTGCCCACTGCTAGCTGGAGCTTGGTCTTGTCCCTCTGGAGCACAAGGCCATGATAAGGGGCATGTCCAGAGGGTTATGGTCTCAGAAGAATTTAAGCACCCTGTATGTTGGAGAAGACTCTTGAGGGTCCCTTGGACTGCAGGGAGATCCAACCAGTCCATTCTGAAGGAGATCAGCCCTGGGATTTCCTTGGAAAGAATGATGCTAAAGCTGAAACTCCAGTACTTTGGCCACCTCATATGAAGAGTTGACTCATTGGAAAAGACTCTGATGCTGGGAGGGATAGGGGGCAGGAGGAGAAGGGGACGACAGAGGATGAGATGGCTGGATGGCATCACTGACTCGATGGACGTGAGTCTGAGTGAACTCTGGGAGTTGGTGATGGACAGGGAGGCCTGACGTGCTGTGATTCATGGGGTCGCAAAGAGTCAGACACGACTGAGTGACTGATCTAATCTTATCTGATGAGATTATTTTGCTTCCTATTGGTTGTTTGGTCTGAGGCATCCCAGCACTGGTGCCTACAGACTGTTGTTGGGGCCACATCTTGGTAAGAAAATGACAATCTCCAGCAGGGCTCACACCAATGCATACTCCTCAGAACTGCTACCAACAATGTCTTTGACCCTGCAGTGCACCACTACTTCCCCCTGTCTCAGCAGGTGACCCCCCAATACTATCAGACAGTCTTGTCCAGTCTCTCATGAGGTCACTGCTTTTTACCCTGGGTCTTAGTGAACACAAGACCTGTGGAATTCTTGTGATCAAACCTCACTGGCTTTTAAAGCCAGATTCTCTGAGGGCTCCTCTTCGCATTGCCAGACACCCAGGCTAGTTAGCCTGACATGAGACTTAGAACATCTACTCCTGTGGGAGAACTTCTGGGGTATAATTATTTTCTAGTTTGCACACCCAGCAGGTATAGAATTTTATTTTGTCATGATTGCCCCCTCTACAGTCTCACTGTAGCTTTTTCTTTATCTTTTGATGTAGGTTATCTTTTTGGTAGGTTCCAGAATTTTTTGACAATGGTTATTCAGCAGTTAGTTTTGAGTTTGATGTTTTCATAAGAAGCACTGAACTCACATCCTTCTACCCTCCACTTTTGTCTCCATCTCTATATATTTCTTTAAATAATTCACAGAACATAAATATTGCACTGGAACTAAGAATGGTAAGTTGTTCTATGGGGTGGTTTGTAGCTCATGCTACTCACAGATTGCCAGGAGAAATATCAATAACCTCAGATATGCAGATGACACCACCCTTATGGCAGAAAGTGAAGAAGAACTGAAGAAACTCTTGATGAAAGTGAAAGAAGAGAGTGAAAAGTTTGGCTTAAAACTCAACATTCATAAAACTAAGATCATGGCATCTGGTCCCATCACGTCATGGCAAACAGGTGGGGAAACAGTGGAAACAATGACAGACTTTATTTTGGGGGGTCTCCAAAATCACTGCAGATGGTGACTGCAGCCATGAAATTAAAAGACACTTGCTCCTTGGAAGAAAAGCTATGACAACCATTCAGAGCATATTAAAAAGCAGAGACATCACTTTGCCAACAAAGTTCTGTCTAGTCAAAGATATGATTTTTCCAGTAGTCATGTATGGATATGAGAGTTGGACTATAAAGAAAGCTGAGTGCTGAAGAATTGATGCTTTTGAACTGTGATGTTGGAGAAGACTCTTGGGAGTCCCTTGGACTGCAAGGAGATCCAACCAGTCCATTCTGAAGGAGATCAGCCCTGGGATTTCTTTGGAAGGAATGATGCTAAAGCTGAAACTCTGGTACTTTGGCCACCTCATGTGAAGAGTTGACTCATTGGAAAAGACTCTGATGCTGGGAGGGATTGGGGGCAGGAGGAGAAGGGGACGACAGAGGATGAGATGGCTGGATGGCATCACTGACTCAATGGACGTGAGTCTGGGTGAACTCCAGGAGTTGGTGATGGACAGGGAGGCCTGGCGTGCTGCGATTCATGGGGTCGTAAAGAATCGGACATGATTGAGCGACTGAACTGAACTGAACTGAAAAATGAGTGATGTTGAGCATCTTTTCATGTGTTTGTTAGCCATCTGTATGTCTTCTTTGGAGAAATGTCTGTTTAGGTCTTTTTCTCACTTTTTGATTGGGTTGTTTGTTTTCCTGGTACTGAGTTGTATGAGCTGCTTGTATATTTTGGAAATTAACCCTTTGTCATTTGTTTCATTTGCTATTATTTTCTCCGATTCTGAGTGTTGTCTTTTCACCATGCTTACCGTTTCCTTTGCTGTGCAAAAGCTTTTAAGTTTAATCAGGTCCCACTTGTTTCCTTTTGTTTTTATTTCCATTACTCTAGGAGGTGGGTCATAGAGGATTTCACTTTGATTTATGTCATTGAGTGTTCTTCCTATGTTTTCCTCTAAGAGTTGTATAGTTTCTGGTCTTACATTTAGGTCTTTAATCCATTTTTAGTATATCTTTGTGTATAGTGTTAGGAAATGTTCAAATTTAATTCTTTTACATGTACCTGTCCAGTTTTCCCAGCACCATTTATTGAAGAGGCTGTTTTTGCCCCATTGTATATTCTTGCCTCCTTTGTCAAATATAAGGTGCCCATAGGTGCATGGGTTTCTTTCTGGGCTTTCTATCTTGTTCCATTGATTTATATTTCAGTTTTTGTGCCAGTACCATACTGTCTTGATGACTGTAGCTTTGTAGTATAATCTGAAGTCAGGAAGGTTGATTCTTCCAGCTCCATTCTTCTTTCTCAAGATTGCTTTGGCTTTTCAGGGTCTTTTGTGTTTCCATATAAATTGTTAAATTTTTTGTTCTAGTTCTGTGAAAAATGTCATTGGTAATTTGCTAGGGATTGTATTGAATCTGTAGATTGCATTTGGTAGTATAGTCATTTTCACAATATTGATTCTTCCTACCCAGGAACATGGAATATCTCTCCATCTGTTTATGTTGTCTTTGATTTCTTTCATTAGTGTCTTATAATTTTCTGTGTACAGTTCCTTTGTCTTCTTAGGTAAGTTTATTCCTAGACATTTAATTCTTTTTGTTGCAATGGTGAATAGGATTGATTCCTTAATTTCTCTTTCTGATTTTTCATTGTTAGTATACAGAAATGCAAGTGATTTCTATGAATTGGTTTTGTATCCTGCAACTTTGCTAAATTCACTGATTAGCTCTAGTAATTTTCCAATACTATCTTTAGGGTTTTCTATGTACAGTTTCATGTCATCTGCAAACAGTGAGAACTTTACTTCTTTTCTGATCTGGATTCTTTTTATTTCTTTTTCTTCTCTGATTGCTGAAGCTAGGACTTCCAGAATTATGTTGAATAATAGTGGGGAAAGTGGTCATTCTTGTCTTGTTCCTGATCTTAGGGCAACGCTTTTGGTTTTTCACCATTGAGGTTAATGTTTGCTGTAGGCTTATTATATATGGCCTTTACTATGTTGAGGTAGGTTCCTTCTATGCTCATTTTTTGAAGAGTTTTAATCACAAATGGGTGATGAATTTTGTCAAAGTATTTTTCTGCATCTATTGAGATTATCAGTTCAGTTGCTCAGTCACATCTGACTCTTTGTGACCCCATCGACTGCAGCACACCAGGCTTCCCTGTCCATCACCAACTCCCGAAGCTTACTCAAACTCATGTCCATTAAGTCGGTGATGCCATCCAACCATCTCATCCTCTGTTGTCCCCTTCTCCTCCCACCTTCAATCTTTCCCAGCATCAGGGTCTTTTCAAATGAGTCAGTTCTTCACATCAGGTGGCAAAAGTATTGAGATTATCATTTGGTTTTTATCTTTTAATTTGTTAATATGATGTATCACATTGATTGATTTGGGTATACTGAAGAATCCTTGCATCCCTGGAATAAACCCAACTTGATCAGCTTTTTGATGTGTTGTTGAATTCTGTTTGCTAAAATTTTGTTGAGGATTTTTGCATCTATGTTCATCAGTGATATTGGCCTGTAGTTTTCTTTTTTTGTGTTGTCTTTGTCTGGTTTTGGTATTAGGGTGGTGGTGACCTCATGGAATGAGTTTGGAAGTGTTCCTTCCTCTGCAAATTTTTGAAACAGTTTTAGAAGGACAGGCATTAGCTCTTCTCTAAATGTTTGATAGAAGTGTCCTGTGAAGACATCTGGTCCTGGGCTTTTGTTTTCTGAGAGATTTTTGATCACAGCTTCAATTTCATTACTTGTAATTGGATTGTTCATAATTTCTATTTCTTCCTGGTTCAGTCTTGGAAGATTTAACTTTTCTAAGAATCTGTCTATTTCTTCCAGGTTATCCATTTTATCCATATAGTTGTTCATAATAGTCTCTTATGATCCTTTGTATTTCTGCATTGTCTGTTGTAACCTCTCCTTTTTCATTTCTAATTTTGTTTATTTGATTTTTCTCTCTTTTTTTCTTGATGAGTCTGTCGAAAGTTTTGTCAAATTTGTTTATCTTCTCAAAGAACCAGCTTTTAGTTTTGTTAATCTTTACTATTGTTTCATTCATTTCTTTTTCATTTATTTCTGCTTGGATCTTTATGATTTCTTTCCTTCTATTAATTTTGGGTTTTATTTGTTCCCCTTTTTCCAGTTGTTTTAGGTGTGAAGTTAGGTTCTCTATTTGATGTTTTCCTTGTTTCTCGAGGTAGGATTGTATTACTATAAACTCCCCCCTTAGAACTGATTTTGCTGCATCCCATAGGTTTTTGAGTTGTCGTGTTTTCATTGTTATTTGTTTCTAGAAATTTTTTGAGTTCCCTTTTGATTTCTTCAGTAACCTGTTGGTTATTTAGAAACGTATTGTTTAATCTCCGTGTGTTTGTGTTTCTTACAGTTTTTTCTTGTAATTGATATCTAGTCTCATAACATTGTGGTCAGAGAAGATGCTTGATATGATTTCAACTTTCTTAAATTTACTGAGGTTTGATTTGTGATCCAAGATGGTGTTTATCCTGGAGAATGTTCCATGTGCACTTGAGAAGGTGTATTCTTCTGCAATTGGATGGAATGTCCCGAAGATATCAATGAGATCCATCTCATCTAATGTATCATTTAAGATACATTTTAATGTATTTAATGTGTTTCCTTATTAATGTTCTGGTTTGATGATCTGCCCATTGGTGTGAGTGGGGTTTCAAAGTCTTCTGCTATTATTGTGTTGCTGCCAATTTCTCTTTTTATGTCTGTTAGTGTTTGTCTTATGTATTGAGGTGCTCCTATGTTGGGCGCCTATGCATCCAACAATATTTACAATTGTTATGTCTTCCTCTTGGACTGATCCCTTGAACATTGCATAGTGTCCTTCTTTATCTCTTGTAATATTCTTTATTTTAAGGTTTATTTTGTCTGATATGAGGATTGCTACTCCAGCTTTCTTTTGCTTCCCATTTGCATGGAATATATTTTTCCATCCTCTCACTTTCAGTCTATATGTGCCTTTAGGTCTGAAGTGGGTTTCTTGTAGACAGCATATATATGGGTCTTGTTTTTGTATCCATTCAGCCAGTCTGTGTCTTTTGGTTGGAGCATTTAATCCATTTACATTTAAAGTAATTACTGATATATATGTTCCTATTGCCATTTTCTTAATTGTTTGGGGTTGATTTTGTAGATCTTTTTCCTTCTCTTGTGTTTCTTGACTATATATGTCCATTTAATATTTGCTGTAAAGTTGGTTTGGTGGTGCTGAATTCTCTTAGCTTTTGCTTGTCTTAAAAGTTTTTTATTTCTCCATCAATTTTGAATGAGATCCCTGCCAGGTATAGTAATTTTGGTTGTAGATTTTTTCCTCGCTGTACTTTGAATATATCCTGCCATTCTCTTCTGGCCTGCAGAGTTTCTGCTGAAAGATCAACTGTTAAATGTATAGAGTTTCCCTTGTTTGTTACTTGTTGCTTTTCCCTTGCTGCTTTTAATACTCTTTCTTTGTATTTAGTCTTTGTTAGTTTGATTTGTATGTGTCTTGGCATGTTTCTTGTTGGGTTTATCTTGTATGGGACTCTTTGCACCTCTTGGACTTGATTTAATATTTCCTTTTCCATGTTGGGGGAATTTTCAACTATAATCTGTTTAAAATTTTTCTTTTTTTTAAATTTAATTTTATTTTTAACTTTACAATATTGTATTGGTTTTGCCATATATCAACATGAATCTGCCACAGGTATACACGTCTTCCCCATCCTGAACCCTCCTCCCACCTCTCTCCCTGTACCGTCCCTCTGGGTCATCCCAGTGCACCAGCTCCAAGCATCCAGAATCGTGTATCGAACCCGGACTGGCTACTTGTTTCATATATGATATTATACATGTCTTAATGCCATTCTCCCAAATCATCCCACCCTCTCCCTCTCCCACAGAGTCCAAAAGACTGTTCTGTATATCAGTGTCTCTTTTGCTGTCTCGTATACAGGGTTATTGTTACCATTTTTCTAAATTCCATCTATATGCATTAGTATACTGTATTGGTGTTTTTCTTTCTGGCTTATTTCACTCTGTATAATAGGCTCCAGTTTCATCCACCTCCTTAGAACTGGTTCAAACATATTCTTTTTAATGGCTGAGTAATACTCCATTGTATATGTGTACCACAGCTTTCTTATCCATTCATCTGCTGATGGACATCTAGGTTGCTTCCATGCCCTGGCTATTATAAACAGTGCTGTGATGAACATTGGGGTACACGTGTCTCTTTCAATTCTGGTTTCCTTGGTGTGTATGCCCAGCAGTGGGATTGCTGTGTCATAAGGCAGTTCTATTTCCAGTTTTTTAAGGAATCTCCACACTGTTCTCCATAGTGGCTGTACTAGTTTGCATTCCCACCAACAGTGTAAGAGGGTTCCCTTTTCTCCACACTCCCTCCAGCATTTATAATTTTTCTTATACCCTTTCTTTTTCTCTTCTTCTGGGACCCCTATAATTTGAATGTTGGTGCGTTTGGTATTGTTTCAGAGGTTTTTGAGGCTATTCTCAGTTCTTTTCATTCTTTTTACTTTATTCTGCTCTTCAGAATTTATTTCCACCATTTTATCTTCCAGCTCATTGATTCGTTTTTCTGCTTCAGATATTCTGCTATTGATTCCTTCCAGAAAGTGAAAGTTACTCAGTCGTGTCCGACTCTTTGCAACCCCATGGACTATACAGTCCATGGGATTCTCCAGGCCAGAATACTGGTGTGGGTAGCCTTTCCCTTCTACAGGGGATCTTCCCAACCCAGGGATCAAACCCAGGTCTCCCACATTGCAGGTGGATTCTTTACCAGCTGAGTCACAAGGGAAGCCCAAGAATCCTGGAGTGGGTAGCCTATCCCTTCTCAGAGGATCTTCCTGACCCAGGAATTAAACTGGGGTTTCCTGCATTGCAGGCGGATTCTTTAACAACTGAGCTATGAGGGAAGCCCGATTCCTTCCATAGTATTTTTAATTTCAGTAATTGTGTTGTTCCTATAATTCTTCTAAGCCTTGGTTAATTGATTCTTGCATTTTCTCTATTTTGTTTTCAAGGTTTCTGATCATCTTTACTATCATCATTCTGAATTCTTTTCCAGGTAGTTTGCCTGCTTCCTCTTCACTTATTTGGACTTCTGTGTTTCTAATTTGTTCCTTCATTTGTGTAATATTTCGCTGCCTTTTCATTATTTTTTTAAACTTATTGTGTTTGAGGTCTCCTTTCCAAAGGCTTCAAGGTTGAATTCTTTCTTCCTTTTGGTTTCTGGCCTCCTAAGCTTGGTCCAGTGGTTTGTGTAAACTTTGTATAAGGTGAGATTTGTGCTGAGTGTTTTGTATATTTGTTTTTCCTCTGAAGGGCAAGGCTGAGTGAGGTGGTAATCCTGTCTGCTGGTGACTGGGTTTATATTTTTGTTTTGTTTGTTGTTTAGATGAGGCATCCTGCACAGGGTGCTACTGGTGGTTGGGCGATGCTGGGTCTTGTGTTCAAGTGGTTTCCTTTGTGTGAGTTCTCACTATTTGATACTCCCTAGGGATAGTTTTCTGGTAGTCTAGGGTCTTGGTGTCAGTACTCCCACTCCAAAGGCTCAGGGCGTGATCTCTCTCTCTTTTTTTTTTTTTCCTTTAATGCTTAGTCTGGTTTCACTTGCTCAAGCAGAGGCCTTGCACCCAGCTCTTCAGACCAGAGCTCCTTCTGGAAAATGGCCAAGTGGACACCCCAGCTCATACGTTTACTTTTTTAAAGGAATCTCCATACTATTCTCCACAGTGACTGTATCAATTTACATTCCCACCAACAGCGCAAGAAGCAACGTAGGGACACCAGGCAGATTTACAGTTTCTCAGATCTCATTTTTGCTCCGGGGTACAAAATAGAAATTTGGTAAAGAAAGCAGTCAGCAAACTATTTCCGAGGCTTTGGACCCAGCTGAGTGGAAAGGAGAATGTCCATATTAGCAGCAGAGGGGAGAATAAGCCAGGAACAAGAATTTCGGGACAAAAGGTAGTTGAGCATTTTCTTCTGTTATTGTACAAAAATGGTAGGTTTCCAACATGGAGTTTCCATGTTAAAAAGAGGGAAGTGTCCTGGGGTGCAGTAGGTCCTATAGACTGCAGGCGCTCATGTTTCAGTAAGGAGAGCCTGGTTTGAATGAGCCATGACTTCCTTCCACTCTGGGCAGTCAGGAATTTCTCCTGGGCAGTCTCTCTGTGTCCCTCAAAGATCTCAACAAAGAGGGAACACGGGCTATAAAGACAGAAAAACCAGAAAAATCCAAATTTCAAGCCCTGCCCCATAGCTGATCAGTTGGACCACTTCCTTAACTAATCTGAGCCTCAGCTTCCTCTAAAATACGGTATCAGTCCTTGCTGTGTGTCTGTGAGCATCACATTTGCTATGTTATGACAGATAATAACAAGTGGACAGTGCCTAGAAAAGTGGTCAGCAGTGGATAAAGGGTGATTTTCCTTCCTCTCTGAATGGAGGCTTCCAGATTATGTGGTTTCATTGGCAGCTTGGGCTATTTGCTGCCACACACTGTTACACCATGGCCTGCCTTTTCCACAGAGGAGCATTAATTCAAAGTCATACAGGTAGGAAAGGCTTAGGAGAAAGACTCCCTCATGTTCAGAAGACAGAGAAAAAAATTCAGGAGTCCAGGCAATAGAAATATTTGAATAATGACAGAGCCAGAACATTTGTAGCAGGTCAATAGACTGCTCTTCTCTCTCCAGTAAATTCTCCATCTTGAGTTTCTGTAATATCGGCATCTTTGTTACAAAGCGACTTCTGAGCTATTACTCTTATGAAGGTGTATTGAATGCATTTGAAGGAGAATGCTGCTTTATTACAGACCAAGGGCCTTGTGTTGATGATTTACAGTGTGGAGGTGTACGCCTGCCTGATACCATCCACAGAAGTGACAAATCAGGCAAAGGGAATGAACTTATCTTGATGCCTGGCCTGTGTGTTCAGCCAGGACTCTGTTGACTGCAACTGACAGACACACAACTCAAAATAGTTTAAGGAAAAATGGAATTATAAGGACCTGGAGGGATCTCGTGAAGAACGGATGAATCAAGCCCAGGAAAAGGCAGGAATGCAGGGAGACCTCAGGAACCATAAAACCAAGATTCAGACATACTGAGATTCTTCTTCCATTTCCTATAGCATCTGTCTGCTTGTTTTTTCCTTTTTTCTTTTCTCTCATTGTACATGGTTTGTAGCTACGCAGCAAAAAACACAGCTCCTGCTTTTTGAGGAAAATGCAGGTCACTGCTGCAGCGGAGCCCCAGGCCACCCGCTTCTGTTCCTGACCCACCACTGTTCACTCTCCCCAGGAACAAGTTGGTCAGGAAGCCTCACCTTACCTGTGGCTTTTAAAGATACTGTAAGTTGGTGCAGTGGTAAGGAATCCGCCTGCCAATGAAGGAGACACAGGTTCAATCCTTGGGTTGGGAGGAACCCTGGAGGAGGAATTGGCAAGCCACTCCAGTATTCTTGCCTGGAAAATTCCATGGACAGAGGAGCCTGGCAGGCTACAACCCATGGGGTATAAAGAGTCGGACATGACTGAGCAACTGAACACACACACACACACACACACACTACTCCGTGGAGCCAGTGGTGGTGATTCACCAGATTAGAATCACCCTCAGCCGCAACATGAAGTCTTTGGAGAAGGTTAGTGCTGAGCTGACCAGAGGTGTGAAGGAAAAGAACCTCAAACTGCAAGCATGGGTTCAGATGCCTACTGAGACTCTGAGAACAACTACAAGGATACAAGGAGGACTTGGAAAAGGTTGTTCTAAGACTTGGAATTATTTCCAGGCAAGGATGCGCAAGCAACATTGACTTGCACATTCTGAGATTGTCAAACAGATCACTTCTATCATCACTGAGTCAGGAGTCAAGGTTGAAGTCACCATTGCAGATGCTTAAACCTTTTTAATAAACTGATAAAGTGAAAGTGAGAAGTGAAAGTGTTAGTCGCTCACTTATGTCTGGCTCTTCCTGATGCTGTGCACTGTAGCCTGCCACTCTCGCTCCTCTGTCCATGGAATTCTCCAGGCAGGAATACTGGAATGGGTGGCCATTGCCTTCTCCAAGGATCTTCCCAACCCAGGGATGAAACCCAGGTCTCCCATGTTGCAGGCAGATTCTTTTACCATCTGAGCCACCAGAGAAGCCCCCAATAAATTGATAATCAGTTGTTTAAAAAAATGGCTCCTGCTAACTCCTGATTTTTCTACTTATGATGTCAGTCATTCTAGAGATACTGAACTCATTTCCTCAGTGCTAGTCTAAATGGCCTCATGAATGGACTCACTGGCTTAGCAGGGGTCAGGGACACCTTCTTTGGTCACTCAGTTCTTCCGGTGCAGAGAAGTATGCTCTGATGGGCCCATTCTGGATCAGATGTCTGCTCCTGGACCAGCTACCAGTGACAGGAGATGCAGGGTCATGTGAGAACACGGTCCCTCTAAAGGAAAACAAATGGATGTTGTAGGTGGAGGGACAATTTGGAGAAAAAGAGGCAGGCTGGCCAGACAAAACCAAAGATGGAATTTACCCTTCTCTTCTGGAAGTAAACACAGGAAGAACTCACTTGCTTCAAGTTTTACTCACTTATTTACTTCTCTTCCCTTATGCATTAATTCATTCAAACACTAAACACTTGTTAGAGCACTACCTGTCAGGTCATGAGCATTTTCTTGGTTTAGAATAAAGGAAAGATTCCTGCTCCTACTGTGGCTACATTCCCCTCACACTTTTCTGTCTCTGCTAGAGAAACTCTTACCCCACTTGCCAGTGAACGGCAGCTTCTAGACCATTTCAAGTCCATGACTACCCTTGTCGAGCAGTCTGTTCTCTTTGAAACAGCCAGCAATGGGCAAATATCACAACAGATATTGCCAATGTCTCAATAGTCACATAGACGCACATACATATACACAGACAGACACACACACACACATAAACACACACAGAGGCCAGGATGCAGTACTAGAAACTGAGAAATCACTGTATTTTCCTCTGGTGAATAGAGCATTTTGTCAGCCACATTCAGTTTATTGGATTTATTTGCCTCCTATAGGAGGCCTAAAGGCTTCCCAGGTGGCGCTAGTGGTAAAGAACTCACCTGCCAATGCAGGAGACAAAAGACATGGGTTTGATTCTTGGGTTGGGAAGATCGCCTGGACGAAGGCATGGCAAACCACTCCAATATTCTTGCCTGGAGAATCCCATGGACAGAGGAACTTGGCAGGCTACGGTCCATAGGGTCGCAAAGAGTTGGACATGACTGAAGAGACTTAACCTACACACACACACACACACACACACACACACACACACACGAGACCTATAGCATAAAGAAACTCTGAACTCAGGGACGACTCACTGGGTTTCTTTGAACAAGAGTTACTATCTCTTTGTCCTCAAATTTTCTAGTCTGAAAAGTAAAAAGATTGAATATGAAATAGATCCTTACAGCCAGTTTTGGGAGAGGAAAAACTAGGTCCTAAATTTTCAAAACTCTGAGTCTCACAAAGGAGTCTTTCTGATATTCCAGGTTGTGTTGGGTGGTCAAGTTCTACTCTGGCCTTTCCTTCCTTCCTTCCTTTTCTTCTTTCTATCTTTTTCTTTGCTTATTTATTTCTATCATTCTCTGCCATAGTCATTTTTTCTCTCTGTGTGTATTTTCTGCCACACTGTAACTTCTAGAAGACCAAGACGAACACTTATCCATTGTATCCCAAATGCCCAGGACGTAACTTGGCATATAATAGACACTGAATAAATGTTTATTGGGCTTCCCAGCTGGCACTAGTTTTAAAGAACCCACCTGTCACTGCAGGAGACTTAAGAGATGTGGGTTTGATCCCTGGGTGGGGAAGATCTCCTGGAGGAGGGCATGGCAACACACCCTAGTATTCTTGCCTGGAGAATCCCATGGATGGAGGAGCCAGAAGGCTGTAATGCATGGGTTGCACACAATCGGACACAACTGAAGTGACTTAGTATGCATGCAAATGTTTATTTAAAAAAAGGATGGGGAGATATGAGACATACTCTGCTGGTCAGCCTCACTTGTCCACAAAAGTATCTTATCCTGCTGTGAGCAAGATGTGTGATTACACTGACTATTGTGAGTGTGCAGATTAGGAAATTTAGGCTGTCGGGTCACACAAAAGCCACCAGAATTCACATCTCCTTAGATGTTCTCCTAACCTGGATCCACAGACAATCCTGGTCTAGCGGGTATAGCAGAGACCCATGAGCACACATTCAATCCACTATTAATGAGAAGGGTCCAGGCTGCTCAGATACTTTTTAAAAAGAAATCTTAATAACAGTTACTGAGCCCTGCTATGAGTCTGGCACCATCTAAGAGCCTTGACATTATCAAACCAGTGGGTCTTATTCAGAGTGACTTTGCTTCCAGGCACGATGGGCAAGGTCTGGACACAATTTTGATTGTCACTCTGGAGGGGTTTAATGCTTGTATGTAGTGGGAGAGGCCAGGGATCCTGCTAAACATCCCGTAATATGCCAGACAAACCCCCGCAACAATGAGTCCATCCCCAAGTCAATAGTGCCAAGGGTGAGAAATTCTGATCTAAATGAATCCCATCGACAGCATTATTATTATTATTTTCCTGATTAGACTAAAGAGAAATCTGATAAATATGTTATTTGCCCAAGTACCACTGAAGTTTTGGGTTGAAACCCTCTGCTCTTACTACTGAGCCTATAACTCTTGGCAGGTCTTACCTACAAGGAAGAACTAAACAGGGAACTTGACAGTGACAATCCCGAACCTACTTAGCATGCTGGGCCTTGAAGATCGCCCGCTGCTCCAACAGCAGATTTTTTACCTAGTTTCGTGTAAGGAACTGAAGATGTTACAGTGGCCAGACCTGGGAGTATCTTTAAATTGAATCCAGTTCCTCCTATTGAAACATAATAACTTTCAAACTAATCTAGTCTCTTCATTACCAGTGCTATAGCCAGTTGTCGAAATCTCTTTTGAGTTAGTAGTTAAAAGGCCCAGCCACACATCCGTAACGTTATTGTTGCTGGCTAAAATCCTTTGCAACAACACAAACATCACTCAGAATCAAATTATCAGATGTGCCGACAAGATGCTCCTCGATTTAATAGTGTGGTAAATGATGGCTGGGAGATGTTCTTTGAAGCTGTGGAGGCAAATGTGAAAGCTAATTCAATTCTCAAATGAATAAAAGTGAGAAACTGTTCTTATAAACCTGATATTACCAGAGATAGGGC
Source organism: Bos grunniens (assembly GCF_055505025.1). NCBI lineage: Eukaryota > Metazoa > Chordata > Mammalia > Artiodactyla > Bovidae > Bos > Bos grunniens. The sequence goes on from NC_141189.1 coordinate 27,452,438, forward strand.
CAGAGCCTGCTGCTGCCTTGCATGGGGGAGGAGAGAAGTGTAGAATTTACTTTATTTCTGATAATAAAGAGTTGGGATCTGCGACCACATAGATTTGACCTTGGTCCCCGGCAGAGGACTTGAGCAGGAGTGAGGGCTCATTTCCAACTCAGTTGAGAGGCGGGCATCGTCTGTCATCAGTTCCCCTGGGGGCCTCTTAAGAGAGGAAGGGGTCCCCTGAAGCGGCATCCAAGGCCTCGGGGAAATCACATTCCTGCTTATTAGACTTGGAGAGTATATAATAGGATTTCCTGAGAGCAAAGGGGATCTCAGATTACCTAGGCCACTGACTCTCCAATTACTCACCAGGACCCCAGGTTTTCACATAGGCATCTCAGGAATAAGGAGCAGGAAGCTTTGGAAGACACTTGGGGCCTGGAATTTGCTTTAATTTATTATACATACAGCTGACCCTTGAGCAACATAGGCTTAAGGCACGCAGGTGCACTTAAATGTGGGTTTTTTTTCCTGCAGGAAATAAATTCTAAAACAGTATGTGATCTGTGTTCGGTTGAATCGGTGGACATGGAACCATGGGTGTATGTGGACTAGAAAGCTGTATGTGGATTTTTGACTGTGTGGGGGTCAGCACCTCTATGGCCTGCTTTGTTTGAGGATTGGGTGTATACATATTGGGCTTTGTTTCTAAGTCACTCAGTCGTGTCCAACTCCTTATGACCCCACAGACTGTAGCATGTCAGGCTTCTCTATCCTCTGTCATCTCCTGGAGTTTGGGCAAACTCATGTCCATTGAGTCGGTGATGCCATCTAACTATCTTATCCTCTGTCGTCCCCTTCTCCTCCTGCCTTCAATCTTTCCCAGCATCAGGGTCTTTCCCAATGAGTCAGCTCTTCACATCAGGTGGCCAAAGTACTGGAGTTTCAGCTTCAGCACCAGTCCTTCTAATGAATATTCAGGACTGATTTCCTTTACGATGGACTGCTTTGATCTCTTTGCTGTACAAGGAACTCTCAAGAGCCTTCTCCAACACCACAGTTCAAAAGCATCAACTCTTTGGCACTCAGCCTACTTTATGGTTCAACTCTCACATCCATACATGACTATTGGAAAAACCATAGTTTTAACTATATGGACCTTTGTTGACAAATAATGTCACTGCTTTTTAATACACTGTCTAGGTTTGTCATAGCTTTCCCTCCAAGAGCAACTGTCTTTTAATTACATGGCAGCAATCACCGTCCGCAGTGATATTGGAGCCCAAGAAAACAAAATCTGTCACTGTTTCCATTGTTTCCCCATCTATTTGCCATGAAGTGATGGGACCAGATGTCATGATCTTTGCTTTTTGAATGTTGAGTTTTAAGCCAGCTTTTTCACTCATCTCTTTAACCTTCAACAAGAGGCCCTTAAGTTCCTGTTCCCTTTTTGCCATAAGGGTGGTGTCATCTGCATATCTGAAGTTATTGATATTTCTCCCTTGCAATCTCGATTCCAGCTTATGCTTCATCTGAATTAGATCTGATAGAGTGTCTGAAGAACTATGGACAGAGGTTCATGACACTGTAGAGGAGGCAGTGATGAAGACCATCTCCAAGAAAAACAAATGCAAAAAGGCAAAATGGTTGTCTGAGGAAGCCTTACAGACAGCTGAGAAAATAAGAGAAGCTAAAGGCAAAGGACAAAAGGAAAGAAATACCCATTTGAATGCAGAGTTCCAAAGAAGAGCAAGGAGAGATAAGAAAGCCTTCCTCAGTGATCAATGCAAAGAAACAGAGGAAAACAATACAGTGGGAAAGACTGGAGATCTTGTCAAGAAAATCAGAAATACCAAGGGAACATTCCATGCAACAATGGGCACAATAAAGGATAGAAATGGTATGGACCTAAAAAGGCGGAAGATATTAAGAAAAGGTTGCAAGAATACATGGAAGAACTATACAAAAAAGATCTTAATAACCCAGATAACCACAATGGTGTGATCATTCACCTAAAGCCAGACATTCTGGAGTCCAAAGTTAAGTGCGCATTAGGAAACATCACTACAAACAAAGCTAGTGGAGGTGATGGCATTCCTGCTGAGCCATTTCAAATCCTAAAAGATGATGCTATGAAAGTGCTGCACTCAATATGCCAGCAAATTTGGAAAACTCAGCAGTAGCCACAGGACTGGAAAAGGTCAGTTTTCATTCCAATCCCAAAGAAAGGCAATGCCAAAGAATGTTCAAACTACTGCACAATTGCACTCATCTCACACACTAGCAAAGTAATGCTCAAAATTCTTCAAGCCAGGCTTCAACAGTATGTGAATCGTGAACTTCCAGATGTTTAAGCTGGATTTAGAAAAGGCAGAGGAACCAGAGATCAAATCGCCAATATCTGTTGGATCATATAAAAAGCAAGAGAGTTCCAGAAAAAACATCTGCTTTATAGACTATGCCAAAGCCTTTGACTATGTGGATCACAACAAACTGTGGAAAAATCTGAAAGAGATGGGAATACCAGACCACCTTAGCCCCCTCCTGAGAAATCTGTATGCAGGTCAAGAAGCAACACTTAGAACCAGATATGGAACAATGGACTGGTTCCAAATTGGGAAAGGAGTACGTCAATGCTGTATATTGTCACCCTGCTTCTTTAACTTATATGCAGAGTACATCATGTGAAATGCCAGACTGGATGAAGCACAAGCTGGAATCAAGATTGCCAGGAGAAATATCAATAACCTCAGATATGCAGATAACACCACCCTTATGGCAGAAACTGAACAGGAACTGAGGAACCTCTTTATGAAAGTGAAAAAGTTGGCTTAAAACTCAATATTCAAAAAACAAAGATAATGGCATCTGGTCCCATCACTTCATGGCAAATAGATGGGGAAACAGTGACAGACTTTATTTTATTGGGCTCCAAAATCACTGTAAATGGTGACTGCAGCCATGAAATTAAAAGATGTTTGTTTCTTGGAAGAAAAGCTATGACCAACATAGACAGCATATTAGAAAGCAGAGACATTACTTTGCTGACAAAGGTCCATCTAGTCAAAGCTATGGTTTTCTCAGTAGTCATGTATGGATGTGAGAGTTGGACCATAAAGCAGGCTGAGCACTGACGAATTGATGCTTTTGAACTGTGGTGTTGGAGAAGACTCTTGAGAGTCCCTTGGACAACAAGGAAATCAAAGCAGTCAATCATAAAGGAAATCAGTCCTGAATATTCATTGGAAGGGCTGATGCAGTATTTGAAGGTCCTATACTTTGGCCACCTGATGTGAAGAACTGACTCACTGGAAAAGACTCTGATGCTGGGAAAGGTTGAAGGCAGAAAGAGAAGGGGACAACAGAGGATGAGATGGCTGGATGGCATCACCAACTCAGTGGACATAAATTTGAGCAGGCTCCTGTAGTTGGTGATGGATAGGGAAGCCTGGTGTGTGGCAGTCCATGGGGTTGCAAAGAGTCGGACACAATTGACTGACTTAACTGAACTGAAACGGGGTGACAATATCCAGTCTTTACATACTCCTTTTCCAGTTTTGAACCACTCCATTGTTCTATGCCTAGTTCTAACTGTTGCTTCTTGACCTGCATACAAATCTCTCAAGAGGCAGGTAAGGTAGTCTGGTATTCCCATCTCTTTAAGAATTTTCCACAGTTTGTCATGATCCACATAGTCAAAGGCTTTAGTTTAGTCAATGAAGCAGAAGTAGACATTCTTCTGGAATTCTCTTGGTTTTTCTATGATCCAATGGATGTTAGCAATTTGATCTCTGGTTCCTCTGCTTTTTCTAAATCTAGCTTATACATTTGGAATTTCTCCATTCATGTACCATTGAAGCCTAGCTTGAAGGATTTTGAGCATTACCTTGCTAGCATGTGGGCTTCAGGATAAGATATTATCTAGAGAAAAAGACATTTTGCTGCTCAAAGTCATAAACTCCACTAATCTCTTCACTTAGATGAGGAAAACTAGGCCCAAGGCCACCCAACCAGTCAAGGGCTACACTCCAACACCAATTCTCTGACAGCAACTGGGTACCCAATGATTCAGCTCAAGTCTGATACTAACTGCTTGGAATTTGCTCAAACTGCTGATGCCGGCCACAAGTCCCAAGAGCCACCCACATGTCTCCCTGACCAACGTGGCTATAAATTTGGTGGTCCCTATGATCCCCTGTGAAGGGCAGGGAAGCCTGTGTGCTACAGTCCACGAAGTCACAAAGAGTTGGGCACGACTTAGCAATGGAACAGCAACAATAATGATCCCCCTTCAGGTGTGATGATTACCTATTAATAGAAGGACTCAAAGAACTCAGGGAGTACACATTTGTGATTATTATTTTAATATAAAGGATAAAAATGTATGGCCAGATGAAGAGATTCATAAGATAACAAAGTTTGGGAAGACCCCAAGAACAGCAGGTTCTGAATCTGTGAAGTCTGGGGATGTACCATCCTACCTGTGCAGCCACAGGTCACCAACCAGGGAACCTCTGTCTTCTTGGTCAGAGTTTTTGTCCAGTTTTATTAGTTAGGTGCAATTGATTAAGTCATTGACCATGTGACTGAACTCAACCTTCAGCAGATCTCCCCTCCCAAGGAGGTCTGAGCAGAATGGGCTGAAATTCTTGAGCACACATTTGGAGAAAACTCTAATTTGAAAAAATAAATGCGCTCCAATGTTCATAACAGATTTATTCATAATAACCAAGACATGAAGATAACCTCAATATCCATTGGCAGATGAATGAATATAGAAGATGTGGGGTGTGTGTGTGTGTGTGTGTGTATAAATGGGTGCTCAGTCACTCAGTCGTGTCTGACTCTGTGTGACCCCATGGACTGTAGCCTGCCAGGCTCCTCTGTCCATGGAATTTTTCTGGCAAGAGTACTATAGTGGATTGTCATTTCCTACTCCAGGGGATCTTCCTGATCTAGGGATCCAACCAATGTCTCTTAGGTCTCCTTCATTGGCAAGCAGATTGTTTACCAGCTGGGAAGCCTATACACACACACACACACAATGCAATATTATCCAGCCACAAAAAAGAATGAAAAAAAATTCCATTTGCAGCAACATGGATAGACCTGGAGATTATCATCCCAGGTGAATTAAGTCAAATAGATAAAGACAAATATCATTTAATATCACTTATGGGCATGCATGCTAAGTCACTTCAGTCATGTCCAACTCTTTGTGACCCCGTGGACTATAGCCCACCAGGTTCCTCTGTCCATGGGACTCTCCAGGCAAGAATACTGAAGTGGGTTGCCATGCCTTCCTTCAGGGGATCTTCCCAACCCAGAGACTGAACCCGCGTCTCTTATGTCTTCAATGTTGGCATGAGGGTTCTTTACCACTAGTGCTACCTGGGAAACCCGATATCACTTATATGTGGAGTCTTAAAAAAATGATACAAACTAACTTATTTACAAAACAGAAATAGACTTACAGATCTAGAAAGCAAATTTATGGTTACGAAAGGCAAGTGGTGGGGGAAGAGATGAATTGCGAATTTGGGATTAACAGATGCAAACTACTATACTAAAATAGTAAACAAGAAAACAAACAAGGGCCTCCGATGAAGTACAGAGAACTCTGCTCAATGTCTTATAATAACCTATAATGGAAAAGAATCTGGTAACGAATACACACACATACACATATAACTGAATCTCTTTGCTGTACACTTGAAACTAACCCAGCATTTTAAATTAAATTCAGTTCAGTTCAGTCGCTCAGTCGTGTCCAACTCTTTGCAACCCCGTGAATCGCAGCACGCCAGGCCTCCCTGTCGTAACCAACTCCCAGAGTTCACCCAAACTCATATGCATTGAGTCGGTGATGCCATGCAGCCATCTCATCCTCTGTTGTCCCCTTCTCCTCCTGCCCTCAATCCCTCCCAGCATCAGGGTCTTTTCCAATGAGTCAACTCTTCACATGAGGTGGCCAAAGTATTGGAGTTTTAAGGCAATGGCACCCCACTCCGGTACTCTTGCCTGGAAAATCCCGTGGATGGAGGAGCCTGGTGGGCTGCAGTCCATGGGGTCGCTGGGAGTCAGACACGGCTGAGCGACTTCCCTTTCACTCTTCACTTTCATGCATTGGAGAAGGAAATGGCAACCCACTCCAATGTTTTTGCCTGGAGAATCCACGGGGCAGGGGAGCCTGGTGGGCTGCAATCTATGGGGTCGCACAGAGTCGGACACGACTGCAGCATCCTTTACGTTTTATGTTATAACTAAACTTTAATAAAAGAAAAATAACAGAGTAGGGCTAGAAGATCCAATCCTCTAATCTCACACACAGTGTTTCTTGTGTGGCCAGATCCTCCCTTTTCAAGGGTAACTAACTATCCTCCAGGAATCACCTCTTTACATAAACTCAGGTGCACTCAAAAGGGGCTCCTTAGGAATAACAAGGTTCTCCTACCACTTAGGAAATTCCAAAGGTATTTGAAGCTTTGTGCCAGGAATCAGAGACAAAGACCAGATTTTTGTTCTTTATAATCATACCCCCAGGGCAGAGTTTGACACCATCACTCTTCCTTTCTCTCACCCCAGATTTCCCCCGGAGAACTGGCTGAATGTTTTCAGAGTGTAGTGATTGTTGTTTTACAGAGGAGTAAAAGAGACTGAGAGACGCTGAGACCTCCGTGGCTAAGCTGCTGTGAAACTTTGGTCTCTAAATCTGAATTCCCTGAGATTGTCTGGAGGGTTCCATGTTTGTGTCCTATGGTTACTCTATGGTTATCACAAACTTACTGACTTTAAAACACATTTATTAGCTTACAGATCTGAAGGCTGGAAGTCTGAAATGAGTCCTCAGGGCTATGTTCCTTCTGGAGGCTCCGTGAGAACCTGTTTCCTCGACCTTTTTGTCTTCCAAGGCTCTTTTGCATCTTTTTATTCATGATCTTCTTCTTCTGTTTTCAAGCCTGCAGTGTAGCATCTTCAAATCCTTTCTTTCTCTCTCCGTCTGTTACCATCATGACATGATTTTCTGACTAACTCTTCTGTACCTCTCTTTTAAAGACCCTATAATTGTATCAGGCTCACCAGAGCTTCCCTGGTGGCTCAGATGGTAAAGAAAATGCCTGCAGTGCAGGAGACCTGGGTTCAACCCTGGGATGGGAAGATCCCCTGGAGAACGGAATGGCAACCCACTCCAGTATTCTTGCCTGGAGAATCCCATGGACAGAGGAGCCTGGTGGGCTACAGTCCATGGGGTCTCAAAAGAGTCAGATGCGATTTTCTAACACTTTCACTTTTCACTTTCACCAGGATGATCTTCCATCTCAAGATCCTTTACTTGATCCCATTTGTCTTATAAGGTAAGATGCAGTTTCTGGGCAAGAGGACATAAATAACTTTAGGAGGACCCTGTTCAGTGGACCATGGTTCTATGGTTCTACCATCATGGGCTTGGATTTTTTTTGGCCTTAGCCCATTTTTTTTTGCATCACAGATGAATGGCAACCACTGTTGCAGAGGAGGAGACCTTGTCTCCTTTCTCCAAGTTTGTTTCTCTGGTTGGCCCATTCCAAGTTTTGCTAAGGGGTGAGGATCTCTCACTTGAAAGGAGAGAACTTCTTTCAAAGCTAATGTGCTCTTCCTTTAACTCCCCCAGACTCTGTGTTGCTGGTCTGGGTTGCATTCTTGGATATCCCACATTGTAGCTGGGATAGGATGCTAAGAAATATTGTCCAGTCATCCTGAATCTGCTAGCTCAGCCCTCACTGGAGAGTCCTGCAAAACAGTTTTGGTATTTTTCTGACTAAATCAATTGGTGATTTATTTCCTACTTGGACAAAGTCTGGCCCAAATGGTTAACTGCCCAAGCAGCATTTACAAACCCATTTTTTCCCTCTCTTGTCATCCATTGATTTGCTGTGTGAACTTCAGGAATTTGCTTCCTTCTCCCATTTTTCTAGGAGAAAGCTGTAGTGAGAGCTCATGAGAAATGCTTTTACTCCCACGGTTCTGCAGAGGTCAGTGGTTTTCGACCCCCAGGGGGTTTTGCACGCCCTCCCTGCCCAGGGGATATTCAGCATTGTTTGGACGCATTTTGGTTGTGATGACATAGGGCGGGGGTACTCTTGGCATCTTGTGGGTAGAGGCCAATCTGACAGTGGCAGAACAGACCCCACAACAAAAGAATTATCTGGTCCAAAATGCCAGCAATGCTGCAGGAGGAAAAAGACATATCCTGATAATTTCAGTTTCTTTGTGTGGATTTACTTGTCCTCTCCATGGGAGGGAGGGAGTAACCCTGTTTGTCAGATTATGGGACAATTATTGAGGCACATTAATAAGCAGGCAGGATCTTTGGGCTCCAGAAGCTTCAAAACCAAGAGCCAGGGTGTCTACTTCCTCTGGTCTCATCTGCCCCCAGACGCAGTAAGTCTTCTTTCTCCAGTCCCGTTGCTGACCCCTGCAGTGAAAACAAGAAGCAGGGCATTGCTGCAGAAGACGGCGGATGAGGGAGGAGCCTGCCTTTCACTGGTGTCTGTGAGTGTGGACTCCAAGTCTGTTCGGTAAGTTTTGCTTCCATACACAGAAGTCACGTCCCTTTCAGCGTTTACATTTGGGGAGGGGGGGTCCATGAGCCCCTGTCTAAGCCACTTTTTATAATACAGTTTTATCGAATGATGAGGATTGGGTGATGATGGGAGTGGGAGAGTGCAAACCATCAATAAAGCTCATGGAAACTATACTGTGTATAAAGCTCATGGTCCCAACTCTTCATGTCAGTTTTCATTAACCTGGAGCAGAGGGAGGAAGGCATTTGAATCCCTTGCATTTGGATGTCTTGGTGACTTTGAGGTGAGGCATAAAGAAGGATAAGTACTTGGGGTTATTTATTTGTTTTTATTCCCCAGGCCCCGGGGAAGGCAAGGCTTTGAGCAGAGCCAGTTAAAGCTCTCCTCCAAACAAGGTTTTTCTCAGGCAAGGCTGTAATCCTCATAGGCTAGGGGAAACCAGCAGATTCCAGCCAGGCAGACTTCCTTGGTCTTGTCTCGACTTGAACTGTGACTGCTATCCAGGGAAGTCAAGTCCTTCCTCAGCTAGCAGGAAAATAAATGGTCAAGAGGAATTTTTACATTAGATTGGAGCAGAAAATCCTTCCTTCTACTGATGACAGAAAGACAAAAAAGGGAGGAAAAAAAGACGGGCCACTGCTATTTAGGAGATAAGTTATGTTGTCATATAAGCTATATAGTTATAGAGGATTCTAATTCTTCCTTTAAATGCAAAGGAAAACAATAATTTTGAAATGGCTTCATTGATCAGAAAATAACTACCGGCTGCAAACATTTATTCCCACTACAAAAGGCACAAGCCTCCTTTATCTTAACAAGAATATTATCTTGTTACAGTTAATAGTTATTGAACTGCCGGCTATGTCCCAGGCACTGTTTGAGGGTGCTGGGAAAATAATATCTAGTTGAATTTTCACTCTAATCCTTAGCCATAGGTGCTCTTATTACCTTGATTTTATAGATAAGGGAACTGAGGATCAGAGAGGTGAAGCAACTTATCCAGGGTCACATAGATGGATAAGTGTCAGAGAAGGACTTTTGAACTTAGACTGGGCTGGCAGATGATCCCTCTTAATCATTGTCTTATAGAATTTTTATCCAGATTGCTGTTGTTTTTCAGTCACTAAGTCATATGTGACTCTATGGCCCCACTGACTATAGCATGCCAGGCTCCCCTGTCCCTTATCATCTCCCAGAGTTGGCCCAAGTTCATGTCCACGTCGGTGATGCCATTCAACCATCTCAGCCTCTGTGATCCCCCTTCTCCTCCTACCTTCTATCTTTCCTAGCATCACGGTCTTTTCCAGTGAGTCAGCTCTTCATATCAGGTGGCCAAAATACTGGAGCTTCAGCTTCAGCATCAGTCCTTCCAATGAGTATTCAGGGTTGATTTACTTTAAGATTGACTGGTTTGATCTCCTTGCTGTCCAAGGGACTCTTACAGGTCTTCTTCAACACCACAGTTCAAAAGCGTCAATTCTTGGGTGTTCTGCCTACTTTTACGGTCCAGCTCTCACATCTGTACATGACTACTGGAAAGATCATATACAGACCTTTGTTGGCAAAGTGATTGATGTCTTTGCTTTTTAATGCACTGTCTAGGTTTGTCATAGCCTTCCTGCCAAGAAGCAATCGTTTTCTAATTTCACGGCTACAGTCACCAGTTATCCAGGTTGGTCTTCCATATTTTCACATTCAGACTGTCTTGAGAGTGACTAGAACCTCACTCTGTGATTTTGTTTTCTTGTAATGTCTTTGATAAAGTTTTGGTGTCAGGGTAATATTGGACTCATACAATGAATTAAGAAGTGTTCTTAAACTTTTCAGAAGACTTTGTGTAGAATAGATATTGCTGCTGCTGCTGCTAAGTCGCTTCAGTCGTGTCCGACTCTGTGCGACCCCATAGACGGCAGCCCACCAGGCTCCCCCCGTCCCTGGGATTCTCCAACAAGAACACTGGAGTGGGTTGCCATTACCTTCTCCAATGCATGAAAGTGAAAAGTGAAAGCGAAGTCGCTCAGTCCTGTCTGACCCTTAGCGATGCCATGGACTGCAACCTACCAGGCTCCTCCATCCATGGGATTCTCCAGGCAAGAGTACTGGAGTGGGGTGCCATTGCCTTCTCCAGACTTGATATTATTACCTTCTAAAATGTGTAGGAGAGTTCACCAGTGAGGACATCTGAGTCTAGAGTTTTCTTTGTGGAAAATTTTTTAATTAATTAATTAGTTTTATTTTTGGTTGTGCCAGGTCTTTGTTGCTGCGCATGGGATTTCTCTAGTTGTGGGGAGCGGGCTTCCCGTCGTGGCGGCTTCTCTTGCTGTGAAGCACAGGTTCTAGGGAGCTGGGGCTTCAGTCGCAGCATGAGGGCTCCAGAGAGTGGGCTCAGTGGTTGTGGCCCACAGCTGGCTTAGTTGCTCCCCAGCAAGTGGAATCTTCCTGGGCCAGGGATCAAACTCATGCCCCCCGCCTTGGCAGGCAGACTCCTATCTACTGTACAACCAGGGAAGTCCTGTGAAAAAGTTTTAAGCTATGATTTCATTTCAATAGATATCACTATTTACGTTATCAACGTCATCTTGAATGAGCTTTTCTAGTCTGCGTCCTTCAGGAAATTTGTCCGTTTCAACCAACTTGTTGACCGTATGGACATAAGACCGTTCATAATATTCACCTTCTTATAGAATCTGTAACAAGATCACTTTTCTCATTCCTGATAGTGGTATTTGTGTCTTGTTTCTTTTTCTTGATCAATCTGGCTAGATGTTTATCAAATATTTGATGGCCTCAAAGAATCAGGTTTTGTTGTATTAGTCTTCTCCCTTTTTTTTTTCTGTTTTCTATTTAATTTGTCTCTGCTCTTGTATTATTATATCCTTTATTCTGCTTACTTTGTGTCTAACTTGCTCTTCATTTTTATTTTAAGGTGGAAAATGAGTTCATTGATTAAGACTGTCATAGCTTGCTAATGAAGGCATTTAAATACTTCAAATTTCTCCCTAACTACTGCCTTAACAATATTCAATATCTTACCATATGTTGTTTTCACTTTCATTCAGTTCCAATACTTTCTAATTCCTTGTTTTCATTTCTTCTTTGACCCATGGGTTATTTAGATGTATGCTACCAAATTTCCAAGTGCTTGCAGTTTTCCAGAGATCTTTCTGTTATTCTGTTAATATCTAATTTAATTCCAAGAGAGTCAGAAAACATATTTTGAATAACTTGAATCCTTTTAACCATATTGGGACTTGTGTTTTGGTTCAGGGTATAGTCTATATTGCTAAAGGTTCTGTGTGGACATTGAAAACAATGAAAAGAACATGAGCTCTGCTACTATTGAATGTTCTGGAAATGTTAATTCAGTAATGCTAGTTCTGTGCTGTTCAAATCTTCTATTTCCTTGCTGATTTTCCCTTTACTTGCTCTATCAATTATTGAGAGAGAGTTTTATTTTTTGAGCTGTAATTGTGGAATACTTTGTTTCTCTTTGCATTTTCCTATTTTTGCTTTGAGTCTTTTCAAGGTCTGTTTATTGGATGCATAAACACATATGTCCTCTGAAGTAATCGACCCCCTTGTTACTACAAAGTAAACTTCTGTATTCTTTGCTCTATTTTTATCTGATAATAATATTGCTCTGGCTTTTTATAAAGATAGGGTTAACATGTTATATCTTTTTCTATATTTTTACTTTTAACCTATTTATGTATCTACATTTAAAGAACATTTCTTGTATTTGCAGCATATAATTAGGTCTTTTTAAAAAAAAATCCAAACTGATCTTCTTGCCTTTTAATAAGGATTCTTAAGCCACTTAAATTTAATATAATTATTAATATAGTTAAGTTCATGTCTAGCGTCTTGCCATTTTTTATTAGATCCATTTGTATCTATTTCCTTTCTGCTTCTTCCCTTTGTTGGGTTAATTGAGTGTTCTTTATGATTTCATTTTTTAAATCACAGCTTTATTGAGATGTAATTCACATATCATAAAACTCAGTCTTTTAAAGTGTGCAACTCAGTAGGTCTTAGTAAATTTAGAATTGTTCAACCATCATGACTGTCTAATTCCAGAACATTGTCATCATCCCCAAAAGAAAGCCAAAACCCATGATGTAGTCACTCCAATCCCCAGCCTGAGGCAACCCCTACTCTACTTTCTGTCTCTATGGATTTGTTTGTTCTGAACATTTCACATAAATGAAATCACAAAATACGCATTCTTTGGTGATGGGTTCTTTCACTTTGCATAATGTTTTCAAGGTTCACTCATGGGATAGGATATGTCTATACTTCAGTCCTTTCTATAACAGAATAATATTACACTGTATAGATATGCCACATTTTACTTCTGCTTTCATAAATTAATAGATACTCTGATTATTTCAATTTTTTGGCTAATGTGAATAGTGCTGCTATCATTGTTTATATTATATATATTATATACATATTTTCACATGACTGTATGCTTTCAAATCTCTTGGAGATATACCTAAGAGTGGAAGTGCTATCATATAGTAAATATGTTTAACATTTTGTGAAATTACCAAACTGTCTTCTAAAGTGGCTGGATCATTCTACACTCTCACCAACAATATGTTAAGGTCCATTACTCCAGATCCTCACCTACTCATTATTGTCTGTCTCTTTGATTATAACCATTGATGTAGGTATGAAGAGGTATCTCATTATGGTTTTGATTTGCATTCCCTAATGATTAATGCCATTTAGCATCTACCCATCCATGTACCTAGTGGCCATTTGCTTATCTTTGCTGGAGAAGTGTCTGTTGAAATCCTTTCCTCATTTTTAATTTTTTGTTGTTGTTGTTGTTGAGTTGTAAGACTTCTTTATGTATTTTGGACACAAGGTCCCTATGTGACATAAGATTTGCAAATATTTCTTAATCCGAGTACTGCCTTTTAACCTTTTTTCATGCTGTCTTACAAAGCATAAAGTTTTTTTATTTCAATGAAGTTTGATTTCTCTAATTATTTTTTGGTCTCTTTTGTTTAATGTCATATCTAAAAGGCTTTGCCAACGTAAGATTACAAAGATATACCCCTATTTTTTCTAGTGGTTTTATACTTACAACTCTTACATGTAATTTGAAATGTTGTGAGTTAATTTTTGGTGTGAGGTAGGGACAGAGCTTCATTCTCTTACTTGTGAATATCCAGGTATTCAGTATCATCTGATGAAAAGACTGTTCTTTCCCACATTGAATTGTCTTGGTACCTTTGTCAAAAATCAATGGACCACAAATGTGAGGGCTTATTTTTGGACTCTCAATTCTATTTTCTTGATCTATATGTCTAACCTTATGTAATACCACACTGCCTTGATTCTGTAGCTTTGAAGTATGTTTTGAAATCAAGAACAGTAAATCCAACTTAGTTCTTCTTTTCAAAATTGTTTTGGCTATTCTAGGATACACAGATTTTCATATTAGCTTGAAAGTTCCTGAAAAAAGTCCAGCTTTGATAGTGATAAGTAATGAATTAACACTGTAGATCATTTTAGAGAGTGTGGTAGGTATAATAATGACCCTCCAAGAAGTCAGCCATGTTCTAATCTTAACCTGTGAATATGTTACCTCACACAGCAAAAGGGACATTGTAGATGTGATTAAGTTAAGGATCTTAAGATAAGTAATATTGGATTATCCTGGTGGGTCCAATGTCCTTAGGGAGGAAGGAGGGTCAGAGTCAGACAAGATGTATTGTTGGAGCAATGGAGTCACAAGCCAAAGTCTGTGGGAAACCACCAGAAGTTGCCTAAAAAGTCTTAAATTGGGCTGGAAATGGAGGATATGGAGGTGAGCAAAAATAAACAAACAACAAAACAATCTGCACTCTAGTGGAGCTTAATCAAATAAACTTATCTATTTACAAAGTGCTTGCAGGGGGAGATAAGAGTTTATAACAACTGTCTTGGATTTAATATGTTGGGAGAAGGCGGTTGGCATCAGAATTAGTTGCCCAGAGGAAATATGAAAGAAAGAGGAGGGGCTAACTGATGAAGCAGGTGAGGGGAGTACTCCAGGCAGAAGAAACTAAACATGCAAAGAGGCCAGGAAGCAAAAAGCAGACTTCAGCTCTGCCTCCAGGCTTTCATCTCAGAGCGTGTTGTAGCAAGAGCTACTCCTTGGCTTCATTTTGCCTCATCACCTTGGAGGCCCCAGCAATGCTGGAATGAGCTAGGGGCTGGCTTGCTTGCTTTTGGAAGACAAATGTCTCTTTCCCTACTCTCTTGTGACACCCCCTACCCTAAATCACTTTCTGCTGCTCACAGGGTCCCACAAGCACCTGGCTTCCAACACGCCGTGTGAACTGACAGAGGGTCCTGCATGCTATTTCTTCTCTAATTAGCTAGTGCACCTGTGCTCCCGGAGACTTCTCCTGAGCCCATAAGGCCACCAGAGGTCGCATTAACAAGCTCGCTATAATAAGTCTTTGTGATGAAAGCTCAGGGTAATTAATTCTAACACTGGGAAGGGTTCACGACTAATTCCACTAAACTGTATTGTGAAATTAGGGCACACACACTCACACACAAATCATACTGTCACTTAGCAACTTCTTCTGATGCTTTTCGTTACATGGCTTCCTTTTCTTCCCATAATCAGCCCATCCATTAGGTACAATGGTATTCATGGCTCTTCTTGCTTTACAGACTCTAAGAAACTAAGGCCCAGAGAGGTCTCTAAAGTCACACAGCTTCAGTGCTGGAGTTGGGATTTCATCTCAGTGCTAAGTTATTACCAAACTCATGTTCTTTCTAATATCCTCCATGAGCTATGGTTTTGGTACTTTGAACTATGTTTTACATTCAGAACTTAACTAACCCTTCCTATTACCAGAGAATTGATGCAGCAGGCTCTTGCAGTTGTGGGTATTTATATATATATATATATATATTTAATTGGATGATCTCTGTTTAAATAAAACGTTTTGGCCTGGCGCATGTCCTGGCATTGCTGAATGTCTGATCCAGGGACAGACGCTTAAAGTCTCTGTCCAAAGCCTTCTGCCTCTCAGAAGACCTAACTAGGAAAAAAGGGTAACAGAAAGTAACTTGCTGATCCTAATTGCTTTGCCCACTCTACATGTCTCAGATCAAATACCATTTTGTCCTCTTTTTCCCCTTTAGGGGGGAATTAATTAAGCTCTAATTACACCGACAGAAAAAAATAGAAGCTACAATAAAATTATTATTTTTTTTTTAAAAAAGCTATTAACAAGGTCTGTGCACAGAGCTTGTTATAACCCAGGGAATGAACCTCATTTGAATTTTATGGCCTTTCCATTTACATTTTTTTATTAAACCTTTTCTTACAATCCTTAATATGTCTTCCATGGTATAATCATCCTTGGGAATTTTCAGGTGTTAAATTAGATACTCGGGGGCTCCCTGACTCCTCCTGCTTTTGGTCAGAGCGTGCTGTATTCCATGAGGCAGATTAATAATAATTTTTAAAAAACTGATTTAAGAGTTCACACCAATTTTTTGTTTTCCATCTGGAAGGAAGTCTGACTTACAGAGCCCCTCTGGTCCAGGCAAATTAAATGGGAGTGAACGTTTTCCTTGTCAGAGAGAAGTGGATTGCAATCAGGACATGCCACTTTAAGGGAGAAACACAATCCTTTCTCCCAAAGGGAAGCCAGCCATACAGACAGGCCTGGGCTGCTGTGAAGGTGGGAAGGACCTTCCCACCAGCAGGGATGGGAGAGGACCCCTTGCCCTGCCATGCTTCACAGCACTTTCTTGAATGTCAGAGCTTCAGACATAAACCATTCCAGAAGGAGATGTGACCCACCAACTGACCCTACGAAGGGTAGGACTGTGACTCAACCCTAGACCTGGACCTGTCCTGTGGTTTCACTGTCACATGTGGCTGGGTCACTGGGATAAGGTCTTTAGAATTCAGACTGTCAATCCCAAGTCTCCGTCTGCTGAATTAGAGCATCTAGGAATGGGGTCTTGGAATCAGTATTTTTTCAAATGCCTCCAGGCAGATTCTGATACTAGTCAGACATGGGAGTCATCTGATTAAAATGTCAAGTGTTAATCACTCAGTTGTGTACAACTGTTTGTGACCCCATGGACTGTAGCCCACCAAGGTCCTCTGTCCATGAAATTCTCCAAGCAAGAATACTGGAGTGGGTAGCCATTTCCTTCTCCAGGGGGTCTTCCGGACCCAGGGACTGAACTCAGGTCTCCCACATTGCATGCAGATTCTATACTGTCTGAGCCACCAGGGAAGCCCTCTAAAATGCCAAGAGTAGATGAAAAACACAAGCTTTCAGGGAAGAGAAACATATTATATGTCTCAAATAGCAGAGAAGAATGAAACATACTCCCAAGAGGTTGGAACTTTGAGCCTAGACATTCCCACAGGGGAATTTCTTTGAAACTTTCTCGTTTATCCTAAAAATGATATAATTTTGGATTCTACTTTAATAATAAGAATTATATACATATATGCATATATTCATATCCCAGATATTAGCTGGCTCCAAAATATGCTACCTTTCCTAGAATAGCCCATGCTCTAGCCAATGCACATACACAGACTTTTCTCAGATTTCTAAAAATCCCTGGTGGGATAAGGGTGGGTGCTTACAGCCTCAGGTTCATCTCCAGGCTCTAAATTCCTTCTTCCACTAAATTCACTTCTGGACCCTCTCACCATTCCGTTGTCACCATCTCTACTTTTTGATGCATGGAAAGTGATCCATATTTGATTTCCACTAAAATTAATTCTCAGAAGATACTGGTATGTACAGTACATTCTAATAATGATTATTTAGGAAAGAACAGGGGCAAAATAGAAGGGAGGAGGAATACTGATGTGCAGGAGTAGGCTCATATAGGCTCACAAGAGCCAGCTATTAAATTTTCAGGATTTTTGCAATCTGGTTGGTAAACATAGTTATTATTAAAAATTAAATTCTCCCAAATCATCCCCCGCTCCCTCTCCCACAGAGTCCTAAAGACTGTTCTATACATCTGTGTCTCTTTTGCTGTCTCGCATGCAGGGTTGTTGTTACCATCTTTCTAAATTCCATATATATGCATTAGTATACTGTATTGGTGTTTTTCTTTCTGGCTTACTTCACTCTGTATAATAAGCTCCAGTTTCATCCACCTCATTGGAGAATGGCATTAAAACGAATCACCAGTCCAGGTTCGATGCAGGATACAGGAAGCTTGGGGCTGGTGCACTGGGATGATCCAGAGGGATGGTATGGAGAGGGATATGGGAGAAGGGTTCAGGATGGGGAACACATGTACACCCGTGGTGGATGCATGTTGATGTATGGTAAAACCAATACAATATTGTAAAGTAAAAAAAAAAATTAAATTATATAAACTTATAATTAAATAGAAGAATTGATGCTTTTGAACTGTGGTGTTGGAGAAGACTCTTGAGAGTCCCTTGGACTGCAAAGAGATCCAACCAGTCCATTCTGAAGGAGATCAGCCCTGGGGTTTCTTTGGAAGGAATGATGCTAAAGCTGAAACTCCAGTACTTTGGCCACCTCATGCGAAGAGTTGGCTCATTGGAAAAGATTCTGATGCTGGGAAGGATTGGGGGCAGGAGGAGAAGGGGACGACAGAGGATGAGATGCTGGATGGCATCACTGACTCGATGGACGTGAGTCTGAGTGAACTCCAGGAGATGGTGATGGACAGGGGGGCCTGGTGTGCTTCATGTGGTCACAAAGAGTCGGACACGACTGAGCGACTGAACTGAACTGATAATTAAATAAACTATCCCAACCACATTACTTATCATTCATTTCACTACATCTCATTATTATCTATACCACTGAAGTTGTCTACTACACTTGGGTGGCAGAAATATTATAAAATGAGCTGCTATCACATCTCTTCCCAATTCTATGTTTGGTGGTTACATTGGTAGAAAGAAATCAGCCATGGTAGAGTCTTAATATCACATAAATTGATAAATTCAATAA
Organism: Bos grunniens; assembly: GCF_055505025.1. NCBI lineage: Eukaryota > Metazoa > Chordata > Mammalia > Artiodactyla > Bovidae > Bos > Bos grunniens. The sequence continues at coordinate 27,470,967 of NC_141189.1, forward strand.
ATCAAATCTTGTTCTTTATCTAGACTTAAAAATTAATGAAGATGATATTAATAAGGTCAATTAAACTTAAAATGTGTTGTATGTGTGACTCACATAAAAGGCTGAAGAAATTTTTGTCAATATTTGAAAACTATTACCTGTGTCAACGAAGTAGTCACTCATGTCATTGACAAATGAATGAAGTTCCGACAGGGCTGTTACCCTTGTTTCACTTCCATCTTATTCATCAACATAAATGAAAATATCAACCAACATTCATGTCAGAACTACACTTGTAATCAAGTATTTATTTTTAGCCTCATTTTGTCAAATCGTGGTTGAATTGCAACCATTGATCAGATAGAGATACAAGAATTCTACAAAATCCGTGAATGCATTTTGTGAGAATCAAGTGGTTAGATGGGAAAGAATAGCCTATATTTTGTTCTCATTTGTAAATTGTGCGCTACACATCCTTCATATCAGTAAAGATATGAATAAGCTTACGTGTTTCTCCAGAGAGCTAGTTGTTAAACATTTAGCAGTCCACCATAATAATATAAACACATTGAATAGTGAGTTTGTGTGTGTGTGTGTGTATATATATATATATATATATATATATATATATATGTATACTCTCTCACCTCAAAAATAGTTAATTTTTCTTCTCCCTCCCTCTCTATCCGGTGCAAAAACTAATTGCTTTCTTTATCTTCTGCAGAGCTATTTAATCATATCTTTTATTGGGGTTTCCAGATGGCTCAGATGGTAAAGATGGTATTTCCTGCTTGCAATGCAGGAAATGTGGATTTAATCCCTGGGTTGTGAAGACCCCCTGGAGAATGGAATGGCAACGCACTCCAGTATTCTTGCCTGGAGAATCCCATGGACAGAGGAGCCTGGCGGACTACAATCCATGGGGTCGCAGAGAGTCCCACACGACTGAGCAACTAATACTTTACTTTATTAGATATTCGGTGTTTGTGGGTTATCACCCAAACATGCATGTCCCTTTCCCCATCAACAGACTATTACATTTTCAATGTAGAATGCACCCCTCCTCCAGTCTCAGTTTTATGTGAGCAGAATCCCTTCCCCAGCTACAGGGATTAGCTCTGAGAGACTTAGCCAATCAGCATGTCCCAGCTTCCTGGCTACAGTGATTGGTTCAGAGTTGAACATGACCCAGTGCAGGCGAATGACAGAGAAGGAAAGCCAGGTCTTAAGGAGGTGATATTAGAAGAGATAAATTCCTTTTCTCTGGACAATGTATTTTGAGATAGGAACTACTTCAGCCTCTTTATTATCCCAAGGAGAGAACTCAGAACTGGGGTATGGGAAACTACCAGAACTTGAGGATGAAGCCAGACACCATGGAAAGTAAAGTGCGTGTGTGTGTGTGTGTGTGTGTGTGCAATGCACGCGAATGCAAACTCAGTCCCTCAGTCATGTCAGACTTTGTGCAACCCTATGGGCTGTAGCGGCTCATCTATCCATGGAACTTTCCATGCAAGAATACTGGAGTGGGTTGCCATTTCCTCCTCCAGGGGAATCTTCCCAATCCAGGGATGGAACCTGAGCCTCTTGTGTCTCTTGCATTGACAGGCAGATTCTTCACCACTGTGCCACCTGGGAAGCCCCCACACTACACTTGATCTTAGCCAAAAGGCAAGAAAGCAAAGAAGATACACAAAATCTGGGTGCTTGGTAAAATTATTTGAAGATAAAGCCTTATCCAAAACCAAATTTTCCTAACTGTTAGGTATAAGAACTAATAAATTCCCTCTGTTTTTAATGCCAATTTGAGTTCATTTTTCTGTCACTTGAAACCAAAAATATCCTTCATTTTTACATTTGTTTTGACTCTTTACGTCAGGGTCCTCACTTTCTACCCCAGGAATTTCTTCTCTAAGAGAAATTCTATTCAAGCTAATAAGATTTAAAAAAATAACTTCAGTACATAAAAGTCGTGTTTCTAATAACATTGTCAAGCAAAATTCACATTTGAGAAAGTTGCACCATATTTATTCCATGGCTTCTGAGTGCTTGTTAGCAGAATTGTATACTAAGGGACATGCGCACTTTAATTTGAGAAGCCTGGTGCTAAAGCATTAAGACACCACTTACATCTCAGAGAGTCAACTCTTGGTTGACTGTTTATGTGTATCATGTCAGTCACAGAGTAGGATGTTGAGAGTTGGATGTAAAATGCAGTAATTTGAGGAAGATGAAGGGTAATGATTATGACAATAAGAGCAAAAGATATGATAATAAGATCTTGGGATAATAAGAGCACATAGCTCTTCCTTTGTGCCAGGTTCTGAGTTAAGTTCTTTCCAGGAATGAATCCTCACTGCCATCCTAGGAGGCAGGCATTTCCCTCCTCAGTTTGTAGGTAAAGACATAAAAATGGTCGCCCAAGTTCACACGCTTTGGCTCCTGGGCCTGTACTCTAACCATTAGCTTACACTGTTTCTCCACTGCGCACTTGGAAGAAAATGAAAACGTGTGTAGACCCAACTCACAAGAATAGGTGAGCCCAGTAGGGATCTGCCTTTGAGGCTCTGAGTGTCGTTGTGAAGTCCCACACTCACAAATGATGCATAACCAAAGCCAACACTGAGACCTATGTAATTCCTGCCAGAAGGGAGTGGAAGGCAAATCAGAGAGGCAGCCAAGAGCACAATTTCCGTGGAGCAGATAAGGCCATCAACAGTCAAGGAACAAAGGTGGGGAAGATGAAGAACATGTCAGCAAGGAGAGCAAGCAGGTTGAAGACACTATTTCAGAATGGAGACCATAAACAATGAAATGGCAGCAAAGGATGATTTTTCTGTATCAAAGCAGAAAGTGAAGAGGCAGTAAGGAGCCTCTTAATGAGGGTGAAAGAAAAGAGTGAAAGAGCTGGCTTGAAACTCAACAATTCCAAAAGCTAAGATCATGGCATCTGGTTCCATTACCTCATGGCAAACAGAAGGGGGAAAAAGTGGAAGCAGTGACAAGTTTTATTTTCTTGGGCTCCAAAATCACTGTGGATGGTGACCACAGCCATGAGATTAAAAGACACTTGCTCCTTGGAAGAAAAGCTATGACAAACCTAGACAATGTATTAAAAGCAGAGACTTCACTTTGCTGACAAAGGTTCTTATAGTCAAAGCTATAGATTCCCTGATAGCTCAGATGGTAAAGAATCGGCCTGCAATGCAAGAGACCCGGGTTTGATCCCTGGAGAGGGGAATGACAATCCACTTTAGTATTCTCACCTGGAGAATTCCTTGGACAGGCCATGGGGTCGCAAAATGTCAGACACAGCTGAGTGACTTTCACACATGGTTTTTCCAATAGTCATGTACAGTTGTGACAGGTGGACCATAAAGAAGGTTGAGTGCTTAAGAATGAGAATTAGAATTGTGGTGCTGGAAAAGACTCTTGAGAGTCCCTTGGACTGCAAGGAGATCCAGCCAGTCAATCCAAAAGGAAATCAACCCTGAATATTCACTGGAAGGACTGATGCTGAAGCTGAAGCTCCAATACTTTGGCCACCTGATGTGAAGAGCTGGCTCACTGGAAAAGACCCTGATGCTGGGAAAGACTGAAGGCATGAGGAGAAGGAGGCAGCAGAGGACCAGATGGTTGAATAACATCACCAACTCAGTGGACATGAATTTGAGCAAACTCTGGGAGGTAGCAGAGGATACGGGAACCTGGTATGCTGCAGTCCATGGGGTTGCAAAGATTCAGACACGACTCAGAAACTGGACAACAATGGAAAAGGTCCAAAGTTGAAGGCCATGCACTTAAAATATAGTTAATGTTAAAATAACAATGCGTCCCAAGCAATGCTAAAACTCAGTTGCATGCAGTAACAAGTATTTATTTCTGATGCAGAGGTTTGTGGGCCAGCTAGCTATACCCGTTACAAAGTAGTAAAGGTGTAATGTTAGTGGTGAGTGATAGGTGAACTAGGCCAGGGGTCCCCAACCTCTGGGATCCAATTCCTGATGATCTGAGGAGCTGATATAATAGTAATAGAAATAAAGTGCTCAATTAAACATAATGTGCTTGAATCATCCTGAAACCCCTTTCTGAATCATCTCCCCACTCCTTTCTGTGGAAAAACTGTCTTCCACAAAACCAGTCCCTGATGCATAAAAGGCTGGGGACCACTGCTCTAGGTTACACTCCGCTCCGAGCTGGAAGCTGGGTTCAGGTCAGTTCCACACAGCTCTCATTCTCTTTGGACCAGCAGATGAGCCAGGGCAGGTGTATGTCATGACAATGACAAACGCACAAGACAGCAAGTGTAATCAATCACAAAAGCACATTTCAAGTCTCTGCTGGCACTTTTTATCACCCCACTGGCCAAGGCAAGTCACACGACCAAGCCTGAAGACAGATGGTAGGGCAACACTGTCCACCAGGAAATCGTGGCAAGGAGGTGGGTGTCTAAATACTGTTCCAAAGGAGCACATAATTAAGACCAATAATTAAATCTACTATAAGCCCCAAAGATAAAACTTGCCTTATAGTGATGTAAGGATCTGCCCCCCATGAGAGAAACAAGTTGTGATACAATGTCCTTGTCACTGGATAAGAACAATGGGGACGGCCCCATAGAGTGGCCATGTGTATGAGAGACTAGAGGAGGGGCTGGGGGGCAGAGGTTGCTTTTCTCAGACCCTGATGAACATAGGCAGATGAGCCATGGCTAGTTGGAAGGTTTCCCAGTGTAAAGACCCACTCCTTATCGATCAAAACTGTGCTCAGGACACTTAAAAAATTAATAGTTTAAGGTGTAATGTTAGTGGTGATTGATAGATGGTTTTTGTTTCTGAGGATTCGCCAGTCACCTTACTATGGACCAAGCACAGCCAGCACAACAGATGGTTAAGTCTGTGCTCAGAGGGTTTCTCTCTGTCACGCTGGCTGCATTAGGTCTGTTTCTTAGAGGAAGCATGCAGTGATACAGAGTGGTTGCATTTCCTTGCCAGTTTCACCTCTTCCTTGTTGAATAAGTCTCTTTCAGTCTTTTCATCCCACCAGAGAATGCAGCTATGGCCAATGGCAGGTTCCCCATTAGAAACCTTCTCCCAGTGAATCTGCATTTGTTAAATGAGCTTTATGATGATTTTATTTTGTCTCTTTGAATCTGAGACCACATCCAGTATCCCTTGGGGATCAGGACACCTTAGCTAGCTTTTCCTGGAACTCAGAGTCAAAAAGGGTAAGGTGTCTACATTTACATAAACATCAATCTCTGATGTTTATTTTGCACTGGCAGCCACAAAAAGCCCCAAAGGAAACAATTTTAGAGCAGTGGTACCAAATCTGAAGTTCATGTTAAAGTCTCTGTGGGAGCCGTGAAGCCCATAGATGTCTAGGCTTCCCTAGTGGCTCAGATGATAAAGAATCTGCCTGTAATGGCTTTGATCCCTGGGTCGGGAAGATCCTCTGGAGAAGGAAATGGCAACCCATTCCAGTATTCTTGTCTAGAGAATTCCATGGACAGAGGAGCCTGGTGGGTTTGGTGGCCTACAGTCCATGGGATCACAAAGAGTCAGACACAACTGAGCAACTAACACTTCCACTTTCACACTTCCCAGACCACATAAGTCACCATCTCAGGGTTGGGAGAGTGCCTGGACATTGTGTGTGTGGGGGTAGTTATTCATTTTTAAGCTCTCCAGATGTTTCTAATGTGTAGCCAGGTGTGAAAGATCACTCTTTTAAAGTTTCCAGTTTAATCAGCATAGTGTTGTGTTGGTCTGATAATTCCTGTTATAAAATTCACTGTGAAAATATGTTCGTATTCATTCTGTGTTCAGTCTTGGGAAAAAAGCTAACTTTTTCTGAAGAAGGTCATTTTCTTTGTTCTGAAATTTCTGCTCCAGTCTTCAGCCAAAAGCAAGGTGGAGGAATGTCTTTTTAACCATAATGTTAATAATCAGGAATCACGGTGTTCGCAAGTGGGTTTTATAAAGTGTTGGGGTGTTTTGGCCAACCATGTTCAGACAGAATGTTGTTTTTCTTTCTCCTTAGAAATTTATGTTCACCTGTTGATTTACATGGGCTTCCCAGGTGGCACTAGTGGTAAAGAACCCGCCTACCAATGTAGGAGATGCAAGAGATGTGGGTTAGATCCCTGGGTTGGGAAGATCTCCTGGAGGGGGACACAGTAACCTACTCTAGTATTCTTACCTGGAGAATCCCATGGACAGAGGAGCCTGGCAGGCTACAGCCCATAGGGTTGCAAAGAGTTGAACAAGACTGAAGTGACTTAGCACACACGCACGCATTGATATACATGGAGGCTTTTGTTTTATAATCAGGGAAGAACTGGGGGCCAGTATTTTGTTCCATCAAAGGGAGAAAGGGAACAACCATGGAAGGGCCTGCGTGGTATCTCCCTTTCCCTGGCTCTGGGACTGCTCTTCTATGAGCTCAAAGTTTACAAACTGCCTTATCTTTAGACTTTGTGGGTTCTGAGTTCTTTGGGAGCAGATGACAAAGTATAAAGTAAAGCTGGAGGAGGGCCATCTTCCCTTCCTCTGAACTGAGCTCTCTAGAGCATCCTCAGTCAGCAATGATCATTCCCATTTTACAGTTGAGACTGTGGAGGCACAGAAAAAAGTAAGAAATTTGCTCAGCTTCATTCAAGAGAGAGGAGCTGAGATCTGAACTCAGATGTTCCAAACTCCAAACTCTTTGCTGATTCTAAGATAGAAAACTGTAGTACTTGAGGGACAGAAAAAAGAAATATATATATGATGTTTTTCAGTCACCCAGTTGGGTCTGACTCATTGCGACCCCATGAACTGTAACACACCAGGCTTCCCTGTCCCTCACCATCTCCTGGAATTTTCTCAAGTTCATGTCCATTGCATCGGTGATGCCATCAGCCATCTCATCCTCTGACACCTTCTTCTCCTTCTTCCCTCAATTTTTCCCAGCATCAGGGATTTTTCCAATGAGTCTGCTGTTGGCATCAGGTGATGAAAATACTGGAGCTTCATCTTCAGCATCAGTCCTTCCAATGAGTATTCAGGGTTGATTTCCCTTAAGATTGACTGGCTTGATCTCCTTGCTGTCCAAGGGACTCTCAAGAGTCTTTTCTAACAGTTTGAAACCATCAATTCTCTGGTGCTCAGCCTTCTTTATGCTCCAGCTCTCAAAACCATACATGACCACTGGGAAGACCATAGCCTTGACTATACAGACCTTTGTTGACAGGGTAATGTCTCTGCTTTTCAACACACTGTCTAGATTTGTCATAGTTTTCCTGCCAAGAAGCAATTGTCTTCTGATTTCATGACTTCAGTCACTGTCCACAATGAATTTAGAGCCCAGGAAGAGGAAATCTGTCACTGCTTCCGACTTTTCCCCTTCTATTTGCCATGAAGTAATAGGGCTGGATGCTGTGATCTAGTTTTTTTAATATTTAGTTTTAAGCTGGCTTTTTCACTCTCTTTCACCCTCATCAAGAGGTTCTTTAGTTCCTCTTCACTTTATGCCATTAGAGTGGTATCATTCGCATATCTAAGGTTTTTGATGTTTCTCCCGCCCATCTTGATTCCAGCTTGTAACTCATCCACCCTGGCATTTCTCATGACGTGCTCAGCCTATAGGTTAAATAAACAGGTGACAATAGACAGCCCTGTCATAGTCCTTTCTCAATCCTGAACCAGTCCTTTGTTCCATACAGTGTTCTAACTGTGGCTTCTTGATCTACACACAGGTTTCTCAGGAGACAGTTAAGATGGTCTGGAATTCCCATTTCTTTAAGAGCTTTCCACAGTTTGTTATGATCCACAAAGCCAAAGTCTTTGTCAGTGAAACAGAGGTAGATGTTTTTCTGGAATTCCCTTGCTTTCTCTATGATCCAACAAATGTTGACAATTTGATATCTGGTTCTTCTGCCTTTTCTAAACCCAGTTTGGACATCTGGAAGTTTTTGGTTCGAATAATGCTGAATGCCAGATTTTAAGCATGACCTTGCTAGCATGGGAGATAAGTGCAATTGTCCGATGGTTTGAACATTCTTTAGTACTGCCCTTCTTGGGGATTGGGATGAGTATTGACCTATGCCAGTCCTGTGGCCACTGTTGGGTCTTCCAGATCTGTTGACATACTGAGTGCAACACTTTTATAGCATCATCTTTTAGACTTTTGAACAGCTCTACTGGAATTCCATCACATCCACTAGCTTTATTGACAGCAGTACTTCCTAAAGCCCACTTGACTTCAAACTCCAGAATGTGTAGCTCTGGGTGACTGACCACACCTTAGTAATTATCCAGTTCATTAAGATGTTTTTTTGTACAGTTCTTTTGTGTATTCTTTCCCTCTGTTCTTGATCTCTTTGGCATGTATAAATATATGTATGCTTCTACATATATATGTATTTATTTATATATAAATGCTGTGCTATGCTCAGTCTGGTGGCTCAGATGGTAAAGCGTCTGCCTACAATGTGGGAGACCCAAGTTCGATCCCTGGGTGGGGATGATCCTCTGGAGAAAGAAATGGCAACCCACTCCAGTACTCTTGCCTGGAAAATCCCATGGGAGGACCCTGGTAAGCTTCAGTCCATGGGGTCACAAAGAGTCAGACACAACTGAGCAACTTAACTTCACTTCATGCTCAGTCATGTCTGGCTCTTTTTGACCCCATAGATTGTAGCCCACCAGGCGCCTCAGTCCATAGAATTCTTTAGGTAACAATACTGGAGGCATGCCATTTTCTCCTCCAGGGCATCTTTCAGACCCAGGGATCAAACTCATGTCTAATAAATATATAATATATTTTATCTTTAATTAATAGCTCCCTGACATCAGTTACTCTGGACACTTATGGTGACTTCTTGTTGAGAAATCCCTTTGAGTGATTTCTAAAACATCAGCAAATCTATGACTTCATTTTCTACCAAAAACTCACTGCTGTGGAAAGAATGAAAATATTGGGTTCACTATTGTGTGAAAATATTGGGTTCACAAGGAATGGAAAGGCTTCCTTACTGTAAAATATTTTTGTCTTTTAGTTTTCTCCACTAGGAAGTGAAAGCAGAAACACAGGAAGCAGAGACCTAGGGCATCAATGACTTTTCTCTACCAAGACTGCTGTTCCTTAGGGTCTAGAGGCTGCCTTGGGGGCCACCTCCACAATAAAGATGTCTACAGTGTACGAGGGCTTCCTGGGTAGCTGAAATGGTAAAGAATCTGCCTGCAATGTAGGAGACCTGGGTTTGATCCCTGGGTTGGGATGATCCCCTGGAGAAGGGCATGGCAACCCACTCCAGTATTCATACTTGGAGAATCCCATGGACAGAAGAGCTCGGTGAGTTAGCGTCATGGGGTCGAAAAGAGTCAGACTGAACCGATAGACTAACACTTTCACTTTCACTGTTTTTCCCCTACAACAAAGAATAGCCATCGTATCCATTTTCCAACCAGGAGGCTCCTGGATGGTTTGAAATTTGCCCTGAATAGCCAAGTCGAAGAAATTATTTTCAAAGCTGACCTCAACTTGGAAATCTTGCAGCCGAGATTCTGGGAATAGTCTGGTTGCTTGCATCTGCATTCTTCGCTGATCTCTCTCTCTCATGCTCTGAGCTGGCTTGGTTACAGTTTGACTTTTTATTTTTCCTCTACATCTCCCAAATGAAGCCTTGGCACACTCTCCTCTAATAAAAACCCCATTTTGCCATAATCAGGGGTCAATTAGTTAGACAGTCTTAGATTGTGCTGCAACACCCCGGTCAATGGACTTGACCGGGTGCCAAGGAAGCTAGTGGGTGTGCCAGTGGTACAGAAATGCAGCTCTCTGCTACAAACACATTTAGTGTATTACCCTGGGTTTCTTATTGCTTTCCTGAAGCACGAGAGCAGCATGGGAGATGATACAGACATTCCAGAAAGGAAAGGTGGGGGTGGGGGGAGAGCCAGCCTTCCCGTGATGAAGCAAATTGTTCCACCTTGCTGATTTACCCGAGAGATTATTCTGCATTATCTATTATTGGAATGGAGTGTCAAAAATATTTCTTTTCCTCAAACATGTTAGAGGTTTCAAAACTCATTTCCATTGAAAATACCCAGCCATGATTTCTCAACTAAGGAAATAACCCATCTCTAAAGTTATCTGTGGAAGTCAGGGAGCCAATAATGTTTGGCTACTGTGACGTTTATTTCGCTTAATGGGTTCCTTCCTGAGAATTTAATGTCTTTTCCACATGTGGCGGCTACAATGGAATTGAAACTGACATACTTCTACCCGCGGGTCCTTTCTTCTCCTTAGATTATGTGAAAAATGAGCCCAATTGCAATTCTCTCATTATGTTCACTCACCTAACATTGAACAAATGTCTCTTAGAGGACCCAGTCTGCTGAGCACCCCGTTTTCTCTTTCTGCAATGGCACTGATTTCTTGTCTTCCTGAGTCCCTGGAAGTTGGTCCCAGGCTTCCCAAAGTCCACCCTGCTGCACCACCTCCAGGAATTGGTTCTGGGTCATATCTGCTCTGTCTCCTGTCTGTGCAGCTCCTTCTTCCAACACATATGAGAATAAAACTCATACAGTTGGGATTAAAAAAAAAATCAATTCAATGAATATTTGACTATGCGTAGGGTCCCGTTTAGAATGGAAAGACGTGTCAGTCATCTTTGCTGACTTCCAGGGTAGGTGATCTCAAGAGGGAGATGTACTCATGTACATGGTGATATTCAAAATCCTTGATAACAGATATGTTCGATCAACCACAAATTAGGACATGCAATGGCTTCAGCATTGGAGCAGACCCTTGAAGACCCTGAGTGAGCTGGGAACAGCCCTCTACTAGCTGGAGTTCTTGTTGAGTGGCTGGAATGGTGCAGGAGGAGGCTGGGGCACCAGAGATTGGGGTGAGCACATTTCTACCAATCAGGATGGAGAGGTGCTGATGTTTCACCGACTTAGGTAAGTGTGCCAGGGTACACCAGCAGCCCTGCATGGACAGAAATAGAGGGTGTAAGCCTGTCTGCACATCACACACCTCCTGGAACACTTATTAAAAATTCAGAATCTGGGCCCTTAATTCGGATTCTGATTCAGTGATTCTAGGGTGAACCTGGGAATATGTATTTTAACAAAAATCTTAGTGACCATGATGGGACCAGCTGGTAGACCTGGATCTGGAAATGGTTGCTAGTATGCTGGACAAGAGGGAGGGTGCTGGGGGCTGATTTTTTGTTGCGTTTGTCTGCCTCTTTGTGACCCCCTGCACTGCAGCATACCAGGCTTCCCTGTCCTTCACTATCTCCTGGAGCTTGCTCAAACTCATGTCCATTGAGTTGGTGATGCCATCCAACCATCTCATCCTTTGTCACCCCATTCTTCGCCTGCCCTCAGTCTTTCCCAGCATCAGGGCCTTTTCCAGTGAGTCAGCTCAGGGGGCCAAAGTATTGGGGACTGATAAGTCTGGGTTAAACTCTCTGAGTCTCAGCTTACTCATTTGTAAAATGGTGCTAAAGACGGTGGTTATGAGGATGAAATGAGAACGTGTTTTTGAAATGCTTAGTCCAGACCTGGCCCAGAGAAAGTGTCCTGTGGCCATACCCACTTCCCACCCAAAGCAAAGTGGAAGGAATGCTCTCAGCTGCACCTTCTAAAATATATCTTGGGGATGAAGGATCCTGGAATTGCTCTTGCTGGTATAAAGTAATATTTCTTAGTAGGAGAATCTACACTTTTAACAAGTACCCCCACATAATTCTCATGCTCAGTAAATTAAAAACAAATGTTGTTCTAGTTGGAAAAAGGATAAACAGTAGTTTCAGATCACAGAAGTGGCTTGTACCTGCTCTGCCTGTATATGAGGGGCATCTGAACAAGGTCAACATGAATGATTTAGGCCCTAGAGGATTGGGGCTCCAGCATCCTGGCTGGCTGTCACTACATTCTCTGCATCCACTTCCCTCTGGGATGTTTAATCTCACTCCAATATGGATATAAGCTCCCCCTCCCATACAGTGTGAAAACAAGATGAACTAATGAGGATGCAGTATCTGTGCTGAAGAAAGCATTTTAATTAATGACACAAATCCATAGTCCCTTTGGTTGAGTGGGAAGCATCAATGTATCTTCTCCTTTAAATTTAACTAGCACTTGCTTTTATTTACCACTCTTTGTCCAATTATAAAAAAACAAAAACAAACAAACAAACAAACAAAACTAGAACAACTGTGGGAAACTGGAAAATAGAGAAAAGCATAGAGTGGTTAAAAAACTTATTTATTGGGGCACAGTGACTACATCACCAAAAAGCCTTACCTGCTAAATCAAAGAAGATGGGCGTGTCCCTCTACAGAGCCTTGAGCAGAATGGAATGGGATGACGGGAACAGTCTGGCAGAGGGTCATGGGAACAAGCTGTGGTGTGAGGTTCAATGCTGGAGGTGTGCCTTTGGCCAACTTGTTTAATTTCTCCTTGCCTTGGTTTCCTCATCTGTAATGTGGGGATAATGCTATTCCCTGCTACATAGGTTTATCACAAGTATTAAATAAAATGAAATGTGTAACACTTTTAGCCTACTCAAAAATTGCTGAGCTATTATTTGAATTATACATTTTGATCAAGTGGGAAAAATCAGGTCAAATAATGACAAAATCTGATTTTCCGATCAGTTCAGTTCAGTCACTCAGTCGTGTCCAACTCTTTGCGACCCCATGGACTGCAGCATGCCAGGGCTCCCAGTCCATTACCAACTCCTGGAGCTTACTCAAACTTATATCCATCGAGTCGGTGATGCCATCCAACCATTTCATCCTCTGTCATCCCCTTTTCCTCCTGCCTTCAATCTTTCTCAGCATCAGGGTCTTTCCCAAAGAGTCAGTTCTTCACATCAGGTGAACAAAGTATTGGAGTTTCAGCTGTAGCATCAGTCCTTCCAGTGAATATCCAGGACTGATTTCCTTCAGAATGGACTGGTTGGATCTCCTTGCAGTCCAAGGAACTCTCAAGAGTCTTCTCCAACACCACAGTTCAAAAGCACGAATTCTTTGATACTCAGCTTTCTTTATAGTCCAACTCTCACATCCATACATGACTACTGGAAAGACCATAGCTTTGACTAGATGGACCTTTGTCAGCAAAGTAATGTCTCTGCTTTTTAATATGCTGTCTAGGTTGGTCATAGCTTTTCTTCCAAGGAGCAAGCAAACACTTCGTGGCTACAGTCACCATCTGCAGTGATTTTGAAGCCCCCCCAAAATAAAGTGTGTCACTGTTTCCATTGTTTCCCCATCTATTTGCCATGAAGTGGTGGGACAGATGCCATGATCTTAGTTTTCTGAATGTTGAGTTTTAAGCCAACTTTTTCACTCTCCTCTTTGACTTTCATCAAGAGGCCCTTTAGTTCTTCTTCACTTTCTGCCATAGGGGTGGTATCATCTGCATGTGTGAGGTTATTGATATTTCTCCCGGCAATCTTGATTCCAGCTTGTGCTTCATTCAGTCCAGCATTTCTCATGATGTACTCTGCATATAAGTTAAATAAGCAGGGTAACAATATACAGCCTTGACATACTCCTTTCGCAATTTGGAACTAGTCTGTTATTCCATGTCCTGTTCTGACTGTTGTTTCTTGACCTGCATACAGGTTTCTCAGGAGGCAGGTAAGGCGGTCTGGTATTCCTATATCTTTAAGAATTTTCCACAGTTTATTGTGATTCACACAGTCAAAGGCTTTGGCATAGCCAATAAAGCAAAAGTAAATATTTTTCTGCAACTCTCTTGCCTTTTTGATGACCCAATGGATGTCGGCAATTTGATCTCTGTTTCCTCTGACTTTTCTAAAACCAGCTTAAACATCTGGAAGTTCATGATTCATGTATTTTTGAAGTCTGGTGTTGGGGGCGGCATGAGGCACTCCACCCATGGCAAAGGTCATGAGGAAGGAGGCTCGACATACGCAAAGGCGGAATCGAGCCTCAGGAGTCCCCCTGGAAATTCTTGAGCATCTACCCCCATAACCAGAGCCTGCCTATTTTACTACTTTGTGCTCTCCCCTACACCTCTGACTTTACGGGGGGCTGTCCCCCACCACCTCTTTTGGAGAAGGAGTTAACTTAGAGCTCCAGTTAATAATAATTCCTGGGCGTGACAGGAGTGTTTCAACTTACAAACTCCTCTGAAGGTTCTCTAGCCTGCCTGACATTCTTGTCCGGCCACATGTGATTGCTCACAGCCTCCCAACCATGAGAGGCACGAGATGCTTTAAACCTTCTAAAAACAGGTTCCTTAGAAAAGTTAGAAAACCATTAGTATAAGTATAGTGGGCTGATTAGAAATTGTATTGGTGAAGGATTTTTAATTTGTTGAGCCAATGTTTGTTGCTAAGACTCCACATCCCCTGCCCTTACACACATTAATGAATATATAGAAGAAATAAGTATTAACCTTTGATATAAATCACATTAGACCTTAGGCTAAGTAAATTCTTTCTTTAACTAAAACCCACTACACCCTCACCCTATAGGAATGTAACTTTATTTGGGTGGCGTCTGTTTTAAGAATAATCACCCTTGGAGGAAAAAGTGTTCTGGTTGACTGACCACTGTCACAAGGAGAGGGTCATAAATTGTCAGCAGGCCCCCCTGGCCAGAAGATGATGTAACACCCCTAAGACCTCTGTATACATTTGTATGAAGCACCTGACTTTAATAAAAGTCAGGACTGCTGTCCCCACGTGACTTTTGTATAACATCTCAGTGTATAAAAACAGACTCTGGAAAATAAAGAATTGGGATCAGTTTCTCGAAATACTGGTCTCCCCATGTCGCTCTCTCTATCACTCTGGCTGAGTCTCCATCTGGAGCATGGAACCCGCCATGCTTACTAATTATGCCTGGGCTTCTAAGATCCGACCAGGGAGGCCTCAGTGTCTCCTCTCCTTCGGGAGAACAGAAGGACGCCTGCGGCCTACGTAAGTGGTGCAAACTTCTTGTCTTGAAGTTTTATTGGTCTCCCGCGTAAACCAAGCTACTCAGCCTCTTTTCTCCACTGAATTTTCCTACTGAGCTATCCTCATTCTATTACTCTTTACATCTCTAATTAATGTCTAATTGAAGCTATTGTATCCTGATCCTCGCCAAAGCCGTCTCCCCTTCGAATACCCTGGATCAGCCGGGGCTGGACCCCGGCAGTCTGGCTTGAAGAATTTTGAGGATTACTTTGCTAGTGTATGAGATGAGTGCAATTGTGTGGTAATTCGAACATTCTTTGCATTGTCTTTCTTTGGAATTGGAATGAAAACTAACCTTTTCCAGTCCTGTAGCTACTGCTGAATTTTCCAAATTTGCTGGCATATTGAGTGCAGCACTTTCACAGCATCATCTTTCAGGATTTGAAATAGCTCAACTGGAATTCCATCACCTCCACTAACTTTGTTTGTAGTGATGCTTCCTAGGCCCAATTGACTTCGCATTCCAGGATGTCTGGCTCTAGGTGAGTGATCACGCCATAGTGATTATCTGGATCATTAAGATCTTTTTTTTTTTTTGTATAGTTCTTCTGTGTATTCTTGCCACCTCTTCTTAATATCTTCTGCTTCTGTTAGGTCCATACCATTTCTGTCCTTTATCAAGCCCATCTTTGCATGAAATGTCCTCTTGGTATCTCTAATTGTCTTGAAGAGATCTCTAGTCTTCCTCATTCTGTTGTTTTCCTGTTTCTTTGCACTGATCGCTGAGGAAGGCTTTCTTATCTCTCCTTGCTATTCTTCGGAACTCTGCATTCAGATGGGTATATCTTTCCTTTTGTCCTTTGCCTTTAACTTCTCTTCTTATTTGTAAGGCCTCCTCAGACAACCATTTTGCCTTTTTGCATTTCTTTTTCTTGGGGATGGTCTTGATCACCGGCTCTTGTACAATGTCACAAACTATGGACAGAGGTCCATAGTTCTTCAGGGACTCTGTCTATCAGATCTAATCCCCTAAATCTATTTCTCACTTCCACGGTATAATCATAAGGGATTTGGTTTAGGTCATACCTGAATGATCTATTGGCTTTCCCTACTTTCTTCAATTTAAGTTTGAATTTGGCCATAAGGAGTTCATAATCTGAGCCATAGTCAGCTCCCAGTCTTGTTTTTGCTGCCTGTATAGAGCTTCTCCATCTTTGATTGCAAAGAATATAATTAATCTGATTTCGCTGTTGACCATCTGGTGATGTCCATTTGTAGTCTTCTCTTGTGTTGTTGGAAGAGGGTGTTTGCTATGACCAGTGCATTCTCTTGGCAAAACTCTGTTAGCCTTTAACCTGCTTCATTTTGTACTTCAAGGCCAAATTTGCCTGTCCAAGGCCAAATTTGATTGTCCATAGGTGTCATCCATTCTGATTGGTCCATTTACAAGTATGTTGGCTGTCACCTCGAATAATGACAGTTGTGACTCACATTATTGAGTATTTACCATGGTTAGCCACTATTCTAAATGCATCACCACATTTAACTCTCAACCAAGATCCCCTTCATGGATCATAGCCTTGTGGCTAAGGGGCTTTTGTAACTCAGTGAAGCTATGAATCATGCTGTGCAGGGCCACCAAGACAGACAGGTCATAGTGAAGAGCTCTGACAAACCGTGGTCCACTGGAGGAGTGAATAGCAACCCACTCCAGTATTCTTGCCACAAGGACCCCATGAACAGTAAGAAAAAGCAAATAGATATGACACTGGAAGATGAGCAGCACCCCCCATTCTGAAGGTGTCCAATATGCTACTGGGGAAGAGTGGAGGGCAATTCCTAATAGCTCCAGAAAGAATGAAGCACCTGTGCCAAAGTAGAACCGATGCTCAGTCATGGATGTGTATGAAATGGTCAACTAGCATCTCTGACTCAATGGACGTGAATTTGAGCAAACTTTGGGAGACAGTGGAAGACAGAGGAGCCTGGTGTGCTGCCGTTCAGGGGTTACAAAGAGTTGGACATGATTTAGTGGCTGATCAACAACATAGCCATTGGAGTATAAAGGAGTTGGTGTTTTATTTATTTTATGGTTTTTATTTTATGTCATTTTATTTCATTTTATTTTCCCTTTCATACCTGAAAATGTCACCTGTCATAGAAATTTATCCCGGTTTAAGTCACACCACCGCCATCCAGATGAGCACATCTAGAGGTATATTTCAATGCCTGCTGTTGCTTTGAAGGAGTGACGTCTGTAAAGGCAGCTTCTGATTGTTTGCTGCATGGCTAATTTTAAATATTTGTTTAATATGCAAATGATACCTCCCAGTGACAGCTTGGGGAAAACTGCAGATGTCTTTCCCTCAAAATGACACAGCCCTGCCGCTGTTTCCACTCAATTACTGACACTGCGCTACTTCAGTCCCGGGCTTTGACTTACACAACTTGATCGCCAATGTCCTGACTTGAAGCGAGGCCACTGCTAACAGTACCTTTGTGAGAATGAGAAAATGGAGCCCCTCGAGACTGATGAGTTAAAAGAACACACCACAACAGTTTCCACCCACCCATCGTCCCCACCCAAGGAGAACAATGCATGATACAGGATGCTTGGGGCTGGTGCACTGGGATGACCCAGAGGGATGGTACAGGGAGGAAGGTGGAAGGGGGGTTCAGGATAGGGAACACGTGTACGCCCATGGCAGATTCATGTTGATGTGTGGCAAAACCAATACAATATTGTAAAGTAATTACCTCCAATTAAAATAAATAAATTTATATTAAAATAATAATAAAATAAAATCTAATGTAAAAAAAAAAAAAAAAGAAAAAGCAATTTCTACCTCAGTGGTTGACCTAGGGAGAAGTACCCTAACATGAAGGGACACACATCTTGGAGAGTGAACTGGCTACCTTTTGGCCCCTACTTACTTTCTCAGCCAGACACCTTTGTGCACTGCACAACTCACAAAACCTTATATGGTGGGCTTGACCTGGAGTCCGAAAGACCTTTGTACTTCTGAGTTTCCCCCACTTTGTGGAATAAAAAACGTTTTTTTAACAGTGGGCACCAGAGACCCTCATATGCTGGAACCATGTTTGATTAGGAAAATATTTTGTGTGGGAAGGTCCTCCATGTGGGATGAGAGAGATGAAAAGGAAGAGGAAAAGAGGGAGAAGCAAAGGGTACTGAGTGACAGGTGGGAAAATGGAGCCTGCTGAGAAACATGTGAAAGTGAAAGTCGCTCAGTCGTGTCTGAATCTTTGTGACCCCCATGGACTATACAGTTCTATATACAGTTCTATATACAGGACTATAAAATTCTCCAGGTCACAATACTGGAGTGGGTAGCCTTTCCCTTCTCCAGGGCGTCTTCCCAACCCAGGGATCAAACCAAGGTCTCCTGCATTGCAGGCATATTCTTTAGCAGCTGAGCCACAAGGGAAGACCAAGAATACTGGAGTGGGTAGCCTATCCCTTTTCCAGTGGATCTTCCCAACCCAGGAATCGAACTGGGGTCTCCTGCATTGCAGGCAGATTCTTTACCAACTGAGCTATCAGAGAAGCTGAGAAACATAATCAGTGATATGTTCCCAATGGCAAGGGGTCAGAGAGCATTATTTAGGAGCAGGGATGTCTAACTTTCCAGCATAGATTTGGGAAAATTGCCACACGAACCTCCTCAGCTGCCTTAAAGCTTCACTAACAATCTGATGAACACAACCTTGTCTCAGGGATTGGAGGAAGTGAAAAAAAAAAAAAACCTGAGGTTTTACTTCTTGTGGACAGAGCTTGCAAGACAGTGAGGTACTCCCTGTGTGTTCAGTCACTTCAGTCATGTCCAACTCTTTGTGGAACATAACCCACCAGGCTCCTCTGTCCATGGAATTCTCCAGGCAAGAATACTGGAGTGGGTTGCCAGGCCCTTCTTCAGGGGGTCTTCCTGACCCAGGGATCGAACCCTAGGTCTCTTGCACATCTCCTGTACTGAAGGCAGATTCTTTACCCTTGAGCCACCAGAGGTACTCCCTAAGCTAATCTAATTCCACAAAGAAAGAAACACAGGAGAGTGACCAGAGAAGCATAGAGCTGATCCAAATCAGGCCTGTGAGAGTCCTCGAGAGAGACAGGAAGGGGCAGGGGCCCTTCCACCATGTGTGGGATGAAGGAGAAGCCAGTGTCTTTGGAATTTCAAAGGACAAAACAACCCCAGTAGACATCAAGGACACACATGTGGGTGATGATCATGGAATTTTGGCTCTGTTTGCCCTCTCTGTTCAAATCATGATGAATAATTAGAGTTCATGGCTACTGTGTCTAATAGGTACCAGGGGCTAAATATACATGATTTCAAACTTAGCCAAGTAAGTATTTAGGTCCACCTTTTAGAGATCAAGGGCTTCCCTGGTGGCTCAGACAGTAAAGAATCTACCTGCAGTGCAGGAGATACAGGTTCAATCCCTGGGCCAGAAAGATCCCCTGGAGGAGGAAATGGCAAGCCACTCCAGTATTCTTGCCTGAAGAATCTGATGGATGAAGGAGCCTGGAAGGCTACAGTCCATGGGGTCGCAAAGAGTCAGACACGACTGAACGACTTCACTCACTTCACTTTAGAGATCAAGGAACATGATAATCAGATTCAGGTAAGGACTGAAGGGAAATTCTTCCTCTAGTGACAATGGAGGGCTTGCTGAGTCAAGATCCTTTCCCAGAACCTGCATTCCCTCAACTCTAGGAGCACATGACTCAGTGCTTTGAAGAGAGGAATTGGAATCACTTTTATTTATGAGATGAGCATGTGTTTTATGCCTAACTGCCCTGCAGCGTGGCAACAGTGATACGAGGTGTGGGATCACCTTGGTTAGAAGTTGATGTCAACATGAAGTTCCATTCATGTGTGCTCAGAGGTCATGATTTTAAATCACGTTGTAGTGTAGTTGCAATTAAAATGAAAGCTAGTGGTAAATATGCTACTCAGCAATGCCAAGGAATGGGAGAAGGAAAATACTGTTTTCTGTGTGCCCATCATCCTGTGATAAAGAAAACAAAAAACAAAAAACCTGTGGTTTTCATTTGAGTTGCCAAAAATATGGCAACATTTTTAATCACTGCACTCTCTAGAAGATGCTATTCCCCCTCCCTATGAGTATTATTGTATGTATTGCATGAGGGTCTTCAGGGAGAGGGCCAAAGGGAATCTGGGCACACCCTAATACATTGCAAAGAGAAGACCAAGGAGATGCTGGGAATGTGGTTCACAATGACATTTCAGAGAGAGAAAGTAGAGGGAGGTTCTGATAATATGACATTCCTAAGAAAGAGAGCATCAGATTAGATTCTGGGAACATGGCAAGCTGAATGAGGCATCTTTCTGGTCTACCCATGAGTCTAAAGAATAGACATCTGAAAGTGAAAGTGAAGTCGCTCAGTCATGTCTGACTCTTTGCAACCCCATGGACTGTAGGCTACCAGGCTCCTCTGTCCATGGGATTTTCCAGGCAAGAGTACTCCAGTGGGTTGCCATTTCCTTCTCCAGGAGATCTTCCCAACCCAGCGTATGAACCCAGGTCTCCTGCATTGTAGGCAGACACTTTACCATCTGAACCACCAGGGAAGTCCAGTAGACATCCAGGTGTAGGTAGAAGCAAATGAAGCCTTGGGATCTGCTTCAATCCTTCTAGACAGAACCGGGGAAGAGATTTCTTATCCAAAGGATGGGCGAGCCCTAAAGCTGCAGGACTGGGAGTCCTAGAGAGTTATGACTTTCTCGGAGGCCACCATTGCCGGGGACCAGCCCCGGCTGATCCAGGGTATTCGAAGCGGGGATGGCATCGGCGACCTATTTATTTAAATATTTTATCAAAGATATAAAGAGTAATAGGATGAGGATAGCTCAGTAGGAAAATTCAGTGGAGAAAAGAGGCTGAGTAGCTTGGTTTACGCCGGAGACCAATAAAACTTCAAGACAAGAAGTTTGCACCACTTACGTAGGCCACAGGCGTCCTTCCATTCTCCCAAAGGAGAGGAGACACTGAGGCCTCCCTGGTCGGATCTTAGAAGCCCAGGCATAATTAGCAAGCATGGCAGGTTCTGCGCTCCAGATGGAGACTCAGCCAGAATTTGAGAGAGAGAGCGACATGGGGAGACCAAGTTTCAGTGAACAAGGCCCACATTTTATTTTCCAAAGTAGTTTTTATACCTTAAGTTGTGCATAGAGGATAATGAGGGAAGGGGTGGAGTCATGCAAGGACAGCAGTTCCTGGTCCTAATCGAAGCCAGGCTTTCAAACTTATCATATGCAAAATTCAGGTGAATTACATCATCTTCTGGCCAGGAGGCCTGTTAACATTTTAAGAAACTTATCTTTCTCTAAAGGTGATTATTCCAAAGTCAGGCACCAGCCTCCAAAAAAGCATTGGACAAAGCTGCATTCCTATAGGGCAAAGGTGAGGTGGGCCCAATCAAGAAAAGAATTAACTCAAGGGTCCAAGGTTACAAACATTGAGCTAATACTTATATGTCTATACACCCATTATATCAATCAATACACTGCCAAGGACACAGTAGGTAAGGGGTATGGAGACTTAGCAGCAAACTCTGGCCCAATAAGTGAAAAACCCTTCACCAATACAATTTCTAATCAATCTTTTAACTACTCAAAGGAATCTGTGTTTAGACAGTTTAGAACATCTCCTGCCTCTCACAGTTGGGAGGCTCTGAACAATCACATGTGGCCAAAAAAAACCTATTCAGGCAGGCTAGAGGATTTCCAAAGGAGTTTGTAGTTGAAACACTGTCACACCCAGAAATTATTAACTGGAGCTGTAAGCTAACTCTTTTTTCAGAGCGAGGTAGTGGGGGACAGCCCCCCGTAAAGTCAGAGGTGTAGGTGAAAGCACAAAGCAGAAAGTAGGCAGACTCTGGTTTTGGGGGTAGATGCTCGAGAATTTCCAGGGGGACTCCTGAGGCTCGATCCCACCCTTGCGTATGCCGAGCCTCCTTCCTCATGACCTTTGTCATGGGCGGAGTTCCTCACGCTGGCTACCGGCAGTGATAGAAATCCAGTTGAGCTATTCCAGATCCTGAAAGATGATGCTGTGGAAAGTGCTGCACTCAGTATGCAATATGCCGGCTCCTGGCACACCATTAGTCTGCAGTGATATGCAAAGCCCCCTGGAGGCCAAGAAAGAGATGAGCAGAAGGGATGGGCTCTCTTGATCCCAAGACAGGGAAGGTCATGGATATTAGAGAGTCTTTCTCTAGGTACCGCCACAGGGACTGGCCCACTTAATCCCCTCCTTGTCTTCATCCTACAAGGGTAGATTATTTCTCTATTATCGATGGGATTGGAACACAGTATATCTGAAAAATTAACATACTATCACTACTAATAATAGCAAATGCTTAATAGCTCTGGCTTTGTGCCAATCACTGTTCTGAGTACTTAATGTATATTAGCATTTTTACAAAATTAAACTTTTTATTTTTAGATAATTGTAGATTCACATGCAGTTGTAAAAAATAATAGAGAAATCCATGTGCCTTTTACTCACTTGCCCCCAGTGGCAATTCTTCACAAAACTATTGCATGATATCACAACCAGGAAACTGACATTCATACAGAACATTTCCATCACAAACAGGAACCCTCATATTGTCCTTTAATAGTCATGCCCACTTCCCACCTGCCCCACCCCCTCTTTATCTTCTGGTCATTACTAATCTGTTTCCTGTTTCTATAATTTTTCCATTTCAAGAATGTTATATAAAGGGAATCATATAGGATGTAACCTCTTGAGATTGAATTTTTTGCATCAGCATATTTCTCTGGAGATTCATTCTGGTGGATTCATGAATCAGTTTTTTGATCCTTTACATTGCTGAGTTATATTCCATGGTATGGATGTATCCCATGGTATAGACTGTTTAACCATGTGTCCCTGAAGGATATCTGAGTTGTTTCCAATTCGGGGCTTTTAGAATAAAAGTATTATATGCATTTGTGGACTTATGTGTAAACATACATTTCTCTGGGATCCATGCCTAGGAGTGTAACGGCTGTGTCATAATGTAGCTGCATGTTTAGTGTTTTTGGAAATTGTCTAACTATTTTCTAGGCTGGCTGTACCATTTTATATTCCCACCGGCAGTGAATGGGTGATCCTGTGTCTTGGCATTCTCGCCAGCACTAGATTGAACTTGGCATGCATGACAGAATCAATATGCCATCCTTGGACTGAAGCAACCAGCTTTCCAGAAAGCCCTCATTAGAATGTTCCTAGAATGGAGAACATGTTAGTCCACAGATGTGTTTGTCAGGTTAGCAAGGCAGAGAAAATTCGGAAAGAACAGATCACAGGAGCGGTGAGTCTTGATGGGGGTACAGGGCAAAGAGAAGGGCTCCTTGGTTGCCTCGGGCTGTCACAGCACAATTACCAGAAGAGCTCTGGGTCTCTTGATGGGAAGAACTAAGGTGTGAAGTTTAAAAAAAAAAAATAGAAAGCAGCCAAAAGCAAACTTCAGGAACTCTGAA
This sequence comes from Bos grunniens, assembly GCF_055505025.1. Classification (NCBI taxonomy): domain Eukaryota; kingdom Metazoa; phylum Chordata; class Mammalia; order Artiodactyla; family Bovidae; genus Bos; species Bos grunniens. The sequence continues at coordinate 27,494,417 of NC_141189.1, forward strand.
AACCCAGATCAAACTCAGGGGTCAGTTCCCCATAGTCCACTCAATGCTACTGTTTGCAGAATTCTTACAATCGATAGTGTAGTAAATATGAGACTTCATTACCCACGCACTCCACTGTTAATCAACTAGTGACCCAGTCTCTCCACCGCACAGGACTTTCCCACACCTGTCTGGCTTCTCCTCTCCTCACTTCAATGATCCCTTGCTCCTGTCTCTTGAGCACTGTGACTCTCATGGAGACAGCAGGACCTAGTGGTCTCTGTTGCATGGCATCTTCTCCTCCATCAGTCATCTTTCCCACTCACTCAGAACATTCTTTGTTCTTGTGCTTCCAAATTGTTTCTCCATATCATCCTCTAAAACTTTAGTTTTAGCATTTCTATTATGACAAAGAGTAGCGTGGTAAACAATTGAGATCTGGATGAAATAATGAAATGATGGATAGAGTATGGTTAAACAAGGAGATTAAAAAAAAAGTGAAGGGAAAAATGCCATAAGACTTTTCACTCTGGGGATATTAAGGTTACAATTAATTTTTACTGACAGCTCATAAATGTGCCAGGCATTGTGTTAAATACTGTATCATATGCAATTCTCAGAACATCCCAATAAAGCATGTTCTTTTCTCACCACCTTTGAAGTGAGGAAAGTAGATTTGAGAGATTAAATTACAAGCTCAAGGTCACAGTACTGACAGTAATGGAGCCAGGATCCAAACTCAGGCAGTCTTATTCTAGAACCCATCTCCAGTCCACGATAGATCAACTAAGAGAAAAAGCAAGTATGCCAGCTCAGAAATTGAGATGAGTCTTGTGAAGCTGGAGACTCTATTATAAGAGAAGAAGGCAAGACAGGGCTGTTCCAATATGACTTGCCTGTGTGTAGATCTAATCTAGGCTCTGAGATTGGATCTGGCCTCCTTGATCTTGTTAGATGCTCTTGGATGCCACTACTTGGTCTGGACAACGAAACTTCACTAGGCATGGCTCCTGATACCCAACTGAAAGAAAGATGAGCAATTCTTATGACTGCAAAGAGTGACAGTATTTCCACAAAAGCCTACATAGAATAAGATCATGTTGAACTTCCATTTCTGACCAGAAGGAAGGCCAATATTACCACTGAAAAAAATGTAAAAATGCTGATGGTGAAGAATTATCAAACCAAAATCTAAGGGATGGCAGAAATTCAGAATGGTAAGCACAGTATCGAACCATTTTTTTTGCTGAAAGCATTTCCCCAAACTGATTAACTTAGGCTTCAATTTTCAAAATCTCATGGGGCACAAGTAACTAAATACCAAGCCTAGGGCCATCCAAGAATACACAGAAGAATTATACAAAAAGGTCTTAATGATCCAGATAACCACAACAGTGTTGTCATTCACCTAGAGCCAGACATCCTGGAGTGTGAAGTTAAGTGGGTCTTAGGAAGCATTACTACAAAGCTAGTGGAGGTGAAGGAATTCCAGCTAAGCTATTTCAAATCCTAAAAGATGATGTTGTTAAAGTGCTGCACTCAATATGCCACCAAATTTGGAAAACTCAGATCACTATAGGACTGGAAAAGGTCAGTTTTCATTCCAATCCCAAAGAAAGGCAATGCCAACAAAATGTTCAAACTACCATACAATTGCACTTATTTCACATGCTAGCAAGGTAACACTCAAAATCCTTCAAGCTAGGCTTCAACAGTACATGAACCAAGAACTTTCAGATGTACAAGCTGGATTTAGGAAAGGCAGAAGAACCAGAGATCAAATTGCCAACATTCACTGGACCACAGAAAAAGCAAGGGAATTCCAGAAAAACATCTATTTCTGCTTCATTGACTATGCTAAATCCTTTGACTGTGTGGATCACAACAAACTGGAAAATCCTTAAAGAGAAGGGATTGAGCTGCAAGAGTTGCTTGTATATTTTTGAGATTAGTTGTTTGTCAGTTGCTTCATTTGCTATTATTTTCTCCCATTCTGGAGGGATGGTGGGAGGGGGGTTCAGGATGGGGAACACGTGTACACCCATGGCAGATTCATGTTGATGTATGGCAAAACCAATACAATATTGTAAAGTAATTAGCCTCCAATTAAAATAAATAAATTTAAATTAAAACAAAAAAAAAGAGAAGGGAATACCAGACCACCTTACCTGTCTCTGTGAAACTTGCATGCAGGACAACAAGCAACAGTTAGAACCAGACATGGAATAACAGACTTGTTCAAAATTGGGAAAGGAGTACATCAAGGCTGTATATTATCACCCTGGTTATTTAACATCTTTGCAGAGTTCAGTTCAGTTCAGTCACTCAGTCGTGTCCGACTCTTTGCAACCCCGTGAATCCCAGCACGCCAGGCCTCCCTGTCCATCACCAGCTCCCACAGTTCACTCAGACCCATGTCCATCGAGTCAGTGATGCCATCCAGCCATCTCATCCTCTGTCGTCCCCTTCTCCTCCTGCCCCCAATCCCTCCCAGCATCAGAGTCTTTTCCAATGAGTCAACCCTTTGCATGAGGTGGCCGAAGTACTGAAGTTTCAGCTTTAGCATCATTCCTTCCAAAGAAATCCCAGGGCTGATCTCCTTCAGAATGGACTGGTTGGATCTCCTTGCAGTCCAAGGGACTCTCAAGAGTCTTCTCCAACACCACAGTTCAAAAGCATCAATTCTTCGGCACTCAGTCTTCTTCACAGTCCAACTCTCACATCCATACATGACCACAGGAAAAACCACAGCCTTGACTAGCCGGACCTTTGTTGGCAAAGTAATGTCTCTGCTTTTGAATATACTATCTAGGCTGGACATAACTTTCCTTCCAAGGAGTAAGCGTCTCTTAATTTCATGGCTGCAGTCACCATCTGTAGTGATTTTGGAGCCCAGAAAAATAAAGTCTGACACTGTTTCCACTGTTTCCCCATCTATTTGCCATGAAGTGATGGGACCGGATACCATGATCTTTTTCTGAATGTTGAGCTTTAAGCCAACTTTTTCACTGTCCACTTTCACTTTCATCAAGAGGCTTTTGAGTTCCTCTTCACTTTCTGCCATAAGGGTGGTGTCATCTGCATATCTGAGGTTATTGATATTTCTCCTGGAAATCTTGATTCCAGCTTGTGTTTCTTCCAGTCCAGTGTTTCTCATGATGTACTCTGCATATAAGTTAAATAAGCAGGGTGACAATATACAGCCTTGACGTACTCCTTTTCCTATTTGGAACCAGTCTGTTGTTCCATGTCCAGTTCTAACTGTTGCTTCCTGACCTGCATACAAATTTCTCAAGAGGCAGGTCAGGTGGTCTGGTACTCCCATCTCTTGAAGAATTTTCCACAGTTTATTGTGATCCACACAGTCAAAGGCTTTGGCATAGTCAATAAAGCAGAAATAGATGTTTTTCTGGAACTCTCTTGCTTTTTCCATGATCCAGTGGATGTTGGCAATTTGATCTCTGGTTCCTCTGCCTTTTCTAAAACCAGCTTGACCATCAGAGTATGTCATGTGAAACGCTGGGCTGCATACATCACAAGCTGGACACAAGACTGCTGGGAGAAATACCAACAACCTCAGATATACAGATGATACCACCCTTATGCAGAAAGCAAAGAGGAACTAAAGAGCCTCTTGATGAGGGTAAAAGAGGAGAGTGAAAAATCTGACTTAAAACTCAACATTCAAAAACTGAAAATCACAGCATCCAGTCCAATCACCTCATGGCAAATAGCGGGGGAAAGGCAGAAACAGTGACCAATTTTATTTTCTTGGCTCCAATATCACTGTGGACAGTGATTGCAGCCACAAAATTAAAAGATGCTTGCTCCTTGGAAGAAAAGCTATGACAAATCTAGACAGTGTGTTAAAAAGCAGAGACATTACTTTGCCAACAAGGGTCCGCCTAGTCAAAGCTATGGTTTTTCCAGTAGTCATGTATGGATGTGAGAGTTGGACTATAAAGAAAGCTGAGTGCCGAGGAATTGATGCTTTTGAACTGTGGTGTTGGAGAAGACTCTTGAGAGTCCCGTGAACTGCAAGGAGATCCAACCAGTCCATCCTAAAGGAAATCAATCCTGAATATTCATTGGAAGGACTGATGCTGAAGCTGAAACTCCAATACTTTGGCCACCTGATGCAAAGAACTGACTCATTGGAAAAGCCCCTGATGCTAAGAAAGATTAAAGGCAGGAGGAGAAGGGGATGACAGAGGATGAGATGGTTGGATGGCATCACTGACGTGATGGACATGAGTTTGAGTAAGCTCTGGGATTTGGTGATGGACAGAGAAGCCTGGCGTGCTGCAGTCCATGGGGTCACCAAGAGTCGGACACGACTGAGTGACTGAACTGAACTGAACTGAAGCATGCAGGAAGTAAGATATAATTAGGAGAAAGTAAGAGAAAGAAACAACTGTGGGGTTCTCAGCAGATGGAAGCAGTGTCAGGTTTGTTTTTCAGTCTCTTCCGATCCCTGCACAATAACAGAACAACTAGCTAGCAAAGCTAGAAACACATGAACAACATTTCAAAAGAAACCTAGTAAACAAAGACAGGAGGGTGTGGACAGACCACGAACAGATAATAGAAATGCTTGGTACTTGAAGTCTGTGGGGGAGGACTAAGAGGGAAGGAATGGAGGCAGGATCTGATTGGCTTGAGAAAATAGAATCCCATTGTAGGCATTAGAAAGAACAAAAGAAACGATGCCTTAAAGACGCAGATGATGAAAAGGAAGGAAAATTCCACAGTTAATAAGAAACAAAGAGCACAAACCAGTACTGTCCTCCCATGATCATAGCAGCATTATTCACAGTAGTCAAAAGGTAGAAGCCATCCAAAAGCTTATCCACATATGAAGAGATAAAATGTGATCAGTCCTCACCATGGAATAGTATGGGAAACATTCTGCCACAGGCTATAATATGAATGAAACTTGAAGACAGTGAAATAAGTCAATGAAAAAAGGACAAATATTGTATGATTCCACTCATATAAGTACTTAAGAGTAGTTAAATTCATAGGGACAGAAAGTAGAAAGGTGGTTGTCAGGGGCTGGAGAAAGTAGAAAATAGGAGTGATTCTTTAATAAATGCCAAGTTTCAATTTTGCAAGATGAAAAACATTTTAGAGATGGAAGGTGGTGATGATGGCATAACAATGTGAATGTACTTAATGACACTGAGCTATACACTTAAAATGGTTAAAATATGAAAATTTATGCCATATGTGTTTTACCACAATTAAAAAATAAAATAAACAAATGCAAAGAAATTTTAAAAGAGAATATGAAGAGAGAAAGCATTGAAGTATTGAAAGTAGGCAAAAAATGATTGACCACACGGATGATAGGAATTTCTGAAGGTGGAAACCCAAGGGAACAGAAGAAATACTAAAAACCTTAATTTCAAGAAAACACTCCTGAAGTTGAAAAATAATAATTTGCATTACATTTTAAAAGAGTACCACACACACACAAGAACATCTGACCTAAAATGATCACAATCAAGACATAGTCTAGTCAGAAAGTGAAAGTGAAAGTCGCTCAGTCATGTCCGACTCTTTGCGAGCCCATGGACTATACAATTCTGGAATTCTTCAGGCCAGAATACTGGAGTGGGTGGCCTTTCCCTTCTCCAGGGGATCTTCCCAACCCAGGGATTGAACCCAGGTCTCTCTCATTGCAGGCTGAGCTACAAGGGAAGCCCAAGAATACTGGAGTGGGTGGGTAGCCTATCCCTTCTCCAGCAGATCTTCCTGACCCAGGAATTGAACCAGGGTCTCCTGCATTGGAGGCAGATTCTTTACCAACTGAGCTATCAGGGAAGCCCACTATTCTAGTCTGATCTGGGATTTAAAACATCTAGCAAGAAAAGCATGTGACTTTTAAGGGAAAGAAAATTAGATTGTTATTAGGCATTGAAAGCCATGCTTTATGTCAGGAGAAAATTGAGTAATATATTTAAGATACTCAAGAAACAGAGCACCAGGGATTTTATATGCAGCAAAATTGATTTTTTTAAGTACAAAGAGCATAGACAAACTTATCAAAACATAAGAACTCAAGAAATATTGTTCCCACAAGCCCCTTCTGAGCAATCTACCGTGGAATGAGTTTTAGAAAACCAAAAATAACTAAGGAGCCAGTGACATAATGACTGCTAATGAGCATTAAACAATTAGCAACTGAGACAGAGAAAACCAAGACAAATGAGGACCCATAACAGGAGTGTATTATGAAATGGCTACACGCTCTAGCCATGTAGATACAGTACAATTATTAAGATTTGGGGGGGGCATCTTTATACGTTTGTCAAAATTTAGAGAGCTGTGCACCTAAAGCAGGTAACCTTTGCTATATGTAGGTTTTATCTCAATAAACTTGAGAAAAGGAATGGGGTAAAAAGACTATAGACCAAAATTTCTTAATATTTTCAACAATCATAATGAGGTGATATGAGTAATGTTATTCCAAGATTGTCATATATTTAAAATTGTGTAAAATGAATGTGAAATTGTATAAAACATATACAGATGAGAAATTATGACATATTCCAATTCTATCACCTCTGGTGCAATTGAAAGCCAGTATTCTTGAACTGGAAGAGGACATGTTGATGTAATGGGAAGAGTTTATATGAAAGAAGTCTTCACTTAAAACTGGAAATATTAATATGAATCCATGAGATTATGTTAATTCTCTGAAGACTCCTAAAAACAACGGTCAACTCAGTAACTATAAGCATCCTTAGTTCCAGCACTATTGTATGTATTCAAATAGAAGATCAGTAAAGAAAACGAAGATCATGGCATCTGGTCCCATCACTTCATGGCAAATAGATGGGGAAATAGTGGAAACAGTGTCAGACTTTTGGGGGGGCTCCAAAATCACTGCAGATGGTGACTGCAGCCATGAAATTAAGAGACACTTACTCCTTGGAAGGAAAGTTATGACCAACCTAGATAGCATATTCAAAAGCAGAGATATTACTTTGCCAACAAAGGTCCATCTAGCCAAGAGTGTGGTTTTTTCAGTGTATGGTTTTTCATGTATGGATGTGAGAGTCGGACTGTGAAGAAAGCTGAGTGCCGAAGAATTGATGCTTTTGAACTGTGGTGTTGGAGAAGACTCTTGAGAGTCCTTTGGACTGCAAGGAGATCCAACCAGTCCATCCTAAAGGAGATCAAGGAGATCCAACCAGTCTATCCTAAAGGAGATCAGTCCTGGGTGTTCATTGGAAGGACTGATGCTGAAGCTGAAACTCCAATACTTTGGCCACCTCATGCAAAGAGTTGACTTGTTGGAAAAGACCCTGATGCTGGGAGGGATTGGGGGCAGGAGGAGAAGGGGACGACAGAGGATGAGATGGCTGGATGGCATCACTGACTTGATGGACATGAGTTTGAGTGAAATCTGGAAGTTGGTGATGGAGAGGGAGGCCTGGCATGCTGTGATTCATGGGGTCGCAAAGAGTCAGACACGACTGAGTGACTGAACTGAATCGAACTGAACTGAACCCATATGGAGCCATGGCCTCTAGATGTAAGCACTCTTAAGTCCTGCAACTTAGAGTCAGCATATTCTGCAACAAGGGAATGATAATCTATCTAATATTCATGCCTGGGAAATCCCATTTACAGAGAAGCCTGGTGGGCTATAGTCCACGTGGTCTCAAAGAGTTGGACATGACTGAGTGACTAAGCACACACGCATACAAGGAAAACATGCAAACATGTCCATGCACATACAAGTTTCCTTCCCTTCCTTATCTTAGAAAGTGAGACAGAGAGAAGTGATAATCATTGTGCAAAGTCCCACTTGATGCAGGAATATGTTTCCTTAGATTGGGACTAGTTCTACTTAGGTAGCCTCTTGGTCTACCAGCACCAAAAATTAGAAACGTAGAGACCATCAGTGGGCACCCAAGAGTTGCTTTGTTCAGAATACACAGTCGCCTACTGGCTGTAGCATTGATGAAAACAATGGCAGGCAGATGCCTCTATCCATACCATCTCATCAAAGGGAAAAGCATTCATAGATGTTTTGGCTCTCAGCACCAGTGAACACAGAATGCCAGATATGCTAGATCAGAAGCCTTTCTAGGATTTTTTCATCTTGGATCTCCAGAACCACCTTTGCTATTCTTTTCTGAGTCAGTGCCAGAAAGAGATTATTGGTCTTGCATCTCCCTATGCTTTTGATGACTTCGATTATTGGCTCCATTACTCTTCTCCTTCAGTGAATCTTGCCCAGGCCCACTCCAGTCCTTTCCATTAAAGCTTCATAAGTAAAATAATCAGGGGCAAGTATTTTGGGAATGCTAGTATCTTTCCTTCCAGAAACCTCCCCGTTTCCATATGCAAAGCAGCCTTCTGTTTGCAAAGAAGAGTGTACAGGTAGCTTCTCGAAGTCAAACCAAAGGCCTCATCATAATAGTTTTATCTGAGTCTGTTTGGAATATATCTGCATATTGAAAAGAAATCATAAATGTCTGCTCTAAATTGACTTCCTATACCCACCAGAAGCATCTAGCAGCTTCTTTTTTTAAATTAATTTATTTATTTTAATTGGAGGCTAATTACATTACAATATTGTAGTGGCTTTTGCCATACATTGACACAAATCAGCCACCAGTGTACACATGTCCCCCATCCTAAATCCCCCTCCCACCTCCCTGGCAGCTTCTTTAGGTAAAAAAGGAAAATAATCTGGTTTGGCTATCCCACTCCACAAGGACACAGCATAAACCTATTGCTGGAATCAGAAAGAAGCTTCTACTAATAAGGCTTATGGGTGAAAACTGAAAATAAGCGTGCAAATGTCTTACTAGATATTGTAGGACAGTCTTTCTTCCTATATCTCCTGGTTCTTCCTGCACACATCTTTTCTAAATCCCAGTCCCCATAATCACCAGCAGCTATGGGACCAGATATACACAACTTCAACTCTAAAGAAGAAAGGAGACTTTTCCTACCACCTTTCCACATAAAATTTTAGTTACATTTCTGATTGGTTCAACTAGGATTTAATCACTATGACCAGGAGGAATGGAAATATTGACTGTCCAATCTTAGATCATCACATGTCCTCTAGGCAAGAAGCTATGCTTCCTTCTTTAGTTTTCAAAATGTATTTCATTTATTCATTTAATTGCACCAGGTCTTAGTTGCAGCATGAAAACTCCTACCTGAGGCATGTGGGATCCCAAACCTGGACCCCATGCATTGGATATGCTTCCTTATTTAAATATTTGTAATATACAAATATAGAGGTGTGATGAGGAAGGAATACATTCTCTAAAGACTGTGTTTAGGGAGGGTGTTTTTTCCCAAAAGGAGATCACTGGTTTTGAGCAGTCACAAATTACAGAAGTCCTCCAATACAATCCCAAGCCCAAGAGAAGCCAGGCTACCAGGAACCGCTCTTTTCTATGTATCTTCATAAAATGCACTGCCAAGACTGGTTATATTCTATAAGAAGCAACTGTAGAACTGGTGCCTCAGTCTGATCCTTTGGCTAGCCAATTTTGAAAGCATACAGAGCTGAAAATATTACTATCTCTGGTTCTATATTCTCCATTGATTTTTTTCACAATCAATGATGGGAACAGGGTCAGTGCCTGGCAACCAGGAGGGCTTCAATTTATCAAAGGATTTGTCACTTCAGACAGCCGCTGCTTCTGCTGATTTGGAATTTGCAATAGATGATGACAGAACAATGAACAATGGCTTTGCTATTGTCATCCTTCACTACTGCCCTTTGAGCAGCACTCAAAAAAACAAACAAAAAAAGAGTCCAAGTTCTCCTGCCTGGTTGTTCCTGATCCTGAAGTAGCATAGAACCTAGAACCTAGGTTTTATAGCAGTTGCTTCTGTTAGTGGAAGAATGAATGTGTTTCAACACTTGTGCAGGGTGAAATTACCGGACCAGGAAGGAGATTTGACTTGGCCACTCAGCCCACATTCATCCTTTTTCTACTTATAATAACTGACTTTTCCTCCAGGGAACACTCCCCTCTGATCTTTAGCCCATGTGCTTCAGGTTGAGTTGAATCTACTTCCTGTTCTAGGGATGGGCCTGTGACTCAGTCCAGACCCATTAGAGCACACATTACAGAGGTTATACTGAGTCAGGGACAGTCACATGATTCAAGTTGAGCCAATGAGACATAAAGATACAGTTGAAGGTAAAGATTAGAGGCCCTGGCTCTTTATACCTAGACTTGAAATTGGAGTTAAGCTTGGGAATGCTGGAAGCCGTTTTGTCGCCCCATGGAGCCTGACTAGGAGGCCAAAATGAAAGGAAGCATTCTGATGGAGGGAGACTTCATTATGATGACATGATTTGAACATCTGAGTCGGGTTCCACCTGAACCTAATTCTGATCCTCAACTTGTCATTTATAGGAATCAAAGACAGTTTGGGTTGGGTTTCCTACCACCTTAAACAAACAAAAAGAAGAGTTCTATAGTTAGGCTCTAGTCCCAACTCTGCCACAAAGTAGCAGTGTGACCTTGGGGAAGCCTCTTTATCCCTCTGAGTCTAGATTTTTCTAAGCTGTAAAATGAGGTCATTGTTTGAAACAGATATTTTTGCTTGGTCATTCTAGGGCATTTGACTGAATTATTGTGTTAAACTTGGATTTTCATAGAAGACAGGCAGAACCTTCTGAGTTCAGACACTTAGGACAAGTAGATGGATTAGCACAGATGCCCTGGGAACGTTCTCTAGAAAGGGAGTAAAGTATCTGAAGTGTTCAAGAGGAACAAGTTCTCTACACCTATTTCAGTAAAGAGCTAGTGTAGCAGTGTGTGTGTGTGTGTGTGTGTGTGTGTGTACCTGTGTTAGGAGTTCATGTGTTTAGAAAATCTCATGGGGATAGAGGCCTGTCGGGCTACAGTTAATGGGCTTACAGAATCTGACACAACTTAGCAACCAAACAACAAACAAAGCAGCAAGTAACATATAGTTAGATGTCCCTTACTGCTGCTGCTGCTAAGTCGCTTCAGTCGTGTCCAACTCTGTGCAACCCCATAGATGGCAGCCCACCAGGCTCCCCTGTCCCTGGGATTCTCCAGGCAAGAACACAATCCTAATAGTGTTAACACATACCTTTCAATGATTTTAGTTTCTTTTAATTACCAAGTTTGACTTTTTAATCCAAAATTAATACTAAAAATATGAGAAGAAGGGTTTAAAGTAACTGTGGTCCTGGCCTGGGACGTAACCTGAAACTAATAGGTTTTATTAGTTTTTAAATGCCAGACATGATCTTGATTTCTTATCATTTTAACTCAGATAACTCTAGAATCTGAGATTTTTTTCCTATGAGTGAAATTTTTAAAATGATTTAGTAGCTAACCTAAGGTTGATATATCATAAAGCAAGAGTATTTGAATATAACAAGAATGAAAAATAGAGGGACATAATCTTTAAACAAAGAAAATCTTCTCTTAGAAAAGATAGTTGAAACTAATTCAATATTTATAGCTTTCTCCAGCACTTTAGGAGAAGGCAATGGCACCCCACTCCAGTACTCTTGCCTGGAAAATCCCGACGGAGGAGCCCGGTGGGCTGCAGTCCATGGGGTCGCTGAGAGTAGGACACGACTGAGCGACTTCTCTTTCACTTTTCACTTTCATGCATTGGAGAAGGAAATGGCAACCCACTCCAGTGTTCCTGCCTGGAGAATCCCAGGGATGGGGGAGCCGGTGGGCTTCCGTTTATGGGGTCGCACAGAGTCGGACACGACTGAAGTGACTTAGCAGCAGCCAGCACTTTATTGCTATTTTTATGGTTTATTTAAGTTTTCCTTGCCTGTAATGAAGGAGATGCAGGTTTGATCTCTGGGTCAGGAAGATCCCCCAGAGAAGAAATGGCAACCCACTCCAATATTCATGTCTGGAAAATCCCATGGATGGAGGAACCTGGTGGGCTACAGTCTGTGGGGTCACTAAAGAGTCAGACAAGACTTAGCAACTAAACAACACAAAACAGCAAGTAACATGTAGTTAGATTTCTCTTTGAAAAATCCTAATAATGTTTGTCTTTTAATAGGAGGAATTGTTATTTATCTTTACTGCAATCACTGTGTGTTTGATTTTATTTCTGTCATCTTAATTCATGTCATCTATTTTTCCTCTTTTCTTGAGTTTTTCCCTTTCCAGATTCTAGCTAACTGAAAAATGGTCTTACTTTTATTTGTCCAGTGAAATAAAGGCCTACCTTCCTTTTTAAAATACTGCATTTTAATTTATATCTATTTTTTACAAAAATAAATATCTTTCAAATCCTGTTTTCTTCAGTTCAGTCACTCAGTCATGTCCGAATCTTTGTGATCCTATGGACTGCAGCACACCAGGCTTCCCTGACCATCACCAACTCCCAGAGCTTACTCAAGCTCATGTCCATTAAGTTGGTGATGTTATCCAACCATCTCATCCTCAGTCATTCCCTTCTCCTCCCTCCTTCAATCTTTCCCAGCACCAGGGTCTTTTCCAATGAGTCAGTTCTTCACATCAGGTGGCCAAATTATTGGAGTTTCAGCTTCAGCATCAGTCCTTCCAATGAATATTCAGGACTGATTTCCTTTAGGATGGACTGGTTGGATCTCCTTGCAGTCCAAGGGACTCTCAAGAGTCTTCTCTAACATCACAGTTCAAAAGCATGAATCCTTTGGTGCTCAGCTTACTTAATAGAACAATTCTCACATCCATACATGACTACTGGAAAAAACATAGCTTTGACTAGATGGACCTTTATAGGCAAAGTAATGTATGCTGTCTATGTTGGTCATAGTTTTTCTTCCAAGGAGTAAGCGTCTTTTAATTTCATGGCTGCAATCACTATCTGCAGTGATTTTGGAGCCCCCCAAAATAAAGTCTCTCACTGTTTCCATTGTTTCTCCACTTATTTGCCATGAGATGATGGGACCAGATGCCATGATCTTAGTTTTCTGAATGTTGAGTTTTAAGCTACTTTTTTCACTCTCTTCATTTACTTTCATCAAGAGGATCTTTAGTTCTTTTTCACTTTATACCACAAGGGTGGTATTATCTGCATATCTGAGGTTATTGATATTTCTCCCAGCAATCTTGATTCCAGCTTGTGCTTCACTCAGTCCAGCATTTCTCGTGATATACTCTGCATAGAAGTTAAATAAGCAGGGGGACAGTATCAGCCTTGACATATTCCTTTCCCAATTTGGAACCAGTCTGTTGTTTCATGTCCTGTTCTAACTGTTGCTTCTTGACCTGCAAACAGATTTCTCAGGAGGCAGGTATGGTGGTCTGGTATTCCCATCTCTTTCAGAATTTTCCAGTTTGTTGTGATCCACACAGTCAAAGGCTTTGGCTTAGTCAATAAAGCAGAAGTAGATGTTTTTCTGGAACTCTCTTGCTTTTCTTAGCAATGTCAAAACGTAATCAGTGGTCTAAAACCTCCTTTCTGAAAAGACAATCCTTGTAGTCTCCCTTCATTCCTTCCACTCTCCTACCTGCAACATCCCAGGTCTTATTACATAGTATTTCAATTTAGGTATAATATTTTCATGAAGATATGCATGGATTTTTATCTATTTACCTTTGTTCCATGTCTCTTTTATTTTACTAACTCCTATTTTAAAGTTGCTCTGAAATTTTACACCTGTATTTTCAGCAATTATTTACACTTTGTCCTCAGTATTTCTTCAGCTCCTTCATTAGCTCCATTACACCTTTACTCTCTTTCTAGAATCATCCCTTGATGAGTATCAGCACTGTTGGATCTATCCTTTATATGCCAACTTTTCTGCTGTCCTTTGTTATTACTCTGTGGGTTGGTGTAATATCCCAAATCCCTAAGTCAATCCTTTTATTTAATTTTTAATTCTGCCATTCGGACCTTCTATTTAGCTTTTAATATTTAGCCCTTCTATTTATCTTTTAATCATATTTTATTTTATGAAGTTTAGTTTGTATTATTAAAGTATTCTTATGACTAGCCCCAGATTGGTTGTATGGCTGGTACTTCTCAGATCTGAGAGTACTAGTCGACATTCTTTAAGTCATCTTCTCTTTCCTATATTAACTTTGGTCAAGATTTAGAAACCGCATATGTTCAGTTTTATGTCTGTCTTTGATATCATTTAGTTCCCCCAAATGTTGGATGATGCAACTCTTTGCAGCTATAGAGGAGAACGTCAGAGAACATGCCGTCCAATATGGCAATGACTTCAATAGCCATATGAGGTAGCCGCTAACGACATGTGGTTATTTCAACTTCAATTTAAATGAGTTAAAATGAAATGAAAATGCGTTTCTTTGGTTGTACAAACCACAGTTCAGGTGCTCAGTAGCCTCGTGTGGCTAGCAGCTGTGGGAGTGGGCAGCACAGTTTCATAAAGTAATTTCTTTCTTTCTTTTTTTAGTTTTTGCTTTTAATTGCAGTAAAAAAAAAAAAAAGTAACAGAAAATATACCATCTTAACCACTTTTAAGTGTGCGGTTCAGTTGTGTAATGCTGTTGTACAATGAGTCACCAGAAGTTTTCATCTTGCCAAACTGAAACTCTATACCCATTAAACAACTCCCCACCCCACCCCCACGCCCACCACATCCTGGAAACCACCATTCTTCTTTCTAAAATTCATAAAGTATTTCTCATTTTTTTTAGAATACTAAGAAAATTTTACTGACGTATAGTTGCTGTACAGTGTTATATGTTATGCTTCCCTGGTGGCTCAGTCCGTAAAGCATCTGCCAGCAAAGCAGGAGACCTGGGTTTGATCCCAGGGTTGGGAAGATCCTCAGGAGAAGGAAATAGCAAACTACTCCATTATTCTTGGCTGGAGAATTCCATGGACAGAGGATGGTGGGCTACAGAATTCCCTGGACAGCCTGGTGGGCTACAGTCCATGGGGTCACAAAGAGTTGGACTAGACTGTTACATGTTTTAGGTATATGATATAGTGATTCACAATTTGTAAAGGCTATACTCCCTTTACAATTAATATAAAATATTGGCTATATGTGTACAATATATTCTTATAGCTTATTTAATTGATTTATATTATTTTTACTTATTTTTTTAAATTTTATTGGAGTGTAGTTGATTTATTGTACAATGCTGTGTTAGTTTCTCTAGTTTCACTCCAGTATTCTTGCATGAAGAATCCCCATGGACAGAGGAGCCTGGTGGGCCACAGTCCACAGGGTCGCAAAGGTTGCACAGGACAGCAATTAAGCACAGTGTTAGTTTCAGGTGTACAACAAAGTGAACCAGTTACACATATACATATATCCAGCCTTTTTTAGATTCTTTTCCCATAGAGGTCACTGCAGAGTATTGAGTAGATTCCCTGCCTATTAGAGTAGGTCCTTATTAGTTATCTACTTTATACTTAGTAGTGTGTACATGGGGCTTCCCAGGTAGCACTAGCGACCAACCTGCCAATGCAGGAAACGTGAGAGACTCGGGTTTGAACTTGGGATGGGAAAATCCCCTGGAGGAGACATGGCAACCCACTTCAGTATTCTTGCCTGGAGAATCCCATGGACAGAGGAGCCTGGCGGGCTACGGTCCACAGGGTTGCAAAGAGTCAGATATGACTGAAGCGACTTAGGACACATGCAGTGTGGACGTGTCCGTCTTAATCTCCCAGGTTATGCCTCCCTCATAAAGCATTTCTATCACCCAAACTGTTCCACTGTCCAGTGCTGGTCTAGCCCGATTAGTGCCAGTGGCTAAAATGGCTTTCCTCTGGACAAGTGGCAGGCACTGTCCCCTGCTTGAAGTGGAGAAGAGGCATATCCAGTGGGCTTCCCTGCATGGTGTAAAGGAGAGAAGCATGACTTCCAGGTGTGGGTACTCTGTCTTGCTTTGCTCAGCAAAGGTTACCCATGTCTCTCTCTGGCCACCCAAGCTCCAGTCACAACTTTATACCAAAAAGTGACTCCACAGTCAACCTGGGAGTAAGTGAAGCAGCCAGTCTCTTTTGAATGAAGAATTTGTGGAACTGTTCTGTTGTTCTCCGATTTATCACCCACGGACCATTGTTTCTCCCACACTGCTCTCTCTCTGATTTAGATTTTTTCCTCCAGAGTTCTTGGGAGAACTCAGTTTTACAATTGTCTCCTCTTTTATCTACTTTGGGGTTATAGTTTCCTAAAGGCTGTTAAGGAATGGCCATTAATCTGATGCCATATATTTTATCCCTTCCACACAGTTCTCAACATTTTGGGCCTGCTGATGGCAACATTCCCCATTTTCCAACACGACCATTGATTTATTCTTGCTCTTATATTTCTTCTGTCAAGACGTGCTCAGTCAGCCATCTTGAACTGAAAATCATAGCCTGATTCCTTATGCCTTTTGTGTCTACAGAATAAGTGTTATAAGTAACCATAGATGTCAGGGATAGAGAGGAAATCTGAGATCCAGTCCAGTCCATCATTTCATGGATGGACAGGGTGAGAATTATATAAAGGAACCTGCTTGGCCAAGCCTCTACAGCATGGTGGTAGCAAGCTGGAACAAAGAAGGACCTCACTCACCTTCTACACTGGCTGCTGGCTGTTCATTGTCTTCTGCTCCAAGAACCCTGAGAAATTATAAGAGAAGGTCTGTGTCTCCACCCACCTGTACCTTAGGCTTAGCACAGTATTTGCCTTGTTGATCACCTTTTAATGCAAAATAATTGTATTATTTAGGCTCCTCTTGATACAAAATAATGGAGGAGTTTCTAGAAGAAACTTTTGATAGAACTGAATGAATTTAAGAGGATCCTCCTCTTAACCTATAAATTCATTTTCTCAGAACTGTCCTTTCCCCAAGCACAGTGAAAAATCAAGGTTATACTTGAAATTGTAAGAAGAAAGGCGCTTAGAAAATGCAAACAGATCTTGCTTAGAAATGAGCATGACATTGCCAGGGATGGAGAGGGGGCATATGTGAGAAATAAGCTTCTCCCTCCCCACCCAGAAAGTTCTGGGGTGGGAGCTTATGGTCCATCTCAGTGAAATGTTTCACCTCAAGCATCTGCCTAATTGTACTGATCTACAATCTGCTTCCAGTGAAGCAAAGTAATTAATTGTTTTAAAATGCTTTTCGAGACTTTGGAAAACTGACCTAAGGTTAATGGTTCATAAACCTCATTTGTGCTTCTAATAGAGAATTTAAAATGTGAGCTCATCTGCTTCTGGACTAGAGAGGAGGAGAGGGCCTCAGAGACCTGCGTGAGACTTGTAGCAATGGAAGCAGCTATGGAGTTATTCCTCTTCTGACATATTTAAAGAAGAGAGAGAGAGCAATGCAGATGCCAAGACATTGTCCTTTAGAGGGTGTGTTTATTGGTGATGTTGTGTCAAACTTGGAGAGAGAGAGTACACTTTGTCTGTCTCGGAAGCTTCATTTCCTACCCTTGTACATATCATAATGGGGTTCTGAGCCAGAGTTTCCAGTCCTAGCTGGGATCCTGCTCCTGTGTATTTCCAGACAAAATACCTTAATCCCTGTACTTGGCTTCACAGACTGTGATTTTTCTAGGGACACCAAGAAAGCCTATCAATATCTCTTCTGCTATGAGCAATTCATTCCTGTGGCTCACAGAGGCTTAGTGTGGGGATCATAAACTCGAGTGCATCCAGACACAAGACAGGTTACATAAATAAGTCAGGAAGGAGGGCAGAGGCTAGGGGAACAGGAGGAAGCACATCCCTTCTAAAGAGGGTGAGGTGGGCAGCTACTTTTCAGTTCCAGCTGGGAGTTGCTATGCAGAAATGTGTGCACAGGAGTTTCTGCCCAGGAATCAGAAATCCACAGAATAAATGAAGTCTGAGTTTTACTTGGTGCTGATAACTAATAAAAAAAGCAGGGCCACTTCTGGGTGCAAATCACACACACCTGTGGACAATCTGCCTTATGGACCCCTGGTTTGAGCTCTCTTGTTTTGTACTCTCAGAAATCACTAGCAAAATGTAAAGATGAAAGGATTAAAGGAACAACCACCTCTGGCTACCAGACGGTCTGCGGTTCTGCAAAATCTAAACACATGTAGCTAGTATGAAGATCCCCCCCGTCCATCCATCCCATCATGGATACCAGGGTTTCCTTTGTGACATGCAGACTCCTGCTTCTGAATTCTGTGTCAGGCTAGGATGGTAAGTCATTTCAAGAAAGGGAGAGTCTACAAGAATGTGGGTGTTTCTGGGGTATTCCTTAGGGTACAGGTCATAAGGGAGACAAAACGATTGAACTTCAGAAGTATACACACTCCAATCAATTGTAATGTAACTATAGCGATTGTAATAAATAGCTCGGATCTCCAGAGTGCATGTCAAGATAAGTGATTTACAGACACCATCTTATTTCATTTACACAGAAAACCCAACAAGTACTACGATGATCTCCTTCCAATACAGACACAGTCAATAGTCTGAGAAAGCAGACTCAGAGAGGTTAAGTAATTTTCCCTGGATCTCACAGTGGTAAGTTCCAAATTCTGTCAGAAAATGAGCTCCCAAGGTCTACATGTTTTGCCTCCCTTGAGGATACCAAGTAGAACTCCAACATAACGTTGAAGAGAGTTCCCCTCTCCACTTGCAGTGATTCCGAGAGTAGGCTTAAAGTATGAGAACAGATGGTTGTTGGGTGATGCTATGTCAATTTCCTTAAAGCCATCAAAGGTATATCTGAAACACACAAAAGCAAATTTGGATAATCAGAAAAATGAGCACGCTCTAAGAAAGGAAAGAGATGGTTCTCTAGCTTCCAAGATACATATGATTATGAGAACTCTGAGACCATACAAATAATATCAATTTGTTAAGCCTGGTAGGATAAGGAAGGCAGGACCACAAAGGCGTTGAGAAAGCGATTGGTGGCACTGAGGGCAAGGGCATGGCCAGAGGCAATAGACTGACTGCCTGTGTCGGTTGTTGAGATTTTAAAGAACAGCTTTATTGAGATATAATTCACATACCATACAACTCACACATTTCAAGCGTATAATTCAGTAGTGAAAGGGAAACTGTTAGTCGCTAAGTCGTGTCCAACTCTTTTGCAACCCCGTGGACTATAGTCCACCAGGCTCCTCTGTCCATGGAATTCTCCAGACAAGAATACTGGAGTGGGTTGCCATTTCCTTCTCTGGTTTTTAGTATTTTCACAGGTATGTGCAACCATCAGCACAATCAATTTTAGAACATTTTCATCACCCCAGAAAGCAGCTATTACCTGCCTATTCCCCCATCTCTTCAGCCCCAGAGCAAACACTTCTGAGCAAAGCTACTGTCTGTCTACATAAATTTCCCTGTTCTGAACTTTCACATGAATGGAATCCTATAATATGTGGTCTCTTGTGAGTGGCTTCTTTCATTTAGCACAATGTTGTTGAGATTTGAATGGCTTTGAAATTTATCATCATTCCCTCAATGGGTTACTTTGGCGGATTCCTTCTTCCAAACAAGTCTTTGAGCCTACTGGCATTGTGAACCACACCAGCAGTGTTCCTGTCTGGAGACCTTACCAGAAACAGTTGAATATTACATGCTTTTCCTTCCTTGAGATCTCCAGTGAAACTCTGGACTGAGTTCCTCTTGGAATTTCCAGCTTGTTGTTCAGTCACTAAGTCATGTCTGACTCTTTGTGACCCCATTGACTGCAGCACACCAGGCTCCCCTGTCCTTTACTATGTCCCAGAGTTTGCTCAAAGTCATGTCCATTGAGTCAGGGATGCTATCTAACTATCTTATCCTCTGTTGTCCCCTCCTTCTTTTGCCTTCCATCTTTTCCAGCATCAGGGTCTTTTCCAATGAGTCATCTCTTCCCATCAGGTGGCCAATGTATTGGAGCTTCAGCATCAGTCCTTCCAATGAATATTCAGACTTGACTTCCTTTAGGAGTGACTCATTTGATCTCCTTGCTGTCCCTGCTCTCTCAATAGTCTTCTCCAGCAGCACAACTCGAAAGCATCAATTCTTTGGCATTCAGCCTTCTTGGTAGTCCAACTCTCACATCCATACATGACTACTGGAAAAACCATAGCTTTGACTGGATGGACCTTTGTTAGAAAAGTGACGTCTCTGCTTTTTAATATGCTGTCTAGGTTTATCATAGCTTTCCTTTCAAGGAGCAAGTGTCTTTTAATTTCATGGCTGCAGTCACTACCCACAATGATTTTGGAGCCCAAGAAGATAAAATCTGTCACTGCTTCCTCTTTCCCCCTTCTATTTGCCATGAAGTGACAGGACTCCAAAAGTCCTCTGCTGACTCATTGCATAGAATCAATAGCAAGAGTCAAATATTCAAGTCTCTGCCCCTTTCTCTCACTCTTAACATTTGCAAGAACTTAGCATGTCCAGTCGGAGAAGGCAATGGCACCCCACTCCAGGACTCTTGCCTGGAAAATCTCATGGACAGAGGAGCCTGGTAGGCTCCAGTCCATGGGGTCACTAAGAGTCAGGCACGACTGAGCGACTTCACTTTCACTTTTCACTGTCATGCATTGGAGAAGGAAATGGCAACCCACTCCAGTGTTCTTGCCTGGAGAATCCCAGGGACAAAGGAGCCTAGTGGGCTGCTGTCTATGCGGTCACACAGAGTCGGACACAACTGAAGTGACTTAGCAGCAGCAGCAGCATGTTCAGTGCCTGGCTAGATTTGGGGAAAGAGTTAGATTTATAAACAGTTTCCTCAGACATTACCCAAGAGGTCTCAATGGTTAAAGTGAAGTCTATGTGTAGAAACTAGTGCCCTGGATCTTTCTCCAAAGAGCATCAAATCACTACTGCTTTATATACTTCACAGCTTTTTGTCCTATTTTCTGCATTATTTTGAAGAGAAAAAATACAGGAAATGAGTGATTGTTGTTCAAAACAATGGTGAGACTGGTTATTGTTATTCTCAAATGATGTCTCTTAAGGTTGTTGTTGTTTTAGTCATTAAGTCATGTCTGACTCTTTTGCGACCCCATAGACTATAGCCCCACTAGGCTCCTCTATGCATGGGATTGCCCAGGCAAGAATACTGAAGTGGGTTGCCATTTCCTTCTCCAGGGGATCTTCCTGACCCAGGTATCGAACCCATGTCTCCTGCATTGGCAGGTAGAATCTTTATCACTGAGCCACCAGGGAAAACCTATCAGCAAATTGGAAGCACTAGGCCTTGTAAAGTATGCAGAAATTTCAGTCTAGTGGAGATGGAATATGTGTTGTAAGTGGAAGGAAAATTATGTGAACAGAACATGTTCTTTAAAATCAAACCAACCTGGTTCAAATCGTAATATTAAGATTTGAGAATGTTAAGAGTGAGAGAAAGGGGCAGAGACTTGAGTATTTGACTCTTGCTATTGATTCTATACAATGAGTCAGCAGAGGACTTTTGGAGTCCTGTCACTTCATGGCAACTGTGTGACATGGAACAAGCAAGTAAGATATAAGATTCTCTAAGCCTCAGTCTCCTTTTCAACAAAATAGAAATAATGTTATCTACTCCATAGGATGTTTTGAGATTAAACAATAAACACAAAAACTACTGCCAGTACCGTGACCACCATCACTACCATCTATTCAGTATTGATGCTTTCAAACTGTGGTGCTAGAGAAGACTTGTAAGAGTCTCTTGGACAGCAAAGAGATCAAACCAGTCAATCCTAAAGGAAATCAAGCCTGGATATTCATTGGAAGGACTGATGCAGAAGCTGAAGCACCAATCCTTTGGCTACCTGATGTGAAGAGTCGACTCACTGGAAAAGACCCTGATGTTGGGAAAGATTGAGGGCAGGAAGAGAAGTGGGTGACAGAGGATGAGATGGACATGAGTCTGAACAAACTCCAGGAGATAGTGAAGGACAGGGAAGCCTGACATGTTGCAGTCCATGGGATTACAAAGAGTCTGACATGACTTAGCAACTGAAAAGCAACAAAATATGTCAAGACAGTATTAGGCACTTAAGCTTTGGGGCACTTTCCTTAAGGTGTTATTTTTCTAACCCTTTCAACAATGTGGCTAGGTATATAATATATTATAAGCTTTGCTTCACAGATGGAAAAAAAAAAAAAACTGGTTCAGACATGTTTATTGATTTCCCCCAAATCATGCAGCTAATGAGTGGTAGAGTTGTCAAAACCAGATTTGTTGGTCACAAATACGACATTGTACCCATCATTGTGGCTGTTGTGGCTAACAGAATAGTGAAAGTAAGAATCAAGGACGTGAAAAGAGACATTTTTCATCCAGAAGCTAGAAACCTATCCTAAAAGTCACGCAAACACTGTAAAATTTAAAAGAGGCAATTTCACATTTTCATGACTGTGTTTAAAACTAGGCAATTTCAAGTACATAGTTTAAATGCCAGTGTAAGGATGAGAGACTATGTCTAGACATCTGGTATACCAGCTCCAGTACATCCACCTGTGGTTCACCCCTCCACCCCACAGGACAAGTTGAATTTTTAGGAAGAGACACTGTTCACTTCTACTTGAAAGGGGCTCCCAGAGCATAACCTCCCATTCCTGGAATAATCTTATGACGTCTCAGGTAGAGAAACTCTGTTTTCTCCTCAGCATCAAATACTGGTATTTTCCCAGTTTCTTGTCTTTGAGTTCTTGCAAAGTCACTATAATTTGAATTTTTATAAATCAAATCCCATTTAACATGCAATTGAGGAACTTGCACTTTAAAAGACTTCTATCTTGAATCCTCAAGAACATGGAAGGCTGCCTTTAGAAATGAATAGCTAATTCTGAAATTATCCATTTTTTAAATTCAGAAATTGGTTCACAGCTTTCCGAAAACAACCTTTAAACTTTGAAACCAATTTGAAATTCAAGTTTGTGACTGGGTCTTGTGGGCACTCCTTATTACCTTTGCTGATAAGCATTTAAATATATTCATTAACAAAAATAATTGTTGTCACAGTTAACTACATTAGCACCATTTAATTGAATTAGAAATTAGATGGGGGTCATGAATATTTCAAGGGCTCACTGCTAGCCATCCCAATTTCCATCTTTCTAAAAAGAACCCTCACATAACCATAAACAGGCAGATTTGCAATGTTTGTGTTCCTGGCCCTTCTCATACTTTTGCCATTAAAGTCAGCCTATTGTCAAAAATAAATCAAAAAATAATTTGTAGCTTTTTGCTGCTCTTCTGTGCTTCCAGACATGATGCAAGGAGTCTTGTGTCCTCAGGAAACTTTAAATGAACATTTACTCAACACAAACCAGAAGCCATCAATCCATACACTTAGAGCACAGTAGGAACTTTTGAGATAGAGTCCAAAGTTCACAGCCATGGCACAACTGACATTTAGAGTCAGAAAATGCTGTGTTGTGGGCAACTGTCCTGTTGTGGTAGGATGTTTAGTGGCAGACCCACTGAATGCCAGTAATATCACTACCACACATACACACACACACACCAGTTGTAATCACAAAACTGTCTCCAGATAATATTTTCCCCCAAGGGGGGAATCTTCTCCCAGTTGGGAACCATTGATGGAACAATATAGTTTCAATTACCAGCCATACCTCTTATGTTTGACCTTTTTCTGGGCCTTAGTTTTGTATATGTGAAATAGGAGCAATCATACTAATTACATTGGGTTGCTGGGAGACTACACAGTATCAAGTGAATAGAAGGCATAGCTGGATGAGTGTTCATTAATTATTAGCCAAAGTAGCAGTAGTAATCATAGTAGGAGCATCAGTCAGCAACAGTAGCAGAACCATGAAGACCTGAGGGATGGTTTTTTATTTACTCTCCACCCATAGAAACACCGTGTTATTGGTCTGGGCCAGAGTTATCCTCCTTGCCTGATGGAAGACCCCAGATGATACCACTGAAGTCAGCAGTGGTCCCTCTTCTTTGAATCCCTAAGCTAGTCAGACTTACTCTACATACCACTTGTCCAAAGGGTGGTCAAAGAAAGCCCCAGATCTTTTCACAGTAGGCATGGTGAGATTTGAAAAAAAGTAGGATCTGGAGTTAGGCAGACCTGAATTCCAAACTTGACTTCTGATTCAAGATCTCAGGCAAGTTTCTTAATCTCTGTGAGGCTCAGATTCCTTGGCTTTAAAAGAGAATCATGAGAACTATCCTATAGACTGATTTTGAGAATTAAATGCCATAATGCATGTGGACTGCCCCTCGTGCCATGTTTGGCACACAGTGGGTACTCAACAGTCATCAGTGATTAGAACTTTTGTGATGAAGAATATCCAGAGCAGGGTTTCTTAACCTTGGAACTACTGACACTTGGGGCTGGATAACGCTGTGTTGCAGAAGCCTTCCCGGTGCTTTGGAAAATGTTAGCAGCATTTATGGCTGTTAGATGCTAGTAGCACTGGTCGCCAGTTTTAACAACCAGAATCGTCTCCAGGCATTGCCAAGTGTCGGGGCAAAGTTGCCCCAGTTAAGAGCTACTATCCTACGGGAAATGGATCCCTACCCAGTCTACCTGGTCATTCTGCCTTGAGTTAACATCACCTCTTCTGGGAAGATACCCAGTCTCCCTTCTGTCAAATGAGCCACTGCCTTCATTGTCTTATAACTCTTTGCTCATCTGTCTGGTCTGCTAGGCTAGGAACCCCTTAAGGGCTGGCTTCATTTGTAACTGTATCTATAGTTGGCACAGAGTGGAGGCCAGCAGATAGAGCGGGGTTGGGAAGAAAGCAAACTACTATTTAATGGGCACTTACTATCTACCAGATGGCAGTAGTGGTCAAGAACCTGCCTGCCAATGCAGGAGATGTAAGAGGTGCTGGTTCAATCCCTGGGTTGGGAAGATCCCCTGGAGGAGGGCATGGCAACCCACTCCAGTATTCTTGCCTGGAGAATCCCATGGACAGAGGAGCCTAGAGGGCTATAGTCCTTAGGGTCACAAAGAATTGGACACGACTTAAGTGACTTAGCAGGCAAGCATATCAGATTAGATCAGATCAGAACAGTCACTCAGTTGTGTCCGACTCTTGGCGACCCCATGAATCGCAGCACGCCAGGCCTCCCTGTCCAGCACCAACTCCCGGAGTTCACTCAGACTCACGTCCATCAAGTCAGTGATGCTATCCAGCCATCTCATCCTCTGTTGTCCCCTTCTCCTCTTGACCCCAATCCCTCCCAGCATCAGAGTCTTTTCCAATGAGTCAACTCTTTGCATGAGGTGGCCAAAGTACTGGAGTTTCAGCTTTAGCATCATTCCTTCCAAAGAAATCCCAGGGCCGATCTCCTTCAGGATGGACTGGTTGGATCTCCTTGAAGTCCAAGGGACTCTCAAGAGTCTTCTCCAACACCACAGTTCAAAAGCATCAATTCTTTGGCGCTCAGCCTTCTGAAGATCTTTTTTGTCCAACTCTCACATCCATACATGAACACAGGAAAAACCACAGCCTTGACTAGATGGACCTTTGTTGGCAAAGTAATGTCTCTGCTTTTGAATATGCTATCCAGGTTGGTCATAACTTTCCTTCCAAGGAGTAAGCGTCTTTTAATTTCATGGCTGCAGTCACCATCTGTAGTGATTTTGGAGCCCAGAAAAATAAAGTGTGATACTGTTTCCACTGTTTCCCCATCTATTTGCCATGAAGTGATGGGACAGGATGCCATGATCTTTGTTTTCTGAATGTTGAGCTTTAAGCCAACTTTTTCACTCTCCTCTTTCACTTTCATCAAGAGGCTTTTGAGTTCCTCTTCACTTTCTGCCATAAGGGTGGTGTCATCTGCATATCTGAGGTTATTGATATTTCTCCCGGCAATCTTGATTGCATCTTGTGTTTCTTCCAGTCCAGAATTTCTCATGATGTACTCTGCATAGAAGTTAAATAAACAGTGACAATATATAGCCTTGACGAACTCCTTTTCCCTATTTGGAACCAGTCTGTTGTTCCCTGTCTAGTTCTAACTGTTGCTTCCTGACCTGCATGCAAATTTCTCAAGAGGCAGATCAGGTGGTCTGGTATTCCCATCTCTTTCAGAATTTTCCACAGTTTATTGTGATCCACACAGTCAAAGGCTTTGGCATAGTCAATAAAGCAGAAATAGATGCTTTTCTGGAACTCTCTTGCTTTTTCCATGATCCAGCAGATGTTGGCAATTTGATCTTCTGGTTCCTCTGCCTTTTCTAAAACCAGCTTGAACATCAGGAAGTTCACAGTTCACATATTGCTGAAGCCTGGCTTGGAGAATTTTGAGCATTACTTTACTAGTGTGTGAGATGAGTGCAATTGTGCAGTAATTTGAGCATTCTTTGGCATTGCCTTTCTTTGGGATTGGAGTGAAAACTGACCTTTTCCAGTCCTGTGGCCACTGCTGAGTTTTCCAAATTTGCTGGCATATTGAGTGCAGCACTTTCACAGCACCATCTTTCAGGATTTGGAATAGCTCAACTGGAATTCCATCACCTCCACTAGCTTTGTTTGTAGTGATGCTGTCTAAGGCCCACTTGACTTCACATTCCCAAGGCCAAAGGTGGTGGCCAGGAGGCATGCATACACCAAGCACAAATCTAAACTGCTTGCATATATAATTTCCTTCCATCTTCTCAATAGATTTGTAAAGTATGTATCATTGTGTCTATTTTGCCAGTGAAGAAACTGAGCCTTATAAAGAAGGAACTCATTTAAAAATACACAGAAAATATGTAAATAGACTTGGGGGTTTGAATCCAGTCTGAATGTCCCCCATACTTCTCCCCTTCTTCACCAAGCAGAAAATGAGGTACCTTCTTCCCAAGCTGTGCTGTACCCTAGCACTCGCATCACCCTGGACAGAAAGGCATTCTTTCTACTCTCCAGTGAATCCTTTGCCTACAGATGAGATCAGAAAATTGGGGTGGTGTGCCAGAGGTCACGAAATGAGTAGAAATAGCTGACCTGCTTGAAGAAACAATCCATTCTTGACCCAAAGATGAGGCACTGAACATTTTTCACTTTTACTGAAAAGGTCAGACTGGAGGCAGCAGGACCCAGAGTGAGACCTTTTGGCAATTTCAGAAAGTTCAGCCTGCAGCTTGGGGGCAGAGCCGAGACTAATGTCCACGTGGCCCTAGCCTCTTGCTCTACCTCCGCTCGAGACACCAGCTGGCACCAGATTTACCTCATTAACACCAGCCTGCACGGGCCACAGGTCCTGGGCTCAGGAAGGGGGCACTTCCTCGCCCCAGACTTCACCACTCCCGGTGCATTGGCATCTCTGGGTCAGAGAGCCTCATTATTTTAGAGATTCTAAGAGACACTGAAAATATGCTAAGGAGGTCATACAAAGTGGGCGGCAAGCTCCAAAAGGTTAACATCTTCCTTTCAGATGATTCCCACAGTTGCTATGGTATCTTCTACAGGAGGCTTTGTTAATTCCACATGAAGGGCCGAAATTAATAAGCTCCTTTGAACTCAGAGGAAACAAACCAGGTTGGGCTGCAAATACTATGGCCTGTTTATTCCTTACATGGACAAGAGGCCCAGGTGTGCAGGTGTATGTGAGCAGGGCAATTGGAGCAGCAGTCACACACATGCCGTTGGGTGTGTGCTTCTGTTTTATCTGTGCACAGGTGTGAGGGGGGTCAGCAAAGGACCAGACTGTCTGCATATCCATAAGGGCAAAGATTTATCTAAAAACCACACAGCAAGATATTGGGGTCAAGGTCTGGGTCCATTCAACTCTGACTGTCATGAGCATTTAGTCCAGGGCCTCATTGACATCAGTGTCTTATTGAACAGTCTCATCTGTGAGTTTAACACATACTTTTGAGTATCTGCTTTCAGCCAGGCACTGTGTTATGTACAGAGGTGATTACTGCAGTAAACAGGGTAGAGAATCCCTTTCTTTTGGGAGCTAGGATCAGAGAGGTGATGAATGGGCTGACGGGTGTAGAAGATCCCAAGTGGAAGGTCATAGAACGTTTTCCTTTAGTTGACATGCATGTGGATATGTGCACATGTGTTTAATAACAGTCAAAAGAATCTTTTAAAAAATCACTGTTAGCTCTTCTCTAAATTTTTGGTAGAATTCAGCTGTGAAGCTATCTGGACCTGGGCTTTTGTTTGCTGGAAGATTTTTGATTACAGTTTCAATTTCCGTGCTTGTGATGGGTCTGTTAAGATTTTCTATTTCTTCCTGGTCCAGTTTTGTAAAGTTGTACTTTTCTAAGAATTTGTCCATTTCTTCCACGTTGTCCATTTTATTGGCATATAATTGTTGATGGTAGTCTCTTATGATCCTTTGTATTTCTGTGTTGTCTGTTGTAATCTCTCCATTTTCATTTGTAATTTTATTGATTTGATTTTTCTCCCTTTGTTTCTTGATGAGTCTGGCTAATGGTTTGTCAATTTTATTTATCCTTTCAAAGAACCAGCTATTGGCTTTGTTGATTTTTGCTATGGTCTCTTTTGTTTCTTTTGCATTATTTCTGCCCTAATTTTTAAGATTTCTTTCCTTCTACTAACCCTGGGGTTCTTCATTTCTTCCTTTTCTAGTTGCTTTAGGTGTAGAGTTAGGTTATTTATTTGACTTTTTTCTTGTTTCTTGAGGTATGCCTGTATTGCTATGAACTTTCCCCTTAGGACTGCTTTTACAGTGTCCCACAGGTTTTGGGTGTTTATAATAGCCAGGACATGGAAGCAACCTAGATGTCCATCAACAGATGAATGGATAAGAAAGCTGTGGTACATATACACAATGGAGTATTACTAAGCCATTAAAAAGAATACATTTGAATCAGTTCTAATGAGGTGGATGAAACTGGAGCCTATTATACAGAGTGAAGTAAGCCATAAAGAAAAACACCAATACAGTATACTAACGCATATATATGGAATTTAGAAAGATGGTAACAATAATCCTGTATACGAGACAGCAAAAGAGACACTGATGTATAGAACAGTCTTTTGGACTCTGTGGGAGAGGGAGACAGTGGGATGATTTGGGAGAATGGCATTGAAATACGTATAATATCATATATGGAATGAGTCACCAGTCCAGGTTCGATGCACGATACTGGATGCTTGGGGCTGGTGCAGTGGGACGACCCGGAGGGATGGTATGGGGAGGGAGGAGGAAGGAGGGTTCAGAATACGGAACACATGTATACCTGTGGCAGATTCATTTCGGTATTTGGCAAAGCCAATACAATATTGTAAAGTTTAAAAATAAAATAAAATGTAAAAAAAATAAAATAAAAATTTACATTTAAAATATTAAAAAAAAAAAAATCAGTGTCAGTGAGGGGAAGAGTACCAGGACAGAAGATACAGAACATGGGTTTTGGAGTCAGAATCTGGGCATTTGAGTCTTGCTTCTGTTGCTGACCAGCTACCTGCACATAGTCAACCGAAATGTCCATTTCCCCCAGACTATTCATTCCTTGAATACTATATTTGCACACCTACCAGATGTACTTCCTAGGCCCTGGGGACACAGGATGGAGCAGGGCAGACAGAAACCCCTGCCTTGTGGAATAACTGTACTGAAGCACAGTAAGTGCCATGAAAGAGGTGGATACACATACAATAGGAGTGATGACAAGAGGCCCCAAGGCAGCCCAGAGAGCCAGGGAAGA
Source organism: Bos grunniens (assembly GCF_055505025.1). Classification (NCBI taxonomy): domain Eukaryota; kingdom Metazoa; phylum Chordata; class Mammalia; order Artiodactyla; family Bovidae; genus Bos; species Bos grunniens. Next base: position 27,523,925 of record NC_141189.1, read on the forward strand.
TGTCTGAAAGCAGTGACCAGAGTCCAGGACATTCAGATGACAAGTGGAAGGAAGAGGGTCCTAGGCAGAAAAAATAATGTGCACAGAGTTCTCAAGCAGAGAGCAGGTGTAGCCTGTGCAAAAGGGTGGAAGAAATTAAATATGGTGGCAGCATTGAGTGTGAAGGGGAGAAAAGGCTGTATCTGTTGAGTGTACATGTGTGTCCTTGTACCTGCATGTCTATATGAGTGTGTCTGTGTGTGTCCAGGCATATGAGCATGGGTGAGTGTGTCTGAGTGAGTGTGTGCCTGTATGTGCTTGTGTGTCCATGTTTGTGTATGAGTATGACTCTGTCAGTCAGTTCAGTTGCTCAGTGTGTCCAACACTTTGCAACCTTATGGACTGTAGCATGCCAGGCTTCCCTGTTCATCACCAACTCCTGGAGCTAATTCAAACTCATGTCCGTCAAGTTAGTGACACCATCCAACCATCTCATCCTCTATCATCCCCTTCTCCTCCTGTCTTCAATCTTTTCCAGCATTAGGGTCTTTACAGATGAGTCTGTTCTTCGCATCAGGTGGCCAAAGTATTGGAGTTTCAACTTTGGCATCAATCCTTCCAGTGAATATTCAGGACTGATTTCCTTTAGGATGGACTGGTTGGATCTCCTTGCAGTCCAAGGGACTCTCAAGAGTCTTCTCCAACACCACAGTTCAAAAGCATCAATTCCTCAACACTCAGCTTTCTTTATAGTCCAGCTCTCACAACCATACATGACTGTTGTGTACATACATACAAAAACCATAGCTTTGACTAGATGGACCTTTGTCAGCAAAGTGATGTCTCTGCTTTTTAATATGCTGTCTAGGTTGGTCATAGCTTTTCTTCCAAGAAGCAAGCCTCTTTTAATTTCATGGCTGCACTCACCATCTGCAGTGATTTCAGAGCCCAAGAAAATAAAGTTTCTCATTGTTTCCATTGTTTCCCCATCTATTTGCCATGAAGTGATGGGACCGGAAGACATGATCTTAGTTTTCTGAATGTTGAGGCTTTTTTTTTTAATTTATTTTTTTATTGAAGGATAATTGCTTTACAGAATATTGTTGTTTTCTGTCAAACCTCAACATGAATCAGCCATAGGTATACATATATCCCTTCCCTTTGAATCTCCCTCCCATCTTCCTCTCCAATCCAACCCTCTAGGTTGATACAGAGCTCCTGATTGATTTTCCTGAGCCATACAGCAAATCCCTGTTGGCTATCTATAGCTGTGAAAAGAGGAGAAGTGAAAAGCAAAGGAAAAAAAGAAAGATATAAACATCTGAATGCAGAGTTCCAAAGAATAGCAAGAAGAGATAAGAAAGCCTTCTTCAGCGGTCAATGCAAAAAAATAGAGCAAAACAACAGAATGGGAAAGACTAGAGATCTCTTCAAGAAAATCAGAGATACCAAAGGAACAGTTCATGCAAAGATGGGCTCGATAAAGGACAGAAATGGTATGGACCTAACAGAAGCAGAAGATATTAAGAAGAGATGACAAGAATACACAGAAGAACTGTACAAAAAAGATCTTCATGACCCAGATAATCACGATGGTGTGATCACTGACCTAGAGCCAGACATCCTGGAATGTGAAGTCAAGTGGGCCTTAGAAAGCATCACTACGAACAAAGCTAGTGGAGGTGATAGAATTCCAGTTGAGCTATTCCAAATCCTGAGATGATGCTGTGAAAGTGCTGCACTCAATATGCCAGCATATTTGGAAAACTCAGCAGTGACCAAAGGACTGGAAAAGGTCAGTTTTCATTCCAATCCCAAAGAAAGGCAATGCCAAAGAATGCTCAAACTACCACACAATTGCACTCATCTCACACGCTAGTAAAGTAATGCTCAAAATTCTCCAAGCCAGGCTTCAGCAATATGTGAACCGTGAACTTCCTGATGTTCAAGCTGGTTTTAGAAAAGGCAGAGGAACCAGAGATCAAATTTCCAACATCTGCTGGATCATGGAAAAAGCAAGAAAGTTCCAGAAAAGCATCTATTTCTGCTTTATTGACTATGTCAAAGCCTTTGACTGTGTGATCACAATAAACTGTGGAAAATTCTGAAAGAGATGGGAATACCAGACCACCTGACCTGCCTCTTGAGAAATGTGTATGCAGGTCAGAAAGCAACAGTTACAACTGGACATGGAACAACAGACTGGTTCCAAATAGGAAAAGGAGTACATCAAGGCTGTATATTGTCACCCTGCTTATTTAACTTCTATGCAGAGTACATCATGAGAAACGCTGGACTGGAAGAAACACAAGCTGGAATCAAGATTGCCGGGAGAAATATCAATAACCTCAGATATGCAGATGACACCACCTTTATGGCAGAAAGTTAAGAGGAACTCAAAAGCCTCTTGACGAAAGTGAAAGTGGAGAGTGAAAAAGTTGGCTTAAAGGTCAACAGTCAGAAAACAAAGATCATGGCATCCAGTCCCATCACTTCATGGGAAATAGATGGGGAAACAGTGGAAACAGTGTCAGACTTTATTTTGGGGGGCTCCAAAATCACTGCAGATGGTGACTGCAGCCACGAAATTAAGAGACGCTTACTCCTTGGAAGGAAAGTTGTGATCAACCTAGATAGCATATTCAAAAGTAGAGACATTACTTTGCCAACAAAGGTTCGTCTAGTCAAGGCTATGGTTTTTCCTGTGGTCATGTATGGATGTGAGAGTTGGACTGTAAAGAAGGCTGAGTGCCGAAGAATTGATGCTTTTGAACTGTGGTGTTGGAGAAGGCTCTTGAGAGTCCCTTGGACTGCAAGGAGATCCAACCAGTCCATTCTGAAGGAGATCAGCCCTGGGATTTCTTTGGAAGGAATGATGCTAAAGCTGAAACTCCAGTACTTTGGCCACCTCATGCAAAGAGTTGACTCATTGGCAAAGACTCTGATGCTGGGAGGGATTGGGGGCAAGAGGAGAAGGGGACAACAGAGGATGAGATGGCTGGATGGCATCACTGACTCGATGGACGTAAGTCTGAGTGAACTCCGGGAGTTGGTGCTAGACAGGGAGGCCTGGCGTGCTGCGATTCATGGGGTCGCAAAGAGTCGGACACGACTGAGCAACTGATCTGATCTGATCTGTTTTACATATGGTAATGTAAGTTTCCAGAATGTTGAGTTTTATTTTTTTATTATAAATTTACTTAGTTTAATTGGATGTTAATTACTTTACAATATTGTATTGGTTTTGCCATACATCAACATGAATCCGCCATGGACATACATGTGTTCCCCATCCTGAACCCCCCTCCCTCCTCCCTCCCCATACCGTCCCTCTGGGTCATCGCAGTGCACCAGCCCCAGGCATCCAGTATCATGCATCAAACCTGGACTGGCGATTCATCTCACACATGATATTAGACATCTTTCAATGCTATTCTCCCAAATCATCCCACCCTCGCCCCCTCCCACAGAGTCCAAAAGACTTCCATACATCTGTGTCTCTTTTGCTGTCTCACATACAGGGTTATCATTACCATCTTTCTAAATTCCCTATATATGCATTAGTATACTGTATTGGTGTTTTTCTTTCTGGCTTACTTCACTTTGTATAATAGGCTCCAGTTTCATCCACCTCATTAGAACCGATTCAAATGTATTCTTTTTAATGGCTGAGTAATACTCCATTGTGTATATGTACCACAGCTTTCTTATCCATTCATCCGCTGATGGACATCTAGATTGCTTCCATGTCCTGGCTATTATAAACAGTGCTGCGATGAACACGGGGGTACACGTGTCTCTTTCAATTCTGGTTTCCTTGGTGTGTATGCCCAGCAGTGGGATTGCTGGATCATAAGGCAGTTCTATTTCCAGAATGTTAAATTTTAATCCAGTTTTTCACTCCCCTCTTTCACTTTCATCAAGAGGCTCTGTAGTTCTTCTTCGCTTTCTGCCATAAGAGTGGTGTCATCTGCATATCTGAGGTTATTGATATTTCTTCCACAATCTTGATTCCAGCTTGTGCTTCATTCAGTCCAGCGTTTCTCATACTCTGCATATAAGTTAAATAAGCAAATAAGCAGGGTGACAATATATAGCCTTGACATACTCCTTTCCCGATTTGGAACCAGTCTGTTGTTCCATGTCCAGTTCTAATTGTTGCTTCTTGACCAGCATAAGGATTTCTCAGGAGGCAGGTATGGTGGTCTGGTATTTCCATCTCTTGAAGAATTTTCCACAGTTCATTGTGGTCCACACAGTCAAAGGCTTTGGCATAGTCAATAAAGCAGAAGTAGATGCTTTTCTGAAACTATCTTGCTTTTTCAGTGATTCAACGGATGTTTGCAATTTGATCTCTGGTCCTCTGCCTTTTCTAAATCCAGCTTGAACATATGGAAGTTCACAGTTCACATACTGTTGAAGCCTGGCTTGGGGAATTTTAAGTATTACTTTGCTAGCGGGTGAAATGAGTGCAATCGTGTGGTAGTATGAATCTGTATGTGTGTCTATATGTGAATAAGGGTATGACTGTGAATGTGTTCCTCTGAATGTGTGTGTGTGTGTACATGTGTGTGCATGTGTGTCCAGGCACATGACTGGATGAGTATGTAATCCTCACAAATAAACTTACAGATACCATGGTCAGAAAGCCACAAAGAGTGGAATAACACTTCCCATGGGAACTCTGTAACCACACAGCAAAATCAATAACCTAACTGAATTGCTTTTATAGATAATGCATCATGTAAGAAAGGTTTTAATTAAAGTGCGGCCTCTAAAAATGTGCCTTGGGCTTGCAGACCTTGGAGCCGTGCTCAGGCAGTCAGGGCAGGTGGGGGACAAACCAGGGCCACTTGACAGAGCAGTCCTCCTGCTCCCTGTCTTTCCTCTTGGGGGCCACTCTCCTCTGCCTTTTTGGAAATTCACAAAAGAAGAAGGTATGTAGGAAATGCTATTCATCAATAAATGAACATTCCATCAAACCATCCAAACACACTGGGCGGTCAAAGACACACACACACACAGATAAAAAAAATATATTTTTTTGCATAAAAGACTAAAAATATATTTAAAAACCATATTTAGCTCTGGCAAAGGCTTCCCTGGTGGCTCAGATGGTAAAGAATCTTTCTGCCAATGAAGAAGATGTGGGTTTGATCCCTGGAATGGGAAGATCCCCTGGAGAAGGGCATGGCAGCCCACTCCACTATCTTTGCCTGGAGAATTCCATAGACAGAGGAACCTGGTGGGCTACAGTCCATGGGGTCGCAAAAAGTCAGACGTAACTGAATGACTAACACATTAGTTATGGCAAAGGTGCAGTATGTTCGGCATGTTGGTAATAGAAGTAGAAATAGGTCCATCTTTTCTGAAGGGCAATTTGAACCATATATATCCAAAACCTTAAACTTATACATACTTTTAGATTCAGCATTTCCAGAAACTTAGCCAAAGAAAATACTCATTCAAACGGGCAGGTTAAACATAAAAAAGTTGGTCATTGCAGCATCGTTTGTAATATGAAAAGCTTGTTATGATGGTGTGATCTTTGCTGAGTTCTTATCTTTGACCTCTAATGGCTGAGATGGAAACAGTAGTAAGCATCCCATACTTTAACTACGGTGACCAAGTGTTGGATGGGTGAGAGGTGATGGTAAGCTGATAAATGTTAAACAATCAGCTCTGGGGTGGGGGTTGGGGGCAGTTTCTCAGATAACGCCAATTTCCGTGGTGTAAATATTCCCACCAGGGCTGATTTCCAGCTACCAGTGTGCCCTCCCTGACATGGAGTTTGGAGGAGATACGAACAGCTCATGCTCACAAGCCCAGGTGGGCAGGCTTCAGGAGACCCTGGGCTGGAGGGCCTGCCATAGCAGCCCAGCACCATCCTTCTACTGCCCCTAAGAAAATACAAGAAGACAAGGAGGGGAGAGCCAGGTCACCTTTTGGAGATATCTCCCTACCTCATCCTACTTCTCCAGAGGATCTACTCCCTGTAAGCAAATGACGTAGGCATGGGGAAAGCATTCCTTAAGTCTGGAGCTATCTGAAGAAGGTTCCCACCCTGCTTGTGGACCAAATCTAGAGCACCCTGAGCTGAATGAGGAAGTATCAGATACTGTAATGGTGCAGACTGACCATTGGGGGAGGAGGCAAGAACCACCTTGCTCTCTCAAGTCCCAGAGTCCTAAGATGGAAGGAGGGGCGGGGCTTTAAATAGCATATGAGATTGCGATTGTGAGATGACCAAGACATAAAGTTAAAAATCCAGGCAAGACTTTAATACCAGAGTGTGTCTATCTGATCTAGGTCAGGGATCTCCTGGAGGAAGCCCTCTAGGTAATAATAAAGGAGAAATGAAGGGCAGAGTTAGTTAGTGGCAGCTACTGGAAAAATAAAAGTGTTCTGTTTTTCCATCAATGACTTGGGACTTACGAATCAAATGGATCACACTTTTGAGATAACCTAAGTATCCATCAAAGAGAAATGGAATACAGTGTGGTACATCTGTTTAATGGGACAGCATATCAAAAGTCTTTATCCCATTGTGTGTGTGTGTGTGTGTGTGTGTGTGTGTGTCCGTGCGCATGTGTGGGCGCACACGCAGGCTATCATTAACATAATTCAAATAACATACAATAATCACCAGTATGTGCTTCTTTGGGGGGGGGGGTCTTTAAAACTTCAATTCTGTGTTCGCATTTTAAATAGACAGTCAATAACCTTGTAAGTTTGAGAAAACCTCTTCCCTACTGGTCTACTCTGATGTGCCCAGCACCAAAGAAACCTCAGTGACCAGCACGTAAATAAGACCACAATAAATTGGTCAGTGGGAAGAAAATGTGATTCACAAATCATTATGGACAATACAATCATGCTTTCATAAAATAATCTAAAAAGTCTATAACCATATGTATAGATAAATGTCTGGAAATGCACATATTAAATGAGTGATTGTTTTGGGTAGTGTATAGAGATTCATTTAATAACCCCTCAGCCTTGCTACTATTTCGCTAATGTTTATGAGGTTCTGAACATGAATCAGAGACACTCTGCTAGGCACTTATACTTTTCAGTTTTATCTAGTAATCTGCATATGTGTGTTTGTTGTTAATTTTCAGTCATGTCTGACTCATTGCGACCCTGTGGATTGCCACATACCAAGTGTCTCTGTCCTCCACTGTCTCCTAGAATTTGCTCAGATTCATGTCCATTGAGTCGGTGATGCTATCTAATCCTCTCATCCTCTACCGCTCCCTTCTCCTTTCGCCTTCCATCTTTCCCAGCATCAGGGTCTTTTCCAGTGAATGGGCTCTACCTGGCATATGTGTATGTATATCTTTCCCTACCATTAGCATTATTATTGTATCCAGAGCAAGGAAATAGGGAGCTTTGAAAAATGAAGTACTTCGCACACAGTACTTAGAACCTAGTGGGTGCTTGGTCATGGTGGCCATTATTTTATTAGTATGGAATCTTGGGTCTTACCTACCACAACTTCTTGACCAATTGTCATGACAACAACAATAATGACAGCAAGTTTTTACATAGTACTGATTATTACCTACAGTGAAATATACATACACTATATATGCCATATGGCCTTCCCCGTGGCCAAGGCAGTAAAGAATCTGCCTGCAATGCAGGAGACGTGGGTTCGATCCCTGGGTTGGGAAGATCCCCTGGAGGAGGGCATGGCAACCCACTCCAGTATTCTTCCCTGGAGAATCCTATGGAGAGAGGGGCCCGTTGGGCTACAGTCCATGGGGCTGCAAAGAGTTGGACACAACCGAGCAACCAAGCACAGCACATATATGCCATGTACTATAACAGTGCAGGCATTTTCCTGATACTCATCTTTCTTTGTCCTTATGGTAACTCATAACTATGATGTAGCTATTATTTCCATTTTACATGTTAGCAAACCGAGTCTCAGAAATACGGTCCCTATAATACTGGGCTCCTCCTTCTATGTCCTCAACCCAGCCTGGGACTCAGGGTAGTTTTCCTCACCCTCTCTGTCCCAGGACCTGCTCTAATGGGAACAGTGGGAACAAGTGCAGAGGCCCGAACTTGGACAAGCAGGCACACATACCCAGAAATGGATGGGGCTGGGGTTGGCTGGGGTTACTGTGGGTGATTCAGATGGTCAGAGGAAAAGGCAGCATAATGCAGACAAATGGGAGATAATAAGTCTGGAGCCAATGAACCGAAAGAGAGGGAGAGCACATATTAAATAAAAAGTCATGAGTCCTTCCAGCCTGGAAAGGGATTTAGAGGTTACTATAAAAAAAAATCGTGAAGTTGCCAACCTTGTACTGCTGGAGTCAACTTGGGAACCAGGCGGTCCTAAGTCCTTTCCTGTGCTCTCTCTCATGGAGAGAAGCCAGGAGTGAGTAGGTCCAGTCCTTCCATCCTGGGGCCATGCCAGGGTCAAGGGGGCCCCTTCTGAGCTGTGGGGAAATGCTGATGCCATGTCCAAAGTGAGATCTTGAGTTGGAATGACAGGAGAGTGTACCTGGGCACAGCCCAGCAGGAGGGAGGTGGCGCAAGAGAAGAGAACCTCAGAGTGAGGAGTCTCATGGCAGCTGGAGCAATGACAGAGGAAGGTGAGAGGGTGTGAACTGCAGATTGTCGGGGTGAACTGGATGCTCATGTCGGAAGGTCACAGCTAAACAGGACAGATGACAGAAAGAGGGCAGGCCGCTGAGGCAGCAGTTCAAATTTCCGTACTTCATTCTTAAGACTCATGAAGCTTTACATCTCAAGTGGAGATAACCTGAGGTCTTGAGGGGAAGAGGACTCTGGTGCAAAACACACCAGGTCTGGGTTGTAGCCTTTCCATCAAAGATCTGTGTTGGATCGAGTGCACTCTCTTGCCACACTGGGCCTCAGCTCCTCCATTTCTAAAGGTAGAGCAGACAGGGGACTGAGAGAAGATGGTGTGTCCACTTGAGTTGAGCCTTCTGTCACCTTCACTGGACTTCAGACATGTGTGGGGAGGATTGGATAGAAGACTTATTAATGAAAAGCAGGAATGGTGTAGAAAAGCCTCCCAGAAGACAAAGGGAAAAGGGGGAAGCTGCAGCTAGCATCTTCTATGGATCAAGGAGTAGACATCTGAGCACAGTGAGGCTGGAACCACATCAGGAGGCACTCCTGAATCCAAGGAGCAGAGTGAGATCATATCCACAACAACAGCAAATTCAGCCTTCACACTTGGGAGGTTAGAATTATCCCCATTTTACAGATGAGGAAGCTGAGGCACAAGGGGGCTAAGTAACTGATGTCTGGTTACCCACCCAGTAAGTGGCAGAGCTGGGATTCACACCAGTCTACCTGGCTCCATCACACATGCTTGTAACCATTACGCCTAAGTCTCCACCATTAGACAGAAATAAAATCTGTTTATAAGAAGGGCTCCAGGATACAGTAACATTTGGGGCCAAACAACATTGCCTGGAGCCACTTCTAACTGAGTAAAGTAAGTCCCCTACATACGAACGAGTTCCCTTCCAAGAGCGTGTTCATATGTCCAATTTGTTTGTAAGTCCAACAAAGTTAGCCTAGGTACCCAACTAACACCATCGGCTATATAGTATTGTGCTTCAATAGGTTTATAATGCTTTTCACACAATACGTAAAACACACACAACAATAAAGAAAACGTTTTTAGTCCTACAGTGCAGTACCTTAGAAAGACAGTGATACCAGCTATATTGCTGCTGATTTTACACTTGCTTCCAGACATTCTGGGCTTGAAGTAAAGATTCCATACTCTGTAGTCTATACAGTACTGTGTGGTAAAGTACACAAAACACAACCACTTGTAGAGGGTGCATGCACGTGACAATGTATACCAGACATGTGAATTCACTTACGTGATGGGACATGCCAACACTTGTTCACATTTTTGAAAGCTTGCAACTTGAAAGTTTGTATGTAGGGGACTTACTGTATCAAAATAAGGTCAAGAGGAGGGACTAATTCTCTCATAGACCACAAGCTAGCTTTGTTTTAATGCTAGATCACATACTAGTATCTAAAGGCTTAGGATGACAGTCATCAGAGCTGGAGATCCTCTGGTGCCTAAATGAGAGGCAGAGACACCAGGGAAGAGAACCCTAGAGCAGGAGGGACTAATGCCCACAGATCAGCACAGGGGCACAAGGGAGCTGTGGGAGGGAACACCTTCTAGAGCAACCAAGAGAGATCACTGCAGGCTCAGAGCCACCTGGGGAGAAATTTGCACAAGGCCAAGGGGGCTTCCCTCATGGCTCAGATGGTAACGAGTCTGCCTGCAATGCAGAAGACTGTGGTAAGATTCCTAGGTCAGGAAGATCCCCTGGAGAAGGGAACGGCAACCTACTCCAGTATTTTTGCCTGGAGAATCCCATGGACAGAGGAGCCTGGCAGGCTACAGTCCATGGGGGTGCAAAGAGTTGGACACACTGAGCAACTAACACACACACACACACACACACACACACCTTCTAATGTAAGCAAATGGGGCTGGAGGATGCTAGGGTCTTCAAATTGTCCAGACTGGTGAGCTTGCAAGAAAAGTATAAATATTTTCCTCTTTTTAGTGACTTGTTCCAGAGGGGTGAGATACAGTTTTCTTGAAAAAGGAACAAGGCTGAGCACATCCATTTTACTCAGATTTCAAGAATGTTTCTATTAGGGAAAGGAAGAGTTGAGATACTTCGAGCAGGGAAGAGATTTCAAGGTGACCTTGCAGAAGGAGCTGGCATTATGAAATGTTTTTGATCGACTGGAACAAGATAGGCTGTTCATGTCAGGGTTCAAAGCCCTGGACACCAACCGAAATAAGAAAATTCAATTTCTGACATAAGATTGTGCTTTTCCTGCCTTATAGAAGAATATACACTTCCACCCTTCCCATCCCCTTCATGAAAGCAGTGTTCCTCGGTGGTGATTCTGACATCATTAGGGAGGCACAGGTGATGCTGCCTGCAGGTATCTGGAAACAGGACTGCTGTTTCAGTCCAAGCTCTTCCATGGAAACTCTCATATGACCTGGGGTCACTTCAATAACCTCTTCTCTTTTGTTCTCCCAGAAAATCGACACAGAAAACTCCTCCACATTTATCTAAAACAACACTTTGCAGCGGAACTTCCTGTATGGATGAAAATGTTCAAATCTGTGCTGTCCAATATGGTGGCCACTGAGTGCTTGAAAAGTGGGGAGTGTGATGGAGAGGCTCAGTTTTAAATTTTCTTTCATTTTGATGAATTTAAATAACCACATGTGGCTAGCAATCACCTCATTGGACAGCACAGTGCTGAAAGATTCAGCAGAAAGAGCATGACCCTTGGGACCACCCAGGACAGACTTGAATTCTGCCTCTACCATTTACTAGCGGTGTGACCTTGAATAGGTATCTTAACCTCTCTGATCCCTGGTCTCCTCATCTGAAAAATGGGGATGATGATATCTACATGGCAGGATTGTTGTGGAAATGAGTTACATATACAGACTACATGGCAGGCCACACGTGTTTAGTAAATCACAGCTGCAGTTATTAAGCAATAAGCATGACTCATGACTGGCCTGGAATTTCTCAGTTGTGAACCCAAGCTCTCTCTGACAGTGATGGGACAGAATGAAATTGAGGAGTGAGAGGTCCTATCTGTATTTTTCTATGGAAAAGGCGTTGGAGAGTAGGAAGTGATGAGGATCCCACAGGGGGCTAGAGAGTGGGACAAGGTCAGATTCTGGGACCCACACCATAGGGAGCAAGTGGGTCCAGGGTGCTGGTGGGTAAGTGTGAGTGGGGTAGGCTGCCATTCTCCAGCCCAGCCCTGCCCACTACTGACTGCATCCACGGTGAGAAGAGACCCTGCTCCTAGACCCTGTCCACACTTCTGGAAAAGGCAAGGATGAGGAGGAGATTGCTGAGACACTGAGAGCTGGGGAAAGGAGAGGAGAGAAAGAAAAACGCAAAGAAGGGCAGAGAGCCAGAGGGGCGAGAGAGACGAGTACGAGACAGAAATGGAAAGAAGCAGAGTCGTCAAGGAAGCTGCAAAATGGAAAGGATGACATACACACAGCCAGGTGTTAGAGAGTCAGAGCAGGGACAGAGAGAGACACAGAGACGGAGAGATGGAAGAGACTGGGAGACCGAGAGACGGGTGAAGTGGGACGGAGAGACAGAGAAAAAGAAGTCACACACAACCTCTAAGGGAGAGATGGAAAGGCAGGCTGGTAGAGATGAAGCAAAACAGAGAAAGAGACAAATGAAGAGTGAAGAGAGAGAAAGTGCATGAGGAGAAGCTAAGAAAGGCATAACCAGGCAGGCATAGCTGAGGACCACAGCCCAGAAAAGAGTGGACAGCAAGGCATAGACACAATTCCGAAGAGAAAACCAAGGAAAAGGGAGCCTGGATTATGCTGGAGCACCAGGGAAGGGGGTGAGATGGAGTGCACACCTGGGTGGGAGTACAGGGCAGGGAAGGAAGTTCAGACAGGGATCCCAGCAGAAGGGCAGGTTGCAAACAAAACGCCCCAGCCGGGGATGTTTGCTGTCCACAGCTTCCTTTGTTCTGGCCTCCTCGCCATCTGTGGGAGGCTGGGGCAGCAAAGGTTTCCAGAGCCCCTGCTTGCCCGCTCCCTCCTCCCTCCATCTTTCTCCCGAGTCGTTAATCTTGGAGGACAGGTTGGTCTTTTATTAGCTATCTCCAAGGGTCAGCTTAGAAGTATCTGTGGAGATACTGGTTCAGAATGTCATTTGTCATCAGGGGCCTGACGGGAGCCGCATTGATTCGGCCCCCCTGCTGGCCTCCTGTTCACTTAGGAGGCAAAACTGCTCTTAACCTTTTCCCTAAATGGAGCTTTAATTCCTCTCTCCTTCTCTTTGTTTAAGCACCAGGGCAATGCAGAGGGGAGAATAGAGGCCACAGGCAAAGATGGGGGGATGAGGAGGATGCGTCACTCCTTAGAAGGCTGGAGGTGTGTGTTCCTACTGCCTGCCTTTCCCTTCTTCCGACTCCTGATTCTCAGCCTTGGCTGTAGGCTGCGCTCTCCTGGAAGGTTGTTAAAAATGCAGGGGTCTGGGCTCACCCACAGAAGTGCTGCCTGACTTGCCCCAGGGGAGGGCTCAGGCATTCCATTTCCTAACACTGTCCTTTGCTGTTGATGTCCAGTCACTAAGTTGTGTTCAACTCTTTGTGACCCCACGGACTGTAGCCCACCAGGCTTCTCTGTCCATGGGATTTCCTGGGCAAGAACACTGGGGTGGATTGCTATTTCCTTCTCGAGGGGATCTTACTGACTCAGGAATCAAATCCTTGTCTTCTGCATTGGCAGGTGGATTCTTTACCACTGAGCTGCCTGGGAAGCCCCCCAAACTGTCCTTCAGTTCAGTTCAGTTCAGTCGCTCAGTCGTGTCCGACTCTTTGCGACCCCATGAATCGCAGCACGCCAGGCCTCCCTGTCCATCACCAACTCCCGGAGTTCACCCAGACTCACGTCCATTGAGTCAGTGATGCCATCCAGCCATCTCATCCTCTGTCGTCCCCTTCTCCTCCTGCCCCCAATCCCTCCCAGCATCAGAGTCTTTGCCAATGAGTCAACTCTTTGCATGAGGTGGCCAAAGTACTGGAGTTTCAGCTTTAGCATCATTCCTTCCAAAGAAATCCCAGGGCTGATCTCCTTTAGAATGGACTGGTTGGATCTCCTTGCAGTCCAAGGGACTCTCAAGAGTCTTCTCCAACACCACAGTTCAAAAGCATCAATTCTTCGGCATTCAGCCTTCTTCACAGTCCAACTCTCACATCCATACATGACCACAGGAAAAACCATAGCCTTGACTAGGTGGACCTTTGTTGGCAAAGTAATGTCTCTGCTTTCCAATATGCTATCTAGGTTGGTCACCTAAACTGTCCTTAGGTGATGCTAATGAGCAGCTTGGACTGAGAACCGCTTAGTTAGATGGTCCCTTGTCTGTCTTCTTATCAACCTTCAAGTCTTAGAACAGAGACATCACCTTCGAGAAGTCTTCCCTGATAACCTCCCCACTGAATTACTCTCCAAATACCCCATTTGCTTTCTAGAAAGCATTGTTGCCATCTGACATAGTACTGAAGAGCCTGGACTCTAAAGCCAGAACATGTGGGTTCAGATCTCTGAGCCGCCCTCAATATCTAGGAGACCTCTGCACCTCCATTTCCTTTTTTGTAAAATGGGAATGATAGCACTAACTCCCAAGAATTCTGGTGAGAACTAAATGAGTTCATCAGTGTAGCCTGCATAGGAGAGGCTGGCACAGAGTAAGTGCTGGATTGACATTCACTACTATTATTCAGTTCAGTTCAGTTCAATCGCTCAGTTGTATCTGACTCTGTGACCCCATGGACTGCAGCACGCCAGGCTTCCCTGTCCATCACCAACTCCCAGAGCTTACTCAAGTTCATGTCCATTGAGTCAATGATGCCATCCAACCATCTCATCCTCTGTCATCCCCTTCTCCTCCTGCCTTCAATCTTTCCCAGCATCAGGGTCTTTTCCAATGAGTCAGTTCTTCGCATCAAGTGGCCAAAGTATTGGAGTTTCAACTTCAGCATCAGTCCTTCCAATGAATATTCAGGACTGATCTCCTTTAGGATGGACTGATTGGATTTCCTTACAGTCCAAGGGACTCTCAAGAGTCTTCTCCAACACCACAGTTCAAAAGCATCAGTTCTTCGGGGCTCAGCTTTTTTATAGTCCAAATCTCACATCCATGCATGACTACTGGAAAAACCATAGCTTTCACTAGATGGACCTTTGTTGGCAGAGTAATGTCTCTGCTTTTTAATATGCTATCTAGGTTGGTCATAGCTTTTCTTCCAAGGAGCAAACTTTCTTTTAATTTCATGGCTGTAGTCACTATCTGCAGTGATTTTGGAGCCCCCCAAAATAAAGTCTGTCACTGTTTTCATTGTTTCCCCATCTATTTGCCATGAAGTTATGGGACCAGATGCCATAATCTTAGTTTTATTATCACCTTGTTTTTATTCATCTCCTTCCTGAGTGTAAGCTCTGTTACAGACTCAGCCACAGTTTTACAGATCCTCATCATCATCCCCATTTTACAGGCATGGAGACTGAGGCACAGAGAGAGTATGAGACTTAACCAGGGGACTAGGTTTATCTAGGACACTTAAACCTCATGACTGGGAGCTGGCGAGGGTCGGGAATCTGTGCAAGAAGCTAGACAGGGGCAAAGCAGTACTTCTGTTGAAAGCCATGCAGTAGCTCAAGGAGATGCCAGCCAAGGGGAGGGCACTCAACTTGGAGGGGGCAAGGGCAGGAAGGAGGCAGGGCTTCCAGAAAGGGTAGGAAGTTCAGGGTGGTGTGGGCAGCCCATGAAGAGGTGGGGAGAGGCGAGGCGGAAGGATAAGCAAGGCCAGGACACAAGAGTTCTGGAGGGAATGTGAAAGGCTGAGGCTTCACTCAGAATTTTATTCTTTGTCCACGTGGAGATGGGGAGTGGCTAGAACTCAAGTCTCCTGACATTCAGTCCTTGGTCCTGGCGCCCAGCCTTCAGGCTTTTAGAAACAGGTCTTTCAATGACAACCATTTTAAAAGTAGGCTTATCTTTCACTCGTCTCTCTCCAGAATGACTGACTTGCACTATACTGACTCCAGTATACATGTAATGAGGAGATTGGGTAACAATCAAGTGGGCAAGGGGATTATCATCTAACCGTAAAAATATTAAAATCATGTGACATTGCTAAAAATCATTCTGAAAAAGAATTCTTTGGAAGTTCCTATTATTCAGATCTTTGGGTCCTGATTTTTGAAACCACAGGCAGTTGTGACCTTGTGTCTGGAGGTAGTTAGGTGAGAGGGATCTGGGGGTCAAGTCTTCTAATCTGTGTTAGAACCCCAATTCCTCCCCCCAGTCCTTCAGCATGACCGGGAGCAAGCTCCCAGTCTGGGTCTGCCTTGGTTTTCTCAAATGTAAATAGAGGTAACAGAACCTCCCCAAAGGGCCAGTGAGGACTGACTGAAATAAGCACACACAAAAAAATCAAGAATCCCCCTACCTCTATGAGGGCTTCCATTGTGGCTCAGCTGGTAAAGAATCCACCTGCAATGTAGGAAACCTGGGTTCCATCCGTGGGTTGGGAAGATCCCCTAGAGAAGGGAAAGGCTACCCACTCCAGTATTCTGGCCTGGAGAATTCCATGGACTGTATGGTCCATGGGGTCTCAAAGAGTCGGACACGACTGAATGAGACTGAATGACCTTCACTTTCACTTTTCACTGCCTCTATGAAATAAATACTTGCTATTGTTGTTGACACTGACAATCACCTCCTGGGTGGTGGTAGTATAGAGAAGGAAGAGAACCAGTAGGAATAATTCCTCCTGGGATGAAGAGGGAGGGAATGAGGGAAGGAAAAACGACCAGAAATCCTGGATTCCCCCAGATTGAGGAGTCTCCTAACCTATGTGACTTTCGGTGGCAAAACAGGAAAGTTCAGGCAAATTGGGATGAGTTGTTCAACCTAAAGGAAGGTTCTGTGTGTGGGTTAGTAGCTCAGTTGTGTCTGACGCTTTGCAATCCCATAGACTGTAGCCCACCAGGCTCCTCTGTCCATGCGATTCTCCAGGCAAGAATTCTGGAGTGGGTATCCATTCCCTTCTCCAGGGGATCTTCCGGACCCAGGGATCAAACCCAGGTCTCCCGCATTGCAAATAGATTCTTTACCATCTGAGCCACCAGGGAAACCCCAAAAAGGAAGGTCTAAAGGAGTAAAATTTAATTCTTAAGATAAATCAGACAAAAAGAAAACGAGGAAATAGATTCAAACTGCAGCAGAACTAACTGAAGTGAGATCTCATGCAGGACTTCTTGGTTGCTGAACAAAAGGCAAAGCTGGAACCCAGGAGGAAGCTCAGAGCCCCAGCGGGAGCCAGGAGAAAGGCGAGAGCATCTCTCTCTGGATGAAACGCCTGTGTCGGCTGCTGGTTGCTCCCTGTGAGGGATTCAGCTCAGTCTCCACTCACCTGTGACCATCATCCTAGACAGAGGCAGCTGCACATTTCCAGATCCCAGACATCAGCAGCTTATGGAGGATGCTCAGCCCGATTCTGACTGAGCAGCTGAGGGGATGGCATATGCTTGGTGGCCCGCAGCCTAATCTCAGAAAACGTGTTCTGATAGAAAGATTCATGATAGCCATCCAGGCTGCAGACATAAGGTCTTAACTTCCAATTCCGAGAGTCCTGCGGCATATGTCTCTACCTGCTGAATGGCTTTGCACTGGGTCTTAGATGGGGCAGATTTACAACAAATTATCTGCAAACGAATGCCGCAGCGGACTTTGGTGCTTCAGAGGGAAAGAGGGGCAGTTCAGAAAAGGAAGCTGCAGGATGCAGGTGATTCTGAGCCTCTTTCTAACCTGCTGGGCAGACTGGAGATACAGGGAGGAGGCGAGGGTGACCCTGCAGCTTTGTCTACAGTAGGGTGCTGACACCTGCCGGGATGGGGAAGTGCAATGCAGCAAGCCAGGGTGTTTCAACAAAGCAGAGGTCCCTGCATAAGGTGAGAGAGACAGGAATTGTCACTGCTCCAGAAAGGGCTGATGCCACAACCCCAAGGCTGCACCCATGTCCTTAGGTATGAGGACCACTGTAGTCCATGGTCTGCTACCCGAAGGCCCTGCATGGTAGATGGGGCGACATCAGGGGACAGACTGGGAGCACTCCCACCTTTCCATCTGACTGCAGGCAGCAGGCTGGGCTATGAGGAGCATGAATCTTTGTTTTATCTTCCTCGACTTGATTCTATAAATATTTTCAAATGTCCAGAAAATTTGCAAAATCAATGTAATAAAACTGCCTAGATTCGACACCTAATACTTTGTTATGATTGTTCTATCATTGATCTGTCCAGCTGTCTATCCATCATCTATTTGTATGCATTTCTGCTTTTTTTTCTGAACTATTTAAAGTTGCAGACATCACAGCTCTTTGTCATTAAATAGTTCAGTCTCCTAAGAGTATGAAAACATCATGATTAACCTAAGAAAAATAATGGATTCCAGAATATATAATAGCTACACTCCAATTTCCTTGTTTGCCTCAAGAGAGCATTTTAAAACTGTTTTAAACCACTATCCAATCAAGATCCATGTACTGTACTTTTTACTGTCTTTTAACCTAGATACACCCCTCCCAGAAACATATACACACATATTTGTATGACATTGACTTTTGGTAGTCTAGGAGAGAGTTGTCTTGTAGAATGTTCCACATCCTGGATTTGTCTGATTGCTTTCTCAAGTTGTTATCTGTTTTGTGTCTTTGTCCCCTATATTTTTAGTAAATTGGAATTCAGGCCTAAATTAGATTCAGTTAAATTAGATTCTGGTTAATTTGAATTAGGTTCAAGTTTTACCTTTTTGGGGACAACTGTTTACAGATGATGCCCTGTCCTTCACAGCTTACCACATCAGGTGGCATACAACTTTAAGGGGTCCCACCATCAAGGAAAAAAAGCTGTCCTTCAGTTAAGGTGGTGACACCAGATAACCCATTGTGAAAGCACCCACTTAAAAGGTGTCCATGGCCGAAGCATTGGTACTGGGCAAAATTTCTGTTCCCCGATAACCTTTCTCTTGGAGGTGGTAGCATCCTTTGCTAATCCCTGCCTGCAATGATTATTAAATGGGAAGTTTAAGAACGGTGCTTTGTCTGAGTCATTCTGTTATTCTATCTATATTGGCTGGTCTTCTTATAGAAACTCTTTCTGTTTCTTTCTATGTCTCCTTCCCCTCTCTCTTGCTTTGTCCCTTTCTCCCTCTCCTTCAAGAGTCCATATGAACTCATGGAATTTTAGTCATTCATTGTATAACAATCAACTTCTGTCATTTCTCGTGCTAAAATTGTCCCAAATTTGGCCATCACAATGCGGGCTGTTTTGACACACCTCCATCATTTTTGACAGCTCCCTGCTTCCTGGTACAAGTAGACGACCAAGGCTCACCTCATACTTCCATGCCCCAGACCTGGAATCAGCCATTTCTCCAAGGAAGGTGGCACCTCTCAGCTGGGAGTTGAATTTTTAAACCAAGATCAGGGCTTGAATCCTAGCTCTTCCACCTACTAGCTGTGTGGCCTCTGGCCAGTCACCTCATCTTTCTGTGTCTCAGTTTTCCCATCTGTAGAATGGAGATAATCATGAGTGCTATATAGATGTTTGCTAACTATATGATGCCTCACAATTTATGCAAATGGAGGCAGAGAGTGGAAAAGACCCCTGTGCATCCAGAGACAGGAAGAGAAAATTGTTCTTGAAAGAATTATTCTATTGAATTAGAATGTTCGTGCATGCTCAGTCGTGTTCGACTCTGCGACCCCATGGACTGTAACCTGTCAGGCTCCTCTGTCTGTCGGATTTTCCAGGCAAGACTACTGGAGTGGGTTTCCATTTCCTCCTCCAGGGAATCTTCCTGATCCAGGGATTCAACCCACATCTGTGGCATTGGCAGGTGGATTCTTTACCACTGATCCACCTGGAAATCCCTATTCAGTTAGAACAAGCATAAGTAAAAATAACAGTGTACTTATACTCTTGCCTTCTGTTAATGACAGCTGATAGCTGATACTGATTTGACATTTGAAGTCTTGAAATGAAGTTTTCTTTTTTAAAAAGTAGGTAAATTTTATTGAAATAAAACACAAATGTAATACAAAAATTCCTTTTAAAATTGATGTGCTTTAAAAAAATCAAATAAGCCAATTCTTAAATCACTAATTTCTAATCACCACAGAATGCAGCTATGTCAAAGATTAATGATGATGGCATGAAAGTGGCCACAATTTGGGCAACATTGTAATAAAGTTGCCTGGGGAGAATCTATACTCCCACTGATTAGAATGATTTTAAATTTTAAATTGAAGTAATTTTAATATTCTCTGGATGCTTGAACTATGATGTCCCCTGACATCCAGGCCCCTCAGGGCTGGTGAATCAACTGAAGAGTATAAGTGATCTCCATATGAAGACAGAAACAGAGCTTCAGAGTTAAAAATTCCTGACTCTGCTTATGCACCTCAATCACATTCCCTCTACCCACTTTTCTGTGATACAGTGTGAGTGCATGAAAGTGAAAGCCACTCAGTCATGTCTGACTCTTTGCAACCCCATGGACTATACAGTCCATGGAATTCTCCAGCCCAGAATACTAGAATGGGTAGCCATCCCCTTCTCCAGGGGATCTTCTCAACCCAGGGATTGAAACCAAGTCTCCCACATTGCAGGCAGATTCTTTACCAGCTGAGCCACCAGGGAAGCCCTAGAATACTGGAATGGGTAGCCTATCCCTTCTCCAGGGGATCTTCCTGACCCAGGAATCGAACCAGGGTCTCCTGAATGGCAGGTGGATTCTTTACCAGCTAAGCTACCAGGGAAATATAAACAGACACTCAAATCCTTGCACAAATACTCATGTGGCACTAATGAAAAATGAATGAAAGTGTTAGCTGCTCAGTTGTGTCTGACTCTTGCAACTGCATGGACTATAGCCTGCCAGGCTCATCTGTCCATGGAATTCTCCAGGCAAGAATACTGGTGTGGGTAGCTATTCCCTTCTTCAGGGGATCTTCCATACCCAGGGATTGAACCCAGGTCTCCAGCATTGCAGGCAGATTCTTTACCAGCTGAGCCACCAGGGAAGCCCAAGAATACTGGAATGGGTAGCCTGTCCTTTCTCCAGCAGATCTTCCCGACCCAGGAATTGAACTGGGGTTTCCTTCATTGCAGGCAGATTCTTTATCAGCTGAGCTACCAGGAGAGTGGTGTGAATGGAAGGAGGGCTTCAGTTTTGAAGAGGCTTGCTCCTAGCAGAGGACCATACATACTCTGCTAGGGCTTCTTGTGATCCATAAATGCTCTTCTTAAACACAGCAGTGGAGGCCATAGGTTGTCTGCTGCTGAGTTCTCTGTGCATGGAATAGAATCTCCCTTTCCAGCCACAGTGGTCATTGACTTCTTTTTATTGTCCCAGGACTCCAGCACTTCAGCTGAGCCCTGAAGATTTGATGCTTTCGAACTATGGTGTGGAGAAAACTCTTGAGAGTTCCTTGGACTGCAAGGAGATCCACCCAGTCCATCATAAAAGGAAATCAATCCTGAATATTCATTGGAAGGACTGAGGCTGAAGCTGAAGCTCCAATACTTTGGCCACCTGATTCAAAGAGCCAACTCGTTGGAAAAGACCCTGATGCTGGGAAAGATTGAGGGCAAGAGAAGAAGGGGGAAACCGAGGATGAGATGGTTGGATGGCATCACCGACATGAGTTTGAGCAAACTCTGGCAGAAGTAGTGAAGGACAGGGAAGCCTGGTGTGCAGCAATCCATGGAGTCACAGAGTCGGACACAACAGAGAGACCGAACAACAAGGACTCCCAAGAGCCATGACTACCAAAACGGGGTTCATTGACCAGTAAGCTTACAGAGATCTAAAAACAAACTTAAGCAAGAACCCAGGATAGAAAGGAGCAGAAACTAAGGGTGGCCATGCTCAAACAGAGAAAAGTAAAAGAAACATAGAGCAGAGTCTGTATGTGAGGTTTGCCTCTTCAACTCAAAGATTCAGTTTAATGCTTTGACATTCATCTCGTCAGTCCTTTGACGAGCCTCGACTCTGTGCCAAGCACTGAGATCTAACGACACAAGACACCTCATGAACCTGGTGATTCCAGCTATTGGGAACACCATTAACTGCAGGGCTTCTGACAGATGGCCTTGGTTAGAAATACTAAGTTTTAAACAGGTGGCCATTTCAAGATCTTTAGGAAAACATCCCATAGAGCAGGACTTTGAAATTCAGAGATCATTAAAATTGGAGGGCTCTTCTAGCCTCATTGTTCACCCTCTTGCTTTATTCTTCCTTTCTTTCAGTTCCTTAACCTATTTGCCTGCCATTTCAGAAGGTGGAAGGTGTCTCACTGGAAACGTGATCTAATCCAGCTGGGCTGGGACCCTCCCCAGAGTATATTATCCAGGCAAGAATACTGGAGTGGATTGCCATTTTCTCCTCCAGGGGATTTTCCAGACCCAGGGATCGAACACATGTCTCTTATGCCTCCTGCATTGGCAGGTGGGATTTTTAGCACTAGCACCACCTGGGTAGCCCATTCCATTGTACAGTACACGCAAAGAGACAGTGTTTCCTAAACCAAAAACTAGGATGCACAATCTGCCAAAAATAAGTGCCTGTGGGGACATTAAGATAGTCTATTTTCAGTTGGAACTCCCCTAGAGAATCTGGGGTGCAAGCTTATGACAACAGCTGCAGGGGTTCCCTCTAGTGTATTCTGCACAGTGATTTTAACGTCTGTGCATTTCTCACGGGTTCACAGCATCTGCCAGCAGTTGTGTTTGCATGTGCTTTGTGATAGATGAGGATGGGGATGTGAACCCAGGAACTCCTTGGTATGCATGGAATATAGAACTTCTGGGCGTAAACAAGGAAGGCAGAACTCTGGAAAGAAGTGGAGGATTGAGTGAGATGTCCTGGTTTTCCCTCCTCTCACCCCTCTACTGAAATAATAAGAAGATAACCTTTCAAGCCAGAGGCCTTTATAGAATGGTACCTGCCTGAAGAAATTTTTTAACTTAAAAATTTTAAATTTTCTTAAAAAGGCAAAACAATTAAGAAAGATACAGTATGGCTATGGAATGAGAACCATCAAACTGGGTGAAGTATACTTCTATATTAAAAGTCACTGGCTCCTTGAAAGGAAAGCTAAGACAAACCTAGACAGCATATTATAAAGCAGAGACATCACTTTGCCAACAAAGGTCTGTATAGTCAAAGTTATGGTTTTTCCAATAGTTATGTACTGATGTGAGAGTTCATCAAAGAATTGATGCTTTCAAATTGTGGTGCTGGAGAAGACTCTTGAGAGTCCCTTGGACAGCAAGGAAATCAAACCAGTCAGTCCTAAAGGAAATCAACCCTGAATATTCATTGGAAGGACTGAGGCTGAAGCTGAAGCTCTAATACTTTGGCCCCCTGATATGAAGAGCTGACTTATTAGAAAAGACCTGATGCTGGGAAAGATTGAAGGCAGGAGAGGAAGGGGATGACAGAGGACAAGTTGCTTGGATGGCATCACCAACTCCATGGACATGAATTTGAGCAAACTCTGGGAGATAGTGAAGGACAGGGAAGCCTGGCATGCTGCAGTCCATGGGGTGGCAAAGAGTTGGACACGACTTAGTCACTGAACAACAACATACTCCTATCAGCCTCATGAACAACCAGGGGCAACTTAAGGGCATCCAGGCCCACTGGGAATGAAAACTGTGACATCAGGATTTGGGGGCCCTGTGTCTCCCAGTGAGCATTCAGTAAAAATCAGTTGAATGAATGAATGAACTCTACATAAATTATAGATTGTGACCTCTATATTTTCTCTATGTATTATACTTTAGCATCTTGAAAAACAAATCTGATTGGCTCAACCCAGACAATATATATATAATGAACTGATTCATCTGGAATCAAATGGACTTGCCCTGGTACAATCAGCTGTGGCCCCCAGGGTGGACATGCTGTACAAATAGCATAGTACAAATAGCACTATGAGATAGGGTCTGTGGCAGGCAGATACCACCAAAAGCCATCTGGATTAAGCAGGCACCCCATCTTGATTTCAGCCTTCAGTTCTTCTTTGCTAAGGAAGTAACAAAGGTACCTCATCAGTGTGGTTAAGAGAATGACCCTGGCCTGTTTAAATGCTCTTTAGGGATCCCACATCATTTTATTCTATGTTGGAATAGTCATGTCTCACTTTTAGTCAGAATAATCATGTCTCACTTTTAGTCTAAAGCCCTGTTTTTATTCTAAAGCCCCTAACTTCACTTTTGAATTTACCAGTGGCACCCCACTCCAGTACTCTTGCCTGGAAAATCCCATGGATGGAGGACCTGGTGGGCTGCAGTCCATGGGGTCGCTAAGAGTCGGACACGGCTGAGTGACTTCACTTTCACTTTTCACTTTCATGCACTGGAGAAGGAAGTGGCAACCCACTCTAGTGTTCTTGCCTGGATAGCCCCAGGGATGGGGGAGCCTGGTGGGCTGCCGTCTACGGGGTCGCACGGGGTCGGACACGACTGAAGCAACTTAGCAGCAGCAGCATAGTAGTGTATTTCTATGGCAAATGCTATTTTTCCTCCCAATACAGTCTGCTGCAGCATTTCACCTCATTCATTCAATCCCCCCCTCCCCGCCTTTTCTCTCTCTCCCCTTCTCAATTATCTCTCTCTCCCCTTCTCTCCATTCTCTTTCTTTCTCCTTCACCCAAGTGTCCTGCTGCTGTAATTCTGTCCTTGTTAACATTATGGTCTTTGCTGCAGAATTAATAATCCTTCTGTGGAACTCAGTGAGGGCTACTTACTGTGTTTGGATGAGAAGAGTTAGTTATTCCTCTTTCAAATCTGAACTGTAAATAGGTTCCCCATTGCATAAGAAATGTAGTCTTCCTGGATAATGATACTTTCTATACAAAGCCATTACATTCCCCTAGCCCTGGAAAGAGCAATTAATGGGCATTATGGTTTAATCATTCTCTTTGCATTATTATGGTACCTGCACTTATAAATGAGGGACTTAATATATAGATAGTTATCTGTATACCATTTAGTCATGACAGTGAGAAATGGGTCTGAGGTCTCATGGATATAAGAGTGTACCAGGTTCATCAGATAGTGCTTTCCACCAAATGTTGCCAGCTCTCTCCTAGGGCACACAGAGAATTGCACTTCCTCACTCTCTTGAGGTTAATTGTGGGCCTGTGACTTATTTTGTCAAATGATGTGAGTGAGAATAGAACATGTTACTTTGGAGTGGAAAATTTAAGAGCCAGAGTGTGATTTTTCTACACCTTTCCACTCTACCATGGTGGTAGCAATACTCCTGAGGCATGGCTCCTGGGTCCTGGAGACAAAAGAACTGCTTTCTGTTTAAGCTATGGAGATGTGGATGTTTGTTACTACAGTGTAACTTAACTCATCCTGACTGATATATAGTATATTTGTGCAATATAAAACAATTTCTCTCATGAGCTGATTCATCTATCCATCCATCTGTTCAAACATATATTGTTCACTTATTACGCAAAATATATTTAAGTTAGAAATAGAGCTGATTGAAAGAAGTTATATCAAATAAGGCATGTGATTACACACATACAGAGGCTTGCAAAATAACAGAATTGAGTTCTGATGATGGGTAAGGCATAGTGCTAAGTATGTGAATTAGCTTATGAAGGTGTTTCTTTTAAAATTAGAACCATTTTCCAGTTTAGTGGGGAAAATTCAAGGCGCACAGAGGTTCTGGCACTTACCCAACATCACATAGCTAATAAGTAGCAGATTCGGGTTTCAAACTGAGGT
This sequence comes from Bos grunniens, assembly GCF_055505025.1. NCBI lineage: Eukaryota > Metazoa > Chordata > Mammalia > Artiodactyla > Bovidae > Bos > Bos grunniens. Next base: position 27,549,327 of record NC_141189.1, read on the forward strand.
GCCTCTGCCTCACAACTGCTTAACCACCACATTATATTGCCTCTTTCCAAACACTGAGATAGTTCTGCATTTCTTCAAAGAATTTCAAAGAAGCAAAGTAAAATAAAAACTCTGCCCTTTCAGATCCTTGCAACCAGCCAGGCTCTCAGGTTTGCTCTGACAGGTTGTCTTCCCTTCAAAATGAAAAGAGAAGCAGCCTGGACAGAAAGAAAGGCCAGATGTTCAGTAGAGCGAGACACCTGCGTGGCCGCCAGCAGAGCCCAGCCTATTAATTCAGGAGTCCCTGGAGTCAGTGGTTCTGCTCAGGGCTTGACTTGACCCACCCTGGGTGCAGCCACTTGGGCTGCATCTGACCCAACCAAATAAGAAGAATCTCCAAAAACAGCATGTTTTCATACCGACTTAGGAAAATGCAAGGGATTATAGTCAGAACAGACTGATACCATCATTAATCAACAGCCAGGGAGAGAAAATGAAGGGATGAAAAGGCAGGTTCTTGTATTAGGGGAAAAGATTAGAAATATAGGAGCTGGAGACTTTTTTTGTGTGTGTGTGTGTTTTTTTTTTTTTTGGCAGAAAATTTACCATTCTTAAAATTTTTAAAGTTCTACAGAACCCTACAGGGTTTTCCTGGCCATGGAGAGAGCCAATAAAGGCAGCCCCAAGACATCCATTCGTTCATCCATTTGAAAGTTACTTTTGCAAATACTCACTGTGTAGGTGACTGGGATGTGAATGAAGGTAAACACAATTTTTTTCCTTAACAAACACATGGTAGTTTTCTTATCTAGAAACTACTCTGTGCCAGGCCTTGTTCTAAGCACTTTGCTTGTATCAACTCTTTTAATGCTCACAAAACCCCAAAGAGGTAGATACTCTTATTATTTCTCTTTTGCAGAATGGGAAGTTGAGGCACAGAGGGGTTTAATTTTGTCACAATCATGCAGTCTTTGGGATCTGGACCCTGGCAAGTCTGCCTCCAACACTGCCTACTTTACTGCATTGTTGCTCACTGGGTCTTGCTCCTCCAGCACACAGGTCAGCAGAGAAAAGGAACTTAGAAACCAAATAGTCTTAGAAACCAAAAGAGTGTGAAACCTCTTTTGATGGAGAGATCCAGGGAGAAAGAATTGAATTCTACTTGGGGACATCAGGGAGAGCTCCACTGAGAAAGAGGCTCTGCAGTGCCTTCATGCAATCATAAGCCAGGTGGGTGAGCAGAGGGAAGGGGTCCCTAGGTGGAGGCACTGATTCGAGTAAATGCACAGAGGCGTGAGCTGGCTGGGCTCATCACAGGCGTGCCAGGCATAGAGTGTACTGGGAAGTGTAGGAGCAGATGAAGTAAGGAGGGTAGACCAGCAAGATGAATGCAGCTCCTGTATTCCAACCAAGGCATTTCTGCAATAGGGTGTCTGCCTTCTGCAATACTGATACACACTGGAAAGAAAGCAACAGGCTGCTTGACAGATCCCTTCCCAGCTGTACTTTAAAAAGGTGCCTGGCATGGAGGGTTGGCAGGGAAAGAGGGTAGCAGATTTGTTAAGAGATAGAGGCCTTTAGAATCAGACAGCTCTGAGCTTGACTCTGAGCTCTCCGTTTCTACCTGTGTGACCTTAGGCAGCTGATTGGACCTCCCAGAGCTTCAGCTGCCAAACAAACTTCTGCAAAGATCATATAGAAAGTGGATGTTCTGTTCCTGGCATGCTTTTTATTGGGTCTGGTTGTGAATATACAACCTAGGAGGATTACCACACACTAGCTGAAGGGAGAAATATGACACTCTTAACCTGTCATGAGCTGGGTTGTTTCTCCCACCCCTTGGTGGGAAGGATTTGTTTGCAATGATTCATCCCACACCAGGATTCCTTCAAGACCAAATGCAAGGTTATGCTGGTCTGTTGTCAGTAGAGCTGACATGGGAAACCAATTCACACTCTTGACTTCATAATCAAGGGCTGTAAGCCAGAACCACTCAAATTTTAACATGCACACATATCAACCTGAGATTTTGTTAGAAGGCATCACAAGAAAAAAAAAAAGTAACTATGTTTGGTAATGGACACTGACTTAATGACAGACTTATGGTGCAATATCATCAATATCAATATCAATCATTTTGATCATCATCAATATCATCATTTTGCAATATAAATAGAGAATCATTATGTTGTACACCTGAAACTAATAATGTTACATGTCGATTATACTGGAATTTTGAGGGTGAAAATATAAAAAATACAATGGACTTCCCTGGTGGCTCAGTGGTAAAGAATCCACCTACCAATGCAGGGGACTCGGATTTGAGTCTGAGTCCAGACTGGGTTGGGAAGATTGCCCTGGAGAAAGAAATGGCAACCCAGTCCAGTATTGTTGCCTGGGAAATCTCATGAATAGAGGAGCCTGGTGGGTTATATACAGTTCATGGAGTCACAAAAGAGTCAGATATCATTTAATGACTAAACAACAAAAGTAACAGCATAAAAATGTAGTAATAATTAAAATTAAAAATTTAAAAGGCAGATCCTCAGTAGGACTATGGTGGACTTGAGATTCTTCATCCCTAACCATCTCCCCATGGCTGATGCCTACCTACACTTCTGTGTCAAGGACTACCTTAGAGGACTACTATCCTACAGTAGTAAAGCCTCAATCCACAGAGATCACCATCATCCCAAGATCTTAGACCCAAAACAAGAGTAAGAACACAACCCAATACCCTTCTTTATTGGCTTATTCACTCATCCTCCCACTAAATATTCTATGCTGCTGCTGCTAAGTCGCTTCAGTCATGTCCAACTCTCTGCGACCCCAGAGATGGCAACCCACCAGGCTCTGCCATCCCTGGGATTCTCCAGGCAAGAACACTGGAGTGGGTTGCCATTTCCTTCTCCAATGCATGAAAGTGAAATGTGAAAGGGAAGTCGCTCAGTCGTGTCCGACTCTTAGCGACCCCATAGACTGCAGCCCACCAGACTTCTCCATCCATGGGATTTTCCAGGCAAGAGTACTGGAGTGGGGTGCCATTGCCTTCTATACTACCTGTGATATCCCATGTCTTGGGAAAACAACGATATATATACCATAGGCCCTGTACTCAATGAGTTTGCCCCTTACACAGAGAAGAAAAGGAGGTTACTGGCCATTTTTGAGTAGCCCACTTCACAGCCTTCGTCTCATTTAAGTCTCCCAAAGTTTCTAAGAAATTGCAATCATCCACTCATGTTAGGGAGTAGGGAACTATAGTTTAAGGAATAAGGGTCGCTTCCACCCCAAATTGATAGCATTGAAATTTGGAATCAGGTCTTTGGGTTTCCACTGCTTCGTTTATACTTTACAACCATAAGTTGATTGCATTCTGTCTTTACTTACTTTGAGCTTGACTATGTCTTTAGGTTGAGAAAGTGAAGTTTTTTCCCTCATAAATTTAATTGCTGACATAAAGGGAAAAAAATCCTGATGTAATTGAACAAGAAGATGTTTACAACCCTCTTCAAGCCGTAGAGCTGCTAGCACACAAAATTTACAGCAGCTAAGAGAGGGGAAATGAAGAGACGGGGAAGACCAAGACAGATGCAGCTATGGAAATGTGGTGTTAATGTACGGGTTGATGTCCTGACACGGGCACACTTAGTTGAGTAACTTTTTGGAGACCATTTAACTACCTAATGAAGATTTACTTAACAAACTCTCAAACTTGCCAGAGCTGGACTTCTAAAAACAACCCTATAAATTAAAAAGAAGGTGGCATGTGGAAGGGTCACGGCAGTTATTTAAGGAGAGAATGGAAATGCTGGAGTTATGAAGGCCATCGCCCGGGTGTCTTGCAGCAGTCACTGAAGGGCTTGGAGCCTTTCAGAGGGACAGCACTCATGTTTACACCCAATCCAGATAAATGCATACAGATGTTCCTTGAACTTGATCAAACTCTCTTCTCAGCATGAATACAAAACTGATTGGGCCAAATCAGAGCTTGTGCCAGTGAAGGCTGGCTGCATACGGAAATAAAATCAGCCACCTCCCATTTACTTAGAAGTCTCCAGCTTAAAATACACTGGAGGAAAATGTGCACTTCACTTTAGAGCAAGAGCCAAATTGCACAGCGACAAAATTATTCCCATCATCATGACAGCCTCAGCCAATCGCTCCCTTTTTTAATGTGCTGAAAGGAGGCAAGTTGGCATCGTTAAAAGTTTTTTTTTTCCAAAAATACATTCTGAAATATGGAGAAACTAGAAACAGAAGAAGGGGGGCCCACACTTCAATCTAATTCTGAGACTGGACTCTTGAGTAACATCTGCTCTGGGCAAGCTCCAAAGGTCCTGAGGAAAGAGGCTCCATTTATTGCCTCCCACTTCCCTTGGTGGGCCTAGGTTGGCACGGACATGGATGTTTGTCCTCTAATTCAGCTCCTATTTTTCAAGTAGAGTCCCTTTCCCTAGACGATTGTCCCCAGTGGCTTTTCATCTTTACACTTGTTAATGAACTTCATTTGTATCACATCATTTTTTAAAAAAAATAAGTGGTTTTAAAATGTATTTGACTCCGCTGGGTCTTAGTTGTGACATGTAGGCTCTTTAGCTGGGGTATGCGAACTCCTAGTTGCAGTTTGTGGGATCTAGTTCCCTGACCAGTGATTGAACTTGGGCTTCCTGCATTGGGAGCACAGTCTTAGCCACTGGACCACCAGGGAAGTCCCTGTATCATTTTTTGATGTGGTCTTTCTTAAGTACTTAGTCTAGGAGATAACAGGTGTTGTGTCCTTTCATTTCCTCTTGCCAAATCAGCCCAGTATTCCCTTCCTCCTCCCCCATCCTTTATTACCCAATAAAGTTCCAAAAGCCAATCCAGGAAGTTCTGATATTAAAATCACCTAAATGGAAAGGTTAGCCCAGCTAGTGCTCATCTAGCCTTGTCAAGGCATCCCAGTTCTTGGACTATGATGTGAGGCCTCTTCACCCCATCTTTGTCCTTTATCTTCTCCCTCTGGAGAAGGATTTTAACTCAGCCCTAGCAAGTCAGCATGCTCCTCGCTCAGTTTCAGCAATTCTGATGTCCAGATGTCTTATGCCCTTTTAATATCTGTTTCAGATTATCACCCTCACCACTGAGAAGTGACAGCATGCATTTTTTTTTCTCTGCTGAATCGCATTTTGTTCTTTTTTTGGATTTCATCCTTGAAAATTAGATTTTGCTATCTTCAGTTGTTTCTAGTACATGACTAAGATTTTCTTTCCAGCACATTTACTTAATATCCCTTTCCAGAATATTACTTAAGGAGAAAGGAGTAAATTCTTCATATATACCTGTAAGAATATGTCCCACTGTTACTTTAGAGGAAATCAGTCACCATTGATTTTAAGGATGAGAGATGCACAAAGGCACAAATGAAGGGAAACATCCAAATCAAAGCCCAGTAATCCAAGGACTATCACAAATTTCACCTTACAGTTGAGTTCAGCTCAGTCGCTCAGTCGTGTCCGACTCTTTGTGACCCCACGAACCACAGCATGCCAGGCCTCCCTGTCCATCACCAACTCCCAGAGTCCACTCAAACCCATGTCCATCGAGTCAATGATGCCATCCAACCATCTCATCCTCTGTCATCCCCTTCTCCTCCTGCCCTCAATCTTTCCCAGCATCAGGGTCTTTTCTAATGAGTCAGCTCTTTGCATCAAGTGGCCAAAGTATTGCAGTTTCAGCCTCAACATCAGTCCTTCCAATGAACACCCAGGACTGATCTCCTTTAGGATGGACTGGTTGGATTTCCTTGCAGTCCAAGGGACTATCAAGAGTCTTCTCCAACACCACAGTTCAAAAGCATCAATTCTTTGGTGCTCAGCTTTTTTACATGTCAAGTCAAATCAATTGCTGGTGTCTCCTGGGCTGCCGTGGTGAGAAAGATTCTGAGGCTGAGTTCAGACTGGGTGAGAAAATATAATGGAGTGGATCAGTAATGTCACCCATGGGCTTGATATAGAGATATAGCAGAACATTTACTCACTTTTAAAAATATTAACTCAGATACACGACAATCCACATTTCCCCTGATATACATACCAGATAAATTTATAAAGTTCAAGAAAAAGTCAAAAAAAAAAAAAAAAAGTCTAGGGCAAAATATCAAGCGATATTCCAACAAGGCTATTACTTCTGTCAAAAAGTTTTATTACACATGATTAACTGATTAACTCCAATTAATGATTGCCAAGACTGCTGGGTTAAGTTCAATGATTGATTAGTAATGTCTGCCATGGATTAAGGAGTGTACCCTATATTTTGCTTTCCTGGTTTTAATATGCCATTTACTCTTTCTTGGGATGGCAGTTAAGCAGTAAAGTCTTTGAAAGTATCCCACAGTGTCAGGGCATGAGTTAATCTCATATCTGTTAGAGGAGAAGCAGAAATTAGTTGAATTTGGCAAAGCGTTAACAACCCTATACTCCAGAATTAGAGAATACTCTCTCTTCCAGCCCATATGAAGTATTTACAAATAGTGACTGCATATTGGTCATAAAGTAAGTATTGATAGCATTTAGAACACCTTCTAAAACCACTTAGGTTTTAACAAAAGTAAAACCTCCAAACAATTTGACAGCCACATGAAAAACTCACCATATATTTGCAAATTTAAAAACATGCTTCTAAATAATGCAAGTGCTACCTGAGATGATTTATTCCTGTGTATATATTTCTCTCTCTTGAAATGAATACAAGTTACATGGGGCTACCTTCAACACACTGCTCCTAGCACATACATAGAATGTTGTTTGAGTCATAGTAGGGGCATGTTGAATGAATGGATGAATGAATGAGTGAATGAATATTAACACTTAAGGAATTCTATTCACAAAGTTATCTAAGAGAAATGAATAGCCTTAAATATATTTGTTACAAAAGAAGAAAAGTAGAATGTGAGCTAAACACTTAACTTGATATTAGAAAATAAATAGCGACTTCAAAGAAAGTAGAAAAATAGACTTTTAAATAAGCAGAATGTAAGGAACTAGAGAAAAAACGAATGAGAAGCAGAGAATAAAATACTTTCCTGACACATATAACTTAATTTAGGTAAAATCTACTAATTTCCAAGGGATATATAATTATTTTCATATAGAACATTTAAAAAAGATTAGCAGAAGGAGATGGCAGTGTGATTTTATACAGCTAATACAATACTTGATATCCACACCAGTTAAGGAAGGTTATGTCCATCACATTTGTAGGTTTAGAAAAAAAAAAAAAACTTTAAAAATTTAGTAAACAAAACTTGCTGCTGCTGCTAAGTCGCTTCAGTCCTGTCCAACTCTGTGCGACCCCATAGACGGCAGCCCACCAGGCTCCCCCGTCCCTGGGATTCTCCAGGCAAGAACACTGGAGTGGGTTGCCATTGCCTTCTCCAATGCAGGAAAGTGGAAAGTGAAAATTGAAAGTGAAGTCGCTGAGTCCTGCCCGACTCTTAGCGACCCCATGGACTGCAGCCCACCAGGCTCCTCCATCCATGGGATTTTCCAGGTAAGAGTACTGGAGTGGGGTGCCATTGCAGCATACAAAGAAATGTATAGCCATAAACAAGTAGAGTTTGTTCAAGGAATGTTAAGGATGGTGTAACATTAGAAATCTATTAATATAAGCTGCCATATACCAGATCAAAGGAGAAAAGTGATGATCATTTCATGGAGGCAAAATAACATTCAATAAAATTTCACACCCATTCATATATTTTTTTAAATGTTAGCAAACTAGGAATAATAGAAGAATTCTAAGCATTTGAAGGAATATTTGTATTTGATATGATTATCTACATAAGAAAATAAAGGCACTATCCAAACAAATTATTTCATTTTTTTAAATTACGGATACAAAGTCAAATAAAATTACTGTATATGAATACTACCAACAGTAAGTTAGGAAATGTAATTCTGATGTCTTACCCCAAGCAGCTAACAAAAAATAACATTCCCTGGAATAAATCTAGCAAAAGATCTGAAAATCCTTCATGAGGACAAATATAACACTTTATTGAAGGATATAAAAACTGGTTGAAGAGATATACCAGGTTCATGGATAGGATAATGCACTATAATAAAGATGGAAATGTTCAAGACTAATCTATACAATCAGTGTAGCTTCAAAGATTTTTGTTCATGAAACCTGACAAGTAGACCTTAAAATTCACAAAGAAATGCTGATGACAAGAGTGGGCAAGACGATTTTGAATAAGAACAGGGATGAAACATCTGTAAGATGTGAAGACTGGTCATAAAACTTAATAAAAGACTGGGTTTGGTGGAGAGAGAATTTTTTTATGTAAAAATATATTTACAAAACAATTTAGAATTTGAGAGATAATATTCACAATGAATAAAGCTAGAATACATAAAAAATCTCCTAAAATCAATAGAAAAAAAGGCAAAATTGAGTAGAAAAATGACAACAGCAATCTACACTAGAGGGAAGACAAATTAACACAAACATTTTGAAAAGGTGCTGAGGGAACTGCAGAGTTTTTTAAGCCATGTCATCAAACTAACAAAGCTTTTGTAAGGATATGGTATATTTGAATGTTTATATTGTTAGTGGGAGGGGAAGGTTTCACAACCACTTTGCAAAATGAGTTTGGAGGTATCTGCTGAATTGTGTTGATTCTAAGATGCTTCTCCTTGTCCTCCACTCTCACCCCTATGTTTTAACATTTCTGAAATCCAAATCCATCTTATAATTGTTGATCTCCTAAGATTTTGAATGATAGCATTTTGAGTACAATTTACATTAAATGGCCTCATGGCTTTAATAAAATATGCGATAAAGGTGAAGATGATTCCACTCTTTGATGCTGCAATTAGACTCAGACATATTTCTGTAGAAACTCACACCTGTACACAAAGGTATATCGTTGCAGCATTTTAACTTTTTAAGAGTTTTATTCTAAGAAGCTTGGCTTCCCAGGTGGTGTAGTTGGTAAAGAATTTGCCTGCTAATGCAAGAGACACAAGAGGTGTGGGTTCTATCCCTGAGTCAGGAAGATCCCATGGAGGAGGACAAGACAATCCACTCCAGTATTCTTGCCTGGGAAATCCCATGGACAGAGGAGTTCTGCGAGCTGCAGTCCATGGGGTCGCAAGAAGTCAGACACGACTGAGTGCACACATACACACACACACATTCTAAGAAGCTAGTGAAGTTGGTTTCTTTAATTCCTATATCTGTAAGATATTTAAGCCATCAATAAACTGGCTTAAATAGAGAAAAATATATTTTTCTCATAAGAAGTTTAAGAGAGCTGCTTAATTTTTTGACTCAGTAATGACTGCAAGAACCCAGATTCTTTTCATTTCTCTTCTGTGCCATGGTTGGGTTTCTTATCTCTGCTCTTAACACTTGTTCATTTCTTGGTGGCAACATCTCTTCTTTAGCAATAATGTCTTGTGCTCACTCACTCACTTGCTCAATAGTGTCCAACTCTTTGTGACCCTCTGGACTGTAGCCTACAAAGTTCCTCCATCCATGGAATTCTCCAGGCAAGAGTACTGGAGTGGGCTGCCATTTCCTCCTCCAACAATAATGTCTAGGGGCTTCAAATTTACTCTTTCTTCCTGCTATTTCTTTTTACTTCAATTTTTAATTTTTCATTAAAAAATTATTATTGGAATACCATTGCTTTGCAATGTTTTGCTACCTTCTGTTATACAACAAAATAAATAAGCTATATGTATACATATATCCCTTCCTCTTGGGCCATCTCGCCCCTCTAGGTCACCACAGAGCGCCAAGCCGAGCTCCCTGGCTGTACAGCAGCTCCTCACTGGCTGTCTATTTCACACATGGTGGTGGATACATGTCGCTGCTACTCTCCCAGTGCAGCCCACCCTCCCCTTCCCCTCTTGTGTCTACATGTCCATTCTCTACATCCATGTCTCTGTTCCTGTCCTGCAGATAGGTTCATCTATACCATTTTTTAGATTCCTTATATATGCATTAATATACAATATTTATTTTTCTCTTTCCGACTTAATTCACTCTGTATGACAGACTCTAGGTCCATTCACATCACTACAAATGACCCAATTTTGTTCCTTTTTAAGGTTGAGTAACATGCCATTGGGGCATCCCTGGTGGTTCAGATGGTAAAGAATCTGCCTGCAATGCAGGAGACCCAGGTTTGATCCCAGGGTCAGAAAGATCCCCTGGAGAAAGAAATGAATATCCACTCCAGTATTCTTGCCTGAAGAATTCCGTGGACAAAGGAGTCTAAAGGGCTACAGTCCATGGGGTCTCAAAGAGTCAGACATGACTGAGCAGCTAACATACTATGCACCATGCCTTATCTGTTCATTCATTTGTCCTTGTCAATTTTTAATTTTGAAATAGTTATAGATGCACATGAGATTTCATAGATCATACAAAGAGGTGTTGTTTCTCCCAAAGATTACACTTTATGCAACTTTAATATAATATCAAAATCAGGAAATTGACATTGGTACCATGTGTCTGTGCATAATTCTATATAGTTTTATCACATATGTAGATATGCAAGACTACCATTACAATCAAGATAGAAAGCTATTCCATCACCACAAAGGTTTCCCTCATGATACTCTTTCTAATCCCACTCACCTTACTCCTTCCACCCATACCTAACTCCTGGGAACCACTATTTTATTCTCCATCCTTAACACTAGTTTTAATAGTGAAATACAACCTTTTTTTTTTTTTTTTTTGCAAAGCATAAAAAAATAAGATGAATGAATGGAGTGATAAAGCAAGTATAAATTTTTCTGTATGGTTAAATCTTTTCATAAATACAAGGTTGGAATAAAATCAATCTAAATTTCACCAATAGGATAATAGATAAGTAAATTAGTATATTTCTCAATAGATTATTCTATAGCATTTAAAATTAAGGCGGTTTTATAGATAAAATATGGATAAATCTCTGGAGAAGGCAATGGCACCCCACTTCAGTACTCTTGCCTGGAAAATCCCATGGACGGAGGAGCTTGGTGGGCTGCCGTCTCTGGGGTCGCACAGAGTCGGATGCGACTGAAGTGACTTAGCAGCAGCAGCAGTAGCAGCATGGATAAATCTCAAAAAGAATATTTGAGTAATAAAAAGGTAAGTTGCGGAGTAAAGAATATGATACTATTTAAGCGAATATTCACACAATATCACAAGGATAACCACCATTTTGAAGCTGTTTTTTCCTATTTATTTTCGTAATTGGTTATGTGGTGAATCTACATATCATGGAGTATATGGGTGCATCTAATATTCTTTTTATTTTACATATTTACAATACCTTACTATTAAAGAAAATCTGAATTTAAAAAATTCCAGAATATTGGAAATAAAAGCAAAAATAAACAAATGGGACCTAATTAAACTTAAAAGCTTCTGCACATCAAAGGAAACTATTAGCAAGGTGAAAAGACAGCCTTCAGAATGGGAGAAAATAATAGCAAATGAAGCAACCGACAAACAACTAATCTCAAAAATATACAAGCAACTCCTCCAGCTCAACTCCAGAAAAATAAATGACCCAATCAAAAAATGGGCCAAAGATCTAAATAGACATTTCTCCAAAGAAGACATACAGATGGCTAACAAACACATGAAAAGATGCTCAACATCACTCATTATCAGAGAAATGCAAATCAAAACCACTATGAGATACCATTTCACACCAGTCAGAATGGCTGCGATCCAAAAGTCTACAAATAACAAATGCTGGAGAGGGTGTGGAGAAAAGGGAACCCTCTTACACTGTTGGTGGGAATGCAAACTAGTACAGCCACTATGGAGAACAGTGTGGAGATTCCTTAAAAAACTGGAAATAGAACTGCCTTATGATCCAGCAATCCCACTGCTGGGCATACACACTGAGGAAACCAGAAGGGAAAGAGACACGTGTACCCCAATGTTCATCGCAGCACTGTTTATAATAGCCAGGACATGGAAGCAACCTAGATGTCCATCAGCAGATGAATGGATAAGAAAGCTGTGGTACATATACACAATGGAGTATTACTCAGCCATTAAAAAGAATACATTTGAATCAGTTCTAATGAGGTGGATGAAACTGGAGTCTATTATACAGAGTGAAGTAAGCCAGAAGGACAAACACCAATACAGTATACTAACGCATATATATGGAATTTAGAAAGATGGTAACGATAACCCTGTATACGAGACAGCAAAAGAGACACTGATGTATAGAACAGGCTTATGGACTCTGTGGGAGAGGGAGAGGGTGGTAAAAAAAAAAAAAATGGCACAGAGGCCTGCATACAATGGAAGGTACTGGCTCAAAATTACGCCGCAGAGAAGCATGAGTCACTTTATACACGTGTCAGTTTCAGTTTCTCAAACTGTAGGACATAGTTGCCAATTACTACTTTGAAGAACAGGGTACTTCTGGGAGAAAACCCATTATCCTGAAGTGACCTCAATCACTGCTAGCTTCGGTTGTTTATAGAGACCCCATGGAAGTATCAGTAAACAAAAGTGAAAGTGAAGTCGTTCAGTCGTGCCCGACTCTTTGCGACCCCATGGAGCCTGCACCAAGCTCCTCCGTCCATGAGATTTTCCAGGCAAGAGTACTGGAGTAGGTTGCCATTTCCTTCTCCAGGAAATCTTCCTGACCCAGGGATCGAACCCAGGTCTTCCGCATTGTAGACAGATGCTTTACCGTCTGAGCCACCAGGGAAGTCCTCAGTAAATAAGGAACCAGGTAAATTTAACACACATTTAGCAATTATTTCACATGCTAGCAAGGTAAGGTTCAGAATCCTTCAAGTTAGGCTTTCACAGTATGTGAACCGAGAACTTTCAGATGTACAAACTGGATTTAGGAAAGGCAAAGGAACCAGAGATCAAATTGCCAACATCTGCTGGGTCATAGAAAAAGCAAGAGGATTCCATAAAAACATATTTCTGCTTCATTGACTATGCTAACACCCCTGACTGTGTGGATCACAACAAACTGTGGACAATTCTGAAAGAGATGGGAATACCAGACCACCTGACCTGTCTCCTGAGAAACCTGTATGCAGGTCAAGAAGCAACAGTAAGAACAGACATGGAACAACAGACTGGTTCAAAATTGGGAACAGAGTAGATCAAGGCTGTATATCGTCACCCCGCTTATTTAACTTATATGCAGAGTGCATGCATCCTAAGCTGTTTCAATCGTGTTTGACTCTTTGCAACACTATGGACTGTAGCCCTCCAGGTTCCTCTGTCCATGGGATTCTCCAGGCAAGAATACTGAAGTGGGTTGCCACACCCTCCTCCAGGAGATCTTCCAGACCCTGGGATCAAACCAGTGTTTCTTACATCTCTTGCATTGGCAGGCAGGTTCTTTACCACTAGCACCATCTGGGAAGCCCCTATATGCAGAGTACAACAAGCAGAATGCTGGGCTGGATGAATCACAATCTGGAATCAAGATTACTGGGAGAAATAACAGGAATCTCAGATATGCAGATGACACCACCCTTATGGCAGAAAGCAAAGAGTAACTAAAGAGACTTTTGATAAAGGTGAAAGAAGAGAATGAAAAGGCTAGCTTAAAACTTAACATTCAAAAAAAAAAGAAGATCATGGCATCCAGTCCCATCACTTCATGGTAAATAGATGTGGAAAAAATGAAAACAGTGACAAACTTTATTTTCTTGGGCTTCAAAATCACTGTAGATGATGACTGCAGCAACGAAATTAAAAGATGCTTGCTCCTTGGAAGAAAGGCTATGACAAACCTAGACAGTGTATTATAAGCAGAGATATAACTGACAAAGGTATTTGCTGACAAAGGTCTGTATATTCAAAGCTATAGTTTTTACTGGTAGTCATGTACGGATGTAAGAGTTGGACCATAAAGAAGGCTGAGCACTGAAGAATTGATGCTTTTGAACTGTGGGGCTGGAGAAGATTCTTGAGAGTCCCTTGGACAGCAAGGAGATCAAATCAGTCAATCCTAAAAGAAATCAGTCCTAAATATTCATTGGAAGGACTGATGCTGAAGCTGAAACTCCAATATTTTGGCCACCTGATACCAAGAACCCACTCACTGGAAAAAGACCCTGATCTGGGAAAGATTGAGGGCAAGAAGAAAAGAGGGTTACAGAGGATGAGATGGTTGGATGGCATCACTGACTCAATGGACATGAGTAAACTCCAGGAGATAGTGAGGGACACGGAGAAGGCAATGGCACCCCACTCCAGTACTCTTGCCTGGAGAATCCCAGGGATGGGGGAGCCTGGTGGGCTGCCGTCTATGGGGTCGCACAGAGTTGGACACGACTGAAGCGACTTAGCAGCAGCAGCAGCAGTGAAGGACAAGGAAGACTTGCCTGCTGAAATAAATGGGGTCATAAAGAGTTAGACACAACTGAGCAACTGAACAACAATAACAACACAATTATTCCTGGGAGGATGACCTTACCTTTGCAAGTGCTGGTTATCATTATAAATAAAGCTCGTAAAGTCTCTTTAAAATTAAGCAGACTAAAAGCTTGGATTGTGCAGCTAACAGACATACACAGAATAAATTAAAACAAAACCAAAAAACTACTCATGCTCTTCTTATCACAAAGCCTAAAACAGTTACCTCCAGTGAGGAGAAATGAGTTTTGATCTTTTGAGTATCTGGAAATATTCTTTTTCTCTGTCTGAGTAGCTTTGACAAAGGTGTTTAGTTGATAATTATTCACTGAACCATTCCTATGTTTTATGAATATCTCTGTAATTTTCTATGTTTCATAATAAAAGAAGAGGTGTCCTAAATTTGTATAAATTAAGACTGATGGCTTAGAATAGAGTGTTTTGCTGCAGCATCATATGTGAACTCAAAAACTGATGTCTCAATACTTTGAATGGAGGTGAAGCTGGCCTGCTCGGGGAAGCTGTGAAATGACTCAACAGTGACGCTAGTCATGCCAGAGGGAATCATGTTGGAAATGCATATGAAACGTATGAGTGAAATTGTTTCCTGAAATGCAAGAAAAAGGAAGCCTTGTTTCTTAAGTATAATTCTATATATAATTTAAAATAAATGTGTAACTGAGCAATAAACTCTGTATTCTACTCGGTTGGCCAAAACATTCATTTGAGTTTTTTTTTTTTTTTCCCATAACAGAAAAACCCAAACTTTTTGGCCAACCCAATAATTAAATAAGACACTTTTATGTATTTTGCAAAACTATACGTTGTAAATGTAAATTGGCTAAAATTTTTGGAGAGTTGAGAAATCTTCTCAAAGAGAAAATGGGCTCACCATGTATTGGTTTTTTTTTTACAAGTGTATATATCATTTTTCATAACTAAAAATCTTTCTCTCTTAAATGGTGTGCCCATCTGCATGAGACTTGTAAGAAATTACATCAGAAAAGGTCTCTACAAATCACTTAGTCTTCTCACAGACTCTTAAGAAGTTATATCTGGAAATATCTTTATAAACGATCCAGTTTCTCCCCATTCTCTCACATAGAACATGGGAAGGAGAGAGAGAGTTTGCTCTCTCTGAAGGAAAGATTACCCCCCACAGACTCAGAGATAAAGAAAAATAATAGAGTTGTCAAAAAGATTTCACTCTCCCTATGGTCTTGATAGATATTTGTCAACTCGTCAGAGAGGCTTGTCATTCTAAGGCTTCGCTCTTTGCTGAAAAAAACAGGAAGCTTCTAGCTGTACAGCACAAAAGCAATGATTGGATAGAATCTGCACTTTCCTAAATCATTACAGAAGAGGGAGATATGGCAGGATAAATCAGGGTTGAATGGAAAAGATCCACTGTTCGATGAGGAAATATTTATTGTGGGTCTCTGTTGTATCATTTCAGGATCCTGATGTGGGGGTGAAGAAAGGCGCAAATTCACTTTGCCACAAATGAAATTTCAAAAAATACTTATAACTCACGCCAGGACGATAGCCAAAGAATTTAAGTCTTGCGATGGTTGCAAACTACCTTATTTCACACAATGCCTTTAAAGATCAACAAGAAAAACAACAAAAATGCACCACTGAGTCTGTGAAACAATTTTTAAAAGGTGTTGTTTATTTGAAAGCACAAAACAAATATAAATTGAGCGTGTAGATGGCATATTTGCATAACCTATTCTTAGGCTGCCCTTCAGTGATATCCAGAGAAAAGTTCCTTCCAGTGTTGCTTATATGACTTTGGCATGTGACTGTAAGACAAGTAATCACAAGGTATGAAAGTGAGGTGGGTGTACTCCAGGCACCTGGGGGTTTACTATGGCTGTTGTGGAAGCACGTTGTCAAAACTCTGCTTTACATGTTATTGGTACATTGGTATCCTTAGAACTTTCTGAAGACCTTAGTCACACAAGAGCTATAAGAACCATGTGTGGGTCCAGATATCAGGAGGGTTGACAGTAAGTAGTTTGGTGGTTCAAGAAATTAAGACTAAATGTATGGGTAGCAATGTCATATACATATAGGCTATACTGTTGTTTTTCTTGCTTAGTTATTCAGTCATGTCCAACTCTGCCATCTCAGGGACTGTAGCCATACATATATGGACTTCCCTGGTGGTTCAGTGGTAAAGAACCCGCCTGCTAATGCAAGAGACCTGAGTTCGATCCCTAGGTCGGGAAGATCCCCTGGATCTTCTCCTTCTCCTTTGGAGATCCCCCTTCTCCCCTGGAGAAGGGAATGGCTACCCACTCCAGTATTCTTACATGGAGAATTCCATGAACAGAGGAACCTGGTTGGCCACAGTCCATGGAGTTGCAGAGTCAGACATGACTTAGCGACTAACAGCTTCACTTTTATATATACATATATATAGATAGGGTAGGTGGTCAAAAATATTTATTGAATGAAGGAGGTAGATTAGATGGAGGTCTGAGAGTAGGCCACTCAAGTTCAGAAATACACATGAACCCAAGTTTGTGAAGACTCAGTTGGCTTCTGGGAATAAGAAAATTCAAGGGCTCTGTCTACTCACTCCAGAGAGGGGGAAAGAAGCCCAGTCCAGTGAAGAACAGTGATGCTAGTACTAAGAGGTAGAGTTTTCAAATTTGAGAATTTCATTCTTGGATTTAAAACACTCAGTGGTTTCCCACTTTTCTTAGGAGAAGGTTCCAATCCTTACTCCTCCCTGACTTCTTTATTTCTCCCTCACTCCTCCTTCTTGTTCTACTCAGGCCTGAACAGATTGGATGAGGTCCACCCACATTAGGGAGGGCAACCTGCTTTACTCAGCCTACCATTTCAAATGTTAATCTCACCCAGAAACATGCTCACAGACACACCCAGAATAATGTTTAGCCAAATATCTGAGCTCAGTCAAGTTGACACATAAGATTAACTATCACGCTGCCCTGATCACCACACTCAAAATAAATGTTTAGAGGATGCTGACCCAATGTTTAGAGGATTCTTGGGTGATGCTGGCCAGGAGAGGTAAGGTGCTGAGCTCTGAAAGTGGTGCCATAGAAAGGCTACAATTAACTCATTCGAAAAAGGAGCTTGTTTGTTTGTTTGGCTTCTCTCCCCCTGCCCCAACGAATGTTGTCTTTTAAAAGCACCAACTGGCTTTCTACTTTACTGAACCCCAGAAGTCAGAGGAAAAGATTGAGGACTTTACTCCACAACATGCTTTCTCAAAAAAACCTGTATCACCTCCAAATTGGGGCGGGGGGGGGGGGGTGGTGCAAAACAATTTTAAAGCTTTCTGTGTATGAAGAAGCACTATGCATATAGTAATATATATACAGTTTATCAATGGTGTTAAAATTTCTTGGGGGTATAATTAGGGGAAAAAATGTCTGAAAAAAATGTCTAAAAGAAACCTTGCAGGAAGTGGAAGCAAGAAGAGGAAGAAAGAGGAGGAGGACGGGGGAGGGTGGATGAGCAGAGAAACACCACACTAAAACCACAGATACCTACAGTTGGAAAGATGCACCTCCTTCATCTAACATCTTAAGACAGCACCTGAGGGACCCGGATGTTCAGAACTGCCCAAAGCTTACACAGGGGGTTAATGAAAGAGCTTCACTTGGGCCACGATTTTGGGGGATCCTAGACAAATGTATGTTCCATGTTTATCATGCAAAAATAAATATACCTGTGAGAAGATCCCAAATCTCCACATCTCCTTAACCCACGTTCCCCAGTGAGGTGACACTTTGAGGGTAAAATAAATGACCTATGTGATAAAACTACACAAACATGGTATCATTAGGAGGATCTTGTCTGTGTGGTATGAGGAGGGACAGGCAGGGGAGACAGAGAACACCCAGAGAACCTGTGATGGCAGAGCAGAAGTGTAGAACCAGAGGAGAGGAGGGCTGGGAGGAGTGGGAAGAACTATGGAATAAGAAACAGCATCCTTTCTGACTCCTGTCCATCCCTTGTGTCTAAAATTGGACTCTGCTACTGCTGCTGCTGCTAAGTCATTTCAGTTGTGTCTGACTCTGTGCAACCCCATAGATGGCAGCCCACCAGGCTCCACCGCCCCTGGGATTCTCCAGGCAAGAACACTGGAGTGGGTTGCCATTGCCTTCTTCAATGCATGAAAGTGAAAAGTGAAAGTGAAGTCACTCAGTCGTATCCAACTCTTCGAAACCCCATGGATTGCAGCCCACCAGGCTCCTCCATCCATGGGAGTTTCCAGGCAAGAGTACTGGAGTGGGGTGCCATTGCCTTCTCTGAAATTGGACTCTATCACTACTTAAAGTCCACCCAGAAAGCTGAGAAGATAGGATAGACAAAATGGAAAAAAAAAATCGAGTGAACATTACTACAGTTTTATTTATCATCTGATAATTCAGTGACTTTAGATTCATCTGTGTGACTGTCAGCTTCACAATTTTCCCCAGGGTGGGTTTCATTCATTCACTCACTCAGTCAATGGTTTGTTGAGCACCTACTATGTGGCAAGAATTTCCCTAGGTATTGGAGTTAGCAGTGGGGGAGCATTGATATGGAGCAATAAAAACCAGATTCTGCCCTAAATCCAGGCAACTATTTTTATTAATTTTTTATTGGAGTATAGTTGTCAACAAAGGCCCATCTAGTCAAGGCTATGGTTTTTCCAGTAGTCATGTATGGATGTGAGAGTTGGACTATGAAGAAAGCTGAGCACCAAAGAATCGATGCTTTTGAACTGTGGCATTGGAGAAGACTTGAGAGTCCCTTGGATTGCAAGGAGATCCAACCAGTCCATCCTAAAGGAGATCAGTCCTGAATGCTGGGTTGGAAAACAAAACTCTGAGACAAGGACAGGGAGGCCTGGCGTGCTGCAGTCCATGGGGTCGCAAAGAGTCGGACACGACTGAGAGACTGAACTGAACTGATAGTTGCTATGTTAGTTTCTGCTGTATAGCAAAGTGAATCAACTATATGTTTACATAAATCCCCTCTTTTTTTTTAATTTCCTTCCCATTTAGGTCACCACAGAGCACAAATAGAGTTCCCTGCATTATACAGTAGGTTGTCATTCATTATCTTTTTTATACATAGCAGTGTATGTATGTCAACTCTAATCTCCCAGTTCATCCCCTCCTTTCCTCCTTGGTTTGTTCTCTACGTCTGTGTCTCAAGCAAATTCTAAATTTTACAATGGAGCTAAGTACCTAAGACAGGTACACAAACCTACAGTTTATTAAAGTCGCCCTGCACTCCATGGCTCATGTCATGAGCATGTTTTCTGACCATGTAAAAGGGAGAAGGGCTGTCAGACCTAGGAGTCCTGCTCTCGTCTGGCAGGCTTCTTCATCCATGTCTAAGGGCAGTTGGGATGAAATGAAATTATGGGAACAAAAAACAGGAAAATGCAAAAAATAAATAAATAAACGTTTTAATTGGCTAACTCTGATCTCCCCACTGAGATTGTATCACCGAGTTGGCAGCTTGTCACTTGTGGTTGCTAGGCAACCCTGTGCAGTAGGGTGGACGTGTCAGCCGTGTTTTCCATCTTGTGATCCAAGTCTCCTGGCTGCTGGGGCTGAAGTCTGGCTCCCCCTCCCCCTTGACAGGGCTGGGGATGGCTAATGTGGCCCCCCAAATTAGCCTCTGACCCATTGCTCAAAACTGTCTGAGGTATAAAATTTCAACCCTTATTCAATGACTTAGCACCCTGGCTGTGACTTTGCTGAAAAGACCCCAGCGAACCTGATCAGGCCTTCCAAGCCCTCCTCGGGTACATCAGCAGAGCAGGTGTCAGAGCAGAGTCAGAAGAAGCAAAATGCTAGGATTCTTCTTCCCAGGTGTTCTACATGCGGTGGGAGCCTCACTCTGATGCCGCCTTTGATATTCCTGTTCATGGAGCCCACAGGGTATGGGCCTTGCAGACAGACAGAGCTGGGTCTGACTTTCACAATGAAGTTGTGCAACTTTAGGCACCTTGCTCAGTCCCTCTGTGCCTCCATTTCCTCATTGCTAAAGTGTACGACACTGCTTCTACCTCCAGGGTCCTGTTGAACATTTCCTCAGCCCATACCTGTAAAATGTTGGGTGTACAGTTAGTGCCACACAAGGTTTAGCAGTTGTTCTACAGGCTTCCATGAAGAACTCTGAGACATTCATAGTCCTGGAGTTAGAATGGAAGTTAGTGATCACTGAATGTCCTCATTCAGTAAGGAATCTGAGACTCAAAGAGTCAGAGTGACGTGCCTGAAGCAGCGCAGCTGGGACTGAAACTAGGGGCTCAGTTGCCACCAGAAAACTTTATTAGAAGGAGATACAAAAAGAGTCCTCTTGTGTTGAAAACATCTTGCAGGCAAATAAGCACCAGGGTTTGTGCTGGGTAATCAGAGGAGCACTCAATAGACACAGCTCCCCAGAAAACAGCCTATTCATCCTGAGCAAGTATTATGTGCTTCAGGCAGGGTCAACGCCTTATAGAAAATAGCTGGTATTTCCTTGGTGGCTAATGAAATAAACTTCAGAAGAAAGTTCACTCTCTACTATGGCATTCAAGACTTCGTGCCTTGGCGACTGTTCCCACTTTAATCCAATTCTTCCCCTCACTCCACTGATCTTCCTGCTGATCCTCAATCACTACAGGGAGGCCACTGCCTTAGGGCCTCTGCACAAACCACTGCCTGTGCTGGGAACGTAGATACCCACATGGATCCCTCTTTCACTTTCTTCGGGTCATAGTTTGAAGAAGATGGTCACACCCTCACTGAGGCCTTTCTTAATCTGTGTATTTAATACAGCAAATCCCCTCCCTCAAGCACCGTCTGTCCCTCTTCCCTGCTTACAGGACTTGTCATCACCTGACATGCTACTGATGTGTTTCTTTGTTTGCTGTCTGTGCCCAGCCCCCACCACTACATGGAAAGAAGCTCCATGAGGGTGTGGGTTTTTGTCTTGGTTCATTGCTGTATTCCCAGAGCCTAGAACTGTGTCTGCCCCACCTTAGGTGCTCAATAGACACTTACTGAATAAATGATACCTCTGTCTCTTCACATGGGAGGTCTCCTCCGCCCTTCCCTTCCTCACATTTTCCTTCCAAAATCCTACTCATCTTTCATGAGACAGCAACAAGCATCACCTCCTTTTGGAAACCATTTTTGACCTCCTCCAAATAGAACAGAGGCCTTTCCATGCAGTTACATAGAATCTAGCACTTCTTTCTATATCACAATTATCTTCTTACCTGGAGTCCCACCAGAAAGGTGTCTGTTTCTACAATTAGAGGAACAACAAAGTAAAAGGGGCCTCCTTTGACCAGTTACTCTGCATGGCTTCCAGGGTCCAAATCCCCTGTTCCACTCACCAATCCCAGAGCCTCATACTATCTTCTCCTCCAGACTGAGCCACTTGAGGACAGGGCCTGCATGTGATTCATCTTTTTATTCCCAGAACATGGTGTAATTCTTGGCACAGGGTATGTTCACAAAACTGTTGCTGGAATGATAACAGCCGAGGTTTTAACTGAGTCCTTGCTCCTAGCCCCAAATCCATCTATCTAGTCTGTCATGGTTTCTCAACCTTAGCACTCTTGACATTTGGGGTGGGATAATTCCTTTTTGGGGATGGGGGGTTACCCTGTACATTGTAGAATGTCTAGCAGCATCCCTGGCCTTTACCCATAAGGCCAATAGCACACACCCCAGTCGTGACAACCGTGTCTGTAGACATTACCACATGTACCCTGGGAGGCAAGCATGCCCTCGGTTGCGAACCACTGGTCTAAATGTTTACTGTGAATTAATTAATTCAAACCTCACAGCAACACTGGAAGGAGGTATTATTACTAAATCTATATTTACTGATGAACAAAGTAAGGCTCAGAGAAGTCAGGAAGCTCACTGAAAGTTACACAGCCAGGGATGAGCAGAAACAGGGGACAAACTGGGCAGTCTGGCTCCCAAGCCCAGACAGTTAACCACCTAGGAGTTGAGGGTGGAGGGAGAGGGTGAAGGTATGTGGATGGGGAAACGGGGCTAATATACGCTATTTATTCTAACCAGGCACTATTCTAAGTCCTTCTATGGATTACTTCATCTAATCTTACCTAGGCTTTGAAATGGCCATTGTTATTTTTAACACTGTACAGAGGAGGAAACTGAGGCACAGAAAGTGTTCAGCTAACTGACGGTAAAGCAACCACAATTCTAACCCAGTCTGGGCTTCCCTCATAGCTCAATTGGCAAAGAATCTGCCTGCAATGCAAGAGACCCTGGTTCAATTCCTGGGTCAGGAAGATCACTGGAGAAAGGATAGGCTACCCACTCCAGTATTCTTGGGCTTCCCTTATGGCTCAGCTGGTAAAGAATCCACCTGCAATGTGGGAGACCTGGGTTCAATCCCTGGGTTGGGAAGATCCGTGGGAGAAGGGAAAGGCTACCCACCCCAGTATTCTGGCCTGAAGAATTCCATGGACTGTATAGTGCATGGGGTCACAAAAAGTCGGACACGACTGAGCAACTTTCACTTTAACTAAGTCCGACTCTAAAGCTCATGCGATGGAGGGTGGATTCCTGCTCTGCTCCCAGTCTGTGCAAAGTCACACCACCCTTCACCCAGCATTCCCTGCCAGGCAAGCCTTGGCACAGTCCCCACAGTCCCTCTAAAATAGTCTCATTGCTCCTCACTCATTGTGCCTGACTCTCTGGGGTGCCAAGCCCTGAGGGTTTTGCAAAGCACTTTCATGTTCCAAAGCGGTCCTACACACGGAATCAACTGTGTGGGGAGAGTGCCAGAGGCTTCCCCCAGGCTGGGACCAAAATGGGGGAAGCCATCATCTCCAGCCAAACCAGGCTCAGTAGAAGAGCATGAGGAGGGTCTGATGGGGAGAACTTGGGGCTGTTTCAAAATATTATGAGAGTCTCTTCTTGCAAAAAATAAAGAAGCACTATAGGGTACCTTCCCAATTCTCTTCTTTTCAGTAGTTACCAAAGCAGAAACTGTGTGTTTCAGAGGTATCTCCTGCTATGACTGCCCAAGTATTTAAAATAATGATCAGATCATTTTCCCACAGCCATTTCATCCAATGAGCCCAAATAGAATTATTGAGAAATTGCAAGGTCTTGCAGGAAATATCTTCCCTGACCTTGGGCATTGTTAGTCAGGCTGACTCAGAGAAAATAAGATCCCCTTTCATTGTTAGAGAAGACACTTCTGCAGCTTCTTCTCCAAGGGTGACCCCAAGGTGATGGGGAAGAACCACTCTGAATGGAAGAAAATGGATCACCTGTGCACCCAGACACAGCTGCCAGCTCTGCCCATGGGAAGGGGAGGCGCTGTGTGTGTGGGTGCAAGCGCGACTGTTTTTGTGATTCTCCACAGTGCAGCAATGTTAGCATCACCAAGATGCAGCGGAAAGATTATGGTAGGCAGAGCACAATCGATTGTGATTTAAAGTTTTTTTTTTTTTTTCTTAAAAGCCCAGTTTGATAAATAGATGCGAATAGTGAAGACAGACCTCAGGAGAAAAGAAGAATGAGGGAAGATGTGTACCGTCAGATACTGAAATGCATGCTAAAGCTAGGATAATTATCATGATAAATATGCATGTGCAGAAACTGGTACAGGATCAATGAATCAAAACATATAGCCCCAAACAAACAGCACGCATTCCTTCCTGTTCTCTCTCTCCTTGTTAACAACACACACACACACACACACACACACACACACACACACACCTGGTACTGCAAATCAGTAAGGAGAGGAAGATGCATCAGTCAGTGCACATATAGGAAGACAAAAAGCACTCTAGGTATTTCAAGCAGAGAGGGACTTAATACAGGGAATTCATTACAAATGTATAGAGAACACAGAAGAATAAAGGAGAGTAGGTCATAGTGCCCAGAGAGGAACACTACCTCCACTAGGGCTAGAGAACAGGGAAGGTGGTGTTATCAAGAGCCTAGGAGCCTGCATTCCTGTTGTCACAGCAGAAAAAGAACTCTTACATTTCTCCCACCTGCTAATTCTTTGTGATTGACTCCTACTAGCAGACACTAACACCAGCTGGCAAAGGATTCTGGGAAATGTAGTTCTCAGGTTCACAGTCACGGTACAATAGTAGCAGTTATGGGGCTGAGAGTCCTCAGAAAATACCCGGCACAGAAGGGTCACTTGCTAATGCTTTGAAAGGGAATTGGTTAGCAGCTGAGCAAAAACAAACATTTCTGCTTCACGCTGTACAGCAAAATAAATTCCAAGTGGTGTAAAGGTTAAACATATACACACACACACACACACACACACACACACAGAAGTCGCTCAGTCGTGTCCGACTCTTTGCGACCCCATGGATTGTAGCCCACCAGGCTCCTCAGTCCATGGGATTTTCCAGGCATGAATACTGGAGTGGGTTGCCGTTTCCTTCTCCAAAACATACACCAAATATCAAAATACTCAAAGACAGAAAAGGAAAAGAACAACAAAACAGAAGAATATAATGAGGAAAAATTCTATTTAAGGGTAACAGAGAACTTTCTAGATTGAGTCAGTGAAAGGCTCACAAAAGGAAAAGATTTTCATACTGGAATAAAAACAATCTCTAGTTGTCAGAGAGAGGCTACATAAAATTAAGAAACAAATAATCTGGAAGTTATATTTAAAACATATATGAAAATGAGCTTAAGACCTAACTTATTACCAAGTAAAAGTGAAGCTTCTACATAGCCAATGACTCACCAACTCCACTAGAGAAACATGGGCATATGGTGGAATACTATTCAGTAGCAGAAAATAATGGGTATTTGGGTACACATCAACACAGTTGACTATCAATTTGGGGTGAAATAAGCCACAGGTTAATATTGAAATCGTTTGTTCCATTTTTATAAAGTTCAAAAGCAGATAAGCTCTGGAACTCCCCCAGTGATCCACTGGCTAAGACTCCGTGCTCTCAATGCAGGGGGCCTAGATTGATCCCTGGTCAGGGAACTAGACCACATGCTGCAACTAAAGACCCCACATGTTGCAATTATGACCCAGCGTGGCCAAATAAGTAAATAAGTATTTTTTAAAAACAGATAAACTTTGTTTTAGGAATGCATGGATGGGTAGTAAAATTGTAAGAAAAATCAAGAAAATAATAACCACAAATGTTAGAATTATGGACATTTGGAAGGAAGGTAGGAGGAAAATAAACTTGGGAGGGATGCCCCAGGAGACTTTAAGGTATAGAAATGTTCTATTTCATAAGCTGTATAGTGGATAAACTAGTGTTTATTGTATTATTATGATGATGATTTAAATTATACATACACACTTTTGATACATGTCACAATAAGAGTTAAAAATTGAACATGCAGACATGAATAAACATTTTAAAAATGAAATGATCTTAATAAATATTCAATAAGATTTTGGGTCAAAGAACTGTACATTTAAATAATGAGGTAATTTTTTTCAGTAATATTTTAAAAAATCATATTAACAAGGATTCTAAACCTATAATTCTCATTGTTAACATGAGTGTGGTAAAACAATTTCATTCTCTTGGTGAGAGTATAACTTGGGTAAACATTTCTGAAAAGCTATTTGGCAACGTGTAGCATGAGCCTTTGAAAACGCCTTAGATAAATGACTAGAAATTTGGATAAGTTCCATATGTGAAATTGTGGTCATCTTACCATTTTCATAATTGTGAGAAGTTTAGAAACAGTATGGGAGTATGTAAATCATGATAGATGAAATGATGCATTTAATGATGATTATATAAAGAGATTGCCATTCTCGTAGGAAAATGCTTATGTTATATTATTTAGTTAGAAAAGCGAACTACAAAACTTTATACCCAACATGATTTCAGCTACTGGAAAAAAAAATGCAAGAAGATTGGAAGGATATACAACAAAACATTGACAGCAGTTATGTCTGGATGCCAAGATTATGGATACTTGCTTTTTTCATTTTTTTTTTCTGTTTTACAATTTCCTAAAATAAGCAGCTATTATTTTTATGATAGGGTAGAAAGGCTGGGGAAATTAATAAAAAATAAAATCCAGTTTGACTCATGTTTTCTTCCTTCTCATCATATTACATCACACTTTGGCTTTTAGCTTGGCTTTGTTCCAAGAACATTCTCTTGTGGCAAGAACACTCTTTTGTGGCAAGAACACGGGCAGTAAGGTCATTATCAATTACCGTTCTTCATTTCTACCTTGACAAAGGGGAGCTAATAGTTATTGAGTACTGTCTTGGGCACCATTTTATTCCTACATATTATTCCTGTGAGATAGAAAATATCCCCATTTTTAATGTTGAAGAAACTGAGACCCATGGAGCTTAAGGCACTTGCTTGAGAGCACACAGGGAGTAAAAGCAAGGAGGTTTACCTGGTTTCTTAGTTGTTTCACTCAATTCCCTTCCTTCCCATAAAATGGAGGTGCCCATTAAGACTACTTGTTCTATCACAACCTTAATATCTTGCCTCAGGAATCAGTGTGTGGGCTGAGATGCTACCTTCATTGTGGGACCTCAATGAGTTTTATTTAAGTCTTCTTTGTCTCAGTTTCCTCATCAGACAAGTGGGACTATTAATGGTGTCTTCATAAGTTTGGTTGTGAGAAATAAATAAGATGATGTGTTAAAGTGCTTAGCATAGTTCCCAGCACTCAGTAAAAATTAGCTAACACAGTTTTCTCTAAGGGGATCTGAGCAGATAATACGGAGTGGTTTGAGGTCATTTACATACTTACCTTTCAAAGTGTTAGTTGCTCAGTCATGTCTGACTCTTTGTGACTCCATGGACTGTAGCCCATTAGGCTCCTCTGTCCTTGGGATTCTCCAGGCAAGAATACTGAAGTGGGTAGCCATTCCCCTCTCCAGGGGACCATCCCGACCCAGGGGTCGAACCCAGGTCTCCTGCATTGCAGGCCAATTCTTTACCATCTGTGTCAAATACCCAGTGCCCCCAGTGGAATATCATCAGAGATTATCTGGTCCAAGATATGTTTTCACAGATGGGCACACTGGGCAGCAGAGAGACAGGGTGACCCAGACCCTCCAGGGGTAAGTGATCAAAGGCACTACTGTTAGTCCCATACCCCTTCAATCATTGTGCACAGCTTTTCCCTGACTCTTGACCCTTGCGACAAACAGCAGAGGTGGCCAGAGTACAACCTGGAAAAAACAATCATCCATTCACATAAACACTACTCCCTGAGTACATATTATCAGTTGCTCTCTCAACAACCCTTAGAGGTGAGCAGGGCAGGTATGAAAGTGAGGAAACGATCTCAGACAGTTTAGGTTGGTTTCCCCTGGTCCCATAGCAGAGCTGAGACAGAACCCCTGAAGCTCTTTGCAAACACTGTGTTACCTCAGAGTTTTGTGTCTTCACTGCATCACAGAACCAAACTCAGATCTGGGTCTCTTCCAGGCAGAAAAGAAACTGGGCTGGCCCACATGCTCACCTTGATTTCTCTCATGAGCCCTATAGTGCTGCTATGATTCTCCAGCATCTCACAGTTGGGGAGGCAGCTTCATCCAGCTCTTGATCAGAGGGCCTGACCCCCAAGTCTCTCTCTCACAGCCAGGTATGAGGATTGTTACAGAGACTAAGCCAGTGGACAAAGAGATGTCCCCCTTCTTCCCAACCCATCTCCTGCTGCCTGCAGCCTTAGGGTTAAAATACTTGCCTTACTTATGCATGACATAAACCTTTGATGCCTTAAAAAACCTGACAGTAACTAGAACTCTTAAGATCTACTGTGTGCACATGTACTCAATTGCACAGTTATGTCTGACTCTTTGCAACCCCATGGACTATAGCCCACCAGGTTCCTGTGTCCATGGGATTTTCTAGGCGAGAATACTGGAGTAGGTTGTCATTTTCTCCTCCAGAGGATCTTCCCCACCGAGGAATCAAACTCATGTTTCTTGTGTCTCCTGCATTGGTAGGTAGATTCTTTACCCCAGAGCCACCTAGGAAGCCCAAGAGCTGCTTGGGGTATAAATTGGCACAGGATCTCTGGGAAAAAAGCCTGGAAGTGTCTCTTAAAGCTAAACATTTACCTATCCTATAACTCATTAATTCCATGCCTAGGTTCAAAAGAAAGAAGTGTTTATGTCCATCAAAAGACATCAGTGAAAATGTTTATGACAGCTTTATTAACAACAAGCAAAACAGTGAATAACCTAAATATCTATCAATAGGAAAGTCAATAAATATATTTTGGCAATATTCACACAATGGAATTCTATATAGCTATAAAAAATTAAATGCTACTATTGTACACCAGTGTAAAAAAACTCACAAATCTAAAGGTGAGATAAATAAGACAGACAATGAAGAAAATACATTGTAACAATTCCATTTACGTGAAGTTCAAGGACGGGCAAAATTAATCTGATATAAATTATATACTGTTTATCATTGCAGGGGTTTTGACTTATTAAATAGCATAAGGGAAACTTCTGGGGTGATAGAAATGTTCTGTATCTTGACCATGAGTGGTGCATGCATGGGTATGAACATGTGTAAAAATTCATCAAACTTTACACCTAAGAAATGTACTCTTTGTTCTATGTATAACTCAATAAGATATTTTACAAAACAAATCTTGTCCCCAGAGTCACTGGGGACATTCAACAGAAACTCAGAATAACCCCTAAGCAGAATCCCTTAAGATAAGATTATTTTTTTAGGTTTTTATTTTATATTGGAGTATAGCCAATTCTGAAGGAGATCAGCCCTGGGATTTCTTTGGAAGGAATGATGCTAAAGCTGAAACTCCAGTACTTTGGCCACCTCATGCGAAGAGTTGACTCATTGGAAAAGACTCTGATGCTGGGAGGGATTGGGGGCAGGAGGAGAAGGGGACGGCAGAGGATAAGATGGCATCACTGACTTGATGGACATGAGTCTGAGTGAACTCCGGGAGTTGGTGATGGACAGGGAGGCCTGGCGTGCTGCGATTCATGGGGTCACAAAGAGTCGGACACGACTGAACAACTGAACTGAACTGAACTGAACTGATAGCCAATTAACAAAGTTGTGATGGGTTCAGGTACACAGTAGAGTGACTCAGTCATACATATACATGTATCCATTCTCCCCCAAACTCCCCTCCCATCCCATCCAGGTCCTTTTTGGTTATCCATTTTAAATATAATAGTGTGTACATGTCCATCCCAAACTCCCTAACTATCTCTTTCCCCCATCCCTCCTCACTGGTAACCAGAAGTTAGCTCTCTGAGTCTAAATCTGTTTCTGTTTTATAAAGAGCCTGCATACATAGTACACTCTTCTTACTCAAAGACCCAATCCCCAGGCTGGGATAAATGTCTTTTCCTTGGGCTGCCACTGGCATTGAACTCATCACACTAATGCTGTGTTTATCTGTCTCCCTATCAGACTGCATAGTACAAGGCCAGGGACTGTGTATCATTTATCTTCTTATCTCAGTACCTAGCTAAGTGCCTGGCTTAGAGTAGACACTCAGGAAACTATCAATGAACAGTTTAAGGACTGAGAGAATGAAAGAATGAATGTACATAACACACAAATATGATCTATGACCACAATCTAGAAAAGTGATGCTGAGCTGTGATCTGTAGACACATTCTTCAGGCAGTAATGATGTAGGTCAGTGGTTCTCAGTCTGGGGAGATTTTTGCCCCCCCAGGGAACATTTGCCAATGTCTGAACATATGCTTGATTGTTACAAATAGGGGTGGGGTGCTACTGCACCTGAGATGATGCTATATATCCTACAGTGAACAAAACAGTCCTGTCTCCCCAACACACATACACACTCACAGTCACCCAACACAAAATGTCAGTAGTGTCAAGGTTGTGAAATCCTGGTGCAGGGGAACAGGTGCTAAACACAGGAAGAACGTCTTGAGCTCAAGTATCAACTGGCAACTACTCATCAGCTCTATGACTATGGGTAAGTTATAAAATTTTTCAGAGGTTTCTTCCTTGTACAAACAGAGCCGATGCTACCTTAAGGGTAGTGAAGAGGCTTACGTGAGCTAAGCTGTGTGAAGTGTCTGCCTCAAAACAAGAGCCTGGTGAGATTAGTTTCTCTTCCCTTCCTCACTCATCATTTCTGATCCCCTTCCCCAGAGGCAGAGATGGGTGATTTTTAATAAGAGAAACAGCCGTCAAGCATTGCTTGTTCTCCCTCTGCTAAAGAAGCTACTGAAGAGTGAGGCTGCCTGTGAAGAATGCATTTCATTTGCCAGGTACATCAATAGCCCCTGTTCCTAATGAAATGCATTATTAAAAGATAAAGTCAACACATTCAGAACTCAGGTCCAAGTTGCATCCCAATGTAATCTGCCATTCTCCTGGCATTGCAGGTGTCCTGAAAGACTGCCTCTGAAACATGCCTCTGATTTCCCCCACTCTCCCTTGCTTTTCTCTAAGCCCATACAAACACTCTGGGTTCCCGGGAGATAGCGAACAGTGTCTCATACAAAGCCAGAATTGTCTGCAAGTGTCAAAGACACCACAAAGAAAGAGCCTAGCCTTGTACTTTGCAAATGTGAAGTGGAATTTCCCACAAGGCTCAGTCTAAGGCTTGCTATATTTGTCCCCCTTCCATTTATGTATTTATGAGAGCAACTGGGCCCTAGGCAGTCCTACACTGGAATCTTGTGTGTGCTAATTATTAATAGCATGCAGTTTGCTGTCCTTGGTGCTGAAAAAGTCTTGGATTCCTAAGGGTTTCTGAGTCACTCTTGCTTTTCCATTACTCACATTGACTAGGGAATGTGATATGACAGGACATTAATATATATTTTAACATTATTTTAGCAGATTGCTAATATGGAATGCACTGAAACACATAGAATAAATATGATAATAAAAATGGCTAATATTTGCTGAGAGTATGCTACTTTCCAGGCGTTGTTCTTTATTTTATCTCATGAAGTATGTACCATATATTCACTATTTTTCAGATGAGGAAAACTGAGGCAATAACAACCCCATTAGCCTGATCTTCCAGTGACAGGCACATTGAAAATGGAGGAAGAGAGGCCTCCTTCAAAGATCAACCCCTCTACTTGCCTCTGGCTCCTGTCTTCTCTCATCTTCTCAAAGGCTTGTCCAATCTTGGGTTCTGAAATAATCAGTACTCCCCCTCCTCAGCATCAGTTTTCTCTTTTTATTTCACCATTTCCATTGGCACACAAACATGTCCCAGTATTTCCCATCTTACAAAAAAGAAAAGCTCTTGACCTCTGAACATTTCCTGATTCTTTTCTTCCTTTTGAAATTCATGAAGGAACAATTTTGAGTTACTATTTCTACCTCTTTACTTCCCATCTTTCTTTAGATACTTATTCAGACTGTGGCCCTATTCTAAATATACAACTGTCATCATGTTGACAAAACCTATAGTCATTTCTCTGAGTTCTTGTTTTCTCTCCCAGCAACAGTTGGCATAGATAATCACTTCCTTCTCAAAATACATAATTTTTGCCTCTTGATTACCCTGTCATCAAAAATCCTAGTCTCCCTCCTAATTCTACAGCCTAGATTCTTCATATCTTTTTCTGAATCTCCCTTGTCCTCCCAACTTAAAATATTAAGCATCACAGGGCTCTGTCCTGGGAAGCCCTCATTTCGGCACTACACCCCTCAGTCAATGACTAATCTCATCAAATCCTATGACTTTAAAAACCATCTATACGTTGATGACTCTCAATTTACATCTCTAGATCCAATGTTTACCTTGATCTCCAGAATCCTACATTCAATTGTCTATCTGATCTCTACTTGAACATCTTTATCATCCCAAACTTAACAGGATTTTAAAAGACTTCTGTGTTTTCCCCTCAAACTACCTCTTACACCATCCTTCTCCAATCCAAGAATTATCACAGTCACTCAGTTTCTCAAGCTAAAATACTAGAAATCATCTTAGATTTGCCCTCAAATCTCACAATTAATCCTCACAGTCAAATTCTATAGACTTGGGCTATAAAACACATCCTAATTCTATCAACTTCCCTCCGCCTACAATGCCACTGTTCTAATATCTCCATTATCTCTTTCCCAAATTCCCAAGAAAGCTCATCTTCTATTTTAATTTTGTTTAAATAAGTAATAAGTTCAGCTCAGTTGTGTCCGACTCTTTGCAACCCCATGAATCGCAGCACGCCAGGCCTCCCTGTCCATCACCATCTCCCGGAATTCACTCAAACTCATGTCCATCAAGTCAGTGATGCCATCCAGCCATCTCATCCTCTGTTGTCCCCTTCTCCTCCTGCCCCCAATCCCTCCCAGCGTCAGAGTCTTTGCCAATGAGTCAACTCTTCACATGAGGTGGCCAAAGTACTGGAGTTTCAGCTTTAGCATCATGCCTTCTAAAGAACACCCAGGACTGATCTCCTTTAGAATGGACTGGTTGGATCTCCTTGCAGTCCAAGGGACTCTCAAGAGTCTTCTCCAACACCACAGTTCAAAAGCATCAATTCTTCAGTGCTCAGCTTTCTTCACAGTCCAACTCTCACATCCATACATGACTACTGGAAAAACCATAGCCTTGACTAGACGGACCTTTGTTGGCAAAGTAATGTCTCTGCTTTTGAATATGCTCTCTAGGTTGGTCATAACTTTCCTTCCAAGGAGTAAGTGTCTTTTAATTTCATGGCTGCAGTTACCATCTGCAGTGATTTTGGAGCCCCCCAAAAAATAAAGTCTGACACTGTTTCCACTGTTTCCCCATCTATTTCCCATGAAGTGATGGGACCAGATGCCATGATCTTAGTTTTCTGAATGTTGAGCTTTCAGCCAACTTTTTCACTCTCCACTTTCACTTTCATCAAGAGGCTTTTTAGTTCCTCTTCACTTTCTGCCATAAAGATTGTGGTACCTATGGAATAATACTCAGCCACAGAAAAGAATGCATTTGAGTCAGTTCTAGTGAGATGGATGAGTCTAGAATCTATTGTACAGAGTGAAGTATGTCAGAGAGAAAAAAACAAATTTCATATATCAATGTATATACATGGAATCTAGAAAAACCATACTGATGAATCCATTTGCAGGGCAGAAATAGAGATGCAAACATAGAGAAGAGACTTTGGACATAGTAGGGGAAAGAGAGGATGGGACAAATTGACAGAGTAGCATTGAAACATATACATTACCATATTTAAAATAAACAGCAAATGAGAAGTTGCTGTATAACAGAGGGAGCTCTACCTGGTGCTCTGTGACAACCTAGAGGGGTGGGACAGGGTGGAAGGGGGTGGGAGGGTGGTTCAAGAGGGAGGGGACATAGGCATACTTGTGGCTGATTCATGTTGTTGTATGGCAGAAGCCAATAAAACACGGTAAAGCAATTATCCTCCATTAAAAATAATTTTTTAAAAAAAAGAATGTGGAGAAAAGAGAACCCTAGCGACATTCTCTGTTGGTGGAAATGTCAATTGGTATTGTTACTATGAAAAACGTAGTACTACCATATGATCCAGTAGTTCCACTCATGGGTATTTACTTGAAGATTTTGAAAACACTCATATGAAAATATATTTGCCCATATATGTTCATTGCAGTATTATTTATAATAGCAAAAACATGAAAGCAAACTGAATGCTCATCAATAGATGAATGGACAAGGAAGACATGGTATATATAAAATAGAATATTACTCAGCCATAAAAAAGAATGAAATCTGGTCCTTTGCAACAACATGAATGGCCCTAGAGCAGTGGTCCCCAGCCATTTTTAGCACCAGGGATGAGGGGAAGATAATTCTTCCATGGAAGCGGGGGTGGTTATGGCGGTAATGTAAGTGATGGGGAGCGATGGGCAACAGCATTCTTGAAGCTTCACTCACTCATCTGTCACTCCTCTCCTACTGTGCAGCCTATTTGCTAACAGGCCTTACTAACAGGTACCAGTTTGCTGCCTGGGGGCTGACAACTCCTTCCCTAGAAGGTATTATATTAAGGGAAATAAGACAGATAAAGACAAATCTTACAAGATTTTACTTATGTGTGGAATCTAGATAACAAGACAGAAGAACAAACAGCACAAAACAGAAACTGAGTCATAGATACAAACAGGTAGTTGTCAGAGGAGGGGGTGGGCTATGAGAGAAATAGGTGAGGGGGATCAAGATAGTGCAGTTGCAAAATAAATGGGTCAGGGGTATGAAATTTACAATGGAGGGAATACAGTCAATAATTACATAATATCATAATTATGAAATAATTACGTGATGGATCATAAGTAGACTTATCTTGGTGATCATTTTGAAATGTATAGAAATAAAGAATTATATTTATATTAATATAGAATTATAATTATGTTGATACACAATTATGTTGTGTAATAGGAACTAACATAGTGCTGTGGGTCAGTTATACTTCAAAAACAAAGTCACACACACACAAAAAGAGATCAGATTCGTGGTAACCAGAGGAAGAGGGTCGAGTGAGGGAGAATTTAATGAAGGCAGTTGAAAGGTACAAACTTCCAGATTCAAGATAAATGAGAATTGAGGGTGTCATGTACAATATGATAAATACAGTTAACGCTGCTGCATGTTATATATGAACGTTCTTGAGAGAGTAAGTCCTGAGAGTTCTCACTGCAAATTAAAATTTTTGTCTACTTCTTTAAGGTTGTAGATAGATGAGATGATGCATGTTTAGTAAACTTGTGTTAATCATTTCATATTGTAGGTAAGTCAAATCATGATGCTGTACACAGACTTCTACAGCACTACATAAAATTATATCTCAATAAAACTGGAAGAAAGATAAATAAATATCTTGTTCTGGCCTCAAAGAAGCTTAGTGACACTCCACCTGAAGCCCTCCACCATGCCCCTCAGTGATAACTTCAATTAGGACATTGAAAAGTGAAAGTGGCCGGCTCTTTGAGACCTTGTGGAGTGTAGCCCTCCAGATTTTGCTTGTCCATGGAATTCTCCTGGCAAGAATTCTGGAATGGGTAGCATTCCCTTCTCCAGGGAATCTTCCAGACTCAGGGATTGAACCCAGGTCTTCTGCATTACAGGAGGATTCTTTACCATCTGAGCCACTGGGAAAGCCCCATTCAGGATATTGTATATTTTATTTCTTTATAACTCTTACCACTACTAGATAGTCCCTTAATATTTTTGCCTTCCTCCTACTAAAATGTAAGCTTCTTTCAGGGCAAGGATTTATCTGGTTCATCACTGTAATCTCTGGTTCTAGATCAGTGTCCAAAAAAGTAATGCTTGACAACAAATGTTTATTGAATGACTATTAACATCCCCGTATATTATCTTCCAGCAGCTTTCCCAAAATGCATTTTCACATAGGTAAGGTCTTATGATGCATATAGCTTTATATCATTACTTTCTCATCTAACATTACATTGACATATTTTCCCAGGAAATTAGAAGTTCTTTGCAAACCTTCTTTTTTTTTTTTTTTTATGAATTCTGGGTAGTTTATCTTAGGGCGAGATGATAATTATTTCAATCATTCATTTTTGTTAGATGTTTTGGTTGTTTCCACAGTTTTTTGTTATTTGAATTAACACAATGATAAACAAACATATTTAAGCATAAACATTTGTCTGTAATTTTGAATGTTCCCTAAAACCGGATTTATTAGGTTAAAAGGGTAAGATCATTTTAAGTCATCAGATACCTTTATGAAACAGCTTGTCAGGAAGATGGCAAAAATTTAAACCCTTCCCAGCAGTAAATCACCCACCCTCGACATCTGTAATGTTATTTTCCAGTATTTACTATTTTGAGAAATTTCATTGTTCTGTTTTATAATTAAGGACATGGAATATTCTCAGAGGATATATTTTATTGATTATAATAACATTACACCAATGCCCATTTCTACAGGCTGAGGAAGGGTTTGGCTATACTGAAGCTCAGCCCATAATGTAATCTGACTGTGGATTTTCTGCAATGGAAAAAAAAAATATTAACAAACTTGCAGCATTACCATATAAGTACTACTTGCTTTTCATCTACTTCGGGGAAAGATGAACCTCCTTTATAGTGCAATTTCCAGGAAATGCATTACACTCCTGTTGTTTTCCACATAGGTTGTAATTTCTGGCATCATTGCTACATCTCACAAGAGCCAGGCAGTTTTGAATCATTGATGGATATTCTGAAGAGTCCATCATGAGGGTTCCATTGTAGGGGCCTTTGTTTTGCATTTTCTCAGATCATGCTTTTATTCATAATCCACTATCAATTTTGATAATTTAATTTTATCCCTTTCCCAGGGATGGAACCCATGCAAGTGTATCAGCAAAGTAACATACCACAGCATCTCTTTTCTTTAGCTTAAGCTAACCTTTAAGCTAATCTTCAAATTTTCAATAACTGTCTTCCAAAAGTAGGCATCTTATCCAATAATATCAAATTAGCATGTTATAAGGGGTGCTGCACAAATCGCTTACATTGATTCACAGATGACTTTAAAAATTCAGTGAGCCAAGAATCCCACGTTATTGATTCATGCTAACAAAACGATGAAACACAGCTAATCTGTACAACACATGCTGGGCAGAATGACATTTACAAATGCAGACAGACAGAAACCAATTGGACATAATTCTTTAAAGGATTAAACTTCAATTAAATGTGAAAATATGAACAGTCTCACAGCTGGGAATTGAGACTTAGCCTCTGGAGTCCAGGTCTAATTTGGCCTTGTCCTTGGTTAACCACGTTATCCTGGTGACCAGCTAGTTGAGTGGAACTTCCCATGACTACTCAGGTTAATTAAATTGGTTTGTAAAGTAGAGTGTGTTACCACTTGGACTTGCCTCTTGGACTTTTAATCACAACTGCTTCAAGGGAGGCCTTGCTCAGAGTTGTCACTAGATGCTATCACTGTGAAATACCAGAAGAGCCCACCAAAGGGCTTGCTGGGACAGGCTATGGATACAACCTTTCTCATCTGATTCCCTATGAGAATTAAACACCATGAGTCTTAAAGCTGGGGAACTGTCTGAACCTTGATTTGTTTTTCTTTCTTTTTAAAGAAATCCTCAGGCCTGACTCTCCAGATCTCAAGATCTAGAGAACAATTCTGTCTGCTATTACTGAGTAGTTTCAAGGTTAGCCTGATAAACATCACCAAAAAGAACAGAAAATCTACTTGATAACCTTCAAGATAACTCTGATCATCTTAAAATTCATAACAACTCTGCTTATCAGCAAGTGATGGAGTGAGAAATGCTTTTTGCAGCTGTGGAGTGTAACAGACAGCTTCTGTGTTTGGAAATCAAATCCCATTCCCGGCACTTGCCTACACAGTAAGGGTTCAATACAAGTTGCTGTTATGTCCTAGCTTCCCCATCCCACCTATTATCCAGAGGGTTATTTTCAGGCTCTATTGAGATGCCTTAGAGACGTACTTCTAAAGAGTATAAAACAGAATCCACAAACTGTAGTCTACATTTTATTGTTTCCTGGGTCTCTCTTCCCAATCTTTCAAAAGCAATTCCTACTTTCCACTGGGTTTCCCTAGTTGGCTCAGCAGTAAAGAATCCACCAGCAATGCAGCAACCACAAGAGACATGAGTTTGATCCCTGGGTGCGGAAGATCCTCTGGAGGAGGGCATGGCAACCCACTCCAGTATTCTTGCCTGGAGAATCCCATGGACAAAGGAGCCTGGTGGGCTGCAGTCCATAGGGTCACAAAGAGTTGGACACGACTGAAGTGACTTAACATGCACACACACACACACACACACAGGCACACACACTCTCCACTATGCACTTACGTTTGGGGAGCCAGCCAGATTGTACCCAAAGAAAAATTCCAAGAGGATGATTTTAAAAACATGTATTCACATTTCTATAATGGTTAGGATTCCTTCTGTTGAAAGTAAGCAAAAGCAAGCAAATAAAAAGCTTGAATTATCCTAAGAAAAGGAAGTAAGTATTGGGCACATAGAATACAAGCGTTGTCCAAGAGCATACAGCTTCCTTAGTCTCAAGCACAGACTTTCTGTTTTCTTAAATTCACAATTATTCAGTTTAACAGAAGTAGAGGAGACTGATGTTGTGTTTACTAGTTGCGGCAGTGTGGAGAGCAGAAATTCCTTAACTTTTGAAATCTGACCTTAAGAAGTCAAATTCAATCTCTTGTACTGATGGGCTGTGGAATTTGGGACAATGAATCTAACCTCACCCAGCCGTGGTTTTCTCATCTGTGAAACAGAGATAACAATGACCATGAAGTGCATTCCCTGGGGGCTCAGATGGTAAAGCATCTGCCTACAATGTGGGAGACCTGGGTTCAATCCCTGGGTCGGAAAGATCTCCTGGAGAAGGAAATGGCAACCCACTCCAGTATTCTTGCCTAGAAAATCCCATGGACGGAGGAATCGGGTAGTCCATGAGGCCGCAAAGAGTAAGGACACGACTGAGCGACTTCACTTTCTTTCTTTCTATGAAGTGTGTTAGTCACGTAGTCATGTCTGTCTCTTTGCAACCCCATGGACTGTAAGCCTGCCAGGATCCTCTATCCATGGAATTCTCTAGGTGAGAATACTGGAGTGGGTTGTCTTTCCTTTCTCCGGGGATCTTCCCAACCCAGGGATCGAACCCAGGTCTCCTGTATTGCAGGCAGATTCTTTACCATCTGAGCCACCAGGAAAGTCCTAACAATGACCATAATCATGACTAAATTAACAGATCAAATGATGTCATCAGAATTCTATCTCTCTCCATCTTTCAACCCAACCTTTTTCTGTGCAAGTTTCATTCTTGGGATCTGGGCTAGCTCCAGTTTCTCCAGCCTCTTACTGCATTTAAGTCCAGGTGAAAGGAAGAAGTATCCTGAAAAGTCTTGATGCTTATTGATTGCCTTGGAGAACCTAGGTTCTGACTAAAATCTGAGAGCTCTGTTTCATCCAGAATCAATCAAGGAGTCAACACCTCCAAAACTGCATGAATGGGAAGATGGAAGTGACAGATTCTCAAGTAAAATAGGGAGCTGTGGTCAGAAGATGTAGATATGGATGTGTTAGAAGCAAAGCACAAATGCTTACTATGTTTGCTCAGCTGAAGATGAATGATAACACCCTCTGTGCCAGTGATTCATAATGTTGGTTGCAGATTAGAATCATCTAGGGAGATTATTTTTTAAAAAAAGAATGTCTAGACTCCAACCTCAGAGAAGTTAAATCAAATACCCTGAGTGGGGATAAGACAATGGAATTTTTTTAAAGCACCCCAACCAGTTCTAATATTCTGAACTC
This sequence comes from Bos grunniens, assembly GCF_055505025.1. Classification (NCBI taxonomy): domain Eukaryota; kingdom Metazoa; phylum Chordata; class Mammalia; order Artiodactyla; family Bovidae; genus Bos; species Bos grunniens. The sequence goes on from NC_141189.1 coordinate 27,588,967, forward strand.
CAAGGTAAAGAACCCTGTCTATGTAGACATGTATAGATATAGACCTTCATACAAACTACATGTCCAGATGGGATGCTTGGGCATGAGACTGTCTTTTGAAAACAATTCTATAGGATTAGTCAGAATTCCCATCTACGAAGATTGAAAGACCACAAATTTAGAAGGTCTTGTCAATGTCACTATTTCTCAAGTAATTACAGGCCTTCAGAGTTTTGAACGATTTGGGTTATTAATGAGTTGCAGTCTCTGCTCAAATTATGAATTAGCTAAAATCTATTCTGATGTTGTCCAGTTTTTTCTTGCATCGCTCTGATGATTGTGAGTGCTTCCCTGGTGGCTCGGATGGTAAAGAATCTGCCTGCAATGCAGGAGACCTGGGTTACATCCGTGGGTCAGGAAGATTCCCTGGAGAAGGGAATAGCTACCCACTCCAATATTCTCACCTGGAGACTTCCATGCACAGAGGAGTCTGGTGGGCTACAGTCTATGGAGTCTCAAAGAGTCAGACACAACTGAGTGACTAACACTTTCACTTCACTTTCACTTCACTTTTAATGATTGTGAACTCACACATTTATGGAGGAACAGGGTCCAAATTCAGAATTTTTTCATAGTCTTGACTTCCTGGAACTAACATATTGTTTAGAATTCTGATCCAGAAACTAGAAAATCACTCCCAAACTGTTCTCTCTCCCTCTCTCTCTCCCCCCATTCTCTCGCCACCCTTCTTTTTTACAGGACAAGCTGCTCCTCAGCTTTTCCCTCAGGCCAGTTTCCTCATCTAATCCTCATGTAAGAATATGCTGCAATTTTTACAGGGGCCACAGTTCTCTGGATGCACCATCAGTAATTTATATGACTCTTGGACACAATACCCACAGCTTGTTAAAGAGCTGAAGGTTGATCCAGGCTTATTTTTAACTACTTCATTATCATGCTACCTATAAAAAAAAATAAATGAAGGTGCAGCTGATAAAACTGGGAAAACTAGAAAACAAAGTGATAGAAGCAAATGTAAACAAAGCTTTTACAGCAATAAATGTACATCTTTTAATCTTCTCAATTAAAGTCAGAAACTCTGAGACTGTCAAAAATTTAAATGCAACCTTATGACTCAGACAGTAAAGAATCTGCCTGTAATGTGGGAGACCCAGGTTCTATTTCTGGGTTGGGAAGATCCCATGGAGAAAGAAATGGCAACCCACTCCAGTATTCTTGCCTGGAGAATCCCATGGACAAAGGAGCCTGCCAGGCTACTGTCCATGGGATCACAGAGTTAAACACGACTGAATTACTTTCACTTTCACTTTATGCTGTTTACACTGGCCAGTTCTAAAACAAAATTCTATATCTAGGTTACTTGCAAAAGAATTAACAAAGAGGTGCCAATATAATATGAACAAAAGCTAATCCCAGAGCTGCAAAAAATGAATATTAGACACTTCTGAATTCAAGTAAAATATCCTAAAATAGAACAACAAAATTATTTTATGCTGGTAAATATGCAATTCACAAGGCAGATTCAACAGTCATAAATGTTTACTTGATGAAATCATTAAATACCTAGAGCTAAAATTACCAGCAATAAAAGAGACAAATGACAAAAAATTTTAATACAGAGTGCTTGACAGATTGAGTAGATAAAAATAAATATGGATATAAGAGATCTGCATAATATAATCAATACTGATTGAATGGAGTCTCAAACATCATGTCAAGAAGATAATGGAACTTCTTTCAAGAGATCAATTAATACAATTTTCAAGATTTATATAATATTAGGTCCTACACATTCAAAATATGAAGAGTTAGTTCAGGTCACATTCTCTGGGCATATACGGAAAGCACTAATTTAGAAGAGTATACAGAAATGTATATAAAATACTCTTTTGTGGGAATATATAATATGAAATACTCTTCAAAATATAAATAAACAAATAAGCAAACTAACCTAGAGAAACCCAAGCCTTTACAAATTGAAAATCTCTCTCCTAAATAATATATTTATCAAAGAGAAAATTAAAACACTGGTTATAGAGTATTTAGAAATTAATGATCTGAGAAAACACAGAATATGAAAATGTGATGGTCCAAGATTTCAGCCTGAAATTTTATTATTAAAAAAGAAATGATGAAAAGAAATTAACTAAGAAAGGTACATTAAGGAGATTTTATTTTCAGAAGCAGCAAATGAAAACTAAGAAAAGTGTAAGAAAGAAATGAAGGATATATTTTTAAAATCCCAACGATGTAAGGAAGAAAATGAACACCCTGTATAGTTAACATGTAATCTGAATGCTATTTGTCTTTGTAAAAACAATTATTCAAAAAATAGAAAATTGGCTAATATGACTGGTATGTGCCTGACAGTGGCTAAGGTGTTAACAATGCTGCAAAAGGAGGGTACTGTTATTATTCCCATTTTACAAATGAAGAAGCTGAGGAAGACACGGGAGAACTAGTGATCACCCAAGATCACCCAAGTGTCAAGTGGTAGAGGTGGGCTTAAAATCTTGCCATTCTGCTCCTTGACTGAATTCTAATCAGTGCTTTATATAGCCTCTCACTAAGAAGTGATTACTCACTAAGAAGATATTACTAAGAAGTAATAACAGAATAAAAACTCACACACTGATCATTTAAAAGATGTGTTTGTGCTCAGTTGCTCAGTCATGTCTGACTCATTGTGACCCTATGGACTCTAGCCCACCAGGCTTCTTTGTCCATGAGGTTTTCCAGACAAGAATAATGGAATGGGTTGCCATTTCTTCTTCAAGGGGATCTTTCCAACCCAGAGAGCTTCTGCATCCCCTGGATCAGCAGGCAGATTCTTTCTGGAAAGACCTATTTATAAGATAAGGCAATGTATAATAAATATATTAATATAATCATATGCAAATAAATTTGGAAGTCTTCACGATACTGATGGTTTTCTAGAAAAATATAAATTATAAAAATTGATGCAGTGGAGATCTGAGTATAACAGTAACTTTGGTAGATTTAATAAGTCATATAAAAATCATTACTAAAAAAGATAGTAGGCCTAAATTATTTTAAATGTTAGTTATTTCAAAAAATTGAAAAATAAGTAATTCCCATGACATGTAAATATTTAGGAGAAAATTAAAAGATAAAATGTAAATTAAAAGATAAAAGATAAACTGATTTCTTTAGTGGGGTTGACAGGAGTCTGTTGGTAAGATCTAATAACAACAGCCAAAGAAGGAGAAAAATATTATTTATTGATATGATATAAATATGCTGAATAAAATACCAGCAAACCTAATTCAGTTTGCTTCAAAGAGTAATTCTCCATGACCAAAGAGATTTTATTCCAGGAAACCAAGGATGATTTAATATAAGGAATCATTTAATGTTTAGAAATCTATTGACATAATGTATCTTGTCAGTGGGTCAAAGGGGAAAAACAATAATCAAATACCAAAAAGGTTTTCAACAAAATTCAATATTCATATCTGACATTTTTGCCTTTTTTAAGGCAAAAATCTTGGAATAGAGGAATACTTAGCTAACCTTGTGAAGAGGAGCTCTCATATATCAACAGCTACACCACACTTTATCCATGTGGCACAGTGGTAAAGAAGATGCCTGCCAATGCAGGAGACACAAGAGATGTGGGTTTGAGTCTCTGGAGTAGGAAATGGCAACCCATTCCAGAATTCTTGCCTGGAAAATTCCATGGACAGAGGTACAGTTGCAAAGAGTTGCAAAGAGTCGGACACAAGAGTACACATGCACAAGCACACAGTTTATCCAGCTATGAAACATCAGAAACAGTCCCATTAAAATGCTGGGGGGAAAACAAGGGTCCTTGCTTTTTAAAAGTTCAGATATTCAAGTAGAAAAGAAAATGTTAGTTTAAAAACCAAAACTACAATGAGCTATCACTTCTCACCTTTTAAATGGCTGTTATCAGAAAGGCAAAAGATAGCAAGCGTCAGAGAGAATGGGGAGAAACTGGAACCCTTGTACATTGTTGGTAGGAAGGCAAAATGGTGTAGCCACTATGATAAGCAATATACCAAAAACTGAAAATAAAACTACCATATGATCCAGCAATCCTATTTCTGGACATACATCCACAAGAATTAAAGTCAGGATTTCAGAGAGGTATTTGCACCCTCATGTTCACTGCAGCGCTATTTACAATAGCCACGATATGGAAACACGTAAGTATCTATCAACTGATGAACGGATAAAGAAAATGTGGTACAGGTGTGGCAGAATCTTACACCACCTTAAAAAAGAGTGAAATCCTGCTACATGCAACAACATGGATGAAGCTGAGGACATTATGCTAAGTGAAAATAAGCCAGTCAGAGAAGGACAAACCCTTCATGGTCCACTTACAGGAGGCATCTAAAGCAGTCAAACTCATGGAAACAGAGAATAGAAACTTGGTTTCCAGGGACGGGGGAGGAGTAAAGAGGCATCAGTTCAATGGGTATAAAGTTTCAGTGTTGCAAGATGAACAAGTTCTAGCAATCTGCTGTACAACATTGTTCCCTATAGATAACAGTATGATATTGCACACTTAAAAATCTGTTAAGAGGGTAGATGTCATGTTAAGTGTTCTTTCCACAATGAAAAGATAATCTCCTATTTGATACAAGAAAGTAGAAATTATTTGATGCTTTGACTTCCAGTACAAAGGTTCAGAATCAAATATAAATTATTTAAATGATAAAAAAAAAAAAAAGTTAGTTTAATGCCAGGCTGGACACACACACATTGGCCTCAGACCTGGGTTTGGATTCCTGCTGCTTCACTCACCATTTTGGCAAATTACTGAGCTGGTGGGGGCCAGCGTCTTGAGTACAGTCAGCCCACTGGATAAAGGACAGAGAGGATTACACATGCAGACACAGGCAGAGCCCTTGGCATGATGCCTGACACACAGCAAAGGCGGAAGTCAGGACAGCTCTTATGATTAGCTGCAAACAGCATGAGTGTATCTCTAGAAAACCCGGGGAGTTCAACTGAAAAATAATTAGAAGCACAGAGAGTTTAATAAGATGGCCAGAGGCAAGTGAAGACATACATGGAGCCGTGAGAATCAGTTTGAAGATAGAAGTGCCCGAAAGTCCTCCTGCTACCTGTTGCTGGTACTTTGCATACACTGTCATCTCTGCTGGAGGACCTGCTCGTTCCCTGTCTGCCCGTCCCTGCCGGGCAACAACATGTAATTACCACTGAGATTTCAAATCAGTCATCACCTTCTTGTAGAAGCTTTTCCTGACCTCCAGGTCAAATCCCCTGCCATGTACTCTTAACTGGAGCATTTCCTTTGCAGCATTTCTCATGACAGGAATTCCATATTTATTTGGAGTATTATTGGATTAATGCCTATTCTCCCCTTGAGGCCTAAGTTCTCAGACTATGCAGCTACATGTTGAAAATTATGTTTACATAAAAGAATTTAGTCTTTACACGCTGTTTATATCATTTTAAAATGTATCCTGTAAATGAGTATATAACATGATATATGTATACATAAAGGAATAAAAAGATATGCAACAGCATATTAACATATTACAGAGATACTGTTGTCTTGTGCTTAGCCACTCAGTCGTGTCTGAATCTTTGTGACCCCATGGACTGTAGTCCTCCATGCTTCTCTGTTCATGGGGATTCTCCAGACAAGAATACTGGAGTAGGTTGCCATGCCCTCCTCCAGGGCATCTTCACAACACAGGGCCTGAATCTAGGTCTCTCGTACTGCAGGCGGATTCTTTACCTTCTGAGCCACCAGGGAAGCCCAAGAATACTGGAGTGGGTAGGTAGCCTATCCCTTCTCTAGGGAATCTCTCCGACTCAGGATTCAAACTGGGATCTCCTGCATTGCAGGCAGGATCTTTACCAGCTGAGTTACCAGGAAAGCCCCACAGAGATATTACTTATCTAAACTTTTTAAAATCTTTTTGGAATATTCAACAAAACTTTTGAATGTTTAGTATAAAGTAATACTTTTTTATCCTTTAGATGACACATAGAATTTAACAAATTTCTCAATTTCCAAAGAAATTGCAAGAGACACTTTTCTATTTTTAAATTATCCGGTGACAGACATTGAGATGATCATTCATCAACACGTGACCACATTTAAACACGTGTTGGGCTTCCCAGTGGCAGAGAGGTAAAGAATCCACCTGCCAATGCAGGAGACACAAGAGACACGGGTTCAATCTCTGGGTTGGGAAGATCCACTGGAGGAGGAAATGGCAACCTGATCCAGTATTCTTGCCTGGAAAATTCCATGGACAGAGGAGCCTGGAGGGCCACAGTCCACAGGGTCACAAAGAGTCGGACACAATTGAGTGAGTGAGCACATGCACACAAATACATATATTATCTAAAAATGTCTTCTTTGAAAGTTTATCTTCAGAGTCAATCAATTAACATTCATAAGGAAGAAAACAAAGGATTGAGTACATAAAGGAAGAATCAACAATGACAATAATAGATGAAGAAATATTTCAGTCTCTCAAATATAAGAATGAGCCCATACTTCAGCTCCTACAGAATCACATACCCAGCACTCCTTCAGTTACACACACATACACACACACACACACACACACACACACACACAAATTGCCAATAAGTCATTGAGTTCACACTGAGCATCTACCACATAGCTCAGTCCTGTGCTAGCTGCTCCCAGGGCTTATTTCCTGTCCTCAATAAAGTCACTGGCAACTGAGACCAACACATCAGGAAAAGGGAACCAATAGCACAAAATGGGATACGCATACTAACAAACAAGTGGTAGACAGTAGCTTTGCACATTTTCAGAGCTAGACCTTCCCACCTAGCACGGGCTACCAGCAGGACTCCCAGCATTGCTGTGAATCAACTCCCTCACTCTTTCTACTGCAGCAGCATAAGTAGAAGGAGGGCAAGAGGATCTCCCTGTGCTAAGAAATGCCTTCAAACTCCTGAATCCAGTCCCACTCTCTTGCTGCCCTCCCACCTGGCACACTGCCCTCTAGTCTCTGACCACAGAGCTTGTGTCCACACTGAGCATGCCTTGAAATGCATTTCTCCTTCCATAGCTGGCATTTGGCTGCTTTCTCCCCCTGCAGGATGTCTTCTGACTCCCAAGTCTGAGTCAAGAGCCCATCCTCTGTTCTCCCACAGTCTCCAGTGGTTCTTTGGTTACTGTCCTCGTCACCCTATGTGTACTTGCTACTCAATTTTTCTGATTAGCCACTTGATAAAATTCTTTGAGGTCATGTTTACAATATCTTGATATGCCCAAGTCCTAGTTCTGTGACCCAGAACACACTCTGTGCTCAGTAAATATCTGTCACTTTCAATGAATGAATAAGGGAAGAATGAATAAATGAAGTTCAGCTCGGGTCGCTTTTACAACATTGAACTGCCTTTGCCACACACCTGAGATGTCTTTCCCTTACTAATTCCCACGTGCTCTAATCCCCCTCCTTGAAGGTTTACGACAAATGCCATCTACACCACGAAGTCTCCCCCTGGTCACTCAGCAAGCAATGACCTCTCCTCCTTCCAATTTCTATAGTTCTTTAGCAGGATTTCCCACACCATCCTACCCAGATTGAATGATGTTTGTGAACATATTTTATACACCCCCCTCATTAATTGATGCACTCTTGAGATCCAACCAGTCCATTCTAAAGGAGATCAGCCCTGGGTGTTCTTTGGAAGGAATGATGCTAAAGCTGAAACTCCAGTACTTTGGCCACCTCAAGCAAAGAGTTGACTCATTGGAAAAGACTCTGATGCTATGAGGAATTGGGGGCAGGAGGAGAAGGGGATGACAGAGGATGAGATGGCTGGATGGCATCACCAACTCAATGGACGTGAGTTTGAGTGAACTCCAGGAGATGGTGATGGACAGGGAGGCCTGGCATGCTGCGATTCATGGGGTCACAAAGAGTCAGACATGACTGAGTGACTGAACTGAATTGAACTGACTGATGACAAAGGCTGTGTGTCTCCTCTGTCTTGGGGACTCTTCAGCGACAACCACAGGGTAGATAATAAAGAAACTGAGGAAGGATAAGTGGATAGATGCAGGATTAGTTGTTTGAAATTGTTAGTCCAGTGTTTATTCTCCTGTGGTCAGATTTCAAAACTTTGAGCAGAAGGGGAAGTGGTAAAGACAAGTTCTTGGATCTTATTCAGAGCTCAGCTATTCTCCTCACTGCCACCTTTTCTGGGGTGAGTTTTAACTCAGCCTTGCAGGAACTATGTATGGTTTCCTGTAAGTATCTGAATGAACTTAAGGTGTCAGAAGAAACATGAGACTGTCATCTGGGGGAATGTCACTGATGAAATTTTTTCTGGAAACCCATCCTCCCAGGAGAGGGATGCAATGCCATCTGTACACCATCTCAAAACACACCTCTGAAGAGATACCAGTGGGTGGACCCAGGTGAGGGGAGGGTTGTCTGTGCTTTCCTCTAACTTTGGGGCTCCCCAGAAACACTGTGCCTCTCCTCCTGCCTGGGTTGGAACTCAGCGGCTCCTGCAGCAACAAGGGGAGTTATTTTAGGGAGACAGTTGATACTTGGCGAGTCCTCCTACAGAGCAGCGATAGCTGCTTGAAATGTTAAATGCCTCCCAGATGGAGACACTTAGCATTTGTAGGAGGAATAATTTGGAGGAGAAAAATGCATTTGTCTTTTTGGCATCCTGTGGATTCCGTTTGAGAAGACAGAGAACACTGAATCCTGCTGTCCACATGTCAGTGTTTTCTTGGGATTTTGCAAGTCCCAGTGACAGTGTGGCATCTTCTTCTTAGGAGCACAACGTTTGGGGATGTGCCAAAACTCAAGGGAAAAGTGCATGGAACTGAGTCTCAGGTCAGAGAGTTGCCAGAGTTCTCAGGAAACATCCGGGTTCAGCCTCCCATCTGCTACTGGCAAATGCTTCAGTCAGGTAGACCAGATGGTTGAGTGTGATCTTTTTATGTATAGGGAAGGTTGAAAACATAGATTAGCAGGTGCACCAGGGGCCTTGTATTTGCAACTTTCTTTATGGCCAGGGACAAAAAACCATCTTGCCTCACAAAGCCTTGGTTTCCCCAAGTGAGATGAAGGGACTGGAGTAGATAATCTTTAAGATTATCTTAAAGAACAAAAGTGGCATTGCTCTAGGGGAACATGGAGTTGTGCTTCAATGTAAGCTCCGAGGTGTGAGAAAGGGAAGATGGCATTAAAGTGTCCATCATGCCCACTTTTCATGGCAGGGATATAGAAGCTCATTCACAAAAAGACTGAATCAATGACCTTTTTTCACTTATTCACTTTCTGGCATGTACAGCATCTCCAAGGCTCACCAACGAGCCTCACTAAGTAATGCCTGTGAGTAAGCACCTGCCTGTGGCACTAAACTGAATTGAAACAGATGGATAGTGCAACAGCACTTAAAACTTATAGCCAGGTTGCAAATGTGTTCTTACTACATTTGTGCAAAGGAGGTGTGCAAAGATACATGCACCTTAGTTATCTTCTATGACTTGTCTTAACTTCTTTAAGAATTCCCTCTTTTGCTTTGGTGGGTAAACTAGAGTTGGGGCAGGGATTGCTAAGGTTCATCCAAATACACTAAGCTTAGTCCTGTTTAGGGCCTCCCTGATAGCTCAGCTGGTAAAGAATCCACCTGCAATATGGGAGACCTAGGTTCGATCCCTGGGTTGGGAAGATCCCCTGGAAGAGGGCATGGCAACCCACTCCAGTATTCTTGCCTGGAGAATTCCATGGACAGAGGAGCCTGGTGGATTACAGTCCATGCAGTCACAAAGAGTCAGAAACAACTGAGCGACTAAGCACAGCACAGTGCTGGTTAATGTTGTAAACAATTTTATAGGAAACTTCTGCATTTCTTTTTTTAGTAGTGTGAGTTTTCCAACTTCCTTCCTCTCTTCCCGATCATTCCCAAGAGATATTCAGGCATTGGGAAGAGAGGAAAGAAGAGGAGGACTCTGGGTGGCTTACATACTTCTGATCCCTCTTTCTCTATGGCAACGCACTGTGCCCAACTGCTCACCGGTCAGCATCAATATCTGATGGAGAAACCTACGACTGCTAAATTCATGACCTGTTTTCCCATGTTGTCAGGACCCAAATTCTGACTCAGCCTCATGTTAGCTGTTGGAAGGGCTGGCTATACTTGATTTTAATGTGACCCCAGGTCTAGGAATGCCATAGCTCCCAGTAGCAGGGTAATTTGTCTCATCCTGGTAAACCCCAGATAATACTATTAGCCACACTCTTCCTCTCCCATCATGATGGACGGGAAAATCTCTTTGTCCATTCTACATCATGGGCCTCTAGGGTGACATTAGGATGCTGGCGTGGCCTCCCCCTTGTCCTCCAATCTTGTTGTTCCACTTTGATGTGGAAGTCTACCTATTGGTGTAGGGGCATCTTGGGAGGTGTCTAAATTCCCAAATCCCAAACTACCTCCTGGCTTAATCCTGAAAAGAGATGATAAGAACCTATGTGTTTCCCAATATCTTTTTTCTCCTTAGCTCAAACCATACTGAGCCAGAAAAAGAGAGGCGGGGATTCCACTTTTTCCTGTCATGTGAGGATTTCTCCCATATTTTATCCTGCTCTTTTCTGGGGTAATTTTTTTTCTTTTGTCTTCCCTCAGGCTCTAATGACACAAGGGCTGTCTTGATTCTTGTGGTAGATGGTGAAAACAAACAAGCAATATTTTAAAATATTATTTCCATTACCAAATTACTTCTCCCAGTGCTGAAAGAAATTTCCTTGACTTGGAAGTGATTTACTTACCCTCTGTGAACCTTCCCACTATCAAATGAGCTGGTTAGACCTTATCCATTAAAACCCCTCCCAGATCTTGGCTCCTAGTTTCACTGCAGCCATGACTCGAACTCACAACGATCTGGAAAGTCAGCCTTCCCATTTAAAAACTTCTTAGGGTACTATTTAATTTCTTGGGCATTTCAGCTATGAAAGCATTAGCTCATCAACCTTTTGCCTATCTAAGCTCTACCATGTGTCTTATGCTGTAACACCTTACACTTACTGTTATTTTATGAAAAATAAAGAAGAAGAGAGAAACAAGATGAATCCAACAAGAGAAATTAACTTCCCTTCTCACTGTCTGAAGCCTAAGGCTGATGGCTTTTCAAAAGAAGAAAAGGGAAAGGATTGCAGACATGCCAACACACAGAGTTCCTGGTATACCCTGTTGTAACAAGGGCAGAAATTTTTCCTAATAAATTGTAATATTTGGAAAGCTGAAAGACTGAATACGGTGAAATACACACAAAATCCATTCAGAAAAATGGTTCAGTGGCCATGGTTGAGGGAATGATGGTTGTTCTCCAGGTTGAGATTGTCGTAATTATTCTAACATACATGTGTTATCCCCCCTTTATGCACAACTCATATACGTTGTCTAGGATTGTTTTAACAACAAAAGTTTTTGATACTATGACACAAACGAACATACTTATGAGACAGAAACAGATTCACAGACATAGAGAAATCACAGATTGTGACTGCCAAAGGAGAAGGTGTTGGAGGAGGGATGGATTGGAACTTTGAGATTAACAGATGCAAACCATTGTATAGAATGGATAAACAATAAGGCCCTACTGATATATTTAATATCCTGTAACAAGCCATATTGGAAAAGGATATGAAAAAGAGTATAGGTGCTTAGTCGCTCAGTCATGTCTGACTCTTTGTGACCCCATGGACTGTAGCCCACCAGGCTCTTCTATCCATGGGGCTTCTCCAGAATACTGGAGTGGGTTGCCATGCCCTCCCTCCAAGAGATCTTCCCAATCCAGGGATCAAACTCAGGTCTCTAGAACTGCAGACAGATTCTTTCCCAGCTGAGTTACCAGGGAAACCTATGCAAATAAGTCATTTTGCGTACACCAGATAGTAACACAACATTGTAAATCAACTATATTTCAATAAAATTTTTTTTAAGTTTGTGGTAAGCATGAATGTCACATTTGAGCTATTCTAAGTAAGGATGGGAAGGTGAACCCTACCTCTCAGGAAAACAAGGAAACATCTTCTTGGGAGAATGTACTATTGAATTATGATATTCCATTCTCTTGGCCTATCGGGAAATATTTATTAAGGCTTCTGTGTGCCAGGTAATCTGCCAAGTGATGAGAGACTGTACTGCACAAATGTAGTCCCTAACCTTGCAAAGCTTACAGTCAGCTAGGCAAGGTGAAAAAAATAATCCTAACTTAAGTGCTAACATAGAGGGTGTGTGCATGCATGCTAAGTCGCTTCAGTTATGTCCAACTCTCTGCACCCTATGGATTGTAGCTCACCAGGCTTCTCTCCATGGAATTCTCCAGGCAAGAACACTGGAGTGGGTTGCCATTTCCTCCTCCAGGGGATCCTCCTGACCCAGGGATCCAAACTAAATCTCTTGAGGTCTCCTGCATTGGCAGGTGGGTTCTTTACCACTACCGCCGCTAGAGGGGGCTTCCAAAGAAGCCAAAAGCTGGACACCTAACCTATCCCATGTGTTAATTGTGGGTAGCCAGAGGAGGCCTCCGAGAGGACATGTGTGCTTAGTCACTGAGCCATGTCTGACGTTTTGTGACCTCATGGACTGCAGCCTGCCAGGCTCCTCCGTCCATGGGGATTCTCCAGGCAAGAACACTGGACTGGGTTGCCATGTCCTCCTCCAGGGGATCTTCCCAACCCAGGGATCAAACCCAGGTCTCCAGCCCAGGTCTCCAGCATTGCAGGTGGATTCTTTACGGACTGAGCCACCAGGGAAGCCCCAGAGAGGACTGAGCCACCAGGGAAGCCCCAGAGAGGAAATAGCCTTTGATAAACAGAACCAGTATTTCAAGTTGACCTGGATGGGGTGCTTTCCTACAAAAGGAGACAACAAAAGCCTCTCACGTTTGGATTCCCCAGTCTCGGCTCCACCTGCATTTGACTTGTCAGACCCAAAGAAGTAGGACACAGTGCATCCTCCTCAACCTCTTGCACCCTCCTAATCGATCAGCCTCTATCTATAAACATCTAGATTAAACTTCTAGCAGCCCTGCACTGCCGCCTTTAATGGCAGCACACAAAACAAGAGGCTGGCATTCTTTGGGGTTGCCTAAACTGTGAAAAATCCTGCTAACTTTTGAAAAAACAACTCTTGTAAAGACTTGGATTTCTGGCATTAAGCCCATTTTATTTATTTATTTTTTAAAGGGAAGGAGATTTTGTAAAATCTCTAAAAGATTGCCTCAAAACTCTCCAGTTCCCAATGCAGTCAGACATCAATAATGTATTTTAAGGCTGTGTTTTTTCCATTTCTTGCTGTCTTCCCATAGTCCTCGGGGGATGCCATTTTGAGTTTCAGCGGTAACAATCTTAGCCACTGTGGAGATCATGCCTAGAATCCCCCAGTGAATAGCTGGTCACATCCATGGCCCTCAGTCTCATTCCCTTAATGAGGAACCTGAAAGAGTTTACTGCACAACCAGGTCACTCTAACTGACCTCATAGGAGGCTCCTAAGAGGAATATTACATGCTGATTTTCTTTAACCAAATTTACCTTGCAAGCAAAGAATTACTCATGAGAAATACTTAAGTTTTAAGATAAACACTGTGCTCTGTTTAGTTGATCAGTTGTGTCTGACTCTTTGCAACCCCATGGACTGTAGCCTGCCAGGCTCCTCTGTCCATGGAATTCTCCAAGTGACAGTATTGGAGTGGGTTGCCATTTCCTTCTCCAGGGGATCTTCCAAACCCAGGGATCAAACCCACATCTCTTGCATTGCAGATGGTTTCTTTACCATCTGTGCCATCAGGGAAGCCCTAAGATAGACACTTGTGGATTCAAGTCTGACTCTGTGATTTACTTGCTATGTGATGTTGGCAAGTCATCTAACCTTTCTGAGCCTCAGTTTTACTCATCTGCTCAAGGGAAATTGTTCATACCCTGTAAGAATATAGTTTTAAAATTAAACTTTATATCTGCCATAATAAGGCACACAGATTGTTTTAATCAAAGAGTGCTGAATGTCTTATAATGAAAATCAACATTTTCAAGCCTCCCTACTCCTGAATCCTGATCTCTGGGGGCAGCTACTCTCGACCACTTAATCTGATTCTTCTAATATTTACCTCCATGTATTTAAACAACGCAGATTTCTTTTGTTCTCCCCTGGTTCGGGTCTTTCTCTTTCAGATTGGGGATTCCCCACCCTGTGTGGTGGTCAGATTTTGGAAAAGGAGAACTCTAGGGAGCCCTCTGTGACTTCTGTGTGTGTGTGTGGTGGGGGGCGGGAGGGGGGGGCAGGGTATTGATGGATGGAATTCTTTGCTGGGTAATGAGGCGGTGAGTCAGCCTATTCATTTGGGAACCATAAATATTTCAGTATCTTGATGTCTTTTCTCATGGATCTGTCAGTTCCTCCAGATAAAAATTCCCCAAGCCTGTGGGTGAGGGGAGAAGGGAGCAGTCCCAGTTTTTGTCCATCTCTCTTCTCAATGGTTTGCTGTCCCTGTTGACACCCAGAGTCCTGAGGCTTTCTTATTTGTTACCACAGAAATCCCACTTCTGTGTGGCAGGGGTGAAAGAAGGGAAGAGAGGTAGTTGTCTGACTGTGTCAGGTGGGGGCATAGGGGTGTGGGGGTGGAATCTGGAGAGTCAACTGCTCCACCTAAGTGGTTAATCCCACTCAGCCTCACCTTCTCTAGCATCCCGTGGCTAGGATGCCTGGATTACAACCAACTCTACCGCATGATCCCATCCATCGCCCCTTCCTCTGCTCTCCACCTTCCAGAATCATTGAAATCTCTCTCTTCATCTGCTCTCTCCTCTCCTGCGCTCTGCCACTGTAAGTTAGCACCTCCTTTTGTCCTTGTTTCCTTCTTTACCCCTCCTTCTTCCTTTCTTTCTTTCCTCATTGCTCCCTCTCCAGGAGGGTTTCAGGAGTGAAAAAAGATAAACTCTTGTGGCCAATCTGCTTCCATCCCCTTACTTTACAGGCAGAAGTTCTGTTGGAAGACCTACCTGAGGTAAAGAATGTGAAGTCTCC
This sequence comes from Bos grunniens, assembly GCF_055505025.1. Lineage (NCBI taxonomy): Eukaryota > Metazoa > Chordata > Mammalia > Artiodactyla > Bovidae > Bos > Bos grunniens. The sequence goes on from NC_141189.1 coordinate 27,604,026, forward strand.
TGTTCAATATCTGGCATGTTTGAAGGCTCCATAGCTGCACTATGCCTTCCAGATTTACCTTGGACAGCCCCTGACATCCCCTCCAAAAGGGTCTGTGGCGGGACAGTTGCAAGATTTTAGGCCAGTGGTCCCCAAACTTTTTGGCACCAGGGATTGGTTTCATGGAAGACAATTTTTCCATGGACTGGGGTGGGGAGACAGTTTGGGGATGATTTAAAGACATTACATGTATTGGGCACTCCATTTATATTATTATTACATCAGCTCCACCTCAGATCATCAGTCATTAAACCCCAGAGGTTGGGGACCCTGTTTTAGAAAATTCCTAGAATTCATGGTGCATCCCAGGAGATGAGGGGGAGCCTGAAATTCTGTTTCTTCAAATCAACCAACTCTGTTAACTTAATTAATCCTCAAGGCAACATCATTAGGCAGCTATTACTATTATTATTCCCATTTTATGCCCATGGTTTTAAGATGTAGGCACTATAGAAATGGCCTGGAGCAGCCTCTTGTTCAAGAGAAAGAAAAGAAAGAAGAGAAACATCTCTTGACCCTCTGTCAGTGACCAGACATTGAGGAAACACATCCACCATGCCCTGTGAAAACCCTTCCGCCATCAAAGACAAACACAGCCAGACATTAGTTAAAGCAGTGAAAACAGGTATTATTCAGTAACTACTGACAGCAGGAGAAAAGCTGAACTTTATTCCAATTCGTGCAGAGGTGATTCAAGTATGTTAAAGGAAGGATGGGGGGCAGGGGTTCAGTAGAGTCAGAGGAGAGAAAACCTACAAAGTGTTGATCAGGATAAATGTGATTAGGCAGCTGTGTCTGCCAGCTGGCAGCCGTGGAAGCTAGGATTCCATCCTCCCACAGAGACTGGGAGCTGGAGGCCCTTGCCTCTCTGATATGTACATTTCAAATGAAAGGCTTTCAGGTCCTTCAGAAAAACACTTGAGATGTAAGCGATACATATTCACAGTGGTCAGACCTTTTCAGTCAATGGTCAGGAGTTTATTATCAGGTATTGGCTGGAACAAATAGCACTTTCCTAGTAGCACTGAGAGTTCTCAGGCAGGCATTTTAATTGCAGGGCTGGGGTCACCCTAGGGATGTGGCCTGTAGCTGCAAGAAGCCATGTTTGGATGGAGCTGTTATGTTATTTTGTGCCCAGAGAACTGCATTTCTCGTTACCAGGTCCAATGAAGGTCCAGAATTGTCCTGGCATGAGGACGTGTGCATGCACACACACACACCAAAGAGAGTGGTAACTAAGAAGCAAAAATGTGGTCCCTGGGTGTCCTCGTGGCTGAACTCTCCTGCAGGGCCCCCAATCGATATAAGGTTGGCTGTCTGCAGCCAGCTGAGTTACTAAGATTACAAATGAAAACCAGTCCCCAGAGGATGCGCCGTTGCTGTAGCACAGAAGGAAAGCATAGTTCTTGCTCACACTCGGCTTTGTGATCAGTTTCTCCCCTGGTAGGTACTCTTGTAACTTCTTTTTAGGGCTTCCATTCTTACAACACACACACACAGAGCACACAGCATAAAGTCTGCAGGTCAAACCTTTCCCACTCCATTCACAATGTTGGTCTCTCTCCCTAACACAGAATATTCTTTCTCTGTGGCTGTTTCAAATGGAAGAGCTCTTTTTATAGTTTGAAAATATATTGCATAAACAGTAACTACAGTGACAATAATCATTACTATTTCTGTGTTGATTGCTGTAATTTCCAGTTCCTATGTCCCAACTCTGTGTCGGATACTGTGCTAAGCACTATGTAGTCATTGTCTGTAACCCCCACCCTCCAAAACCATGCTGCTCATGCGTGGATACCATTTTCTGATACATAAAGAAATAGGCCTCAGAGAAGGTAAATTACTCAAGGTCACACAGACAGATAAAAGGGGCTGAAATCTAGGTCTATTATCCAAAGACCTCGGGTTCTACCATGACAATAAGATGCTGATAGAAATAGATTAAAGGGATAGGAAGAGCCAGTTTCTTTTCAAGTTTTTTTGTTTTTATTTTTTTTAATATAAATTTATTTATTTCAATTGGAGGCTAATTACTTTACAACATTGTATTGGTTTTGCCATACTTCAACATGAATCCGCCCCGGGTGTACATGTGTTCCCCATCCTGAACCTCCCTCCCACCTCCCTCCCTGTCCCATCCCTCTGGGTCATCCCAGTGCACCAGCCCCGAGCATCCTGTATCATGCATCGAAACTGGACTGGTGATTCGTTTCACATATGATATTATATATGTTTCAATGTCATTCTCCCAAATCATCCCACCCTCACCCTCTCCCACAGACTCTAAAAGACTGTTCTAGACATCTGTGTCTCTTTTGCTGTCTTGCATATAGGGTTATTGTTACCATCTTTCTAAATTTCATATATATGCGTTAATATACTGTATTAGTGTTTTTCTTTCTGGCTTACTTCACTCTGTATAATAGGCTCCAGTTTCATCCACCTCATTAGAACTGATTCAAATCTATTCTTTTTAATGGCTGAGTAATACTCCATTGTATATATGTACCACAGCTTTCTTATCCATTCGTCTGCTGATGGACATCTAGGTTGCTTCCATGTCCTAGCTATTATAAACAGTGCTGCAATGAACATTGAAGTACATGTGTCTCTTTCAGTTCTGGTTTCCTCAGTGTGTATGCCCAGCAGTGGGATTGCTGGGTCATATGGCAGTTCTATTTCCAGTTTTTTAAGGAATCTCCATAATGTTCTCCATAATGGCTGTACTAGTTTGCATTCCCACCAACAGTGTAAGAGGGTTCCCTTTTCTCCACACCCTCTCCAGCATTTATTGCTTGTAGACTTTTGGATAGCAGCCATTCTGACTGGTGTGAAATGGTGCCTCATTGTGGTTTTGATTTGCATTTCTCTGATAATGAGTAATGTTGAGCATCTTTTCAAGTGTTTGTTAGCCATCTGTATGTCTTCTTTGGAGAATGTTTGTTTAGTTCTTTGGCCTATTTTTTGATTGTGTCATTTATTTTTCTGAAATTGAGCTGTAGGAGTTGCTTGTATATTTTTGAGATTAATTCTTTGTCAGTTGCTTCATATGCTATTATTTTCTCCAATTCTGAAGGCTGCCTTTTCACCTTGCTTATAGTTTCCTTCGTTATGCAGAAGCTTCTAGTTTTAATTAGGTCCCACTTGTTTATTTTTGCTTTTATTTCCAATATTCTGGGAGGTGGGTCATAGAGGATCCTACTGATTTATGATGGAGAGTGTTTTGCCTATGTTCTCTTCTAGGAGTTTTACAGTTTCTGGTCTTATGTTTAGACCTTTAATACATTTTGAGTTTATTTTTGTGTATGGTGTTAGAAAGTGTTCTAGTTTCATTCTTTTACAAGTGGTTGACCAGTTTTCCCAGCACCACTTGTTAAAGAGATTGTCTTTTCTCCATTGTATATTCTTGCCTCCTTTGTCAAAGATAAGATGTCTGTAGATGTGTGGATTTATCTCTGGGCTTTCTATTATGTTCCATTGATCTATATTTCTGTCTTTGTGCCAGTACTATACTGTCTTGATGACTGTGGCTTTGTAGTAGAGCCTGAAGTCAGGCAGGTTGATTCCTCTTGTTCCATTCTTCTTTCTCAAGATTGCTTTGGCTATTTGAGGTTTTTTATATTTCCATACAAATTGTGAAATTATTTGTTCTAGCTCTGTGAAAAATACCATTGGTAGCTTGACAGGGATTGCATTGACTCTATAGATTGCTTTGGGTAGTATACTCATTTTCACTATATTGATTCTTCCGATCCATGAACATGATATATTTCTCCATCTATTAGTGTCCTCTTTGATTTCTTTCACCAGTGTTTTATAGTTCTCTATATATAGGTCTTTTGTTTCTTTAGGTAGATATATTCCTAAGTATTTTATTCTTTTCATTGCAATGGTGAGTGGAATTGTTTCCTTAATTTCTCTTTCAGTTTTCCCCTTATTAGTGTATAAGAATGTAAGGGATTTCTGTGTGTTGATTTTATATCCTGCAACTTTACTATATTCATTGATTAGCTCTAGTAATTTTCTGGTGGAGTCTTTAGGGTTTTCTATGTAGAGGATCATGTCATCTATAAAGAGTGAGAGTTTTACTTCTTCTTTTCCAATTTGGATTCTTTTTATTTCTTTTTCTGCTCTGATTGCTGTGGCCAAAACTTCCAAAACTATGTTGAATAGTAGTGGTGAAAGTGGGCATCCTTGCCTTGTTCCTGACTTTAGGGGAAATGCTTTCAATGTTTTACCACTGAGGATAATGATTGCTGTGGGTTTATCATATATAGCTTTTATTATGTTGAGGTATGTTCCTTCTATTCCTGCTTTCTTGAGAGTTTTTATCATAAATGGATGTTGAATTTTGTCAAAAGCTTTCTCTGCATCTATTGAGATAATCATATGGCTTTTATTTTTCAATTTGTTAATGTGGTGTATTACATTGATTGATTTGTGGGTATTGAAGAATCCTTGCATCCCTGGGATAAAGCCCACTTGGTCATGGTATATGATCTTTTTAATGTGTTGTTGGATTCTGATTGCTTGAATTTTGTTAAGAATTTTTGCATCTATGTTCATCAGTGATATTGGCCTATAGTTTTCTTTTTTTTTGTGGCATCTTTGTCAGGTTTTGGTATTAGGGTGATGGTGGCCTCATAGAATGAGTTTGGAAATTTACCTTCCTCTGCAATTTTCTGGAAGAGTTTGAGTAGGATAGATGTTAGCTCTTCTCTAAACTTTTGGTAGAATTCAGCTGTAAAGCCATTTCGATCTGGGCTTTTGTTTGCTGGAAGATTTCTGATTACAGTTTCAATTTCCGTGCTTGTGATGGATCTGTTAAGATTTTCTATTTCTTCCTGGTTCAGTTTTGGAAAGTTGTACTTTTCTAAGAATTTTTCCATTTCTTCCAAGTTGTCCATTTTATTGGCATATAATTGCTGATAGGAGTCTCTTAAGATCCTTTGTATTTCTGTGTTGTCTGTTGTGATCTCTCCATTTCATTTCTAATTTTATTGATTTGATTTTTCTCCCTTTGTTTCTTGATGAGTCTGGCTAATGGTTTGTCGATATTATTTATCTTCTCAAAGAACCAGCTTTTGGCTTTGTTGATTTTTGCTATGGTCTCTTGTTTCTTTTGCATTTCTGCCTTAATTTTTAAGATTTCTTTCCTTCTACTAACCCTGGGGTTCTTCATTTCTTCCTTTTCTAGTTGCTTTAGGTGTAGAGTTAGGTTATTTATTTGACTTTTTTCTTGTTTCTTGAGATATGCCTGTATTGCTATGAACCTTCCCCTTAGCAATGCTTTTACAGTGTCCCACAGGTTTGGGGTTGTGTTTTCATCTTCATTCGTTTCTATGCATATTTTGATTTCTTTTTTGATTTCTTCTGTGATTTGTTGGTTATTCAGCAGCATGTTGTTCAGCCTCCATATGTTGGAATTTTTAATAGTTTTTCTCCTATAATTGAGATCAAATCTTACTGCATTGTGGTCAGAAAAGATGCTTGGAATGATTTCAATTTTTTTGAATTTACCAAGGCTAGATTTATGGCCCGGGATGTGATCTGTCCTAGAGAAGGTTCCGTGTGCGCTTGAGAAAAAGGTGAAATTCATTGTTTTGGGGTGAAATGTCCTATAGATACCAGTTAGGTCTAACTGGTCTATTGTATCCTTTAAAGTTTGTGTTTCCTTGTTAATTTTCTGTTTGGTTGATCTATCCATAGGTGTGAGTGGGGTACTAAAGTCTCCCACTATTATTGTGTTATTGTTAATTTCCCCTTTCATAGTTGTTAGCAGTTGTCTTACATATTGTGGTGCTCCTATGTTGGGTACATATATATTTATAGTTGTTATATCTTTTTCTTGGATTGATCTTTTGATCATTATGTAGTGTCCTTCTTTGTCTCTCTTCACAGCCTTTGTTTTAAAGTCTATTTTATCTGATATGAGTATTGCTACTCCTGCTTTCTTTTGGTCTCTATTTGTGTGGAATATCTTTTTCCAGCCCTTCACTTTCAGTCTGTATGTGTCCCTTGTTTTGAGGGAGGTCTCTTGTAGACAACATATAGCCAGCAGCTGCGACGGCGCACAAGCACCGCTGAGAGGAGCTACCCCACATCCGAAGTCAGGGGTGGCGGCCTGGAGGAGCTACCCCCAGCCCGAGGCCAGGGGTGGGGGCTGTAACCCCAGAGGAGTAACCCCACGTCCAAGGAGCAGTGGCTGCATGGGCACAGGAGGGCCTAGAGGAGCTACTCCACATTCAAGGTCAGGAGGGGCAGCAGTGAGGAGATAGCCCTTGTCCAAGGTAAGGAGCAGTGGCTGCCCTTTGCTGGAGCAGCAATGAAGAGATACCCCACGTCCAAGGTAAGAGAAACCCAAGTAAGATGGTAGGTGTTACAAGAGGGCATCAGAGGGCAAACACACTGAAACCATAATCACAGAAAACTAGTCAATCTAATCACACTAGGACCAGAACCTTGTCTAACTCAATGAAACTAAGCCATGCCCTGTGGGGCCACCCAAGATGGGTGGGTCATGATGGAGAGGTCTGACAGAATGTGGTCCACTGGAGAAGGGAATGGCAAACCTCTTCAGTATTCTTGCCTTGAGAACCCCATGAACAGTATGAAAAGGCAAAATGATAGGATACTGAAAGAGGAACTCCCCAGGTCAGTAGGTGCCCAATATGCTACTGGAGATCAGTGGAGAAATAACTCCAGAAATAATGAAGGGATGGAGCCAAAGTAAAAGCAACACCCAGTTGTGGATGTGACTGGTGATAGAAGCAAGGTCCAATGCTGTAAAGAGCAATATTGATAGGAACCTGGATTGTTAGGTCTGTGAATCAAGGCAAATTGGAAGTGGTCAAACAGGAGATGGCAAGGGTGAACATCGACATTCTAGGAATCAGAGAACTAAAATGGATTTGAATGGGTGAATTTAACTCAGATGACCATTATATCTACTACTGTGGGCAGAAATCCCTTAGAAGAGATGGAGTAGCCATCATGGTCAACAAAAGAGTCTGAAATGCAGTACTTGGATGCAGTCTCAAAGATGACAGAATGATCTCTGTTCATTTCCAAGGCAAACCATTCAATATCACAGTAATCCAAGTCTATGCCCCAACCAGTAATGCTGAAGAAGCTGAAGTTGAACGGTTCTATGAAGACCTACAAGGCCTTTTAGAACTAACACCCAAAAAAGATGTCCTTTTCATTATAGGGGACTGGAATGCAAAAGTAGGAAGTCAAGAAACACCTGGAGTAACAGGCAAATTTGGCCTTGGAATACAGAATGAAGCAAGGCAAAGGCTAATAGAGTTTTGCCAAGAGAACGCACTGGTCATATCAAACACCCTCTTCCAACAACACAAAAGAAAACTCTACACATGGACATCACCAAGTGGTTCAACAACGAAATCAGATTGATTATATTCTTTGCAGCCAAAGATGGAGAAGCTCTATACAGTCAGCAAAAACAAGACCGAGAGATGACTGTGGCTCAGATCATGAGCTCCTTATTGCCAAATTCAGACTTACACTGAAGAAAGTAGGGAAAACCACTAGACCATGCAGGTATGACCTAAATCAAATCCCTTATGATTATACAGTGGAAGTGAGAAATAGATTTAAGGGACTAAATCTGATAGATAGATTGCCTGATGAACTATGGACTGAAGTTCGTGACATTGTACAGGAGACAGGGATCAAGACCATCCCCATGGAAAAGAAATGCAAAAAAGCAAAATGGCTGTCTGGGGAGGCCTTACAAATAGCTGTGAAAAGAAGAGAAGGAAAAAGCAAAGGAGAAAAGGAAAGATATAATATCTGAATGCAGAGTTCCAAAGAATTAGCAAGAAGAGATAAGAAAGCCTTCCTCAGTGATCAATGCAAAGAAATAGAGGAAAACAACAGAATGGCAAAGACTAGAGATCTCTTCAAGAAAATCAGAGATAACAAGGGAACATTTCATGCAAAGATGGGCTCAATAAAGGACAGAAATGGTATGGACCTAACAGAAGCAGAAATATTAAGAAGAGGTGGCAGGAATACACAGAAGAACTGTACAAGAAAGATCTTCATGACCAAGATAATCACGATGGTATGATCACTCACCTAGAGCCAGACATTCTGGAATGTGACGTCAAGTGGGCCTTAGAAAGCATCACTATGAACAAAGCTAGTGTAGGTGATGGAATTCCAGTGGAGCTATTTCAAATTCTGAAAGATGATGCTGTGAAAGTGCTGCACTCAATATGCCAGCAAATTTGGAAAATTCAGCAGTGGCCAAAGGACTGGAAAAGGTCAGTTTTCATTCCAATCCCAAAGAAAGACAATGCCAAAGAATGCTCAAACTACCACACAATTGCACTCATCTCACACGCTAGTAAAGTAATGCTCAAAATTCTCCAAGCCAGGCTTCAGCAATACGTGAACTGTGAACTTCCAGATGTTCAAGCTGGTTTTAGAAAAGGCAGAGGAACCAGAGATCAAATTGCCAGCATCTACTGGATCATCAAAAAAGCAAGAGAGTTCCAGAAAAACATCTATTTCTGCTTTATTGACTATGCCAAAGCCTTTGACTGTGTGGATCACAAGAAACTGTGGAAAATTCTTCAAGAGATGGGAATACCAGACCACCTGACCTGCCTCTTGAGAAACCTATATGCAGGTCAGGAAGCAACAGTTAGAACTGGACATGGAACAACAGACTGGTTCCAAATAGGAAAAGGAGTATGGCAAGGCTGTATATTGTCACGCTGCTTATTTAACTTATATGCAGATTACATCATGAGAAACGCTGGGCTGGAGGAAGCACAAGCTGGAATCAAGATTGCCAGGAGAAATATCAATAACCTCAGATATGCAGATGACACTACCCTCATGGCAGAAAGTGAAGAGGAACTCAAAAACCTCTTGATGAAAGTGAAAGTGGAGAGTGAAAAAGTTGGCTGAAAGCTCAACATTCAGAAAACAAAGATCATGGCATCTGGTCCCATCACTTCATGGGAAATAGATGGGGAAACCGTAGAAACAGTGTCAGACTTTATCTTTTGGGGCTCCAAAATCACTGCAGATGGTGACACAGCCATGAAATTAAAAGACGCTTACTCCTTGGAAGTAAAGTTATGACTAACCTAGATAGCATATTGAAAAGCAGAGACAATACTTTGCTAACAAAGGTCCGTCTAGTCATGGCTATGGTTTTTCCAGTGGTCATGTATGGATGTGAGAGTTGGTCTGTGAAGAAAGCTGAGCACCGAAGAATTTATGCTTTTGAACTGTGGTGTTGGAGAAGCCTCTTGAGAGTCCCTTGGACTGCAAGTCCCAAGGACTCCAACCAGTCTATTCTAAAGGAGATCAGCCCTGGGTGTTCTTTAGAAGGAATGATGCTAAAGCTGAAACTCCAGTACTTTGGCCACCTCATGTGAAGAGTTGACTCATTGGAAAAGACTCTGATGCTGGGAGGGATTGGGGGCAGGAGGAAAAGGGGACAACAGAGGATGAAATGGCTGGATGGTATCACTGACTTGATGGACGTGAGTTTGAGTGAATTCCAGGAGATGGTGTTGAACAGGGAGGCCTGGCTTATTGCAATTTGTGGGGTCACCAAGAGTCAGACACAACTGAGTGACTGAACTGAACTGTACTGTTTTTGTATCCATTCAGCCAGTCTTTGTCTTTTGGTTGGGGCATTCAACCCGTTTATGTTTAAGGTAATTATTGATAAGTATGATCCCATTGCCGTTTACTTTATTGTTTTGGGTTCGAGTTTATACACCCTCTTGGTGTTTCCTGTCTAGAGAAGATCCTTTAGCATTTGTTGGAGAGCTGGTTTGGTGGTGTTGAATTCTGTCAGCTTTTGCTTGTCTGTAAAGCTCTTGATTTCTCCTTCATATTTGAGTGAGATCCTTACTGGGTATAGTAATCTGCACATCACTTCATCACTTTAAGTATGTCTTGCCATTCCCTCCTGGCCTGAAGAGTTTCTATTAAAAGATCAGCTGTTATCCTTATGGGAATCCCCTTGTGTGTTATTTGTTGTTTTTCCCTTGCTGCTTTTAATATTTGTGTTTGATCTTTGTTAATTTGATTAATATGTGTCTTGGGCTGTTTCACCTTGGGTTTATCCTGTTTGGGACTCTCTGGGTTTCTTGGACTTGGGTGATTATTTCCTTCCCCATTTTAGGGAAGTGTTCAACTATTATCTCAAGTATTTTCTCATGATCTTTCTTTTTGTCTTCTTCTGGGACTCCTATGATTTGAACGTTGGGCATTTAACATTGTCCAGAGGTCTCTGAGATTGTCCTCATTTCTTTTAATTCGTTTTTCTTTTTTCCTCTGATTCATTTATTTCTACCATTCTATCTTCTACCTCACTAATCCTATATTCTACCTCCATTATTCTACTATTTGTTCCCTCCTGAGTGTTTTTTATCTCATTTATTGCATTATTCATTATATATTGACTTTTTTTATTTCTTCTAGGTCCTTGTTAAATCTTTCTTGCATCTTCTCAGTCCTTGTGTCCAGGCTATTTATCTGTGATTCCATTTTGTTTTCAAGATTTTGGATCATTTTCACTGTAATTATTTGGAATTCTTTATCAGGTAGATTCCCTATCTCTTCCTCTTTTGTTTGGTTTGATGGGCATTTATCTTGTTCCTTTACCTGCTGGGTATTCCTCTGTCTCTTCATCTTGTTTATATTGCTGTGTTTGGGGTGGCCTTTCTGTATTCTGGCAGTTTGTGGAGTTCTCTTTATTGTGGAGTTTCCTTACTGTGGGTGGGGTTGTATGGGTGGCTTGTCAAGCTTGTGTCGGTGTTCTGGTGGGTGGAGCTGGATTTCTTCTCTCTGGAGTGCAATGAAGTGTCCAGTAATGAGTTATGAGATGTCAGTAGGTTTGGAGTGACTTTGGGCAGCCTGTATATTGAAGCGCAGGGCTGTGTTCCTGTGTTGCTGGAGAATTTGTGTGGTATGTCTTGCTCTGGAACTTGTTGGCCCTTGGGTGGTGCTTGGCTTCAGTGTACGTATGGAGGCGTTTGATGAGCTCCTGTCAGTTAATGTTCCCTGGAGTCAGGAGTTCTCTGGTGTTCTCAGGATTTGGACTTAAGCCTCCTGCTTCTGGTTTTCAGCCTTATTTTTACAGTAGCCTCAAGACTTCTCCATCTATATAGCACCGTTGACAAAACATCTAGGTTAAAGATGAAAAGTTTCTCCACAGTGAGGGACACCCAGAGAGGTTCAGAGTTACATGGAGAAGAGAAGAGGGAGGAGGGAGTTAGAGGTGACCTGAATGAGATGAGGTGGAATCAAAAGAGGAGAGAGCAGGCTAGCCAGTAATCACTTCCTTATGTGCGCTCCACAGTCTGGACTGCTCAGAGATGTTCACGGAGCTATACAGAGAAGAGAAGAGGGAGGAGGGAGACAGAGGTGGCCAGGAGGAAAAAGGGGGGAATCAAAAGGAGAGAGACAGATCCAGCCAGTAATCAGTTTCCTAAGTGTTCTCCACCGTCCAGAACACACAAAGAGATTCACAGAGTTGGGTAGAGAAGAGAAGGGGGAGGGAGGAGATAGAGGTGACCTGGTGGAGAAAAAGGAGAGTCCAAAGGGGGAGAGAGCAGTCAAGCCAGTAATCTTGCTCGCAAGTAAAAATGGGTACCGAAGATTGGGTTCTTAAAGGTACAAAATTGATAACAAATACCAAAAAGAAAAGATTAAAAATCTTTAGTAAAGGTTGGATTTTCAAAAATACAATATTAAAGGAAAAAAAAGTCACAAAAATTATAAAATATATATATATGAAGTTTGCTTTTAAAAATAGGGTCTTTCCTTATTTTTTTGTAAAGTAATAGTAGATTATAAAAATGAAAATTAAAGGAGTAATGGAGCACTTAAAAATAGAAAAAAAAATTTTTAAAGAATGATAGTAAAAATATATCTAGAACTTTCTCTGGTGTTGTGGGCAGTGTGGGGTCAGTTCATTTTCGGATAGTTCCTTGATCCGGCTTATATTTCTCAAGATGTATAGGCCCCTTCCTATGTAGTCGGTACTAACTACAGGGTTTTAATCTATTGCACCTGTCATTTCCAAGGAGGTTCCCTCTGTTTTAGCTTCTTCTGTTTGCTGGTCTCTTCAGTGTCTGATTTCCACCCTGACACAAGGGGGCGGTGGTGGACACTTTTTTAGGCTCACTGGTTCAGTCGTGCTGTGGGGAAGGAGGGACGCTGCAAACAAATAACATTGGCATGTGCTCGCAGTGTCTCAGCCACACTGGGTTTGCCCCCACTCACAGCGTGTGTGCTTTCCCTGTCTACCCTGCTTAGGCTCTAGGTTGCTCTGCCAGGAACCATCCAAGGCTGGCCTTGAGCTGCATGCACCTCCCAGGTCTAAGCCGCTCAGGTTCAGGCACTCAGGTAGTTCTCAGAGGCATAGACTAGGTTGGGCCTGCATTTTGTGCCCTTCCCAGGTCCGAGCAGTTCAGGTGGTCAGGTGTTTGGTGAGCGCAGTTGCTGCGACTTATCACCTCCCCCATCCCTGCCACTCGGTTTTCTGGGTGTACAACCAGCACACCTTCTCAGGTGGATGTTGACCATCCAGAACCCCAAGAAGTCTTAGTTAGCAAAGAAGCCTGCTTACAGTTTGGTAGATAATGCCTCTCTGGGGCTGCGATTGCCCCCTTCCAGCTCTGGCTGCCTGTCACCAGACAGGGATGGTCTGCAGATGGCTAGCTCTGCTCAGTCCTTTGTTCTGTGAGTGGGCCTGATGGTGTCTTAGGTTAGGGCTTTTCACGTGATAGCTATCCCACAGTCTGGTTTGCTAGCCCAAGTTAGTTCCCTCTGATTGCCCTCGGGGCATTCAGGCCTGGTGCTTACTCTAAGCAGTGCCGCCCTTGCCTCCCTGCCCAGCCCCCACTTGCTAGTGACGGGTGCAGGTGTCTGCGCTGCTTCTCCACTGGGGGAATTACCGTTGGGCTCGTAATCTGTGGGTTTTAATTATTTATTTATTTTTCCTCCTGGTTATGTTGCCCTCTGTGGTTCCAAGGCTCGCCACAGACTCAGCAGTAAAAGTGTTTCCTGGCATTTGGAAACTTCTCTCTTTTTTAAGACTCCCTTCCTGGGACGGAGCTCCGTCCCTACCTCTTTTGTCTCTCTTTTTCTCTTTTATATTTTTTCCTACCTCCTTTCGAAGACAATGGGCTGCTTTTCTGGGTGTCCGATGTCCTCTGCCAGCATTCAGAGTTGTTTGGTAGAATTTACTCAGCGTTCAAATGTTCTTTTGATGAATTTGTGGGGGAGAAAGGGGTCTCCCTGTCCTATTCCTCTGCCATCTTCTCTTTAAGTTTTTTAAAAATAATTTTATTTAGTTATTGGCTGCACTGGGTCTTCATTGCTGCACAGGCTTTTTCTTTAGTTGCAGCAAGTGGGGGTCACTGTCTAGTTGTGGTGCGTGGGCTTCTCATTGCAGTGGCTTCTCTTGTTGCTGTGCACGGCTCTAGGGGGTGTGGGCTTCAGTAGTTGTGGTTCCTGGGCTCTATAGCACAGACTCCATAGTTGTGGCACACAGACTTAGTTGCTTCATGCATGTGGTATCTTCCTGGACCAGAGACTGAACCCATATCTCCTGCACTGGCAGGTGGATTCTTTACCGGTGAGCCTTGAGAGAAGGCCTGAGAGCTGGTTTCTTAATTCAGCTTCATCAGTATCAAGGAGGGCTTCCTTGGTGGCTCAGACAGTAAAGAATCCACCTGCAGTGTGGAAGACCTGGGTTTGATCCCTGGGTTGGGAAGATTCCCTGGAGGAGGGCATGGCAACCCACTCTGATATTCTTGCCTGGAGAATTCCATGGACAGAGGAGCCTGATGGGCTACAGTCCATGGGGTCACTAAGAGTCAGACAGGATTGAGTGACTAAGCAGAGCGTCAAAAGAGGTTCAAAATCCCATCAGATAAGGATGCTATCATCTGAAAGCTCCAGATTTATCTTGTAAATAAGATAGATAGATAGAAGGAAGTAATGACACCAAGCTATTGCCAAAGAGATAATGAGTTTTCCTGATGATTCAACACAATACCCTTCCGCTGCTGCCCCTCACAGAGTGACCCTCAAGAAGGAATCTCCTCTACAACATCTTTGGCAGATGGTCATCCTTGTGATAATTCAACCTCTGAAGTCTAGAAGACTGACAATCTGAAAAGATTGTCTTTGTAAGTTCTAGTAATTTAAAAAAATGTTTTCTAATCTGATGAGCAAAAGTCTTCCTTTCTCTTCCTTATACTTCTTAACGATAAAACAATACCAGCTGAGATTTATTTACAATTCTTCATGTGTCGTAAGTACTTTCTGAATTATTTGACTTAATCTTCAAAACAGTTCCTGAATGTAAATATCTTTTTTTCAGAAGTTGAGGAGACAGACTGAGTGCAATGTAATGCTCTCCCAGAATCACATGGATAAAAAGTGGCACAGCTGGGATGAGGCCTGGATCTATGAAGCTCAGGCCAAAAGCACGGAGCAAGCACAGTCCTTTCCCCCACCTACTGCCCTTTGGATTTCTTAAGAAAGAGCTCATGCCTTCCCCCCCACCTCCCCTCCCTCTTGGCTCTTTCAACTCTTCATTTTCTCAAAGGATTGGCAATGGAGATAATTTGAGTTCCACATGCTAAGATGAGGCGTGAGAATGGAAAACCCAGGCTTATTTTTATAGCATCTTAGTGTTTTACTTGTGATGGCAAATGGAGAATGTCACCCATCTGGTCCCATCTGGAGGAAGAACATTTTGCTTTGAGAGCCCTGGATTTTTTGGGTGGGAGGAGAACAATGCTGTGGTTATATCTAGCTTCTCACCCTGTGAATCTCAAGGGCAGGTGAGAGGTGAGGCTCCACCCTCTAGTGTGGCTTGGCAGGGCCAGGGGATGGGGACTTGGATGAGGGTGAGGTTGTTGTTTGCTTGATTAGTTGCTAAGTTGTGTCTCATTCTTTTGCAACCCCATAGACTATAGCCCACCAAGCTCCTCTGTCCATGGGATTTCCCAGGCAGGAATACTGGAGTGGGTTGCCATTTCCTTCTTCAAGGGATCTTCCTGACCCAGGGATCAAACACATGTCTTCTGCATTGGCAGATGGATTCTTTACCACTGAGCCACCTGGGAAGCCCCGGGGTGAGGTAAGGAGGCCAAACTGAGACTTAAACAGAGCAGAGAGCAAGTAAGTAGGCCTAAGTGAAAGTAAAAGTCGCTCAGTCATGTTGAACTCTTTGCAATCCCATGGACTACACAGTCCATGGGATTCTTCAGGCCAGAATATTGGAGTGGGTAGCCTTTTCCTTCTTCAGGGGATCTTCCCAACCCAGGGATCGAACCCTGGTCTCCTGCATTGCAGGCAGATTCTTTACCAGCTGAGCTACCAGGGAAGCCCTAAGCCACCACGGAAGTAGGTCCAAACAGGTTTGCAAAATCAGACAGATGGATTAGGTTAGAGCTTGAGCTCACCCACCCTCATTCAGCACACTGGATCTCAGCTCCTCTTACTCAGCACACTCCCTCCCACCACAGGACTCTGAACATGCTGTTCCCTCAATGCTATGCTATGCTATGCTAAGTCGCTTCAGTCGTGTCTGACTCTGTGCGACCCCATAGACGGCAGCCTACCAGGCTCCGTCGTCCCTGGGATTCTCCAGGCAAGAATACTGGAGTGGGTTGCCATTTCGCTTTTCCTTCCCTTTGCCTCAGCAACTTCCATCTGTCCTTCAGACTTCAGTTCAAGTGTTCCTGACTTTCCAGACCAGCTGAAAGCCCTACATTTTACATTTTCCTACCACTATACACCTCTCCTTTCTGTGATAATCATATTTGCAAATTTATATTTATTTCTGAGTTTGTTGTTTGGTCACTAAGTCCTGTATGACTCTTTGGTGACCCTTGGACTATAGCCCACCAGGTTTCTCTGTCCATGGGATTTCCCAGGCAAGAATACTGGAGTGGGTTGCAGTTTCCTTCTCCAGGAGATCTTCCCAACCCAGGGATTGAACTCAGGTCTCCTGCATTGCAGACCGATCCTTTACCACTGAGCCACCTGACCTAATATTTATCTTCCACATTAAGAATTAGCTTTACAAGAATAGGCCAGTCTGTTGATTTTTCACCAATGTTTTCTCAGTCCCTAAGAAAGTGTCTGGAGCAGAGGAAGTGTTCAAAAATATGTATTTGAATTGGAAGATGAATTAATAGAAATGGGTAGAAAGGGTGGGTGCCAGAGAAGAGGTGCCAGAGAAGCTGGAACAAGCATCAGAGACAACTAAAGTGACCAGGTACTTCCCATGGGGCTGTCACATATGGTCATCTAATGCAATTGGTACCCCCTGGCTTGATACAGTGCACGACCCCAACGACTGTAATTGGTGGCCTTGTCAGTGTTTCCAAATGATGCAGAGATGCCAAATCCATTTAAAAGTCAGTGACATAAGAGGCACATTTCATTATTTGCTACCCCTTTAAAGCAATTCCACTCCAACTACCGTATTGGTTCTCACTGGTTTAGACAGCTCTACCACCCTCACTTGCAACAGTAAGCAAGGGGTAAATTCCACAGAAACCAGGCTGTCTTCATGGATTAAGTTGATGAATCCACCTCAGAGATGATCATCTTTATTTATGCCTGCCTTCCACCATGCTGTTTAGTTTCTGAATCCATCATCCTCAAATAAAAAGCCTATTGCCTTCCCTCTGGGAAATTCACATCTTTTAAAAGGATGATAAATGTCCCTACATTTTCCATCCATATGAGACACTGTCAGAGTTCTCCTTCGTGGGCCCATTCTATGCCCCACTGACCTTGTAGTTCCCTGATGTATAATGCAGGGAGAAAGGGAGCCTTGCTCTCTCCTTAAAATTAGATTCATTAAAGACTCAAAAATAAAACTTTGAGACCAGTTCAGGAGAGGAAGACCAGGCTATTTTGTTTCTCCCCCACCCCCCACTATAGACACTCCCTAGTGATTTACTTTTAAAATCAGGCAACATTCTCTTATAAGTGGTAGATCTAACAGGACCTGCCTTGGCAAATCCATATAATTCATTTGACGATGCTGTCAGCTACATGTAATAGAATGGCCGAATAACAGATAGGTCCCTCCTTCATATAACAAGAATATTGTTGACATTGGTTCAGTGGTCAAGGGTCTCAGACCAGCATCTCTGTAGGTCCCTAAGCTTTTCCCTCATGGACTGCTCTGTTTCAGGCATCATAACCAAATGTAGGTAACACCAAGCAGGAAATGTGTATTCATGTGCATGATTGTGTGTGTCTGTGTGTGTGTTTAGTAATAGCAGTAGTAAGAGTGATGGGTTAACTTCCAGTTACAAAATAAATGAGCTACACTTGTGAAATGCACAGAGTGGGGAACATAGCCAATAAGTAACATCTACATATGGTGACAGATAACCACTAGACTTATGATGGTGGCCACTTTGAAATGTATAGAAATATCAAATCACTATGTTGGTATCAGGGACTAGTAGAGTGTTTTAGGTCAATTATACTTCAAAAAAAGCCTCACAGAAAAAGATGTCAGATTTGTAGTTATCAGATGAGGAGGGTAGGGGTAAGGGAATTGGATGAAGGTGATCAAGAAGTACAAATTTTCAGTTATAACATAAATACTAGGGACATAATATGCAACATGATAAACATAATTAACACTGCTGTCTGATGTATATGAAAGTTGTTGAGGGTAAATCTTGAGTTCTCATCAGAAAGAATATATATATATACATATTCTATTTCTTTAGTGTCATCTCTATAGAAGATGATGGATGTTCACTAAACTTAATGTAGTAATCATTTCTTAATGTATGGAAGTCAAACCATTATGCACATTGTAAACATATATAGTGCTGTGTGTCAATTATATCTCAATAAAACTGGAAGAGAAACAGAGTGACAAGTTAAGGGACATCGCTCTCCTTTTATCAAGAAAGCAGAAACTTTCCTGAAGCCTCCATCCAGCAAACCAAATAGGTTTGGCTCCTCAGCCAAACCTATTTCACTCGCCTACCGCTAGCTTCAGAAGAATCTAGGAAATCAGGAGTTTTAGTTCGCTACATTTCTACCCCAAACAAAACTGAAGTTCTTTTAATACGGAGGAAGAGTAAATCAATGTGAGGCTGTTATCTTTCTGAATTCTCAGAGCAAAACATCGTGGCTATCCTGAATTATAGTACTCTCCAGGCATTAGAGCATTCTGCAAGGACTTCTTCTGATTATCAAGGAAAACCCCCACATTCTCCTTGGGAACTTCCAAGCAGCAACAATGGTGGATGATAGTGAGATATGTACGAATTTTTGTTTTTGTTCTTTAAAGATTTTCTTGATGTGGACCGTTTTTTAAGTCTTTATTGAATTTGCTACAAATAATGCTTCTGTTTTATGTTTTTTGGCTACGAGGCATGTGGGATCCTGGCTCCCCAATCAGGAACTGAACTCGTAGCCCCTGAATTAGAAGTTGAAATTTTAACCACTGCAGTGCCAAGGAAGTTCCTGTATGAATTGTTAATTAGGGTTTATACTCTCTGACTTTTCTCTAGAAATAGATAAACAACGTATTTTTCTTGGCAACTGAAATCCGATTTGTGCACCTGATGGTTTAAATAAATAATTCTGCCTTAGGACATATCTGTTACCTAGCAGGTAAATGGAGTTCAGCTCTGTCTTGGTGAGATTAGAATGGGAAAAACTGCCCTCACATACATGTGGATTTTGATTCAGCATCTGCGTTTCTGGATCTGTCTGCCTAAGCTCTTGTAACAAGTCTGCTAGAATCCTTCATCTCAAAGATTCTGCCCATGTTCCACCCAGAACACTGGCTAAAACAAACAAGGATGTGGACGAGAATTTTAAAATCAGCTTGGTATTTAACAAGCTGGGGGTGGAATCCTGGCTTTGTTTGCTTCCTTGCTTTGTGACACTAGGCAACTTATTTGGGCCTCACTTTCCTCAAATGGCCACTGGGAACACTGATATTTACTTCAAAGAGTGATTTTTGCAAGTTATATAAAGCAATGTTCATAAAATATCTAGCACAGCCCCTGGTACACGGCAGATGTTGAGGAAATGTTACTCTTACTGGCATCTCTCTAAGAAAGCAGAATTGAGAGAGATTAAGACATTAAACTCTAATTTTCATCAAAATCTGGCCGAACCAAGACTCAGGTTTCAGAGAAAAGTATGTGGTCTTTGGAGTCCTCTAGAAATCAAGTTCAGATCTCTTCTCAGTAACTGGATAAACTTGGATAATCTATTTCACCTTCTTGAGTTTCAGTTTTCTTATCTGTATAATAGGAGAAAAGAATGCCCATCTTACTTGGTTGATTATTCATTCAACAAACACAAGTATGTTCTTACTATGTGACAGACACTGGGAATATAAATATTGAAAAGTAATTCCTTTCCCTTGGAATTTAAAGTCTAGTGGGTGAATGTGCAGTGTTTTCACTTATTGAAAATGTAATAGATGCTTGATGCATCAATCACATAATCTTATTTGAATTCACAAAACTTCCCAATGAGATGTACAATGTCATCCCCATTTTACAGGTAGTGAAACTGAGTTCAGAGAATGTAAGGAAACCACCCAAGAGCACACAGTAAATGACCATATGAAGATCTGCACACAGGTCCTTGGCCCTGGGCCCTGGAAACTGAGCATGTGGCAAACGCAATCTATTTCTCTGCACTCCAGGGAACGGAGGCTGCATTTTCACTGGGGTCCTGTGAGCAACTTCAGCCTCGTGCCCAGGTGAAGAGCTGCATACAATCATGACGACCGCTTTCACCTCCACCTGACTTATAGACGCAGACGCACATGGGTTTGCTTTAATCAGCCTTGTATATGAGTTGCAAAAATGACCAAGTAGCAGAGGCAGCCCTTCTATGATAGCAGAACAAACATAAATAGCCTGTGAGACCAGCAGCCTGGCATAAATTACTAGGGGTCTTGGAAAGCACAGCTGTACCTAAAGTGTATGGTTGCACAGATACACACAGAGAAACCATCAAGAATGCATGATGACTGTCCTCAAAGTTCCCTACGTTAGGTACAACAGAAAAATGGGTCTAAATGCTGCCAAAAAAATGAATAATGGTAATGACAACAATTCCATGTATTGAGCAATTAGTAGATATCAGGCACATTACTAAGCAGTTTATACACATTGTCTCATTTTCCTTGTCAACAGTCATTTGAGTTGGATACCACAATCATCCAAACTCTGCAATTGGGGGAGCTGGGGTTTAGAGAGGTTGAATCACTTGCCTAAATTGCCCACTTTAGGGCAATTTGGCTGGCAGAGCTGGGATTCCAAATAAGGTCCTTGTGAACCCCACACTCTAAATGTCACATCTTTATAAACATGACCCCACCCATACCTTCACGTATGGAGACACCAGAGAGCCTCAGTTCTCCCCACACTGATCACCGCCTTTGCCCCCATCCATGTCCCACCCCATTCACCCATGTGCGCCTTCTTCCCAATTCATTCTCTATCCCCGTCACCAATGGCCACATCCCAAAAGAAAGTGACTTTCCTGAAGTGTGCACCCTGGTCATGTGCTCCCAAAATGTGTCGAAAGTGTACCCATGCTCTTTCACATCTTTATGTCTTTGCAATCCTTCCCCTCCAGAGGAATCAAATCAGAAAATCCTTGGCTCAAATCTAGGCTTCATTCCCTCCTGCTGTGTACACTAGGGCAATCATTCAACCTCTCTGGGTCTCCTTGTCTTCATCTATAAAATGAAGACATTAATATCTATTTCCTAGGGGTCTTCATTAGGAAAAAATTAAGTGAGAATATTAGGCATGAAACCAGAGGATGAGGTGGTTGGATGGTATCACTGCCTCGGTGGACATCAGTTTGAGCAAGCTCTGGGAGTTGGTGATGGACAGGGAAGCCTGGTGTACCTCAGTCCATGGCATCACAAAGAATTGGACAAAACTGAGTGCCTGAACTGAGCTGATGAAAATTGGGAAGACATGTAAGTGCCTAACAAATAAGAGGCAAAATAATCGTTATTCTTCTTTCCTTTACTTCTTATGAGGAACCCAAATCCTTTAAAACCCAAATTGAAGCCTCTTCATTTTGTATACAGGTAGATTTTGTCATTCCATTTCTGTGTTCTGGGAACTCTTTGTATCTCTTTCTAATTAGCACTTTTCACATTAAAAAAAAAAAATCTGTTTACCAGACAATCTTTTCTATCAGAAAATGAGTTCCTCCAGGGAAACGGCCTTCTCTTATTTCTGTGTGTACCCACAGGGCCTAACGCTGTCCCACCACGGGACAGGACAATCCACTGTTTGCCAGGTGAATGGATTAAGCTGTATTAATACTCACTTATCCATACAACCACCTGGAGGGGGTGGGCACATCTTAGAGAGCAGACTCACTGGATTTTTTATTCTTTAGTTTTATGGATTGTCTCACACATAGCATAAGAGCATCTGTACGAACCTAAGAGAAACCAAGCATAATTGAACAATACAGCTTCCTTCTGAGCACCTGTCAAATGCCTTGCACTGGCTGTTTTACATACATCATCTCTAATTCTCATGGTTTTCTTTACAAGGTCATTTGAACAGGGGCTTCCCTGGTGGCTCAGAGGGTAAAGAATCTGCCTGCAATGCAGGAGACCTGAGTTCGATCCCTAGGTCAGGAAGATCCCCTGGAGAAGGGAATGACAGGATTCCAGGATTCTGGCCTGGAGAATTCCATGGACAGAGGAGCCTGGCGGGCTACAGTCCATGGGGTCGCAAAGAGTCAGACACGACTGAGAGACTAACGCTTGCACTTTGAACTGGAATGAGAGAAAAAGATGTTCAGCTATGCTTGCCATCTGTCTCCTCCCCACTCTCTGCCTCTTAAGGGAGAAGTTTTTCTCCAGTACATGGGCTCTGGTCTACCTGGCAGCATGAGCATTAATTTAACTTGGCTGGGCCATGAGTTGCCCGGACTTTTGGTCAAACACTCTGGAGATGTCTATGAGGGTGTTTTTCAGTGAGATTAATATTTGAATCCACAAACTGAGTAAGGTAGATTGCCCTACCCAACGTGGTACCCTCCATCCAATCAGCTAAAGGCCTGAATAGGACAAAAAAGGCAGATCCTCTCCTTTTTTGTTGTTGTTTTTATTGGAGTATAGTTGTTTTATAATGCTGCATTAGTTTCTGCTGTGAATCAGCAGCAGAAAATTCAGCAAAGTGAATCAGCTTTATGTTTACATATACTCCCCTTTTTGGATTTCCTTTCCATTTAGGTCTACCCCTTCATGGCTCACTGCCTTGTCATGGCAAAGGGGCTTGTGTAACTCAATGAAGCTATGAGCCATGCCATGCAGGGCCACCCAAGATGGACAGGTCATATTGGAGAGTTCTGACAAAACTCTGGTGGAGGGAATGGCAAACCACCCCAGTATACTTGCTGTGAGAACCTCATGAAAACCATGGAATCATGAAGGATCGGACATGACAAGGTGACTGAACAACAACCCATTTAGGTCACCAAAGAACACTGAGGAGAGTTCCCTGTGCTATATAGTAGGTTCTCTCTTAAATAAGAGGAAACTGCTCCTGGCTGACTTCTCTGAGCTGAGAGAATGTTTTTTTCTGGCCTTTGAACTTGTGAAACAGTGGTTCTCCTTGGGTCTCAAGCCTGCCAGTGTTTGGACTGGAACTTCCACAGTGGGATTTCCTGGGTATCAGGCCTTCAGACTCAGACTGGAACTATACCATCAGCTCTCCTGGGTCTCCAGGTTGCCTACTGCAGATCTTGGGACATCTTAGCCTCCATAATCATGTGAACTGATTCCCTGCAATCTCTCTCACACATATATATTAATATATACATCATTTGGATTATGCCAAATAAACAGAATCACTGGTTCTGTATCTCTGGAGACACCTGACCAACGCAGGCAGTATCCAAATCATGCTAAAATAAGAAAGAAAACTAAAGAAATAACAGAGGTTTGTTTGATATACATTAAAATAACCTTAAAATACATGAGTAGGAAGAGAAGGAAGAAAAACAGAAAGGCCTCCTAGGTCAAATATCAAGAATATTTGGGGCAATAAAGAGGAATAAGAAAGACAGTTTGGTAAGGAGTCATTCTTAAGTATGAGAGAGGCTGAAACAGAATAAAAGAAAAGTTTTAAGAAATAGGTATGAAATCAGAATTTATTCCCTTCTTTGTCATTTTTCAAGAGTCTGAATCAAGCTTTGGTTTGTTTTCGATTATATTTTCTTTTTTAAATTAATTTATTTTAATTGGAGGATAATTACAATATTGTGATGGTTTTTGCTATATATCAACATGAATTGGCCATAGGTACATTGTGAAAGACAGGGCCACATAGGGTTGTACCTATACATAGGCTACAATATGTATTCATATTCCCATGTATAAGTTAGCATTTAAGGTGAATTATGATTTGTGAGAATCTCTCCCTTTATAAATATATATATACATATATATATATATATATGAGAGGGAAAAAAATATATATATAATTTCCTTTTTCCTTCTTTCCCTCCTTTACTTCCTCTGTCCTACTCAATGTAACTAACTTATTTAGGTAAAGATGCAGAAATGTATCAAGGTGGCCACACAGAACAGGGGCCATTATAACTTGTCTCACTTTAGCTTCCTTTGGCCCCTAAGTTCTCTGAAAGTACACATTTACATGCACTAGTTTTGAAAAGTTTCATTCTTATAAGAGTTAAAAATTCTTGATTTTTATATACTCAGGTGCATATCAGAACTACAAAATAACTTTCACTGACAAACTATGGTTCTCCATTTAAAGGCATTCTTTAAAACGAAACTATTTCCTCTGGTTCTCAAACCCATATCAGTATTGGTCAGGCCATGCCCTCATGAGGAGGTAATGGGGGAAAAAAGCAGAGTCAGTCCTTGGATTTCCCTGAAAAAATATCTGCTGCCTTCAGCATTCCAGAATTCCAGAACACTCATTTCTCTGCCACCAAAGTTTGAAAAGATATATTAACATCATCAAGATAACTCAATTTATAAATTGCAGAGACAGGATTTGAATCCAGGTGTACCTAACCCTAAAGCTCATGTTCCTATATGCTCATTTCTCCAAGTGTGTGCGTGCTCAGTCATTCAGTCATGTTTGACTCTGTGACCTCTTGAACTGTAGCCCACCAGGCTCCTCTGTCCATGGGATTTCCCAGCAAGAATACTGGAGTGGGTTATTTCCTCCTCCAGGGGATCTTCACAACCCAGGGATTGAACCCGCAGGCAGATTCTTTACCACTGAGCCACCTGAGAATAGCCAGGATCAATAAGTAGGTACCAAACTAGGCCAGTGAGACTCCTGCTGCTGCTGCTGCTGCTAAGTCGCTTCAGTCGTGTCCGACTCTGTGCGACCCCATAGACAGCAGCCCACCAGGCTCCCCCATCCCTGGGATTCTCCAGGCAAGAACACTGGAGTGGGTTGCCATTTCCCTCTCCAATGCATGAAAGTGAAAAGTGAAAGGGAAGTCGCTCAGTTGTGTCCGACCCTCAGTGACCCCATGGACTGCAGCCTTCCAGGCTCCTCTGTCCATGGGATTTTCCAGGCAAGAGTACTGAAGTGGGGTGCCATTTCCTTCTCCGTATCAGATATGGACCCAAACCAAACCAGCAGTGGGGTCAAATAATCCCTCAGATACTCAGTTGGTAACCAGGAGGCATGATCTGATCTACTGACATTTATTGTGGAAAAAAGTATCAAGTAGTTCAGTCTATTCTGGGCTTCGGGTCAGAGATTTTCAGTCTAAATTTTACTTTATTTTGCTCTCAAGTAGAAATAGGCGATTAAAGATGTCTGGTGAAATTTGCTTTTGAGGTAAAAGGGTGCTAAGACTGTATTGGAATGTTCTAAAGTGCTCCAAATGTCAGATGGTAATGGTCATAAAAAGGGAAGTCGAATGTTAAGGATAAATTGCTGCAATTGAAATGCCATAAAATATGATAGTCTCTTTCAGAATTTTAACATTCATGGAGGGTCAGAACTGCACGAAGACCTCCAAATGCTGGCCAACGCCCTCATCTCAAAATCCTCAGAACTGATGAAACTGAGCACAAGCCAGAACTTGAACCCCAAGTTGAACTTGAACTTGAACTCTCAAGTCAAGTCAAGTCAAGTCAGTGAATTCACTCACTAATTTGGAATGTAAGCACTAAATATTCATGATGGATGATTTAATTTCCATCCTTATGTCAAGTTTCACTGATACTACACTCATCAGAAAACTCGCCAGGACCCTCCACTGGGGAAAGAATTTGGGTGGGGGAGGTTTGGTCACAGCAGGTGTCTTGGGATATTTTCTAAGACAATATTTCAGGTAGAATATGTTCCCTGGATGGATACATTTGGGTAACATTAGATACTATGTTGCTTTCTTGGAGATTCTGAATTCTCTTGAGCTTATTAAAAGTTCTTAGAAATTTAGCAACAAAGAGCACACTTAACTCATTCTGCCTAGCAATCTGGTAGCACTTTGCAAACCATATCTGGCAACATGACTCCTGAAAATTGTGTCTGACTCTTTGCAACCCCATGGACCATAGCCCACCAGGCTCCTCTGCCCATGGAATTCTCTAGGCAAGAGTACTGAAGTGAGTTGCCATTCCCTTTTCCAGGGAATATTCCTGACCCAAGGATCCAACCTGGGTCTCCTGCATTGCAGGAAGATTCTTTACTCTCTGAGACACCAGGGAAGCCCCTGAATCCCTAAGCCTTTGTCTAACTTTTCTCTCTTTTCTGAGAACAATAGAATCCTTTGGAAACTGGGATATGACATTATTCTCTTCATCCTTGATAATAGAATATTTCTGGGGCCAATGGGGTAAGCTTTATACAGAAATCTTGCAAGAGAACTGATCTTGTAAGTGCTTATGAGGTAAGGGAGAGTGTTGCATTCAAAAAAGTTTCAACTTGTACTTCTGCCAAGAGTACAGAACCAGCAAGGGAAAATGAAGAGAAAGCAAATAATGAAGGAAGTAAAGAAGTTTCTGAACATTTGCTTACCATCCTGAGTGACTGACTAGGTCTCAAACATCAGTGTGCATCAGAATCTCACAGTCTCTGATTCAGAAGCCTGAGTCGAGGCTGAGAAGTTGCATTTCTAGCAAGTACCCAGGTGATGCTGATGCTGCTGATCCAGGGTCCACACTTGAAGAACCACTGGCCCAGACCAATGGGTTTGGGATATCTGGCATGAGTACTCAGATCAGTGGCCTGGGAGCTTGTCAGCAGAAAATCCTTTTGTATATGACCTCTCTTGTCCTGCTGGTTGTTGGTCCCCACCAGCATCCATGGTCACATCGTCTCAGCCTTCCTGGAATGAACCACTTCCCCCACACCATCTTGGTGGGAATACTCATCAGGTATTTCCACTCACCCCTGGGCATAGAGAGGATGCCTGGTCCAAGCCACGGAGAGGCCTTGTTATACTCTTAGACCAGCAAAGGCGAGTGTCAGGTTAACCTGGGGGGTAGGATGAGAAGTAGGGCCAAGATTAAATTGATTCTTGATGAGAGATGAGCTCAAAAATAGGGTGTCATAACTGGATCATTTTTCATGCTTCTTGAGGTCCTGGTTATTTTAGCAGCTTTGACTATAGTCTCATCACCGGTGTCAGTATACTACCTTAATTTTTTCAATGCACCATCTTAAGAAAGTTACCCCAAACTGTCACACTTCTGATCTAGGCCAATCAAACTCTTTCTCCTGGCAATTAAACACAAATACCAAAACCATCTTTCAACACAAAAACCTGAACCCCTTGGAGACCAACCCTGGAGCCCTGAGAAGTGGGTTCATTCGTTGCTGTGACCTAGGTCCTACAACTGCCCCAGGTCCCAGCTCCCTGAGCCTGCTTGTCCAGCTTCCCTTTCGTTTCTTGGTGTCCCCTCATTTCTCTTGACCAAAATTCTTTTTTGCCCAAGTAAGCTGTCTGACATAAGATTCTTCCAAAATAAGATATCTGAAGGTCTATGTTTAATGCATATTAAAAAATAAAGCAACAGAATATCTCTGGAAAAAGAGAGGAGTTGGGATCCAAAAACCAGGCCACTTGGTACCCATAATACATGCTGCCAGTCTTCCAGGAATACTCCCAAAGAATTTCTGAAGAACTTTAGACTTGGGCACAAGTAGAAACCTTGTCTATAATATCTGCCTGGGTTTTGGCTCATTTTGGCGACCAGTGAGAGATAGAGATAAGGGTTGGGATTTATCTGATCATTTAAAAAGTCGATGGATAAAAATATTATCTGCTTCTTTAGTTTTAAGTAGAAACTCCTATATTGGAGTTGGACTATAACGAAGGCTGAGCACCAAAGAATTGATGCTTTTGAATTGTGCTGCTGGAGAAGATTCTTAAAAGTGCCTTGGGCTGCCAGGAGATCAAAACAGTCAATTATAAAGGAAATCAATCCTGAATTTTTATTGCAGGACTAATGCTGAAGCTGAAGCTCCAACACTTTGGCCACCTGATACGAAGAGCTTACTCATTGGAAAAGACCCTGATGCTGGGAAAGATTGAGGGCAGGAGGAGAAGGGGGTGATAGAGGATGAGATGGTTAGATGGCATCACCAACTCAAAGGACATGAATCTGAACAAACTCCAGGAGATAGTGAGAGAGAGGAAAGTCCATGGGGTTGCAAAGACTGAACAACAACAACAAAATATTGCCTGCTTCTCTGAGAGTTTTATGTATAAACTCTTATATTGTATCATCCCAGAGAACACCCCCAAAAGACCAAGTATATCTGTGTAAAAAGTAGGAAATAAGAGCCACAATTGAGCCCAAATGCATTAATTTCCACATAAACTGCTGAAAAGCAGACATCAGCAAAGATGCAACCAAGGAGACCCACACAAGGGGACCACTAGAAAGCTTTCCTACACAGCCCCAAACAGAAGCTGCTTCATGGAGGTTTCAAGGGAGGAAAGAAATGCACTTGAATCAGCTATGTCTTAATATAAGATTTTTCTCTCCTACAACATCCTCTGCAGGACAGCTCATTGGAAGTAAGTCACTGTCATCAGAAAACAAGCTCCCTTTACCAAATTTAGGGCATTTTTGCCTCTAGAGATAGATGCTTCACGTTGGAGGGTAAGGACTCTGGGAAACTTGAATCATACAAGTTGGGCACGAGGCCATTCTATTCAGGAGACTGGAGGCTCAGACTTTAAGAATGCATGACAAGTTCATTCTCAGACATTACTTTGACTGGAACAGTCCATCAAAGGATGGGAAGGTCTTAGACACTCTGGTTACTAAACCAGTCCAATCAGACAGTTGGGGTGGAGACCCTCTGAGGGCTAACTGGTTCATTCAGGGAAGGAGGACTCCAAATCCATACGAGTCCATCCAGGGGACAGAATCTCAGAGCTGGAGAGCCAGACAGGTCTATTTACAGGATGGGGCCATTCAACAGAGAAAGGAATAGGAAGCACCTTTAAGGAAAGTCAGATACTCTGAGGGCCACTTGGTGTTTTCAACAAATAGGGGCCTCAGACCCCCTGGAGAAGTTCAATCATGTTACAGAAATAAACATTTTCTGCAGAAGAATTCTCATCTCAGTACCTTAACCTATAAAGGGATATTAAGGCTGAAAGGAGTTATTAAACAATCCATCTCATGCTTACTCCTAAATGCGAAAACCATTCCTGATCTAGGCAGGAGATGAAAACAAAAGAGCATCCTTGAGTAATATTGAGAGGAGGAGTGGAAATGTGGGTGTCCTGGAGTCTGACATATTGAAGGGAGTCATTGTGCCACCCGCTCTGTCGCCCCAATGCCACCATTGCTTCTAACTGTACCCGAGCTTCTGTCCATTTAATTCTCAAATCATCTGCACTCATATCCTGAGAAGCCCCCACATTGTCCTACAAGCTGCCATTTTGCTTAGACTTGATTTCTGTTACTTGCAGCCACAATAGTTTAACAGACATAATGTCAAGGTCCTAGAAAAGCTGGTCTTCATGATCTCATCCTCCTTCCTGCTGCTGGAAAATGCCTACACCGAATGCTGCTCCATTTGAAGAAACAAAATTCCTCCCATTATGTTTCTGCTCTCAGACATCTGCATGGCATTTCAAAGTCCACAAGCATTCTTTTTTTTTAATTTCATTTTATTTAACTTTACAATATTGTATCGGTTTTGCCATATATCAAAATGAATCTGCCACAGGTATACACGTGTTCCCCATCCTGAACCCTCCTCTCTCCTCCCTCTCCCTACCATCCCTCTGGGTCGTCCCAGTGCACCAGCCCCAAGCATCCAGTATCATGCATCGAACCTGGACTGGCGACTCGTTTCATATATGATATTATACATATTTCAATGCCATTCTCCCAAATCATCACACCCTCTCCCTCTCCCACAGAGTCCAAAAGACTGTTCTATACATCAGTGTCTCTTTTGCTGTCTCGTATACAGGGTTATACAGGGTATACAAGCATTCTTATAGCTACACTAATTGGGGATTCTTTTACATTTGCAAGGTTAAAATTAAGGAGGGTTGTTGATGCTATCACAGTTCTATAGATAAGAAACAGAAGGCTTGAGAGATTATTAGTTCTTCTGAAGATCTCATGGCTCATATGTGGTGCAACCAGGTATACTGAGTTTACAGCTAGTTCATTTCAGTTCAGTCACTCAGTCCAACTCTTTGTGACCCCATGAATTGCAGCACGCCAGGCCTCCCTGTCCATCACCAACTCCCAGAGTTCACTCAAACTCGTATCTATTGAGTCCGTGATGCCATCCAGCCATTTCATCCTCTGTCATCCCCTTCTCCTCCTGCCCCCAATCCCTCCCAGCATCAGAGTCTTTTCCAATGAGTCAACTCTTCACATGCTAGAGTCCTAACCATTCCAGCCTCTTATTTTGTTACCTCCAAACTCTGATTTCCCCTCAACACTGTGTTTCTAGCAATCCAAACAATTGGATTCTGGCCCCTGGACATGTCATGTGATCTTGAGTACATTACATAACTGCTCTGAATCAGATTCTATATTCATGAAGAAGTCCTACAAAAGAGATTTTTGTGCAGCCTGAATGAAATTAGATGCAAGAATGTGTACTGTGCAACAAATTGATCCACAAATGGGAGACCTGAAGTCATTCATCCATCACCATCCTGAGACTGGGCCAAGTGGAACATGTTTTCATAAAGGGACACAATCACTCCTGAAATGTCAGTGTTTTGTGTTTTCCCTCAAAAGGTCAAGGTTAAAGATGCTCATTTTCCTGATGTGCCTGAGATAAGTCTTCATCTAACTCTCCCTCCCAGGTCTGCCTTGGCCAGGCTTCCAGAATCATCTTTCTCCCTGGGTAGGACTGAAACATCAACATTTGGAGTCAACAGGTTTGAGATATGGGCAGATGTCACTACGAAAATATGTTACCCAGGGAAGGAAATTAATTCATTGAGTGACTGTCAGCCTACCTTCCTGAAATCACATCAATCAATTCAAAAAAGAATTCCACACAGCAGGTCCTCATGAGCAACTATGAGGACCCAGAAGGACATACAGAGCATGAAAGTAGAGAACTGGGGAAGAAAGAGGGAAGCAGGTTCCTGATCCACAGAGGGGTACTGGGAAGAACACTGGACCATTGATTAGATGCATTTGACTCATAACTCTTGACAGTCATTAGCTATCAGTGTGGTTATGGATGGACTTCTTGGTTTCTTATATTCAAAAATAGGAGATAAAGATCCTGCCCCACCTGCATCCAAAGGCTTTTGTAGGAACCAAATGAGCTAACAGAAAGTAAAAGTCGCTCAGTTGTGTCCAACTCTTTGCCACCCCATGGACTACACAGTCCATGGAATTCTCCAGGCCAGAATACTGGAGTGGGTAGCCTTTTCCTCTCCAGGGGATCTTCCCCACCCAGGGATCGAACCCAGGTCTCCCGCATTGCAGGAAGATTCTTTACCAGCTGAGCCACAAGGGAGGCCATGGAGCTAATGGAAGAGAGAGTGTTTTGAAAGAAATTGTGATGGTTTGGATGTAGGATGAAGGGAGCAGGAGGTCACTGGATGACCTCCAGGTCTCTGGCTTAAGAAACCAGGATATAAAGAAAGAAAAACACTTTGAGGAGAAAGCATTTGGTGTGAGTTGCACTGAGTGCCCTATGCTAATGAGACATCCAAGTGGAGATGTGTAGTAGCCATTGAGCACACAGAACTACTGAACCAGGCATTCTCAAGAACTGGAACAAAAATCAGACATTTCACCCCCACTCCTCTCTCAGAGGGAATCACTCTGACAGCCAGTCCTCCAGGTACTCTATTTATTATTATGAATCCCCCAGGGCCCCGAGACCCTTTCACAGTATCCGCTCTCATTCCTTCCACATAAATCAGCAGAAGAACTGTGCCAAGTCCCGGGTGATAAATGAAGCCCTTCCCCAAAGAGTTTGGCCTAAACCCAAGCAGCAGCTTGCCTGTCGATTTATTGTCTGTTTAAATCATTCTTCCTTCTTATGACAAAACGTTAATGACAAAATATAGGTGATCCTCCAAGAGAAGGAAAAGCTATATTTTTGCAGCTGGAAATTAGAAATGTATTATTAACAATGAACATTAATTATATATTTTAGTGCCCATATGGGAGAGGTGATGGGGCATAATTTGCAGAGAGGAACAGCAGTTTGCGGGGACCCTGGAAATTAACAGGATCATTTTATTAAGCATGGATCCTATTTCCTGCATCCATGAATATTTCATTTGGAATATTTACTCCATCCTCTTATGCAGCCATTGCTTCTCAGCCAAGTCACAGTTTTAGACAAGTCTTTTCTCTTTACTGATCTTGTTCTTGAGAGAAAGACACTTATCCAGAAACAATGTATATTTCTGAAAAAGAGTATCCTGAAAACAAAATTAAAATTTACTTGTGTGTGTGTGTTTAATTGCGTCCGACTCTTTGTGAGCCTTTGGACTGTCACCTGCCAGCCTCCTGGAATTTTAGGCAAGAACACTGGAGTGAGTTGCCATGCCCTCCTTCAGGGGATCTTCCCAACCCAGGGATCGAATGCACATCTGCTGTATCTCCTGCCTTGCAGGTGGATTCTTTACCCTCTGAGCCATCAGGGAAGCTGTATCAGTGATGGAGGCTCCACAACTACTTGAGGCTGCGAACAGCTCTGCAGGAAAGGATCTGAGGTGTTTTCGGTGTTGCTGTCACTTATCCCTGAAGTCTTTCCCATCATCTAATTCCTGGGTCCTATGTTCTCCCATGGTGCCCCGTCCTGCCCTCATCAGAGTCCCCACTAGAATGACCTAATTGCCTCTGAATAAGACACATAGTCCCCTCAATGTGCCTATCTTTCAAATGGAAGGCCAACCACAGATTTTTGAGAAGTTGTGCAGCTTGTCAGAACTGAACATTTGAACAGATATGCGGCAATGCAAACATACAAATAATACCCCTGCAAATACAGTAAACTTCCTCAGAGTAGATGTGCTTGCCTTTTTACAGCTGTGTCCCTAGCACACACACAAGTCTACCCCTTCTACTTCAGTGTACTTATTGAAGGAAATATCACTCCTCCTTCTGCTTACTGAATATAATATTATCCCACCCTCACAACCTCACAGCAAGAAACCCTTCATTACATACACTCTTAATAGAAGTAAAGTGACCTTCAGAGAGGCTAAGAAACAAGCTCTCCAGGGCACATGCTGGTGCCTGCTAGAACTGGCTTTGAACTAAAGGCTGATCCCAAAGCTTATGTATTTAATCACTGTGTATAACACGGCTCAAATGTCTCCATCGGGGGTAAACTTGGGAAGGATCATACTAATCTTAATCCTAAACAACAGCAACAAGGATCATTTATTGACGGCACAGGAAGAGCTTAGCATACATTAGCTCATTTAGCTCTCCTGACAAACATGTAAAGTAGGTGTTGCTGTCTTTCTTGGTTTTATTTTGTTTTGTTTTTTGATGAGAAAAGTGAGATCAAGCAACTTGACGCACAAGCACACGTGGCTTGTGTGGAATCAGAAATAGACCCCACATCTTTCCGACTCCAAAGCAGGGGACTTTGCCTTGGCATCAAAGCAGCAGTCTCTTTGGATAAATACCCAGGAGTGGAATTGCTGGATTCAAGCCTTAATTTTTTGAGGAATCTCCATACTGCTTTCCACAATGGCTGCACCAATTTACATTTTCACCAACAGCATAAGAGGATTCCCTTTTCTCCACATCCTTACCAACACTTGTTATTTCTTACCTTTTTGATACTATAATAGTCTGTCTAACAGGCATGAGGGAAACACTAATTTGAAAACATATACACACCCCTATGTTTGTTGCAGCATTATTTACAGTAGCCAAGATCTGGAAGTAACCTAACTGCCCATCGATAGGTGAATGGATAAAGATGTGATAAATGTATACAATGGTATACTCCTCAGCCATAAAAACAGATGCAATCCTACCATTCGCAACAACATGGATGGATCTAGAGGGTACTGTGCTTAGTGAAATAAGTCAGATAGAGAAAGAAACACCTGATGATTTCTCTCATCTGTGGAATACAAAAAAAAAAAAACAAGCAAAATAAATCAACAAACAAAAAAGCAAAAGCAAACACATGGATACAGAGAACAGAGTAGTGTTTACTAGAGGGAAAGGAGGGGAGTGTGAAATGATAAAGGAGGGAGTCCACTGTATATGACGAATGGAAACTAAATTTCTGGTGGTGAGCACACTATAGTGTATACAAAAGTAGAAATATAATTTTGCTCACATGAAATTTATATAATGTTATAAAACAATGTTACCTCACTCAATCAATCAACACAGTCTCAAAGATTTATATTTGTTGATTTCTTACCTTTTGCCCAGAAGCAGCCGTGCACTGCACATCCAAAACTATCTCATTCCTGTTTGTGCCAGGCTGCAGACCTAAAAGGCCCAGTCCTGGACCTCAGCCCTCTCCCTCTAGGCCTTCCAGATAAGGCATTTCTTCTCCAGTCCAAAACTTCTCTGATTTGGAAATCCAGCTTTATCTGGGGAAAGAACTCTACTGGAGAAAGGTCTATAAGAGACAAGCTCTTTAATGAATATCACTAGCATGACTTTTAAGTGCTGAGAATTTCCCATTCATGTATGACTGAAACCCTAAAGAAATGACATGATGTTTATTTGTGTGTGCAGATAAAATTATGTAAAACTCCCTAATTAAAGTACACAGGTCAAGGGACTTCCCTGGTGGTCTCTTGGTTAAGAATCCACCTTGCAATGCAGGGGACCCAGGTTCCTCCTTCTCTGGTTGGAGAACTAAAAATCCCACATGCCTTGGAGCAACTAAGCCCGTGCACCTCAATTACTGAGCCCATGCATCACAAGCAGAGTCCATGCACCACAATGAAAGTTCCTGCATGACACAAGCAAGATCCCAAGTGCCGCAACTAAGACCCAACACAGCCAAATAAATAAATAAACATTAAAAAATAAAGCATGAAGCTCAAAAGACCATTTAGATTTCATGAAGAATTTTTAATGATCTGGGAACTTCATCATGTAAGCACATGAAGGGAAAAAATAGAGAGAGAGAAAAGAGTACATATGAAGACATACACAGTGTATGATCACAGTTATGTAAATTACCTAAAAGGTGTATAGGGGTGGAGAATTTGAAGATAAATACACCAAAATGTTAACAATGGTTGCTGATAGGTGACTTATACAGATTTTTAATTTTCTTTTTAAATACTTTGTTGAAGTCTCCAAATTCTTCTCAATGAAAAGATTTGCTTTCGTCATAGAAGGAAATAAACATATAAATAGCTACAACCTGTTAGATTATAATAGTAAGTTTTACATGGGGGTCTCATATAGATTTGATACAGTCTTGATATCAAATCAAGATTTGATAGTGAACTTGAAAGGAAAATGGGCTTCCCTGGTGGCTCAGCTGGTAAGGAATCCACCTGCAATGAGGGAGACCTGGGTTTGATCCCTGGGTTGGGAAGATCCCCTGGAGAAGGGAAAGGCTCCCCACTCCACTATTCTGGCCTGGAGAATTCCGTAGACTGTATAGTCCATGAGGTCGCAAAGAGTCAGACATGACTGAGCAACTTTCACTTTCACTTTGGAAGGAGAATAAAGTGTTCAGATTTCTCACCTGTGTCCATGTACCATTAGAGAGCATTTTGTTTGTAGATTTTCTCTGTGTTCCTTTCCTTCAGAGATAATGGAGTTTGAATACCGTGTTAAATAAACATATCTGAAGGCCTGGGAACCAATTAAAGAACTCCTCCCAACTCCAGGAGAGAAGAGGAAGAACACGCTCTTTCTCTCTGTCTGATGCATGCACTCAGGCATGGGGGCAGCTGTCTGGAAAAAGAATAATATTACAATCAATCTAGATCCTGTTCCTGCACCACAATGCTGTTTGTCATGAGGGTAGTTACTGTAGTTTGCTGGAGAGGAGGAGGTGTGAGAAGTTTAATCATTTGAGCTCATAATATCTTCAAGAAAGCCTTTCTTCAGAATCAAAACCCCTAAACCTTCCTCTCACCTAGACATTCTGAATATGGGATATGCCATGTAGCCAGTGAAATGTCCTAAGTTTTCAACAGGACAGAGTGTCTATCTGATTTTACATTTGCCCAGGACTTTATTTATTTATTTATTTATTTTGCCCAGGACTTTAGAAGCCATGGTGGCTCAGACGATAAAGAATCTGCCTGCAGTGCAGGAGACTCAAGTTTGATCCCTGGGTCGGGAAGATCCCCTGAAGAAGGGATTCCCTGGCGGCTCAGAGGTTAAAGCGTCTGCCTGCAATGCTGGAGACCTGGGTTCAATCCCTGGGTTGGGAAGGTCCCCTGGAGAAGGAAATGGCAACCTACTCCAGTATTCTTGCCTGGAGAATCCCATGGACGGAGGAGCCTGGTGGGCTACAGTCCACGGGGTTGCAAAGAGTCAGACAGGACTGAACAACTTCACTTTCACCCACTCCAGTATTCTTGCCTGGAGAATCCCATGGATAGAAGAGCATGGTGGGCTGCAGTCCTTGAGTCACAAAGAGTTGGAAACGACTGAGCGACTAGCACAACACTTTTTAGAAGCTATAACTTCACTTGATCCTAGCCAAAAGGCTGAAAAGCAATAGAAGCCATAACTTCAGTGAAACATAAATAGGTCCCAGTGATTGTAACAAGGTCCAGGTACTTTTCCACTGACTTTTTTTTTCCTGAAAATAGCAATGAATAAAGTGCTTCTTTCAAGCCAATAATGAACTTTATACCCATTTTCTAAGTAACTCAGTTTTGAGAGGTACTCTCAATTTTGTATTAAAGAAAACTTGATTTTAAAAAATCAGAAAGTTAAATCCTGAGGGCTGTCAGTCCATTTTCTAATGACCCAGGTTCCCTTCTTCAAGGTCAAAGCCATAACTTTAATATGAAAATATATGTTCACAGTGGTCCTTACCGATGCCTATTAAACCAGGGATGAGGCAAGAAGCAGAAAAGATCGACAGTACATTCTCATTCAATTTCTCTTAAAATAATGATGCATGTGACTCCATGCCATTACCTTTTAATGATCTTAGCCTAGTTAATAGCACAGTAATATTCCAAAAAGAGCAGGGAATTATTTTCAAATTTAATTTTCATTGCAAAAGTGAAAGGCACTCTATTTTTTTTTTCTTCTGCCAGAGAAGCTGTCTGCTGCCTATGACTGCATTAGCTCTGCTACATTACAGCTGAGCTAATGGATCAAAACCAAGTGATTAGTTTCTTACTCTTTTGAGCATTTCCAAGTACTGACTGAGTGGTCCCAGAAACACAGACATGAGTTTTCAACGTCTACATGAAGTTTGCTTGACTTCCCATCAAGTCAAGCCCTTTTGACCTGCGACAGATTTGACTTGGGATTCATTATACATGTTCCTTTGGGTATCTGGGTTGCAGGAAATAATCAGGAAAGAGGCCTCCTGGGGAAGATAATAGAGACTCCATCCATTCTCAATTCTTCAGGCTTAGACAAAGGCCCAAAAGATTCAAAGTGGCCTAATGCTATGACTTAGCATTCATTCATTCGTTCATCAGATACTGCGTGCCAGGCTCTGTTCTAGGCCCTTGGTCTACTGTACTCATCACCACAAAGGTGGTTCCTTGTGTAGGAGCATATGACAGCAATTTTTTGAGGATGGGAATTCCTCAGAAAAAGATGCTCTGGGTTGTAACAAGCATGATGGATTTAATGGGACCTTTTTTTCAGGGGGTGGGTAGGAAAAAGAAGAATGAAAAGCAATAAACTGTTAGGGAAATTAAATAAATAGTCTTGTTTAGGCTTCAGAGATAAAGCAGAGCAGGCCTCAGACCTTGCTTCTAACCTGCCTAGACACTGCCCCGACTGGGAGTGGGAATGACTGCCTGCTGGGAGTACAAGACTTGCAGCACCTTCGATAAGATGGGGGAAGAATCTTGAGATTGTTGGGATCCTGGAATGAGCCTGGCCAAC
The DNA here is from genome assembly GCF_055505025.1 of Bos grunniens. Classification (NCBI taxonomy): domain Eukaryota; kingdom Metazoa; phylum Chordata; class Mammalia; order Artiodactyla; family Bovidae; genus Bos; species Bos grunniens. Next base: position 27,641,623 of record NC_141189.1, read on the forward strand.
CAAGCCCCAGGCTTAGCAACATTCCAAGTTTTCCAAGACAAAACAAACAGCATTAACATGAAACCAGGCTTGCAATTTGGTCACAGATTAATGATGGTATCATTTTGTGCCTTGGGATTATAAACAGGAACCTGACTGCAATCTTTGAAGTCTCACCTACAAAGCGGACTTGCTGCCTGGGACCTTTTCCAACTGGGACTCCAGATGTGCTGTGTCACGGGACTTGCCAGCGCTGTTTAAGTGTGGATGGTGGTCAAAACCCAATTTGGTAATGTATACTCTGCTCTTTCTATTTCTCTTTCCTTTTCATGTTAGTGTATTGAAGTAAGCTAGATAATTTTCTAATAAATATCTGTACTATTTATTCATATATAACAAGTGGCTTATTTTGTTAATAAATCCTTTGAACCTGAGACGAAAGTGAAAACTTTCAGCAAAATGTAAGCCAACTTAAATACTGACATAGATTGTAAGATGCATTCCTAACAATAGTAGATGTGGAAAAATTAAAGTATATCTTTGAACCACAACAGGATGCCACTATAAACCCAACAGAATGGCTAAAGTTAGAAATAAGACTGCCAATACACATGTCGGCAATTATGTAGAGCAACTTAACTTTCATTTATCAGTGCTGGGAAAACAAAATTGGTCCATCACTTGGTAAAAAGTTCTGACAGTTTCTTATGAAAGTAGATACACAACTGCACTATGACCCAGAAGTTCTACTCCTATGTAGTTACCTGAGCGGAATATCAGTAGCAGCTCTACAACTCCATTCATAAGAGTCCAAAGCTGTCACTGTTGTTTGTCAAAAGGAGAATCAATGAACAAACTGTAGTATCTTCATTCAATGGAGTGCTGCTCAGTAAGCGAAGAAAACAAGCTACTGACCCATGCAAGAGTATAGATGAATATCACCGGCACTGCATTAAGTGAAACAAGCGAACACAAAAGAATAGGTACCATCTGCTTCCATTTATATGAAGCTGCTGCTGCTAAGTAGCCTCAGTCGTGTCCGACTCTGTGCAACCCCATAGACAGCAGCCCACCAGGCTCCCCCGTCCCTGGGATTCTCCAGGCAAGAACACTGGAGTGGGTTGCCATTTCCTTCTCCAATGCATGAAAGTGAAAAGTGAAAGTGAAGTCACTCAGTCGTGTCCGACTCTTAGCGACCCCATGGACTGCAGCCTTCCAGGCTCCTCTGTCCATGGGATTTTCCAGGCAAGAGTACTGGAGTGGGGTGCCATTGCCTTCTCCGTATATGAAGCTACAATAGGCAAAACTAAGCTATGGTGGGAAAAAAATCAGAACAGGTATTATCTCTGGAGAAGGAAGCGGGATTGATAGCAAAGATTCCAGGAACTTTCTGGAATGACAGTAATGTGTTATGTCTTGATAGGTTCTTGGTTTCACGGGAGTAGTCATTTATCAAAACTCATTTAATTCTACACTTAAGAATTGTGCATTCTGTTATACGTAAATTTTATAAGAAAAAAAATTGTAAATACATGTTGAACTCATATTAATGATATGTGTGCTGATGTCTGCAACCTACTTTGAAATGCCTCAAAAACACAAGGTAGGACTTCCCTGGTGGTCCAGGTGGTTGAGGATCCACCTGTCAACGCAGGGGACATGGGTTCGATCCCTGGTCTGGGAAGGTTCCACGTGCTATGGGTCAACCAAGCCCATGGGCCACAACTCCTGAGGCCTGCGTGCCCTGGAGGCCATGCTGGCCAACCAGAGAAGCCACGGAAACAAGAAGCCTGCACACCACAACGAGGGAACAGCTCTTCCTCTCAGCAGCTCAGACCCAGCACAGCCAAAAATAAATAAATAAATAAAACACAAGCTGGATGGATGGGTGGGTGGGAGAAAAGAAAGATGGATATATAAAGAGATGATACATGGATGGATATATGATAAAGCAAAGTGAAGTGAGAGTGGAAGTTGCTCAGTCATGTCTGACTGTTTGCGATCCCATGGACTACACAGCCCATGGAATTCTCCAGCCCAGAATACTGGAGTGGGGAGCCTTTCCCTTCTGCAGGGGATCTTCCCAACCCAGGGACTGAACCCAGGTCTCCTGCATTGCAGTCGGATTCTTTACCAACTGAGCCATAAGGGAAGCCCATCATAAAGCAAACAGAGTTAAAAATAATTCTAGATACTAGGTGGTTAGTGTATGGGTTTTCAATGTAAAATTTAACCTTTGGGTATGTATTGATATTATCATAAGAACACATTAGGAAAATGTACCTTTGAATCAAGTGGCTCTGGTAGATGAAATGTGTCACCAGCATCTTTCTACCTTCCACTTGCCCTTTTTAAACCTTGTTTCCCACTTTGCTTCTCACTTAAAAAGCCTATCATCCCCATCTTGTCTTCTGAAGGCTCTAGGTCCTTCCTGCCACCTGTCCATTAAATAAACAAAACATAAAAACTCATTAAGGTTTTTAAGATAGGTAAGTGTATGTAATCTTCACTCTGGGGTATGTATATTTAAATCCAGTAATTCATTTAACATTCCTTAATGAAGTGTCTTTTAAATGCTCCATCACCTCATTTATTTCTCATATTTAAATATGGTAACTGCCATGTTTTGTGCAGTTTCCGTGTGCTAGCTACTGTGCTAAGTGCTTTCATAAATTATTGTTATTATTGCAAAAAACCTTGAGACTTAAAAGGCACTCTCACTGATTTACAGACGAGGAAACTGAGGTTCAAGCCGTTGTAGTAATTTTGAGGTTGCACAGCTATTACATGGCAAGGCCAGCATTCGAAACCAGGGGTGTCTGATTTTGAAGCCCATGCATTTTTAACAGGCAATAAAAGGTGATATTTAAGGTTCTTTTCTGTTTTAGAAACTCTGATTCTAGAGGGTGAAAAACCACTGTAATAGACATTGTTGAGCAGAGTTGTTATTTTTAAGGGTCTTATGGAAATTTTGAATAAATAAAAACTGAAATACCCCAGCCTATTTAAACCATTACCTCCAGCAATTCCTGTAGCCTAGTTTCTTCTCTACTTCCCAAACACACCTTGTATTTTTTAAGCTTGCTGCTGCTGCTAAGTCGTTTCAGTCGTGTCCAACTCTGTGCGCCCCCATAGAAGGCAGCCCACCAGGCTTCCCCGTCCCTGGGATTCTCCAGGCAAGAACACTGCAAAAAGAGAAAATCAGAGATAAATCTGGAAAAACAGCAGAACAGCCAGCACCAAAATCCTGAGATCAAGTGACTGCTATAGGTGATGGCTGATTTTGTTGTTTCCTGGGAGCCACAGCAGGCTTCCTGGGTGGCTCAGTGGTAAAGAATCCACCTGCCAATGCAGGAGAGGAAGGTTGGATCCCTGGGTCCGGCAGATCCCCTGGAGAAGGAAATGGCAACCCACACCAGTATTCTTGCCTAGGAATTCCCATGGACAGAGGATCCTGGTGCTGCATATGGTCAGTGGGGTCACTAAGAGTCCGGCACCACTTAGTGACTGGACTTGCACACACGGCAGCCACAGTAAAGGGGGAAACATCTCATATTTCATTGCACTTGCTTTCAGATAAAAGACAGCATACAAACATATCTGCAGGGATGATTTTTTTTTCCTGGACAAGAATACCATATTCCTACCATTCTTGTTAGGAACCTATCATATCCTTGTTCAAGAATGTTAACAGTGAACAGTATCTTTGACTTTTTCTTCAACAGAAAGAAAGCATTGTTCAAATGAGCAAACTTTCAGGAATACTCCTTAAAGAAGAATATAACCTTAACAGGAACTCTGTGAATGTTTTGCTATGAGCTGAGAATTAGGTTCACATACTTAGTTTCAAGAGAATCTTATAAAATATTGATTTAGAACTTGAAGACTCAAAATAAATGACTAAGTTAACTGGTCTTTTGGTTGATACTGGGCTGCAAGGGAGACACGATTCATTTCTCTAACAGAAATTCATGGGGCATAAATTTGGAGTTCTGGGTTATAATGCACACATTTATTCCTTTGTCATTAAATACTGCAAATGTTTCTTACCTAGATGATCGATTAAGTTGTGACAAAAATCCCTCACAATATACAGCACTGTGTGGTTTTAGAAAACATTCAGCCTCTCTCTTAACCAACACACATCTCTCTCTCTCTCTTCAAACTCTCATTTTTGTACAATACACACAGCAGGCACTATTATTTCATTTTACAGATGAGAAAACCAAGAAAAGGGATTTGACAAAGATTACAAACTCTCTAGTTGGAGTAGCCAGGATTTGACCTTGCCCTGTGTCTGAATAGTATATGAACAGCAATTGTATTAGAAATTGCAATAGTAACCATTGTAACAGTAGTAATAGTAGCAACAGCAATAAGAGTAGCAATAGTTAACAGTAAAGAAAACATCTCAGCTTCCAGCAGAATGCTTTGCAATCATTGGTCAGCGATTCTCCAGCCTCCCAGTATGATGAAGACTTCCCAAGCTCAGCAGCTCCCTCTCTTGGAGGATTCAGGAAACCAGAGCCTGTCCCTTGTCTGCTGCCATTTTGATAGCTCCTCACTGCCGCTCACTGCCGTCTTTGTTTTTCTCTGTGTGTGTGTGTTTGGATTACTTTTTCTTTTCTTTTTTTTTTAATTTTATTTTATTTTTAAACTTTACAATATTGTATTAGTTTTGCCAAATATCGAAATGAATCCGCCACAGGTATACCCGCATTCCCCATCCTGAACCCTCCTCCCTCCTCCCTCCCCTACCCTCCCTCTGCGTCGTCCCAGTGCACCAGCCCCAAGCATCCAGTACCGTGCATCGAACCTGGACTGGCAACTCGTTTCATACATGATATTATACATGTTTCAATGCTATTCTCCCAAATCTCCCCACCCTCTGCCTCTCCCACAGAGTCCAAAAGACTGATCTATACATTGGTGTCTCTTTTGCTGTCTCGTACACAGGGTTATTGTTACCATCTTTCTAAATTCCATATATATGCGTTAGTATACTGTATTGGTGTTTTTCTTTCTGGCTTACTTCACTCTGTATAATAGGTTCCAGTTTCATCCATCTCATTAGAACTGATTCAAATGTATTCTTTTTAATGGCTGAGTAATACTCCATTGTGTATATGTACCACAGCTTTCTTATCCATTCATCTGCTGATGGGCATCTAGGTTGCTTCCATGTCCTGGCTATTATAAACAGTGCTGCGATGAACATTGGGGTACACGTGTCTCTTTCCCTTCTGGTTTCCTCAGTGTGTATGCCCAGCAGTGGGATTGCTGGATCATAAGGCAGTTCTATTTCCAGTTTTTTAAGGAATCTCCACACTGTTCTCCATAGTGGCTGTACTAGTTTGCATTCCCACCAACAGTGTAAGAGGGTTCCCTTTTCTCCACACCCTCTCCAGCATTTATTGCTTGTAGACTTTTGGAATGCAGCCATTCTGACTGGCGTGAAATGGTACCTCATAGTGGTTTTGATTTGCATTTCTCTGATAATGAGTGATGTTGAGCATCTTTTCATGTGTTTGTTAGCCATCTGTATGTCTTCTTTGGAGAAATGTCTATTTAGTTCTTTGGCCCATTTTTTGATTGGGTCATTTATTTTTCTGGAGTTGAGCTGTAGGAGTTGCTTGTATATTTTTGAGATTAGTTGTTTGTCAGTTGCTTCATTTGCTATTATTTTCTCCCATTCTGAAGGCTGTCTTTTCACCTTGCTAATAGTTTCCTTTGTTGTGCAGAAGCTTTTAAGTTTAATTAGGTCCCATTTGTTTATTTTTGCTTGTATTTCCAATATTCTGGGAGGTGGGTCATAGAGGATCCTGCTGTGATGTATGTCGGAGAGTGTTTTGCCTATGTTCTCCTCTAGGAGTTTTATAGTTTCTGGTCTTATGTTTAGATCTTTAATCCATTTTGAGTTTATTTTTGTGTAAGGTGTTAGAAAGTGTTCTAGTTTCATTCTTTTACAAGTGGTTGGCCAGTTTTCCCAGCACCACTTGTTAAAGAGATTGTCTTTAATCCATTGTATATTCTTGCCTCCTTTGTCAAAGATAAGGTGTCCATATGTGCGTGGATTTATCTCTGGGCTTTCTATTTTGTTCCATTGATCTATATTTCTGTCTTTGTGCCAGTACCGTACTGTCTTGATGACTATGACTTTGTAGTAGAGCCTGAAGTCAGGCAGGTTGATTCCTCTTGTTCCATTCTTCTTTCTCAAGATAGCTTTGGCTATTCGAGGTTTTTTGTATTTCCATACAAATTGTGAAATTATTTGTTCTAGCTCTGTGAAGAATACCGTTGGTAGCTTGATAGGGATTGCATTGAATCTATAAATTGCTTTGGGTAGTATACTCATTTTCACTATATTGATTCTTCCAATCCATGAACATGGTATATTTCTCCATTAGTGTCCTCTTTGATTTCTTTCACCAGTGTTTTATAGTTTCCTATATATAGGTCTTTAGTTTCTTTAGGTAGATACATTCCTAAGTATTTTATTCTTTCCGTTGCAATGGTGAATGGAATTGTTTCCTTAATTTCTCTTTCAGTTTTCTCATTATTAGTGTATAGGAATGCAAGGGATTTCTGTGTGTTGATTTTATATCCTGCAACTTTACTATAATCATTGATTAGTTCTAGTAATTTTCTGGTGGAGTCTTTAGGGTTTTTTATGTAGAGGATCATGTCATCTGCAAACAGTGAGAGTTTTACTTCTTCTTTTCCAATTTGGATTCCTTTTATTTCTTTTTCTGCTCTGATTGCTGTGGCCAAAACTTCCAAAACTATGTTGAATAGTAATGGTGAAAGTGGGCACCCTTGTCTTGTTCCTGACTTTAGAGGAAATGCTTTCAATTTTTCACCATTGAGGATAATGTTTGCTGTGGGTTTGTCATATATAGCTTTTATTATGTTGAGGTATGTTCCTTCTATTCCTGCTTTCTGGAGAGTTCTTATCATAAATGGATGTTGAATTTTGTCAAAGGCTTTCTCTGCATCTATTGAGATAATCGTATGGTTTTTGTTTTTCAATTTGTTAATGTGGTGTATAACATTGATTGATTTGCGGATATTGAAGAATCCTTGCATCCCTGGGATAAAGCCCACTTGGTCATGGTATATGATCTTTTTAATGTATTGTTGGATTCTGATTGCTTGAATTTTGTTTAGGATTTTGGCATCTATGTTCATCAGTGATATTGGCCTGTAGTTTTCTTTTTTTGTGGGATCTTTGTCAGGTTTTGGTATTAGGGTGATGGTGGCCTCATAGAATGAGTTTGGAAGTTTACCTTCCTCTGCAATTTTCTGGAAGAGTTTGAGCAGGATAGGTGTTATCTCTTCTCTACATTTTTGGTAGAATTCAGCTGTGAAGCTGTCTGGACCTGGGCTTTTGTTTGCTGGAAGATTTTTGATTACAGTTTCAATTTCCGTGCTTGTGATGGGTCTGTTAAGATTTTCTATTTCTTCCTGGTCCAGTTTTGGAAAGTTGTACTTTTCTAAGAATTTGTCCATTTCTTCCACGTTGTCCATTTTATTGGCATATAATTGTTGATAGTAGTCTCTTATGATCCTTTGTATTTCTGTGTTGTCTGTTGTGATCTCTCCATTTTCGTTTCTAATTTTATTGATTTGACTTTTCTCCCTTTGTTTCTTGATGAGTCTGGCTAATGGTTTGTCAATTTTATTTATCCTTTCAAAGAACCAGCTTTTGGCTTTGTTGATTTTTGCTATGGTCTCTTTTGTTTGTTTTGCATTTATTTCTGCCCTATCACTGCTGTCTTTGAAGCCCACAGTGAGACAGAGGGACTTCTGCATGCGTGCTAAGTAGCTTCAGTCATGTCCAACCCTTTGCAACCCCATGGACTGTGGCCCGCCAGGCTCCTCTATCCATGGGATTTTCAGGCAAGAATACTGGACTGGGTTGCCATTTCCTGCTCCAGAGGATCTTCCCAACCCAGGGACTGAACCCACATCTCTACGGTCTCCTGCCTTGGCAGGTTGGTTCTTTACCTCTAACACCACCTGGGAAGCCCAGGGACTTCTGCCTGGATCAATTAAATGTCCAGGTTTCCTAAATCCTTGCAGAGATTTGTTGCAATGGGAGACTCCCAGAAGAGGATCTGACCCTATCGTTCTTGGCCAAATCTGGAGATCAAGTTTATTCAGATTCACCTGTTGTCTGACATCTTTTCCATCCCTTCCAATTCAAGATTGCACAGGTGAGGTTTCCAAATGCTTTGAGGCGCATCCATCCTTTCTCTTGCCCCTATGCCTTATAAGTGACAGAAGTTTTGAAGGATTGTCAGAATAAGATATAAAGTATATGTTCGTGTTAGCCTTCATGAGTCATAGATGTGTTCTCATCCAAAGCAAATGAGAACTGGCTCCTTGAACTCTCACATCCAGCACAAATTGCCACATCCGGGCTCTGGAACTCAGCTTCAGGATCTCCCCATAGGCTATAGACTAACCAAAAATATAATGACCTTTTATGTAATTTTTTAAATGCAACAACCCAGTGTTCATCACAGCACTGTTTATAATAGCCAGGACATGGAAGCAACCTAGATGTCCATCAGCAGACAAATGGATAAAAAAGCTGTGGTACATATACACAATGGAGTATTACTCAGCCATTAAAAAGAATACATATGAATCAGTTCTAATGAGGTGGATGAAACTAGAGCCTATTATACAGAGTGAAGTAAGCCAGAAAGAAAAACACCAATACAGTATACTAACACATACATATGGAATTTAGAAAGATGGTAAAGATAACCCTGTATGCGAGACAGCAAAAGAGACACAGATGTGTAGAACAGTCTTTTGGACTCTGTGGGAGAGGGAGAGGGTGGGATGATTCAGGAGAATGGCATTGAAAAATATGTATAATATCATATAAGAAACTAATCGCCAATCCAAGTTCGATGCATGATACTGGATGCTTGGGGCTGGTGCACTGGGATGACCCAGAGGGATTGTATGGGGAGGGAGGTGGGAGGAGGGTTCAGGATGGAGAACACATGTATACCTGTGGCGGATTCATGTTGATGTATGGCAAAACCAATACAATATTGTAAAGTAATTAACCTCCAATTAAAATAAATAAATTTATATATATATAAAATAAATGCATATTGTGGGAGAGGGGCCTGGTGAAACTCTCTCAGCCTTGAGGTGTCTCTCTTATCTGATTAATAAGCTTGCTAACAGACATAAAACACCTTGCCAGAAACTAGCAAGGGGGCATTCTTTCTGCTCCTTTCTAATGTCCATGTCAGCAGCTTTCTCTCTCTTTACTTTAATAAAATTCTGTTACCCCCCCAAAATAAATAAATAAATAAATGCAACAACACATCTTTTGTGGACTAGCACACAATTTTACAGACTTCTGTGTTTTCACAAATGACATAAGGCTAATTGCCTACAAGTCACCAAATGAGTTATCAGAGATTATAGACACTGGTACTAGGAACTAACATCACTTCCTGAAGTTCTCTGAAGACCTTGGTTGAGTGTTTTTTGAAAGAGTCAGCAGGCCAGTCGGATTCCCTCATGCCCCTTCTCACATGCAGTAGAAACGTCATGCGTGTTACACAGTACTGGAGAAAACATCTGAGTTGCCATAAAAGAGGAAAAAAAGTTTATTGAAATTGACCTGAATTTTTGCTTTGGCTGCTAGTGCATGACTTGCTTCTCCCTTCCCGAGCTCTTCATTTTTCCATTATCACTGACTCACCCTCTTAATTACACAAAGAAAAATAATGCCTCTCCAGTGAGGCTGCAGTCTAGTTCTCTGACTGACTGAGTGCTAAAGTGTAGAGGGGACTCATGAAGATGTGGGGTGGAGGAGGGAGGGGGTCCTGCAGCCGGGAGAGAGACAAAGTGGAAGGAGAGTTTGTGGCACATCAATTCCCAGTCTCAAGGGCTGCTCATTAAGTGAGATGATTTATATAAAGCACCTAGCACATAATAAATGCTCAATAAACAGTAGACCCTCTCACTCCCCTTCCTGAAGAACACAATCCATTTTCTACCTGCTGATTAATTAGCGAGAGTGCCGCATATCAGAGGGATGCGCCATGCAGAGCGTGGACAGTTGATTCATCATGAATAATGTAATGTCACAATCTGGACTATTTATATTCAGATGAATTGTACATAATATGCCACACATGCTAAAGAGGAACATTAATATTTAGCGTTCCAAGCTAAGCTGGGATGATTAATTTGGTTTTAACTTTGTATCATCTTTGCAGAATTTTCAATCTTCTCTCATTTTAAAGGGACATTATAAGAAATGTCTTCCAAAACATAGGCAGGACTTGCTTACATGTTGCTAAAAGCCTATGACAGTCATCAGCTACCATTTATTGGGCACCTTTTGTATGCCTCTCCTGTACCACTTACCTATATTATTTCTAACCCTTGCAACAACCTAGTCAGTGAAATGTCCTTATCTGCATAGTTCCAATACATAAACTGAGGCACATGGAGAAAGGGAAGGAATTTGGCCAAGTCCTGGAGCTGGTAAGAGCGACCTTGGGACTCCAGTATTCTTACTCTTCCTACCAGTGCTCACCTGGTTGTTTGGATTATTCTAGTGCATTCCATAAACAGAAGTTCTCTCACCACAAGGATAACAAACTTCTAACACTTCAATTTCGCATCACAGATGTTCTGAATGATTATTACTCCTCCTGGCTTAATGCACAGGAGACGAGTGTCTGTGTATAAGATCAGGTATTTAATGACCCAGGATGCCTTTCTGTCACCCACACTGTTCTTCAAATCCATTCAGATTCCCTCAGTGAAGCCCCTGAACTTGGCTGCTCGAGCCCCTTGGTCCCCTGGCAAGGCTAGAGTGGACAGCTGGGCACCTGGCTGTTATGGCCACCCATGCCCACCTCCATAAAGGCAGACACCCATGCTGACAGCAGTATCAGACAGTGATGAGCTCTGATGGTCTTGGGTTTGTTGGCTTTGCAGGTCTAGAATGGGGTTACCTTCAAGGAGCCTCCTTGATTCTGAAAATACTTGTCGAGCACCACTATGCACAGCCTGGCACTAAGTGCTGAGTTTAAGGGGGATGCACACATCTGTGCTCCATTCCTGTCTGGAACTCTATCACGGCACATGGCAGGGAATCACATACAGAAGTGCGTAGACGGCCAGGTGCCCTGATAGTGTAGTACATAGAGGTCATATGAAGAACATTCCTCCCTGGTCAGGAGGCCACTGAGGAAGTGCTGTTTGTCTGAAACAGCTGTTTGTCTGAAAGATGTTTTAATTTAATTTAGCCAAGACAGCTGAGTGGGAGGAAACACATGACTAGAGGAAACAGGGCGCCTTTGAATAAAAATGGTAGAATTTCCCAGAGCCAAAGGCTCAGTGATAAAGAATCTGCGTGCAATGCAGGATATACAGGAGACATGGGTTTGATCCCTGAATCCGGAAGATCCCAAGAGGAGGAAATGGCAACCCACTCCAGTATTCTTGCCTGGAATATCCCAGGGACAGAGGAGCCTGGCGGGTTACAGTCCATGGGGTTGCAAAGCGTCTGCCATGACTGAGTGACCGAGGACGCACACCAAATGAGCTAGTGAGAGAAGAGACGAGAGCAGAAGGTAAAAGCCTGACCCGGGACCTGAGGACATCTGCATCTATCCCACGAGCAACGGGAGTCATTAAAGCACTGCAAGCAGCCTCAACTTATGTGTCTTTTTCTTCAGTCCCTGTGACTGGTCTGGCAGACAAACGGAGGAGGCCAAGAGTGGACTCGGCTCCTCCTTTCCCACCCCCTACGCACCACGTGGCAGCTTCCAATCCATCACACCTTGGACAGTCTGCTCTGGACCTGCAGACCTGTCTTAGGTACCCCTCGCATGCCTTGTAACATGCTGCACTTTCCCCATCCTAGCACATGTCGCTGGAGAAGGCAATGGCACCCCACTCCAGTACTCTTGCCTGGAAAATCCCATGGACGGAGGAGCCTGGTAGGCTGCAGTCCATGGGGTCGCACAGAGTCGGACACAACTGAGCGACTTCCCTTTCATTTTTCACTTTCATGCATTGGAGAAGGAAATGGCAACCCACTCCAGTGTTCTTGCCTGGAGAATCCCAGGGATGGGGGAGCCGGTGGGCTTCCATCTATGGGGTCGCACAGAGTCGGACACGACTGAAGTGATTAGCAGCAGCAGCCGCAGCACAGGTCGCAATACATTGGAATTTCCCGTTTACTCTTCTGTAGCATTACCAGTCTGCAAGCTCTATGAAGGCAAGGATCACACTTTTCTCGTCTATACTTAGATTCTCAGTGTTCCAACAATGTTGGAACATTAGGCATTCAATAGGCATTCAATAAACCTTGAAACAATAGGTAACAGCTGAGTACCTACTATGTGTCCTTTTAATCCTTTTATACACATAACCCATCCAATTTCCCCAATATCCCTACATTCCAGGTTCTATCATTATCCCCATTGCAACAGATGAGTAAACCGAGGCACAGAGAGTCTAGATAACATGTCCAGGATTATGTGGAGCCATCGAGTTCCATAGTCTGTGCTCTCAACCACCAACACTATAATGAATAACAAAAGAAAGAAATTCTGATCTGTTACAGCCAGCATTTAATTATCTGTGTTAAGGGTTTAAAGCAGTGGTCTGCATCATTCAAAACAGTGAGTAACTGCGAAATAATCCCCAGTGGACTCGGTGATACATATGGGTTGTTGTTTTTTTTTTTTTCTTTTCCAGTAGACTGACCTTCGTAAATTACCACTTGAAATAGCCAATGACAAAACCAATTCCTGTTCCCGAAGCAGCAATCAAACTAATGAACAGGAAGTAACTAAGAACTAAACTGGCTAAGCCAAAAAAAGCACTCAATCAACAAATTTAATTAGCACTTTCTTCATCTGCAAGCTCCCACCATCTTCCTCTGCTCCCCTTCACTGCCGGATTTCTCGGAATCATATCCCACACCCGTCATCTCTACCTCTTTACCTCCTAGTCACTCAGCCTGAAATTGGAGTTCTGTTCCCACAACTCTGCTGAAGTCTACAAAAGGTCACCAGTGACTACTGTATTGCCACATGGGATGGCCATCTTTAGACATTTGATCCTACGCAATATCTGCTCTTTGAAATTCTGTCCCAACACCTTGGACACTGCTGCCTGCTCTTCAAAGCAGACTAAAGGAATCCAGAGGACCGCGCTTTGGGTCTCATATCTCTATGATTGGGAAAATCCCACACTCTCCCTCTGCCCAGAATTTTAACTCATTGAGCACCACTATGAGATGCATGAGACCAAGCTGAGACTTTCTCTCTCTCTTTTCCTCTCCAAATCTTATAGGACACCCCAAAGAATTTTGATAAGGCAGTAAGTACTTCAAGGCAATTGGAAAAATGTATGAATAAACTAAATCTCCATATAGATGGTACCACATTGAATTCTGAGAGCTGCAGTCAGTGTCACTGAGACTTAACCTAACCAAGGAAATTAGTTTTGTCTGGTTTTCCATCCTAGTGGGATTTTCTGTAAGAGAGGTACAGAGTTTTAGAGATGAGGGACTCTAGCGATGATGTTCGGAGAAGGCAATGGCACCCCACTCCAGTGCTCTTGCCTGGAAAATCCCATGGATGGAGGAGCCTGGTAGGCTGTAGTCCATGGGATCGAGAAGAGTCGGACACGACTGAGTGACTTCACTTTCACTTTTCACTTTCACGCATTGGAGGAGGAAATGGCAACCCACTCCAGTGTTCTTGCCTGGAGAATCTCAGGGATGTGGGAGCCTGGTGGGCTGCTGTCTCTGGGGTCGCACAGAGTTGGACATGACTGAAGCGACTTAGCAGCAGCAGCAGCAGCAGGGATGATGTTAGCCTAGGAGACTGTTACGTGTGTGTGTTCTAAGTTGCTCCAGTCTTGTCTGACAATTTGTGATCGTATGCACTGTAGCCCACCAGGCTTCTCTGTCCACGGAATTCTCCGGGCAAGAATACTTTCAGGGGCTCTTTCTGGCCCAGCGATCTAACCCACATCTCTCACGTCATGTCCTGCATCAGCAGGTGGGTTCTTTACCACTAGCACTCCCTGGGAAGCCCATACACTTAAATGTTATAGTAAGTGCAAGGGCCTTGGGCATTGACAGTCACTTGAACTAAAACTTTCAGTTCAACAAATTACTAGCAGGGTACTTTTCCGCACTCACCTCGCTGAGACTGAAAGTCCTTATGTGAAAAATGAAGCTGGAAGTAGAGGGGGCAGTGAAGAAAGAATGGAGTCATCTATGTAGAAAGGTCTAGACATGTAGGAAGTGCTTAATGAGTGCTCCTTTTCTCTCCTTACCCTGTAGCCATATATATAGAAACACACACACATATACACACAATGGAATATTACTCAGCCATAAAAAGGAACAATGTGAATCAGTTGAACTGAGACAGATGAAGCTAGAGCCTGTTATATAGATTGAAGCAGTCAGAAAGAGAAAAACAAATACTGTATATTAAGGCATATATATATATATGGAATCTAGAAAAATGGTACTGATGAACATATTTATAGGGAAGGAAGGGAAATGCAAACATAGAGAATAGGTTTGTGGACACAACAGGGGAAAGAGAGGGGGGGACAAATTGAGAAGGTAGCATTGACGTATATACGTTTTGTTGTTGCTAAGTTGTATCTAACCTTTTGTGACCCCATGGACTGTAGTCTGTAGGCTCTTCTCTCCATGGGATTTCCCAGGCAAGAATACTGGAGTAGGTTTCCATTTCCTTCTCCGGGGGATCTTCCTGATCCAGTGATCAAACCTGAGACTCCTGCATTGGTAGGCAGATTCTTTACCACTGAGCCACCAGGGAAACTCATATATATACTATCATGTGTAAAATAGATAGCTAGTGGGAAGCTGGTGTGTAGCACAGAGAATACAGCCCGGCACTCTGTGATGACCTAGAGGGGTGGGAAGGAGGGTGATGGGAGAATCAAGAGGGAGGGAATGTGCATATTGTTATGACTGATTCACACTGCTGTACCACAAAAACCAACAATTACCCTCCATTTAAAACAAAACAGAAGTACTCCTTCCAGCTCACTTCACAGCCATAAGTTGACCCACATTTGCAGCCCTTGAAGTTGGACAGGGCCATTGACTGGTACCATCCAGTGAAATGAGAGTGGGCATCATCTGTGTCACTTCCTGGCGGAAGCATTCAGGGACTGAGATAAGATGCTCCAGTAGAGCAATCTCATCACTTGTTGCAGCAACCTGGAAGACAGGAGCTCAAAGGAGCTTGTATTTCTAAGTCACCACCAGGAGGGCAGCCCTGGAAAGTTGCCTAACCAACTGTGGCATTTGCATGAGTGACACATAAACAACAGTTGTGCAAAATCACTGTATTTCTGGGTTGGTCTGTTGTTAGCCCATCCTGATTAAATACGTCACTCCCTGGAGGTTCCTTGTATTCTCAGTGATGGAAGCTGGGATGAATGAACCTCATCTCTTTTCACCCACAGTCCTCACTCTTTACATCTCCCCTCTCCTTCCAACACCAGAATCCAACCTCTTCATCTGGCTTCTGAAGAACCTGAGGCTCAGAGAGGTGTGGCATCTTGTTCAAAGCCACACAGCACATAAGTGGCATAATCAGGTCAAGAAGCCAAGTCCCCTACCTTCCCTACAGCTCTGCTACCCTGCATACCACACCACCACCCTAAAGCTTGCAACTTCCAATGTTAATAATGTTCTGAGCTTCCATACCTTTTAATCACTGTGATACAATCCATGCTACATTAATGCACTAATTACCAAAGAGCACATTGCCATACCCTGATCACTAATAAGCAGGATTGTCAATCTGCCATCCTGTTCACCAGAACATGCAAAATGTTTCCAGACTTGTTCTCAAGGTTTGGTGTGCGGGAGGAAGACTTAACACCATGAGCAATCCATTCATTTCTTGTTGACAACAGTCAGGTGGCACTTCCATTATTATTAGTCAACTAAGCAGAATCCAACAGGGCCCTGGTAGAAGGTGGCTGAAAGGACAGGTAGTGCGGATGAGTAGTTCTGCAAAGAAAACTCCTCCCTGGCTTAGATTCCCATTTTTCCCACCATGCGTTTTTCAAAGCCTCAGTTTTCCAGTTACAAAGTGGGAATAAAAGTAGTGCCCGCTTCATGGGGTTTTCCTGGGAATTCAACAGCAACATGAACATGAAGTCCTGAGAAACAGTGAGGGGCTCAACTGATGTTGGCTGTGATTATGATCGCTATTTAGGGATAGTCTTAACAATTAATTTTTTCACAGAAGTGTAAAGGAAAACTGGTAAAGGAAGTGGGGTAGCGGACTTTAGCATTTATTGGACACTTGCCCATTCAGTCACATGATCCTTTATGAGCATTCTATCTTCTAACTCTTATCACAACCCTTTAAACTAGGTGTGAGCATCCCTATTGCACAGACAAGGAAACTGAGGCTCAGAGAGGTTAAGTAACTTGTCCAAGGCCACACAGCTGGTAAGTTGTAAGTAATGAAGCCAGGATTTCAATCCAGGATGACATGCATTTTTTATTTTACATGTCACAACAATGTGCTAATTCAATTTCACTCCTCATAGATTTTCTGTCTCCAGATATCTTTGTGATTATGTACTCTGGGAAATCTATAGGCCATCCTGCTTGAGAGCAGAGGCATGTGAACGTTCCCCAGGGCTGTCATTTGGGTCATATTCCCCCACATGAGGTGGCTCAGATGGTAAAGAATTTGCCTGCAATGCAGAAGACCTGGGTTCGCTCCCTGGGTCTGAAAGATCCCCTGGAGAAGGGAATGGCAATCCACTCCAGTATTCTTGCCTGGAGAATCCCTTGGACAGAAGAGCCTGGCCAACTACAGTCCATGGAGTTGCAAAGAGTCAGACAGGACTGAGCGACTAACACTTGCACACTTTCAATCATGCACTTGCTGAGCATTTGCTAGCACAGTGCAGGGTCCTGGAATCACAGAGATGGATAAAGATGTGGCCTTTGCCTTCAAGACTATCAGGGTCCAGTGAGGAAGAGACTGATGTAAATGTGAGTCCATAACAGTAGCCCCAACAGCACAGCAAAATATGAGAGCACAACAAAATCATGAGAATACAGAGGGGCGGGGGGTCACCCCAGGGAGAATTCTCAGGGGAAGTAAAGCCTAAGGCAAGTTTTGAAAGATCAATAAATACCTACATGCAGATCTGGGAGAAAGGGCGTTCCAGATGCCAGATCAGCAAGTGCAGTCAGACATGAACAGGGGAACTATTCTTAGGAAAGACAAGCAGCCCATTGTGCTGGAGTAGCTATATGTGTGAAAGGAGAGAAGGAACAAGACTCTAGAGCAGGGCAGGGAATACACCAGACCCTACCAGGAAGCAGTCTGGGATGGGCATATAGATGTTAAGTCAGGGTGGGCATATAGATGTCATTGTTTGCTGTGTGAAGCCAGGAAGGTCTAAAGCAGCAGATCTGAACCTTGGCTACAGAGGAGCCTTTTTAAAAATCCAATTATATGCCAAGTAACTTCAGTCATAGCCAACTCTTTGCGACCCTACGGACTGTACCCCACTAGTCTCTGTCCATGGGATTCTCCAGGCAAGAATACTGGAGTGGGCTGCCATGCTCTCCTCCAGGGGATCTTCCCCACCCAGGGACTGAACCAAATCTTTTACGTCTCCTGCATTGGCAAGCGGGTTCTTTACCATTAGCACCATGGGACCCAAAACCAGATCAATCAAATCAGATACTTTGGAGGTGTAATCTGGACACTGGTCCAGACTCACTGTGCTCATTGGGCAATTCTAATGAATGGCCAGGGTTCAGGCAACCTGTTTACAGGCAGGAATAACATTCAGGGGCTCATGCTAGGGAATTAGAGTCTGCATGAGGAGAAAGAACCAGACTCAAAACAACAACATTTTAGGAGCTAAAATTGACAGTTTTGATTGATGAGGTGTGGGAGCTGAGAGAGTGGGCAGGAGGAGACACTTCATTTTATATATATTTTTCTTATGTTATTTCTCTTCACTTTATTGCTCTTCACAGATACTGTGTTTCTTTGCAAATTGAAGGTTGGGGGCAACCCTGCCTAGAGCAAGTCTGTCAGTGCCGGTTTCCCAACAGCATTTGCTCACTCTGCCAGCTCAGATGATGGCATTTTTTAGCAATCAAGTATTTTTCCTATCTTTATTTATTCACTTATTTGGCTATATTGGGTCTTAGTTGCAACACACGAGATCTTTGTTGTCATGTGGGAAATTTTGTTTCAGAGCATGGACTCTAGCTGAGGCGTGCAGGGTTCAGTAGTTGCTGCATGTGGGCTCTGCATTTGCAGCTTGGGGGCTCTGGAACACGTGGGCTGAGTAGTTGCAGCGTTTGGGGTGTAGGTGCTCCAAGGCATACGGGATCATCGTTTCCTGACCGGGGATCAAACCCGCATCCCCTGGACTGCGAGGCCGATTCTTAACCACTGGACCACCAAGGAAGTCCCCAGCAATGAAGTAACTTTTAATTAAGGTGTGTACATCTTTTTTTAGACATAACACTATTGATACTATAAACTTAATAGATTTCAATATGGTGTCAATGTAACTTTCATACGCACTGGAAAACCAAAAAATTCATGTGACTCACTTGATTGCTGTATTTGCTTAAATGCTGTGGTCTGGAACCAAAGCTACAATATCTCCAAAGTATGCCTATGTATATGTGTGTGTATATGTATATATATGCGCGTGTGTGTATGAAAATGAAAGTGTTAGTAACTCGATCGTGTGTCCGACTCTGCAACCACGGACTGTAGGCCCTCCAGGCTCCTCTGTCCACAGGAGTCTCCAGACAACAATACTGGGGGTGGGTTGCCATTTCCTTCTCCAGGGGATCTTCCCCACCCAGGGATCGAACCCAGGTCTATTGCATTGCAGGCAGATTCTTTACCATCTGAGCCACCAAGGAAGTCCCTGTGTATGGGCTTCTCAGATGGTGTTAGTGGTAAAGAACCCACTTGCCAATGCAGGAGACATGGATTCAATCCCTGGGTGGGGAAGATATATAGATATGTGTGTGTGTGTCGTGTGTGTGTGTATGAGGCTTCCCTGGTGGCTCAGAGATCAGGAAGATCCCCTGGAGAAGGGAATGGCTATCCATTCCAGTATTCTTGCCTGGAGAAACCTTTGGACAGAGGAACCTGGCGGGCTACAGTCCGTGGGTTCTCAAAGAGTTGGACACAACTGAGCGACTAACACTTTCACTTTTCATACATGGACACACACACACACACACACGACATGTTGCCAAAGGTTCTAACAAGCCCATCAGCAATTGTAGGTGTTTCCCATCCCCATGGTGGTTATCTACAAGAGTCCAAAAAGATTACAACAATTCAAGAAAGCATGCCACATGCTGCAAACACTGTCTTCAATACTCGGGGGTCCACATTCATTCCAGTTGCCCTGCACGGTCAGGAGGGATTTGCACTGAGCCCATACTGGCCTCTTGAAAGAGAAACGCCTGGGGAATTCCACGGGAGGAATGAAATTGCTGTCTCGTTAGTGCATTATTTACTTTGACGCAGAATTCTAGCAGCTGCAGCTTAGGCCCCACTGTTCACATGGTTGGGTAGGGAGTGTAATGGGAATACCATTAATTTGATGGTTTTAAAGGAGGTGATTTCCAATTTGAATTATTCTCAAGTTGTGAAATGAGTCTGAGCTGGTTTGTAAAACGGCAAGAAGTCAATGCACCGTATAACCTTGATTTTTTAAGAGTCTCGATGCCATGCAGAAAAAAATTCTCCTTCAAACCCATTATAAGAGGGTTAAAAAAAAATGCCACCATTCTCCCACCCCTTAGGCAAATTAGCAAGACAAATGTTAGCAAAAAGCTCTGCAGACGCCCATTATTTACAAAGGGGAGAGGAAAGAAGATGCCATGAAATAAATCACACTGACAGTTCAATCAAAAAAAAATCACAATATATTATTCATGCTGCTTCTCAAGAGCTGGAAAGAAACTGGACAGGGGGAGCCAAATATGTACTTGAGTGCTTTATTTACCCATAATAACAATTTGAATTCCTAAGGTACCTCTGTTTAATGAAATCTGATGCTGCACTGACATGACAGGCTCATTCAACACACTTTTTTTGTGTGTGTATTTCAACCCTGAACCGGTGCTGTTCTAGGCACCTAGGCTGCCAAAGTAAACAAGACAGGGGAGACCTCTGCTTCTGTGAAAGTTAAATCCAGATGTGAGTGAGTAGATGGGCAGGCAATAAACAAGCAAACGCGTGGACCATGGTCAATGGTTGGCTTAGTTGCTAAGTTGTGCCTAATTCTTGCAACCCCCATAGACTGTAGCCCACAAGGCTCTTCTGTCCATGGAATTTTCCAGGCAAGAATACTGGAGTGGGTTGCCATTTTCTTCTCCAAGGAATCCTCTCGACCCAGGGATCGAACATGGGTCTTCTGCATTGCATGTGGATTCTTTACCAACATGGTCAGTGCCCTAAAGAAAATTAGACAGGGACTTCCCTGGTGGTCCAGTGGTTAAAAATCCAGCTTCCAGTGCAGAGGATGTGGGTTCTATCCCTCATCAGGGAACTAAGATCCCACATCCACAGGGCAACTAAGCCCACACCTCACAACTACTGAACCCACACACGGCGAAGATCCTGCAGGTTGCAGTAAAACCCAGCACAGCCAGAAATCAACCAGTCTATCAATAAATAAATATTAAAAAAAAAAACCTAGGTGGTGCAGCAGAGACCAGCTGAGGTGCTGCTTTATGGTGGGGATTGGATGAGACTCTCTGAAGTGGTGACATTGAAGCTGAGTGGCAGGAAAGAGCCAATCAGGTAGAAACTAGAGAAAGCATGCTCGAAGGAGGATCCTCCCCAGTGCAAAGACCTGGATGTAAGAGGAGGGTGTGCGTGCCCAGTGAACAAAATAGGTCCACGGGTCATGAGGCAGTGAGCAAGGTGGAGCAGGTACGAGGTGAGGACTAGGCAGGAGGCAGGAGGTTCTTGCCCAGACAGGACTTTGCAGGCTGCGAGAAACCTGATTTTCATTCTGAGTGCAACAGGAAGGCTCCTGGAGGGCTTTAAGTGGAAGGGGTGACATGATCTGATTTAAGTAAATTAAAGACCCCCTATGGTACTCCACCATTATGCAAGGCTCCAGGAAGGATGAGACGAAGAGATGCAGCAAGTTGGGGTGGGTGAAAGAAGAAATCCTCAGAAAGATGAGCTACTGCAAGACATGGATGGTGAGAGGAAAGAGTGACCCATAGGAATAGCTTCCTGAGTCAAATTGTTAAATCATCAACATTAACACATCTGAGAAAAGATGATACTTTGCAGAGTGAGGGGTTGCCCTGCCCAGAAGAGAATGATTTGGAAGAGCAAATAGGGACAGGTGTGTCTCGGGGAGGGGTAGGTGCTAAATCCCAGAAACACAAGAAATCCATCACTAGAGATGAGATGGGACGAGGATGGTACCTTCGCCTCATAGGCTGAACCAGTGGTTCTCAACTGGGGGCGACTCCATCATCTCAGGGACTTAAGGCAACATATGGAGACATCCCGGCTTGTTACCACTGACAGGGAGGATACTACTAGCATCTAGTGAGTAGAGGCCAGGGGCGATGCTAGACATCCTGCAAGGCACAGAACAGCCCGTCAACACAGAAATGTCCTGCCCCCAGTGTCTGTAGCGCGAGGGTGAGAGACCCTGGGTGTACCGCAGCAGCAGAGGCGGATAGTCCTTATTCTTGTCTCTTTCACATAACGGAAAGTTATAGTTGAGACAGAACTGATGGCAGGGTCCCCGGAACAAAGTCTATCCATGATAATCAGAGCCACAAGAGTAGGGTCAGTGTCTCATTAAACCTGCGCTAGAAACATTTGCTCCTTCATCCGGAGTGATTACCATTAGGATCACGATTGCCATCACTAAACCCAAGAAGAAATGCTGGGACTTTTTCTGTATCTGGAAGTTACCTTGACCCCACCAACACCCCCAAGGACCCCTGAACTTTCAAGACTTCCTCTTTAGAGGGAAAGAAGCCATGAAAATGAAGTCTTTACAAGGCCCACCAATGCACACTGAGAAAAACAAGCACTGCAGCGTGGGATAAGCCGGGGGTGGCCTTCCTGACAGCTTGTTTTTAAATACTTTTGAACGAAAAGGAGTCGCCTCCAAGACACTGTCTGTGTGCTGGCAGCTCCAAAAATGGAAACGAAGCCCTTGTGGCCGGTATTCACAGACATGCTGATGAGCGGTGCTGCTAATTTAAGCCCGGTCTCAAAGGTGCCCATGGCCTCCATGGGGGATTAGCACTATTCTCAGGAGAGGACAGTTCATCACCCTACAGCAGCCACAGGAATGAATAAAATGAAAAAGCACTGAATGGCCTCTCACAAAGGGGGGTTCCCAAGAGGTGTGTTCACTGGGATGTTGCTCTCTAAGCATTTTCTCCGCAGCCTGGGTTGAGCTGAACAGAACAGATGATTAGGATTTAAGATGCACGTTGATGCTATTTAAGTGCTAAGGGGCCAATTATGTCCCCGGATCTGACCCACTTTTTATACCTTCTCTTGGTGGAATTCCTTGCAGGATATTTAAACAAGGAACTTTAGCCGAATCAAAGCACAAGACCACTTTGCTATACACTGGGCCAATGCCTGATACCACAAGGCTGGACTTTTAGAAAAGGTGAGTCCATGCAGCATAGGTTTTATCCACCTTCTTCTTAACCCAGATGGGAAACTTGACTGGACACAGTGAAGAGCATCTCTGGACATCAGGCATATGGCTGGTGTAATTCATCAGATGGACCAGCCAGTGCATCTAGGTGCATGGGGTGGGTATGGAGCGAGAGGATGTGGCCGATCTGGGCCCTGAGCTCAACTCACCCACCCAGATGCGAGGACAGAACAGGAGAGAGGGAGCTTAACATGGTACGTGGCTTTAAAACATCCTGGCTTTGGCCCCTCAGTAAATGTGGCCCAAGTAAGGGTTTCCACATTGGTTAATCACAGTGGCCTCTCTCCCTGCCTCACAGGTGGGAGCTGGGATGGGATGCACTGAGGATTCTTCTGGGCAGGGGGAGACCAAGGCTGCTGAGAGGCCCCTCCCCACTAATACTGCTGTTCTTCAGTCACTTAGTCATGTCTGAGTCTTTGTTACCCTATGGACTGTAGCCCATCAGGCTCCTCTGTCCATGGGACTAACCTGGCAAGAAAGCTGGATTGGGTTGCCATTTCCTTCTCCAGGGGAATCATTCC
This sequence comes from Bos grunniens, assembly GCF_055505025.1. NCBI lineage: Eukaryota > Metazoa > Chordata > Mammalia > Artiodactyla > Bovidae > Bos > Bos grunniens. Next base: position 27,664,920 of record NC_141189.1, read on the forward strand.
GACCCAGGGATCAAACTTGCATGCCCTGCATTGGCAGGCAGATTCTTTACTACTGAGCCACCAGGAAAGCCCTCCCCACTAATAAAGCAATTATTAATAAAAAATTCTATTTATAAGCAATCCTTTCTAGAGAGATTAAATAAAACTGGTCCCCCTTCCTCTGGTGACAAATATGGCTAACAGGTACAGAGAAAGTGAGTTCCTGAAGGTGAAATGCAGACCTTGGAAAATGTCCTTCATCCACGTGTTTCTTCTTTTCTCCAGCGAAGCACAAAATAGCTTCCTCAGCTTTTGTCTTGGGACTAGGAATAAGTATGAGCTAAGGTCAGACCTGGGTGGGTAAGATCCATCCCAGCCTCTTTCGCCTCTGATCCTGGATACTTCTCCAGCCTTTTCTGGGCATGCTCCCTCATGGGTTGACCCATCTCCTGTCATCCTTTCCATGCAACTCAGGAAAGCATTCATTCATTCAATAAATGTTTATTGCACGCCAGCATCTTAGGTGGGGTCCCTCAAACCAGAGGCTGAGACAGGGAAGTGGGGGCATGTGATTTATTGAGGGAGAATACTTCAAGAAAAAATTTCAAAGGGAGGAAGCAAAACAGAATAGTGAAGGAGAAACACCAGAACAGGGCTGTGACCAGAGCAGGGCTGTGGCCCCAGATAGAGTCTAGCCTTGACTTGACTGATCTGTGGGGGGAGGACTCTGTGGCAGTGGTCAGAAGACTCTGTCTGTAAAGGGCTATGCTGTAAATATTTGAGGCTTTGCAGGCCATATGATCTCAGCAACAACTACCCAAGACTGCAGCTGTAAGAGGAAAGTAGCTGGAAGATATGTAAATGAATGGGCGTGGCCATGAAGTCAATGTATCCACCCCCACACCCCTCCACCACTGGCTTGGAACGCTGAATGCAGGGGTAAAAGCTGTGCCTGCCCCACCCATATCCACTTTACTGCACTGATGTGCCCAGGCATTAGCTGCCATGAACATCAGCTTCTAATAACTTTTAATAACTGCCACTGTCCCCCTTATCCAGAAAATTGTGTGAAGCTAATAGAAACCACCTTGCATTAGCGATTGGGTCTTTCCCTGATGGCTCAGGTGGTTATGAATCTGCCTGCAATGCAGGAGACCTGGGTTCAATCCCTGGGTAGGGAAGATCCCCTGGAGAAAGAAATAGTAACCCATTCCATTATTCTTGCTTGGAGAATCTCATGGACAGAGGAGCCTAGTGGGCTCCATGGGGTCACAGAGTCGGACACGACTGAGTGACTAACAATACTTGTATTAGCAATTACACTCTCTCTCCTCATCTGCCCAGAAGTAGCCCAGTTGGTGCCTGATGGATACAGAGATACAGAGACCAACCCTCTTGCTCGCAGAGGGATACCCTAGTGGTACCTAAGATGCTCTAAAGTTGGGATCAGCAAAATTATTGCTCATGGACCAAAAATGACCTTTGTCCATTCAACTCAATCCCCTGAGCCCAGCACAGAGCCTGGAAAAGAGCAAAGGGTGTAAATGTTTATTGAATAAAAAGAAACATTGATACATTGGTAAACTTGGGCCGGGTTGGCAGGGGAAGGCATTCTTCCAGGTCCTCAGACATATCAAAGGCTTTGATACACACTCTTGTCTGCACGAGCATTAGCCTGCCTCCCCGACCCCACTTTGTGTAGCTAACCCACCTAGTTTCTCATCCTCCAGTTCTCACTGGAGGTCCGTCTGCCCAGCCTGAGTTCTTCGTTCCCCATCTGTGCCTTTGCCTGCCAAACGGGGAATAATCTTTCCATAGTATACCAGGTCTTTAAGTTTACCCCCATCTCTCCCACTAGAATGCTGGCTCCGTGGGGACAGGGACCTCCCCGTCTTGGTCACGTCTGAGATCTTAGCATCCAGCATGGTGCCTGACACGTGGCAAGCCCTCAGTACAATATTTGAGGAATTGAAAGTCAAGCTCATTCTTTGCCGTTTTGACTCCACATTTCTTTTCATCCAACTTTTTAATATAAAAGTTTCCCAAACTTCCAGAAAAGTTGAAAGATTAGTGCAGTGAATCCAACTTAGATTCAATAACTGCTAATATTTGACACTCTAATTTTTTAAAAATAATAGTAAACATTCTTTAGGCATTTACAGTATGCCAAGTCCCGGCTAGGGTGCTTGGCAAATATTTCTTTAATCCTGACAAACAGCAGAGAAGAGATGCACCATTATTCTTCCCATTTCTCTGATGAGGAAACTGAGGCTTAAAGAAGTTGTTACATCACTTTCCAAATTCAAAGAGCTAGTATTTAATAATACCCCAAATGTGGCTCAGTGGTGAAGAATCTGCCTGCAGTGCAAGAGACCAGAGTTAGATCCCTGGGTGGGGAAGAGCCCCTGGAGAAGGGCATGGCAACCCGCTCCAGCATTCTTGCCTAGAGAATTCCATGGACAGAGGAGCCTGGAGGGCTACAGTCCCTGGGTCGCAAAGAGTCTTTAATATTAGATCAAACCTAGAGCTGGTGTGGTAGCCTGAACTCCTGACTTCTAGATTATACTGTCTCGTGACCCCACAACAGTGCAATGTGCTGGAGAAGCCCAGAGAGTATTGGATTCTGTTATTTCCGGGGAGTCTAAGGAAGCTTGTGGAGAGATGAAGCCAGAGAAGGATACAAAACTGAAGTTTGGCGGCCAATCATCAAAGAGATTAACTGCAACAGCATCTACCCCAATCTCTTCCTTCCCTGCCATACATCTCTGACACGACCATTATTAGTGACTGGGCTCAGAAGCTTGCCACCTTGTATGATCTGAATTGATCCGGTAAAGAATTCTCTGAAAAGCACCATTAAGATGATTTATAGTCTAATTTCGGTTGCTATAGATTCCAAGTCAGACTTATGACTGGAAAAGGGGGAAAAAAAAAATCCCCCACTCGCTTGGAATTCAGGCAAAGGTTTCGGTATTGATAGAGAAGCATGGCTGGCTGGGAAAAGTCATATTTTTTTTAAGTTTACAGCTACCACTCCTGGTTTGGCGTTGCTATAGCAACTGAGGGCCGGGGGAGGGCGGAAGGAGGGGGGCGGCTCTGCAGATCTCCGGCTAGTGAAAGCTGATTGATAGGTCTCCGGAACGCTGTTAAGACACTTCTGTGCAACGAGCCAGATAACATTAGTTTATTTATTAAAATGCATGTTAAAACACCAGTCGTTTCTCTTGCCACAGCATTTCATCCTAATCATTGTTGTTAAGGCATTGTTAAGAGGCTACCGATAGGGACGAAAAGCGAGTCTCATTACGGAGCCAAATGCCATTTTGCTGGGGGTGGTTTTGCGCTGGGCTCGCAGCAGGCCGGTGCAGGGGTGCTTCATTACACTAATTTGGCATGATGGATTGCTCCCCTCTCCTGCAGCCCGACCCTTCTGGGCTTCCAAGGAGTTTGAGGCTCGGGCTAATCCCAGGAAAGACTTCTGTTCCCAGCTGTGAGGAGCTCTGGCTGGGCTCGTGTCCAGCTAAGGTCTCTGAATTCCTGTCTGCTCTGTCACTAGGCTGACAGTCTGGCCGGGCTGAGTGGCAGTTCGCGCCCTGAGCATAGCGAGTGTCATCGGGCACGCGGGGCCGGCGTGTATGGCCTGCCAAAGGTGACACGGCTCTGGAGACAGCCTACAGCGGCAGTCGAGACAGGCTGGGCAAGAATCCCCGTCTCACACTTGCCAGAGTTGTGACTGAGGGAACCGCTTAAGTCTCTGTTTACCTGTCTGGACATGGGCATGCTGACATCGCTTCCGTTCATGCAGGGCCGATCACTTGCGATTCACTTTCCTTAGCACTCTACATGCTCGGAGCTCATTCATTCCTCACAAAGCCTGATGAAACATATACTTCTCCATCTTGCAGATAAGGAAATCAAGGCTTAGGGAGGCTCAGAAACCAGAGGAGCAGTATAGCTCCCAGGGTTTGGAGAGGATTAAATGAGATGTGTGTAGACTCCTAAGCACAGGACAATGTTTTTACCATACTTTGTACAGTTAAGTCCCCTGTATACAAACAAGTCCCCTTCCAACAGTGATTTCCTAAGTCCAGTTTTTTCCTAAATACAACAAAATCGGCCTAGGTACCCAACTAACCCAAGTGGCTATATAATACTGTACTGTATAGGTTTGGTCCTTCCCAGGTAGCTCAGTGGTAAAGAATCTGCCTGGCAACACAGGAGCCACAGGAGACATGGGTTCAATCCCTGGGTCAGGAAGATCCCCTGGAGGAGGAAATGGCAACCTACTGCAAGTATTTTTCCCTGGAGAACCCAATGGACAGAAGAGCCTGGTGGGCTACAGTTCATGAGGTCGCAAAGAGTTACACAACATAGCAACTAAGCATGCACTCACTGTAATAGATTTATAATAATTTTTCAAACAAATAATACATAAAAAACAAATGTAAAAATAAAGAAAACATTTTTAATCTTACAGTTCAGTTCAGTTCAGTCACTCAGTCGTGTCCGACTCTTCACGACCCCATGAATCTCAGCACGCCAGGCCTCCCTGTCCATCACCAACTCCTGGAGTTCACTCAGACTCACGTCCATCGAGTCAGTGATGCCATCCAGCCATCTCATCCTCTGTCGTCCCCTTCTCCTCCTGCCCCCAATCCCTCCCAGCATCAGGGTCTTTTCCAACGAGTCAACTCTTCAAATGAGGTGGCCAAAGTACTGGAGTTTCAGCTTTAGCATCATTCCTCCCAAAGAAATCCCAGGGCTGATCTCCTTCAGAATGGACTGGTTGGATCTCCTTGCAGTCCAAGGGACTCTCAAGAGGCTTCTCCAACACCACAGTTCAAAAGCATCAATTCTTTGGCACTCAGCTTTCTTCACAGTCCAACTCTCACATCCATACATGACCACTGGAAAAACCATAGCCTTGACTAGACGAACCTTTGTTGGCAAAGTAATGTCTCTGCTTTTGAATATGCTATCTAGGTTGGTTATAACTTTCCTTCCAAGGAGTAAGTGTCTTTTAATTTCATGGCTGCAGTCACCATCTGTAGTGATTTTGGAGCCCCAAAAAATAAAGTCTGACACTGTTTCCACTGTTTCCCCATCTATTTCCCATGAAGAGATGGGACCAGATGCCACGATCTTCGTTTTCTGAATGTTGAGCTTTAAGCCAACTTTTTCACTCTGCTCTTTCACTTTCATCAAGAGGCTTTTTAGTTCCTCTTCACTTTCTGCCATAAGGGTGGTGTCATCTGCATATCTGAGGTTATTGATATTTCTCCTGGCAATCTTGATTCCAATTTGTGCTTCCTCCAGCCCAGAGTTTCTCATGATGTACTCTGCATAGAAGTTAAAGAAGCAGGGTGACAATATACAGCCTTGACATACTCCTTTTCCTATTTGGAACCAGTCTGCTGCTCCATGTCCAGTTCTAACTGTTGCTTCCTGACCTGCATACAGATTTCTCAAGAGGCAGGTCAGGTGATCTGGTATTCCCATCTCTTTCAGAATTTTCCACAGTTTCTTGTGATCCACACAGTCAAAGGCTTTGGCATAGTCAATAAAGCAGAAATAGATGTTTTTCTGGAACTCTCTTGCTTTTTTGATGATTCAGCAGATGTTGGCAATTTGATCTCTGGTTCCTCTGCCTTTTCTAAAACCAGCTTGAGCATCTGGAAGTTCATGGTTCACGTATTGCTGAAGCCTGGCTTGGAGAATTTTGAGCATTACTTTACTAGCGTGTGAGATGAGTGCAATTGTGCAGTAGTTTGAGCATTCTTTGGCATTGCCTTTCTTTGGGATTGGAATAAAAGCTGACCTTTCCAGTCCTGTGGCCACTGCTGAGTTTTCCAAATTTGCTGGCATATTGAGTGCAGCACTTTCACAGCATCATCCTTCAGGATTTGAAATAGCTCAACTGGAATGCCATCACCTCCACTAGCTTTGTTCGTAGTGATGCTTTCTAAGGCCCACTTGACTTCACATTCCAGGATGTCTGGCTTTAGGTCAGTGATCACACCATCATGATTACCTGGGTCATGAAGATCTTTTTTGTACAGTTCTTCTGTGTATTCTTGCCACCTCTTCTTAATAGCTTCTGCTTCTGTTAGGTCCCTACCATTTCTGTCCTTTATCGAGCCCATCTTTGCATGAAATGTTCCCTTGGTATCTCTAATTTTCTTGAAGAGATCTCTAGTCTTTCCCATTCTGTTGTTTTCCTCTAATTCTTTGCATTGATCGCTGAAGAAAGCTTTCTTATCTCTTCTTGCTATTCTTTGGAACTTTGCATTCACATGCTTATATCTTTCCTTTTCTCCTTTGCTTTTCGCTTCTCTTCTTTTCACAGCTATTTGTAAGGCCTCCCCAGACAGCTGTTTTGCTTTTTTGCATTTCTTTTCCATAGGGATGGTCTTGATCACTGTCTCCTGTACAATGTCACGAACCTCATTCCATAGTTCATCAGGCACTCTATCTATCAGATCTAGTGCCTGAAATCTATTTCTCATTTCCACTGTATAATCATAAGGGATTTGATTTAGGTCATACCTGAATGGTCTAGTGGTTTTCCCTACTTTCTTCAATTTAAGTCTGAATTTGGCAATAAGAAGTTCATGATCTGAGCCACAGTCAGCTCCTGGTCTTGTTCTTATTGACTGTATAGAGCTTCTCCATCTTTGGCTGCAAAGCATATAATCAATCTGATTTCAGTGTTGACCATCTGATGATGTCCATGTGTAGAGTCTTCTCTTGTGTTGTTGGAAGAGGGTGTTTGCTATGACCAGTGCATTTTCTTGGCAAAACTCTATTAGTCTTTCCCCTGCTTCATTCTGTATTCCAAGGCCAAATTTGCCTGTTATTCCAGGTGTTTCTTGATTTCCTACTTTTGCATTCCAGTCCCCTATAATGAAAAGAACATCTTTTCTGGGTGTTAGTTCTAAAAGGTCTTGTAGGTCTTCATAGAACCGTTCAACTTCAGCTTCTTCAGTGTTACTGGTTGAGGCATAGACTTGGATTACTGTACAGTACCTTAAAAAGTACAGTAATACAGGACAACCACTGGCACTTCTTAGTAATACCAACTACATCACCACCTCTTTTCCTCTTGCTTCTGGATAGCCTGGGCTTGAAATAAAGGTACCATACTACTGTACCTATACAGTACTGTCACAAAAGCACAACCACTTGCAGAGGATGCATGCAGGTGATAATATATGCCAGAAATGTGAACCAACTTAGGAGACTGGACATACAAATGCACGCTTGCATCTTTTAAAGCTCACAGCTCGAAGGTTTGTATGTATTAAGTACGTACTATTATTTTCAGAGTTTTTTACAGCTTTATTGAGGTATAATTGACAAAACTGAATATATGTAAAGTGTGTGATGTGATAATATGATATACATATACTCTGTGAAATGATTACCACAATCAGATTAATTAACACGTCTGTCACCTCACATAGTTACTTAGCTTTTGTGCCGTGATAAGGCTTAAGATCTACTCTTCCAGCGAAGTCCAAGGATGCAATACAGTATTATTAACTAGAGTGACCATGCTGTGTATCAGACCTCCAAATTAGCCTAAGGCTTATGCTCTTTGGCCCAAATCATTATTGTTTGTGGTGATCTTGGGTTTGACAAATAGTATTTCCCTGCTCACCTGAAGCTCATCATGGTGACATTTGTCTAAGAGCATGAATGATCTCCAAGCAGGAGTTTGACTCTCTCTACTCTTCATGACCATGGCTTCCCTGGTGACACAGTTAGTAAAGAATCTTCCTGCAATATGGGAGACCTGGGTTCAATCCCTGGGTTGGAAAGATTCCCCTGAAGAAGAGAAAGGCAACCCACTCCAGTATTCTTGCCTGAAGAGTTACATGGACAGAGGAGCCTGGTGGGCTCCAGTCCCTGCAGTTGCAAAGAGTTGAACATAACTGAGCGACTAACATTTTCATTTTCACTTCTCATGACATTAATCCTCACACCAGCCCCATGAGATGAGCATCATCTCAACTCTACAGGTGAAGACCTTCAGATTCTAAGACATGAAATCGTGGGCCTGGGGTCACTCAGCTGGTAAGAGGCATTATGGGAGTTGAATCCTTGTCTTCATGGTTCCAATACCTGGCTGTTAACCCTTATATTCTACTGTAAGTGTATCACATAAAGCCGTGGACTCGGTATTAGGGGTTCTCCCACAACCTTAAATGTGCATGTGATGCATGAATTTCTCTACACTACCTCCGAGCAAGAAATTATCCAGGCTTAGCTTGAACACCTTAAGGGAACTCAACTTTCTACAGAGGACAGCTTCACTGTTAGCAAGTTCTTCCTTACACTATACCTAAACTGCAGCCATCACTGTCCTACAATTGGGGTTTGAGTCTCCAGAGCAAGGTAGATGACCATACATTTCCTGTTTATGTGCCAGCCTATTCTATCGAATTTTTGGTGCGAATCATCATGGCGCCCACCCTTAGAGTCCCTGTGTGCTCCTTTATTTGTTTTCTCATTCACTGATCCACTCCCTCACCTAATCATTCTGCAAATATTTGCTGAGGCTCTTGTGTGCGCCGACCACTGTACTAGACACTGGCTACCGTGCTGGATGGGACAGGCTCAGCTCCGCCTCTGTGTGGTTTACATTTTAGTTGGGGACAAAAAAAATTTTTTTTTAAAGTTGTTTGATGCTGATTCTTAAGAATTATAAAAGAAAAACAGAAGATTCATGAGGGTCTACCAGGGCAAATAGGATTTTTTGTTTGTTTGTTTTTTAACACCAAAAATATTTTGTATTGGGGTATAATCAATTAAAAATGTTGTGGTGGTTTCAGGTGAACAGCAAAGGGACTCAGTCATATATATACACATGTACCCATTCTCCCCCAAACCCCACTCCCATCCAGACTGGCACATAACACTGAGCAGAGTTCCATGTGCTATAATTAGGCATTTTTTGGTTATCGATTTTAAATAGAGCAGTGTGTACATGACCTTCCCAAAGTCCCTAACTATCCCTTCCCCAGAGGAATTTTTTTTTAAGATTTTTTATTTTTTTCACACAGACCATTTCTTAAAGTCCTTATTGAATTTGTTACCATATCACTTCTGCTTTATGTTTGGCATTTTGGTCACCAGGCATGTGGATCTTAGCTCCCTGACCAGGGATTGAACCTGCACCCCTGCATTGGAAGGCGATGTCTTAACTAGTGGATGGCCGGGGAAGTCCTAAGTAATACGAATTGATTTGACCAAAAAGATTCTATAAGGCAAGAGAGGAAAACATTCTAGGGGCAGTGAGCAGCATGTGCAAAAGTCCTGTGGTTAGAAAGAACTCAGTGATGAACTAAAGGAAGAGTGTGTCTGTAGAGAATCAAGGGGAAAGAGAGTGAGATTTGACTGGAGTGTGTTGTGGTCAAAAAATTCCCATTCCTTGTGTCTCCTCCAGCTTCTCAAAGAGCAGATTAGGGGAGTAGGAACAGAGTCCTAACTGCTGGAAGCAAGTGAGTCAGGCTGATTAATATCTCTTCTGGACCTGAATATGTCTGTGAATGTGTTTGAGCCATTGTCTCCTTATGTAAGTTGACAACTATGTTTCAGTGATGTTTCCCCAAACCCCCTTTCCTGCAGGATTCTAGTTTAAAATTGTCCAAAAAGAGAGCTTATAGGATTTTGAAGGCAGTGATTAAGCAGTAGCCATTACCCTGAGAAGGTCACAGGGTCTGACATGCTGGGAAACAGTCACAGATGTTCTTGGGAGATTTGGGCTTGTCCCCACTCTCACCACACTGGCCCTGCTGACCAATTCCCAGCCAGGTGCCTGGCTGCTGACTCACACAGATGGAGCCACACTCAGTCAACTGGTCCCACCTCTTCAGCTGGATGTGCCTGCAGTCTCCTGTTGGCCACCAGACTGGTTGGGGACTTTTTCTGATGCCCTAGCTCCCCTCTCCAGGCCCCCATTTCCCAGCTTCTCACACAGGTCTGTGAAGTCTGATTCTTAGGAGAAATCCTTGATCCTGTTATATTCTTCATGACTGCTTCCTTATGAAGCCTGCATCAACCTAAGAGAAGGTACCAGGAGGGAAGGGAAGGGAAAGGGTGGGGAGAAGACAAAGCAAGATGACCTGATCCTTAGATCTCCTCTGGCTGACTTGTCCCCCAGCAGGAAGGGGCCCAGGTTAAGACCTTCTGTGGAAGTCACCTCTTGTGTTCTTGTCTGATTTGAGCAAGTCAATTTTGTTGGCCTATTGACCTTCACTTCATAACTGAGGAAAAAGCAAATGCCTTTCTGCCATCAGGAAAGAGGGTGATGACTTACAATGAGCATTTAGGTGCAACCAGAGGTGAGAATGGAAGTCTAGTTCCTGCTCTCTTCACTTCTGCCATTTTTCATCAATGTCTCTGTGACTTGCCCATGAAAGCTTTCTTAACTCATACCAGGGGTATTTTATGCCTCTTTTAAATAGAGGGGTGGAGACGCTCAAAAGGTGAATTCCAAAAGTTCTCACAGCTGTTAAGTAGCAGAGTCAGAATGCAGTCTCAAGTTCTGTCCAGTTCCAAAGCCCAGGCTCCTAACCAGTATGTTCCGTTGTTCTCAATGAATGTAAGTTTCCCTACTCTACCTGCTCTCCTCCCTATACTTAAATCCAATTTTTATTTCAAGTCTGAGTCCTAGACCCTCTATAAGTTTTTTTCCATGATTAATCAAGTCCACAGAGAACTCTTGCTGCATTAATTCCCATTTCTCCATTTCTACAGTGTGGCACTTAATGATTTTCTTTTTTTTTTTTTTTAATTTGACTGCACTGGGTCTGAGTTTTGCATGGCACTTCTCCTTAGCTGAAGCACATGGGCTGCTTGTTGCAGTATGCTGGCTTCTCTTGTTGTAGAGCATGGGCCTCAGAGTGCTGGCTCAGCAGTAACACACTGGGTTAATTGCCCTGTGGTATGTGTGATCTTACCCAACCAGGGATCGAACCCATGTCCCCTGCATTGGAAGGCAGATTCTTAACCACTGGACCACTAGGAAGTCCCTTTTAATAATTTTCTAATGCTTCAAGCGTTGCCCCGGGAGTTGGTGATGGACAGGGAAGCCTGGCGTGCTGCAGTCCATGGGGTCACAAAGAGTTGGACTCGACGGAGCAACTGAACTGCATGATGCTTCAAGTGCATTGTACTTTTGACCCCAACCCTCTCCCCGCCAACCACCACTTTAAGATCTGAGAAGGCACCTGCTATAGAGTGAAGATCAGGGGATCTGGAGATTGGTTCAAATGCGTTTTGAGTGGCTTTGGAGGAAAGTCAGTCATCTCTCTGAGTCTCAATTTGATTTATGAAGTCAGAAGGTCATAATGTTGCCTTGAAGAATTAATGAGAAAACTATTTGCAAAGCAATTAGCAGAGTGTCTGACGCATAATAGACCCTCAGAATGATAGCCACCACTGTTATCACCGTGTGTTTATTTCTTGTGTACTGTCTTAGTGTGTGGCGAAGGGGAGACAAATAGTATGCGTTCAATAGGCAACTATTAATAGGATGGTCCATTGACTACTTCATTAAGAACTTACTGAGATGTCATTTTATTCCAGACAATGTGTGAAATATTTGACTTTAAAGATTTTTAAAGTCAAATAAAATGCCCCTGTCTTGGACACATAAGCATAATAACTATACTACAACATGGCAGATTCAATAATAAACTCATAGGGTTTTATGGGGACCCAGAGGAAGGGCACTTATCAAATCTAGGAAGGCTTCCAAGAGGAGGACTCAAATTGACTCCTAAAGCATAGAAGAAATTAGACTATAATCTCTGTGATTGCCTTCCAGCCCCTAGAACTTTGTTACCCTTGTTGGAAATCAGTTAAAGAAATGGCAGGCAAAGGAGTGGTGTTTGTGCATCTGTGAATGGGGCCTCAAATTCACATTTATAGTAATTGTTCTTGCATCTTAGGACTCCTGTCTAGAGGTTGGATTAGTTAGAAATAAGCCCCCTGTTCAACTTCACTTCATTTCAGCTTTTCCTTCTTTGCAGTAAACACACAAGCCATTCTGTGAGCTCTCTCCCCTTCCTTTTTACGTACCATGCATAGTCTTAAAAGCAGCCTGCCGAGAAACAAAGGTTAATTCTGCAGGGAATAAATTGCCAAAGCCATGTTCTTATTTGAAGTTTTGATTTAGGGAATCAATGTGGGTTTTTCTTTACTTTGCAAAGTTCCTTCACATCTCCATCTAAGGCAGATCCATCAGCCTGACCCTGTGTATCAAGCCAGAGGTTTTGATTCTGCTATTTAAAAGATAGGGCTTTCCAGGTGGTGCTAGTGGTAAAGAACTTGCCTGTCAATTCAGAAGTCATAAGAGATGCAGGTTCAATCCCTAGGTCTGGAAGACTCCCTGAAGGAGGGCATGATGACCCACTCCAGTATTCTTGCCTGGAGAATCTCACGGACAGAGGAGCCTGGTGGGCTACAGTCCATAGGGTCATAAAGAGTCAGACAAGACTGAAGTGACTTAGCACACAGCAGCACATTTAAAAACTCTCTCCCACATCCAGTGGGAGACTGGCTTTGCCTGTAGGACATCTGTAAGGTGTTTATAATAAAGAACTTCTGGTAAGGGGTGCTCAGTTAGGAGGCTTCAGTCTCCACAACCTGGCTGCATATAGGATGCTGTAAAGTCTGTGAGTAAGAACAGGGCTGGCAGAATCCCTGAGGTTGGTGAATTTATGACATATCAGAAGGTCACCAAAGTCATCCTCAGTTGGTGACAGTGCTATTGAAGTGCAGCTGTGTTCCCACTGAGAACCTCTGAGTGGCCCTACCTGGTCCTTAGTAAGGGAATCGAGCTGGGACTCAAAACACTTCCTTACATAACGCTGCATAACTTGGAGTGTTTGGTAGATCTTGGGATGCTTCATTCACCAAATATTAACAAACACCTACTATGTGCCAAAACAGTAACAGACAAGCAGGGCTGTCCCCTATTTTTCTGAAGTCCTTGTACCGCACTCAGAAAGAAAGTGAGGAGTTGGAATCTACTTCTGGAGGTATGAACTCACGTGACTGTCTCTGCCAAGATGGTGTGGTTTTTCTCATCCATCTATCTATTCAGAGAAGGCAACTTTCTCTAACTCATACAAAGGCCCAATCTATACTAGCTCAACTCTGGGTATAAGACAATCATAATGCTTGCTCTCATCCTAGAAGCTAGTGAGGAAGGGACCAGAAGATAGGCATTGTAAGCAGCTTAAGAACTGGGTCCACATATTTTCCCCATGCTTAAGTAGTCCAGATATGAGCTACATTAACATTCCCTCTTAAAGGACCCTGAGAAGAATTTACACTCAAAAATGCATTTATTAAATAGTGTGAAACGTACCAAAGACTCCATGGGATATCCAGGCAACCAAACAATATTTGAGATGACTTCAGATTATGCCAAGTGTTAAGAAGGAAATGAATACAGTAAGTCCTCTACATACAAACAAGCTCTGTTCTGAGAGCATGTTCGTAAGTTCAATTTGTAAGTCCAACAAAGTTAACCGAGGTGACCGACTAATACAATTGGCTATATATGGCTGTATTGCAGTGGGTTTATAACACTTTTCACACATATAATACATAAGAAACAAACACAAAAAAAATCTTTAATCTGACAGTACAGTGCCTTGAAAAGTACAGTAGAACAACTGGCCTCTAGGGGCTGGCATCGAGATAAAGATACTGTGCTCTCTATAGTATGTAAAGTACAAAAGCACAACCACTTGTTGAGGATGCCCACATGCGACAATGTACGCCAGATACAAGAGCTAACTTACACGATTGAAAGTTTGCAACTTGAAGATTCATATGAGAGTACTTAGTGTAGTGTGATGCTAGTGCAGTAAAGGGGCAGGGTGTTACTTTGCCTAAAGAATACTTTGCTTCCCAGGTGGAGCTACTGGTAAAGAACCCTTATGCAGGAGACATAAGAGACATGGGTTCGATCCCTGGGTTGGAAAGAACCCCCAGAGAAGGAAATGGCAACCCGTTCCAGTATTCTTGCCTGGAGAATCCCATGGACAGAGGAGCCTGCTGGGTTATGGTCCATAGGGTTGCAAAGAGTTGGATACAACTGAAATGACTTAGCAAAGCACAAAGGCTTCCTAATGATCAGCCTTTGAGCACAGACTAAAGATGCAAAAGACCTAGCCATTGAAAAGTGGGGATCGGAGGGACTCAATGAGTCCAACAGTCTAACTAGAGGATGGTGGCGTGGATTTTCCAGGGCCTTTATTTGAGGGAAGGAACGTTTCCCAGTGATAGCAACTGCACTTCCATCTGGATCCTGACATTGCTCTTATGCTCAGAATCGATCGATTCCTTGCTATTCTTAGTGGGCAGAAAGTCTTTGCAAAAGTTGACCTTTCCCTAATGTTACCCATAGCGCTAATAGCGGTGCTGTCAGAGATGTCCACTAATCATCACACATCAGGGGGCTTTCTGAGTTCAGTGCACTTGGTTCAGAATTTCTGCTGCCCTTGGAATGTGTCAGTGTTTGTTGAAGTCTTTCTTTGCAGGAGTTCAATTATGGTATCATATTGACTCATGTTGTGTCACATTTTTACATGCTTGTGTGTCTGTTTTCACCAATAAACTATGAGTCCCTTTGAGGAAGGGTTTTGTATTTTCCTATTTTGTGCTTTCAACACAAAAACAGTGTATAGCGCAAAACAGGTAGTTAACACTTTCATGTTGTGATGATCCCAGGATGGCCCCAAACCCAAGGGTGTATTGTTTTATTGTTTTTGCTAACTCACAACCCACTCCAGTATTCTTGCCTGAAAAATCCCATGGACGGAGCAACGTGGTAGGCTACAGTCCATGGGGTCGCAAAGAGTTGGACACAACTGAGCGACTTCACTAAGATTAACAGATAACCAGAAAATCCAAAGGCTTCCCTGGTGGCTCAGACAGTAAACAATCTGCCTGTAATGCAGGAGACCTGGGTTTTATCCCTGGGTTGTGAAGATGCCCTGGAGGAGGGAAAGGCTACCCACTCCAGTATTCCTGCCTGGAGAATCCCATGGACAGAGGAGCCTGGCAGGCTGCAGTCTATGGGGTCGCAAAGAATTGGACACAACTGAGTGACAAAGCACAGCACAGAAAATCCAAAGTCACCCTCCTAGATTGATGATATTCACCTGAGCATCATAAATGACGTAAGAATTGTGTCCATAAACTTTTCATCTGTAGGGAGTCTAGTATGAGCTTCCCTATCATGTCCTCTTACAGGACCCTGAAAATAATTTATCCTCATAAATGCATTAGCAAATAATGTAAAATTTACTGAATATTCCATCGGTTAAATAACGTTTTTATGCTGTAAAATTCAACAGCCTAAAATCTCTCTTTGAGTTTTCTTTTAGCCAAAGTCCACTCACGCATACTGCCTGGAGATCATGTACTTCTCTCCCTAATTTCCTAAAGAACTCTCAACTTCACTGACATCTCTTCTCTATTTCTCAGAACATCTACCGTTGCCAGAATAATTGTTCAAAGCTTTTTTCCTAAACAATTACTGTATTCTGTTCAAGCCGAGTTTTCACAACAGCTTCTAAGAGAATATGATAGTTGCCATAGTGTTCACTCTATCGCCCTTGCAGTGTTTTGAATATAATAGATGTTCAATTAATAACCAACCAAATTCACAATAGCACAGTGAAATCTATGCCACATTGTGCTGTGAACAAAACAAAAGCTTCTAAACGTTCTAATACTATCTGAGATCTATCCCATTCTTCTGTTGCAAGGGGAGTCATTGCTGAGTCCCACCATCGCTAAATGGCAAAAATAAGAGTTTCCCTGCCCTAGGTTTGCAGACTGGGTCCTTCACTTCTAAGCATGTGCACATACATGCGGGTGAGTATAAGCCATTGGTTATTTTATGGTTTAGAAGGTAGTCTCACGCCAAAAAGCCAGTGGCACAGGGACCCCAAGTAGTGACTGCTGCACCAATTCCTTCTTCCCTACAGTGGCTTTAAAAGTACCTACCTGTCCATCGCCAGGGGAAAGGATAATAAGGGAGTTTGGGATGGACATGTACATACTGCTGTATCTAAAATAACCAACAAGGACCTACTGTATAGCACAGGGAACTCCGCTCAATGTTATGTGACAGCCCAGATGGGAGGGGAGTTTGGGGGAAGAATGTGAAACTCACTCAGTTGTGTGCGGTTGTTTGTGACCCCATGGACTATATAGTCCATGGAATTCTCCAGGCCGGAATACTGGAGAGGGTAGCCTTTCCCTTCTCCGGGGGATCTACCCAATTCAGGGATCAAACCCAGGTTTCCTGCATTGCAGGCAGATTCTTTACCAGCTGAGCCACAAGGGAAGCCCATGGATACAAGTATATGCATGGCTGAGACCCTTCACTCTTCACCTCAAACTATCACAACATTGTTAACTGCAAAATAAAACGTTTAAAATTTGAAAAAGAAATCTAACTTGTCTAAAGCCCTTAGTAGCTACCCGATAACCCTGCTCTGAGCTTCAGCTAATGAGGCCAGAGCAGGCATATGACCCTGGCTGAAACAGTCACCTCTCTCTCTCCTGCGTATCTGGAGCTGAGGCATGGAGATGCAAGTACAGGCTGAACCAGAAGGTTTAGTAGACTGATACATAATAGATGAATGAGAAGAGAAACTGGACTAAAGAGAGAAGGGATTATGTGGTCAGGGAGATAGATTGAGGGTTCATGGTGATTTTAGTTTCCATGATGCCTCTTGCATTTGTTTCGATGAGATTCTCTCTGCCTCCTTATAACAGCTTCACTTTCCACTTGTCTTCCTTTGACTGTGTCTGGCTCATGAAGCAAAGTCTCCCTGTCCAACTAGCCCTTTCCACCCAAAATAGACAACCATTCCTTCTCTGTGAGCAGCCCATACTCCCTGCACACAGGCTCTTTTTAACATACCAAACTGCAATTCATCATGTAAAGATTTCTTCCTTACAAGGCTGTGAGCAGACAGAAGTTGCAGTCTATGACTTCACCCCATATCGCTACTATCTAACTCCACGCTAGGGACATAGTAAATGCCCAATAAATGTCTGCTGAATCAAATTACAACAGCATCATCTGCAGAATCATTTGTTCCAAACCTTTACTAAACTTAAATCATTAGAAATGTTACCAAAAGGTAGTCATCTATGTTCATCTATCTCTCAATTTTGCCTGAGTATTTCAAAATGAGCTAATGCAAAAATAAATAAATAAATAAATACATAAAGCAACAACAGTAAAACATGTCAGTCCTTTGGGAGAATCCACAAAACCTTGACTTTAATACATTGATAGATCAGTGTATGGTTTCCATAGGAGAACAGGATTCCACAACCAGCTTACAGCCATGCCTTTACAACATGCACCAATCACAAGCCACTTTGGGGACTCGTCTAAAAATAAGCCCATTCCCTTAATTATATCATTGCCTCTGTAGAACCAAGGTAACCTCTGAGGGCACTTCTGAATGCACACTTGTATGCTGGCCTGCATATATGACACTAAATGCTGCTCCTGCAGCCATTTTTTATTATTAAATAAGCCCTTGACCCACCTCTTCAGACTAATGGAGTCACACAATTAGATGGGCTGGCTATTTCCGTCTTTTGTTTTCCTCTGATTCCAAAGGTAATGCAATCAGAGATGCTGCTGCTCCCATGGTGTCACAGGGAGTTTTGATATCCACCTCCCCAGATCAGAGCCCACTTACCCACAACATCAATATTGCTCTGTCCCAGTCCTCAGCAAGCCCTTTATCCAAGACTGGGAACAAGTGCTACAAGAAACATAGCGAAGCCTGCTGAAGTCGGCTTTTCTGCCATTACTGTTATTTTGTGGCAAAAGCAAGGGATATTTTTTCCCTACAATCTGTATCAGATCAGATCAGATCAGTTGCTCAGTCGTGTCCGACTCTTCACGACCCCATGAATCTCAGCACGCCAGGCCTCCCTGTCCATCACCAACACCCGGAGTTCACTGAGACTCACGTTCATCGAGTCAGTGATGCCATCCAGCCATCTCATCCTCTGTCATCCCCTTTTCCTCCTGCCTCCAATCCCTCCCAGCATCAGAGTCTTTTCCAATGAGTCAACTCTTTGCATGAGGTGGCCAAAGTACTGGAGCTTCAGCTTTAGCATCATTCCTCCCAAAGAAATCCCAGGGTGGATCTCCTTCAGAATGGACTGGTTGGATCTCCTTGCAGTCCAAGGGACTCTCAAGAGGCTTCTCCAACACCACAGTTCAAAAGCATCAATTCTTTGGCGTTCAGCCTTCTTCACAGTCCAACTCTCACATCCATACATGACCACAGGAAAAACCATAGCCTTGACTAGCCGGACCTTTGTTGGCAAAGTAATGTCTCTGCTTTTGAATATGCTAATTTACCAAAATATTGCTGATCAAATTTAATAAAAAGAGAAGAATAAGAAATTTCAACTCAGGAAACAAAATTAATAAGATCAGTAAATTTTAAAACAATAATGTGAAATGTTTACCCAAAAGTGTGATTTTAAAAGCCTTGAATGAGAATTTACCACCAGTGATTCAGTGGTAAAGAATCCACCTGCTAATGCAGGGGACACAGGTTTGATCCCTGGTCCAGGAAGCTTTCACATGCTAGGGAGCAACTGAGCCCATTCACCACAACTACTGAGCCCATTCTCTGGAGCCCGAGTCACAGCTACTGAAGCCTGTGTGCCTAGAGCCCACGCTCTGCAATGAGAGAAGCCTCTGCAATGAGAGAAGCCACTGCAATGAGAAGCACCTGAACTGCAACTAGAGAAAGCCTGTGTGTAGTAATAAGACCCAGTGCAGCTAAAACTAAAACTTGAAAAAAAAAATTGTTAAAGCCTTAAACATGACTAGCACTGAGTTAACTCTATAAATCATTAGAAATGATACCAAAAGGTAACATTTTTGCCTGAGTATTTTCCTTCAATTATGCCTAAGTATTTCAAAATGAGCTAATTTAAAAAAACAGTAAAATGTGTTCAGTTCTTTGGGAGAATCCACAAAACCTTAACTTCCATACATTGAAAGATTTAAATGCTACATGCACTTTCTTTTATATAAAGGCATAGAAGCTTAACTCTTAAATCAGGTAATTCAGAGTTAGATGCCTTACGTTTTGTGCAACCTGATCCACATATACCTTTTCTTAGAATGGTAGTTCTTAAACCCCTATGTACATGTGAGCTTTTAAAATGTTTGCCCATCCAGATCAATTAAATTAGAATCTCTGAGTGTGAGATCTAGGCCTTGGAATTTTTTAAAAGCTTCTTTGATGATTTTAATACACAATGCAGATAGAGAGCCACTGTTCTCAAAAATATTGGGGAATATAAATTATCTGTCCCCATTAAAAGCAAACTTCTCACTTCCAAAAATGTTATCTATACCTGATCCAGGACATGGGCAGGATATGGGGAACCAGCTTTGGTGAAGGAGTTGTTAAATATAAATGCATAGGTATCTCCTTGTAAACCATTTAGGTCGTGTAGATATGAGTTGGATACCTCAGTGAGCACATCCTCCACTGCAAATTCATGAAACACTTTCAATTAGCCAACGTTAATCTGGTCAGGGGTCAGAATAAAGACTGCAAACTGAAGTGCTGCCAATTTTGGATATCCCAGAGGGACTGGCTCATTGGTCAGCCATTAGGAGTTGGTCGCCTTTCAACCTGGTTGTCTTAGAATCTTTGCTCTCCTTATTACAAAGTACAAGCTGAAACAGCATGAAATAACACCAACAATCCTTCAAACAGAATCAACAAGACTTTTTGGAGATACGAATAGGACTTTATATCCTCCTAATATAAAAATCTAAATTAAATATTTAATCATTATTCAATTGGTCAATATTCATGATACAGCCATGGTAGAGATAAAGAGAAATGTGTACAATCCAATTGGAGTAAAGGATACATTTTCCTGTAAGGAATTTTCAGGTTGGGAGATACTTTAGAAGTCAAATAATTCAACTGCTCTAGTTTATGCTCGGAGACTCTGAGGCCCAAAGAGGACTAAAAGCAAGGTTCATCATTCTAAAGACCACCACTCTTTCTACCTTATTCTGAAAGTCATTTTTCTTGAAATATTGAGGGCTGACATTTTTAAGCCCTATTTCCCCATTCCTTTATGGTGGGTTCACAGTACTTCTTGGAGAAGGAAATGGCAACCCACTCCAGTAATCCATGGAGAATTTCATGAACAGAGGTACTTGGCAGGTTATAGTCCATGGAGTTGCAAAGAGTCGGACATGACTGAAGTGACTTAGCGCACAACAGTACTTCAGAAAGAATACGGTGGAGGAGAAGAAGGGCTTCCTTTGCTGAGCTGGGCAGAGCTGACACTAGTTCCTCAGACAAGCCAAGGGTATTCTAGCTGGAAATGCCACCTCAGAAAAATAGTTGAATCATCTTGGAAAAGACAGTTCACCTCTTTGAGCTTTGGTTTCCTCATAAGTATTAATAATTCATATAATGAAAAATCTGTCTTGCAGGATAGCTTGGGAAGATAAAATGAGATCATCAGAGGTCAGTAGACATTTTCCATAAAGGGGCTGATGGTAAATATTTCAGCCTTTGTGAGCCACATGAGGTCCCTGCTGCATATCCTCTATCTATTTTTATCCTTTAAAAATGTAAAATAAAAAAATAAAATAAACATTTTTAGTGCATGGACCATACACAAACAAGCCACCAAGGTTGATTTGCCATGGCTGATCAAGACCATATGGTCCAAGAATGCAGGAGCTAGGCATGTCTTAATGCTCCATATTCAGCACCTAGGACAGTATTAGATGCTTTGGATATTCATTCAATAAATATTTGTTAATGAAAAACACATGTAAAGGACCTGGAC
This sequence comes from Bos grunniens, assembly GCF_055505025.1. Lineage (NCBI taxonomy): Eukaryota > Metazoa > Chordata > Mammalia > Artiodactyla > Bovidae > Bos > Bos grunniens. The sequence continues at coordinate 27,685,809 of NC_141189.1, forward strand.
CTAATTAAACTTAAAAGCTCTTGCACAGTAGTGGAAACCATCAACAAAACAAAAAGACAACCTACGGGATAGTTGCAAATGATATGATCAACACGGTGTTAATATCCAAAATATATGGACAGCTCATATAATTAATTATTTAAAAGCAACAACAACAAACAATCCAATAAAAAATGGACAGAAGACCCAAATAGGCATTTTCGGGATGCCTAAACAGATGGCTAAATGGGCACATGAAAATACGCTCAACATCGCTAATTATTAGAGAAATGCAAATCAAAACAGCAATGAGATAGCACCTCACACCTGTCAGAATGGCTATCATCAAAAAGTCTACAAATAACAGATTTTGGAAAGGATGTGGAGAAAAGGAAACCCTTGTACACTGTTAGTGGGAATGTAAATTGGTGCAGCCCCTATGGAAAACAGTAAGGAGGGTCCTCAAAAAAACTAAAAATAGAGTTACCATATGATCCAGCAATTCCACTCCTGAGTATATATCTAGGAAAAATAAAAAGATTAATTTAAAAGGATACATGCACCTCTGTTACAACAGCACTATTTATAATAGGCAAGATATGGAAGCAACTCAAGGGTCCATCAACAGATGGATGGATAAAGAGGATGTGGTATATACATACATGCAATGGGAAATTATTCATGAAAAATAATAAAATTCTGCCATTTGAAACAATGGGAACTGATCTAGAAAATACTGCACTTAAAATGAAGTCAGACAAAGACAAATGCTATATGATATCACTTATTTATGGAATCTAAAATATAATACAAACAAATATACAGAGAAAAATAGAAAGAGACTCACAGATATAGACAACAAACTAATGGCTACCAGTGAGGAGAGGGGAGGTGGGATTCAGAGATACAAATTACTAAGCATAACATAAATGAGCAACAAGGATATATTGTACAGCACAGTGTGGCATCTTCAACACTAGATGCTTGGATATTTGTTCAATAAGTACTTGTAATGAATAACATGTGTAAAGGGTCTGTCCAAAGTCTGACATGGGAAAATGTCCATTTTTTAATGTTGTTTCTGTTGCTATTGCTCTTCGCTTATCTCCAGCACTGTGAGACAATATGAGAGAGGTAAAGGTACCGTGTACAGGCAAATTAAGACAGGAGAACTAGTTAACTAAAAAATTCAGAAGAAACATAGGGAACTGTGATCTGAAGGAGCCAGAAAAAGCGTCACAGACGAGGTGGCACTGGTCCGAGCTTGGAAGAAGGGGAGAGTTTTGAGAAATGGAGAACTGAAAAGGATAATTATAAATGTGTTAAAAGGGAAATAAGAAGAAAGACTTATACCTACCACTGTGCCTTGTTTTAAATTTTATTGGGATAAGGTTGCTGCTGCTGCTGCTGCTGCTGCTAAGGTTATGGCTTAACAAAGACCACCACTCTATGATTCCTTGGGATATGGAATTCTATGGTTTTTAGAGATGAATATACACAAATTCCCATAGGGAGGGCTGATCCCTTATCATTTTGAGTTTCAATGAGAGTAGCCTATCCCTAACAGCAAAGATGGTCCTGACAGAGCAGGGAACATGAAAAGATAATGAGAGTTCCCCTGTGACTCACCATGCAATAAAGGGGGAACTTGACCCTTTATCTTGATTCAGTGCCAAGATCTCAGTAGTCACAGGAGCTGATTCAGACTGTGGCTGAGCCTGGAATCTTCAGGCGTCCCAACCCTCTGGGTACTATAGTTATGTTTCGGATCTTTGCCTGCATGTGCACATAAATTAAAATCCTGTAGTTAAGAATCCAGCCCTAGGAAAGCATGGAGCAACAGAGGTTGAGCATCACATTAGAAAGAGACACTTTCTCCTTCTTCCTCCTCTGACTCCATACACCCTCCAGTATACGCTCAGAGGAGCTAGTGCCAAGCCAGCACTGGGGATGAGGTGAGTTAATCTGACCACTAGAGGAAATGCGACCCAATGTGTACCTCCAAACTTGTGAATGGCAGTGTACCACCAGTGTAAACATTATCACAATTAAACCATCCTGTTTAACAGATGAAGAAATAGCTTTGAAGGTGAAACAACTTGCTCAAATTTATCCAGCTAAACAGGAGAGTTACATCTCTCTGTCTTTTCACTGCATGGTTTACCTCAAGAATGAATTATAAATGACTAGCATCAACACATTTCCCAAGAATGTATTTTGAATGACAGAAGGCTTTGAATGTCTGAACAAGGATTTGACACTCAGACAAGGGAAGCAGATAGAGTGAAGATACACTTCAAAGCTGTTTTCCATGGGTAGAGAAACCCCAGACTTCATCAATCAAATAAACAGGTTCTCGGGGTCTTGGTTGAGTACTGGAGCTCCAAGGACGATGACACCCAGAGGGTTATGAGACCATCACTGCAGCCAAAATGAACACAAAGAGCAGGCCCAGGGTTGCAACGCAGGCTTCAAAAAGCTGCTGTCATGAGAAGTCAAAAAGAAACAGGCATGAACCGAAGAGACAAATCATGCCCCACTCCCTCATTCAGAATAACTGGCCGTGTCTATTAAATGTAACCTCTAGATTCATCATGCTACATAGGCTGTTTCAAGTATAGATGCTAGTATTTGGTCTATTTCATTCAACTCTTCAAGATTAATCAATAAAAAGATGTATATGGTGCCAGTGTGTCTGGCAAAAAAAAAAAAAAAGAAAGGAAGAAATGACCTCAGTGGATACAAACAGTGCTTAGATTTCTTAGTGCACCTAGGAGACCCTGAGGAAACCAGGCAGGTTCAAGTATGTGATGGATTTCTGCTGTCTGATTTAATATTTAATATTTTAATATTTAATCTGAAAGTGATGTGCTCCATTTTAAGTTACAGATTATTAAAAAGTAAAGCTATTAAAAGTACTAAATGTTTTAGTTCAGGAAGATAGCACAGCCTTCCCTAAGTGACAGGTGACTCTGGGTGTCTTGCATTAGTTGTTTTTGAAAACATGGATTTATTTCTTAACTATTTATTATTCATGTAACAATAACGCTCTCCGGTATTTATATAGCATCTTGTCTTCCAAGGAGTACTCCGACAGAATAACATCATCTGTCTTTATGAACTTCATTGTCAGACTAACTTCTGCCTTCTTACAGATGAGAAAACAGAGGCTCAGAGGGATTAATAGAGTTTTCCCAAGTCACAGAGTAAATCTATTAGATTTACTCACAGGGAAGCTGTCCAAACCAGTGTTGGTTGGCTGTAATAATCAAGTCTCTGCTACACATTTCCAGAGCAATGTCCTTCCCACAATTTGTTTGCCACTTACTCATAAACCTTTTGGTCCTGGAGAAGACTCTTGAGGGTCCCTTAGAGAGCAAGGAGATCAAACCAGTCAATCGTAAAGGAAATCAACCCTGATTATTCATTGGAAGGACTGTTGCTGAAGCTAAAGTTCCAATGTTTTGGCCACCTGATTTGAAAGCTGACTCACTGGAAAAGACTCTGATGCTGGGCAAGGATGAACGCAAAAGGAGAAGGGGGCAGCAGAGGGTGAGATGGTTAGATAGCATCACCAACTCAATGAATATGAATTTGAGCAAACTCCAGGAATTAGTGGAGGACAGAAGAGCCTGGCATGCTGCAGTCCATGGGGTTGCAAAGAGTTGGACATGACTTAGTGACTGAGTAACAACTACAACAGCATAAACCTTTACCTATAGAGGGATGTATGTGGAATAGGGACACATACTATGTTACAAGTTACTCATTCATTCTTCGGAGAAATATTAAGTTCCTACTATGTGTCAAGTGCTATCTAAGCCCTAAAGCTGTGTATTAGTTTCCTCTGGCTGCTGTAAAAAATTACCACAAACTTGGGAGCTTAAAGCTTACAGTTTGGGAGGTCAGAAGTCCTAAAGGCAAGGTGTCAGGAGGGCTGTGCTTCTTCTGCTGGATTTAGGGGAGAATCCGTTGCCTTGCCTTTTCCAGCTTCTAGAGCTTTTCCATCTGCCTCATGGAACATTCCAACCTGGCTTTCATCATCATGTCTCAGCTTCCTGACTCTGACTCTGACTCTCCTCCTTTCCTCTCACAAGGACACTGTGACTGCGCTGGGCCCGCCTGGATAATCCAGGAGTCTCCATATTTCAAGATTTTCCAAGTCTGTTTTTCCATGTGAAATAACACACTCATGGGTTGCTGCGATTGGAACACAGACCTCTTTGGGGAGGTGGGACGATATTCAGCCCACCAAGGACTGCAACAACATTTAAGATTTCTTCCAGGCCTCGCAGCAATCTTTATGTGGTGGGAAAGAGGTGCATAAACGAATGATGGCAAAGTATGATTGTAAATAACAAGAGACGACGAGTGAGAGGGCGGGCTAATGGATGTGAAGAAGACTCCTAGAGAAGATGACAACCAAAGCTAGTCTCAAAGGATTAATGGGAAATAATCCAGCCAACGGATAAGGTAGAATGTTGGAAATCAGGAAGCCCAGGGACCAAGAATGCTCTGGGCAAAAGCCACAGCACAAGCAGAGTGCTATTTCTGCTTCATTGACTTTGATGTTGGTTCCTACTGGTCTGCTTTGTTTCAGAGGTACCTTGAGTGATAGAAAAATATATTGACTGTATAGCATAACAATGAACGGTGGGAGGACTGGTGTCAAGATGCTTCTTAAAGGCTTGGCTTGTCTGATCTTTAGTTTTCTCAGCAGTCAAATGGGAGTACTACTTGTACTTACAGAGTTGCCCCAAATATAAAAATGAGATCATGAGCATAAAGTTCTTGGCATAGTTCCTGGCACATAGTAGGTATTCAATAAAAGATTGTTTTCAATTTGCCTCACTTTGGACCTCTTCTGCTTCACGATGCTATATTGGGGTGCATGTGTTGACCTGTCCCAGAAAACCCCTAGAGGAAGATCAGGTAACTCTTTCCCTGGAGACCCTCGTTCCCAGTGATGAAGTCACATGTCACTTCCCGAAGATTATGAGGCCTTTTCCAGGATGTTATAGAGGGAACTAAACACAGTTCAGAGAAAGCAAGACTGCAGCTGGCATACCCAGACTTCTGAGTACTAGAAATTTTGAATTGTTGGAGTTTCGCTTTTTTCACCTTTTGAAATAGCCAGGTATGGTTATTCTTAGGGAAAAAATAAGTAGCTGTGAGTTCTGCTCACTGAAGGAGTCCTAATTTCTGTACTTTTCCCCACAATGTTGACAGTGTCATGTAGACAAAGACAAGTTGTGGAAACAGGGCCAGGTCAGCAGCTAATGACCACGTAAGTGATAGAACCTCAATTTAACCACTGATAAAATGCTTTGAACCAGATGATCTGTAAGACTCCTTCTAGATTTAAAATGATGCTATTCTGTGGTGAATTTGGAGCATAAATAGGTACCAACTACAGAAAAGCAGGGGGCTTCTCCAGTAGCTCAGTGGTAAGAACCCCCCTGCCAATGGAGGAGACATAAGAGATGCAAGTTTGATCCCCAGATCGGGAAGCTCCCCTGGAGGAGGGCATGGCAACCCACTCCAGTATTCTTGCCTGAAGAATCCCACAGACAGAGGAGCCTGGCAGGCTAGGGTCCATAGCATCTCACAGAGTCAGACATGACTGTGGCGACTTAGCATGCATGCATAGCAACCTGGGCTGATGGGGAAAGCATGATTTGGAGCTGGACGAATGTGTGCTTGAATCTTTGCTCTGAGATTTACTCACAGGATCACTTCATTTCCCTGAGTCTCAGCTCCTGCAAATTGGGGGTGAAAGTGCCTACCTAAAGGGCTAACAGGAAGACAAGACATCATGTGTAACGGATAATCTGGCACAAAATTGATTTTCAGTGAGTACTGTACTGGGGTTTGTCTCACCAACATTTCACCCTCAAGTCCAGCAGCCAGTCCTGTTCCCAGAGGTCTTCTGTTTTTAAGCATAATGCTACTGTTATCAAAACATCATGTGTTTGTGTGCGCATGGCCAGTTGCTTAGTCATGTCTGACTCTTTGCAACCCCATGGACTGTAGCCTGCCAGGCAAGCATACTGGAGTGGGTGGTCATTTCCTCCTCCAGGGGATCTTCCTGATCCAGATATTGAACCCACGTCTTCTATATCTCCTGCATTGGCAGGCAGGTTCTTTATTGTGTGTATATAGTTTAAAAAGTAAAAGTATTAGAAAGTTTAAGTGAAAAATAGCTGTCTCCTTCCTCCTCCCCATCACTAATTACTGCTCCTCCAAGGAAATAACTTTTCATTTTTATCCATTCCTGGTAGTTTCCCTCCATGTTTCTAAAAAACAAGCTTATACTGTATTTTCTTAATCTGTTAATTTTAACATCCTGTTAACGGTATTGAAAGGTCTTTCTTTCTCTCCCCTTCCCAACACACACATACTCTCACTCCTGCCAATTCAGTGATGCCACCTTTTGGGGTTAAATCCATAATCAGCAGGTGCTTCATTGTGACGCTTCAGCCAAGTAGGGCCAATGATTCAATTTCTTTCTCATACAGGTGCGAAAGTGAAAGTGTTAGTCTCTCAGCTGTGTCCAACTCCTTGCAAGCCCATGGGCTGTATGTAGGCTGTCAGGCTCCTCTGTCCATGGGATTCTCCAGGCAAGAATACTGGAGTGGGTTGCCATTTCCTTCTGTAGTTTTTTTTTTTCAAAGTCATTGCCCTTTTTCCTCTTTGACTCTTTCTATGCACCCAACATGAATTCTTTTCAAAAATATTCACCAGAACTCCAAGAAGTTTGATGTGATAAATTTATTAGTAAGAAATCCATCCTTTACCTAGGAGGTACCCCTCCAGGACACCTGTGCCACTTACTCCAATATGGACTGAGTGCTCTCCAGATCTGTTACATAACTCACCCTGCATCACCTACATCCTTCCCGTCCTCCACCACCTCTGGGACTTTGTCTCTCATCTCTGCTCTACTGAATCCCATTTTTATGCTTCCACATTTTCCTTTTCTTGGTTTTCTTTATTTTTTTCAGAAAGTCACATTCTCTGTAAGCTTTCTCAGGTAAATGTTTGAGTCCTTGCATGTCTGAAAATAGTCTTTCTTGTATCCTCACTCCTGAGTAATAGTTTGAGTAGGTAACAAATTCTAGGTTGTAATTCTGAGAATGTGGATCTATTGTCTTCCAGCTTCTAGCATTTCTGTTCAGAAGTCCAATGTCAGTTCCTTACTCTTAATCCTTTTCATGTGACCTGTTATGATTCCCTTGGAGTTTTCAGGATTATCTTTGCATCCTCAGCATTCTGTGATTTTAAAAATGATGTGTTTTATGAGTTTTAAAATTTATTTTACTGAGCACTCAGTAAATCTCTATAGCCCCGAGCTTCATATCTTTCACTTCTGGGTGATTTTATAGCATTCATTCTCTGATAATCCCCTCCCTGCCATTTTGTCTTGCCTCTGCCTGCAACTTCTGATGGTTATATACAAAGCTCCGGAAGCGGTCCTTTAGTTTTCTAAAATCTGGTCTAGTTTGCATGTCTTTGACTTTTGTTCCTACTTTCTTAGAAATTTTCTGACCTTTCTCTTTTAATCATGCTTCTGAAAGTTTGTCTTAGCTTTTATGTTTTTATTTCTAAGAGTTGTCACGTGTTCTCTTGCAGTGCATTTTTTATAGCATTCTCCTCTTATTGCATTTATGATACACTTTCCCTAATTTCTGTGAGGATCTTATCATCTATTTGAAGTCTTCTGCTTTCTGTATTGCCTTTGCTTCTTTTAAGTTCTATTTTACTATGTGTGTGGTCATTTTTCTCCCGTGTTGAAGACTTCTCTAAAGTTGCTGACTTTATTATGCATTAATATTTGAATGACACATGCACACACACACACATACACACACACACACTCACAGACTGATTGGAAGATTTGTGAGTGGGGCTCATTAATTGAAATTCATGAAAGAATTTAGCTCTTGTGGACCAAGCCATTCTACAGAGATAATTTAAATTTATCATCTATCATTATTTTTTCCTGGCCTTTCTTGTTTCTTTCTGGAAAATTCTTTGATCTTCTTCTATATGCAGATATAATCCTGGCTGGCAGCATTCCAGGAGTCCAGAGAAAGAGGGCTGGGCAGCGTCTCCATTCAGTATACTGAAAAAAGTGGAAGTGTTAGTAGCTCAGTCATATCTGATTCTTACAGCCCCATGGACTGCAGCCCGCCAGGCTCCCCTGTCGATGGAATTCTCCAGGCAAGAATACAGGAGTGGGTTCCCATCCCCTTCTCCAGGTGATCTTCCCAACCCAGAGATTGAACCCGGTCTCCTGCATTGTAGACAGAGTCTTCACTGTCTGAACCACCAGGGAAATTTTTAACTTGTGCCCGACATTTCCAAATGAAGACCCATCTTGATTCGATTTTTCCAAATCTTCACTGCTTTTCCTGCCTGGATCCGCAGGATGAGGTTGGGAATCTGGGAGTCTCTCAACTGTCAGCATACCCTTTGCTCATGCTTTCTGAGGTAGCTAGTGCCTCCAATTTCTGATACTTTCTGAGGTTCTCTGACCCAAATCACCACGATGTGTTCTTATATCTTCCCTTGACAAGTCCTTAGATTTTACTTTTCTTCACTCTGTTACTCCAGTCCAGACTCATCGATCCACATTCCAGTGCTCAAAACTTGGTCAATGTATCATATCTATTATTGTCGTCCTTCTCATCCTAGCTTTTCATCTATTTTATACCGTTTTATTCCTTCAGTGTCATTTAAGTGGGAGTCTCTGGGGAGGAATGGAAATAAACGGATGTGCTCAATCTGCGATGTTTAACTGGAGTCTACTGGGGGTTTTCTTTCAGCGAAAGATTCTGTGTGTGGGTCAAACAAGAAAGGGACAGAGAATGTGCTCCCTGATAGTCTCTCTCATTTTCTAAATTATAATGGCCTCGTTTTCTAGAGTAACAGAGATTACCTAGAGTCACTCTGCCCTTCGTAAGATCTGGATGAAATGACCTCGAACGCCACCTTCTCATCCTGTCCCTCCTAAGATTCCAAACACTCCCAAAGCTTAGACTTTTGCTAGGCACTTATTCTCTACTTGGATGGACTGGAAGTGTTTTGCATTTTTTTTTAAATCTCTCCTAGCATTACTTCAAATCTAGGACACAAGACTTTTGGGGTAATTTCTATCTACCATCTACCTTCCTCCCATATTTCCAGAAAGGAAATATCTTTCTGAAAAGCATCTACATGCAGTGTACCTTTACTGAAGATTGAAAAGTAATAGTCCCTTCTCTAGAATGACGTCTGACACCAGATGGTAAGAGTTTCATTTCCTTTACCCTGCTATGCCATGATCTATGTTTAAGTTTATTTCTAAAATAAACATAAAAATTCAAAGTGCATGGAACTTTTATGTATCCTGATAGAAAAGACGAAGAAATCATGGTTTTTCAATCCAGGAGGAAGACAGTCTGCTATCATCAGCCAAGAATCCCCATAAATAATATTCAACAACACATCCCATGTCTGCTTTTGGTTTCTATCTCCCAAGAAATAAATGAGATATTTAGAACAAGGCCAAGAGGTGACAAAGGACATCGGTGTACATTATTTCATTTAATCTTAATAGTCTCGTGAGTTATCATTTTGTAGATGACACAACAGAGACTAAATGACTTTCTGAAGCCATATAGCTAGAAATTGGCAGAGCCAGGAACTATAAGAATAACTTCAACTGACACCACTCTCCTTTCTATCCATGGAATTTATATAGAGAGATTCATGGGCAAATAAAAAGTGAGAGAGATACTGACGTATGTGTATACATGTATAGGGATTTATGTATGTATTATATGCATGTATACTTAGTTGGTGCAAAAGTAATTGTAGTTTTGCACTACTGAAATTTGCTATTTGATATTAGAATACATTCCTAAATAAATGCGGCTATGTTGTATATCATTTTAGTGCACATTTCTTGCTTTACTTTTTTTCCTAAACACTTTACTTGCTGTTTATTTTATATTTATTTTAGACTAGAAGTAATGTTAGAAAAAAAGCAAATTCAAGCAATTTTTTATTCGAGTTCAAAATGGATCGTAAAGCAGCAGAGACAACGCACAACATCAACAATGCATTTGGCGCAGGAACTGCTAATGAACGTACAGTGTAGTCATGGTTCAGAAAGATTTGGAAAGGAAAGGAGAGCCTTGACAGTGAGGCCGGCCATTGGAAGTTGACAAGGACAACTGAGAGCCATCATTGAAACTTGATCCTCTTCAACTACACAAGAAATTGCCAAAGAAGTCACCATCAACCATTCTACAGTCATTTGGCACTTGAAGCAAATTGGAAAAGTGAACAAGTGACAAGTGGGTGACTCATGAGCTGACCATAAATCAAAAAAAAAAAAAAATCATCGTTTTGAAGTGTCTTTGTCTCTTGTTCCAGACAACAATGAACCATTTCTTGATCAGATTGTGATATGCAATGAAAAGTGGTTTTTATACAACAACTGGCGTTGACCAGCTCAGTGATTGGACCAAGAAGAACCTCCAAAACACTTCCCAAAGTGAAATTTGTACCAATAAAAGGTCATCGTCACTGTTTGGTGGTCTACTGCCTGTCTGATCCACTACAGCTTTCTGAATCCCAGTGGAACTATTACATCTGAGATGCTTGCTCAGCAAATCAAAGAGATGCACTGAAAACTGCAAAGCCCACACCTGATATTGATCAACAGAAAGGGCCCAATTCATCTGCATGACAACACCCAACGCATGCTTGCAACTGCTTCTAAAGTTGAACAAATTGGGCTACATATGAAGTTTTGCCTCAACCGCCCGTACTCACCTGACCTCTCACCAACCGACTAATGCTTCTTCAACCATCTCAACAAGATTTTGCAGGGAAAACGCTTCCACAACCAGCAGGAGACAGAAAATGCTTTCCAAGGGTTTCCCAAATCCCGAAGCATGAATTTTTACATTACAGGAATAAACAAACTTATTTCTTGTGGGCAAAAATGTATTGATTGTAATGTTTCCCATTTTGATTAATAAAGATGTATTTTGGCCTAGTTATAATGATGCAAAATTCATGGTTCAAAACTGCAATTACTTTTGTAACAACCTAATATAATTTTTCACTCTCATGATTCAAACAGATATTATTATCCCTCTTTCTAAGATTCAGAAACTAAGACTAAGAAAGAGGAGACAGATAAGGGAAACTGGATTAACAGATACAAACTACTGTGTATAAAATAGATAAGCAAGAAGGATATACTATACAGCACAGGGAATAATAACCATTAACTTGAAATAACCTATGATGGAGCATAATCTGCAAAAATATTGAATCACTATGCTGTATACATTAAAATAATATTTTAAATTAACTGTACTTCATTTTTTTAAAAAAGAAAGAAACTCAGACTCAGATAGGTTGAGTAACATGTCCAAAGTAACACAGCAGTGTCTGAATCGAGACTGAAATCCAGACTCTGAAATCTGTGTTAATTCCATTTCTACCTGCTGCTAACTAGTTCACTAGTCTCCAAAGACAGCTCCCACCAATCCATCTTCACCCTGATCATTGCTGTCACTCCTCATGTGAAAAGGGGAAGTGTGTCTCCCCAGTTCTTGAATCTTGGCTGACTTTGTAACTTTGACCATGAGAATGTGGCAGAAGTGACATTCTGGGGTTCCAAACTCAAGCCTTAAGATAACTGGCAGCCTCTATTTCCAGCTTCATGGAACTTTGGAAAACTAAGTAAAGTAAGTGAAACACTCACTCCCAGCTGGGCCCCCAGTTGAAGGTTGGCAGCCACTGCCAGCTGCACCACTGAGCACCTCCTTGTGGTTCCAGCCCAGTCAAGCCTCAGATGATTTCCATCTCAGTCTGCACTACGTGCCTCAGAAGAGCCACCCAACCAAACTCAACCAACCTGCCAAATCACAAGATATACTACAATGGTTATTGTTTTAAGCCACTAAGCTTTCAGGTATTGTGTTATGAAGCAAGAGATTACAAAACACTGCCTCTCTTGGAAGAGATGAGTCCAGGCCCTGTGACTTCAAAGCCAGTTTTCTTCTTATTAGAGTTAGCACAGTGACATAAGCTTTTTCCACCAAGGACAGAAATGACATGAATTCATTGGTACCTAGAGTGACAGCATCTGAAAACAAGATACTCAAGGAAAATTTACAAATGGCAAATTAAATATATATATATATATACATATATATATATATATAGTTTTGATAAGAGTATATAGAAACAGGAATGTTATTCATCTACTGTTTGTGGGAGTATAAAATGCTAAAACATTCCTGAGGGCAATTTGGTGATATCTTATGATGCTCATGCCCATTGACTCAGAGATATCACTTCCAGGCATTTATCCTTATGAACCGTGAAAGATATGTGCAAAGATTTTTTTTTTCTATGAGAATGTTCAGCATAGCACACTTATAGAAACAAAACAAAGAGAGGGGAAGAGAGGGAGAGAGAGAGATTCTAAATATGGAGTATTACTCAGCCATTAAAAAGAATACATTTGAATCAGTTCTAATGAGGTGGATGAAACTGGAACCTATTATACAGAGTGAAGTAAGCCAGAAAGAAAAACACCAATACAGTATACTAACGCATACATATGGAATTTAGAAAGATGGTAATGACAACCTGGTATGCGAGACAGCAAAAGAGACACAGATGTATAGAACAGTCTTTTGGACTCTGTGGGAGAGGGAGGGGGGGATGCTTTGGGAGAATGGCATTGAAACATGTATAATATCATATAAGAAACGAATCGCCAGTCCAGGTTCAATGCATGATACAGGGTGCTCAGGGCTGGTGCACTGGAATGACTCAGAGGGATGATACGGGGAGGGAGGTGGGAGGGGGGTTCAGGATGGGGAACACGTGTACACCCGTGGCAGATGCATGTTGATGTATGGCAAAACCAATACAATATTGTAAAGTAAAAATAAATAAATAATAAAAAAAATTTTTTAAGCAAAAAAATAAAATAAAATAAAAAAATAAATAAATATCCACCAATAGGGCACTTGGGTAAATCAAATAAGATATATTCACATAACGGAAAATTATTGCATTGTGACTAAAAGTAATGCAGTGAAAGTGTTTTCCATGGCATGGAAATGCATTGCACGTTAAGAAACATAAAGTCATATATGAAACAATGTAAATGCAACTAGTTTCTGTAAGCAACGCCAACGGGAACCAACACCAATGTAGGACCTCCTCTATGCCAAGCCCTATATTTTCAAGGATATATCATCAAAATAAATAATGACTTTATCTCAACAGTATGATTATTTCATACATTTTAATGGGGCTTTCCAGGTGGCGCTAGTGGTAAAGAATCTGCCTGCCAATGCAGGAGATGCCAGAGATGCAGGTTTGATCCCTGGGTCGGGAAGATTCCTGGAGAAGGAAATAGCAACCCACTCCAGTATTCTTTCCTGGAAAATCCCATGGGCAGTGGAGCCTGGTGAGCTATAGTCCATGGGCTCACAAAGAGTCAGATGTGACTGAGCACGCACTCACACAGGACAGGATATCTTTTAAAATTTACTAAAACTATTTATTTTTAATAAACATATACAAATATAAATACCAACCAAGAATTAAAGCATAAATATAATTTTTTAAATAGATTGGTAACTTGGATTTCTGAGATGATTAATGAAACAGTTCTGCCATTGTGAGATTGTCATGGATACAGCCAACACATTCCCATGATGCAGTTTTAGCAGTGGTATCTTGAGTCAAAATCCTGGGCTTAAAGACCCTCCCTGGTCTCACACATTTTTTTAGCACAAACTCTTAGGCCAATTCTGGACTATCTCCTGGCTACTTTCCAATTTTGTTTCTGTCATACAAATTAGGCAAGGGATTCCAGCGTGTTCTGTACAGGGGGTTCAGCTTTATTCCATCCTGGACGTTATAAGCTCTCTGGGGATTCAGAACACATTGCTTCCATATGGTCTATAAGCCTGGGAAGCAGGGGTCTCTCTGCAACCTAAACTGACCCTCCTGCAATTAGAAATGAGGTTTCCAGCAGAAGCGCTATCTCCATGTGAACAGCAGACAATAGCCTTTGGCTCTGTCTAACAAGATCAGCAAGCTAGGCTCTTCAAATTGGCTAAATTTATATTGCTCACTAGACCCTGTGAATAAATAACAAGGTAATTCTTTTGTTGGCTGGAAAATAATCTATACAAATTCTATCTTAATAATAGTCTCTCAACAGGCCACATAAGTGCTGGCAGGCAGGAGCCAGATCAGAGATACGAACAGGATCTCTGAGTTTGGAGTGGCTATAATGAAACACTACACCTGCTGCCTCTCAAAGTGGAATTGATTGGATAAAAATTTAGTACACAAGAGTCATCCTGTGCTTGTTTCCCAGCCTTTCAGCGTCTGGAGATTAAGGGCCTATTTCCCTAGAGCCTGGAAGATGCTTTGAATTTCTAGTGAGATAAGCATTGGCCTGGAACATACAAGATGCTCTGACAACCTAGGGGGGTGGGTTGGGGTGGGAGGTGGAAGGGAGGTTCAAGAAGGAGGGAACATAGGTATACCTATGGCTGATCCATGTGAAGTATGGCAGAAACCAATGCAACATTGTAATAATCCTCCAATTAAAAACAAATTTAAAAATAAAACATAAAAAAACTTTAAAAAAGAAAAAAATGATCAAACTGGGTGGAACAGTAACCATTGGCCACTCTCTATTAATACTCACTTGGTGTGACACTGCCCAGAAGGAATTTATTCATTCACATATCTAAACATTTCAGGGGCTAGGCCAACTACAGGCAGGGCTTGATTGGGACTTTAAATGCTGTCACAAGATCTAATCCTTCTCTCTTTAAATTGCAGCTTAATTCACTTCATGGTGGCTTATCTTTTTTTTGACAAGTTGTTCCATCATGGTCAAAAACAACTGTAATGTTTTTAGAACTCTCGGTCTACCAGTTTCAAATTCCTTTTGGAAAGAGTGAGAATCTCTTTCCCTGGAGGACCAGCGAAAAACACATTATGCTTCATTGGCTCTGTTTAGGTCACATACCCATCCCTGAACTAGCCTATGTAGTTCAAATGATATATCTAAGTATGAACCATCTGGGCCTTGTTTGTGTCTTTTCCCCTGAAGTTACGAAACACAGGAGGGGGATAACATCCCCACCCAAAAACATAAATTGAAATGAGTGAAGAGTCATTTTAAGTACACTAGTTCTGGGTGTACTTAAAAAGAGGAGAGTTCCTGGGCATATATCTGGAGAAAAACATGATCCAAAAGTACACATGCACCCCAATGTTCATTGCAGCGCTGTTTACAATAGCCAAAACATGGAAGCAACCTAAATGCCCATTGACAGAGGAATAGATAAAAAAGATGTGGTACATATATATAGAATATTACTCAGTCGTTAAAAATGAATGAAATAATACTATTTCCAACATGGATGGACCTAGAGATGTCATACTAAGTGAAGTAAGTCAGAGAAAGAGAAATATTGTATATCACATATATGCACAAGCTGAAAAGTCTTTACAAAACAGAAAGACTCACAGACTAAGGGAAAGAACTTGTGGTTACCAGGATGAAGGGTTACAGGAAGGTACAGTTAGGGAGTTTGGGACTGACATGTATACACTGCTACATTTAAAATGAATAACCCACAAGGACCTACTGTATACCACAGGGAACTCTGCTCAATATCTTGTAACATCCTAAATGGGAAAAGAACTTGAAAAAGAATAGATACATGAATCCCTTTGCTATACATTTGAAATTATCACAGCATTGTTAAACAACTATAATATAAAATTAAAAGTTTAGGAAAAAAGAGGATTGTGCCTGGATTGGGTGGCAAAGACCTCAAATCCAACACAGATATTAAAGAAAATGTTCATTGCTCCCTTGTTCCTTCCCTACAGTGTCATGAGCTAGTTTCTATTTCTTGAAGCACAATCCATGAGGTGGAAGTCATCTCTCACCTCATCTTGCACCCCTACCCTTCATGGTAGGATGCATCCAAGCCTCATACCACCGTTCCTTACCCTTCCTCTACCCTAAGGCATGCCCTGATGAAGGTAAGAATTTTCCTCTATATCATAGCAACGTGTGCTGTGCTATGCTAAGTTGCTCAGTCATGTCCAACTTTGGGACCCTACAGATTGTAGCCAGTCCAGTCTCTTCTGTCCATGGGATTCTCCAGGCAAGAATACTGGAGTGGGGAAGATTCCTCCAGGGAATCTTTCTGATCCAGGGATCGAACTTGAGTCTTCTATGTCTTCTACATTAACAAGCAGTTTCTTTACCACTAGCATCACGTGGGATGTCCATATCATAGTAATAGCTATCACTTATTATTCATTTAGTATACACCATGAATGGTGCAAAATCCTTTATGCAAAGATGTCATTGAATCTTCATAAAACACTCAGGAGGTCACATAGATTACTTATAAGATAAGGAAAATGAGGTTCAGGATGAAGCTGGGGCAGGATCACACAGCTACTAAGTGAAAGAAAGGGGAACTAATTATTATATGATTTCTGAGCCACCGCTCTTGACTATACAATGATTCAGTTATCTCCTTTCTCCCCCATAAAGAACGATATTCACATGGCAAGGCTTCTGCTTGCTCCCTTCTTATTAGATCTGATGGTTTCCCTGACAATAAGAAGTTTCTTTCCACAGGATATGTGAACCAAAAACTACAGTAAAAGAAATACAGGTGCTCCATAGCAATATGCATAGATGCTCATCATTGCTGAGAATGAGATGCAAATTAAGATTACACTGAAGCAAACATTTAAAGGCTGACAAATATCCAAAAGATGAACAACATGTTCTTTGAGTGATGTTGCAGGGAAATAGTCTTCCATTTATTCTGGGAGTGATGCAGAATGGTACAACTTGTAAGAAGAAGGAATTTTCCATGATTTTAAAAACTATGTATGCATTTATCATTTGACTAGAAACCCCACTTCAAGGACTCCATTCCAAAAGAAGTTGTCAAAAATTTAAATGCACAAATATACAACATTCATTGTTGCATTATTTGTAACAGAAAATACCCAAAATGTCCATCAACAAGGGACAAGTTGAAAAAGCTATGGTCTGTATTCACACAATGGAATACTATGCAACTGTGGAAAAGAAATGAGGACTACAATCACTCTTCATTATTTGTGCTTCTGTAGTTGTAAATTAATGTACTAGCTACAGTTTATTTGTAACACCAAAGTCAGTAGAGGTAGCACTTTTATGGTCACTCTCAGCCAAGTATATGCAAAGATATGAGCTCTCCAATGTGCGTGTTCCCAGCTGAGGTCCTAACAAAGCAACTCTGAGTTCTTTAGGTTCTCATAGTGTAAATGTTACTTATGTAAACAAAGTATTTAGTGCCATCATTTTCACATTTTTGTGCCTTTTGATGGTTATTTCATTGTTTAAAATGGTCCCAAGCATAATACTGAAGTGCTACCAAGAGGTCCTAAGCAAAGGAAAATTGTGATGTTCTTGACAGAAATGGAGCAGGTGTGAAGAGATATTTACTTACTTATATTAGAAAAGCAATGAGAGAATAAACAAAACCTTTTTTAAAAAAGTTACCTGATAGACATGATAAAAACCATGATGTGGAGGGGAGAGGGATGGAAATCAGACCTCTCTGAACGCAATCTGTTCTAAATATTTTGAGTCCATAAATATTTTACAAAATTATAAAATAAAGTTAAATCAAAATTTAAAAAAATTCCTATCTAAAATGAAATAACTGAGCTAAACTGTGTATCAAGTTGGAGTGATTTAGTGAGGCACTATGTTAAAGCATTTTAAAATACAGTAATTTGCCTCCATGTCTCGACTGGGATACAGTTGAGTTATAAATTACTGCAAAAAAACTAAGATGTTTTCAGAAATTTTATTTTTAGTTGTAATATTGATTTTGCTATTCTGGAACTGTTGTAAGAGTGTTATAGGATAGGCAAGTGAGTAATTCTATTGCTATAACTGGGGCTGAGATTTTTGTCATGGAGAAGCAATACCCAAGTACAGAATCAGAAAACCTGGGTATAAAGCCTCTGACCTTAAATGTGAGTTGGTGATATCAATAGGAACACATGATATATTTTCTCTTTTAAATATATTCATTTCCTAGCTCTGTCTATATACAAATCATAGAAATAATGACATAGTCCAGACTGTGGTTTCTAAACACCATTCCCCACTAAAAGGAACTCAAGCTCTTTGGATAAGTGGTCAATTCCTCATGTAGGTTAGACAACATTAAAAGTGAGCCCAGAACATCTCACTGTACCAGAATACAAGAAAGATGTCAAAGTGATATTTTGTGATATCAAACAATTTTTTAGATGTGATGTCAGTACTAAAGTTAGGTTCTGAAAAGTCCTTATATTTTAGAGATGCATTCTGAGATATTTCTCAATAAAATAACACAGAATCTTGGAAGAAGACCATAGGATGGCCAACCATGTTCATGTGGGACTGAAAGGATTCCCAGGACAATGGGCATTGATGGTAAAATTGGGAAAGTCATGGATAAACCAGGATAGTTGGTTACCCTAAGAGTGAGTACATATAAAAGGGAACCAAGACTGAGCCCATAGTGATAATTATAGGTACATGGGCTTTGTTTTAGGTTTCTCTTTACTTTTAATTTGTTAGTAGTTTTTCATGGGGAAAAAAAAAGAAAAACATAGTCCACTAGAGTCAGATCAAAAAGATTCAAGAGGGGTCCCAGGATGTTACTCCTACTAGTGAAAAGTGGTTCAATTTTAACTTCAAAAAGAAGAATATGCATGATGAATTAAACATATTAAAAATCAATGAGTTCAAAATGATACTTTAAAAAAGAAAACTC
This sequence comes from Bos grunniens, assembly GCF_055505025.1. Taxonomy (NCBI): domain Eukaryota; kingdom Metazoa; phylum Chordata; class Mammalia; order Artiodactyla; family Bovidae; genus Bos; species Bos grunniens. The sequence goes on from NC_141189.1 coordinate 27,704,690, forward strand.
AATAGTCACCTCTGGAGATGAAAGGATATTGACTTATTTTTTTGGAAAACTAATTTAATAAAGGGAAAACATAAAAAGCTTAACCTAATATTTCTGTGCAAACTCTACTTTAGGGGTGAACAAAAATTTGATGATGGCATGTTCTTTTAGAAAAATCTCAGCTAACAATGAGTGAATGATAGACTTAGTGCATCACCACGCTGTACTCCTGAAAGAAATAATGGATCTAGGCAACGACAGGGCTTCCCAGGTGATGTAGTGGCAAAGAATCCATCTGCCAATGCACGAGACACAAGAGACACAGGTTCAATCATCGGGTCAGGAAGACCCCCTGAAGTAGGAAATGGCAACCCACACCAGTATTCTTGCCTGGAAAATCCCACTGATAAAGGAGCCTGGCTATCGTCCATAGTGTCTAAAAGAGTTGGGCATGACTGTGTGACTCTGTACTCACACACAGGCAGTGATATCAATGATGACTAAAATAATTGAGTGGAAAGCTAAAGAAAAACTTTACAATGGATGGATTGGGCTGATATCACCTATCAGATCAGATCAGTCACTCAGTCATGTCCGACTCTTTGCGAACCCATGAATCACAGCATGCCAGGCCTCCCTGTCCATCACCAACTCCCGGAGTTCACTCAGATTCATGTCCATCGAGTCAGTGATGCCATCCAGCCATCTCATCCTCTGTCGTCCCCAATCCCTCCCAGCATCAGAGTCTTTTCCAATGAGTCAACTCTTCGCATGAGGTGGCCAAAGTACTGCAGTTTCAGCTTTAGCATCATTCCTTCCAAAGAAATCCCAGGGCTGATCTCCTTCAGAATGGACTGGTTGGATCTCCTTGCAGTCCAGGGGACTCTCAAGAGTCTTCTCCAACACCACAGTTCAAAAGCATCAATTCTTCGGCGCTCAGCTTTCTTCACAGTCCAACTCTCACATCCATACATGACCACAGAAAAAAACCATAGCCTTGACTAGATGAACCTTTGTTGGCAAAGCAATCTCTCTGCTTTTGAATATGCTATCTAGGTTGGTCATAACTTTCCTTCCAAGGAGTAAGCATCTTTTAATTTCATGGCTGCAGTCACCATCTGTAGTGATTTTGGAGCCCAGAAAAATAAAGTCTGACACTGTTTCCACTGTTTCCCCATCTATTTCCCATAAAGTGATGGGACCGGATGCCATGATCTTCGTTTTCTGAATGTTGAGCTTTAAGCCAACTTTTTCACTCTCCACTTTCACTTTCATCAAGAGGCTTTTGAGTTCCTCTTCACTTTCTGCCATAAGGGTGGTGTCATCTGCATATCTGAGGTTATTGATATTTCTCCCGGCAATCTTGATTCCAGCTTGTGTTTCTTCCAGTCCAGCGAGTGCGTCAGAATTGATATACATCTCAATGTAATCATTGGGAAGTACACAACATCATATGTGGAGAATCATTTCACTTTCTATCTAAAACTAAAACCTGGATCTAACAACCAATGTATAAGAAATACAGAAGATAAGAGAACATGTGACACGATATTGCACATATGAATCTGCAAAATTCAGAATGTTGAAAACTCTACCACACAAACAAATCAGTAATTTTAAATAGAAAGAAAAAAGGAACTTTAAATTGAAAGCAACTCAAGATATATTGACCAAATGTGGTATGTGGACCTTATATAGACTCAAATTCAACTTAGAATAAATCAGTGGGGTGGGATGGGGAGGGAGATGGGAGGGAGGTTCGAGAGAGAGGGGACATATGTATACTTATGGCTGATTCACGCTGATGTTTAGCAGAAACCAACACTATTCTATAAAGCAATTATCCTTCAATTGAAAAATAAATAAATTTTAAAAAATAAGTGGTATTACATGTATACCTCAACACACAGAGACACAGGATAATTTAGGAAGTTTGGTCAGTAATGCAGCAAAATCCTAGAAACAAAGACACAGCCCTGACTGTGGTTTCCAAATACCATTTCTCACTAAAAGGAATTCAAGCTCTTCGGTCAATTCCTCATGTAGGTTAGACAAGATTAAAAGTGAGCCCAGAACATCTCGCTGTACCAGAAGACAGGAAAGATGTCAAAGTGATATTTTGTGATATCAAACAGTTTTTTAGGCATGATGTCAGTACTAAAGTTAGGTTTTGAGAAGTCCTTATATTTTAGAGATGCATTCTGTGATATTTCTCAGTTATATAACACAGTATCTTGGAAAAAGTCCATAGGGTGGCCAACCATGTTGGTTTGCTGGGACTGCAAGGATTCCCAGGACAACGGGCATTGGTGGTAAAATTGGGAGAGTCCTGGACAAACCAGGATAGTTGATCACCCTAAGAGTGAGCGCATATAAAAGGGAAACAAGACTGAGCCCATGGTGATAACCATGGGTACATGGGCTTTAAGTTTCTCTTTATTTCTGATTTATTAGTTATTTTTTATGGGAAAAAATATATATATATAAAGTGCTGTCTCCCCTGTGGACTTGACAGCTGCATCTTTTCCCCCAGCTTCTACTCTATCCTGGCCTTTGGACATTCCACTTAGTCTTGCCCCTGTGCCCTGATCTACCAGCTGTACATCCACAAAAGAATCATGATGCAGAGCTTGTGAGCATGGCAGGTAGAGGCGTGTCTTTTGAGTCACAAAGACAAGAGTTCAGGTGCTGATCTTCCCTCTACACGTCTGACTTGAGAACAATGGATTACCAACCTCTGAAACTCAATTTGCTCATGAATAAATTTAGAATAGAAGTCATGGCGGCTTCATAATGTTGCTGCAAGATTAAAAGTGAGCCCAGAACATCTCATTGTACCAGAAGACAGGAAAGATGTTGCAGTAAGATGTGAGCAAAGAGCTTAAAGCAGTGTTTGAGGGTGCTCAGGCCTAGAGCACTGGGACGACCCCGAGGGATGGGATGGAGAGAGAGGTGGGAGGGGGGTTCAGGATGGGGAACACATGTACACCCGTGGTGGATCCATGTCAGTGTACAGCAAAAACCACTACAATACTGTAAAGTAATTAGCCTCCAATTAAAATAAATTAATTAATATATATTAAAAAAGCAGTGTCTGGCATTCTGCATACCGTCTTGGTGTAAGAAGCATGCTTTTTTTCATTTTCCGTATTTAACATTCTGAAATCAGAACTCTCTTTTAAAATCAAAGTTGTCTAGTTAGGGGTCTCAGATGTAATCAGTAGTGTAATTATCCCATTTTCTAGTTTCTGTATTTAATGATTTGACATCTTGGGGCTCTGCTTACCCTGAAGAGACTGACCCTCCCAAGGTTAACTAGTTCCTGAAGAAGGAAATGGCAAGCTACTCCAGAACTCTTGCCTGGAAAATCCCAAGGGCAGAGGGGCCTGGAGGGCTACAGTCCAAGGGGTCACAAAGAATTGGACACAACTGAGTGACTGAGTCCGTGGAAAGTAAATGACTCACTTGAGAACATGCCTTTCATGTGCAAACCAACCAATCTGGAGCCCATGTCCTTAACTGCCTCGTTCAGAGGCTCTCCACTCTGGGTCACTACCCACTTTCTTTAACCACCCCAGGGCCAGATACCAGATAGGTAGGGACAACCCCTACCCCCTACAGCCTGCTGAAATGATTAAAACGAGCTAAGCCTGCTCACCCTGATTTGACCATTCCTTTCCAGAGGACTCACGATGAAGACTCTTGCCCTCATTTCCCCTCACTACCTCTGCCTCCTGCTCAACACTGGTGCTTCCCCATGCGGCCCTGCATGACACCCTGTGTCTCCTGTTTGTAGGGAAGTATGAGTGAAAACTTTCTTCGTGAATGTCACTCTCATATCTTTGGGTCTTACCATATAGAACTAAAGCAAACCCCAGTACCCTTAAATCAAACAGAAACCAGCTCTGACCTGCTGCTGCTGCTGAGTCGCTTCAGACGTATCCAACTCTGTGCAACCCTATGGGCTGCAGCCCACCAGGCTCCTCTGTCCATGAGACTCTCCAGACGAGAATTCTGGAGTGGATTCTCCAGACAAGAATTCTGGAGTGGATCCATTCCAGAGAGGATTGCCCTCCTCCAGAGGATCTTCCCAACCCAGGGATCGAACTTGCATCTCATGTCTCCTGTATTGGCAGGCAGGTTCTTTACCACTAGAGCCACCTGGGAAGCCTCAGCTCTGCCCTAGTTGAGTAGAAAAGGACAATGGAAAGTTCACATGTGTTAAGGATCAAGCTGGCAACCGGATTCAGAAAATAAGCAAAACCCACAGAGGCTTAGCACCCCAAAGCCCAGGTGAGATCACTCCACAGGAACAGCCTTTCGAGGATGCTATCTGTCAATGATACAGCCTCCCTTGGATGTTCAGTACAGTGCCCTCTGAGCTCTCAGTACTGCCCTGGATGCTTGATGCTTTCCTTATGAGACCCTCAAGGTTCAAGATTATAAACCTGTACTTCTGATTGACCAAGGTTGCATGATTTAACTTTACTCCAGTTTCCAGGAGGTGGGGAAGAGGGAATACCTGGTCTCTTTGGTTTCTACCATTCCAGACAGTAACTCCTACTGGATGCACAAGGGAATATTCTTCTAAAAGTAAAAAGAATGTTTAGGCCCTAAGAAGCAGAAAGTCAAAAGGCCACAGAGAAGCTAAAAGAGACTTGCTAAGAAGATGAGTAAGCTTCACCTTGGCTTTGCTGAGCTTGTGCTAACTTAGCCAAATATCATGGCATAATAAATAATGGAATTTTCAAAGCCAAGAGAGATTGGTGTTAATTGATTCATGGCCCATGAAGGACTAGTCAGGGGATGTACACCTATTTATCACAAAGCTTCCGAAAGACTTTTCAGAGAAGCCCTTTAACTTCTTCAGTATAGGATTCAGTTAAAGGATTACAAGTTCGACCACATAGAAACTGTAGATGAGAATCCAGTATTCTTTCATTTGACTCAAAATTATATTATCAATCTTGAGAACATGAAAGAGGTCATGTAGCATGAGTCATGATAAAAGAGCAGCCCATCAGAAGGACTCCTCGGGGATGTCTGCAGTCCAAAGTCATTTGGAAGAGTCTTGCAACTGCTGCTGCTGCTGCTGCTGCTAAGTCGCTTCAGTCGTGTCCGACTCTGTGCGACCCCATAGACGGCAGCCCACCAGGCTCTCCCGTCCCTGGGATTCTCCAGGCAAGAACACTGGAATGGGTTGCCATTTCCTTCTCCAATGCATGAAAGTGAAAAGTGAAAGTGAAGTCGCTCAGTCGTGCCTGACTCTTAGCAACCCCATGGACTGCAGCCCACCAGGCTCCTCTGTCCATGGGACTTTCCAGGCAAGAGTACTGGAGTGGGGTGCCGTTGCCTTCTCCGTGGAAGAGCCTTAGAATTCAGAATTTGAAGAGGTTTGACTCATAATTGATTGTAATTTTGAATGAAAAACAAATCAGATTTTAAAGACAAATTTAAGCTATTTTTGACGAGTAAAATAAAATTGTCTACAATTTGATAGTATTTCTCCTTCCACCCCAAACCTTCACCCTTAAGAGTTGTCATTAAGTCAGGGATAAATTTTAGAATCAATAAGATACTATAGTAAATGTCAAATAAATTTTAGTTTGCAGATATGGCCTTGGTGTGGAATCGCCCAGACCCAGCTAGGCTTTCTGCTCCTTTGCCTTTCTTGACCATGCTCTTTCTCTGGACTTTCTCATTTCTATGCAATCCACAGGTTTAGCTGTGTCTGAGCTGAATGAAGCACATGGACCAGGGGACATTGAGTCTCTGATTTCTCCTCCATGGGCAATGCAATGAAGCAGTCTTTGATGTGAAGTTAAAACCACTTGGAGAGAAGGGCAGGAAGGTGATCCCATGCCTGTGGATTCACTTCTTGGCCTCAGCCCTTGAGCCAGTGGCCAGGACCCCACAGTGCTTGGGAAATGTGTCCTTCCTTCCTGTCAAGCTTATCATGGCTTTGGCTGCAGACAAGCACAGAGAGATGGGAGCTGGGGACCAGCAGAAGAGGACAGCTGCTCCCTTGGCCCTGTCACCTACAACACAGTCAAGGCCGGGAGCCATGCTATCAAAACACTCAGCTCCTCTCCAAATCTCATTTCTGAAAATGGTGAACCCTCCTTTATGCGACTACATTCAAAATCCTGCTTTGCCTTATTATTGGAATCCAATTTTTTGGTCACTTGCTATATTCCAGGAATTATATACATACTACCTCAATGAATCCTCATGAAGGCTGTATCAATACTGACATTATTTCCCCTACTCCTCATTTTACAGATGATGTCATTAAGCTTCAGAAGTGGAGACAGCATTTGACTCCAAGCTCTTCTGTAAATCTCGTTTGAATTAACATCAAACTGATCAGATTCTCCTCCATTCTTTTTATTAATTTAATTTTTATTTCATATCGGAGTATAGTATGTATTTACAATATTGTGTTAGCTCCAGGTATACAGCAAAGTGATTCAGTTACACATATATTAATATATACATCCATTCTTTTACAGATTATTTTCCATATGGGTTATTACAGAATATTGAGTAGAGTTCCCTGTGCTATTGAGTAGGTCCTTGTTGATTATCTATTGTATATGTAGTCAAACATACTTTTTAAAAATAACAGCTTTATTGAGGTATAATTCACATACCATATGATTCACCTTTTTTTAAGTATATGATTCAATGGTTTCTAGTGTATTCACAGAGTTGTGTAACCATCTCAATACCTAATTCCAGAATATTATCATCACCCCCCAAAGACATTATTTTTCTATTATCAGTCACTTCTCATTCCCTCAACCCCAACCATTGATGCCATTAATCTGTTTTCTATCTCTATCAATTTTCCTATTCTGGATACTTCATATAAATGGAATCGTACGACATGTGCACCTTTGTTTTTTTATTTGTTTTATTAAATTTTTTATTTTGTATTGTAATATGGCCAATTAACAATGTTGTGATAGTTTCAGGTAGACAGCAAAGGGACTGAGTCATACATACACATGCATCCATTCTCCCCCAAACTCCCTCAACATGTAGCTTTTTGTGTCTCACTTTTTTCAGACATGCACAATATTTTCAAGATTCATCTATTTTGTAGCACAAATCGGTACTTCATTTGGTTTTATGTCTGAATAATATTCCATTGTATGGATAAACCACATTTTGTTTATTCATTAATCATCAATGGATGAATATTAGATTGTTTCTATTTCCTTGATGTCATAAAAATATGCCATGCACATTCATATATAAGTTTTTGTGTAGATATATTTTCAATTTTGTGAGTATATACCCAGGAGTGAAATTTCTGCGTCATGTGATAAACTTCTGTTTAATCTTTGAGGAACTGTCAAACTGCTTTTTACAATGAATGTACCATTTTATAATTCTTTTTTTTCATGTATAAAGAATTTACTGGTTTTCTAAGCCAGAAACAAAAACACTAAAGACTAAACACTAAAGGGGCAGCAGGTGTGACTTAATATATTTCTGGCTATTTTACATTTCCATCAGAAACATATGAGGGTTCCAATTTTCCCACATCCTAACCAATACTTATTATTTTTATCTTTTTTATTATAGTCATCTCAACAAGTGTGAAATGGCATCTTGATTTATATTTCTGCAGAGTACATCATGAGAAACACTGGACTGGGAGAAACACAAGCTGGAATCAAGATTGCTGGGAGAAATATCAATAACCTCAGATATGCAGATGACACCACCCTTATGGCAGAAAGTGAAGAGGAACTCAAAAGCCTCTTGATGAAAGTGAAAGTGGAGAGTGAAAAAGTTGGCTTAAAGCTCAACATTCAGAAAACGAAGATCATGGCATCTGGTCCCACCACTTCATGGGAAATAGATGGGGAAACAGTGGAAACAGTGTCAGACTTTATTTTTCTGGGCTCCAAAATCACTACAGATGGTGACTGCAGCCATGAAATTAAAAGACACTTACTCCTTGGAAGGAAAGTTATGACCAACCTAGATAGCATATTCAAAAGCAGAGACATTACTTTGCCAACAAAGGTTCGTCTAGTCAAGGCTATGGTTTTTCCTGTGGTCATGTATGGATGTGAGAGTTGGACTGTGAAGAAGGCTGAGTGCCTAAGAATTGATGCTTTTGAACTGTGGTGTTGGAGAAGCCTCTTGAGAGTCCCTTGGACTGCAAGGAGATCCAACCAGTCCATTCTGTAGGAGATCAGCCCTGGGATTTCTTTAGAGGGAATGATGCTGAAGCTGAAACTCCAGTAGTTTGGCCACCTCATGTGAAGAGTTGACTCATTGGAAAAGACTCTGATGCTGGGAGGGATTGGGGGCAGGAGGAGAAGGGGATGACAGAGGATGAGATGGCTGGATGGCTGGATGGCATCACTGACTCAATGGACGTGAGTCTGAGTGAACTCCGGGTGTTGGTGATGGACAGGAAGGCCTGGCGTGCTGCGATTCATGGGGTCGCAAAGAGTCGGACACGACTGAGCGACTGATCTGATCTGATCTGAATGACTAATGAAGAGGTGGTAACAATACACAGAAGAACTATACAAAAAAAGATCTTAATGCCCCAGATAGCCATGCTGGTGGGATCACTTACCTAGAGTCATACATCCTGGAAGGTGAAGTTAAGTCAGCTTTAGGAAGTATCCCTATGAACAAAGCTAGTGGAGGTGATAGAATTCCAGCTGAGCTATTTCAAATCCTAAAGTTGATGCTGTGAAAGTGCTGCATTCAATATGCAAGCAAATTTGGAAAACTCAGCAGTGACCACAGGGCTGGAAAAGGTCAGTTTTCATTCCAATCTCGAAGAGAGATGCCAAAGAATATTCAAACTACTGCACAATTGCACTGATCTCACACGTTAGCAAAGTAATGCTCAAAATTCTCCAAGCCAGGCTTCCACAGTACATGAACTGAGAACTTCCAGATGTTTAAGCTGTATTTAGAAAAGACAGAAGAATCAGAGATCAAATTGCCAACATCTGTTGGATCATAGAAAAAAGCAAGAGAATTCCAGAAAAACATTTATTTCTGCTTTATTGACTATGCCTAAACCTTTGACTGTGTGGATCACAACAAACTGTGGAAAATTCTTCAAGATATGGGAACACCAGACCACCTGACCTGCCTTCTGAGAAATCTGTATGCAGGTCAAGAAGCAACGGTTAGAACCGGACAGGGAACAACAGGCTGGTTCCAAATTGGGAAAGGAGTACATCACGGCTGTATATTGTCACCCTGATTATTTAACTTACATGCAGAGTAAATCATGCAAAATGTCAGGCTAGATGAAGCATAAACTGGAATCAAGAGTTCTTCCAGAAATATCAATAACCTCAGATACACAGATGATACCACCCTTATGGCAGAAAGTGAGTGAATAAGAACTAAAGAGCCTCCTAATGAAAGTGAAAGAAGAGAGTGAAAAAGTTGGCTTAAAACTCAACATTCAAAAAACTAAGATCATGGCATCCAGTCCCATCACTTCATGGCAAAAATGGGGAAATACTGGAAACAATAAGAAACTTTATTTTCTTGGGCTCCACAATCTCCACAGATGGTGATTGCAGCCATGAAATTAAAAGACGCTTGCTCCTTAGAAGAAAAGCCATAAACAACTGAGACAGCATATTAAGAAGAGGACATTACTTTGCCAACAAAGATCCATCTAGTCAAGGCTATGGTTTTTCCAGTAATCATGTATGGATGTGAGAGTTGGACCATAAAGAATACTGAGTGCTGAAGAATTGCTGCTTTTGAATTGTGGTGTTGGAGAAGACACTTGAGAGTCCCTTGGACTGTAAGGAGATCCAACCAGTCCATCCTAAAGGAAATCAGTCCTGAATATTCACTGGAAGGACTGATGCTGAAGCTGAAGCTCCAATACTTCGGCCACCTGATGCGAAGAACTGAGTCACTGGAAAAGACTCTGATGCTGGGAAAGATTGAAGGCAGGAGGAGAAGGGGATGACAGAGAATGAGGTGGTTGGATATCATCACTGACTCGATGGACAAGACTTTGAGCAATGTCCGGGAGTTGATGTTGGACAAAGAAGCCTGGTGTGTTGCAGCCCATGGGGTCGCCAAGAGTTGGACATGAGTGAGCGACTGAACTGAACTGAATGACTAATGATGTCAGTATTTTTTCATATGCTTATTGACTATTTGTATGTTTTCTTTGGAGAAGTACGTATTCAAATTCTTTGCCCACTTGTAAATTGGTATATTTGTCTCTTTATTCTTGAGTTGTAAGAGTTCTTTTAAAACTGTGGGTACAAGACCCTTACCAGATATATTATTTTCAAAAATGTTATCCTGTTTTGTGAATTTTCTTTTCACTTTCTTGATAGTGTCCTTTGAAGCACAAATTTTTTTTCTTTAAATTTTGATGAAAGTTCAGTCTATTTTTTTCTTTTGTTGCATGTGGTTTTTCATATTTCAAAAACTGTTGCCAAATATAAGGTCACAAAATTTTACTCTTATTTTTTTTTCTAAGAGTTTTACAGTTTTAGCTCTTAAGTTTATTTAGATCTATCATCTATTTTCAGCCAATTTTTTTATCTGATGTTAGGTAGGGGTCCAACTTTCTTCCAGATGGAGATATCCAGCTGTCTCAGCACCATTTGCTGAAAAGACTATTCTTTTTTCCATTAAAATTGTCTTGGTAACACTTTAGAAATTTTAATAATTTATTTCTGGACTCTCACTTATCTTCCATTAACCCATACATATATCCTATGCCAACACACATTGTCTTGATTACCATAGCTTTGAAGTAAATTCAAAATAGGGAAGCTTGAGTTTTCCAATTTTTTTTTCCACCCCAAAGAACCTTTTAGGCTATTCTTGGTCCCTACCATTTCCATATGAATTTTCAGAGCAGTTTGTCAAATTATGTAAAAAAGATAGCTGGGATTATGATAGGGATTGCACTGAAGCTAAAGTTTAATTTGGAGAATATTAAATTATTACAATATTAAGTTTTAATATCAGTATTGTTTTCCAATTCATGATCATGAGATCTATTTCCATTTATTTTACCACCTAGTGTCTATTCCCTCCTCTTCTGAAATAGTTTCCAGGGGTATACTCCCTTCCTTACTGTCAGTCCATAAATTCAGGGAGCTCCAATTCCAGGCATTGACACAAGCCGGACCGCCACATCCATCTGGTCGTAATAACTCGTTTGAGCTGGGCATATAGCACAATCAGAGTCAATGAGTTGCAATCTCAGGACTTTGAAAAGTCACCTACAAGATGACACGTTTTTCTTTTTGGCTGGTCTTAGGGTCGACACAAAGAAAAGAAAGGGAGAGAGATTAGTTCTGATGTTATTACTTAAACCCAGGATTACGTTAAACTGGAGGCCCAGTCAAGCCCTTGACTATTCAGGTTTGTGAGCCAACGAATTATCTTTATGGACTAGCCAGTTCAGGGTGAATTGTCTGTCACTTGCACTGATGACTCCTCAGATCATGCGTGAGGATAAAAGACCATAGTATTTCTGTGTTGTAACACCTAAGAATTTTATTTTAAATAAATGGTTTAGTAACCAAAGATGTAACAGACAGTTTTTAAAAACCCTCATGCTTTGCCTTTCCATTCTAGGAAGAGGGCTTAAATCAAGAAACTTGATTTTCATTAGGGGCACACATATTTAAATTATTTAGCTTTACCTTTGGCAATACACTTTGCTTGAACTCCGTGTGCAGCCCCTCTGGTGGTTAATTTAATAGGTAACAATTCAGGCTTCCTTCTCTTTCAGTAGCTTTGTTCATGGTGAGTTTGCTCTCAGAGTGGACTCATCGCTATAGCATTTTTAAAACTAATCCCATTAGATGGAAACAACTGTTTTATTTTATTAGGAAGATCTCTAGAAGGAATTTTGCATAATATCCAGGAGTGTTAAGCAAGAAAAAAGAAGAAACTCCTTTAAATAACCAATTTCGCAAGGGAGGCTGTTTGATTTTACTCCCTTACACAGCTCATTCCAGAGAAGGAAAACTACCCCCAGCTTATGATTTAACATTTACCAGAAAGTGCAGAGGTTTTCAGCTCCACATACTAAAAACTATACTTGTGGCTCAATTCTTTTAGCTCATAGGGAGCAGGAAATTACTCCAGGGAAGGGGGTTCTTTTATCTCCCAGCTATAGATTTATTTAGAAAGAAGGGTTTAAGGAGGAAGTCAGAGGGTGGTCCTCTCCTGACTAAATGGAGTTGGTTACCTTTATAAAGTAAAGGCATACAGTGGTGCTTAACATATTAGACTGGGAATTTGTCGAACATGGATCAAAAATTTGCCTCTACTGCTCACTAGAATGTGCCCAGCATAAAGTTACTGGAACACTCTGAGTTTCAGACTCTTATGTGAAATGCAGTTAATCATAAAACCTACTTGATAGAGTTTTTTGAGGGATGACATAAAATTCACTTAGTTCCTGGTACTTTAGAAATGCTCAAAAATATCATCATGTCATTATTGTTATTTCTTAACCTTAGCAGGAATGGTGAATATCAAACGGCCCTTCCTCCCTCTAAGAAGGCATGCTCATAATCCAATCTCAGAATCCAGGTGGCCAAGATGAGTAACTTTGCCAGATTTTATCCAAGTGAAACGGCTAGCATTATCTGTTCCTGATGCTCTCCTTGGAGGAATGGGTATGTCAGAGCAACACGGTGTCACAACCATCTAAATACCATGAATTTCAATATTGTACAACATGAGGAATATAGCAAATATTTTATAATAACTATAAACAGAGAATAAACTTTAAAATTTGTGAATGACTATATCATACACCTGTAACTTAAATAATGTTATATATCAACTATACTTCAATTAAAAAATGACTCTAAAATTAAAAAAAAAAATTACCAGAAATTTCAGCTCTGAAACAAGTATTGGATTTTGCATCTAGTTTTTTTCTCATTGTTATTTTTTGCCTTATGATTCCCTTTCCTTATTCATAAGTTTTATAAGATTTAGGAGATACTGCCATTAAACTTCTCAGATAGGTCTTTGTTTTTATCCCATCCAATCTACTTAAAGCATCTCTTCTGAAATTTGGCCAGAAACAGCAAGGGATCATGAGTTAATTCCACTAAGAATCCATGCAGAATGATAACTCCCAAACTAAAGGCATTTTTCAATCATCACAGTGGAGTGAATGATATGGACATTAGTGCCCCTACTTATAGTCATTGATGAATCTGCTCTTAACCCCTGGAGCCCCCGAGTGTGCCTGCAGCAATGGGGAGGTGGGTGTTTTACAGGGGGCATGAATGAGTTCATGGTACCTATATATTTTGGAAGCCAAGACCATTGCCAGATGATGCAAGAAATGGGATGCAAGAAAAATGACTTTTATCACTGAAAATAAAAAGCAGAGACATCATTTTGCTGACAAAGGTGTGTACAGCCATAGCTATGGTTTTTCCAGTAGTTACATATGGATGTGAGAGTTGGACCGTAATGAAGGCTGAGCACCAAAGAATTGATGCTTTTGAACTGTGGTGCTGGAGAAGACTCTTGAGAGTCCCTTGGACTGAAAGGAGATCAAACCAGTCAATCCCTAAAGGAAATCAATCCTAAATATTCATTGGAAGGACTGATGCTGAAGCTGAAGCTCCAATATTTTGGCCACTTGATGCAAAGGGCTGACTCACTGGAAAAGACCCTGATGCTGAGAAGATTGATGGCAGGGGGAGAAGGGGAAGACAGAGGATGAGATGGTTGGGTGGCATCACTGACTCAATGGACATAAGTTTGAGCAAACTCTGGGAGATAGTGAAGGACAGGGAAGCCTGGTGAGCTGTAGTCCATGCAGATGCAAAGAGGTGGACACAACTGAGCAACTGAACAACAAATCACTGAAAATTAAGAAAGGATTCAACAAAAGCTAACTCTGGAAAGAAAGAACAGTCAGTGGTGCCCCGTTTCTAGCTCTTCCAATTATGGTATTGGTCTATTCCATTACACTAGTCAAGGAAAAATTCCTCCTTTACAGGTCTGTTCTGCTGGAGATGATGATTATTAAAGCAATTTGTTAGAGACAGTGTGTGTACATATTAAAGCAAGATAATCATATTGGAGAAGTTGGCCTGAAGCAGAGATTCACCTGGAAAGGCCAATGCACATAACTCGGTTTTCTCGACCTGGGTAATGATGGTCACCCTTAGTGACCAAGCTGCACAGTATGCTTTAATTAGATTTTCTTCCAAATATATCTGGTAATGAGATTAAGCCTGCTAAAAAAGTAGACACTTCTGGAATCCTGCTTTGATATAAGAGAGGAAAGCTTATCAATCAGATCACAGCTTCTTTTAAAAGAGAAAAAAAACCAGTATGCCCCTACAGTCTATTTATTCACTCAACAAATACTTATCCAAAACCTTCTCTGCAAAGAGGTGGGAATATATGCAGGAGAGAATAAGAAAGACATTATCGCTGTCTTTGTGGGGTTTCTATGCTGTGGAAGGGATCAAACAAACCATTATGCAATTAAATATTCCATCACAATCATGACAAATGCTTCAGAAGAGAACTATAGGCTACTTTATCTATGAATGTTGGGAAGTCTACCTAAACTGAGTGATCAGAAAACATTTTCTTGAGGTGGGAGTATTTGAGCTGAACACTAACGATGAGAGTTAGTTAAGAAGTAGGATGGAAAGTGGAAATGTGTTCCAGGAATCTGTCACAGCTCCCAGGCAGGAGTGATAATGAGAGAGAGTGTGATTGGAGCTGGCAGGGTAACCGAGGAGAGACGCAGGAAGGTTCTGGAAAAGTTGCTAGAGACCTTTGCATATGCCACCCTCCTTGCCTGGAGCACAGTGGATGCCTCAGTGTACAGGATGGCATGGGTACCAGCATCATGGACAGCATCCAGCTCCACTCCTAGAGCCCTGGGGATCCTGGGGATCCTGCGCAGCGGGGTGTGACAATAACTTAGCGTTTCTGAAAGATCACTTTGGTGTCAATGTGAAGAATGACTTGGAGAGGGGCAAGCAGGAGTGCAGACTGCAGAGGTATTTAGGAGGAAAAACCAACAGTGCTTGGAAATTATCTGGATATAGAAGGGACAGATGAACTTCTATGAAATATGACTAGTAGGAAAATCTCTTTTTAGAAAGAATCTGATAATTAGGGAAATTTCTAATAATTACCCCGCAACTATCCTCTCCGAGCTTCATTTAGTTAGTAACACAAATAAAACCCGTGTCAGAAGCACTGACTGTGACAGTATCATTCGATGCACTTGTGGTAACACTGGAAAAAATCAATGTGAACATACACAGGGTACTTTAAATGTGCTCAGAGGTTTTCAAGGTTTCAACCATGAGCAGGAATATGAGGTATGCGACTTCCCATAGCAGACCCAGAGGCCTGGGAGGCTCCTTTTCTGAAAGTGCTTAAAATTGTGTTTTAATGATAAGTATTGTGAAGTCAAGCATGTGTCCGTTCAAAGTCTCACTTTTTCCTTTATTTTGGATGATTCTGACTTTTGAAGTAGTTACTTGACCCCTCTAAGCTTCATTTTTCTTATCTGAAAATTGAATTGAAAGAGGTAAGGGACTCAGTGTTTGGTTTAAAATATTAGTTCCCATAACCTTTCTCTAAGAATAATTATTAAAAAATGTAAGGACTTCCCTGGCATCCCAGGGGTTAAGACTTCATCTTTCAATGCGGGAAGTGCGGTTTCAATCCCTGGTTAGGGAGCTAAGATTCCACATGCCTCATGGCCAAAAAACCAAAACCTAAAACAGAAACAATATTTTAATAAATTCAGTAAAGACTTTTTAAATGGTTCACATAGAAAAAACATTTAAAAATAAAGATGTAACACTTTTTTAAAAAGAAGAATAATTATAAAGATCTAGCTAATAATCATATCTGTAATAAAATAAAAATAGTTCATAGTCATTGGATGCCTACAGTGTGCCAGCAATTATGCAAGGCACTTATATTTATTAATTCATCTCGTCCTATAACAACCCTTGGAAATAGGTAGTGTCATCATACCCATTTAACAGATAAGAAAACTGAGGCCACAGACTCATGGCCACTCAAGTGAGTGGCAGAGTCAGGATTCAAAGACAGCTAGTTTGAACGGGTGTTAAAAAAATGTTTCCATGCAACTTATGAGACAACAACAGGCAGAAATAGAGGATGCAATTTATGTTAATCACCTTCTGTGACTCTATACTCTCAATAAATTCAGACAGAAAATCCCAAGTTGATGGCACAGAAGCACAGCACTCTGAAAAATTTAACACCGTGCCATGCTTATGAAGAATGAAACTCGCTGGATGTCTATTTCACAGCATTCCAAATGTTCTCCCACCCTTCGCCTTACAACCGAGGAACAACAACTTCAATTTATATGCCAACTCATCATGTCCTGGCAAGCCAAGTACTTTGCTGGGGACAAAGCACAGTGGTTTAAGGGGACAGCATGTCGTGCTGGGTTAATTAATGACAGAGAGAAGATATAGCACTGCTGAGATCCCTAGGTTGGATTTAAGAAACGGGGCTCAGTCAGGGATCTGGGCATGTCAGCCCAGCCCAGACTGGAAAAGGCTGAATGTATGAACCAACCTTCCCTTCTGCTCTACTCTGATGATGGACAAAGAAATCCTTCACACCTGGACGTTTTAAAGTCCAGTGTTAAAGTGGAAACCAGCTCTTCAATGCAGGGTGCTATCATCACAACCACTGCAAAGATAACAAGGGGACCGTATAAGATGACACTTGGAGAAAAAGATTTTGTTCCACATTTTGGCACAGGGATCACTGAATACTGATATGCAGGGATGCTGCGTGCTGTTATCTAATGCCTGCTTTTCCAGAGAACTCTGTGAAGAAGAGTAAGTTTGATTCTGTACTACTTCATAGTACCTAGTGTGCATGATGCCTGGAAAAATAATAATAATAATAATGAGGAGGAGAAGGAAGGAAGCCAACAGTTTCCATATATTGTATAATTACAAGAGGCCATTGTAGTCTAAATATTTTCCATGAATTATTGCTTAACCCTGACAACAATACTATGAGATAGGTTTTATTACTGCTGTGTTTTACAAGTGAGAAAGCTGAGGCATAATGAACTGCAGTAATAAACTGACTGAGACTGAGAGAGACAGAACTCAAGTCCAGGCTCCGGCTGTAGGCTATGTGCTCCCAGCTGCTAGAAGAGGATGTCTCTTATAAAGGGTGGAGATGAGTTAGTATTTGTGGAATAAATAAATGTTCTAGAAACTATTGCAGTAGTGAGGGATATGAATGGGGAGTGAGTGAGTGGCTTCTAAAAGGCATATTGGAATTCCTGGGGAGTTCTTTCAAACTATCCATCCTGTTCTTAGTCATTTCCCATCTCCACTTCTGGGTGAAAATCCTCTCTGTGGTCAGTCACTTTTAGCAGTATAAAAGGCTTTCTCCTCCAAGCATATTTCGAGGGAAAATGAGACTAGAAATTAATGATCTAGAACAGTGGTCCTCAAGCCTGGCTGCACATTTGACCAAGCCAGCTTTTAAAAATACTGATGCTGCACCCACCTCAGATGGATTAAATATAATTGCTGGGGAGCCTGGGTACTGGTTATTTCTTAAGAGCCACCCAGATGATTTCAGGTGAAGACTGAGAAGCACTGGTCCACACTCCTCAGCAAAAAGCAACCAAAGGACTCTCCGGACCCACCTTATTCCCCTTCCTTAGATACTAACATAGAGGTACAGTTCCCTGAACAGATATCAAGGGTGTCAGCTATTTAACTTTTTAATTTAATTCAACAAACATTTCATGAGCACCTCCTATGTGGCAAAGGCAAGCGCAAAGTAAAACTTTTATAATTTATGACCTTAACGAGAAAATATAAGCACAGAGATGAGTATATAACATAGCTATAACATATAAGAAAACAGCATAGATATAGGAAAGAGTAGGAGGACTGGGGGCTTCCCTAGTGGCTCAGACAGTAAAGAATCTGCCTGCAATGCAAGAGACCTGGCTATGATCCCTGAGTCGGGAAGATCCCCTGGAGACGGGAATGGCTACCCAACCCAGTATTCTTGCCCGGAGAATCCCATGGACAGAGGAACCTGGTGGGCCACGGGCTACAGGAGGACTGATAGGAATAGAGACCCCGATGGAAAGCAGAAGAGACTGTCTAGACAGCAGAGGAAAATGCCGTAGAGGCGCGGAGGAAACAGATGAGGAAAAGCAGAGAAAGCAAGGGGGGAGGTATCGCCTTCCTTTCTTTTACTTTTCTTTTGAGGTAATTGTAGATTCACAGACAGTTATAAGAAATCATACAGAGACATTTCATATGTTATTGTCAGTTCTCCCCAATGGTAACACCTTGCATAACTATAGTATTCTTTTTTTTTTTTTTTTTTGACAGAAGGCTCAGAATAAGCAGTAAATTTTTTAAAACATTTAAAATAGCCTATCAGATAATATAGCTATGAGCATAGCTCAATATTTTATTAAAAACTTGTGCAAAAGAGAGATCTTGCTTGACCTTGGAAGACACATTCAACAGGAAGAGGAAGGTGAGACAGTCACAGTTAGGCTGGATACATGTAAAAAGAATGTCTGGTTAAGAAGATCATTAGAAACTTGACTGACAGTCAGCTAAGCAGGTGGGTAGGTAGTTTCCCAGAAGAAGTCTTACTCTCATTAAAGTTTAATGTAAAACTGCTTAAGCATTTTATCACAAATCTTTATTTCTTTCCTAGTAGGAGGCTGTGAATTACATCATGAAAAAAAAAAAAAAAACACCTCTGTCTCAAGCCCGGTTTGGGACAATTTTTCATATGCAAAGGAATTAAGTGCAGTGTTGAGATTTGGAACATGACAGACACCTGGACCTGAACCCCTGGAAGATGACCCAAGAAGAGACCCAAAGGTAAGAGACCAGCAACATGGAGACTTTAGCCTCCGTGTGACGTAAATGACTTGATGTTTGTTATATATATTATTTACATGTTAGACTGTAATCCCTCTACAACATAAGTTACAGAGGATGGGGATTTTTGTCTTTTATACTGATTTTTCCCTTGAACATTACTAAGTACCTGTTATTAACATGCAATAAATATTGATTGAGTAATTCTTAAACATTGGGATAACCAGTAATCTTCCTGGCCCTATATTTGGATCATGTTGGAGGTGGGGACAGTTAATTCAAGATGACATTTCATGAGCTAATATTTGGGGAGCATATGTATGAGCACACTGATATACACCAATGCTACAACCGTGAGGAAAATTTTAGCTTCATCTTGTACAAGGACCTCTACTGAGACACATTGTTGGGAATCCAGCAATCACTCAAGAAAGCCTTTGTTTTAATTTTAACAATGAAGAACAAATCAGTGGTTACTGGGAACTGGGGTTGGGGTGTGATTACAGTGGGGTAGCATGAGAGAATTTTGGATGCCATTCTATATCCTGATTGTAATGTATATGTCTAATAAATCTACACAAATAGTAAAGTTCATAGAATACTGTACATCAAGTCAGCTGTTTTAAACATAAAACATTTACCACTAAATGCCTACAGAACGGAAATCTTGTAGAGTCAGCCAATGAATCAGTATTCTTGTCTCCTTGACCACCCTCTGTCTCCACACATGGTTAGATTTCCAGGAATGCTACTTACATTGGGACATTCTGTCCCCACCCCACCCTTCAAGATGATTGATGATGAGCTGAACCAATCAGGTCTCTCAGATATTTGAAATGTGGGATTGTTTCCATGAATCAGTCTCCAAAAGTGGATGGAATGGTAACAACAAAATCTATGGTTGTGAGCCAGCCATATTCTATCAAACAAATATAGAATTCAGAAAGCTGGTTTGCAAAGCAAGACAGAGAAGGATGCAAACCGACCAAAATAAGTAGCGATGAAAGAAATGAGAAAGAGAAAGACGAGAGAATCAGACATGCTGACTGATCAATTTAATGGTTCCTCTTCATAAAGTCTATCTACTTTCTTACATCTGATTTTAATGAGCTATTCTATGCTTTTATAATCTTGTTTATGTTTACATTTAAACAAGCTCAAATAATCCTGTTCCTAAGATCATAGACTCTAATTAAGGCTCAGAGAGAATCCAATGTCATTTTGGCATTTAATAGAATAGATAGGATGGAGGTCTTCTGGCCCCAGGAATTAAGCTTTTTCACAATAATCATATCTGTACCTACCAAACAAACAGCTCTGCAGATGAAGCCAAGCATGGTATAGATATTTTTCCCACTTCTCAGATTTTACTACCGGCTTGTATGTTGTATTCCCTACATTTTGTGCTCACAGAAGCATGGTAACATAAGCAAGCTATCCTCATGGTCTAGATTATGAAGTCAGGTCTTTAGTGATTCAAGTTTAAGGTCATTTTGGGGGTATGTGAATTAATAAGAGTATAAATCTGGAGAATCAACCCAACTACCTCCTTCCTTCAAATCCAGTACTCTATTACATGCCACTGCCTTTTAGGTTATTTTACTCTTAACCCTAGCATTTCAAATTATCAACTAAGGCTGAGTGGTAGAGATATATGTTCCTTGTAGTCAGAAAATTGCCGGAACTATGAGAAAAACAGAGAAGGCAATGGCACCCCACTCCAGTACTCTTGCCTGGAAAATCCCATGGACAGAGGAGCCTGGTGGGCTGCAGTCCATGGGGTCACTAGGAGTCAGACACCACTGAGCGACATCACTTTCACTTTTCATTTTCATGCACTGGAGAAGGAAATGGCAACCCACTCCAGAGTTCTTGCCTGGAGAATCCCAGGGACGGGGAAGCCTGTGGGCTGCCATGTATGGGGTCGCACAGAGTTGGACACGACTGAAGCGACTTAGCAGCAGCAGCAGCAGCAGCATGAGAAAAACACACTTATTTTTCCCAATGGGATAGAAAAAGAGCTATGGTCAAATAATTAATTTTGCACAGATGTTACAGAAGAATAACATAGATCTACATAGTCCAACATAGTGCAAGATGGAGTGTTAAATGTGCAAGGGGGTGGAGGAAGAAAATGTTAAGACAGATTAGCTGTTTGCTTAAAATAAAAGAGGAAAATGAGCCACACTACATAGGTATAAAAAAAAAGTTAGAGCGTTTCTCTAGGAAGATGTCATTCATCCTAGAATAGATCAAGGGTGTGGTGCTTGCACTTGAAAGAATACAGTGTTTCTCTTTCTTAAGGCCAGGGATTGAGGTTAGTGAGGAGAGCTGTTTATAGGCACCATGTGGCTAAGGATAGAAATTCTCCTAGCTCCAGCTATCCTGCAAATGGGGTTTGGCTTGGAAGATAATTGCAAGAGAGAGTAACGTGTGCACATGTGTGCACCCATATATGTGTGTGGATGTGCACATGTTTTGTAAGATCTGTGTTTACCAGAGCTCTGGGAGCCTAGGAACATGTTGGCAAGAGAGCGGACAAAACCATATGTCACTGAAAAGATCATTCCTTTTCCTCACCTGGACCCACGAAGGCCCAACACATGACTCAGGTGACTTTACGCAGTGGAAAGATGAACTGGGTCATCAGGTTTGGGCAGGCAGTGTAATCTCAGGTCACTGCTGGTTTTCTGCCTGACTTTAAGCCGGAAATGCAGGTGTTTCAAGGGTGACCATGTGAAAATGACAATTACCAAAGCCCAAAACAGCATGAGTCCTCAGCCAGCTGAGGAGGATTTCTGTTCTTCCTTTTATCTCCTCAATATAGGAGAGCAAATCTGTTTTCCTGAAGGGTGTTGTCACTCCTTCTTTGTTAGAAGTACCATAGGACAAAAGATCCAGGTAAGGAAGAAAGACATTATCATAATATGTGGTTTCAGCGACTTGTAATTTAAATCATAAAAGGAATGTGACCCAGCTTCTACTTTTTGCTGTGACAGTGGCTCATATCACGCTAAATCTTCTGCCAATAATAACCACAAAATCTAGGTAAAATACCCCCAAAAAAGGTGATTTGAAGCACTGAAGTCAAGGAAGCAGGATGGAGATCATGGAGAGATACTGATCAGTGACTTTTTTCCCCTTGAGATGTTTCATAGTCCAGGGCACAGAGGTCAAATAGAATGCTGCAACCTAGAACCTGCAGCTACCCTACAAAGCTGGGAGGTCAACATTAAAGTACAGGAGACAAAGGCATGTGTCATTTAGTAAGTCTATTGCTTAACTTCCAAATATTCGAGGATCTTCTAAGATCCATGACCCTGGGGAAAAAGGGAACTAGTGAGAAGTGAGCCAAAAATTCTACCTACAATTTTCCCTCAAGACCATATGCAAAGCTTCAAAAATGCACACACATGAAGCAAGATGCTGAGAATCCGAGAAGAAAACATGTGCCCAAAAGCCTGAGTTGCTGAGACAAAATTTGGAGTTCTGAGGATGCCAAAGAGAGTAGGCGCTAATTAGAGACAGGAAAAATAAAACACAATTTGAACTGAAACTTCCAGTAGGCTGTGTCCTTGGATTAAGCATTATACCTTAGGAGAATGGACAAGCTGGGAATATAGGTAGTCCTTACGAAATCTGAAAGCAGGTTTCCACCAAAGTAAGGTGACCTGCTTATATTCTTTCTGGCTGCCAGGAGAAAATTACATATCCTGTAGAAGAAGATAATATTGTGCAGTCTCTACTACTTTCAGACAAAAGTAAACGTAGAAAAAAATACATTTTCAGACAAAAAAAAAAAAAAACTAAGCAGATTGGGACTAGAGAAAGTGCTAAAGGGAATTTTTCATGTAGAAAAAAAAAAATGATCCTGGAGGAAATTATAGAAACAGGAAGGAATAAAGATTTCTAGAAAGACAGACATGTGAATAAATCTAAACGGATATTGACTACTAAAACATCGATAGTATGTCATGTAGTCCAATATATTTTTAGAATTAAAAGACATGACAACAATGAAACAAGGGATAGGAAATGTAAATAGAAGTAAAACATTAATTCAAAAGAAAACAAGAAACCGTAAACAGATGAAACAAAAATGTGACAGTATATTTAAATGTAAATATTTTAGTAATTAATATTAAGTGTAAATGGACTAAATATATCAATTCAAAAAGAGATTGTCAACTTGGACAAAAAGAACCAACTAAATGCTGCTTATAAGAGACCTTTAATATAAATATATAAAAGAGTAAAAGTTAAAAAAATGGAAAAATATACCAAAGATATACTGGACCCAATGTGTAATTGTCATTTCTGACAAAGTAGAATTCATGGCAAGCCGTATATTAGAGATAAAGAACATTTCATAATGATGAAAGAGTTAATCCACCAGAAAGATAAATTTGCATGCACCTAATAACCTAGTCTCAAAACATATGGAGCATAAGTTGACAGGAGAAACAAAAAATAAAACTAAATGAAATCATATCTTTCTTAGAAAAATGCAGACAAAAAACAGAGGCATAGACATGTTGAAAAACACCCTCAACCAATTTGAGATAACTGACATTTAGAAATCAGTACACCAAACAACCTCAGAATACACATATTTCTCATATACACACATGCTTGCTTAGTCACTCAGTCGTGTCCGACTCTTTGTGACCCCATGGATTGTAGCCCACCAGGATTCTCTGTCCATGGGATTCTCCAGGTAAGAATACTGGAGTGGGTTGCCATTTCTTTCTCCAATGTACACATAAGTTATTTATTAATATAAAAATAGATAAAAAGTTGTCTCCAAAATTATACAAAATATGTTCTCTGGCAGGACGCCAGGGAACATGAAAAGACCAGTGAATTCCATGAGCATGGGTCCACTGCTGCATTTCCTTTGCTATGAAACGACTTCTTTGATTGGAGCAAAGCTGTGTGCAATACCATGGTGGTCAGTAGGACATTCTGTAAGTTCACGGACAGAAGCTGTGGCAGATGCATTGTGTGCAAGTAAGGCAAGTCCACATGCAGTGCACTGAACCCTAGAATTTCAGTAGTACACCACATTTTAATGGCCAGGAACTTATTCTCTTCCAGGTGCCCAAACCTCCATCTTAAAGGTACTGTCCCAACAATTTGGGGGGGGGGGGCAGGGAAGAGGTGCGGCATGCATCAGGGTCCCCCTGCTTCCTCAGTCAGAAAACCCCTAGGAGAAGGTAGTCACCTTCTCTAAGAAACAAGCGCCAAGGGTGGGGCTAAGGGAGTAAGACATACTTTTTACCCCAGGGCTCCTGCTCTGATCTGACACTTATGCTGCAGACCTTTATAACCAGGTCCTTCAATGACTAAAACTCTTTAAAAGTACCAGAAGCCAGCTTGCCTTTCACCCATGTCTATCCAGAGTGACTGAGTGAACACTATATTGAGACTTCAATTATGTTTATTATGAGAAGGTTGGGTGATACTCAAATGAGCAAGAGGGAAATTTTTCTAACTATAAAAACATTAAAACCATGTGATTTTGCTAAAAACATCCTGAAAAATAAGTCTTTGTAAATTCTCCTAATTCAAACCTTAGGATGGGAGAGAGAATAGAGAACAATGATAAAAGAGAATGATGTTTGCACAGACTTCATCAATTAAGAATGATATGAATTTATCACTATCTCTAATTGGAGAAGAAACAAATGTATGTGTTTTTTTTTTTTAAAGCAGGTACTTAAAGCTGCAAACTAGACTTTGAGTGTACATTAAAGCAGAAAAAAACAGCAGGGTATCTCCTTGTGCCTTATCCAGTTGCATTAATGAGAAGTAGGGCATGAAGGTAAAAAGTTCCTTTGGAGCAATCTTCTCTGGAAAATTTGTTTATTCCTATCTTGTGCCCATCAACTTGGCAGTCTTCTAAAAGGTCTGTTTTCTTAATAAGCAAATCTTATCTAAAATGATGTGTGGTTATCCCATGGGTGTTGCATCTCTACCAACAGGGAAACAGAGTTCATGCTCTATCAGCCACCTGGAGTTTGAGATGGACAGGTCATGCCAAGAAGAGGATGTTGTTCAGTTGCTAAGTCATGTCCTCCTCTTTGCGACCCCATGGACTGCAGCATGCCATGCTTTCTTGTCTTTCACTATCTCCTGGAGTTTGCTCAGATTCATGTCCATGGAGTTGGTGATGCCATCTAACCATCTCATCCTCTGCTGCCCTCTTCTCCTTTTGCCTTCAGTCTTCCTGAGCATCAGGGTCTTTGCCAATAAGTCTGCTCTTCGCATCAGATGGCCACAGTATTCAAGCTTCAGCATCAGTCCTTCCAATGAGTATTCAGGGTTTATTTCCTTTAGGCTTGACTGGCTTTATCTCCTTGCAGTCCATGGGACTCTCAAGAGACTTCTTCAGCATCACAATTTGAAAGCATCAGTTCTACAGTCCTCAGTCTGCTTTATGATCCAACTCTCACATCCATACATGATTACTGGAAAACCCATAGCTTTGACTATATGGACCTTTGTCGGCAAAGTGATATTTTTACTTTTTAATCTGCTTTCTAGGTTTGTCATAGCTTTCCTCCCAAGGAGCAAGTGTCTTTTAATTTTATGGCTGCAGTCACCATCTGCAGTGATTTTGGAGCCCAAGAAAATAAAATCTGTCACCGCTTCTACTTTTTCCCCTTCTATTTGCATGAAGAAGAGGATGGCATGCCTCCAAATACTGTAGCCTATCTCAGGACTCCTGAGCGCAGGTTCAAGTGGACCAGTGTTCCAGGTGGAGTCCCAAGGCCCCTTTCTACTCTGTTGTTCTCAAAGCAGGTCCTGGAGTGGGGTGGGGACAGGTTGAATCTTGGGTTGTACTTAGGTATCAAAGAGAACATATATAATCAGTGCAGTAAGGATCGGTGGTTCCCAGCCACTGGCTCGCAGCCTTCTCCTCCTTTCTTTTGGCAATGCAGCTCTTATAAACAGCAAGGTTTGTTTTTAAATTGGGTCTGTCATTGGACTCTGTGGGAGAGGGCGAGGGTGGGATGATTTGGGAGAATGGCATTGAAACATGTATAATATCATATGTGAAACGAATCACCAGTCCAGGTTCGATGCATGAGACAGGATGCTCAGGGCTGGTGCACTGGGATGACCCAGGGGGATGGTATAGGGAGGGAGGTGGGAGGGGGGTTCAGGATGGGGAACATGTGTACACCCATGGCAGATTCATGTTGATGTATGGCAAAACCAATACAATATTGCAATTAGCCTCCAATTAAAATAAATAAATTTATATTAAAAAATAAATAAAAATAAAATAAATTGGGTCTCTCATATTTTTTATCCCCATAATATGTATTTGAAAGTTTTGTGCTTTTGTGTTACATAATTAAAAATAAAAGTTAAATTATAAAAATGCAGATGATATCCAAAAATATATTTGTCAGGTAATCCATTATAATGGAAATACAAAAAAAGGAATGTGTCTCCTACCCTAATTCCACACTTCCCCATCCTTAGCAGCTTGATAATATATACATACATGTGTGTGTCACAGGATATGTACTTATAGGCTTTGAGGCCCAAATAAACACACACAAACATTAAAAAAATAAAGGTAAGGACTTCCCTGGTGGTCCAGTGGTTAAGACTCCA
Source organism: Bos grunniens (assembly GCF_055505025.1). Taxonomy (NCBI): domain Eukaryota; kingdom Metazoa; phylum Chordata; class Mammalia; order Artiodactyla; family Bovidae; genus Bos; species Bos grunniens. Next base: position 27,731,215 of record NC_141189.1, read on the forward strand.
CACTTCCAGTGCAGGGGGTGAGGGTTTGATCCCTGGTTGGAGAACAAAGATCCCACATGCCACATGGCATGGCCTCCCCCACAAAAATGAAAAAATAAAATAAAGGTAAGATATTATTTTAAAATAAGTAAACAATAAAATGATACCCATGTCATCCTGTTAGCAGCTTCCCTGAAACACTCATTCCTTTGAAATTCAAATGAAATTCACTCAAGCCACGTGCCGTGTGCTGGGTGAATGAGTGAATGAAAGTCGCTCAGTTGAGTCTGACTCTTTGTGACCCCATGGACTGTAGCCCACCAGGCTCCGCTGTCCATGGAATTCTCCAGGTAAGAGTACTGGAGTGGGTTGCCATGCCCTTCTCCAGGGGATCTTCCCAACTCAGGGATCGAACCCAGGTCTCCTGCATTGCAGGCTAATTCTTTACTGTCTGAGCCACCAGGGAAGCCTGCCATGTGCTGGAGAAAAGCTCAATGCTGATCCCCATCTATGGAGATTCTTGAAATGTTGGGGTTGTCACCATCACTGAATCGTTTCTAGCTGAGAATCCCGTAATTCAGGTGAGGCCATTCAGTTTGTGGATAAACACAGTGTCTGCCCATTTCCGCACTATTACCAGACACCAGTCTCCATCTGTGAACCTCAGGCTGTAAGCGTGGCAGACTGTTTTTGAAAATTTGTGACAATGAAGAAAATTTTACACCACACTAAAAGCTGTAGCAGCAAATCACCTCACTTAAAGCACTTAACAAACACACTCCAAGCTTCACAACTTCTAAACCAGAGACCAAAGCAAAAGTGACTTCTTTAAGGACTCCTTCTTTTTGGTGTACCACAGGTATAAAGCTTTTTAATGTGAGTGAGTGCTTAGTCACGTCTGACTCTTTGTGACCCCATGGATTGTATAGCCCGCCATGTTCCATGGAATTTTCTAGGCAAGAATACTGGAGTAGGTTTCCATTTCCTACTCTAGAGGACTTAAAGCTTTTTAAACTGAAGGTTAATACAAAAATTTCCACACTTTCACCTCCACCTATCAAAAAAAAAAATTCCTTTGATCTCCCTGTCTGCCAAGAGAATTCCCATGGACCACCCATCTCAGCCCCATTTTCTCTCTCCTTCCTTGTCTCAGCCTTTCTTTGCACCATGCAATCCGTAAGGTACCTCCTACATTCTGTTGATCTCTTGTGCGGGAAAGTTTTCACAATCTCTTTATTTCACTGTCTCTTTCCTAACTATGCCTTCCAAACTCAGGTGATCTGTATGAAGCTATTTAAATAGCAATAGGTCTCTCCCTAAAAGAAACTCAGCTGCCAGATTGAAAATTATTAGTTTTTACTCTGTTTCAAACAAATGACATAAATTCCCTCCTACTTATAAATTCAACCAGTGGTTGGTACTCAATCTGGCCAGACACTAATGTGCTTCGGATATAGTGGGTGAAAGTAATAAATTTCTAATTTTATCAAGCTCCCAAGAGGGGGCTCAATAAATCCTCATTTGTTTGGAAAAATATAGTAAAGTCTTCTGCATTAATGAATGAATTAAAGTATCTTTTCCACATCTGTGATTCGGAACTCAGACTTTTACACCTAATAATGATTCTTTCTCTTCTTAGGGTATCTACCTAGACCCCTTCTTTCCATAAAGAGGGTAGCCAAAAGCTACAGAAACAATGTTCCTAAATCCACTTTATCAAAATAAGCAACACTCTCCATTTCCTCTGCAAAACACACTGACTGTTCCCCACAGAAACCAGAGACCTCTTGGCTAATAGGCAGCTCTCATTCTTCTGCTAGATTAGCCAGCCAACTACCAGTTCTAATTATATCAGATTAGAAGGCTTCTACTGTATTTTTCCAAATAAAAACAGTTTCTCCCCAAGTGGAACTCTCATGCAGGCAGTTGAAAAAAGTAACTGTTTTCTTCCTATCCCATGCAGATGTCTGGATGCTTCAGCAAGACTTCCAGGACAACACAGAATTCACCTCCTCCTTATTCAGTTCAGTTCAGTTCAGTCACTCAGTCGTGTCCAACTCTTTGTGACCCCATGAACTGCAGCACACCAGGCCTCCCTGTCTAACACCAACTCCCGGAGCCCACCCAAACTCATGTTCATTGAGTCAGTGATGCCATCCAACCATCTCATCCTCTGTCATCCCCTTCTCCTCCTGCCCTCAATCTTTCCCAGCATCAGGGTCTTTTCAAATGAGTCAGCTCCTCGCATCAGGTGGCCAAAGTATTGGAGTTTCAGCTTCAACATCAGACCTTCCAATGAACACCTAGGACTGATCTCCTTTAAGAGAGTATAATTCCATTGTTCATGTGTAGGAAGGGAATGTAAGTAGTGTTATCACTTGTACTGATGGCTTAAAACAATAAGCATGTATTATTGCTGAGGAGTCTGTTGATAAGCAGGGAGATTTTACTGACCTGAGCAATGCTTCGGTGGCTTGACCTTGTGTCTGCAGTCAGCTGGCAAAGTCATCAGGAGTTACCTGGCCTAGGATAGCACTATATAGCAGGTGATTGATTGGCTGTTGGCAAGAGAGGAGGAGTGGCCAAGTCCCGGAATTTCTACATCCATCAGGCTAGACAGCAACAGCAAGACAGAGTTCAAGAAGAAAGGTAGAAAGTACAAAGCCTACTGAGGTCTAGTCTCAATACTGACGCACTGTCACTTCATTCACATTCTATTGGCCAAAGCAATTAACATGATGAGCTCATTTTAGGGGAAAGGAAACAAGTTCCACCTTTTTATGAAAGGAGCTACAACATCATATTTCAAAGGTTGTAGATATAGGGATGGATGGAGAATCCAAGTCATTATTGTAATCAAGGTACTACATGCAATCAAGGGAGTGTAATTAACATTTTTTGCATTGTGTGTCAAATTTATCTGGAAATTTTAGTACTCAGAAGAAAATCAGTGGGTTTCCTTCCATTTCAGACACAGAAAATCATAAGTGACAGTTGCTCTCACCCAAAAGACCAAAATAACTCACTCAAGCTATACCAAAGAAAACATACTAATACTCAATCACATTAATACTTACATTAAATTACAAAACTACCCAGTTAGAAGGCAGAGATTGTCAGATGGCTGAGGGGGAAAAATGTAATAACTAAATATTACAAACAACAATACATTTTAATTATCAAGAAAAATACAACTTGATATCTGATATAAACACCAAGCACAAGGAAGCTGTAATGTCAATATTAATATCAAACAACTTAAAATTAGAGAAAACAGTACGATTATGGATCAGTTCATTTCAGTCACTCAGTTGTGTCCGATTCTTTGTGACCCCATGGACTGCAGCACACCAGGCTTCCCTGTCCATCACCAACTCCCAAAACTTGCTCAAACACATGTCCATTGGGTCGGTGATGCCATCCAACCATCTCATCCTCTGTCATCCCCTTCTCCTTCTGCCTTCAATCTTTCCCAGCATCAGGGAATTTTGCAATGAGTCAGTTCTTCACATTAGGTGGCTAAAGTATTGGAGCTTCAGCTTCAGCATCAGTCCTTCTAATGAACATTCAGGACTGATGTCCTTTAGGATTCATTGGTTGATCTCCTTTCAGTCCAAGGGACTCTCAAGAGTCTTCTCCAATACCACCGTTCAAAAGCATCAATTCTTCAGCACTCAGCTTTCTTTATGGTCAAACTCTCACATCCATATATGACTACTGGAAAAACCATAGCTTTGACTTGATGGATCTTTGCTGGCAGAGTAATGTCTCTGATTTTTAATATGCTGTCTAGGTTGGTCATAGCTTTTCTTCCAAGGAGCAAGCATCTTTTAATTTCATGGCTGCAGTCACCATCTGCAGTGATTTAGGAGCCCAAGAAAATAGTCTGTCGCTGTTTCCATCGTTTCCCCATCTATTCGCCATGAAGTGATGGGACCAGATGCCATGATCTTAGTTTTTTGAATGTTGAGTTTTAAGCCAGCTTTTTCACTTTCCTCTTTCACTCTCATCAAGAGGCTTTTTAGTTCCTTTTCACTTTCTGCCATAAAGGTGGTGTCATCTGCATACCTGAGGTTATTGATATTTCTCCCCGCAATCTTGATTCCAGCTTGTGCTTCATCTTAGCCCAACATTTCTCATAATGTACTCTGCATGTAAGTTAAATAAGCAGCGTGACAATATACAGCTTTGGCATACTCCTTTCCCAGTTTGGAACCAGTCTATTGTTCCATGTTCATTTCTAACTGTTGCTTCTTGATCTGCAAACAGATTTCTCAGGAGGCAGGTCAGGTGGTCTGGTATTCCCATCTCTTTTAGAGGAACATTTCACAATTATAAAAGTATCCACTCATCAAATAGACCTAACAATCCTAAATATTAATGGGCCTAACAACAGAACTTCAAACATATAAAGTATATTGACATGGAACATTCTCCAAGAACTTAATAAATATAAAAATAGTAAGTCATACAGAAGATGTTCTCTAATCACAATAGCAGTAAATTACAATTCAATAAAAAATAAAGTATGTGGAAAATCCCCAAGTTGTCAATTAAATAAGACATTTATAAGTAACTCATAAGTCAAAGGAGAAATGATGAGTAAAATCAGAAAATATTGTGGAAATATAAAAATAATGAAAACAGAGTATATCAAAATTTATGAGATGCAGCTAAAGCAGTTCTTAGAGGAAAATTTGGGGTATTGAATGCTTATTTTATGAAAATGATACAGTTTTAAAATCAATAATTTAAGACAGGTGTCAGTAAATTATAGCCATGGGCTAAATCCAGTTTGCTGCCTGTTTGTTTATTTTTGGCTGTGCTGGGTCTTTGTTGCTACACAGGCTTTCTCTAGTTGCAGGGAACAGGGGTTACTCTTCATTCGGGGCTGGGGCCTTCTCATTGTGGTGCCTATAGGCTTGTGGGCTCAAAAGTTTCAGTGCATAGGTTTATTTGTCCTGTGGCATGTACAATCTTCCCAGACCGGGGATGGAACCTGTGTCTGTTGCATTGGCAAGCAGATTCTTAACCACTGGATCACCATAGAAGCCCTGCTGCCTGTTTTCACAGATAACCTTGTTTTGGAACACAGGCACAACCATTCATTTACATTTTGTCTATGGCAGCCCTCATGCAGCAGTGGAAAAATAGGATAGTTGGAACTGAAATTGTCTGGCCTACAAAATATTTCTTTGCATCGTCCTCTATTCTTCAATCTCTTAAGCAAAATTTTACCTTAACAAACTAGAAAAAGAACGAAGTAAGCAGAAGGGAAGAGAACATAAAGAGCAAAAATTAGCAAAGCAGAAAACAGGGAAACGATGGAGGAAAAAAATAAAGTCACAAATTTGGATTTTAAAAAGACTAATGAAATTGATAAATTCCTACCAAGATTGAAATAAAAAGGAGAAAATAAAAAAAATTATCCAGAAGAGAAATATAAAAAGAAGAACACCATTACAGATAACATAGACATTAAAAGGATGGTCAGGGAGTTTTTTGAACAACACTATGTCAAATTCAAAAACTTTAATGAAATGGGCAGCCTCCTTGGAAAACAAATTATTAAAACTGACAGAATAAGAAATAAATCTGAATAGTCTCATACATATTAAAAAATTAACTTCGCAGTTAAAAATAAAGAAAGCTTTAGACCTAGATGATATCACTGGGAAAGCCTACAAATTTTTTTTGTCTTTTTTGCCTGAACTGGTCTTAGTTGCAGCACACAGGATCTTCCGCCTTCTTTGCGCCATGCAAATGCTTAGTTGCGGCACACGGGATCCATTTCTCTGACCAGGGATCAAGCCAGGGCCCCGTGCATTAGGAGCACAGAGTCTTAGCTACCGGACCAGTAGGGAATTCCTTCTACAAAACTTTTAAAAAAGAAACTACATCAATTCTACTCAATCCTCTTGGAAAACAGAAGACAAAATACTTTCTAACTCATTTTAGGAGGCCCACATAGCCCTGATATTCACACTTGACAAAGATTACTACAGAAAACTGCATACCAAACACCTCCTGAAGAAATGGAAAAATCCTTCTGAAAAATCTTAGCAGAAAGAATTCAGTAATAGTTTTGAAAGTTAATACATCATGACCAAGTAAAATTTATCCAAGGAATATAAGATTGATTTAACATTCAAAAAAATCAATCAAAAAAATCAATCCATGCAATATATAACATTAGTGAAAGAATTACTGCCCATAGAGGCAGTAATACCTTTTCATGATTTAAAAACTCAGCAAACTGGCATAAGAAAAAAAAAAAAAAACATTTTCCCAAGCTGAAAAGCAAATCTGTGAAAAACTTACAGCTACCATCATATCTCTTACCATACTTAATGTTAATCCTTTCCCCCAGATAAAGGTGAGGTGATAAAGTCTGCTCTCATCACTTGTATTCACCATTATCCCAGAAATCATATGTAGTGCAATAAAAAGCAAAAGAAATAAAAAGTATTAAGATTAGAAAAAAGACAAAATCCTAATTATTCGCAGGTTACATGATTGTGTATGTAGAATGTCCAAAGAAATCTTCCAAGCTCTAAAATTAATTACTAAATTTAACAAAGTGATAGGATATAAGGTAGATATGAAAAAATAATTATTAATATATAACCACATATAAGCAATAAACAAATTGAAATTTTAAGACTTACTAGTTCTTTTCTCTTCCTTTCCCCTTTCCTTCCTGGATAATTCTGCCCAAAAGTCATTAAGTGGGGCTGAACGTGGCTAAGTATCCCCGCAGGGAAGTGGGGCAAAGTTGTAATGGGACAGTACATGGTATTGAAGCCCAAGCATAATAAAGAGGACATTTACATGAGAGTCTGACCCCAGTTAAAAGGGTCCAAACCTGAGCAGAGTGAAACAGTTATCTGTACATGGGAAGGTGGCTGATGTGGGGCACCAGAGCCCATGTATGCTGAGCAAGGCATGGATGTGGAAGAGCTGCCTGGTACAAGGCGAGGGAGTATGAGTAGGGTGTGAAGGGGTGGTAGCAATGATGATATTGGCACCTAGAGGTGGATTGAAGAAATAAGTAAAAACATTGAGGGTAACGGAAGTGAGGTTTCTCACTGTCAGTAAAGGGGTTACAAACAGGAAAGGGAGAAAATTAGAATGCACTCTGTGGTGCTGGATGGAACTGAGTGTGCTGGTGTTGTTGTTGTTCAGTGGCTCAGTCGTGTCTGACTCTACGACCCCATGGGCTGCAGCACACCAGGCTTCCCTGTCCATCACCAACTCCCAGAGCTTGCTCAAACTCATGTCCATCGAGTTGGTGATGACATCCAACCATTTCATCCTCTGTCGTCCCCTTCTCCTCCTGCCTTCATCTTTCCCAACACCAGGGTTTTTTTCTAATACGTCAGCTCTTGCCAGCATGTGGCCAAAGTACTGGAGCTTCAGCTTCAGCATCAGTCCTTCCAATGAATATTCAGGACCAATTTCCTTTAGGATTTGACTGGTTTGATCTCCTTTCAGTCCAAGGGACTCTTAAAAATCTTCTCCAACACCACAGTTCAAAAGCATCAATTCTTCAGTGCTCAGCTTTCTTCACAGTCCAAATCTCACATCCATACATAACTACTGGAAAAACCATAACTTTGACTAGACGGACCTTTGTCGGCAAAGTAATGTCTCTGCTTTTTAATATGCTATCTAGGTTGGTCATAGCTTTTCTTCCAAGGAGCAAGCATCTTTTAATATCATGACTGCAGTAACCATCTGCAGTGATTTTGAAGCCCAAGAAAATAAAGTCTGTCACTGTTTCCATTGTCTCCCCATCTATTTGCATGAAGTAATGGGACTGGATGCCATGATCTTAGTTTTTTGAATGTTGAGTTTTAAGCTTCCTCTTTCACCTTCATTGAAAGTCTCTTTAGTTCCTCTTCAGTTTCTGCCATAAAAGTGGTGTCATCTGTGTATCTGAGGTTAGTAATATTTCCCCTAGCAATCTTGATTCCAGCTTGAGCTTCATCCAGCTGGGCATTTTGTAAGATGTACTCTGCATATAAGTTAAATAAGCAGGGTGACAATATATAGCCTTGATGTACTCTTTTCCCAATTTGGAACCAGTCTGTTGTTCCACGTCCAGGTCTAACTGTTGCTTCTTGACTTGCATATAGACTTCACAGGAGGCAGGTAAGGTGGATGTACTAGTGTTATCCAGTGATTTTAAAAAGTATATATATAAACGGATACCCATTACAAGCAATATATATAGTGATAAGCATATCTAAGGCCCAGATGTTGGTTTCCAAACATCATTCTGAAATAAAAGGATTAAGAACTTGGATAAATGACTGAGTCTGGGTCTTAAAGCAAGAAAAGTCAAGGATGAACCTGAAATATTTTTTGTCAGAAAGTAAAGACGTAGTCAAAAAACAGAGTGGGCATGTCAAAAAGACATGAGCAGCAGCTTGAAGCTTATCAGCCAAAAATGGGACAATCTGAGCATCAAAATGAAGAATGATATTAATGGATTAAAGTTTATTAAATAAGAATGCATGTACCTATACTAATAGAAATGAAAATACTCAATGCTTGATTAAGATTAAAACAATAGCAAAATGTAAAGTATACAAAAATACTTATTACAAAGGGGTAAACAGTATTTACAGTGGAGAAGCCTGATAGGCACCATTGTAGTAAAATCATCAGTAATAGAACAAATTAAAGCTATGTAACACTTGTAGGATATAATAAGAATATAGACTTATTTCTGTGATATTTCTGCCAAAGATGAATAACCTGAATCGAATCAAAAGGAAGATCAGATCAACCTAAGCTCTGTAAAGTAAAATCTGTCAAGGTCATAAAAATGAAAGACTGAGGAATTTTTTCAGAACACTACATCTAATAATTAAAGAATCAGATCGTTTTACTATAAAGAGCATCTTGGGGACAACTGACAAAACTTGAACAGTCTGAGGATTCTATGTTAATAATGTATTCTTGCTTATTTCCTGTTTTGATGGTTGTGCTGTGGTTATTTAGGGTAATGGCCTTGTTTTAGGAAATAAACATAAAGTATGAGGGGGTGACAGGATATAGTGTTGGAAACTTATTCTCAAATACTCCTGGAGAAAAATTTCTTTGTTCTCTATTTTTAAATTTTTGAAAAGTTTGAAGTTGTCTCAACAAAGAAGCAATATAATTTTTAATAACATCAAAATGATAAAAGTATAGAAAAAACACCTAATGAAATATGTGCAAGACATCTAAACACAAAATGTCACTTAAAATCAAAATCCTGAATAGCTGGGAGTTAGTTACACAATGGAATTCAGCTGAGCTATTTCAGATCCTAAAAGATGATGCTGAAATGATCCTAAAAGATGATGATGTGAAAACGCTGCATTCAATATGCCAGCAAATATGGAAAACTCAGCAGTGGCCACAGGACTGGAAAAGGTCAGTTTTCCTTCCAATCCCAAAGAAAGATGATGCCAAAGAATATTCACACTACTGCACAATTGCACTCATCTCACACGCTAGCAAAATAATGCTCAAAATTCTCCAAGCAAGGCTTCAATAGTACGTGAACAGTGAACTTCCAGATGGTCAAGCTGGATTTAGAAAAGGCAGAGGAACCAGAGATCAAATTGCCAACATCTGTTGGAGCATCAAAAAAGCAAGAGAATTCCAGAAAAACATCTACTTTTGCTTTGTTGACTACATCAAAGACTTTGACTGTGTGGATCACAACAAACTGTGGAAAATTCTTCAAGAAATGGGAATATTAGATCACCTTACCTGCCTCCTGAGAAATCTGTATGCAGGTCAAGAAGCAATAGTTAGAACTGAGATTGGTTCCAAACTGGGAAAGGACTATGTCAAGGTTTTATTTTGACACCCTGCTTATTTAACTTATATTCAGAGTGCATCATGCCAAATGCCAGGCTGAGTGAAGCACAAACTGGAGTCAAGATTGCGGGGAGAAATATCCATAACCTCAGATATGCAGATGACACCACCCTTATGACAGAAACCAAAGAGGAACTAAAGAGCCTCTTGATGAAAGTGAAAAAGGAAAGTGAAAAAGCTGGCTTAAAACTCAACATTCAAGAAACTAAGATCATGGCATCCGATTCCATCACTTCATAGCAAATAGATGGGGAAACAATGGAAATAGTGATAGACTTTATTTTCTTGGGCTCCATAATCTCTGCAGATGGTGACTGCAGCCATGAAATTAAAAGATGCTTGCTCCTTAGAAGAAAAGCTATGACCAACTTAGACAGCACATTAAAAAGGAGAGACATTACTTTGCCGACAAAGGTCCATCTAGTTAAAGCTATGGTTTTTCCAGTAGTCATGTATGGATGTGAGAGTTGGACCATAAAGAAAGCTGAGCACTGAAGAATTGATGCTTTTGAACTGTGGTGTTGGAGAAGCCTCTTGAGAGTCCCTTGGACTGAAAGGAAATCAACCAATGAATCCTAAAGGACATCAGTCCTGAATGTTCATTAGAAGGACTGATGCTGAAGCTGAAGCTCCAACACTTTAGCCACCTAATGTGAAGAACTGACTCATTGCAAAATTCCCTGATGCTGGGAAAGATTGAAGGCAGAAGGAGATCCAATCAGTTAATCCTAAAGAAAATCAGTCCTGAATATTCATTGGAAGGACTGATGCTGAAGTTGAAACTCCAATACTTTGGTCACCTGATGTGAAGAACTGACTCATTGGAAAAGATCTTGATGCTGGGAAAGATTGAAGGTGGGCAGAGAAGGGGACAACAGAAGATGAGATGGTTGGATGTCATCACCAGCTCAAAGGACATGAGTTTGAGCAAGCTCTGGGAGTTGGTGATGGACAGGGAAGCCTGGTGTGCTGCAGTCCATGGGGTTACAAATAGTTGGAGACGACTGAGCAACTGAACAGAAACTGAACTGAATTATACAATTTTCATAGTTGGAAGACTCAATATTGTTAAGATATTCACTGACCCTAAATTGGTATACAAGACTCATTACAAAAACACAAGATAATTTTAAAATTTATATGGCAATACAATAGATGTAGAATAACCAAAACAATATTGGAGAAGATGAACAACAAAGCTGAAGAACTGAGACTTCCCTGGTGGTTCAGTGGTTGGAAACTTTGTGTTTCCACCCCCAGAGGGCACAGGCTTAGTCCCGGGTCAGTGAACTGGGATTCCACAGGCTGTGTGGTGCAGCAAAAAAAAAAATTATTTTTTTATTTGGAAGATAATTGCTTTCCAGAATTTTGTTGTTTTCTGCCAAGTATCAACACAAATCAGCCATAGATACACATTTGTCCTAAACTTTTTAAAGAATGACTAAATAAATTTGAAAAATAAAGCGAAAATTAAAACATTTCTAAAAAGCTGAAGAACTAACAATTTTTAGTTTCAAGTCTTATTCTACACCTACAAAGATATGTTAATAGTTGGAGAGTAGGATAGAAAACTAAATCAATGGAAAAGAATAGAGTGTGTAGAAATATACAATACTTGTATGGTCAGTTGATTTTTTTCATAAAAATGCCAAGTCAGTTCTATGGGATAAAGTACATCTTTTTAACAAATGTTGCTAAAACAACTGAATTATATATATATATGTATATATGCTACTGAGTCGCTTCAGTCGTGTCCGACTCTGTGTGACCCCATAGACGGCAGCCCACCAGGCTCACCCGTCCCTGGGATTCTCCAGGCAAGAATACTAGAGTGGGTTGCCATTTCCTTCTCCAATGCATGAAAGTGAAAAGTGAAAGTGAAGTCGCTCAGTCGTGTCCGACTCCCAGAGACCCCATGGACTGCAGCCCACCAGGCTCTTCCATCCATGGGATTCTCCAGGCAAGAGTACTCGAGTGGGGTGCTGTTGCCTTCTCCATATATATATATATATATATATATATATATATAAAACTTTCTACCCCTTTCTACCCATAAACAAAAATTAGTTGACTACTAATCATGGATTTAGACGTAAAACTCAGAACCTTAACACGTCTAGAAAAAAACAAGAGAATATTCTCATGACTGTGGGTGGATAAAGGTTTTATTGAACAGGGCACCAAAAACATAACCCTAAAAAGTACATTTTGAAAAATTAGACTTGATAAGAAATACAATTTCTGCTCATCAAAAGACATCAGTAAGACAATGAGTAAGCAAGGCACAGGTTGGGAAATGTTTGCGACATCACTTTGGGACAAAGGACTCGTGTCCAGAATATACAAAGATCCATAAGTCAACAATTGCACAAATGAGCAACGAAATAGCTTAAAAGTCACAAAATATTTGAACAGATGCTTCACAGAAGTAGATACACAAATAGCCAACAAGTGTCATTAAAGAACTCAATGTCATTAAATTCTTAGAGAATGTAAATTAAAGGTCTTAATTAGATGCACTTGATACCCACTTGAATGATTAAAGTAAAAGGTTGACAAGCCCAGAAGTTGGCAAAGATATGGAAAAACTGGAAGTCTCATCCATGGCTGGTGTGAGTGTACAAATGCTCAGTGTTTTGATTTCTTCCTTCCAGAGAAGCACAATGTTTGAAAAATTGAGGACATGATATGTATGCATGCACACTTGTGGCTCAATTTTGAAATAGTCACTACTCCACAGAACAGAACATGGAGAGAAAGCGATCACAGTTCATGTGTAATCAGCCAGATCCCCACGATGTCATGGTTTGTATCCAACCACCAGCACTACCCCGCTCATGATTTGGCGACCCAGCAGTTACAGCTACCTCACAGGGGTAGACAGCACCAGCTTGGAGTCAGAATTCTGTCTTCCGATAGCATCATGCTCTTCTTTCAGTAATTCTGTGAGCCAAAAGTCTAGTGGTAAACGGGTAGCTCCTCTGATTTCAATCTATTGAGTGGACCTCTTCATCTTAGGTCTATAACATCAATTCCAGTCTCACAGGGGCCCCCAAAGTTGTAAACGGATACTTTGCTCAGCTCCTCACACCGTCATCCACTCCCTTCCCCTCTTTGGGAAACAGAAAATAAATAATAAAAAGATGCCACATAAAATGGTATGAATATTGGAAAGTAGAGTCAGAACGTAGAATGCTTTTCTTGAACACACTGTAAAGGGGTAAATAGACATTTACTTATTTGGGGAGTTATGCGTGATTGATGATGCCACTCAGCAGCTCCACATTCTCATTTAACGCCTCTCAAGCGTGCAATTGTTCGACAGGCTTAAAACACATGATTCTGCTTCCAGAGATCGAGGCAGACAGCAAGTCCTCCTGCCCGAGTGTGTGGAAGAAAGAGCAAGCAGCAAAAGAAACTGGCCACGGAGGATGAGCACATTGGCAGTTGCTGCTCCATTGGTTTCAGAGTGGAAGCAAGGAAAATGCTCCTTGGACATCTGAAAACTTTCTATGTCTCCCCTGCGAAGCTTGGCAACTGCCAAGCTATCCCAGACTCTCTCACCAAAGCCCCAGATGCCCACATCTCTCCTTATTTCAGGATATGCTGCTGCTGCTGCTGCTAAATCCCTTCAGTCGTGTCCGACTCTGTGCGACCCCATAGACGGCAACCCACCAGGCTCCGCCGTCCCTGGGATTCTCCAGGCAAGAACACTGGAGTGGGTTGCCATTTCCCTCTCCAATGCATGAAAGTGAAAAGTGAAAGTGAAGTCGCTCAGTCATGTCTGACTCTTATCGACCCCATGGACTGCAGCCTACCAAGCTCCTCCGTCCATGGGATTTTCCAGGCAAGAGTACTGGAGTGGGGTGCCATTGCCTTCTCTGATTTCAGGATATAAATGTGACCAAAATCATCTCTTATTATAAGGCAAGGAAAGAGCTCCAGATTTAGTCACTGGTGCTACTAGGACCTTGCTGAACCAAAGAGAATGCCAAGATGCAGCAGGGTGGCAAGAAGGCCCTTTGGATAGATCCACATGCTCATAATTCATTCACATACTTTCCTCTGAGCAAGGCAAAAATTTAAAATCATCCAATGTGGGTCTTCCTGGAGTTAAAAAATAGGAGTGTGTCCAGAACTGAGGATTGGTTGTCCCCTGTTCCCCAGTGCCACCCCAGATGGAAGACAGCCAGAAACTGGGTTACACAGTTTCTTTGACAGAAATGAAGATTAGCAGGTGTTAAAGACAGATTAGCGACTAAATGAGTTTCTCACTGGCATAAAAAGTATTCCAAAAGGAAGGGTTTAGAGTGAAGTCGGGCAGCTGATGGGAGCCTTCTCCAATGAGAAGAAATTTTCCTGCATTTACCAAGCCCATGCAAACTAAATAAACTGAAGTAAAAAGGTAGCCCATAATTGAAATCTGTAGCAGGCAGGTACTCAGATAGAATGTGCAACTGAGATAAGATAGGGTGACAGCAGGTTTTGTTTTATTTGGGGGGCACTTCCTGGGGATTGGCAGCAGAAAGCTCTATTTTTGTACTTTCTTTAACTCTAGACTGAGATTCTGACTCTAGTTCCAATCAATATTCCTGTTGTTGATGAGGTACCTTTTCCTGCACCCTAAGGTTTGGCCACAGAGCTGGAGGGTAGAAGGAAGAGTTTGAATGGTCTCAGATGAAACAACACAGACTTAATCAGTGCAGGCTGCTATAACAAAAATACTATAGACTGGGTTTAACATCAAGGATTTATTTACTAGCAGTTCTGAAGACTGGGAAATCTAAGATCAAAGTGCTAGCAGATCTGGTGCATGATGGAAGCCCTTTTCCTGGTTTGCAGATGACATCTTTCCTTGTATCCTCCTGTGGCTGAGAGAGAGAGAAAGAGGTCATCTATCTGATGTATCATCTTCAGTTCAGTTCAGTCGCTCAGTCGTGTCCGACTCTTTGTGACCCCATGAATCGCAGCACACCAGGCCTCCCTGTCCATCACCAACTCCTGGAGTCCACCTAAACCCATGTCCATCGAGTCAGTGATGCCATCTAACCATCTCATCCTCTGTCATCCCCTTCTCCTCCTGCCCTCAATCTTTCCCAGCATCAGGGTCTTTTCAAATGAGTCAGCTCTTCTCATCAGGTGGTCAAAGTATTAGAGTTTCAGCTTCAGCATCAATCCTTCCAAAGAACAGCCAGGACTGATCCCCTTTAGGATGGACTGGGTGGATCTCCTTGCAGTCCAAGGGACTCTCAAGAGTCTTCTCCAACACCACAGGTCGAAAGCATCAATTCTTCGGCACTCAGCCTTCTTCACAGTCCAAGTCTCACATCCATACATGACCATTGGAAAAACCATAGCCTTGACTAGACGGACCTTTGTTGGCAAAGTAATGTTTCTGTTTCATCTTAAAAGGGTACTAATCCCATCCATAAGGGTTACATTCTTATGACCTAATTACCTGCCAAGAGCCCCACCTCCTGATACCATCACATTGGGCTTTGGACTTCAACATATGATATTGGGGGTAGGGGACACAAATATTCAATCCATAGCAAATGCCAAGTACACAGTCAACTCCATTTCTAGATAGAAAGGAAAGGAAAATGATTTATTACGTACCTACTACGCACCACATATTTTACTAGGCCCTTTCACCATTTTATAATAACCCAAGGAACAGATTAACCCAGAAGACCTGGTCCACATTAGAAGATCTGGCATAAGGGAGACTAAAGACAGATTGTCTCCTATTTCTTTCCTTCCCACGGTTTTGTGTTTCCTTCCTAATGTTATTTTGAATTTGTTTGGGCTCAAATTATATTATACCCTTGTCATCTCCATTAGCTAAAATGTATTTATGGCTGATTATGCATGCAGAAAATAAATTAAATATCTGAATAACATTACCAGTAATTGGTGAAATTGCCTTATGTTTTCACATCCTTACAACAAAAAAGGCATCAACAAATGACCAGGAAAACAAAAGGATAATCCATTATAATTGTCCATATTACCATAGCGATAGGACAGACATAATTATGGGCAATTTCAGTGTCTAAAAATCAAGTGTGATGAAAATTATATTGAATTTAACCAAAAAAAAACCTTTAACTTTGGTTGCAAAACAACTGCTAGTCAGGATCAAAGGAAATAGCCCCTGCTAAGAAAAATCAGTCACTGACTTGGAAGTTGACACTGACTGTCTTGAGGGTCTGCAAAATATAAATCACCATTGAAGTGTTCATTTATATCTGCCTGAGTGATTCCCCATGATATGGTTTCTCTGCAGACATCTTTGGTTTATTGGAGAAATATTTATGCTGATTAGCTAGAGACTCTAGAATGCTTTAGTTTCTAAATACATTAAGTACCACCTCCAGCATAGTGTGACATATATATACTAGATCAGACTGGCATAATCTTTTTTTTTTTTTTTTTGGTGGCATATTGGGGTTTTTTGAAGATGATCAAAATTTTTAATATTTAATAACCATAAAAACTACCTGAGTTCAATCCCTGGGTCAGTAAGTTCCCCCAGACAAGAGAATGGCCACCCACTCCAGTATTTTTGCCTGGAGAATTCCATGGACAGAGGAGTGTGGTGGGCTACAGTCTGTGTGGTCACAGTCAAACACAACTGAGCAATTAAGACTTTCACTTTCATAGAAACTATTATGGGGACTGATCAATTGAGAAGGGTGTCAACTGTTGTATTAGGGTCCTGGCACCCCTTTTGTGAAGGCAGGAGGTCTGAGTTACTGGGACACAGAGAAGCTGCTGCTGCTGCTACTGCTGCTAAGTCGCTTCAGTTGTGTCCAACTCTGTGCGACCCCATAGGCGGCAGCCCACTAGGCTCCTCTGTCCCTGGGATTCTCCAGGCAAGAACACTGGAGTGGGTTGCCATTTCCTTCTCCAATGCATGAAAGTGGAAAGTGAAAGTGAAGTCGCTCAGTTGTGCCCGACTCTTAGCGACCCCATGGGCTGCATGCAGCCCACCAGGCTCCCCCATCCATGGGATTTTCCAGGCAAGAGTACTGGAGTGGGTTGCCGTTGCCTTCTCCTACAGAAGCTGCTATATACCAACAAATATGGAAGTCTTTTTTTTAACTTTTATTTATTTATTTTTGGCTGTGCTGGGTCTTTGTTGCTGCACTTGCTTTTCTCTAGTTGCGGCGAGTGGGGGCTACTCTCCAGTTGCGCTGCCTGGCTTTCTCATTGCGGCGGCTTCTCTCGTCGTAGGGCACAGGCTCTAGGGCACCCGGGCTTCAGTAGTTGCAGCTCCCAGGCTCTAGAGCACGGGCTTAATAGTTGTGGTGCACGGGCTTAGTTGCTCCGAGGCATGTGGAATCTTCCCAGATCAGGGATCCAACGTGTATCTCCTGCATTTGCAAACAGGTTCTTTACCATTGAGCCACCAGGGAAGCCCTGGAAGTCTTTTAACATTTTAACAATAGCGTAACTGTACTGGTGTGTCCTGCTAAATGTCAGCACTGCACAGATACACAGATAAAAGACCAAGGTCCTGCCTCTCACTTTGCTTCTATTTATCCAGGTGGCTTCTCTCAGCATCTTGCAGAATGGACACCCCAGGAAACTGCATCCCTGCAGGGCTCTGGCAGGTAATACGCAGCCCAAACCAAAGGCCATTTCTATAAGGACACATCTTCCTTTTCAGTACTGACACCTTGAAAACCACAGTCCAACCCAGAGAGCACAGCCAAGGGGCCCAACCACAGTTGGCACCATTTGGATTTTTAACGCCAAAGATGTGTGGAACTTAAAACAGACAGGAAGGTTCCAAATACACCCAAGGGAATTGAAAGAAGAAGATAAATCAACAGAGAGATAGGTGGTAAGGTTTGTACCTCAAGAGAACCTTTTCATTTACTGTCAGAGGGCAGGTCCCCACATGACAGTCCTCCAGATTCCTCTGTCACCAACCTCGTAGCACACAGGGACCTGCCTCATCTTGGTCCTTGCTGCCTGCACACTGCTGTTGTCATTGCCATTTTTCAGTCGTTAAGTCGTGCCCAAGTCTTTGTGACCCCGTGGACTGCAGCACACTAGGCTTCCCTGTCCTTCATAGTCTCCCAGAGTTTGTTCAAACTCATGTCCATTGAGTCAATGACATCATCCAACCATCTCATCTTCTGTTGCCCTCTTCTCCTCCTGCACTCAATCTTTTCCAGCATCAAGTTCTTTTCCAATGAGTCAGCTCTTGGCATCAGGTGGCCAAATGATTGGAGCTTCAGGCCACACCCTGTATCCAAGTAATACTGAACCAACTGTGGTATAAGAACATATCCTGTTGCTTCATTCCCCCCTTTCCACTCCATTACAATCCATGTCTCAAGTCTAGAAAATGACCTCGTTGCCTCCATCTAAGTATCCTGAGTAACCTAAGGCTTGATAGGTATCAGGTCCCAGTAATTTTTGTTGGCTAGATAATTCAATATAATCAGGCACTTTAAAACTATAAAAAATGGTGGACAGCCTGTCACAGCTCTTTGGGAAAGTAAAGTTCTGTCCAATGTATTCTAAGATCACAGGATGAAAATAAGCAGAGCTTAAAAGCAAAAACACTAGCCATACACAAGTGGAGTAGTGGAAATGAGGAGGAACTGGAACTGCCATGCATTGGTGTTCAGTTCAGTTCAATCACTCAGTCGTGTCCGACTCTGCGACCCCACGGACTGCAGCACGCCAGGCCTCCCTGTCCATCACCAACCCCCGGAGTTTACTCAAACTCACATACATTGCTGATAGGAATACAAATTGGCACAATGACTTGGAAAACAATTTAGCAGCTTCTTACAAAGTTAAACATAAACCCACTGTATGATCCAGCCATTCTAGTCCTAAGTATTTATATAGAAATAAAAGCATATATTCATACAGACTTTTTATACAAATGTTCATGGAAATTTTATTTGTAACAGCCAACAACTAGAAATAAGCAGATGACCTTGAACAAGTGAACGGCTAAACAAACCGTGGTGTGTCTGTTCACTAGAACACTGCTGTTGTTTCATTGTTTAATTGTTAAGTCGTGTCCGACTCTTTGTGACCCCATGATCTGTGGCCCACCAGGCTCCTTTGTCCATGGGATTTCCCAGGCAAGTATATTGGAGTGGGTTGCCATTTCCTTCTGCAAGGGATCTTTCCAACCCAGGGACCAAATCCGGGTTCCCTGCATTGGCAGGCAGATTTTTTATTGCTGAGTGACCAGGGAAGCCCTCACTAGAATACTACTCAGCAATAAAAAGTGATGAATATTGATTAACACAAAAACATGCATGAGTCTCAAAGAAATGGTGCTCAGTGGAAGTAACTAGGCAAGAAAAGAGTATGTACTTTCTATCTTTATAAAATCACAGAAAATACCAAGTCATCTATAGTAGATCAGGGCTGAAAAAGTAGATCAGGGCTTCCTTAGGGGTGTATAGAGAGGGTTAGGGAGGAAACACTATAAAGAGGCAAGAAGAAATTGGAACAGGTGATTAAATATAGTCATTATTTTTATTGTGATGATGGTTTCACAGGTGTATGAATAGGTTAAGACTCATCAAATTCTACACTTTAAATATGTGCTGTTTACTGTATGTCAATCATACCTCAATAAAACTATAAAAACTTAAAGCTGAGCTAAGGCCTTAGGAGAAAACAGTCACTGTGGTTTGAGAAAATTACAATTAGATATTAAGAAGTAAAATGGGAATACTCTGATTTTAGAAGCATAAGTTAGAGGTTGAGAAGAGTGACCCATTAGAAGAAGGGAAAATATAAGGGAAAAGTCTAATACTCAAAACTGCCCATTGAAAATAAAATAAATGTACCTTGGGTACAATTAGACATAAATTCAATTCATTTGGTTAAAAATAAAAGACTGTCCAATGATAAAATAAAATGGCTTAGAGATAGTAAGTTCCCAGTCCCTAGAAGTGTCCATTTGATGACCATTAAGCAGCTCTAAAAATGAATTCTTGCCTTGTTTGGGCAATTATCTTATATGATTCCTCAGATTCTTTTAAACTCTAAACTCACCCATTCACTGAGACAACACTGGCAGGATGTATTTGCTGGGAGTAAATTCCCTGTTGCTGATACTCATGAAAACAACCATTAGGAATCTTCCACAAGAATAAAAGAAGTGAAAATAATTCAAAGGACTAGGACTTCAAAGAAGTAAAGTTAAAAGCAAATCAGTTCTTCAGATATAGAAATTACAAGTGAGTACAAAGAGAACAGTGAGTGATGGAACTTTGGGGAGAGGTGGGTGGGTGGGTGGCAGATAGTCTGAGTATGAGAATATTTGAGATGAGGGAAGTTGGCATTGGGGGGGTTGTCTAGAAAACCTAAGGTGTTGGTATAAAAAATTGAAAACAGGAGGTCTCAGCAGGGATTGGGAGGCTAGGGTCTAGGGATGTTTCATCACAGATGCTGCTGGACTTAATCTGGAATAATCTTCTAAAGAACAAAATACACCCCGATGTTCAAAAACTTCCAATAGCTTCCTTTTGTTCTTAGTATAGTATTAAAATTCTTCAGCAGTTACACAGGTACTGCTAAGTGAAAATAGCAAAATGCAGGGAAATGCACAACAAAAATGAAATAGCATTAAAAACAAAGACAATAAAAACTTCTTGTTGCATGTACGTGTATTCTACATGAGCATTTTACACAAGGGCACCACTGTCGATGACGACACTAAATTAAAACCTCCCCAAAAGCCTGTCCCCGGTCCTCTACAAGCTCCACTCTGGCATATGGTGCTGCTCCAGGGGGAGACAGGGATAATTGCTGGAAGCAGAGGGGGTCCAATGAGGAGCAGTTGTGATCCCACCAGCCACCTGGATGAAGCAATTAAATGATCGAGTGAGTGAATAGTAACAAGATGCCAAAGGGATGAAAACTGAATTGGGTGAAGGGAAAATGAGGTCATTTCCCTCACTCCTAAAAACCAAGGTGAATGTTAAGGGCAGACCCTTCTCCTTATCCCACGTTTCCTCCTTGGCTCACAGCAGAGAGGACAACTCTCTGCTCTTGTGGGAGGGAGGCTGCCAAACTCTCTCGACTCCTCAGTCCTCCCCAAGAAAGTGAAAGTCACTCAGTTGTGTCTGACTCTTTGCAACCCCATGGACTCTACAGTCCATGGAATTCTCCAGGCCAGAATACTGGAGTGGGTAGCCTTTCCTTTCTCCAGGGGATCTTCCCAACCCAGGGATCAAACCCAGGTCTCCTGCATTGCAGATGGTTTCTTTACCAGCTGAGCCACAAGGAATGCCTGAGAATACTGGAGTGGGTAGCCTATCCCTTCTCCAGCAGAACTTCCCAACCCAGGAATCGAACTGGGGTCTCCTGCATTGCAGGCGGATTCTTTTATCAACTGAGCTATCAGGGAAGCCCCAGATAGTTAGATAAATAGTTAGGAAGGACTAACACAATTGATCAGAGAGCAACACCTACTGGATGGATCCCAGTTTACTGAAGGGCAAGGCCTCAGAGGTTGTTAGGACCACTGTGCAAAACTTCCTCTTTGAACACACCCCAGACACCCCTCTCCTGTCTTCTGTGTCCCATAAACCTACTGGCCTCACACTCCTACAGTTAGATGGCAGCTCAACTGTCTTCAGTTTCAAGCAGGAAGACTAGGAAGCTCTGCTAGCCCCAGGCCACGTTCTCATTCAATGTGTAACTGGACACTCAGTTTAGGAAGTGTTTAAGGGAGTTGGGCAGCTACCAATACAAAGGGAATCATGTGCTTTGTGGGGGAACCCATCAGTCAGAATCCTGGAATAGAGATTGGTAGGATCCGGCCACCATGAGAGTCTTAAACAGTGAAGAAAACCAATAGGTTATACAAAGCAAGTAGCAAAGCGGTCCATGTACATACAAGAGCCTCAAGCACCCCTCTATCTCCCGCCAGCATCATCACCACCACTATGAGGTACTTGCTTTTATCCCCATTGCATATATGATTAGGGCAGACTCAGACAGCTATGGACAGAAGGTTTGTGTCTCCCCTGAATTCTTACATTAACACCTAATCCACAATGTGATGGTATTAAGAGGTGGGGCCCTTGGATGTGATTAGGTCACATGAGGGCAGAGCCTTCATGAATGTGGGTAGTGCCCTTATAAAAGAGACACCCAGAGTGCTCTACCCGCTCCAACCACTGGAAGACACAGTGAAAAGATGAAAGTTTATGAATCAGGATGAGGGCTATCACCAGACACCAAATCTGCCAGCACCAGGAGCTTGCACTGCTCAGACTCCAAAACTGTAAGAAATGAATTTCTGTTCTTAAGCCACTCAGTCTATGATGCTTGTTAATAGCAGCCCAAACAGATAGAGTTAGAATAACAAGGAACTATATTCAATATCCTGTGATTAAACCATAATGGAAAAGAATATTTAAAAGAATATATATATATGTATCTCTGAGTCACTTTGCTGTACAACAGTGATTGGCACCACACTATAAATCAACTACACTTCAATAAAAAAAAATTTTTTAATACCTATTAGTGGCACCAGCTGGCTCCAGAGGGCTCTTAATCACTGAACTATTCTACATCTTTAAATATATGAAGAAATACTGTAATTATTGTCTTACTAATATAAGCTGAAAGAGAAAATCACCAAACCAAGAATGCCCAGCAGCTCCTCTAAACCAAAGACAGGCAGGAATCACAAAGAAAGCAGTGTGGGGGAGTGGGGAGAGTTCGGAGTTTAATCCCAGAAGACCTGGGTTCAAGTCTAAACTCTACCATGAAACAGCAGCTGCTTCATTGGGGGAAACTGCATGTCCTACAAGGCTCAGACAAGACCATACATGACAGCACTTTGTACATACAGCATTATGTTGGAACAAGTATTTACTTTACACGGGAGTAGTTACAGTTGTCACAGGTCAACAACTTTGAGTTGATCCAGTGATTCTTCGTTCAGGGTGATTTTGTCTCCCATGGGACACTGGGCAATGTCTGGAGACATTTATGGTTGTCACAACTTGGGGGAGGGGACACTACTGACCTCTAGTGGGTAGAGCCCAGGGATGCTAATGCTAAACATTCTAAAATGTGCAAGACAGCCCCCGAAACAAAGCCCGAAATGTCAATAGTGCCATGGCTGAGAAACACTGGTTTGGAATGCATTCCTGTGTCATAGCAAACCAGGAACAGAGGTAGTGCTCCATACACATTTGTTGAATATATGATGAGAGAAACAAAGGATGATAAAACCTTACAATGTGGCTAATCTGAGCAAGCAATGTTAGGATAAATAAACAGGATATAAATAGGCCAGGACGACCGAGGGTAAGCAACATCCTTGGAACTTAAAGTGTGGTGCATGGTTCAACCTCAGCCTCACTTAGGCACCTGTCAGAAAGAATCCCAGATGCTACCTAAAGCTATTGAATCAGACTCTGCACTATAACAAGGTCCTGGTGATCTGTAGGCTTGTTAAAACTTGAAAAACACTCTCCAAGAGGCTATACTTAATGGCAGGTTAACTTCCAATAGCAGCCCTAGAATCTGCCTGCCAGTGCAGAAGACACAAGTTCGATCATTGGGTCAGAAAGATTCCCTGGAGAAGGGAATGGCAACCCACTTCAATATTCTTGCCTGGGAAATCCCACGGAGAGAGGAGCCTGGTAGGCTACAGTCCATGGGGTCGCAAAGAGTCAGACACGACTGAGCGTGCACACACACACACATTCCAACTGCTGTGTGCAGAAGCTAAGGTGTCTTTAAGATGAGCCCAGCTGGAGCATGCCTCTTGAATGTAACCCAGCTCCATCCACAGGTGGCCTTTCCGCCTGGATACTCTCCATTTGGATAACAGAGAGCGCGTCCCCCAGGCACATTAGCAAATCTTCTCACTTTGTTCACAAAATACAGCACTGAATATAATGAAATATGGCACATTATCAATACCCCCTATGCAGAAACTGCACACAATGCCACAGCTGAAGGATTCTTTGAAGGGGAAAAGAAAACTCTATTGCAACTTTTATTTGGAGCTTGATTGCTTCATTGCTCCTTGCCCTCCAGGTGAAGGGGCAGCCGAGAAAAATACATTCTGTGTGACACTGTGAGCTTGGAGAATGTTCTGAATGCTGCTCAGTCTGTGACTTGTTGCACTGAGAGGGGAAAAGAAGGCCCTGCATCAGCTCCAAAGCCAAGCATTTCCTCCAATCAGGATTCTCCTATTCCTTCTTCAAAGAACAAGAGGTCATGAGAACTCAGATTTATCCAGCATTGACTAAGTGTCATGGAGCTCTTTGAAGTATTTCACCTATATAAGCTCATTTAATACTTACATACCCTGTGAGGTAGTAGCTCTCAATATCCCCACTTCATAGATGAGGAAACTTTAGCACTGAGAAGTTAAGTAACTTTCCCAGGGTCAGATATCAAGGAAGCAGTGAAGCCAAGATTTGAACCTACAACATCTGACTTCAGAGTCACTGCTCATAACCCCTCCACCATCCTGTTTACACTTGACTATGTATTAAGGACTCTCAGAGGATTTTATAATTATCAGTAAGATGACATTTCTGCCCTGATGGAATATCCAGTCTGGTGAAGGGAGATAGTTAAACAGATAAAACACACCATACTAGGCACTTGAAGAAAAATGCACTGTTTTCTCTCTTTGGCACCATCACATCCCTCCTTATTTTCTGTCTTTATTCTAATTTGACTCAATGTTTTAGAATCACAAGACAGGTTGCAACATATCAGTTACCTTCTAGATGGTGACTAAATAATGGTTGAATGAATGAATGAATAAAGTAAATTCACAAGTGAATGCGGTCCCATAGAGAGGTTTTGAGAAAATAATGCACTATGAATGACTATGACTCTTACAGCCAATATCTGTGGGTTTATCTTTCCTGTCCAGCACTATCTCCCAACCCCCATCCTTAAAAAAGGAATCACCCTTTCCCCCAACTGTATCCGTACAGTTTCGACTGGAGCTGCTAGGACCTGGCGCTGCAGGACTCCTTGCCTTAGTTGACAGAACAGTGGTGAGCTCCCAGAATGAGCTGAGCCAACCAGTTCCAATCCTTAGAAATTCTGGAATCAAGAAAAAGGAAATCAGAAATGCTCTCCCTAGGTAGTTAAAATTGTGTGAGGGGGAAGAAAAAATGGGATCTGCTGGCATCTACTTTTTCAATGACAGGGAGAAGACTTGCCTGCAATAAGAGGGCTGCATAAAGCTTTATGCTAATGTGCAGCCCAGAGGCAAAGATGAGAGATGGACAGAAATTACTTCTGACATCGTTCAAGTTGCTATTTCCACACACTTAACCTCTCAGAGCTTTCATTTTCTTTCTATAAAATAAGGAGGGGGAAATTACATCCTAAAAGGCTATGTATCACCACTGTTCAAGGAAGAAGGGGCTGGCTCCAACCAGGCAATGTCCGAGCAACGCTGACCCTCCCTCCTATAATCATCCTCACAGCCCCAACCGCCAGAAAGCAATGCCAGTCGAGAGAATCCAGTTCCTTTTGTTCCTGAGTTCTGTCAAACACCTCCTGATTAACATGCACAGGTAAATCTGCAGAAAGGATTGCCCTGACAGGCAGCAGTTTGTCTCAGGTGAATCTCACGTTTCTCATGAATAAAATGGCAATATAAGTGCACACAACTGGTTTCCTATGTTTGGGGACACCATGAACCATGTTTCAGGGTCTGCTCACCTGGAAGGGCTCGGCATTCCAAGTCTGCTCTTGTAGGGCTGCAAGCCCATGCCCACTCGACTCTCACCAAACATCTGGGCCAAACAAGGTGGTTTCCCATGCTCATGACTAAGTTACACTGCTCCTTGATGAAACAGCACAGTACCATCATTGAGTTCCAACCACAGTACCAAGGGTAGAAACAGCCTCTAAAATTCCCTAGACCCATCGTTTTCACACTTTTCTCTGAGGAACCTCAAAGGTCATCTGGGGAGAAGGAGGGAGGTTAAATGTGATGGTTGCTTGTTCTATTGCAGCTCTACTCAGATGTGATATAAATCTGTGGGTTTTGCACATACTAAGGTTCTCCAGAGAAACAGAACCAATAGGAGATAGATGGATGGATGGATAAATGGATAGATAGAAAGATGAGGAGGTTTACTATAGGAATTGGCTCAAGTGGTTGTGGAGACCGAGAAGTCCTACAATTTGCCATCTGGAAGCTGGGAAACCAAGAAATCCACTGGTGTGTTCAGTCCAAGTCTAAAGGCTTGAGAACCAGAAGAGCTGATGGTGTAAATCCCTGTCTGAGCCTGGACGTCTGAGAACCAGGAAAGGATGGCTGCCTTAGCTAAAACAGGATGAATTTGCCCTTCCTTCACCTTTCTGTTCTATTTGGGGCCACAGTGGTTGGATGATGCCCACCACGTTGGCGAGGAAGATCTTTACACAACCTTCTGATTCAGATGTCGATCTCTTCCACTGACATCCTCACACAGCCAGCCAGAAATTATGTTTACTAGCTCTCTGGGCGTCCCTTAGCCCAGTCAAGTTAACGCATAAAACTAGTCATCAACATAACAGGTGATACATTGTGACATTCTATTTTATTTAAAATGAAAAAGGCAATAATGCCTCACTAAACCAATGTCATGACCTCCTATGGGTCCCAAACTGAAGTTCGAAAAACATTGTTCTGGCATGCCCACAAAGCACCTCCTAGTTTGCATTGGCTTAAGTTCATTACATCAAAGTTCGCAAACTGGTTCCTACCAGTTGGTGAGGGACACATTTAATGTGAGCCTCACATAGTTGGCCTACATGATGTTTAAAAAAATATAATTTCCCAAAGTTTTAAATGGAGACATGTACATTCTAGGATTCTAGGCTAGAAGGGGTAAAGGTAGAGGGGGACAGGAAATAAACAGAAGGTGGTACAACGTGGGGTCTCAGGTCCACGTAGCTACAACTGGCTAGAGTTGAGTAGCAGCCAATGAGTTATATGGAACATCTCCCTTCCTGTTGACCAAGGTTCTTTCTGCTTATGGCAACTCCACTAATATGAAAAAAGATGTCTGAGTTTGCTCCCTCCACGATAGGTCTTCCCCAAAATACCAGTCTGAACAGGAAGCAATTCCAAGACCACAAGGGCTCACCCCAAGGTCACCAAGCCCTTTCACGTGTCAAACCTCCTGCTGTAAATACCTCCTCACCATGGATTCTGCAAGTACAGCCAGCTCTCCTTTTGATAAATACCCTTTGCTAAGATGCAGGTCAGTGTAATTTTCCAAAAGGTTAGGCGGAGTGACTGCTCAGAGAGGGCTCGCTTATTATTTCAAATGCCACTCGTCCCATTCGCTAACATTCCCTGAGTTATTTACAACTCGATTCTGCCATACCTGCCAGAGTGCCTGACCTGCCCTCCCTCTCCCCCTCCCCTCATCATCTCTCCAGCCCTGAAACGGAAGCTGGTGGCTACAGGGCACTGCCTTCCTGAGCCAGGAAGGCCTTTAACCTAAGTTAGAGAAGCCACTGTAATGGGTAATTTTTTCTCCAAGTCATGCTTAAAAGTCATCAGCAAAATTCACATACTTTGAGGCACACAGGGGGCTGTCAACTGTCTTCATGTGGCTTCTAATGTTTATTCCATTTTCAGGTTGCTCAGCCAGATAAAAAAGTCAGTAGTAATGTTTAAAACTAACAAGCCTCAAAATACATTTTATTTAATGCCCCTTAAATATGTGGGGCATTGCTTTGGGTCAGTAATTTTAGTTAAACTTTGAGGGCACAAATATCCATCCCGTAAGCCTGCTGAAGTTATAACAAAAATGAAAATAAGGGTAACATTAGGATCTATCATCTCTTCAGTGTCTGCTATGTGCCAACTTGATGAAAGTTTAGCTCTTTGCTAAGTAGATAGATAGAGAGATGGATAGATATAGTTGTTTAACTCAGAACATCTATGCAAATTAGGCATCAGAGAGCTATGTCCTTTTTACAAATAAGAAAGCCAGTGATTTTCCCATAGGCACTCAGTCTTTATTGGAGCCAGGACTGGATTTCCAGACTGTCTGAATTTTCTACCCCACCCAGTGCTTCACCATCATAATTACAACAAGAAGCACCTCCCTGTAGTCAGCATCTATGCCCATATATAAATCAAAGCACCAAGATTATTCAGTAAGAACACTGTGAATATTCTGTATTGTTGTGAACTTTCTTCGGTCTGGAGTAAGAAGTCTGGAGCTAGAGTGGACCCAGCTTCCTTTCTCCCACAGGATCCAGGGAAATTTGGTCTCATAGCCTAGAGCGGTTGAACACCTTGGCAAAGGAATCAGATTAACTGAGACTGGAATCCTGCCTTTCCTGTATTAGCTATTGGATATTGGGCAAGTCATTTAATCTGTCTGAGCTATTGGATGTTGGGCAAGTCATTTAATCTGTCTGAGCATCAGTTTCCTCATCTTAAAAGAAAGGGGACACAAATAATACCTACCTCACAGGGCTTTCCGGGTGGTTCAGATGGTAAAGAGTCTGCCTGCAATGCAGGAGACCTGGATTCGATCCCTGGGTCAGAAAGATCCTCTGTAAAAGGAAATGGCTACCCATTCCGGTATTCTTGCATAGAGAATTCCACAGACAGAGGAGACTGGTGGTCTACAGTCCATGGGGTCGCAAGGAGGCAGGCATGACTGAGTGACTCAAACACATAGGGTTATGATGGGAGAGAAATGTGGTATGTGTATAAAGCACATAACCCTGTGGCTGGAGCTATGATAAATAAACATAAATACTGTCATAATTAGCCAACTGGAGGTGATTCCTAAGCAGCTATTAGAGCCATAAATAAGAATCTCTCAGAACAGAACATGAGAGTTTTACTTCTGGAACAAATAACTGCCTTCACCCCATCTCATATACTCTAACCCCATCCACCAACAGCAACGACACTACCACCTCCTCCTCCTCTGCACAGAGAAGCTGTCAGCCAGGTTCTGAAAAGCAGGCAACCAAAAGGCAGCCATCGATAGTCCCAGACTGTGTTTCCCAGACTTGTTCTCAGATGTGCCACCTTCTCCACTGGGCATCAGCTCTGGGACCCTCCGCTTCTCAGTCTATATGACTAAGAATCTCTAACCTGCACTAGACTTACTCTTGGGTCCTAAGGATAGGTTCACTGATTTTCTTCTGTCTCTTCTTTCTTCCCCCTTCCTCTTTCTGCCTCTGCTTCTACTTTTTCCTTGAATGCCCCCTTTTCACGTTTTTTTCCTCCAGGGTAATCAGTCTGCATTTTGACCTATGATTTCTCAGATCTGTCCAATGTTATCTGCTTCTCCATCTGGGTTCAGTGCCCCATGTAGGCTGGAAAAAAGGACTTGAACTCTCCCATCCCATTAACCATCTTGTCATGATGCTCCATATGCATCAGGTCTATGTCAGTTTTCTAGAGCTGCCGTATTGATCATAAGCATGGAGGCTTAAACTAACAGACATGCATTCTCACACAGTTCTGAAGGCCAGAAGTCCAAAGTCAAGATGTCTGCAGGGCCACACTTCCTCCAAAGTTTCTAAGGAAGAATGCGTCCTTGCTTCTTCCAGCTTCTGGGGAGTCCAGCATTCCTTGGCTTGTGGCAGCATAACTTCCCCAGGCTTTGTGGTGTCCTTTCTCCTTCTATCTCTTAAAAGGACACATGCTATTGGATTTAGGGACCATCTTAACCCAGGATGAGTCCCACCTCAACATCCTTAACTTGGTCACTTCTTCAAAGACCTTTTTCCAAATAAGTTCATATTCACAGGTTCCAGCTGGACATATTTTGGGGGGAATCACCAGTTTAAGCCATTCCTTGATACTAATGAGCCCAATGAAGCTTGTGACATGATAATACCCTCCTTTCACTTCTCTCCTTTACCAAAACAATGTCAAGACCTACAGAAAAACCTTCCTTTGTATTACACAAGCCAGATCTTTCCACTCTCTTCCTCTAAGTCCACACTTTGCAGAAATCTAACACTGCTGGAGGAGGTAGTGTGGGTGACGTTGGGAAATGAAATAGAACTCCAGGAAGATAAAGGGGATCCTGGTCTCCTCTCTGAGTCAGTCAGCTTCCTGCAGGACAAAGATTGCAGTATGGAGACACGGGTCGGCCCACTGTCCACTCTTTCCAGGGAGACAGAGTCTGAGGAACAGGAAGACATTTGTTGTTGTTGTTCAGTCACTCGGTCATATCAACTCCTTGCAACCCTGTGGACTGCAGCATGCCAGGCTTCCACATCCTTCACTATCTTCTGGAATTTGCTCAAACTGATGTCCATGGAGTCGATGATATCATCCAACCATCTCATCCTCTTCGTCCCCTTCTCCTCCTGCTCTCAATCTCTCCGAGTATCAGGGTCTTGTCCAATGAATCAGCTCTTCACATCAGGTAGCCAAAGTATCGGAGCTTCAGCTTCAGCATCAGTCTTCCCAATGAAGATTCAGCGTTGATTTCCTTTAGAATTGACTGGTTTGGTCTCCTTGCTGTCCAAGGAACACTCAAAAGTCTTCTCCAGCACCATTAGCACTTTCTAAAATCTGTTTCCATCATGGTTTCAAATTTTCTATTTTCAGACAAATTTAAGAAGTGCTGAGTAAATAAATTCTGACAAGTTTCCCCATTACAGAACTTGCCGGTGCTCTCAACTCAGTAAACAATGAACAGAGGTAGAAATAACTGGTGGTATTTCCCAAACTTATGGCCCAGAGAACCCCTTTACTTATAAGGCATCTCATAGCCCTAATGTTCTTCCAAAGATACAGTGAGATATACTGGTAAAATTCATTCTATTCAATTAAGTTGCTATCAAATCATTATTATATTAAAACCACAGTAAGTTACTGTTTCATACCCACTTGGATGACTACGACCAAAAGAAAGACAATAACTAATGTTGGTGAGAACTTGGACCAGTGAGAACCCTTCGATTTTTCTGATGGGAACGTAAAGTTGTGCAGCTGTTTGGAAAAAAGGTTTAGCAGTTTTTCAAAGGTCAAATTTATCATATATGCCAACAATTTCACCTTTAGAAAACATACGGCCATAGTGATTGTTCATAGCAGCATTATTCATAATAACCCAAACCTGAAAACAACCCCCAAATTCATCAACAGATGAATGGATAAATAAAATGTAGAGCTGTACAATGAATTATTTTCCAGCAATTTAAAAAAATGAAATATTGATACGTGCTACAACATGGGTGAACTGTAAATACATTTTGCTCAGTGAAAGAAGTCAGGCACAAAAGACCACACATTGTATAATTCTGCTTATAAATAAATGAAAAACAAGGTAAGCATATAGGGACAGAGCGTAGACTTAGTGGTTGCCAGGATCTGTGTTAGGAATAGGGGTTAATTGTTAATGGGTATGAGGGTTTCTACTGAAGTGATGCAAAGTTTATGAAACTGAATTGTAGTGATGACTGCACAACTCAGTAAATTTGCTAAAAAAAAATCATTCAATTGTGCACTTAATATAGGTGAACTTTATAGTATGTAAATTATGCCTCAATAAAGTTGTTATTTAAAGTGCTGTCACTGATTAATGAAATAAAATTTTATTAAGCTGAAAAAAAAAATGCCTGTCAAGCTCTATGCATATGCTTGCTCAAACAAAGACACTGAGCAAAAGTTTTTACAGTAAAGAAGGGTAAAGTTTCAGGTGCGAAGGTTTTCATTGCACTTCAGAAAGTTGCCTGGAAAATTCCATGGGTAGAGGAGGCTGGTTGGCTACAGTCCATGGGGTCGCAAAGAGTCGGACACAACTGAGCGACCTCTCTTTCTTTCTTTTTTTCTTTCTTTCAGAAAGTTGAGCAATTTGTATATGGTACCTACCCTGTGGGTTGTGTTTGGAAGGACACATTGAAGTCTCTTTTATTAAAGGCTGTGTTCCACGTAGAGGTACTTGCAAACTGGAAACACTTGTGATGAATCCCCACTTGCACACTGTACACTCAACAAAACAAGACCCAGCCCATAGAATTTATTTAAATGGTGGAACTGATTAGAATTCCAGGACCAGTGTGATAGAAGTTCTAAGAGAGAGGGACTGGGCTCTTTGATCTGCCTGGTTCCACCCTGACTTCTTTCTAATTAGCAAAGCTTTTGAGGCTGACTGATAAGCATTCTGGGCATTGCACATGTCTGGCCACTGACTAATTAATTAATTTTTGACTTTGAGCAGTGACACTTAATTTGAAAACTTTCTACCATCCACAGATGAATGTGGAAAAGTAGGGCAAAAGATTTAAAAATATGCTAAAGGTGCCATTTCAAATCCAGTTGATTTGCAAGGGGGCAAGATGGGTCAGTGCGTTAAATAAAGAGATGGATTCTGGGAGGAAGAGCTGAGGGAGTGTGTGCTAGGCCAGCTCTGCACCCACTGTGCTGTGCACTGGGGCTTAGCCATGTACCCTCTCTGCTTATTTGAAAATTAGGCATCTCCTTGACATCCTCATTTATTAAGTGACTGTGTACATTGCCCATAAGAGAAAAGGGACAGAGAACAAAGATGACTCCAAGAAAGGGTATTAGGAGAGTGGACAAAGCTTATGAACCAAAACACAGGCTCTGAGACAAATACTGCCCAGGTCAAGGGTCTGCAAACCCTACCCCGAGGGCTAAATCCAGTCTTCCACTTGTCTTTTGTAAATAAAGTTTTACTGGAACACAGTCACACCCATTTGTGTATCCATTGTCTTTGGTTGTCTTCCTCCTACTGTGGCAGAGCTGAGTGGGTGCAACAGAGATGGTGTGACTGCAAAGTAGAACATATTTACTCTCTGATTCTTCATAGAAAATGCAATCAAATCCCTAGTTGACATGGAGTTAGCTTTATACTTTTTTGGTATGACTGAAGAACACTGAGAACTCTTTGTTTTTATCTTAAAAGACCTCTTTTTTCTTACAAGAAGGGAGCTAAGATTCTTTGAGCACCTCTGTGTGCCTGACACTAGGCTCCTTTCTTAAAGATTAGCTTCACTGCACATCTTTGAGGTGGAGATTAACATGGTCATGTTTCAGGGGAGGACACTGAGGCTCAGAAAGGAAATCACTTGCCTGTAAGTTACAGAGCTGGTGTTTGAAACCAGACCAACTTGTCTCCAACATGGTAGCATGATGTCTCTCCAGTATGTTAACATTAAAGCGAACGTTTTGGCAAGAGGCTCCCTCAGTCATTCCCTTTTAAAGGGTCAAAGAGCTTTGGGAACAAATTTTAGAGGGATGTGTTTGATCAGATTTATTCAGTAAAATCGGTGCCAACTCTTATTTTTTAACCTTGGAGAGAATTCCCTCTACTAACATCCCTCTTGAAGCAGAACCAAGATTAGGTCATACAATTTTAACAAATCTTTACCAAATTGGGGAAGACTTCAAAATTTTTCACAGAGAAGAACTCACGGCTGCCACTAGAATCACTGCCTCTCTAGTGAAAAGCCTACAAATGGAGTCCCTACTCTGCCCAGCCCCAGATGCAATGGGGTCCCCTGCTCAGCCCAAGGCCTTCCCAATTTCCACGCCAGGATGTTGACCATGGCACAGACCCTTCCTTCAGAAGAAATCCCCACTCCAAAAACACAGCAGACTCCACCCTCAAAGGTCCAGACAAGGCATTAAACAACTTCACAGCATACTTCTAAATGTCTAAGGTTAGTCACTAAGCTGGAAGGGCTATATCAAGGCCAGTCTAACTCATGTTCAAAATCCTTTCTCCAGCTTGAGGAAAAGAGATCAGGCTTGATCAGACTGCCCTTTGGGAGGGATTCTGGAGCCCTGATCACCTCTAAACAAATGTCTAGGAAAAGAAACATATATTTCTTAGGAGCAAATAATAAGTTTTTAGTATCATCCAACCTAAATCCTTTTTTTTTTTTTAAGAGAGGAGCAAGTCTCCTCTAACCCTACTGAAGGATAAACACAATCTTAACTTCCATCACTAAATAGAACTCTGAGCATTTCAGGCCTCAGTATTTAATAGAGAGCAAGGTGGACAAAGGTCCACAGAGTCAAAGCATAGTTTTTCCAGTAGTCATGTATGGATGTGAGAGTTGGACCATAAAGAAAGCTGAGCATCAAAGAATTTATGTTTTTCAACGGTGGTGTTGGAGAAGGCTCTTGAGAGTCCTTTGGACTGAAAGGAGATCAAACCAATCCATCCTAAAGGAAATCAACCCTGAATATTCATTGGAAGGACTGATGCTGAAGCTGAAGTTCCAATACTTTGGCCACCTGATGTGAAGAACTGACACATTGGAAAAGACCCTGATGCTAGCAAAGATTGAGGGCCGGAGGAGACAGGGGCAACAGAGGATGAGATGGTGGGATGGCATCACTGACTCAATGGACTTGAGTTTGAGCAAACTCTGGGAGATAGTGAAGGACATGGAAGCGTGTCGTGCTGCAGTTCATGGGGTTACAAAGAGTCAGACACAACTTATCAGCCAAACAACAATGAAGGTGATTTAGAGCTCATATGGAATCTTTTTGCAAATTAGAAAGTAGCTGCCTCATCCCTGCAGATACACCATGCGATGCAACAGGCACACTGTGTCTGATGGTCAGAGCCGAGCCATGTCCTGCTCTAGGTGGACATACCTCACTTTAGTGCTCAGGGCTGGACAAAGAGATCACAGGCTGGACTTCAGTGTTACTACTGTGCAGTAAGCAACTTGCACAGCCACCCATGACTCTTCCTGGGCTTTCTTGAAGAATACTCGGCCATTTTCCTTAATATCTGTTTCACTACTGAGCCCATTCCATTTCATAAATAGAGGACATCTGCAAAAAGCTTAATTAATAGCCACCTTAGAGGGGAAAAAATGGTGGGATTTACAACAAAATAATTCAGAAGCCCTGAGTTAAATTCACAACTCAGCCAGTTGCCAGCTGTGTGATCTTAGACAAGTCCCTTGGCCTCCCTGAGGTTTTCATCTGTCAGTTGGAAGCATTAATAACAACACTACCAAGATCTCAAAGATGTTTAAAATCTCTAAGTGGAAAATGTAGAATGACTCAGTAAACCTAAAGTGCTCTGTAGATATTAAGCAGTAACCACATATAAAGGCAGAAACAACACATGAAATCATTCATGCTTCCATCCAAAGCCGTTCTTTCCATTCCCGCTGTTTCTGGCTACACTATTCTTCCAGCAAAATCTGAGAAGGGCCATTAGTTGTCCTTGGTTTCCAAAAAGGTCATCCAAGTAATAAAGGGTTTCCCGTGTGGAAGGTAATTAGCTCTCGAAATCTTTCCATCCCACCTGATCAATCAAACTAAGCACTGAACACTCCCATCCCTAAAGAGCATAAAACTGAATTGTATGTATGCCTTACTATTATGGAACAGTAATACACTGCTTTCAGAGTTGGTCACACAAGCTGAGGAGTCATCAAATTTTTTCAAGTCACCACCCTGACTGATGATAAGATGTTTGACTAGGATTTTTAATTCTTGAGAAAACAACAGAAAATGAAAGTATGATATCAGCATCTGCGTGGCCCATCAGAGTTATTTAAAGTCTTCCGTGAAAAAAAAATAAAATAAAATAAAGTCTTCCGTGGAATCCATTGCAACTGGGCTGCTTGATCCAGGCCTTTCCACTGCTGTATCCACAATCCAGCCTCATTGACTGGGCTGGATGTAAGTATCAAACGCAAGGCCCATTTTTCTTTGTCAGAGGCTCCCTGTGTGAGGAGATGTTAGACATCTCAGCAACCCACCAAAGCATAGATGAGTACCCCTTTCCTCCTCTCCTGGAAGACAAGTTATTAAAAAGATGTATTTTTGAAAGCTGCCTTCTCTGCACGTACAGTCAACATCAGCAAATAAAGGGGGAGGGATGAAAAGGCGATGCAAGGGGCATCCAAAGGCAAGGGGGTGGGGAGGTGCCTCCCAGAGCACAGTTTAAGAAATGATCAATGCCTGTGTCAGAGGCAGCAATAAGACGTGCTGAGCTTATCAAAAACTGAAGCTCTGATGACAGACTTCACATGTGGCTGGAAGATAAGAGAAGCCGCCTTCTTCTCGCCCTCTTTTCTCTACCCAAAGACCCTGTTTTAATTTCCCACTCTGCAGGTTCCATTTTCAGTCCCAATGGAGACCATGGAGCCTTGTACAACTCCCTCTCTAATCTCACTGTGAATGTTTCCAGGAGACTGTGATTAGCAAATGTCCACTTCAGTGCTATTTGGGAAAGTTTTGTATGAGTGGTGCTGGAGATCCAAATACAGCTGAAGGTTCCAGAAACACTCTGAGCACCAGAGAAAGGAAGAGGAAGGGCAATAAGCTGGAGGCTGAGAACCATATATATTCATCTGGGCTCTACCACAAATATGCTTTGTGACCTTACATTGGTCACATCATCTCCCCAGACAGGAATTTCTACTTCTATAAAATGGAAGGAGATGGACTGTGTTCTCAAGAATCTTCTCACTAGGGGTTTCCACAGTGGTTCAGTGGCTAAAACTCGGCACTCTCAATGCAGGGGGCCCAGAGTTTGATCCCTGGTCAGGGAACTAGATCCCACATGCCGCAAATGAGAGTTCTCATGCTGCAACTAAATATCCTGCATGCTGCGGCCAAGATGCAGCACAGCCAGGTACAGAAATAAATAAATATTTTAAAAGAATGTTTTCATCTAGAAAAGATTCTTCACCTTCACCCCCACCGTCTGGGAACAAGGCTCGGAGGCTGCAAAGCAGCAAACCCGAGGCCATGGTCTTCACCTCTCTGCTCTGTCTAATGCACTAACAGCACTGCCTTAGTCATCTCATGACAAAATGCCATAGACTGGGTGGCTTTCACAACAGAGATTTAATTCTCACAGTTCTGGAGGCTGGGAAGTCAAAGACCACAGTGCCAACAGATTCAGTTCTTGGCCCACTTCTGGGTCACAGACATCCCCACCTGTCTCACTGTGTGCTCACATGATGGAGAGAGAGAGGGGGAAGAAGCTCTGGTGTTTCTTTCTTTTCTTATAAGAGCACTAATCCTATCACGGGGGCTCCACCTCATGACCTCATTTAAGCTTCTTCCTAAAACCTTATTACCTCCTAAATTACCTCCTCATTACCTCCTAAAACAACCCACTGGTAATCAGGGCTTCAAGATATGAATTTGGGAAGGAGACCATGTTCAGTTCATAACTGGTACCAAAGTTCTTGCAAGAGGACCAGAATCCATGACAAAGTGGATGGTCATCTGTGTCTCTCTCCCCTCCTCCCTACAGTTCAGAAGGTTCTCTCTCTGCTACCCACCCCTCCCTCCAGCAGGGCCATGTTGACCCCTTTGGTTATCCCTGAGCCATGAAGATATCCTTGGACCTTATCCTAACTTCAATCTGTTTTATTTTAACTTGACCCACAACCAAAACCAATTTTTGTCCCCTTTCTCCAAAACTGAGATGAAACTAACCCATTCCAAGAAAATAGATTTCTCTTAGTTTCCCTACCAAAGGTTCTCTGGCATTCTACCTTGATTAACAGAAGTGGTTGCCTGGCATTCAGAAGGACCCAGAGGCCATGTCTGGGCCAAAATGAAGAGAGCTGTGATTGATTAGTGATTTCTG
The DNA here is from genome assembly GCF_055505025.1 of Bos grunniens. Lineage (NCBI taxonomy): Eukaryota > Metazoa > Chordata > Mammalia > Artiodactyla > Bovidae > Bos > Bos grunniens. The sequence continues at coordinate 27,768,654 of NC_141189.1, forward strand.
GCAGGGCAGGAGAGCAATGACACAGCTCAGGCTTGCATCCCTGACACCCAGAGGCTAACGCAGTAGTTTCCAACAGGATAGTCTAGAATGCTGATTTAAGGACAGGTTTCCAGACCCCACACCAGAAATTCTGATGTAGTGAGTCTATGGCAGAGCTTGTGTGCCTAGCTGTAAAACTGCCCCTACCTGATTATCAGGTGTAAATCAAAGTCCACATGGCAAAAATTGGGAATGAGATGAAGAGATAGAAATGTGAATTAGATTCACTATAGTAATCATTTCACTTATGCATATGTGTACATACACAAAACATCATGTTGTACACCTTAAAATGCATACAAGTAATTACATAAATGTGTGTGTGCTTAGTCACTTCAGTCATGTCCAACTCTTCGTGAGCCTATGGACTGCAGCCCATCAGGCTCCTCTGTCTATGGGTTTCTTCAGGCAAGAATACTGGAGCAGGTTGCCATTTCCTCCTCTAGGGGGTCTTCCTGACCCAGGGATCAAACCAGAGTCTCCTGCATCTCCTGAATTGCAGGCAGATTCTTTACCAATGAGTCACTGGGGAAGCCCCAATTATATAAATAAATAGAGTTAATTTCAGGCACGAACTTTGTGGGGGACCATATCTTTGTCAGTGTTAAACACATAATGGAGATAATTTTTTCTTTAAATTCCCTTCCCTCAAGACATGTAGCTCCAATTCTTTCTTCCATCCTACTCGACATTCCACTCATAACATGCATAATTTTGTGTATTTATAAAGCATCTTTCACTTCTCCAAGTATTTATGCATTCAGACATCCTTTTGGAATTTACAAGAGATCTACCAGCTAGGAGAGAGAGGCAACAGCATTCTCCTCTTTGGGTAAATGAGATCAGCCCTTTGAAGACATGCCCTAAGAAGCATGCCACATCATACCAGGTTACGGTCAGACTGCCCTACAGCATGCCACCAGCATCGCTTTGGCATGAGGATTAATTTAGGCTAATTATTACTTTGAAAACTATGTGGCTGTACCAGGTCTTAGTTGCAGCAGGTAGGATCTGTGTTCCTGCTTGTGGGATAGTTTAGTTCCAGAATGCATGATCTTTTTTAGCTGTGGCATGTGAACTCTTAGTTGTGGCATACGGGATCTAGTTCCCTGAGCAGGGATCAAACTCTGCCCCCTTGCACTGGGAGCATGGAGCCTTAGCCACTGGGCCACCAGGGAAGTCCCAAAACTGATTATTTTTAAGACACTCCCCCAAACTCAGGAAGAACCTTTGACCTTCTCCTTACTGCCTAAAAAGAATGTAGATAGAGGACCTGTTCCAGGAAGGAAGCATCACCATATATCATGATAGTATAAGAAATAAAAACTTAAAGTGATCCATTTTCAAGGATTGCTACCTTTTGAGTGACAGCTTGCTGATGTAACAGCCATAAGGGTTACAAAGCGGGAGAGTCTGGGCAAACAAAGGGAGAGTGGAATGCTTAGAGTTTTCACACAGGCTCATTCTATTGGTGAATTCAAAACATAAGAGCGGGAATAAGTGCACAGGAAAGGGGGAGACAAGATGTTAGGGAGGGGGCCAGCCCATAAAGACGAGGGGAATGAACTTAGGTGATGTTCGGAAAGAATGTTCACCCCCTAGTACTCAACCAATGAGGAACCGGCGGAGGGACCTTGCATGCCAAAATATAAAATGCTTGTTGTAACTGCCATGGCTGTGCCTGCCCACCAGAGGCCATCCTGTAAGACCATCATTAAAGCCTCGCTTCCCGCTGCACCTCGTGTCTCCAAGTCCATGCTTTAGGTTTGGGCCAGTGGGCTCTATTTTCCACAATAGTACAAAGCAGGTGTGTGGGCAGGAAGGAACCTAGCCAAGCCTGTATTAAAATTTCTTCCTGTGTCCCACTGTCTCTGCCCAACCCAGCAAACATTTGTTTACCAAACAAATTTATCAAACAAATGTTTTTCCATCTCCATATAAACTGCCTTTCCCCCTCTGGAAGTCAAAAACTGCTACCCCAACGTCCCCTTTTGTCTTTAGCTAAAGACGGTATTCAAGGTGATGATTTCGGCCACTTTAGCAAGCTACCCAGTTACCTGGGGTCTCTCCCATGCACACGTGTTACTCAACTTTTGTTTGGTTTTCTCCTGTTACTCTGTCTCATGTCAGTTTAATCCTTAGACCAGCCAGAAGAACCCAGAAGAGTAGGGGGAAATGCCTTCCTTTCCAACGTGTCTATTTTCACCCTGGAGCAAGATTTCTCTGAGAAAACTGCCATTCAGATACTTTCCCTTGATGGGAAAGACAAACCAATTGAGTTTGCTGGGCTAGAGCCCATCAATCCTACTTAATTCTTGTCTCCTACTCATGGAGTCCGAGCACTTGGGCATATGGAAGTGAATGAAGTAATTGAAAGGTCAGACTACTGTGTTCACAGATATAAATGCAAGATACAGCCTAGCACACCTGGAGAGAAATCAGTTTGTTAAAAAAAAAAAAAAAAAAACTCTAAATCAGTGATTCTCACACTTGAGCATGCGTCAGAATCCCCTGGAGGGCTTGTTAAAATCTCCATGGCTGGACCCATCCTAGGGTTTCTGATTCAGCAGGCTTGGGAGTTTGCATTTCTTTTTTTTTAACTAATTTATTTTAGTTGGAGGATCATTACTTTATACTATGTGATCATTTTTGCCATATATCAACATTAATCAGCCACAGGCATACATGTGTCCCCCTGATCCTGACACCCGCCCCCCCGCCTCCCTCCACTTCCTATCGCTCTGGGTTGTCCCATAGCACTGGATTTGGGTGCCCTGCTTCATGCATCAACCTTGCACTGGTCATCTGGTTTACATACGGCACAATGGAATATTACTCAGCTATGAAAAGGAATGCATTTGAGTCAGTTCTCATGAAGTGGATGAACCTGAAGCCTATTAAACAGAGTGAAGTAGGTCAGCAAGAGAAAGACTAATACTGTATATTAAGGCATGTATATGGAATTTAGAGAGATGATACCAATGCTCCTACATGCAGCACAGCAAAGGAGACAAAGATGTAAAGAACAAACTTTTGGACTCAGTGGGAGAAGCCGAGGGTGGGATGCTTTGAGAGAATTTGCATTTCTAACAAGCCCCTGGGTGAGACCAAAGATACAGCTGAAGACCACTGCTTCCAGAGTGTTTTTTAAGTGTCCTGTGCCTACAAGTGTCCCAGCTGTCTTTCTAACAAGATCCAGGTGATGCCAGCCTTGTCAGTCTGTGGACCACAGTGAGGAGGGAGGCTCCAAGCCCCTGGCTCTCAAAGGGATTTATTTGCAACTACCCCCTTATATTAGTCACCAGTGAGTTTATTAAAAATGTAGATGGGGATGCAGTGATGCCAAAAAAAGTCCCATTGAGAATGACTGGACCTGCCCTCGGAGGTGAAGGGATACATCTGCCTACAGACTCACGGACAATACAGATGAAGGGAGCGCATGAACCCAACTCTGCACCCCCAGCAGGACCATCTCAGAGCCTGGAACTCAGCTCTCTTGCATTTGCACCCAAAGTGGAATTCTCTGAGTCTCTTTAAAACAGCAACTTGCAGTAATCCTCTTTAAAGGAAGAAAGAGCCAGCAACCCTATTCGACCTTGAGGTGACACAGTCTGTGTGCTGGAAACAAGCTAGACGTTCATCAGTTGGACATCCCTCAGGATATCAAGACAGACCCTCTCACCTTCAGCAAAAAGAGAAAGAAGGAGGGAGGGAAGGAAACAGGGGGCAGGAGACAGAGGAAATCGTGCTCTTGTTTCAAGATGGCATTCGGAATAAGGTAGAAATTCAAAACAAATATTGAACAACTTGCAAATTGCTTTTTCCTGGGACTTTTCTCTTGGTTCTTCTGGTTTGTTTGCTTTAATTGAAAGCCGTGTGCGGCAATGAGCTCACGTGATAGGCCATGATCAGTTGTTCCAAATGACTGGAGCCACGTGATGCTCTATTTCTCGTCGGTTGCAGAACACATTTTATGTTTCAGGAACTACAGTACAATTTTTCTAACTATCGTATCGCACAGAAATGACTTTGGCACTCAGGTACAATGGCACTTCCTGAGTGATGGGGGGTGGGGGGAGGTCGTCCCTGGGTCAAAGATGAGCAGAGATCATGAAAGGCAGATGGTTCCCTGTGAACCACCTGGGAAAGGGCAGAAAACTGTACTGGGAAAAACAGATACAGAAAAATGGAACACAGCCCCCAGGGATCCCAGAAAAAAAGCCCAAGAATGTGGCTGCAGAATTGGAGGAATTGGGGCAGGGGTCAGACATGAAGTCACCCACTTTGTTTCCAGAGAGATTTACCAACCCAATACCTTGTATGTCCTCAAGACTAGAAGCCTGTACCAAATCACTTCCCCAAATGGGGCAAGTTGCACTAATTTATTGAATCCAAATATAGAAGGTTGGGTTTTTTTTTTTGTCTACTTTGAGAGTCCCTTGGACTGCAAGGAGATCCAACCAGTCCATCCTAAAGGAGATCAGTCCTGAGCGTTCATTGGAAGGACTGACGTTGAAGCTGAAACTCCAATTCTTTGGCCACCTGATGCGAAGAACTGACTCACTGGAAAAGACCCTGATGCTGGGAAACCTGAAGGCGGGAGGAGAAGGGGATGACAGAGGATGAGATGGTTGGATGGCATCACCAACTCAATGGACATGAGTTTGGGTAAATTCTGGGAGTTGGTGATGGACAGGGAGGCCTGGCGTACTGCAGTCCATGGGGTCACAAAGATTTGGACATGACTGAGAGACTGAACTGAACTTTACAACAGGTAAGAATACTTTTTCAAAACAAACCAACCAATGAGCACATAGATTTACTCCCAGTGACAAGAGCTAATACAAACATTGTTGTATGATAGACCTGTGAGTGTGCTCAGTCACTCATTAGTGTCCAACTCTGAGACCCCATGGGCTGTAGCCCACCAGGCTCCTCAGTCCATGACGTTTTCCAGGCAAGAATACTGGAGTGAGTTGCCATTTTCTACTCCAGGGGATTTTCCCAACCCAGGGATTGAACTCATGGCTCCTGTGTCAGCAGGTGGATTCTTTACCACTGAGCCACCTGGGAAGGGCTGCATGATAGACACTGGACCAGTAATCTGATTTAGTCCCCTCAACCACCATACAAAGCAGGTATTATTATTTCCATTTTAAAAGCAGAAAACAGAGGCAATAGCCTATTCAAAGCCACACAAGTCATAATAGTAGATCAGAGAGACTGGATCCTGAAACCAGAGCTCTACTCTGTTCTACCTTTGCTAGTAAGACGCAATCAGATATGGAAACCCCTATATAATGCTATTATATATGTGAAATCTATAATGATTCAGTTGCTCTAGAAAACAGTAGCAGTTTCTTACAATGTTGAATGAAATTTACCATACGTAGAAAGGACCCAGCAATATCATTTCTAAGTGTTGACCCAAAAGAAGTGGAAACATATGCCTACAGAAAACTTTCAGATGAATGCTCACAACAGTGTTACCAAAAATAGCCAAAAATCTAAAACCACCCAAATCCCAACAAATGGAGAAGAAATAAACAAAATGAAGTATACCCAAACAATGGAATACAAATCAGAAATGAAAAGGGATGAGGCACTGAAATATGCTACAACATGGATGAACCTCAAAAATATTATGCTGAGTGAAAGATGCTAGACAATGCATATGACCACATATTGTATAATTCCATATGAAATACAGCAAAGCTCAATCCATGAGACAGAACAAAAAGTATGGTTACTTGGGGCTGGGGATAGGAATGGCAGTGACCACAAAACAGCAGAAGGGATATTTTCAGGATGATGAAAGTGTTCTAAAGTTGGGTTGTGATGATGGTTACACAACTCTATATATTTACAACTTATAATTGTGCTATTAAAATAGGAGAATTTTATAATATGTAAATTATACCTTAAAAGCTTTTTTAAAAATGTAAAAAGCTTTAAAAAAAAAAAACTAAAATCTGAAAAAAAAAATAGACAAAAGAAATGACCATTGATCTGGCAAATGATGACATGATAAGCACGCGTTAAGCACTGACCAAGGTGCCCTCATTTAGTCCCTGCAACAAGGCCTCCCTGCCTGCCTCAACCCTGGTTCTACAATGTCACTTCAAGCACAGGAATTCTCATGTTCCTTGCTCCCAACACAGAGGCTGACAGGCAGGAGCCTCTCAGTAAATACTTGCAGAATCATGCAATATTGCATCATAATCAAAAGATCAGGCTCTGGACAATAGGCAGAGAGTGAGTCAAAGCCTGGCATACTAGTATATGTTCTCTTGCCACTTTCTACTATCACATTACTAGGGTTGCATCAAGGTACAGGGGGATGCAGAATATTTAACTTTCTCCCACTGTTACAACAGAAGAAAGTTAAGTACTCAATTGGATCTCCTTGCATCTTGGTGCAACCCTAGTATTGAGAGAAGGGACAGGTAAGAAACGTTTTTGCTTTCCTGATAAAAGCAACTATTGCAGCTGGCGCCATCCCTGTCTCCTTCTTCCTGACTTGGACCCAGATCTGATGTTAGGAGCACAGCAGCTATTTTGTGGCCATGGGGGAAGAGGAATCACAAAATTCTGGCCTCTTATTATTGAACTATTGAAACAACACCAGTGGCTACACACCACTAGACTTTCTGACATGTGAAAAAAGTCTCATTTAAGTCTTGTCTGAATTTTTCTATTGCTTATACCTGAGAGCACAGATTAATTAGTATTATTCGAAGGAGAACTACAGTAGTAGTTTTTCCTTATTAGAATGCCTTAGGTTTCTCTTGCTTTCCTGCTGTCTCTTCTAAACCACGTCTAAGTCCTTTGTTGTCTGACTAGAGGCCTCAGAGGCACACTGAGTTGTCCCTACTTTAGCTCCAGGGTTTGTTTTTTTTAATAATTTTATTTTTTAATTTATTTTTGGCTGTGCTGGGTCTTCGTTGCTGTGTGAGCTTTTCTTCAGTGCAGTGAACAGGGCCTACTCTCTAGTTGTGTTGCGCAGGTTTCTCTTTGCAGTGGCTTCTATTGTTGCAGGGCATGGGCTGTAGGGCGTTCGGGCTTCAGTAGCTGCAGTTCCAGGGCTTTCGAGCCCAGGCTCAATAGTTGTGGTGCAAGGGCTTAGTTGCTCTGAGGCACATAGGATCTTCCCGGATCAGGGATCGAACCCATGGCTCTTGCATTGGCAGGTAGATTCTTTACCACTGAACCACCAGGGAAGCCCTAGCTCCAGTTTTAAATTTGCATTTGGAATTCCTCTTTCCTGATGCTGGATTCACTGGAAATGTCTCAAAGCAGCAGCCCCAATGCGAAAAAAATGAGTCTAATTTCAGAAAAGACAAGCCCATCTTCTCTCCTCACCAGCAGTCTCATAATACAATGATAATTACCAGTAATGATAATAGACAGTTAATATACATAATTCTCCATAATCAATGCCCCTCACTATGAGCATTCTTCATTTTTCCCATCTCTGATCTTTGTGGAAGAGGGAAATTTCATTGTAGCATCTTCCAGAAACATGCAAATGGCCTTTCAACTGGCCACCCTGATGTCAATTCCCTCACTTTTTTCAGAATAGGAGTCAGAACACTGAGCAATCACCAATGGCACCAGACTACCTTGCCCCTCTCTGCAGCGGGACTGACACTGTCCTAATCTCCAGATTTACACTGAGAGAAGGAGACTCCAGGGAGGCACCAGGGAAGATCAGGATGGAGAAGCTCCTGAAATTTGACAATAATATCCAGTGAGTGATCAGGCGCAGTGGGATCCAGGTGCAGTGGGATGTATTCTTAGAAGACAACTGGGATTAGGGGATGGGACACAGGAGAAGAGATTAGGGGACAATGGAAGAAAGCTTCAACATAATCCCCTAATGATCTCCTCCCCTTATGTGTGAGCCAAGTCGGGAGATTCTCTTCTAACAAACAGAACGTGGCAAGAGTGATGGGCTGCACCTCGGTTATTAGGTCACAAAAGACTGTGGTTCCCATCTTGTTCATATTCTCTCTGGCTCTTCTCACAAGCTTGCTCTGGTGGAGAGGGCCACACTACAGAGAAGAAAGGATGTCCTCTGCCAATAGACAGCAATGAGCTGAGACTCTGCCTGACAGCTGATGAGGAAGCAAATCCCACCAAAAAACACTGAGTGGGCTTGGGAGCAGAGTCTGCTCACTGCAGAGAGGAAAGGATGGCCTCTGCCAATAGACAGCAATGAGCTGAGACACTCTGTCTGACAGCTGATGAGGAAGAAAATCCCACCAAGAAACACTGAGTGGGCTTGGGAGCAGACTCTGCTCCAGCTGAACTCGAGATGTTAAAGTTCCAGCTGACAACTTGACTGCAGACTGTGAGAGACTCTGAAGCATGGGGTCCAGCTAAGCCATTCCTGGATTCCTCACCCACAGAAACTGCGCTGCTTATAACTGCTAGTTTGGGAGTCATTTCTTATGTGGCAATACAGGGAAAGAGTCATTATGATATATTTTTATGAATATTTATTGGAGTAGAGCTGCCTGATAATGTGGTGTTAGTCTCTGCTGTGCAGCAAAGTGAATCAACTGTATGTACACGTACATCTCCTCTTTTGGGGGTTTCCTTCCCATTTAGGTCACCACCGAGCATCGAGTAGAGTGCCCTGTGCTATGCAGTTGTTCCATAGCTATCTGTTTTATACCCTGTTGTTGTTGTTCAGTCACTCTGTCCTATCCGACTCTTTGGGATCCCATGAACTGAGGTACTCCAGGCTTCCCTGTCCTGCAAAATCTCCCGGAGTTTGGCTAAAACTCATGTCCACTGAATCAGTGATGTCATCTAACCATCTCATCCTCTGTCATCCCCTTCTCCTCCTGCCTTCAATCTTTCCCAGCATCAGGGTCTTTTCCAATGAGTCACTTCTTCACATCAGGTGGCCAGAGTGCTGGAGCTCCCATTTCAGCATCAATCTTTCCAATGAGTATTCAGGGTTGATTTCCTTTAGGATTGACTGGTTTAGGATCTTCTTGCTGTCCAAAGAACTCTCAAGAGTCTTCTCCAGCACCACAGTTCAAAAGCATCAGTTCTTCAGTGCTTAGCCTTCTTTATGGTCCAACTCTCACATCCATACATTACCACTGGAAAAACCACAGCTTTGACTAGATGGACCTTTGTCAGGAAACTAATGTCTCTGCTTTCTAATCCACTATCTAGGTTTGTCAGAGCTTTTCTTCCAAGAAGCAAGCATATTTTAATTCATGGCTGCAGTCACTGTCCACAGTGACTTTAGAGCCCAAGGAAACAGTCTGTCACTGTTTCCATTGTTTCCCCATCTATTTGCCATGAAGCAATGGGACTAGATGCCATAATCTTAGTTTTATGAATGTTGAGTTTTAAGCCAGCTTCCTTATTCTCCTTTTCACCTTCATCAAGAGGCTCTTTTAGTTCCTCTTTGCTTTCTGCCATAAGGATGGTGTCATCTGCATATTGAGGTTATTGATATTTCTCCCAGCAATCTTGATTCCAGTTTGAGCTTCATCCAGCCTGGCATTTTGCATGATGTACTCTGCATATTAGTTAAATAAGCAGGGTGACAATATACATCCTTGACATACTCCTTTTCCTATTTGGAACCAGTCTGTTGTTCCATGTCTGGTTCTAACTGTTGCTTCTTGACCTGCATACAGGTTTCTCAGGAGGCAGGTAAGGTGGTATTCCCATCTCTTGAAGAATTTTCCAGTTTGTTGTGATCCACACAGTAAAAGGCTTTAGTATAGTCAATGAAGCAGAAGTAGATGCTTTTCTGGAATTCCCTTGCTTTATCTATGACCTGACGGGTGTTTTATACCTAGTAGTATGTATATGTCAACCCCAATCTTCCAATTCATCCAACCCCTTCCCCCTCCCCGCCTTGGTGTCCATATGTTTGTTTTCTACAACCATGTGTCTATTTCCAGTTTAAAAATAGGCTCATTTATACCATTTTTCTAGATCCCACACATATGATATTCTTAAGTGAAAATAAACACAAACTCTTTGAGTACTCAAAGTCTTTCTCGGATCCATGTTATAAGAAGGGTTTTGCAGTCATTCTGTTTGGAGATTTTTTTTTTTTTTTCTGTTTGTTTCTTTGTTTGTTTAATTTTGTTTTGGAAGTTTCACTATTTATTTTTGCCCAAGCAGCTGCTGATTAAATCTGGGCATTTCTTGGGTGAATCAAGGCAGTATCAACTGTTATAATTGTTACTATTTAATCCAAGTTTGTAGTATGTCAAGCACTGTGATGAACTTTATAAGTATTATCTTATTTAATCCTTATAACAACCCAGTGAAAGAGGTGCTATGATCCTTTGTCCCCTTTCCACACGTGAGGATGCAGATGTTTAGAGAGTTACAGTTCTTGCCTGAGTCACTTAACTGGTGAGTTGTGGAGCCAGGAGGCACACCCAGGGATTCTGACTCTCGGCCTGTTCTAATCACTTAGCAAAACTAAAGAAGAGAAAGGAGCCAGGAAGGCTAGAATAACTTATATCAGAAACGGCACAGATCCAAAATGTGAGTCAGGGGACAAGGAGGAGAAAAGCTGAGAAAGACTAAGTTTGAAAAGAGAAAGATTGGGGACGGTTGGAAGGAATGATGAGGAATTGGGGTCACGGCTGTGCCTGCTGGTGGCGGTGGGAAACGGAGAGAGGAATTAAGGCAGGGAAAGGAAGGACAGGGAGAGGAGGGGGAAAGAAGTTGACTGATGATTTTGTTGTACAATATGTACATAACCCCTTTTTAGCATTTTCCAGAGATGCAGTAAAGATAGATTGAAACTACTTTCAATGTAAGAGATGGGTAATACACACAACCATAAAAGAGACGGGCACTGCATCTGATTACTTTGTCTCTTCTCCATTTACAATTTCTGTGACGCCTACTGTTTCTTTGACCTCTTCTTTGTCTTCTGTGGGTCTGAGCTTATTCCTATTACCGCGAAAATCTCTGTCCTCCTTTTTCACACAGCTGTTCCTGTCCCAGTTCCCACCCTCACCTTCTGTCTCCTGGATGATGACAACAGCCTCCTAAAAGACCTTCCTGTCTCCAGTATTCCCCCTGCTGAGCTCTTTTCTCAATTAGTGATTAGGTGCTCGCTTCAGCAACATATACACTAAAATTGGAATCAATTAATGATCAGGCAACCTGTTCAGTTACAACCTTCACCAGGACATTGCTCTGCTCACACCCTTCACATAAAGAATTAATTCCAAGCTTCAAACTATGATACGAAAGACTACTGCCACCTCTTGTTTGGACTACAGTGATCGTTTCTAAGTAGTATGAGAAAGAAGTAAACAGTAAGTCCTCTCTCACCTCCTGATCCCCAGGATTCACATCCCAGAGACAACTGCAAACCTTATTTATACTTTCAGAGGTGTGAGACACGAGTGTAAGCATTATGTATAGGAGCATCAAACTTTGGCCACTACAACTTACATGTACAAAAAAGGCAGCAAATATAGTCAATGGATCTTAGACAAAGGAGAAAAGAGAAAACAGTGGCAAAAAGACAGTTTCATCATAAATGGTCCTGGAATAACTGGGCAGGCAAAAAAATTAAAAAATATATCTAGATACAGACTTCACACTCTTCACAAAAATTAAGTTAAAATGGGTCATAAATCTAAATGGAAAACACAAAACTATGAAACTCCTAGATGATATAGTAGGCAAAAATCTAGATGACCTTGGGTCTGGTGATGCCTTTTTAGATACAACACCAAAGACACAATCCATGAAAGAAATAACTGATTAGCTGGACTTTGTTCAAATTAAAAACTTCAAATCCTGTGAGAAGACAAGCTACAGACTGGGAGAAAATATTTGCAAAAGAAACATTTGATTAAAGACTATAATCCAAAGCATACAAGGAACCATTAAAACTCAGCAATAAGAAAGCAAACAACTTGATTAAAAAGTGGGTCAAAGCCTCAACAGACACCTCACCAAAGAAGATAGACAAGTAGCAAATGAGAATATAAAAAGAGGCTCCACATCATTTGTCTTCAGGGAAATGTACACTAAAGAGACAGAGATCCTGTTACATACCTATTAAAATAACCGAAACCTACAACACCGACAAGGATGTGCAGCTATAGGAATACTAATTCATTGCTGGTGGGGATGCAAAGTGGTAGAACTCCTTAGAAGACAGTTTGGCAGTTTCTTATGCAGCTAACCATACTTTCACCATGTGATCCAGGAATCGCACTTCTTGGTATTTACCCAAAGGAGTCAAAAACTTATCAGTTCAGTTCAGTCCCTCAGTCATATCCAACTCTTTGCAACCCCATGGACTGCAGGACGCCAGGCTTCCCTGTCCATCACCAACTCCCAGAGCTTGCTCAAACTCATGTCCATTGAGTCGATGATGCCATCCAACCATCTCTTCCTCTGTCATCCTCTTCTCCTCCTGCCTTCAATCTTTCCCAGCATCAGGGTCTTTTCCAATGAGTCAGCTCTTCGCATCAGGTGGCCCAAGTATTGGAGTTTCAGCTTCAGCATCAGTTCTTCCAATGAATATTCAGGGTTGATATCCTTTCAGATTGACTGGTTTGATCTCCTTGAAGTCCAAGGGACTCTCAAGAGTATTCTCCAGCACCACAGTTCAAAAGCATCAATTCTTTGGTGCTCAGCTTTCTTTTTGGTCCAATTCTCACACCCATACATGACTACTGACAAAACTAGAGCTTTGACTAGACAGACTTTGTGGGTAAAGTAATGTCTCTGCTTTTTCATATGCTGTCTGGGTTGGTCATAGCTTTTCTTCCAAGGAGCAAACATCTTTTAATTTCATGGCTGCAGTCACCATCTGCAGTGATTTTGGAGCCCAAGAAAATAAAGTCTGTCACAGTTTCCATTGTTTCCCCATCTACTTCCATTAAGTGATGAGACCAGATGCCATGATCTTTGTTTTTTGAATGTTGAGTTTTAAACCAGCTGTTTCACTTTCCTCTTTCACTTTCATCAAGAGGCTCTTCTCTTTCTGCCATAAGGCTGGTGTCATCTGTGTATCTGAGGTTATTGATATTTCTCCTGGCAATCTTGATTCTGGCTTGCACTTCATCCAGCCTGGGATTTCACATGATATACTCTGCATGTAAGTTAAATAAGCAGGGTGACAATACAACCTTGATGTACTCCTTTCCCAATTTGGAACCAGTCCATTGTTCCATGTCTGGTTCTAACTGTTGCTTCTTGACCTGCATATAGATTTCTCAGGAGGCAGGTCAGGTTGTCTGTATTCCCATCTCTTGAAGAATTTTCCACAGTTTGTTGTGATCCACACAGTCAAAGGCTTTGGCATAGTCAATAAAGCAGAAGTAGGTATTTTCCTAGAACTCTCTTGCTTTTTCTATGATCCAACAGATATTGGCAATTTGATCTCTTGTTCCTCTGCCTTTTCTAAATCCAGCTTGAACATCTGGAAATTCTCAGTTCATGTACTGTTGAAGCCTTGCTTGAAGAATTTTGAGCATTACTTTGCTAGCAATTCTTTGCATTGATCACTGAGGAAGGCTTTCTTATCTCTTCTTGCTATTTTTTGGAACTCTGCATTAAGATGGGTAGATCTTTTTTGTCTCCTTTCCCTTTAGTTTCTCTTCTTTTCTCAGCTATTTGTAAGGCGTCCTCAGACAACTCTTATGCCTTTTTGCATTTCTTTTTCTTGGGGATGATCTTGATCACCGCCTCCTCTACAATGTCACTAACCTCCATCCATAGTTCTTCAGGTACTCTATCAGATCTAATCCCTTGAATCTATAGGTCACTTCCACTATATAATCATAAAGGATTTGATTTAGGTCATACCTGAATGGTCTAGTTGTTTTCCCTACTCTCCTTGGTATTTACCCAAAGGGGTCAAAAACTTTTGTTTGTACATATACTTGCATGTGGAGGTTTATGGCATCTTTATTCATAATTGTCAAAACTTAAAAGCAAACAGGATGTCCTTCAGTAGGTGAGGGCTTTTCCAGTATTCTTGCCTAGAGAATTCCATGGACAGAGGAACCTGGCAGGCTATAGCTGATGGGATTACAGAGTTGGAAATGACTGAGCAAGTAACACTTCCCTTTCACTTTCCAGCAGGTGAATGAATGCCTGTGTGCTAAGCTGTTTCACTTGTCTCTGACTCTTTGCAGCCCTAAGGACTGTAGCCTGCCTGCCAGGCTCCTCTGTCCATGGGATTCTTCAGGCAAGAATACTGGAGTGGGTTGCCATACCCTCCTCCAAGAGATCTTTCTGACCCAGGGATCAAACCAAAGTCTCTTATGTCTCCTGCATTGGCAGGTGGGTTCTTTACCACTAGTGCCACCTGGGAAGCCCCAGGTGAATGAATAAATAACCTAAATTTCATGCAAACAACGAAATATTATTAGCATGAAAAAAATGCACTATTAAGCCATGAAAAGACCTAGAGGAATCTTTGATGTGTATTACAAAATGGAAGAAGCCCATCTGAAAGGCTTCATTCATACTGTGAGCTTCCAACTATATGATATTCTGGAAAAGGCAGAAATGACAAAATGATCTGTGATTGCCATGGGTACAGCTGGTGGGTGAGATGAATCAGCAGATCACAGAGGATTTTAGGGCATTGATAATACTCTGTATATTATAAAGGTAGATACATGTCATTATGAAGTGAAAAAAGTTAAAAGTGTTAATCGCTCAGTCGTGTCCGACCATTTGCAGCCCCATGGACTGTAGCTTGCCAGGCTCCTCTGTCATGGAATTCTCCAGGCAAGAATACTGGAGTTGGTTGCCATTCCTTTCTCCAGGGGATCTTCCCGACCCAAAGATTGAACCTGGGTCTCCAACATATGAGGCAGATTCTTTACCATCTGAGCCACCAGGGATATGTCATTATACTTTTGTCAAAACCCACAGAATGTACACCACCAAGAGTGAACCCTAAGGTAAACTATGAACTTTGGATGATTTTGATGACTGTATAGGTTCAACCTTATTTTTAAAAAATGTATTACTTCGGTGAGTGGTGTTGATCACGAGGAAGGCTGTGCACTGGAGCAGGAAGTGTACAGTAAATCTCTGTATCTTCCTCTCAACTTTGCCGTAAACCTAAACAGTTTCAAAAATAAAATAAAATCTGTTTTAAAATTAGCAAACTTTATGTTCCCCAACTTAGTCTTGCTCAGAGCCCCATTCCACCAGTAATGTGAAAAACAGTGTATGTGTCAGGTGTTGGGGGGAGGCGGGATTGTTTGTTTTGTTTTTGAGTTTGGAGCAGAGAAGGGTTTATTGCAGGACCAAGCAAGGAGAAGGGTGGCTCAGGGTCTCAAAAACCTGAGCTCCCTGAAGGGTTTTGGAAAAGCATTTTTAAAGGCCAGGTGAGAGAGGCAGATCATAGGGTCAGATCACCTCATGCACAAATCTCTGATTGGCTGATGGTGAGGTAGCAGGGTGCTGTCACAGGGGCTAACATTATCAGTCCTTAGGCTCCCTGAAGTCTGGGAGGTCTGGGGGCTACGTGCTCTTGGTCATCAAGTAGTTAACATCTTCCCTTTGGTGGGGTTTTCATATCTGTAAAACAGCTTAGAAATGTTCATCAAATGCTGCTATCAAGGGACTTCAGAGAGGAGCTAAAGTGGAGGGTGTGGGGCAACATTGGTCCTGGGAAAGCCCCACTGGGTCCTGCTCAGTTACAGTTCTCCCCCTTTTCTTTGACATGCTCAATCTTGAGGAGAACAAGTTTTGAACAAGAAAAGGAACAAAGGTTCAGTAACGAGGTTTAATCTTAAATTTGACAGAGTTATCCATGACGTCCTGCTCGGTTACAACTCCAGCAGACACTGCTTTGAGGGTAGCTGGTGGTTTCTGAGTCTGACGCAGAATACTGTCACAGTTATTCCGTGTTTACTTCCAAAGCATTTCTTTCCCCAACAGCCAAAGCAGATGTCACGCTAGTGATTTTAGTGCTTTTCTGGATATGAAAAGATGCAAGAATTTGGACTCACAAAATCTTCTGAAGGCCTGTTCTGCCCGTCTTCCCCAGAGCACAGAGTGCCTCGTTCCTGATCGCCACCCTGAACTCCTTTCAGGGGATGTTGAAGGTCAGCAGCTGCAGTGGCTCATGATTTAATCCTTACAGAGATGGAAGGCAAGTGCCAATTTTCAGTTGGTAGGGTCCCTTCAGGATCATAGATTTGACCATGGTATGAAGGGCATTTCATGACCATTTTGCCCCATAGTGCTAGGAATTGATCATTCCCAGGACTGAAAAGATTTCACTGCCAGGCCACTCAATGTGCCATTACTGGCCTAGGCCTTATTAACATAATGTGACAGTTTTTTGTTTTGTTTTGTTTTTTATCCTCATATCAGGAAGTTTAAAACAGTTGGTTCAGACTTTTTAGGAACAGTATTCAATCAAGTCTGAGGTTCAAACTCCATACAAAACTGTTGCTGTCTTCCACAAGAACTTACCCGGGGTCAGAAGAATGTGTACGCGTCCTCAGAGGAGTAGGAGACGGAACCCTCAGGCCCACCTGACATCCTTCTGGACTTTTCTGGAACCTGCAACAGTATGGCCGGGACTGGTCTGTCTCTGGTATCTCTAGATGGGAAGGCGGATCTCTCAACGTTTGGACTGTCATCCTGGGACCCACTTGTAATTTGGGCCATTTGCCTCTTGTTGCCAAGTCCGTATATTCTGAGCCCTCCTGGCTCTGACCCCAGATGGTCCATAAGTTCCCCCAGCATCTTCACATCCCCCTGCTGGAATTCATGGGGACCTCCGGACACAGGGCTTCAGGGAATCCATTCCCCCATAGTCCTCTCTGGCAAATGCCAAGGGTGTGAAAATATTTACTCTGCACTGCAGGAAATCAGGAAAGTGCCCCACCAAGCTCTGAAAGATCCCCCAGATTTATCTTCCTGATTCTAATGCTACTTCTGGTGTATCCATCAGGAAGCATGCATTTGAGACACACAGGTCTTTCTCCTTCCCATCATCTCTGTTGCTCCTTCCAGGACCACAGGGGCTTCCTATAGCACCTCCAGCAAGCAGGGCACAATGACTGGCTATGAAACTCCATGCTCTCAGTTGGCCAGGCTTGCACCCTGGTGTGTAAACAGCTTTTTGGAGTTTAGAAAGGGCAAACAAAAAATATACAAAATTTCATCTCAGTGAAGTTTGGCTTCAAAGATTGTTTTCTTGCCATTCATTGGGGCAAAAAAGAAATATCACTTTGAGACTCAAGACTGAATCTCTCTGTTCCATTCCATGTGGCTCTCTCCTCCAGGACAAAAGCCCTGTGGCTTAGCTTCATAACCCAAAGGATGCCATGAAGAAAGAAATTGGCTTCTGAAGGAATAATGAATCCCCAAGAGGTATTTCAATCTCTGTTTTATTTATTTCCTCTCGGATATTTATGATTTTCTTTCCTCTGCTGACCTTAGGTTTTGTTCGTTCTTTTTTCTAATTCTTTTAGGTGGTATGCAAGGTTGTTTATCTGAGATTTCTCTTGTTTTTGAGGAGAGTCTGTGTCCCTATGTGCTTTCTTCTAAGAACTGCTGTTGCTGCACGCTCTAGATTTTGTATGGTTGTGTTTTCATTTTTCTCAAGGTGTTTCTAAATTGTAGCCTTGATTTCATCATTGACCCACTGGTTTTTAGTAGCATGATTTTTAGTCTCCAGGTAATCATGTTTTCTCCTTTCTCTTTCTGTGACTGATTTCTAGTTCCATGTCATTGTGGTCAGATGCGGTTAATTTCCCTTCTCTTAAATGTGCTGAGGTTTGCTCAAGAGGTATTTCAAACACATTACACCTATCATATTTGGCGTGTATAGGTATAAGTGTGTGTGGTGTGTGAGAGTGCATCTATACACAAGTGACAACATATTCTACATCAGTTCACTTCAGTCGCTCAGTCGTGTCCGACTCTTTGCAACCCCATGAATCGCAGCACGCCAGGCCTCCCTGTCCATCACCAACTCCTGGAGTTCACTGAGACTCACGTCCATTGCGTCAGTGATGCCATCCAGCCATCTCATCCTCTGTCATCCCCTTCTCCTCCTGCCCCCAATCCCTCCCAGCATCAGAGTCTTTTCCAATGAGTCAACTCTTCACATGAGGTGGCCAAAGTACTGGGGTTTCAGCTTTAGCATCATCCCTTCCAAAGAAATCCCAGGGCTGATCTCCTTCAGAATGGACTGGTTGGATCTCCTTGCAGTCCAAGGGACTCTCAAGAGTTCTACATCAGGGGTATGCAAAACTATGGCTCCAAGTCAAATCCAGTCTGCCTCCTGTTTCTGGTATGGCCAGCAAACTCAGAATGATTTTTATAATTTTTAATGACTAGGGAGAAAAAAGAGCAATATTTTGTGACATACAAAAAATTTTTGAAACTCAAATTCTAGTATGCATAAAGTTTTATTGAAACACATGCTTAGCCCTTTATATGTTGTCTACTGATACTTTCACATGAGAAAAGCACAGATCATAACAGATCATAAAATATTATAGTTACCACCTGACCTTTCAAGAAAAACTTTGTCACTCCCTTTTCTATACTATTCAGTTCCTTTTATTTCTTCTTAAATATATCTTGGAGAACATTCCTTATAATACATTGAACCTACCTCATTCTTTTAGAAGGCTTTTTTCCCCCAGAATTTTCCCATCACCAACACCACCCCCAATGAATATTCTTGTACATCTGACTTTCTATATTCAAAACACAACGCTTCTGTCTGTATTCCTCCCCTACCATAACTATGCACCCCATGAAGGAGGTGATCTTGCCTATTTATTGTTATGATCCCAGAGTAGAACTAAATAAACACATGAATTGATGGATTACATCTGGTTCCAAATATAAATTAAAACAATCTTGGAATAGTTCAAAGAAACGGATTTGAACTTCGATCAATCACGTGTCCTTTCATATTGAAATCTATCTTCTGCACGACTCTTTGTAGGCATATAGATCTTTTCTGCCTGCCTTTTTCTTAGCAATTTGACTTATGTTTAGCAGCCATTCCCCAAGACAGCATATTCCTCTGTGACAAGATTTAATTAAACTTCCAGCAAAATAATTAGCAAGGCTATCTCAAAAGACTATTTTAAAATACCGGAGTGATACCAAGGAGCAAATAGAGTTAACACTGTCATGAGAGATCAAAGCCATCCAAAGACGTGACTAAAAATTTAACCTCCAGCAGCCGACTAATGAAGAAGAACACGTTGGAACTCTTATGATAGCCTCCCTCTCGAGCCCCATTGACAAATTCATTTGACATGGAAAATTTCCCAAAGGAAGCTTAAAACTGGTAAATTTCCATTAATTACACAGCAAAGAATGTTCTCTTCATAATTTATTATCTATTAGGAAACTTTGGGGGAAGCTGTAACTACCTCTTTTTGTACAGACTCTCCTTCTTCACTGGGGGAGGATAAGGGGACTGATGAACAACCTCTTAACTGATATGAGAGATCCTCTGGTAGAACTGCCTTGACTGTGAAGGTGGTGATGGTGTCAGTTTTCACACTGGGTCCCATGGTGATGGCAACAATGGGGACGGTGATAGATTCATGACACTTCCAACAAGTCCATCTCCCACTTCCCGCTCCCAGGATTCTTGGGAAGGACGAGGAAAGTTCAGGAGATCCAAAGTGAGAAGACTCTACTTTTCATTTTGGGCATGGGGGCTTTCACTGGGGCACGGGGGCTTTCTCCAGTTGTGGAGCACAGACTCTAGAGCACGTGGGCTCAGTAGTTGTGGCAAACAGACTTACTTATTCTGCAGCATATGGAATCTTCATTCCCCAACCAGGGATGGAATCGGTGCCCCCTGTATTGGAAGGCAGATTCTCAACCACTGGAACTCCAGTGAAGTCCCCAGTGTAGAAGACTTTAGGCTTGAGCCTCTAGCCCTTGGTCATTCTGTAATCGTAAGAAAGTCCTCTGTCCTCTTTAAATGTCATTGTTCACCTGTACAATGGGCATCGTACTCTCCTCTTTACCTATCTTGCACACTTGTGTGGATGACAAGAGATGCTGTCCACACTCAGGGTGATGGAAAGTGTAACTCTGCACAGCAACCCCATTCTTACTTGTGTTTTTCACGGCCTTCCATGAACATATCTACCCCCAGGCAGCCCCAAGAGATCTAAAAGTGGAAGAATAAAGGTCAGACTCGGGTTATTTTGCAATCAACATCAGGATACAGTGACTTTCATTCCTTTCCTGTGGACCTACAGTTGGCTATTATGTCTTAATTGTTTTTCCTGTGCTTGGAATATATTTACAAAGGTTTATTTACTCTTTGAAGATGTAGGTTAATCAACTTTCCAAATGGAAGTGAACAATTATTGTGCTTTCACATTTCTTAAGTATTAAGAATATCCCAATTATTATCCCCTATGAGCAATATTAATACCCAATATTTAAGCACTTCTGTGTCAAGCATGGCGCTAAGTACCTTTGAAGCTGGTGCAATTATCAGGCTCATTTTATGAATGAGCAAGTAAGGTCTATGGGTATTTTTCTAGGTCTACAACTTTTTAAAATTTTCTCTGCCTCTCACACCCAATATGCCTTCCCACTCCTACTTAAGTCACTACCACCCTTCTCATTAACACCAACCTCACCACTAATCAGACATCCACAGATCTTACTCCTCTGTTCCTTGTCTTCCAAACTGCAGTGACAGACATCTGAATGAACATTTCAACAGTTAAATGTACCAGTGCATGTAATGGACCCAAAACACAGTGACTGTTAAGTGGTGGCTGGAATAGGGTCTGGCGGTCCAGTGCGGGAGTTCAGGGTTCCAAGGTCTTGGTTCAAACTCTGGCTCCTCCGCTTGTTAAAAAGGGAGACCTTAGTCAACATGCTTCATTTCTCCAAGATGCAAATTCTTGGTGGGGATAATAACACCTCCCCTCATTGCACTGCAGGGAGGATTAAGTGAGTTGCCCACAACAACGTGCTCAGGACCCTGTCTGGCACTATCAACATTCCACATGTGCAACTCCCACTGCTATTCTTATTTCCAACAATGCAAAACTTTTACTGGGTTCTTTTTCCTAGTGCTGTGCTCTTGCCAGAAAAACCAAATTAACCTTAGGAAGTTTATTACTTTTAAATCTTGATTGCAGACATGCCCCACCCCCCAGCAAGACCCTCATCCTCTCAATTCCTCTGTTAATACTTCTGCCGATTATTTTTCTTAAAGAGGGTTAGCTTGTTTTCTCCCCAACAAGCTCAGCAGAGAAAACAGAGATGAGGGAAATCTCTGTTTCAGCCATTAGCTCTGTCTTTCATGCCACTTGTTACCTCAGCGGGGCCCTGGCCAACCCTCCTCGCCTCCCATCTGCACTCAGGTTTCCTTTAACAGAAACTGTAGGAGGTCACCCTGCCACAGCTTGTGACCCCACCAGCAGAACAGGCCCCCAACACAGGGCTTGCAGTTCAGGGAGCCTCCAAGTGCAATTTAAAGTCAGTATTCACATTGGCGCTATGGTCAGCCCTCAGAATTTGTCTCCAAATGATTTCCATATTCAGAACTCTATTCTCCAATGCTTTGGCCCATTGGGGAGTGATTTGCATTCAGGGAGGGAAGGCTAATATTCCAGTCTTAGCAATTATTGAAACACATCCAGTCAGGACTCTAATAAATTATCTTAACCCAATTACTAAAAACATTGCAAAACATTACTATGCATCGAAGACTGTTCTGCCCAGGAACCTTTATTGGCAGGGTAATTAAAAACGTACTAGCTATGGCTTCTGCTCAAATATTTGGGGATGTTTTGTGCCATTTGAATTAGTTCTCTTGGACTCTGGAGAGAGCGATATCTAAGTGAATCTCCTCCATCATTCCCCTCCCCAAACTCCTTGTTTTCAGACCTGTTTGTCACTGGGGTCTCCTTCCCTCATCAGTGCAACCCACAAGCCCCTTCCCACCCTAATCCTTCTTACAGAAAGAAATACTTAAATAGGTTCAGTCCACTCTCCTGCATCCATCTTCCTTCTCCGTTCAAAGCAAAAGACTTTTGTTAACCATCATGTATTAGGTACCCACTGTGTGCCAGAAACTTCCACTTTATCAGAATAAATCCTACAGTAACATTGCAAGGAACAACACTCCCACTGCAAGAATTAGAAAATTTAAGAATTATGAAGGTTAAGTGAATTGCCAAAGTTCACATAGCTGATGAGTGATAAAAACAGGATCAAACAGATCTGGTGGTCCTAAGGCCTTTCTTTCATTCTTCAACAAGGATTGATCAACTGCTTAGATGTGCCAGGCACTATGCTAGGTCCTGGGATTAGGACAGTGAACAAACCGGGCAGAGTCCCCTGCTTTGTGGGTCTTGAAAGCATCCATCAGGTGTGTGGGTCAGGATACATCAGTGATGCTGAATTAACAAGCAAACCCCAGATGTCAGTGGATAGTGCAAACACCACTTTCTTACCTGTCAGTGGAGGTTTACTGGGACCACAGGAAGTCTCAGGTCCATATCCAGTTTTAAAGTAAATGAGGAAATAAAGGCCTAGCCAAGGACTGAAAATGAGGAAGTTGGAAATGTCTGGTAAACAGCACTAATGGCAACCTCAGCTCCTGCCAGACAAAGGGAAGGGAGGGAGGGATATCATTTTCAGAACAGCAACGAGGAGCTCTGCAGTGAATTTACAATCAAGCTGTAACACTGGCCAAGGTACCCGACAGTCCACTCACAAGCCCGACATTTCGTCTCCAAACACCACCATCAGACCGCAGGGATCCCGCATCAAACCCTACCATAATCACAGGGGCATGCGACACTCACTCCTTCACAATTCAGCTCATCTTCACAGCCCGTGGTGTACACCAGAAAGCTGGACACAAGAGCCAAGATCTAAGGGTGTAAATGGATCCAGCCTGGAGCCATCAAATGGAGGTGGCCACGGCAGCTCTGCATGTTGACTCAACTATTGAGAATCACTAAAAAGCCCTGACCAAACGGCCACAAGGATGGGGTTCTTCCTTGAGATCATTAATGACATCATTCGGTGTTAGTTCTCCTTTGATCATGGGATAGTTCCTGGACTAAACTGCACTGTCTAATTTAAACTGTACAACAATGTTGAGAAGAACATATTGGTTCCATTTTACAGATGACACAGGATCCAAAAGATTAAGTAAGCAACTCACAAAGTGGCAGAGCAAGGCTTCAAACCCAACTCTGTCCCATACCTGAGCACCCAGTAGCCTGGAGCAGCCAAAGCCTTGATCAGAAGCACTGTAGCAGAGACCTGATTCCAGGGCTTCAGAATCTAAGAGGCTGGAAACTGTGGCTGAGACCAGAGATCAGCAAAATGGTTTGCAGTCCAAGACAGAAGTGACAATATACCAGCATTATTGTGAGAAGAGAAACCTATTTTAAGCAACTACAATGTGCCAGAACACCAGACAAGCCCAGACTGTGCATTTCCACAGCGCACGTGACCTAGGCTCGAGGCATCATCTTGTTTACTCTTCACAACACCACTGCTAGCTGGGTATTTTATGGATAATAAATCTGTGTCTAAGGCCACACAGCTTACAGGAGACAGAGTCCCCCCCCAGGAATCCTGGGGCTGTCTGACTACGTATTTTCTACTCCATCACAGTTCCTCTTGAGGGGTCACAGGGGAAGACCAAGGAGCCCCCAACACATGCACACATGGATTTTTCATTGAGGTCTAGTTGATTCACAATATTATGTAAGTTTCAGGTGTACAACACAGTGATCTTCAATTTCTTTTTGATTTACAATTTTTAAAGATTATTTTCCATTTATAGTTAATGTAACACGTTGCCTATATTCCCTGCACTGTGCAATCTATCTTTGTAACTTATTTTACACATAGTAGGTTGTACCTCTTAATTCTCCACCCTATCTTGCCCCTCCCTGCTTCCCTCTCCCCACTAGTAAGCACCAGTTTGTTCTCTTCATCTGTGAGTCTGTTTCTTTTTTTGTTATGTTTACTAGTTTGTTTTACTTTTTAGACTCCACATATAAGTGATAATATACAGTATATGCCTTTCTCTGTCTGAATTATTTCACTAAGCATGACAGCTTTCAAGCCCAATGATGTTCTTACAAACGGAAAAAATTCATTCTTTTCTGTGACTGAGTAGTATTCCTTTGTATACAAGATGTAGTGTATATACACACACACATTAAGATCTTTTCATGTGCCTCTTGGCAAATGTAAATTTTGATGACTATCTCAAAAAAAAAATCACAGCATCATCTGGGAATGGGTCTTGGTTCTTCTCCTAAATGGAATTGTGTCCCACTCCAAACCAAGCCCATTACCTTGCCAGGGGATAGCAACACCACCACTTCCACCAACAACAACAGTAATAATAATAGAAAGAAAGAGGAGAGGTCAATTAAGGAATTCTTAGTTAATGCTGACATGTTCTGAGTACCTTACAAGCACCACCTCACTTAGTCTTCACAGAAAGCCCCAAAAGGTAACAAATACTATTATTCCCATTTTACAGGCAAGGAGACTGAGCAGAATTGTCACGTATGTTTCCCAAGGTCAGCTGCTAGTGGGCACAAGAACCAAGACTCAAACCCACACCTGCATGCAAAGTCCATCCTCTTCAACAGCTAGAACATCTGCCTCGGAGGAAAAGCAGAAAGGCCTTTATACGGATCAAAGCTTGGGGAGTGAGGGACATAATTTTTCCCCTTCCTGTCAGGGGTGAAAAAGGAAGCAGAGAACAGGCTTGTTTCCTTTCCAAAGGAGATTCTTTCTCAAGGGTCTGCCAGGTAGCCTTCTCTTGGTACCCCACCCAGCTTTCCTTTCTGGCGGGTGCGCCCCTCCTCCACCTGCTGTGAGTCTCCACTGACAGCAACACACAGCTGCCCACCGTCCTCTCCAGGGAACTGCATCAGCCTCTTGCACTGAGGCAGGACCAACTCTGTGCTGGATTCAAGCTCCAGAGCTCCCCAGTGTGACACTAACCTCCATCCTGCTTGGTTCCTCTGCCCCATCCTGCTTCCATCACTCCCCTTTCAGCCCTTCATCTTCCAAAAGTCACTGGCACAGGAATCCATGCCTCAGGCTCTGCATCTGGAGAACCAAATGCAAGTTACCCCATCTCTTACTCCCATCACTTGCAGTTCCTGAGCATGAACTTCTGCTTCTCCGCCTCAGAGGCAGGAGAAACAGGAGAAGGGAAACTGAGGGACTTGAGGACCCAGGGATGGAGGGAGGCATGAGGCCAGGCAGCTGACAGAGGGCAGCCAGGCTGGCAGTGCCCTGCCACCTTCATGCCAGCCTGCCCTCGGCCTTGTGCACTTTGGGTAATTAAGAACAGATGGCCCATTGCCTCCGCCAAGCCCCATTAACTCCTTAATGCTGCTCTTCTGGAGGCCGGACGGTAGACTGGAAAAGCCAGCTTCAGAGGTCATCTAATTAAATGATGCCCGCACACAGGGCTGGCCAGTCTCTCTTATCAGGCTGGCAGCTGCCCCTGTTGCTTCATCAGAGCTGCCGTTGGTGACCAGATGGGCTGGGAAGGGGGCCTGGGTGGGCTTAATTAGGGAAACGTGCTGAGCACAGAGAGCGCTGGCTTAAAAGTCAAGGGACAGGCGTTGCCCTGTGGCCTTGGACAAGTCACTTAATCTGGGTCTGTTTCACCACCTGCCAAATGGCAACAGTAATAATAACCATAATAACAGCTCCAGCAGTAATTTTAACGTTGTTCTAATGGCAATTATTATCCCTTTAATGATCAGAATAATCAGTCTAGTGGTAATACATTCTGTGCCAAACCCTTTACATGTGATCTCTTCTTTAACTGTCATAACTTTCCTTTGAAATGGTACCTGTTATGATATCCTTTTTATAAGATGGAAAAACAGAGGCTTGGAGAATTTCAGTAAAAAAAAATATCATCAAGTTCACACACTTCGCAAGAATCAGAGGGAGGACCTAAACTTCAGTCTCACTGACTCCAGGGCCCCTGGTCTTCCCCACCAGGTGCCAGCATGCCATGCCCCCTGCCTTGTAGGATATTCAAATCTGAGGAAAAGAAGAAACCACAGAAGCATTTTGCATTCCTTGGCACACCAAAGAATCTTTGACTTCTCTCCCTCCAAAAAGATTTTAATTAAAATACCTCATTCTTCATTCAGTTCATTCTTCACCCACATTATCTTCTCAGACCTAAAAATTGAAGGCTTGTCCTAAAAATTCTAGGTTCTGTGTAGTGCTTCCAGCTACCTGAAACAAAGAAGAGGTAAAATACGCATATCTACATGTTTGGGATAAAGCTGATTAAGGAGGAGGCTCTGTGAAGGGGGCTATGTCCTTGATCAATGAAAGAACCCAAGAAACTGAAAAGTTAGTGTCTCCTTTTTTTTTTTTTCAATGTATTCATTCAGTTTGACTGCATCAGGTCTTAATTGCAGCACATGGGCTCTGGAGTGCTGGGGCTCAGTAGTCGTGGCCTACAGGCTTAGTTACCCCTAGGCATATGGAATCTTAGCTCCCCAACCAGGGATTGAACCAGTGTCCCCTGCTTTGGATGATGGATTCCTAACCACTGGACCACCAAGGAAGTCCCGCTGGTATCTCATTTGAGAAAGCTGGGCAAGTCAGGTGAGCTGCAAGTGAACAGAACACAGGCAAGGGATGAGGGATTCAGACTGACCCGGAAGGCACAGGGAACCGACCTTCCACGCATACCCCATTGGGGCTGACTGATTTAAGTGGGGCTGGTTGCTTGATTTGGGGCATGGACATGAGAGACCTCAAAGAAATAGTCATTTTAGTGTGCTTTGGCAAAAGCTGTTTTAATTCTTGGTCTGGGTGATCGTTATATGAGTGTATTCAGTTTTTGAAAATTCATTGAGCTGCTCACTTATGTAAATGTGCTTTTCTGAATATATATTATACTTTAATCAAGAGTCTGTTAAATAAAGGAAAATAGCCCCAGTGAAAAACAGCAAGTGCTTTGGAACGCCCAAATTGCTACCCAGGTTTACTGTTTTGATGTTCTTATTGTGTTGTAAACAACTCCCCTCCCTCATCCTGAAAGTCTGTTCTCCATCTCAAAACAAAGGGGTGCTAAGCTCACTGGATATCTGCTTACTTGAGTCTCCACATTGTGTGGGAATGGTCCCCAACTCACCTCTGGAAGGGCTCATACGCATCTTCCAGGTAGATTTTATCACTCTCTAGTCTCCAAATGCCTTAAACTGCCAGTTCTTTCCCTACCACATCCACTCCTTGGTAGAGTCCTTGATGAGCTTCAAGCAGCTCGGTGGAGTCCCGCATGCTGGCAAAAGTAAGTTCAGTTCCCTAAAAATGCCAGATGTCGAGAGCATGGGTCAGCAGTGCCCTGTTGGGTGGCCACCTTAGCCTCCTTCAACCCACTTTTTTTTTTTTTTTTTAATTGAAGGATAATTGCTTTACAGTATTGTGTGGGTTTCTATCAAATATCAGCATGAATCAACCATAGCTTCAACCCACTCTTCATCCTGCTCAGCTCAGCTATCTCTGCCTGGGTGTCTCTATGTACCTTGACTCCTCCATTTTGTTGTCTTTTTTTTTTTTTTTTTAAGATTTCTTTGAGGTGGACCATTTTTAAAGTCTTTCTTCAATTTCTTACAATATTGCTTCTGTTTTCTTTTTTTTTTTTAATGCTTTGGTATTTTGGCCACAAGGCATGTGGGATCTCAGCTCCCTGACCCTGTGCACCGGAAGTCAAAGTCTTAACCACTGGACCGCCACGGAAGTTCCTCCATCTTGCCTTCTAATTCCATCTGAGACCCCTAATTCTTCGCTTTACTGCTCCCTGCCTCCCCCGGTTTCACATAATTTTCTCCTCTGGTCCTCTCCAATCACCATCACCATCCACCTAGTTCAAACCAAAAGCTTAGAATCACCTCTGCTTCCTTCTTCTCCCCTCTCCCTACTTCGTGATCCATCAACGTCTCCCTAACCTCCCCTGACATATCACTCCACCCCAAGCTCTCTCCAGACTACCTCACACCCGGAGCCAGCTTTTTAAAATGTAAATCAGATTAAGGCAGAGCCCTGCCCTGAACCACCATTGATCTTCTAATCCCATGGAGAACAAACTCCAAACTTATGATCAAGCTTTACAAGGCCTGTTCAGGTTGACATCTGCTTGCTTATCGCCAGCCTCTCTCACTCAGCCCCAGACATGGGAACCAATCTCCATTCCTCAGTCACTCCGAACTCATCCCCAACACAGACCTTCCACATGCACTGTTCCCTCTAAACACTTTTTCTTTGGCTTTTCCCATAGATGCTGCCTTTTCATTCTCCAGTCTCAAGGAAAGCTCATCTCTATGGAGAGACCCTCCCTGACCACCATCTAAATTGTCCCTGAATTATTCTCCATCACAGTACCCTGTTATCACTTAATCAGAATTTTTCCTCATCCTATACTGTTGTGTGTCTTCCACCCAAAGAGCAGGATCATGATCACAAAGACCTTCTGTCCTGTTGCATGATGAGTCCCCAGCTCCTGGCACAGTCAGGACTCGATAAATGAATACACCTGGCACTCTCCCCAGCGTTACTCACCTGGGCTGCCCAGAGCAGAAGTGCCTGCCTCTGGCCCCTTCCCCAGCTGGCATCCCAATTCATGAAAAGATACATGGGTCACGAAACAGTGGTTCTTGATCCTTCCTGAGATGCTTCTGCTTCCTTGACTTCACACCTAGCTCTCAAATTTTCAAAACCAACAGGAAAAGCAAGGTCCTTTTTTTTTTTTTTAAGATTATTACTTAAATTTTTTTTTGGTTGTGCTGTGTGGCATGCAGGATCCTGGTTCTCTGACCAGGGATTGAACGCATGCTGCCTGAAAGCACAGATTCTTAACCACTGGACTGTCAGAGAAATCCCAGCAAGCTCCTTCTTGAATCAGGTCTGCAACACTCCTTTCTAAGTACCAGTGGTCTTTTAGGCTGACCCATGTTCCTCCTTCAACTGGGAGACAGCCAAATAAAACAATAGATACAAGAATCTAGACCCCAGAGTATGAAGGCCCCAAGCTCAAATTCTGGCTTCGTCATATTTATTAGCAACTTGCCCTAATACTAATCCTTATCAACCTTAGCTTCTCCTTCTGTAAAATAACAAAAAATCTGTCTGCCTCAAGACAATCTGAGGCATTATGGACTTATCTAAAGGGTAAACAATTTCCATGAGTGTTACAAGGTCTAGAAGGTACTTATCGGAATAGAAGATGTGTGTGTTGCTGTGCTAAGTCACTTCAGTCGTGTCCGACTCTTTGCGACCCCATGTCTGTGGGATTATCCCATCAAGAATACTGGAGTGGGTTGCCATTTCTTCCTCCAGGTGCTCTTCCCGGTCCAGGGATCAAAATTCCGTCTCTTATGTCTCCTGCACTGGCAGGCAGGTTCTTTACCACTAGGGCCACCTGGGAAGCCATAAAGCACTCAATAACTGCTATCTATAATTCATACTGATTTCTCTGGGAAGCTCACAGATCTTAGTCTATATTTTCCTTCCTCTAAGTCTGACTTAGGTGCTCTACCCACATGCAGCTCTGAAGCTCAATACTCAATGGGTTCACTGGATCCCATCTCATTCTGAGTGAAAGCCAGTTCCTATACCGAGATTCTGCATAATTGAGTCCCATGATTTCTTTAACCCTTTTTGCATCACTCTCCCCATCACTCCACTCTGCTCCAGCCACACTGGACCCTGTGCTGTTCCTCAAACCTTCCAGTCACTCTCCAGACTCACCTACTATTTCCTCTTCTTACAACCTGCTTGCCCTCAGCAATCTGCTTTATTCTCACCCTCCCCTCCTTCGGGACCTTGATCAAATAGCTCCTTCATGAGGCTTTTCTAAGCCACTGTGGTTGGCTAAATAATGGTCCCCTGAAGACATCCAGGTCCTAATCCCAGGAACCTATAAACAGGTTGCACCATGTGGTAAAATGGACTTTGTATACGTGATTAAGTTAAATCTCAGCAGGAGAAGACTGTTCTAGACCATCAAGGTGGGCCCGATGTAATCACAAGGGTTCTTATAAGAGGAAGGCAAGAGGGTCAGAGTCAGAGAAAGAAAGACATTGGAAGATGCTAAGATGCTGGCTTTGAAGTGGAGGAGGGGGCCGTGAGCTAAGGAATGCAGGTGGCCTTCAGAAGCTAGAACAGGCAATAAAATGGATTCCCCCAGAGAGCTTACAGAAGGGATGCAGGCCTGCTGCATCCATTTAAACTTTTGACCTCTGGAACTGTGATACAATGCACTTATGCTATTTTAAGCTACTGGATTTATGGTAACTTACTAGAGCAACAAGAGAAAACAAATTTACCCACCAATCTAAAATTATATTCTCCACCAAATGTACACACATTAACATGTATTTGCACAAAACACACAAATGTATGCGTGCGTGTAGGCAAACAAAACACACACATTCTTTACCCTCTCTTTCTTCATGGTCTTCACAACACTCACCATTTGACAATCAAAATAAATGAGAAAACGATGGCACTTATCTCCCACAAGACACATATACACCCAGAAATAAACACTTCTATGAAGACAGTGATTTTTGTCTATTTTGGTGACTGCTAGAAACAAGCCTGGCATTATTGAGTAGACAGACATTCAATTTGTTGACTGCCTGCTTTCTTCATCTTAGCACTTATATATATTCTATTTCTTATGATTTATATAAAATCTATGTCATCCCTCAACTTTCAGCCCTTGAAGATAGCGACCTGTCTCTCTCAGTCACTACTATATCATTCCATCACTAATACAGCACCTTGTCCCCCATAAGATCCCCACAAGCACATCAGGAACAATTGTGTCAACATTGTCATATTCTTCCTATACATCTGAGCCCCAGCGTTGTCAGAATTCCAACCCGTCAAGAGCCCTCACATTTTATTTGATTTCAAATATGTTTAATTCCTGGTTCACTGAAGCAGCAAGAAGAAAAAAAAGCCACTTGAGTTTGTAATTTACAAAGCAAATCTGCCCAGCAGAAATATTCATCTTCAGAAGACAGTGGGATCCAATCATTTTTTAAAAGAGAAGGCAACCCACCCCGTTCTTCATACTTTCTAGTTGTATTGTTTGCAAACCTTCTGCAAGGACTTTGAGGCCAAGGCTAATCATTTTCCTTCAAGGGGCTCATTTCCTGGAGCTGGTGGTAATTTTGTGTCTGAGGAAGGAACACAGCAGGCAGGAAAACTGAGACTGTGTGACCGAAGTCCTTCTTGGGGAAAGGATGTGTGAAAATCCAGCCCATTCCCCTTGACTTGCTAATTAGAATTCCAGGAGGACAGGGAGGTGCAGCCATTGAAATCCTTGGAATAATCAGATGAACAAGGATATCCCCAAGAAGGAGTGGACAAGGACATATTTGAATTATATTATATTCACTTTAAATAACCACAAAGAAATAATTTAGGTGAGTTAGGGACAATCGTATGTATTAGTTGCCTTTGCTTTTTTATTCCCTCTGTCATAGATCTATCTCATCCTGCCACATTGGAAAAGATGCTTGCTTTTTTATTTCCAGACCCATATGTGGGCCCCTAAGGAGCAGGGGCTTCCCTAATAGCTCAGTTAATAAAGAATCTGCTTGCAATGCAGGAGACCCCGGTTCAGTTCCTGGGTCAGCAAGATTCCCTGGAGAAAGGATAGGCTACCCACTCCCATATTCTTGGACTTCCCTTATGGCTCACCTGGTAAAGAATCCGCCCACAATGTGGGAGACCTGGGTTCAGTCCCTGGGTTGGGAACATCCCCTGGAAAAGGGAAAGGCTACCCACTCCAGGATTCTGTCCTGGAGAATTCCATTGACTGTATAGTCCATGGGGAGGCAGAGTTGGACACAACTGAGTGACTTTCACTTCACTTCAAAAAGTAGGGACCACGTATCATTTTTCTTTGCATTCCTGGAGCCACTATAGTGCCTTACACCTTCTAGTCATTGTATTAAACGTTTTATAGGTGAGCCTATTAAACCAGGAATAAGTACTCCTGTATCAAATGCCTGTGTCTCCACTGGACTGGTACTCATCCAGAGCACTGGTTCAAACTACAGCGTCTCAGGGCCCTTCCCTAGAGAATCAAATTCTGTCTATCTCATAGCTCTGATCATCAGGCAAGCTTAAGAAACACATTTACATCCAACTGTTTATCACATCTTTATCTGAAGTGTCCATGTGTTATATTTCCCATCACAGGGCAATCTTCAGCAGGTGAAGTTACTCACATTCTAAAATAGGAAGCAGGGCCTTTCCATTTCCAGCCATGTATTCCCTCCCTGTTGATATTCAACCCTCCAAATGAAGCCTTATATAGTTGGCCCTGAGTATCTGTAGGTTCCACATCTGAGGATTCAATCAACCACGGATCAAAAAAAATTTTTTTAATTCTAGAAAGTACAAAAAAGCACAACTTTGAATTTGCCACATGACAGTAACTATTCATATAGCATTGACATTGTATTAAGTATTATAAGTGAGTAATCCAGAGATGATTTAAGTAATCTAGAGGTGACTTAAAGGACACACGAAGATGTGCATAGGTTATATGCAAACTCTATATGAGGGACTTGAGTGTCCTGGAACTGATCCCTATCCCACCCCTTACCCCACCCCCAGCAGACCCCAAGGGATGACTGTCTGTTCTCACTCTCGTTACCAGAGCCTTCAAAGGTTCCTACCATAAGACAAGACAGTAGAGCCCACAGGTCTGTATTCTGTCTGACAGTGCCAGACTTGACTGCCTGGAAGTCTTCGCATCTGAAAGCCGGCCCTCCTGGCTCTCGGACTCCCTGACACAATATCCTTCCTGCCTGCTCAGCAGCTGTGCTGGCTTGTGCTTATTGTATCTCACTATCTGTGTCTCTCTCGAGGAACACGGCCTAGGCAGCAGCTTTAGACCTCTCCTCAGGAGCACTTTGGGCTTCCCAGGTAGCGCTAGTGATAAAGAACCTGCCTGCCAATGCAGGAGACGTAAGAGATGCAGGTTCGATCCCCGGGTCGGGAAGATCCCCTGGAGGAGGGCATGGCAACTCATTCCAGTATGCGTGCCTAGAGAACCCTATGGACAGAGAATCCTGGTAGGCTACTGATCATAGGGTCGAAAAGAGTCAGCCACGACTGCAGTGACTTAGCATGTGTGCACTCTGGGAGCCTTTAGACACCAAGTAGGCCCCAGACTCCATCTTCCTCCCACTAGGACAGCATCTTATTTTCCTAGTTCCCATGGTGGACCTTCTCCTGCAAAATTTGATTCAAACGAAGAGTTCCATGGATCAAAAAGGTTTAAAAGCTACCAGTGTAAAGCACCATTTTTGAGCTGTACCATAATATCATTATTTTGACCTTCATCTCTCGAGGTCCCATTAGAACAAAAAGGAACTGCCCTTTAGGACATTGAGAAGCCAGACCCAAGGACTATAGCTTTCATTTGTACTCCGCTGACTGACCAAACTGACTGACCCCTACGCCTGGACATCAACTTTTATCAATTCTTGGAAGTAGAAGAAACCTCAGAACAAATTAATACCTTCTGTATTAGTCAGTGATCTACTGCTGCATAAGAAATTACCCCAACACTTAGTGCTTCGAATGACAACATTTATCAACTCACAGTTCCTGTGGGCAAGGAATCCAGGCATCACTTAGCTGAGCTGTTTAATTCAGGCTCTGACAAGACTGCTGTCAAGATATCAGCCAGGACTGCAGTCATCTCGGGCCTGATTAGAGAAGGCTCCGCTCCCTAGACCACCCACGTGGTTGTTGGTAGGATTCAGTTTCTCGGGGGTACTGGACTAAGGGCCTCAGGTTCCTTTCTAGCTGTGGGCAGAAACTGGTGCCAGGGGGCTTCTCCATCCTCCAACTGACAGTTCACAACATAGCAACGGGTTTCCATCAGAGTCAGCGAGTGAGGAAGAGAGTGCAGGCTGGATAGCAGCAACCTAACCTTTTAGTTACCTAATCTTGGAAATGCCATCCCATCCCTTCTGCTGTGTTGTTCATCAGAAGCCAGGCCCTAGGACCAGCCTACACTCAAGGGGAGAGGATCATACAAGAACACGAATACCAGGAGATGGGGACCACTGGGAGCCATTGTAGAAGCTGCCCACCATTCCTTCTAAAGGATGTGTGTGTGCATGCTAAGTCACTTCAGTCGTGTCCGACTCTGTGACCTTATGGACTGTAGCTCATCAGGCTCCTTTGGAGTGGGTTTTCATGCCCTCCTTCAGGGGATCTTCCCCACCCAGGGATCAAACCCATGTCTCTCAGGTCTCCTGCATTGGCAGAAGGGTTCTTTACCACTAGTGCCACCTGGGAAGCCCTTCTAAAGGATACCTATCAGGTAATCTAGTCAGAACCAATGGGATAAGATATGGTCAGACAGACCTAGGTTCAAATCTTGGGTCTGCCTCTTACTATTTTAATTGAACTTTTTATTTTGTATTGGAGTATAGCCAATTAACAATGTTATGATAGTTTCAGGTGAACAGCAAAGGGACTCAGCCATACATATACATGTATCCATTCTCCCCTAAACTCCCCTCCTATCCAGGCTGCCACATAACATCAAGCAGAGTTCCATGTGCTATACAGTAGGTCCTTGTTGGTTATCCATTTAAAATAACAGCAGTGTGTACAAACTCCCTCACTATCCCTTCCGCCTATCCTTCCCTCCACCTTCCCCCCCTTCCCCACAACCGTAAGTTCTTTCTCTAAGTCTGTGAGTCTATTTCTGTTTCTATTTTGTAAGTTCATTTGTATCATTTCTTTTGAGATTCCACACATAAGGGATGCCATACGATATTTCTTCTCTGTCTGACTTACATCACTCAGTATTCTCTACGTCTACCCATGGTGCTGCAAATTGTATTATTTCATTCTTTTTCATCTGTTTCTTACTATTACATCTACTCCTGATAATAATGACAATGATTGCTCTTGCTACTAATTATTAGGCACTTTGAAGATCTTCACAAGCATTAATCTTTTCTGATGGTCACAACAGCCTTTTGAGAAAGTCCTTTTACTGCACCCATTGCACAGATGAGGAAACTGAGGCTTAGAAGAGTTCAGCCACTTGTCCAGGATCTCACAGCTAGTAAGCAGAAGCCAGATTCAACCATAGTGCTTCCTGTGCTGAGACCCCAAATTTATGCTCTGATTGCTAACTTATCTCCTGTGACCTCTTCCAGAAAAAAGTGATACTAACACTCACCTTCAAGGGCTAGTTGAGAGGATTAAAGAAGCTAATGAAATAAAGGCACATAGAGATCAATACAGGTAGGTATTTTGTTTAACAAACACTTGCAGAGCACTTTATCTCTGCCAGCGCTGTGCTGGTTCAGGCTTTACTTACCCAGTCTCGTTCAGTGCTCACTCCAGCCCAGGAGGTAGGGGTAGTAAGTGCTTACACTGGCTTATCATAGCTGGGCTCGGTGAGCCTGTTAAATGACTCGAGGAGGTAGGTGCTTGGAGCACTGCGGGGCATGTGAGCCTAACCCCCAGCCTCCGGCCCCTGGATTTTTTGCCAGGGTTCTTGGGCTGCTGAGGTTGGCTTCATCCCTCCGTGTTCCATGCACAGCTCCCCTGCCCTGGGAACATCCTTCAACAGCTAATACCCCAGCTCACTCCTCCTACCAGAAGGATAACTCTGAGCTGCATATCACACAGTGTCCATCAGCACCTCCCGGAGTAATTTCACTGCTGTCTCACTGGCAATAGGCAGAATGATACCACCTTTAGGACTGCCTTCCCTTCCCTGTCTCACTTCTCCACTCACCTACCCATGTTTTCTGAATCTTCCAGGTAAATTAGGGCTTCCCCGGTGGCTCAGATGGTAAAGAATCTGCCGGCAGTGCAGGAGACCCCGGTTCACTCTGAGTCAGGAAGATCC
The DNA here is from genome assembly GCF_055505025.1 of Bos grunniens. Lineage (NCBI taxonomy): Eukaryota > Metazoa > Chordata > Mammalia > Artiodactyla > Bovidae > Bos > Bos grunniens. The sequence continues at coordinate 27,804,637 of NC_141189.1, forward strand.
TTTGGAGAAGGGAACAGCTACCCAACTCCAGTATTCTTGCCTGGAGAATTCCATAGGCAGAGGAGCCTGGTTGAACCTTCCAGATAAATTACTTGCACCCAAATCTTTGTCTCAGTGTCTGCTTCCAAGGAAGCTAAAACTGAGACAATACTATTATTACTGTTATCCCATGTTCCCATGAGAACGCTGAAGCACAGAGAGGTGACGTTAACTTGCCTAAGGTTAAACAGCTAGGAAGCAGTAGAGTCAGAATTCAAACCCAGGCAGTCTGGCTCTTAACATGATGCATGATCATGTTTTTCTTTCTGACTAAGCTGGGTAAATAGAGTAAGATCCATTGCCTTATGGTGCTGAGCAAGGTGTCTTTCCACACCAAAGCAGTGTCACCAGTGGCTAGGTGTGCAAAGAGTTTCATGAACTACTACAAAGACCAACTCATTCTCTAATGAAAATGTCAGCTCCCCCGACACAGCTAGCTGTGATCCCCTGAAAGACATGATTATGGAATCCATGCTAATGGTATTATCATGCAGCAAGGATTTCTGGTGTGCTTGTAAACCTAAAGCTGTAATTGCCAAAAAGAACTCGTCGCCCACAAATCAAGCCCCTCTGTATTGACAATTACATCCAGTGTTGCATGGAATTTAATGCCTAAATAATGAAGTCAAAGAACAATGCTGGAGACGGAGCATTTGAATATACTTGATTGATTCATTTCTTGCTCCCATTTAATAACCCACTTAGTTGGTGACGGTTAAGTGCAGCAGACTTAGAAAGAACATAACACACAAGAGAGAAAACATTTCACAGATTAATAACTGGATGTGGGTACAAGCTGGCGCTCCCCTAATAGCAGCACAAAAATAGGTTATCGTCAAAAATCTGAATTTAATGTTCCAAAGTGAGGATCCGTGCTTTTCTTTTCCACGGTTCCATACTTATCACCACAGGCTAATGAAACATAAATCAGAAATCAGGAGCTAATAAATGCAATTCTGGGGGAGTATTTCTTTTATCTAATACCTTCCAAGATCGTGATCTTTGTTCAAGATCTTTAATGCTCAGATTACAGTGTCTGAATAGTAAGCATATTCGATTATGATTGGACTCTCCAAAAGGCTAATTTATGAGCCCTGCAGCCTAACACGTGTGCATCATTTAAAGGAGGATTTGCTCACAGTTCGTTTATACCAATTTCTCCAGTATAGAGATAAACGCTCTTCCGTTGCCTGTATGAATACAGTCATTCACATATGTATCTGGCTGGTTTGTTTGATTTGTACAGAAGGATGTACAATTAAATGATACTGACTCGGTGTATAAAGCAATTTGGGCAGGAATTTTGCTTTGGGGAACATTCTTTACTGTTCTGATGAAAGAAGGAGGTGGTTAGTCCACAGCGGTCACTCTCTCAGGTGGGACAGTGACAGAATGGGCTTCCTCTCCTGCCGTCGTTCTTTCTGAAACAACTTCATGGTGTCTGTGGGAAAATATTTTCCCCCAACAAACTCAGTCTTAATGTGAGTTTATCAACATCCTCATCCCGGTAATCTGCTGTGAGACTTATACTCTATGCCCTGTTTATCATAGAATGGCCACACCCTGGAGCAAAGTGAGAACTGCTTTGTGACTTTGCTGTAGGGAGCTAGCAGAAGAAGGGTGAAAGCATTTCCTATGTGCTTCAACCGTCCTGTGCTGAAAAGTACCTGGTCCATTCATTCTGCAGGCTGCTGACTTTTGCCACAGCATCAGTTATTTTTTTCTTTAATTATTGCCAAAGAGTATACAGGATACCAATTCAGTAAAACTGAATGGCACGATTAGCACTCAGATGTTAGGACAAACCTGGGGAAAATATCACGCAGAGACTTACATTTCAACTCTGCATATTTATACAAACTGATTCTGAGACCCCTGGCAATCAAGACATCGGGGGAACCTCATCCCTTATTTGGCTCCATAGGGAGAACAGACATTTTCCTGGGCGAGCACCACCACTAACCTGTAAAGTGCGCCTCGGAGAGCTAGTAACATCCCCCCAACACCCTCTCCTCCACACACATCCCTTCCATGGACAGGCTCCTCTTGTTGAGTACAGAATGTCTACATGCAATTTGAAAATAAAATAAGTGCCCCCTGGGTGGGAACAGGCAAGCTTACTGAGCCTTAATGCAAGGAAGAAGACATCTCTTCCTCTAGGAAGAGTCAAAGAAAACAGCACAGCAAGCAGATGCTGGCTCGGTTTCAGCTTCCACGTACTCCTTTGGCAGGACTGTACACAAGGACCTGGATTTAATTTTAAAACTTTTTCATGCAGGGCTTCAGACAGGACCACAGGAGGTAGGATGGGCAAAGCTCTCAACAATGGGAATACTATTGGGTTCCCCGAAGCAAGGGTCAGCCTCTGGTGAAAATCAACATGTGTCTAAGGGGAATTCAAAGGAAAACAATTCTACAGGAGCCGAGATAAAGTAGTCTTACTTCTCTCAACAAGCTCAGGATATACCTTTGGAGAGAATGGAGAAATTGGTAAACCATTCAGCTAAGTAATGGTGCCATTAATAAGAGCAATGCCCAACCCAGAGGCAGACCTGCCAGGACCTGTAAGGGTCATCCGCCCTGTGGCAGGAATGGCAGAACAGAGGCAAGGCTGAGATACTGGTACAATTTCTACCTTCTGTCTTTTATTTCAACAAATAAGCCCCCTCTTTCCTTCTTTAAAGTCCTTCTCTTGAAGAGCTTGATTTAATGAGCCATTCAAGTGGACTGGCAAGCATAGAAACAGGCTATAAATTAGGAAAACAGCCCAGAAATCATTTGGTTCCACAGAGTAAAGGATAACTATGGGTGGTGGGAGCTTAAAGAGGAATGCCAATGTTGAGTCTCTTTGACACTGGAAAAGAAGGAGAAGGGAATGAGGTTTGGAATGAAGCTCTGGGATTTGCTACTTGAAGCAATCCTCTGTAATCCTCTAATATTGAAAAGCCAACCAAAAACACCAAGTTAGAATATCAGGCTATTGTATTTTCCATAAGCATGGTGCCACTCAGTGGGAGAGCGCTATATGCCTATAAATAGTCCTCAAAAGAGACCCTCCCACTGGAAAAGCCGCACCCCAATCGTGAGGGGAGGAGCCTCTTATAGATATAATCGGTACTGGCCAACCAGGGAGCACTATGCAAATTATGAGTCTTCTGATTGGACAGAGCCCGGGACGATGCCAACCTATGCCTATGCAATAGGGTTTAACCCTTCTGTTCTTGTTTTCACTGTCAGTCCGGAATCAAGATTAGCTTCACTCTCAGACTCTTAACTCATTAAGCAGGCAGAAAAGGTTTGTGGGCTCCTGGTGCTTGAGCTACAGAAAGCTAGCTAGTACAATGGAAGACCAGGGGGATATTCCTCCCCCTGTTCCAAGAGTTTTCTTCATGACCTATTGTACTATGATCAACATCTGGAATGAACAACTAATAACTGCAAAAAGCCTTGAGGGGCTTCACCTATTTACATATAAATAGTTCTGACCAGAGTTGGCCACCAGCAACGGTTAATTTAATTTACTATCCCTTGGCAAAAGAATAGTCATTGGTTTTCGAGCACTTTTAACCTTGGTAGACCCTTGGGAAATAAAAATTAGATTGAGAGAAAATTACCAGTGGTGGAGAACAGTATAAAAGTGACAGTAACATATATAAACCTCCGGCAGGAGTGGAATAAAGTGGCATATTATTGTTTGCTGGCTCCCAAAGTTCAATATTTCTTCTGTGATTTACACTTCGCCACTGTCTCACCCCCCGGAGTATTTCTGGCCACTCGGGGCAGTCTCTCCCAAGATACACATCCTTGTTACTGTCAGAAAAGGACCAGATTACCTGGCTAAACAGGGAGAGATATTTAGACAAAGAGCCATGAGAAAACGGAACTCAACAAATAAGAGTTGAAAGAGACGCCTGGAATGAAGCAGGGGAGTGTCTGGGCGGTCGAGGCTGTCCTTCTGTGTTCTCTGTAGAATTCTACAGTAATGCTCAGCTCTGACCCCAGGTTCTGGCTAATGCTACCTCTTTCAGCTTCACTGCTCACCATGGATGTTGCCATTCCATGAAACTTCCTGTGTTCACACACACACACACACGCTATTCCACAATGGTGTCTCTTCCCTGAACATTTACTCACATGATATCCTCTGCCTGGACCACCTTTCATCCCCTTCCCTGTTTTGCCTGTCTAGCTCCTAACTGCCCTTCAAAGCAGCCCAGGTTATCACCTCTTCTAGGAAGCATTCCCGGATCATCTCCAGGCCAGGTGAGCACCTGCTTTGTCTCAGCCCCGGGAACTTGCCTCTTATACTGTTCATATCCATCTGTCCATGTGTTTTCATCATCCCCACTCCAGAACACACAATGAGTCTGTTGTGATCGCCTAAAGAACTGAAAATTTAAGTCCAGAGAGAAAGGTCAGGGTTCAAAACAAGCAATGGAGGTATGGAGCTCAGGAAACTTCTAACGGACATCTCCAGCTGGACAGGTTTCCTCACATAGGCTTTTTCCTTCCTGCATATACCACAATTGTGTCCTGATTGTGTAATTATTTGATTAATGCACACACACACATACATACACAAAATTATAAAGACCGATATTTTTAGTATTTAGTACAGTGCCTAGCACATATATACCCTATAAACATGCAGTAGTTAATTAATGGCTTAATTAATTAATCAGCATGAACAGATAAGAGAGATAAAAGCAGAAATAAGGTCATAGATGGGGCTAAATTCCAAAGTTCATTTGTATGTCTGCTGCTGCTAAGTCACTTCAGTCGTGTCCGACTCTGTGCAACCCCAGAGACGGCAGCCCACCAGGCTCCCCCGTCCCTGGGATTCTCCAGGCAAGAACACTGGAGTGGGTTGCCATTTCCTTCTCCAATGTAGGAAAGTAAAAAGTGAAAGTGAAGTTGCTCAGTGATATCTGACTCTAGCGACCCCATGGACTGCAGCCCACCAGACTCCTTGGGATTTTCCAGGCAAGAGTACTGGAGTGGGGTGCCATTGCCTTCTCCTTTGTATGTCTACCTGGAACAAAATAGACATGGACACTGTATGAAAACAATGGATACTGAGCTCTAATTCTAATGAAATTATAACCAGGCCTGGGAGGGTGTGCATCTGAGACTTATGTTTAAACAAATATTGAAACCACCATGGTATTTCTCTTCCCCAGTTATCCCCAAACCTACAATTTATGGAGTATAAGCAGATTTAAACAATGAAGCTGTCTACATCCGACCAAAACCCTCATTTTACATGTAAGGAGGTGAAGCAAGATTTTATTCACTTATCCACTGGCATGATAACATCTCTTGAAGAAAACACTATATTTATTTAGGAGACAATTTAATTAACAGTTTGAAGTAGTGAATGAGGCCAAAAAGTTATGCGCAAGTCACAGGAGAAGAACACCAAAGTGGCTTGGATAAAAGGTGACCACAGTTAATCATTGATTCTCTTATTTTATCAAGTTCAGTTATGAGTGGAATTTGCAAGTTTGGGGCAGAGAAGAATTGCTCTGATAACAGGAGGGGATCCAGAGCACTAAATTGGGTGTCAAAGAAGGAAAACACAGACATAATATAATAGTAATACACTTGGGAAGCTTTCAATTTGCTTGTGATGTGGTAACTTATTGTGATAGCTCATTGCTATGTCTCCCCAACAACCTCTTTAGTAAATGTGCTTGAGTCTTGTGTGAGTGGATTTTACCTGAGGGCGTGGGGCTCAAAGTATATGATCAGTGAATAGCAGACATCTGGATGTTAAAGGAATAGGAAAAATGATTCTTAGCCAAGCTAAACAACTTGCCAAAGGACCCTCTGCTAGCCACAGATTGAACCATTTCAGATCTATCAGCTTTATCTCTCCCTTTCTTATATATTAAGGATTTCAACCAGCCATTTAGTGCACGATTCTGAAAGGAAAAAAAGAAGGAAGGGTGAGTTCATTTTGATGAGTTAACGTCAACACTTATTGACATCTAATACATGTCAAACAATTTACATGGACGCATTTAAACTTCATAACTATGAAGCAGTTGGCATTATTTCTCTTTTATAGATGAAGAATAAAGGAATTCAGGACCATGGAAGTAAATTATTCCAAGTCAGGCAGCCAGTGGTGTTAGAACCTGGACTTGAATTCTCATCTATCTTTCCACCATATATTACAGTATCATGTATGGGTGTGAGAGTTGTACCACAAAGAAGGCTGAGCACTGAAGAACTGATGCTTTCAAACTGTGGTGCTGGAGAAGACTCGTGAGAGTTCCTTGGACTACAAGGAGATCAAACCAGTCAATCCTAAAGGAAATCAACCCTGAATATTTACTGGAAAGACTGATGCTGAAACTGAAGCTCCAGTTCTTTGGCCACCTGATGCGAAGGACTGATTCATTGAAAAAGTCCCTGATGCTGAGAAAGATTGAAGGTAAAAGGAGAAGGGGGCAGCAGAGGATGAGATGGTTGGATAGCATCACTGACTCAAATGACATGGATCTGTGCAAACTCCAGGAGATAGTGAAGGACAGGGGAGCTTGGCATGCTGCAGTCCATGGGGTTGCAAAGAGTTGGATGCAACTTAGCGACTGAACACCACCACTACCACTAACCCTCAAAAGGGCTGGATGATGGCTAAAGGAGGAAAAGGGAGTTTGGGAAATGATGCCATCCATTCAGGTATGGTTTCCAGGGAGAACTGTTGCCATGGAGTATTTTAATACTCTAGGGTGTCAAACAAGGTGTACAGGTAAGATACATAACCATGAACTGGGAACCATGGGACTTATGTTTGGTTTAATCAGCAAGGAAGTCACATAGCATGGTGTTTTGGAGTCAGGCAAATCCTGGCTTGAATCATGGCTCTGATTTATTATCTGAAACAGTTCAACTCTAAACATCCATTTAGAAATAATAATCATAAACATAAATTTAACAGTTAATCAAAAGAAGAACAGCCCTTCTGAATCAGGGAACAACTGTTACCAGAGAATATGAACTCTAAATCTCCTTCATGGGATTCATAGCAGCCTCAGTTAACAAAGAGTAAGAGCTCAGCCTTGTAATTTCCTTAAGTCCTAAGAATAAACTGGAACATCTGGTGTCTATAGAATAGTCTTCAACTTTATAGAAGAAACAAGGTTGACAGTGTGACCTTGGGAAAATTACTTCACCTTTTTGAGACTCAGGGTTGTCATCTGTAAAATGGGGGTAGTCAAGCACAAAAGTCACTTTTGTGAATGATCTGAGATACTGCGTACAAAGAGCTGAGCACAGTGTCTGGCACATTAAAGGGAGTGATGATGGTGGCAATGATGATGATGATTACAAACAGGACAATGACGAAAACAATGATGTAAAGACAAGACCATGATGAGAGAATGATGTGTTAAGGATGATGTGGTAGAAGTATTGCTCCTGGGGGCTGATGCTGATGATGTTAATGATGCTAATGAAGACTGACATGGTAGAAGACGATAATGATGATGATTACAATGACACCAAAGACACGTGATTCAGTGGTAAGACCATGATGAACAGTGTTTGTGACGCTGCTGTATTTGTGTGTGTTGATGACACTGGTACAGGTGAAGGAGATGAAGAAAGAAGAAACAGTAGAAAGAGGAAGGAAAACAAAAAAAGGAAGAAGGAATTAAAAGAAGAAAGAGGGGAATTTCCCTAAAGCAGCCACTATAACTCAGAGATGACCAGGTCTCACAAACCCAAATCTAAGGTACTTTGCTTCTCCGACTAGAACAGATACCCCCTTCCTGACTGGAGCAACATCAGGTACAACAGTGGAGATGGGATCTCCCTTCCACCTCATTTTCCAGCATTTTCCTCACCCAAGAATGAGAAAAGAACCTTATTCTTCCAATCCTGTGTGTAGACATGTGCTCACCATAACCATTATAGCCAGATACTTTCTGTGCACTGGAACCCACACCATGAAGACTAATGAAATATAGGGTCAATCCTCAAGAGCTGAGTGTCCAAGAGACTGAGACCTCACCTGGGAGTACCTGGCCAAATCACCTCCTCGATGTCATCATTCACGAAATGGAAACTACACCTTTTCAAGAGTTCTAAGACTATCAAGTGGATGAATAAGATCACACAAGTAAATATACTCTGAGTTCTCTCAAGTAGCTACTATGAATATCTCAATTTTAGATAATTAAGAAGTGCTGAATTATTCTAATGGGTAGAAGCATTTAACAAGTTAATTAATCTCTCTGAATCTCTTTTTGATGAAATAATAATCTTATACAGCAGTACCTATCTTATAGTAACAAGCTTTGTTGTTGTTGTTGAGTTGCTAAGTTGTGTCCAACTCTTTGCAACCCCATGGACTGCAGCACACCAGGCTTCCTGTCCTTCACTATCTCTAGGAGTTTGCTTAAACTCATGTCCACTGAGTTGGTGATGCCCTCCAACCATCTCATCCTCTGCCACCCTCTTCTCCTTTTGCCTTCAATCTTTCCCAGCATCACGGTCTTTTCCAACGAGTCACTTCTTCACATCAGGTAGCCAAAGTGCTGGAGCTTTGGCTTCAGCATCAGTCCTTCCAATGAATATTCATGGTTGATTTCCTTTAAGATTGACTGGTTTGATTTCCTTGCAGTCCAAGGGACTCTCGAGTCTTCTCAAGTATCACAATTTGAAGGCATCAATTCTTGGCACTCAGCCTTCTTTATGGTCCAACTCTTACACCCATACATGACTACTGGAAAAACCATAGCTTTGCCTATACTGACCTTTGTCAGCAAAGTGATGTCTTCACTTTTTAATACGCTGTCTAGGTTTCTTATACCTTTCCTTTCAAGGAGCAAGCATCTTTTAATTCAAGACTATAGTCACTGTTTGCAGTGATTTTTGGAGAAATCTGCAGTGATTCTGGACAAGCCTTAACTGAGATAATCTGTATGAAGAGTTCAACATAATATCTTTCTTATGGCCTCCTCCAGTAACATTAGCTGAGATTATTATTAGTGTAGGAGACAACAAGAAAATAAAACAAATATAGCCAAAGTACATTATTATTGTGTGAATCTTCTGCTTGAAATTTTCAGTGGTTTTCTTGCAGTTCTAAGGATAGAATCCAAATATTTAATACAGCTGGCAAAGCCCTTTATGACCTGGCTCCTGTCTAACTCTCGCCACAGACTAAATCTTCCTAAACTGCTTTCACACCTTCCAGGTTTCAAGGCCTTTCTCTCTTCACACTCTTTCATCATGCTACTCACCCTCCTAGAGCACTCAGCCCCAGGCTTGGAGGAGCCGCCTTCCTCCAGGAGCCTAACACCCTTGAATATCCCATATCACAGTGTGGCTGGGTAACTTCCTGGTGACTTATCTGTTTCCACAACTACTTGGGATTGAGATGGTATATGCTCAGTCGCTCAGTTGTATCCAACTCCTTGCGACTCTGACTCCATGGATTATAGCCCGCCAGGCTCCTCTGTCCATGGGATTTCCCAGGCAAGAATACTGGAGTGGGTTGCCATTTCCTCCTCCTGAGATACTGACTGTTAATATTCACCATCTAACACAGCACCTGGCACAGAGTAGAGCTTGCTAAATGAAGGAAAGAGTGCTATGATTGACGTGAGCCTGGGGCACAGCGAAGGAGCATGGAGGGGGGTCAGAGGGAGCCAAATGGAGAATCTATCCAGACAGATAAAAAGAGTAAGAGCATTCCAGAAAGAGAGAACAGCATGCATAAACAGAAGTATGACAGCATGGTACGTTGGGGAAACTTCATATACATGGGTAGCACTGAAATACAGGATTCCAGAATAGGGTGGTACAAGATGATTTTCATTGTGTGTGCTGGCAAGCAACCTGGGCTTTATCCTGTAGACACTGCACAACCATTGAAGAACTGAAAGCAGAGGACTCATCCGACCAGACTGAGATTAGTGACTGGGACTTAGGATGTCTCTTTCGTTATTTCTCATCCTTTCTTCTCACCCATCCCATCCTTTTTCTCTCCTTTATTCTACCTTCTCAAATATATTCTTTCCTTTCCTATAGTTTCCCTTTACATGGATTTTGTTGACCCTGGATGTTAGAGAACCATGAATTTCAGGAGGTAGTCCTACCAGCTTCAATTGAGATTCAGGTAAATAACCTTCCAATCCAACATGACTCAAAACACAAATAGACACTTCTCCCCAACATGAGGACTCTACACATGGTCTGAAAGTGAGGCAGAAGTGATATCTTCATCTTGATATAAAGGGAACATGCTTGTTGCTTGCTTAAAATAATTATTTACCTGAGAGTGTCTGTGGAAATACTAAGCTTTTCCAGCAACCAATGCACTTCCTTTATAATTGTAAATATGACTCTTCTCATCCCTCCTTTTTTATGTAACTTCTGACTAACCTCTTTCAGTGAAAAATTACCAGGAAATTCCACTGAATAACATGGCTAATGAAATTATTCTAAGATGATCGCTATCAAACTCAAAGTCCTAGACTTAAATTTGAGAATGAAGGTTAGGGTTAAGATTTAAGAGCTAACACCTATCCTGCTCAAACTCTTCCAGAAAATTGCAGAGGAAAGTAAACTTCCAAACTCATTCTGTGAGGCCATCACCCTAATACCAAAACCTGACAAAGATGCCGCAAAAAAAGAAAACTACAGGCCAATATCACTGATGAACATAGATGCAAAAATCCTTAACAAAATTCTAGCAATCAGAATCCAACAACACATTAAAAAGATCATACACCATGACCAAGTGGGCTTTATCCCAGGGATGCAAGGATTCTTCAATACCCGCAAATCAATCAATGTAATACACCACATTAACAAATTGAAAAATAAAAACCATACGATTATCTCAATAGATGCAGAGAAAGCCTTTGACAAAATTCAACATCCATTTATGATAAGAACTCTCCAGAAAGCAGGAATAGAAGGAACATACCTCAACATAATAAAAGCTATATATGACAAACCCACAGCAAACATTGTCCTCAATGGTGAAAAATTGAAAGCATTTCCTCTAAAGTCAGGAACAAGACAAGGGTGCCCACTTTCACCATTACTATTCAACACAGTTTTGGAAGTTTTGGCCACAGCAATCAGAGCAGAAAAAGAAATAAAAGGAATCCAAATTGGAAAAGAAGAAGTAAAACTCTCACTATTTGCAGATGACATGATCCTCTACATAGAAAACCCTAGAGACTCCACCAGAAAATTACTAGAACTAATCAATGATTATAGTAAAGTTGCAGGATATAAAATCAACACACAGAAATCCCTTGCATTCCTATACACTAATAATGAGAAAACTGAAAGAGAAATTAAGGAAACAATTCCATTCACCATAGCAATGGAAAGAATAAAATACTTAGGAATATATCTACCTAAAGAAACTAAAGACCTATATATAGAAAACTATAAAACACTGGTGAAAGAAATCAAAGAGGACACTAACAGATGGAGAAATATACCATGTTCATAGATTGGAAGAATCAATATAGTGAAAATGAGTATACTACCCAAAGCAATTTATAGATTCAATGCAATCCCTATCAAGCTACCAACAGTATTCTTCACAGAGCTAGAACAAATAATTTCACAATTTGTATGGAAATACAAAAAACCTCTAATAGCCAAAGCTATCTTAAGAAAGAAGAATGGAACTGGAAGAATCAACCTACCTGACTTCAGGCTCTATTACAAAGCCACAGTTATCAAGACAGTATGGTACTGGCACAAAGACAGAAATATTGATCAATGGAACAAAACGGAAAGCCCAGAGATAAATCCATGGACATATGGACACCTTATCTTTGACAAAGGAGGCAAGAATATACAATGGATTAAAGACAATCTCTTTAATAAGTGATGCTGGGAAAACTGGTCAACCACTTGTAAAAGAATGAAACTAGAGCACTTTCTAACACCATACACAAAAATAAACTCAAAATGGATTAAAGATCTAAACGTAAGACCAGAAACTATAAAACTCCTAGAGGAGAACATAGGCAAAACACTCTCCGACATACATCACAGTAGGATCCTCTATGACCCACCTCCCAGAATATTGGAAATAAAAGCAAAAATAAACAAATGGGACCTAATTAAACTTAAAAGCTTCTGCACAACAAAGGAAACTATTAGCAAGGTGAAAAGATAGCCTTCAGAATGGGAGAAAATAATAGCAAATGAAGCAACTGACAAACAACTAATCTCAAAAATATACAAGCAACTCCTACAGCTCAACTCCAGAAAAATAAATGACCCAATCAAAAAATGGGCCAAAGAACTAAATAGACATTTCTCCAAAGAAGACATACAGATGGCTAACAAACACATGAAAAGATGCTCAACATCACTCATTATCAGAGAAATGCAAATCAAAACCACTATGAGGTACCATTTCACGCCAGTCAGAATGGCTGCGATCCAAAAGTCTACAAGCAATAAATGCTGGAAAGGGTGTGGAGAAAAGGGAACTCTCTTACACTGTTGGTGGGAATGCAAACTAGTACAGCCACTATGGAGAACAGTGTGGAGATTCCTTAAAAAACTGGAAATAGAACTGCCTTATGATCCAGCAATCCCACTGCTGGGCATACACACTGAGGAAACCAGAAGGGAAAGAGACACGTGTACCCCAATGTTCATCGCAGCACTGTTTATAATAGCCAGGACATGGAAGCAACCCATCAGCAGATGAATGGATAAGAAAGCTGTGGTACATGTACACAATGGAGTATTACTCAGCCATTAAAAAGAATACATTTGAATCAGTTCTAATGAGATGGATGAAACTGGAGCCTATTATACAGAGTGAAGTAAGCCAGAAAGAAAAACACCAATACAGTATACTAATGCATATATATGGAATTTAGAAAGATGGTAACAAAACCCTGTGTACGAGACAGCAAAAGAGACACTGATATATAGATCAGTCTTATGGACACTGTGGGAGAGGGAGAGGGTGGGGAGATTTAGGAGAATGGCATTGAAACATGTATAATATCATGTATGAAACGAGTTGCCAGTCCAGGTTCAATGCACGATACTGGATGTTTGGGGCTGGTGCACTGGGACGACCCAGGGAGGGTATGGAGAGGGAGGAGGGAGGAGGGTTCAGGATGAGGAACACAGGTATACCTGTGGCGGATTCATTTCGATATTTGGCAAAACTAATACAATATTGTAAAGTTAAAAAATAAAATAAAATAAATAAAACTGAAAAAAAAAAAGATTTAGGTTTAGTTCTGTAAAGCAATTAGCCATCAATTAAAAATAAATAACTTTTTTTAAAAGATTTAGGTTTAGGGTTAAGGTTTTGAGCTTGGATCAAGGTTAATGTTATGGGTAGGTTAGATTTGGGTAATGTTTGAGTAGATAAGAATAGGTAATGTTAAAGTAGGTAAGAGTAGGGTTAGATTAGGGTTAAGGCTGGTGTCAGGTTTAACACTGGAGTTATAGTTAAGGGACTTCTGGGGAAAGGGAAATGAGATTGAAGGGCAGTTAAGATTCTAATGACTTTAACACACACACATCAAACACTTATATTACCTTTTTTTTTTTCTGTTGAACTTCACTCAAAATAGTAATAATAAAAAAGGAATCTACTTTTGTCTGATTCATGAATGGGGTTTGAAAAATCACTGATCTAAGCAACCTCCATAGCCATGTATTAGATTCAAAGACAGACACCATGAGCCATTTTTCAGGAACTCAACATGCTCATGAGTAAGAAGCATTTAGACTCCTGCAGGCATGGTATCTTCATAGCTGAAGCTGCCCCATAACAGGAGAGGACAACTGGAATCCCTGGGGGTGAGAGAACAGTCTAGGTGCCCTTTCCTCCTGACTGGCAGGAGCTGGGAAGTATGATCAGGAGTAGGAACAAGACCACACATGTCCTCTCTGTGGTAGGTGGAACTAAGGGAAATAGTATAGAATGATTATTGCCTGAGCCAGTTAGAAGTTCCAAGAACAGGCCTCTGGATTCAAGAGGTTAGGAAAAAACTATGGTATGAAACCAAGGATTGCTGGGGAGCAATAATTGATCAAGTGTGGAGAAATTTTTGAGACTGAGGATTAGTATACTTTTTATTACAGTAGGAATCAGCAAAACTTTTCTGTAAAGGGCCAGATAGTAAATATTTTAGGCTCTGGAGCCAAAAATAGTCTCTGTCATAGTTACTGAACTCTCTGCTGCTCTAGAACAGAAGTAGCCATAAACCATATATATACAAATAAGCATGCTTTGTCCCAGTATTTAGTTTAAAAAATTAGGCAGCAGACTGTATTTGACCCTGGGTCATGATTTGTTGACTCTTGTACTAGGGTATTTGAGAACAACTTTTGTGATCCTCTATAAGAAGGGTGTTCTGAGAACTGAACCAATATAGAGATATACAGAATGAAGATATTGGAGAACAAATCAAGGCTGTAGCATTAGTAGAAACCCTGGATCCAGCCATACCTGAAACTAACATCCCTGATACCTTCATTTACATGACACAGTGAATTATTCTTTGTAAGTAGTATGAGTGAAGTCTCTGTCCACTGAAACCAGAAAATCTCCAGTTGGTAGCCACAGCACACAAGATGTAACCAAAAAATGTCCAGTCTCATCCCAAATCTTCTGACTCCCATTCCAGCTCTCATCCATTTCAACCAGCATCAGGCAGAATGAATGCACTAGTTGAGATATCTTTTGTCCTAGCCAAAGACCCATGTCACCAACGTGGGTTGGATTCTGCTCCAAGAAACCCCCACTTTTTGAAATATCATTAAAGGAAAGTATGTGCTTAAGAAATACTACCCATGGATGTGGAAAGTTGACAGAACAGCCCTGGAGGGCCAGATGGATTCCAAACAGCTGTGACTTGATGGAGGCGCTCCATTTGGCAGGACCAGGAAGAGCTCAGCAGGAACAGCATCAATTAGCAACCTCTTCTTAAAGAGGATGATTGCAGCACATCACGGCAGTCAAGCTTCATGCAGCCACTACAAATGATAGTTATAAAGCCTCTGTAGCAACATGTAGACATGGTTGATACGATTTTAAAAGAGAACCTCAGAATACACTGTAATTCTCTTTCATTGATGAAGGGATGATTAATTGATACAAACTCTCTAGAAAGCAATTTTGCAATATGGTTTGAAAACCCTTACAATCAAAACCCTCATAACTTTCAATTCAGCAATCCTCCTCTCCTATAAGAAACTATCCTAAGCAAATAATCAGAAATGTAAACACAGATTTATGCCCAAGAATGTTCATCACAGCATTATTTATAATAGCAATAAAAGAAAATAGTGCCCAAATGCTGAAGGTAAGAAGTTGATGAAATATATTATGGTATATAGCCAGAGGATGGAAAGTTCTGATAGCCAGCAAAAAATACAATTAGGAAGAATTTTTAATAACATGAGAATATATTCACACTATAGTAGGTTAAAAAATAGCACACAAATTGCATATATCCTGTGATAACCTCTAAATAATATATGGTGAAGTCTTTTTACTTACCTAAATATGGTGATGAAATATTTGTGTTGGCGGGCTCAGGGCTCCTCTTATGGGTTTATTTGCATAGGAATGTTTTTCCAGGGGCAAACGAGCTAACAAGGAGGTGATAGGAGTTGTCCTAGAAAGAGAAGAAAGCAAGGACAATTAAAGGCATGTACAACGAAGTAGCATCTGACCCCTCATGCTAATATATTGGAAGGGCCCCATTGAGTTGAAGTTGAGGAGATTCTCAAGATCTCAAACACCTCTTCTCCACGGAAGCCTTCCTCTTCCCCTATATGAGGTCTGGTGCCTCTGATATAAGCTCTCAAAGCACTTTTTTCATTTCTATTTCAAAGCACATAATAAATGTTGTCATCGTATATTTAGATGACATGCCATTCTCATGCACCAGTCCTGTCTTGTTGAATATAGTAGTCACTTTTTAAAAATTGTTTATTAGCATACAGTTGATTTACAATGTTGTGTTTGTTTCAGATGTACAGTAAGTGAATCAGTTATACATATATCCACTCTTTTTTAGATTTTTTTCCCCATATAGGTCATTACAGAGTATTGAATCAGATCAGATCAGATCAGTCGCTCAGTCATGTCCGACTCTTTGCGACCCCATGAATCGCAGCACGCCAGGCCTCCCTGTCCATCACCAACTCCCGGAGTTCACTCAGACTCACGTCCATCGAGTCAGTGATGCCATCCAGCCATCTCATCCTCTGTCGTCCCCTTCTCCTCCTGCCCCCAATCCCTCCCAGCATCAGAGTCTTTTCTAATGAGTCTCTTCACATCAGGTAGCCAAAGTACTGGAGTTTCAGCTTTAGCATCATTCCTTCCAAAGAAATCCCAGGGCTGATCTCCTTCAGAATGGACTGGTTGGATCTCCTTGCAGTCCAAGGGATTCTCAAGAGTCTTCTCCAACACCACAGTTCAAAAGCATCAGTTCTTTGGCGCTCAGCCTTCTTCACAGTCCAACTCTCACATCCAGAGTTCTCTAAACTATACAGTAAGTCCTTATAGTTTTCAGTCATTTTAAATAGCAAATTCCATGGACAAAGGAACCTGGCAGGCCGCAGTCCATGGTTTGCAAAGAGTTGGACACAACTGAGCAACTGAGCATACACACATACCTTGAAATTTAAGTATAAATTAATTCAGAAATTTTCTGGTGGTCGAATGATTAGGACTTCACCTCCAGTGCAGGGGGTACAGGTTTAACCCCTGGAAATAGGACCCCACCTGCCTCAGGGCCAAAAAAACAGAATACAAATAACAGAAACAATATTGCAAGAAATTCAATATAGATTTTTAAAATGGTCCACATCTGCAGAAATCAACACAATATTGTAAAGTGATTGTCTTCCAATTAAGAATAAATTTTTTTTAAAAAATCAACAAGGACCTACTATATAGCACAGAGAACTCTACTCAGTACTCTGTAATAACTTATATAGGAAAAGAATCTGATAAAGAATGGATATATGTGTATGCATAACTGAACCATTTTGCTGTATACCTGAAACTACCACAGCATTATAAATCAACTATACCCTAATATAAAATAAAAATCAAATAAATTTTAAATGATCTGAGAAGAATAAATAATAAAAATGGTTCACATCAAAAAAAAAAACTTTTCAAATAATTAATTCAGATAAGATACTGGAGTGGGTAGCCATTTCCTTCTCTGCAGGATCTTCCCAATCCAAGGATCAAGCCCTTGTCTCCAGCTTTCTAGGAAGATTCCTTACCACTTGAGCCATCAGGGAAGCCAGATAAGACCAAACAAAAGTCTATTTCTTGGACAAACAAGCCACATTTCAAGTGCCCAAGAGCTGAATGTGACTAGTGGCCATCACCAGGGACAGTGGACAGTGTAGATATAAAACACATCCATCATCACAATCTTCCAGAACATGCTGTCTTGCTTACGCTCCCTGCTTCCTAACGTCTGGCCCATTACAAACACTCAATAATATTCACTGAATGAATATACAGCAAGGAAACATTCTCATTAAAAAAGAGGGTCCCAGTATAGCACCTCCTTCTTAGATTTGTCCCTTTTCCTAACAATCCAGCACCATCAAGATCTAGTTATGAATACATGAGGTAAGGAATAAACAGAATAAATGATGATAAAAGAGCTCTGAGCTCTAACTAGGAATCCAAATGTGCAGCATCAGCCCTGACAGCAAGGGTGTCATGATGACATGTGTCTTATCCACCTTCTCAGGAGGAATTCTGAACTGGAAGTAGCTTATCCCTGTCACTGGGACCAGGGTGCTTGGGATGACGCAGCTGAGTGGCTGATGGTGGCCAGCCCATTCTCTCTTCTCTTCATCACTGTTTTTTTTTTTTTTTTTCTTCCCTGATAGCTAAAGGATTAAGCTTAAAATTTGGGTCTTGGTCATGAACATTCTGAACTCTGGAGCTTTAGAAGACCCGGGCTATTCAACCTTTGTATGCCCTTCACAAAAGATGCCAGCAAGTCACAAACCTCAGTACGGAGCACGAAACACTTCCTTACCTACAGGAGGTACTCAGATCAATGTTGAATTAACAGGTAACTCTTAGTCTTGGAGAGAAGGTATCTGGTGAGTAACATCATTCATTCGGCAAACGTTTATTGGGCATCTACTGGGAGACAGGCAATGCTTAGGCACTTGGAGACATACCAGTGAACAAAAGAGAAATAGAAACATACACCTTCATGAAGCTTACGTGCCAGGCTTTTCAGCCCTGGCCGAATATTAGAATCAGCCGGGGATTTTTGAAACTCCCCATTACTTGGGGCACACACACACATATGCACACAGATTCTTATTAAAACAGTCCATAAGGACTAGAAAAAGGATTTTTCTTAAACTTCACAGCTGGCTTCAATGAACAGTCACCTGGAGAAACGTCAGAACCAGTGGTTCTAAAAGTGGTGATCCCCAGACCAGCAGCACCTGGGAATGTGTTAGAAATGCAAATTCGGGACTTCCCTGGTGGTCCAGTGGTTAAGAATCCACCCTGCAGTGCAGGGGAGGTGGGTTTGATCCCTGGTCAGAGAACTAAGATTCCCACATGCTACAGAGCGACTAAGCCTGCACGCTGCAACACTGAGCCCGCACGCCACAACTAGACAGTCTGTGAGCCACAAGGAAAGATCCCACATGACGATGAAGATCCTGCATCCTGCAGGTAAGACCCAACATAGCCAAATAAATAAATGTGTACGTGTGCTCAGCTGCTCAGTCATGTCTGACTCTCTGCAGCCCTGTGGACTGTAGCCTGCTAGGCTCCTCTGTCCATTGAATTTTCCAGGCAAGAATACTGGAGTGAGGTTGTCATTTCCTACTCCAGAGGATCTTTTCAACCCATGGATCGAATGTGTGTCTCCCGCTTGGCAGGCAGATTCTTTACCACTAGCACCACTGGGAAGCCCCAAATAAATAAATAAATATTTTCAAAAAGATAAAAGAAATGCAAGCTCTCAGACCTCTCCCTAGATGTACAGAAACAGAAACTCTGGGATGGGGACCCAGGAAGCTGTGTTTTAACACACTTTTCAGCCAACTCTGATGCATTCAAAAGTTTGAGAACCACTAGTCGAAAAAAAATTACCTGGAGAAATGAGTTTTTAAAGAAAGAAGAATCCTGCTGTCCGTCTTTTCCCAAAGCCTTCCTGCCAAGTCATTAAACCTGGATAGGAATCGTAAGAACAGCTTCCCCACGTGGGTACCCGAATGCCACACTGCTGGGTTTCAGAGGCTCTCACCAGCTGCTCAAGGCACTGCCTCGCTAGCTGGGACTCCCGCCCCCACCCAGTTCCCCAATTAGCAAGGCCTCCCCACTGCCAATGAGCCTGGCACAGACACCCTCCGCTGACTTCCCCATAATCACCTGCAGGTGTAATGGGCCCCCACAGTCATATGATGTTCCAGGCTCCCAGAGAGCTGCACAGACAGGGCACAGGCCCATACAGAGACGCACGGCCCACCGTGGCACACACACATACAGCTTCATGTTACATGATACACAGAAGCAGTTTCCTACTCTGTCACATACGATGTCACAAACACATGCATAGCACTCATTGTCAAGCACACATTCACATCCTCTTACTCTGTTCTAGACACACACACACACACACACACATATCACACTCTACCAGAAACTCTCAAATTTGTCTGCATATTGGCCTCACCTGTGAAAGTGTGAAAGTGTTAGTCACTCAGTTGTGTTCAACTCTTTGTGACTCCATGGACCAGGGATCGAACCTAAGTCTCCTGCCTTGCAAGCAGATTCTTTACCATCTGATCTACCAGGAAAGCCCGCCTAGGATTTTAAATTCTGATGCCCAGGCCACACCCTGCATAAATTAAACAAGGATCTCTGGAGTTGGGATGCGGGTATCTATGTTTTCAAAAGCTACCCAAGTGGTTCCAAAGTGTAACCAAGGTTGAGAATACTGCTCTCCACCCTGGTCCTTGACTAACAGGAAGAAGAAGTAGAGGGTCTCAGCTTCTTTCAGAAAGGAAGAGACAAGATCAACGGGGGAAACTGGAATTCAAAGATTTCCCAAAGTCTTCTGTAGCATCCTTTGATTCACAAGTATCTGGATCACTAACTTGGTGTTTCTTGAGCATGTCCTGCTAAGTTGTATTCCATCTGCTGATGCCCATGCATCGAGGACCATCAGGAACACACTTTCATCAGACAAAACTGTGTTTATTGACCCACTGCACTGAGGCGGGGCAGGGTGGGGGGTGGCGGTGGTACACCAAGGAGAACATGGGGCATCTCAGCAAGAGACTAATAGCAAGAACTCACTTTTGAATTGGGGCTGGTGGTGTGGGATTTGTGGGAGGTTTCAAGGGAGCAGGGCTTTGCTCTGGGTTGGATGTGTTGGGAACTTAGCATGAGATAATTCCATGACTGGGTGTCTTAATGAATCTTATCTAGAAATTTAGAGGAACAAAGTAAGACTAAAGCTATAATTTTGGAGTAGAGAATGAAGGTTAATAGAGTTCTGCCAAGAGAACGTAATGGTCATAGCAAGCACTCTCTTCCAACAACACAAGAGAAGACTCTACACATGGACATCATCAGATGGTTGACACCAAAATCAGATTGATCACGTTCTTTGCAGCCAAAGATGGAGAAGCTCTATACAGTCAGCAAAAACAAGACTGGGAGCTGACTGTGGCTCAGATCATGAACTCCTTATTGCCAAATTCAGACTGAAATTGAAGAAAGTGGAGAAAACCACTAGACCATTCAGGTATGACCTAAATCAAATCCCTTATGACTATACAGTGGAAGTGAGAAATAGATTTAAGGGACTAGATCAGACAGACAGGGTGCCTGATGAACTATGGACAGAGTATAGGAGACAGGAATCAAGATGATCCCCAAGAAAAAGAAATGCAAAAAAGCAAAATGGCTGTCTGAGGATGCCTTACAAATAGCTGTGAAAAGAAGGGAAGCGAAAAGCAAAGGAGAAAAGGAAAGATATACCCATTTGAATGCAGAGTTCCAAAGAATAGCAAGGAGAGATAAGAAAGCCTTCCTCAGTGATCAATGCAAAGAAATAGAGCTTGAATGCAAAATAGGAATGGGAAAAACTAGAGATCTCTTCAAGAAAATTAGAGCTACCAAGGGAACATTTCATGCAAAGATGGGAACAATAAAGGACAGAAATAGTAGGGACCTAACAGAAGCAGAAGATATTAAGAAGAGGTGGTAAGAATACACAGAAGAACTGTACAAAAAAGATCTCCATGACCCAGATAATCATGATGGCATGATCACTCACCTAGAGCCAGACATCCTGGAATGTGAAGTCAAATGGACTTTAGAAAGCATCACTATGAACAAAGCTAGTGGAGGTGATGGAATACCAGTTGAGCCATTTCAAATCCTGAAAGATGACTCTGTGAAAGTGCTGCACTCAAATGCCAGCAAATTTGGAAAACTCAGCAGTGGCCACAGGACTGGAAAAGGTCAGTTTTCATTCCGATCCCAAAGAAAGGCAATGCCAAAGAATGCTCAAACTACCGCACAATTGCACTTATCTCACAAACTAGTAAAGTAATGCTCAAAATTCTCCAACCCAGGCTTCAGCAATACGTGAACCATGAACTTCCAGATGTTCAAGCCGGTTTTAGAAAAGGCAGAGGAACCAGAGATCAAATTGCCAATATCCTCTGGGTCATCAAAAAAGCAAGAGTTCCAGAAAAACATCTATTTCTGCTTTATTGACTATGCCAAAGCCTTTGAGTATGTGGATCACAATAAACTGTGGAAAATTCTGAAAGAGATGGGAATACCAGACCACCTGACCTGCCTCTTGAGAAACCTGTATGCAGGTCAGGAAGCAAAGTTAGAACTGGACATGGAACAACAGACTAGTTCCAAATAGGAAAAGGAGTACATCACCCTGCTTATTTATTTATTATATTGTCACCCTGCTTATTTAACTTCTATGCAGAGTACATCATGAGAAACGCTGGGCTGGAAGAAGCACAAGCTGGAATCAAGATTGCCGGGAGAAATATCAATAACCTCAGATATGCAGATGATACCACCCTTACGGCAGAAAGTGAAGAACTAAAGAGCCTCTTGATGAAAGTGAAAGAAGCGAGTGAAAAAGTTGGCTTAAAGCTCAAAATTCAGAAAACTAAGATCATGGCATCTGGTCCCATCACTTCATGGCAAATAGATGGGGAAACAGTGGAAACAGTGTCAGACTTTATTTTTCTGGGCTCCAAAATCACTGCAGATGGTGACTGCAGCCATGAAATTAAAAGATGCATACTCCTTGGAAGGAAAGTTATGACCAACCTAGATAGCATATTAAAAAGCAGAGACATTACTTTGCCAACAAAGGTCTGTCTAGTCAAGGCTATGGTTTTTCCAAAGATCATGTATGGATGTGAGAGTTGGACTGTGAAGAAAGCTGAGTGCCAAAGAATTGATGCTTTTGAACTGTGGTGTTGGAGAAGACTCTTGAGAGTCCCTTGGACTTCAAGGAGATCCAACCAGTCCATCCTAAAGGAGATCAATCCTGGGTGTTCATTGGAAGGACTGACGTTGAAGCTGAAACTCCAATACTTTGGCCACCTGATGAGAAGAGCTGACTCATTGGAAAAGACCCTGATGCTGGGAAAGATTGAAGGCAGGAGGAGAAGGAGATGACAGAGGATGAGATTGGTTGGACGGCATCATCAACTCTATGGACATGGGTTTGGGTGGACTCCGGGAGTTGGTGACAGACAGGGAGGCCTGGCATGCTGAGGTTCATGGGGTGGAAAAGAGTCGGACACGACTGAGTGACTGAACTGAACTGAACTGAACTGAAAGCTGTAACTGATAAAGAAACAGAAGTCATGCCCATAAGGCAGGAAATAAAGATGCTTAGCCATTTGTTGGCCTTGACAGGGGTCTTGCTTTGTGCTCAGACACAATTATGGAATGGCCTCATGTTTATCTTTCTCCATTTCCGCCAAAGAGTGGCCTTGTCCAATGTCATTCTTTTGTGAAATTGTTCAAAAGGAGAGCACCAAGGACTAGCTCTGGCTGCCAGGCCAGTCCCTGACCATCAGGGGCTATGCTTCTTCCTCTTCTGTTTCCTCTATTCTCCAAGTTGACTCTATATTGTCTCTTTGCATTTTTACAAATGTGCCCATTTGTTCCTCTAGGAAATGAACTTCATCTCCTTAATCTCCTTTATAACACATAGCAAAGCACTGGGCACAAAGACAAGGGAGCCCCCACATTCTGAAAAGTATGTTAGGTTTAGATTTGGAATCAGAAAACCCAACTCTGAGTTCCTACTTTCCACTTGCTAAATAGATAACTTGGGCAAACGACTCAATCTCTCTGAGCTCAGATAGGGATGACAGGCCTTGTCTACACCACTGAGATTCTGGTGCGAATAAAAGGAGACAACTCTCCAGCCACAAGTGTTGCAGGAAGGGGGACCCCTTCCAGGGCCCAAAACTGGGCTCTTGTCTAAAACTCAGAAATGAATTGTCCGAGGAGACACATGTGCTGACAAAGCAAGAGATTTTATTGGGAAAGGGCACCCGGGTGGAGAGCAGCAGGGTAAGGGAACCCAGGAGAACTGCTCTGCCACGTGGCTCACAGTCTCGGGTTTTATGGTGATGGGATTAGTTTCCAGGTGGTCTTTGGCCAAACATTCTAATTCAGAGTCTTTCCTAGTGGCGTACGCATCGCTCACCCAAGATGGATGCTAGCGAGAGGGATTCTGGGAATTGGACGGACACACTGTGTCTCCTTTTAACCTTTCCCGAACTCTTCCGGTTGGTGGTGGCTTATTAGTTCCGTATTCCTTACCAGGATCTCCTGTCATAAAACCACTCATGCAAATGGTTACTATGGTGCCTGGCCAGCGTGGGCGGTTTCAATCAGTGTGCTTCCCCTAACACAAGGAGTGGGCAAAGCAGCAGATTCTCAAGGAATGCACATTGCGGAAGGCAACTGGAGTGGAGAGTGGCTGATCTGACCAACACCTTGGTTGGGGGTGGGGTTGTTGTTGTTGTTTGTTGTTTAGTCACTGAGTAGCGTTCAACTCTTTTGCAAACCCATGGACTGTAGCCCCCCAGGCTCCTCTGTCCGTGGGATTTCCCAGGCAAGCATAGTGGAGTCGGTTGTCCTTTCCTCTTCCAGGGGATCTTCCTGAGCCAGGGATCAAATCCACATCTCCTGCACTGGCAGGTGGATTCTTTACCACTGAGCCACCAGGGAAGCTCCTTGCTTGGAGTAGAAACGACAAATGGCTTAGGGGACCTCTGAAAACTCAGTGTGGGTATGAGAAGTGGAATCAACAGGTGGAATTCCAGTCTCCCAGGGTTTAGAATGCCACTGCACATTTTCTGAGTGCTTACTATGTGATACAGAAATGGAAAAAACATAGTTTCTTCCCAAAGATGCTCTTAGTCTAGTGGAAGAAAGAGAGACACATATAAAATCATTGCAATTCAGCATGGAAAACGGAGCACTTAAGAGGTACAGCATAGCATAGAGCAGGGAGGGGTTAATTCTCTATCAGGGCCTGGGGAAGAGTGGTGAGATGTTAGGGGAAACTGCACCAAAATGAGCAGTGCTTCAACAAGGTTTTCAAAGGATGAGTAGGAGTCTGCCAGGCAGATGGAGGAGGAAGTATCAGATCAGAAATCCATTCATAACTAAATCATTTCAAGGGGGTTCAAGACTGCTGTGTCAACGATTTGAAACCCATTCATAACTAAGTCATTTCAAGGGGGTACAAGACTGTTATGTCAACTATTTTATCCCCAGGTTATAACAAGTTGTCCAGGACATAGTGTTTACTTAAAAGGAGAGGGAGCAATTAATGAACACAATAGCTATTGTTATCAGAGGTTTTAGCCCTCTGGTAGAATTTCAACTGTTATAAAAGTATGCATCTATCTAGTGTAGCTTTCTTTACAGACATAGTTACATTATACTTAAGTCTCCTGGCCCCATATTTACAACTCTTTGAAATTTCCTACATGGTTAACTGATTTCAATATCCAAAACCAGATTTTTTAAACAAAGGTTATACAAATATTGAGTGTTTTTTTTTTTAATTCAATTTTTAGTTAGTGCTGTCTGTCTTGAAATAACTAATTCAGAAAGGGTATGACCCCAAAGCACAAGACTCCATCTACAGCCTCTTCTGAGTATTCTGACTTCCAGAAAATCAAGTTTAGTTAGTTAGCTGTAAGTTAACAGGCCACAAGGGAGCCCTGGGCTCTTCCCATGGCCCTGGCTTTTTTAGAGGAGACTCAGAAACTAATTCTAGAAGTAGCTGCCAAGAGAGCTTCAGGCTTCACAGGCCATGTGTACAAACTTCCCCTAGGTGGCCAAAACTGAAAGTGATCTATCTGGCTGATTTTCTTGAGTTAGAATTAACATACCACATTATATTAGTTTCAGATACACAACATAGCAATTCACTATTTCTATACATTATGAAATGACTGCCACAATAAATCCAGTTGCCACCTGTCACCATACCAAGTTGTCACAACATTATTGACTATATCCCTTATGTGTATATTATACCCCCATGACTGACTTGGTTTATAGCTGGATGTTTCTACCTCCAAATTCCCTTGGCCTGTTTTATCCATCCTCCCACCTTCCTCCTCTCTGGCGACCACCAGTTTGGCCACGTTTACTGGCCAGAGAGGCCCTTCTTGCAGGATGCTTTAAGGATATGTTACATACAGTTGAGGGGAACAGGTACCCTTCTATGAGGGTGGCTAGACGCTCCCGCCCTGCTGTGCTCAATCTGCCACCAGCCAATGGCGAACTAGCCCCTCCCACCACCCCCACCTGTCAGCCACGTCCAGGGCCGGCCAGTGTTGAGACAAATGGGTCCCCACTAGGGTGAGCATAAGGTGGTGCTCACTAACAGAATAACTGATCTGGGCAACTGAGGAAAAGATGGATGGAGACATAGATGCCACACACAGACACGGGGTCCAAATGAAACTGTTTCATGAAATGCGCATGTGAGAAAAAAGCCACATTCTAAAATAACATATTCTTTTACATACACATTGAAATTGCCATCCAAACTAAATGTAAATAGCCATTTGACTTTCTATCTGTACTTCTAGTTTGTATTTTTAAGTTGACCAAAACAAAAGCATGGTCAACTCAGGGATATAGACGAATTAAACACCGAGTGTCGTGAGAGAGGACCCTTGGGGAGACCTGGCTAGGATTAGGAAGCAGAACTAGGGAGGCCAGGTCTATAAGTCACTATCCCGGACACCACCTGCAACGGGGCCTTAGCACGCTTGGAGGGGTTCACGTTCCTGGTCTGAACTTCTCCCGGTAACCACTCCTTACCTCTTTTCATCTTGCCTTTGACCTTCCCAAGTCCTGACCTCCACTCCTGTTGTCATCCCCTCTCCTCTCTCTAGAACTTGGGTTCAAAATTACTTTCCTGACTCTATCCTTATTTACTTTCTTCTTACATCAGCATCGTGAAGGTATAATTTAGGTACAATAAATTGTATCCATGCTGAGCATTGACAAACGTATAGACCCATATAACCACCATCCCATCAAATATAACATCCTAAAGAGTGTTCTCATGCCCTTTGTGGCCAGCCCCGTCACTATTGACTAGTCTTCCTGCTCTGGGGTTT
The DNA here is from genome assembly GCF_055505025.1 of Bos grunniens. Taxonomy (NCBI): domain Eukaryota; kingdom Metazoa; phylum Chordata; class Mammalia; order Artiodactyla; family Bovidae; genus Bos; species Bos grunniens. The sequence continues at coordinate 27,831,373 of NC_141189.1, forward strand.
ACCGTGAATGGAATCACACAGTACGTGTCCCACTGTGCCTGGCTTCCCTCATTCAGACTGAGCTGGGAGTCACCATGTTGCATTTCTGTGGCTGAGGAGTATCCCGTTGGGTGAACTCACCACTATTCATGTATCCATTCACTTGAGGAAGGACACTGAGTTTTCCCAGTTTTTGAGTATTACACAAAAAGTATCTGAACATTCAGGGTCCAAAGTCGGAACATGATTACTTCGCGTATCTTGTCCTGTTGTCTAACTGCTTCCAGTGCTCCATGAAGGCCAGGAGTGGAATGGGATCCTCTTAGTTCTCATCAGATTTGCCTTCTTGCCCAAGATCTGATGTCCTTCTCCTTTTTGAGAATGTGCTGTTTGACTCAACTCTCAGACAGTATCCCCACCCACCATATCCCTGACCTGAAAAATGGAAAGCAGATACTTAAAAATCCAACTCTGGTACCAGGTTAATTTCACCAGTGACAAGTCACATTGATGGCATGACCCCCCAACATGACAGAATGAGAAGGACATTCCAGTCTGCCGTGTCCTTCTCCAAACCCTCCACATCGGTCTAACTCAGAGAAGCCCTAATCAAGGACAGACCAGTACTCTTCAAAATTCTCAAGGTCATGATACTCTGACTACCTGACGCAAAGAGCCGACTCACTGGAAAAGAGCCTGATGCTGGGCAAGATTGAAGGCAGAAGGAGAAGGGGAGTCTGTGGTTTTGGCTAATAGTAATGACTCATTGGAAAAGACTCTGATGCTGGGAGGGATTGGGGGCAGGAGGAGAAGGGGACGACAGAGGATGAGATGGCTGGATGGCATCACTGACTCGATGGACATGAGTCTGAGTGAACTCCGGGAGTTGGTGATGGACAGGGAGGCCTGGCGTGCTGCAATTCATGGGGTCACAAAGAGTCGGACACGACTGAGCGACTGAACTGAACTGAATGCACTCATATTGGTTTCTTAGTTTTGACAAAGGTACCAGATGATGTCAGCTATCAACAACAGAAGGGCCTGGGGAGGGGTATCTAGGAATGATCTGTGCCATCTTTGTGAATATCCAGAAAATATAAAATATTTCCAAAAGTTGAAAAAACAGACTTTTAAAATGTCAGGCTTTAACATTCTGAGCACACGGGCCAATAAAGCAATGAACCTGAGCTGCAGCCACCCCGCTAACCTGCCCTGCCACCCTCACCACCCTGCATCCCCCAGGAAAGGCCGGATCACTGCTTGTCTACCTGTACTCTTTACTTTCCCTTTGGGTAGACCTGCCTGGGATTTCTGATGATCAAATTGCTGTCCCGTTGCTATAGCCACAAATCCTTGTCGAGGTTTTTTTGCACAGACTGACCAATGTGTGTGGGGGGGTGTGTGTTCAGTCGTGTCTAGACAGTGACCCCATGGACCGTAGCCCACCAGGCTCCTCTGACCATGGGATTTTCCAGGCAAGAATACTGGAGCAGGTTGCCATTTCCTTCTCTAGGGGAGCTTCCTGACTCAAGGATCGGACCCTCATCTCCTGCATTGGCAGGCAGTTTCTTTACCAGTTGAGCCCATAAACCATCCCAAACAAAGGAAAGAGCAGCACATCTGAGCACAGACGGGATGTGTTCTAATGCATGGCAAACCCCAACCAGCTCCACCAAGAGGCAGGTGATGCTGGAGGGGGACACATACCACCCAGAGGGCAGCAAGACACTGTCGGATGTCCTACCTTTTCCACCACCTTCCCTTTTCTGCTGGGAAGCAAATCATCCCTGAGTGGATGAGGCAGCCTTTTACAAACCTGCATTCGCTCTAGTTCTATTTCCCAAGGTTAACGATCTAAATAAATTGCCCGGCCTTCCCCTTCTAAGCTGCTTGAGAAATGATGCTTTCTGGTCAACACGTATCAGATTGGTACTTTCTCCCTTTGAAACTTACCATCGGCACAAGTTCTCATTCTGCCTAATGAACCAATATTAGTTTAACTACATGTTGTTAATTAAAAGCAAGGTCTAATGCAAGCTTTCTTTTTCCTACAAGAAAAAAAGAAAAGGAATATTTTACCTGAAAAGTTCCCAAAACAGAATAATAGTCCTAGAATTTATAGGCCTCTCTTAATGGATATGTTGAAATATCTTTTAAGGGTGCCCTACCCTTAGGGATCTCATTCGCCTTCCAAGTGAGATCTGACCACAGATAACTCTCTATAACCCAGGCCATTCAGCTTTCATGCATGGGAGGAAACATTTCCTCCTGGGTTCTCAATCTTTTTTTCATTCCAAACCATTTAGTTGGTGGGTCAACATGAATTGTGTGCCCAAGAAAACAAAAGCCACATCTCCTGGTGGATCGAGCCAAAGATTTAGGGAAGCGTCTTCACTTGGGTTCCTCTGGAAGGAAGGATTCGAGTGAAAATGATTTACTAGGAGGTGATCCAAGGACACATGAGTGGGGGGAAGGAGAAGTGAGACAGAGAAGGGAAGGAAACCAATACAAAGGATGTTAGGAGATGAGTTACCACCGTGGGCACCTGGGGCTTAGCCCCCCTGGCCTGCCTGGGACCAGGGCAGAAGATGCACTTCAGAATCACCCCACGGAGACACCAAGAGGTGTGTATTGCTCCCCAACTTTCGGCCATCATTGGTTGGTGCTTCCCTGAGGTATTAATCTCCCAGTCCTTCCAGCCTCCCAATAGCAGAGGCAAAGTGGGATCTGGTGACCACAGAGAGCCTTCAGGCAGACACAGGCGCCAGTAGTTCAAAGTTAAGCCAATTTCCACGGAAGTGGTGAGAGCCAGAGGGATGTGGGCAGAGGACCAGCAGCTCCTGCGGAAACAGTGGGTCAGAGCAGAGGCAGGGATGGAGCCGCGCCCTCCAGTCCTCTAGTCGCACTGGGTAAGTACTGTTTCTGCCTTTGGCAGCCAGAGAACAAAGACATGGGGGGGTGCGTTGGGAGGGAGGCACAGAAGGAGGGGATATATATATAGTTGTTATGACTGATTTGGATTGTTGTACAGCAGAGACCAACGCAACATTGCTTATCCTCCAATTAAAAAATTTAAAAAACTATGTATATATATAGTTGTTATGACTGATTTGCATTGTTGTACAGCAGAGACCAGCACAACATTGCTTATCCTCCAATTAAAAAAAAATCTAAACAAAATAGATGTTTTGTTTAGAAACAAAACAATAAAATAATCATTTTATTATTATAAAATATACTATTATTTTATAATGAAATAATAAACACTAAAAACAGAGAGAGGGGAGAAAGCCTGCCACACTTACAAATGCATGGTGGTAGTGGGGTTCCCAGAGCCTGCCGAGTGGAACTTGGTGTGGGTGTCACGGCTTCCCGTTCTCCTCTTGTGTGGTCCTTGACACAGTAGGAAGATGACTGAACCAGTAGGTCTGGTTCTGCCACTAATGGTGACCTTGGGAAAGTCACCACCTTTCTAAAATTCAATTTCCTCCATTTGTATATAGGGGCTAATAAGAAGCAGCTCATGAATTCCTTATTTTGATTGAAAGCTCATATAATCTCAAGTGAGACCTGAGAAAACAGGGGCATTCAGTGTTGCCCACAGAATCAAATGAGATAATAAACACATCGGGTAAGAAGCACACTACAAAGATAAGGTAGTGCTAATAAGACTGTCTTATGGAGTACCATTGCCAAAAAATATAGCCATCCCAAGGCAGTCCTTGGGTTATTAGGGATATTGTAATCAATGTATGAACATGGATGCTAGCTCTTAAAGGGTTGTAAGAAACATAGGAACCATGTGTAATCCCTTATTCCTATTTAGATCCCGAGTCTCCCACATTGCAGGTAGATTCTTTACCAGCTGAGCCACAAGGGAAGCCCAAGAATACTGGAGTGGGTAGCCTATCCCTTCTCCAGCAGATTTTCCCGACCCAGGAATCGAACCGGGGTCTCCTGCATTGCAGGCGGATTCTTTACCAACTGAGCTATGAGGAAAGCCCTTTAAATAATGATAATTATAAAATACAATTTGAGAAAATTAGAGCAGTTTGAATATGGGCCAATATTATATTAATATGATATTAAAGAATTAATTTTGTTAGGTGTGACAATGGTATCGTAGTTACCACAGGAAAATGATCTTATATTTTGGAGATCCAGATTTGCATATTAGAGGTGAAGCATTTATGTATTTATATTTACTTTAAAATGATCTAGAATAATATGACAAAATGCTGACAAATGCTAGGTGATAACTAAATGGGTGTTCATTTTACTGTCTTTTCTACTTTTCTATGTGTTTGAAAAGTTTCATAACAAAAACATCACAGTGTTTTTAAAGAATTTTTAAATAAATATTTCAAACATGAAAAACATAACATCGCTGGGACTTACCAATGCTGAGTGAAATTTAGTTCATTTACCTTTTAATTGAAATTTTTACTGAGATAATTGTAGCTGTGCAGTTGTAAGTAGTAATATGGTGTGTGCACTTTGCATACAAAACTATAGTATAATATCATAACCAGGATATTGACAGTAATAAAATCTACTGGTCTTATTCAGATTTCCACTTTGTTATCTACATCCATTTGTCTGTGGGAGAATGTGGACATGTGTGTTTAGTCGTATAAATTTTATCACATATGTAGGTACATGTAGCCACCATCGAATATTTTCATCACCTCAAGTATCCTTCAGATTGACCTTTTAAAATTACATCCACCTCACTCCCTACCCACACCCTTCCTCATCTCTAAACCTTGTCTCCCTTCCCAAAATTATACCATTTCAAAAATGTTATATAAATGGAATTATATGGGATGTAACCTAAAAAGTCTGCGTGCAATGAGAGTTAAGACTGGATAGGAACCAGAAGAACTGGGTTTGAGCCCAAGTTCTACCACGAGAGCCGTCTGTTTCTTCAGTAATCACCAATTTATCTTGGCCTTTGTTTCTTCATCTGTAAAACCAAGTGGCCACTTGCTTTCTAGGGAATGAGGCTTTTCCAGGAGATAAAAGCATGCCCTTGGCAAGAATCCCAGTATGAACAGTACCCTCTAGAGTTATGCAGGGCACTTTCTGTGCAATTCAATGCAGAGACCCTGCCTCCAGGCTGGCATATTTCCTCCTTTCAAATGAATATGTTGGCAAGTGGGTGTTTTCTCCATGTCTGCAAGCTTGATTGAATCAGTCTCCCCCAGAGAGAATATTCTGCTCCCTTGTGCTGATACAGAATGTTTCCGAGCCTAGGAGGTCCTGGATTGTGATAAATTTCTCCCCCAAATAAAGGCCACCTTGTGAAATCCCTTATCGGACAGTTAAAACTCTCCTAGTGACGTCTCCTGACTTTGCTGCCAACTTCTTTAACATCTCAGCAGATGATCTGACCGTTTTGGGGTCTACATTTCATCTATAAAAAGAGGATGCGCAACAATGAGAACCACCCCGCGTCCCCGGCCATGCCACCGGAAGAGGGCAGCCGGCTGCCGGTAGAGGATGCTTTGCGCTCTCAAGACTTTAAATATGTGACACGTGCACCTCTCTTCAGCCCAAGTGCGACTCCAACGCTGTTTAATTTATGTTCAATTATTTATTCTGCTGTAATGCCTTCTCCAATTACTAATAGATAATTGCATAAGAGGAAATGAAACCCAACATGCCAGACTAATGTGAGATCGTTTTATGAGCAAATTTCTGGCTGGGAAACACTGGCTGAAATGGGGCACAGGTGATTAAGTACAATGAAAGCAGGGAGACAGGGCCCCCCTTTAATTAGCTCCTTAACTTACTTAATGATGCATTGTGGGTCCTGAAAGATGTTATTGTTTGAGTTTAATGTGCCATACCATACAGGAAAAGGAGCCTGTGAAGGAAAAAGCCAAAATGCTGACTGGTGAACATGTCCTTGACGTGTTCTGCTCAACACCACCAGCAAGCCTGGAGATGGTTATTCTGCTTTCTTTCTCCCTTCTCTGAACATCAGGTACCCGTGGGAAGACCCTTGTAGTAACTTCATGTAGCCCTCAGACTCAAAAATTTACTTGGCAGCCTGGCAACTGTGTATATTTCCTGCCTCAGCACATTCACAATCAATGACAAGAAACTAAAATTTCCCTCTAAGTTATTCTTCATTTTGGGTGAAAATCAAAGTCCAAAAGAGAGGAGCAAGAAATGCCATATGTTTTTTTAAACTGAACTGTAATTTTAGAGCCCATTTCGCAGGGAAGGTAGAAACTTTCTCAGTAACTTTGGGCTCTCCTCCTTCTGCAGTCACCTGGGTATCTTCAAGCATGTCTGACCTCACCTATCCGTGCATGCCCACCTGTTTCTAGTCCCTGCTTCCTGGACGAGAGCACTGGGATAAACGCAGCCCTTTCACCAGAACAACCATATATTCTAGGTGAGCAGCGCCTAGATTCAATCACCCTTTTTTTGCTCTTCTCTCTGAGGCCATGTCCACTCCTGTTCAATATATTCTCCTGTCTAAGTTCAGCTTCTTCTTGTTCCATTGATGTCCCTTTTGTGGCCTGTTCCACATGAACAAAACATCAGGGCTCATAGACCAGAGAGTCTGAAATGTGAGGGAGACTCAGAAATAACTTAATCCAACCCCCTCCCTCTTACACTGAGGTGACTCAGGAGTGGGGGGAGAGTGTGATTCTACAAGGAATTTTCTGGGATGGAAATTGCTCTGTATCCTGATTGTGGTGGTGTTTGGATGAATACACACACTTGTGTTAACAGTTCATACAACGAAATACCAAAAAATTACTTTTCCTGTATGATAACTTAAAAAATACAGACCTAGCAAGCTTGAAAGTTGGGCTCAATATCTTGGTCTCCTGAACCTTGTAAAAGTACTCCCTAAAACAAAAAACTGCTTCCTTAAGACAACGACAATTTAGTTGACGAAGGAGGTCAAAATGGCTTGTGTACATGCGTGCTAAGTTTCTTCAGTCATGTCTGACCCTTTCTGACTCTTTGTGACCCCATGGACTGTAGCCCGCCAGGCTCCTCTGTCCACGGAAGTCTCCAGGCAAGAATACTGGACTGGGTTGCCATGCCCTCCTCCAGGGGATCTTCCCCACCCAGGGATCGAACCCGCGTCTCCTGCATTATTCATTTACCGCTCACACAAGATGGCACAAACACATATATAAATACGTGGGTCATCTTGACATGCTTTATGTGTGTGTTGTATATTATATACTATATCATATATTTATTGTTATATCATACATTCTTATATATTCTCATATTGATGTATTAGTTATATTAGTACACATATATATTCTTATTTATATTCCTTTCCTAAGAGCTAAGCACAGTGTCTGGTCAAGAAACACTTAGTGAATGACAAAATTAGCAGTTTGCATAAAGCAAGCACCATGAAAGAATACAAGTGAGATCCTAGATGCACAAGTGGGGGTTGCTTGAATTTTAGGCTTTCAACAATCTGTTTTCTCACTTGCTCAATATCCCCGCCAGCTGTGGGCTCAGCTAATCACCTGTAATAATAAAGCCGGTGCTAACGGAAGCTGTCAGTTTCCTGTCGCTTAGCTGCGAGCCTTTCAAATCACCCATAATGGCTTTCACTCTGTCCCTTTACTTGTCCCCTGGGCTCCAGGCTCATTTATGACCTGCAGCCTCAGCAGTCCGATTTCCGTGTCTTCTAGTCACCTCAAATTTAACAAGGCCAGAACTGAACTGCTGCGTTCCTGTCCCCTAGATAAAACCCCAAGCAAAAACAAATTGTTTCTTGCCCACTTCAGTAAAAGGCAGCCGGCTACACCAGCCAAAAACTAAAATGGCACTCTTGATGCCTTCCGTTTCCTCAAATCCATCGTCCTCTCTATCCTCACTCCATCTGTCTCATCCTGGTTGTCATCTCTCACCTGAGAAACTGCTAGAATCTTCTCATTGACCTCCCAGCTTCGACGGTTTCCCTGCTACAGGTCATTCTCTGCACAATGAACTGGACTTAAAAATTAAAATTACATCATGTCGTTAAAACCTACAGGGCTCCCTTCCATGCTCAGGATACAGCCCATTGCCAACCCTCTAGGATTTGACCCCTGGCCTTCCCCTCAATCTCCTCTCTTTGCACTGTCCCTCCTATTGATACTTTAGCCATTTTTGCCTTTTTCACTGTGTAGCAAATATGCCAAGTTCATTCTTTAGGGCCCCTTGGTTTAACCTGGCCTGTACATCTCTTCCCTTGGATTGTGTCTGGCTGCTTCTTTTCCTGCAGGTCTCAGATGTGAACTATTCAGATAAGACTTCTTTAACTACCCAACCCAAAAGAGCCTAATATTTTTATTCATAAAAATAAGTTGTCTGAAGATTTCCCTGGCGGTCCAGTGGTTAAGGGAGAAGGCAATGGCAACCCACTTTCACTTTTCATTTTTATGCATCGGAGAAGGAAATGGCAACCCACTCCAGTGTTCTTGTTTGGAGAATCCCAGGGACAGAGGAGCCTAGTGGGCTGCCGTCTATGGGGGTCGCACAGAGCCGGACACAACTGAAGTGACTTGGCAGCAGCAGCAGCCAGTGGCTAAGAACCTGCCTGCCAATTCAGGGGACAACAGGTTCGATCCCTGTCCGGGAAGATCCCAAGTGCCATGGAGCAACTAAGCTCGTGGTGGTGGTGGTGGTGGTGGTGGTTGTTTAGCTGCTAAATCGTCTCCGACTCCTGCGACTGCATGGACTGTAGCCTGCCAGGCTCCTCTATCCATGGGATTCTCCAGGCAAGTATACTGGAATGGCTTGCCATTTCCTTCTCCAGGGGATTTTCCCAACCCAGGAATTGAACCCGGGTCTCCTGCACTGCAGGCAGATTCTTTACTGACTGAGCTATGAGGGAAGCCCTAACTAAGCTCGTAGGCCACAACTACTGAAGCCCACACGCTCTAGAAAACGCAACAAGGGGAGCTACCATAATGAGAAGCCCTCACACCACAACAAAGAGTAGCCCCGGCTCACCACTAGAGAAAGCCCACATGCAGCAAAGAACACCCAGGGCAGCCAAAAATAAATAAAAAGTTTAAAAAAATAGGTTGTCTGTTGTCCTCCTCTGGAATATAAAGCCCCCTAAGTGTAGGGTTCTTTTCTATCTTACTCTCTGCTATAGCTGCGCGCCAGGAACAGCGTGTACAATAGGACGCAGCAAATGTTTGATGGATAAATTAACTGGAAAGGAAATGCACACAAAGAAAAAAGTAATTGGGATTTCCTTGTAGAAACCCTCAAAGACTGCATAAGCTGGGTAACACATTCCAGTTCAGTACAGTTCAGTCACTTAGTCGTGTCCGACTCTTTGCGACCCCATGAACCACAGCACGCCAGGCCTCCCTGTCCATTACCAACTCCCAGAGTTTACCCAAACTCATGTCCATCAAGTCAGTGATGCCATCCAACCATCTCATCCTTTGTCATCCCCTTTTCCTCCTGCCTTCAATCTTTCCCAGCATCAGGGTCTTTTCAAATGAGTCAGTTCTTTGCATCAGGTGGCCAAAGTATTGGAGTTTCAGCTTCAGCATCAGTCCTTCCAATGAATATTCAGGACTGATTTCCTTTAGAATGGACTGGTTGGATCTCCTTGCTATTGGATCTCCTTGCTGACATATTCCAGAGGACACTTTAAAAGGAACAATCCCTAAGGTACAGAAGATTTCTGTGAAATACTACAGCCCAGAGGCAGGAATGCCCTTCTCTCTGTGTGTTGAAACTTCAACACTCAACACTTCTTCCCTCAGCCAGGGGTACTTTATCAGAGGGTAAAGAGCATGGCAGGAAGGTAGGTATTTAGGGAGTGAATTAGTATGTTTATTGGGCCACATCCTCAGAGGCAGGCCACTTGTCTCATCAAAGTTACAGCTGTCTCCTAAGCATTTTCCTCTCCAACCAGCAATTTGCATGGGCACACTTAACATATTGTACGATGTTGATTTATGGTGACAATTAAGAACGTATTACCAAAGTCTATTTCACCATTAACATCCCTGGGGACAGGATAAGTTTTAAATCTTCTGGCTGCTTCCTCCCTAAAGGCTTGGATCTTGGCTAAGGATTTAAAGATTATAAATTTAACAAAGGATGAAAACTGCAAGAGGAGAGTCTTGAACAGCAAATAATGAGTTTAACCAGCATTTCAAGTTCTCAGCAAGATTTATAATGCCCCCCTGCCTAAGGCCAAGAAATCTTTTATTTTGAAGTTTATAGCCTCTGTGGTTGACTGTTTTAGCTCCAGATGTGAGAGTCTGGTCCTTGAATGGATTCTTTATGGAAGCCAGTGGTCATTGCTTCAGCGAAATTTTCCTTCTGTGGACCTTTTTGGAGAAGAGTATAATGACCAGGAGACATTAACTATGATTTCCAAAGACCAAAAGAGGCACTCTGCTATACCCTGAACAAGTTGCCTGATGGACAGACCATTGACTGCATGCTCACCTGACCATCTAGTCTAATGGCTAGACTTCCAACACTCCGACTCGGAAGAACCTTGGGGCTAATTAGTTCTATAAATACAGACATCTGGTTCTCTGGTGGGGCTACATTACCTCTGGGATCACCAATCACAGGAATGAAACACTAGCAAAACCAATCACTGTCTACTGTGAGTTCAGACTCACAGAGTTTGAAAGTCAATTATGCCTAGGTTAAACTTTCTCAAAGAACAGTCCATAGATGACTTCCATTGGCTTCTTTCCTCTAAATGTCTCCAAGGGCCTCATGGAGAGAAAAGGAGGTGAGATTCTGACTCTTCTGAGACATTTACCCTTCACTGGACCACCCTCTAGCATGACGATAGTCTTATACCTTCGTGTTCAGTTTCACGCATCTACAATATCCTTGGCACTCTACTAGGTACCAGAATACTTCTAGCCTAAAATGAGCAGTTAAAATTCAATAGGAGAATTTCAGGTACCAGAAAGGCTAGTAGAAAATATTTTAACTCTGACTATTCATAGGTAATACTACCTTAACCTCTTTTTGACTCCCTCCCAGGAAAAAGTCATATAAATGTTGGCTCCCAGGACAAATATATTATAGATCAGAACCTGGCCCCATATCTGGGTCCAAATTCCCCATGTTTTCTGGTCATGAGGCTTTCAAAGCAGGGCATTTTACCAAAAGGATTCCATCCTCAAATGCAATGTGTATTACACACACACACACACACACACACACACATGCAAATAATCTGGGGAAAGGTATTGTTCTATTCGGCAGGGACTGGCAGTGGATGGTGGCTCAGTGGGCATAAAGTGAACCCATCCTGGTCACCAGAATCTTTTTGGTTAATATTTATTAATTTGGCTGCATCAGGTCTTGGTTGCAGAACACAGGATCTTTACTGTGGCACGTAGACTCAGTAGTTGCGGTGTGCAGGCTTAAGATATAAGATCCCAAGCATGTGAGATATTAGTTCCCTGACCAGGGATTGAACCCACATCCCCTGCATTGTAAGGCAGATTCTTAACCACTAGACCTGCAGCGAAGATGTCCTTGGTCACTAGAAGCTTAACCATGATAATCAAAAAGGACATAGAAACACCATCCATCCATCTAAAATAAAATGAATATTTCTCCTACAGGATAAAATTTCATAATGAACTGGATATCCTATGGCCTAGTGGAATGATGATTATGATAACTAACATTGACTGGAAGCTTCCTTTGTGCTTAAGAATTGTACATATATTGTGAGTGATTCTCAACACTGTGTTAAGAGTTGGGTAATCATTTATTTCGAGAATCCAAAAAAATTTAACTGATTGGAAAAGACCCTGATGCTGGGAAAGATTGATGGCAGGAGGAGGAGGGGATAACAGAAGATGAGATAGTTGGATGGCATCACCAACTCAATGGACATAAGTTTGAGCAAGCTCCAGGAGATGGTGAAGGACAGGGAAGCCTGGCATCCTGCAGTCCATGGGGTCACAAAGAGTCAGACAAGACTTAGTGACTGAACAACAAGAAGATTATACAGCACAGAAATGAGCTGGGGTTGGAATCCAAACAGCCTGACTCCAGAGGCAACTTCTGCAAAGTTCTGAAGAGCAAACATTGTAAGCTTTCCAGACCACATGGTTTTTGTTATAACCACTCAGCCACCACTGTGGTATTAAAGCAGCCATCTAGACAACAAGTAAAGAAATTGGCAGGGCCGTGTGCCAATAAAACTTTACTACTGGAACTGAAATTTGAACTTCCTATAATTTTCACACGTTGTAAAATATTGCTTTTTGGTTTTCCCAACCATTTAAAAATGTAGAAACTTTTGTGTCACCCATGGTTGATACAAAAATGGGTGACAGATTGGATGTGGCCAGTGGGCTGAATTGATAAGAGGAGAGACAAGGACTTCAGGCAAAGCTTTACTGGGAGCAAAAGCAAGTAACCGGTTGCCTTGCTTGCTCTCCAAGGGGAGTGAGTTGGTTCCTTAAATGGGGTGAGGGGGTGGGGGCAAATCAGTGGGCGGGGCTGACTTATGCGGTCTGCTCGCCCCCCTGGTAGCGCTGTGGGCAGGGATCATGCTCAGCACCCAGATTTTGCTCTTGGCCCCTCAGAAGCGGCAGGTAGGCTCTACTTTTCTGCATCTTGCTGTCTGTAATAACCTGCGGGTGTGCAGTTATCTCCAGTCCCTTATATTAATAGTTTCTTTGTATTCTGTTACTTAAGGAGGAAATGTTTGTTCAGGTGCAGGCACTGCAGTGAAGAATCCCAGGTCCCAGGTACCAACTTGTCTCCGAGTTATCTTAGGCATGTTGCTTAATGTTTCAGCTTTCTTACCTTTAATCACTAGACCTTCGCTGACTGTGTCCATTAGTATTTTCTCATCCACAGGTTCGTACTTTCATTTAACAAGTATTTAGTGACCCGTGCTCCGAGTTAAATGCTGAAGATGCCGGCTTCAGTTCCTGCCCTTACTGAACTTATGTTTCAATGAGAGTAACAAACAGTCACGTGTTCTACTATGTTCAAGAGTATGACAGCAAAGTACTGAGAGTGATGGGCCACTGACTGACTAAGAGAAAGAGCTCAGTATGTCTCAGAGGCATCACGGGAAAAGTAGAGAAACTTTACAGACTAAGGTAGTTCCATACAACAAAGGGGCCTCGACTTATTTTTATTTGTCCTACTCTGCTTTGGCTGTCTTGAGAGACTGAGGGATTATCTGAATCATAGAAGTTTGTCAACTGCTCTAATTTCTTACAAAAGATATACTGTTTTTTTTTTTATTATTATTACTGTGTAACAAATCACCATACACTTAGCACCCTAAAACAGCATACATTCATTATCTCACAGTATCCAGGGGTCAGGATCCTGGACATGGCTTAGCTGGCCCCTTAGCTCAGGGTCCACCTGGCTACTGTCTCATCTAGAGGTTTCACTGGAGAAGCATCAGCTTCCAAGGGCATTCATATTGTTGGTAGAATTCATTTTCTTATAAGCATAGAACTCTTAGTGGCTTCTTTAAAGCTAACAGCAAAGTGAGAATGACTTCTCAGAGTCACTAAAGAATAAATGTAACTCTCTACCCATCAATATCTATATAGATAGATACAGATACATAAAATAATATAATGAAGGGAGTAAAATGCCATCACCCTCACCACATGACATAGCTTAAACAAGGAAGTGATACCCCACCCACGACCTTTGCCATATTTTATCTGCTAGAAGAAAGTTATAGGTCCTTCTACACCAAAGAGGAAAGGACTGACCAGGACATTTTAACTGGGGGCAAAGATCATGGGAATCATCTCAGGATTCAGCTGCCACAGTAGATTTCATCTGAAAGACTCAGGACTGATAGTGGTACCTGGCTTATGGGGTTGTCTGTACAGTTGAAGAGCTTAGAACACTGCCTGGCACACTGAAATGGCTTGATCATCATTATTATCCTTATTTGCCACTATCATGACTAAGAAGCTTTGGCCATATTTTATAGAGCTCAGAGGTCATTCAGTACCTTCAAGTGATTTGGGATATTGTTATGCAGAGCAACCGCTTTCCTATGTGTCCAGGGATTTCCCCATGCCTCACACTGAGTCCACATTCCCTCTGATGTCTTGAAATCTTTAAGTCGGACCTGATGGCTCACTGCCATCTCATTTTCTAGGTAGAAATGTCCGTTAGAGATGGGTTATGTCAACTTTTGCCTATAATCTCTGAGCTTCCAAATTCCAAATGCTACGTTGCTATGATTCAACAAATTCATCTCACAATCTCTTACTGCATGCCTACAGCATGCCAAGTCCTGTGTTTTCTCCCTCTGAGCTGGCTTGCTCCAGCCTCGATCCCCAGAAATTGTTCTCTCGTTTGCCTGTTTTAATTTGGATTTGGTGTCACTTTTTTCTCTATTTAAAATTGAGCCCATATTTTAGAAGCAATATCTACAACTTTGAAGTGCTGGAGAAATAGTGCACCTCACTGACCCTCCCTGTACTACACAGAAGCATATATAACTAAGCTGTTCCCTCTTTATTTCTACCACCTTTTCCTGTCATTGAGACTCCAAATTGATCCCTGCCTCTTCCATCTTAGAACCAATTCTACAAACAAACACCTCTGGAACTTCAGTTGACTGCCTTTTCTTGTTTCCATTTGTTTTTGGGTTTGGTCTCTGATTGCCTAGAAAGCCTTTCTGAAAGATTTCACTCAAAGTTTCAAGTGATGGTCACTATATCATTAGTAACAACAACTAATACTGACTACATTCCAGAATCTGTTCTAAGATCTTTGTATCTATTAACTCTTTGAACCCTCATTGTAGAAATCAGGAAACTAAAGCACAGAGAACTTGAATAACTTGCCAAAGGTCACACAGCTAGCATGCCCAAGTTGTCTAATCCCAAAGCCTACACTTTTAACCATTATGCTAGTCTGCCTCTCTGCATAGACTATAGGAAAGGGGAAAAAAAAAAACAAAACTGTGGAAATGGAATTTCATTGCCAGAAATAAACTTTGGATCCAAACAATAGGGTATGGGGTGAGGTAACAGGAAAAGAAGGAGCGACAGAGGGGAAAATTTGACTCTGCAATAACACCCCACAGCTCCAGATACTGCTTGAAAGAAAATCAGCCCAACTGAAATAAAATAGAGGAAAAGGCAATACTGAATTCAAATGAAAACAGGCACAATGGGAGAAGGCAAAAATATAAGGGGAAAGTATCTGAGTATGGATTCCAGCAGGATTGGTTTGAATCTTGGTTTAAGACTTAATATCCAGTTGAATGCTGGGGAACAAGAAGGTCAGCCCCAATCTTGTTCGATGAAATGAATGTTTATTCCTTAAAGCAAGTGAGTAATCATAGATGGACTCTTAATCATTCACAAAAACATTCACTTCTAAATATTCTAGAAAGTGATATTTTATTTTTATTACTTTATACTGCTCAAGGCAACAAAATCAGGATACATGACTGGTAACTAATATTTGACCATTAAATATTATGACATTAGTACTCAACATTAGACATTTCACTCTGTTCCTATTTTTTAAAAAGAATTAAGGCTTTTCACCTTTTAATTTGCAATATCTAATGGGGACATCCATTCCATTTAGTCAGTAAAGAGTGACTTATGTTTATGAGGATAATAATTTGCTAAGTGCTGACATTATGGCAGCTCTGTGCTGAGCCCCGCATGTAGGATGAGTTATCAAAATCAGATCCAGCCTTTACCTTCTAGTGCTTCCTATCTACCGAGTACTGAACCACATGAGATTGCCAGGAATCAACCATGGTTTACTTCAAGGGTAGCAATTTCATATGGTTCAACCTAATAACAGGGTTATGTAGTAAATGACACAGAATGACAAAGAATGTTCAAACTACTGCACAACTGCACTCATCTCACATGCTAGCAAAGTAATGCTCAAAATTCTCCTAGCCAGGCTTCAACAGTACGTGAACCGAGAACTTCCAGATGTTCAAGCTGGATTTAGAAAAGGCAGAGGATCCAGAAATCAAATTGCCAACATCCGTTGGACCATTGAAAAAGCAAGAGAGTTCCAGAAAAACATCTACTTCTGCTTTATTGACTACATCAAAGCCTTTGACTATGTGGATCACAACAAACTGGAAAATTCTTCATGAGATGGGAATACTAGACCACCTAACCTGCCTCCTGAGATATTTGTAATGCAGGTCAAGAAGCAACACTTAGAACTAGACATGGAACAATAGACTGGTTCCAAATCGAGAAAGGAGTATGTCAAGGCTATATATTTTCACCCTGCTTATTTAACTTATATGCAGAGTACATCATGGAAAATGCCAGGCTAGATAAAGCACAAGCTGGAATGAAGAGTGCTGGGAGAAATATCAATAACCTCAGATATGCAGATGATACCACCCTTATGGCAGAAAGCGAAAAAGAACTAAAGAGCCTCTTGATGGAAGTGAAAGAGGAGAGTGAAAAAGTTGACTTAAAACTCAACATTCAGAAAACTAAGATCATGGCATCTGGTCCCATCACCTCATGGCAAGTAGATGGGGAAACAGTGGAAACAGTGACAGACTTTATTTGGGGGGGCTCCAAAATCACTGCAGATGGTGACTGCAGCCATGAAATTAAAAAACACTTGCTCCTTGGAATAAAAGTTATGACCAACCTAGACAGCATATTAAAAGGCAGAGAATTACTTTGCCAACAAAGGTCCATCTAGTCAAAGCTATAGTTTATCCAGTAGTCATGTATGGACGTTAAAAGAGTTGGACTATAAAGAAAGCTGAGTACTGAAGAATTTATACTTTTGAACTGTGGTGTTGGAGAAGACTCTTGAGAGTCCCTTGGACTGCAAGGAGATCCAATCAGTCCATCCTAAAGAAAATAAGTCCTGAATATTTATTGGAAGGACTGATGCTGAATCTGAAACTCCAATACTTTGGCCACCTGATGCGAAGAACTGACTCATTGGAAAATTCCCTGATGCTGGGAAAGATTGAAGGTGGGAGGAGACAGGGATAATAGAGGATGAGATGGTTGGATGGCATCACCAACTCAATAGACATGAGTTTGAGTAAGCTCCAGGAGTTGGTGATGGACAGGGAGGACTGGTGTGCTGCAGTCCATGGGGTTGCAAAGAGTCGAGCACACCTGAGCGACTGAACTGAACTGTAGTAAACGATTACACAAACTGAAGTACAGTTATAATCTGAGATAAGAGGCCCTCGAGAAATATAGGGTTCTATGAAAACAAAACAAAAAAAAACAAAAAAATAGAAAACTGACTATAAACCCTTTCAGGATGCGTTGGGGAAATGCTACTTCTCCAGCCCTATGTAGCTTCTTAAGTACAGAGGATTCTGTTAATGAAACAGCCCTGCTCTCTGCCCTCCTTTTCCACTGGTGAGTTAGGGAGAGAACTTTTGTTGAGCCCACTGTTTCCTTCTCCTTCCTCTTAGGAGGCAGCCACCACAGAAACATCTACTTGACTTGTTCTTTTATGCTTAAGTTTCTCTTTGTCTTTTTGGCAAAATATGCATAAGGCAAAATTTACTCTTTTGACCATTGTTAAGTTGAAATGGACCATTTTGACCATTTCAGTGACCAATTCAACAGCATTAGTACCTTCACATTCTCATGCAACCATCATCATCTTCCCAAACTGAAACTCTGTCTCCATTAAATAACTCCCCATTCTTCCCTCTCCCCCAGACCCTGGCAACCACCATTCCACTTCCTGTCTTTATGAGTTTGACTATTTTAGACGCCTCATGTAAGTGAAATCACACGGTATCTGTCTTTTTGTGACTAGCTATTTTCCATAGCATAATATCCTCAAAGCTCATCCATGTTGTACCAGGTGTCAGAATTTCCTTTCATTGTAAGGCTGAAAAACATGCCATTGTGTGTGTCTATATATATATACACACACACAAAATCATATTCTCATTGTCCATTCAGCCATCGATAGATACTCAGGCTGCCTTTCCTTTTGGCGAGTGCAGATAGTGCTGCTCTGAATGTGGGTGTGCATGTATCCGTCCGAATTCCTGCTTTCAAGTTTTGAGGGGTGGACTGGCAATTCTATTTTTAATTTTCTGAGGAACTATCATGTTGTTTTATGACCACCATCAAAGCACAAGCATTTCAATTTTCCCACAAACTCACCAACTCTTGATTTCTCTTTTTTGATTCTAGTCATTCTAATAGATACGAAGTGTTATCCCACTGCGGTTTTGATTTGCATTGTTATTAGTGATGTTCGGCGTCTTTTTACATGCTTATTGACCAGCTGTATGTCTTCTCTAGAGAAATGTCTATTCAATCCTTTATCCATTTTTTAATCATGTCATCTGTTTGTTGTTCAGTTGTAGGAATTCCTTATATATTCTGGATATTAACTCCTTATCAGATACGTGATTTGCAAATAATTTCTCCACTCCATGGATTGTTTTTAACTCTGTTGCTAGTGTCCTTTGATGCACAGAAGTTTTTTTGTTTTTGCTTTACATATATTTATTTATTTGGCTCTGTCAGGTCTCTCTGCCCTGCAGCATATGGGATCTTAGTTCCTAGGCTAGGAATCAGAACATACATCCCCTGCATTGCAAGGCAGATTCTTAACCAGTGGATCACCAGAGGCATCCCCAAAAGTTTTTGATTTTGATGTAGTCCAGCTTATCTATGTTTTACTTGTTGCTTGTGCTTTTGGCGTTATGCTTTAAGTTTTACAGAGGCAGGCCTGCCACTGGGATCCTGTGAGGTCAAGGGCTACCTGTGAGCTTAGTTAATTCTGGGTTTAATACCAAGAATCTCACTCAACCACAGAAATAGGCTATATTTTCCAAATTAACTTTTCCATTAGCTTTTCCAGCTTAACAAAAGTGGTATTTTGATCTTCATCAGAATTAATCTTTGCCCTTTTCTTAACTTATATGGTGCTAATTTATTCCCTTCTCACAATACCAAAATGATGCTTGGGAGAAGGTAATCGGAGGATGACATCTGAAGGGTGTAGAGAAGTCAATTAACTGAGGAGAGAAAAGAATATACAAATGACCCAAAGTAGCAGAAATATGATGTCATTCAGCTAATGAAAAAAAAAAAAAGCATAAGAGAGGCTGGAAAAAGTCAAGAAAAGAATGCAAAGAGAACGGAATGAGATGAAGCTCTGGCCAGGAGTATAGCCAGACCATCAGTAGGATCTCGTAGGGTATCATGTCTCCCCTTGACCAGAAAGAACTAAGCCTGTTCTCTGGGATTCCTGGAGCCTTTTACTCTTTACCTATCCTCATTTCTAAGTACAAATAATGGAATCATCACATTTCCCCCTAAAGTTGAGGATTCTTATTGAATAATTTAGATAACCACATCATTTTTTTGCCACCAAAGCCTTAGGTCAGAAATGCTTTAACTGGGTAAAAACACTCCCTATGTCAAAAATGGGGGAGGGGAGAATCATAAAAAAGGCAAGGCAAACAAAACTAACAAAATGCTTTCTTGGAGGGGAAATCTCTTCCTACTCTCAAAGGCACAAAAATTCTCGTCTCTAAAATTGTCCAAAAAACTTTAAAAGAAGGACTCCCCAAGATGCATTTGGCCCTTGGAAATAAAACCACTTTCTCCTAGTTCTTGGAAAAGGGTGAGAGACGGGGAAGACATTAATAACAACAATACTGCTCCCTGAGCGCCTCAGTCAACCCACAGAACCAGGACCACACAGAGCTGCATCATCGCACTGAATGCTCATCACTTCCCTAGGCAGGCGGGTACCACCAGGAGCCCTATTTTGCATATGAGAATGCCAAGGCATTAAAGAGGTAAAATGAATTCCCAACAGTCACCACATCAGGGCATAGTAGAAAGATTAAAAGCCAGGTTTGTCTGATGCCAGGATTCATGTTTCTAATAATTTGGACAACAGCCTCATTTGCATAAATTCTATTCCGGAGAATTGACTAGGCAGCTTTGGCTGGCTTAGAAAAAAAGGCTCTTGTCTAAATATGACATTTTCATGTTGATTTGTCCTTTTACCCAGCGACCTCCAAGTCCTGATGGCACGTCTCAAGACGAAGCAGCAAGTTCTGCTGAGTGACTGGATTACAGAGGGAGAAAGGAAGATGGACAAACTGCTAAGAAGGTGGATCTGGAGGGACAAGAGAGGGTGAGGGATAGAAGGAAGGGAAGAGGTGCTGTCCCCGTCCCCAGAGAGTGTCTGTTCTAATTGAAGCTAATTAGCCCGAATCCCGTTTTTCATCCAGACATTTGCTTCTCCCAGCCCAAAATGCAAAAGCAGTTTAAGAGAGAGATTTAAAAATAAGAGTAACCCTGTCTCACTGATTCATTCTTTCACATAATTTTATGGAGTAGCTGCTCTGTGGCAGGCACTGCTCTAGGTATTTAAGGTAGATCAGTGGGCCAGACAAAGATTCCTTCCCATGTGAAGTCCTACTGAAAGGAAAACAGACAGTAACCAACGAACAAAATAAAAGAGTGAGCACAAAGTGTCTAAACGGAACCTGTCCTCTGTGTGTGTGTGTGTGTTCAGTCGTGTTCGATACTTTGTGACTCCATGAACTATATAGCCCTTCAGGCTCCTCTGTCCACGGAATTACCCAGGCAAGAATACTGGAGTAGGTTGCCATTTCCTACTCCAGGGGATTTCCTAACCCAGGAATCAAACCTGCATCTCTTGCATCCCCTGACTTAGCAAGAGGATTCTTTACTACTGCGACACCTAAGAAGCCCCTTCTATTATTCCAAATCTGGCCGTCTGAAGAGGTAGCCTGTTCTGTGACAGATTTGGTTTTAGATGTTAATCTCACTTCATTTATGTCGTTTCTCTGACGTGGACACTGTTATAATCCCCATTTTATAGATGGGTAAGCAGAAAGAAGCTTCTCCGGTGGGTCAGACAGTAAAGAATCCTCCTGCAATTCGGAAGACCCTAGTTTGATCCCTAGGTCAGGAAGATCCCCTGGAGAAGGGAATGGCTACCCACTCCAATATTCTTGCCTGGAGAATGCCATGGACACAGAAGCCTGGCAGGCTACAGTTCATGGGGGCACAAAGAATCAGACACAGCTGAGCAACTAACACTTTCAAGCAGAAGCTTAAAAACGCATCTGCCTAACAATCCACAACTACTCAGCGGCAGATTCTGTTTGAACCGATGGAGCTTGATTCCAAAATCTGTGCTGTAAGCTCTAGGTAGACCACCTCCTGGTATTAGGTTCCAAGTTATCAACAACAGAAATGGACTCTATTTAAGTTAAATAGGAGAGGGATTATCAGAAGTGTATCCAACTGCTCACATGATAAAGAAGAAATAGAAAATCAGACTTTGAAAATGGGAAAGAATCAAGGGAAAGTAGATAGCCACAATTACAGCTAACATCTCACCCTGGGAAAAGTTCAATAAAAGTGTCTCTACCTCCTCCCGGGGAAGGCAATGGCACCCCACTCCAGTACTCTTGCCTGGAAAATCCCATGAACGGAGGAGCCTGGTGGGCTACAGTCCATGGGGTTGCAAAGAGTCGGATGTGATTGAGCGACTTCACTTTCCCTTTTCACTTTCATGCATTGGAGAAGGAAATGGCAACCCACTCCATTGTTCTTGCCTGGAGAATCCCATGGATGGAGGAGCCTGGTGGGCTGCCGTCTATGGGGTCGCACAGAGTCGGACACAACTGACTCGACTTAGCAGCAGCAGCAGCAGCTACCTCCCCCACACCCATGTCTTTGTGTGTGCAGCTCTAGACTCAAGGTCCTAGGAAGGAGCATGTCAATGGCTGAACTTGGGTTTAGGGCTCACACTGTAACCTCCAGGGGTCACAGAAAGCAAGTAACTGGTTTTTTAGCTTCTATGGCAGAAGCAGGGGCCAGGCACGATTCCAAGACAGTCTGTAGCCAACTTCCTAAACACAGGAAGGAGGATGTACTGTCTTCACAATTTTCTGCCACATTGGTATATCGGCTGCCCTGTTATTTGCTTAATATTTCTCTTCAAGTAGACTCTACATTTTAATTTATTTTAAAAGGAAACTTTATATTACTGTTGAGAACATGGGTTCAATGTGCCAGCTGTACTTCACTGCCTAATAGTCATTAAAATAAACATAAGACTGAAAGTTTTTGAACCTAACCCAGGAACCAACCAAGAGCACCCTGCGCTGCAGGAGACCCTGCTGTAATGTAAGTGACCACTTTCCCGTTCCCCATGGTGTTGGCTGAATGGATGGTGCTGCCCAGAGAGACTACAGGAAGCTTGACATTTATCACTAGGATTCAGAGTCAAGGACTTCTGGCAAATCTACCCTAGCAGTATCTCTTCTTCCTCATTCAGTAATCAGTTGAGTCCCAGAGCTTCTTTGTTACTTGGTAATGCAGGCACAGCCACTCCTTGGGTTGTGGACGCAACTGCCCTTCTCTGCATTTCCCCAAATGCTCTGTAGGCTTAACATCTATTTCCTGTTAAGAAGCAGAGTTCAAAGCCTCTTACACCCTCTCTATTTCCTCTACCCCAGACTAACAGACTGACAGACTTATCAAATAAACAGACAAGCAAACAAATCTAAGACTTACCCCCACCCCCCAAAAAAGGGAGGGGGGACTGGGAGATAGAGACAATGTGGTCCAGGAAATATTTTCCTTTGCTTGCAGTTAAAGAGATGAGCAAATTTATTTACACAACTTATATCCACCTAGGACTACTCTCACACTGCAGAGATACAAATGCTGCAAAAAATCTACTTTCTCTCTCTGTACCAAAAGTCCTGTAGACAGACCTGCTGTGAATGCAAAGCAGGACACCCAACTGGAAGGACAAAGGGCTTTGGAGGAAGCTGAGGAGGAGATGCTACACATCCCTGACCGAAACCCTCCCCCTCCTCATCCCCTCTCCCCTCGCTTCTCATCCCCCCCCTTCCCTTCTTCCCTTTTCTGTATCTATCTCTGTCTCAGTCTCTCTCCTCCTCTTCCCTTTTCTTCCTTCCTACCACTCCAAGAAGAGGTGGATGAGTAGACAGCCAAACTTTCACAGCCTGGAGAATCCTGGCTAGAGCTCCAGAGGTGCTGTGTTGGAACAGAAAAGCCACTGCTCTGGTTCCCCTGCACTAAGGGAGCTGTTCCTGGCACCCCTGATTTTCCACCCGAGAAGTGGGCAGGCCACAGAACATCATCACAGAGCGTTCAGTCATAAATCCTCTTGCTTAATACAGTCGGCTGAACTAGATAATCAATTAATTAATAAGTGGCGCTGCTTAGACTAATACATATGCCGACACAGCAAGAAGCTGGAAGAACATGAGGGAAATGCAGAAAGCGAAGAGGCCTCCTCTGCAAAAGGAGAGTATTTACTCTGAGCACGGCAGAAGTTCAGTAAACATCTGCTTATTCAGAATATGAGCAACCAGGGAGCTCGAAACAAGCAGAAAGGTTCCTTGGAATTTTAAAAGAACCGTTGATGCTCTTAGCCACAAGATGCTCAACCCATATCAGATCTTGAAGTGCTCTCTGAATCAAAAGATTTCTTTGCCCCTATGGAGTTTTTAGAATAAAGTGGGTTCCAACTTTCTGAAAATTAGCTCTAAGGGTATTGCTCTGGAGCAGCTCTCAGTTAATGTGGATATTCTGTCCACCAAATAATTCACTTGTCAACTGTGGGGCATGAAGGGGGTGGGGAGAAAAGGTCAGAGAAATAGGCTGTAAACCGTCGCATTGGGTTCATGCCAGAAAAGCTGTGTTACAGTTTACGCACTGAACCTGGAGTTTAGAAAAGTCGGTGGGATTTGCGCAAGCTTCTGAGAGCCTCCCAGATGGGTCAGTGGTAAAGAACCCGGCTGCCAATGCAGGAGACCTAAGAGATGCAGGTTTGATCCCTGGGTGAGGAGGATCCCCTGGAGGTGGACATGGCAACCCACTCCACTGTTCTTGCTGGAGAAGCCCAGGGACAGAGAGTCCATCGTGTTGCAAAGAGTCAGACATGACTCTAGAGACTCAGCACACATACACACACTGAGATCCTCAGCTGAATAATGGGAAAAATAATGGGAAAAAATAATGTCATTTTTACAAAGTGACTGTGAGAATGAAATAAAAAAGGTTGTGTGTTATTATATTATTATACAACATATTACATATGTTACTATGTTAGGTATCAGATATCATCAGATATTATATATATAATATATATCAGATAATATAGAGTATTCAAATGCAAGGAATAATTGCCTTCATTTATAACAACACACACTCAGGTTAGACTCATTTCCTCATCTCCATCTCCTCTCTCCTTCCCCCGCTTCCCTCCTAGGGAGCATAATAATATTCATGATAACTATTGCTCATGGAAATTACATCTTTCTACTAAATCTTACAGAATAAATTTCACCGACAGCCATTAAAATATTTCAGACAATATGCCTCCTATAAAAATGTTATTAATCACTATTATATTTCAAGATGTTGGTCTAAGGGGGGAAAGAAGCTACACTTTAACATTTTGTGAGGTAGCTTTGTAGCAAGGTGGATTTCATTAGACTTAGTCCACTCCTTTCAAACTAGCAACGAATGAAGAAAGGAAAGAAAAGTTGGATATCCATGAAATATCCAGCAATTAAGCTGAGACCAAGATCTCTACTGTGTTTATAAAGATTGTAATAAGTTAAAAAGAGAAGGTCTTGCCCACAAACTCTGTATCTACTCAAATGACAAGTTTACCTTCTGCTTAGTCTCAAGGAATGGAAATGTTTTGAAACTTTTTCCTCTTATTTCTTTAGGAGGAATAAGAGGGAATTTATCCTCTTAGTCCTTTTGGAATGGGCATCTGATATCAATAGTATGATATAAGATAGACAGGTACAGAGATGGATTTCTTTGAAATAGATTCTTTCTCCTGTTCATAAGGGTACCCAGACAAAGGGACCTCAGAAGAAAAATGTGCAAATAAGCAGAGACATTACTTTGCCAATAAAGGTCCATCTAGTCAAGGCTATGGTTTTTCCAGTGGTCATGTATGGATGTGAGAGTTGGACTATGAAGAAAGCTGAGTGTCAAAGAATTGATGCTTTTGAACTGTGGTGTTGGAGAAGACTCCTGAGAGTCCCTTGGACTGCAAGGAGATCCAACCAGTCCATTCTAAAGGAGATCAGTCCTGGGTGTTCTTTGGAAGGACTGATGCTAAAGCTGAAACTCCAATACTTTGGCCACCTCATTTGAAGAGTTGACTCTTTGGAAAAGACTCTGATGCTGGGAGGGATTGGGGGCAGGAGGAGAAGGGGATGATGGAGGATGAGATGGCTGGATGGCATCACTGACTCAATGGACGTGAGTTTGAGTGAACTCCGGGAGTTGGTGATGGACAGGGAGGCCTGGCATGCTGCAATTCATGGGGTCACAGAGAGTGGGACACGACTGAGCAACTGAACTGAACTGAACTGATGGCTGATGTAGAAGGAACCTAAAAATAATCTTGCCTTACTTTCTTAGTTTTAAAAAGTGCCGGATGTGTGTGCTCAGTTGTGTCCGACTCTTTGCAACCCTTTGGACTGTAGCCCACCAGGCTTCTCTGTCCATGGGATTTTCTGGGCAAGAATACTGGAGTGGGTTGCCATTTTCTCCTCCAGGGAATCTTCCCCACCCAGGGATCGCAGCTCCTGTGTCTCTTGCATTGGAGGCAGATTCTTTACCGTTGAGCCGCTAGGGAAGGCTTAAAAGGTAAATCACGTAAAAAAAAAAAAAAAAAACTTATTTGCCCTCAGTCTCAAAGCCATTTCTGCAACTGTTTATAATAATAGCAAACATGCATTTGTTGTTGTTCAGTCGCTAAGTTGCATCTGACTCTTTGTGACCACATGGACTGTAGCCCACCAGGCTCCTCTGTCCATGGAATTTCTCCAGGCAAGGATACTAGAGTGGTTGCCATTTCCTTCTCCAGGGGATCTTCCCAACCCAAGGACTGAATCTGAGTCTCTTGCATTAACAGGTGGATTCTTTACCACTGAGCCACCAGGGAAGCCAAACATTCATTCAGTTCAGTTCAGTCACTCAGTTGTGTCCAACTCTTTGCGACCCATGAATCACAGCACGCCAGGCCTCCCTGTCCATCACCAACTCCCAGAGTTTACTCAAACTCATGTCCATCGAGTCAGTGATGCCATCTAGCCATCTCATCCTCTGTCGTCCCTTTCTCCTCCTGCCCCCAATCCCTCCCAGCATCAGAGTCTTTTCCAATAAGATAACTCTTCGCATGAGGTGGCCAAAGTACTGCAGTTTCAGCTTTAGCATTATTCCTTCCAAATAACACCCAGGGCTGATTTCCTTTAGAATGGACTGGTTGGATCTCCTTGCAGTCCAAGGGACTCTCAAGAGTCTTCTCCAACACCACAGTTCATTAGACCCCTATGATACACCAGGTTTTGCATTAAGCTCTCTATGTGTGATATCTCATTACATCTTCCCAGAACAATCAGAATGCCAGTCTTACTGATGAGGCAACTGAAGCTCAGACAAGTGAAGTAGCTGGTAAGGTACAGAGACAGGACTGGGATCTGAAAAGTACACTGAGCTACAAGGAACCCAAGACTCTTGGTTTCCAATCTAGTACAATCTCTCTCTAGATTTTAATCTGAATTTTTTATTTAAAAAGTTTTATTCATTCCAGCGGTAATTGGAAAATTCCTTCTTTTTAATGAACACGTGGAAAAATAATTACCTCCCCAAATTGTGCATTCCCTTTCTTCTAGTGCAGTCTACCGCAAGTACGGAAGGCTAGCTCAGCTGGGGCTGGGCTGCCCCATAAATAAATCATGTCCAGGTCGAGCCGGTATGGCTGTTGCTGTATATATAATAGAAACAGCAGTGTCAAAAAGCAACCACGCTCTCTTCCGTGAGCGCATGTTTCCAAATTGCCCTTGATAGGTTATGAGCAGAGTATTTCAAAGGGATGTGTTAAATATCAGCACAAGTGCTTTGAAAGGGTGCCTTTCCACTTCCTGGCACTTTGATTTCTTCCACTTCCATTTGGTTTTGCCTCGACTACCGTAAGGAAGGAAGCCAAGAGCAACTCCTGGGGCAGCTGGTCTGGTTGCAGGGTGACTCTCCTGACCTCTTAATGTGAGCAGAACAGAACCATGAGTTAATGAGGTACATGGTCTCAGAGGCTGAGAGATGTGGGTTCAAATCTTGGCTCTAGCATTTCCCAGCCATGTGGTCCTAGGCAACTTTCTTAGCTTCACAGTTTTTCAACTATAATATAAGGATAATAATTCTCTCTTCCAGAGACTGCAGTGAGGGTTAAATAAGTGTGTTAATAAGTATGTTTGTTCACTATTCATTACATATGAGACTCCCCATTAAGTACTGAACATGTATGTATTACATTTGGCCCTATATATCCGTAGGGACTGTATTTGCAGATTCAACCAACTGATGGATCCAAAATAGTTTAATTTCAGAAAGTTCCAAAAAGTAAAACTTGAATTTGCTGCAACTATTTATATAGCATATATATTGTATTTACAGCTGTTTATATAGCATTTACGGAGAAGGCAATGGCACCCCACTCCAGTACTCTTGCCTGGAAAATCCCATGGATGGAGCAGCCTGATGGGCTGCAGTCCATGGGGTCTCGAAGAGTTGGACATGACTGAGCGACTTCACTTTCACTTTTCACTTTCATGCACTGGAGAAGGAAATGGCAACCCACTCCAGTGTTGTTGTCTGGAGAATCCCAGGGACGGGGAGCCTGGTGGGCTGCCGTCTATGGGGTCACACAGAGTCGGACACGACTGATGTGACTTAGCAGCAGCAGCAGCAGCAGCATATAGCATTTATATTGTATTAGGTACTATAAGTTATCTAGAGGTTATTGAAAATATAATCAGAGTGTACATATAGGTAATATGCAAATATGGCACCATTTTATATAAGACACTTGAGCATCCATGGATTTTAACATCCAACCCCCCCAACCCCAAGGGTTACCAGGAAAAACTACTCATATAATGCTTACAAAGAAACAGGAAGTTAATAATAAACCCATATCACAGATGCGGGAACTGAGGCACTGAGGGGTTATATAACCAGTCCACTGTCTCACAGTAGGCTTTGCACCAGGCAGCCTGGCTCCAGGCTAAAATCCCTTAGTGAACACAATTAGTAGTGAGCTTGACACAGAGAAATTGCTTAACAAATTTTGGTTATCTTTTGCCATTGAACTGCCTCCTGATTGCTCACCTATTCAGAGAGGACAATCCTCAGTGTCTTGAGGGAAGAACAACAGAATTACAAATATTGACCCTCAGGTTTGTGCCAGACTATTATATTCTTCTAAATCTTCATGGTAACACTAGATGCTAAATGGTGGTTCAGACAGTAAAGAATCTGCTAGCAATGCAGGAGACCTGGATTCAGTCTCTGAGTTGGGAAAATCCCCTGGAGAATGGAATGGCTACCCACTCCAGTATTCTTGCCTGGAGAATTCCATGGACAGAGCAGCCTGGTGGGCTACAGTCCACAGGGTTGCAAAGAGTCAGACACAGCTGAACGACTAACACTTTCACTGGAGCTCTACAAGGTCAAGGGACTGTCCCGAGGCACAGAGCGCATCAGGACAGAAGTCGACATCTTCTAGCTCTGAAGCCCATGGCACACTGACAAGCTGGGCAAGCCCTTATAAGACACACTGTCGAAATAAGACAGATCCTTTCCATCTCCCCCACTCCATCCTGGTCTCCTAAGACAGGGCTTCTCAAACTTTACTACGCACACGATTCACCCGGAGACTTTGTTAAATGCAGATTCTGATTCAGCACTTCTGGGGTGGGAACTGAGATCCTACATACCTAACAAGCACCCAGGTGACACCATAGCTGCTGATGTGTGGACAACACTTTGAACAGCAAGGATGTGAGAGAGTCCTTCAGTTCCCTCATGGTCTCTCTCTCTGCCTCCTGAGACTCAAGCAGCCTCTAAAGCTGTAGCACTGAGACTGGGGATTATTTCCACTCTTTTATCTCTATGGAAAGAGTGAGATTTTCCAAACCAAACCTGCCTCCCACCAATTCCAGCCTCACCAGCAACATCATTATCAAATATATACACACACATACTCCATCTCTCTCTCTCTCAGCCTCCTTTAAATTTTTATGTCTTTCTTGCATGCGATTATTACGCACATTTCACATTGGATCATTCCAATGTCAAATGAAAAACTCAAATTGTTACTAGGCATCTTTAACTCCAAAAGGAGAACTCTACCATTAGGTGAAATGCAGCAGCACCAGCAATTTAGAGGTAAATAATGACTTAAGTACAGATAATGAGCCTGATGGTATTTGGTAAATCACTTGCAAAATAGTCCCTTTCCCACTCTCAGATTTAAACCCAGGAGCAGTATTTCAGGGGTTCTCTATAAAGGGGCCCTCTCTAGCTAGCTCCCGATTTCACGGCTATGACCCTTCCTATCCAGCCAAGAGCCATTTCGCCCAGCTATGGTTGGCTGTCCCTGACCCTTTTGTCTTAAGAATCACTCACAGCAAACTCTGAAGGTGTGTGGGGCAAAGAAATACTACCAATTCAACCCCAGAGTCTCAACTCACAACCATCCCTTTAACGGGTCTTGTCCGGACAGCCTCGTAAAACCATAGAATATGACTCCTCTTTCTTTTATACTGGAAGTGTCAAGAGCCTCTCTGGCCATTTATTTGACAGAGAGGTTGCTAAATGTTATGGCAAACGGCCACATCAATCCAGATAACAGCTGAGCACTGGTGTCTGTTGCAAACCCTGAGACCTCACCAACCTGCAAGGAAAAGTTTTCCTGACCTCTGTGCTGTGGTCCACACGAACACAAACAGGAAGGTCAGGTGGTGCAGTGGGCTCTGACCTGGAGGTGAGAGGTGTCCTCTCTTAGCCCTGACTGTGCTGCTAACCTGTGGGACCTTGGGGAAATGAATCCATCTCTCTGGGGAAGTTTTCACTAGAAGGAAAAATAACTTAGTAACAACAGCCCCAAATGTGTACACACAGACTTTAGAGGCAAGTGCCTCCTTTCATAACTGGGAGATGCCCATGAATTCCTTCACTCCTCTATCAGCTGACTGTGGCTACAATACTGCTTTCTGTTGTGTAACAACCACAAATTCCCAGTGGAGTGCAACAATAAGAATGCATACAACTCCTGCATCTGCAGTTGAGCTGATGTAGGCGCAGCTGGTCTGGCTGCTTTCATCTGGGCTTGGCTGGGGTAACTGGCTCTGTTCCACGTGTGCGTCATCCTCCTCTGCTCCAGCAGACTAGCCAAGGTAGATGCTTCTCATGGTTACAGCAAAGACACAAGACAGCAGGCAGGAACGGAAGAGGTCTCTCATGGCTTAGGCTGGAAACTGACATGCGGTAACTCTCACCCTATTCTATGGGCCGAAGCAGTCCATGTGGCCAAACCCAGTGTTCAGGGGCAGGGAAATGGACTCCGTTCTTCTGGTGCAAGGAGCTACAGAGTCACTTGGGGCAGGCCATGCGTAGAGGGAGAAGCCACCTGTCCACCTCAGTAGGAAGCTGGGACTTCCACTGGACCAGTGTTCTCACTGGTCCCCCGCCTGGAATGACCCCCCACCAGCTTCTCTAAACTCTATCCACTCTATAAGTGCCGGCCAACAGTCCACCTCCTTTCGCAGGAAATCTTCCCCACTCCCCGGGGTGCACCACGTGAGCTGCTCCAATCCCCTGGATGGAGGCCTGTGGCTCCCGTCTCTCCGGCCAGCTCCTAACTGCCTCCTAGAAGCACATATGGAATGTGTCTCTTTCAGGGCCCCTGCCTCTGGGGCTCACTCAAGTGCTGGCTGGTGGACTGGATCCCTGAGAAACGGAGGTGATGCTGGTGCTCAACTTTCCTCCCAGGAAGGGGAGGCTATGTTGATTGCCTTTGATATATCTGCCAGACCTGAAACCCCTGGGGAGCTGAAAGGTGGGATTCTGAGGTCATCAAATCTGAAGCAACCTGCGATCACCAGTAGAGGCGCTGTACTTTGTCATCTTGGCCCCACAGCCTCGCTGCCTGTGCATCGTTTCTCCCAACACCTTCTTCAGGTTGTACAAAGAAACTCCACTCTCCTGAGAGCCCAGAAGCAGCCTATGGAGGCTGAGAAGCAGATCACAGCATCACAGGGTCCCATCTTGAATCTCTCGTGCAGCCACAATACCCAAAACTTCCTCACCAAAGAACTCTTCCCTCTAGAAAATCTGCCTGTGCACAGACAACCGTGGTTGCAGACCCACACCCTGGACCTTAATTTAGTTTATTCAATCCACCCCCAAAGACACAGTTAATGTTTCAAAAGCAAGAAAATTAGGAAGGAGAGAAAACAAAGAAGCAAGATGAAACCAAGAGTGTGTAACACTTGAAATTAATTATGCATGTGCATGCATGCTAAGTCACTTCAGTCGTGTGCGACTCTTTGCACCCCTGATGGACTGTAGCCCATCAGGCTCCTCTGTGCATGGAATTCTCCAGGAAGAATACTGGAGTGGGTAGCTGTGCCCTTCTCCAGGGGGTCTTTCCAACCCAGGGAATCTTCCCAACCCAGGGACTGAACCCATGTCTCTTGTATCTCCTGTATTGGCAGGCAGGTTCTTTACCACTAGCACCACCTGGGAAACTCGAAATTAATTACATTCCATCCCTAATAAGACCCAGCTTTGGGGTGCCTCTGACAGTTCAGTTGGTAAAGAATCCACTGACAATGCAGGAGACCCTGGTTCGATTCCTGGGTTGGGAAGATCCGCTGGAGAAGGGATAGACTACCCACTCCAGTATTCTTGGATTTCCCTTGTGGTTCAGCTGGTAAAGAATCCACCTGCAATGTGGGAGACCTGGGTTTGAACACTGGGTTGGGAAAATCCCCTGGGGAGGGGAAAAGCTACCCACTCCAGTATTCTGGCCTGGAGAATTCCATGAATTCTTCAGGGGGTATAGTCCATGTCCCTGGGGTCATAAAGAGTCAGACACGACTGAGCAACTTTCACTTTGGGGTGCTAGCAGGAGTGGAAGACAGACAAGTGAATGAGCTCAGTCGGGATTCCGCCACAGAGCCCAGTGCCTAAGCCTCCTTCCTCCCACTCTGGACCTTCCTCCTCAGCCTCCTGAATTACCAAGGTCTGGCCCCAGGACCAGGCCTGCTGGGTCTTCAAATAAATACAGTCTGATCCCCACAGGTTCCTCCAGGGCCATTCTCCTCTCGCAAAGTCCTGTTCTGCCACTTCCTTCAAAGCCAGAGGCAGCTCAGCCCCCTGCACAGCAGGCCTTAGGTTTATCCTGTCCTCCTCTCCCAGTTAAGTACCTGGGGACCATTTTGCACACACCTCTCAGCAGCCGTTGCAGCAGACACAGGAAACCTGCGAGTGGAATTCATTAGCTCTGTAACAGGTCGGCCCTCGCCATCCCCAGTGCTCCTGCGTCCGCGGAGCATCTGTGGGCTCTGGCAGAGAAAAGAGAGAGAGAGAGTCCAGCAGCTCCTGATGCCCCGCAGTGGCTCCGTGGCCACCTGGAGCACATCAAAGTGGGCTCCTGGCTTGGCAGGCACGCACCAGACCCTGGCGGGTGCACTTCAGGCCAGGCCGTGCCGCCTCTGCTCAGAGAACAATTTAGCACATTTTCCCCACTGTTCTGCAGAGTGGGGGCCTACAGAGGTTTGGTAATTGGCATCACAAGCCCTAGCCTGTCCTGATCCCTGCAGGGCGCCTTGTTACTCTAATTGTTTGAGGATTTGTTTTCATATCCCAAGACTGGGGGCTGTGGGGATGAGGGCAGGGTGGGAGAAGAGACTCTAATAACCTGAAGGCAATAGGCATGAATCTTGCTCATGGCCTCAGTGCTGGACAGAATGAAGTTTTCCATTTGAGCTGGAGCAGCAGGGCAGGACGGTTCTGTGATCGAAGAAGTTCCTTCTAATAGGTTAGGGTCCCCAGGAAGGAGGGACTCCTCAGGGTCACCCCAAAGCAGAATGGGCTGACTTGGGAGGTCATGGTCATTAGAAGGTGTAGGAGAGCAAAATTTGCCACCCCAGAGTGTGTCTTTGGCATGCAGAGTATTTGGAGCTAAAAACAATAAAGGCCCAAAAGAGAAAGAAATTAGACCTTCACCTTGACTGCCTAAAGAATGTAGCTAGAGGACCTGGCCCAGGAAGGGAGCAGCAACGACTATATTATTGCTACAGGGAAGAGCCAATCATGACCCCATGTTGGATCTGTTTCTTTTAACCTTTGCTTCCCCCTGCTTTCTCGTTGCTTTTGCTCACTAAAAGGATACTGTTTTTACATAATGGCCTGCCTTGGGGAGCCCTGCCCCTCTGCCTGGATATTAAACCAAAGTACCTTTATTCAGGACCCTGTCCACCTGTGTGGATGGCTACAAAAAGGAAGAAATTAACACATCCCCTCCCAGAGCATTGCCATTCCAGAAGATATCTGCAAGATTAATGGCCTTTTTACTTTGCTTCCTCACCCCCACCACTCCGTTCTATTATCAAACCTGGCATTCAGACCCTGATAAGATGGTTATTTTGAGACATTAATCTGCCATCTTCTCAGTCTACTGCCTTTCTGGCAGAGTCATATTCCTCGTCTCAACACCTCATCTCCACTGTCTCCAATTCATTGGCCTGTCGTGCGGCAAGCAGAGTGAACTTGGACTCGGTAACAGTGTCAACCAGGTGTGTGGACAGAGAGGAACCTAACAAAGTGTTAGTTAAAACTCCTCTCATGCCCCACTGTCTGCAGGGCCCAGCAAACATTTGTTTTCTATACATTTGCTTTTCCACCTCAATGTCAATTGCCCACACCGTCCTGGAGTTCCCAAACCACTACCCCAACATCCTCTTTTGTCTTTAATGGAAGATGGTATTTAAGGTGAGGGGTTGAGCCAGCTTAGTAAGTTTTCCCAGGTCTTTCCCATGTGCACATGCTATTAAACCTTGTTTGATTTTCTGTTAATCTGTCTCATGTCAATTTAATCCTTAGACCAGCCAGAACCTAGAAGGGTACAAGGAAATGTCTTTGTCTCCAACAAGGAGAGGAAGTCTTCAACTGAGCCCCTAAGTCCAGCCAGAAACCTGGGCATCAACTGTGGTTCTTTTCTCTGCCTCAGAGGCTCATCAATCAGCAAGTTTTGACACTACCTGCTCAGTAGTTCTTGAATCTCTCCTACCCTCTCTACCTCCATTACCACAGCCTCAAGTCATCTCTTACCTAGACTGTTCTCTAAACTCATCCTCACCCCTATCCACACTCCCCCCACCCCTGCCAACCCCGCCTTCAAGTCTCCAGCCCTCTAAACCCAGGATCAGCAAGCAATAGCTCAGGGACCAAATCTGGCCCACCATCTGTTTTTGTAAACGAAGTTTTTGGAATGCAGCCAGGCCCATGTGCTTATATACTGTCTACAACTGTTTTTACACTACAGTGTCAGAGTGAGATAGTAGCAAGAGGCCATGTGGCCCACAAAAGTAAAAGAATAGTTACTATCTGGCCCTTTAAGAAAAGCTTCCCAGGTGGCACAGTGATAAAGAATCCGCCTGCCAATGCAGGAGGTGCAAGAGATGTGGGTTCACAGGTTCTATCACTGGCTGAGGAAATGGCAACCCACTCCAGTATTCTTGCCTAGAAAATTCCAAGAACAGAGGAGCCTGGCAGGCTACAGTCTGTGGGGTTGCAAAGAGTCAGACTCAACTGAGCACATACACACTCACAACACAACAACCTTTAAGTAAAAGCCCACCTAGCTCTAAACCACCATGGCCAGTGTGAGTTCAAGTCACTTATCTCACTCAGGATTCACCAACTGTTCCCCCCGCCAAATAGGAAAATTAGACTTCCTTGTCATACATCTAACATCCTTTATGTTAGTCCTTAGCTAATTCAGGGATTACAAATGGGCAGCCCATAGGCTTCATCTAGTATGTATACACACACACACACACACACACATATACATATATCGTTTTATGGCTCACACAGAGTTTAAAACATTAATTGTAAACTTTCAAAAATCATAAGATGGGTACTTCCCTGGTGGTCTAGCAGGTCCATGCTCCTGCTGCAAGGGGCACGAATTCAATCCTTGGTTGGGGAACTAAGATTCTACATGCCACACAGTGTGGCCAAAAAGGTAGAAAAAAATAACAAATGAAAAGCATAAGATTATACATCAAAAGTCATATTTCTGACTTGTCTTGAAAATAGGGAATTGTTGCAACACTTGGCCCCCATTCCCAGCTGGCATCCGTCAGCCACAGAGTCACCACATATCTGCCCTTGAGATGGTGCCTGTGTTTCCCAGTTCACCACAGACTCCACCCCTCCCTACTGTTAGGGGAAGCACACTGACTGAAACTGCCCACCCTGGCCAGGCACCATAGTAACCATAGCATGCTTTGTTTTATGACAGGAGATCCTGGTAAGGAACAGGGAACTAATAAGCCACCATCAACCGGAAGCGTTCAGGAAAGGTGAAAAGGAGACACCACATGCCTGACCACCTCCCAGAATCCTTTTCACTGGCATCCATCTTGGCTGAACAAGGCGTGCGCCACCAGGAAGAACTCTGAGTCAGAATGATTGGCTAAAGACAACCTGGAAACTAATCCCGTCACCACAAAACCGGAGACTGTGAGCCACGTGGCAGAGCTGTTCTCCTGGGTTCCCTCACCCCACTGCTCTCCACCTGGGCTCCCCTTCCCAATAAAATCTCTTGCATTGTCAGCACATGTCTCCTCGGACAATTCATTTCTGAGTGTTAGACAAGAGCCCAGTTTCAGGCCCCCTTCCTGCAACACCACTGTCCGACATAAGCCTGCTTCATTCATATAGGCATATGAGCCTGACACCTCCCACCCTTCCTTCTTTCTTTACCAGTGTCGACATAAAAAGCAGTCACGACCTGAAAGTTGAGAGTTATTTTATTCAGTGGGAATTTTTAGGACTTCAAGCCCTAGAGGCAGCATCTTAAGTAGCCCTGAGAAAATGGCTCTGAGGAGGCGGGGCGTGGAGTCCAGTTATACAGAAGTATGCAACAAAGAGGGGCAGATAGTTTCAACATCAAAGATTACTGTTAATTAAGGAAAACCAGATGTCTCAAGTTAAGGAATTTAGCACTCTTCTATGTTTGGGAAGATTCAAGTGTTTGAGTTTACTGAAATCATTTCTTTCACATACATCTCAGCTATCTGGGGCCAGCATCCTGCATTTGTTTGTTTGTTTGTTTGTTGTTTGGTTTTTAATCCTTAAGTTCAGTTCCTTGATTATTGTAGGGAGTGGCAGATGGCTGCTGCCGGCTTTCTCACCTCCACCCCCCAGGCCCCCACATCCTCGACTTCCCGAGCTCCACAGTGTTCATCGTGGGAAGTGGCTGATGGCTGCCATCTGCCAGCACTGTTCTTTTTGGGGGCCCTCGGGGATCAGAAATGCATATCTGGAGGGCCAGAATCGAGGATGACCATGACATCCTTGTTTGTAGATATCGCAGGAGGTGTTTCATTTCACGCCAGCCAGCCCTTTCCTAGAACTATGTATTAATACTATCTTTCTGCCAGAAGACCCAGAGTCTCCAAAGAAGCCGTGCCGTCTCCCACCTCCACCCTCTACACATGCTCTCCCCCTTGTATTAGTCTGCTGGGGCTTCCATAACAAAGTGCCACAGACTGGGTAGTTTAAACAATAGAAATCTATTTTCTCATCCGGAGGCTGGAAGTCCAAGATCAAAGTAACATCAAGTTGGTTCCTTCTGAGGCCTCTCTCCTTGGCTCATATGTGGCCATCTTTTCCCCACGCGTTCACATGCTCTTCCTTCTGTGTATGTAACTGTATCTGAGTTTCCTCTTCTAATAAGTACACCAGGCATACTGGATTAGAGTGCACTCTGATGACATCATTTAATCTTAATTACCTTTAAGGATCCTATCTCCAAATACAGTCACAGTCACACACTGAGGTACTGGGGATTTAGGCTTCAGTATCTAAGTTTCGAGGAAATAGAATTCAGACCATAACATTTATCTTCCTGGAATGCCCTCCAATACTTTATTCAACTAACAAATATTCATACTTTTTATGAAGAATCAAGCACCGCATCCTTGGTGAGGCCTCAAAAATCCCCTGCAAAAATTCATCTTCTATTTTCTTTGTAGCTTGTGCACACCTCCACTTAAGACCACCACCTTGCACTATGCTGCTAAGTCACTTCAGTCATGTCCGACTCTGTGTGATCCCATAGACGGCAGCCCACCAGGCTCCCCCGTCCCTGGGATTCTCCAGGCAAGAACACTGGAGTGGGTTGCCATTTCCTTCTCCAGTGCATGAAAGTGAAAACTGAAAGTGAAGTCACTCAGTTGTATCTGACTCGTAGCAACCCCATGGACTGCAGCCTACCAGGCTCCTCCGTCCATGGGATTTTCCAGGCAGGAGTACTGAAGTGGGGTGCCATTGCCTTCTCCGACCTTGCACTATAGTCATTGATATTTCTCCCTTTTTCCCCACTGAACTGTGAGTTTCTGTGGGTAGGAACTATGTTTTTCCTCTCTCTTCATCCAATACATATCCACTGGGGTGGCAGGTGGGCGGGGGGGGGGGGCGCTGAATGTGCCAGGCACTATCAACATCACTGAAGTTCCAACAGTGGACAAGTTTCCTCCCTGCATGGACTCTACATTCCAGGAAGGAAAAGGGACACTAAATTAGTAACTAAACAAAAGTGACACATTGCACAGTACCATGCTTATCCTGTTGTAGGTGTTCAAAAAACACTGAATCAATGCTGTAGGGAAAACACATACAAAGTGGGTCTAGTTTATCTTGGAACATTTTTGGAGTTGGAATTCTATAATGTTTTTAGACTCTGAGTTGCTGAGGTCATTATTATATAGAATGTCTGGCAGTCTTCACTTGTCCTGCAAGCTTGGGTCGCTGCATCTCTATATCCCTCTTTAAATCATGGGACCCAGCATCATCTCTTGCCTTTTCAGTCACAGAGTCAGACGTGACAGAGTGACTGAACAATAACATCGTCTCTAAGAAGAGATTCATGAGGACTAAGACAAAGCGGAAGCCCACCATTGTCCCCACTGCCCCTGCTGCAAAATTTTCATAGCCAAGCTCTGGTTGCCTGTGGCCAGACCCAAAGAAGGGTATATTTTCCTCTGTGCAATTTTTAGGTAACTATGAGGAATGATGGGAGTGATGCAGGTGACTAAGCCTGAGAGGACCCCTTCTGTGCAAATGATGCCCATTTCAGGGGCATCACAGCCTATATCCACCTGTAAGGAAGTGATGGATGATTTCTGAAAATTCTCTAGTAATACATGAGAAGTGGTACCATCACACTGGGACCCTCACTTGCTAAAAGAACAAAGCCAGAAGAAACTCATCATGGCCACCCATAATGTCCACTCCCTTCCTATTGTCCATGATTAAAAAAAAAAAAGTGCTATTTGGGTATCACTGACTAAAAATATCTGTTGTAGAAAATATAGATTTGATGGATTTGGCAAATATAGAATATAGATTTGGTGGATTTAGGCAAAAAAAAGTCCACCCATGGAACTCCATGTCCTCATTTATTCATACAGATAAAATTTAAAATCATTTCTGTCACATAAAAATTCAAGTTAAAGTTATACATTAATGGGAGTTGCTTAGAAATCCTGGGCACCCCATTCTAGAGCACATACAGTGCCTTTCTACAACATTTAAAGTACATTTTACAAATACATTTCAATATAACCTACCAATTACCTATTGGCAGATGGCTGATATACTTGGTGACCACTATCAATGAAATATTTTTAAATAATGATATTTTCTGTCTGGTCATCATTGGTTAAAAAGAAAAAGTTCAAACTACTGAATTCTCTTATTATTTTCAATAGCTTTTAGTTGATTCTATGGAATTTTTCTATATAGATATTCCTATCACTTAAAGTAATGATTGTTTTGCCATGTTCTTTCCAGTATTTATCCTTAATTCATTTTCTTCCATTATTGAACGGGCAGGTAAACCCAGGGCACTTGTAAATGACAGGGACAGTAATTTGTTTGTATACTCAGTGGCAATGCCTTTAGTGTTTCTTTACATCTACAGGTAGAACCACTCCCTGGCGGCGCCTCCAGGGTCTGGTTTGGGAATACTGAGCCAGGCTCCTCGTGTGTGCCTTCTGGATCCAGGACGTGTACAGGATGCCCCACATCATCTGAATCATATTTCCAAGACCATTTATTGAAGATACTAGATGGCAGAGTAGAAGGACAGGCACACATCTTCTCCTGTGAGAACTGCAAAATTGCAACTTGCTGAGGAACAACCATCAACAGGAGAATGTTGGATCCCACCAAAAAAAGATACCCCATGTCCAAGGGCAAAGGATAAGCCTCGACAAGATGGTAGGAGGGGTGGAATTGCATTTAGAATCAAACCCCATACCTGCCAGAGACACTTGGAGGGCTCAAACAACCTCGTGCACACCAGGACCCAGACACCCCACAGAGACTGAGCCAGACTTGCCTTTGAGTGTTTGAGTATCTCTTGCAGAGGCCAGGGGCTCTGGCTGCAGCACACCTAGGTCATGCAGCGTGTGGCATAAGCCCTCTTGGAGGAGGTCGCCATTAGCCCCACCGCAGAGCCGCTGAGCAGACAACCCACAAACTGCAGAACAATTATACCAAGGAAATTCTCACACCATTAAGAAAGTTCTAGGACCACAACAGATTTTCCCCAACCTGGAATTCAGCAAAGAGGCTGAGAACCCCCAGGGAATTTGACTTTGGAGGCCAGTGGGATTTGATTACAGAACCTCCACAGGCCCGGGGACACCGACTCTCGGAGGGCACAAACAAAACCTAGTGTACACAGGAGCCGGGAGAAAGGAGCAGTTTTCCCACAAAAGACCAAGCCAGACTTGCCTGTGCATGTCCAGGAGTCTCCAGCAGAGGCGTGGGTCAAGAGTGGCCTGATGTGGGGTCAGGAGCACTGAATACAATAGTGCATGCACAAGTCCTTTTCAAGGAGGTCACCAATACCTTCATTACCCCTACCATAGTTTGGCCTCAGGCCAAACAACAAGCAGAGAACACAGCCCTTCCCATCAACAGAAAACTAGATTGAAGATTTACTGAGCATGGCCCCGCCCATCAGAACAAGACCCAGTTTCTCCCACAGTCAGTCTTTCCCATCAGGAAGCTTTCATAAGCTTCTTATCCATCAGAGGGTAGACAGAATGAAAACCACAATCACAGAAAACTAACCAAACTGATCACATGGACCACAGCCTTGTCTAACTTAATGAAACTATGAGCCATGACATGCAGGGCCATCCAAGACAGAGAAGTCATGGTAGAGAGTACTGACAAAATGTGGTCCACCAGAGAAAAGAACGGCAAACCACTTCAGTATTCTTGCCTTAAGAATCCCATGAACAGTATGGAAAGGCAAAAAGATACGATACTGAAAGATGAACTCCCCAGGTTGGTAGGTGCCCAATATGCTACTGGAGAAGAGTGGAGAAATAACTCCAGAAAGGGTGAAGAGACAGAGCCAAAGTGAAAACAATGGCCAGTTGTGGATGTAACTGGTGATGGAAGTAAAGCCCAATCCTGTAAAGAACAATATTGCATAGGAACCTGGAATGTTAGGTTCATGAATCCAGGTAAATTGGAAGTGGTCAAACAGGAGATGGCAAAAGTGAATACTGACATTTTAGGAATCAGTGAACTAAAATGGACTGCAAAGGGTGGGTTTAATTCAGATGACCATTATATCTACTACTGTGGGCAAGGATCCCTTATAAAAAAATGGAGTAGCTCTCATAGTCAACAAAAGAGTCTGAAATGCAGTACTCAGGTGCAATCTCAAAAATGACTGAATGATCTCTGTTCATTTCCAAGGCAAACGATTCGATATCACAGTAATCCAAGTCTATGCCCCAACCACTAATGCCAAAGAAGCTGAGGTTGAACGATTCTATGATGACCTATAAGACCTTCTAGAACTAACACTAAAAAAAAGATGTCCTTTTCTTCATAGGGGATTGGAATGCAAAAATAGGAAATCAAGAGATACCTGGAGTAACAGGCAAGTTTGGCCTTGGAATACAAAATGAAGCAGAGCAAAGGCTAATAGAATTTTGCAAAGAGAACACACTGGTCATAGCAAACATCCTCTTCCAGCAACAGACGAGACAACTCTACACATGGACATCACCAGATGGTCAATACTGAAATAAGATTGATTATATTCTTTGCAGCCAAAGATGGAGAAGCTCTATACAGTCACCAAAAACAAGATCAGCAACTGTGACCCAGATCATGAACTACTTATTGCCAAATTCAGACTTAATTGAAGAAAGTAGGGAAAACCGTTAGACCATTCAGGTATGGCCTAAATCAAATCCCTTATTATTATACAGTGGAAGTGACAAATAGATTCAAAGGATTCGATCTGATAGACAGATTGCCTGAAAAACTATGGACAGAGGTTTGTGACATTGTTCAGGAGGCAGGGATCAAGACCATTTCCAAGAAAAAGAAACGCCAAAAGGCAAAATGGTTGTCTGAGGAGGCCTTACAAAAAGCTAAGAAAAGAAGAGAAGCTAAAAGCAAAGGAGAAAACGAAAAATATACCCATCTGAATGCAGAGTTCCAAAGAATAGCAAGGAGAGATAAGAAAGCCTTCCTCAGCGATCAATGCAAAGAAATAGAGGAAAACAATAGAATGGGAAAGACCAGAGATCTCTTCAAGAAAATTAGAGATACCGAGGGAACATTTCATGCAAAGATGGGCACAATAAAGGACAGAATGGTTATGGACCTAAAAAGAAGCAGAAGATATTAAGAAGAGGTGGCAAGAATACACAGAAGAACTATACCAAAAAGATCTTCATGATCCAGATAACTACGATGGTGTGATCACTCACCTAGAGCCAGATATCCTGGAATGTGAAGTCAAGTGGGCCTTAGGAAGCATCACTATAAACAAAGCTAGTGGAGGTGATGGAATTCCAGTTGAGCTATTTCAAATCCTAAAAGATGATGCTGTGAAAGTGCTGCACTCAATATGCCAGCAAATTTGGAAAACTCAGCAGTGGCCACAGGACTGGAAAAGGTCAGTTTTCATTCCAATCCCAAAGAAAGGCAATGTCAAAGAATGTTCAACCACCACACAATTGCACTCATCTCACAAGCTAGCAAAGTAACGCTCAAAATTCTCCAAGCCAGGCTTCAACAGTACATGAACCAAGAACTTCCAGATGTTCAAGCTGGATTTAGAAAAGGCAGAGGAATCAGAGATCAAATTGCCAATATCCACTGGATCATAGAAAAAGCAAGAGAGTTCCAGAAAAACATCTACTTCTGCTTTATTGACTACGCAAAGCCTTTGACTGTGTGGATCACAACAAACTGTGGAAAATTCTTCAAGAGATGGGAATACCAGACCATCTTACCTGCCTCCTTAGAAATCTGTATGCAGGTCAAGAAGCAAAAGTTAGAACTGGACGTGGAAGAACAGATTGGTTCCAAATTGGGAAAGGAGTACATCAAGGCTGTATACTGTCACCCTGCTTATTTAACTTATATGCAGAGTATAGCATGTGAAATTCTGGGCTGGATGAAACACAAGCTGGGATCAAGATTGCCAGGAGAAATATCAATAACCTCAGATATGCAGATGACACCACCCTTATGGCAGAAAGCAAAGAGAAAACTAAAGAGCTTCTTGATGAAAGTGAAAGAGGAGAGTGAAAAAGCTGGCTTAAAACTCAGCATTCGAAAAACTAAGATCATGACATCTGGTCCCATTGCTTCATGGCAAATAAATGGGGAGACAATGGACAGTGATAGACTTCATTTTCTTGGGCTCCAAAATCACTGCAGTTGGTGACTGCAGCCATGAAATTAAAAGATGCTTCCTCTTTGGAAGAAAAGCTATGACCAACCTAGATAGCATATTAAAAAGCAGAGACACTACTTTGCTGACAAAGGTCCATCTAATCAAAGCTATGCTTTTTCCAGTAGTCATGTATGGATGTGAGAATTGGACTGTGAAGAAGCCTGAGCACTGAAGAATTGATGCTTTTGAACTGTGGTGTTGGAGAAGACTCTTGAGATTCCCTTGGACTGCAAGGAGAACAAACCAAACAATCCTAAAGGAAACCAGTCCTGAATACTCATTGGAAGGACTGATGCTGAAGTTGAGACTCCAATACTTTGGCCTCCTGATGTGAAGAACTGACTCACTGGAAAATTCCCTGATGCTGGGAAAGATTGAAGGTGGGAAGAGAAGGGGACAACAAAGGATGAGATGGTTGGATGCCATCACTGACTCAATGGACATGAGTTTGAGCAAGCTCTGGGAGTTGGTGATGGACAGGGAAGCCTAGTGTGCTGCAGTCCGTGGGGTCACAAAGCATCAGACATGAATGAATGACTGAATCGAACTGAACAGGTATAATATTGGTTGACTATTTAGTATAAATTTGGTGTGTTAGTCGCTCAGTCATGTCTGACTCTTTGCGACTCCACAGATTGTAACCCACCAGGCTCCTCTGTCCATGGAATTCTCTAGGAAAAATTACTGAAGTGAGTAACAATTCCCTTCTGCAGGGGATCTTCTCAATTCAGGGATCAAACTTGGGTCTTTTGCATTGCAGGCAGACTCTTTACTGTCTGAGTCACCAGTTTAAAAAGCCCATTTACCCAGAGGGATGGTATGGGGAGGGAGGAGGGTTCAGGATGGGGAACACATGTATACCTGTGGCAGATTCATTTTGATATATGGCAAAACCAATACAATATTGTAAAGTTAAAAAATAAGATAAAGTACATTTTCAGATTCCACTCTTCCCATTATCCGTCATTGATATCAGATCTTATCAAATGCTTTTAGGGATCTACCAAGATCATCTTAAGATTTATACAATACTTCTTTCTATGATATAGATTTCCTTAATTCTTTCTTTTCCCATGTTACAGGCCCAGCAATGGAATTACTAGATCAAATATACAAACACTTCAAAGCTCTTTATGTATTTTGTCAAACTGCTTCCCCAAAGGATTGAGCCAATTGTCACTTCTCTCAGCAGTGGATGAAAATAAACTCTGTCTAGCCTTGTTTTTTAACAACTAAAGTCTCAGTTATTTAGACTACTGAAAGTGAAAGAAAGTGAAAGTGAAAGAAAGTGAAAGTCACTCAGTCGTGTCCGACTCTTTGTGACTCCATGGACTGTAGCCCACCAGACTCTTCTGTCCATGGAATTCGCCAGGCAAGAGTACTGGAGCGGGTTGCCATTTCCTTCTCCAGGAGATCTTCCCAACCCAGTGATTGAACCTGGGTCTCCTGCATTGCAGGCAGACTCTTTACTGACTGAGCCAGCAGAGAATGTTGGCTGTAAAATATACACAAATACACCTCTTTCCCATGCTTCTACTGCAACTCTTAAAAAATAATTCTTGGTCCTCAGGTTTATGGTACCTGCTGACATTTCATAATGATTTTAATACAATTCCTCCAGAAAAAAAAACCCTTAAGGAATACCTAGTGCAATGATTGAAAAACATTTTGAGGTCACAGAACTATAATAGTCTGAAAAAGTTATAAATCGTTTTCCCAGAAAAAAAAAAAAATGTGCATACATGGAATTTTTTCCATAAATTTCCAGATTCCTAGATCTCCAAAAGCTCATCAGTGAGGTGTCACTGACCCACAGTGAAGACTTCTGACCTATTCCAAGACCTCTATTTTACAGATTAGGAAAACTGCGGTCAGAAAATTCTGTTTTGGTAAA
Source organism: Bos grunniens (assembly GCF_055505025.1). Lineage (NCBI taxonomy): Eukaryota > Metazoa > Chordata > Mammalia > Artiodactyla > Bovidae > Bos > Bos grunniens. Next base: position 27,876,146 of record NC_141189.1, read on the forward strand.
AAACTGAAATGAAATATTTTATCACTTGTTTTTAAGGCCCTTTCTAAAAACTTTTGAGGAGAAAGGCATATATTGGTTTATTCTTTTTCCTTTCTTCTTCTTTTTTAGAAATATATATTGGTTTTCTACTCTGAGAACATAATCTCATTTGAAAAAGGAAAACACTTTGAGGATCAGCAGCATTACTGAACTAGCCATGAACTTCCTAGGGTGAGCACGGTAAGGGGGGTTTACATCCATTCTCACAGGGTGCATGGAAAACGTGCCCAAGCAGGAATGAGAAGTCCTGGGATCTGGTCCCAACAGGCCAGACAGTGAACAACTTGTAACCCTGTGAGCCTCACTTTCCACATCTGAAAGTTCAGTTCAGTTCAGCCGTTCAGTCACGTCCGACTCTTTGTGACCCCATGAATCGCAGCACGCCAGGCCTCCCTGTCCATCACCAACTCCTGGAGTTTACTCAAACTCATGTCGATCGAGTCAGTGATGCCATCCAGCCATCTTATCCTCTGTCGTCCCCTTTTCCTCCTGCCCACAATCCCTCCCAGCATCAGGGTCTTTTCCAGTGAGTCAACTCTTCACATGAGGTGGCCAAAGTATTGGAGTTTCAGCTTCAACATCAGTTCTTCCAATGAATACCCAGGACTGATCTCCTTCAGAATGGACTGGTTGGATCTCCTTGCAGTCCAAGGGACTCTCAAGAGTCTTCTCCAACACCACAGTTCAAAAGCATCAATTTTTTGGTGCTCAGCTTTCTTCACAGTCCAACTCTCACATCCATACATGACCACTGGAAAAACCATAGCCTTGACTAGATGGACCTTTGTTGGCAAAGTAATGTCTCTGCTTTTTAATATGCTATCTAGGTTGGTCATAACTTTCCTTCCAAGGAGTGTCTTTTAATTTCATGGCTGCAATCACCATTTGCAGTGATTTTGGAGCCCCAAAAATAAAGTCTGACACTGTTTCCACTGTTTCCCCATCTATTTCCCATGAAGTAATGGGACCAGATGCCATGATCTTAGTTTTCTGTAAAATAGGGCAATAATAAGGTTCTTATTTCCTGGAGAATCCCAGGGATGGGGGAGCCTGGTGGGCTGCTGTCTATGGGGTCACACAGAGTTGAACATGACTGAAGCGACTTAGCAGCAGCAGCAGCAGGTTGTGGGGAGTGTTTGTGTGTGTGTTGTATATGATTGTGTGTTGTGATTTGTGCTGGTTGTGAGTTGTGTGGTGGGTTGAGGGTTGTATATGTATGCTGTGGATTGTATGTGTGTGCTGTAGGCCACATGTGTGTGTGTGGGTTGGGTTATGCAAGAGGTGGCAGGCTGTGTGGGAGGGACTTGTGGGTGTGTGTGGTGTGTGTAAGGGGTGGGCTGAGCCAGACAGTGGATGTCACAGTAGATGCTGCTGGAGCCCCACTTACATCCCTTCTTCAGTGCAATGTAGTTGGCCTCCAGATGCCAGCACCAGCATCATTTTGCCTGAGTGCCTTCTCTGAGTCTTCACTTTGGCCCTGACCTCAGCAGGAGAGAAGTTTCAGCGAATTCATGCTCTCCACTGCCCACCCCAGGAGCCCCCAGTCAATGACTGACAAGAGTTGGAGGATAAATACCCCAGCTCCCTCATATCTGGGGACAGAAAACTTTGCAGTGTCTGTTCCACATCCTTCCCTCAATTCCCCAGGAAGACCACCCTCCAACCACCCTTGGTACTCCAATTGACAGCGACCTTTAATGGTTACTTTCCCTTCTATGTTTCAATTCCACACCCTATCTGGGTGTTTCCTGAGATCCTTCCTAAATAAATGACTGGTTCTTACAACCATTCTCTTTGATCCACTTCTGGGCAAACCTAAGCTAACAAAACCATATAAGCCATTCTGGGCTTGACCCTGAGGGCAACGGGCAGCTAGGAGGGTTATTAGCAGGGGCACCACACAATCTGTTGTCTGTTTAAAAAATTAAATAAATGGGACAAAAGGTTCTGGCAACCTTCCGTGGCCCACAGTTCACACCCCGTGAATTGTGCCTATGAAGTCCATACTGGAAGCCTCTCCATCAGGGAAGGGGATCTGTCCACCTGCCAGACAGGATGGCCCCACCCTCCAGGGAGCTCATGAGATTCCAGAGCATGTAGGCGACTCACCTGAGCCTTCACAGCCCCATTCTCACTGGGATACTTTCCAGTAACACCTTCAAAAGCATTTTGTCCAAACCAGTGAAGAATGGGACCCTCAGTCAACTCAAAACCTGTGGCTCAGAGCTGCAAACATGTCACTTCTACTCAGCCTACACTTGGGAAAGAAAGACAGAAGCCACTCCTTGACTTCGAACAGGAGCCAGGGCTGTTTCCTTTGCAAGTCGGGCAGCTGCTGGTGAACCTGCTTTAAAAGCAGGACTCTAGACCATCAAGCGTACCCGGTCCTGCCGCACGGCTCTCCTGGGAAGCATCACCACTGTCGCTCTCTAAGTGTGATGGACAGCGTGGCCTTCCTGGCTGAGGCGCCTTTGAAATGTTCTCATGTCAGCTTGCCCTTCAGTGTGAATGAGAAAGAGCTGCAGCCTCAGGCTGGCTGGAGGAGGGCATCAGGGCAGCAGGTGCACACGTGGGCAGAAAGGAAACTGAACGAGGAGACGAGGCGCATAGAGATGTCTGGGAAACAGGACCCACCCCCACTGAGGTTGGACTGTCAGTCTCTCCCAGGAGCCTGCTTCCTGGAGGGGCTGGGAGTGCCAGAATAATGATAAGACAATGGCACTACAGAGACTTAATGCCAACCCAGATATTATTACTAAATGAGTATTTCTGGACAAATTACTTAGGCTCTCTGTGCCTCGTTTTCCTCCCTTATAAAGTGGGGATAATATTACCTATTTCATAGCATTGCTGCAAGGCTTAAATGAGACAGTGTGTGTGTGTGAAAACCCCTAACAGGATGCCTAACATATACTGGTAAACATTCCTTCCCCTTCCCCATTATAACAACATGTTATACATGCTGCTGACTACATGCCAGGCACTGTTGAAAGGAAACTATTAATGTTATCTCCTTACGATCTTAACAACCCAGTGAAGCAGGCCCTGCAATTGTATAAACTAGCAAGCTGAGTCAGGGAGGCTCACAGCTTACTTGAGTTCTGGCACTTGCAGGAGGTGGCACTGTGGCTGGAGCCTGGCAGATTTGACACCAGAACCCAAGCTCATCACCCTTCACCTTTCTCCCTTACTTATGTGAAAGATAGGGAGCCCACCTTTCCTGGGAAAAATGCTTATATATTATCAGGCTATCGATCATGTCAATCATTTGTTTATGCTAAGTTTTCAAGGCATAAAGCTATAGTTGTGTCATCGGTGGTATATTTTTATAGCTCCGACTTAAAAACCAAATGAACCCAAACAACAATGCTGTGCAGCAGTGGTTCACAAGATGTGGTCCACAGACCCACAGTATCAGCACCTGGGAAAGCATCAGATATGCAAATTCTCAGGCCCCAGCCCAGACCTAATGAATCAGAAACTCTGTGGGTGGCATCCAGCAATCTGTGTTTTAGCAAGCCTTTCTGGTGATGCTGTTAGACACTAAAGTCTGAGCCCTACTGCCTTTGTAGAGTGTATATTTTCACTCTGTAGCAACTACAAAGCAAGAAGGTATTGTTTTTTTAATTTCCATCTGGGATTGGTAGGAGATCGGGGTAGTGGACACGGCCATTGAGGACAAATTCATTCATCATCTATTTATTCAAAATCCATTTTTTGAGCACTGACTATGTGTTAGGTACTATGCTGGGAATGCAGCATCAGGTAAAAACACAGATGTATAAGATTTGACCTACTTTTACAATGTATCAGTCTAGTAGGGGAGGCAGCTATGTAGCACATAATTACACAGTTATTAAGTTGTGCTTACAGTAGGGCATATGGAAGAGAAAACGAATGTGTAAAGGGGGGTCAGATCTAATCTTGGAGGTCTGTGACAGTCTTTCCAAGAAAGTGACATCTGAGTCAAGACACTGTCCAGTGAAGCAGGTTGGGAGGAGACAACCAAAAGGGAGACTAGGAGCGAGGATCTCAGCTGGGGGAGCAGCCTATATAAAGGCCCTGAGGGGGAAGGTCCTCTATGGAGTAGTCTTAGGTGCACCCCCCACCAGACCCCTTTGGATCAGTTTTTATGTTTATCCTTTTGCTCAGGTTCCCACTCTGTGTGATGGAGCAGAGTCAGTACCTGCACCCATGCACAGGGCCTCGTGTGATTCCAGCTTCTCTCAGGGGACCCTTTTCCATCCCACAGCCCCAGACAGAAGCCCGGCCTGCCTGCTGCACCCCTAAGCCAGCAGGTGGAGAGTTCCCCTCCCCACTTCCCAGGATGGGTGAGTTCCGGCCGAAGCCAGCAGCTCTGCACACAGAGGAGACACCCGGGCAGTCTCGATGCAGCCCCTGCTCGTCACTCGAGCGTTTAGTTTCCACTCTTTGTTTCTGCCACAGAAGTTCTCCTTTCTTTTTTCCAAGCTCAGTTAACATTTCTACTTTTCTTGTTCTTTTTCACCCAGAATCTCTCTATAGCTTAAGAGGAAACAGAGTGGACTTGCTACCACAACCCAATCCACTATATTTATGTTTAAATCCCCACATCTACATTAGGTGTCATTGCCACACACTGCCGAGTATCATATTCTTCCCCACCTGAACCTGAACCACAGAGGATTATAATCTCTACTTGAAGCACTTCCTGTTTGTATGTGTGCTCAGGCTCAGTTGCTCAGTCATATCTGACTCTTTGAGACACCATAGACTGTAACCTGCCAGGCTCCTCTGTCCATAGGATCTTCTAGGCAAGAATACTGGAATGGATTGCCATTTCTTACTCCAGGGGATCTTCCCTACTAAGGGACCAAACCCTCATCTCCCATGCCTCCTGCATTGGTAGGTAGATTCTTTTACCACTGACCCATCTGGGAAGAACCTCCTGCTGAAATGCAAATTCCACACAGGCAGGGACTACCTGGCTTGCTCCTCAATATTCCCAGCACATAACGCCATCTGTGGCATATAATAGGTGCTCAATAAATATTTTTAAATGGACACATTAGTTCATTGGTAACTTTCATAACACCATACAAGTCAGATCATATCTTTCCCCTTTTAAAGATAAAGATACTGAGGCTTGGAGTGTTAGGTAATTCACCAAAGTGAAAGTACTAGTCGCTCAGTCGTGTACAACTCTGCGATCCCATGGACTGTAGCCTGCCAGGCTCCTCTGTCCATGGAATTCTCCAGGCAAGAATACTGGAGTGGGTTGCCATTCCCTTCTCCAGGGGATCTTTCAGACCCAGGGATCAAACCCAGGTCTCCTGCACTGCAGGCAGATTCTTTACCATCTGAGCCACCAAGGAAGCCCAATTCACCAAAAGCCCATCATAATGTAAGTTGCAAATCTTGAGTTCAAAACCAAATCTGCTAGATCCCAAAGACCTCTTTTCTCCATACATAATATTGCCTCTTCAACAGGCTTGAAACTCTAGAAGGGCTAGGTTTGCAGGTGAGTGCAACTGGATGGAAAATAGGACTGCTTCTTTCTGCCCTGAATCAGGACAGAGTTTGTGTGATTGGAAATGAAGGAATGGCACCCCACTCCAGTACTCTTGCCTGGAAAATCCATGGACAGAGAAGCCTGGTAGGCTACGGTCCATGGGGTCACTAAGAGTCAGACACGACTGAGCGACTTCACTTTCACTTTTTACTTTCATGCATTGGAGAAGGAACTGGCAACCCACTCCAGTATTCTTGCCTGGAGAATCCCAGGGACAGAGGAGCCTAATGGGCTGCCGTCTATGGCGTCACACAGAGTCAGACACGACTGAAGCGACGTAGCAGCAGCAGCAGCAGCAGCCCTGGAGCATGGAACAGTCTTTGGGTGGCTGACAGAATGGGGTGAACAGAGACATCCCTGCACTGTTGCAACCAACAGGGGATGCTCTCGTCCTGGTAATAATGAAGGTTAATCCCCATAAAGATAGCATCAGACATGCCCTTAAAGAGAAGCAGGATCTTCCATATGAAGTCAGCTCAGGCTGCTGCGCATGCCCTCAGGGTTGTTCCCTGGACATAGTGCTCTGGAGTGTGTAAAGAGGGTCACAGGGGGACCCACTATCACCAAGAAAACCACAAGAAGAGAGGTCGATGATTCTCCATGACTGTCAGTCCAAGAGAGCCGTGTTAGCTTTGTGAGGCATTCAAAATTCTGAACCCTTAGCAGATTTAGTGAAGCAGGGGCTATTACCACATCATCAAAGTTGAGTGAAGCAAAGCAGGGTATAGATTGTATTTCATGATGATTTCAACCTTGTGCATAAAAAATATGTGCAAAGTGAAAAAGAAAAGAACTAAAGGCAATACATGAAGAATTGCTAGACCAGAGGGTTTTCCCCCTCATTTTCTACATTGCCCTAGTTTTCAGTGATGAACCCAACTCTTTGGAATAAAACAGAATTCCATTTTAAAGGAAAATAATGCTTACTGAGTGCCTGTTATCTAGCCATTTCGTTCCATTTTATACAACATCAGGAAGGTGCATAATACTATCTTCATTTTACATGTAAGGACATTAGCCTCTTAGAGGCTTAGTAACTTGATCAAGCTGAAGCTGGTTAAGTGAAAAGCCAAAGTTTAAAAATAAATCCTGACCAACTCTAAAGTGGTTATTTCCAACTCTGACTATGTGCCAGAATCATTTGGGAAGCATTTAAACATCCTGAAGTCCAGGCTACACCCCAGACCAATTAAATCTGAATCCTTGGACCCAAGACCCCAGAACTTTCTAAATGTCCTCATCCGTTGCAACATGCAGCCAAGACTAAGAACCCCTGCTCTAAAATCTGTGTGCCTGCCTAACTACTCAACTGTGCTCATTTCCCATGCTAGCAAGGTTATGTTCCAATCCTTCAAGCTAGGCTTCAGCAGTTTATGATCCAAGAACTTCCATATGTACAAGCTGGATTTAGAAAAGGCAGACAAACCAGAAATCAAATTGCCAGCATGCACTGAATCATAGAGAAAGCAAGGGAATTCCAGAAAAACATCTACTTGTGCTTCATTGACTACGCTAAAGCCTTCAACTGTGTGGATCACAAGAAACTGTGGAAAATTCTTCAAGAGATGGGAATACCGGACCACCTGACCTGTCTCCTGAGAAACGTGTATGTGGGTCAAGAAGTAACAGTTAAAACTGGACATGTAACAACAGACTGGTTCCGAACTGGGGAAGGAGTACATCAAGACTGTATATTGTCACCCTGCTTATTTAACTTCTATGCAGACTATATCATGAGAAATGCCAGGCTGGATGAAGCACAAGCTGGAATCAAGATTGCTGGGAGAAATATCAACAACCTTATATATGTAGATGATACTACTCTAATGGCAGAAAGCGAAGAGGAACTAAAGAACTTCTTGATGAGGGTGACAGAGGAGAGTGAAAAAGGTGACTTAAAATTCAACATTCAAAAAACTAAGACCGTGGCATCCAGTCCCATCACTTCATGGCAAATAGATGGCAAACAATGGGAAAAGTGACAGATTTTATTTTCTTGGGCTCCAAAATCACTGCGGATGGTGACTTCAGCCATGAAATTAAAAGACACTTACTCCTTGGAAGGAAAGCTGTGACAAACCCAGACAACATATTAAAAAGCTGAGACATCACTTTGCTAACAAAGGTTCAGTTCAGTTCAGTCGCTCAGTTGTGTCTGACTCTTTGCAACCCCATGAATTGCAGCACGCCAGGCCTCCCTGTCCATCACCAACTCCCGGAGTTCACTCAGACTCACGTCCATCGAGTCAGTGATGCCATCCAGCCATCTCATCCTCTGTCGTCCCCTTCTCCTCCTGCCCCCAATCCCTCCCAGCATCAGAGTCTTTTCTAATGAGTCTCTTCACATCAGGTAGCCAAAGTACTGGAGTTTCAGCTTTAGCATCATTCCTTCCAAAGAAATCCCAGGGCTGATCTCCTTCAGAATGGACTGGTTGGATCTCCTTGCAGCCCAAGGGACTCTCAAGAGTCTTCTCCAACACCACAGTTCAAAAGCATCAAAGCTAACAAAGGTACATAGAGTCAAAACTGTGGTTTTTGTAGTAGTCATGTACAGATGTGAGTTGGACCATAAAGAAAATTGAGCACCAAAGAATTGATGCTTTTAAATTGTGGTGCTGGAGAAGACTCTTGAGAGTCCCTTGGACAGCAGGGAGATTGAACCAGTCAATCCTAAAGGAAATCAACCCTGAATATTCATTGGAAGGACTCATGCTGAAGCTGAAGCTCCAATAATCTGGCCACCTGATATGAAGAGCCAACTCACTGGAAAAGACTCTGATGTTGGGAAAGATTGACAGCAAAAGGAGAAGGGGGCAGCAGAAGATAGGATGATCAGATATCATCACTGACTTAATGGACATGAATTTGAGGAAACTCCAGGAGATAGTGAAGGACAGGGAAGCCAGCATGCTGTAGACCACGGGGTCGCAAAGAGTCAGACACAACTTAGCAACTGAACAGCAACAACCAATGCTGTTTCTCAGTATACAGGGACATCATCTCGAACAAATGAAAAGTAAGTATACAGTAAGTCCCTTACATTAAACGAGTCCCATTCCAAGAGCACATTCATAAGTCTAATTTGTTCTTAAGTCCAACAAAGTTAGCCTCAGTTCAGTTCAGTTCAGTTGCTCAGTCGTGTCCGACTCTTTGCGACCCCATGAATCCAAGCACGCCAGGCCTCCCTGTACATCACCAACTCCTGAAGTTCACTCAGACTCAAGTCCATCGAGTCAGTGATGCCATCCAGCCATCTCATCCTCTGTCGTCCCCTTCTCCTCCTGCCCCCAATCCCTCCCAGCATTAGAGTCTTTTCCAATGAGTCAACTCTTCGCATGAGGTACCCAACTAACACAGTCGGTTATATATACAGTAATATAGTACTGTACTGTAATAGGTTTATAATACTTTTCACTCAGATTATACATAAAAAATAAAAAATAAAGAAAACATTTTTAATCTTACAATACAGAACCTTGAAAAGTACAGTTCAGTTCAGTTCAGTCACTCAGTAGTGTCCGACTCTTTGCGACCCCATGAATTGCAGCATGCCAGACCTCCCTGTCCATCACCAACTCCCAGAGTTCACTCAAACTCATGTCCATCGAGTCAGTGATGCCATCCAGCCATCTCATCCTCTGTAGTACAGTACAACAGCTGGCACACAGGGGCTGGCATCAAGAGGAAGGAGAGGAGATGGTAGAGCTGAAGGATTGTCAGTGATAGGAGATGGAAGGCAAGCTGCAATTTCACTCACACCTGCCATTCAATACCAGCTACTTTTACATCTGCTTCCAGACATCCTGGGCTTTAAATAAAGATACTATACTCTGTACTCTATACAGCACTGCACAGAGTACACAAAAGCACAACCTCTTGTAGAGAAGCATGCACAAGAGAATGTACACCAGACAAATAAACTAACTTACAGGACTGGACATGCAAATGCACGTTGGCATCTTTGAAAAGTCACAACTGGATGGTCTACATGTAGAGGACTGACTGTAAACCACTTTTTTTAACCTCCAATGTCAACAAACACAGATGAAGCACCCACTGAAAACCCTGTGGACTTCAGAGCCTCTTCCATGAGTCCATGTCAGTGTGTGGAAGACAGTCAGCCATCCTGCAGAAGCAGGGTCACCCAACCAAGTGGGAAAGAGAATAAAAACACTGAGAAGAGACTCCTGAAGGCTGGACCCATTTCACAGGGCTACTGATTGACCAAATCCTGAAAAGAAGGGGAGGACTTAAGCAGCAAAGAGCATCAGAGACTAACAGGAAAGTTTCAGTGAACCAAGACCAGAGTGAATTCAAGTCAGCTACACCTACCATATAAAAACCTAGCATGCAGTGCTGTTGGGCAGTGACAGACAGTGATTTATTTACACAACTGAAAAATAGACACAGAAGAGAAGTCCCCTGGGAGGGCTAGATGAACAGATCTGAGACAAGTTCACAGGCAAGAGGTCGAAGCTAATGCACATGCGGATCAACCAGAGGTCAGAGCACCAAGCTAGAGAACAGAGACCAAGCTAGTGCAGAGTAATGACTCACAATATTAAGGATAACAAAACATGTCTGTGGAGCCCTTGCCACGCAAGAGTGATGGTTTGGATTAATGCCCCTCTCTCCTTACTGTGGGCATGATATACTTCTTAGACCCAACTATTTCAGATGCAGCCTTGTGACTTGCTTTGGCCAATGGGATAGAAGCAGATGTTGATATCAGCAAAAGCCTGAAATGTACTTGTGTGGTTGGGCTTGCCCTCTTGTGCTTCTGCCTCTTACACTATAAAGAAACATATCCTGGGTAACTGCTAAGGCAGAGACAATGTGAGATATGGAATAGACCTGGTCCAACCCACAGTGTTGAAGGCAAGCCCAGGCTAGATCAGCCAAACCACAGCCAACCTTCAGGTGCATGGGCAGGAGGAAGATGCTATATTAATCACCGTTCTCCAGAGAAACAGAACCAATAAAATATACTTAGATACAGATGTAGGTATAGGCATCCCTGATGGCTCATATGGTAAATACTCTGTCTGCAATGCAGGAGACCTGAGTTTGATCCCTAGGTCAGAAAGATCCCCTGGAGAAGGGAATGGTTACCCACTCCAGTATGTTTTCCTGGAGAATCCCATGGGCAGAGGATCCTGGCAGGCTACAGTCTACGGGGTTTCAAAGAGTCAGACATAACTGAGCAACTAATACACACACACACACACACACACACACACTCACACACACATAAAACCTAACCCTCTTTGTACACAGTCCAAAGGCTTGAGGACTAGGAGAGCCAATGGTGTAAGTTCCAGGCCAAGGCAGGAGAATATCAATGTCCCAAGTCAGGCAGGCAAAGTTCCCTTTTGCTCATGCATGAGTGCTCAGTCACTTCAATTGTGTCTGACTCCTTGCAACCCCATGAATTGTAGCCCACCAAGCTCCTCTGTCCATGGGATTCTCCAGGCAAGAATACTGGAGTGGGTTGCCATACCCTCCTCTAAGGGATCTTCCTAGCCCAGGGATTGAACCCATGTCTCCTGCATTGTCTGTGAATTCTTTACCCCTGAACCACCAGGGAAGCCCTCCCCCTTGCTCAGACTTTATGTTCTAGTCAGGCCCTCAACTCACTGCAATCTGCTTTACTCAGTCTACTCATTCAGAAGTTAATCTCATCCAGAAACACCCTCACAGATACACCAAAAATAGTGTTTGACCAAATATCTGGGCCCCCCAGCCAATGTCAAGCTGATGCATAAAATTAATGCTCACAGATGCTTATTATGGTATGGGTATGCCACTGAAATGACGAGGGAGTGTGTTACACTGTTACTGCAGTAAGAGCTGACTGAGACACATGATTGTCTCACTGCATCCTCTCCACAACTCGGGGAAAGAAGCATTATCGTTGTATTATAGGGGAGGAAGCAGAGTTTTAGGGAGGCTAAGTAACTTGCCTAAAAACAGTAGGTGGGAGACCTTTGTTTCTGATCAAGATCTCCCTTTAGAGACCATGCTTCAAACCACTACCCTATGACACCTCCTTGAGCTTTCAGGGCAAGAGAGCCAAGGACTGACTTAGCAGCAACACTTTCCCTGGGCTTTTATCAAGGTCTGAATCATAGTAGGGCTTCCCTTGTGGCTCAGCTGGTAAAGAATCCACCTGCAACGCAGGAGACCTGGGTTTTATCCCATAGGGCAGGTGAAAGTTAAGAGCCAGAGAACAGAGGTGATCCAGTAGTCACAGGGACATTGCTCTGGAAACTTCCACCTCTGAAATGACAACATGAGCATAGGGGTTATGTTTCAAATGGTCAAGATGTAAAGAGGGACTGGCATCTCCAAAGCTCTTAGAAGCCATTCTGTCTTGATGAGAATGCAACATGTCTGGAGAGAATGGTGCTATAGGATATCAAGGAAAATGAGCACCTTTTAATACAGGGCTTCTCAGCCTGAGCCCTGTGGACACTCAGAGCCTGATGATTCCCTGTTGAAAGGGACTATCCAGCGCACTGTAGGACGTTCAGAAGCATCCCTGGTTTATATCCATTGAATGCCAGTAACAGTCCTTGATGCAACAACCAAAAACATGCCCAGGTATTGCCAAATGTCCCTGGGGGGCAAAATCACCCCCAGTGAAGAACTTAATATATTAAGTATTTCCTTGGAATTAGCAACGATTGTCACTTAGAGTGTCAGTGACTCCTGAGCGTGGCTACACGTCAGAGTCATGTGAAGAGCCCTGGGAAATGCACACTCCCAGGCCTTGCTCCGACTCACTGACTCAGAACCTCTGGAGCAGAGGCCTGAGACTCAGAATTTTGACAGACTTCCTGGATGAGTCTTTTCAGCCCGCCCAACCTCAGACAGTCACTTAGGAGCCATGGTCTTGGCCAGCACTGGTTACCAGCTTCACATTTACTGATGCTGTAGAAAATAGTCATGTTTTCCAGCTGCCCAGCACTTTAGCGACAACAGATTTCATATGTTAAGGGCATTTCTGCCTTACAAGTCCTTCTTTCCCAAGAGAGAAGCCAGAATATTTGCTTACCGAGTTTTCTGAGAATCAGGTGTACTCAAGAGGAAACTCAGCTCAGGAGACAGCACTGTGAGGAAGCAGGCACATGGAAGAATCCGTCTTTCTGGCAATGGTGGCAGTGGCAGCAGCTGGCTCTTGGGGCATCAGGGCAATGTGCAGATCTGGTAAAATGAGCATGGTGCCCAAACCCAGGCACAGCAAGAGTGCGGTCATATAGACCAGCCCTGCCTGGAGTTCCTGCCAAGCCCAACCTCTAGCCCTTTGATAGAATCTATGTGCACTTTCGTTGCCTTTAATAAATTCCTTTCTGCTTGAACTAACTCAAGTGGCTTCTGTGGTCTCCAATCAAGAAAAGGTAACTTAATCCCTTTTAAAAACAAGAGAGTTCCAGAAAAACATCTATTTCTGCTTTATTGACTATGCCAAAGCCTTTGACTGTGTGGATCACAGGAAACTGTGGAAAATTCTGAAAGAGATGGGAATACCAGACCACCTGACCTGCCTCTTGAGAAACCTATATGCAGGTCAGGAAGCAACAGTTAGAACTGGACATGGAACAACAGACTGGTTCCAAATAAGAAAAGCAGTACGTCAAGGCTGTATATTGTCACCCTGCTTATTTAACTTCTATGCAGAGTACATCATGAGAAACGCTGGGCTGGAAGAAGCACAAGCTGGAATCAAGATTGCCGGGAGAAATATCAATAACCTCAGATATGCAGATGACACCACCCTTACGGCAGAAAGTGAAGAGGAACTCAAAAGCCTCTTGATGAAAGTGAAAGAGAAGAGTGAAAAAGTTGGCTTAAAGCTCAACATTCAGAAAACAAAGATCATGGCCTTTGGTCCCATCCCTTCATGGGAAATAGATGGGGAAACAGTGTCAGACTTTATTTGGGGGGGCTCCAAAATGACTGCAGATGGTGATTGCAGCCATGAGATTAAAAGACGCTTACTCCTTGAAAGGAAAGTTATGGCCAACCTAGATAGCATATTGAAAAGCAGAGACATTACTTTGCCAACAAAGGTCCGTCTAGTCAAGGCTATGGTTTTTCCAGTGGTCATGTATGGATGTGAGAGCTGGACTGTGAAGAAAGCTGAGTGCCAAAGAATTGATGCTTTTGAACTGTGGTGTTGGAGAAGACTCTTGAGAGTCCTTTGGACTGCAAGGAGATCCAACCAGTCCATTCTGAAGGAGATCAGCCCTGGGATTTCTTTGGAAGGAATGATGCTGAAGCTGAAACTCCAGTACTTTGGCCACCTCATGTGAAGAGTTGACTCATTGGAAAAGACTCTGATGCTGGGAAGGATTGGGGGCAGGAGGAGAAGGGGACAACAGAGGATGAGATGGTTGGATGGCATCACCGACTCGATGGACGTGAGTCTGAGTGAACTCCGGGAGTTGGTGATGGACAGGGAGGCCTGGCGTGCTGCAATTCATGGGGTCGCAAAGAGTCAGACACAACTGAGTGACTGAACTGAACTGAATCCCTATGACCCTTTGAGGGAAGAAAGATTAGCAGTATTAGGAATATAACATAGGTGCCCAGAGCTTGGAGGTTGAGACTAGACTGCCTGGGTTGAAATCCAAGCTCAGTCACTTACACTGCTGGTGTAGGCAAATTACATCAGCCTTCTGAGCCTCAGTTTCCACTAAGAACAATGAAGGTAGTATATACTTCACCTATTCTTTTTAAGATCAAAAGGGAGAGTTTAAGTGATACTTTGTACATTTTGGTATTGTAGTTCAGTCACTCAGTTTTGTCTGACTCTTTGCTATCCCATGGACTGCAGTACACCAGGTTTCCCTGTTCTTTACTATCTCCCAGAGTTTGCTCAAACTCATGTCCATTGAGTCGATGATGCCATCCAACCATCTTATCCTCTGTCATCCCCTCAGTCTCTCCCAGGATCAGGGTCTTTTCTAATGAGTTGGCTCTTGGCATCAGGTGTCCAAAGTACTGGAGCTTCAGTTTCAGCATCAGTGCTTCCAATGAATATTCAGGACTGATTTCCTTTAGGATTGACTGGTTTGATCTCCCTGCAGTCCAAGAGACTCTCAAGAGTCTTCTCCAGCACCACAGTTCAAAAGCATCAATTCTTTGGTGCTCAGCCTTCATTATAGTCCAACTTTCATATTTGTACATGACTCCTGGAAAAACCATAGCTTTGACTATACAGACCTCTGTCAGCAAAGTGATGTCTCTGCTTTTTAATATGCTGTCTAGGTTTGTCATAGCTTTTCTTCCAAGGAGCAAGCATCTTTTAATTTCATGGCTGCAGCCACTGTCCACAGGGATTTGGAACCCAAGAAAATAAAGTGTCACTGTTTCCATTGTTTCCCCATTTATTTGCCATGAAGTGATAAGACCAGATGCCATGATCTTAGTTTTTTGAATGCTGAGTTTTAAGCCAACTTTTTCACTCTCCTCTTTCATCTTCATCAAGAGGCTCTTTAGTTCCTCTTCATTTTCTGCCATTAGCGTGGTGTCATCTGCATATCTGAGGTTATTGATATTTCTCCCAGCAATCTTGATTCCAGCTTGTGCTTCATCCAGCCTGGCATTCTGCATGATATACTCTGTGTATAAGTTAAATAAGCAGGGTGACATAAATATACAGCCTTGACATACTCCTTCTCCAATTTGGAACCAGTCTGTTGTTCCATGTCCGGTTCTAACTGTTGCTTCCTGACCTGCATACAGGTTTCTCGCGAGGCAGGTAAAGTGGTCTGGTATTCCAATCTCTTTTAAGAATTTTCTACAGTTTGTTGTGATTCACACAGCTGAAGGCTTTAGCGTAGTCAATGAAGCAAAAGTAGGTGTTTTTCTGGAATTCTCTTGCTTTTTCTATGATCCAATGGATGTTGGCAATTTGACCTCTGGTTTGTCTGCCTTTTCTAAATCCAGCTTGTACATTTGGAAGTTCCTGGTTCACGAACTGTTGTACATACAAAACACATTAGCTTTGTTATTGTTGAGTGTTATGTCAAATAATAACCAGTATTGAGTTTACAAAGAAAAAAGAACTTTATTGGGGGTCTTAAGAACTCAACTCAGGAGACACTGATTTGGGTAGAACTGAACTAGTGTTCCAGGAAAGAGAGTCAGGGCAAAAGCCACGGAACTGTGCATGAGTTATGATTGACCTTGACACAGAAAGGAAGTATTTGTCCTTAAGGGATAGGTTGTCATGAGTTATTTAGGGTAAGGGTCCGACAAGCAGATAGGCTGTCATGAGCTATTTTAAGGCAAAGGTCCGATAAGTATCTCGAGTTTTTGGCAGATGTTGTGGACGCCTGCTTTCAGACAATAAGTGGTCAAAAGGTCAAATTCCATCTGGGCTGAGACGTGCAGAAGACCACTTCCTCAACAGACTCCTGGCTCCTTAGAAGCTCTCTTAGCAATACCACCTCCATTTTTGTTTTCCTTTCACAGTTGGTTCTGAAAGCTTTTTACCTTCCCTAAGACTCCAGCGGATCTAGTCATCTCCATGTTCTTTAGAGGTCAAGCTGTTCCCACCACTGTCCCTTTTCCCTTGTGAGGCTCCTGGCTGGAATAACCTCTCTTTTTACTTCCACCTATTCAACTCTCTCAAAACCTAACTTATTTCCCTCCTTCACAAAAGCCATGCTACTATTTTCCTTCTCTGAAGCTCTGTAGCATCTGGCAATCCCTACTGCGAATCTTTAGTACTTAATTATGCATTGCTGTGATAATCCCAGTGTTTCATCCTGGATAGGTCCTAATCTCAACAGCTAGACTGTAGACTTCTTGAGGGCAGATATCTTGCTTCCTATGTCTTGGTCAACCCCCACTGGGCTGGACATTTAGAAGAAAAGAAAGAAAAAGGTGTCATATTGAACTGAGCAACTCAATAGATGCTAAAACGTCTCAGGTCACAGGAGCAGGGGAAGGTGAGCCCTGAAACCAGGAGTGCCTCTCCAGGCAGTCCTGAATCTCACACAGAAGGGCCAGGAGGCTGTTCTGTAATTTGCATACAGATGACATTCTGCAAAATGCAGGTGCCTGCCTTCTCACCACAGAGGCCAATTAAATGCTTTACATTTTAAAAGCAGACTCTTTAAGAAATGCCTGTGAGAACAATTAAGAACACAACACACAGTAAATGAAACAGGAAGTTATCAAAGCTGCTGAAAGAAGTTGAGGAAAACGGCCAGTGGCCAAATGGGAGGAAACAGAGTCCAGTGGATCAGACGATGAACTTTGGAAGCCAGTAGACACAGGTCCTAATCCCAGCAGGTCCTCTCACAGGCCAGTTGTAAAATAGAGGTTATAACAGTACTCGCCTGATAGGGTAGTTGCTAAGATTGAATGGATTAATACATATAAAGTAATTAAAACAGAGCCTAGTACTCAAGTGCTCAATGACTGTTGGTTGTTATGATTATAACGATTATTAATATAGAGTTATATACACTCCAAAATAGCAGGAACCTTTTCTGCCTTGTTTTCTTAGCACCCCAGCACTTTCGGCACACAGGAGGAAACTCCATAAATGTTTGTTGAATGAGCAAATTAAACAGCAAGCTTAGCGGGTGACAAATTACGATCCTGAGCAGCTTGCAGACCTGCTGCCCAGGTGCCTTCAAGTGCTCCTTCCTTCCCATGGCCAAGTCTCAGGAACCCCCTCTTATAACTGTCAACCCCGGTTTGACAGCCCACAAGATCCCCTCTCTGGGTTCATCCCCTCAGTCTCTCCTGGCCAAGGCTCTCCATCGCCTCCTCAACAGATTCGGTCCTTGAATCCTGCCCAGAGCCCCATGGACCTGCACATCCTGAGCTGAGACCCTAGAATCTTACAGACCATGATTTAAATCCTGATGTTCAGCATCTTGCTAACCTGTGTCCTTGGGTCATTTTCTTCATCTCCCTGATCTCAGTTTCCTCACCTGATAAGTAGAATAACAGTACCCACTTATGGATGTAAATTCCTGCCCCTGTGCCCAGCACAGCACCTGCATATAAAAGGGAGTGTGTGCAAACTTAGCCAATCAGTTGTGTCTGACTCTTTGGGATCCTGCCAGGTTCCTCTGTCAATGGGGGTTTTCCAGGTAAGAATACTGGCTGTGCTGTGCTTAGCTGATCAGTCATGTCCAACTCTTTGAGACCCCATGGACTGTAGCCCACCAGGCTCCTCTGTCAATGGGAATTCTCCAGGCAAGAATACCAGAGTGGTTTGCCATGCCCTCCTCCAGGGGACTGGAACAGGTTGCTATTTCCTACTCCAGGGTATCTTCCCAAACCAGGGATCAAACCCACATCTCTTGTGTCTCTTGCATTGGCAGGCAGATTCTTTGCCACTGTGCCACCTGGGAAGCCCTAAAAGGTGGCCCACTGCTAATTCCTTCCTGGCCTGCTACTTCCACAATCTGGTAGAATCACGAGGGCCCCATAAAAACACTAGATGAGCCATTTGGCCAGCAAGAGCCTGGTGATTGAAATCATGAGCATCAAGTCTATTTCTCCAAAGCAGAGCAGAACTTTGTAATAAAACTGAATTGTGGTAGAATGCTGGGAAAAGCTGTTTGCCGCAGGCTTAACAGGTGAAATATAAAGGGCACATCCTCAGAGGCCAGGGGACAGGTTTATTAATAGGATTAAAGCCACGGGGAGCTGCTGGAGAGCCAGGGTGGCTTCTCAGCATGAAATAGTGTGTACTCACAGATAAAATCACCCACACAGCAGCCAAGAGACCACTTCAGAAATAAAAAATGACAATGGGCTACTGGGATAGGAAATGCCAGTGGTCCCCCAAGCACTGGTCCATGATTTTCTATAAGGATGGTGACATCAGAATGACCAAGAGAGATTTTCCAAGTACAGACAGACTTTAGATCCATATCTACGGTTCAGTCCCTGGGTTGGGAAGATCCTATGGAGGAGGGCATCCAACTCATTCCAGTATTCTTGCCTGGAGAGGCCCATGGACAGAGGGGGCCTGGCGAGCCAGTGTCTACAGAGTCACAAAGAGTCAGATATGACTGAGCAACTAAGCACGCACACATAATTAAGACACTCCAAAACTTAGCTGCCTCTTCAGCATCATACCAGTGGATCATACCAGTGAATCTTTTAAAAGCTGTTAACAGCTTCCCAGGGACCACTTACAGTCACTGGACTAGAAATTCTAGCATACATGCGTGCTAAGCCACTTCAGTTGTGTCTGACTCTTTGCGACCCTATGGACCGCAGCCCACCAGGCTCCTCTGTCCATGGGATTCTCCAGGCAAGAATAGTGGAGTGGGTTGCCATGCCCTCCTCCAGGAAATCTTCCCAACTCAGGGACTGAACCAGCATCTCTTACGTCTCCTGCATTGGCAGGCGGGATCTTTACCAATAGCGCCACCATTTAACATATATCCATTTCATGTTTTGGTAAGAAAGCGATCAGAAGAAAAGATGGCCACATTCTTCATTGAGCTTACAGTTGACTACTAGAGACATTAACCAAAGAGCCAAACAATCAACCATTCATTCATTCTAAAATGAAGTAAATGCTATGTGCCAGTCTCTGTACTAGGGATTTTGACTGAGCCCTAAATATGGGAAGCAGCAAGAAATCTGGCAGAGAGTCATATTTTAGATTTTAACCTACTCACGGGAGGCATTATTGTTTCTTTGTCTTTTTAGAATTATGGCCCACAGTAGTTACTGAGATGGGAAATGTTTCCTAAAGTTGAGAGAAAAGATTATGTTTGCAAGATCACAGTTTGCAGATTTGAGAAAGAGGTTTGCACAACTAAAATACTGACAGTATATTCTCAAATGATACAGATAAGTTAAAAGAGTGACCAAAGTAAAAGGGAAAAAATAGTAGCAGCAGCGATCACATCTAAAACATATTAAACCCTTACTATGTGCCAGCACAGATCTAAGCGCCAAACATAAAAATATATACACATAGCCCTTTCATTGCAACTGGATAGAGTAGCAAATGCAGTAGCCTTCTGCAAGGGTAATTTCACAATGGTGCCAGTGGCCTTAAAAAGCATTCCTACCATTCCACCATGTTCTTTCTTTACATTCAGTGCTTCCAATGGCTTCATGCACATATCACTAAGGCTTATATGCACAAAAATGTGCAACAGTGGTTTCTTATGGGACAAAACCAGGAAACAAAAACGTCTGTAAGTCAGGGTTTGCTTAAATTATCTCTCGCACATCCACATAATTGAACAATGAGACACCTCTCTTTGTACTGATACAGAGCCCTTTCCAAGATTAACCATGAAGTGAAAAATGCAGAAGGATGTGTGGTGTTTTTGAAATTCTACGTCATATGCATTTATTAACTTTGCAAAAGCAATGTAGAGCAATATACCAAACTGTTCAGATCAGATCAGATCAGTCGCTCAATCGTGTCCGACCCTTTGCGACCCCATGAATCGCAGCATGCCAGGCCTCCCTGTCCATCACCAACTCCCGGAGTTCACTCAAACTCACGTCCATCGAGTCAGTGATGCCATCCAACCATCTCATCCTCTGTCGTCCCCTTCTCCTCCTGCCCCCAATCCCTCCCAGCATCAGAGTCTTTTCCAATGAGTCAACTCTTCGCATGAGGTGGCCAAAGTACTGGAGTTTCAGCTTCAGCATCATTCCTTCCAAAGAAATCCCAGGGCTGATCTCCTTCAGAATGGACTGGTTGGATCTCCTTGCAGTCCAAGGGACTCTCAAGAGTCTTCTCCAACACCACAGTTCAAAAGCATCAATTCTGCGGTGCTCAACCTTCTTCACAGTCCAACTCTCACATCCATACATGAACACTGGAAAAACCATAGCCTTGACTAGATGGACCTTTGTTGGCAAAGTAATGTCTCTGCTTTTGAATATGCTATCTAGGTTGGTCATAACTTTCCTTCCAAGGAGTAAGCGTCTTTTAATTTCATGGCTGCAGTCACCATCTGTAGTGATTTTGGAGCCCAGAAAAATAAAGTCTGACACTGTTTCCACTGTTTCCCCATCTATTTCCCATGAAATGGTGGGACTGGATGCCATGATCTTCATTTTCTGAATGTTGAGCTTTAAGCCAACTTTTTCACTCTCCTCTTTCACTTTCATCAAGAGGCTTTTGAGTTCCTCTTCACTTTCTGCCGTAAGGGTGGTATCATCTGCATATCTGAGGTTACTGATATTTCTCCCAGCAATCTTGATTCCAGCTTGTGTTTCTTCCAGTCCAGTGTTTCTCATGATGTACTCTGCATATAAGTTAAATAAACAGGGTGACAATATACAGCCTTGACGAACTCCTTTTCCTATTTGGAACCAGTCTGTTGTTCCATGTCCAGCTAACTGTTGCTTCCTGACCTGCATACAAATTTCTCAAGAGGCAGATCAGGTGGTCTGGTACTCCCATCTCTTTCAGAATTTTCCACAGTTGATTGTGATCCACACAGTCAAAGGCTTTGGCATAGTCAATAAAGCAGAAATAGATGTTTTTCTGGAACTCTCTTGCTTTTTCCATGCACTGGTCATAACAAACACCCTCTTCCAACAACACAAGAGAAAACTCTATACATGGACATCACCAGATGGTCAACACCAAACTGTTAATTGAGTGTAATCCAATAATCTGTGCAAGGATAAGAAAAACTGGGACAGAAGTTTGGGGAAATATTAGCTGGTTATGTTTGTGTCGTAGACCACTTGATTTTTTTTTTCTCCTATTTTTCTGTATTTCTAAATTTAGATGTGTGGTAAATGGAATACTTTTACCATTAAAGAAAAATTTAGTAAAAGAAAATCATGAGTCCAGGCTAGGGATTTGATTAGGTTTTTAGAACCTTACAATACATATAGGAAAGGATTTATGAACAAAAAACAAATAACAAAAAACGGCAGAAATGTCAAGGAAATGGGTAGAAAGGCATAAACCTTAGAATAATGTGCCAAAAAACAAACAAAAAAACAAAAACAAGGGCCTTTCAAAACTGAGTTTTAAAGCATCATTCAGAGGTTTTCTGGGTTTTTGTTTTTTTTTTTTTTTTAAGTGTATTGGTTAGGACTTTTTGATGTAATTGACAGGAAATCCAACTCAAACTGGATTAAACAAAAGAGGGGATTATTGGCTTACAGAATTGAAAAGCCCAGAGGGAGGATTTATTCCGGAATAGCCTGCTTCTGGGGCTCACCTGCAGAAAGCCTTCCTTTTTCCCTTGACACAGCTCTCTACTGTGAGGCTTCAAAATCAGACCCAAGTAGTGGCTCCTGAAAGCCTAGGCTCACTTCACTCTTACTACTGGCAGTTCTAGAAGAAAAGAGCCTCTGCCTGTTCCCCTGATAGATGCAACTGCATCTAATTCACACCAGTTGGGTCACATGCTCATCTCTGAACCAATCACTGGAGTCAAGAGAAAACAAAGTTCTGATTGGCCAGCCTAGGACACACAACAAACCCTGGAGCCCAGGGTGGATTCAGCCCCATCTGGGACAGGTGGATTCAACACCATGTAAAAATGTGCCCGGTTCACTCCTTTTCCATAGGGCCTAGACATTAAAAAATGTACCGAGAAAGGACAGTATATCCTTCAGGGCAGTAAGTTAACGTCTGTGGTTTGGGAGCCACAAAATGCTTGGCGAAGTGTCCCTGACATCTTTCTTTCAAAAAAAAAAACTCACTCATTCTTTTCAGTTTTCTTATTCCTCATATTCAACCTCTCCTTCTTCAGTTATCTGTGTAATTTAATATTTTATTTCTTTATCTTATTGATGTTTTAGCTACCAAAGTAATGTAACTTATTCTCAAACTTATCAAGCAATAGAAAAATGTGCGGTAAAAAGTGAGAGCCCCTACCTCCTGGAAAACCCCTGGTGACAGTTTGGTACATAATCTTCCACAATATTTATTGTGTGCATATAAGAAAATCATGTTTAATACAATGTTCCATATTTATACAAAAGTGCTGAGATATCCACCAGAGTGGCCAGTAGCCTTGCCTGGTCTCTGGAGCACGTGTGTAGTATTTCTGAGGACACATCCAGAAACCATGTTTACTGCCCTTTCATTCATTCCTCTACCAGTCAACAAGTGTTTAAGTGCCTACTATGTGCCAGCTGCCATGCTGGGTGCTCAGAATACAGGGTGAACCAAACAGACTTAGCACCCTACCTGGAGACAAAATCTGGGCTACGAGGATGGTGAGTCTAACTCAGTTCAAGAAACACAAGTATACCTGTGGCGGATTCATTTTGATATTTGGCAAAACTAATACAATATTGTAAAGTTTAAAAATAAAATTAAATTAAAAAAATAAGAAATGCATTCACCAAGCACCTTCTCCACATCAGCCCTTGTATAGGGTGCGGGTTCTCGCTGATAAATCAGACATAGCCCCTGCCCTGAAGTGCTCACAGAATAGTAGAAGATGCATGTGAGAAAATGAAATATATTCCTTTCATTTTTCATTATATTATTATTAAATAAATGTACTTACTATGTGTCAGACACTACACTAAGCGCTTTACATGCACTAACTTACTTAATCCTCACAAAGACCTTGCGGGTAGGTATGATGACTACCCCCATTTCACAGACGTGGACACTGAGGCTCAGAAAGGACCAAATGACTTGCTTGAGGTCTCATAACTGGTGAGTGACTGGGCTGTGACTCAAGCCCAGATCTATTAACATTTGTCTCCAGGACTCCTTCTCTTCTTTTACTCACCGGCTATTCCACTCCACAACGTTTTCTTTTGCTCCTTATCAGCAGATTCCTACAGACCCCACATGACTTAACTCCACCCCAATCAATTTGTGCCTGAGTCTCCAAACTTTAGGAAAAGCTTTACATGAACTATATTGATAGCTACATTGACTGAAAATAGTGTTACGTACAGCAAAGAATACCTGTTCCCAGGGCTCCCAGTGAGACAGAAGTAGGTCTGTTAGCAGTTTCATATTCCACTTTCCACTCGGAAGGTTAACGTTGCAGGTCTCAGGCCTCCTGAGCTTAAAACCAGGGGCATCAAAGTAATGAAGGGCGTGAGCCTTCCATGAGGTTTGGACTGATGACCGCTGAGCAGCAGTTCAGCCCTGAGCCCCCGTGATGTTGAGTTCAGCATGGTGAGAAAACTTGACAAGGATCTTGGTCAAAAAAAGTCTTGATCATTTAATGAAAAGGCTAACTGACCAGGATCTCACTATCATTTATTTTTAAACCAACATAAGTTATAATTTTATCTATTATCTCACCCCCATCAGCTTCCTGCCCTTGCCCTGCATCCAATCACTGTCAGCCAGCTCTGGGATGCAAACCTCTGCGGATGTTGCCTTGACAGCAGACGTGTCATTATCTCCATAAAAAGATATTTCTGCTGACAGAGCCAACTGCCAAGCTGGTCCTTCAGAATCCCATCTTTCACTTTGCCATCCCCTCCCCAAGCTCCTGTTCTCCAATCAGACCTTTAATTCATTTCAGTGATGTTCTACTGAGCTTCCACCCTGGGCCAAACAGAAAGATGAATGAGACCCAGTCTTATAAGATCCATGGCACTCATGGTCAGAAGGAAAGAACAGACAACATACACCAAAATAAAAAAGAGTAATGTATAATATTTCCCATGCAGTAATATAAGGAAAGGGGCTTCCCTGGTGGCTCAGTGGTAAAGAATCTGCCTGACAAGCAGGAGACATGGGTTTGATCCCTGGGTCAGGAAGATCCCCTGGAGAAGGAAATGGAAACCCACTCCAGTATTCTTGCCTGGGGAATCCTATGGACAGAGGAGCCTGACGGGCTACAGTCCATGGAGTCTCAAAAGAGTTGGACACAACTTAGCAAAACAAAAACAACATCAGGAAAAACAAGATACAGAGGAAAGGGTTATGTATTCTCTCTGGAAAGCATAGAAGAAGGCAGAAAGAAGTTTTCACAGATGAGGGTTTTAAAGAATGAATAGGAGTTTTCTGGGGTGGGAGAGGAAATAAAGGCAGGAAATTCTGAAATGGCATGTTTGGGGGAAAAAGAGGATTTCACAGAAGTTAGTAAACCTATATATATGGTCCAGTGGTTAGGAATCCACCTTCCCATGCAGGGGACATGGGTTCGAACCCTGGTAGGGGAACTAGGATCCCACATGGCACCAGAAACTAAGCCCACGGACCACAACTACTGAAGCCCAGGAGCTCTAGAACCTGTGCTCCACAACAAGAGAAGCCCTTGCACCGCAACTAGAGAGAGGCCCCCCAGCACCACCAGGAAAGAGACTGAGCACCCCAACAAACACCCAGCATAACCATTTTTTTTAAAGGAGCAAAGTGGGAGACGAGCATGGGAAATTATGATGGTCCCAGCAAAGTGGTAGATGAGCATGGGAAATTATGATGGCCCCAACCACTGGGATTGCTTAGTTCTGTAAAATTTTTTAGATTTGGAAATAATTTCACACCAACAGGAAAGTTGCAAGATTTGTAAAAAGAAGTCTTACATACTCTTTCATCCAGTTTCCCAAGAGTCAATGTTTTGCCATACTAGCTGTATCATATATGTATTTTTTTCTGAACAATTTGAGAGTGGTTTGAGGTCATGATATTCCCTTACCCCTAAACACTTCAGTGAGTACTTCCTAAAACCAAAGTCAGTTTCTTAGATAACTACTATATAAAGTCAGGAAATTTAACCTGACTTAATACTATTATCTGATCCACAAACTATATTCCTATTTCACCAACTTTCCCAATAATTTTCTTTATACCAAAAGTTTTAAACTGGAGAACGCTACTACTCCAATATTCTTGTCTGGAGAATCCTGTGGACAGAGGAGCCTGGCAGGCTACAGTCCACAGAGTCGCAGAGTCGGACACGACTGCAGCAACTTAGCACACACACACTGCTACTCCCATGATGTCCTGCCTTTTTTTTTTTTTTTTTTCATAGCATTTACCACCACTTAACATATACATTTTTTTAATTTTTAAAAAAATTTTATTGGAATTTAGTTGTTTTACAGTGTTGTGTTAGCTTCTGCTATACAGCAAAGTGAATCAGCTATATATATGTGTGTGTGTGTGTGTGTGTGTGTGCATCCCCTTTAAAAAATTTTTTAATTATCTTTCCCTTCCCACCAGCCCACTAGAATGTAAATCCTATAAAGTCAAAAGCTTTGTCTCCTTTGTCCACTGTTGTGTCCTCAATACCCAGGATAGTGGCTGACATGTTTCATAAACATCCTTTGAATGACTGAATGGTCAACCTCCGATTCTTTTTTTAAAACACAACAACAACAACAACAAAACAATGGATATTAATGTCAGGAACACTAAACTCCATGTTACTGCTTTCCCTCTTTGAAAATTCTTGCTTGGGATTCTTTTGTTCCCCTGTACATATTGCAAGGGAGATGGCCACCCCAAAACAGTTAGGGCTTCCGCTAACACTAGCCCAAGCCAGCTGAATGTCCTCTAGGCTGTCGGTAGAGATGAAAAAGTTCTTGAAGTGCAATGGTATCTATCCCTCTGCAAACAGAGCTAGCATCTTTAGATTTAATTGAAAGATAAAAGAATACCCCCAATCAGAAGGTCAATTTATAGATTCAACAATTAAATCAAGCTATATCCTTAAGCACATGAGACATGAACCTTGTATTAAATCAAAGACTTAATCTAAGTTAAGCCACCCTGCCTGGGCCCGTGAGCTGAAGACATGTAATTAACACCAGCCACTCAGTACCAATGGTTCCAGCTGACAGTGTAAGGCCTCAAAACCTTGTGATAATTTCCAGAGGGTTGGAGGATGCTTACCTTCCAGTTGCAGAGATGGTGGGCTTAGCCTCTTTCCGTCTGACCTCATCTCCTAAGACTCACAACACTGCAGCCCAACAGGCCTCCTGGTGCTTCTCAGACATGTCAAGAATGCTCCAAGGTCATGTGTACCTGCTCACCACCCAGTTTCCCTTTGGACTACGCTCAAATGTTAGCTTCTCAGTGAGAACTTCTCTGTCATCTTATTTAATTCTGCAAGCCCCCTCCTCCCTGTCACGTGCTATCCCCTGCCCTCTTTATCCTTTACCGTAGCACAAACCACCTGCCATACTGCACATTTTACTTAATCACTTACTCTCTTCCCCAAAGTAGTATTCACGATTTAGGAAGGCATGGGGGTGCTTTTTCATTCCATGCTGCCTCCTCAATCGCCTGGAACAGTGTCTGGTGTATATTACACACTCAATACCTAATTGATTAATTAATTAATTGGTTAGTTATTTGATTGAGAGACTAGTTAATTAATTCCACTCCTGTGGCTAGCCCAGTGTGAGCACTGGGCTAATAGACTCCAAAGCCTGTGCTGGGTTAACAAGTCAAATAAGATCTATCTAGAAAAATCCTAAGCCCAGATGTTACCAACGTCCACCTGAGTCACTGATGCAGATTAGCATCGTTAGGATAAAGTTCAAAGTCACTGTCCCGAGAATTCTTATCTCCTGGACCCCTACCTTCGACCACCCCCAATGGTTCCTCTCCCGACCAGTGACCTAGAACTTGTTCTTTCTGCTCCTCAGGATCACCAGGTTCTTCTCACATGCAGCACCTCTCCTAGAATAGTCCTCTCCATCATCCCCTGCTCTCAGAGCCTGGCCAAGTCCTGCTCACCAGGTGCATCTCCGATCACACTGCCCTTCACCCTCTACAGAAGTCGTCGTCTTGCCGGTCGATCAGTACCAGGAGACGGTGGGTTCAGTGACACCAGAGCCCTGGCCTTCTTCTTCCCCACTGTACCCTAGCATCTAGGGCATTGTTGCCAGTCTTCTAAATGAATATTTGCTCATTTGAAGAAGAATTATCATCCCATTTCACAGATGGAGGTCAGGTATGGTATAATGATAAGACCATGGCCTTGAGACAACTCTCAATTCAAATCCCAGATTTTCCACTTAATAGCTGTGTGACCTTAAGAACGTTTGTTAAGCTCTTTGAAATTTTTTCTCATCTATAAAATGATAAATAGTAAAAATTTAATCTGTTCAACGCTGTTCTCAGAGTTCAGAAGATGGTAATAAACAACAGGGTGGTTCGTAGTGATATCTGAACCAAGTCCTAAGTGATGAGAAGGCGGCAGCTACCTGAAGTATGAAACAAAGAACATCTGAAGCAGAAGGAATGTCACACGTGGAGGCGCTGAGGCAGGAGGAGGCTTGGAGAGTTCAGGGAAGAGAAAAGAAGACCAGTGGTGTGTCTGACACTATCAAAAGCAAGCCTCCGGTACTCTTAAGACACGTAGAGCCACTTTCCTGGCCCTATTTCAGGCTCCTCTGCCAATCTGCCCAGCTTCAGGCTCCACGGCCCCTCTCAGCTCCAAGGAAGGCCACTGCCTCTCCAGCCACAGCCTTTTCATTTATCCTCAACTGCAATCAGAATCTCCCTCTGGTTAGCCACCCTGGGTCTCTCCCACCACCCTGGCCTTCTCAATCCCCTGTCATCCCCCTGAGTGTCACTGTAAACCAGGTTTACCTTACTCTCAAGCTGAAAAGCTCTAAGACAAAAATCTGTGGGTAATGGGAAGACAAGCAAAATGTGGGGGACTGCAACTCCAGATCTGGGTGCCACCTGGAGCTAGTTAGGTCTGAAAATATAACACTTCTACTCCCGTAACCAAAATTCCTATCCCCCTCTAACTCTACCATCCCTAAGTCTGTACCATTGGCTATTTCATCTTTAATTGGTGTCTGCTCCACCCTGGTCCTTTTACGGCACTGATTCTCAACTGAGGGCAGTTTTGCCCCTCTAAAGGACATTAAGCAGTGGAGGCTTCCCTGGTGGCTCAGTGGTGAAGACTCCACCCTCCATGGAAGGAGGTGAGGGCTCAATCCCTGGGTCAGGAAGATCCCATCAAAAAGGAAATCGCAACCCACTCCAATATTCTTGCCTGGGAAATCCCATGGACAGAGGAGCCCTATGGTGGGCTATATAGTCCACAGGGTCATAAAGAGTCATACATAGCAACTAAACAACAACAAGGGACATTTTAGATGATCACAGTTAGGGACAGGATGCCACTGGCATCTTGTAGATAGAGGCCTGGGATGGTGTTAAACATTCTACAATGCACAGACAACCCACTCCAACCCTTACAACAAATTCTCCTTCCCCAAAAGTCAGTAGTGATTAAGAAACCCTGCTTCAAGAGAATCCACTTTGTCCACATAAACATTAAACATATAAAAGGAAATTCTAAAAGAAATTTGTATTCAGAGAAATAGAAATTAAAATATTTATGTGATATTTCATACCTAGTACACTGACAATTCAAAAGGACACATATTGGGAGGAATGTGAGAATACAGGAACCCTTGTCACAGCTGGTGGGATTGGACTCTGATGTGACCCAAGCAATCTGTTATTTTTTAGTCGAAGTAAAATTCACGACTCAACACAGACCAGCAGTTCTATAAAAAATTCCTACGAAGCCCAAGAGGGCTTCCCAGGTGGCACAGTATAAAGAATCTGCCTGCCAATGCAGGAGACACAGGGTATGTGGGTTTGATCCATGGGCAGAAAGATCCCCTGGAGTAGGAAATGGCTACCCACTCCAGTACTCTTGCCTAGGATCCCATGGACGGAGGAGCCTGGCGGGCTACAGTGCATGGAGTCACCAAGAGTCAGACACAACTGAGCAACTGAACACACACATACACACCCTTAGAAAGACACATGTGAAGATGATCATTGCAATGTTAATTGGTGTTTCAGGAAGTTGGAAGTCAAAAGGGTGTCCATCATTAGAGAGGCAGACAAGTTAAAGTAGATGAGAAAACACCATGGAGTATTGGAAGTGATACTTTGGATGTAAAAATAGCAGTAGAGATAAACCTTACAACTATAAGGAGAGGGAGGAGAAGAAATTAAAAAAAAAAATCATGAGGTCATTAGTAGAATTTCACGGACATCAACTTTTTAAGTGTACACAATAAGAGTGTACATTGATACATTGAAATTGTTTGGCAGTATTTACTAAAACCAAATATAAACACTATCACACAGCAATTCTACTCCTGGTAGTATTCCCAAGAGAAATGAGTGCTTGGGTCCACCAAAGACATGTACAATTATGTGCAGAGAAGTTTAATTCATAATAGTCTCAAATTGAAAACAACCAGTTGTTAATAATTAAGGTAGCCTCGTGGTAGGGCTTCCCTGGTGGCTCAGACGCTAAAGAGTCTGCCTACAATGCGGGAGACCTGGGTTCGAACCCTGGGTCAGGAAGATCCCCTGGAGAAAGAAATGGCACCCCACTCCAGTACTCTTGCCTGGAAAATCCCATGGACAGAGGAGCCTGGTAGGCTACAGTCCATGGGGTCTCAAAGAATTGGACACGACTGAGCGACTTCATTTCATTTTCATTTCATGATAGAATACTATACAGCAATGAAAACGGACCAGCCACAATTACATGAAACATGGATGAATCTCATAAACATAAGGTTTAGCAAAGAAGTCAGACACAAAAGAATATATAGTGTATGATTCCTTTAATGAAGTTCAAAATTAGGCAAGACTAATCAATACCGTTAGAGGTCATTGCAGCATTTCCCTCTGAGGAGAACAGACTTTAAGAGTTCACAAGGGAGATCTGCAGTGTTAGAAATGTTCTGTATCTAAATCTAGGTGATGATTACATGGGCATCTATACATATGGAATACAAATCAAGCTAGGCACGTAAGATCTGTGCTATTTACGCTAATTACACCTTAACTAAAAATAAACCAGGAGGGGGCACTTTCAAAAGATAGATCCACTAACAAAACTAAGTGCTGGCAAACATCACAGCAATTAGGAATGTTCATATATTGCTGAGGGGAATACAAAATGGCACAGCCACTCCGTGGAACACTGTGGAGTTTCTTAGAAAATGAAATATACACTTGCAGTATGGCCCGGTGACATCACTCCTGAGTACGCTAAAGAAATGAAAACAAAAACCTATACACAGATGCACAAATGTTTATAGCAGCTCCATTTATAGTCACCAAAAACTGGAGGCAATCCAAATGTCCTTCAGTGAGTGAATGGATAAAGGAGCTTCCATGCCACAGAATACTGCTCAGCAATGAAAAGAAATAAGCCACTGACACAGGCAACAACCTGGATGAGTCTCAAAGGCATTACTGTAGGCAGAAGAAGCCAGGCTTAATATGTTACATACTGTATGATCCTATATGTATGACTTTCTGGAAAAGACAAAATTAGTGACGGAGACACATCAGTAGTTGCCAAGGGTTATGGGCATGGAGACGGTGTGACTGTAAAGATATAAATCCCAATTGTGGTGGCAGTATTTCCATGAATCTACACACGTTCAGATTCACGGAACTATATACACCAAAAATGGGGAGGGGGAGGGAATTGTACTGTATAATACAAAATAAGTAAGATATTGATTCAGAGTTCTGTTCCACAATTAATATAAAGCTATCTCAGAAATGAGACCAATAAGTTCTGGCATTTAATGTACAGCATGGTGATTCTAGGTAATAATACTGTATTCTATACTTGAAAGTTGCTAAAAGAGTAGGTCATAAATGTTCCCACAACAAAAATGAAACAGTGATTATGTGAAATGATGGAGGTGCTGGCTAATGTTATAGTAGGAATCCTTTTGGAGCATGTAAGTGTGTCAAATCAATGTGCTGAACACCTTAAACTTACATAGCTTTCTGGTGGGCTTCCCTGGTGGTCCAGTGGTTAAGACTCCACCTTGCAATGCAAGGGACTCCGGTTTGATCCCAGGTCGAGGAAGAGCCTACATGTTGTGGAGCAACTAAGCCCATGAGCTGCAACTGCTAAGCCTGAGTACTGCAACTTCTGAAGCCCATGCCCAAAGCCTAGGCTCTGCAACAAGAGAAGCCACCACAATGAGAAGCCCGCACACCACCACACAGAGTAGCCCCTGCTCTCTGCAAATAGAGAAAGCCTGCATGCAGCAACAAAGACCCAGCACAGCCAAATAAATAAATCTTTAAAAAAGAAAATTTGATAAAAAACTTACACGTTATATCACAATTATATCTCAATAAAGCCAGAAAAAAAACATAAATACACACAAAAAAACACAGGTTTCAAGAATATAAACAAAAAACACATTAAGCACAAAATCATGGCCTCTTACGGGTAGTGAATATAAATTAATGCGAGTTTAGATGTGGGGATAAGAGGAATGAGCCTGCAGACAAATAAACAAAATAAGAGATGTGTGTTCGATGCACTGGAAGACTAGCACCTAGGAGGGAGAGGCGATTGTACTCTCAGCTGTAGTTCATTACAGGGACCAGCAAGTGGGAAAACCTACATCAGGCAAGGTCTGGAGGAATCCAAGCACAGACTCGCGGTATTTCCCCGTTTCTCCCCAACCCCTGGGATCACATTGCGCATTCTCCTTCCTCTGGCAAAGTGCAGCAACATACGTGCACTGTTTCTGCCTAGGGAAGCCCACTTAAGACTCAAAGCTCAGGAGGCTGACTGGGGCTGGTCACGATGTATGGAAATTTCAAGCCTAAAAGGGAAACATGGATCCAGTGCCCCTGGTGAGCCAAACAGCCTTACTGACGATAGGAAACAATCCAAAACTCCAAGTAGCCTGATGTCCATCAAGGGTCAAGCCCCAAAGCACATCCTTCTCAAGATGACAACCTCAGGTGACACCCTGCTGAAGATGACACCATGAACTCCTCCTTGTACAGCAGCTATGCATGCATGCTCAGTCGCTCAGTCATGTCTGACTTTTTGTGACCCGATGGACTGTAGACCACCAGGCTCCTCCATCCATGGGATTCTGCAGGCAAGAATACTGGAGTGGATTCCAATGCCCTTCTCCAGAGGATCTTCCTGACCCAGGAATCAACCCACATCTCTTATGTCTCTTGCATTGGCAGGCAGGTTCTTTACCACTAGCGCCACCTGGGGAGCCCATACTGGAGCTGTGTATAGACCAATATTGACATGTCCTGAGCCTGTGAAAGTGAAAGCTGCTGAGTCGTGACTCTTTGCAACCCAATGGACTATACAGTCCATGGAATTCTCCAGGCCAGAATACTGGAGTGGGTAGCCTTTCCCTTCTCCAGGGGATCTTCCTCCCAACCCAGGAATCAAACAGGGGTCTCCTGCATTGCAGGCAGATTCTTTACCAGTTGAGCTATCGGGGAACCCAAAAGAAAAAAAAATCAAATCAAATCAACAGTGTGTGAGTCAGCGTGCTGCAACTAAGAGGTCACATGTGGGAGAGGAAGAGGGTGGGAAGATTTGGGAGAATGGCATTGAAACATGTAAAATATCATGTATGAAACGAGATGCCAGTCCAGGTTCGATGCACGATACTGGATGCTTGGGGCTAGTGCACTGGGAAGACCCAGAGGGACGGTATGGGGAGGGAGGAGGGAAGAGGGTTCAGGATGGGGAACACATGTATACCTGTGGCGGATTCATTTTGATATTTGGCAAAACTAATACAATTATGTAAAGTTTAAAAATAAAATTAAAACAAACAAACAAAAATAGAATATAGGTCAAATAAAACAATGGTTTGACCAGATACAGCCATGGGCATTGTGCTGTGACTCTGCCTTCAGGGCTGCAACTGCAGGGAAAAGGAATCCCCTGAAGGCTTCCACATCAGCCCCATAAGGCAGATCACGGCCACTGGTGAGAGGGAGACAGAGTGAATGTCCCTCCCCTTTCCTCACATTAAACCAGCACTGCCCTTGGCAAACTGACCTGAATGTATTTTTCCCCTCACCTTTGCCTCTCTGTGTGACAACCAAAGAATCCCTCAGCAAATGTTTAAAAACAGAAATACAGAGGGGCAGAGAACAATTCAAAAATCTCCTCAAGGATAACCTAAAGATGGAACCATTCTCCCCTCCTGCAATGGCCCTCCCAGTCCCCCAGCTCCAAAGCTTCTCAGATTAAAAGGAGAAATTCTCTAATGTTTGCAGTTTTCATTTTTGAAAGTTTCAGGCATGAAAGAGTTTTTGCTCCCTAATGATAACACTCAGATCTAGCAGGACCTGGGCTCTGTTTAGCTGAAGGATCGCCTTTAAGTTCTCCACAGACTTTCCTCGCCTCAAAGATAGATGCTCAGCAAGAACAAGGAGCCTGCAAAGCCTCAGAACCTCTGATATTAATTGATCTTCTCCTACTCATCAGTTCTTTTGAATATAATTTCAGCTATTCTCATGTGTTAATAAGGCAGACTCAAGGGATGGATGGATGGATGGATATATGGATGAATAGATGGGCGGGTGGATGCATCCATGGGGGGATGAATGGATAAACTGAGATAGACAGACGCAGACAGAACCAGATACAGACAAATGCTCAGTTGCTAAGTTATGTCTGATTCTTTGCGACCCCATGGACTGCAGCCTACAAGGCTCCTCTGTCCATGGAATTTTCCAGGCAAGAATACTGGTGTGGGTTGCCATTTCCTACCCTAGGGAACCTTCCTGATTCAGGGATCAAACCCATGTCTCCTGCGTTAAAGTGGATTCTTTACCAGTGAGCCACCTGGGAAGACTCACAGACAAATAGAAATAAATAGAGAAGAAAAGGTGATTCACTCATTCACATAATACATATCTGTTGAGTATCTACTATGTGTCGGGCATTGTTATGGATCCTGACAATGTAACAGTAAACAGAAGAGGCAAACACCCCTACCTTCATGGAGTTTACATCCTAGAAGAAGAGAGACAGGCTATAAACCAGTAAGTACAGCACAGAGAATGGTTGCTGGTGTTAGTGCTATGGAGAGAAAAAATAATAAGGGAGGCCGCTTGGGACTGGCTGGGAGGAATTTCCATTTCAAATGCTACGGACAAGGAAAAACTCACTAGAAAGCGATCTTTGAATAAAGATCTAAAGAAGATCAGGATGTTCAGGTTCAGGAGTACTTTTTATGTACTGAGGAAAACAGCTCAGAACAATGGAATATCAGGAAAAAGTTAAAACAGTTGTTTTGACACCAACATGTATCTAGAGAAGATCACAGAACAGAAATACTTAGTTGTTTGCAAGATTTGGACAGGAGAAGAATCATACAGCTAAACACACTTGGAAGAAACCAATGGACTATCACCAAACAGGGCCCGTCCAGCCCCCAGGTAACCAGGAGACCTAACCATTCCTGTGTCATCATAATGAGGTAACACAAAAAGATGGGGGGAACATGCCTAATTTAGGCATAGAAATGGGTAGAAATGTAGAACCCACCAGAGCTGATATAGACACCCTAGGGATATATTTGGGTGGGTCAACAAGGACAAAGGGAAGGTTGAAATTCTACATGAATATGGAAATGCATATCAATAGAATGGGAAAGACTAAGGATCTCTTCAAGAAAATTAGAGATACCACGGTAACATTTCATGCAAAGATGGACACAATAAAAGACAGAAACAGTATGGACCTCACAGAAGCAGAGGATATTAAGAAGAGGTGGAAAGAATACACAGAAGAACTATATAAAGAATGTTGCAGAAACTGACTGTAAAGAAGCCAAGTGACACTCAGAGAGTTGGGGAATTCAGTGTATTACACTGGCGGGCCCAGAGGAGTTAGCACTCCAAGCTCCGAGCCCCGGCTGTTGGGTGCACGGTTCCTTTATAGGGTCCCAATTCCAGGTTTGCGTTCTATACCTTCTACTGGATACTTTAGGCATGCAGGATGGGGAGGGGGCAGGGAACTGCCTGACCTTTACACAGGCAAGCATGGCTAAGCAAGATTTCAGAGGCAGGGCAATGGCAAAGCAGGGGCAAGGGTGAGTGAGATAAGTTGTAGTTCCTAGCATTGCTGTAAGTTTCCATTTCCCAAAACGACATGGTCTACATGATCTAGACCATGCAAGAGGCAAGCTGAGCACATATGAAGCATAGAGCACGTATTAGACTCTATTCTGAATTTCATAGGTCCCTCCACATTCCCCCTTTAATGCTTCTGTCACTCGATGTAGGAAGTGTAGAAAGCGTCACCTCACGTTCCACTGAGACATACTGAGCCTGCTTCATCATTGTTTAAGGGTCTGTATTGAGCTACTACCATTTGTAACTTTATGGGTTTGATTTGAGTGATTATGAACCAGGCAATTGCACTGAGGACGCAAGGACCAAACAAGAGCGCCACAAGGAGCATGAAGAGAGGTCCAGTCAAAGGGAGGAGCTATGATGCCGAACGCCAGATATTGTTCCAGCTGCTCCAGAAATTAGCTAGTTCCTCTCTCCTTTTTATAATTCATTCCTCTAGCTGTTGGGCCATGGCCCTGACTATTCCCGATCGGTTTACATAGAAGCAGCATTCTTAATTCAAGAAGAGGCAGAGTCCTCCCTTTTCAGCTGTCAGTAAGCCCAACCCTCTCCTATTCTGTAAAACCACCACAGCCAGGGAGTCTAGTTCATCTTGCAAGGCCACAAACGATTTGGCTATTCTCTCAATGTCATCTGAGAAGTCTCTAGACAGTATTCCTGTACCTATTCCAGCTGTTATTCTTGACCAACCATCAGGGGTAGGAACTGGATGGCTTATCTTGACTGTGTGTATGCTGCCAGGGGTATGGTGAGAGTCTGGTTTTTGGGGATGATATTCATCTGGGGAGTGAGGAAAGCTAAGGTACAGATACCCATCCAACTGACTGGCAGGCATAAGTAAGCATTTGTCCCACATATAAAGAAAAAGCCATATCATGTTTGTGGGAGGATGAGTAGGCCATTCACCTTTTAAGGTTTGATTACATTTGTCCCTGGCTAAATTGCCCACTGGACGGACTGATGCTGAAGCTGAAACTACAATACTTTGGCCACCTGATACAAAGAACTGACTCATTGGAAAAGACCCTGATGCTGGGAAAGATTGAAGGCAGGAGGAGAAAGGGACAACAGAGGATGAGATGGTTGGATGGCATCACTGACTCAATGGACATGAGTTTGAGTAAACTCCGGGAGTTGGTGATGGACAGGGAGGCCTGGCGTGCTGCAATCCATGGGATTGCAAAGAGTCGGACACAACTGAGCAACTGAACTGAACTGAAATTGCCTACAGGTTCGGTTCCTCCATTATCTATAAAGCATTCCAGAGCCTTTTGAGTTAACTCAACTTCCCTTAAGACTGGTCCTTGCAGGGGTGGATCTATAGGAGTCGCCATGGCTGTTGCGTTATTCAGTGGTACTGGTGTAGCTAAGCATTGTGGGACTCCTATAGATAAGCTACGCCAGCGCTTCCTGGCCAGCTGAGGGTCAGTGTCATTAAGAAGACAATGAGTTGCACTGAGAACTTGGTACGGCCGAGGGTCTAAGGGGGAGTTAACTCTGTGACCAGGGTCATACTGCCAACAGGCAGGGCCCAGTTTCTTAGGACAAGTTGTGTCCGTGTATTTTGGGTAGTTTATCGGTGTTATTTCACCTGTCCTGGAGGGTTTCCCATTTATTTGGCAGACAGAAACCTGTTCTGGGTTGTAACATCTGCATGGCATTTGGGGTAGACGGAGTCACAGGGACATGACGGCCATGCCACGGTGTCAGGAAACCACGCTGGGCTTGGGTCTCGCGGTGGGGAAGGACAACGGGGAAAGGTGTGGGGGACCAACCCCGGCTGATCCAGGGTATTCGAAGGAGAGACGGCATAGGCGAAGATCAGGAAACAACTGTTTAATTAAACGTTAATTAAGGATATAAAAAGTAATAGAATAAGGATAGCTCAGTGAGGAAATTCAGTGGAGAAAAGAGGCTGAAAATAAGGATAGCTCAGTGAGGAAATTCAGTGGAGAAAAGAGGCTGAATAATTCAGCCAGAAGGTAAGAGAAAGAATGACATGGTGAGACCAAGTTTCGGTGAACAAGGCCCGCACTTTATTTTCCAAAGTAGTTTTTATACCTTAAGTTATGCATAGAGGATAATGGGGGAAGGGGTAGAGTCATGCAGCAAGCCAGGCTTTCTTCCTGCAAACTTATCATATGCAAAAGCTTAGGTGATTTGCATCATCTTCTGGCCCGGAGGCCTGTTAACATTTTAAGACCCTTTCTTCCGAAAACTTATTTTTCTCTAAAGGTGATTGGTCAGGAGCCACCCTCCAAAAGCATTAGATAAAGTTGCATTCCTACAGAGCAAAGGTGTGGTGGGCTATAACAAGAAAAAGAATTAACTCAAGGGTCCCAGGTTACAAACATTAAAGCTACTACTTACACCAATTATATTAATCAATACACTGCCAGGGACACAGCAGGTAAGGGATATGGAAACTTAGCAGCAAACATTGGCCCAACAAGTGAAAATCCCTTCACCAATACAATTTCTAATCAATCTTTTAACTACTCAAAAGAATCTGTGTTTAGACAGTTTAGAACATCTCCTGCCTCTCACAGTTGGGAGGCTCTGAACAATCACATGTGGCCGGAAAAACCTATTCAGGCAGGCTAGAGGATTTCCAAAGGAGTTTGTAGGTTGAAACACTGTCACACCCAGGAATTATTAACTGGAGCTGTAAGCTAACTCTTTTTTCAGAGAGGTAGTGGGGGACAGCCCCCCGTAAAGTCAGAGGTGTAGGTGAAAGCACAAAGCAGAAAGTAGGCAGACTCTGGTTTTGGATGTAAATGCTCGAGAATTTCCAGGGGGACTCCTGAGGCTCGATCCCGTCTTTGCGTGTGCTGAGCCTCCTTCCTCGTGACCTTTGTCATGGGTGGAGCTCCTCACGCTGGCTCCTGGCAGTGATAGAATTCCAGTTGAGCTATTCCAGATCCTGAAAGATGATGCTGTGGAAAGTGCTGCACTCAATATGCAATATGCACTCAATATGCAATATGCCAGCTCCCGGCAGAAAGGGAAACAGATAAGGCCAGCAACATTTCAGATCTGGCCTCTGGTTGTACACCATGAGGTTATACCTATATTTCTGCCGGGCCCTGAGTCCCAAGTTGTAGAACATTGACCTAGTCTCTGAAGGTACTGCTCACAGGTGCAGGGTAGGTAGGGAGTGGCACCACCTGTTACAGCAAGGAGCAGCAAAAGACTGCAAAGCAGCCTACACATAACATAACCAAATACTAGCAACAGTTTTTCTCCCCATCTCTAAATCACTGGGGTCACAGCAACCGGACCTATTGTAAAGGGAACAGGTTGGCTATACAGAGAGAGGCTTTGGTGAGTAGGGAGGATCCGTTATAAGAGACACCTGGTAAGAATGAGGCTTCCCACTATGACGAGATAGTAACTAACAGCAGCCTCTAGCCCAAATCCCAGTCCCCAGGTGTGGCTGAAGACAGTCCTGTAGCAAAGAGCACAGCAGTGACGATGATCAGGGAAAGGGGCCAGGGGTGACAGTGAAGTCCATTAATGCCTTGGTAGCCGGATCCTCGAGCTTGTGCCTTGCATTAGCCAGCCAGCTGCCGGAGTATGGCTGGAGCAAGGCTGAAGAATCCTCAAGCTTCTGCCGTAGGCTGACTCATCAGCTTCCGGAGTGACTAGAGCAGGGCTTGGCATCCTATGTGGGTGAGGGCTATTGTCTTTGGAACTGGACTTTGAGGGGGGTTTCAGAGTCCTGAACTGCTTTCCAGGCATCCTTGTCACAGGACGCCGATGCTGTCTTGGGACCCTGGTGTGGTGAATCCATGGAACAATTCCTGCAACTTTGATAGCAGTTGGAGTTGCCAGAACAACCATATGGGGGCCAGTCCAGACTGGCCAGAGGGGCTCCTTTTTCCAATCCTTTACACATACCATCTCCCCAGGTTGGCAAGGGTGTACCCAATTTCCTAACAGAATAGGGGATCTCTCCAAGTTCTCCCTAGTCATGTGCCTGAATATCTTGCCCAGGCTGAGGAAGTGGTTAGACATTTCTAAGTCACCTATCTGTCAGGGGTCCCCCTTTAGCCTCTTTATCACTGGGGGAGGTCTTCCATATTGGATCTTGATCAGGGAATAACCTTAAGCCCTTGGGGTGCACCGGGCTCAGAGCAGAACCAATGGCAGTACGTCTATCCGTGGCAGTTGAGTCTCCTGGCAGAGCTTTGCTAGCATTGTCTTAAGGGTCCGGTTCATGCATCCCACTTTCCCTGAACTTTGTGGCCTATATGCAGTATGGAGTTTCCATTTTATTCCTAGTGTCTGTGCCAAGATTTGAGTCACCTCTGCCACAAAGGAGGGCCCGTTATTGGAACTGATGGAAAGAGGCAGCCCATACTGGAGAATTATTTCCCGCAGCAGGGCCTTGAGCACTTCCTGAGCCCATTTGGTGCAGGTGGGGAAGGCCTATACCCACTCCGAGTATATGCAGACCAGCACGAGTAAATGCCTGCTGCCTCAGCAGGGTTTAATCTTGGTAAAGTCCACTTGTATGTCTTCAAAGGGTATCGTCCCCATTACTTGTATTCCCGGGTTGCGCCTGGGTCCTTGCCTGGCAGTATTCTGAGCACACGTGGTGCATCTAAGGCTGACCTGGGCACAGACCTTGGGGAGTCTAGGGATAAAGTAGTATTGGCTCAGCAGGCTTTCTAAGGCAGAATTTCCCAAGTGAGTCATCTCATGGTATTGCGTCACCACCAGGGCTTCTAAGGATCCGGGGACAAAAAGTCTTTAATCTGACAGCTTCTACCAGCCCTCCTTTTCTTTGATCCCCCCCTTCACTTAGGGCCCATTGGTCCTTGTCTTGGTTGTATTTTGGAGGGGAGGGCAACATTGGTGCCAACAGGACCTTCAAGACTGGTTCAGGGCTCATAGTAGGGTTCGGCTGATTGGCTGCTCTCTTGGCCATTTGGTCAACCAGCCAGTTTGCCCTGCTTACGGATTGGTCCCTCTTTGATGTCCTTTATAATGAAGGATGGCCACTTGCAATGGTTCCCACACTGCCTCTAGCAAGTGTAGGATCTCTTCTTTGTTTTTGTTTTCTGTTCCCCCAGCTGTTAACAGTCCCCTTTCCTTGTAGATGACCCCATGCTCATGCAAGGGAGCAAAGGCATGTTTAAAGTCTGTGTAGATATTGACTCTTCTCCCTCGGGCGCACCTTAGCGCTTGGACAAGTGCCCATAGTTCAGCCCTCTGTGCTGACCAGCCTTGTGGCAAGGGCTCTGCTCTTATTGTATCTGTAGCTGTTGTTACCGCACATCCGACCTTTCGTTGTCCCTCCTGGACCAAACTGCCTCCATCCATCCATGAACAGCTCGAGCTCGGGAACTTGGAGTGGGGTGTCTGTTAAGTCCCGTCTGCTGGAGCAGACCTCATCTACTGTCTCTTCACAATCGTGATCAGGTGGGCCGGCCTCCACGGGCAGGAAAGTGGCTGGTTTAGCACACGTATTGTCTCTAACTGGACTCTGTGGTTCTCACAGAGCAGTCCTTGATGGTGGGTCATTCTTGTGCTAGCTAGCCACTTATGTACTTGGCTGTTCATTAGAGTGGTGACTGCATGTGGGACCTTTACATTTATATTTTGTCCCAAGGTGAGTTTGTCTGATTCTCTAACCAGGGCCACTGTTGCCGCCAGGGCCCCCAGACAGGGGGGCCACCCCGATGCCACTGTGTCCAATCATTTGGATAGGTAG
Organism: Bos grunniens; assembly: GCF_055505025.1. Classification (NCBI taxonomy): domain Eukaryota; kingdom Metazoa; phylum Chordata; class Mammalia; order Artiodactyla; family Bovidae; genus Bos; species Bos grunniens. Next base: position 27,917,306 of record NC_141189.1, read on the forward strand.
GCCACTGGTTGCTGCCAAGGCCCTACCATCTGCATCAGGACCCCCAGGGCCATCCATTTCTTTTCACAAACAAACAGATGGAATTCTCATGTCACGCCTGGTGGCCCTAGAGCCGGAGCACTGGTCAGCAGTCTTTTTATCTTCTTAAAGGCCTTTTCCTGCTCAGGTTTCCACTTCAGGTGTTCTTTCTCTGAGCCCACAGTAGCCTCATATAGGGGTTTGGCTATATTAGAGAATCTTGGAATCCAGATCCGACAGAACCCAGCCACTCCAGGGAATTCTGTGACTTCTTTCTTGGTAGTTGGTTGGGGTATGGAGTGGATAGCCCATTTTCTCTCAGGCCCAAGCGCCCTGTGGCCTTTTAAAATAACAAATCCCAGGTACTTGACAGTCTGTCTGCAAATCTGTCCCTTCTTCCAATACACTTTATAGCCCATGTCAGAGAGCAGGGTCAGTAAGGTTTGGGTACCCTTCCAGCAATCTTCCTGGCAGGAGCTAGCTAGCAATAAGTCATCTACGTACTAGAGGAGGGTACAGTTCACAGTCTCACTAGGGAAGGCTGCAAGATCTGTGGCCAGTGCTTCCCCAACAGGGTGGGTGCATTTTTGAATCCTTGCAGTGGCCACGTCCAAGTTAGCGGAGTCTTCCTGCCTGTGAGAGGGTCCTCCCACTCGAAGGCGAAAATTGGTTGACTGACTGGAGCTAGACGGAGGATAAGAGAGCATTTTTTAGATCCAGGCAGGTAAACCAGCTCACCTGTGAAGGCACAAGGCTCAGGAGGGTGTAGGGGTTCAGCATGACAGGATGTATGGTAATGACTGCATTGTTGACAGCCCGCAGATCCTGCACCAGCAGTAACCTTTCCCTTCAGCCTTCCTGACAGGCAGGAGGGGGTGTTCCACAGCGACTGGCACTCTATCAGTATCCCTGAGTCACGTAGTCCTTGAATATGTCCTTGGATTCCCAGGCGTGCCTCTCGGGGCACTGGGTACTGCTGTTGCCTAATTGGGATGGCCCCTGGTTTTAAGTCTATCATGAGTGGAGCATGCTTCGTAGCCATTCCAGGGGGTCCCCTTTCAGCGCAGACCTCAGGGAACTCTTCCAACAGACCTTCGGGGTTTATTTGGCTCTCCTGGGAGTGACAGAGTCGCCGTTCATCCTCTCTGGGCACAGTCACAGACATCAGCAGGGCCTTTCCTTTTTCCTAGGGTGAGGCTTGCCGGTTCTCCAGGAGCAAACGTTATTTGGGCCCTGAGCTTAGTCAATAGGTCCCTTCCTAGCCGAGGTATGGGACACTCTGGCAAGCATAGGAACTCGTAAGTCACTAGATGACCGCCTAGCTGGCAGGTTCAGGGCCGACAAAAGGGACAGGCAGTCTGTGTTCCAGTGGCTCCCATAATAGTTGTCTTCCATCCTATGAGCAGGGGTCACAGGTTCAGTCACCACTGAATGTTCAGTGCCAGTGTCCCATAAATGTCATTGGTTGGTCCCCTATCACCATTTTGACCATGGGCTCCTGGGGACCTAGGAGCAAGGGGCCTGGTCTCCCCTAGTCTGAGTCTGCCCTGGCCAGTCCAATGAGATCGTCATGGACTGCTGGCTCGGGCCTGTATTTTCCTCCACTGGGTGAAGTTCCTTTTCCTGGTGGGGCTCCCATCTCCTTTTGACATGGGCATAGATTCTTCCAGTGCCTGGTCTCTTCACAGTAGGCACACTGATGCTGCCATAGCAGTGGTCTTCTCCACATCCCGCCTTTGCATGGTGGGGCCAGGCGTCTACTGGTGTCTGGGTTTCCCAGTGCCGCTGCTAACAGGGACACCTGTTTCACTCATTTGTTGGCTTCCCACCTGGCTTCACGGTCTCAGTTCACAAAAACTTTTAATTTGCCACTTTCAATAACTGAGCGGAGTTCATTCCAGCAAAGCCTTCAAGTTTCTGGAGTTCTTGGTGGATGTCGGTGTAGGATTGGGCCACAAAGACAGCATGGACCATCCACTGGTTTTCGGCTGCTTTGAGGTCAAAAGGAGTGTAGCTCCAGAAGACCTCACATAAACTCTCACAGAAATCTGTCAGTGACTCATTGGTTTCTGGATCACCATGGTGATTTTTGACATGTTGGTTGGCTTCTTGGCTCCGGCCTGGAGCCCTTGGAGAAAGGCATTACAGTATTGATTCAAGACGTTCTGGCCGGCTTGGGTGTTGAAGTCCCATTCTGGTCTCATCTCTGGGGCCATGTCTTGGGACCATCTCTCAACATCAAGAGTGGTGGCTGGGGCCTGCCCTTGGAGCCACTTTCATGCTTCCTTCAGAAAATGTCTCCTTCAGTGCTGGAGAGAGTTAGAAGGAGTTGACGAACGTCATCCCAGGTTGATTGGTAGGCTTGGAAGATTGACTAGAGAAGATCGATCATAGCTTGAGGCTTTTCAGAGTACGCAGGAGTATGATGTCTCCAGTTTAGGAGGTCGGTTGTGCTGAAAGGCTGGTAATAGGGGATGGAGCAGCTGGGCTAGGTGGAACTATCATTATTTACTTCTGGGCTCTGTGTTTCCCACAGAGACATTTGGAGTTCTGCAGTCAACTGAGCGGGTTGCTGGGATGTACAAAATCACCTCCCCATTGGCTCGGGGCTCGGGACTTGTGGTGGCTGAGGACACAGAAGGAGGGGGCTGTCCATCAGGTGATGAGGTGGGGGCTGTGCTGGAGCTGGTGGTACCAGGGGGAGGTATGGCAGGGGCATCAGGGGAGTCATCTTCAGGATATCCTGGGAAGATGAGCTTGGTCATTCCATCCTTCTTCCCTTTCAGGGACTGGGCCATGAAAATTTACTCTGCCTCTCTCCATTTGTGCAGAACCAAACCCATCGGGGCAGATTTTGAGCAATTAAGAACCAGGAATCAATATGTGGGAACTGACTGGGGTGCCCAGGGTCCCTGTGATCACTTGATATACTGCTCGGAAGGTGGGCAGGTCAAAGGTGCCCTCCGATGGCCATCCAATATCAAAGGTTGGCCACTCGAGCTCACACAAGGTGTGGAGCTTTCCAGGAGTCATCTTAACTCTGTAATGTCCTGTGAAGCCCTTTTTAAAGCTTTTTAATCATGCAATCCAGGACCATTGGCTTAGATTTTTATGATTCCATGATAGCTGGAATTAGGGCTCATCTATTGACTATACTAAAGCCTTTGACTGTGTGGATCACAATAAACTGTGGAAAATTCTGAAAGAGATGGGAATACCAGATCACCTGACCTGCCTCTTGAGAAACCAATATGCAGGTCAGGAAGCAACAGTTAGAACTGGACATGGAACAACAGACTGGTTCCAAACAGGAAAAGGAGTATGTCAAGGCTGTATATTGTCATCCTGCTTATTTAACTTATATGCAGAGTACATCATGAGAAATGCTGGGCCAGAAGAAACACAAGCTGGAATCAAGATTGCTGGGAGAAATATCAATAACCTCAGATACGCAGATGACACCACCCTTATGGCAGAAAGTGAAGAGGAACTAAAAAGCCTCTTGATGAAAGTGAAAGTGGAGAGTGAAAAAGTTGGCTTAAAGCTCAACATTCAGAAAACTAAGATCATGGCATCTGGTCCCATCACTTCATGGGAAATAGATGGGGAAACAGTGGAAACAGTGTCAGACTTTATTTTGGGGGCTCCAAAATCACTGCAGATGGTGATTGCAGCCATGAAATTGAAAGATGCTTGCTCCTTGGAAGGAAAGTTATCACCAATCTAGATAGCATATTCAAAAGCAGAGACATTACTTTGCCAACAAAGGTCCATCTAGTCAAGGCTGTGGTTTTTCCAGTAGTCATGTATGGATGTGAGAGTTGGACTGTGAAGAAAGCTAAGTGCCAAAGAGTTGATGTTTTTGAACTGTGGTGTTGGAGAAGACTCTTGAGAGTCCCATGAACTACAAGGAGATCCAACCAGTCCATTCTAAAGGAGATCAGTCCTAGGATTTCTTTGGAAGGAATGATGCTGAACCTGAAACTCCAATACTTTGGCCACCTCATGCGAAGGGTTGACTCATTGGGAAAGACTCTGATGCTGGGAGGGATTGGGGGCAGGAGGAAAAGGGGATGACAGTGGATGAGATGGCTGGATGGCATCACTGACTCGATGGACGTGAGTCTGGGTGAATTCCGGGAGTTGGTGATGGACAGGGAGGCCTGGCGTGCTGCAATTCATGGGGTCACAAAGAGTCAGACATGACTGAGCTACTGAACTGAACTGAACTGATGACTTGAACAATATTGCACAGGAGCCTGAAATGTTGGTCCATGAATCAAGGTAAATTGGAAGTGGTTAGACAGAAGATGGCAAGAGTGAACATCAACATTTCAGAAATCAGTGAACTAAAATGGACTACAAAGAGTGAATTTAATTCAGATGACCATTATATCTACTACTGTGGGCAAAAATCCCTGAGAAGAAAGGGAGTAGCCCTCATAGTCAACAAAAGAGTCTGAAATGCAATACTTGGGTGCAGTCTCAAAAATGACAGAATGATCTCTTGTTCATTACCAAGGCAAACTATTCAATATCACAGCAATCCCAGTCTATGCCCCCACCACTAATGCCAAAGAAGCTGAAGGTGAACAGTTCTGTGATGACCAACAAGACCTTCTAGAACTAACACCAAAGAATAGATGTCCTTTTCATCACAGGGGATTGGAATGCAAAAGTAAGAAGTCAAGAGATACCTGGAATAACAGGCAAGTTAGGCCTTGGAATACAAAATGAAGCAGGGCAAAGGCTAACAGAGTTTTGCCAAGAGAACACACTGGTCATAGCAAACACTCTCTTCTAACAACACAAGAGATAACTCTACACATGGATGTCACCAGATGGTCAACACCAAAATCAGACTGATTATATTCTTTGCAGCCAAAGATGAAGAATCTCTATACAGTCAGCAAAAACAAGACTAGGAGCTGACTATGGCTCAGATTATGAACTGCTTATTGCCAAATTCAGACTTAAATGAAGAAAGTAGGGTAAACCACTAGACAATTCACATATGACCTAAATCAAATCACTTATGATTATACAGTAGAAGTGACAAATAGATTCAAGAGATTAGAACTGATAGAGTGCCTGAAGAACTATGGACAGAGGTTCATGACATTGTCCCTAGAGAAGGAAATGGTAACCCACTCCAGTATTCTTGCCTGGAGAATTCCACGGACAGAGAAGCCTGGCTAGCTATACTCCATAGGGTCGCAAAGAGTCAGACACAACTGAGCGATTAACACTTCACTTCACTCGTGACATTGTACAGGAGGCAGTGATCAAGACTATCCCCAAGAAAAACAAATGCAAAAAGGCAAAATGGTTGTCTGAGGAGGACTTACAAAATGTTGAGAAAACAAAAGAAACTAAAGGCAAAGGAGAAAAGGAAAGATATACCCATCTGAATGCAGAGTTCCAAAGAATATCAAGGAGAGATAAGAAAGCCTTCATCAGTGATCAATGCAAAGAAATAGAGGAAAACAATAGAATGGGAAAGACTAGAGATCTCTTCAAGAAAATTAGAGATAGCAAGGGAACATTTCATGGAAAGATGGGCACAATAAAGGACAGAAATGGTATGGACCTAAGAGAAGCACAGGATATTAAGAGGTGGCAAAAATACATAGAAGAACTATACAAAAATGATCTTCATGATCCAGATAATCACGATGGTGTGATCACTCACCTAGAGCCAGACATCCTGGAGTCCAAAGTCAAGTGGGCCTTCAGTTCAGTTCAGTTGCTCAGTTGTGTCCGACTCTTTGCGACCCCATGAATCACAGCACGCCAGGCCTCCCTGTCCATCACCAACTCCTGGAGTTCACTCAGACTCACATCCATCAAGTCAGTGATGCCATCCAGTCATCTCATCCTCTGTCATCCCCTTCTCTTCCTGCCCCCAATCCCTCCCAGCATCGGAGTCTTTTCCAATGAGTCAACTCTTCACATGAGGTGGCCAAAGGACTGGAGTTTCAGCTTCAGCATCATTCCTTCCAAAGAAATCCCAGGGCTGATCTCCTTCAGAATGGACTGGTTGGATCTCCTTGCAGCCCAAGGGACTCTCAAGAGTCTTCTCCAACACCACAGTTCAAAAGCATCAATTCTTCTGCGCTCAGCCTTCTTCACAGTCCAACTCTCACATCCATACTTGACCACAGAAAAAAACCATAGCCTTGACTAGACGGACCTTTGTTGGCAAAGTAATGTCTCTGCTTTTGAATATGCTATCTAGGTTGGTCATAACTTTCCTTCCAAGGAGTAAGCGTCTTTTAATTTCATGGCTGCAGTCACCATCTGCAGTGATTTTAGGAAGCATCATTATGAACAAAACTAGTAGAGGTGATAGAATTCCAGCTGAGCTATTTCAAGTCCTAAAAGATGATGCTGTTAAAGTGCTGCACTCTATATGCCAGCAAATTTGGAAAACTCAGCAGTAGCCACAGGACAGGAAAAGGTCAGTTTTCATTCCTATCCCAAAGAAAGGAAATGCCATAGAATTTTCAAACTACCACACAATTGCACTCATCTCACACACTAGCAAAGTAACGCTCAAAATTCTCCAAGCCAGGCTTCAACAGTATGTGAACCGAGAACTTACAGATGTTCAAGCTGGATTTAGAAAAGGCAGAGGAACCATAAATTGCCAACATCCGTTAGATTATAGCAAAAGCAAGAGAGCTCCAGAAAAACATCTATTGCTTTATTGACTATATTAAAGCCTTTGAGTGTGTGAATCACAACAAACTGTGGAAAATTCTTAAAGAGATGGGAATACCAGACCACCTGACCTGCCTCCTTAGAAATCTGTACACAGGTCAAGATGCAACAGTTAGAACTGGACGTAGAACAACGGATCGGTTCCAAATTGGGAAAGGAGTACATCAAGGCTGTGTATTGTCACCTTGCTTAGTTAACTTATATGCAGAGTATAGCATGTGAAATGCCAGGCTGGATTAAGCACAAGCTGGAATCAAGATTGCCAGGAGAAATATCAATAACCTCAGATATGCAGATGACACCACCCTTATGGCAGAAAGTGAAGAGGAACTAAAGAGCCTCTTGATGAAAGTGAAAGAGGAGAGTGAAAAAGCTGGCTTAAAACTCAACATTCAAAAAACAAAGATCAAGGCATTGGGTCCCATCACTTCAAGGCAAATAGACAGGGAAACATCTGTTTGGGGAAACAATGGAAACAGTGACAGAGTTTATTTTCTAGGGCTTCAAAATCCAATGACGACTGCAGCCATGAAATTAAAAGATGTTTGCTCCTTGGAAGAAAATCTATGACCAACCTAGATGGCACATTAAAAAGCAGAGACATTACTTTGCCAACAAAGGTCCATCTACTCAAAGCTATGTTTTCTCCAGTAGTCATGTATGGATGTGAGAGTCGGACCATAAAGACAGCTGAGCGCCAAAGAATTGATGTTTTTGAACTGTGGTGCTGGAGAAGACTCTTGAGAGTCCCTTGGACAACAAGGAGATCCAAGCAGTCCATCCTAAAGGAAATCAGTCCTGAATATTCATTGGAAGGACTGATGCTGAATCTGAAGCTCCAATACTTTGGCCATCTGATGGGCCACACCTGATATGAAGATCTGTTGCTTCTCCCACTGACCCACTATTACTCATGCAAATAAGTCCATTTTGTCAGAATCAAATCCTTCACACTTCTACATGTTCTGAATTGCTGCCCCACTCTGTGTGGACTAGGAGATGGTGATGATCAGTCCTGACAGTGCTTGTGAGTCAAATTGGAATTATAGCGATTACTAGAGTAAGTAGTAATATCCTGGTGTACACACCCCTTCATAACATGCCTTTGCTGCTCTTCCCTTTAAATCATGGAGTCTATTTCTCCACCTTGAATCTGAGCTGTCCACATGATTTGCTTGGACCAATAAAATTTCACAGAAGGACTGTTCTAGGATTTGGAGCTTCTGCCTTCTTCCTCTTGAAAGGCTACCCTGCGTTGAGTGCAACTTGCGTTGTGCATTCGAGGCACCTCACTGTGGCACCATCACCTGGCCCTGTACCTTCCCTTTCTCAGCCTAAAACATAAGATGGAGAAAATCCCGAGGGGAGAGCTGGATCCTTTGAGCTGGAATCCTCGAGGTAGGAGATAGATGGGCTCCGTGTTGGACATTTACAATCAACCAGCCTCCTCTTTGCATTTCCTGAGGCAAGAGACAGGTGGGCTCCAGTTGAGGAATTTACAACCAGACCCCCATTTGCTCAACAGAAACAGGGTAAATAGCCAGTCTTTATCTTTTGTCACTCTGTTTATTTAACTTCTATGCAGAGTACATCATGAGAAATGCTGGACTGGGAGAAACACAGCTGGAATCAAGATTGCTGGGAGAAATATCAATAACCTCAGATATGCAGATGACACCACCCTTATGGCAGAAAGTGAAGAGGAACTAAAAAGCCTCTTGATGAAAGTGAAAGAGGAGAGTGAAAAAGTTGGCTTAAAGCTCAACATTCAGAAAACGAAGATCGTGGCATCCGGTCCCACCACTTCATGGGAAATAGATGGGGAAACAGTGGAAACAGTGTCAGACTTTATTTTTCTGGGCTCCAAAATCACTGCTGATGGTGACTGCAGCCATGAAATTAAAAGATGCTTACTCCTTGGAAGGAAAGTTATGACCAACCTAGATAGCACATTGAAAAACAGAGACATTACTTTGCCAACAAAGGTTCGTCTAGTCAAGGCTATGGTTTTTCCTGTGGTCATGTATGGATGTGAGAGTTGGACTGTGAAGAAGGCTGAGCGTGGAAGAATTGATGCTTTTGAACTGTGGTGTTGGAGAAGACTCTTGAGAGTCCCTTGGGCTGCAAGGAGATCCAACCAGTCCATTCTGAAGGAGATCAGCCCTGGGATTTCTTTGGAAGGAATGATGCTAAAGCTGAAACTCCAGTATTTTGGCCACCTCATGTGAAGAGTTGATTCATTGGAAAAGACTCTGATGCTGGGAGGGATTGGGGGCAGGAGGAGAAGGGGACGACAGTGAGATGGCTAGATGGCATCACGGACTCGATGGACATGAGTCTGGGTGAACTCCAGGAGTTGGCGATGGACAGGGAGGCCTGGCGTGCTGCAATTCATGGGGTCACAAAGAATGGGACACGACTGAGCAACTGATCTGATCTGATCTTTTGTTAACACCTTAAGGGAATAATCAAGGCAAGGACAAAGAGGGGAAAAGACCCTTCTGAGTAAAAGATAAGGGAGACACTACACACAAGCAGAAAGGCTCATTGGAGTCAAAAGTCAGAGGATAATTTCAGGCTGTAATGAGTCTTGCTCCTCCCAGAAGCCTTCACTTTGGGATCCCTCTTGGCTGAGAGGTGTGTGTGCACTTTAGAAGAGGGCCCCACGGTAGGTCAAGTGAGGAAAAAGAAACCAGATAACTGGCCTGAAGGAAGACAAAGACCCAGAAGAACTGCCTTGTATAAACGACTTAACCCCCTCTTTACTGCACTCCTCCTCACAAGGAGGGACACACACACCCTTTTGTTGCAAGAAGGAGGACCCCTTCCAGGGCCCAAAACTAGGCTCTTGTCTAACACTCGGAGATGAATTGTCCGAGGAGACACATGTGCTAACAAACCAAGTGACTTTATTGGGCAAGGGCACCCAGGTGGAGAACAGTAGGGCAAGGGAACCCAGGAGAACTGCTCTGCCATGTGGCTCGCAGTCTCGAGTTTTATGGGGATGGGATTAGTTTCCGGGTGGTCTTTGGCCAATCATTCTAATTCAGAGTCTTTCCTGGTGGCGTACGCATCGCTAAGCCACGATGGATGCTAGCGACAGGGATTCTGGGAAGTGGACGGACACGCGGTGTCTCCTTTAGACCTTTCCTGAACTCTTCCGGTTGGTGGTGGCTTATTAGTTCCGTATTCCTTATCAGGATCTCTTGTCATAAAACAACTCATGCAAATGGTTACTATGGTGCCTGGCCAGGGTGGGCGGTTTCAATCAGTGTGCTTCCCCTAACACTTTCTTTATGCGTGTGCATCTCTGCCTTGCTTCTATCTCAACTAAACAAACTCTCTCTCTATGTGCTGTCCTGCTTGTTCTGCTCTGTCTCTAACAATAAATTTTGTACTTGCACTGACAGTTTCTGCCTCCGTGATAAGTGCATTTTTCACTGGGGGCAAAGATCCAGGGAAAATTAGCTTCTAGCCTCTAGCCCTTGCTGGTTTGGTGGCTAAGATTCCTAGTTTTCATCCAGGCTACCCAGATTTAATTCCTGAGCAGGGAATTAAGACATCGCTTCATGCCACTATTGTCTGCTGCCTCAACGACATCATTCCGACTGGTGTCTCCCTTTCCTGTGCAGGTGAGGCTGCTCGATGATGCTCTTACAGGGGACCAGCTGCTGCTTGCTCTTTCCCTTCCTGCAGAGATCCATAATTACTGGGCTTCACCTGTTGAGTCTCCTTAAGCAACATGAGTGTGTATTTTTAAGTGGGAAAATAATTCATTAGGAAGTGTCAACATCTTAGAGGAGGGAGTACCCCCCAATTAATTCCAGAATCTCATTGCTTCAGCCAGGTAAGCACAGGCAAGAAGATGCTGCTTTGATCTGAATGCCATGAAGCCAAGAGAAAAAGAGCTTCAGCAGATGGTGGGGACTTGAAGCCCACGGGGAGGGGCCAGGAGGCCAGAGCACCCCCTTCTTAATCTCCCTCCATCCTTCAGCATCCCTCTGGTCCCCCTTTAGCTCAGCAGCCTTGGAATGACAGCAGGTACTGCATTCAGGGACCACCTCCCCAGGGTCAATATTACTTTAGAGTTTCTTTTCTTTAGCTTTAGCACCTTGTTAAATATTATAAATGTGAGCTTTGAAAATGCTAGCATAGAGTTATTAATAGACATTTTGGCCCAGGACAGATAACGTATCTTAAGGTACTAGAATTCAGGTTCTAAGACAGTGAGTCGCAACTCTCACATCAGAGGAAGATTTTTTTTTAATAATTGTATATATTTACTTGACTGCACTGGGTCTCTGTTCCTGCGCTCGGGCTTTCTCTATCTGCAGCGAGCTGGGACTACTCTTTGTCGCAGTGCACGGGCTTCTCGCTGCAGCGGCTTCTCTTGTTGTGGAGCACAGGCTCTAGAGCACACGGGCTTCAGTAATTGTGGCCTGTGGGCTCAGCAGTTGCAGCTTCCGGCTCTAGAACCCAGGCTCAATAGCTGTGTCCCACGGGCACAGCTGCTCTGCGCCATGTGGAATCTTCCCAGATAAGGAATCGAACCCATGTCTCCTGCATTGGCAGGCGGATTCTTTGCCACTGAACCACCAGGGAAGCCCGGGGGAGATTTTTTAAATTCAAGTGCCCCCATGGGTTCAGATTTAATTGGTTTGGGGTATGGATCTGCACATCAGGAATTTTTTTTAACGCTCTTGCAGTGACTCTAATGTGCAGCCAGGATTGAAAAATCATTCTAGTTTGCCTTGCACTTTGATACATTTATAAATTACTTTAAAGATGGGTCCCAGGTCTTATCACTGTATCACCCCTGCCAAGCACAGTGCCCAGCACAGAGTTTGTCACTATTACATGTTACATGAAGAAAAATGTCACTTGATTCTTTTGTTTACCTTTTTTTTTTTCATTATTTGCCTTACATACTATCCATAGATACATGTGTACGTGTGTGTGAAGGAAAGAGAGAGCACTTGTATTTCTTTATCATCTTTTGTTTTCTTGCCCCGCCCCATCCCACTGCCCCATGATCTGTAATGCCTGAAATCCCCTGCAAAGAGCCCTGCCTTTAATCTTCCATATAGTCACCATCATCATTTGATTCTAGACAAACATGTAGACATAAATGAGCATGGGTGGTCACTGTCTGTTTTGTAGAAATAGCATCATATTATACACACCAGTTCCTTGCAGAAAGTCCTTCAAGTCACCTGCTAGAGTGTTACTTCATTCTCCATGACCAGCACTGACTAGTCCATGAGCAGATGCACAGTAACTTACTCCGTCATGCCACTGTGGAGAGGCACTCATGTTGCTTCCCATTTCTCCTCCACAGAAACCACACAGCAACAAACACAAGGTCATGTAATGCTCACTACCACCCCGTGAAGCACAAATATCCGTGTAGATCTTCCCATCCCCAGACAGGGAGCCGATTGTCTGGCAATCCTGCCTTGATATCCTAAAACGCCTTCTCTAGCCAAGGAGGATTATAATAAATTATATGAAATCATGCATACAGAAAGCACTTTACAATCTGCAGAAGGCTTTGTGTCAAAGTCGGGCATTCACACAGCATGGCCAGGTTCTCTGGTCAGCCCCATCCACAACACAGCTCTGGCAGAAAGCTGCTCAATAGCATCATTAACAGCCCATTGATCCAATTACCTTTCTTTCTGTTCCACTTCAGAATTACAATCTCTCGTTCTCCCCGCAAGAGCCCAAATAGACTCCTGATGATCAGAGGAAGAGGGAGCTGCCATCAGGACTCACTTGATGGACCCAAGCACTCATCTAATTGTGGCCTGGGATGAATTACTCTGGTTGAAACATCAGACCTCTGTTCTCCATGGGTATTTGCCATTTTCTCTGGTCTCTCAGTTTTTCTGGAGATATTCAGAGACGTAGTCAAACTTGGGTCAATCCAGGGACAACACTGGGCTGCCCTCATCATGTATTCTTGGTGTGTAGTAGGCAGTGAATAAATAACGGTTTAATTGAAAATCATGCCCAAGGGATCAGATACTGGGGCTCTAAGCAGAGCAGACTGGCTGAATAAATACTACTCGTCCAAATTGTATCTTTGCAGGCTGGACATTGGAAGCTAGAATATGAGTCCCAAAGTAATGCATAAAGTTAAAATAAACTCTAGAATAAGGCAAGGTAAGACCTTGAGTGACAGCCAAGTAGAGGGAGCCAAATACACGTTCGAAGTCCAATGGGCAGGATATGAAGGAAAGAAACAGACAGTAATAAACCACGATAGGAAGCATGCGCTCACTTGACACTATGTATCAAATAGCTACCACAGCCAAGCACTGTACTCAGTGTTGGTGATATGGTGGAATATAAGTCATGACTCCAGCCCCAAACTGCTCTAATGGAAGAGACCAAGACATAAACACACAATCATACCAGAGCCATGACCAGATAGGACAGAACTGAAGCCCAAGACAGAGGTAAACCCAGTAAGACTTGGGAGTATATGGGAAAGTACCTAAACCAACCATTGGAAGTACAGAGGGCTTCCTGGAGGAGGAGACGGATGAGGAAAATGATCAAAGCTGAAGAAGTGGTGAGGGAATATTGGCAGGTAAGAGTCTATACCAGGGCTTCCCTGATAGCTCAGTTGGTAAAGAATACACCTGCAATGCAGGAGACCCCGGTTCAATTCCTGGGTCAGGAAGATCTGCTGGAGAAGGGATAGGCTACCCACACTAGTATTCTTGGACTTCTCTTGTAGCTCAGCTACTAAAGAATCTGCCCATAATGTGGGACACCTGGATTCGATCCCTGGGTTGGGAAGATCCCCTGGAGAAGGGAAAGGCCACCCACTCAGTATTTTGGCTTGGAGAATTTCATGCACTGTATAGTCTATGGGGTTGCAAAGAGTCGGACACGATTGAGTGGCTTTCATGTTCACTTAACTTTTCAACAGTTTACACCATGAAAGCCTGTGGCCTCAGTCCCCTTGCATGACTTCAACTATTGACTTCTCCATCTAGACTCCTAGCCAATGAAAACCTATACCATAATCATTTCTGTGGGAGTCACTGGCCCTGTGCTCCCTCACCTCCAGCCTTTGCCCATGCTGTTCCCTCTGCCTGGGCAGCATGATCCCATCATCTCTCCCCAGTCTGCAAAATCATTATCTCCACCTACCATCAAGGCACAGCCCAAATTCTACCTCCTCCATGATGCTCTTTCAAATTCTTCTACCTAGAATTAATCTCTTTCTCCCTGAATTCCAGTAACACTTTGCTTGTTCCTCTCTGATAAGTACACAGCACTCTTGACATTGTATTATAATTATTTGTGTATTTGTCTTATCTCCTCTACTAAACTATAAACTCTGCTGGGGCAGAAAACCTTGTCTTAGCCACTTCATATTCCCCACAATGTGCCTTGTTCAGGGTAGGTGCTCAATACATGTTGACTAAAGACTGTGTTTACCAGATTCCAGGTGAACGGAAGAAGCTAACAGCCAGCACAGCTAGAATCAGTGGACCAAACCAACCTTCTAGCAACTAGAATTGGCTACTTGCTGAAATAGTGAGTTTCCCATGACTAGACAGAAAGATTCTTTGTTCTTAATTTTTATTTTGTATTGGAATATAGTGGATTAACAATGTTGTGTTAGTTTTAGGTGTACAGCAAAGTGATTGACATGTACACACTGCTATATTAAAACAGATAACCAACAAAGACCTACTGTCTAGCACAGGGGACTCCACTCAATATTCTATAGTAACCTAAATGGGAAAAGAAATCAAAAAAGAATAGATACATGTATATGTATAAAAGAAAGATTCTTTAAAAACAGATGGACTGGGTGACTTCTAAGCTCATCTGACCTTTGGTTACCTTGATGGGGAATGGTTGATGAACAAGCAAAGAGAACAGAATCCCACTAACATGAAAGGGAAGTAGATGGAAGCTATCATGAATGTTACAGCACCTGGGTTGGATGATAACTGCAAGGGAATTTATTAGATTATCAAGTATTTAATCAATTAAGGTAAAATAAAAGAGATTCATTATTAAAGAAATGACAGTGTCAAGAACAAGGATTATAATTAACCTAATCCTGAATATCTAAGACTGATTTTACATGTTTCATCTTAATTATAGCTGATTCCCAGACCTGATTTGGTGTGTCAGGGGAGTCAAGTGGTAAGAACTTCCTAGAGCACAAATCTCACAATATCACCATACTACTTCAAACTTTCAGGGGCTTCTCAGTGCCCCCCAGGACCTCCTCAGCCCATAGGATATTTGGGGACCTATGTAGCTTTTGTAACCTCACCTTCCACCATTCCATTGACACACACATGCCAGGGGTCCCAATTTCAATTCCCAATTGGTCCAGTGGTTAAGAATCTGCATGCAATGCAGGGGATGTCAGTTTGATTCCCTTGTCAGGGAACTAAGACCCTACATGCTGCAGAGCCACTAAGCCTACACACCATAACTTAAAGAGTCCCTGGGCTTCCCTGGTGGCTCAGACAGTAACAAATCTGCCTGCAATGAGGGAGACCTGGGTTCGACCCCTGGGTTGGGAAGATCCCCTGGAGGAGGGCATGGCAACCCACTCCAGTATTCTTGCCTGGAGAATCCCATGGACAGAGGAGCCTCGAGGGCTACGGTCCACAGGGTCACAAAGAATCGGACATGACTGAGCAACTAAGCACAGCACGTGCTCAATTAACCTCCACAGTCTTCTGCCTACATGATTCCTTCCCAACTCCTGTTCCTGGAATCATTCCTACTCAACCTTCAAGACTCATTCCCAGTAGCAGTGTGCTGCGGATTTCCTAGGCAAGAATATTAGAGTGGACTGGCATTTCCTTCTCCAGGGGATCTTCCCAACCCAGGGATAGAACCTGCATCTCCTGCTTGGCAGGTGGATTCTTTACCACTGAGTCACCTGAAGCTCTACTCATCTACTTCGTTATACTTTCCTATGTTTTTACAATTTTTCATAAGGAACATGAAAAGCAGATTCACCACCTTCCCACACTCCTAGGATCCCCTGGACATTTTCACACACACCATGTGCTTTCACTCTCAACAGCTTTGGGCTACTCGAATCCACTTTCTCTTCATGTTCAGAGAATCGCAAGCTCCTGGGAATTTATGTCCCCCAAGAAGCAGCCCTTAGCCAATGAGTGGCAGGTTCAGGGTATAAATACTCCAACTCTCCTGTCCCTCCTGGGGATAAATCCAAAATATGCTATCTCCAGATCTCCCTTGCAGATTGAGCCAAAGTTCTCTGCAACACTTTGTGTGATATCACATACTTCCTTGTGTTTTTCCTGGAAACACTTCCTAACAGAAAAGTTTAAAATGAGTTCTATTCTGAGGTTGCTCCTGGGATCTGTGATAGCTTCTGACATGGCTTCCGACAGTCTCCATCTTCTTATGTTCACACCCTTGTGAAATCCCCTCCTCTGAGTGTGACTTGCTGCTGAGTCTAAAGGTGATGGGTGTTGCCTCCATAATTAGGTTAGACAAGATTATGACTTACATCTTCCTGGCAGATTCTGTGAATTGTCCTCCCATTTTGCATGCTTTGATAAAGCAAGCTGCCATGCGGGAGAGACTCATGCAGCAAGGAAATGAGGGTGGCCTCTGGCCAACATCCAGCAAAGAACTCAGTGCTGCCAACAACCAGAGAGTGAGCTTGGAAATAATAATCTTTGGTTGAGACTGCATTTGAGACCAGGGGCCAACACTTGATTGCAGCCTTGTGCAAAGCCATGAAGCAGAGGATCCCGCTAACTCACAGCCAGACTCTCAGAGATCCACAAAAACAATGAGATAAAAAATTTGTGTTGACTTTAGCTTCAAGGTTTTGGGGTGATTTGTTATGTGGCTTTTCTGGTGGCTTAGAGGGTAAAGAATCTACCTGCAATGCAGAAGGCCTAGGTTTAATCCCTGGGTTGGGAAGATCCCCCGGAGAAGGAAATGGCAACCCATTCCAATATTCTTGCCTGGAGAATCCTATGGACAGAGGAGCCTGGCTGGCTACAGTCCATAGCGTCACAAAGAGTCAGACTGAATGACTAACACTTTCACTTTACATAGGATCTCAACATAAGAAAACATGTAGTAAAGTTACCTGTGAACAACATGGGTCTGAATTGCACGAGTCCACTTATTTTTTTCACTAAATACACAACACAGAACTACATGATTGGCAGTTGGCTGAATCCTCAGACAGGGAGGGCCAACTGTAAAGTTATATGTGGATTTTCAACTGTTCAGGGATCAGCCTGCCTAACCCCTGCATTGCTCAAGGGTCAACTGTACTTCTAAAACTAGAAAATATTCCAACACAGACATCTTTTCCAAAAAGCTGTTTCTGAATCTCCAGGCCAGAGTCTTTGTGTCCCCTCTGTCAGGGTTCCCATAACCCTGAACTTGCTTCTCCCGCCTCTCCCCTACTCATCCCCTTGTGGGCAATCCTTTGGGAGAGAAAAGGCTGACATATATTCTTTTAATCTCATCACCGAAGCATAGTATCTGGTATAGATTAGATGCTTCATGAATGTTTATTAAAGTAAATTAATTTATTTGTTAATTGTTTCCACTATGAGATTTTGGTCAAATGTCTCCCTACCCTCTATCATTCTCCAGATGCCAAATCAAGGGGACAGCAGGCCTTCAGTGCTCAGCAAGATCTCCACTCTCTGCCTCCTCTGTGTCAGTCTAAGCAGCTTCTTCTTGTCCATCACCAGGGTGCATATCAATTTCGCATTGACACTTCATCCCATCTGTTCGATTATCTGTTGGACGGTCACTCATTGCCACTTCAGAGCAACAGGGAATTCACTCTTCCTTTCATACCTCTCTGGGAAGCCCAGGGAAATTATCTCTGATTGATGCAATTTCTTCTTTTGGTCCTAATGACAAAATTATATAAAAATTCAGTCCTACTTTGCACCACACTTGGGAGAAATCTGCTCAGCTTTTGTCTGCCAACCACAACAAAAACTTGATTAACCAGGACTCAGTGCACAGTCTTTCGTTGTCATTGTTTGTGTAGATTTGTCCCCTGGTCAGCTAAGGGACAAAACTGAAAATGCCATTTATTTCCTCCCTTATTACTTGGAAAAAGAATCAATATGTTAGCCCATATTGCTGTTCACTGTAAGTAAATCCCCCCAAAGAAATTGTGTCTCTCTGAGAGAGATGAGTATCCCACAGCCCAGAGGAATAAAAATGGTATTAGAAACTAGGCTGAATCAGCAGAGGTCTTTGAAGTGTGGAATTTTTATTTAAAAAATTATTTGTTATCATCATATTCCTGGTCTTTGCCCTTTTCCTCAAAGCAAAGAAGAGTTATTTGAGGTTATTTGAGAATGGTTATTTGAGGGTTCCAAATTCTTGAAGTCCAACTCATATAAATTCTATTCTAATTAATACGGTAAAGACTTTTTTACAATGTCTAAATCCAAGCGTATGAAATGGATGTCTTATATTCTACCTATCCAGTGGGTGCTTGTAGCCTCCTGAGTATCTTGGATCGTATTCCCCTTCCCTCTGAGATACATGGAAGTCTTACTCAGTCCCTTCCCAAGGTGTACGGCATTGTGAAAAACAGGAAACCTTCCATATCACTAAACAGATCCTTTCAGCTTTAGGGAAGGAAGAAGAAGCTGGCATGGGAATTTGGTACCTTAACCAAAATGCAACCCCATTTCAAGGAAAAGGAATTGTAAAGGAAGGAAACAGACTACTGAGCCCTGACTCTGTGCCAGGCACCACAGTGAGAATGCATTTTTTACTCCTGATCATAGCTTCAGAGGCCTTAATTTGATTTGGCCTTTGTCTGCCTTTTTGACCACATCTCTTCCCAGGCCCCCCACAACCCTTCCCAGGGTATGGCCACGCTGGGCCTTTCCTTTCTAGAGCATGTCAAGCTCTTTCTATGTCTGTTCCCTCTGCCAGAAATGCTCTTCTTCTGATCTTGGTGGGGCTCACTCCTTATCAGCCCTCATTTCCCAATTCAGTGTCATCTCAGAGAGGTCCTCCCTAGCTAAGTTGCCCACCTTCCATGCCCAGCCAATCTCTATCATGTTCCTTAACTGTATTTACTTCATAGACCATCATCGCCATTTTCAGTTAACTTAATTATTGTCTGCCTCCTCATGAGAATATAAACTTCATGAAGACAAGGGACTTTCCTGTTTTACTACTGTGAGACCCACAAGCCAGTACCTGTCTGCCATGTCATAGAAGCTCGATCAATATTTGTGGAATGAATGAATAAACAACTTTCTTTCCAGTCCTCCCAGGATAAATATTTTTAGGATTCCCCATTTACAGATGAGGAAGTTGAGGTTCTGAGCACTTAAGGAAACTACAAGTTTACACAGCTAGTGGCTGAGAGCCAGGCTTCTGACCACAGACCTGTCTAACTCCAGAGCCTAAGTTCTCCATCACTACTAGCTACTGTGTGGGAAGATGAGATTATGCTTTAATCAATTGTTTTCCAACTTCTGTTCATGAAAAATGTCTGAGCAGCTGTGATGAGAAAAGAAAAAGTCTTTTTATCAGCCCACAATCATGAGTATGTCATGCCAGGGATATGTCTTCAAATCAAATACTGCTATTTTCTCAAATATCTGGATTGAATGAAATTTCAAGAAATCATTATGTCTGTGCTTCTCGGATGCACCTCCTGTCTCCAAGACCCTCTCAATAGGCAGGTGAGGTGCAGGCAGCAGAATGGCGGAATGCAGGTATCTGTCTAGGATGGTTGGAGAAGGGAGGATTTGAGGAACCTGTAGTAGATGCGGGTTGTCTGCCCCCACCCCAAAGCTTCTCACCAAAGTGGCCACCCACCCAGCATGGAAGCAACAGCACAAACTCGTGGGACTTGAGTCCTGCAGCCCCAATGGGGGTCATTTCCCGTGACCCTCTCCTTTTAGTAACATCCCTGCTTATACTCCCATCTTCAGTTAACACTCACCCAGCATCCCATCCTCTGTTTTCCTTCTTGTTTTCAAGCTCAAAGCTCAAAAGCCTCATAAGAAAGGATTGAATTTTACTTCCCCGGATCTTGAACCTTGGTTGTCTTAAAGAAGGGCCTGCATGCCACGCCCTCATCTGCCAGTCCTTCCTGAAGTGTGACTGATTTAGGAAAGGCTCCAACCCAGCTCTGGAGCCCCAAAGGACAGACCCAGCTGCGGACATGCCTACCCTCATTCCACTTACAAGGAAAAAAAAAAAGAAGCCACCTCATCACAACACTGTACAGAAAACCTTCGGGAGGTGACCTGACAGTCGGGAGGTGCTCACCACCCTGTGACTGGCCACAGAATCAGAGAGGGGAGCTGTAGTTCAAAGGCAAAACTTTCGCAGTCTTGTCATTCCTATTTTTTCTCACTTTAAGTCTTTTTTATTAAGAGAATCATAATGTTCTCATCTACATGACACTTTCCATCTTTAAACATTAACTAATTAATTGACTGAAGTGGTATCTTGGGAGCATTCATCATCTCTCCCATTAGCCAGAGAGCCAGGCAACTGTCTATAAAAGCAGTTGAACATTCAGTGGAGGCTTTGTTTTTCTGCTTCCCTTCCCAGGAATGTGTGTGTGTGTGTGTGTGTGTGTGTCTGTGTCTGTGTGTCTGTGTGTCTATGTGTCTGTGAGTGTCTCTGTGTCTGAATGCGTAATGGGAAAAGTCAAAAGAGAGGATTTTGCTTCCACCAACTGCTCTCAAAATCTACCTCTGGGAGACATGGAATTTCAATTGTGAAATAATCAGTCTTGGAAACTGTCCTGTCCTCCAGGAAAAGAAAAAATAAGTAGTTTAACAGCAATTGCCCTTCAAAACAATTACTAATTATAATGTCTATAAAGAAAAATACCCTCGATACCATTACTCCTAATAAAACCTGGCAAATCTATAGAAAGGAATTAGCTGGCATGTCTAAAATCTGACGGGAGAACTCTTGGGAGTGGGTCAGAAGCGGGGCATGCTCCAACCAGCTTATAAACCCAAATCCAAAGCTTTAGAAAGCTTACCACCTGGGGCAAGAGCCCTTCAGCAAATTGGGAAGATTAACACATGCCTCAAGGAAATCAAGCCAGGAAAATTAAGAGATGAGAACCCAAGTTATTCTTCCTGACCTTCCCTGCACTCTCTCCCATCCCAGCTTTCTTCCCTGCCCTCTCATCTCCACCTCAAGCAGTTGCCATGGTGTCTGGGATTCCACTGTGAGTCATGCCCTGCCGCAGGGCACTGCCCTGTCCCCATGGGCTGCTGAAAAATGCAGAGATGCCTGGGAAGGGTTATATCACATCCCTAAGGCTTGAAATGAATATGACTATCAGATCCCATCTGTATGGAACAAAATATTCTGTGGGAGAAGGATACTGGAAATATAGAACAGTCTTTTGGATTCTGTGGGAGAGGGAGAGGGTGGGATGATTTGGGAGAATGGCATTGAAACATATATAATATCATATATGAAACGAATCGCCAGTCCAGGTTCAACGCAGGATACAGGATGCTTGGGGCTGGTGCACTGGGATGACCCAGAGGGATGGTACAGGGAGGGAGGTGGGAGGGGGGTTCAGGATGGGGAACACGTGTACACCCGTAGCGGATTCATGTTGATGTATGGCAAAACCAATACAATATTATAAAGTAATTAGCCTCCAATTAAAATAAATAAACTTATATTTTTAAAAAAATAAAAATAAAAAAGAAAGAAAAGCACCCCCCAAGAAAAGAACTGGGTGGCAGCAGTGAAGATGTACAAATGGACAGAGTCAGTCTGGTTTCAAGTCCTCTACCACTTAACCTATGATGAAGCCTGAGTCAGGTCATGTGAACCCTGATCCTCAGGTCTCAGACCCTCATCTGTAAAATGGGAGGAGGGGAAAGCGTGTGAGAAACCTAGTGTTTCCGGCCGTGTTCAGCTGCAGACTACAGAAACCACTTCTGCTATTTTAAGCAGAAAGGAAGGTATCAGCAGGTATAAGCTGCCTTAGAGAACCAGGTGTGTGCATGCTGAGTCACTTCAGTCGTGTCCAACTCTTTGTGACCCTATGGACTGCAGCCCGCCAGGCTCCTCTGTCCGTGGAATCCCTCAGGCAAAAATACTGGAGTGGGTTGCCATGCCCTCTTCCAGGATTCTCCCGACCCAAGGACTGAATCCAGATCTCCTGGATTCTCCTGACCCAGGGACTGAACCCAGGTCTCCTGCAGTGCAGGCAGATTCTTTACCGCTGAGCGACTGGGGAAGCCCAGAGAACCAGGGGAAGCACTCAAATAGTTGGAGCTTCCGAGAACAACCCCCAGCCTCCCAAATCTCCCTATCCCTGTGATGATTGGGAAAACCACCACCATTGCTATAAGAAGTTACAGACTCAGAAAGCTAATGACTATAGAACCACTTTGACTCTGCAGTGATTCACCCACAAAGGTGGACTGCGTTATGCCCTTCTCCCCTCTAACTCAGTTCTGAATTCAAGACTCAAGGAGTGTATTTGATTTACAAAACCAGAAATCATATCCAGGATCCTAGCTACAAGGGAGTCTTAGAAATGTCCCTTTTAGGCTTCCTACATCTGCAGTACATATGGCACAGTTCACAGAAGCTGGAACAGAAGTTGAAGGAGAATATTTATAAAGTATATCCCTCATATTACTAGGTTATCAAGAGAAATGAATGAGATAGGGTTTATAAAGTACCTCACATGGTACCCAGCCACTAATAGCTTCCCAATACATGTTAGTTTCCCTTCTCTTTGCCAAAATTTCAGTACAAGTTGGCCCTGTGACTTATCCTAAAATAACAGAAGAAAGCAGCCTGGGAGCAGAGGCTGAATCTTCCCAACCACATGTGAGGTTTATTTGGGCATCTCCTACTTAGCGCCCTTATCAACTATCAGAGTAGTCCCTACCTAAAGGTGTTCTCCTACAACCAAGGAAAGATGTAACCATCTTCAACAGAAGGTTTTACCCTTTGTAAACTACATTTCCAAAAGGACCTCCCACTAGATAATTACATTTACTTTACCAACTTAATCAGTGTTTACTTGATACCTATTAGATGCTGGGCAGATGCCACTCTTTCTTTTCAAAGAGTCGCTAGTCTGGGAAGAATAATTGTACACAACTTACTAAAATTGTAAATTCTGATAAAAGCTAAGAGGGAAAGAACATGGTTCTGTGAACCAGAAAGGGCGAAACTGATTCTATTCAGGGAGTCAGTAAGGACCTCTCTAAGAAAATGATGTCTAAGCTAAGACCTGAAGGATAATAAAGGTTAACCAAGTAAAAAGCAGGAGAGAAGAGCATTTCTGGCAGAGGAAGCAGCATGTTCAAAGGCGGCATGATTGAGAAACCAGAAGAATGCCAGCATGGCTGCCGCACTCTGAGTAACAAGGAGAATGGGGTGAGCATTACCTTGACTATGTACCCAAAACCATTATCTGGGGCTGATTTTCCCCTGAGGTTGGAATCCAGCCATGTTAGGTTACTAACATTTCACGATAATAACATCTGAAGCAATGTCTGTCCAACTTTCTGCATCTTTGCTATCTCTATCTCCCATCACTGGGGCCTATCAGATCCTTACACTTGGAAATTTGAAAGGGAGATGAAGGCTGATTTAGTCAGAGGGTGTTAGAAGCAGGAACTGTAAGGTCATAAAGAGGAAGAACCAGAGCCCTGGGCAAGTACAAAGCAATCAAGAGCAGAAACCTGAGGTCTCAGTGGTGGACACTGGAGCAGAGATGAACCCCAGAGAGTAGGATGAAGAGAATGGCTACTAATAACATCCCAGATCCCATGAGGTCAACTATTACGAAGGATTCCCTGGGAACATTCTGTGTCCTGACAATAAAACTTCCTATTCACTTTAATCTCTTTGAGTTTCTGTTCCAGAAATGAAACAATCGCTGCCTAAGAGACATATTGAAGTGGCGAGTCAAGGCCACCCTTCTTTAAACCAGATCTGAGATGCAACTCCATCTTGCAAACAGGTCATAATAACCATGATCGTGTGCCCCACGTCCTTCTGGAGACCTATGCACAGGCCGCCCTCTCTGTGCAGAAGCTCTTCCACCCACTTTTTGCAAAACTAGCTCTCACACACCTTCCAGGCTGTCCTCTCTGAGGTCCTTGCTGATTCCCTGAACAGAATCAGTTTTGCCCTTTCTGGCTCACAGAACCATGTTCTTTTCCCCTTAACTTTTATCGAATTTGCAATTTTACTAAGTTGTGTACAGTTATTCTTCCCAGACGGTCAACGCTTTGAAAAGAATCACTTCGAGTATCACTCCTGTAGAATTAGACTCTAAAGTAGACCCATTCCCCCTTTCAGAACTTACCTTTTGCCTCATGCAACCCACTTGATCACTTGTCCAGTAGCTGCCACCTTGCCAGGTTCTACTCCTGATATGTGCCTGCCCTACTTCATGCTACATCTCCAGGGCTTGACAGAGTGTCAGACACATAATAGGTGCTCAACAGACATCTGATTCATGAACAATCAACAGTCTAAAAGTCCAGACTGACTTTTTAGTTCTCCTTTACTTTTTATTTATGAAGAAAAAAATAAAAGTTTTATTGTAACCTACTGCATGCTCTACCCTGAGCAAGATGATGGAGACATGAAAGATGAATCCCTGTGCTTAGAACCTCACAGGTTAGGAAAACAGACGTTTATGTAAATAAACATGTTTGTTATAATGCAACATGAGTGTTAGGAAAGATAGAGAAGAAGAGAAAGACTATCATAGGAATGTTAAAAATAACTTATCTTGGATGATAGAGAAGAGGGATGAGGGCAGGGGTCCCAGTGTCCTTGATAACACCACTCCTCTGAATTTCCCCAGAAAACAGACATAGTGGACATCAGTTGCTTGGCTGTTCAGCATCTGGTCTCCCTTATATCATAAACAGTACCCTATTTTTCCTTTCAAAGAAACACCTTGCAACTCGCTCAGTCCAAGTGGTTTAGATGGGGCCAAGTCAACATTCCACCCCAGGGCTGGGAGTGAGTATATTCCCTGGCTCAGTCAGTATATCCAGCCCCACAATAAGTGGTTCAAAGCTGACGTGACAAAGGTTACAGAGAGCCAATCTCAGGATTCTTGGCAACGGGGGGCAGAGGGAACAGTGAGGAAGATGAGCTCCTTTTTCACTCCAGTGTCTGAGCAGGGAGCAGCATCAAGCTGCTGGGTCTCACTTGGCAACTCTGAGGGAGAAAGCCTCCCCAAGAATGAAGTTCAGAGGGAAAGTAGCTGGTTGGAGAGGAAAAAAAAATATGTCTCTAGCACCCCACTCCAGTACTGTTGCCTGGAAAATCCCATGGATGGAGGAGCCTGGTAGGCTGCAGTCCATGGGGTTGCTAGGAGTCGGACACAACTGAGCGACTTCCCTTTCACTTTTCACTTTCATGCATTGGAGAAGGAAATGGCAACCCACTCCAGTGTTCTTGCCTGGAAAATCCCAGGGACAGGGGAGCCTGGTGGGCTGCGTCTCTGGGGTTGCACAGAGTCAGACACGACTGAAGTGACTTAGCAGCAGCAGCAGCAGCAATGACATAGTTGGAATATCTGGGCCCAGCTAGATCTCCCCTGGACTTTTCAGTGATGAGTCAACAAATTCTACTTTCTTTCCTGTGTGCTTGTGCTTAGTTGCTCAGTTGTGTCTGACTTTTTCTGACCCCGTGGACTGTAGCCCACCCTTCTCCTCTCTGTCCATGGGGATTCTCCAGGCAAGAATACTGGAGTGGGTTGCCATGCCCTCCTCCTATATTAAACGAGAATTTTGAGGGGCTTCCCTCATAGCTCAGTCAGTAAAGAATCTGCCTCCAATGCAGGAGACCCAGGTTCGATTCCTGGGTCAGGAAGATCTCTTGGAGAAGGAAATGTCAACCCACTCCAATACTCTTGCCTAGAGAATCCCATGGACAGAGGACCCTGGCCGGCTACAGTCCACGGTGTCGCAAGAGTTGGATGCAACTTAGTGACTAAACCACCCTCAACCTCAGAACTACTGACTTTTTGGCTGGTTAGGAACTATCCTGTGCATTGTAGGATGTTTAGCAGCATCCCTGGCATCTACTCACCAGAGGTCAATGGCCATCCTCACCCCACAGTAGTGACAACCAAAAATGTCTCTGGTCATTCCAAATGGGGCTTCCCAGGGGCACTAGTAGTGATGAACCGCCTGCCAATACAGGAGGTGTCAGAGGTGCAAGTTCCGTCCCTGGATTGGGAAGATCCCCTGCAGAAGAACAGGGCAACCCACTCCAGTACTCTTGCCTAGAGAATCCCATGGACAGAGAAGCCTGGCAGGCTGCCGTGCACAGGGTTGCGAAGAGTGGGACACAACTGAAGTGACTTAGCATGCATGCATGCATTTCCAAATGTCCCCTGGGGGCAAAACCATTTCCAGGTGAGAATCACTGGTTTAAGCCAATTTGGATCAGGTTTCTATTGCTTATAACCAAAAAAAAGAGTCCTGACCTCATTCGAACCTACCAACTAATTCCTTGCCTAATTTCCAGGAATAAGTTTTACTCCTACATTTCTTGACTTTCCCTGGTACCTGACATGTAGAAAGCAAAGCCAGTCAGTTCACTTCATATTTTTTTAAATACTGGAGTAAATGAAGCAAGTCAATCTGATCAAGAACAACTTAGATCCATTTCAGCAATAGTTTTATAAGTGGCAGATTTGGGTATATCGATCATACCTTTTTCTTCCTTTTAAAAATTTAAACATCTTCCCTCATTTACTTTCTTTATTTTAGAATTTTCAGCAGTCGATTTTCTTTTATCCACAGATCTTGCCTTCGATGTGAAACTAATCAATAAGAAATTATATTTTTTGGCCAGACTATTTTAAAGTAATGTAACCAACATATTTCTCTCCCATTCATGGCTCTATTGATTGTGAAATGAAAACAGAAAGCCAGTGGAGATTCCTCACTGCATTCCTGAAACTCCCATTTCACCGCACTCCATCACAGCCAGCTTCAGCCACTGGAGCCACTTCTCCTCATGTCCTTACTTTGGGTAAAGCTTGCTCTTGGTCATCAACCTCCTCCTGTAAACTGAAGCTCAGCTGAAAATGAGTTAGTCTTTCAGAATGAGGGATGGCAGGGTATAATTATAGCAAAACTCAGTCAGACAGCCTGCATCTACTCTTTCTGCAATTCTTTTTTTTTTTTTTTGCTAGTCATTACTCTTATGATGATGATACTGACCCACCTTTTGGTTCCTAAATTGAAACATCCCTTTCAAGAAAATGTCACACTGTGTTGAATAAGAACATCAAAATGAAGCTCCAAGGGGAGTACAGCCACCATCTTTTCAATTGTCTTTGAAAATGGAAGCCAGGAGGGTTTTCAAAACACAGACCCAGGGACTTCCCTGGTGGTCCAGGGGTTAGGGATCCTGCCAAGGCAGGGGACAGGGGTTCGATCTGTGCTCTAGGAAGATTCCATATGCTGCGGGGCAACTGAGCCCGTGAGCTGCAAATAATGAAGCCCACACACCCTAGAGCCAGAGCTCTGCAACAAGAGAAGACACTGCAGTGAAAAGCCTGCATGCCGCAACAATGAGTAGCTCCTGCTCACCAAAACTAGAGGAAGCCTGCTTGCAGCAATGAAGACCCAGCACAGCCAGAACTAGAATAAAATTAATTAAAAATAAGAAAAATACACACAGGCACAGACATAAGGATACATTTCTTACGTGTACTGGTATATCTGAAGACCATCCTGATGCCAGTGAGAGATGGAGAGGGAAAGAGAGTGGGCAGTGAATGCCCTTCCCCTAGTGCACACAGGAGATGCTTCATGTCCGATGACCTGCCCTGGTTTCTCAGGTGGGAAGAAGGCAGAAATGAAATTCTGCTGCTGGAACCATTAACACTATTAACTGGAAAGTTAAATCTATTGTTTATTAAATGGAAAGAAATCTACCCATTTGGGGTAGCAGCTTGAGTGTATGCCAAGTCATCGACTCAAAGACCCATGCACGGGTCAGCAGGTCATAGGAAGTACGCTGGCCAAACACCTCAGAGCAGGTACATTCTTGAGCCACGAGACTAACATAGGCCAAGAACTCATGTTAAGTTTGACCAAATGAGGCAGGCAGTAAATGAGACCTCATGGGATCTCTGGATGTCACAGAGCTCCACTCCTCCTCACTCCATGCTAATGACATTATAGCAAAACAGGCACATATAAATGAGGAAAGTGGTGATGGGCTAGGACAGCACCATGTAACCTAGCCAGCTCTATCTTAAAGGCAAATTAGGGAAGGAGTTTGGAAGGCAGTTGTGTATTTATTCTTCCAGCAAAATGATTGAGCCCCTACTCCTTACCTGGCATTGTCCTAAGCCCTTGGGATCAAACTAAGCCAAGATCCTTGCATCTGTGGGTCATCCAGTGCAGTAGGCTAAGGGTGAAGTCTCGAGGGGATGGTCAAGGGCTGCAGATAGAGGGGCTGTATTAAGCCTGAACACTTCCTCCATCCTTCAAGCCTAGAATAATCCCTACGACTTTGACAGTGGTGAGCAGGTAAACAGAATGTTCCCCTCATCCACGTGTTCTCCTCCATTTCACCTGCCATGGAAGCAAAATCTTGTCTCCAAGACATGGAGATGGCAGAAAGGCATCTCCTGGGTGGCAGCAGCTAACCTGAGTTGCGGCTTAGTGATTTTCTGCTTAGATAAATTGCCTATGCCTAGCTGCCAACAAAGCTGGAGCCTTCACGAGCTGCTGCTGCTGCTGCTGCTAAGTCGCTTCAGTCGTGTCTGACTTTGTGTGACCCCATAGATGACAGCCCACCAGGCTCCCCCGTCCCTGGGATTCTCCAGGCAAGAACACTGGAGTGGGTTGCCATTTCCTTCTACAATGCATGAAATCCTCCACTTCATGAGCAGTGAGGATTAATTCACAGGATAGTCAGTAAAACAAGAATGAACACACAGTGCATCTGCTCTATCTATCCTTCACCGATGTTGTGTCTCATTTCATTTCCGCAGTAATCCTATGAGGCGCGTATATGTTGCCCCATCTCAGGTGAAGAAACTGAGGTTCACAGATAAGTGATTTGTGTAACGTCTGTCTGACTCCAAGTCTATGGCCTTTCTGCATTACTAAGCTGCCCACTTCACCAAGTAAAACCCAACTCACAAGCATGTGAGTGTTAAAGAAATCAGTAACCTGAGTCTTTCCTGGGGCTGGCCTCTATGCCCACCCCCAAGGAGGGCACTGAGAGGGGCAGGGAATTAAGGTTCGATCTTTGCTCTCTTGGGAATAACAGTCTTGCTGAGGAAACAAAGGGAAAATATGCACATCCATTTTTAACAAATGATACTGACAGTCTACTCTCACCCATTATCTTGCACAAATACTCATGGGTCCAAGAACATGCAGTGCCCCTGTGCAAGTCTGCAATCCCTCTTGCCTCTCCTCTCACCCAGATCCTCGCCATCCCTCAAGTCGGTTTCTCTAGGAAGCTCCATGAAATCTGCAGGCTGGTCAATTGCCTCTCTTCTATGTACCCTGAAACCTCCACCAGAAAACTTGTAACATCTCAGAGAAAGGGAGTGCCGTGAGAATGTCAGGAATTAGAGAAGGAAATAAAAACCAGAGATGGGGGGCAGGAAAAGATGAGGGGGATGAGGAATGCATATTGTGGTCCATGGGGGAACCATCTATGACAGGACAGGTATGGGACAGCCAGGTCCGGGATGGTATGGAGTTAGAGAGGCAGAAAGTGAAGAGAAACTAAAAAGCCTCTTGATGAAAGTGAAAGTGGAGAGTGAAAAAGTTGGCTTAAAGCTCAACATTCAGAAAACAAAGATCATGGCATCCGGTCCCATCACTTCATGGGAAATAGATGGGGAAACAGTGGAAACAGTGTCAGACTTTATTTTGGGGGGCTCCAAAATCACTGCAGATGGTGACTGCAGCCATGAAATTAAAAGACGCTTACTCCTTGGAAGGAAAGTTATGGCCAACCTAGATAGCATATTGAAAAGCAGAGACATTACTTTGCCAACAAAGGTCCATCTAGTCAAGGCTATGGTTTTTCCAGTGGTCATGTATGGATGTGAGAGCTGGACTGTGAAGAAAGCTGAGTGCCGAAGAATTGATGCTTTTGAACTGTGGTGTTGGAGAAGACTCTTGAGAGTCCCTTGGACTGCAAGGAGATCCAATCAGTCCATTCTAAAGGAGATCAGTCCTGGGTGTTCTTTGGAAGGAATGATGCTAAAGCTGAAACTCCAGTACTTTGGCCACCTCATGCAAAGAGTTGACTCACTGGAAAAGACTCTGATGCTGGGAGGGATTGGGGGCGGGAGGAGAAGGGGACGACAGAGGATGAGATGGCTGGATGGCATCCCTGACTCGATGGACATGAGTCTGGGTGAACTCCGGGAGTTGGTGATGGCAGGGAGGCCTGGCGTGCTGTGATTCATGGGGTCGCAAAGAGTCGGACACGACTGAGCGACTGAACTGAACTGAATTGAACCATAAGACATAGAGGTCAGTGTGCTCAGAACCCAATTAGTTACAGTGCCTCACTTACTCTTACTAGACGCCTCCTCCTCAGGAAGTATCTCTGGCCCTCACAGCTAAGAGGTAGACAGCAGGTGCTGGCGTCCCTGACTAATGGAAGGAGGCACTGGGAAGCCCAGAGAGGTAGGCGCGTTGCCCAAGACCACACAGTACAAAGACCCCCCGGCACTGTAGAGCCACTGGCTAAGATCACATACTCTGGTGTCAGGCAAAAAACAGCCCGCAACTTCCTGGCCCTGTCGCCTTAAACAAGACTTTACTTCTTGAAGACCCAGTTTCCACATCTGTAAAAGGGGACTAAAAGTCTCTACTTTGTAAAGTTATTGGGACCATGAAATGATTATATGAGACTTTAGCTGGCCCTTGACATCTGTGCCAACAACCTTTATCCCACCTGTCAGCACTGCTTCTGTTTTGTCTGACCTCAGCTATTCTCCAGAAACATCAGGGCTTCCTTTTGAAACATGGTGGACAAGATGACTTCAGGCCCCAAATTTCTGAGCTCCTGTCTGACGGCACATCCTCTTTCTTAAAAAGCCGCCAGCTTCACATTTCCTTTCTAAGCTGTGAGGAAACAAATGCCACGAGCTTGCTTTACAGAATGGTTTGGAAAATAATTAGTTTGCCTTCCTCAAAGGCCAGAGTTCAGTGCTGAGATATTTAAAACTCTACTGATGGCTTAAAATAAATATCACAATGGAGACGTCAAAACAGCAGTGTGTTCTAACACATGACATTTGGGGGTAGGGAGAGTGAAAAATGTAAAGGGATTTACCAAAATAATCTCAAGGTAAGACCTCTGAGGTTTGATACAACAGAAATGTCATATTGTTTCAAGTTTCTTTTTTTTTTTTTTTTTGCAA
The DNA here is from genome assembly GCF_055505025.1 of Bos grunniens. Lineage (NCBI taxonomy): Eukaryota > Metazoa > Chordata > Mammalia > Artiodactyla > Bovidae > Bos > Bos grunniens. Next base: position 27,948,480 of record NC_141189.1, read on the forward strand.
GTTTGTTTTCCTCCTTTGAGGATACTGAAAGGTTTGTCATGAAAAAGAACAGAGAACTTTTCTCAAAAAGAAAAAAAAAAGGTATAATTATATATTTTTTAAATCAATTGGAAAATTTTTCAGCCATTTCTTTATGAGCTTAACACAATTCCCAAACACAAATAACAGATTTCTCCAACTGGAAGAGTATTGAGTACCCAATGGATGCCAAGTTCTGTGCTGAGTATTTTAAATATTTCTTTTATTTTAATCCTCAGAGATGTTCGGTGAGGTGGGCATGATTTTCCCCCTCTGCAGAGGAGGTGATGGACACCTCAGGTTTACGACCATGGGGCTAATAAAATACATAGTCAGATTCGAGCCCTAGTCTGCCTTAATCCCGGAGAAGGCAATGGCACCCCACTCCAGTACTCTTGCCTGGAAAATCCCATGGATGGAGGAGCCAAGAAGGCTGCAGTCCATGGGGTCGCTGAGAGTCGGACATGACTGAGCAACTTCACTTTCACTTTTCACTTTCATGCATTGGAGAAGGAAATGGCAACCCACTCCAGTGTTCTTGCCTGGAGAATCCCAGGGCTGCCGTGTATGGGGTCACACAGAGTCAGACACAACTGAAGTGACTCAGCAGCAGCTGCCTTAATCCTGACTCCATGTGCTCTTCAGCATATTTCAAGAGCCCTCTGCTCTATCCAGACCTATGAGAGCTAACCACCCAGCATTATCAGGCAAGGCAACAGATATAATCTTATTAACTGGAGTGCATGGAGAGTAAAAAGCAATAAAGGGTACACCTCAAAGAGAAACAGTTCTAATAAACACCCACACACTCAAGAATATGTCCTACCCTCACTGACCTGCCTGGCAAAACCTTTTTCCTCGTCTTCTACTTGCTACTTTGCCCTTTATGCTCTGTTAAATACCAAATCTCATATAATGCTCAGAACTATCCACATCTCATATCACTGTGCCTTTGCAAATATATTATCCCTCCCAAACAGTCTTCCTTCACAATCTCCTTGGAAAACTCCTCTTCACTCATCAAAACCCTGGTAAAACAGAATCTTTTGGAAGTAGACTTCATCCCATGCCCATTCCCGGATCCAGCAGAATTCATCAGTTCCTCCCCAGTCCTCTCTTTGTATCACATACGTGCTTACAGGTTTATAGCCATCACAAGTGTTTGGGCTTTTGTTCTTTGGGTTGGTTGGCTGGCGGTGAGTGGGTGAGTGAGCTTGGCTGCCTTATCGTTCCCCTCACTGGGGTGCCTTTCTTGCAGGCAGGGGCTATGCCTTAACCCACCTCGATATTCCCCATGCCCAGCTCAGAGCCAGAGTCAAAACAAACAACTAACTGAATTGGATAGATATTGGAAATGAAAACAATATCATGGAGAACTGGAAGAAAGGGAGGCAAGCACTAATGTTGTGAAAGTCTATTACAGGGCAATCAAGCAGACCGTGTTTTCCTAATACAGATTACATAGCTGGCACAGAGGCAGGACGGAGCAGCAGCGGGGACTCTGACTCTCTGGACATCTGCTGGGCGTCTCATCTGATCAGTCTCTGCCTTGCCTTGCTGACAATTTCATCTTTCAGAAGTCAGAGGAAGCATCAAGGGAGAGGGTTACTTGGCACTAAATCCTGGCAACAAGGAAACGCTAGTTAATGAGAGAACAGCAACATCCTTGGTAGAAGACAAAAAATGGGCATGTCGTGTTCGAGTTTATGACAGCGCAGGAGCAAAGAAAACAAGCATTCATTAAACACCTACTGTATGCTGCTACATTACCCTTGTTACTGTGTTCAATTTTCACAACAACCTGAGAAGATTAGTGTAAGTCTCTCCGATTTACAGAAAAGAAAAACCAGAAAATGCAGGAAGTCATTTGCCCAAGGTCATGCAATTCAAGTCTGTCTGCCTGCAATCCTCAAATGCTAAGCGCCCACTGAGTAAAAATCAGGGTACTGCCTCCTGACTCACAACCTTGTCTTCCAGAAAAAGAGATGGCAATCAGTATAGGCTAGGTAATGCTACAGGAACAACACACACACACACACACACACACACACGTGCACACACCCGAAAATCATAGAAACATGACGCAAGGAAAGCAATTTTTTCACACCCTGGCAGCCACTGTCCTTGTGTGGCAGCTCAGTGTCACACAGCTCATGGACCCTCCAATTCAACAGATGCTTCTGGTTTGCCTCAATCAGGGAAAAACATCCTGAAGATTCTACACTAGGAATCGAATGCCTCTGCCCGAAAATAGCAACATCACTTCCACTCACAGGACCTAACCTAACGTCAAAGGGCAGAGAAATGCAATTCTCCACCTAAAGGAGAAAAACCCAGAAATGGCTGAGCGCCAAAGGTCCCAATCACAGCAGCTTTTGTAAAATTGAGAAAGACGGCTCGGTGGGCAGCAGGAACACCTGGCAGATCCTGCCTCTGCAAACTGGCAGGTGAGAAAGGAGAAAACCCAAAAATAAAAATTAATAATTAGATAGCAATTCTCAAAAAACAAGACAGGGATGTTGGAGAATCTGGTTCTGGAAGATGACTTCACAACCAAGAACCAAGCGTGTGGGGAGGGTCGGTGCTGTGAACAATCTCCTGCTCCAGAATCCAAGAAGGAAATGCTGTACAAGATAAACAGGAAAATCTCAGTCTGTTTGGGCTGTTATAATACAGATTCATGGATGGGGTGGCTTAGACAATAGGAATTTATTTCCCAGAGTTCTGAGGCTGGAAGTCCAAGATCAGGGTGCCAACTTGGTCAGGTTCTGACAAAGGCCATCTTCCTGGTCTGCAGATGGCCATTCTGCTATATCCTCTGCAGACAGTGAGAAAGAGCTCTGGTCTCCCCCTCTTCTAAGAGTGCTAATCCCATCCTAGAGGCTCCACCCTCATGACGTCAAATAAACACAATTCTCTCCCGAAGGATGCACCCCTTTGTGTCATTCCTTCAGGAATGAGGCTTCAACATAAAAATTTCAGGGAGACACAAATATGCCACAGTCCATGACAGGGAGGCCCAGAGACATTATCCACCGTTTCCATTGGTCCCATTCCCAATGAAAAGGAAAATGAGGCATCGAAAGCAATTGACAGGAATACACAAGAGCTTCTTGGATACTCTTATGTGAAAAGCTATGAGCCGAAGCCAGAAGGTAAGACACAAATAAAGCTTGTTTTGGGAATGGAGGCAGGATTGCGTGAGAGCAAAGGCGCTGAGCCTTTGCCACAGAATTTGTGACCTTTAATAGTTACTTAACCTCACTGAACTTGATTTCTCACATGTGCAATGGTCACCATAAATAATCTGCCTCAAAGGGTTGTTACGAGGGTTGAGAAGACCTTCCAGGTTATCTGCTTGTCAGAGTGCCTAGAAAATGTTAGAGGAAGGAAAAGATGCAGAAGACTAAAAAGGATGGTGGTGACAACATGTCCTTTGATGGGATAAGCACCAACGTGATCAGCCCAGGAAACTTCAGCTCTCTGACTTCATTTCCCATCACCTCGTTCTTACCTGAACTTTGCTCCATTCCAGCTCCATGGGCCTTTTTGCTTTTCCTTGAACGTGCCAGGAATGTTCATGCCTCGGTCCCTGGGCCTTTGGGCCTCCCTCTTGCTGCAATTCTCTTCTCAGATCATAAGAGTGTGTCTTGCTCAGTCTTATCTTAGTCTTTGAAACTCTTCACAGCCACCAACTTGAAATTACAACATCCACCCCACCACTCTTCACTCCCTGCTCTCTCTATCTGCCAGCTTTATTTTTCACATTGGCACTTACTATCTCTAACATTCAAAATAATGTACATATTCATTTTGTTTATTATCCATTCCCCCCCCATTAGAATGTTTTTCCAAACTTAGATAGCCCCCAGCCTAAAACAGCACCAAGCACACAGTACATATTTATTAATATCATGTGTGATTTCTGCTGCTGTTGCAATAGTAACTCTGCATTTCTTTTCTTGGATCTAGTACTTATTACATTTATGTTTCAGTAACAGGGTATGCCTTATTTCTCAATTCTGGGTCTCCTGCACCTTCTACCCCTTTTACTCTGACAGTCAAGTTTCCGTGACAAGACATTCTGAAGAGTTCTTGAAAGTGTGACCCACTCTTCCACATCATCCTGCTAAGATCTGTGTCACTTCAGCCCCACAGCTCCCATCATACCACACCTCTTGAGTTTTGAAGCTGCTTGGACATCACCTTGTCGGAGGTGACCAGCATCCATAGTGTTCAAGACTCACAGACTAGTCAGCGTAAGTTCCAGGAGGTACCGCGCCTCCTCACTGCAGGTCCCTGTGAGCCTATGAATGTCAGTCTGGCTTTACCCATCTTGCATCAACTGTGTCTTCTTGTCAGGGGAAAGGAGTGTTCTTCTTTTAACCTGGAATCCAGCTCATGTGACTCTGTACCATAAATAATACGGAAGTACTTGTTCTGGGCTCTATCAAGAGTTTGAACATTCATTTATAAACGAGACGTGGCATCTGAATTTCTTGGATAATTTCTGATTACTTTTACAACACAATGACAACATGGGGGCCATTTTAATACCCGATCTTATTTGAATGAAAATATAAAAATTCCTAGAAGCAATGGAATAAGCACCCAGCTATCGATTATCTAGGGGGTACACCTCCATTCCCATCAGGAAAAGGGCCTTACATGTACTGAGCATGTTCACAGTACCGGCCCCATGATGAGCACCCTGAATATGTTATCCCATTTCATTTCCACAATAAGTAAGTTTTATTGTCCCGATTTTTCAGATAAGAAAAGCGAGGTTCAGAGACGTTAAGATCATTCCCCAAGTTCATGCATCTAGCAAGAAGCAGGGCTGGAAACCAAAGCTATATCTTATGTTCATGCTCAGTCATGTCTGACCCTTTGTGATCCCATGGACTGTAGCCTGCCAGGCTCCTCTGTCTGTGGAATTTTCCAGGCAAGAAAACTGGAGCAGATTGCCATTTCCTCCTCTACGGGATCTCCCCAACCCAGGGATCGTACCCTCATCTCCCGTGTCTCCTGCATTGTAGGCAGATTCTTTACCACTGAGCCACCTGGGAAGCCCCAAAGCCATGTCCACCTGACTCTAAAGACTGCTTTCTCCACTACAATGGATAGAGACTGAGGCAAATAAGCTGCTCAAAAAATAAATGAATGAGAGTCCTGGTAGTCTTGTTTCTATGTGATCCCTGAAGGAGCTGCCCAGAAGTTACCAAAGCCAGAGCAAGGTGATGTGTTCAGAACAAACAGGTCCCTCATCCCATTCGGGTACTGACCATGACCCCCAGCAGACCCAGATCAGGGAAGGCATTCATTTGAATCCATTCACCCACCATTACTAATTGGTCTCCAAGAGACAACAAAAGAAAGGATCTGTTCATCCAGTTGACCTCGGGAATGGCTTATCCTTTATCTAGATGCTCACTCAGACATAGAGAAGTCTTCCAGGCCATGATCAGGAAACAGCAACCTCCCCTAAGGCTGGCAGCTTCCCAAAAGCCATCAACTCCTAAGAGAAGAGGAGGGATAAATGGCAGATAAAGCACCCGGACCCAGAGACATACAAGGCCAATGTAACAACTTACATATCCCATATTCCTCCAAGATAGTACCATTCTCTTGATCTGATTGTCTTAAGAGACACAGCCTGATATGCTCAGCCTTGATTTTTTTAATGACTGGAAATTTAGGAGACAAAAGAGTGATGAAGATTCTTGGCTGAGTTAGCAGCCCAAGTCCACAGCATATGAGCTGAAGGACCTTAGCAGTGACTTGATGTCTCCAAGCTGCCAAGATTTTTTTAATCTCTAGAAAAGGAAAAAAACATAGCATCTCCTTGTCAGCAGGCTGTGAGCTGAGTGAAGAAATACAGGTAAGCCCCTTGACACAGGGCCCAACACACAGCAAGAACTCAATGAATGTTGGCTATTATTTCTAAGAAAGAAAACGGTTAGTTAGTCTATAAATTATATAGGTCAACAGTGTTGAAAACGACTCTTTGCCGTACCCTGAATCTTCTTAAGTGTCATGCCTATGATTTCTGAATTTCAGGCTTCTCTTAATTCATTATTTGGGTGTCTGTGGGGTGATTAATGTTCCCCCAGCACTTTTCCTCTTCACCCCACTGGACTCATGTTTCTACTGGACAATCTCATCCTCATTATGGTTCTAGCCATCTACTTATTCCCTCAACAAACATTAACCATCTACCGATTACCAGTTACTGTGCTCTGTATGTTTTAAGAGAAAGATGGAAAGTCAAGTTTCAGACATCATGTGTTTCAGATGTGTAGGGCATTGGAGATGAGTGGAAGTATGGTGCCCCTCCCTCATGCATGCTCAGTCAGGTCTGAGCTCTAGGTCAGGAAGATCCCCTGGAGGAGGAAATGGCAACCTTCTCCAGTATTCTTGCCTGGGCAATCCCATAGAGAGAGCAGCCTGGCAGGCTACAGTCCATGGGGTCACAAAGAGTCAGACATGACTGAGCGCATACGGGGTGGGGAGGATACAGAGGAAGGCGCTGTACATCCACTCCTCTCCACTTGGATGCCCTGCACACCTGAAAGCCAAAGTGTCTGAAACCTGACTTTCCATCTTTCTCTTAAAACATGCTTCTCCCCCTGCCTCCTTTCTTGATCAAAGTTTCCAGCAACCACCCAAACAGGAATCATCTTAGACTTCCTCCCCCTCCCTCCCTCTCTACAACCAACGTTGGATCTTCAGTCCTCAAGGGTCCCAGGTCTGGATGGCTCTCCCATCCCATCGCTCTCCATGCACAGCTATCCTGCTCACATTCAGGGCTCGGAGTGTCTCCTCTAGGTCACTGCAGCCACTTCCCATGTGGCCTCACTACTGGACTCCCAGGGGAGTCCCCACACACATGAACTCATCCTCTGAAACGGGATTCTGAATCTGCCACTTTCCTGTGTAAAAACCTTCAAGGATTCACAAAGCCTTGAAAATAAAGTCTCTGTTCTCTGGCCAGGAAGGCTCACCATGATCTAGCCCTGCCTACCTGCCCAGCCCGATCTCTGGCCATTTCCCAACATCCCCCTTCACAAAAAGCTGTGCCCGCCACATGCCTTTTCATACCTCCACACCTTAGAATACACTGTTCCTTTGCTTGCTGTTCCCTTCCTACTCCTTGGCTACTGAGCTAACACCTAACCATCATCTTTCATGAGTTCAAATCCCCCTACACGCCTTTTCTGATGCCCTGTCTCCAGGTTTTATAAGGCAATCTTCTTCTCTGTTCCTTTTAACATATTCTTTTTATAATCAGTATGACACAGCATTATTTTTTCTTCTTTCTCTATTCTCCCAAAATCAGACTGTCATCTCTTGGAGGGCAGAGATCCCGTTTTATTTATTTTCAATGTCAGACATATTTTAAGAATAAAATTAAGGGAAAAAAACTAAGTTTTTACAAATGTACTGACACCAGAGGTTTTCTAAAAGCAAATGTTTTATGCATAGCAGGGGAGTGATTATAATGATAATTATTCCGAGTGCTTAATATGACTGAACACTTTAGAGGCACAGCTCATCCAATCCTTTTAGCTACTCTATGAAGGGGTGCTGTTTTGTTCTTTTGTTTGGATGAGGCAAGTCAGAGAGGTATGGTTCCTGACGCAGTTCTCTCATCTCCCTTCTCCGTGACCTGCAGGCAATTCACTTAGTGCCCGTTTGCTTTCTCATCTCTGCAACAGGGAAAGATTCACTGTGATCATTAAAAATACTATTTATAAAACCATTGGCACATAGGAGGCAGTCAATGCTAATGCCTCTTCCCCCCAACGATGACCTCTGACAACGTGCACAAACCAGTTCTTCAGAAATATTACTAAATGCTTAAACTGGAGAACTCAGCCTCGAGTTGGCTGGTTCAGCTCTGGCTTAGCCAATAAACCAGTTCTGAGTCTCTCCCACTTCGTGCCCCCCGCCCCTTCCAAGCCCCCCATCAATACTAGCTTCACGGAAAAGGTGGGCCTCAGGACAAGACATCTGGGATGGGGTGAGAGTGAGCACAACTCCCATACTGTTGACTTGATAAGTTTTTTAAAAATGGAAAGCTTAGCAGTTTGTTTTTAAGGTTGTGAAGCCAAACTGAAAATGTTGGATAATATTTCAGTCAACTCTACCCTAAAGGCTGTGCCCCACACCACGTACGCAGGTGTGGAAGCCCAGAGATTTGACACAAGCGGGGATTTGCCATGATGGGATTTAAAGGCAACCTGCTGGTCTGGGGAGGCTGAAACTGTCTTCCTGTCAGCTCCTGCCTCCTCCCCTTCCTTCCCCAGCCGCTCCCAGCTCCTCACCCAGGAATACATTGACATTTCAAAATGTATTGATTACAGGGGCAGACTAGGCTTGGGCAGGAGAAGGGGGAGAAATGAATTGATTTTATTATTTGTGGGAGAAAAAAAAGAAGACTAAACAAGGGTGTTTTTGTTTGGAGGACAAAACCAAAATTATCGGTTGAATGGGGCTGAATTAAGCACTTAAAGTTCAATCTTTCCAGCGTGCTGACAATGCAGGTAGAGATCAATATGGAAACAATTTGCACCGTGGGGAAGCCAGGTTCTGGTTATTAATGACTAATTATACCAAGTTTTCTGCAGGATGTTAGTTCTCTTAAAGGTTGTGATACAGCTGTCGTGGCAATGTTGCATCCAGGGCAGGGGTTCTGTTCCCAGGGCAGCCAGTCCCCAGCGCTGGGTCAAGCAGCTCTGGACACCTCACCTCTGTGGGGCCGACTTCACAGTCCGCCGCTCGCAAATCAGCGTATAGGAAGCTCACTTCATTCTTATCAGAATTTTTTAAATATGACTACAATGGCAAAGCCGATATTTAACTCAGAGCAGCAGTATGATCATACTGATTATTAACATAAAGAAATCTTCCCACAGTAGTCAACAATCACCCTCGGAATCTCCCAGGCCTCCACCCACTATAATCCAAGAACTAAAAAGTTACCACCTGCCACAGCAAGGGGGGCTCCAGAATCTGCCCAGCATGCATTCAGCGCTCCTGACCTACAGGTGGTCAGATATTTTGGGTATGATCCTGAGCATAAGACAGTAGCTTTCTGCAGTCATTAGTCACCACAGCCAGTCTACAAACCCGGATGCCTTCCTGTGGGGGAGGGAGTATTCATTGTACATAAGGCACACACTATATATATAAATATATATATACATATATTTATTTATATATATATACACATATATATGTGTATTTAAAACTGATGATATCTGCATCATTGCATATATATAACTATATATATGTACACATATATATGTGTGTACACACACACACACACACATATATATAGCATGTGTGTTATGTACAATAAATATTCCCTCCCCCAAAACATCCTAAAGGAGATCAGTCCTGGGTGTTCATTGGAAGGACTGATGCTGAAGCTGAAACTCCAATACTTTGGCCACCTCATGCAAAGAGTTGACTCATTAGAAAAGACCCTGATGCTGGGAGGGATTGGGGGCAGGAGGAGAAGGGGACGAAAGAGGATGAGATGGCTGGATGGCATCACCGACTCGATGGACATGAGTTTGGGTAAATTCCGGGAGTTGGTGATGGACAGGGAGGCCTGGCGTGCTGTGATTCACAAGATCACAAAGAGTTGGACACGACTGAGAGACTGAACTGAACTGATATATATATACACTTTTATATAGAGGGACGATTTATTTCAATTTGGTACATTTGGGAGATTTCCACGTGAGCACGTATAAATGTATCTCATCACTGTAACAGCTCCATAGCCCTCAACAGTACGGGTGTACCATAATAGCCACTCCCTGATCGATGGCCAGGCTTTCCAAGTGGCACAGTGGTAAAGAAACTGTCTGCCAATGCAGGAGATGCAGGAGATGGGGGTTCGATCCCAGGTTGGGATGATTCCCTGGAGGAGGGCATGGCAACCCACTCCAGTATTCTTGCCTGGAAAACTCCTGCATAGAGGAGCCTGGTCCATGGGGTCGCATAGAGTTGGACACAACTGAGCGAGCCACCCTGCTTATTTACCTTATATGCAGAGTACATCATGAGAAACGCGGGGCTGGAAGAAGCACAAGCTGGAATCAAGACTGCTAGGAGAAATAGCAATAACCTCAGATATGCAGATGACACCACCCTTATGGCAGAAAGTAAAGAGGAACTCAAAAGCCTCTTGATGAAAGTGAAAGAGGAGAGTGAAAAAGTTGGCTTAAAGCTCAGCCAACTAAACTTCAGAAAACTAAGATCATGGCATCTGGTCCCATCACTTCATGGGAAATAGACGGGGAAACAGTGGAAACAGTGTCAGACTTTATTTTGGGGGGCTCCAAAATCACTGCAGATGGTGACTGCAGCCATGAAATTAAAAGACGCTTACTCCTTGGAAGGAAAGTTATGATCAACCTAGATAGCATATTGAAAAGCAGAGACATTACTTTGCCAACAAAGGTCTGTCTAGTCAAGGCTATGGTTTTTCTAGTAGTCATGTATGGATGTGAGAGTTGGACTGTGAAGAAGGCTGAGCACCGAAGAATTGATGCTTTAGAACTGTGGTGTTGGAGAAGACTCTTGAGAGTCCCTTGAACTGCAAGGAGATCCAACCAGTCCATTCTAAAGGAGATCAGTCCTGGGTGTTCTTTGGAAGGAATGATGCTAAAGCTGAAACTCCAGTACTTTGGCCACCTCGTGCGAAGGGTTGACTCACTGGAAAAGACTCTGAGCTGGGAAGGATTGGGGGCAGGAGGAAAAGGGGACAACAGAGGATGAGATGGCTGGATGGCATCACTGACTCGATGGACGTGAGTTTGAGTAAACTCCGGGAGTTGGTGATGGACAGGGAGGCCTGGCGTGCTGCGATTCATGGGGTTGCAAAGAATCGGACACGACTGAGCACTGAACTGACTGAAGTGACTGAGCGACTTAGCGTGCACAAATGATGGACATTTAGGTTATTCCCACATTTTCACATATTACAACAATTCTGTACTGAGCATCTTGAACATATGTTATTCCATACACACACCCCTAGACATTTCCATAAGAAAGACCCCAAGAAGTCTAGACTAATGTTGATGTGCATTTCCAGTGTTGATAGGTCCTGACAAACTAGTCATACTTTCTTTTATACACAAATACATAACCGTTTACCTGGGTGGTTTACAGAAATCAGCACCCCCTCCTGAGGTCTAGTTGACTTAAACAGCCTCTGTGATGTGCCCACCTGTTTTAGCCATCAGAGTCTCCCCAACACTTTCACATCTATTCCAGCACACCAAGGCCCACAGAGAGACCGAGGGAAGCCTCGCTGTTGTGTCTAGCCAACAGATTATTCCAGATGCCCTCAAGCTTCCAGTCTGTTGAGCTGCCTAAGTACAGCTAACAGTTAAGTTCCCCACAGAGCAGCCTGCGAATTCTCACCAACCCTGTGTCATCGGTCGTCCCTCAGGTCCCGAAGCTGCTCTGCTTGTTGTCTGCACAGCCAAATAAAGTTCCTCTGAGAGCTTTGCCAACTTCTGGCCACCACACCTTGCCTCGGGTATCCCAGGCCTCCCATGAAAAGCAGTTGTCTGTCTTAGTCCCTCTGATCATAGGACTTCAGGCCATGCAGAAGGCTAAAGGGAAACAGATGCTAGCTCATGCCCTTTGCCTGCATCTTTCCCACAGTACAAGCTCCAGGGCCCAGGAGGGGACAGAGGAGAGGGAAGTAGTATGCACAGGAGAAGCATCTAGACCCCCAGCTCAGTCAGACAAAATGCCCTCTACACAAACATTTTCATTCATTCCATGAAGGATCTGAAGCTGCTCCAGAGAAGGTACAAAATTGAAAAATGTAATTAAAAGACACAGCCGGGGAAAATATACTCGAGACAGGAAATGAAGACCAAGGGGAAAAGCATTTATGAAATTCACTAGGTTCTGCACAATTTTTAGGCATTTGGACTCCAACTGAATGCCAAGCTCTCTGGCGACCAAAGCAAAAATCAAAACAAAAATAACAACAGCAACAACAAAAACAGCAAAAAGAAAAAAACCAAGAAGGATGGGGAGAGGGGGAAGATTTTGGGGAGAGGGAAGATTTCAAGTTAGTATTCAAATCTACAATGTATATGAAGAAAATTCCCACATTCAGATTTTAAGAATAATCATGCAGAGAAAACAGAAAATAAAGATGAAACTACTCAGTTTCTCAGAACAGTCTTGTTTCTCCTTTCAACATGGGTCCTAGCAGCTGAAAATCCAGTCAAGCTACCTCTCCACCTGCCTGGCAAGACCTTTCTGAATTGACCTGATGCTTCATCCCCCTCATTTGAAGACACCCCCGAACTTCCACTCCATCCAGGCTGCCCCCTGACCTCCTCCTCCAGGTGCTGCCCAAACCAGGAAAAAAAGAAAAAACAGTCTAGACAACAAATACTTTATTTTTTTTACCAGAGACAAGGAGAATAGGGTGAGCAAAATTGCACCAAAAGACCTGAATTCAGACCCATGACTTAGCCATCCATTTTCCAGACCCACAAAATGAGGGGTCAGACCCGGAAAGAGAAACTCTTTCCACTTCTGACAATATTCTCCCTTCTGACTGGCAGAGGCCTTGCTTTCCAGGGTGGGAGAATTCGCTGACATCCACAAACCATGACGACGTTGATAAGAGGGTTAGGAGAGGGGCGCTCTGTGACCGGCTGCTTCACTTTATTTTCTGCTTGAAATAGCTCACCCTGCCCTGCCCTCCCCACCCCCACCCCCACCCCCCAGAGCTCTGCCGGCGTTTAGGCTAATGGAGCAACAAAGATGAACTGCAGGCTTAGAGGTGGTAGGTTTGTTTTGCAAACAGAAACAAAAACAAAACAGAGGCGAAACAAATTTCTCAGCCTCTTCCTTTCCTTACCATAATTTGTTGCATAGAACCAGCACCCTGTTTACCAGAGAGGTAGGCTGGAGCCCCAGGTGTGTCCTGGAAGCCGAGCCTTGAGCGCCATCTAGGTGCACAAGGGGGCATTGCAGGCGTTGATGCTTGAGCCTCACCTTCCTGTTCTTGCAGACCCTCCCCCTAGATACCCCCTTTTCCCACCTAAGCAGAGGCAACGCGCTATTGTGGGAAGCCAGGAAGAGCAGGGTGGGCGGGGGAGAGGGCTTGCACTCAGACGCTGCCACGTCCCTAAATGTAGAATCTTGGGCATTTTGTTCCCATATCTGCAAAATGGGAACAATCATGCCCATTTTACTGAGTGATTGGAGGATTAAAAAAGAAAAACCACATAATCTGGCATATAACATAGAATCAATAAACCCTTTCCCCCACTGCACCATAAATTGGCTCAATCCACAGACAAAAACCTCCGGAGGGCTTCCTTTACTCATCCCAAGTGGTTCAGTGGTAAAGAACCTGCCTGCCAGTGCAGGAGTGTTGGAGACATGGGTTCAGTCCCTCGGTGGGAAAGATCCACTGGAGGAGAAAATGGCAACCTACTCCAGTATTCTTGCCCGGATAAAAGCATGGACAGAGACGCCTGGCGGGCTACAGTCCATGGGGTCGCAAAAAGTCAGACACGACTGAGCAACTGAACAACAACAAAAGCAAAACCAGGGATGGGAACCTTGTAGGATTGTTGGAAGTGGAGGGAACATACAGATATATACAACTCCTGGAACACAGTGAGGGATCAACTGTTATTAAGGGAAAGGAAAGGAAATTTTAAATTGGCCCTGATCAGTTACAGGCACTGAGGTTACACAAACACATGAGACAGTTATAAAGATAAATAAGACAGTCTCATAGGAGAGAACCAAATGTGAATAATAATACAGGGTAATAAATTAGATGGATGAACAAAGTGCATGTCAATAGAGCTTTCCAGCCCGTATTAGTTACCTCACTTCATTCCCAGAAGCACGCTGCCACAAAGGATGCTCACCTCCAGGTTAGAGGCAAACCAGCAGAGGCTCAGAGGCAGGAAGGGGACCACCCCAGACTAACACTGTTTGTGTCCCTGCCTCTTCTCTGCCAGGTCTTATCCACCCTCAGCCGCCTTCCCACAATGGATTCTCTATTTCTGCCACTGAAGTAGGATACACTCAAAATCTGACCCTTCCTTCCCGGCTCGCACCTCTCCCTTGCCCCCAGTACTCCATCAGCCTGAAGTCCAGTTGGTTCCCATCCTCCAAGTCCCTCCTCTTCAGCCCCCTCTTTTTTTTTTTAATTTTTTGTTTTTAATTGGAGGGTAATTACCTTGCAATATAGTGTTAGTTTCTGCCATACACCAACATGGGTAAGTTACAGGGATACATGTGTCCCCTCCCTCTTGAACTTCCCTGCCACCTCCCACCCCTCACCCCATCCCACCCCTCTAGGTTGTCACAGAGCACTAGGTTTCAGCTCCCTGCATCCCACAGCCAATTCCCCATGGCTATTTTACATGTGGTAATGTAATGTTTCAATGTTACTCTTCCAATTCATCCCTCCCTCTCCTTCCCCCACTGTGTCCACAAGTCTCTTCTCTATGTTTGCTTCTCCACTGCTGCCCTATAAATAGGCTCATCAGCACCTTCTTTCTAGATTTCATGCTGCTGCTACTGCTAAGTCGCTTTAGTCATGTCTGACTCTGTGCAACCCCATAGATGGCAGCCCAACAGGCTCCGCCACCCCTGGGATTCTCCAGGCAAGAACACTGGAGTGGGTTGCCATTTCCTTCTCCAATGCATGAAAGTGAAAAGTGAAAGTGAAGTTGCTTAGTCATGTCCGACTCTTCGCAACCCCATGGACTGCAGCCTACCAGGCTCCTCCATCCATGGGACTCTCCAGGCAAGAGTACTGGAGTGGGTCGCCATTGCCTTCTCTGATTCCATATATATGTGTTAATATTTCCACTCACCTCTCCTCAGTTAGACCTCCTGCACTCCACCCCAGCAGGAGGCCCCCCGCCCAATCAGTGCTTGTGCCTGTAATCCCTCCTGTAGGGGCTCCCCAGGGGACCTCATGCTTTTAGCAGGTCCCATGGCCAGTCTGACCTCTCTGAGCTCTTCCTCTTCAGGAAGAGCTCCCTGGAGAAGCCTTTCCCAACAACACTCCCCACAAGCACCTCTGCTTTCCCTCCACACAGACAGGTTGTTCACACCTCTGCTCACATGTTAAAATAACCTGGGGAAGATTTACAACACACTGTTTGCCAAGAAGCACGTGAGAAGATGCTCGAGGTCATTAGCAATCAGGGAAGCCACAGTGAAATATCCCAGTTCACACCCACCAGAATGGATATAATAAAAAACACAGACAATAATAAGTCCTGGTGAAGACATGGAGAAATCAGGAGACTCAGACACTACTGGTGGGAATGTAAATGGTGCAGTTGCTTTGGAAAAACAGAGCTGGCAGTTCCTCAAAAGTTTAAGCACAGAGTTAACCATGTGTGTGTGTGCGTGTATGTGTTATTGGTTGCTCAGTCATGTTCGACTCTTTGCGACCCCGTGGACTATAGCCCACCAGGCTCCACTGTCCATGGGATTCTCCAGGCAAGAATAGTGGAGCAGGTTGCCATTTCCTCCTCCAGGCGATCTTCCTGACCCTAGGGATCAAACCCACATCTCTTGAGTCTCCTGCATTGGCAGGCAGATTCTTTACCACTGCATCACTTGAGAAGCCCAGAGTTAACCATGTGACCCAGCAAATCAACTCTTCTTTATATATATATATATATATATATATATATATATATATATATACAGGAGAATTCAAAACATATATTCATGTAAAAACTTATACACAAAAGCTCACAATAGCATTATTCATAATATCCAATTATAGTGGATTAAAATCCCTAGGGTGGGGACCAGAAATCTACATGTTTAATAGGTGTCCTTTCTGAGACATTCTGAAAGTTGAGAAGCACTGACCTACAGAATCAAATCTGCCCAAGGTCTGTGTCACAGCCAAGACCATGCCTTTAGGGCCCGACTCTGCCTGCACCTCTGACTTCATCTCTCACCATTCCTGCCCAGCCCCATGCATCTGCAGCAAGACCTGCTGCCCCATGTCACAGAAACTGCCTTCCCCTTCCCCTTCCCCTTCCCCTTCCCCTTCACTTGGCTCCTGCATTTGGCCTCCAGGCCTCCACTCCAGTATCACTCCTACTCTTATGAACTTTTCCTGAGCTCCCAACTTCCTTGAATTATATGCTGCTAAGTCGATTCAGTCATGTCCGACTCTGTGCAACCCCATAGACAGCTATATGCTGCTGCTGCTGCTAAGTCGCTTCAGTTGTGTCTGACTCTGTGCGACCCCATAGACGGCGGCCCACCAGGCTCCCCCGTCCCTGGGATTCTCCAGGAAGAACACTGGAGTGGGTTGCCATTCCCTTCTCCAACGCGTGAAAGTGAAGTCTCTCAGTCGTGCCCGACCCTTAGCGACCCCATGGACTGCAGCCTACGAGGCTCCTCTGTCCATGGGATTTTCCAGGCAAGAGTACTGGAGTGGTTTGCCATTGCCCAGGAATTTTCAACCAGGGGTGACTATGCTCCCAGGGGACATTTGGAAAATCTGCAGATATTTTTAATTTTCACAGCTTGAGGTGGGGAAGTACTACTAAGATTTGATGGGTAGAGTTCAGGGATGCTGCTAAACATCATACAATACCACAGGAAAGACACACACACACACACACACACACTCACACACTTCAAAGAATTATCCAGCCCACCCCAAATGTCAATTGTGCTGATATTAGGAAAGCCTGCTACAGCCTACTGTCACGTGAGTTCTTCAAGGGCAGGGAGTGTATAAAATTCAACCATGTAATCTCAGAACTAGGCACAGAGCCGGGCTCACCACAGAGGAATGGATTATCTATTCCTCTCATCTGGCACTCGGCTGTATTCATTCATACCCACCTTATTCCAAAAAAAGAATTGTAGCTGCTAACAAAAACCTATGCAATACAACAAGATGAAATAAATAAATGAGAGTGTCTTAGAAGGAGAAAATATGATGAAGCCATATGTGGGCTGGAATCAGATAAGCACTAGAAATGGTGATTATAGTCATAAGATAAAGATGAGCTGCAGTTTGACCGTAGGCTTCCCATTGGCCATAGTGAAGTACGAAATATGAGATTCATCCACTCAGTAAAAATAGCAAAGTTGCTCAAGGGAAGCACAGCTTTCTCTGATACTGAGACATGACAAGCACTGGGAGTGAAGCAGGTAAATTCAGCAGGAGTCTTTCATGACTATTTTTTACAACTTCCTCTGAGTTATCCTCTCCTCCCCGACCTCATTCTCTTTGCCATATAACTTGGTGGTTTCTCCCCACTCTTTTGAGTTTGGGCTTGGTCATGTGACTTTCTTTGGTCAATGGGATGAAAACAGACGTGATGCAAGCAGGAGCTTGGGATCCAGCTTGCGAGGCTGGATGTGTCTTCTTGAATCTCTGCCATCATCATCATAAGAACATGCCCTAGCCAGACCCCTGATCCAAAGAGATATGCAGGCTCAATCTGAGTCACATTAACCCATAGTCCCACACCCTACAGCAAAACCATCCACCTGAGCCCAGCCTAGCTCAGCAAACCCCCTGACGGCCTACAGTTGCATGAGCAAACCCAGTTGAGTTCAGCAAAGCCTCTCCAGCCATGCCCCCAGATGCATGAACTAAGTATGTGTTTATTGTTATATGTCAGAATATGGGGGTGGCTTGTTATGTGGCATTATCCTGGCACTAGATAACTAAAACATCTCCCAAATGCAAAGTGAAAGGATAACACCAAAGCATGGCAAACATAAGTAAATATAAACAACCTTTTGCAGAGTTAAGATGTTTTCCCCCAACTAGATAATAATTCCTTGATGACAGACAACATGTCCCCCTAAATGACCACTACAGAGCTGGGCACTTAAGGATACTTGATGCAAATGTGTCAATCATTATTTGATTGGGAACATAACCAACCTGAAGCGTTCAAGCCAAATGCTGGAATGAACCAAAGTCAAAATGCATGCAAAAGTAAGCAATCAGTTGATTAAACTGGACAGTCTATAGATTCAGATGCCCTAAATGCCCTCCATCATATCAGATCTGCCCAAGGACCTGAGGCAGATGACACATGGCAGGATTCCTGGTCTCAGCTCCCATGTGGCAGCCACTTTTCCATAGGGTGGGTTTTTTCTGATCACCTCAGACCCTTCAGCAATGGGTCCAAAAACTCCCTTGATCTCTCATTCTTGCACATAGCTCCACTTCTAACTCAGAGAGACAATTCCTGCTCTTCCCACCATTGGGTGGCAGGCCTGAGATCTCTGGCTTGACTGCTCAGAAATTAAAAGGCCTGGCTCCCATCTATACTTAGGTTCTCTCCATTCCTCATGCAGCAGAATGATTAAAGGCATGTACTGTGGAGCCAGGCAGCCCCAGGATTCTACTGCAACTCTGCCACTTATGTCTGTGTGACTCTGGGGAGGCATTTAACCTCTCTGAGCCTTCGCTGTCTTAACTGTGCAATAGACATAATGATACTTACCTATCTTAGGGTTGTTGTTTGGATTGGAAAAGAGAAGGTGTGTAAGGTACTTAGCACAGCTCCTGGCACACAGTGTGTGTTTAATGAATGTGAGCTATTATCATTTGGCTTTGAATTCAGAGTGAACTGATCAGATGGAGCATCCGAGGGGTAGAGGGGGAGCAGAGGCAAGAGGACCTACTATAAGCGCCTGCCTACAGTGTGCTGGCCGCTGCGCTGAGCTCTCTCACTGAATCCTCACCACCACCACCTACTTTGTTACCATGGCAGCTGTAACAGGACATCAAGTAGGAATTTTCCTATGGCTCTGGAATTGATGGCTGTGTCACACAGCTGGCTCCTAGCTCAGGGGAGGAAATCTCCAGGAGAAATCACTCCCAGAGAGGATCATCACACATCCCAGGTTTCCCTGGAATGGTCCCAACTTATAGCTGTGGTCTTAGCACAACAATTAATAAATCCCCACTCCCTTTCATATGCAGAAGTGCCCACACTTGAGCAAGAAATTATATGGTCACCTACCCTGGAGTCAGGGATGAGTGACCTCTAAGAAGGGGGGCCAATGTCCCTGGCTTTGAGGTGCGGAACCACAAGATCCCTCCAGCGCTGTCACTGGAGCAACATCCAGTGAGGATTCCTAGGAAAGTAGGCAAAGTAACCGCCTCTCACTCTCTGTGTTCTCAGAACCCTTTGGACTGTCTGTACAGGAGCAGCCAGAGGGAGCGGAGAGGCCTCAAGAATCTGAGTTTGGGGCTTTGGGGCATTGATCATTGAAAGGAGCCAAAGGGCGGCAGGGCAAGCCCCCTCTTAGGCGGGGCTGTATCCCCCTCAGTGACGGGATACAGGTGAAGTTGGGACCAAGCCCATCACCAATGACAGGGCCACTGAGTTTGCACAAACCTTGAGCCACAGAGAGACCTGGTAGCCCTCTGGCTGATGCCAGGTCAGAGTGCCACCAATGCCAAGCCTAGCCAAGTTAAGTAACAGATATCCTCCTCTCCCACTCCCTCCCCTCTCATCTTCAGACCCCTGCCATGTGGGAAGAGAACATCTCAATAGATCTGAAACCGGAGGTTTAACTTGGACCTGACTGAGATTTTTCATAGCTGAAAGTTACCAGAAAGTTAAGGGATCTGCCACCCAGTGGGGTAGAGATTTAACACACACAGCTGAAAATAGGGTTGAAAAAATGGTTCCATGTTTCTACTGCAGGGAGCTGAAATTTCTTCCCAGACTAACTACCTGTCCTTTATTGTGTACGCCGTGCTACGTACTTAACATGTTTTAGCTCACTGAAACCTCACAACAACCCTTACCCCATAACTGAATCTCAAAGTGACTTGCCCAAAGGACTCCAGTTAAAGAATGAGCAAAGATTTGAACCCAAGTCTGTCCGCCTACACAGTCCTGGCTCCTTCCCCTACATTAAGCTGTCTCCTCCAGCTCATCTTCACCCACCTCCGTTCACAGACATCCCCTGGGTCTCATCAATTCCACGTTGCCGGCCATCGCTCCAGCCTGTTAAATGGCACGCAGCCACTGTGGGAGAAGATTCTAATTGTGCCTGACCGCAAGGTCTGCAGGGAGTTAATAAATTATTCCAAGAGAATGTGTGCACCGAAGGCCTTATTGACTGGAGTCCATTTCCTGAGCTGGCATAATTTTTTCACCAGCAACTGTTGCGAAGCAAGTGTAAATGCAAAATCTTGATGCCTCTTCTACAGGATCCCTTGCTTCTCACCAAGGCTACATCATCAAAGCCTGTCTCACAGCCAAGGCCATTACAGAGGGACAATCTCATAAGAAAGAGGAAAGGTCAGTTTTAGGGATCCTTGGGTTTCCATAGAAGTACTTCAGTTCCATTCTTTATGGATTTTCAAATGAGTACTATTTTTTTTTCCCCTCCTGGTCTCATCATTTGGCTAAGAGAACCACAACTGATTCACTACAGTAGTGTGATACCCAATAATAGAAACAACCCAAATGTCTATCATTAGGGAAGTGGATGGCTAAACCATGGTGTACCTCCACTCAATAGAGTGCCATGAAGTCACACTAAAAGGATGAGGAAGATCTTTATGCCCAGTATGGAGTGGTCTCTAATTTACCTCTTTAAAATGAAATTAGCAAGGTTCAGGAAAGAGCAGTAGTATATAGTTTTGTATGGCAAAGAGATGAGATTATATATTTGTTTATATTAGCAAAATGAACCAGACCATCCGAAAATGGTTCCCTTGGGTGGGGTGAGAAGTATAGACGTTATATGAATGGAAGTGGGACTTCTCTGAGGCAAAGACTGGGAGGAAGAACCAGGCAAGGAGGACTCAGCCAGACACACTGCCTGTTCTTGTTCTTGCCGTTGTCCAGTCACTCAGTGGTGTCGGACTCCTTGCGAGCCCATGGACTGCAACATGCCAGGCTTCCCCGTCCTTCCACTATCTCCCAGAGTTTGATGCTGCTATTAGAGGAAACTGGATAAAGGATAAATATGGGAATTCTCTGTGCTATCTTTACAACTTTTCTGTGCAACCAAAACTATTCCAAAATACAAGGTTTATTTTTTTTTTTAATATGAGACAAGTTGAATGGCACGTGAATGAATAAGCAATATGAAATGAGGAGGGGGAAGCAACTAAAAGTCATCTGCTTTTTACCATCACTGTGTTCAGACACCACTAAACAGTATCAGGGCAACCACACACCAGCACGCACTGTTTGCACACCCGTGTTCTCAGGATACCTTTTTAACACCAGTCTTAGTTTGGAATGATGTAAATGCTATACATGTATAAAAATAAATCAAAATTTAAAAATAAAGAGGAAAGAAGAGCCCTAATAAAGGGTATTTGTGTGCTGTGTGTGCTAAGTCACTTCAGTCACATCCAATTCTGCGACCACATGGACGGTAAGCCTCCAGGCTCCTCTGTCCATGGGGTTCTCCAGGCAAGAATACTGGAGTGGGTTGCCATGCCCTCCTCCAGGGGATCTTCCCAACCACGGATTGAACCTGGGTCTCCAGCATTGCAGGTGGGTTCTTTACCATCTGAGCCACCTTGGAAGCCTAATACTGGACATAATTAACCCAGATCTGAGAGCCATTACCACAGACCCCTATCCAGGCCAGGTTTCAGCAACTCCTCACCAAAATCCTACAGCCACAAAAATCATAGTGGAATTAAAATCCAAGTCTGTCTGAGCCCACATCTCACAAGCTTTCTGATGGACCTTCATGCTGGGCAGGGGGGAGTGAAACATGAAAAACAGACCAGAATGGGAGCTTGCAGTTCTCCTACCCCCTAGAAGTGTCGACAGGGACACAAAAATGTCATCAGCAGCAGGACTGCAGTTTGCCTTTTTAATAGGACTCTCCTCTTCCAGGGGAAATCACGTTGGCAGAGCCTCGAGTGCTGAATCTAATGCCAACAGACTGCGTGCAGAGAAGAAGGAAAGCTGAGGGTGGGCCCTGTCCATTCAGTGAGCAAACAGTCCCTTTGAACAACCTATCTCAGAGTTCTTCCCTAAAAGGAAGCCCCTCCTCGTGGAAATCTCACAAAGAACTCTTCACACCCTCAGCTGTGTGACTTTCATATTTAACTACCAGCTTCTACTGCAGAGTGTTTTATGGTTAGTCACCATTTCCAAGCCCTACAGCTATCTGCCCACCTTGGAGCCTCTGAATCAGCTCCTTCCTCTGCCCCATTTGTCCCCAGATATCCACCTCATTATTCAGGTCTTTGCTCAAAGCTACTATCTCAGAGAGGCTTTCCCTCACCCTCTTATTTATCCATGTGTTGACTTGTCTGCTGTTTTCCATCTCTGAAAGCTCCATCAGAACAACATCTGTCCATGAAGCATCCCCGGAATCTAACACTTTTAAGGGTAAATTGAAGGTGCAAAGGCCACAAATAAATGTCCATAACATGCTAAAAGAGCAGGGAGAGGGAGGCCAAGGGCAGAGCAGGGGACAAGGAGAAGGGTGAGCCAAGAGAGGCAGGCAAGGTTCGGCTCACAAAGGCCTTTATGGACCAGGGCAAGTGGTTTGGGTTTTGTCCTGAGTACGAAGGGCAGCCTCTGAGGAGCTGTAAGCTGACAGGTGACATCATCTGACTGTTTAGCCTAAAGATCACTCCCGCTGTTATATGGAGAACAGGCGGAATAGGGCAAGAGATAAAGCAGGAGGACCAGTTACAAAGGCTACTGGAGCAGTCCAAGAGAGACGGGACAGTGGCTCAGCTTAGGGCATAGCCCTGAAGGTGGCCAGAAATAGATAGAAGGCTTGTGGGTGTATCTCAGTCATTTGCTGTGAATTGGAGGTGGGATATAGGAGAAAGAAAAAGGCAAGGATGACTACAGGGTTCAGGACTTGAGCAACTGACTGGATGGATGGCGCTGGAATTTACTCAGATGGGAGAGTCTATACCTTTGGTGGGGTTCGGGGTAGAGAATGAAACCCATCACATTTTGTGAGCTCCATTAACATCAAGAAGCCAGAAAAGCTTAACACGAGCTTTCTTAACATGACCACTCCTTTCTTTAGGGCACAAGCCCTTTGCTTTCTAACCAAAACATCTTCCTTGCTTAGCCAAGCCCAGATTCCTTGCAAACAGAAGAAAGGAGCGGTGTTGTTTTGATTCACAAAAGGACCACAACAAGATGGATCTATATTAGAGTTCACCACCAGAGTCTGCTGGGCTCCTGTTTCCAAAAATGGCCCCCAACATGCATCTACTCATCACAGGAAGGAGGCAGCTATTTCCCCTCTCCTTTAGGCTGGGCTGGACTTACAATCAGATGAAGCAACGGAATGTGATGGAAGTGACATGCCAAGTCTTCTGAGCCTTACGTGGACTGGCAACTTTCACTTCCTGCCCATAAAAACCAGTTGCCATGCTGAGAGAAGCCCAATCCACTCAGAGAAGACACATGGAGGGGAAGAAGGCTCCCTGGTCGAGCTCCCAGGTAACAGCTGTGTGAGCGAGCCACATGGACACTCCAACCAAGTTGAGTTTCCATGTGGTTGAAGCTCTAGCTTATGTCACATAGACCGGAAGTCTTGCCAGCTGAGCCAAACCAACCACCAGAATCATAACAATAATTAGTTTATTAAGCCACTAAGTGGTTAATTCCCTGGAGAAGGGAAAGGCTACCCACTCCAGTATTTTGGCCTGGAGAATTCCATGGACTATACAGTCCATGGGGTGGCAAAGAGTCAGGCACAACTGAGCAACTTTCACTTTCACTTTTAGTGCCCTCCCTGATGGCTCAGTTGGTAAAGAATCCACCTGCAATGCAGGAGACCCTGGTTTGATTCCTGGGTCAGGAAGATCCACTGGAGAAGGGATAGGCTACCCACTCCAGTATTCATGGGTTTCCCGTATGGCACAGCTGGTAAAGAATCTGCCTGTAACGTGGGAGACCTGGGTTCTATCCCTGGGTTGGGAAGACCCCCTGGAGAAGGGAAAGGCCACCCCCTCCAGTATTCTGGCCTGGAGAATTCCATGAACTATACAGTCCATGGGGTTGCAAAGAGCCGGACATGACTGAGCAGCTTTCACTTTCAAGTGGTTAATACGCATCAATCAGTAATCGAAGCACTGAATCTAATAACTACCTTGAATCTAGGATTCCTTTGATGAAGTAATAATCCTACATTCAATGCACATATCAACTGAAAAACGCATTGGGATTTTAGAAACCTTAAAAATCTGCTCAGTGCGAGTCTCAGAATCAAGAGTATGGCCACTAAATGACATACACAGGCACTTCAAGCTCCGTATCCTCCAGATTCCCACGTCTACTTCAATTTCGTGCAGATAACAGGACGCATCTTTAGACAACTCAGATTGCATCTGGCTTGTCACCTGGTTTGTCCCTAAATGTATTGCTTCTTCAGAGTGAGCAGACATGTTCCTCTCTCTCCCCACTCTCAGGGCAGATCTCAATAACACTCCTTTTTGATGAAGTAATACAAGACACAGACGCAGTCCTAAAACTCAATTTATGGAAGTCAGTGGAGACCAGAGTTTGGACTGAAACTCCCAATCTTGCCTAATTAATGACACACATTATTGCCCCTGCTCCTCTAACGGAAAGCAGCCTCCAAACCTTGACGTGTTTTCCCAATGATAAAATGCAATAAATGAATTAGTGTCCTGAGGGACCGTGGCAGGAATAAAGGGAAAGCCGCAGAAGATAGATGATGTCTCAACTAATTTTATGATTTATCGATCTCCACTTTGCTCATTTTGCAATGTGGGCGAGCTCATTTTTCTGCCAGGCCCACGGTGGTGTCACCCTTGCTAATAGATATGATTACCATCCCAAAACCGTGTTTGTGAAAATAAGAAGAGTGGCTTCTCCTGGCTGCTGACCTCAGCAGTTCTCTTTTATTATGTGTGCTGGACCTGCCAAGAACTGAAATTGATGCCCTTATCCGGGGCCTCTGTTGGATGGTCACAAGCCTTTTTCTCATTTTTCTTCCCAACGAGTTCATCTTTAAGCAAGTACAGATTCACGGTTTAAATTACTGAGTTGACACATCATCTGTTTTCAGTGTGTGTAACCTCACAAGGAGGATGTTTCTTGTGGTGAAGAGCAGGACAGGAGAGACAAGTGTCACCATGAACCATTTTTGGCCCATGTGCCAGCTTGAGTTTAAAGATATATTTGTTGCGATGCAACACAAACTCATTTGGATGTTTTGATGATTCCATTCAGAATCAAACATTGATGGGTATAGGCATGGTGCTAAGTAAGCACCCTGGGGTAGCCAGTCATTCAATAAGCATTTATTTGGCATCTACTGTATGCTACGTGCTGATGTCACAGGGTGAGCAAGATGGATATTGTCTCTTTTCTCATGGACACTGAGCCCCAATGAAAAAAGACAGAATTTCGAAAGTAATACAACAGGATGCATTGATCCACTATGCCAGAGCAGTGCTGTGCAGCATACAACCAGTGGCTTCCAGTGACAAGTGTTAAATCTTGCTCTTGTGTCCATGGTTCGGCCTGGGTCTGGCTGATCCAGGCAGGGCTTGGCTCCAAGCCAAGCCTGTTCAGTTCAGGTCTGCTCCAGATAACTCTCCTTCTTCCAGAACCAGGAGGTTACCCAGGGCAAGCTGCTCTCATGGCCATGGCAGAAGTGAAGAGTGCAAGCCCACAACTCTGTCGTATCTCAAGCTTTTGCTCATGTCACACCTACTAATATCCAGTTGGCCAAAATGAGTCCTATGGCCAAGTCCAAAGTTATGGGCTAAGGCAATGAACTCCACCCACAATTGTAAGAGGAAGGAAGTGAACACATACTGGGCAATGATGCAAACTATTGCACAGAATGATGTGATTTTTTTTTAAAGTAATTTGGGAGGGATCAGAGAGAGTAGAACCCAGGAAGTAAGGAGAAGAGTTAAGGGGAATGTTGTCAGATGGGCAGACAGGGGCCATACCTTGTTGGGGTGTCAGGCACATCAGATTTGAAATTTCAAAGGATCCCATTCACTGCTGCGTAGAAAATGGATCAGAAGAGGCACAGGAGCAGAAGCCAGGAGGCTCATGCAGACACCGATACAGTGGTCCGGGGAGAGGATGGATAGCAGGGGCTTGAGTAGTAGCGGTGGAGATGGAGGGAAGTGACTGGATTGAAAAACCGAAGCAAAAGGACAAGGTAGTGAAGTGAATAACAGATAGTTCCTGACCTTAGAGAGCTAATCATCTATGAGATGAAGCAGGAGGTACATAAATAGCCATGGTACAGTGAGGCATGATCCTTAATGGGGCCATAAACGAAGCACTCAGGAAACATAAAGAGAGCTGTGAACTTTGTCTGAGGGCATCTGGGAAACTTCAGAGAAGAGGTGACATTTTGAGCTGGGCTTCAAACATTTCATCTCAAATGGCACCAAGCTGGAAATACACTCATGTCACAAAGCCACACCTAGGATGGGTACACCGGAAATATATCAGTCAAGCAGAAGGAGCACACCTTCCCATGAGGACACGTGTCACTGTTTAAGGGTACAGACTCTGATATGTATATATACCTGCTGATGCATATACAAGCAGGAAGCCACAGGTATTAAGGCAGGGAACAGGTAGTTACTGTATCACACACTATCAAAAGAGATCTGTCACCTCACACCGGTGAGAATGGCTATTATCAAAAAGACAAGAGATCACAAGTGTTGGAGAGGGTGTGGAGAAAAGGGAACCCTCCCACACGGTTGGTGGGAATGTAAACTGGTGCAACCACTATGGGGGTGCAGTTTGAAGGTTCCTCAAAAGATTTCTAAAGGAACTACCATATGATCCAAAGGAAACAAAAACAGGATCTCAAAAAGGTATCTGCAGCCCCATGTTCATGGTAGCATTACTGACAAGACATAGAAATAAGCTAAGTATCCATCAAGAGATGGATGGATAAAGAAAAGGTGGCACGCATGCACACACACACACACACACACACACACAGTGGAATATTACGCAGTCATAAGGAAAAAGGAAATCCCTCCACTTGCAACAACATGGATGAACCTGGAGGACATTATGTTAAGTGGAATAAGCCAGACACAGAAAGACAAATACCATACGATCTTACTTATAAGTCTAAAAAAGCTCTTAAAAATTTAAAAATCTAAATGTAAAAAGCCCAGATTCATAGAACCAGAGAATAGAATGGAGGTTGCCAGTGGCTTGGAGGTGGAGGGGGCTTGCCAGGTGGCACTAGTGGTAAAGAATCCACCTGCCAATGCAGGAGACACAAGATGCGGGTTCGATCCCTGGGTCAGGAAGATACCCTGAGGACGGCATTCCATGGAAAATTTTTCCAAGAGCCCACTTCTTGGAAAATTCCACAGACAGAGGAGTCTAGTGGGCTACAGTCCATAGGGTTGCAAAGAGTCGGACATGACTGAAGTGACTTAGCATGCAAGCATAGGAGGTGGAAGAAATGGGGAGATGTTGGGCAAGGGAACAAATTTCCAGTTACATGATAAAGAAATTCTGGGGACCTAATGTGCAGCATGGTGACTGTAGTTGACAATACTCTATTGTAAGATGCTAAGAGAGTAAATCTTAGTGGTCTCACCCACCAAAACAACAAAACAGGTAACTGTGTGAAGTATGGAGGTGTTCACTAAAATTATTATTGTAATCATTCCACAATGTATACATGTATCAAATTTATCACATGTATCACAAATGTATACATGCACGAATACATTGTACACCTTAAACTTACACAATGTTCTATGTCAATGATGGCTACTAAAGTTCAGGGGCAGGAGGAGAAGGGGACGACAGAGGATGAGATGGCTGGATGGCATCACTGACTCAATGGACGTGAGTCTGAGTGAACTCCGGGAGTTGGTGATGGACAGGGAGGCCTGGTGTGCTGGGATTCATGGGGTCGCAAAGAGTCGGACACGACTGAGCGACTGAACTGAACTGAACTGAACTGAAAGTTCAGGGGTTGGGGACAGGAGAGGGGAAGGCGATCTGTGACTGGGTACACCCAAAGTAACTCTCAGATTTGTCACCATTCTGCAAAAAAAGAGGACCGGATGTTTGGGGGAGGGAGTCTGATCAAGATAAAGCCTCAGAATTGAAAGACCTGAATGTACAAACTCGCCTCTGCCCTCAACTAGCTTAGTGATATCTTTGTTTTTCAGTTTCCTCATATGTAAAATGATGGGCATTAAATAACATGAGCAGATATATGCACCAGGACACACGGTGCATCATAGACTCTTAGATACATGTTGAACAAATAAATGAATATGTAATGCAGCATTATTTATACTTATAAAAATGTAGAAATTACCCAAAGTTCTTCAATAGGGCAACAATTAAATAAATTATGGAAATCCATATCTCAGAATATTATGTAGCTATGCAAAATTTTTTCATTATAAAAATTCATCACTGGGCTTCCCTGGTGGCTCAGGGGTGGAGAATCTGCCTGCCAATGCAGGAGACACAGGTTCAATCCCTGATCTTAGATGCCACGGAGCAACTAAACCCATGTACCAACTACTGAGCCTGTGCTCTACAGCCCGAAAGCTGCAACCACTGAAGTCCATACGCCCTAGCACCTGTGCTGCACAATGAGAGAAACCACTGCAATGGGAAGCCCACACACTGCAACTAGGAAAAAGCCCATGCAGTAACAAAGACCCAGCACAGCTGAAAATATAAATAAAATAATTTTTTTTAATTCTCATTATTGAACATATGGAAAATACAGAAAGATACCAAGAAGGAAAAAGAGCTCACCCTCAGGGGCAGCCTTTATTAACAGGTACAGCCACTACGGAGAACGGTATAGAGTTGCCTTTAAAAAACTAAAAACAGAGCTACCATATGACCTGCAATCCCCCTCCTGGGCATTTATCCGGAGAAAACCATAATTCAGAAAGCACATGCACCCTGATGTTCACTGCAGCACTATTTACAACAGCCAGGACATGGAAGCAACCTAAATGTCCATCAGCAGAAGAATGGATAAAGAAGATGTGGTACAAAGAGGTTCAATGATGTGAGAAATTGGTACTAATTTTATGAGAATGGGAAACTATAATGTGAAATTATATATTCAATGTGATTTCAATTACATAAACATTTCATAGAGACAGCTGCATGTGCTGTGTGTGTCTCTGTCAGTGACTGTGGGGAAATAAACCCAGTGTGAATATGGCTGGCTGTGGGTAGTAGGATTATGGTTGCCTGTCTCCAGCAATTGGCCTCATTTCCTCACTATTCACTTATACTCACACATACACACACACACACACACACACACACCCTACTGTCCACACTGGCGAGGCCTTTGCTCATGCTGTTCCCTCTGCCTGGAATGCCTTTCCCTCACTTCCAATTATTTAAATTCTTCAGATCGCCAAAATCCTCTTCCAAGAAGCCCTCGGAAAACCTGGAGTGAATAAGGCAGGGGCTTTGTTCAGACAGCTCTGGCCTCAATCCAGGCCCCTGTCCTGACTGGTTGTGCAACCTTGAGCAAGTTGAGTCACCTTCCTCATCCTAATTTTCTCATCAGTAACACTAGATTATACTAATAGCTGCCTCAAAGGGTTGCCATAAGTATTAAAGGAGAGAAGGTCTTTCAAACACCTGTCCCAAAGCAGTCAAGTTTATTTTAGGAAATGGCAACAAACATCCTCCTTCCCACTGCAGTTCATCTTGTGTTCTGGGTAGTATTTTCTCTACATATCCACCATCTTCTGTCAAAGTTTACTCTTAAGTCTGCAGGAGTCAAGGTCAGTGCAACTGCTAAAAGCATCATCTCCTAATTTAGACAGGGTTGGGTGAACCCTACCTACTAGCCATGGGATTTTTTTTTTTTTTTGGCTGCTTTGGCTCTTCCTTGCAGTGCAAGGGCTTTTCTAGTTACAGCTCATGGGCTTAGTTGCCCCACAACACGTGGGATCTTAGTTCCTTGACCAGGGATTGAACCCACGTCTTCTGCATTGGTCCACTGGTTGAGAATCTGCCTTTCAATGCAGAAGACATGGGTTCCATCCGTGGTTGAGGAACTAAGATCCCACATGCTTTGGGGCAACAAAGCCCACAAGCTGCAACTAGAAAAGCCCTCACACTGCAAGGAAGATCCAGAGCAGCCAAAAAAAAAAAATCCCATGGCTAGTAGATATCAGAGCTGGGACACCACCCAATCCTGTCTAAATTGGCAGGTGGTGTTCTTAGCAATTGCACTAACCTTGACTCCAGCCCTGTGATCTTGAATAAATCATCTCACCTCACTCTCAGAGCCTCCATTTTCCCATGTGGGAAATGGGTTTAATTAAGGCTTAGTGTTGGGAGGTTTAAGTGGATTAATTCACATGAGACTTTTAGAATAGTCCTGACACACAGGAAGTGCTAGAAGGGTCTGTTATTACTGCCTCGAAGAGTTATGGTGAAGATGGAGTAGTACTGCTTCTGCAAAGCCCATGTGCAGAGTCCTGGCTGGCATTCAGGGAGCCCTCCATAAACATGAGTAGTATAGTCCAGTGTTTGGTAAAGAAGTCCAGTGACCCCCCTTTGTGGCCCCTGAGCAGTGATAGCAGCAGCAGCATCAGCAATCCCTTTCCAGAGCAAAAAGGCCAGTTCTCTCCAATTTGCTGGAGTCCCCTTGAACTAATTTAGCCATTCCCCTGTCCCTCCCATCCTAAATAGGAAGTTCCCTGGCACCAAGTGGGATTACTCTCCTGCACCACGAGAGTCTGGGGGGCCAGGTAACATACTGTCTGGTTAACTGGGATCGAGGCAGAAACTGGCGCCGGAGGACATCCACCAGGTTTACTGCATTTCCTTCCCCCATAAAGGAACCCTACGGTCCAGCCCAGCCAGCTCCTCTCATCGACCAGCTAATGGGGTTACACGATTCCACTCCCCAGGAAGCTGGCTTTAATAATGGGATGCCAAGGTAAGGATGGTGCTGGCAGGGAAAGGGAAGGAAGGCAGGTGAGGGTATGAATCTGCAGCTGAGTGACACATCCTATATGAAGTTGATTCATGTTGGAGCAAATCTGGGCAGGGACCAGCTGATTCCGGCGGTGAAGTTATTGCTCTGCCAGTTTAATATTTCGCCATCTGCTAACCGAAGGCTTCACTGCCTGCTGGGCCCTATAAAGACTTTTATTTATTATATTACACACGGCAACATCTGCCACCGGATGAGGCTGTATTCGGCACCCTAATTAAACAAACACTCACTCCTGCGACAGCAGAGGGCCCTGGGTCTCGCTGTGAATGAGCAGAAGTGTTGCTGACACTAGTTATAACTTGGGGTGTCCTACACTGAGTTTTCCTGAGAAAAAACAGCACATGGGACATTCAGATGCCCTCCTGATCGTCACTAAAGACTTACAGCTGATTAAAAGTAGGCTGGAAAACTGCTTTAAAAATAGACTGGATTTAATCTACTCCATGGGCTTCCTGGGTGGCTCAGATGGTAAAGAATCCACCTGTAATGCATGAGACCTGGGTTCAATCCTTGGGTTGGGAAGATCCCCTGGAGGAGGGAATGACTATCCACTCCAGTATTCTTGCCTGGAGAATTCCATGGGCAGAGGAACCTAGTGGGCTATAGTCCATAGGGTTGAAAAGAGCCAGACATGACTGAGTGGTTAACACTTTCACAATCTCCTCCATCCTGTCTCACCCTTAAAAAAGAACCTAAATTTTAGGACTTGGCTTGACAGGCAGTCAGAATTCCATATCTGCTTTTCCTGCCACTCTATCACATGGCCCCCTTCACCATCACCTCCAAATTTTTTTGTGCACTCTCAGAAATGCTAAATATACTTCCTGAAACAAGAAACCCTTTGGATGAGGAAAATGCATTTTTTTTTCATTCATGCATTCCTTTAACAAATATTGAACCTATTGGGTGTTTTGGTGAATGAGATCAATTACATTTCTGTTTTCATAAAACACATGTGTGACTGCAAGTCTTCCAATGGGCAGTTCAACAAGAAGGTTACAGATTGTGATGAGTACTTGGATGGAAATAAAATGGATGATGTGTTAGAGGACTAAGGCTGGACTGGAATATGGTGGTTTTAGCTTTCTATGGCTACTATAACAAGTGATCACGAAGGGGTAGTGGCTTCAACAACGCAAGTTTATTATAGGTCTGTATTTCAGAAGTCTAGCAAAGGGTATAGTTAAGGTGTTGGCTGAACTGTATTCTTCTGGAGACTCTGAGAGAGAATTCATTCCTCTGCCTTTCTCAGCCTCAAGAGGCCACCAGTATCCCTTGGCTTGTGGATACCCCCTCTATCTTCAAAAGCAGTAACAGCATCTTTCTGATTCTGCTTCCAATCACACTTCTTTTTTCTGACTCTCTTTCTCTGTCTTCCTCTTCCACTCTTAAGATCTCTTTTGATTACATTCACCCCACCCAGATATTTTGAAACATTCTCGCTACTTTAGGGAGATTAATATCCTTGATTCTATCTGAAACTTTAATTCCCATTTGCCATGTAGCCCAGCATAGTCACAAGTTACAGGGATTGGAAGGAGGCATCTTTAGGGGGCTGTTATCCTGCCTGCCACAAGGGGCTGCTGCTGCTGCTGCTAAGTCACTTCAGTCGTGCCCGACTCTGTGCAACCCCACAGACGGCAGCCCATCAGACTCCACCGTCCCTGGGATTCTCCAGGCAAGAACACTAGAGTGGGTTACCATTTCCTTCTCCAATGCATGAAAGTGAAAAGTGAAAGTGAAGTCGCTCAGTCGTCTCCGACTCTTAGCGACCCCATGGACTGCAGGGGCAAGGGGCTATTTTAGGTACAGTGGCCTTAGAAGGGGGCTTCTCTAAGTAAGAAGAGGTTACAACTGGAAGGAAAAGGAAGTGCAAAGACTCAGGGGCAGGAAAGAACTGGAGCCATCACAGTATTGAAAGGAAGCTAGTAATGGGCCTGGTAGAGTCACACAAAGTCATGGGCAAGGGAAAGGTGGCCCAAGATGAATGTGAAGTGGTAAAAATGTGTTCATTCATGTAGAGTCTTACAGACTCAGCCTGGTACAATGATTTAAAGGACAGAAGGAAACTTACTTTTATTTAGCACCTAATTTCTAATAGCCCTTATGGCTAAGATCTTTAAATATAGTATCTTGTCTAATTCCTACAATAAGCACATAATGTATGCTCTGCAAGTCCCATCTTACATATCATGAAGTAGTAACTTACATAAGTAAGTGGTAGAGACAGGATGTGAACCCTGAAATCTCTGGCTCCAAAGCCCATACTCTTCCCACCAGACAAGGCGGCTCTCCAAATGATTTTGCCTTCTGTATACTTGTGATTATGATCACTTGAGCTCCTTCTTCCTCTTTTCATTAGATAAACAGCTTTCTGAGCCCAAAATAACATTCAGTTAAGTGTCCCACTTGTGTTTTGCTTGTTACTGCTTTATCAGGAGAGGTATGTGAAATTTCCTCTTATTTGCCTTAAAGAGGTTGGCTCACTGGGGAGACAAGAGTTGTATGTTCTCCTCTCCCTCTCTAGGATGTCTAATAGTTGGGAAACTAACTGGGTTGCTGGAACAAGAGACCTCAAAATAAAGTGACTCAAATAGGACAGGAATCCCCTTCTCTTTTACATGTGAGTACAGAGGTAAATAATCTGGGGCTGTCATCATTCTTCTGCCCTTTACAATTATCCACAGACTCAAGATTCTTCAATCTACTGTTCTTCTTTCTTCTGGAATATTGTTCTCATCCACATGATTGACTGAAGCAAGCTTACCAGAAACCCATCAAATCCCAGCCTGCAAAAGGTGGGATGGATGATGGAATGCAAGCATTTTTTTTTTTTTGGTCTGTGCCGGGTCTTAGTTGCAGCATACAGGATCTAGTTTCCTGACCAAGGATCAAATCTGGGCCCCTTGTGTT
Organism: Bos grunniens; assembly: GCF_055505025.1. NCBI lineage: Eukaryota > Metazoa > Chordata > Mammalia > Artiodactyla > Bovidae > Bos > Bos grunniens. The sequence goes on from NC_141189.1 coordinate 27,982,440, forward strand.
AAGAGTGTGGAGTCTTACCCACTGGACCACCAGGGAAGCCCCTGGGATGCAAGTATTTTCCTTTCAAATGATGTGACTTGAAGTTGTACATTTCACTTCTGCTTACATTCCATTGGTCATAACTTCGCCACATGCCCACACATCGTTTCAAGAGAAGTTGGGAAATGGAGCCTTGACCTGGATGGCATGTACTCAACTAAGGCTTGGGAGGTTCCATTACTAAGAAGAATACGGAGAAAACAAATGCCAGGGGTAATTAGTACTCACTGCCAACAAAGGATGACTGCCTTCTTTGCTGATTTAAGGTCTAGCCTTTCCTTTCCCATTGCATGTTGTTAAAACATTTAAGAGGCAGTAAATCTATTCTCCAGGAAAGGGAATCAAATTAAGTTCTTTTTCTCTTTCAGAGACTTAAATAAAAATGGCCTGGCCCTGAGTTGATCTTCCTAACTTCCTGTACCTGAGAAAGGCACGGGAGCTGTGGGACCCAAGGTGAGTGGACATACACACCAGGCCCTCTTGAGGGGAGAATCCCTGGAAAAGAAGATTCAGTGTATGAACAACTCCTCATTCCAAGAACTATAGCCAGCAGAGAGCCCAGTGAAGTGAGTCAAATGTGGACCTGAGGGAGAGGGGTTACTCTAACAGGTATCAGGTTGCAGGGCAATGCAGAGCAGTGGTGCCTGATAAGTACCACTGAGTATGATGTTAGGATCACAGGAAACCCTGAGATTCTGGGATGATCCATGGTCATCATGGATGACCAATCATGTGGATGGTCATGGACCAGTCAATCATGTGGATGAGAAAGGAAAGCTCTGCTGCTGCTAAGTCGCTTCAGTCGTGTCCGACTCTGTGCGACCCCGTAGATGGCAGCCCACCAGTCTCCCCGTCCCTGGGATTCTCCAGGCAAGAACACTGGAATGTGTTGCCATTTCCTTCTCCAATGCATGAAAGTGAAAAGTGAAAGTGAAGTCGCTCAGTGGTTCCCGACTCTTAGCGACCGCATGGACTGCAGCCTACCAGGCTCCTCTGTCCATGGATTTTCCAGGCAAGAGTACTGGAGTGGGGTGCCATTGCCTTCTCCAAAGGAAAGCTCAAATAATGTCATATAAGACTTCTGGGCAGCTCAGATGATGGCAACTCAAGCAATTTTTATTTAATTTAGAAAATAATAAACAAATAGGGGACAGTACTTGTTCTTGAGGTGTTATGGAAATGCTTGTTTCTATCAACATGTAAAAAAGGTGAAAATAAACAAATTTCCTGACAATCTATTTAAATATGATGCCAAAACAACATGGGTCAGTAGAATACCAAAGCAAAGAAACTCAGGAAGAACCAGAGCGGTCCACTAAAAACACTCCAAGAGCAATCTCTGAACAAAATTCCACTTAAAGGATTGTTTACCTGAGGCAACTGAAGGACAGGGCAAGCCAATGAGGAAGAGACTTATGATGGGTCTTTGAGGCACGTATTGACAATAGTAATTCCCTGATACTCACATAAGCTTGTGGCCTGTCCTCCACACATACCCATAAACGGCCTCAACTTTTTCCATCCGTGAAATGGGTTGAGTGCTCTAACAGCTGGTCCAAATTACTATGAGAACACATGTGAGTGAGAACCTAAGCTCAGCTCTGTGGCTAAAGGATGTATCTCTGCAGGGGTAGTACTTGAGGTACTGTCTCAAGGAGGGGAGGGGTACTGATGAGCAAAGATGACGTGACAAGCAACTGCAGAACAAAGGGAGTGTTCCCAACCTTGCTGAGCTCCATCAGTGATGTGGATGATATCTGCTCCATCAGTGACTGTGGGTGATAGCATTATTGGGAAGGTTAGAAATAATGTTTGTAGAACATCCAGGATAGTGTGTGGCTTAAAAAAAAATAAGAAATGAGTACTATTAAAATAAAAATCAGTCAATGACTGTGGCAAAGCATATGAATCTGAGAATCCCACATTAGGCCAGTTCTTTTAAAGGGAGACAAGGTACTCTCCAGGCTGCAGCAGAGGCAAATGCGAATCCTCTCTACAGGAAAGCATTTTCTACTTAGGCCCTCAGGATTTCCTTAAAAGATTAAACCTGTATGAGTTCACACTCAGAGCCCACCAAACTCACTAGGAAATAAGCCACCATGAGTGAGGATCAGCAGAAAGGATACAACATACTTTTATCACTACTGACTTCAGCTACAGGAAACAAACAACTAGATACATAATATACAACGAAAGTGAAAAAGTCCCTCCTCATGTCCGACTCTTTGCAACCCCATGGATTACACAGTCCATGGAATTCTACAGGCCAGAATACTGGAGCGAGTAGCTGTTCCCTTCCCCGGGGGAATCTTCCCAACCCAGGGATTGAACCCAGGCCCCCCGTACTGCAGGCGGATTCTTTACAAGCTGAGCCACCAGGGAAGCCCAAGAATACTGGAGTGGGCAGCCACTCTCTTTACCAGCGGACCTTCCTGACCCAGGAATCAAATCGTGGTCTCCTGCATTGCAGGCGGATTCTTTACCAGCCAAGCTACTAGGAAAGCCTGTGTAATGTACAATAATTATATTTAAAAGAAAGAAAATACAGAATTAGAAAAAATGAGAAAGTAATAAAAATTATCAAAAGTGATCAGGTATAGTTGAAGAAAAACCAAATAAAACTTTATAAATAGACTGTATAATTCTTAAAAGCAAAGAGTATTAAAACTTGAAGATATACCTGAAGGAATCATACAGAGTGCAACACAAATAGATAAGAAGATAAAAACTCCTGTGTGTGTTAATCACTCAGTCATGTCCAACTCTTTGTGAGCCCATGGACTTAGCCCTCCAGGCTCCTCTGTCCTTGGCATTCTCCAGGCAAGAATATTGGAGTGGGCTGCCATTCCCTTCTCCAGGGGATCTTCCCAGCCAGGGATCAAACCTGGGTTTCCTGCATCGTTAGGCAGGTTCTGTACCACTAGTGCCACCTGGGAAGTCCCATAAAAGCTCTTAAAAAGAGGTTAACCTATTAACTATCAAACAGAAAGATGGGCTTCTCTATTATAAAAAGTTTTGACCTCTATACAGGTTTCTATATAGAGGATAGAAATGAGACAGACTATTTAATATATGGCTGATTGAAGGGCCAGGAGGAGAAAATAGAGACATTAAATGAAAGACAATATCTAAAGTGAAAATAAATGAGAACTTTATAAAAATGACAAAATATATAAATCTTCACTTCAGTCACTTAGTCGCGTCTCTTTGTGACCCCATGGACTGCAGCACGCCAGGCCTCCCTGTCCATCACCAACTCCTGGAATTTACTCAAACTCACATCCATTGAGTAGGTGATGCCATCTAACCATCTCATCCTCTGTCATCCCCTTCTCCTCCTGCCTTCAATCTTTCCCAGCATCAGGGTCTTTTCCAATGAGTCAGTACTTCACATCAGGTGGCCAAAGTATTGGAGTTTCAGCTTCAGTATCAGTCCTTCCAGTGAATATTCAGGACTGATTTCCTTTAGAATGGACTGGTTGGATCTCCTTGCTGTCCAAGGGACTCTCAAGGGTCTTTTCCAACACCACAGTTGAAAAGCATCAACACTTTGGCGCTCAGCTTTCTTTATAGTCCAGCTCTCATACCCATACATGACTACTGGAAAAACCATATCTTTGACTAGATGGACCTTTGTTGGCAAAGTAATGTCTCTGCTTTTTTAATATGCTGTCTAGGTTGATCATAACTTTTCTTCCAAAGAACAAGAGTCTTTTAATTTCATGGCTGCAGTCACCATCTGCAGTGATTTAGGAGCCCCCCAAAAATATAAATATAATTATTTAGATACAACATATAAGTAAAAACTAATAAAAAGAAATCTATACAATAAAACCACAGAACATCAAAGACAGAAGACCTAAAATCTCCCTGAGAAAAATGGAACACTATGTTCAAAAGGGCAATATTGAAATCATAAACTGAGTTTTTAGCCAACAACAATGGAAACCAGAAGACTCTGGAATAATATTTTCAAAGTTCTGAAAGAAAACAGACATCCGTCTAGGACTGTGCACCAGACAAGCCTATCTTTTAAGAATGAGTGTGACATAAATTGTAGCAATACTCTCTTAGGTCAGGTTCACAAGGCAAAAGAAATAAAACCAAAAATAAACAAATGGAATCTGATCAAATTTATAAGCTTTTTCTAGCAAAGGAAACCACTGCCGCCGCTAAGTCACTTTAGTCATGTCCAACTCTGTGCGACCCCATAGACGGCAGCCTACCAGGCTCCCCCGTCCCTGGGATTCTCCAAGCAAGAACACTGGAGTGGGTTGCCATTTCCTTCTCCAATGCATGAAAGTGGAAAGTGAAAGTGAAGTCACTCAGTCGTATCTGACTCTTCGCAACCCCATGGACTGCAGCCTACCAGGCTCCTCCATCCATGGGATTTTCCAGGCAAGAGTACTAGAGTGGGGTGCCATTTCCTTCTCTGAAACAAAACAAAAAGACAGCCTAAAGAATGGAAGAAAATATCTGCAAATAATGTGACTGAAAGTGCTTAATTTCCAAATTACAAATAGTCATACAACTCAATAAAAAAAAAAAAAACCAACTCAATTAAAAAATGAGCAGAAGACCTAAACAGACATACAAATGTCCAACAGGAATATGAGAAGATGCTCAACATCATTAATTCTTAGAGAAATGCAAATAAAAACCACAAGCATTCTGACCACCTCACACCAGTCAGACTGGCTATCATCAAAAAGTCCACAAATAACAAATGCTGGAGAGAGTATAGAGAAAAAAGGAACCCTCCTACACTGCTGATGGGAATGTAAATTGATGCAGCCACTATGGAGAACAGTATGCTGGTTCCTTTAAAATCTAAAAATAGAAGGATAATTGCTTTACAGAATCTTGCTGTTTTCTGTTAAACCTCAACATGAATCAGCCATAGGTATACATATATCTATCCCCTCCCTTTTGAAATTCCAAAAAAAAAAAGACACATCAAAGGAAAACACTCAAAAATGAAAAAAAAAAATCTAAAAATAGAGAGTTACCCTATGGTCCAACAATCCCAGCATTTATTTGGAAAAGACAGAAACTCTAATTTGAAAAGATACATGCACCCCAATGTTCAGAGCAGCGCTATTTACAATAGCCAAGACATGGAAGCAATCTAAGTGGACATCAACGAATAAACAGATAAAGAAGATGTGATATACACTACTCAGCCATAAAAAATGAAATGCCATCTACAGCAATATGGACGGACCTAGAAATTACCATACTAAGTGAAGTCAGTCTGATAAAAACAAATATCACACTATATCATTTACATATGGAATCTTAAAAAAATGATACAAATGAACTTATTTGCAAGATAGAAAAAGACTCACAGATATACAAAACAAATTTATGGCTACCATAAAGGAAAGAGGGAGAGGGATACATTTGAGAGGAGTTTGAGACTAAAGGATACATACTACCGTATATAAAATAGATTAACATGGACCTGCTGTATAGCTCAGGGAACTATATTCAATTCAATATCCAGTGATAAGCCACAATGGAAAAGAGTCTGAAAAAGAATCTCTCTCTCCATATACATATGTATTCCATATTTATGTATATATATATTTGATTCACTGTACTGTACACCTGAAACTAACACAATTTTATAAATCAATTATACTTCAATAAAAATGTTTCCAATAAAATTTTTAATAAATAAATAAAAATAAGGATTCCAGAGCCCCACACACTCCCCCCAAAAAATGAGTATGAGATGATGACATTTCCATATAAACAAAAAGCTGCAAGATTTTATTACCAATAGATCTCCAAGAAGTCCAAATGAAATGGAAAAAGGAAAATGGCTCAAAAGGAAGGTCTCAGGTGGCAAGAAGGATGAATAGGTAGTTAAACAAACTCTTAAACTGGTAGACAAATCTGCATTATCTATATCAGTATGAAATACTAATAATAATATCCCAAAAGCAGACAAAATGGAAACAATTGATAATACTGACATTTAAGTCAGGAGGAAGATACTGGCATTAAAACATTGTAAAGTCCTTCTATTATTTGGGAGGAGAAGTTTAAATGTCTATTGATCTTCAATTATGTTAGGCCTACATAGTAAAATTTGAAGGGAAAAGTAAGAAAAAGGGGACTTCAAACCTTTGTCATTTTAGAATTTGGAGAATTATAATTGTGGAATTTTAAAGCTTTAAATTTTGGAAATTTGACATTCTTAATGTGTAGAAGGGGAAATATAAGGGGAAAACATAGTAAGAAAATAAAACAAACACTTCAAAGAAAGGGAGAGAAAAGAAGCATAGAAAATGTGGAGTAAATGTGAGAAATCACCATTGAATGAAAAAGGGCAAATCTCCAATGTTACGTATATTATGACGCTGTTTTATAAAGTTCAAAAGCAAGCAAAACCAAATACATATAGTAAATAACACATTCGTGATAAAGGTGTTAACACAAAGGAAGGGAATGATAAACACAAAGACGGAATAGTGGACTTCTGCATACAGTTGGAGTGGGGATGAGAGAGAAAATTAATATCCCGGAAGTCCTAGCAGTATTGATAATTTCAGTGAGCTAGGCAGCGATTTCACACCCTGCAAAGCACATCATTCTATTAATATGCTTTATAGCTTACATAACTTATATATTCATTTGCTTCAAATATTGCATTAAAAAAATCTAAAAATAAAATGAGTAAGACAATAGGAGAATAAGTTCCCTGAGGACAAGAACAAAACCAGACCTTCCTGGTATCCCCTGTCTGTCGCGCACATAGCGGCCCTCAACAAATGTCTGCTTACGTTACATTCAGAGAAAATGTTCTCCTTAGTGAATCGCAAAAGAATGAGGAAAGGCAAGACTTCTTACAAGCAAATAGTGGAGAAGAGAGTCTAAACTGTGTGATGATACAGTATACAGTATAATACAATGGGCACGACACAGGTAATATTAACAGAAAAATACATCAGTTCTTCAGCCCCGAATTACACTGTGTCTGTGGCTTTGGGCAGGAAACATGCCTGTAGCTACTCTGGGCTTCAGGTTGTTAAATCATGATGGATGATCCCATAAGGAACTAAACAAGATCAGTGGAATTCATTCATTCTTCTGGTGCCCTGGGAACTCTTTCATTTCCCCCAGCCCTGACTGCCTCCTCCCATTACTGGAGGCAGCAGTGTGCCCATACTACACTGACTTAACAATGAAGTGGGAGAGAGACCCAGGACCACAGAGCTAGCATCCCAGGTCTAGACACAATAGTTAGAAAATAAGCATCTCTCACATGCAGTCCAGAGGAACAGCAGGGTGCTTGCAGGGCCTGGGGGTGGGGGACACATTAAGGATAAATGCTGCATCTGCAGCAGCACGTGTCTGGGGACAGGTTCATTTCCCTGTGCATTTCATCAGGAAAATGGGAACGATAAAGTGTAGTTCAAGGATTACTGGAAAAACATCTGCCTGTACTATGTCTAACACCTAATTTATATATATTAGTTTTTTGTGACCCAGTGGACTGTAGCCTGCCAGGCTCCTCTGTCCATTGAATTCTCCAGGCAAGAATACTAGATTGAGTAGTCATTCCCTTCTCCAGGGGAATCTTCGCTAACACCTAATAGGTGCTCCCAAAACACCAGTTTCCTTTCCTTAGTAGGTTCCCTACATATCTTCATCTCTGACCCGAACTTCAAATAAAGAGCGCTCGATCACCAGTGACAGAGAAAAAATGCTATTTAAAACTACTACTGACTGCATTGCTTCTGCCCCTAAGGGAAAGACACTATTTCTCTCCAGAAAAAAATACATTTTCTTTAGCAAAGTACTTTGATAGGCAGTTTTGGTTATGAAATGTGAGGACCCCCCCAGGGCAGAGTTAGAAGAAGACAGTGAAACAAGGCGGTAACTAAACCGCTCTGCATCCCAAAAATGGACAGAAACGCTGGGGCTGGGCAGCCTGCTGAGAAGTGGGGTAATGGGAGAAAACACGCTGCAGCAGCAACCCCCCTCTCTACCTGACAGTCCACCCCATCCTCTTCCCCTGCTTTCTTTCTTTCAGTAGAAATTATCAGCGTCTTCCATACTGTGTATTCTATTCTACTTTTTGTGTCTTTATTATCTGTCTTCCCCCACTAGAATATAAGCTCCACGAGGGTAGAATTTTTGTCCTTTTTATATACTGCTGGTTTGAGCCCAAAAGAGAGTCTGGGAAATAAGAGGTATTCAACACATTTTTCCTTCAATAAATGATTAAGAGAGGACTTTTGAGGAATTTTTAAGCAAAACAGCTGCAGCTGATCTGCAAATCGATGGAAATAAGTGGTATTGTTTTACATCTGAGTTTAGGGATTGTTTCTTGTGCAGCATTATAGCAGCAACCACTGACTAATACAAATAACAATACCAACTGGGTTCAAATATGATTTAAAAAATCATACCAGAGTTGTGTGGTTCGCTGAGAATTTGGACTCAAACCAGCTTGGGTTTAATCCTGCCCCAGGATCTCAGAGCCTTCATTTCCTCCTCTGTACAGAGTAAACCCTCTATAAGGAGTAATCAAGTGGTATCTTCCTCACAGGTAACTCTGAGGATCAAATTATCACTTTTTCTCATAAGCATTCAATAAATTATAGCCATTATTAATATCTGTTCAAATAATTCTGATGTTTGATGGATTCATTTAGTTTCCACGTAAGGTAAGTCCCACTAAAAAGTGAACATAAGATTTTGATCCTGTACAATATTTGAAATTAAAGATGTGGAACCCATGGTAATATTTTGCCCAATAAGTTAACAAAATAAAATTAATTATAATGCTCAAAGCTAATGAAGTCAAACGTTTATTCTCATTCACTGAAAATTGGTATGGCTTATCTTTTTATTAAGTATTAATAATAGGACCACATTGCATTAAGAACCATGAAAATATGTAGATATTTAACCTTGTATCTATCTTCTAGAAGCTATGCTAAGAAAACTATCATAAATATTTTAAACAAGATAGGAATACATATCATTAATGAAGTATAATTGTATGGAATTGTATTTCCAAATCAGAAACAGAAAGTCATCACAGAATGCCAGTCTCATCTAAATAACAAAAAGTCAGATAAGCCATAAAATCAGTTTTTAAAACCTCTTCAGTGAGTTAAGCACACAGATAAACCTGAATGAAATAAATTTCAGAGAGTATTACTTTAGAGAAGAGATTTACCACTGATCTTATCCCTGGTAGAAGTACAGGAAGAAGAATGGCAATAAAAAAGGCAAGGAAAAAAACAGCCCAATTCCTACCAACCTGGGAATGGCCACTTATAGGCCGGCATGACATTAGAATCCCAAAGAGTCTAGTCACAAAGAAAAACCCATCTTTGAACACTTTCTCACAGGTCTTCACCACTACTCAGGGATTTGCTGTTGTTTTTTAGTCACTGAGTTTTATCTGACTCTTTGTGACCCCATGAACTGCAGCATGCCAGGCTCCCCTGTCCTTCACTATCTCCCAAAGTTTGCTCAAATTCATGTCCATTGAGTCATTGATACTATCTAATCATTGCCCCCTTCTCCCTTTGCCTTCAATACTTCCCAGCATCAGGGTTTTTTCCAATGAGTTGGTTCTTCGCATCAGGTAGCCAAAGTATTAGAGCTTCAGCATCAGTTCTTCCAAAGACTATTCAAGGTTGATTTCCTTTAGGATTGGTTGGTTTGACCTCCTTGCAGCCCAAGGGACTCTCAAGAGTCTTCTCTAGCACCACAATTTGAAAGCATCAGTTCTTTGGCGCTCAGCCATCTTTATGGTCAAACTTTCACAGCTGTACTCAAGGATAGTAGACCAAAACTATGGGTGAGAAAAGAAGTAAGAGAGTCTCCCCTGAAACATGTGGAACCTCCACTTTAAGTGAAAGACAGCTGTTCCCTGAAATGAGTCAAGTTAGGCAGGGCAGGAGAGCTGAGATAAATCCCCCAGAAGAATTCTGGACAGGCAGGGCAGCAGAGATGCTCCAGCAAGGCCTGGAGGAAGGGCAGGAGAACTAAAACAAGCTCCCTTCAAAGCATTCTGTACTTTGAAGGAGGTAGAAATGTCCCCTTCAAAATACCCAGGGGCAGAGCATCAAGGCTAATGCAGATTTTATAAAGTTCAGAAAGCAAGGACAGTGAGATCAAAGATCAAAGAGAGCTCTCCAATGGTCCAAAAAGCAGGTATCCAAGCTTTACAGCATGAGAAGTTTCTCTAGTCCCCAAAACTGGTGGTTCAGCCTTGAGTCACAGCCAGTTTCCTGGAATCTCATCAGTGCCCAGATCTCAGGACCTACTAGAGAGAAAGTTCTGATCCCACCATCAAAATATTTGCAACCAGTGGTAAGCTGAATAAAACTAAAGCTGCACTCATCTTTGACATAAACTCAACTACAGACCATTTGGATTCAACTCCCACCCTAATGGCCTGACATAAGAAAAGGCAGGCTCTTTTCTAGAAGTAAACTTTTTTTAACTGGAGTTTGTATTGCTTTTTCATACAAAATGCCTGGCATACAATCAAACATTAAAAGATGCATTCATAATTGAAAAAATATGTGAAATAATCAATAGAAATAGAACCAGAAGTGATCCAGATGTTGAAATTATTACACAGGGACTTAAAAAAAAAACTATGATAAAATTATTTTTAAAATTTAATTGAAAAGTTAGATAATATACTGAAAGAGTAAATTTGTTGGATAGTAAATTCCAACAAAGATATGTCCCTCAGAAAATGTTAGAAATGATACATGGAAACCAGATGCAATAATTAGAAACAAAAAAATACAGCACTAGAAATGAATAATTTGCTAAATGTTATTCATTTGTTAAATTGTTTTTTCTATCAAACTAGAAATAAACAGAGGAAAAGTATCAGTGAATTAAAGAACAGATCAATAGATTAATCAAATTGAATCACAAAAAGAAACTAATGAAAAAAATCAGAATACTTAACATCTATGGAAAAACATCAATGAGGCTAACTTGGTATTAAGTGATGTGAAGAAGTCTCAGATAGAGAAGAGAAAAACTGGAGCAAGTTATATATCTGAAGTATAACAAATAGCTGAATCATTTCAAAATAGATGAAATACATAAATCCATAGATCTAACAAGTCAGCAAATCCCAAGCAAGATATATATAAAGAAAATCACACCAAATACATTATAGTCAAAATTACGAAAACCACAGATAAAGAGTAAACCTAAAAAAAGCAAAAGAGCAAAATGGCACTTTCTATAAAGGAAGGGAAAGGAAATGATGGCTGACTTCTTATCAAAAGCTATAATACAGAAGCCAGAGGACAATTAAATGATGTCTTTAAAGTACTAAAAGAGGGACTTCCCCGGTGGTCCAGTGGTTGAGAATCTGTCTTCCAATTCAGGGGACATGAGTTCAGGCCCTGGTAAGATAACTAAGATCCCACATGCTGTGGGGCAACTAAGCCCAAGCCTGGCGACTACTGAGCCCACAAGTTGCAACTGCCGCGCCAGCCTGCTGCAGTTATTGAGCCTGTCCTCTCTGGAGCCTGCCCACCACAACTAGAGAGAAGCCTGTGCGCCAAAATGAAGAGCCTGCCTATCACAACAAGATCCCACATGCCACAGCCAATATCCCACAAGCTGCAATTAAGACTCAATGCAGCCAAAAATAAATACATATTTTTTAAAGTACTATAAGAAAAAAAAATGGAAGCAGAGAATTTTATATCTAGCAAAAATAACCTTCAAAACAGATGAAATAAAGACACACTCAGAGAGCCAAAACCTAAGAGATTTGATGAAAGATGTTCTTCAGACTGAAGGGAAATTATGCCAGGTGGAATCCCAGATTTCAAGAAAGAATAAAGAGCATCACAAAGAGTAAATATTTGTATAAATGAGAAAGACCTTTTTCAGACCTTTATTTTTATATCTATATTTTCTCAAGTTTTTTAAATGACTATTGACTGTATGGAGAAGGAAATGGCAACCCACTCCAGTATTCTTGCCTGGAGAATACTGTGGACAGAGGAGCCTGGTGGCTCCATGCTGTCCATGGGGTCACACCAAGTCAGACATGACTGAAGCAACTTAGCAGCAGTGGCAGCATTGACTATATAGATCAAAAACAATTAAAATGTATTATTACATTTAGAGTGAGTTATAGCTATAAAATAGGAGATAACAAGAGCCCAAAGACCAGAACTGGACATAGTGTAGTTATACAGTAGTATGGTTTTAGTATGGTTTCACTGTTTGTGAAGTAGTTAAATATCATTTGACAGTGTACTGTGAAGATGTACATTGTAACCTCTACAGCAAAATCACTTTGCTGACAAAGCTCTGTGTAGTCAGAGTTATGGTTTTCCCAGTAGACATGTACAGATGTACCATAAAGAAGGCTGAGCATCAAAGAAATAATGTTTTCAAACTGTGGTGCTAGAGAAGACTCTTGAGAATCTCTTAAACAGCAAGATCAAATCAATCAATCCTAAAGGAAATCAACCCTAAATATTCATTGGAAGGACTGATCCTGAAGCTCTAACACTTTGGCCATCTGATGTGAAGAGCAGACTTATTGGAAAAGACCCTGATGCTGGGAAAGAGAAAGGCATGAGGAGAAAGGGACAACACAGGATGAGATGGTTGGATGGGATCATCACTTCAATGGACATGAGTTTGAGCAAAATCAAGGAGATAGTGAAAGACAGAGAAGCCTGGCCTGCTACAGTCCATGAGGTCACATAGTCAGATATGCCTGAACAACTGAACATCAACAGCAACTTTATAAAAGTTAAAAGTGGTATAACATAATCATCCACACAGAAGATCTAAAAATTTTTAAAGACCCCTAAAAATGTAATGGAACAACAGACTTGTTCAAAATTGGGAAAGGAGTGTGTCAAGACTATATATTGCCACCCTGCTTATTTACCTTATGTGCAGAGTACATCACACAAAACGCCAGGCTGGATGAAGCACAAGCTGGAATCAAGATTGCCAGGAGAAATAGCAATAACCTCAGATATGCAGATAACACCACCTTTATGGCAGAAAGTGAAAAGGAACTAAAGAACCTCTTGATGAAGGTGAAAGAGGAGAGTGGAAAAAGCTGGCTTAAAACTCAACATTCAAAAAACTAAAATTATGGCATCTGGTCCTATCACTTCACAGCAAATAGATGGGGAAACAATGGAAACAGTGACAGACTTTATTTTCTTGGGCTCCAAAATCACTGAGGACAGTGACTACAGCCATGAAATTAAAAGACGCTTGCTCCTTGGAAGAAAAGCTATGAAAACCTAGAGAGCATATGAAAAAGCAGATACATTACTTTGCCGACAAAGGTCTGTGTAGTCAAAGCTGTGGTTTTTCCAGTAGTCATGTATGGATGTGAGAACTGGACCATAAAGAAGACTGAACACCAAAGAGTTGATGCTTTTGAACTGTGGTGTTAGAAAAGACTCTTGAGAGTCCCTTGGACTGCAGGGAGATCAAACCAGTCAGTCCTAAAGGAAATCAGTCCTGAATATTCACTGGAAGGGCTCATGCTGAAGCTGAAGTTCCAATACTTTGGCCACCAGATGTGAAGAGCTAACTCATTAGAAAAGACCCTGGGAAAGCTTGAAGGCAGGAGGAGAAGGCAATGACAGAGGATGAGATGGTTGGATGGCATCATTGAGTTTGAGTTTGAGCAAGCTCATCATTGACATGAGTTTGAGCAAACTCAAGGAGATAGTGAAGGACAGGGAAGCCTGGCATGCTGCAGACCATGGTGTTGTAAAGGGTTGGACATGACGGAACAACTGAATCACAACAACAAAAAATGCAATATTAAAAATATACAATTTTCCCAAAAGAAGATAAGCATGAACAAAGAAGTCAAGAACAACTAAAATATACATAAAGCAAATACCAAGACGGGAGACATAAACTAACCATTTCACTAACTGCACTGAATGTATAATGATGGACTAAAGACTGTAATCAAGGGCAGGGATTGCCAAGTGAGATATAAAAAGCAAGACAAAATACACTATTTTCAAGAAACACTTATTATAGAGATTCAGACAGGTAGAAAGAAAAGGAATAAAAGGATGAAAAATACCATGAAAACATTAAAATTAAGAAATATGGCTAGTTATGCTAATATGTTAATATCATCATTAACATATTATAATATCATTAACTATGTTAATATCAAACAAAGTAGCTTTTAAGACAAAGACTATCACTCAAAATTCAGAAGGATATCTCAAAAGGATGAAAGGATCAATTCATCAAGACAAAACAACGAAAAATGTACATATGCACCTAACAATAGGGTTCTAAGGCTCATGAAGAAAAAAATGACAGAAATGAAAAGAGAAATAAGCAAATCCATAACCATAGTTGGAGAATGTACACCTTCTCTCAGAAATTGATAGAACAACAGACAAAATACTCAGTAAAGACACGAAAATTTAAACAACTCTATCAACCAAATTAACATAGTATTATAGGATACTACAGAAAACACATTTTTCTCAGGTACACATGGAACATGCAGCAAAATGACCATATTCTGAGTCATATAAAAATTTAAGTAATATCAAAGAATGAAATCATACAGAAGAATATGGTAGAATGAAAGTAGAAATCATTAACAGTGAGCTATCTAGAAAGCCCCAATGTATTGGGAAATAAAACAACACTTTCCTAAATAACCCATGAATTAAAAAAGAAATCACATAAAAAATTAGAAAATATTTTGAACTGAATAATAATGAAAACGTAATATATCAAAATTTGTGGGGTAAAGCTAAATCAGTGCTTAAAAGGAAACTAATCTCAAAAATATACAAGCAACTCCTGCAGCTCAATTCCAGAAAAATAAACAACCCAATCAAAAAATGGGCCAAAGAACTAAACAGACATTTCTCCAAAGAAGACATACAGATGGCTAACAAACACATGAAAAGATGCTCAACATAACTCATTATCAGAGAAATGTAAATCAAAACCACAATGAGGTGCCATTTCACGCCAGTCAGAATGGCTGCTATCCAAAAGTCTACAAGCAATAAATGCTGGAGAGGGTGTGGAGAAAAGGGAACCTTCTTACACTGTCGGTGGGAATGCAAACTAGGACAGCCACTATGGAGAACATTGTGGAGATTCCTTAAAAAACTGGAAATAGAACTGCCATATGACCCAGCAATTCCACTGCTGGGCATACACACCAAGGAAATCAGAATTGAAAGGGACACGTGTACCCCAGTGTTCGTCACAGCACTGTTTATAATAGCCAGGACATGGAAGCAACCTAGATGTCCATCAGCAGACAAAGGGATAAAAAAGCTGTGGTACATATACACAATGGAGTATTACTCAGCCATTAAAAAGAATACATTTGAATCAGTTCTAATGAGGTGGATGAAACTGGAGCCTATTATACAAAGTAAAGTAAGCCAGAAAGAAAAACACCAATACAGTATACTAACGCATATATATCGTATTTAGAAAGATGGTAATGATAACCCTGTATGCGAGACAGCAAAAGAGACACAGATGTATAGAACAGTCTTTTGGACTCTGTGGAAGAGGGAGAGGGTGGGATGATTTAGGAGAATGGCATTGAAACATGTATAATATCATATGCAAAACGAATCACCAGTCCAGGTTTGATGCATGATACAGGGTGCTCAGGGCTGGTGCATTGGGATGACCCAGAGGGATGGGATGGAGAGGGAGGTGGGAGGGGGGTTCAGGATGGGGAACACATGTACACCCATGGTGGATTCATGTCAATGTATGGCAAAACCAATACAATATTGTAAAGTAATTAGCCTCCAATTAAAATAAACAAATTTATATTAAAAAATAATAAAATAAATAAATACTTATTTAAAGAAGTATGGACTAGTAGTTTCCAAGGGGAAAGGGGGAGGGATGGAGTAGGAGGTTGGGGTTAGTAGATGTAAGCTTTTTATATATAATAGATAAACAACAAGCTCCTACTGTATAGCACAGAGAACTATGTTCAATATTCTGTGATAAACCATAATGGAAAAGAATATTTTTAAAAGAATGTGTACATGTATAGATATATATATGTGTGTGTGTGTGTGTGTGTATAGCTGAATCACTTTGCTGTATAGCAGTAATTACCACAACATTGTAAATCAACTATTCTTCAATTTTTAAGTTAAAACAAGTAAATAAAGAAGTATGAAAGAAAGGTATGAAATTGATTATCCATGCCTCAATCCTAAGTAGGTAAAAGAACCTAAAGTAAATAAAAGAAAGAAAATAATAAAGTGTAAATTAAAAGTCTTGACAATAATTAAGGGGAAAGAGAGAAAACATAAATTATCAACATCAAGAATGAAAACAGAACATCACTACAGATCCCAGAGATATTTAAAAAGATAAATCTTAAAACTACATTATGACAATATTTCAACAACTAATATGAATTAAATGAAACTACAAATTACCAATCCTGAAAACAAAGGAAATAACTACCTATTAAAGAAACTGAATTTATTAAAAAAAAAAAAAAAACCTTTCCATATGCACACACAAAACTTTCAAGTACATGTGATTCACTAGTGAAATATACAAAGATTTAAGAGATAAATAATATCAATTCTGCAGAAACTCAGAAAATGGAGGAGGAGGTACCATTTCTCAACTTAATCTACAAGGCCAGCATAACCATGATACCAAAGTCTGAAAAAGGTATTATAGGGGGAAAAAATAACAGATCAATATCTCTCATGGAAATAGACATAGATGAAAAAAATTTAAGCAAAATGTTAGCAACTGAAATCCAGCAGTATATAGAAAGGATAATATATCGTGAACAAGCAAGTTTTATTCCAAGAAAACAAGGTTAGTTTAACATGAAAATCAGTCAATGTAATTCTTCACACTAATAGAATAAAAGAGATATTATTTGATTATCTCAAAATATGTAGAAAAAGCATTTAATAAAAATCACTAATTTTTTTTAATACTACTTTTCTTGATTTTAAATTTATTTTTGGCTGCGCTGGGTCTTCGTTGCTTTGCGTGGGCTTTCTCTAGCTGCAGCGAGTGGAGGGTACTCGCCCCTGCAGTGCATGGGTTTCTCATTGCAGTGGCTCCTTCTGTGGAGGAGCTCTAGGGTGTGCAGGCTTCAGTGCAGGCCACAGGCTCAGCAGTTGTGGCCTGCAGGCCCTAGAGGGTGTGGGCTTCAGGCGGCATGCAGGTTCAGTAGCTGCAGCCCATGGACTTAGCTGCTCAGTGGCACGTGCAGTCTTCCCAGACCAGAGATCAAACCCACGTTCCCTGCTTTGGCAGGCAGACTCCTATCCAGTGCACCACCAGGGAAGTCCAAAAATCACAAATCTTTTATGACAAAGACACTTAATAACTAGAAACAGATACCAATGCCTTCAATGTGATCAAATATACCTATCAGTGTAACTGAAAAATGTACAGCTAACATAATAATTAATGGAAAACATTAAACCTTTTTCTCCTATTATCAGAAACAAGGCAAGGATGACCACTCTCAACATTGTTTTATATTCACAAAATATTTCTCTATATATGTTCAGTATTTACTAAAGTCCCTAGCCAGGACATAAGACAAAGAAAAAAATAATAAAAGGCAAGAAGTTTGAAAGGAAGTAAACTGTTGTTATTTACATAAATAGTTCCTTAAAACCTGGAAGCATAACTAATGACCCAAAATAGCGGATCCTTTGAATAAATTTTGGTGAATCCATTCAATAGACTATTTTATAGTCATTTGGAATGATATTCTATAAAGAGTGCTAATAAAATGAGAAAATGTTTGCTACACAGCTGTGAAAGACATTCTAGCGGAATTCTGGGGAAGTATGGATTCGTAATGAGATGATCTTAAGGGAGTTGGTGATGGATAGGGAGGCCTGGCGTGCTGCGATTCATGGAGTCTCAGAGTCGGACATGACTGAGTGACTAAACTGAACTGAACTGAAGGAATTATGTTTAACTTTGTTAGAAGTGATGTGATATGTGGTTATATGGAAATTTTCATTTTAGAAAATGCATTCTCAATAATTTGGGGCAAAGTTCTTCAACCTTAGCACTAACTGAGGAAAAGATAATTCTTTATTGGGGTGGGCGTGGGGTGGAGACTCTCCTGTGCGTTGAAGGATGTTGAGTGGTAACCCTGCTCTACCCAGTACATAAGCATTCCTTTTGTGACAACCAAAAGAGTCTCCAGACATTGCCAAATATTCCCTGAGGGGGTCAAAATCACTCTCAGTTGAGAACCACTAATTTAAGGTTAAATACCATGAAGTGTGTTATTTTATTTAATTTAAAACATCTTAGAAAAAACACACACAAAAGAAATATGGGAAACATTAAGCGCTAACTCTAATGAATATGTGGTGGTTTATTATACTGGTTTATCTTCTTTTCTGTGTGTTTGAAAGCTTCGTAATAAAGTCAAAATAATAGTTTTATTCCAGAGGTGAAAAATGCAGTACTCACAATTGTGTATGCACTAGGATTACAAATATGTAAAACTACGTACAGCAAAATACTCAAAGAAATGTATCAAAGAGTTCGTGGATGCGTTAGTGTGGTTCATGGCTGATTTCCTTTCCCAGATTTTAAAATAATCTATAATTATACAGTTTTAGATTGAAAAATGGACAGATCTAAGAGTGCTGAAATGTAATATTATTAATCATTTGCAGTCTAATATTAGAGAATTAGCAGTAAACACAGCAGGGACAGAAAACTTTCCAACTTGGAATCTCTCCTCCCTTACTGCAGAGAAAGCATCTTAAAGGCAGAACGGCTTTGAATGGGCATACATCTGCATAATGACTTTCCTTTGTTCTTGCTTTGCCGGCTAATTGAGTAACTTGTTAAACAAACATGCCTTCAGACTTCACACCAGATTAGAGCCCTTTGTAAATAAAATTATAGCTGGGAATATGCTTCCCCTAACTGGTAAATAAATTTAAGAATTCAGAGACTTTGCATTGCGTGCCAAGATGTCTAAGTCAAACTCAAATTCTTCCACGCTTATGAATAAACCCCAAGGATCATCAAATACCAAGAGTCCCTGAGGCAAAACGAGTCCACTTCACTCTCTCTCTTTTTTTAATTAATTTATTTTTAATTGAAAGGTAATTGCTTTACAATATTGTGTTGGTTTCTGCCATACATCAACATGAATCAGCCAAAAGTATACATATGTCCTCTCCCTCTTGAACCTCCTTCCCACTTCCAACCCCTTCCCTCCACTCTAGGTTGTTACAGAGGCCTGGTTTGAGCTCCCTGAGTCATACAGCAAATTCCCATTGGAATCCCCTTCTATTTTACATATGGTAATGTATATGTTTGAGATCCCTCCAATGAAAACGCTCCACCTACAAAGCAGTTCCTTTCCCTCCTACCACATTATGTATAAATGAGTGGTCACTGATGTCATGCTTGGTGGGATATTGTGTGGTTTCTATGATAACAAGGACAATAAAATCTCAGGACTCTGTGGCAAAGAGTCTTTTTCTCTTGAGTTCATGCATTTATACCAGTCTCCGTTTAGCATGGGTGCTTCCTAGGGTGCCAGGCCTTTTATAATCACTGGCATTACAAGAGAATCCTTGTCCTCACAGAGTTTCCTTTCTAGGGTATTCTTATTTTAATTTTCCCAAGATCTTAGGAAAACTTGCAACTTTCAGTGGATGAATCTTCAGTATCTCTAATCAAGAGTGAAGTTGTTTGGACGTGTGTTCATTCCTCCCATAAGGGTAAAAATCTTCATCTGATCTGGTACTCATCACACGGTGAAAGTCCTGGACCATTTTAGAAGCTGGCCGAGAAGCGTCCTTGAATCTTTCAGATCAGAATGCTGTCTGTCGATGAGATGAGGAGGCTGAACGTGGTCAGGTTGAGATGGGAAAGGGGCTGACCGCTCTGAGGGACAAATGTTCCCCCCGTGATGTCTTCCCTCTGGACAGCCACCTTCTTCCCCACAAAGCAAGGTCAAGAAAACAGGAAATGGGATCAGAGGAGCCTTCCAGACAGGCTGCCTCAGTTCAAATAAAAGCTCTGCCACTTACTAGCTGTGTTTCACTGAACAAGTTTCTCAACTTTCTTATCTCCATTTCCTCGTCCATCAAATGAGGATAGCAAGAGTACTTCACAGAATTGTCCTGAGGTGTAAGTGGAATGTTTCATGGGAAGCAGTAGTAAACACAGTGCCTGTCACAGAGTAAACACTAAATAAATGTTAGCTACTCCCTGCTAATATAGTATAGTTTATATAATATATATCATGATGCTGGCTAGTTAAGCCTTTATGATCTTAAGCCCAGTTACAAACTGAGCACCCACTATGCGTCAGGCACCAGGCTAACTGTTTTCTACATGTTCTCCTTTCATCCTTCCAGCGGCCTATGATGGAATTATTATCATTTCTATTTTACAGGTGAGGATATTGGTCTCAGAGAGGTGAAGCATCCTGCCTAAGGCCACAAAGCCGTGAGTAGCAGAGTCAAGATTCAAGCCTGGATCCATCTTACTTGACATTCCGTGCTCTCTGCAACATAATCCAGCTTCTGTCTTTCCAACGACATTGTTACCTCCAAGCCTTTGTCTTGCCATGTTCTTTAAACATGTCATTCGGACATAAATATATAATGTTATAAATATATATGTTATAAATGTTATAAATATATAATGGAAACCAGCAGGCTGCTAAAAACAAAATTATCATAGACTGGGTGGCTTATAAGCAACAGAAATTTATTGCTCACGGTTCCAGAGGCTGGAAAGTACAAGATCAAAGTGCTGGCAGGTTTGGTGTCTGGTGGAAGCCTGCTTCCTGGCTCATAATGGCCATCCTCTCTACGTGTCCTCACAAGGTAGAAGAGAGTTCTTTGAGGCCCTCATCTCACATGAACACCAATCCCATTCATGAGGACTCCACTTCCATGACTTAAGCATCTCCCAAAGGCCCCACCTTCAAAGTATCCTAATATACTGTTACCTAATAATAGCATCATCATCTCCATTATTGTTACCACTTATTAAAAGTAACAATGTTGCCCCATAAAAAGATGCTCAACATAACTAATTATTAGAGAAAAGCAAATCAAAACTACAGTGAGGTTAATACTTCACACCAGTCAGAATGGCCATCATTGAAAAGTCTACAAATAATAAGAGGGGGAGAGGGTGTGGAGAAAAGGGAACCTTCCTACACTGTTAGTGGGAATGTAAATTGGTGCAGCCACTATGGAAAACAGTATGGAGGTTTCTTTAAAAACTAAAAATAGAGCTACCATATGATCCTACAATCCCACTCTTGGACACATATTCATAAAAGATAAAAACTCTAATGAAAAAGAAACATACATGCTACAGAAGCACTGTTTACAATAGCCACATCACGGAAGCAACCTAAATGTCCATTAACAGAGAAACAGACAAAGAAGAAACCATGGAATATTAGCCAGAAAAAAGAATGAAACAATGCCATTCACAGCAACATGGATAGGTCTAGAGATTTTTATACCAAGCGAAGTAAGTCAGACAAAGACAAATATCATATAATATCACTTATATGTGAAATCTAAAATACGATACAAATGAATTTATTTACAAAATAGAATCACAGACAGCAAACAAATTTATGGTTACCAAAGGGGAAAGAGGGGAAAAATTAGGAGTTTGGAATTAACAGATACACTACTATATATAATATAGATTAAGAACAAGGACCTAGTGTATAGCAAAGGGAATTATATTTAGTATCTTGTAAGCCGAAAACTTGATGCTTTTAAACTGTGGTGTTGGAGAAGACTCTTGAGAGTCCCTTGGACTGCAAGGAGATCCAACCAGTCCATTCTGAAGGAGATCAGCCCTGGGATCTCTTTGGAAGGAATGATGCTAAAGCTGAAACTCCAGTACTTTGGCCACCTCATGCGAAGAGTTGACTCATCGGAAAAGACTCTGACGCTGGGAAGGATTGGGGGCAGGAGGAGAAGGGGACGACAGAGGATGAGATGGCTGGATGGCATCACTGACTCGATGGACATGAGTCTGAGTGAACTCCGGGAATTGGTGATGGACAGGGAGGCCTGGCGTGCTGCGATTCATGGGGTCGCAAAAAGTCGGACACGACTGAGTGACTGAACTGAACTGAACTGAACTGAATAAATTATAAGGGAAAAGAACATGAAAAAGAATGTATGTATGTGTGTGTGTATACACACACACACACACACACACACAACTGAATCATTCTGCTATACACCTGAAACGAAATCAATTATACTTCAATTAAAAAAAAAAAAATCTTACTATGTGCCAGGACCTAAACTCAACCCCGTAAACAACTGCATTGAATCATCTCAAGCAACTATGTGAGGTACAATCATCACCCCCTTTCATGGATGAAGAAAATGAAGTTCGGAGAAAGGATGTAATATGCCCAAGGTCACATAGCTAGTATGTGGCGAACCCAGAATGTGAACCTGGGTCTCTCTGGATCCAAGGCCTGTATTTTGACTCTGCGGCTTCTTGCCTCCATCCAACTTAACAGTTTTTCTCCTGTGATCCCTGCCCCTCCCACAAATCCCATCCAGAAGTTCCCCTCTAAGCACTGTCAACTTCCACCAGGCCTGGCCCTCACTCATTTCCAATCACCCTTTCTCCACCATAGCTTTAGAAATGAACTGTTACTAATGGCTAGTCATATGTCAGCCTAATGAATGGGATGCAGACTTCCATTAAAATAATGAAATTAGTGAGTTTTGAATTTGGTTACATTGCACGGCACACAGCCTCAAGTAATTACCAACCCATGCTCTTTCCCTCGAATTAAAGTCAGTTTATTTATTTAAGGTCTTTGGCTGGGCCATCTCTATTAAGCTCACATCATCTATTTGGGGATGGACTTTTTTTTTTTTTGGCTTGTTTGTTTAAATGATGTTCAGACTGTTCCCATGATTAATAAAGTTGTAAATACAGCCAGCAGCAGCTTCCAAACCATGTGCAAAAGCAAAGAACCTTAAGTCAAAGAATAATTCTTTAGGGAGTTGGGTTATGTTTGTTTGGGTTTTTTTTTTTTTTTTCCTCCAAAGGATGGAAACAATGAGAAAGAAGGTCTTTGAGCTCCAGGAACTCCAATTACGCTGACATTTCTGCAGCAGAAATACACCAAGATCCATTTTGCAGGAACTCAGTGAACTAGCTAATCAGATTTCCTTGGATAATTTGCTCCAAAGGTCAGCCGCCTTAAAAAGCACCCAGTGCCTCATTATTTGGTGGAGCAGGCTGCACACAGGCTAGGATTTGGAACTCAGACTCCCATGGCAAGGAAGTAAATCTGAACGATTTTAGCACAGATCCTGCTACCTTGGCCTTGGCCAAAGTCTCATCCAACTCTGTGATGAGACTACAGACAAAATCACCTCCAGAAAGAACACCTGGGTTTGCCAGACTTCCGTCTCCAAGATGCATCTCTCCTGTGTTCCAGGGGCAGCACAGATGGCAGACTAATCTGAAATGTCCACGCTGCTGGTAAATTTCAGGACAGGCTTTTATTCATGCGGTGAGTGAAGGGGACCAAACTTTCGTTAAAATCACCAAGTCCAAATCTACAAAACGCCTGTCTGCTGCTGCTGCTGCTGCTGCTGCTAAGTCGCTTCAGTCGTGTCCGACTCTGTGTGACCGCATAGACGGCAGCCCACCAGGCACCTGTCTAGCACTCCTCAAAACGATTGAGATCTTGAAAAGCAAGGAAAGATTAAGAAGCGTCAAAGACCAGAGGAAATTAAGGAGACGTGAGATTAAATGCAACGTGGGGCTCTGGACTGAATCCTGGACAGAAAAAGGACGTCAGTGGAAGAACTGGTGAAATCCAAATGCAATCTGGAGTTTAGGTAATAGTTACCTTTCTATGTTGCTGTCTGTGTTGTGACAAATGGACCACAGTAACGTAAGACGATAACATTAGGGGAACTCTCTGTCCTATCATGGCAACTTCTCTATAAATCTAAAATTATTTCAAAATTAGAAAAATACTTTTTAAACTTTCTATGCCATAAAAATTCCACTGTGAGAACAAGCTAATACTTAGCAGTGGGCAGAGGGGAAGAGGGAAGGACAACATTAGGATTAAGAGGTACAAACTATTATTAGATATAAAATAAGTCACAAGGATATATTGTACAACATGGGGAATACAGTTAATGTTTTATATTAACTATAAGTGGAGTATGGCCTTTACAAATTGTGAATCAATGTATTATATATCTATAACTTCTGTAATACTGTATAGCAAGTATACTTTAATAAAAATTTGAATATTATAAAATATTAGAAAAAAGACAGAGGATGAGATGGTTGAATGGCATCACTGACTCAATGGACATGAGTCTGAGTAAACTCCAGGAGTTGGTAATGGACAGGGAGGCCTGGCGTGCTGCAGTCCATGGGGTCGCAAAGAGTCGGACATGACTGAGTGACTGAACTGAACTGAACTGAAAGTATTTTTAAAGTCCATTGTGTTTTATGTATAGCTTATGAAAATAATTAAGTTAAAGTTTATTCTATAATAAACTTGACACAGTGAACCAAAAACAAAATAAAACTCCAAGTCCAGAGAGGAGGTCAGAGGCAGGCTTATGATTACTTTTTTTAAAAAGCTCATTTAAAATCCCAACTAAGGGGGCTTCCTAGAGGGCTCAGTGGTACAGAATCCATCTGCAATGCAGGAGACGCAGGTTTGATCTCTGGGTTGGGAAGATTTCCTAGAGGAGGAAATGGCAACCCACTCCAGTACTCTTACCTGGGAAATCCCATGGACAGAGGAACCTGGCGGGCAACAGTCCATGCAGTTGTAAAGAGCTGGACATGACTGAGTGAGCGAGCAAGATGCTATAGGTTACAGATTGAAAATACAATAAAGGCATTAAACTGAATTATTTTAAAATAAAAAATAAAATCCCAACAGAGACATAAAGAAACAATACAAGTAAACTAAATTAAATTAAAATGCAGTAGATGTTCTCCCCCTACCAACTGGGACAGGAACACCCTTGCCAAAGAAGCTGGCTTCCTCAGTGTCTGCTTGTGACTCCCACCAAGTCTCCCGACCCTAGGGATTTCTATGTGACAAGAAAAGCCACAAGAGTGACTTTTGCTGGCTCAGTGCCCACCCGCACAGATTTAAAAGACCCCCACCCCAGCTCTCACCCTCTGACCCCTGCCCTCCCCTGTGAGCTACTTCATGGAAAGAGACGTAGAGAGAGAGCCAGCGTGTGCTCCATCACGTCACCTGAGGCTGGGTGCTGGTCTTGAGGAGTCGTGGAGAACTTGTAGGAAGGGTGTCTGAGCTGAGTCTTGAAGGAAGAATGGGGGAGTGCTGGATGAAAAAAAGAGTAGAGGATTCCAATGCATGCCAAGGTATCAAATCGTAGAACGCTGATGTACACAAAGAAGTGAACAAAACTGAGGTGGGAAGAGTTAGAAAGGGTCCCCTGTCGAAGGTGTCTCAGTCAGTTCAGGCTGTGTAACAAACATACCGTAGACTGGGTGACTTACACTGCAAACATTTATCGCTTACAGTTCTGGAGACTGGAAAGTCCAAGATCCGGGTCCAGCAAATTTGGTGTCTAAAGGGGATCCACTTCCTGATTCACAAACAGCCTTCTTCTTATTGTGTCCCCACATGGAGGAAGGGGTGAGAGGGCTCTCTGAGCCCTCTTTTCAGTTCAGTTCAGTCGCTCAGTTATGTCTGACTCTTTGTGACCCCATGGACTGCAGCACACCAGGCCTCCCTGTCCATCACCAACTCCCGGAGCTTACCCAAACTCACGTCCATCAAGTCAGTGATGCCATCCAACCATCTCATCCTCTGTCATCCCCTTCTCCTCCTGCCTTCAATCTTTCCCAGCATCAGGGTCTTTTCCAATGAGTCAGCTCTTTGCATCAGGCGGCCAAAGTATTGGAGTTTCAGCTTCAGCATCAGTCCTTCCAATGAAAACCCAGGACTGATCTCCTTTAGGATGGACTGGTTGGATCTCCTTGCAGTCCAAGGGACTCTCAACAGTCTTCTCCAACACCAGGGTACTAATCCCATTCATGGGGGCTCCACCCTCATGACCTAATCACCTCCCAAAGTCCCTACTTCCTAATACATCACACAGGGGATTAGGCTTCAATATATGAATTTTAGGGGGACACAAACATTCATTCCATAGCATAGGTTTTGTGTGCTAAAGAATTTAACTTTGTCCTGAAGGTGATGGGAATATTTCTTTAGTCTTTACTGAATTTGTTAAAATATTGCTTCTGTAGTTTATGTTCTGGTTTTTTGGCCACAAGGTATATGGGATCTTTGCTCCCTGGCCAGGGATCGAACCCTCCTCACCCCCTGCCTTGGAAAGTGAAGCCTTAACCACAGCACCGCCAGTGAAGTGCTGCTGATGAGGACTTTCAAGCGCAGGACTGAAATGGCAACCTGAGCATTTTAGAAACATTCAACAGATGCAGCTGGAAAGGTGGGTGGAAGGTGAGGTTGCCAGCAGTGAGGCCATGATCCAGGCCAGAAGTGTACACACCCTGCCCAGAGGCAGTGGTGTAGATTTCTCCCAGGCTGGCACAGGAACGCTGCAGGGAATGAGGGCCGTTGCCATGAAGACAGCTGAGGTTACTGTCTCTTCAGCAGTTTGGTAGCTCAGCCCCCATCTCCACTCAAACTGGAAGATATCCTCTGCCATCCCTAAATTCCATACTCCAAGTCTGCCCTGCGTTATGCACCTTTTACAGCCAACCCTCTGTCTCCACATTACACTGTATCTTAAATCATCAACTGAGGTTAAATTTCCAGTATCTTGTATAAAACAAGCAAGGGACTCGAATGTACTTAATAACGTTGACGGCAGAATCATAATATAAGCACTGATTATATCTGGGGATCAGGCTGCCTTTAATCTGCAAAGGAGGATACAGTAATCCTCATTTCACAGATAGGAAAACTGAGACTCCAAGAAGTTAAGTAACCTCGTCATACAGCTCTTAATGAGGGCTGGATCCAAGAATGCCTGGTTCCAATCACCCTTTCCATAGCACCTCATGCGCTCACGTTTCATTTCTCTTCATTCACTTACTGCAGTTTCCCTCCCCCTCAGAATCAAACCCAAAACCATGTGGCCTGACCAGAATAAAATCTGAATAATTACATGTAACTGTTTTCTAAAATGCCCACTGTTCCCTGACAGGTCTCTGACAGCCCAACCCTACGACTGTGGTGTGGCGAGTTAAACAGCAAGACCAGTGACTCCAAGTCTCTTTCCCACCAGGTCAGTGGAACAAAGTAGTCTGCCATCTGAAAGCAAATAATGGCTGCCTCTTCCTAATTCCTGAATAAAAAAAGTATATAGATCAATCAACGGACACATGGATAGATAGATGGATAGATAAATGAATGGTTTGATGGATGGATAGACTGATGGATAAAGGTCAAACAGATGCATGGATACGCATTTTCAAATGTAGACTGTTTCTAAAAGGTAATATGGAAACCATCAACAACAGTTGTCACTCCTGGGAGGGAACAGTGTCTAAGACAAGAGTAGAAGTGAAAACTACTTTTTACTCTACAATTTCTTATATTTTTCAAATTTTGAGCTGCACGTATTACTTGTGTTAAAACAAATGGCAATATAAAAATAATTTTAAAACACCTTGTTAAAGAGATATAGGTATGAATGAGTGGCTGGAAGAATGAATAATCCTAAAATAAAAATGTTTTAAATAGATGAATAAATGTTAACATTTTTTTTTAAATTTATGTTTCCCTCCATTGATTTTTCTTTAAAGTCTTGGCACCAACTTCTACTTGTCTGTGTTAGAATCTAACGAAATGTGGTTTCCAACTTGGCACATAATCAATTACAAAATTTGGTTATTTTAAGTCAAACAGGTCAATAACTGCGTGGTGTTTTTCACAGAGCATCTTGACTTTAAGGGTTGCCCACACAAATCTGCTCAAGGACTACTCTGCAGTTTCCATGAGGGACAATAGGTCTGAGGCTTAGACGTGTGATCCCACCCAATTTTATTTATTTAAGCTCTAAATCTCCTCTTACATATCAAACCTCACCTGCATGCTGAGCCTCTGAATACTGCTCCCTGAATTGCTAGGGGCTCTGAGTAATCTGACCCTGCCAAGTGAAAGATAAGAAGAAAAATGACTTCCCCAGCTACCATCAACAGCATTTCCAGGAAGAAATGAAGAGAACTGACTCCCAGCCATAAAGGATTTACTGCTTTCCTCTCCATCAATATGGAAATGGAGCAGGGTTGCCTGAAAGCTGGGTGTTTTAAGCTTTTGAGGCAGGTGTTTGGATTCCGTACACTAGGGAACTTGACAACATTCAACAAGACTTTATGGAACTTCCATTGGATTAGCATGGACCCCATGTTCTGCCCTCAAGGGATTTACACTCTAATCCAAGATACACAATATAATCCAAAGAAAGGGGGAGGCAGTATTTGGATGTCAAATGTCCATAGCAAGTGGCAAGCTATTTGATGGATGGAGAATGGTGAGAAACCCGTGATGCTGGGAGATGTGACAGGACTGCCAGAGGCATGTGACATCACTGCTGTTTAACTATCTGAATACCAATCACAGATCTATACCACCTGGGACAGTTAAGATATCATAAACTTCTCTGCCAGAAAGAAAAATGGAAACAAAGAAAAATCACCTTGGCATTAGGGCGCCCCAGTTGACAGAGCTGGCTCAATAGCGCCATCTAGTGGTGGTCCCTGCTGCCAGTTCAGGAGTGGGCTACTTGCCTCTTCCCCGCCCTTGCCCAGATGTTTTCCTCCCCCTGTGTCTGTGAGCCCCAGCAAGTGGTCATCTGGGAGCTGGACAAGACACAGCATCCTATAGACTGGGACAGTAACAAAAGGCAACTTAAGGAGGAAAAACTTGAGTTGGGTCTTAAAGGGACATCCGGGCATTAAGGAATAGGAAAGACAACTTTACATACTTTTTTAAAATTAGAGGATACTTACTTTATAATATTGTGATGGTTTTTACCATATATCAACATGAATTGGCCATAGGTATACATATCCCTCTTGAACCCCTCCTCCCATCTTTGGGTTCCCTGTGTCATACATCAAACTCCCACTGGCCATTTTACACAAGATATGTAAATAGGATATGAACACATGTACATTGATAGCCATACATATGGTTATCTATGTTATATATGTATAGGTTTCAATGCTATTCTCTCAAATCCCCCCACTCTCTCCTTCCTCCACTATGTCCACAAATCTGTTGTTTATGTCTGTGTCCTTTTCTGCCCTGCAAGTTGGATCATCTGTACTATCTTTCTAGATGCCATATATATACATATATATATATATATATGCATTAATATATCATATTTGTCTTCTCTTTCTGACTGACTTCACTCTGTATAATAGGTTCTAGTTCATCCACCTCATTAGGACTGACTCAAATGTGTTCCTTTTGATAGCTGGGCAATATTTCATTGTGTATATGTATCACAACTTCCTTACCCATTCATCTGTTGATGGGCATCTAGGTTGCTTCCATGTCCTAGCTACTGTAAAGAGTGCTGCAATGAACACTGGGGTAAAAGTGGGACAGACAACTTCTGATGAGGAACATGACCTGCAAAGATAGGTGGCTAGAAAATGTCAGATCCTGCGGCACAATGGTAAAGCATGCATCTGCCAACCCAGAAGGCACAAGAACTGTGGGTTTGCTCCCTGGGTTGGGAAGATCCCCTGGAGGAGGGCATGGCAGCCCACTCCAGTATTCTTTCCTGGGAAGTCCCATGGACAGAGAAGCCCAGTGGGATGCAGTCCATGGGGTCGCAAAGAGTGGGACACGACTGAACACAAACACACACTCATGCTGCTGGAAAGGCAGTGAGCATAGGCTGCTGAGGACTCACTCTTCAGTCGCTGTGGGTAGGAGCCCTCCTAGGATTTTCTGGGATAATGTTAATAAGATATCTGCTGCTTCTCCGGGCATCACTGTGTATATGAGGATGGGGAGGACACATTATAAGGGCGGGGAGGAGACCTGTTTCCCTGTAGCAGCTCCACCCTCCCTGCAGTTTCCTTTGGGATCTCCCATTCCACCTCTATCACCGTCCATAGGGGTGGCACCAGGCTAAGCCACGCACATGTGATAGCTCCTTTAATCCTTCACCACTCTTGAGGAGGATCTGCATCTATGTTACAGATCAAGAAAGAGAGGCTCAAAGACATTAAGTCACTCACCCAACGTGACTCCGCTAATAAAATGGCAGCACGAGGACCTGAATCAACTTCTCTGCCAAATTCTGAAGCACGCGCTTGTGACGATTGTCACACGTGAAATTGCTCAATCCAAAGCACTTCTGCTTTCAACATAAGTGGTTGCCGAACAGCCTTCATGTAAAACTGAAGCTTCTTTGAGGATAAGTATATACTTATGAGAACATCACCGCCATCAAAGCCAAAAACATATCCATCTCCCCCCAAAGTTTCTCACATACCATTTATTATAATCATTGCCATTATTTTGCATGGTAAGAACACTGAAGATAAGATCTATCCTTTTAGCAAATTTTAACTTTACAATTGTTAGCTATACACACTGCAGTAGACCTTTAACTTACTCATCTTGCATAACTGAAACCTAGTACCCTTTGAACACTTTCACTTCTTCACAACAAACAGAACCATCAACAATATGACAAGACAGCCCAGAGAATGGGAGAAAATATTTGCAAGCCATCTCTCTGATAAGGGGTTAATATCCAAAATATATAAGGAACCCATACAGCTTAGGAGTAAAAATGCAAACAACCTGATTTTAAAATGGGCAAAGGATCTGAGCAGACATTTCTCCAAGGAAGCTGTACAAATGGCCAACAAGCATGTGAAAAGGTACTCAACATCATTAACCATCAGCAAAATGTAGACCAAAACCAAAATGAGATTATCACCTTGCATTTATGTTAAAATAGCTATTATTTTAAAATTGAAGATTTTTAAAGAGATGTGTTGGTGAGAATGGAGAGAAAAGGGAACCCTTAATGTCCTGTTAGTGGGATTGTAAACTGGCACAGCCAGTATGGGAAACAGGATGGAGGTTTCTCAAAAAGCTAAAAATAGTACTGCTATATGATCTATTTCGGAGAAGGCAATGGCACCCCACTCCAGTACTTTTGCCTGGAAAATCCCATGGACAAAGGAGCCTGGTAGGCTGCAGTCCATGGGGTCACTAAGAGTCAGACACAACTGAGCGACTTCACTTTCATGCATTGGAGAAGGAAATGGCAACCCACTCCAGTGTTCTTGCCTTGAGAATCCTAGGCACGGGGGAGCCTGGTGGGCTGCCGTCTATGGGGTCGCACAGAGTTGGACACGACTGAAGCGACTTAGCAGCAGCAGCAGCATGATCTATTTCTGGGCTTCCCCTGTGGCTCAGCTGTAAAGAATCCATCTGCAATGTGGGAGACCTGGGTTCAATCCCTGGGTTGAGAAGATCCACTGGAGAAGGGAACGGCTACCCACTCCAGTATTCTGGCCTGGAGAATTCCATGGATCGTATAGTCCATGGGGGTCACAAAGAGTCGAACACGACTGAGTGACTTTCACTTTCACTTTCATTTGTCCAAAGGAACTGAAAGCAGGATTTCGAAGCGATAACTGCATTATTCATAATAGTCAAGACATGGAAGCAATATAAAAGTTCATTAGTGGATGAATGGATAAAGAAAATGTGATATATACATACACATACATATGTATATATAAACAAGCCAGACACAGAAAGACAGGAACAGTATGACCTCACTTACACCTGTGTCTCGTTTTACACACAAACTCCTCTAATCAAATGGAGATGCATCACTTGTATTCGCAGGCCCACGAGAGATCACAGACACAAGTCAATGGAATCCAGTGTGGGAGACAAAGAAGAAAAGCCACTCAGTTGGGACTGTTCAACCACCGCTTTATTCGTCTTTGCCGCTGACAGGTTTATTCCACAGGGTCTCACCCACGGCAGCATCTCCAGACCCCCCCCTCTAAGTGACCATGCCAACAGTGATGTGCCAGATCATCTCAGAAAACAGCAGAAACTCCAAGGCAAGAGAGCCGCCTGAAGGGGCCCTTTCCCTTCCCTCCTGGTCCTTGAGCTGTTTCCAGCAGACGCAGCGAGCGGCTAAATGAGCGTTTGATCAATGGAGGCCAGGTTGATATTGATAAAGCGACTGCAGTTGGCGCAAATCACCCTGCACTCATAGATACTGAAGATTAATCTTTACAAATACGGGGCAAAGGGGGAGAAGAGAACCAAGTCGATTTCGTTTCCGATTATTACTTTCTCCAGAAAGCACTGAAGAGTCAAAAGTTTAACTGATGCACATCAGACAGGGAGACAAATCCAGAAATATCACCCAATTACCCGGCAGCTTCTAGAAGGTATTTTTCATGACAGCAGGTGGGTTTGACTTTTTCTAAATCAGGAAGGAGACAAGACACCACTAACGGGATGGTGACTTGGCCCAGGGCACAAGTACTAACCTCACCGGACAAACTGAAGCCTGAACATTTATCCTCAGTCTACAGGGTGTCCTTGAAAACACATTTCCACTGATTTCCTAGTTATTTTTATGTTAGACTGCATGTATCTTTAGAAATTACACTGACAGTTCCTTCCTGAAACAAGATGAATTTATTTTTTACTACAAAGAAATCATAAAGAAAAGTGCTTAGCCTTCTTAGGACTCTGATTTCACATCCCGGGAGTGGGTAGGGGCCCACTGTGTAACTCATAGCCCAGTTTCTCAACCTTGGCGCTACTGACAGCTGGCACCAGGTAATTTTTGATTAGGGGCTGTCTGGTGCATTGTAGGCTGTTTAGCGGTGCTCCTAGCATCTACCCAATAGATGCCAGTAGTACCACTCCCAGTTCTGACAACCAAAAATGTCCCCAGATATTGCCAAATGTCCCCCAGGGGGCAAAACTACTTGTGTAATGTGCAAACACAGAACATAAATAAGAATTGGGGGAATGCGATTCAAAATACCTTCCATGTTGTATTCACACAAAGCAACAAAATCAAATTCTATACTTAATGCCAGTTATAAATGTTTCATTCACATCCATGTCCCAGTCAGAGGACTTAAGGTAGAGTTTTTCAAAACATGGATCACAAAGCAATTTTCTGAGGTCGGGACTGGCTCGTTTGCAGGGCCAGCAATTACACACAGCCTATTGCTCGGAAGGCCTCATGCCACTGCAGGCATCTGGAAATTTCTAATAATTTTTAACAAGGAGCCCCCATGTTTTCATTTTGCTTGAGGCCCTGCAAATTATGTAGCCTGTCTGAGGTACTTATTTTACAAGCAAGCTCCTGAATGGAATGAAAACAGGATCTTGACGAGATGGCCGCACCTGCTTGTTTACTGCAGCGTCATCCACAGAGCCCAGACATGGAGACAACCTAAATGTCCATCTAGGGATGAATGAATAAAGAATAGATTTATATGTGATGGAATATTATTCAGCCATAAAGAATATGCACCTTCCCTGCTGGCTCAGACAATCAAGAATCTGCCTGCAATGCAGGAGACCTGGGTTTGATCCCTGGGTTGGGAAGATCCCCGGAAGAAGGAAATGGTTACCCACTCCAGTATTCCTGCCTGGAGAATTCCATGGACAGAGAACCCCGGTGGGCTACAGTCCACGGGATTGCAAAGAGTCTGACATGGCTGAGCAACTTTCACTCACACACATATATATTTCGTATAATGGAATTTCAGATTAGATCAAATCAGTTGCTCAGTCATGTCCAACTCTTTCTGATCCCATGAATCACAGCACGCCAGGCCTCCCTGTCCATCACCAACTCCCAAAGTTCACTGAGACTCATGTCCATCGAGTCAGTGATGCCATCCAGCCATCTCATCCTCTGGCGTCCCCTTCTCCTCCTGCCCCCAATCCCTCCCAGCATCAGAGTCTTTTCCAATGAGTCAACTCTTCGCATGAGGTGGCCAAAGGACTGGAGTTTCAGCTTTAGCATCATTCCTTCCAAAGAAATCCCAGGGCTGATCTCCTTCAGAATGGACTGGTTGGATCTCCTTGCAGTCCAAGGCACTCTCAAGAGTCTTCTCCAACACCACAGTTCAAAAGCATCAACTCTTCGGCGCTCAGCCTGCTTCACAGCCCAACAATAATTATTGGAATTATTATTCCAATAATGGAATTTATTCGGCCAAAAAAACAAAAATCCTGCCATTTGCAACAAGATGGATGGACCTTGAGGACATTACGCAAAATGAAATAAGTCAGACAGA
Source organism: Bos grunniens (assembly GCF_055505025.1). NCBI lineage: Eukaryota > Metazoa > Chordata > Mammalia > Artiodactyla > Bovidae > Bos > Bos grunniens. Next base: position 28,016,856 of record NC_141189.1, read on the forward strand.
GAAGGACAAACACTGTATGATGTAATTTATATGTGGAATCTAAAAAATTCAGACTCATAGAAACTCATAGAGTAGATTGGTGGTTACCAGGGCTGAGGGTAGGGAAAATGGGGAGATACTGGTCAAAGATTACAAATTTCCAGTTATGAGATAAATAACTTCTGGGAACCTAATGTACAGCATGGCGATTACAGTTAGCAGTAATGAACTCTATAGTTGAAAGCTGCCAAGAGAATAGATCATAAATGTTCATACACACACACACAAATGTTAACTATGTGAAGTGATAGATGTGCTAACTAACCTTATTGTGATAATCATTTCACAGGATATCAATATATCAAACCATGACATTGTGTACCTTAAACTTACACAATGTTATTTGTCAACGATATCTCAATAAAGCTGGAAAAATAACAAATAAAATAAACTCAGGTTCTTGAACCCCACTGTTTTTCAGTAATTCAGCTAGATGTCAAAGCCTGCAAGAGGTGTTGTTTGATTCTCTGGCTTAAAAAATAAAAGAGAGATTTCTCTCTAAAACCTAGAGAATTTCAATGAAAAGTAATCTTTCATTTTAAATGTTGAAAATGTACAGCAGAGACACATGCTGGGTTGGAAAACAAAACTCTGATACAAGCACAGGGAGGCCTGGCGTGCTGCAGTCCACGGGGTCGCAGAGAGTCAGACACGACTGACCCACTGAACTGAATGGAACTGACACAAGTCTGGGAGGGTGAACTGACTTCCTGGAAATGAATACAAATATATTTAAAATATTTAAAATGTCTAATCATTCTATTTTTACTTCTAAATGAGCTAAGGAAACAATCAGATCATTTGAGAGGAATGAAAAAGAACAAATTTTACATAATCAAAAGCACATTCCTAAACTTTCTACTTGCATATAGGGGATGAAACTGACCTGGAATTTTCCTTGTGGGAGCAGAAGAACCCAGGACCCCTTGTAAATGCTTTACTGGTGGGACCTTTCTGAGCACAATTCACATTGCAGAATTTGTTGAACCTGATTCTGTTTTCTTAGTATTAATCACTTTTCACTTATATACCAACTACTATCCTCCCCAAAAAAACTAAAGTGGAGATCTAAGCTCTTGGGAACTTTTATATGAAGGGAACTTTCTAGACTGCCTTTAGATGCCCTACTTAAATAGCTATCAAGAAATCAAGACAGAGAGTTCTTCCAAGGAGTTGACGCAGTGTAACGACATGATGTACTATAGCAAGGGTCCCCAAACTTCAAGCCTCAGACTGGTACCTGCTGTCAGATCAGCGGTGGCACTAGCTTAGAAATAAAAGTAGAAACAATGACAGATTTTATCTTACTAGGCTTTAGAATCATTACGGACCATGTCTGCAGCCACGAACTTAAAAGACGTTTGCTCCTTGGAAGAAAAGCTATGACAACTTAGACAGCAGATTAAAAAACAGAGACATTCCTGCATTCCTTTGCCAACAAAGATCTGTATAGCCAAAGCTATGGTTTTTCCAGTAGTCATGTACGGATGTGAGAGTTGGACTACCAAGAAGGCTGAGCACTGAAGAATTGAGGCTTTTGAACTGTGGTGTTGGAGAAGACTCTTGAGAGTCCCTTGGACTGCAAGGAGATCAAACCAGTCAATTCCTAAAGGAAATCAATCCTGAATATTTGTTAGAAGGACGGATGCTGAAGCTGAAGCTCCAATACTTTGGCCACTTGATGTGCAGATCTGACTCACTGGAAAAGACCCTGATGCTGAGAAAGATGGAGGGCAAGAGGAGAAGGGGATGACAGAGGATGAGATGGTTGGATGGCATCATTGACTCAATGCACATGAGGTTGAGCAAATTCCAGGAGATAGTGAAGGACAGGGAAGCCTGGCATGCTGTAGTCTATGGTGTTACAAAGAGTCAGACACAGCTTAGCAACTGACCAAAAAAAGCGCACAATGAATGTAATGCACTTGAATCATCCCAAAACCACCCCCTCACCCCCAATCCATGGAAAAAGTGTCTCCCACGAAATCAGTCCCTGGTACCAAAAAGGTTGAGCTCCACAGCTCTGCAGGTCTAACATCATTCAGAGTGAGACATGCTATCTCCGTTTTAGAAAGCAAAACACAAGCAGACCAGGCCAAATGTGTGTTCCAACCACTTGACTGTGTGAATCCTGAAACTAACCTGGCAAAGGAAGAGATGAAACTTGGAGGATTTGGCAGAATCACAGAACACAGGAAAATGTTTCCAAAGGGGGCCCTCACATGACTCTACAAACAAGATGCGTTTTGGTCTGGAGGAAAAACATAAAAAATAGGGGTTTTTTTGTTCTTTTTGGTCTTCTTTAACTTGATCAAAGATGAGCCCCTTGTTTTTCTGAGGGACACTAGCAGGAAAAGAGCTGTACAATAAAGAGAAAAAAGGTTTTGAAGCCCTATGGGAAAGGGGGAGGGACAGAGTTAGAGAGAGAAGAGAAGGATCTAGAAGTCTGGGTGTGCCAGAAAATCATCCAGTCCTGAGGCCCCCAGCTTCAGTAGAGTGCCATGAACCCCCAGTGTGAGTAGGCTTCCAGTAGGCATTGCAGAAGAGGCCAAGTTCTGTGTACAGAGAGAGTGTGGGGGAGCTACAGAGGTGAGTAGGATCCTGAGAAGACCCCCATCCCTGAGTGAGCAGGAAGTGGTTAGAGTTAATTTTACCTAGATCTTTAAAGAATCCACCTGCCAATGCAGGAGACATGGCTTTGATTCCTGGTCTGGGAAGATCCCACAAGCCACGGAGCAACTAAGCCCATGCACTACAACGACTGAGCCTGTGCTCCAAGAGCCTGGGAACTGCAACTACCGAGACAGACCAGGTGCCATAGCTACTAAAATCTGTGCACGCTAGAGCCTGTGCTCCACAGCAAGAGAAGCCACCAAAATGAGAAGCCCCTGCACCACAGTTAGGGAAAAGCCCACACAGCAGTGAAGATTCAGCACAGCTAAAAATAATTTTTTTTTTAAGTTTTAAATGTTCGGGAGTTTCCAACCTTGGCTACAACCTTACATCTGTGGCTCTATTGATGGTGCAGTCCCTGTGGGTGCACAGTCCATTTGGATCTTACTACTAGGGTTCATGGAGAAGGCAATGGCAACCCACTCCAGTACTCTTGCCTGGAAAGTCCCATGGATGGAGGAGCCCGGTAGGTTGTAGTCCATGGGGTCTCCAAGAGTCGGACATGACTGAGCGACTTCACTTTCACTTTTTACTTTCATTCATTGGAGAAGGAAATGGCAACCCATTCCAGTGTTCTTGCCTGGAGAATCCCAGGGACGGGGGAGCCTGGTGGGCTGCCGTCTCTGGGGTTGCACAGAGTCGGACACGACTGAAGCAACTTAGCAGCAGCAGTATCAGCAGCAACTAGGGTTCACATCTGTCCAACTGTCAATGGCCAATCTCCACATATCTTTGCTTGGAGCAGAACCCATTGATGGTGGCCAGGGCCCACTCTGTCTGTGCATGTGGTAAGTTCGAAGTACTGGGGAATTAATACACCCTTGGGAACAGGGCTGACTTGAGGTATGTATAAATACCCAGTTCCTCCACTCCCTCAGGGGAGATAACTTAAGCATGCATGTTCTCATAAACTAGGGTCAACACACTTCTTTCTCAGAGGAATGAGTGAATGAGTGTTAGTTGCTCAGTCGTGTCCAACTCTTTGCAACCTCATGGACTGTAGCCCGCCAGGCTCCTCTATCCACGGAATTCTCCAAGCAAGAATACTGGAGTGGGTAGCCACTCCCTTCTCCAGGGGATCGTCCCAATGCAGGGATCAAACCCAGTCTCATGCACTGCAGGCAGATTCTTTACCATCTGAGCCACCAGGAAAGCCCTTATTCAGAGGCCAGACGGTAATAAATATTTTAGGCTTTGTGGATCATACAGTCTCTCAGAGCTACTCCACTCTGCCGCTGTAGGACGCAAGAGCCATGGACAGTATACCAGTGAATTGGAGTGAATGTATTCCAACGAAACTTTACAAAACACGTGACAAGCCAGACTGGCTGAAGACTGTAGCCTACAAACCCCTGTTCTTTGCCATTTTGCAGAGTTAAGCAGAGAGAGAGTAAACTCTGTGAACCCTACAGTGGTAACTAGCCTGATAATGAACACTTTATCAGCTCCCTTCCCTTCCTGGGCTCTCCCCTTTCCCTTATCTTGCCTAGCCTAATAGACTATTTCCGCCCAAATCCTTGCCTCAGAGGCTGCTTCAGCAAGAACTCAAACTAAGACAATTAGTTGACAAAGGTGTTTTGGGCTGCATGTAAGAGAGAACTGAACTAAAAGTGGTTTAATTGACAATGACATAGGTTTGTTATTTCTTCCACAAAAAGCTCAGGCATAGGTAGTCCAGACAGGTTAATTCAATGATATCAGAGTATCAGAGGTTTTCTGATCCTTACTGTTCATTGCCAAGAACAGAGGACATGACAATGCTAAGCCAGTCACTGCTAAAAAGAAAGAGATGAGTATGCCTGGCTTAGGCCAATTGAGGCCCATGCCCTGAGGCCAGGGGAAGAGAGAAGCCCATCTTCTCTGGGTGTATCGTCAACTGATGCATGAACAAAATGAGAGTACTCTCCGCAGTGCAGAACAGGTGATGGCTGCTGGGTAGACAACCAACTCATACCCAATAGTACGTGCTCAAGAAATGCTATTTCAATAGGTGAATCCATGGGTCCCTGGATTTAGATAATGGATGGCAATTTTGTAAAAGAAAGATAAAGTAGAAAGATAAAGTAGAAAAGGTCATCCTTTTCTATGGATGCACAAGAATCATGGAGAATAGGCCTGGAGTGACTTGGATATTCAGGAGAGATGTTAGAGCCTCTAGAAAGCTTGATAGCTTGACAACAAAATTGAGAGCCATCAGAAAAAAATGAAGGGGGATGTGGGGGCTCTTATAAAAGCAAATATAAATGTGTTTTTCCCTGGTTAATAATGAGCATAACATTTCACAGTTCATAAAGCTCATTTCCATCCATTAATCTTACGATTTAATCCAAAATATGAACTCACACAATAGCCAGGTCAGGTACTGTAAAGTTCAAAGTACTGTTGAGAGAAATTAAAGAATACTGAAATTAATGGCAGCAAGTAAGAGATAGTTCATAAACTGGAAAACTCAATATTGTTTAGACAGAAATTCTTCCCTCTTATCTATAGAATCAATGCCATCCCACTCAATATTCCAGCAGGGTTCTTTCTGAGAAATTAATAAAATGACCATTAAATGTGTATGAAGATGCTCACAGCCAAAAATAACCAAGGCCATCTTGACAAAAAACAAAGCTACAGATACCACCAAATATCAATATTTAGTATAAAGTTAAAATACTTGAGATGGTAAAGTGGCCCGAGGGTAGGCAAATAGAACAGAAGACAAGTCCAGAAAATGTGTGACAAAAATACCACTGATTCAGAGAGAAAAGACAGTCCTTTCAATTAGTGGTGCTGGGTCAGTTGAATATCAATATCAAGTGTCAACAATGATGTAGGGAACCATGGCTGGGGAGGGTGTAGATTGGTAAAAACTGGGCCTTGGAAAACTGGCTACCTCTACAAAAGCTGAATATATTCCCCGTAAGTCAGCAATTTCACTCCTGGGTATATACATAACAAAATTAGTATATACATGCACCAAAAAGTTTAACATAAGAATGTTTGTAGCAGCTTTACTTGTAATTACCATAAAGGGAAAACAGTCCAAATGTCCATCAACTGTGGCTTGTTTGTACAGTGGAATAAAGCACAACTAAAAACGAAGTATAGCCACGTGAAGCAACATAAGCGACTCTCAAAAATATGTTGCAAAAAAGAAGCCAAACACGTATTCAAGAAAGTACATACAGTATGATCCTATTTACATGTAGCTCAAAAACAGACAAATTCATTAAGTGAAAGAAGCTAAAATAGCACTTCTCTTTGAGAGATACTGACTAGAAAGAAGCTCAGCTGAGCTTGCTGGGGTGCTCAATATGTTCTTAATCAGGATGGTGGTTACACTGTTTTATACATATGAAAAACTTATCAAGCTATCTACTTATGATCTGTACACTCATACTATTTGTATATATGTCACATGTCATTGAAATCAAGAGAATATTGTTAAATGGAAGATTTCCTAAAGAGATGGTGCCTAGATTCCTGAGGACTTGACTCACTCCAGAGATAAAGTCTGGGCTACTAGGGAAATTACTGTGATACTGTAACATTGACTAGTTTGCCTTGGAAACAAACAGAGATCATTCTGTTGTTTTTGAGATTGCATCCAAGTACCGCATTTCAGACTCTTTTGTTGACCATGATGGCTACTCTATTTCTTCTAAGGGAATTCTTGCCCACAGTAGTAGATATATATATAATCATCATCTGAGTTAAATTCACCCATTCTAGTCCATTTTAGTTCACTGATTCTTAAAATGTTGATTTTCACTCTTGCCATCTCCTGTTTGACCGCTTCCAATTTGCCTTGATTCATGGACCTAACATTTCAGGTTCCTATGCTATATTGCTCTTTACAGCATCAGACTTTACTTCCATCACCAGTCACATCCACAACTGGGTGCTGTTTTTACTTTGGTTCCATCTCTTCATTCTTTCTGGAGTTATTTCTCCACTGATCTCAAGTAGCATATTGGGCACCTACTGACCCAGGGAGTTCATCTTTCAGTGTCCGATCTTTTTGCCTTTTCATACTGTTCATGGGGTTCTCAAGGCAGGAATACTGAAGTGGTTTGCCATTCCCTTCTCCAATGGACCATGTTTTGTCAGAACTCTCCACCATGGCCCATCCATCTTGGGTGACCCTACACAGCATGGCTCATAGTTTCATTGAGTTAGACAAGGTAATGCTGAAGCTGAATCAGTAATGCTGAAGAACCAGTAATGCTAAAGAAGCTGAAGTTGAACAGTTCCATGAAGACCTACAAGACCTTCTAGAACTAACACCCAAAAAAAGATGTCCTTTTCATTATAGGGACTGGAATGCTAAAGTAGGAAGTCAAGAGATACCTGGAGTAACAGGCAAATTTGGCCTTGGAGTACAAAATGAAGCAGGCTAAAGGCTAATAGAGTTTTCCCAAAAGAACACACTAGTCATGGCTAACACCCTCTTCCAACAACAAAAGAGATGACTCTACACATGGACACCACCAGATGGTCAATACTAAAATCAGACTGATTATATTCTTTGCAGCCAAAGATGGAAAAGCTCTATACAGTCAGCAAAAACAAGACCGGGAGCTGACTGTGGCTCAGATCATGAACTCCTTACTGCAAAATTCAAACTTATATTGAAGAAAGAAGGGGAAACCACTAGACCATTCAGGTATGACCTAATCAAACCCCTTACAATTATACAGTGGAAGTGACAAATAGATTCAAGGGATTAGATCTGATAGAGTGCTCAAAGAACCATGGATGGAGGTTCATGACACTGAACAGGAAGGCAGTGATCAAGACCATCCCAAGAAAAAGAAATACAAAAAGGCAAAATGATTGTCTAAGAAGGTCTTACAAATAGCTGAGAAAACAAGAGAAGCTAAAGGCAAAGGAGAAAAGGAAATACACACCCATCTGAATGCAGAGTTCCAAAGAATATCAAGAAGAGATAAGAAAGCCTTCGTCAGTGATCAATGCAAAGAAATAGAGGAAAACAATAGAATGGGAAAGACTAGGGATCTCTTCAAGAAAATTAGAGATACCAAGGGAACATTTCATGAAAAGATGGGCTCAATAAAGGACAGAAATGGTAGGGACCTAACAGAAACAGAACATATTAAGAGGTGGCAAGAATACACAGAAGAACTACACAAAAGAGATCTTCATGACCCAAATAACCACAATGGTGTGATCACTCACCTAGAGCCTGACATCCTGGAATGTGAAGTCAAGTGGGCCTTAGGAAGCATCACTAGGAACAAAGCTAGTGGAGGTGATGGAATTCCAGTTGAGCTATTTCAAATCCTAAAAGATGATGATTTTTAAAGTGCTGCACTCAGTATGCCAGCAAATATGGAAAACTTGGCAGTGGCCACAGGACTGGAAAAGGTCAGTTTTCATTCTAATCCCAAAGAAAGGCAATGCCAAAGAATGTTCAAACTACCGCACAATTGCACTCATCTCACATGCTGGCCAAGTGATGCTCAAAATTCTCCATGCCAGGCTTCAACTATATGTGAACCATGAAGTTCCAGATGTTCAAGATGGATTTATAAAAGGCAGAGGAACCAGAGATCAAATTGCCAACATCCACTAGATCATTGAAAAAGCAAGAGAATTCCAGAAAGACATCTACTTCCGCTTTATTGACTACGTCAAAGCCTTTGACTGTGTAGATTACAAACTGGAAAATTCTCAAAGAGATGGAAATACCAGACCACCTTACCTGCCTCCTGAGAAAGCTGTATGCAGGTCAAGAAGCAACAGTTAAAACTGGACATGGAACAACAGACTGGTTCCAAATTGGGAACAGAGTATGTCAAGGCTGTATATTGTCACCCTGCTTATTTAATTTACATGCAGAGTTCAGTTCAGTTCAGTTTAGTCACTCAGTCGTGTCAGACTCTTTGCAACCCCATGAACTGCAGCACACCAGGCCTCCCTGTCCATCACCAACTCCTGAAGTCCACCCAAACCCATGTCCATCAAGTCGGTGATGCCATCCAACCATCTCATCCTCTGTCGCCCCCTGCTCCTCCTGCCCTCAATCTTTCCCAGCATCAAGGTCTTTTCAAGTGAGTCAGCTCTTTGCATCAGGTGGCCAAAGTATTGGAGTTTCAGTTTCAACATCAGTCCTTCCATTGAACACCCAGGACTGGTCTCCTTTAGGATGGACTAGTGGGATCTTCTTGTAGTCCAAGGGACTCTCAAGAGTCTTCTCCAACACCACAGTTCAAAAGCATCAATTCTTCAGCACTCAGCTTTCTTTATAGTTCAAAACTCACATCCTACATGGCCACTGAAAAAACCACAGCATTGACTAGATAGACCTTTGTTGGCAAAGTAATGTCTCTGCTTTTGAATATGCTATCTAGGTTGGTCATAACTTTCCTTCCAAGGAATAAGCGTCTTTTAATTTCATGGCTGCAATCACCATCTGCAGTGATTTTGGATTCCCCCCCCCCCAAAATAAAGTCTGACACTGTTTCCACTGTTTCCCCATCTATTTCCCATGAAGTGATGGGACCAGATGCCATGATCTTAGTTTTCTGAATGTTGAGCTTTAAGCCAACTTTTTCACTCTCGTCTTTCACTTCCATCAAGAGGCTCTTTAGTTCTTCTTCACTTTCTGCTATAAGGGTAGTGTCATCTGCATATCTGAGGTTATTGATATTTCTCCCGGCAATCTTGATTCCAGCCTGTGCTTCTTCCAGCCCAGCGTTTCTCATGATGTACTCTGCATATAAGGTAAATAAGCAGGATGACAATATACAGCCTTGATGGACTTCTTTTCCTATTTGGAACCAGTCTGTTGTTCCATGTCCAGTTTTAACTGTTGCTTCCTGACCTGCACACAGGTTTCTCAGGAGGCAGGTCACGTGGTCTGGTATTCCCATCTCTTTCAGAATTTTCCACAGGTTATTGTGACCCACACAGTCAAAGGCTTTGGCATAGTCAATAAAGCACAAATAGATGTTTTTCTGGAACTCTCTTGCTTTGTCAATGATCCAGCAGATGTTGGCAATCTGATCTCTGGTTCCTCTGCCTTTTATAAAACCAGCTTGAACATCTGGAAGTTCATGGTTCGCGTATTGCTGAAGCCTGGCTTGGAGAATTCTGAGCATTGCTTTACTAGCATGTGAGATCAGTGCAATTGTGTGGTAGTTTGAACATTCTTTGGCATTGCCTTTCTTTGGGATTAGAATGAAAACTGACCTTTTCCAGTCCTGCGGCCACTGCCGAGTTTTCCATATTTGCTGGTATATAGAGTGCAGCACTTTAAAAATCATCATCTTTTAGGATTTGAAATAGCTCAACTGGAATTCCATCACCTCCACTAGCTTTGTTCCTAGTGATGCTTCCTAAGGCCCACTTGACTTCACATTCCAGGATGTCTGGCTCTAGGTGAGTGATCACACCGTTGTGGTTATTTGGGTCATGAAGATCTCTTTTGTGTAGTTCTTCTGTGTATTCTTGCCACCTCTTAATATGTTCTGTTTCTGTTAGGTCCCTACCATTTCTGTCCTTTATTGAGCCCATCTTTTCATGAAATGTTCCCTTGGTATCTCTAATTTTCTTGAAGAGATCCCTAGTCTTTCCCATTCTATTGTTTTCCTCTATTTCTTTGCATTGATCACTGATTATGGCTTTCTTTTCTCTCCTTGCTATTCTTTGGAATTCTGCATTCAAATGGGTATATCTTTCCTTTTCTCCTTTGCTTTTCGCTTCCCTTCTTTTCACAGCTATTTGTAAGGCATCCTCAGACAGCCATTTTGCCTTTTTGCATTTCTTTTTCTTGGGGATTGTCTTGATCCCTGTCTCCTGTACAATGTCACAAACCTCCATCCATAGTTCATCAGGCAATCTATCGAGAGACTATTTTGGGGGGCTCCAAAATCACTGCAGATGGTGACTGATGCCATGATATTAAAAGGTACTTGCTCCTTGGAAGAAAAGCTATGACCAACATAAACAGTATATTAAAAAGCAGAGACATTATTTTGCCAACAAAGGTCTGTCTAGTCAAAGCTATGGTTTTTACAGTAGTTGTGTATGGATGTGAGAGTTGGACTATAAAGAAAGCTGAGCGCTGAAGAATTGATGCTTTTGGACTGCAGTGCTGGAGAAGATTCTTGAGAGTCCCTTGGACTGCAAGGAGATCCAACCAGTCAATCCTTAAGGAAATCAGTCCCGAATATTCATTGGAAGGACTGATGCTGAAGCTTAAACTCCAATACTTTGGCTACCTGATGAGAAGAGCTGACTCATTTGAAAAGACCCTGATGCTGGGGAAGATTGAAGGCAGGAGGAAAAGGGGATGACAGAGGATGAGATGGTTGGATGTCATCACCAACTCAATGGACATGAGTCTGAGTAAGCTCTGGGAGTTGGTGATGGACAGGGAGGCCTGGCATGCTGTAGTGCATGGGGTCACAAAGAGTTGGACACAACTAAGTGACTGAACTGAACTGAACTGAACTAGGGAAATAGATGAGGAACATGTCCTAAGCCCTGGCCTCTTGTGTAGCAACTGTTTGGTTCTCCTTGACAATGGCAGAGCACTTTGGCAATGAACTGGGCAGTGTAATACCCAAAAAGGGAAATAACCTGAAAACAGTCAAAAGCAGACATGAATCATGGTGAAAATAGGAGTCAAGTTCAGCACCAGAAAAACAATAGATATCCTTCACCAAATCCCAAAGGAAATAATGACAATACTAACAACTAGCTTTTTTAAAGTGTTCACTATGTGCCAAGCATTTACAAGTTTCCCTTTACTCATTGAAACCTCACCACAACCTAAAAACACACCAAGTGTGTGGCACACTTGAGTTGTCAACAGAAAAGTATGTCTCCAGCCCTCAGCTACTCCATCCTGTTCCACACACACTTCCTGGGGATTCAGAGTCAGGCTGTAAAGAAACATTTCCTGCCCAACTCTCTCTCACCACTGGGCTGGGTCTCAGGTCTCTCCCATGTGTTTCTTTTATAACCCTGTTCACACTCTTGTCATTATCTAGTTTTGCATTAGTTTTCTGAGACTGGTGTAACAAATTATCTCAAATTCAGGGGCTTAAAATAATAGAAATTCATTCTCTGCCAATTCTGGAGCCCATAATGTGGAAATTGGTTTTACTGAGATGAAACTGAGGTGTCAGCAGGGCTATGCTCCCACCAGAAACCCTAGGGGAGAACCTGCTTCTTGCCTCTTCGGCCCTCTGGTAGCTGCGAGGATTCCTTGGCTTGTGGTTGCATCACTCCAATCTCTGCCTCTGTCATCATGTTGCCTTCTCCTCTTCTCTGTGTGGCATCTCTCTCTGCCTTCCTCTTATAAGGACACTTGTGATCAGACTTAGTGTCCACTTGGACAATCTGAAGTAATCTCCCCCATTACTAACTTAATCACATCTGCAAAGACTCTTTGTTCTCATAAGATAATATTTACCGATTCCAGGATTACAACCCGATGTATAATTGGGTGGCCATCGTTCAGTCTACTGTCTCCGTGTTAACTGTATCACTATCATTATCATCTCTGTATTAACTCTGCATTCCTTAACAGTAGAAACCATCTGTGGTTTTTTTCAAGTGGCCACATATTTTAACACTCCTCCTACTAACAGATGGAATTCTGTGATTGCTTTGATCTATCGAATATGGTGGAAATCACCCTGTTCCAGTTTCTGATCCAAGTTTTAAGAGATGGTTAGTCAGTACTTCTTATCTCTTGGAACAGCCACTCTTAGAACCCAGCCACTAGGCTACAAGAAATCCAAATTGCATGGAGAGGCCACATGAAGGTGCCCTGGGCAACAGTGTCAACTGAGAGCTCCTAGCCAACAGCCAACATCAGCTTTCAGATGTTTGAACCATTTTGTATGGGCAACCCAGTCAAGACTTAGATGACTCCAACCCCAGCAACTCTCTGACACAACTACATGAGAGATGGGAAATAATAATCCTACTTCTCAGTCAGTACAGAATCATAACCATTAATATCAAATATTTTTTCCAGCCTTTTTGTGAGTAGGTCATTTTTCATGCAGCAGTAGATGATCTGAACATATCTTATTCAGAGTCGCACACCAATTGCCTGAAACTATGCTTGGAGACCTTTACATGCAGTAAAGGTGGAATAAATGGAAAACTACCAAACTGTAGAAGTTATGACTGAAAAATTGGGCTGGAGACCAAGAATTATTGATATTAGACCCCCAAAGAAAATGACAAGGTGATAGGTTACAGGAAACAAATTTTCTAGTGCCCATTATTAGTCCAGGCTCTCCAGAGAACTACAACCAATATTATGTAAATATAAAATCCCTCATAATAAATCTGAGAAAGACAGCTTGAGATTTATTATGAAGAACTGGCTCACATGATTATGGAGGCTAAGAAGTCCCACCATCTGCTGTCCGTGAACTGGACACCCAGAAAAGCTGGTCGTGTAATTCAGCCCAAGTTCAAAGGTCTGAGTCCCAGGGGAGCTGATAGTGTAAATCCTAGCCAAAGACAGGAGATGAGATGCCCCAGCTCAAGCAGTGAGGCAGGAAGAGGTAAATCCCTTCTTCCTCTGCCTTTTGTTCTGTTCAGGCTCCCAGTGGATTCGTGCTGCCCACCCGCATCGGGAAGCTGATTTACTTCACTTGAGTTCACTGATTCAAATCTAATCTCATCAGAAACATCCTCACAGATGCACCTGAATAATGTTTAATCTGGGTACCCCAGGACCCAATAAAATCGACACATAAAATTAACCATCACTGGTCTTCTGAGGGGTAAAGGGTGGGCAGGTACACTGTTGAGCAGGACCAAGTTCAACAAATCTTCAGTCAACGTTTGCTGACTTAGACATGCACAGGGTCTATTTATCGTTTGCTTTCCTTTTAATCATTCTTTTAATTTAATAAGCACTGTATTGAGTACTTACTGAGAGCCAGGCATTAGTTGAGTGAAGGATATTCAGTGGTCCTTCGTGGAGCTCTGAACCATATTTAGGGAGACCTTAAATCCAGTCACGGATTCCCTTGTGGCTCAGCTGGTAAAGAATCCGGCTGCAAGGCAGGAGACCTGGATTCCATCCCTGGGTTGGGAAGATCCCCTGGAGAAGGGAAAGGCTACCCACTCCAGTATTCTGGCCTGGAGAATTCCATGGACTGTATGGTCCATGGGGTCACAAAGGGTGGAACACAACTGAGCAACTTTCACTTTCACTTTAAAACCACACATAGGTGTGGTTTTAATTACCCTCCTCTGCAGCAAGGCTCATCAAAAATCATTTTCTAAAAACATTAGACCATTAATATTGCTAAGCATCTCTTCCCCAAAGGATATGGTAAAAGTAGTAAGTCAGAGAAGATTAACTTGGCAAAGTCCTTCCATTCATTCTGGGGCAGCTGTTACAATTTCCTGTTATGAGAGATGGAGGGACAGGTCTCATCTGCTCAAGTGACTCAGCACACCTTTGCTGGGCACGAGAACAGGAAAGTACAGCTGTTAATGAGACAAGCCTGTATTTGGAGGGCAGGAATCAGCCAAAAGCCTTAATCTTCTCAAGACCACCATGAAGTGCCTTCACCATATGCTTCACTATAATAATAGCCCAGCAGCTGCAGCCATGGAGGTTCCCTGCTCAGATCTTCCCTCACAGGAACCTACTCTCAGGCTGACAACAATCTCTAATCACTGCACCTCTGAACTACCAGGGTGTTCATGCCAAGCCACTCTTCCCAGGGCTTCCCCAGTCAGCGGCTGAGCAGGGCAGCAGTACAAGAATCAGGCTATTCTATTCCAGTGCCAGATCTGACCAACAGGCAACTTTGTCGCAAGCATTCCCTGGGACTGGCCTGGCTGAAACTTCCTCGGAAGGCACTGAACCCCCTTCCTTCTCCCTCCCCTTTCGTCGGTGTCAGACCTGCATCACATCCTCAAGGCGCTTCCTGCCTGCCTCTGCACCCTCCCAGTTTTCCTCCCCGGGCATTTCTCCAATGAATTTCTTGCACGATTAATCCCTGTTTTTGCCTTCTGCTTCTCAGAGGACCTAAACCGACAAACTATTTGAAGATAACCATTATTTCATGCATGTTTTCTTTCGTTGTTGTTGTTTAGTGCATTTAATTTACATAGTTCTCATTTTGCTTTCTTCCCTCATTTTATACTATGATATATGTGTCATGTTACTATGCTTTCTGCATGTCATTTATTAATATAATCCATAATACTCCACTATATGAAAGGAGCGTAAGTGTCATCTGTCCCTCTTAGGTTGGACATTTAGGGTTTTTTTCCAATTTTTTCCTGGACTTTGGTAAGGGTTATCAGAGTAGATCAGTGTATGGAGGACCTCCCCACCAGGGGAGGTAGAGGCCCAGGGCTGCCTGAGACAGAAGAAAAAGTACTTCATGAAGAGCCAGGAGATCTGAGTTCTGGTTCTGATTCTGCCACATCCTAGCTACACAATTCTGAGCAAGTCACTTGGCTTCTCTGGGCTTCTGTTTCCCCACCCATCAAATGGGGCTAATGTCAGAGGGGAATGCTTTGTGAATATCAATTTATGTCATCCTTTGCAAAAGATTTTGGCTACCAGAGGCTGGAGAGTGAGAGAAATGGGAAGATGTTGGTCAAGGGATACAAAGCTGTGGTTGTGTAGGATGAACAAATCTAGAGACCTCTAAGGTACAGGCATGATGACTATTGTTAATAATACTATTATGGAATACTGGAAATCTGCTAAGAGACCAAGTTTCCAGTGCTCTTGGTATATACATACACACACCAAAAGTAAAAAACTGTGGCTATTGTTAGGAGATGGTTAATATAATAACTATTTCACTATGTATTATGTATATCAAATCAGCCTGCACACCTTGAATATATACAATTTTATTTTAAAACATAAGAATAAATGAAAAAAGAAACCCCAGAGAACTCTCTCATCCTCTTTCCACCAGGTGGGGACACAGCAAGAAGTCAGCAGTCTAGAATCCAGAGGAGGGCCCTCACCAGAACTCAGCTATGCTAGCACCCTGGTCTGGGACTTCCAGCCTCTAGAACAGTTAAGAAATACATTTCTGTAGCTTATGAGTTACCTGTGCTGTGCTTTGTTTAGTCGGTCAGTCGTATCTGACTCTTTGAGACCCCATGGACTGCAGCGCACCAGGATCCTCTCTGCCCATGGGGATTCTCCATGCAAGAATACTGGAGCGGGTTGCCACGCCCTTCTCCAGGGGATCTTCCCAACCCAGGGATCAAACCCAAGTCTCCTGCGTTGCAGGTGGATTCTTTACCATCTGAGCCACCAGGGATGCCAAAATACACCCGAGACATTTTCCTACCTGTCTCTACACTGTCTTTGTTCAGGCTGCTAAAACGAATTACCATAGGCTGGGTAGTTATACCTCCACAATGGGCTCTGCATCACATATTCCTGGAGATGGCAGAGGACGGAGCAGACGGTGGAGGAGGAGGAGACGTCATAAGGAAGCAGGACTGTGGTGCTTTGGATGGAAGCTGCTGATGAGAAAATACCTCTTAAAAGCATCTCTCAGAGTGAGACCTCAGGTGCAACATCAAGGTGGCCCTGAAGAACCAGCTGCAGTGCCTTCCAGAGCCCAGGACCCACTCTCCACACTCGCCTGGTACAACCCTTAGAGGGGCTGGTACTGAACCCCTCTAGTCTATAACCACATTCAGGGGGCTGCACCCTGGGCTCAGAGCACTTCCTGCCACAACAAGCAGGAGTGAGGGTGTCCCCAACTTGACTTCCTCACCTCTCTTCCACAACCTTTTTTAAAGGAGTTATTTGGGAAGAGTTAAAGCATTTGCTTTAAAAAATAAAAAGCAACAGAACCAGCATTTTTTTAAAAATCAGCTTGAAACATAAGGAACACTTCCAAAGGCAAAGGCGGAAATGCTGAAAACTGTCAAGCCCTTTCAACTGCTCCAACCAAGACTTCAGAGGGGATTCTGAAGGGAAATATGGTTAGGGGTCTGGCATCTGGAGTCATGGAACAGCCTAAGCTTATCTTTCCATTTTCCCTGGACCCTTTCCCTACCACCCTGGAGCCCCACTCACATTCAGCAACAAAAACACAGCCTTTGGAAGAAGGAGAATAACTATTTTGATAAAAATAACACACCTCAAGCATTCACTCACCCTCTTCATCCTCACCCCCTTTCCAACCCCCTAAAATCTCATTTATCATGTTGATTTTCTCATCTCTTCCACACACTACACAATTGGGTAAATAAGTTCTGTGTTCAATCTTTTAAGGGGGGTTATTCAATTTACTCAAGTCAATGTGAATATTTCCCCTGGTTTCCATGACAACTTCGCCGCACATTCAGTCTTCACATAAATGAGTTATTGCTTTTATGTTCTCATATCCTAAGACAATGGAGAAATTAACATAATGTGGTCATACGGGGGAAAAAAAAAACAATCAAAACAATCAAAATCCTCATATCCTCCCCTGAAATTCATAGACAGTGTGCTGTGAAAAAGAACCAAAGAGAAATGAGGACTTCACATCTGACAACACTGTTAACATTACAGATTTCATTTCAGATGCATTTAAATGAAGCCAGACCACAGTGGGATTCAAAACAGTATACAGACAGAGAATCAAAATGAAAGGGAAAGAGAAATTCATCTTTTGGACACAGATCATCCCAATGTGGCTGCCACAGTGCGCTTCCCTTTCTGCACTCTGGCCATGCTATCATTCCTGCCCCAGGACCCTCACACATGCTTGTTGCCTACAACTGGAACATTTTTCTGCTATTCTCCCCATTGTTTGGAAGCTAGTTTGCTTAGTTAATTTCTGCTCATCCTTCAGGTCTCAGCTTAGAAAAGATATTGCTCAGGGAAGTCTCACTTTACCACTCATCAACAGTAGGTAGGATTCTCTGGTGTTTTATATTTATATTATATATATATTTTTTTTATATATATATATGCATGCATGCTAGGTCACTTCAGTCGTGTTCAACTCTTTGTGACCCCATGGACTGTAGCCTGCCAGGTTCCTCTGTCCAGGTACTCTCCAGGCAAGAATACTGGAGTGGGTTGCCATGCCCTTCTCCAAGGGATCTTCTCAACCCAGAGATCGAAACCGCATCCTTCATGTCTCTTGCATTGGCAGGCAGGTTCTTTACCACTAGTGCTACCTGGGAAGCCTCTCTCTCTATATATATGGGCTTCCCTGGTGTCTCAGACAGTGAAGAATCTCCAGGAGACCATGGTTCAATCCCTGGGTTGGGAAGATCTCTTAGAGAAGGGAATGGCAATCCACTCCATCTTGCCTGGGAAATTCCATGGACAGAGGAGCCTGGTGGAGCTACAGTCCATGGGGTCGCAAAGAGGTGGACATGACTGAGCAACTAACACACACACAGAGAGGCATATGTATATCCTCATGGCTCTTGGCATTCTTTACAGAGGCACCCTCATCATAAAGGTCAGGAAGGTGGGACAACCACCCTCAGTAGTTGGGGCATCCTCTCCTGAGTGTGCGTTTCTCTGCACTTCCTCAACCAAGAAAGCCCCAGGCATTGTCACAGGTACCTGAGGTAGAAATAGTAAGTACCAGTGGGTGTGGGCAAGGCACCAACAGCATCCACCACATCCTCCAATGCAAATCACATAATTGTTACTGGAGACTGGAGATCAACGGAATAGGAGACAAGAATGCAAAACCAGCGCAAAAAGTAGTGGAAGCCCAAATGAAGACCAAGGCATAGGAATAAAGGGGAAAATATAGGCTCAAGAGATACTGAAGACCTTGACTCTAGGTCTGGGTGGGCTGACTGGATATTGGAGTACACATGTAGTCAGGGAGCTGGAGACAAAGGAAGAGGGGTATGTAAGGTCCTTCCTGCCATCCTGAAATTGCCCATCATCTCTTTTGCTGGTCATGGGCACACCAGATTGGATGGTCCAATCCAGAGCAACTCCAGTTCACAGAACAAGGGAGATCAATCTTTGATCCCAAGTATATGAGTGGCTGCTCCCCATTGGACTTCAGAATGAACTCTCAACTTCTGTTTGTTGGACTTGGAAGCCTAAGCCTCTAAGCTTCTAGATGTTTCCAACTGGAGAAAGTAATTTGATTAACCATCAACAGAGAAATGCATCATTAAATAGTGATAAAACCATTCAATCAAATATTATGCAGTCACTAAACGTGATGGCTGTTTAGGGTAAGTATTCATAAGGATACAAATGTAACACAATAATAACAGTAAACATGAATTATGCTTATTGTTTCCTGATTGTCTTCCCACACTATTATGAAAGTTCACCAAAGGCAGGGATCTTTGCTTTGTTCAATGCTGGACCCTCAGCATCTAGGCCGGTTCCAGGAACAACATTCTCCAGCAGCCAGTAGGGTGAAATTCACAAAGTCTGGCATCCAACCAAAAACTACTCAGTCTACCTTAAGGGGGCGGCCAGAGCTGGCTTCCGTCACACCCACCAATTCCCAGAGGTGGAGATAAAACAGGATGGTGCAAAATTCCACCAGTAAGAGATAACAAGAGGCAGGAGGGAGTTGGCAGGTAAATGGCTCACCCTTCCCACCTCACTACAGACAGCTCTGAGATGCAGAGGTTCTAAGGAGCCTCCCCAAAGGTGGCCGTGGGACAAGTGGTGTTTCTATAAAGCTGCGGTCACTCTGTAGTATGTACCACCTGGCATTTTCTTTCTCTCCTTTCCTGCCTCACTTCCATTTTCCCTCGTTTCTCCTTCCTTGCGATTATTCAGCCCAATGAAGCATTAGTGCACACACTTTCTATTGGGCTCCGTTGCTAGGTGGAGAGAACCCCCTCCCAAAATCTCTGACTCATGGAATCTCTCTGGAAGGAGACTACTCTGCTCAATTCCAAAACTTATTGGCTTGAAACAACAACCATGGTTATTACAACTCACAATTTTGAGAGTCAGGAATTCAGGCAGCTTAGCAATTATGCTCCATGTGGTATCTACTGGGGTCCCTCAGTGGTATTCAGCTGACTTCTAGGCTGCGTGGAAGGCTCCAAGCAGCTTCAATGACATGCTGGGTTCCTTGGTGGGGACAACTAGAAGCTGGTCACAACAGGACCCCTCCTCCTCTGCATGTCTTCTCAGAGTCTCCCCACGTGTCTCTCCAGCAGGGTCATCAGACTTCTTACACCATGGCTCAGAGTTTTAAGACCAAGAGTTCCAAAAGAATGGAAGCAGAAACTGCCCAACCACTTAAAGGCTGGGACCAGAACCAATATGGCACCACTTCCATGGCATTCTATTGGTGAAAGCGGTCACAGGGCATCCCAGGTTTACAAGCAAGGGAGAAAGAGCCCCACTTCTCCATGGTGGAATGTCAGAAAGTTTGCCGTCATTTTACATAATCTCCAGATGTGGACACACAAGAAACTGGGAATAGGGGTAGGTGAAGACTAAAGCACTGGCGTAAGAGGCGTTCTTTCACCCTGTTGGCATGATCTTCCATGTGCACTGTATTACTTTTTCATGTAAAAAATGTGCAGGGTGAGGAGGAGGAGGGGAGGGCCAATGTCAGTAAGCTGAATCCTCATCTTCTATGGCAGACAGTCAATAGGAAATGTCTTAAATTGATAAATCAAGAAACAGCTGCATAAGCACCTTATTTGGAGTTACAGAGATAAACACCAGAAGACCTAAAAATGGAAACAACATTTCAAGCAGTTGCCTCTGGGAAATAGGACTCGGGGAGGGGAGAGAGGAGAGAAGGAACCAGGACTGCTCCTTCCATTAGAGGCCCTTCTGTTCTTTCACTTTTTACTATGTGCATATATTACTTTGATAAAAAATTTAAAAGGCAGGAAAAAGAAAAAAATGGTGATGGTTATTTTTAAAGCTATGTAATTAAACTTGGAAAAATCTCATTTTGCTAAGTGAAAAAAGTAGCAGGATACAAAACTATAATCCTAGTATGGTTGTAAGTAGGCTTACCACTTTAAAAAAAGAAATAAAGAAAACATATACTTGGGGAAAAGGAAGACTCCCCCCAAAAATGTACATATCAAATGATAATGGGTGGGTTGCTTTTCTATGTTTTCCAAATTTGCAACAATGTGATTCACTTACAGTAATAATGGAAAGGAAAAAAATGCATTACTTTAAATAAATGAACTGAGTGGTGATTAAATAGAAATGTCAGAAGAGTCTCTGAAGAACCCTTGTTTACTACACTAGAACTTCATTTAAATTTCCAGAGCCTCTCAGGTAAGGGGGATGGTTCTTTTGGGGGGGTATTGGGCAGCTCTGTTCATAGATGCTGACAGACTCTAGGCAGGCAGACCTATAGACTCGGTTATAAAATCTTCCCAGAAAGAATTTAGTCCATGTAGCTTTAACTCAACAAAACAGTAACTTCGGTAAGACTCCAATGTATTCCACTCCAAGTCTGGATTGCTCCTTCAATTATTAAGTATTTATCCAGTACCCCTATATGTCAAACAAAATGCAAGGGTCTGGAGTTACAATAATAAATGAGACAGGTGAAATCACTACCCCTTTGGGACCACAGTCGAGTAAGGGAGACAGATGAGTGACCAGGCGATTGCGATACATCCTAACAGATGCTCTGATTGAGGAAAATACAAGTGGGAGGAGATCACCTGGAGGACTTTCTGGAAGAGGCCAAATCTAAGCTCAGACTCAAAGGATAAACCCGAGGAGATCAGGCAAAAGGGGGAGAATATTTCCAGCACACAAAATATAATATGCAAAAGCTCAGAGACAAGAGAGATGATGGCGAATTCAAAGAATCAGGAATAACAAAAACAATCCCACGATTAAAAGAGTGAGTCTGCAAGGATGACTTGCTTGCGGGCTGCAGGGCTTGGCAGCCTGAATTGGAATCTCAGCCCTGCCACTTGTCAGCTCTGTGACCGTGGTCAAGAGATGCCATTTCAGTGTGTCTCAGTCTCCTTAGACTGTCCGGGCTGCTGTAACAGAGTAACATAGACGGGTGGCTTATAAACAACAGAAATTTACTTTTCCTTGTTCTGGAGGCCGGGGAGTCCAAGATTAAGGTGTCGGCAGATTCAGTGTCTAGTGAGAGCCCTCTCCCTGGTTCATAGGCAGCACATCCTAACTCTGTCCTCACGTGGAAGAAGGGACAAAGCAGCTTTCTGGGAACCCTTTAAAAAGGGTGCTGATCCCAGTAAGAGGGCTACACCCTCACCCTCATTAGGTGACCTAATCACCTTCCAAAGGCCCCACCTCCGAATACCATCACCTTTCAGATGAGGATTTCAATCTATAAATTTGGGGGTGTGGGCTGTGTGCTGAGTCGCTCAGTCGTGTCCAACTCTTTGTGACCCCGTGGACTACAGCCGGCTAGGCTCCTCTATCCATGCGATTCTCCAGGCAAGAATACTGGAGTGGCTTTCCATGCCCTCCTCCAGGGGATCTTCCCAAGCCAGGGATCAAACCAAGGTTTCTCACATTACATACGGATTCTTTACTGTCTGAGCCACCAGGGAAGCCCTGGTGGGTCTGCGGACATAACATCTGGCCCACAGAATCTATAATCTGGGGTAGAAATGAAATTTACCTCATAAGAGTTCATTAAGGATTAGGTCAGGCCCTGAGGGTATTAAACTAAGTGAAATAAGCCAGACAAAGAGAGACAAATACTGTGTGATCTCACATGTGGACTCTAACAACCCCAAACCAAAAACGAACAAAGCTCATAGATACAGAGTACAGACTGGTGGTTGCCAGAGGAGGACACAATGGATGAAGATGGTCAAAAGGTACACTCTTCCAGTTATAAGATAAACGTCATGAGGATGCAGTGTATAGTACGGTGACTAGAGTAACTAATACTACACGGCATATTTGAAAGTTGCTGCGAGTAAATTTTAAAAGTCCTTCCTCATCACAAGAGGGTAAAAAAAAATGCTTCCAATCTACGTACAGTGACAGATGTTAACTAGACTTAACTGTGTGGTGATCACTCCACAGTATATGAAAATCTCAAATCGTTACGAAGCTAACACAAGGGTATATGTCAGTTAGACACCAATAAAAACTAAAAATAAGTTAACTCTGAAGACTTGGAAAGATTAAATGAGATATTAAGTGAGTGATCATTAATTGTTTGTGGTTGTTCCACAAATGCCAGTAATAATAATAGCTTATGTTTGCTGAGTCCTCAAGACCAGTATTAGGTACATTATGCCAGTAATACAAACGCAGTGATGTTTTTTAATCTTCACCCCAAAGCTCAGATATAGGTAATCAGTATCTCCATTTTACAAATGAGGAGAACTGGGGCACAGAGAGGTTACAGATTTGTAGCTACTCCTAAAGCCTCACCCAGATTCCCTTTACCAGTCAACCCATCCATTCCTCGGCCTTTGACAGTCTGTCCCTAATGGCTCAGGCCAGCACTTTCTGCAGTGAATCTCCCTTGGCAGACAGAAGCTATCTCACCCAGGGGAGTTACACCGTCACCCACCTCTAGTCTACCCTGTACCACTGGGACCACCCGTGACTAATTGACACTTTGTGGGGCAGGGGTGCATAAGTCTAGTCCTCCTGCCTCAAGGCAGAGACAGTGTCATGGTACAGCGTACATGCCAGAGCTCCCTCATGGGTCTTGACCTAAGACCCCATCCTTGCTGGGTGTCTTAGGTATCTCACGCTGCTGTAACAAATAGCCACAGACTGGGTGGCTGAAATGACAGAACTTTCTTGCAGGTCTGGAGGCTGGGAAGTCCAAGATCCAAGAACCGGCAGATTCGGCGACTGGTGAGAGCAGGCTCTCTGGTTCATATGTGGCCATCTTCTAGCCCTAGCCTCACACGCAGGAAGGGCGGAAGGAGCTCTCTGGGGTCCCTTTTATATGAAGGCTCCACCCTCATGACCAAATCACCTTCCAAAGGCCCTACACCTTCTAATAACCACCCTGAGGGTAGAATTCCACATATGAATTTGTGCCGGGGGTGCTGGGGAGGGAGAGGAAGGCATATATAAACATTCAGGCCATAATGCTGTAGTCCCAGGCTCTTTCTCCTTCCCTGCTCTTCTTCCCTCCCCTCCCTTTCCCCACGACCCCTAGAGCCCCCACCCCCACCTAAACCACACCCACCCCAATCCCTGTTTCAGGCTTCAGAGGAGCCGGACCAGTGACACAGCTCTCAGGGATTCAGACCCGACCCGGGGGGTGCCCCCACTCCAAAGACCACGTGTGAAGCCAGCAGCAGGCTGCCCCGGGTCACTTCCATAGGATGCACTGGGGGATCAAGGAACAGCTGTGATGCCAGCTCCACGCCAGGTAGACCTAGAGAAGCCAGACCCACTGCAGACCTAGAGGAGCAATCCAAAGGAGAGAGCAACAGAAAGAAAGGCAGCAGATCCCAGTGTACCTGCTGTGTTCTGATGGGTGCTGTATGCTGCTAGGGGCAGAACCTGACCTTGGGAATCGGACCGGTCCCAGCCTGACAGGTCGGCAGCCTCAGTGTATTCTGGCCATCATCAGGTTCACCTCACAAGGTAGATTAAACGACTCGTGTGCGTAAAATGCCCAGCAGGATATCTGGCACATGAGGGACCTGGAATGTGTCTACTCCTCTCTGCTTTGGGTCACCTCATTCAGGAATGGCAGAGCAGAACCCTCCTCTTTTACCAGAAATCAAAGAACGTCTACAAAAAAGAAACAGCCCCATACCCACTCCTGCCTCTGCCTTAATAGTTTCTCTCCAAGTTATTCAATGCAAGAGACTTAGCCCAGCTAAAATTATTCACAATCGACCTTGAGATCAGGAACAAATTGGCTACAGCAGTCAGCAATTGGCAAATGCAATCTAAATGCCCCAGGCGGCATTACAGCCTTCCAGGCTGACAGGAAGAGTCAATGTGCGTCTTGGAAAATTCTGAAAAAAAAAGTAAAGGTCACCACATTTGTAGGCAGAATGGATTTTCTTGAGACCATTACAAACAGACTGCCTAAACTGCAAGGATTTGAAGCTTGACAGCTCCTGGGGGACTTCAGGTGAAAGGAATCCCACCCCACAGCTCACAAACATCGGAGCTGCTGTCTGTGGGCGTTGGAAGGCTCCCCCATAACCTGTGCTCTCATGGAAATTTCCTGTTCAGGCTGCATTGCACCGATGAACCAGCAGTACCAGGTGGGGGCCAGTCCTGTGCTCCCAGTCTGACCAGGCTGAGAAGCCTAAGAGACACAAATCAGTTAAGATGCGTGCATGCGTGTTAAGTCACTTTAGTCGTATCCAACTCTTGTGATCCTATGGTAGGATCTGACCTGATCACTCTTGTGATCCTGGTAGCCCACCAGGCTCCTCTGTCCATGGGTTTCTCCAGGCAAGAATACTGGAGTGTGTTGCCATGCCCTCCTCCAGGGGAATCTTCCTGACCCAGGGATCGAATCCGTCTCTTACGTCACCTGCATTGGCAGGCAGGTTCTTTACCCCTAGGACCCCCTGGGAAGCCCAATCAGTAAGATAAGTCTGAACATTTCTGTAGGGAGGGAGTCTTGAGCCCATCAGGAAGTCCAAACTCCAAAGCCAAGTCTAGAAGGAAACAATGAGCTCATAATTGGAAAAGACACTCGGTTAGAGGAACATTAGGTCTGGGAACCAGCATGGGACAGGCTCAGATAATGGCCTTGAGCAGCATTAGAATACTGTGCTGTTTTTGTTGCAAGAATAAGATTAATAACAATAGCTAATATGTATTGGGTGCCTTCCAGAGCCTGGCACTGTGCTAAGCTTTTATGTGCATTCTCTTACTTAATCCCTCAGTACTCTGTGTAGTAGGTGATTTTTCCAACACCATTTCACAGAAAAGGCAACTGAGGCTCAGAAAGGCTTCTTCAAGGCCATCCAGATCATCATGAAAA
The DNA here is from genome assembly GCF_055505025.1 of Bos grunniens. Classification (NCBI taxonomy): domain Eukaryota; kingdom Metazoa; phylum Chordata; class Mammalia; order Artiodactyla; family Bovidae; genus Bos; species Bos grunniens. The sequence continues at coordinate 28,042,445 of NC_141189.1, forward strand.
GCCAGGAAATCTGGCCGCAGAGCTCAAGGTCCTGCCCACATTGCTTTATTACACATGGGAGTATGTGTTAGCTTAGCTCAGATTAATAGCAAAAGTTAATTCTGAACAGAAGCTGGTCATTTTTCAAACAAGGAAATTAATGCCCAGTAAAAATGAAGAGCATAACAGACTGAAGCTGCATTCATGGAAGCAAGAAATCCAGACATATCCATATACAATGGAAATACGATGTGTTGGTGTGTGTTATTGTTCGGCAAATATTTATCCTCCCCATTCCCTCTGCCATGAGAGGAATATAATTTCCTGCTCCATTAATATTGGGCTTGCTTTGGCCGCTGGAACGTGGACAGAAGTGACAAAGGGCCAGTTTTCAGCTTAGGCCTTAAAAAGCATCAATTATTTCTGCTCACCCCTTGGAAGCCACCAACTTTCACCAGTAAACCACTGCCTCTCCAGCTTGGGCCTCAGAAGAAAATGTAGGGATCAGACCTGAATGCAACCTAGAGCCTACAGCAGAGTCTCCCCAAGCCAAACCACAGACCCATGCCCGAGAAATGAATGCTTTTTTAAATTCAGATCAGATCAGATCAGTCGCTCAGTCGTGTCCGACTCTTTGCGACCCCATGAATTGCAGCACGCCAGGCCTCCCTGTCCATCACCAACTCCTGGAATTCACTTAGACTCACGTTCATCGAGTCAGTGATGCCATCCAGCCATCTCATCCTCTGTCGTCCCCTTCTCCTCCTGCCCCCAATCCCTCCCAGCATCAGAGTCTTTTCCAATGAGTCAACTCTTAGCATGAGGTGGCCAAAGTACTGGAGTTTCAGCTTTAGCATCATTCCTTCCAAAGAAATCCCAGGGCTGATCTCCTTCAGAATGGACTGGTTGGATCTCCTTGCAGTCCAAGGGACTCTCAAGAGTCTTCTCCAACACCACAGTTCAAAACCATCAATTCTTCGGCGCTCAGCTTTCTTTACAGTCCAACTCTCACATCCATACATGACCACAGGAAAAACCATAGCCTTGACTAGACGGACCTTTGTTGGCAAAGTAATGTCTCTGCTTTTCAATATGCTATCTAGGTTGGTCATAACTTTCCTTCCAAGGAGTAAGCGTCTTTTAATCTCATGGCTGCAGTCACCATCTGCAGTGATTTTGGAGCCCAGAAAAAAAAAGAAATATAAAGTCTGATACTGTTTCCACTGTTTCCCATGAAGTGATGGGACCAGATGCCATGATCTTCGTTTTCTGAATGTTGAGCTTTAAGCCAACTTTTTCACTCTCCACTTTCACTTTCATCAAGAGAGTTTTTGTGGTGCTTGTTTCACAGCTATAGGTGACTAATGCATTTACATGTTTTTGTATGTACATATTATATAGGATACATATCTGTGGATGTGTGGTATGGAAACATAAGTATGTAAATTCCAAAAATATGCCTCCACATATGGGCGCTAGTATTGGAAAATGACATACGATTTGGAGAATTAAGTTTGCATCCTTGCTCTGACATTTATTGGCTGTGTGTTTGGGGGCAAATTGCTTGACCTCTCTAAATACAATTTATTTTTTGCAACCTGGGGATAAAAACCATTACTATCTCATAAAATTATTGTGAGATTTAAGTGAAATAATGCACAAAATGGGCTTAGTATAGAGCCTAACACATACTCATTTATTCATTCAACAGACAGCAATCACATCTGTCAGACCCTTTTCTAGGTTTTTGGAATACAGTTCCTAGCTACAGAGAGATCTCCCAGGCTTAGATGGTAAATAATTTGCAAATAATGCAGGAGACCCGGGTTCAATCCCTGGGTTGGGAAGATCCCCTGGAGAAGGGAATGGCAACCCACTCCAGTATTCTTGCCTGGAAAATTCCATGGACAGAGGAGCTTGGTAGGCTACAGACCATGGGGTCGCAAAGAATGGGATACAACTGAGCAACTAACAGTTTTCCTAGCTACAGAAAGAAGAAAAAGTAAAGCAACTTAAGGAGAACCAGCAGCCCGGGAAGAGGAGGGAAGTCCTTTGTGGGAAATGATCTGCATGACCCCTGGCACAGAAAAAGTACTTGAAAAACAGCAGCCACTTCTATTCTCCATACAATTAGCAGGTAAGAACGTGGAACTCAGCTGTAGACAAGACGAAAATCAGCCTATCGACCCCCTAGCAAACCCCTTTCCTTTGAAGCCTCAGCAAACCACAGCAACATATCAAGGACCTTCACTGGCTGGACACAGCCTCAGGCACTGTTGAAGCTAACACATAAATCCTGCAGTTCGAGCCAGACTCATACAGCAGGGCTGAGGACAGGCCAGCTGCTGCTGGGAGATTGGAGCTCTGCTTCCCCATGAAAGAAGAAGGTTTCTGAGGCCTGAGCCATACTTCACATCCACAGATCATATCAAACACACACGGCTGGGGGCAGCGAGCAAGCTAGGTGTTCAGATGCTGGAGGGAGAGGTCAGTTGATGGGGACACTTCGCGTGGGTGTTACAGCGCCAGGAATGCTTCAGGGATCTTAAGGCGGTGGAGATACACACACACCTTTGCAAACACACTTAATGCGCTGGCCTCGAGGCCACCTCCTGTTTTTCACCCTCAGTTCAGTTCAGTTCAGTCACTCAGTCGTATCTGACTCTTTGCAACCCCATGGACTGCAGCACGCCAGGCCTCCCTGTCCATCACCAACTTCCGGAACTTGCTCAAACTCATGTCCATCGAATTGGTGATGCCAAACCATCTCATCCTCTGTTTTACACCCTAATTGGTATGTTTTCCCATCTCCGCATAAACAGCTCCAGGAGATGTTACATAGCTGTAAAACTGTGATTCTTTGGAGTAAGACAATCTGGGTTTGAATGGAGATTAAGTGGGATGACCTTATAACACCTTATATGCAAGCACCTTCCAAGCACAGTACCTGGTACACGGTAACACTCATAACCATGGCTCCTGTTATCAACTCATTTTGCAAACGAGAACACTGAGGTCCAGACAGTTTAAGCGACAGGAATTCTGACCTTGGCATCAAAGCATGGGATCCTTTTCTCTCCCACCCTATCCCCAACTGATATATTTCTCCAGAAAACCTTAAAGATCCTCCAAGGATGAATTCTGATCTACCTAGAGACATGCTGACTTAACTCAAGACCTAACAGATCGATATTTTCAGAACAGGAGACAAGTTGACCTTGAGCACTATGTGAAGTTGGGACTGGGATTGGGTCCCTGTATGAACAGTGATTACCACAGGGGATGTGCCCAACAGATTGACTATAAGGACCAGGTCTCAAGCTCAGATGCTTACAGCCTCTGGGTTGTACTAGGGTGGCTATCCATCGTGGCTTGAACACCAGGTCTCACATCATGGGAACCCACTCAGCACTAGGCACACTGGGACAGCTGGTCACCCCTGGTTGTAGCATAACTGAGTGAAGCAGTAAAAAGCTGCTCCATCTCTGTCTGAATTTTCCATTTCTCAGAAGCAATCATGTAGAGTGGGGTAGGAGCGAAGGCTCTGAGCCAGCCTCACTTGGTTTACTTCCTATCGCCATTGCTCAACAGCTATGGGACCTTGAGAGGACTTACCCAACTTTTCCATACCTGTTTCCTCTCCTGTAAAAATGGAGCTAGTAGAGCCCCTGGCCTATAGACCAGTGCTCCCCAACACTATTGGTATTTTGGACCCAACCATTCTTTGCTGTGGGGGCGTCCTGTGCACTGCAGGATGTTTAGAAGCATCCTTGACCTCCACACATTAGGTGTCAGGAGCAATCATGGCTATCAGAAGTGTCTCCAGGCATTGCCAGAGGTCTCCTAGGGGGCAAAATTGTCCCCACTTGAGAACCACTGGTCCAGGAAGTGCTGCAAGGATAAGTGAGGCGATGCACACACCCGATGCTCTAGAGGGTCTGTTTCTACAAGAACAAACAGACTGAAACCTTAGTGATAAAGTAGGAGGAACGTGGCAAGCCAAGAGATGAGCCAACAGCAACTGGGACTGGTGAGGGGCAGGCAGTCAAGCAACTACTGGGTGGGACAAACCCCACAAACGGAGCCCAGCCTGGCCAGCATCTCTCCTCCATGAGCCTGGGCTTCTGCTCTACCCCAGAGGCAAAAGGCTGAGGGGATTACTCCCTAGTTACTGGCATAGCACCATTATAGTGAACAAAATCTCTTATCGTATACATTCCTTTTCTCTTGAACGTGTTCATATACTTGTAAAGTGCACCTGTCCATCAAATCTTGAGTGCTGACTGTATACCAAGTATACAGTGGTGACAAAATAGAAAACTCTCTGCCCATGTGGAGCTTTAAACACATTGTGCTTAACATTTAATTTGTGTGTAATGCATGTTTAACCAATAAAAATGTGTCATGCTATAGAACTTATTCTGTTCCTTATGTCTTTCCCTCATCACTGTCTTTTTATGATCTATCCATATTGCTGTGCACACATCAGATCTATTCTTCCAACTGCCATCTGGTGGTATTCCACAGACACACCCACCATATTTTACTTACGTACGCCCCCTCTGGTGGGTACCTCAATTGCTTCCAATTCCCCACTACCACACACCCACCTCCTTGAACATCCAGGGGTGAAACTTTCTCTGGGGTATAAACCCAGAAGCAGATTGCTCTGTCTTGGGTCAGTGCCACTCAGACTTTACCCACATGGCTCACCCAGGTGCACATGACTCAACCAGGGAGCTTGTTAAAAGGCAGATTCTGACCCAGGGGGTGTGGAATGAGACGAGGGAACTTAGATTTCTAACAAGCTTCTAAATGATGCTGATGCTGCTGGCCCGGGACCACAGAGGATATGCAGACACCGTTTGCTCTCATGCCAGATCTCTCTCTGCAGAACCACCGAACCAGGCAACACTCCAAGGATTTGCCCAATAGCCACTACCACCCAAAAGCATGGTGTCCCACCACCTACTGATGTGCACGTGACCATCTTGCTGAGGCTCAGATGGTGAAGAATCCACATGCCAATGCAAGAGATAGGGATTCAATCCCTGAGTCGGGAATATCCCCTGGAAAAGGAAATGGAAACCCACTCCAGTATTCTTGCCTGGAAAATCCCATGGACAGAGGGGCCTGGTGGGCTACAGCCCATGGAGTTGCAAAAGTCAGACACAATTTAGTGACTAAACAACAACATCTTTGATTCTAAGTACATCACAAAATCAGGGCCCCTAAATTCTGGAGTAAAGTGACCTAGGAGGGCATCCAGTCCAACCCTTGCCTTTCAAAGGGAAAGGCCGAGGCTCAGAGCTGTGCAAGCAACCACAGACAATTTTGGCAGAGCCAGGATGAGACGTTCCTGTCTCCTGTCATCTTGTTCCTCTACAGAGCCCTGCTCCAGAGATCAGAAACTCGTCCATAATTTACAGGAGTTAGTTCACTTTGCTGACTTTTCTCCAATTCTCCTGCCCAGCACCTCCCGCCCCATCTCAATCCCCTCACGCCACCCTGCTTTTTAATACTTGCCAGAACCATCCATTTTGCAACCAAGTGTTGACTTCGAATGATATATGAGACGCGATTGACATTTCAAATATCCCAGGCAGGGGAGAGAATTCTGATCACAGCGCAGTCTGAAACGTCTCCTCCACGTCTCCTTCCTTACTCCTTCTGGGCAATAATTGTCCCCCCACCAGCCGACCTCCTCCCTCTTAGCCCCAACATTAATTTCCCCTGATTCATTTTTCATGCCTTTGAATTCTGCCTTTTCAAAGCAGAATATGTTTCTGTAGCGGTTTCTTATACCTCCCTTCTCCTCATGAATATTTCAAATGCAATAGTGATATGATCGCTCAACCTTAGAGGCACACCAACTTTATCTTATTTATCTTACTGAGCTGCTTCCGATCCTGGGATTAAGTCCAAAACAGCCTCTGAGAGTTTGTTTGGGCTATTTTTCCCGAGGCTGTTGCTGTTGTGGATGTAAATTACAAAGAGAGGCAGCCTCCCCGCTCCACCCCGGCCCCAGCCCTGGCGGCAGGCCCCTGGCCCCAGATACCAGCCTTGCTGGTGTCAATCCTGCTCCAGGGAGGTGTCACAGGCGAGAGAAAGCCAACTGGCAGGCCTCCTAACCATCCCTGTTGTGGCATAAATCACCCCTAACTTCCAGCCCACTCATCCCTTCAAAGCACAAATTTAACTCATGGCGTGACCTTGGGTAGGTCATTTTGCCAGTCTGGGACCAAGGTTTTCTGTCTACAAACAAGGGGATTGGACGTGTGACCCTAAAGTCTTTTCAGCTCTAAGGCTCCATGTGACATAGTATAACAGACAGAGCACAAGATTCAGAATCAGGAAGTGCCTGGTTCAAACCCAAGCTCTACCACTGAATGAATATTATGCCCTTTAACTGTGCCTACCACTGACTAGCAGTATAACTTAATTGTGTCCACCACTAACTAGTAGTATGACTATTAACTGCATTTATCATGTACCTACCCGTTGTGTGACCCTTAACTAACTGTGCCTACTACCAACTAGCTGTGTGATCACTGTGCAAGTTACAGAAGCTCTTGGGGCATTAGTTTCCTCCCCGAGTAAAACACACTTGGCTCTGGGGGTTGAAGAGAGGTGACCGGAAATCCCATCGAGCTTGCCTGGACCTGGGGAGGTTCCAGGGGCACAGCACTCTCAGTGCTAAAACAGGAAAGTCCTGAGCAAGCCAAGGCTCGGTCACCCTAGGTTGTTGTGAGATTTAGAAGTGAATTAGGTGATGTGTAAAGAATCTTGCAGATTTATAGAAATCAGTCCATAACATTAATTATCTTTCATTTTTATGTCCAAAGCTGCAGAGGAATTATTTTCATTTCCGTGTTTTTCAAGAATTAAAAACAAAAAAAAATTTGAAAGCATACAAGCATGTGATAAAAAAAAAAGATCTAAAATTAAAAAAAAAAAAGATCTGAAATAAGAAACAAAGCTCTCTTGCCCCAGCTCTCCTCCCAATCCAGCCGCCACCCACAAAGGCAGGCACGTGGAGCCTTCCTTAGCCTCAGATAAGGGCTAAGGGCTGAGCTTGCCACACTCATCCTCTGTCTGCTCCTCTGCCCCTGGCATTTCTGGCCTTAAGGATTAGCTTCCTAGGGCAAGGCAGTATCCCTTTATAACAGTTCTGCGGCAGGGGCGCTGAGGATCAGAATAAGGAGAGAGAGCAAGCCCTGGAGGCCCATCTGCTGGACCAGGCATTAACCCTTTAGATGCTGGACCATGAGGAGGTGGGAGGCATAGGTGGCAGAAAGAGAAGCAGCTGTTTACCATGGTGTGGAAGTGTTTCCACCCTGGAGAAGGTCCGCAAGCCTCAGCTCTATGTGTGAGGGCCCCACTGCCTTCAGAGGGGAGGGCACCTCCCAGGTGGAAAGACTGGGATACGAGTCGGACATCTGGACCTCCAGGCAGAGCTACAGCCAATGCCTCCTGGACACCTGTTTTGCGTCTGCGTCTCCCTGGCAACGCTGTCTCCAGGAGATCATGGTCAGCTGGTCTGGGTCAAAGCTGGTCCATTTGGAGTGGGAACATATTAGCTCCATGAGGTAGATGTAATCAGCTCAGGGAACCGTCATCTCCTGGAGAAGCCCACGTGGCTGGGTGTCATGCCATGGACAGGAAGGAGGCCCTACACCAGCTGCTGACTGCCCTGCCTGGGAAAGACCATCGGCTTTCATATCGCCACCTGACAGCTGAGCAGACTGGTTCATACTCCTGTGGGCCGGTGTGCCTTGTCAACACTGGAGGAGCTGTCACCCACAGAATCCAGACCTGGCACCAAGAGCAGAGCAAAGCAGTCCTAGAGAGAAGCCGTCTCCCCCCACCCCCGCCAGGTGGGTCTTACAGGGGACAAAGAGAAGAGGCGTGTGTGCTCAGTCCCTGCAGTCGTGTCCAACTAGTCTGCAACCCCGTGGACTGTAGCCTGTCAGGGGACAAAGAGAAGAGGCGTGTGTGCTCAGTCCCTGCAGTCGTGTCCAACTAGTCCGCAACCCCGTGGACTGTAGCCTGTCAGGCTCCTCTGTCCGTGGGATTTTCCTGGAAAGAATACTGGAGTGTGTTGCCATGCCCTCCTCCAGGGGATCTTCCCAACCCAGGGATTGAACACACATCTCCTGCATTGCAGGCAGATTCTTAACCGACTGAGCCACTAGGGAAGTCCAAAGAGAACAGGGGAGATTTTATATCCCTATGGCGCTATCCCAACCATACCAAAACCCCACCCCAGAGAAGCTAGTGGTGTAGCAGAAAGACCTGGAAATTGAAAGGCCGGAGAAAATGAATACTAGCCTTGATTCTGCTTCTTATTTCTAAGGCTCTTTCAATTAAGCTTCTTCTGGTTGCAAGGAATAGAAGTAAAATCAAACAAAAACTGAAAGGGGAGAACTCATAGCATCAAAGAAAGAACAGACCTAAGGAGGCCCCAGGGCTCTCCCTGCCAGAAACACCAGGACCATCTCTCTACAGTGGCGGTTTTCAACCCTAGCTGCAGGTAGGAATCAACTAGAGAGACTTCTAAAAAACACTGATGCAGAGCCCTCACCCTCAGAAACCAGGATTTAATTCTTGTGGGTGGGGCTACCTGTCTCACTTCAGAGATATCCCAGTGATTCTACCGTGAGACTGAAAATGAGAACCACTGTTGTAGGGATGCTGTTCCAAGTGTGGTCCCCAAACCCGTAATACTCGCATCCCCGTCACCGGGAAGCTTGTTAGAAATGCAGACTCAGAACCTCCTGAACTTCCTTGAATCAGAATTTGCATTTTAATAGAATCTTTGGATAAATTCTCAAACAGATTAAAGTTTGAGAAGTACTGGGCTGGAGTGTCATGGGCTGAATAGGATCTAACCCCTGATCTAGCCACTCCCTGAGAGGTTCTGCTTAAGAGCAAAATCCCCAGATGAGGGACGTCCCTGGTGGTCCAATGTTTAACACAGGTTTGATCCCTTAGGAAACTAAGATCCCACCTGCCAGGGAGCAGCTAAGTCCATGCACCATGACCCCTGAGCCCACTTGCCTCAACTAGAGTGTCTGTGCAACTCAATGAAAGATGCAGCATGAAAAAAGAGATCCTTCATGATGCAACAAAGATCCTGAGTGCCACAAGTAAGACCCAACACAGACAAAAATATCCTCAGACAACAATCACTGGAGTTGGTCATGGTCACACCATGACAGAGGGTGGGTGAGTAGTAGGTAAGGATGCCCGGAGCCCCACCAAACCCACAGGCCGGAGAAGGGCTGCCCAGAAAGGAGTGAGGTTACAAGGCAGGTAAAGACAACACAGGTCTGCACAGTGATCTTGGACAAGTTCAGAGATGAACTTATGACCACTTTTTAAATGCTCACTGTACACCATTCACTGTGCCAAAGACTCAAACTAGCTCATGTAACTCCCCCTCCCGCCACCATAATCACAAGGCAGGTATTAATTACTGTCATTACTACTATTTCACAAAGGAGGAAAGTATGTTTAGAGCAGTAGATTTCAAACTGCAATGTGCATCAGAAGGTTTCTTAAATCACAGATTTCTGACTCAACAAATCTAGGATCAACCCCAAGGACCTGCGTTTCTAACAAGCTCCCAGATGACCGATGCTGCAAGGCTAAGCACACAATTTGGGCAAGGCATTATCCCTTCAAGAGGGAAAGGCGTAAAAACCAAGTTAGAGACTCTTCAGAAAGCACTGATGCCCCCCAAAAAGGTAATGCAAACCCACTCCAGTATTCTTGCCTGGGAAATCCCATGGACAGAGAAGCCTGGCGGGCGACAGTCCATGGGGTTGTAAAAGAGTCAGATAAACAACTTAGCGACCAAACAACAATAGCAACAGCAACAAATATTACGGAAGTTTCCATCTTCTCAATGAGAAACCACCCACCTCAGTTTAGAGAGACGATTTTCCCAGGAGACAAGCACAGCTGGCATTTTGCAGAGAGAGCACAGTGAAGGGGAGCAGACCTGCTTAGAACTATAGTTACTGGGAATTCTTTGGAATTCACAGGATCATGAGCATCATTCCCTTCAGCCACACACCTGACTGGGAGGGTAACAATTTTCTTAAGAGGACAATACAGGGAAAATGTTATTACCAGAGCCCTGGCTTTTATTTGCAACCAGTACTTTTGCTCAAGACAGATGTTGAGCAAGCTGTGCCCAGCACAGCTAACCATCAGGTAGAGTAACCTTCAACTGGTTGTCTCAATCTTGTGAAAAAAGTGAATAACACTCATAGAAGTTAGACTGCCAGGTTCAGACCTGGACCTCACCACGTACTAGCTGTGGTCAGTAACTTTATTCAGCGTGCTTAACCTCACTGAATATTCTATGCTCATCTGTAAATGAGGGAATTTTTATGATCCCTAACCTGAAGGTTACACTCGGAAAATTCCTAGTAAAGTAACTGTAATATTAAGAGGGGCCCTGGTGGCTCAGACTGTAAAGAGTCTGCCTGCAATGTTGGGAGACCCAGGTTCAATCCCTGGCTTGGGAAGATCTCCTAGAGAAGGAAATGGCAACCCACTCCAGTATTCTTGCCTGGAGAATCCCATGAATGAAAGAGCCTCAAGGGCTACAGTCCATGGGGTCACAAAGAGTCGGACATGACTGAGTGACTACTAGACACACACAGTATTATGAGCTCCCTATAAGCTTATTTAATTATTACTATTGGTGGGAGTGCGGGCGGTGCTAAAATATTGTTGGCAATGCCTAGATCAGGATTACTACCAACAAGTGCAATCATGATTCTGACATGGGACCCTCCCATGCTGCTAGTGGGAATATAAACACATGCGATTTCTCTAAAAAACCATTTGGCTATCTCTCTCTCTCTCTCTCTCTCTCAAGAGTCTCACAAAAATACTCACATTGATTGAGAAAGTCTGCTACTAGGAATTTATTCTAGGAAAGTGGTCCAGTAAGGGGATAAAGATGCATGCCCAAGGATGCTATCACATTATTGCAAATAGTAAAATATAAAGTGTCCATCAACTGGAAAACACTTTTAAAATTGTGCTCTGTTCATAAAATGGAATCCTCAACAATTATTAAAAATAATGTCCACAACTTTTAATTGGGGATTATCTAAGTCATTATATTTTGAAAATATACATGTAAAATTTCATACAGACTCTGAATTCAATTATGTAAATATATTAAAATCAAAAGGAAGGGAATGATCCAAAAATTATGCTCTGGCTCCTGAAATAGTGCTTCTTATAATTTTTTTATATATATATTTTCCTCAGTAGTCATCCCTATAATCAGAGAGGTTAGTTAAAATCTGATACACAAGATTTTAGCAAACTAGATAATTTGCTGAGAGAGATTATTTCTATCCAGGTGTGCCATAAGTTACAGGAACCTCTTGTAAATGTGGGTGTAATTAAAATAGGGACACGGTGTTGGAAAAAGAGACAGGAGGTAAAGAGGAATGAGGAACAGGAGTAGACATGGTTTCCAGGCATTCTTGAGAGAGTAGGGAACTCTCTTGAGATAGTATGGAGTAAGGAACATGAGGCAAAAGAGCAGCGGAAGGAGGAGGGAGCAAAATCAGAGGGATCTGGGACATTCCCATTTGGGGTCACAAACCGACCATGAGCTAAAGTGACATAATCCCCAGGTTAGGAAAGGGAATGGAGAGATATCCCATGGAAACATGTAGCCTTTGTGAGTTGCAAATTGACAAAAACTCAACTCACACTGACTTAACAAAGAGATTAACTCTAGGTGAGATCTGTCTTCAGGTTCAACCGAGCATCTGCTCTTAAAACAGTGTGATCAGCCTACTTCCTCCTCTTCCAGCTCTGCGGCTTCATCCTTAGCAGGCTCTGCCCTCAAGGGCATGAAGATGATGGCCAGAAGCTCCAGGTTTCCAACCTACTATCCGCACAACCCCAGCAAAAAGAGAATGCATCTTTCTCTATGAATCTAACAAACGTCCTACGGCTGACTCCCTGGCCCAGCCTGTTCCTGAGGCGGTCACTATAGCTGAGGGAATGGCATTTTCCGATCAGCCCGACCTGGGTGGGTGATGCCCCTTTTCCTTGAGTCACTCACAGAGACTGAGAACAAAGAAGGGGAGGTTCCCCGAAAGACAGATGGGATGCTGGTCTAAGAAAAAGAGACATGGAGACTGAGCAGGCAAAATCAACAGAGAATCATGTTGTAGAGATTCTTCCCCCAGAATATGAACCAAAGACTCAACGTACTCTCAGATATCAGAAGGATAGAACAGTGCCCTCCAGCCAGGGCAAAGGCTCTCAACCTGGGTGGACTCCTCCCTGCCTCCAGGGGACATTTGGCAACACTGGGGAAAGGTGCTCCTGGATCTGGAGGACAGAGGCCAAGGATGCTGCTAAACATCGTACAATGCACAGGACAGCCCCCTTACAACAAATCATCTAACCCCAAATGCCTACAGTGCTAAGGTAGAAAAACCCTGAACTAGGGCATCATGGGCTTCCCTAGTAGCCCAGATGGTAAAGAATCTGCCTGTGATGTGGGAGACCCAGGTTCAATCCCTGAGTCGAGAAGATCCCCCGGAGAAGGGAACAGCTACCCACTCCAGTATTCTTGCCTGGAGAATTCCATGGACAGAGGAGCCTGGTGGGCTCAATCCATAGGGTCACAGAGTCGGACACGACTGAGAGACTAACACAGGGGCATCACACAGTTTATCATCCTAACCAAACCACTTTTAAGACAAGCAAAACCAGGGAAAAACATGCTTATCAGGGACCCTCCCAACAAACCAGGACATACGGTCACCCTGCCCCCAACACACTGTACAAATGAGAGGTGAAACCATCATCACTGAGGCTGAGACTCAGGCCCCACAGTCAGCAGTCACAGGAACACAAAGGCTCACCTCCCGTGCAAGGCTAATGTCTGCCCTCTCCTACTCCTGGTGCTGCTGGCAGCCCCTGACATCTACTTCCACGAGGTCACAGAACTGACCAGATTGCAAGCACCAACTCTGGGGAGTTGCCCAAAGGGCTGGCCACAGCTGCTGCTTCGAGAAATTGTCTCTAGCCTGGTCTGTGCTGTGGTGGGAGAGGCCTACTGCCTTGCTTGTAGAAGGAATCCCACTCCAATTAAACTGCAGGAGGCCTGGTGGAAAGGAGAGGGTGGGCAGGGGAGTTGGGAGCCTAGCAAGCTGCTCCTGATTTTCCCTTTTTATCTCGGAAGAGCCAATTTCAAACTTGCCTTGGGTCATAAAAGAAATTAATTTGATTCTCTCCACCTTGCTCGGAGTGGACATATGTCCCCCGCTGGAGCATCTGCTGCTGGTAGATCCAGAGTGAAGGAACCATCCCCTGGAAGTGACTCTGGTTTCAGGACGGGCCAAAATCATTTGCCTGAAGCCTGGAGAAGCAGCTGCCTCAGATTTCTCTGGGCTGTAATTTTTGCTAGCAAGTTCCAAAAATGATTCTCCTAGCTAAGGCAAGTTCTAGGTCAAAGTAGGTTTACCCAGAGGGTTGTGCATGGGCAGGACTGGTCCTTGACAAATACCTGAAGAGAATTCACCTTTGGCATCTGTTCCACCCACCTCTACCAATTACTAAGTATGATCACATTGAGTCCCTGTATATGCCAGGCATGGTCCTTGGACCTCATTTCCTGATTGCCACGACCGTTGGTGACAGACACACCTCAGGAACCTTCTTGTGCAGTCTCCCTTTGAGTATGGGTGGAAACTGTGACTTGCTTCTAACCCAGAGAATATGGCAAAGGTGCTGGGTGTCACTCTCCTGACTATGTTCTATTACATAAGATCCCATCTCAGCAGACTAGAGAGAGAGTCCCTTGCTAGCTATGGGGAAGTAATCACCATGTTCTAAGAGGACCACATGACAAGAAATACAGGCAGCCTCTAGGAGCCGACTGAGGCCCCAGCAGGAAAACAAAGCCTCAGTCCTGCAACCACAAGAAAATGATTTCTGCCAGTAGCCTAAGTGATCCTCGAATCAGATCTCTCCCTAGTCGAGCCACTGATGAGACTGCAGCCCCAGCTGATACATGGCTTGCAGCCTAGGGAGACCCTGAGCAGAGGACCCAGCTAATCTGTGCCCAGACTCCTGATCTGCAGAAACTGAGATAACAAATAGGAGGAGGGGGCCTATTACTTTAAGCTGCTATGTTTGTGGTAATTTTTACACAGCAGTAGAAAAGTAACACACAGTATTTCAAATGAGGAAAATGTGACTCAGGGACAATAGTACGCTGCAGTGTTTGAGTTTGAGGGGTGGGCTGCTGTCTCTGGGGTCACACAGAGTCGGACACGACTGAAGTGACTTAGCAGCAGCAGCTTCAACTACCACCATGCAGTTTTAACATAGAAAAGTAGAAAAAGCCATTTACATCAGGTTAGTGAAAGATCAATCCAGCCTGTGAACCCAGAAGCCCTGCCCGATGTTCACACAGCAAATCACTGCACTGCTTTCAGACTCTGTTTCCTCATCTGTGAAATGGGTTCAGTTCAGTTCAGTTGCTCAGTCGTGTCCAACTCTTTGCGACACCATGAACCACAGCACTCCAGGCCTCCCTGTCCATCACCAACTCCTGGAGCTTACCCAAACTCATGTCCATCAAGTCGATGATGCCATCCAACCATCTCATCCTCTGTCATCCCCTTCTCCTTCTGCCCTCAATCTTTCCCAGCATCAGGGTCTTTTCAAATGAGTCAGCTCTTCTTATCAGGTGGCCAAAGTATTGGAGTTTCAGCTTCAACATCAGTCCTTCTAATGAACACCCAGGACTGATCTCCTTTAGGATGGACTGGTTGGATCTCCTTGCAGTCCAAGGAACTCTCAAGAGTCTTCTCCAACACCACAGTTCAAAAGCATCAATTCTTTGGCGCTCAGCTTTCTTTCTAGTCCAACTCTCACATCCATACATGACCACTGGAAAAACCATAGCCTTGACTAGATGGACCTTTGTTGACAAAGTAATGTCTCTGCTTTTTAATATGCTATCTAGGTTGGTCATAACTTTCCTTCCAAGGAGTAAGCGTCTTTTAATTTCATGGCTGCAATCAACATCTGCAGTGATTTTGGAATCCAAAACAATAAAGTCAGCCACTGTTTCCCCATCTATTTGCCATGAAGTGATGGGACCGGATGCCATGATCTCAGTTTTCTGAATGTTGAGCTTTAAGCCAACTTTTTCACTCTCCTCTTTCACTTTCATCAAGAGGCCCTTTAGTTCTTCATTTTCTGCCATAAGGGTGGTGTCATATGCATATCTGAAGTTATTGATATTTCTCCCAGCAATCTTGATTCCAGCTTGTCTTTCTTCCAGCCCAGCATTTCTCATGATGTACTCTGCATAGAAGTTAAATAAGCAGGGTGACAATATACAGCCTTGATGTACTCCTTTTCCTATTTGGAACCAGTCTGTTGTTCCATGTCCAGTTCTAACTGTTGCTTCCTGACCTGATATGGGTTTCTCAAGAGGCAGGTCAGGTGGTCTGGTATTCCCATCTCTTTCAGAATTTTCCACAGTTTATTGTGATCCACACAGTCAAAGGCTTTGGCATAGTCAATAAAGCAGAAATAGATGTTTTTCTGGAACTCTCTTGCTTTATCCATGATCCAGCGGATGTTGGCAATTTGATCTCTGGTTCCTCTGCCTTTTCTAAAACCAGCTTGAACATCTGGAAGTTCATGGTTCGCGTATTGCTGAAGCCTGGCTTGGAGAATTCTGAGCATTACTTTACTAGTGTGTGAGATGAGTGCAATTGTGCGGTAGTTTGAACATTCTTTGGCATTGCCTTTCTTTGGGATTGGAATGAAAACTGACCTTTTCCAGTCCTGTGGCCACTGCTGAGTTTTCCAAATTTGCTGACACATTGAGTGAAATGGGTACAGGGCACCAAACCCAGGAACCAATGATAATGCTGATCTGGTGATGGTGACGGTGATGGTGATGACGATACATGATACTATATAAAACCTATTCTCCATTTTTCCAGACCAGCCTTTCTATTTCGACTTCAGACTGAATCTCTCTCCTCACTTAAACCCTACTCAGAGTGAATGGTATAATCCATGTGACCAGTATTTATTGAGAACCAAGTTCATACTTGGGCTTCCCTTGTAGCTCAGTTGGTAAAGAATCTGCCCGCAATGCAGGAGACCCAGGTTCAGTCCCTGGGTTGGGAAGATCCCCTGGAGAAGGAAATGGCAACCCACTCCAGTATCCTTGCCTGGAAAATCTCATGGACAGAGGAGCCTGATTGGTTACAGTCCATGGGGTCGCAAAGAGTCAGGCATGACTGAGTGGCTAACACACTAACACTTAAGTTCATACTAGGTACAGTGCAGAGGCTAAGGAAATTCAGGATAAGCAGACAGTCTCCCCAGGCTCAAAGCCTCATAATGAAGGGTGGCAGAAGGGAAAACAACTATGTAAGCAAGCTCCACTTGGACGTCAGTTGAAGTCTCCCCTTTGGTTTAAACCAGAAATGGTCAAAGACCACTGGGCATCCTGGTGGGTTCAAAGCCCACCTGGATATTTGTGTGAATTGCTTGAAACTGACGTCTATTTATTTCTAGATGGACCTAGCTACTCTACAGTGTCAGCAAGACCCAAAGGTTCCTGTCCTGCTCTGCCATCCTCCTTGTGTGGTGAGGTCTCTGCTCACTGTCACAGAGGGCAAGGGGGTTCTCACCCACTACACATGCCAGGCAGGAATGGACTCTCCCTTCCTGAGACACTACACATCTCAGAAAGGGTGGGACTCTTTCTCCTTACAGGGCTTCCCTGGTGGCTCAGCAGTAAAGAATATGCCTACAGTGCAGGAGATTTGCAGAAGACGTGGGTTCAATCCCTAAGATCCCCTGGAGGAGGAATTAGCAGCCCACCCCAGTATTCTTGCCTGAAAATCCCCATAGACAGAGGAGCCTGGCAGCCTTCAATCCATAGCATTGCAAAGACTTGGACACGACTAAACAACTAAACAACTTGCTCCTTGTGCACCTCTCTTTCTAGTAAGGAACCCTTTAAACCCATCAGACAGTTACCCTTCTCATTCATCAGCCAGAAGCAGATCACACGCCCATTCCTAGACCAACCCCTGGCACAGGGGAATGGCCTTCACGAGTCACCCCTAGGGCTGACCACAAGCTTACCTTCAAAAACAGGGTTGTGTCAACAAGGACCGAGGTTTGATGGCTTCTGGATTAGTTTAGTTAATGGTTCAACTTGACATCCAACACATGACCAGCTTCACAGTTTTAAAACATTTCTCTGGCTGCAGGGACCAGAGTCCTGGGGTGGATGAAACCAGAGTGAGCCCAGACCAGCTAGGATGCTATCCTGTAATTTAGCCAGAGGTAAACAGGGATAGAGCAGTAGGCAACTCAGCAGCTGACAGGGGATCCACTGTCTAAAACTGTTCAATGGAAAATAAAACACTGAAAACTATGCAAAACAAATCTGTGACTTATTGAATCATTATAAGACAAAAATTTTTGCAACTACCTGTCATCAGCAGAGAATGAGAAGTTTGGCAGTCCACCCTCACCAGAAGTCCCACAACATCCTTCATCCTGATCACTGCTGCTGCTGCTGCTAAGTCGCTTCAGTCGTGTCCGACTCTGTGCGACCCCATAGATGGCAGCCCACCAGGATTCCCCATCCCTGGGGTTCTCCAGGCAAGAGTGGGCTGCCATTTCCTTCTCCAATGCATGAAAGTGAAAAGTGGAAGTGAAGTCGCGCAGTCGTGTACGACTCTTCGCGACCCCATGGACTGCAGCCTACCAGGCTCCTCCGTCCATGGGATTTTCCAAGCAAGAGTGCTGGAGTGGGGTGCCATTGCCTTCTCTGACCCTGATCACAGCCCTTTTCCACCTCACACTGTCCCAGCTTACACAGTCATCCCTTCCTTAAGGTTCTTTATAGTTTTATCACCTATACAAGCACTCTTGGACATCATAGCTTAGTATAACCCAATTTTTAACCTGATGTGTCTTCTCTCCTTTTTAGATGAACTTTATTTTGTAGTAATTTTATACTTACAGATCTGCAAAGATACTATGGAGACCTCCCATTTATTCTCTCATCTACTGTCAGTTTCCCTTAATGTTACCATCTTGCATTACTGTCAAACCAAGGCACCAACATTACTAGTAACTGAAGCCTAGACTGTATTTAAATCTCATCAGTTTTTCATTAATGGTTGTTATTGTTGTTTTTCTGTTCCAGGATTCCATTCAGAATGCCACATCATTTTTTTATTTTTCCAACTTTATTGAGGTATAATTAACAATTTGTATCTATTTTGGGTGTACAACATGATAATTTAATATACACATACATTGTGAAATGATTAGCACAGTTGAGTTAATTAAGTCATCCATCACCTCATAAAGTTACCATCTGTGTGTGTAATAAGAACAGGTAGTATCTACTCTTACAGCAAATTTCAACTATAAAGTACAGTATTATTATTAATTACAGCACCATGATGCACTTTAGATTCCCCGGAAATTATTCATCCCCCAGAACTTACTCATCTTATAACTAGAAGTTTGTACCCTTTGATCAGGAATGCCCCATTTCTCCCCCTCCCCCAGCCTCTGTTCTCCTCTGTTTCTATTAGTTCAACTTTTTCAGATTACACATATAAGTGAAGTATGTAAGTAAGGGTTTTTTCCCTTCTAGAGTCTACTTCATTTGGTAAAATCAGAAAAACAACCCATTCACAACTCCCAGAAACCCCCTGACTTCCTCCTCTCTGAAGAAGGCAATTCACCAAACACAGAAAGGCTGAGGCTTAGGGATCATTCACCCTCTCCAGGTAGATCAGTCTTTGTCTGGCTTATTTCACTGAGTGTAATGTCCTCCAAGTTCACCCATGTTGTCGCAACGGGCAAAATTTCCTTCTTTTTATGAGTGAATCAATCATATAGTGTGTGTGTATATCACATTTTCTTATCCATTCATCCATCAACGGACAGAGGTTATTTCCATATCTTGGCTACTGTGAATTGACATTGGTCTTGGCAATGATACTTTGGATAAGACACAGAAATCACAGGCAAAAAAAGAAAACCCTGTACCATTCATTCATCTTGTCTCTTTAGGCTCCTCAGAGACCATGACAATTTCTCGGTCTTTCCTTGTTTTCTGTGACTTTGGCAGTTAGGCAAGTATTGGTCGTGGATTTTGTAGAATGTCCCTCAATTTGAGTTTGATGTTTTTCTCATGATTAGACTGGCACTGTAGATTTAGAGAAAGAATATTACCATGGTGAAGGGCTCTTCTCCTCATGATGCATCTTTTGAAGTTTCTTTTAATCTACAGGTTTCCCTTTCATCCTTTTCTTTACATTACAATTGCTCTGTGGAAGGATCCAGGACATCTGGCTGATAGTTATCCAGTCTGGATTTTGCTGACTGCTCACTCATGGGATGGGTTCAATGCATTCCTCTGTCCTGTGATGTTACTGCAAGCTGGCAGCTGGATTTAGACTCTTAAGTTGAGAAAAATCTCATTATAAGGCACAGAACTCACTTCAAGAAGAGAATCACTGTGCATTCATTTCCTAGGGCTAACACAACAAACTGAGAGGCTTAAAACAATAGAAATTTACTCTCTCCCAGTTTTTGAGGGCAGAGGTATGAAATCAAGGTATTTGCAAGGCCGTGCGCCCTCAGAAGCCTCTAGGGGAGAAGCCTTCCTCATCTCCTCCAGCTTCTGGCAGCCTCAGCTGTTCCCTGGCTTGTGGTAGCACCACTCAAACCTCTGCCTCATCCTCACATGCCCATCTTCCCTCTGTGTCCAAATCACCCTTTTCTTATAAGGACACAAGTCACATTGGATTAAAGGCCCACCTACTCCAGTACGGCCTAGTCTTAACTAACTTACACCTGCAACGAACTTTTTTCCAAATAAGGTCACGTTCTGAGTACTGCGGAGGTTAGGGTCTCAATGTATCTTTGGACAGAATACAATTTTTTTTAATTTTTTTAAAAAATATTTCTTTCTATTCATTTATTTGGCTGCACAAATTAAATTTATTTATTTAGCTAGTTGCGGCACGCAGGATCTTTTAGTTGCACCATGTGGGATCTAGATCCATGACCAGGGATTGAGCCTGGGTCCGCTACATTGGGAATGGAAAGTCTTAGCCGCTGGACCACCAAGTAAGTCCCTGAGGGAACACAGTTTAACCCATGACACAGGGTGCTCCACAAAACCCAAAGAAATATAACTAGACTTCATGGTAGAAAGCCAGCAGGAGCCAAAACAGTGTGTCCACGTCTTTCTAAGGCTGCCTGCCCCATCCTTCCATGTCTGTGTTTCTGTGTTTTATTCTGTGTGTGTGTGTGTGTGTCTCCACCCCCCTCTCTCTCTCTCTCCATATTGTCTTATTTTCTCTGCTATGGGTGCCCAGTGGCCAGACATGCCTGTGCTGTTATCCCTTTTCCATCCCCTCTAGGTTCAAGCACCCACCAGTGATGAGCTCAGCGACTCTAAATTCCAAATTCCTGGGAGAGAGTCCACAAGACTTTGCTTTGATCCCATATTTGCCCTTTGGTAGGTACAACTGGCCATGGCCAGAGCCAAAAGAATCATATCCTATGCAGAGTTCTGAATTGTCCAGGGCTCTGGGAAGGACAAGTTTCTGAAGAAAAGGAAAGGAGGTGAAGAATAAGCAATAGGCTGAGAAAACAGCCAGTGGATGAAATGGGATTTCTGGTAGAAAATGCAAGAGGCTGCTTTGTTTGAGAACACAAAAAAATCTCCCCCTGGATTCTCAGGACCATCTGAAAGGAATTTGGAAGCAGCTGAACACTCGCAGAAAAGGCAAAGTGGACTCATAAAAACTGTGACACTTGGTTCAAGTCTATATCCCCTATTGGGGGGAACACAGTTTACATCCCCTTGTATACTCTCCCCTTCCATTTTCCTCATCTCCCTGAACACAAATTCTACTATGTGAAGTCCAACCTCACCATGTCTGAAATGCAGAGTCAAGAATACTCTCCCAGATGGGGCTGCCATAACAGAACACAGACTGGGTGGCTTAAATAACAGACATTCATTTCTCACAGTTCCAGAGGTTGGGAAGTCCAAGGTCCAGGTGCCAGCATGGTTAGGTTCTAGTGAGCACTCTCCTCCTGCCTACCAAAAGCTGCCTTCTAGCTGTGCCCCAGAGAACAGAGAGATCATATCTCTCATGACTCTTCTTATAAGGGCACTAACCCCTTTCACGAGGGCTCCACCCTCATGACCTAATCACCTCATAATACTATTATATTGGGGTTTAAGCTTCAACATACGAATGGGGACGGGGGGACACAAACAGCCCATAGCAATGAGGGAGAAGGAGGCATAGTTAGATGCATCTGGGAAGGGCTGGTATGGATGAGGCTGCAATGGTCCTCTGCACCCTGATAACTCCCTACAAAGATTTCTGCATCCATTTCCTCCCTGCAGCAGTGAGTCCAGTCCTGCATTTCATAAACAACTGTCATCAGGAGCCAAAAGAGAGGAAGAGTTGGGATGAAGGCTTAGATAATGATGGATGTGCCAAGCATCTCAATAAGCAATTCTCCTCAGTTTCCCCTGAATTCGTTCCATTATCTCCCCAGCTGGCAGGATGAGTCATCCAAGACACAGAGCTGGTCCACCGTTTCCTGTGTCAAAGCTCAGAGGGACAGAGCTGGACTGTTAGCTTCCTTTGTCAAGCCTGCAAATTGCACCAGGAAGAAGTGACTGTCAAGGCATTCTCCAGCCCTCTCCACATATGACAGATAGAACTATATTTAACTATGTGCTGGTATATTACCATGATGACATTAACTTTTTTACCACCACACACACTTGTGTGTCCTTCCCATTTTAAAGATAAGAAAATAGACTACAGAAGACCACTCAACTGGTAAATGAAATATCTATTTGCCTCTAAGTCCCACATTGAGCCCAACTGTCTCCTGAATAGATTTGAAGGAGAACAGAAGAAAATGGCAGATGCTTCCAGCAGATGTCTCAGAAAGAGTTTGGTGTAATTTTCACTGTGAGCATCTCAGACTTAAGAAAAAATGCAGTTGACTGCATAATGATTTGCGACAGTCAGGATTTTTTCTGATGCAAATGAAACACAAACCAAACTTGTCTAAGCAAATGGTTTATTAACTTACATCCAGGGGTACATTCAGGCATAGCTAGATCCAGGAGTTCTGATGATACAAACAGGAATCTGTACTTCATCTCCAAGCTAATTATTTCCTTTGTGTTGGCTTCATTCCCAGACAGTTTGTTTCATACCCTAGCTTTTCCTAACAACTTTCAGCTTTTCTGCCAATTTAGCAACTCCAGTAGATTTCTGAGTCCCATCAAAAATCTCAGGGACAGTGCTCATTGACTTGGTTTGGGTCACATCAGTTGGTTCATAACTGAATCAATCACTATGGTTAGGATGCTGGTATGAACTGAATCACACATTCAACCCTAAAGGGTGGATGAGGAACAGTCCCTAACAAACCACATAGCCTGGAAATATAGGAGAAAAAGGGGTGGTATGCACAACAGTTAACATCTAGCATGGCACAGAAACTCACTCATCAGAATGGATGCTGGCTGTAAGTAACTGGGGTTTTATATATATATGTTTGGTTTCCCAGGTGACTCAATGGTAAAGAATTCACCTGATGATGCAGATGCCTCAGGAGACACAGGTTCGATCCCTAAGTCGGGAAGATCCCCTGGAGGAAGAAATGGCAACCCACTCCAGTATTCCTACCAGGATAATCCCATGGACAGAGGAGCTTGGTAGGCTATAATCCTGGGGTCCCAAAGCACTTGACAACTGAGCAGCTGAGCACACAAGGATGATATATGTATATGGTATGTATA
The DNA here is from genome assembly GCF_055505025.1 of Bos grunniens. Classification (NCBI taxonomy): domain Eukaryota; kingdom Metazoa; phylum Chordata; class Mammalia; order Artiodactyla; family Bovidae; genus Bos; species Bos grunniens. The sequence goes on from NC_141189.1 coordinate 28,065,339, forward strand.
TACATTGCTTGCTAAGTCACGTCAGTCGTGTCCGACTCTGTGCGACCCCATAGACGGCAACCCAACAGGCTTCCCCGTCCCTGGGATTCTCCAGGCAAGAACACTGGAGTGGGTTGCCATTTCCTTCTCCAAGGCATGAAAGTGAAAAGTGAAAGTGAGGTCGCTCAGTCGTGTCTGACTCTTAGCAACCCCATGGACTGTAGCCTACCAGGCTCCTTTGTCCATGGGATTCTCCAGGCAAGAGTACTGGAGTGGGGTTAATATATATGTATGTAAAACTGAATCACTGAGCTATACACCCAAAACACAATATTATAAATATATAAATATTATAAATCAACTATACTTCAATAAAAATTAAAAAATTATTTTAATGAAAAGACAACATGAAATGGGAGAAAATATTTGCAAACCATGTAGCTAATAAGGGGTTAACATCCAAATATCTAAAATATACAATTATATATATTGGGCATCCCCAGTGGCTCAGACAGTAAAGAATCTGCCTGCAATGCAGGAGACCCGGGTTCAATCCCTGGGTTGGGAAGATTCCCCTAGAGAGGGGAATGGCTACCCACTGCGGTATTCTTGCCTGGAGAATTCCAAGGACAGAGGAGAATGGTAGAATACAGTCTATAAGGTCACAAAGAGCCAGACATGACTGAGTGACTGACACTTTCATCCAAATATCTAAAATATACAATTATATATATATATATAATTAAAATCCAAAATATACAAGGAACTAATAAACTCAATAGAAAAAAATCTGAATTAAAAATGGGCAGAGGACCTGAATAGACATTTTTCCAAAGACACATAAATGGCCAACAAGTACATGAAAAGATGCTCAACCTCACTAGTCATCAGGTAAATGCAAATCAAAACCACACTGAGATATCACCATACACCTGTCAGAATGGCTATCATCAAAAAGACAACAAATAATAAATGTTGGTAAGGATGTGGAGAAAAAAGAACCCTGTGCGCTGTTGGTGAGAATATAAATTGCTGCAGCCACTGTGAAAAACAGTATGGAAGTTCCTCAAGGAAACTAAAAATAGAACCACCTCATGATCCAAAAAATCCACTTCTGAGTATCTGGGTATACATCTAAAGGAAATGAAGTCAGAAGCTCAAAGAGATGTCTATATTCTTGCCCACTACAACAAAATTGACAATAATCAAGACACAGAAATAGCCTAAATGTCCACTGAAGAAAACGTGAGATTGAGAGATGGAGACAGATAGAGAGAGAAACATAGATAGAGATTTTTCAGTTATAGAAATGGAAGGAAACCCTGCCGTTTGCAACAATATGGATGGATCCTGAGGGCATTATGCCAAGAGAAATAAGTGGACAGAGAAAGACAAATACTTCATGATATCATTTGTATGTGGAACCTAAAAAAGCCAGACTCACTGAAACAGAGTGTACAGTGGTGGTTGCCAAGGGCTGGGAAGTAGGGAAATGTTGGGGAAATGTTGGTCAAAGGTTACGCTTCCAGTTGTCATGAGTAAGTTCTTGGGATCTAATGTATGGCACAGTGACTATGGGGAACACGTGTATACCTGTGGCGGATTCATGTTGATATATGGGAAAACCAATACAATATTGTTAAGTTAAAAATTTTTTTAAAAAACCATATTAATTGTATTCCGTAAACTTGCTACCACAATAGATCTTAAGTGCTCTAACCATAAAAAAGTAATTATGTGAAGTGATTGCAGTGTTTACTAACCTTATTTTGTAGTTATCTCATAATTGTGTAACAAATTGGCACAGCTGTACACCTTAAACCTATACCATGATATATGTCATTTATGAATCTGGGGGAAAACTGTATCTAAGTACCGAGGGTCAAGTCCAGCAGAGACCAGACACAAGCTCACAGCTGTCTTCTCCCACGGGCACTGTATAGACAAGCACCTAATTCTTCACGAAAGAATGTATGACAACGTGTACAAAGCATTACCAACCAAAGAAGTTCATCCAAGCCCTGTTGTCCAGGGTTTTTATTGAGGGTGAGTCACATAAGCATGGAGCACCCTCACAGCTGATCTTAGCTATTACTCAGCTTCTAACCCCACCCCCAACACACAGAGAGGGCAGAGCCTGAAACATACAAAATAGGTATTCCCCATAAATCACATCGTTGGCATAGATTACCTGGCAGTCCCAAGGCCCCAGTAAACAAAGGCGTTCTTTTTTTTTTTTTTTAACTTTACAATATTGTATTGGTTTTGCCATATATCGAAATGAATCCGCCACAGGCATCAGGCAGAATATTCCAAGGACTCAGAGTTTATCTCCCAGCAGTCAGTCAGGGGCCAGATCTTCCTCTGGAAGATGTATGCAGGGTTCAAACACCTCAGACGTGCTGAGTCAACCCTTCGCAGCATAAAGACAGTATGCAGGTGAGAAAGATGCCAAACTCTTCAGCTTCTGGGCAGCAAAGTAAACAAGTGGGACCAGGTTGAAATGCGATGCACTCAGCTAGAACCAGGGCCACCTCCACCCTACATAGGACCTACCCTGTGGACAACAGGAACGTCACCCCGTCCGAGGGCACCTGGATGCAAGTGTTCCTTGGTGAGCCCTCCAGAATACAAAGGCAAAGATGGAGACCTGTGTGCAGGAGCTTTGCTGGGAGCATCAACCATCAGGAAGGAACGTGCAGCAGGCAGGGGGAGGAGTGGGACAGGGAAGCAGTTACTATGGACACCAGAGTCAATCCCACCAGGAACCCTGAAACTGGACAGCCTTTCAGAGATGTCCCAAATCAAGGCAAGGAACACGGCCTTTGGAGCCCTTAGGAATCAATCACTGGGTATGGATGCCATCAGGAAGAAGGTGGACTTCCTGGAACCAGGTAGCTTCCTTCAGCCAGAGGCACAGCTCAGCTGAAAGCTGTCAGCAGCCACATCGCCTGAGCACCGGGCAGAGGCACCTCCACAGTCCTACATGAAGGGCCAGGCGGCACAGCACCCAGAACAAAATGCAAGTCGCTCAGTCGTGCCCGACTCTTTGCGACCCCATGGACTATACAGTCCATGGAATTCTCCAGGCCAGAATACTGAAGCCCGCCACCAAAGAGGGAAGAGAAAGATGAGGGAAACTTTGAACTTATTCAGACTTAAAATCCAGGATGACTTGGGAATCCTGCATTGACCGTTTAGCTAAGGGACTAGGTTTTCAACCAGAACAGTCTGAATGAACCCTGACTTGACAAGACTGAGTGAGCACTGGAGTCAAAGGGGGGCTGGTGTGGATATAGGAGAGAGAAGGAAAGTGTGGGATCAAGAAACACAGCAGACCCCATAGACTGGGGTAACTGCAAAAATGTGGCAGTTTCGTTATCTCTGAGGACAGCATCTCAGCGGCACAGTCAAAAGCCACAAAGAGGCAGCAGACAGACATCATTCCATCTCTGTGGGCTGAAGAAGAGCAAGGCAGCCACAGCATCTGTGAGCGCTCACTAAGCTCCACCAATATGATCTCCCGGAGGAAGGTGATGCTCCCTCCAAGATAAAGGATAAAACTTCCCTTTTAAATGAGAAGACATAATACTTTTAAATTTATTATTTATTTTATTATTTATTTGACTGCACTAGATCTTAGTTTTGGCATGTGGGGTCTAGTTCCCTGGCCAGGGATCCAACCTGGGCCCCTGCTTTGGGAGCGTGGAGTCTTAGCCACTAGACTACCAGGCAAGTCCCTAGAGGACATAGTATTTTAAATGCATGTCCTCTTTGTCCAGCAATTCCACTTCTAAACACTTATCCTACAGATGAAAGTACACATGTGCACCAAGATGTACACACAAGCACAAAGTATGGTGGAAAATGACAGGAAACATCCTGAAGGTTTACCATGAGGGAACTGGCTAACTAATTAACACATCTCTATACGCCTGGGAGGCTGCAGTCCATGGGGTCGCTAAGGATCAGACACGACTGAGCGACTTCCCTTTCACTTTTCACTTTCATGCGTTGGAGAAGGAAATGGCAACCCACTCCAGTGTTCCTGCCTGGAGAATCCCAGGGACAGGGGAGCCTGGTGGGCTGCCATCTATGAGGTCACACACAGTCGGACACGACTGAAGTGACTTAGCCGAAGCATACGCTGGAATACCTTACAGCCATTATAAAGATGAAGGCCCCTCTGTATGCACTGATACTCAACAAAGATACCTTATGAAGTGGAAAAAATCAAGACCCAGAATACTGTGTACATTCTGCTATCACTTACAGTTTTTAATTGGAAGAGGACCGTATAACCATACATTCTTCTGTATAAAGAGTGTATTTTCTGCTGCTGCTGCTGCTAAGCTGCTTCAGTCATGTCCGACTCTATGAGACCCCATAGATGGCAGCCCACCAGGCTCCCCCGTCCCTGGGAGTCTCCAGGCAAGAACACTGGAGTGGGTTGCCATTTCCTTCTCCAATGCATGAAAGTGAAAAGTGAAAGTGAAGTCACTCAGTCGTGTCCGACTCTAGCGACCCCATGGACGGCAGCCTACCAGGCTCCTCCACCCATGGGATTTTCCAGGCAAGAGTACTGGAGTGGGGTGCCAATCACCCTTCTGGAAGGTTTCAAAAGAAGCCAGCAACATTTGTTACCTTTGGGGAGGGGGATCTGGTGGCTGGGATGAGGAGACTTTCTTTTTCACTGTACTTTGTTTATACTGTTTCCAATTTTTTGCCTATGCACACATTCCCTATTCAGAAAAGAATTTTTTTTAACTAGAAACAATGCACAATCCTATAGGCATGCAAACTATTATAAATTAATTAGCCATTCCTATAGTTGCAACATGCATTTAAATTTGCAAGCATCCTGGACTCCAAGAATGATTGGCTGTAAATTGAGATCCTCAGCAATTTTCTTTCACAGGGACAGATGTTGACATTGTTCCTGTGATTTTTCACAGATGTTTGCCTTCCAGCATCTTTAAAATTTGGTTTCTCTGTCAATTTGGAAATCCCAAATTTCTCATACCAAATCGAGATGACAGGAAAATTCAAAACCATTCAGTTCAGTTCAGTTCAGTCGCTCAGTCGTGTCCGACTCTTTGTGATCCCATGAATTGCAGCACCCCAGGCCTCCCTGTCCATCACCAACACCCAGAGTTTACCCAAATTCATGTCCATCGAGTTGGTGATGCCATTCAGCCATCTCAACCTCTGTCAGCCCCTTCTCCTCCTGCCCCAATCCCTCCCAGCATCAGGGTCTTTTCCAATGAGTCAACTCTTCGGATCAGGTGGCCAAAGTATTGGAGTTTCAGCTTCAGCATCAGTCCTTCCAATGAACACCCAGGACTGATCTCCTTTAGGATGGACTAGTGGGATCTCCTTGCAGTCCAAGGGACTCTCAAGAGTCTTCTCCAACACCACAGTTCAAAACCATCAATTCTTCGGTGCTCAACCTTCTTCACAGTCCAACTCTCACATCCATACATGACCACAGGAAAAACCATAGCCTTGACTAGACGGACCTTTGTTGACAAAGTAATGTCTCTGCTTTTTAATATGCTATCTAAGTTGGTCATAACTTTCCTTCCAAGAAGTAAGCGTCTTTTAATTTCATAGCTGACATCACCATCTGCAGTGATTTTGGAGCCCCAAAAAATAAAGTCTGACACTGTTTCCACTGTTTCTCCATCTATTTCCCATGAAGTGATGGGACCAGATGCCATGATCTTAGTTTTCTGAATGTTGAGCTTTAAGCCAACTTGTTCACTCTCCTCTTTCACTTTCAACAAGAGGCTTTTTAATTCCTCTTCACTTTCTGCCATAAGGGTGGTGTCATCTGCATATCTGAGGTTATTATTTCTCCCAGAAATCTTGATTCCAGCTTGTGCTTCTTCCAGCCCAGCATTTCTCATGATGTACTCTGCAGAGAAGTTAAATAAGCAGGGTGACAATATACAGCCTTGATGGACTCCTTTTCCTATTTGGAACCAGTCTGTTGTTCCATGTCCAGTTCTAACTGTTGCTTCCTGACCGGCATATAGGTTTCTCAAGAGGCAGGTCAGGTGGTCTGGTATTCCCATCTCTTTCAGACCATTACCACAGTGTGAAAGAGTTTATATGTGGCAACTGGTGATGGGAAGGGGAAGATGTTTGAGGAGTATGACATCTCTTCCTTCAGCCCCCTTGTCTCCATGTGCATCAGTTTACTTAACTGAGCTAGCTGAATGGAAAGTTTGCATCAATATGTAGACGTGGGCTTTGGAGTGTTAACAGCCATGGGTTCTAATTTTGGCTCTACCCCTCTTGAGCTGTGCCACTTTGAACCTGTTCTTTAACTCGGCTGGTCCCTCTCCTCTCATCTGTTAAACGAGGCTAATACCGCCCACCTTGCAGTGAGGTTTTTCAATTAGGTGATATAACAAATGGAAGACCCTTGGCACCATCTGAGACTCAGTGAACGCTTTTTCCCATCCCCTCCTGGACTACTTCCCTGAAATTTTCCCTCCTTCATCAAGTTCATTTTTTGCTTTAAGATGTTAGGGTCCCCAGGTTTTCCCATTGTTGAAACATTAGATGGAAATGTCTCTGACCTCCAGGACTCTCCTGACTTGTGTCTTCTCCCCTTAGGATGCTGCGCTCCCTAAATGACAACAGACAGGAATGTCATCCACTAATAAAACCAAACCACTGCTGATTTTGTATTTTAGCTACTAATGGCCAATGTGCATCAAACACTGACTCTATTGGGGTCTTGATAGGCATTTCACCTGCATGATGCCCCCAAATCCTCTCAACAATGAAAGTGAAAGTGAAGTTGCTCAGTCGTGTCCGACTCTGCGACCCCATGGACTGTGTAGCTCACCAGGCTCCTCTGTCCATGGGATTCTCCAGGCAAGAATACTGGAGTGCAGATCTCCAGAATATTTAGTGCAGAGCTCTCTCGTTCTCTGCCATGTGAGAATATGATGAGAAGGTGGCCATGTGCAGACCAGGAAGAATCCACCAGACACCAAATCTCCCAGCACTTTGATCTCACATTTCCCAGACTTTAGAACTCTGAGAAATACAGGTCTATGTTTAAGCTGCCCAGTGTATGATATATCGCTATAGCAGCTCAAACTGATTAAGACAGTAAAGGATGGCTGGTCAATGCTTACCAAGGGAAAGGCAAGCCAGTGAGAGAAAGCAGGCATCACAGACATGGGTGCTCTTGTGCTACTGGTACTGGAAAAATCAAACAGAATTATAACCCTGAGACCATACAAAAATTGGGAAATTTTGCTAAGGGATATCAGGTTTGCACACACACACAAATGAGATGAGTTCTTTGTTTGCCTGAATAATTTAGAAAACATTTAAGAGAACATGAGTTTGAAATCTTATAGCTTGTTTTTTGTATACCAATAAACAATAAATGACATTATAAAGCTAATGTTTACTGAGTGGGTAATTTATGCCAGGTACTAATCACTGAGCATATTCTATGCATCATAACATTTAATCCTTATAGTGCTATCACTACCCTTATTACTGAACCAAACGTGGGTCCATTCACCCAAGCACAGTAATAAAGTGACTCTGCTGACACTGGGCTGTAATGAAAGCATAGCATTCATTGCAGGCGCCAAACAAGGAGTACAGATAGCTAATGCTCAAAAGACCTAAACTCTTCATTTGGTGCCTGCAATAAACCGTGTGCTCTCCTTCACCACAATCTGGTGTCAGCAGATGGCTTTACTGTGCATGGCAAATGGACCCAAGTGTGGTGCCACAGGCACCCCAGATGGGATGGCATTCCCAAGGGGGCATCTCACCGGTGGCTCATCCATCCATCTTCCTCTGGCCAGTGGCAGCTCCCAGACCCTGTCCAGCAGCTGCCTGAGCACCTCTGTCTCAGAGACAGTGCTTAACAACAACCACCCATCATTACCCCAAGGTGCTTTTGATTTTTATGCTCAAGAAAACAAGAGGCAGGCAGAGGACATGGTGGGGGAAACATTGGAGGGGAAAGGGGTCTGTCCCAGGAAGGCTTCATAGAGTTCTACTCAGTTACACGCTTTTCAGGTAAAGGAAGTGACACTCAGAGAGGCTAAGTCACATCCCCAAAGTCGCACAGCTCCCAGTACCTGGTGAAGGCAGAGTTTGTTCCCCGGTAGTCTGATTCAAAGAGTCACCCACCACACTCTACTGTGATAACAGAAAATCCTTGTGAAAAGTTCCATCAGAATAAAATGTCTGTCCCACTGCAGCCAACCTTTTCATATACTATAACTCTAGGCAGATGGAAAAGAAAAATCAACCATAAAAGGAAGGGCTGGAGATGCCAGTCTTATCAATGCCCTACAGAGTAAGGGGAAGGATGGATCAAGCTGCTTAAAGGGTAAAACTGACAATAGTCATTCTCCAGGGAGGAGGAAAGCATCTTAGTGCCAAGAGGGGGTAGGCTGGGCACAGCCAAGCTGATGGTCACCCTCAATTGTAATTAGATTGGAGGGGGGGAACACTCCCTTCAAATCAAGCTAAATTAAAACACTTTAAAAGTTCTGGCCAGAGCAGGCAGCACTGATGCAGGAGGTGAAGGAGTCTGGCTTCACCCTGCAAACCAGAGGAAAACAGGAGGTAAGACAGCAATTGCTCCTGAAGGAAGTATCCGTGTATTTCAATCTGCCAGCTGCCTGCAGCTGAAGCTTTTGTGACCCTAACATAATCAGGGACCCAGTCTCAATAGTCAAAAGAATGTACTTCAGCAGCTTGAAAGTGGTGGTGGTTTGGTTGCTAAGTCACGTCCAACTCTTGCAATCAGGGACCCAGTCTCAATAGTCAAAAGAATGTACTTCAGCAGCTTGAAAGTGGTGGTGGTTTGGTTGCTAAGTCACGTCCAACTCTTGCAACCCCATGGTCTATAGCTTGCCAAGCTCCTCTGTCCATGGGATTTCTCAGGTGAGAATACTGGAGTGGGTTGCCATTTCCTTCTCCAGGGGATCTTCCCGACCTAGGAATGGAACCCGGGTCTCCTGCCTTGCAGGCAGACATCTGCACTGCAGGTGGGCTCTTTATCAACTGAGTTATGAAGGAAATCACTTGAAAGTAATTTAGCAGCAAGTTCCCATGCCCAAGCTGAAAAATATCACAGGGCAGGGGTTCTCAGCTCCATCAGGTCCAGTGCCCCATGTTTTTGATAATATTTTGAAATGGAGAGACTAAGTGAAGTAGTCAGATGCTCACACCTACATGCAGAATAACTGAATGTGACAGTCACAAATACGGACAGAGCAGATGTGTGTCACAGTGGAGTAACAGCAAGTGTCAAGAGTTTCCCAAAATGGCAACTCCTACTTGACAATACTTTACACAAAACAAAGTGTGACAATCATAAACAGGTTTTCTAACCCATATGAACCCTGGAGAAGGGCATGGCAACCCACTCCAGTATTCTTGCCTGGAGAATCCCATGGATAGAGGAGCCTGGCAGGCTACAGTCCATGGGGGTCACAAAGAGTTGGACATGACTGAAGAGACATAGAACACACATAACCCATATGAATGCCTGGTAGACTATTAAAAAATCAAGCAGAATGTAGGTATTTTTTTTCTTTGCATCTAGTAAAACCATCTCTCATTTTGAGTAACTCCACCACCTCCCATTGTTAAGACAAGCAAAATCACAGATTCTTTTAAAAAATAGAAAAAGCAGAGGGGAGGAGCAAATCAGTCCCCAGTGAACATCTCTAACGGGATATCCAATTTCTAAACCTCAATGATGCTCCTAGAGACCCCCTCTCTGCCTTCTCAGTTCTCATGCATTTCTCAGTCCCCACATAAAAAACCCCTAACGAACGTTTTTGACCCACTAGACACCTGACAGTTGCTTGTTCCTCCCCCAACACCATGCCTCTCAATCCTTATCAAGTAGACTAATTTAACTGTTTCGTCTCCGCTTTTCAGCCATCTGTATTCTCTTCATTCCCAGATTTCATATCAGAAAAGTCCCAGGAACCAGCCAGGACAAGGATTGGGCTCTCCCTAAAATGCAGGGAAGGCTATGAACCCCCTCAAAGTAGGTCTTTCCCCCATAAATAAAGAATGTTTGTGCCAGGCACCAAACTAGACCTTTGAGATACAATATTTATTGGTACCTACTAGATAGGGGATGATTAAAGTAATTATTGTGCAAACCAGGGGTCAGCAAACTATATGGTCTGTAGGTCAAATGCCTTCTATCTGTTATCCTGTGGCCTGAAAACTAGGAATAGTTTTTACATTTTAAATGGTCAGGGAAAAAATCAAAAGAGGAATAATATTTCATGATGTGAAGATTACATGAAATTCAAATTTCAGAGTTCATAAATAAAGTTTTACTGGAATACAGCCACACACATTTGCTTATGTATTGTTTATGCCAGCTCTCAAGCTACAAGGAAGAATTGAGTAGTTGCTGCAAAGACTTTATGGCCTGAAAAGCTGAAAATATTTACCATCTGGGTCTCTTCAGTAAAAGTTTGCTGACTCCTGGTTTAGACACTGAACAAGTGCCCTTGAGCACCTACAACATGCCAGGCGCAAAGTTATAGAGAGAGAGGGCAATCAACAAGGGTGTGTGTGTGTGTGTTAAATTGCTTCAGTCATGTCAAACTCTTTGCAATCCTATGCACTGTAGCCCCTCAGGCTCCTCTGTTCATGTAATTATCCAGGCAAGAATACTGGAGTGGGCTGCCATTTCCTCCTCCAGGGGATCTTCCCCACCCAGGGATCAAACCCGCACTTCTTATGTCTCCTGCACTGGCAAGCGGATTCCTTACCGCTAGTGCCACCTGGATCGCCTAATCAAGGATCAGTTCAGTTCAGTTCACTCAGTCGTGTCTGACTCTTTGCGACCCCATGAATCACAGCACACCAGGCCTCCCTGTCCATCACCAACTCCCGGAGTTTACCCAAACTCATGTCCATCAAGTCGGTGATACCATCCAGCCATCTCATCCTCTGTCATTCCCTTCTCCTCCTGCCCCCAATCCCTCCCAGCATCAGAGTCTTTTCCAATGAGTCAACTCTTCGCATGAGGTGGCCGAAGTATTGGAGTTTCAGCTTCAGTATCAGTCCTTCCAATGAACACCCAGGACTGATCTCCTTTAGAATGGACTGGTTGGATCTCCTTGCAGTCCAAGGGACTCTCAAGAGTCTTCTCCAACACCACAGTTCAAAACCATCAATTCTTCGGTGCTCAGCTTTCTTCACAGTCCAACTCTCACATCCATACATGAACACTGGAAAAACCATAGCCTTGACTAGACAAACCTTTGTTGGCAAAGTAATGTCTCTGCTTTTGAATATGCGGTCTAGGTTGGTCATAACTTTCCTTCCAAGGAGTAAGCGTCTTTTAATTTCATGGCTGCAATCACCATCTGCAGTGATTTTGGAGCCCCCAAAATAAAGTCTGACACTGTTTCCACTGTTTCCCCATCTATTTCCCACGAAGTGATGGGACCAGATGCCATGATCTTCGTTTTCTGAATGTTGAGCTTTAAGCCAACTTTTCCACTCTCCACTTTCACTTTCATCAAGAGGCTTTTTAGTTCCTCTTCACTTTCTGCCATAAGGGTGGTGTCATCTGCATATCTGAGGTTATTGATATTTCTCCCGGCAATCTTGATTCCAGCTTGTGCTTCTTCCACTCCTTCTTAAAAATTCTAAAAGCGTATTATTCCAAATTGGGTAGACTTGGGATCGCATCTCAGCTCTACTGACTTTGAACATGTTTCTTGACCTCAGTTTCCTCATCTATAAAGCAGGGTTGTGAATGACCTACTCACATGGATACGTGGATGTAAAATGATACAATCTGGGGACTTCCCTGGCTGTCCTTGAGGCAAAAAAAAAAGCACATAAAACATAAGCAATATTATAAAATATTCAATAAAGACTTTTAAAAATGGTCTACATCAAAAAAGCCTTAAAAAATAAAATAAAACAGCATGATCTGTGCAAAGCTCCTCAAACAGAGAAGAGACCAGCAGCTAACAGCTCCTTCCTGGATCTCCCTTTGTTCCCACATGTGCCAGGAGAGCAGGCAAGAATGAGTGAATGAGGTCAAAGCCTCCTTGTCTAAATGTTCTCTTCTTAGAAAACATCTTTCTTCTTTACATCCTTCCCTACATGAAAAATCCCTGTCAGAGGAATATTAAAAGGCCCTAACCAACAGTGAGATGGAAGGCAAGCTTGTGATCTCACAGCTAAATCATTTTTCCTCTACACTGATCTGATACTGCCCCCCTTTAAAAAAATTATAATAATATGAAAGTTTGGAAGTGAAAAACTTCATCCTCTGGAGTTTTCAAAAACTAATTCAGTTGTAATCATGGAAGATTGAAACGAGGATTCATGACACATATCTCTTCCTCCTGGGCAGATGAATCTATGACTTGCATTTGATTTTAAATGTGATTCTCCTGCATCGTCAGTGGGTTTGATTGATAGAGCACACGAGGCCACTCAGGAAAATGATACAGTGGAGATCAAAGCATGAAAGATAATTTTTGCTGAAATGTCTGCAGCCGACGGTGAGTTATAAGCCTTTGTCTCCCACTTTATGGAACACAATTTCATTTAAAGCCAAAATCTGTCACTTCAGCATTGTTTATCGGAATACATCCTACACCGCGGTCCCCCAAAGAACAGTGTCAAGTTGAAAGGTAAAAAATCAAATGGGGTACAAATATCCCAGGACAAAATTAAGTAAGGGGAATGGCTTCAGATCTGCATAAATATTATCCACCGGTGATGCATCTGGGACAAGAAATGAAGTCATTCATCTGCAAGGTAAATACTCAGCATTGTCAGAGGGGCCTGACACAGCCCTTCAAACCCAGGGAATCCTGCTTGGCAGCTCCTGGGTCTCTGCTTCATAACTCTGCTTTATTCATGGGTCCACAAGGAGAGGCACAACTGGGTTTTTATCTTTGCACACCTTTTCTAAACCTTTCCTTTCGCAATTCACTCACATTGTGAATATATCATGATTGAGGATCTACCAAACACCATCAGGAGTTATCTGGAAGGCAGGAGGGCAGAATATGAGGACCTGCAGTTGCAGTCCATGGGATCGCACAGAGTCGGACACGAGTCAGCGACTTCACTTTCCCTTTTCACTTTCATGCATTGGAGAAGGAAATGGCAACCCACTCCAGTGTTCTTGCCTGGAGACTCCCAGGGACGGGGGAGCCTGGTGGGCTGCCGTCTGTGGGGTCGCACAGAGTCAGACATGACTAAAGTGACTTAGCAGCAGCAGCAGTTAAAAGACCTAGGCTTGAGTCCAGATGCTCCCCTTTCCAGCTCTGGGACCTTGGACAAGCCCTTTCACCCCTCTGAACATAAGTTTTCCCCACTACCAAGTGGAGGGCAAATGAGTCCAGACTTGGAAATGCTTCATACACTGTTGTGCGCTTCACAGATGCAAAGCCCAAGGACAGTGCCACTCCAGGCACAGTCGCAGATCCAGGAGGCCTCGGTTGTCACTGTCAGGAGGGTGTCTCTACAGCTAAGGGTCACCAGTCTCAGCAGAAAGGTTTTGTGCAGAAAATGACTTCACTGAGGCACCTCGATCTCTCTGCCACCAATGGACTCCACGGCATCCGTTTCTGAGTTTCCTAGAGGATGCCATATTCTGAACCTACCCACTCTCCTGCCTCATCACTCATTACCCGCCACCAGCTTTTCCTACACTTTAGTAGATGTGACTTAGCTAAGAAAGAGCCCCTTCTTCTTTGCTAAGGGAACCCCAATTTTTAGGTATTGAATAGTCACATGATTCAGAAGCATCCCCCTTCTGGGCCTTGAAGAATAAATCTTGATTGATCTAAACCAATCATAGTAATATTGACCCTCTTCTATTAATTACTCTAGGAGCAGGCACATGACGGATTCTGACCAAAGAGAGCTGTTGGGAAGTGTATTAGGAACTTTTATTAATAGGAAGTTCATCCTTATTGTTAAAGAGAGATGCAAAAGAAAGGAACATTTTCTTTTCTGGTCTTTGGGCATTGTTGTATGTGGGTGTGATGTTTGGAGCTATGGCAGCCATCATGTGACCAATAGAGGAAAAGACTGGGACAAAGGCCACAGTTTATAAGTGAGAGCAGAAAGATGGCAAAAGCCCAGATCTTTGATGATATGACTGAACTACTAAATAAGCCAACTCTGGAGTCATCCTACCTTCAGACTCCTTTTCATGCAAGATAATAATTCCCCCAAAGGGTTCTTTAAACCATCTGAGCTTTCTCTTACTTGCTAGCAAATACATGTGGATTACAATGGAATTCACTCCTGACACAATTCACCCACGCTGGCATCAGTGGCAGGTGGTGGCTGGACTGGGGAGGGCCCTGGAGAACTCTTCAGGAACAGGGTTACAAGGAGCTGTCTTATCTTTGATCCCTGCTACTAAGTCTCAGGCTTTCTGTATCCCTCCTCTAACCACCCACCACCCACCCCCACTTATCTGGATAACTCCTCTTCATAATTCAGGTTTCAACTTAACAGTCACTTCCTCAGCCAGGCCATCTCTGACCAACACCCACTGGGGGTCAAGATATTCTATGATACATACGTTCTCATAGCTCCAATATGTTCTTCATAGCATTTGTCATAAATTGTAATTATACATTTGTCTGACTATGATTAATGTCCAACTCTATAAGCTCCATAAGATCAGAGACCACACTGCATTTACCACTATACATTCACCCCCTACAATAGAGACAGGCACATAATAGTTGCCTCAGTAAATATTTATTGAATTCATGAATTAATTAATTGTTTAATTAATGCTTCTTACATTTCAGTCATACTTAGTTTCTGAAAATATCCATATTCTGCCCTGAAATGTCCTTCCCACCTCCCACTGTGTGCAGTCTTGAGAAACAGAAGCCAGAGGGGGCAGAGTCTCCTTCCCATAATCAGGGGATTGGGAGGTTTTGTGGAATGCAGAATTTTCAGTGCTAAAATTATCACAGTCCCAGGAAAGTCAGGACAGTTGGTCACCCTGCTTGTGACTGAGCATGGGTTTGGGCACAGCCAATCAGATGCTTTCTCCTGCAACTTGCCTCTGATGCAAGAACACGGGGCCTATTGGGTTTCTGTGGATTCTCTGCTGGGACAGCTGTGATGTCTGCAGGCTTAGTCTATCCCCAACACACACCCTTGGTGGAGTTGCCACTCTACAGACCTCTACAGCAACCTTGTTTGGGGGCCCTTTTCCTAGCTGGTCCTTCAGGACTCCCTTCAAAATATTATTTTTCTTTATTAAAGTTATCTTCTGGGATGAACAACTGAGAATTTAGAGACAGAAACAAGAAGTCACATCTTATACTTTAAATCCCCAGCATGAGTCCTGGCACAGAGTATGGGTTCATGGGAGGTTTGATGAATGAATAAATGAGTGAGAAAATTAAACGACCTGACTCCCCTCTCTGCAATATGGTGTCACTGCAAGAAACAGATGGCACACTCAAGTGGGGTAATCAAGAAGGGCTTAATAGGGATTTCCCTGGCAGTTCAGTGGTTAAGACTCTGAGCTTCCACTGCAGGGGGGCATGAGTTCAATCCTTGGTCAGGGAACTAAGATCCTACATGCTGCAACTCCATGTGGTGAGGCAAAAAAAATGTTTTTAACCTTAAAAATAGACGCATTTAGTAAAGAGCTACGTACAGAAGTATGAGGAGGATTTAGAAAAACCAAAAAGAGTTGTTGCATTACCCCCAGAACTAGCAGGAGTGAGGAGCCATTACCAGCCCTGAAGAGAAAGATGAAACAGCTGTGGAACCCAAGCAGGGCAGCTAGAGCTGCTGGAGAGAGCTGCCTGGCAGGAGCTGCAACCTGCAGTAAAGAAAAGTAGCCTACCCAAGGCAGGTCAACTGGGAAGAGCCAGAAGAACAAATCCCCCACCCTCTCTGTCCTCCCATCCTCTACTATCCTATGAGGGTCCTCCACTGACCAAACCCAACCAGCCACAGAAGGTAAGGGAACTCAGGTGACACAGTCCACAGAGGTCAACCTCCTGGGGTACAGAGCAGGAGAAGGAAGGGTGGACAGGAGGACTGGAGGGGCACGTGCTAAATATCCAGTGCAGCGAGGACACACTAAGAAAATCTCCTTCACCCACCACTTCCAGTCCCGGAGGGGCTAAAGCTCTTTGAAGAGTCAGTCCCACCCCACTGCCACCAGCATCACCCTGCAGGCTTACCCCAAACTCTGCAGTATCACCTTTTCATCTGTACACATTTCCACCATGATTTTGTCCATAAGAGAAACTTATCCCCCAAACCCTGTAGAGTAACTACAGAGCCCAGAAGTCTGGAGCTTTCCAACTTGGAAGCAGCTCCAGGGCTCAAGAGAGCCAAGAAATAAAATTGATGCCAGAAATCTAGACCCCAGGCAGGCAGTGTTGGTGAGCTGCCCCAGCAGATGAGCAGGCTCCCACCCCTTCACCCCAAAAGCAGCAAACACATCTTTCATTCACTGTGGCCCCTTCACCTCCAACTGGAGGTGCAATAACTTCTAAATGTTTAGTGTCATCCCACATCAGCAATCTCTCCTTCATGCACAGAAAACAGAAACTCACTCATCTCTGGGCATGAAACACAGACCCAAGCTACTTCTCATTTTATGTCCACTAACTCAGAGAGTCAGTTATGATTTATGCAAATTTTTAAAGCTATTTTCTAACTTATTTATTTTAATTGAAGGATAATTGCTTACAACACTGGTTTGATTTCTGCCATACATCAACATGAATTAGCCAGAGGTGTACATGGGTCCCCTCCTATGACCTGTGCATTTTTAACTGGTGCTGGAAGTAGATGGGGGCAAAGGATTTACTAGTAATAAGGAGTAAAACTGCAAAAAGTTTTATTGATAAGATATGCATGTAAGGGCCTTGATATAGTGCCTGACATGGAAAAACACTCAATAAATATTTGCCATCCAGTGTCTGTTGTCTTCATTCTTAGTAATACTAGCCATTTTATTGAGCATTTACTATGGACTAGGTACATTATGGACACTTGACCCTCACAGCAACTCTTGTTGAATAGCTGTGGTTCTCTGCCCCAGTATCCTTTTTCTAAGAACTGCCCTAACCCATCTCCAACCCCTGTGATCAAAGCTGACTCAGAAAAGACACATCGCCCAAGCTGAGTCAAAAGGTTCTTTCCTTGGAAATTTGGATATTGAGACCAACAGAACTGAATAACTCTCACTCCTGGTCATTGAACTGCTAAGATGTAAACCTTCACATTTATTTCCTGTCTATACAAAGGAACGCAAAAACAATTCTGTATATGCATCAGTCCTGGAGTCAGTTTTCCAAACCCCAGTGGCCATTCTGCCTTTTTTGTGACTTCTTGTTCAACAAAAATAAAATCCTCCTTTGCACTTAAGATAATCCGAGTTGGGCTTCTGGCATTTGTAACCACAAGCATTCCTTGAGACAGGTATTAATATCCTTACTTTACCTGGATGAGAGCATCAAAACTGAAAAAAAACAGTGAAATAAGTAATCTGCCTGAGATATCCCTGGTACTAAGGGAAAACCACTAGACCATTCAGGTATGACCTAAATCAAATCCCTTATGATTTATACAGTGGAAGTAACAAATAGATTCAAGGGATTAGATCTGATAGACAGCGTGCCTGAAGAACTATGGATGGAGGTTCGTGACACTGTACAGGAGACAGGGATCAAGAACCTTCTCCAGGATAGATCATATCCTGGGCCATAAATCTAGCCTTGGTAAAGTCAAAAAAATTGAAATCATTCCAAGCATCTTTTCTGACCACAATGCAGTAAGATTAGATCTCAGTTACAGGAGAAAAACTATTAAAAATTCCAACATATGGATGCTGAACAACATGCTGCTGAATAACCAAAAAATCACAGAAAAAATCAAAAAAGAAATCAAAGTTTGCATAGAAACGAATGAAAATGAAAACACAACAACCCAAAACCTGTGGGACACTGTAAAAGCAGTCAAGACTCTGATGCTGGGAGGGATTGGGGGCAGGACGAGAGGGGGACGACAGAGGATGAGATGGCTGGATGGCATCACTGACTCGATGGGCATGAGTCTGGGTGAACTCCGGGAGTTGGTGATGGACAGGGAGGCCTGGCGTGCTGCAATTCATGGGGTCGCAAAGAGCCGGACACGACTGAGCAACTGAACTGAACTGAATTGAACTGAAGGGGAAAGTTCATAGCAATACAGGCATACCTCAAGAAACAAGAAAAAAGTCAAATAAATAACCTAACTCTACACTTAAAGCAACTAGAAAAGGAAGACATGAAGAACCCCAGGGTTAGTAGAAGGAAAGAAACCTTAAAAATTAGGGCAAAAATAAATGCAAAAGAAACAAAAGAGACCCTAGCAAAAATCAACAAAGCCAAAAGCTGGTTCTTTGAAAGGATAAATAAAATTGACAAACCATTAGCCAGACTCATCAAGAAACACAGGGAGAAAAATCAGATCAATAAAATTGGAAATTAAAATTGAGAGATTACAACAGACAACACAGAAATACAAAGGATCATAAGAGTCTACTATCAGCGATTATATACCAATAAAATGGACAACGTGGAAGAAATGGACAAATTCTTAGAAAAGTACAACTTTCCAAAACTGGACCAGGAAGAAGTAGAAAATCTTAACAGACCCATCACAGGCACAGAAATTGAAACTGTAATCAGAAATCTTCCAGCAAACAAAAGCCCAGATCCAGACAGCTTCACAGCTGAATTCTACCAAAAATTTAGAGAAGAGCTAACACCTATCCTACTCAAACTCTTCCAGAAAATTACAGAGGAAGGTAAACTTCCAAACTCATTCTATGAGGCCACCATCACCCTAATACCAAAACCTGACAAAGATCCCGCAAAAAAAGAAAACTACAGGCCAATATCACTGATGAACATACATGCAAAAATCCTTAACAAAATTCTAGCAAACAGAATCCAACAACACATTAAAAAGATCATACACCATGACCAAGTGGGCTTTAACCCAGGGATGCAAGGATTCTTCAATATCTGCAAATCAATCAATGTAATACACCACATTAACAAATTGAAAAATAAAAACCATATGACTGTCTCAATAGATGCAGAGAAAGCCTTTGACAAAATTCAACATCCATTTATGATAAAAACTCTCCAGAAAGCAGGAATAGAAGGAACATACCTCAACATAATAAAAGCTATATATGACAAACCCACAGCAAACATTATCCTCAATGGTGAAAAATTGAAAGCATTTCCTCTAAAGTCAGGAACAAGACAAGGGTGCCCACTTTCACCATTACTATTCAACATAGTTTTGGAAGTTTTGGCCACAGCAATCAGAGCAGAAAAAGAAATAA
Source organism: Bos grunniens (assembly GCF_055505025.1). Taxonomy (NCBI): domain Eukaryota; kingdom Metazoa; phylum Chordata; class Mammalia; order Artiodactyla; family Bovidae; genus Bos; species Bos grunniens. The sequence goes on from NC_141189.1 coordinate 28,084,717, forward strand.
AAGGAATCCAAATTGGAAAAGAAGAAGTAAAATTCTCACCGTTTGCAGATGACATGATCCTCTACATAGAAAACTCTAAAGACTCCACCAGAAAATTACTAGAACTAATCAATGAATATAGTAAAGTTGCAGGATATAAAATCAACACACAGAAATCCCTTGCATTCCTATACACTAATAATGAGAAAACTGAAAGAGAAATTAAGGAAACAATTCCATTCACCATTGCAATGAAAAGAATAAAATACTTAGGAATATATCTACCTAAAGAAACTAAAGACCTATATATAGAAAACTATAAAACACTGGTGAAAGAAATCAAAGAGGACACTAACAGATGGAGAAATATACCACATTCATGGATTGGAAGAATCAATGTAGTGAAAATGAGTATACTACCCAAAGCAATTTATAGATTCAATGCAATCCCTATCAAGCCAGCAACAGTATTTTTCACAGAGCTAGAACAAATAATTTCACAATTTGTATGGAAATACAAAAAACCTCAAATAGCCAAAGCAATCTTGAGAAAGAAGAATGGAACTGGAGGAATCAACCTGCCTGACTTCAGGCTCTACTACAAAGTCATAGTCATCAGGACAGTACGGTACTGGCACAAAGACAGAAATATAGATCAATGGAACAAAATAGAAAGCCCAGAGATAAATCCACACACATATGGACACCTTATCTTTGACAAAGGAGGCAAGAATATACAATGGATTAAAGACAATCTCTTTAACGAGTGGTTCTAGGAAAACTGGTCAACTACTTGTAAAAGAATGAAACTAGAACACTTTCTAACACCATACACAAAAATAAATTCAAAATGTGTTGATTTTATATCCTGCAACTTTACTATAGTCATTGATTATTTCTAGTAATTTTCTGGTGGAATCTTTAGGGTTTTCTATGTAGAGGATCATGTCATCTGCAAATAGTGAGAGTTTTACTTCTTCTTTTCCAATTTGGATTCCTTTTATTTCTTTTTCTGCTCTGATTGCTGTGGCCAAAACTTCCAAAACTATGTTGAATAGTAATGGTGAAAGTGGGCACCCTTGTCTTGTTCCTGACTTTAGAGGAAATGCTTTCAATTTTTCACCATTGAGGATAATGTTTGCTGTGGGTTTGTCATATATAGCTTTTATTATGTTGAGGTATGTTCCTTCTATTCCTGCTTTCTGGAGAGTTTTTATCATAAATGGATGTTGAATTTTGTCAAAGGCTTTCTCTGCATCTATTGAGATAATCATATGGTTTTTATTTTTCAATTTGTTAATGTGGTGTATTACATTGATTGATTTGCAGATATTGAAGAATCCTTGCATCCCTGGGATAAAGCCCACTTGATCATGGTGTATGATCTTTTTAATGTGTTGTTGGATTCTGGGAGAATGGCAATGAAACATGTAAAATATCATGTAGGAAATGAGTTGCCAGTCCAGGTTCGATGCACGATGCTGGATGCTTGGGGCTGGTGCACTGGGACGGCCCGGAGGGGTGGTGTGGGGAGGGAGGAGGGAGGAGGGTTCGGGATGGGGAACACATGTATACCTGTGGCGGATTCATTTTGATATTTGGCAAAACTAATACAATTATGTAAAGTTTAAAAATAAAATAAAATTAGAAAAAAAAAAGAAAAAAATAAAATAAAAACAGAATAAAAATAAAATAAAATAAATTCAAAATGGATTAAAGATCTAAACATAAGACCAGAAACTATAAAACTCCTAGAGGAGAACATAGGCAAAACACTCTCTGACATACATCACAGCAGGATCCTCTATGACCCACCTCCCAGAATATTGGAAATTAAAGCAAAAATAAACAAATGGGACCTAATTAAACTTAAAAACTTCTGCACAACAAAGGAAACTATAAGCAAAGTGAAAAGACAGCCTTCAGAATGGGAGAAAATAATAGCAAATGAAGCAACTGACAAACAACTAATCTCAAAAATATACAAGCAACTCCTACAGCTCAATTCCAGAAAAACAAATGACCCAATCAAAAAATGGGCCAAAGAACTAGACATTTCTCCAAAGAAGACATACAGATGGCTAACAAACACATGAAAAGATGCTCAACATCACTCATTATCAGAGAAATACAAATCAAAACCACTTTGAGGTACCATTTCATGCCAGTCAGAATGGCTGCGATCCAAAAGTCTACAAGCAATAAATGCTGGAGAGGGTGTGGAGAAAAGGGAACCCTCCTACACTGTTGGTGGGAATACAAACTAGTACAGCCACTATGGAGAACAGTGTGGAGATTCCTTAAAAAACTGGAAATAGAACTGCCATACAACCCAGCAATCCCACTGCTGGGCATACACACTGAGGAAACCAGAAGGGAAAGAGACACATGTACCCCAATGTTCATTGCAGCACTGTTTATAATAGCCAGGACATGGAAGCAACCTAGATGTCCATCAGCAGATGAATGGATAAGAAAGCTGTGGTACATGTACACAATGGAGTTTTACTCAGCCATTAAAAAGAATACATTTGAATCAGTTCTAATGAGGTGGATGAAACTGGAGCCTATTATACAGAGTGAAGTAAGCCAGAAAGAAAAACACCAATACAGTATACTAACGCATATATATGGAATTTAGAAAGATGGTATACGAGACAGCAAAAGAGACACTGATGTATAGAACAGTCTTTTGGACTCTTTTGGAGAGGGAGAGAGTGGGATGATTTGGGAGAATGGCATTGAAACATGTATAATATCATATATGAAACGAGTCGCCAGTCCAGGTTCAATGCACGATACTGGATGCTAGAGGGATGGTACGGGGAGGGAGGTGGGAGGAGGGTTCAGGATGGGGAACACATGTATACCTGTGGTGGATTCATGTTGATATATGGCAAAACCAATACAATATTGTAAAGTTAAAAAATAAAATAAATAAATGAAAAAAAAAGGAAAAGAAAAAAAAAAAAAAAAAAGACCATTCCCAAGAAAAAGCAATGCAAAAAGGAAAAATGGTTGTCTGAGGAGGCCTTACAAATAGCTGAGAAAAGAAGAGACACTAAAGGAAAGATATAAGCATCTGAATGCAGAGTTCCAAAGAATAGCAAAGAGAGATAAGAAAGCCTTCCTCAGTGATCAGTGCAAAGAAATAGAGGAAAACGACAGAATGGGAAAGACTAGAGATCTCTTCAAGAAAATTAAAGATACCAAGGGAACATCTCATGCAAAGATGGGCACAATAAAGGACAGAAATGGTATGGACCTAACAAGCAAAAGATATTAAGAAGAGGTAGCAAGAATACACAGAAGAACTGTACAAAAAAAGATCTTCATGACCCAAATAACCATGATGGTGTGATCACTCACCTAGAACCAGACATTCTGGAATGTGAAGTCAAGTGGGCCTTAAGAAGCATCACTACGAACAAAGCTAGTGGAGGTGATGGAATTCCAGTTGAGCTATTTCAAATCCTGAAAGATGATGTTATGAAAGTGCTGCACTCAATATGCCAGCAAATTTGGAAAACTCAGCAGTGGCCACAGGACTGGAAAAGGTCAGTTTTCATTCCAATCCCAAAGAAAGGCAATGCCAAAGAATGCTCAAACTACCACACAATTGCACTCATCTCACACGCTAGCAAAATAATGGTCAAAATTCTCCAAGCCAGGCTTCAACAATACATGAACCATGAACTTCCAGATGTTCAAGCTGGTTTTAGAAAAGGCAGAGGAACCAGAGATCAAATTGCCAAATCTGCTAGATCATGAAAAAAGCAAGAAATTTCCAGAAAAACATCTATTTCTGCTTTATTGACTACACCAAAGCCTTTGACTGTGTGGATCACAATAAACTGTGGAAATTCTGAAAGAGGGAATACCAGACTACCTGATCTGCCTCCTGAGAAATCTGTGTGTAGGTCAGGAAGCAACAGTTAAAACTGGACATGGAAAAACAGACTGGTTCCAAATTGGGAAAGGAATATGTGAAGGCTGCATATTGTCACCCTGATTATTTAATTTATATGCAGAGTACATCATGCTAAATGCCACCCTGGTTGAAGCACAAGCTGGAATCAAGATTGCTGGGAAAAATATTAATAACCTCAGATATGCAGATGACACCACCCATATGGCAGAAAGCAAAGAAGAACTAAAGAGCCTCTTGATGAAAGTGGAAAAGGAGAGTGAAAAAGTTGGCTCAAAACTCAGCATTCAGAAAACTAAGATCATGGCATCCAATCCCATTACTTCATGGCAAATAGATGGGAAAACAATGGAAACAGTGAGAAACTTTATTTTGGGGGGCTCCAAGAAGGCAATGGCACCCCATTCCAGTATTCTTGCCTGGAAAATCCCATGGACGGAGGAGCCTGGTAGGCGGCAGTCCATGGAGTCGCACAGAGTCGGACACGAATGAGCGACTTCACTTTCACTTTTCACTTTCATGCATTGGAGAAGGAAATGGCATCCCACTCCAGTGTTCTTGCCTGGAGAATCCCAGGGACAGGGAAGCCTGGTGGGCTGCTGTCTATGGGGTCGCAGAGAGTCGGACATGACTGAAGTGACTTAGCAGCAAAATCACTGCAGATGGTGACTGCAGCCATGAAATTAAAAGATGCTTGCTCCTTGGAAAAAAGCTATGACCAACATAGACAGCATATCAAAAAGCACAGACATTACTTTGCTGACAAAGGTACATCTAGTCAAAGCTATAGTTTTTCCAGTAGTCATGTATGGATGTGAGAGTTGGACTATAAACAAAGCTGAGTGCCAAAGAATTGATGTTTTTGAACTGTGGTGTTGGAGAAGACTCTTGAGAGTCCCTTGGACTGCAAGGAAATCAAACCAGTCCATCCTAAAGGAAATCAACCCTTAACATTCATTGGAAGGACTGATGCTAAAGTTGAAACACCAATATTTTGGCCACCTGATGGGAAAAATGGACTCATTGGACAAGACACTGATGCTGGGCAAGATTGAAGCCAACAGGAGAAGGGGAAGATAGAGGATGAGGTGGTTGGATGGCAACACCAACTTGATGGACATGAGTCTGAGCAAGCTCTGGGAGTTAGTGATGGACAGGGAAGTGCTGCAGTCCATGGGGTCACAAAGAGTCGGACACAACTAAGCGGCTGAACTGAAGTGGTAAAAGCCAGCGTTCAAACTCAGAATTGTCTGAGTCCATTAAAAACTCACTCTGCCCCATTGGATCAGTTCTCCTCAGATCTGGACTTAATTTCACTTAATGTGAAATTTTAAAGAGAGAAAGAGAGAAGGAATGGAAGGCCATCCAATATAGTTTTGCATTCAGTTGGGTTAAACTAAACAGAACTGAATTGAGTGTCTGTGTTTCCATGAATCTAAGCTACGTGGTTTTTCACATTTCATCACTTTTAAAACACACTCATCTTATAATCAATATAAGTTTTTAATGTAGTGCATCTTTTCCCCCCAAAGAGCTCTTATCAAATCGATGACCTAACTTACAATCAATGGTACCTTATAAATAAGGAAATATGGTAAAATACTGTCACTCTGGGAAGGTACCTACTTATTCCAATGATGCTGCCATTGTCAGAAACACTTCTGGAGTTCTCCAGAATTCCATTCTTGAATGTTCATGTTGAGGCAGCTCATCTTTTTCAAGGAAAAAGACTCCAATAACCCTGTGCCCGTCCTGTTACCACTTTGTACCTGAGCAGCTGCTAACACTACATGGCAGCCTGAACTAAAAGAAAACTGTATCCTCAGCCAACTCAGAGAACACCCTGGTTTCATTTATAAATGCTAAATTTTGAAAACACCTAAATTTGGAAGGTTTTCTTAGTCCTACGTAAAATAAGTCTTTAGAGAGACACTTCTCACCGGAACTGAAGAATTTCATTTACACATCAATTCAAATCCAACCAGCTCTCCTTTGCTTGCTGGGGAGACTGGACTCTCAGACACTGCTGGGGAGGATGGGTAGAAAAGGTGACTGGGTACAATCCCTATGTAAGACGGATTTAATCATATCCAAATTTCTCTTTTGATCCAGCAATTTGACATCTAGAAATTGATATTACAAATGCACTTGTATACATATGCATAAGATTATTCACAAAAACACTGTAATGTCAAAATATTGGAAATGCCACCAACAGGAGACTGGCTAAACAAATTATTGTATGGCTGCTTGATAGAATACATTCAGCTGCTTCCCAGGTGGCGCAGTGGTAAAGAAGCTGCCTGCCAACGCAGGAGACGCAGATGACACAGGTTCGATCCTTGGGTCAGGGAGATCCCCTGGAGGAGGAAATGGCACCCCACTCCAGTATTCTTGCCTGGACAATCCCATGTACAGAGGAGTCTTCTGGGCTATAGTCCATGGGGTTGCAAAAAGTCAGATATGACTGAGTGTCTAGCACACACACACACAGATTCAGCTGCTAGGAAAAAAAAAAGAGAGAGGTTTCTCCATACTATCTCTATGTATTAATATCTCCCAAAATATCATATCAAGAAAAGCAAAGTATGGAATAGTATGTGTAGCAGATTATATTTTGAGAAAAGGGGGAAAGGAGAGTTTGTATTTATATTTGTATTATTCACATATATAAAGTCTATAAAGAATGTAAGATAGCCTTGAAGGTGGGATTTATTAGGTACCCTCTGCTGTATAATAAATTACCCCAAACAGCACAGCTTAAAACAACAAGCATTTATTATCTCCCCGTGTCTGTGACCTGGGATCCACAAGCAGCTAGCTGGGTGGGTCTGGCTCAGGGTCTCTTAAGGCTACGGGTGAGAAACCAGCCACAACTGCAGTCATCAGAGGGTTGTCTGGGGCTGAACAATAAGCTTCCAGCTTCACTTCTGCGGCTGCTGGCAGGCCACAGGTCCTCACTGGCTATTAGCTGGAGACCTCAATTCCTCAGCACAGGGACCTCTCCCTAGGGTGCCTGAGTGACCTCACATCTTGGTGCCTGGCTTCCTCCAAAGCAACTGATGAGAGACAGAGAGATGGACAGGCAGAAAGAGCCCAAGACAAAAATTGCAGTCTTTTATAACCTAACCTCAGAAGTGACATACCATCACTTCTGCAGCATTCTGTGGGTCACAAAGTCCGACGCGGCAGACTTCCCTGGTGGTAAAGTGGTTAAGAACCACCCGCCAATGCAGGGGACGTGGGACAGGGGTTCAATCCCTGGTCCAGGAACTAAGATCGCACTTGCTGCCGGAGCCACTGAGTCTGTGCGCCACAATTACTGAAGCCTGGCTTCTCTAGAGCCCATGCTCTGCAACAAGAGAAGCCACCTCAACGAGAAGCCCACGCACTGCAACTAGAGATGCGGCAACAAAGACCCAGTGCAGCCAACAGTAAATAAATAAGTAAATAAAATAATTTTTTTTAAAAGACCAACCCTATTACAATACAGGAGGGAACCACTCCAGGGTGTGAATGCCATGAGGCAGAAATCATGGGGGACCCTCTTGGAAGCTGGTTACCTCTAGGGAGAACCGAGGTGCTGGAGATGGGGACAGGAGAGAGACATTTTACCATATTTTTTGTATTATTCTCTTTTTAACTTTATACTAAACTTTCTATTCAAAACATTGGGATTTAAAAGAGTGAGAGAAAAAGAGAATGCCCTCAGGGACAACCAGGAACCAGGATCAGAATTTGAGATGTCTTCTGATAGAACCATGGTTCTCAAACTGGGGCACAGGTACCCCAGGGGAACCCTACTGGATCCCTGAAAAATTCAAAGCTACAAACATGACCGTCTTCCTTGGAGCACCAGTACACTTGACTTAGTAAGAAACTTAAAATAGATGTAGCATGAAGCAGAATGCAGAATTCACAAATATCTAAGATAAAACGTGAAACTTCAAAGAAATGTTCACCCTTAGAGAGACTGTTTTGGGCTACACTTGCAGAATTTGAATTCTTTCTCCTTCCCTCTTAGGGGTAGTTTGTTAAAAGTTTGAAAACCACTGCTCTGGGCAAATTTACCTCCAAAATAGCACAGAAAATCTATCTCATTGCTGTAAGATAAATTTTATTTCAATAAAAATGAAACAAGTAACGAGTTGATCGCCTACTATTGTCACACAACTTGGCCACAAATGACTTCCAAGTGCTTTTGAAAAATCCAACCCACCCTCAGAGGACCAATATGCTATTAATTCTGAAGATTACAGGCAAATGAGGTATGCTCACCCTTGGGGGGCAGCATTCACCCCTGGGGCAGCATCGGAAGGTACACACTCCAGTAGTGGCTGTTTGGAAGGGGGCAACGTACAAGTGAAACCATCAGCTTTGCTCTATTTTTCTACTGTCGCCCATGAACAGCAAGTGGAGTTCGGTTTCCCTGCTCTCTGTTTTCTCATTTGGTACCTTCCCTTCCCTCCCATGTACTCTCCTGGAAACCAAAAGTGGATCATGTTGTCTCTTGAACAATACATAGATGAAGAAATGATGAAGACCCTGGACTCCAGAGTCTGACTCTGAACCCAAACTCTAGCCCCTTCTACTCAGTTGCTGTGAGAAAAGGCTTCTGATAAAATAATTCTATTGAGCAATGAATGTCTTCAACAGTAATGAATTCTTGGTTCACCAACTAGCCCAAGGACTTACACAAGATAGATAAAGCTTTCTTCTTCTTTTTTTCCTTTTGGTCACATCACTCAGCTTGTGGGATCTCAGTTCCCCAATCAGAGATCAAGCCCAGACCCTCAGCACTGAGAGCGTGAAGTCCTAACCAATGGACTTCCAGGGGAATTTTCTGCATTTTCTTTCTTTCTTTTTTTTTTTTAAGTTACTCAGTGTGTCCGATTCTTTGAAACCCCATAGCATAGACTACACTGTCCATGAAATTCTCCAGGCCAGAATACTGGAGTGGGTAGCCTTTCCCTTCTCCAGGGGAATCTTCCCAACCCAGGGATCGAACCCAGGTCTCCCACATTGCGAGCGGATTCTTTACCAGCTGAGCCACAAGGGAAGCCCTGCATTCTCTTCTTTATAATTTCCCTAGATTCCAAATGCTCTATCGTGAATAAGTATAACCTTTGTAATCAGACACAAAGCTGGCATTATCTTTGTGCCAGCTCATCCTGAACCCAGCAACTGGCCACCAATTTCTGCTTTGGCTGATTCATCTTTAGAGCACGAATAATTACTCCAATTAAAGATGGAGTCTCAACTTGTTTTTTTTGTTAAAAATTAAGTAAGGGGCTTCCCTGGTAGTCTAACAGTTAAGACTCTGCATTTCCAATGCAGAGCATGAGGGTTCAATCCCTAGTTGGGGAACTTAGATCCCTCATGCACATGCACATGGCACAACCAAAATTAAAAAATAAAATATAATGGATATTTACCTTCCAGGCAGCATGGAACTTCCCAAGCTAGAGAGGATGGAGGAAATTAAAAAGGTCTCAAATATCTCCTCCTTCCTCCCACCCCCATTCCCTCCCATCACCCAACCTGGGCTCCAACACCCTGGAGAAAAACTGAGGGCAGCTAACTTTGTGCTTTTACTCTGGACAGTCAAGAGCAGAAGGTGGGGGGAAGGGTGGTGGCCCTGCTAATGTGGATGAAATCAAGGCAAATTAGGGAAGGGTAAATTCTGGAGCATGTTTTACAACCCCATTAGTTCCAAGCACACAGGATTTCAAATCAAACAGCATCCACACACATACTCTTGGATTATTTAAGAGATAAGGCGTATCCAAAATTAGCATATAGATCACAGGCATGCACTTGAGTGCTACTAAAGTGGGCTATAAATGCCTGAAAAGCAGTTGTTTCTCTGAAGAGAGCTTTATGCCATTCCAAAATCTTGCTCAGGAAATGTGAACCGTAAGTCAAATGAACTCCACTCACTTTCTGGTTTTCACACCTAACTCTTGTATCTCCTTGCAGCAAGTCACCCACTCTCTCCAAACCTTCATTTTCCCTACCAGTAAAATGAGTATTCTAGTTCCTCTCATCACCTCATGGGAGGATCTACAGGGATATGGTAAGCAAACACTTTGTAAACTATGTTGGCTGCTCAGTCATGTTGGACTCACGACCACATGGATTGTAGCCCACCAGGCTTCTCTGTCCATGGAATTCTCCAGACAAGAATACTAGAGTGGGTAGCCATTCCCTTCTCCAGGGGATCTTCCCAACCCAGGGATTGAACCCAAGTCTCCTGCATTGCAGGCAGATTCTTTACCATCTGAGCCACCAGGGAAGCCCCCTAAACTGTAAACAGCTGTGCAAATGAAAGATTATGTTCATCTCCTCTCATAGACTTATCTATACGCTGCTATGTTACAGAAGAAGACTTAAGGCAGATGTCAGCAAGGTTCTTTGTTTAATTTTGAAGTTCAAGAAAGAAATAAATAAGAATCCAAGGATTCAAATACAAATCGGAATTTGATACACATTTGATTCAAATACAGGGACACAAATACAATTTCCATGATGACACAAGCATAATTAGTTTACCTAATAAATTCACTGCTCAGACACAGTGGGAAGATAAATTCTCCCTCAGTCTCAAGGTTTCAGTTGCCTACATATTCTAAACCTATCAAGTGCCACTGAGAGCCTACTGTGTGTAGGACCCAACACAATGTCTGGCACTGAAACACACATCAGATACACCACCACCCCCATACATAGCACATACCCTTTACAAGCGGGAAGAACACAGGTTTCTGGAGTTCAAAGGATCTTAATGCAAACTGGCTCCCAGCGTCGTCTTTTCTCTCTTTGAGAATTACTTAAGTCTTCTCTGAGCCACCATTTCTTCACATGGAAACTGGAGATCAACCACCCTCAAATCCTCATGGGATAACTGGAAATATTAAATGTTAAGGACCTAGCAGAGTATTAATAGATTTTTAACAATGGCAGCTACTATAATTTTCCATCACTGCACATTTTGGAGTGTCTATGCTTAGAGTAGTTCAAACAAACTCTTTCTTTTCTTTTAGGCAACAAACAACAGCATTAAACTTTTTTTAATTAATATGAGTTCTCATAGTGTTCAGAACACAAATCACAGTGATAAATGCTTGCCTCTTTTCCCTCTTCAAAAAATTTACAGTTCTTACACATGACATTTAATGGAGTATTTTGTGTCACTCTACAAAAAATAAATTTAAATTGAAGAGAGAGAAACATGGGAGAGCCCTTTTTTTGGGCTTAATTTGTACTTGAGTACAATAAAATCTTATCCTAGAAGCTAGAGTCATAAAACTAAAAGTCGGGAAGGAAAAGAATGGCTAATTAGGTGCTGAAAGTAAAAATTCCTTCTTTATTAGTGTTTCGTTAAGACCTAACAATTGGTCAGGCACAGGGGCTTAGATGTGCCATTCTAGTTAATGGTCGGTTACAAATTTCCACCATAAACTCATCTTCCTTCCCGCATCTTAAATCTCAGGCACTGGCAGCTAATAAGTAGAGAAAGCTCTGAGGCCCAGGGCAATCTCTCTCTCAATCCAATCTCCCTCTCACTCTGCTCCCCTCCCCTGCCATAACTGTCTGTAAGGGTTCCTGACTTCATGGAGAGAAACCCAACTCTAACTCAGATCATCATGAAAGGAATACACTGGTTTATCCAGCTGGTGTGATGTATGGAAAGAACCAGAGCCCCAGAGACTAGAGAAAGGACTCACTGCCACCAAGGCACACACCCTCCCCACCCCCATTTCGCTCCTCTGTCTTTATCTCTATCCTTTATTCTCTGTCTCTCCCCTTGGATGAGGGAAAGCATACACTGACAGCTCCACATTCACATCCTACCTCTTTAGGAGCCACGATACACTAATCCCAGGGGAGATTCTGATGGACCCTGCTCAGGCCAGTCAACACTATGTCAACACATAGTCAGGCCACAGTCAACACTGCCAGACAGAGGGGGCACTGGGTTGACTAGGCATGTGCCATTTGCCCATCACAGCAGACACTGGCAATGCCCCACCCATGTCCCTTCAACTTCTATAGCCCATTCAAGCTGAAGGCATCCCTGAGACTCACCACCTGAAGGCTTATTCTTGGCTGAGACAAAATGAGCCAGAAGTTCCAGGAAGTCAGCCCCTCCACCAGCATCCTTCAGACTTGTCAGAAGGGAGATGGAAGATGAATATCTATTTCCTCACCAGTCAGGTGGGACCCTCTGAGATGTGTTCTGCACCATCAGCTAAAGCTCACCAAAAGGACTGAGCCCAAGTGTCTGTAGGAGTAGCTTTCTCATTTCTGCACTCTGTGCTTAGTTGCTCAGTTGTGTCTGACTCTTTGTGACCCCGTGGACTGTAGCCTGCTAGGCTCCTCTGTCCATGGGGATTCTCCTAGGCAAGAATACTGGAGTGGGTTGTCATGCCCTCCTCCTGGGGATCTTCCCAATCCAGGGATCAAACCAAGGTCTCTGGCATTGCAGGTGGATTCTTTACCATCTGAGCCACCAGCGAAGCCCAAGAATACTGCAGTGTGTAGCCTATCCCTTCTCCAGGGGAACTTCTTGACCTAGGAATTGAACAGGGGTCTCCTTCATTGCAGGCAGATTCTTTACCAGCTGAGCTAAAGAGAAGCCCTATTGTATTCTGTATTGACTTAAACTCCATTGTCTCATTTCTCCCTGTGAAGGTCAATTTTATGTGTCAGCTTGATTGGGCCATGGGGTACCCAGATAGCGGGTAAGAAACTATTCTGGGGTGTGTCTGTGAAGATGTTCAGGGGTGAGATTAACATTTTAAATCAGTGCTTAGTAAAGCAGACTGCCCTCCCTAATTTGGTGAGCCCTGACCAATCAGGTGAAGGCCTGAAAAGAACCAAATAGGGTCACAGGTGGTGCTAGTGGTAAAGAACCCGCCTTCCAGTGAAGGAGACTAAGAGATGCACATTCAATCCCTGAGTAGGAAGATCCCCTAGAGGAGATCATGGCAACCCACTCTAGTAGTCTTTCCTGGAGAATCCCCATGGAGAGAGGAGCCTGGTTGGCTATAGTCCATAGAGTCACAGAGAGTTGGATGCAAGTGAAATGACTTAGCACACATACATGCCCCCAAGGAAGAGAGAATTTCTCCTGCCTGACTGCCTTTGAGCTGGGACATCAGCATTTTCCTTCCTTCAGACTCAAACTGAGACATCAGCTCTCTTGGGTCACCAGTGGGCTGTCTCATCCTACATACCTTGGGATTTGTCAGCCTTCATAATTGTGTGAGCCTATTAATTAACTAATCTCCTATTGGTCCCGTTGCTCTGGAGTATCCTGACTAACACACACCCATGTTCATACTGGTGCTTCCTGGAGTCGTCCTACAAAAAAACCACTAACATGTAAATCCTTATTTCAGGGCCTTCTCATGGGGGAACTCAGCCGAAGAGATCTATGGCTATTTTAGGAGAGGAAAGATGCCTGGGGACTGGCAGCCTAGCTGAACCACACAGGAGAAAGGAGATGATGCTGGGCCAAAAAAACCCACCTAAACCCATCATGGTCTGAGATGCTGAGCAGATAGGATGGGGTAACTCCCACCAAGTGCAAGCATGTGGAGCATGGTTCCTGGACCAACCTGACACAAAGGCAGGCTGCCTACCTGCTCAAACATCCATCTTAACCAAGGATTCTGCATGTGGATTGGTTCTTCCATTCTTGGCCTAAGCCCCATGGCTTCTCCAGCAGGTACATCGACTCTGTGGTGCCGACTCACTGCTCTTTGGCTGTTTGGTCAACCTCAAGCCTTGTCTCCCAACCTCCAGATTTGCTCTGACCCATTTGACCCCATGTCTAAGCTTGACTTTCAGAGTTTCAGCTTCTCAAGTGTCTTTTTAAAAATTAATGAATTAATCTGGGGCTGTGCTGAGTCTTCACTGCTATGTGAGGGTTTTCTCTAGTTGCAGAGAGCAGGGGCTACTCTCTGTTGCAGTGCCCAGGCTTCTCATTGGAGCGGCTTCTCGTGTTGTGGAGCACAGGCTTTTGGCGATCACTGGCTTCAGTGGTTGTGATGCACAGGCTCTAGAGCACAGGCCCAGTAGTTGTGGCTCATGGGCTTAGTTGCTCCATGGCATGTGGGATATTCACAGACCAGGGGTCGAACCCGTGTCCCCTGCATTGGCAGGTGGATTCTCGTCCACTGTACCACTAGGGAGGTCTTTTCAGGTATCTTTAAGGCAAGGGTTGCCAACTTATATGCCCACGGGGCGGGGGTGGGGGGGAGCACGCAGATATGTAGCACAAATGAATGAAGAAGGCTGGAGACAGGATGACAGGGCTGGGTGGGGTCTGAGGCGAACTAGAGAATGCATGCCTCATCAAAGAAAGGATTCCATTTTGAGTGACTTGTGGAAATGGAAGCTGAATATTGCCAGGCTGCCACTAGTCTTTAAAGAGAAGCAAAAGGTCCAGGTATTTTAAATGTAAAATATACAGATTATTTGATGCTGGCAACTCGCTTTTTTAATGTAAATGGTGAGTCAACCAATGTTCCCACCAGCCCTGTGCCGCACAGGTCATCCATCACACGGTGGCCCTGAGGAGGAGTCTCACGGACCTCCGCTATGGGGGATGAGACTGACCAGGGGCTGCTGTGCTCCGAAATCTGTTTGCTTCCACAGGCCGCTCCCTGGGGTGACTGAGTAGAGCAGGGACACTCCTTCCTGAGAGACAAGAGTCCTGTCCCCAAAGATGGCTTGAGGACTCCCTTGTGGGGATGCCACCCGACTTCCCTCCCTCCATCCTTCACTGGAGGTTGGAGTTGCTGTGCCCAACTGGGGTTCTCCCCACCTCTCCAGGCTTCCTCCCCATTTCCTGTCACAGGTGCTTCTCCTAATAAACATCATGTGTGTCTGGTCACATACTAGAGCTTGTTTCTCAGAGGAACTCACTAACATGACATCTTGTAAAGTCAGCTTTCAACACTCAGCCCCCAGTCATTGACATTCCCCAAACTCTGGCTCTTCAGGTCTGACTCTAACCCAGCTCCCAGTTCTGGGTCCTCCCCTCTGCAGAGATGCCCACACTGATTGCCCATCTGGGGGATATGTCAACCCAAAGAACTCGAATCTCACAGGGCTCCATACAGCGTGATGAACTTTGCTCATTTGCTAATTGAACAAGGGCATTGCACATGGCCCTGGAATAACTGCAGTGCCTATAGGAAAGAACTTTTTCCCAAAAAAGATGATCTGAACTTTCCCACCAGCACTCCTTGAGTACAAGAGAGCCTCAGTGATGGATTGCTTCTGTTTATTTTCTGAATCCCATCTTCCCAGCATCCTATCTCCTGTCCAGACACGGTGAGGGATTTATTTTTAGAGGAACTCATACAAACTCTGCAGCGGAGCGTTTCGTCGACAGCCTTTATGGTGTCTGGTTGGGCCCCATGAGGCAGAGAAAGGTCACAGGAAGCTGTTTTGTCAGAAATCAACTGGTTAATTTGAAATGAGCAGAAATCAGCAATACAGTAGTTAGCCATGGAGAAGAAAGCACTGACCTTGAAGTCAGGAGCCCTTAACTAGATTTACATCCTGGTTTCTCAGCCACTTGCTGTGTAATCTCAGACAGGTTAATTAACCCCTCTGCACAACCACCCATACCTATAAAATGGAGCTAGTGATATTCACCTCTTATTACTCAGCCATTAAAAAGAATGCATTTGAGTCAGTTCTAATGAGGTGGATGAAACTGGAGCCTATTATACAGAGTGAAGTAAGCCAGAAAGAAAAACACCAATACAGTATACTAACGCATATATATGGAATTTAGAAAGATGGTAACAATAACCCTGTATACGAGACAGCAAAAGAGACACTGATGTATAGATAAGTCTTTTGGACTCTGTGGGAGAGGGAGAGGGTGGGATGATTTGGGAGAATGGCATTGAAACATGTATAATATCATATATGAAATGAGTCGCCAGTCCAGGTTCGATGCACGATACTGGATGCTTGGGGCTGGTGCACTGGGACGACCTAGAGGGAAGGTATGGGGAGGGAGGTGGGAGGAGGGTTCAGGATGGGGAACACATGTATACCTGTGGCAGATTCATTTTGATATATGGCAAAACCAATACAATATTGTAAAGTTAAAAAATTAAATTAAATTAAAAACAGAAAAAGAGTGGTTTTAAGATCCAAATTGAATGGAGTGAAAATACCTTGCAACTTAAGTGCTTGGACTGACCGTTCCATTTTCAAACAACTGGTTTTTTTCAGCACATCAAAAGAGTTCATTCCTGGAATGAAAGAATATGTAAGCCACATAGCGGAATACATCAGTTCCGTCGCTCAGTCATGTCCGACTCGTTGCGACTCCAGGGACTGCAGCACGCCAGGCTTCCCTGTCCATCACCAACTTCAGAAGCTTGCTCAAACTCATGTCCATTGAGTCAGTGAAGCATCCAACCATCTCATCCTCTGTCATCCTCTTCTCCTCCTGCCTTCAATCTTTCCCAGCATCAGAGTCTTTTCCAATGAGTCAGTTCTTTGCATCACATGGCCAAAGTATTGGAGTTTCAGCTTCAGCATCAGTCCGTCAATGAATATTCAGGACTGATTACATATGTCCTGGACTTATGAATTCAGGCTAAATACATAAGTGAATAAAATCATTATGCTATGTATTCTTTGCTGTTGTTGTCGCTCAGTTGTGTCCAATTCTTTGCAACCCAATGGACTGCACCACACCAGGCTTCCCTGTCCTTCACTATCTCCTGAAGTTTGCAGTACACCTTAAACTTAAGCAATGTTATATATCACTACATCTCAATAAAACCTGAAAAAATTATTTTTTGATTCTAATAATCAGCTTTGGGATGTAAAGGCTAAACATAAGCAAAACTGAAGGAATGACAATAACTGTGGAAATGTTCTAAAACTGGACATTGGTAATAGTCATAAATTCTAGATATCAACAACTAAAAATCACTGAATTGTATACTTAGAGTGGGTGAAAATTACATTGTGTAAAGTTCAGTTCAGTTCAGCCACTCAGTCGTGTCCAACTCTTTGCAACCTCATGGACTGCAGCACATCGGGCTTCCCTGCCCATCACCAGCTCCTGGAACTTGCTCAAACTCATGTCCATCGAGTCAGTGATGCCTTCTAACCATCTCGTCCTCTGTCATGCCCTTTTCCTCCTGCCTTCAATCTTCCCCAGCACCAGGTTCTTTTCCAAAGAGTCAGTTCTTCACATCAGGTGGCCCAAGTATTGGAGCTTCAGTTTCAGCATCAGTCCTTCCAATGAATATTCAGAACTGATTTCCTTTAGGATTGACTGGTTTGATCTCCTTGCTGGCTGTCCAAGGGACTCTCAAGAGTCTTCTCCAACACTACAGTTCAAAAGCATCAATTCTTTGGCGCTCAGCTTTCTTTATGGTCCAACTCTCATATCTATACATGACTACTGGAGAAACCATAGCTTTGACCATATGGACCCTTGTCAGTAAAGTAATGTCTCTGCTTTTTAATATGCTGCCACATTAATGCTCAAAAATCTATGTTTAAAAAAAATGAAAAGAATAATAATGACCTTCTCTTAACTATCCTTTCCCCTGGCCTCCCAGAGCTGTGTGATTTGGACCCTGCCCGAGTCTCCTAATATCACTGCTCACCACCCTTTGTCACTAGATCTCCTCCAGCCCTGGTGCCCTTCTTCCTGTTCCAAGCTTATTTCGGTCTCAGGGCCTTTGCACTTGCTCTACTCGCTGCTGGGACATCTTTCCCCAGGCCATCATTCTGTTGATTTTGTTGTTGTTCAGTTGATCAGTCATGTCCACGTCTTTGCAACCCCATGGACTGCAACATGCCAGACATCCCTGTCCTTAACTATCTCCCAGAGTTTTCTCAAACTCATGTGTATTGAGTTGGTGATGCCATCCAACCATCTCATCCTCCGTCATCCCATTCTCCTCCTGCCTTTAATCTTTCCCAGTGTCAGGGTCTTTTCCAATGAGTCAGCTCTTCACATCAGGTGGCCAAAATATTGGAGCTTCAGTTTCAGCTTCAACATCAGTCCTTTCAATGAATTTTCAGAGTTGATTTCCTTTAGGATTGATTGGTTTGATCTCCTTGCTGTCCGAAGGACTCTCAAGAGTTTTCTCTAGCACCACAGTCTAAAAGCATCAATTCTCTGGTGCTCAGCCTTCTTTATGGTCCAACTCTCATATCCACACATGACTACTGGAAAAACTATAGCTTTGACTGGCAAAGTGATGTCTCTGCTTTTTAATATACTATCTACGTTTGTCATAGCATTCCTTCCAAGGATCAAGGGTCTTCTAATTTCATGGCTGCAGTCACCATCTGCACTGATTTTGGAGCCCAAAAAAATTACATCTGTCACTGTTTCCACTTTTTCCCCATCTATTTGTCATGAAGTGATGGGACCTGATGCCATGATGTTTGTTTTTTGAATTTGAGTTTTAAGTCAGCTTTTCACTCTCCTCTTTCACCTTCATCAAGAGTTTCTATAGTTCTTCTTTGCTTTCTGCCATTAGGGTGGTATCATCTGCATATCTGAGGTTGTTGTTATTTCTCCTGGCAATCTTGATTCCAGCTTGTGATTCATCCAGTCCAGCACTTTGTATGTTATACTCTGCATGTAAGTTAAACAAGCAGGGTGACAATATACAGGCCTTGACATACTCCTTTCCCCATTTGGAACCAGTCTGTTGTTCCATGACCAGTTCTAACTGTTGCTTCTTGAATTGTTGCTTTCTGTTTTCCTTCCCCTAATTTAAGTCTCAGCTCAAATTCTCCCAGCTGCCCTCCCCAGTCACCCCATCTAATGGCACTTCCCACTTTAGACATTCTCCATCACAGTGTTTCCAGTGCTCATTTATTCAGAATACTTCTTACACTTGGAAATCTTTATATACTGACCTATTTATTGTTTGTCTCCCCAACTATTTTGTGAGCTTTCTACGTGAAGGGAACATGTCTTTTTGATGCTGCGTGCTGTCAGTACTTAGAATAGGACCTGAATCATAATGAGAGCTTAGAAGACATTTGCTGAATGGCTGTCAATAAAGAACATGAGTTTGATGTGCTAACAATCCAGCATCTCTTAAGGTCAGTTTCCTCACCTGTAACATGAAGACACTGTCACCTGGGGTGATAGTAAAAATGAAATCAGCTATTAAGGAACTCCATAAAGGTTAGCTGTCCTTCCTCTGAAACCTTTTCCCTCCTTTCCTTTCTCCCTATGACTAAAACAACCAAAACTAAACAAATTATCCTTTAGATGAAGACCAGCAGCAAAAACTCCAACATAACTGGCCAGTTGCCACTTAACATCTGCGGATCAGATTTGCTATTGTAGATGCTATGCCTTCTCCCCAGGAGCAGATGAGACATCATGACTGAAAATAACAATCAAACCAGGCATGCCCTAATCTCAAACCTCAAGAAATGAAGCTGACAAAAAACCTTGCAAGTGTTGATTTCAACTACCCGTGTACGTATCTGGTTTAATAAAATGACTTTTTCTAACATTAAGAACAATCATCTTTGACTAGCAACGGAAGCTGAAATTCTAAAGAAGAGCTGTAAGGCAACAAGGAGAACGTTTTGCTTGTTGAATGCCTGCTACCCACAAATCAAATTAACATCAGACCCCTGGTCCAGCCTCTTTTATAAATAGGGGACTTGAGACCCAGAGATGGTGAGTAATTGATGACAATCTTCCAGCCAGTTAGCAGCAGAGCCAGAAACAGACACCAACTCTTCTTATTCCCTATACATTCCTTTCTGATATTTTTGGCTGGCTGCAGACACAAACCATTATTTCTGCCAGTCAGCATCCACCCTCCTTTGCTGGTCACAACATTTGTGTTTTCTTTTGGGGAACAATCCTTCTTTCACTGTTCATGCATATAGTTTAGTAGAACTGACACCTTCCCCTGGGACTCAGGGTGAGCACATGACTTGGACTGACCAAGAACCATCTTCAACTCCATAGTCAGAATAACTGGTTCAGAGACAGGCACATGACTCTTACGGCCTGATGAGAATCAGCCCCAGGGCTTCTGTCAAGTCTCTTAGCAATGATAAGTTCCCCTCCACCTGGGATTACTACGCTGGTAAGGGGTAAGTCAAGAGCTGTTGAAAAGAAAGTGAAGTCGCTCAGTCGTGTCCGACTCTTTGCGACCCCATGGACTGTAGCCTACCAGGCTCCCAAGTTCACGGAATTTTCCAGGCAAGAGTACTGGAGTGGGTTTTCACTTCCTTCTCCAGGGGATCTTCCCAACCCAGGGATCGAACCCGGGTCTCCTGCACTGCAGGCAGACGCTTTACCATCTGAGCCACCAGGGAAGCCCCAAGAGCTGTTGAGGACACAGAAAAGAGCCTGTCTGAGAATGAAGCCAACATAGACAAAAAGTGAACTGAGAGCTAGAGATCAGAGAGATTCCAAAATACATCATTTAAGCACCTGGATCCAGCCATACCTGAAATTCAAGCCTATTTGTGGGTTTTGAAGTTGCGTGGAACAATAGCATGTAACTGAAAGAGTTTTGCTCATATACCACCTTACCTCTCACTCAATTTCATGGAATATAAAAGACATTATCCATTTAAATTTACAGAGAGTACAGAAATAAAATTCCTGCTATCTTAAACATGGAATTTTCCTGTTCTTTCACTATGTGCCTAGGGCATTCCTATTCATTCTGTGCTTCAGCCTCTTCCAAATGGAGCAAATACAATAGCCTACTTGCTTTAGGAAGAAAGTCAGATTTTCTTATCCAGGAAAGTAGAGAGAAAAGTATACAATGTTATTATTTTCCAAGAAATTTCAGCACCTAAGTCTGGGAGCATATGAACAAGAACTCAAGGATCAGGTTGACTGGACTCAGATTCCAGCAATATCACTTGATGTTTGTAGGACCTTGGACGAGTCCCCTAACCTCTCTGGCCCTCAGTTTACCCATCTGTAATAGGGAGAGCCCAATCATACCTATTTAATTGGACAGTTGCAGAAATTAGAAAATACACAGAGTGCTTAATGCAATATCTGGCACAGCATAAACACTTAAAATAGGCATTACATAACTGTTGTCACGATTTATATATTTGATACTATAATTAATGCTATTAATATTGATCCTGGGAGTCTGATCTGAATACAACTTTACACTCAATCCACACTCCACACTCAATCCACCAGTCCCCTTAGCAGATCTAGCTAGATGACTGACTTGTCAAGGAAGTGACTTAACTTCTTCTCCAGTCAAGACAACTTCCAGGAAGGAAAATAAAATACAACGAGCCCAGCTTCAACTGCCACTCTAGAAAGTTTCCCAATTACCACAAAACTTCTGCACATCAAATATGAATTGTCCCATAAGAACATACTGTTGAAACACTTGACTTGCCCAGAACTAATTGTCTGTCAAAAAGATACTTTGCAGCCAAGCAAATCGCTTAATTGGACATCTAATTTAACTGAAACCTTTTTTTCCCTGCTTATTTCATGTTTTCTTCTCTTGTTTTTGCCAAATTATGGATGCTGGGCACTACTTTCAAAAATAGTTTATCTTGTTTTTTTTCCCCCTATTATAGAAAATAATAATACATGTTCATTATAGAAAACTGAAAAAAAAGTTTAATTCAAAATGAAAAAAAAAACCAATTACCCCTAGACTCACTGCCCAGAGAAAGACTACCAAGACTTTAGCAAATCTCCTTCCCAATTGTTTTCCATAATAGATTGTTCTACATAGTCAACAAAAATATATATTCAACTTTGCAGCCTGAACTTTTCACCTTATGCTTTAAGTTGAACATTTTCACTTGCCATTCCAAGAGCTTCAGAACATTTTTAGAAACAGAAGACTATTCCCAACAACAGTATGCTTAACCTCCCACCTAATATTGGATCTTCAAGTTGTTTATGAATAAATGTTATGTTATGGTCAGATATATTTTCCTTAGGAAATGTTCTCTTTATTGGGAGACAATTCTCCATGCATCTCTCACATGACTGCACACCTTTACCAGCTTTTGTTCCCATCTATCTTTATAAGGATGTCTGTATAGCCAACAGCCCTGGAAGAGAGAGATAACAGGACAGAAAGCAGATTCGTTGGCTGACCAGGACTGTAAAGAGCAAAGGTTGGACAGCCCCTGTATGAAGTGATTGGGATTCCTCAACTGTGATGCAAATCCACTACATGCAAGGCAGCCACCTGGGTTCACTTCCACGTCATCCTTGAGGAGCTTTCGGGTCCAGGATATTGAGCACAAACGAGAAGCACAAGCTTCCTGCTGTGCTCTGAATAATGAAGTCTTTTGTCTCTGACCCAGGAATTTCATGCCTTCTGCCCACATCCATGAAACAAGCTAATGGGGTAACTTGTTAGCTTGCATGTAGAGCAACAGTTCAGGCCCTTTGTTGTTCCTGAGGACTTTCCCAATGGCTCAGCAGACCACCTGCGATGCAGGAGACACAGGAGATGTGGGTTTGATCCCTGGGGCAGGAAAAGGCAACCCACCCCAGTATTCTTGCCTGGGAAATCCCGTGGACAGAGGAGCCCGGCAGGCTACAGTCCAAAGGGTTGCAACGAGTCAGACACAACTGAGCGACTAAGCACATACACGGCTCCTGCCACACTAGAAATTTGATGGGTCAAAGGGCATTAACAATTGCCAAGACTATTCATACCTATTTCCAATTATCTCTCCAAACATAAACGTGAATCACTGCCTGGAATCTGTCTTGTCTTCAGGAAGAAATATAATCTATCTGACTAGAGTCTCGGGTAGATTTCATAAGGAGCCCACACCAGCCTAAGCCATCGTTCCTACCTCAGGTCACAGGAGAGGTTGTTTTCCTCACTACTCAGCTCCCTTAGGCAGGGTGACTTTCTTTTGGATTACTCTTTTGTATAACAGATAGTGGGCATGAGGATCAGGATGAAAGAGGAAAAGGGGGAATTTAATTTCTACCAAGTGCCAGGCTCATTACAGACAGCGTTCAGATGACATGGGAGACGCCCATTATTTTTATTTACCCAGCTCTAAGCTTTTGAACTGTGGTGTTGGAGAAGACTCTTGAGAGTCCCTTGGACTGCAAGGAGATCCAACCAGTCCATTCTGAAGGAGATCAGCCCTGGGATTTCTTTGGAAGGACTGATGCTAAAGCTGAAACTCCAGTACTTTGGCCACCTCATGCTAAGAGTTGACTCATTGGAAAAGACTCTGATGCTGGGAGGGATTGGGGGCAAGAGGTAAAGGGGACGACAGAGGATGAGATGGCTGGATGGCATCACTGACTCAAATGACGTGAGTCTGAGTGAACTCCGGGAGTTGGTGATGGACAGGGAGGCCTGGCATGCTGCGATTCATGGGGTCGCAAAGAATCGGACACGACTGAGCGACTGATCTGATCTGATTTGAAGAAGGTTTAATTGGAGAAGGCAATGGCACCCCACTCCAGTACTCTTGCCTGGAAAATCCCCATGGAGGAGCCTGGTAGGCTGCAGTCCATGGGGTCGCTAGGAGTCGGACACGACTGAGCGACTTCATTTTCATTTTTCCCTTTCATGCATTGGAGAAGGAAATGGCAACCCACTCCAGTGTTCTTGCCTGGAGAATCCCAGGGACGGGGGAGCCTGGTGGGCCGCCGTCTATGGGGTCGCACAGAGTCGGACACGACTGAAGCGACTTAGCAGCAGCAGCAAGAAGCTTTAATAGAACCTGCACGTTGGCCCCTGACCTGGCCATGTGAGTGACCACGTGACCTAAACTGAGCCAATCAGAGTTGAGTCCTCCCCTTAGATTTTTCACACAGTAACCACATGAGAGCATCTCTTTCATCCTGAAACAGGAAAGGTTGTCAGAGTCTTGGTTCTAGCCAAGTGTGGAAAGGCACTCTGAGCAAACAAAACCACCACAGTGGAAACAGACATCTGAGGCATGGGGACAGTTTACCGCATGGTTCCAGTGCTCCTCCTGCTCAACTACACTCCTGCCCTTCCCAGTTTTGGCTACTGGAGTCAACAAATTGCCCCTTTTATTGCCTAAATTACTGCTAATGAGTTTCTGTCCCTCGAAACCAAAATAATTCTATTAATAGTAGCTAGCAATCAGTGAGCATTAACTAATGCTCATTAATCCACCTAAGTCTTTCTATAATGTGGGTAGCAGATACTTACATTAATCCCTAATTTATAAAAAGGGAAGATAAGGTTAGAGGAAGTGAAAGGACTTGCCCAAGGTCACTCAGCTAATAAGGGGCAGAGTCCAAATTTAAGCCCAGAGCCCACACTCTTCACCACTGCCTTATAACACAGATATATAATCTCTTTCAGGGTGCTGCGGAAGTGGGAGAATTGGAGACTGAAGGATGAAGAGCTCAGGTGGGCACCAGTCCGGTCACCATCGCAAGGCAAAAGGTGTGGGGAGCAGGAGCCCTGTCCAAGACCAGCCAGTTTCAGTACGGTCAGGGGCAGCATGGTGCCCTCTTCAGCCACCCATGGTGTCACAGACTGAACTATGTCTTTCCGAACTTCATACACTCAAGTTGGGCTGCGAGAATAAAACCCTTCAGGTCCACACTTCTGACTCATCACCTAAAGAGAACTCAGAAGAATGGAATTTAAATAACCAAAGGCTCCAGATCTGTGTCTTAATTACTTTTCTCATTTCAAACAAACATTTCCATTTGTGTTTAATTTTATATTCATAATTTTGTATTCTTTTTCCCACAGAAAGAGCCCCAAATTGTGTAAGCTTCAGGTCCCACAAAGCCTGCATCTAGGTCCACCAAAGTGATAAATTCTTTGTGACACCTACAGAGAAATACTGGGCTTCCCAAGTGGCACTAGTGGTAAAGAACTCACCTGCCAATGCAGGAGACGTAAGAGATGAGGGTTCAACCTCTGGGTCAGGAAGATCCCCATTTCCTGGAGGAGGAAATGGCAACCCACTCTAGTATTCTTGCCTGAAGAATCCCATGGACAGAGGAGCCTGTGTCAGAGTCGGATGTGACTGAAGCGACTTAGCATGCACAGAGAGATGCTAGTTATTTCTGAGCATCTCATATTTTCTGGTACCAAGACAGGCTCAATTTTGAATATCCTTTTGTCTAACTTTAAAGACTGCAGGGGAAGCTATGTTTTGATCAGGGCCATAAAATCTCCAGGCTAGATGAATTTGAGGGAGTGGGTTAGTGGACTCTGAGGGTTGTCCTCAGTTTCCCCATGAAGAAAAGTGAGGAACATCGTTAATAATTACCTACTTTATTGGGCTGAGAGGATTAAATGAGTTGATATGTGTAGATCACTTATAACATTGCTATCTCCTTACAGAGTGCTATGTAAATATTTGTTGTTATGATTACTCCATGCCAGGCTCTGTCCTATATGATGGAGAATACTGCAGTGAATGGAATAAAGAAAATGCCTGTCCTTATGAAGTTTATCATCTACAGAAAGATAGAGACTTCTTTAACAGGAAAGCCCTGATTCAGTCATGCCTGAGGCCAAATCTACATCCTTGAACTTTCCAATTTCCTGAAGCATGAAATTCTTTTTTTTTTTTTTTTAATTTTGGATGTGCTGAGTCTAAATTACGGCATGCGGGCTTAGTTGCCCTACTGTATGAAGGATCTTAGTCCCCTGTTCAGTTCAGTTCAGTTCAGTCGCTCAGTCGTGTCTGACTCTGCGACCCCATGAATCGCAGCACACCAGGCCTCCCTGTCCATCACCAACTCCCAGAGTTCACTCAGACTCATGTCCATCGAGTCGGTGATGCCATCCAGCCATCTCATCCTCTGTCGTCCCCTTCTCCTCCTGCCCCCAATCCCTCCTGGCATCAGAGTCTTTTCCAATGAGTCAGCTCTTCGCATGAGGTGGCCAAAGTACTGGAGTTTCAGCTTCAGCACCAGGGATGAAATCCAAGTCCCCTGCATTCAAAGGTTGATTCTTAAGCACTGGATCACCAGGGAAGTCCCACAAAGTTCTTTTTCTTTTCCAATTTCCTAACACATTAGGGCCCATTTGAGCTGAATTTCACTTGTGAACAAAAGTCCCAAAAGTCTATCAGGTAAGGTCCCAAAGTTCTTTCAGGTAAGGACTGTAAGTCAGCTCTTCTTGCTTCAGCCTCTTTTCAGCTGAGGGTCTATTAGTTTGCACCTAACATCTCTCTGAGGGCCTCTTTAGTTTGCAACCAACACCATCAGTGTGTCAAATCTGTTAAACCACCTGGTGAGGCCCTTGAATATTCAAACCGGTCTTTCAACAGAGTTAGAAACCATAAACACTAAATTATAACAAGCATGAAATGGAAGCATGATGCGGATCAGTACACAGGAGAGCAATAAAATCCATCTTGGTGCCTATAAGTTTTATGGAAACCATGACTAGGCTTTAAAATCATTTCTTTATATAAAGAATAATTTACTAAGTAAATTAGATTTCCTCATGTTATATCTAATTATTCCAACCTTTAATATAAGAAGGATAACTTCTTAATTGCCAGCTAATTGCATCAACATAATTCATTTGTCTCACTCCTCAGAGGCCCCTCCACACCCAGAGGACGTTTGTCGCCCTGAGAAAATGAGGAAGACACGAGAGGTGGTGGGTATTGGTGAAACACGTGGGGATTCAGGGTCTGACAGGCCTGGTTTTAAATCCAGCCTTAGTGTGGATTTCCCCAGAAACAGACCCTGAGGTCTACACACAAGTACTCTATTCTGGAGGTAAAAGAATCAAGAGGAAGGGAGACAGGGGAGAGAAGCTAGCCAAGAGAGGGTGAATTATCAAGCAAGTGACCACTCTGGACAACCAGCATTTAATCCTGAAGGGAAAGTGTGGGAAACAGTGAGGAACACATCCAGTCATATGCTGGTGAGCGTTTTAACGATGGACTCTGTGGGAAAAAAATTTAAACTCTGATGTGCTGTGTTTGCCCATCGCCATGGTGTAAATCCTCCCGCCGAGGCTGATTTCAAACCACCCACATGAAGTCACTGAACAAGGAGTTGGGGATATGCACACAGCCAGCTCTTGCACATATGAGCACATCTCACAAGATTACATGCGAATAAGTGGCAGAAGCAGGATCTGAAACTCAGCAGTCTGATGAGAGAGCCCAAGCTTTTAAGGACTATGCCATGTGGCCTCTCTCCGCTTCCTACTAGAAAATTATTGCAGTTCTTTTTGCAAATTGATGCACCTTCTCCCCAGAAATCCCTTGTGGCACCAGGGATCTTGGGATGGCAGGCTTGCTTGTGTCAGAAAAGCTTTTGTTGCGTCCTATTCCCAGAAGGCTATGGCACCCCACTCCAGTACTCTTGCCTGGAAAATCCCATGGATGGAGGAGCCTGGAAGGCTGCAGTCCATGGGGTCGCTGAGGGTCGGACATGACTGAGCAACTTCCCTTTCACTTTTCACTTTCATGCATTGGAGAAGGAAATGGCAACCCACTCCAGTGTTCTTGCCTGGAGAATCCCAGGGACAGGGGAGCCTGGTGGGCTGCCGTCTATGGGGTCGCACAGAGTCGGACACAACTGAAATGACTTAGCAGTATTCCCAGAACAACTGGCAGAACAGACAGTCCACACAAGGGACTGACCAGGAAGTAAAGACAATTCCCATCATGTTTTCACTAAACATGCGACTCCAATGAATGAAAATCAGTTGTCTGCAGATTTTCTGTTTCTTGACGTCGTGACTGCGGTTGTCTGTGACGACACTGAACCCTTCCACAATCCAGGGAAGACAGGTAACAGTCAGTTTTCTTGGTGTTAGCGGGACCCAGTCACAAAGAACCAGCCAGTTTTAATTAATACAACTGGAACTCTTTGAAATATCCTTGTGAATCCGCAATTACAAAGCCTGGCTCAATCTCTTGCAAGAACCATGGTGGAATGCCTTTGTAATTGCTTCCACTTTACACTGTCTTCACGGTAACTCCCAGTTTAGGAGATTGTCTTGATTCGCATTGTTCTCTCCTTGGGGAGATTCAATGGTCGGACCTTCCTCTCCCCTAGCCAGCCGGCTGTGAAGTGGTTCAGCGCACACAGAACCTCTGCCACATCTGAGTTGTGGCTCAGCAACACCACTGCCACCAGGAGGGCAGACGCCAGACAACCAAGGCCAACTCCCTTATCTGTTGAGCCTCCACTTCCTATCTGGAAACTCTATTCATCATGGGTTGTTGTTTTTGTTTTTTTTTTTTTTTTCCTTCTATATTTTATGATGCTTTGACATCTTGGGGCCTTTTGGACCCAGGGACCGACTGCCCCTCCCAGGGCTAGCTAGTTCCTAGAAAGGAAAATAACTTGACTTTGAACATGCCTTTGAATGCAAACCAGCCCATCCCCAAGCTGCATCCCCATCCCCCTCCTTTCCTCAGACTCCTGCTGTCTGGGACTCTATCCTCTGCCCTAAATCACACCAAGGTCAGGTATCAGACAACCAGCAACCACGCCTATAACCCAGAGACTGCCAAAATTATGCAAATCATCCAGTCCTAAACTTTCTCAGGACACCCCCTAGCTGGCCCACGGAAACCACACTACATGGTCAAGTCCACATTTTCCCTTTGTTCCGTCTACCTCCTGACTGACCCTGGTACTGCCACATGTGGCCGTGCATGGCAAAGCACATCTTTTCCTCTTGGGAGCTGAAGTAACAAGATGCCTTCTCAATGGCAGTCACCTCCTGGCCTGCTGGCCTCGTCAAACAGGAATAAGACCAAAATCATGGGTGAGTACATTCTAACAAAGTAATGAGTATCATAATGTCAGCTTGTGGTATTGTGCTTCTGAAATGCTACGAGTGTCTAAATACAGGACAAACCTTTTCCAAAGATACTAATAAAGAGAAGATCACAGTTCTCATGCAAACCTGCTATTCGTAGGTGGGTCTCCTTGGGCATGTTCTTTAATCTTTCTAGTCCTTAGTACCTTCATCTCCATTTGGGGGTTAACAATATGTGCCTTACCTGCTCCACAGAGCTGTTGTGGGACCAAATAATATCAAGATGTGAAAGCTCTTTGTAAACTATGAAACACCACCAGACTTGAAAATTCTTTAGGCCTGAGCTGCTCAGAGGCAGTTTAACATGGAGGTTAAGAGCTGAAGTTCTTTAAGTCAGACTACTTGGGTTCCAACATGACCTCAGCCAACCTGACTCTCTAAGATGAA
Source organism: Bos grunniens (assembly GCF_055505025.1). Classification (NCBI taxonomy): domain Eukaryota; kingdom Metazoa; phylum Chordata; class Mammalia; order Artiodactyla; family Bovidae; genus Bos; species Bos grunniens. Next base: position 28,113,829 of record NC_141189.1, read on the forward strand.
GATGCATCACATCAGAAATTTATTCACAAATGATTTGGTGGGTAGGAGAGGCTACTGGACGGTTGTTGAGCCTTTTCTCTTAAGTTTGAGATTTTTTTCCAAAACAAGAAAAAAATTCAGTTGTATGTCAGAGCAGAAAAGGGAATGTGAATGTTTGAATATGCAAATTGCAGGCTCCACCGCAGACGGCACTTAAATAATTTATCAGAGGAGGTCATTCCAAGGAAATAATATTTAAAGCCAGAGACAAAGATGAAAAAGAGCCATCCACATGAAGTGCAGGGAAGCAACCTTTTCAGGCAGAAGGAACAGCATGTGAAAAGTAGCTGAACTTTTTTAAATTTATTTTTAACTGGTTTAGAATTGCTTTTCAATATTATGTTAGTTTCTGCTGTACAACAACATGAATCCGCTATATATATACATATATCCCCTCCTTCTCGAGCCTTCTTCCCACCCACCCCCATCCTATCCATCTAGGTCATCACAGAGCCCTGAGCTGAGCTCCCTGTGCTATGCAGCAGCTTTCCACTAGCTAGCTATTTTACACATGGTAGTGTATATATGCCAATGAGTAGCTGAACTTCAAATTTTTAGAATTATGAGCCTTGCAGTATGGTTGAAGACACCCAGCTCTTAGCAATATGGTTGAAAATAACAACTGATTATTGCATCAGAAACCTGAGTAAATGCCACTGTGTGTACGAGCTTGTATCAGTCAGCTGTGGCCACAGTTGTGCTGTGAAACAAACAACTGTAAGCTCTGGGCAAGCATTTGCTTCTCATTCATTATTCTGTGGGTCAGATGGGGCACCTCTGCTTGAGGCTGTAGGTCTGAAGTCATGCTGGGTAACTCTGCCCTATGCGTCTCTCATTTTTCTTGGACCAGTGACTAAGGCATGCTGTTCTCGAGGAGAAGGCAGGAGCACAGAGGGCAAGCCTGACCACAGAAGCACAGTTCAAGCCATCTACTAGAGCTAGTTCCCTTCATATATTATTGGCCAAAAAATATCACATGGCCAATTCAACAGTCAAAAGGTGGGGGAGCACCCTGTGGCCCTCATCAGGGCAAAGTCATATGACCTCACTGAGCATCAATGAGGTAGAGGGAGAGAATGAATATTTGCTGAACAGTAACCTAATCCACCATAAAGCTCAAACACTTCACAAAAGAGCCACCATTGAAAATATCCTCTGTCAATGTGGTACATACAGGTACCATGGAATATTACTCAGCCATAAAAAGAACGAAATTGTGCCATCTACAGAGATGTGGATGGACCAAGAGACTATCATACAGAGAGAAGCAAGTCAGAAAAAGAAAAACAAATGCATTAACACATGTATGCAGAATCTGGAAAAATGGTATGGATGAACTTATGTGCAAAAATAGAAACACAGACATAGAGAACAAACGTATGGACACAAAAGGAGAAAGATGGATGGGACGGATCAGGAGATTTACACTGTGTATAAAACAGATAACTAATGATGTAAAGCACAGGAACTCAACTCAACGCTCTGTGATGACCTAAATGGGGAAGAAATTCAAGGAATAGGGGATACCTGCATATGCATGGCTGATTCACTTTGCTGTACAGCAGAAACGAACACAACACTGTAAAGCAGCTATATGCCAATAAAAATAAAAAGTAAAACTACCTTCTCTCTAATCTATTTTACAGGTGGGTAAGGGAGGAGGATGAATGCCAAGGCCTTTTAAACAATTTCATAGGCCTGAAACACACCTACTTTGCGAGGCCTTACTAGACAGCATTTCAATCATATTACACATTTGCCTACATCTTACATTAAGTGGCTCTTTTGCTATAAACATTTTTGAGAAAATTTCTAAATTTTGCTTCTGAAATTATTTGGCAATAAGTGACTTATTTAATTTCTGATTGGATGTGATTTCTTGGCAATTTACATACTCAGAGGCTTTTGAAAGTGGGAAATTTTAATCTACCAGCGTTTTCAGATGTAATGAAATCTCTATGAACACGAAATTTAACAATTAGCAATATTGACAAAGTAGCACACTGTGGGAGAAGTTTTTTAAATATTCATTAATTTCAACTTCGCTGCTTTCTCTTTGCATTTTGGAGACAATAATTTTTTTCCAAGTCTCAGACATTTTTGTAGACCCTTGAAAAATTTGAAGATCCTAGAATGACTTTGGGCCTAATGGATTAAAAACACATTTTTCTTGAAATGAAATCTAATTGGGATTGGCCATGGGTACTTTCCAACTCCAGACTCCCTGACACAGAAAAATGAAAGATGCTAAGTATAACAGAATCCCACCCATTCAGAAGGCTCTCTGTCTGGTTTGAGTTCGCTGATCTGCAGAGCCCTTCAGCTCATTCACACCGTATCCACTTCATTTGTAAGATAAATAAAAGTGCCATCTTCCAAGCATGACTCGTTTCAACTTATATGAAAAGTCTCCCTTCCCAACGCTTTGCTATCATTTCCCTGAGGTAATTAAAAAAAGAAGCAATAAACGTTAGCCTACCTGTTGGTCCTCCGAGGACCACGATGTGATTGAAGGAGCACTAAACATACCCCAAAGCCCTGAGGAAAGTTTCCTTGATAATATAACAAAGTTAGAGTCAACAGTGGCAGAGCTAGTTCTATTGAAACTGCAGCATAAACTGCTGACTTTCAACTAGTCACATATGTATTAAAGGGCATCAGCATATCTTTGCAACAATCATCTGTATGGACAAAAGGTTTCACAAAAAATTTAGCTCTCTACCGCCTTCCAGAGATGTGGAAAGATGGGAATAACTACCAATCACAGATCCTGGAAAAGGGATGAATACTGATCTCTCTGGCTGCACCATGTCGGGCTCCTTCTCTGTGCACTTTACTCCTCTCTGTACACTTTACACACATATGTGGGAATGCCATGTTGATGTTCCTTTCAAACCCCACCACCTAGTCCAGCACCTGACACATGTTAGCCACTCAAGAAACACTTGCTGAGTGAGCAAACAAAAATTTCAGTGGTTCCAAGACCATACCTTCCAGATTCTCATCGGGACAATCCTACCTTTGAGGTCCTTATGTGTACTCCCCACCCAAAATCTCCTGATGAGCATCTGGGTCACATCAAGGGCTCCACGAGTCCACGCCTCTGTTTGCACATTGTCTGTCTCCTGGCCTCACCATCCTTCCCAAAGCCCCTGTTCACAACTTAAATCAGACACTCTGCAGTTCTGGGACTCCCAACCTCCTGGAACAAGGCTAACACTGTCACATCAAGCCTTGTGGGAGGAAGAAGACACTTGCTTTCCTGAGCATTTTCTATTCACGATGTGTATGCATGCTAAGTCACTTCAGTTGTGTCGACTCTTTGCAACTGTGGCACGCCAGGCTCCTCTGTATACCGGATTTTCCAGGCAGGACCACTGGAGTGGGTTGCCATGCCCTCTTCCAGGGGATCTTCCTGACCCAGGGATCGAACCCATGTCTCTTAAACCTCCTGCATTCGCAGGCAGGGATAATAAATGCTTGGCTTACTTCAGGAGTGTTTTCGGTAGCAAGTCAGGAACTTAAGAGGTGAGGGATATTCTCCTTAAACCCTGTAAAACACTAAGGTGGGTCAGGCCACCCATCCATCAACACCCTGTTTACAAGGGATGGAAACTTCATCACCAGCAGCAGCCTTACTCTCAAATAAAACTCAGTTCCCGAGTTAGAAGTCCATTTAACCATGAACACTAGACAAGCTCATTTCCTTCTCAAATCCTCCATAATGGTCCATTTCCCAGATGTCAGAAGCAACCCAGTTCCATCGTGCTATTTCCTGTCTTTCAATGAGTTACCTCTCGGTCCTTCCTTTTTCAACTTTAGGGCTTTGTAGTTCCAAGAAAACATCTCGGTTGCACATGCTCTTAAAACATCAGTCATCTGTTCACCTGTGCCTTCAACAAACTATTCAGTGAACGCCCATCATGGCAGTGGCTGTGTTAAGTGCTGGGGATGCCACTGTAAGCAACACACAGACTTGGTCCCTGCCCTCATGGAGCTCACAATCCAGTGGAAAAAGCAGATGCTGATCAAATAAACACAGAAACGGGTATGAAATGGATCAGAAACTAGAGAAAGCACTCTGTAGGGAAGAGATATGGTTTGATACACAGGGAGTTGCAGATGGCTTCCAGGGGATGTGCCTGGACTCTAAGGAATGAATAGGAGTTGATGCATAGGTAATATGGATTAAAGTGGTTCAGCACAAAACACAGCCTGTCCAAAGGCCCTGTGTTAGTGTGTTCCTCCCAAAGAGTGAGAAGTGGAATATGAGGCTAAAGAGATGATCAGGGCCCTAGCCATGTGAGACACTGTGAACCATGTTGAGGATTTTGGCCTTTATTTTAACACATAGTCATCTGAAGGTAACAAGCCCTTGATTAACCAAAAACTTAAATCAGCTAGATCCTTCTCTGCACTTGCCTTTTAGGGAAAGGGAGTCAAGAAGTCAAAAGATGAGATTTCAGTTTAAAATGTTTCCAGTATCTGCCTCAGGTCAATCCATCTCAAAAGCTAGATTAATTGCTCCTGTTAACTATTCATCATGTGCCAGGCACTGTGATGATGTACAATCTATAAACAGCATGGCATTTAATCCATCGCATTTAATCCTCGAAACAAGATTTAGGTCCTATCACTATCCCCATTTTACAGCTGAGGAAACTGAGGTTCAGAGAAGTCAGTAACTTGCCCCAAAAGGCACAGTAAATGGCAGAGCCAGGGGATTCTCAAGCCCGTGGGATTCTCTCTCCAAAGCATCCATGCCGCTGCCTCTGGGGTCCTGGGAACTAGGAGATGATCTTCAGAATTACAAGATGTATGTGCTGAGGTTTCTTAAACATCAAAGAAAGTCTGGAAAGATGAGGTGTTTGAAGGAAGGATGTTTTAGACAAAAGAAGAGCATGGAGGTATGAGCTCACAGGGCACACTCATAAGTATGGCAGGGAGGGGGCTGTGAGCAGAAACAAACTGGGGAGATGTGATCAGATTACAGCGCTCCTGGGTGTGCATGAAGTGACACCGCAGAGACTCTGGCGTCACTAGCCATGAGGCGGCCAGACACACAGGGTTATATAAAACCTTCATGTTTTCTAAGTACAGCCCACTTGCGGATCGCAGCAAGATATTTCATCAAACCTCTGCCTGCACTTTGAGCTTAAAAATGGTACATTGTCGTCAATCAGCGTCAATGTGGGGAGGAGACAGGCACAAAGCGAGAGACACTCCACCCACTTTATAATAAATGTGTCCGGGGGAGGGAGTTGGCCAGCGATGGATGGCCTCCAGAGTCTAAGACGCCACATCAGTAGTGGCAGGGAGGCAGGGAGTGGACAGTGAGACATCCAAGACATCGGCTGGAATAACAAGTCACACCTTCAACAAGCCACAGGGGTTCTTTCTTTTCTTCCTTGTTGATCTGAGCCCTGGAGAAATGTCACAACAGTTTACAGAAAGAACAGTTCAAGGTAGACAGTGCCGAGATATTATTTCTGCCAGCTCATTTTAGTTCATTTTGTTAACATTTTGCATTTGCAAGTTGACGTGGTTTAATAATAACTGTCAATTTTGATGATAAACGCCATCATGGTGGCGCAAATACCCTTCTGGGCTTGAGGGGTGGCGCTGGAGTGGGGGCCGACTTCCCTGTCTCCTGTCCCTTCAGTTGTTATTAATAATGATGATGATGATTCTCATTTGTATAGCTTTGTGATTTCAGAGAGCTTTAGGCTTTCTGCGAGCTTTCAGCCACATTACTTCATTTGTTCCCATCACAATATGCAGTATCTTTTTTGCCTCCCTCTGGAAACCTGAAGCTTGATTGGGTCAGAGAAGGCCATACAGTTCACAAGTCTATATACAAACAAGAACTTTGCTGCAGGTGACTCAGATGGTAAAGAATCCGCCTGCAATATGGGAGAACTTGCTTCAATTCCTGGGTTGGGAAGATCCCCTACAGAAGGGCATGGCAACCCACTCCAGTTTTCTTGCCTGGAGAATCCCCATGGACAGAGGAGCCTGATAAGCTAAGAGTTGGACACAACTGAGCGACTAAGCACAGCACACATATACCAACAGGAGCCACATGCCTGCAAAATGCAGGCAGGTCACATAAACAAAGAAAGAGGCAGGGATGGAAAGCAACAGAGAACGGTGGGGTCTGCGACAAACTGGAGTGTGTGCCCATGAAGAAAGGGGGGGCAGCTGCTGCTTATTTTGTATCTACCAACTGTTTTCATGTGGAAACATGGGCCCAGTGCTACCAGACCTCCTTATACACTAAGAGAAGCTAAAAGGCCAGGTGCCATTTAAATCTTCCAATTATCAGATGATAGAAACTGGATTTTTTAAACACCATACCAATCAAACAAAATACATCTGAGGACTGGAAGTAGTCCTTGCGTCCCCCTTGCCTGTGATCTCTAGAGCCACATCTAGATGGATTTGTTAAGTTGAAACTTTATGGAGTTGACAAAAGGGTTAATAATGATCAACCAAGCCACATTCAAAAGAACAACTCTATAGTTTTACATGCACTGGGAGTCACTTTGTTTTCAGTGAGTCAAATTGACTTAAACAAAAGGATAAATGATAGCTTTTTAAAAGGCTAAACAACCAAACCATTTGCTGTTGTTCAGTCACTCAGTCGTGTCTGACTCTTTGCAACCCCATGGACTGCAGCACACCGGGCTCCCTTGTCCTTCACTGTCTCTCGGAGTTTATTCAAATTTATGTCCATTGAGTCGGTGATGCCATCCAACCATCTCCTCCTCTGTCACCCCTTCTCCTTCTGCATTCAATCTTTCCCAGCATCAGGGTCTTCTCCAATGAGTGAGCTCTTCGCATCAGGTGACCAAAGTATTGGAGCTTCAACTTCAGCATCAGTCCTTCCAATGACTATTCAGGCTTGATTTCCTTTAGGATTGACTGGTTTAATCTCCTTGTGCTCCAAGGAAGAGGTAGGCTTCGGGAACAGCTGGAACCAGGAGGCTGCAATTCATCAGAGCTCACTCGTCCCTGTCTTCCATCTCTGTTTCCCCCTGCACACCAAAATCTTCCCTCCCACTGCAGGCTGGCCTCCCCTCCAACCACCAAAGTTTCCAAGTTTCACCCTGTGGGCTTTCCATCCTCAGGGAAGTGCTGATCAACAACAGAAAACTCTCCCTACCCGATTCCTAGGGAAGAATTACAACTGTGTCAGGCTAGTGCTGGTGCCTGTATCCGGACCAAACACCAGGGGCGATAAAGACAGGTATCTTAATGGGCCAGCCTCAGTAAGGTGCCCTCCTTTGAGTCAGTTCATTCTGGCCAGAGGATCAACATGGAAAAACAGCAGCCGCCACCACAGCCATGTGGAGAGCACGGCTGTTACAGGCGAGGGGAGGGGTCCTGGATACAAGTGGGTTCAGTCTCCATTACAGACAGCGACTGAAGGGCAGGAGCTGCAGTGGGCACCCTGTCAGGCTGCACAGACCACCCCCAGTGGCCAGGCGCTTGGCTCTCGATGGTACGCCACTGAGCCTTCCCAAGTCTCCCTTGGCCAAAAAGAGTTACCTTGCCCAGGGTCACACCCGCAGCGAGCAGTTCTCAGCTCACAGTCGGTCAGTGTCAGGCACCAGGCGGCAGTCTTCCCCAGCTTCAGAGCTCTGAGGGGGATTCACTGAGGCCTCCATTGCTACCTCCTCACAGTCAGCTGCTCCCTTCACCTAATCCTGCTTCCCTTCTTCATAGGTGTGACCCCCCTGGCCACCTTCTCCAGGCAAGTCCCCATCCCAGACTCAGTTTCCAAGAAACACGACCTAGGAGACTGGATACCCAGAGGTGACCCAGGAATCAGGCTCCACAACGTGCTCTGGGGCAGCTCGCCTGCTGGCTGGCTGGCTGGCTGGCAGTCAGGGCTCTGTGGCTGGAGGAAAATTGAAAAGTAATTTCTCTTGGAAGACTGTGGCAGTGCAATTGTTAACCTTCCCACTAGAGGTGACCTGGAGTAGGTACTGGTGGAGGGGTGTGTGTGATAGCTTGGGAGTTTGAGAGGTTCAGGAGAAACTGTATTAGGTCCAGACTTGATACACACGGAGACAGAGACAAATCTGATTCAACTCAATTCCCAGCACAGGACCCAACCGGGGAATGCTGCTCAGCCATTTATGCTGAGTAGCATCTCCCTTTCTAGGCTCAGTCTCCTTTTGTGCAAAAATGGAGTCCCTTCTAAGCCAGAAACTTCCTAAGTCTAAGGACAGAATAAACAGGTGGACTTAATGGACTGAGAGTCATAAGCCTGAGGTGAGGTGGGCATTGCTCTCTCCTGCCCAGGGCAGGCAAAGGGCAGAGAAGGCCTGGGATGCAGCCGTGAGCACACCAGCCCATTCTATCCACCAACCACCCAAAACTCTCCCACTGCAGACCCCCAGCAATTGGTCCTGGGACCAGCACATAAGAGATGCTCAGAGGATGTGGTTGAAGGTCTTTACTGATTACAAGACACGTTCTCATCTGTTTTCACCCAAGATTCTCATGAGCACCATGCAAGGGATGAAGGCCTTCTGGACTTGCCTGTTGGTCTGCCTTCCAATGCAGGGGATGTGGGTTTGATCCCTGGTCAGGAAACTAAGATCCCACATGTCACAGGGCAACTACATCTGGACACCACAACTACTGAGCTTCCCCCCCCCCATTTTACAAATGAGAAGCCTGAGGCTCTGGCAGCTCAGTGGCTGGTCCCAGGTCATGTGGCTAAAAAAGACACAGAGCTAGCATTTGAACCCTGCCCCCTGGCTTTCATCCCCTGACCACATTTGAAGCCCATCTGGATGGAGAATGGTCATGTGGAACTTTGCTGCACTCTCCAGGGAGACAAGCCAGGGATGCATTTGTGTATCTATCCCTGCCCAGTGGATCTCCACTCAACTCACTGGGTTCTCACCCAAACCAGCCTCTACACCCCCACCCCACCACCATCCAGGCCTTTCCCAGGCCCTTCCTGCCTACCGTGACCCTCCTCATACACCCAATTTCTGCCATTCCTCAAGGTTCCACTGGAGTCTGGACTCCCCTGTGACTGCTTCCTGGATTCCAGCCTCCTTCCTAACCTTGGCTTCTAGCTTCTGACAGGCTGGGGTCTCAGGCCTGGATGAAATGACCTTTGCAGGGCCCATACTCCCTGGGTGTATATTTTGGGGAACTCTCTTCATATTTCATCAAGGCATTAGGCCTCCAGGAGAGAGTGGTAGCTTCTTGCCCACAGAGCTGGGTTGAGACTGAGGAGGTATGCTATAAGGACTGAATGTGGCCCCCTCCTCACAATAGGAATGTTAAAACCCTAACCCCCAACATGATGATATTCAGAGATGAGGCTGTTGGGGACTAGGGTTAGATGAGGTCGTGAGGGTGGGGCCTCACAGTGGGGTTTATGGAGTGCTCTTTCTCTCTGTCTCTCTCTCTGTCTCTCTCTCTCTCTGTGCCATGTAAGGACACAGAGAGAAGGTGGCCATCTGCAAGCCAGGAACCAAACAGGCCAGCACCTTGATCTTGGATTTCTAGCCTTCAGAACTGTGAGAAATAAATGTCTGTTGTTTAAGCTGCCCAGTCTATGGTACTTTGTCATGGCAGCCCCTGCAGACTAAGACAAGCTGGCTTTCATTCTCCAGTGAGGTCTAGCCCAGTACTGTGCACACAGCCAATCGACTTTGTTCAACACCACTTCCCTGGATCAGTCTGGTGGGAAGCCTCAGGACAGGGAAGTGCAGTTAGGGGGAGGTGGGAGGAGGAGATGGGGTCAGACAGAAGCTGTCTAGACACAGCCTCCTGGCAGAGTCCCCAAACACCCTTGGAGCAGCTGGCCGCACCTCCCCGGCACACCCTGCACCCACACCTCCCAGCCAGACAGCCACCCAGCCCTCCGCCAGTTTTTCCCTCAAACACTGACAGGTGCGAACCTCTTCCCTCGCCACCCCCAGGACAGTCAGATGGCACCTGCCAGCACACACGGAGCCAGAACCCCACCTGCCTGGACCCGAGGCTCAGTCTGATCTCAGCCTGTTTCAAAATCAGACCCTCAGCAAAGTCAGAGGAAAACTGAGCTTCCCTGCCAGCCGGTCCTGTGACAGCAGATGACCTAGAACTCAGGAAAGGGGTGTGACTGGGCCGTGAGGAACCTCAGACCAGCTCTCTCTCTCCCATTAACAAGCTGCAGAAGGGTCTGCTGTGCAGGTCCGTGGGAAGAGGCTGAGGAAAGACATGAATGGGAAAAGGGTGAGGAGACCATGTGAAAAATACCTTCAGGGTCACTCATATGTTGTATGCTTCGGTAGCCTTGTTTCAAGAAAAATTAACTTTTGACCTGCCCCCAATCTTTTTGAGATTTTCATGGGGTCTTTTATACAGTAGTCCACGTGGAAAGAAAAGGCAGCCTTGCAGCCACGGAGCTATGATCACGTTTATTGGGCTGATGGAGATTTACATGGTGAGGGAGTTCATGTTTCTGGAAGACAGGGCAGTTTCCTAGTGGAACTCCAAATTTGGCTTCACAAATGTAATCTTATCTAACCTTGTTTCCAGTCAAATGTAGTTTTATTGAGATATAATTGATAAGCAACACTGTGTAAGTTTAGGGCATACAACTAGATGACTTGATGTGCATCTGTACAATAATCCAGCCACCACCAGCGACTTAACTTGCATTTGCCTGGCCTTTCTCAGGATACCAGCTTCCAGACTAGCCTTGTTAAATTTCCTTTCTTTAGCAAATATCACACCAATACTTCTGTCAGAAAAAGTTCACATGAAGATGGGAAGCTCAGTGATTGACAGACTAAGATACCTCAGGAGGTGGGCGAGTCAAATCCTCTCCTAAACAGGATACATTCTAAATCTTAAACTGAGACACATTCTTTCAGAATTCTTTGCTTTGATATGAGTGTTTAAACCAATTCCACCCTCATGACCTAATCACCTTTCAAAGGCTGCACCCACCAAACACCATTATATTGGGGGTTAGGGCTTCAACATATGAATTTGAGGGGGACTCAAATACTCAGCCTCTGGTAATAGGCAAGACTCTGAAGAAGAAATGCAGGTCACCCCAAAAGCAAGGCTGAGGGGGTGCAGTGTGACCTTTAGAGTCAAACAGTCCTGAGACTTGGAGACTACACGGAAGGTGGGGCGAACAGTCAGTCTGTGTTCAAACTCCCTCTCTATGCCTATTGTCCCCAGGATCTGGACAAGCCATGTAACCTCTCTGAGCCTTAGTTCCTCAACTGCAGAATGGAGATAACAGTTCATGAGTGTTTGTGAGGATAAGATGAACATTTCGCTTCCGCTGCCAAGCCAGGCACATGTTGTGAGTAAACTCAAAGCTCTTTTCTTGCTGCAAAAACTGACCTCTAGGGAAAAAAGTTCAGTCTTGTCTAGCCATTACAGAATATCGCTTTCTCTCCTAACCTGATGTGCTACAGAAACATCCAATGAGGAAGCCAGCAGGTATTGAAAAGTCAATTATAAGACAGTTGTTAATCACTCCAAGTCCAGCCGGTTCCCAAGGAAGCACAAGCATGGACATCCTGAGCCTCTGATCCAGGCTCTCAGTGCCCAGGCCTTCTGCTTTGGCCATGGCCAGGGCTCTGTCTCCAGGGAAGGCATTTGATACAAGAAAAAAAACTTTCATTATCTTTGCCCTGAAGCACCAGCAACTGCCCACAAACAGCAGTGTGTGGAACGATGGGTAGTGAGAAATGAATCATTGTGTTTCCCCCTCGGTGGTTAGCCCATTTAGAAATGGGTAGATTCCGAGGAGTGTTTCTTTGTTCAGTCCCTCCATTTCTGTGATATCAGAGATGAACTGGTGACCAAGCTCGACCATCCATTGATGGGGGGCAGAGGCTGTACTGGACCAAGTTCAGATGTAGGGCCACGTCTCCCCCAGGCCTCCTGCCATCAGGGGAAGCTGGGGGCTTGGGTGAGTCCACTGTGGGGGACTGTCACTCTCCACCCCCTGTACCCCGGCAGCTTCCCAAGTCCGTGGCTTTGACTCTGGAAGTCAGCGAAGCTCACTTGTTCGTTTATTCAGTGTTAATTGAGCGCTTACAATGTGCCAAGACCAAGCTGAGCAAAGAGGATTCAGCAGTGACAGAGAGAGACGATCCTTGCCCTCCCAGAACTCCTACTACCGGGATTCTCAGCCTTAGCACTCTGGACATGTTGGCTCAGATCACTCTTTGTTCTGGGGGCTTCCTGTGCACTGAAGCATCCCAGGTCTCTACCTACTGAACGACAGTACCACTCCCAGTTATGACAATTGAAAATGCCTCAAAAATTGCCAAATGTCCCCTGGGGGTCAAAATGCACTCTGCCTGCCCATGGCTGAGAACCACAGTTGTGATGGGAGAGGCAGCACAGTGAAAAGAGCACAAGCTTTGAAACTAGATGGGCCTGGGTTCTCCCCAGCAGTGTCCTGTGTGACCTTAGGGGAATTACCTACTTCTCTGAACCATAGCTTCCTTACTAGCGAAGTATGAGTAGTAGTCATACTTTTACCACGTTTTTAGGAGAACTGAAGATCAAATGTATAAAATACTATGGTAGGCTCTGCTGACAGTTGCCCAAAAGCCATTCTCCCCACCATAGCTCTTCTTGCTAACAGAACCCCAGTTCTAGTTAGGGATTCTTATCTCAGGAAAGCTGGCTCAGTGCCTCATGGGACATGGTCATGTGACCCAGGACTAGCCAATGAAATACATACAAGGGGCATCTGAGGGTGGGGACGCTCTGGGGTAGATCTCTCTCTCTGATAAGAAACAGGTTGATAGTGGGAATATGCAGTATGATGCAGGGAGCTCAAATCTGGTGCTCTGTGTTGACCTAGAGGGGTGGGATGGGGTTGGAGGTAGGTTCAAGAGGAAGGGGACATATGTATGCCTACGGATGATTCATACTGATGAACGGCAGAAACCAAGACAATACTGTAAAGCAATTATCCAATTAAAAACAAACTGAAAAAACAAACCTGTTGATATCAGTGTGGTGAATTTAAAATATGTGCATAAATTGCACATCTTTGTGCACACATCTTTGACACTCTTCCCTTCCTCTTGTGTGTGGGCTATACTTAGTGCATGCGTGCAGGCTACGCCTCTTCGGTCATGTCTGACTCTATGTGACCCTATGGACTGTAGCCCACCAGGCTCCTCTGTCTAATAAGATTCTCCAGGCAAGAACAATGGAGTGGGTTGCCATGCCCTTCTCCAGGAGATATTTCCAGTCCCAGAGATTGAATCTGTGTCTCTTATGTCTCCTGCACTGGCAAGTAAGTTCTTTACCACTAGCACCACCTGGAAACCCCAAAATTTAGTGGTTCGCTTCTAATGAACAGAATATAACGGAAGTGACAACGTGTGACTTCCAAGAGTAGAATGTGAAAGGTATTTCTGCTCCCTCCGTGGGCTCAGTCTCAGATGGCTCTGGGGGACATGGCCGTCATGTGAGGACACACACCCAAGAAAGCCTGTGGAGAATCCCACATGAAGAGGAACGGAAGGGTTCCAGATGACAGCCAATCCAACTTGCCAGCCACGTGTTAAAGTCACACTGGAACAGATCCTCCAGCCCTGATCAAGCCTTCAGAACACTGCAGACCCAGCCTACATCTTGACTGAAACCTCACGAGACACCCCAAAGTAGAACCACCCAGGTAAAGTACTGAATTCCTGGCCACAGACAATAAAGGCTTATTGTTTCAAGCCTCAAATTTTTGGAGTAATTTGTTATGCAGCAATGGATAACTAACACAAGAAGGAATGATGTGAACCTTCACAGAATCTATCTTGCCTTTGAACCTAGACACATGAGAACGTGAGGTTAGAGCCGTGGCAGCCATCTTGAAGCCAAGAACAGGAGGCCAGGAGGGTCCCCGTGATGCTGACCAGAGCCAAAAACAATCTCTCAAGTCTCCATGAGTTCCAGCCCCTCTCAACTCCTCACCAGGTGCATCCACATCTTGAACTGGAGGGACCCATGTTGATAGTTGGTCATATCAGACCAGATCAGATCAGTCGCTCAGTCGTGTCCGACTCTTTGCAACCCCATGAATCGCAGCATGCCAGGCCTCCCTGTCCATCACCAACTTCCGGAGTTCACTCAGACTCACGTCCATCGAGTCAGTGATGCCATCCAGCCATTTCATCCTCTGTCGTCCCCTTCTCCTCTTGCCCCCAATCCCTCCCAGCATCAGAGTCTTTTCCAATGAGTCAACTCTTCGCATGAGGTGGCCAAAGTACTGGAGTTTCAGCTTTAGCATCATTCCTTCCAAAGAAACCCCAGGGCTGATCTCCTTCAGAATGGACTGGTTGGATCGATAAGGGGTGGGGGCCAGAAAACTGAGAAACTCTGAAGCGGTCACCTTCCACCCTTTATTCTAAGCGCCCTGATACTCCTGACAGTCCAGGACAGACTCCCATGCTCTGAGTCATCCTGGGCTGCCATAACAAAAAAATCACAGACTGGGTGGCTTAACCAACTGAAATTTATTTTCTCAAAGTTCTGGAGGTCAGGGTGCCAGCGTGGTCGGGTTCTGGTAAGGGCACTACTCCTGGCTCGCAGACAGCTGCCTTCTCGCTGTGTCCTCACATGGAAGAGAGAAAGAGAGCTTTGCAGTCTCTTCCTCTTGGTGTGTGTGTGTCTGTGTGTGTGTGTGCACGTGCATGCACGTGCTCAGCTGTGTCTGACTCTTTGTGACTCCATGGACTATAGCCCGCCAGGCTCCTCTGTCCATGGGATCCTCCAGGCAAGAATACTGGAGATGGTACCCATTTTCTACTTCAGAGGATCTTCCCCACCCAGGGATCGAACCCAAGTCTCTTGCATTTCCCGCTTTGGCAGGCAGATTCTTTACCACTAGGGCCACCTGAGAAGCCCCTTCCTCTTCTTATAAGGGCACTAACTCCATTATGAGGATGCTATCCTCATGAGCTCATCTAAATCTAATCACCTCCCCAAAGCCCCATCTCCAAATACCTTCACACTAGGAGTGAGGTCTTTGCGAGGGACACAGTTCAATCTATGGCTCATGACAGATCAAAGAAACCTCAATTTTCTCTTCTCTATATTAGAAAACAACAGTGCAATCCCCTTTCTTAGCCATTATCTTATTTATGAAGGGCTAGTATTCTTGCCTGGAGAAGCCCAGGGACGGGGGAGCCTGGGGGCTGCCGTCTGTGGGGTCGCACAGAGTCGGACACGACTGAAGCGACTTAGCAGCAGCACAGCAATTCTAAAATTGAGAGGCATGTCTCTTTTAACAGGTGTGCATGCTAAGTCGCTTCAGTTGTGTCCAACTCTTTGCAACCCTACGGACTGTAGCCCTTCAGGCTCCTCTGTCCCTGGGATTGTCCAGGCAAAAATACTAGAGTGGGTTGCATGAGCTCCTCCAGGGGATCTTCCTGACCCAGGGATCGAATCGACATCTCTTAAGTCTCCTGCACCAGCAGCAGTGTTCTTCCCCACTAGCACCACCTTGTTTAACAGGTGTACTGGACCTCAACTGGCCAGAAAAAGGCAACAAAAGCAAAATAAAACCACTGTGTCCATGTTCAAAAGATGTCAAGTAAAGGATGGGAGAAGAAGGCAGAGGTAAAGCTTCCTGTTTATTTATTCGGATTCTATTTTCATGTTGAGCCTCCTTCTAGTAATCGATCAACTCGGGGTCTGGGGCCAACAGCCTGGGTTCAAAACTGGGTCAGCCCCCCTTTCACTGGTGGTGACCTTGAGTTATTTCACCTCTCAGTGCCTCAGTTTCTTCACCTACATTATGGATACAAGTTCAAGGAGGTGCTTAGGATGGTATCTGGAAGACAGTAAACATTTAATCTCATGGTGGCTGTTTACTACTATTGTTGTTACTGTCAGCATTTTTATTATTTCTAAGGAAAGAGGAGGGCTAGCAGCCAGACCACAGATTGCTGACCCCCACAAGGAGTAGCCCAGAGGACTGGCAGAAGATCGCAGGACTGGGAAGCTGTACGTCGCTGCCAATGCTGGGCCTGTAACCTTTCAATGCTCAGAAGGTAAAGAATCTGACTGCAATGCAGAAAACCCAGGTCCAATGGGTCAGGAAGATCCCCTGGAAAAGTGAATGGCTACCCACTCCAGTACTCTTGCCTGGAGAATTTCATGGACAGAGGAGCCTGGCGGGCTACAGCCCATGGAGTTGCAAAGAGTTAGACATGACTGAGCAAATAACTTTCACTCAGTTGTCAGTTGCCTCATCTACAAAATGTGAGTAGGGATTTCCATCCTAGAGGATCACAAAGAAGGTGCTGGAAGCTTGAAACAGCGTACTGGACACACACACTGTTAGCTCCCCTGGCTCTGACACCACCAGGATTATGAGCTGGAGTTTTGGGTAGGAGACAGATTATGTCCAGGTTTCTGAGGACAATGAAGACTGTCCTCAGTGGAAAAATGAAAAATCTGCCTAAGAAATATTCCTAACACAAAAACTGTATGATATTCAAATTTCGGTGCCCACAAGTAGGCTCATTCATTTACCTGTTATCTGTGGCTACTTGTATACTATGACAGCAGAACTGAGTAGTTGCTACAGAGACTGTAAGCCAGCAAAGTTAAAATATTTACTATCTGGTTCTTCAAAGTAAAAGATCCCTGGTCTAAGCCAGAAGTTCTCAAACTTTGTGTCCATCAGAGTCATCTGGAAGGCTTATTCAAATACAGATTGTAGGCCTCACCCCAGGGTTTCTCATTCAGCAGGTTGGAGGGTAGAAGAGGGGGGTGTGTGGCTAGAATTTGTATTTCTAACAAGCTCCCAGGTGATGCTAATGAGGTAGGTCTGAGACTCACACTATGAGAACCTCTGGTCCATGCTGATCATGGTAATTGCACTTCCCTTGCCAGTGACTGGCTTAGAAAAGGGCATGTGATATATAGTTCTGACCAACGAGACTCAAGGGGAAGTCAGCTGGGGGGTGCTTCTGGGAAAGTGATCAAAAGAGGCACAAATAGAAAGACTGGGTTCTGTCCTCCCCTTTCGGTATCATCTTGAGACCAAGAAGGGCCCCCTGAGGATAAAAGGTATGTGCTGTGGAGGGCAAAAGAGCAGAAAGGTGAAGAGAGACTGGATCGGCCACTACACGGCGAGGCCCTTGAATGAACCGATCACGGGGTCGCCTTCTGTGAAGCAGTAACCACCACTGTTGTCCAAGCCCCTTCCGGTCGGGTTCCTAATGATTCAGAGCCAAACACATCCTACGAGGTCCCACTCTGTGCAGCCCTGAGGCAGGTTCCAACTCCACCCCTCACACTCGGAGATACCACCAACCCTGAGCTATGAAGGTCAGGGTCAGGCACACGGGCTGCACTCCCCACCATCCTACAAGGGCGAGGGCAGACCTGGGGCAGAAGAAAGAGCGTTATCTGGAGGCCACAAAACCCCACCACTCAGTGGCCGTGTGACCAGAACACTGCTGACCCCATGTTCCAGGATGTGGCCCGTCCATCAGTGTGGTTTAATGCAGCAGCTCTGTCTGGGGATCTGGGCAGGTTACTTTCCTCTCTGAACCAAGAGTAAGCATTAGAGCCGGCATCTGGTGACCACGCACCAGGTCCCAGGCACTGTGGAAGTCCTTCACCTCCATGAGCCCATTTCATCCTCACACCTCTCCCTAGGAGGTGGGACCACTGTTCCCCTGACCTTACAGCTCAAGAAACTATGGCTCTGGGAGGTTAAGTGGCTGAGCCCAAGGTCGCACCACTTGTAAGTAGTCAGGATCCCAATTCAGATCTGTCAGGCTCACACACCCACACATTAGAGTTCCACTCTGTAAGGTTAGATTAAACAGCAGAATGTCCGCAGGGAACCTGAGCACATGTCAGAAGTTTAGGAACATCACTGCATCTGAGTGTCTAATACATTCCTTTCTCTCTCATCCCTCACCACTCAGGGGAAGAGAAGGGGGCGGCATGTGGACGCCACTTTCAGAAGCTGCCCAGCTCTGCCCAGTCTGCCTGAGTGAAGCTGACAGATGCATCAGGGGAAATATCAGGGATGACTCGAGATGTGGCCTCGAGGAGCCCTGCCTCCCTGAGAACCGCGGCGGAGGTGTGGCGGCCTGGTGCAGGCCAGCCCAGCATCTCCTTCACGGGCTGGGGTTCCCGCCACAGGCTGCCCTTACCTGCCGGTTGTCCGTGCCTGGCTGAGCATCCCCTGCCGCCCCCTCTGATGTCCAGGCGTCTAATCAGCCCCCGTGAGTCTGCCCTGGAGAGCCGGCTGTTTGCCTTGCCCCTCTGGAGGGCAGGCAGAGGCAGCAGCACGGGCAGCAATTCCGGAGCCGTCACAACTCCTGGCTGAAACCAAACATGACAGATTTACCATTGGGCAGGCTGTTCCATTTATTATTTAACGCTTGCAATAAATATTTGCATGACCCAGCGCTGGAGGGAACGCTCTGTGATAACTCACTGCGTTTCCCTGCCAAACACCACCGCAATTGGATTCCAAAGCCACAGCAGAGAATATTTCATGCTATTCTAAAGAGCTGGGCGATGGCCCTCTGGTAGAAAACATTCTCGCGTCCATCTCCAAAGAGGGAAGAGGGAGCAGGGAGACCTCGTTCCAAGAAGCAACTAGAGGAGGAGGAGGAGGACAAAGATGCCGGCTCTCATGCTTCCGGGGACTGCCGTGCCCCGGGCTCTGTGCTCAGAACTTCATTCACTTGTTCAACATGGATCTTGAGGGCAGAACTGCCAGACTAAGCAAACAAAACTCAGTTAAAGCTGAAATATAGGTAACAATAAATACATTTTAGTACCATGTGTCTCCTGCAATACTAGAAAGTTATTCGATGTTGATCTAAAATTCAAACTTAACTGGAGACCCTGTTTTTCTCTGGAAACCTTAACTGAGGTTATGTCCGACTGTGACTGAATAGCAAAGGGGATTTATTTTCAACTTGCGGGGAGTGGTCAGGGAAAGGCCTTCTAAGAAGGCGAGACTTGAGCAGAGATGGCAACGAAGGAGACACCCTTGACAAGGAGGGAATAGGGTTCCAAGCAGAGAGAAGAGCCCATAATTACATTAATGATAACACTGAAATCATGGAAAGAATGTGAGCATTTGAGAAACAGAGGGAGGCCACTTGAGTGGGGCTAAGTGAGGAGGGGGAGTGACAGGTGGACCATACGGGGCCTGTGGTGACAATAAAGAATTTGGATGCTATTCTAAGGCAAAGAGAAGCCACTGAAGGGCTTTGCAGCTGGAAGTGGCCAGATTGGGGTCTGACTCCAGCTGCCTGGATTTCTGAATCCAGCAGTGACACAGAGGACCTGACATTGGCCAGAAGGAGAAAGAACAAGAAAAGGAGAAACTGCTTTAAAGGAGAGCCCGTCAGGTCTTACAAGAAATGTTCACACAGTAACAAACTTGCAGCTTCAACAGAAACACCCCCTACCCCGCCCCGTGTCTTGCCAGAGTTGTTCTCCAGACAGGCAGCCTGAGGGAGGGGGGTCCTGCTGATGACAACACTATCAATTTCCATTTTGCTTTTGCCAAGAACAGAAAAGGATATTTCAAAGACTTTCAAAAATAACTTCCAAACAACTCAAGGGTGGGAAGAAAAAAGGAAGAAAAAATATAGTTGGCCTGCACAAGAATTTAGATCATCAAAATAGGTAGTACAAATAAAAACAACTGCATTTACACACACCACATTATCTGATCCTTCAGTTCAGTCACCCAGTGGTGTCCGACTCTTTGCGACCCCATGCAGCACGCCAGGCTTCCCTGTCCATCACCAACTCCCAGAGCTTGCTCAAACTCACGTCCGTCAAGTCGGTGATGCCATCCAACCATCATCCTCTGTTGTCCCCTTCTCCTCTTGCCTTCGATCTTTCCCAGCATCAAGGTCTTTTCAATGAGTCAGTTCTTCACATCAGGTGGCCAGAGTATTGGAGCTTCAGCTTCAGCATCAGTCCTTCCAATGAATATTCAGGACTGATTGCCTGGTTGGACTGATGGACTGGTTTGATCTCCCTGCAGTTCAAGGGACTCTCAAGAGTCTTCTCCAACACCACAGTTCAAAAGCATCAATTCTTTGGCACTCAGCTTTCTTTGTGGGTCCAACTCTCACATCCATACAAAACTACTGGAAAAAACCATAGCTCTGACTAGACGAACCTTTGTTAGCAAAGTAATATCTCTTCTTTTCAATATGCCGTCTAGGTTGGTCATAGCTTTTCTTCCAAGGAGCAAGCATCTTTTAATTTCATGGCTGCAGTCACCATCTGCAGTGATTTTGGAGCCCCAAAAAGTAAAGTCTGTCACTGCTTCCATTGTTTCCCCATCTATTTGCCATGAAGTGATGGAACTGGATGCCATGATCTTAGTTTTTTAAATGTTGAGTTTTAAACCAGTTTTTTCACTCTCCACTTTCACTTTCACCAAGAGGCTCTGTTCCTGACTGCCCTGCAAAGCAATCAGCGCCGGTCATGTTGTCCCCATTTCACAGAGAAGGCAACTGAGACCCAGAAAAGTAGGATCCAATAGCTGGGAAAGGGACTGGCAGGGTTTGGAGCTACATTTGTCTGGCCCCAATGCCTGGGCTCCCCAAAGCCCTCTGGGGTCTTGCTATGGGCTAAATTGTGTCCTCTGCCCCTCCAAAAAAATTCATGCAAAGTTCTGATCTCAGTGCAACTGTATCTGGAAAAAAAGGTCTTTAGGATGTACTTAAGTGCTGTGTTGTGTTCAGTTGCTTCAGTCATGTCCAACTCTTTGCGACCCCATGGACTGTAGCCTGCCTGGCTCCTCTGTCCATGGGGATTCTCCAGGCAAGAATACTGGAGTGGATTGCCACACCCTCCTCCAGGGAATCTTCCCCACCCAGGGATTGAAACTGTGTCTCCTGCATTGCAGGCAGATTTTTTACCTGTTGAGCCTCCTGGGAAGCCCTAATTAAGTGTAAATAAGGTCATAAATGTGGGGCCCAGAAGGGACTGTGCCATTATAAAAAGAAGAGATCTTCCTTTCTCCCCCTCTCTATCTTTCACACACACACACACACACACACACACACACTCTACCATCCCAGCTATGTGGAGCAAGATGTCTGTCCCTCCTTCCCCATCAGCCTTCCCAGCTGACATCCAAAGCAGCTCTCCACCTGACAAGCCTTCTGCCCTTCTTGCCTGGGACTCACATGCCTCTGTGAATGTCAAACAGTTAAGCCAGGCAGTGCAAGGACACCTCCTCTGAAGAGGAACAGGGTGGGGGGGGGAGAGGGGGAGAGCACCTCTTTGGCATTAGAAACACTGAGTTTGAATCCCAGCTCTATCACTAATAGGGCATCTCTGAGCAAGAACCCAAACCTTAGTTTCCTCTTCTTGTATGAGAATAATACAATCCACCCCACTGGGATCACTGTGGAATTAAATATATACTAGATCTAGAAAAATCAACACAGTGCCTGGCACAGAGTCAGTGTCTCGTTACTAATAATATTTACAATAATGATGACACTCAAATTGTGGGGTTCAGTGCTCAGTCAACAAAGTTTTATTAAGCACCTACTATGTGCTAGGCACTTGGGGATACAACACAACACAAGATACACATGACTCCATCCTCTTGAAGCTTATAATGAAAGAAACACACAGTGTAATGAAATAAATACATTCATAAAAAATCAAGAATGAAAACTATATTAAAAGAGTTGAAGAGTGCAGTAAAGGAAGAAAGAGGTTTCAGTGAGATAATCATTTACTTCAGTATCAGAAGTAGCTTCAAAGTCTGTATCAGCTGAGACCTGGGGGTATGAAGGAATCAGCCAAGCAAAGACCAAGAGGGACAATTTTCCCAGTACAGAGAGCAGTACGTGTGAAGTCAGACACTCTGGGCGAACTGGTCTACTGGGAGGATGGGGGCACAGGTGGTGAGAGGAGGCCAGTTTGGCTGGAGGAGGCAAGGAAGGGAGAAGCAGTTACAGAAGTCAACCCGGATCAGGCTGAGCATCACCCATTTCTAAGTTATTCTGAAATCAAAGAGAAGCAGGCACTCAAGCTAAGAGCATAGCACCCCAACTGGCCCAGTGCTGTGATTAGTCGCTCAGTCGTGTCCGACTCTTACAACCCCATAGACTGTAGTCTGCCAGGCTCTTCTGTCCATGGGATTCTCCAGGCAAGAATACTGGAGTGGGTTGCTATTTCCTTCTCCAGGGGATCTTCCCAACCCAGGGATTGAACCCAGGCCTCCTGCATTTAAGTCAGACTCTTACTGACTGAGCTACAAAGGAAGCCCAGGATAAGCTCCAAAAATGTGAGTTCCCTTCTGTACCCTGAAAGAGTCAAGATAAATAAAAAATGGCTCCTCTGCTTTGAATTTTTGGACCTGACTTTGCCTTACCACTGTTTCTTTAAAAAATGTCCATGAACCAACAGGGTGACGTGGGGAAAGGGATGTGAGGGAACAAGTTCAAAATCAAACAGACCAGAACCTCTTGACTGGAAGTTTTCTCTCTGGATCTCTGCAGGAAAAGCCACACTGGTGGGGCCATGGGAGACAGAACGGAAGTCAGAAGAGCCTGGAATTCTTTCTCTGACCAAGACTCAGGTGCCAGGAAGGTAGGGAACATACCCCCAACCCCACCTCCACGCCTGTCTGAGGATAGAGTCTGCCAATCCCCTTCTGACACCAGACTGACTCATCCAAGCCACTCTAGGCTGAAGCCATCAGCCTGGACCATTTTGATGCTAGGAAAGCAAAATGCATTGTTGGCAAAGAGCTAAAAACAAACAAACAAAAACTGGCAATGGTTATAACAGAGCCACAGTCTGAGTCTATGACAAATCATCCAACATGAAGTTTGGTGGGACACAGGCCCTGCTTGGACTTTTAAAATTCATTACATTTTATTTATTCACTCACTACCCACACTCACTACTCACATAGAACTTAGACTCCAAGAAATATGTATGACAAAATTACAGAATACAAATTAAATTTGGGACTAGAGAAAAATTATTTAAAATAAAAGAGAAAGACAGGTTAAAGATACACAGGCCAGAAGTTCAGTTCCTAAACTGGCTCTGAGTTTCCTGGTGGCCACATCAAAAAGGGCAGTAGAAGCTGTTCTCATGGTCCACAAGGACAAAGACGCTAGACTCTCCAGGACCAGCACTGCCCTGCCGTGTGACCCCAGATAAGTGATTTAACTTCTATTTGGACTCAGTTTCCTTGTCTACAAAAACAGATGAGAAACTAATGAATCTCTGTGACTTCTTTTTTAGTGATTAAAAAAAAAAAAAAAAGCTGTAATAAAAACCAAGAATGGTAGATCTTCCTGCTTAGAGTCCAAAATAAGAATCACAAACTCAAAGATCTATAAGGGGCAATTAGTAGCAGAAATAAGGGAGGCAGTCTGGGCATAACACAATAGGAACTGAGGGGAACTGTGGTGAACTGGGCAGCTCATGCTCTTCTAAAGGGGGCAGCTGCTTCTCACCTCCAGCAATCATGCTCTGATTTTAAGAACAAAACAAACAAACAAACAAAATCAGGATTTTTAACATAAACTCCTCTAACTTTTAAATGTTTGCTTTTAATTCAAGTTTACTTAAAACAATGCACAGATCAAACATGGCCCCACCTCTAGGCCAATTCCAATAAGAAAAGGCAAACTCCTTTAGTGTCTTACAAGTGGATTTTTCTATCTCCAGGTTAAGTTGCAATTTCTGGCCCCTATTTTCCCCCAGCTGAGCATCTCACAGATGCGTTTCCCAACAAAGGTAAGATCCTTTTTGAATCCAGCCCTATACACACTTTTGAGTCCCTACTGTATTTTAGAAACAGGGAAAGATAAACCAGTGATCAACAAGTCTCCACTATGCAGTCAGGTGGGCCTGGCTATCTACTCCATCAAGACACCAGACAGCTCCAAGAAAGTTCTCAGCGTGTGGAGCTGTCTACAGAAATCAGCCCTTTCGCCATCAACTTCAAAACATATTGTTGGGGCTTCCCTGGCAGTTCAGTGGTAAAGAATCCACCTGCCAGTGCAGAAAACACAGGTTTGATCCCTGAGCCGGGAAGATTCCACGTGCCTCAGAGCAACTAAGCTCATGCCCCACAACCACTGAACTTGTGCTGCAGAGCCCACGAGACACAACTACTGAAGCCCACATGCTCCAGAGCCCGTGCCCCTCAGAAAAAGAAGCCACTGCAATGAGAAGCCCATGCTGCAACTAGAGAAAAGGCCACGTGAAGCACTGAAGACCCAGCACAGCCAAAAACAAATAAACAAATAAAATTTTTTTTTTAATATATTGCTGGATTTACTTCTATAAGGAGCCAGAAAAAAAAAAAAAAGCCCATTCCCTTAAGTGTACTTTCCTCTGTCCAGCCCCCTGGATGAGGTTTTCTTCATGGAGTCCTGGTACTCCATTCAGTGCCAGTTCAGTTCAACAAGCACTTGCCAAACACCCACTGGATACAGGTACCATGCTAAGAACTGGGGGAATCAAGATGAATAATATGACTCCACTGGTCTATGCTTCATGGAAGTCTGAGACATGAGAAGCAACTAAATTTATCCTAAAGAGCATTTTATCTCACAGAGAGCTAAGTGATATAATGGGAGGCAAGTAAACTTGACCTGGGTTTGGTCCCACGCACAAGCCAAGTTGGGCTTACCTGGTAGCTCAGATGATAGAGAATCTGCCTGCAACGATTCTCCTAGCAGGAGACCTAGGAGATGTGGGTTCAATCCCTGGGTCCAGAAGATTCCCTGTAGAAGGAAATGGCTACCCACTCCAATATTCTTGCCTGGAGAATTCCATGGACAGAGGAGCCTGATGGGCTACAGTCCATGGGGTCGCAAAGAGTCAGACATGACTGAACAACTAACACACATAGACACAACCTATGTTATCCTGGACAACTCACCTACCCCTTCTGAGTCTTACACTCCACCTATTAAAACAGAATAAAATGGGATATAACACCACCTAGCTTACAGTTTGTTAGAAACATGACTGCCCCATACAGCTGCAAAGGTTGTGCACTGCACAATTCCAAAGCATGCCATTCACCCACGAGTTGTGCAGGGGTGGATATGAACAAGTGTATATGGCAGGCATGGTTGGAAGGAGTAAGTGTCCAGCACATTGCAGGGCTCAACAAATGAAACTGTGGTGAGTACAAAAACCAACTGGAAAACAGACCCTAGTTTTCTTAACTTCTCTTTTCCATCATCTTTTCAACAAGAACCTCACCCCACAAAACGAAGCACTCCTGAACAATTAGAGTCCCTCAGACTCAGGCTGAGTCCTTCTCATCCATCAGGCACTGATGAGACCTCCATCCTCCTCCAAGGAAACACACATACCAGTCCTGGAAGCTTGATTTATATTGCTGCCATTCCTGTCAGTCTGCAGTCCCTCCTTCCCCTCCTGGCCCAGCCTTGCCTGGATCCAGGCTGCCAACTACAGTCCAGCAGTCCACACTCTTGCTTGGTTCAGAGTGATTCCCAGGACATGTGCTCAGAGTTCTCAGCCATGGGATTTCCTTTTCCTTTCCAACTTTGAATTGATTTTCTCCAATGTTTACATATAGCTTGCATCTGGCTCTTACTTGGTGATTTTAGACGTGATATTGGCCAGGTCTCTTTCCATTGGAAAACAACAAAAAGGCAGCTGGAATCAATTCAGCAAAGAGTGAATTCACTGTTTCTTATGTCTGAAGAGTCCTGGGGTAGATCTGGGTTCAGGTATAGTAGGATTCAGGAGCCCAAACGATACTATGGGGTCAGGAGCCCAAACGATACTATGGGGTCAACCTCTCCATCTTAATTCTGCTCTGCTCCCTGATGGAGCCACGTGGTGGCTTCTGCTGATGCCAGGTGTTAAAAGCTGAAGAGAAACTTCCAGGCATAAAAAGAAACAAAAGTGAAAGTAAAGTCGCTCAGTCGTGTCCGACTCTGCGACCCCATGGACTGTAGCCTACCAGGCTTCTCAGTCCATGGGGTTTTCCGGGCAAGAGTACTGGAGTGGGTTGGCATTGCCTTCTCCAGGGGATCTTCCCGACCCAGGGATTGAACCCGGGTCTCCCGCATTGTAGGCAGACGCTTTACCTTCTGAGCCACCAGGGATGGGGAGTACAATGAAGTGAGGCAGGTTGGGGAAAGGAGTGCAGTCTTCAGTTACTGCCCCGTTTTCGCTTCATGTGGCTAGCTTCGCCCTGCAGGGAGGCTGTTTCTTAAGCTCAGCATCCAGATCATGGAGAAGACGTGATCGCTGGGTGACCTGAGAGCTGGCCCCAGGGAATGGGGTCTCCTCACCTCCTCCTGTCCTTGGAATGCACTGCTCCTTCACTAGGAGCCATTTCAAGGACGCAGCCTTGAGAACAGTGTTGTAAAGACCCTCTGGCGGGGGGGATACATGTAAACTTCGAAAACTATGGCGGGCAGGTGCAGAGATCTCTTCATTGGGTGGCCACCAAGACAAGCCTCCTTTGTAAGTTTTCTTGCTTGTGAAAAACACCACCGACCAATTTGGAGTGACTGCCGCTTGCCTTGGTCTCTTCTGGCCCTCCGTGTGCGGGGCCAGTTTCGAATTTCACCCAGGAAGCCCCAAGCCTTGGAGCTTAGACATCCGAAGGCTTTCCTCCCAGCTCTATCGCCCCAAGCCCACCCCTCAGCCACCTTCATCTCCCTTCCATAGCTGAGGCAGAAGCCCCGCCTCTTCCTATTTCCAAGGCCCGCCCAACCAATCCTCCCATCCTATCCAAAGGGAAGCTGTCAGCCCTGTGATCATTGGTAGAGCACATTTGACTGTCAGATCCTGTACCCAGTAAATGATCAAGTTGGTTCCAGGATCAATTTCTGAAGAATTCCACCAATTTCTGAAGGATTATTTCATCTCTCAAGAGTCAGTGTTTCTCGTTGCAAGTGAAAGAAGCCTGACTTACTGGTAAGACACTGAAGAGTCTTTGTTACTATTATTTTTAGGTATCAGTTTCAGTTCAGTTCTGTCGCTCAGTCGTGTCCAACTATGCAACCCCAGGGACTGCCCCATGCCAAGCCTCCCCGTCCATCACCAACTCCCAGAGCTTGCTCACACTCATGTCCATCGAGTCGGTGATGCCATCCAACCATCTCATCCTCTATCGTCCCCTTCTCCTCCTGCCTTCGATCTTTCCCAGCATCAGGGTCTTTTCCAATGAGTCAGTTCTTCACATCAGGTGGCCAAAGTATTGGAGCTTCAGCTTCAGCATCAGTCCTTCCAATGAATATTCAGAACTGATTTCCTTTAGGATTGACAGGTTTGATCTCCTTGCAGTCCAAGGGACTCTCAAGAGTCTTCAACACCACAATTCAAAAGCATCAGTTCTTTGGAACTCAGCTTTCTTTACGGTCCAACTCTCACATCCATACATGACCACTGTAAAAACCATAGCTTTGACTAGATGGACCTTTGTCGGCCAAGAAATGTCTCTGCTTTTTAATATGCTGTCTAGGTTGGTCATAGCTTTTCTTCCAAGGAGCAAGCATCTTTTATTTCATGGCTGCAGTCACCATCTGCATTGATTTTAGAGCCCAAAAAAGTAAAGTTTGTCACTGCTTCCATTGTTTCCCCATCTATTTGCCATGAAGTGATGGAACTGGATGCCATGATCTTAGTTTTTTAAATGTTGAGTTTTAAACCAGTTTTTTCACTCTCCACTTTCACTTTCATCAAAAGGCTCTTTAGTTCTTCTTCACTTTCTGCCATAAGTGTGATGTCATCTGCATATCTGAGGTTACTGATATTTCTCCCAGCAATCTTGGTTCCAGCTTGTGCTTCAACCAGGCTGGCATTTAGCATGATGTACTCTGAATATAAATTAAATAAGCAAGGTGACAATATACAACCTTGACATACTCCTTTCCTGATTTGGAACCAGTCTGTTGTTCCATGTCCAGTTCTAACTGTTGCTTCTTGACCTGCATACAGATTTCCTCAGGAGGCAGGTTAAGTGGTCTGGTATTCCCATCTCTAAGAATTTTCCACAGTTTGTTGTGATCCACACAGTCAAAGGCTTTGGTGTAGTCATTAAAGCAGATGTATATGTTTTTCTAGAATTATCTTGCTCTTTCAATGATCCAACAGATGTTGGCAATTTTATCTCTGGTTCCTCTGCCTTTTCTAAATTCAATTTGAACATCTGGAAGTTCTCGGTACATGTACTGTTGAAGCCTCACTTGGAGAATTTTGAGCATTACTTTGCTAGTGTGTGAGATGAGTGCAATTGTGCAGTAGTTTGAACATGCTTTGGCATTGCCTTTCTTTGGGATTGGAATGAAAAATAATAAGATTATTATTAGACATTAGATATAATAGTAGTCATGTATCAGATATAGTGGCATATTATTGAGATTCCTATTATTAGATATAATAATAATATTATTGTAGTTACCAGGGGCTGGGAGGTTATGGAAATGGGGAGATGTTGGTCAAGGAGTACAAAAGTGAAGTTCACTCAGTCGTGTCTGACATTTTGCAACCCTATGAACTATACGGTCCATGGAATTCTCTAGGCCAGAATAATAGAATGGGTAGCCTTTCCCTTCTCCAGGGGATCTTCCTAACCCAGGGATTGAAGCCAAGTCTCCCGCATTGCAGGTGGATTTTTTACCAGCTGAGCCACAAGGGAAGCCCAAGAATTCTGGAGTATGTAGCCTATCCCTTCTCCAGCGGGTCTTCCCAATGAACCGGGGTCTCCTGCATTGTGGGTAGATTCTTTACCAACTGAGATATCAGGGAAGCCCAAGGAGTACAAACTTTTAGTTATAAGATGAATATGTTCTGGGGATCTAATGTGCAGCATGGTGATTAGAGTTAATAACACTGTATTATATGCTGGAAAGTTGCTAAGAGATCAGATCTTAAATATTCTCACCACAAAAAGGAAATCCTATGATGTGCTAGAGGTTGTTAGCTAACAATATGGTGGTAATCATTTTGTAATATATGAGAATATTAAATTAGCTTGTTGCATACTTAAATTTACACAATGCTATATGTCAATTATATCTCAATCAATCTGGGGGAATATTATATCTAAGTAGTAGTAGTAGATATAAGATTTTGGTTGTTGCTATTATTATTACTATTAGTAGGAGGAAGAAGAAAGAGGAGAAAAAGGAGAAGGGACATTTATGCAGCATTTAATACCTCCCAGATGCTATTCCAAGCACTTTACATGTATCTCTTATTCCTTACAACCACACTGTGAGGCAGGTATGCTCATTTTTTTACAGAAGGCAAAAACTGCTGTCATGTACCTAGGCCATGAGCTAAGGCTTGAGCTGTGTGAATTGGTGACTGTACCCACCACCATTAGACTACAGTCAATGGAGTAACCGGAAGAGCAAGAGTGTACAAGTGTGACTGAAAACAAGCACTTGAATTGCAACAGCACATGCTCTTCATCTCTGCCTCTGTCAGTTTGTTCCTTCTCCCAGCAGATGAACCTCCCTGCTGCTGGCAGGAGATGAGCCCCAGGCCTCATGTCTCATAGCCTCCACCAGACAGAAGGACAGACTGACACTCTCTCCCTTTCCAAGTTCAAAATCCTAGAGAAGGACCCCAATTGGCCCAGCTTGGGTCACGAACCAACCTCTGGACCAATCACTTGTGGCCAAATCAATCAATGGGAGGTGGAGGCAGGACCCCACTAGGGGGTCAGAATGGGAGGGATGGGAAGTCATTCTCAGGAGAAGGGAGGCAGCATGCTGGGGACATTAGCATTTATTTCATCCTGAGAGCAAGTGAAGTTTGCCCAGAAGCCTCACTGGGGAGAAGCCAGTTGGCCAAGGATTGAGGGCCCTCCCAGCTGTGACCCTTCTGACATCTGGTCCAGATGCTGGCCATCATTCCCTAGAAGTGCACACACAACTTTAATGAGGGACTAAAGAGAACAGTCCTCCTGGACTCCCTTAAAGGGGCATTAGCATGCATTATCATCCTGCTCTGCCTGACTGCATGAAATATGAAGGGGTTTTTTGAAGACTCATCCAGAGTGTTAGCAAATGCTCCAGAACAGCCAGCTCATCTGAAAATATCCCAAGCGCCAGACTCATTGTGTAATCTGTTACGTTCCACAGTTGGGGTTTTGGCAGGAGGTGGGCTGTACTGACATTCATTTCCATGTCATCTGATTTTTCAGTTCTGCTACCCTCCTCCTCCCCCACCTCCTCAATCCTGATTTACACCTTTAAGACCCCCGGCTTGGTGAGGCAAGAAAGCAGGCCCTACAACCGATCAGAGCTCACTTTGATTCTTGGATTTACCATGTACTAGTTGGGTAATCTTAGGAGAAAGCTTTTCCACCTCTCTGAACCTCAATTTTTCCTACCTTATAAGTGGAAATACGAATACCTACTTTGTAAGGCAGGTGAGAAAATTATAAACAATGTGGGGAAAGTCTATGAGTATGCTGCAGTGGTGAATAAATCCCCAAATGTCAGTAACTTAGTGCCATAAAAGTTCTTCCTCACTCCCTCCAAGTTCCCTGCTACAAGGAAGGAGCTTTTCTGCACTAGGACAAAATAAGGCAAGTCACCAAGAGATGTTAACACCAACAGAGAGGACAGATGGACAGCATCTTGGTATCACCAAGTCCCTGTCCATGGTCCATGAAGCAACCCCTTTCATTCCATATGCCTGTAATACCCAGGCATATTGCTTAAGTATGCTTGACGTGGCCTTGGTCACTTGAAGCTGAAGATGGGATCAGTAGGATTAGGATTAGCCATAGTGGATGCTGCTGGATCACTCGCTGAGTGCTTACTATGTACTATGTTCTATCAGTCATGTTATCTGAGCACATCCGTGCACTTCAAAGTAGACCAATTTCTGCTTAGTCAACCTTCACACCTGCCTGGGAGCCAGTAGTTAGCACCCCATTTCTCGTTGGGGGACTGAAGCCTGCAGGGTTGACATCACAGGCAGTCTTAGTTTGGGCTCCCCCAGAAGCAGACATGAGACAGGGATTCAACACAAGGGTTTGGGAAGTGCAGAAAATACCTATCTACAAGTGGGGACGTGAGATAAGGAAGGGAAGCAACTGAAAAAGACTGGTCTCAAGACAACTCCAGCTGTCACCACTAGAGCATAATCCGATGGAGAAGGGCCATGAGTCCATGTGAAACCGACACCTCAGAGCCATCCCAGCCATGGGGTAGGGGAACCAGGGTATTTACACACCTGAGGGCTGCTCCCAGGAGCACTAATTCCCAGCCTGCCCTCTGCAAGGACAGGGTCACATTCCACAGCTTTGGAGAAAGCCCACAGGCAAGGAGAGACAGATGGAAGTTACCAATACCTACTGATGTAGGAAGACCAGAGCCATGGTGTGGTGGTAAATAGTGAGTTGGTCAAAGAGTTCATGTAAGTTTTTCCATAGGATCTTATGGGAAAAGCTGGATAAACTTTTTGGCCAGCCCTATATTTAACGACTGGCTCTTGAGATGAAAAAGAAGAAAAAAAAAAAAAAAAGCCCTAATGTGTAATATTTGTTGATTTCTGTGGTGTAAATATGGTGGATTTCAAGCTACCCAGATCAGATCAGATCAGATCAGTCGCTCAGTCATGTCCGACTCTTTGCGACCCCATGAATCGCAGCACGCCAGGCCTCCCTGTCCATCACCAACTCCCGGAGTTCACTCAGACTCACGTCATTCGAGTCAGTGATGCCATCCAGCCATCTCATCCTCTGTCGTCCCCTTCTCCTCTTGCCCCCAATCCCTCCCAGCATCAGAGTCTTTTCCAACGAGTCAACTCTTCCCATGAGGTGGACAAAGTACTGGAGCTTCAGCTTTAGCATCATTCCTTCCAAAGAAATCCCAGGGCTGATCTCCTTCAGAATGGACTGGTTGGATCTCCTTGCAGTCCAAGGCACTCTCAAGAGTCTTCTCCAACACCACACTTCAAAAGCATCAATTCTTAGGCGCTCAGCCTTCTTCACAGTCCAACTCTCACATCCATACATGAACACTGGAAAAACCATAGCCTTGACTAGACAGACCTTTGTTGGCAAAGTAATGTCTGTGCTTTTGAGTATGCTATCTAGGTTGGTCATAACTTTCCTTCCAAGGAGTAAGCGTCTTTTAATTTCATGGCTGCAGTCGCCATCTGTAGTGATTTTGGAGCCCAGAAAAATAAAGTCTGACACTGTTTCCACTGTTTCCCCATCTATTTCCCATGAAGTGATGGGACCGGATGCCATGATCTTCGTTTTCTGAATGTTGAGCTTTAAGCCAACTTTTTCACTCTCCACTTTCACTTTCATCAAGAGGCTTTTTAGTTCCTCTTCACTTTCTGCCATAAGAGTGGTGTCATCTGCATATCTGAGGTTATTGATATTTCTCCCAGCAATCTTGATTCCAGCATGTGTTTCTTCCAGTCCAGCATTTCTCATGATGTACTCTGCATACAAGTTAAATAAACAGGGTGACAATATACAGCCTTGATGAACTCCTTTTCCTATTTGGAACCAGTCTGTTGTTCCATGTCCAATTCTAACTGTTGTTTCCTGACCTGCATACAAATTTCTCAAGAGGCAGGTCAGGTGGTCTGGTATTCCCATCTCTTTCAGAATTTTCCACAGTTTATTGTGATCCACACAGTCAAAGGCTTTGGCATAGTCAATAAAGCAGAAATAGATGCTTTTCTGGAACTCTCTTGCTTTTTCCATGATCCAGCAGATGTTGGCAATTTGATCTCTGGTTCCTCTGCCTTTTCTACATCAGGAAGTTCACAGTTCACATATTGCTGAAGCCTGGCTTGGAGAATTTTGAGCATTACTTTACTAGCGTGTGAGACGAGTGCAATTGTGCAGTAGTTTGAGCATTCTTTGGCATTGCCTTTCTTTGGGATTGGAATGAAAACTGACCTTTTCCAGTCCTGTGGCCACTGCTGAGTTTTCCAAATTTGCTGGCATATTGAGTGTAGCACTTTCACAGCATCATGTTTCAGGATTTGGAATAGCTCAACTGGAATTCCATCAGGTCCACTAGCTTTGTTCCTAGTGATGCTTCCTAAGGCCCACTTGACTTCACATTCCAGGATGTCTGGCTCTAGGTCAGTGATCACACCATCGTGATTATCTGGGTCGTGAAGATCTTTTTTGTACAGTTCTTCTGTGTATTCTTGCCATCTCTTCTTAATATCTTCTGCTTCTGTTAGGTCCATACAATTTCTGTCCTTTATTGAGCCCATCTTTGCATGAAATGTTCCTTTGGTATCTCTGATTTTCTTGAAGAGATCCCCAGTCTTTCCCATTCTGTTGTTTTCCTCTATTTCTTTGCATTGATCACTGAAGAAGGCTTTCTTATCTCTTCTTGCTATTCTTTGGAACTCTGCATTCAGATGTTTATATCTTTCCTTTTCTCCTTTGCTTTTCGCTTCTCTTCTTTCCACAGCTGTTTGTAAGGCCTCCCCAGACAGCCATTTTTGCTTTTTTGCATTTCTTTTCCATGGGGATGATCTTGATCCCTGTCTCCTGTACAATGTCACGAACCTCATTCCATAGTTCATCAGGCACTCTATCCATCAGATCTAGGCCCTTAAATCTATTTCTCACTTCCACTATATAATCATAAGGGATTTGATTTAGGTCATATGTGAATGGTCTAGTGGTTTTCCCTACTTTCTTCAATTTAAGTCTGAATTTGGCAATAAGGAGTTCATGGTCTGAGCCACAGTCAGCTCCTGGTCTTGTTTTTGCTGACTGTATAGAGCTTCTCCATCTTTGGCTGCAAAGAATATAATCAATCTGATTTCAGTGTTGACCATCTGGTGATGTCCATGTATAGAGTCTTCTCTTGTGTTGTTGAAAGAGGGTGTTTGTTATGACCAGTGCATTTTCTTGGCAAAAGTCTATTAGTCTTTGCCCTGCTTCATTCTGTATTCCAAGGCCAAATTTGCCTGTTACTCCAGGTGTTTCTTGACTTCCTACTTTTGCATTCCAGGCCGCTATAATGAAAGGGACATCTTTTTTGGGTGTTAGTTCTAAAAGGTCTTGTAGGTCTTCATAGAACCGTTCAACTTCAGCTTCTTCAGTGTTACTGGTTGGGGCATAGACTTGAATTACTGTGATATTGAATAGTTTGCCTTGGAAACGAACAGAGATCATGCTGTTGTTTTTGAGATTGCATCCAAGTACTGCATTTCAGACTCTTTTGTTGACCATGATGGCCACTTCATTTCTTCTGAGGGATTCCTGCCTGCAGTAGTAGATATAATGGTCATCTGAGTTAAATTCACCCATTCCAGTCCATTTCAGTTCGCTGATTCCTAGGATGTCGACATTCACTCTTGCCATCTCTTGTTTGACCACTTCCAATTTGCCTTGATTCATGGACCTGACATTCCAGGTTCCTATGCATTATTGCTCTTTACAGCATCGGACCTTGCTTCTATCACCAGTCACATCCACAGCTGGGTATTCTTTTCGCTTTGGCTCCCTCCCTTCATTCTTTCTGGAGTTATTTCTCCACTGATCTCCAGTAGCATATTGGGCACCTACTGACCTGGGGAGTTTCTCTTTCAGTATCCTATCATTTTGCCTTTTCATACTGTTCATGGGGTTCTCAAGGCAAGAATACTGAAGTGGTTTGCCATTCCCTTCTCCAGTGGACCACATTCTGTCAGATCTCTCCACCATGACCCACCCATCTTGGGTTGCCCCACAGGCATGGCTTAGTTTCATTGAGTTAGACAAGCCTGTGGTCCTAGTGTAATTAGATTGACTAGTTTTCTGTGAGTATGGTTTCAGTGTGTTTGCCCTCTGATGCCCTCTTGCAACACCTACTGTCTTACTTGGGTTTCTCTTACCTTGGGCGTGGGTTATCTCTTCACGGCTGCTCCAGCAAAGCGCAGCCATTGCTCCTTACCTTGGATGAGGGCTATCTCCTCACCGCGCCCTTCGACGTGGGATAGCTCCTCCAGGCCCTCCTGCACCCGTGCAGCCACGGCTCCTTGGGTGTGGGGTTGGTCCTCCCGGCCACCACCCCTGGCCTCGGGTTTAGGGGCGTGGGGTAGCTCCTCCCTCCCGCCACCCCTGTTTTAGGGATTAGGGGCGTGGGGTAGCTCCTCCTGCCCGCCACCCCTGTGATATCAAGCTACCCATGCGATATCAATTGCCTTGCAAAATTCCCCAAGATTTAACAGCTGGCTCTGATATTCGCATATCACTAAGCTGGGGTTGGGGGCAGGGCAACAAAACTGTCCACTACACATGCCCAAGTCACTCGGTTATCTAGAGCACAGCTGGGGTAGTTCAGCACAATAGCATCTGACTAAAATCCATAGCTGCTACATTCTACCATACTCAGTATTATTCATCCTTATTCCTTCTCACACAGCTTGAGACCGTGCATAGATTGTGGTGAGGAACAAGCTTCTGGGAAAAGAAAAGAGATGCAGATGCTAAAAAGAGAGGGGCAGTGCTGCTCATTAATGAGAGGGACCTTCAAAACCGTCCAGTCTGATATCACACTGAATTCTGAGCTCTTTTTGATAGCATCCCTGCCTGGTGATCATCCGACCTCCCCAGTCCCCATGACGGGGAGCTCACCACTCCTCTAGCAGAGAATCAGCATCTAAAGAGTCTCACCTTGCCAGACCCAGATGAGATTCAAACGGTCTGTTCAGGAAAAGTCATTTCACTGCATCCAAGGTAATGGATGGACTAGGCGCCAGAGGAAGGCACTTGAAGAATGAGCAAGCCGCTAGATCGGACAGGTGGAGCAGATAAAGTGCCTGGTTCCTGACCAACTTAAGCAATGGCTTCTTTTGTCAAAGCCACTCACCCAAAGGGAGACTATCCCATGATAAATGCTGGCCTGGATCAGGCCAGTGAAGCAGCTCGTGCAGGCTTCTGCCTCTAATAGGGCTCTGTGACTTCCTCCAGAGATTAAGGCAGAACTCCAACTTTTCTGTGCGTGAGAATCACCAGGAAGCTTCCCGAACCCCACCTCCAGAGACTCCCACTCAGTATGTCTGGGAGTCTGCATGGCTCTCCAACTCCCAGGCAGCGCTGATGCAGCTGGCAGGGCCAGCTTCGTGGGTGTAGAGGCCACGAAGCCCCACAGGACCCCAGGCTCAGAAAGGCCCTGGGCTTGGTTTAATGCTCTGCTGTCATCAGGGCTTCCCTGATAGCTCAGCTGGTAAAGAATCCGCCTGCAATGTGGGAGACCTGGCTTCAATCCCTGGGTTGGGAAGATCCCCTGGAGAAGGGAAAGGCTACCCACTCCAGTATTCTGGCCTAGAGAATTCCATGGACTGTATAGTCCATGGGGTCACAAAGAGTCAGACACAACTGAGTGACTTTCACTGTCATCACCTTTAGGTTCTTGATTTTTTAGTATGGAATCCCTCATTTTTATTTTATATCATGCCTCACAGATTGTACAGCCAGTCCTGGCTGCTGGTCCCCAAATCATACTGAAGCACCACTGAATCTTTTTAAAAACAGATCCAGGGCTTCCCTGGTGGTCCAGTGGTTAAGAGTCTGCCTGCCAATGCAGGGGACATGGGTTTGATCCCTGGCCCAGGGAGATTCCACAGCCCATGGAGCAACTAGGCCTGTGTGCCAGAAGTACTGAGCCCACACTCTAGAGCCCATGAGCTGCAATTACTGAAGCCCGCACCTAGAACCTGTGCTCCGCAACAATAGAAGGCATGCAGTGAAAAGCCCACACATCGCCGCACAGAGTAGCCCCAGCTCACCGCAAATTAGAGAAAGCCCGTGCACAGCAATGAAGACCCAGCACAACCAAAAATAAATAAAAAGTAAATCTTTAAAAAATAAGGATCCCAAACAAACCTCTTCTAAATGTAAATATGTTTTTCAGTGTTCACATTTACATTTATTTAGCACCTAATGTTTATTTAGCTCACTGAACAAGCTACTGGGGTGAGTGAGGATATGGGGTCACTGGGTTCACAAGAGCTGCTCCAGGGAGTTCACAGCAAATGCAGAGCCCTGCATTTTATTCACACTGCCCCCCATGCCCAGCAGTGTGCAGGGGCCATGCATGCAGCGTTCACTGACCACAAGCCCAGGCTCTGCTCTAGGGGAGTTCAAACCTTCATGAAGGAGAGAGATGCCTCCACCCTCACGGGAAACCAAGTTAATAAACACCAATATCTAGGTGAGCTAAACAGAGATATTCAGAAGTCACAGAATCTCCTTTAAAAATTAAGATGGCAAGTAGAGCAGTAAGTGAACAAGGAACAACATTTTCAGCATCACGAGCCACTTGTCATGTGTGAGCCAGTCTCGGGGCTGGATGCTCACCCAGTCCTCCCAGTAACCCCAGGGGGACTCTCTGCCAACCTTGGTTTTCAGTTGAGGGAACCAAGGCTCTGAGAAAAAAAGTGACATCCAAAGTTACATGGCCAGTAAATCCACACTCATGACTATTAATCTGTGTATTTTAATACCCAGAGCTGTCTCAAGGAAGAGAGACTAGGAGAGGTGGTGAGCTCCCACTCCTGGGAGCATTCCTACAAAGACTCCAGACCCCCCGGCAGGTGTCCTAGAGAACTCTGAGCATCAGATACTAGCTGGATGGGGTGATGAGAGTCTTTGCCAGAGCTGAGAGATAGTGTAGCGTGATGACTGTAACTGGGGCACCAGGACCAGATTGACTAAGGTCAAAGCTGGTCTTGTCACCCTCTAGCCACACAACTTGAACGAGTTATTTGGTATCCAAAGGCAAGAGTGACTACATTCCAAGCATCTGACTAGCAGACTGTACTCAGATCTAAACCCAAAGACTATGATATTAAGATATTCAATACCTCTGCAAGAGACATCTTTAAAAGATAGAGGCTTCCCTGGGCAGAGCAGTTCATGTCAACACAACCTTCAAAGCACACCCCACACCCATTGGCTTCTCTTCACATCCACTACTGCTGCCCTGGTCCAAGCCTCCACTGTGTCTCCACTGGATTAATCCACTGACCTCCCAGCTGGCCTTCCTGTCTGGGCTCTTAACCCCCTACAGCATTTATTGTAGACTTTTTGGTGATCATCATGCTGACTGGTGTGAGACGTTATTTCATTGTGGTTTGATTTACATTTCTCTAATAATTAGCAATGTTGAGAATCTTCTCATGTGCCTATTGGCCATCTATATGTCTTCTTCAGAGAAATGTCTATTTGGGTCTTCTGTCCATTTTTTTTTTCAGTATTGAGTTTTAAGATTGTATATTATGGTTTTATATTATTGTATTTATGGTTGTATATTTTAGATATTAACCCCTTGTCAGTTGCATCATTTGCAAATATCTTCTCTCATTCCATAGGTTGTCTTTTTGTTTTGTTGATGATTTCCTTTGCTATGCAAGAGCTTTTAAGTTTTATTAGGTCCCGTCATAAGACTGTCTTTTTTTATTCCCCTAAATGCTTTAGGGCTTAGACCACTGCTGGGCATATAGCAGGCATGCCTTAAATTTTTGTTGAGTGAATAAATGATTTTGTCACCTCCAAAGACAAAAGAAGAGGCTAAAATTACAGAAGGGATGAATTAGGCCAGATGCACACACACACACAAACTCCCCTAATATAGTGAGACCTGAAAAAGGCCATGATAATAAACCAGTTTCCAACAACTAAATTAGGGGAAAAAAAAAAAGTATAGCACCCAGGGCTTACTCATTGGTAAGACAATGAGTATCATTGTGGATGATGACAAACCCTTTGAAAAGCAATGAAATAATAAGCGTCAAGAGCCATAAAACTGCTCACTCATTATACTTGGCATTCCCACTCCTAAAACTTTAAGGAAATAATTCAACAGTAGCAAAGTTTTTTTTTTTTGCATAAAAGTGTTTACTGTTTTTATTATCTGAAAAGATCTGGAGTGGCTTAACTGTCCAACAGTTGGAGTACCAGAGAAGGCGATGGCACCCTACTCCAGTACTCTTGCCTGGAAAATCTCATGGATGGAGGAGCCTGGTAGGCTGCAGTCCATGGGGTCGCTAAGAGTCGGGCATGACTGAGCAACTTCACTTTCACTTTTCTCTTTCATGCATTGGAGAAGGAAATGGCAACCCACTCCAGTGTTCTTGCCTGGAGAATCCCAGGGACGGGGAAGCCTGATGGGCTGCCGTCTATGGGGTCGCACAGAGTCAGACATGACTGAAGCAACTTAGCAGCAGCAGCAGCAGTTGGAGTACATGGCCTATAATCATGATTGTTATGAAAACTCAGTGGAACCACATAGAAAAAGGATTATGTTAAGTGAAAGAAAGCAGATAAAACTAGAATATATATATATATATATATTCTGGCTCAAGTAGGAAAACTATGTATGAGCAAGGACTAGAAGAAAGCAAGAAGTAATGGAAACACTTGTGCAGTGTGGTGGAGACTGCAAGCTGCCCACCAGATTTGGTCCCGCCCTTCCTCAAGGACTGGCTAACCAGATTTCCCAGCAGCCCTTGCACCTAGGTGGGGCCACATGGCTGAGTTCAAGTCAATGGAATGGGAACAGAAGTGATGTGCCACTGCCTGTTCTGGCCCATAAACTCCTACCATGCATGCTCCCCCATGCTGTGTCTCCAAGAGTTCCTTGGAAGACACAAGTTGGAGATGTAGAGACTCTGTGAGCTTGTGCCCCAAACAGCTGTGCATACCATAAACCACCCCTCCCCCCATTTACCTGGGACCCCCGTCACAGTTAACCTGAGTCAGAAATAAACTTCCATTGTGTATATGCTACTGGGTTTGGGTCTATTTGTTACAACAGTTTAGCCGCCTCTCATGAATACACTGATATAATCAATGCCTGGTGGCTGAGAACTCAGGCTTTGAAGTCAGTGACACCTTTACAATCTGTGTGACTTTGGGAGAGTAGCTGCTCTGAGTCTCCGTTTCCTCTAGCAGTCTGTTGAGTATCAAATGAGAAAAATACTATAAAGTCCCTTACTTCTGTGCCAAAGATGAAGAAGGGGCTCGGCTGGTGGTTCCAAGTGTTCTGGAAGCCCAGCACATCCTGCCCTTCCTTGGATTCTGGAGACGTTTGTCTAAGCTAACGCAAGCTGGTCTCCAACCCTCGCAAACAAGAGTGCTGACTAGTCCAACGCTGCTCCAGAGGTCACTGTCTGTCTCCCAGCTCATCACCCAGGCAGAGCTGGTTCAGCCTGGGCACACCCAGAGAGAGGCGGGCTCTCCCCCAGGCAGGCTTAGGATGGGGCCAGTGGGCAGCAACGGGCCCAGTGTCCTCTGTGCCTTAGTGACAGAACCAAGTCCAGAAACCAGGTTCACCCAAAGCAGCCTCTCCCAAGATGTAGCCCCACCCCTGGTGCCCACTCAGGTCAGGCTGGGCTGTTTTCAGAGACATCACAGACCGGCAGGCTGTGCCCAGTCTGAGAACACCTCCCAGACCAGATGGCACCTCTGGCAGGCCCTCAAAGCCAGAAGAGGCCAAGTTATGCCCCAGAGGCCAACAGGCCCAATATGGTGGGGATGGTCCAAAGTCCCCTTGAACAAGGCATTCCAGTGCCCTCCTTCTTTGCCCGCCAGTCACTCCTGAAGGACCCAGAGCAACAGGTGGATGAGGCAGGCCCAGGCAGAGGCAAGCCAGAAGCGGGGCTTAAACCTCAGTTCACATACACACACACAGAAACCCCTATATAAATGCATGCATGCACATATCACACACACATCACACATGACACACACACATATCACACACATCACACATGCACACACATATCAGACAAGACACAGAACCCATATATAAATGCATCCACACACATCACACAGACATCACACACAGAACCCCATATATAAATCCATGAACACGCACATCACACACACAATCACACACATCACATGCACATCACACACACACATCACACACATTACACAAGACTCACACATCACATACACACCACGCACACATCACGTGCATCACACATGCACACATCACACACACACATCACACAAGACACAGAACCCATATATAAATGCATCCACACACACATCACACACACATCACACACACAGAGAACCCCATATATAAATTCATGCACACGCACATCACACACACACCACACATACACATCACATACATCACACACACTCTCTTCCCAAACTCAACACCTGCTGGTAGCACAGCAGACAGCAGGGGCCAGTGTGTTGTAGGGGAAAGCCTGGAGCATGACCTCACATTTTTTACATGTGTCAAGGGGATAGCGATATTTGACAAAACCCTTGCATCATGTTCTCCCTGAAGACCCCACCCAACCAGCTCCATGCACATGGCCACTCAGACCCTTGCTCACAGGGTCCCCAAGATTGATCACTATTCCAGGGGTTGCATAAAGATATGTAACAGCAGGACACTGGTGGCCTCGGGCTGGGTTTCCTAGAAGCAGAGCCAAAGACAGGGACTTGGGTGGGCATGAGTTTTTAAGGGGTGGGGGTCTTTCAGGAGAAGGGAGGTGGGGGCCTGAGGAAGCTAAGGGGAAAGAGCTGAGCGAGAAGACAATGTCTTCCCTCGACCTGTGCTCTGGAGCACAGACTGCAGCACCCAGAGGCGGGGCCAGCCATCCCTGCGGCTGCGTCTACTCCCTGGGGCAAGGGCTCCCCTCCCACCTGGAGAGGGCGCTTCTCCAGAGAAGGCACGGCTGTGCCGCACTCACGGCGGCTGGGAAAAGGTGCCCTGGCCAGGCCAGCGGGCTCTGGGTCAGACTCCGATGGCCTCTGCACAGTGTAGGCCGAGGAATTGTCTGAAGCTCTGAAAGGAAGGAGAGAATTCATCTCTACTCATCGATGCCTTTCAGAATATTGAGCATCTGCTGTGGTGTGGGTAGTGACCAACCAGAACACTGCAACTAACTCCACTGTCACAGCCACACCAGTGGGTATCACCTAATGTCAGCCCCGCCTCTGAGAAGGGATTACACCACGAGGCAAGCCCTGCAGCAGCAGCAGGTGCTCTCTGAGCATCACTCTCCTGATCCTCACAGGATCCCCAGTAATGGCCCCCTGCTCCCCACTTTACAATGGAACAGCCACAGGCTCCAGAGAGTTAGGCAGCTTGTCCAAAGTCACACAGCCCAGCAAGCAACTGGGGGACGACTCACACTCAGACCTGCCTGCCTCCAAGCCAGTGAACAGTTTTCCACTCTGCCTTACTGATTGAAAGAGATTAAAAAAGAAAGCAAACAAAAGAAGGCCTGCTTCCAAGAGACACGAGGGTCCCTCGGTGACGCTGGGATCATGATTTTATCATGTTCAGAGGGGAATGAAAGGCACAGGAAACAAGTGATGTGTGATCTCCTGTCATGTTGGGAGATGCTGTTTCCCGAGAAATGTACATTTCACAGAATCAATATGCTCTGAAGCCTCAGAAAGCCGAGGAAGACAAACAGCCCCGACCCCTGCACGTGAGAGCCCTGTTGCAAGAGACGGTAGAATTAAATGGAATCATCTGGAGCAAGTAGGTTGTTAACATTCAATATTAATGATCCATTTCAGCCCCAAGGAAGTGAGCGTGGGCTTTGCCCGGCTGTGTGCTCCACTGTTAAAAAGACTAACCTGTCCTGAGATAGGGATTCCTTGCCCTTCCTGCTAAAGGATGGTGACAGAACTGTGTCCCCTATCCTGGGGTCAGCAAACGTTTTCCTTAAAGGAACAAATAGATTATAAATATTTTGTGGGCCATGTGGATTTCTGGTACAACAATCCACTCTGCCATTGTCCCGCAAAAGCAACTATAGATGACATGTAAATAAACAGGCTGGCTATGTTCCAATAAACCTTTATTGACAAAAGTCCCTCCCCCAGATCTGACCCAAGGACCACCCCCTGTCTATCCTATTCCTTGGCTTTTCCAGGTAACCAATGTGTGCAGTCTGGATGCCGGGCCATTTCCTGACCTCAGGACATATCCCTAACTTGGGCTTTTTGTCCCTTGGGGTCACTGGCTACGTTGAAGGTCAGACAACAGAGGTTAGATGGCATAATATGAATTCATGCCCACAAACTAAACCAGGAAAAACACTACGAGGCTGAGCATGTGACATTGCCACATTCAATCTTTTTTTAAATAAATGTTTAAACTTTTTACTTTAGAACAGTTCTGGGAAAGATAGTACAGTTTCTGTATGCCCACATATTGATGCATTATTATTAATTAAAGCTCAAATTTATTCAGATTTCTTCATTTTTAGTTAGTATCATTTTTCTGGGCCCTTTATGTCTTCAGTCATTAATCTATGCCAGTATGGTACCATGGGTATTTATTCTATACTTTGAGTTATAATCCAGTACTACTTTATTCATTTTGTTGGTCAAAACTGTGCCAGCTTTGACTGCGAGAGCTCTTTCAGCTGCTCCTGTGTCCATTTGAGATGCTCCCCTCCCCACTCCCCATCATCAATGTGCTGATTTGTCTTGATTTGTTTAGTGCTCCTGAAACAGGCTGGGACCTGGGACCCTTTGCTGCAGTGTTTGCTGGACAACCCTCTCCAGCAACAAAACACAGAGAAACGATGATGGACTAAAAATAACTGCGTGCATGCACAGTTGGAGCAAATTATGGCCGACAAGATACCAAGCGACCAAAAACCCAACTGCCACTTTTGAAGAGCCAGGAGAAAAATCAGGGGATGGGGAGCAAAAACAGGGTCCTGTGCATGCCCCCTGCACTCAACACCAAAGTGAAAGTGAAAGTCGCCCAGTCGTGTCCAACTCTTTGCGACTCCATGGACTATATATAGCCTGCCAGGCTTCTCTGTCTATGGACTTCTCCAGGCCAGAATACTGGAGTGGGTAGCCCTTCCCTTCTCCAGGGGATCTTCCCAACCCAGGGTTTGAACCCAGGTCTCCTGCATTGCAGGCGAATTCTTTACCATCTGAGCCACCAGGGAAGCCAGACCAACACCAAAGAGGTAGGCAAACCGCCTAAGCCACCCTTCCTGCCCAATCCCCGGACACACCTCTACCCTCAAGCCATATAAGGAACCAGCCTGTCCCACCTTGCAGAGCAAGCAAGGAACACTATTACTTGTGTTTGCTCCCTGCTGCTGTAGCAGGTACCCCAATAAAGCCTTGCCTGAATGTCTTGTCTGGCCTCTTATCAATTTCTATTGATTGAGGAGGCCAAGAACCCTGGTCAGTATCACTTCCTT
Source organism: Bos grunniens (assembly GCF_055505025.1). NCBI lineage: Eukaryota > Metazoa > Chordata > Mammalia > Artiodactyla > Bovidae > Bos > Bos grunniens. Next base: position 28,158,049 of record NC_141189.1, read on the forward strand.
ACTTTCTGACACTATAGGATGCTCCCAGCTCATCTTATATATCCCACCCCAGTCCTAGAATCAGACACTTCTCCATGGAGCCCTGGTGCTTTTTATTGAAGAGGGGCATTGTTAGAGAACGGGAATCTAGGCACTGGGGGTTTGTTGCTGCTATGCTGTCATTCCTTCCAGCCCCACTCAGCTGGCAGAGCAAGGAAGCATATGTATGTTACTAGCCTGTGTGTGTGCACATATGTATAAATATTTCCAAATGCAACCATCTGTGTCTATATGAAACTTGAGTTCATACTGACGTCTCCAACTCTAATCCATCACCACAAGGATCATTCTAGTCTTCTTTGCTTACTTGTATCGTTCCACTCCAACCGTGAGAAACTGGCTCCCACATTCACTGTCCATTTACTGGTTTAATTTCAGTATGCATGTATAATGGTTGGACTTCCAGGTGGTGCTAGTGGTAAAGAACCTGCCTGCCAGTGCAGGAGACGTAAAAGACTCAGGTTTGTTCCCTGGGTTGGGAAGCTCCCCTGGAGGAGGGACATGGTGTGAATTAGTCAACCATTTTGACCTATAAAAGTGGCAGTTTCATACGGTTCATCCCAAACAGAAGACAAGTGTGAATTGGTGACATGGTCTCAATATGAGTCATGTGGATGGATCATGACCAACATTATTACTAATGACCATTCATTCATTTGGGATTCCCTGGTGGCTCAGATGTCTGGTAAAGAGTTTGCCTGCAATGCAGGAGACCTGGGATCTACCCCTGGGTCGGGAAGATCTCCTGGAGAAGGAAATGGCAACCTACTCCAGTATTCTTGCCTGGAGAATCCCACAGACGGAGGAGCCTGGCATTTAAGCTTGGCTGCACGTTCCCACCACTAAACCCCCAGTCATGGAGCAGGGTCTGGCATAGCCTAGATGCTCAGATAATGCTTGTTGAATGAACCAGTGTCTCCCCGCGCAAATCAAACTTTACAAAGTGCCCACTAGACTAGAGGTCAGCACACCTTTTCCATAAAGGGGCAGATAGTAAATATTTCAGGGTTTGTGGGTCATACAGTCTTTGCCCCAACTACTTACCTCCACTGTTGTCAGATTAAAATAGCCACAGACAATCTGCACGAAAGGGCATAGCTGTGTTCCCATAACACTTTATTTACAAACACAGTAGCTAACTAGTTGGCCTGGTGGGGTTGTAGTTTTGGGGAGGGGGTTGTTTTGTTTTTTAGCAACTTGAAACTTTTGTTAAATTGAAGTATAATTGATTTACCCTGTTAGCAAAGTGATTCAGATATATATGTGCGTGTGTGTATATGTATATGTATATATATATATATATATATATATTTAATTTTCAGGTTCTTTTCCATTATGGGTTATTACAAGACATGGAACATAGTTCCTTGTGCTATACAATAAGTCTTAAAGAGTGTATTAATCCAAAATTCCTAATTTATCCCTCCCCTACTTTAGTAACCATAAGTGGGTTTTCTATGTCTGCAAGCAACTACTATAGAGAACATTATGGAGGCTCCTTAAAAATATATATAAAAAATAGAGCTACCATATGATCCAGCAATCCCACTTACGGGCAAATATCTGGAAAAGATGAAAACTGTAATTCAAAAAAATACATATAGTCCTATGTTCATAGTAGCACTATTGATAATAGCCAAGAAATGGAAACAAACTAAATGTCCTTCAACAAATGAGTGGATCACAAAGATGTGCTACATATAGACAATGGAATACTATTCGGCTATTAAAGAATGAATATGTCTGGCTGAATCCTTTTGCTGTCCACCTGAAACCATGACAGCATTGTTAATCTGCTATACTCCGATACAAAATTAAAAGTTTTTCTTTTTTAAAGAATGAAATGATGCCATTTGCAGCAACATGGATGGATCTAGAGAATATCATACTAAGTGAAATCAAACGAAGATAAATATCATATGGTATCACTCATATATGGAATTCTAAAAAGTTATACACATAAACTTATTTGCAGAACAGAAGTAGATTCTGGGGGCCAGGGTTTGCAGACCCCCACCCTCAACCACCGTCACGCTTAGACCTTGCCTTCACACGTGATCCGTTCTTTGCCACCATTAACTAAGTATCAGTCATCACTTCGGTGAAGTGTTCCCAAAACTGGCAAGGGAAGAAGCGTCTGGGGTAGGCAGCAAAATGTTCTTTCTCCGTATACCCATCCACCCCAGCCCTGAAGAGGAAGCGAGAGAGGCCCATCTGGAGTTTGATCACTCAGCAGCGGTCAGCCACCTCTTCCTCTCAGCTCCAAGAGTAGAAACAGGATAAAAATGCAGCAGCTGTCAGCTTCCCTCTTCTTGCCAGCCGTCTCCCCTGCAGACTAGACAGGGAGGGGCAGCCATCAGTCCCCAGAGGCACAGATTCTGCACAGACGTGGGGACCACTTGTTCCAATGCATTCATCTATTTTACAGAATCTTCAAATTCCAAAAAGCAAATGCAAGATGGGCTGCTGTTTCATCCACACGGTGGAACAGTGAAACAGTCACTCATCTGAAAGGGTACGGAAGTGCGCAGCATCGTAGACAAACCCAGGTGTGGGGGCACAGCAGGACTTAGTGACAATGGTCAAGATCCCCCTGCAATCCCACCACTGTATCATGAAGCATGAACACCCCGCCCCCGCCCCGATAAGGGGGAGGAAGGGGGTCTCTGCATACCTTCCCTCTGAGGCCTGGCACACAGTAGGCCCACAGGAAGATGAGCTTCTTCCCTCCCCTGGGCATGTTGTAACAAAGCCATGGTTATTTGCTAATGAAAAGATAAAGCCAGAAATGATGAGTGACTGTGACCTGGTCATCAAGCCGTGAAGGGAGGAGAGCTGACTTCTATTGGTTTTGCCCACCCAGGATCCCTTGTTTCTCTGGGAAATGCACATCCCCACTGCGGGAGCTTTGCATGGCATAGATGGAGCTGTGGCTTGGGGCCTGGCCAGGCCCCTGCAATCCTGCAGTTTGCCCATCAGTCCACCTTCCCCAGATGGACACAGGGTCTGTGGGTTGGGAATTCTCTTTCTGTTGGGCCTGCAAATTGGGATGATTTAGGCCTAAAGCTGCAGGGTGACCACCTTCTGCAGAAGCAGGACAGGCAGAAGTCAAAAGCCAGTTTCCCAAACTTCACTCACAGTGGAAGTCTCCCCACGGCTGCCCTGCCCCAGGCAGAGCACAACTGAGCAAGAAGCCGTGGACCTGGTTTCAAAGTCGGTCGGTTTCCAGCAAAGGGCTCTTTCAGAGCTAAGCACTGAGAGCTGGCGTAGAGCCTTGATGGAGGGAAGAGCATGGTCAACTCACAAAGGGAAACAGAACTGGGAGGCTAAGACATACCCTGGATGCAGCCACCAACGGAGCCAGACACTCCTGGGGTTCTCCACTGCACTGGCAGTGAAATGCCCCATTTTGCTTAAGCTAGTTGGAGTTGGGCTCCTATTACTTGAAATGAAAATAGCCTTGACTAATACAGGTAGAAATACATTGATTTACTGGAGGTCTCTCAGTCACTGTCCATTGATGATAGACCTTTATTGAGTACTATTCCAGCTACCTAGTGTTGCATAACAAATTACCCCATAACTTAGAGGCCTAATACAATCATACATCATGCTCACAGATTTCTGAGTCAGGAATTTGAGAAGAGCTCAGCCAGGCAGGGTTTCTGAAAGGGTCTCTGAAGCAGCAGCAGTCTGATGTTGGCTGAGGCTACAGTCATCCAAAGGCTTTACCAGGGCTGAAGGATCCAGGTCCAGGGCCCCTGAAGTGCCTGGTTGACAAGTTGGATTGGCTGCTATCCAGGGAACTCAGCTCTCCAAGGGGCTGCCTATGTATCCCCACACAAGGCAGCTGGTTTTCTCCAGGAACAAAATGGCGAGTGCAAAGCCCTTTATTATTTTTTTATTATTATTAAAGGGACTGTATTATTAAAGGGTGGGACTGTAGCCCACCAGGCTCCTCTGTCCATGGAATTCTCCAGGCAAGAATACTGGAGTGAGTTGCCATCTCCTGCTCCAGGGTATCTTTCCAACCCAGGGATTGAACCTGAGTCTCTTGCATCTCCTGCTTTGGCAGATGCTTTACCTCTGAGCCACCTGGGAAGCCCTTACTGAAGTATAGTTGATTCACAATGTTGTGCCAACCTCTGCTGTAAAGTAACTCAGTTATACACATACACTGTACTATACACACTCTTTCACTACGGCTTATCACAGGATATTGAGTATAGTTCCCTGTGCTATACGTTAGGACCTCTTTGTTTATCCATTCTAAATGTAATAGTCTGCATCTACCAACCCCAGACTCCCAGTCCATTCCTCTCCCTCCCACTCTTCCCCTTGGCAACCGTCCATCTCTTCTGTCTGTGATTCTGTTTCTGTCTCATAATCTGTGTCATATTTTAGATTCCACATATAAGTGATATCATATAGTATTTTTCTCTCTGTCTGACTTACTTCACTTAGCATGATAATCTCTAGTTGCACCCAAGTTGCTGCAAATGGCATTATTTTGCTTTTCTTTATGGCTGAGTTGTATATATACACACACATCTTCTTTATCCATTCATCTGTTTATGCGATGCCCTTTATAACCCCATCTGAGAAGGCACACGTCAGCACTCACATCTGAGTGCAGCCCTGACTCAGTGTGCAAGGGGAGCCCATATGAAAAGGCCGTGGGGATGGTTGGGGGCAGTCAATCTGAGGCGGGCTCCGTTCCTCAGGCCCCCACTGTGTGCAGGGCCTGGAACCACGGATGGCTGAGACACTCCTCATTCCCAGTGAGCACTCGGTCTAGACAGAATGGAATGGAACCGCACAAACTTTGTTCCCAGAATCCTTCCCAACTCCCCTCATCAGGTGGCTCCAGCTTTTGAGGAAAGGGGGAATGCTGCCCATTGGATTTGGATTTGGATTTGGGGAATTGGGTTTAAGCATTTAGCCATGTAACTCTGGTTCTAGAAACAATGCTGAAGGAACAGTTAAAGGCCTGACCCTCCGTTGCACACATGGCTACATGTCACTGTGCTTTGACTAAATTTATCACAGCTCATGCCCCCATCTCTGGCATATGATATTCTCTTTCTCAACACCTGAATTATCCCCAACCTGGCACATAGATGCCCTGTCTCATTTTGTAGAGCAGGAGACAGCAGAGCACATGGTTAAGAACTCCTGCACCCGGGTTCAAACCCCAGCTCTGCCACTTAGTGGCTGCGACGCTCGTAAAGTCTCAGTTTCCTCCTGTAAGGTGGAGTTGAAGACATAATCATGTCGTAAGGTCCTGAAGACCCAGCATTTCATGCATGAAAGGACTCAGTGCGGTGCCTGGCACATGGTCACCACTCCTTTCCGCCACTGCTCGTCACTCAGGGAGGTAATCGTTCGCTTTCCCCTTATCTCATGACTCGTCTCTCAACAGTTGAACACAGACCGTTGAGAGTTGAGCACGAGGACCACCTCCTCTCCCTACCTCTCTTGGAGCCCCTGCCCCCTACACACTCCCCATGCCCACCTCCAGCACCCCTCCACCCATGTCCAACCGTCCTTGCTGGTTGGATGATAACATTCCAAACAAAGGAAACCCAGGGAAGACTCAGGTGAAGCCAGCACCTTAGAATGGCACCTCCCTGTCTGTCAGTCTCTGGGGGTATCCTCGCTGAGGCTGGGCTACTTTAATAAGCAAAAAGGCGCAAGCAAGGGAGTTCTTCAGGGACCCGTCATTTAAGACATCTTTAATTTCTCAGGGGGGAAAAAAATCTGTCTCATATAACTTTTGCTGCATTTAAAATTCTCTATCCATTCATTCTCACACCTCACAGAGGGGACAGGGGAGTTGTCTTGAGATTGCCAGAAAATGAAGACAATCTCAGGCAACAGGCCGAACTTCCATACGGGCTGAGAAAGGCAGCAGCCTTTTTCCAGGAACAGAGCCCTTTCAGAAGATCCACCGGCAAGAGAGGTGACCTGCAGCAGCGACGGGGGAAGACTGCCCCTTAGTGGCGGCGTCCAGAACTGGATGGAACATATTGACATTTAGTTGTATCTTCCACGAGCTCTTAACCTTTACACTGCGTCAATAAAAAGCCCCATTAACATTTAAAAGGCATGTTTCTGGGTGTCCACTTGGAAGAAGAGTTAGAAAACACTCCAAAAAATGGATTATGCATCTCGTCTCTCCCAGATCTCCAAGAGCATACTTCCTTCCACAGTGAAAAGTAATACCTGTGAAATGGCCAAGAGCCCAACAGCCGCTGGGCTAGAAGTGCAGCAGCTCTTCGGGAGGCCCCCTGGAGCCCGGGAATCCTCAAGCTGACCGTCCTCACTGGCTGTGGCACCCAACAAGACCTCCTTCCTTAGTCCTCTTTCCCTTTCAGGTCCTTCCAGACCCGGCCTGAACATCGTGCCGGGGAAGCTTCCCTAAGCTCTCAGGTGGGACCTGACCTCTGCTCTGTGCCCCCTTGGCCACCTGAGCCTCCTCCACCAGGAAGCCTTTGGCTCTCCACCTTGCCCTGTCCCCTGACCAGCTTGTCTTCCACCCGACGATGGATGGGTCGTGCGCTCTGAGAGCGGGTGCCACGTGTCCACATCCTCGCCTCTCCACGCATGCATTCATTCATTCGTTCCTTCTAAAGTGCCCACTCCACACGGAGCGCCAGGGACACAAGGAACAAAGCGGGGCAGGGGGGAGGCGGGGGGCGGGTTCGTCCTCATCCAGCTCCTGAAGTTTATACTGTTGTCTGCTCTGCTCGTCTCATAGCCCCGGTGCCTGTCACACGTGGGGCTCAATAAGCATTGGATGGCTGGATGTCCCTGCTTCCAGGGTAACTTAATTACTTCCCATAAGAATGAAATTAATGCCGTTCAAATGCTGAGAATTCCTGTGGATCCCTTATGCAAACTGGCAGCCTTCAAGCTTCACACAGCCTACGTATGTATTTTGTTTCGCCAGAAGTTACAAACTGAATTTGTCGCTAACATTTAAAACTTGGAAGAGTTCACATAAAACTCAGTTTTTCCGGCTTCTCTAGAGACGTGAACACATGATCCCGCAGCACAGTGGGGGGGCCTCTCGGACTCCTTCAGACAAGGCGGGGCTCTTCACACCGTCACCCCCCACCCTCAACCAAGGTAGGGCCCTTCACGCCGTCACCCCTCACCACCTCTCCCGTTTTCCTATCATTGAGGCCAAAAGCCAGCTGCCACGTGTCATCTCGGCTTCACTCAGGACCCACGTGTCCCTCCAGGCGGTGCAATCGTGACCCCAGCATTAGGCCAGGGCCCTCCAAGGACTGCACCCTAGATGAGCTACAACACAAACAACTGGGCCATTTTATTGACTTTTTACCGCATAACACACCCTCCTAGGAGTACACACAGGCTGTGCGGTTTCCAGCAGGGACCTCAGATACACAGGGACGTTAAGGGGAGGGTCAGTCCAACAGGAGCTTGATTTGGGAGTCAAGACACCCATTTACTGGAATTCTTTTTGCAAATGAAGCTGGAAGACTCAGGATAACATTCGCACACCACCAGCACAGCTTAAACACTTCTTTGACAAAAATAAAAATAATAAATTATCTTTGACTCAGAAAATCAATTGTGCTCTGCAGAGTGACAGGAGGGTCCCTTCACGATGTCACATCGGGGCCGGGGAGGGGAGGCTGACGGGTGGCTGCGCCCGCGGAGCTGATGACAAGAGTCACACGCATCCTCCACACCAGGGGCCTGTCCCGAGGGAGATCCCTCACGTCCGCCTTGTCTTCTGTTTCTTGGCTTGTCTCTTTGCGTCTTCCGGGCCGCTGTTGTCAGAGGCTGTCTGGCCAAGGGCTCGGACTCCCTGCAGGCGGCTTGTCAGCTGCAGCAGCAAGGGGATGAGCTGGGAAGAAAAAGGGTATGAGAGAGGGGGGCTCCAGGAGAAGACGTCTGTCCAGCGGGACACCAAAGTCCCCGCCCCCAGCCTGCCCTGGCCCATCCCTGCCGCTCTGTGCTCTCAGCCCAGCCGAGCGCAGGTCTTTGTACCAGAGAGGGTCACCAGAGACCCGGAAGTACTTCAGGGTTAAGGGGTAGGAGGGATACAAGAGGCTTCTAGCCTTGAAAGGAGGCCTTGGCACTGGTCTTGGGAATATCCCCTGGAGAAGGAAATAGTAGCCCACTCCAGTATTCTTGTCTGGGAAACCCCATGGACAGAGGAGCCTGGTGGGCTACAGTCCATAGGGTTGCAAGAGTCGGACTGGACCCAGCTATTAAACCATTATCGTGAAGCGCGGTCACCTCTGTAACAATGGACATTCCTCCCCGGCCACATCCCAGCTATGAGGGATCCGCCCCCCACCCGCACGCCTGCTGCCCTGAGGGCTCGGGCCCCCTACCTTGTCGTGGTTGTAGCCGGCCAGCAGGACGAGCAGCGTCAGGGGCAGGGCGATGTATGATCCCTGGGCGATGTCCTGCTCAGGCAGTTTCCTCTGCGAACACCCAGAGCACCATCACCCCAGGCCAGCTCTCCGCCAGCACCCCATCCACAGCCCAGACGTGCCCGGCCTCCTCAAGACCCCAAGCACCCACGTGACCCAGACACTCAGTACCCAAAAGAAGTAACTGAAGCGACACAACTAAATCCTAAGTGAATTCTCTGCCGCACAAACTCCCCTCGCCTGCTCTCTGAAGCTCGGGAATAACCAGGTTCCAAGAACAAGGTGCTCCCCACCCCCGGACCCTTCACTATCTACACTGAGGAGACACAGAGCTGCGGGCTGCAGGGCACCCCTGTGGTTGAAAAGTACGAGGAGCTCATTTTGCTGAGCCCCGGCTGCACCCAGGGACTCTCTCCTCTAAGGAGGCATCAAGAAGCCACTGTTCCCAGACTCGGGGGCACGGTGAGTACCAAGCAAGTGCCAGAGGTCACACCCAGTGAGGCGATTAAGCAGTGCTGGGGACCCGGGGCCGCTCACCTTTCCTTCCAGGGGAGCCCAGACTGTCAGCAGGGCCAGTGAGAACAGAACACAGTTCCCAGCCTCCCTCGCAGCCAGGTGGGGCCCCGGGGTCAACTCTGGCCACAGAACAGGAAGAGAAGTGACAAGTGCCACACCCAGGCTGTACCCTGGGTGTGCCCTTCCTCCCTGCTGACCGGACAGCCTCCAGCCACCTGTGCCATCCCAGGAAGGGCGATGTGCTGGAGGACAGCAGACCCACGGACAGGAGGAGCCCGACACCCAGGAGCTTCCGCGCAACCCCCGGAAGGTCAACATAAGATAGAACCTTCCCTCCTGCTGAAGCCCTGAAGTGCTGGGTCTCTGTAATAGCAAATGAACCTATATCCCAACTAGCTCACTCCACCTCGACAATGGAAACAAATAAAGAACTTTCGGATGATGATAAAACAGGTTAACAAGCCATAGCGCTGTTCTCAAGGTACAGCCTCTTTCAGGAGATTTGCACACTCTACACTGTTCTCATCATACTGTGAAGATACAACGTGCCAGTTTCTCTCGCATGTTCCTACGACGGGGCAGGGGACGTTCCCAGAGGCTGCACCGTGACGATGTCCTCACTCTGACAGGTAACGGGACGTGTGGCCTTTGGATGCTTGTGTTTTACGCATGTCTCAGTTTGCATTTCTAATATGATAAATATACATATAACCCACACAAACCAAAGGTCTTTGAGATTCGCAACTAATTTTAACAGTGTAAAGAGGTCCCAAGATCAAAGCATCTGCGGATACGCAGGAAGGAGAAGGACCAGAGGGCCTCTGACCCGAGACGACAGCCGGAGACAGACGCTCCCTTAATAAACAGAAGAATAGCGCAGAATCCCTAACTGTCTGCCCCCACTTGTTTTGACTTGTTTTAGATCCCAAACCAGTTCCCATCAAAGTAAATCCTTAAGAGCAAGTTGGAGTCAGTGGGCAGAGGCAGAGCAACTATGAGGTGAAGCTTTGAGGACCGCAGGCCAGGCTCCAGGCCGGGTCTTCCCGTGTGACCTTGGGCAGTCACGTTAAGACTCGGTTGACTCAACTATAAAATGGCGATAATACGAACAGCATCTACTGTGGGGAATGACGAGGTGTGTGGAGTGGTTAGCAGCGCGTGAAACACTGAGTGATGCGTGAGGAACATGGTTGTCGGTACTGACGTTCAGCACAGGATGCAGGGAAGCGCCCTGACAACCCTCGTAGGCAAGTGGTGCTGAGCCGCCTGGCCAGCGGCCGGGACGAGAGAACCTGGCTCTGCCGAGCACCCCCAGGTAAGTCGCTCAGTCTTTGTGAGCTGCCAGAAGGATGGAAGAGAGGCACCTCCCCACGGAGGACTGGGATGAGGACCCACCAGGCCTTCCCTCCCCTGGCAGGTGGCTCTGCTCCCATGGTCTCAGAAGTGGGACCACACTCCTGGCAGCAGGGACGAGGCCTGCTCACTTGGGCCCACCAGGCAGCACCTCCATCCTGCCTGGGCTGCCCACACACTCCCCGGAGCTGGGAGGTGCCCGGCGGACGTCCAGGCTGCAGCCCTACTGCCCTCCACGGAGGCACTGCTCCTCCCTGGGGTTGCGTGCGCCTCCACACGGAGACAAACAGTTCCCGGCCTGCTCGTCTCTGTCACTTCCTCAGTCTCTGCTGAGGTGAACGAGACAAGTGCTTCCTCCTGGGATCGAGGAGGAACCCTCTACTCAGGGTAAGATCATGGAGGCCAAGTCACCGAGCACGAGCCGGAAACCAGCAGAAGGGCCGCGTCCAAGTCCAGGCTCCCCATGCACGAGCCTCCCGCCTTCTCTCTACCTCAGGGACAAGGACTCCCGCCAACTTCCCACACGGATGGAGGTCTGAAGAGTGCTCAGTGGCACCTTGGAACCACTGCATACTCCATGCCGGAAGCCCCCTTCTCCTTACCGTGGGATTGAAGACCAAGGTGATGTGTTTGTGGTAGCCCGCTGCCGTGAAGGACACCTGTGGCAGGACGAAGTCGTACTGGGACCTGGGCAGCGTGGAGTCCAGGAGGACCACATAATTCTGTGCACAAGGAGGGAGGGGCAGTCTTTACAAAGGGCAGTTGGGGCAAAGCAAACGAACACTAAGTCCTAATGTGTGACTGTGATGCAAAGGACTTGCTGTTTCCTTTAGGAACCCCCAAGTTTACACCTCCACGCCTAGGTCACTAACTCGCATGTGACGGCCTCAGCGGGCCAGTCCAGCAGGGTCAGCCACGCAACCCTGCCATCTCCAAACAGGCGCTCGGAGCCCGCGGCTCATCTTTCTAAGTGTATCCAACCATGGCGGCTACATGGTCCTTAGAGAACCTGACTTTACGAAACACACAGTTCTGATGAATCAATTCTGATGAGGGAGACACAAGGTTAAACTGAGGAAGACTGTTTTTCATCCAAAACAAGGTTGACTTCCAAGGGACGATTCTTGGCTCATTAGCTGGTGAGTTCTAAGAATGCAGCATCCTCTGCAGAGGTCCTGGTCACCGTCACAGGCCTGCGTGCTGAGCCCCAGCCCGGGGCCCAGAGCTGTGAGCACATTAGGCGTATGCTCTCAACCACTGACAAGACTGGGACTATTGCCCCATTTCACAGATTGGGGGAGAGAGGCCCGAAGAAGGGAAGTGTGACGTACCCAGGGTCACTCAGCTTGTAAGGCACAGAGCAGGCTGCGAGCCCCGAGGAGCCTGTGACCACACTAGGCGTATGCTTTCAACCACTGACAGGATCAGGATTATTGCACCATTTCATAGATGGGGGGAGAGAGGCCCGAAGAAGGGAAGTGTGACGTGCCCAGGGTCACTCAGCTTGTAAGGCACCAAGCAGGCTGCACACCCCGGGGAGCCTGTGACCACATTGCTGTGCTGCCAGAAGTGGCTCGATTACTAAGGGCACCTGGAGCAGTGCAGGGGAGGCCCCAGACTCTGTCACAACCTGCTTTGTTATTTCACTTCACACCGGGAAAGGCCAGAGGATCACCCCTGTGGCAGGTGGCAGGAAGCCAGGGGAGGAACCACACAGGCTCTCTGCTCACGCTCTCAGGCTAAGTCCCCAAAAGGAACCAAGTTCTCTCCACAGTTTGCTGCCACCGGGGCAGCCACAATAGCTGGCTCTGTGCAATTAGAGCTGACGACAAACATCCCGTCATCAGTAAGTGATGATGACCTTGGTTAAATAGATTACGGTATTTTCTCTATCGTGGTCTCCTGTGCAGTCATTAAATACCATGCATGAGAAAGTACGGGTGAGAAAGTCTTCACTGAAAAGCACAGATTACAAGAAAATGTACAAAACAGTCCCAGCTTTGTATCACTAAACAAATACACGTTTTTATATTTATACACACATGCGCATGCGTCAAAAAGGGTCAAAAGGAAACTATGGACATGTTAACAGCTGCTTCTGGATGACAGTATTATGTCTGATCTCCATCCCCTTCCCCGATCTCCTGCCGTGATGAATGTGTATTATTTTTATAACAGAAAAAGAGCTAATTCCGGAAAAAAAAATCCCTAGAGAGCCCCACCTCCTCTGATTCAACTGTGTCAACAAGGTGGCATGAGGGGAAAAACTGGGAAAACTGAGTTCCTTCAGCGGAAAAGGGGAGTCGTTCCAGCAAAGACAGCGCGGAGAGGAGCGGGCTCACCTGGCCGTCCCTGAGCAGGGGCGGGAAGTGGAAGAAGAGGGACTGGCCCAGGGACACCGTCTGGATCGGGTTGTCGAGGTTGTCGCTTTTGTAAAGCTTCACCTGGAGGGCAGCGACAAAGCAGGGCGTGCTTTTAAAACTTCAACACGGTAAACACCACCTTTTCGACACCTTAGTATGGCTTATCTCTGAGGGGAGAGGAACTCTGGAAACATGGATCTTTGAAAGGGCAACCGTCCTCCCGCAACAGACCGTTCCTAATGCTTTTGAAACACCAGTGATGTGACAGTTGTCAAAATGTTAAAATTTTTAAATTTAAGATTCTGACAACTTACGTTAATGCTCAAAATAGTAAACACCTGTTAGTGTAGTGGGAACATTAAAGAGAACATGCCAGGCGTGGGGCAGGCACTTCACGTACATCGTCACCAACCCTGACTCCCAAACAGGCATCACTGTTGTCCCCGTGGAGATCCAGAGAGCCTGGTCACCTGATGTCATCACCGCCAGCCTTGTTCACTCGGCATGCCCCCCACCATGCACTGTCACCTCAACCCCACAGCTGTTCCTTAAACTCCAAACACGTTCCCATTTTGCACTGGGTTCCTGGCTGCTTCCAGGAGCAGTTTAGTGTTCTGTTGGTGGCCTTTCTTTCTCTCCAGCCCAGGTTCACTGCCTGTTCCCACCATCGTCTGACTCTGAGTCCACTGCCTGCCACACGCACCTTGCGTAGAATTTAGAAAGTGACCAGGTGCTTTGCCCTAAAGCCATCTCTCTGCTTTAGACCCCAGATCACACTGCTCATTCATGAGGCTTCTACTGTGATGCTTCTAAAGACACACAAGGCTGGCAAAACTGTCATCTGAAACCAGACCACGTTTTTCTCTAGCGATCGGCAGTCATTCCACCAGATACATGCTGGGCCTGAAGATTCTTAATCTCAACCTCAACCCTCAGCTAAACAAGGGCTAGAGCACGTTAGCTATCAGCAGCTGGCCTTACCCACAATGTAGGAAGATACTCAGAGGAAGTGATCACATTTCCACTTAAGTCGAATTGATTTATCTGCCGGAAAACTATGATGTTCACATCATCAATGTCATTATTCCCGACCTGGAAAGAGAGAAAGCAAGCTGGGCCAAGGAAGCTGGAAGACGGGGGCCTCTGCTCCAGCAGGGGACATCCCTGGAGCTCTATGTCCTAGCGACTTCCCTTTGCATTCAGGGAGCAAAGCTTGCTGTCCGAGCAGCCTGAGTCTAAGGTCCCAAATTGAGAGGAGATGGGTGACACTTGGCCATGGGCGTGCTGTTTGACAAAGACACTACTTTTTTCCTTAAGTTTGACTTATCAACATTTTCAAAAAGCAATTTCATAGTAAAAGAACCAGACTTCCCAGCGGCTCTTGAAAAAGAAGGATGCTCTTGCCTGGCAGGATTGGCAAGAGTCAGGCCCCAGCTCCCCCGCACCCCCTGGGGTGGGCACGTGCCTCCGCCAGTCACCTTTTCATCTGTGGGGCCACAGTCCACATGACTGCCCGGGACCCCGATCTGAATCCCCATGGCAGGAAAATATAACATAAGATGCAGCCATCACAACCACTTAAACACCAAATGCCATAAAGATGTCAAGAAAACTCATTGTCTAGGCCAAAAATCCTGAATGGCCAACCAGTCTCTGGACCCATCGTAATCTTTATCCATAATGGCACCTAATAAAGCCACCAAAGGCTTCTTGTCTGGTCCCAAATCCTCTGGTCTAGCAAATGAGACTTATTCCATGGGAAAAAACTTCACTGCAAATGATGCCAGGGACACCTCCTGTGACCTGGAGGGCTGCCTCTTTAGGGATCAGTTAGCTGAGTCATGATCTTAAAGATCAAGAGACTCTATTTGGTGGGAAGAACAAGGTCACCAGAAGATAAGAAATGTCAGTGGCCCTGTCACTGATGAAGCCCATGTTCCCTTTATTCCCTCCCTTGATCTAAAATGCTACTTAGGCCTTAAGATCCTCTACTTGTAGAATAATGATCAGAGCTAGCAGGGGAAGTGGGGAAACAACAGCTCAGATTTCTGCTCCGGATGCAAGACAGTGCTGCTGTTCATTAAAAGCCCACAGAAGACGCTGCTTGTAAAGATGACACTATTCTGAGAGGACCCTTAATTAGGATGTAAAGTCCCCCCCACAACAGATGAAAGGCAGCCAGCCAGAGGAACGCTGAAGGATTTTTGATCAGAGATGCAATCATGCAGTGATTCTGCTGAAGAATTTCATGTCTTACCACGATGACCCGGTGGTGGGGGAGGGCTCGTTCGATGTGGTCGTTGCCTTCCGCCTTGAGCTGAACGTGGTACACACAGCCCGGCTGCAAACAAATGCAGGAGTCTTATCTGGAAAAGGGCTTATCACCTGAGACCTGGTTGGAGCCTGCTCTGCCTGCAGGCCCCCATCCGGTGGACAAGTCTCTGTCCCACCTTGGTTCCCAGGCCTATCACCTTTCTTAAGAGTTCCTTGAAAATGTACCCTGATGTAGAAACCTTTTTCTGAAGTTTTACAATTCCTTCAAACTGTATTCAGCTTTTTCTACCCAAGGAAAATTAAATGTGGTTTCTGATTTCAAAATTGCAAACAAGATAAGCTTATTCTTGTTTAATAAATATGATGAAATTATTCCCTTTTGCTGTCCATCCCTCCCCTGCACCTGTATGTATGTACTGAGTGGTGTCTGGAATGCCACTCCCAAGGGGTATTATTTCTGTGAAGTAGGATTTGAGATTTTTCCTTTTTTACAACAGATTTCCTTTTTTACAACAGATTTCCTCTTTATACATGTTATTCTATTCCTCAAATGTATAGGGACATATGATGTTTACCCAAACAAAACTCACTATTCTAAAAAACTTTTTGTTGTTGACACTGCACACATGAAGGATGTACATTATTTACTCAGATCATTTTTTAGCAGACCGCAGTAAAGCACTTTGTTCTAAGCCAGTACATTATGACAGCTTCCCTGGTGGCTCAGGGGTAAAGAATCCGCCTGCCAATGCAGAAGACATGGGTTCCATCCCTGGGTCAGGAAGATCCCCTGGAAAAGGCAATGGTAACCTACTCTAGTATTCTTGCCTGGGAAATCCCATGGACAGAGGAGCCCGGCCGGCTACAGTCCATGGGGTCACAAAGAGTCAGACATAATTCAACAACTAGACAACAAGCAACAACGACAAACCGCCTTGAAGAAATACAGTTGTTTCATGCGTTGCTATGTGGGCTAGCGGCAACTCTGAGAGAGAAAGACATATGAGTTCCAAGGAAATTTCTCAAAATGCTGCATATCAGATAAAATTCAGCTTTACGAAGGCTTTAATAGTCTAAATGAACCCACCATTTGTCAACTTCTGAACTTTTTTTTTCCTTACACATTTATTAAAAGAAAAGATCTGCATCTTTCCCCAGAGGGTGACAGATCACTTATACTAGCAGGGTTTAAAGAACTTTTAAAATAACCAACTTCTGATCACCAACTGCACACCAAATCTGATGACACATGAGCATCTAGAGCCAGGGGCCGAGTTCAAAGGTGACTGTGTGTGTCCAAGAGGGGACAACCCTGAGACTAACTGCTGATTTGTACACTAGCGAGGATAACACGGCCCGGTTTCCTAAATCACGTGCACTGTGACCTTCTCTGTGTGTGAGCAGAGCAGCACCTTAAACAACATTCCCTCTATATTAACCACGAGTCCTGGAGGCCAGTGTAAGGCTGATCTACTTTTTCCCCTTTCAAAATTTTGTCCTTTTCATTATGTTGCTTTCAACTATCTTATAATGAGCACATGGAACCTTTACAAAGACAATAAAACTATTATTTTTTTAAAAACCGAGAAAAGTCAAATTTATGATCACCAATAGACGAATTAATTCACTTTATAGCTCAGTGAGGACTGGCAGCACTGGGTTTGTTCAAAACAGCTCTTAGCAACAGCTATTTGCACCTCAGAAAAAGGTAGCAAGGTGTGAAAAAAAGGAGACGGCACTGCTGGAGATGGGGATCGCGGGCACTGCCCCCTCGCTCCCATGCCCAGCAGCGCAGGAGCCCACCCTAACCACCCGGCTCCTCGCTCCTGGCTGCTGACTCAGTGGTTCACCTTCAGCCTCTGGCAGCAAGATTCAGGCAGCTTCTCACCCAAAATGCCTCACAGCTTCTCACCCAAAATGCCTCACCAAATACCCTGCCCAGAAAGATCAACTGCAGAAATGCATTCTCCTCGGGGTCAAAAGCCTGAGGAAATCTTCAACCAGGGCTCTCCAGCCTGGTGTCCCCTAGGAGCCTGGCAAACGCAAGTCCAAACCTTTGACGAGAACCATCTGAGGCTATTCATTCCTTCAGCATCTGAGGCCTGGCACGTGGAAGGCTTTGGCTGCCACAAGGGGGTGACTCCACATAGCATTTTAAGTGCTAATGAATTAACATCTATTACAAGGAGGAGGGTGTGAGGGAGCATTAATTGAAACGTGAATCTATCACGGTGGAGAAGGAAACTATATTTGATTTAGCTAAATAAAATGTGTTAAGTTGGTGAGTTTAGAAACACATGTCTGGCATATATACACTACCATGTGTATGATGGATCGCTAATGGGAGGCTGCTGTATAGCACGGGGACCACAGTTCAGGGCTCTGAGATGACCTACAGCGGGGGGATGGGGGTCAGGGTGGGAGTGAGGCTCAAGAGGGAGAAAGGGATATATGTATGCATAGAGCTGATTCCCGCTGCTGTATGCATAGAGCTGATTCCCGCTGCTGTACAGCAGAAACTAACGCAACACTGTAATGCACCTATACTCCAATTTAAAAAAAGAAAAATATGTATGGGCCCGTAAGACTCCGGGGGGAATCAACATGGTGATGCAGAACCTGAATTCTTGCAACCGTAAAAGGGAGATGAGCCAGGAACACTGGGTCCACCCAAGAAGAAGGCAGACTGAAAGCCACAGACACCCCCCAGGCCTGCCTTCTGCTGTGGCTTGGACCAAGGAAAGCTGCACACAATCACCCAAGCTGGCAGTTCTGGTGAGGAACTGCCTCACCAGAGGGAAAGGAGTGGTCTGACCTTGCTTCTAACCACTTGCAGAGTCGGTGCACCAGGCACCATTCCGTGTGTATTAACTCACTTCGTACTGACAGCCAACCTGTAGGGCAGCCGTGATCCTCATCCTCACTTTACAGATGATGAAACGGACACAGAAGGCATGGGACGCCTGCCTGAACTCACGCAGCTAAGAAATGACAGAGGCAGGGTTCAAACCCAGGCAGAAAGGCAACTAAGGGCGCAGTGTCAAAGCCTGCATCTGCATGAACACATGCGACAGAGACCCGGATCTAAGGACCCATCGCCTTTCCCGGGGTCCTGGCTGCAGCCGGCCTGGGGGCGGGGGACACCCATGTGGCCCACCTGTTCTCTCTGGAACCACTGCCACGAGGAAGGGAAGCAGGCCTGGGGGACAGCAGGGAGCGCCCTGGGGCCCTGGGAACATGTCCCGAGGGCAGCGTGACAGCACGCTCCCCGTCTAAGGCTATTCCTCCAGCATCCGAGGCCTTTTCCATGGAACAGGTCAGCAGCCACAAGGTGGCGACTCCACACAACTGAAAGTGCTGAGTTAACATCAGCGTTCCCTGGAGCGGGCAGGGCCTCCCCGAGGACAGAGGAGGCGGAGAAGGGAGCATCACAGAAAGGCTGGCCAGACCCCAAAGAAAGCCCACCCAGCTGGCCCACGAGAACAGACATTCTCCAGTCCTCAGCACAGCCCCAGGAGACACCCCCAGGCCTGCATTCCTCCTTTGCCTTGAACGCTCCTCACTCACCAAGTGACCTCCTGCCCTGACCTCCCAATATTGGTGAGTGAGGACACCTGGACACGGGACATGGTCTTCTTAACTTTGGGAAAGGACAGCACGGCCCCAGTAAAGTGTTAGTTGCTCAACTGCGTCCAACTGTTTGTGACCCCATGGTTGTCCGGCTCCTGTCTGTCCATGGAATTTTCCAAGCACGAATACCAGAGTGGGTAGCCAGCCATTCCCTTCTCCAGGAGATCTTCCTGACCCAGGGATCAAACCCTAGTCTCCAGCATTGTGGACAGATTCTTTACTATCTGAGCTACCAGGGAAGCCCCTATTTTTTTTAAATTAGTGGTTAATATCTAAAAATCAGGAGTTGTCACGTGGAAATGTGAATTTCTGACTTCTCTTTTACAAACTCTAACCATCGGCAACCCTGAGTTATCTTCCCACACGGCTACAAAGAGCTGGAGCTGCCTGGCTGTTGCCCCTTCTCCTGGGCCAGGACCTGTCCACGGTCCACAGTCCACACTGCTCCCGACAGGCGCCCAGTCCACGCCAGCCTTTTACACTTGTCTTCGAGCCCCACAGGCATCCGATGTGAGAGGCTGGCCTAAGCCAGACCACCTGTTCTGCACCAAAACCATGGTTTTCTACCTGTATTTTGCCATAAAACCACAACCCAGTACGTCAGCTACATAAGTGTTGGGCATGTCAGTTAAGACAGGGATTGGGGAGTTTCAGAGCCCCACGCCCCCTCTCAACCCTCTTGCCCTCATTCCTAGCGTCTTGGGGGCACCACTGAACCCAGGCACCGCTGAAGCCAGTATGAAAAAATCCACTAACGAAACACATCCAAAGGCTCACCAGCAATCCACGTAACCTGAACTTCCCTTCCTCGTCCGTCACGGTGTCTTCTCCATAAATACTGCAGTCGCTCTGGCCCACTGCTTCCACGGCAACACCCTGTTCTGGCTCTCCGTTTAAGGAAGAAACTGTACCATAGCAACTAGAGAGACGAGAGAAGAAATGGAACACGACATTCTCGGGGCTTTCTGATGCACACAAAAGATTCCAGGGACAGTGTCCGGCATTCACCAACAATTATGATGCAAAATAACTCGGTGGAGGACAGTACCCCAAATGACCCAGACAACGCACTTCCAGCTGTGTCACCTGCAAGCTGAGCCTTCCTGCCAGAGGGCTCAGGCCACTCCTATCATCAATTTCTCTTCTCATACATTTTAAGGGGTGCTCCAGAAAATCGTAATTTAGAAAGGCTAAACTTTCTTTCACTCCGCTTTATTGCATTTTTTGTTAAACTTTATTTTAAATAATAAAGCATCCAATAAAATGAAAATAAATCACTTCCCCTTTCGTTCTATTTTTATATTCAATTGAAAATGGTCCGTTTTTCTAAACCTGTTCCTTCTGATTAATCAACCTTGAAGTGCTTCTACACATGTATATAAATACATACGCGTGTGCCTATAATTATAAATACTCATGTGAATAAACCATCTCTGGATGCACTCAGCAATGCTGGAACACCTAGGTGGCTGGGAGGCCAGGACAGAAGGGAAACTCCACACGGAATATCTTCTTTTCAACATTTCCAAATTTTTTTCAAGTGAATGCATTTCCTCCTTTCCAAAATCTAACTAATGTTTCAAACACTTTAAAAAAATTAAAATTTTTAGGAACTCAGTAGGTTCTCACAGGCCAATTTCAAAAGAGGAGCTTTGTGACTAAATCATTCATGGGGGATATTAGGAGAAAAGGGTTGCAGTCAGGAACCTGTGGACTCGTGTCTCATGGCTCTTGTCTTCCAAACAGAACCAACCTGAAGACTGGGATGGGTTCCGAGAGAAAAGAGTGTGTGAGTGATCCCACGGCCCGGCCCGGGGGAGACGGGAGAGGGGGCAGCCCACCTGTAGGCCGTGCGGTAGCCCGTGATGGTGATCTTCAGGTTCTGCCCCTCCTGCACCTCGATCATCTGCGAGGACGGCTCAAACCGGAATTCCTTCATCATGGGCTTGAAGTAGTACTGGCCAGGGCTCTGCCAAGACACAAACACGAGCTGAGCCTCTGCTGCAAGTCGAGGGGTGGCATTAGAGGGAGCGGCTCAAGTCATGAAGGAAAGAGGCCAGAATGAGGCCCCAAGAGCCCTAAGGCTACCCAGACACACAGAGATGGTAACTAACTCTACAGTCAATCATTACAGTGACAGCAATTACCATTCTAATACCAGCTGTCATTACTGCACACCTTTAGTACCTCTGCAGGGTAGAAATCATATTTGAACTTTATGAATGAAGCAACTGAAGCTCAGAGAGGTCAAGTAACTAGCCTGAGACGACATGGCAAGTTAAGTAGCAGAGGGAAGATTCGAAGGTGGGCGTGCTTCACGTCCCAGTCTGGGATCTTTCGGCTACACCTCACTGCCTGTTTGCGACATCCCTGGAATGGTGACTTTATTCCCAGGGTTGACAAGATGACCAACTGACGTGTCCACCATTGAGGGCTTCAGACTACATCCTCAGTGGAAAATGGGTGCTGTCCACCCACTGCAGGGAGCGTGCTTTGCAGAAGAAACACAAGCTCACCCCCTGAACGAGACTTGGCATTATAAACAATGAGATCTGGTGGTAAAACAAAGGGACACTTAAGACAGGAGCTGCTGGGGCCAGGGTAATTAATTACATTGTCTCAGTGACAAGTGGGTGACCAGAAAACAAGACGTCTGTGCGGAAGGGAACATGCATCAGCAGCATTAAGTTCTAGTGAGAGCCATCCTTAATTACAGCTGGTCCCCAAAGAAATGTGAGGCACTCCACAATGGTTTTCTGTTCTCACATTGTCAAGCAATACACAAGTCATGGCCACTGTGTCCTTGCGCGCTCATGGGGGAGCCAGGCAGGCGATGCAGTAGTGGGCACCTTACCAGGTTTGAGAAGGTCAGGATACCGTTGTCCTGAGTCAGGAGGTTGGAACGGAACACACCACCGCTGAGGGATAAGAGGACCCCAGGGAGGGGCTGGTCGTCTTCGGCTTTTATCTGGGGATGAGAAAAGAACCCCAGAGCAAGATTAACTCATACAAACCATGAAAGTGTCAAGAGGTAATGATCAGCAGCTAGTTTTTCTTTTATTGTCATTCACTGGGGCCCACGGGGAAGGTCAGAAGGTCTCCTCTCCTCCCCTAGGGTAACCAGTATAAACAATTTGCTTTGCAGCCTTCCAGAACTCTCTGTGCCCACACAAATCTTATCAACACTATGGCTACTATTGATGGACTTCATAAGCGACTGAGTGGGAGTGGGGTGGAGGAGGGCCCCCAAACCCTCTGGCCAAGTCGAGTTCTCTGGCCTCAGCTGTTTTCCCCACTGCCCTCGTCCACCAGTCCCCACCAGTCGGCCTCCCTGTTTCAGAAGAGCTGCATCTCACTCTAAAGCAGAGGTTGGCAAACCATGGCACACGGGCCAGTCTCTGAGTTTTGTGATGGAAAGGAAGGGATGAAGTGAAAGTCCCCAAGCGTGTGTATCTTTGCACAATTAAGTTCTTCTTTTTCCAAAGAGTCAATTCCTAGGAGTAGAAATGACTTCGTGGATGTGTGCACTTGAAATCCAGAAAGAAACCCCCGATCTGAACTCCAGGGTGGTTGTAACCATTTCCAGCTCCTAAATTACCTATGTGTGGGAAAACACACACTTGCCAAAAAAATGGATATTGTCTTCATTATTACAACTATAACCCCAAACCCAGTGTTTTGATGGTAACTTCTTTACGTTTGCCTGGTCACTATCGAAGTCAAGTGTTCCCCGTGTGATTATGAGTGACCTGGATGACTTCTGTGAATGGCCTTTCATGTCCTTGATTCACCTTTTCTCTGTTGGCTTGTCTTTTTCTTTTTTTTTGGCTTGTCTTTTTCTTATTGGTTTTAGGAGACTCTTGTAAACTGGGGTTGTTATTTATGGAATAGATATTTCTCTCCAGTTGGACTATCTTTCCATTTGTTTTAAAAGGCATTCTGCAATGCAGAATTTTAATTTATTAGGTGATGGGATGTTTCTCTTTTGGTCTCGATATCGACAACACTCAGCCTCAAGGGTCTCTGGACTCACTCTGGACTCACTCACTTCTTCCCAAGAAGGAAGGAAGGAAGAGAGAAAGATATCAACTTCACTCTAAGAACATTCTGTGTCCTTTGACAGAGAACAGAGTCAAGGATGAAGGCTTAAAATGCTTCCCAGAAGGTATGCACATGAGCTGAAGTCAACAGATCTCCAAAATTACAAGTGAAAGAAAGCAGAGTAAAAAGAGTACGGCCTGAATAATTCCGTTATATAAAATTCTAAGAAATGCAAACTGATCCACAGTGACAGAAGGCAGATCAGAGGGGTGGGGAGGGCCAGGAGAGAGGGGTTACCAAGGGTACGAGGAAATTCTGAGGGGCGACAGATGTGTCCGCTATTTTGACTGGTGGTATGCTCACGGGT
This sequence comes from Bos grunniens, assembly GCF_055505025.1. NCBI lineage: Eukaryota > Metazoa > Chordata > Mammalia > Artiodactyla > Bovidae > Bos > Bos grunniens. The sequence continues at coordinate 28,181,046 of NC_141189.1, forward strand.
GTTGTCATGTGTCGAGACTGTCAGATTACACACTTTACGTGCAGTGTATTGTATGATTGTTATACTCCATAAAACTGCTTTTTAAAAGCACACGGTGTTACCTCAAAGCTCACGCCTGCCAAGGCATAAGCCTTAAAGTCGCCTATGGTTCCTTCCACTGCAGTCAAAACGTAGCCCTCCTTCTGCGAGGACACAGTATACTCCAGGTCACTGTGCAAGGGCCCAACACTGAATAAAAGAAAGAAACGCTGGTGATGCCTTGCTTCACATCCTAGAGGAAGCATCACCTGCCCCCAGGAAACCTGGCTCCCCAGCTTCTTTCCTGGGCTTCCCGAATGAAAATGTGGAACTGTTAGTTGCTCAGTTGTGTTCCGACTCTCTGCAACCCCATCAACTGTAGCCCGCCAACTCCTTTGTTCATGGGATTCTCCAGGCAAGAACACTCCAGGCAAGAGTGGGTTGCCATGCCCTCCTCCAGGGGATCTTCCCAACCCAGGGATCAAACCCAGGTCTCCTGTATTGCAGGTGGATTCTTTACCGTCTGACTCAGCATGGGCTCCCCGACTGGTCCCAATAACTGGTTCTTAGTCAAGGGCTTACCTATAGGCACCTTTGTCATCGGTAAAGACTGTGATCAGGGGTGAACTTGCCCCCTTTTCACTGATGACGATCTCGACTCCTTCCAACTCTGGGTGGATCTGGCCTTCTAGAAACAAGCCTGCTTTCCCTTGGATCTCGATCAGCTTCCCTGGGCAGCTTTCTACACAGGAAAGAGACAAACAGAGGAAGAGAGGGGGGCTTCCCATTAAAGAAGGGCCTAAAACTGAGATATTCGAAACTAACTCCAGTGAGGCTTTTGACTACCTCAGAATCCTCAGTTACTACAAGAGGCCCAAGCCTCTCAACATTTATGAACGGCCCTGTTAAACTGTCAGGAATGTTAGCAGGAATAGCCAACAAAGCTGGCTTTCCCCAGCTCCTCTTCCTCAGACCTCACTGACCACAAGTGAGGAGAGAAGCCAGTACCGCAGGTCAGGGCCTCTGTAGCCAGACCTCAGAGGACCCAGCATGGAAGGCGGCCCCAGACAGGCTGCCCACTGGACAGCCATGCCCTTCAACACTCTCCTTCCAAACACACAAATGCTCAGGGTTTACTGAACCCGCGATGCTGGCAAAAGCTGCCTAAACATTCCACCAGCACCTGGTTATCTCATCCCCAAAAGACCCTTCCATCACCCCAACCCAAAACAAACATCACGAACAGTTCAGATACATGAAGACATTTCAGACGTTTCAACCACGGATGCTGTTGCTTTTCATCTGCCTTCTGGTGTCAACCTGATAACATCAAGGAAAAGCAAGTCCTTTTTTCAAAAAGATCCCCAATTCTAACAGTGAGAGTTACGTTTACCGATTTAGACCTCTCACTCATTCACTCACTCGTCAGATAGTAACATCTATGCACCAACGGGGACTGAAGATGCCTTAGGAAGACGGCTTCACTATAAAACAGCACAGAACAGAACCCTAAAGGCAGGGAAAAGACAGGTGTGAAGGCGTGCCGTCGGCGAGCTGAGCTGACATTTACCTCCACTGACGGTGGCTTCCATGGAAGGAGGATAAAAGAGCAGCTCTTTAGATGAAGGTGTGACAGTGATTTTCTCTCCGGATCTAAAATAATTAAGACACTTCAATGTGGCTGGCCTGTCCCCCCAGAAGGAAGGACATCCGAACAGGAGGACCCTGCAGGGAAAGCCCACCACGGGCACTTACCGTGCCCAGTAGGAAAAGTCGTAGAAGAAGGGGCCCTGCAACTCGTCTACCATTTCCTGCACAGGGGGCTTGGTCCTCCCCTCGCCTCCGGCCTCTCCGCCGCTCCTCTCCCTCTCCTGCCTGCGGCTCTCGATCTCGGCCAGCTGCTGCTCCCTCCGCAGCTCCTGCACAGACTTCAGGGGGCCAAGGACCAGGGCAGGCTCGCTGTCAATGGAAGACCTGGAAGAAAGGAGCAGCCCAGAACACAGAGTCAGGGACCCCTGAGGTCGGTCGAAATCGGTTAAAAAAAAACCAAGGACCTCATCAGACAACCAACTGTGGCACAGTCTTCTCCTGTTTGGGATCAACAGTTTAAAAAAGAAAAAACAGGAAATTGAACTTCTTTGCCATGTGGAAGCATCTGGGAGATCTGGGCTGGGATGAAATATCACTGACTTTATGATCTGAAGGAAACTGTCAACTTCCTGAAGGATGTGGAGTCCCTTTCACATTACCGTCTTCTGTCTTTCTTCCAACCTTTATTGAGAATGTACTCTGCAAGAGAATCAGGGGCTGGGGAGACTGTACAGGACAAACAGCATCCCCTAACCTGTGGAATCCACATTCTGTGATAAGAGGCAGATGACCAACAGAAAAATGATGCCAAGTACAATGATAAGTACAATGAAGAAAACTAAAGCAGCGTGGACAGAGCAGAGAGCTGGGCGGGCGGGGATGGAGGGGGGAACTATATTCTATTAGGGACTCAGGCCTTTCCCAGAGAAGGAATGGCAGCCCACTCCGGTATTCTTGCCTGGAAAATCCCATGGACAGAGGAGCCTGCCGGGCTACATTCCATGGGGTCACAGAGAGTCAGATACAACTGAGCACAGGCCTTTCTGATAAGGTGACACCAAGCCGACTTGAAGGGAGAGAAAAAGCCACACGCTCTGGGTGAGGAGGCCCCAGGCAAGAGGTGATAAGTGCAAAGTCTCAGAGCCTTGGAGGCAACTCCCTGGCCATGCTCCAGGGACAGCAAGGAGACCAGGAAGGGGGACAGAGGGACCCAGGCAGAGTCAGATTAGGGGTCAGACAAAGGCTTTGCAAACCTTGGTGTGGACCCAGGCTGGATGGAGTTTTAAAGAGATGACAGGGTCTCTTGGATCAGACGGTAAAGCGTCTGCCTACAGTGTGGGAGACCTGGGTTCAATCCCTAGGTTGGGAAGATCCCCTGGAGAAGGAAATGGCAACCCACTCCAGTATTCTTGCCTGGAAAATCCCATGGACAGAGGAGCCTGGTAGGTTACAGTCCATGGGATCGCAAAGAGTCGGACACGACTGAGAGACTTCACTTCACTTCACTTCTACTAAGGTCACTCTGATTCCACATGAACAACACTGTTATGAAGCAACAGCCAAAACACAGAGTTCAGACAGGAAGCTACAGCAACAAAACTGGAAGAGACAAGAGTGGGTCAAACCAAAGCATAGAGGCCAAGAGCTAAGAAAGGGACGGATGGAGGACGTACAGTCAGTCCTCCGTCTCCACAGGCTCCACATCTGAGGACTGAACCAGTCACAGACAGAAAATGTTTGGGGGGGGAAAGTTCCAGAAAGTTCCAAAAAGCAGAACTTGAATTTGCCACAAGCTGGTAACTATTTACATAGCATTTACATTGCACTGGATATTGTAAGTAACCCAGAGATGACTTACAGTATATTTAAAGCACAGGGGAAGATGTGCAGTAGGTTATATGCAAAGGGACTCTGTTTTATAAGGGACTTGATCATCTGCAGATTCTTGTAACCACGGGGGGTCCTGAAATTAACTCCCATGGATTGTAGAGCCCAGGATTTGCAGGTGGATCAGCTAGGTATGCGATGCAAGAGAAAAAAAAACCCTTTCATTTCTTGAGAAAATTAGGGTGTCAGATGCAGCCACCACAGGCAAGCATTCCTCTCAAAGGCGCCATGCGAGCAAACCTGACCCTCAGCGAGAGCGCCCTTCATCCACTTTCTCTCATGACCCTTCTCACATGAGGTGTCATCTCTATTTCCCAAGCCTTCGAGAAAGGGTCTAAAGAAAAACAGGCACATGTTTTTGAATTTGCTAAAACACTTGAAATATAGTGAACAAACCAGAGATTTTTTTTTCCCTTAGCAGAGACAGGAAGTATAAAGAGTTCAGGCAGAAATTTGAGGCACTGAAGCGAGCTGTCAGGAGGCTCTTCCTCATCCACGGTTAATTCCTGAATCATAAAAGGAAAGGAGGGCTGTTGTGAATTTATGGCCATGTCATATAAGAGCGAAGGCCATTTGTATGTATACCTAGAGATAACAAATCAAAAATAGTTTTCAGAGCCGCTCTGAGAGAAGACGGCCTGGCCCCCCACCCTCCCACGCTCGGCCCACCATGGAACACCGGCCTTACTTGATTGTCACGGTCACATCCATCATTTTGTCAGTGGTGATCGTTCCAAGGACGTGGTGGCGAATGGCTGTCAATGTCAAGATACTGGGTGAAGACCTGTAAATCAGAGAGGGAGAAAGAAAACACCATAACATCACCTCGACGTCCTCAAAGGATCACAAACAATGCCCTTTATGGGCGGCCTTCCTGACCCTGAAATATACTACGTGAAACTGCTCTTAGCTTGGCATGAGAAAACTTCTGAAATACATACAAGTGTCTTTAAGGGTCAACTGATTCTCCACTCCCAAACTTTATGTCTCTAATTTCCAGTGAAACCCACAAGCATTTGTGAAAACAGGAAAATGGCAGACTTGAGCTTGAGAAATTCCTATCAGTGAGGCTGGAAGATTCAACAGACGTTACATTCAAGCCAGTTCAAAACCACAGCCTTCCGTCCTGGGTTTACAGAATTCTTGGGGAAGAGCTGTATCTTCACTTCCTCGGTTATTTACCCAAGTGTCTTAAAATCCTTATCTGCAAATTCTTTTCACTGCCTAACCTTACTACTTCCAGAAAACATACAAAAAAACTCCCTTGTTCTCAGAAATAACTGTCGCAGAGATCCACGCTCACCCCCCTCCACAGACAGCACAGAGCGGTCGGCACCCGGCTTACGTGTCATAGGTGTAGAACGCTTGCTCGAACCGGTGGCAGGAGCGAGGGGTCACCTTGTACACACCTGCAGCCAGGAAATCAAAAGTCATTTTCAGAGAAGAGCATCTATTCCACTGAGCAATTCCAACATCTGGAATCCTAAGGCAGTGCCTCTCCTTCCTAACAGATCACATACGGGATCTGAAAAGCCTTTTGTGCTGCCTACAGACGGCTTCTTACCAATGACCCATCCACTCAAAGGTCTGCCCACCACGTCAGGATTTTCATTTTCCATCATTTAACAGCTCACAGTAGTTTATTCTGTGCAGACCAAGCTAACAGACACATGCATGAGGAGGAACAGGAAGTACATTTCTACTGGGATTCAGACTGAGAATTTCCTACGTAACAGATTCTGTTAAAGATCCAAAGACAGCCAGAGTCTGGACTCCATCCTCTAAATATTCCTAAAAGGTGCATGGGGCAGGGAAGTCCCAGAAAACCAAGAAATAACTACAGAAAACACTTCCACGCCATGAGCGCATCAGGCTAACACTCAGATTAAGGGCATATGATGTCGTATGCCAGAAAAATACAGTTTCAGGAAGGAGCCAAGTGTAGTAACGGATTCTCCCAAATGATCTTTCACCAGCATTCTGGCCATCCGCCCAACCCAAACATGAAATTCGTTCAAATTCGTTCTCATCACACTGATCAAGCCTCAGTGCAGTTACCTAAAAAAAAAAATTGTTAGGTTTCTTCATTCACTTTCTTTGTTCTTTCATTTGACAAGTGTTGACAGGGCAACACTCGGGCCAGGTGTTGCATCAGGTGTTGACACAGAGTGGGGAACACGCAGAGTCCCTGCCTTCATGGGGCCTGCCATCTACAGAGAGAGAGGAGGGTTCCACAGCCACCAGGTATGACGGGTGCGGTCCGGGGAGGAACTGGGCCTCGTGGGCACAAGCACAGCAGAGATCCCAGCGACACTGGGGCACTAGCCTCTCTGGGGAGGAACATCAGAGCCAACAAGTGACAGGCAGGCAGGCAGAGCTAAGTGAAGGCAGGTGGGGTGGAGGGCGCTGAGGCAGAGCACAGCATCTGAACCACGGGCTTGCTGGCTGCCTCCCTAACAGCTGCCTTCCTGCCTTCAAACCAGCTCCCACTTATGCTCAGGGTGAAAGCATGCCAGCCTCCAGCAGCAAATCCAGCTGCCCCAGGCTCCCTTGCAGCTAGAAGTGGCCATGAGACATGGTTCTGGATGATAAGACATAAAGGAAGTTTCCTGGAGGATGTGGCATGGAAAATGTTTGCCCACCCCTCCTCTCATCTTCTTGCCTTAGACATAAGTTTTCTGGAGCAACAGTAGGTACCTTGAAAACATGAAGCAGAAAATAAAAAAAAACCAAGTGGGGGTTTCCCTAGTGGCTCAGTGGTAAAGAATCCATCTGCCAATGCAGGAGACAAGGGTTTGAACTCTGGTCCAGGAAGATTCCACATGCCATGGAGCAACTAAGCCCATTCTGCTGTTGTTTGGCCACTACACCACGGCTATTGCGCCAGCACTTTAGGGCCCAGGAGCTGCAATTACTGAAGCCCACGTGCCCGAGAGCCCACGCTCAGCAACAAGAGGAACCACCACGATGAGAAGCCTGCACACTGCAACTAAAGAAAAGCCCACAAACTAATGAAGACCAAGCACAAAATACACTTTAAAAAAAGAAGTGCATAGTTCATTAAAAAAAAAAAAAAGGAAAGGACTAAAAGAATCACAAAGACACCAACCCTAACACCTACCATCTGAACCCACGCCTGAGCTGTTAGTCTTTGTTTTGTTTTGTTTTGTTTCATTTTTTGGCCATACTGCATGGCATGCCGGATCTTAGTTCCCCAAACAGGGATCAAACCCGTGTCCCCTGCATTGGAAGGGCAGAATCTTAACCACTGCACCACCAGAGAAGTTCCGCTGCTAGTCTTTGTTAATGAATCAAATTAACCCCACTTGTCAGGGGTTGTCATACAGATTTTGGTACCTGCAGCCAAAGGCATCCTAATTAAAACACAGAAACAGTGGCTGGAACAGAGGGTGACAGGTAGAGCTAGATTACAGAGGAGTTCAAGGTCTGAATAAGGGTTCTATACATGACTGTGCCCTATCTGTGGTGTACACATGGTAAGACCCCCAGTGGATGCCTGATATCGCAGACAGTACCAAACCCTCTACGTACCAAGTTTTTACCTACACTGACAGGTGGGTAACATATATGGAGATGTGCCCAAGGGCCGGACAGGAGCAAGACAGTCAGAGACTTCACCATGCTTCTCAGAAGGCACGCAATTTAAAAGGTATAAACTGTTTACTTCTGAAATTTCCCATTTAATATTTTTGGACTGCAGTTGACCAGAGGTAACTGAAACTGTGGGAAGTGAGGTTACTGTACTTTATCTTGAGAACCAACAGAAGTCCCTAAATTATTCCTTAGGAAAACACAAAATAAAACTACAATGAGATACTACTTTAGAACCACCAGGATGCTACAAATCAAAAAGACAGTAACAAATAATGGTAAAGAGGTAGAAAAATGAAACCCTCAGACATAGCTGGTGGGAATATCAAATGGCAAATACAGCTTTTTCAGAAAATATTTTGGTAGTTTCTTAAAAAATTAAACATAAATTTATCATTTGATTCCATTCCTAGATATCTCCCCAACAGATGTCCACACAAAACCTGTACACAAATGTTCACAGCAACATTATTTATAATAGCCCCAAACTGGAAACAATTCAAACACCCACCAACTGGTGAATGGATACACAAACTGTGATATATCCATGCTATGGAATACTGTTCACCAATAAAAAGGAACAAATTATTAATATCTGCTATGACCTGAATGAACTTCAAAAACATTATGCTAAGTGAAAGGAGCCTAAAAAATAACAGTATTGTATGACTTCACTATATGAAGTGTCCAAACAAGGCAAATTCATAGAGACAGAAAACAGATTAGTGGCTGCCAAAAGCTGGGAATAGAGATGAATCGTAAACATGTAGGAAGGAATCACTGGAACAATGAAAATGTTGTGAACTGGATTATATGGCTGTATGGCTAGGTATATTTACTAAAAATCACTTTTAAAAGTATTGTACACTTTAAGTGGGTGAATTTTATGGTCTGCAAACTGCATCTCAATAAAGTGATTAACAAAGAGAGAAAGCAGCCACTGGAGGATTTTTAAGCAAGGTGGGAGTGATCACTCAGCAGGAGAGATCATGGGCTGATGGTGTTCGATTTTTCGAAGTGAAAGGGCCCCGTGGTCTGGACTCAACTCAAACTCAAGAGCCTGGGAACATGTGCCAACCCCCAGCTCTAATTCTCTGGGTAAAAATGCTGCTCCCTCCAGAGGCGTTACCCACAACCGAAATCGATAGCTTGATGCAAACTGAACCGAGATGGGGAAAAACACCTCTGAAAACACTCTCGAGAGCCTCTCCATTTCCCTCGCTCAGAGGACATCGATCCTTCCAGACTCACCGGGCTTGGACAGGCAGAACCGGTTGACTCCTTTGGAGAGGTTATAAATCCCCACGTTCTCGGGTCCATTCCCATCCTGGTAAAATTCCTACGGGAACAAAGCCAAGATGATGCCTTACCAGGGAAGACGGAGACACCCAGACGAGGAATAAGCTTTCTGCTTCTGAACCAGTCATCTGTTTTGCACATTAATCATTTGAACAGCTGGATGCCAGGGGAAAATTAAAAGCCTTCCAAAACTTCCAACAGAAACGTGATCTTTTTCATTCAGTCAACGAACATTTACTGAGCACCTGCCATGTGGCTGACCCAAGGCTGGGCCCTGGTTGCTGCCACGGCTCTTATTTTCAGCGTGGCTTACGTTCTGATATGGGAAGACAGAAAATCCATGCAGTCAACAGAGAAGTCAGTAGATGTCATCTAGGAAGTCACAGAGCTTAGCGGGAAATAAACAGGAAGCAGGACAGAGTGCCCTCCGCAGAGGCTTGTTCAGCTTGGCCTCAGGATAGGCGCCCCCACCCCCTACCCCCCGAGCAGGTAACACTGGGGCTTCAGCCTGAATGATGAAAAAAAGCAACTACACTCAGTTGTGGAGAAGACACAGCATTTCAGGCAGAAAAGAGTACGTGCAAAGGCCCGGAGAAGGGATCGAGCTTGGTGCGGAACTGGAGGCAGCTAGTGAACGAGGGGGTAAGGGGTAGGGGTGAGACGGGAGTCAGCGAAGGGCTGGCTGTAATTAGGAGTACGTTCTTAGTCGAAGAGAAATGGAAATCAAGGACTGGTTTCCCAAATGTCTCTCGCTTGTTCTCAACTGGATATTAATCAACCCGTTTCCTATAACAAAGCTGTCTGTGGACCATTTGTAGATAAGTGGTTCGAGCGTTCAACTGGCATTAGAGAGACCAGTCTCACTGCTCTGGTGTCTAACATAAGTAGCCACTTAAGTGTCGTTTGCCCCTGTTTTGCCACTGAGACCTGACAATGACACCTGCCATTGCTAGAAGTCAGATTATACAAAATTCAGGAACAGACCTACGCAGGGCTACACAGGTGCTCCCAGCCTAAAACCCACTGGGTAACTGCCAACCCAGCCACAGACACTGCAAGAGGACAACCAACTCTGCTCAGCCACACCTGTTCCTAAGAAAGAGCAGGGTACACAGGAAAACTTCAAATACGTGAGAGATTTGCTCATACCTCACTACAACCCTGGGGAGTGAGTATTACGATCTCAAGTTCAGAAGGAAAAATGGAGGCCCACAAACATTACTTAACTTGGCAGGGCCTACATAGCCCACATGCTCTGCACTACATCAACGGCTTTCCAAAATCACTAGTCAAAGTTAGAGTTTAACATGGAGCCAGGACAAGGAACTCTCCCCAACAAAGGCATCTTTCCACTAAGGGACTTAAAATGCTTCCTGACGGTGTTTCCATAATAGGTGGGTGAGCTGAGAGGCAGAAAAGGAAATCTGGCTTGACTATGCTGATGATCCTCTTGGCACACTAGTCTTTCTCACTCTCCAAAAGGCGAGTGTCCTTCCAAATAAGAGCATCCTCAGCAGCCACTTACCAGAGTGATGGCGTGGGAAAGGGAGCACCGGAGCATGTAGCCCGTCTGCCTGAACTCAACGGCAGACACATCGTCCTCCAGAACCTCCACCTCCAGACTCTTGTTCTTCCAGCACCAGTCTTCATGCAGGATGCTGACTGCAAAGGACACGACATGGACACCCATGTGGGCAGAGCACACCACCTCCCTGAATACCCCCAGAGAAACAGTGCTAATGAAGTGCGTGAGTGAGTTTATACACATGCTGTTCTTATTGTTAAGTCGCTCAGTCGTGTCTGACTCTTTTGAGACTCCACGGAGAGTAGCCTGCCAGGCTCTTCTATCGAATTCTCCAGGCAAGAATACTGGAGTGGGTTGTCATGCTCTTCTCCAGGGGATCTTCCCAACCCAGAGATCAAATCTCTGTCTCCTGCTTTGGCAGGGAAATTCTTTACCACTGAACCACCTTGGAAGCCCCTATATGCACATACATACAAACAAGTATGTGTGTGTAGGTATATATACAGAGCTGGCCATGCTGGGAATAAGCAATTGCTTAAAAAAAAAAAAAAAAAACTGAAACCAATGGCCATTAAAATCACTAACAAGGAAATCCAACTGAGCCTAAGACCAGGCTATAGGTAAGATATTCAGACACTGGCAAACTTGCTCTCTAAGGGACCAGAGAGTAAATATTTTCACCTCTGCAGGCCACACAAGTCTCAACTACTCAACTCGGCCTCTGCAGCACACAAGCAGCCACAGATGACACACAAACAAATGGGTGTGGCTGTGTTCCAATAAAACTTAATTCATAAAAACAGGCAGCTGCCCTCAGATCATAGTTTGCCAACACCTGACATTAACAGAAAATACAATCTGCCTGAAAAATCAGTCTACTACTTTTGAGGCTGTTTACAGCCAGCAGCTTCAAGCTGAATTCTGACAGAGCAAAAATATAGGCAATGGGCAGCTTCTTGAGGAAGATGAGGAAAAGTGCCTTCTCCTTCCCAGGCACTGTGTCGGGGCTTTACAAACCGGATTCCATCACTCTGCAGAAAGGTTCTGTGACTCCTACTTCAGAAGGGGAAACCGAGTCCCAGGGAGATCAAGTAAGCTGCCAGGCTCACACAGCTGCTAAGTGGTAGAACACGTCAGTGTGATCATATGACACTGTTTTCAGGAATTTACAAATAAAATGGCATGAGAAGTGTGTGGATCATCCTGATGAGGTGGCAGTTGGTTCAGAAACCTCAACTCCTGCATTACTGCCCAAGCTAAATAATGCAAATTCAAGGTCAAAGGACAAAGACAAACAAGAGTTAAACAAGTATAGTTGGGATGCAACTAGAGAGCGAGTTTTCAGAAACTTTACAGAGACAGGAAGTGCTGCCTTCAATTCTTACTCTTGTATTTTCCGGGCAGCACGTTGTCAAACATGAAAGTCATCGAGTTGACCTTGCCGGAGAGGTGGAGGCTCCGCTTCTCGCCCTGGCGGCTCAGGGACTGCAGGGTCACCAGCAGGTCACCGCAAGTGTCTGCAGAGAAAAGATGCAGGGGCCTCGCTTGGCGGCTTTGGGAACCACAGCACCTGTTCCAACCCTCAGCTGCTGTGTATTGCTTGCTACCACTTAGCTCCTAGAGGGCAGCCCCAGGAGGGGTCCTTCAAAGCTTGCAGGCATCTACTTGATTCTAAGGCATTTCCCCACATCCCTACCTCTCCCACCACGTAAGGCACTGGCACCAAGCAATGAGGCCGCCCAGCATTTACTGCACTGGCAGAAACAGTATCTGCTGCTGCTGCTGCTGCTAAGTCGCTTCAGTCGTGTCCGACTCTGTGCGACCCCATACACTGCAGCCCACCAGGCTTTCCAGTCCCTGGGATTCTCCAGGCAAGAACACTGGAGTGGGTTGCCATTTCCTTCTCCAATGCATGAAAGTGAAAATTGAAAGGGAAGTCGCTCAGTCATGTCCGACTCTTAGTGACCCCATGGACTGCAGCCTACCAGGCTCCGCCATCCATGGGATTTTCCAGGCAAGAGTACTGGAGTGGGGTGCCATTGCCTTCTCCGAAACAGTATCTATGGAGCACCAACGGGAGCCAGAGAAAAAGTCAGACAGGCAATGAAACTTTCCTGAATGCCCATTTCATACCAGGTACAGAACTGGGCCCTTTATCATCATCATCATCATCATCATCATATTACTAATAATGGCAAAGATTTATGTGGCTCTTGCTGTGTTCCAGGTACTTCTAATGGCTATGAAAAAAGTGTTAGCTGCTCAGTCGTGTCAGATTCTTTGAGAACCCATGGACTGTAGCCTGCCAGGTTCCTCTGTCCGTGGGATTCTCCAGGCAAGAAGACTGGAGGGGGTTGTCATGCCCTTCTCCAGGGGATCTTCCTGACCCAGGGATCAATCCTGGGTATCCCACATTGCAGGCAGATTCTTTACCATACACACATTAACTCCTTTGATCGTCACAATAACCTTGTGAGGCAGGTACTATTAACATCCCCACGTTACAGATGAGGGACTCAAAGCACAGAGAGGTTAAGTCACTTACCCTACATCACACAGCAATGGTTCAAACACATGTGGTCTGGCTCTGGAGACATGGTCATAACCACTACGCTATACAGCCTCTTGATATGACCATATTTAAGCCTCAGGAAAACCCTCTGAGAGCAGCAGTATTCCCATTTTATTGAAAGAAAACTGAGGCTGGGCAAGTAAATGCTTACAGTCTCATACTAGTAAATGACAGAGCTGGGACTGAAACCGGGGCCAAACTCCTTTCAGAAAAAGAATCCCACATGTTCTTTTGGGAGCCAAAGCAGGAGTATTCCCAGTAAAATGTTCCCGGTGATTGCGGCGATTATTCAGAAAGAACTGCACACAACACGGCCTCACACACAGCACTCCCCCGAGCAGCTTCTGCTGTGACCTTCGCCACCGCCCAGTGAGGAAGAGCCCACCCAAATCCCACCTCTCTCAGCCTGCCTCTTCGAACTCATCCATTCTTGCTTTCAACTGACGTCTTACCCAGACAAGAGACTTTCCCAGAAACCGATGCCAAAAACTGCACAAAGGCCACGTCCATCACAGGCCGGTCGGTCACAGCCAGCAGCAGCGTCTGGGGTTTCAGCGTCAGCCCCGCCCTGGTCTCTGCCTCAGGAACCATCACCTGCGAGACACACAGGACGAGGTCAGCGGCTGCACCAGGGTCGCTGCTCCCTGGGCAACAGGACACCAGATCGTCCATCTGGGCCTGAGGCTAGACGGATTCAGAAGGAGAAGGTTCATTCCTAGGCATAGTTTTAGAATCACAACAAATCTGCATATTGCTGGTGTGAAGAAAATGTATTTCTAATCAGACATAGAACACCAGCCTTCCGTGGTGTAAGGGTGCACACAAAAGCGTGTCGGGGCACACAAAGCTGTTATCGATCATGTGTATCCTGGGTGGAGACCACACTAAACCCTAGAACCCGATTCTCGCGTGAGGTCACTCGTGATATGAACTGTGAGCTCGTGGACCCACGTGGATGACCATAGTGGACCTGGGCCATGTCTTCCTCCCTCATTTCTGCGTGCCTTTCTCAGGCTCACAAGAGGGGCTGGGAGAGGAGGCGGTGCTGGCCTTCTTCATCCCTAGAGAGATCACATTCCAGAGCTGCCCTTCCTTGGAAAAGTCCCTGACTGTGCCTCTGAAGGAGTCTCCAAAGGCTTGTCTATGTGGCCAACATCACAAGAAGCGGGCTGGCTGGTAAAGGAGCTGACCACCCATACAGCATGCTGTTCGTGGAAGCAGGGGGAAGGCTATGTCCCTACCCCACCTCCTCAGAGTGGGGAGATCCCACTGGCCGGGAGGAGAGCAAAGTCTTAGAAGCACCCTCCCTGACTCCCTCCCCTCGCCCATCCCCTGCTCCTCCCCAAGGGAGGAGAAGGAGCAACAGCTGACATGGTCTCAGTGTGGGGCTGGTGGGCTGAACCTCTGCTTCTGTCTTACCTCTGACCTCCGCCCCGACCTGTGCTCAGGCCTTCACCCCTGTGGTGAGACCACAGGCCAGGGTCTCCCCAGCTTCTTCACCAGGGAGATGGATAGAGGAATCAGGGGTGCCTGCTCAGCATCTCCAATTGACAGCAGGGCAGGAAATGTAAGCTCCATTTTGGCCTCAGGGTCCAGAAGCCATGCTCTGTGGATGTAACTGAGCTGTCACTAATAGAGAGTTCACTCTGATCTCTTCTGGGGACCCATGGATAATCTACAGCAGCCAGAGCCTGAGGAGGTAGACATGTGACTGGCAGCCTGATACTAACCCCTAATAAACATCAGGACGGGAAGAGAAACACCTGTTGCATCCTTTCAAGCCGGCTGCCTATCTGCTCTACTGACTGTGACACGCAGGAATGTAAAGTTACCAAAATAAGCAGCTGGGAATGAAAATGCTCCTTCTCTGATCCCATCTTAAAACAATCCTTTCAAATCATTGTTGTTGTTGTTTGTTTGTTTTTCAAATATCTTAAACAGAACAAAACTCGTCATACCTGAACTTTATAGGTCCCTGGTTTCGCTTTAAAACAGAAAGATCCCTGAGCATCCGTCTCCACGGTGACCAGAGACTTGTCCTTGTCTTGAGAGGCCAGGACAACTTTGTATTTACCCATCTGCTTGACTGTGTCAGGGAAGCGAGTGATTGATATCTGGCCACAGACACTGAACCTGCAACAAGAGGACCATTCAGCCCAGCAGGAGAACTCAATTATCACAGGAAAGGTGCTTGGCGACCCAGACTCTGCATCCCGCTTCCAGCCCTCATCCCTGAGACTAGTGTGATCTTAATGAAGAGACAGGAATACAGACCAAACGACTCCAGTTTTATAAGCAATCATTAGAAAGAAGATTGGACCTCTTTCTGCACATGGCAAGGCAGAGGGAGGGCCTGGGGCTGTTTGTGTGTTCTGGGTGACAGCTGGCCATTCCCCACTGCAGAAGCGGTTTTCAGACAATTTGTGGATGATAAAAATGTTTCAGGTAATTGGGTCGTTGACGATGGAGCAGCCACAACCAAGAATGCGGATGAGTCCTTAAAAGCAAGAGCTGTAAGCTGCCTAAGGAAGTGTGGTATTACCCAGGCGATAAAACAAGGCAGGGTTATCAAAGATGGCTTCCTCGCCTGTGATTATATATAATGCACAGAGAAAAGCAATCTGAGAGATCTGAATAGGAAAGGTAATTAAGTTTAAAGAAATGCAGAGCTAAAATTGAACTCCTTAGGAGCTAGGAGCTACAGAAGCAACTTATAATTGAAAAGCCCTATTAAGGTAATGACTCAGACTGGAGACTGCAAATGAGCAGAGTGTAAAATACGACATGGCACATTTCCAGAAGCACATGAAAGGCACATCTACCCACTAATAAAAACCAGCAAAGCCCAGTGTCCACTGAGTGGCCGTCTTCACATTTAGTCAGTTGTAATCATGTCCCACAGCCGGAGGTCACAAGCAATTCTTCAACTGCCTAAAATTTACATTTTGTAATCTTCAAGAGAATCGCTTTAGATAAAAATCAGTTGTTACTTTTGACACGAAGCGAATAAAAAATGCTGGATTCAGTGCTGGACAATAATGGGGTGCACTAGATACTGGCATGCCCACTCGGCTGCAAAGAAAAAATAGCAGAAGGAACCACGAAGCGGTGCAGGCCACAGTCGTCTCTCCGGAGCGAGGTCCCAGCCTCCTGGATCTAATTAATGCCTGATGATCTGAGGTGGAGCTGATGTCATAAAGAAATAAAGCGCACAATAAATAAATAAAGACCTGAATCATCACAGAATCCCCCTCCTTCCCCTAGACCATGGAAAAACTGTCTTCCAAAAAACAGATCTCAAAAAAGAAAAAAAGAAAAAAAAAAAAAAAACAGGTCCCTGGTGCCACAAAGGCTGGGGACCACTGCTCTAGACGGACATGCAGGCTGGCCACCAGGGTTCAGGCTGGAGAGCAGGGGGTAAGACACCACAGCCCACGGATCAAGTCACACCAGCCACCTGTTTTGGTTGGGATCATGAGCTAAGAATGGTTTTCACACTTTTAAAGGGTTAAAAAGGAAAAAAAAAATCAAAAGACTATCTCGTGACATATAAAAAGTATATCACTATAGTGTGCGCACATAAAGTTTTCCTGGAACATGGCCACACCCATTCATTTATGAATTGTCTGTGGTGGGCTTCGTCACAAAGACTGTATGGGCCCATGAAGTCTAAAATACTTATTCTCTGGTCCTTGATGGAAAAAGTGTGCCAACCCCTGATCTGGATGCAAAGGTTTGCCTCTTTTTTGTGCTGTGTGCTTTCAGAGAAAATCGACAGGAAGGGAATATTGAAAAATTGTTCTCAAGGCCCTTCCATACGCTCTTCATTTGTGTCTTTTTCAGGGGGGAGGTCCCCTTATTCATTACAAGTTGAACCCCCTTCCTTAAGTTTTAATACTTTAACCATATGATGTGTTTTAGCTCATATTCGCCATTAAAGACAAGTGACCAATTACACTACACCTCAAATACACATTCATTTAGAAAGAGAACTAAAAAGCTGGTAGGAAAGTGTTTGTTATATTGAAGCCCTTAAAAATCAATTTGTGTCAATAAATTCTTTCATCAGACAACACTGGTAATGGGCTATACCCCAATACAAAATAAAAAGTTTAAACTCTGAAAAAAAATTCTTTCATCAGAATTTAATACATTTATGGAGAGAAATTAGTAATTTTGGTGCCTAGTGAGATAGCTACATTCTGTCATTTAACTCAGTTTTTTCTTTTTCAAATAAATAATGTTTTGAAAGAGCATGAAAGAAAAAGTAAGAAATATCAACGAATTAAAAGACAAACGTGCTATATGAACCAAAAGAAAAATGATCAGCTTTTCCAAAGATATTCAGAGAGTGCTGTTTCTCATGTATACCTGTGGTGGATTCATTTTGATATTTGGCAAAACTAATACAATTATGTAAAGTTTAAAAATAAAATAAAATTAGAGAAAAAAAAAAAATGCTGTTTCTCTTTGATTCAAAATTCCATTTCAAAGAATAAATGCAAGATTAAACTATGTTTCCCTACCTCCATGAATGGGGATGGTACCTCCTCCATCTACCCAAATGGCTGAAACAGGAAACCTGGGCTCTGAGGCACAGGCCTATCACCCATCAAGCTTACCCACTCCTTCCCTCCCCCCAGAACCCGGTCTCAGGTCCCACTGGTCACCATCTCCTCCAGCAAACTCCTCCAGCACCTCCTATTTACTCCCTCAAGTTTACTCTGGCTCCCCTCGCCCCATTTATTCCCCACACAGCAGTCAGGAGAAGAAAAGAAAAACTTTCCAAAGCACCCTGATTCACAGCTCCCTTGCTGAAAACCCATCCGGGGTCTCCACTCACCTGGGGAACAGCGCACCCACACAAGATGGCCACAAGGCCTCACCGTCCCCCCCACCCATGCTGTCTGTCCCCCCACCCCTCTACCCAGAGAACCTTTCAGGAGGAGCCCCCCTCCTGCAACACACTGACCCCTCCACCTGCCAAGTCGTCCACTCGGCAACCTTTCAGTCCTCCCGAAGGTCTCGGCTTCCACAGCCCCCAACCTGAAGGAAGTCCCCTGGGGGTCCCCAAGCGCTTCCGACACACCCCCCGTAACTTACAGTCACTGACTCCTCACCTTAAGCCCAGGAAGACCACAGCCCTGCCTTTGCAATGTTGGTCTGGCTCACTGTACACACCCAGCATTCACCTCGGTGCCTCACCCAGAGTTGCCGCTCAGAACTGCTCGTGAAGGGAGAACTGAAGCCCAGGATCACTTCCTGAGGCTCCTCAGGGGTCTGCTTCCTCGCTGAAGCCCTGACCCAGAGCCCCACCTGCCTAGAGAAAACCTCCTCAGGGACCAGGCCAGTAAAGCATGTCTTCAGGGCTCAGCTCCCAGACCCCCGTGACCGGCGGGAGGTCACATCTAAAGCCCCCGCCCCTCAAGGGCTGACATTCTATTTCCGGTCCACAGATCCACTTCTACCCGCTCCTACACTTTCCAAGGTTCTGCCACCAGGTCTTCCGGATTCACAGTCCATCTGAGCACCTGGTGAAGAGTGCCACCTAGTGGGCCTGCAGACCCCGTGGTCACAACTGATGCCTCAGCCCCACCTGGCTCCTCTCCAGGGCTGCGGCCACACTGCCCCTCGGGCTGGGAACCCCGAGACATTTCTCCATCAGACAGGCCCTCGTCAGGCTGGGAACCCCGAGACATTTCTCCATCAGACAGGCCCTCATCAACTCTGCTTTCAGGCCTCCCGCACCCTCATCTCGACCCTTCGAGGCCTTCCCCGCCGTGGCACCAACGTGTCTCACTGAAGACAAAAATCTAACCATGTTACCTCCATGCTTACAACTGTTCACTGGCCTTTGACTTTTCTCCCTGATGCTCCCCACTTCCAATGGGGCATGAAGAGGCCCTGCGACACCTGCTCCCTCCGTCTGCTCAGCACTTTCCACTCCAGCAACGCCAGGCGCTGTGCCCCCATCCCTCACCCACACCATGCTGCTCTGAGAGGCCGCTCTCCACGCAGACCCTGCCCCACCCCATAGCCCGTCAGGCTCCTCTGTCCATGGGATTTTCCAGGCAACAATACTGGAGTGGATGGTCATTCCCTTCTCCAAGGGATCTTCCCGACCCGGGGATTGAACCCAGGTCTCTCCTGCACTGCAGGCAGATTCTTTACCAACTGAGCCACCAAGTAACTTTTTAGTGAGCACCTATTGCCAAGGAAAAGATGGCAGCCTCCCCCCACCTCCGCTCTCTAGGGAACGTGCAGATAATAAAGACCCAGACTCTACTCCAAGGCCGGGGTTCTCTGCACTAAACGTTGCCACTGTGTGATGAAACTACAGGAATTCAACCACGGCATGTCCCCTCACAACTCACTCTAAGCACAACAAAACAGGAAGAACTGTGACCATGACCCGAAGCATCTTACAAACAACGTTCTCAACCAACTACACTGCCTTCCGATTAAGCCAAGGAAGGCCCCACAGATGTGAAGTCAGGCACGACAGATCCTCTCCTATCGTAAACCCACTTTAATTCTGAAGCAAGATGATTTTCCGGAAGCAGCCAACAGCCAAGTACTTTCAGTTTATAACATTTAGCTCTGATTTTTCTAAAGAAGCCAGCTGCGTCTCCACAGGTGTCAGAGACTGGATGAGACTCCGTGGCAGAAACACACGGTCAGACCGGAGGTGTTCTGGTCTCTGCTGACTGCCAGCGTGAGCCCCGCGGCCCCCCACAATCCCCTTACCCCGTGGCGATGATGTCCGCTAGCTGAGGCGTGTTGGGTGCGATTTTGATGGTGACAGTTTCAAAGTACAGGTGCTCCTTCTGGGCGTGGATGGTGTACGTCCCCGTGGTTATGTTCTCCAGGCGGAACGAGCCATCAGCTTTTGTTCTGACTGTAGAACAAAAACATGCTGACAAAGGATGAGCCAAAAACAGCTGCATGTCCCTCATCTACGCGGTGATACCGAAAGCTGGCTTGTTTTCACAGAGTCGTTAAGATTTTGTTTCCTTCCCATTTCCCCCGGTAGCAAAACCCAGCCCGGGGAACCAGGCCTGGGCCCAGCGTGTCTGCCCACCTTTGATCTGGCTGTTCAGGGTGACCACCGCATCCGGCACACCTTCGCCTTCTGGTCCATTCAAGACCCTCCCAGTGACAGAGAATCCCATGACGTGGAACACCGGCTGAAGATGAGAACAGGGAGAAGCTGTCATGTACTTGAGCTGAGGAAGCCCCACTTAGGCCCCTCAGGCCACCGCTTGGCACGCCGGCCCACGCTGGCTCCTCCTGGTCCCCCGCGACAGCCCGGCTCCCTCCCGACTCACCCACCAGCAACCCTTTCCCACACCTGTCTTCCTCCTTAGATTCCCAAAACATGGGTATTTGTCAAATAACTGAAGGAAAAAGATCGAGAGACTGACTTCCCCAGAGACCACTGAGTCAGACCTGTGAGAGCACCCCTCCACGCCTGCTCCCCTCCAGATGCTATTTCCGGGGGGCCAGGCCACCCCGTAGTCTCCCAGCCTAGACCAAGGATCACCGTGCACCCTGCTGCCCACCTGCCAGCATCACAGTCCCGTGGATTCCACCTCTGCAAGGTCTCTCAGGCCCTTCTGCTTTCCTGCCACACCAGAATTCAAGCCCTAGGTCCGCCTACACCCCCTCACTCAGCCCCTGCTGCTGCGCATCGCCTCACCACACGTTCTCAGCTCAGTTTATGTGTCTACACCCTCTCTGCCTGTGAGGGCCAGGGCCCGGCTGTCCGCAGCTGCTGGGCTCCAGCCACCCTGATCTGGGGTTCCCACGTGCCTTCACCATGTAGGGCTTTCACACCAGCTGCTCCCTCAGCCTGGATCTCCTCCCACACCTGGAGAAGATGGGAGACTGGCCGCCCCATCTCATCCTTCAGGTTCTGCTCAAACCGTCACCACCTCCGAGACACCCTCCCTGACTACGCTCTCTTGGGAGCCCCTGCCTCTTGCCCCAACCATGCACTGACAATCACACTAATCTACTTTAGAGGCTTCAGCAAAAGCCTTCCCAATAGCCAGTAACTTTCCAATGTCCTTGTTTGATTTCTTCCTAGTTTGTCTACCTCCCACTAGAACGTGAGCTCCATGAAAACAGGGACCTCTTCTGTCTTAGTCACCTGGTATACAGTAGGCACTTAATAAATGACTCCTGAATGAATGGATGGAATGCATGCATGTGACAGTATTTGAGAGCTTTAAGAAAATGGCTTCCTCTTTAGTCAGATAGCTCTTTGTCTAAAAAGACGTGGTTAACCCACTTATTAAATCGCCTATTCGCGCAGCAATCATCTTTATTAGGCACCTGCCATGTACCTGCCACTAAACCACATGTTGCGAAAAAAGAACGAGACTCAACGGTCCTACGTTATTTAGTTTATAGATTGCTTCCTGAAATTCCACTCACGTCTGTTTAAAACTTCGGTTTGCAATCGGGAAATGTGTTTCCCCAGTCACCTGCCCCCATCCTTCCTGGCAAGTCCCTTGAAGCACCAAGGGCCTGACCTTTGCCCTCCCATCCCCCCTTCAGCGCACAGAACAGTCAAATGCTTTCGTGGGTCTTAAAGGCAGAGTCAGAACCCCGGTGAGCATGTGACCTAAAAGCTAGCTTCTACCCAGTTAAGCCACTTCAATGTAGTCCTTTCTAACGTAAAAGAAAACGATTAAAATCTCATTTTTTCAATAACTGTAACCCTAGGTGGCCCACTTATAAAAGGCTGCTGTTTTCTTTGGGGATTTGACCCAGCACATTTTCTATAGTAATCATCTTCTACCTCTGTAATTAAAGACGGAAATGTGATGAAGAACACGTTCACCACCTGTTTTAGGTCTAAGGAGCTTGTCAGGCCACCTCGCACCCCACCCATCGCCTCACCTGTCACCCCAGATGGCCCAGGCTCTGTCAGTTCACCTGGTCTCCTGCCACAGCCTCAGGGCTGGTCCCTCGCTTCCACTTGCCCCCTGCAGACTCTGCTCAACGAGGCAGGCAGGGGGGCACACCTGCTTCTGCTCAGAACCTTTCCGTGGTGCCACCTGTCACCCAGAAAGCCCAGCGGGACCTGCACGACCTGCCCCATCACCTCTCCTCCTCCCCACTTCACTCCCTCCGTTCCAGCCACCCTGGCCTCTGGGGGTTCCCCACACCTCCTAGCCACACTCTTGCTTCAGGACTTTCGCACCTGCCACGCCCGTGTCTTACACACTCTTCCCACAGACGTAAGCACACTTCACTGCCTCTTCCCCTTCGGCTGTTACTCAAAAGTCACCTCCCGGTGAGGCCTTCCCAAGTACAACCTAGGAGACCTCAACCCCCACTTGACCTTGAAACGGTATAATCTCCTTTCTTGCTTTGTTTCTAAAGAACACAAGACCTTCTCATATACTTTCTGATTTACTTATTTATAAATGTATTGTCTCTTTCTGCCATCAGAACATGAATTACACAAGAACAGGAATTTTTGCCTCTTTCAATTACTCCAATAAGCCCAACACTGGAATAGTACCTGAAATATATGTCACTGACACTCAGTGAACACATCTCACTGAATGAAGTAGATAAAACTAGGGCTCCGATTCACTCAGATACAGATGTTAAGTGAGCGATGTGAAGGATTCCGTGGATCCCAGAATAAAGTGGAAGAAAGTGGAAGAGTCTGCTTTTTCCAACAGCACTTTTAGATAAATATTAATTGTTTTTTAACACGTTTGCAATACCCGTGCCCAGGAATGGGCACTCCAACACCTGTCCCTCCAGAAGGCAGGGAGGTCTTACCTCAATTTTCAGGCTGTCATGTTCCACGGTAAAGTCAAGTCTGGAAGGAGCAACATCAAAGGTAATCCTCTCTCCTCTATAGAACGGAATCTGGAAGGAAACGTCTGTTAATTACCAAGAGCCAGGAACATGATTCAACCATCAATACTAACAACTCAAAGCCAGCAGCCCACAAATAACCAGGGGTTCAAAGTGGGCAAACAGATACTACTAATCACAATGGCCTCACATTTAAAAGAGGAAAGACTTAGGCTTTCTGCACCTGTTACTGAGGAGACAGAGCCACACCTTAAATTACTGCTAAATAAAATGTTTGTGGAACTGCAGGCCAACCATTCGGTCCTTTGATAACACAAGGGTACTGATACCTCCTGTTATAAGACTCCCAGACACAAACAGAATGGAAGTCAGCTTTCCTCACCACAGTGTAGCCCCCGCTCGGCAGGGAATAGAAGGAAAAGGAGCCGTCTTCTTTGGAGACCGCATGGCACAGGTACTCCAGACTCTCTTCCTGGGGCTGGAACCCGGGCACCGGGGAGAGGTTGCAGCCCAGGACATCCTATGTCAGGAGAAAAAGGCCAAAATGACTTCCTTTTCCACTTCCACGTTCTGATTATTATCAAATAGCCACCTTTCAAAAAATTTGCAGAAGTTTTATTTCACAAAATATTTCTGAAACCTACGATGCAGTAGAGAACAGAGCACAATGTAAAAATTTTTATATACAAGTTTGCAAAGTTAAGGGTTTCCCAGGGGGCTCAGATGGTAAAGAATCTGAGTGTAATGCAGGAGATCCGGGTTCGATCCCTGGGCCAGGAAGATCCCCTGGAGAACGAAGTGGCAATCCACTCCAGTATTCTTACCTGGAGAATCCCATGGAAAGAGAAGCCTGGTGGGCTGCAGTCCACGCAGTTGCAAAGACTTGGACATGACTGAGTGACTAACACTTCAATTTTCATTTGCAAAGTTAAAAATGGTATAGCCTTCTTAGAAAAAAAATCACCTGTCCTCCCCTACCATGGATCACCATAGTCCGGATGAGAAACCATACTGGCCCAAGTTCACACAGCTGCTCAGAGGCAGAGCTGGGATCTGTCTGAAGCTGGGTCTGTTTGATTTCAGAGCCTGGGCACTTTCCACTGAATTACACTGCCTCCCAGAGCAGACATTCAATTTCTTGTGAGCAAAAGAGAGACACAAGGTTCTTAGATGGTGAGACTATCCATCAACTTTGACCTGATTTTTTTACTTAATTGAAGTACAGTTGGTTTACAATGTTGAAAGTACAGTTGGTTACAATGTCCTGCTATACAGCAAAGTGATTCAGTTATATATATATGTACATTCTTTTTCAGATTCTTCTCCATTACAGCTTATTGTTGTTCAGTCACTGACATGTCTGACTCTCTGTGACCCCACGGACTGCAGCACACCAGGCTTCCCTGTCCTCAACTATTGCCCAGATAGCGTGCAAACTCATGTCCATTGAGTCAGTGATGCCATCCAACCATCTCATCCTCTGTGGTACCCCCTTCTCCTCCTGCCCTCAACCTTTCCCAGCATCAGGGTCTTTTCCAGTAAATTGGCTCTTCACATCAAGGGGCCAAAGTACTGGAGCTTCAACTTCAGCATCAGTCCTTCCAGTGAATATTCAAGGTTTATTTCCTTTAGGATTGACTGGTTTGATCTCCTTGCAGTCCATAGGACTTTCGAGAGTCTTTTCCAGCACCACAATTATACAGTTTATTACAAGATACTGAATATAGTTCCCCATGCTATCCCCTGGAGGAGGAAATGGCAACCCAGTTCAGTATTCTTGCCTGGAAAATCCCATAGACAGGGGAGCCTGGTGGGCTGCAGTCCATGGACTCACAAAGAGTCAGACATGACCGAGTACGTATGCACCTCTGTGCTATACAGTAGGATCTTATTGTTTATCTATTTTATATTCAGTAGTGTGCATATGTTAATGTCAAGCTCCTAATTTATCCCTCCCCTGCCCAGCTTTCCCCTCGGGTAACCCTAAGTTTGTTTTCCATGTCTGTGACTGACCTGAATTTCTTAGTCTCTGATCTCCCATCTCCTCCACTCCCTGCCCACAGTCTCTCTTGTTCTTCACTCCTCTTTGCTTACCTCTTTGGTCACTAAAGAAGAAAAGAGAAGAAACTTCACCCCTTTCATGGGTTCCCCATCGCTGCGGACAGAGCCAGACACGTTGTAGCCGGCCACTACGAGGGGACCCGCGGCGTTGGCGTTGGAGTTGGTCACTCGCACAGTGGTGCTCGCCTACAAAAGAAGATTTTAACTTCCAAAAGGACAGACGCTCACAAAGCGTTTAACAACAGGAGGACATGCTTCCACTAAAATATTAAGTCGGAGAAAAGCAACAAATGAAATGGTATAAAACTGCGTACGAATGTGTAGCATGATCACAACTGTTTTTCATGGGCAAGATGAAGTGCAGGGAAAAGCGGCAAAATGGAAATGATGATGGTGGCATTTTATTTCTTTTACACTTTTCCACCTTCCAAATTTTCCATTTCCACTCCTTTATGTTCTTCTGTATGTTCCGACTTTTTTTTAATGAACATTTTTTTCTATGTTGAATGGTATGCATCCATGTATTTTTAATCTCTTCGTTAAAAGTACAATTCACACAGGAACAGTTATTTTCCCAAACACACCATGCATCCAGCACCCAGACACTGGGTCCTCAGAAGCCCCCCCCTGCTCCTTTCCTGATACTGCTCCCCCAAAGGGCAACCATTTTCCTGACTTTTAATAGCCTGCTTTACTTTTTTTTTTTTTTTCCAAGGTTTTTATTTTTTTTTTGTATTTTATTTATTTTTTTTTAATTTTATTTTATTTTTAAACTTTACATAATTGTATTAGTTTTGCCAAATATCAAAATGAATCTGCCACTACTTTAAAACACAATTTTACATGAATAAACTCAAATTCCTTTTGCATACAACTAACAAACGCAAATCTTAAAACGTATTCTATTTATAATGTGTAAGCTACTGAGTTTTAAGTGAAACATTTTAAAATGTTGACCAGAAGAGAAAAATCCTAAGAACCAGACCATAAACAGTATACAGACACATCAAGGTGTGAAATTATATCATCACTTTTAAATGCATAAAACTCACAGAGTAAAAACTGAAATTCTGATGCTTCTTTAGCAAGAATGAAACACAGCCTCAAAAACCAATATAAAAACTAACCTTTTGAAATGTCCTTTAGGTCTTATTTCAAACTGTTTTTTCAGCTATTTACAGAACCACATTTAGTAGGTGTCTTCTTTTTTTCGATCTTTTACTATAAACTATTTCAGTCAAACATAAAGATACAGGGATCTATACCAAAGAAGACCTACATAAGCTCCAACCAGCCAAAGAATAAAAGAGAAGAAATGCAATTCCAGACCCTGCAGACCTGCACACCCTTTCCTCCCTCCCTCTGCAGACATCAGTACCATGGTGAATACACTGCTCGCCATTCCCATTTGCAGCATCTTTATAGTTTTTACACATATGAATGTATCCAGAAGTGGTTCTGATCACAAGTGTTTCTAATCACTATATAAATGGCATCATATTTCCTTGACCTTCAGCAGCTTGCCTTTTCCCTTCAATGTTACATTTTGAAGTACAGTCATATTGATACACGTGGCTCTGGTTCATTCATTATTGCTGATATACAGAATTCTATCATGTGATGAAACCACAGTCTACTCTCCCCTTCATGGACATATAGGCTGTTTGCAATATTCAGCTATTACAAACAAAGCTGCAATAAACATTCTTACATATTCTCCTTGGGCACAAGAACAAGAATTCAAAATAAGTATTGCTGTTACAGACAGAAAAAAGAACAATAAAATAATCTCATCAGGTCCCTCTGGTGTTGATTTAGCTTAAAATAGGTATAAGTTAATAACAAACCAACTTCACAGCAGGAAGACAATGTCATTACCTAAAACAGAAACCAACGTAAGCAACATCTGCTACAGTGTGTGAGTTTTCCTGTATAAACACCACCAAACTAATCAGCAGTATCATTGTTTTTTCCATGAACTTCTAGAAAAAACATAAAATAATTTCATACCCGAAATTGAAAACCACTCCATTTGTCCCCAAACCAGCACACTGTTGGTATGGCCGTCAACATAATGGAAATAAATGCTCACCTCTTTCAATGGCCAGGTTGGATGAGTTGCAAGGATTTCATAGTCTCCAGGAAGAACTTTAAAAAATGCAAACCTAAGAAATAAAAAATACCACTTCACTTTCTCCCAGCAACCTGAATATTTCTAATTTAGGACTACTCTTCCAAGCACAAGAAAATGATGCATGAGTTACCACAAACTTGCCCTGAGCCAGTTAAAGGAGCATAAATGAAATTCAATCCTTCGCTGTTCAAATCCTCATCAGACAGCACTTACTGGGCACTGGCTGTGTGCAAGGAGAGGGGCTCGTGTGCTAACGAGAAGGAAGGCTGATGTTTTCCTTCAGCCCCAGGGATTCTAGTCTAAACACCAGCCCCTGTGGTTCAGCAGGGGTCAGTCACAGATCATTCAAGCGTGTGCTGACAGAGAGGCATGAAGAGGTGAGGAGAGGGGAAGTGTCTAAACGAAGAGAAGTGGGAAGGGAGGAAAGATGTGTGAAGAATGGGGGACAGGGACTTTTCTGGCGGTCCAGAGGTTAAGACCCCACGCTTCCACTGCAGGTGGCATGGGTTCAACCCCTGGTTAGGGAATGAAGATCCCACACGCCACACGGTGAGGACGAAAAATAATATTAAAAAAAAAAAAAGGCCATAATCAAGTGACTAATCGAACTCATTAAAAAATTAAAGGAGAATATTGAAAGAAAAAATCGGCGGACAGGCCCGCTGAGCTGACGGACGCTGACCCAAGACGACACTAGCGTCAGGGGCAGGTGATAACGAGCTGACTCCAACCCCAGACAGTTTATTAAGATCTGTTATCAGGAACAAACAGAAGCCACTCTGGGCTCTTGCGCAAAGCAACTGTGATGAAACCAGAAGCCGATAAAGACTGTTCTAGCAGTTGTGAACAAACCAAGACCAGGGTGAGAGGAGTTGAGGCTGGAAACACTGCGTCCAGGATTCTGACACAGTTAGCCCTTCAGATGTGCAAAAGCACCAGACCACAGGCAGGCTAATTCCAGTGACAGGAATGCCAAAATTTCAACTCAGCTCCTTCTTCCGCGGTGGTATTTATCACATCAGATGTCGCCTGTAATAACTGCACAGGGCCGCGCTGGCCACAGGGGTGCTGATACTGCCACTGGGTTTCGGTCTGGGTCAGATTCAGCCTCTAGCTCGTGCTCACAGCACCCCAGTTCTGCACATGACTCTCCGTGCGTGCAGGAAGGGGTTCAGAAAGCTCAAGTCCCCAGCAGGGCCAGCAGCAAATTACTGAGACCAGAGAAAATGAAAGTCCTACATTCCCTTCTACAGATCAGAGGAGGGGGCTGGAGAGGCAACAAGAAGTATTTTTCAAAACTGAAATATAATTCCAACAAGCATCAGTTAAAAATTGGATGATATACTGACAGGCTCATTATAAATTTCTATTTTGCAGTTTAGTCAGATTTGTGTACTGAAGCAGTCAATGGTGATTTGTATGCTTTCAAAATGATCAGCTGGAACTATTCGGATATTAATCTTGGCACATCTATTAACATTTACAACGCAACAATATAAATCCATTACATAAATGCTTTAAATTTGACTCAACAAGGTTAATTAAATAGTCATCAGTTCCAACTACAAAATGATTGCGATGTAATAGTGATAAAATGATTTTTAAAAATTGTAATTGAGCTAATCTGTATTGAGCTAAAAGTTATTAAGTGCATATTCTATGCCAGACAGTTTGAAACAATAATACCGTAATTTAATCTTCTCAATAACCTTAGGTGGTAGGTTCCATGATTATCCTCATTCATAAATGAAGAAACCAAAGCATAGCAGTCTTAAGTAACTTGCCGTGGGGCAGACAGCCAGCAAATGGGAGAAACAGGATTCAAACCGGCTGCTGGACTCCAGAGCCAGTGCCACACCACGCCATGCTCAGTCATGTTCAATTCTTTCGTGACCCCATGGACTGTAGCCCACCTGGCTCCTCTGCCCATGGAATTTTCCAGGCAAAAATACTGAAGTGGGCTGCCATTTCCTACTCCAAGGGATCTTCCCAAACCAGGGATCAAATCCACGTCTCCTGCATTAGCAGGTAGGTTCTTTACCACTGAGCCACCTGGGAACCAGAGCCAGTCCCAGCCAGTAAATGAAGCCTTAGTCCTGCAGCGGGTGCTTTATTTATCTCGTTTTTAATCATCTCATCACCGCTAGATATGGGTCAAAAGACTTCCACTTCACAGGTAAGGAACGTGAGGCCCTGTGGGGTATGAGCCTGTCTGAGGGTAAGAGGCTGAATCAGGGTCTCAACCCACCCCCAGCATCAGGGTCCAGCTGTAGCTGCAGGGCAGGGCAGCACAGCATTAACTCACTTTCCGCCAGGCTGTGTGACTGTGGACTGGATCTTCGCGTCGGTGCCCGTGTTTCGCAGCGACACCTGAACTCCTGCGGGGCCCAGGGGCTGCCCTTTGCTGAGAACCTGCCGTGGAGAAGGAGGAGGAGGTTAGGAGCCGCCCAGCAGCCACATCCTCCCCTCAGCAGCACTGTCCAGTCTGCGCCTGCTGCCATGACCTTCTTTGGGTCAGGATTCCTTGGAAAAGACGGTAGAGATCGTGGTTGCCCTTCCTGGGGAAGCAGGAGCACAGGGAGAAGGAACAGCAACAGGAAAATGACACTTCAGCTCATTGACTCTATTGCGTGCTTGGCTGCTCCATCATGTCCAATTCTTTGTGATCCCCTGGACTGCAGAATGCCAGGCTCCTCTGTCCATGGAATTTTGCAGGCAAGAATATCAGACTGGGTTGCCATTTCTTTCTCCAGGGGATCCTCCCGACCCAGGGAGTGAACCCTTGTCTCCTGCGTTAGCAGGTGGACTCTTTCAGCTCTGAGAGTGACTCTAAAGCATCGTCAGTTAAAGATGCACGACCAGGCCACAGAGAAAGAATAAATGCCCGGGGTCCCCATCTCCAACAAGAAACCCAGACACAAAGCCAGGACCAAAGGCCCTCCCTCTCAGGGTAAAGGGAAAGGAGCATAAACCCACTGTGAAGAAAAGGTAGGCAATAACAAGTGCATCTCAGCCGTGGCACTGCAGGCCGCGCAGGGGAGACTGGCCCCTCAGACCCTGTCTCCCTACAAGGCCATCCTGCTGTCTGTACTCGGACAAAGGAGTGACCAGCAACCCAGACCCAGCCCCCTAGAACACCTGCCACATTTTACATACAGTTTCATCGAGCTCCCAGGCCCTCCTGAAGCTTGTCTGTGCATCCCTCATAGCCTCAAAGCCCCCGTTTCAAAACTCTCACTTTTTTAAAGGTAAGAGGAGACTGAGTCTGTACCACAGAGCAAACGTGACAAACGCCAGACCTTTCCATTCACAGAGAAGCCTGTGAACACGAAGTTGATGTCCCCGCCCTTCGTGCAGATGTCGCTGACACCATCCACGTACAGCTCCACGGTGGTCGGCTCTGTGCGATGACAGGGGGGTAGGGAGAGGGGGACAGGGGACAGGACACAAGAGCAAGCTGAGTTCTGGGACAGGATACAAACTGTCACATAAAACATACTGCACTGCTTAATTTTCACTGTATTCATTTCTGAGCCACTCATGTGGCTGGAAATCCAAAGGGGGGAGGAGGAGGGAAAAGTCTCCCTCCCCCACCCTAGAGGGAACCAGGGTTAAGAGTATAAGATACGTTTATAACAGTCTCGCGGCTGAGTTGTATCTCAGAGTCCCATGGAAAATCTAGTAAGCACCAGAAACTTTTATTTACTGAACACCCACCAGAGACCAGGCACTGAGCCAGGTGCACTTAACCCTGACAACTATCTCAGAGGTAGGTAGTAACACTGCAGCTGATTGAAGGGTAAACTGAGGCACAGAAAGGTTAAGGATTCTCCTAAAATCAGAGCTCCTGAGGGACAGAGCCCACTCTCAACCCCAAACGTCTGGCTCCAGATCTGTCTCCTGATCGAGTACGTGAGTTCAGCCACATTATACCAAGACCATAAACTCCAGGGTCCATAGTAAACTGGGGGACTGGAAGTCAGCAGAGGCCAAGTGTGGACTGAGGCAAATGGAAAAAAGGGGACAGCTTCCACCCACTATTGCTGCATGACCCAGTGCTGCCCGAGCTTCCAAGTTCTCATGAAAAACTGAAAATCTGGGTCTTATCTGCTGTGTCCTGATTTTTCAGTATCAGCAACCAATTCAAGGAAATTAAAAATAACTGAAGAGTTCATCATAATATGGGTTAAAGTTGAGTTTTTAAAAAGTTAGGAAGAATGTGAAGTGATAGGGAGAGGAAAAAAAATGGACAAATCAAGAGAATTTCAGGGGAGTTCCCTGGCGGTCCAGTGGCTAGGACTCTGTACTCCCAATCCAAGGTCCCAGGTTCGATCCCCGGTCAGGGAACTAAGATTCCACATGTTATGTGGTGCGGCCAAAAAAAAAAAAAAGAGAGATGACTTTTTTAAAAAGAGAACTCCAGGTAAAATAAAGAATTACAAACACACACAAGGGAAGATGTCAGTGGAAAATGGATAAAATCTATCAGGCACCTCACAAAAGAGAATATCCAAATGGCCAGCACACACATGAAAAAGTGTTCAAATCATGGACCATCAGGAAATGCAAATTGAGACCACAGTGAGTGGCTGAAACCGCCCCACCATCAGGACAGCTAAAAGAGACTGACAGCCAACGCTGGTGAGGATGTGGAGGACTGAACTCTTACACACGGCTGCTAAAGCAAAGCTCTGCAACACCTACTCTGCTGGCCCAGAAATCTCTACTAGGGCTGGATTACACATAAAAAGTCTACTGCCCAGCAATTCCACCCCTGGTATATATTAATACTCAACAGGAACGCAGACACGTGTGCACCACAAGATTCACAGGAGTAACAAGGACGTTCACAGAACGCTATTCTCAGTGGCCAAAATCGGGACAAGACCCAACTGCCCACCAACAGCAGAAGGGGTAAATCACTTTCTGTCACACAGCAATCGAATGAACTAACATAGTAACACACAGCAAGGATGAATCCTGTGAACAACATCGAGAAAGAAACCAGGCACAAAACTGTACCTTGGACGATTCCATTTAATCAAAACAGGTAAAATAAGCTATCATTTTAGGTCGGGCAGGGCAGTTCGTAAGCACCTGGGGTGGAGCACTTCTGGGAGTTGGTCAGGTTCTGTCTCCTCATCTAGGAGGTGGTTATGTGTGTTCACTTTGTTGAACTTCATTGCCTGATACCTCTGTCACAAGAATTTCTGAAACCAAGAGAATCGGGTTCTATCCCTGGGTCGCAAAGATCCCCTGGAGGAGAGCATGGCAATCCACTCCAGTATTCTTGGGTGGAGAATCCCATGGACAGAGGAGCCTGGTGGGCTACAGCCCACAGGGCCACACCGAGTCGGACGTGACTGAAGCGATTTAGCACACATGCACACACGCATGCTATGATTCAATTAACAAGCTTATCAAAAGAAAAAGAACTGACAAGTAGGGAGGGGATTCAAACAAAACACTCCCGCAGGCCTCCAATCTGCAACCTCTCAGGCCAGGGCTTGGCTCTGACTCCCCTCCAGTGTCTGGACCCCAGCAGTCAGGCAGCCCCGGCTGTGACCTGAGAAAGAATTTCGTCTCCCAGATGCAAGTCGCTGCCTCTGTGACAGCAGGGACTCAATTCCTCCTCCCCTAACTCACAGGCAGGCCTGGTAGGAACAACTGGGCTCCCTTTCTCCCCCCAGGCTACAGAACTGGGATCACACACCCACCTTTACCAAAATATCCAGGCTCTGCTCTCCAAAAATATCAGCCACACCAGGGTAGAACCCTTTCTTCTGATCAACCCCACTTTCGCTCCTCCAACTGTGCTAAGACACGCACCTCAGGGAAGTCTGCAGCCTTTCTGTGTGCAGAAAGACTGCTTTTAAGAGTCGGACACAACTGAGCATGTATGCACACATTTTAAGAGTTGTGTCCGACTCTGTGACCCCATGGACTGTAGCCCACCATGCTCCTTAATCCATGGGATTTCCCAGGCAAGAATACCAGAGTGGATTGCCATTTCCTCCTCCAAGGGATCTTCCTGACCCAGGGATTGAACCTGTGTCTCTTGTGTCTCCTGCACTGGCAGGTGGAGGCTTTACCAGTGAGCCATCTGGGAGCCTGATGGATGCTGACCCAGTGGAAATAATTGTCCAAAGTTGTCACAGAGCTGGTAAGGCCTCAAGGTTGCCAGATCTTCTGATTTCTTAAGTAGATCTGAATTTTTATGTCAAATTTCACAATGTTTAATATTACCATTAATTCACTAAAAAAAAGTTTATTAAAAAAAACACTGAGGGAGCTAAGAAAGAAGCCATCCCAGGCCAGAAATCACGTCCCCACTCCTGACCCCTATAGGCATCAAGTTCTTCTGGCACTAAATGAATGAAGCTGCAAAAACGGAATTTCCTATGATGTACAAGAAAAGATGCCTATTTCAAGAAACAAGACAGAAAACCTTAGGATAGGTCTAAAGTAAATCCAATCTACTCTAAAGTAACAGGGATGGAGGAGTTAAAAAAACGCTCTTGCACACTAGAAATGAATCCTTCATATTTTAACAGTCTCTGCACTCCATCAATTTAATATTCACCATACAGCCTAATCCTTTACAAAGTATACCTGGTTATTTGTTAACTTACCAAAACTCCACCCTAGAGGAGGCTCAATCTTCAGAATGAAATCTCCCTATGAGGGGGGAAAAAAAAAAAATCAATGCAGAAGACTAAGAACTGATGACCCTTCAACTTTTACAATCATGTAAAGTAGAATTTTCACACCTGGAATGGAATTCCAAGTGTAAACTTTGCGCTCATAAATGGGAGTGGACTTTTGACTCCCTACCAGTGTGGCAAGTTCAACCCCAGAAACTCCTATTTAATCCAGCAAAGAGTTGGAGACACTGTATTCAGCCACTCATGGTCTTTCAATACCAAACATTCTACTGTTTCATGTTTACCCTTCATATGTTAACCCTGAAGTCTGCCAGGGTCAGCCAGATCTTTAGAAACTAAAGCCAATTCTTAAAACGAGATTTTATTCATACACCCTTGAGTAAAGGGTTCCTTGAGAATCCTTTAAAAAAAAAAAAAAAAGATTACAATATCAACTAGTCCACCTCTAGAAAACAATCTTAGCTATTATGCATAGATATAAGTTCAAGAATATTTATCTCTTGTAATTCACTTATCGTGTTGTTAGTAATAACTTTTGTAACTTCCTGTGTTTATCTACATTTCCACATAAAAAGCTGAAATGTGGGGAGGATGGGGAGTAGGAATACAGGCATGCGGATACCCATCTCTAAGCACACGTGTTTGCATGTCTGCATACGTGTATATGCATGTATATTCTTGGATATCCGTACAACTCTAAACACTGAGAACGCCATCTGCTAGGATACACGCTGAAACTTTTATCAGAAGTCATCAGGGGGACTTGGGGGATAAAAGATAAAATATACTTTATATACTTCTAAAAACTTTGATTTTTTTTTTCCCCCCACAATACTTATGAATTCATACACTACTTGTATAATACTTTTTAAAAATCACTTGTTTGTCTGTTTATCACTGGCTGTGCTGGGTCTTCAGTGCTGTGCGTGGGCTTTCTCTAGTTGTAGCAAGCAAGGGCTGCTCTCCAAGGTGCCCAGTGTTCTCACTCCGGTGACCTCTCCCGTTGTAGACCACTGGCTCAGTAGTCGTGGCGCCCGAGCTTAGCTGCCCCGCAGCACGTGGGATCTTTCGGGAAGAGGGATCAAGCCCATATCCCCTCCATTGGCAGGGAAGCCCTGTGTAATACTTTTTAACAATGTTTTAACCTGCTTGCAAGTATTAATAGGAAGTTCTATTAAGTCAGGGTTTCTCAGACTTGGAACCACTGACATTTTCCCTGACCTGCACAGCATGGCAGCCTGTTTAGCTCCATTCTTGGCCTCCAAGCAGGAGATAATGGACCACTCTCCCTCCCTCACGGTTCTAACAGCCCAAATGTCTCTAGACACTGCCAAGTATCCCTGGAGACATTGAGAATCACTGCTATTCAATCAAACCAGTACATAAGCCGTCACCCTCATAGTTTGGCCAGAACTGCCATATTCCGCTTGTAACTTACAAAACAGAGGTGTATTTGCTCACTTGGCAAAGCTACTCTCCCAGTTAGCACAGCCCTGTGGGCCACACTGACAACCTCCCATCATAAACCACTGAAGTGCTCTCTCCTCTTACCTTATCATACAAGGGGATCATAAAGTAACCATTGTTAGGGGCACAGTCTGTCTGGTATTTCAAAGTCCCATGTTTGGTGTACAACTTTATCTAGAAAGGAAAGAGAAGTCATGTTATCACCATTGAGAATTAGCTATATACAATGAACCTGAATGCATTCAGTCAAAATGCATTTGCTGAGGACCTACTTTAGGAAGCTGAGAACAATGGGCATTACAGACAGAGGGAAATAACACAAAGCATTCCAAATAATGTGATTCGCTATTTTTCAGATTAGAAACTAAAAGTTGTACTTTTCAATGCTTTTCAGTTTATTTTAGTCTGTCTCTATGTTGTTTTGGGGTCTAAAACCAATTTTGCTGTTAGAAAGGGGCTTGTTAAAATGCAATTCCTGGGGAGGGTTGGATTGGAAATTTGAGACCACCAGAAGCAAGCTATTGTATATATAGGATGGATAAACAACCAGGTAGAGTTGAATAGCACAAGGAACTATATTCAATATCCTCCAATAAACCTCAATGAAAAAGAATACGAAGAAGAATGTATACACACGTATAACTGAATCACTGTGCTGTACACCAGGGACTAAACACAGCACTGAAAGTCAACTATACTTCTTTTTTTTTTTAAGTACCTTAAAAAATGCAATTCCTGAACTCCACTTGTTTCTAAAAAAAAAGGTCTAAGGATAGGTCCTTGGTCTAAGGCCCTCACCTTAGACCTTCTGTTTTAGAAACAGAAGTGGAGTTCAGGAATTGCATTTTGATGGTGACTGCAGCCATGAAATTAAAAGACACTCCTTGGCAGAAAAGTTATGACCAACCTAGATAGCATATTGAAAAGCAGAGACATTACTTTGCCAACTAAAGTCCGTCTAGTCAAGGCTATGGTTTTTCCTGTGGTCATGTATGGATGTGAGAGTTGGACTGTGAAGAAGGCTGAGCACCGAAGAATTGATGCTTTTGAACTGTGGTGTTGGAGAAGACTCTTGAGTCCCTTGGACGGCAAGGAGATCCAACCAGTCCATTCTAAAGGAGATCAGCCCTGGGATTTCTTTGGAAGGAATGATGCTAAAGCTGAAACTCCAGTACTTTGGCCACCTCATGCGAAGAGTTGACTCATTGGAAAAGACTCTGATGCTGGGAGGGATTGGGGGCAGGAGGAGAAGAGGACAAGAGAGGATGAGATGGGTGGATGGCAACACTGACTCGATGGATGTGAGTCTGAGAGAACTCCAGAAGTTGGTGATGGACAGGGAGGCCTGGCGTGCTGTGATTCATAGGGGTCGCAAAGAGTCGGACACAACTGAGCAATTGAACTGAACTGAACTGAAGGTACTTAAAAAA
This sequence comes from Bos grunniens, assembly GCF_055505025.1. NCBI lineage: Eukaryota > Metazoa > Chordata > Mammalia > Artiodactyla > Bovidae > Bos > Bos grunniens. The sequence goes on from NC_141189.1 coordinate 28,217,149, forward strand.
AAAGACATATAGTTGACTTTCAGTGTTGTGCTTAGTCCCTGGTGTATAGCACAGTGATTCAGTTATACATGTATATAACCACTAGACCATTCAGGTATGACCTAAATCAAATCCCTTATGATTATACAGTGGAAGTGAGAAATAGATTTAAGGGCCTAGATCTGATAGAGAGAGTGCTTAATGAACTATGGACTGAGGTTCATGACATTGTACAGGAGACAGGGATCAAGACCATCCCCATAGAAAAGAAATGCAAAAAAGCAAAATGGCTGTCTGGGGAGGCCTTACAAACAGCTGTGAAAAGAAGAGAACTGAAAAACAAAGGAGAAAAGGAAAGATATAAGCATCTAAATGCAGAGTTCCAAAGAATAGCAAGAAGAGAAAAGAAAGCCTTCCTCAGTGATCAGTGCAAAGAAATAGAGGAAAACAACAGAATGGGAAAGACTAGAGATCACTTCAAGAAAATGAGAGATACCGAGGGAACATTTCATGCAAAGGTGGGCTCAATAAAGGACAGAAATGGTATGGACCTAACAGAAGCAGAAGATATTAAGAAGAGGTGGCAAGAATACACAGAAGAACTGTACAAAAAAGATCTTCACGACCAAGATAATCACGATGGTGTGATCACTGACCTAGAGCCAGACATCCTGGAATGTAAAGTCAAGTGGGCCTTAGAAAGCATCACTATGAACAAAGCTAGTGGAGGTGATGGAATTCCAGTTGAGCTATTCCAAATCCTGAAACATGATGCTGTGAAAGTGCTGCACTCAATATGCCAGCAAATTTGGAAAACTCAGCATTGGCCACAGGACTGGAAAAGGTCAGTTTTCATTCCAATCCCAAAGAAAGGCAATGCCAAAGAATGCTCAAACTATCCCACAATTGCACTCATCTCACACGCTAGTAAAGTAATGCTCAAAATTCTCCAAGCCAGGCTTCAGCAATACGTGAACTGTGAACTTCAACTTGAACCAGATGTTCAAGTTGGTTTTAGAAAAGGCAGAGGAACTCTCAGAGATCAAACTGCGAACATCCGCTAGATCACTGAAAAAGCAAGAAGAGTTACAGAAAAAATATCTATTTCTGCTTTATTGACTATGCCAAAGCCTTTGACTGTGTGGATACAATAAACTGTGGAAAATTCTTCAAGAGATGGGAATACCAGACCACCTGACCTGCCTCTTGAGAAACCTGTATGCAGGTCACGAAGCAACAGTTAGAACTGGACATGGAACAACAGACTGGTTCCAAATAGGAAAAGGAGTACGTCAAGGCTATATACTGTCACCCTGCTTATTTAACTTATATGCAGAGTACATCATGAGAAAAGCTGGGCTGGACGAAGCACAAGCTGGAATTAAGATTGCCGGGAGAAATATCAATAACCTCAGATATGCAGATGACACCACCCTTATGGCAGAAAGTGAAGAGGAACTAAAAAGCATCTTGATGAAAGTGAAAGAGGAAAGTGAAAAAGTTGGCTTAAAGCTCAACATTCAGAAAATGAAGATCACTGCATCTGATCCCATCACTTCATGGGAAATAGATGGGGAAACAGTGGAAACAGTGTCAGACTTTATTTTGGGGGGTTCCAAAATCACTGCAGATAGTGACCGCAGCCATGAAATTAAAAGATGCTTACTCCTTGGAAGGAAAGTTATGACCAACCTAGATAGTATACTCAAAAGCAGAGACATTACTTTGTCAACAAAGATCCGTCTAGTCAAGGCTATGGTTTTTCCTGTGGTCATGTATGGATGTGAGAGTTGGACTGTGAAGAAAGCTGCATGCCGAAGAATTGATGCTTTTGAAATGTGGTGTTGGAGAAGATTCTTGAGAGTCCCTTAGACTGCAAGGAGATCCAACCAGTAGACATCAGTCCTGGGTGTTCTTTGGAAGGAATGATTCATGGGGTCACAAAGAGTCAGACACGACTGAGCAACTGAACTGAACTGAACTGAACATCCATCTAAAAACTTTCAATGTTAGTAATCTGTGAGTATAACACGAAAATGACAGAACCCAGTCATATCAGCTAAGACAATGTAGAAAGCAGCAAATCCACAATGTGTGTGCTTAGGAAAGGAACACTGTGAAATGACGTACAGACTGCAGGCTCCCATGGGCAGTGACCATGGCTTACACTTCATGAGTGTCTTATGCAGTGTAAATACTCCACAAATACCCGACCTTATTCACAGGCCAAAAAGAAATTCAGATGCATGCACTTAAAGCAGGGACTGAAGATCCACCTGTCCAGAGGGGCCAGGGAAGTCCCGTCAATGGGCATTCATCTAAAAGGTGACAGGACTGCTTCTTAACCCAAGCCAAGTTTTGCAGCCCAAAGATCAGCTGGCTTTCCAGAGAAATCAGGAATGCAGTTTTTAATGTGAAACCTCCTAACAGTTAAAAAATTAGCAACCAATACAGTTTTTCTTTTTTAGGTACTTTGTCTGCTCTGTTCACTGAACTATTCAGAACACCAGGGACAAGGCTTCAGAACACACTGGGGCTCACTCAACAGTTACTAACTGAATGAATATGATGGAAAAATACCCAGAAGGGAAGAAGGATGGAGAAGACTGAAGGTAGTTTTACTGGGACACAGAAAACACAACCCAGAAATGATTGTAAAATATCTTATTCACATTTATTCTGTAAAGCACAGGTTAGGACACAGAATGACAAGATATATTATGTGTATGAAACACTAGATTTCATAATCAGAAATGAAGAAAGAATGAATTTCTCAGGCCATCTGGACAGGCAGCCCTAGGGCTCAGGGAACATACTTCACACTAGGTCACAAAACCTGCCCTCCACTCTCATAGTCACTATTAAGTGTTTGGGGTGGGAGTGTCCCTAGCGTTCTACACTTTTCTCCTGAAGCCCCAGGAAGCTACAAGTTGCAAAGCCTTTCAAGACAGCTTCTGGAATGCCCTGTGCCCACAGCCCAGAAGGTGGCATGGGCACCCAGAGATCCTAGAAGCCTTGCCATTGCCAGTGGGTAGATTCATTAAACACCTGACTTCTTTTTAGATTTTTTTTTTTTAATGTGGACCATTTTTAAAGTCTTTATTGAATTTGCTACAATATTGCTTCTGTTATTTATGTTCTGGTTATTTATGTTCCACTGGGTTTGTGGGATTTTAGTTCCCTGACCAGGGATTGAACCCACACTCCCCTGCATTGAAAGGTGAACTCTTAACCACTGGACCTTCAAGGAAGTCCCATGCCTGACTTCTTAAGACCAAAAATGATGGAGAAGCCACAGATATAGGGGTCTTGAAGGTGATGACTAACTTCTTTAGGAAATACACGATGCTGAGCTCTGCAGCCTCTCTCCCAACGCCATGCTACAGGAACAAAAATTGGGACTTGGAGCAAGGCTAAGTCAAACAGCTGTAGAATCTACTTCCAACCCCTCCCCCAATTCTCAGGAACCTGCTTTGTAGGAACACGCTGGTTCAACTCTTCACCATAGCCCTCTAGGTACTCAGGCAGAATGCCTTTGGGGTCTTGGTCCCCACTCCCTTCTCTTTGGCATCTCCAGCGTCTTTCTTTTCTAATTCCCTTATTTTGACTCATCATCAGTAACTACCCTCCTAAAATAGAGGCCAGCCCTCCCTGGGGTCCCTTCCTATCTGTCCTGCAAATGATTTTCTATGCCCACCTCCATCTATCTCCCTTTCTCTTCACAAAAGCTTTCTGGGTCATAATTCCACTGGGCTAATAACCATCTAACTGAAGAGAGCTTTGCAACTTAATAAAAAGACTTCTGCAGAAATCTCTTGTGTAATTCCAATAAATACCCAGCAATAAGGGCGCTGACAACTCTTCATTATCAGAGGAAAGGGGTCCCAATGGGGGAACCAGGGAGATTAAAAATAGTTTCCCAGCCCCAGAGATACCAAGAGACAGTAACTGGGTCATGATCTCTGGGATGAGAATTCATGCTCTTTTAAAGCTTCCCAGAGGGTAGGAGGAATGGTCGATTAGAATTTGGGGGGGAACTCAGTGTTGTGGGGGTTAAGACTTGCGGTCTCTAGGTTCTGGAATACAGGTTTCAGGAAATCTGAGTTTCAGAAGGTCTGGGTTCCTGGGGGTTTGAGGATCTGGGGTCTGCGTTCTGCTGAGACTGGGTTTTAAGAGATCTCGGGCCTGCATTGTGGGGATCTGGAGTCTGCCTTCTTAAGTATCTGGGGTCTCGATCTGGAGGATCCTCAGTTTTGTGTGACCTAACAAAAGTTATAAACCATTATCATCGTCACCAAAAATGTCCTTCACACCCACATGCACACACCTTCAGAGCTCCACCACCCCACCCCACCGCGTAGCTGACCCCAAGATAAGAACCCCCACCCTAGCGCTACTGGGGAGGAGACCAGCAGAGAGCCCGCAGAAAGCAGCGCCTCTGAAGAGGAAAGGGCTCCCAGAATGCGGGCAGTTGCAGGGAGGGCTAGTGGCAACCGCCTGGGAGGCGAGGCCACCGCGGCTCAGCGAGGCTGTGCGCCTGGCCCCGGGTCACACACCGAGCTCCGGGCCGCGGGGCGGGCACTCACCTCAATGAGCGAGTAGTTGATCTCCACGTCCGACTTGACGAAGCCCCCGCAACCCACCACGATGTCCTCGGAGCCGCACGCCGGCTCTACCCTGCTCAGCAGCAGCAGAACGGTGGCGGCCACCACTGCCGGCTCGGGTGGCCCCATACCCCGGCGCCCCCGCATGGCCCGGCCTCTGCAGCCTGAACCTCCGCAGGCCTCCGGGTCCCGCCCCTCACCCCGCACGTTGCCGGCGGCTTCCTCTTCTGATGGCAACTGACAGCCCTGTCCCCGCCCCCCGCCCCCCTCACGCCGCGACTGCGCATGCGCGCCCCGCCCCCACGGCCATGCCCCCAGACCAAATAACTACAGTACAAGCTCAGCAATGAAAGGAGACCATTGGTGCCCTCTGGAGGCCTGGAGGACTCCGCGCACCATCTGGCTGGTGCAGTTGCAAGGGGCCAGTATACAGGCATAAACTGAAAAGTTGAATTTCGTAGTTTCCTGGTTTGGAATTAGGAATTTGGAATTCCAAATCCCCTACTTTGGAATTCAATAGCACTGAAACTGGAAATGACGAGAGACTATTGATCGAAGTATCCAACAAATTTCCCCAATCTATTTGACCCGTAAATTTCACAAGTGATGTATCATCTCAAACTCCTTTTAGGGATTTGTGTCGACTGGTGTAACTTTCCATGATAAATGATCAATTAGCTTTTTTTAAAGCAAAACATGTCGTTTAAGTTCAGCATAATATTTTAAAAGATATTTAAATTGTATTTAATCCCACCTCTGCTGCTGCTGCTGCTGCTGCTAAGTCGCTTCAGTCGTGTCGGAATCTATGCGACTCCATAGACGGCAGCCCACCAGGCTCCCCCATCCCTGGGATTCTCCAGGCAAGAACACTGGAGTGGGTTGCCATTTCCTTCTCCAAGGCGTGAAAGTGAAAAGTGAAAGTGAAGTTGCTCAGTCGTGTCCGACTCTTAGCGACCCCATGGACTGCAGCCCACCAGGCTCCTCTGTCCATGGGATTTTCCAGGCAAGAGTACTGCAGTGGGGTGCCATGGCCTTCTCCGAATCCCACCTCTAGTAACATTTTTATAGAAACAAACTTTGGGGGTTTTCCCCCAGGAAGCAAAAGATGCATGCAGTTTGACTTACTTTGAACTAGCTCTGTGAGGCGATGCATGAAAATCATCTGAAAGCATCTGTCTGAAAATCAGTTCAAAAATCAGCATGTTATGTTTTGTCTCAAGACTGAATGTATGCCATAATGAAGATGAACTACAAGTCACCATATCAAAATAGACAAAAACTGCCCTTCTGACCAGATGTTTGAAATTCTTCCATTTCACTCAAGAAAATCAAGGGCTTTTATTTTGATAGTTGTTATACCTTGCTCCTAAATGATGAAGTAAAGAGATTTCCCACTGAAATTCGCCACTGTGGTTAAGACTCAAGCACTATGCAACTATGAATCACTACACAGTGGCGACAATGGAAGGATACATGCACTAGAGGATCTCAGCCATGAACACATCTGATTTCTCTCACTCTTCGTTCTCCTTCCAAATACAGTGAGACTGTCAACTGTTTGATTATAAAGAGAAACCACTTAAGTAATTGTTTTATTTTTTAGAGGTTCATTATTTATCATTACAATTAAAACAGATGTTTCCATTTGTTTCCTAACACAAATCCCTGGTTTGTCTTAGCAAATACCAGGGGATTGAAAGTCATCAATTAGGAACTGCTTGGCCTATGGAATCATCTTATTTTACAGACGGGAAACCGAGGCCCAGAGAGGTAAGGGGACCTATCTAGGGTTGGTGGTTCAGTCAGTAAAGTATCTTCCTGCAATGCAGGAGACCTGGGTTCTATCTTTGGGTCAGAAAGATCCCCTGGAGAAGGAAATGGCAACCCACTCCAGTATTCTTGCCAGGGAAATCCCATGGACAGAGGAGCCTGATGGGCTACAATCCATGGGATTGCAGTAGTCAGACATGACTTAACGACTAAACCACCACCATCAGAGCTCAGCACTCAGCCATGTGCTGTTCAGAGAGCTGGAAAATAGGCTCTGTATTTGAGTTCTGTTCTTGGCTTACCTGGTTGATTTCCTCTGTGTGCTTTCTGCCTATCTGACCATCCCCCCTCAAACCTTCATCATTTCCCTCAAATTCATCTTCATATATACAAAGAAATAAAGCTCTAGGACCATGTCCAGTTGCAATGGGGATTTAAGCGGGGGGGGGGGGTCCTCAAGCCTCCTGATAATTTCCATCAGCCTTCACCAAAACCACCTCAAACAAACAGAGATGATCGGAATGTAAACAGCAGACCTGCCACACTCAGCTTCAAGAAAAATCTTTGAGTTTTTGCATCCCTGCTCTTCCAGAAGACCCAAACAGGAAGACAGCTGAAAGCATACTGCCAGGGCCCCAGAAGAGGGTTGGGGAATCTCAGGAAAGAAAGGGAAGAAAAGACCAGGGAGCCCCTGCTGTCGAGGCCCTGAAAAAGGCAAGAGAAAAAGAAGACACCAAAGTAACAACGCAGCCTGGAGAGTGCAAAGGATTTGAATTCTTCACTCAAACTGAGCACCTGTTCTTGTCTGTCTGAAAAAGCTCAGTCTTTTATTCCTGTCTTGAAAGGGAATACAGGGTCATTGCAGAAGGAAAGAAAATTGAAAAAGGAAAGCAAGGAAAAAGAAAAGAAAAGTAGGAGTTCCATGAACACTGCTTTAGTGCATTTCCATCGTTTTGTCTATGCATATATGTTACATAAAGTCATTTCCCAAAAGAACGCTTGGCTTGGGACACACATTACTTTAAGACCCAGAAGAAAAAGGTAAATGACTTGAATTCATTCCCCACTTTCCCTAACTTAAGCATATACTATTTTTTTTTCTTTGCACACATATCGTAAACTATTTTGTATTATAATCTTTTTTCACTTAGCATTCAGTAACCGTTTTTCCGTATTAAACCTATTTCTTCAATGGCATTTTGAACCACTGCTCAGTAACCTAGGGATGAAATAATACTACGAATGCTAATAAAAGTTAACTCTGATTGAACATTTATAGTGTTCAAACACTCTGCTAGACGTATTATTAGTAATCTTAAAATCTTCCCACCATCCTAGAGGCAGACAGGGTCGGTCCCACAGGTGAGGGGGCTGCGGCTCCAACGTTAACCCGGGTCCTCCCATCCCCCATTCCGTCCTTCGCTGGACTTGAGCACACCTGCTGGGTTCGTTTATCTAGATAAATTCCTGGAATTGCTGATCCACAGTATTCGGGAAGTTCGGAATGACACTTGCGCCAGGGGGAAAGGGGATTATATGCAGACATCACCGCACTTTCTGGGGCTCCGGGACCCCCGCCCTCGCTGCCCTGGGTGGCCGCCCTGAGCGCCCCGCCACCTCGCCTCGCTTCACCCCTCCGCGCCCCACCCCCGCCGCCCGGCCGGACCTTGCCCCCCGGCCTCGCAATCCGAGAGCTCGAATCCCCGCCCCTTCCCCCGGCCGGAACGCGGCCGAGGAAGCCGTCCTCGGACCCCGACAGTCCGACAGACAGACCAACAGACGGACGACGCCCGATGGCCGGGCAAGGCGAGCCCTGCGCGGGCCCGGGGGTGAGTGTCCCCATCCCGCTGTATTCCTTCTCCGGCTGGCTCGAGATCTCTTGGACAGATCTCTCGGGCTGAGATACAGAGGAGGGCGGGCCCCCGGGGAGGGTAACAGACCTGCCAGTCTAACCCCAGGGCTGGGCGATCTCCTTAACCAAACTGTTCCCCAAGAGACCAACCCTGTGAAAGGGGCCTCTAGACCCCCCAGCTACAGGACTCCCCACGTCTCTGGTTTCTGCCTCAGCAAAAGACTCTAGTGGGAGGGTGGCAGTGGTGTAGGAGGGAGAGAATTAAAGCAACTGTGTTTTCTGAAATTCACATTCACACTTCTCTGGTTAGGAAAGGCCAGCAGAAGATCTGAGATAAGTACAGATGGAGACCTCTGATAGAACAAGTTTTGGGGTTAGCCAGGCCAGCGTGGAGTCAGCTCTGTCCCTTCCTATTTGTGTGGGCCTAAAGGAGCCTATTACCTTCCTGGCTTCTGAGTTTCCTGGTCTATGAAATTGGAACAGTAATACCTGCCTCCTAGAGTGGTTATAGGGCTTGCCTGGTGGCTCAGTGGTAAAGAATCCACCTGCCAATGCAGGAGACATGAGTTCGATCCCTGGCTTGGGAAGATCCCCTGGAGAAGGGAATGGTATCCACTCCAGAATTCTTGCCTGGAGTATCCCATGGACAGAGGAGCCTGGCGGGCTACAGTCGTGGGGTCGCAAAGTGTCAGACATGACTTAGCGACCAAACAACAACAACAGAGTGGTTTTAAGTCTGTGCCCAGCAGTCATCATGGATCCCAGGTCTCCTAGATTCTAGGACCCAACTGCCTTGGTTCAGATCCCAGCACCACCCCTGTCCAGTTGGGTGAGGTCAGTGGAGTTACTCAATTATGAAGTACTCTAGGGACAACAGAGGATGAGATGGTTGGATGGCATCACCAACTCAATGGACACAAGTTTGAGCAAAGTCTGGGAGATAGTGAAGGACAGGGAAGCCTGGCATGCTGCAGTCCATGGGGTTGCAAAGAGTTGGACGTGACTCAGTGACCAAACAACAACAAAAATTGCTTAGCACATTTATCTTGTAAATATTTGGAGTCCAAAGAGTTGCCTAGCCCCCCAAGTGGTGAGTTTGGGACCCCTGCATTGTACCATCATAAGGGTCACCCTGGTGTTCCCTCAGGTCTGGAACCAGACGGAGCCCGAGCCTGCTGCTGCCCGCTTGCTGAGCCTGTGCTTTCTGAAAACAGCAGGGGTCTGGGTGCCCCCCATGTACCTCTGGGTCCTCGGCCCCATCCACCTCCTCTACATCCACCGCCATAACAAGGGCTACATCCAAATGTCCCGCCTCTTCAAGGCCAAGATGGTAGCCCCTTCCTCTGGGAGCCTATAATCAGACAATGGTCAGGGGGTGGGGGAGCAGGCTGGAATCAGGCAGAGACCCCAAAGTGGACACGTGGGACCCTGTTAATCAGACAGAGCAATACCCCAGAGGCTGCAGAGGGAAACTCAGTGGCATAGATGCTGCCAAACCAATCATCACAGATAATAAAAACCGTACATCCCAAACACACCCGCAGACACCCACACACACCCAGACAAGTTTATGGCCACCACAGCCTGGCGTTCCCCGAAGTGTGCAGTGTACACTCCTGAGATACACACGGTGATTTTAGAGCCACACCAGGACGCACCTTTTAAATGTTAACACTTAGGCATTGATTTTTGTGTTTCCCCGCCAGCGATACTAAAGAACACTCCTTAAAACTGGTGTGTAGTTGTTTTCCAGTGTTAGAAAAACACTGGCATTCCAAATGTGAGCATCTCTGCTCATTCTCCTGTTCCCCAAACCTCTAGAAGCACGCCCTCCATGGTTCATTTATTCCCACACCACCTTGTAGATATTTGACCTCTTGTCAACCACCTCTCCAGGGTCAGCACACTCCTCCTTAAAGGGCCAGAGAGTATCAGTACTTGTCTGAGATTCCAAGGATCATGTGGCCTCTGTCTCAACTACTCAGTTCTGCTCTTGCAGCAGTAAAGCAGCCACAGACAACAAACAGTAAGCAAGTAGACATCACTGTGTTTCAGTAAAATTACAGAAATTTGCATTTCATATCAATTTCACGTCATGGCATATTAGGCTTTTTAAAGTTTTGTTCAATGAGTGAAAAATGGGAAACCCGCTCTTAGTTCCGAGGTGATACAACAACAGACAAAGAGGCCAAACTCAGACTACAGATGGTAGTTTTGACTCCTGCTTGAGACTAACTGACGTTCAGTGGTTTCTCCGAGGCTCCCAGGTCTGCGTGTGCGTGCTCTCTCCCGTTCTTGATTTCTCTTGTCCAAAAGAGGGACCGATTTGACCAATGGCAGCTCAGTCAAAGGCCTGGAAACGTATCAGTCCCAACAGAGAGTTCCTCCTTGATTTAACAGTAGGGATGGAAAGAGACTTAAAGAAAGTATAACTTTTTCACCTGGAGAGTAAATAGCTTTTCATGCTGTTCCTTCATCCCGAAGCATCCTCCTGTGCATTGTGGGAGCACTACTGGCATTTTGGAAACCACTGACGTTATTTGTATGGTGCATTATTTATATGACAGTTACAGGTCAAGCTTGAGCTGCATCACCCCTTACAGCTTTTTTCTCTCACGTCGGCCCTGTTCAGTGGTCACGCTGGTACATTGCAGTGCCCCACCTGGGGCCACTGTCCAGTTGGACGTGGAGTCCCTGTCCAGTTGGCAGGGAGTGGCAGAAAGGCTGCCATCTTTCTTTCCCCCACCAGCCTTATCCCAGCCCGTTTCCCCAGGTGCTTGGGTTTGCCCTCATAATCCTGTGCACCTCCAGCGTGTCTGTGACTCTTTGGAGAATCCAGCAGGGAACGCCCCAGGCCCTCGAGTTCCTCATACACCCCACCGTATGGCTCACCACAATGGTGAGTCGCGGCCCAGACCTGCTGGCTTGCTCCTGGGTGCTGCTTCTCCTGTCCCGGTGGAGGGGTGGGGCAGAGGGGGCTCCCTCCAGACCCTCTCCTCCCCCAGCGTCCCCCACCCCTGGCCCACCTCCCACCCGACCCTCTTGTCCAGAGCTTCGCCGTGTTCCTCATCCATGCCGAGAGGAAGAAGGGCGTCCAGGCGTCTGGGGTGCTCTTCGGGTACTGGCTACTCTGCTTTCTCTTCCCAGCCACCAGCGCCACCCAGCAGGCCTCACGAGGGGTAAGTGGGGGTCTGGGTCACCCGGGAACCAGTATAGTGGTTTCAGGCCTTGGGTCCCATCCATCCTCCTCCCGCTTCCACCAAGGCTTATTCTCTCTGCAGAGACACACACTCCGCAAGCACTGAAACTCAAGCAACACACACAGGCATTTCACATAGATGTTCTCATCACCCCATACCTTTTTATCAACAGAAATTCTTATTGTCTTACACACTCAAGTCACACACTTCACTTGCACACACTTGTATGCTCCCATTCACACATTGGGCTTCCCTGGTGGCTCAGTCAGTCAAGAATCTGCCTGCAATGCAGGAGACCTAGGTTCAATCCCTGGGTCGGGAAGGTCCCTTGGAGAAGGAAATGGCAACCCACTCTAGTATTCTTGTCTGGAGAATTCCATCAACAGAGGAGCCTGGTGGGCTATAGTCTATGGAGTTGCAAAGAGCTGGACACCAGTGAGCAACTAACACTTTTCACTTCACTTTTTTTCATTCGTGTATCACACAACCACAGACTCCAAAACATCACATACACACACATACACTCGCCTACACTCACACTTGCTGCCATCCAGTTGTGTCTATACTTTCGAGCTCCTACAGGGCTTGTGCACAAATGTCCCACACTCATACACACACACACACACACACACACACACACACTGCATGGGCACCGACACACTGTTGGTTCAAAACCTCAGGGGTTCCCAGGTGAAATTAGAAACCAACCCCAGACCTGGAGGACCAAGAGAGACCAAAGAAACAGACCACCACTGCAGTTGGTAGGCGACGATTCTCATAAGCAAGGGAACTTACGTACGATGCTTGTCTTGGCCGCTGCAAAATACACTGATCTCCGCACCTGCCCGCCAGAAACTTAACAGTTTATGGAGGTTTTAACAGGGTTCAGTCATATGTGCCATCCAGTGGATCTCACCAGCACATTGCTCTTCCAAGGTGGCATCCTTGAAGTACTTCCTAGTGCAGGAACAGTGTGGCCAGAATGCACACTTCAAGGGCGGGAGTGGCGAGTGGGGGTGAGGAGCCTCTGGGTCCAGCTCACAGGTCAGCCAGGGCTCACGTCCTCTGGATGACTTCCTCTGGCACACAGCTGTGTTCGTTCTGACGCCACGTAAGTGCATGTCTCCCCTCATTCTCCACCTTCACCTGTGCCCTCATGCATCTGTATTTACACACTCATTTTGCACATTCACCTGTATTTCCACATTAGGGGGCGTGATCTGCAAAGAGAAAAATCTATAACTTCAACCAGGGTTTTTCAACCTCAGCACCTTTTACCTACTTCTCTCTTGGGCGGGGGCGGAGAGGAGCTGTCCCATGTGCTGTGGGATGCTGAATAGCATCCCTGGTCTCCACCCACTGGACGCCAGTAGTACCACCCCATTACGGTAACCTGACACCTCTCCTGACAATGGTAAATGTCCCCTGGGGGCAAAGCCACCCCCAGTTGAAAACCGCTTGCATGGCTGGCACACTCACCCAAGACTTCTGATCAGGAAACTGATCAGAGTCTGCTGGTCATCATTTCATATGGTTACTCCCTTCGGATCCCGAAAGAAGAAGGCAGAGAAACACTTTCTATCCTAAAGGACAGATTTTTAACAAAGCAATTTTTGTAACTAATGGGAATAGCCCCCAGGCCCTCCACTGATTTATGAGAGGGTAGCTTTCTACAGTTGACTTAGCAGCTAGCTGTTGGGAACACAGCACTGAAAGAATAATATTGGGACCACATATGCTCTGGAGCTCCATGTGCGAGGCCCTGTGGCAAGCACTTGATGTCATGAATTCAGTGAAGATCTGAATGATCCCATTTTAAAGATGAGGAACCCTAAGCCATAGAGAAGTGAGCGACTTCCTCTAGGTCACGCAGCTCGGGACTGCAGAGCCAAAGTCCATCTCACCCAAATTCAGGGCAAACTTTCCGACAGAAACGATACGAAAAATGACACTATGGGGAGTAATGTAGCTGCACTATCAAACTGTCTACTATCTGTCCCCCAAAACGAAACCAAAAACAGGGAAGTAAAAAATCCAATAGAGAAATTGTGATCTGAAACTTGGGCTCATGTTTAAAAACATAAAAACTCAGTTCACACTGGCTCAAGGGGGAAAAGTCCAAGGGTATCTATTAGCTCATATACCTGGGACCTGCTAGGAGGCATAGCTGGCCCAGACATTCAGAGAACACAGCTAGAGCTCCATTTCTGCCTGTCCCTTGGCTCTCGCCTCTTGGCTTCATTCTCCAATGGGATGGCAAGGAGAGCCCCAATTATTCCAGGCTTTCGTTTCACAAATATAGCAAACCTGGAAGATCTCCCGATGGTTCCAGCTCTCGTTGCTCCAGCGTAGGTCCTGCGTCCATTCCTAGCCCAAGCACGGTAGCCAGGGACTAGAACATGCTCTTTGGTCAGGCCTCCATCATCTGCCTGCCCCGCCCCTCCCCACCCGCTGGGATGGAATCAGCTCTACATAAACCTCATACCTGAGCATGGGGGGAAGAGTTAGGGTGCTCTGGCCAGAAAGGGCAGGGGGTGAAAAGCAATCATGGCAGGGCAGCAAGAGTTCGTGATCTGGAGCAGATCATCTGTGTGGCCTTGAGCAAGGTACTGTCACTTCTCTGAGCCTTGGTTTCCCATTGAGTAACACGTAGCAAGTAAACGCCCCCTGGGGCAAGGTGGGGTGGGACTTGAGGAGACAGTGTATGTAAAGACTCCAGCATGTGCCTGAGGCAGAGCGAATGCTCCCTGAAACCAGCCCCCTTCTTAAACCAGAGAACACTGGCCATAGGGAGTGGGATGGGAGATTGGGAGGTGGGGCTCCTTTGTTGCCCAGGGAGAAAGATAAAGTGTCCTTCAATCTGTGTCCTGGAGGCTAAGGCCAGTGGCCACCTAACTAAGGGCACACACCCTGCCTGCCGTTTGTCTGGACAGAATCTGTGTAAGCCAGGTGTTTTCAAGGCCAGGAAGGCTGGGGGCTCCAGCCACCGGCCTGGGCACTGCTCCCAGCATCAGAAACCCCGTTCTGCCTCCCCCTCTTCTCCCCTTTCCGACACCCTCCCCAGTCTCTGCTCCTCCTAAGCCCTGACTCAGAGACTTCTGCTTCCTCTCCCACAGGATTTCCAGAGCGACCCTTTCCGGCACCTGTCACCCTACCTGTACTTGTCTCTGGTGATGGCGCAGTTTGCACTGTCTTGCCTCGCTGATCAACGCCCGCTTTTCCCGAAAAGGCCCCCGCAGGCTGTAAGTCACCATGTCTCCAACCAATGCCTTGCTTGTCCCTGTTCCTCTTCTGGTCCTCAGTGGCCCCCAAGTGATGGAAGGAAGTTAAATTAAAGCACAGGCCTTTATTATTTTTTTTTATTCATTCAGCCAAAAAAAGCGTATTATATATCGACTCTATGCCACAGGTTGGCCAACTCTTTCTGTCCAAGATAGAAAATATTCTGGGCTTTGTGGGCCATATGGTCTCTGCATGGCAGCTACGGAGGTCAGGTTTTACAAAAAGCAGACAGACTATATGTCAACAAAAGAACATGGCTGCGTTCCAATAAAACTTTATTCGCAGAGAAAAACAGTGGGCCGGATTTGGCTTGGGGGCTGTAGTTTGCCAACCTATTCTGTGCGCCAGCTCAGTACTGAGGATCTCTGGTAAAAAGTGATGTCTCTGTCCTCATGTGACTAATACCCAATAGGGGAACCATTAATCACACAATTACACAAATGTGTGGAAAATTACAACTCATGATCATAAAAATTCAGGATTAAAGTGACTTGCTCAATAGAAGTGCTCCATCGGAGAAGTTCATGGTCCATAAGAGTTTACAGCAGATAACACTGTGAAATCCGGAAAGAATTCTCTGAGAAAAAGACAGTTGAGTGGAGATCATCTAAAAAGATGCTCAACAGTTTGAATAATTAAGTTAAAACTGTAATAGGACTTTGTCCAATGAGTAGCAGAAAAAAAATTAAAATTGATAACACACACTGATGGCAAAGATGTGGTGCAATGAGCATTCTCATGCCCTATTGGTAAGAGTATAAATCTGTGCAGTCTTCCTGGAGCCACTGGTAAAATCCCACCTCTTCTTCACCTTCTTGTCACATTCACTGAGGGATATTGTTGAAAACATTGCTTGTGTCATGCATGGTCCTTGCTTTGAGAATTTCTTGGTCTCAGTATTAATAAAGTTGTTCTGAGCAACTGTTAGTTCTTACTTAGGCACTTCCACCGAAAAAGCAAGAGAGTTCCAGAAAAACATCTATTTCTGCTTTATTAACTATGCCAAAGCCTTTGACTGTGTGGATCACAATAAAATGTGGAAAATTCTGAAGGAGATGGGAATACCAGACCACCTGACCTGCCTCTTGAGAAATCTATATGCAGGTCAGGAAGCAACATTTAGAACTGGACATGGAACAACAGACTGGTTTCAAATAGGAAAAAGAGTACATCAAGGCTGTATATTGTCACCTTGCTTATTTAACTTCTATGCAGAGTACATCATGAGAAAGGCTGGGCTGGAGGAAGCACAAGCTGGAATCAAGATTGCCAGAAGAAATATCAATAACCTCAGATATGCAGATGACACCACCCTTATGGCAGAAAGTGAAGAAGAACTAAAGAGCCTCTTGATGAAAGAGAAAGAGGAGAGTGAAAAAGTTGCCTTAAGGCTCATCATTCAGAAAACTAAGATCATGGCATCCAGTCTCATCACTTCATGGCAAATAGATGGGGAAACAGTGGAAACAGTGGCTGACTTTATTTTTCTGGGCTCCCAAATCACTGCAGATGGTGATTGCAACCATGAAATTAAAGGACACTTACTCCTTGGAAGGAAAGTTATGACCAACCTAGACAACATATTAAAAAGCAGAGCCATCACTTTGTCAACAAAGGTCTGTCTAGTCAAGGCTATGGTTTTTCCAGTGGTCATGTATGGATGTGAGAGTTGGACTATAAAGAAAGCTGAGCGCTGAAGAACTGATGCTTTTGAACTGTGGTGTTGGAGAAGACTCTTGAGAGTCCCTTGGACTGCAAGGAGATCCAACTAGTGGAGATCAGTCCTGGGTGTTCATTGGAAGGACTGATGTTGAAGCTGAAACTCCAATACTTTGGCCACCTGATGCGAAGAGCTGACTCATTTGAAAAGACCCTGGTGCTGGGAAAGATTGAGGGCAGGAGGATAAGGGGACGACAGAAGATGAGATGGTTGGATGGCATCACTGGTTCAATGGATGTGGGTTTGGGTGAACTCCAGGAGTTGGTGATGGACAGGGAGGCCTGGTGTGCTGTGGTTCATGGGGTTGCAAAGAGTTGGACACGACTGAGCAGCTAAACTGAACTGAGGCACTTTCAGCCCTGTGACCAAATCCCTTTTTGCCTTGCCTGCTAGGAAGCACCAAGCCCTTTGGTATCTACTATGGTTAAGTATCAGAGAAGGACATGGCAACCCACTTCAGTGCTCTTGCCTAGAGAATCCCGTGGACAGAGGAGCCTGGTGGGATGCTGTCCATGAGGTTACACAGAGTCAGACATGACTGAAGCAACTTAGCATGCATGCATGCATGCACTGGAGAAGGAAATGGCAACCCACTCCAGTGTTCTTGCCTGGAGAAGCCCAGGGATGGGGGAGTCTGGTGGGCTGCCATCTACGGGGTCCCACAGAGTCAGATATGACTGAAGCGACTTAGCAGCAGCAGCAGCAGTGGTTAAATATACAGGACATCTCAGTCTGGTTTTCAGTATTAAGCTTGTTGTCAATTCATTCTGTCTTCCTGCCCGTAGCTCTGCTTGCCACATACTGGCCATTATGAGACCAAGTCCTCCCACTTCTAAATCTTTTGTCTTTGCAGAATCCATGTCCTAAGGCTGGGGCCTCCTTCCCCTCGAAGGCCATGTTCTGGTGGGTTTCTGGGTAAGTAAAGAAGCAGGGAAGGGGCCGGGGGTGGGGGTGGGGGGTGCCCCGCCCCCACCTACATGTGCCACTCTTGTTTGTTACCACAGCTCTTTCCCAAGCAGATTTCCCCAAGCCTACCAAAGTCAGCCAGGCTTTCTCCATCCCAGCCTGGGTGCTGGGATTTTAGTGTGTCCACCATCCATATCCCATTGCTACTCACTCACTGGAGTGAGATTGGAGTCCTGGCTCTGTCTCTTAGCTGGCCACATCACAAGCATTTAGTCTGAGTTTTCCCCTCTGTAAAATGGGAACAACTCTACCTTCATTAAATGTAAAGTACTTAATGCTTGTATATAGAAGGCACTCAATAAAATCATATCTCTATCTAGTCCTTCCACCAACATAGTAGGTGTTTAATAAGCACCTACTATCTGCTAAACACCAAGGGTGAGGAGGCAAAAGACCAAATCTTTACTCACTAGAGGCTCCCAGGCTGGTGGAGAAGATGTTTCTCCAGGGTTAGCACACCAGGCATGGAGGAGGTACCTACCTCCTGGACCCTCTCTTGACCACACTGCCATCGGAATTCCGTCTCCACCACTTCCTGGCTGTGTGACCTTGGGCAAGCTACTTAACCTCTCTGTGCTGCAGTCTCTGCACTTGTCAAATGAGGATCATAATAGCATCTACCTCACAGGGTTTTGAGGATTAAATGAAATGAGGTTTCTGAAGCACTTAGAATCTGGCCCATAAAAAGTTTTATATAAAGTGGTTGTTAAATAAATGAAGGATAGACTACTCTGTGGAGAAGGCAATGGCACCCCACTATAGTACTCTTGCCTGGAAAATCCCATGGACAGAGGAGCCTGGTAGGCTGCAGTCCATGGGGTCACTACGAGTCGGACACGACTGAGAGTCGGACACGACTGAGCGACTTCACTTTCACTTTCCACTTTCATGTGTTAGAGAAGGAAATGGCAACCCACTCCAGTGTTCTTGCCTGGAGAATCCCAGGGACGGGGAAGCCTGGTGGGCTGCCGTCTATGGGGTCGCACAGAGTCAGACACAACTGAAGCGACTTAGCAGCAGCAGCAGCAGACTACTCTGAGGGCTTCCCAGGTGGCTCAGATGGTAAAGAATCTTCCTGCAGTGCGGCTGACAGGTTTGATCCCTCGGTTGGGAGGATCCCCTGGAGAAGGGAATGGCAACCCACTCTAGTATTCTTGCCTGGAGAATCCCCTGGACAAGAGGAGCCTAAAGGGCTACAGTCCATGGGGTCACAAAGGGTCGGACATGACTAAGCGGCTAAACAACAATGAAGACTACTCCGAGGGAACGGAATTGGTGGAGGGCATGGAGTTGGTGGAGGGTATGGAATTGGTGAAAAGAGCCTGGAAGTTTGCTAAACATCTCTGAAGAGAATCTAGCCCACTGTTTACCAAATGCAGGCATTTATGGGCCATTCCTCAAGCTTTTTGCCTTATTTGGGTATCACTTATACTCAATTTACTTAATGTTCTTTCTTTGGATTAATTTGCTTTCTCTATTTTGTGTGTGTGCTTAGTCGCTCAGTTGTGTCTGACTTTGTGACCCCATGGACTGTAGCCCACCAGGCTCCTCTGTCCATGGGATTCTCCAGGCAAGAATACTGGAGTGGGTTTCCATTTCCGTCTCCTTTCTCTACTTTAGTAACCTGTTATAAGGGAAACTTCCTATCACTACCAAGATCACAAAAATCTAGAATCCCTTGCCATGTAGAATGCTAAAAGTAGTTTCAGTGAAAAACAAATATTATGAATAATTTCTGGATTCAAACTGTTGCTTGCCTGAGTTTACTCTGTATTAGAAAAGGGAACTTGAAAAGTCTCAAAAAGGAGCTCAAGACCAGCTCCAAACAAGGCCTCCTTGGTGTCACAAGAAAGATGAGAGACCTAAAAGGAAAAAAAAAAAAACCATTCCTGCTGTGGAAGTCTGCAGTGGTTAATTTCTTTTCTTTATGGCCTGCTGGCTTATTTGCCCCAAGGCATATGGGATCTTAGTTCCCTGACCAGGGCTCAAACTCATTTCTTCTGCATTGGAAGGTGGATTCCTAAATCCCTAACCACCAGGGAAGTTAATTTCTTGTGTATGCACGTTGGTTTGAAAACTGGCCTCAGTTAACCAAGGGCAAGGAGAGACAGAAGAAAGAGGCAGCCACTCCAGGCTGGAAGGAGGCAGGGTTAACAACAAGCCAGGGATCTTACATACGAGGCCTGTCTTGGGCCCTGCAAGCTGAGTACATCTCACTGGACTCCCTAGAGTTTACAGAGAAGCCTTAACGGGGTTCAAACATGTACATCATCCAGATAGTCTAACACTTACTCTCAAAGTAGCTCCTAATGTGGGAACAGTGGGCAGAATGTACGTTCCAAGCACAGGAGAGGGAGGAGCTCAGATTGCCCGGGTCCAGGTCATAGGTGCACCATTGGCCACATCCTCTAGATAACCTCCTTCAACAGTGCACCAACTACAGTCATCTCATATACCAGTCCCAAGATCGAGAAAACATTCTCATTTTAAGGTGAGAAAACTGAGGTCCATTGTTGGCAAGTGACTTGCCCAAGGTCACAGCACTGAAAAGTGGTGATTTTATTTGACAAATCTTGTGCCCGGAGCCCGTGGTAAAGAACCCACCTGCCAATGCAGGCGACATAAGAGACGCAGATTTGATCCCTGGGTCAGGAAGATTCCCTGGCAACCCAATCCAGCATTCTTGCCTGGAAAATCCCATGGACAGGGGAGCCTGGCAGGCTACAGTCCAGGGGTCACAGAAGAGTCGAACACAACTGAAGCGACTTAGCACCCATGCACACACATGCCCTGAGCTGGGAGGTGGTGATAGAAGAGGGAGAATCTTTGTCTCCATGAAACTTATCGCTAATGGAGGAGAAAGACTAAATAAATAATCCGACCAAAAAAAGTAAACAGTGGTCATCGCAGCAAGCATTAGAAAGAAACAGCTCAGGAAACTATGGGATCTTGCAATGGGGAATCTACCTGGACTCAGGTGTGGGGGTCATCAAGTGGGCTTTTAAGGAAATCATGTCCAAGCCAGAGATGAAGGACAAGTGAGAAGTGGCAGGGAAAGAGTTTTAAACAGAGGGGCATGCATGTGCAAAGGTCCTGAGGCCAGGTGGCTGGAGCAGTGAACCAGGGGGAGAATGGGGAGAAGTTCAAGTTTCCTCCACTATAACAGTTTTCAACTCTGGACTTCTGACTCCTAGGGAGGCTTATTTATTTCCCCTGTTACAGGTTACTCCTTGGTTAAGTCACTTAATCTCTCTGAGCCTCTGTTTTCTTCCTCATCTGTAAAATGGGTCAATAGTAATCTATCATATAGGCTCATGTGAGAATTAAATGATAATCTTTGTAGACCGGGAAGCGCCTACCACTGTTCAGTTCAGTTCAGTCGTTCAGTCGTGTCTGACTCTTTGCGACCCCATGAATCGCAGCACGCCAGACCTCCCTGTCCATCACCAACTCCCCGAGTTCACCACTGTTAGATAAATTGCTTTCCTTGTACCGAGGGGCCAGCGCAGGTGCAGAGAGGCAAACAACTTACCAGGGATCACACAGCTACCAAACCAGGGCACTGCAGAGGTGGACGCGGGAAGGGCTGGCTGTGGTGACCCTCTTTTATAGGTTGGTCTGGAAGGGCTACCGGAGGCCACTGGGGCCAAAAGACCTCTGGTCACTTGAGAGCAAAAACTCCTCTGAAGAACTGGTTTCCCAGCTTGAAAAGGAATGGACAAGGAACCGCAGCGCCACCCAGCGGTGAGTGTGTGGAAGGTGGGCGCTTAGCCCGAAGCTGGTCAGCAAAGCCCTTGGTCCCACAAACCCCGCCCCTACTCTGGGCTGAGTCCCCGAGAAATAAGTTCTCAAATAGGTATAATTAAGCCTGGGTTAAATGTAGCCCTGCCGTCGAGTGGTTGATGACCTTGGACAAGTCGCTTGACCTCACTGGAGCTTGATGTTTCAGGGCACAGACAAAAGTAGCTGTGTGGCAGGACTGAGAAGTTTCCCTTGCATACTCTAGGACTTATCGATGGCTAAATCCCACACATTAGGAGGAGACAGAGAGAGACAGAGCCTACTGGCTCATATAGCTGAGAAGGTGGGTCTGGCCTCAGGTGTAGCTGGATTCAGAACTTGCGTGATGTTCACTATTGTCCGACACTGGTCTCTCCATAAGGCCTGTCCCATACTACGCCAACTCAACACCCACTTCCTCACCATCCACCTAAAAAAAAAAAAAAAACTCAAGGAAGGACTCTGATTGGCTGGCTGAGTCATGTGCCTCTCAGGAGCCAATCCCATGGCTGAAGGGCAGGCCACATGATTGGCAGTCCTTTCAGAGCCACACAGGGAGGGGAGGGGCTGCTTCCGGAAGGAAAGGTGTATGTTTTCCAAAAGGGATAAATAATATGACAGATCGAAACAGCAGCTCTCTCTCACCTCAGGCATATCTTGCTGTACTGCCCCTGCACTCTTAAATGAGTTTTGAGTTCATCCCAAAGGGCCCTGGAGGTCTTGTCCACCCTCTCCCAGCTCTGCTCTCCCCTGCCACCATAAGAATGATGGTCACCCAGTATTAGAGCTGAAGTAGAAGCATTCTCCAGAACGGCTTGAGAATCTGTGAACAACTGACAGTAAGAATGCAGAGTGGCAGGGTTATACAGAGATCTGGCTCAGGCATTTTCTGAGCTCACTGCTTATACATAGGAAAGAACTTTGGTTTTGTTTCTAAAATATGTTGCAACCTTTGCGGGAAGGGCGAGGACGTCATCTTAAGAGGTCACAGACCGATTCGTCTGCTGGCCAAGTCGGGGTCACAGGTGTGTTTGGCCAGCATGTATCGTGCTGTTGTTTGAGGTTTGTGCTTTGTTTTGTTTTTTTGTGTAAGTTGCCAACATTTAAGCTGTTGGAGATGTCACAAAAATATGGAATTTGGGTGTCTCTTAAAGTGGAATGGCAGTGTTAGGTCGTATCCCTCATGACAACGGGAGGGTGGATCTGGGAAGTGGTTGCCCTGTGGAACAGGGCGTGTGTGCTTCAGTTTGCCACAGTCTCTACCCCTCCCTTTTACATCCCCCAGCAACACCCGGCCCTCACACCCCCTTCCTTGCTCTGTGGTCATTTTTGGAGCTGGCACTAAATCGCTTTGGGACCAGACACGGAAGACCAGCCAACAAGTCTAGTGGTTTCCCTGCTGGCTCAAACAGTAAAGAATCTGCCCTCATTGCAGGAGACCTGGGTTTGATCCCTGGGTGCCGGGGCCAAGGAGAGGTGACATCTTGGGGCTACAGGGATGACCAGGGTAGAGATGTGAGTGCAGGGTTAGAAAAATGGTTGAATTAGAAATACTGCTGGCCTCAGAGGCTGGGGTAGGGGTAGGCTTCAAGACAGGTAGTAAACTAATATTTGTTTATTTCTTTGCAAGCAAAGTGGTAATGACTGGCTCCTTGTAGCCTTTTGTGCTAAAAATACCAAGTTGTCCTAGGACTGCTAGTTGAGATTTGTCCTTCCCCTTCATCCTGAGGGGGGCTTCCCTGGTGGCTCAGAGAGTAAAGAATCTGCCTGCTATGCAGGAGACCTGGGTTCAATCCCCGGGTCGGGAAGGTCCCTTGGAGAAGGGAATGGCTACCCAACCCAGTATTCTTGCCTGGAGAATTCCATGGACAGAGGAGCCTGGCGACCCACAGTCCATGGAGTTGCACACAACTGAGAAGCTAACACTTTCACACTTTTCATCTGGAGGAGATGCTCAGAAGATTCTTGAGAGGGGAAGGGGGACTGGAGGCCCAGCTTGTGGTGGACGGGTATTCACCCCGTTAGCTGGGCTCTGGGAGTATAAAGGCTGACATTGACGGGGCAGGGAATGGGGATGTCTCAAGTTGTCTCTCTAAAGAAAAAGGCCCAGGCACGCCACTGATCCTTAAACTCACGTGGAGGAGGGCTGGGCCATTTGCTCTGCAGGACAGCTGGAAACTCGGCTCTGTTAAAAACCAGGCCAGGAGACTAGTTGCACAGCATTCTAGTAAAAGCAACCAGTGGGTTAAGTCGAGTGTCAGGAGGAAATCTGGAGAAGTCAGTCCATTCCCAGCCCGTGGGTGCTTGACTGAGGGCCTGGCAGCCAAACCCTGTTTGGATGATGGGGATACAGCCATACACAAGACAGCTGAGGCCTCTCTTTCCAGAAAGCTGATTTTTTGGTGGAGAAGACAGATACTTGCAAGTTGAAGTCAATGCTGGGACAGAAATAAGGGTCTGGGATGGGGAAACAGGGCTACTGCAGTTTCCCAGCAGGGAAAGTGTCTTTGAGGAGGTGATGCTAAAATGAAGTCAAGCCTTGGAAAGAACTGGGCAGAGACATTCCAGATCAAGGGCAGTTTGTGCCAAGGCCTGAGAAAGGTGAGCTGTGGGTGTGTCAAGGAGCAGAAAGAAAACCAGCCCAGGAAAGAGGACCAGGATGAAGTGGGGAAGTGGGCAGGGGCCAGGCCACACAAGACTGTGTCTAGAAATGGAGACATTTTATTAAACCATTGAAGGATTTTATGCAGGAAAAAAAAAATAGTCTACCCACTTGGAGTCCTAGCAAGACAGATGAGAAAAGGAGTTGGAGACAGCATGGCTCTGAGGGTGATGAATGAAATTATTCCAGCCGGTGGGCAGGAGTGGGCAGGGATGGCCTTTATAAGAAGGTAATATCCTTTTGGCACTCAAGACCCAAATATCCAAATGTGAGTGGCAGGCCATGCCCAGCTCATGATGGAGGCCAAGCCACAGCTCACCAGAGATGCCAAGCTAAACCACAAGCCAGGTCAAGCCGGAAGGGGCAAGACCTTGACTTTGTTCGTGAGGGCTTGGGAACCTACCCTCATCAAGGGCTTTTTTCTTTTTAATTTTTTGGTGAGAGAGGGGGCTCTGTGTGAACTGTGAGTCAAGGT
This sequence comes from Bos grunniens, assembly GCF_055505025.1. NCBI lineage: Eukaryota > Metazoa > Chordata > Mammalia > Artiodactyla > Bovidae > Bos > Bos grunniens. Next base: position 28,241,439 of record NC_141189.1, read on the forward strand.
CTGGGTTCAGGACTTCGCTGGTGGTCCAGTGGTTAAGACTTCCACCTTCCAATGTAGAGGATGCAGGTTCAATCCCTGCCCAGGGAGCTAATATCCCAGGTGCCTCACAGAGAAAAAACCAAAACATGAAACAATGTTGTAACAAATTCAATAAAGCCTTTAAAAATTATCTACATTAAAAAAAAATCTTCTAAAAAAATTCTAGGCTCAAATCCCTGCTCTGTCCTCCATGTGTGACCTCAGGCACCTGTCACCACCTCTCAGAGCCTCAGTCTCCTCTGAGGTTAAATGAGGACCCTGTGACACCCAGGGGGCAGGGAGGTTGAGGGGAGTTGATGAGCTTATGTGTGTGAAGGACTGATCCTAGTGCCTGGCCCCAGGTCCCAGCTCTCAGCACCACTGAAGTTCTGATAATCTCATAGGCTGTCAGAGCTGGAAGGGACCCAGAGTGGGGCCAGCTCCATCTTTGCATGAGGATATAGAGGCACAGGGAGGGGAGCAGCCTGCCCAAGGCCACACAGCAACCGCATGGCTGCCAGGCTCTCCCTACAGCCAAAGCCTGCCTCTGGAAGGGCCCTCGGGCCTCCCCGCTCCTCCTGTCACTTCTTCCCCCGAACCTTTCCCTGATAACCCAGGGCCTGGGATCTTAGACATCACAGCAGCTTGAGCTTACATCTGTGGTTTCACTCAGACCAGGGGTGCCAGGCTCAGACCTCAGCAGTGATTCTAAACTGGTCCTCAACCAGTTCTAAACCACCTCAGGGCTGGCTGGGGTGGGCTGCCTAAGGGATCAGAAAGTGCTCTGAAGGTTGGGATTGAATCCCAACCCTTTTATTTCTCAACCGTGCATCCTTCCCCAGCTTTAGTTTCTGAGCCTCAGTTTCCTCATCTGTGAAATGGGGTAACACCCGAGGGAGCTCTCTGGGGTCTTTTTCTTAAGGTCACTAATCCTACTCATGAGGGCTGCACCCACATGACCTAATCACCTCCCAGAGGTCTCACCCCCTAATACCATCACACTGGAAATTAGATTCAACATGAATTTGGGTGGTGGGCGGGATGGAGGTGGGGACAAAAACCTTCAGTCTATTAAAAGGGCCCAGAGCTGATGTCTTCTCTCCCCTAAGGCACACCAAGGCGACAGCATTTAAAAGGAAAGGAAGCCGTAACAAGGAGGCCCCAGAGACGGAGACCCTCTTGCCGCAACAGCGGGGGAAGAGGGGCCCGCTGCTGAGAGCCATCTGGCAGGTGGGCCGCTCCGCCTTCCTCCTGGGGACCCTCAGCCTCATCATCAGTGATGTCTTCAGGTTCACGGTGCCCAAGCTCCTCAGGTGGGTCCAAGCCTTGGGTGCTTTGTTGAGGCTGGTGGTCCCCGAACGGTGTCCTTCCAGGACCTGGAGGACCTTCAACCCTCCTTCCACCCCTGCCTGGACCTCTGGCGCTCAAGGCACTGAGGGTGGATGAAAAGGGTGCTGAGGAAGAACAGAAATAAATGAAAAAGTGACTCCCGTTTCCCTCGGGGAGAGAAAATGAATGAATTTGGGCTGACTGCATCACTTTGCTTTCACTGTACCACAAAAGTCCCCAAAAGTGAGGGGCTTCAAACCGCTTCCTTGGCTGTGATGGTGTGGGGCATCAGTTCATGCTGGGCGCAGCCTTGGAGGGTTCAGTCGTGTGTCTGCAGTCACCAAGGTGGTCTCAGCTGGGACATCTCGTCTCTCCCCTGATGGTCTGTCACCCTCAAAAGGCTGATTTCCAGCTCTTTTGCAGGGCTGCTTGGCAGGGTCTCTAGACAAAGCCCTTTTCTCCTGAAGCCAAAGCTGGTTGTACAGCCAGCCCAGATTCAAGGGGTGGCCTGTAACTTTGCTCAAGCTGCCGTAGCAAAGGACTACAGCCTGGGTGTCTTGAGCAGAAATCCTTTTCCCGGTGCTTATCTTTTCTACTGTCGTTTCTTTCTTTTCTTTTTTGTAAAATTGAAGTTTAGTTGATTTATAATGCTGTGTTTCAGATGTACAGCTAAGTGATTCCGTTTCATCAGATTCTTTTCTCTTAGAGGTTATTATAAACTATTGAGTGCAGTTCCCTATTCTGTACAGTGGATCCTTGTTGGTTATTACTATTTTATAATAGTTAATCCCAAACTCTTAATTTATTCCTCCCCTTTGGTAACTTTGAGTTTGTCTTCTATGTCTGTGAGTCTATTACTGTTTTGTAAGTTCATTTGTATGATTTTTTTTTGTTCCACATGTAAGTGATATCATGTATTTATCTTTGTCTTACTTCACTGTGTGATAATCTCCAGGTCCATCCATGTTGCTGCAAATAGCATTATTTCATTCGTTTTTATGGCTGAGTAGTATCCATCTCTTTAATCTGTTCATCTGTTGATGGACCCTAGGTTGCTTCCACATTAGGGTGGAACAATGGACATTAGGGTGCATGTATATTTTGGGATGGTGTTAGTGGTAAAGAATCATCCTGCCAAGGCAGGAGACACAAGAAATGAGGGTTCAATCCCTGGGTTGGGAGGATCCCCTGTAGTAGGAAATGGTACGCAACTCCCGTATTCTTGCCTGGAAAATTCCATGTAGAGAAGAGGCTGGCAGGCTACAGTCCTTGGTGCCTCAAAGAGTCGGACACGACTGAGCGACTGAGCACAGGCACACACATCTTTTTGAATTATAATTTTCTCTGGATATACCCAGGAGTGGGATTGCAGGATCATATGGTAGTTCTATTTTTAGTTTTTTTAAGGAACTTCCATACTGTTCTCTTCCCCGAGAAAAGGGATAGGCTGCCCACTCCAGTATTTTTGGGCTTCCCTTGTGGCTCAGCTAGTAAAGAATCCTCCTGAAATGTGGGAGACCTGGGTTCGATCCCTTGGTTGGGAAGATGCCCTGGGGAAGAGAAGGGCTACCCACTCCAGTATTCTGGCCATGGACTGTATAATCCATGAATCCAGAATTCCAAGGACTGTATAATCCATGGTGCCTCAAATAGTCAGACATGACTGAGCGACTTTCTCTCACATTCCTACCCCTCTCACATACTGTTCTCTATAGTGGCTACACCAATTTACATTCCCAGCAACAGTGTAGGAGGGATCTCTTTCTCTTCACACCCTCTCCAGCATTTATTGTTTGTAGACATTTTGGTGATGGCCATTCTGACCAGAGGATGAGATGGTTGAATGGCATCACCAACCCAATGGACATGAGTTTGAGCAAGCTCTGGGAGTTGGTGATGGACAGGGAAGCCTGGTGTGCTGCAGTCCATGGGGTCGCACAGAATTGGACATGACTTAGCGACTGCACAACAACAAAGTCTAACCGGTGTGGAGTGATCCCTCATTGTAGTTTGGATTTGCATTTCTCTAATAATTAGCAATGCTGAACATCTTTTCATGTGCATTTTGACCACCCATGTGTCCTCTTTGGAGAAATGTCAATTTAGATCTTCTGTCCATTTTTTATTTGGGTTATTTGTTTTTTTGATATTGAACTGTGGGAGCTGTTTGTGGATTCTGGAGATGAATCCCTTGTTGGTCACATCGTTTGCAGATATTTTCTCCCAGTCTGGAGGTAGTCTCTTCATTTTTGTTTCTGGTTTCCTCTGCTGTACAAAAGCTTCTGAATTCAATTAGGTCCCATTTAAACAACAGACACTTTTGTCTTCCCATCACCGAAAGCTAGAAGTTCAAGATCAAGGTTGTTTGCCCTGAGGCCTCTCTTTGCCTCGTGCACAGCTGCCTTCTCTCCGCATCCTCACATGGTCTCTCCTTGGAACACACGCACCCCGGGGTCTCCTTCTGTGTCCAGATTTCCTCTTCTTCTAAGGACACCAGTTGTCCTGGATTCAGGCCCCTCCTAACGGCCTTGTTTGAACTCAGTCGCCTCTTTAAGGGCCCTGTCATCAAATGCATGGTCATATTCCGAGGCACTGGGGGTTAGGACCTAAACATATACATTTTGGGGGGACACAACTCAGCCATAACAGGTGGGGATAAAAACTCTGCCTGTTGATTGGAGATGTAAGTCATGGTGGAAATGAGCGTGGACAGTGGGAGAAATAGTTGCAATCGTTTTTGCAAAAACAAAAGACCCTCCAGTACTGTCTGGTCCTCCAGACCTGGCCAGGCTTAGGCAGAGGCAGTAGCCATGGGCACCCTCTCTCACCAACTTCTCCCTCCTTCTCCTCCTGCAAGCCTCTTCCTGGAGTTTATCGGGGACCCCAACACCCCAGCCTGGAAGGGCTATCTCCTGGCCGTGCTGATGTTCCTCTCCGCCTGCCTGCAAACGCTGTTCGAGCAGCAGCACATGTACAGACTCAAGGTGCTACAGTTGAGGCTGCGAACAGCCATCACTGGCCTGGTGTACAGAAAGGTGAGCCCCGGGGGAGGGGTGTGGCCTTTCCTCTCTTTCCAGCCTGTCCCAATTTACACACAGACGTCCCAGCCAAGGAGAGCCACGTCACTGAACTCTCATCTGCGCCCCCAAGCACACTCATTCATCACGTTTCTCATAGTTGCTCATACTGCACTCTCACCTTCTTGGTTATTTCTGTAAGACCTTGTGTGATCTGACCCTGAGACCTCTTCTGTCTGATTACATCACATGCTTCCTTCACACCTCCTTTCCTTTCCTCCAGCCACACCAGTCTCCTTTCAGTTCCTCAAGCATCCTCCTACCTCAGGGCCTTTGTACGTGTGGTTCCCACTGCCTGGGCACCCTTTCCCCAATTCTTCATGTAGTGAATTTCCGCCCATCTCTCTGTGGATAAAGGACTAACCTTTGGGCTGTGTGGAAACCAGATAAAGGTAGACTGTCAGCTATTTGACCAGGTAACACTGCTTACAGTTGAAATGACCCCTGAGCCACCGGTAAATGGAATCTGGGCTGGAAGTTCTGTCAGTGAACTGTGACACCTGGAGGGAAGCCAGCGCTTTGGGCTTCTCTCTGTGTGGTCATTCTTGGAAACGAAGCCCGTGAGGCTGCTGCTCTAAGACATGTTGGCCCCTCTGGGTCTGCAGCCTCTGAGCCAGGACGACCCAGTCCCCGCTGAGTCCGTTTCTCACACCTGAGCTGTCACCTGGGAGAGGAGGGGAGCAAAGGGAACAGCTCCAGGGTGGCTGTGTGTCTCCTGAGTTCCCAACCACGTGGCTCGCTGGGAACGGGTGTGACCTGTCCTGTCTTTTGAGTCCACATGTGGAGCTGAGGCTGTGGGAAGGCAGCCTAAGGGCTTTGCATTTCCCATATTTTGGAGAATTTCAGGGCAGCCTCTTCATCTCCTGATGGGTCAGACCCCCCAGTCTGCCCTCTGGGCTGCTTCTGTATTAACCAGGTTTAAAATTAATTTATTTCTTTTTGGCTGCACTGAGTCTTTGTTGCTGTACTCGGGCTTTGTCCAGTTGCGGCGAGCAGGGGCCACTCTCGAGTTGCGGGGCATGCACTCCTCGTTGTGGTGGTTTTTCTTGTCGTGGAGCATGGGCTCTACTGGGCAGGCTCTGTAGTTGTGGCTCACGGTCTTAGTTGCCAGAGGCATGTGGATCCTCCCCGACCAGGGGTTAAACCCATATCCCCTACATTGGCAGGTGGATTTTTAACCACTGGACCACCTGGTAAGTCCAGCTGTGCTTCCTTATTTTCTGTCTGGTGCTTCGACATCTGGGGCCTTGCTGACCCTGGAGGGACTGTCCCTCTGTCCCTTCCGAGGTCAGCCAGTTCCTCCAGATGGTACGTGACTCATCGGAAAGCATGCCTTTCACATGCAAACCAACCCACCCTGACTCACACTCCACCTGCCTCCTTTTGAGGCCCTCAGCCTCTGGCCATTGTCCTTGCTATAATCACCCCAGGGCCACGTATCAGACAATGAGGCCCAGTTCCTATGCCCAGAGCAGCTGGAATTACTCAAACTAGCCAATGCTAAACCTGCCGACCCTGTCTGACTTTCCCATGAAAACCACAGCAAGCTCTTGCCTATGGTTCATCTCACCCTGCCCCACTCCAGTGCTTCCCCAGGTGCTCCCACCCCATAGTGTGGAATACCCCTTTCTATTGAGATTGTTCAGTGTAATAAACCCTCTTGTCAATATTAGTCTTCTCTGGTCTGTGGGCTTGCCATACTTGAATAATAATAAAACCTATATTTTAAAACACTTCATGACACTCATCATCAGTTCAGTTCAGTTGCTCAGTCGTGTCCGACCCTTTGTAACCCCGTGAATCGCAGCACGCCAGGCCTCCCTGTCCATCACCAACTCCCGGAGTTCACTCAGACTCACGTCCATCGAGTCAGTGATGCCATCCAGCCATCTCATCCTCTGTCATCCCCTTCTCCTCCTGCCCCCAATCCCTCCCAGCATCAGAGTCTTTTCCAATGAGTCAACTCTTCGCATGAGGTGGCCAAAGTACTGGAGTTTCAGCTTTAGCATCATTCCTTCCAAAGAAATCCCAGGGCTGATCTTCAGAATGGACTGCTTGGATCTCCTTGCAGTCCAAGGGACTCTCAAGAGTCTTCTCCAACACCACAGACACTCATCATAATTACTATTAAACGGTGAACTGTGTACATCTTTAATTTTGTTCCCCAGCTCAAACTCCACTCCCAGGAGACCAAGCACCTCGCCTCTTTTGACCATAGAACTCAGAGTGAGGCCCAGAGCAGGTGCTCAGTAAAGATTGGAAAATTTTTTTGGAGAATTTCTATACTTGTTTGTTTCCAGCTCATCATTTCACCCCCTCACTTCTTCCCTGACACACCCAGCAGAGACGATTGCAAGTAGAATGTAGTATTCAACAGGCTGGAAGGGGTCCACTGTGACCCCAGAATCAGGGCAAATGTGTGGCTGTTAGAAAACCAGGTTAGTATCTACAAGGCATGTTGAATGCCTGGGGGGAATCAGTCTAACACTCTGTCTAGCCTCTGTTATCCTGGATTCCAATCTAAACCTTCTGGTTTTGGGCAAGTTGGTCAATTTCTCTGTGCCTCAGTTTCCTTGTCTGTGAAATGAGATTAATAATTATCCATCTCATTGATTCTCGTTTCACTTTTTCTTTCCTCTTTTAATCAAGATGTTTAATTTACTGAATGGTTGGCTTTGATTTTTTTTCCCCCAAAGTGATACAAAAATTGTTGTTTACTTGCTAAGTCATGTCCAACTCTGTTGTGACCACATGGACTGTAGCCTGCCTGGTTCCTGGGTCCATGGGATTCTCCAGGCAAGAATACTGGAGTGGGTTGCCATTTCCTCCTCCAGGGGATCTTCCTGACCCAGGGATTGAACCTGCGTCTCTTGGGTCTCCTCCAGTGGCAGGTGGATTCTTTACCCCTGCCCCACCTGGGAAACCCTATATCCTGGGCACTGTGCTAAGTAAATGAAAATTTTCATCATTTTTTCCATGATGGGACACAACAGACAGCTGTATGGAACAGGCACAGTATGTGCCATTTAATTTAAAACACTGTGGATAAAACACTATATTTTTGCAATCAGGCTTCCCTGGTGGCTCAGTGGTAAAGAATCCACCTGTCAATGCAGGAGGTGTGAGTTCAATCCATGGGTTAGGAAGATCCCCTGGAGAAGGAAATGACAACCCACTTGAATATCCTTGTCTGAAAAATTCCACGGACAGAGGAGCATGGTGGACTATATTCCATAGGGCTACATAGGGCTGCATTCCATACGGTCACAAAAGAGTCAGACACGACTGAGCCTGAGCAACTGGGCACAGAACAGCACAGCTAGGACATAGCGCCCAGCAGATGGCTACCATTATCATCATAAATTCAAGGTTTTGATGTATTGTGTTATTGTTATTGTTTCCACTACTTCACGGATATCAAGGTATTTTCGTTTTTGTCATCTCCCTGGATTCTTACAGTGGTCCTGGGAGTTGTGCTTAGGAGATTTTTTTTTTTTTTAGCACAAATTACTATTTATTAAGATAGACCATATTTGGGGTCATAAAACAAGATTTAACAAAATTAAAAGGATTTAGATCTTACAAAGTATGTTCTTTAACCAGAATGGAGTTAAATCACAAATTAATAATAGAAACGACTCTGGAAAATCCTCAAATATTTGTAAATTAAGTAGCCCGTGGATCAAGGAAATTAAAGAGGAAATTACAGTGTTTTCAACTAAAACACCATGGCTTGGACTGAGCAAGAGCCCAGCCACCTGGCAGACTGGGCTCTAAGTTATGCTGCCCCTGCTGGCTGAGGCAGGTTTCTTTACCATCTGAGCCTCAGTTTACTCATCTGTAAAGTGGGCTGATAAAATCTCCTAAGCATGCTTTACAGATGAGTAAACTGAGGCTCAGATGGTAAAGAAACCTGCCTCAGCCAGCAGGGGCAGCATAACTTAGAGCCCAGTCTGCCAGGTGGCTGGGCTCTTGCTCAGTCCAAGCCATCGGCCTCCCCCACGTCCCTCCGACTCAGGTCTCCATCTGCCCGCCCCTCCCAGGTCCTGGCTCTGTCCAGCAGCTCCAGGAAGTCCAGTGCAGTGGGCGACGTGGTCAACCTGGTGTCTGTGGACGTGCAGCGGCTGACCGAGAGCGTCACCTACCTCAACGGGCTGTGGCTGCCGCTCATCTGGATCGTCGTGTGCTTTGTCTACCTCTGGCAGGTGTGCTGGGGCAGAGGGAGTGGGATTTGAGCAGAACCCTCGTCCTCCTTGTCCCCTTTAATCCTGTCTTTGTCCGCAACCCGTGGGCTGCTGTTATGGCCAAAGTCTCAGGCCAGGGCGGCCTTCACGTTACCCTGGGCAGGATGCTCACCAGTCTGGGCCTCGGTTCCCCTTCTGTCAAATAATGATGATGATGGTGATGACATGGGCACTTTTGGGGGTGTGGTATCGGGACTTCCAGGTGGTGCTAGTGGTAAAGAACCTGCCTGCCAATGCAGGAAACATAAGAAACATGGGTTTGCTCCCTGTGTCAGAAAAGTCCCCTCGAGAAGGAAATGGCAACCCACTCCAGTATTCTTGTCTGGAGAATCCCATGGACAGAGGATCCTGGCGGGTTACGGTCTGCTATTGCTGCTAAGTCACTTCAGTCGTGTCCGACTCTGTGCGACCCCATAGACAACAGCCCACCAGGCTTCCCCGTCCCTGGGATTCTCCAGGCAAGAACACTGGAGTGGGTTGCCATTCTATAGGGTCACAAAGAATCAGACATGACTGAAGTGACTTAGCACGCATGTATGCACGCACGCGTGCATCAGGATACGGTTTGAAGTTATCAGTAACGCTGGGGCCACCAGCACTACCACAAACAAAAATGAAAGAAAATTTAGGGGCAGGAATTTACTTAGTTTTTAAAACACATAAAGTAGCCACTGGGGGCAGGGGCGAGGGGCGGAATCAGAACTTAATTCTGACTCCCTTACATCTGTTTTGTGATGTAGGACCTTTTTTCGGTTGCCCACGCAGCTTGTGAGATCGTATGTCCCTAACCAGGGCTTGTACCTGCACCCTTGGCAGTGAAAGCTTGAAGTCCCAGCCACTGGACCGCCAGGGAATTCCCTTCTTTTAAAATTTTTAATTAAAATCAGACCTTGCAGTGAGCCCATACCCTGCTTTTATCACTTGCTAGTTGCGAAACTTTCGCATAACTAGCCCCTCTGTGCCTAATTTCCTCATCTGCAAAGTAATAATGACATATAAACTCTCTCTGGCAAAAATGCTACAGTTGCTAACCCCAATGCCCACCCTTCCCCCTTTACCAGGGTCTCCTGGTGACTTTCTGATGTTAGGGACCGTCTGCCAAGAGGCAGAGTGATGGGTGGTGTCATCTGCAGACTCACTGGGGTCGTTGGTCAGCCTGCTTCACTGCCCTGCATTTTCCCCCGTGTCCTTCCTCCCTTTCTCTCCAATAATAATAGTTAACGTCTGTGTACTTGCTGAGCACCCGCTGTGTGTGCTGGGTCCTGAACTGCAGGGTGGCAAGTCGAAAAGCATCCAGGCTACAAGCTTTTACGGGGGTGGGGTGGGGATGGAAGCAGCAGCAGAGGTACAATAATGATGATAACACATAACTGGTATTCTGGAACATTCCACACACTCACCCACAGCTATTTAGCCACCAATACACCCACCCAGGGGCCCATGAAACCTGGCATGCAGGCCAGATTCCTCCACCTGCTTATGTGCGGACCTCAAGCTCTACAAAATAATCAGTAACTTTTCCAAGAGAGACCCTACTGCCTCCAACATCATACCCTGCATATGGAATTAAAGAAAGGGCCTCTGCCCTTGAGTTGAATTCAGTGAGCGCGTAGACAGCAAGACCCAGCTGTACCCTATAAGTGTTTGTCTTGTTGATTACACATAGGGATGGAGCTCTTTAAAGATCTTCCACTCTGCTCCAGGTGTGGGTGTCAGGCTCACAAACTTTTCTGTAGAGGACCAGGTCAGATTTTTTTTTTTTTAACTTTTGTATTTGGAGGATAATTGCTGTACAATGTTGTGTTGGTTTCTGCTGTACGAGTCAAATCAGTCATGACTATAACTATCTGTCTATATATTTATATCCCCTCCCTCTTGAGCCTCCCTCCCACCCCCCTTCCCACCCCTCTAGGTCATCAGAGTGCCAGGCTGGGCTCCCTGTGTTATGCAGCAGCTTCCCACCAGCTGGCTACTTCACACATGGTAGTGTGTATATCGGAGAAGGCACTGGCACCCCACTCCAGTGCTCTTACCTGGAGAATCCCATGGACGGAGGAGCCTGGTGGGCTGCAGTCCGTGTGGTCGCTAAGAGTCAGACACGACTGAGCGACTTCACTTTCACTTTTCTCTTTCATGCATTGGAGAAGGGAATGGCGACCCACTCCAGTGTTCTTGCCTGGAGAATCCCAGGGACCGGGGAGCCTGGTGGGCTGCCGTCTATGGGGTCACACAGAGTCGGACAGGACTGAAGCGACTTAGCAGCAGCAGCAGCAGTGTGTATGTATGTCAGCGCTACTCTCTCAATTCGTGCCATCTTCTTTCCCACTGTGTCTACAAGTCTATTCTCTACATCTGCATCCCCATTCCTTCCCAGCAGATAGATTTCTTAGTACCATTTTCCTAGACTCCATATATGTGCATGAATATGCAATATTTGTTTTCTCTCTTTCTGTCTTGACTTCACTCTGTATAACAGGCTCTAGGTTCATTCACCTCACCAGAACTGACTCAAATGTGTTCCTTTTATGGCTGAGTAATATTCCATTGCATACAGGTTCCGCGTCTTCTTTATCCATTCATCTGTCAATGGATATCCAGGTTGCTTCCGTGTTCTGGCTATTGTAAACAATGCTGCAGTGAGCATGGGGGTACATGTGTCTTTTTAAACTGTGGTTTTCTTAGGGTGTGACATTCTAGGAGCAGTAGGGTCTCTCTTAAAACTATTCAACTCTGCCCTTCTAAGCGGCTACAGACCATACTAATCAAACAGGCCTGGTGGGGTTCCAATAAAGTCACTTATGGACACTGAAGTTTGAATTTCACATAATTTCCATGTGTTGTAGAATCTTCATTTGATTTTCATTATCAGTCATTTGGTAGTGGAAAACCTATGGATCATTTTGTACAGCTTGAGGTCTGCACATAAACAGGTGGAGGAATCTGGCCTGCATGCTGGGTTTCATGGGCCCCTGGGTGGGTGTATCAACGGCTTATTGACTGTGAGTGAGTGTGAATGTTCCAGAATACCAGTTGTGTGTTATCATTATTACACGTCTGCTGCTGCTTCTACCCCGACCCTCCCCATGAGGGCTTGGAGCCTGGATGCGTTTTGACTTGCCGCCTTGCAGTCTAGGACTTAGCACACATAGTGAATCCTCATCAAGTAAATAGATGTTAGCGCTTATTATTGGAGAGAAAGAGAGGAAGGACACGGGGGAAAATGCAGGGCAGTGAAGCAAGCTGACCAACGACCCCAGTGAATCTGTAGATGACACCACCCATCACTTTTGTCTGCCTCTTGGCAAACGGTCCCTAACTTCAGAAAGTCACCAGGAGACCCTGGTAAAGGGGGAGGGGTGGGCATTGGGGTTAGCGTTTATAGCATTTTTTGCCAGAGAGAGCTTATTTAACCTTCTGTTCATAGTTCTCTGAGTATTCTCCCAGCTCTGGCAGGCGTTTGCCTTCTGGGAGCCTCTCCATGTGACCCCTGGGTGGCGATATTGCTGCATAAATGAAACAGACGGGCTAGCTGTTTCATTTTACTGTTTCAGCCACATAAAAATCGTTTATCCTCTTGGCCACTTTCACATTTTCCAGAGAGAGAAACCAAAGAGGGAGGGAAGAGACCTGTCCCCAGTCACAAAGCTGGTGGGGGCAGGGCAGCCAGAGAAAATACAGGACATCGAACTAAAGGTGAATTTCATATCAACAGAAGTATTTCTTATTGTAAGTCTATCCCAAACATGACATGGGATATATTTACACTAAAAACTTATTTGCTGTTTATCTGAAATTCAGATTTAACTGGGCTTGCAGTTAAATATATTTATTTGCTAAGTGTGGCAACCCTTGCGGGGGGGTGAATTGAAGATTCAGCTAATGGTTGTATAACAGCAGCCCTTGCTACAGGCGGTGGAAACAGCTCCACTCCCCTCTAATATGAGGAAACTGCAGCGTAGGGAGGGTTACTATCTTGCCCAGGTGTTGCTGTTCAGTGGCTCAGTCCTATCTGACTCTGCGGCCCCATGGACTGCTGCACGCCAGGCTTCCCTGTCCATCACCAACTCCCGAAGCTTTCTCAAACTATGTCCATCGAGTTGGTGATGCCATCCAACCATCTCATTCTCTATGTCCCCTTCTCCTCCTGCCTTCAGTCTTTTCGAGCATCGGGGCCTTTTCTAATGAGTCGACTCTTTGCATCAGGTGGCCAAAGTATTGGAGCTTCAGCTTCAGCAACAGTCCTTCCAGTAAATATTCAGGATTGATTTCCTTTAGGATTGACTGGTTTGATCTCCTTGCAGTCCAAGGGACTCTCAAGAGTCTTTTCCAACACCACAGTTCAAAAGCATCAATTTTTTGGTGCTCAGCCTTCTTTATGGGTCCAGCTGTCACTTGCCCAGGGCCACACCAAAGTGTGGCATAAATTCAGGATTGGAACCCAGATCCCCATCCAGAGTCTGTTTTCATCATAGTAGCCAGGCACAACCCTGCCCATCTGGATGCATGTCCTGTCATGACTATGACCGCCCCCTCCATCATGTGAGGTTCATCATTTTTCCCTCCCCCACCAAACACAGGTGGGCTCCATCTTCCGTGTGTTCCCTTCTAAGGAGCCCAGGAGTCCCGGTCTCTATGACCTGGTGGCTGCTTTCATTGGACTCTCTGACACCTCACTGCCTTAGGACCTGAGTCTGAGCATCACAACCATCCACAACCACATCCACAACCAGCCCCGTATTGACAGCTGGGCTCCTGGAGGCGTCTCATGACATCCAGCCCCCTCTTTATCCAGCTTCTAGGGCCATCTGCCCTCACCGCCATCGCTGTCTTCGTGAGCCTCCTCCCTCTGAATTTCTTCATCACCAAGAAGAGGAACCACCATCAGGTTTGGCATTTGGAAGAAGGGACACTCCAGGCTGGAAGAGGGTGGCAAGCCTGTAGGTCTCAGGACCCGTGCTGGTGCAGGGCAGCGGGGAGGAGGCAGGTGCAGGATAGGGGTGGGGGCTTGTGGCGGTTGCAGAGAAGGAACATTCCAGACTTCCTATCCTATCCTGTCTTCTTCCCTCTGGTCCCAGCAAGAGCAAATGAGGCAGAAGGACTGTCGGGCGCGGCTCACCAGCTGCATCCTCAGGAACGTGCGGACGGTCAAGTACCATGGCTGGGAGGGAGCCTTTCTGGACAGAGTCCTGCACATCCGGGCCCAGGAGCTGGGCGCCTTGAAGACCTCCAGCCTCCTCTTCTCCGTGTCTCTGGTGTCCTTCCAAGTGTCCACGTTTCTGGTGATGTCACTCTGGTCCCCCTGCAGAGCAAGGACTCAGTGGGGGGGAATGCTGGGGGTGCGGGATGAGGGCTCCCCATATAGGCTCATGGGGTCACCATCACACCGAGTGACTGTCACAGACTGACCATCACCTAGCATGACCATCGTATCAATAACACCCAGAAACATAACACCACCAACCCCTGGAAATGAACCTCCCACCCAGTGACATTTAGAACCACAAGTGCCACCAGGACCCAGAGTACTCCATGGTGGCTGATACCTTCAACTTGAGTCATCTTCCCAGAGTCTAGAGTCATAAATCCCACTGTTGTCTAGAACCACGAAAATGCTAACAAGATGGAAAAATGCCTCATCATCCAATACCTGGAACTAAGAGTTTCTGATACTAAGAGTGGGGGCCACATACACACAACTCCCTCCATCAATAGCAGAATTTGGGGGACGATCTAGGTGGAAGAGAAGCCATTGCAACATGGCAGGTGTGGCCATTTGGCCCCTGGAGACCCGCAGCCAGCCTGCCTTCCCTGGCCACATTTAGCAGCTCATTGTCGCCACCCGTGTCTCACCCAGGTGGCCCTGGTTGTCTTTGCTGTGCATACTCTGGTGGCCGAGGAGAACGCCATGGACGCCGAGAAAGCCTTCGTGACCCTCACGGTTCTCAACATCCTCAACAAGGCCCAGGCTTTCCTGCCCTTCTCCATCCACTCCATCGTCCAGGTGAGGCCGCGGGGAGGGGAGGCTGTCCGGGAGGAACCTTGCAGGCTAGGCTGAAGCAAGGAAACAAAACTGGGAAAGAGATGGCCGTTCACAGGGAACAGTGGGAAGAAGCCAGCAAGCATCCTCAAAATAGGCAGCATCACCTTTCTAGCAAACCCATCTGCGAGGATCCATTCTGGTCCCTTTTTTACATTAATACAAATGGATTTCATTTCATTTCTCTTCTTTTACTGTCTCTACTCACACTGTGCCTCCTTGCACATGATAAAAATGAGAAAACTGCTCCAGCTGAGACATTCCTGTTTATTCTTTCATCCCGGAAGACGGGCTTGGGGCTGGGAGTGGAGACACCCCCAGATGGACAGAGTTTGTAATTGTTCCTGATGTCAGGCAATCAAAAAAGCCACCGTCCTCCTCCCTGGTCTGGTCTGCAGAATGGAAGCAAGGAGCTGGGAGCTCACCACCAGCATTGCTCCAACCTCATGCACTTCATCATCCGTGACCTGGAAAGCTTTGTGCTGGTGCCTTGTAAATGTGTAGGGCTTGGTAGGCAGGAAGCTTTCCCAGTATCCTGAGGCACCCGACACCCGAAGTCTGAGTTCGTTTGTGGCCCTTACTGTACAGCTGACCTAAGGCTTTGGTTTCTCCAGGCCCGGGTGTCCTTTGACCGCCTAGCTGCCTTCCTCTCCCTGGAAGAAACTGACCCTGGGGCTGTGGACTCGAGTCCCTCCAGATGCGGTGAGAGCTGAGTTCAGCAGGAGGGGGTGGGAGAGACAAGAGAACCAGCAGGGCCCGCCTTCCCACTGGTGGAATGCCAGGACCCCAGCTGGGGGCTGCCAGCGATGGGACTGCATGTGCAGACCATGCTGTAGGTGGTGTTACTTGGAACAGGCACTGTGTATGAATCCTCCCCTTGTGACTAAGCAAGCTTCAAGCTGCCTACCTAGAAATCATCCGAATCCAAATTCTGGCTCCAGCACAGACCCCAGGATGGGTGACCTTGACCAGTTATTAATCTGCCCGAGCCTCAGTGTTCCCATCTGCAAAATGGACATGGTGATCATCACAGCACCTCTGCACAGGATTGTTGTGAGGGTTGAATGGGTCCTCTGAAGCCTCACAGTTAGAGCAGGGCCCTGCAGCAAGTCAGCATCCAATGCATTTTAGTTATTATTAGAATTATTATTGGTAAAAATCCAATAATCCAATAAAACTTACGTCAGCAAAGAGAGCTCTAAATAACCCCAGATTGGTGTTTCTGAGGCTCCTCACGGTTCTGGCACGTTTTCAGCTGGGCACAGCCACATTTAGCCGAATTGGTGTGATTAGGGTGTTTGGAGGTGGATGCTGGCTTGGAATCCCAGGATTGCCTTGCTGCTGTGTGGCCCAGGCAGTAACAGCCCCACTCCTGGCCTCTGCTTCCCGCTGTGGCAACCCACCTCCACTGTCCTGAGGACCGTCCTGAGGGCCACCAAGAGAGAGCAGGCCCCTGACTCTCGGGAGATGCCCACTAACTAGCCTGGGGTCCGAGATGTCATGCCTGAATCCCGGCAGGAGGCCCCATGGGCCAGAAACCCCTGAGTGTTATTTAAGTCATGACTCTGACATACTTGATCACCTGCCTATGACCGGAGCCTCACCACACCCCCCTGCCCCCACCCCAGTCCTTGCACTCTCACACACCCTGAGAGTGAGATTAACACAAACACCAACAGCTGGCAGTGACCAAGCATTTACCATGAGCCAGCACTTTGGAAATGCTTTACTTAGTGATGACCCCCTTGAACCTCACCACGGCACCACGGGGTAGGTGCTCCCATGACCCACCCCCTTTGCAGATGGAAATGAAGACGTACCCCCACACCCCAGACTTAAGAAAGGACAAGCCCCCAGAGCAGGGTAGTCAAACTCAACAAAGGAAAACACAGGACTCCCAGTTAAATCTGAATTTCACATATTAAGAAATTCGGATTTTTTTTAGCATAAGTATCTCGCATGTAACGTGTGGGCAAAATTATCCTGAAAAAGTGCTCATGGTTTATCTGAATTTCAGATATAACTGGGCATCCTGCAGTCTGAAACCCTGCCCTAGAGACCATCCAGTTCAGTGGGTGTTGACTGCTTATTAAATGTAGGGTTCTCAGGCCTCACCCTCAAGCAGAGTCTCCTTTATTGGTTTGAGCTGAACCATGGAGAGCTTTGTGTTTTTCAAAAAAATCTTTCCAGGTGATTCTAAATGTGTATTCAGGGTCTGAAACCACTAATCTGGTGCCTCACTTATTACATGGATAAAATATCTGAGACCCAGAGACATGGGGAGACTATATGTTCCTGGTTACATCAGTGGTCCCAGTGAAATTAATAACACTCCATCTCCAGGGTCCTGGATCAGGTGATAAATTGTATCAGCTGCCCTCTAACCTTTTCTGTGAAGGACCCAATTGTACTTGTTTTAAGCTTTCCAAGTCCTTTTTTCTCTGTCATAACTGCTCACCTCTGCCTTTCTAGTGTGAAAGCAACCCCAGGAATACATAAATGAATGGGCGTGGCTGTGTTCCAATAAAACTTTATGAAAATAGGCAGCAGACAGGGTCTGGCCCCTAGGCTGTGGTGTGCCAACCACTGAGTTATGTAACCATCCGACAGGGAGAGAATGTGACCACTTCAGGGTCACACAAGCCCGTGCGTGGAGGAACAGTTTGTTTAGTGGGGGAGATTTCCTGCAGCCCATGGGTGTCCTGGAGGAGGGGCAAGCCGGGAGCATCTTGTGTAACTGGCCTGTATGCCTTGTAGCTGCTGGGGAGGACTGCATCAGCATACAGGAAGGCACCTTCACCTGGTCCCAGGAAAGTGCTCCCTGCCTGCGCAGGTACAGCTGGTTGCCCCCGGAACAGCCTTCCCTTGGATGTTGGCGAGGTGGGGGAGGCAGACGGGAAAGCAAGAGTTCCCACAGACGGACGGGGAACAGGGTTTCTGAGCCTTGCCTATCAGGGAGGAGACGCCCCTCTGGTCCCCAGGCTGGTCATGTTGATGTTGATGGAGGCCTGGCCAAGAGGAGCCCCAGGGTCCGGTAAGCCGTGGCGACTTCTGTCCCTGCTATGTCAAACTGGCCATTGTCACCTCCAGCCCCCAGTTCTTTGGCTGGGTCTCTGTGGCAGAAAACCCCAGCCAATAGCAAAGCTCCCTGTGAAGGGAGAGGAAACACCCTGGACTGTATCTGTGTTACTTGTCATCCACTCATTTCATAGTGTTTATTGAGCACTTGCTATGTGCCAGGCCCCGTTCTAGGAACTGGGAATAGAGTGAAGAAAACAGACAAGGGCCCTGTGCTCTTGGGGCTGACATTCTGATGGCAGAGGGTGGGGTGGGGTGGGGGTGGGGCAGCGGGCACAAATGAGAAATCAGGGTGAGGGGGCAGAGTGATGTCAAGGGAGGGGTATGTGCAGTGAGGGAAGGCCTGGCATTTAAACAGAGGTCAGATAATGGGAAGGAATGAGCCTTGCATGTGTTTGGGAGAGGAGCTTTCTAGGCAGTGGGAAGAGCAAGTGCCAAAGTCCTGAGGCAGGTGTGTGCCTGGACCCAGGACTCTCCACCTCTGCATCACTGACATTTGGGGCTGAGAGTTCTGTATGGTGGGGGCTGTCCTGTGCCCTGTCGCAGGATTAGCAGAAGTCCCAGTATTGAGAGCAGCCCCACCAGGTGTGACAACTGAAAGAATCTCTAGACTTTGCCACTTGACACTTGTGGGGCACGATCGCCCAGGTGTGTGTGAGAAACAGGACATCAGCATGGCTGCCGTGATGGTATGCTGGGCGTCCTTCAGGATTGTCAGAACCTCACCTTTCACCCCAAGTGAAGCGGGAACTGCTGGGGCTGCCACTGGGGAGTTGGGTTTGAACAGGTCCCTCGGGCCTGTGTGTGGGGGATGGACTGAAGGGCATGGACAGGGTGGGGGGCAAGGGCTTCAGTAGGTAGAGCAATGAGGAGCCTGTGGCTGTGACCTGGGCAACAGGGGATGCTAGTTAGATCCTCCCAACCAGTACACTCTGTGTGTGAGTACATGTGTACATATGGGTGTACATCTGTGTGTGCACACAGGTGTGTGTGCGAGAGCACTTGTGTATGCACTTGTGTGTGCACAGATTGTGCATATGTCATGTGCATGTCTCTGTGCACATGTGTGGTGTGCGTGTGTATGTGTACTTGTGTGAGGGTGTGCATCTGTGTGCAGTCTGTGTGTATAGTGCATGTGGGCACAGTTACATGTGCCCTTGGGTATGCTGGCATGTGTGTATCTGTGTACAGGTGTGCATGAGGTATGGTGTAGTGAGTGTGCACAGACCCATGTGTGCATGTGTGCATCTGTGTACACATGTGCATGCATGTGTGATACGTGTGCACAGACCCATGTGCACATTTGTGCACGTGTGTGTGGTGTAGTGTGCCCAGACCCATGTGTGTACACATGTGCATGTGGATGTGGTACAGGGCGTGTGAACAGACCTGTGTGTGTGCATGTGTGCATTTGTGTACACATGTGCATGTGAGTGTGGTATAGTGAGTGTGCACAGACCCGTGTGTGTGTGCATCTGTGTACACATGTGCATGCATGTGTGGGCACGTGTACAGTCACATGCAGGATGGCAGCTCGCATAGCCATACAGGGGTTGGGAGAGGAAGGGGGCCCCAGACATCCTCTTAGTGGCCCCCCATCCTGGATGAGTTACCAGGAGCCGAGGCCAGTTGTCTGGTGTTCACCAACTCTGCCCAGACTCAGGCTGAGTCCTAATCAGGGACACATCGCCCCTTCTGTGTTGCCAGGATCAACCTCACGGTGCCCCAGGGCTGCCTGCTCGCTGTTGTCGGTCCCGTGGGGGCAGGAAAGTCCTCCCTGCTGTCTGCCCTCCTCGGGGAGCTGTCCAAGGTGGAGGGGTCCGTGAGCATCAAGGTGAGGCTGGGCCCCTGCCGTTCACTGGACTGTCCCCCGCCTCTGCTCCTCCTGGTTCACCGTCTCACAGCTAAGCTCCTCTCTGCCTTTCACCACTGCCAAGAACCTGGCTCCCACCGCTCCTCCAAAACTGCTCCCAACCCCGTCCCCATCAGCCTGTTTGTCTTTTAGGGTCCGGTGGCTTATGTGCCCCAGGAGGCCTGGGTCCAGAACATGTCTGTGGTGGACAACGTGTGCTTCGGGCAGGAACTGGATGCACCGTGGCTGGAGACGGTCCTGGAGGCCTGTGCCCTGTGGCCAGATGTGGATGGCTTCCCTGCAGGGGTCCACACCAGAACTGGGGAGCAGGTGAGGGTCCTGGGGGGCCTTCATGGGCCAGGGAGGCACGGTGGCTGGGGGCCATTGGTTGCCCTGACCTGTGAGGGAAGGATACAGGGGAGACAGAGTGGGCAAGGAAGTAGGGGAGGAAAGGGGCCCAGCTCAGGGCCAGGCACATAGCAAGTGCTCAATAAATAGTCTTTAATGAGAATGGTTGAAAACGGAGACTGAAGAGAGGCCAGGAGACATGGCAGGGGTTGGTGGGGTGGGGGGTGGGGGCTCTCTGGAGAGCTGGGAATGAGGTGACCCAGGCTCCTGCCCTGCCTCTCTGCGTGACAGTGGTCAGGTTGCTTCCTCTCTCAGGACCTCACCAAAAGATCTGGGCTGAGATGTTTAATAAACAGGATGTGTGCATCCAGAGCTACAGGTTGGGCTGGGATTGACAAACTATGACCCACAGGTCAAATCCAGCCCACCAGCTGGGTTTGTAAATAAAGTTTTATTGGAACCCAGCCACACACATTCATTTACCTGTGGTCCGTGGCTGCACTTGCATGATCAGAGCAGAGATGAGCAGCTGTGACAGAGACTAGGGTCGGGGTGGGGCAGCAAAGCTTTATTTATTTATTTTTGGCTGCACTGGATCTGCGATACTGCACGTGGGCTTTCTCTAGTTGCAGAGAGCGGGGCCTGCTCTAGTGTCGGTGCACAGGCTTCTCACTGCAGTGGTTTCTCTTTGTTGCAGAGCATGAACTCTGTGGTCCACAGGGCTTTAGTAGCTGCAGCATGTGGGTTCAGTAGTTGTGGGACACGGGCTTAGTTTCTCCACAGCAAACGGGGTCTTCCCAGACCAGGGATCAAACCATTGCAAGATGGCTTCTTAACCACTGCACCACCAAGGAAGCCCCTGCAAACCTTTCAGTAGTTTTTATCTGGCCCTTTACAGAACACATTTGCTGACCCTTGGATTAAGGGGTTGAGAGTGGAAAAATGGGAGATAAAGTTAAGTAAATGGGTAAGGTTTCCTGGAGGGAAGAGGAGAGTTTCCAGGAAAGGGTCTGGAGGAGCCAGAAAGAGCAGCTAGAAGGCACATCTGGGGAGAAAGACAAGGCGTCCTGCAGCCAAGTGGAGGGAGTGGGGTGCCAGCTGCCGTCCACCTCTGTGCACCTGTGCCACACCCTAAACCAATCATGGTTTCCCATTCCCTGCTCCCCTGAAGCCCACCCCGTCCTGGGCCACAGAAGCTCCATCCTTAAAGAGCTCAGAGCCCAAACCTTGGTGTCCTTGATTCTGCCTTTTTCTTACACCCATGTCTAATCCATCAGCAAATCCTGCTGGATCCCCCTTTGAGGTAGACCCAGACTGTTCCACGCCCCACCCCAACATCAGCTCTCCCCACATAATAGCCAGGCAGTAAATATGAGTGGAATGATGAATGAATGAAAATAAGGACTGAAAAGTTCCCACTGGATTAGGCAACAGGGGAGTGACCAGTGTCCATGAGGAAGGCTTTATCAGTGGAGAAATGGGAATAGAATCCGGACTCAAGGGGAGGGAGAGGCAGATGCAGGAAGCTTGGCTGGAAAGGGGAGAGGCCAGGCAGGTGGAGGCTGGGGGCATGTTGTCTTGAGAGCAAGTGCTTCAGGTCGGAGGTGGCCATGGAGGACAGGCACTGTGAGCCATAGCTCGCTCTGGTGAGCAGGCGTGTCCCCCATCACACTGGCATTGTAGATGTAGACCCAGGTTCCTGTCCGTCCCTTGTCACCACAGGGCATGAATCTCTCTGGGGGCCAGAAGCAGCGGCTGAGCCTGGCCAGGGCCGTCTACAGGAAGGCTGCTGTGTACCTGCTGGATGACCCCTTGGCAGCTCTGGATGCCCAAGTTGGCCAGCATGTTTTCAACCGGGTCATTGGGCCTGATGGGCTGCTCCAGGGGATGGTAAGTTTGGAAAAATGTCTCAGAGGCCATAGTGCAAAGGTAGAGAAAGTTCTATCCTACATCTGCTCACCACCACCCTCCTGGAATTCAGTTTTCCTCTTTGTAATGGTCAGCCTTTGCTGTGACCACGCTGCATAACAAACAGCCCCCAAATCTCAGTGGCTTACATCTTCAGTCAATTCTTGCCTACGGGCCTGTGGTTAAACTACCACAGCTCTGCGTCAGGTCACTGGCCAGGTTCAGGTGAACTGTGTCTTCTGGTTTCATGACAGGTTGAAGGAGCTCCTTTACTTCTCTGTTGGGACATGCCATTTTCAAGAAACAGGGCAGTAGCACAAGAAGGGGAAGTCTTCCCACTCTGAGCCCCAGGACATTCCCCCAGCCAGCCCCCTCCCCCAGCTCTGGAACAGTGGTCAAGTGCGTGAGTGTAACTTCCATCCCTTCCTGCCAGACTCGGATTCTCGTCACCCATGCACTCCACATCCTGCCCCAGGCTGATTGGATCGTGGTGCTAGAAGATGGGGCCATTGCAGAGATGGGTTCCTTCCAGGAGCTGCTGCACAGGAAAGGAGCCCTGGTGGGCCTTCTGGATGGAGCCAGCCAGCCAGGAGATGGAGGAGAAGGAGGTACAGGCTGGGCTTTGCTGGTTCTCTGTGCCTGGCTTCTGCCACCCTCAGAGAGGAGGCTACACAGCTCCCACTGGCCAGAGTGGAGCCTTCAGACCACACCCTCCCTAGAGGCCCAGGCAAGAGGCAGACAGCTCTCCCATGAGGCCACCCTTCCCCCAGTTGGTGCCAGTGGAACTTTCTATGAGCCAGGGACTGTACTAAGTGCTTCTATAAACATGCATTGTCTTATTTGGTCTTCACAACCCCTCTATGAGGCACTGTGCAGTTATTTTTTTCTCCTTATTTTTCATTTTTTTATGCAAATGCAGCTTACGAGTCCAGCTTTCATGTGTCTGTGTCTTTACATGAGCCAGGCTCACATCTGTTCATCACGGTGGTGGTTCACAGACTTTTGGATGCAAAAATTTACTTGAAACACTCATTTAAAATGCCATTCCAAGCTCTCCCCATGAAGATTCTGGGATTCAAAGGCTTTTGATGGTTGTGGTCAACATACCACATTTTGAGTAAGAAGACCTAAATATGATATCCCTAGACTGGCTTCTCAGCCTTTTGGCCAGGGTCAAGTGCATGCGTGCATAGTTGTTCAGTCGTGTCCGACTCTTTGTGACCCTTTGGACTTGAGCCCACCAGGCTCCTCAGTCCATGGGATTTTCCAGGCAAGACGACTGGAGTGGGTTGCCATTTCCTTCTCCAGGAGATCTTCCTGACCCAGGGATCCAACCCACGTCCTCTGTGTCTCTGGCATTGAAGGCAGATCCTTTACCTGCTGAGTTCTCAGGGAAGGTCAGCTTTAGTATGAGGGCTTCCCTGGTGACTCAGTGGTGAAGAATCTGCTTACCGACAGAGGAGATGCAGATTGGGTCCCTGAATCAGGAAGATCCCCTAGAGTAGGAAATGGCAACCCACTCCAGTTGTCTTGCCTGGAAAATTCCATGGACAGAAGAGCCTGGTGGGCTGTAGTCCACGGGATCGCAAAGAGTTGGACATGACCTAGTGACTGAAAACAGACTAGAATACCTAGATGTACTTTGATATACCAAGTAAAGCAATAAGAATGTAGCTCTTGATTGGCAAATGTAACTTAGTGGTAAGTAAATTACAGCATTTTATATCGAAACAAGTAGGTATAGATAAGTAGGTATTCATACAAATCTTCAAGACAGCCATGCAAGAAAGTTTTGTGTTTTTTGTGGGTGCTATGTACCACAGAGGTATCATTTGATTTTGTTATTAGATGGGGGTATGCACTTGCTCAATGAATTGCCAGCAGTTTGAAAGTTTGATGTTTGTGTTGGGGCAGGAGATTCATCCTGAGTTTATTATTTATGCCATGATTAATCCTACTGAGTTATGTAGTGTTATCAGAAGCATTGTTGGATGGGACTTCCCTGGCTGTCCAGTGGTTAAGACTCTGGGTTCCCGGTGCCGGGGCCATGCGTTCAGCCCCCCACACTGCATGGTATGTCCTGGCCGAGAGCTTCCTCAGGACCAGGTGCCAGGGCAGCAGATTCACGGCACAACTGTGGACTCTAGGCGCCCACTGCCGCCAGCCCTCAGACAGGACCCACCACCCCAGACCCCAAGGCCCCCCCCGCGGGGGCTTGGCAGCGGGGTCCAGGTCGGAGCAGGAAGGGGCCCACAACGTGCTCACGAGGGTGCTCTGTGAGTCCATCCCGTTGTGCAGTTATCGCAGCCACTTTTCAGAGGAGCAACTCAGCCAGAAGAGAGTTAAATAATTTGCCCAAGGTCTCAAGATTAGAACTTGGGCATGTTTGGCTCTCGAGTCTGTGCTTGTAACTGCTACAGGGGCCGAGCAAGGAGGTCACTTGGTGTCTTGAGGCCAGAGGCCCCGGGTGGGCCAGCTAGGGGTTCTAGCTACCCAGAGAACACAGTCCTTACTGGAAAAATTGACAGTGTTCTGGTAGGAAAGTCAGCGATCCACGTTCAGCCACAGTGATGATAAAGAACTGCCAAGGTCACCTCCATTAACTCATTTAATCACCACTTAGCACCTGTGAGCTCAGTACTGTATTTACCTTCATTAAAAAAATTTATTTATTTTAAGCAGAGCATAATTACAGTATTGTGATGGCCTTGGCCATACAGCCACATGAATCAGCCACGGGCATACTTGTGTCCCCTCCCTCCCTCCTGAACCCCCCTCCCACCTCCCTCCCCACTCCAACCCTCCAGGTTGTCACAGAGCATCAGCCTGAAACACATACATTAATTACTATATGTAAAATAGATAGCCCGTGGGAGTTTGATGTATGACACGGGGAACCTCCATTTTTTAGATGAGAACTGAAGCCCGGAAGTTCAAGAACTGGTCCAAGTTGACCTGATTCGTAAGTGGCAGTGTCAGGCTTTGAACCTCCATCTGTATGCTGTTTGCTGCCCCTGCAAGACAGAGCTGGGGCTCACAGCCAGTTTTCCCCCATCCCAGGCTCCGCCTCCTCTGCTAAGCAGTAGCTCACTCTGGTTAAGTCCCTAAACATTGATTCACTGTGTCACCCACCTGAGGCTTGAAGATAGGACCCTCCCAGCCTGGGGGATGGTGGGCAGGAGGGTCTTTCCTTGGGGAGAGGACATCTGAGATTGGGTGAGAGCTACATGGAAAAGAACATTCCAGAAACAGTGGACTGCTTGTGCAAGGGCACTAGGGGGACTCAAGCGGTTGGACTTGGTGCAGTGATTATTGCTGTTTCCCAGCCCCAAGTTTATAGCAGATGCTTGGTTATTTTTGCCAAGTGAATAAGTGAGTGAATGAATGAGGTTCTGGGAAGAACCCAGGGAGGACAGGGTGAGAGAGAAGGAGCCAGGTGAGAGGACGCGGATGCTCAGTGAGTGGAGGCAGCAGAGCCAGTGGGTGTCAGAGCCAGCATCAGGACCCCGAGGTGCCGACCTCCATTGAGTGACGCGGCTCTCTTGATCTTGCAGACACAGAACCCCCGGCCGGTGCCAAGGACCCCAGAGGCTCTGCTGCAGGTGGGAGGCCTGAGGGCAGATCAGAGAGGTGAGTTCGCTGTGGTGCTGAGCACAGGGAGGGCCCGAAAGCCGAGGCCGAAGCAGAGGCACTGTGTTATACCGCCTGCATTTCAGGAGGGTGGGGCGGCCCCAACCATTCTGGGTTGAACACCTGCTGAAGACCCACCACGGGGCCCAGTGCAGGATGACTCACCAGAGACCACTGGCTGGTCAGTTAGCCAAAATGATTGAGTCCCCACGTGTCCCTTTCACAGAATGACCAATCTGCCCTCAGGTGTGATGAAGGCCGTGGAGTCTGTCAAAGTTGTCTTGTGGCTGCAGCGGGGCAGGGCCGATGCAAAGAAGGAGTCAGGCCATGCTTGTTATTGTCCGTGCCAGGCCCTATGGCTCATGCTTTGAGGGGCATTGGCGTAAATTGGTGCTGGCGGGGTCACCAGGGGGAGGCCTGGTGTCCCCCTTTCTCCAGCTCCCTCTAGCCGCTCACTGATGGACTCACTAAGGTGCCATCTGCAGCAGGGGAATGGGCCACCTGTGCACTCCATTTTTATGGAAAGTGACCTTGTAAAACAGAACAATAAGACCACTGGGCACCGGAGAGTGAGAACTTAAGTGCCAATTGTTGGGGGACTGCAAGGGGCAGTGGAGGGGCCTCAGTCCCTGAGGCTGGGCCCAGTTCCTCCCATCACAGCCAGTCACCCAGCGCACTCCTGGGCCATTCGCTGGGCAGGCCCACGGTGTATAGTATCCTAAGTAAGAGCAGATAGATAGACGTGTAGATAGATGATGGGTAGATAGATAATAGATAGAGAGGTAAGTAGGTAGGTAGGTAGACAAATAGCAAGACAGAGAAAAACAGATACATAGATGCAGGTAGATGAATATTGTATTGGAAAAACTTGCTAATCATCAACCCAACCCCCTTTCTCTCCATCATTGTCTTTTCATTGCTAAGTTGTGCCCGACTCTTTTGTGACCCCATGGACTATAGCCCGCCAGGCTCCTCTATCCATGGGATTATCCAGGCAAGAATACTGAAGTGGGTTGCTATTTCCTTCTCCAGGAGATCTTCCCAACCTGGGGTTCAAACCTGTGTCTCCTGCATTGGCAGGCAGGTTCTTTACCACTGTGCCACCAGGGAGGCTCTCACACAACTACATCATTCACTTCTGACACCAGATAGGTGCTCCCCTACTCCCCGCAAACCTTCACAGCAAGCGATTCTCCAACACCAACAGGATGTCCTACAATTGAACTCAGTTCTGACGCTGACCACCTGGAAAGAATGTCAGCTCCCACAAGTGAAGGGCTCAATCCCTCAAACCTGCTCCCCCAACTTCAGATGCCAGTCACAAGTAGTAGGTCCCCAGGGTTCACACAACTTCTGTCCTACTTGGGGACGAATCAGGGGCTTGCGTCACACCTTCCTTGAGTTTGATTAATTTGCCCAAATAGCCCACAGCACTCAGTGTATTGAAGGGTGCGATCAACTGGACAGCCAGATAAAGAGACATGCAGGGTGAGGTCTGGGAGGGTCCCGCACACAGGAGCTTCTGTCTGCATGGAGCCCCGTGTGTCAACCTCTGGGTGTGTGCGCAAACCTGGAAGCACCCCAAATCCCATATTATTGGGGCTTTGTGAAGCCTTCCCCATGTGGGCATGATTCATCATTAACTCCATTTCCCGCCCCTCTTCCCTCGCTGGAGAATTGGGGTGGGGCTGAAAATCCCAAGCTTCTAATCATGGCTTAGTTTTTCTGGTTACCAGCCCCGATCCAGAAACCCAGCCAGAGTCATCTCAGTAGAACAGAGATGCTCTCAAGGCTCTTCTCACTTAGGAATTTACAAGGGTTTTAGGAGCTCTGTGTCAGGGATGGGGTCAAAGACCAAATATATATTTCTTAACATAAATCACAATATCACAAAGATAAATTGATAGATGAATAAATAGATTGATGGGTAGATGATTGGTTGATAGATGATTGATAGATAGTCAGACAGACATAGAGTATCCCCATTTTACATCTGAGGAAACTGAGGCATGGAGAGATTAGTCAACTGCCCCATGGTTTCACAGTAAATGGCAATTCATACTTAAGGTCATCTGCCTACTCAGCCACAGTTAATAGGAACAATCCGAAAGCGTTCAGCAGACTTCCTGAAAACCTGGACTGACAAATCTGAGAGTAAACAGCAGGTGCAAAATGATTGCAGCAATGCTCAGGCCAAAATGAAAGCCGAGAAGCTCCTTCAGTGAGATGGCATTGGAAGAACAGGCTTGGCCAACTCTGGGGTAATAGGTGGCATCTAGCTGGCACTGCAGATGAAGAATGGGAGCTTGGCACCTAATTGGTGCTCACAGTGTTAGTTGAATGAATGAATGAGTGAGTGAGTGGCTCAGTGGCTACCATACACGGCATGAGGAGAGACACTGATTTGTCTTTATTTGCTCTAAATGACAGGTTCATGAAGTTAGTGCCTGAGAAGGACAGCGCTGCCTCAGAGGCCCAGACAGGGCTTCCCCTGGATGATCCTGAGGGGCCAGGACAGCCGAAAGGAAAGGACGGCACTCAATATGGCAGGGTAACCATCTGCTGCTCCCCTCACCCCACACCCACGGCTGCTGCTGCCGCCCAGGGCTCGGGACCTCCCAGCATACACAGCACTGGGTGTGGGAAGAGGCTGGGGGGCACGACTCACCTTTATTGAACGCCTACTATGTGCCAAGTAAGATTCCAGACACTTCATACTCCTTAATGTTCACAGCCACCATAAACTCAGATGATGATGGCTCCATTTTAGGGAGGAAGAAACTGAGTTCTTAAGGAGTTTAGAGATTTGTCTGTGTTCTCACAGCTAGCAAGTGACCACCTGGGACTCAAACTCAGGACAGTCTGAATCTGAAGTTTACAGTATTTCTTCTTTCCTATGCTGCTTTGTCCACCCACCCACTCCTACCTGTTCATTCATTCATCCATCCATTTTCCTTTCCACCCACTCACCCACCCATCTACTCAGGCTTCTATCCATCTCACCCAGTCATCTAACTCTTCACTCACCCAGTCATCCACCCGTCCTGCCACCGTCTATCCCCCCAGCCTCTTACAGACCCACTTTTTTACTCTTCCACCCACCCATCTACCTGTTCACTCACCCATTCGTCCACTCACCCATCCACCTACTCATCCACCCAGCAAACATTTTCAGAACTCCCACTGCGTGCCAGACGACGTTTCTGCCTTGGTGGAGACTGCAGGCCAGTGGTGGTGGGGTTAGGAAACAATTAGGCTAATAAGAAAGGTGATATCAGGTAATGATAGATGCTGTAAATAAAATAAAGACAAGTGATGAGATAGGGACCAAGAGTCGGGGGCCTGCTTGGATAGGATGCTCTGAGCAGTGACATCTGACATTCCTGAAGGAGGTGAAGGAATCAGCCGTGGAAAGAGCAGCGAAGAGCGTTGCAGGCAGGGAGAACAGCAAGGGTCAAGGCCTTGAAGTGAGAAGAAGCCAGAGAGAAGGATCCCATGAGACCGGCAGATAGTGCATAGCGGGCGGGTGAGGTCAGAGGGTGTACTGAGGTTCGGAATGTCTTCTGAGAGCAAGAGAAAGTCAAGGGCAGGTCAGCAACAGCAATGCGGGGTCAGGTGGATGTTTGAACAAGTTCATTCTGGGTGCAGCTGCATGCAGAATTTCATATTTGTAGGAACTAGACCTTAAATAAATGACCCACTCTGCGTCTCAGTTCCCCATCTCTCAAGTGGGAAGTATGAGGATAGAGACACATGCCTGTCCATAGTAGGTGTTCAAATAACCACTCCCAACCCAGGAAGTACCACCACCTGTCCCCGTTAAGGCTCCCACTGGCCACCTGGGAGCCATAGAGGAAGGGGGTCCTGAGACCGGGCGGGCCTGGGGGGAGGTGGTGCTCCAGGTGGGAGGTACTGCATGGTGGCTCCGTCTGCCTGCTGGCGTGCTTTGGGAGCCCCACCTGACCCTTCCTGTCTCCCCCTGGGGCCTCGCTCTGCCCCCATCTCTCCTATGTGTGCTACAGGTGAAGGCTACCATGTACCTGACCTACCTACGAGCGGTGGGCACCCCGCTCTGCCTCTATGCACTTTTCCTCTTCCTTTGCCAGCAAGTGGCCTCCTTCTGCCGTGGCTACTGGCTGAGCCTGTGGGCAGACGACCCCATCGTGGACGGGCAGCAGACTCACGCGGCCCTGCGGGGCTGGGTCTTCGGGCTCCTGGGCTGTCTCCAAGGTACCCCCCTCCATCCTCCAGCTGCACCCAAGAGTGCCTCGGGGCTGCCTCACCTACACACCCAGGCTCATCCTCTCTTTCCTGAACATCTGTGCAACGGTCCTGGCTGCAAACACAGACCTGCATCCTTAAGCTGGGGCTGGGGAAGTCCCTACTTTTACAGACCCCTTAGAGTTTCTCCCAGCCTCATTGGCAAAGGCAGAATGTTGGCCCCCAGGTTTGGGGGCACCTGAGCACTTAGGTGGGGCAGCAGGTCAGCTGGACTCTTTCCCTCCCCCAAGCAGAGAACCGCTCCAAAGTCTGGCTGCTGTTGGCTTCCAGCACTCCCACATGGCTGCCGCTGCCCCCCTCCCAACCCCAGAGGAGGTGGGTCCTGGACCATTTCCCCACCATCAATGCCCCCTAACTTCTCTCTCTCTCTCTTTTTTTAAATAGCTTTATGTTTTGGGTTCACAGCAAAATTGAGCAGAAGGTATAGAAATATACCCCCCACTTCCACATGTATATAGCCTAGGTCATTATCAACATCCCCCAGTGGTGCGTTTGTCACAAATAATGAACCTATATCCTAGCTACCTGAAGTCCACAGTTTTTTTTAAACAGTCTTCTTCTTCTTTTTTTTGGTGGGCAGGGGGAGGCTGTGCTTTGCTTCAGTTGAGGCACATGGGATCTTTGATCTTTGTTTCAGTATGCAGGATCTTTAGTTGCGGCATGTGGGATCTAGTTCCCAGACCAGGGATCCACCCTGGGCCACCTGCATTGGGAGTGCGGAGTCTTAGCCATTGGACCAGGAGCGAAGTCCCCTGGACTCCCCAGTTTTCATCAGGGTTCACTCTGAGAGTTGTACATCCCATTAGTTCATTAGTTCAGTCACTCAGTCGTGTCCAACTCTTTGCGACCCCATGAATCGCAGCACGCCAGGCCTCCCTGTCCATCACCAACTCCCAGAGTTCACTCAGACTCACGTCATTCGAGTCGGTGATGCCATCCAGCCATCTCATCCTCTGTCGTCCCCTTCTCCTCCTGCCCCCAATCCCTCCCAGCATCAGAGTCTTTTCCAATGAGTCAACTCTTCACATGAGGTGGCCAAAGTACTAGAGTTTCAGCTTTAGCATCATTCCTTCCAAAGAAATCCCAGGGCTGATCTCCTTCAGAATGGACTGGTTGGATCTCCTTGCAGTCCAAGGGACTCAAGAGTCTTCTCCAACAAAACAGCTCAAAAGCATCAATTCTTCGGCGCTCAGCTTTCTTCACAGTCCTACTCTCACATCCATACATGACCACTGGAAAAACCATAGCCTTGACTAGACGGACCTTAGTTGGCAAAGTAATGTCTCTGCTTTTCAATATGCTGTCTAGGTTGGTCATAACTTTCCTTCCAAGAAGTAAGCGTCTTTTAATTTCATGGCTGCAATCACCATCTGCAGTGATTTTGAAGCCCAAAAAAATAAAGTCTGACACTGTTTCCACTGTTTCCCCATCTATTTCCCATGAAGTGATGGGACCGGATGCCATGAGCTTCGTTTTCTGAATGTTGAGCTTTAAGCCAACTTTTTCACTCTCCACTTTCACTTTCATCAAGAGGCTTTTGAGTTCCTCTTCACTTTCTGCCATAAGGGTGGTGTCATCTGCATATCTAAGGTTATTGATATTTCTCCTGGCAATCTTGATTCCAGCTTGTGTTTCTTCCAGTCCAGTGTTTCTCATGATGTACTCAGCATATAAGTTAAATAAGCAGGGTGACAATATACAGCCTTGACATACTCCTTTTCCTATTTGGAACCAGTCTGTTGTTCCATGTCCAGTTCTAACTGTTGCTTCCTGACCTGCATACAGTACATCCCATAGGCTTGGACAAATGTATAATGACATATATCCACCATTAGAGTGTCATATGGAATAGTTTTACTGCCTACAATTATCTGTGCTCTACACCTTCACCTCTGTTTCATCGATCTGATTGTCTGTGCTTTCACCAATACCACACAGTCTTTTTTATTTTTTCTGAGTTCTATACTGTATTTTTCTTCCACATTTATTGATGTAGTTGACACGCAGCTCTGTGATTTGACTTACATCATGAACTGATTACCATAATAAGTTTGGTGAACATCTGTCATCTCTGTATAAGATACAAAATGTTAAACAAATATTAAACAATTTTTCTTTGTGATGAGAACTCTTAGGAGTTACTCTCTTAGCTTTCATATACAACATACATCAGTGTTAATTAGGGCTTCCAGGTGGCTCAGATGGTAAAGAATATGCCTGCAATGCAGGAGACGGAGGTTCGATCCCTGGGTCAGGAAGATCCCCTGGAGAAGGGAATGGCAACCCACTCCAGTATGCTTGCCTGGAGAATTCCATGGACAGAGGAGCCTGGCGGGCTGCGGTCCATGGGGTTGCAAAGAGCTGGACACGACTGACTAACACTTTCACTTTCAGTGTTAATTATATTCATCATGTTGTACATTACATCCCCAGTATCTACTTACCTAATAGCTAGAAGTTTGTAACTTTTGACCACGTTTATCCAGTTCTCCCTCCCCCCACACCTCACCTCTGGCAACCAGAAGTCTGATATGAGTGTGTTCGTTTGTGAAGTGTAATACATACAACGCTGTGTTAGTTCCTCTTCAAAGTTTTCAACTTTCCCTTATGGTACTTGTTGACTATTGGTCTCATGCCAGTTTCCTGCTCCATAACATAGTAATTTGATATTTGTCTGCATTTCAAAATGGTGCCCATGGGAAGTCTTAGTTATGCTCTACCACCATAAAAAGATATTAGATAATTATTGACAATATTACACTATATATTTCATACCTCTTGACCCATTTATATTGTAAAGGGAAATTTGTCCCTTCTCTGATCTATTTCTCTCCTCCTTCCACTCCCCTCTCCTATAGCAACCTCCTGTTTTTCTCTCCGTGTGACTCTGTTTAGTTATGTTTGTTTATTTGTTTTGTTCTTTCGATTCCACATATAAGTCAAATTACACAGGATTTGTCTTTCTCTGTCCTTTCATTTAGCATAATACCTTCTAGGTCCATCATGTTGTCCCAAATGGCAAGAGTTTTCTTTTCGGCTGAGTCATATTCTATTGTATATATACTGCGTCTTGTATATCCATTCATCCATCAGTGGGCACTTCTGTTTCTTCCATATCTTGGCTTTTGTAAATAATACTGCAATGAGCATAGCGGTGCCTGTATCTTTTCAAATTAGTGTTTTCATTTGGGGGGAATAAATGTCTAGACTTGGACCTGCTGGATTGTATGGAAGTTCTACTTTTAATAGTTTGAGGAGTCCCATACAGTTTTCCGTGGTGGCCACACCAGTTTACATTCCCCTCTACAGCGCATAAGGGTCCTCTTTTCTCCACATCCTCACCAACACTTGTTTTGTTGTCTTTTTGAGAATAGCCATTCTGACAGGTATGAGATCGTATCTCATTACATTTCCCTGATGACTAGTGATGGTGAGCATCTTTTCAAGCACCTGCTGACCATCTGTATGTCGTATTTGAAAAAATGTCCATTCAGATTCTCTGTGCATTTTTCAATTGGGTTGTTTGGTTTTTTGACATTGAGTTGGTTGAGTTCTTAGTATATTTGGGATATGAACCCCTTAGAAATATCATTTGCAAATAACTTCTCCCATTCAGTAGGCTAATTTTTCATTTTGTTGATAATTTACTTCACTGTGCAAAAGATTTTTAGTTTAATGTAGTCATATGTTATTGAAAGAGGTTTTTGTTGTTTGGGGTTTTTTTTTTTTTCATGAACAAGTGCTGGATTTTATAATCTTTTTCTGCATCTATTGATATGATCATGTAATTTTTCTTCTTTAGTCTGTTCTGTAGTAGATTACATTAATTGATTTTTCAAATGTTGAAGCAGCTCTGCATATCTGGGATAAATTCCACTTGGTCATGATGTATAATTCATTTCATACATTGTCGGACTTCACTTGTTATTTTGTTGAGGATTTTTGCATGTCCGTTCTTTAGAGACATTGGTCTATGCAGTTTTCTTGTAATGTTTGTCTGATTCTGGCTTTAAGGAATGCTGACCTCATAGAATAAGTTAGGAAATACTCCCACTGCTTCAATCCTCTGAACGATATTACAGAGAATCTGAAAAAGATTGTAGAGATTAATGTAATTTCTCTTTAAATATTTGTTAGAACTCAACGAGGAACTCACCTGAGCCTGGCACTTTGTGTTTTGGAAAGCTATTATCAATTCAGTTTCTCTAATAGTTTCTGAATAGGCCTACTTAGATTATTTCTTCTTGCATAAGTCTAGGTAGATTGTATCTATCAAGGAATTGGTCCATTTCTCCTAGGTTGTCAAATTTATAGGCATAGAGTTATTCATAGTATTCATTTTTTATACTTTTAATATCCATGGGATTTGTAATGACATCCTTTTATTTAAAAGTTCAGATATTACTAATTTGTCTCCTCTCTCTTTTTTCTTAGTCTGGCTATAAGCTTATATTTTTTATCTTTAAAAAAAATTTTTTTTATCTTTTCAAAGACCTTGGCTTTGTTTTCATTGATTTTCTTTATGATTTCCTGTTTTCCATTTCATTGATTTCTACTGTGTTTTTTATTGTTCACTTTCTTCTGCTCCTTTTGGCTTCAGTTTTCTCTTTTTCTAGTTTCCTAAGGTGAAAGCTCAGATGGTGAATTTTAGAGCTTCCTTTTTTCCTAATATATGCTTATTCAGTACTATCAGGCTCTCACTAAGTCGCTTCGGTCTGACTCTTTGCCACCCTATGGGCTGGAGCCCCCCAGGTTCCTCTGTCCATGGGATTCTCCAGGCCAGAATACTGGAGTGGTAGCCATGCCCTCCTCCAGGGGATCTTCTCATCCAGGGATCAAACCTGCATCTCTTATGTCTTCTGCATCGGCAGGCGGGTTCTTCAGCCCTCGCACTGCCTGGGAAGCCCCGTTCAGTGCTCTCCATTCATCTTAAGTACTGTTTTCACTACATCCTCCAAATTTGATGCCGTGTTTTTATTTTCATTCAGTTTAATATATTTTAAGATTTCTCATGAGGTTCCTCCTTTGACCCATGTGTTACTTAGAAATGTGTTGTTTAATCTTCAAGTATTTGGGGATTTTCCAAGTATTGTTGTGTCATTCCACTGTAGTCTGAGAACAGACATTGTAAAGTTTCTCCTCTTTTAAATTTGTTAAGGTGTTTTCTGTGGCCCAGAATGTGGTCTATCTTAGTGAATGTTTCATATGAACTTAGGAATTTGTTCTGCTGCCGTTGGATGAAGTGCTCTATTGATGTTCATTGTATCCAGTTGACTGATGGTGGTGTTGAGTTCATCTCTGTCCTTACTGATTTTCTGCCCACTGCGTCTGTCCTTTTCTTATAGAGAGAAGTTGAGGTCTCCAACTATGATAATGGATGCATCTATTTCTCCTTGCAGTTCTATCAGTTTTTGCCTCACATATTTTGATGCCCTCTTATTAGGCAGTACACATTAAGGATTGTTCTGTCTTCTTGAGAACTGACACGTTTATCATTATATAATGCCCTCTTTATCCCTGATAACTTGCCTTACTCTAAAGTCTGCTCTATTTGAAATTAATATAGCTAAAAACTATATAGGTATAATGTACTAACTATATAAAACTATATGTCTCAACCTAGTTTAAACAACAAGAGAATGTATTGGCTTATGCGACTGGAATCCATAGGTAACTAGCTTCAGGTATGGCTGGATCCAGAGGTTCAACAAATGCTGGAAGATTAGCTTCCTTTTCTTCCTCTATGATAGCTTCCTGTGCAGGCAGGCAACCTGCTTTGGTGGTAAGATGGTATCTCACAGTTCCAGTCTGGCCACCTCAAAAAAGTGAGCACCTCTTCCCAAAAGTCCTAGCAGAGTCCCAGGTCTCACTCTTATTGGCCTGACTTGGGTCATGTGTTCACCCCTGAACTAACTGAAGAGGTTTGGATTGTCCGGGGATGAAATTCTCCCCACTCTAGAAACAAAGAATGAAGTTAGCTCCATTCCAAGAACGTAGATGGGCTCTGGGAGGAAGTGGGTGTATTGGTTTCCTAAGGCTGCCGTGGGCTTCCCAAGGCTGACACTAGTGGTAAAGAATTCACCTACCAATGCAAGAGATGCGGGCTCAGTCCCTGGGTCAGGAAGATCCCCTGGAGGAGGAAAGGGCAACTTACTCCAGTATTCTTGCTTGAATAATCCCATGGACAGAGAAGCCTGGCCGCCTACGGTCCATGAGGTCACAAAAGAGTCAGACACCACTAAGCAGCTAAACAAGAACAAAGGGGCTGCCATAAAACTGATTACCACAAGCTTGGTAGCTTAGAACAACAGAAATTTTATTCTCTCACAATTCTGAAGCCAGAAGTCCAAAGTCAGGGGGTCAGCAAAAATCGGTCCCTCTTGGAGGCTCTGAAGGAGAAACTGTCCCATGCCTTTCGCCTAGCTTCTACTGGTCGCCGGCCATCCTCGGCATACCTGGGCTTGTGTTGCATCACTGCCTCCATATTCACAGCATCTTCTCTTCTTATCCAATGGCACCAGTCATTGGATTTAGACCCTGCCCTAAATCCAGGATGATTTCATCTCAAGCTCATTCACTAATAATATCTTCAAAGACTCTATTTCCAAATAAGGTCACTTTCTGAGATTCCTGGTAGACATGAATATGGAAGGAGGACACTATTCAACCCTCTACATGGTGGTTCCATCAAGGGATAATCAGGGTGGTCATAAGATAAGATAGTCACCATGGGGTGATGGGGGTCTCCAGCCGTGATGCCCTGATGTCTCTGTCCCCAGCAATCGGGCTGTTTGCCTCCATGGCCACAGTGCTCCTCGGTGGGATCCAGGCATCGAGCCTGCTCTTCCGGGGGCTGCTGTGGGATGTGGCCCGGTCTCCTATTGGCTTCTTTGAGAGGACGCCCATTGGGAACCTGCTGAACCGCTTCTCCAAGGAGACAGACATAGTAGATGTGGACATCCCAGACAAACTCCGGTCTCTACTGATGTATGCCTTCGGACTCCTGGAAGTTGGGCTGGTGGTGACAGTGACCACCCCATTGGCTGTCGTGGCCATCCTGCCACTGCTCCTCCTCTATGCTGGGTTTCAGGTAAGGAGAGCTCAAGGAAGCTCCTGGGGTCATCCAAGGTCACCTCCTCCAGTCCCCTGTGTCTGGACAGGACTCAGTGTAAGAGGTTCTATGCAGCTGGACATCTAGGGGCCACCCTTAAAAGAATTCTCAGAGACAGAGACACCATGGTCTAACACTTATTCTCATCTCTGTCTCTCAAATGTTCACATCAAACTTCTTAATGTCTAATAGTTTATCAGGCTGCTACCGAAATCAGCTTCCTGTTCTCCAGTGATCTGGAAACCAAGAAGGCATTGCAAGCTCTTGAAGACTGTTGTATTAGGCTAGACTCTTTCAATGGTTAAAACCAGAGACCAACTGAAATTAGCTTAAACACAAGAACCCAATTCAATGACTTATGCTCCCAGGGTGTAGGGGATCAGCTGTTATCAGGGTGCTGTCACTCCACATCACCCTTTAGTGGATCTCGAAGTGTGTTATCAGAACAGCAGCATCAGTTTCACCTGGGAACTAGTTAGAAATACACCTTCTCAGGCCCCATCCAAGACCCCCTGATTCAGATACTATGGAGGTGGGGCCCAGAAATCTGGATTTTAAAGAACCTTCCAGATAATTCCAATCCATGCCAATATTTAAGACTCACTTATTCAGCTCTGCTTGGCCTAATTTTGCACACATGTCTTCTCCAGAGGGCAACCCTGTACTTACAGCCTCCCACCTCAGCAACCCCAGCACAAGCAACCTTTCTCCAGCTCAGCAATCATACATCAGTTCCAGGGAAGATTCAGATTGGCCCTTCATGGGGCATATGTTCATCCTGAACTCATCACTGTGACCAAAGGAATAGTTTACTTTGCCTAGCAGGGCTATGTCATGTGACTACCTCCTTGATCAGATCTTATTAGTGACAGCTAACCTCCCATCCCCTCAAGGAAATCAGAAGTAGAAAAAAACCTTGGTAGCCAGACAAAAATCAGAAGTAGAAAAAAACAACATGATAGCCAGACAATGTCCATGGTATCACTTCCCTCCACAACTATCCCAAGTCTCTTCTCTACCCTCTTGAGCTGGGGGAGGAACTGCTTTCTCTGTCTGAAGCTTTGGAGTTGGGCAGAGATGGATTTGAATCCAGGTCCTGGCACTTGTGTGCTGTAGAGGCTTGGTCCACTTAATTCCTCTGAGTCCCTGGTGTTCTTATGTATATGCTGTGAACGATGCTTACTGCTTCTATATTCACATCACTGCCCACCTCCAAATGCCCACCTCACCATGACCAAATACTGCAGTTCACCCTTGAACAACATGGAGATTAGAGGCACCAACCCTCCTTGCTATTGAAAATGTGCTTCTGAGTTGCAGTCGCTCCTCTGTATACACAGTTCCTTCGTATCCACAGATTCAGCCAAGTGTGGGTCGTGTCATAGTGTAGTATTTACTATTGAGATTTACTGCTGCTGCTGCTGCTGCTAAGTCGCTTCAGTCGTGTCCGACTCTGTGCAACCCCAAGGACTGCAGCCTACGAGGCTCCCCCGTCCCTGGGATTCTCCAGGCAAGAACACTGGAGTGGGTAGCCATTTCCTTCTCCAGTGCATGAAAGTGTAAAGTGAAAGTGAAGTCACTCAGTCGTGTCTGACTCTTAGCAACCCCATGGACTGCAGCCTACCAGGCTCCTCCATCCATGAGATTTTCCGGGCAACAGTACTGGAGTGGGGTGCCATTGCCTTCTCCCATTGAGATTTACTAAAAATCCGCAAATAAGTGAACTCATGCAGTTCAGACCCATGTTGTTCAAGAGTCAGCTGTATTCGGAAAGAGCCTGGCATGCAGCCCAGTGATCACAAAGGCAGGTTCCTCCCCACCTGCCAGCTGTACAACACTTCCCATGTCAAAGCAGATAACAACATACATTGTGTTCATCACTGTGTTCCCAGCACTCGACATGTAATCCTCGAGTTAAGTGAATGCATTCGACTTGTCCAGCTGCCTTCCTTGCCTGTTGTGGCTTTGCTCCCACGATGACTGGCCCTGAGTGAAGCAGTTGGCCTTGGAGCTGAGAATGAGACATGTACAACAGATTAGTGGTTTCTCCACCCTGGGTGTGCTTGAGACTCACTTGAAGGCTTTTGAAAAATTCCAAAGCCATGCTGATGATGCCAGAAGTTCAGACTTAATAGTTCTGGGGTGAGGCACTGGGAGTTTTTGAGGCTTCCCAGGTGATTTTTAAAATGACCCATGGAACTCTGATTCTGCAAGGACACTGGAGCCCAGAGAGGAGAGGCAGCTGACCCAAGGTCACACAGCTAGCTGGTAACAACTCCCTCTGCTTCTCAGACTCTCTCTGTGTTTGTGACTTCTCTGCCATCCTGCTTCAGAGCCTATACGTGGCCAGCTCGTGCCAGCTCAGACGCCTGGAGTCAGCCAGACACTCATATGTATGTTCTCATGTGGCCGAGACATTCCAGGGCGGGCCGGTGGTCAGGGCCTTCCAGGTCCAGGGCCCCTTTACGGCTCAGAATGACGCACACGTGGATGAAAGCCAGAGAGTCAGTTTCCCGCGGCTGGTGGCTGACAGGTAGGAAGGGGTCAGAAAAGACCCTGTAATCCATCTGTGTCCCCTGAGAATGAGAGAATGTCATACTGTGTGGCCAGAGAGGTCAAGTGGCCTGCCCAGGGTCACACCACGAGTCGAGGGTAAACAGAGCCTAGATCCCAGGGGTACACATGGCTCACATATGAGCAGATGCAGATTGGCCTGGGGTTCCCCGACAGCAGGTGGGCAGGAGGTACAGATGTCAGAAAAAGGGCAGAACCCTCTGTTGCCTTGATGACAAAGGAGCTACATAAACATCCTCAGTCTCCTTTCAGTACTAAGCAAGAATAAGAACCCCAGCTTTGAGAACAGACAGACACGGGTGCAAATCCCAGCTCTCCAACTTGGTAGCTGGGTGATCTTGGGCAAGTCACGTAACCTCTCTGAGCCTCATTCGTTAAAGTGGGTTTGCACTCGTGGAGTGGCTGTTGAGACTAAACAAATATCGCTAATACTTGTAATGTGCTCACCACATACGCAGCACAGTCCTGAGCATCTTCTGTGGGTTAATTGATTTAATCCTTTTAGCAACGCCACCAGGCAGAGACTCTTTCCCAGAGGATGACTCTTAGGCACAGAGAGATTTAGGAACTTTCCCAGGGCCACACAGCAAATATGTGGTGGAATCAGGATTTGAATCCAGGCAGTGTGATGCCAGAGTGTGGAGAAGGGCAAGCCCATAGCAGATGTGAATTCAGTAAATGTCAGTTCCTCTCTTTTCTGCCCAGGTCCCCAGCCAGCTGGGGCTGTGAAGCTCTGTAGCTGTGGGTAGTGTCTCAACTCCATCTGCCCCCTGGGGGACCTGTCCTGGCCCCTTCCTGGGGTCCTAGCCTAGGGAGGAGGAACCTTACAAACATTTAGGAAGCACCTACTTTGTCCAGAGGTCAATGATTTCTGCACCATATATGGCGGGTGTATCTCATTTAATCCTCTCAACTGTAATAAGCCAGATATTATTTCATCCCACAGATGGGTAAGCCAAGGAGGAAAGAAGTGAAGGGACTCCCCCAAGGTCAGCCATCTAGGAAGTGGCAGACCCTCAATCAGGCAGATGTGGCTTCAAATCACTGTGTTTATTATGTGTGTGGACTTGGACCCTCTGAGCCCCCGTGTCCTCATCTGTCCACTGGGGACAAGAGTCTCCCCACCGTGCTGTTGTTAGGAGGACTAGGTGTTATGTGCAGTGAAACCCAGAGCTCCCTGAAGACAGGGTTTTTTATCTTGTCCCCAGCATCTCCTGCATGTGTGGCACACAGTAGGTGCCTAATACAC
Source organism: Bos grunniens (assembly GCF_055505025.1). Lineage (NCBI taxonomy): Eukaryota > Metazoa > Chordata > Mammalia > Artiodactyla > Bovidae > Bos > Bos grunniens. The sequence continues at coordinate 28,282,175 of NC_141189.1, forward strand.
ATCTGCTGAACGAATGAATAAACAAATGGATGGTAGAGCAGGAATGCAATAAAAGGGGTGTGTATTTCTTCAGCCACTCGATATATATTTGTTGAGCACCCACTATGTGCTGGATCCTGTGCTGGGTTCTCAGTGGGGACAGAGCCATGAATGAGATGAAGTTGCTGCCCTCATGGAGCTCACGATCTGCTGATGGAGGCCGACAGTCAAGGACAGATTAGTTTAGTTTTCGAGAGTGATAGAAGGAAGGAGTGGTCTGAAGGGCTCTCTGAGGAGGTGATATCTGAGCTGACTTGTGTGAGGGTAAGGATGTTGGTCAGGTGAAGACGGAGGTGGGGTTCAGGCAGGGGGAACACAGGGGATGTGGCTCGCCACAGCCCAGGGACAAAAAGCAGAGCTTACTTGAGCACCTACTGTGTGCTGGGTTCTGAGCTGGACTCAGGCGAGATGGGGCAGCCTGGGCCTCCCCCACCCTCCGAGCTCGGGCAGGGCCTGGGTGTGGAGGAGATCATAGCCGGGACCCTGTGGGCACTCGAGCTGGCACAGCCCTTGTGCCCAGGGAAGCAGGTGTCCCTTGAGAGGCCCCCATTGATGCTACTCTTACCTGTCCCTTCGCAGGTGGCTCGCTGCCAACCTGGAGCTGGTGGGGAACGGGCTGGTGTTCGTGGCTGCCCTGTGTGCTGTGCTGAGCAAGGCCCACCTCAGCCCCGGCCTCGTGGGCTTCTCTGTCTCTGCCGCCCTCCAGGTACTCCAGACACCCCCCAACCTGGGCTCCAGGCTGTGGGCAGAGTGCACGCAGACCCCTGCCAGGGGACCTTCAAGGACCCGAGTCCAGCCTACCAGCCACTGGGGAAAACACGGCTCTGCCAGAGCCTAGGCTGGACCTCGGGCAAGACTCTTCTTCCCTCTTGGAGCCTCAGTGTACTCCTCTGGGCAGTAACCCCTTCCTTCCAGATGTTGTAAAGATTCATTGAGATAACATATATAGAGTCCATTTCCAGCGTGTTGTTAATGTTTTGTTAACTCTTAATAACAATATCTAGTGTCAGGTTATGACATCTGTAAAGGATGGCTTCCCTGGTGGCTCAGACAGTAAAGAATCTGCCTGCAATGCAGGAGACCTGGGTTTGACCCCTGGGTCAGGAACATCCCCTGGAGAAGGGAATGGCAACCCAGTCCAGTATCCTTTCCTGTAGAATCCCATGGACAGAGGAGCCTGGCAGGCTCCAGTGTGTGAGTCACAAAGAGTTAGACACGACTGAGCAACTAACACTTACACTTTTTTCACTTCTAAGGGAAGGAAAAAAAAACATATATATATAAACACACGTGCATATGCAAGTAGCATTCACTGTGAATGAGACATTGTTCTAAGAGCTTTATAACACTAGCTCATTCAGTCCTGCCCACGGCCCCCTCAGGGGTACTGTTATTGTCCTCATTCTGTAGTTGAGGCAACTAAGCTTAAGGATGCAGCAAGTAAGAGGAGGTAGCCTGACTGACAGGAGGGTGCTTTTCTAGCGCGTGGTCCAGAGGCGTCTCTGAGGAGGGAGCCTAAGATCTGCAACTCTCGAGTGCGATGACGGGGAAGGGAAGTGGAAGGTGGTCCTGGTGTGGCATCAGCAGGAGGAAAGGCCCTGGCATGGGGGGAGAGGTGCGACTGGTGTTAGAGGAACAGCACAAAAGGCGGTGTGGCTGGAGAGAGTGTTTGAGGGCAAGCTTAGAGGGAGAGGTTGGGAGGGCTGGGGGCAGGGCTGGTGCAGACAGGGCAAGTGGGCCCTGGTGAGGAGCTCAGTGAGGTTCCCGGTGTGACGGAAGTCAGTGCTGGGAGTCCTCTCTGAATGGAAGTCAGCGGGCCTGGGCCCTGCTGGGTGTCCTTGGGAGGGCTGTGCGCCCTCTCTGGTCCTGTCTCCCTACCTGCTTCAAGAAGGATTGGACAAGCTGATGTCTGAGGGCTCATTTCTGGTCCACATACTACAGTTTGACTAAAGGGGTCCTTGTGGCTACAGTCAAACTCTGCCCCCTTGTTTGCCCTGGATCCTACCTCCCAGCCCCTGCCTCACCTGGGGTGGTCTTGCTGATGCTGTCCTGAGGGGTCTTCTTGCATCAGGTGACCCAGATGCTGCAGTGGGCCGTTCGCAGCTGGACAGACCTGGAGAGCAGCATTGTGTCGGTGGAGCGATTGAAGGACTACGCCCAGACGCCCAAGGAGGTGACGGGCGGGAGGTGGGGCGGGGGCAGCAGGTCCCATCCGGGCTTCACAGCAGAGGACGGCGGACCCAGGTTGACACCTGCCGTTGGCTTCAGGGCCCCCACCACTGTAGACCGGAGTCACAGCCAAGGCGGCAGTCATAGTTAAGAGGGTAGGGTCTGGAACGAGGTCAAATCCTGGTTCCTCTGCTTCCTAGCTTAGGCACAGCAGGGCACTCCGAATGACAGGGCACCGTGAGTAACAGCACGATAGTGATATGATGGCAACATTATAGAAACATAGCAATAGCATGATGGTAACATGATAGTTGGAGGCTTCCCTGGTGATTCAGATGGTAAAGAATCTGCCTGCAGTGTGCGGGAAACTTGAGTTTGATCCCTGGATTGGGAAGATCCCCTGGAGAAGGAAATGGCAGCCTACTTCAGTATTCTTGCCAGGAGAATTCCATGGACAGAGGAGCCTGGCAGGCTACAGTCCATGAGGTTGGTTTTACTGAAACATAATGGCAGCATTGTAGGAGCAGAAGAGAAACACAGCAGCAGCCTAACAGTTCGGGGTGAGGTCATCCCACAGTAAAGGACTTCATACCGAGTCCAATACACCGTAAATGCTCAACACATGTCCACCACTCTGATTAGCCACATTTCATGGATGGGAAAGTCAAGGCTCAAGAGAGTGGAGTGACCTGTTTAAGGTCACAGGAATAGCGTATGGCAGCACCAGTCTCCACACTGCGCAGAGTTGCCCTTTTCATTAAGAAAAAAGGAGAGTATCTACCTCTATTAGTGAAAGAATATTATTTGACAGTTAATACTGGCTAATAATAATAATTTAAAGAGTAGCCAACACCATTATAATTTTCACAATACTCAATATTATTTGTTTTTAGCCTTGCTATATGCCCCATAAGAACCCTAGAGAATAGCAATAAATATGCCCATTTTATGGGGCTTCCCAGGTGGCACTACGAGGTAAAGAATCCACCTGGCAGTGCAGGAGACATGATCGACCTGGGTTGGGAAGCTCCCCTGAAGGAGGGCATGGCAACCCACTCCAGTGTTCTTGCCTGGAGAATTCCATAGACAGAGGAGCCTGGCAGGCTATAGTCTGTGGGGTCCCAAAGAGTCAGATGTGCCTAAAGTGACTTAGCATGCATGCCCATTTTACAGATGAGGAAACTGAGGATCAGAGAGGTAGGCCATTTCATGAGAAGCCTGGAGAAAGGTTCCCCTGACCCAGTGTCCCCTCCTGCCTCAGGCTCCCTGGAAGCCGCTTACCTGTGCAGCCCACCCGCCCTGGCCTCGTAGGGGGCAGATTGAGTTCCGGGATTTTGGGCTGAGATACCGACCCGAGCTCCCGCTGGCTGTGCGGGGCGTGTCCTTCAAGATCAACGCAGGAGAGAAGGTGAGTGGCTCACCTACAACTCCCTCCTCATGGTGGCCAGACTGGGCATCACCCCAGGGTCCAGGTCCTTAGCACCAGCTTCTTCCTTCCCTCCCCACCTCAGGTCCCCAGTCTCCAGACCCCTCACTCCCTCGATGGGACTTACCATCTTCCCCAGACCAACTTCCTTCTCGGTGAAACCACTCACCTTCTTGATGTCTCAGATAATGAAGCATCTCCCCAACTTCTTTCTTTTTCCTCTGTCATTAGTTGAACACCTACTATGTGCTGGGTGCTATGTTGACTGTTCCACATATTATCCAGTTCGCGTGGGCTCCATTTCTGGCTTTGCTCTGACTGACCTTGGGCAAGTCACTGCATGTTTTGGTCTCAGTTTTCTCATCTGTAATAATGGGAATAATAATGTCAACCTCCTAGAGCTGTTGAAAAACTTAACTGGGTTAATACATAGAAACTGAATACAGCAGTGCCTACCTGGCACATAGCAAGTGCTATAAAAGTATTCACCAATTCTTTTTTACTCATGATTATTTGCATTTTTACTCCAACATCAAGCCAAGCATCATTCCATTTACAGATGCCTAGTCAGACTGCTTCACGGAATCCCTGAATCCTTCTCTACCCTCCCCACACAGTGGTACTTCCTCTCTGCCCTCCCCACAACTGCTCCAGGCCCCGCAACCTCCTGTTTCACACCCTCCAACCTGTTTTCCTGTGATCTTGATTTGAGCGCATCATTTCCCTGCTCCAGACCTCCCTCCCTCCTCACATTCTTCTGGTAAAACCCAAACTCCTGAGCTTGGCATTCAAGGCCCTGCCCAGCTACCCACCTCACTCACTGTCCTACAAGGGATTAGGCAACATTTGGGGAGCAGCAGCCTCTCAGATCCACACACGGTGATGCCCTCGGAGAGGTTACAGCCGAGTACTTGGTATCATTCAGCTGGAACCTTCGCCCTCCCTGAACTCCTGCTTATCCTTCAAGATTCCGCTCAAGTATCCCCTCCTCCATGAAGCCTTCTCTGATCACCTCCATCCCAGGCAACATGAACAACAGCTCCGTGCTTGCCTCCATTGCTGCAGGGCCAGAGCTTGACTATAGAGAGGGCTTGTTCATCACACTGGGTTAAAATTAAGTTTACTCAAGGGCGCTATTTCCAAGACCAGACGGTGAGCCCTTTGGAGCAGGGACTCCTTAATTTCTGTATTCCTGTTGCCTTGAAGAGTGCTTGTCATACAGTGGGTGACACAGATGCTTCATTCATTTATTAAACCGTGTTGATCCCCCACAAAATGTCAAGGAAGGATGGGGGATGGATTAAAAGATGGGCAGGTAGATGGAAGGATGAAGGATGGATGGCTGGGTTGGGGGCTGGATGGAAGGAAGGAAGAGGCATGGATGGAAGGATGGATGGATGGATAGGGTGGAGTGAAAGAGACAGAAGGAAGGAATATGCATTGAAGGATGGTGTGTGGAAGAAAGGATGGACAGATGAAAGGATCAGTGTAGTTGGAAGGAAGGGTGGGATAGGAGGAAGGGCAACTGAGAGAAGGATGGGACATAAACAGATGACATGGGATGGAAGGGAAGATGAGAATGATGGAGTGGTGTGGATGAAAGGATAGGAAAGGATGGAAGGATGAAGGAGCAGAAGGAAGGGTGGGGAAATGAATGAAAAGATGGGAGAGATATATCAGGATGAGGAAAGATAGAGACGAACACACAGACGGTTGGGCAGATTGATGGATGGATATATGGACAGGTGGGCAGATGGAAGGACGGATGGGCATATAGAAGGACGGATGCACAAAGGATGATGATAGGTGGATGGACCTTGGGTGCATGTCCAGGAACCCTCTGTGGCCTGCCTTCTGGCCAGGCCTGGTTGGAACAGGCCATGCCATCCCATCCCCTGGCAGGTGGGCATCGTTGGCAGGACAGGGGCCGGAAAGTCCTCCCTGGCCGGGGGCCTGCTGCGGCTTGTCGAGGCGGCTGAGGGCGGGATCTGGATCGACGGGGTCCCCATCGCCCAAGTGGGGCTGCACACGTTGCGGTCCAGGGTCACCATCATCCCCCAGGTGAGGCCTGGGGAGAGGTGGGCAGAGATGGGAGGTGTGGGCAGAGGTGGGAGGGGTGGGCAGAGGTGGGAGGGATGGGCAGAGATGGGAGGTGTGACTGGACCCAGCTCTGACTCGCTGTCCCTCCTGGCCAGGACCCCATCTTGTTCCCTGGCTCTCTGCGAATGAACCTCGACATGCTACAAGAGCACACGGATGAAGCCATCTGGGAGGTCTTGGAGACAGTGCAGCTCAGAGCCACGGTGGCCAGCCTGCCTGGCCAGCTGCACTACGAGTGTACTGACCAAGGCAACAACCTGAGGTAGGGTCACCCCAGCCAGCCAAAAGCTTTGTGAGGTGCTGGGGGAGAGGCAGGTGGGGCCAATGTCCCCCCACCACCACCACCAGAGTAATATGCTGTGGAAGTCATCTCCATAGGGTTATCATATAGGATTATCAACCCTGTTCTGTTTGTAACCTCAGTACAAATCCCATCCCTCATAAGCAATTCTAACTCCAACACAATCTCTGAGTATCAAGTTTCTTTTTCCTAAATTTGTTTCTAAATTTCTTTGGTGGCAAAAGCCAACCTCTGCTGACACAAGGCAATTTATGTCTTTATTTTTCTCACTGGGGTTGTTAAGTAACATATGATGTATGCCTTTAAAAGCTTTAAGAAATTGTAGTAAAATACACATAACATAAAATTTACCATCTTAACCATGTTTTAGTGTTCAGTTCTGTAGAGTTAAGTACATTTACATCATTGTGCCTCCAGAATTTTTTCATTTTGTGAAATGGAAACTCTGTAGCCGTTAAATGGCAATTCTCTATTCTTCCCTCCCTCCAGCCCCGTTTAACTTTGTTTCACTGGGTTTGAGAATTCTTGGTACTTCATAAAAGTATGTTGGGTCAGTTCTCCCTCAGTTCTTGTCTTGTCATAGCAAAGGATTGAAATGACAAACCAGGACAGCTCAAGCAGGCAGGTTTTATTAAGCAAGCAGTACTCTCTTGGGATGTGAGAGCAGACCAGCCCCCGTAGGAATGGTCTTGTCTCAGTTTTCCTTTTTATATCTCTTGTTACTTCCTCTTTGGTGGTTCCTGGGGCTTGATTGGTTGTGCCCCATGCAAATGAGTCATGAGCCCAAAACCAATCAGGGAAGGGGTTGTGTCTTCCCTCTGGGCTCCAATGTCTTATGCAAATGAAGCATAAGCCGAGACCAATCAGGGCAGGGGCTGAGAGGAGGATGATGTGCAAATGTAAATGAAGCATGAACTTGGCAGGTCCAATCAGGGAAAGAAGTGTGAGTATGTTCTCCCGTTGTCATTTTGGACCACCATTTGGGGCCCTGTTTCCCTATTTTAACTACCTAGCAAGTAGAATATTATAAAACTTGTCTTCCTGTGACTAGCTTATCACACATAGCATAATGTCCTCCAGGTTCACCCATGATGTAACAAGTGCCAGATTTCCTCCTTATTTAAAGGCTGAATGATATTCTGTTGTATGGATAGATCACATTTTTCTTATCCATTTATCCATTGATGGATGCTTGGGTTGTTTGAACATTTTGGCTACTGTCAACAGTGCTGCTGTGAACATAGATGTACAGGTGTGTGCCTTTTTAAAACTCAAGACATTCTGGATTCTTCAACCCACCTGACCCAGAAGGTGTTAGGGTAAGGGCCCATGGGTGGTAAGCCCCCATGGGTGGTAATGGCAGTAGAGGGGCAGCAGAACTTGGTGGTCAAGAGCACAGACATAAGTGGAGGACCTTGTGCAGGTTATTTAATCCCCTGTGTTTCAGTTTCCTCATCTGCAAAATGGGAATAATAATTAGAACCTGCCTACCCATGAAAGGATTGAATAATACATGTAAACTTGTTGATACAGTGCCTGGTGTATAAGAAATATTCATTTCACGATTCATTTTAATCCTCAAAGCCACAGTCTCACTAATCCCATTTCACAGAGTTGGAATCTGGGGCTTCAGACTTACCAACTTGCCTGGCTCACAAGTGGTGAGTCTGGAGCAAGGTCCAGGCATCTGACACCCACCAGGCCATAGTCAGTCCAGGTTCCCTAAAGGGTTTGCTCGGAGCAGAAGCTGAGCATGGCAGGAAATAGCCCCTCAAACACCCTTGAGCCTCCAGGCTCTGGGAGCTCAGTGACTGCGTGTCCTTGACCCTCAACTTCCTCATCTGTAATTGGGGTAAAAGAAGGACTTACGCTGTGATGATCACGGCTTTTACGTGACTTAGCTTGTCCTTACAACCTAGTGAGGAAGGATTCTGTAACATAACTCCCACCTTTGTGGTCTCCATGAGATGAGTCAGTATCCACCAGCACACGGGATGTATCTGGCACACAGGGAAGGCCGTGGAATAGAGATAGAAATAGCCATTCCACAGATGGGGAGACTGAGGCACAGAGGCTTTGTATGACTTGCCTAATGTCACTCTGCTCAACAATGGCAGGATGAGGATTCCTGTCAGCTCTGTAGACAGGGGACCCGCAAGTAGGGGCATGCATCCCACGCTCCTGTGGCTGCCGTGGGAATGGGGACACATTTGTGGGCACGCCCTGCGGGTCAGGCCCGACGTGCAGACATCTGGCCTGACTGTCCCACTCATTCCCAGCGTGGGCCAGAAGCAGCTCCTGTGTCTGGCACGTGCCCTTCTCCGGAAAACCCAGATCCTCATTCTGGATGAGGCCACAGCTGCTGTGGACCCAGGGACCGAACGCCAGATGCAGGCCGCCCTGGGGAGCTGGTTTGCACAGTGCACAGTACTGCTCATTGCCCACCGCCTGCGCTCCGTGCTGGACTGTGCCAGGTAAGCCCCCCTCCCCCCAATCCTACTCCATGTAGCTGGCACTCCTGCATCAGGATTTAGAGCCAGAGGGCTCTGGAATACGTTATCAAGTGCCCATTGTACAGATGGCAAGACTGGTGCCCACAAGGGAAGGATGAGCCTGAGGACACATGTCCTGCAGATGCTTCCAACTGGGTCATCAGGGTCAAGAAGCTACATGGAAGGCCAGACTCTCACAGAGCAGACATGCTAGGCCTTCAGAGCAACTGAGTCCATGGGCTGGAGTCTAAGGAGCTGCCTGTCTGTCTCTCCCCTACAGGGTTCTGGTCATGGACGAGGGGCAGGTGGCAGAGAGTGGCAGCCCGGCCCAGCTGCTGGCCCAGAAGGGCCTGTTTTACAGGCTGGCACAGGAGTCAGGCCTGGTCTGAGCATGGCCCCTCCATCCTCCTCCAGCCCCACCAATCCGGAGAGTCTGCCAAGCCCTAGAGACGTGCTGACCTGGGGTCATCAGTGGCCCCGTGGAATTGAGTCTAGACTCCTTTCTAGTCTCTGGGAGGAGAAACTGCCGTATCATCCCAGAGCCAGGAAGACGCAGCCACCCCAAAGTCGGCCTGATCAGGGCCCATCCAACCCCTTCTATCCCAGAACCAAAGTCAACAGCAGCTCTCTGCCCTGGCTGCCCCCTGGACTCAACCAGGGACCCCCAGACCTGTCTGTGCCCAGGCTCCACCACAGACCAATGAAATCAGAATCCCTGGGATTGGAGCAGTGGTATGCGTACCTTTCACAGAGTACCCCTTCTATTTTGAGATGATTGCAGATTGACAAGCAGTAAAAAAAAAAGAAAGAAAAAAATAGTCCAGAGAGCTCTTGTATACCCCTTCCCCACTAATAGTAACGTCTTTCTTTTTTAAGTATAGCTGATTGACAATGTTGTGATAATTACTACTGTATAGCAAAGTGATTATACATATACATTATTTTTAATATTCTTTTCCATTATGATTATAGGATATTAAGTATAGTTTCCCTGTGCTATATATACATCATAAAATAGTCATAAAATATGACTATTTTAACAATATTAATTCTTCCAGTTCAAGAGCACGGAGTATCTGTTTCTTTGAACCATCTTTGTTGTTGTTATTCAGTCACTCAGTCGTGTCAGACTCTTTGCAACCCCAGGCAGCACGCCAGGCTTCTCTGTCCTTCACTATGTCCCAGAGTTTGCTCAAATTCTTGTCCATTGAGTCAATAATGCTTTCTAACCATCTCATTCTCTGCTGCTCCCTTCTTTTGCCTTCAATCTTTCCCAACATCAGGGTCTTTTCTAAAAAGTTGGCTCTTAGAATCAGGTGGCCAAAATATTGGAGCTTCAGCATCAGTCCTTCCAATGAATATTCAGAATTGATTTCCAGTTAGGATTGACTGGTTGGATCTCCTTGCAGTTCAAGGGACTCTCAAGAGTCTTCTCCAACACCACAAATTCCCTTTATTAATATCTTAAGAGTTCTCAGCAATATGTCTTTTACCTCCTTGGTGAGGTTTATTCCTAAGTATTTTATTTGGGGGGTTGCAATTTTGAAAGTTTTTTTTACTCTCCCTTTCTGACATATTGTTGGTGTAAAGAAATGCACAGATTTCTGTATGTTAAGCTTGTATCCTATCTTGCTGAATTTATCAGTTCTGGTAGGTTTTATGCAGTCTTTAGGGTTTTCTATATATAGTAGCATATCATCTGCATATAATGACCATTTTACCTCTTCCCTTCCAATTTGGATTCATTTCTTTTTCTGGTCTGATTGCTGTGAATAGGACTCCCAGTACTATCTTGAACAGAAGAAGTAAGAGTGGGCATCCTTGTCTTATTCTGGACTTTAGCAGAAAGGCTTTCAAGGTATTCTGAGCTGTGGGTTTGTCATTAATGACTTTTATTATCTTGAGATATGTTCCCTCAGTACCCACTTTGTTAAGAGTTTTTCTCATGAATGGCATTTTGTCAGATGCTTTTTCTGCATCTATCGAGGTGATTATGTGGTTTTTATCTTTTTGTTTACATGGTGTATCACATTGGTTATGTATGTTGAACCATCCTTGTGAATTTAGGATAAATCCCACTTGGTTGTGGTGTATGATCTTTTTATGTGTTGTTGGATTCAGTTTATGTATATTTTGTTGAGAATTTTTGCATCTATATTCATCAAAGATGTTGGCCCATAATTTTCTTTTTTGGTGATGTCTTTGTCTGGTTTTGGTATCAGGGTGATGGTGGCTTCATAGAATGTCTTTGAGAGTGTTCCCTCCTCTTCGGTTCTTTGGAAGAGCTTGAGAAGGATAGGTATGGTATGTTTGATAGAATTCACCTGTGAAGCCAACGGTAACATCTTAAAAGACAATAGCTCAATATCACAACCAGGAAATTGACATTGGTACAACCCACAGAACGTGTTCAGACTCCCAGCTTTACTTGTCCTCACTGTGTATGTTCTTGCCTGGAGAATCCCAGGGACGGGGGAGCCTGGTGGGCTGCCGTCTCTGGGGTCACACAGAGTTGGACACGACTGAAGTGACTTAGAAGCAGCAGCAGTGTATGTGTTTACTTTCTATGCAGCTGCATTGCCCATACAACTTCCTGCATCCGTCACAGTTGGGATGCTGCCCGCTTCCATCTCCACGTGGACCCCCAACCACGCCCGCCTCCCTCCCACCCCCATCATCACTGGTGTGGTGTCCAGCCCATGTGATTCCATTGTGTAGCCAGGACTGAGAACCACTGCTCCATCCTCATCTTTGAGCTCCTGGGAGTATCTTGTCTGAACAGATGCGCAAACCACAACCCATACAAGGGACGGCCCTCTCCAGGCACAAACCCAGCATGCAGTTGAGTTCCAAAACCGAGATGTGAGGAGCCAGGTCTCCTGGGCCTCACCAGGAGAATTTGCTCAGGATTTGGAGTGTTTCATCCATTTGTTTATCAAAGACCAAGTTCTGCCTCAGCAGCAGTTGGAACACCCGGGGCATTTCTGGTCACACTTCTGCCTACCAGGTGCCAGGGGGGGAGATGCTGTTGGAAGGCCAAGGTCAGGGACGTCCTATGCCCCCTGTGCAGGATGGTCAGCGATATCCCTGGCCTCCACCCACTCGAAGCCACTAGCACCTCCTCCTCTAGTTGAGATGAAACAGTGACTGCCCACTGAATCACTGATCCCCGCCATCAACAATGCACCAATACCTGGGCACTGTGGTAGTGAGTCAGAGGAGCCTGTCGACACCCACCTACTTGTCAGGACACAGCCTGCCATGTCCCACCCAGCTCGGGGCATCCATCCTGACCTGGGATTTTCAGCCCAGAGTAATCTAAACCCAGCTGCTACCTCCCGCTTTTTAGGAGGTGACCAGTTCATTTTGACAACTTCAAAATGGGGTGAGTGTTGGCATCTCTTGCCTGCCCGTCATGCCAGCCAAATATCATTACTAGTGATTTTGCCCCATTCTGTAGATGAAGAAACTGAGGCTCACGGAGTGGACATGACCTGGCAAGGCCCACTCTGCTGGGAAGTGGCAGAGCGGGCATCTACCCTGGGCCTGCCGCCAAAGTCCACATCATCTCAGGCGGGTGTCCATCCAACTGCAAGCTGCGGCGACATGCAGGAAGGGACCAGACACAGCGCTGCTTGTGTCTCTGCCTGGAGCTGAGCCACCTGCCACCCCAGGAGAGCCCCCATGGGCAGCAGCTGTGTGGTTGGCACCCTCCCTTGGGGTCATTCCAGGGCCACAAGAGCCTCCTTCATGGAGGGAAGTGTTTTGCCAGGAAGCAGAGTGTGGGCCATGGAGCCAGCACCCTCAAAAGCCTGCTAACAAGGCTGCTGTCGGGCACACCCCATGGCTCCTTGGACACCAGCCCACCGGCCACCTGGGCCATTAATCCCCCTGCTGTGGGTCCTGCCAGCAGCGCCTGGCTGGCATGCGGAGACAGTGAAGAGCCAGGAAAGCCACATACAGACCTTCCTTGGTCAGTGCCTCTCTCAGTAGGTCCTTCAACCTCACCCGAGTCCCACTGGTCACTGCCAACACAGAGCCAGGCTCTAAATGCCTGTTGCCCAGTTAATCCTCACAACTGGAAAGGGAAGTTATGTCACCCTGCACCTTCTTAGGATGCTTTGCTGAGGGAGGTAGTATCATGAGGCCCCTTTTACAGGTGAGCAAAACAGAGTGTAAGTAGAGATGTGAATCCAGGCGGGCTGGCTCCAGAGCCCACGACTGAAGTACTGTGCCACACCACTCCTTGCACATTTCTCTAACATCAGCTCACAGATAACAGCTAAATTCCACTCCAGAATCCACCCCCCCCCACCTGCCCCGAAGGAAAGGGATCTTTTTCTTCTTGGGCCGAGATGGGAGATTGGTGCATCTGTGTTGGCTGTGCTTCCCCTGGCCCCAGCACGGTACAAAGCGTATAGAAGGGGTCAACATTTACCGACTGGATGACTGGATGGATGGAGGGAGAGATGGATAGGTGGATGGACGGACAGACAGACGCATTAATGCACAAGTGGCATCACCATGTGAGAAGGCGTCCTAAGGGCTAGGCATACGCTGGGTGCTTTACCCCAACCAGTTTTCCCCTCACAGCCACTTGGTCAGGTGGATACGAGGATCCCAGATCTACCAGTGAGGCCGTGACTCCGGAAGGGCAAGTTCTAGGGCCCCAGTAACTCCACTCTGGGCTCAGGTCCGGTTCAGAGAATGTGGTCACTGAGTACTTACCCTATGCCCTGCTCTAGAGGTGGGCGTTCAGCAAGGAACAGACAGCCCTGCTCGCACGGAGCTGCCACTGTCAAACAGGGAAGAGAGCAGGGGATGCCAACAGCTGGGGGAAGAGGGAGGACCCTGAGGTTGGAAGAACAGCAGCGAGGTGAGCAGGCGGGTGAGCCTGGGGCTCCTCTCCGGCCCAGTTCCCCTCCCAGGGGAGAGCTGTGCAAAGCGCTAAGTCCAGACCTGAAACACAGCAGGTGCACAACCAAGCTTGGTCCCCCTTCTCCTCCCACGGCACTGGGGCGCTCACCTGGAAGGGCAGGTGTGCAGGGCCCCCTCCTCCCCTTCCTCAGGGTTAATGCTGCACCCGCCCCTCTTCATGAAGCGGGTGAACTTCAACCACAACGTACCCACAGGCACACGCGGGTCCTGTGGCCATGTGGGATCTGACCCGTGACCTTAACACTCAGCATCAGGCCCTGAGACAAACACATGCACATCTAAAACCGACCAGGCTCTCCCACGTGGCTCTCATTCTAAGGGTTACAACCTTGCAGCTGCTTTTCCCTGAGCATCTTACCCCCTGCCCCCCAGCCCCTCCAGCAAGGCAGCCTGGAGGGAAAGGGACACCGTCGTGCTGGGGTAAGGGGAATGCGTTCCACTGGAAGGCAGATTCTTAACCACAGGACCACCAGGGAAGCTCCCAAGGGAAATTCTTGCCACATGTGATGCTTGCCTTGCCTGTGTCTTAGAACCTGTCCTGGGCCATGCACAGAAGACCCACCATCAGTGCTCATCTTCATAGCAAGCCCAGGAGGCAGGTATGATCAGCCCCATTTTACAAATGAGGCAACGGAGGGATGAAGACTGAGTGACTCGCCCAGGGTCAAACAGCCTGCAGAGGATGAGGGCAGGCCTCAAGTCCGTCCACCATGCCACGCTGAGTCCCCACCAAACCCCACCTCTAGGTTCCCAATTCCAAGAGCTCCCTCTAGAAACAACATGCTTGCCAAGAAGGAAGGACAGCAGCAGACGAGAAGTGCCCCATCCTGACTCTTGGAGAGAGAGCGGGAATCCTCGCTAGAAAGAAAATGGAACAGTTGTTTAGAAAGAAATAAAATTTTTCTTTTTTTACTGCAAATTATTTGCAAATGTTCACGTTTCCAGTGTAAGTCATTACAAAAAGATCCCCAAGAAACACTTGGTTTATCTAATGTGAAAGAATGGTTTAACTTACAAAAAATAAATATATATTTTCACCTAAAAGGAGACAGATGCTTCTCTGGTTTGAAGTCAGCAATGTAATTCACATAGCGAGCATGAATAGCAACCTCTCTCTGCTTTTTGGGTCTCACTTTGGCCTCCAATTGAGGGACCTACAGGGCTGAGAAGACAGCCCCCAACCTCCAGATGCTGGACCAACCTGGCCATTCCCTGGGGTGCCAGTCTTCAGCCTAACGCTTCCTCCCAAGAAATTAAAGTCTTGAGACTGTTCATCTCCCTGGAGCAGTACTTTAAAAAAAAAAAGAAAGAAAGAAAATCACTGACCCTTGTGAAAAGGGCCTTTTCTTGTCTCAGAAGAGACTCAGTAACCGTAAGTCAAGTCATCCACCGTGCAGGCCTTGACAGTGAACCAGTGGCCCCCGGTGAGAAACTGAAATCTACAAATGAGGAGGAGACTCACGGGGGCTCTTTTCAGTACCAGCTGCTCCCACCTGGAGGGACTGGCGCTCTTGGCTTAGAACGCTTCGTTAACTATGAGCAGGTTTTCATTCTCAGGCACCTGGAGGCGTAAACCCATTCTAGCCGTGGGTAAAAAGACGGAGGGAGGAAGGCAAAGACTGAGGTGGGTAAGGAGGTGAGCAGCCAAGCGGGGAAGCCGATACTGAGAGGGCTCTCCCAGCCTGGACCTCCACGCCCGGTCACTCGGAGTCCAGACAGCAAGTCCCATTGGAGGCAGGGCTAGGAGGCTGGTTCCCAGCAGCTGAGGGCCTCGTAGACCAGATGGCTGGTGAGAGGGCTGTCGGTGGTCCTCAGGACACTGCCTGAGGGTGAGCATGGGCTTCACTAAGCCCATCACCTCCAATTGCAGCCCTGGGGAAACAAGCATCTAGGCGGAGCCAGGCAAGGACGGAGAGGTGCCGGGGACCAGCGAGCTTCCCCAAGGTGCAGAATCCACAGACTTCAGCTGGAGAGACATGAGGCAGTTGGCTGGATTTGGTCACTAGCAGACTTTACGCAACCGGTTTCTCTGGAAGTCTGGTGGCCCAAACGTCCCCACAGAGCAGGGAGAACATGCGTGCCCTCCCAGGGGCGTGAGAACGTGTGTGCATCTGCAGGGGATAACAGAGCCGAGGGCGTGTGCACTGTTGGGGGGAGCTGCATCCCAGCGTCTCTCCCATTTCCTCATGGCCAGTTCCAGGGAAAAGGGCCAGAGGGCCGCTGCTCTGTGTATGTTTTGGTTTTGGGGGTTTTCTTTTTGGTTTCAGTCTATGAGAGGCTTGGGTTCCCAGGGATGCTGACTCGTCCCTGACTGCTGGCAGGTCGGCCCTGCAGTTCTGACCAGCTGTACCCGCTCCAGGCTCACACCAAGCCAGAATCTTTGGCCATGCTGTAGAAGAGACCTCTCTGCTGCAGGAGGTCAGAGGGGGAGCCCCACTCCCGGATCTCCCCTTTGTCCAGGACGATCACCCTGCAAGGGAAGGATGCAGACGTGAGGCATGGGGGAGCGGCTGGCACCCTGTGCCCCAGGAGTCTACCTGGGCAAGTCCCTGCTTTGGGTCAGACCCCTAACACCCTCTGCCAGGCCTGCTGCGGTAGCCATCCACCTGGCTGCCTGTCCTCAACCCCAGTTCTAGTCAATGTCCCGTGACGTCACCTTCAGTACTCTCTTACCGCCTGGTGTATTTCCCTCCCAGCACAATTCGCTTTTATTGGTTGCTGTTTATTGTCCATCTCTGCACCCCGCCCCCAACTAATCCATTAGGCAGGGTCCTTGTGTGACAGCTCCCGGCTCGGTCCCCAGTGTCTGGAACGGGGCCAGGAATGTGGCAGACCATTCACACACACGTTAACTTTTGATTGAGTGATCGCAAAAATGCCTAGTACTAACCAGGACAAAGAGACACCAGGGCTGTCACTAGGCATGAGGTCAGTGTTGCATGAATGAATGAATGAATGAGTGGATGAATGGGGTGGGTGGGTGGACTGTGAGGCCTGGAGGCCTTCTGGGCCAAGGGCATCACCTCGTGTAGTCCATGATGGTGTTGAGCCGGTGAGCGATGGTGAGGACGGTACAGTCATCAAATTGCGTCCGGATGGTGGACTGAATGAGGTTGTCCGTTTCCAGGTCCACGGCCGCCGTGGCCTCATCCAACACGAGAATCTTCGTCTTCCTCAGCAGGGCCCGGGCCAGGCACACAAGCTGGCGTTGCCCGACGCTTGACCGGGAGAGAGAGACCAGGAAACGAGTGTCAAAAACACCCCTGACACTGAGCCCAGGCCTGAGCTGAGAGGAGGGAGAGGAGACACTGTCTGTTGCTCAGACCAGGAGGGCACTTCCAACCCCCACATCCACGCCCACATCGGCCATCACTAATTGATCAGCATGGTCTTCCTGTTGAGCTAGAAGCAGCCTCAGATTCATTCTCAACACAGAGCTCGGAGGTGATAGCCAAGATATCTGATCAGTTCAGTACAGCAAGTAGAACAATTAACAAACTGGCCTCAAGCAAAGTTTGCCCCAGAAGGCAAACTGCGTTCTGCAGGGCCTCTCTCAGTGGACTCTGGACTCGACCTTGTCCCTGGCTTTGGCCACTGGGATGCTGGCAAACCAAGAGGCTTGGAACGGGGATGCACACCAGGGTGTGCTTATGCCTGCACCTCTGCCATCACCGTGACAACAGGCCTGGGCTGGTCTGCCGGGGAAGGAGGGACACACGGGGCAGAGCCTAACGGCCCCAGTGGAGGCCAGCTAGAATATCCGCCTGCAGCCAGCAGCCCCCACCCACGTGCGTGAGCCAAGACCAGCAGAGCCGCCTGGCTGGCCGCCCCCGTGTGTGAGTGGCCCCAGCTCTTGCTGAGCACACCTGAGGGCTGGTGCTTGGTCATCATGGTGATGGATGCAGTGGGAGAGGCAGAGGATCCCTACTGTGCTGTGCCAGGCATTACCTCTTTAGTTGCTGGATCCCGGGTGGAGCCTGGGAGAAGGGCCAGGCAGCTGGGGCCATGGGTGGGAGCAGGGAGGGCCCAGAGCAGTGCTATTTACGACTGGGAGAGAAGCCTTTCCAAAATGTAACAACTTCACTCTCCACTGAAGGGACCTGGTGTGACAAAGGAGCTGTTCTGACTATCCTGGTTACACGTCACAGTAAAAATGAGCCCAGCATGAAACCCGTTTTAGATACTGAAACTTGAGGCCCAAGAGATTAGGAGACAAAGGGCTCATGTGGCAGAGCTGGAACTCAAGCCCAGGTCTGAACCTGATGCAAACAGACAAAACCTACCAAGGCCCCGACAGAGGTGATGCGGAGGCCCGGCTGGGCGTCACTCCGCCTACCTGAGGTTCTCCCCGCCTTCCGCACACTCGTGGTTCAGTTTGTCGGGAAGGGCCGACACGAAGCCCTTCAGGTGGGCGAGCTCCAGGGACATCCAGACCTCTTCATCCGAGTACTGGCTGAATGGGTCCAGGTTCATGCGGAGGGAACCCGAAAACAAAACGGGGTCCTATTTGGAGGGAAGACGGCAGATGGCGTGAGGCTCAAGGCACGGTTGGACACGGGTGGGGCAAATAGGTGGGATGTAGAACGTTCTCGCCAGAATTGTTCAAAATAGGGTTTTGGAGCTCCTCCAAATCACCACTTCTGAAGATGTCAAAGATGGGGGGAAAATATCTGGAAAACTCTGAGTTAAGGGAAATAGATTTCTCTCTCGTCATATTTCCCAGAGCATTCAGTACACAAGCGTGTTGGGAACTTTCTGGAAGTGAGAACCAGCATGCGGATTAGGGCAATTCCTAATTGCAAGGTACATGGATTCCCCTCCATCTCCTGCCTCCAAATTAAAATCTGAGAAGAAATTTAAGGCAACACAACACTAAAAGGCAACATATTATGCAATCGCCACCTACAGGAATCAGTCTAGAAAATTCATCTTTCTCGCCTAGCTCTTGGGACGGTGAGAGATTCCTGTCCAGCAGAGAAGCCAGTGTCTTAACTGGATGCTGTGAGATGCTTAGGACACTGCCTACTGGGTGGCAGGAGTGAAGGAATGAATGAAACCTACTTAATTCTCCCTGTTCATTATGTGCGAAGGGGAGATTCCATGAAGAAACATAGCATGCTTTCAGTAAAAAGTCATGAAAACCACAAAGCAGGAACAAACGTCCATCTGTTCTGAAAATACACACGCATCACTTTCAGTGTGACCCCGCCCACCTGGGGGATGATGGTGATCTTGAAGCGGAGGTCATGCAGGCCGATCTTGGCGATGTTGATGTCATCAATGATTATCTCTCCCTCGGCTGACTCTTTGATCCGAAACAAGCCCAGGGTCAGGGATGACTTCCCGGCTCCTGTCCGCCCCACGATGCCAACCTGTGGGGCAGGAAGGGCCCGCGTGAAGTGGGAACGCTCGTATCTGGGCTGACCTCTTACCCCTTGCATTAAGTACCAGCCACAGAGCAGTTCAGTCATCTGGTCGACCCACCCTTCCCCCAGTATTCTACTCCCCTCAGCAGTTTCCAGAGACATTCCTTTAGGGGCTGTTCTGGGCAAAGGTCAAGAAGGACTTCCTTCTCTCTGCCAGCTCTTTTTAGAAATTAAAATTATAATCAGTTCCTTTAATAAGTTAGTTATTTGCAACTCAAGACAGTATTAAGTAACAATCAAATGGTTTTTCAGTTCTATGATGGTGAGTTTCCCCATCCTGAGGTATTGGAATATCTCAAAGGTTCAGGAAGATGCCCCTGTATCCCAGCTGAGTGAGCAGAGGTCACGGGTACAACCTGGCCTCCACTTATCCTCTTGAGGGAGCTGGGCTCCCCACTTAATGGCTAATGACTGACGTTCCAGGCAAAACTCTCGCCTTCTCATCTGGGCTCCAGAGAGGCAGGCTCCTCCGCCCTGGGACAGCAACTCACAGGGCAGCTTCATTATGCAACATAAGCCAGAAAGCCTCCATGAGAACACCGCCCACTCTGTTCCTCCTCTTGTTACAAGTTGGAGAAACTCTCTCATGGGAACGGAAGATTCTGGGCCTCCCGACTGGGTGTTTAACAACTCCTGCAGGTTCAGAGAAGAAAGAAACACTGGCCTCTGGCAAATGGCCAGAAAGACCCTCGGTCTGATTCCTCAGGAAGGTCTGAGGGTCTCAGGGCAAGGACGTCCTATCGGAGCAGCGATCCCCTTGAGCTGTCCCCAGTAGTGAGGAGGGCATCTTTCTATTCTAGAGGCCTAGGGGCCAAGGGGGCACAAGAAAAGGGGAGGAAGGGACTAGTCAGTAAACTGGGAGGCTCATGTCTTTATCTAGAAAGAGCCAGGTGGGGAGGATGGGCCCGGTGCTGCCAGAAGTTCTGATCTTTCAAGAAAAGCAGGAAATGGATTTTTTTTTTTAACATAAAACATTCCAGATTTTTCAGTATTGGCAACTTCCAAAACGTATCTCCTCTGGCTCCTGGGCTACCAGTGTGCAGTTGGGACGCTCTGAGCAGATTTTACTGCCAAAGGCTCTCTCCCTCCATCCTGTGGTTCGGGGCATGGAAAACCTGGTGGCAGCCTGTGCCTGCCCACGGACGGGGAGGAGTCGAGGGGCACCCACCTTCTCCCCACCGTCGATGGTGACGTTGATGTGCTTCAGAACCAAGTCCAGGTCCTCTCGGTACCGCAGGCCGTAGTCCCGGAACTCCACTCGGCCCACCTGGGGCCAGTCCTTGGGCGGTACCATATCCTGGATTTGCCAGGGAGCCTTCGATGACAGCGGGCAGTGGGTGGGCGTGAGGGGTCTGAAGTCCATCTCACGTGGCCCAGGGCTCCACGTGAGCGGCTTCCATGACCCCTCTGACCTCACAGCCCCCTCCTTCCCACTCACTGCCTCACTGCTCCTGCACTGACTTCTGGACTGTTCCCTAAACACACCCACGTGTGCTGCTTCTGGGCCTTTGCACTTGTGGCTTCTTCTGCCTGGAACATTCTGTGCCAAACTACCCCCTCGGCCTGCTTGACCGCTGTGGATCCCAGGTTAATGCAACCACCCTCCGAGCCCTAGGCTCCTCTTCTCCCACATTCTCTGTGTCCTTTCTCTTTGAGAGCACTCACCACCTCCTGGCATTTTAAGCAAGTATCTCTGTATTCTGTCACCCACACGCCACTGGAACAGCCCCTCTACAAGAACAGGTTCTTTCACTTGTTCACTGCTACATCCTAGAGCCCAGAGCACGTAGGAGGTACTCAATAAACATCTGTGGACTAAATCAATGAATGGGCGGTCTCCTCTAGACAGACACAAAGCTAAAGGGGAGATAACTCTGATGGCTTCGAAGGCCTGGAAAGTGAAAATGAAGTCGCTCAGTCGTGTCCGACTCTTTGCGACCCCATGGACTGTAGCCTATCACGATCCTCCGTCCATGGGATTTTCCCAGCAAGAGTACTGGAGAGGGGTGCCATTGCCTTCTCCAGAGGATCTTCCCAACCCAGGGATTGAACCCCGGTCTCCCGCATTGTAGGCAGACGCTTTACGGTCTGAGCCACCAGGGAAGTCCATGGCCTGGAGGGCGACAATAAAAGCAGCAGCCAACACTCAACGGTCACTCTATCACATGACTCCTTTAATCCTCACTACAATCCCCAGAGTGGAGTCCTTTTCCATCCCCAGTTTACACACGAGGAAACTGAAACACAGAGAGTGAAAGCAGCTTGCCTGGAGTCACACAGCCCCTATTTCTGAAGAGCTACTTCGTTCAGTTCACATTTCCTGAGGTCTACACCTGGAAATGCTCTGGGCTATGCTCCGGACTCTCTTCAGGGAAGAGGAATGGAGAGGACAATGAAAGAGGGCTTCCATCCTTTCTCCCCCATAAACTTCTTAATTTTTTTACACCCCTCATATAAATAAGGAGACACTGCTATAAGAACACGGAGGGGACTGGAGAGAAATCGGTGGAACTTTGTACCTGTAAATATATATCGTATGTAATATATACAAACACGTAAGTAAACATACATTTTAATAGTGGTAAGATTCTGGGTGATCTTTTTCTTGTATTTTTCAAATTTGCTCTTATTCTAAAACTATAAATAATTAAAAGTAGTGAAAATAAGTATTTTTAAAAGTAAAAAAACTGAATTTCACACTTTAAATGAGTGAACTGCATGGCATATGAATTATACCTCAAAAGCTGATATAAATAAATCAAGGTAGGGTGGGAACCTGCTGGTGTAATGTGCTCTTATGTCCACAGGGGGCACTCACACCATTCTGAAGAATGCTCTCTGATGAGGTGGGCCCTGGTTCACCGAATGCAAGGACTTGGCACAGGTCACTTCAGTGAATCCCTAAGTCAGACTCTAACCAGGGTCCCTTTAGTTTCATTCCTGGGGGGCATTTTTTTGGAATGCAGTGATAGTCACTCATGTCCAACTCTTTGAGACTCCGTGGACTGTAGCACACTAGGCTCCTCTGTCCATGGGATTCTCCAGGCAAGAACACTGGAGTGGGTTGCCATTCCCTTATCCAAGGGATCTTCCCGACCCTTGGGAAGGGGATCATACCCTGGTCTCCTACATTGCATGCAGATTCTTTACCGTCTGAGCTACAGGGAAGCAAGCCCATGTGATCTTATCCTCTCTGTGTCTGTTTCCTCACCTGCAAAATGGGGGTGATAGTAGAAGGTGAGTTACAAGGTTGTGTAAAGGACAAATGGATTATTCTACACAGAGTGTCTAGCACAGGGCCTGACACCACACAAGGGCACAATGTGTGTCCCTATTACTATTGGTGGTGGTGGGATGGAGTTATCGCCAGGCATTACTGCTACTGTCATTAACACAGCTCCTGCTATTCAGAGATGGTGTGCAGACAGAATAAGGCAGTTATTAGGGGCAACGTGACACCAGAGCCTTGGGTTCTACTCCCAGCTGTCCTGCTGACCACGGACGTGACCTCAGACCAGCCGTCGTCCCTCACTACATGCCCTTTTCCTCCAACCATAAAATGAGGACTTGGGTTAAATAACTGCAGGGTTTCCCAAACTTCAGTAAACTCCTTACCAATAATAGCATGATTTGTGCAATATCCATATCCTGACTCTCTTGTTACTGATACCTGGTATTTTTAAATGACTCACTTGTACTTAACTTTTAAATCTAAAGAGAAAATTAGTATGATTCATTTTGTGTAATCTAAGTCCCCATTCAAAACATGTAACAAATAACAGAGGGGTTTTTTTTTTGGTCAGGTGGAGGCTGCCTGCAGGAGGCACATGCTGCGGTTCAGAGGATTCTTCTGCGTCAAGTTACACCGAAGATCATGGTCAAGACGTCAGGCCGGGGGCTTACATTACCTCCTTCTCAGTTTCCGAATATTCCTTGAGTCTCTCCACGGCCACAATGTTGGTCTCCATCTCGGACGACATCCGAACGAGCCAGTTCAAATATGTGGTGACCTGTGAGGGGAAGAGTCATCCGATGGAGCGTCTAGAGTGAGCATGAGTTGTTTTCTTCTCACGAAGGCAGCATGAATTATGCAATGTTTCAGATAATGAAGGCCCGGAAGACAGCTACCTCAGATACCATGGCCAGACCTGCTACTGTGCGTCTCTTATCCCAGCGCCACATTTCAAAATAACCCGCGGGGCTACACAAGCAATCAGAAAGGAAATGAGACAGTATTCCCAACCAGATGATAGTTAAGAAAACACAACCGCGACGAAATTTGGGAGATGCAGCTAAAGCAGGGCCTCGAGGGAAATTTATAGTATTGAGTGCATTCTTCTGGTAGCTGGAGGCATCCTCTCAGGCCGTCAGGGACGCTCCTTGGCTGATGGGGGAGTTCTGGCTGCACCTCTGATTTCTCCCCTGCTTCAGTCAGTCACTGGGCTCTAGAGCTGCACCTCAAACTCCACTTAGCCCTCGTCCCCTTCCCCCACGCCCACAGAGAATCAAAGTAAAGGGCCAAGTGCCTAACAACCGGCTCCCCAGCAAGAGTATTAGAAAAGTCCACCTGGGAGTGCCCCCATCTTACCTGCAGGGAGTAAGACACCGAGAGGCCCACCAAGCCTGCACTGAGGCTGTGCCGGGAAATCACGGCAAACAGCGAGGCGAACAGGACGATGCAGTTGCCCACACACTCCAGCCGCACGGCCAGCCACCTGCATGGAGACGCAGGCAGAGGAACAGGGACACACACACACACACACGCCCAGGTGAGCTTCTCAGAGGCTTGGTTTCCGGTTGAGGGTGGGGGTGGGGAGGCTGGGTGGCCACTCTGCTTACTGAAATAATTCCCCAATAGTTCCTAAGAGAGGCCTTGTTTGCCCAGTTCATGGGGCATGGGGAAGAAGGGCTGAAGGGACACAATTTCAGGAATTCCTCATTGGTCTGGCAACCCCAGGGACTAAAATAGAGTTCTCCAGAAGTGATCCTCCCAGGAAACTCAAACTTGCTTTCTTAAGAGCCAACCTTTTCTCACTGAAACCTTAAAAATACACCCATGTGTGCATTTTTTAAAAAAGATGTCTCAGAAACTTCCAAAATGCTTAGAAAAATCATCAACTCTGCGAGGCACCCCTGATTTAAAACAAATGTCTCTTGGCAGGAGTGGGGGGAGGGGAAAGTGAGAAATAAACACAGCCAGCACAGCCAGGTCCCCAGACCTAGATCACCACTATTTTAGAAACATTAAAATGTGTTATCTTTCCTTTAAAATACAGACAGATCTACACGTTTAAAGCTAACTTTTGTATGCTATCACATAGGAACACTGTTTTTGTTTGAAAATGTAAAGCATTCTAGAGAGGCAGTATTAGCAATCTGTTTTTTTCCCACCACATTCTTAAAGATCCATGTGACGGATCCTCGGGGTGTGAGTTATTCCCACAGAAATCCAGATTTCAACAAACTCCCCAAACAAACTCTGCAAGGGAATTGCAAGGTCTTTCCAGCAATGCCCTATCTTCCTGCCCGTCTCACACTCAGGGATTATGCGGTGTGCAGTGGGTCACTGCCAGGGTGCTCTGACCCCTCCCCAGAGTCTTCCCTCTCTCACATCTCAAAAAACATCTTAGGGTGTAAGCAAGTGAGGACGGGATGTTCTAGATTCAATCAATAATTAGCCAACTTCTACTCCTTTTAAGCCCGATGCTATTCAACCATGCTTGATCCCCCAAAGGGCAATTTCACACGGTCTAACCTAATACTATTACTAATAAAACTGTTTCCCACACTCATCACCCGGGGGCAGGGGTGAAGAGAAGCATGTGACGAGAACACTCAGGAGCCAAGGCCGCCGTCACCGATGGTCCTGTATCACCAGGGGCATGGCGGAAGGATGGCCCTGCGGTATCTCCCGACTCAGAACTCCCTGCACCTGCGCTTCAGCGGCCCCTGCGGCAACATGCGGGCTGACCGTGCTCCTCTTTCTAATGGTCCTTCCGTCCTCTCCTCTCGCCACCTCCAAGCCTCCCTCCCGTGAGGCCGGCGCCGGGCCCCACCGCCCCGCTCCGGGAGCCTCCCCCACAGCCCCGCGCCCACCTGTTGGCCACGATGCTGGGGTAGTAGGCCTTCTGGTTCTCGTCCACCTTCAGGTCGCTCTGGCGGATGAAGCGTTCCTGCTCCTCGAAGGCGCGGATAACGCTGACGCCCAGCAAGGTCTCGTTGAAGTGGGAATAAACCGGCGAGCGGCTGACCGACTCCAGGCGCTTCAGCTGCCGGGAGGAGGCCACGTAGAACCTCTGCGGGAGAGAACGGACCGGAGGTGGGCGAGGGGCCCCTCATCCCATCCTTCCAGGGCCATGCTGGAGAAAGTCTGGACGTAAATGACCCCTCTGGGGGCGGAATGCTGGACCGGGGCTGCTTTCACCCGAGGAACGGCAGGTGTACTGACTACAAGAATAACCAGGGCGGCAGCAGTGATGATAATAATAGCTCACGCTCCAGTGGAGCCCGGATCTCTGGTAGCTCAGCTGGTAAAGAATCCGCCTGCAATGCAGGAGACCCTGGTTCAATTCCTGGGTTGGGAAGATCCACTGGAGAAGGGCTAGGCTACCCACTCCAGTATTCTTGGGCTTTCTCTTGTGGCTCAGCTGGCAAAGAATCGCCTGCAATGCAGGAGACCTGGGTTTGATCTCTGGGTTGGGAAGATCCCCTGGAGAAGGAAAAGGCTACCCACTCCAGTATTTTGGCCTGGAGAATTCCATGGACTGTACAGTCCACGGGGTCGCAGAAAGTCGGACACGACTGAGTGACTTTCACTACACTACACGTGGAACCCAGCATCCCAGCATCGCTTTAAGCACCTTCACAGCCATCAGCTCTTTAATCTTCATCAAAAACCTATAAGGCGCTCAATCCTGTTTCACAAGGAGTAAACTGAGGTCAACCTCTTCCCTAAGGCCATGTGGCTAGGAAGTGGCAGAGCTGGGATTCAAACACCAACAGTCCAGCCTCAAAGTGTTGACCTCAACACGGCATGGCCTCTCTGATGCCACGGACCTCGAGAGTTTATGGACCCCACAGCGTTGCTTTAGGACAAGCAGAGCTCAGCATAAACCCTGCCTCTGCCTATCCCCATGGACAGAGACCACATCCACTCTACTCCTGCCCTAACCCGGGTGTTCAGCTCGTTAAGAGACAGAACAAGAGCCCACTGGGAGCACTGAGGAGCTGTGACAGAGGCTGGACTGGCCATCTGAAGACACCTCTGTTCTCCTGGCTTCAGTTTCTGCATCTGTACAAAAGGATCCGCTGAGACCGAAGTTCCCTCTCCCGGATGTGCTGAAGATGTAACATGTCTGCACTGGCTTCAACAGCAGAGCCGGGCAAATGAACACAGGTGCTGAGGGACATGTCTTCTGCCTCCTGGGCTGTTCTGGGTGCCCTGGGCCATCTTTAGGGGCAGAGACCTTCCATGGAGAACACTGAACAGAGTGGGTGGCTCTTACGGGTTCTCCAAACTTTTTTCTGGATGTCAGTTCACATGAGAATTTGAACCACATGTTGGGGAGCCCTCTGGGGGCCCCATAAACTCTGAGAACTAACCCAGGGGTCACACCAACCCAGGCCACCTCAGATCAGGGGTTCTGCCAATCCCTGCACATGGTCAGATGCCACCTGTCCTCCGGCGGCTCTCACTGCCTTGGGACACAGTCCAGACCCCGTGGTCTGGCTCAAGGACCCTGGCATCCGCCCCCATTACCCTCTCCTGGGATCACCTCCTCTCCCGACTTTCTTTCCTCCTGGGTGGAAACTGCTCTAAAATGTTTGACCTGCTCAACTTACCCCAATTGTCATGTCCTCTGAATTTTATTTCCTCTAAAAAGTGAACCCAAGACTTATTTTTGTTATGGAATAGTCTGATTTAAAAAAAAAAATTATTATTAGCTTTCCTTTTAAGCTCTATTCCTGGAGAGAATCCACCCCATGGACTCACCTGATTCTTCCAAGGAGTGCCTGGTGCTCATGAGTGAAAATGAATGTTCAACCTACACCTGTCTTGTGCTGGGCTTGGGCTCAGAGCTAAGACACTAAGGGAAGTGCCAGGGAATTTTCACAGATGCCATGCAATTCCAGGGGTAGAAATGACTTATTCCAACAACCTGGAAGCCCCAACAGAATTCCACATCACCTTACTTCTTACATTCCTTTTCCTAAAACTGACTTGCAAACACTAATGTATCAGTTCAGTTGCTCAGTTATGTCAGACTCTTTGCAACCCCATGGACTGCAGCACACCATGCTTCCCTTTCCATTACCAACTCCTGAAGCTTGCTCAAACTCATGTCCCTCGAGTTGGTGATGCCATCCAACCATCTCATCCTCTGTCGTCCCTTCCTCCTCCTGCCTTCAATCTTTCCCAGCATCAGGGTCTTTTCCAATGAGTCAGTTCTTTGCGCCAAGTGGCCAAAGTATTGGAGTTTCAGCTTCAGCATCAGTCCTTCCAATGAACACCCAGGACTGATCTCCTTTAGGATGGACTGGTTGGATCTCCTTGCAGTCCAAGGGACTCTTAAGAGTCTTCTCCAACACCACAGTTCAAAAGTATCAATTGTTCAGCACTCAGCTTTCTTTATAGTCCAACTCTCACATTCATATATGACTACTGGAAAAACCATAGTTTTGACTAGACAGACCTTTGTCAGCAAAGTAATGTCTCTGCTTTTTAGTATGCTGTTTAGGTTGGTCATAGCTTTTCTTCTATATTTGAAAGTGAAAGTGAAAGTCGCTCAGTCGTGTCCAACTCTTTGCAACCCCATGCATGGACTGTATAGTCCCTGGAATTCTCCAGGCTAGAATACTGGAGTGGGTAACCTTTCCCTTCTCCAGGGGATCTTCCCAACCCAGGGATGGAACCCAGGTCTCCCGCATTGCAGGCATGTTCTTTAGCAACTGAGCTATAAGAGAAGCCCTCTTCTATATTAGTGTATATTAATTATTAATATAGTATAATTATAGCGTATATAATATACTGCTGCTGCTACTGCTAAGTCGCTTCAGTCGTGTGCGACCCCATAGACAGCAGCCCACCAGGCGCCCCCGTCCCTGGGATTCTCCAGGCAATAACACTAGAGTGGGTTGCCATTTCCTTCTCCAGTGCATGAAAGTGAAAAGTGAAAGTGAAGTCGCTCAGTCGTGTCCGACTCCTGGCGACCCCATGGACTGCAGCCCACTGTCCATGGGATTTTCTAGGCAAGAGTACTGGAGTGGGGTGCCATTGCCTTCTCTGATATAATATACAATTCATGTATATTAGATATACACTAATGTATATTCATTTAAAAATTTTTTCAAGTGATATAGATAGGATGATTAGAAAAACATTACATTAAGTCCATGATCCTGAGATAAGCATACTCTGATTTCAGTGTATAATGTTTTAATTCTTTTCCAGAGAGAGAGAAAGAACACCCACCCTTACACACATACATCCTTAAAAGGCACTTTTTGAGATGCAACTTACTTCCACTGGAAAGTGTACTAAATCTTTACAGCTTGGTGAATTTAACATTTATCTACACCTGTATATGCACCACCGGATCAGAATCTAGGAAATTCCCTCACATTCTCTCACAGTCAATTCCCCGTAGAGCCACTATTCTGACTTCTATTTCATTGCTCATGCCTGTTCTTCAGCTTCATAAAAACAGAATCACACAAATGTACTCTTTTGTGTCTGGCTTATTCTGATTGATATAGTATCTCTGAGACTCATCCTTCTTGTGTGTATGAGTAGCTCATTCCTCTTTACTGCTGGGTCACATCCTTTGTATAAATATACCACAGTGTATGCATCCATCCTCCTGTGACGGACATTTGGGGTAATTATGAATCAAAACGCTAAGCACATTCTAGCCCATTTGTTTCTGTGATACAGTCTCTTCTTTTTTTTGTTGTTTTTAAGTTTATTTATTTGGCTGTGCCAAGTCCTAGTTGAGGTACGAGGGCTCTTCGCTCTTTGCTGTGGCACATGGATCTTCAGTTGCACCATTCAAACTGTTAGTTGTTTTATGTGGGATCTAGTTCCCCAGGCAGGGATAGAACCCAGGCCCCCTGTATTGGGAGCTCAGAATCTTAGCTGCTGGATCACCAAGGAAGTCCCTCTCCTAGCATACACACTGAGTGAGACTGCTGAGTTAAAGGAAATCAACCCTGAAGATTCACTGGAAGGACTGAAGCTGAAGCTCCAATACTTTGGCCACCTGATGCAAAGAATCGACTCACTGGAAAAGGCCCTGATGCTGGGAAAGACTTGAGGGCAGGAGGAGAAAGGGGCAACAGAGGATGAGATGGCTGGATGGCATCACCAACTTGATGGACATGAGTTTGAGCAAACTCTGGGAGAGGATGAAGGACAAGGAAGCCTGGCGTGCTGCAGTCCAAGGGGTCACAAAGAGTTTAACATGACTTAGCCACTGAACAATATATAGTTAAAAGCTATGAAAAAAATTCTCCCATGATCTCTAAGGATTAGTAAGGCCGTGTTTTCATTTTTCTACCTCCATTTCCAGTCCTGCCCACGCACATTACGCATTTTGTCTTAGTTATAATGACAGTGTGCCGACAACATGGGTCTTGGCTAACTTCTTTCCCTTTGTTGTTTAAAAATAAAACTGTTGGTGCCGAAACAGTGTGTTCCCAGTTCTCCTGTTAGAGAGATGTCAGCAGTCCATTGCCACATTACCCACGGTGTGCTCAAGGCCCTGCTGCTGGCAGGCATCTGAGCTGCCCCGAACGTCACCCTGGGCCTCCTCTTTTGTTCTTTTGAATTGGGTCCTCCAGGAAAAGGTCCAGCCAGGGTCAGAACACGGGTAACATTTTTGATAAATGCAGCTGGAGGACTTTCCACAAAAGCTGGCTCAACTTAAAGAGAACACAGAGAGGGTCTGGGAACTGGATGTGCTCTGATTCCATCTTTGTTCACACTCACCAATGCTGGGCCACAGCGTGATGCCCAGCCACAGTGTGTTAGGGTGTGGGGTCTGGCTGACCCGGCCAAGGCCTCCAGGAACCCACACCAACAGGCCACACACAGTGCAATGTGAGGTACAGAGCACCCTGTGGCTTCTTATTCTTATTTTGTGCAACAGTTATTAGGCTCCCATCTAAACAGCAGTCCGTTAGCGTGTACGCTGCAGCTGCTTTTTTTAATTAAAAAAAAATGTTTACTAACATACATGTATTTGATGACTCTGAATTTAGAACACTTAGAATCAGCATGAGCAAGGTAAAAAGGTGTCCTTTTCAGGGGCAGGAAAGCACATCAGATGTGAATTCACATTCCCAGTTCTGCCCCCTGGACCTCAACATGCTGATCTGTTAACTGGAAGCACCACAGTGAAGCTGACGCAGCCATCAAATGCTCCCTTACTCTGTTCACCTTTCTTGAGCTTATTTGTGATGGCTGGAGCTCCAGCAGCCATCTTGGACCATGAAACCAACTTAACAACGGAAAGCAAAGATGATAGAAACACATACACAAAAAAAACCCCAAAACCAAACAGTGAAGGACTCTGAAGCTACCAAACTCATGAAGCTGTCAGATGTGTGCGTGCGTGCTAAGTCGACTCAGTCATGTCTGACTGTGTGTGACCCTATGGACTGTAGCCCACCAGTTTCTTCTGTCCATGGGATTCTCCAGGCAAGAGTACTGGAGTGAGTTGTCATGCCCTCCTCCAGGGGATCTTCCCCACCCAGGGACTAAACCCACATCCTTATGTCTCTTGCATTGGTAGGTGGGTTCTTTACCACTAGAGCCACCTGGGAAGCCGGAAGCTGTCATATCAGCCCTGAATAGCATATTTCTAAATTTCTATTATGGCTTCCTTGGTAGCACAGATGGTAAAGAATCTGCCTGCTATGCAGGAGACCCAGGTTCAATCCCTGGGTTGGGAAAATCCCCTGGAGAAGGGAATGGCAACCCATTCCAGTATTCTTGCCTGGAGAATCCCATGGACAGAGGAGCCTGGTGGGCTACAGTCCATGGGGTCGCAAAGAGTCGGACATGTCTGAGCAACTCACACTTCCACATTCACTTTCAGATCTCTATTACAGGGGAAAAAATATCACAGCTGTTATTATTCATGTCTCTATTATCTGCCCTGGAGAAGGAAATGGCAACCCACTCCAGTACTATTGCCTGGAAAATCCCATGGATGGAGGAGCCTGGCAGGCTGCAGTCCATGGGGTCACAAAGAGTCGGACATGACTGAGCGACTTCACTTCACTTCACTTCTTCATAAACTAAGCTAAGCTAAGTCGATTCAGTCGTCTCCGACTCTGTGTGACCCCACAGAGGGCAGCCCACCAGGCTCCGCCGTCCCTGGGATTCTCCAGGCAAGAATACTGGAGTGGGTTGCCATTTCCTTCTCCAATGCATGAAAGAGAAAAGTGAAAGTGAAGTTGCTCAGTCGTGTCTGACTCTTAGCGACCCCATGGACTGCAGCCTATCAGGCTCCTCCGTCCATGGGATTTTCCAGGCAAGAGTACTGAAATGGGGTGCCATTGCCTTCTCCGTCACTTCTTCATGGCTGTAACTTATTTCCTTTTAAAACTTTCAGCTTAATAAAATCCTTATTATTAGGAAAAAAGGATGTCTGGTTATTGCAAGCTGAAAACCACCAACTTAGGTAATCAAGACTGACAAAAACAAACCTTAACCCTCCTCTGAGACATCCTCCACAGCCTCACGCTGGGGAAACTTAAATGGTCCCCATTTAAGTTAAAAGTAAAATAAAAAGTTTAAACCATTTAAACTTAAATGGTTCTCGCGGGACAGCGATACACAGCAGGGCTCATCCTGGACCCCAGGACCCATCTCTCACCTGCACGAAGAAGTAGATGAGGCCCAGGGGTGGGATGATGACGGCAGCCATGGGCGTGGCCAGCAGGATGATGATGCAGGCGCCGATGACATTGAACAGGGAGCCCATGAACATCTTGATGACCTGCGGGATCATCGAGTCCACCGTGTCCAGCTCCTTGGAGAAGCGGTTCACCAAGTTCCCGCTGGGGGTCCGCTCGAAGAAGCTTATGGGCGACCGGAGGACGTTATGCAGTAGGTCCAGGTGCAGGCGGCGGGAGGCGAAGATGCCCCCGATGGACACGGCCATGGAGTAGCCGAACACCGTGATACCTACAAACACTCTCGCGTCAAACTCCATGGCAGGAGAGGGACCGAGCAGGGGCAGGGGCAAGGAGCCATGTGACTGTGTGGACAAAGCAGCCTGGACTCCCAGCTTCTAGTAACAACCACAATGGTGGCTATTATTAACCCAGCACATACTATGTGCAAAACTCACCGTGTCTTTTATGTGCATCTAATCCTTTTGAGGACCCTGTGTATGTTCTATTAGTACCCATGTTACAATATGGAAGAATACTGGCTTGGGTAGCCTCTCCTTTCTCCAGGGGAATCTTCCCAACCCAGAGATCGAACCCAGGTATTCCGCATTGCAGGCGGATTCTTTACCAGCTAAGCCACCAGGGAAGCTCAACTGAAGCTCAGGTGGGTGAACTCCTTTGCCCTCAGGAAGAAGAGGGTGGGCTCTGAGCCACACTACCTTGCTCAGTGCCAGCTCTGCCATGAATAAGCTGTGTGACTTTGGGCAACTTACTAAACCCTTCTGGGCCTCAGTTTCTGCATCTCTAAAACAAAGAAAAATGAGCTCCTACCTCATGTGACTGCTGCAAAAGTAAAATAAAACACCGTGAAGTGTTTACAACAGAACCAGACACCAAGTAAGTGCTGTCAACGTTAGCTATCACTGGTAATGCTGCTGTGCCTGGGGATCTTTTCGGGACCACAGGAAGGGTATACAGAGGATTTCTCAGCATCCTCCCTGTTAACCTCTGAGGCTGCACCATCCTCCATTGTGGAGGCCACGCTGGGCACTGCAGGACGTCTAGCAACATCTGGCCTCTAGATCCCAGCAGCACCTGCCCCCGTGGGGAAGTTGTGCCAACTCCAAGTATCTCTAGATATGACTAAACTCTAAGTATTTCTAGACGTGAGGGTAGCACTGCCTGCGTTACGAACCACAAGTAGAAACTAATTCCCATCTTTGGGCAGAAGGCAAAAGTCCACAAACAGGACTTCACAGAAACTCCATCACCCTGCCAGAAAAATGAGGGGCAAGGGTCCTTAATCACCTTCTGTTTCTCAACTTAACTCATCTGCAAAATAGGCACGGTGGAGCTCCCTTCCCCTCTGTCTCCTAGAGCCACACGAAACAGAGCATTCGAGAAACGTTCATTCTACAAATAT
This sequence comes from Bos grunniens, assembly GCF_055505025.1. Classification (NCBI taxonomy): domain Eukaryota; kingdom Metazoa; phylum Chordata; class Mammalia; order Artiodactyla; family Bovidae; genus Bos; species Bos grunniens. The sequence continues at coordinate 28,315,389 of NC_141189.1, forward strand.
CTGAGTGTCTATTATGTGATAGTTAGTGTTCATGTGTATTTGGCTTGGTTTGTGGGTCTAAATCCTGACAAATTGGGGGACCTGATTCTATTAACAAGAAATAGAAGTGGCTCCAAGTGCCAACAGCAGGTGAGGGGCAAGGGAGGCTCACCTTGTGAAATGCCCAGGGCTCCATAGACACTCAGCCGGACTTGCGTGTGCTCCTGGGTCCCGTTGACAATGGGGTCATCCGTCCAGAGACTGAGCCAATAGTTAGAGACCAGGGAAGCCACGTGGTTACACAGGAAAAGGAAGATGCTCAGAAAGGAGATGAAAAGTCCAATCGCTTTCATGTAGTCCCAGTACACGGAGAGCTTGACCTGAGACCAGGAGAGAAGGCACCTTACAGAACACACCCCCAGCCATGCCTACCCAAGGTCAGCAGCCTCAACAGACCCTGTGCAGTTCACAGCCCCCACCTATTCTCAAGCCTATAATCCCTTTCCCCTTAGTTACTTGGCAAAGAAATCAGCAGAAGCAAAGGTTTCTGCCCTCATGGAACTTCCAGTTCAGCAGTGACACAGGCTTTCATCAAATAACTGCCCAGATAAATGTATAATCCCAAAGAAGGGCTGGAAGTGGCACATGATTCCACGGGAATGTATAACTGGGTATCCTGACTTAACCCAGGGTGGAGAGGAATCAGAGGAGGTTTCCATAAGGAAAGGACATCAAAGAATTAACCAGGTGAAAATGAAAAATAAAAAAAGCATTCCAAGCACAGGGACAAACACGTGCAAAGGCCCTGAGGTAGGAGGGAAGCAGAAAGGAGGCAAGGATAGCTGGAGCACAGTAAAGCTGGAGAACAGGGAGTGGCTGCACCACACAGGACCCGAGAGATCTTGGACAGGATTAGGTTTTACTCCAGGACTATCAGGAAGGCATCGAAGAGTTTGAAGAAAATGGGAAGAGGGGACATGTTGCCTAGCAACCATGACCAAGTGTCACATCTACTCCCCACACCCTCAGTCCTCTGAACACTCAACACCAATTCCTGCCTGTCACAACTGGCCTCTAAGCGCTTGGTGCTTGCTCAGCCTGTTTCCAAGCTCCATGGAGTGACAGCCAGGGGCCTCTTTTACTCCGGTGTCTCCTGTGGAGCCCCGCGTGGGGTCCATGTAATTTACACGTGGTCACTCAAAGCGCAGCTGCACACCACGGCTGGGTGCAGTGCGCTCTGAGTCAGCCTGACACCCAACCTGCGTGCTGTGGATTTGGCAAACTCCGGGTATCTTTCCCTGTGTGTGCGCTCCCTGTCACATCGGCTTTTCATGAGGGTGGACTCCTCATAAATGGGATTAGTGCCCTTATAAAAGGGATCCCTCACCCGTCTGTCATATGAGGACGCTGTGAGAGGATGGCCATTTATGAACCAGGGAGCTCTCTCACCAGACATGGAATCTGCTGGCGCCATGATCCCGGACTTGCCAACATCCAGAATTATGAGCAATAAATGTATGTTGTTTCTAAGCCACCTGTACCATGGTCTTCTGGTACTAAGGGACTAAGACAGGTATTAAAAACAAAGCCCCAGCTGAGACCTTCTCACTGATCAACAGGCACACCTCAGACACTTGTAGGCTTGGTTCCAGACTACTACAATAAATCAAATATCCCGATAAACTGAGTCACATGAATTTTCCAGTTTCCTGGTGCATATAAAAAGCTATATTTATGCTATACTGAAGTCTATTAAGTGTGCAATAGCACTATGACTAGAAACACAATGCACACACCTTAATTAAAAAATACTTGGTTGCTAAAAAGTGCTAATAATAATTTAGGTCTTCGGTGAGTTATAGTAGTAACATCAAAGATCACAAATATTATAATGCCAACATAGTATAACAATAACAAATATAATATTTTATATAATAACAGACTATAATAATGATAAAGTTTGAAATATTCCAAGAACTACCAAAATGTGGCACAGAGAGCCAACGTGAGCAAATGCTGCTGGGAAAATGGCACTGATGTTCAACACAAGACTGCCACACACCTTCAATTTGTAAAACACAGCATTTGTGAAGTGCAACAAAGCCAAGTGCCATCAAACAAGATCTGCCTGTAATAAGGGCAAATATAGAAAATAAAAAGAAGTGAAAGATAATCTTTTCTGATGACACAATTAATGTTCTTCAGGGCTGCGTCTGTGATGACTTGAAACCAACCCACACACAGCTGACCCCTGTGAGGCTGCAGCCTGGATTCAAGGCATCACGTCATCTATGGCCACCAAGGCCCCAGCTGCTCAAAGGAGGCAGCGGTCAGGCAGGCAGAGACTACAGATGCCAACCCTGGAGTCTGAGTGTTGGGTTCACATCCCAGCTCCGTTGCTCACCAGCCGTGACCTGTGGCAAGTCACCTTGGCCCTCCACCCTGGTTTCCAGCTGGTTTCCAGCGCTTAAAACAGTACCTTTGCAAGCCTCCTGGGGAGGAAGACATAAGCCAAGATGACCACAGCACCCCGCCCAGGGCCCAGCCCCTGCAGACGCACAGTGACCTGACCGCCGTCCTCACCTGCCCCGTCTGAGCCTTGTCCGCCTCCACGAGCTTCCAGGTCTCCTCCGTGGGCCCGGGCTTCCGCAGCTCGGCGGTGCTGGTGTGATGCCGGCTCACATCCCCGCTGTAGGAGGAGGAGCTGCTGAGCTGCCTGGGGAAGCAAGGCACACGGTGTCCCCCAGATGAAGGCCCTGGGCAGGGTCGGTGACCTCGCCCTAAGCACCAGGCCTCGTTCACACTCCTGATAATGTAGAGGAGACTCATAGAGGAGGGGTCTGGCCCCAGGATCCCATGGGAGAACTATTCCTTTAGGCAGATTTTATTCCAAAAGCATCTCCTCTCCATCCCTACCCCGTGCTCATCAGCTTTATGAGGATCATGACAGACCATCACCCAGACAGCTTTCCTCCCTGGGGAAGTGTGTGCTTGCGGGACGACGTGGGGTTATGTTCATATGTGTCTGCATGTGCACACGGCTCAAATCCACATGAGCAAAGGGATGGCGTACAACTTCCATCTTGTAGTCAACTCTACTGCCTTTTTGGTTTGTCTGCCCCGATGCAGTGAGTGTGGAGGTGGGAGAGGCCCAGGGAGCTGGGGACGGAGGGGTCCTCCAGGATGCGGCCATTTATGACTGAGGAACCACGTCCTGCCAGAAGCCTCGTGCGTTTGGAAGAGGATCCTTCCCCAGACGAGCCTTCAGCTGAGACCCCAGCCTGGCTGATGCCTGGGGTACAGCTTTTGAGGGACCCTGAGCAGAGGAGCCAGCTAAGCTGTGCCCAGACACCCCGACCCACAGGAACTGAGATGACAAACCACTAAGCTTGTGACCACTTGTTACACGGCAATAGAAAAATGAATACCCAGTTTCTGTGTGTTTCTGCTCCGTCCACCCATGGTGTGCTACAGCAAGCGTCCTGTGGTCACCTGCTCCAACATCCCAGGACTGCCTGCAGGCGCCTGCCTCATCTCAGCCAATTCTTACCTTATGCTAGCCGCCTGCACAGAACAGGGCAGTGCCCCTTCAGCCCCCCGCATGCTCCAGGCGAGGCACTGTTATGAGTGCTGCACACACACGCCGAGCTCACACCCTGACTGTTGCCCCAGCAGAGAAGAAGTGTGCCGTGTACAACACACAGCTGGGCCCAGGAGGGGACTGTGGGCAGGGTTCTGAGGGGCACAGATGCTCAAGCTCATTTTCTTCCCAGCCCATGTCTGTGAAATCCCCCCACCCCAAAAGAAGTAACCCCAGGCAGCTCCAGCTCACCTAAATAATAACTGAGCGGCATTTACTGAGCGCCGAAGGCAGGCGGCACGGTTCTAAGTGCCCACATGCCATATCACAGAGGCCTTCCTACAATCCTACACGGCAGGGGCACCAAAGACCCCATTCGACAACGGAGGAAACCAAGACACCAACAGGTCAATGCCGCTCCTCCAATTACCCTATGATCTGACCAAAAGCAACCTTCTTTAAAGCACCAAAGCATAAAACTTAGGAGCACTGGCTCAGAGGCTGAACTCGGGTTCAAATAGTCAAGCCTGGCTTCTCTCTGGCTGTATGGCCTGTGGACAGCTCTCAGTCTGCCCACCTGTAAAATGGGAAGATGAGAGAAACTACCTCCAGGTTTATGGACTATACAGGACTTGGCACTGCGCCTGGCTCCTAATGGCACATAAAACGCAGCTGTTATTGTTACTGTGACTATTTTGAATTGGCTGTTGGTTCTTATAGCCTCAACATTCCAGGCCCTGCTGAGTGACTTGAGCAAAGAGCCACGCCATGTAGGGACCTTGAGTGTCAGAAGTGCAGACGGATGGTTAAATCCAACCGTGAGGCCTGTGTGAGCCATGCCCCCTGGCAGGAGCACAACGAGGCTTCCCCTTTGGGCCTCTGCTCTCTGGGAAGTGAGGTTCCGCCAGGATTCGGGGTGGGGGGGCCGGGGAATCAGAAGCTAAAGGCTTTTTTTTTGGCGGTGAGCCTTGCTGCGGACACCCTGTTCCTCCACCCTCCCCGCTGGCAGGGGGAGACACGTGGTGCCGGGAAAATCCACAGGGTCCCCCAGCCTGCTCCACCTCACCTCTGCATTTGCTTCCCTGCAGTGTCTGTCACCAGCATGCCGTTCTCCATCTGTTTCACCTCCTTCCCTGGACCGCCGACACCTGCTAATCCTGGCAGAAAGAGGAGGGGGCGGATGGTGATTTCAAGGGCTGGACACCAACACCTGTCACCGTGTGGGGAGATGGCAGACAACCTGGCCACCAGGAAGCTCAGAAGGCAAAATCTGCTTTGCAGCGGCCACAGACAGGCTTCCCGGCTGGCCAGCTCTCTTGGGGATAGGGATGGTGTTTTGCAACCATCTCAAGAGCCCTGAGTAAGTACCCTGTGCCAGCAGCGACCAGCAAAATCCAGTTCTGCTGATGGTCTCTTGGCTGTGTGCAGCCTGGCTCATGGGGTCAGGATACAAATGAACCATGCAGGGGAAAGGACACACTTTTCTGGTCCCCAAGCATCCCAGACAGGGGTGAAACCCCAAATAAATAACAACTCCTATGGACAAGGGCATCAGACACTGGAGTGCCAGGCGCCCCCAGACAAGCGGTTAACCCATTGGTTGCAGGATCAAGGGGAGGTCCTGAAGATCGGGGTAAGGGGTTACCTGGGACTGCTGGGGCAGTGGCTGTTCTCCCAGTAAAATGGAACTATTTCAACAACTGATACAGGCACCATGGGCACACCAGCCGGATATCTGCTCCAATGCCAGGAAGTATCCGCCCAGCATTAACACTGATCCCTGTCACCTTAGAGACAGCGGACTGACTGTCTCACTGACATTTATTCAGTGTCAGCCGCTGCACTCTGCTGAAATACATTATCTCCTTTAATCTTCTGACAAGTCAGGGATATGTTTATTACCGCCCACTCTGCACTGACTTCCTCACTCTTTGGTGCCGGGAGACAGAGAGCAGGAGAGAGAACGTAACGTAGGACTCCGAAGGGCTGACCCAGGCAGAGGATGCAGGAGAGAAGTTATGAAAGGGTATGAATACACAGCCGGCAGCGAACCCGGCCAACATGCTGATGCGACATGAATTAAAGCAGAATCCAGAAAGAGTGACTCTCTCAGGCAACAACCATGGGAAGTGACAGAGGATGGCAAGGAAGCAGGGCTGGGGGTCGTTCCTGGGCTGATGGGGGGGCCCTGAGCCGGTGATTCTCAATCTTGGCCGTGCGTGAATCATTCCCTGGGGCCGGCCCTGGTCCCTGCACTGACTCTGCCAAGGAGGCCAACCCCATGCTGCGAGCAGTCAGGGGGCTGGGATGCGTGGGAAGTGCTCGCTCACCTCTTAGCTGTGTGAACTGGGGAAGCAATGAACCTCTCTGGGCCTCACTTTCCACATCTGCAGAATGGGAGGAACAGCAGCACCAGCCCCCATGAGCAGGAGGAAGAAATGACACCGCGCTTGGTGAATGGAAGAGAGGACATGGTGCTTACTGTTATGTGCATTTTTAAACCTGTCCCATAGATAAATCTGGGGCACATCCACGACTGAGAATCACTGCTTTAAATGTTTCCTTTAAAATCAGCATCTTTTTTTTAATTGGGAAAAAATTAAAACTAAAACAAATGAAAATGAAGAGTGATAACAGGCAGGACTTCCCATGCAGCGGCCTGCAGACAGAGCACACACACATGCAAAGCACTGGGGCCCAAGCCTGACCTTGACTGTCTTCCGCTGTGCGGGGGTGGGGGTGCTTTACAACACTCCCAGAGACCCCCGTCTTTCAGCAGGTACTTCAGCTTCAGAGAGCCCCCTGCCCAGCTGCCCAGGCACCCTCTGGAAACCTGAGCCTCCCCCCCTCCTGCTTCACAGAGAGTGGAGGTCCTTACAGTGGTCTCCATGGTGGCCTCTTCATCAAAACGCTATTAGCCCACTGGCGATACACCAACTGGGGCAGCTGGAAAACCTTTGTCTGCAAGGGAGGGACCGTGAGTCCCAGGAGGAGAAAGGGAATGTGTGCGCTGCATCATCCTGTTCTTTGCAGGGGACTTGCCCACTTCCCCAGTCTCCCAGACCTGTCTCCCAGGATGCCCAGGCTTCCCAGCCAAGGGGGAACCTGCCGAAGGTCAGCCCATCAGGACCCCTCCCCCAGAGGACTTGAGTGGTGGCTCCACAAGGACCAAAGATCTGTACAACTGCTCTGTCCCCAAAGGAGTCTCATGTCCAGAGCTCCCAATGCCCAAGTCTTGATCATCCACTTTTGCCTTTGATTTCTGCTGTCTGCTTTTGATTTCCTTTTGCTACTTGGAATCTTTCTGGTAAACACCCTTGTTTAAGTGGCCAAAATCAGCTTCAGTCGCTGTCAAAAGGGGCCTCGGTGTGAACCCCCAGCCACACACTGCTGGCTCTGGAAGGCAGGAGGCATGGGTCTGCTCTGGGGCCAGTTCATGCCTTTCTGTCACTAGAGGAAGACTGGGCAGCCTTTCCCGCTCAAGTTCTTCTAGAAGACATGCCACCTCTGGCACCTGCAGCTACTCCATGAAGGGCTCATCACCCTGTGCTTGGGTCTTAATCATGCCCAGGAGGTGTGGGTGGGATCGTAATAACCAAACTGTTACCATGCATCTTCTACCTACTGGGTGCTGGGCATTTCAAAACCAGGATCTCTTTCAAGGCTCCCTGGCTGTGGTCATCTGACCTGCGACAATACAGCTTAGTCAAGGTCACTCAGTTGACCAGTGAGAGATGGGGAGATTCTATCTGTATCCCCAAGGGACAACCACAAAGCTGGCACACAGTAGGTGCCCAATAAATGCTGGATGAATGACGGAAAGGGATGGAAATGCAGACATTCAAGGGCCCCTCCTCAGGCATGCAGCAGCAAGACAAGTCATGTGCAGCCTCGCGCTGCAGGCACAGCCAACTCCAACCCGCTGTCACTGACCTTCCTCCTCATCCACCACGTTGATGCCTAGGAATTCACAAGACCCAAGAAAGTGTTAAGAACCAAGGCAAAAGAACCCTCCCCGTGAGACCCCCATTTAAATGCCCAGAGAGGGTGGATGAATGTTTTTCCTTAAAGGTGAGGGGCAAGGACAGCTAAGGGACCTGTTGCATTTGCGCCTCGGTTTCCCCGTCCCACGTGATCTGGGTGTATCCCTGACAAGAACAGTACTGCCTGGGGCCGGCTCCCTTCTCTAAAAGCTGTAAGTGTTCAAACATAAGACAAGCTAGAAAAATGCAGACTGACCTTCTGTCTTCACGCCTGTTTTCCAGGCAGCAGAGGGAGAGAGAGAGAAAGTATTACAGTGTGAAGGGCAGGCGTGCCAGCCAGGAGGTGGCACAGGCCCCTAGCCAGTCCACAGTCTTTGCTTCTTCAAGGGCACGAGCACCTTGCTCTGAGCCAGTTCCACGTAGAGAGAAGGGGGAAGGGGTGGTGACTCAGCTCAGATATCATCTTGGACCTTCCCAGGCTAGGACAGGGACCCATCTCAGGGTCCTTCCAACTCCCCAGGCTCACCTCCTTCACATGTTTAGCACCGTGATGCCCTTGATTACTTAGCGTTTGTCTCCAACGCTTTCCAAGGTCTTATCTACCACTCTATCCCCAGCACTTTGTGCATCTGATGGCCATGTGGGGTTGCACAGGATGTGCACTGCACAATCCACGGGGCACCATTCCACATGGTAGCTCAAGTACCAGATGTCCCCGTGGCACACAGCAGAGAAGCAGATGGACAGATTAACAAATGAATGGCCACGTGAACAAGCAGAGATGACCTTCCAATGCCGGAAGAGGCACCGTATCAGACACAGTGATGCCATGTCATAGCCCAAGTCCACAAAGCTGGTTTCTGAACCAGCCCTGAGAGAAATGTGTAAAATCAGCTCACAGTTGTTCCCAATCTGGGGTATACACACAGCTGTGTTATTGTCCAACCATTACGCAGGACATGCCTTAAATAATAAAGATGTAACTCATTCATTCACTTATTTAAACACACTCTCTGTGTATCTGTGATGTGCCAGGCACTGTTCTCAGTCTTGGGGACACAGAGGTGACCAAAAGCCCTCACAGAGCTTGGATTCCAAGGGAGAGAAAGAGACTATAAGGTAGCAGATCCAGAATTTACCGTGAGGCAGCATTAAATGCTACAGAGAAACAGAAAGCCAGGTAAGGAGAAAATATGAATGGTGCGGGGGTGGGGGAGTTGGGAGAGGGAGGATCACGTAAAATAATCCAGAAGCAAAGACATAAGACTTATAACCCAACGGGCTCTCCCTTGAGGGCTTCCGAGCACCAGGGGACGGGGCTGTGATGCTGGTAACCAGGCACCTCCTGGCCCTTGAACCACACAAGCGCTGCCTGGGCCGTGTGTTCGGCTGGCCGCTCATCCTCAAGGCTGGCAACTCGCAGGCTTGCTGTTTATTCTCAAGAAGGTTCTGGAACTCTGCCTGGGCAAGAGCCAGCAGGCAAGCTTCCCCCTTGAGGGAAGAATTCAAGTCACTGCTCTACAGGCAATGCCGGGTTTCTGACCAAAAACGGAATCGACTGGCTGCATCACCCGGCCCGAGCCTCCCGCCTCAGCCCTGCAAGTTCTTCAGACTCAAAAGGGGAAGAAACACGGACGCTGAGGACAGAGGGGAGGAATGAGCCGTCAGTCTGACGGGCTCTCCAGCTGCTGTTCGGAGCTTACGACTGACTTTTGCAGCAAGGGGAGGCACCTGGGACCTAGTGTGAAGAAAAGAAACAAAAAAGAGGGGCAGGAAAACTGGCGACAAAAACGCACCCGAGGAAAAGGGTCCTAAACGAAAACGACAGGTGGGAAACAGGCCAAACGCCAGGGCAGCTCCCCTCGTGGCGGTGGGAGAGCTGAAGCACGTTCTTTTTGCTGCTTCTTGGAGCTTTTCTAGCGTTCGCCGTGGTCTACAAGCAGCACATATTGATTTTATAATCAGGTTAAAAAAAGTTCACCAAAAGTACGGAAAAGAGGGGAAAACGACTGAGTGACAAGGTTGAGAGAATAAGACTGGAATAAGGTTTCGAAAAGCGGTCACATTGCTGGAGTCAAGGTCTTTCTCCCAAGATAACAAAGGAAGAGCCTGGGCAGAAAGAAGTCAAAGCAGAGCGGCTTCCACACCCTCGGCACCACTGACATCGTAGCGGGGTGATTCTCTGCTCCTGGGGGGTGGCAGGGGCAGGGCAGAGGCGGCTGCCCTGTGCATGGCAGAGTGTTTAGCAGCATCCTTGGTCTCTCCTGATAAGATGCCAGGGGTGCCCCCCTCCCTCGTTATGACAACCAAACACATCTGCAGACATTGCCAAGTGTCCCCAGGAGGCACAAATGTTTGCAAACTGCCATTCTAGGTTTTAGGTTCCTAATAAAGTCACCAGAGTAAATAAAAATGTTCTATACCTTTCAGGTACAAAGGTTAATGAACTACTTTGTCAATCTCTTTGCCAACAAATAGAAAGTCTCCTAGAAACAGGATAAGGCATATTGCCAGGGAGGGAGTCAGTAGCCCCCCCCCCGACCCCCCGCTCCCGACCCCACCCCCATCCCAAGCCTAGCTCCCATTCTCCATCTGAGAGACAGAATTCCCCCAAACCAAACATTCGCCCTCCAGCCTGGGTGTTCTGCAAAAGACGTGATTAATCCAACACGGAAACAAAAATTTCCCTTTAGAAGGAGCCAAAAATGTGTTTCAGACAAATCCAAGGTCACTGGCACTGGCCACAGCTGAGCAAGACTGGACCCTGACGCCAGGCCTTATCGCCAGGGTCCCTCCAGAGAGGCGAAAAGACGGTGGGGGGAGAGAGCAAATTTTATTTTAGACCCAGAGGACCTTTGTGACCTGCCCTGCAGGGTGCTGAGTGGCTAAATTGGGGAAATGACCCCACAGCGGTGCAAGGGCGCTGGATGGTATTTTTACCACCAAAATTAAATGCTGACGTGCACACACAAAAAATTTTTTAATTGGCAGCATCCCATGTTCTGCATAATCTGCTTTGGATATGTGTGTGGCTGGGGACGAAGAGAAGGGGGAAAAAGAAATCCCTTCTGTGGCCAACAGGGTGCAAGGACTGTCCTTGCTCACCTGGATAGAATGGGGAGAAGAGAGAGAATTCATTCTGAGGGAAAAACTGAGATAATCCATAATTACTCACCTGGATAGAATGGGGAGAAGAGAGGGAATTCATTCTGGGGAAAAAAACTGAGATAATCCACAGAGCGTTATTTTTGCCTAAATATAGCCCACCAAGCAGATGCGGGAAATGTAAGTTATTTGAAAATTGCTACCATGCTTTGTGTGACCTTGGCTTGACTTGGGCTAAGAGACAATCCAAGAAAGGAGACTCTGTAGCAAGAGGAGAGCTGGTTAGACTTACAGCAGAACTTTCCGACCACAGGAGCATAGACATGTAGAAACTCATTCGATTGGGCGTTAAAATACTAAGAGGGAGAGTTGGCTATCTCATGCTGGCGAAAGAAAATACTTTTCTTTTAAAACCTCTAGGGTTCGCAGCAGCACTATTCATAACAGCCCAAAACTGGAAACAGCTCAAGTGCTCATGAGCCGTTGAATGGATAAATAAAATGTGGTGTGTCTACACCATGGAATATGATTCAACAATCAGAAGAAACGAAGTGCTGATGCAAGCTTCCACAGACGGACCTCAGAAACGTCATGCTAAGTGAGAGAAGCCAGTCACAAAAGAATTCTGTTCATACAGAAATGTTCAGAGTAAGACAAATCTACACAGAAAGGAGATCTGTGTGGTGCCCACTGTGACATATAGAAATACCAAATCACTATATTGTACACTGGGAACTAACACAGTGTTGTAGGTAAGTTATGCTTTAAAAACAAAATAGAAACAAAGACCAGATTTGTAGTCACCAGAGATGGTGGGGGGAGCAAGAACTGGATGAAGGTAGTCAAGAGGCACTGCTAAGTCGCTTCAGTCGTGTCCGACTCTGTGCGACCCCATAGACGGCAGCCCACCAGGCTGCTCTGTCCATGGGATTTTCCAGGCAAGAGTACTGGAGTGGGGTGCCATTGCCTTCTCCTAAGAGGCACTAACTGCCAGTTATAAAATAAGTAAGTGCTAGAAATATAATGTACATCATTAATATAATTAAAACTGCTTAGTAATTACTAAGAGATCTCATCATAGAAAAAAAAATTCTTTTTCTGTTTCTTTACTTTTGCGTCTTTATGAAATGATGGATGTACACTAAACTTCTTGTGGTCACATTTCAGGATGCACTAAGTCAAATCCCATGCCTCAGATTTACACAGTGCTCTTTGTAAATTACAAATCAGAAGCAATTACAACTCAAAAATCAGAAGGAAAAAAAGCAGATTAAGTGGTTGCCTAGGACTTAGAGGGCAGGGAGGAAGTGGGGAGTGGCTGCCAATGGATGTGAGGTTTCCTCGAGGGGGTGAGACTGTTCTGAAATTCATTTTGGTGATGGCTGCACAAATAAAATACTGGAGTATTTCTAAAACTCACTGAATCATATGATGTGTGAATTATATCTCTATAAAGGCCTTATTAAAAACCACTAAGAGTCGGACACGACTGAGCGACTTCACTTTCACTTTTCACGTTCATGCATTGGAGAAGGAAATGGCCACCCACTCCAGTGTTCTTGCCTGGAGGATCCCAGGGATGGCGGAGCCTGGTGGGCTGCCGTCTATGGGGTCGCACAGAGTCGGACACGACTGAAGCGACTTAGCAGCAGCAGCAGCACCAGGGGGACTTCCCTGGTGGTCCAGTGGTTAATACTTTGCTTCTAATGCTAGGGGTACAGGTTCCATCCCTGCTTGGGAGCTAAGAACCTACATGCCTTAGGGCCAAAAAACCAAAACAGGAAACAGAAGCAACACTGTAACAAAGTCAATAAAGACTTAAAAAAAAAAGGCTCACATTAAAAAACAAAACAAAACCCCAAACCACAAGGACTCCAGCAAACTCTCACCCAGAGGAATGAAGCTGTGCAATCAGGCTGTGGGCCCTCCCCCCCTGACATTCATTGGCTTCCCAACTGCAATGAGAACAAACCCCAAACTCCTCACGCTGAAAGACCAGGACGGGTAAACCCCTCGCCAGCCTCATCTCCCACCCTCAGCCCTTGCCCACCATGGTGTGGCCACACTGGCCTCTTCCCTGTTCCTTGAACAGACTGAGCTCATGCCGGGCTGAGGCCTGTGCTGTCACCTGCGTCACAACACTGCTCCCCACAGAGGGAACCCCGACCACGCTGCCCGAGGTGCCTGAACCCCCAAATTCTCCAGCCCCTTGCCCAACGTGCTCTCCTTCACAGCACTTAATGCTGCACAGAACCATTTCCATTGGCTGACTGCTGCCTTTCTCTCCCACTAGACTCTGAGCTCCGTGAGGGCAGGACTTGCCTGGATCTTGCTCACTTCTGTCTCCCCCAAATCTAGAACGCTACTAGTTTAAGGGCCAAACTACATCCCCCACCAACTAAATTCATACATTGAAGTTCTGACCTCCAGTACCTAGGAATGTAACTGCACGTGCAGCCATGGTCTCTGGATGTTAACTGTTCACATGAGCTCCTGAGGATGGACCCTAATGCTATATAACTGGTGCCTCATAAGAAGGGGAGATCTGGAGACAGACGCACACAAAAAGAACACCATGTGAAGAGGAAGGCAGAACTGGCTGATGCTCCTGCAAGCCAAGGAATGCCACAGAGCGCCAGCAACCACGAGATGCTGGGGGACAGGCATGGCACCCTCATGGCCCTCAGGAGGCCGCCACCTTGATCTCAGACGTCCAGGCTCCAGGGCTGTGAGACAACACACTCCCATTGTTTAAGCTAGCGGGACTCTCATTACAGTAGCCCTAGGAGAACAACCGAGTGTTAAACACATGACTGAGTGCTCGGTGAGCACCAACTGAATGACTAAATCAGTGAATGGCAAATAGCTCTCTTAGTGCTCAGCTGCATTCACAGAGACAGGGATCTGCCTGCCCCTGGCACATGAGGGACAAGACCCCGTTTTTGTTTTAATCTTTTAGTTTAGCCACACCACTTGGCAAGTGCGATCTTAGTTTCCCAATCAGGGACTGAACCTGAGCCCCCTGCAGTGGAAGTACAGAGTACTAACCACTGCAGTGCCAGGGAAATCCCGGGACGAGCTTCTTGTAAGCCTCAGTTTCCTCCCCAGTGGACCGGGCACCACCATCTTCCCTCCTTCATGAGAAGCTGTGAGGAGTGAGTGAGCCAACGTGATGACCCCTGTCAGGGACACAAGCCCTGGTCAGCAGTCAACACTCACTCACTGATGTGCGTGTCCTCACATCACAGACACCCAATGACAACTCTGCCCACAGGAGTTGTGCAACGGGACAGTCCTGCAGCCCCAACCAGGGGGGTGGGGGGTGGGAGACAGCCTATCTGAGACCTGCCTGGGGACTGAGCATGTAACAAACACGCCCCAGGGGCCCAGGGAGTCTGTAATTAGTTCCTGGAAGAGGGAGATCACAGCAGGACAGGCGATCTCGCTTTAGTTCCACTCTTTAGCAACAGCTGAAATCAAAGCAGAAAAGGCATCAGATGACTTCTTTCCTCTCTGTGTAAGGCAGGTCAAGGCTCCTGGAGGGTGGGGGAGCACCAGCAGAGGATCCGTTCCAGATGCCCATCTGACATAAATACAGGGCAGCCCGCAGGCCGACCGATTCCCTGAATTTCAAACCAACTAAAGGAGAGAATGGGGCTTCCCTGCTGGCTCAATCAGTAAAGAAACTGCCTGCAATGCAGGAGACCTGGGTTCAATCCCTGAGTAGGGAAGATCCCCTGGAATAGGAAATGGCAACCCATTCCAGTATTCTTGCATGGAGAATCCCATGGATAGAGGAGCCTGGTGGGCTACAGTCCATGAGATTGCAAAGTCACGCACAACCCAGTGATTAACACACATACACATAATAAGAGAGAACAAGATTCTTAGACACCTCACCCTGTTTGCTTCAAATAAAGACAGGGGAAGGCCCCAGCCCGGAATTCAGAGCATGCTCTTGTGAGGACAGAGCAGGTGTGGTGGCTGAGAAGTGGGCAGGTCTACCTGAACCTGCCAGATGCCACATGCGTAGGGTATCAGGGGGCACTCTTCCCAAGAAAAGTAATAGCAGCAGCTGTCACTGGCACTGTGCCAAAGGCTCCAGTAATCTAGCACATTCAGGCGCCAGAAGGTCGGGTCTGTTTTTCACTGCTTCATCAGGAATGGCCAGACATCACACAGCTGGAAAGAGCAGCAGCTGAAACTGGAACTCAGGTCCTGCCAACCTCCAACCTGCAGGCTCAACCACCAGGTTTGGCCTCATGACCCGTGTCACTGCCTCAATGGGCATGAATGTGAGCAAACTCAGGGAGACAGCAAGGGACAGGGAAGCCTGGCGTGCTGCAGTCCACGAGGTTGCAAGGAGTTGGCTACAACTGAGCAACTCATCGACAACATGGTGAACGTGCCACTGGCTTCACAGCCTCTTGGGAGTCAGGAGGACTGTAATTATCACTACCTCCATCTTTGTCATGAAACCCCTGTAACTCCACAGGCCCAGAGATATATTGCATTAAAGTACCGGGACTTGTGTCCTGTTCTGCTGACCCAGCTCTCTAAAGTATTGGGACTCCCTCTCAATTCAGTCCTGAAAGTCCTTCCAGATGGTTCCTGAAAGGCCCTGGCCTAGCCCCCCACCTGATGCCCTCCTGAGCTTCCAGGGCAGCTGGTGGGAACTTTCAGGGGAGACCTGGGGCCGACCGGGCACCACCCACACCGAAGGCCCACACAACCCTACCGTCCTCCGGCTGCCCCTGCTCCTGCTCCGCGCTGGCATAGGTACGCAGGAACTCGGCGAAGGCGCCGTCCCGAGCCAATAGCTCCTGGTAGGAGCCCATCTCGGAGATCTTGCCGCCGCTCATGACTATGATGACATCCATCTGGGGCAGGTAGCTGATGGCGTGTGTGACCAGGAGCCGTGTCTGCAGGGAGAGCGGAGACACGGCCATATTAGCGCATGCGCGCAAAAGGAATCTCCCCCCACCCCCCGACCTGTACATGCGCCTGGGATGCAGGCACACAGAAGCATTGCAATCTGCAGGCTGGGAGCTGGGGCGGGGTGGGCAGGAGTGAGGGAAACAATGATCCTTGCTTCAGATTCTAGGGTCCAGACAGATATGAGTAAAATGCTGTGTGCTGTATTGTGAGCAGGTGGAAGCAAAGGGGAAAGGATACTGAGATGGGGGTGGGGGGGGTTGCAATTTTAATAAGGGTGATGGGGGAAGTTGGTTTTGAACAAAAATCTGGAGGAGATGCAGGGAAGGAATCATCCATGTGTAGATGAATAAAAGAATGACACTCCTGCGAAAAACTGTGCATGCTGTGACTTGAGTGTTTCAAGTTTCCCCACCCCCAAAAGACTACAGCGCTTGTACATGGGTATCTTTTATCTAACTGAAAGTCTGGGAGGATGTGCATCAAACCGTTTACACAAGTTGGCAGACTTTTTCTTAAAACAGCCTAATGGTAAACATTTTCAGCTTTATGGCCTGTCTGGTCATACACAAGACATAAACAGATGGGCTGGCCATGATCCAGTAAAGCTTTATTTATGGAAGCGGATGTGTAACTTTAATACAGTTTTCCTATGTCACAAAATATTTGTCTTCAGAATTTTTTTCCAACCACTTAAAAATGTAAAGATCATTCTTGGCTGGTGGGTTGCCTACAAGACAGGCAGCAGGCTGGATTCACTGGCCCCTGCTTTCGAGAGCAGCTAGGGCTGCAGGATGAGGGAGAATTTTTTTTTTTAACTTTACATACACTCTCTGGTTTTGTTACTATGGGCATGTATTTCTTTCACAACCAAAACAGGTGTTTAATATTTAAAAATTAAACAGAATTCTTATGGGGTGCAGGGGAATGCTTACAACAGATTAAGTGGCATGCTTATTATATGTGTGTATGTGTATATATATATGCATGATGTGATAATCATATTAAAAAGCTTATACAGAACTTCCCTGATGGCCCAGTGGTTAAGAATCCACCTGCCAGTGCAGGGGACACGGGTTTGATTCCTGGTCTGGGAAGTTCCCACATGTGAGGAGCAACTAAGCCCTTGTGCCCTAGAGTCTGTTCCACAGCAAGAGCAGCCACCACAATGAGAAGCGCGCATATGGAAACTAGGCTGTAGCCAGCCAGCTCCAGGCCCTCCCCAACTACTAAAGAAAGTGTGGGCAACAAGGAAGACCCAGTGCAGCCAAAAATAACAAACAAAAAAAGCTTATATACACAGCAAAAAGACTTGAAAGAAATACAAAAATCTCTACGCAGTGGGACGATGCATAATTGTTTTTATCCTTCGTGGTTTTCTGATTTGCTACATTTTTTCCCATGGGCATGTCTTACTTTTTAATGGGAGAGGCAGAAGAAGAGCCTCTGTAACTCCCCTAAACAAACAAATTTCAAAAAGAAGAAAAGAGGAAAGGAACCCTTTCCTGCCATGTTAAGGTGTAGTAGCCGTTTTCCTGCTCAAACCTCTGTCCCTCAGCCCACGGCCACTTCAGCTGGGAAAGGAGGGCCGGCTCCTTGGGGACAGGGGATGGTGGTGGTGGTGGGGGGTACTTCCCTCCGAGACACCACCCCTATTGTTTAAGCATAAAGAAAGGCTTCTTTCTGCCAAGCGGAGGCAATGAGAACAAGACGGCTGTCCCCGGAAGGCTGCCAAGGGTTGGATTTGAAAATATGCTCTCCAGTCCAGTCAAGCGAAGGGGTCCCAAAGGGGACACACCGTGACCTAACCAAAGACCGGGGACCAGCCCCCAAGCTGCCCCCGCAGCAGGTACCTTGTTCTTCAGAAGCCCCTTGGGGCCAATCACGTTTTCAAAGATGTGCTTGCCCACGTGGGCGTCCACGGCTGAGAGGGGATCGTCGAGGAGGTAGACGTCTGAGTCGCAGTATACGGCCCGGGCCAGGCTCACGCGCTGCTTCTGGCCCCCGGACAGGTTCACACCCTGCGGAGAAACACGGCAGAAAGTTGGGCCTTCTGGGAAGCCGAGACAGGCAGAGGGGTGCAGCGGATCACCATGCATCGCCCCTCGCCTGAGGCCCCACAGGGCTGCGTCCGCCTCCTGCGGAAGGAGCAGCGGTAACGGAGCGAGATCGCGCCTGCGCCAACGTGGGTTCAAGTCCCGGCTCCAGGTTCAGCCTCAACTGTGAAACCGGCAAAGAGAAAACCCGAGCCGCCGGGTGCTGCTGAGCAGGGCACGGTCAGGAAGGTGAGGCTGGTGGCACCACACAGTGCTGGGTACAGGAAGGCTCATGATCTTGGGGCTTCGCTCACTGGTGAAGCCACACGGTCAAGGCAGGCTGTGCCCCAGGGATGCTACAATCCAGCCTGCACCCCGCCAGCCAGCAGGAAGGGCACAGTTTGTTAATTTGAACCAGGGCACAAGGACCACAGGGCTCTCCTGCAGCAGGTAAGCCAGCATCACTTGCATATCTGGCTGGAGTCAGAGTGGACACCTGCGAAGCTAACCACCCAGCCCCTCTCCCCAAGAGATGCCCACCCTCCCCCTGCTCTGAGACAGGGTCCTGGCAGCCAGGCTCATTTTGAGAGTTCCTCTAGTTCACAGCTTTTGGCCCCAGGCAGACATCAGACCCAAACTAAGCCAATCACATCCTCTCCCTCCAAAACTGGGTGCATGTGTGCACTTCGGTCATGTCCAACTCTGTGCAGCTCTATGGAAGGTAGCCCACCAGGCTCCTCTGTCCATGGGATTCTCCAGGCAAGAATACTGGAGTGGGCTGCCATGACCTCCTCTAGGGGGTCTTCCCAACCCAGGGATGGAACCAGCGTGTCTTACATCTCCACTAGTGCCACCTGGGAAGCCCCCACATTGGTTACTAGGGCCTAAACAGGGAGAGTGAGGAATCTCCAAGTGGCAGATATACACATTTTGGAAAACAACAACAAAGCTCCGCAGAAAAGCAGAGATGAAATTCAGAGGAGGAATCAGTCCCTTCCTGAGCCCCGCCACATTCCAGCCCTTGGATTCCACACAATGCCTGTAAATTCAGTTCTCACTCAGGATTCTTTGCCACTTGAAAACCCCAAAAGCTCTAATAATTTTGTTTTTCTTTCCAAGGAACTGCAGATTTCACTCAAATAAAAGAAATAGCTCACGAAGTAGGAAAGTTGGTTGAGCCACTGGCTTGTATTAATAACTAAAAACAAGGATGAGAAAGCTCTTTAGTCGGCTCCAGACCATTTGCACACCACTTAACCACCAGGTGGCAACTGAGCAAGCCAGCCGGGCAGAGGGGAAAGCATGTGCAAAGGCCCTGAGATGGGAAGGGGCTCCGGAAGTCACTTGGCCTTTCCGTGCCTCCTTTTCCTCCACCATTACACAGGGTTAACAGTAAGTCCCATCTCCTGGGCTTGCTGTAAGGACAAGATATGTATAAAGTGTTTAGCACTGTGCCTGGCACGTAGCGATTACTCCATAAGTGTGAGCTCTTGCATTATTACGTTTATCATTAACATAATGATAATGTTTTGAAAAGGGCTGTGGACACTGGAATCACTGACACCCCTGTGCCCTGTATAGCGCCAATGGTCTTGGGACTTTTCAGTCACATGACCACAAAAGTAACATGCACTCTCTGGTTCTTTGGGTTCAACCAAGTGACTTGCTTTATGGGTAGAAAGGATGGTGTGCTTTAAAAGACATCACATTTTGTTGTTGTTGTTGTTCTCTTGGGCTTCTGCTGCTGCCATTGAAAAAGCTTCCCCCTGGGGAGCTGCTGTCCCTTCACCCAGGCCCTAGTAAGAAGCCACTGGGGAGACCTGAGCCAACCCACAGCCTGGAACTGGGCTTAGCTGGCCTGCAATGTGGAGCAGAGCCACCCAGCAGAGCCTAGCCTGGGTCACCCAGTCACAGTTGACCCACCCATAAGCAGCAAAGTGTTTAACATCATAAGCCACTGAGATTTTTGTGCTTGTTTGCTGCACAGCAATAGCTGACTGATACAGGGGCCACGCTCAAGTCTACTGACCTTCTCACCAATCTCTGTCCGGTCCCCACTGGGCAGGATTTCCAGGTCTGGGAGGAGGGCACAGGCTTCTACCACAGCCTTATAATACCGTTCCTGTAGCTGGCGTCCAAAAAGGATGTTTTCTCGGAGAGAAATGTTCTGAATCCAGGCCTGCTGTGGGACGTAGGCCACTGAGCCCTAGGTGGCAAACAAAGGTGGTGGCAGGACAGACAGACTTGGTTAACAAAATAGCGGCGGCCTACTCCCTGCCAGGAAGGCCTTACTTCACACGATACCTTCGTCACATCTATGGTTTCAACAAGAGGGAAACCAAGGCCCCAAGGACCACAGACGCCAGGGCTGGGGTCAGAGTCCATTCTAGGTCAGTCACTGGCTCCAATATTGAGAGTTTGAGAGCTGAAATCCTTGTTAA
The DNA here is from genome assembly GCF_055505025.1 of Bos grunniens. Taxonomy (NCBI): domain Eukaryota; kingdom Metazoa; phylum Chordata; class Mammalia; order Artiodactyla; family Bovidae; genus Bos; species Bos grunniens. Next base: position 28,335,448 of record NC_141189.1, read on the forward strand.
TGAGATTACAGTTACGTATTTAATAACTATTAACGGAATAGCAGCAAACGAAATGCCTAGCCCCCCTACACTGCACACCTATATCTGATAAAATACTGCACACCATCTGTGTGCTAAGTTGCCTCAGTCATGTCTGACACTCTGCAACCATGTGGACTGTAGCTCACCAGGCTCCTCTGTCCATGGGGTTCTCCAGGCAAGAATACTAGAGTGGGTTGCCATGCCCTCCTCCAGGGGATCTTCCCAACCCAGGGATCGAACCCTTGTCTCTTACGTCTCCCGCATTGGCAGGTGGGTTCTTTACCACTAGCACCACCTGGAAGCCCCCACATCATCTATATGTCAACTTAAGAAATTTTTTAAAATATTTAAAATAAAATAAAATAAATTTTAAAATAAACAACAACCAAAACCTCCTGGTTCCCAAGAATGGGAAGTACCTGAATTTAAAAAAAAAAAAAAAAAAATTATTTGATTATTGTTGTGGTACAGGCTAAGAGAGAAAAATATGAGACTTTCAAAAAAGTCCTTTAAAAGGAAGACTTAACCTATACTGGAAAAGAATCTGAAAAAGAATATATATACACATTTACCTGAATGACTTCACTGCACACCAGAAACTAACACAACATTGTAAATCAACTATAGTTCAATTAAAAAAAAAAATTTTTTTTAAAGGGAGACTTAGTTTGAGACATTAAAAGAGCCCTTGAGATTTCCTTGATGAAATTTAAGCAAAGACATCTTGTATAAAAACTGTCCATTTCTAAAGTTGCTGTACATTTCCACATAATACAAGGTGTCAGAATGGCATAAGAACAAAGACTACGAGGAGGGCATTTGTTTCATGTATTTCAGTAACTGAAAAAAATATTTTTAACAAGGACTGATAGGTGAAAATAAGTTGGTCTGATAAAGAGAAGAGGAAAGAGCATTTCAGTCTGAGGAACTTCATGAGAGGGAGGAAGGGGACAGACAGGCTACAGGTTAGACATTTACATGTGGCCTCTGCCTGCATATCATGGGGGAAGAAGAAGTGGGCTTCAGGTTGGATACTTAAAACTAGTCTCCTCTTTGCATTTCCTGAGACAAGACAGCGGTGGGCTCCAGTTAAGGCATTTACAGTCAGCCTATTTGCCCACCAAAATGGAACAACAGAAACAGGGTAAATAGTAGGTCTTTGTCTTGTAAATATCCTTAATAGTCTTGGCCAGGACAAAGAAAGGCAAAATCCTGTTTGGGTAAAGGATTAAGGGATCTCCACTCCCCTCCCTTTTCTGGAACAAAGGAGACACTACACATGCATGGGAAGGTTCCTTAGGGTCAAAAGTCAGAGAATAATGCCAGACCATAATAAGTCTTACTCCTCCAGAAGCCTTCACTTTGAGATCTATCTTGGCTAAGGTTCAGTTCAGTTCAGTTCAGTCACTCAGTCGTGTCTGACTCTTTATGACCCCATGAATCGCAGCACGCCAGGCCTCCCTGTCCATCACCAACTCCTGGAGTTCACTCAGACTCACGTCCATTGAGTCAGTGATGCCATCCAGCCATCTCATCCTCTGTCGTCCCCTTCTCCTCCTGCCCCCAATCCTTCCCAGCATCAGAGTCTTTTCCAATGAGTCAACTCTTCGCATGAGGTGGCCAAAGTACTGGAGTTTCATTCCTTCCAAAGAAATCCCAGGGCTGATCTCCTTCAGAATGGACTGGTTGGATCTCCTTGCAGTCCAAGGGACTCTTCTAGAGTCTTATCCAACACCACACTTTAAAAGCATCAATTCTTCGGCGCTCAGCTTTCTTCACAGTCCAACTCTCACATCCATACATGAACACTGGAAAAACCATAGCCTTGACTAGATGGACCTTTGTTGGCAAAGTAATGTCTCTGCTTTTGAATGTGCTATCTAGGTTGGTCATAACTTTCCTTCCAAGGAGTAAGCGTCTTTTAATTTCATGGCTGCAGTCACCATCTGCAGTGATTTTGGAACCCAAAAAATAAAGTCTGACACTGTTTCCACTGTTTCCCCATCTATTTCCCATGAAGTGATAGGACCAGATGCCATGATCTTCGTTTTCTGAATGTTGAGCTTTAAGCCAGCTTTTTCACTCTCCACTTTCACTTTCATCAAGAGGCTTTTGAGTTCCTCTTCACTTTCTGCCATAAGGGTGGTGTCATCTGCATATCTGCTGCTGCTGCTAAGTCGCTTCAGTCATGTCCGACTCTGTGCGACCCCAGAGACAGCAGCCCACCAGGCTCCCCCATCCCTGGGATTCTCCAGGCAAGAACACTGGAGTGGGTTGCCATTTCCTTCTCCAGTGCATGAAAGTGAAAAGTGAAAGTGAAGTCGCTCAGTCGTGCCCGACTCCTAGCGACCCCATGGACTGCAGCCCACCAGGCTCCTCCGTCCATGGGATTTTCCAGGCAAGAGTACCTGAGGTTATTGATATTTCTCCCGGCAATCTTGATTCCAGCTTGTGCTTCATCCAGCCCAGCGTTTCTCATGATGTACTCTGCATATAAGTTAAGTAAGCAGGGTGACAATATACAGCCTTGACGTACTCCTTTTCCTACTTGGAACCAGTCTGTTGTTCCATGTCCAATTCTAACTGTTGCTTCCTGACCTGCATACAGGTTTCTCAAGAGGCAGGTCAGGTGGTCTGGTATTCCCATCTCTTTCAGAATTTTCCACAGTTTATTGTGATCCACACAGTCAAAGGCTTTGGTGTAGTCAATAAAGCAGAAATAGATGCTTTTCTGGAACTCTCTTGCTTTTTCCATGATCCAGCGGATGTTGGCAATTTGATCTCTGGTTCCTCTGCCTTTTCTAAAACCAGCTTGAACATCTGGAAGTTCACGGTTCACGTATTGCTGAAGCCTGGCTTGGAGAATTTTGAGCATTACTTTACTAGCATGTGAGATGAGTGCAATTGTGCAGTAGTTTGAGCATTCTTTGGCATTGCCTTTCTTTGGGATTGGAATGAAAACGGACCTTTTCCAGTCCTGTGGCCACTGCTGAGTTTTCCAAATTTGCTGGCATATTGAGTGCAACACTTTCACAGCATCATCTTTCAGGATTTGAAATAGCTCAACTGGAATTCCATCACCTCCACTAGCTTTGTTCGTAGTGATGCTTTCTAAGGCCCACTTGACTTCACATTCCAGGATGTCTGGCTCTAGGTCAGTGATCACACCATCGTGATTATCTGGGTCGTGAAGATCTTTTTTGTACAGTTCTTCTGTGTATTCCTGCCACCTCTTCTTAATGCACACCTCAGGGGAAGACAAAGACCTGGAAAACGGCCCCCTTATAAAGGATTTAAACTTCTGAAAAGCACAACTCTCTGAGTTTGCCCACGCACCTTTTTGCAGGCACTTTTGTTTTCAACAAACTTTTTACTTTGCTCGTACCTTCTGCCTCCTCTCCTGAATTTGTTCTTGACCAAGTGGGCAAGGGCTAGGGCTAGGGACTCAGGCCCTCACTGCTGGCTCCTGTGGTCCAGGGGTTAGGACTCCCCGTTCAGGAAACTAAGAGCTGGCTGCCAGCTACTGCTCACTGCTACTTGCTGCAAGCTGCCGCCGATTGCTATGTGTGTCCAAAATCAAGAGGAACTTGGCAAGTCTGAGCAACAGGAAGGCCAGTGTGATGGGACCATGATGTGAGAGGAAGACAGGCAGGAAGGAGCCAGGGGGTGGGACGGGACTCACACAAGGCTGGTGGTCCTAGTGACAAGTATGTGTATGTGTGTGTTAGTTGCTCAGTTCAGTTCAGATCAGTTCAGTAGCTCAGTCATGTCTGACTCTTTGCGACCCCACGGACTGCAGCCCACAAGGCTTCTCTGCCCATGGAATTCTTTTTTTTTTTTTTTAATTTTATTTTTTAAAAAAAAATCACATGCTCCCCATCCTGAACCCTCCTCCCTCCCAACCTCCCCATACCATCCCCCTGGGCCTTCCCAGCGCACCAGCCCCAAGCATCCAGCATCGTGCACTGAACCTGGACTGGCATCTCGTTTCATACATGACATTTCACATGTTTCAATGACATTCTCCCAAATCTTCCCACCCTCTCCCACAGAGTCCATAAGACTGTTCTATACATCAGTGTCTCTTTTGCTGTCTCGTACACAGGGTTATCGTTACCATCTTTCTAAATTCCATATACATGCGTTAGTATACTGTATTTATGTTTTTCCTTCTGGCTTACTTCACTCTGTATAATAGTCTCCAGTTTCATCCACCTCATTAGAACTGATTCAAATGTATTCTTTTTAATGGCTGAGTAATACTCCATTGTGTATATGTACCACAGCTTTCTTATCCATTCATCTGCTGATGGACATCTAGGTTGCTTCCATGTCCTGGCTATTATAAACAGTGCTGCGATGAACATTGGGGTACACGTGTCTCTTTCCCTTCTGGTTTCCTCAGTGTGTATGCCCAGCAGTGGGATTGCTGGATCATAAGGCAGTTCTATTTCCAGTTTTTTAAGGAATCTCCACACTGTTCTCCATAGTGGCTGTACTAATTTGCATTCCCACCAACAGTGTAAGAGGGTTCCCTTTTCTCCACACCCTCTCCAGCATTTATTATTTGTAGACTTTTGGATCGCAGCCATTCTGACTGGTGTGAAATGGTACCTCATAGTGGTTTTGATTTGCATTTCTCTGATAAAGAGTGATGTTGAACATCTTTTCAAGTGTTTGTTAGCCATCTGTATGTCTTCTTTGGAGAAATGTCTATTTAGATCTTTGGCCCATTTTTTGATTGGGTCATTTATTTTTCTGGAGTTGAGCTGTAGGAGTTGCTTGTATATTTTTGAGATTAGTTGTTTGTCGGTTGCTTCATTTGCTATTATTTTCTCCCATTCTGAAGGCTGTCTTTTCACCTTGCTAATAGTTTCCTTTGATGTGCAGAAGCTTTTAAGTTTAATTAGGTCCCATTTGTTTATTTTTGCTTTTATTTCCAATATTCTGGGAGGTGGGTCATAGAGGATCCTGCTGTGATGTATGTCAGAGAGTGTTTTGCCTATGTTCTCCTCTAGGAGTTTTATAGTTTCTGGTCTTATGTTGAGATCTTTAATCCATTTTGAGTTTATTTTTGTATATGGTGTTAGAAAGTGTTCTAGTTTCATTGTTTTACAAGTGGTTGACCAGATTTCCCAGCACCACTTGTTAAAGAGATTGTCTTTAATCCACTGTATATTCTTGCCTCCTTTGTCAAAGATAAGGTGTCCATATGTGCGTGGATTTATCTCTGGGCTTTCTATTTTGTTCCATTGATCTATATTTCTGTCTTTGTGCCAGTACCATACTGTCTTGATAACTGTGGCTTTGTAGTAGAGCCTGAAGTCAGGTAGGTTGATTCCTCCAGTTCCATTTTTCTTTCTCAAGATCGCTTTGGCTATTCGAGGTTTTTTGTATTTCCATACAAATTGTGAAATTATTTGTTCTAGCTCTGTGAAGAATTCTGTTGGTAGCTTGATAGGGATTGCATTGAATCTATAAATTGCTTTGGGTAGTATACTCATTTTCACTATATTGATTCTTCCAATCCATGAACATGGTATATTTCTCCATCTATTAGTGTCCTCTTTGATTTCTTTCACCAGTGTTTTATAGTTTTCTATATATAGGTCTTTAGTTTCTTTAGGTAGATATATTCCTAAGTATTTTATTCTCTTCGTTGCAATGGTGAATGGAATTGTTTCCTTAATTTCTCTTTCTGTTTTCTCATTATTAGTGTATAGGAATGCAAGGGATTTCTGTGTGTTGATTTTATATCCTGCAACTTTACTATAATCATTGATTAGTTCTAGTAATTTTCTGGTGGAGTCTTTAGGGTTTTCTATGTAGAGGATCATGTCATCTGCAAATAGTGAGAGTTTTACTTCTTCTTTTCCAATTTGGATTCCTTTTATTTCTTTTTCTGCTCTGATTGCTGTAGCCAAAACTTCCAAAACTATGTTGAATAGTAATGGTGAAAGTGGGCACCCTTGTCTTGTTCCTGACTTTAGAGGAAATGCTTTCAATTTTTCACCACTGAGGATAATGTTTGCTGTGGGTTTGTCATATATAGCTTTTATTATGTTGAGGTATATTCCTTCTATTCCTGCTTTCTGGAGAGTTTTTATCATAAATGGGTGTTGAATTTTGTCAAAGGCTTTCTCTGCATCTATTGAGATAATCATATGGTTTTTGTTTTTCAATTTGTTAATGTGGTGTATTACATTGATTGATTTGCGGATATTGAAGAATCCTTGCATCCCTGGGATAAAGCCCACTTGGTCATGGTGTATGATCTTTTTAATGTGTTGTTGGATTCTGATTGCTAGAATTTTGTTTAGGATTTTTGCATCTATGTTCATCAGTGATATTGGCCTATAGTTTTCTTTTTTTGTGGCATCTTTGTCAGGTTTTGGTATTAGGGTGATGGTGGCCTCATAGAATGAGTTTGGAAGTTTACCTTCCTCTGCAATTTTCTGGAAGAGTTTAAGCAGGATAGGTGTTAGCTCTTCTCTAAATTTTTGGTAGAATTCAGCTGTGAAGCCGTCTGGACCTGGGCTTTTGTTTGCTGGAAGATTTTTGATTACAGTTTCAATTTCCATGCTTGTGATGGGTCTGTTAAGGTTTTCTATTTCTTCCTGGTCGAGTTTTGGAAAGTTGTACTTTTCTAAGAATTTGTCCATTTCTTCCTCGTTGTCCATTTTATTGGCATATAATTGTTGATAATAGTCTCTTATGATCCTTTGTATTTCTATGTTGTCTGTTGTGATCTCTCCACTGTCATTTCTAATTTTATTGATTTGATTTTTCTCCCTTTGTTTCTTGATGAGTCTGGCTAATGGTTTGTCAATTTTATTTATCCTTTCAAAGAACCAGCTTTTGGCTTTGTTGATTTTTGCTATGGTCTCTTTTGTTTCTTTTGCATTTATTTCTGCTCTAATTTTTAAGATTTCTTTCCTTCTACTAACCCTGGGGTTCTTCATTTCTTCCTTTTCTAGTTGTTTGAGGTGTAGAGTTAGGTTATTTATTTGACTTTTTTCTTGTTTGCCCATGGAATTCTTCAGGCAAGAATCCTGGAGTGGGTTGCCATTCCCTTCTCCGGGGTGAGGAGTATGAGCTTCACTAAAAGGGCAAAGGGGAGCCCTCAAAGACTGTTAAATAAAGGGAGGCTAGGAGGATGAGGTTGGAAATGAAACCCAGGGAGCCCAGCTCTTCATCTCCATTCTCAGATAAATAACCAAACTGCTGACTCCAATATCCTAACTTAAAGTGGCCAGACTGTCACAAAGCCTCACTGCAGAACCCACAGGTAATTCTCACAGTATGCATGAGCCCTACCAACTAAACTGCTGAGACAAAATAAACATTTTAAACACATTTCCCGCACTTTCCTTGTTTTTGTAGTTAGTTGCTCAGTTATTTTCGACTCTGTATGACCCTATGGACTGTAGCCCGCCAGGCTCCTCTGTCCATGGAATTTTCCAGGCAAGAATATTGGAGAGCGTTGCCATTCCCTTCTCCGGGGGATCTTCCTGACCCAGAGGGTCTACACACATTGTAGGTAGATTCTTTACCATCTGAGCCACCAGGGAAGCCCTTCCCTTACCAAGGCAAAATAACCAGTCACGAATAAATCTACAACCTCATCAAACCAAATATTCAAGCACCCTCACTTTTTGGTCCATCATCTCTGTATTCAGTGGTTCTCAACTGGGGGTAATTTTGCCCCCCAGGGGACACAAATGACAATGTCGAGAGACACTTTTGGTTGTTATGACTTGTGGCTGCTTCTGGCATCTCGTGGGCAGAGGTCAGGGATGCTGCTCAACACCCCACAGTGCACAGGACAGCCTCCACAGCAGAGAATTATCTGGCATGAAACGTCAATAGGGCTGTGACTGTGAAAACCCAGGGTTAATCAAACAGAAGGCAGTGTGGATCCCACCATGATCCCGAGTCTTCTTCCAATTAACCTAGCTCATGCTGCTTATGAACCTTACTTTATAGCATGTATTTGAAAGTAATGACAGATCATTTCTTAAAACAATAGGTCCAAGGGATCTTCCTGACCCAGAGATTGAACCTCTGTCTCCTGTGTCTCCTGCACTGGCAGTGCCTCCTAGAAAACCCTCGTTAGTCTGGACCCAACTATCATACACTTTCTCTAAGGCACACAAGGCTCAATGGGCATATGATCATCAGCAAAGAAAGGATTTTGCTCTGAAATGAAAACTATGGCACAAACCAGCATCCCCCAAGTAGACTCCAGGAGAAAGTAATCTTAAGACATAAGGAGTTGCTGTCTAGACAACAAAGAGGTGCAGGCAAATGTGTCTGGGACATGCAGGATTAACCAAAATTAAATAGGTTGTTTTTTTTTTTTTTTCCCCTCCCTGTAGGACTTATCAGAGCCTTTAAGTGTCCAACAGGGAAGGAATCAGAATTTGTACTATTTCCCAAGCTTGTTTGAGCCCAGGACTCTTTATTCCCTAAATAGTAAGATGAATTTGCTGCAGACCATGCTCAGGAAATGCTGGTGTCAACAAAACTCTGGAAGAAAATATCCCCAACCCCAGGGAAGGGTTTTGGGGGCGGGGGACAGAGCTAAACGCCAAACAAGGCTCCTGATTCTGATGCGACACATCTGTTCACTAAGGCAGCCTCTTAAACTCTCTCCCAAGACATACTGCAACTCAGTTCAAAACACTTTGTTTTTAAAAGCAGTAAAAACAGTCTCCCTTTAGCCCCATATTAAGAATCCAACAAACACTGAGAATTTAAATAAGTCCCTTAAAAAGAATTCTCCGAGGAAATATTCCAATGACATCAATAAAAAATTTTAAGTGTTGTTACATTTGCCAAAAGAGATACAAAGAGAACCACAAAGAGAAAGAACAAGCCTGAGAAAGCCATGCTTAAGGAGGGCCCGGGATGCACACTGCAGGCCGGCGATGGGGAGGGAGTTGAGGGCAGAGGGTGGACCAGTGGGCATTCATGTGTTTACTAAATATTTATCCAGTGCCTACTACATCCTAGGCACTATTCTAGGTGCTGAGACACAGCAGGAACTAAATGACACCACAATCTTGCCTTCCAGGACGGGAGAGAAGAAGAGAACAAAAGGAGTTCCCACCTGCTTAACAAGCTCATAAAAGGAAACGCCGCATAGCCCTTTGGCCTTCCCCTTGGCAGTGAGTTACCTGGCTCCCACCCAGGCCTCCTACCTTGACAGTCACGTGTCCCTCCACCTTGTCCATCTCGGCCAAGAGCGCTGAGAGTAGAGACGATTTCCCACAGCCCACCTGGCCCACCACGGCCACCAGGGAACCTTCCGGAACAGAGAAGGTGATGCTGAAACGACATGACACACCCTGGGCTCAGATGGGGGAGCCTGGCTTCCCGACGCTGGACGGGCCCCGAGTGGGGAGAGAGGGAAGGCAGGGTTGTCTGGAGTCTTTGAGGCCTGGACATCACTCCTGCTGTTCTTACAACGAACTTATTAGTTCAGGGAACTGCCTCAGAGGCTTCTGTGCCAGGCTGGACACAGCTGCATCTTAGGAAAGACCCCTGCAGGAGCGACCGAGACAGGAGAAGGGGGCTTGAGTGGAGGGGGATCCACTTCACCTGGGGGCATGATGCAGGTGCTCAAGGAAGGGTGCGTGTGTGCTCAGTCACTCAGTCATGTCCAACCCTTTGCGACCCCACAGACTGTAGCCCACCAGGCTCCTCTGATCATGGGATTCTCCAGGTAAGAATACTGGAGTGAGCTGCCATGCCCACCTCCAGGAGATCTTCCCGACTCAGGGATCGAGCACACATCTCCTGCACCTCTTGCATTGCAGGTGGATTCTTTACTACTGAACCAATAGGGACGCTCAACAAAGAGGCCACGCCAAAACCAAGCCTAGAGGAAGGGTGAGCACAACCCAGACACCTGGAGACAGCGTGAGGAAAGGCCTATGGGTGTGAAATCACAGGCGTGACCACAGGTAGACAGGTCAATGACACAAGATGAGGCAGGGAGTGGGAGGTCAGTCCTGAAGAGGTGGGTGGGTGGTGTCCAGACCCGAGAGGGCCCCAGAGGACACACTTCCCAGCTGGAAGCCAGACAGGAGGGCCTAACACAATTGAATCAGAGTTTCAGAAACATGTCTCTACTGACATGGCCCTTTGGCGGATATAACAGTAATCGTATTGGGTTGGCCAAAATGTTTGTTCAGGGTTTTCCATAAACTGCTACGGAAAACTCCGAACACACGTTTTGGCCAACCCAACACAACAGGCTCAACACTCTGCTGACAAGATGGGCGTCACACGACATAGGACCACGCCCAGCCCTCCACAGCAGACAGCAAAGTGGAGATGGGGAATCCCACCCACTGGGGAAGGGTGGGCATGTCCAGGGCCTCCTTGGGTTCACCTATACATCAGCTGCACTTTCCAAGCTCTGCTATTATGATTTCAACATATTGGTGGAAAGGCTGATGGCTTTTGCTCCCATTGTTCAATTCTTCCGTACCTGCTACGTGGTCACACTGATTGTTCTTTTGTTCTATGCTGGGAGGGGAATGGATGAAGGGGCCAGAACAGAACAGTCAGCCTAGGGAGGCAGCTCCTGTGATCACCCAGGCAAGACGGGAACATTGCACAGGTTTGGATGGAGAAACCTGGGGTCGGTGGGGGTTGACGGGTGGATATTCAATGGGTTGGTCAAGGGAGGGTGATGGGAACAAGAAGGTCTTTGAGGCTAGAAGGACAGACAGAGGGACAGAGGCATAGACAGACTACTCACTTATGAAGCAGGACAAGAGAAAAGCTAAAGTTGAAGCTGACATGAGTTAAGTTAAACATAAGGAAGAACTTCCTAAACATGCAGTCCCATCCACGGTAGTGTTACACAGACTCGTTTCTCCAGAAAGTCTGATCTGCCCCTCCCCACATCCTCAAATAAAATACAGGAGTAATTTGGCTACTCAGTAAGGGGGCAATTATTTGGGGGCATGCTGCTGCTGCTAAGTCACTTTAGTCATGTCTGACTCTGTGCGACCCCATAGACAGCAGCCCACCAGGCTCCCCCATCCCTGGGATTCTCCAGGCAAGAACACTGGAGTGGGTTGCCATTTCCTTCTCCAATGCATTAAAGTGAAAAGTGAAAGTGAAGTCGCTCAGTCGTGTCCGACTCTTAGCAATCCCCTGGACTGCAGCCTGCCAGAATCCTCCGTCCATGGGATTTTTCCAGGCGAGAGTACTGGAGTGGGGTGCCATTGCCTTCTCCGTTTGGGGGCATGGGTGGGTATAAATCTGGCCCCTAAAAATGTCCCGTCTGGCCCTGTGATGGGGGACTCCTTAAGGAAGTCTGAGATCCCCGGAGCAAGGCCTGCAGTTGGAAAGAACTCAGAGGCATTTGCAAGTAGCCAGGGAAGCAGGGCAATTCCCAGGATGCTGTGACTTATAAAAATAAGGACTGAGGTGGGCAGTGTCCCAGACATGGAAATGGTGGGAAAGGGTGAACCAGGCAGCTGGGGGAGAGGATGGAGAACAACCCAGATTGATACCACACGTGAGCGGACAAGTTTTCAGCAGACCCAAGCCTTCCTGCCACCATCACAACTTCTGACCCACCAGCCAATCAGTGTGCTCTGTCTCTTCTGGCACAGCGATTGGCTCAGGGAGAAGCACGTGACCCAACCTGGGCCTATAAGAGGCTGGGTCTCCTGATGACATACGAGGGACACCTGGAGTCAATGGGGGCCACTTAGATCTTGAGGGAAGAGGACGTCTGAGAAGGAAGCAGCACAGATGGCTGAGGAACAAGGACACGAAGGAGAGGCACTGTCTGAGTCCCTGGATCACACCAAACCTGAACGTGAACCTTGGCAGTTATGTGAACCAGAAGGCTTGTTGCCTAAGCCTATCTGGGCAGGGTTCGAGTCACTCGTAGTCTAAGGGAATCCTGTGAGCCAGGCCCACGGTCATCTGCTCCTCCCCAAAGCCCAAGCAGGTGCGACGGGACCAGCCGGATGAGCCGAACTGATGCTCAGAAAGGCAGAGTGACCCATTCATGGTTACAGAGCTGGAGTTCGGCTGGAATTCGGACCTGCGTTTGCCCAAAGCCCCGTGGCTCTCTCCACGTCCCACTTACCCATGCAGCGTGGGGGGGTCATTCCTGGCCCACGTGAACGTGGCGTTCTTCACGGTGATGCTGTTCGTGGCTGCAGCTGGAAGGCACCAGAGATATAACACGTCAGGCGCAGGTGCAGCCGTGGCCTGCGCTTGAGCAGCAGGCTCTTACTTTTTGTTTTTCCTTATCAGGTTGTTCAACTCCAGAGGCTGGACACCCATGCTAGGCATTATCTGGTCACATCAGTCACTGTTTCTGAAGAACTTCAACCAGCAGCTCTGGAGACAGCCTCCACCCAGAGAGCCGAAACCACGAGAGGGCTCTGCCTTTGAAAGATAGGCCGCCGCACAATCTGGGAGGGCCAGGGACCCCCGGGGCCTCCCGCACTCATCCCTGGGAGCTTCCGGCAGCTCTGGGGGAGGGGCGGGGTGAGCAGAAGCTAAGGTCACAGGGCCCCAGCAGCGCCCTCATGCAGTCGCCTGTGATTGATCAGCTCAGGCTGGCCCACGGCCCTCATTACACCTCCAGGGCCCCTCCTTTAATGTTCGAAGTAGGGTCCTTCACCCTGAAACTCCCGGATTCCAGGGCAGCCTAACTCACTTCCCTGCATCCCCTCTCTCCCTTCCTCCAGCCACCGGGCTCAGGTCAGGGCAGGTCGGTCTTCCCCTCAACACCCACCTCTGTAAACTGTGCAAACTCGGGGATGCAACAGGAAATGGGGAATCCTGGTGGAGGAGGGGAAGGCAAGCCAGACAAAGTCTATGCAAGGCGGAACTACGTGTTTCTAGCCCCTCTGCCTCCATCAACATTCCCTCCTTTTATTCTCTTTTTACTCCATGCCCTTCACTTAAACAACTTCTGACTGAAATGATGAGCCAACTTGAAACCATCTAAAGAGAAGATGGAGAGGTGCTTCTAGGTTGTCAAAGGCATAAATAAATTGCCCCACCCACCAAAGCAGCAAAATCTGTGAGGAGAGGAAGTTACTGGTTAACCGAACTTAACCTGCCTGGCCCCCATCTGTCCCCTGAAACAGAAAACAAGGAGGAAGCTGGAAGGTGCTATTTAAGGAATTTAAGAAAAGCCACTAGAGTCGGTCAAGCTAGAGGCTACAAGACTTGGCCGGGAGCTGCCTAGGGGCCCCCATCTGGCACCCGGAGAGTGTGGATAAACATCTCAGAAGCTGAGCGTCTAAGAGGGGCTGCCTTCAGGGCAGAGAATAGGGGCTGAGACCTCAACTGAGGCCTGGACCCAGGCCCAGGGGTTTTCCAACATGACTCTTGCTGTGAGCTGATTTGGGGAGCTTGAAACCTCCTTGGTTGACCCCAAACCCTGGAGTAGACGGCATCATTCTGAAACTTGTGTGTGTACATGTCTGTGTACACATGTGTGTGTGTGTTGGGGGCGGGGAATAACTTGATCCTCAACACAACAGAAACTGGACAACCACAGGCCAGGGAAATCGGGAGGGAGGTTCCAGGAAGTGGTGGTTCTCAACTAGGGGTGACTTTGATCCCCCAGGGACACAATGTCTGGAGACATTTTCAGTTGTTGAACCTGGGATGGGTGTTACTGGCACCTAGGGGTGCTGCTCAAGCAGCCTAGAGCACTGGTCAAAAAGTCTGTTTGGGTTTTTCGTAACGTTATGCAGAAAACTCAAATGAACTTTCTGGCCAACTCAATACAACGCATGGGACATCCCCACAGCAAAGTGACCCTGACCCGAATGTTGGTGGTGCTGAGGCTGAGGAACTCGGCCCCCCATGCCGACTGCCTCTCACATACACTGGGGGGGGATCGACTACCATGACCTTTGTTTGGCAAGTGCTGTGCTGGGTGTTCCACATGCCACTGAGGACATCTGAATGCCTGCTGCACCGCTCACATGTACACACATGCTACACTGCTTACGTGCGTACACGCGATGGACTGCTCACATGCATACACACATTCATTCCTCTGACCACATCTACTGGGCTTGGGAGCCAGACTCTGTGGGTTCAAATTCCGTGTGGCCATTTCCTAGCTGGTGAAGCACAGGCAAGTTACTTCACTTCTCTGTGCCTCACTTTCCTCATCTGTAAACTGGGATTGTTAATGGGATCGACCTTACAGGGCTGTCATGAGGAGAAAAAGGAGGCAACACAGACAGTCCTTAGAACAACGACTGACACACAGCGGCTTCTCGGTAAATCTCAGTGCAGAGAAGCGGAACCATCGGTGAGAACACAGATTCTGCTGACGGGCTGCAGATGTGAATCCTGACTACTTCTTACTGCTGTGCGAGTTACCCAGGCAAGCGTCCTCATCTGCTGATGGGGGGTTTCCACAGCGCCCCTCCGTGAGCTGCGGTGAGCCGTGGACGGGCGAGTATGGTGACGTCCTTAGGAGAGGACACACCTAGCAGGCGTGTCGTTACAACGGAAGCGGTCACTACCACTAGTTCTATGAATATTTCTTATTGAGTGCCTGGAGATCCCTGCTCAGGGGTCCACTGGGAAAGGATAAATTAATAAGCTACAGAATAACAAATCTACCAAAAAAAAGAAAGGCACGGTGCTTTCCATTGCCCAGATGGGGAAAGTGAGGCTCAGACCAGTAAAGTGACCTGCCTGAGGCGGCACAGCTACAGGGGTGGCGTTTGGCGACCCTTCCTTAGTTTGCTCATTTGCCCAGAATGGAATGGAAGCTGGGGCCCTGGAATCTGGCCCTGGGGAGGGGTGGGCCTCTCACAAGAAGGCGAGATATGAGAGGTGCACGTTCACCCTCCTGGGAAGGCCTAGGTCGTCCACGCTCCCGGGACGCACCGTCTTTGATGGGCCGGCGCTGGATGCTGTCAGGGTCCAGGTCCTCGTGGGACAGGAAGACCCTCAGGCGCTTCAGGGAGACGCTCGCCTGCACGGAGAGCAACAACAAGCTGCGGTTATTTTTAAACACGTTTTTGCAAAAACAGACCAAGGCTAACTCACAGTGGTTTCCCCTGGGTGCGGAAGGGCCCACATCCTCCCTTATTTCTGAAGTTTCTGCATTTCCTACCCCGAGCGGACACCTCAGAAGAAAAAAATTAAATGGGTCTGGGTTCTTGTTTGTCTTCCTTTAAAAAGCCCACAGGTGGCATTACAGAGGAGGGTGGGGGACCGTCCTGGCCAGACAAGAGACTTGAGAAACAACTGAAGGCAATGGTCTTAAGACAAACATGAAACTCGGAGATAAAGGTGTCCTGGAGGCTGAATGCACTGCACAGTGCTGTGGCCAAGGATACTGTATGATAAACTTCACAGCTGCTAAGAGACGAACTGCATGGCTCCCACCACAAAAAAACAAATGATAACCGCGACAGGTGACTGAGGTATAGCTGACACTATCGTCGTAACAGCAGTGCCACAAATCCATGTATCAAATCACCATGCTGCGTGTACTGAACATATGTTCAACAAAAACAAATTAAAAAAAAAAAAAAAGCAAAGGTTCTGATTTAAACAGCCCAATAGCAAGGACATTGCTGAGAGATAATCCAGAATATTTTAATATGGGGCAAGTATTATTTTAAGAGATTACTGTTACTTTTGTTAGGTCTGATAATGGTGTTACTTATGTAAGAAGAAATGCATGCTGAAATATTTATGGGTGAAATGCCAAGAGATCTGGGATTTGCTTTAAAATTCTTCATCGAAGAGAGAGAGAGAAAGGAATGGAGGGAGGGAGGAAGACAGAGGATGAGATGAAGTAATCACGGCAAAATGCTGGATCTGGGTGATGGGCATGCGGCATTCTTATACTATTCTCACCACTTCTGCATACACATGAAATCGGTCATAATAAGAAGGGGTTTTACTAGCTTATTTTTTTAAAAGCCTTGACCAGGGCTTGGACAATGAAACCTTAAGGCTTATTTGTCAATGTGGCTAATGATACGGTTTTCATGGAAATGTGTGCACAATTAGGGAGAAGAGTGTGACAAACACCGTGGGCAGGAAAGTGCAGGAGCTTCAGAGGGTGTAAGTGTGACTGAGTGGCTTCTTCTCCTTTAGAATCACCACCCGGGCTGGGGGCTTCTAGGGCATCCAGCTGGAGTTTCTCAAACGGTGAGCCAAGCCCATGAGTGGGTTGCAAAACCAATTTAGTGGTGGCATTTTTTCTTTAAATTTATTTATTTTTAATTGAAAGATAATTGCTTCAATTACAATATTGGTTTGATTTCTGTAATACATCAACATGAAGTGGCTGGAGGTGTAAGAAACAGGACACGGTACGACAGGGCAGGGTGGAACAGACTCAGTTAGAGCAGAGAGGATCCAGTGTTTCAGAAAGAATCTTGCAGCGCTCAGGAAAGCCTAGCTGCAGTAACTTTTGTTCCATACACCTGGGGCATCCCAGGTGGCGCAGGGGTAAAGAACCCGCCTACTAATGCAGGAGACACAAGAGACGCAGGCTCGATCCCCGGGTCAGGAAGATCCCCTGGAGAAGGAAATGGCAACCCACTCCAGTATTCTTGCCTGGAGAATCCCATGGACAGAAGAGCCTGGAGGGCTACAGTCCTTGGGGTCGCAGAGTCAGACATGACTGACTGAGCGTGCGCACACACACACATACACTTGAGTATGCATGTCAATAAATAAAAACGTCTCTTTTTCTTTAGAGCAGGACCAACAAAAGCACAAAGGTCTGGGCCTCGATCACCGTCCCCCCGCCCTGAGCACAGTGGGACAAGCCACACACAGGCAGCTGCATCCAGGGGACTTTTGTGCCCTTTGGGCTCGTTTCCCCCGAGCCCCTTCCCTGAAACCCCCCCGGTCTCGCCTGTACCTGCACAATGCTGCTGATGACCATGGGGAGGATATTCAGGGGGAAGCGGAGGATGTTGAACAAGGCCAAGGACACGAAGGCCTTCTGGGCATCCAGGATGTTGTTCTCGTCGACGGTCACGTAGACGGCAAACGTGGACAGGGCCACCTGCAAGCAGACAGGTCAGCATCGCAGTCACAAGAGCAGCGACACATGCTCAAAGTCTAGCATACAGCAGGCACTCACTAACACCCAGAGAATGAACTGGATGAACCAATGGCTAGGAGCCAAAGTCCCAGCCATTCCCGCCACCGTTCTCCACGGGACACTGAACGGGCATTCAAGGGGTCCCTCAACATCACCACGAGAGATCAAACCTCTCAGCCAATGTCAGTGCAGTGCCCTCTGCCCAAAATGACTTTCCCATCCTCCCTGTTCAGGGAGGATGCCCAACCCACAACAGCCCCGAGACCGCTCTCCATCCTTGCTACTGTTTAGTTGCCAGGCTGTGTCTGACTTTGTGGCCCCATGGACTGCAGCACACTAGGCTCCTCTGTCCTCCACTATCTTCCAGAGTTCGCTCAAACTCACGGTCATCGAGTCAGTGATGCTACCTAAGGATCGCATCCTCTGTTGCCCCCTTCTCCTCCTGCCTTCAATCCTTCCCAGCACCAGGGTCTTTTCCAATGAATTGGTTCTTGACATCAGGTGGCCAAAGTACTGGAGCTTCAGCATCAGTCCTTCTACTGAGTATTCAGGGTTGATTTCCCTTAGGATTGACTGGTTTGATCTCTTTGCTGTCCAAGGGACTCTCAAGAGTCTTCTCCAGCACCATCCTTACATCCTGGTTTATTTTTCTTCGTAACACCTATCACTACCTTACATTGTAAGATCACAGATATTGAAGGTCTGTCTTCTGCACTGAAATGCAAACTCCACAAAGGTAGGGACCTGTGTATGTGGTTGTATCCTCAGCGCCTAGAATGACCCTGAGCACACAGGAGCCCTGAGACCTCAGGCAAGTCACCTCCTCTCACCAGCCTCCACTGTCTCATCTGTGAAATGGGGTGGACGTGGAGGACTCATGCCACTGCTGAAAGCTCCTTCCAGCTCAGAGCACCCCCAGAAAAGGAACGTAGGTTTTTTAAAAAAAGAAAAAACAAACAGCCAAGGGTCCTCTGAAGCCTACTCCCTTCCTCACAAAATCAGACTTGCCTTAAGTCCTGTGGCGAGGCTTGGGATTTCAACTCCCAGGCAACGGGAATTTGGGTTCAGCTGTCTGAGACAGCAGGCCCTCCCTCACCAGGAAAAAGGAAAGACCCCGAATAATCCAGGGCTGGGACACACTGTTTAGGCGGGAAAAGATCAATAGTGTCTCCCCGGGCCCCACCTCCTGCTGGGGCCAGCACAGTACCAGGTGTTGCCGGGAGGCTAACAACATCCCCCGGAGGTCACCTGCACACATTACCAAGGCAATCTGGAAAACCTTGGACCCAGCAGATGGGTGCAAGTCTCCACCCCCACGTTAGCCCAGGCTCCAAGAGCCATTAAAGGCTTTCCCTGGGGGGAAATAAACCGCCTGGGACCTCATTCTTGAGCTCAGGACAGATGGCCAGCAATCAGGAGATCCCAGTGTGGCCAAGATTCTGGTGCAGCTGAGGTCCAGGGTATTTTCAGGGTCTCAGCTGCCTCATTTCTTTGCTACCTATTAGAAGGTCATATATCTTAAACATTAAACCCATAAGCTTTGTTTGTTTACCAGCTGTGTGACCCTGGGCAGTAGACAGCGTCTGTTTTTCCATCTATGAAATGGGAAATCAGGATAAGCACGCACAGGGCTTTTGGCAGCAAGGAGCCAGGCACTAGTGAAGAGTGCTTAACCCCGTGCCTGGGGAACAGTAAAATGCAGTAGATGGCGGCTGTTTATTTCTTGTTTTAGGACTCAGTTCAAAGTCCTTGGACTATTTTTCCAAAGAATCTATAAACTGGATCCCAGTCGGTAAAGAATCTGCCTGCAATGCAGGAGACCTAGGTTCGATTCCTAGGTCAGGAAGATCCCCTGGAGAAGGAAATGGCAACCCACTCCAGTATTCTTGTCTGGAGAATTCCATGGTCAGAGAAACCTGGCAGGCTACAGTCCACGGACTCGCAAGAGTCGAACCCAACTTGGCAACCAAACCTCCAAGAACAGGGCACTGGAAAGCAGAGCAGGTTCTGACATTAACAAGGGAGGTGACCCTGAGGGAAGGCATGGAAATTTTCCAGGATCCGTGGCCAAGAGGGAGGTTAGGTGCTCAAAAAGCCACAGACACCCGATCCCTGGGATGACTGCACATGTTGGCTCTTCTCCCCCAGGTTCTGATGGCACACTCGCCTCCTACCTGGAGAGTCTCCTCAGTCAAAACTCCCCCCACCAGATCCACACAGAGGAACAGTATTCAACCATAAAAAGGACTGAAGTGCTGACTCCCACTGCACCATGGATGAACCCTGAAAACATGATCCTAAATGAAAGGAGACAGACATGAAAGCCACACACATTATATATGATTCCATTTAAACGAAATATCCAGACTAGGCAAATCAAAATCAACCCTGAATATCTGATGCTGATGCTGAAGCTCCAATACTTTGGTCATCTGATGTAAAGGTCCAACTCATTGGAAAAGACCCTGATGCCGGGAAAGATTGAAGGCAGGAGGAGAAGGGCATGACAGAGGATGAGATGGTTGCATGGCATCACTGACTCAATGAACAGAGTTTGAGGAAACTCTAGGAGATGGTGAAGGACAGGGAAGCCTGGTCTGCTACAGTCCATGGGATCGCAAACAGCTGGACACGACTGAGCAACTGAACAGCAACAGAGACAGAGGTAGATGAGAGGATGCCCTGGGCTGGAGGATGGGGAGTGACTCCCCTAAGTACAGGGTTTCCTTCTGGGGTGATGGAAGTGCTCTGGAACTAGGCAGTGGGGATGGTTGCCCAGCCCTGTGAATACAATAAACACCACTGAACTGCACACACAGATGTGGTGAATTATTTATCATTAAAATAAAAATTTTTTAAAAATCACCTTTCCAATATCAGTCTATTTTACTCACTATAGAAGCCACAGTCTTGACTCAGGCCCCAGAATCCGACTGATTGGTAAACGACACAGCTCTGAACTTGTCTGCCCTCCTCTCCCACCACTCTCCCCGCTCCTTCCCTCTGTTCCAGCCCCACGGCCTCTGTGAGGCAGACACAGACCTGCCACAACGCCTCTGCACTCAGTCTTCCTTCTCAAGGTCAGGCCCCTGACTGCCACCAGCTTAACACTCGGGTATTGCCTTTTCAGTGAAGTCTTGGATCATCTTCTTTTTTTTTTGGCCGCAGACTGCAGGATCCTAGTTCCCCAACCAGGGACAGAACCCATGGCCCATGCAGTGGAAGCGTGGAGTCTTAATCACCGGACCACCAGGGAAGTCCTGTGATCATCCAGTTTAAAAACTGTAAGCCCTCACAGTTGCTCTAACCAGAACTTTTTTTTTTCCCATTGCACTTATGACAGTTTAGCATACTATATATTCTTTATGCGTTCATTATGTGCATAGTCTATCTCTCCAAGTTAGAATGAATGAACGAACACCCCACGAGGGTGAGGGTTTTTGTCTGTAGTATTCACTGCTCTGTCATCAGTGCCTGGGACAGCACCTGGATCGTGGCAGATACCCAGAAAATGTTTGTGGGTGGGTGAGTGGATGGGTGGGATAGGTAAGTAGATGGATGGGTGAGTGGGTGGATGGATTTGCAAGAAAGCACACACCCAGAGGTGTCTCTTCAACAACACAGAAACCAAGCATCTCACCACCAGGATACCCCAGCTCCACTGGCCCAACTGATGGGGTGACTGCTGGCAGCACGGGGAGCGCATTGAGTGGCCCCCATCAGATCTGCAGCGTCCGCTTCTCCAGGAAGTAGAGGGCATTTATTCATCCATCAACTACTAACTGGGCACCCTCTGTGTGCCAGGCACTGTGTAAGGCAGGCTTGGAGATCCTGAGACTCACAGTCGAGTGGGAAATAGGTACTAAGCCAGGGTCTCTGGAGCAGGGGCGTCTGCCAGTGTGTGGAGGTGGCTGGGGAGGGGGTTTGCCACAGCCTTACAAATGGTGAGGGTCAAAGGTTTGGAAAATCCTTCACAAACAAGGAAGAACTACTGACCACTCTGAGTGAAAACAGAGCCTCCCTCCACACTGAGAAATGGGGCAAATGACCGAACCAACTACCCCAGCCCAATCCCTAAAAACCTGCCGTGTCTTCACGAGAACATCTGCTCCTTCTGCCTGGTTGGCGTCCACTATTGTTGGTTGTAACAACATGTCAGTTTTCCTTTGGGGAGCTGAATCTCCCCCAACTTCAGTCCATGAGGTTCAGCCACAGATCAAACGTCCACATTACAACCTAATCTCTGACAGAAGTCACATGATCCAGGCCTGGCCAATCCAAGCATCCCTGTTCCCTGACTCCAGTGAATCAGGGACAAGCGCTCAATCAACCGTAACCAGTGAGACTCAACCCCACAGCTTTGCTGTGGGAACTAATGGGAAAAGGGGAGCTCTCTCCTCATTGTGGTTACTGAGATGACAGGATCAACTGTAACTGCATGTTGACTTTGCATCTGACAAAGAAACCACCATGGAGAAAGCAAAGGTAGGAGACAGGGAAGGAATTACACCCAACATTATCTTTGGAGCGCCTGGATCCAGCCATGCCTGAAACCCCAGTCATGCTTAAAACCAACACCTTCCTAGACTTTTCAGTTTTGTGACTCAAAAATCTCCCTTCTTTTTATTTTACTTGAGTGGATCTAAGTTAGGTTTCTGCCACTTGCAAGATGGTTCCTAACTAATACAGTTTATCCAAATCTTCAGTCTATTCATTTAGTCAGTCATTCTATATACACCTAACGAGTGGGTACTATTTGCTGAGTCCACTATATTTCAGGGGCTTCCCAGGTTGTGCTACTGGTAAGGAATCCTCCTGGCAATGCAGGAGACTTAAGAGATGCAGATTTGATCCCTGGGTCAGGAAGATCCCCTGGAGAAGGAAATGGCAACCCACTCCAGTATTCTTGCCTGGAAAATCCCATGGACAGTGGGGCCTGGTGGGCTACCTGCAAAGAGTCAGACACGACTAAAGCAATTTAGCACACACTGTGTTTCAGGGATACAAGCAATAAAAGACAAGAGCCATGCATGTTCTGGTCAGTGGAGAACTGCACAGCAGGTAATCAGCATATAGAAGGGTAATTATTCTAAAGCAGGGACATACAAGGCACAGAGATGACAAGAAGCTCACAAACCTTCTAAGATAGCAAATGCTAAATACTGACGGCTGCCTGGGGATGCTATTTTAGGAAAGTGCATTAGGTGGACATGAGGACATGATAAATGCCAGGCTCTATATTCCAGAAAAACAATCCCATCAATCCTGCCACATGGCATCCCCATTCCTGCCTGACCTCCTCAGGACTCTGTCTTCCATCATACCTACCGGTGGGTAAACACATCATCATCCTTGAAGTGCAGGAATCCACCAGTGGAAAGAACATGCAAATACCTTCCAAGGGAACCAGAGGCCACATATTTTATCCTAATGTAGGCAGAGGCTTCGACGTCTCAGCCAGGGTCAAGGTCCCCGACTGACTCCCAGGCTCATCTGTTTCATGACAAACAGCTCAGCTAACTCTGTCTCTGGAAGTCCACCATCACCCCAAATCTGAATGGCAAATTGAAGGTCAAGAAAAGCCAGTCATACTTTTTAAGCAACTCCTGCTGTGCTTTCCTAAGGGAGACCAGGGCAGGAAATGATTATTTAAACAGTTGGCAGTTTGGGTGACTAGCTAGAAATGGCCAGGTTTTGTCACAGGATCTGACGTGCAGAGCAAAGGGTTATGGGGAAAGATCCTTTCTTCCTAAGCATAACACAACTCAGATGACCCCTCTGACTTCAGATCTTTGCCTATTTATAAAAAAGAAAAAAAAAGGAATTCAAACATCTTGGATTTCTGTGTGATTTGCTATCATGAGTATGAAAGTAAATAAAATAGATGTAGCAGTTTAAGTACATTTACTGTATTTAGTCAATGTTATGCTGGTATACATGCAGGCTCTTTCCGTAAACACACAGAAGAAACTGGTATGGACAAGGAAGCTGGGCGATGGGGGCCTGTGGAGGCAACAGCAGTGCCTTTCACTGCAGACACGGGCTTCTCACCTGGGGATATTTTGATCATCATAATTGGGGAGATGGGGGGAGAGGTACCACTTGGCATCTAGTGGGGAAAGGCCAGGGATGCCGCTCAACAGCCTACAGTGCACAGGACAGCTCCCCACAAAGAAACAACGAATTATCCGGCCCCAAATGTCAGCAGTGCTGGAGTTGAGAAGCTCCCCTGCAGACTCTTTGGAACAGCTTTAACTATCTTCACCACATGAATGCATTACTTTCTGTTTTTAAAATAAAATGCATCATATATACAGTAAGGACTATTTAACAGTTGTATTTAATGCATAGAGACTATTGAACAGTCGAGCCTCCAGCAGGTGGCTCAGACAGTAAAGAATCTGCTTTTGATGCAGGAGATGCAGGTTCGATCCCTGGGTTGGGAAGATCCCCTGAAGAAGGAAATGGCAACCCACTCCAGCCATGGACAGAGGATCCTGGCGGGACTGAACAGTTGGGAGAAAATAAGAACAACCCCTGTTAACTACCATGCAGTATTGTATTTTTTACTTTTAACAAAAAAAGAGAGTCACTAAGGACCTGGGGAAGGCTGGGGAGGCTAGAGTGTGAAAAGAATGAGATAGCAGACCCTTCCAGCCTGGAATGTGGGAGAGTTTGAGCCAGAGGGGATCTTAGGGAACACAGAGTCCCAGAATAGCTAAGTGACCTTGCTGCTTGGGCCAACTCCAGTCCACTGGCAGTGTTCATTCGCCTGGAGGACTGCTTGAGCATAATTCAGTGGGAGGGAGCACCATGACTGTCCAGGGGTGTCGGCTGAGGCAAGGGGCCTGCAGAGGGCAAGGCCGCATGCACAGCCCTGGGGCCCAATCCCTTTATCAAAGCCAAGTCAAGCCAAACACTCATGGTCAGTCATGTCCCACTCTTTGCGACCCCATGGACTGTAGCCTGCCAGGCTCCTCTGTCCATGGGGATTCCTAGGCAAGAACACTGGAGTGGGTTGCCATTTCCTCCTCTAAGAGATCTTCCTAGCCTAAGGATCCAACA
The DNA here is from genome assembly GCF_055505025.1 of Bos grunniens. NCBI lineage: Eukaryota > Metazoa > Chordata > Mammalia > Artiodactyla > Bovidae > Bos > Bos grunniens. The sequence continues at coordinate 28,359,626 of NC_141189.1, forward strand.
TGTGTCTCCTGCATTGCAGGTAGATTCTTTACTACTGAGCCACCAGAAAAGCTCCAACCCCTTCATCTCTCCTGCTCAAAGATCCAGAGGCAGGGAGGTAAAATGACCGGCTGAAGGTACTCCGTGAGCTGGCAGGAGAATTCAGCAGGGGTCCTGACTCTCAGAGAAACATTCCACTCCTCTAAGCCAAGACTCAGCTGGTTATGTCTCAGCCCATGAACTCAGGACGGATTTTACATTTTCAAATGATCTAAAAAAACCCCAATTTTTAAATGATCCAAAAAAACATTTCATGACACGTAGTAAAGTATACAAAATTCAAATTTCAGTGTCTATACAGTAATTTTTATAGGATCACAGCCATACCCATTCATTCTGTCTCATCCATACCTATTTTTTTTTTTTTTAATTTTTGGCCACACCCCACAGCATGTGGGATCTTGGTTCTCTGACCAGGGATTGAACCTGTGCCCCTCTTTGGAAGGAGAAGTCTTCACCTCTGGACCACCGGTCAAGTCCCATCCATAGCCACTCTTGCACAACACCAGCAGAGATGAGCAGTTGCCACAGAGATCACACGGCCAAGGACACCTAAATTATGCACTGGGTGATCCTATACAGAAAACTGTGCTTACTCCACCTTTTTGCCCATGTTTTTCAAACTTTAATGTGTATACAAATCCCCTGGCGGGGAAATTGCTAAAATTTAGATCTGTCTTAGCTTAGTCTGGGGTGAGGCCTCAGAGTCTATATTTCTAATAAGCAACCTGGTGATGCCAATGCTACTGGTCTATGGGCCCCACTGCTGAGGACAAAGTGTGGACCCCAGGCCCCAGCAGCAGCAGCCCCTGGGAACATGTTAGAAATGTGAATACTCAGGGCCTTCCTAGACAGACTGGATCTGAAACTGAGTGGGGCCCAGCGAGCATGGCTTTAACAAGGCCTGCAGGTGAGTGTGAGGCCTGCACAAGCTGGAGCATCACTGAATCCACCACGTTGCCTTGTGTGTGTGTTAAGAATCTAGGAGACATCAAGCTGAGCCTAACAAAATCCAGTATCCAAATGAATATACTTTGACAAACATCGAAAAAAGCAGGAGCTTCCTTAAACATTCCACCTGCAACTCTACTGTGATGAAGCAGATGGTAGCCTATTAGAAAATTCTTTCTTATTTATGAAAATTGTGGTTTTGGTCATAGGAAGTTCCCATAGGAATACATATTTGCCAACGTAAGTAAGAAGTAACACTCACTACTAGCATAACATTTTTAAAAAAGAATAACATAGTCAATAATACAAAGACAGAAAGAAAAAAGAAGCGTGGTGGGGGGACATGATCTGAAGTCATCCTTAACCATGTTTAACTGCCCACTGTGCTTAAAGGGCTTCCACAGTCCCTCTCTATATGGTTCCTGGTTTGCGGCCAGGTTGGGAAAATAGTAACTTACACTCATCTTTAAACCTTTCAAGGATGGCCAGCTAGGAACAGACCCATTACAGTAACCCAAGACGTGTGTATCAGAACATTCAGTACAGCAAGTGTATCAGAACATTAAGTAACAGCAAAGAACAAGGAGCAGCCTAAAAGGCCAGCCATGGGAGATGGGTTAAGTCCACAATGGCACACCCACGCTCCGGACAAGTATGCATCGTTCAAACAGATGAAGCAAATCTGAATGCATGAACTGAGCAGTTACATACTAAATCTAAAGATCCAGAACACCGTGTAAGTATGACTCCTTTTGAATATATAATAAATATTTTAAAAATATCTATACACATCAACATTTTTTTCCTAAAAAGATATACAAAACTGTCATTTTGGAGGAAAGGGATAGATGGAAGGATAACATACTTTTATTACTTTTTATTGCATAACTTTGCATATGATTTGAATTATTTTTTCAATGAATGAGAAGTATTCGTTGACCACCTGTTAGGCACTGGTTCTGGCACTAGGGTACAGAAGTGAACAGAAAAAAATCTTTGCCCTCCTGGAGCTGACATTCTAGTGGAGAAAGACAATTCATGAAACAGTGAGCGACTTTTAGAGTGTGTCTGGCATGGCCACTTAGAGTGTGGTCCACAAGTCACTGCCAACCCTCCGTGTGTGACCAGATGCCCACAGCCCACAGACAGATAAGGAGCTGACACCATCAAGTGGCTCAACTAAGGCACCAAGCACACAGCTTAGTCCTGCTGACTTTTTTTGTTTCTTAGCCAGACTTTCTCGATGAAGGATGCAGAGAGAAGAGGTTTACATTCCAGCACAAGCTTCTCCGCTCATGGTGAACCTGTAACAGTTCCTGAACTGGCTGCTCGGGGCAGCCCTGGGCTGGAAGCTATTAAGTGCTGTGAATAAAACAAAGGGCAGGGGTGGTACTTTTAAAAAAGAGTGGTTGGAGAAGACTGTGCTGAAATAGCGACTTCCGAAAAATACTTAGGCAACGACGACACAACAAAACGTCTGACCGTGTGGGTCAGGAGAAATCCGGCTTCACTCACCAGGAAAGGGGTGCAGACCCAGGTGAAGGTCCCCACGGCGGCCAGGTAGGCAGATTTCTTCAGCACCTTCAGCTCTTCCTGCCGGATGGCCAGCACCTTGTCTTTGAATGCCAGCTCCCAGGCATAAAGCTTCAGCACTTTGATCCCGTTGAGAATTTCGTTCATCAGCTTAATCCGATTGTCCTTGCTCTTCATGTGGGCCACCTTGGAAGAGGAAAGCGGTCAACACCTCACCGGGGCGGGGGCTGGCTGCTCACTTCTGGCCCCGGCACCAGACTAACAACCCCATCTGTTAAGAATGGGCCTTCCTGAGGGTGGGAAAACGGGCCTGCAATCCCTGGGAACCCTGACAGCCCTCCAAAGGATTCGTTTTTTCAAGGCAAAAAAACTGCTTTGAATTACGTTAGATTTGACATTATTAGCAAAACCTCTTAAAATTAGGAGAGAGGCAAGAAAAACTTTACAGCCATCCAGGGAGGAAGGGGCACATGCCTTACTCTGCTGATCCAAATATGAGAGATGATACTTTTTCCCCCCTCCATTTTCTTATCTTCTTTACTGCTTATCAGCCAGTACATGCTGTTACAATACTGAAGTGTTTCTGTACCAGCCAGCAGTGGTTCTGACCATTGGGTACCCGTGCTATGGAGCTGTTAAATATTTTTTATATCACCTAGCCTTTTCCTTAAGCTAGACACTTTTCTAAGCTTCTCACGGGCATTTAGTCCTGCTCACAAGAACCCTATCATTAAGTGCTATGTCACTCCTGGGTCATGGAACAGGACAGTTTAAGCAACATGAGGTCAAGGCCAGGGACTGAAACTGCTTCAGAGGTGGACCATTCAAGGGAAGAAGATGAGAGGCCATAATCATCCCCCTACCCCCCCAAACTTCATCCCACCAGGCCCATGTTCTGGAACCTGTCTCTCCTATAGCATCATCAGTGCAGCCAAGCTCTCTCATTTGAAATTCCACAGGCACATCATAAATAGCCATCAATGGGGGAGCAAAAAAAAAAAAAAGAACTCTGGCCCATCTCTGTTATGGACCATTAGACATGAGCTCAAGAGAATGAAGTCAGACCACATGGCATGCCACAGAAAGATCCCCAGGCATGGTATCAAACGACAAAATCATGCTGCCAAAAGAGCCTGTGTGTGTTAAAATATATATGGTGATAGCACCATAATGCACACACTACTCACACCAAGCCTAACTCTACAGTGAGTCTGATCTCTACATAACCACACAGAAAGTTCTAGAAGGATTTGCTTCAGTGTGTTCACTGTGGTTGAGAGGACAGGGAAGGGGACAGGCCCTACACTTTTGTATTATTTGAACTTTTTAAATATAATGAGAAGACATTCACTCTGTTACTTGACTATTTAAAAAGTTAAAAAATACTAAGTAGCTGTGACCAGCGTTAAGGTGATGGGGGAAAAAAGCAAGGGGTGGTTTTTGCTCAGCCCTGGACAATGCATACCCATAAGGGAATAGAACCCACGGGAAATGAGGACTCTTCCAGAGGTCCACAGATGCGGCTTCAGACACTGGCCCACGAGGTCTAAATATTTCAGGAGCTCTCAACCTTGGCAGCCCAATGGTAAGCTTTAAAAATCCCTGATGCCCAGGCCCCACCCATATCAGGTGGCTCAGAATTCCCGGAATGGGGCATAGGGACCAGCATTTATGAAAGCGCCCCAGAGGATTCCCACAGGCAGGCAAGGCTGAGGCCCCCACGGCCTGTGCAGAAGGAAGTCAGCCGACACTCAGTGGAAAGGCCTCAGGCAGGGGCCTGGCTCGGAGCCCAGGGAGACACCCCCTTACCTGGTACGTCTTGGTCTTCATGGCCATCACAGCATTGAGGGGAACCATGAGGACCATCACCGCCACCCCCGCCAGGACGGAGGGGCCCAGGTTCTACGGGAGGAATGAGAACAAAGCCTCAGCACAGGGCCTCCTGGGCTGAGCCACCCCATGCAGTTCTTTCACTTTTCAAATTTATCCCAGAGCATCCCTCGGGGCCCCACAAACCCTGTGCGAATATTAAGGCCACGATCCTTTATCTGAAACCCTTAAGACCAGGTTGGGGTTTTTACTGTTGTTGCTGTTATTTATTTTTCACTGAAGGATAATTGCTTTACAGTATTCTATTGGTTTCTACCAACAGGGTGGGTTTTGCAAACGAGAACTGAAGGATTTCAGAAAGGTAATGAGATGTGAAACAGAAAACAGTGAATACGCCCACCTGACTGTCTATCTTGCTCAAAGGCCCCTGGCTAGGGGCCGGGTGCTTGGGTTTGGGGAGAGCTCCCAAAATTGTCAGAACTGATTTAAGACTGACTCACTATGCCTAAACTGAACAAACAATACGGCTTCTGCTGATTAAGCCTTTTCCCCTTGGGAGTCTGCAAGTTTGGTCTGTGCCAGGTAGAAGCTGCCAGTGTGATCAGCCCCCAATAAAAACCCTGGACTAGGGGGTCTCTCACAAGCTTCCCTGGCTGGTAACATTTCACACATGTTGTCACAAGCATCCAAACTGGGGAATTAAGTACCTCTTGTTGACTCCAGGGTGAGAGGATGCCTGGAAGCTTGTCCCTGATCCCCCTTCAACCTTTGTTAATCTTGCTGTAACCCTAGCGAATCATGAACCTGCTGGAGTCCTAGGACCCCCTGACATAGGTGGATATGCCTGTATATCGTACCCCACCAGGCCATGGAACAGCATTCCACAAGCAAATGCAATTCTTTTTTTCAGTAGCAAATGGGAAAATTCCCACTGAGAGGGATAATCAAGATGATAAATCACACATCTGTTCAGGTCAGGTCTGGCCACCAAAGGAGTTAAGAAACACTTTCGGTTTTTAGAGCTTTTTGATACAAGGACTTGTAGATGAGAAGCTATAGACTGTTCTGTGGTCCCATTTGCAGATTAAGGAAACTGCACCTCAGAAAGGTTAAGAGATCATGACTGAGGCAAGATACTGATCGACATTTTTCAACTTGCAAGTTACACACATCAGAAGAGACAGCCTGAGGAGTCTGCCCAGTGTATACGCTCTCAGCTGAGACGGACGGTCAGAACCAGAGGGTAAGCATGTTAGTCCCTTCCAAGGAGTCACCCTTGGGTGCTCCAGTCCCAGTTACCAAAAAGCTGCTCTACTGCTCCTAACTACTGCTCTACCGTCACTTTGCCAACAAAAATCTGTCTCGTTAAAGCTACGGTTTTTCTAGAAGTCATGTATGGATGTAAGAGTAGGACCATAAAGAAGGCTGAGCGCCAAAGAATTGATTATTTTAAACTATGTTGCTGGAGAAGACTCTTCAGAGTCACCTGGACAGTAAGGAGATTAAACCAGACAATTCTAAAGGAAATCAACCCTGAATATTCAGTGGAAGGACTGATGCTGAAGCTTAAGTTCCAATACTTTGTTCACCTGATGCAGAGAGGCAATGCATTGGAAAGACCCTGATGCTGGGAAGGACTGAAGGCAGGAGGAGAAGGGGACGACAGAGGACGAGATGGTTGGGTGGCATCACTGACTCAACGCACATGAGTCTGAGCAAGCTCTGGGAGACGCTGAAGGACAGGGGAGCCAGGTGTGCTGCAGTCCATAGGGTCACAGAGTTGAACACAACTGAGCGACTGAACAACAACAACTGCTCCAAATGTTTTCTGTGATGCAGCTCTGCTCAGTGACGATTAATCCACCTCTAAGAATGAAGGTGATTTCTACCAACAATCTGAAGCATTCAGAATCAACTCTGAAAGCAAATCATAGTTAAAAGACACCAGGCACATCTCTGTACCACGTATGGCTCAGGGAACACTACCTGCAGCAATTCATTCAATTGTCCTGACATCAATCACTGCAATGACGTTTCCTGACTGTCAACAGTTTACAGATGAGGACATCAAGACGTAGTGACATTAAGCCATAAGAGCGGCAAGAGGCAGGATCTGAACCAGGGCAGCCCGATTTCAGAGCCATCTTGTTGCCTGTTATCCTATGTTCTTGACTGTCAGAGAAACCCTGCTGCTGCTGCTACTGCTGCTAAGTCGCTTCCGACGTGTCCGACTCTGTGCGACCCCATAGACGGCAGCCCACCAGGCTCCCCCATCCCTGGGATTCTCCAGGCAAGAACACTGGAGTGGGTTGCCATTTCCTTCTCCAAAGCATGAAAGTGAAAAGTGAAAGTGAAGTCGCTCAGTCGTGTCCAACTCTTAGCAACCCCATGGACTGCAGTCTACCAGGCTCCTCCGTCCATGGGATTTTCCAGGCAAGAGTACTGGAGCGGGGTGCCATTGCCTTCTCCCTGGTTTTGGTCTAAAGCAGCAGTTCCCAACCAGTGAGGTATATTCCCCCAAGGGACATCTGAAAACGTCTGGAGACCTTTTCGCAAGTGGCAGTGGGAGTGTGGGGGTGAAGAGGTGGTATGTGATTGGTATCTCCTGGGGAGAGGCTAGGGAGGCAGCTAAACATACTATACTACAACACACAGATCAGCCCCCAGCAATGAAGAATTATCCTGCCCCACGTATCAATAACACTTTCAGCAACTCTCATTTAAAATAAAGCCATTTTCTTAGTGGTTCACAAATCAACCCTGAAGGCAATTCTAAAAGGACTGTTCCACGACAGCACTTTCTGGGGAAGTAGATGCCCCAAGACACCTGCCAGATGAAAAAGTCCACCTAATTAAAAGGGGGAAAAAATCAGTGGAAGTGGTATTTATCACAGCCTTAAAGTCTGGGATAGTCTGGAAGTTCTTGTCATCAGTAGTGAGGAAAGGGAATTCCTGGTGGAAGGAAAGGCATGTGCAAAGGCCCAGAGGTAGAAAGAGTAAGGCCTGGATTAGGCTAAGAGCATCTTTGCTCATCATCTTCATACTTTGGGAGGTGCCCCTCCCCATGTGGAAGGGCTGTCAATCACACCCTGTTCACACTGAGAGAGAACATGTGACCCAGGCTGGCCAATCAGAGAATGCTGCCTATTTCAGCCTGATATTTTTTCAAGGATGAGACTAGGACTGTGCTGGGCCACAGTGCTCCCTGGGAGTCTGACTGAGACAAACGGGAAAGGAGTATCTTCTCTTTTGTCTGGCACCAACACCTGTGAAGATGATATAAACCCAAAGCTATGGAAGCCGTGTGAAGAAATCCCACTGAGAATGAAATCAACTCAGAGAAACACCAAGCTAAGAAAGGATGAGGGCATGAGATTGTGTCCTTACAGCACTGCCAGATCTCCCAGATCCATCCATACCTGAAGCCAGTCCCCTAGACTCTTCAGTTACCCCCACCCATAAAATTCCCTTTACTTGCTTATGTTGCTCTAAAATGCACTTCTACCCCCTGCAACCGAAAGACCAACATAACTTAGGACTCATGAATAAATGAGTTTGCTGAGTGTTTGGGAAGACACAGAGGGAGAAATACAATGGATATGTCATAGGGTGGTTAACTACACACACCGTCAAGAAGAGACACGTGCAAATAAATACCATGCCACCCGAGAGAACACAGCCCAACAACTGAAGAAAGGAACAAAATATCCAGGAGCTGGCTGACAAGCCAGAAAATAAAATGTGAACGATGTCAAGAAACGCCAGCAAGCATGTTACGTGGCAGCCTGGATGGGAGGGAGGTTTGGGGGGAGAATGGGTACATGTGTATGTGTGGCTCAGTCCCTTCGCTGTCTACCTGAAACTATCACATTGCTCATCGGCTATACCCCAATACAAAACAAAAGTTTGTGTGTTTTCTTTTTTTTTTAAAGAAATGACAGTGAGCTACAGAGGTTCTTATCCCTGGCACCCACTCCCTCGCCCCCCCCACTGCCCACACATGGAGGTCCCTCCCCATGTGCCATGGGAATGACGTCAAACACACACCAGCCACAGGAGGTAGAGGGCAAGGATGACTTGCAGAGGGGCTGACCAGATCATGTTAATGTATGTGGCCAGGTCCATGAACCTCTGGGCGTCCACGGACATGAGGTTGACGATCTCCCCGACCGTGGAGGACTTTCTGGCTGCATTGGTGATCACCAGGGCCTGCGGGACAAAGGAGAGGGAAAGAGGGTGGGTGTGGTGGGAGACAGCCAGGGCCCCCGTCCAGGCCCACGTGGAGGAAGGAGACAGCGCACCAGCGGAGAGGTCGCCGCCTTCTCCTCCCCCGGAGGCTTATCTGCCTTCCCAGCCCGTGTGTCTCGTCACAAAGGCCCGTCTCTTATCGACAGCACCTACTGCCTCCCTGATCCTGAGCTCTTCGGTACAGAAGGGACCTCAGAGGTTGCCTAAACCCGGGCTTCATGCACTTGAGTGTGTACGTGTACACACAAACACCCCAGGGAGTCTGTTATGAGGCAATTTCTGATTCCGTAAGACTGGAGGGGGACTATACATTGCTAAAAGCCCCCAGGAGATGCTGACAATGCTGGTCCCCACTTCACCCTGAAGGACCAAGGTCTCAGCCAGGGTTTCTCCTTTGTGACACTACTGACACCTGAGGTCAGATGATTCTCTGGGGGGCTGTCCTGTGCACTGCAGGACGTTCAGCAACATCCCCAGTCTCCACCCCCTAGATACACGCCCCACTCCACCACCGCCCCCACCCCCAGTTATGACAACCAGACATTGCCAACATCTCCCGGAGGGATAAACTCGCCCTGGCTCTCGATGGTTTCATGCTGTCACCTAGGGAGTTTTAGAAATACTGATGCCTGGCCCCTGACCCCCCAACAGAGATTCTGACTTGATTTGGGTGCAGCCTGGTCCTTGGAAGTTTCTGAAGCTCTCTGGTTGAGTCTAACATGCAGACACGGCTAAGAGCCAATGATCAAATCCATCTTTCTCTACCAGTTGCCGAAGAGTCTCTTCCTAACCTGTGGGGCCCAGAGGCTAAGAAATGAAGGGACTGAGGAGGTAATTCAGTTCCCTTAAGGCTATCTGTGCTGAGGGTCTCTCATCCAGGGAAGGTATCATCTTCTCAGTTCAAATGGAGAGTCAGAACACGCTCACACGTAGTACATTAACAGCAGGGCAAGGATCTGGATCGTCCCAAGTCAAGAAATGCAATTACCCACAGTGGACCCGGGCAGGGGGGCTCCTGGGCACCACCCCCACCCCCAGACAAGCCTCTAGGAGCAGCTCTGCTAAGCTGTCAAGCTTGATGGTCACCCCCTGCCAACCCACAGCCATTCAGACCACCTTCATGCCACTGCTCTGCAAGCTGGGCCTGAGAGGTGACCTGGCCAAGCCCCCCGAGGGTCCCGCGGGGGCCGCGCCCCACCTTCCGGTACACGGCCCCGATGACGGCAGTCTTGATGCGCATGCCGCTGACGAAGCAGATGTGGAAGTACTGGTGCAGCACCAGGGTCTGCAGGCAGGCGCTGATGAACAGCAGCGCCGTGTAGAAGTAACCCTGCCATTCCGGGGCCTTCTTGTCGTTCACGAAGTTGATGAGCAACCTGTGCGGCAGCGAGGACAGAACCCGGCGTGAGAGACCGTGACAACACGTGCCCTAACAGGTCAAGCCCTCTGGTGTTGGCAAGTGACGCTCTCCCGAGCCAGCTGGGTGAGTCGGGCACTCGCGCTTCAGTTTCAAGGATGGGAAGCCCAACCCACACGGGGCTGCCCGTGCAGGGGTGAAGCCCCGGGCTCCTCACACTGACCGCTCTGCCTCATCAGGCAAAAGTGACCCAGCAGGGAGCACAGGGCGGAGGGAAGGAGGGAAAGAGAACAAATGAGTGGCCCTAGAGAGACAGAAGCAGAGATGGAGGGAGGGAGGGAGAGAGGGAAACCTCCTTTCCAGTTTCAGCTGCAGCTTTCACACAATTGACACTCCCTTGAAGGAAAGTTAACAGAGCTCAAAATAGCCTGGAGTGAAAACTCTCCTAGGGTCCTCCCCACCATTCTATGCAAAACAAAGAACTCTCACCCGAAGAAAACAATGGACAGTAAGGTTGATTACGCCCAGCTCCCAGCTGGTCCCAGCCTCACTAATCTGAACAACCTTGGAGAAGAACAGGCCCCTTAAGACAGTAGCTTTCCACATATATGCCTATATATACTTACTCTTTTCTTGGGTTAGTGCAGCGGCTCACTAACGTGACTGCTGCCCCTTCTCACCTCATTAAAGGTGAGCTGTTCTTGCAAAGTACCTGTCTCGTTCTTTTCCGGAACCTTGCCTTCTCTAACTCCCTTACCCTACATCCCTGCTGTTGACTTCCCAAGATAAGCCTCCGTCTTCTCCCTTCTGGCTTCAGGGGAGCCTGAAGGTTTCTGTTTCTTACAACCATCGTGGTTTAACAAGGCTTTAAGACGGCTTATTAAAGCAAAGATCAGGCAAAGCCAGTGAGGATGGGGAAACTTGGCTCTGAGCCCAGAGAACCCTGAGCGTGTGACCCCAGGGGAGGGTGAGGGGTGTCGCAAGTGGAAGGTCAAGGATGCAAAGGACTGCCCGGCTGGGGTGGGGTGGGGGGCTTACTTTAAGATCTCTGGGCCGGCAAACATCATCAGGTCATGCACAGCTTTGAACAAGAAGCTCATGAGAAAGTAGGGCCCGAAGGTCTTGTATAACACTTTGAACAGGGACGGGTCCCGCTCCTTCTGGGGACACTTGACAATCAGAGCCTCGGCCTCCTCGTTCACATCCACCTTGGAGCTCCCTTTGGGCTTGGCGGGGTCCTTGGAGGAGTACACGATCTTCACCGGCTGCCTGGAACACAAGGAGTGAGGAGTGGCTGTGGGGTCTGCCAGGGCCTCAGCCCACCAGCCGGGAGAGGACCGGAGAAGCCCACCCCCACGGAGGCCTGGCCCCAGAAAACCAGTCACTGCGGAGAAGCAGCTGAGCGTGGCGGTTACGACCACAGACTCAGGACCCCAGCCAGCTGTGTGACTTCAGGCAAGTGTCTTAACCTCTCTAGCTCTTAGTTTCTTCATCTGTACAATGGGGGGAAAAGTAGGACTTGCCTCCCAGAGCTTTTGTGAAAACTAAATGACTTACTGTAGCCAGTCTCAAAGTGACCTACAGAATCAACGCAATCTCTATCAGAATCCGAGCGCTCTGTACAAATGCACAAGCTAACCCTAAAATTCATATGGAAGCTCCAGGCATTGAAAAGAGCCAAAAGAATCTTAAATAAGAAAAGCAGAGTTGGAGGATTTACATTTTCCAATTTCGAAACTTACTACCGGACAACCATAATCAAGACGGGCATGTTGCTGCTGTTTAGTCTCTAAGTTATGTCCGATTCTGTTGTGACCCCAAGGACTGTAGCCCACCAGGCTCCTCTAGCCATGAGATTTCCCAGGCAAGAATACTGGAATGGGTTGCCATTCCCTTTTCCAGGGGATCTTCCCAAGCCAGGGATCGAACCCACATCTCCTGCATTGCAAGTGGATTCTTTACTGTCTGAGCCTCCAGGGAAACCCCCAAGACAGGCATGAGGAGGGGCATATACAGAGATCAATGCAACCCAATTCAAAATCCAGAAATAAACTCGACTGATTTTTGACAAAGTTGTGAAGACCATTCAATGGGAAAGGAATCGTTTTTTCAACAAATGGTATTGAAAAACTAGATAGCTACAGGCAAAAGAATGAAGCTGGACCCTTACTTCACACCGTATACAAAAATTAATTCAAAGTGGATGAAGGACTTAACATAGAACTAAAACTGTAAAACTCTTAGAAGGCAACAAGGGGCAAAATCTTTATGACCTTGGATTTAGCAATGGATACTTAAATACGACACCAAAAGGACAAGCAACAAGAGAAAAAATAAATTGAACTTTATCAAAACCAAAAACTTCTGTGCTTCAAAAGGTGTTACCAAGAAAGTGAAAAGACAACCCATGGAATGGGAGGAAATATTTGCCAATCAAAAATCTGATAAGGGACTTGAATTGATAAATTGAGCAAATAAAGAACTCTTACAACCCAGTAAGAAAAAAGACAACCCAATTTTAAAAGGTGCAAAGAAAACATGTGAATGGCATAAGCACATGAAATATTGCTTAACTTCCTTACGTCATCAGGGAAAGGCAAACCGACACCAGGATGAAACACTGCTTCACACCCACTAGGCTTGCTTTCATCAAAAAGTCAGATAACAAGGTTTCAGGGATGTTGAGAAATCGGAACTCTCATACACGCCCCTGTGAAGTCCCCTCCCACTCGGAATAGGATATTGGAGAAATGACTTCACAACTTTGTCAAAAAATGGAGAAAGAGTTGTCGCCTGCAAGATTAGGTTGCAGAAAACATCGTGGCTTCTGTCCTGCCCTCTCGTGAATCACTCACTCTGGGCAAAGCCAACCATGAGGTCATGAGGACACTCAACCAGCCTTCTGGAGAAGACCCCATGGTGAGACTCTGCCAACAGCCAGCACAGTGACGCCCACCATGTGCAACGTGGAAGAAGATCTGTGCCCCCAGCCAAGCCTTCAGATGACTGCAGCCATGACAGACCCTGAACCAGAACCACCGAGCCAGACCCATCCCGGATCCCTGACCCAGAGACACAGTATGAGACAGTAAATGTTCATTCTTCCTTAAGCCTGCTACATTTTGGGGTCACCTGTTATGTAGCAATAGGTTGTTTCCCTCTCCCACAAAATGCAGTCAAAGCGACACCCTCAAATGGCCAAATGTGAGCTCCAGCCTTGAAATATGCACATAAGCTTCCTCTGCACACAGTCGTAAGGTTCACAATTTATAGAATTGGTCCATAGCAGGAGCTCACTGAACAGCACTTAATCACAGGGGACTGTTGCCTCTTCCATCCAAGCCACACCTAACAACCTAGATCAGCTGAAACGCCCTCCTGGAGACCACAGCCTCCTGATCTGCCTTGGTTCCCTCCCCTATCCCTACTCCAAACCATGGGCACTGGTCTGTACGTGCATGCATGCTAAGAAACTCAGTCGTGTCTGACTCTTTGTGACCCTCTGGACCACAGCCCGCCAGGATCCACTGTCCATGGGGATTCTCCAGGCAAGAACACTGGAGTGGGTTGCCAACCCCTCCTCCAGTGGATCTTCCTGACCCAGGGATTGAACCTGTGTCTCTTACATCTTCTGCATTAGAAGGCAAGTTCTTTACCACTGGCACCAGCTGGGAAGTGGTAAGAGATCCAGGCACTAGTCTGGGCTCTGTCAAATCCGGATCCTTCCTTTCGATGCTCCCACCTCAGGAAAGAACCAGAAACATGGGACTCCTCCCTGATCCTTTCCTCCACGCTCCCAGGTCCAATCAGGTGTGTGTCGTATATGTCCCACTCCTGGGATGTGTGTGCAGTCATCCATCCATGCTATCCATCACCACGGCCTCTGACCCACACAAGTGACCATGACCGGGGCCCCCTCCCTGCTCCCCCATTTCCTTCCACTCTTGTTCCCTGACAACCAAGGCCCTGCATGGCAGCCAATGGGATCCTCCTAAAGCGCTTCATTCCCCAACCTTGGCTCCACTCCTGGCCTCCCGCTGCGTCCAGACTCAAACGTAAATTCTGGGTGAAGCTGTAGGATTGCCTGTGGCTGCTGCGACCCGTGAATACAAACGAGTGGATTGAAACAACACGAACCTCACATCTCATAGCTGTAGAGGTCAGAAGTCTAAGCTGGCCCGCAGGCTCCAGGGGAGAAGCTGTTCTCACCTTTCCCAGCATCTAGAAGATGCCTACACACCTGGGCACGGAGTTCCTGCCTCCTCGTCCAGCCAGCAGCTCAACACTTTCCCTCTCTGACTTCCTGTCTCCTCCTTATAAAGACCTTCATGATGATTACATCAGGCCCACCCAAAAAAAACCAGCATAGTCGCCTTTCTCAGAATCCTGAACTTAATCACATTTGCAAAGGGACTCTGCCAGTTCCCCAGGTGGCACAGCGGTAAGGAACCTGCCTGCCAATGCAGGAGACACCAGAGACGCAGGTTTGATCCCTGGCTCAGGAAGATCCCCTGGAGAAGGGAATGACAACCTGCTCCAGTATTCTTGCCTGAGAAATCCCATGGACAGAGGAGTCCTGTGGGCTACAGTCCATGGGGTCACAAAGAGTTCAACATGACTGGGCACACCCTGAGCTGAGCTTTGCCATGTAACGTATACACAGGTTCTGGAGATCAGGATGTGGATTTTTTTTTTTTTTTGGTGGGGGGACATTCTACCAACCACAGAGGATTATCACTACTCTTGTATTGTCAGTGAAAGCTCTTTCCCTGCTCACTTCACTGACTTGCCCTGAAGCTGGGATTCTGGCGGGGATTTTTAGTGTGATTTCATTCTGCACACACATGCCCTCTTGGAAAGGAGGACAACAGGCAGGGCAGGGGGACAGGAAGTGGCTTCGTCCCCCACGCCCCCCATTCATTCTCTGCACCATGTCCTAAGCTGGGCCCTGCCGCTGACACAGGGCTGTTTTTGGCGGGCCAGTACACGGGCGGCCAAAGGGCCTGGGGGAAGGTCTCGGATGGGCAGAGAGGAGGAAGGCTCAGGCCTGGGTGGAAGAACAGTGGGCGGGACCAGCTACAGCGAGTCAGGAGAGAAAAAAAATCCAGTGAACAAGAGGCTTTCAAGGGAAGCAGGCGCTCTCGGAGGGAGGAAGAAAGCTGGGCATCTGGATGGTCTGGCCGGGAATGGAAGGAAAGTTGGAGAGGGAAGGTCTGAGTCAGGAGAAAACTGCCCAGGACAGGGGAACAGGAAGGGTGGGGAAGCTGGAAGCTGGAACTTGCCCATCGATCTCTCCTCCACAAAGGCCCTGCTTGGGGCTGAGCCATGGGGAAAGCCCCGCCATCAAGCAGCCCTGTGAGAGAAACTAATCACTCTGTGTGTGGAGGGGAGTATATCATGGAGGCTTCCTGGAGGAGGTGACATCAAAGCTGAGACCTGCAGGATGAGGGAGCGAGTCCACTCGGGGAGAGAAAGGGCACTCTAGGCAGGAGAAACCGGATCAGCATGGCCTGGAACTGAGGGATTTTGAAAAGAGGTGAGGCAGCCATTCCAAGAACTTCAAGGAACCAGAGCAGACTGGGCAGGGACTGAACCAACCAGAGGCCCACAAGGAGCTCCCATGTGCTCCCACAAGCACAAGGCTGTGCTTGTCATTTGTTATAAAAAAATAAATAAGATCTCTAACGTTGTGGCCAAAGGCAAAAATCTCAAACTGAAAAAGGTCATAGCTCAGTCAATTTTATGGATGTACCCTGAGCATGGTCTTTGATCTGTAATATCCAGTGTAATACAGAGGGGCAGAGAAAGAACTTAACACCCTTAACGCACATTTTCATCCTCCTCAGAGCTGTAGGGATGATGGTTTTGGAAACCACAGATGGGCGTGGCAACCACCTCCCCACCCCAACTAAAGTACAGCTGGTAGGATTTTAACTGTGTCCCATACAAATACAAACAACTCAAGATCATTCTCCCCCTTTCTGTTGTTGTTGCTGTTGGAGAGTACTTTTTGTTTCTCAAGAACAGGCTGTCAAGGGGGTTTCTCAGCCTCTGATGTGACAGTGCCTGGGCCAGAGACCAGGCTCCCTCTGACAGGCAGCAGGAGTCCCCAGCCCTGGTACTGGTCGGTGGCCTGTTAGGAATGGGCTGCACAGCAGGAGGTGAGGGGCCGATGAGCAAGTGGAGGTTCACCCCTATTTACAGTTGCTCTCCCCCGCTTGTATTATTACCACATTATCACGACGTAACAATCACAGAAATAAAGTTAGGGCTTCCCGGATGGCTCAGTGGTAAAGACCCCACTTGCCAATGCAAGAGACACAGGAGAGGCAGCTTTGATCCTTGGGTCAGGAAGATCCCTTGGAGAAGGAAATGGCTACCCACTCCAGTAGTCTTGCCTGGAAAATCCCATGGACAGAGGAGCCTGGCGAGCTACAGTCTGTGGGGTCACAAAGAGTCAAACATGACTTACCAACCGAGCATGCACCCAATAAATGTAATGCTCCTGAATCATCATGAAACCATCCCCTACCTCCTGCTTCATGGGAAAACTGTCTTCCACGAAACTGGTCCCTGGTGCCAAAAAGGCTGGGAACCACTGACGTACTGGACCACACCAGAGGAAGACAATCCACCAGGCACCCATGGAGGTGAAGAGCCTGCCCTGCTGTTGTTCAGCCGTCCAGCCATGTCTGACGCTTTGCGACCTCATGGACAGCAGCAGGCCAGACCTCTCTGTCCCTCACCATCTCCCGAAGTTTGCCCAAGTTCATGTTCATTGCAGAGTCTGCCTAAAATCACCCAAATCTATGGATTTGTTTGTTTTTGCCATGCTGTGCGGCTTGTGGGATCTTAGGTTCCTGACCAGGGATCAAACTCAAGTGCCCTGCAGAGGAAGCACAGAGTCTTAACTATTGAACCAACAGGGAAGCACCCCAAATCACCCAAATCTCGACTCTAACTCCATCTTCAGCATAAATTCACTGCTGTTATTGTTGCTCAGTCGTTAAGTTGTGTCTGACACTTTGTGACCCCATGGACTGCAGCATGTCAGTTGATCCTAAAGAAAATGAACTCTGAATATTCATTGGAAAGACTGATGCTGAAGCTCCAATACTTTGGCTACCTGATGCAAAGAGCCGGCTCATTGGAAAAGACCCTGATGCTGGGAAAGACTGAGATAAATCCATACACAGCATGTATTTTTTTTTTGCAAGATGAAATACACCTCGATTTTTTAGAACTGCAGTCAGCGTGCAAATTTAAGTTTTGTTCAGAACTTTGCCAAGTATGAATCGCCACTTTGCAAAACCCTGTGTGTGAGGGTGACGATGGTTCTGGTCTCCAGAACCACCAGACCCAGTTGGTCAGAACTTGCAGCTGCCGCAGAAAAGGTTCCACTTATGAGCACACAGCAATTCCTCGATCTCTGTTCTAGTGCCTGCCTGAGCGTTTACACAGACACACGTGGCGATTCATTACAAATCACTCACCTTGTAGCTTTAAAGATTAGCAAGAACATTTTGTTGACTTTTAAACTAAGACACATGGTTGGGTTATTTTAATGGATTACCTTACATTTAAGGAGGTGTTATACTAATATCTACATTTAATATCTTTAATAATAATGTCTTTCTTATTAAAGGGGGCAATGGATCTGAAAGGTTGGGAACCACAGCTTAACACCTGTATTTTGGAGCCGTTTGTTTTTTGTTTGTTATTTGCTGTTTGCATTCCTTTATGAAATACAGACAATTAAGTTAACATGGTCACCCCTTCTTTAAACACTACTGCTTTCTTATGAGTATAACTGATATAAGATCAGGGCTTCCCTGGTGGTTCCGATGCAGACACCTCAAGTGCACAACCTTATGGACATATTTACACACCTGTCAGACCACCAGGGAAATCAAGACAATGAGCACGCCCATCACCTCCACAGGGCTCTCCTCTCTCTGGAACTTCTCCCTCCCATCTGACCACCTCCTCCTCCTTCAGGCCACCACTGATCTGATTTCTATCACTACTGACTTGCTTTCATGTTTCTTGACTTGTACATAAAAGGAATCACCTAGTAGGTACCGCTGCCTGGCTTTGTTCACGCAGCTTAATTAGAGATTTTCATGTTGCTGAGTGTATCAATAGTTTATTCTGTTGTACTGCTCAGAAGTGCTCCCTTGCATGGCTACACCAAGATTTGCACACCTATTCACTTGTTAACTGGAGAAGAAAATGGCAACCCATTCCAGTATTCTTGCCTGGAGAATTCCATGGACAGAGGAACCTGGCGGGGTGCAGGCCATGAGGTTGCAAAGAGTCGGACACGACTGGCAGACTATCACTTACTCACTTGTTAACAGCTGTCTGGGTTCCTCCCAGCTCTGACCACCACACACAAAGCTGCTATGAACATCTCTGCCCGAGTTCATGAACATACATCTTCGGTTCTCTCAGGTATATACCTGGGAGTAGAATGGCTGGCTGGTATCGTAACTGTTTAACTCCCGTGGCTGATACATGTCGATGTAAGGCAGAAACCACAATACTGTAAAGTAATTAGCTTCCAATTAAAATAAATTAATAAATTAAAAAGATATTTTTTGATGTGGACCATTTTTAAACTCTTTGTTGAATTTGTTACAATATTGCTTCTGTTTCATGTTTTGGTATTTTGGCCACAAGGGATGTGGGATTCCCAGCTCCTGGACCAGGGATCAAACCTGGACCCCACCCCTGCACTGGAAGGTGAAGTCTTAACCACTGGACCACCAGGGAAGTCCCTAAGTTTGTTTTTTTTTAAAAACTGCCCAAGTCTTTTTCAGAGCTGCTAAATCATTTTATAGTCGTTCCAACAGGAACCATAGTCCAGAGTGGCCTTAATCTATGGGAGGCCGTTAAGTTGAGAAATTTCCACTCTTTTTTTGTTATACTCAAAATCATCTGATGAAACCCAATGAACAACTGGATTTTAAAACCCAAAAGTCAGGGGAGTGGGGGAAGCAGCTAGGACCTGGCCCTGAGAGGAGACGCTCAGGGGTGAGGAGAGGAGGCGGAGGCCTGAGCCCAAGATGCCAAGGCGGCCCTCCAGCCCAGGCCTTGGTCCCCTGCTCCCCAGGAGCCCCAGGGAGCCCAGCAGACTCTCCCCACCTACACCCACACCCCAGGGGTCACAGGTGCTGGCATGGTTCACACCTCCAGGAGTAGAGCCAGGGACCCATCTCCCTCGATTCTCGTCCCACGATCCACCATCCCCAGAGCACCCCAACTGGTTGTTACAAAACAGAACACCTGGGGGCTTCCCTGGTGGTCCAGTGGCTAAGACCCCACACTTCCCATGCAAGGGCCCCAGCTTCGATCCCTGATCAGTCAACTAGATCCCACAACGTGCGGCAACTAAGAGTTTGCATGCCGCAATTTAAGATCTCACATGCCACAAGGAAGACCCGGAGGATGTGCCACTGCTCTGCAAAAAGCCCACCTGTCTTCTCACCACATCTGGGATCAAACCCTAGCCCAGTTCCATAGCCTATGAACCCCTGCAAATACTTCTCTTGCTTTTTCTCCTCCCATTCTCCCCACCTCTCACTGCACTTCAGCCACACGAGCCCTGTGCTGCTCCGTCAGCACGCCACCTCACCTCTACCTCAGGACCTTGGCATTAGCCATTCCTGCAAATGGAAAGCCCTTTCCCACGTTTGCAAAGCTCCCTCCCTCCTTCGACACCAAATCTCCACTCAGAGGGGCCACCCCTGACCACCCAACCCGTATTGGCTCCCGATCACTCTGGCCCTCATGGCCCCTCCTTGTTAATCTCATCATCTCATTTCACGCTCTCTCCAGCTTCTCATAAGGTGTGTTTGACTCCTTAAGCCCTGGATCCCACATGGAATCTAAGTTCCACCAGACAAGGATCCTGTCTCTCCCGTTCCACTCTCTTAACCTCCAGGGCCAAAACCACGCTCAGCACATCAGCAGTCAGCAACTCCATCTGCTGAACGAAACAACCAAGGGCCAGGCCGGTGATGGAGCTTCACGTTGCAAGGCCGGTCCTCCTCCTAGCAAGTCTCCTTGCTGACCTCTCCCACAGCTGCAGCAACCGGCTCACGGGCGGAGCCCCAGAGGACAGCCGGAGGGGAACCCCCTGCCACCCCGGGTGGGAAAAAGCCTAAGGAGACACCTTCTCACCAGGGAGGAGGCTGCAGGCCAGGCCAAAGGGAACCGGAAACCCCAACTATGCCCAAGAACCTCCATCTGGGTCACAGACACGGTGCCCAGCCAGAGCCACATGTGCACAGAGCACCTCCTCACCATGAAGGCCACAGAGGCTCAGCTCAACCCACCTCCCAGGAAACAACGTCTCCTCTGTTCATGGCCACTGCAGACAGTCACAAGGTCCTCTGCTGATGTCCTGGTGGCCAGCAGCATCAGTGTCCCACATTCCCCACCCACGGCCTGATGCAGATTGAAGACCTGGAGCTTGGGCGTTCCTGCAAAAGGTAAGGAATTGGGAGAGCTGGGGTTCCTCTCCTGGGAGGCTAGCTGCTCTGTGGGGCTGTGCACCAGGCTTGGGGCTTCCCAGGGGGCACAAGTGGTGAACAATGCAGGAGACGCCAGAGACGTGGGTTTGATCCCTGGGTAGGGAAGATCCCTTGGAGGAGGGCATGGCAACCTACCCCAGTATTCTTGCCTAGAGAATCTTACGGACAAAGGAGCCGAGCAGACTACAATCCACAGGGCTACAAAGAATCGGACACAAATGAAGCGACTTAGCACACGTGCACGCGACCAGGCTGGGCCTCGGCAGCCAGAGCTCCAAGGTGGGCACCATCCCATAATGACCACAGGAGGTGGTCATTCTGACACCATCGCCTGCCATCAGAGTCCCTTGCGAGTTCTTGTCTGGCTTCTCTGGACGCGGGATGCATCTTAAGTCAGTGTCATACCCTGGTTTAACTGGCAGCTGTTTTCCTTTTTCCTTGGCGCATCACACAGGTGATGACATCATAACGATGCACAGCACAGGTGATAACGTCTTATGTTTGAAGAAATAAGACACAATACGTGCTGGAGAGGCCCTCGCCTGACTCCCAAAATAACCAGATGACAGAGCTTGGGGTTGGCATACAGCTTGCAAGGGGGGAGGGTGTGAAATCCAAGACAGAGAGTGAACAGTGATGTAAACCACGTACTCAGTGTGGTCTTATAGGCCATCACCGACATGCCCCTCTGGTGGGGGTACCCTGACAGCGGGCGGGGGAGGAGTGTGTGCAACTCTGCAGCTTCTGCTCAGACCTGCTGCAAACCTAAAAGCGCTCCAAAAAATAAAACTCTGTTAAAAAAAAAAAATCCAGTACAGCCCAAATCACTCTCAACTGGGGCTTCTTAAGCTGAACACCTCAAGAAGCAGTTGATTTGGCGTGTTAAACCGAACCATTTAAAACAGTAAGAACGCTCAAGATGCCAGCTGCTCAGAGAGAAGGGGAGGAAACGAAACAACTCCGGGAGGACGGGGTCGCTGAGGGTCGCGGCAAACAGAATCCACTCACTTGACGTCTTTCTCTTTTCTTTTCTATCCAAATTGCCTGAGCTACATGTTGGACTCCACTCCATTCGCAGGTGAGCAAACCATGGTTCTGGGAAGGGAAGCAGCCCGCCCAGGGCTATGACACTTGAGGGGTGGCACTGAGACCATCCCGGGCCACAGTGGAGGGACGGGGCTACCAGGCCAACCTAGTGAGCGTCCGGCTTGCCCGTGGCCGGATGCCTGGCACTCACTTTCTGGACTTGGCACATTCCTTCTTCCAGTTCTTTACCAAGACCGGCACGACTTGTTCTGACGTGTCCTCCTTATTCAGGGACCAGAGGTCGGTGCTCTCCAGGGGCTGGCGGTAGCCCTGGACCATCATCCTGTGGCCAAAACACAAGAGGGGAGGCGATGAGAGTCAGAAGGAGATGACACGATGGCCCTCCCTGCTACCGCGGCCCACACAACCGCAGGCAGCTGTGATCAGGGAAATCTCAGTATGAATGGACATGTGGGCACATGGCATCATTACTGCTAATTCCGTTAGATCCCCCAGGAAAAACGGCCTCATTTTTAGACAAACATACAGAGTATTTAGGAGGAAAGTAGCAGGATGTTTCTAATTTACTTTCCAAAAAAAATTTTAAGGCTAATATCGCAGAGCATTACCCATCATTATATTTGGTGATGAGTTTAAGGTTTATTAGCCTAGTCTTTCTGCTTTGAACACTTTCATTATAAAAGGGGAAACTTAGTATTTTAACTTGTTATTTTGAAAGATTTCAAATTCACAGAAAAACCATAGGAACTGTACAAAGAATTCCTGTTGACCCTTCACCAAGCTCACGACTGTTAACATTTCACATGTGCTGCTATCTGTCTCTGTCTCTAGATACACATGTGTGCGAACACATACAAGGCAGATGTCGGAGATACTAATAGGTGCGGTTTCAGGCCACCACGATAAAATGAATATCACAGTAAATCGAGTCACAAGAATTTTTTTGGTTTCCCACACTACAGTTATATTTACGCTAGCATTATGTCTAAAAAGTAACATACAGAGCTTAAAAATTCTGTATTGCTAAAAAATGCCAAGTTAAGCATCATATGAGCCTTCAGCAAATCCAGTAAGAATAGCAAGGATCACAGATGACCATAATAAATATAATAATAATGAAAACGTTTGAAAGATTGTGAGAATTACCAAAATGTGACACAGAGACACAAAGTGAGCAAAAGCTGATGGGGAAAGGGTGCCAACAGGCTCATTGGACACAAGGTGGCTACCAAGCTTCAATTTGGAAAAACCACGGTAGCTGGGAAGCGTAATGAAGTATGCCTCTATCTTTTTTCTGAACCATTTCAGAGGAGGCTGCAGACCCTCCACACCTTCACCCCTAAATATCAGTGTGTATCCCCCTAAGAGAAAGGACACGCTCTGATATCACCAGAGGACAGTGACCAAAATCAGAAACATGAGCTTGGCTGGCGTGACCTGCAGGCCATGTCCAAACGCCATCAACTGTCCCAGAGCTCTTCTTTAAGAGCAATTGAAAAACAGTTAAGAAAAACACTAAATTAAGAGTGTAAAAAGTTCATAAAGACAAGGGAAAAATGCTTGGGGGAGAAGGAGGGATTTAAATAACCCCCAGTAAGATGATGACAATGTGAAGAAAACAACATGCAGACGAAAGGAGGCCGAGCAGGCAGTGTGCTGAGCTGCGGGTGGCGGCGCCTCTGCTGCTACTGGTCCAAACACACTTCTCTCACCCCCTTTTCCTATGTTATTTATTTCAGGGGGTGGCGGGGGGGCGCGGGGGCAGAGCGAACATTATTTATCTCGGGGGGGAAGGGGAATAATGATAATAATTACACCCAGTGCAAAACAAAAACAACCAAATCTGAAGTTGAGCCAGGAGTGTGCAGTTTCTTGCCCAGGCCGAGTTATTTATACACGTATCACATGACTGTGGGCTCAGGGTCGGTGTCTCTGAGACCCATGCCCAGGGCACACACATTCAGGACACATCCCTGTCGGAAAGCGCAAGGGAGGGAGAGCTGCACACTGGTGGCCCAGCACCCGCCCAAGGTTTTGGGGCCAGGACTTACCCTGTGATCCACCAGAAGGTGATCCTGGAAAGGAAGGAGGCACTGGATTCCGGGCAAGGATTCTATGGAAAGAGAGCACAGGGTGGGGAACCCAGAGGAAATGATAGGTTAAACTTCTCGTCTATGCCAGCTCCAGGCAGGGAGCAGCCAGCTCCCTGGTCCTCCCAGTGGGCCAATGGTTCATTCATTTATTAGTCCATTCATTTATTCCACCAATATTTATTGAGCATCTACAAAGTGGCAGGCAGAGACAAAGTACTAGCATTATCTCGTATCCTCACAGAACCTGGTATGACCTCTATTCCTCTTTCTTTCATTCATTCACTCACTCATTCTACAAGTATCTTCTGAGCACCTACTATACACAAATCTGAACTAACAGACATAACCCTAATCCAGGCCAACTGCTAACACCCTCTGCTAGCTAGTAACAGTTCTGTTTTACATGTTTTATGAAAATGATCTCTTTTAATCTTCCCCGACCCAGGAAACGAACCTGGGTCTCCCGCATTGCAGGCAGACGCTTTACCGTCTGAGCCACCAGGGAAGCCCCATAATCACACTAGGAACTAGATAAAGGCATCGTCTCCATTCTGTAGTTAAGGACACCGAGGGGCAGAGAGATGAAAAGCCTTGCCCAGGGTGCCAGAGCTGGAAGCGGTGGAGACAGAACATGAGTCCCAAATAGTCAGGGTCTGGAGAGAGAAACATTAATCAATCACGTGAACAAATTCAAAACCACAACTGTGACAAGGATTACATCCCAGAGGCAGGTCAGTATGACCAGTGAGATCACTGGGTCCTCATTGGGCTGATCCAGTTGATGGAGGCCATTCAAGCTGGGGTCTGCAAAGTGAGGAGAGGATGACTAAGTGAAGGGGGAGATGCGAGGTGGTCCCAGCAGAGCAACTGATGTGTACAGAGGCCCCGAGGCAGAGGGGAGCACAGTGGGCTCCAGCAAACAAGAGGGGGCCTGAGCAGTCTACACTGGAAGCTGTGGTCAGTCTACACTGGAAGCCACATGAGGGATTTTGGTCTCCATCCCAAGGGCAACAGGAAGTCATCAACAGATTCTAAGCAAGCTTTCAAAGAACCTCTTTCCCAGAGCCACAAAGATGCTCCAGTTCAGGGCCACACAGGCAAGGCCCTCAGACAGAGCCTTTGGGATTGCACATGAGGGCTGATACATTCAAGTCTAAATCTGGGGACACGAGCATTGGCGAAGGTGGGGTCACCAGACTAACGACGAGATCACTAGCCAAGGACGTTGCTCTCCGCCCCAGAATTGTGCAGAGATAAGATGCTGGAGAGGGACTTCCCTGGAGGTCCAGTGGTTAAGACTTTGCCTTTCAATGTGGGGGTGTGGGTTCCATCCCTCTCGGGGAACAAAGATGCCACATGCTTAGTGGCCCAAAATATCAAAACATAAAACAGAAATGATATTGTAACAAATTCAATAAAGATATTTTTAAAATCCTAAAAAAAAAAAATAAAGAAACTAGAGAGAAGAGGAAACACATTCTACCCAAGCAGTTGTCCACCCTGGCTGGGGGCACTCAGACAATGCACTATATCTGCCCCGCTCCCCAGAGACTCCTGGTTTAGCTGGTTTGGGGTGGGTCCAGATACTTGAATTGTTGTTTTTGTTTTCAGCTCCCAGTCTCCTTGGCCAAGTAGCTGGGCAGGAAATGTACAAGATAAGCCCAGAATATCTTGTCACACCCAACAGGACAAGGGTAGGTAAAAAACCTCAGATGCAACCAGAAGTGGCTCTCACGAGCCCAGAAAGGGACCATTTGAGCTGCAATACAGACAGTAAGGCAAAAGGATTGAGACGCATCACATTTTAAATATACAAGCCCACCTTGATACTGGAAGAGAAGGAAAACCTCTTGGTGTCAGTGATGAAAACATACTAGAGAACCAAGTCACTGTTTTGAAAACAGAAGGAAAGAAACAAGCATTTGTCTATGACAACACAGGGTAACGAAAGAGATGAGGGGACATGTCTTTGCGTAAAATGGTTCAGCTATCAGGTGGAGAAGGAACAATACCACGTAAGAAGCCGAACCACTCTGCACCACAGTGCATTTCTGGAATACTTAGTGATATTAAGGAATTAGTAAGTTGTTAGGCCATATAATGGTACCATTGTTGTATTACTTAAAATCCTTATCTCTCAGATATTATTGTGGAAAGCTGGAGAAGGGTATACAAGAACAACACCATTTTTGTAACTTTTTGTGGGTCAAATTATTTCAAAATAAAATGTTTAAAAAATTTTAAATTCCTTATCTGTTGCAGATACCTAATGAAATGTTTACATGTGATGCAGGGTAAATAGTCCATGGCAGGTAAAAATTTTAAATAAATAAATTAAATAGTCCATGGCACTCATTATACCATGCTGTCCACTGTTGCACACAGCTGAAAGTTTCTATCATGAAAATCTTCCCCAATGAGTCAAATATGAAGCCTGAGCTGAGAACCACCGGGCTTCACTAGTACTATCTGTCCCAGAATCACCTGGGGAGCGTCATAAACACAGGTGCCCTGACCAACTAGATCACCCTCTCTGGGGGTGGGAGCCTGGCATCAGGGTACCTTTCATCAGATGCAGCTGGCCCACAGACCTACATTCCGAACCAACCAAAAGCTAGATGACCCTGAGTTTGAATCCCCCAACCCTGCACTTTCTACCTACATGGCCCTGGGCAAGTCCTTTCACCCCAGAGTCTCAGTTTTCACACCTGGGAAATGGGAGTCAGGTGAGTCACACTGCTCAGCCTCCCCCAGGAGACTCCCAGGAAGAATGAGGTCCTTCGGACAGTATGGAAGCTGCAATTTTTCCAACCCAAGCCCGCAGCATTATTCCCGGAGGAGGTGGTGGTATTTGCTTTGCAGGCTGTTTTTTTCTCCCCCGGAAGTGGGCAGGTTATCAAGGAGTCACAAATGCACATCAGCTATCGCCTAGTTCCTGCCCCTGAAGAAAGCTGGCAGAGAGAGAAGGAGATGCTTGGGACAATGACTCAGTTATTTCTTAGACAAATACTGAGGGCGGGCCTGCTTATATGTCAGGAGATGGCTAAATATCATTACATCCAAGACCAGACAGTGAGGTCCTCGCCCTATATCACCTCCAGGACAGTAAGCAACACACACACACACACACACACAGAGAAGTCGCTCAGTCATGTCTGACTCTTTGCGACCCCATGGATTGTAGCCCACCAGACTCCTAGGTCCATGGGATTTTCCAGGCATGAATACTGGAGTGGGTTGCCGTTTCCTTCTCCAGGAAATCTTCCTGACCCAGGGATCGAACCCAGGTCTCCCTCATTGTAGGCAGATGCTTTACCGTCTGAGCTACCAGGGATGCAAATAAATATATAAAGATAAATGGTCAAAGCTATGAGGAGAACAACAACAAAACAAGGAGCCTGGTGGGGAGGGGGAGGGTGGGCACCAGGGTAGGAGGCACCCAGAGGTGAAGCAACACGGAGCAAGGTGATTGGAAGGCGGTTTGAATCCCAGCCCTGCCACTTACTGGCTGAGGGGCCTGGGCCATGTTACTTGGTGATGGTGAGAGTAAATGAGATAAAGCCTGTGAAGTACTCAGGACAGTTCCTGGCACAGAGTAAAAGCTCAAGCGATGACATTAGCAGTATTAACATTAATTCTAATGGTAACCCCAGTAACAAGTCCGCCGTTTCCTGCAGACCCTGACATACCAAGCAGATGTTTCATGTCAAGACTGGCAAACTCAGGCCCACAGTCCAGCCGCTTACAAAATAGTTTTATTTGGACATGGTGATGCCCATTCATTTCCGTACTGTTCATGTCTGCTTCTGAGCTACAGCTGAACTAAGTACTTGCAACAGAGACCGTGTAGTCTACAACTATCTACCATCTACCTCTTTACACAAAAAGTTGGCTAACCCCTGCTTACATCAGACCTCATGACGTTAAAGATGGTGATTCTTAAAGAGAGGAACTGGAGCTCAAATGCAGCTTCTTTTGGTCTTGGCATCAACACAGGGTCAGCCCTGCACAAAGATGCCCAGCCAAGGGGGCAGGTGGGGGCTGAAGTTCAGCCGGTGCCTGGACCTGGGGGGCAGGGGGGGTGAGGGAGGGGGGACTGCATTAGCGGGAAGGATGCAAGGCCTTTCTCAAATTCACCTACCCGGGGGGGCCAGACACCTTTTTCTAATTTAAAAAAAATTTTTTTTCTTTTTGGCTGCACCACACAGCATGTAGCATCTTAGTTTCTCAACCAGAGCTGGAACCCATGCTCTCTGCAGTGGGAGCACAGAGTCGTAAGTATTGAACTGCCAGGGGGGTCCCCAGGTGCCTTTCTCCAACCTGCATAGAGACCCCAGTGCAAACTGTCAGGGTGTCAGACTTCTATGCCCAGGGGCCTCACAAATCCTGCCATTCCTTTGCGATCAGGCAAGCCTGGATGTGGATCAGGAATGAAACAGCCTAGGATGGAATGTTGCATCTCTAAGCCTTCCCTCTAAGCTCCTGCCTCCTTTCCCCCAAGTCCTTAGGAGGAAAGCTGTAGGATCTTATTTGGCGAGCTACTTTTTCTGCCCTCATCCTAAAGAAGCGATGCCCTCTCTTCTTGCTCTTTTTAGTTCTAGGGCCTGGTTGGAACTAACTGGGCTTGAGTGAGTCTGGGCAAAGCCTCTTTCCACTGCATGGATAAGTCCGACTTGTAAGCTGTTGTTACCATTCAGTCACTAAGTCGAGTCTGACTCTTTGCATCCCCATGAACTGCAGCACACCAGGTTTCCTGGTCCTTCACTCTCTCTCTGAGTTTGCTCAGATTCATGTTTATTGAATCGATGATGCCATCCAACCATCTCATCCTTTGTCACCCCCTTCTCCTCTTGCCCTCAATCTTTCCCAGTATCAGGGTCTTTTCCAGTGAGTCGGTTCTTCACAGCAGGTGGCCCAAGTACTGGAGCTTCAGCTTCAGCATCAGTCCTTCCCATGAATATTCAGGACTGATTTCCTTTAGGATTGACTGGTTTGATCTCCCTGCTGTTCAAGGGACTCTCAATAGTCTTCTCCAGCACCACATTTAAAAGGCCACATTTAATTCTTTAGCACTCAGGCCTCTTTATGGTCCAACTACCACATCCATACATGACTACTGGAAAAACCAGTTTTGACTATACAGATCTTATTGCAATATTCAGGCTCAAATTGAAGAAAGTACAGAAATCTACTAGGCCATTCAGATATCACCTAAATCAAATTCCTTATGAGTATCCAGTGGAGCTGACAAATAGATTCAAGGGACTAGATCTGGTACACAGAGCGCATGAAACGTAGGTTGGTAATACTGTACAGGAGGTGGTGACCAAAAGCATCCCCAAGAAAAAGAAACACAAGAAGGCAAAGTGGTTGTCTGAGGAGCCCTTACAAATAGCCGAGAAAAGAAGTGAAAGGCAAAGGAGAAAGGGGAAGATATACCCAGCTGAATGCAGAGTTTCAGAGAACAGCAAGGAGACTTGTAAGTAGCCAGTGAATCACTAAGTGGAGTTCTTCCCTGATGTCTTTTGTTAACATGGGTTTCACTTTTTCCAAGGATAATCCCTTATTGCCACAATGTTGATTTAAACAATGACCAAAAAAAAATGTGTATTAATTTAAAATTAAACCCAGCCCAGACTGTTCTGGCCTGTCCCAATTTGGGGGGTGAGGAGGGTATCAAAATAAATGTTCAAGGAAAAAAAAAAAAAGAATGAACCAACCTAGACTTATAATGCCGAGAAGGTAATGGCACCCCACACCAGTACTCTTGCCTGGAAAATCCCATGGATGGAGGAGCCTGGTAGGCTGCAGTCCATGGGGTCGCTAAGAGTCAGACACGACTGAGCGACTTCACTTTCACTTTTTACTTTCATTCATTGGAGAAGGAAATGGCAACCCACTCCAGTGTTCTTGCCTGGAGAATCCCAGAGACGGGGGAGCCTGGTGGGCTGCTGTCTACGGGGTCGCACAGAGTCAGACACAACTGAAGTGACTTAGCAGCAGCAGCAGCAGACTTATAACAATAGTTTTGTAAACATATAGTAACAGTGAATCACTATGACGTGTATCTAGAACTGACAGTGTTGTGGGTCAATTATACTTCCGGTTTAAAAAAGGACATGTAGACACAGGACTTCAGTCGGTTCTGCCATTGAAAAATATTTACAATTGCTATAATGCTGGAAACACTAGTTAGTGATATAATTTAACATATGATAAAATTGGGAGGAGAAGATGAGGAAGGAGAGGTGGAAGTATTCAGTCTTGGTCTCAACATTTATAAATTTAGTGTTAGTCACTCAGTCGTGTTCGATTCTTTGCAACCCCATAGACTGTAGCCTGCCAAGCTCCTCTGTCCATGGGGATTCTCCAGGCAAGAATACTGGAGTGGGTTGCCATTTCCTCCTCCAGGGGATCTTCCCAACCCAGGGATTGAACCTGGGTCTCCTGCATTGCAAGCAGATTCTTTACCATCTGAGCCACCAGGAAAGCTGCTTTTGGGGGGAATCCCCTGGAGGTCCAATGGTTAGGACTCTGTGATTTCACTGAGGGCCTGGGTTCAATCTCTGGTTGGGGGACTAAGATCCTGTAAGCCACGCAAGGATCCTGGTTGGTGTAGATCAGCCCCAAAAAAACCTGCTTTTTTCTTTTCCTTTTCTTCTGTCTGTATTAGACAACAGATGGTAATTAAACCTACTATAGTAATCATTTCACAATATATGTATATGAAACCATCAATGTTGCACACCTTAAGCTAAATCACGGATGTATGTCAAATATTCCTCAATAAAACTGGGGGTAGGGGAGGGGAGAAGGCTGCATAAGTGGAGATGAATTCAACCCCTTTATACCCAACTGTGCCCAGATGGAGTCCTACCTGAGACCACCGGGAGTGACGATGGCCCAGGGGCAGAGATTACTGCTCACTCTGACTAGTACAAATTCTACCCTGGGAGAGTCAACCCCGCCTTCCCCCCAGCCCAGATGCAGGTGAGGCTGGGTCAGCAACAGGAGCATTTCAGTTTCTAAGCTGCAGCATCTGGGAGTGTCCCCAAGTTCCTCTCCCCAGCCCTGCTCCCTCCCCCTGGATCCAGACATAGACTTTCAGATCACACTGGGCGGACAACGGGTCCCATCACCAGACAAGAAATTACGTAATTTGGGAGCCGGTTTCTGGAAGTCCCTATCTGACACGAGAGGCCTTATGTGATAACATAATCAGAGGTCTGAAGTAATCAAGAACTGATCGTTAAAGAAGAAGGAAAAAAAAGGAGGGCTGCTGGCCAAGGATCCGAGCAGCACTTCATTCAGCTGAAACCAAGCAGAGCTTTCTGCTCTAATCCACAAAGTGGAGAAGGCAAGGATGTTGGCTTGGGGCTTATGGGCCTCTGAGACTAAAATAGAGGAACTGCTGTCCCAGGAGGAAGGAGGCTTATTAATGACCGATCCCCCATTCAGTGAAAACGAGATTAACTCAGGTGAAGGTGGATGAAGAGGAATAAGCTGTTCATACAGAGGGAGCTGTTCTTTGGCATCTTTACCTGGCACGGGAGGTTTAAACTAATTTGGCACAACAGCCCCAGGCGCTGGTTCTGGGAACTGGTCCCCCATGACCTCGCACAGGCCGCTCGGAAGACCCTGTGTGGGGCCCTTAGCCCTCAGCTCTTTCCATCAGAAATTCTCTGGGTGCCCCCGCCTTTCTGGTTTTGATTCTGCTTTTTAGTTCAGTTTTCTGCAGAGGACTCCAACTCGGCATGCCTAAATGCCCAGCCGTAAGAGATGCGTGAGCAGCAGTGTGGCTCAGACCAGAAGTTCTCAAACCCCGCCTCATCACCAGCATCTGCGGGCCTGGGGGGTTGTTAGAAACAGAAAGGCTTGGGCTCCACCCAGACTGACTGACTCAGAAGCTCTGCGGGGCAGGGGGGACCCAGCAATGATCTGAGTTGTAACAAGCCCTCCAGGTGATGCTGATGCCTGCTCAGGTATGAAGGGCTCACCCCCCGATCCAGCCCTATGAACTTAGGTGACACTACACCACCCTGAACTCAGCGTTCCCATCTGTAAAATGGGGGGAGACTCATAGTTCTACCTCAACGCTGGGTTGCTGTGAGGATTAAATAAATTAATTTTATTAACACAAGGCTGCTATTATTGATTAGAACCACCCGAACGTCTGACAGTAAGAAATCTGGTGATACAGTGTGTGACACTGGTGTTCTTTGTTTGTTCTGCTGCTTCTCAGCTATGCAAATCTCCTCCAGGCTCAGGACCACAGTTTCTTCTACCATAGCACACACACCACGTGTGCTTTTCCCATGAACTTGTCCGTTTTCTTTCCTCGGCTTTTGAACAGGGTCACTCTTCAGGACAGCATTCCTCTCAACCTGCCTGGGCTCCGGTAATGGTGCCGTAGGTGCCACCAGCCTCCTGCACCCTCCTTTCAGCCAGAGGGATCATCCAAAAGAAGAGGGATCTTCCAACCTGAGTGTGTCACCCACCTCCAGCTGAGAAACTTTCCCTCAGATTATAATTCCAAGTCCATATGGTGACACTCAATTCTACCCTTGATCTTTCATGCTCAGCTCTCTGGCTCCCCTAACTTAGCCAAGCAGAAGGCCATGCAGTTCCCAAACACCCACAGATTCCATCACACCGCTGGGCCTGTGGACATGCTGTTTCCACCAGCAGGAGAACCTTCCCATCCATCTTCCAGCCTTCTACCCTACTGGCCCGAGGCATCCCCTCATCTGGATGCCAGCTCTGGGGCCCCAGGCTGACTTCAGGACCACTGGCTCCTTGCTCCTCCATAGCCCCCAGCACTTCCCTGCCTGGGAACCCTCTATCCATCCCACAGCGCTGGCTTATTGGCCCTCTGCCTCCTCCTCCATCTCTCCTTTGGGGTGGTCAAGGTCTGTTCATTTCTAGGTACTCAGAGCCCAGCAGAGCCCCTGGCACAATGAAGTACTAAACAGTGGATAAAGGAATTAGAAATGGTGTTTCCCATGCTCTCATTAACAGTCTCTGCCCAGCAGTGGCCTCTGGGCTGCAAGGGGTAGGGCTGGCATGAAGGAACAGGAGGGGTCTTCCTGGGGCTCCAGGGATATTCTGTCTCGACAGGAATTTGAGTTATCATTTGTCAGAACTCATCAAATGGGTAATTTAAGATTCAGGAATGTCACTATGTAATTTTACTTGAAGGAAGGAAAAAAAAAAAACCCACAATAGAACCATAAAGAGATATTGAGTTCTGGCTAATGATTCGCATGGTTAGGTGTGTGGATGAAGGATACTGGTGTTATTTCAAGGTCAGTTTTAAATACCAAAAATCTTAGCCGGCTGGCTGGCTAGACAGATACGTGATAAAAACAAGTTTAGCAAAACGTTAACTTGTAGGCAATCTACCTGGCAGGTAGATGGCAAGTACTCACTGTATCTTCCAACTTTTCTGCAGGTTTGAAACACTCCGTGTAAAATATTCCATATTTATGAAACAGGAATAAAAATACCTCTTCCACCAAATGAGCTGAGTAATTTTTAAGAATGTGCTAACCTGGTGCTTTTCCACCATGAACCAGCCAGGGATGTTGTGAAAACGAGACCCTGACTCAGCGGGACTCGGCAGGCCTGAGACTCTGCATTTCAAATGTGCATCTGTGGGGGTGCTGATGCTGCCGGTCCAAGGACCCCCACTGTGAGAAGTGGCAGTCGGGGGGGGGGCGGGGGGGGAGGCGGTCCACTACCTGCCACATTTGCTCCTGATGCCCCCAACTGCCGATGGCAACCCTGACCCCACGCCCTAAGTGGTAGCCTCAGGGCCAGAAGATCAAAAGATCCGACCCTGGGGACAGGCAGGAGCCCCAGAAAGCCCCCGAGGCCTGGGCCCTAGGCCTGCATGAGGAGGGGAGCAGCCCCGCCAGGAAGCAGGGCCAGGACACGGCTCTGAGTCACACATCGGGCACGGGGCCAGCTGGGGAGGACGGCGCTCGGTGACTCAGCAGGGGGAGCAGGCCGGCACCGCCAGCCCCACCTGACCCTGGGCTTGGCTGACCACTCTCGCTGAGGACAGGCGACATGTGACGGCTGCTCGCAGAACAGGACAGGGACTGGGGCTGGACCGGCCCCACTTTCCCGGCTCCACTGTGATGCCAGCCCAGAGAGTGACAAGGGGACAGCAGAAGTGTCACCTGACATGTCCTCCTCCCAGGTCACAGGCCTCGGCTCTGGGGTGGGAGTGGGTCGGGGTGGCAGGTGGTGGGGGGCAGCTGGCATCAAACTGAGCCTCAACCCATTTTCAAGGATGGTACACTAAGGAGGAGTGACTCGCTCGAAGTCAAATCCAAAAGTCACATAACTTGATCCCCAGTCTTCATCTCAGTCGTGGTCGGCTGATCTGCCAACAGGATGATAAGCTTCCCTGGGGGCGAGAGGTAGACAGTATTTTTCAAAGACAGCCAGGCATCACCTGCCATCTCACATGCTGGTCCTACAATGAGACCTGGCCACTCCAGGTCTAGAGTTCACTCTCTCTCAGAATACACACTCTTACAGACCAGCTGCCAGGCTGCAAGGAAGCCCAGGCAGCTGGGAGGAGATCACGTGGGGCCTTCAGCCAGGAGCCAGCACTAACCACATGACCTGTAAGCCTGGAAGCCTTCCAGCTGCTATCCAAGGGCCACTGCAGAAGAGACCTTCAGTGAGAACCACACGGCTGAGCCCAGCCAATGCCCAGGCCTGTGGAACATCCTAACGAAAGACTGTCGCCATCCTGTGCCACTAAATTCAGGGTGGGTGTGTTAGGCAGTAACAAATAAGCCCAGCAGGGCACTGACCACATCTTTTCACACACTGCTGTGTCCCCAGAACCAAGCACCATATACAACCAGTACCTAAGAATTATCTACTGAAGGGATAAAGGGACACAAGTGAAATTAAAGCCCAGGGTCTGCCTGCCTCCAAAACAAGTCTCTCCTCCTGTTACCACAATGCCATCAGACTGAGGCTCTAAGTCCCCAGGGTGGCAGGGCAGGCCCCACGCCCAGGAACTGCAGGAAGTTCAATGGGAGGAGGAAGTCAGCTCTGTGAGTCACCCCAGAGCGCACACACCCAGGAGAGAAGGGAAAGGAATTTTATCTGGATCCCAGAGGGGACCAGAAATCAGTAATTCCCCATAAAGCATCAGCAACAGTCCACAGCGAGCCTGAAGAATTGGAAGATCCACACGTGGGCCTGTCTGCCTCCCACGGGCTCAGTTTAACCCCAGAGCACCCCAGGGTCTGCAGCCCCTCAGGGGGCTATGACTTGTTCCTTGTGATCCCCAGCTCCACAGAAGAGCCTGATATCTACCCTCACCCGTGCACATCAACATCGATCAACAGCAGACATGAGAGCCAGAGACATCTGAGCCTCTCCTCTGTGCCAGGGAGGGGCCGGATCCCCTGGTGCCCACGCATGGCTGCTGCCCTTGTGAACTTTATACGTACACAACACACACACACAAACCCACAAAAACACACAAATGCGCACATTCACACACATCCACATGCATACATGTACGTGTACACACCTCACGCATACACACCTATGTGCATAAACACACATATGAACACACACACACCCACACACACTTTGCTAATTTCTCCAATCCAGCTCCTCCTAGAGCAGGGAGATGGCAGAACAGGGCCTCTCCTAGGATGTGACATGCTCCCCAGTTTCTAAAGCTCACACTGGAGCATCACTGCCTCCTCTGAGCTGATGCTCCCACCCAGGTCCTTTCATCGCCCACAAAAGCAGCCACAGCCTTTTGCTGAGGTCCAGGCCAAACCCCACAGAACCACATCCAAAAACTGCTCCTACTGCAATTTCACCCATTAGCAGCTGACTAACCATGAACAATGCATCAGATGATTGCTCCAAAGGCTACCCATCCCTCTTGGAACAAAATCCAAACAGTTCACCAGGCCCAGAAGTGACTGTCCCACCTCTTGGAGGCCATCCCCAGCCTCCTCCTGCCTCTTGCAGCTCCAGCTGCTCCGGCCTTTCCTGCTGTGATGGCAACATTCATGGCAGCCCTGCCCCAGGGCCTCTGCACCTCAAACCTATCCCCTTGGATACCTGCCTGCCTGGCTCCCTCGCTCCTTCAGGTCTCTGGTCCAGTGAGGGGGATCGGGTAAGGTAGGCTTCCCTGATTGCTTTTATCAAAACCACACACAACCCCCAACCATCATCTCCCCCTCCTTTCTCTGCGTTTTTCTTCACAGCTTTAACCACCACCTAACTGGTAGGATATATATACTTGGGTCCTGGGCTACTGTTTGTGCCCCTGCCCATGAAAACATGAGCTCCAAGTGGCAAGAATTCTGCTTTATTCACTGCTACAGCCCTGTGCCCAGGTCAGAGCCTGGCACTCAGCCTGGATGGAAGAAGGGAGTGCGGGGGAGGAGGAAGGGAAATGGCATGGAGGGAAGCGGGGAGGAAGAAAGGAGGAGGACCAGGGTGATGAACAGCCACGTTCCTCCCACCAACAGAAGAGCGGCCACCCTACCCTGCCCACTGGTACCCTTCTGCACAAGCAGGATTTTCCTCAAACTGATGCAGGAGACCAAGGGTCTCAAACTCAAATCCTCCAGGGGCCAGGCACATACGCAGGTGAGAGGAGCAAGACTGTCTAACACACCAGGGAGCACTGAGGACCACGGCAGGAAACCAGGGCCACGTGCCTCAGCGCTGGCAGACCGCTTGCATGTGGAATAACGGCACTGACGCTGCCACAACACTTTTCTAGAAAACCTGGACAGTTAAGAACGCCTGTGGAATTTCCTGATATTTAAATGTTCATTCGTACTGTCTAAAACCACTATGCCCACCAAATGGGCTGGAAGACACAGCTGTTTACAACTAGGAATGGGACACCCTCCTTAAGTACCCTCCAGCCACGTCTGCGGCTTGGTTTTTCCATTGGTAAAGCAGGGAGGAAGACGTTACCTACGGCCAAGTGTTTGGGGAAGACAGGATGAGCTCCCAGGTGGACGGTACTGGCTCATATCAGTGTAAGCTATACTGTGTCTTCTGCACACACCCACACGCACACATGCGTGTCTCTGTGCTCATCTGTGATCACACTTACGGGGTCGTTGATGGTTTCGGAGAACAGGGGCGAGCGGTCGGAGAAGCAGGACAACACGAGCTGGATCAGCACAAGGCTAAAGTAAATGTAGAAGGTGACGTCGCGAAAGACATCAACTCGGGCATCCTGCACAGGAGGGGAAGGAGGAGGAGAAAAGATCACTTTCTAGAAGCAGCTGCAGGGGGCGGGTTATCTTCCGGGTTATCGCCCCTTCAAGATAACAGAAGACAGGTGTTTACATCATGGTGTGGTCCACTCTGCCTGGTCAGGGCAGCTGACATGGAGAGGAGCCCCAGGCTTGGGAGTGGATCAGACCTACCTTCAAGGCCTGGCTCAGCTCACACTGGCCATGGCCATGGGGCTTGATCAGCTTACTTAACCTGTCTGTGCCTCAGTTTCCCCACCGACAAACAGATCAGTGGCTCTCAACAGGAGGGGTGACTTTGCCTTCCAGTGAACATCTGGCAGTTTCTGGAGACATTTCTGTTCAGGGGTGGGAGGGCTACTGCCACGGCCCCTCAACATCCTGCAAAGCACAGGACAGCCCTCCCCCAAAACAAAAGGAAGGCTCGGGCCCCAAACGCCAATCCCTGCTGAGGCTGAGACACCCTGCCAGGGTGACTGTGAGATGGCAGTAAGATTATTCACGAAAAAGACTCAGTCCCCGACCTAGCACTCTGAAAACACGAACTCAACAAATGGCAGCTGCCATCACTATTAAAGACCGCTGAAAGGTACATTGTAGGTGCTCAATAAACGTTTGGTCCCTCCTCCTTGCTTTGCCTAATGCCAGCTTCCGATTAGCCCGAAGGAGGCAGGGAACAGCGGGACAGTCTGAAATGACCCGCTCTTCACGACTCCTAGGAGCAGCAACAAGGGCCACTTCCCAGCAACGTGGGAACTAGTCCAGGGCCCCCCAGGGGCAGTCGCCCTGCAAACACCACTCCCCACACGGCTGCATTCCAGACGAAACACACAGAGAGCAGACCTGCTCGGCTGTCACCACTGACAGAGGCTCAAAGTATGGTGTGCATCTGCCTGCTGCTCCTGCCCCTGACAGAGGCACAGACAAATGGGGCTTGGAGGAAAGAAGATTCTAGAACTAAGGTTGCATGGGGGGAAGGGAAATCCCCAGGGAAGAAGCCGGACCCATGTGGTAGCCATTCTCTGGTTCCCAAGGAAATGCATGGTTTCCATGCGAGAAACCATGGAACAGAAGGAACAGGCATCTCCCGGGCACTGCTAAAGGAAGACATGGAACGAGGTCACACTTACCTCTTTTAAGGCAGTCATGATTTTGGATCTCAGGATGGCAAGGGCACACAGTAGGGCTATAAGCCAGAAAGTGAGCATGATCCCTGAGGACTGGACTCCCCTCCTTCTCTCGATCTGAATTAAAAAGGTAGCAAGCAGCTGGAAGAGAAAAGCATGCGACAAGAGTTGTCAGGAGAAGGTCGGGTCCCCACGGCCTCCCCAGTCTGGGGCCTGGCAGATGCAGGGCCCAGAGGAGGGCTGCCCCCAGGACGGTGGTAGCAGAATGGACTGGCTCCAGTCCCAGCTCTGCTCTCGCCTCGCTGGGTGACCTTGGGCGTGTCACCAAACCTCTCTGAGCCTCTGCTGCCTCATCTGCAAAACGGAGTTGACAACAGTATTCATCTCGAAAGCCATGAGAATGTAACAAGATCCAGGAAGGGATGGAAAAGTTGGGGGCGGGAAGAGAGAGGGTGGCACGGGCAGGGAGCTCAGTTTATCACAGAAATCAGCATGCTTTTTCTTAAAGGACCAGAGAGTAAATATTTTAGGATTTGTGGGCCATGGAGATTCTTTCACAACCACTCCCATCTGCAGTGTAGCATGAAAGCAGCCTCCCATGAGACAGGGAAGAGTGGTTATGGTCACCTGCCAATAAAACTTTATTTACAAAAACAGGCTGCGCGCCACCCCCTGCTTTAGAGAAGGAAGTCCAGCCTGATGCAGTGGGCTCGTCTGCCTCGGGCAGCAGTGATAACTGCTCTCCTTTACTGAGCCTCTCTTTGCTCTGCCTCTAGGACGCACTCACCTGCACTGACTCAGTGCAACCTGTTTTCAGCCCCAGGTTGCAGATCAGGAAACTTACTCAACCTGCTACAGACAGATACATAGTTGTCTTCACGGAACTTCATTAGAATGACGGTGGGGGCGGGGGGGGGATTCATTTCCTGGTACCCTGAGCTATGACTTCCGTTTTACATGTGACTCAGTGATCGAGGAGAAAGAACGATGAAACCACTTTTCCTTGAAAGAAGGAGATGCCACTGCCCTTCCGCAGACAGCCCTCTGAAGGCAGACCCCAATGCTGGCCACAGTCATGAACCCGACTCCCAAGGAGCTATGGGCACCCACAGCACTGCCCCTCAGCCCCCAGCTGCCAGAAACCTGGATGTCTGTTCTCATCCCCGGTCTTCTCGTCTCCTTCCCTCCCTGCAGCTCTCCATCAGCAACACACCTGGCTCTGCCACCAAGGCCACCCTCAGTTGACCCACGACTCACTCTGGTCTCAGCCTCCATGCCCCTGGCCCAGGTGCCCCTGGGCCCCTACTGGCCTCCCAGCTTCCACTCCTGCTCACAACCCATTCTCACCACGCTCAGCTCTTAAATAAGCACAGCCTGCCATGCCACACCTTTCCCTTTCGGGTGAGGGGTTTTAACCCAGGGTCCATGAGGCTCTGGATAGAAGCCAGGGGGTCCATGAACTCGGACGGGAAACAATCATAGCTTCGCTTTCCCTCATCAGCACCACCAATGACAATGGAAAGCAACAAAGCTCAATGGCACCAGCAGTGCCCGGGGCTCCGTCACCACTAGAAGTCACACCCGAAGACAAAAAGCGAAAGGCCTCTCCTCCAGCTACCGTGGACGCTGGGCTGCTGTCTGGAAACTAAGGAGGTCTCACACCTGCTGGTGGACCCTGAGTTGAGATGCACTGATAAAGAAGCCCATATTTTTGCTGTTTACTCTTTTGCAAACTGTGATTAAAGATAACTGGTTTCCCAGCCCAAATGTCCTGCAACTGAAGAATCTATACAGTCCATACAATCAAACACACTGAGCAATTGTGGAAAAAAATAAAATAAAATAAAGGTCTTTGGAACAGCAGAGGCTGAGAAGTCAGACTCCAACTGCTCCAGCCTGCATGGTTCCATGCACATGATTTTCTGGAAAAGGCAAAGTCACAGGGGCAGAAAATATAGCGGGAGTGGGGGAGTGGGGGAGGGCAAGGGCAGCATGAGGGAGGTTTCGGGGGGCTATGAATTGTTGTGTTGCTGTGAATCTCCATTGTGGGCATGGTGCTTACCTGACAGTATCGGTTTATCAAAGCTCATCAACGGTTCAAGGAAAAAAGTGAATTTTACCCTATGCAAAATAAACCTCAAGTAAAAACATAAATGGACCTCATTAAGATCTTCATACATACACATATGTGTGTATGACTGGTTTCCTCCACAAGCCTGCGTGTTTGATGATTTTAAGAACACTATTCTGAGACCAGACTGGCAAAGAAGAAAGGGGTGTGTGGCACAGAAAAGGTCTGGAAACCCAACTCTGGGACTGAAAAACAAGGCAAATCCCGCTCACCCTGCAGCTCAAGGTCCTTCAGAGTCAGCCCCCTGCCCTTCCAGTGCCCCTGCGCCCCTCCTCACTGCCTCTGCCCCAGCCACACCGGCCAACGCTCAGTCTCCCCTGCTCTGACCCCAGATCACTTGCACGTGCTGGTCTCGACACTGGATCCTCCCTATCTCTAGCCCCTTCAACTTTAACATCCTGCTCATTCTTTACGCCTAAGTTCCATCATCCTTTCCTCCCTCCTCCCATCAAGACCAAACCAAATTCACCCAAGACACCCGTATTTCTACTGTAAGATCTTCTCATTTCCAAATGGCGGCCACTACTTACCATGGTGATGCCCAAGAGGGTTGGACTGACCAGGAACACTGGGGCCAGGAGCTTGCCCATACTTCTTTCCCAGAAAGAGTAGAAGAGGTCTGCCCAGCAGACAATCCATAGCAAAAACCCCAAGGCCTGGAAGAGAAGTACACGCACATCTTACAATGGACAGCCCTGGAACTTCCCCCAGCATCCCTGCAAAAAGCTCAGCCTCGGAGGAACCGGCTACCCCCTAACCATTGCCTGTGGTCTTCAGACACAGTATACATCCTCTGGGATCCAGTCAAGCCCTAGGCAGGGTGAGCCAGTATCCATGCCGTCCCATGCTGGTCTGTGTCTCCTCTGGACCCCAGCCATGACTCTGTCTGTCCTATTCTCCCCAGCACCTGAAGACTCAAGTCTCTGACTTATCGACATCCATGAACTACATGGGGGCCCTCACACGATGGCCATTCATCCAACAATATTAAGCCAACCAAAATTTACTGGGGCCTCCTATGGGCCACAGATGTGAAGGATAGAACGATGAATAAAACAGACAGAAGTCACTGCTTTCACGGAGCTGTGATTCCAGTGGATAGAACAGGCAAGAGACGAACCGAAAAATACACAGTATAACGCTAGAGAGGAATGAGTGGCATGAAAAGTGAAAGTGTTAGTCTCTCAGTGGTGCCTGACTCTTTATGAAACCATGGACTGTAGCTGCCCACCCCCAGGTTCCTCCATCTACGGAATTCTCCAGACAAGAATATTGGAGTGGGTAGCCATGCCTTTCTCCAGGGGATCTTCCCAACCCAGGGATGGAACCTGGGTCTCCTGCCTTGCAGGCAGATTCTTTACCGTCTGAGCCATCAGGAAGAAGAAATAAAACAGATAAGATAGGGTGGTCAGAGAAGGCCTCTCCCATCAGGTGACATCTGGTGAAGAGCCAACGGTGACTACTTGAGGGAGAGAACAATTCGGGTAGAAGGCAAAGCAAGTGCAAAGGTCCTGAGGCAGAAATGTGTTCAGCAGGTTCATGCCTGCTGTGGCATGAGCCGTGGGTGTGACAGGAGGTGGCTTAAGAGGAGCCTGGAGCCACATCAAGCTGGGCCACTGAGCAGACGTCCAGGTTTTACTCCCTAGGATGAGAAGTTACTAGAGTGTTTCTCAGCAAGGCACAGACAAAATCTTACAGTTTTTTAAAAAATATTTTTATTTCTTTGGCTGTGCCTTGCCTTAGTTGCGGCATGTGGGATCTAGTTCCCCTAAGGGATTGAGCTCAGGGTCCCCTGCCCTGGGAGCATGGAGTCTTAGCCACTGGACCACCAGGGAAGTCCTCTGGTTTACACGTTAAAGGGAGAGGTTGCTCTCCATGAAAAGTACAAAGTGCTGCCAGAGGTCTAAGAGGAAGACACCAGATCCAGCTGAAGACAGGGGAGCAGACAGCATGGTGAGATGGGCTTGGAATGTGGTCTGAGCAACGGTATCACAGGCAAGGGGACAGCTTCGGTAAAATCATTCAAGTTTACCTGTTTGCCAAGGGCTTATGGAAATCAATCTCGGGAAATGGGGCTTTAATAAAGGACAGAGAGACACATGCTAAGAGGAGAAAGTGGAATGCACACACACACACATACAGGATATATACATGCCCTTCATGTGTCTCCCCCAGAAAGCTCATTCTTACAAGGGGCATACCAGCACCTGTAGAGTGGAGAAACAGACTCACTGACCAGATGACCAAAATTAAGCCCATCAATGAGGGGCATATGGATACCACGTGACCTTAGATGTACCCCAGAGAAGGACCCCGTGGCCCTTTTGTAGTTCTCCAGCCAGACAGGCATTAGTGAATCAAACCGTGAGAACACATGGTCCCAAGAGCCCAAGTTGAGAAACTGACTCTAAATTAACTGGCCCATGTTCTCCAAATATGTCAGCATGATAAAAAAAAAAAGAAACAAAAAATGGTGAAAAGTTCTTGCAAAATAACAGAAAAATAAAGAAACAGTGTGACTAAGTGCAATGAATGACCCTGAATTGGGGGGAGGAGGAGGGGATGCTAGAAAGGACAAGCATCCTTGTCCCTTTTGGCAAGGGACAAAAGTGGAATATACATAGTAGTTTTTATTTTTTCTTTTAAAGTATTG
Source organism: Bos grunniens (assembly GCF_055505025.1). Taxonomy (NCBI): domain Eukaryota; kingdom Metazoa; phylum Chordata; class Mammalia; order Artiodactyla; family Bovidae; genus Bos; species Bos grunniens. The sequence continues at coordinate 28,402,441 of NC_141189.1, forward strand.
TGTCCATGTTACATTTCCTACATTTAATTGTGCTGTTGTTACATAACAGAATATCCTTTTTTCGATAAAACATACACTGAAGAAGGGGCAAAGAGGCATGGTGGATGCTAGCTTTTCTCAAATAATTCAGAAAAAAATAAATACTGTGTGTATACGGAGAGAGCAAAGAGAGTAAGAAGATGCTAAAATGTTAAATGTGGCAGAATGTTAAAAATCGGTGACTATAAATAATGGGTATTCAGGGCTGAGGGAGTATTTAATACTATCCTTGCAACCTTTCTGCAGTTTGAAACTATTTCAAGATTAAAAAAAAATTTTTTTTTAATTAAAAAGACATCCTTGGTCAGGGAGGAAGACCTCCATATAATCTTGTGAGATAGATTATATCACCCCCACTGCAATCATGGGGAAACTGAGGCTCAGGGAGGTTAAGAAATTTGCTCAAGGAAAAAAAATTCTTAAAAAAAAAATTTCTTCCCATTTCTTTAATTTTGTATCTATATGGGATGGTGCATGTTCATCAAATTTACTGCGATAATCACTTCATGACCTATGTAAGTCAAATCATTGTGCTGTACACTTAAACTTAATACAGTGCTGTTTGTCAGTTAGATCTCAATAAAACTGGAAGAAGAAAGAAATTTGCTCAAGGTCATATAGCTAATAAGTGGCAATGCCAACATCTGAACCCACGTCTGAATTCAGAGCCCCAGGCTTTATTCACCACATTATTATTCTGTGTCCTAGTAAAAGGCAGCTCAGGGGAATTAAGCAGAAGGAACATGTCAGTTATCACAAGCAGTCTTCCCTACCACAGCACACACCCCACCCCCCAATACGCACGCACATCATAATAAAACCCCACGAGACTTACAGTCTTGGCTTTGTTGAGATGTGTCATCTGAATGTAGCCCCGGTCATGGTGGGAGAGATAGAGGAAGTAGAAGGGGAAGCAGACCCAGAGGTAAGAGCAAGGCACCCACACGAGGACGGTGTTCTGAAAGCACTTGGTGAAGTCGGGGTTGCTGGTGTTCCACGTGACATTCCACTCCTGCGGACACAAACACAGGCCCAGGTAAACAGGACGCCCCCAGGAGTGTGGACCAGGGGCCTGCGTAGAGTTCAAAGCTACCTGCTGTGGGGTTTAGGAACTAGGATGCCCTCCCAGGCAGAACAGGCAAACTGGAAAGATCAGTAGCCAGAAAGACTTCAAACAAAGAATGACAAACGAAAGTTATGTCTCACCTTCCCTCACAGGTAAGTTCCTGAGACAATAATGGGCAGGTTCCATTATTGTACAAAAGATGGGGACCACCACTTAAAGGAATCCTTAAGGGTATTCTCCTATAAATCGACTCATCCTTTAATCACATAAATCATGCCTACTTTACAATCCTGTGAATTAAGAGCTTTCTAATATTTTCTTCTTTATCATCCCTATGATCCCCATATCACTGTATCAATGCATCAGTGATGGCATGACAGTGATCACATCATGATCACTTTCATCAGCACCATCAGCATCACTATAGCGGTCATCATCAGCACCACCATCTTTGTCACTGGCATCAGCATCGCCATCATCCACCATCATCAGCACCACCATCTTTGTCACTGGCATCAGCATCGCCATCATCCACCATCAGCAGCACCACCATCAGCAGCATGACCACCAACAGCACCACCACCATAGATAATACCCAAATTGCAGTTCTGTGTTCTAGGCCCTATTCTAAGTTCTTTGTATGTATTATCTCCTTTAGTTCTATAATTACTTTATCATTTCTTTCTTAGAAGGGAAAACTATAGCACAGAGAGGTTCAGTGATTTGCCCAGTATCTCACAGTACCTACCCCATTATTTGGTAAGACCTGGAGCCTGACTCAGACTCAGGCAATTCGATTCTGGAGTTCCTGCGTTTAACCACAAAGTTATCCTGGCTGAGAAACAAATCTGTCTTACTTTTATCTTTTTAAGAAGCCACCTGTATTGCATAAGAGACAATGCCAAATAGGTAAAAAGATAAACACATACATAAATAGAGCAGGTATTATCTGCCCAAGAAAAAAACTTCAACCAGCCTTCAGACTTCTGTAATGGAAATTTTAACTCAAGCCCTGATCTGACCACTGAACTGTTTGTTATATGACTTTGGGGAAAGGTATTACCCTATCCAGAGGTTTCAATTTCCTATCTCTACCATAATTAGGTGGGATAAAATTAGAGGTCTGAAACAGGTGATTCCCAGGCTGACTAGGCCCACAGAGATGATCTGCAGTTATTGTTGGTACTTTAAACATGCCTTTTAAAAAAAAATCTCAGTTTAGCTGCCAACACTTAAAAATGAGGAAATTTCACATAAAAGTTGGATTTACAGTGTCTCTCTAAAAAATAAAAAACCAGAAAGTCTGGCAGCACTGGGCCCAGATTCCCGCTTCACAGCCAATGGGAGGAACTAGGGAGGAGCCAGTCTTTGGGTAAGGTTCATGCCGTCCAGCGGCCAGTCCCCGTGCAGCCCCCTCCCCACAGCACTGTCTCCCCACCACTGGATATCTGCTCTCCAGACACCTCTGATTTCAACAGCCTTCCCAGAATCAGATTAAGAGAGACCACCAAGGAACTCCAAGGAACCTGGATTCTTAAAACTCCATGCAAGCTTTAAAGCCACATCAAAGAACATTACAGAATAGAAAGTAATGGGAATAAGTGGACCATTTTACATTTGATGATCAATCAAAATCTATGTTCTGAGCTTTATAAAAGAGATCTAGATGTGTACCAATGCAAGCATACTTAATGCTACTGAGATGTACACTTAATACTGGTTGCTGCTGTTCAGTCGCTCAGTCATGTCCATCTCTTTGCAACCCCATGGACTGCAGCACACCAGGCTTCCCTGTCCTTCACTATCTCCCAGAGTTTGCTCAAACTCACGTCCACTGAGTCAATGATGCCATCCAACCAGCTCATCCTCTGCCGCTCCCTTCTCTTCCTGCCCTCAATCTTTCCCAGCATCAGGGTCTTTTCCAGTGAGTAGGCTCTTTCCATCAGGGGGTCAAAATATTGGAGCTTCAGCTTTAGCATCAGTCCTTCCAATGAATATTCAGGGCTGATTTCCTTTGGGATTGATTGGTTTGATCTCCCTGCTGTCCCAGGGACTCTCAAACATCTTCTCCAGCACCACAATTCAAAACCATCAATTCTTCAGCACTCAGCCTTCTTGATGGTCCAACTCTCACATCCATACATGGCAACTGGAAAAACCAAAGCTTTGACTATACCGACCTTTGTCAGAAAAGTGATGTCTCTCCTTTTTAATACACTATCTAGGTTTAAAAATGGTTAAGATGGTTCAAGAAAAAAAAAAAAGGAAGAAGAAAAAGAAAAGACTTGACTTTAAAAACAGAGAGACAAAGATCTAGTATTAAGTAAGTACCCAAACTGGTTCTTCAGAGGTATAATTATTCTATGATATAAATGGTTATTTTTCCAGAACCAAGAACAAGGAATTATTGAAAAATAAACTTTAAAAGGTCAACACAGACAAAGGAATTTAGCTAGGAAACTTCTAGACACAAAGAAACCCTAAAAAGGACAAAGTTCATGCCTCTGTAGACTTGGGCACTTGGAAGACAGCCTTGGAAATAATTTATCTGATCATGGAAAGGAGTAGTTTATATCAAAGACTAATTATTTTAACTGATTTCACACCTAAAATTCTTAAGATGATGGTGAAAAGGGGGATTTAACTGTTGGTGGTTATTATAATCAAAGCAGATTCTGGCCAGAAAAAACTCATTCCAAAGGAATTTGCCTTTGTACTAAGAAAACAATACCGAAACTTAATATAGAATTATATATATAACTTCCCTTGTAGGAAGGGCTTCCCTGGTGGCTCAGCTGGTAAAGAATCCGCCTTCAAGGTGGGAGACCTGGGTTCGATCCCTGGGTTGGGAAGACACGCTGGAGGAGGGAAAGGCTACCCACTCTAGTATTCTGGCCTGGAGAATTCCATGGACTAAGTCCATGGGGTCACAAAGAGTCGGACACAACTGAGCGACTTTCACTTCACTTCTCTATGTCTATAAGAAGCTTGGTTCATATATGAGACATTTTAATCACCTGATCCTTGCCCCAGTTATTCCTTGACTGGACTGCTACGGTAGCTTGCTAGCCACACCCTGCTTCCAGACCCTCTGGGCCTCACCTAGTCCTCCCCACCACAGCCAAATACATTTTCTATCTTATACATCTATACATGCATTCAGATATAATTATCCACTCATCTCACCCACCACCCAGGCACCAAGTCATTCATCCATCTACCTATCTATCCACCCACCCACCTCCTCTACCCATGTACCCATCCAATGATCCACCCACCCACCTACCCACCCGCTGATTCATGCATCCATCCACCCACCTGTCCACCCAGGCATTCATCCATCTGTTTCTTCCACAATTTCTCCCGCCCCATTTCCCAATGTGTCCACTTGGCCTCTCTTCGTATTAATTTACTTTTAATAGGTAACACATTTCTGTGCTAAACTTTCCCCAACTACCCAAAATGGTACACTGTGAAAAATAAGTCTTGCTCCCTGAACTCAAAGCTCTCCCTTCCTACCCCACAGGCAAAACTCCTATATTGCTAACAATATATCGTTATTCTTCCAAATATAGTTTATCTACTTTGTTTCCCCTGAAGGTGCCATAATACATACTTGTTTGGCACCTCACTTTTTTCCCCTTAATATTAGAAACCGATCTCTGTCAGTGCCAGAGATCTGCTTTATTCTTGCTAGTTTAACTTCATTTCTTTTGAACAAAGGGTAGAAGTGACAAGCTACCTCCCCCTCCTGGTCCCAGACTGGTCCCTCTCTCTAGAGGCGACACCATCCATTTCTTCTGTATCCTTCCAGGAAACATTTTATGCATCTATAACAAAAATAAATACATATCTTCTGTAATCAAATGGAGAGAAACATACTCCATACCCTGTTCTGTACCATCCTTTCATCTCTTAAGAACAGATCAGAGAGATTATTCTACTCTGCACATTTCCTCATCCTTTGCTCCAGCTGTTTTGTCTTTCCTCATATGGATGGGCTTGACCTTATATAATCAGCTAACGGGGCACTAGGCTGCTCTTACAATGAAGCAGTGAATAAATTTAGGAAGTGCCTCATTTCACACAAAGCAAGCACATTTGTAAGACAACTTTCTAGACGTGGACCTGCTGGATTAAAGGGTGTATGCATTTAAAATTTAAACAGTTGCTGAATCCAATGGGTATCATCAGTTTATTCTGCACCACACAAAGTACCAGGGTCATTGCTTCCCAAACTACAGTATATTATAAGCTTTTGATCTCTGCCAATCTGATAGTGGAAAATATCTCCCTGTAGCTTCACTTCCTTTCTTCTTAATGATAAATGAAACTGAAGATTTTGCCACTTTGTGTGTTAAAAGCAGTTTCTTCTCCTAAGAGGAAAAACCATAGGCTTAAATACCTATGAGTTATTAAATGGGACAGATCTGAACACCCATCTCCCCTGGCTAACAACCTCCAATAGTTTCCCATCACCTTTCAGAGCCAGTCCTTGCTTGCTTCATGAGCCCTTCCACATCCACATTCAAGCTCCATCTGTTTCTTCTACAATTTCTCCCACCCCATTTCCCAATGTGTTAACTTGGCTATTCATTCAAAGAAGCATTTATCAAGCCTGTGTCAGGCACCATTCAAGGAACTAGAGATTTAGGAAGGCCTATGGTCCCCACCTTTAATGCACTCCCCAATTGCTGATCCAATGATTGATGCTTTGGGATATGTCTTGCTAGATACTCTTCCTGCCTTTTCATAGTAACAAACTCCTACTCATCCTTCAAAATCCAACTCAGAGACACCTCCTTTAAGAGGCCTTTCTCCTGGGCTTTCCTGGTGGCTCAGTGGTAAAGCTGCTGCTGCTGCTAAGTCACTTCAGTCGTGTCCGACTCTGTGTGACCCCATAGACGGCAGCCCACCAGGCTCTGCCGTCCCTGGGATTCTCCAGGCAAGAACACTGGAGTGGGTTGCCATTTCCTTCTCCAATGCATGAAAGTGAAAAGTGAAAGTGAAGTCGCTCAGTCATGTCCGACTCTTAGCGACCCCATGGACTGCAGCCTACCAGGCTCCTCCGTCCATGGGATTTGCCAGGCAAGAGTACTGGAGTGGGGTGCCAAAGAATCCACCTGAAATACAGGAGACACAGGTTTGATCCCTGATCCAGGAAGATCACACAGGCTGTGATGCAACTAATGCCCACGCACCACAACTACTGAGCCTGAGCTCTAGAGCCCGGGACCGCAACTCCTGAAGCCCGCCTGCCTAGAACCCGTGGCTCTGCAACAAGAGAAGCCTCCGCAGTGAAAAGTCTAGGCACCGCAACTAGACAGTGACCCCGCTCACTGCAACTGGAGAAAAGCAGCAACAAAGACCCAGCATAGCCAAAACAAATCAACAAAATTATTTAAAAAAAAAAAAAAAAAGAGCAGCCTCACTCTCCAAACTATGAGAACAGCCCCCCAACACTGCAATGATGACTTACTTGTCCATCAGTACATCTGTCCTGCCAGGACTTCTGACTCTTCTCCTCCTCACCTAGCAGGGACCCAGAGGTTACTAAGTAAACAAATGACCCAAACCATGCCTCCCGTCCCCAGCATTATTTGCTACTTTGTTTTTCGGGAAACAATCCATCCAGGTAGAACTTGACTATGACCCTGGCTTTCTGGTCAGATGGATGTGGATTAAAAGTCAGGCGCTGACCACAGTTGCACCTGGGCGGGTCACTTAATGTCTCCAAGCCTCCATCTCCTTACCAATGTGGCCAGGGAAAAACATGCAGGCCTGGAAGAACTATCAAACGGGTCTGTGCTTTGTACCAGCTGGCATGGTCTAGAGGTAGTAAGTGGTGGCTATTAGCTGCAGACCAATAATTAATAATAATCACCACCGCCACCCTCAGCGCTGCCTAGCATTAGAAAGCTTCAAAGACAAAGAAAAATTCGAGTTCGGAAGTGAGCAAGCGGAAACTCGGGAGCACCCGAGGACACAGAACTCCGGGGAAGGAGAGGTCGGAGAAATGCTTAGCAAAGGAAGGGGTTTGGGTTTATTCTTCAGAAGGCAGCTTCCTCCCCAGAGCCAGATGGCCAGCCCTGACTGAGAGGGTAGAGGAGGAAGGAGGCGGGGCTTGAGAAGAGGAAATTTGACCGTGACCTTGAACTTGCACTACCTCCACGGACACCCACTAATAGTGGCCCTGACCACAACTGTCACAGCAGTGATGTAACAAGGTCAGGGGCCTCTGGTGTGTTCCTCACTGGCCAGGTCTCTGATGAATCCTTTGTCCAAAGGGGGCTTCCCTGGTGGCTCAGTGGTGAAGAATCTGCTTTCCAATGCAGGAGGCCAGGGTTCAATCCCTGGGTGGGGAAGATCCCCTGGAGAAGGAAATGGCAACTCACTCCAGCATTCCTGCCTGGGAAATCCCATGGACATAGGAGCCTAGAGGGCTACAGCCCATGGGGTCAAGAAAGAGTCAGACAAGATTTAGTGACTGAACAACAACTGTCCAAGGAAACTGATCCCTGCCCCGATGCCCTTGATAACTCCTGGAGACTGGCAGTGGGATCCCCTCTACTAAGGGTTTCCGGGGGAAACAGGGAATGCTGAGGGCCATTAAAAGGCTTAAGGAAGGAGGATTCATGGAGACCACCAGCTACTTGCTGCCCCCAATCTCAGAGACGACAGCTAACCCTAGTTTTCCTCCCTAGGGTCTCTGCCTCCTCACACAGGGAGTTCCAGAAATCAAGCTGGTTGAACACTGCCCTGATTCTGCTGAGCTTCCATCAGTTCAGTTCAGTCGCTCAGTTGGGTCCGACTCTTTGTGACCCCAGGGACTACAGCACGCCAGGCTTCCCTGTACATTACCAATTCCCAAAGCTTGCCCAAACTCATGGCCATAGAGTCGGTGATGTCATCCAACCATCTCATCCTCTGTCATCCCCTTCTCCTCCCACCTTCAATCTTTCCCAGCATCAGGGTCTTTTCCAATGAGTCAGTTCTTCGCATCAGGTGGCCAAAAGATTGGAGTTTCCAGCTTCAGCATCAGTCCTTCCAATGAATATTCAGGACTGATTTCCTTTAGGATGGACTGGTTGGATCTCCTTGCAGTCCAAGGGACTCTCAAGAGCTTTCTCCAACACCACAGTTCTAAAGCATCAATTCTTCAGCACTTAGCTTTCTTTATAGTCCAACTCTCACATCCATATATGAATACTGGAAAAGCCATAGCTTTGACTGGACAGACCTTTGTTGGCAAAGTAATGTCTCTGCTTTTTAATATGCTAAGTTGGTCATAGCTTTTCTTCCAAGGAGCAAGCATCTTTTAACTTCACGGCTGCAGTCACTAGCAGTGATTTTGGAGCCCAAAAAAATAAAGTCTGACACTGTTTCCAATGTTTTCCCATCTATTGGCTATGAAGTGATGGGACTGGATGCCATGATCTTAGTTTTCTGAATGTTGAGCTTTAAGCCAACTTTTTCACTCTCCTCTTTGACTTTCAACAAGAGGCTCTTTAGTTCTTCACTTTCTGCCATAAGGGTGGTGTCATCTGTGTGTCTGAAGTTATTGATATTTCTCCGGGAAATTTTGATTCCAGCTTGTGTTTCATCCAGTCCAGCATTTCTCATGCAGATAATATACTCTGCATATAAGTTAAATAAGCAGGGTGACAATATACAGCCTTGACTTACTCCTTCCCCAACCTGGAACCAGTCTGCTGTTCCATGTCCAGTTCTAACTGTTGCTTCTTGACCTGCATACAGATTTCTTAGGAGGCAGGTCAGGTAGTCTAGTATTCCCATCTCTTGAAGAATTTTCCACAGTTTGTTATGATCCACACAATCAAAGCCTTTGGCATAGTCAATAAAGCAAAAGTAAATGCTTTTCTGGAACTCTCTTGCTTTTTCGATGATCCAGCAGATGTTGGCAATTTGATCTCTGGTTCCTCTGCCTTTTCTAAATCCAGCTTGAACATCTGGAAGCTCATGGTTCATGTACTGTTGAAGCCTAGCTTGGAGAATTTTGAGCATTTATTTTGCTAGCGTGTGAGATGAGTGCAATTGTGCAGTAGTTTGAACATTCTTTGGCATTGCCTTTTTTGGGGGGATTGGAATGAAAACTGACCTTTTCCAGGCCTGTGGCCACTGCTGAGTTTTCCAAATTTGCTGGCATATTGAGTGCAGCACTCTCACAGCATCATCTTTTAGGACTTGAAATAGTTCAACTGGAATTCCATCACCTCCACTACCTTTGTTCATAATGATGCTTCCTAAGGCCCACTTGACTTTGAAATCCAGGGTGTCTGGCTCTAGGTGAGTGATTACACCATTGGGGTTATCTGGGTCATTAAGATCTTTTTTGTACAGTTCTTCTGTGTATTCTTGCCACTTCTTCTTAATATCTTCTGCTTCTGTTAGGTCCGTACCATTTCTGTCCTTTATTGAGCCCATCTTTGCATGAAATGTTCCCTTGGTACCTTAATTTTCTTGAAGAGATCTCTAGTCTTTCCCATTCTATTCTTTTCCTCTATTTCTTTGCATTTGATCACTGAGGAAGGCTTTCTTATCTCTCCTTGCTATTCTTTGGAACTCTGCATTCAAATGGGTATATCTTTCCTTTTGTCCTTTGCCTTTAGCTTCTCTTGCTTTCTCAGCTATTTGCAAGGCCTCCTCAACCATTTTGCCTCTTTGCATTTCTTTTTCTTGGGGATGGTCTTGATCTCTGCCTCCTGTACAATGTAAGGAACATCTGTCCACAGTTCTTCAGGCACTCTTATTAGACCTAATCCCTTGAATCTATTTGTCACTTTCACTGTATAATCGTAAGAGATTTGATTTAGGTTATACCTGGTCTATGGTTTCCCCTACTTTCTTCAATTTAAATCTGAATTTGGCAATAAGGAGTTTATGATCTGAGCCACAGTCAGCTCCACCACTGGGAAACAAAGTTCAGTGATGGGAGATGCAGTCTAGAACATGAACATCAGCACTGGCCCAGGCTCTGCATTTCCAGGGCTCTGGTCCAAGAAAATCTTAGAGAAAGAAAGGCACCCCCGACCTCTGCAACTGAGGCTTTTCTTTGCAAGACATGTTCGTCACCCTTTTATGTCCCTCTCTCCCCAGCGTTGAAATTCAAGGATCTGTGGAACACGCTCCAAGCCTGCTGAGACCACAAGCTTTGGGAGTTCATAAAACTTCTATTGTGTGGTATCACGTGGTACTCTTACCTCGCTTACCCCACTCGAAGCCAGCATGTTCTGAGCACCATGGGCCATGCTCATCACTCGGCCCTCAGGAGAAGTAGCACTGCTGTTATCCCCATTGCACAGATAAGGAAACCGAGGCAAGATAAGACACTTTCCCAAAAGTCATGCTGCAGTGGATATGAGTTGTCCAAGGCCCACACATATTTTCCCTTCTTTGATAATAGCGGGAGCTCTTGTTCTTACACAAATCCTTTGGTCAGCCACATGCTTAGGGCAAAGCTCCAGGGAATAAGTCTGCTAATCAGCAGCTCCAGAATGTGGTCCAAATCAATCCAATCACTGCAAGGACACATGTTCCCTTGTCCCCAGTGATACAGAGTGAGGATATGGGGTTTACAGGTGTCTTAGCCATTTTATACTGAGCCATCACTGACTCCATGGACATGAGTTTGAGCAAGCTCCGGGAGATGGTGAAGGACAGGGAAGCCTAATGTGCTGCAGTCCATGGGATCACAAAGAGTCGGACAAGACTGAGCAACTGAACAACAGCCATTTATAAGGAAAGCATCAAGAGTCGGCAGTGGAGGGAAGGAGTGGCACCACTAGGGCACGTGTGAAAATGAAGCCGATGTCATGAAAGGCAGAGATGAAAGAAAGTGGAGCTCGGTGTTTTGTGGGCTGCTGGATCAAGCATCACCTGCAGCACGCCCTCCCAGTGAATCTCTCCAATAAATTCAACTGTTACACAAGTTTGAAAGAAATTTACTCTCACCTGCAACACAAATCATCCTAGTAATACAAGTTCTGATCCACTGCGTCAACTTTTATCCAACAGTACAATTCAGAATTTGACACAAGTGAATTTAGGCCGCAGATACACCGTTACTAGTAGCATACTGCTGGGTAGGTTGCTGTTCTCTCAGGCTCAAAAAGCCCACCAGCAAAATGGAGGTACTATCATCTCCTTCACAGGGAATCATAAAAAGCCCTAATAAATATTAACTCTTACTATTATTTATAAGCTCTTCAGCTGAAATTCTGGAATTCATTCTTCTTCCTATTCTCTTTTCTCATCACCCCTCCTTCCTTCCGCTCAAAACTAACTGTCCCCTTGTCCCTTTTCTTACAGGTCCAGTTTTCTTCTTTGTTTGCTGTGTGACCTTAGACAAGTTATTTAACCTCTCTAAGCCTCACTTATGACTACAGCTAAGAATCATTTCAGTTCCGTCACTCAGTCATGTCTGACTCTTTGTGACCCCATGGACTGTAGCATGCCAGGCTTCCCTGTCCATCACCAACTCCCGGAGTTTATTCAAACTCATGTCCATCAAGTCGGTGATGCCATCCAACCACCTCATCCTCTGTCGTCCCCTTCTCCTCCCGCCTTCAATCTTTCCCAGCATCAGGGTCTTTTCCAATAAGTCAGCTCTTTGCATCAGGTGGCCAAAGGATTGGAGCTTAAGCATCAGTCCTTCCAATGAATATTCAGGACTGATTTCCTTTAGGATTGACTGGTTGGATCTCCTTGGAATCCAAGGACTCTCAAGAGTCTTCTCCAATACCACAGTTCTAAAGCATCAGTTCTTCCGTGCTCAGCTTTCTTTATAGTCCAATTCTCACATCCATATATGACTACTGGAAAAACCATAGCTTTGACTAGATGGACCTTTGTTGGTAAAGTAATGTCTCTGCTTTTCAATTTGCTATCTAGGTTGGTCATAGCTTTTCTTCCAAGGAGCAAGCATCTTTTAATTTCATGGCTGCAGTCACCATCTGCAGTGATTTTGAACCCCCCCCAAAATAAAGTCTTTCACTGTTTCCACTGTTTCCCCATCTATTTCCCATGAAGTGATGGGACTGGATGCCATGATCTTAGTTTTCTGAATGTTGAGTTTTAAGCCAGCTTTTTCACTCTCTTCTTTCACTTTCATCAAAAGGCTCTTTAGTTTTTCTTCGCTTTCTGCCATAAGGGTGGTGTTATCTGCATATCTGAGGTTACTGATATTTCTCTCCGCAATCTTGACTTCAGCTTGTGCTTCATCCAACCTGGCACTTCGCATGATGTACTCTGCATGTAAGTTACATAAGCAGGGTGACAATATACAGCCTTGACGTACTCCTTTCCCAATTTGGAACTGAGTTTCCCCCTCAGTCAGTCTCTCCCATCAGGAAGCTTCCATAAGCCTCTTATCCTTATCCATCAGAGGGCAGACAGAATGAAAACCACAATCACAGAAAACTAATCAAACTGGTCACATGAACCACAGCCTTGTCTAATTCAATGAAACCATGAGCCAGCAGGGCCACCTAAAACAGACAGGTCATGGTGGAGAGTTCTGACAAAACGTGGTCCACTGGAGAAGGGAATCGCAAACCAGTTCAGTATTCTTGCTTTGAGAACCCCATGATCAGTAATGAAAAGGCAAAAAGATAGGATGGCTAAGAATACTTATCTCCTATAGTTTTGCACTCATCTCACACGCTAGTAAAATAATGCTCAAAATTCTCCAAGCCAGACTTCAGCAATACATGAACCGTGAACTTCCAGATATTCAAGTTGGTTTTAGAAAAGGCAGAGGAACCAGAGATCAAATTGCCAACATCTGCTGGATCATCGAAAAAGCAAGAGAGTTCCAGAAAAATATCTATTTCTGCTTTATTGACTATGCCAAAACCTTTGACTGTGTGGATAACAATAAACTGTGGAAAATTCAGAAAGAGATGGGAATACCAGACCACCTGACCTGCCTCTTGAGAAACCTGTATGCAGGTCAGGAAGCAACAGTTAGAACTGGACGTGGAACAACAGACTGGTTCCAAATAGGAAAAGGAGTACGTCAAGGCTGTATATTGTCACCCTGTTTATTTAACTTATACGCAGAGTACATCATGAGAAACGCTGGGCTAGAAGAAGCACAAGCTGAAATCAAGATTGCTGGGAGAAATATCAATAACCTCAGATATGCAGATGACACCACCCTTATGGCAGAAAGTGAAGAGGAACTCAAAAGCCTCCTGATGAAAGTGAAAGAGGAGAGTGAAAAAGTTGGCTTAAAGCTCAACATTCAGAAAACGAAGATCATGGCATCTGGTCCCATCACTTTATGGGAAATAGATGGGGAAACAGTGGAAACAGTGTCAGACTTTATTTTTTGGGGCTCCAAAATCACTGCAGATGGTGACTGCAGCCATGAAATTAAAAGACGCTTACTCCTTGGAAGGTAAGTTATGACCAACCTAGATAGCATATTCAAAAGCAGAGACATTACTTTGCCAACAAAGGTCCATCTAGTCAAGGCTATGGTTTTTCCCATGGTCATGTATGGTTGTGAGAGTTGGACTGTGAAGAAGGCTGAGAGCCGAAGAATTGATGCTTTTGAACTGTAGTGTTGGGGAAGACTCTTGAGAGTCCCTTGGACTGCAAGGAGATCCAACCAGTCCATTCTGAAGGAGATCAGCCCTGGGATTTCTTTGGAAGGACTGATGCTAAAGCTGAAACTCATACTTTGGCCACCTCATGCGAAGAGTGGAAAAGACTCATTGGAAAAGACTCTGATGCTGGGAGGGGTTGGGAGCAGGAAGAGAAGGGGACGACAGAGGATGAGGTGGCTGGATGGCATCACCGACTCGATGGACATGAGTTTGGGTGAACTCCGGGAGTTGGTGATGAACAGGGAGGCCTGGCGTGCTGCAATTCATGGGGTCCCAAAGAGTCAGACATGATTAAGCAACTGAACTGAACTGATAGCTCTGGGTCCAGGGCTCAGTGTCATATATTAACACTTGATAAAGAGCTATTGTCACTAACCTTAATTCTTACATCAGTAATAAAAATAAATGAAGTTTATAGCGTTATACTCAATATGACAATGTATTGATAATAATACCGCCTAGCTCTAACTGAGCACTAACTATATGCCAGGCACTGCTTCCCTGCACTTCATGTGAATAAACTCATTTATTCTTAATGATTACACAGAAGGCAGGTTCTATTTTGACCCTCATTTGGTGAAAGAGGAAACTGTGACACAGAGAAGTTAAATAATTTGCCTGAGATCACACAGTTTGTAAGGGATGAGGCTGGGGCTCAAACCTAGGAAGCTTGACTATTGAGTTGCCCCATCCCTGACAACGACTCCTAGTGATGGGCAATGTAAGAATTTTAACAGGATTTTCTGGAGCACATGCCTATACCCACAGGTTATCTAGGCCAAGAACATGTGAACGTATCCAAACACCATCAAGTTCAGAACCAATTACCTGTAACAGCGTCCTACAACTGCTGATGCAAATTATTTATACCATAAACATCATGGTTTAAAACAACACGATTTTTTTTTTCATCCCATAGTTCTAGAAGTCAGAAATCTGAAATAGGTCTGACCAGGCTAAAGTCAAGGTGTTGTCAGACCTGAATTCCTTCTGCAGACTCTCAGGGAGGATCCATTCCCTCACCTTCTCCAGCTCCCGGAAGCCGCCCACTTTCCTTGCTGACAGCCCATTCTTCCTTGTTCAAAGCCAGCAGGGTCAGGTCAGGTCCTCCTCAGGCTGCCATCTCTCCGGTTCTCTCTTCTGTCTCCCTCTTCCACTTCATAAGGACCCTGGTGATTACCCTGGGCCTGCCCAGATAACCCAAGACGATGGCACATTTTCAAGGTTAGCTGATGAGCAACCCTAGCTCCATCTTCATTCCTTTGGCCACGTAACCATAACACATTCACAGGTTCAGGGGATTTGTTATAGCCATCTGTGCGGAAGCCACTGTTCTGCCTACCACGCCCTTGGGTTTATTCTGGTCCATCCCAAACATTCTATGGATGTCCAGGGACACCATCACTCCCCTTAGCTAGGTCAGATTCAGAAGCCGTCACAGTCCTGCCAGCTTCAGGCAAGACCTCACACCATCTGCTGGGATGCTAACCGCCCCTTCAGCTCAGCTGTGCTGTCCCAGGAGTGCCTGGGTACCGGTTGTCCCCTCTGCTAGACCCAGGGTCTCTGCGGTGCTACCCCTACAGCCCCGGCCTGGCCGACACAGCTTCACACATACTTGGCTGGGGCCTGAGTAGTTGTTGTTGTTGTTGTTGTTTGGGTCTAAGGAGGCAACAGAAATAACCCTCCCTAGGACCCAGCTTGCCGACCTCAAGACAGGACGGAAGCTGCCGAGAGGAGGATGGGCAGACAACAGGCGGGGGGTATGACTGTGAACTTGAACTGCTGATCAGTGTCACCAGCATCGGGGAGTGGAGTCGCTCTGATGCTGTCCAGTAATGAGGACCTACCAGGACCACGCTGTTCCCCAGGGCCTGAACATCTGTTTCCCCATTCAACTGTCTCAATAACTTACAACCAGCAGGTTTCTATGGCTCAATGGACAATTCTTAATCATGAGATTCCTATGTGTCAATACCCTTCAGAGGTAAATAAGGTTTCCATTCTCAGTTTCATTCTACTACAAGAGGTAGCTACTAAACAAACAACTCTATGTATGCCTAGACAACAAACGCCCTGATGAAGAGTCAGGGAAACAGAGGATTGCGGTGGGTGCTGGATGCTCCTCCCATAACAGGTGGACAGGGAAGGGCTCTGGGCCAAGATGACCTCTGAGTGAAGACGTGAAGCAAATGATGATATGTGTGCTGCCTTCTACTTTCTATGGAAACAGAAAGACTGAGGGCTGGTTAAGGTTCTTAGTAGCATGTGCCAGGACTGATCTAAGTGCTTTACATGTCGGCCTAGAGAACAGTTGAACCCATCTTACAGATATAGAAACTGAGGCTGAGTCCTATAGCCTGTAGGCGACATGAATAGCCAAGAATCTGAATTTCAGTGCAGACGCATCTGTGTACATAGAAAATGTACTGTTTGCAATTTTTGTCATGTACATGTACCCCTATTGCCATTTAAAATTAGTATCGAAGAGGATATAGATGCTTGTCCAGGCAGGGACATTTTCTTAGCAGGAGACAAGAACAACAAAAGCTAACATTTTGTTAACATGGAGAGTGACTATCTCCAGGGGGTCGGGCTGAAGCTGGTGAGAGGAAGGGGACTACTAGCTTTTGTTTTATTTCCTTTGCACTGTCTGAATTTTTTCACTCTGCATGTATTACTTCTAAAAAATAACAAAAACAAAACTAGTTCACACTTTAAATAAACAGCAGCAGCAGGAGTTTATTAAATGTAGAAATTTCCAAATGCTGAGCTGGGAATAAGGGGGCTGCCTATTCTGTTAGGACACAGTTGCCACGCCAGACCCTGCACGGGGACTTTCCAGGTGGCACTAGTGGTAAAGAATCTGTCTGCCGATGCAGGAGATGCAGGTTTGATCCCCGGGTACAGAAGATCCCCTGGAGGAGGAAATGGCACCCCACTCCAGTATTCTTGCCTGGAAAATTCCATGGGCAGAGGAGCCTGGTGGGTTACAGTCCACAGGGTCGCAAAGACTCGGATGCGACTGGGCACACGATGCTTTCTAAAGATCAGTCCCTTTAAACCTCAAAGCAGCCCTGCAGAGTCAGGACTGTGAAAACGCCACCTTTTCAGGGGAGAATTGTGAGGCTCACAGAGTTTACAGAACTGGCTCAGGGTCACACAGCCAGGAAGACGCAGGCAGCATGGGGATTTGAACCCACACACCGTCTGACCCTGAGTTCTTAACTTCTAGGCTCCACCATCTCTCAGCCAGGTTCTTGGAACGCTAAGGGCTTTGCAAGGCCAATGGCTGCACCCCAGAGGCAGCCTGGAGGGCCATGATGTCCTCAGGCCTTGGGGATTCCAAGGTCATCTGTACGAAACGGAGAAGCAATGTACTGACTCAGACACAGAAATCTTCTACAACTCGTCCCCTCAACGTGAGCCATGCAGGGTGATGGTTAAGAACCGTGGTTCAAGGTCTGGGTTCTAGCCTCCTTCAGGACACTGATGACTGACCCAAAACAAGGCTTCTCGAGCTCAGCACTAACAACTGGGGCTGGAACACTCTTTGTTTCAAGGGGCTGGCCCGTGTACTGTAGGGTGTTGAGCAGCATGTCTGACCTCCACCCAGTACAGGCCAATAGCACACATTAGACTGAATCCCCCTAAACCTCCCTAGGAGGCAGGTATTATAATTAAACCCATTTTACAGAGTAAGAAACTAAGGTCACATAACCTGCGAGTGGCATATACAGCCAGCTGTGACAATTACAATGTCTCAGAGATTGCCAAACGTCCCCCTGGCGGGGGCGGGGGAAGATGAACAAACTGCCCCCATTACACTAATGCAGTGGCCTTGGCAGGCCTGGGTTTCTTTATCTGTGAAATGAGACTTAATTCCAAGACCTTCCTATTGTAGAATGATCAAAAGGGTGAGATGGTCCAAAAGGCTCCAGTTTCAGTTCTTGGCCAAGAGGCTAATCAACAAACTCAAGTGCAAGGTTTCATTCATTCATTTGTTCAATTACTCCATCATACAAGAATACATACTGACTACCTACTCTGTGCCAAGCTCTGGGCTCAGCATGGGGACACAGGGATCGATCAGGCACAAACCCTGCCCCCTTAAGACTCACAGTCCATGCAAGATATAACTTCACAAATCAAAACATAATTACAAAGGACAACACTTCCTGTGAAGGGGGAAAGCGATGGGACAGAACATAACAGGGTGAGGGTCTGGGAAGGGTCAGAAGCAGCCAGCCACTCAGAGATGGGGGAAACACGTACAAGGAGGGGGACGAGAGCCCGGTGCCTGTCCACCCTTTCAGAAGTGGAGAAGTAAGAGAGGGAGGGGGAGAAAGGAGAAAGGAAATAAAAGGAACGCAAACGGCAGCACCAGCTGCAAAGCGTGGGAACCCTGGAGCCGGTGAGCCTGGGTTTAAATCCAGTTGCCACTTGGCTCTCGACCTTCAGAAATTAGCTCATCTCTCCCACCCTGGCCCCTCATCTGCACAACAGAACTAATAATGGCATCAGTACTCGGATCCTCTGTGGGCAGGGGGTAGGACGGGGAGAACTTGGCTTGCTGGAGGGGCCCCGTCAGCAGCAGCGGCTGGGATGCTGGGATGGAGAGATTACAGAACAGGCTCGAGGCTCAGTGCCACCAGCCATGATACAGGGTGCAAACGCAGGGGGCTGACAGCCCAGCAATAGCAGTAACAGCAGTAATACAACGGCAGCCTGACTGTGACGCCAAGTACCATGCTCTGGGTTTAATGTGCATCAGTCCATTTCACCATCACCATCACCGCCCTGTGAGGGAGGCTCTGATTATTCCTTTTACAGGAAGGGACACAGAGGCAAACAGAGGTGAGAAGAGTTGCTGTAAGGGACCTGGGCAGCACCTGGCGGAGCCCGGATTCAAACCCAGAGACTGGGCCAGCTGCCCAGCAAAGGGAGGAACGAGATCGGGAGGACCGAGCCAAGGACCGGGGCCCACCATGGACGGACGGGGGTGGAGAGAGAGGCGACAGGCCGTGGATAAAGCCCATGTGCAAAACTGTCCTGGGTGCGAGATCCCCGGCAAAGGAGCAGCTCTGGAGCAAAAGGGAAGCTTGAGAGGAAGAAAGCTGGGAGGTCCAAGTTAGGTCAGGGGCCCTGCTGGGCTTCAGGACATTAATCCTGTTTACAGGGACAGCAGGGGGCCTGCAGCGCCCCACTCGGTCCTGGAAGAGAGCCGGGTGGAGCCGGGTAAGGTCTGAGGCCGCCGCCCGACACAGCGGTGGAGAAGGCGGCTGTGCCAGCATCACGCTGTGGGCAGAGCCGAAGCACTCCCTCGGCTCTGACTCACCAGAGCTAAGAATAAAGCCCAGGGACCTGGGGGGAGGGGCGGGGCGCCAGCCAGCCCTCACCCCCAGCGCCTGGGAAGGCCCTGGCCCTGCCCAGGGGAGAGCCCCAAAATCCTTGCTGAATCCTCACACCCAGGCTGCAGATTTGGACACTTTGCTGTGAAAGGGAGAGGAAAGATGTGCCAAACTAAGACTCCGGCCTAAACAGCACTTCCAGAGCCAAGAAGAAAACAGCCATGCCTGCCCATCACGGGTATCTGAGTGTCAGCCTCGGGCGGCCTGCTCCGACCTGCCTTGACCCCAACCCGCCCAGCAAGCACCTCAGGGCCTCTCCAGGGCCCTTCCCCGCAAAGCACACACTTATCCCCGTGCTCTCCATCCACCCCGACCCCTTTGCTGAGACTCCTTGGATCAGACGCCGGGGCTTCACCGAGGCCTCCATCTGGTCAGGTTCCAGGAACCGGTAAGGGGTCACGCATGTGCCAGGCACAGGAACATGTCTGGGGACGAACAGGACAGACAACGTCACTCCATCCACCAAGCACCACTCCAGGCGCTGAGGGCCCTGCAGTGAACGGCAGGGACAAAGGGCCCACCCTCCTGGGACTGACAGTCTAGACTGATGCCAGGAGACAGAGCATCAACTAGAGGGAATACATATACACACACACTACACATCATATAAAATACATATATAATGTGTATGTGTGATGATGATGATCAAAAGGACTCAGACAAGGTACAGGTGAGTAAGGACTTGAAGGAAACAAGAAAGTAAGCTGTTTGGAGAAAGAATCTGAGAGAACAGCACTCCAAGTAGAAAAAACAATAAGTGCAAAGGCCCGGAGGTAGGAACACATCCGGCATTCGGGAGCAGTAAGACAGAGGCCAATATGATCCAAGAGTAATGACAGATGCGGTCAAGGAGGAAGGTGGGGGACGGGGAAGGGCACCGTGCAGGACTCACAGGCCATCGGAGGGATTCTGACTTTCACTGAGTGACATGGATACTGTGGATCTGATGTGTCACCAGCCGCTTTATGTTTTCAGATAGTGGTTCTGAACCAGACGCAAGTTATCCCCCAGGAGACATCTGACAATGTGTGGAGGCCTTTTCAGTGTCATTCCTGAAATGGGGCTGGGCATTTCGCAGGTGGACGTCAAGGCTACTGCTAAAGTCCACAATCCCAGGACAGCCTCCCAGCAGAGGATCACTCGGCCTCAAATGTCAGTAGAGCTGAAGCTGAGAAATCCCATTTTAATAGAATCCTGGCCCCTTAACCAAGGTTAGAGGCCATATTCCCCAACCCCTTTATCAGGCAGACAGAGTTTCAGCTCCCCACCATGCATCACTGGGCAAGCAACGAAGCCTCAGTTTCCACATCTGTAAACTGGGAACACAAATCAGATGATGCAAACACACACTCAGTTGAGCACGAACCAGAGCATACGGCAGGTGGGCAACAAATGTCCCTGCTATCCCTGTCTGACTGCCAGGGGTCCACCTCTTACTCTGTCCCTTCCACCCTTTCAGCCTCACCAAATGATTCTCTCAGCCAACAAAGATGTTCTGTGCCCCCACAATGTGCTAGGAACTGTTGTGGCCAGAGTCCGCCAAAATGCCCACCTCCCAGTCCCAGAATGAGTGAGGGTATTACCATACTTGACAAATGGGACCTTGCATATGTGATTAAGTTGGAAGATCTTGAGATGCAAGATGATCCAGGTGGGCCCCATGGACTCACAAGGGAATCACAAGGGTATAGAGAGAGGCAGGGGGGCTGGAGTCTGAGAGGGAGATGTGTTGACCAAAGCCAAGGTCAAAGTGATGCAGGACCAGGAGTCAATGAACGCAGGTGAGTGGCCTCAAGACACTAGAAAACACAAGGAAAGGGGCTCTTTCCAAGAGCCAACTGAAGGAACACAGCACCACATTCTGGCCTCTGAACTCCAAACTCTAAGAGAATAAATCTGTGCTGCTTTAAGCCAAAAGTTTGCAGTGATTTGTTACAGCAGCCACAGGACACTCATACAGCAGAGCCAGCAGGGGACAAGGGCTGGACAGGGGTGCCCCCAGCAAGAGACACACCTGCCCGCCTCCACACCTTCCTGCAGGCCCTGGCCCCTGCCCATGCCCTGCTCTGAATCAAGGTCAGCCTCATGTTACCTGCTCCCTGACGCGCTGGCTTCTGCTAGCCCAGGGCACTTCTGACACCTTCCTGAAGGATGGGCTTGTCCTTGCCTCCCCCTAAGGGGAGCTGGGAATGATGGAAAACATTGACTCATTTTTAAGTTCACTTTAAAAGGTCATGCATGACTCAAATTAAATTCATACATGTGTGTATATATATGTGTGTGTATACACACACACATACCATGGACTGTAGTTCACTCGGCTCCTCTGTCCATAGAATTCTCCAGGCAAGAATACTGGAGTGGGTAGCCATTCCCTTCTCCAGGGGATCTTTCCGACCCAGGGATCAAATACAGGTCTCTTGTATTGCAGGCAGATTCTTCACTGCCTAAGCCACCAGGGAAGCCCCAAAATATATATATAAAGGCAAATAGTAAAAAGTTACTCTTCCTCTTCCCCTAAGTCCATCCGCTCTGCACAGTCCCAACTGCCCTCCACTTGGGTGACTGCCAACCTTTTGCTATTCCAAACAATGACACAATGAATTCCCTTAGAAATCACTCCTTAAGCTAAAGAAAACATGGATAGCCTGACCCGAAGACCAACACGGCTTCCCTTGGTCGCTTGAAAGCTCTGCAGGCAGAAATCAAGGTGGCCCAGGGTACCCGTGATAACCTAGAGACACACAATGAGAATCAGGACACTAAAGATGAACACTGACCCAGGGACTCCTGTGGGGATAGAGTCCTTAAAGCATGATGAAATACACTCGAAGAAAATGCAATCACTCTGCCCCACATTCACCGACCGCAGCATTACTCAGAACAGCCGAGACGTGGACATGAGCCGAGTGCCCAGCGATGGATGAACGGGTAAAGACAACGTGATCCACACACACAGTAAAATATTATTCAACCATAAATAAAGGAAATCCTGCCATTTGTGACAACACAGGTGAACCCTGAAGGCATCATGCTGAGTGAAATGTCAGACAAAGAGAGTGCTCTCTGTTCATTTATATGTGGAACCCAGAAAAACGGAACTCAAATAGGGAAGACGATGGTTGCCAGGGGCTGAAGCTGGGGGAAATGGGGAGATATTGGTCAAAGGTTATGCTTCCAGTTGTAAGATGAGTAAGTTCTGGGGATCTAATGTCCAGGGTAGTGACTACAATTAGTAATACGGTATTGTATACTTCAAAATGGTTGAGAGAGTAGGTCTTAACAATTATCACCACAAAATGAAGATAAAAAAGGTAATTACTGTGAGGGGATAGAGGTGGTAAGTAGCCTCACTGTAGTAATCATTTCACGATATATACATGTATCAAATCATCATGCTGTGCAGCTTCAAATTGCATGCTGTATGTCACCAATAACTCAATGAAGGACTTTCTAGGGAGCTCAGCTGGTAAAGAATCTGCCTGCAACGCAGTAGACCTCGGTTCGATTCCTGGGTTGGGAAGTTCCCCTGGAGAAGGGATAGGCTACCCACTCCAGTATTCTTGGGCTTCCCTGGTGGCTCAGTCAGTAAAGAATCTGCCCGCAATGCGGGAGACCTGGGTTCAATTCCTGGGTTGGGAAGATCCCCTGGAGTGGGGCGTGACAACCCACCCCAGCATTCTTGCCTGGAGAATCCCCATGGACAGAGGAGCCTGGCAGGCTGAAGTACACGGGGTTGCAGGGTCAGACACGACTGAGTCACTAAGCACAGACAACACGTCACTAAAACCTCAGTGAAGCTAACGGAGCACTGCCCAATAGAAATATAACACAGGCCACATAAGGAATTTCAATTTTCAGTCACATTTTTTTAATTATTATTATTTTTTACTTTACAATATTGTATTGGTTTTGCCATACATCAACATGCATCCGCCAGGGGTGTACACGTCACATTTAAAAAACAAACAAAAACAAAAGCAGGTGAAATGATCGGATATGGATTTGTTGGAATAAGACACAGCCACAAACTTTTTTTTTTCTCTCACTGTGCCACATGGCTTTCGGGATCTATAGTTCCCAAACCAGGATCAAACTCAGGCCCCAACAGTGAGAGCATGGAGTCCTACCACTGGACTGCCAGGGAATTCCCTACCCATGACCTTTTGATAAATACGAAATCCTTTTGAAAGCTAACCTGAAATAACACAATAAGAAAAGAGTGACACACCATGAGAAGGTATGCGATTGCTTCCATGTAAACCTAACCTGACAAACGTTTATGCCACCCCAGCCTCCTAACAGGCGGCCCGATCCGCCTCCAGTCCACCCTCCACACCACAGCCAAGGGGACAGAGTCAACGACAGCCCCATCCCACTCCACCCTGCCTATGCCTCCTCACGGCAGCCTCTGGCTCTCGCCCTTGCTTGCTGTTCTTGGACCACCCGATGCCTCGGGGCCTCTGCAGGGCCAGTTCCCTCTGCCCTGACTTCCACTCAGAGGCATCCTTTGATTCTGCGCGGAAACATCCCTTCCTTGGGAGACCTGCCCAGCCCCCAAGCCCTGTTCAAACAAACCCCTCACTGAACTCTGTTTCCCTTGGGCACTCACCACACTCTGTCCTTACATTTCTTTTAGATATGATTTATTTGTTGACATCATCTATTATTCAACACTTTATATTTGTTACGGAACATGCAAAAATATAGTATATATTATGGATAGTGTGGGCTTGCCACGTCGTTCAGTGGTAAATAATCTGCCTGCCAAGTAGGAGACATGGGTTTGATCCCTGGGTTGGGAAGATCCCCTGGAGAAGGAAATAGCAACCTGCTCCACTATTCTGGCCTGGGAAATCCCATGGACAGAGGAGCCTGGCCGGGTACAATGAGTGGGGTCGAAAAAGAGTCGGACATGACTTGGCGACTAAACAACAATAATACATATTTATGACTGAGATAAACCATATGAATTACCAGGTAGGTCACAGGGTGGCAAACTGCAGTGCATGTGCCAGATTCGCCTAGATTGCTGCTTCTGTACAGTCCCCAAACTAGGAATGGATGCCACAATTTACAAATTTTTAATGTTAAAAAAAAAGACAATTTGCTTTTTGCCAAGGGTGTGGCTTGATGTTGCCTCTTGTCCTGCAAAGCCCAAAATATTTACAACCTGGCCCTCCATGGAAAAAGTCTGCGAAACCCTGGATACAAGCCAAGAACACTGAATGCATTTCACATGGCTCCATCGAATGCTACTAATTTTTTTAAATATTTATTTTTTTGACTTATTTTTTGCTGCATTAGGTCTTGGTTGCAACATGAGGGATCTTTGTTGTAGTGTACAGGTGTAGTTGCCCCTTGGCGTGTAGGATCTTAGTTCCCCAACCAGGGATCGAACTCACATCCCCTGCAATGGAAAACGGATTCTTAACCACTGGACCACCAGGGAAGTCCCTCATGCTACTAATTTTATATGTTACTTTTTCTGCATCCTGCTCTCCCACCAGACTGTCAGTCCCAGGTCTGGCTCCTGGATGTACCACTCCCTGTTTCTTCCCTGCAGGTCCTGGCATGTGGCAGGTACTCGTAAGCACCTGTGGAAGCCATGAGCAGGCACCAGAATGAGTCTCAGCAAACTGCCAACTGGATGCAGCCACCATGTGTGATCCCGCCGGGCACACGCTCCACCGGCTCTTGAGGACACAAAGATAGGCAAATGGAGTGATGGGATGTTCCAAATCGATAGTGGTGATGGACCTACAGCTCCGTGACTATACTAAAAGCTGCCAAATTATACATTTTAAATGGGCACATTACATGACATGTGAACTATTAATATATATCAGTAAAGCTGGCTTTTTTTTTTTTAAAAAAGGATGACTAAGACCCAGGATCATTTTAACTGTCAGGTTTTCAGCTTGCACCGTTGTTATTGTCCAGCTGCTGAGTCACCTCTGACTCTTTGCGACCGCATGGACTGCAGTATGCCAAGTGTCCCTGTCCTTCACTGTGTCCCGGAGCTCGCTCAAACTCACGCACATGGAGTTGGTGATGCCATCCAACCATCTCATTCTCTGTCGTCCCCTTTTCCTCACGCCTCAACCTTTCCCAACATCAAGTTCTTTTCCAATGAGTCAGCTCTTTGCATCAGGTGGCCCGAGTATCGGAGCTTCAGCATCAGTCCTTCTGATGAATATTCAGGATTGATTCCCTTTAGGATTGACTGGTTTGATCTCCTTGCAGTCCAAGGGGCTCTCAAGAGTCTTCTCCACAGCTCAAAAGCATCAATTCTTTGGCTCTCAGCCGTCTTCTCTCCTGACATATGCTGTCCTTAAACCTAACAATCTTCAAAACAAATTAATAAATATACATAGACCCTCCCTGCCTCATTTCATCACCTCTTAAGAGGACACATCTAGAAGGAATTTGTTTGCATTTGTTTTCATTTTTTCTCGTTAAAGAAAAAAATTAATGCAATGTCTTTTCCTGTTGCCGTCTTGCTTACAACTAGATTATCTGCTCCCTTAACCCAAGGTTCCTCACCTTCACCCAGGCAACACATTTACTAAACCCCACTTTGTAACAGGAGTGAACCAGAAACATCCACATTTGTATCTTGCACTCAAGAAGGGTTAATTCCAAGGTTCCTCACCTTCACCCTAGTGACATTTGGGACCATTTTAATTCCCTATTGTGGGGCTGCCCTGTGCATTGTGGGATGTCTGGCAGCATCCCTGGCCTCTACCCAGCTGAAGCCAGCAGCATCCTCTGCCCACTCCCAGTCACAACAATAGAGCTCATCAATGTCCCCGAGAAGCTTTACTGCCCCAGTTTTGATCCACTGTCGTAGCAGCTTTTCCATCTGGCCCCACTCCTGCCACCGATACCTAATGACTCTGAAGACCTGCCCACCTGCCCATTCATTCACGTGTGTGTCCCTTCAGTCACATCCAATTCTTTACGACCCTATGGATGGTCGCCCGCCAGGCTCCTCTGCCCATGGGATTCTCCAGGCAACACATTTACTAAACCCCACTTTGTAATAGGAATGAACCAGAAACATCCACATTTGTATCCTGCACTCAAGAAGTTTAGAACTTTGTGCAGCAGGTAGGGTGGGTAGATACATAAGTGGCTAAAGAATTTTAAAAGCCCTAAGTGCCATCGAAGACATACACATAAACGGCAAGATGTTTTCAGAAAAGGGAGAAGGGTTAATTCCAAAGCGAATAGGAAGAAAACTCAGCTTCCTCCTCCACATGGCAAGGACAATACCTACTTCTCAGAGTCATCAGAAGACTAAATCCACATAGCACGTTATTCCATCTTCATCCCCAACCCTCTGGAGTGGGTACTATTGTTCCCATTTTGCAGAAGAAGCGACCAAGGCACAGACAGGTAAAGGAACTTGCCCCAGGTGGCACAGGCTTGTGGCCAAAGCAGACTTTAGCCAGCGGGCAGGCTGGCTCACTATGGCAGGTCCTACCTCCCTGAAAAAATACACACGTGACAACAGACGGGGACCCAGCCACCACTCCCTTAATGAAAGTTACTGTCACTGTACTTTCCACTTGGGAACTCAGCAGGCTACTGCCTGTAGGCAAAATTTTAAAGGGAGGGGCCCCAGGTTTGCTCATATGCAGACAGGAGGGAACGGCACTCTAAGAGGAGCTCCTCTTAGAGCCCTGGGCTCCTCTTAGGATGGAAGGTAGCTGCTAGACAAGCTTGGGGCGTGAGTGGAACAAAGAAGTGAAACAAAGTGCCAGGAGGGGACTGGGTGACAAACAGGGCTGGGAGGGCAGGCCAGGGCCTGAACGAATTAAGCAAAGCAGAGCGGAGACTCACTGAGGATTCCACCAGCAAAGTGCTGCATCACCGACATGCTGCAAAAGCTCCAGGGAGTTGTGAAACCCAGAGAGAAAAATTTCTGGCTTACTCTTCTCATTCCCTTCTCTTGAATCGGGCCAAGAACAGGAAACTGGGAAAGCCACCTCATCCGTAAAAAAAAAAAAATCCCCTGGAGACACTATCGCAGTCCCTGCCCCCGAGCCTTCCAACCCAAGGAGTTACAGCTCACTCACCTCGCCATCCCGGGGTCCCTACACCCAACTGATACCTGAATTCTGGGCTCTGCACCCGTGCCAGGAGCCATCACAGTGGAGACAGCCCAGAGCAGGCCCTGTTGAAGGGAGGACCACGACTCAGTGGCCAAAAGCACAAGCTTTGGAGCGGAAGGCCTTGAATCCTATCCCCACGGCTTCCTGGCTGTATGGCCTTGGGGAAGTCAATCCACCTCTCTGACTTTAAGCCACTTATCTCTCATTGGACTATGGGCAGTCAATGTCATGGGACTTCCCCAACAGTCCGGTGGCTAAGACTCCAAGCTTCCACTGCAGGGGACACAGGTTTGAGCCCTGGTCAGGGAACTAAGACCCCACGTGCCATGCAGCGTGGCAAAACAACAACAGAAACCAAAAGCACTCAGTGTTGGGGGAGGGGTGGCCACAGGGCGTTAAGCGTGCTGCTGCTCCTTCTCCCATTACTGTGGTTGCTATTCAGTCGGTCAGTCGTGTCCGACTCTGTGACCCCATGGCCTCGGCATGCCAGGATTCCCTGTCCTCCACTATCTCCCTGAGCTTGCTCAAACTCCTGTCCATCAAGTCAGTGATGCCATCCAACCATCTCATCCTCTGTCGTCTCCTTCTCCTCCCACCTTCAATCTCTCCCATCAGGGTCTTTTCCAATGAGTTGGCTCTTTCCATATTTTTACTGCCACTGTTATCATCACTGATGTCGTCATCATCATTTCAGTGAGGACAGCTGCTCATAAAGCCACATGCCAGAATGCTGAGGCCTCCCCCAGGAGACTTTCTTTCATCTCTCCAGCTCCAGGCTTAGTCATCTGACATAGTCTGTTGGAAAAGACTCCACTCTGTCCCACCCGAGTCCTCCTACCACAGCCACTGACCTGCAAGCACCTACAACATGTTAGTCACTCTGTGCCTGACTCGTTGCAACCCTATGGACTGTAGCCCACCAGGCTCCCCTGTCCATGGGGTTCTCCAGGCAAGAGTACTGGAGTGGGTAGCCATAACCTTCTCCAGGGGATCCAGACCCAGGGATCAAACCCAGGTCTCCTGCATCGCAAGCAGATTCTATACCATCTGAGCCATCAGGGGGCACCTACAATGGCCACTGTCAAACAGGCCACTATGGCAACAACCAGGGACACTCCCACCACAGTGGAGATGGCGCCGCCCTCGAGAGCCTAGACCCTGGGCCAAACATTGGGAATCCCATCCCAGCTCTACTACATATGAGCCGTAAGATCTCGCGAAAGTTACATAACAGGCCCAGGCCTCACTTTCCCGTCTGTAAAACGGGGATGATAACAGTCTATTAACCTCATAGGGTTGTTGTGAGGATTAAATGGAAATTGTTTCATACACGGCTGGGGACTAACGAGCACTGTGAGTATCAATCATCAGTTTCACTGGATCCTGGAAGGCATAGTTGTACCCCCACTTTGGCCTGTGATACTCTCTTTGGCCCCTGACCTCTGACGCTCCAGCCTCAATGGCCTCCCCGTTGCTCTTCAATCACACCCAGCTTTTCCCCACCTTAGGGCCTCCCACCCGCTGTTTCAGCCTGGAATGCCTGTGGCCTAGCCAGCTCCTCCTCCTCTTTCCAGCAATGCTGGAGGAGAGGCTACCCATCTCAAGTGGCCCCTTCCTGGTTCTTCACTAGGACCTAACTCTGTGTATTTCCTTCCTTTCCATGTTTACGGGGCAGCACAGGACACGGGTTAGCATCCAGACTCGAGGCAGACTGCCTGGGTTTGGATCCAGCTCTGCCATCTACCAGCTAGGTGACTTCCCCTCTCTCTGCCTCTATTTCCCCATCAGCCTCTATTCCACTACCGTCAGGATGGAATCATTAGGACTTACAAAGAGCTTAACACAATCCTTGGACCTTCGGAAATGCCCCACGAGTCAGCACTCTCAGTTAGCTCCCAGCCGAGTTTTAAGTGTCCCTCTTAGAGACAACCTGTAACCTCCCCACAGTATGACCAAATTCAGGAGGCACTCATTGAGGACTTGTTCAACCAACAAAAGGAGGGGGTGAATAACTATCTGCCGAGCAATCCAGAAAGACACAAAGAAAAGCCGGAACCTCTGTCCCTGCCTGTGACCCAACAATCCCAGCTATGGGCATGAGTCCAAAGGAAATAACCCAAACGGCAAGAAAAGGAACAATTTTCACATGCTGGGCCGTTCTCAGTGACAACCAGGAAGCTCCCAGGCACGCAAGACCTGAGCAAACAGTGGCAGGGGATCCTACTGAAAATGACCCAGCTGTCACGAACCAGACCTGGGGCCACCTCCCGCCCTGGAGAAGCCGCCAGTGGGGCGGGGGGGGGGGGGGGGGGGGGGGCCTGACCACCTGGCCTCGTGCCCTCTGATGAGGGTTGTTTGTGGGCCTTTTTGCTTGTTTCTGGCCATGCCATGCAGCATGAGGGACCACAGTTCCCCCAAAAGGCATTGAACCCGCGCTCCCCCTGCAGTGGAAGCTCGGAGTCTTTACTACTGAACCGCTAGGGAATTCCTTCTGACCAGGGTTTTTAACCTGCATGTGAAAGCAGACCAAGAACAAGAGCAAAGACCCCATCTACAGCCACCAAAGAGCTGTGGTTAAGGGTCAGGGGAAGATCCCACGTCAAGGAAACACTTGGTGCTGAAGGTGAAAAGGGAGGCGTGTCTTTTTCCGGAGTGGTTTGGAGACCCTCAGAGCAAGTCCTTAAATAGCCCCAGGTGTGGTCTCAATCTGTCTAGGCCCTGAAACAAACCTCTGAGGACATGGGTCCCATTACCAGTCTCGACTCTACAGATGCTTAAACTGAGGCACAGAATAAAGGGCTTCCTGACCTGGGCCAAGGAGCTGGTGTTACCTAGAAGACCAGAAGTGATCTGTGGCTAACTCAGGAGCCAATCAAGGGGCCTACATTGCTGTCCAGTACTTTTTCCATTTCCACTTCCTCCTGGATCCTCAGATTTCACTTTGGAGCAGAGCGGAGACTGCTGTGTGACAATGGCTGACGATGACGGCAGCAATACCAGCGATGGCGAGCAAGAGTAATGATAACATCACTTCACAATCATAGGAGCAGCACCTTAGCTGTGTATTAACTCATGTAATTTTACCACTCTATGAGGCAGGCACTCCCATCACCCCGTTCTGCACATGTGAGAAAACGGAAGCAGAGAGAGGCAAAGTCACTTTACCAGGTCACACAGCGGGCAAGCAGCAGAATCAGGCATCTGAATAGAGGCTACACCAGCTCTCCATGCAGCTATTTCACCCTAAACAATCTTCCCAACTGGCCTCCATGAGGCAGGACGCTGTGGTCTCACTTACACTTAGCATCGGACCTACAGCAATAAAAGGCTTCATACACAGAAGAGGGAGGGACCAGAAACTATTATCTTACTGCATCGATTTGAAGACCCGTGTTTCTTCACGCGGTATCTGCGTCTCGCGATCAGTGCATCCTACAGTCTCTGCTGGCCATGCTTTCCTAGCCCAGCATCTCTGAAACTGGGATGCAAGTCACCACTGCCGGCCTCGTGGACCTGATGAGACGTGGCATGCCTCTCTCAACACCCCAGGCTCTCCTCTACCCTACTGCACATTAAGGATGGCAAGAGGCTTTTTTCTAAGTTTCCAGAATCAAGAAGGAGAAATGAATATAACCCTTACGTCTTAGCAAAGCTAACTCCCGAGAGGCAGACACCACTCCCACTCCCTCACTGTGGCTCCATAACAACTCAATTAACTTTAATGGGGGTAGGGGAGGATGCGTGTAATTGTCAAGCTACCTGACAGGGCCACCCCGGGCAAAACTACCAGCAGCTTGATCTGATCATCTCCACCTGCCAGCTGCCTTCTTGTCTCCACAGCTCCTTCCACGGGCCCTTGCCCAGACCAGGTTGTTTTTGCCAAACCCAGGCAGAGAGGAGGCAATAAAATCTCCTACTCAACTGAGTATGTACAGCCCTTTCCAAAAGGCCATGGTTTCTGCCTAGCTCCACAAGAGAAACCCTGTCTGCCAATAGTGTTCTTTCTGAAACACGTACTCAGATAGGACTTGCCTGGGAAAGGGGATATCATTTCAACCACTTCCAGGTCCACAATCTCTCTTCTCCCCAGTTCCTTTAAGGCCCCTGGGAAGGAGCAATCTGCTGAATTCATGTCCACATGTAAACTACTTCTTGGGTTTACTGGAGATTGGACTCCTTGGCTGTGGGAACACACCTGAGAACTACAAGCAGGCTTCAGATGTAAAGGGTTCCCCGGCCTCTACCCACTGGACGCCAGGTGTGACCACCAAAAATGTTTCCACTGTTGGCAAAAGTCCCCTGGGGGCAAAACTCCCTGGAGGAGAGAAGCAGTGATCTAGTCAGTTTGCAGAATATCCTATGTTTTCCTTTAGTGGTGACATATTTAATAACTATTAGGTAAATACAAGAATATGACTCACCTGCAACTTCACAGACATTCCAAAGTGATAAGAAACTTCTTTGCAGGGGGGATAAGTTTATTTAGGTTACAAAAGAGTGGGCTTATTTAAATTACTAAATAAGTATGTGCCAGACACTACTGGCTAGCTTACTCAACAGTCTTTCCCAACTCCCTTCTGTTTTGCTGCCTCCCACTGCTGCTAAGTCGCTTCAGTCGTATCCGACTCTGTGAGACCCCACAGACGGCAGCCCACCAGGCTCCCCAGTCCCTGGGATTCTCCAGGCAAGAACACTGGAGTGGGTTGCCATTTCCTTCTCCAATGCATGAAAGTGGAAAGTGAAAGGGAAGTCGCTCAGTCATGTCCGACTCTTCGCAACCCCATGGACTGCAGCCTTCCAGGCTCCTCTGTCCATGGGATTTGCCAGGTAAGAGTACTGGAGTGGGGTGCCATCATGAAGCATAAAAACAAATGCTCTTTTCCTACCTCCTTTATAGATAGAGGTGGCCATGAGATTTAATTTCCTGAATAAAAAATAGGTAAATGAAGCTGGTGTGTTCCTTCTTTCCTCCTACCTTGAACCTAGATGTGACGGTTAGAGCTACAGCAGCCATTCTGCGGCCTTGAGGGAAAGACAAAGACTATGGTGTCAGTCCACTGGGTTGCTAATCCAATGCCAGCAACTTGTCAGAGGTACTGGACCCTGTGATACGTAGAAGAATAGATACCTTAGTGTTTAGGCCACTGGCGTTCTTGCAACCAAATGCAATCCTAAGGGTGATGCACTGAGATAAAAATGTCAAGCCCATGAAGAATACACACAAACAACTGAGGGTGAGACAGCGGAGAAGAGAGCAGGCACTGAGGTCTAACTGGAGGGTCTGAACACTATCTGCTTACATCCTCTGCCAGCTGTGTCAGTGTGGGCAAATCTAACTGTGCCTCTGTTTCCACATCTAAAAAAGGGATCATAAGAGCACATACTCAGCATTGCCATAAGCTGAAAACAAACCATTCACAGAGAAGGATTTACTGCTTGACAGAATAATCCTCAATGTATGTTATTTATTTCTAAAAGTGAATTCTTACCAAAGGCACCCAGAAAAACAGGAATACAGACTAGAATTGATTTAGTCATTGGTTTAAGGATTCTGTGTAATACCCCTGCCTTGGCGTTAAAGGTGAAGCAAGGGGAGGGAAAAGCAAGCACCCAAGGCTTTCCGGAGGATCCAAGTCTAGAGTCCAGGTTTATCTCCTCACAACACCCCTCCTTTCCAAGTTCCAGCCACAATGGCCTTCCTTATTAAGCTGAAGCTTCTGCACATGCTTTATTCCACTGTCTAGAACATTCTAACTTTCTGCTTTTGCCTATATAGCAAACTGTTTTACCCCAATATCCACTCTTCCTGAACCCCTAGTAATTAATCTTCAGCTGAGCACATGTTTATTGAGAAAGGAAACTACATTTCCCAGACTCCCTTGCAGCAATGTGGTCATATGACTAGCTTACTGGCCATGTGAACAGAAGTGAGATGTGAACAGAAGTGATGTGGGTGACTTCTGGGTTACACCCTTCTGCTTCCTTCGCTCTGGCTGGAATGTTGACATGGGGGTGCACATTCTTGATTCACAATGAGGGCAGCACCTAGGATAGCACAGCAACGAGACAGGAGGAGCCTGGGCCCCTGGCATCCTCAGGGACAGAGCTGCCATGCCAAGCTGGGATTTTTACACCACAGAGAAATGGTTGTTGTTTAGTCACTAAGTCGTATCCAGCTCTTTGCAACCCCATGGACTGTAGCCCACCAGGCTCCTCTGTCCATAGGATTCTCCAGGCAAGAATACTGGAGTGGGTTGCCATTTCCTTCTCCAGGGGATCTTTCTGACCCTGGGATCCAACCCGCATCTCTCATGTCTCCTGCACTGGCGGGTGGATTATTTACCACCAGGGAAGCCCAGAGAGAAATTAGCTTCTATCTTAAGCCACTGTGTTTGGGGTCCTTGTCACATAGAGCTACATTTATAACCTCACACAATCTCCCCACTCAGGGAGTCTCTTCTTTCCATCCATGGATCAAATAAAACCCCTACTGCACTCATTGAGCACCACTGAGCCCCCCTTCACAGCCTTTCATGGCTATGATTTTCCACTCATTTGTTCAATCTCCCACAAGACTGCAACTCAAGGATGGTGAGGAGCCCTGCTCTGCACATCTTTGGATTCCCAGCATCAATTCAGTGCAAGGATAATCAGGAGCCCCTCAGAGAATGCAGACTGAATGGGGCCAGGCCACGGACCAATGGGCAAGAGCTCTGTCCTCTGAGCACAACTCACAGCCCTGGGGCACTGACCCTCAGAGGCTCTGTCTCCTGCCAGGGGCATCCGAGAGGGTGGAACAAGTGCCCTCCTGACACCCACGCAACCTTGCTTCACATCTTCCCCAGATCTCCCTTACACAGAAGTTAAAAAACAAGGCTATCCAACCGCCTGGAAAGGAAACAATTATTAGCAAATTATATAATTAGGCTCATGTTGACATTTCAAGTAAATATATTCATTAAAAATGGGTGGTATCCAAGATGAACAGTAAATGAAACACAGAGAACGTTTTCATAAAACCTCATTCTTATTTTTAAAGAACATCTTAACATGTGGGACATGCGGAGAAAAGGAAGTGAAAATTAAAACGCCCATAACAGATAATCTCTAGAAGAGTGTAATTTTGGAGGACTGTCACATTTTACTGTACTAGCTCCTGTCTTATTTCATTTTATACTGGACCTCTTATAACGTCAAAGAAGAGAATACGAGAAAAGTCCCTTTAAGTAATTCAATCATGACCATGTTTACAGTAACTGAAAACCTGGAACTTCCCAAGTATGCATCCGTCAGCAGCTCTCAGCTGTCAGAGCCCACCTTCATCCCTGTGCACTTAAACACGTCTTCTGAATGCCAGACGACAAAGAAAATCTCCAGAACGAACTTTCCCACCCATCAGCCCAGTTTCAGAGTTGACACCCAACACCTCAGCATGCCTTACCCAGACCCTGACACCCTACAGACACCCTGTAACAGCTGGGCGAATTAGCCTGAATCCTCAGATGCTAGAGACCGACGTCTGAATCCCTGAGGTCAGGCTGGGCTCCATCCTCATTCTGCCAAGGCCTGCATGAGCCCAGAGGTTGCAGGGAGGTGATAAACCAGAAGAGAATCGCCACAGTAGAAATCCCCACGCTACTGCGCTCGACTGTCCGTCACGGTCCCCTCCAGGCCGGCCTCCTATAGAAACACAGCACATGCCTGCTGAGCTTTTCTGAGCTTCCTCTACATCCTGCCTCTTTTCTTTCCAAATCTGAGAGATTCGCAGCAAGATCGTGATCCCCACTTTACAGATGAGGACACTGAGGTTCCCAGAAGGTAAGCAACTGGTCCAAGGTTGCACCAGCCTGGGAACTGGCAGGACTGATTTTCGAGCCTGGGCTCCTGAACCTGGCCTTGAGACCTCAGCCATATACATCCTTGGCTTTCTCTAGTGCTGCACCTTCCCCTCACCCAATAGTGCCTTCAGCTACCAATTCTCTGATCCCCACCACCTCCCCCAACTAATATCCTCTTTGGGAATAACAGGGTCTGACCCAGGGATAAGCGCTCTCTCCAGCCCCTCCCCACCAAATAGCAAATGAACTGCAAGTGGGCCAGCTCTGACTCCAGCATCAAGTGTGAAATGGTCCCCCTAGACACCCCAGGGATCTCAGTAGACAAAAATACACTGCTGGTGGGAATATAAATCGATACACCCACTTTGGCACCCCACTCCAGTACTCTTGCCTGGAAAATCCCATGGACGGAGGAGCCTGGTAGGCTGCAGTCCATGGGGTCGCAAAGAGTCGGACAGGACTGAGCGACTTCACTTTCACTTTTCACTTTCATGCATTGGAGAAGGAAATGGCAAGCCACTCCAGTGTTCTTGCCTGGAGACTCCCAGGGATGGGGGAGCCTGGTGGGCTGCCGTCTATGGGGTCACACAGAGTCGGACACGACTGAAGCAACTTCGCAGCAGCAGCAGCACACCCACTTTGGAGAAGAGTATAGAGATCCTTTTAAAAAACTAAAAATAGAGCCACCACATGACCCAGAAATCCCACTCCTGGGCATATATCTGGAGAAAAACGTAGCTCAAAAGGATACATGCACCCCAGGATCATTGCACCACTGTTTACAATAGCCAAGACATGGAAGCAACCTAAATGTCCACTGACAGATGACTGGATATACATACATACAATGGACTATTACTCAGCCGTTAAAAAGAATGAAATAATCCCATCTGCAGCAACACGGATAGACCCGGAGATTATTGTACTAAGTGAAGTAAGTCAGAAAGAAAAAGACAAATATTGTGATATCACTTACGTGCAGAATCTAAAAAAAAATAAAATGGTACAAGTGAACTTACAGAACGGAAACAGACTCATAGTCTTAGAGAATGAATTTATGGTTACGGGGGAAGGATAGGTTGAGAGTTTGGGACTGACATGTCCACACGGCTATATTTAAAACAGATAGATAACCAGGGCTTCCCTGGTGGCTCAGTGATAAAGAATCCGCCTGCCAATGCCAGAGACACAGGTTCGATCCCTGATCCAGGAAGAGCTGACATGCCTCGGAGCAACTAAGCCTGCAGGCCACAACTACTGAACCTGTGCTTTGGAGTCTGGGAGCCGAAACAAGAGAAGCTACCGCAGTAAGAACCTTGCTCTCTGCAACTAGAGCAAAGCCCAGGCAGCAACGAAGACCCAGCACAGCCAACAATAAATAAACAATTAAAACAGACAAGCAACAAGGACCTACTATAGAATAAATAAATAGATAAATTACTTTAAAAAAAAAAAAGAAGGGAGAGCCCCATTGCACTACCATCCTCAGAGTCTAATCTAACACATGCCTTTTCTCCTCGGCCCTGGGTGAGTGAAATTGCTTCTGAGGAAGAACCCTTATCAAAGAGCTCCTGGATAATCTAAATTACTACCGGGTCACCTTCCCCAGCACCCTGGAGTTTCACCTTTCCCCTGGGCTTCCGGTCTCCAGCCTGACAAGGCTGATTAGAGGGACTGGGGAAGGCGCTACGACTAACGTACACGTATCATCTGCTCTAAATAATCATGAAAGCAACAACCATAATGATGAGCACCTTCAGAGAGACCCCGCTAGAACTGAGCTACCACTTTCTTAAAAACAAGCTGGGCTTGTTGTAGACAGGAAATAAAACATTTTCAATGATTTTAAATATTCTCTCCACTCCAAACAGTATGTTCTAAAGGAGTCAACAGGCACTACCATATGATATTCATTACAATGTTCTCTTTGAAAGAAAAAAAAAAAAACAAAAAAAGAAGGGGGAAACAGCAACCTAAATGTCAAACCACAGGCAATAATTATGTAAATTACAGTCCACAATACCAGAAACTGCCGCTTGGACATTTAAAGGCATAATTACAAAAGTTGTGCAGGAACATGGGAAAATTCTCACAAGAATAAATGAAAATGCAGGAGAGAAAAGACCACATAACAATCTGGACAAGATCCGGATGTTAACGCACCAACAAACAACGGCCGATGGAAAAATATGGACAAAAGAAGCAAGAGTCCCAATATACTGAGTGTGCCCACAAATTAACAGAAAAGAGCACACCAGAGTAAAAATGCACAAAAAGGACACTTACATGCACACAACAGAACACGTGAATCACCAAGGAGTATGTCGTAGGATGCTCAACTTCTAAGGGAAATACCGGTGAAAATAAGATATCTTTTTTGTCCATCAAATTAACAGAAGTCAGCCAGGTACAGGGCTGGAAGGATGCCAAGAAATGGGAATTCCCAGTCCCTGTTGCTAGGAATGGACTTGCTACAACCTTTCTGGAAAATAACCGGCCAATGCCCACTGCATATGCATGTGCTCGGTCATGGCCAACTCTCTGCGACCCCGTGGACTGTGGCCCACCAGGCTCCTCTGTCCATGGGATTTCCCAGGCAAGAACACTGGAGTGAGTTGCCATTACCTGCTCCGGGGGATCTTCCAACCCATGGACTGAATCTGCGTCTCTTGTGTCTCCTGTATTGGCAGGTAGATTCTTTACCACTGCACCACCTGGGAACCCCAATACTCATTAAAAACTAAAATGTACAGAATTTTAACCCATGGACAAGGATGTTTACTGGAGCATTGTTTACAGAAGCCAAAAAATGGGAAACAATGCAAGCGATGTTATTAACTGGGAAATGGCTGAATCAATAACAAATCTATAACTTGGAATATTACACAATAGTTTAAGAATTACTACTGAGATTATGTGTACTGCCATGTATCATGTTAAGCAAAAGAAAAAGTAGAGTGATGATAATAATATAACCCACTTTATTTTTAAGCATATTATTTATGTTTATAAACATTTCCATGATTACAGAGAAAGGACAGGAAGAATGGTTATTGGTTAGAAAGAATTAACGCTTTATTTAAATACCTCTATGCTGTTTTCTCACAAGGAGTATCACTTTGTGAACCAGAACACTCTACAATTAAACTAGAAAGTTTACATGTAAAAAATAAGTCATGATAAAATAACTTTTATCGTTTTAGCACGAGAAAATTATGAGTAAAACTTTTACATGTTGTTGAACTGTTAATGTAAAAGTACTTTTTAAACAAAGAAGTCAAAAGATGTTTAAAATTTAAACATATCTTTTTAAAATTAGAACATAAACCAATCACTCTCTGGACCAAACCCACTGGAAGGATGGTTTAACTGCTGGGCAAAATCCTCTCACACACAAGGAAGCAACATGAGTCTGGTCAATTCCCAGCCTGATCAATGCTCTCAAATGCCACGAGCACAACAGGTACTTAATAAATGCTGGTGAGTCCACTGCGTGCGTGCACTCAGCTGTGTCTGACTCTCTGGGACCCCATGGACTGCAGCTTGCCAGGCTCCTCTGTCCATGGAATTTTCCAGGAAAGAATACCGGAGGGGGTTGCAATTTCCTCCTCCAAGAGATCTTCACGACCCAGGGATCAAACCCACGTCTCTTGCACCTCCTGCGCTGGCAGGCCGATTCTTTACCACTGCGCCACCTGGGAACCCCAGTAAATCCATTAGTGAGAGTTTAAACCACAGCTGTCACTTGAGAATCAGAACTATCACATTCCCGACTCTTTGTGACCTCGTGGACTGTAGCCCACTTCTCTGTCCATGGGATTCTCTAGGCAAGAATACTGGAGTGGGTTGCCATGCCCTCCTCCAGGGGCTCTTGCCAACCCAGGGATTGAACCTCGGTCTCCCACATTGCAGGCAGACACTTTAACTTCTGAGCCACCGGGGAAACACATGTATATTATCATATGTGAAACAGATCGCCAGTCCAGGTTCGATGCATGAGACAGGGAGCTCAGGGCTGGTGCACTGGGATGACCCTGAGGGATGGGATGGGGAGGGAGGTTCAGGATGGGGAACACATGTACACCCGTGGCTGATTCATGTCAATGTATGGCAAAACTACTACAATATTGTAAAGTAATTAGCCTCTAATTAAAATAAATAAATTTAAAAAAATAAATAAAGGAGACTCCAAGAAAAGCAAAGAGAAAAAAAAAAAAGAACTGTCACATTTCAAAATGCACAGATCCCCCACCAAGCAATTTCTCAGGGGAAACTGACTCTGCTGAGTCATTTACACCTCTCCACAGAAAGTACCGAGATGAGCACCCAGCGTGTTTGAGGCAGCACTGTTCATGGTGCAGAAAACTGGAACCAAAGACCCTGAAAGCAACCCAGGGAGGACTGGGTGAATACACGGCACAGTCATGTAACAGGAGAGTATGGCTGGTAAAGTGTTATTTCTTTTTCTTTCAATTTCCCTGGACCTACCTCGGACAGAAAAATCAACACGGGTTTCTAAGCGAAAGGAGCAAGATACAGAACGTTATTTAGAATATGAAACTATTTGGGGAGGGAAAAAAGATATTCAATCTCTCCCCGCCCACTCACACTTCCTACATATTTGCATATGCTTGAAATTTTCTAGAAGGACACGCAAGAAACTACCATCAATGGTGACATCTGGGAACAGAGCGCAGGGAGGGGAAGTACTGAAACTTTCACTTTGCCTTCATATTCTTCCAGAATACAGCTTTATTCTAGTATTTTTAAACTTTTTTAAAAATTTTATTTTAATCGGAGGATAATTACTTTACAGTGTGGTGGTGGGTTTTGCCACATATCAACATGAATCAGCCGCAGGTGCATGTGTTCCCCCATCCTGAACCCCCCTCCCATCTCCCTCCCCATCCCATCCTCTGGGTTGTCCCAGAGCACCAGCTTTGAATGCCCTGCTTCATGCATCGAACTTGCGCTAGTCACCTGTTTTACATACGGTAATATACATATTTCAATGTTATTCTCTCATATCATCCCACCCTTGCCTTCTCTGAGTCCAAAAGACTGTTCTTTACATCTGTGTCTCTTTTGCTGCCTTGCATATAGGATCATTGTTACCATCTTTCTAAATTTCATATATATGGGTTAACTTACCGTATTGGCAGAGAAGGCAATGGCACCCCACTCCAGTACTCTTGCCTGGAAAATCCCATGGATGGAGGAGCCTGGTAGACTGCAGTCCATGGGGTCGCTAAGAGTCGGACACGACTGAGCGACTTCCCTTTCACTTTTCACTTTCATGCATTGGAGAAGGAAATGGCAACCCACTCCAGTGTTCTTGCCTGGAGAATCCCAGGGATGGGGAAGCCTGGTGGGCTGCCGTCTATGGGGTCGCACAGAGTCGGACACGACTGAAGTGACTTAGCATAGCATAGCATAGCATACCGTATTGGTGTTTCTCTTTCTGACTTACTTCACTCTGTATAACAGGCTCCAGTTTCATTTACCTCATTAGAACTGACTCAAACGTGTTCTTTCTTATAGTTGAGTAATATTCCGTTGTGTATATGTACCACAACTTCCTTATCAATTCATCTGCCAATGGACATCTAGGTTGCTTCCATGTCCTAGCTATTGTAAACAGTGCTGCAATGAACATTGGGGTACACGTGTCTCTTTCAATTCTGGTTTCCTTGGTGTGTATGCCCAGCAGTGGGATTACTGAGTCATATGGCAGTTCTATTTCCAGTTTTTTAAGGAATCTCCACACTGTTCTCCATAGTGGCTACACCATAAACTTTTTTTAAAGTTGCAACTTTTTATTTATTTATTTATTTAATATTTTATTTATTTGGCTGCAGTGTGTCTGCATGGAGGCAGGCAGGATCTTTTAGTTGCGGCATCTGGGATCTAGTTTCCTGACCAGGGATCAAACCTGGGCCCCCTGCATTGGGAGCACAGAGTCTTAGCCACAGGACCAAGAGGGAAGTCTCTAAAGTTGTAACTTCTAAAAGATAATTCTTTGAAAGCAATAGCATAATCAAAAGAGTTACTGTGCAAGAACTTCCAGGTCAATTCAACATCTATTTTAAAAAGAAGACTTTTTTTTAGCAACCCTTTAGAAAGTCATCTTAATCATGTAAGAAAAGCACCTCATCATGTTAATGGGTCCTAAAAAGCCTTTGAGGGGAATCAAGGGCAGTGGGGATTTCCAACCTGATCTGACCCTGAACAGTGTGGCCAATGTTCTGAAACAGATAAAAACACATAAACACATAAACTTAATTTTTAAAACCTGAGACCCATTCAAACCTAAATAAATCAGAAGACCACGATATCGGGGAGCAAGTAATAATGTTCCATCTCCCTGCCAAGCTGCAGCAAGCTTCCTCCTTGGAGTTTCCAGGCCCTTCTTAGTACCACAAGTCATTTTATTAGTGCTGAAGGCATTTTGGTAGCAGGCTCCAGGCCAGATTTTCCTTATATGGGCTCCACAGTTCCTTTGATCACTCCATGCACCTCAGGGCCTTTGCACGTGCTGTCCCCTCTATCTGAGATTCCATTCCCCCAGCCCTCGCACAGCCAGCTTTGCCATGGGTCAAAGGTCAAGAGTCATCTCCTTTGAAAGGCCTTCCCTGGACATACCCCCATCGCAGCTCACACCCTAGTTCGTCCCAGTTCATGTCTTTGTGGCATTCGCCGCTATCCAAAATCAGTTTGGTCATCCCCAGCATCAGCTCCATGAGAACATGGGTCTCGTCCGCCTTGTTCGTGGCTGTATCTCCAGTGTCTAGAACAGTGGCAGTGTGCCGCAGATGCTCAACTAATAATAAAAGACTGAATAAATGAATGAGTGAGAAATGGTTGTGGGAAGAACAGGAGAACGAATCCAGTTGTAAAGATCACACTCAAGTACTCTGCACCAGGGAAACACAGGCTCCTGATAACAACTCTCCAGGGAGGAAGGCACTCCAAACAGGTAGCCAAGAAAACATGAAGGAAGGTTCTCACGGAGACAATTCACTGAGAGGGAAGGGAGAAGCCTCGTAAAACCTCAATTACTGCCTGAGGGCCTGACGCCACCCTCCCTGGGCATCTAGACCCATTTTCCAGGACCTGCAATCTCCCCCGGGAGATACAATCCCACAATTAAACCAAGGGGACACTTAAGTAGAATCTCCACTTTGTAACTGTCCACCTCTCCTGGAGCAGTTTAAGATGCAGGAGCAGCTGATCTCTCTAGACAAGCACTTCACTCTGGGGCCAAACCTTCACACCACCCCACCCTTTCCCACCCACCTCCCCAGCCAGAATGGATTAGGGAAAAGCAGCCCGAGATGGAAAGAGGCAGGCAAACAGCATGAAAACAGCTGCAATCTCCTTCTCTGGCTAATTGGAGTTTAACCCTCTTCGCATCTCATTAAGCTTCTCCACGGCAACCTCAATAAGCCAATTACATGAGGTGTTCAACAGCTTAAAAACTCAGGGGGCTGCGTGTTGAGGCAAAAGTCTTGCCCCAGATTTCTTCTCTGGGTTCCTCCACATCAATGGCTGTGGGACTTCCCCACCCAGGGGACAGGTGACAACATCTGGAGACACTTTTGTTGTCACAACAGGGAGAAGGTGCTACCGGCATCTCGTGGGGAGAGACCAGGGCTGCAGCTGAACAGCCTACAAGGCCCAGGGCGGCCCCACAACAGGGAATTACCTGGCCCCAAAGGTCCAGCATGTCCAGGCTGAGAAACTGCTCTACACCTACCAGCCCTCCCCTACAGGGGCTTCCTCACGGCCCAGCCTTGTCAAGATAAGTCGAGTCCCATGCCTTCACCACAAAAGACCTGTCTGTCCCATTACCAGGCAAGGCTGGGGGAAACACTGGCCTCAGGAAGTTCAAGTCCTTGTCATTATCCCAAAACATTTTGTTCAGTCACTCAGTCGTGTCCAACTCTTTGTGACCGCATGGACTGCAGCACACCAGACTTCACTGTCCTTCACTATCTCCTGGAGTTTGCCCTAACTCATGTCCATTGAGTCAACGATGCCATCTAACCATCTCATCCTGTCTTTCCCTTCTCTTGCCTTCAGTCTTTCCCAGCATCAGGGTCTTTAACAATGAGTCGGCTCTTCACATCCGGTGGCCAAAGTACTGGAGCTTCAGTTTCAGCATCAGTCCTGTCAGTGAATATTCAGAGTTGATTTCCTTTAGGATTGACTGGTTGGCTCTCCTTGCAGTCCAAGGGACTCTCAAGAGTCTTCTCCAGCATCACAGTTCAAAAGCATTTTACTAGCCATTTCTTTCTTTCTGTAAAAGGTCCAGGCAAGTTTTTACGGGCTAGCATGTTACTGACCATTAAGATCTGATGAAATCTAGGCCTTATCCCACCATGAAAACCTGGAGGGAGACACTGACTCTAACACCTACAGATCCAGGTGGACTCCACTGATGAAGGAAGCAGACCAAGGGAGAAAGCACAAAGGGAAAAAGGCAATGGATGCCGGGCCTTAGAAGTAAAGTAGCAATAAGGAGGGGAAGGGATTGTGCCAACCCGGGGCCAGCCTGTTCTGGCAGGCTGCTCTGTCGGAGGGGGCAGCCCCAGCCGACCACCCACGACGTATAAGCGAAGGCCCTCACGCAGTCAGATCTCCTGATTTTCCAAAAGTCAGAAATGCAGACCGTTCTGTGAATTCTTCTCATCAGTAAATATCAGCAATCACAGTAATTCCACGTTAAAATAAAGCCAGAGCAGAACACTAGCGAGCTAGATCTAATCCCCCAATGGAACTTGTGCCTCAAGATACTCAAATTCAAACGTTAATCGCACCTACTGTATGTGCAACGTACTGAGTCCTGGAAAAAGAGAGGCCAGACTCAGTTTTCAACTTTGCAAGACAAAACATAAGCAGGCAGATGTGGAACCTGGAAGGCTCAGTCCACCTGGGTTCCCATTCCAAACAGGTGAGGGTCTATTTCATCCTTAGAAGACTCTGGGAAGAGGCTTCAAGCCAGCTCAAAAGTCACTCCAAAGCCTCCTGTCATTCATTCATTATTTACTGAGAATCTACTATGTTCCAGGCACTGAGGCTGGGATTACAGCCATAAGAACAAGCACAGGCAAAAACCCCTCCTTCCCTCCGTGAAGCTGAACTTTTGGCGGGAGTTTACAGACAGTAAACAAAATAAGTAAGACTTATTTTGGCAGTAAGTGCTGGGTTGCAGGGTTGGAGGGAGCCACAACAAAGCAGCAGGGAGTCCAGGAAAGGTTGCTTGGGCTGACACTAGGACAAGGATCTGAAAGTGCACAAGCATTCTGGGCAGGGGAAACAGCAAGTGCAAAGGCCCCGAGGCAGCCAGTTCTGGAGCAAAGGGAGACAGATGTAGCAGGCAGTTTGATCAGAGAGGTGAGGGATCAGATGCTCTTAGGCCTTGTAAGTTTCTCTGAGGCCTCTGGCTTTTTCCCTGAGGGATGCAAGGAGTCGCTGCAGGGTATAGGGCAGAAGGTCTAGGTATAGGGAGAGGGTCTGAGCTGTGTCTTTAACAGGATTCCTCTGGCCACAGGGCTGAGACCAGACTGCAGGGTCAAGGAGGGCAGCAAGGAAAGCACTGAGGTGCGAACAGCCAGCTGCAGGATTGAGGCTGTGATGGCTCTGGCCAGAGAGGAAGGCAAGGAGGTAGTGAGAAGCAGGCAGATTTGGAAACATTCTGAAGGAACAGGCAACAGGATTTGCTGATTTGCTGATGAGATGTGG
The DNA here is from genome assembly GCF_055505025.1 of Bos grunniens. NCBI lineage: Eukaryota > Metazoa > Chordata > Mammalia > Artiodactyla > Bovidae > Bos > Bos grunniens. Next base: position 28,447,288 of record NC_141189.1, read on the forward strand.
AATGGGAGGCAAGGAGGGGAGTCACGGCTGATGCAGGGTTTCGGCCTGAATTTCTGGGGCAGAGCTGCCCTGGTCCACTGAGATGGGGAGGACTGGGGCGGTCCTCCCCATAGGGGGGCATAGGGGGAATGGGAGGGAGACCTCTAAGTTCATCGTGGTGGCGGTGACTTAGTTGCTAAGTCATGTCTGATTCTTCGTGATCCCATCGACTGTAGCCCGCCAGGCTCCTCTGTCCCTGAGATTTCCCAGGCACGGATACTGGAGTGGGTAGCCAATCCTTTCTCCAGGGGATCGTCCTGACCCAGGGATTGAACCCAGGTCTCCTGCATTGCAGGCGGATTCTTTACTGTGAGCCTCCAGGGAAGCCCAAGTTCCGCATGGGACGAGGTAAACCAGCGACACCCAGGTGGAGATGTCGGCTCCAAAAAGTTGAGAATGTGAATGGAAAGAGAGATTTTTCATCCACCACCACGTTCCAAAGGTAAGGCTACCCCAAACAGAGCCTGTCCAGCCGGGAGAAGGAGACTAGCTTCACCCTGCCCTGTCGTTTCAGAGAGTGCCCTCTTCTCCTCCCAAAGCCATTTACCTTGTCATGCTGCCATTCTGGGCCTCAGGTGGGGTGGACAGAGGGGACGACCCCACCAGTTCCAGGGGCCCCATGGCTCTAGTCCACATGGGAAAAAGAGACCAGGAGGGGCAGACATAAAGGAGGAGAAAAAGGTGGAGGAAAGCACAGTGATGCATCTAAAAACCCACAGGAAGCTTAAAGGATGGAGGAAAAAAATGGCTCTTTCTACATTATAGTGAGGCCACAGGGAGTTAATTATGCCAGAAATTAGACTGACGCCAAGGTCAGACCTTACCCCAAGAAGAATTTCAAATGGCTTCTAAAATACTTCTTTTGGGGACTTCCTTGGTGATCCAACGGTTAAGACTCCAAGCTTCCAACGCCAGGGGTGTGGGTTCAATCCCTGGTCAGGGAAACGAAGATCCTACATATTGTGCAGTGTGGCCAAAAAATTGAAAAAATAAAACACTCCTTTTCTCCCACCTTTTGGCAGCCAAACTGAATATTCAGGGGGTTACTGAGGTGGAAGAAGGTTCAGGGCATCTCCGAGGCAAATAACCCCAGGACAAAATGATCAGCAGGACTCCATGAACCAAACACAGAGCCACCGATCCCTGAAGCAGCAAGTACAGTAGCAAAAATTAACTAGAGAATTCCAGCTAGTGCATCACTTAAATTTACCGAGGGCCACCTGTATACCAGGGCTTCCCTGGTGGCTCAGTGGTAGACAACACGACTGCAATGCAGGAGACGCAGGTTCAATCTCTGGGTTCAGAAGATCCCCTGGAGAAGGAAATGGCAACCCACTCCAGTATTCTTCCCTGGAGAATCCCATGGAAAGGGGAGGCTGGGTGGCTATAGACCATGGGGTCGCAAGAATGGGACACAACTTAAAGAGATTAAACCACCAAACACCATACCAACTGTATACCAAGCAACAACATCCTAAGTACCTGCTGAGGATTCGCTTGGTACTGTGTTAACATCCCCATTATTCAGGTGTGGAAACTGAGGCATGGAGTGGCGGGGAGTGATTTGCCCAGGGAGTAGAGCCAGGATTTGAACTCTAGGGATCCAAGCACTGCTCAGAGCCGTCATACACCACTGCTTACTGACTTGTCACTTACTTTTTGACATTTTCTGATTTTTCTACACTGGACTTGCAATAAATTAATAAACAATTTTTTGGTTAAAAAAATTAGCTTGCAAGGGGAGGCCCATGCCCATTTGCCCAACCATCATTCAAACATCAGCCACAAAACAGCCCTTCCCACCTACTCCACACCAAGCACCCTCAAAAATAAATAAATAAATAAAAGCAAACCCAGGGCTGGCGAACTTGGCCCCTATTTTCCATTTAGATAACCAAGTTCCTCTTTTTTCATCCCAGAGCATTTGCCTGGGTGAAGGTGGTAAGTCAGCCGAACCCTCACCACGGGTTATTTCCACATCGTGTGGTTTTTCTGGCCCTTTCCTGGGGCTCAGAGGCAGGCAGACTCAGGAACAAAACTCTGATTAGAGTCTCAGGTGGGCTAGTCGCGTTGATTTCTAAACACATGACCTTGGTCAAGGGAGGAGCCAGGCATGACCGGGTGGATGGCCCAATCCCATGCCCCAGCTTAAGAAAAAGTGGGTCCAAAGGAAGGACCAGCAACCTGAAACACACAACTTCATCTCTGGAAAGAAAGCAATAACCATTGTTTACCTCTGTGCGGGGCATGGGCTGAGTGGCTTGCACAGATGAACTCATTTTACTCTGCAAAACAACTGTAGCAGGTTGAGGCTGTGGGGGCCCACACCCCTATTTTACAGATGAGGAAGCTGAAGCACAGACAGACATGGTGGCTTGCCCAAGATCACATAGTTACCTAGTGGCTGGCAGGTCAGTCTCTCCCGGCCTTGAGTGGGTGCCCTGGGAAACACAGAAGTCACCTGCTCTTGATTACATTTGGTTTCTCAGGCTACCTGGAAATGCTCACGCCCCCGCTGCCTGCACTCAAACCCTGGTTCCAGGGCACCTTGAGAAACTGGGACAACCAGTGAGTCCAGAAATCCAGAGGGAGGAAGGGCAGAGCAAAGTCTGCAAGGCCAAAGACTGGCAGAGAGATGGAGGGCCTGGCTGAAGGGAAAGCCAACCACCTGGCAATTTCTGTAGCAAAAGTCCTTGCAGGAGAAAAATAAAAAACAAAACACACAACAGATTTCCTCAGATAAGCTTCTTCAGCTAAGTAAACAGATGACACCCCCAAACCCATTCGACGTTGGAAAACCTGATGCCATCCATCAACCGCCAGTTGCCATCAATACAATACATCCTGGTGAAGAATTCATGGTCACCTATTTTATCCCCTCTGTAATTCAGAACAAAATAAACAAGGAAATTCTCCAGTATCACAGCAACACTAGACCAGATCCCCATCTGATTCTTGCAGAAATAATCTTGTTGTTGTCACTGGGTACTGGGAGCAAGGACTCCTCAGATTTTCCTGTCTCTGCTAAGTACAATACTACTTTGCAAGTAAGTCTGCTCCCCAATCAATCCTGGACCTTGAGTGCAAAGCGTCTGTACTATTTCCAGCCCCCGAGTAAATCCCCTTGGCCTGAAAATGTGAGACACAGCCAGATGTGTGTGGTTGTTCTAACAAGTGATACCTACCGCCCCCATCCCCCAAATAAACCCTTCCCATGGGGCCCTCGAAGATGACTTATCAACACTCCAAATGCAACCTTCAAGGAGAGGACCACAAAACAGAACAAGAAGGTATTTGGAGATGCTAGTCACTGGCTCCAAAGAACCAGGGGTGTTTCCCGATTCCTAAACAAAAGCGGAAAAACTATCCTGCCCAGGTTTGCCTACTGTTAATAATCAAGAGAGTAAGACACAGAAGTGCTTCCTGTAACAGAGGCAAATCGCATTAGAGAGAAACTAAAGCCCAAGACACTGGGGATTAAGCCAGAGTGGCCTCCGGAGACCCGGCCAGGCTCAACAGCAAAGATTCAGAAGGAACCTGGGGTTGGTCCCCACACAGAGAAGCCTCAGGTCTCAGGTGCGGAACAGCACAAAATCCACTGGTACCAGGATCCTTGGGTATCCTCAGCTGACCCCCAAATCTGACCCCACGGTCAAGCAAGTCAGGGCAGGGGTGAGCAGCCCCACCTTCTTTCCTAGCTATTCCTGAAACTTCCCTAATTCTTCCCCTGTCCCCTCAAACTCGACCCCCCTACACACACCCAGAGCCACAGTAATTAAACAGAAGTAAAGTAAAAGATGTCAAAAACATGTAACCACAGGAACTTAATGTGTATGCAAAACAACTGGGGAGGGGGCAAACCTCAAGTCAGCCACTGGAAGCCCCTTTCCACAGTCTGAGCCCCTCCCCACCTCAGCCCTTTGGCAACCGGGTGTTTGTGAAAGCGGGTTCCAAGCCACAAAGGAGATGGGGGAACTTAAGCAGGGAGACACCCCTCATCTCTGGCGTCTCCGTCCGTGGAAGGTTATTTTCAAGTGGAGGGGGAACCCCAGAGAAGAAAGGGCCCCTCTTCTCGGCCCCCTCTCCCAGGCTCTGGCCCCTCACCTTTCCCAAAAAGCCCCAGAGCCAGGCATTTGCAACCCCTCCCCAACGCCCTGCTTCCCTGGAACCCAGTCACCCAAGTTTTCCGCCCCCCATCAGCTGCGCTCCCGAAGGGGGCCGGCTGAGGGCAGGGTGGGGAGCGGGCCCCGCCAGGCCGGCTGCGGGGAGGGGAGCGCGGCGTTCGGGGTGGCAGGGGACCCCGGGACCGCGGGCCCAACCCGCTCGAGCCCGGCGCTTCCCCCTGCCGGCCGGCCTCCCCGCCCGCATGCCGGCCTCCCTGCCGCTGCCGCTCACGTCCGCCGGCCCCACGCGATCCGAGCGGCCGCCGAGCACGTACCCAGAAGGGGTCGGAGCCATCGACGCTGCAGAAGTCCCGGAGCGCCATGCGGCCGGCTCGGGCACGGCGGGCACGGCGGGCAGCGGCGGGCGGACGGGCCCGGCTGCTGGCGGCGGCGGCGGTGGCGGTGGCGGCGGCGGGGAGGGCGGGAGGCAGCGACTGAGGGAGCCGGGGCCGCAACGCCGCCTGGTTGGCCGGCGCGTCACGGGGATGCGGCGGCCCCGCCCCGCCCGGCCCCGCCCCGCTCACCTCGCCCGGCCCGCCTGGGCCACGCGGAGAGTTCGCACGCTAGACCTTGCGGCCACCAGGACCGGACCCCCGCCCTCCCTAGGCGCCCGATCCCACCCCCACCACACCCCTATCAGAGGCTCGGGAAAGACCGAGCGCGACCGTTGTGTCCCGACCCCAGACCAGTTTTCAAATCCTGTTGTAACAACAACATCGAGACGACAGCAACAGTAATAGAAACCACCAGGGGCAATAATATGCACTGATCCCTCTATGAGCGCAGAGTGCCAGACACCGTAGCTGCGTCCTCATTGGACTCTGTTGTGACTCCCTTTTCATGAAGGAAGAGAACTAAAGGCAGAGAGGTTGAGTGACTTCTCCAGGGTCCTCCGGGCTAACCCGGCCTGCTGGCTCAAGAGCTGACTGGGAAACTGCAGGAGGTGGATACTCAATCTAATCTGCCCTGTACAGATGGAGAAACTTAAGTTCAGAGAGGTGAAGCGACTGACCCAAGGACACATAGCAGGCAAATAGCAGGAGCTGGATTGGAAGCCATGACCAGCCTGACTCAAGGCCTGAAGACTCCAAACCCTATCCCAAACAGCTCTGTGCAGAGAAGCTTGGCATTTTCTCCACTCTCTCTATAGCACTCAGGAAATAACCAGGCTATTGATCCTCACCTTTGAAGTCAAGAAAGGGAGGCCTAGAGATACAGTAAAAATTAATAAGCATTCACAATCATGGGGCTTCCGAAGGCTGAGATAGCAATGAACTTGAACTAACTTGTGAAATGCTCACTAGAACCCCAAGAGGTAAGTACTGTTATTATCCCCATCTTGCAGTTGAGGAGACTGCAGCCCAGTGAGGCAAGAGTACTTTGTCAGGGATGGTGTAGACAGTAAGTGGCCTAGGTCCCCCTCAGGGTGAGTGGATTTTTATGGGATAATTACTTTCAGGTAATAATGCTCTTTGGGCTGTTGCTCTGACATTTATAGTGAACAAATACTTACTGAGCATTTACTATATGCTGGGTCTTGCTAGAAACAAGACAAAGTTTCTGCTCTTATAATGCTTTTATAAAGCATTGGGGTTTCTTGTGGGGGGTTTCTTTGTGGGGTTTCTTGTGAGGGTTTAAGTGTGTGGTTTTGTTTTGTTTTGTTTGATGGGAGGAACAGGTTAATCAAATGATCACCTAAAGGGTATTTACAGCTGTGATAAAACCTAAGAAGAAAGTGGAAGTAAGAGGGTTTTAAAGGATCCTGGCCTACTGGCAGTGGAAGTCAGGGAAGGCTGCCTGGAGGAAGAATCTTTTGAGCTGAGAAACAAGTGATGAGTCTGGTTTCATGGGGTCTGAGCTGTGTTCTGGGATAAGAAAACAGCTTGTGGAAAACCATGTAGCAGGACAGAGCAAGTCCCTGGAGGAACCTGAAGACAGGAATCCGGAGAGAGAAGCAGAAAGGGCTCATCTTTGGCAGGAGGGATCAGGAGGTCCCAGAGTATGCAGGGCCATGTTGGCCAGGGGAGAGATTTCAGCCTGGTCCCATGAGTGATGGGGAGCCACTGATGGATTTTAAGCAGGGCCCAAGATGGTCAGATTTATTTCCATTTTTACTCAAATTCTTCATTCATTCATTCTTCCAACAAGTATTTATTGAGCAAACATATGAAAAGGTGCTCTCCGTCATTAGTCATCAGGTAATTGCATCAGGTAAAACCCCAGTGAGATACCATTACACACCCACCAGAATGACTAAAAGGAAATGGCTAAATCTTGTCACAGCTGTTACAGCACAACTGAAACTGTAGTGGACGTGTAAATTGGTTCAACCACTTTGGAAAACCATTTGGCAGTTTTTCCTAAAGCTAAACATGCAAGTACGCAGTGACACAGCAATTCCATTTCTCAAAGGAGTGCTTACATCCACCAAAAGACAGCCACCAAAAATGTTCAGAACAGCTTTACTCAGATACGCCAAACCAGAAACAACTTGTCAGAAGGATGAATGAACTGTGGTATATTCACACAATAGAGTATGTAGAGTATGAGAGAGCAAAAAATAAATAAAAAAGCATCAAACAACTAGTGCATGTAACAATATGGACAAATCTCACAACAGGTAATAAGGAACAGACAAAGACAAGCACGAAAGACTGTATTTCTCACGATCACATATAGATAAAGCTCAAGCACAGGCGAAAACTAATAGATGTTGATTGACGTCAGAATAATGGTTACTGTTAGGGAGTATGATTAGGAAGGGGTACAAGAGAGCCTGCTGGAGAGCTGAAAATGTCCTTAACTTGATCTGGTGGTCATTAGGTGGTTTATACCTACACACACACATTTTAAAATTCATTGAGATGGACACTGAAGTTTGCTATACTTTTACACTTTATAAGGTATAAAACTTATACCTTAGGGGACTCCCTGACAGTCCAATGGTTAAGACTATGTGCTTCCACTGCAGGGCACAGTTTCAATCCCTGGACGGGGAACTAAGATCCCACATGACACACGCTGCAACTTAAAAAAAAAAAAAAAATGTTAGACCTTACGTGAAAATTTAATGAGGCTTCCCAGGTGCCGCTAGTGGTAAAGAACCTGCCTGCCAATGCAGAGACATGGATTCAGTCGCTGCATCAGGAAGATCCCCTGGAGGAGGGCATGGCAACCCACTTCAGTATGCTTGCATGGAGAATCCAATGGCCAGGGACGGCTAGCGGGCTGTGGTCCATAGGATCGCAAAAGAGTCAGACACGACTGAAGGGACCTAGCATGCACACACACACCTATACACACAAGACACATTTTAAAAGTCATTGAGCTGGCCACTTAAGGAAGCTATGCTTTGCTCTATAAGTTATGCCTTAGGAAACTCCTTGGTGTTTCAATGGTTAGGACTCTGTGCTTCCACTGCAGGAGGCACGGTTTCAACCCCTGGTCAGGGAACTAAGGTCCTGCGTGCCACACAGTGTGGCCAAAACAAACAAAGTTATATCTTATACGAAAATTTAACATAGAAAATAAGTATAGAAATTAAAAATATTTATTGGGGCCTACCATGTAGGTGCTGTAGACACATCGGTGAACAGAACAAGGATCTCTGCCTTCATGAGGAGCAAGCAGAAGACAGACCAAACAAATGAGGTTTCTGTTTTCCAGGAGCAGAAACTGGGGGTTAGAGGGATGAGGTAACTTGCCCACGATCCCACAGCTGGGATGTGGCAGAGAGGAGACCCAGCCCTGCTCTTAACTGCCAAGCCCTCCCTGCACTTCTTTTCAGCCACAAACTCAAAAGTCTTCCCCTCCCCTTCTTTCCAAGCCCCTTCCTTCCTCTCTGCAGCCCTGGAACAGTAATGAACACCCTTAGACCCAGAGGCTCTGGGCCCTGGGCCAAACCCACCCAATGAAAGCAAACAAAATAAATTGATGGTGAAAATGCAGGATCTCAGTTTCAAGTATCAGCTGCCCTGGTAGACCATGAGTTCAGTGAATCATATATGAGAAAGGCCAGAGAGATCCTTTTTATGTTCTCTGGAATCGGAACCTCCTGTTCCTGTTCATTTATTTCACAGGACTTTTCATTATTTGTAATCATCTAGTTATTTACACCGTAGAGGCCTCCCTAGCCATACTGGAAGCTTCCAGCTCCTGCTATCTCTCACCTGGACTGCTGTACCAGCCTTCTCCCTGGTCTCCCATCCCTGTCCTTCCCTGATGTAATCTGAGCTCAACACACCAACCCGGGGTGTGGGGGAGGTCCTATTAAAACAAGAAAGCAACACCCTTGCGTAAAGTTCCCCTGGCCTCCTATTGTGCTTAGTACAAAAGTCTATGGGATGTGATCCAGCAATTCCATTTCTGGGTAGACACCCCGAAGAAGTGAAAGCAGAAACTTGATATTCACACACCCATGTTCATAGCAGCATTGTCCACATTAGTCAAGACGTAGAAGCACCCCAAGTGTCCATCAACAGATGAATAAAGAAAACATCATCTATAGGCAATGGAATATTATTCAGCCTTAAAAAGGAAAGAAATTTTCACTCATGCTGTAGGGATGAAATTTGAAGTCTTCAGTTCAGTTGCTTAGTTGTGTCCAACTCTTTGCAACCCCATGGACTGCGGCGCGCCAGGTTTCCCTGTCCATCACCAACTCCCGAAGCTTGCCCAACTCACATCCATCAAGTCAGTAATACCATCCAATCATCTCATCCTCTGTCCTCCCCTTCTCCTCCTGCCTTCAATCTTTCCCAGCATCAGAGTCTTTTCCAATGAGTTAGTTTTTCACATCAGGTGGCCAAAGAGTTGGAGCTTCAGCTTCAGCTGAAGACATTATGTTAAGTGAAATAGGACAGTCAGAAGAGGAGAAATATTGGATGAGTCCACTTACATGTAGCTCCCAGAGTAGTCAGTCTCACAGAGAGAAAAAGTGAAATGGTGGTTGCCAGGGGTGAGGGATGTGATGGGGACTTGATGTTTAATGGGCACTGAGTTTCTATTTGACAGTTGGACAACCATATGAGTATAATTAATGCCACAGAACTAACTGTACACTTAAAATGGTCATAAAATGTATCATTTTATGTTGTGTACATTTTACTACGATTAAAAAAAAAATGTGAGAAAAAGGAGCAAAAGACTTAAAAAAAAAAATCCTGAAATTCCCTGGTGGTTGAGACTCTCAGCCTCTTCCGGTAGTTGAGAATCAGCCTGCCAGCACAGGGGACTCGGTTCAATCCCTGGTTCAGAAAGAATCCCCATGCCATAGGGCAACCAAGCCTGTGTGCCATACCTCCTGAGTCCAGGCTCTGGAGTCTGTGCTTCGCAACAAGAGAAGCCACCACAGTGAGAAGCCGCTCACCTCAACTTGACAATAGCTCCTGCTCGCCAGAAAGCCCATGCGCAGCAATGAAGACCCAGTGCAGCCAAAAATAATCAGACAGACCTACTAGGCCTCTGTGACCTGGTCCTTACCCATCCGTGTCATCTTTTTTCTTTTTAAAATTTATTTCTGGCTGTGCTCTCTGTTGCTGCTCAGGATTTTCTCTAGCTGCAGTGCACGGGTTTCTCTTGTTACGGAGTGCACACTATCTAGGGTACACAGGCTTCAGTAGTTGTGGCGAGTGGGCTCAGTACTTATGGCTCCAGGCTCTAGAGCACAGGCTCAATAGTTGTGGTGCATGGGCTTAGTGGGATGTGGGCTCTTTCCGGATCAGGGATCGAACCTGTGTCTTTTGCATTGGCAGGCGGATTCTTTACCACTCAGCCACCTGGGAAGCCCCCCAGTGTCATCCTGAACCCCTTTGTCCTCAGTCGCTATGCTACTGCAGCCACACTGAGAACTTTCTGTTTCTTGAACCCCCCACCAAGCTCATCCCACCTCCAAATCTTTCCCCTGGCTGATCCCTCTACCTGGAACCCTTAGCCTCTGGAGCATCACGTAGCCTGGGCTCCCCTTAGACAGGCTTAGCCACCATCCCCTCATCTCACCCCTGCTCTAATGCAATCTGAAATTTGTCATTGGTTCTTCCTCCTCCTACAATAAGAGCATGACTTCGTCTTCCTTCCCATTTCAGTCAGCAAATATTTATTGCCAGCCTGTGTTCTGAGCAGGAGGTAACAAACTACCACCAGCCACCTGTTTGTGCAAATAAAGTTTTATTGGAACACAGTCCCACATGTTTTCTTATAGCTGTTACAACCTCAGAGCTCGGTAGTTGTAACAGAGCTCTCATGGTCATAAAGCCTGAAATGTTTACTGCCTGGCTCTTCACCTGAAAAATTTTACCGACCTCTGGTCCAGAAGTTTGGGCTACATCGGAGAGCAAAATGTACCAAACTCCCCCACCCATACCATGGAGCTGAAATCCTCGTGGGAGAGAGAAGGAGATCTACCTATTTATAAGGCAAGTGGGACAATATAATATAGATGACTTAGGATAGTCAAATGCTAAGAAGGAAAATATAAAGTATGGGTCTGGAGAGTGAGTATTTAGATGGAGTGATGCAGGAAGGGGCTTCCAAGGTGGTGCAGTGGTAAAGGATCCACCTGCCAATGCAGGAAACACAGGAGACATGTGTTCAATCCCTGGGTTGGAAGATCCCCTGGAGAAGGGAATGGCAATCCACTCCAGTATTCTTGCCTGGAAAATTCCATGGACAGAGGAGCCTGGCAGGTTACAGTCCATTGGGTCACAAAGAGTTGGACGTGACTGAGGAAGCATAATGTGGGAAGACGGGCCAAGAAAGTGGTATTTAAGTAAATGTACAAAGGGGGAGCAGTGAATCTAAGGTCTGGGCTGAAGCATGACAGCCAAAGAACAGCAGAGAACCAGTGGGGTTGGAGTGGAGATGAGGCCTGTTCACAAAGGGCCTCGTAGCGAAGACTTGGGTTATCCTTGGAGTGAAGCAGAAGGTCACGGGAAGGAAATGAGTGGAGGAGCTGGAGTGACTTGATTTTTATCAGCATCACTCAGGCTGCTGGGTGGAAAATAGACTGTGATAAAGAATGTTAACTGTCCTATTAGTAAATAAAGAATGTGTGGTCATCAAGGCATCAGCTACTGCAGCCACCTCCAGCTGTGTACCTGGGGCAGGAGGGTGGGGGGACTCAGGGTGGCAAAAAGCTGAATACTGACCCTATCAGTGTCCTGTTAGTTAAGTGCCTATCAAAGGAATGATTTCAGGGAGCCCAGATTCTTGCATCTTCCCATACATAGATAAGCACTAAATCCCTTAATTTGGAATATCTAGTTTTCTTTAATTTACAATAATCTTCTGATGTTCAGACTACCTGCCCTTTGTAGCAAAACCTCTATATAACCTGGCTCCTCCCCTGCCTCCCAGGAACAATTCTCCTAGGGTAACTTGAGATCCGGCCTCCTGGGCTTAAATCTGAAAATTTTCTGCCGAATAAACCGTAACACTCAACGTTGAGATTGCATGTATTTTTTCCAGTCAACAGCTCAAAGAGATCAAGGAATAAAGGGGTTAATATCAGCCACTGGACAGCCAAGTGGACCCAAGGTCCTTTCTGAAGGCACACAGTTGAATAATTGTGGACCATTGTATTCAGGACATTTTTACCTGAAGCTCTGTACCTGGCTTGAAACTCAAGGCAGCTCATTGTCTGAGTTGCCAGAGAGAGGAAGGCAGGGCGTTGGTATTCACAGAATTTCAAACCGCGAATTTTCTATAATTTTAGAAAACAGAGTTTCTCAGCTAGTAAGAAAGTAGCAGTCGCTCAGAGCAGGAGGTCACTATGTCACTCCACAGCTGCAAGTGTCCTTGGAAGAAAAATCATTTCCTGTTACCTCGTCAGCCAGCTTTATCCTGTCTGTTAGCCCAGCCTAAGGAATGGCCTGGCTGAGTTTTCTTCTCCCAGTCCGATCCAATTTTTACTTTCTCACAATGAAAGATCATGTACTACATTTAATATTTCTGGCTCTTAAGTGTCTTTTAATCTAGAAGAGTCCCCACTCTTTTAGATTAATGAGGGCTTCCCTGGTGTTTCAGACAGTAAAGAATCTGTCTATAATGCAGGAGACCTGGGGTTCAATCCCTGGGTTGGGAAGGTCCCCTGGAGAAGGGAATGGCAACCCACTCCAATATTCTTGCTTGGGAAATCCCATGGATAGAGGAGCCTGGTGGGCTACAGTCCATGGGGTCGCAAAAAGTCAGGCATTACTGAGCGACTAACACTTTCACTCTTATATTTATATACATACATATATGTGCGTGTGTGTGTGTGTTTGTGTATATATATATATATATATATATATATAAAGCACTGTCTTGTTAAAAAGATCAAGACAGTTATACTGTAGAATACGCCACAGTCTTGGATTTCTCCTTTTGCGTTTCTTCATTAGTGTGGTTTAATGTGTTCCTCTGTCCTTTGTATTTTCTGTAAACTTACCATCTAAAGGCTTGATTGGAATCAGGTTAGTATACATTCTTCCTGGAATAGGAGCTCCTGGGTGAGGGACTATTGACGCAAAGGAGCATGAGGAAACTTTAGGAAAGAATGGAAATTTCCTGTGCCTTGAATGCAATGGAAATTACACAGGTGTTTGCCTACAAAATCCCATGGACGGAGGAGCCTGGTAGGCTGCAGTCCATGGGGTCGCTAGAGTTGGACACGACTGAGCGACTTCACTTTCACTTTTCACTTTCATGCACTGGAGAAGGAAATGGCAACCCACTCCAGTGTTCTTGCCTGGAGAATCTCAGGGACGGGGAAGCCTGGTGGGCTGCCGTCTATGGGGTCGCACAGTCGGACACGACTGAAGCGACTTAGCAGCAGCAGCAGCATACTTGTCAGAACCCATCAAAGTGGATACTTCATATGGGTACACTCATATTAAACTATTTATATAATCTGTATAAAAATATCTTTATGAAGTTAGATCTCAATAGAGGAGAAAGAGAATCTGCTTAAAACTCAGCTTCTGTGTGTTCTGTCTCCTAAAACTAAGATATCTGAGAAAGTGCCTGCCTCCAACGTGTTTCTGCCTTCACAATTCTCTTTCCCCCACTGCACGAAAGCAAGGTAGTACTTCTCACTCATCTTGAAACTTACTGAGGTATGTTGTGCTGTGGTGTAAAATTCTGGATGCCAAACAAAGGCATAAAGATAAAAGATAATAGTGTGTAATTAGAAAGGACAATGCCCCTGAGGACAAGATAACAAATCCTTCTGCAATTTAGATGATTTGTTATTTGCTTCCAACCAACATTATCCAACTTGTTGGATAATAAATTATTACAAATAATTTGTGATAACTTATCATAATGAGATATGTGGCAAATTACCCAGGCTTTCAAACATGGGTGACCTTGGATTACTTAGCTGTTACAAAATTTCCATTCAGGTCTCCTGTTTATGTGAAAAACATTTCTCAGAATTTACTTTATAAAAGCAAAAAAAGAGGGGAGGCAATAGCACTTTTTCTAAACTTTGTTGCATTTCAGCAATAAATAATATTAATCCAGACATGTGTGCATGCTTAGTCGCTTAGTAATGTCCTACTCTTTGCGACCCCATGGACTGTAGCCCACCAGCCTCCTCTGTCCTTGGGATTCTCCAGGCAAGAATACTGGAGTGGGTTGCCATTCCCTTCTCCAGGGGATCTTCCTGCCCTAGGGAGCAAACCCAGGTCTCCTGCATTGCAGGTGGATTCTTTACCACTGAGCCACCAGAGAAGCCCCTTTTCCATGGACAGGTGGACCTAAAATTATTCACCAAAAAATAACTAGCCCATCTCTCTCATTTAAAAACTCATTGAGGACAAAACATACTTTTCAGTGTATAACATTACTGATCATAATGTAGTATATTTATGTTATTTTGATCAGTTATATTCCAATAATAGTTGTAATTATAATTTAGAGAAAAATTTTAAAAGTTAGAGCCTTATAAACACTGGATAATCTTCAAAATTCGAGTCTTGGGGAAACAGGACTTTAATATATATATTAACATATATATATATACACATATATTAATACACATAAGCATTTTGTTGCAGACAAGTATGATCTGGTGATTAATTTTCAAACTTTTCAAGTATATTATATTAGGATAGAAATCTGTGAGAGAAATAGAATGGAAATACAAGTTCATGGATAAAAAACCAAATTAAATAAAATTTCCAACTAAGAGCCTGTTCTTATATTTTTTCCCTACAAAATTTTCTATTTATTTCCATAATGCTGTGTGATTATGCTCAAGGATTTTTAAAAATAAACAATGATAGGTATATTTAAAAGTATGAAGTAAAATTATGTTCTAAAATATCAATATTTATAATAACTGGGAAATTAAGACTGCAACTATTTAAACTTACAAAAAACAGATCTCAGACCTTAAGTAAAAATATGCAAGGGGTATAGAGTTCTTAGAAATTCTTTGAGAAGAAATACCCGTAAAATACTTGAGGATCTTTAAACAAGACCTTCGGTCCATCTACTGAGCAGAAACCATGGGCAGGCAAAATGCTTGAGATCAAGACTGACAGGTTCCTCCTCTCATAGAGATAACATCAAGTAATAAACATAAACAAAGGCAGAAAAACAGCCAGTTTCAAGATTCATACTTTGAAGGGTGCAATAAGTATAACAGATTGTTCCTTGGATAAGGATGAGAGCAGGGGTGGGTGGAGAGGGAAAGATGGGTTGGTGAAGATTTCACAAAGGAAGTGACATTTGAACAAAGACCAGAGCAGGGAGGATGTCAGCAACCAGAAAATCTGGGTAAGAGAGATTCAGGCTGAGGAAACAGCAAGTGCAGAGGCCCTGTGGCAGAAACAAGCTTGGTGTGTTCCAGTAATAGAAAAGATGCTTGTGGCTGAAGCATGCCGAGCCAGGGAGAGTGTGGAAAAGGTAGGCTGGAGTGTTGTAAGCTGTGCTGAGGCGTTTGAATTCTGAAGACAATAGGAATCCTTTAGAACAGAGTTTCTCAATTTCCGCTCTATCGACACTTGGTCCAGATAATTCTTTGTTGTGGGGGTTGTCCTGAGTGTGACCCCCTGGACTGCAGCACGCCAGACCTCCCTGTCCCTCACCATCTCCCGGAGTTTGCCCAAGTTCATGTTTATTTCATCAGAGATGCCATTGAACCATCCCATCATCTGATGCCCTCTTCTCTCCTTCTGCCCTCAATCTTTCCCAGCATCAGGGAGTTTTCTAAGAGTCGACTGTTTGCATCAGATGATCAAAATACTGGAGCTTCAGCCTCAGCATCAGTCCTTCCAATGAGTATTCAGGGTTGATTTCCCTTAAGATTGACTGGTCAATCTCCTTGCTGTCCAAGGGACTTTCAGGAGTCTTTTCCAGCACCACAGTTCAAAGGCATCAATTCTTTGGTGCTCTGCCTTCTTTACAGTCCAGCTCTCACAACCAAATATGACCCCTGGGAAGACCATAGCCTTGACTATACAGACCTTTATCAGCAGAGGAATGTCTCTACTTTTCAACACACTCTCTGGGTTTGTCATAGCTTTCCTGCCAAGAAGCAACTGTCTTCTGATTTCATGACTGCAGTCACCATCTGCAGTGATTTTAGAGCCCAAGAAGAGGAAATCTGTCACTATTTCCACCTCTTCCCCTGTATTTGCTATGAAGTAATGAGTCTGCATGCCTCCCATAACCTCCCTAAAATGACCACCAAGGAATAAGAAAGGTTTAAACTAATGAGTGAGTGAAGTCACTCAGTCGTGTCTGACTCTTTGCGACCCCATGAACTGTAGCATACCAGGCTCCTCTCCCCATGGAATTTTTCCAGGCAAGGGTAACTAGAGTGGGTTGCCATTTCCTTCTCCAGAGAATCTTCCCGACCCAGGGATCAAACTCCGGTCTCCCACATTGTAGGCGGATGCTTTACTGTCTGAGCCACCAGGGAAGCCTTAAACTAATAAGGAAAAGGAAAATAGGAGAGGAAACAACATTAGATGAAAAGTGCCGGCAAAATTTCAGAAGATAGAAAACAGGTGGTAAGTGAATTAGCTGAACACAGAGATGAAGGCCAAGCGAATTTCCACCACAGAAACCAGAGAAGTCTGAGAAACTAAAATGCCCATCACCTGTGAAAGCTGGGTTGCGTTGGGACCAGAAGCTGAAGAACTGTGTGAAAGTTGCCATGAGGAGAGGGTGGATTCTTATCACCCTCTGGAGCAGGTGACTTTATCTTTCCCAGCCACAGCATAAAACAGGAAGTTTTAGAGAGTCTAGATTTGGGAAGGGACACGGTAGAGGATGAAGTGAATCACGAAACTGAAAACAGGGAGATGAAGAAAGAGGATACCGAGGAATAGTGAGATTCCCAAGTTCCCATCCCTCCTTGCTCCCACAGTGATGACAGGCTTAGACCTCTGAAATAGTCAACATGGGCTCAGTTACGCTGCAGTAACAAAAATCCCTCAATCTCAGTAGTTTAAAACGGACTGCAAGGAGATCCAACCAGTCCATTCTAAAGGAGATCAGTCCTGGGTGTTCATTGGAAGGACTGATGCTGAGGCTGAAACTCCAGTACTTAGGCTACCTCATGCAAAGAGTTGACTCATTGGAAAAGACCCTGATGCTGGGAGGGTTTGGGGGCAGGAGGAGAAGGAGACAACAGAGGATGAGATGGCTGGGTGGCATCACCGACTCGACGGACATGAGTTTGGGTGAACTCCGGGAGTTGCTGCGATTCATGGGGTCGCAAAGAGTCAGACACGACTGAGCAACTGAACTGAACTGATGGGACCAGATGCCATGAAGATGTAACGTAAGCAAACAACACACAGTTCAGTTCAGTTCACTCCGCTTCTTGGAGCAGCCATGATCTGAGGGTGGATGATCACCACGCCAAAAGGAAAAGGGAGGTTCAGAGTCCCACTTAGAATCATACATTTTTTTTTTGAGGGTGAAGGATGAAATTTATATGACATAAAATTCACCACGTCAGAATGAACAATTCACTGGTATTTAGGATATTCACAGTGTTGTGTAGCCATCAGTTGTATTTAGCTTCAAGTCACTGCCCAAAAGGAAATCCACCCAGCCTGCTCTCCCCCTGTCTCTGCAACCATCTGTCTGATTCTGTGTCTATGGATTGACCTATTCTGGATTATTCTATGTACAGTGCTGATGCTCATGCTCAGTTGCTCAGCTGTGTCCGACTCTTTGCGACCCCATGGACTATATAGCCCACCAGGATCTGCTGTCTTTCCAGGCAAAAATACTGAAGTGGATTGACATTTCCTTCTTGAAGGATCTTCCCAACCCAGGAATCGAACCCGTGTCTTTTACGTCTCCTGCACTGGCAGGCGAATTCTTTACCCCTAGCACCACCTGGGAAGCCCTATATACAGCGAATACTCCTTATATGTAGATTCCATATTTCTGAACTTGTCTTACTAAATTAATTTATTTGTAATTTCAAAGTCGACAGGACTTTCATGGTCATTGGTGGAGATGAATAGAGTGGCAACAAATTTGAGTTACTCTACATGGGTGTTCCCAGCTGAAGAGGAAGAAGGCATTTCAGATCTCATACTGTAATCAAGTCTCCATAGTCTATTTGGTGCCACGTTTTGCATTTTCATGCTTTTTTGTTTGCGATTTCACTGTTCAAAGATTCTTGAGAGTCCCTTGGACTGCAAGGAGATCCAACCAGTCCATCCTAAAGGAAATCAGTCCTGAATTTTCATTGAAAGGACTGATGCTGAAGCTGAAACTCCAATACTTTGGCCACCTGATGAGAAGAACTGACTCATTTGAAAAGACCCTGATGCTGGGAAAGATTGAAGGTGGGAGGAGAAGGGGACGACAGAGGATGAGATGGTTGGATGGTATCACCAACTCAATGGACATGAGTTTGAGTAAACTCCTGGAGTTGGTGATGGACTGGGAGGCCTGGCATGCTGCAGTCCATGGGGTCGTAAAGAGTCAGACACGACTGAGCAACTGAACTGAACTCGCTGTTTAAAGTGGCCCCAAGTATAGTACTGAAGTGCTGCCTAGTGCTCCTCTGTTATCCCCTTCTCCTCCTGCCCCCAATCCCTCCTGGCATCAGAGTCTTTTCCAATGAGTCAACTCTTCACATGAGGTGGCCAAAGTACTGGAGTTTCAGCCTCAGCATCAGTCCTTCCAATGAACACCCAGGACTGATCTCCTTTAGGATGGACTGGTTGGATCTCCTTGCAGTCCAAGGGACTCACAAGAGTCTTCTCCAACACCACAGTTCAAAAGCATCAATTCTTCAGCACTCAGCTTTCTTCACAGTCCAACTCTCACATCCATACATGACCACTGGAAAAACCATAGCCTTGACTAGATGGACCTTTGTTGGCAAAGTAATATCTCTGCTTTTTAATATGCTATCTAGGTTGGTCATAACTTTCCTTCCAAGGAGTAAGCGTATTTTAATTTCATGGCTGCAATCACCATCTGCAGTGACTTTGGAACCCCCCAAAATAGGAGAGATAAGAAAGCCTTCCTCAGTGATCAATGCAAAGAAATAGAGGAAAACAACAGAATGGGAAAGACTAGAGATCTCTTCAAGAAAATTCGAGATACCAAGGGAACATTTCATGCAAAGATGGGCTCAATAAAGGACAAAAATGGTATGGACCTAACAGAAGCAGAAGATATTAAGGAGAGGTGGCAAAAATACACAGAAGAACTGTACAAAAAAGATCTTCATGACCCAGATAATCACGATGGTGTGATCACTGACCTAGAGCCAGACATCCTGGAATGTGAAGTCAAGTGGGCCTTAGAAAGCATCACTACGAACAAAGCTAGTAGAAGTGACGGAATTCCAGTTGAGCTGTTTCAAATCCTGAAAGATGATGCTGTGAAAGTGCTGCACTCAATATGCCAGCAAATTTGGAAAACTCAGCAGTGGCCGAGGACTGGAAGCGGTCAGTTTTCATTCCAATCCCAAAGAAAGGCAATGCCAAAGAATGCTCAAACTACCGCACAATTGCACTCATCTCACACGCTAGTAAAATAATGCTCAAAAATTCTCCAAGCCAGGCTTCAGCAATACGTAACTGTGAACAACATGGTAACTCTATGTTTAACTTTCTAGGGAACCACTGTTTTCCATAAAAGCTAAAACACTTTACATTCCTACCAGAAATGTTTGAAGGTTCTAATTTCTCCATAGCTTCATTGTGTGTGTGTGTGTTAGTGGCTCCAACGTGTCCAACTCTATGCAACCCCATGGACTGCAGTCCCCCAGTCTCCTTGGTCCATGGAATTCTCTAGGCAAGAATACTGGAGTGGGTAGTCATTCCCATTTCCTGGATCTTCCCAATCCACAAATCCAACCCAGGTCACCTGCATTGCAGGCAGATTCTTTACCATCTGAGCCACCAGGGAAATCCCATAGCCTCTTTGGTTTCTGGATTTTTTTTTTTTTTAATCGTAGCTATCCTATTGGGTATATTTGTATTTTCCTCAATGACTAATGATGTTGAGCATTTTGTTATGTGCTTGTTGGCCATTTATAGCTATGCTTTGGAGGAATGTCTAATCAAATTCTTTGTCTATGTTTTAGTTGGGTTGTTTGCATTTTTGTTGCTGAGTTTTAAGTGTTCTTTAATATGGTCTGGAAAAGGAAATGGCAACCCACTCCAGTATTCTTGCCTGGAGAATCCCAGGGATGGGGGAGCCTGGTGGGCTGCCATCTATGGGGTTGCATAGAGTCGGACACGACTGAAGCTGGATACTAGACCTTTATCGGATAAAGGATTTGTAAATATTTTCTCCCATTTTGTAGGTTGTCTTCTCACTTTCTTGACGATGTCTTTTGACGCACAAAAGTTTTTAATTTGATGAAGTCCAATTTGTCTGTTTTTCTCTCGCTGCTAATGTTTTTGGTGTCATAACTAAGAATCCATTAGCAAATCCAAAATCATAAGGATTCACCCCTATGTTTTCTTCTAAGAGTTTTATAGTTGCAGCTCTTATCTTTAGGTCATTGATCAATTTTGGGTTAATGTTTGTATATGGTGTGAGATAAGCATCCAACTCCAATCTTTTCACATGCATATCCATTTGTCCCAGGACTATTTGTTGTAAAGTCTGTTCTTTCCCTCAATGAATGGTCTTGGAATCCTTGCCAAAAATCCGTTGGCCATATATGTATGGGTTTATATCCAGATTCTCAGCTCTATTCAATTGGTGTATATGTCTATCCTTGTGTCAGGACCACATGGTTTTGATTACTGTAGGTTTGTGGTGTTTTAAAAATCAAGAAGAGTTCCTCCTCTTTGTTCTTCTGTTACAAATTTTGCTTGTTTGTTGCTATTCAGTGTCCTTTGCAATTCCCTGTGAATTTGAGGATTGGGTTTTTCACTTATGCAAAAAAATGTTCATTGGGATGACCATAGGGGTTACATTGAATCTGTGGATTCTGTTGGGTAGCATTACCATCTTATGAATATTAAGTCTTCCAATCCATGGACATGAGATGTCTTTCAGTTTATTTAGGTCTTCTTTAATTTTTTTAGCAATGTTTCATAGTTTCCAGTGTATAATTCTAAACCTGCTTAGTTAAATTATTTCTAAGTATTTTTTTTAATGCTCTTGCAAATGAAATCATTGTCTTAATTCTTTTCTCAGATTGTTCACTGCTGGGACATACATTATTTTCACTCATAGCACATTGGTTATAGATACTGACATGGTACAGTCCAACCTCACATACTGGGTGCAGTTGGAAGGAGAGAGACAGAAATATTTTTTTGTATTTTTTAAGTTGCTTTACAATGTTGTGTTAGTTTCTGCTGTACAATGAAGTGAATCAGCTATATGTATACATATATCCCCTCCCACTTGGACCTCCCTGCCACCCCCCACCCCATCCCACCTAGAGGTAATCACAGAGCACCAGACTGAGTTCCCTTACCTATAACACAGGCTCCCACTATTTTAATAACACATGATAGTGTATATATGTCAATATTTACTGAGCAACACCAATGACTGCCAAGCCTTCAAGGAGGAGATTGCAGAACTCCTCTCTGGGAAGCTGAGTAGCCAAAAAGAAAGACCTACAGACACTGATATTTGGAGCTCTCCAATGATGTGGCTGGATCTCTCTCATCTACTTACAACAGAACTTGTGTGTGTGTCGGTGTGTGTGTGTCGGTGTGTGTGTGTCGGTGTGTGTGTGTCGGTGTGTGTGTGTGTGTTGCTCAGTCGTGTCTGACTCTTTGCAACCCCATAGACTGTAGCCTACCAGGTTCCTCTATCCATCGGATTCTCCAGGCAAGAATACTGGAGTGAGTAGCCATTCCCTTCTCCAGGGTATCTTCCTGACCCAGGGATCAAACTCAGTCTCCCGCACTGCGGGCAGATTCTTTACCATCTGAGCCACCAGGGAAGCCCCTACAATAGAGCTTATCAGTCTACAAACTTCTCTTCACAGCAGAGCTTTGCAGAAGCTTTCAGTGCCTCACTGAAATATGGACAGCCAAAGACTCCAACCGTCTAAGAAAAGCTTTGATTATAAAAGACAACTCCCAAACAATCAGGAAAAGCAGATTTGAAGAAACAGTGACAATGAGAAGAATAAAGTAAACTTCTAAAAAGCTGCCATAAACATCTTAAAGAGATGATAGGTGGTATAGCATTCCCAGAATAGTTCTATCTTTTTTTGGGGGGGGGGAATTAAAATATAGTTATTATTACTTCTGGTATTACTGTAATATAATTGATATACAGCACTGTATAAACTTAAGTTGTAAAGAACAAGATATCTTTTAATATTAAGGGAACAACAACAAACAACAGAAAGCTCTTGGAAAATCAAGAAAATAAGAAGTAAAAAATACTCAATGAAACAAGAAGAAGGAAAAAATTGAGGACGTCTTCCAGAGAGAAAAAGAAATAAAGAATATTAGATGACCACAGCAGAAGATCCCATATCCAAATAAAATAAAAAATATTTTTGAGAAAAATAAAATTGAGAAAACAAAGGGGAGGAAATTATCAAGAAAATAAGAATTAAAAAAAGCTTTGGGACTTTGCTGGTGGTCCAGTGGTTAAGACTCTGAGCTCCCAATGCAGGTGGCCCAGGTTTATCCTTAGTCAGGGACTAGATCCTACATGCCGCAACTAAGACCCAACGCTGCTGCTGCTGCTGCTAAGTCACTTCAGTTGTGTCCGACTCTGTGCAACCCCATAGACCGCAGCCCACCAGGCTCCCCCGTCTCTGGGATTCTCCAGGCAAGAACACTGGAGTGGGTTGCCATTTCCTTCTCCAATGCATGAAAGTGAAAAGTGAAAGTGAAGTCGCTCAGTCCTGTCCGACTCTTAGCGACCCCGTGGACTGCAGCCCACCAGGCTCCTCTGTCCATGGGATTTTCCAGGCAAGAGTACTGGGGTGGGGTGCCATTGCCTTCTCCAAAGACCCAACGCAGCTCCCCGAAAAAAACTTCTCAGAACTGACTAGTGACCATTTTTCAGAGTGGTATACTGGAGAGTTTAAGGTGAAATGTCATGATCTCTGTAACTTAATTTAAAATAGTTCAGCAAATCATAATGTGAAAAGTGAAAGTGAAAGTCATGTCTGACTCTTTGCAACCCCATGGACGATACAGTCCATGAAATTCTCCAGGCCAGAATACTAGAGTGGGCAGCCTTTCCCTTCTCCATGGATCTTCCCAACCCAGGAATCAAACCCGGGTCTCCTGCATTGCAGGTGGATTCTTTACCAGGTGAGCTACCAGGGAAGCTACCACATTATACACATCAGAATGGCTGTAATAAAAAGACAATGTCAGAAACAGATATGGCTTGTGGTTTGTCTTTGTTCTTTCCAATTTGTGTCTAACTTCACCCCCGCTCCCCCGACTGCTGGCCTTGCTGATCTCCAAAAACTATAGGCGCATTGAATTCTCCTCCAGCTTCCACAATTTATAAGATTTAATCCCAGTAATAAATCCCTTGTTATGAATGGTAAGGACTCACTGGTTCTGCTTCTGAGGGTTTGATCATGGCAGCCCAGTGGTTCAGACTCGGAGCTTCCACTGCAGGGGCATGGGTTCAGTCCTTGGTCGAGGCACTAAGATTCCGCATGCTGCATGGCGTGGCCAAAACAAAACAAATTTATGGCACTAACTATCCAGTGAAAGGTGGCTGTTTATTCATAGATGCTACTGCAAGCAGACTCTCTGACAGGCCTCACCAGCCACTAGTCATAGGAGGTATTTGGAGGGTGGGGTCTGGAGGTCCAGTGGTAGAAAGACTTTTTACCTATCTGTTTGCAGTATTTTTTTACCTTGTGATGTACACATTTTTAAAAACATGCTAATGGTAAAACATAACATGCATCTAGAAAAAGTGCTACATGTAGGATTTATGGTGGTATCTCACTGTGGTTTCAATTTGCATTTCCGTGATTAGAAATGAGGCTGAGCACTCCCCCAGCCCTCCACCACTTATTACCCATGTTGATTTCCTCCTTTTTGCAAGAGTATCTTAAAGCCTCTTGCTATTTTCTACCAACTGTACTTTTCTTAATGATTTGAAGGAGCTCTATTCAGTCTAGGCACAAATATGTTGCTATTTACATATATTTCAAATATCTTCTACTACTCCATGGATTTTTTTTTTTTTTTTTACCCTTTTTTGAAGAATGTGTATTTCCTCTTGCTAGAGAACCCCTCCCTAAATTCATATGCTGAAACTTGAATCCCCAGTGTGGTAGTATTAGGAGGTGGGGCATTTGGGAAATGATTAAGTCATGAGGATGGAGCCCTCATGAAGTTAATGCCTTTATAAAAGAGACCCCTCCCCCCCCCACACACACACAAAAGCTTAGCTTTGGAATTTCCCTGGCAGTCGAGTAGTTAAGACTCTGAGCTTCCACTGCAGAGGACAGCAGTTTGATCCCTGGATGGGGAACTAAGATCCCACATTCCACACAGCTTGGCCAAAACAAAAATTAAAACAAAAAAGATTAAGCAAGGCCCCAGAGAGCTCCCTTGCCCCTTCCCCCATGTGAGGACGCAGTGAGACTGTGCTACCTATGAACCAGGAAGAGGACCCCTACCAGAGCATGACCATGCCGGCACCTTGATCTTGAACTTCCCAGCCTCCTACACTGTGAGAAGTCAATTTCTGCTGTTTGTAAGCCACCCAGTCTGTGATATTTTGTTAGAGCAGTATCTGCAGACCAAGATACCACTTTTCTTAAGACAAATGCCACAGACTCTGCATCTTTTTTGACAAACTCTCTCCTGAGACTCTAGCAGGCAAGGTAAGAAAGCACAGGGCCGCTTTTGAACACAAGTGGCTGTGTTACTTGTGTTCGGAAGAAGCTGAGTCTGCAAACCCACAGGCGCTGATGAAGAGGTCTGTGGGGGAAGCCTCCTCCAGCGCCACACTCTGTTCTCCGCTCAGTCCTTTTCTTTTTTTAAATTTGTGGTCATCATTTGTTGTTGTTCGGTAGCCCAGGCATGTCTGACTCTTTTGCAACCCCATGGCCTGCAGCACACCAGGCCTCTCTGTCCCTCACCATTTATTAAGTTGCAAAGATCCAAGCCCTGTGCTAAGAACTTTATATACTTGGACAGCTTTCTCTTGTTCACTACCCCCAGTGACCAGAGCCCATGTACCCATCCGAAGAAGGCACAGTGCCAAAGGCCAGGATACATTGATGGCCTCAGGAAAACGTTTTCCTTGTTTTAAAATCGGAATAAAAATAAATATAACCCTGCCTTTATTATATTTGTCTGTATACCAATTCCATCATAAAATATAGTTTTAGCTTTTTTAAAATTTTTTTTTTAAATGGAGGAATGTGGCCCAGACAGCAACCTTACAAGGGGGTCATTATTGTTATGCAGTTTATTCAAGGGAGGAAACTGAAGTCTGAGAAGTGACTTGGCCAAGGTCAGACAGCTGGAAAGTGTGGGAACAGGGATTTGAACTCGAGCTTGGGGAACCCAAAAGCTTTCACACTTGGCCACTACCTAAAGGGTCCCCAGATCAACATTGTCACATTCAGGGGGTGTGCCTGGCTGGAGCTGGGGTGATTTACCCAGGGAGGAGAAGACTTAGAGGAGATTTAATACAGTCTCCAAATATTTGAAAGGCTGTCACGTGCGAAAAGGATTAGCTCTGTTTTTGTGGCTCCTGAGAATGGAGCCGGGATCGGTGGGGTATGGTTGCAAGAAAGCAGATTTCCATCCAGTCACCTGTCAGTAGCGATTTATCCTGAAAACCACAGAAGGGAAGTTTGACCCCTGTCCCTGACAAGGAAAGAATTCAAAACAAGGCTGCGTTGGAGAGGATTACTGCCTTGGGAAGGGAGCTGGAGGAGAGCAAGATGAACTTTTAGACTCTACATTTGCAGATATTAGAGCTTCAGCAAGAGTAGGTGAGTTGGCATCTTCCCCACTCCTACCCAAGCTTGGCCAATCCTTACTGAGGCCTCTCATGCACTAATAGAGGGAGTATAAAAGGAAGCAGTCTTTTCAGAAGAGGTATTGACAACATCTGTCGACACCGAGACTGTTCAGACCTTTTATGTAGCAATACTACATGGAAGAATCTATGCCATGACGTAAATGCACAAATATATACAAAGATATTTGCTCAAGGGTGTTCACCACAGTGTTTATAATAGCACAAGGTTGACAACAGCCTAAATGTCTATCAGAAGAAGACTGGTTGGGACTTCCCTGGTGGCACAGTGGAGAAGAATCCGCCTGCCAATGTAGGGGACAGACAGATTCTATCCCTGGTCCAGGAAGATTCCACATGCCTCAGAGCAACTAAGCCTGTGTGCCACAGCTACTGAGCCTGAGTGCCTAGAGTCCATGCTCTGCAACAAGAGAAGCCACCACAGTGAGAAGCCCGTGTGCTGTAATGAAGAGTAGCACTCACCTGCTGCAACTAGAGAAAGCCTGCTGGAAGTAACAAAGACCCAACACAGCCAAAAATAAATAAATAAAATTTTAAAAGGAAGTAATATTGTAACAAAAAGGAAATAGACTGGTTAAACAAATGATTATATGTGTGTGTATGTGTGTGTGTGTGTGTGTGCGCTATACACCTGAAACTAACAACATTGTAAATCAACTATACTTCAATAAGAAATACACAATTTTTTTAATTAAAAAAATAAATGAATGACAATAAATGATTCATGGATCATACAATTGCATTTAATGCTATACACCTGAAACGAGCACAACTATAGTAAGTATAGTAAATCAACTACACTTCAATTAAAAAAACTACACAATTTTTTTTAAAAGTTTAAAAAAATGAATGATGATTCGTGGATCATACATTGCATTAATGATTCGGTCTCTGTTGTAAGCCCTGTGCTATGCTGTGCTTAGTCACTCAGGCATGTCCAACTCTTTGCAACCCCATGGACTGTAGCCCTCCAGGCTCCTCTGTCCATGGGATTCTCCAGGCAAGAATACTGGAGTGGGTTGCCATGCCCTCCTCCAGGGGATCTTGCTAACTCAGGGATCAAACACAGTCTCCTGCATTGCAGGTGGATTCTTTACCAGCTGAGCTACCAGGGAAGCCCAGTTGTAAGCCCTAAGAGATCCCAAAATGAGCCTGCGTGACAAAGACCCCCTACCCACCCTATGGTGGTCCCCCTTGTGGAGTGTGGGAGGAATGCCAGACAATAATCAGACCTATTTAATAAGTAAGTCAAACTGCATGTTAGAAGGTGGTGAGGGTTATGTTGAGAACGTAGGTATGTGGGATGGAGGTGGGGTGCAACTTTAAGTAGGTGTTCCAGGTAGGCCTCACTGAGAAGGTGACATTAGAGTAATGCTGGAAGCTTGATGGGATACCTGTCACTTGGCAGAGTCAGTGGGAGAACATCTTTGAAGGGCCTGGCATCCATCCATCCAGAGGGACAGTAGCTATTGTTTATTTCAGTCCACAGATTTAACAAGAGCTCACAAAAAGCTTACCTAAGGAAGATGCCTAAAATTTTGCAAATGAAGAGTGGGAGGGCTTGGGCTCTGGTGACTGTTTTATCTGCCTCCCCAGAAAGAAGCTGAAACATCTCATCCAAGAGAGGGTTCCTGCCGTGTGTCTTGTTTGCCTACCTGCCTTTGTAGCAATCCACCTGTCCACTGTGTTTCTTTCCATCAGTTTCACTGTGTGGAGGAGGCTTCCCAACTCCCTTGTCCATGATAAAGCCCCAAAGGGCCCCCATTAGGCAATGATGAAGCCATTGGTGTGGTAAGATTTCTCCCTAGACCGGGGGTGACTCAGAAGAAACTCCTTAAACCACAGGAGTTGGTGCATATCAGCTCATTTCTTCTGAGTTTCGGCAACAGACAGATGGGAGGTATCAAAGTGATCTGTGGCTTGCTCTCCCTGATTCTGAGCGGACCTTATCTAGTGCCTTCTTTTTTTCTTTTTTTTTTTAAATATTTATTTATTTGATTGCACTGGGTTTTAATTGTGGCACACAGGATCTTTAGTTGCAGCCTGTGGGATCTAGTTCTCTGATCAGGGATCAAACCCTGAGCCCCCTGTACTGAGAGTCCAGAGTCTAAACCACTGGACCATCATGGAAATCCCTCTGGAGCCTTCTAAAAATGGCTCTGGCCTTTTTAGGGTAACAGATAAAGGGGTCTGCTCTGGTTTAAGGGTTACCTGAAATAGAGAAAGCGGCTCCTTTAAGGAGAGACGAGACAAATAGATTTCTATAAGTGCCCCTCTGAGGTCAATAAAGACCCAATGAGGGGATAAGAAAAGGCTTCCTTGGCACCAAAAACACTGCTGATGGGACAGGAGGAAACACAGTTAGGGTTCTGACACAGAAGAAAGGGGGATGGTGTCCCAGGCAGAGGGCACAGCAAAGAAGAACACAGGGAAGCAGCCTACAATGAAGCATATTCAAGTTGTTCTAAGTAGTTCTTTCTGTCCAGAGCACAGTGATAAAGAAAAGGATAAATAATAGTACTAACTACTGACCTAGAGCCAGACATCCTGGAATGTGAAGTCAAGTGGGCCTTAGAAAGCATCACTACAAACAAAGCTAGTGGAGGTGATAAAATTCCAGTTGAGCTATTCCAAATCCTGAAAGATGATGCTCTGAAAGTGCTGCACTCAATATGCCAGCAAATTTGGAAAACTCAGCAGTGGCCACAGGACTGGAAGAGGTCAGTTTTCATTCCAATCCCAAAGAAAGGCAATGCCAAAGAATGCTCAAACTACCGCACAATTGCACTCATCTCACACGCTAGTAAAGTAATGCTCAAAATTCTCCAAGCGAGGCTTCAGCAATACGTGAACCGTGAACTTCCAGATGTTCAAGCTGGTTTTAGAAAAGGCAGAGGAACCAGAGATCAAATTGCCAACATCCGCTGGATCATGGAAAAAGCAAGAGAGTTCCAGAAAAACATCTATTTCTGCTTTATTGACTATGCCAAAGCCTTTGACTGTGTGGATCACAACAAACTGGAAAATTCTTCAGGAGATGGGAATACCAGACCCCCTGACCTGCCTCTTGAGAAATTTGTATGCAGGTCAGGAAGCAACAGTTAGAACTGGACATGGAACAACAGACTGGTTCCAAATAGGAAAAGGAGTTCGTCAAGGCTGTATATTGTCACCCTTCTTATTTAACTTCTATGCAGAGTACATCATGAGAAACACTGGACTGGAAGAAGCACAAGCTGGAATCAAGATTGCCAGGAGAAATATCAATAACCTCAGATATGCAGATGACACCACCCTTATGGCAGAAAGTGAAGAGGAACTCATTTGATGAAAGTGAAAGAGGAAAGTGAAAAAGTTGGCTTAAAGCTCAACATTCAGAAAATGAAGATCATGGCATCCGGTCCCATCACTTCATGGCAAATAGATGGGGAAACAGTGGAAACAGTGTCAGACTATTTTTCTGGGCTCCAAAATCACTGCAGATGGTGACTGCAGCCATGAAATTAAAAGACACTTACTCCTTGGAAGGAAAGTTATGACCAACCTAGATAGCATATTCAAAAGCAGAGACATTACTTTGCCAACAAAGGTTCGTCTAGTCAAGGCTATGGTTTTTCCTGTGGTCATGTATGGATGTGAGAGTTGGACTGTGAAGAAAGCTGAGCACTGAAGAATTGATGCTTTTGAAGTGTGGTGTTGGAGAAGACTCTTGAGAGTCCCTTGGACTGCAAGGAGATCCAACCAGACCATTCTGAAGGAGATCAGCCCTGGGATTTCTTTGGAAGGAATGATGCTAAAGCTGAAACTCCAGTACTTTGGCCACCTCAGGCGAAGAGTTGAGTCATTGGAAAAGACTCTGATGCTGGGAGGGATTGGGGGCAAGAGGAGAAGGGGACAACAGAGGATGAGATGGCTGGATGGCATCACTGACTCGATGGACGTGAGTCTGAGTGAACTCCGGGAGTTTGTGATGGACAGGGAGGCCTGGCGTGCTGCGATTCATGGGGTCGCGAAGAGTTGGACACGACTGAGCGACTGATCTGATCTGATCTGATCTGAACTAACATTCACTGCATACTCACTATGTGCCTGGCAGCATCCTGAACATTTAATCCTCCATCGAATGCCCACCACTATCCTAGAAGACAGCATATCAATAGCCCAGCTCTATAGGTGAGGAAACAGAGACAAAGATAGGTTGATGATTTGCCCATTTGTGGCTGAGAGGTTTGAAACATACCACCACCACCAATAACAATAACTGCAATTCTCAACTGCCACAGGTCCCTTCCTGAGAGTTGGCCATACCTTCTCTTCTGATCCAACCCTCACTGCCCAGGTGAGGAAACTGATGCTCCAAACTGTGGAGCTGGTTAAGGACAGAGCCAAGATGGAAACCAAGAACCAACTTCTAAGTCCTAGTTCTTAATCACGCTGTTGAATGACTATTTCCTTAACTCACAAGCAACAGATGAAGATGTATCTTGTGCATATTCATCTGGCTACTGGAATTTGAAGGGGATGGAGATAAGAAGTTTACTACCAGCGAGAGTAGGTAATCTGTCTGCCGAACAAAATCATTGTGAGAAGTGTATTAGAGATTCTTGGACAGTCTGAGTCAGCTGATCTGGAATGGTGGGCTCTGGAATCGTGTTTTCAACAAAAGTCAAGGCTATGGTTTTTCCAGTGGTCATGTATGGATGTGAGAGTTGGACTATAAAGAAAGCTGACTGCAGAAGAATTGATGCTTTTGAACTGTGGTGTTGGAGAAGACTCTCGAGAGTCCCTTGGACTGCAAGAAGATCCAACCAGTCCATCCTAAAGGAGATCAGTCCTGGGTGTTCATTGGAAGGACTGATGTTGAAGCTGAAACTCCAATACTTTGGCCACCTGATGCGAAGAGCGGACTCATTGGAAAAGACCCTGATGCTGGGAAAGATTGAGGGCAGGAGGAGAAGGGGATGACAGAGGATGAAATGGTTGGATGGCATCACTGACTCGATGGACATGGGTTTAGGTGGACTCCAAGAGTTGGTGATGGACAGGGAGGCCTGGCATGCTGCAGTTCACGGGGTCGCAAAGAGTCAGACATGACTGAGTGACTGAACTGAACTGAACTGAACTGGAATGGTGTTTTCAACAAAACTGGTCCTAACATCCACTTTATGGGCAGCATAGCAATGTGGCTGATGGACTCTGGAATCAGATGGTGTTGTTTTTGAGTCACTTAGTTGTGTTTGACTATTTGCAACCCTGTGGACTGTAGTACGCCAGGCTTCCCTGTCCTTCACCATCTCCTGGAGCCTGCTCAAACTCATGTCCATGGAGTCAGAAATGCCGTCCAACCATCTCATCCTCTGTTGTCCTCTCCTCCTCCTGCCTTCAGTCTTTCCCAGAATCAGGGTCTTTTCTAATGTGTCAGCTCTTCTCATCAGGTGGCCAAAGTATTGAAGCTTCAGGATCAGTCCTTCCAATGAATATTCAGGGTTGATTTCCTTTAGGATTGACTGGTTTGATTTCCTTGCAGTCCAAGGGACTCTCAAGAGTCTTCTCCAACACCACAGTTCAAAAGCATCGGTTCGTCAGCCTGGAATCAAATAGTCTGGCTTTAAATGCCAGCTCTGTTTCTTACCAGTTGTATATCCTGGGCAACCTCTCTGTAACCCAGTTTTCTCATGTACAAACTAGAGATGGTAATGCCTATCATGTAGAGTTGCTATGAAGATTAAATGAGTGCATTTATTTTAAATGTTTACATCTGTATATAATAAACTGTTCAGTTTATTGTTGACTGTTCAGTAATAATCATGCTGTTGATGGGCAACCAGGTTTGGGAACCAGCAAGTTAAAAACCTATAGAAATAATGTAAACTAGCATTTTCCAAATTGTATAGCTGTTGTCTGATGTGAGAGAGAAGAATTGTCTTATCATATGTATTTATCAATAGGATATTTACTAAACAATAAGAGATGTTTTTATTCTTAGGAAATACAAAGTGAAGTGTTTACTTGTAAAAGAGCACAATGTATGCAACTTATTCTCAAACAGCTCAGCAATATATATGTATATACATATAGATAATATAATTCTATGTGTTATTACTGCTAAGCCATTTGACAGAATATATAGAGTATATATATTGAGGATATATGAAAGTGAAAGTGTTAGTCACTCAGTCATGTCCGGCTGTGAGCCCGTGGACTGTAGCCCACCAGGCTCCTTTGTCTATGCAATTATCCAGGTAAGAATGCAGGAGTGGGTAGCCATTCCCTTTTCCAGAAGATCTTTCTGACCCAGGGATCTAACCTGAGTCTCCTACGTTGCAGGCAGATTCTGTACTGTCTGAGCCTCCAGGGAAGTCCCAAGGGTGTATGTGTATGTTATGTATAGAGAGAAGATATGCATAGACGTGTGTGTGTGTGTGTGTATATACATATATACATATATATGTATATGTATTTGAGAGAGAGAGAGATTGACAGAGAGACTGAGGAAGACAGAGTGGAGAAAATGTAAGAAAATGCCAACAATGAATATATCCAGGGGGACTTCCCTGGCCGCTCAGTGGTTAAGACTCCATGCTTCCAATGTAGGGGGCACGGGCTCAATTCCTGGTCAAAGGAACTGAGGTCCCGCATGCTGCATGACTTGGCCAAAAAAACAACAAAAAAAGTATATCTAGGTAACAGATATGGAGAAGTTCATTGTGCTATTGCAATTTTTCCATAAATTTAATTATTTTGTAAAACAAACAGTAAGAAAAGAATATCTATTCCTTGAAAATCACTTATTGGCTTATTCAAGGCTCTGAGAAGTTCTGTGATAAATAAATTTGCAGCTCCTAGTGCTCCCTGAATTTGTTTAACCTGAAAAGCTGTTTATTCCTTATTACTTGTAATTCCAGGCAACACTTTGGGCATAGTTTAGGATGATACATGTGGGAATGAAAGGGGGAAAGGATTTAAAAGATGCAATAAAAATACAAACCACAAGACTAGACACAGTGAATCATGAATTTGGTCTTTGGTTGCTGGGATGGTGATGGAGCTATTGATAAATTCAACTCCTCTGCAGGATGGGAGTAGGGCCAGGTGAAGAAGGCATTACGTTTTGATGCCTTTACAACATGCAAGTTGTTAACATGCAAGGAGAGGCTTTTAGCAGATGGTTGTAAACATGGTCTAGAATTGGACAAAGAAGTCAACTTTCATTCTGGAAAATGGTGGTTCAGAGGTTAAAGCGTCTGCCTGCAATGTGGGAGATCTGGGTTTGATCCCTGGGTTGGGAAGATCCCCTGGAGAAGGAAATGGCAACCCACTCCAGTATTCTTGCCTGGGAAATCCCATGGATGGAGGAGCCTGGTGGCCTACAGTCCGCAGGGTCGCAAAGAGTCGAACACGACTGAGCGACTTCACTTCACTTTCATTCTGGAAATCTGGTAAAGCAAATAGTAGGAGTCAAGTGAATGGCTGAGATCACTGAAAGACAGATGGACAGTGGATGTTTGCTATTTTTTCCTACTTAGCATCCATTCCCCCTGCTTCAACAATGTTAGTTTTCTTTTGCTGTGCTATTCACTCCTCACTGGGAATACTCTTGATAAGACTGTCAATCAAAATGTGTCCCCTCTCTGGCCAAGGAGTGAGCAGGCAAACCAATCTGGCCAATTACACTCTCTCTCCTGAAAATCTGAATATTGAGCAAAGTGACATCACAATAAGAAATATTTGGATCCAATTCACTTCAAATCATTGCCCTAGAAAGACTGTGCATGTTCATTATCTATGTATCATCTTATCAAAACTGCTTAACTTGGATCTAATTATGAAGGAAAAATGAAAATGGGACATTCTATTAGACATCTGACCTGGGTTCTCCTGGCAATGTCTTAAAATTTTTTGAAAAGGTGGAGGAGAATTCTCTGGCACCTCAGACTCCACACTTCCACACAGCGGGGCATGAGTTTAATCCCTGTTTGGGGGAACTAAGATCCCACAAGCCAAGTGGTACAACCAAAAAAAAAAAAAATGGTGAAGAAGTCATGCAACACATAGCCTTGACTGAATCCTGAACAGAGAAACAAAATGAAACCCAATTATATTAAAAAAAAAGTCAAAATATCTAGACAAAGAGTTTGTCAACTATTTAAAATATGCTCAAAGAACTAAAGGAAACCATAAAAGCACTATCTTACCAAATAGACTATGTCAATAAAGAGATAGAAATTATTAAAAGGAAACAAACAAATAGAAATTCTGGAGTTGAGAAGTTTAATAACTGAAATGAAAACTCACTACAGTGGTTCAAAATCATATGTGAACAGGCAGAAGAAAGAATTGATAAATTTGGACATGGATAAATTGAGATTACTTAGATTTTTTCCTACTTAGTAGGAAAAAAACGAAGGAAAGTGAACAGACTCTAAGAGACTTCTGAGACAGCATCAAGTGCACCAAAAAACACATAACGGGAGTCTAAGAAGGAGAGGAGACAGAAAAAGAGGCAGAAAAAACATTGAAGAAATAATGGATCAAACATTTCCAAAGCTGATGAAAAATGCAGATCTAAACATTCAAGGAGCTCAATGAAACTCAAATAGGATAAACTCAAAGAGATTCACACTGAGTCACATTAAGATCAAACTGTTAAGAAAAAGAGAATCCTGAAAGCAGAAAGAGAGGAAAAACTCATCACATATAAAGGATAGTTAAGGTCAGGCGATGATTTCTTATCAGAAACCATGGAGGCCAGAAGGCAGTGGGATGACATATGAAAGTGCTGAAAGAAAAAAAAAAAAAAAGTCAGCCAATAATTCTACAATCCGCAAAACTATCCTTCAAAAGTAAAGGGGAAATTAAGCCATTCCCAGAAAAAACAAAACAAGGGAGAGATTATTGCTGGTAGATCTGACCTGCAATAAATGCTGAAAAGAGTTCTTCAAGCTGAAACTGAAGGACGCTAAACAATAATTCAAATCTACATTAAAAAAAAAAAAACTGGTTAACTACATAAGTAAATTTAAAAGTCAGTATTAACATATTTTTAGCTTGTTACTCTTTTTTCCTGTGATTTAAAAGACAATAACATAAAATAATAATTAAAAATCTGTATTCATGGGCACACAGTAAAAAAGGTGGAATTTGTGCCAATAAGAACATAAAGAAAAGAATGGGGCTATATAGAAGTAAAAATTTGAACTTCCGGATGTTCAAGCTGGTTTTAGAAAAGGCAGAGGAACCAGAGATCAAATTGCCAACATCCGCTGGATCATGGAAAAAGCAAGAGAGTTCCAGAAAAACATCTATTTCTGCTTTATTGACTATGCCAAAGCCTTTGACTGTGTGGATCACAACAAACTGGAAAATTCTTCAGGAGATGGGAATACCAGACCCCCTGACCTGCCTCTTGAGAAATTTGTATGCAGGTCAGGAAGCAACAGTTAGAACTGGACATGGAACAACAGACTGGTTCCAAATAGGAAAAGGAGTTCGTCAAGGCTGTATATTGTCACCCTTCTTATTTAACTTCTATGCAGAGTACATCATGAGAAACACTGGACTGGAAGAAGCACAAGCTGGAATCAAGATTGCCAGGAGAAATATCAATAACCTCAGATATGCAGATGACACCACCCTTATGGCAGAAAGTGAAGAGGAACTCATTTGATGAAAGTGAAAGAGGAAAGTGAAAAAGTTGGCTTAAAGCTCAACATTCAGAAAATGAAGATCATGGCATCCGGTCCCATCACTTCATGGCAAATAGATGGGGAAACAGTGGAAACAGTGTCAGACTATTTTTCTGGGCTCCAAAATCACTGCAGATGGTGACTGCAGCCATGAAATTAAAAGATGCTTACTCCTTGGAAGGAAAGTTATGACCAACCTAGATAGCATATTCAAAAGCAGAGACATTACTTTGCCAACAAAAGTCCGTCTAGTCAAGGCTATGGTTTTTCCTGTGGTCATGTATGGATGTGAGAGTTGGACTGTGAAGAAAGCTGAGCACTGAAGAATTGATGCTTTTGAAGTGTGGTGTTGGAGAAGACTCTTGAGAGTCCCTTGGACTGCAAGGAGATCCAACCAGTCCATTCTGAAGGAGATCAGCCCTGGGATTTCTTTGGAAGGAATGATGCTAAAGCTGAAACTCCAATACTTTGACCACCTCATGCAAAGAGTTGAGTCATTGGAAAAGACTCTGATGCTGGGAGGGATTGGGGGCAGGAGGAGAAGGGGAGGACAGAGGATGAGATGGCTGGATGGCATCACTGACTCGATGGACGTGAGTCTGAGTGAACTCCGGGAGTTTGTGATGGACAGGGAGGCCTAGCGTGCTGTGATTCATGGGGTTGCGAAGAGTTGGACATGACTGAGCGACTGAACTGAACTGAATATTAAAGCTACATTGGGACTTCCCTGGTGACTCAGCTGTTAAAGAATCTGCCTGCAATGTGGGAGACCTGGGTTCAGTCCCTAGGTTGGGAAGATCCCCTGGAGAAGGGAAAGGTTACCCACTCCAGTATTCTGGCCTGGAGAATTCCATGGACATATAGTTCATGGGGTCACAGAGTTGGACACAACTCAGTGACTTTCACTTCACTTCAAAGTTAAGTCAGTATCAATTCTAACTATATAATTATACATTAATGTTAATTATAACTCTAAGGAAACCACTAAGAAAATAACTGGAAAATACATAGTAAAAGAAAATTAGTACCAATCCTATTAAACCTTTCAAAAAATAGAAGAGAAGGTGATACGTTCTATTTCATTCTATGAGGCCAGTGTTATCTTGATACCACAGGCAGCCAAAGTGATCAAAAGAAAACTATAGCTCACAAGAAAACTAAAACTTCTGCTTTATTGACTATACCAAAGCCTTTGACTTTGTTGTGGATCACAACAAAATGTTTTCAGTTTCCACAAACTGTGGAAAATTCTTCAAGGGATGGGAATACCAGACCACCTTACCTGCCTCCTGAGAACTCTGTATGCAGGCCAAGAAGCAACAGTAACAACTGGGAATGGACTGGTTCCAAATCAGGGAAGGAGTACATCAAGGCTCTATATTGTCACTCTGCTTATTTAACTCATGCAGAGTACATATAAGTATATATAAGTATACTTATATGCAAAATGCCAGGCTGAATGAAGCACAAACTGGAATCAAGATTGCTGGGAGAAAT
The DNA here is from genome assembly GCF_055505025.1 of Bos grunniens. Classification (NCBI taxonomy): domain Eukaryota; kingdom Metazoa; phylum Chordata; class Mammalia; order Artiodactyla; family Bovidae; genus Bos; species Bos grunniens. Next base: position 28,484,108 of record NC_141189.1, read on the forward strand.
ATCAATAACCTCAGATATGCAGATGACACCACCCTAATGCAAGAAAGCGAAGAAGAACTAAAGAGCCTCTTGATGAAAGTGAAAGAGGAGAGTGAAAAAGTTGGCTTAAAGCTCAACACTCAAAAACGAAAGATTATGGCATCCGGTCCCATCACTTCATGGCAAATAGATGGGGAAACAATGGAAACAGTGACAGACTTTATTATTTTGGGCTCCAAAATCATTGCAGATAGTGACTGCAGTCATGAAATTAAAAGATGCTTGCTCCTTGGAAGGAAATTTATGACCAACCTAGATGGCATATTAAAAAGCAGAGACATTACGTTGCCAACAAAGGTCTGTCTAGTCAAGGCTATGGTTTTTCCAGTGGTCATGTGTGGATGTGAGAGTTGGACTATAAAGAAAGCTGAGCACTGAAGAATCGATGCTTTTGAATTGTGGTGTTAGAGAAGACTCTTGAGAGTCCCTTGGACTACAAGGAGATCCAACCAGTCCATCCTAAAGGAGATCAGTCCTGGGTGTTCACTGGAAGGATTGATGTTGAAGCTGAAACTCCAATACTTTGGCCACCTGATGCGAAGAGCTGACTGACTCACTGGAAAAGACCCTGATGCTGGGAAAGATTGAGAAAGGAGGAGAAGGGGACGACAGAGGGTGAGATGGCTGGATGGCATCACTGACTCAGTGGACATGAGTTTGAGCAAGCTCCGGGAGTTGGTGACGGACAGGGAAGCCTGGCATGCTGTGGTTCATGGGGTCACAAAGACTGGAGCATTCCAGGAAGGGTATTCCCATCTCTTTCAGAATTTTCCACAGTTTATTGTGATTCACACAGTCAAAGGCTTTGGCATAGTCAATAAAGCAGAAATAGATGTTTTTCTGGAACTCTCTTGCTTTTTCCATGATCCAGCGGATGTTGGCAATTTGATCTCTGGGTTCCTCTGCCTTTTCTAAAACCATCTTGAACATCTGGAAGTTCACAGTTCAAGTTCAGTTTTTTGCTTTTCCCAGATAAACCCATTTTGCTGATAAAACTGGCTGATTCATTCTTAATGTCATTCTTAATCAGGTTCTTCTCACTCAGAGTCAAAGATGACACTGGCCCTTCCAGCTATATCCTACCCAGCAACCCCAGAAACAGAGTGCATCCCTTGTCCAGTCACCCCAGGAATGCTTTGCACTTGAGTCTCATTGGCCCTGCCTGGGTCACATGTCCATTCCTGAGCCAATCACTGAGGCTGGTGGGGGTGTGCAGAATGTCCTCATTGGCCAGAACTGGGTCTTGAGTCCACCATTCCAGCCCTACTGAAAGGGGCGGGTAGGGGAGTCAACTGTACCCTGTTGGTACTTTAGGATGCTGTCTCTTCTGGAAGAATAGACAAGGGAAGCTGAGCAGAAACAGCATCACTTAAAGCACAGGACAAAGTCCTGTATGATCAGCCCGTTCAGATTCACTTTGTGTCTCTCTTCTCTCTGTCTCTGTCACTTGGATCTGCTTTCTCTTCCTCAAATGTGCGCAGTGCTCCACCTCAGGGCCTTTCTAAATGCCATCCCACGTTCCTGGAATGCTCTTCCACCACTGTGCCTAGTTAACACCTACTTACCTTTCAGCTTTCAGTTCAAACGTCACACTTCCTCAGGGAAGCTGTGGCCGTTATTATCCAAATATGGCCACAGTCCACGTCTTCCATGGCACACACTCTTCTTACAAGGTGTCTTTGACAATCCGCTCATTGAAAAGTGTGGTCTGTGTTCCTTTCCCTTGAATCCAGGTGGCCTTGAGACTGTTGCAGTGAAAAGGACCAAAGAGGAATGAGGGTTGTTTTGTTTTGTTTTGTTTTTCCATTTCCTGAGAACAACATCCAATTAGGACCACTGGGGGACAGTTTACTCCCCAACCTGCCCCTTTCAGTAGGGCCGCAGGGGTGGACTCAAGACCCAGTTCTGGCCAATTAGGACATTCCACATACCCCCACCTGCCTCAGTGAATCGCTCAGGAATGGACATGTGACCCAGGCAGGGCCAATGAAACTCAAGTCCAGCAGCAAAAAGGGAACAGTGACTAGGCCAGAGAATAAGCACAGATGCGCCTGAAAGAGCAAGTCACCCCTAGTTTTACTTTAAAATAATTTTTATTCATTTATGTTTGGCTGTGCTGGGTCTTCGCTGCTGCATGGGCCTTTCTCTAGTTTGCTGCATGCAGGGGCTATTCTTTGTTGTGGTGTAGGCTTCTCGTTGTGGTAGTTTCTCTTGCTGCGGAGCACAGGCTCTAGGCACATGGACTCAGCAGTTGTGGTGCACAGGCTTAGCTGCTCCATGGCATGTGGGAGCTTACTGGACCAGGGACTGAACCCATGTCTCTGCATTGGCAGGCAGATTCTTTACCACTGATCCACCGGGGAAGCCTCCCTAGTTTTACTCTAATACTTTGGCTACCTGATGCAAAGAACTGACTCATTGGAAAAGACTCTAATGCTGGGAAAGATTGAAGGTGGGAGGAGAAGGGGACGACAGAGGATGAGATGGTTGGATGGCATCACCGACTCAATGGACATGAGTTTGAGTAAACTCTGGGAGTTGGTGATGGACAAGGAGGCCTGGCGTGCTGCAGTCCATGGGGTCGCAAAGAGTCGGACATGACTGAGCGACTGAACTGAACTGAACTGAATCTGTAGTCTGTAACTGGGTTTGCTTTTCCCCAAACTAACCTGCCACTGTGTAAGTTACATCCTGCACCTATAGCCCCCTAACTCTGCATGAGTTAGTAATACATCCTGCTCCTGTTACCCTTTAACTCTACGATAATTACATCCTGTACCTCCTCCGAGCTCCCTTTGCACACCACTCCTTGTAGCTTTTTGGATTTCAGACATGAATGCTGCAGTGCAATAAGCCAGAGACAAATGTAAATAATAACCAGGCTATGGGACTGCCAGATCCAGTCACTGTGTTACCTGACATCAGCTATTACTGTTTGGAAACAATTCGAAAAGAAGAATGCAAGATCTTTCCTACTTTGCTCCTTATCACATACCCCAGACTCTGCGCCCCATTTTTTGATCCCCTCAGATTCCCCATGGAGTGCTGCACAGTTCTTGAGGCACTAGCCTGCAGTGTTCTCTCCTTGGCCAGCTGAGGATCAAAGCCATCTTTCTATTTCCTCCAAACTCTGTCTCCAAATGTTTTTATTTGGCTTTGGTGGGGAGAGAAAGCCAAGATTTTGGTGGTGACAAGACAAGTATCAAAGTGACACTACGTGACTTTCAAATTTAGTCACAAAACATGAAAAGTCTGCCTGAGTCTCTTGGGACATTCATTCTTAGAACCCAGTTGTCATGCCATAAGGAAGCAAAAGGGCCCTGACAGAGAGGAGCTAGGATCCCCAGCCCAGATCCCTCACTAAACTCCCAGCTGTCAACCAGCACCAACGAGCAGGCCAGGTGAGTCAGCCATCTTCAAGAGAATCCTCCAGAACCTTGACAGCATCCAGGGACAGAAGCCAGACACCGGAGGCCACGTTGTGGGTTCTTCCATGTATATGAAATGTCCAGTTATGGACAGCTACAGAAACAGTGATGAGAAATTGTCATATATTGACATATACAGAAGTCATTCTTGTTTATACATGTCAACTTGAAGTTTCTTTTTTTTAATTTTTATTGCAGTATAGTTGATTTACAATGCTGTGTTAATTTTACGTGTATAGCAAAGAATGGGTTATGCATATATCCCCTCTTTTGGAGATTCTTTTCCCATATAGGTTATTGAGTAGAGTTCTCTGTGCTATACAGTAGATCCTTACCTGTTATCTATTTTATATACAGCAGTGTGTATATGTCATTCATAATCCCCTGATTTATGAGTTAACCTGAATTTTATGTTAACTTTTTAGTCTGCTTGTGGCCTATCAAACATACCTTGTACATCTGCTTTAATTACTAGAGAAAAGGACATGTTGACCAAACCTAAAGAATGTTCATGGTATGGAGAAGGAAATGGCAACCCACTCCAGTATTCTTGCCTGGGAAATCACATGGACAGAGGAGCCTGGCAGGCTACAGTCCAGGGGGCACAAAAGAGTCAGACGTGACTTAGCAACTAAACAACAACATGGATTTGTCAGTTTCTGTTATGTGAGTACTGTAAGAAGCTAAATAATCAAAAGCATTATTTGTGATTTTAAAAAAAGAATGTCTATGTTAAAAATAAAGATTAAATTCCTCTCTTCTTGGGATGCCAATGCTTGTCCTCCTTTGATGATAAGACTGCCTTTCCAGGTGCCAAGGTCATGCTGACTCACTGTATAGTGCTGACTTATGTGTTTCTTTTTCCCTTGAAATGTATCCCTGACTTGTTTAAAGTCTTTGTTCTGACATGATACAAAACTGTCCTGGAAACCATGCTGCTCTGGAGCAGTTTCTCAGAGTCATCTGGGAAATCAGGCTTCCAGACTGGTCCTCAGGTTAGCTCAAATAAAACTCTTTTCTCTTCTTATTTTTGTTGTTGTTCAGTCGCCCAGCTGTGTCCAACTCTTTGCGACACCATGGACTGAAGCATTCCACACCTCCCTGTCCCTCACCATCTCCTGAAGTTTGTCCCAGTTCGTGTCTATTCTTATTATACATCATTCATTGATTACTTTCACTGAGGTCACAGAGTAGAGTAGTGATTGCCTGGGGCTGGGGAGAGGGACGCATTGGGAAGTGACTGCCAATGAGTACAGGATTTCTTTTTAGGGAAATGAGAATGTCCTGGAATTAGGTAGTGATGATGGTGTACCACCTTATGAATATACCAAAAAACCTCTCAGCTGTATAGTTTGAAATGGTGGATTGTTTAGTACATAATTTATATCCTTAGAAAAAAAACTGTACTCTCCCATCCCAGTCAAGCTGCCCCAGATGATGCCATGTGGAGCCCAGACGTGGTGGCCACGTTGAATTCTGCCCAAATTGCAGCTTTGTGGGCAAAATAAATGACTGTAGTTGTTTTAAGTCACTAGGTTTTAGGATAGAATGTTCCAGAATGTCTGAGACAGAAGCATTCCCTAACTACCTCCCCAGTCCAGGGCGTGGCCCCTGGTGTCTCTGTTTCATTTTGTTGTTGCTGCTGTTGTTATAGTACCTATTCAGTTTGTAATTAAATATTTGATTAATTGCTGTCTTCCCCATTGGCCAGTGTGCCCTGGCTCTGTGTTTAGCAGGGACCAGTTCCCAGAAGCATGTGCACTCATGGTATTTGAGAACCATGTGGCAGACATCAAGCTGGGTAGAGAGAAGTAGACTTGGCTTTATGGGACCCAGGTGGGCAGGAGGAAAGTGGTCACCTGAAGCCCCTCTCCTACCTGGATGCTGATGTTGTACTGATATGTCTCTCTGTTGGTAGCCCTGATAAAAAGACATTTATCAGGAAACATCAGATATTCATCAGAAAAACATCTCAGAAAAATGCACTCCAGAAGCCAAGCATTTCTGTTACAATGGACCCATTATCCTGCTTGCGAGAAGAAGGATCTCTGGAAAGATGAGTGCAGTAAGTGGGAGCCAACCAAGATACAGCAAGAGTCGGGAAAACTAGAGCAAGACAAAGGCATGGGAAACAGGATTGGTGCTTTGAGATACATGGGGTGTGCAGCGAAGAGCAAAGATGGAGGGAGGAAGGTTTCTGAAATGGACGTGAGAGCAGCTCTGCAAGCCAGAGAAAAGAAGAAAACATCTGGGCATTCCCTGGAGGTCCAGTGGTTGACAATCCGTGCTTCCAATGCAAGGGGCACCAATTCAATTTCTGGTAGAGGAGCTGGATTCCATATGCTGTGGGTATTTTCAAAAACAAAAAAAGAAAGAAAACATCTGGGTTCTTTGTCTTGGGAAACTGCTGCAGAGCACAGTCCTCATGCAGTAAATTTTTTAGTGCTGTTTATTAATCTTAGTGGATGATTGCTGGCCTTTTTCATTTACCTGTAAAATTAACCTAAGATTACATATCAGAAGTCATCTTGCCATCAGTGTTTAGAAGTCAACCATGCTTATCCAAACCACCTGGCCTGCCAGGGTCCCTCTACTCTCCCATCTGACACCGACCCCACAGACTATAGTCCACCAGGCTCCTCTGTCCATGGGATTCTCCAGGCAAGAATACTGGAGTGGGTTGCCACTTCCTTCTCTACCCATCAGACACACCAGGCACTGATTCCAGTTATAACTATCAGTTCAGTTCAGTTCAGTCACCCAGTCGTGTCTGACCTTTTGCAACCACACAAACTGCAGCACACCAGGCTTCCCTGTCTATCACCAACTCCTGAAGCTTGCTCAAACTCATGTCCATCGAGTCGGTGATGCCATCCAACCATCTCATACTCTGTCGTCCCCTTCTCCTCCTGCCTTCAATCTTTCCCAGCATTAGGGTCTTTTCCAATGAGTCAGTTCTTTGCATCAGATGGCCAAAGGACTGAAGTTTCAGCTTCAACATCAGTCCTTCCAATGAATATTCAGGACTGACTTCCTTTAGGATGGACTGGTTTGATCTCCTTGCAGTCCAAGGGACTCTCAAGAGTCTTCTCCCATACCACAGTTTAAAAGCATCAATTCTTTAGTACTCAGCTTTCTTTATAGTCCAACTCTCACATCCATACATGACTACTGGAAAATATATATATAATATATATATAACTACTGCTACTGCTGCTGCTAAGTCACTTCAGTCGTGTCCGACTCTGTGAGACCCCATAGATGGCAGCCCACCAGGCTCCCCCGTCTCTGGGATTCTCCAGGCAAGAACACTGGAGTGGGTTGCCATTTCCTTCTCCAATGCGTGAAAGTGAGAAGTGAAAGTGAAGTCATTCAGTTGTGTCCAACTCTTAGCGACCCCATGGACCACAGCCTACCAGGCTCCTCCGTCCATGGGATTTTCCAGGCAAGAGTACTGGAGTGGGGTGCCATTACTATATATATAATAAATATAAATGTATATAACTATAAAATAGTTACAACTACTTTATAACTAACATGAACTGCTTGTCATCTGTCAGCTGTAAGGTATTCTGAGTCACCATTTCAGAGGTTTACTCCTTTACAGATTTCATTGGCCTAGCTCTGAGGTGGGAATCCTGCTTTTTGAAGATGTACTCAGCCAGAAAGGCCCAAGTCCATGCAGTTATGGAAAGTTACAACTCTACGGTTTCATGGTAGTTATAGTTACTGTGTGATTCAGATCAGATCAGTCGCTTTGCCACTGAATGTAGGTTACTCCAAATAAATAAAACTACCCAAGACCAGATGTAGGCTGTTTGTTTTTTTTTTCTGGTATAATTGGTACTGATATTTGTCATTCCTGTTGAAAGTGTCTTGGTTTGCTTGTGTTTGTTTGTAAGAAAGTATATTTGAAAATAAAATTAGTTCCTCTAGTAAAAGATGGCCACATCATCCACATTCCTCCCCACACAGCCCAGTATCTCCTCCCCAGGGCCAGGCTAAGAGAACTGGAATTTGGTTTCATACCTGAGGCACTTCAGCATCTTCGAAGGTGGCATAACCTGTCTCACGTGGGTGGTGGGGGCTTGTTCTGGTCCACAATGCTCCTTCTCACCCGTCCCAGGTTTCCTCCCAGAGGAGCCTCCAGTTCTCTTGGGCGTCACCCGGTGTCTTTCGCCTCTCCAGCTGATTAAACATTTTTTCTGTATTAGTTGATTTCTTTCCAATTACTAAAGAATAAAGACAGTTTTCTAAAAAACTGTGCTGAGTGCTTATCATGCATTAGCTAATTTGTAGCCAACATCCCAGGAAGGGGATATATTATTCGTTTCCTTTTTAGGGATGAAAAAATTAAGGTTCAGAGAAGTAAAGCAATTTGCCCAAGGCCATGTAACTATCTGGCATTTACACCCAGGACTGCATTTTAACAGAGACTATGTAGATAACCAGAACCCTGCAGTGCTGTCCTAGGTGGGAAATCAGAGTTGCAAGGGTACCAGGGATGTGTTTGTAAGAGTATTGTCAAGAGCCAGTACAACGGGGTGATGGAGAGAGATGTCCCCTTGCCTGGCTGAGCTTTTGGTTTGCTTTCTCACATTCTCTTTGGGAATGAACTTCATGGGTCTTGTGAAACCTCTATCTTTTGCACTCTTTTTGCATGCACCGTGAAGCCATAAAAGGCTTATTGGGTTGACTTGCTATTAAGAAAAGCTTACTCACCAGACAATGAATCTTTTGAATAGCAAAAACCTTTAAATTGAAAATTTTCTCCTCTTAAAACAATGGTTTCATTGGTACCCATGGAGGGAAAAACTAAAAAATGGATACAAAGAAATATAATGGCCAGCCTTTGGGACTCTCTTAATAAGGTGAAAGAACAGAAATTAAATTTAGGACAAATTAAAAACCAAACCTGACCTAAATCCCCTGTCCCCTCCTCTTACACACTTCTTATCCCCAACAGCCTGTCCCTGATCCTCTAGAAGATCTTTTGGATCTATGGACCCCTGGTTGAAACCCACTTCTCCTTTCATAAAGGAAACAGATGACCAGAACTTTTCCCAGGCCGTCCTGCAAATGACCAGGAAATAGCTCAGCTGAAGGCTGACAGTGGAGATTAGATAGATATGATATTAGAGGCTGTCTCCTCTAAAGTGAATTGGCCTGAGGTTAATTGTACGCTTAGAAACAAGGAAAAACATTAATAATAATTACTCTAGACTTCTGATTATAGACAATTACACTCCAAAATTCCTAGGAGAAAACTTGCATTGTCTCTATATCCCTTGAAGATGTAAACTGAACTGTGTCTTCAAAATATAAATACCCAGGTGGTATCTAAAACCATGCCCACACTTGCTTGAGACTGAGTGAGTGAAAGTCACTCAGTTGTGTCTGAGTCTTTGCAACCCCATGGACTGTAGTATATGGAATTCTCCAGGTCAGAATACTGGAGTAGGTAGCCTTTCCCTTCTCCAGCGGACCTTCCCAACCCAGGGATCAAACCCAGGTTGCCCGCACTGCAGGCAGATTCTTTACCATCTGAGCCACCAGGGAAGCCCAAGAATACTGGAGTGGGTAGCCTATCCCTTCTCCAGTGGATCTTCCCAACCCAGAAATCCAACCGGGGTCTCCTGCATTGCAGGCAGATTCTTTACCAACTGAGCTATCAGGGAAGTCAACTGAAGACAGCATCTATTTTCATTTATTTATGGTGTGCTGCCCAGCCTGCTGGATCTTAGTTCCTCAACCAGGACTGAATCCAGGTAGTGAAAGTGCCAAGACCTAACCACTGAACTGCCAGGGAAGTCCCTACTTTATTTTTGAGGTCTTTTAAAAATAAACTGCTGAAAGGGCTCTCTTGCCCAAATTCTAGATCACAGCCTCCTTAAGATTACAGTTGACGCTTGAACAATGTGGGGATTAGGAGCACCAACCCTCCATGAAACTGAAAATCCATGTATAACTTTACACTCATCCCTCGGCACCTGCAGTTTCCCATCCACGGGTTCAGCCAACCACAGATCGTGTGGTCCTATCCAGGACATGGACCTGTGCATTTCAAACCTGTGTTGTTTGAGGGTCAATGTACTTGTCAAAGCCATCTCCTGTGCCAATTCTTTGCAACTCCATGGGCAGTAGTAACCCACCAAGCTCCTCTCCGAGATTCTCCAGGCAAGAATACTGGAGTGGGTTGCCATTCTCTTCTCCAGGAAATCTTGCCTACCCCCACCACCCTCAGGGATTGAACCTGGGTCTCCTGCATCCCAAGCAGATTCTTTACCAAGTGATCACTAGGGAAGCCTGTACTTGTCAAGAACAAATACAAATCTTAAAAATCTTCTCCACAAATATTAACAAAAAGCTTGAAAGTGTGTAACCTTAACTTGTTTCTTTGTTTTAAAGGGTCTATAAACAGCCTGCTTTGGTCATTACTTAGATCTTTTCAAACAGTTGCTAATCTGGGAAGGGAGGGAATATAGAAACACAGGAGGAACAGCCAAGAAATATTAGTTCAGCCTTGGGGCAGGGTTCTGGCTCCTCCTCAAGGAATATATGTAACAATATCTATGAGTTCTGCAGAACTATGGCCCCCACACAGGTGGAGGATGGTAATTCAAGGACAGACACAAGATTCCTGGAGCACTGCCCTGTTACCTCACCAGCAACCAATCAGAAGAAAGTCATACATCCTTCAGCCGTCACCCCAAATTTCACCTATAAAACTTCTCCCCCAAACCATTGATGAATTCAAGGTTTTTGAGCACGAGCCTCACTTGGCTCACTGAACTCCAGGGTTTTGATTTGTTGGCCCTACTGTGCTTCAAGCACACAAACATTGTTGGGCAACACTTGGACTTTGCATCAGACTGAATGGTCAAGTCTTGGTCCAACTCTCTGACCCAGGCAGGTCACTTTGCCCCTGAAGCCTTGGTTTCCTCATCTCTTTCAATTAGGATAACAATAGTACTTACCTCCTGGGATAATGTGAGGATTCAATTATATGATACACAGAAAATGTCTCAACGGTCTAGAAGAGTTGAATATTTGAAAAGTAACAGCCATTTCTATTTTTAACACTGTGCCTGATGCAGAAATATTGCAGATAAAGACTGTAGCTGTTTTACTCCTTTATAAGTCAGAAAAGAATTTGAATCCCCTGGAATTCAGACCCATCCCTTTGACTCAGCAGCTTAGGTTCAGATGCCATAGTCTTTGGGGCTGTGAATGGCTTATGTGCAGGCAAGTCATATTTTCAAAAGTTGCCTTGACTTGTCTGTGTTTCTATAAAGTAGCTGCCTCCAATTTGTAAAATTCCATCTGTGCTCCCCACCTCAGCCCTGTTCTCTAGACAGCCTTTCCTGCATTTCCTAAGAAAAGGCACCCTACCAGGAGGGAGGTAACTAAACCTTGGTTTGGGGCACTAATCTCTTCTTTTTTAATATTTATTTTTATTTATTTGACTATGCTGGGTCTTAGTTGCATCATGCGGTATCTTTGATCTTTGTTGTGGCATGTGGGGTCTTAGTTGTGGCATGTGGGATTTAGTTCCCTGATCAGGGATTGAACCTAGGCCCCTTGTATTGGGAGCTTGACATCTTAGCCACTGGACCACCCGGGGAAGTCCTGACACTTAATCTTTGGAACTCAACCTGCAACTTTGATCCAGCTGAGATCCTCTGATAGGACATGACCGCAAGAGTTACCTCAAGAATTCCTCAATCCTAAATCCTTTTGGTAACCAAAGCATTGGGTAATTTATCACTCATTCCTCCAAAAATGTCCTGTTGACAGTGGCATGAGAATGTCATTTTACCTGGCAGGTCTGTTTTACTTCCTCTAAAGGACTGATGTTATTTGCCACTGCCTCATCTCATACCCCCCCAAATTCCATTTTAAAATCTCATACATGGCAATGTTCCAATGTGAGGACTATGTATATGCCACAGTGAGAAATCAGGTCTCCATAGTTTCCATGTTCTTAGTCCCTCTGGTGGCTTCCCTGGTGGCTCAGACAGTAAAGCGTCGGTCTGCAATGCAGGAGACCTGCATTCAAGGGGATTCAAATTCTTTTCTGACTTATAAAGGAGTAAAACAGCTACAGTCTTTATCTGCAATATTTCTGCATCAGGCACAGTGTTAAAAATAGAAATGGCTGTTACTTTTCAAATATTCAACCCTTCTAGACCGTTGAGACATTTTCTGTGTATCATATAATTGAATCCTCACATTATCCCAGGAGGTAAGTACTATTGTTATCCTAATTGAAAGAGATGAGGAAACCAAGGCTTCAGGGGCAAAGTGACCTGCCTGGGTCAGAGAGTTGGACCAAGACTTGACCATTCAGTCTGATGCAAAGTCCAAGTGTTGCCCAACAATGTTTGTGTGCTTGAAGCACAGTAGGGCCAACAAACCGAAACCTTGGAGTTCAGTGAGCCAAGTGAGGCTCGTGCTCAAATGTTCAATCCCTGGGTTGGAAAGATCCCCTGGAGAAGGCAATGGCACCCCACTCCAGCACTCTTGCCTGGAAAATCCCATGGACAGAGGAGCCTGGTAGGCTGCCGCACATGGGGTCGCAAAGACTTGGACACGACTGAGCGACTTCACTTCACTTCAGTCCCTCTGGAAGAGGTGGGCTGGGCTGCATTCAGTCTCCACCACTCATACTCAGTTTCTCTGGATCAGTTACTTCTCTGAAACTGTTTCATTTGTAAAATGAGCAGTCTTGCAGGACTTCATTCATTCAGCCATTCTACAAACATTATTCTACCAGATAGGAGCAAAGTAGGCAAGGTTTCTGTCCTGCAAAGCAGTCCAGCGTGGGCACCAGATGTGGAACAAAGAGTCTCAGTCCAGGCTGTGTAGGTGGAACTGCCACAGTGATGGTGCAGGTGGGGGAATTCTGGGGAGTTCTGACGATGAGTGTCACCTACCGCTCTCCAGCTGCAATGCAGGGAATGCCCTAAACTCCGGAATTGCTGAGTGAGGAGTCATCAGAGAATGTGGGAAGGTAGGGGACCAAGGGCATTCTGATCTATCACTGTTCTCTGGGATTTAGTGGCAGTTTCTCTGAGAGCCAGTATACTAGGAAGTTGATTAGGGAGGGCACCTGGGATCAACACCTAGAGAGGAAGATGGGGAGGGGGAGGGGGAAGTTGGGTTCTTGAAAGTCCTCAGCCCACCACTCAGGAAGCTGTGAAGTTGACGGGATTCCACAGAATTGTCCCAAGTTGGGCTGCAGAGGCTGGACCTTTATACACCAGCAAGAACCAGGCACTAGAAGTGGTCTGCCCTCAAGAAGGGGACATGGACTTCCCTGGTGGTCCAGTGGTTAAGAATCCACCTGCCAATGCAGGTGACACCGATTCAATCCCTGGTCCGGGAAGATCCCACATGCCCTGGAGCAACTAAGCCGTGGGCCACAACGATTGAGCCTGTGCTCTAGAGTCTGTGCTCCACAATGAGAGAAGCCACTGCAGCAGCAGTGAAGACCCAGAGCAACCAAAAATAAAAAATAAGTAAATAAATAAAAAATTTAAAAAAAAAAAGGCGGCATGACCTTAAGCCTCCATCTCTACGTGGAAGCCTTCTCTCTATATCCCTCCCTTTTCTTAGCCCCTCCCACCCCAAAAAATAGATTTGAGAAGAGAAACCTAGTCTAGTGAATATTTAGGAAGAAAAGAGATTTAAACTGAGATCTGGACAATGAGTAGAAATCAACTAGAGAGAGAGGAGAGAGAAAAGGAGGAAGTTTTCGGGCCAAGGGAAGGGCATAAGCAAAGGTCCAATGGTAAGGGGGGAGGGGTAAGGGGGTGGCAGGGAGGAGGCACCTCTTATTCAGGATAACTGAAAATAACTAAGCAGGGCTTGGTAGACAGGAGGTCGTTCTGATGCTGCCATCTACCTGAAAGCTACATAAACCATCCAAACCTCAGTTTCTATGTGCACAGGATGAAACAGGATACCTTTCTTTAAATCATTGGTGATTTACTACTCACTATCTCCTGGACCATGCTCTTAAAAATTTCTATCTCTGCATCTTACTGATAATTACATACATGTGTTTAGAGCTCCCTCTTTGGAATGACTGCTTGGTATTCCATTTACCTTAATTTACTTAACCATTCCTCTTACTTTCTTTGGAATTGGAATGAAAACTGACCTCTTCCAGTCCTGTGGCCACTGCTGAGTTTTCCAAATTTGCTGGCATATTGAGTGCAGCACTTTCACAGCATCATCTTTCAGGATTTGAAATAGCTCAACTGGAATTCCATCACATCCACTAGCTTTGTCTATAGTGATGCTTCCTAAGGCCAACTTGACTTCACATTCCAGGATGCCTGGCTCTAGGTGAGTGATCACACCATCGTGATTATCTGGGTCATGAAGATCTTTTTTGTATAGTTCTTCTGTGTGTTCTTGCCACCTCTTCTTAATTCTGCTTCTGTTAGGTCCATACAATTTCTGTCCTTTATTCTTCCCATCTTTGCATGAAAGGTTCTCTTGGTATCACAAATTTTCTTGAAGAGATCTCTAGTCTTTCCCATTCTGTTGTTCTCCTCTATTTCTTTGCATTGATCACTGAGGAAGGCTTTCTTATTTCTCCTTGCTATTCTTTGGAACTCTACATTCAGATGCTTATATCTTTCCTTTTCTCCTTTGCTTTTCGCTTCTCTTCTTTTCACAGCTATGGGTAAGGCCTCCTCAGACAGCCATTCTGCTTTTTTACATTTCTTTTTCTTGGGGATGGCCTTGATCCCTGTCTCCTGTACAGTGTCATGAACTTCCGTCCATACTTCATCAGGCACTCTATCAGATCTAATCCTTTGAATCTATTTCTCACTTCCACTATAGAATCATAAGGGATTTAAGTCATACCTGAATGGTCTAGTGGTTTTCCTTACTTTCTTCAATTTAAGTCTGAATTTGGCAATAAGTAGTTCATGATCTGAGCCATAGTCAGCTCCCGGTCTTGTTTTTGCTGACTGTATAGAGCTTCTCCATCTTTGGCTGCAAAGAATATAATCAATCTGATTTCGGTATTGACTATCTGGTGATGTCCACGTGTAGAGTCTTCTCTTGTGTTGGAAGAGGGTGTTTGCTATGCCCAGTGCATTCTCTTGGCAAAACTCTATTAGCCTTTGCCCTGCTTCATTCTGTAGTCTAAGGCCAAATTTGGAAAACACAGCAGTGGTCACAGGACTGGAAGAGGTCAGTTTTCATTCCAATCCCAAAGAAAGGCAATGCCAAAGAATGCTCAAACTACCACAAAATTGCACTCATCTCACGTGCTAGTAAAGTAATGCTCAAAATTCTCCAAGCCAGGCTTCAGAAATATGTGAACCGTGAACTTCTGGATGTTCAAGCTGGATTTAGAAAAGGCAGAGGAACCAGAGATCAAATTGCCAACATCTGTTGGATCACGGAAAAAGCAAGAGAGTTCCAGAAAAACATCTATTTCTGCTTTATTGACTATGCCAAAGCCTTGACTGTGTGGATCACAACAAACTGTGGAAAATTCTTCAGGAGATGGGAATACCAGACCACCTGACCTGCCTCTTGAAAAATCTGTATGCAGGTCAGGAAGCAACAGTTAGAACTGGACATGGAACAACAGACTGGTTCCAATTAGGGAAATAAGTATGCCAAGGCTGTATATTATCACCCTGCTTATTTAACTTATATGCAGAGTACATCATGAGAAATGTTGGGCTGGAAGAAGCACAAACTGGAATCAAGATTGCTGGGAGAAATATCAATAACCTCAGATATGCAGATGACACCACCCTTATGGCAGAAAGCAAAGATTTAAAGAGCCTCTTGATGAAATTGAAAGAGGTGAGTGAAAAAGTTGGCTTAAAACTCAACATTCAAAAAACTAAGATCATGGCATCTGGTCCCATCACCTCCTGGCAAATAGATGGGGAAACAGTGGAAATGGTTATAGACTTTATTTTTTGCGGCTCCAAAATCACTGCAGATGATGACTGCAGCCTTATTAAAAGATACTTACTCCTTGGATGAAAAGCTATGACCAGCCTAGACAGCATACTAAAAAGCAGAGACATTACTTTGCCAACAAAGATCCATCTAGTCAAAGTTACGGTTTTTCCAGTTGTTATGTATGGATGTGAGAGTTGGACTATAAAGAAAGCTGAGTGCTTAAGAATTGATGCTTTTGAACTGTGGTGTTGGAGAAGACTCTTGAGAGTCCCTTGGACTGCAAGGAGATCCAACCAGTACATCCTAAAGGAAAATCAGTCCTGAATATTCATTTGAAGGACTGAAGCTGAAGCTGAAATTCCAATACTTTCCTGATGCGAAGAAGTGACTCATTAGAAAAGACCTTGCTGATAGGAAAGATTGAAGGCGAGAGGGGAAGGACATGACAGAGTATGAGATGGATGATATCACTGACTCAATGGACATGAGTTTGGGTAAACTCCAGGAGTTGGTGATGGCCAGGAAGCTTTAGCTTCAGCATCAGTCCTTCCAATGAATATTCAGGGTTTATTTCCTTTAGGATTGACTGGTTGGATCTCCCTGTTGTCCAAGGGACTCTCAAGAGTCTTTTCCAGCACCACGGTTCAAAAGGCTCAATTTTTGGCACTCAGCCTTCTTGGTGGTCCAACTCTCACATCCATATATGATTACTGGAAAAACCATAGTTTTGACTATACAGACCTTTGTCAGCAAAGTGATGTCTCTGCTTTTTAAAACTCTGTCTAGGTTTGTCATAGCTTTTCTCCCAAGGAGCAAGTGTCTTTTAATTTCATGGCTACAGTCACCAACTGCAGTGATTTTGAGCCCGACACTGTTTCTATTTTTTCCCCATATTTGCCATGAAGTGGTGGGACTGGATGCCATGAACTTAGTTTTCTGAATGTTGAGCTTTTAGCCAGCTTTTTCACTCTCCTCTTTCACCTTCATCAAAAGGTTCTTTAATTTCTTTTTGCTTTCTGCCATTTGGTCAGTATCATTTGCACATCTAAGGTTGTTATTTCTTCCAGCAATCTTGATTCCAGCTTATGACATTTTTATCTTTTGAGTAAGCATCTAGGAGTGGGACTACTGGGCTATATGGTAAGTGCATGTTTGACCTAATAAGTAGCTGCCAAACTGAGTTCCAAAGTCACTATACCACTTTGTTCTTCTACCAGCAGTATATGCAAACTCATTAGCATTTGGTATTATCATTGTTAGGTGTTTTTATTTCAGCCATTCCCATAGGTGTATACAGATGTTTATCTACTGCAAACAGTGTGACAATGAATATTCTTATACTAATATCCTTTGTAATCAGGTATAACTGTAAGTTATACTCTTAGAACTAGAACTGAAGGGTCAAAGGATGTGAAAGTTTGATTGTGTATTGCCAAAAAGACTTCTGAAAAGGTGGGGCCAGTATACTTACCTGCAAGCTAGGTATGTCAATACTTGTTTCCCCACATCCTCACCAACACAGTGTTATCCTTACATTTTTAAATGAAATTTTACTTTAGATGATTGCTCTATGAGTATCTCTCTCATAGGCTGTTGGTGAGAACTTAAAGCTCTTAGAGAAGTGCCTGCCACAGAGTGGCATTGCATGTTAATAGTTATTATATAATTACTACAATTAATCACTATTATTGCCTCTTTCAACGAGTTCTTCATTAGTATATTCAAAAATACGTTTCTCTGAAGAGCTCAAACATTCTACCTATGGAGTTAGTTAATCTTTATAAATCTCTTCAAGTGCTCACTAGGATTTCAGGCACTGTGGATGTTACAGAACAGGGAAGTGTGACCCAATAGGACCTCTCTAAGGTTACAGAACATATCTATGTCCCATAAAGTCAAAATGAATAGAGTATGGAACAGGATTCCTCTAGGTTACATTAACTGTCAAGCTTTTTCTGACTGCCACCCACTTCAAGAAATAACAGCGGGAACCAGAACACAAAATAGACCCGAAACAGAAAAAACAATACGTCTATGCCTTCTATTCATCCCATTCCATTTCACTGAAGATATATTCATTCAGTTCAGTCGCTCAGTCGTGTCCGACTCTTCACGACCCCATGAATCGCAGCATACCAGGCCTCCCTGTCCATCACCAACTCCTGGAGTTCACTCAGACTCACGTCCATCGAGTCAGTGATGCCATCCAGCCATCTCATCCTCTGTTCTCCCCTTCTCCTCCTGCCCCCAATCCCTCCAAGCATCAGGGTCTTTTCCAGTGAGTCAACTCTTCACATAAGGTGGCCAAAGTACTGGAGTTTCAGCTTCAGCATCATTCCCTCCAAAGAAATCCCAGGGCTGATCTTCTTCAGAATGGACTGGTTGGATCTCCTTGCAGTCCAAGGGACTCTCAAGAGTCTTCTCCAACACCACAGTTCAAAAGCATCAATGCTTCGGTGCTCAGCCTTCTTCACAGTCCAACTCTCACATCCATACATGACCACTGGAAAAACCATAGCCTTGACTAGACAGACCTTTGTTGGCAAAGTAATGTCTCTGCTTTTGAATACGCTATCTAGGTTGGTCATAACTTTCCTTCCAAGGAGTAAGTGTCTTTTAATTTCATGGCTGCAGTCACCATCTGCAGTGATTTTGGAGCCCAAAATAATAAAGTTTGACACTGTTTCCACTGTTTCCCCATCTATTTCCCATGAAGCGATGGGACCGGATGCCATGATCTTTGTTTTCTGAATGTTAAGCTTTAAGCCAACTTTTTCACTCTCCTCTTTCACTTTCATCAAGAGGCTCTTTAGTTCCTCTTCACTTTCTGCCATAAGGGTGGTGTCATCTGCATATCTGAGGTTATTGATATTTCTCCTGGCAATCTTGATTCCAGCTTGTGTTTCTTCCAGCCCAGCGTTTCTCATGATGTACTCTGCATATAAGTTAAGTAAGCAGGGTGATGATATACAGCCTTGACGTACTCCTTTTCCTATTTGGAACCAGTCTGTTGTTCTATGTCCAGTTCTAACTGTTGCTTCCTGACCTGCATATAGGTTTCTCAAGAGGCAGGTCAGGTGGTCTGGTATTCCCATCTCTTTCAGAATTTCCCACAGTTTATTGTGATCCACACAGTCAGAGGCTTTGGCATAGTCAATAAAGCAGAAATAGATGATTTTCTGGAACTCTCTTGCTTTTTCCATGATCCAACAGATGTTGGCAATTTGATCTCTGGTTCCTCTGCCTTTTCTAAAACCAACTTGAACATCTGGAAGTTCACGGTTCATGTATTGCTGAAGCCTGGCTTGGAGAATTTTGAGCATTACTTTACTAGCGTGTGAGATGAGTGCAATTGTGTGGTAGTTTGAGCATTCTTTGGCATTGCCTTTCTTTGGGATTGGAATGAAAACTGACCTCTTCCAGTCCTGTGGCCACTGCTGAGTTTTCCAAATTTGCTGGCATATTGAGTGCAGCACTTTCAGAGCATCATCTTTCAGGATTTGAAATAGCTCAACTGGAATTCCATCACCTCCACTAGCTTTGTTCGTAGTGATGCTTTCTAAGGCCCACTTGACTTCACATTCCAGGATGTCTGGCTCTAGGTCAGTGATCACACCATCGTGATTATCTGGGTCGTGAAGATCTTTTTTGTACAGTTCTTCTGTGTATTCTTGCCACCTCTTCTTAATATCTTCTGTTTCTGTTAGGTCCATACCATTTCTGTCCTTAGGTTATACTAATAGATTTCAAAATCTATTGTTGGGTTAAGACTAGTGATTAAGCGGAACTCTTCTAGGTCATAAATGTTGATCTTCTTGGCTATATAACTGGAATCACAGAACCTCACACTCAGTTTTGGGTACATTATTTTCATGTTTCTTTCTTTCTTTTTTTTTTTTTTTTTTCATTTCCTTGGAATGCTAGAGCTTATTCGTCATCAATCATCTTCACAACTAGTTCTTGGAATCCTTATGTGCACAGTCCAGTATTAAGCGCCAGTGGGGAGAACAGGCGTTGAAAAGCAAGGGGCCTCTCCACCATTTGCTGGTGATCTTGGTTATGCCTCTTCAGTCTTTAAACAGTTTCCTGATAGCTCAGTAGGTAAAGAATCTGCCTGCAATGCAGGAGACCCTGGTTTGATTCCTGGGTTGGGAAGATCTGCTGGAGAAGGGATAGGCTACCCACTCCAGTATTCTTGGGCTTCGCTGGTGGCTCAGATGGTAAAGAATCCGCCTGCAATGTAGGAGAGCTAGGTTCGATCCCTGGGTTGGGAAGATCCCCTGGAGAAGGGAAAGGCTACCCACTCCAGTATTCTGGCCTGGAGAAATCCATGGACTGCATAGTCAATGGGGTCGCAAACAGTCTGACAAAACTGACCGACTTTCACTTCACTTCTTTGTGGAGTAATCATAAAAGAAATCAATGTCAACGCATGTAAAAAGCTTAGTGGAATGTCAGGAGCACTGTTAAGTCCTTAATACAGTGGTTCTCAAGGTATGATCCCCAAGACGAGCAGCATCAGCATCATCTAGGAGCCTGTCAGAAATACAGTTTTCGGATCTCACTCCAGATTTATCCAATCGGAAACTCCCGGGATAGGGTCCAGAAATCTGTTTTAAGAAAATTTCTAGGTGATTCCCACGTATGCTAAAGTTTAATACACGGTAACTATTAACAACTAGTGCCTGAGGCTGCAGAAATGAGCAGAGGGCAGATGACGAAGTCTTTAGTAGCTTACTAAGCCCTAGGCTGCAGCAGTGTTCGTAGTAACGGTTCCTATCTGCCTCAGCTACAACTTCCTCTTCCTACTCCCTCAGCACCGGCCTAGAGCTCCCGCCTCGCTGATTGGTGGGTTCTCTCTGGACCTTCACCACCCATCCAACCACGGAGATCGTAAATGGAGAGAGGCGGGACTAGGCACGGCTAGAGCGGCGCCTCTATTGGCTACAGACCACGGCGCACAGCGGGACGGAACTGCGCGTGCGCACAGCCGAGGCGCGCCCCCGGCGGCCGTTGGAAAATGGCGACTGTCGCTGAGTTGAAGGCCGGTGAGTGCGACTGGGAGGTCTATCTGGTGAAACGTGTCGACCTTCAGTCTGTGAAAAGGATGGGACGAAAGGAGGGCCCGCGGAACACTAAAGTCAACCTGTCCCAGGGTCGTTCTGTGGCGTCAGGGCCTGTGGAGCATCCGGCGGGTGTGGCGGCTGCAGCTCGGGCCCCTGGGGGTAGGGATGTGGTTGCATGGGGGCTGTTTTTAAACCAACTTTGAACTGGAGGAGGAGCCCCGGGATCCGCGGGTACCTGAGAGGTCTGAAGTCCTGCACCTTGGGGCTCAGGCTCATCTTTCTGGACCCTGCTGGGGGCGAGGCCTTGGACCTGGCCTTTCCCTCCGGTCTGATGATTGCAATACCGAAACAACCACTGTTGCTGTTCGGCCCAAACGTAAACCATTTCCTTGGGTATCTCCCTGAATCCGTACAGCCACCCGCGAGGTGGGTCACCATTTTCCATGGGGAAAAACTGTAGGTAGAAAGGTGTCTGGCCTGACCATATTTTCCTGTGTTTTTAAGAAAACTTCCACAAAGAGTCGAGTCTTTTAAGCTGAGAACATTTGTATACCGTTAGTTTTGACGCAGATGTCCAGACAAGTAATAGTAATTATGGTTATTCGTGATCGAGCTTTCTGTTGGGCACTACCCAGCCCCTGTGTTATCTGATTGATTCCGTATATCAACCTTATGCCCATTTCAGAGATTAGGAAATTGAGGCACTGAGAGGTGAAACAACTCACCCAAAGTAATTTAGCTAGAAAAAGGCAGAGAGGGAGAACTTAGGAGATGCTGCACTGGCTCTGCAGGTCTTAGTTACTGAGTGATACTCAGTATCTGCAATAAGACCAGTTCCAGTTTTCGGGAAATTTAGGCTATAAATCAGTGATTCCTAGAGATTTGTTGGAGAAAATGATTTGAGCATATGATTCAGTAACTGTTGATATAAATGTATATTTGTGGCCTCAGGCTGGTGAACAGTCATTAAAAAGGCATACCTTTAGGACTTCCCTGGTGCAGTGGTTAAGACACACCCGCTCCCCCCAGCCCCACACACACGGTGCAGCCTGCCCGGTTTCCATCCCTGGTCAGGGAACTAAGATCACACAGTGGGGCCCAAAAAAAGAGGCATACCTCTATCCACAAGGACAGACTCGACATAAACTGGTGTACCCTCTCCCCAGGAAACACACATCACCTGTAATGTTGCATGCTACCTCCCAGGATTTACAACTAGTAAAGAACCGGCTGCGAATTCAGGAAAAAGACTCAGGTTTGATCCCTGGGTCAGGAAGATCCCCTGGAGGAGGGCATGGCAACCCACTCCAGTGTTCTTGCCTGGAAAATGCCATGGAGAAAGGAGCCTGGCAGGCTACGGTTCATAGAAGGATGCTCCATAGAACTCTCTGTTCTTCATTGCAGAGAGTCCAATATGACCGAAGTAACTTAGCACACAGCACACTGTGTTTCCTGTTGTTTAATATTTTACAATTTTGGTAAAAGGTTGTATAGTCCATGGGGTAGCAAAGAGTCCCACCTGACTGAGCGACTTTCACCACTTTCAGTCCGAGGATATAAACCAGGTTAAGCTCTATCTGAAGAAATTGTCATGGTGCAGTGTTTTAATAAACATGATAATAGAGTGAGGGTCAGAATGGCATGGAGATTAGGGATGTATTACACAGATGTAGGGAGCCCTTTAGGTGTTTTCTGCATTCCTCAGCTCTGAATGTGCCTAGTGTTCAAGAGAAATCTAATGAAATGTTTGCCAGTCATTTATATTACTTGGGCTTTCACCTTTTTAAAGCACTTTCACTTCACGTTTTCCTGCCTTACTTGGTTCTGCCTCAGAGACAGAGCTCATGTTGGAGAAGGCAAGTGAGGCAAGAGTTAGTGAGCTAGCCCTGAGGTAAGGATGACATGCAGGGTTCCTAACTGCAGATTCTTCTGCTTATTTCTGTTTTTGGCTGCTCTGGGTCTTCACTGCTGTGTGCGGGCTTTCTCAAGCTGCAGTGAGTGTGCGTGGGCTGCTGTCTAGTGGTGGTGTGCTGGCTTCTCCTTTCGGAGGCTTCTCGTTGCGGAGCACAGCCTCTAGAGCAGACTCAGTAGTTGTGGCACATGGGCTTAGTTGCCACGTGGCATGTGGAATATTCCTGGACCAGGAATCAAACCTGGGTTTTCTGTGGTGGCAGGCAGACTCTTAACCACTGGACCACCAGGGAAGTCCAGCTTCTTAATTCTCATTTCTCTGCTGAATTTGAGGCTACGCTGTATACATATACAGAGTAATTGGATGTGTATAGTGGGGAATCTCTTTAATTTCCAAAGATGGGATTAGAGAACAGGGGTTTAGTAATGATTCCAGCGTAATAAAGCTGTACCTTCCCTTCCCTTCATGGGCCTGTTACACAGTCTGATTGGGTGGTAACTACTTTTAACCTACCTGCAAAAAAAGGTTGAGGAGATGATCTAAATGTAAAGAGCAAGGAAGGTTAAAGTCTAGTCTAGATTTATCCCTTTAAGCATATGACCCAGATTTTTGTTGTTTATCAAAGCTTAAAAATAGTTTCATGTCCATGCCTACATGGGCTCCCTTTATGAATTGTCATTATTGTGGTGTACTTATTTATAGCACAATATATTTATTACACCAGTAGTATACAGCACGGGGTTTCCCTGGTGATTCAGTGGTAAAGAACCCACCTGCCAATGCAGGAGATTCTGGTTCAGTCTCTGGGTTAGGAAGGTCCTCTGGAGAAGGAAATGGCAAACCACTATCATATTCTTGCCTGGGAAATCCCATGCATAGAGGAGCCTGGCAGGCTTCAGTCCGTAGAGTAGCAGAGAGTCGGACATGGCTGAGCGACTGAGCGCAAATATACAGCACAATATTATAAAGCCTTTAGGCAGCATTTATTGATTTCTTACTCTGTTCTAAGCACTATGGGTGAAATGTGTTGCTTCTTTGGAGTTGTGATTTAGCTCTTAGGGACCACATGGAGAAAAAAGTTTCTAGACAACTGTAAGGGATAATGCCAATTCAGCCCTATCCACATTATTATTTATAGCTAAAATATTATTATCATAACTACTGATATTTGTAATAGTGACCCTTGCTCATCAAGATGTTAGATTACATTCAGCATATATATCCCAGATTCCTTAAGATGGCATTGATAAGCCTACATGTTAGATTTCTAGTCAGTCAATTCAGTCGCTCAGTCATGTCTGACTCTTTGTGACCCAATGAACCGCAGCACGCCAGGCCCCCCTGTCCATCACCAACTCCCGGAGTTTACTCAAACTCATGTCCATCAAGTCGGTGATGCCATCCAACCATCTCATCCTCTGTCGTCCCCTTCTCCTCCTGCCCCCAATCCCTCCCAGCATCAGGGTCTCTTCCAGTGTGGCAACTCTTCTCATGAGGTGGCCAAAGTATTGGAGTTTCAGCTTTAGTCCTTCCAATGAACACCCAGGACTGATCTCCTTTAGGATGGATTGGTTGGATCTCCTTGAAGTCCAAGGGACTCTCAAGAGTCTTCTCCAACACCACACTTCAACAGCATCAATTCTTCAGCACTCAGCTTTCTTCACAGTCCAACTCTCATATCCATACATGACCACTGGAAAAACTATAGCTTGACTAGACGGACCTTTGTTGGCAAAGTAATATCTCTGCTTTTTAATATGCTATCTAGGTTGGTCATAACATTCCTTCCAAGGAGTAAGTGTCTTTTAACTTCATGGCTGCAATTACCATCTGCAGTGATTTTGGAGCCCAGAAAAATAAAGTCTGACACTGTTTCCCCATCTATTTGCCATGAAGTGATGGGACTGGATGCCATGATCTTAGTTTTCTGAATGTTGAGCTTTAAGCTAACTTTTTCACTCTCCTCTTTCATCAAGAGGCTTTTTAGTTCCGCTTCACTTTCTGCCATAAGGGTGGTGTCATCTGCATATCTGAGGTTATTGATAATTCTCCCAGCAATGTTGATTCCAGCTTGTGCTTCTTCCAGCCCAGCATTTTTCATGATGTACTCTGCATATAAGTTAAATAAGCAGGGTGACAATATACAGCCTTGACATACTCCTTTTCCTATTTGGAACCCGTCTGTTGTTCCATGTCCAGTTCTAACTGTTGCTTCCTGACCTGCATATAGGTTTCTCAAGAGACAGGTCAGGTGGTCTGGTATTCCCATCTCTTTCAGAATTTCCCACAGTTTATTGTGATCCACACAGTCAGAGGCTTTGGCATAGTCACTAAAGCAGAAGTAGATGTTTTTCTGGAACTCTCTTGCTTTTTCCATGATCCAGCGGTTGTTGGCAATTTGATCTCTGGTTCCTCTGCCTTTTCTAAAACCAGCTTGAACATCTGGAAGTTCCTGGTTCACGTATTGCTTAAGCCTGTCTTGGAGAATTTTGAGCATTACTTTACTAGCGTGTGGAATGAGTGCAATTGTGCAGTAGTTTGAGCATTCTTTGGCATTGCCTTTCTTTGGGATTGGAATGAAAACTGACCTTTTCCAGTCCTGTGGCCACTGCTGAGTTTTCCAAATTTGCTGGCATATTGAGTGCAGCACTTTCAGAGCATCATCTTTCAGGATTTGAAATAGCTCAACTGGAATTCCATCACCTCCACTAGCTTTGTTCGTAGTGATGCTTTCTAAGGCCCACTTGACTTCACATTCCAGGATGCCTGGCTCTAGGTGAGTGATCACACCATCATGATTATCTGGGTCATGAAGATCTTTTTTGTATAGTTCTTCTGTGTATTCTGGCCATCTCTTCTTAATATCTTCTGTTTCTGTTAGGTCCATACCATTTCTATCCTTTATCGAGCCCATCTTTGCATGAAATGTTCCCTTATCTCGAATTTTCTTGAAGAGATCTCTAGTCTTTCCCATTCTGTTGTTTTCCTCTATTTCTTTGCATTGATCACTGAGGAAGGCTTTTTTATCTCTCCTTGCTATTCTTTGGAACTCTGTATTCAGATGCTTGTATCTTTTCTCCTTTGCTTTTTGCTTCTCTTCTTTTCATTGCTATTGGTAAGGCCTCCTCAGACAGCCATTTTGCTTTTTTACATTTCTTTTTCTTGGGGATGGCCTTGATCCCTGTCTCCTGAACAGTGTCACGAACCTCCGTCCATAGTTCATCAGGCACTCTGTCTATCAGATCTAGTCCCTTAAATCTATTTCTCACTTCCACTGTATAAGCATAAGGGATTTGATTTAGGTCATACCTGAATGGTCTAGTGGTTTCCCCTACTTTCTTCAATTTAAGTCTGAATTTGGCAATAAGCAGTTCATGATCTGAGCCACAGTCAGCTCCCAGTCTTGTTTTTGCTGACTGTATAGAGCTTCTCCATCTTTGGCTGCAAAGAATATAATCAGTTTGATTTTGGTGTTGATCATCTGGTGATGTCCATGTGTAGAGTCTTCTCTTGTGTTGTTGGAAGAGGGTGTTTGCTATGCCCAGTGCATTCTCTTGGCAAAACTCTATTAGCATTTGCCCTGCTTCATTCCGTACTCCAAGGCCAAATTTGCCTGTTACTCCAGGTGTTTCTTGACTTCCTACTTTTGCATTCCAGTCCCTTGTAATGAGAAGGACTTCTTTTTGGGGTGTTAGTTCTAAAAGGCCTTGTAGGTCTTCATAGAACCGTTCAACTTCAGCTTCTTCAGCGTTACTGGTTGGGGCATAGACTTGGATTACTGTGATATTGAATGGTTTGCCAAAACAGAGATCATTCTGTCATTTTTGAGATTGCATCCAAGTATTGCATTTCAGACTCTTGTTGACCATGATGGTTACTCCCATTTCTTCTAAGGGATTCCTGCCCACAGTAGTAGATATAATGGTCATCTGAGTTAAATTCACCCATTCCAGTCCATTTTAGTTCGCTGATTCCTAGAATGTCGACGTTCACTCTCGCCATCTCCTGTTTGACCACTTCCAATTTGCCTTGATTCATGGACCTAACGTTCCAGGTTCCTATGTAATATTGCTCCAATTTTAAAATGTTACTTTTTTTTAAGATTTATTGATTCATTTTTGGCTGTGCTGAGTCTGTTGCTGCAGGGGCTTTTCTCTAGTGGTGAGAATAGGGCTGCTCGCTAGAGGCGGTGCACGGGCTTCCCGCTGCAGTGGCTTCTCTTGCAGAAGCACAGGCTCTAGGGCTTGCAGGCTTCGGTGGTTTTGGCACTTGGGCACACTAGTTGTAGCTCTTGGGCTCACAGGCTCAGTAGCTGTGGCACATGGGCTTAGTTGCTCTGTGGCATGTGGGATCTTCCTAGATCAGGGATGGAACCCATGTCTCCTGCATTGGCAGACAAATTCTTCACCACTGACCCATATGGAAGCCCCAAATCTTACAGTTTTAAGGAGTTAACTCATAGTTATCTTTAAAAAACAAACAAAACCCCAGAACAAAAGCCCATCTCTTTTGTTCAGAATGGGCCATTTCCCAAGGGTTCTGGGTATCAGTTTTATACAAAAGATACAACACAATCCTTCCTTTTTGGAGTGTACTTGTTATTTTCAGTCATATACTTTCTAGACCGGAGGTTTTTAGTGACAAATTGAACCTGTCTCTTGGGCTTTCCAGGTGGCTTAGTGGTAGAGAATCCACCTGCAATGCAGGAAATGTGGGTTCCTTCCCTGGGTTGGGAAGATCTTCTGGAGAAGGAACTGGCAACCCACTCCAGTATCCTTGCCAGGGAAATTCCATGGATGGAGGAGCCTGGCAGGCTATATA
Organism: Bos grunniens; assembly: GCF_055505025.1. Taxonomy (NCBI): domain Eukaryota; kingdom Metazoa; phylum Chordata; class Mammalia; order Artiodactyla; family Bovidae; genus Bos; species Bos grunniens. The sequence goes on from NC_141189.1 coordinate 28,511,320, forward strand.
GTCCATGGGGTTGCAAAAGAGTTGGATACAACTTAGCAAATAAACAACAACAGAACCTGTCTTCTGTGACAACTACTCTTGAAAAGATATGAGACACTGGGAGACAAGTTCAGGTCCTAGTAAGCTGAGTATAATTCTTCCCCCCTTTTACTCTTCACTAAAGCTTATGTATCAGTCTGTAGCCTCTTACAGTGACGCTGTTGGAAGGATAAACTTACATTTGGTTAACTAAATTAAAGTAGTAAATCATTGCAGTTTGGGAACTTTTATTTTTTATTGCAAATATGGCTTGTGGTAGCTGCTGCTGCTGCTAAGTCACTTCAGTAGTGTCCGACTCTGCGACCCCAGAGACGGCAGCCCACCAGGCTCCCCCATCCCTGGGATTCGCCAGGCAAGAACACTGGAGTGGGTTGCCATTTCCTTCTCCAATGCATGCAAGTGAAAAGTGAAAGTGAAGTCACTCAGTCGTGTCCAACTCTTAGCGACCCCATGGACTACAGCCTACCAGGCTCCTCCATCCATGGGATTTTCCAGGCAGGAGTACTGGAGCGGGGTGCCATTGCCTTCTCCGTGTGGTAGCTAATATGATTGTTCAGTTTGTCATATAGATTGAAAGGATGTAATATTTTAAACATTTTGTTTTAAAGTTGGCCTAAGAATGGCAAAAATTTATTCTATAACTGAAACATTAATACTTTATATTAAACAGTTTTAAAGGACACTTTGGAAAAAAGAGGAGTGTTAGGGCATTTAAAAGCAAGGATTCGTGCAGAAGTTTTCAATGCCCTTGATGATGAAAGTGAACCTCGGCCATCATTGTCTCATGAAAACTTTCTAATTAATGAGCTTATTCGGGAGTATTTGGAGTTCAACAAATACAAGTATACAGCGTCGGTCCTCATAGCAGGTAAGAGGTTATTTATTGTTAATCACCTGAGGTGAAATCTGCCTTTTCCCTTCCCCCTATTCTCAGAAAGTGTTTAGCCTAGAAATCTAATTCCATTACCAAACGGTGTCATCTGGGACATGACTGGGACATAAAAATCCCATGGGCTCTTTTCATGTCACAGCTTGAACAATTTCTCATGATATTTATTGGACTGTAGGAGAAAATGACTAATACTTAACCTAGGTGCATACTTTGAAAATCATAATTTCTGATTCTGAGAATAAACAGTTATTTACATTTTGCCTTGTGTGCTGTCAGTCTTTTTCCTATGTATATGGTTTAAAAATACACACACAGAGACTTACTATATATTCTTTGTTAAAAAATATAAAACACTGAAGATAAAGCCTCAAAGTATTGCTCCATGTATTGATTAGGCATGTATTCAGATGTATGTAAAAGCGTTATATTTAAAAAGGACTAGATAATCTATAGAAATTTCGAATCACTATGTTGCACACCTCACACTAATTATTGTGAATCAACTAAAATTTTAAAAAGAAAGAAAACAATTAGGAAGATAAACTCCAAGCTCATTCTAGTGATGAGGGGGAGAGAAATGGTATTGGGGGAAGGGGGTCAACAATTAAAGCAAAATTTACTTTATCTGTTAAATTTTATTTCTTAAGAAAGAAAGCAAAAGAACTAGAAGAATAGGGACAATAGTCAGGATCATTGTTGCCCCTAGGCTGGGGGAAATGAGGTTGGGAGGACGATCAAAGCACCCTGCGTGTACATGACTTGATTCCCTTGTCCAACGTTTAACATATGCTTTAAGACTATTTGGTGCCTTGGAGATACGCCTCATTAAAGAAAAGAGATCATGAAGTAGACTTTGAAAGAGAGAACGCATTCCTTATTGTGATGCTGGAACTTTCCATTGGGTAGATCTTTTGTTAATATTCTAGGTCTTTAATGTTCTTTAACCTTAACTGAATAAAGACTGATGATTTTTATTGGTTTAAGGATCATCAGTGTCAATATCTTCACTTTCCTAAGTTTGTTATAGATAGCTGTATAATATGTTACTACTCAGAACAGAAGAATGTGAAAATGTCATCAATTAGCTGTACTGGACTTGTGCTTACCTAGAATGAAATATGGAGACAGTAGTCAAGTTTCTACAGTGTCTTGACTTTTAAAAAACTGAGATGTACTTAGCATAAAGATACTTTACCATTTTTACTATGTAGTTCTGTGGATTTTGCCAAATTCATACAGTTGTGTGGCTACCACCACAATCACAATATAGAACATTTCTATGACCTCAAAAAAATTCCCTGTGCCCTTTTGTAGATAACTTCTTTGCCTACTCTCAACTCCTGTCAACCTCTGATCTGTTATTTTCTGTACCTGGTCATTTGCCTTTTCCAGAATGTCGTATGAGTGAAATCGTATAGGATGTAGCATTTTGAATCTGCTTCCTTTCACTCAGCATAATGCATTTGAGACTATGCTGTTATTTTCCCCCCTGAATAGCATTCCACTGTATGGCTCTGTTGATTTATCTGTTACCAGTTGATGGACATTCGGGTTGTTTCTAGTTTTGGGCAATTATGAATGCAGCTGCTATGCTACCTCCTAAACATTCACTTAGGAGGATTGTCTGAACGTTGTTTTCACTCCTCTTGGGTAAAGAGCTGAGAGTGGCATTGCTGGGTTGTATATGGGCAGTACCTGCTTACCTTTGTAAGTGAGTGCACCATTTTGTTCTGCCAGCAGAGTCCTCCCAGTTGCCCTGAATCCTTGCCAGCACTTCATATTTAGTGTTCATTTTACTTTTAGATTTATTGCCAACAAATGGATATCAGTGCTGTCATGTATTTAATTTGTAGGCTTCTTAGAAAATAGGACTTCTCAAGTCTAGTATAGAAACAGTAATTTCCCAACTCAAAATTAGGGGATTTAAAAACTGCATTTATATTAAAGATATGCATTTAATAAAGTAGGCATTTTGAAAATCATAAAATCACAGTTGTATCTGTCTTGGTGTGTGCCATCATCACTCTTCTAAAATCTGAAAAATGTATATACCTCATAAGTGTGGTTTTTATCAAAATCCTATTTACTTTTTAGAGTAATAAAGCCTCAGTGTTTTGTGATTTCCCCCCTAGAATCTGGTCAACCTGTAGTTCCACTGGACAGACAGTTTCTCATCCATGAACTAAATGCATTTGAAGACTCAAAGGATAATACAATGTAAGAAGTTTTTTTAAAAAAATGAGTTTTCAGATATTATTGTATTGGTGTCGTAATTGTATAGTGGTAGTTTTATTTCATTTGAATTCATCAGTTGTTTATTTGGGTCCAGTGTGTGCCTGGCACTGTGCCACATCCAAGGTGTGCGGCAGTAAGTGCTAAGCTGCCTGTGGTTTCAGAGGATGGAGCAGCCCTGCTTCATTCTAAGGGTCATGTCTCTTGGCTTCTTGAGCCATCCTTTTGTTTTTCATCTGAGGCTGCTTTGCTCTGTCAATTGTTTTCTGCCTCATATTTAATCTTCCTCCTCTGCTTCCTTTATTTCAGCTTAGGAGTGTACTCAGTTCTCCCCATTCCCCAGAAAACCTATTTTTACCACTGAAGTTAGTGAAAATCAACCCTCTGTTTTCATTTTTTTATCTACATTTTTTTGCCTTCTCTACATTTTAAATTTTCTCCTCATTTATACTGAAATGTTTTGCTTTCTCTACATTTGAAGTTCTCTCCTCATCACTTATACTGAAACTATGCTCTTGAAAAAGAGTGACCACTGTTCTTTTTCTACTTTAATGTTTCATAAACTTTTTCTTGAGGTCCCCTGAATGGCAGAAAAAATTATACCTAGGAAACCTGGAGCATAACTCAAGTAGCCTTCCCCTAGCAAGAAATTTCCTTGAATCTCATGTTTCTCATTCTAAAAGTTTATTGAATGTTTTCATTCTACTTCCTGATGTAATTGTTTTACCATAAAAACGTTTAAGATGACATGCCAATTAAGTTGAACTCTCCCTCCAATCCTTGTGTAAAATGAATGTTCTGGGATCATTGGCTGCCTTTAACCTCTACTTTGTATCAAGCCCCAGCACTGAGAGTAGGAATACGCCTATTTCCAGTTTGAGAAGCTCAGTTTTCCTTGAATTTTGCAGTGTTTTGTAATAGTAACGGCTCTCCCTTAAAACACTTTTGTCATTTGTCTTTTATGACCCTTTACTGTCTTGGTTTTTCTGTCTCCCTAATGGTCATCTCAGTTTCTCCACTGACTCCTTTAGGAAGGTTCCTTTACATTGTGGGCACTGCCCCAAGATTTGTCCTTAACTTTTCTTCTTACCCCTTGCCCGCTTTTCTTTCCAAGTATTCTTGAGTCCTTAGTGATGCCGCCACACTGTGCCTTAAATCTGACAGATCTCATGAATTGCGGGCACACATTTCTGCTGGTATCCAAACTTGGTGTTTCTAAAAATCAAGTCCATTATTTTCATTTCTTCAAACCACCCCTTGTAGCTTCCTCATAGAGCCATTCAGGTCCTCATCTCAGAGCTCACATGTACTTCTGGCTCGTTCTCATTTCTCCACCAGTCACTTTGCGAGTTTCATCAATTCTGCCTGTACAGTTGTGTCTGTCTGTCCTTATGCCCTGCACCGTGCAGTTCAGAAGGCCTCTTTCCCATTTCTCTCCAGGCATGTTCTTTTCTGACTCATGTGTCATGCTGCCAACAGTTTGCTTTCTGAAGGACACTTATTGCTTTGTTTAAAGCATTTCCACTGAAAAGATTTTAGATTTTAAAAAGTAATAAAGTCCATATACCAGGCATTATATGTGGATGCCAGTGGAAGTCTGAAGTAGCACTCAACGTTCACTTTAATATTTTTCAGTGAAAGTTAAAAAAATGTCACAATATGTAGGATAAAGTATTTAATAACCTTATGTTAGATCAAGCCATAACACCAAGTGAGTTTGTGCCAAATTTATGAAGAAAATTAGCTTTTAGAGTTTCTGTTTTTCAAAATTGCAAGTAAGGCATTGTAAAGCTGTATTTTAAAAACAATTATCACTGTTTTTAACTCAGGATTTTTTTAAAAAGAAACCTGATATTGATGAAGTTGCAGGTTAAATGAGCTGGTTATATGTTTTCTCATAACATTTAAAAATACCTAAATCTTAAAAATTTTAAATCTTAAATAGGTTTTATTGTAAATTTGGCAAATAGAATTTTTTTTTTTAATTTAAAAATCTCCTTTGATCAGTTAACATTTGAGGAAAGAATGGTTTAAAGTTGACCAAGAAACCTATTTTATATTCCTGGATACTGCTTTTATAAGAGCTGAGGCATCTTATTAAATAGAGAAACCCATTCTCTTGGTTTCCTTGTGGAATGGAAACATTGCTTTTGTGTGCAATTAGTTATTTGTTGCTGTATAACAGGTTACCCCAGAATTTGGTGGTTTAAAATAGCAGACATTTATTATCTGTGGTGAGGAATCTGAGAGTGACTTCTGTGGCCTGGCTCAGCCTCAGTCGTGAGGTTGCAGTTAAGGTGTTGGCCGGTGGGGGGTGGGGGGCCAGTCATCTCAAGTCCTGGCTGGGGCTGGCGGGTCCATCTCCATGTGGCTCACTCACATGGCTGCCTCAGTTCTTTGCTACGTGTACCTTTCCATAGGACAGCTTGAGTGGCAGCTGACTTCCCCAGAGTGACTGAGGGAGAAGGCAGGAAGGGCGCCACGATGCTGTTGATGGCCAAGCCTCTGACGCTGCAAGCGCTGTCACTCGGTGCCTGCCTTAGCCCTTGAAAACGTGAGTTCAGCTCACACTCAGGAGAGCAAGACTCCACCTTTTGAAGGGAAGGGATATCATACTTTAAACTGTCACACCTGCTAGTAAGTAGATAAAAATCTCAAAAAGACAGTCCATTAAATTGATGTTTTCGAACTGTGGGACTGGAAACAAGAGAAAACCTCTCTATTGTCATCAGAGCAGCTTCCATTGGTGCAGGGGCAGCAGGCAGCATATGCTAAGGGAAAAAATACGGGACTTGGGGTTCAAGTGTCAACCTTGCTTACTATCCAAGCAGCCCTTTCGCAAATCCTCTGTGAGCTGTGGTCTTCTCATTTATAAACTGGACATGATGATTATGACATCACAAGATGAGGATAAAATAGAGGAAAGAATGTTTTGTAAACTTTAGTTTTTAAAATTTTAATTCTTACCTGACACCTATATGGCTTACATTTATATACCATTTAATACATGCCAGGCACAGTTCTAAACACTTGACGTTTATTGATGCATTTGGTCTGTGACTGCCCTATGAGATAGAGACTATACTTATCCACATTTATAGAGGAAGAAACATTTATGAGGCTGGGGATATTAAAAATCTTGTTGAATCTTGAGTCCTGTCAAGTGGCAGGGCCAGGATTTGAACCCAGACAAGAATTTATGAATCCAATAAGTGTGTATTGTGTCAGACAGTGTTAGGTTGTGGGAAATCTTATACTGGACTTGGAGTTCAAAAAGAAAAAAAAAGCTGATTCCTGTGCACTGATTGAATTTGTATTTCAATTTAGATGAGGTTTAACTTGTTAACATGTTTCCTATGGATTTTAAAATTGTAGAGTCAAATTTAAATTTCAAAAAGCGTGAATAGTTTTCAGTTTGGGTAATAACCATGCAACTCTTTTAAGTCTAGTGAATTATTTGGCTATTTTGGGGTCAGAGACTACTTTTTACAGAATAGATATTTTAAAGTTTTTCCTGTTTGTGCACATTTAATTGATTTTTACTTTCTTTCTGCTATAGACCTCTTTTATATGGGATTTTAGCTCATTTCTTGCATGGAACTAAGGATGACAACCAAAATACATTTCTGAAAGGGTCTTCACTCCCGCCTGCAAACCCAAATCTTGGCAGACAACCTAGTGGAAGAAAGCAAATGGGTATGAATTTCTGAGACTTCTCACTCGGCTTTCAGCACGTGTATTTTCTTCCTATCTATTTTTATCTTTGAGGTAGTTTTTCCTGAGATTTTGAGTCATAATTTAATTCCATTTATATCTAATATAGTTAGCCTGTGTTATTTATCATCAAAAAAAAAACACAACAAAATGGTTTTTGGAAAGACAATCTTGTGAGGAGCAGAGAGAAGACTAGACAAAATTCTTAGATATAATTTCTATAAAAAAGTATTGAAAAACTTGATTTTCCCATAGATTTGTACTGTTTGGAGCGGCTTAGATCCTGAGCATACTGAAGAAAGAGCTTTTATCAAGTTATCTACTTTTTCCCTCTCAGACTGAGAAAAGTCAAGACTGCTGAGAACAGAGCAGTCACAGGTTTATGTGCTCTCCTTTGCATTTTCAGGATTCTTTTTTAGTGGGGAGTGGGGTGAATATTCTTTGTGTTAACGTTGTAATTACTCACAAATAAATTCTTAGGAGAAAGGCTCATATTTCTTTCAAGAATATTCACTCTTCCAGTGAACTTTCAGTTGTTTTGATTTTATCCAAACACTAAGACCTCAATTTGGTAATCTAAATTGAATAGTTTATAGCTCAGTATTTCCAACTATGGTACAGCTGATCTCTCTTTTTAAGGACAGTCATAGGAGAAGGAAATGGCAGCCCACTCCAGTACTCTTGCCTGGAGAATTCCATGGATGGAGGAGCCTGGTGGGCTGCTGTCCATGGGATCACACAGAGTTGGACATGACTGAAGCGACTTCGCGTGCACGCATGCATTGGAGAAGGAAATGGCAACCCACTCCACTGTTATTGCCTGGAGAATCCCAAGGACGGGGGAGCCTGGTGAGCTGCCGTCTATGGGGTCACACAGAGTCGGACACGACTGAAGTGACTTAGCAGCAACAGCAGCAGCATAGGTGGGGCTCAGGCAGCTGATTATCAGAACAAATATAAATCTTGACTGTTGAAATAAACTTTTAAGAAACATCCAAGTGCAGATTATCTTTTGTAGTTTTCCTAAATTGCCATGAGCAATATTGATCATGTTAAATGTTTGCCCTGTCTCTTATTCTGAAGGCAAAGTGATCTCTCGGAGGTTAGTTCTGCCTTTACTAAGAGTTATCCTTCTATATATCTTAGAATTCTGAGTTGATGGGATGTTGGAAAAGAAATCATTCCCATCACTTACTTTACAGTTGAGAAAACCAAGACTAAGAGGCCCATGCCTGTAGCTGGTCATTTTTAGCAGAATCAGCACCCGTGATTGCCATTCCTGTGCCCTTTTCCACTTAAAGAATATGAGAAGTTTTCCTACTTACTTTTTCAAGTATTGGTAAGGGACTGCCATTATTGCCTACTATCTGGCAAGAACTTAAAAGCAAAACCAAACACCCGGTACAAGAGTAAATCTCTAAACATCAATTATATAATGTAGAATTCCCTCTAATCTCATCTCCTTACCTCTCCCTAACACCTCAGTTCCTCTCCCCTTCACAGAAGGTAGCGCTGTTAGCAGCTTGGGTGTCCTTCAGGAGTCATTTCTGTTTAAATTTATAGGTGCTGTTTCTGTACATATTATCCTACACTTTATTTTTTCACATGTGTTATCAATTTATGTAAATCTGCTTCTACCTCATTCTTAATTTCCTGTATAGTCTATAGTATTCTGTGGTACTACTACTAATCATTCTTTGCTAATGTATGTTTTAAATTTTTTGGTTTTACAGTATTGCAGGGTAGCATTAGTATTTCTCTTATGTGCATACCTTGAAGTAGAATTGGTTCAAAATTTTGTATATTAAAAAATGTAGTAGATACTAATTCCCCTCCAAAAAGGCTTTACCATTTTATGTGTTTACAAAGAATATATGATAATACTAGTTTCTCTATTTAATTGTCACCAGTGGACAGCGTATGCATTAACATTTGTTAGCGTAGCAGACCTGTGATGTTGGTATTTTAGTTGTAGTGGGAGGGGAGCAGGAATGGGAGAGTGCTAGAGGGGATGCAAGAGTCCTGGGGTTACCTTGGCTCCTCTCTGCAGAAAATGCCAGAGACATCAAATAGAGTTGAGGTCAACAAAGCTTTGGATCCCTGTTCTGTGGAAGCCTCAGAAGGGAGATGAGTGCACTAATGGGAGAATAGTGATATTGCAGATTATTTTTCTTGATTGTCAAAAATGGTCTTGGCTCAACAGGGACCGTGAAGAATTGTTAACCCCAAATTGCATAAGGTTTCTGTAACACATTTAAACATCCTGTGTACTTTCTCAACTCAAACTTATTCTGTGAACGATATGTTTTATTTGATAACATTGAGAAAGTTACAAAGATATTAAAATTATTCTTCAGATTATATACCCTCTATTGACATAAACTCAATCCAGGTGAAACATAAAACACTAAAATTAAACTCTCTTTTATTTGAAAATGAGTCCAAAGCATGCCATCATGAAAGCAGGTTTTTTTTTTTTTTTTAAGATTCCTGTGCGTGTTCTTGGCCGTGCTGGGTCTTCGCTGCCGCTCCCGGGCTTTCTCCGCTGCAGCGAGGAGGGGCTGCTCCCCGTTGTGGGAGCGCAGGCGTCTCACTGCGGTGGCTTCTTTTGTTGTGAGCACAGGTTCTCGTGTGCCGCTTCAGTAGTTGTGGCACATGGGCTTAGTTTCCCCACAACTAAACAAAAATCGGCCTCTTGGTTTTGGCTGAAGACTATTTCCTACAATTTCATTGATGGTTTTCTGAGTTTGGTAGGAAGTTTTCTTCTTGCCACAAGAGGGTGCTGCTGGGAGGATTTCTATTTGAAGAAGAATTTTGTTTTTTTTTTTCTTTTTAGTTGAACTTTGGCATCCCTCAAAATGCTAATTGAAAACACAGTCCTTTATTGTGAATTCCAATCCTTACATACAGTGTAAGTTTGTAAGCACTTACCTATGAATTTACTTCAGGGTGTACTCTTTTCACTTAAAAAATTTTTTAAACGTTTCCGATTTCTTCAATAGTGTTAAAAAAAAAATCCAACATTTTTTTTCATTGTCCTAAGCCATCTAAAGACCTTGTATGGTATAAATATGTATTATCCTAAAATATGTATAGGTAGGTCTGCCTGCTGCCCCTTTTGACTTGGGATGCACACTGACCTTCGCTTGTATTCTTGCAGAAGAACACCTGCGGCAGGAGCAGGCGAGGGGCAGCAATGCTGAAAACCTGCATACTTCACCCACGGTAAAGAGATGACACTTCCAGTTGGGGCTTCTTTGATCTTAAACTTGTATGTGTTAAATAACTTATTTATTCTCCCAATGTCATCAGAATTCATCCCTAGTGTTGTACTTTGTAAAAATGTGAAGTTTCTGCAGAACCTTTAGCCCCTCGTGTTTTATTGCATTTGTGAATAAAAGCTAACTCTGTCATCTAGTTTACAGATTTGACTTGAAAGAAAATGTGGTTTTTAGGACGATTTTAAAGGTCCCTAGATCTGTGAGAAACGAAAGGGGTTTTTTTTGGTACCCTATAAATTATTCTAAAGGAAAAAATCAAGTGTTTCTAGCCATATGCTCTGTTCTGTTTTTGGCTGTGCTTTGCAGCTTGTGGAGTCTTAGTTCCCTGACCGGGATTTGAACCTGGGCCCTGGCACTGAAAGTGCTGAGTCCTAACCGCTGTACCTCCAGGGAATTCCTTGCTCTGTTCTTTACCATGGCACATTAATTAAATTTCTTTCAGGCTGGAATAATGTGGATTTACAGGAAAATTCATTCATTTAAAAAAAAAACACACACGTTTAAAAGAACAATAAAGCCAGAAAAAACTAATTCCTATAAAGTTTGATTTTTGGGGGGGGGGTGGTGGGTACGGGTGTGAAACCAGCTATTTTTCAGATAACTATTTATAATTAGGTTTAAATATCTGAATTGCTATCTAAATTTGAACTTTAAAACTTGGTAACAATGTACTTTTTATTTTCTTAAACAATTTTGGCTTCTCCTAGAAGATTTAATTAAAAGGTGGGGGTGGGGGATAATTCTTTTAATTTTGCTGTAAGTAAAACAAAGAGTTTATTACTTGAAGACTGTGGAATAAGCATGAAGAGACAGGCTTTAGGAGAAATACCAGAAAGTACCTTTTAAAAGATGGCATTGTTTAACTTCCTTGGGGCCCTCAGTTGTGCAGTTACCAGATGAGCTATGAAAGGGCCAACCGTCACTTCATATTTTATTCCTGGGATAGAAAAATAGTAAGATTTCTTATAGTGCCATCTCTAAAACACTTTGATATTTATTGACATTTTTATAATGTGGAGTCTTCAGGCTGGCTTCACTGAAGCAACAAATGAGTATAGTAGACAGAACCTGATTGGCACAAGATACAAGGTATATTCAGAACAAAACTGCGTGGGCACCTATACACTGACATTTAGCTTAAACATTTTCCATTGGGAAGGTGATAAGGAAGGACTGTAGCTGGCAAAATTGGCATTCTTTTTGGGGTGTTGAGTCTGTGCTGCTTTTGGAACCTTTATTTCTGAACTTTTATTTCTGGTGCTAGTCAAGTTTTCAGTGTAAGGAGTTCAATCCTTACAGATGTAACCAAGAATTTTTATCTGAATGCTGAAAACTATTAAAGAAATCCCCTTAAATCATACTTTACAAGTCAAAAGATTTTTGAGAGGTCCTGTTGGTGGGCTAAAATTACATATACTGGTGTAGAAGTATTATAAAGGGCTCATTTCCATTTTTTAAATGAAATCTATAGTATCTGATTACAATGATGAATTCCACTGTATTGTATAGGGGGATATAACTATCTGAATTCTTCTCAGAGGATTTGGTTTACACCCAGGAATGTTGGCAGTGGACACTGTTTACCTCAGGAATTGCAATCATGCAGGACTAGATTAAGAAAAAGTGCTGGAGTTTGTCATTTTGGATGTGATATAAAATCATCAAAATAGAAGCTAAACAGAATTGTCACATGTAGTCCATATTGTGTCTGTATGTATTATTCTGTAACTTACTTGTACCTAGGCAACTATCATTTAATAAAAAAATAAATAAGCAGCATGCAAAAGGTGTTCTGTGACTCTTCTGTCATCAAGAGATGTCCACCGGAACCAGAAGAAGGCTTGGCGATGGCTCCTTAGGCTTTCTTTGGGGATCTCCAGCAACCTAGTTGTTGGAGGGTTGAGGATGGTTGGCATCAGCCATGTCACCCTGGGATAGTTATTCTTCACTGGGTGGCAGTGGTCAGGGCTGGTGATGTTATTCTCTGAAGGGACAGTGTCATAATCTGTGGCGCCATATATGGTTTGAAAAAACACATTTAGTGTTACGTTTTGTTTTTGTTTTTGGTTGTGCCTTGTGGCTTGCAGGATCTCAGTTCCCTGACCAGGGCCTGAAGCTGGGCCATGGAAGCGACACACCAAGTCCTAACCACTGGGCCACCAGGGAATTCCCATATATTCTAGCAGTTTAAGTAGGTTCTTGAGCTGAGACACTTAAACTCAAGGGAGGAAAAGATAAACATAGAAGACCTATCAAACTCTTCTCATGAACTCATAAACTAAATCAGTACATCGTTGCAGTAATTTTCATGGGGTTGTTAGAAGAAGTTCTCCTCTAGACATGCAGGAGAAGTTCTAGCAGAAAACTTATACAAAAATAGGATGGGAAGTGGACTTGAAGAGGGATTTAGGAATAGCAGACATTTAAAACTTTGGCAGTAAAAAACTCATAGCAGGACCAGAGGTGGCTTTTGAAGATGATAAATTTAAGCTTAGCATATATGTTTGCTTAGTATCAACTAACAGCTTTATAATTAGGTGCAAGAACATATTTGTATATGTCCCACATGCCTGTATGATTATGTAAAATATGATGTGTTCTTTTAACCTAAAGCCAAGTGTACACGAAGGACTAACACTTGGGAGAAGATTCCTTTAAAGGCATCTGGGACGGTGGTTCCCAGCCACTGGGCATTTCATTTTTGTAACAGCCATTCTGCAAGAATTGTGTGTTCTTCATTCATTTTTAAAAAATGAAAGTGAGGTAAAACTACCTTTTAAAAAATAGACAATTTTTAAAAACAGTTTTAGATTCACAGCAGAATTGCATGTGAAGTACAGAGTTCTTGCTGCTGCTACTGCTGCTAAGTTGCTTTAGTCGTGTCCGACTCTGTGCGACCCCATAGACGGCAGCCCACCAGGCTCCCCCGTCCCTGGGATTCTTACACACCCCCAAAAGTGGTACACACTCACAGGCTCCCTGTTATCAACATGTCCCCTGAAAGTGGTGTATCTGTTACATTCAATGAACCTACATTGACATATCATTATTACTCTAAGTCCATAGCTGATGTCAGGGTTCACTCTTGGTGGTGTATAGTCTATGGGTATACATGTCACTGGGCTTCATCTGTGGCCTCAGCTGATAAAGAATCTTCCTGCAGTGCAGGAGACCTGGGTTCAATCCCTGGGTTGGGAAGATCCCCTGGAGAAGGCAAAGGCTACCCACTCCAGTATTCTGGCCTGGAGAATTCCATGGATTATATAGTCCATGGGGTTGCAAAGAGTCGGACACGACTGAGTGACTTTCACTTCACTGCATACATGTCACTACATGCATCCACCCATCACTATGGTATCAGTAATTTCACTGTCCTGAAAATCTTCTGTGCTGTCTTCCTTCCTTTTTCTCCTCTTAACTCCTGGCCACCAGTGATCTGTTTATGGTTTCCATAGATTTACCTTTCCAGAATGTTACATAGTTGGACTCATACTGTATGTAGCTTTTTTACACTGTTTTCTTTCACTTAGTAATACTCATTTAAGTTTCATCCATTCTGTTCATGACTTGAAAGCTCATTTCTGTTTAGTGCTGAGTAATACTCTGACGTCTAAATGCACCACAGTTTATCCATTCACTTACTTAGAAGGACTTCTCAATTGCTTCCAAGATTTGGCTATTAATGAAGAAAGCTGCTCTAACTAAACAACTGTGCAGGCTTTAGTATAGACATAGGTTTTCAGCTCATTTGAGTAAATCCCAAGGAGTGTGATCTGCTAGGTCATATGGTAAGAACAGGTTTACTTTTGTAAGAAACCATAAAATGATTTTTATTGAGAATTTTAGGACCTTTCCTGATAGAGAATCCAAAGTTACCAAGACACTAGAGCAGGAAATCAACGATAAAGGAGCACTGCAAGACTAAACTGTGCAATTTAGTCTTGAACCTGGAGAAGCGTGGGGGCCATAATGCATGAAAGAAAGTGCTTGTGTGCCTGAGCAGAACCATGCTTGTGGTCGGGGAAGATGGCCCTTTATTCACAAGAAGGCAGAGTCCTGTGCAGATCTTGAGCTGGATAACCTGACTGCTGATGCACTTGTCAGTCATTGTGAACCACATGCAGGAGCCACGCATCAATCCAGTCTTGGAGGTTATTAAAAACCAGAGAGACTCACACTCGCACTTTCAAACTTTTTGAATCTAGTAGTAAAGTCAAAGCTATTTGATTAAAAAAAAAAAAAAAAAGACTCTAAAAGAGAAGAATTTCCCCGCTGCCGTCTTGTTCCATGAGTTCATGGAAACTCCCAGGACACGCCACCTCACAGGAGCCATGCCAAAGAAACTTATTTGACAGCCCTTAGTCAGTCACAGTTAGGTTTTTTGAAAGTAATTTTTCCCCCTCAAGCTTTAACTGGCTTTTTGAGCCATGAGAAATAAAACGAAGGCATCTGCTTTTGAAGAGTCAAACATCTGAGCTTCTGCATTTGATAGACATTGAATGACTATTATGTGCACACACTGTTCCTAAGGACTTCTAGAGTGTACCAGAAATGCCTTCTATAAGGCCTTCCCCATGTTGAGGCAAAGATTCTGACCATCTCTGCTTTTCTTTGAGAAACACAGGCTCAGAGGGGTTCACTGACAATCCCGTGGCCCCCTGGCTGGTGCTTAGCAGATCATGAGTTCACACCCTCAGACTTCTCTACTTAACGCTAGACTCCATCACACAGCAGGGTGGGAGTTCCTGCTCCATCATTAGCTGCTGCTGCTGCTGCTAAGTCGCTTCAGTTGTGTCTGACTCTGTGCGACCCCATAGACGGCAGCCCACCAGGCTCCCCCGTCCCTGGGATTCTCCAGGCAAGAACACTGGAGTGGGTTGCCGTTTCCTTCTCCAATGCATGAAAGTGAAAAGTGAAGTCGCTCAGTCGTGTCTGAGTCTTAGCGACCCCATGGACTACAGCCTACCAGGCTTCTCCATCCATGGGATTTTCCAGGCAAGAGTACTGGAGTGGGGTGCCATTGCCTTCTCCACCATCATTAGCTAGCTGTGCTAAATTGGCTGGTTATTTCACTCACCAAACCTGGTTCCTCCACAGCAAAATGAGAAAAAAAAGGTTTAAGCGTATACCTCGTAGGGTTATTATAAGGACTAGGTGAGGTAATGTAGTGCAATTCAGTGTCTGTTATAAAGCCTTCATTTATTAATAACAGTATAATTATTCTCTTTTAAAAGTTACCAAGTTCTTTAAAGAATCAGATACACCACTTTGGAATACCAGTGTGAATGCCTCTGGAAATGTGCCGGTTTTCACTCTGAGGTCACCGAGTTGGACTCTCACAGCCTGCTCTGGATTATCTTTCCAGCATGTGAAGGAGATGATCAACTTCAGTTTTTCCCCTTCCCCTTCTCTGCTCCACATCAGCTCTGTACTAACACAGGGACAGTTTCCACTCCTTTTACAGTGTAGACATTATGAGGCACATGGGGAAGCCGCCCGTTCATCACTTTCTGAAGAACTTTACCCCTGACATCCCAGCCAGCGGAATGCTGGCTGTTGCAGACTCTGACTTAGGCCCATTATGTAGGGTGGGGAGCTGGGCCTGGGTATTTTCAGGGTGGAAAGCAGGCAAGATGTTGGAGGGATGAGGAAGGGTCGGAGAGGGTCTGAGATGCAGAACTGCAGAGGGGGCTGGCAGCCCACAGGAAACAGCAGGCAGGACAGGCTGTCATCATTACAAGGTCCTCAAGGCCAAATGCAACTCTGCTTGGTTTCATGTTTGTTTTGAATAATAGCAGCTAACACGAAGCATTTTACATGGATATATGTTCATCTGGGGCTTCCCTGGTGGCTCAAACAATAAAGAATCTGCCTGCAATTCAGGAGACCTGGGTTCTGTTCCCGGGTCGGGAAGATTCCCCTAGGAGAGGGCATGGCAACCCATTCTGGTATTCTTGCCTGGAGAATGCCATGGAAAGAGGATCCTGGTCCTCTTAGCCTGTAGAGGGCTACAGTCCATAGGGTTACAAAGAGTTGGACACAATTGAGCAGTAACACAGACACGTGTTCATTTTACATGGATCTTCTCAAGGACCATTTACAAATAGCTGGGAAGTGAAGAAGTGACTGCTGTTCTTCCCATTTTACAGATAGGGAAACTGAGGCACCAGGTCAAACAACTAGAAAATGGCACTGGCAGATTCCAACTAACTTTAGTGGGGGTCTTTAGCCTCAAGGCTAATTCCTCTGGGCATTTCCCCTTAATGCCCCTCAGGAAGTGAATCGTGGCAGCTGTGGGCCTCAGACCCAGCGAGGGTTCAGGCAAAACTCTTCACTCCGTGAGGGCCTCAGTTTTCTCACCTGCAAAATGGGGGCATTAATAAAGGCCTCACCATCACCTGACCTGGTGACCAGAGGAGAGTTTGTTGGATAGGATGGGGACGAGTACCAAGCACAGAGCCGGGTAAGGGTCTTCCAACATCTTTAACCCCCTCAGCAAACCCTCTGGCTTAAGCAGCTAGGACCAACGTGGGACTTGGGGGCCACCTCCTTCTGGCTCAGCCGCAAGCAGAGGGGTCCCCCTCCCACCCCACTGCCCTCAGATGCCGCCCCCCCCAACCCCCGCAGGGCTCCGGGAGGCCGCTCGGCACCATATTTAGTCAGGGGGAGCGGGCAGCCCCGAGCTGGTATGCAGCGCTGGGAATTCCTGCAGGAAGGAGCCTGCGCCTGCCCTTTTTGGGTTGTCTCCCGCCCAGCGCCCCCCGCCGCCCGCCGCTCCCGCCCGGGGTGGGAGGACCGGCCGGGAACCTAGGAGTCCGGCCGGGCGGGGAGCGGGGCGCCCAGCTGCCCGTGGGTCCCCGGGCTGGCGCAGGGCCAGCCCAACGCTGCGGCTTCCTTTTATGGCCTGTGTGCGTGCGTGTGACAGGAGAGAGATGGGGGGAGAAAGGGAGGGCGATCTGGAGCCAGAGACACAGGGACCAGAGACAGAGAGAGACAGAGAGACAGTAAGAGACAGCCCTGGGAAGAGTGACGGAGACACAGAATGAAAGAAAGGCAGAACAAGACAGACAAACGGTGACGGAGAGACCCGGTGTCAGACACACAGAAGGGGGTGGTGCGGACACAGAGGATAAGGGAGTGGTACTGAGAGGGACAGAGACAGGGAGAAAGCTTTCAGGCAGCTTCATTTGCAAGAATTTCTTGGGGCGGGGAGGGGCAAGAGAAGGGAGCTTTCAAAGAGCAGGGAGGCACCCACATTCTCCTTGGATCCTGACATGCACCTTGCAAATTACATAATCACCACACACACACTTCAGCTTCAAAAACGGAGGCTCAGAGAGGGGAAGTGACTTGCCTGAGGTCACACAGCCAGCGAATGGTACATCCAGTGCCTGAAGTCACAACAATTGGGTCTTTTTTTTTTTTTTTTTTTTTTGCTTGTGGGTGGAAGTGGCGATGCCAAGTTGGGAAAAGTAAAAACTTCCCCTTGCCGCACAATTCCCAGCAGAGTTGGGGGCTCTTGCCTTGTACTTTGCAAAGTTCAGAAAATCCCCTTTCCCTGCCCGTCTCGCAGCATAGCCAGCCCCTTTCCAGGCAGTAGGGACGACAAAACTGGGGAGCGGGGAAAGGTGTCAACTCGGACCCCCACAGCTCCTCCCCTGCGAAAGAAGCGGTTAAAGCCTGCGCAGCTGGACCTGACTCAAGGAAGAAATTCTCAAGCATCCCCTAGAGACGCCGAGTGCTCTCCACCCGTTTCTCTAGGGACCCGGAGTCTCCGCGACTGTCCGAGAGCCGGGGTTAGAAATCCCCGAACGCCCCTGCCCACTGCACCCTTCCCAGGGGCCCCCACCCGGTGCGCCCCTTTACGGGCGTCGCGGCAGGAGCGCGCGAGGCCTGGACCAGAGCGGCGTTTTTCGGGCCCTGCAGGGGGCGCTGCGGAGGGAGCAGCGCGGGACCCATCCCCACCCCGCCCTCCTCGGCTGCCTCCCCTTTCCCACCCGCGGGCAGCTCCGGATCTATAAAAAGAGGCGTCCCGGGCGACCGCGGAGATTTGGACGCCCCTGCCTGGGAGGTGTACCAGATCTGAGCTCTCCGTCAAGTTTCTACTCCGCTCTGCCCCCCAGTTGGAGATCTGTAAGTATGTGGTCCTGCGGGGGACGAAGTTGAGTCCGGGGTTACAGGATCCTGCAGGGCATCCTATAGGGGCTGGAGAGCCATGAGGCGCATCTGTTGCCATCCTCTTAAGGACCACTGGGGAGGGGCTGAGGGGTCACAATTTTCATTTCTCTTTGCCCCGTCATCCTAGATTTTCCCCAAAGCAGCATCTCCCAAGGTAGCCAATGAGAAGTACTCCCTTGGGGGTACTTACTAAAGATAATGCCTGGGCCCATCTCCGGTTACTTTAGAATCTTCAGAAAAACTGTACTCTATGTGTATAAGTCCCAGATGATTCTTGTTATGAGGAGACTCTGGAAGATACGCTGCCTTGGAAATATCAAAGATCCAGCTTCCACTGAAAAGTCATTTCCTATCTCACAGGCAGGCAAGGTGTGGCTCCAGGTGGAGTTGGAAGCATCAGTTTAAAAAACCGTGGGCAGAAGGGGAAGTGTTTTCCCCCAGTCTAGAGCAGCAGTCCCAACCTTTTTGGCATCCCCATGGAAGACAATTTTTGATGGACCAGGGTAGGGGGATGGTTTCAGGATGATTCAATCACATTAAATTTATTGTGCTCTTTATTTCTATTATAATTACACCAGCTCCACCTCAGATCATCAGGCATTAGATGCTGGAGGTTGGGGGACCCCTGCTCTAGAGGGTGCGCTGCTGATAAGCCTTGAGTGATACTCTGATCATGATCCATTTATTATAGCTTGGTATTCTTCCAGACACACACACCGCCCCCTCACTCCAAATTTTTAAAAATCTCATCCAGGTTGACCCCAGGGGGCTCAAATACTGAGATGCCAAAGCCCACACTTGCTTACAGAGGCTGCAAGTGCGTTAGGTAAGATGGGGCTGGGCTTTCCTGCAGAACACCCATGTTGCTCTCATGTCCCTCCAAGTGGGCAAAGTGAGAGAAAGTGGCTGCCACCTGTTGTCTGTTCTCTGTCTGCACTGAAAGCTGATGGGGATTTGGCTGCCTGAGGAAAGGCACCATTCAAAACCACACTCATCAAGAAGTAAAAGCAATTATTGAGAAACCCCGAGAAAGGGAGCATTTAGTACAGTATTAAGAACGAATAGATTAAATTGCAAACTGACCATTATATACAGAGAAGGAGCTTGCAGAAGCTGAGCTGAAAGTCATTAGATAGCAGTGGGTGAAACTGGACATTGAAGACCCATGGAAGTGCAGTTTCCTTGGTGCTTTCCCATTGAGATAAACTACCATTGACGGACTGCTTATGTGCCAGGCACTATAGCAGTGTTTGACTTCATTGACCTCATTTAATCATTGCAACATTTTAAGGGAGGCATTGTGATGCCTGTTTAGTATACAAGATAACTGACGCTCAGAGAGTTTAAGTAATTTGCCCAATGTCACACAGCTTACAAGTGGTGGATCTCATTCCTGCCAATTCTATACCCCTGACCCCACCAACATTTTCCTTTACCATGAACAAAAACTTTGTTGGAATCAGGTTTCTGATGGGACCAGATGGGACCCGTAGGGCAAGTGTTTATCATCTCTTTGAAGAAAATATAAACTGACCTTTTGCAAATTTAAAATAAAATGCACTGTTTGTCCCCTGGCGGTGTGGTTGTCTAGTTGACTAGATTAGATGGGCTGCCATCCCCAGAGTCTAAAAGGTGAACTAGCTGGGCCTTCCTCGAGAAGCTTCTAGGGCTGGTAAACACCGTGTATTTTATTATCATGTCTGAAATAGACATGTTATTCCGTACAAGGTATTTGTTATGGATTTGTTATCGTTACTTTTCTGTGTGAGGGCTGAGATTGAGGCAAACATGCCCATTTATGGTAGCGTTTTCCATGAGGCCGTCCCCAGCCCCCTCGCAAATTAGCCCTGTATTGCGGCTTTATTGGTCCTGCCTCTGGGGATTTCTCTGCCCTTGTCCTTTCCGTTTGGGAACAAGTTGGGGAGTCCGGAGAGGAAGACATTGGGGAGAAGAGGGGGATTACCTTCTCCTGCTCTCTTTTGTTTTGAAATTTTATTTTGGGGGTGGGAAAGTGGTCTTCTCCTTTCCTCAGCATATTGAATCCAAACAGGTGAATTTTATGCTGTAGGCACAACCATGTAACTCTAAACTCAGATACACATTAGATTTTTCTGGCAAACCACATCCAATTTTAAATTCACCAGAATCCAAGAATGTCACAAGCAAATGTAGAAATCATCCATGTTGTCCTTCCCAAACCTCAGTTTTCCCATCTGTAAAATGGGGCTAATAAGACTGGCTAACATCTGGTGAGTGCTTTTGCTGGGACACCGTGCTGAATCTGTTATATAGGCATCTTGTACTAAGTCTTCACAACAGCTCTTTGGAGCGGATGCTATTATTATTGGTCCTGTTTCACAAATGTGGAGACGGAATAACTTGCTCAAGATAGCTTGACTAGCCAATGAGGAAGACAAGATTTTACAAAACAAGCTCTTTCAAGACTTCAGTGCCTATGGAATTGCCCTACTGGGAGGATTCAAAGGGATCATGCATACGAAAGATTTAGCATAGTGCTTGGCCCCTGGTGAACTTCCATGGATGGTTGTTTATATATGGCCAGAGACCTCAAGGATTTTGCTCAGTGTTGCCCAGCAGGTACTTGGCAGAACCAGGAAACCCATGGTGTAGTCTTTCCATAAAAGAGAAACTTGCCCTTAAATTTCTTTTCTTGCCATCTCTTTTCATAAACTCAGTTCCTATTTGGGTAAAGGTGGTGATTAGAATCTTCTGCACTAATATAGATACATTTCCTTGCCTGTGTCAGGAACATGACCAGGTATATTGGCCCAGGTATTTTGTGATTTGTGTAGGATCTCTATGGTGTCCTTGAAGAGCTCAGCTGTGAGTGGGAGGAGCCTGTCTGTGAGTGGGAGTCACCTTCCAAGGTGACTCCTTTGATCCCTGGGGTCTCTTCCTTTCACTCTGACCACTGAATGTATTTAACCATGGCCACACTGTGGGAGAAAGGCTAAGTCTGCAAAAGGCTACGTAGGAATTTGAAGGAACTTTTTGTTTTGCTTTGTTGGAGAATAGTTGACTTTGAAGGAAATTTTGTAAGGGGTCAGATGATAAAGAAGCTAGCGTTGCCTCCTGTCCTGCAGAGGAAGTCAGGTGTCTCTGAACCACATCGGTGATTCAGAAGTTAAAGAGGAATGGTCCTCACCAAAGTCCCTAAGAAAGGGCCATGGGCTTTCCTCTTGTTCACCTGTACAGGCTTGAACTTCCCCTCCGCTGGTGAGGCAGGCAGCAAATGATACAGAATCTCGTAAGAGTTCTGTATCCCTCAGAGTCTGAGACCGCTGGGGGTGGTTATAACCCTTCCCTGGTCTCCAGGTAGAATGCCTCTCCAGGTAGAATTCCTGACCTTCTTAGTCCTTCCCCGCTTCCCCATCTTTAGATAAAACCGTTGTTAATGTATTCTTGAGCATCTTTTCAAAACTTTCCTATGTCAAATCTTCCTTTTTTACACAAATATTGTTGGCTTTGTAAATTAGCTGTTTTTTCACTTAATTGCATATTTTTAACTTTCTATATCAGCATATTGTGGTGTTTTAAAATCACCTGCGTAATATTCTATTACATGGAAGTATAGCATCTAATCAAGGAGTCAGGGAAAGACTCTGATGCGGGGAAAGATTGAAGGTAAAAGGAGAAGGGGGCGAAAGAGAATGAGATGGTTAGATAGCATCACTGACTCAAAGGACATAAATTTGAGCAAACTCCAGGAGATAGTGAAGGACAGGGAAGCCTGGCATGCTGCAGTCTATGGGGTTGGAAAAAGTTGGACATGACTTAGTGACTGAATAACAAAATAGCATCTTACTACAACAACCTCTTATTGAAATTTACCAGCTTCACTCCACATATAAACAGGGCTTCAGGGACCATCTTTGTGTATCTATTTATATCTAATTATATGAGTTTATCTGCAGGATAAATTCCCAGCAATGCAATTTGCTAAGTTAGAGAGCATGCACATTTTAAATGGATAGATATTGCTAAACAGTCCTCTAAAGACATTGTCGATTTAAATTTCTAATAGACACATAGGAGACTACATGTATTTTAAGCTATGCTAAGCCAGAGTTGCAAGAAACAAGACACAGTGGGGCTTTTAGGACCGGAAATGGCCAGTTCTCTCTATCCTCAAAGCATCCTCCGTGGGATTCACCAGACCTCTTGCTGACCAAGTTCTCTTGGTAGGGAGGAAAAATTAATTTAGCTTTGATAATTGTAAGAACTTCCTTCTGGAGGTACTTTTAAAACAGTATACAGATGGGTTAGGCAGATGTCATAAAGGCGTGCAGCTATGGCAAAGCCTCACAAGGGCAAGTCCGTGCAAGGAAGCCAAGCAAGGAGGAGACTTCCTACTTGGATCAGGTGTCAGATCTGGGTTCTAATCTTGGCTCCAACTTTTACGAGCAAAAGCCTTTACTTTCTGGGACCTCCATAGCCTTATAGGAATAATCAATAATGCCTACCTCATGTATTAGAAAACATAGCAAGATGGTATATATAATAAATAGCCTAACTTGATGTCCCACAAATAGAAAGGGGAATAAAGGCTTCCCAGGTGGCGCTAGTGGTAAAGAACCCACCTGCCAATGCAGGAGATATAAGAGACGCCAGTTTGATCCTTGGGTCGGGAAGATCCCCTGGAAGGGGGCATGGCAACCCACTCCGGTATTCTTGCCTGGAGAATCCCATGGACAGGGGAGCCTGGTGGCTACAGTCCATAGGTCTGCAGAGTCGGACACAGCTGAGCAACTTAGCACATGTAGCACGATGGTAATTGTAGCCTGTTATTAATGACAGATTAAGAGTCCCGGTTGCTCATGGTGACAGTTTGGGGCCTGGAGATCTGGTGCATCTGGGGGCCAGCCCCTCCCCCGGCTTCCCTCTCCACACTGACTCCTCCCTCACCTGGACCAGGTCTTAACCCAGTTTCTTCTCTGCAGAGCTCCTGTCAGCTGGTGTGTGTTCTAGATCAGGCCCCAGAGGTTTTCATTTTGCCTGCACGGCATTTGAAACATGCACTGATTTCCTTTAGGGATGGATATGATGGCTCAGGCAGTAAAACATCCACCTGCAATGCAGGAGACCTGGGTTTGATCCCTGAGTCGGCAAGATCCCCTGGAGAAGGGAATGGCTACCTTCTCCAGAATTCTTGCCTGGAGAATCCCATGGACAGAGGAACCTGAAGGGCTAACAGTCCATGGGATCGCAAAAGTCAGACCCGACTGAACGACTTCACTTTCACTTTCATTTCATACCTAAATGCAGACTTCCAAGTCTGTTGGATATCTGGTAGTGCCCGGCCCACATCCTCACTCAGACACCCCAGCAGGAGCTAGGAAGCTGCCCTGTCTCCTCTGGACAGACCAGAGGGCTCTGTCCAGCCACTTCCAGCCTGGGTCACTCTGCATTGCTTACCTGACCCTGGCGACATTTGAGTTGGTGTCTCTGGTCCAAAATCTTGGCAGTAGAATACTGAGCGTAGCTGTTAACTAGGGTTGATGACGTGCAAATCCTGTTACTGTTTACTCTGGGGAATTTTATTCATTTTTCAATAATACAGAAGCACAAGGGGCAAGATCTTTTACCCCTGAGTTCCTCTGGGGAAGATAAAACCGATACTAAAACAAGCTGAAATAGCTAAACATTCTCAGTTGGTCCAACTCCAGCCTTTTTGATCTGGAATTACAGATACCGCAAGATGTTAGAGCCCTTTCTATTTCTTTCCCCAAGTGAAAAACGCAAGGCCCAGAGAGAGTGACTTGCCCAGAGCGACCCAGTGAGTTCAGCACAGAACTAGGATGTGTAAACCTGTGGTCTTACAGAGGCTAACGAAGAGCTCAAAGAAGGGAGCTGGGTGTTGTTGAGGAAGCCAGGATGTGCCCAGAGCTGGCACACTTGGCTGTGTCGGACGCTGCTGACGCCAACAGTGAAGAGTCCTTTGCTTTCATCAAAAGGCTGGATAGCAGCCTTTGATCATGCACTGGACGTAGTATCCATCAATCCTGGGTAATGAGCCTGAAGGTGTCCTTTCAGCTCTTAGAGCTGATGCAGGACATTGGATGGTACAGGGTGGGAGTGAAGGGGGCGGGGATGGTTGGGGAGGAGAGCTTGAAAGGAAGAAACCAGGAGGGTGGGAGTCTCCTTGAGGTTTGGCTGTCTGAGGTCCTCTTGTGTGCCCTCCCTCCACATGTGTGGCCTTCCATAGCTGGCATTCCAGGTTGGCTGGGACAGTCCTCCCCCTAAGAGACATCTAGCGATACCTGCAGACATTTTCGGTTGTCGAGTCGAGACCGGAGAGGCTGCTAACGGCCTTACAAGGCAAGGGGCAGGCCCTCTCCTTGCACGCTCCACCTGCCCCCCTCCCCCACACTTTCGCCCGCCATCCATCCCACCGGCAAAGAATTATCCATCCTCAAATGTCAGTAGTGCCGCCGTTTTGAGAGACCCTGCTCTAAATTAAGGACCTCGGCAGGGAGTTGCAGACGGCAGTTTCCCCTACATTTAGAGCATGGCGAATCCTATCACTGCGGCGTGCTCTCTGGCCACTGCTGCAGTCTGGCAAGCTGCTTTTCATTTCCCCCTGTACCTCACCTAATGCCTGACCTGACACTTTCTGCCTGATTGCCCACTACCTCAAGTTTTGAAGGCTCAAGGCTCTGGCTGCACCCTGAGGCAAGTCCTTATAGCAATAAAACCAAGTTACCCACAGCCTTCAAGTAGCCAAAGACTGATCCAGGGTGTGTCCCGTGTGTGCCTGTGTTTCTTTCAGTCCTCAAGTTCTTTCCCTATTTCACAGAAGGTAGGAGAAGGTGATGGCACCCCACTCCAGTACTCTTGCCTGGAGAATCCCATGGACAGAGGAGCCTGGTAGGCTGCAGTCCATGGGGTCACTAACAGTTGGACACGACTGAGCGACTTCACTTTCACTTTTCACTTTCACGCATTGGAGAAGGAAATGGCAACCCCCTCCAGTGTTCTTGCCTGGAGAATCCCAGGGACTGGGGAGCCTGGTGGGCTGCCGTCTCTGGGGTCGCACAGAGTCGGACATGACTGAAGCAACTTAGCTGCAGCAGCATACAGAACAGGAAAGATTACTTGGAAAACATTTTTTATTCAGATTCCACCACATCTAGCTGTGCTATGATGGTCAAATTACTGACCCTCTGTGCCTCAGTGTAATGGTGCCTTGGGTAGCATTTTTTAGGGGTTTAAACAAGATAATAGCTGACAGTCAATTACAGCAGCAGTAGGGCTTCCCCAGTGGTCCAGTGGTTAAACTCTGTATTCCCAGGGCAGGGGGCACAGTTCAATCCTTGCTCAGGGAACTAAGGTCCCCCATGTCACGTGATGTAGCCAAAAAAAAAAAAAAAGACAGAGCAGCAGCTATGATTACTAATATTAGTAATATTAATTTGCTATACTCACCACATTTTCTCAAGGGCAAATCTGTGGGATTTAATCAGTGTTTGGGGTCTGTAGTGTTCATGTGTTCAAAGACGTGTGGTCAAAGGACTGAAATAGCTTTCAGATGTCAGGACCTTGAATGTCCTGATGCGAGCTCTCCTTCTAAATGATGGAGAGAAATGGGAAGCACTTCCCTGAATCCCGCACCACCCCCACCCCAAGTATTAATATTTTGAGGGATTTGAGTTCCAAGGAACATACTCTGGGAAACGCCGTTCTAGAGTGAAGCCAAGCTCCTCTTTTCCTTTTCTTTCTTTTGACCAAAGTGGATTTCACACATTGTGGCTGTCAGAGACCTCAACGACATGGGAAGCAGCCCAGCCTCTCTCTCCTTCTTTTGGACAAAGACTGAATCTTTGCACTTGATCTGTTTGTATTTTTGAGTCCTAGATTAGACAGGGTTCCTGGCAGTGGAAATTCTTGAGTCCTTCTGCTTTTCTGCTGTGTTTTTTGCTTTTCTATTTTTTTTCCTGATTTTTAAGGCAGCTCACCAACGTAGAAATTAGGAAGAGTCCACTTAGTTGTCATGCTGCTCGAAACAAATAAAATACATCTCCTGGTCTTCTTGGGTATAATTGGCTACCATTCAAAAACTTCTCTTGATTGTACTTATACTACTCAACTGCACAATTAAGTGGTAAAGATGGTAAATTTTATTATGTGTATTTTACCATAATTAAAGGTAAAAAGAAAAAATTTTTATTGAAGTGTATTCTATATCAGAACAGTACACATCTCTATAGGTATGTAGCTTGATGAATTTCCACCCATGTAATTGGTATTCAGATTAAGAAACAAAGTTATCAGCTCCATCAACCTCCATCATGTCCTACCCCTCCAGTTACATCTGATGTCTAGCACCGTAGGTTAAATTTGCCTGGTTTTGAATCTCATATATAAGCATACCTCATTTTATTGTGCTTCACAGATACTGTGGGGTTTTTTCCCTTGCAATTTGAAGGCTTATGGCAAATCTATGTTCAGCAAGTCTATTAGTGCCATTTTTCCAACACCATTTGCTTACTTCCTGTCTCTATGACACATTTTGGTAATTCTTGTATATTTAAGGTGATTTCATTGTAATATTTGTTATGTGATCTGTGATCTTTGTCGTTGCTACTGTGACTCACTGAAAGCTCAGATGAAAGTTAGAATTTTTTAACAATCATGTATTTTTCATTAAGGTAGACATTAGACATAATTAGACATTAGACATAATGCTCTTGCACAGTTAATAAACAACAGCATAGTGTAAATGCAACCTTTTTATACACTGGGAAGCCAAAGTATCCATGTAACTTGCTTTATTGTGATGGTTGCTTTATTGCAATGGTCTGGAACTGAGCCTAAAGCATCTCTGAGTTCTGCCTGTGAACAGAATCACACCGTATGTCCTTCTTGTGTCTGCTTTTTTTTCCACACAAGTGTTTGTGTGATTTGTTCTTATGGTGTGGAGTTGTAGTTTACTTAATCGGGTACCGTTTTGAAGAACAGATTTTTTTTAAAAAATATTATACATCTTTGTTCAATAGATATCTATTGATTTATTCGGCTTCTCTGGGTGTTAGTTGCAGCATAAGGGATACAGTTCCCTGACCAGGTATGGAACCCAGGCCCCTTGCGTTGGGAGAATGGACCACTGGGCCACCAGGGAAGTCCCCCCAAAGCCTCTTCTAATCCATAGGTTCCCCCCTTTTAAAATGGTTTACCTGTTAAAGAAACTGAGTCATTCTTCCTACGTTTTCCTACCTTGTGGACTTTGTCACATGCCCGTGACCTTGGTTGGCATGTTCCCTGTGCCCTGCATTTCCCTTAAATAGGTGTTAGATCCAGAGGCTTTGTCAGTGTCTGTCCTCACCCCACCCCCTTTTTTTCTGTAAGAATATTTCACTGGTGGTGGTGCCACTTCCCCAGGCATCCCCTCTGGAGGCACATAACCTCTGATCGGCTTTGTTTTTGCAGCGTTAAGTTTGCTGAGTAGGTGTAGGTGGTGTCCGCCCCGTCCATCCATTGGAAAGTTCTCCATCTGCTATTCAGGATTCCCAGGTGGTGCTGGTGGTAAAGAACCCACCTGTCAATGCGGGAGACATAAGAGACTCAGGTTTGATCCCTTTGTCAGGAAGATCCCTTGGAGGAGGAAATGTCAACCCACTCCAGTAGTCTTGTCTGGAAAACCCCATGGGCAGAGGAGCCTGACAGGCGACAGTCCATGGGGTTGCAAAGAGTCAGTCACAAGTGAGCACACAGCACATTTGCTTGTCATCTGATATAATGGGGTGGGTCTGAAACTGTGGACCAGTATCCTCTGCATCACCCGGGAGCCTGTTAGAAATGCAGATCCCTGGGTTCACCTCAGACCTACTGGCTCAGAAGCTCTGGGGTGGGCCCAGGCATCCGTGATTCCACAACCTCCCAGGTGAGGCTGATGCACAAGGAAGTCTGCGAACCACTGGTCTGATGTTTTAGCAACTTTGATAGCGATTGCCAAGACCCATTATTTTATTCAGAGTTCCAGAATTGCTACATTCTAGTTTCATCATTTCTTCTACATTTATATAGCAGGAATTCTTCTAAGTAGATGGTAGTATTTTTTTTTTTTAAGCAGTGAAAGGGGGCTGAAGAGAGAATGCTGTTGGAGTTACTATGTCCCAGAAGAAATTCAATAGCAATTTAAAAATTAAAAGCGATTTTCCAGGGGGTCCAGTGATGAAGACTCCATGTTTCCACTGCAGGGGGGCTTGGGTTCAATCCCTATTTGAGGAATCTGTATCCCACATGCCCAGAGTCACCCCCTCCCAAAAGAATTTAAAGTGCAGGAAACGTGATCGTTAAACCTAGAACAGTGTACATTTTCTACAATTCTTTAATTCACTTTTTGGGATAACTGGAGTGATTTTTCAGATTTAGGGAATGATTCACTCATTTCTTATTTTATTTTTTAAAGAGCTACTAGATCAGGTCACCCAGGAGAAATAACTAACCTTTCTGAACAAATTAGCTCCTGGTTTTTATTATTGTCATTTTCACCCTGGAAAAGGAAAGCGGGAGGAACTGCCCCTCTGATTTTTGCCTTGCAAAGTCTGCATTTTAGGAGTTGACGGCCCAGCTCCAGGGGCCCATTGGTGGGATGTGGAAGTTAGTCCACCTCCATGGGATTTGGAGTCCAAGCATGCAAATTATCTTGCGCCTCTTGCGTCTCCTGCTTTGGCAGGTGGGTTCCTTCCCACCCACACCACCTGAGAAGCCTGAATAGCAGATGGAGAACTTCACAACGGATGGATCGGGCCGACACCACCTACACCTACTCAGTAACCTTAACGCTGCAAAAACAGAGCTGATCAGAGGTTATGTGCCTCTAAGAGGGGATCCATAGCTAAAGGAGCTATGAATTGTTTTCTGCTGAAGAAGGGGCATCAACCACGCAGTACATCCTCACTCAGCCCGCACCTTAGTTCTTTGGAACCACCAGTGGGTGGGGGAGGAGGGTGGGTCGGGTTGGAGGAGCTGAACACGAGCCAGTGTTCCGAGGGCAGGACAGCTCCTGCAGGTATGGTCAGAGGGCCTGGGATGGGCCATTGGACAGGTCTGAAAAGAGTCTGTTGCCTCAGCAGCTCGTCTCCTGGTCATATCTAGACAATCGAATGGAGAATCTGACATTTAATGACTTAATATTTTAGATAAAGACAGACTTCTTGTCAATTATTTAGTGGCCTTGAGGAAGAATTTGTAGAGAGGCAGAATCAGTGTCTTAGTTTCCACCTCTTTCTTTACCAGTTTTCAAAACCATGGGTTGATTCCCCAGCAGCTTACAAAGATGATCTGTG
This sequence comes from Bos grunniens, assembly GCF_055505025.1. NCBI lineage: Eukaryota > Metazoa > Chordata > Mammalia > Artiodactyla > Bovidae > Bos > Bos grunniens. The sequence goes on from NC_141189.1 coordinate 28,540,965, forward strand.
AATTTTTTTTTAACCATGATGAGCTCATGGATTTAAACATACTAATCTTTCAACTGTTGTATTTACCTTACTGATGTTCAGACTGTCCCACATTTGACCAAATAGAACCCTGGTTTAATATTTTTGTGTGTAGTTTTCTAGACTTTTTAAAATGTATACACGGATGTATGAAATGGCAAGACAAGGATGATTTGAGAGAATAGCATTGAAACATGTATATTATCATATGTGAAACAGATCGCCAGTCTAGGTTTGATGCATGAGACAGGGTGCTCAGGGCCGGTGTATTGGGATGACCCAGAGGGATGGGATGGGGAGGGAGGTTCAGGATGGGGAACACATGTACATCCGTGGCTGATTCATGTCAGTGTATGGCAAAAACCACTATGATATTGTAAGGTAATTAGCCTTCAATTAAAATAAATAAGTTAATTTTTTTTAAATGAAGAAAAATAAACAAAATGATAAGACATTCTTTTATAACTATCTTATTCAGCTTTATTGAGGTGTAATGTACATATAGTATTTCTTTTACTTTTTAAAAAATTCACTGGTTTTTAAGTGTACAGCTCAGTGAATTTTGACAAATGTATATAGTTGTATGATCATCGTCGTAATCGGGATATAGAATGTTTCCATCACCCCGGAACTTCCTTTGTGCCTCTTGGCAGCCAGGTCCCTCCCCAGCCTGTGAGCAATCACTGATCCGTTTCCTGTTGCCACAGCTTCGCCTTTTCTACACCTCCTTATCAGTGGAATAAGAGCGTGTGTAGGACTTGGGTTCTGCTTCTTTCATTAAGCTTGCTTCCACAATTCATCTTTTTTATGGTGTAATTTGTTCCTTTTTACTGCTGAGTATTCCATTTATGCATATTGGTTTTTGTCATATTGACTTTGCACGGTCAAAAGTCACCTATTGTATAATTCTGTTTTTTGCAATGTCCAGAAAAGGCACATCTATAGAGACAGATAGTAGATTAGTAATTGCCAGGGAGTTGGGAGTAGGAACAGGGAGTGACTGCAGACTAGTATGAGGAAACCCTTTTTGGGGTGATGGGAATGTTCCAAAATTTAGCATCATGATAGATGCACAACTCTGTAAATTTACTAAAAGTCATTGAATTGTGCATTTACAATGAGAGAATTTTAAATCATGTAAATGACAAATAGGTTAAGATGAAAGGGAAAAATCCTTATTTTTTATTTTACAAGTCTATAATTTGCATTTTAATTAACTTAGAGTCTTTTAATGTTCAAAACTTGTGGGCAAATCTGTAAACAGCATGAAGTCTATGAATTATCACTTTCATTCTTTTTTAACATTCTTTTTCTTTAATTTTCCATTATGTTTCATCACAGGATATTGAATATAATCCCTGCGCTCTACATTAGGACCTTGTTGTTTGTCCGTTCTGAGTGTAATAGTCTGCCTCTGCCAATTCCACACTCGCAATCCAGCCCTCTTCCTCCCCACTCCCCCTTGGCAACCACAAACCTGTTCTCTTTGTCCGTAAGTCTGTTTCCATGTTATAGATAGGTTCCTCTGTGCTGTATTTTAGATTCCGCATATAAGTGACATCATATGGCATTTGTCTTTCTCTTTCTGACTTATCTCACTTAGTATGAGCATCTCTTGTTGCATCCACGTTGTTGCAAATGGCACTGTTTCATCCTTTTTTATGGCCGAGTAGTATTCCATTGTATCTATGCACCACCTCTTCTTTATCCATTCATTCGGTGATGAACATTTAGGTTGTGGCCATATTTTAGCTATTGTGAACTGTGCTGCTGTGAACATAGGGATGCATGTATCTGTATGAATTATAGTTTTGTCCAGGCATATTCCCATGAATAGGATTGCTGGATCATTCTGGTAATGATTGCTGGTAATTCTATTTTTAGTTTTCTGAGGAACCTCCATACTATTTTCCATAGTGGCTGCACCAACTTATATTCCCACCAACAGCACAGGGCAGCCGGGGGTGGGGGGGAAGGTTGAAAGGGCAGAGTTTTGTGTGGCATATATAAAAGCCTACATCTTGAATTTTGGATGGGCTTATAGCAGTCTGTTGCCCGGATGATCTGTAATTCAACAAGGCACTTCCTGAAAACTATTTGGATTGCTTGCAGGTTTTGCTGTGCCAAATTGCACGGCAGTGCACATTTTTATACATCTGTTAACACTTGTCTGTTTCCGTAAGCCAAATTGCTAGAAATGGAATTGCAGGTCAAGGGATGTGTGTGAACTTTTAGGACTTTTCCATCCATAAGGGCAATGTATGCAGAGCCCCAGCCCCTACTCTCCTGACAATACAGGCCTTATCAGTGGTTTTCATCTTAGCCAAGCGGTGAGTGAAAAGCAGCATCTCATTGCTTCACCTTGTAGTTCTTCATTTACTCCTGAGGCTGAACATCTTTTTCTTATGTGAATTGGTTACTTGAAGTCTTTTGTAAAGTATCTATTTTTGTTAATCATAAATTCAATAAAAGTTATAAAACTATATTGGCTTCCCATGTAGCTCAGCTGGTAAAGAATCCATGTGCAATGCAAGAGACCTGGGTTCAATCCCTGGGTTGGGAAGATCCCCTGGAGAAAGGAACAGCTACCCACTCCAGGATTCCAGCCTGGAGAATTCCATGTGATCACAAAGAGTCAGACACGACTGAGCAACTTTCACTTTCACTTTCTTTCATGGCAAAAATGCATAATAGAAATGTACCCATGTTCAAAGTCGCATTATTCACAATAGAGGAAATGTGAAAGCAACTCAAGTGTCCATCAACAGATGAATGGATAAACAAAATGTCACATGTCTGTACGATGAAATGTTATTAAGCCTCAAAAAATGAGTGAAATTCTGATTTACTCTCCAACATGGATGAACTTTGAAGACATTATGCTAAGTGAAATAAGCTGGTGACAAAAGGATAAATACTGAGTATTTCACTGACATGAGGTCCTGAGAGCAGTGAAATTCATAGAAACATAAAGTAGAATAGTGCTTGCCAGTGGCTGGAGGGAGGAGGTAATGAGGAATTAGTGTTTAATGTGTGTGGAGTCTCAGTTTTACAAGATGAAAATAGTTCTGGTGTTGGATGGTGGTGATAATTGCATGACAATATGGATGTACTTAATGTCACTGAAATGAAAATGTGTAAGACAGTAAATCTCATGTATATTTTACTACAAAAAATTAGTAGTACTTTTCATTAGTCATGAAAAGTAAAAATCCCTTCAAAACTGTACTCGATAAGTACATATTTCTCCAGTTATTTTGCCTATATGAATTTTAAATATTTTAAAATAAAAATGGGTTATTATACTAGTGCTTTACAATATTCCCTATATTTCATTTTTAAGCAATTCTATTCAGATCCAGTTTAAATACAATGCAATTAACCCATTTAAATTGTGCAATTGAATTGCTTTCAGCATAGTCACAGAATTGTGTATCCATCACTGCAGTACATTCTAGAACATTTTCATTACCCTAAAAAGAAACCCACTCCCCTCTACTTCAGTTCAGTTCAGTTCAGTTCAGTCACTCAGTCACATCCAACTCTTTGCAACCCCATGGACTGCAGCACTCCAGGCTTCCCTGTCCTTCAACAACTCCCAGAGCTTGCTCCAACTCATGTCCATCGAGTCAGTGATGCCATCCAACCATCTCATCCTCTGTCATCCCCTTCTCCTCCTGCCTTCAATCTTTCCCAGCATCAGAGTCTTTTCCAATGAGTCAGTTCTTCACTATGGTTTTTCCTGTGGTCATGTATGGATAAGAGAGTTGGACTATAAAGAAAACTGAGCGACTTTTGATGGCAAAGTAATGTCTCTGCTTTTTAATATTCTGTCTAGGTTGGTCATAGCTTTTCTTCCAAGGAGTAAGCATCTTTTAATTTCATGACTGCAGTCACTATCTGCGGTGATTTTGGACCCCAAGAAAATAAAGTCTCTCACTGTTTCCATTGTTTCCCCATCTATTTGCCATGAAGTGATGGGACCAGATGCCATGATCTTAGTTTTTTGAATGTTGAGCTTTAAGCCAACCTTTTTCACTCTCCTCTTTCACTTTCATCAAGAGACTTTTGAGTTTCTCATTGCTTTCAGCCATAAAGGTGGTGTCATTATTCGAGGTTATTGATATTTCTCCCAGCAATCTTGTTTCCAGCTTATGCTTCAGCCGCCTGGCATTTTGCATGATGTACTTTGCATATGCGTTAAATAAGCAGGGTGACAATATACAGCCTTGATGTACTCCTTTCCCAATTTGGAACTGGTATGTTGTTCCATGTCCGGTTCTAACTGTTGCTTCTTGACCTGCATACAGATTTCTCAGGAGGCAGGTAAGGTGGTCTGGCATTATCATCTCTTGAAGAATTTTCCACAGTTTGTTGTGATCCACACAGTCAAAGGCTTTGGCGTAATCAATAAAGCAGAAGTAGATGTTTTTCTGGGATTCTCTTGCTTTTTCTATGATTCAATGGACGTTTGCAGTTTGATCCATCTACCGTCACCCTTTTATTCTCTCCCAACTGTTCGCAACCACTAATCTACTTTTTATCTCTATGGATTTGCCTATTCTGGACATTCTTATGTAAGTAGAATCATACAATACATGGTCCTCTGTGACTAGATTCTTTCACTTAGCATAATGTTTTCAAGATTCATTAACACTCAGTGTATTTCAGTACTCCACTCCTTTTCATGGCTGAGTAATATTCCATTAAATGGATAGGCCACATTTTATTTATCCATTCATCTGCTGATGGACATTTGGATTTTTCTTCTGTTTTTTAGTTATTAGGAGTAATGCTTCTATGAACACTCACCTGAGTTTTTGTGTAGAAGTATGTTTTCATTTCTCTTGGGTATATACCTTAGAATGGGGTTGTTAGATAATGTGATAAAGCTATGTTTAAACATTTGAGGACCACCCCCTTTTATTTTTACAGTAAACTATAAGACTTGAATTTGTTCCTGTGTCAAAACATCTAGACCTACTTCTCGCATCTTAACCCCTGGATAGCAGTTCGTTGTATGAGAATATCATGGTTTACGTATTTATGCCATGTTGATGGACAATATATAGTAGTCCAGATCCTTTTCTGAAGAGCCTTTGGGTCGTTTCCATTTGACAACATAGACCATCCTGCTGTGAACACCTTTGTGCTTTGTGAGATATTTCTGCAGATTGCATCCCCAGAAATGGTGAGGTGAAGGTTTTATCTGTCTTTAGGGCTTGGTTCTTGATCTATCTTTAGGCCAGTCTGGTTCTGGCCTCATTCTTACCTGGTTGTCTTATTCCCCAGGGGACCAACCAGGCACCATGGCGCAGAAAGACCAGCTCAGTGAAGATGAGAAGTTCCTCTTTGTGGACAAAAACTTCATCAACAACCCAGTGGCCCAGGCTGACTGGGCCGCCAAGAAGCTGGTCTGGGTCCCTTCGGAGAAGCAGGGTTTCGAGGCAGCCAGCATCAAGGAGGAGAAAGGGGATGAGGTGATCGTGGAGCTGGTGGAGAATGGCAAGAAGGTCACAGTCGGCAAAGATGACATCCAGAAGATGAACCCGCCCAAGTTCTCCAAGGTGGAGGACATGGCGGAGCTGACGTGCCTCAATGAAGCCTCTGTGCTGCACAACCTGCGGGAGAGGTACTTCTCGGGACTCATATACGTGAGTATCCTGGGGAAGCCGGCCACTTCTTGCTGGTCTCCTGCACCCCTGAGGGAGTGGAGAGGCTTTCAGATGTCTTTGGGGTGCAAGTTAGGAGGCTGAAATTTTCCTTGAGGGAGGTTGCATGTGGGGTGGAATCGTTCAGACCTGGGTTCCCATTCACCCTGCCCTATCTAGTGCTGTGACATTGAACAGGTTATTTCACCTCTTGAAGCCTCAGTTTCCCCATCTGCAAAATGAAAGCAGTCACCCTCCCCCCACATAAATGAGATCCACAGATCCCACGTTGATCACATGGTTGCGTGGTCCGTGGTGAACAGATTTCAGTGAAGTAGTTCCCTGCTCTTCCACCATCTTGGAAATAAAGGAGAACTCTTAACCTCCTTGAGAAGGCTGATCCATCCCACAGCTGAGTAGGTAGGAGACATGAGGATCCTGGCGAGGTTTGGTGGAGGCCTGCCCTGTCACAAATGGGAATGACTCGATTGCACCTGGATTCCTCTGGGTTGACCGTGCAGGTCGGAGTGAACTAGAGCTGCAGTGTCCAATATAGCAGCCACTGGCCGCATGTGGCTAACTAAATTTAGATGTAAACGAAGTGAAAAGTGAAAGTGTTCGTCGCTCAGTCATGTCTGACTCTTTGCAACCCCATGGACTGTAGCCCCACTAGGCTCTTCTGTCCATGGAATTCTCCAGGCAAGAATATTGGAGGAGGTAGCCATTCCCTTCTCCAGGGGATCTTCCAGACCCAGGGATCAAACCCAGGTCTCTTGCATTGCAGGCAGATTCTTTACCATCTGAGCCACCTGGGAAGGCCTGATGTAAATTGATTAAACATCAATATTTAAAAGTTCACTTCTTCCATTGTGGTGGCTACGTGTTAAGTGCCCACCTGACGCCTGTGGCTAGTGGCTGCCATATTGGACAGCACAGGTGGAGAACATTCCCATCATTGCAGAAAGCTCTGTTGGACAGTCTGGACTGGATGATGTGTAACTCAGGGGTACAGGTTCTTTGTGGGCTGGACCAGGTCCCTAAGATATAGAAGGGCATGGTAGCCCCATCAAGCCAGACTGGTGGACAGAGGGCATCCCACTCCAGCCTTTGTCTTGCCTCTCAGAAAGGGTACATCTGTCCCTTGGGCAAGTTATTTAATTTCTCTGACATTTTGTTTCCTTCTCTGTAAAATGAATCCAAGAATAGTACTTGCCTCATAGAGTGGGTTTGGAGTAGGAAATGGCAGTCCACTCTAATATTCTTGCCTGGAAAATTCCATGGACAGAGGAGCCTGGCGGGCTGCAGTCCATGGGGTCGCAAAGAGTCGGACATGACTGTGACTGAGCACGTGTGCATGCATGGAGTGGGTTACTCTGAAAAAAAAGCACATGGCATGCTTCCTGGCACATTGTAGGCACTCAACATGTTAGGTATTGTTTTTATTGGTTATGCTTATTTTTGTTATTGCCAGAGAGATGTTCTTGGATTCTTTGCAAACTTACAGAAACAGTCACCTCTGTCTTGAGGCCCTTCTGGTCTTGCCCTTTATGTTTTGCCACATGAAAATTACAAACCCCCGTTGTCATCTCTAAAAATGTCTTGCAGATTTTTTTTTTCCTAATTAGGAAAATGAGGCATATTCATTCCAGAAGATCTGGAAAATTCAGAAAAGCACAGCAAACACAAGAGTCAATCCTCCCCCAGAGATAACACTGATAAGATGTTTATGTTTCTTTGTGAGAATAGTGCATATTTATGTATTGAAAAGGAAATTCCCTGGTGGCTCAGTGGTAAAGAATCCGCCTGCTTATGCAGGAGACACAGGTTCAATCCCTAGGTCAGGAAGATCCTCTGGAGGAGGAAACAGGCAACCCACTCCAGTATTCTTGCCTGGGAAATCCCATGGACAGAGGAGCCTGGCAGGCTACAGACCATGCAAAAGAGTCGGACACGACTTGGCAACTAAACAACAACAATGTATCGAAAAGTCTGTGCACACAGGCTGGGGACCTGGTCTCTTTCCATGTACAAGTTAGTGATGAACATCCCTACTGCTCACTCGTGACCCCAGCTGCCCCTTTGTGGGCTTTGTAATCTATCCCACAGATGTACCACAATTAATTATTCTTCACTCAGTCGGTAAAGAATCTGCCTGCAATGCAGAAGACCCGGGTTCAATTCCTGGGTCGGGAAGATCTCCTGGAGAAGGAAAGGGAAACCTACTCCAGTATTCTTGCTGGAAAATCTCATGGACAAAGGGGCCTGATGGGCTACACAGTCCATGGAGTCGCAAAGAGTAGAACATGACTTAGCAACTAAACCACATGGATAGTTCTGAGAGAGTTACAATGGCTTGTTTTTAAGAGCCAAGGGGGAAGTGGGAAGCAACTCATAATTCTATACAGACCTTCTCTTGATCTCATTTAGTTAACACAATATCCACTGAATGAAGTATGCTCGTCCCATCCTACAGACAAGCAAGCTGTGGCTCAGAGTACTAAAGACCCTCCAAGGACAGTCTAACTAAGTTGCTCCCTAACTAAGCAGGGAAAATGTCTTTTGTCCACACCACTCCTTGTCTGGAAGCATTCTCAGCCTGGGGCTGTTGGTACAGAGTGGCTTTTCCTAAGGACACCAGCCTGCAGGGAGCTCTAGAGGAACTGCGCTCCTGTGGGCCTCCTGTCCAAGATAAGTCATTTTCATCCAGGGAGGTCAAGGACGGGCTTGGATAGGAATCTCGCCTGCTGTCCTCTGACACAGATGTTTGGGCCCAAAATAGAAACCAGGAAAAATGAGGGGCTTACAAAGGTCCCAAGACCCAGACTGTCTTCTGACAGCAGATTAAAAAAAATGAATCAAATCTTCAAATTCCTTCTGTGCTTCTCCAGACAGATTAAATGAAAAGCCTTTCAGTCTTATGACCACGCATCTACTCCTGTCTCATTCTTTTCTAATCAACTTAATCACTTAACTAGAAACTGTTGTCTGAGACGGAGGAGATAAAATAGGAGGGGGTGGGGAAGCACCCCAAGTTATTCACCCAGCGCGTGATGGCGGAAGGCGTGGCCCTTGTAACAGGTGTATGGCAGGTGAAGCTCAGTCAGCTGACCATGCCTGACTTTGCCCCCAGTAACGAAGAGAACGTTCCCTTCCATCCTGCAAGGCTTATCTCAAACACGGCACTTTTTGCTTAGTCCTGGCAGATGTCTCATCCCCTTGGGTCTAGAAGAGGTAGAAGCCTTAAAGATGCAGGTTCTTTTTTTTTGTTTGCTTTTTAAATTGGAGGATAATTGCTTTACAATGTTGTGTTAGTTTCTGCTGTACAACAGCGTGAATCAGCTCTGTGTATGCATGTGTCCCCTTCCTCTTGAGCCTCCATCCCACCACCTCCATCCCACCCCTCTAGGTCATCACAGAGCCCTGAGCCCCTGAGGTCCCTGTGCCGTATAGCAACGTCCCATGAGCTATTTTAAACACGGTAGTGTATAAAGTGTGTCAGTGCTACTCTGTCCCTTCATCCGACCTCCCCTTCCCCCACTAGGGCCACACGTCTATCCTCTGTCTCGAGATGCAGGTTTCTGCCTGAGCTGCCCCAGATCATCGATGACACGTGTGGGGCTTGCTCTTCCGGATGTTGTCGTTGGCTGGGTTCTCTCCGCCTGGGATTTTTCATGGCTCCGTCCCTGGCCTTGGGCTGGGAGATGGGACAAGGGTTTCAGGCAGAGGGCACTCAGTGCAGATGTGGGCCTTGCCTGTACTGGCTGCTGTCCCAAGTCCTTCCCAGCTCTCTCTAGTGAGGTCGAAGCTCACTTCCCACACAGCACACAAGGTGACCAAGGCAGAGAGGTGATGTGACTTACCTGAGAAGGGACAGGATCAGGACTGTTAAGTGTTGCTGATCCCCTGCCTTCCCTCTCTGTGGGGTGCTGAGAGTCACAGGGCCCCACCCTTGGCCTGAGGCTGCTTGATAATTGAGAGGAGGAAGATAAGGTACATCTGAGCTGCAGATATGTAACATGGATTCTACAGGAATGAATGTGACGAATGGATGAAGTGGGTTAATCGCTCGGTCTTGTCCAACTCTTTGCAACCTCGTGGACTATAGCCCACCAGGCTCCTCTATCCATGGAATTCTCCAGGCAAGAATATTGCAGTGAGTAGCCATTCCCTTTCCCAGAGGATCTTTCTGACCCAGAAATCGAACCCCAGTCTCCTACATTGCAGGCAAATACTTTACCATCTGAGCCACCAGGGAAGCCCAGAGTGGATGAAGGAAAGGTGGTAAATACACCATACAATATAATAACTCTGCTTTAAAGCAGAAGGAAATCCTGCCATTTGCAACAGCATGGTTGAACCTGGAGGACATTATGCTGAGTGAAAATAGCCAGCCAGAGAGGGGCAAATCCTGCAGGATTCCATTCACAGGAGAATCTAAAACAGTCAGACTCAGAGAATCAGAATAGAATGGTGTTGCCAGTGGCTGGGGGAGGTGAAAATGGGAAATTTCTTATTTATTTGTGGCTTTTTCTTGTGTATGTTCATAACTATCTATTCACTCAGAGTTAAAACATTTTTTGAATAGATAACACATGCAAATATTAAATAAAATATTGAATAGTATGTAAGGGTATTTTAGAACTTTTCCTTTTATCCCCATTTCCTCATCTTCTGGTTCCCCTCCTTATGGAAACCATGGTCACCAGTTCCTTATAAGTCTTCCAGCAATATTTTATACCCATGTCTCCTGTGTCTCCTGCATTGGCAGACAGGTTCTTTACCAGTAGTGCCACCTGGGAAGCCCTAATATTTTATACATATAGAGGCCAATACATGTGTATGTGTATATATATATGTATATATATGCGTGTGTTCGTTCTCAGTCGTGTACAACTCTTTGTGACCCCATGGACAGTAGCCTGCCAGGCTCCTCTGTCCATGGCAAGAATACTGGAGTGGGTTGCCATTTCCTCCTCCTGGGAGTCTTCCCAAGCCAGGAGGATTGAACCCATATCTCTTATGTCTCCTGCATTGGCAGGCAGATTCTTTACCACTAAACCACCTGGGGAGCCCAAAATGTGTGTGTGTGTATGTATTGGCTGCACTGCCCAGCTTGCCAGATCTTAGTTCCCCATCCAGGGATCAAACCTGAGCTCTCTGCAGTAGAAGCATGGAGTCCTAACCACTGGACCACCGGGGAATCCCCTATATGTAAATTTGTATATGTATGTATTCTTTTTAAGGGCTGCAGCTGCTGCTTAAGGGCAGTGTGCCATAATTATTGAACTGGTCTCCCATTGGTGGATATTTAGGTTGTTTCTATTTTTTTTTTTTTTTTGCCATTAACATCAAAGCTGTAGCAGATCACATTCTTGGTGAGCCAGGTCTGTCTCTAGGATGTTCAGAAAGCCATGACACTGCACTGCAACCTGTCCACCGTTTTATAGATGGGAAGGACGAGGTTCAGGTCACACAAGTTGGGAGGGCAAGTCCGAGGTTCCGCCCGGGCCTCTGTGACTTAAAGCCTGCTTCTCTTCCACCTTCCCCCACTGTTCCTCATTTCTGCCGGAGGCCTTGGGAGCTCAGGGCTCCACGGCTGACCATATAAAGCGTTAGGGAAAAAGTGAAGTCGCTTCCTAATACGGTCACAAGAGGGAAACCCTAGGCCTGCAGCTGGGACCTGCTGGTGGCACAGGGCCCTGAGAGGCCGCTGGGACATGGGAGGCAGGGAAAATTGAAAACCTCTGAACTTGACCAGCTCAGAAGGGGCTCGTGGGGATGGGGCGGCAGAAACACACCCAAGCACAGGAGGGCTGCATCAGGTGAGAGCAACCAGGCTGAAACAGTGGAGGCTGAACCCCTAGATTCTGAAGCCGAGCCTCTGTGTGGGGTGTGCTGCCATCTACCCAGTCCTTCCTGTTGGGACATGGTGCCCTGGAAAGATGTGCTGAACTGGACAGAGATTCAGATCTTCTTGGAAGCATGGATTAAGTGCTTGCTGTGTACATCGCACCAGGCTGTGCCCTAGGCAAACAGAGGGAAGGTGATATTTCTCCTTCAGAAGCTGATGATGGAATTGGGAAAGCCACTCCTGCCTCTCTTCCTTCCTTCCTCCATCCCTCTCTTCTTCTCCCACCCTCCCTCTCTTCCCCGCTCCTTCTTTCATTTTTTTATTCAGCAAATATTTATTGGGTATCTGCCAAGTGCCTGGCCCTGTGCTGAGGGCTGGAGATATGATAGTGTGCAGCTCACAGTCTAAGTGGTGACATTTAGACTGAGCCCTGAAAGAGCAAATGCAAATGGCTCTGAGAAGCTCAGGGGGATGTGTTCCAAGGAGAGGGAACATTACGTGTGAAGTTTCCAAGGTGGCAAAGTTTTGATCATCATGAAACAAAGGGAGCACTGGATGGTCACTAATAGTTATCGAGTCCTTGTTACACACCAGGCACTGTGCTAAATGCTCCCCGAGAGCTATCTCACAGCGAACCGATGAAAGAGTGACAATTACACCTGCCCATTTTGCAGATGAGGATAATCGAGGCTCAGAGAGAAAAAGAAACTTACACAGGGTCACACAGCCAAGAAGTAGCAGAATGAGAGTTACAAATAAGTCCTCAGTAGTCAATTCTGTACTCTTAACCACTACGCTTTACTGGCCCTAATTCCCTGGAGGGAGTGATTTGGGTTGTAAATGACTCATTCTAAAAAGGACAGTGGCAGTGGGCACAGCCTGGGAAGAGCTGGAGGTGGAGTTCAGGCCTAAAGAGGAAGAAGGGCATGGTTGACCTTCGTTCAAACTACCAACCATTCTTGGGCTCTTACTCCATGGAGGCCCTGAGCTGCGGACCAGGACGCAGAGGAACAGGAAACACACAGCTGGAACAGCTTTACCACGTGTTCAACGAATGTCTACTGAGCACCTGCTGTGTGCAGCCCAGTGCCAGGCCCTGGGTCACAGAGATGAAGGCAGCGCTGCCCCTGCTCCAGGGAAGCTTTATAATTACCTGACCCCTCAGGCATTCATTTAGCAGGCATTTAGTGAGCACCTACTGTGTCCCTGAAGTTGTTAGCACCTTATCTCTTAAGTCTCAGTGCAGGGAGTACCCCCTGCTGAAGTTTCTCTGAGCACTGCCCCCTCCTCGTGGGCTGGGGCCCTCTCTTCCTTGCTCCCATAATCCACAGGGATTGTTCTTATGACGTTATTTTGAACGTCCTCGTCTCCTTTTTGAAGGGGGCTTTTTGAGAGCAGGAATGATCATCGATTTGTTTGTTTCCAGCATCTAACACGGGCCTGGTATACAGTCGGTGCTTGATAAGTGGCTGATGGATGTTTAGATAGGACTTGTGGGAACCTGGGAGATTACTGCCTCCCTCTCACCTCCCCCACCCCCAGTCCTGTTCCTTTTCAGAAAGAGCATTTCCCCCTCACCCCAGATCAACTCTCATCATCATCACGCCTTAGCAGATGGGGCTCTGGAGGGAGTCCCTCACTCACCAACCAGCTGCTGCCGTGACTGAAAGCCCTTTGTGGGCAGGTCCCTGTGTGTTTTGTCTTGCACTATAACCCCAGAGCCTCACACGTGGAATGCATGAATGAATGAGCGATTGAATGAACGGATGACCAGTTGTTTCTTTAGGACAGGAATAGGCCCACACTGATGGACAGTGCCCACGCCTCACATGGGCCGAGTGGGGCTCAGTGCTGGGTGGCTTTGATCGAGGCGCTGAACCTCCCCAGTGTTTGCCGGGCTGTGAGTGTGACCCAGGGATGGACTTTCTGCTCCTCCTCCTTCAGTCACTTCTTGGGGGAGTTGGAGGGAAGACATGCTTCGTCTCGCCCACCAGAGCCTTGGGCAGCACTGATGTTATCGTTTGGGAAAGCAGTTCCTCTGGGACAGGTTGGCGCCTGTCTCCTGGGCTCTGAGCTCAGCACGTGGGAAAGGCCAGAGTACAGTAAAGAATAGCAGTATACCAGGAGCACGCCTCCCCCGCCCACATAACGGCGGGGCGTGCGAGCATCTTCATGCCCCTTCCTTGTTCTGATCATTTTCAGACGTTCCTCTGCACTTGGTAGGGCAGGATGATTTTTTTTTAAACTAATTAATTTTTTTGGCCTTGCTGTGCAGTTTGCTGGATTTTAATTCCTGGACCAGGGATTAAATCCAGGCCCCCAGCAGTGGAAGGTCCTAGCCACTGGACCCCCAGGAACTGCCAATCTTTTTTAATTGTGATAAAATCCAGTATAACCAATTCACGATATTAATCAGTTTGAAGGAAACAAGTGGCATTAATACATTCGCAGAGTAGTCTTACTCCCAACTGCTATCTAGTTCCAGAACATTCTTATAGACCCCCAAAGAAACCCATTCCAACTAGCAGTCACTCCCATTCCCCCGTCTCTCCACTCCCTGGAAACCAGAGACCTATTTTCTGTCTCTATGGATTTGCCTGTTCTGGACATTTCAGATAAGCGGAACCATGTGATACATGACCTTCTGTGTCTGACTTCTTTCATTCAGTGTAATGTTTTCAGGGTTCATCCATGAATGTAATGTGTTGTAATGTGTTAAGTACCATTCCTATTTAAAGACAGTTGTGTTTATCCCCACTTTACAGATGAGGGACTCTGTCCTTTTTCATGGTCGAGGAGAGTATGAGCTCTGGGTGAAGTCCTGATTTCAGTTCTCAATTTCCCAGCAGCTGCGTGACTTGGTGAGAACTTCACTGAGCCTCAGTTTCCTCATCTGTCAAATGGGCCATGGGGAAATTATAGTATCCCTGTAGGAGGCTGAATGAGAGGATTAAAGAAGATGCCTGTGAAGTACTTAGCTTAGTGGCTGGTGCACAGTAGGTGCTCAAGAAAGTGTAGGTGTTATTTAAGCCTGTGAGGCTCAGGGAGATGAAGTGACAGTGGTTGGGAGTGGCCTAAGGGTCTGAACCCAGCACTATTTAAAACCACAGTTATAAACAGTGTCCTAGAAATCCAAGCTCACCCTTTGCTCCTCTCCCCTGTACGTGGAGTCAATGATGCCAGAGATTCCCACCGGGACACTGAGCTTTAGTTTGTGCGTGTGCTCAGCTGCTCAGTCATGTCTCTTTGTGACCACATGGACTGTAGCCCACCAGACTCCTCTGCCCATGGGATTCTCCAGGCAAGAATACTGGAGTGGGTTGCCGTTTCCTCCTCCAGGGAATCTTTCTGACCTGGGATTGAACTGGTGTCTTCTGTGTCTCCTGTATTGGATTCCTTACCACTGGCGCCATCTGTGAAGCCCCAAGCCTCAGTTTCCCCATCTCTAAAATGGGACTCTGAGTGCATATATTCAAAGCTGCTCCTATGAGAATGAAGTGAGAAAATGCACACAGTGGCGCTCAGACCATGCAAGCTGTGGTGGGTGGTCACAGACTGGATGTCAGAGCTCTGTCCCTGCCGGGTTCCTGAAGTAAGCTCGGTTCTCTCTTTCGTAGACGTACTCGGGCCTCTTCTGCGTGGTGGTGAACCCCTACAAGCAGCTGCCCATCTACTCAGAGAAGATCATTGAGATGTACAAGGGCAAGAAGCGGCACGAGATGCCACCCCACATCTACGCCATCGCCGACACGGCCTACCGGAGCATGCTGCAAGGTAAGCCGCCTGCAGAGGCACAGAGCTCCTCCTCCTCCAGGGAGCCCACCTGGGCTGCTTATAGTCACTCACCAGGCCCCTCCTGTCCTGCCTGCCTGCAGTTCTCTCCAAGAATGTGGGGTTTGGCAGGCGGAACTGGGTAACAGAAGGGCTGTGACTGAAAAAGGTAAAAAACAAGCAGAACAGATGTGTGTGCAGCCCGGGAGAGGAGGGAGGGGAGATAGCTTGGGCAAATACAGGCATGGGCTCGCTGACCCCTGGTTGCCCAAGGCCTGGGTGGACCAGCCATCTGGAAGATGGCAGGCTGCTGTCACCTTGGAAGGGAAGCGGGTGGGGAATGGCCCTGGCGCTGAGCCAACCAGATCTGAATTTGCAGCCAGCTGTCACATCCTGTGGGATCCTGTGCAAATGTCTTTTCCTCTACAGCCTCAGTTTCCTCATCTGTGAAAAGGGAGTGAGAGAATCCATCTTGCAGCGTATTGTACAGATGGTAAAACAGGCTTTCCTACACTGAAGACCTTTGCGTATTACCTCCACATTTATGTAGTATTATTATTACTATCATTAATAACTTCTACTGCGGTAGAACATACATACAGGAGAATGCAAAAAGTACACAAATTCAGTGTCCAGTCCAAAATTAATTTTTACATGCCTACAGTTGTAATCACCACCCAGACCAAGATGGGAAATAGTTCTAGAAGTTCTCTCATGCCTCCTCCCATAAATGGAATACCTCCTCCTATAAATGGATCTGGCCTTCAGATACAGGAGTCCTTCTGTCCTTACACTTGCAAAAGGGCAACAGGAAAGAGCTTTGGCAGTTTTAAAGCTGTGCACAGTTGTTATGTGATTTTTAGGTGTGAAGAGCCTAGAGGTGGTGAGCCGGCAGCTGGTAGGCTGGATCCAGCCCTCAGATAAGTTTGGTTTTTGGTCCACATGGAGTTTTAAGGATACTTTAATTAGCTGCCAACTTTTAAAAATGTGGAGTTTGTACACAAAAAGCCCAATTTCTAGGTTATTTTGAAAGTATTGGAACATCTGGCAACATGTGATCCCACCTGTCAACCCCTCAAAAGGACATATGAGTTCTTCAGTTCCCTGGCCTGGTCCACGTGTTTGAGTTTACTGCCTGGCTCCTGCGCTTGACCCTGGAATAGCTTCCTCCAAGAATGTTCTGTTGAGAATTGAAAGGAGCCCAGTTCTGCAAGCTCCTGAGGCCAGGTGTACCTAGGACATATTACTCCCCACCTCAAGGTAAAGGGGCTCAGGTAGAAGTTCCCCAAATTACTGACAGGGTTAGCCATGCCACACAGGTATGATTCAAACTGGACCACTCCAGATGGGTACTACCATCATGTCCAAAGACCAGAATATGGAGCCTTGCAAAGAAGATTGCGGGAGATATAATCCTAGGTTATAAAGTGATGACTCTTGGAGTTAGGTATGTGCTTTTGTGAAAAAAAAAAAAAAATCCTTTGTAGTGTCTCTTGATGGAAGAGTATACGATGGTGGTTCACACACCTCTTTGGAAAGCTGAACATCACAGAGTTACAGTGTTCATATAACTTGGGGTGCTTTTGGTTACAAGAAGCATAGCAATCAATAAAAATGGCTTAAACAACAGGAATTTATTACCTCATATAACAAGTAGTCTGGATGTTGATGATTTCAGGCTCAGTCAATTTAACAGCTCAACAACAGACTTTCTTGGGATTTTCTTGGCTGCTTCCTCATCATCACAAGATGGCAACCATAGCTCCAGACATCACATCCTCATGTTATAATATCCAAAAGCATGAAGGAAGTGAAGGGTTAGGTTTTTTCCCCACATCTCGTTTTTATGAGAGAAGAAAAACTTTTCCAGAAACTCATTAGCAGGCATCCCTACGTCTGTTATGTCTTGATCACATGCACACCTCTAAACCAATCATTGGCAAAGAGAACTGGAACATTTATGATTGGATTGGACTATTCCTAGTTCTTTTCTGGAGCTGAGGGAGCTCTTTTGTTGTTGTTTAGCTGCTAAGTCGTGTCTGACCCTTTTGCAACCCCACGGACTGTACCTTGCCAGGCTCCTCTGTCCATGGGATTCCCAGGCAAGAACACTGGAGGGGGTTGCCATTTCCTTCTCCAGGGGATCTTCCTGACCCAGAGATCGAACTGACATCTCCTGCATTGGCAGGCAGATTCTTTACCACTGAGCCAACAGGGAAGCTAAGGGGGCTCTTACTAAGCACATTTAGTCTGAATACCAGAATGAAAAGGGGAAGAGGGAATGACAGGTGAACATTGCCATAGTGCTCTTAAAATTTATATGTGTAACTTTAAGAAACTTAGGGTTTCCCTGATAGCTCCACAGGAAAGAATCTGCCTGCAATGCAGGAGACACAGGAGATGTGATTTCTATCTCTGGGTTGGAAAGATCCCCTGGAGAAGAAAGTGGCAACCCACTCCAGTATTCTTGCCTGAAAAAAAAAATCCTATGGACAGAATTGCCTGGCGAACTGCAATCTAAAGGGTTGCAAAGAGTTGGGCATGATTGAGTGACTAAGTGCAACAAAAAACTTCTATCTTATATATTCTATTCTAGAAAAATTGAAACATATATTAAGCAAAAAGAGAATGTACTAGCACCCATAATTCTATCACCAGGGACCATCACCATTAACGTTTGTCTATATAACTTTTCATATACTAACTGAGCTGGATGGCATGAAATGAAGGAGGTTATGACTATCTGAAAATAATTGGTTCCATAAAAGATTTACTTAAAATGGGCATGTAGATTAAGGGGAAGAGACTTTGATGGGCTTAAAAAATGACATTGGAAATTATGAACACAGGCTTATTTATTTTACATGCAATAGGAATTTTGTGGTTATTGCAACTAGATGTGCTAATTCTTAGAAAGAGTATAAAATTAATACAGAGTTGGGTGTTTTTTCCTTAACTTTTTTTGAACAGAACCATGAAAGAGCATAAGACACCATTCTTCATGCCATGCTTGATTTCTGCAGCATGGGATAAGAAGATAATTTTGTACAGACTTATTGGAGAAATCACCACTGTTGCCAAGGGCTTTGACTTCTTTGGTATTTAGCACAGTCTCTCAAAGTCCTTGTTGGGTTATCTTTCCTGATGACTCCCTAATGTTTGGTTGTGAAGTGATCTGACATTTTTGGCGCCTTTCGAACGTCACCAACATGTGACACTGCGCCTTCCAGGAAACAGGCAGTTTTGCAGAGCTGCCGTTTTGTTTTGTGTTTGTATTGAGACGATGGATGTTGACACCCAATAGCTGGCAAGGTGAAGCCTTTGAATTAGAGGACAGCAGTGATGCAGTCTAGAGAAAGATGCTTTAGTGGGATCTGGTTTCCCAAATACTTGACTCTTTGAAGAATATTTTTGTGTTGTGATAACTTTTGCCTCCCTAGACCACTTCCCGTACATGGGGCAATGTTATACTCCATACAGGGACTCCCAGGGCAAATACATTTTGTTCCTCTTAGGCTCTGTATTTTAACACACAATTATATAGTGAAATATAAAGTTACCTAGAAATTTTAAACCTGAAGAGAAAAATGCCATCCATAAGCACACAGATCCATGAGAGATAAGCTCTTTTTAGATTAAAGGTTAATCAATAGCTGCTATGTATACATTTGTTTTGGCTTTACCTGGTGCTTTCTGGCAAATGAGTGATGACAGACTCCAGTGAAAAACATCTCCAAAAAAAACAATCAAGGAAGAAAAAATAAAAGCTTAGGAAAAATCTTTCTTTTTTCTTTATAAAGTGGGAATTTGGTTTATGTGAAGGAATGCATGGGCCCGGTTTGTGACTCTGTTGGTGAATGTTGCCGTCCCAGGCTATCCAGTCACTTGGCTGGGATCACACTGAACTTTCTATTTTGTTGGAGGCATTAAGTCAGTAGCTATGTCCTCCTCTTCAAGTCCTTTGTGAAACAGGATGGCGTGTGAAGAGATAGGATTGGGAAGGAGTGGAGAACGCATTCACTGAACACAAAATGTTTAAAATGTTTAAAAGAGTCACGTGGAATCTTGAGTCGCGTGGACTCTTAAGTTCCCGAGGCCCCCTAAACTCCATGAAACCCACAAACACCATGCTTGTCTCCCTGCTCATCATGGAATCTCTGGCATATTTGCTGGTGCCTGGTATGGAGTAACTGCTCAGTTAACTCTCAGAGTTGTTGAAAGAAAAGAACCAGGGGCCTCCCTGGTGGTCCAGTGATGAAGACTCCATGCTTCTACTGCAGGGAGTACAGGTTCGATTCCCTAGCCAGGGAACTGAGATCCTGTATGCTGCTCAGCCCGGCCAAAAAAAAAATTTTTTTTTAATTAAAAACTCTTTTTAAAAAAAGAAAAGTGCTGACCAGGGCCAGGATGGATGGGGTGGGTTGTCCAAGAGGGGTGGGGAGTTACCAAAGCCTTGATGACTCACTAAGAGGGGAAAGGGGAGGGCGGAGCATTCTGGCTGAGAATAGTAACAGGGGAGTTGGGAATAAGGGAGGGGATTTCTAAGACATAATTCATTCACAAGCCCCTCCCCAGAGGAAGCCAGGCCCCAGTGGGGAGGAGACATTGAGAGAAGTCAGCATTTAAAATATGTCATATATATGTGTATGTGTAAATGATATCGTATTTACTTTTTACATTTCCCAATGTTTTTTTTGTTTGTTTTTGGAGAGATGATGGATTCAAATTCAAAAGCTGACCATTCTCCCTTTCAACCCTCGTGCTCAAGACTCCTAGTCTGCCTCCCCAGAGATAACCGTGGGGTTATTATTCTAGTTTATTAGATATTCTTAGATACTCTCCTAGAGATATTTTCTGCACATGTCTGAAGATACGCATCCATTTCTCTCTTCCCAAGTTTTCCCCACAAATAGTAACATTTCGTATGCACTGTTCTGCATGCTGCCAGAGTATTATACACCTAAAGGGATTCCTTACTCCTTTTTCACACTTTTAGCTTTCGTCTTTATTGAAGGTGTAGATGAAGATGATTTAGACAATTCCTCGAGGGTTGTTAAGAAAAACATCACTCCTTGGTTGCTTCTCTAATTTCCCCTTCTCCAGGGATAACCATTAGCAACTCTTAACTGAATTTTGGATGTTTAACACTGTAATCTCTAAGAGACTTGAACATATTACTCATATTTTAAATTTCTCCCTCAGTTTTAGGCATTACTTATTGACTTTTCATCATGAAACATGAGCATTTCACTCAATCACCCACTTGCTTTGTCCTCCGGCCTCCTCCCAACACACACGCAACCATGCCCCATCACATAAGCTCCCAATGTAGTTTTATATTGACTTTGATGAAAGCTATATTCAGAGTTGACATTATCATGACTGTGAAGATGCCATTCACAGCTGAGCTCTGCACAGTCTTGTGATGCCTTTTCCTGTACAAATTATTCTTTCCCCTGGAGTTAGTAATTGCCTTTTTTTCCCCCAACTTGGGTATCTGTGTACTTAATCACTAATTCTACCACAAATTCTCCTTCTAAATGTGCTAATCTTATAATGTGTCTTACAATATAAGATATGTGTTCAAGATCCTATTTATAGCTTCTTTTTGGAAGTGATTGCTACTGGAGTCTTTTGACCTGCCCTGGACACCTTCCTAGAGAAGGAAATGGCAACCCTCTCCAATACTCTTGCCTGGAAAATCCCATGGACAGAGGAGCTTGGTAGGTTACAGTCCATAGGGTCGCAAAGAGTCGGCAAGACTGAGCAACTTGTCAATGTCAATAGATACCCTCTGGTGACCAGTAGTGGATACACCCTCAGCTCCACCTCACCTCAGGGCTCTCCCTCCCTAAGTCCTGCCCTTGGATCTTCCCTGGTGGCTCAGATGGTAAAGCATCTGCCTACAATGCGGGAGACCTGGGTTCAATCCCTGGATCGGGAAGATCTCCTGGAGAAGGAAATGGCAACCCACTCCAGTATTCTTGTCCAGTATTCATGGACAGAAGAACCTGTTTAGGCTACAGTCCATGGGGTCGCAAAGAGTCAGACACAACTGAGCGACTTCACTCACTCACTGTGAAAGTGAAGTGAAAGTGTTAGTTACTCAGTCATGTCCAACTCTTTGCAACCTCAGGCTCCTCTGTCCATAGACAATACTCTGGGCAAGAACACTGGAGGGGGTTGCCATTTCCTTCTCTAGGAGATCTTCCCAACCCAGGGATCGAATCCAGGTCCCTTGTATCACAGACAGATTCTTTGCCATCTGAGCCAAAAGGGAATCCCAAGAGATAGTTTAACTGGGTTTACATTTTTAAGCAAGAAATAATTCTCTTTCCAAATTTTTAAGGCATTGCTTCATTAACTTTGAGATTCAGTTTCATTTTTGGGAAGATAAAAGTCATTCTTATTCTTGATCCTTTGTATGTGACCTTTTTTTTTTTTTTTTTATATTTCTTCCTTCCTGCTTCTCTGAAAGTGTTTTTTTTTGTTGTTGTTGTTGTTGTTTTTAATCTTTATCTCCCTGTTTATGATTGGATTTGGTGTGGGTCTGTTTTTACTCATTGTGCTGGAGACTTGAGTGGATCCTCATAGTCCTTAATTCCTGTCCTTACATTCTGGGAAATTTTTTTGAATTATGTCCTTAATGATTTCTTTTTCTTTGTATTCTCTGTTCTGCTTTTTCTAGATGTTTTCTTATTTCTATACCGGAATTCTCAGATTTTTTTTTATATAATTTTCATCTCTTTCTCTTGTCTTTTTTATTTTCTAAGCAGTTACCTCAGCTTTATCTTATAAATCCTCCATTGAGTTTTCAATTACTACTATCATTCCAAAAAAAAGTTTCCAAGAACTTGTTCTGTTTCCTGAATGTTTCTTTCTTATCACATTCTTTTTCCATACACGTTCCTTTTCTTAGAGGGTACTTCTCCACATGTAGGCCCCTGTTATCTCCAATAGGCATATTTCTTACTTATTTGTTTTAATTTATGTTTGTCTTGTTAGTGACTTTCTTCCAATGCCTGCTGATTCATTGACTGTCCCTTCATCTGGGATGCTCTAACACATGGGCACCAAAAAACTGATGGCAGCTTCGTGTTTGCAGGAGGAGCTTGCTGGTGAGGCTGGGCTGCTCCGTTGGGTGACTCCTAGTGTATCTTTCAGCCTTTTTTCTTGGGGTAGTGAAATTCTTCAGAGAAGTCTTGTACAGTCTTCTGCTTGAAGGGTAAAGATCTGTCTACTATCATTTTGGGGCTTTCCTGGTGGCTCAGCAGTAAAAACCTACCTGCCATTGCAGGAGATGCAGGAGACATGGGTTTGATCCCTGGGTCAGGAAGATCCCCTGGAGGAGGAAATGATAACTCACTCCAGTATTCTTGCCTGGAAAATCCCATGGACAGAGGAGTCTGGCAGGCTACAGTTCATAGCATTGCAAAAGGGTCAGACACGACTTAGCAATTAAACAACAACAACCGTCATTTTAAAGATCTAGTTGAGAAGAGGCTGAGGGTTTCAAACTATGGGATGAAACTTGCATATTGTCTTCTTGCTGTTCCTGTTGTCCCCGAGACAGATACCTTCTATTTCTCCCTCTCCAGAGAATTGATCTGCCCCCTTTGGTGGGCTGTGGGGAGGGCAGTCACTTGGCTACAGGGAGTATAGATGGTATCTGGAATGTGTCTAGCAGCTTCTCAGACAGACATTCAACCAGTCCTCATGTTTCATTGTCCTCCACCCTCTTCCTGAGGCCCCAGGTTGCCCGTTACTGAGGTTTGGGCTGGAGGCAGGGGACTCTGCTTCTCCACCACCAGCTTAGTCTCCTGGGACTGTCATCACTCATCCCGTTTGCTGGTTTCCCAGGTTGTGTTTTTCTCTCCTCTCCCACTTATTTGGACAGTTTCATGTGCTTTTGAAAAACCTCCTTGTGCATGTGTGTTCAGTCGTGTTCAACTCTTTGCAGACCTGTAAACTATAGCCCACCAGGCTCCTCTGTCCATGGGATTCTCCAGGCAAGAATACCGAAGTGGGTTGCCATGCCCTCCTCCAGGGGATCTTAGAGACCCAGGGATCAAACCCACGTCTCTTATATCTCCTGCATTGGCAGGCGGATTCTTTACCACCAGCGCCATGTGGGAAGCCTGAGAAAAACCCCTTTCAGTTCAGTTCAGTTCAGTCGCTCAGCCCCATCTGACTCTTTGCGAATTCATGGACTGCAGCACGCCAGGCCTCCCTGTCCATCACCAACTCGTGGAGCTTGCTCAACCTCATGTCCATTGAGTTGGTGATGCCATCCAACCATCTTATCCTCTGTTGTCCCCTTCTTCTCCCACCTTCAATCTTTCCCAGCATCAGGGTCTTTTCCAATGAGTCAGTTCTTCGTGTCAGGTGTCCAAAGGATTGGAGTTTCAGCTTCAGTATCAGTCCTTTCAATGAATACTCAGGACTGATTTCCCATAGGGTGGACTGGATTGATCTCCTTGCAGTCCAAGGGACTCTCAAGAGTCTTCTCCAACACCACAGTTCAAAAGCATCAATTCTTCAGCACTCAGCTTTCTTTATAGTCCAACTCTCTCATCCATTGGAAAAACCATAGCTTTGACTAGACAGACCTTTGTCAGCAAAGAAATGTCCCTGCTTTTTAATATGCTGTCTAGGCTGGTCATAACTTTTCTTCCAAGGAGCAAGCGTCTTTTAATTTCATGGCTGCAGCCACCATCTGCAGTGATTTTGAAGCCCCAAAAATAAACCTTCCCTCATAGCTCAGCTGGTAAAGAATCCCCTGCAATGTGGGAGACCTGGATTCGATCCCTGGGTTGGGAACATCTCCTGGAAAGAGAAAGGCTTGTTCTGGCCTGGAGAATAGTCCATGGGGCTGTGAAGAGTCAGACATGACTGAGCGACTTTCACTCACTTTCAAAACCCCTTTACTGTCATTTTAATGAAGTTTGGGAAAAGAGGACCATGGACAGAGGAGCCTGGTAGGCTGCAGTCCACGGGGTCGCTAAGTCGAAGACTGAGCGACTTCACTTTCACTTTTCACTTTCATACATTGGAGAAGGAAATGGCAACCCACTGCAGTGTTCTTGCCTGGAGAATCCCAGGGAAGGTGGAGCCTGATGGGCTGTCGTCTTTGGGGTCGCACAGAGTCGGACACGCAGCAGCAGCAACTGCCTGTGTTCAACCCACTACCTTTTGATGGAAATTCTCTCACACTCTCTTTTCCAAAGATGTGATAATGGTGATAGTGGATTTTTTAAAAATATTTACTTTATTTATCTGGCTGTGCTGGATCTCAGTTGTGGCACTCAGGATCTTTAGTTGTAGCATGCAAACTCTTAATTGAGGCATGTGGGATCTAGTTCCCTGACCTGGGATTGAACCTGGCCCCCCTGCATTGGGAGCTCAGAGTCTCAGCCACTGGACCACCAGGGAAGCCCAGTAGTGGACTTCTTTGCGTGCTTCCTGTGTGCACAGGGCTTTCCAGGAATACTCTCCAATCATCCTCACCGCAGACTGACAAGGCAGACGGGATCAGATCCATATGCTGGTGCTCAGTCAGTAAGTCGTGTCTGACTCTTTGCAACCCTGTGGACTGTAGCCCAGCAGGCTCCACTGTCCATGGGATTCTCCAGGCAAGAACACTTGAGTGAGTTGCCATTTCCTCCTCCAGGGGATCTTCCTGACCCAGGGATTGAAGCTGTGTCTCCTGCCTTCGTAGGCAGATTCTTTACCACTGAGCCACCTGGGATCAGATTAGGACCTTTAAAATGAAGCCTTGAAACTATTATGGTGCCTGTGTATGTAATCCAGAATAAAAACAATACTAAACTATAAAGTAAAGAAAGCCAACAATGTTTTAAATTTTCCCAGGACATTGACCATGATAGTTCTTAAGAAGCAGCAAATATTGACTCCTTTAAACATTTATTTATTTTTCCCTCCCTCCCTTCCTTCACTCATGGACATATGTTTACATGACTGGTTGCTGTTGTTCAGTTGCCTCAGGCATGTCTGCCTCTTCGCGACCCCATGGATTACAACATGCCAGGCTTCTCTGTCCTTCACCATCTCCCAGAGCTTGCTCAAACTCATGTCCATGGAGTCAGTGATGCCGTCCAACCGTCTCATCCTCTGTCGTCCCCTTCTCCTCCTGCCTTCAGTCTTTCCCAGCATCAGGGTCTTTTCCAATGAGTCAGATCTTTGCACCACGTGGCCAAAGGAGCTTCAGCTTCAGCATCAGTCCTTCTAATGAATATTCAGGATTGATTTCCTTTAGGACTGACTGGTTTGACCTCCTTGCAGTCCAAGGGACTCTCAAGAGTCTTCTCCAACATCACAGCACAAAAGTTATCAATTCTTCGGCGTTCAGCCTTCTTTATGGCCCAACTCTCACATCCATACATGACTGCTGTGGGAGAACATGACTGGTTAGACAATGCAGTGCTGGAGCCAGCTGCTGTCATTCGCCCCATTTTATTGCTGGGGAGACTGAGGCTCGGGGAGGTGACTTGACGCAGGAGTGTCAGAGCAGATTTGAACTTGGTTTATCAGACTCTGAAGCCCCAGGCTTGCTGGACCAAGGTGATGCTGAGCTGTTTCACTGCCCCTCCTGCCCCGCTAAAGGCTGTTTGCTCCTGTAGGACTGTCTCCTGCCATCTCAGGGGGTTAGTGTTGAGGGCTCAGCACTTGAGAAGCTGGTGTGAGTGACTTCAGCAAATTATAGCATGATGAGTGTGGGGAAAGCGTCAGCAAAGCTTTCCTGACAAAAGCCAGTTTGGATCTCTAGCCTCTTCTCTGTAGGTCCCTGGGGTGGGGGAGGGTGTGAAAGGCAGGTGAGATTTCACTCTGAGGATGAGAGGAGCTCTCGGGACCTGTCACTGGAAGTGTTGTGTCCGCACCTAATTAGTACTAACCAGCCACTTTAAGGGAATTAAAAAAATAGCTAGACCTTTATCAGCTCAGGCTCTTGGCTGAACCCTCTTTAAGCTTCAGAGAAGTCTGTGGGGGTGGGGAGGTGGGCAGAATGATCCAAACTCCGTTCTCTGCTTTGCAAATTCCCACACTCAGTCTGAACCTTCTTTCCGGGTCAGCATGCCTTGGGGGGCTGGCCCGTGCTCAACCGGAGGTTCTGTATCTCAGCAGAGACAGGAAGGGCATCTGTGTGCACTGAGCTCGCTGCCCCATAGATCCTGCGCCCCTTGGCCCTCGCCGCTCCCCTGCAGGACAGACTCTCCGTGTGACAGACTGAAGACAATGAGGCTCAGAACACCAAGGCACTTGGCTCCAGAGCTGAATGTCAAAGCTGGTGATATCTCCTTTAGCCAAGCTGGAAGCACTTTTTATTTTTAAAAAGATTTTTTTAAGCCAATAGTTTTTTTTTTTTAATTTTTGGCCATGCCCTGTGACATGTGGGATCTTACTTCCCCAGCCAGGAATCGAACCTTGGCCCTGCATTGGAAGGGTGGAATCTTAACCACTGGACCTCCAGGGAAGTCCCTCACTGGATACTCTTATCTTCCCTCTGGGGCAGTGTGGTATGGTAGGTAGTGCAGTGCTGTCAGCCCCCTTTAACAGATGAGGAGACTGAGGCTGCTCGTGATAACTCAGAGGGCCAACCGGACAGGGCCAGACAGACGGAGGTGCCAGCTAAGAGACTGGCTTAGGCCTTATACTTAGAAAGGGTTGAACTTGGCCTGATAGCCTGTCCTCCTGAGTCAGACCTGCTGCCATCTATAACCACTTCACAAGCTCACTGCTATGGAGGATGGAGATGATGGAGCAGTGATGATAATAAAGTTGACAATAATTTCTTGTTATTGAGCTTTGGAATAGGTCTTGGGCTCTTTCTAAGCTCTTTGTGGGTCCAATCTCCCTGCATCTTTTTCACATCCTTGGAAAGTGCGGCTTTTTATCCCTGTCTTCTTGGTAAGGAAGATGATGCTCTGAATTGCCCGAGAAGTGGAGCCCAGAAGTAATTTCCCAGACATTTTGCTGCAGAGACTGTGTTCCTGCAACACCCACCCCCCTCCACCCCCCCCACCCCTGCCCCCGGGAGGGGACCAGTTGCCTCTCTACCTCACGGAGACTTTGCCTCTGCTTTCAGCTCAGCATCTGGCTTGGCAGGGCGAGGGGTGCTGGTGGCTCCATCTGGCTGGCCCTGTCTGGCTGGCCTTCTGAGTTATCACAAGAAGATCACGTTCTTTGGCAGGAAATGAAGAAGAAGGATCATCTGATTCTGATACATGTTTTATGGACGGCCCATGGTGTCTCACACAGATGGGAGAGAGCTAAGGAGAATTATCATTTTTTAATAACCAGTAAATACTGAGTTGGAAAGCAGATATGCTGAGGGGAGTGGACCTGGGGAGCTCTGACTGACACTTGGCGGCGGCTTGTTCCTCTTGGAGTCTGAGTGCTCTGGCCTTCCCACTGTGTCCTCCCAGCCTCAGAGAAAATCTGGCTCCCCCTTCCCCTTTTTGTCCAAAAGTGTTGAGGCCCCACTGTGAGGGAACTGTTGTTGGGGGGCACAGTCTACTGAGGGGTGTAGATATTAATCAAATCAAATCACAAATACATGTGCTATGGGGGGAGGGCGGGAGACCCTGGGATCTCCTTAAGCTGGGAGGACAGGGAGGCCTCCTTGAGAAGTAACGTGAGCTTAAAGGAGTTGATGCAATGCACGAGGCTGTGGGGCTGGAGTAGAGAGTAGGATGCAGAGACTGGAGGCCAGAGCCGAGGCCCAGGAGACCACTGGGAGAATACTGGTCATGAACCCATGCCCACTTCACTGGCCAGATCTGCCTCATGTGGGTCTGGAAGAGTCCTGTTGGGTCCAGCACAAGCTCTCAGAGTACCTCAGCTCACCCAGAATGTTCCTCCCCACGCTGCTGGGGCAGGAGGGTGGAGAGAAGAAGGCCTGGACCTACAGAGGAGAGGTTTAGGGCATCGCTTTTGTTTCTCCGGGGTGCTATTTATTTTTTAAACTTTTTATTTTGTATTAGGGTATAGCCCATTAACAAACAATGTTGTGATAGCATGAGGTGAACAGATAAGGTTCCCAGCCATACATATACATGTATCCATTCTCCCCCAAACCCCTGGCTCCCATCCAGGCTGACACATAACACCGGGTAGAGTTCCACCTGCTATACAGTAGGTCCTTATTGGTTACCCATTTTTAATACAGCAGCGTGTACACAGGGCGTCGCTTTTGAGCTGGGCTGGAATCCTGGCTCTACAGATGCGCCCACTTCTCTGTGCCTTGGTCTCCTCACTTGTCCCAACAAGGATGGCACCTGCCCCAGTGCTTGTGTGGGTTTATTCCGATGGTGCCTGGAGAGTGTGGTGCCCAGCAGGGCAGGGGCAGGGCGTTGGCCGTCAGCTCCAGGCGGGGGCGGGGGTGTCTGGAACTTTCTGCGTCTACCTTGGAGGGTGGCAGACATTCGTGGGGATCCACCTTTCTGCGCTGTGGAGGCCAGGCCTCACCCCCAGGGGCCTGGAGGTCAGGGGGAGTGGTGACCCTGCGGGAGACAGGGCTTGGCCACCCACCTCTCGCCTGATCCCACGCACCCTGGCACGGGAAGGCGGGAGAGAAGAAGCCAGCCCAGGCCTCGCTCAGACCCAGCTGGGTTTTGTCCTTTTATGGTCAGCCCGCGGGCCTCTGGCTTCCCCAGCCAGAAACCAAGAGCTGGTGTTGGGATCAGGCCGAAATAGCTGGTCTGTGGGGAGCTGGGCGTCTCCTGGGAGTCTCAGGCCAGCTGCGGGGGAGGCGGCGGAGAGCCCTCTCGGTCCTTGGAGAACTCCCCCGCACACCTGCTCATCCAAGGCCATACCCCGAGGCCCAGGGGACAGAGGGGACACCGAGGTGTCCGCAGCTGGAGTGTGAGACCGGGTGGTCTCCAGGTTCGAGGCAGGGGGCGGGGCCTAATCCGCGCGCGGGATGCTGGGATGCGGTCCGCCGGCCATCTGGTCTCTGCTGCTGTGCCCTTTCCCGGCCCTGAGGTGCCGAGGTCCAGGCCCTCCTGATGGGACGCTCCGCCTCCTTGGTGGCTTCTCCCATGGGGATTCCTACACATCCTTCTCCATGCAGCTCAGTGGCCACCACAGCTGCTGGGATATCCTGCCTCTCAGGGTATGTTAAAACAGCTATACTGGGACGTCCCTGCTGGTCCAGTGGCTAAAACTAGGAGCTCCCGATGCAGGGGCCCCAGGTTCGATCCCTGGTCAGGGAAACTGGCTCCCTCAGGAAAATTAGATCCCACATTTCACAAGTAAGAGCCTGCATGCCTCAACTAAGACCTGGTGCAGCCAAATAAATAAATAAATATTTAAAAACATTTTTTAATAAGGTAAAACAGCTGTACCTTCAGTAGCACTTTGGGCACATAGGCACTGTGGAATTTGCCCACGTCTTGCAGTCAGTTCTTTGCCTGTCTGACCCTCGCACCAGATCATAAGCCTTTCAAAAGCAAAGACTAGGTCGGTGTAGTCAACCCTGTGTTTCCAGTGCCTGGCACAGAGTAGGCGCTCTGGACTTGTTTGTTGAGTGAGTATGTGAATATAGGAAGAAGCACTCACCGTGGCTTCAATCGGAATTGCCTTTCTGAGAGAGATTAAGAGAGAGGGAAGAAAAGATTGTTTGAGATTGATTCAAATCATTAAGCATTTCCTGAGTACCTACTGTGTATCACACATTGTCCCTGCCTCCCGGGATCAGGCACAGCCTTTGAACCTCAGGAGCTCAGGGGCTAGTAGGAGAAGCTTTAAAAGCAGTTCTGTTGAGTAAGCAAAAAATAATTCCAGGTGCAAAATTATAATGTTATTTCCCCCCTAAGGAGAAGATAAAACAGGAAGATGGGATCAAGAGAAACTGAGGGTAATGGCTATGGGTGTGCAGTGGTCAAAAGTGGCTCCATCTGAGGATATGATATTTGGACTGGGGTGTGAAAAGTGAAGGGCTTCCCCGGTGGCTCAGTAGTAGAGAATCTGCTTGCCGGTGCAGGAGACCCAGGTTTGATTTCCGAGTCGGGAAGAGACCCTGGAGAAGGAAGTGGAAACCCACTCCAGTTTTCTTGCCTGGAGAATTCCATGGACAGAGGAGCCTGGTGGGCTATAGTCCGTGGGGTCGCAAAGAGTCAGACATGTCTGAGTGACTACACAACAAATAAAAGGTGAGAAGGATCTGGTCACATCAAGAAATGGGGAAGAGCTTTAGAGGCAAAAGGAGGAGATAGTGCAAAGGCCCTGAAGCAGGAATGAGTATGATGTATTACGAAAGTGCCAAGAAGGTCAGTGTGGCTGGGATGTAAGTGGGGGAGAGGAGTAACCAGATGAGGTTGGAGAAAGAGCAGGAACCTCTCTGTGGACTATTATAAGGCCATTTAATGTCAGTAATAAAGACTGTACAACATGGTCAATGTATAAAGCTAGTCACTCAGTTGTTTCTGACTCTTTGTGACCCTATGGACTGTAGTCCACAGGCTCCTCTGTCCATATGATTTCCCACGCAAGAATGCTGGAGTAAGTGGCCATTCCCTTCTCTAGCGGATCTTCCCGACCCAAGGGTCGAACCTGGGTCTCCTGCCTTGCAGGCAGATTCTTTACCACCTGAGCCACCAAGGAAGCCCAAGAAGGAAACACTGTTAATGAAAAGAACTAAAAAACCATGCCATAGTATGGTGTCAATTGTGTAAATCACTCTAAACTCCTATAAAAAATAATGAAGATATATCCAAATGTTAACCATCACGGGTTAGGGGGATTTTGTATTTGCCAAGCTTTCTTCAGTGGTTGTGTACTAATTTTGTAATCTAAGTAAAAAGAATTCATGTTTATTTAAGGAAAAAAAACAGTTTCATAACTGTTGAAAAGTGAATAGATTCCGTGTGATAATCTAAGCAATCAGATTGCTCAGCAGATTCCGTGTGATAATCTGAGCAATCAGATCTCTTGATTCAGAGATGGCGTAAAAGTAACATTGTGTTTTTTAAAAAGTTTTATTCTGGTGTAATTTATATACATAAGTTAATCCATTTTAAGAACGCAACTCACTGGTTATTGGTGAATTTACAAGGTTACACAGCCATCACCAAAATCTAAGTGTATCTTTCCGTCATCCTCAAAGGAAATCTTGTGCCCTCTTGCAGTCATTCCCTTCCGCACTCCTAGTTCAACACTGTCACTAGTGTTGATACTTTCTGTCCCTATAGATTCGCCTCTTCTGCACATTTAGAATAAATGGAATGAATGATACAATATGTGGTCCTTTGTGACTGGCTTCTTTCACATAACATAATATCTTCAAGATTCATCCATGTTTTAGCCTGTATCAGTGTGCCGTTCCTTTTTATGGCTGAGTAATATTCCATTGTACAAATAGACCACATTTTGTTTATCCACTTACCAACTGATGGACATTTGTATTGTTTGTACTCTTTGGCTATTAAAAATAATATAAAATAGCATAATTTTTACTAAGATGAAAAAAATTCTGCCTGTTGTATCATAGGGAAATGGTCCATTACCATTCTGATTAATCCTTTCTTCTAAAAGGTATTGAGGCGAAACAATGATCATGATGAGGTTAAGCGCTGCAAGGCAGGGAATCTTTGAACTAGTGGAGCTAGGGTCACCACTAGACTGGGTGGTACCTTTATAGAATTAGACAAAGGTAATTGTTTTGGCTCAGATGGTAAAGGATCCACCTGCAATGCAGGAGATCCAGGCTTGATCCCTCGGTCAGCAAGATCCCCTGGAGAAGGGAATGACAACCCACTCCAGTATTCTTGCCTGGAGAATTCCATGGACAGAGGAGCCTGGTGGGCTACAGTCCATGGGGTCGCAAAGAGTTGGACACGACTGAGTGACTAACACTTTTACTTTTACCCCTTTCTCAACGCAGTTTTCTTCCATCTGTTGAAAGATGGTTGTAATAAATATACAGATCTATAGTGACCAGTGTAAATGGTTCCCCCTTATAGTTATGCAGTGTCTGACTTGCACCACTGTTCATGGCAGCTCTGGAGGGGACATATCGTAGAAAGGCCTCCAGCTTAGCTCTAGGGAGGCATGGGGTCAGAGAAAATATTATAGAGGCGGTGACTCTCAGGGTGACATTTCAAGAATCAATTAGAATATATACCCAAAGAATTGAAAACAGGTGCTCAAACAAAACTTGTACTTGAATGTTCATAGCAGCAGTGTTCACAATAGCCAAAAGCTAGAAACAACCCAAATGCCCATCAATGGATGAGTGGAACCACAAAATGAGATCTGCCCACAATGGAGGACGATTCAGGCATAAGAAGGAATGAAGTTCAGATACATGTTACCATAGGGATGAGCCTCAGATACATCATGCTAAGTGAAAGGAGCCAGACACAAAAGACCACTTGTGTTTGTGTTAAATGTCCAGAATAGGTGAATCCATAGAAACAGAGAGCAGATCAGTGGGGCCAGGTGTTAATGGGAGCGGGAGATGGAGAGTGACTCTTTAATGGATGTGGGGTTTTATTGGGGGGTTGATGAGAAGGTTTGGGAACTAGACAGAGGTGTGAGTTGCACAACTTTGTGAAGGTACAACCTACCGCTGTGTTGTTCACTTCTACGTGGTTTAATTTATGTTTATATGGTTTTCACCTCATTGGGGTAAAAAAAAAAAAAAGAATGGACAAGGCAGGTTCAAAAGCAATACAGATGGTGCTCTGGGAAGAAGAAACAGCATGTGCAAAGCTTGGGTTGGGGGACTCCTTTGCACGTTCTTAGAACTCTGCTCCCTCATGTCAGACATGAACTCAGGCTCAGGGAAGGAATCAGCTAGAAAGCCCTGGGAAGTCGGTCTCCTGGGCTCCGCACAGGTCAGCAAGCAATATGCACACCGAGCCCTCCTGCCCCTAACTAACCACAACACAGTTAGCTTCCCACGCTTGGAGTGGTGTGTTTCCGATGGGAATGTCTCAGGCCGGAGGTCCCCTGGCAGCGCCCAGCATGGAGCTGCCCCGGCAGCTGCCAAGCCTTCCCCTTGGAGCCACTTCCTCTCCTGGGGACCTGGGAG
This sequence comes from Bos grunniens, assembly GCF_055505025.1. Taxonomy (NCBI): domain Eukaryota; kingdom Metazoa; phylum Chordata; class Mammalia; order Artiodactyla; family Bovidae; genus Bos; species Bos grunniens. The sequence continues at coordinate 28,574,308 of NC_141189.1, forward strand.
GAAAAGCCTCCAGACAGGCATGGACCCTGTCAATCTCTTGTCTTCTGGGCTCAGGTTTCCCAAGGCTGCTGGAAAGGCCACCTCTGTCCCGAAAGCAGATGGGTGGAGACAGTCCATTGTCTGTCCACCTCAAAATCACTCCTTTCTAGTCTTTTGCTTTGACTGATATTGCTGCAGTGACCAAATTAAGCATTTGTCCTTGGGCACACATGTGAGGGTTTCTGGTATGGCTGTTTCTTGAAATTTGTGGATCAGCCCAAGGTCAGAGTCAGAGGCAGGAGGCAGAGCATGTTGGCCTGATGGGAATCAGTGCAGCTGGACCAGAAATGGGACTTTGTGGTGATGGAAAGTTCTCCTGCCAAAGGCTGAGCTGCCTCCTTCCTGTGGCCTTTCTCCCTGCAAGGACCTCCCGTTGGCCCTTGGCTCAGAGATCAAGCTTGCCTGAGTGGAACCTCCCCGGGCCCCCTAAAGCTAGCCCCTACAGGCAGCTGTGGCCCACGAGGGCTCTTTCATTGCAGCACTTGGCCTCTCTAGCCGCAGTGTGCAGGCTGAGTTGCCCTGTGCATGGGGGATCTTAGTTCCCCAACCAGGGATCAAACCCAAGTCACCTGCACTGGGAGGCAGGTTCTTAACCACTGGACCACCAGGGAAGTCACTGGTGTCAATTTCTCGCATGTATGTTGAAGCTCATGTCTTCAAGAAGCTCATGTCTTCGGGTTTGGGGTTGGCTTTTTTCAGTGCTCGCCAAACTGTGCCTTCTCTGTGTCAGGGGCTTAGGGATTGAGGACATGACCTCAGTTTCCCAGAAACTGAGGGGAGTGGGGTCCAGATCTGGATGTTTCTGCTTATGAGTAATTCATAATTCTGTGGGGGCAGAGACACAGGAGCAAAAGTGCCAGCCTGGGACAGGGCGCTCAGGCAGCACAGGGGCCGTGGAAGTGGAGGCGTGTCTTGGTGATGGGCAGGAACCAGTGACAGCTCTAGGATTCCTATCAAGGGGGGCTTGGAGGCAGCAGTCAGATTATTTGATGGAGACTAGGGGCTCTTCCTGGGGCTTCTTCTCTCTAGCAAGGCTGACTACTGTGATAGCTTAGGAGTATTGTCAGAGACTTATAGCCAAGCTGCCTCCTGGATTCATCACTACGGGGAAGACTTCTTGGAAGAGGTATTATCTTTGAGACTGAGGGAAGTAGCCAGGAAAGGAGAGGAGAAAGACCTGCTAGGCAGCAGGAATGGCCTGAACAAAGGCACGGAGTGTGATTGGGGGTTTATCTGAGTGGGGTTGCTGGAAATTGAGAGTGAAGGGCATAGAGATGCCGAAGCTGGGGAGGTGGGCAGGGCCAGTCATGGGAGGTCTTGGATGTCATGTTCAGGAGTCTGGGCCTCACATAAGGGGCCTGGGGGACATGCACATGTTTAAAAACAACTTAAGATAAAATTTGCATACTCCACATTCACCCACTGTAAGTGTAAAATGCAGTGAGTTTTAGTAAATTGACTTATGTAAGCATCACCACAATCCAGTTTCCAAGCCCCCAAATGACCTTTCATACCTGTTTGCAGTCACCCCACTCCAGCCCTCAGCAACCACTAATTTATCTACTTGCTATCTCTATGCATTTACCTCTTCTGCACATTTCATGTAAGTGGAATAAGACAATATGTATGTAGCCTTCTGTGTCAGACTTACTTAACATCATGTTTTTGAGAGTCATCCATGGTGTAATCTGTATCAGTACTTCATTGTTTTTATGACTGAATAATATTTCACTGGGTGGATAGACTACATCTTATTTATCCATCCTCCAGCAGAGGAACAGTTGGGTTGTTTCTACTTTTTAGTTGGTATGATAACTCTGCTGTGAGCATTCATGTGTTAGTCTTATAGGGACATATGTTTCTATTCTCTTGAGTAGATTTCTAGGAGTGGAATAGCTGGGTCATATGATAAATTTATGTTTAACATTTTAAGACACTTTCAAAGTGGAAGAGTGTTGAGGAGCAGAGCGATTGGGTAGCTCAGCATATGGGAAAGATCACTCTGAGAAAGGATCTTGAGGAAGATGTCCCTAGATCCAGGGAGACCTTTGATCAGGAGAGGCTGAGCGATGTGAAGGTGGGGTTGGAGCCAGGAATGAAATTAAGAAAAGCTGCATCAGCATTGCCCAGCAGAGGATGTTCTTTCTCGGTTATGATTAACTGACCAACGGTTGGAGTGTGTCACCTTACCCATGACCCTCATAGGGGATCTTGGCTCCACCTCCTGAGGTCACTTTAAGAGTGAAAGGTGATCAGTAACATCTGCTTAATCCCGTGTAGTCTCACGATGCCCTCTGCGCCCACCAGGGTTCTCTGGTGGTAAGCGACAGAGACCTTATCTAGGAAAGGAATTTCTGGAGGAGCGTTGGGGAGCTCACAAATGTGTGGGAAGAGTGGGGAGCCAGCTTCAGAAAATGTCAGAAACTTGGGGCTGCTTGGGCTCTGGGGGGCAGGAAGTGAGGCCCCCTCAGGGCTCTGCCCACCCGCTGAGCTTCTCCGTCCTTGATCCAGGTTGGAGTTTTAGCTCAGAGAATCTGATTGACGCAGCCTGGGAAATGCTGTTGCCTCTTGGCTGGGAGAGCTTGTGGGTCAGTCCCACCAAGACAGTGCTTGATAACGGGAGTGGAGTGGCGCAGGGGACGTGTCTCCTTTTTTGTTATTGTTGTTCTGTCGGCACATGGGATCATAGTTCCCTGATCAGGGATTAAACCTGCACCCCTTGCATTGAAAGCTCAGAGTCTTAACCACTGGACCACCAGGGAAGTCCCCTGGACATGTCTCTTTAAGGAACATAGGATGCTCTTGCCAGAAGAAGAGGGAAAGCATACTGGATTTTCAAGCTAAAAATGTCCACTGCCAGATAAAGAAACTGAGGCTTGGAGAGGTTAAGAATATTCGCCCAAGGCCACAGAGCTGGGAAGTGGCCAAGAGGAAACCCAGTCTGTCTGGATCCAAAGTCGGTGTTCTGTCTGTGACTTCATCTGTACAGAGTGGGTCTCCTGGGAACCCCCCTCCACTCCGAGCGGGTGGGGCCGGGATGCTCACTGCCTCCTGAATGGGTCAGATTCCAGCATCTTTCTGGGGCTGCCTCCAGGGCTTTGTTGCCCTCTTGTCTTTGGCCTTGTCCCCTATGCCCTGGGCAATGAGCTCAGCTGGCCCCTTGTCACCCCCAGAGGGGCCAGGGTGTGTGAGCTTAAATGGGAGCCCTGGGCGGCAGCATGTCCTGACCCTCAACTCAGAGCTGATTCTAACTCGTGGCTCTTTTTTGTTTTTGTTCTCAGATCGGGAGGACCAGTCCATTCTCTGCACGTAAGTGGAGCTGCTTTTTCTTCTGCTTTTCTGAGTTAAGACCCAACTTATTAAAGAAAAAGGTCCATGGGGACCTTTTGATTTGTTTGATATTCCATGTACCACCCTATCCCCAGCACAACGCAGATGGTCATTTGTTGTACAAACGCTCTGATGCTGAGGCCAGCACCCCTAAACTGCAGGTGGTACCTGGTGCCATCTTGTTCTGTGCTGCCCCCCTCTTTAAAACTACCATTTATTGAGCATTCACTGTGTGCCAGGCCCTGAACTAAATAATTTACAGACAGAATTGCATGTAATTCTGTAATAGCTCTGTGAAAATAGAAGGCATATCCATCAGTGAGGAAGTCTTGGCTTGTGTTAAACTTTACCCTAAAATTTCACAAGTAGCCACATTGTGCCGTATTTGGTGGTCGGTATCATTATTTTTTTGAAGACCTGGATACATAGTCAGAAGACATTCAGTTTAGAATCACTCAGAGGATTTTCAGTATTCAGGAAAATCTCTCCTGGGGTGGGCAGAATACAGGTGTTCCTCAGAGACAGCATGGACTTAGTCCAGACTATTGCAATAAAGCAAATATTAGAGTAAAGCAAGTCATGCAAATTTTTTGGTTTCTCAGTACATATCAAAGTTATGTTGACACTATACTGTAGTCTGCTAAGTGTGCAACAGTGTTATATCTAAGAACAACAGTGTATACACCTCGATTTAAAAATACCCATCACTTGGAATATTACTCATCTGTAAAAAGGAACACATTTGAGTCAGTTCTAATGAGGTGAATGAACCTAGAGCCCATTACACAGAGTAGTGTAAGTAACAGAAAGAAACTAAGAAAGGGAAAGTCAAATATCATATATTAATGCATATATATGGAATCTAGAAAGACAGTACTGACGATCCTACTTGCAGGTCAGCAAAGGAGACACTGACATTTTGGACACAGTGAAGGAAGGAGAGGATGGAATGATATGAGAGAATAGCACTGAAACATGTACATTACCATCTGTAAAATAGGTAGCCAGCACTGAAACATGTACATTACCATTTGTAAAATAGGTAGCCAGCATTGAAACATGTACATTACCATCTGTAAAATAGGTAGCCAGTGGGGGCTGCTGTATGCTGCAGGCAGCACAAAGCCAATGTTCTGTGACAACCTAGAGAGGTGGGATGGGCAGGGAGGTTAGAAAGGGTTCAAGAGAGAAGGGACATATATATACCTAATGCTGATTCATGTTGAGGTATGGCAAAAACCATCACAATATGGTAAAGTAACTGTCCTCTAATTAAAAAAAAAATACCCATTGCTAAAAAAATCTTAGCTATTATCTGAGCCTTCAGGGAGTTGTAATCTTTGTGCAATAGATGAAAGACCACTGATCACAGATCACTATGACAAGTAGAAAGGGAAGCAGTTTGAAACATCATAGGAGTTACCAAAAGGTGGCACAAAGGTATGGAGTGGACAAATACTGTTGGAGAAATGCTTGGTGCAGGTTGCCACAAATCTGTAATTTGTGAAAAGCATGATATCTGTGAACTGCAGTAAAACAGTGTGCACTGAAAGTGCCTGTAGTGGCCCCTCAAAGACTGCCACCTCCTAATCCCCAGAACTTGTCAATGTGTCGGGTGATGAGGCAGAGAAGAATGGAGGTTGCCATGGCATTAAGGTTGCTAATCAGCTGACCTTACAATAGGGGCGAGTCTACACCATCCAGGCAAGTCCAGTGTAATCGCAGGGTCCTTACCAGTGGAAGGGGGAGAAATCTGGGGAGTCAGAGGGAGATGCAGTGTGAGAAGAACTTCACCCACCATTGCTGGCGTTGAAGATGGAGGAAGCCAAAGATAAAAACAGCTTCTAGACTCTGGAAAAGGCAAAGAAACAGACTCTCCCCTGGTGTTCCTGGAAAGAAACACAACCCTGCTGACATCTTGGTATTAGCTCAGTACAATCCATGTCAGACTTCTGCCCTCCAGAACTGCAGAATAATCAATTTGTGTTGTTTTAAGCCACTGTCTGTGTAATGTGTTAAAGGAGCAATGGGAAACGAATACACCCTCCTTCCTTTGTCCCCCTACACTCACTCCTGTCCTCACTCACTGTTCAACAGATTGAATGAGCCAGTTCCACTGGTGATACTTGGCATATAGGAAAGAATCCAAAATAAACATGACCCCTCTTCTCAAGAGGGAAGACAGCCACTAGAACAATAATTACATTCTTCCCTTTGGTACTGCTTGAATTTGCTGTTTGAGTCTGTGAAGGAACTACCTTTTCAGAAACTTAAAAAAAAATTATTGTCGTCCAGTCACTAAGTTGTGTCCAGCTCTTTGCGGCCCCATGTACTGCAGCACACCAGGCTTCCCTGTCCTTCACTATCTCCCAGAGTTTGTTCACGCTCGTGTTCATCGAGTTGGTGATGCTATCCAACCATCTCAACCTCTTTCACCCCCTTCTCCTTTTGTCTTCAATCTTTCCCAGCAAATCACTCAAGTAAATGTGTAATTACAAACTGAAAATGACAAGGAATGAGACATGTTTGGAACTAGGAGAATGTGTAAATCAGAGAGATTCTAACTGGGAGAATGGAAAGAGCTTCTTAGAAGAAGTGCTATTTCAGCAGAGACAATGAAGAAAAGAGGGGAAGAGTTTACAGCATATGCAAAGGCACTGGGGTCAGATAGAGTGTGTTTTATTTGAAAAACTGAGACATCAATTTGGCCAGAGTGTGTCTCCCAGCAGAAGCCCTCTGTCTGAGAAGAGCCACTATGGGACATCTAGGACCGTGGTTGCAAACCCAAGGGCCAATCAAAGCCAACCAAGTACTGTTAATGTGTGAGAAGGCCTGGGTGTAAGGCAGTAGGGGATGGTGGGGAGTGTGGTGAACTGGAGAAAATGTCCCATCTGAGAGGTGGGGGCGAGTTGCTATCCCTCTTCTGTCCATTGTTTCCAGGGGAGAACGCAGGTCCAGTGCTGCCAGACTCTTCTACATTGCAACAGAAGCTGCAGATTTAGGTTTTTATGTGAAATATTCAATGTTAAATATTTGCATCTAATTTACATGAACATATATACACAGCTGTTAAGCTGCTAGATCACTTCAGTTGTGTCCGACTATGTGTGACCCCACAGACGGCAGCCCACCAAGCTCCCCTGTCCCTGGGATTCTCCAGGCAAGAACACTGGAGTGGGTTGCCATTTCCTTCTCCAATGCATGAAAGTGAAAAGTGAAAGGGAAGTCGCTCAGTCGTGTCCGACCCTCAGCGACCCTATGGACTGCAGCCTTCCAGGCTCCTCTGTCCATGGGATTTTCCAGGCAAGAGTCCTGGAGTGGGGTGTCATATACATAGAGCATCAGCCAAATAAAATCCATTGGTGGGCTGGCTTTGCCAGTGGGGCTACCTGTTTACCACCTCTATCCCAGAACTTTGGGCCTGAAAATGTTCTTATAGATGACTGAGCCCTCAGTTCCTGCCATACACACACATTGGTCAGTTACAAGAATTGCAAGAAATTTTCATAGAGCATCAAAATCTGGAATGATTCATATTATTTAATATGAAAGTAGATTCAAGTTGACCTCAGAATGATTCATATTATTTAATATGAAAGTAGATTCAAGTTGACCTCAGTAATAATAGTTATTGTTGTTTAGTCGCCCAGTTATGTCTGACTCCTTGCAACCCTGTGGACTGCAGCACACCAGGCTTCCCTGTCCATCACCAACTCCTGGAGCTTGCTGAAACTCATGTCAGTGTTGCCATCCAACCACCTCATCCTCTGTCGTCCCCTTCTCCTTTTGCCTTCAATCTTTCCTAGCATCAAGGTCTTATCCAGTGAGTTGGCTCTTCCCATCAGGTGGTCAAAGTATTGGATCTTCAACTTCAGCATCAATCCTTCCAATGAATATTCAGGGTTGATTTCTTTTAGGATTGACTGGTTGGATCACCCTGCTGTCCGAGGGACTCTCCAGAGTCTTCTCCAACAGCACAGTTCAAAAGCATCAATTCTTTGGCGCTCAGCCTTCTTTCAGAGAAGGCAATGGCACCCCACTCCAGTACTTTTGCCTGGAAAATCCCATGGACAGAGGAGCCTGGTAGGCTGCAGTCCATGGGGTCACTAGAGTCAGACATGACTGAGCGACTTCACTTTCACTTTTTACTTTCATGCATTGGAGAAGGAAATGGCAACCCACTCCAGTGTTCTTGCCTGGAGAATCCCAGGGACGGGGAAGCCTGGTGGGCTGCCGTCTATGGGGTCACACAGAGTCGGACACGACTGAAGTGACTTAGCAGCAGCAGCTTTCTTTATGGTCCGACTCTCACTCCCATACATGACTACTGGAAAAACCACAGCTTTGACTAGACCGACGTTTGTTGGCAAAGTGATGTCTCTGCTTTTTAATATGCTGTCTAGGTTTGTCATAGCTTTTCTTCCAAGGAGCAAGCATCTTTTAATTTCATGGCTGCAGTCACCATCCACAGTGATTGTGGAGCCCAAGAAAATAAAGTCTATCACTGTTTACATTTTTCCCCCATCTATTTGCCATGAAGTAATGGAACTGGATACCATGATCTTAGTTTTCTGAATGCTGAGTTTTAAGCCAGCTTTTCTACTCTCCTTTTTCACCTTCCTTAAGAGGGTCTTTAGTTCCTGTTTGCTTTCTGCCACTAGGGTGGTGTCATCTGCATATCTGAGGTTATTGATATTTCTCCCGGCAATCTTGATTTCAGCTTGTGCTTCTTCCAGCCCAGCATTTCTCATGATGTACTCTGCATATTAGTTAAATAAGCAGGGTGACAATATACAGCTTTGACTTACTCTTTTCCCAATTTTGAACCAGTCCATTGTTCCATGTCTGGTTCTAACTGTTGCTTCTTGACCTGCATACAGGTTTCTCAGGAGGCACGTAAGGAGGTCCGATATTCCCATCTCTTGAGAATTTTCTGCAGTTTGTTGTGATCCGCACAGTCAAAGGTTTTAGCATAGTCAATGAAGCAGAAGTAGATGTTTTTCTGGAATTCCCTTGCTTTTTTATGATCCAGCGGGTGTTGGCAATTTGATCTCTGGTTCCTCTGCCTTTTCTAAATCCAGCTTGTACATCTGGAAATTTTTGGTTCACATACTGTTGAAGCCTAGCTTGAAGGATTTTGAGTATTACATTGCTAGCATGTGAAATGAGCGCAACTGTGCGATAGTTTGAGCATTCTTTGGCATTGCCCTTCTTTGGGATTGGAATGAAAACTGACCTTTTCCAGTCCTGTGGCCACTGCTGAGTTTCCCAAATTTCCTGCCATGTTGAGTGCAGTACTTTCACAGCATCATCTCTTAGGATTTGAAATAGCTCAGCTGGAATTTCATCACCTCCACTAGCTTTGTTCACAGTAATGCTTCCTAAAGCCCACTTGACTTCACATTCCAGGATGCCTGGCCCTAGGTGAATGATCACACCATTGTGGTTATCCAAGTCATTAAGACCTTTTTTTTAATACAGTTCTTCTGTGTATTCTTGCCACCTCATCTTAATATATTCTGCTTCTGTTAAGTCCATACCATTTCTGTCCTTTATTGTGCCCATATTTGCTTGAAATATTCCCTTGGTCTCTAATTTTTTTTGAAGAGATAGTCTTTCCCATTCTATTGTTTTCCTCTATTTCTTTGCATTGTTCACTTAACAAAGGCTTTCTTATCTCTCCTTGCTGTTCTTTGGAACTCTGCATTCAGTTGTGTATATTTTTCCCTTTGTCTTTCACCTTTCACTTCTCTTACTTTCTCAGTTATTTGTAAGGCCTCTTCAGATAACCATTTTGCCTTCTTGCATTTCTTTTTCTTGGGGATGGCTTTGGTCATCTCCTCCTATACAGTGATATGAACCTCCATCCGTAGTTCTTCAGGCACCCTATCAGATCTAACCCTTGAATCTGTTTGTCACCTCCACTGTATAATCAGTGGATATAATTGGAATGGTGACTTAAAAAAAAAATAAAATTGGAATGTATAATCATAAAGTGAAAGTGTTACTTGCTCAGTCGTGTCTGACTCTTTGAAACCCATTGGAACTATACCCCACCAGGCTCCTCTGTCCATGGGATTTTCCAGGCAAGAACACTACAGCGGGTTGCCATTTCCTTCTCCAGGGGATCTTCTTGACCCATAGATTGAACCTGGGTCTCCCACATTGCAGATAGATTCTTTACCATCTGAGCCACCAGAGAAGCTGGTATAGTCATAAGGGATTTGATTTAGGTCATACCTGAATGATCTAGTGTTTTTCCACTACTTTCTTCAATTTAAGCCTGAATTTTACAACAAGGAGTTCATGATCTGAGCCACAATCAGCTCCAGGTCTTGTTTTTGCTGACTGTATGGAGCTTCTCCATCTTTGGCTGCAAAGAATGTAACCAATCTAATTTCAGTATTGATCATTTGGTGATGTCCATGTGTAGAGTCATCTCTTGTGTTATTGGAAGAGGATGTTTGCTATGACTAGTGTTTTCTCTTGGCAAAACCCTGATGGCCTTTGCCTTGCTTCATTTTGTACTCCAAGGCCAAATTTGCCTGTTACTCCAGGTATCCCTTGACTTCCTACTTTTGCATTCCAGTCCCCTGTAATGAAAAGGACATCTTTTTTTTTTTTTGGTGTTAGTTCCAGAAAATCTTGTAGGGCTTCATGAAACTGTTCAACTTAAACTTCTTTGGCATTACTGGTTGGGGCATAGACTTGGATCACTGTGATATTGAATGGTTTGCCTTGGAAATGAACCAAGATCATTCATTGTTCTTGATACTGCATCCAAGTACTGAATTTCAGACTCTTTTGTTGACTATGAAGGCTACTCCATTTCTTCTAAGGAATTTTTGCCCATAGTAGTAGATATAATGGTCCTCTGAATCAAATTTGTGCATTCCCGACTATTTTAGTTCACTGATTCCTAAAATGTCAGTATTCAGTCTTGTCATCTCCTGCCTGACCACATCCAATTTACTGAACCTTCCAGGTTCCTTATGGCATCGGACTTTCACCACCAGGCACATCCACAGCTGAACAGTGTTTCTGCTTTGGCCCAGCCTCTTCATTCTTTCTGGAGCTATTTCTCCATTCTTCCTCAGTAACATGTTGGCCACTTACCAACCTGGGGGGCTCATCTTCCAGCGTCATATCTTTTTGCCTTTTCATACTGTCCATGGGAGTAGTTAAATGACTTGCCCATAATCACATAGGGCAGAGCAGGGATTTGAACTCAGGAAGTCTGGCCCTGGAGCCCCTTGTGTTGCTCTGCTGACTGATGCTGCAGGGGAAAGAGGCACTGCTTTTGCCTGGGGAGCTTGAGGCAGTACTCAAAATAAAGGCAGTGACTAACTGAGCTTTGCAGGATGTGTAGGAGCTGGACAGCACAAACACCAGAGGACTTGGCTGGTTACAGAGGTGGGAGTCACATGAGGACTAGGGACTGACAGATTCAGAGACAATTTAGCTTTGCTACCAAGGGCAGACCACAGCTGAAATGACTCAGAAATGGTGTTTCACCATGGGAGCTAGGACCAGCTACCTGATTTGTTAAATTATGCAAAATGAGAAAGCTAAGGCCCTTGTTCAAAAATTATTAAGCAATTCAAGATCACAACATCAGAGCATTAGATCAAGCACAGGACCCCCTTTAGGGTAGTCCCCATGGAACTGGACAGGTCACACACCCATGAATCCAGCCCAGCTGGGGGCTGAGGGATTAAGCAGCCATTGGGTAGCCTCCTTCCAACTGCTGAGCCTGGACTGATTAAAAGGACTTGGCAGTAAGGTAATTACAAGGCCAGGAGGCCGTATGTGGTCATGAGGCCGAGTCTTCCTCAAGGATGAGGGAGCTGGACACAAAGTCCCCTAAGAAACAGGACTGAGAGACTTCCCTAGTGAACCGGTGGTTGAGAATCTGCCTGCCAAAGCAGGGAACATGGGTTCAATCCCTGGTCCGGGAAGATCCCCCATGCCTCAGGGCAATTAAGCCCGTGCACCACAGCAACTGAAGCTTGCCTGCAGCAATGAAGACCCAGTGCAGCCTAAAATTAAAAAAAAAAAAAAAAAAAGTAGGACTGAAGTTTAGGGTGCACTGACCGAGAAGGCATCTTTATTCTTAGAGTCTGGGGTCAGAAAAGCAAAGATATTGATGTTTCTGAAGCAGCCCTGAGCACATCAATCTTCAGACGCCCATGAGCCTGGAGCTTGGGTTGTTTACTTTGGCAGAACCTCCCGGGACAATTTATTTTTATCAATAAAACTTGGAGACTGTTGAGCCAAGCAGCCACGTGGGGAGAAGCAGGTTCCCAGAGTCTGTATGTCACTTCCTCGCCCTTGCGAGGTTAAAGACCAGGAAATCATGGCGGGAAAAGGAGGGGCTGTAGTGATCCAGGGTCAGTGTGTGCGCAGCTGTCCTGACTCTTGTCTTGGATATGAATGGACTCAGGACCAGCTACATAGGCGGTTTCCCACACTCAGGTTTTCTTTCCTTCTTCTTGCTCTGATCAGAACCTAGCCCCCTCAGTTTGGGGTGATGTCTATCAGGGGTTCTGACATTATCCTAACAGAAGTAATTCATACTAAGGTGTAAATGACTGAGTGGCTTGGTTCATTGGTACCTGCTCAGATTTTCAAAAATAGCCTAGTAAGGCAATTGAAGTCTCCCAGAATATATGGAATAACTCCTTGATGGCTCAGGGCTTCACTCAGTATTCCTGCATTCCATCCCCTTTTCTCACTTTAAAAATGAAAGGGTAGGGGGCAGAACATGGGCTCTGGCATCAGCTTGGCCCATGTACAAATCTTACCCCTCTATTCCTGATCTGTGTGTTAATAGAAATTGTGACCTAGAACGCTTCAACTTCTCTGAGCCTCATTTTCCCCAAGTGGGCGACAGAAATAATCAAGGACTCCTTCATTAGGTTGTTGGATTAAATAAAAAGATTTCTGAGCCCAGTAGCCTGGAGTAGGTCTTCAACAAATATCAATTCCTATTCCCTATTGCTTTCCTCTGACCTTAGAAAGCATGTTCTTAGAGGGTTGGGTCTGTGTCATGATCAGACTTGGCAAAATGTCATAGAAAGAATCCTGATTACATTGGAATCAGAGACCTGATTTCAATGCTGAATGTGCTCTTGCCTTGCTGTGTGACCTTGGGCAAGTTGCTTACTCACCCTGGTCCCAAGTTCCTGTCCTCTACTAACATGAAAGTGATATGTCCTCCCTTCAGGATTGGGGGAGCGGAGGTAAAGGAGATAATGCCCATGAAACAATTAACACAGGGCCTCCACTCCCCCCAAAAAAATCAATTCTCTCCTTAAAAAAAAAAAAATATGGACTCAGTTTTCCTCCTCAAGAAAATGAGGATAATGCCTTGGTAGCTCCCATCTCAAAAAGTGCCTCTGACGCCACGTGAAATAATGTGACCATTGGGAATAAAGACCATTAGGAATGGGGGAGAAGACAGTGTTAATACTGTCATGAGACGTGGTGCGATGTTTTAACCTTCCTGGAGACCTGACTCTTGATTCCTGTATGGTGGCCCATGGGGTTGGGTCTGACAGTTCGGGGCATATGTATCTTTTCCTCCCCCCCTCCCTGCCTCCCCCCCTTCTCTCTATCCCTTCCCTTCCCCCACCTTCTTACTTCTCTCCCTTTGTCCCTCCCTTTCTCTTTCTCTTTGCTTCTTTTTTCCTTCCTTTCTCCTTCCCTCCCACCCTCCCCTCTTTCCTTCCTTCCTTCCTTCTGTTTTGCCGTGAACAGAGTTATTAATGGGCCCTTGGCAGAGCAAGTTAATTTATTTCCTAATTAGATAAAAAGGACAAGCACCACATTGGCACTGGTGGCACTGGTTCAGCATGGAGAACACTGACCCGACCTCAGGGTAGATGAATTCAGACTTTAAAAAAATTAGTGCGTTTCAGAATATTCAGTGAGCTCAGCAAATGTGAGTCTAGACAAAGGAAGGAAAAAAAAAAAAAAAGAAAATCAGAGGAGAGGACAAGAAAGGAGGAAAGATTTAGTTGAGGTCATCTTTCCCTTTTACTAAGAAGAGTGGGAGACAGAGGCAGTCTAGAATCCTCTGATAAAACAATTCCATCACCGTGACCTCAGGTGGCCAGGAGAGGTGTAGCTGGTTCAAGAAGCCATTTTCATTAAAAAAAATAAAAATAAAAAACCACTGTTCGTATTCTAGGAGTGTTCTTTTGATAAGACAAGCAATGCCCCACTGATCTAAACTTATCAGCCATTTACACTTTGGCATGACTTACTCCAATTAGGTTTATCCTTTGATATTTAACTGAAATCATTAGCTAGGCACCTGACCCTTCGAGTGAGTTCTCTAGAGGATGAAGGGGCTTATGTGAGTCCAGTAGCTGATGGAATAACCACTTTTCTTTCCCTCTTTGTCCTCTTTCTCCTTCCCCTCCTGCTCCTTCTTTTTCTCCTTGTTCTTTTCCTCTTCCTTCTTCTTTGTAAGGGACATTTCTAAAACTTCTACCTTATATCTTGGTACTCTGAGAGGTACTTACATCCATCCTGGAAGGCAGTCTCTTACCCGATCTTCTTGTCTCTAACAAGGGTAATGATGTCTTTAAAGCAGATAGTTTTTAATAAAGCTATTCTGTAGATACTATAATAATGGATACATATCATTATACAGCTGACAAAACCCGTAGAATGTGCAACAGCAAGAGTGAACCCTGATGTAAACTTTGGGCTTTGGGTGATGACGTGCCAATATGGGTCCATCGATTATAACAAGTGTACTACTCTGGTGGGGGATGTTGATGGTGGGGGAGGTTGTCGAGGGGCAGGGAGATCTAAGAACTCTGTGTACCTCTTGCTCAATTTTGCTGTGAACCTAAAACTTCTCTAAAAAACAAAGTGTTGTGTTTTTTTTTTTTTTTTTTTTAAGTAGACAGTTCCAAATAAACCTGTTTAGACCTTGGTAGGGAAACTCAGGTTTTCTTTTACTCTTTTCATCTACATCCTTTCCTGCCTCCCCTCAGGAGGAGTAGATTGAGATAAGGAGCAGGGTTTGAAGCCCAGCTCCCTGCCAGTGGCGGACAAGTCTCCTCCCCTCTGGGAGCCTCAGTTTCCCCATCTGGCAAATGACACGGAGCTGCGGAAAGATGCCTACAGAACACCTGATAAGATAAACAACACCCAGCTGGTTATTCCATCAGCCGTTAGTGTGTTACTGTTCCGGTGGGTCACTGCTCTTGTGTCTTTCAGAGGCGAATCTGGAGCCGGGAAAACAGAAAACACAAAGAAAGTCATCCAGTACCTGGCCATGGTGGCCTCCTCCCACAAAGGCAAGAAGGATACAAGCATCACGGTGAGTGGCAGCTCCTGTCCTCTGGCCGCAACTTGGCAGATGGGCCTTGGGCTCGAGGGCTGACCAGGTAGAGAGAGCACCATTGGGAAGGCCAGGACCCCGTGTTATAAGGACTCAGGACTGTTTTCCCTGTCCTTCCCCAGACAGCTCACTGGAGGGATTTTTCTTCATCCTGGGTGGTCCTGTTGGATCTAGGCGATTCCTCACTTTGGCCAGGATCATCTCCTGTTCTGTGAACTGGGAGGAGGAGTTTTGATTGACATCAGAGCTTCTCGCTTTCGGCATCACTGTCATTTTGGACTGGATAATTCTCTGCGGTGGGGCTGTCTTATGCCCTGGAGGATTTTTAGCAGCACCCCTGGGCACTCCCCACTGGAGGCTGGTGGCAGCCCCTCCCCTCGGTTATGACCACCAAGAATGTCAGGTGCCCCCCTGGGGGGTGCGGTCACCCTGATTGAGAGCCACTGCCTGAACTAAATCGCTGTAAATTCCCTAGTGTTGAGGCATACCTGTCATTCCTCTACGTGTGCCTCCAATGGGAACCCCAGGGGATGGGAATATGGGTGTCACTCAGTGTATGAGCTTTGGTCCAGTGCCCTTGACTGAGCATCTGCTGTGTGCTAGGCACTGCTAGTATGGGGCCCATCGATGAGTCTGAGTTATTCTCAACACTGAGCTTCTGGACTCATGAGAAAGAGAGAGCATAAACCATCAAATAAGGTCAGTCGATTAAGGAAAAGAAGAGCAGGTTTCTAGAATCATCCCTTCCTGGGGCCATCCCTCTTTTCCTTCTCGGCCTTAGCCTGGCCTCATCTATCCCAGTGGAGGCAACAAGCAATGGGGCTGCTGGAAGGACCTGCCAGCGCCTCCCTCCGAAGGTTTGGGGCTGGGGCGGTGGATGGCAAAGGAGGCCTGAAGCAGGCTTGGGGTGTCACTGGTTCCTGCCACTCTGGATCTAGCTTCTGGGGCTCAGAGGTGACGCTGGAGAAGCCACAGAGACCAGCCTGTCTGGAGGCCCTTGGGGATCTGGGGCAAGCCCCGGTTGTAGCTTGGGGAACTTTCCTCCCTCCAACAGGTGCAGGAAGCCCGAGATGCAGCATCCACACTGCCTCTGGCGTGGTGTACGGAACAAAGAGCCCCAGAGTTTATGCAGCAGCCGAACACTGCCTCCCACTGCCTTTCCTTTCCCTAGAGTAGTAAAAGGAAGAAATAATACTGATGACAGATCTTTGTCAAGCGCCTACTATGTGCCAAACACTTTTCTTCCTCTGCGTGTGAGAAGGTATCTCAGACAGCATCTCGTCGGATACAGTTTTAAAGAGCGCGCTTTGGTCCCAGCAATTTTAAAAACCCTTTGAAGATGTCTGACTCTCTTAAGAAATTAGAAAAGAAAGCAAGTAAAGCAGAAAGGAAATTGAATCCAAGAAAAGCTGCTGCTTTTCTCAGTTGGAGGATCTTGGAAAATCCGGGCTGTCTTGGGCGGGGTGGGGATTGAAATCGTATATTCTCCAGACCCTGATGGAAATAACACTGACGTTTGTTTTATACTGTATTGTCCAACCACAGCAAGGCCCATCTTTTGCCTACGTGAGTAACTGAGAGTGTTTTCCTGGTGTGGACGGGAGGCACGGAGTGTATTTAGATGTGCATGCCCCTGTTGCACCCACTGAGCCCGGTAGCCAATGGAAGACTGGGCTAGATCCCCGAACCTACAAACTCACTGAAATACCGTCCTGCGGGTGTCCGATGCCACCCGGCGGGGTGGGGCGTGTGGGCGCATCGCCACCCGCAGGACTCCCACCGGAATCCCCAGGGTTGTCCTCTAGCCTGGAATGGATTTTCCCCAGTTCAGAATGAACGTCACATTACCCTTCTCACCAAGGTGTCCACCACCGGGGTATCCCTGATTGGAAGGCCTTGGAGATGTCTGTCCCGTCTGGTTGAGCTTTTGAGGACCTTGTGGCCCTAAAGCTTTCCTGGCTTGACTGACAGTTAATGGCACTGCTGTGGCATGCCTTTGTCTCCCCTCCCTGCCATCATCCCTACATTCCTCCCCTGAGGCCTGTTCCCTGTGCACTGGTGTGTCTTCCTCTGCATGTGTGTGCAGTGCGTGTCTGTCTTTGCATGCCGGTTGCTTGACCCAAGGCTCCAGAAACGGAAGTCCTGGGGTTCACGATGCACTAGCTTCGGTGGCATGGTAAGGCCCCAGCTATGCGACACCCAACCAGGCCCTGCTCAAACCTCTGCATATACAAACTCATCTCTTAACGCAGAGCTTGGGGGCTGGTGTACGGGCCCCAGTCTGGAAGAGACCCTGAGATCAAGAGGTCCTAACGTGTTCTAGGGTCACACAGTCCATCTTAGTTAGATGGGGGCGGCAGCATCATGAGTGCATCAGGAGAATCAGGCTTCTTCTTTGGGATTTGCTCCTGTGTGACTTTGGCCAAGTCGCTTAACTTCTCTGGGTCATTGTCTCATCATCCATAAAATGAGTGATTTGGACCAGATCGCCTGAGAAGGATCTTTTGGCCCCACCAGCTGGAACTCCCATTCTAGAAAGGGGACTTTCTTGGGGGATACTGAGACCCCAAGTTTGTGTTGACAAAAGTGACCCCTTTAGTCTTCTCCCCACTAGTCAAGCAAAGCCCTCCTTGTAAATTTCCACCATTCCCAATCATGGAGATTCCATTGTGGCTGCGATTTTCACAGAGATGACACTTCCTGTCCATCTTCTTTGGGATCTGCAAAGGAGGGCTTGTGTGACTAATAAACACAGAAATAAACAGTAGCTTCTTGTTCTGTTCCTTTAGGGACAGTCACCCACGGTGCCCCCCTGATGCACAGCAGAGGGGAGAAAGCCATGCACTCACCTTCTCTTTCTAGAATGTTTCCCAGGTTCTTTTTAGCCTAGTCCAGCTGCCCTGAAAAAAGAAAAGAAAAAAAAGACAGGGGAACGAGCAGAGAAAACAGGAGAAAACCCCTAGGACCCACACTTCCCAGCCTGGCCTGAAGGAGGAGCTGCCGGGAGAGCCGCTGGGCCAGTCTGCAGCTGCCGTGTTGCGGGGCTAGGCAAAGAGCAGCTCATTGCTTCCTGGCATGATTTACCTCGTTGGCCCTTTCCTGCCGCAATTAATCACGTGACCGCATTTGTGCACAGGAGCCCCCTCAGAGGGGGCCAGTGGGCTGTGTACAGTCTCAGCTGCATTTAACCCGATGAATGGAGCTCAGGCAACTCGCTTTGAGGCTTTGTTCTGCAGTTGGTTCAGAGTATTCCTGGTGGGTTTTGTGCATTCCTTATTTGTCTTCCCTAGGAGACTTCAGAAAACTGGTCCTGAGACAGGAAAAGTTGCAACTTTAAAAAATGCACTAAAGCCTTCATAAGTGTTGTAGCGGTCTAGCTTGAAGAGGCTGCTTGTCAAACATTAGCAGCAGCAGGACTGCCATGTGCAGCGGGGCAGGTTGTGCCCTGCACAATTCCATGGATTCACTATGATGTCAAGGACATCCCAGGGTTGTCAGTGCCAGAGTTCAGCGTGTCCCGTAGATGAGCAGGCCCTATCTTCTAGGGGACAGGTGTCGCGGCTGTAACAGAGCTCATCCATTTGTTTCTCTTCTGAAATCCTCGAGTAAATTTGGATGTTAGCACTGGGGTCTCAGAATGGATAGGTAATAGGACAGGAGAGAACCCGTGGGTCAAGGGCAGAGTTTTTTGACAACCTCTGTCCAGGGCAGAACTGTTACTGCCTGCATCACTTTCTCTAATAACTGCGTGTGAATGAATTTTAGGGTGAGCTGGAGAAGCAGCTTCTACAAGCAAACCCCATCCTGGAGGCCTTTGGCAACGCCAAAACGGTCAAGAACGACAACTCCTCCCGATTCGTAAGTGGTCAAGCTACATGAGTTTTCTGGAGAAGGCTTGGGTCCCCCGGTGTCCCCTCCTGCCTGAGAACGCAGAGTGCGTGTGTGTGCATGGGGCATCTGAGGCTTAAGGGATGGAGGTGTGTGTTACATTTCGCTCTGTGACTCCAGTCCTGTCTTAAACTTACCACCCTGTGGGTGTTCCAGCCACTCACTCCCTCATTCATTCATTCACTATTCATGCAACAAATATTCATTGAGCGCCTGCTGTATACTCGGCTCCCTGTTAGAATTTGACATTCATAATTCATTCAGTAAACATTTACTGAGCATTGAGCACCTAATATACAACTGCTAGACACTTGTATACAATACTCATTCATTTATTCAGCAAAACATGCATTGAGCACCTACTGTATACCAAGAACATGCAAGTTTCAACACATTTATTAAGCACTCGCTGTATACATCCATACAGGCATTTTTATATACATCATTCTCTCTCTTCATTTATTTGGATCATTTTTATTAAGTACCTACTGTATACCAGACCTTGAACTGGACTCAGAATCACAGCAAACAATTCAGATGTGGTTCCAGCCTTCACAAAGGCAAATAGTCAGTGAGGCAGAACTTCCCACACCGGCTTTCCCAGGCTTCATGGGCCCCTCTCCTTTCTCACTTGAGCCTAATGGGGTCAGGGGAACCCTGAACTTGGGTGGTTGATGATACTTAGACAATAATCATTTTGTTGTACAGAAGAAGTGGGACCTCCATAGGAGACTCAGAAAGATAATTTCATGAAGAAATTTATTGGAAAGATTGTATCTGAATTCCATTAATAAGGGGGACCATACTGATTTGTGGGTGCCCCTCTGAATGCTCCCTGATTTCTCTTCCCCTACTTTACTGCAGCATGGGGTTGAGGGACGAGGCTGGGGACCCCACTGTGAACTGTGTTTTCCTGTTGGCAGGGCAAATTCATCCGCATCAACTTCGATGTCACGGGTTACATCGTGGGAGCTAACATTGAGACGTGTATCCTTTGCTAAGCCTGGGCCACCTGGGATCCCCCTCCCTGGTACCACCCACCTCCTGCCCAGAGCCCCAAGGGACCTGAAAGGCACAAGAGCCATCTCTGTCTCCAGCACTTGGGTGCCATCCAGAACAACTCTTCCCTGGTTGTTTTCGCTTAAGAACAAGCCTTGTAGTATGGTGGTCCCTTGGTTTGGAGACCTCAAGCAGCCTGTATTTGATTCTGGGTGGACCTCTCCCTAGCTGAGTGATCTTGGGCTAGTTACTCAACCTCTCTGTGCCTCATGAGTGAAACGGGGATGCTAATAATACCTGCCTCAAGTGAACTGATTCATGTAATGCTTTTAGAGGACTTCCCTGGTGGCTCAATGGTAAAGAATCCACCTGCAAGGCAGGAGACATAGGTTTGATCCCTGGGTCGGGAAGATCCCTTGGAGAAGGGAATGGCAGTGCACTCCAGTCTTCTCGCCTGGACAATCCCATGCACAGAGGAACCTAGCTGGCTACAGTCCATGGGGTTGCAAAAGAGTTGGACAAGACTGAGCAGCTAACACACTAAAGCTTTTAGAATCATGACAGAATAAGGGCTAGTTAAGTATTGGCTAGAGCTTCCTTGGTGGCTCAGATGGCCAAGAATTTTGCCTGCAGTGCAAGAGACCTGGGTTCGATTTCTGGGTCGGAAAGATCCCCTGGAGAAGGAAATGACAACCCACTCATCCACAAGTACTTCACTTCATCCTTAACGAGCCAGGGTTCAAGGCCAAGCCCAGACCCCTTGTCCTTCTTAGGAACAGAGCGGCTCCAGCCCACAAATAGGATGTCAGTGGAAATAGAACTTTCCCAGAGCAACAGCCTGCTTCTGGCAAAGCAAACCGAAAGCTATTTCTGTAAATCTAAGGAATCAGAATTCCACCAGCCCACCAGTGCCCACTCATGCATCCCAGTGGGGGCTCAGGGTATGGCTGGGGTCACCTGACCATGCACCATCCCCACCTCCCCAGAGTTGGGCCAGGACTAAATGAGATACAGCAGAACACATACTAGTCTCCAGTGGGGGATAAAGAGACCATGAAGAGCCTTATGTAGGCTCAGAACAGGTATGGCCACCAGCTGAGTTAAGTTTTCTGAAGTTTCTGGATTTGGGAATTACAGATGAGTTTGTGGCCCTAGCCACTCCCTTCTTCCGGGATCTTCCCAACCCAGGGATTGAACCCTGGTCCTCCTGCATTTCACGCAGATTCTTAACCATCTGAGCCACCAAGAAAGCCCACAATTATGAAGCCTTGAGAGGAGAAATTGCCTGGAAAATCCCATGGGCAGAGGAGCCTAGTGGGCTGCAGTCCATGGGGTCGCTAGAGTCGGACACGACTGAGCGACTTCACTTTCACTTTTCACTTTCCTGCATTGGAGAAGGAAATGGCAACCCACTCCAGTGTTCTTGCCTGGCGAATCCCAGGGATGGGGGAGCCTGGTGGGCTGCTGTCTATGGGGTCACACAGAGTCGGACATGACTGAAGTGACTTAGCAGCAGCAGCAGAGAGGAGAAATTAGTGCCCATGACCTGACATAACAGAGCAGGGAGGACACAGTCTAAACCAGTGGATTTGGGGACACAGAGAAGAAATGATTATTCATTCTTCGGTGGTTAGCATCTTGGCAGATTTTGTCAAATAGAATGGTTCTTATATGCGGGAAATCCACCTGGTATGACAGCCTAGCCTCCTGTGTGGCTCCCACCATCCCCACGTCCCCATGGTCTCCATCCCTCCCCCAACAGCAGAACGGCTCTCCTTAGATTAATCAGTGGGCGTGTTTACAACATCCTGAGGCTCAGTTGCTAGTGAGCTGAGTCAAGGTCACTCAGCCAGCCAGAGCTGGCACCCGGCTCTCTGAAGCCCAGACCCTCGGCTGAGGTAGTTTCGGCCACTGCAAACACTTGGCTTCGCTGCTTCCTAACTGTGTCCTCCTGGGAAATGAAATGAGCCTTCCGCGAGCTTCCCTGGGCCTCGGTTTCCCCTAGATTGAAAATGCCAGCAATATTCACTCTTAGTTCCTAGGATAGTTTGTGAGGTTTAAATGAGACAATGGAAAAATGGTACAGATGAACCAGGGCAGGAATAGAGATGCAGACATAAAGAATGGACATGTGGACACAGTCGGGGAGAGAGAGGGTGGGACGAAGTGGGAGACTGGGATTGATGTATACACACACACACCACGTGTGAAATAGGTAGCTAATGGGAACCTGCTGTAAAGCACAGGGAGCTCAGCTCCATGCCCTGTGAAGAACCAAGGTGGGTGGGAGGTAGATCCAAGAGAGAAGGGATGTATGTATACTTATCGCTGATTCATGGGGTTGCAAAGAATCGGACACGACTGAGCAACTGAACTGAACTGAACTGAACTGATAGCTGATTCACTTCGTTGTATAGCAGAAACTAACTCCATATTGTAAAGCAATTGTATTCCAAGAAAGAAAAGCAAACGAGAAAATGCATGTCAACATTTAGCACAGGGATTAACAGACCATAGAGAGTGTAATTATTTTTACTCTGTAATATCTAAAGACAGTTCGCTCTACAGAGAAGTTGGTGATGGTTGTTGGGGAAACGTCTCATTTCATGCCACTCCCAGAAGTCTTTCATCCTGGAGTCTCTTGACTCCTGTCTTTTTATACTTTTTTAACCCGCTTTGTTCCCCTCACTTCTCTCTGGCACTGGGGCCAGCCAGCAGCACCTAGCAGTCTCATTTTGAATTATGAGCCAGAACTGGAAGGTCAGCTCATGTGGACCGATGGCTTGATCTGCTTCAGCAATCAGAGTTCTCAAAACTCTCCAGGGAGCTTCTCCCGGATTCTGGAGATTTCCCCTCCAGCAGTTGATGTGCCAGAGCTTGGGGAGGAAGGTCATCTCCCTGCAAGAGAAGCACATGTGGTAACCCTGGAATTAATTCTGTGTTGTTGTTGATCAGTAGCTCAGTCATATCCAACTCTTTGTGACCCTCTAGACTGTAGCACTCCAGGCTCCCCTGTCCTTCACTATCTCCTGGAGCTTGCTCAAACTCATGTCCATTGAATTAGATGGTGGTGCCATCTAACCATCTCATGCTCTGTTGCCCCCTTCTTCTCCTGCCCTCAATCTTTCCCAATAACAGGGTATTTTCCAATGAATCAACTCTTCACAGCAGGTGGCCAAAGTATGGGAGCTCCAGCTTCAGCACCTGTCCTTCCAATGAATATTCAGGGTTTTTCCTTTCCTTTGAGATTGACTGGTTTGATTTCCTTGCTGTCCAAGGGACTCTCAAGAGTCTTCTCCAGCACAGCATTTCTAGAATTCTTAACTCCTCCCAAACCAGATCTGCTGGAAAAGTCACGTGCGATTCGCCAAGCCAGAGACGAGAGGACCTTCCACATCTTTTACTATCTGATTGCTGGAGCCAAGGAGAAGATGCGAAGTAAGTGATGAGCAAGGACATGTGCTGGGAGACCTCAGCCCTCCCTTCCGTCATTTTCCAGGATTAATTGATAGCTATTAAAACAGAGTCTGAGATCCCGCCAGGGAAAGAGTTACACATCTCTGGGCAGCATCTCCTCATCTCCTTGGAGTGAATGAATGTGGCTTCTGTCAGTCATGTGCATTTACTGAGCATCTACTATGTGGCATAGCAGATGTGTTTCAGTTAGGCATTAAATATTTAAGTAATAATTAGACTGGGTGACATCAAGTCCAAATAGACGCAATCTGTGTCTTCTAGGAGGGGAGAAAGACAATTGCCAGGTACTTGCCTGGTGGCGCAGTGGATAAGAATCTGCCTGCCAGCAGGGGGCACAGGTTCGTCCCCTCATCTGGGAAGATCCCCTGTGTCGTGGAGCAACTAAACCAGTGCTCCACAAGAGAAGCCACCACAAAGAGAAGCTGGAGCGTTACAACAAAGAGTAGCCCCCGCTCCCGCAACTGGAGAAAGCCCACACACAGCAGCAAAGACCCAGTACAGCCAAAAGTAAATTAAGTAAATAATTTTTAAGAGATAGTTGCCATATTTGCAAGTTTATAAAACTTGCAGGTATTTGAGATGCATTCTGATTTCATAAGGAATTTTGTAGTGGCTCCAAGCGCTTTTCGTTATACCTGTTTTGAAAGTAACTTTGAAGTGGTCTTTTCGTAGGGCGGGGTCAACTATATTTTTCTATAACGAGCCAGATAGTAAATCTCTTAGGCTCTGTAGGCCACATGGTTTTTGTCACAGCCACTGAGCTCTGCCTTTGTAAGTGCAGAAGCAGCCATAGGCAATGCTAAACCAGTGGGCATAGCTGTATTATGGTAGAATTTTACTTACAAAAATAGGAATACGCACTGTGCTGTAGTTTGCTGCTCTCTGTTGTAGGAAAAACATTTTTCACATAGAAACACTATACTGTATGCCAGACTCCAGTAGGAAATTATATAATATGTTCTAGGCATGCAGAAGAATTAATCTTTACTAACTCTGAAAAAAGGAATATACCTGTCATATAGGTACATAGTATGCTCTACATTATAGTAATAAGTTTAAATCCTAAATTTTAGGAGAACAGTACAAGTTTTGCTTCCCATCATTTTTGTGACCTGGGGTTAGTTATTTTGCTAGGAAAATTACCAGAAGTATGCCTGGACTGGTACCTTTGCTGTGATGAGGTGTATTGTAACGTTCCACCACTAGAGGGAGCAGCGTTCATGATTTGATCTTGATACTTGGCATCTGGGGAAATTTTGGATAAAAGTGGGGAGTGGAATGGATGTTACACAGTGGCAAATAGGTAAACTATCTGCTACAGCACAGATGCTGTGGGGTGGCCCAGAGAGAAATGTTTATATTTTTCTTCCATCTCTGTGCCACCAAAGTCAACAGTCTGGTTGTTTGGAAACGGGTTCAAGTTTTGTGCTCTGCCTCCAGTCTTCCAGAAATCGAGCAGGGATAAGGCTAACTAAAATTCCTAGGAACCACTTGTATACTTGATGATAGGTTTGGGAAGAGGTTAGGGTTTTAGAGAGAACTGAATATTTTTAAAGATATCCTCAGTCTGGATAATGAAATCTTGGCGAAGACTCAGATCCTTGTGACTTTAATCAAGCATTTCAGTTAATCCAAAGACTTGAGTTAACTGGCATCTTGGGTCAATTTAACCTCGACTTTATCAAGTAGCTTCCAAGTGACTTGACCCATGAAAGCCCTTCGCTTAAAAAGTAAAACATCTTGCTGAATTCCCTCCAAAAGTATAATCAAATCCAGCCTAATTAACGATTGATCTGAAAGAGGACACTTGATATATTGGAGTTTGTCATAAATGCAAATGGTGTAAGAAAAAAGAATAAATTATAAATTTGAGGGAGAAAGGGATGAATAACAACAAAGAAATGTAACTACAGAATACAGCTTTATAGAGAACAATATTTAATAAGTGTCATAAACAGAGAGTTGGCAAATGTTTTTACTAAAGGGCCAAATAGTCCATATAGGTTTTGAGAATCGCATGGTTTTTATTGCAGCTACTCAACTCTGGATGCCATTGTAGCATGAAAGCAGCCATAGACAATAGACAAGGAAATGGGGGTGCCTGTGTTTCAATAAAACTTTATTTATAAAGACAACCAGCAGACCAGATATGCCAACCCCTGATATAAGCCTTATCTATTATTACAGGGGCTTCCTAGTGGCAGTAGTGGTAAAGAACTCACCTGCCCATGCAGGAAACATAAGAGACATGGGTTCAATCCCTGGGTCAGGAAGATCCCCTGGAGCAGGAAATAGCAACCCACTCCAGTATTCTTTGATGGAGAAGCCCATGGACAGAGAAGCTTGGAGGGCTACAGTCCATGGGGTTGCAAAGAGCTGGACATGACTGAAGTAACCTAGCATGCATTGATTGCTAGAAATAGTTTGAGAAGAGAGAGGATGTAAGAGCACTAAATCTTTTTCTATCATAGCAGGAAGTGAATGGGCAGTATCTAACCCATATCCAGAAGTAGTCATTAATATGATATATCAGTATAATATATAGTAAGCCTATTATATAGAGAAATAGCGATAACTACCAGGAAAAAAACAGTTAAAAGAGATAAAAAGCACTTTCTGTAGGTAACTACTATAGGTAGGAGTTGGATAAAGGATGGGACAAGCAATGGTGTTTTTATTATAAACCTTTTGATAGTAATTGATTTTTTTTCTCATAAAGTATTTGTTAAGTTTAACATGTTTTATAAGGATAGGACAGAATCAACTATTACAACATACGTAGAACAAAAATCACAGTGCTAACTAGATATCCAAAAAGATATGGTAAAATCATATATGGCTAGAGAATTATTTGATTATTAGATTATTAGAGAAGGAAAACTGGGGTGATTCAGGAACAAATGCTGATGAAGGTTACAAAACAAGGGTGCCTTTCTCCTTCCTTGGGATGCTCGTGAAGTTCCTGTCAAATTCTTTTCTACCAGTGATGACGAGAAGCTGCAAGTTGCATTTCTCAGGCTGTTAGTACCAGCTTCATATCTGTAGCTCAGCCACTGATATTTAAAATCTGTGTGCATGCTTAATTTTGATAAAAGTTTAATAAATGGATGGATAAAGATTAATCTAACTTTTCAGACAGCTTTGTTCCTAAAGGCAAGATGCCTTTGCGAGACTGAGCTAAAGATATCCCTTCCTCTGAGTAGATGCCACCGTCCTGGCTAAGGAAGTGGGGCCAAGGCTGGATTTCAGTTGCGAGGCACCCTGGGGTAGTGCACGAGCTTCACCACTGTATGAGGCGGGTGGTGGCTAGTGATCACTTCTATGCAGTGAAACAGAGGGAAGCTTTGAACTGTCCAAGTCTCGGGAAGGGGAAAGAAATTATGATGGACCAGACCCTTTATCAGGTCCCTGTCTCCTGTTCAAAGTGGAAGTGTCTTTCCTGACCGCTGCCCCATCTTCCTCTCCTTCTAGATGACTTGCTTTTGGAAGGCTTCAACAACTACACATTCCTCTCCAATGGCTTTGTGCCCATCCCTGCTGCCCAGGATGATGAGATGTTCAATGAAACCGTGGAGGCCATGGCCATCATGGGGTTCACTGAGGAGGAGCAGCTGTGTAAGTCTTTTCACCTTGGGGAGGGTGCTGGTCAGGAGACCCACTCTGGGTTCCTGTTCTGGGTACTGACCCCAAAAATGCTTTATCAAACGTCCAGGCTCTTGTTCAACTTGTCCAAAAGAATTTGGGCGAAAAACATGAGGTACTAAGGAAAAAAAGAAATACACACACACACACACACACACATTGAGGCTGAGGAGCAGAGGGAGCAGCGAAGCAGTTTATTTAGGGCAGAGTCGAAAGTTACACACTCAACACAGAGTGTAGATGCCTTGCAAATGAGGGGTGCCCTGCAGGGTTTTTTTTTGATCCCCCTTTTATTTTTAGCCCTTTAAATAGGTGGGTCTTGTTGATTAAGGGTGGAATATTCATTGAGGGGAAGGTTGAAGTGTGGCCTGGATTGCATCCATAGCATCAGTCCCTGGTCTTGAGCACTTGTCTCTGAAGCCACTTTACATGACTTTAAGAGCTGTATTCCCTTAAGTTTCCCTTTACTAGTCAGGCTCCACACATGGAGGGTCAGATAGGGTCACTGGCAACCCCTGCACTTCACTGCATTTCCTCCTCGGTTTTCTTGGTCAGAGCTTCTTGCTCATAATCACAAAGTTTCTGTGCTAATGCCATTCCTCCATGAATCATGGCCTGATTAAGTGCAAAACAGGGAGGTCGCTTTGCCTTCCACCTGATGTCTGTGTATGAGGAGACCATCCTCGGGCCCAGCCCTGCCTTTCCGGCCTCAGTACCACTGGAATAAGTTAGGGACTTTTC
The DNA here is from genome assembly GCF_055505025.1 of Bos grunniens. Lineage (NCBI taxonomy): Eukaryota > Metazoa > Chordata > Mammalia > Artiodactyla > Bovidae > Bos > Bos grunniens. Next base: position 28,601,783 of record NC_141189.1, read on the forward strand.
TTTGGTCGGGACAGATTTCTGCTCTCTGAATTCCCCACTCAAAAAAAAAAAAAAAAAAAAGGAATAGAAGGAAAATTAGTATTACTTTAGGTGGCTTTTTGCTGTCTTAGAAAAGTGGCTATGTTAGGCCTCTTTTGGCCACAACTGACCAAATTGGCTTAAGCAAAAAGTAAAATGATTCATTCATGTAGCTGGAAAATTCAGGGATACTGGCTTCATGAACAGCAAATTCTTGGGACTCTAAGAATGTCTTTGGAACTTGGTATCTCAGTAACCTTGTCTTTAAGTAGGTGATAGTTTCTGGGCAACAAAATGGCTGTTGCAGCTCCAGCCCTTACATCCATTGGGTTTATGTCCAGCAGAAATGAGCAGAGTGGATTCCTTGCCTGAGTCCCTTAATGAAGTCTCATTGCCTAGGTTGACATGCATAATCCTGAACTATTCACAATGAGCCAGGGTTGTAGAAAGTTCTATTACATCTCTTTGTTATGGTCTCTATTCCATTCTTGAAGCTGGAGGTAGAGAGGTTATTGGCCTTATCAAAAATAGGTAGGTGGAGGGGAGGGGAAGTAATTGCGGCAGTGGGTGTACTTGGGTTCTTCCTGGAAAGGCAGTTCTGGCGATGGGTCAGTATTGATCAATATCATCATACCAATGACCAAGAAACACATTTGGTTCTCAGACTAGGAAAGCTCATAGAGACATTCCTGGTTTCCATACTGTGCGAGAAACACGTTTCCTTCTGAATTAGATATGCCTTAATATTTAAGATTAATCTCTTTGGGAAACACCAGGACAAGATTGTGGAAATTTTCCCTTTCTTGCCATGTTCGCACCCTCTTTGAAGCCCCAGAACGAGGGCTACAGTTGCCAAAATGCAGGGCAACTGCATTTTGCAGGACGGGCAGCTTCTCCAGAGATAACTTGGGGCTGAAAACAAGAAGATTCCATGAGTCAGATAACAGATGGTGGGCCTTTGTGGCTTTTGGCTGGGATCCCACTTCAGAATCCAGTGCTTACAGCATCCCTTCCTGAATGACATCGGCTCTCCAAGAATGATTCATTTTATTTGGAACATGAGTTCATTTTACTTCTAATCTTTGCTTTTAGAAAAATGCAGCTGTTGACTAAGTACTTGCTTTGGGCCAGGTATTTGGTAAACTTCCCTTTTTAAAAAACGTACCAAAAATATACCAGAATGTTCAGTTTTATGTACATAATAAAAAACTGCAACAAACTAAAATATTAATTGATAGAAGATTTATTCAGTTATTGTTTGACCTTATGAAAGAAAACAATGAGTCCTTTCAGACATTACCTTATGTGGAAGTGCTTCTAATATATTTAAAGTGAAGACATCAAAGTGCTTTATGCACATTATTTAATGTTGCAACAACCCTAGGAGACGACTGTTGTTACTGCAGTTTGCAAATGAAGAAACTGAGGCACAGAGAAGCAAAGATACACACAGAAGAGACACACAGCAAGTCACCGATGGGGCCGGGACTCAGTCTTGGGTCTCATGGAATCCCAAACCCCACTTTATGATGTGTTGTGCTCTGTTTTTGTATGTGGGAAGGTGGGTTTTGTTCTATAAATTTTAAAAAAAGTCTATGTCAGAACCAAGGTATGGAAACCAAGGTTAGAAGGAACCCAGAATGTTCTACAATGTGGAGTCATTTTTTAGATGATAAGTGATGCAGAAACCCACCATGAGGCGGTGGTCCCTTCTCTAGTCCTTTTCTGTCCGTCTGATGACTTTCACAGAGAGGAGCAGTTTGGCATCTACGCGGTCTTCATCCCCTCCCTGGCACTTGTTCATCACCCTTTTAACCTTGGAGAGCAGACCCCAAGTTGAGCACCCTGGGCAGGTCCCAGCCTCTTGCTAGCATTTGATAGTATGATTTATTTTCCATGTATTTATTTTAATCATGGCCATCTATTTATGGCAAGAAAAGCTGATTTTTTCACTTAAGATAAAGTAAATCGTAGGAGAGAGAAGTGAGATTGTAAAGGAAAGTGCTGAGTATCAGAGCACTGGAGAAGGAAATGGCAGCCCACTCCAGTATTCTTATCTGGAGAATTCCATGGACAGAGGAGCCTGGCGGGCTACAGTCCATGGGGTCACAAAAGCCTGGGACACGACAGCACCTGAGCACACAGGCAGACAACCTGCCTAGTCACGTGAAAGCAAATAAATAAATAATAGAGCAGTGGTATGTCTGCAGCATGCTGTGTGCACACTAAGTCACCTCAGTCCCGTGTGGCTCTGGAGACCCCATGCACTGTAGCCCGCCAGGCTCCTCTGTCCATGGGATTCTCCAGGCAAGAATACTAGAGTGGGTTGCCATTTCCTTCTCCAGGGAATCTTCCCGACCCAGGGATCGAACCCACGTCTCGTACATCTCCTACAATGGGACTGTGGAAATCTACCCTCTGCATAAAAATATTCAGCCAGTAATGATACAGATGAAACCTGAAGCGGCATCAACGGTGAATGACTGACACCTGGAAACAGATCTAGACAGTCTCTGGGAGGATCTCTGGGCGGGGGCGCTGGAGTTAGCTGCTGGGAGCTCATGTCCTGGCTGGGTTATTAGCAGCTGTGTGAACTCCCAGCATCTAACTCCAGAGCCCCTGCCCCCGGATCCTCCCAGAGACTGTCTAGATCCATTTCCAGTGTCAGTCATTTACAATTGATGCCACTTCAAGTTTCATCTGTATCATCACTGGTTGAATATTTTTACTCAAAGGGTAGATCTCCACAGTCCTGATGTAGGAGCCGTACGTCTCCACCTGCCTGCATTGGCAGGCGGGTTCTTTACCGCTAGTGCCACCTGGGAAGCCCTGGTATGCCTATAGAGCAAGCATTAAGATGAGAGTGAAGGCTTCCCTGGTGGGCCAGGGGCTAAGACTCCATGCTCCCAGTGCCGGGGGCCAGGGTTCGATCCCTGGTCCAGGAACTAAAGCCACATGCGGCAACTAAGAGTTTGCTTACCACAACTAAAGATCCCGCACGCTGCAGCAAAGATTGAAGACCCTGTGTGCCACAGCTCAGACCCGGACAGCCAAAATAAATAATAAAAAATATATAGATATAATTTAAAATTTAAAAAGGAAAAGATGAGGGTGTTCAGGGCCTTCTCTGGTGGTTCAGTGGCTAAGACTCCACACTCTCAATGCAGGGGGATGGAGTTTGATCCCCCGTCAAGGAACTAGTTCCCACATGCCGCAGCTAAGAGTTTGCATGCTGGTTCTGCACGCCTCAGCTAAAGATCCTTCATGCCATAACTAAAAAAAAAATCCAGCATGCTGAAATGAAGATTGAAGATCCCGCATTCTGCAACTAAGACCCAGTACAGCCAAATAAGTAAATGAATTAAAATAAAGAAATGTTTTTTAAAAAGATGAGAGTGGGGCATGGACTTAGGCCATTGTGTATACCAACCCTGATTATAAATCTAGGGCTGCTCCCAACTCTCCCCAGAAAGGTCAAAGGAAAATGGCGAGCTGAGCCCTGGAGCTGTATGAGGGCCCAGGTGACCAGTCTCCTCTGGCTCCTGGACCTTAGCAAGAGAGAAGTACTTGCCCAGGTTGCACAGAGAGCTAGCAGCAGTGTAAGACCATCGTAATCATGATGACATCACAGCAACTGCTGTTTATTGAGCACTGTCTGGGTTTAGGTGCTGTGTGCTGTGCTGTGGCAGTCGCTCAGTCGTGTCCAACTCTTTGCAATCCCAAGGACTGTAGCCCGCCAGGCTCCTCTGTCCATGGGGATTCTCCAGGCAAAATACTGGAGTGGGTTGCCATGCCCTCGTCCAGGGGATCTTCCCAACCCAGGGACTGAATCCAAGTCTCCCGCATTGCAGGCCAATTCTTTACCAGCTGAGCTACCAGGGAAGCCCCTGGGTTTAGGTACTATGCATTTAACCCTCATGACAGCCCTATGAAGTAGGTGTTCTTATGGGCCTTCAGATGGCAAAGTGGGGGCCCAGAGAGACTAATACCTGACTCCAAGTCACACAGCTGCTAATAACACAGCCAGGGTGTGAACTCCCAGCAGCTAACTCCAGCGTTTCTGCCCTCAGATCCTCCCTGAGGCTATCTAGGTCCATTTTCAGATGTCAGTCATTCACAGTCGATGCCACTTCTGGGTTCCACCTATATCATCACTGACTGAATATTTTTATACAGAGAGTAGATTTCCACGGTTCCATCCACTCTGGACTTTGTCCTAAACAACAATTTCTGTAAAATCACTAAGTGTATGTCCTGGTTATACTATTTCAAATAAATTAGTAGAAGTCCCTAACTATTGAAATGTTTTAAAAGTTTCCTGCGTGCTAAGTTGCTTCAGTCACGTCTGACTCTTTGCAACTCCATGGACTGTAGCCCGCCAGGCTCCTTGGTCCATGGGATTTCCCAGGCAAGGATACTGGAGTAGGTTGCCATTTCCTACTCCAAGGGATCTTCCCAACCCAGGGATCGAACCCGTGTCTCTTAACATCTCCTGCTTTGGTGGGTGGGTCACTCTCTGTACTTACTGTGTACAGGTGGTGCATCTGTTACATGTTGAGAAACCTGCTTCCTGCTTCTCAGTAGTAAGGGTGGCATATTAGTCTCCTGTCGTTGTTGTAACAAGTGACCCCCTGCTTGGTGGCTTAAAACAGAAGGAATTTATTCTCTCATGGTTCTAGAGGCCAGGAGTCTGAAACCAAGGTGTGGCCAGGGGTGGTTCCTTCCAGGGATTCTGAGGGAGAATCCATCCCAGGTCAGTCATCTGTCTTCTGTGGCTGCCAGCAGTCCTTGGCTTGTAGACGCATCACCCCAATCTGCCTTCTTCATGCTTCTTCTGCTCTGTGTGACTTCTCTCTTTTATCAGCTCACTTGTGGTTGGAATTAGGACCAGTTTTAGTGTTAGTCTCTCAGTCATTTCCAACTCTTTGTGGCCCCATGGACTATAACCTTCCAGGCTCCTCTGTCCGTGGGATTTCCCAGGCGAGAATACTGGAGTGGGTTGCCATCCCCTTCTCCAGGGATTGGACTCAGGCCTCCTGCATTTAAGGCCCACCAGTTTAATCTAGGGACTTCTCAGGCGGTGCTGATGGTAAAGAATCCAGCTGCCAATGCAGGAGACACAGGAGATTCGAGTTTGATCCCTGGGTTTTTTCCAGGGACAATCCCCTGGAGGCAGAAATGGCAACCCACTCCAGAATTCTTGCCTGGAGACTCCCATGGACAGAAGAGCCTGATGGGCTACAGTCCATGGGGTTGCAGAGAGTGGGACATGACTGAGCATGTGCACACATGCACGTGCACACACACACACACAGTTTAATCTAAGGTGATTGATTTCATTTAATTGCCTCTGCAGGGATCTTTTTTCAAATAAGGTCACATTTGCAGGTTCTGGGTGGTCACTTCTTTGATGGCCACCAGTCAACTGCTGTTTAGTACCCACTGGGCCAGGCCTATGGCTTGCAGCATCTCTCCTGATATAAATTTCATGAAGCAGGTACTTCTGTTACTCTGTCCATTTGGCAGATGGGGAAACTGAGGCTCTGCAAGATGAAGCTAGGATTTGAACTCAGGACACCCTAACACTAGAGTGCATGCTTTCAACCACTGCCCTGGACCCCAGCCTCGCCACCCGTACCATCTGGGCAGCCCTGCCCACTTTGCTGCTTTGTTGCCCACCAGCTCTTTTGACCTGGGAGTGGTGACTGCTCTTCTGTCATTTCTGACTGTGTTATCTACACAAGGAAGTGCAAACTGGCAGCACCGGAGCCCACAGAAGAGACTGACCTCCACGTTAGAGTTGTTAATTATATTATTTTTTATTATTTATTTTTAAATTTATTATTCATTTACTTGGCTGTGCTGGGTCCTAGTTGCAACACGTAGGCTCTTGGTCACAGCATGCCAGCTCTCTAGTGGTGGTGCACAGGCTTAGTTGCCCCTGTCATGTTGGATCTTAGCTCCCCAACCAGGGATCGCACCCACGTCCTTCGCACTGCGAGGTGGATTCTTAACCTATGAACCACTAGGGAAGTCTCCAAGTTGTTAATTTTAAACTTGGGTAGATTTCACATGAAAATCTGGGTTTCCCCATCATCTTTGGAAAAAGCAGAGGTCTGGCAGCTCTGGGTTTGCCTCCCTTGTGGCCATGATTGGAGTCGCGGGTGTCGCCTTTCATACAGGGTCCCCATGAGTCCCTGCAGTCCCCATCGATCTGCTTTTCTCATGTAGACCAGGGGTTCTCAACCAGGGTTGGGGGGGGTGGCCCCCAGCGGACAATTGGCAACGTCTGGATACATTTTTGGTTGTCGTAACTTGGGAAAGGGTAGCACTACTGATGGAGTCTGAGATGGCTAGATAGCGTTACCGACTCAATGGACAGGAATTTGAGCAAAGTCTGGGAGATAGTGAAGGACCGAGAAGCCTGTCACGCTGCAGTCCGTGGGGTCGCAGAGTCGGACATGATTTAGCGACTGCACACACAGACAGCAATACTGACATCTAGTGGTTAGACAGCAAGGATGCAGCTAAACACCCCCACAATCAACTATCTGGGCCAAAAATTCACTAGTGCCTGGGCTGAGAAATCCTGAGTTTCACTACTTATAATGCAGGCATTTCAGCAATCCCTCATTTAGACTTTCATTTTAAGAACTGTGAGTATTGCACCTGACGGTTTATAGAGCCCCTTCATAGATGTTATTAAAGAAACTGCCTCAGCTGTTTCCTTTTGACAGAAACTTTGTTCACTTGAGAGGAAAGTTTCTCCAGTGGTAAGTGGGAGCATATAGGTGGGTGGTCTAGGCCTTTCTCCTCCTGAGCTGGGCCAGGGTCCCTAACGTGTGAGAACAGTTGTAGTAAAGCTTTATCGTGACCCCATGGACTATAGAGTCCATGGAATTCTCCAGGTCAGAATACTGGGGTGGATAGCTGTTCCTTTCTCCAGGGGATCCTCCCAACCCAAGGATGGAACCCAGGTCTCCCGCATGGCGGGTGGATTCTTTACCAGCTGAGCCACAAAGGAAGTCCAAGAATAATGGAGTGGGTAGCCCATCCCTTCTCCAGCGGATCTTCCCAAGCCAGGAATCAAACCAGGGTCTCCCACATTGCAGGCGATTCTTTACCAACTGAGCTATCAGGGAAGCCCAAAAGGTCCCAAAAGGTTCCAAAAAATCCCCCCAAAAAAGATTGTCATCCCTAATTTGGCCTGAGGAATCAGAGTAGGCTGGAATCTCTATGTTTTGTTCTTGAAACAGTGATTTCTTCTTGGAAATCCTGGGTGACCTGCACCTCAGGTAATCTAAAGCCAAGTATTTGCATTGATCAGTCCTCCATCCATCCATCCATCTATCCATCTCTTCATCGTCCATCCATCCATCTCTCCATCCTCTGTCTATCTATATTGATCAATCCACTAATTGATCATCCATCTATTATCTAACCATACACTGATCCATCCATCATCCATCTTCCTTCCTTCCGTCCATCCATCACTTCATTTTCCATCCATCCATCTACCCTCCCTCCCCCATATGTGTCTGGACCCTGGAGAAGGTTAGGGGAATATAAAGAAGATCGGACAGCCCCCTGCGCTCCAGGAACTCGTGGTCTTGGGAGGATTTCAGGCTCAGAAACCATTTTGACAGCGGCATGGACTGAGTCTGGCGTCAGAAGGGTTCCCAGGGTCTGGCAACACACTGTTTTCTCTGGAGATGCCTCAACAACCAGTGGAAAAGACTCCCCTTTCTTCATCCCAACATGAACGTTCACACACCCAGCCAGAGCATGCTCAGAAGCACAGGGTTCTGTTTTCTCTTTAGATATAGTTTATTGATGTAAAATTTACATTTAGAAGGTTGTGTGTAAGTGTATATAGTTGATGAATTTTTACACACCGAACACACTTGCGTAACTGGTGCCTATTTTAACTAAGAGAACACAAACACCACCAGCCCCCATGAAACTCCTCATGCCTCTTCTCGTAGCTTCCCCAGCCAAGGATAACCACCGTCCTGACTTCCAGCAGCATAGATGTGCCTGTTAAATGGATTTATGTGATATGTTCTTGTTTGCATCTGGAGGCCTTCCTTCAGCATTCATGTTTGTGAGATACAGCAGGATTTTTTGTTTGTTTGTAATTGTTAATCATTCAATCTCCTTGATGTATCGAAGGGCCAGATAGTAAATATTTCAGCCTTACCAGGCAGGCCATACGATTTCCATGGCAACTGTTGAAATCTGCCATTTAGCGTGCAAACAGCTATAGACAGCATGTAAGTGAATGAGTTTGGCTGGGTTCCAATAAAACTTTATTTTCAAGGGCAGGTAATGAGCTGGATTTGGTCCTCAAGCTATAGATTTCCATGCCCTCCTGCACATAATTCCATTGTAGTGCAAGCTTTTTAGCAACAATCCAAAAATATTCTGTTCTCTCCTCTTAGCACAATTGGGTTGTTTGGCTTTTTCCAGTTAGACACAAGTTAGTGACTGAACAAGACTAGACAAAGGCTCAGAACGGAGTCTCTCGGGGAAAGCTGTAGGCCGGCTCTGGGTCCTCGGTGACTTACAGACTCTGGATCTTGATGTTGGCATTTCTGTCTCATCTGGTCTTCTCTCCTCACTCCAGCCATATTGAGGGTGGTGTCATCTGTCCTGCAACTCGGAAATATTGTCTTCAAGAAGGAAAGAAACACAGACCAGGCTTCCATGCCGGATAACACAGGTGCCTGCTGCTTTTTTTGTGATAACTGATGACTTTGGTGACGGGAGGAAAGATCACATTGTCTTGGTTATTTTTCTGGCTGAGGATATCTGGGGTGTTAATAAGAACTAGACTGGGTTGCTATCGCTTGATCCTTTTTTCAAACTTTTCACTGCTGAAGATCCTACGTGGAAAATTCTCCAGTCAGAGTGTTGGGGGGAAAAAACTAGGTTTTGGATGAGATAGGACCCTTAGGGAGTACCTCTTCTAAAACCCCACACTCATTTATTTTGTTAAACGAGTATTTTTGAACACCTGCTAAATGCCGGGCAGTGGGATACAGTGAGAAATGAGAAGGAACCGCCCCATTCTTTTTTTTTTTTTTAATTATTATTATTTTTTTTTTTACTTTACAATATTGTATTGGTTTTGCCAAATATCAATGTGAATCCACCACAGGTATACATGCGTTCCCCATCCTGAACCCTCCTCCCTCCTCCCTCCCCGTACCATCCCTCTGGGTCGTCCCAGTGCACCAGCCCCAAGCATCCAGTATCATGCATCGAACCTGGACTGGCAACTCATTTCATATATGATATTATGCATGTTTCAATGCCATTCTCCCAAATCACCACCCCATTTCTTATGCCGTGTATGGTCTTGTTGGGGATACAGACCTCATGTTTCCCTGAAGTGGGGTTGTCAGATAAAACACAGGATGCCCAGTGGAATTTGAATTTCAGATAAACACTTCTGATTGTAAGTATGTCCTAGGCAATACTGGGGACATAATTATACTAAAAATTCTTCATTGCTTATCCGAAATTCAAGTTTCACTGGGTGTCCTGTATGTTTTTCCTAAATCTGACAGCCCTACCTGCAAATAAACAGTGTTTTGTGTTTCAAAAAGATGGCTGGATACCACCATGCTTGTTGGCGGCTGATCCAGAAGGATGACTCAGGTTCCCAGCTTGCTCACCTGTGGCCTCAACACCCCTGTCTCAATATTGGGCTGCTTTTCCAAGCTCCCTTTTGAACTGCCAGTTGTTTCTTATGTCTTACACTCCCCAAAATGGCAAGTTAAAGAAAATCTCATTCTGAGGAGAGACCCTCAGGGAAACAGAAATGAAAAGAGCACCTTTGCAAAAAGACGGGGGGAAAAATCCTAAAACTACACGATCTATCGTCCACCTCACACCATTCCAGACCATTGTATGTCGCTAGTCCTCACATTTAGGAAGCAGCTAACGTTGGATTTTTTTTTTTTTTTTTTGAGAAAACCTTTTTAAATGCAGAACTACATGAATACGAGAGCCCACATGTCCACCATTCAGAATAGACATTTGTGACTATTTTTGAATACTTCTTTATCTTTAGAATGAAACGAGACACAGTATAGACAAGACTGACGTCTCTCATTCTCCCAGCTGGGTCTCGTTCTTCTCCCTGAACCTCCTGACAAGCACAATTGTACTTTACCAGATACCCTTCTGGTCTTATGTTTATACCCTCACACACATATATCTGAACAATATACAGTGGTGTTTTGTGAGTGTGTTTTTTTATTTACATGGATGATATCACACTATAGACATCATCTTGCAACTTTTTTTCTAGAGAAAAAATACTTACAAAAATACCGTGATATATTTGTTTGTTCCTTTGTGAACAAACATTTAAGTTGTTTCCAATATTTTTCTCTCTGCATATATTGCCACATATATCTTGGGATGGCAGAACAAATGCTTATTGAATTTAACTATATGTCAGGTATATACCTACCTCATTTAATCCCATTGACAATCAAACAACATACCAAATAGCTGACCATTTCTGCAAGCTAGAGTTTGGGAAGTTAAGTAGCATTTCCAAAAAAGCACATGGCTAAGAAGTGGGAAAAGAGCGAGGAGCTGAACCTGGCTCTGGCCCGAAGCCCCCAGTTGGGGCACACCTCCATCCAAGCCCCATCACTGCCTCTTGGTAAGACGCTGGGGGTGAGGCCACTAATGACAACAGCTTATAGGACTCTTTCATGCTGTGGTCACTGTCATGTTCCACATCGAGGAAAAAAAGTGTATCCACAGGTCACAGATATCACATGCAATATGCCTTCTTTTCCAAGCCTTCACTTTTGTGATGCACTTAATATGTTTCTTTCCTCCATCCAGCGGCTCAGAAAGTTTGCCACCTCATGGGAATTAATGTGACAGATTTCACCAGATCCATCTTGACCCCACGTATCAAAGTTGGGCGGGATGTGGTGCAGAAGGCTCAAACCAAAGAACAGGTAAGTGATGCATTTGCCATTTATTCCTGCATTTGTCATTTATTCCTGAAGACTCTTCCATCCATCCACCCTTCCATCCATCCACCCTTCCACCCACCCACCCACCCACCCATCCACCCTTCCACCCATCCATCCACTCATCCATCTATCCACTCATCCATCCATCCACCTACCCATCCATCAACCCACCCATCCATCCACCCTCCCACCCATCCATCCATCCATCCATCCATCCACCCATCCACCCATCCATCTATTCACCCATCCATCCATCCACCCACCTACCCATTCATGCATCTGTTACCTAACCAAACTTGGGTCTGTTAATCAACCATGCAGCAAAGCCAATTTGTGGTGAAGGAAAGTATACCATTTACTGCATGTGCCCAACAAGGACAATCGGTGGCTCATGCTCAAAAGACCTAAACTTCCTGGTGGCTTTCAGGGAAGGACTTTTCCATCCACCCATCCATCCATCCATCCATTTTTTTTATCCCCTGTATATCCAGTACTGGAATAATCAAAGTCCCGTGTCAGGTCCTGAAGGTACAACCCTGGCTGAGCGAGAACATCAGAGGCTCTCACTCCTGACCTCATCTTGATCTCTTAGTTGAAGGTATGAGGGCTGACTTAACCTTTGGAAATGCCTCTGGACCCTTTCTAGAGGCAGGACTGACTGCCTCTAAGTGACCCTGGGGTGGAGCAGGCTCCACTCTGTTCCAGGTCCCTCTGGCAGAAAGTGACTACTTAGCCACATTGCCATTCCTTAGGTCTAACCACTCTGTCCCTTATTGCCAGTTGTAGAGATGGTATACTTTCCTTTTCTTTGTTTATCTTTTAAGGAGTAATTGTAGATAGAGGGAGTATAAAAATCCAGGACCACCAGTTAGGCTCTTGTGAAAATGCACCCATTGGGAGTAACCCTGTCCCCTTACTCCCTGCAGGCAGACTTTGCTGTAGAAGCTTTGGCCAAGGCCACTTATGAGCGCCTTTTCCGCTGGATACTTACCCGAGTGAACAAAGCCCTGGACAAGACCCACCGGCAAGGGGCTTCGTTCCTGGGGATCCTGGACATTGCTGGGTTTGAGATCTTTGAGGTACAACTTGGGAGGATTGCAATAGACATAGTCCGGGTTCTCTGGAAATTAGCTTCCACTTAGAGAAATTCATTATTTTTGGAGAAAGGCAGGCAGCTACTATAGGGTGGGAAGTACTATAGAGTGGGAAGCTGTCTCATGAAGGTTGAATCTTTGAGGGTATTAGAGACAGAAATCCAGTGGGGAATGTACTGGTTTGTAAACTGAGGCCAGAGGTACAGCTGGATCCAACAGGCGGGACATGAACTCCTGCCATCTCCCTCTCTCCGCTATCCTCCACTTTGGCTTCATTCTCAAGCAGGCTCTCCCCTCATGGTGGCAATGTGGCTGCCATCGATCCAGACTGCTTCTTAGTTCCAACCAGTTCCAGTTCTTTCCAGTAGTTCCATCTCACATCTTGGAATTGTCGTTGAATCTTACCTGAGTTGGGTCACATGGTCATCTCAGAGCCAAGCACTGTATTTAGGGTCTTTCAGTACTTCATACCCACTCCAGTGTTCTTGCCTGGAGAATCCCAGGGACAGGGGAGCCTGGTGGGCTGCCGTCTATGGGGTCACAGAGTCGGACACGACTGAAGCGACTTAGCAGCAGCAGCAGCAGTACTTCATAGAGTATAAAATGGCTACTAAATCCCACTCCCATGAGTTGGAGGGAAGTTCTCAGTGAAGGAGAATATGTTGAGATTGACAGATATTCCAAAACATATCTCCCTCTTTGAGCCTCAGTTTCCACATCTGTAATATAGGGATAGTGAGGGACTTCCCTGGCACTCCAGGGGTTAAGACTCTGCACTTCCGCTGCAGGGGCACAGGTTTGATCCCTGGTCAGGGAGCTAAGATCCCATGCCATGGGGTATGGCAAAAAAACATTGAGGTTTTAAAATACCTAACACAGTTATTCTATCTATAAATCATTGTGCCGATGGAGATCAGCATTCTTAAAACCACATGACATGGGAATAAGTAACTCTTACCAGCCCTCATGAGCCCCGGGGAAGCCTTCAGTGGGGCCTGAGCCCTCTCTGGGTGCTGAAATGGCAGGGCAGGCTCGTGGAAAGGGTGTCCGGTATAGGGTCTCTCCAGCACAGAGCTCCTCGGGGCCCCGAGTCCTCTAACGTGGACCATGATGCTCACGGGTCTCCCTGGTGTTGTTGCTCAGGTGAACTCATTCGAGCAGCTGTGTATCAACTACACCAATGAGAAGCTGCAGCAGCTCTTCAACCACACCATGTTCATCCTGGAGCAGGAGGAGTACCAGCGCGAGGGCATCGAGTGGAACTTCATCGACTTCGGGCTGGACCTGCAGCCCTGCATTGAGCTCATCGAGCGGCCGGTGAGGCCCCACATCACGCACGTGCAGCCGGCACGCAGACCCTGTGCTGTCTCCACTCGGGCACAGCTTCCCCAAGTCCTGAAAGGCTGTAAACTGAATCTTCGTGAACTAAATTACCGTGTCCTTTAGCCCACATTTTCCTATCGAAACTGTTGCTTCTTTTTATCCCTCCCCTTTCTTCCCTTCCCCACTGTGCCCGTCCCTCCCCTCCTCTCTCCAGTCATTCATTCCCAAAAGCAAGGATCTTGCTTTTGTTTGCTGACCCATCCCGAACTCCTGGAACCATGCACGTAATAGGTGCACAAGAGATCATTATTGAACGACGATTGATTGACCTACATTATTGAATGACCTACTATATGCTCAGCTGTAAAGAATCCACCTGCCAATGCAGGAGATGCAGGTTTGATCCCTGGGTCAGGAAGATCCCCTGGAGAAGGAAATGGCAGCCAGCTCCAGTATCCTTGCCTGGGAAATCCCATAGACCGAGGAGCCTGGCAGGCTACTGTCCATGGTGTTGCAAAAGAGTTGGACACAACTTAGCTACTAAACAGCTGTATGCTGGGCCCTCTCTTTAGAGTCTGCGATGTAACAGTGAACCAGATGGACGCAGTCCCTGCCCTCCTGGAGGAGCAGACGATGAAACTAGACAAAAAAGAGAAGCAACTGAAACTCCTGATAAGAGCAAAGCTGAGAGTGCTTTAGGGATGCCTGCTTTGGACAGAATAGCCAGGAAAGGCTTCTCTGATCTGAGTCTAAAAAGTAAAGAACATTCCAGCAGAGCAAATAGCATGTGCAGATTTGATGGTGCTCCTGACACCTTAGTTTAAACTGTCTCAGCCATAGGGGAGCACTTTACTCAAAGGAACCCTTAGGTGAATTTATTTGTAAAGGAACACAATTTATGACTAGAAGTGTGAAATCTTTGTGATGTTGTGCATGCTTCCCGGCGCTTGCATCCCTAGTGCTGGTCCATTGGGCACAGAATACTATGAGGATAGATTGAGGGGGTGGAGATGGAGCATGTAAATCCATCTTTATAGGTAAGGAGATATGCTAATGGAGCCTGCGCATGTGTTTGGGTGGCCAGCCTGAGGCTCGGGTGCCCTTGCTATGATCTGCTTGTCTTCCACAGACCAACCCCCCAGGTGTGTTGGCCCTGCTGGACGAGGAGTGCTGGTTCCCCAAAGCCACAGACAAGTCTTTTGTGGAGAAGCTGTGCACGGAGCAGGGCAGCCACCCCAAGTTTCAGAAGCCCAAGCAGCTCAAGGACAAAACTGAATTCTCTATCATCCACTACGCCGGAAAGGTACCAGGCAAATGTCCCAGGGGCCTCTTCATCCCAGGGGACCCAAGCAGGATGTTCCAAGTAAGAGCAGCTTAGGAGTGGCGGGACCCAGAGGCCTCTGGTGTAAGTCAGACCCCAACCAAGCCTTATACATGATTTGTCTAAGCATCAGTAAGGGACAAGATTTAGAGATATAACATATAATGGGCTAATGTATGTATGATACCTGTATATTAAAGATAGAGAATATATATGCTATAAAAGGCTAATATATATGTTGTATATTATAGACATATATGAGATGTATATTAGAGAGGCCACTAATACACTCCAACTATGGTAGCCAGGCTACCCTTGTGGCTCAGCTGGTAAAGAATCTGCCTGCAATGTGGGAGACCTGAGTTCAATCCCTGGGTTGGGAAGATTCCCTGGAGAAGGGAAAGGCTACCCACTCCAATATTCTGGCCCAGAGAATTCCATGGACGGTCCATGGGGTTGCAAAGAGTCGGACAGGACTGAGCAACTTTCACTTTCATGGTAGCCAGGCAGTTCTTTCCTGTATAGATTCTAAACAGGAAGGGCCAGCTGGAATGGGGTGACCAATAAACCAACTTTTGAGTCCAACAGAAATCTCCTTTATCATGGCCTTGGGTTTGCCATTGCCAGCTTGTGCCACTCAGGAAATCTGTCTTCTATTTCTTCTTTCTCCTCCTTCCTCCCCCCTTTCCCCTACGCGTCTCCTCCATCATCATTGTCATCACCATCATCATCATATTATAGTTCTTAATATACAGGACCTTTCCCTATGGCTCCAGAGAGGCCTGGATCATGTAGAAAAGACATAACTCAGTCTGGCTTGCAGACATTTATTGACTCCCTGGTATATCCACTACATCATAGAAACAGACAATACTCCAAACCAGGGGTTGGTGAACTACAGCCCAGGTACCAAACCTGGCCCATGGCCTGTTTTTATAAATAAAGTTCTATTGGCACACAGCCAAGATCACACCTGCCCATCAGTGTAACAACTCATATAATGTAAAACCCCACCAGAACTATTCTATCAGTTCCTTCCATTTCATAGTCAAAATAGTAAGATTAAAAAGAGGTCCCAGATTTAATTTAAAAGCAGATTGTTGTCAAGCCTTTGCTGGAGGAGAGGTGAATGTTGAATGTGAGGGGAGGGTATTCGCCACCAGCAAAGCTCCATACCTTTGGGAAATCTCAGGCATCGTGCTGGGCTCTTAAGGAGGAGGCTGCCAGAGGAAGCATACTAGGAGAAGGCAGGGATAGAGATGAGCCTTTCCCGGTAGGTCATGGCTGAGGCCTACTGTGCGCAGGGCCCTTCAAAGTTCTGATTTGTCAGTTCCTTTATTGGTGTTTGTGGATTCCCATTATGGTAGCCACTCATGTTTCCTCTCTGACTTGAGAAGATCCAGGGCAGTGGGGGAAGAAGTCTGGGGCCCTTAGTTCATAACTAAAGCAGAAGCACCTGACTGGTGGGGTGGTCCTTGACAGGTGGACTACAATGCCAGCGCCTGGCTGACCAAGAACATGGACCCGCTGAATGACAATGTGACTTCCCTCCTCAACGCCTCTTCTGACAAGTTTATGGCCGACCTGTGGAAGGACGGTAAGGCCCTGTTTGCTGGAGCAGGAGGACTGAACTCCCTCCAGCCCTTCCCAGCTGCCCCTATTCCCACACCTGCTCCCAGGAGGGATGGGGCACCAATTCCTGAGCCCCTCAACCCAGTACCTGGACCCTATGGAGAAGGTCCTGAGTCAGGGCTCAGATGCTGATGGAGGAAATGTCTTAGGAGGTATGTTGGGTCAGAGCACCCCCTTGTGGAGTCAGAGAGACTTAACTGCACTCTCATCTCTGCCATGTACCAGCTGTGTGACCTCAGACAAGTCACTTGACTTCCTTAAGCTCCACTGTCCTCTTTGGTGAAAGTGAAAGTCACTTAGTCATTTCAGACTCTTTGTGACCCCATGGACTGTAGCCTGCCAGGCTCCTCTGTCCATGGAGTTCTCCAGGCCATAATATTGGAGTGGGTAGCCATTCCCTTCTCCGGGGGATCTTCCCAACCCAGAGATTGAACCCAGGTCTCCTAAATTGCGGGAGGATTCTTCACCCGCTGAGCCACCAGGGAAGCCCAAGAATACTGAAGTGGGTAGCCTATCCCTTCTCCAGCAGATCTTCCCAACCCAGGAATTGAACTGGGGTCTTCTGCATTGTAGGTGGCTTCTTTACCAGTTGAGTTAATCTCCCATCTTCCCTAAGATTACTGTGAGGGTGAAATCAAATCAGTGGGGCCAAGTTTGAGCATGGATCAAGATCTCTGGAACGCTTGTTAAAGCTCATGATCACTGGACCCCATCACCGGAGGGTCTGATTCAGCAGGTCTGGACGGAGCCTGAAAATTCGTATTTCTAACAAGTTCCTAGGTGGCGCTGATGCTGCTGGTCTGGGGACCACACTTTTTTCCCCTTAAGAACCAGAGAACAGATAATCCAAGTGAAGTCTAACACCTGCTGGGCCCACAGTAGGGACTTGGTACACATTGGCCCTGTGACGACTATTAGGTGGTGGGCTTTGCTGCTTTTGCCCCTGGGTCTCAGCGCTTACAGCAGATTTCACTCGACACAGAACCTGTGGGTCTAGGGCTTACAGGACTAGCTGTCCTTGCTTTAGGGACAGGGGTCAGTTCTGCCGACATTTACTGAGTGCCAAGGCCCTTGGAATGGGGTAACAGCATCTCAACCCAGGTTATATATCACACCTGGGACTCACGATGAACTCTGAAACTCCTTCCTTCAAGGAGCCCACAGTCTTATAGGCGAGGCAGATAAGCAAAGACATTATTCAGTTCAGTTCAGTTCAGTTGCTCAGTTGTGTCCGAGTCTTTGTGACCCCATGAATCGCAGCACGCCAGGCCTCCCTGTCCATCACCAACTCCTGGAGTTCAGTCAGACTCAGTCCATCGAGTCAGTGATGCCATCCAGCCATCTCATCCTCTGTCATCCCCTTCTCCTCCTGCCCCCAATCCCTCCCAGCATCAGAGTCTTTTCCAATGAGTCAACTCTTCGCATGAGGTGGCCAAAGTACTGGAGTTTCAGCTTTAGCATCATTCCTTCCAAAGAAATCCCAGGGCTGATCTCCTTTAGAATGGACTGATTGGATCTCCTTGCAGACATTATTACATGGAGCCTACCCGAGCACATGGAGCAGAAGTGCTGGGTCTAATGTCAGTGGAGTTGACCTCCACACCACCACCAACCAGCTGGATACAGTCAACTGTGTGTGTGTGTGTTAGTCGCTCAGTTGTATCCAACTCTTTGTGACCCCATGGACTGTAGTCCACCAGGCTCCTCTGTCCACGGGATGCTCCAGGCAAGAACACTGGAGTGGGTTGCCATCTCCTCCCCCAAGGGATCCCTGTTTTATCTTTCTAAGCTCACCTTACCACTCAAAGTATTGTAGACTTGCACACTTGATCATTATCTGCCTCCTTCTGTTGGAATAACCATAGAATATGAGCTGGGGTCGAGGGGGTACACAGCGTCTGGATTTTGTTCATGTCTGTATGCCCAGGGCCTGGCACACAGAAGGCTCTCAATAAATATTTGTTGGTAGATGAAGGATTGAAGGCAGGCAGGGAGGTAAGCCCTTTGCAGACCTTATTCAATTATTCCTGCCCTAGGAGGTAGATGCTGTTATTACCTCCACTTCCCTGGTGTCTCAGCTGGTAAAGAATCTGCCTGCAATGCAGGAGACCTGGGTTCAATCCCTGGGTTGGGAAGATCCCTTGGAGAAAGGAACGGCTACCCACTCCAGTATTCTGGCCTGGAGAATTCCATGGACTGTCCATGGGGTTGCAAAGAGTCGGACACGACTGAGTGACTCACTTTCACAGAAGGAGAAACTGAGGCACAAAATGGCACCAGGCCAAGGCGGTGGCAAGAACAGGATTTACTCCCAAGTCTCTGTGACAGTGTCGAAGAGAATGTGTTCTTTTAGTCATTCGGGAGTTCTCAGGGTCTCAGAAATACGTAATACTTGGAAAGCAACCCCCGACACCTTCCTTTACCTATCGCTAGAGAGAATGTGGTGGGGGTGGAGGAAAGAACCCCATGAGAATGAGCAGGGGACCTGGGGTCTCCACGCTCCAGGCTGGTCCCCTGGCCTGCTGTGGGGGTGCAGAGCCCCTGGTGGGCTGACGCCACCCTTCATGTGCCCGCAGTGGACCGCATCGTGGGGCTGGACCAGATGGCCAAGATGACGGAGAGCTCGCTGCCCAGCGCCTCCAAGACCAAGAAGGGCATGTTCCGCACGGTGGGGCAGCTGTACAAGGAGCAGCTGGGGAAGCTGATGACCACGCTGCGGAACACCACACCCAACTTCGTGCGCTGCATCATCCCCAACCACGAGAAGAGGGTGAGGCTGCCGCCCCGCTTCTCGGGACATCCTCAGAGTCTGCAGGGAAAGGGGATGCAGGCTGGGCTACAGGGGCAGGAGGAAAGCCAGACCCCCCACCCTGAGGGCTCCATCTGACACAAGTGGGAGGCACTCCTTTCTCGTCCAAGAGGCAGAAGGCAAGAGAGGAAGGGAGAATGCTCCCGGGGACTTTGAGCCCTGGAGTGGCTGCACATGGTATCAGATCACTCGTTCACTAATATTTACTGTAATATTTACAGTAAACATTATTCAGCTAATATTTGCTGAGCTCCCCCTGTGCCAGGTGCTGGGGATTCGGAGCTGGATAGACTGTAGTCCTTGCTGGCAGGTGTCATAATCTAGGCTAGGGGTGCTTAGCTGGGGGGCAATTGTGTGCCCTCCCTTCCCCCACTGGGGAGATTTGGCCATGTCTGAAGGCAGTGGCAACCCATTCCACTGGAAAATCCTACTCTTGCCTGGAAAATCCCATGGACGGAGGAGCCTGGTAGGCTGCAGTCCATGGGGTCGCTAAGAGTCGGACACGACTGAGCGACTTCACTTTCACTTTTCTCTTTCATGCATTGGAGAAGGAAATGGCAACCCACTCCAGTGTTCCTGCCTGGAGAATCCCAGGGACGGCGGAGCCTGGTGGGCTGCCGTCTATGGGGTCACACAGAGTCGGACACGACTGAAGCGACTTAGCAGCAGCAGCAGCCGCAGAAGACATTTTTAACTGAAAGGGGGGCTATAATTGGCATCCAGCGCACAGAAGCCAGGGATGCTGCTAAACATCCTGTAGCACACAGAGCCGCTCCCCCTGCAACCACAGAGAATTATCCAGCCCAAGACGTCCGTAGTGCTGAGTTATGGGAGAGGGGGACACACCAGCTGAGGAGGTCATGTGGTAAATTACGAGAATACCAAAGAGCCAGGGGTCCCACTCAAAACTCAGGGCTCAGAGAAAGCTTCTTAAAGGATGTGAACTCGGTAACTCGGAGGGCAGGGTCGGGAGGGCATCCTAGGCAGAGGGAACAGAATAAGCAAAGACGTGGAGGTGAGACGTGGAGGTGAAGGTCTGGGTGAAGAAACTCCAGGTGGGTCGTTCCGTATTGACCTGTGATGGTGTGAGGCAGGGATGGGGGAGATGAGGCCAGAATGCTGGGCAGGGCTTAGATTGTGGCGTTCCTGGGGTTAACAGGGCTTGGCACTCCTTCTGTAAGATGTTATCAGGGGACGTGCCATGATCAGATTTGCATTTTAGAAACCAACTGAGGCAATGGGAGAGCCAGGACAGGGTGGGAAAACAGTACAAGGCTACTGTGGCCATCAGGGCAGGAGAAGAGGGTGGCGAGTGGATGGCAGTGGTGAGAGAAGTGGGTGGATGGGGAGATGTTTGGGAGGTCGGAGCCATAGAACTGGCGATGGGCAGGAAGCGAGGGAGGGGGAGGTGACAGGGAGGAAGCCTCAGGTGATGCTGGTGCCAACCAGAATGAGAGACGGCACCAGACCCTCAGCTGAGCTCTCACCTGGTGCCCCCAGTGATCCTCCCCATGGGCTGGCGAGGTGGGGCACTGGGCCTGAGATTTGGGGCTTGCTGCTCCCTGAGGCCCCGGCAGCCCACCGCCCTTTGCATCTTTGCAGTCGGGCAAGCTGGACGCCTTCCTGGTGCTAGAGCAACTGCGGTGCAACGGGGTCTTGGAAGGCATCCGAATCTGCCGCCAGGGCTTCCCCAACAGGATCGTCTTCCAGGAGTTCCGCCAACGGTGAGCCTGCCAGGCTGGTGAGGGTGGGGCGGGGGAGCGGGTGCGGGGAGCAGGCTCAGAGGAGGGACAGACTGATGACAACGCAGATGCACTTGGTCGTGACTCCTGCCCTGTGTCTCAAGGTACGAGATCCTGGCCGCCAATGCCATTCCCAAAGGCTTCATGGACGGGAAGCAGGCCTGCATCCTGATGGTGAGCCTGGTCCCCAGCCCCTCCCCAGAAATCCACTTGCAGACCTCCGGGACCCTCCTTAAACACACTTAACCCCCTGCCAAGTGGCAGAGCCGAGAACAGGAACTCTCCCCTCCTTCCTTCCGCAGATCAAAGCCCTGGAACTCGACCCCAACTTGTACAGGATCGGGCAGAGCAAAATCTTCTTCCGAACCGGGGTCCTGGCCCACCTGGAAGAGGAGCGAGACCTAAAGATCACCGACGTCATCATGGCCTTCCAGGCGATGTGTCGCGGTTACCTGGCCAGAAAGTAAAGACCTGCATGCTGTCGCCTCCCTGCAAACACAGACCAGAAGCACAGAATTTCAGGCGGTTTTCTGGCCTCATGTCCTGATCCCTGATTCTAGAGCAGAGGCCATCTGCTCGAAGATGTCACTGATTGAATGGCTGCCTTTTCTTGAGGGGAAGGAAATGCTACCACTTTAAAAATATGTGCTAGTTACAAGGACAGGGCAGGAAGGGCTTAAGACCACGGGCTGTGGAGAGTTAGACATGGGTTCTATTCTGGCTTCCCTGCTTATTTGGTGAAGAACCTTGGGAAAGTTACTTTACCTCTCTGAGCCTCAGGAAAATGAGTATAATCACTCCTGCCTCGTAAACTTGTTTTAATGAGAGGGAGTCAATGAAATACTGCGTATAAACAGTTGAGAACAAAGCTGGTTATCATTTAAGAAGTGTGAGAATATGATAAAGTACCTGAGGAAGGTGTATTGGTATCTATACCCCCATGTCCAAATGGGATTCATAAGGCATGGTCTTGCCCTGGTGCTCCCTCTGTTTTGGGAAACCGGGGCCTGGGTGAGGGCTAGGGTTCCTCCATGAAACTCACACCCCAAACAGGACTGCAGGGGCTGATGGAGTTGCCCTAGTCCAGGGCATGTGTCATCAGGAGGTACAGACCACATACTCATCTGATCGTGTCAAGCTGATTCATTGCCAGGTAGACTCAGGATGGTCAAGGCCAGATCTGGGGAGCGCTTGGTCCTGGGACAGACCTAACCTGTTAAGTGTCATAACTAAATTCTCTGTTGTCACCACTCCCACTTGCAGACTGACTGGGGAGATTTTATTCTTCAAGTTCACCCACGTCCAAGATGGCAGCCGCAATGGCAGCCAGTCAGAGACAAGAGGATGGTGTTCATTAATAGCCCTTAAATAGGAGGGGTGCTGGTTCTGTGTCAGGCCTGGGAGTTTAAAACACACCCGAGGAAACGATAGGTTTTTCAGACTCTCAGCTTTGGGGAAGATGTGGTACAGATGAGGCTGTTGGATGCCCCTCAGGCATGGTGTAGCATGGGTTGATTTCCTAGGTGTTACCGGGACCACAGATCTGAATTCAGGAAATTTTGTGAGCCTCGGGTCTTCCTTGCCCACTGAGAAAGGCTGTGGCCTCCAGATGATATATACTTGTACTGATGCTCAGAGCTTGCTGGAGAATCTGGGCTAGAGAGAATGGGGGGATGTCCTTGTGCAAGTCTCAAAATCACAAGCCACACAGACGTGTCCTGCTCTCAGGATGCTGCGGGGCTGGATGCTGTGACAGTGCAGTGAGGTGTGTGTTGGGCCGAGCAGGTCTTCTCACGCTTCCACTTCCCTCTCCCCAGGGCCTTTGCCAAGAGGCAGCAGCAGCTGACGGCCATGAAGGTGATTCAGAGGAACTGCGCCGCCTACCTCAAGCTGCGGAACTGGCAGTGGTGGCGGCTCTTCACCAAAGTGAGTGCATCCTCATCCCAAGCCCCCTTCCACCCACCTCTCCCAAGTCCTGGGTCTTCCCTGGGACGCTGCCCACATGGGACTGGAGGTGGTGGATAGCAGGCTTGCAACTGAGAGCTCAAAACCAAACCTTCCCCATTGGCGATTCTCTGGGCTTGAGAAGAGCCCCCTCTTTGGCATGTGGGTTACAGCCGTGACCTTAACCCAGACCCAGAGCACTTCCATCACCACAATGCTATGCTAATGCTAAGTCGCTTCAGTTGTGTCCGACTCTGTGCAACCCCATAGATGGCAGTCCACCAGGCTCTGCCATCCCTGGGATTCTCCAGGCAAGAATACTGGAGTGGGTTGCCATTTCCTTCTCCAATGCATGAAAAAGAAAAGTGAAAGTGAAGTCGTTCAGTCGTGTCCGACTCTTAGCGACCCCATGGACTGCAGCCTACCAGGCTCCTCTGTCCATGGATTTTCCAGGCAAGAGTACTGGAGTGGGGTGCCATTGCCTTCTCTGTCCATCACCACAAGGATCCCTCCTATTGCCCATTTATAGCTCTGCCCACTTCCCTCCACAGTCCCGGCAAGCACAAATGTGTTCCCTATTTCTGTACTTTTGTCATCTCAAGAATATTATGTTAACGGGGTCCCGTAGTTATGTCACTGGGGCTTCCCTGATAGCTCAGTTGGCAAAGAATCTGCCTGCAATGTGGGAGACCCTGGTTCAATTCCTGAGTGGGGAAGACCTGCTGGAGAAGGGATAGGCTACCCACTCCAGTTGTTAGGCTTCCCTTGTGGCTCAGTTGGTAAAGAATCCGCCTGCAATGCAGGAGAGCTGGGTTCAATCCCTGGGTTGGGAAGATCCCCTGGAGAAGAGAATGGCTACCCACTCCAGTATTCTGGCCTGGGGAATTCCATGGACCGTATAATCCATGGGGTCGCAGAGTCGGACACCACTCAGCGACTTTCACTTTGTCACAAAGCATCATTCTCTGGACAGCCCTCCATCCAGCGTGTTGTGTGTATCCACTGTTTGTTTCTCTGGGTACAGCTTGGTCTTGCAGCATCGATGGCTGTTACGAGTCTGTTGGGCAAAGACTTGCTCTGTGGGGACGGACACAGCTTCCTCTTAGGTGCCCTTGAGTCTGTTGATGGGCACAAAGCTTTTCCACTGAGTGACTATGTGTTGAATGGCCACTGTGCACCAGGCGCGTGTGAAGGGCTGGGGATACCCTGGCTTCATGAATATTCTAGGTGAGTGGAGGAGTAGGTGATAGGTAATCGCAGGAAATGATGCCCATGGCAGACTGGGGTCAGTGCAGGAAGGAAACTGCAGTGTATCAAACACGGTTTCCTCTAGTGCCGGGTGGGGCTTGAACACAAGGAGTTAGGAGTCTGCCTGCTGAAGAGCAGTGAGGGGAAGCTGCTTTTTGGAAATGTTCACTCCCATCAACCCAACTTCTGGAAGCTCCTAAAAAAACCACCCGCAATAAAGAAAATAAAAAATGAAGGGCATTCATTTACAAAAGCAAAATTTCAATGCCCAGCCCTGGCAGACTGACTCATAACAGCTCATCCATCAATGGGATACTTTCAATCGCTAAAAATGATGATATTTAAAAATCAAGTTGTAACACTGACGTGACCGCAGGGGTGACAATTATCCTGTCGTTTTTAGTAATAAAAGCGGCACGTAGGGAATTCCCTGATGGTCCAGTGGTTAGGACTCCATGCTTTCGCTGCAGAGGGCCTGGGTTCCATCTCTGGTCTGCAAACTAAGGTCCCTCAAGCCTCATGGCATGGCAAAAAAACTTTCTTAATTAAAAAAACATTTTTTTAAGTACATGTAACGCTGGGCAGCGTGGTCTCGGTGTATTTTTTTAGTGTGCAGGACAAAGGGCTAGAAGGAGATGCTGATAGGGCCAGTAACGGGAGGCAGGATGTGGGGGACTTTCCTCTCCTTTTCCCTTTGGAAGGAAACACAGCAGTTTGTCAGCAGCAGTTCTCACTCAGGATGGGACTAAATGGGGGGAGGCGAGACTTCTCCTGTCACTTTGCACCTCTTCCTGTTGCTCTAGGATTTTTCAGTCTCGGCATATTGGTTGATATTGGCATATGTTGATATTTTGGGATGGGTAATTCTGTGTCACGGAGGCTGTCCTGAGAATTCTAGAATGTTGAGCAGCATTCCTGGCCTCTACGCACCAGATGCCAGTAGCATCCCCCTGCCCACCTAGTTGTGACAGCTAACACCGTCCCCAGAAACTGCCAAATATCCTGAGGGGCTGCAGGTGGAATAAAATTGTCCCTGGCCGAGAACCATTGATTTACTTACTATGAGAGTGTATCCCTTGTGCCATGGAGACAACTGATGGGCTGACCCTCTGTGTGCAGGTGAAGCCCCTGCTGCAGGTGACTCGGCAGGAGGAGGAGATGCAAGCCAAGGAGGATGAGCTGCAGAAAACCAAGGAGCGGCAGCAGAAGGCCGAGAGCGAACTCAAGGAGCTGGAGCAGAAACACTCGCAGGTACCGGCCCGGGAGCCTGGCTGACGCTGCAGAGGGCAGGCCGCCTGCCCCCGTGGGGCTCACCACCTGTCTCCCCGCCCCCTGCCTGCAGCTGACGGAGGAGAAGAACCTGCTGCAGGAGCAGCTGCAGGCGGAGACGGAGCTGTACGCCGAGGCCGAGGAGATGCGGGTCCGGCTGGCAGCCAAGAAGCAGGAGCTGGAGGAGATCCTGCACGAGATGGAGGCCCGCCTGGAGGAGGAGGAAGACCGGAGCCAGCAGCTGCAGGCAGAACGGAAGAAGATGGCCCAGCAGATGCTGGTAAGGCGCTGCGGGGGCTGCCCTCGGTGGTGCCAAAACCCTTGACTCTCGCTGCAGACCTGTGAGGTGCATCTGATGATGTGTGTCCCCACTGGACTGAGATAGAGACTCAGGCTTGGAGAGGAGCAGCCCTCTGCCTA
This sequence comes from Bos grunniens, assembly GCF_055505025.1. Classification (NCBI taxonomy): domain Eukaryota; kingdom Metazoa; phylum Chordata; class Mammalia; order Artiodactyla; family Bovidae; genus Bos; species Bos grunniens. Next base: position 28,627,609 of record NC_141189.1, read on the forward strand.
CACAGGTCTCCTTGGGAGCCTGCTATGTCCTGCTGCCCTGCCTTCCATGCGCAAACACGTTTCTCCTAATAGCCACCCTGTGTGAGGGGTAATTGTATCAGTAAGCTACTGCTGCAGAACAAAAAGCTCCAAGACTCAGCAGCTTAGAAATAAGAAGCATTTAGGACTTCTCTGCTGGACCAGTAGTAAGAATCTCCTGCCAGTGCAGGGGGACACGGGTTCGCTCCCTGGCCCAGGAAGATCCCACGTGTTGTGGGGCCTGTGTGCCACAACTACTGAGCCGCACTCCAGAGCCCGTGAGCTGTAATTGCCGAGCCCACATGCCAAAGCTGCTGAAGCCCACATGCCTAGAGCCTGTGCTCTGCAGCAAGAGAACCCACCGTGATGAGAAGCCCACACACCACAACCAGAGAAAGCTGGACCCAGCACACCCGAAAATAAATAAATTTAAAAATATATTTTTTTTGGTAAATGAAATACTAAACATTTATCTCCCACAGTCATGACTCTGAGAGTGGCTTAGCTGAATGATTCTGGCTTAGAGCTTCTCATGAGATTGCAGTTGTGATGTCAGCCTGGGCTGCAGTCTTCTGAAGGCTTGACTGGGCCTTGAGGATCCCCTTCCAGGGGTGAGTGAGCCGTCACTCACATGGCTGTAGGCAGGAGACCTCAGTTCCTTGTTCCGTGGGCTTCTCCACAGGGCTGCTCGGGTGTCCTCACAGTATGGCAGCTTGCTTTCCCTGGACAGAGCGAATGGAGGGAAAACAGGGGAGGAAGCTGCAATGCCTCCTATAGCCTAGTCTCTGACTTACACACGCCATCGCTTCCTCTTGATTTTGTTAGAAGCAAGTCATTAAGCCCAGCTGACATTCAAGGGGAGAAGAATTACACTCCACCTGTTGAAGGGAAGAGTATCAAAGAATTTGTGGACATATTTTTAAAACCACCATGGTATCTATTCTCCCCACTTTACAGATGAGGAGACTGAGGCTCCACAAAGCAAAGTGGTTTACTCAGACCTTTTCTTTCTGATGAAAAGAGACTGCAGAGCACTGCAGGGAGCCATGAGGTCCAGCCTCTGTATCCATGAGTCCCCAGAGCTCCGGGAGAGTAGATTTTGGGTTAAACAAGGCTGTAATTCTTTTCCCTCCCCCACAAAGGACCTGGAGGAACAGCTGGAGGAAGAGGAAGCTGCCAGGCAGAAGCTACAACTTGAGAAGGTCACAGCTGAGGCCAAGATCAAGAAACTGGAGGATGATATTCTGGTCATGGATGATCAGAACAATAAACTGTCAAAAGTGAGTGGGTTTGGACGTCCCTGGTGGTCCAGTGGTTAGACTCCACTGCATGGGGGAGTGGGTTCAGTCCCTAGTCAGGGAACTAAGATCCCACATGCCCTGGAATGTGGCCAAAAATTAAAAAAAGTGAGTGGGGTTGAGTGTCTGGATTAAAATGACAGGCTCATCAGGACTATGGATACCTTCAGATACCTTCCCTTTTTTAGCCAGGTACAAGGAATTAAAGGCCAAACAAGCAGTTATCTCTGGTGCTGATGTGGCAGCCTTGTGGCCACTGTCAGGATGCAAGCATGCCATGGATGGGGTCCCTGGTGGTCCCAACAGTGCCAGGGCCACCGTGGAGCAAGCGTCAGGAACACCACAACCAATGCAACCCCCAAGTTGTGCAAGGGAGGGCGGGCAATGTGCCTGAGACCAGGGGGCCCCCCCTCACATTCTCACCACCCACTTCCAGTTCCTAACAGAGGACCAGCTGTACTGGTATTGAGGGGCTTCTGGGATGTGAGACTTTCAGCCCCCAAACCAGAAAAGTCCCAAGATGAGTCGGTCACCCTAGTCAGTATCCACTAAGCAGCCCCACTGTGAGTGGACTGCCTTTAGTCCTGGATGCCAGCTGGGCACTGACTGTGAGACAGGCTTGGTGTCAGGGGCAGGGCGTGCACGGTGCAGGAGAACCTAATCCTCGAAGGGCTTATGTTCTAGAGAGACAACAAGTAGATGATTGTACAAGCAACCAGTAATTGCCATCATGATTGCTACCCTCTTCTAAGAGCAGAGCACTAGGGGATGGAGGTGGGGCATTCAGGGAAGGCTTCCTGGAGGAGGTGACATTTCAGTGGAAACCTGAAGAATGAGGAGCAGTTAGAGGGGGTGGAGGCACATCCCAGACAGATGGTCCCGCCTGTTTGCAAGGGCCCTGAGGCCTGTGGTAAGAAAGGAAAGAGGGCCCCTTGGCTGGGACATGAAGTTGAGGGGTGGAGGGGCCTGAGGTGGGGAGTGGCTAGTCTTTGGAAAGCATTATTGTTGAGGAACTTATTTTTCCCCCTTTAAAACTCTAGGTTGCATTTGGTTATAGTGTAGATTATCCTTTCAACTGTTTATCTGGAAGTTACTAACAGTGAAACATAGGCCCCAGAGAAAAGGAAAAAAACTAATGATATTTCTTTTTCTTTTCCCTCAAAAGGAGCGAAAACTCCTTGAAGAGAGGATTAGTGACTTAACAACAAATCTTGCAGAAGAGGAAGAAAAAGCCAAGAATCTTACCAAACTGAAAAACAAGCACGAATCTATGATTTCAGAACTGGAAGGTAAAATGGCTTCTGGCGAGGTTCTGAAGGGGATATTTTATTTTATTTTTTGTTAACACCAAAACCATTTTGTATTGGGGTATAGCCACTTAACAATGTTGTGATAGTTTCAGGTTAACAGTGAAGGGGGTTATTTTAAAAGTAGGAAAATAAGACAGGACATTTGAGAATGGTGGATTACAGCAGGAAAGAGACAGTTCTACCTGGCTGCCTGCTCACCCTTAGGGAACACACACATTCATTCTAGAAGATGCTTGGCACCAGGGCTGACTTTCCTTCCACAAGAGCGTGGTGCGGGTGGGATGGTTCCTGTGTGTGTGTGTGTGTGAAGTGCCCGAGCAGGAAGGCTCGTCCTCCAGGGGTTTCTTGGGTAGTGTCCACCCCTGAAGGGCCCTGGCTTTTGCGCAGTGCGGCTGAAGAAGGAGGAGAAGAGCCGGCAGGAGCTGGAGAAGCTCAAGAGGAAGCTGGATGGGGAGGCCAGCGACTTGCACGAGCAGATCGCAGAACTGCAGGCGCAGATCGCCGAGCTCAAGATGCAGCTGGCCAAGAAGGAGGAGGAGCTGCAGGCGGCCCTGGGCAGGTACAAGGCCGCCGCGGGCAGGTCCAGTGTGTGCGTGTGCCCCAGGGCCCCTGCCGGCCTGCAGGGGGGGGGCGCCTGGCCCTCCTCCTCCTCCAGGCAGGCCTCCATCTCACGTGAAGTGGCCCCGCCCTGGCCGCCCAGGTGCCTTGCGGGAACCTCGCCTTTGGCCTTCTTCTCTCCCTACCAAGCTCATCCTCTCTACTGCCACTGTGCCCGCCTCTTGGGTGCCCATCCTTCGTCATCTGCACCCCAGCCCTGGATTTCTGGTTGCACAAAGAAGCCGTTCCATGGGCACCACAAACACCACGTGTCTGAGGCTGGGAGGACCCTGCTGTCCCCGGCTGTCTCCCTCTGAGGCCCCTCTTTATGTGAACACCAGTCTCCTCCCGAGCTTTTGCCCCTTCTCTTCCCGCCCAGGGTACAGCAGACTCGGCCCGTTCCATGTGGGGTGTCCCCCGCCCACTTTTCTGCACCTCCTTCTCCCAGCTCGGAGCTGGGGGTGCTCTAACAGCCTCCCCGGGGGCCTAAGAGCAGCGACTCACAGTTACTTACCTGCTCCCCGTGTGCTGAGCTCTGCTCGAGCGGTGTCTTTACCAACGCCTGGCCGGATGTGCTGCTGCACCTCCAGTCACTGAGGAGGAAGCTGGGCCAGGGGAGGTGAAGGAACCTGGGCCAGTCGCCTGGCTTTGGAGAGACGGGCTGGGAGTCGCTTTCGGTTGGTCCCCTGGCCAGCTCTCTCTCAGCTGGTTTGTGCCAGGCGACAGTGCTAGGGTGATGGGCCACCTCGTGTCTTCCCTCCACTGGTCCCCTTCCATCCACTGTGGACGAAACTGGAAGCAGCCCCACCGTGGTCAGGAGGGAGCTCCCTTCCATTCTTTCAGATCAAGGCTCCCCTCTCCCACCCTGACCAGATCAAGGCTCCCCACCTCCCACCCTGACCCGCAGTCACCGTCTCCCCTGGTGTTAACATCCCCACCCCCAACAAGCAGTGCCTGGCCAAGCACTTTGCAAATGGAAGGAAGAATCAACCAGTAGTTACTGGGGAGGAACACTTGCCTGACACTCAGAAAGCATCTGTTGGGCTCCTGCTGGGGACAAGGCACCATGCTGAGACAGTGCAAAGCACTCTCTGTCTGTGTCTCTGTCTGTTTCTGCCTCACTTTCACACACACACACACGCACACACACACACACGTGCAGCACGACCTGTTTTCTTACATCAGCCCTCGGAAACTACAGCCTGCATGAACCTCCAAGCAGTCCAACATGGCAAGAAGGGGCCTTGTGTGTCTCGGGACCTGAATAGAACATGTTCTGATATCTGTGGAACCCAAATGACTGCTTCCAGAAAACCATTTTCGGCGACCTCGTGGGATGAACAGCAGGGGGCCTAGGGACCCCAGGGTCTTAGTTCCGGTGATCTGTCCCTGGCAGGCTGGACGACGAAATGGCTCAGAAGAACAATGCCCTGAAGAAGATCCGGGAGCTGGAAGGTCACATCTCAGACCTCCAGGAGGACCTGGACTCAGAACGGGCCGCGAGGAACAAGGCGGAGAAGCAGAAGCGGGACCTGGGGGAGGAGCTGGAGGCGCTGAAGACGGAGCTGGAAGACACGCTGGACAGCACGGCCACCCAGCAGGAGCTCAGGTGAGGAGCCCCCACCTGGCCGGCCGGCCGCTCGGATGGGTCAGGACGGCTGGTGGAAAGGGGCAAACCCACACAGATCCTGAGTCACGGGGCTCCTCAGGCCCTGCGTTTATCGTGCTGATTGCATTTTGCTTTAACTGATGTAAGCATGCTTAATTTTTTTTTTTAATTTTGTTGAAATATAGTTGATTTACAATGTCATGTTAGTTTCAGGTATACAGCAAACTGATTCAGTTCTGTTCTTAACAAAAAGGACATCTCAGAAAACTGAGTAATAAATATTTCTGTCTAATTAAGCCACATGGATACCTAAAAGGGCTCGCATATCTTCCTACCCTGGAGATGATTAGCTACTTGGCATTTGGGAGTTTCCTGTTACCCAAAGAGGGTAATTGGAAAAACTGGATTTTTTAATTATTTGAAAATACTAATAATTTATTATAGATGTTATAAATACTAACATCAAATCTAAATATAATAAAACATTTTAATATGTCGGAACCATGAAAATCAACTGGTAAATTAAGCATGCTTATTTTTTAAATTTATTTGTTTTTAATTGAAAGATGATTGCTTTACAATATTGTGTTGGCTTCTGCCATACATCAGCATGAATCGGCCATAGGTATGCATATGTCCCCTCCCTCGTGAACCTGCCTCCCACCTCCCACCCCATCCTACCCCTATAGGTTGTTACAGAGCCCCAGTTTGAGTTCCTTGAGTCATACAGCAAATTCCCGCTGGCTGTCTATGAGACATATGGCAGTGTGTATGTTTCCATGTTACTCTCTCCATTCGTCCTACCCTCTCCTTTCCTCACCCCTTCCCGTGTCCATAAGTCTGTTCTCCATGTCTAATCATGCTTATTTTTTAATCTTGTCTTACATCACAGTAGGAGGATATACTCAATTAGAGAATGACTTGAAAACTGTAGGAAAGTTAGATACCAAAAGCATTGACCCCAGTCCCACCACGGTTAACACTTTGGGGAATTTCATTCCTGTCTTTTCCGGAGTGTGTATAAGTTTTGCATTAAATTTTCAAAATAACATTTATCAGATCGGTCTTCACTTGATGTGTCACTGCTGGCTAACTGACAATACCCAACCAAAAAGCAGAAACAAAAACGGGTCACCTGCCAGATAATGAATGCTGACTTCAGTGAAACTAGGTCATTTATTTATTCAGCAAACACACAAGTGTGTGTTGAGTGCACCCTGTGTCAAGTGCTGTGCTAACATGGAGATTTACTTCCCACATTTTGGGTTTTGTGCTACATCACTTAGCTGGGCCTAGAAGCCAGCACAACTTTCTACCCCCTTTGCACTGGCCCAGAGCAGTGGCTCATAGCAGTGAACTCAGACTGTTTGGGTTCAAATTCTTGGTCAGTCACACGATGGTTTTAATACCTTGGGCAAGCTGCTCACTCTTTCTTAGCTTTTGTTCCCTCATCTGTAAAACAGAAATAATGATACACTTGCCTCTAAAGGTCACTCTGAATATTCTATTCACTCTGAATATTCTATCAGATGACATATACCCAGAACTTAGGTCAGAGCTTGGCACATAGCGTATCCTCAGAAAGTAAAGCTAATGTTAATATTTACAGAACAGTCTGCAACTCACTTTGCATTCTTCCAACAATATCATGTGTTTTATTTTGTGTATTTGTTTGTCGGCCCTGGGAGATTCTGGGAGGTAGCATGCTCCTCTTTTTTTATGGCTACCTCCTTGTTTTGAGGAAATTCCAGGTCCAGAGAGGTTAGGTGACTCACCCGAGGTCACACAGCTTGGGAGGGATAGTGACAAAGACTTCAGTTCCAGGTCCCGGGAGACCCCTCGCGCCTCTGCACTGAGGCCCGTCTCTGTCTCCTCGGCTGCCAGCCTCTGTGTTCTTGCTGCCCAGGGCCAAGAGGGAGCAGGAGGTGACGATGCTGAAGAAAGCCCTGGACGAGGAGACACGGTCCCACGAGTCTCAGGTGCAGGAGATGAGGCAGAAGCACACCCAGGTGGTGGAGGAGCTCACTGAGCAACTGGAGCAGTTCAAGAGGGTGAGTCGCCGTAGCTTTCTGGTGACAACAAAATGCGAAGAACAATGTGTCAGCAGCTTCAGGTAACTACACGCGAGTGTCTGCACGAAGACCAGTAACAAGCTGCGGCGATCCTAATGAGAGTGACGGCACCCAGCATTTATGCTTACTGAATATTACGTTGACTTATCTTTCCTACCACCCACTGGGATGGGTACAATGAAGCCCCTTTGACACGAGAAGGAACTGAGGTCCAGAGTACCTAAAGGCCACACAGCTATTGACAGAGTCCCAGCAGTCTGCTCTGGCGTGCATGCATGCTCAAGTCGCTTCAGTCATGTCTGACTCTTTGCAATCCCGTGGACTGTAGCCCGCCAGGCTCCTCTGTCCATGGAATTCTCCAGGCAAAAATACTGGAGTGGACTGCCGTGCCCTCCTCCAAAGGATCTTCCCAACTGAGGGTTCGACCTGTATCTCCTGCAGTGGCAGGCGGATTCTTTACCACCAGAGCCACCTGGGAAGCCCTGGCTCTGGACTCATCTTGTAGCCTCTCCAGGGCAGGGTCTCCAGGTAGGCCCTTGTGGATAAGCAGAGTTTAGCAAAATTCTGGGAAAGTAACTGAACACTGAGGACAGTCTAGCCATCTTCATTTCTGTGCAGAGTGGAGCAAGACTGTCATCATTTGAGTGGCAAGACAGTGCTCCATGGTTAGTTTGGGAATGGCTAGATCTAATCTTCCTCTGATGCTTGGCTATTTGGGGGTGCACAGAATCTGAGGCAGTTAACTAGCACTAAAATTCTGTGTATCCGGAACTTCCTCTTGCTTTGGAGAATGTCCTTGTGTTTCATTCCCAGGGAAGAGATTTTTAGCTTATGACATCCTGCTAGGTGTCTTCTCTAAAAGTCTGAATTATACCATCCGTGCTCCAGCTTTCCTCCAGAACTTTCTAGACTGAATGGCTGTTGTGTTACCTAAGAATTGTTGGTGTTGGCATTAGCTTCTATCGCCAGTCAAGATAAATGTTCTTCAGGACTCCCCTGGGGATCCAGTGGCTAAGGCTCTGGGCTCCCAATGCTGGGGGCCTGGGTTTGATCCCTGATCAAGGAACTTGATCCCACGTGCCTCAACTAAAAAGATCCCGCATACCACAAGAAAGATGATCCCAGGTGCTGTAACTAAGACCCTGACTCAGCCAAATTCACCAGGGAATCCCAACTAAGACCCAGCTCAGCCAAATCAATAAATATTAAAAAAAAAAAAAGATAAATATTCTTCCATGAGCTGGTTCACCACCAGTTCGATCATAATCTCAGAATTTTCCCATACATTTAATAACGGCTGCAACCCCTGTATGGCATTGAGTATATGCCACTATTCCAAAGTTTTACAGGCACCAACTCATTTAATCCCACCGTGACCTTTGCTAAAATGCACATCTCCAGGCCCCACACTGAAACGCACTGTCCCTGACTATACACCCTCACGCTCCAAGTGGAGAAAAGCTACCTGTTTGTGTTACCTTGTCAGTCGTCACGTGGGGTCTGAATATGAACCTTGGGCATTTTGTCAGTTCTTTTGTGTTGGACAAATAAGATCTTGCTAGTTTCATCTATAACATGTATTTCTCCTTTCAACTGTCTTTTCTTTATTATATTCAGAAGGTTTTTTTTTTTTTTGGCCATGCCCTGTGACATGAGGGATCTTAGTTCCCTGACCAGGGATCAAGTCTGAGCTCCTTGCATTGGAAGCATGGAGTCCTAACCACTGGATCACCGGGGAAGTTCCCAGAAATTATTTTTTAGTTAATTAATGATTTACTTTTGGCTGCGCTGGGTCTTTGCAGCCGCACTCAGGCTTTCTCCAGTTGTGGCACATGGGGGCTCCTCTCTAGTTGCAGTGCGCGGGCTTCGCAGTGTGATGGCTTCTCTTGTCGTGGAGCAGAGGCTCTAGGGCGTGCGAGCTTCAGTGGTTGTGGCTCGTGGGCTTGGTTGCCCTGGGCCGTACACGGAGTCTTCCTGGACCAGGGATGGAACCAGTGACCCCTGCATTGGCAGGTGGACTCTTAACCACTGGACCACCAGGAAGTCCCCCAGAAAGTTTTATTGTGATCGAAGTTGAATCCAAATGGGCTTTTCCCACCGATGGAGTAATAAGTCCTCCAGACAGTGGTAAGGTACATGTGTCACTTTTACTGTAAGTTTGGAAAGCTAACTGACCAGCGCTGAGCCAGGTGGTCATCCGAGATGAGCAGGCGCTGGAGGCCTCTTTGCAGAGACTCAGCTGTTGTGGCCATCCATGCCTGACCTGAGCAGGAGGGGGCTCACAACGCCTGCCCACCATCTCAGGAGCACTGAAAAGGGAGACTGTTTTACCTCTAGCAATGTTTCAGATTGTTGGTGAAAACTCATAGTATTGTTCCTACCTCGACTCCCCTTACACGTGTATAGTCACCACCATTCTGGGAAAAAGGTTTTAGGGGAGCCCAGGTCCCGTGAGGTCCCCCAGGGTCCTTGATATCAACCTGCACTGTTGCCTTAAGAAGCACTTTGTCCCTGTCTGGGGTCCTGGCAGCATTAAATGGACTTCGTCACCAGAGGACTGGCTTCTGAGGGTCCCTGGACACTGCACAGACGGGCCCAGGAGCTGAGGGTGAGCCCACTGTTGCGTTCTCCACTCTCGGGACCCACACACTTTCTTCTGGTTTTTCCCCCAAACACTTTTTTTCTTAGAGAAACTCATATGCCTACAAGAGCTGTTTAGATAAAATAGCTTTCTCTAAACTTTCACAGAAATGGCAGTGTACATCCAATGATAAATCAATGGATGAGAGGGAGTGGTGGGGCCTGGGGCTGAGTGGAGTGTGACTGCCCTGTTTACAGGGCCAGCTGCTACTCAGATCCAGATGATTGCTCTCGCAGAGGAAGGCAAGACCTCTGTTTCCAGATCTTTACTTTTTTTTTTGGAAGTCAGACTTTAAATAGAGATGTATGCAGCAAAATTCACCAACTTTAAGTGTATATATTTCAGTGAATTTTGACAAATTATTTAACCACCACCCAATCATGAAATAGAACATTCGATTTTTCAAATGAGAAGCTGGGAACCCAGATTTTTATGTGATATTGCTTTTTATTTACCTGACTGTGCCAGGTCTTAGTTGTGGCATGTGAGATCTAGTTCCCCAACCAGGGATCAGACCCAGGCCCCCTGCATTGGGAGCGCTGAGTCCTAGCCACTGGACCACCAGGGACGTCCCTGTGTAATATTTCTTTATTAAAATGTTAAAAGGTATAACATGGATCAAATAGGATGTGATGGCAGGGTTGATGCAGCCTGGGGGATGCTAGTTAGCAACCTCTGAGCTTCAGGAAAACAGTCTAAAAAGTCTTACTGGGGATTGTGTGCTCCTCACTGCCCCGAGTCCCTCCCCTGAGGTGGGGAGCACAGGTCCCCGGACCTACCGAGGGAGGGGGAAGCAAAGAAATGGACCGCTAGCGCAGGTCCTTATCTTAAAACACTCTCCCAGCCATGGCCCTAATGCCTCCCTTCCCCTCTGCTTCTCTGGCTAGGCCAAGGCCAACCTGGACAAGAACAAGCAGGCGCTGGAGAAAGAGAACGCGGAGCTGGCCGGAGAGCTGCGAGTCCTGAGCCAGGCCAAGCAGGAGGTGGAACACAAGAAGAAGAAGCTGGAGGTGCAGCTGCAGGAGCTGCAGTCCAAGTACAGCGACGGGGAGAAGGTCCGGGCCGAGCTCAACGACAAGGTCCACAAGCTGCAGGTGAGGCGGCTTCGTTGGGACCGTCTCTGAAGGATGAGTTTCTTCCAGCTAACGAAGCCTCTGTTCATTTCCCTGAGTTACATTCCTCAGGGAGATGATATGGTTGCCTTATTCAATTTAACCTCTAAAAACTCCTACCTGCTCATTCAAAATGAGTATTTTTTGAGTGCCTGCTGTATGCCAGGTGCTGTGTTTAATCCTGAGATACAACAGCAAGGAAGAAGACAAACACTGTCCCTGCCCCTGGAGAACTCCAGCCCTGTGCGGGGAAAGACGTTAATAATCATGCAGATGAATATGAAATGATGCTGGGAAGCAGAGACACATACTGCAATGAATATAAATAATACAAGGGCCTGAGCCTGTGGGAGGAGGAGTCAGGGAAGGCTTCCCTAAGAAGGATGTATAGCCTGACAGATAAGAAGTCTGTCTACTTATAGACAGGGAATAGCATGTGCAAAGGCTCAGGACTAAGTGAGAAGTCAGAAGAGATCATGTAAGGCCAGTAGAGCCAGAATGATAAATCTGATGGACGATAGGGGATGGTGGGGACTGGGGCCAAGTGGAGTTTACAGGACAGGGAAGGTATGTGGCATAAAGTGGGACTGGAGCAGGTTGGGGCCAGAAGACAGGAGTGACGGGAAACCACTGATGGGTTTTAAGCTGAAGAGTGACATGGTCTGTTGGTCTTTGGTCTTGATTAGCTTTGAACAGACATTTGGGCTGACTTTCCATTCATGGAATATGGCCTACCTTTTGATAAATATTTAATGCGCTTAGAGCCTGGGACAAGAGTACAGGACAGCACGAAGTATGAGTTTTTCCACACACAGCTGAGCACAGGGGTTTTGCTGTCCTAACACAAACAACATCCTGGAGGAGTGAAGATCATTTATATCCTCAGTGTAAATGGGAGGAGGATGGATGGAGGGCTGGTGTCTCCAAAAGGACTTGTTCAGAGATACCAGGGCTTGGAGTAAAAGGCAGAGGAAAGGTAGAGAGAGCTTTCTACCTGTAGTGCCCGCGTCTATGGTTTTGCTGTAAGGGTCAGTGAAAGGGCAAAGAGCAGGGGTGAGGAAGAGGGGTGGTAGGGACAGGACCTTTGGATGTGGAGGTGCCCTTTGCAGCCTCTTCCCCCACTTTAGGGATTGGGTGAGTCCAGACCACCACTCAGTATCTGGACCTGCAAACCTGCTCTTCATGCTTGCCAACCTTGGCAAGGCTCCAGGATCCATGTGGAGGGCTCAGGGCCCAATTAGTACAGTCTAACCACAGTATAACAGGGCTCTTACAGGGTCTCGGAACCAGAGGCTACCAGAGATTGCAACTTGTAGGGATGTCCTTCCCTCCCCTAGGGGGCCATGGAGTGACCATGACCAGGCCCCTTAGCTCATGGGAACCTCTCAATCAGTCGACACCCCAAGGCCGATCACTGAGTACAGAGAGCCCCTCTTACTTAAGGACAATCCTGTCCTGGATGATCCAACTAACCAGTCTCTGGGTGCCCACAGAATGAAGTGGAGAGTGTCACAGGGATGCTCAACGAGGCAGAGGGCAAGGCCATCAAACTGGCCAAGGACGTGGCGTCCCTTGGGTCCCAGCTCCAGGACACCCAGGTGGGTATCGGGCCACGTCATCTGGAGGCACCTGGGGTACGGCCTTCCTGGGGGTGGGCTCCTGGACTTCTGCGTGTCCTTTCTGTAGGAGCTGCTTCAAGAAGAAACCCGGCAGAAACTCAACGTGTCCACCAAGCTGCGCCAGCTGGAAGACGAGAGGAACAGCCTGCAGGAACAGCTGGACGAGGAGATGGAGGCCAAGCAGAACCTGGAGCGCCACATCTCAACCCTGAACATCCAGGTGCCCACTGTGTGTCTTTGCCCTGGAGGGTAGATCAGTGGCTCGGATGTGATTTTGATAGAACGGTGGCACCATTTTGCTTGACTCACTGGCTCCCCCTGCTGTTGAGTTTCTTCCATGGTGCCATTTTGCTTGGCTCACCAGCTCTCCCTGCTGTTGATTTTATTCAATGATGGTCGTGGCTTCTCAGGGGCACAGGGCTGGGACTCCCTTATCCCCGCCTCCTCTCATCCCACCCTGGACACTGCCTTTTCAGCTCTCCGACTCGAAGAAGAAGCTGCAGGACTTTGCCAGCACCGTGGAATTGCTGGAAGAGGGTAAGAAGAAGTTCCAGAAGGAAATCGAAAGCCTGACCCAGCAGTACGAGGAGAAGGCAGCTGCTTATGACAAACTGGAAAAGACCAAGAACAGGCTTCAGCAGGAGCTGGACGACCTGGTCGTCGATTTGGACAACCAGCGACAACTGGTGTCCAACCTGGAAAAGAAGCAGAAGAAGTTTGATCAGGTAGGGGCTGGAGGGCCCTCCCCTCTGCTCACGGAGCCTGGCTGGGGGGCGGGGGTCCGGGTCTGGGGAACATCTGGCGTGGCTGCTGCGTGTATGGCAGCATCCCATCCTGGCTTTGCTGGTCACGATGGAAGGCTGGCCGGCTTGGGTGAGGCTCCTCGAGGGGTCAGTGAGGACAGCGGCGAAGCCTCAGTGGCCATGACTTCCCAGGTTCCACCACCACCACAAGGGCCATCTAGAAACCCAGTCGTGCCTTGGGTTCTAGCCCTGATAAGGAATGAGGTTTACTGATTTTACTCACTCAGCGAGTATTTGTTGGGCACCTACTGAGGATTCCAATTAAAGTATCTACCCTTGAAATACCACTGTTCCTTAATATCTCACCACAAAGAATCTTGAGCACACAGCAAAGCAGAAAGCCTTGTACTGTGAACACCTGGGCACTCACCACCTTGATTCAGTCATTAAGGCCTTACCCTGACTTGGGGCTTCCCTGGTGGCTCAGATGGTAAAGGGTCTACCTGGAATGCAGGGACCCTCGTTTGATCCCTGCCTGGGTCAGGAAGATTCTCTGGAGAAGGGAATGGCAACCCACTCCAATATTCTTGCCTGGAGAATTCCATGGACAGAGGAGCCTGGCAGGCTACAGTCTATGGGGTCGCAAAGGGTTGGACATGACTGAATGACTAACACTTCACTGACTTATCACATGCTTTTTTATGAGTGTATTACATCTCTCATTTGTATCTTATCTTTTAGACGCATTTAAAAGCAAATTACAGACAACTGTACATCACCCTCTAGATACTGCCACACTGCATATAAACTAGGGTTCATTTTTCAAAATATTTTTTCTTCCCTTGAAGTAAAATTACACTGAAATACATAAATCTTAAGTATACACTCACTGAGTTCTGATAAATGCATACACCTGTATGACCCAAACTCCTAAATACCAGCTTTTAATATGTGTTACTCAGAATCAATAAATATGGTTTGGTTTACATGTGACTCAGGATTTATTCCAAAAATCAATGTGGGGATGGAATTTTGGGATTCTTCTCTTTTCTACCAGCCATCCCTTCTCTGTGCTGACAGCTTGTTCTTAGTGCTTCTTATCTGCTGGTTCATTATCTGGTCCAGGGTCTGAGACTGCTCTATTATTTTCCCGTCACAAACAGTGGAGAGTTTTTGTGTTGACTGCTGTTGGGAGTCCCTGTTACCTGCCCATCTTTGCTGGACTCTGGCAGTCTGGGTTTTGGATGCTACAGTGAAGACTGCTCTTTCTTTTTGTTGTTTAGTTGCTCAGTCAGGTCCAACTCTCTGCGACCCCTTGCACAGTAGCCCACCAGGCTTTTCTGTCCATGGGATTTCCCAAGCAAGGATACTGGAGTGGGTTGCCAGTTCCTTCTCCAGGGCATCTCCCTGTCCCAGGGATCCAACCCAAGTCTCCTGCATTGGCAGAAGGATTCTTTTCCACTGAGCCACCAGGGAAGCCCCTCTATTTCTAAAGATGAGATTAACGTCAGAATGGGGTATTCTTGGAGCTGCTTCCCCCGGCAGAGGGTGTGTGCAAATCCATCCACATATTCACCATTTCTCTACTCATAGGGTACTTCTGTAAGGGAGTGACTGTGGCCACGAAACAAAAGGAAAACTGGCCTCTGGCAGGATTAAGTGTCACCCTGACCTTGGTCACAGTATGTTCTAACCAACACGGGCAGCGTTAGTGATTTCTGAGCACAAAGATACGGCGAATGCTGGCTGTGCAAAGCCGACCTAGAAGTCGGCAAGCAGGACTGTTATAAACTATTTGCATAGATATGTGACCTCCTCCCAGCCGTACCAGGATGAGTTCAGCTGCACACAAGACTTCTTCCCCCTATTTGCAGTTAAATGCAGCCGACCCTCGGGCATGCCTAGAGCTCACCTCTGGGTCTTTTGCTGTGTTGCAGTTGTTGGCCGAGGAGAAAAACATCTCTTCCAAATATGCGGATGAAAGGGACAGAGCCGAGGCAGAAGCCAGGGAAAAGGAAACCAAAGCCTTGTCGCTGGCGCGGGCCCTCGAGGAAGCCTTGGAAGCCAAAGAAGAGCTCGAGAGGACCAACAAGATGCTCAAAGCCGAGATGGAGGATCTGGTTAGCTCCAAGGACGATGTGGGCAAGAATGTAAGTGGCTCTTCATCGTCTTTGCTTGTCCATGTCCCCCCCGACCCTCTCTGCTAGTTATCAGTCCACAGGTAAAGGAGGGGGCCCCACGCCTCATTCCTGGTAAGCAATAATCAGGAACTGAAGGGAGTCCCTCGGGCTGATGCAAAGAGGGGGCCAGCCTTGGGCTGTTGGGAACAGCCTTTGGGGTAAGGTCTGAGTCAAGGGTTCCGAGAGGAAGGCTGTGGTCTGGACTCCTGGTCATGCATCCCGGGGGTATCAAAAGCCACCTCCTGGACCATGATGAGCTGCCCGTCACCGGGGGCTGCCCGACCATCTTCACGACTTCACCCCTCACGTCAAAGGTCCATGAGCTGGAGAAGTCCAAGCGGGCCCTGGAGACCCAGATGGAGGAGATGAAGACCCAGCTGGAAGAGCTCGAGGATGAGCTTCAAGCAACAGAAGACGCCAAGCTGAGGCTGGAGGTCAACATGCAGGCCCTTAAAGTACAGTTTGAGCGGGACCTCCAGGCACGGGACGAGCAGAATGAAGAAAAGCGGAGGCAACTCCAGAGGCAGGTAATCCAAGGAGGGGAAAGAGGGGAGAGAGGGGAGGGGAGGGGGGCCAGCCGGCATTCCTTCCTTCTGCCACCACTTCCTGGCTTCGTGGAAACTTTGATTTCTCACCTGCGACCCGGGAATGGGAAGCCCACCTTCAGTGGTGGTGCAGACCTGGGCCGTGGGGGAAGGGATCCGAGGGGCGGCCCTGCCCTGCAGCACATGTTTCTGGCCTCACCCAGCTCCACGAATACGAGACGGAACTGGAAGACGAGAGGAAGCAACGCGCCCTGGCGGTGGCGGCCAAGAAGAAGCTGGAAGGGGATCTGAAGGACCTGGAACTGCAGGCTGACTCGGCCATCAAGGGGAGGGAGGAAGCCATCAAGCAGCTGCGAAAACTGCAGGTGGGTGACGCCCCAGGGACCAGGGAGGCGGGTCCACGGCCGTGGGAGGACGCAGCCTTCTGTCACTGGTGCCTGGCCACCTGGTGCTCTTCCATCATGCTTTTGCTTTGGGGGCTGTTTCCTGCTCTGGGGGCGGAGGTGGTGAGGTCACCCTCCACCTGGTGACCTCCACCCTCCTCCCCAGGCGAGCAGCTCAGCAACGGCCAAACACTATCCTCAGGTGTTTGGCTCCGGGCTTCCCTGGTGGCCCAGATGGTAAAGAATCTGCCTGTAATGCAGGTTCTATCCCTGGGTTAGGAAGATTCCCTGGAGAAGGGAATAGCAACCCACGTCAGTATTCTTGCCTGGAGAATTCCATGGACAGAGGGGCCTGGAGAGCTATACAGTCCATGGGGTTGCTGTGAAGAGTCAGACACCACTGAGAGGCTAACACTCAGACCTCAGCACCGTTTCTTAGGTCTGTGGAGCCCGTCCAGAGGCCCCAGGCAGCCACCTGCGGCCAAAGGCTTTGTGGTTAAATGGTGGGAAAGCCTAGGCTTCCCTGGTGGCTCCGACGGTCAAGAATCTGCCTGCAATGCAGGAGACCCAGGTTCAATCCCTAGGTTGGGAAAATCCTCTGGAGGAGGAAATGGCAACCCACTCCAGCATTCTTGCCTGGAGAATGCCCTGGACAGAGGAGCTGGCAGGCTACAGTCCACAGGGTTGCGAGGAGTCAGACACAACTGAGCAACTAACACACACACTCGGGCTGGCACAGGAAGGTAATCTGGGCCGCAGGACCCGGTGAGTAAGGACTTCTTAGCTGGTCCTGCCTGTCCTCATGCAGGCTCAGATGAAGGACTTCCAGAGAGAGCTGGAAGATGCCCGTGCCTCCCGGGACGAGATCTTTGCCACGGCCAAAGAGAATGAGAAGAAGGCCAAGAGCTTGGAGGCTGACCTCATGCAGCTACAGGAGGTAAAGCCTTATCTGCACTGTGGGGGCCCTGATGGGGGGGCCCTGGGCACCCCGGGCTCGGGCGCCCGCATTCAGCATCCCACAAGTGAGGGCTCCATAGCACGGGCGTGGAAAGACACGGGGTTTTCTCGCTGACGGATCTGCAGGCCTCCCCCCAAGCTCGGAGGAGGCCACGCCATTTTCAAGAATGGCCGTGGAGGCAGCCGGGGGCCTGCTGCTGGGAGCGGGGTAGATGCTTGGGTGGGGCTCAGGCCCTCCTGACAGGCAACCGGTTTCCTTCCTCCCCGCGTTGCAACGTCCAGGATCTAGCGGCAGCCGAGAGGGCTCGCAAGCAGGCAGACCTGGAGAAGGACGAGCTGGCCGAGGAGCTGGCCAGCAGCGTGTCGGGCAGGTAGGAGCCGCCTAGGGAAAAAGGGGTCCCTAGACTCACATGATGAGAGAGGCAGTCAGTCAGAGGACGCCTCCTGGACCATATGTTAAGGCTGAACGTGACAGCACGTTCAGCTGAGTTTGTGACAGGGGACATGTGTTTTTCACACCCTATGGGGTTGTAGTCTGGTGGGGACGGGGCATCTGGGGATGTCAGGGAGGAGCGAGCCGGTCCTCATCTCAGGCCTGGCTCCCTGCTTCCCAGCTGTGTGAGTTTGCACAAGCCTCTAAGCCTCTCTGAGTCTCGATTGTAAAAGAGGACGACCCCGAGGCACTGCTCCTCCAGGGGAGCAAGCTGCCTAAGCCAGGGGAGGCTGGAGGTCCCAGGGCGGCTGCCTTTCCCTTAGGAACGCGCTGCAGGACGAGAAGCGCCGCCTAGAGGCCCGGATCGCACAGCTCGAGGAGGAGCTGGAGGAAGAGCAAGGCAACACAGAAGCCATGAGCGAGCGCGTCCGGAAGGCCACGCAGCAGGTGGGGCCGGGGCCGCCTGCACCCGCCCTGCGACAGGCTCCGGTGTGCCAGGCCCGGGAGGGGGTGGGACGAGGCAGGAGAGTAGGGACCCGGCACATCCCGCTCCGGAGCACCCACTCCCTCCTCTCCGGTCACCCCAGCACCCGGCCTGCAGGGCCTCCCATGGTGGCTCTCTCCAGCAGACGAGGCTCACCCAGAAGGGCTTGGCGGTCTCCTTCCTGCCTTTTCCTTAGCCCCCACCTCCTGACAGTGAGCACCCTCCACGATGGGCACCGGGGCCCCCTCGTGGAGCCGGCATGGCACTGAGATGTGGCCTGGAAGGGCTGCCCCTTGGCTGAGCCTTGAAGGACGGCCAGGGAGGGGCTGCGTGCCAGAGGGGAGGGAGGGGGGCTTCCGGGCACCCTCCACCTGGTGACCTCCACCCTCCTCCCCAGGCGGAGCAGCTCAGCAACGAGCTGGCCACGGAGCGCAGTGCAGCCCAGAAGAATGAGAACGCGCGGCAGCAGCTTGAGCGGCAGAATAAGGAGCTGCGGAGCAAGCTGCAGGAGATGGAGGGGGCAGTCAAGTCCAAGTTCAAGTCCACCATTGCGGCCCTGGAGGCCAAGATCGCACAGCTGGAGGAGCAGGTGGAGCAGGAGGCCAGGTATGGGGGCCAAGGGGGCCATCGAGCAGCACCCCAAAGACCGCCTGCTTGCCAGCGAGCGGTGGGGGCGTGGAGGGGTCAGCCAGTCTCCCTGGGCATCAGCTCTGGCCGAGAATTGGCTCAGAGGTGCCCGCGTGGCAGCTGTTCTGGGTGAACTGAGAACACGGGCAGGCGCTGTGCCCGGAGTGAGCCTCTGAGACGCCAGCTGCTCTAAGCGGCCAGACTCCTCAGTGATGTCAGCCGGGCTTCCCGGGAGCTCCCGGGACTTTGCCTAACCCGTGTCTGCAGGCTGTCATGTTAACGGGTACAGCAAACATCCGGGTCCTCAGCCCCTTCAGCACCCACAGTCATGGGCAGGCTGCTCACTGACACGCGGTCCCTGAGCTGACCATCAGACAGGGTCTAGATCCTTACACTGTTTTTGCCCTTTTCTGTGGTGACTTCATAGAAAAGTCATGTGCCACAACAGTTCACCAATTTAAAGCATACGGCTCAGTGTGTGTGTGTGTGCTTAGTCGCTCAGTCATGTCCAGCTCTTTGCGATCCCATGGACTGTAGCCCGCCAGGTTCCTCTGCCCATGGAATTCTCTAGACAAGAATACTGGAGTGGGTAGCTATGCCCTTCTCCAGGGGATCTTCCCAACCCAGGGATCGAGTCCGGGTCTCCCGCAGTGCAGGCAGATTCCTCACCATCTGAGCCACCAGGGCAGTGCAGTGGCTCTCAGTGTACAGTTCACAGGCACACATTCACTACAGTCAACTGTGGCACATTAAGAGAACCAGTAAGAAGCCCTGTGTCCTTAGCCATCACCCTCTATTTCGCATCCCCGGCTCCAGGCAACCGCTCATCTACTTTCTGTCTCTATTGTCTATTCCGGACGTTTCGCAAAGTGGGAGCATATAACACAGGGCCTCTTGTTAAGACTGGCTTTCTTTCACTGAGAACGTTTCCAAGGTTCTCCCGCGCTGTAGCTAGGGTCAGCACGTCATGCCTTTTCATGGACGATTTCTCAGAATGAGCTGTGATTCGGGCTCAGGAAAAGTGCCCATGTGGGGACTTCCCTGTTGGCCCTTCATGTCTAAGACTCTGTGCTCCCAATGCAGGGGGGACAAGGGTTCGTTCCCAGGTCAGAGAACTAGATCCCACATGCCACAGCTAAGACCCAGTGCAGCCAAATAATTAAAAAAAAAAGTGCCCACGTGGGTGATGCTGGTCGGGTTCACGCACTGGCTGCAGGGAGGCCCTCCCCATCTGAACCTTCCCTGCTTGCCCCGTGTGCGCAGAGAGAAACAGGCGACCGCCAAGGCACTGAAGCAGAAGGACAAGAAGCTGAAGGAGGCCCTGCTGCAGGTGGAGGATGAGCGCAAGATGGCAGAGCAGTACAAGGAGCAGGTAACCGCGCCCCGGCCCCCCGCCCAGCCCCGCAGGCCCCGCCACGCACCCGCCTGACTCTCGGGCTGCTCCTTGCCAGGCCGAGAAGGGAAACCTGAGGGTCAAGCAACTCAAGAGGCAGCTGGAGGAGGCGGAGGAGGAGTCCCAGCGCATCAATGCCAACCGCAGGAAACTGCAGCGTGAGCTGGACGAGGCCACGGAGAGCAACGAGGCCATGGGCCGCGAGGTGACAGCACTCAAGAGCAAGCTCAGGTGAGGTGCCGGCCCCCAGGGTCCTCGGGTAGCAGACGGAGTGCGCGGGGTGCCCTGAAACACCCACAGTGGCTCAAGGGCCCTCTCCCCAGAGCCGCTGAGCTCATCATGTATGCAGCACCAGCCTGTGCTGGATGTGGGAGGGGCTCAGGTCACGGGGGCCCTGCCTCTGAGCGGCTCTCCTTCTGTTCCAACAACCAGTCCCTTCCTGTCCTCCTGGTGAGGAGCAGGAGAACCAGGCGGTGTCTCCCTGTCTCCTAAGTCCCTTCTTCTCTGTGTCAGGACATTGGCAGACTCCCTTCTCTCTTTCCCTCTCTTCTGGACTCTCTTCCCCACTCTTCCTAACTCAGGGTTTCTCCGTCCGATCGCCATCCAGGGCTGAACAACTCTTTGTTTATCATGGGCTTCCCTGGTAGCTCAGATGGTAGAGAATCTGCTTGCAATTCAGAAGACCCAGGTTCGATCCCTGGGTTGGGAAGATCCCCTGGAGAAGGGCGGGGCGACCCACTCCAGTATTCTTGCCTGGAGAATCCCATGGACAGAGGAGCCTGGTGGGCTACCGTCAGTCCAGGGGGTTGCAAAGAGTCGGACGTGACTGAGCGACTGTCACGGGCTGGCCTGTGCCCTGCAGGACGCTGAGCAGCACTCCTGGCCTCCACAAGCTAGATGCAGTGGGACATCCCCTGCTGTCCCTGGGGGGTGCTGTTGCCCACAGTCAAGCCCCTCTGCCCTAAGTGGGCAGGGTTGTTTTCTCTCCCACCCCTGAACCTCTGGGCCTGAAGGTGGTAGGTGCTTCCTGCTTCCCAGGGCTCCTTCCAGGCCCTGGTCCACCCAGTTCCCTGAAAGGCCTAGCTCCACGCTTTCTGTGTCATCCATCCACACCCTGCAGGCGGGTGATCCAGCCTCAAGTCCATGACCTTCTCTCCTCCAGGGCCCTGCCACTCACCTGCACTCCTGCTAACTCTCAGCTCTAACCTGACCATCAGGGATCACATCATCAGCTCACCCCACCTTTCTTCAGCTCTCCCCTCTGTCTCCACTGGGGTCTTGCACCCCTCGGCTCATCCTCTAGCAGCCCCACTGACTGCACAGTTATGATCAGCCTCTTCCACATCCTCCACACTGTGGTCCCTCTTCCTGCTGTGCTGGGCTTATTTGGTTAAAATACAACCCAAATGAAATCCAACTGCCAACCTTCTGCAGCTCTAAGCTGTGCGAGAAAGCCAACAGGAGCGCTGCCACTTCATTGAGAAACGTGCCACTGAGACACCAGGCTGACCCCACTTACTGCTGCCGGGACTTTCCCCTCCCCCTCCCCCCACCCCTCCCCCTCCTCTCAGCCTCCCCCCACCCCCCACCCTCTCACCCCTCCCCTCCCCCAGCCTCACCCCTCCCCTCCCCCACCCGCCTCTCCCCCACCCTCTCACCCCTCAATTCTCCCCTCCCCTCCCCCATCCTTTCACCCCTCCCCAATCCTCTCACCCCTCCCCTGCCCTCTCACCCCTCCCCTCCCCCAGCCTCACCCTCCCCCTTTTCACCCTTCCATCCTCTCACCCTTCCCCTCCCCCACCTTCTCCCCCTCTTTCCCCCACCCTCTCACTCCTCCCCTACCCTCTCACTCCTCACCTCTCCCCTCCCCCATCCTTTCATCCCTCCCCCATCCTCTCACCCCTCCCCCACCCTCACCCCTCCCCTTCCCCAGCCTCCCCCTCCCCCACCTTTTCACCCCTCCCCATCCTCTCACCCTTCCCCTCCCCCACCATCTCCCCCTCCCTCCCTCTCTCTCTCACCCCTCCCCTCCCTCTCCCCCCTCCCCTCCCCCACCCTCTCACCCCTCCCTCTCACCCCTCCCCTCCCCAACCCTCTCACCCCTCCCCTCCCCCCTCCCCCTCTCACCTCACCAACTTAGGCACCTGCTTTTCACCCTCCCTGAACTTACTCCCTCTGCCATCCTCAGTCTCCACTGATGACTTCGCTTCCTCTTTAACTGAAAAAAGGAAAGCATCGTGAAGTATAAACAAGCCCCCACTTCTCCATACCTCTCTACATCTGTACTCATTTCCTCTACTTTTCCCCCCATTTCTGTGCTCAACTGTCCAGCACCAACTGAGGTCAACCCCACCACTAGACCCCTCACCCTCTTGTTTAACCAAGGATGTTGCTCCCTAAAGTCTTACCCTTCTACCCTGTGATATATTCTCTCTCGCTGAGTCGCTCCATCAGCTGAACAAACCCAACCCCACTTCCCTGCAGCCTGTCACCGTGAAACTCCCGATTCGATTCGGCAGCATACGTGGTGCCTCTGCACAGGCCTCCCGGCCCCGCCCTCACCGCTGTCCTTCCCACTTTCTGGCCGCCCTTCACCTCTTCTGCTGGTGCCGCACCTTAAAGGCCAGTTGCTGCTGGTCTGCCCAGACTGCCACCCTGGTCCTCTCTCCATCTCCATCTCCACTCACTCCTCAGGTGAATCTCAACCAGCCTGGTGGCTTTGGAATTCCATCCACAGCTAGTGACTTCCTAGTTTATCTCCTGCCCAGACTTCCTGGGATTCCAGACTTCCTTGACCTTCCTATTCAGTGCCTAACAGGCAGCCCACACCCAAACACACCCCGACCTGAGCCCTGACTGAACCCTCTCATCCCCAACCAGCTCCTCGCACAGTCCTCCCCGGTTCAAAGCTGCTGTTAACCTAGGCCAGAAGCTGCCTTATTGTTCTCTCCATTACACCATGCATCCAAGCTGTTGAGAAATCCAGTCAACTTTCCCTTAAAAAATACTCTGCATCCAGAATCCATCCACTTCTTGCCACCTCGTCCAACCTACCCTCTCCTCCCATCTGGACGACTTTCTCAGCCTCCTTGTGGGCCTCTCACATCCATACTGGCCTCTTACAGCCTGTTCTCAACACAGAAATGGTGTGGGGTCATGCCCCTCCTTTGTTTGGAGCCCTCCATGGGCCCCCATCTCGCTCAAAGTAACATCTTGACAACGGTTAGTTCCACCAGGCCCTGCACGATCTCTGTCCTCTGCCTCCTAAGTTACCCTCCACCTCTCCATCTTCTGCCTCAGGGCCCTTGAACTGGCTACAGTCTCTGCCTGGAATGCTCTTCCCGCAGCTCATTGCAACAGCTGCCCCCTCCTTGCCTTCCTTCAGGTGTTTGCTCATCCATGTGATCAGAACCTCCTGTCTCACTCCCTGGCATTCTCCTCTCTCTTACCCACCTGTCATCATGGAGCTTGTTATTCTTGTATTTATGTCACATACAGTCTGTCCTCACTCTTGGCCTGCAAGGCCATAAACACAGAGGCTGTGTCTGCTTATTCATCCCCAGTGTCTGGGCACAAAATAAACCTTCAGTCGTTGGGTCAGAGATGACGTTTCTTCAACCTCAGCCATTCTCACACCACCTTTCCCATTTGCCTTGGTCTCTCACCACCTGTCCTTTTGTCGACTTGATACTTTCTGTGAAGTTTACTGTGTAAACCATACATGTGTCTATTCACAAATGAAACCTACCTCCCCTGTATCGTTAAACCAGGGTCCCTTGCATCAGCAGGTCCCAATCAAGTTAAACACAGTGAAAACAAGACAACAGTGAGTTCTAGCTATTGTGGCCACAAACTGATGACTGTGACCCGAAGGCCGACTTCTCATTAAAAAGGCAATGACAAAAAACATTAGCACCAGACTCTCTGACATAATCAGATGTATTTAAAGAGTGGGAAGGGGAACCCCTTTCTCAAGGTGCCATTAAGCAACCCGAAGGCATGCCTGGGAACCCTCTGAAATCACCTGGCATCTCAGCTCCAGACCCTGAGAACCGTTCTAGGAGACAAGGGGAAGCCTGAACCGCTTTCACAAGCGGGGAGTGAGCAGCGGGTTCCAAGTGCAGGCGTTCAGGAAGGAGCCCCCTGCCGGTGCGAGGTGGCGGGCGGGCGGCGTGTCCCCACTGCTGGAGCCCCCAGAGCCCTCTCTGCTGCTGACCGGACGCTGCCCTTCCGTGGGCATGGGCTGAGCAGTGGGGCGCACTCAGCCACCCCAGCTCTCTTGCCATTTTGTTATCACTGTCCCTTTCTTGGGACTGATGTCTTTTTTTTTTTTTTAATTTTTAAAATCTTTAGGGTGCACTTCGAGGCTTATGAGATCTTAGTTCCTGGACCAGGGACTGGACCCAGTCCTTGGCAGAGAGAGCTCAGAGTGCCAACTAGACTGCCAGGATATTCCTGGGACCCGTCATTCGTGCAGCACAAGTTGACTATCCCTTTTGGATTCTGTCCCATATAACTGACCCTTCTCAGGGCCATACAGGCCGGTATTAGACCACCCACTTTTTACAGTTAACATAAGCATACACGTACATATGGGTGGAAGACAGCTCCCACCTTTGCTGCCTTCTCTGAGTCCTCCAAACATGCAAAAACCCAAGATCAAGCGCAGGAACTATGAGTGAGGTTCGCAAGCCTAGCCAGCTTCTCCATGAGCAAGGAATTACAATGCACGTTTCACAGATTTTACCAGCCAGATACATCGCAATACGAGCCCTCATTAGAGCCTGACCAATGCACCCATCCCTCCCCAGACTGCCAGGCATCTCCACGTGAGCTGCCCAGGTGCCCGCCTCTACCTCCTGGCTACGGGCGTGAGAGGCAGTAGAGACAGTCATGGTAATGGAGCGACAGGCTGCTGCAGGCTCCTTGCCTGGAGCTGTTCAGGTTCTGGTCTTACAAGGATCTTCTGGCCTAGCTTACTCAGATTCCTTTACCTTCCTGAAGAGAAATGCAGAAGGGGAGGAAGCCATTGAGCCTGTGTTCTTTAAGCTCTGAAGGACAGAAAGTGCTTTTTAATTGGAAAAAAACAGACCACTTGTCCCTTTGTGTGCCCGCTTCCCTGAGTGCTTGGTGGCTGCAGGCGTTCCGCTGTAAGGGTCCTTAAAAGTGGCTGTAACTACTGAATTGAAGCAAACGCTTTTAATGATTAAACTCGCACTTGAACAGGAGGATGGTAACCACTGGGGACTCTCTCTCTCTGTTTCAGAGCCCCTCTCCCCCAGGAAACTCCGCAATGACTCACCAGGTATCATGCCTGCAGCTTCGCGGCTCGTGTGTGCGTGTGTGGCTCCTGGTTTCCATTTCCTTTCTGCCAGCACGCGCCCCCGTCTCCCTGTCCCCCTTCGTGGGCCCTCCCAAACTTCTGAGATGTCTACCAAGTCCGAAGGCTTAGGGATCTTAGGTCCAAAACGGTCTTTCGTCAAAGCCAACATGCACCCAAACATGCATCTTCACAAAGTCTCCTTCCTTCCTCCCGCTTGGGCGTCTGACGTGGCACTGATGTGGCCTGTCACACTGCGTGCTGACAAGTTCAGAGGCTGTTTTGCGTGGCTTGGAGGGTTCTTACCTGGGCGGCAGGCCCCTCGTACACAGTGAGGCCACGGCTGGGCTGTGCCCCCTCGTCCAGCTCAGGCACCTTGCTGAGCAGAGGCACCAGCACCACTGTCCAGGTACCTTCCTGGAGAATGGCTGTCATCGGCTGGTCTGGTTCACAAGTTGGAGTGAGCCAGGAACAGGGTCATGGTGGCCCCCAGCCACAGGCCCCCCCGGGCTGGGGTTTCCACACATGCGTGCGAGCGAACGAGCTCTCATCCCGATGTCTCACCCTCACTAGGGCTGCGTGGGGCTTCAGTGAGGTCGGCCGCTAACCACATCTTGAGCGCACGAAGGCCAGGTCAGGCCGAGTCTTTCCCAGAGGCCTCACAGGCACGTGTTCACAGACCAGGGATGGACACCCACGACTCCAGGGGTGCACGGAGCCATCAAAGACAGGGGCCAGAGGCCTCGGCTTCTCTGGGATTCTAACATCTTCACACGTGCAGTTGGGCTCTGGGGCCCGGCTTCCCCGTCATCCTCTTTGAGGCCCAGCCAGCCCTGCCTTCTGTCTGTCTGCTCTCCTGGAGAAATCTCAGCTTTGCTGTCGCTGTACCCATAATACTTAAAGGTGGAGGGGGTCTAGGCAGGAGCTTTAGGCAGGAGCGTCACGCCTCTGGGGCACTGCTCTTGAGCGGCTCTCCTGGCAGCTCTTCCGGATCGTGGGATAAGCTGGGTCCCAGGCTTGGCTGGAGTGTAGGCCCTCCATCAGGTTGATGGAACCTGAATCCTTGTAGGGTAGCAGGCCCTACACGCTCATGCTCATTCCTGGGACGCCAGCAGTGCCTGAGATATGTTCCTGAGTCCGTGAACAGAACCCAAATTCTCCAGAATCAGACACTTAAAGCAAATTTTTAGAGGAGTCCCTTACTTCCTTTGGCAGAGACAGCCAGTTATCAACTTTTGCCTAGCATATGAGTCCTGTTCCTTCAAGCAAGCCTCCTGAACCAAAACAGACCAGCTTCAGGCCTGGTGCCCACACAGGGGGGCTTCCAGGGACCCAGGAGTGATTGATTTACTTCTTAAGCCAAAGGAGCACATTGATCAGTTCAACTCCTCTACTTAGCAAACGTGGGCTTCCCAGGTGGGGAAGCGAGTGGTAAAGAACCCACATTCCAATGCAGGAGATATGAGAGACTCGTGTTCCATCCCTGGGTCAGGAAGATCCCCTGGAGGAGGGCGTGACAACCCACTCCAGTATTCTTGCCTGGAACATCCCCATGGTCTGAGGAGCCTGGAGGGCTACAGTTCACGGGGTCACAAAAGAGTTGGACACGACTAAAGCAGCTTAGCACACACGCAGTTAGCAAGTACAGGCTCTTCTGAGAGGCAAAGGGAAACCGAGGCACTGTTTCCCAGCCCATCCCATCCAGTGTTGAACCTGGAAGGTTAGACACAGAGGAGAAAGCTGTGTGGACGACTGCTGAGCCCTGCATGCCGAGAGAACACGCTGCTAGGGAAGGAAGAGATTTTTAAAGGTCACCTCTAGGGAGGGAGTGATATAAAGTTACTTTCAAAGGAGTTGGGGACCTAGAAGCTTCCTCTGATGGGAGGAAGACTGCCCTGAGTCTTTAGTTGGCGGTGCCTACCACTTTAAGTATTTATTCCTGATCGCTGCCCCCTTGGAAGTACCATCTGCCACACCCAGTGGGCTTTACCGGCCCAGGTCCTCCCACCCTTGGACCCCAGATGGCTTGTGCTGGGAAGCCTGTCAGCGATCAGGAATCTCTGGGCCTTGCTTCTGCCTCCTGTCTTGCCTGTCTGAGTCGCCCCCTGTGACTAAAGAATCGATGGGCTGGGCTCACCCTCGTGGCTTTCCTTTGTCCCGCCTTTGTGTCGTGAAGTGGATCGTTTTTTGTTGCAAAAGTCTGCTTTCTTCTTAGACATCCTAAAATGAGTTAAGACCCATCAAACGGGGTCAGATGGCCAGAGCTCAATATATAACATTATTTGTTGTGGTTGCTGAAAAGAAGGCGAACATTCCTTCCAAATGGTGGAGGTTAAGAGCAGGCGGGTCTGACTTTTCCTCCTGCCTGCCTGCCCTGCCTTCTTACACAAAGCTTCCCTGCCAGTGAGCAGGCCGGGCCCTGGTGGGAAAAGGGCATCCAGCAGGACAGAGACGAGGCGATGGGAGTGGGAAAGACAGAAAGGGGCGTCCCACCAGTTAGGGGGACACCTTGGATTAACGGGTCTAATGTTTTTCTGACAAATATCCACTGAGCACCTGTTGTTTGCCTTGCACGGTGCCTGCCATGGTGAGCACGAAACAGACGAGATCCCTGCCCTGGGGGAACTCAGTCCAAGAATTCTGCTCCACGGAAGCAGGGTGTGTTGGTGCCTTTAACCAGACAGCATTCTTCTGGCGACCACACAGGGACCTCCTTCCCTCTCAAGGCTGCCCTTGGTGGTCACACTCACGTTCCTCCAATTCAAAACCTAACCCCCTCCCCACTTTTCCTTCTGCAAAAGAGGAGGTGTGGACACAACAGGTCCCCCTCATCCCAGCCCCAGAGGGTAGGAATAATCCCACGTGGGGCCATCACCCTACTTGCCTCTCCCCCTTCTTTTCTAAATACAAGTCCACAGCCAACCAGAAGCCAGTGGGTCAGCAACTGACCAAGCCAGACATTTTTTTAAAGCAGACGGTCCTGCTTTGAAAAACCTATTCTGCCCCCATTGCAGCTGATTAAATGCACCCATACCTCCAGACGGGTCAGGATTTGTTCACTTCCACCTGAATATATTTGCGTCTCATTTGTTCCAAGTCTCTGTTTGTTCTCTGCTCAGTCTGAAAACCTCCTCCAATCTCGTGGGAGGTTTCTGTACTAAACAAACGTGTGTCTTCTTAAAAACCCACAGGCGAGGGAACGAGACCTCTTTTGTTCCCACAAGAAGGTCTGGAGGACGTAGAGTTATTGAGAACGCAGATGGGTCTGAGGAGGAAATGGACGCTCGTGATGCTGACTTCAACGGAACCAAAGCCAGTGAATGAATGACTTGCTCAAAAACGGCACAGAACCAAACCCAGTGGACTCCGCTTAGCACTGTCTAAATCCATTTTCAAACTCCAAACATCACAGACACCCCTCACGATGAATATAAACACCGCCCTGCATTCAGGGCATCATCTTAAGTTTGGAACGAGGTACCAAAGGCGAAAAATCCAACAGGAGACACAGACACACCCAACCTCTCTGCCAAGACCTGTGCAGAGATTTTTTTGAATTTTTAGAAAGATATATCCACGGTAACTGATCACTGGCAACCTTACATGAAACGAGGAGAAAGTCACCACGGAAACGGGTGCCCCTGCTCCCACTCCCCAACTTTCCTGCCCTGTGGACCCTTCCATCATCCCGGGGTGGGGGTGGGGGCCGGTTTGAGAATTCCTCTTCCCTCTGGTTCCCACACGTCAGATGCACACAGTTCACTGAGACCAAGTGCCTTCTGTAGTCACGTGAGTTACAAAGGAGACGCCGCTCAAAGGCTAAGAGCAGGAAATTCACACTGTTTTATATGCACTGACTGTACTTAAGGACACCCTCACTAATAAAAGGTTATAAATCACTACAACCGAGTTGGCTTTTCTGTTGCTTTCTAGAGAAAAAGGACAGGACGAGATGGGTAGGGGAGGGAGAGGGGGCAGAGTGGCCTCATTTATGATGATCCTATGAAGTCAGTGGAGCAGGAACTGGCAACCCACTGGCAACAGTATTCTTGCCTGGAAAATCCCATAGACAGAGGAACCTGGTGGGTTCCAGTCCATAGGGTTGCAATGAGGCAGATATGACTAAGTGACTAACGTTTATGAAGTCAGGGTTGTTAATTCATTAAATGGGGAAACTGAGGTCTAGGGAGGTGAGATGAATTGTCCAACACTCCACAGCTGGCCAGGAGGAGAGCGGAACCTCAGAGTGAGCCTGAGGGAGGGGCTCTTCCACGCAGGAGGTGAGCAGCTCGTGGCTCAGGGAGAGGACGGGGCTCAGAAAGAACATGCACATCAATCAAAACAGCACATGATGGGGACTTCCCTGGTGGCTGAGACTTTGCCTTCAATGCAGGGGGTGTGGGTTTGAACCCTGGTCGAGCAAGATCCCACATGCCTTACAGCCAAAAAAACAAAACATAAGACAGAAGCAATATTACAACAAGTTCAATAAAGACTTTAAAAACTATCTACATAAAAAATTCTTAAAAACAAAACACACAAACCAGGTACATAGTTAATGTGAAGAATAATAAGCGTTCCTTGAATGTTTGAGTTAAAACACAAGACTTCGCCCAGCAGGGGTTGACCAACTTTTTCTATAAAGGCCCAGAAATGGTCTCTGTCACATTTTTGTCTTTTTTAAAAAATTATTAAACTATCCTTTAAAAATGTATAAACCGTTCTTGGCATGAGGGCCATAAAAACCGGGTCTGGGCCAATCCTTTCCTTCACCTGCATGCTCTAGACCCAGCTGCCTGGCAAAGGTTCCACTCAACACAAACGACTCCATACTCAGACTCTGTGGGCTCAAACAGACTGAAAAGAAAAGAACCACAGAGACGGAGGACATGCTGAAAGACCAAACGTCGATACGACTTGAATAGGACATACACAACATAATTCTAAGCTGACCCGAAAGGGAACTTTTAAAAAGTAGGTTTTTTTTTCATTGTCACTTGGTTAAAAAAAAAAAAAGGTTTCCACCATCGGATGCACAAACACAGAAGCATTAACCGGCATTTACTGACCGTCACAAACTAGCTGAAAATCAGTTTCTCTTGATTTTATTGTTCTTTTAAAAAAATAAAAGTACATCTTTTACCGATACAGGTTAGAGTGTTGCCATGGTAATGAGGTGAGCACTGGAGTTTCTCTGCTGAATTTCAGTAGCACTTGAAAAGTTCTGTTTTCAACTGGATATTTTTGCTGTTCTTTTGGAAAAATAACTTAGTAACAGAAGGCTGTTAGGCTGCATGCATATGCCTGAATTCCCATGTTCTTTTCACTTGTGTCCAAAGTGTGAGGTGGCTGTTCCAAACCAGCAGGGAGGAGCCACATGCTGTCTGCATGGAAATCCTGGGTTCGTTTCTTCTTTAATAAGGACGCTCCCCATGCAACCCTGGTGGCTTCATCTTATCTGAAGGTCACCTTGATTATTTCATCAAGGCTTTGAATGAAGTCCTGTTCTAAGGGGCTGCATCGCTAAGGCCATCACCCCCCAGAAACCCTCAGAAGCAGAGGTCACTCCCAGACCAGGGCGGGAGGCTCAGGACAAGGATAGGTCTAAAGAGGAGACAGATTTTCCACTGACCTGGTCCCCACAAAATTCACACTGAAACTCAAGCATGCCTCTAAAAGCCTCAGCGACAGGCAGATTAAAAAGTCTTGGAGGTACATGTGTATAAAACAGCCAGTGGGAAGCTGCTGTATAGCCCAGGGAGCTCAGCTCAGTGCTCTGTGACGACCTAGAGGGGTGGTGGGATACGTGTATACACGTCGCTGATTCACTCTGCTGTACAGCAGAAACTCAACAACACTGTAAAGCAATCAGACTCCACTTTGGGGGAAAAAAAAGGTCTTGGAGGTACACCACACCACAGTTTAAATAAAAGGTACGTGCCTGTTCTATTCTTCACCCCAGGCATGATTTCAGGGCATGGACCCCTGTCGTGCCATGGCGCACTGGAGATTTTGTTCCGGAAGAAGCGCCAGCTGTTGGGGGCAGGGTGCGCCTAGGATGGGCTCAGGCTCCACTTCACAGGTGTCTCCGATCATTAAAAACACCTCTCAAGACCAACTGGGACTCAGCTCAGCTGACAAGGATAGGGCGGCCTTGACACCCATGTCGCCCTTTCCAGAGGGTCAGGTTGGTCCCGTCCCCCGGCTGTACACGCCAATACGGAGGCTGGGGATTAAGGGACTGCATTTCCTGCAGCCAACGACCCAGGGCCACCGGCAATGGCCTTGGTCACTTGGCTTTGTGTGACTGCTTGCTCGTATTTCTCAAACTAACTTAAAAAACCCAAAACACCCAAAACCTAGTTTAAAGAGGGAAGGAGGGGAAGGGCTCGCCTTGGCTTCCGTGGCTTTCCTAAAGCAACATCTTGACTACACCCTGGGCTGATGGCAGCGACGGTGAGGAAACATTCGACGATGGCTTCCCAAACTCCAGGCGTTTTCCCAACCTTCAGACAGAGCAAACCAAGTTAAGCGGACATTACAGCTGTTCTAGGCTGGGTAGCATGGGGCCCACCAAGTTACAAGGGTGAATATCAAGGTCGGGAGCACTGTCTCACTGGGTCTCAATTTTCTCTCCTGTGAAATGAAGAAAAGGACACTGGCCATCTAGCGCTCACGGCCCTCCCCCAAAGCCACAACAAAAGCCCAGTCGCAGAAGACCTTCCAAAGAACACCCCCGGCTAAAGGTCCAGAAGTTATGTGCATGCTGGGGAAAACAAATTCTTCCTCTCCTGTCCTCTGTCTGCCATTGACCACCCCAAATCTACGTGGCCCGGGGGCCAGTGAGATGGTGGCACATCTTAGAAAATTCTAGAATCTGGAGGCTGCCCTGATTTTCTTCAGGCCAGAAAATAAATGAAGCTGTTAGAGGTCAGGTTTGTGTTTTCCAATCCGGTGACTGGCTTCAGGAATCCAGTCTGGCTGATTTAGTTTCCTGAAGGTTCTAAAGGGTTTAAAAAAAAAAAAAATCAAATCCTCTTCTGGGGGAAGCAGAGCAGCGTTTGAAGCCTGAGTCGCAAATAAGTGATTTATACAAAGGGCTTTCTCACAGCATGACTGGGAGCTGGGGCTGTAGAGTCAATAAAAATGACCCTCTTCCTGGCCATTTGCCCAAACCAGAAGATATCAACTAACTCGGCCTTAAGGGATAGAGAGATATGCTGACATAATTCCTGCAACTTTCAAAAACACGGCTATTGGTCGGGGGTCAGAGACTTCTGGCTGGAGTGGATGGGTTCTCCCAACACCGAGGGGGAACAGCGCAAGGAACTGACCCTTTGTCACCGAGAGGCACGTTGCTGCCGCCGGGCCGCCTGTCCACGCTGTCTCTGTTTTTGCTCCCCCGCCCTGAGGCTGGGCCACTGGCTCGGCCTGGGGACTGATCGTACACGAAGTTCCGGCAGGAAGCAAGTTTGGACTCCAGGGCCTGGAGAGAGAGATGCTTTCACTGCTCAAGTTGAAGACAAGAACCCTTACACCCCTCTTCAGAGCCCATATTGTTGTTCGGTCGCCCAGCTGTGTCTGACTCTTTGCAACCCCCTGGTCCGTAGCACACCAGGCCTCCCTGTCCCTCACCATCCCCTGGAGGTTGCCCAAGTTCGTGTCCATCGCATCGGTGATGCCATCACTGTTATTATGTGTATGGGCCATCAGAGCCCACTCACATCAGAGTAACTTAAGAGAGTGGTTCTCAAACTAGAGCCACTAATGTTAGAACCATCGTATTAGAACCCCAAAGCGTGCCCTTCCTGCCCCCACCAAATTCAGTGTACATCCAACTCATACAACTGGTGGTCTAAGATATCTAGGAGCCTCCTACAAAGTCACTAACCCTACCTATGATCCAAGTCTGCCTACAAGAAAGAATGAAATTGACTTTTGGAATCATTCAGTGTCGCTGTTACCTAATCACATACCAAGTGGCAGGAGGTTTGAATAAGAACTTGCCTCGCAGTAAACAGACCCTCTGGGAACCAGATGGGCACTGAGATCACCCTGGGCTTCTCTATAATCTAACTGTTAAAATCTGTCTGTAAAACAGCAAACCAGGAAACCAAAAGCCAAAAAGAAAAACACAGGAAACGCGTCGCAAGCTTCTATTAACTCTGAATACACACATTCTGGTCAATGACAGACAGGCAGGATTCAAACTATGCGGCTTTCCAGTTATAAAAATTTAGAAAGGCATCGTTTTTAAAAATAAGAGAAATAACGACAGAGAATAGCTGTGTGATTTCTTAAGCACCAAAGACTCCTTCCCTGTAATTAACATAAAACCTGTAAGGTCATGTCTCTGCCCGGCCTTTCAAGATTTTCTCCTTAACTCCCTGAGCAAATAAAAACCATGTCTGACAAAATATGCCATTCCCTGGAGAAGGGAATGGCAAACCACTTCAGTATTCTTGCCTCAAGGACTCCATGAACAGTGTGAAAAGGGAAGGCAGTTTTCAATTTTTCTCAGTTTCTTCAAACTGAGAAAAATATCACTAATGCCATTCAAATTTCCCCAACTGCCAGGGAAAATGGCACGGGCAAAGAACGGTATACCTGGGGATCGAAGGGTGCCTCAGGGTCAGAGCCTGGGTTTGTCAGAAACAGTGCTCCCCGAGGGCCTTCCCTGGAGGTCCAGTGGTTAGGACTCTGGGCTTTCACTGCCCGGGACCTGGGTTCAATCCCTGGTCGCGGAACTAAGACACAAGCCATGCAGCCAAAACCAACCAAACGAAACTTTAAAAACCAGAAACACCACCCACAGACGCACAGCAGTTCTAAGGGACACGAGACGAGCCAGGCCTACACCTGCACTCGTGAAGCCTCTGCCAGAGGGGAAGCGGCCAGTAAGTTCACGTCTCAAGCCTCTCGAAGACAGAGTATGCCACGTGAACGCCGGGCACCATGCCACGCAATGCCGTCTTACCCCCACTTTCCGCAGCAGGTCTCCCACGATGTTGAGGGCTGATATCCGGGCTGCGGGTGTGAGGGGGGTCCCCCCAGTGGAATCGTCCAGGCCTGTGTGTGTAAAAGGACGCACACATGACACCAACACACACGGAAAAGTCTGTGCACTAACGTCTCTCAGTGTGAAATCTGGAGGTGGGTCCCCGTGCCCTCTGACCACCAACGCTGCCCTGTTTCAATCACTAGGGTGCTGCCCGACATAACGAGAGTACCTGATGACCAACTTCTCATAGCCTTATGATGACTATACTCAGTATTTATCTTTAGATGCTATTCTTTGAAATAAAAAAAAAAAGCAAGTCCTCTGAAACTCTGAGGAACTCCATACAGTTAACTGACATTCCCAGCATCTGAACAAGGCCCACTGGTCAGGGTTCCACCCCTCGGAGTCCCCTCTCTCTTCTGAGCAGGGCTCACAGGGCTCAGGGATCAGCATCACCCGGGCGCTCGTCAGAAATTCAGGATCTCAGGTCCCGCCCACACCTGCTGCAGCTGAGACCCAGCTGAGGCACGTGCTTAAAGTGGGACTAGCCTAGGACTCTGGCAACGGCACACTCTGTGCCTGCTGGGCACAAGCTGAGGGACAGGCAGTACGTGGTGGGGTCAGCCCGGAGCCTGCCCGCCATCGGCCAGCTGAGCGACGTCAGGCCAGCTCCTTAACCTGGAGGGTCAGTCTCCTTACCCATCAGATGGGGGCCAGGCTTGCATACTTGCTTCTTGGGTCTCAGTGCAAATCCAAGGAGGTTGTACGTACACATAGAGCACAGCGAGCAGAGGGCGGGGACCTCCTGAGTGCTCAGTAATTGTCTGTTATTATGATTTGTTATTAAGTCGCCCAATCAGAGCCCCACAGCCAATCAGTCATCAGAGGGGCTGGGTGAGCACTCCATTTCTTGGTTTTTCCCCCACTCAGCACAGGTTATGCTGGGACCAGTTCTACAGGATGTATTGCTGGACCCACAAAATGTTTTATCTTGTTATTGAAGTATTTAACTTGGGAGATTTCATATACAACACGAGGACTTCTGGCCTCTGGTCCTTACCAAAGGACTCACACCTCTCACGGCTGAAGCAGAGAGGCAGTGGCCCCTCTGGATGAGACTTCTGTTCTCTGGTTTGCCGCAGACTCCACTGCTCCCTGTCGCCTCCCATTCAAGCAGCTCCTCCCACCTACCGCATTAGTCTGCCCCTGTGAGCCCTGCCTCTGCTCCCTGCTGTACAGCCTGGCCCTATTTCTCTCTCACCCAGGAAAGCCTTTTGAAGCCAAGAGAACCCTCCCAACTCCTACCCCACTTACCACGTCTGAAGGTCCCAGGAGTGTTTAAACTCGAGCTGGGGCCTCGATGAGCTATGGGAGTGGACGGCACAGAGCCAGTGGCCTGCACTGCTGTGTCTGTCCTCTCAGCATCCACCGAGCTGGGCATGGGCGTCCTGGGTTTCTCCTGCTTTTGCTGCACAGCCAATTCCTGCCGCAAATCTAGGCGAGGAAAAGGATTCCGATTAAGTCCTTGTTGTGGGTGATGGGGCAGGAGACAAGGGTGAGCAAGAACCACCACCAGAGTGAGAAACTCCCGGTGGAAACCCTGAATGAAGCAGACCCCATGGGACCTTGCCCCGCAGGCTTGCAAGACCACACAGTTTTTCTTTTGAGTAAAAACAAAAAGATTAAAAAAAAAAAAAAAACTTTTAAAATTATGACTGTAGTGTTTCAGGAAAATTCCAATGTATCAGGATATACAGAATACCAAGTGAAGACACGCCTTCCCAATCCACCCTCGAATGCTCAGCCTCACTCCCGATCACTGTAACATGGGGGTGAGCGTTTCAATCCTTTTTCTCTGCATTTTCACACATAAAGTTTATATATATGTGTGTGTGTGTGTGTGCATATTTTTTAAGCATATAATTTTTATTAAGCATAACTAGAAACATATATCTACCATCTACGTACTTTCCCCCTTCTATGTTATGTCCTAATAAGCTTTCTATGACATTTACATCTGTATCATGTTTGTTTCAACTATTTAATATTCCACAAAATAAATCTATGTAATTTACATAAGCAAATGATTACTGACGAACATTTAGGAACAACTATGTTTTAAACTCGAGAATTTTACTTTTTAATCCCTCTTCTACTGGCTACACATTAGAAACCAAATGAACATCATAAACAATTAACCAGGACTTTAACAAAATCTCTTGTGAACCCAATTTGGATGACTTGGGAATGTGTTAGAAGGCTGGGGGAATTCCCTGGTGATCCAGTGGTTAGGACTCCACGCTTTCACTGCCAAAGGTATGTGCTTGATTCCTGGCTGGGGAATTAAAAGCCCACAAGCTGCATGGCATGGCCAAATTGAAAAAAAAAAAAAAAGCCCTACCTCTAGAAGTGCTCCAAAGAGCAAATGCTGATGAGATTCCTGAGTTCTAAGCCACTTGAATTATGAGCCATCACATTTCAAAAGTAAAGAGCTGGCTAGCAAGTCCATCAACAGGCATTTTCCCCCCACAAAACTCCTGTGCTCCTGCTAAGCATAAAGCTGGTGATGGACTTAAATACCCACTAGGGGTCTTTACAGAGTTGGACATTTGACAGTTCCTAGCACAGGGTAGGAATCAAGCCTCAACTTGCCCAGTGTGATCCCCACCCTTGGACCAGAGCACCGAGAAGGGTGCAGATTCCAGCAAAGGGCATGCTGGGCGATGCTGTGGGACAGGACACCCTCGGGCCAGGAGAGGGCACAACGCTGGTCAAACCCACAGACCAAAGCCCTGGCCACCTGACCTCTGGCTTCATCCTTCAGTCGCTGAACAGATTCCAGGAGATTCTCCTTCTCGTCCAGTTCGCTCTCCAGGAAGGCGTTTCTTTCTATGGCTTGATTCAAACGCTGTTCAAAGTCCTCCAGTGACATGATCGTGGCCCTGGGTGAGAGACCAGCAAGGTTGCCCGAGGGAACAAACGCATCTGTTATGCGCCTGAGAGACAAGACACCTGGGGAGCGGGCCCCGGCTCCCACATGTCCTAATCCCAAATCCCAGAGATGAGCAGCCCCTTGACTTCGGGACCAGGCACTTCACCTGCACAGCCCATCAGCTCACAAGGTACACAAGGCTGTCCCGCGGGTTTACTGAGAGCATGTCCACACAGCACTCAAAACATGAGCCAGGACCTAATTAGGACCACAGACAGGCCCTGATCAAACGCCAAGAGCAGCACGTTCCATCTCGTCTCAGAGACTCACCATGTAGTCAACATTCAGAACATCCCACTAAGATGCACGTGCAATCTAGTAATCATGCATTTACATGCCTAAGAGAGGCCTTCTTTATCCCTCAGTTACCTTAACAAGTTAAAAAAGTTTCAAATGCCCAGCCCAGCTGCCCTAACAACCACGTATTTTGGAGAGTACAGACGGGTCACTGGAATGTCATGTTAAAGGCACTGACAAGTGCAGCATAAGGAAGTCTGTTTCACTCTGTCTGGGACGTTCCTGGTGGATAAGAATCCGCCTGCCAGTGCAGGGCACACAGGTTCAATCACTGGTCCTGGAAGGTCCCACATGCTGCAAAGCAACTAAGCCCAAGTACCACAACTACTGAGCCCACACTCGAGAGCCCTCGCGTCGCAATTGCCGAATCTCCGTGCTACAACTACTGAAGCCCATGTGCCCCAGAGCCTGTGCTCCACGCAACACGAGCAGCCACCACCACGAGCATCTTCACCATAATGAAGAGTAGCCGCTGCTCGCTGCAACTAGAGAAAGCCTGCACGCAGCAACGAAGACCTAGCACAACCAAAAAAAAAAATTATCTTTAACTCTGTTTGGACAAGCTGCGTCCTTTGGGACTCAGTTTCCTCACATGCAAAGCAGAGGTGCAGGGGTAGTAACAGGACCTCCGCGCGGGGCGGGGGAAGTGGGGTAATACACAACAGGTGTTTCACAGATGCTTGACGAACGTCAGCAATTCTCCTCGCTGATTCCGTGTTTATGTCCAAAGACCTTTAACATCCCCTGAATCGTCTCATAGTGATTAAAAACGTCTGGAATAAAACCCTCCTGGCTCTAATAAGTAAGACTATCTAAGTGTTCTTAAGGAACTTGACCTCTCTGGGCCTCCAGGCCTTCAAAGGTCAAGTGACGGTCAATCATTTAACTCGTCCATCCATAGATGAATGGATAAAGAAGCCGTGGTACATACATGCAATGGAATCTTACTCAGCCATAAAAAGGAAAGCATTTGAGTCAGTTCTAATGAGGTGGATGAACCTACAGCCTATTATACAGAATGAAGTAAATCAGAAAAATAAACATCATACATTAACACATATATATGGAATCTATAAAAACGATATTGATGAACCTATTGGCAGGGCAGCCATGGAGATGCAAACATAGAGAACAGACTTATGGACATGGGATGTGGGGTAGGAAGGAGAGGGTGGGATGAATGGAGAGACCATAGCATGGAAATATATACACTAACACATGTAAAACAGACAGCCAATGGGAATTTGCTGTAAGACTCAGGGAATGCAAACCAGGGCTCTGTGACAACCCAGTGGGGTGGGATGGGGAGGGACGCTCCAGAGGGAGGGGATATATGTATACCTATGGCTGATCCATGTTGATGTATGGCAGAAACCAACACAATACTGTAATTATGCTTCAATTAAAAACAAATTTAAAAAATCATTCATTTCTTCAGCACTGCCGTCTAAGTCCAGATTGAGTCCTAATGTAGGAACTAATGTTCCTAACTCAAAGGGTCTTTTGAAGTAAAGAAGATAAAGTTACCAAAAATGCCTGATTAAAAACAATAGAGGGATGATATTTAAGAATACAAGACTGGAATCAGTTAAAATGATCCTAAGGCTGGCATGTCAAACAACAACAAAGATGCTGTAGCTAGGAATTCATGTAACAACAGACGTCTAAGATTTGAGGCCACAGAGGCTTACTGAAATGCAAACATATGCTATTTATGAGAAGGCAGACCCCAAATCATAAAGAAATCAATTCTCTGTAAGTTATCTAATAAGTTTAACACCATCCTAATAAAAATACAGGCTTCCCAGGTGGCGCTAGTGATAAAGAACCTGCCTGCCAATGCTGGAGACATCAGAGACGCAAGTTAGATCCCTTGGTCAGGAAGATCCCCTGGAGGAGGGTATGGCAACCCACTCCAGTATTCTTGCCTGGAGAATCCCACGGACAGAGGAGCCTGGAGGGCTACAGTCCACAGGGTCGCACAGAGTTGGACATGACTGAGCAACTATCACTCACATTCAGCATTTAATAAAAATACAAACAGGTTTTCATTTGAGGTATAGGCACAGGGGGACCGATTTGAAAGATGATGAGACAATGAAACAAGAACGTTCAGGAGAAGAACATTAATAGTAAAAAAGAATGAGACCTTGCCACTTGTGTCAACATGGAGGGACCTAGAGAGCATTAAATCAGAGACAGACAAGTATCATACATTTCAGTTACACTTAGAACCTAAAAATATGAATAAATGAACAAACACAACAAAACAGGGTTACAGATACAGAGATTAAACAGGTGGGTGCCAGAGAAGACGGGGTTGGAGGAGGAGAAAAATAGGTGCGGTAGATTGAAAGTGAAAGTGTTCATCGCTCAGTCAAGTCTGACTCTTTGCAACCCCAGGGACTGTAGCCCGCCAGGCTCCTCTGTCTGTGGAATTCTCCAGGCAAGAATCCTGGAGTGGGTTGCCACTCCCTTCTCCAGGGGATCTTCCCGACCAAGGGCTCAAACACAGGTCTCCTGCATTGCAGGCAAATTCTTAACCGACTGAGCCATCAGGGAAGCTAGATTAAGAGGGACAAAGTTCCAGTAGCAAAATAAATGTCATAGGTATGAGACATACAGCACGGGGAATACAGTCAGTAACCATGTAGCACCTTTGCTTGGTGGCAGATCTTAAAGTAGACTGCTTGTGGCATCATTCTGAAATGTATAGAAATACTGAATCACTATGTTATATGATAGGAACTAACACAGTAGGTCAATTATATTTCAAAACAAACAAACAGATTTTAAAAAGGGATCAGATTTGTGGTTTCAGGGGCCAAGGGAACTGGATGAAGATGTCAAAGACACAAACTTCTAGCTGTAAGATAAATAAGTACTACGGACGCAACATGCAACGTAATTATAACTAATAGCCCTGTGTGTTAAAAGTTAAGAGGTTAAATCCTAAGAGTTCTTACCAGGAAAAGACCACTTTTTTTCCATTTTTTAAATATTGTATCTATAAAAGATGATGGGTATCCACTAAATATATTGTGAGAGTCATTTCATGATGTATGTAAGTCAATTCCTTGTGCTATATGCACTTAAACTTATACAGTGCTGTATGTCAATTAAATCTCAATAAAACTGAAAGGAAAAAATGGCCAGGAGAACTGTGAAAGAGAAGAGATCAGGGGAGCTAGTTCCACCAGAAACAAAGAATATGTTATTATGAAGCCTCAATAATGAAGAGGGCTGCAGTGTGCAAGTTATAAGAGCAGACAGGTCAAAGAGAACCAAAGGTCCGGAAATGGATCCAAATGCATGTGAGAATTTAATTTATGATAAAGGTGGCATCACAAATCATCAATGAAAAAGACGCCTGGTTCAATTTTAGGTCTGGGGACTACCAGGTAGCCACCAGGGAAAAATTAATGTTGGATCTAATGTTGCACCCCAAGATGAACTTCAATTGGATCAAAAACTTAAAATCACTAATTGGTCAAAATCTACTATTGGCTTCTGGAATGCCAGAGAAATGAAGAACAACTTCAGTGGCATTTCTGGCATTCCTGAACTTGTGTGGATCAATAACTACCTGACTATATACAATCAGTTTGACTGGGTAATACCAGCAGGGCACAGCGCTTAGGTCTATTGTTACTTTGTGAATATTTACTTTCAACTAAAGGTAAGTACCCTAGTTGTCATCTGAGTGACAAATAGCTCTATGTGCTTTATGTGCTGAAATATATAAAAGCATATCTATATACAAGAGTAAAATGCAAAAAAGCATATTTATTATAGTAAAATGATGCAATACATAATGACTGTGAAAATTGTTAATCTCACAGTCATGAGAAACTGAAAACAGGCAAGCGGAAAAATAGATTTTCAGTAAATATTCATATTAAGAGATACATCTTCTCTTCAACAGAGGAGATTAAGAAGAGGAGGCAAGAATACACAGAACTGTCCAAAAAGCGTTTTAATGACCTGGATAACCACGAAGGTGTGATCACTCACCTAGAGCCAGACATCTTGAAATGTGAAGACAAGTGGGTCTCAGGAAGCATTACTACAAAGCTAGTGGAGGTGACAGAATTTCAGCTAAGCTATTCCAAATCCTAGGAGAAGGCAATGGCACCCCACTCCAGTACTCTTGCCTGGAAAATCCCATGGACGGAAGAGGGACTGGTAGGCTGCAGTCCATGGAGTTGCACAGAGTCGGACACGACTGAGCGACTTCACTTTCACTTCTCACTTTCATGCATTGGAGAAGGAAATGGCAACCCACTCCAGTGTTCTTGCCTGGAGAATCCCAGGGACGGAGGAGCCTGTTGGGCTGCCATCTATGGGGTCGCGCAGAATCGGACACGACTGAAGCGACTTAGCAGCAGCAGCATTCCAAATCCTAAGAGGTGATGCTGTTGAAATGCTGCACTCTACAGGTCAGCAAATTTGGAAAACTCAGCAGCGGTCACAGTACTGGAAAAGGTTAGTTTTCATTCCAATCTCAGAGAAGGGCAATGCCAAAGAATGTTCAAACTACCGCACAACTGCACTCATTTCACATGCTAGCAAGGTAATGCTCAAAATTCTCCAGGGTAGGCTTCAACAGTACATGAACTGAGAACTTCCAGATATACAAGCTGGATTCAGAAAAGGCAGAGAAACCAGAGACCAAATTGCCAACAACTGTTCGATCACTGAGAAAGCAAGGGAATTCCAGAAAAACATCTACTTCTGCTTCATTGACTATGCTAAAGCCTTTGACTGTGTGGATCACAACAACTGTGGAAAACTCTTAAAGAGATGGGAATACCAGACCTCCTTACTTAGCTCATGAGAAACCTGTATGCGGGTCAAGAAGCAGCAGTTAGAACCTTACATGGAACAAAGGACTGGTTCAAACTTGGGAAAGGGGTAACATAAGGCTGTATATCGTCACCCTGTTTATTTAACTTATATGCAGAGTACATCATGCGAAATACTGGGCTGGATGAATCACAAGTTGAAATCAAGACTGCTGGGAGAGATATCAACAACCTCAGATATGCAGATGATACCACTCTAATGGCAGAAAGTGAAGAGGAACTAAAGAGCCTCTAGATGACAGTGAAAAAGCTGGCTTAAAACTCAACAGTCAAAAAACTTAAGATCCTGGCATCCGGTCCTGTCACTTCCTGACAAATACAAGGGGAAAAAGTAGAAGCAGTGACAGACTTTGTTTTCTTGGACTCCAAAATCACTGTGGATGGTGAGTGCAGTCATGAAATTAAAAGACACTTGCTCCCTGAAAGGAAAGCTATGATGAACCTAGACAGTGTATTAAAAAGCAGAGACATCACTTTGCCAACAAAGGTCCATATAATCAAAGCTATGGTTTTTCCAGCGGTCACGTATGGATGTGAGAGTTGAACCATAAAGAAAGCTAAGCGCCCAAGAATTGATGCTTTTGAACTGTGGTGTTGGAGAAGACTCCTGAGAGTCCCTTGGACTGCAAGGAGATCAAACCAGTCAATCCTAAACAAAATCAATCCTGAATATTCACTGGATGGACTCTGGTCATTTGATACGAAGAGCTGACTCATTTGAAAAGAACCTGATGCTGGGAAAGACTGAAGGCAAAAGGAGAAGAGGGCAGCAGAGGCTGAGATGGCTGGACAGCATCACTGATTCAAGGGACATGAATTTGAGCAAACTCCGGGAGACAGTGAAGGACAGGGGAGCCTCGCGTGCTACAGTCCATAGGGTGGCAAAGTGTCGGACACGAATGAGCGACTGAACAACAACAAAATTTCCTGAATCATTCAAGGTTACCCTTTCACAAGGTCACCCTCTACTCAGTTGAAAGCGTTATTTAATTTTACAGACACACAGCTGGAGGGACCAAAATAAGCAAATAGTTGATGGTGCTGAGAAATTACTGTTCTTGCAGCACATGGTCAAATTTTTCACACATAACTACTAAAAATGTATAATGAAATTGTAAAGTTTTAAAGTTTTTTAAAAAAATAAAACTTCAGCATTCCAGAACTTTATTCATTCTAAAATGATGATTTGGGTCTCTACCTGTTAGGGAATTTAAATAAACAGTTTTGTTTAGGCTTCAAAGATAAAGCAGAACAGACCTCTGACCTTG
This sequence comes from Bos grunniens, assembly GCF_055505025.1. Classification (NCBI taxonomy): domain Eukaryota; kingdom Metazoa; phylum Chordata; class Mammalia; order Artiodactyla; family Bovidae; genus Bos; species Bos grunniens. The sequence goes on from NC_141189.1 coordinate 28,671,373, forward strand.
CTTCTAAGCTGCCTGGACACTGTCCTGACTGGCTGCCCTGAGTGCAAGAAGACAGGGGACAAATCTTGAAATTGTTGAGCCCCTGGAGGGGCCTTGGCCAATCAAGCCCCAGGCTTAGCAACACAACATTCCAAGCTTTACAAGAGAAAACAAATAGCATTAACATGAAACCAGGGCTGAAATTTGCTCACAGATTGATGATGACATCAGTTTGTGTCCCAGGATTAAAAGCAGGAACCCCAAACTGCAATATCTTAAGTCTCACCCAGAGCAGATGCACTGCCTGGGCCCTTTACCCAGCTGGGACTCCAGATGTGCTGTGTCACGAGACTTCCCAGCACTGTATGAGTCTGGATGTTGGTCAAAACCCAGCACAGTACCCTCTGCTGTGTCTATTTCTCTTTTAATGTTAGTATATTGAAAGTAAGCTAGATAACCTCTAATAAATATTGGTATTATTTATTTGTATATAACAAGTGGCTTATTTTGTTAACAAATCTTTGAGCTTGAGACAAAAGTGAAAACTTTTGGCAAAACACTACCACATCTGATGGTAACATTCAACTATTCACCATTTATAACTTTATTGCTACTCTGTCTCAGGTATTCCTTAGGAAAAGGTGCAAGGGTTCTTTACATACTCTAATGTACTGTCTATAGATTATAAGATAAAGTCAAGCATATATCTGCTGATATTTTTTAAGTGGACCTGTCTTTATACTTAGAAATGTCTCTTAATAGTAGGATTCCCTCGTGGCTTAGATGGTAAAGAATCTGCCTGCAATGCAGGAGACCTGCGTTCGACCTCTGGGTCGGAAGATCCTCTGGAGAAGGAAATGACAACCCACTCCAGGATTCTTGCCTGGAGAATTCCACGGACAGAGGAGCCTGGAAGGCTACAGTCCATGGGGTCACAAAGAGTTGCACACGACTGAGTGACTATCACTCACATGCAGCTAAAGGATGAATCTAATGGATCTTCAGGAGAGAAAAACAGAGAGAAAGGAAGGGAGAAGAATACTAGAGGAAAATAGAACTAATTGCTATATATACCTTGGATTGCGGATAAGCTTGCCTACATAGAAATCCAAGTAACTTTCAACAGTAACACATGCAACAGACAAAGATGGAAGACAAATGAGAAACTCCCCAACGCTTTAAATTCTCGTCATAGACAAATAATAAACATCTTCTGAAACTGATAAGAAAAAACAACTAGCAACCCAATCTGAAAATAGGCAAAGATAAACAGAGTTCACAGAAAAAGAAATAAAACCGTTATTAAACATATGAAAAGGAACTCAAGGTCATTCACAATCCAGAAACGTACTTATTTGTCACCTATTACACTGGCAGAAATTCAAAGCTTAAAAAAATGCTGTTAGTGAAGCTATTTGGAAAACAGAGACTCACACAGGTGTTGGGGATGTGAACTAGTACCACGACAGAGAACAACCAGGTAAAAACTATCAAAATCACATGCATATATCCTCTGACCCAGGAATTCCACTTCTGGAAATTTACAGATATTCATCGGTGCAAGCAACGAGCATCATTCACTATAGCAACACTTATCACTGCAAAAGAATGGAAATGCACCAAATATCCATCCACAGGGGGACAGATAAATAAATTCTTATGTATCACACAATACCAGCCATACAATAAAATAGTATGTGCTTGGGAAGAAACCACCAACAACAAAGAATGCTCTGTGTCCTACTACAGAAAGACCTCCAAGATCTGTTATGTGACAAGGCAAGAAGTACAATAGTGGGTACAGAATGCTCTTTTGTGGAGAAAGAGACGGGGGAGTGGGGGGAATAATACAAATTTCTGTTTTTATTTGCTTGAATTTGAATTTAAGAAGGCTAGCCCTCTGAATGGTATTTCTGAATCACGTGAATGCACTCTCTCTTGGTGACAGGCTGCACGACGGCTCCCAGCTCTTCACCCTCCCTCCATCCTCACCCTTGCTTCAGCCTCACTGTGGGTGGAATGTACTTTCCCAGCCCTTAATGTGGCTTGGCCGTGTGACTTGTTTTCATCAATGAGTGGAAATGGTCGTATGCCAGGGGCTTGCCAGAAATCAGAATATACTATAAAGGCCACAGTAATCAAGTCATTATGGAAAGTGGAAGTGTTAGTCACTGAGTGGCATCTGACTTTTTGCAACCCCACAGACTGTAGCCCGCCAGGCTCCTCTGTCCATGGAATTCTCCAGGCAAGATTACTGGAGAGGGTTGCTATTCCCTTCCCCAGGGGATCTTCCCAACCCTGGGATCGAACCCAGGTTTCCCACATTGCAGGCAGATTTTTTACTGTCTGAGCCACCAGGGAATCTCTAGTCATTATGGTGTTAGCAGTAATTCACAAATTGCACACTGGATCAAAAGAGAAAAGAATCTTGCATTAGATTCCAGAATATAGTTAGCTCTCCACACCTGTGGGTGGCATATCCTTGGATTCAACCAACTGCAAATCCAAAAAATTAAAAAAAAAACAAAACAAAACCCAGAAAGTTCCAAAATGCAAAACTTGAATTTGCCGCTCACTGGCAACTGTTTATGGAGCTTTTGATTGATTGTATTGTGTGTGTGTGCTTAAAATCGCTCAGTTCTGTCCAACTCTTTGCAACCCCATAGACTGTAGCCTGCCAGGCTCCTCTGTCCATGGGATTTTCCAGGGAAGAACATTGGAGTGGGTTGCCATTTCCTTGTTCAAGGAATCTTCCCGATCCAGGGATGAAACCTGTGTCTCCCATGTTTCCTGCAGGTAGATTCTTTACTTCTGAATCACCAGTCTTGGGTTATATTAGGTATTATAATTAACCTAGACATAATTTAAAGTATATGGGAGGCTACACATGAGTTATATGCAAATACTATACCATTTTATTTAAGGGATTTGAGTACCCAATCCCCCCATGGATACCAAGGGACAACTGAAGGAAAGGTTCACATGTGACAGAGATGCGTTCAATTCAGTGGAAAAGAGATGAAGTGTTTAACACAAAGTACTGGCACAAGTGGCTACGTACCTAATGAAAATAAAATAGGACACAAATTTATACTAGATCCAAAAGTAAATGCCAGGTGGATTAAAAGCATAAGTTAAAACAATTAATTAAAAAATCTTTCAGACAAATTAAACAGAATACATACATAATCAAATGATCAATGGACTTCCCTGGTGGTACAATGGATAAGAATCCACCGGCCAATGAAGGGGGACACAGGTTCGATTCCTGGTCTGGGAATCTTTCGCATGTTGGGGAGCAACCAAGCCCGTGCACCGCAGCTACTGAGCCTGCGTGCCTAGAGCCCGTGCTCCACAAGAGACGCCATTGCAATGAGAAGCTTGTGTGCTGTGATGAGGAGTAGCTCCCCTCCGTCCCCCAGCCACTGGCTGCAAAGAGAGAAAGCCTGAGCACAGTGAAGACCCAGCGCAGCCAAAAATAAATAAAAACAATCCAGGGGATCCCAATAGTGAAGTCTGGAAATCTAGAAGCAGTAAAAGGAGACATAATTGATGACCTAAGAAAGAAAAATATTTGTACGGAAAGTCATACCACAGAGTCAACAGATAAGTTTATTCTGCAAAATATGTTTTCAAGACAGGACAAAAGATCAGTAGCAAAAATACATAAAGAACTTTTACAAACTAACTTTTTTTAAAAAAGGTTCCACTTCTGCTAATAATAAGCTCAGTTCAGTTCAGTCGCTCAGTTGTGTCTGACTCTTTGCGACCCCATGAATCGCAGCACGCCAGGCCTCCCTGTCCATCACCAACTCCCGGAGTTCACTCAAACTCACGTCCAAGGAGTTGGTGATGCCATCCAGCCATCTCATCCTCTGTCGTCCCCTTCTCCTCCTGTCCCCAATCCCTCCCAGCATCAGGGTCTTTTCCAATGAGTCAACTCTTCGCATGATAAGGTAGCTTGTATCAAACCGAATATCCTAGAGATTACAACTACAAACTCTGGGTAAAAGAAGCAAAACTGACCTGACAGCCCTGGCAAAAGCTGGAAGGAAGCCAACATGTGGAAGGAACAGCAGTGACCGAGTCCTGTATCTTTACAAGCTTTGAGTCTATGGCTTGGGTGATAAAAATCTACCACCTTGGGGGAGTCCCCACTTCTGCATTCCCCCATCTCTGACTGACCCAAACCATGCAGACACGAAGCAGCCTGATTAAAAGAATAAGATTTCAGCTACTTCCCAACAAGGGGAGACAGAGTTTGGAGTGTGAGTTCAGCACACTTAATAAACAAACAAACAAAAACATACCAGAATCCATAGCTTCTGTAACACATCATTCATAATGTCCAGAATGTAATCCAAAATGACGAGACAAATGAAGAGCAAGAAAATGTGACCCAAAACTCAAGAGAAAAGGTGATTACAGGAAATCAACCCTGAGGTAACCCAGATGTTATAATTAGCAGAAAAGGATCTTAAAGAAGCTATTGTAACTATGCTCAATAATAGAGGAATAGGAAATTTTAGATCTGAAGATAACGTACCTAAAATAAAACAGTACTGGAACTGACTTCCCACCAGAACTCGAGGAGGGAAGAAGGAGTCAGTGGACATGAAACTAGATCAATAGAAATGATCGAATTTGAGGAACCAAGAAAAATAAAATTAGGAAAAGATATGAACAGAGTGTCAGAGACCTGCGTGACAATATCAAAAGGACCAACGTGTGTGTAGCTGGTGTTCCAGAAGGACAGGAGAGAAAGAAAGGGGCAGCAAAAACACTTGAGGAAATAATGACCAAAGTTAAACTTGGCAAAAGATAAATTTACAGACCAAAGAAGCCCAGCAACCCCCTATCAGGATAAACACATACAAAATCTAGGAACATCACAATCAAACTGCTAAAAACCGAAAATAAAGTGAAACTCTTGAGAGCAGCCAGAGAAAAACACTAGATTATATACAGGGGAGTGACTATTTGGGTTACCACTAGCTTCTAACCCCCAGTAAGGAGTTCAGAAGGCACCAGAAGACACATCTTTAATGTGCTGAAAGAAAAGAAAAGAAAAACAAAACCCTGTCAACCTGAATTCCATACCCAGTGGAAATTTCCTTTAAGAATGAAGGCAAAAGAAAGACATTTTCAGAAAAACTAAAGAGAGAATTCACCATCAGCAGACCTGCACCACAAGAAACCCTAAAGGAAGTTCTTCAAGCTGAAGGCAAATGATAACTAGAGGGAAACTTCAGGAAGGAATGAACCAGAAACCAGAAACATGTGGGTAAATAGAAAAGGCTATCTTTTTAACCTCTTACTTTCATGCATTAAAGCTACAGCATAAAGTTTGAGGACAGTAAGTGAAACTCTAAGGTTTCGAGACTGTTACATTTGGTACACGGTTAACTAAGTAGACTGAAAAGTTGCACATTCAGTTCAGTTTGGACTGAAAAATTGTCTAAACTGATGGAATTGTACACGCCTGATGATCGGTACATATTGCTGTAATTTACATCTAAATTTTTTAAAATGCTTTCTTAAAAAAAAAAAAAAGCACCTGGCTCACAGCAGTTATTCAATTACTATTATTTATTATTGTTAGTAGCCTGCTAAACTATAGAACATTGGTTTCAGAAATATTGTCTTCTTATCACTGAAAACAACGCAGATGTCCATCAACAGATGAATGGATAAAGACATGGTACATATGTACAATGGAATATTACTCAGCCATAAAAAAGAAAGAATTTGAGTCAGTTCTAACGAGGTGGATGAACCTAGAGCCTCTTATACAGAGTGAAGTAAGTCAGAAAGAGAAAAACAAATATTGCATATTAATGCCTACATATGGAATCTAGAAAAATGGTATTGATGAAGCTATTTGCAGGGAAGGAATGGAGACACAGATGTAGAGAATGGACTTGTGCACACAGTCGGGGAGGGAGAGAGTGAGATGGATGGAGAAAGGGGCATCAACACATATACGCTCTCAGGCTTAAGACGGACAGCTGGTGAGAAGTCGCTATATAACTCAGGGAGCCCAGCCTGGAGCTCTGTGATGACCTAGACGGGTGGGATGGGGCGAGGGGAGAGAGGGGAGATATATATATATATATATAATTATGGCTGATTAGAGTGATTGTGTGGCAGAAACCAGCACAATATTGTAAAGGTTAAAAAACAAAGAAAGAAATACCATCTTATCTCAGGGCCAACTGAGCACATGCTTGTCCTTCCGCCCAGAATGTTCTCACCCTGTACTCTTCCCCTGGATAATGCTGAGGCATCCCTCGGTCTTGGCCTAAATGGCATTTCCTTTGAGAAGCCTGGCCCAGCATCCTCCCAGCAACGGACAAATGAATATCTCAGATCATATGCCCCCACAGCACCCTGGACATGCAGCACTTCCTGCTTGTTGTCCATTTCTCATGAGGCTGTAGAGCCCAAGGGCCCTGGCTCTGCTCTCTGCTGAATCCCCTACCCTCAACACAGTGCCCGGTACCCAGAGACAAAAGGATCCCAGACCTCCTTTCTCCTTCCCCACATACCGTTTGGCTCTTTCCAGGTCATCGTTGGCTTGCTCCAGCTCTCTGATGTACTTCTGCAGTTTATCTTTTATGGCTTTCGTCTGGGCAAGGTCATCCTCTAAGGCTGAGATCTGCCGGTAGCCTTCAGAATGCTGTGTTTTAAACTTCTCCTGAAGGACAGAATTGCCCCTGAGTGAATGACTTAAGATTCCCAACAAGGATATTTATTTACATTCCCTGTCATCTCCTTAGGACGCTGAAGGTCAATCCTGGGACGTACTCTCTCCCATTGCGGTGCACGTGTGTGGTTCCTAGCCACTAAGCATCCGTTCCTCCCCTCTGCATAGCCTGCCGGCACCCCAGTTTCTTGAGGACCTCTTGCAGCCTCCACCACGGCCAGGGGACAAGCCTAAGCTCAGTCATGAGAACCTTCTGTCCATAGACATGTGCTCTTGAGCAAGTGAGGGATGATGGGGGGAGCCAGGGGCCGTCAAGTTGTCCAGTTCCGAGTGCTTCCTGAGCATCTGTCTGTACCTGGCCCCCTCCCACAATGGTCCTCAGCACCTCTGGTGTCCAGAAGCCCCCAACCATCTTAAGCAGTCATTCTGTGCAAGGTGTCCACAGCCATAGAAAGTGTCATCAACCTCTCTGAGCTTGACCTGCAAGGGCCATACTGACGCACTTCAGTGACATCCCTGGGTTACAGGGACAAGGGCAGGAATCACAGTGACTTTGGTGCTCGTGCCTCACAGTCAGAGCGGGACATCGCTGACTCAGTTCAACGACTGTTCTGACTTTGTGACCCAGGATGCCCTCCCTGTGGCATGGGGTATTTAGAAGGAACTTGGGCACCTCTGGGGGAGGGAGGGAGAGAAGGGGAGGCAGGGGAAGGAAGGAGGAAGGGAAGAGAAGAAGGAAAAAACCATAACTGTTGTTTCCACCAGAAGAAGCTTAGTGTGACCTGGCCAGTGCTTCCCGAGGCAAGGAACAGCCTAGATGAGGTCTCAAGAATCTGTTGCCCCGCAGTGACAGCAGCTAATGTATACTGTGGGCTTCCCCGGTGGCTCAGTGGTAAAGAATCCATACCAAGCAGGAGGTGGGGGTTCGATCCCTGGGTCAGGAAGATCCCCTGGAGCAGGAAATGGCAACCCACTCCTGTATTATCGCCTGGAGAATTTCATGGACAGAGGAGCCTGGTGGGCTACAGCCCATGGAGTCTCAGTAACTAAACGACAAGAGCATTTACCGCAGGCTACTCTGCGCTAGCCTCTGGGCTCAGGACACCCCTCCCGCTGCCTGACTGAACGCCATTTCGGAGGTGTGAGAATGGAGGCTCAGGCCCATCGTCAGCCCAGAGTCAACCAGGAGCAAACAACTGAGCCAAAACCCATCCTGGGCGACCCGGGCTCGTGCTCGCGAACAACAACGCTCAACAGCCCTGGACCACTTCCGCCTAGGTTCACAGAGGAACTGATCACACGCGTGTGCATACACACTCACACACTCCCATTCTCTCCCTGTCTGGCTCTGCTTTCAAATTATTTTCTGTCACCCAACAATCTCACCACCTTTCCCTCATCCACAAACAGGAACGAAGACACTCCCTTCCCCCAGGAAGTCTAATGTGAAAGTGAAAAAAAAAAGCCCACTCCTCTTCTTTCCTCAGCCCAGTACACAAAGCTGTTGCTAGAAACAGTCTGGAGGCTCTGGGGAGGGTGAGGTAATGGCGCCCGGGGCCAGAAAGGCGTGGCCAGAGCCATCCCGAGAAAAGGGCCTCAGGATGGACGGTCACAGGGCCGGGGCCTCGCATCCTCACGCCACTCAGTCCCCTCAGATACTCCACTTCCTGGCTGTGAGCACAGGAAGCGTCTCAGCTAAGACAAGCAGGGGCCGAGCGGGCCCAGGCTCGGGCGAATTTCCAGGCGTGGCTTGGATCGCTCCCACCCTTGGCCTGGGTGCACCCCCAAAAAGAAGAAAACAGGAGGGTACAGGACCCCAGACCATTAACCTAAATTCCTACGTGGGTTCCCAGAGGACACGGTGAACGGGCTTGTCCACCAGCACAGAGATTCAAATGATGTCCTTTGAACTTGGGGACATGAAAAAGCTGTTGGGCTTTCATCTGGGGCTAATTATAATAAACTGTCAGCTGATGGAGGCATCAATAGACGCTCTGTTGGATCCCTTACAAGCTTTTTTATTCATCTGGTGATGAATAAGCCAGTTGTCAAGGAGTCCGACTCAGTTGAAAACTTTTCTCTTAGGTGACAGAAATATGTGCCGGGGGCCATTCTTCACTCTGAGGTCATCCCCTTCCTCACCCTGTGGCTCATAAACCTCACAGAGAAGTCTTCTGCCAGTTCAAGTGCTTGGTCTGGAAGTGCCTAATTACTTAGCACATGTGTATTTATCAGCATCTGTGCAGGTCCTCCTACCCTCTCCAAACCATGGTTCAAACCACCAGTCTTCTGACCCTGAGCCCCCTTCCGTGTAAAAGCTGTCACGGTTCCCCAGTGCCTAGGGCAGCAGTCAGCCTGTTAACAGAGTGAGTGACGTGGGCCAGGTGTAACCCACAAAAGACACTCAGCCCCTGACGTCAGAGCTGATGGGGGGACAGTAGCTGGGACGGGGTGACCTTGCTCTAACCAATCTGCCTTTTGCAAGTATGGACGAAGGCCAGGCTGGGGTGGCAGGAGCCACCAGAGGACGATCAAAGGAAACCGGAAATCCAAGTTCTTACAAAAAGCCTCACAATTCTGAATGCAGATATTAAATATTTTTTTAAAAGACCACTAAAGAGATAAATGTTACTATCAAAAGAATGAACCATAACCCTCACCTCTAGTTAACAGCCTACTGCAATATTTACAGAGAAGCATACAGAAGTTGGTGATTCACTTTGAAATGCACTGGGAAGACAGACTGATGGATGGACAGATAACAAAGAGCAAGTGTGGCAGAGGTCATTGGCAGAGCCCAGGTGGTGGATATACAGGTGTTCGCTGGGAAAGTCTTTCAACCCGACCGTGTGCTTGAAAGCTCTCATGATAAAATGTTGAGTGAAAATCACCAAAGGCTTAAGCAAACAACATCTACGGGCCAGACTGACCTGTGTGGATGGCCAGTCTGGGCTCTGTGGTCTACACCATTAAAGCTCAGAGTCCACCGTTCAGCTTCCAAAGTCTGTGGGGTCTTCCCTGTGCTACTCCTCATCCCTCAGTCCCCAATCCATCTGCTCGCCCCACTTTCTCCTGTGTGCTAGGAAACCCAGGTTCCCAAGGTCCACTTGACGTTCACTCTTGCCTGTGTCTGAGCATCTTTTCACTAAAAGCTTCTGGCCGTCAGGTTTGTCTCCCCCACGAGCCTTCCAGGGGCAAAGGGCACACCTCTTTCCTGTGCGTCACACCTAGCCCTGGGCTCACACTGCGGGACCTTGGCTCTTTCCCCCCGGTGGCTCATCAAAATAAATATGAGCAGCTCTGTTTAAAAAAAAAAAAAAAGAAATTAAGAAAGAAAAAAAAAGACACGCAGGTCTGCTGGGGCCCCACCCAGACTTCCTGAGAACGAAACTCTCAGGGCGGGGTGGGGCCAGCCCTGTCTGAGGTTTACAAAGCTGGCCAGGTGACCCTGCCTGGCAGTGATAGCCCAGAGCCGTCTCTAAGGCCAATGTAACACTTCGTGATCGCCTGGTAACCCATACAGAGTGTCCAGTCTCTACCCCTCAGAGCAGTGGTTCTCCAGGTATTCGGCAATGACTGCAGATACCTCTGTGGTCACCACCTGGGGCAGGGGGTACCACTGGCATCCAGTGGGTGCAGACCAGGGATGCCGTTGAACACCCCGCAACGTAAAACTCAGCCTGACAACAAAGAGTCGTGTGGCTTCAAATGTCAACAGAGGCTGAGGAGCCTGAGTTCTGTCCAACAGAACTTTCCATAATGATGGAGACATTCTACAGCCTCTGTGTTCACACTGACGCCCACTAGAGATGTGTGGCTACAGGAGCTACCATTCTGGACAGCATAACCCTGGGCCTTATAACAATCAGCAATTCCAGCCATGATCCATACTCTAGAAAAGTCTACCTTCCACATGTGCTCTGGGATTGCTAAACATGGCCATGGGACACGTGTGAGACCTGTCTCTTTAGTTCAGTCGCTCAGTCGTGTCTGACTCTTTGCGACCCTGTAGACTGCAGCACGCCAGGCCTCCCTGTCCATCACCAACTCCCGGAGTTCACTCAAACTCAAGTCCATGGGAGTCAGTGATGCCATCCAGCCATCTCATCCTCTGTCTCTTACAGGGGCACTGGGAGCTCAAGTGCCCCACATGCCCGCAGTTCTAGGGGTGGGAGGGGGCCACACCCACAGGCTCCCTTCTCTGGTCACGGGTGCTGGACACCCACCCACACACCTGGGTGTGTCTCCGCTCACCCCCTCACCTTGATGGTCTCCAGCTCCATACGAAGGTGGTTGTTTTCCATCAGCAGGTCCCTGTTTTTGCTCTCAGTTTGTTGCAGCTGTGTCTCCAGTTCTGCCTCGTATTCCCGGCTTTCCTCCTGGAATTCCCGGAGCTCCTCTTGGGTGTTCTCTGCCCTGCGGGATTCCCAGATGTCAGCTCATCACTGAGCGCTTATGCGTTGCTGAGTGTTAGACATGGATCTGCTCTTTATTCAACTGCCTTTTGAGGCAGGAACTGTCTCATTATACAGATGATGAGGTCATCTGTCTCAAGGTCCTCCCAGGAGGCACTAGTGGTAAAGAACCTACCTGCCAACGCAGGAGACCTAAGAACCTAAGGTTCGATCCCTGAGTCAGGAAGATCCCCTGGAGGAGGGCATGACAAGCCACTCCAGTATTCTTACCTGGAGAATCTCATGGACAGAGGAGCCTGGCGGGCCACAGTCCATAGACTCACAAAGAGGTGGACACAACTGAAGCAACTGAACACACACACACACGCACGTCTCAAGGTCAAACAAGTCAGAAACAGGGCGTGGAGCTGTCCCCAGGTGTGCCCGACTCCACAGCCCTTTCTTAACCAATGCACCGTCCAGTCATTCATTCAACGTGTAGTTTCTGGAACCCAATGTATAGTAAATATACTTCAGACTGTATACTCTCTGCAGAGTTATTTACAAGCAGAAACTGGACATAATACAAAGGTTCATTTACCATACCACTATCTAGGGTCCCTGCTCCATATCCCAAATACCCAATTCTGGCTTCTCAACCCTTAAAATTCAAGGCTTTTTTTTTTTTTTTTTAATTTAACAAGCCCTTCCCTGGTGGCTCAGACGGTAAAGCGTCTGCCTGCAAAGCAGGAGACCTCGGTTCGATCCCTGGGTCAGGAAGATTCCCCTGGAGAAGGAAATGGCAACCTGCTCCAGTATCCTTGCCTGGAAAATCCCATGGATGAAGGAGCCTGATGGGCTACAGTCCATGGGTCCCAAAGAGTTGGACAAGATTGAGGGACTTCACTTTCACTTTAAATCAAACTAAGAATAAAGACATCAGAGGAGCCTCAGAGGAGCTGGAATAAGACCTGCCTGAGCAGATTACAAGAATCCATGAGAAACGACAGAAGAAACAATGTTACGCACACACCCACAGCTCCCAGATAGGGACAGGGAAACACTGGTTTCAAACTAAAAAACTTGTAACAACCTAGACAGCTAGCTACAGGGAGAAGTTCTCTCCCACACACCTGAGGGCTGACCAGATAAGGCATCTGAGAGTTGATAAAACACTGCCACAATTTGATACTCTCTAAAAATGTGTTAACTTCAAATCATATTCATTCCCAAGCTGTCACACCCTATTAATAGAGTGGTACAGATCATTGGGATATGCCAATACCTAAGATAAAAAAAGTCTGAATGTTAAGTTTTTCATAGCTTACTTATCTTGAATAGTATAACTTTGGAGGAACTAAGGTGTTTGGCAGTGGAAAGAATCAGAACATGAGAAAGTCCTTAAAAATGTATTGACCTAAATAATTTTGCCTGTTACAAAATAGCAACAATAAAAAGACAATAAAAAGAAACTGTTTACACTTAAAAACAACAACAACAACAAAGAAACAAACAAAAAACTCTGCCAGAAAATAAGCTTGGGAGTGGCACAGCCTTTTGCTTAGGACCCTCTAGGCTCCGGGGTTCAAATCCCAGCTCTGCTGCCCCTGCCCCCCCCACCCCACCCCGGCTATGTGCCCTTAGACAAGTTACTTGCTGTCACTGAGATTCAGTCCCCCATTTGTAAAATGGGGTGAGAATGGTTTCTCCACGGGCCACCATGGAGATTTAATTGAGATGATGTATGTTCAGTTCTTCACAGGGCTTGGCACACAGAAGGCCCAAAGTAAATGTTCGCTGCCATCACTGTGAGGCAGGTGAACTTGGGAGAACTGACCTCTGCTTGTAGGTCATAGCCAGGTCTTTCCAATAGTTGGCCTCTTCCTCCTCGGAGCTGAAGGTCTTGCCCGAGTCCGCCATTGTGGAAATGGGGGGAAGAGTTCACTCCTCTTGGTGCATAATGTCTAGGAGAGAAAGTTTTAAAGCTATTACCCACATCTAGTTAAACAGCTGATCTTTAATAGAGTGGGGGGGAAATTCCTGAACTTTATGTTGGATTAATTGCAGCAAAAAAAGAAAAATTGCCAAAAAATTAACTAAACCTAGACAAACTACAGTTCATTATTTACATTACATTCATTACATTATATTACAATATGTTACATTCCAAGGATGGATACATATACCAGGATTTGCTGATTTTATTACATTGGAGGGAAGGGGAAAGCAGGCCAGCTTAGGGGTTCTAACTTAGACAACCCGGTGCTTCTACCATCTCCATCATCACAGAAGGAGAATGTCAGAAGGGAAGTCTGCAGGGTGAGGGGATACTTGACACCAGCTTCGGACACTTTTAGTTGGATTTGCCTGTGATCCATCAAGATGTGACACCGGATCTGAAACTCGGGGTGAAGTCCGGGCTAACAACACAAATCTAAGAGTCATGAGTTTGGAGCTGGATCTTCCCTTTTTTCTTGTGACTGAACCATCGAAGAATCAACTGAGGATTATTTATGGAACTCTGAGGCGTGCCAGTATCTGAAAGCTGAGCAAGGAAAGAAACGGTGATGGAAGGAGACAGGAGAAACAAGTGAGAGAGATGAGAACCAGGAAAGTGACTATACTGGAGGAGACAGTTTCAAGGGGAAAATGGGGAATGAATGTTCCATGGTATCTGAGATGCGAGAGAGAGGCTAGTAAGATGAGCTCTGGAAAATATCCACCCACGAGACTTGGTGAAATGTTGGTCACTGGTGATGTAAGCAAGAATGGTTTCAACACCAGGAGGAGGGATAGAGGGGGTGGAGGAGTGACTGGGAGGTGAGGAAGAGGAAGTAGACAGGATCTTGGAGAACTGGGTGTGAGAAGAAAGGAGACGAATTAGACAGAGTCCCTTGGACAGCAAGGAGATCAAATCAGTCAATCCTAAAGGAAATCAACCGTGAATATTCACTGGAATGACTGAAGCTGAAGCTCCAATACTTTGGCCACCTGATGCGAAGAGCCGACTCATTGGAAAAGACCCTGATGCTGGGAAAGACTGAAGGCAGGAGGAGAAGGGGGCAGGCAGCAGAGGATGAGGTGGCTGGATGGCATCACTGACTCAATGGACATGAGTTTGGGCAAACTCTGGGAGATAGTAAAGGACAGAGAAGCCTGGCGTGATACAGTCCGTGGAGTCACAAACAGCTGAACTCGACTTTAGCGACTGAACAACAGAGGGTAGTGGTGACAGGTTCTGAGGATGCTGAGCTATCCAGGACAGAGGTCAGGAACAGATTCCTATTAACAGTTCTCAGTCCTCGGACTCCTTGCTGATAGCGTTTCTCAATGTTAATAGCTTATTTTCTCAATTTGTTTAAGACTCTGAGTTTGTCAAAAGGTTATTAGGAATTCAAATGAGATTGCTCCAAAGTCCCTTCTTCCCTTCAAGATAGCTCACAGTTCTGTCTTTGGGGAAAAAAGAAGGAACACAACCCCCAACTCTGCAAGACATAACTAACAAGCCAAATATCTAGGTAAAAAATACAAATCATTCCGCTAAATAAGTCAGTTTTGACATGGACACGATCACCAACCAAGTGGGTCCCTGGTAGAAACTGAACAACGATACCTACATCTGAGTAAAGCACTTACTGACAACTCTACATCTGTTAGGACCTGTCTTCACATCTCTCCCTTCAAATTTCTCACCCTTCCCTGATTCAGAAAAAACATGCCATGTCCCCACCCACTCCCTTCTGGGGAACAGAGTTTCTCTGAAAGCTTGATCAAAGCAGAGAAGCTAGAGGGAGTAGAAAGTTAACTTGATTTTATCCCTCAGTCCGGCATCCCTTCTTCCATCTTTTTGTAATAGCACCCCAATGTTCTCTTGGAGGAACCAACTCTATACTCTTTCCATGGGGCTCAGGTGGACTTGTCATCAGCCACTGTACCTAGGAGATGGCATGTGACTACTCACGCCTCCAGCGTCAGTTACAGGCTCAGAGGTGCACCTATCCCAAAGCTGAGCCCAGCGACAAGGGTGGGTCTAACCCAAGTTGAACCAGTGACAAGGATCAGCCTAACTCAAGTTAAGCCAATGACTGGATCAGAGGTGGGCCTAACCCAAGCTGAGCCAATGATTGGCTCAGGGGTAGACCTAACCCAAACTGAGACAGTAAGCGTTCAGGCCCAGGCCTTTCAAAGAGCTATCAAGAAAGAAACTCTCTGAAGGTGTAACTAACCTTACTATAATGATAATTTCACAATATATACATGTCTCAAACCACCGTGTGCTACACCTTAAACTTATACCATGTGATATGTCGATTATATCTCTGTAAAGCCGGGATCCGAGGGGGGTGGAGTAGAGAAGAAACTCTCTTTCCATCAGGGTTTGTGGCGGTCATCTCTCTATCACAAGGGAGAAGGCTGCCTGAGAATGAAGCCAAAACAAGAAAGCAGGGCCAAGAGGTGGACACCTGGGTCCAGTCATCCCTGACTGAAGGTGAGGAGGGGTAATCAACTTCCTTTCTTGGCTGGACCAGTTAGGCCTGGATTTCTGCTACCAGAGAGGCCTAATGAATGTTTGGAGTGAACGATCTTGTTTGCTGAAAGTAGAAAGGATAAGAGCACCTAGAGTGTAGATAATAGTAATTACCACGGTGACAGGTAAGGGCAAACCTAATTCTGGTAATCCCTGCTCAAGCCACAAGCTCTAATGAGCCCAGAGCGCATCTAGCATGAGGTCACCAGACAAATGTCTACAGTGTTCAGAGCCCAGAGCCCACGCAATTGTGACTGAGTGCCGTGTGGCCATCGATGACTGTGTGGACAGTCTCAACCTCATGGCATCGGGGAACTCTGCATACAGGAGGGTGAGAAAGTCAGGAACCAGGAACAATGAATGTACACTGACTTTTCCTGCTGCTTGGAAAAAGCTCATGTTCAAGTTCATCATCATGAGCCCCCGCCTACTTCTCTAAACATTTCCTACAGCCCTGCCCCTCACCTGCTTATGCTGTAGTCCCACTGCCTTCTTTCTGTTCCTTGAACATACCAAGCGTGCTCCCACCTCAGGGCCTTTGCACTGGCTGTTCTCTCTGCCTGGAATGCTCCTCTTTCAGATCTCTGCCCGCAGAGTCCCTTCTTGCCATTCAGACCTCAGCTGAACCGTCTTCCCTAGAGAGACCTTCTCTGAAGATCCCACCAAATACCTCCTCCAGCCCTTCACTGCCACATTAATCCCTGCTTCATTTTATTTCATCACTTTATGAGTTGTGTTTCTGTTTTATCTGAAAAAGTTGGCTTAAAACTCAACATTCAGAAAATGCAGATCATGGCATCAGGTCCCATCACTTCATGGAAAATAGAAGGGAAACAATGGAAACAATGACAGACTTTATTTTCTTGGGCTCCAAAATCACTGCAGATGGTGACTGCAGACATGAAATTAAAAGACGCTTCTTGGAAGAAAAGCTATGACAAACCTAGACAGCATATTAAAAAGCAGAAACATTACTTTGCCAACAGAGGTCCATCTAGTCAAAGCTATGGTTTTTCCAACAGTCACATACATATGTGAGAGTTGGACTATAAAGAAGGCTGAGCGCCAAAGAATTGATGCTTTTCAACTGTGGTGTTGGAGAGGAGTCCCTTGGACTGCAAGGAGATCAAACCGGTCAATCCTAAAGGAAATCAGTCCTGAATATTCATTGGAAGGACTGATGCTGAAGCTCCAATATTTTGGCCACCTGATGCAAAGAGCTGACTCATTAGGAAAGACCCTGATGCTGGGAAAGACTGAAGGCGGGAGAAGAAGGGGACGACAGAGGATGAGATGGTCGGATGGCACTACCGACTCAATGGACGTAAGTTTGAAAAAGCTCCAGGAGATGGTGAAGGACAGGGAAGCCTGGCATACCACAGTTCATGGGGTTTGCAAAGAGTTGGACACAACTGAGCAACTGAACAGCAACAACTGGAATATCAGTTTTGAACACAGGGATCCTCACCATCATTTTTTTTTCCCCCTAAATTCCCAATGCCATGAACAGTGTCTGGCATATAACAGGCATTCAATAAATGCTTGTGGAAGGAAAGAACACAGGGGAACATAAAGATTGACCACTCACTGGAAGGGGATGTGAGATTAAGGAAAAGAAGCAAGAGACCCTCTGAAGGCTAGTTTTTATAAATCCCTAGGATACTTAATGTGTATCTGCATGCTCAGTCACTCAGTCATGTCTGACTCTTTGCAACCCCATGGACTATGGCCCCACCAGGCTCCTCTGTGATTCTCCAGTCAAGAATACTGAGTGGTTTCCCAGTTCCTTCTCCAGGAGATCTTCCTGACCCAGCGATCGATTCTGTCTCCTGTGTCTTCTGTAACAGCAGGCAGATTCTTTACCACTATGCCACCTGGGCAGCCACCATACACACCTGATCTTAGCCAAATGGCCGAGAAAGGGACTTAATAGGATGGGGAAAAACCTTTCTCGCTCAGCACCCGAGTGGCATCTCATTGATGGCAAGGGGCTGAAGGACAGGGTGTCATGTTGGAAACTACCCACTTCCCAGGTTTTCATGATAAGGAATATTCAGAACAGTTACTGGAGTTTTAGTAACCTTCATCCTGCAGCCTTACCAAAGATGAGTTTCAGAAAAGGGTACTGTTATCATGGCCAGTGAGGCTTAGAATTTAAGCCTCAGTAAATAAATGAAACTGAGCTTTTTTAGGAGGTGCTTCCACTGTGGCTCTAATTACAACCCCTGCATTTTAAAAACACCCTTTAGGGAAGAAGAAGACGATGCTCAAGGCTAAGAGGAAAGAAATAACAGCTCAACTTCACTCTCTTATGAAACACCACACTTAAAAATCTAAACCTTTCCTTTTTTCCACTTGAAAATATCTCAGAAAAGTTCTAATGTGCATTCTTGTCTGCCACAGACAGCAGGCAGGATGACTGGCAAAGGTTCCCCTTTCCCAGCATTACAAGTTTATCATCACCTTCTGTTTGTGGAGTGCTAGGCATTTAATATGTCATTTCCAAACAACTGGATCCTTTCTGTTTACCTCGAAGATGCTGGAAAGAGATAGAGAGAGACAGCGTGTGTGTGTGTGTGTGTGCACGTGCTAAGTCACTTCAGTTGTGTCTAACTCTTTCTGATCCTATGGACTGTAGCCCACCAGGCTCCTCTGTTCCATGGGATTCTCCAGGCAAGAATACTGGAGTGGGTTGCCATGCCCTCCTCCAGGCCGTCTTCCTGACCCAGGGATTGCTAAGGCAGTCACTGGGCTTCTTGGGAAGCTGGAGCAGAAACATTACCTGTCTTGGCCATCTCCATAGATGCAAAGGAGTGAGAGAGGCAAACCAGACCCAAGCTCAAGGGAGACTTTGAATTCAAATTCAAGGTCTCTTTGGGGTTGCCGATAGACTGTATAGAAGTCAGATTCAGTTTTTGGGCCAAGCGGTCTTTTAAAAGGCACTGTGACAGACAGGTGTCAGTGCATAGTCATAGCATCCACAACTTTATACACACTATCTTCAAGCTGGATACTGCATGCATTTATTGCATCTGTGTCAAGGGATTGAACTTGTGAACTTGCATTCTCAATACACCATCCTGCTGCATCCTGTCCCAGTAGCTCTGTGGGCAAACCTGCTGGGCACCTCCAGTGTATGTACTACAACATACAAGCACAAACTGGGATCTAGTGGTCTCAGAGGTATTTATTTTCTGTTTTGAATAACTTAGATCTATTACTCTTACAAAAGCGTTTCAGCAAGCTTTTTTTTTTTTTTTGGCATGTTTTCCATGATCACACTTATTAGGAAAGTCTGAAAACACACTTGAGATACACACCTTTGATTTCAAAACTCTAGAAAAGACAAAGCAGTCTTTCTCAGCTCTCCTCTGAGTGAAGAAAGCCAGCACAGCTGGTCAGGGGCAATCCACACCTGCAAACCATCAGGGATTAACTTCTCCACCCCAACCACACTCCTTCCCAATCAAAACACAGGGGAGAGGGGGAGAAAGCGGCTGCCAAAGGCCAGCACAGGCTCCCACAGCTTCCACTTTATGACGCAGGCTTTACATTTTGCATAAGTGACATCACTGGGGCAAAATCAGTCAAGAGTCAGCAAGTCTGACTTCTGTCTCGGTGCTTTCAAAGTCTGAAATGATCTACCCACAAAAAAACACCTCAGCAGGCATGCAAGGACAAATGCTCAAGGGTGTACACCATCACTGATGTAATGATGAGGGGGAGCTGGAGAAACTTAACTGAAGACTGATCAGAAAACTGTGCAGCTAAGAATTAAGAGTAATGATACGGAAGAAAGTTCATGTTAAGAAAGTGCCATTTTTCTAGTGTGTAGCACATGGAACTCTGCTCAATGCTATGTGGCAGCCTGGATAAGAGGGGGCTTTGGGGAGAATGGACACATGTATATGTATAGCTGAGTCCCTTCGCTGTGTACCTGAGACTACCACAATGCTGTTACTTGGCTGTACCCCAATACAAAATAAAAAGTTTAAAGTGTAAAAAAAGAAAGAAAAAAAGTGCCATTTTTGTTTGCAAATGTAGCTTCCGCTGTGTACATAAACAGAAAAGGGTCTGGAAGGAGGTACCAGAATGGGAGTAAGGCAGCCGATAAGATGAGAACTTGTTCCTGACACCTGCTACAATAAATGTTTTTTACAATAAGCATATATTGCTTTTGAAATCTTAAGGAGCTTAAATGTGAACAACAACAAAAAATCCAGAAAGCTACTGTCCAGGGAGAATTTTATGCTACTGAACCAAGATGCCAGGGAGGGAGCTTTTCCTACAGTGGTGCATTCTCCTCCATTCTTTTCCAAAGATTTCCCAACACCCACTAAGTACTAGGTGCTGCTGAGCGCGGCAGACCCAGAGCACCTACATCAGGACTAGCTGCAAACATTGTACCAACTGCAGACACAAACTTTCTGTCTACCAGCACGGTCCTGTTGGGAATTATCTTGTGAGCAAAGGGAGTGCAATCTCTCTGGCCTCACACGTTCTAAAGCAAAGGAACACACTCCGGAAACAAAAATAACATCCTAACAGAATAAGGCAAGTTAAGAAACTATTATCCAAAATGGGATAGAACACACCAACCAGAGGCCTCTGACACTTTAGGAGCATGGATCATTTGCATCTAATCTGACACAAAAGACACACCAAGAGGAAAAATTTAAGTTTCAAAAGTGGCGAAATACGCATGGTGGAGGCCGGCAGGGGGGTGGGGGGTCGGGGTCAGGACGGGTCAGAGATTAAATAACAGGTGGCTCTGAGAGTCCCAGGACTACGACCCAGGGATCGAACCCAGGTCTCCCGCATTGCAGACAGACACATTACTGTCTGAGCCAAGTTCAAAGGACCCTACCCACATCCTATGCTTCCCTGGTGGCACAGATGGTAAAGAATCTGCCTGCAATGTGGGAGACCCGGTTGGGGTGGATCCTGGGTTGGGAAAATCCCCTGGAGAAGGAAATGGCAACCCACTCCAGTATTCTTGCCTGGAGAATTCCATGGATGGAGGAGCCTGGTAGGCTATAGTTCATCAGGTCGCAAAGATGTGGACACAACCAAAGCGACTTAGCACGCAGCATACACAAGCGACTCGCTCACACACACACACACACTCACACACACATCCTACAATGCCATCCTTTCCTAGAATACATCAACAAAACTCACAGAGAAAATCTGAAATTTCTGTACAGCACAGGCTGCATAGGCCATTTCTTTAGAAAGGAATTTAAAGGGACCTACAAGTAGAGAGGGTCACACCAGGTACAAAACCTGGACCAAGAAATAAGGGAAGGTCAAGCCCTCAGGAGACAGTGAACTTGAGAGGACTGGAGAAGATAATCTTAGGGTCCCCCAAAAAAGCAGTGTCCAGAGGGGTTTCCTATGACCTCAGAGAGGCAGGTAAGCCCAGTCACCGCATTCAAGCTCTAGAAGCGTTTTCATCCTTTATCCAACCCTTCCCCAAAGTGCTGTCAGGGGAAATCTGAACCGTCCTGCAGCAGAGATCTGAGAAAGGCGGAGGGAACAAGACCGTTCCAAACACGTTCCCAAAGGGAGGGGAGTGCCAAGTAGAGGGGAGGTTTTTGGAAAGAGGCCTCCGCCGAGGGTGGCAGTGGGGTGGGGACGTGGGCGAGCATGGGGACGGCGGGGGGCTACGAGGACGGAGAGGGAGGTGGGGGCAGCAGGAGGAAAGGGCGAGGGCTGCGGGGCAGAAACTGAGCGAGAAGGGAGACCAGAGGACTCTAGGAAGGATGTCGGGGTGCCGGGGGATGGAAGGGAACAGGGCAGAGCAACCGGGCTCCGGGGACCCGGGACGAGCAGGGCAGAAGGGCCAAGGAAGTCAAGCAGGGAGGGGAGGGCAGCGGGGTCGGAGAGAGGCGAGCGCAGAAAGAGAAAGAAAGTTGGCGAAAGGGTGAGGAGCCGGGCGCGCAGGACACAAGGGTGGGAAGGCACTAAGTTAGGAAGGGAGGCTCCGGAGAAGGGCGATTTTTCGAGCCCAGCGCCCGGGAAGCGACGCCCAAGTGAAGGGCGCGCCAAGTTCCCTGCACCGCCGCGGCCGGGGGTCCCGAGAGCGCGGCGGGCGTCGGGCGGGCAGAAGAGTTTCCCCGCGGCCGTGGCGATGATGAGGACGACGGCGATGGCAGCCTCCGAGCAACCCCTGCCCCGGGGGCCGCAGCTCCGCACTTACCGGCTCGGGCTCTGCGGACCAGCGGCGGCGGCTCGGGCGGCTGCGGCGGGGGGCGGTGCAGCCCCGGGCCTCTGGCCGCCGCCCCCGCCCCCGCGCCCGCGGCCGGCGTCGTCCATTGGCTGCCGCTCCCCGGGACCGCGTCCCCCGCGGCCAATCAGCGCCGAGCAGCGCCTTTTGGAAACTTTTTTCCCAGGTCCCGGGCGCGGCGCGGCCACGCGGCGGCCCTAGGCGGGCTGGCGGGAGGGGTTCTGGGAGGCTCCTGCTGCTGCCAGGGTTCTGGCTGGGCTTGGAGGCTGCGGGCTGCTCCCTAGACACCGCGGGGAACGGGCTTGGACTTGCGGGCCACTTCAAGAAAATATGACTCCCTGCCCTTCACCCCGATTGCGTTTTCCTGTTCTTGGATTTCCTCCGAAGCAGATAGAAGAACAAAGATCTACGTCTCCTTAGAGTAAGCAGTGTCCCAGGTCCTTCCCAGAACTTGACAACCAATATAAAAATTTCGACATCATTATCTTCTGAAAAGGCAGCAAAGCTCCTTTATAGAAATTTGTTTTGGGGCCTGGCCTTGAATCCTAGCTCTGCCCCTTAGTAGCTGTATGATCTTGAGCAAGTTCAGTCAGTTCAGTCGCTCAGTCATGATGGATTCTTTGCGATCCCATGGACTGCAGCACGCCAGGCTTCCTGTCCATCACCAACTCGCAGAGTTTACTCAAACTCATGTCCGTTTAGTCGGTGATGCCATCCAACCATCTCATCCTCTGTCGTCCCCTTCTCCTACTGCCTTCAGTCTTTTCCAGCATAAGGGTCTTTTCCAATAAGTCAGTTCTTCACATCAGGTGGCCAAAGTATTGAAGCTTCAGCTTCAGCATCAGTCCTTCCAGTGAATATTCAGGACTGATTTCCTTTAGGATTGACTGATTTGGTTAGGGCAAGTTAACTCTCTGTGATTTACTTTCCTCATCTATAAAATGGGATTTGTGATAGGATTTACCTCTAGGATTATGCAGAGATGAAATGAATTCACTTAGCATTTGTAAAAGGTTTAGGACAGTGGCCTCAGCACATAGTTAAGTACAATCTATGCAGGAGTAGAAGGGGGCAACAGAGGATGAGATGGTTGGAGAGCACTATCGACTTAATGGACATGAGGTTGAGCAAACTCTGGGAGATAGTGAAGGACAGGAAAGTCTGGCATTCTGCAGTTCACGGGGTGGCAAAGAGTCGGACACAACTGAGCAACCAAACAACAAAAAATGTAGGTAGTGATCATGATTTTTTTTTTTTTACTGGTCCCTGGTAGCTCAGTAAAGAATCTGTCTGCAATGCAGGAGACCCAGGTTCGATTCCTGGGTGGGGAAGATCCCTTGGAGAAGGAAATGGCAACCTGTTCCAGTACTCTTGCCTGGGAAACCCAATGGGCAGAGAAGCCTGATGGGCTACAGTCCATGGGTGGCAAGCGACAGACACCACTTTGTGACTAAACCACCACTGTCTGTGTCAGGCATAATACTAATTTCTTGATGTGGGTTTCACAGCAGTCCTACTTGTTCACCAAGTAGGTTTATAAATTTTTACTGAGCACTCACTTATAGCACAATAAATGTCAGACAAGACACCTGTCTTGAAAGGGCTTGTAGTATTAAGAAAGGACACTAAATCAGCAAACAGAAAATGTGAAATAATTTCAGATGCTAATTAGTGCTATGAATAAAGCAAAGTCATGTAATAGAAAGGGGCTGGGAGAGGTCCCTTCAGATAGAATGTCAGGGAAAGCCACTATACCAGGTTACAATGAAGCTGAGATCCAGATGATGAGAACCACAGGAAAGAACTTTTATTGTCTTCATTTTAAAGATGAGAAAGCAAAAGTGTAGGAAGTTTAAATGCATTGCCCAAGGTCTCACAATTAGTAAACAAATCAGGCTGTAAAGCTGGGTATGTTTGACTCCTAATCAGTGTTCTTTGTCATGATACTGGAGGCAGAGAGATCTTAGCTACTTTGAGGCCTCCAACCAGACATGGAATCCCTCCTGTGTCCCCGCCATGGTTAAGAATGGCCTTGAATTCCTCTTTGTTGTTGTTTAATCACTCAGTCACTTCCACCTCCTTAGCGACCCTATGGGCTGTAGCCCACCAGGCTCCTCTGTCCATGGGATTCTCCAGGCAAGAATACTGGAGTAGGTGGCCTTTTCCGATGGAACCTGTGTCTTAGGGTCTCCTGCATTGCAGGCAGATTCTTTTACCTCTGAGGCACCAGAAAAGCCCTAATTCTTCTTTGACTCCTTGCTAGTTCCTGAAAGAAGCTCAGAGACACAAAAGGGATCTACCACCTACATCAACAGGGTTAAGGAAGGTATCAGAATGTCTTTTAGGAAATATCCATCCTGGCCGCAGATGCTAATAAATGATTTGCATCCTCTTGTCACTTTTGCGCTGGCCTTGCCAGAACCTCACCATTCTGTGAGGATTCTGGGAGAGAATAATCAGCTGCAACGCTGCCCCACCAGTTTACATAAACTGAAACACACATTGATGAGCTGATCAGTACTGACTAAACGACATTATCATTTAAACTACTGGGTTCTCAATTTTCTTCATTTTTCCATTAAAAATAAAAGGAAGAAGACATTGAAATGATTATCATTAAACTTCTCTCAGGAATATGTTTAGGTAAACGGGTTTGTTATTGGGTAAAACCTTGAAAAAAATGAAAGGGAAATTTTGGTGTACTTAAAAACTTTGTTCTCTTTGTTCAATTTGTTTTCCTTGGAGCGTTCAGATATTAATGAGCAGAAAGCTGGGTTTCTCTTGCTTAAATCCTTCCACCATAATTTATCATTTCAAAACACTAACCATAACACGGAAGTAGCTGGAGAAGAAACGCCTTTTGTGGCAGCTAGATTAATTTAGGAGCTGGATGGAATGTAACAGCCATTTGAATTGCACAAAAACAAATCTTAGTCTTGGTTTCATAAAGATTATAATATGGACAGGGCAGGTAACTGAGAGGTAATCTTAAGAATTTGCCCAGCAAAGAAATAGATTCACAGAGGCTATCTCTAGAAAACATATCTTAAGAAAAATGTTAAAAAAAAAACACACCCTTTCACAAGCATCAAATTACATGTTGATGCATAATTGTGTTTCTAAGGGCAAGTGTAGTTTAGGCTAATTTTCTATAGGAAATAATAAAGAAGCATATCTTTAAAAACTATTTGTAATTCAACCTTTTCATTAGCCTTCCATTTAGTATGATTGGTTTGTTTTTATTTACTGTATTTTATTTACCTGTTACACCAGGCACAGCTCTGGCAATGTCAGACATGTGTCTACTCTTTATTTTACAGCTAAACCTTTTTTTTTCTTTAGCAATTAAAAATTTCACAATTATTTTGCTTCCTTTTATATTTTTAGTTAATATTATCTGTATTCGGAGACACTAGAAAGAATGAAAAGGAGGGAAAAAAATACCTCTTTGAGAAGTGAATTTTTGGTACTCGGAAAAAAACGCTAGAAACAGGGTTGTTTTTCATCTGTCCTAATTCCCACTTGGAGAATGTGCCCCACACACAGACACAATGAAGAATTACTCAGCGGTAATAAATACCTGAGCAGGCAGCTGATGTGTGAACTTGTCATCGGCCTTCTGGAAGATGGACTACTGGTACAAAGGGTTCTTCAGCTACATGTTTGATCTTGCCCTCCACAATGCCTGTCTACAAAAAAAAGCCTACAAGGATGTATTAGCTTCCCCTGAAATCTCCCCCACTTAATGTGGATTGCCTAATGAGGTTGCCTCACATTACATACTAAAGAGAGAAAAAAGTTCTCTTTTGGCCATTTTTACCTACTGATCCCTTTGCAAGGTTAACCTGTTTCTTAGCAAACTTCAGAAATAAACTTTTACACTGCATTCGACTACTGCATCCTAAACTATGTCTAAATCTAAATATGTGCTTTGTTTTTCTAATTTGCAACAGGAAATAGTGAACAGCTGGCAGTTTAAGAAATGTCTGTTTTGCCTACGTAAAAAAATTTATAATTTCAAATAAAAGTGAAGAATGTGCAGCCAAAAAAACCCAAAACACCGCCCCCCCCAAAAAAAAACCCCAAACATGGCAAATCTAGCCACTAAAACATAAGCTGTTCCTGGCTTCACACGGATTTTGCAATTATAAATCTCCTTTTGCTCGCCCAACCGGTCCCTGGAAAAGTATTCATTTGTAACGAGCTTTGGACCAGGACTTTAAAAAAATCTTTTTTTTTTTTTTTTTTTTACATAAGTCACGAGGACCTCTTAATTGTTGGTGACACAATCCAGCCTAGTCTTCGAACAGGCTTTATTTTTGCCAGCCGGATCACAATTTCCCGAGGAGCCCTGCCGGCCCGAAGGACCTCGCGGGAAGCCCAGTTGGCAGTTATTTTTATTTTTTTCCGCTCGCCACTAGGTTGCACTAGATGAAGGATGCTATAACAAACAGGCGTCATTTAGTTTAGTTTTTCTTTTTTTTAATAGGACCATCACGTGACAAGAGCGAGTAAGAGAAAAAAATGCCAAACGATCGGGTTTTTCTTCGAAATCCCTCTTAAACCGCCTTCCCTCAAAAGACCTAAAGGGCTGAATGGTATCAAATCCCGGTTGGCAGGTTTTTTCCCGGGGTTCCGCCTCACTAGCACCCTAATTCCCCTCTTTGAGGTTCCGTTCCACGCCACAACCATAAGCCAGGATCAAGGCCTCCATAAACTGGGGGCTTTCGCCAAAAAAGCCGAGGTAGCCCCCAGGGAAGGTCCCTATTTAGAGGTTTATCGGGAGGGGACTGAGCCTGACGAGGCTGCAGGGCCGCGAGGCCCCGCCCCCCCCGGGGTTCCCAGCACGCCCCGCGCGGGGAGGACGCGGCGGCGGGGGAGGGGCGGAGGAAGGGGCGGAGCCATGAGGAGAGAAGGGCGTCGGTTTTGCGACAGGGGAGGCGCGGTGCGGAAGCGGAAGTGGAGGGTGCGCTTGGCGGCGGCGGCGGGAGCTGCGGAGTCGGGAATCAAAACAAAGGGCCTGGGGGGGCGGGGGGAAGGCGGCGGGGCCGGAATGTGAGCGGAGGTGGGGCCGGCGGCAGAGGTGAGTTTGCTGGCAACGCTGGGAACTTGTTCCCGACGCGCTTCATTTTCTGGGCACCAGGCTGGAACGCGGGAGTGTGTCCCTTCCTTCTGCCTATTGCCAGCGGGGGTGGGGGAGGTTGGCTAGACTGTTGAGAAGCCATGGGACCCACCCGTCAGGCCCCCAACAGAGGCTCGAGTTGCCTCCCTTTCTGCTCAGTTCACGACTGTCATTGCAGCGTTGCTGCTGCCCTTTGGGGGTGTTTGGCTCCCTGACTACAGTTTGTCTCATTTCTCCCTTGAGGGCCCTTCCAGGTGTGGAGAGGAGCCTTTCTAGAGGAGTGTGTACTGTTGGAAATTTAAGACAGGAAGAGAAGGGCTAGTGTTTTTGCAACCACCTCTAACGTTTTGCACCCTCCTCGGTCTATCAACACTCCCTAGAGTGCAGCCTTTGGCTTGACCTAGAGCACTGAGTTGTCTTAGGGTTGAGTCACTGCACAGATTGTATTGTGGCACTGTGACACACTTTTTAATTTCCGTGGCACCTTTCTGATACTACCTAGAGCTTTCCAGTTACATCGTTTGCACTTTCCAACATCTCTGAGTATAAATATTCTGTTTTTCATACAGAGAAGTTGAAGCCTAAATTGTCGTCCTAGACGCTTATTAAACTCTTCATTCAAGAATTACTGATGTGTGCCAGACCGTGACCTAGGTGCAGGAGATACAATAATGAATAAAAAAAAACCCACCCATGATCCATAAGTAAATGCTACCCTGGAGTTTATATTTAAGTGAGGGAGACATAATAAAAGCAAGCAAATAAGATAATTTTAGAAAGAAGAGCTGTGAAAAGCAACAGAAAAACTCAGGGATGGGATGGGTAATACCGGGTGTTGAGGACTAGACTAGGTGTGGAGAGAAGGCCATTGCTAAGTTTTCTACTTCGTTGGTGTGGTTTAATCCTATGAAGGTGCTGCTGTTATCAGGCCTATTTTACACCTGGGAGCTGAGGTTCAGAGAACTTGTTGTACGTTGTCCAGATCTGCACAGATGGGAAGCAACAGAATTGGGGAGTAATAGGAGGACAGCCTGATGTCACAGTCTGCTCTTAAGCACTATCTGAATTCCTTGAAGACTGAGAGATAATGGCAGGAGTGAGACGCTCACTCAAATGACGAAACAGAAGTTGCTCTGACCACCAAGTTGCTATGACCACCAAGTTGCTATGACCAAATTACTTATCATTCCCAGGAGCATTTAGGAAAATTTCTGGGTGCACATTTGTACTAATATATTTTACTTTCTTTTGCTTGCATTGGATGATACCAAAGGTACCTTGGTTGTGTGGGAAGAAGTGGATAAGCCTGGTTCTGTCCGTTTTCTATTAATAATTGTGTGATTTTGGGCAAATTCCAAAACTTCATTAAGCTTCTGTTTGTTGTTCAGACAGTAAGTTGTGTCTGACTCTTTTGTGACCCCATGGACTATAGCCAGGCTTCTCTCTCCATGGTATTTCCCAGGCAAGAACACAGCAGTGGGTTGCCGTTTCCTTCTTCAGGGCATCTTCTGACCCAGGTATCAAACCAGTGTCTCCTACATTGGCATGCAGATTCTTTACTGCTGAGCCACCAGGAAAGCAAGCCTCTTTTTCCTCCTCATTAAAAACGTGGCCGATTTCTCCCTTGGCTTTCACACACATTTACTGTGGGAAAAAAGATGACATAAATGGATTGCATTTTCTGGTGTTTCCATCATTGTATCCCTTGTGCCAAGCACAAGCCTACTACATAGCAGCTACTAAGTAAATGTTTGGTGAATGAGGAAATAAATGATCTTAAAGAAAAATGCATTAGTTAGCTTCACGTTAGTTAGAATTCGCCTTGAATAAACTTGAGAGAGCATGTCGAAGTTGTGTGTATCATGAATATCCCAAATTCTTAGGCTCTAGAGAGGAGATTGTTAGGGGGTGTGAGGTGTCTGTATTTGATAGAAAGGACAAGTACCTTAGTTTATTACCATTGCTGCAGTAACTTCATCTCTGTCTCCAGATTAGCTCTGGGTTTTGTAGATGAATATCTGCTTTATTCATTCCCTCATTCAATAAATATTTACTTAGTATATACTATGTAGAAGCCTGTGCTTGGCACAGGCCATATGGTAATGAAGACAAATAGATGGTGGGTCCTTTATCTGGTTTTCTTTTTTCCACAGTAATACTGTGAGGTGGACAGGGAGAAATTATGGCAGATTTGACAGAGGAAGAAAATAAAACTGAAGAAGTTCTGTAGTTTCTACATAAGGGCCAAATTGTAAATATTTTTGGCTCTGTGGGCTGTGTAGTCTCTATAGCAGAGAATCAACTCCACAGTTGTAGTGCAAACACAGCCATAGAACTTAAATAAACATGGCTGTGTCTCAAAACTATTCATAGACGCTGAAATCTGAATTTCATATAACTTTGTCACAAAATATAATTATTCTCTTGATTTTTCCCCAAGGATTAAAAAAATGTGAACTATATTCTTAGTTCGCATTCCATTTAAATACAAGCAGTGGGCTGGTTTGGGCTATAATTTTAGGCCATAGTTTGCCTCCCCCCGTTTTATGTGATTGGTTTTCCTATAGCTTAGACATAGCACTTATATGGACATAGTGCTTATAGTGACTATAGAAGTGACTTCTCTCCCCTCACCCTACTATGTGGATGTTTAAATCTCTTTATAAGAAAATCTTACCAGAGAAAGAGCTAAAGGAAATTCTTTTCTATATGCCCAGGAATTTCTGAAAGATAAATTAATGACCTCAAAATGGCCATTGTCAGTAAGAGGAGGTGGTGGTTGGGGTTTGGTGACGAGGGCTTAGAAATGAGGTTCAGTCGTCCTTATCACTGGCAGGCTGCCTCCACGCCCAATGGCTGCTATTGATTGCATCTGCTTTTATTGTACTGTTTCAAGACTTGTAGAGTGTTGCTCTGGAGTAGATACAGCACATCTGGGACTTGAGATGTGTCTGTTAGATTTTTGGTGGCATAGCAGATTCTACTTTCATAATAAGCAAACTGAGAGGTTGGTTCGATTTGTTCTGTAGCCGAATCAAATTCAGAGTCCACAGAGGTCAGTTAATTTGGACCTTCCATACTCAATATCAAAGACACAGTGAGATAAGTTGCTCTGAAATCAGTTTCACAATCTTACATAATTGAGAATGAGGACATGTAGTGGTTCTTTTACTCAAATTACATGTTCTCTCCTGTTAACTTTTTTACTGTCCCAAGTAGTGTCCTTAGGGAGGGATAGTCAAGAAGAATTAAGAAATACTATATAGAAAAAGTCTACTCAGTGCTGGAGGACCTTGGCTCCAGCTCAGTGAAGAGGAGGGAGTATGCAGGTGTCCAAGATGCGGTGACCTCTCTCAAGCATGGCCGGAAAGAGGGCTCATCCAGAGTTCACTTTTGTTTGAAGAGTTATGAAACATAAGGAATGGAAGATGATAAATTTTTTTTAAGTCAAATTGATATAGTTAGAATTCAAGTATAAATAGTCAACCAAGTTTACCAGTTTTAGTAAGCTTAATATGCTTTGATGCCAGGTTTCCTGGTGGCTCAGACGGTAAAGCATCTGCCTGCCAATGTAGGAGACCCGGATTTGATCCCTGTGTCGGGATGATCCCCTAGAGGATATGGCAACCCACTCTGGTATTCTTGCCTGGAAAAATGGACTGAGGAGTCTGGCAGGTTACAGTTCATGGGGTTGCAAAGAGCCAGCTGGACTGAGGGACTGACACTTTTCACTTTTACAGTATCCTTTGATAGCCGTTCTACTTTTGTTCCTTAAGATCTGACTGGGAGCCATTGCACCATAATTTTTTTTTAAACTTGGAAGACAATTATGCTAATTTTTACTTTCCCACCTCGCTAATCATGGATATGAGTGGCTAAATCTTGTATCTCCATCAGGAGAGTGCAGCACTGCTGAGTGACTGGTACACCTTTGGAAGACTCGGTCTTTGGTCCGTGTTAAAGCACCCAGATTTGGTTGCATCAGCCCTGTTTGAAATGACCTGTGCACCATAAATGTGCTTCCCTTGTGGCTCAGAAGTAAAGAATCCACCTGCAATGCAGGAGACACAGGTTCAACTCCTGGGTCAGAAGGATCCCCTGGAGAAGGAAAAGGCAACCCACTCCAGTATTCGTACCTAGGAAATCCCAGGAACAGAGAAGCCCAGTAGGCTACAGTCTGTGGGTTCGCGAAAGTTGGACACAGCTTAGTGACTAAACAAAAACAATGCACTGTAAATATAGTTATAGTCTTATATTTCAGTAATAAAATCTGTACTTACACAAGTGAATAACGTTGAAACCTCATTCTTAACAGGGTGGAAGAATGAAAGAAAAGAAAGATGAAAGAATGTTGAACCGCTCCGCATGGCTGTATGATGGAAGGAAGCGGAACTGAGAACCCCTGCAGTAGAACAGTTGGATGGCTTCAACAAGATAACGATGCTAAGCCATGGCTTTGGAGATTCTCTAACTGCTTTTCTCGTCCTGAGCAAACGTTGCCACTTAGTCCCCAAACGGTAACTATGTGCAGACTAAGGACATAGCAAATTCCTTGTGCAAATAGATGAGCGATCCGTTTGGTCTTGGGCAGTCTCTCGCCCTGGAGTCTGTGCTGAGTTTTCCCTTGTGTCCTGCTTGTATTACTTCATGTAGCACATTATTATAATTCCTGACTCAATGAGGGTAAAGTTTTTTAAATCCTGTAGTAATGAGTAACATTAGATGCTTTAAAGGTGTGATGTTGAAATTTGGGAGAGATTTGTTTCTCATTAAAGTCACATTCCAAAGACAAAAATCCACATTTTAGGATAAAATGGGAGGAAAGTATGAAATCGATTTTATTTTACTGTAGCCTTCTGAATTTTGTGTCTTAAAATCACAGCAAGATTGTATGACCTCATTGATGATCTTTTTCTGTTCAGGATTTCTCTTGAATGTTTAAATATATCTGGGACTTCCTTTTTTGCCTTTTCATAATGATGTTGACTTTATCTGACTTCATTTGCTATATCATGTTATCATCTGTTTTTTTTCTCTTGTACTTGGGAATTAAGTGAGACTTTACTATGATTTTATATGAGTATTGATAACAGACTTTAAAAAAAAATCAATTCCCTGTCATCTCCACATTTTCATTACATAGCTGCCTTTGTTGCATGGCATCAGTAACTGAAGTTATTTCAGAAGTATTTTAGTTCAGGGACAGTCTGCACGGAGAGCTGGCAGCTTCAGGCAGGGGTCCAGGGTGGCAGATCTGGGGCCTAAAGGAGTCACTCGACACAAAAGTGCACTGTCACCTTTCCAGATGCAGAGTCTCGATTTTGTCAGTGGCACCCCGAATTGAATACATTCAGGAAGACCGACTCACAGTAACCCTGCCCACGAGAGCCAGCTCTAAAGCCATCAGAATGCCAATGAGTTCATTTCCAGCCTGAATTGTAATTACCACAAGGGTAGAACACACTACTTTCTGACTGGTCAGACCATCGCTATTACCTCCCTTTTAGGAAAAATCTTAACTGAAAGTCCAAATTTCTCTCATATGAATATACCCTCCCAGGTGAGTGTAAAATCAGCAGAAGGAGTGAAATCTTAGCAGCCAGATGGACCCTTCTATGCTCTAAGGGATGAGTGTGTCTCAGTCACTGTATCAGGGCGTCCTGTTCATCTTAATTGTGTCTGCACTCAGCCAATAAAAGCTGTTGATTGGTTGGACACTCCCCTACCCCACCCCGCTGCACCACCTTTCAGTGGCCAGGTACTCTGCTGAGCGCTTGAGGTGCACTGTTTCATTTTATCCTTCTCACAAATGTAGTACGTACATTCTCTTCGCAGTTGAAGGATGACAGGATTGAAGCATGGAGAGATTAGGTTAAGTCACTTACCCGAGGTCATAAAACTATTTAGTATCACATTCAAATCCAGGTCTCTGACACCAGGGCTATGCTATGATCTTAATAAATGGACCAGCCTCAAGTGTCTATGTTGGAGACATATGATAGACTATTTCTCATGTCTGTTTCCCAGGCGGTTTCCTTATTACTTGAATTCTTTCTACTGGCTACAAAATAGTTGTTGGTGTTATGGCTTTAGGTCATGATGTCCCATGGTTTGCTAAATGTCATTAGTAACATGTTAAAGATCTGTTCATGGATGGGCCACTTGGGCAGATGGCCGATCTCATCCATAGTGTTTGATATCTTCTCTCCTGGAGGGCTTTAATAAAACCACCTATGATCTGACTGCAAGAACTATTTAGTATTTTCCTTAAAGCGCTTTGCTCATAAGCTGTCTTTAGTGAATACTGTTGTGACTGTTGTTTTTCATACCACCTGTTTTGTCTGCAGAAGACACTGAGAGGCAAGGGGAAGTTATCAAAGGGAAGCCAGTGAGACATGGATGGTTAACCAGGCTTGTTAAATATGTGAACAGACCTCCTCCCCCAGTCTCTTAAAAGTCAGGAAGGACACAGTCTTAATTTCAGTTGTCTGTTTCAGTGTTCACCTCCCACTGAAGAACGCTCCTGGTTTTAGCTGCCATCCCATTTGTGTGGTTATGATCGAGTGATGTAAATTAAATAAGGTTTGAACAGTGTTCGTTTTTAATGCAGTCAGTTGTGAGTAACCCCAAGTCACCGGCCTCAAAAAATTAACTTGTGTTCTGGTTTTCTTTCCTCAGAAAGATTACATGGAGAACAAGAAAGTTGCTGTGGAACTAAAGGATGTACCATCTCCCCTTCATGCTGGCTCTAAACTTTTCCCAGCAGTCCCACTTCCAGATATCCACTCTCTTCAGCAACCTAAAGTACAGCTTTCAACTGTCCCCAAAGTAAGCTGCTGTGCCCATTGCACTAATGACCCTTCCACTTCGCCAGTGCGTTTTGGTGGTGGCAGTGGCGGAGGGGCTGGTAGCTTGGTTCCCCCGGGCGCCCTGTTAGACTCGCAGAGCACCAGGACAATCACGTGTCAGGTAGGGTCAGGGCTTGCTTTCCAGTCTGCACCTCCACTCCAGAATGCGTCAGCTAGGAACACCTTGGCCGGCGTTGCAAGCGACTTTCCCAGCATGTGTCTAGAAAGTAACCTCTCTTCCTGCAAGCACCTGCCCTGTTGTGGGAAGCTGCACTTCCAGTCGTGCCGTGGGAACGTGCACAAGCTGCATCAGTTTCCGGCTCTCCAGGGCTGTCCTTCCTCTGCGGGCTATTTCCCCTGTTCTGATTTCACAAGCGGGGCTCCCGGGCACGTGGAAGATCACGTTTCACAGTCGGAGCTCACGCCTCACTTATGCACCAACTCTTTGCACCTAAATGTGGTACCTCCAGTTTGTTTAAAGGGCTCACTTTACTGCGAAGACTGTCTCAGCAAGGTGTGTATCTTTTTATTTGTTATGTTGGGTGCAGCTAAGGTTTGAGGAATGACTTTTTAAAAATAAAATGACTTTTATCTTTAAAAGAAAAACAATCTTGGTTTTGTGTGTGGGGTTTTTCACCCCATCAGCATAACTTCTTTTCAGAAGAAGTTCAGAAAGAAAGCAAAGGGTACAACGGGAGGGACTGTTGAGAAAAGTGTAGTGTGATTATTCGGTTCATGCTTTTAGAGTCTCCTGTAATAAATCTGTTTCCTACGTGGAAGCCTAGCTTGGCAAAGACTTGTGCTCTCTTGTTTTTAAAGGCTGGAGCACAACTGGAATTTCTTAAAGCTAATGCTCACCTGATACATGGACCCATTCATGTAATACAGATGGCTGCATGTTGTCCTTTTGTAGTAATTGGGGGAACTTGAAATTTGGCCTCCATCACACCTGGGCTCAAGTAAAGACTTTTAACTTCCTTTTTTTGTGAAGTGTGTCTGCGGGTTTCTACTGTAACAGACACATGCCCCAGAATGTAAAGGTCTAATTGTGTGAATATCTTCCCTGATCATTTCAGGGCACTTTGAAATGAGTTTATGCTTTGGTAGTTCTGGGAAAGGTGATTTGAAAATACATTTTATTAGGTTAGCAGGTGGAAAGGAGAAACATTTAGAATGTATTTTCAGTTGTTATGTGTAATTCTTTACATTCTGAAATAATATATCTGAAACTTCCTCCTGTTTTTAAAAAATTTTAAAACAGCCAGCAAGAAATAGTATAATTGATGCTGCTAAAGTCTGGCCAAATATACCACCTCCAAACACTCAGACTGCACCTGTTACTGTTCCTCTGTGTAATGGCTGTGGAACCAAAGGAACGGGAAAGGAGACCACGTTGTTATTGGCGACCAGTCTAGGCAAAGCTGCTTCGAAATTTGGTAAATGACAGTATTGTATAAAATGCATATTTAAAGTTTTCGATATCTGATACTAACACTGCATTTGAAGTGAAGTGAAGTTGCTCAGTCGTGTCCGACTCTTTGCGACCCTACCAGACTTCTCAGTCCATGGGAATCTCCAGGCAAGAGAATGGGTTGCCATTTCCTTCTCCAGGGGATCTTCCTGACCCAGGGATCGAACTCAGGTCTCCAGCATTGTAGGCAGACGCTTTACCCTCTGAGCCACCAGGGAAACCCACACTGCATTTAACTGCCTTTAAAAGATTCCTTGTGGTTCTAAAACTTGTGTGTGTGTCTCCATTTCCATCAGTTGGTAAATATCTTCTTACCCTTATAGACCAGTAGGTCAGTTGCCATTTATGTTGAGCTGGGGCTGTTTGAGATCAGAAGCTGTGTATAGAAAAACGGGAAGCGTATGAGGAGAAATGAGTGCTGGAAGGGACTTGGTGTCAACTTAATGTTCTATGTTGCCCAGACATAACTAGTATTTAGAAATGGCTGACAAAAAAACAGTATTTGAAAACCTAAGATCATTTCCCCCAAAAGTAGCTGTTACGATACTTTATCTTTTAAAAACATTTTTTCAAAAGTTGGATCAGATGTTACTGCAGTGTTAAAAGTCATTAAAATCAAGGGCTATAACACCTTCACCATTCGTTCTCGTTCTCCCACACTGAGTGAGGTGTGGGCCCAGCATGACGCTGGGCCCCAGAGGGCAGTGTCCTGTCACCTGTGTATTAGTGTTGAGGAGCATACCCGGTCAGCGTGAGGATGGCTCATGCTTTATGATGGATTGATTGTGGGCCTAAAGTAAACTGACCTTTGGATTTGTTCTCTCCTGAAAGAGGAATTAACGCTTAGAGATACTTTGGCAACTTGGGGTTGTCTACTGGGCCAGCCAGTGAGGTTGGCATCCTTAAATTTAACATCAATCTATAATTTCATTTTCATGCCCCTGGGAAGGACAGGTAGCTACCTGTTATCGTTAATATCTTAACCTGTTTTTTGCTGTGTGTAATCAAACGTGTTCACATTTCTCAAGGGTCACCAGAAGTTGCACTGGCAGGACAGATGCTAGAGAACTTACCCCCCATTGGGGTTTTTTGGGATATTGAAAACTGCTCAGTCCCTTCTGGCCGCTCAGCTACTGCAGTTGTACAGAGAATCCGGGAGAAGTTTTTTAAAGGCCACAGAGAAGCAGAATTCATTTGTGTATGTGACATCAGTAAAGAAAATAAAGAAGTTATTCAAGAGCTGAATAATTGCCAGGTAGATGAAAATTCTTTTTTCTTTTTTATCTTAGTAGAAGAATAAGCACATGATTTTTTTTTTAAGAACTCCAGTTGAAAATTTGTTATTAATAATGTGTTTGTGCTAAGTTTGTAAATAAATTAGGAAAAGATGATTTATTTAAGTACCTGAAATCATTTAATCATGTCTGATTTTTTAGCAAGTCTGCTTACATGTGACTAGTGCTTTCCTAGTATAGTGATTTCATATGTATCATTTCCTTTGATTTTTATAACTGCTCTGTGAATGCTCGTAGGATTTATTATTTGGAATTTACAAATGAAAGGACCCAAGTGGTTAAGCAACTTTTTTAAGATCACATGGCCAGTAAGTGGATGAACTTGGATTTAAATCCAGATTGACCCCAAAGTCTGTTCTCTTAAGCTAGAAGCTAATAACGTCAAACACAGCCCCGAGTCTTACCTTAATCATATATCAAATCTTTGCCACCCACACATTGTTGGCAAAAGATGCTAGAGAGAGCTAATTTAACTACTTAAAATTTCACTTTC
The DNA here is from genome assembly GCF_055505025.1 of Bos grunniens. NCBI lineage: Eukaryota > Metazoa > Chordata > Mammalia > Artiodactyla > Bovidae > Bos > Bos grunniens. Next base: position 28,708,438 of record NC_141189.1, read on the forward strand.
TATTCTGAAAGGGGAATGGATGAAGTGCAAAAGCAGAAGATTAGAGATGAAAGTAGGGGTAATAATGAATACAGTTAATTTGTCTGGAGAACTGAATGTGAAATTATTGAGATTTGATTGTAATTTTTTTTTTTCTGTCCCTGAGTGGCAATAGAAATCAAAGGTTCCTCAAGAACTGTCTATTGGATGTGGGCAGAATGTGTAGTGGCTTTCTAAGCTCAGCTCTTTCTCATCTCTCCTTATTATAAATTCATGCAGGTAACTGTTGCCCACATCAATGCTACTGCAAAGAACGCTGCTGACGACAAGCTCCGCCAGAGCCTCCGAAGGTTTGCAAATACTCACACTGCTCCCGCCACTGTGGTTCTTGTGTCAAGTAAGTGTAGAAACATCTACTAATTTCAGCTAAACTCTCTATGTGTGAATTATCATAGAAGCCAGAATGTGTTAAATTGTGCCCCCAAAGATGCTGAAATACATGGGACATGCTTATGCTTACCTTTGAAAACTGTTAAAAAAAGAAAAGGAGCTACATGGATTTCTGTATTTTTCTTTGGGGAATCTGAGTAAGGATTCTTGCAGGGCCAAGTTTATTAAAGAAAATGTAATTTTTTTGTTTGTTTTAGTCCTGGGCTCCATTTTGCTTATTTAAAAGAAAAATCCAAGATGAAGTTGGGGCTCCCCAGAACATTAATATTTGTTCCTTTTTACTACTAAAAATAATGTGTCTTGCGAATTCAGCATGAGTCTATGGTAAAATTGTCTTGCCATGTTAATTCTTCTGATGTGAAATGTGTCCCTGTTCTAAAAAGGGGTCGGGGGGCCACTTGGAACACAGTCCTGCTGTTCCTTTCTTCTCAGTGGGTGTTATGAGAGGTGCTTGTCTGTCAAGTGTTTCTAATCTGTGGAGATGGGGGTGGGCTGTATCCTGTCTTTCAGCTGATGTCAATTTCGCATTGGAACTTAGTGACCTGAGACACAGACATGGCTTCCATATAATTTTGGTCCATAAAAACCAGGCCTCAGAAGCACTGCTGCATCACGCCAACGAGCTGATCAGATTTGAAGAATTCATTTCTGACCTGCCCCCCAGGTTACCACTAAAAATGCCAGTAAGTGGGTTTGTGTTCTTTCTGCTGTAGTCTAGTTAAGATTGTGGAGATTCAAGACAGTCCTCCATAATTATGGGTGTCTAAGCCCAGGTGAGGGTGTTCTTTGTAGTAGGCTGGCTAGATTTTGAAATAGGCCTAGAAACTTTCCATTCTCTTACAAATATACAGAGAACTGATATGTGTGAATTTTTTGTTTTAATTTTTGTGTGTGTGCTGAGTCTTTGTTGCCGCTCGTGGGCTTTTTCTAGTTGCAGCGAGCGGGGGCCGCTCTTCATTGCGGTGCATGGGCTTCTCATTGCGGTGGCTTCTCTTGCGGGGCACAGGCTCCAGGCGCTCAGCTTTCAGTAGCTGCAGCACTCGGGCTCAGTGGTTGCAGCGCACAGGCTTAGTTGCTTCATGGAATGTGAAGTCTTCCTGGACCGGGCATTAAACTCACATCCCCTACACTGGCAGGCAGATACCTATCCATTGTACCACTAGGGAAACCCAGTGTGTGAATTTTGCTTTTACATTTTTCAAAATATAGGAAACTGACTTTTAGATTCACCTTACTGACAACCACTTGCCAGTTAGCAGTGTTTTGTGTGAGGTGTATGGCAGTAACGGAATGAGAGTTACTATTTTTGCCCAAGTTTTAAGGGTAAAGAATATGGTTTGCATATCTTGGTGTGGTTGGAGTCAAATAAGCAGAATGATTGTACAGTTGCGGCACTTAATCCTGAAGCCCCAGCTGGTCTCTGAGCCTGTCTTCTCTGGTTGCAGACCCTGCCATGCACGAGCACAATCAGGAGTAGTGGGCACTACACCTGTCACCCTGATAAGCCACTTAATAGGAGAATGTGCACGTGTTTCCAGCAGGACGAGCATTTCTCACAGTCTTGATTTAGGATAAGATGTTTACTGGGACACTGAACTTGTGTTTAAGCTGTTTGGAGAATATATATGGATTCCCTGGTGGATCAAATGGTAAAGAATCCGCCTGCATTGCAGGAGACTCGAGTTCCATCCCCAGGTCAGGAAGATCCCTGGAGAAGGGAATGGCAGCCCACTCCAGTATTCTTGCCTGGAGAATCCCATGGACAGAGGAGCCTGGTGGGCTGCAGTCCTTGGGGTCACAGTTGGTCACGACTGAGCGACTGACACACGTTAATGATAATAGAAAGGAGCTGTAGCGTGGATGGTCCAGAAGGGTGGGCAGTCCCATTCGTGAAATGCAGTTTTAACATACTTTAATAACTTGAGAGTTATGGAAGCACTTTAGGAATGATCTCACCCAGCCTCTTCATTTTAGTGAGGAGGAGGTCAGCACCTCGGGAAAAAATTCAAGCCGCTGGAGGCCCTTCCGTGATTGCCTCCACATTGAGGTGCTCACAGTGCTGGTCCCTGCAGCCCCTGGTACCCAGTGAGGTCAGGGCCCGGCCCAAGATTAACACACGCTTAGGATGGTCTGCGGCTGGCAGTACCTGTTTCAGGCTTTGGAGCCGCACCTCTAATTGACTTTTGTTGTTATTCCTTATGTCTTCTGGCTGTAGGTACATTTCCTCCCTCTGCTTTTGTTTGGCACTCCCTGTTTTAATCTGAAAGGCCTTTAAGTCAAATGTAGTATCTTAGGTGAGAGGTTACCCATTCATTGTAGAGATCCTTATTATGATTAAAAAAAAAACCTGATTATTCAAAACATTAAATCTTGCCACATATTTTTTCTAATTCACCAGAGTGAGAATTTTAGATACATTTCTTCTTTTTTTTTTTTTCCCTCTGTGTTTTTCAGTCTAAGTACGTGTATCCTTTCCCATGCAAGTCTCTGTTCTCCCTCCCCCGAGGTCACTGTAGTTTGGAGATCATTGTTCTTTGTAATTGAGCGTGGGCCCCTGAGTCCACCTGTTTTAACACTTTTTCTGTGTCCACAGTGCCACACTCTGCTCTACGTTTATAACCTACCGGCCAACAAAGACGGCAAGAGCATCAGCAACAGGCTCAGACGCCTGTCCGATAACTGTGGCGGGAAAGTGCTGAACATCACAGGCTGCAGTGCCATCCTCCGCTTCATAAACCGAGACAGCGCGGAGCGGGCTCTGAAGCGGATGGAAAATGAAGACGTCTTTGGTAACAGGATCGTCGTGTCATTTACTCCAAAAAGCAGCGAGCTCTGTGAAACCAAGAGTTCAAACGCAACTGCTGATAAAGTGAAGTCTCCCAAGAAACTTAAGAATCCAAAACTGTGCCTCATCAAAGACATAAGTGAGTCACCTTCCAGTGCCAAAGCCACACCTGGAAAAGGGTCGCAGGCAAATTCTGGATCTGCTACCAGAAACGCCAACGTGAAAAGTTTACAGGTAATTGTGACCCCGCTTGCTTTCTGAAGTTTATGCTAGGTTTGCTTTCGTGGGCTCTCCGTTCTACATGCTCACCTGCTTTTGGTGTGTCTGTACTGTTTTTGTTATCCTATATTTTCGAGGCTGTTTGAAGTCAGGTGTTTCCTGTACAAGGTCTGACACGTCTTGGAGACTTTAACTATTAAACTCCTTTGCTCTTGTCTCTTTTAAGGAGCTGTGCCGCCTGGAGTCGAAGACTGGCACTCGAAGCAGTGAGCCCCAGCAAGGCCACCTGCGGCTGGGGGCGCCTCCTCACAGAAGCTCAAGTGCCGCAGCGCCCGCACCTAAAGCCCCAGGGTTGGCAGAATCTGTTTACAAAACCAATCCCAAGTAGGTCCCGCTACTCTCCCTCGCGGCTGCGTGTTTTGCTGTGAAGGGAAGCGCGTGACCTCCTGCCTGCACTGTTTCCCTCCACCAGGAAAGAGAGCCTCGGCGCCCGCAGTGTCACCAGTTCTCCTGTGGAGAAGAAAGAGAAAGAGGAGACTCTGTTCCAAGTGAGTTACCCGTCTGCTTTTAGCAAGTTGATCGCATCCAGGCAAGTGAGTCCCCTGCTCACGGCTCAGCCTTGGTCTTCTCGGTGAGTGGGTCTTGATCCGTGGAGTGGTTGTATGCAGTAGAAGGGCTTATGAAGTAATCTGTGTATTCAGCAGAATTCAAGCAGTACAGAAGTGCATAATTACAAGAGAAACCTTAGTACTACGTATAAAATAGGTAACTAATGAGAACCTGCTCTACAGCACAAGGAACTCTACTTGATGCTCTTGGTGACCCAAACGGGAAGGAATCCAAAATAAGAAGGGACAGCTGACCTTGCTGCACAGTAGAAACTTAACACAACATTGTAACGCAACCTTACTTCTCCAGTAAAAATTTAGAGTAAAAATTTTACAAATTGAAAATGTTTGAGCCATAAATAGTAATAAAAATAAAAGAGAAAGCTTCCACCTCTCTTCTTCCAGTTCCTTTTTCCTTGGGTAACATTTGGGGGCATTGCTTCTTGCCTTTCTCCATCCTCCATGTGGGAGTCTTGGTAAGCTGAGGTCAGAGAAGCCTGTCCTGGAGTCCTTGGCCAGTGATGGGGGCACATTAAGGTGTCTTTACTACGCCCTTATTACTTCATCAGACTGAGAAAGAGGCCTAAACTGACATGCATTCGTTCTTTTTATTCATGGGGTAATTACTGGAAGCTGTTTGGGAAACGAAGGTCTCTGTAAACCACTGTAACCATCTGTGTAACTCCTTATTTAAGCTTTCTGAATTTACTCTGAGTAATTCTGGAAGCTCAGAAAACAGGAGGAGCCGTAAGGCCATGTTCGGTCTCATGAGCTCTCACTAGCATTGTATTTATTCTGCTGGGATGGTGAAAACTCACTGTTGAAAGCGACTTTGAACCTGTAAAATGGTGTCTACAAATTGATGTAAAAGTTTTCCTCCCAGGGAGAAAAGCCACAACATATGAGCAAGAATATCTGGCTTTTTCAGAGCTGAGGAGAGGGTAAATGGCTGACATTAGTATCACAGGCTGATTTCCTAAGAATAAATACCCAAAGTGGAAAATGAACTCATCAGCCCTGCCTGTAGTTTCTTCCTGTAGCTTTAAATAATCCAACAAAAGAATGTTTGATGATAAGTAAAATTGTTGTTGTTGTGGTTAATCAGGGTGTCAACAGATAGTACTTCTGAGAAAGAGTCCAATCAGTGTAATGTTTTAAGAAAAAGCACGTTTGAGAACCAAACTGTATTTTGGAAAACAGTTTTTAACATAGTTTCAAGCAAAATCTAAATGACATAAACTGAATAAATAGAATAACACTTTTAAAACATTTCTAAACAGTTGTTAGGCCTCACTCCATATGTTTTAAGCAGGAATCTGTCTCCAAACCTCTTAAACAGAGCATCCCCGCTTGCTTTCAACGCTGCACATTCAAGCGTTGGTGCCGACGGCCCAGACCCATTCGCTCATGGTGTTGACGTCCAGATCAGCAACCTGGACTACAGGTTGTCCCGGAAGGAGCTGCAGCAGCTCATGCAGGAAGCATTTTCTAGGCACGGCAAGGTAAGCTTTCACTGTCTCTGCTGCCTTTGTTCTTCCCCTTGCTGCATTTCAAGATGCGCGCGCTTGACGCACCACACATAACCACAGGCAGGCTGTAACCGTTGCTTCACGGGTTTGAACACCTTCTTTTTTCACTCGGGTCTCCTTGTGCTGGTGCTGTATGTTCAGTTTTTAGGACCCAGCCCCAGGGAGCGAGAAGCCTGTCAGAGACATACTTGTGGTCCCAGGCAGGGATTTAGTGGGTCTCTGGGAAATAAAACACTGATGGATTTTAGTTAGCTCCAGCTGCTAAAATACAGAAACAGGATTCTACAATGATGTTGGCTGTTTCTGTTTGTTCATCTTACAGTGTCTATTCAGTTTTTAGTTGCAGGTTGCTAAAAAATGCACCTTTTGCTGGTTCTTAAACTGGCTCTGCCTCAGTTTTGGCAGGATCTGGAGAAGACCCGGTGTCTCTTGGCGAGCTCTGTGTGCCAGAGCACAGGCCAGCCAGGCTGGTGTCACATCCCTGAAGGTCACCCATCCTAGCTTGCTTCCGTTGTGGTCAGCGGAAGTGCGGTGTTGAGACAGGTTCCCTCACGGCAGCACTGAAGTCCACAAGCTAATTCCTTAGGGATTGACCTTCAGTTTCAAGAGGACACGGTTCTGGCAGATCGGCATTCTGTTTTCTTTTTACTACTGCAGGTGAAGAGTGTTGAGCTCAGCCCCCACACAGATTATCAGCTCAAAGCTGTGGTTCAGATGGAGAACTTACAAGAAGCTATCGGTGCGGTGAATAGCCTCCACAGATACAAAATTGGCAGCAAGAAAATCCTGGTCTCACTTGCCACAGGAGCTGCTAATAAATCACTCTCTTTACTGAGGTAAAGAACAAGCCGTTTGTTTCAAAAATGTTATTTTTGGTCCAGAAACAGTTTTGGAAATAGTAAAAATAGATTTTATTCCATCCCCAACCCTCTTGTGATACTTACATATGCAGTAATGCTTTTCCTCCACTCTCTTGATAGAGTTAGAAATAAGGTAGAAGTTAGTAATAAGCTAACTAGAATAATTTACTCTCGTTCAAGTCATTAATCAGAGATGAATCTCAGCTTAATCTTGGCCGGCATTTAAGAGTAAAATAATATGCCACATATCCAGAACAGGTTCTAAAAATAGTGGACCTCTACAGCAAAAGTTTATAAGCCTAGAAAGTCTGGAATACTACCTTCCAATTTTAATAGAAGGTAGATTATCTATAAGGGGTAAATCTACAAAGTTCTATGCTCTCAACTTGCAGGTACATCTTCAATGTCAAATAGACACCCAGCCCCATACATCTACATTATAATTAGATTAATCTTAGGAGTCTGGTGATGGTTTCATTCATGATACGCTTTTGATGTAGAGCACTATTTAAGTTTTTGGTGTACAGCATAATGATTTGTGCACCAGTAACTAATATACCTTTGTCAACCAATTACACTTCAAAAAAACAAGCAAACTCACAGAAAAAAGTGATTAGCTTTGTAGTTGCTGGAGGTGGGGGGTGGGGAGTAATTGAATGAAGGTGATCAAAAGGTACAAACTTCCAGTTATAAGATAACCCAAGTACTAGGAATGTAATGTACAACATGATTAATACCGTTAACACTGCCGTCGTGCATGGAAGTTGTTGGGAGAGTATATCAAAAGAGTTCTCATCACAAGGGGGAGCATTCTTTTGCTTTTATTTTGTATCTGGATGAGATGATGGATGTTCTCTTAAATGATTGTGGTAATCATTTCACGATGTAGACAAGTCAAAGCTTCACCATTATTTTAAGTTATTTTTTAATTTTGCCGAATAAAAATAATACTCAATGAAGAAAATTTGGAAATTTTAGGAACATAAAAGAGGCTGGGGACAGAAGAATCATCCATAATCCTATGGCTCAGAGCCAGTCACTCTTAAGTGTATTCAGTTGTATATCTTCAGCTGTGGGGAGTCCTCTCCCATCTCTCTGATAGAACTACACTGTGGCAGGAGACTGGCTCATCTGCCCTTTGCTTTCTGATACACAGGTGTGGAAATCTCTGCTTGAGTCTGATAAAAGTCCCAGTGTATGATTAAATATTCTTTTAATTGCTGTGTTCCTAAAGTCCATTCTTTTTTCTGGAAGCTCAAACTCTGAGAATAAATGAGTGTATTTATTTTGTGTATACATTGTGTTAATGAACTCTTGTTTTTAGAAACAATTTGCAACAGAGAGGAAGACATCTGTTCTCTAATGGGCTAACCGTTTTTCTTGCAGCGCAGAAACAATGTCCATTCTTCAGGATGCTCCTGCCTGTTGTCTGCCTCTTTTTAAATTTACAGATATCTATGAAAAAAAGTAAGTGAGGGTTGTTGCTTTCATTGATCCAGCCAGTGCTGATGGGCGACTTACACTGGTAGCAACTCTTAGGGGAGGAAGTAAGACCAAGACAGTGGTGTTCAGATTGAAAGTCCAGTTTTAAAAAACACACATTTTAAAAACGTCTTTTATTTTTAGTAAATTTAGACCTCAGTCCCTAAAGCTGTACTTGTATGTTTTCCACTTGGCTGATTTGTTCTGTTATTCATTGAGTCAACATTTTCAGGCACCTTCTAGACTGTAAGCTCTGGGACAGCAGGCACTGGATCAGACGTAATACTACTGAGTCTTCGGTACTCAGTGCTCAGTAGACACTCAGCAAATCCCAGTGGAACGAAGTGGAGGGTGCAGAGCTGGGAAGACAGCCCACTTTTTGGGGTGGGGGGTGTGTGTCTGGAAAGGAAAAAGACAGTCACCATTTATTGTATAGAGCAAAGAAAACTGTCCTTACAAAGGAGAAAATGCCTTGAGGTTACAGAGGGTGCAAGGAACCGGGAGCTTGGCCATGACTGATTGCATGGGTAGTGGGAGCCATTGAAGTGTCAGAGAAAGGACGGGCAGGGGAGCTGTGGTGGGAAGGCTTCAGGCAGGGATGGTGTCTGAGCTGGAGTGAAGGGAACTGGGAGAGGGGGACACGGAACGTGGGGACCAGTCCCGGCTCTAAGCAGACACTGTCAGAACAGGGGAACCAGACCCCACAGAAGTGTCAGGTGCCCGTGAAATAGGGCTTAGTAACTAGTTTTATGTAGCAGGCAAGGCAAAAAGTAGAGGTCAGTTTGATTCTGAGTTTTTTGCCCCAGATGACTGAGGGAAAGGTTATGTGGTTAAGCTGGAATAGAAAAGAAAGAAAGCTTGTTTAGGAGGTATAGTAAGTTTTTAATCTTGGCTTTGGGCATCCGAGTTTTAGGGAGCAATTGGAATGACTGGGAAGAGAGTTCAGGGGGTCTTCTACACATGTAGAGTCTCCTTCAAGAAAGAAGTCAGCTCTGAAGATACGGCAGTTGTTTGCCTAAAGATGATCTTGGAAGACCTGGGAACAGATGAGTTCAGAGGAATGGGAGGAGAGCCAGAGAGAGGGCAGACCTGGGTGGAATGCCACCAGGGCCTGGAAGCCAACGGGAACCCAGAGGCCAGAGTGCTCTCAGGGGAGTGGGGACAGCCTGAGAAAGTGGTGCAAGGTTTGGAGCGGAGGAGGAGGCAGCCTGTGGTGACTTGGAAGCTGACACCAAAGAGTCCTGTGGAGAAAATCCTGCAGGGAACAGGGTGGCAGACTGGATGGTGAAACAGCAGAGGCAGCTCTCGAGAGACCAGCTGTTTCCATTTCAGAGGAGATGCAAGAGCTCCAGACTGAGAGAGCACAGAGGAGACTGGGCTTCTGTGGACGGGGCAGTGTGGCGGGTGGGGACCAGACTTAAGACTGGCGTTTGCAGGGAGGTCTGAGCATGTAGACAGGGCACTGGGAGGAGGCCATTAGAGCGGATGACACTGAACAAGCACTTGCTGTGTGCTGAGCTCTCTGCGCATATACCGTGTGGCATCCCCATATCCACTTCATGATGCAGGGATTGTCACCCCGTTTTACAGACAGGCAAACTGAGGTGTAGGTTGGTTGTATAACTTGACTAAGGTCTTGCAGGTAGAATCAGGATTTGAACTCAGTCTGTCTGCCTTCAGATCCTGCGCCTCTGTGTTCCAGGTATGAAAGGCACAAGTCTAGAGTGGTGACTGGGGAGTCCAGTCTAGTGTAGATCAGGAGACTGAAGCATAGTGGACGTGAGGAGTAGCTGGAAAGGGGAATACCTCTGAGGGAGGGGAGCAGAGATGGTGAGAGGTAATAGGGATTTGGAACTGAAGCGGAGGCCAAGTTGACAGGGGTTACAGCAGATAGTTTTCCATCTCAGAAATTTCGGTGAGGCATTTACAGAGACTGTGGGGTCGGAGGGCATGTACCAAATAATACATATAATCACTGTAATGGGCAGCGGGCCCGGGATGATTGCAAGGAGTGCTGAGTGTTATTGGTTTGATGGTGAATGAATTTATAGTAGAATTACCCCAGTTTTACTTTTCGAAGAGACAGGGATCCATTCTTGGTTACAGAGCTTTATCTAAACAGGTCAGGCATTTCTCTACAACTGAAGAAAAATATTCTCTTTAAGTCAGCATCTCTCTCTGTTTTTCCTTGTTTCTAGGTTTGGACACAGGTTGAATGTGTCAGATCTGTATAAACTAACAGACACGGTTGCAATCCGTGAACAAGGAAATGGCAGGCTGGTGTGTCTCTTACCCAGCAGTCAGGCCCGCCAGAGCCCCTTGGGATCTTCCCAGTCTCACGACGGCTCCTCAACAAACTGCAGCCCAATCATATTTGAAGAGTTAGAATATCACGAGCCTGTCTGCAGGCAGCACTGTCCCAACAAGGATTTCAGGTATGTTACCCATTTCCTTTGAGAAACAATCATTCTGTAAAAGGTCGTGGCACATCTGTTAGAGTTACCTTGGGAACATCTTAGACCACTGAGAAATGTCAGCTCTCTGTTTCTGTTCTCTTTTCCGCAGTGAACATGAATTCGATCCAGACTCTTACAAGATTCCTTTTGTGATTCTCTCTCTGAAGACGTTTGCACCCCAGGTCCATAGTCTTCTGCAGACACACGAGGGCACCGTGCCTTTATTAAGGTGACTGTCAAAGCCATTGCAATACCTTCGTTCTCCCCTTTCTAGAAAGTCTGCCCTCTGCCTGGGCCTCTCCCGATCACGCACTGTACCAGGCTTCAGCCTGGTGTTTTTAGCTACCACTTGTAGTCAAAGTGTATCTAACATGGGATTCATTCACTTAATATTTCAACAAGAACATTTCATGTTTGTGCTGAATTTTAGAAACATCAGCATGCCTGGGGCAGATTCTTCTCCACAGAGAAGAGCTGGTTGGAAGTGCTGTGCACAAGTACTGTGAGAGTGCACAGTCCCAAATAGTTGTAGATTTCAACATTTAAGGGAGAAAAGTATCCTTCATTAGTCTGTTTAACCACATCATGGGCCACGTGGTAAGCTTAAGAGAGGGGCCAACATGGTAGCAAGTTGCTGTAAAGTCACTGAACCAATATGTTTAGAGGAGCTTGAACTTGGAACCTGGTTACCTTACTTTTAACCCCGTCTGCCAGGTGGCTCAGAGGGTAAAGTGTCTGCCTGCAATGCAGGAGACCCGGGTTCGATCCCTGGGTTGGGAAGATCCCCTGGAGAAGGAAATGGCAACCCACTCCAGTATTCTTGCCTGGAGAATCCCATGGACAGAGGAGCCTGGTGGGCTACAGTCCACGGGGTTGCAAAGAGTCGGACACGACTGAGCGACTTCACTTTTGCTTTCGCTAGAAAACTTAATGGAATTTTTGGTACCATTTTTGGTACCAAAGAGAGACAGTGATCACTTCTCTAGGACTTCATTTGAACTTTCAAAGCCAGACCATGGGCATCTTAGCAGAAATTACTTATTAATGGATGTGTTAAGAGCAGCCGTCTGTTTGCCAGGTGCTCTGTTTTTTCATTATTTTAATTAACCTTTTCCCCTGCCCCACTTCAGTTTTCCAGATTGTTATGCTGCAGAGTTTGGCGAACTGGAAATAGTGCAGGAAAACCGAGGCGGGGGCGTCCCCTTGGAGCACCTCATCACCTGCGTGCCAGGTGTGAATATCGCCACCGCACAGAATGGCGTCAAAGTAGTTAAGTGGATTCACAACAAGCCCCCGCCTCCAAACACAGGTAAGTTTCAGGTATTTGGTCCTTTGAAGCCACGGTCTACTGCAGTACAGGCTGCTGGCCTTTCTCTCAAATAGCAGCAATGTTTGCCCCTCATAAAGCAGCATGGTTGTCTCCTTTGGTCTTTTAAAAACTCCAGAGTGCTGACGGTTTGGCAGAACTAGACTTTGGAAAGTACCAGCATAAATTATTTTTTAAAAAACTTTTTCTTAAACCCAGCTTCCACAGTTACAAATCTTCTCTAGTTATCTAACTTTGTAAAGCTTGTTTGGCTTGCCTTTTAAAAATCGTTTCAGATCTTTGAAGGAATTTTCTCTGAATATTTACTCCAGCAATTTATTCTAATCGATGCTTTTGACTTTGATCAATGCAAAAATAGATTTAACTCTTTAAGTGTCAGGGACCAGGACCTTTGATCTGGGAGATACATGAGATTCTGGGCTTCAGCGACCCCTGAGCTGCAGGTGTCTGATCCTGTTACCTGAGAACAGCACTGTTACCTTGGCCCCCAAAACTTCCTCCTCGTCAGCTCCCACCTTCCCCTGCCCCTTCCCTGTAGGAAGAAAGGTCAGGAAAACGAGGGAGCTTTTGTACTGGAGCCTCTCCCAGCCTTGCCCCTCAGGCGGACACCCTCCAGGTCCCCGTGTTGTGCTGTTTCCTTTCTCCGTTCTCCTGTGTCATTAGCCCACTAGTCCCTTATAAGGGCTTCCATCTGATTATTTATACTTTCGTAAATAAAATAATCAGTGTCTTAATTATATGAACATTCAAGATAAATTCGAAAACCTGTTTCTTAGTTTTATCTCATGCTAGTTCTGCATCATTGCTTTCCATGGTTATCTGGGCAACATTTGCAAGCTCCTCTCTGGGTTAATTAGGCTCTTGTGGGCTACCTGCATAACTACCATTTATAACTTTGTTTCTACAGAAAAGTATGTTCGTGAGGACATCACAAACGGTTCTTTGACGTACAACCATTTGAGCTTTAAACTTCCTCTATATCTGCTCTTCCCTTTTTTTTTCTTTTAACTGAAACTAATTTATTTGGAATCCCGATTTTTTTCTCCGAAGCTAAATTTATTTTTAATTGAAGGAGAATTGCTTCACAGTGTTGTGTTGGCCTTCGCCATACTACTCTTCTCTCTTTTAAGTTCTCACTGCATTGAAGCATGCTTCACTTTGGCGACTTGACTTCCAGAAGCAGTGGGAAAGCATTCGCCAGTCTGTAAAGAAGTTGGGTTATCCTGTGGGTTGTATAGGACCTGAGTACAGCAGCGGGGAGCTGACACGGCTGTTTGGTCTTGTGCATTTGTCATTATTGAGTTCACACAGGGAGCGCGAGGCTAGTTATTTCTCTTTCTGCTGCTGCAGTCATGCTTTATGTCTTTTGCATGTTCCTGTTTTCTCTCCAAATATGTATTAGACCCTTGGCTTCTGCGTTCTAAAAGTCCTGTGGGTAACCCCCAGCTGATCCAGTTCAGTAGAGAAGTGATCGATCTATTGAAGAACCAACCATCCTGTGTCATACCGATTAGTAACTTCATCCCCTCTTACCACCATCATTTTGCAAAGCAGTGCCGGGTATCGGACTATGGCTATTCCAAGCTGATCGAATTGTTAGAAGCAGTGCCTCATGTGTTGCAGGTAAGGAGAGCTGAGAGTTCATTTGTTTAACAGTGGAAATGTCCCTCCGTGGCTTTGACTCTCTCTGCCAAAGAAACAGGGTAGCTGGTGACTTAATTCCTCAGAAGTCAGAGCAGAGCATCCCGTAAAAACTTCTTTGTACATGTGTGTGTCTTCTCAGTTGTTCAGAAAGCTGTGAGCTTTCAACTAAAAGGAACTCTTAAGTGCACTGAGGAGTACTTTCTTTCTCACCTCTGTAGACTGCCCTCCTTCCTCCCAGCACAGTCCTCTCTAACTCTTCCATAGGAACTGCTGTAACACGGGCTTCCTTTCTCATGAAGGAGTTCAAGACCAGTTACTGGACTGGAACCTGACAGTGCTTGCTAAGGAGTCTTTGCCTATTAACCTACAGTGTGATAATCGCTTCCCACTTGTAAACATGGCCTGCAGAATTTGAGCTGTCTTTTAGAGACAAAATCAGTTGCCCAGGCTGATAACATGTGACTTCAGGAAAGAGTATGCAAGGGAAAAAAAGGGATCCCAGGCACGTGAGCAGTTGTTCATTCTGACAGCCACACTTCGTTTATCTACCTGTGTTTCGAAGTGCAGATATCATACAGAAGGATTTGTACCCTGAGGGCGGTAACAGGAGAGAGAGCACGAGCTATCAAAAAGAGAGTCAGGCTCTGCCAAGGTCTTAGGAGTGTAAATAACCCAAGCGTCTGGTTTGCAGATTCTTGGAATGGGCTCCAAACGTCTGCTGACCCTTACCCACAGAGCCCAGGTGAAGCGCTTTACTCAGGATCTACTGAAACTTCTCAAATCCCAAGCCAGCAAACAAGTCATTGTGAAAGAATTCGCACAGGCTTACCATTGGTGAGTTGAGAAAAAAATAAAAACAAATATTTTAAGACACTTGTTCTTCTGAATTTAAGAATAATGATCTAAGTTTTCCATTCAGCATTCTTTGGGAAAAACTTAAAAAGTGATTTTGGCAAGTACTGCTTCTCATTCTTCACCCATCTCCATGATTAAAACCTAGGTGTTTCTCAAAGGACTGGGATGTCACTGAATATGGTGTTTGTGAGTTGATTGATATCATATCAGAGATCCCAGACACCACCATCTGCTTGTCCCAACAAGATAGCGAAGCAATGATTTGTATCCCCAGAAGAGGTACGTGCCTTACCGTTGCTGGAAGGAGGTTGTCTGGCCCAGTGGTTACTGTGGCAGGGAACCACACAGGGATGCGCTCACCCCCCGTTGTGGTTCCTGGAGATGCCATGGAAAGTGCAGCGTGAACTCTGCACCACCAGCCGGTGGATCCTAGCTGCTTCAGAGTAGGGGAAGGCCCTTGTTGAGAAGAAAAGCAGGCTGTTTTTTCCGAATTCACTCTAAGGGAAAAGGGAAGCATAACCAGCACTTTTTAAAAATGTCTCCTTTAGCCTGTCTGTGGCTGCTTCTGCTGTAATTACCCACCTGAGTCAGCTGCCTGGCTGTTGCTTGTCTGATTTTTCACTCTTTTAAGATGTTTTCCTCTGCACACCTGAGAAGGAAAAAAGACACAAATGAATGTTTCATCTTTCACGTTTTGCTAGTTCCAGCTGAGGTCTGAAATGGAAACTAATAAAAATTAAATCTATGTACAGTCATGTTCTTCCACGCATGTTGATCTGTGGAACATTCTAAAACTGTGCTCTTGAAGGACACTGAAGTCCATGAAGTCATAGTGTTTCAAAGCTAAAATGACTATGGTCAGTATTTCTAGAATCCTCATTTAAAATTTAACAGAAACATACATCTAAATGTTTCTCCCCTGTATTTTTGTTAAACTTTTGGTACCTGTTGCTGCTAGCAATTTTAACTGAAGAGCAGCTGAATAAACAAAGCACGTGAATATCCAGAAGTGCGATTTAATAAAATGATTTCTAGATTACAAAAGTACAGATATATGTGTGTGTGTCATGTTCATATATATGGAGTGGGTATGGGGAAGCGGAGGGGCTAGAGAGATTATTTCTAGCTTGTGAAATGAAATCACATAGGTGTGTATGTGTGCGTGTGTGTATCATGGCTTCCTGCTGTTCTGCCCTAGATCAAATTTGAAAGCCATTTGGAAAGAGAGAAGAGAGTGTTTTAGGTTGTGTTTGGAAGGCAAAGATGGTATCTCTTATAGTCTAGTGCATAGGACTAACTACACTAATGATGAGAATATAAATGGGTCAAAGATAATTGTGGTTTATGGGTTTTTTGTTTTGTTTTGTTTTTTAAGAACGTACTCAGGATGAAATAGAAAGGACAAAACAGTTCTCCAAAGATGTTGTGGATTTGCTGCGGCATCAACCCCATTTCCGGATGCCCTTTAATAAATTTATCCCCTCTTACCATCACCACTTTGGCCGGCAGTGCAAACTTGCATACTATGGTTTTACCAAACTACTTGAACTTTTTGAAGCCATACCTGATATTTTACAAGTAAGTGAAGAATTCTATTTTTCAGAACAATATGGGGAGAATAAAGGAAAATCTAGGCCTTTTTGCCTTGGAAGTGGGAGTTATAAAATAGGATGAAAATTTGCACAACTGAGCATGCACACTTGTTTTGGCTGTGACGTGCAGCGTGTGGGATCTTGGTTCCCCAGCCAGGGATCACACTCACATTCCCTGCTTGGAAAGTGTGGTGTCTTAACCTCTGGACTACTGAGGAAGTCCCTGCTAGCAACCATTTTTGACCTGCACAGTGCTTAGAAATGTTTTGTGAGTGATAAAACAGACATTACCTGTCTGCCTGTTTTTAAGTGTACAGTTCAGCAGTGTTAGATATCCTCATGTGCAACCAATTTCCAGAACTTTCTAACCTTGCAAAACTGAAACTGGACAGAAGTGCTTCTTAGTTCTTGATTGTATATATTTTCTTGCCAGTTTATCCCATGAACATTCTCCCTTTCCTCCTCCTGTGTTTTCCAAGGTATTGGAATGTGGAGAAGAGAAGATCCTCACTTTGACAGAGGTTGAACGATTCAAAGCTCTAGCTGCCCAGTTCGTTAAACTCCTTCGGTCCCAAAAAGATAACTGCCTTATGATGACAGATCTGCTTAAGGAATATGCTAAGACTTTTGGTTACACATTTCGTCTCCAAGACTACGATGTCAGTTCAGTTTCAGCTTTAACACAGAAACTCTGCCATGTCGTAAAGGTAACAGGATTATTTTCTTTCACAGAGTGAGGTTTGTGGTGGTATAATCCTCATTGGGATAGTTGCATATGATTTAGTGTTTCAGTATTTACACCTTGCGCTGCTTACTACTGTTGTGCAACACGTTCTGTGTTGTTAATACCTTATTGGGTCATAAGAGATGACTTGGGTTTGGCGGGTGAGATTTTGGGGATTGCCTTTGTGGGTCTATTAGCAGCCTCCCCAAAGTAACATCTGTGAACCGACGCAGTCCCCTGTTTATCCCAGGGTGTTTATTCTCAGATGTCTCGGTCCTGCTGACCTGAAGTTGGATCCTTCTACACAGATCTTTGTCTACAGAGTTTTGGGGAGACTGAAATTACAGCTCTCTTCTCCTTTCCAGGTTCTTTTTTTTTTTTAAGATCCATCTCCCTGATACGCTTTTTTTTTTCTTTTTAATTTTTATTGGGAGTATAGTTTTGCTTTCCAATGTATGTTACTTGATGTTCTATAGCACTTCCTTCTGAACTTACGGAGTAGATTTAGGAACAGTCTGGGGCTCAGAGTTGCCTTGGGTGCTGGTGAGGCTGAATTGGAGAGGGTGGCTGCCTCTTCCTCCCCGGCCTGCACTGCGTCAACCCTCCAGCCCTGGGCAGAGCAGCCGGACGGTTTGCAGGCTGCCCCTGTTACAGAACCAAGAAAACTCACTGCAGGGAGGAAGAAATGGAAGGAAAACGTGGGGAGTGGTGGCCGCCCCAGTCACGGCTGTGGGAGGAGTCTGTTTCTGTGCTGGGTAGTTAGAGAAGGAAGACCCTTCATGGGAGGCAGGGAGGCAACAGCTGAGAACAGAAAGGACCCTGGAGGGGGGCATGGCCAAGGCCAAGGAGGAGGGGCGGCTGGCAGCACCTCTCCTGAGAGAGGGTGGGTGCGGCAGGACTCCCGCGAGCTTGGGGCCAGCCTGAGTGCAGGCAGGTTGACGTGCCGCCAGCCGAAGCAGTGGCGGCGTCAGGGTGGCATGAGACGGAAGCCACGTGGAGCAGGCTGAGCAGTGAGGAGGCACGAAATCAGCAGCAGGTAACTGGCAGCTTTTTGGCGTGTTTGCCTGTGAAGGAGAAGAGCGCGAGACCACGGTATTGAGCAAGCCAATGAGAACTCAGGGGCCGGTCTTCTTTCCAGTCTGGGAGGCTTGGCGTGTTTGAGAGCTGCCACGGAGGAGCTGCCTGAGAAAGACGGACTTAGGGGAGAAGGGGTGAGGGGGTGAGGGTCCCGAGGAGGCAGGAATTGTGGGTGTTGGCATTCCGTGGAGGGAGGCATAGGTCTGAGGTTAGTATTTTGACAGAAGGGAAGAGGGGTGGGGCAGCTGCAGATGTGGGTGAGTTTGGTGTGTGTCACCAGGCCAAGGAGGGAGTTCCCTTCTGAGAGCTGTTATCTGTTAACATGCAAGGTGAGTGCAGCCGCTGAGAGAGGGAGAGAAGGTTCAAGGTGGGCTCTTGCCAGAGGGGCTCAACGAAAAGGCCTAGGGACAAAGGATTGTAGAGTACTGACAAGAATGTTAATGAGGCAATGGCCCATCAGTGCCAGGATGGATAAAAGAGCAAAGTGAAGCAAGTTGAGGGCTCCTGAACCAGGACGAAATAGGAGTCTGTGCTGGCAGAGCTGAAGAAGCGTCAGAGTTCAGCATTCACATTGCCTTCCTGTCTCCCACCCTGGTGTCGGCTCCAGCCTCCCTGCCTTTGGATGCAGGATGCCTGTGTGTGTGGTGGGCGGGGTGGTTGAATGAGTGATTCTGGAAGTGGGCAGCGATAAGGTCTCCAGTGTGGCCTGGGTTGGGGTCTGGAGTGGAACAGAGTAGAAGAGTATGTCTTTAGAGATGAGAACATGGAGAAACTGAAAGCCCTGGTGTGAGACAGGCCCCCGAGTGTTCGTTTGCTCAGGATGATGGCAGTGGTGGTCTTCAGTGGACCGAAGACCCTAAGCCATGACCACCAACCATGATGAAGGAGGGCCAGCAGCTGGGGCGTTGGGCAGAGTAGTGAAGCAGCAGCTCCAGTGCCGCCCTGGCTGTACTCGGCGGTCTCCTGGGGGCTTCTGAGGAATGCGGAGGCCTCTGTGATTCTTAGAGAATGAAGCCAGGTGTGTTTTGAGCCTTGGCATAGTTGATAAGCTCACTAGGTGATTCCAGGGTGTACCCTAGGTCAGGAATCTTTAATAATGATCTGGGCAGATAATCTAAGAAGATGCCTCAGAGTCCCCTGGACTTGGGTCTTTTGATTGATTAAACCCCAGGTCTGCGGAGGCAATCTGCAGTTCTGAATCTGAATCCATAACCGCAGTAGTGGAGTCAGAGTCCACCCACCAGCCTCCTGTCCCATCTCCGGGTGGGCGTCGGCACCAGAGACGCACTGGTATTGGACTGGCTCGTCAGGTGCTGCCCCCATGCTCTGCCCCTGAGGGACCAGTGCCCCTGATCTTGACCATGGTGCTGGCTGGAAATCAGCTAAAGGGGAAAACAGCCAGCAGGGTGGGCAGTGGTTCACCTGCCCGTGCCTGAGCAGTGTGCGTCCTGGAGCTCTGCCTGTTTACACTCCAGGCATGACTCACGTCACAGACTCGCCCCTGACCAAGGCCTGCAGGTCTCAGTCACCAAATGCCTATTTCTTCACGTGCTGTTTGGTCCCCAAATGATAACCTATTTCTCTCTCACAAGGTTTCCCTCCCTCTGCAGTGAACCAGTTAAACCCTTTATCTCCTTGAGAATCTGAAAAAAAAAAATTGTGAAGTAGACGTACAGTCAGACGTGACGGCACCAGCTGTGTTTTCATTCCTGATGGACTAGAGGAATGCTGCTTGCCTTTGGGCAGAGAAGGCCTTCTGTCACCTCCTGTGTCCGGTCCCTGGGACATACCCTTGGGCGCGAGTCGAGTGCAGAGCAGCTCTGTGGAGGGTCACTGCAGCCTCACCACCCCCTGCTCCCTGAGAACACCAACCCTTAGTCCATAACCTGTGCCAATGAACATCAGCGGGCTGGGCTCTTCCTGGAGGAGTGGTGGTGTCCACGGGTGTTTCTGATCATGGACCAGCAGGGCAGGAGAGGAAAGTTCTGCAGTTGCTCCATAGTGTTGGTCTGGGGTCCCTGAGAACTTGCAGCAAACCCATTCACTGTACTTCAGTTTTGCAGAAAAACGGATCTACCTCTGATGGTCTCACTTGCCAGTGTGAAACTAGATGAACAGGGTGTGACTCAGGCCATCTCTCGAGTCCTGAGAGGTGCATTCTTGTTTCCCCCAGGTTGCTGATATGGAATCTGGCAAACAGATTCAGCTGATCAACCGCAAGTCTCTGCGTGCTCTCACTGCCCAGCTGCTGGTGTTGTTGATGTCTTGGGAGGGAACCACCCACCTTTCTGTCGACGAGCTCAAGAGACACTATGAAAGCACACACAGCACTCCTCTCAACCCCTGTGAATATGGGTTCATGACCTTGACCGAACTTCTGAAGAGTCTGCCTTACTTAGTTGAGGTATGAATGGTAATGATTCTGGAACTACCGTAATGAAAGTCACTCTCTCGGGTATCTCTCGATCACAGAATGGTCCAGATTAGGCTGGTTGGTCGTTTTACAGATGAGCAGAGGCCTTGGCAGGGGCAGGCACCCTGCCCAAGCAAGTGACAAGCCGGGACGAGAGCCCCGGCCTCTGGCTCCTTGGACTGAGGTGCCTTTTTCTTCTGCTGGGCTGGATGCTGGTGCTGCCACCACTTTCTGAATTAGGTGGCTTATGTGATGGCTTCAAGTCACTTACCAGTCAGATGCAGGTCAGAAAGGAAGGTTGACTGGATGGTCACCAGGTGGTCACTTATTTCCTAGGAGAGATAAGTAAGATCCCAGTAAAAAGATCAAATTTACTCCAGATTTTTAAGAAGTTAAAACTTAGACCAGTTAACACAAATTTTTTTAGACTGAAGATCACTGAAATTTTACTACTGACAAAAGGCGCCAGGGGGACTTCCCCGGCAGCCCAGTGGTTAGGGCTCTGAGCTTACAGGGGGTGTGGTCAGGAAAAGTATGATCCTTGCATGCCCCACCGTATGGCCAAAAAAAGCCCCCAAAACCCCAAAGGCGCCAGAGCTAGATGGGTTAAGAACTGAGTTTCAGCTCACCTAAAGAATAAATAACTCCAACTTTTTAAAAACCTCTTCTAGGTCACCTGGAAAAAAAAAAAAGGAAGCACACCACTTCTGTTATGAACCTGAAGTAACTTTAATACCAGAAACCTAATATAGTCCCCCCAAAGAAATTGATTCTAGCTAGGATATTAACTAAATCAGCAATGTAAGAAAATGATTCTTACCGTATAGCCACGTGATTGATAATTAAATAATTTAAAAGCTGTCTCCTCGGGCAAACATTAATCAACTCCCTTGACCACTTTCTAGACCATACCTTGTCCTTGGTATTCTTCCTTGATGGGCCCGCTAGCCCAGTTGGGAGAGGACTTCCTCCCATTGTTGTTTGGTGATCCTCGCCTGCCTTCTGCAAGGTTTCTGTTAGGTCAGTTTAACAAGAACTCCGCCTGCTCTGGGTGTCCCTCTCCTCAGCCCCCATGGCTATAAACCCACCTCTGGTGAGTTTCCCATCTGGAAAGGACACCTAGGTTTCCTGGGTGGCGCTCATGGTAAAGAATCAGCCTGCTCGTTCAGGAAGGGCAAGAGAGGTGGGTTCAATTCCTGGATCAGGAAGATCCCTAGAGTAGGAAATGGCAACCCGCTCTTGCCTGCAGAATTCCGTGGACAGAGGAGCCTGGCCGGCCACAGTCCAAGGGGTCACAGAAGAGTTGGACACTGAGCACACCCATCAGAACAAGTATGAACTAGTACATGAACACTAGTTGTACAACATTTCACGACAAAAGGCGTCCCGTGGCCAGCTAAGGCTAGGAAAGATCCCTTATCTCAGGGATCTCCAGGGAGGGCATGTTAAAGGCTTATGTAAAGAGATTTATTTACTTTCTTGAGGACAGAAGAGTTTTGTGCTTTTGTTGTTGAAAGGACACTGAAGTCGTCGCCCGCGTCCCAGTGTCCCTGGGGAGATGAGGGTCGGTGGCCTCGGTCCCCACAGCTGCTGCGCTGTTCACCTGCGGGCCAGCTCTCCTCTTCACTGCCTCCTTTCACTGAGTTTACCGGTTTCCTTGCTTTCTGACACACCATTTCTTCAGACGTCTACTGCCGGAGACCTGCAGACAGAATTAGAGTTGCTCAAGGCTGTAGTCCTCTCTTGGAGGACGTCCTTGAATCCCTGGCTTATGACCCATGTTCAAATTTCACTTGGCGTCTCTCTTCACTCTCAGAGACCCACTCTCCCAGGAGGCAGGACCTGTCACTCTGGAAGTTTCTAATACTGCTGTTTTCTCCTGGACCAGGTTTTTACTAATGACAAGACAGAGGAGTGTGTGAAGCTAACAAGTCTGTATTTGTTTGCCAAGAACGTTCGGTCTTTGCTTCATACTTACCACTACCAGCAGCTTTTCCTTCATGAATTTTCCATGGCCTATAGCAAGTATGTGGGAGAAACACTGCAGCCCAAGACATATGGCTTCAGTAGTGTGGAGGAGCTGTTGGGAGCCATCCCGCAGGTAGGCGTTTTCTGAGTTTCTTGAAGGGTAGCCTCTGTTGGACAGAACTAAAAGGCAGGCATTTTGAACCAGTCCTTTCAAAACATACATACTGTTGGCCAAAAAAGAAAAAGAATGATTTTAGCGTTTCTTCTTCATTCTGCAAACCTTTGCTACATTCATCAGAGGAGGACCAGGCATGGGAATCCCAGAGCAGAGTCCTCAGGATGTGCAGAAGCTGATTAACCACGTGATGAAGAGGGGCGGGGCGGGCACTGTGAGCAGGCGCAGGGCAGTCAGAAGTGGGGGGGTGGGGAATGGGTGCCTCACCACTCGGTTCCGGGGGCGGGGACTCCGTGGGGAGAGCAGAGGAGCCTAGGGGTGCTGTCCGTGGAGGAGTGGAGAGAACCAGGAGGGGAAGGAGCCTGGCATTTGAAGTGGGAAAGGACACGAGGCTGGGACAGCTGGAGAGCCGAGGTGAGGGGCTTGGTGACAGCAGCGTGTGAGGGGAGTGCTGGGAGCCCCGGGCCACTGCTGCTCCTTTCTTGGCAGAGGCAGCGGCAGCACGATTAGGTAGGGGTCTTTGTTTTAGGTTTAGTGAGCTTTAGCTTGAGAGGCATGAGGGAGCCATTCATTCTTTTTAAGGTGAACATAGTGTCTGGAAAAGCTTGTGAGAGCTCCCACATGAGAACTAACTTCATTTATATACCAGAGCTGGTATTTGGGAGGTGATGTCTTTAAGAACCTTAAGGAGTGAAACCAAGTCTCATGATTTCTAAGACTACACAGCTTTTTATAAAGGGCGTGTGTCTCCATCCTCTGTTGTTTTAAAACAAAGTGTCGAAAAATTTTCTGTGGCATTGATTTACTTTTAAATCCTAGTATGTTTAAGTATGTTACCAGACGTATAATTTTAGGGTTTATTTCTCCTCCTTTTCCACTTCATAACCAGTAATATGTCTTGTGTGCAGGTGGTCTGGATAAAAGGACATGGTCATAAGAGAATTGTAGTGTTAAAAAATGACATGAAAAGTAAGTACACCCCATCCCTGCCCCCCTTCACAAGCCCCAGGTCTGTCACCTGCTCCCCCTCTGACGGGTGTTTTCTGTCCTCCAGGTCGCATGAATTCACTCGGTCCTTCCCCTGCCAGTCACGAGACCCAGCCCTCAGCTCCCGAGCGCATCCTGGAGGTGCCCGAGTCTCCCCCGGCCTCGGAGCTCAGACTCGGAGTGGGTGGCGACGGTGAGAGAGGGAAAACCAAGGCTGGTGACGTTGCCAGGACACGGCTTGGGGTGGAGTCAGAGTGGGTCAGGGGAAAGGACGACAGCAGGGTCATCTTCATTCTTTAAAGGGAGGTGTTGGTACATTTTCCAAAGGAGTCTGGCGTTTGGTTAATAACAGAGAAAAAACTGGTCTGCATTTGATGGTTGACCAGTTAAGGTTCTTGAAGGGTGTTGGTAGCCCCTGTTACAACAGTATGGCAGCCCTGTTCAGATGTTAAAGAAAAGCGATTCTGACACTTGTTAAAATACTTGAAGACAGTTGCAGTGGGATCAACTCTGCTGCCCTCTGAAAGGGAGATGGAGCTTAGCTCTGCAGGCAAGGAGCAGAGCCAGGGCGTCAGTGACTGAAAACTCTTCAAGAGAAGATGTCTGGCTCGGGGGATTCCGGCCGACCTGAGAGGGTTCTTAGACCTCAAAGGTTGGGGGTGGGGTGGGATGATGAGCTTGATGAGATATCGGGGGTGAGGGGATTCCTCTAAACTGACTTCCCATGGTTCTTGCCAAGAGTGGCCAGGGCAAGGGCACTGAAAGCTGTGGTCAAGGGCTGGCGGGGAAGGGGGCTGTGGAGCCCGACCCCTGACTGAAGGTGTGTCGGGGAGTCTTGATTGCAGGACTTCCCTGGGAAAGAGTTGACAGGAATGCACTGGTGCAACTGAAGAGCGCCGGCAAGGCACCCCGACTTCATGTGGCCCTCTCCGTGTACAAGACGGGGAGCAGCTCACCTGACTTCTGCGCCCATTGCCATTTTATCTTAGGGCAAGTCGTTTTAAGTAGTTACAGGCGCTGCTGTGCTGTGTTGATTGGGTGATCGGCTCTGCAGCATTTTACAGGTCTACAAAGCACCTGGATGTAGCTCGTCCTCTCAGGCCGTCAGCACAGCCTTCAGCAGTCACCTCCATCCTAATGAACTGAAATTCCAGAAGCAATAGCTTACCTGAGAGCACGCAGTGAGGCAGCGACAGAACTGGGACCCGAGCCCTCTAATCCTGACATGTGCTCCTTCAAGGACTTGCTATGGGTTTTTAAATTGTCCTTTGCTGTTCATAACACAAATCGGGCAATCCTGGCAGCAGCATTTTCACTTACTAGAGAGAGGACTCAGACCTTTCTGTTAGTGGGTTGTTTTTTTTTTTTTTTTGCGTTCTTGAGTACGTCCTGACCTCAGGGAGTCAGGGAGAAGGTGCGCCTCGGGCAATGCCGTGGCTGCCTGGTCCTGAGCAGATGTCCTCCCGCCCCCACCCGCCTCCCCCAGGGCCCCATCCTGCGGAGCAGGAGCTGCTGCGCCTGACCGACGACTCCCCGGTGGACCTCCTGTGCGCGCCCGTCCCCTCCTGCCTGCCGTCCCCGCAGCTGAGGCCGGATCCCGTCGTTCTCCAGGCTGCCGATCTCATCTGGTTTGAGGAGCACCCTCAGGAGCCTTCAGGTGGGAGACGCTGCGTCCCTGGAGGAGTGGGTTCTCGTGGCTTTAGTCAGACAGCAGACACTTCACGCCAAGACGTTAACTGTGTGATGGACGTAGGGAGCCACTCTACCTTTGCAGGCACAAAAATACCTGTGAGGATTACTCAGACCCTTCTCCTGTCAGCTTTCCTGCAGGGCTGGGCTCACAGCCTGAGGTGCTGGCGAAGCAGCAGGCCAGGGCACGACAGCGGTCTTGAGGGCACTGCAACTGTGCTCAGGCGGGGAGCCCACGGAGCAGCACGTGGGGGCCGCCTCGGCTGTGCTCCCCACTTTGTAAAGCGCAGCAGCTCCAGGGGCAACCCCTACCTGTCACCAGACACGAGCTAAAGGTCTCAGAGGGTCCTGGGGCTCCAGGGGGCTGTGAATGGGGGAGGGAGGGGACATCTGCATCTTGAACCCCAGCTTGTGCTGCAGGCAGGGCTGGCCTGGGCCCCAGGGTGCCAGGCCGGGAAGGGGCAGAGCCAGGACTGGAGCCCCAGCCTCTCGTCTGTGCCGTATCGCCACCCACCAAGAGGCCAGCCCGCCTGCCGTGTCGAGGAGGGCCTTTCGCCGTTGCCTCCTCTGTTGTGACGGGTCCTTCCCTGCTCTGCTGACACTGCTGTCCAGGAGATGACCCTGCTGCTGACCACAGGCCTCAGTCTTCTTACCAGCCTCTGGCCCCGTCACCCAGAGAAAGAATCTGAAAGAGGCTGTTTGTCTGGAAGATGAGTAGGGAGACGTGAGCCTCCCTGGCTGCTGGGTAGACCTGGGCTGTGGCGACAGCAGAGGTGGTATCCCTACAAGCCTAGACTTGATAGGAAATTGATGGTAGCTCTTCCGTGGGTGTAGCCTTGGTGTGTTTAGTGTACGAGTTCAGCCATCCTTGTGTGATGGGGAGAGAAATAATCTCGAGTGGCATTGACAGGTCCGTCCATTTTTCCCCCGAGAGTGTCAGCCTGAGAGCTGCGCTGAGGCTCTGCGTGCCTGCCGTCACTTTGGGCCTCTGTGACCCTTCGGTGTGAGAGCCCCTTGCACACACAGTGGGAGCCTGAAGTACAGGACACATCTCTTCCAAGTGATGTGGCTCTGTCCACACAGCGGGCTAATCATTGGCATTTGTGGCTCAACCAGAGAAAGATAGTTTTTGGGCGCTGCAGGAAAAGTGGGCTGCTTCTCTTCCTGGAGTTTAAAAAATACACATCTGTGTATCTATTTGGCTGCGTAGGGTCTTAGTCACGGCACTTAGGATCTTCGCTGCATCGTGCGGGATCCTTCCTTGCGGCCCCCGGACTCTAGCTGTGGTGCGTCGGCTCAGGCCATGGCACATGAGATCCCAGTTCCCCGACCAGGGATCAGACCTGCATCCCTTGCAGTGCCAGGTGGATTCTCCACCACTGGACCCCCAGGGACTTCCCTCTTCCTGGATTTCTGAGGGTATTTCTGACCCCGTGTGGTTCTCCCCTTAGCTCTGCCTGCCCGTGTGCCTCCCTCCCCCACCTTAGATCCCTTAGGAGCAGGGGAATGAGCCAGGGCTCCCTGGTACCAGGGCCCTTCTGGTCTGAAAGTCCTTAGGTCACATGTGGCTTTCTGGGTCCTTCGCTACCTGACAGAGAATGAACGGGCAGAGAAAGCAGAAAAAAGTGTTTTTAAACCACGGATGGCCCATGAATTTGTAACCCAAAATGACGGTCTCTGAAGTTTTGTAATTCAAGGAAGAGCAGAGATGCAATTTTTAAACACCTGACTTATGTGATACCTGGTATTGGCCGCAGAGCTAACGTGTAAATTAGACCATGTGTGTGACGATCGGGGATTAATTTTTTGAGAAATGAGAGGAATTGAAAACCAACACTGCTGGCAGGTCCTAGAACTGAATATATTTTGCTTTCCTGTGTTTACAGAAATTATGATTTTAAACCAAGAAGAGAAAATTGAAATTCCAGTACCAATAAAGAACGAAAACCTGCCCCCTGATCCCAGCTCACCTGGTGTCTCGGCAGCTGTCCCGGCGCCTCCCAGCCCCTCCTCAGAAACCCCAGAGTCGCTGCTCAGCAAGGACCCCACGGAAAGCCCAGCCAAAAAGCAACCCAAAAATAGAGTAAAATTGGCAGCCAACTTTTCCTTTGCACCTATAACCAAGCTTTGAGTCTCGTTTGAACATAGAATTAGGATGGGAAAACACTGTCTGATTCTGCACACAAAAGCAGGTTGAAAAAAACACAACCTTTTCTGTTTTCCCCCTAGAAGCCAGTTATTTCATCTTTAAACATGTTCCGTACGTTTTGTTTCTTTTACATTGAACGCAGCTTTAAGCTGAAGTTTTTCTTTCTTTTCTTTTTCTCCCCCACTTGTTTGTGGAAAAAAAAAAAAAAAAAAGTCCTGGCATTTGTTAAAGAATCCTTAATATATTTTAACAAATTTTTCTTAATTATTATGAAGTATAATGAATGGTGTTCTGTAAGAAGACAGCAGGGAGAACTCAGCTCGAAGGAAGTGGTCTTAACTTCCATCAGCCAACGCCAGTGGTAAATCTTACATGTAGCATAGCGTAGTCTCTAAGCCTGTGTTTACTGATGTGTTCAGACAGTATTAATCAAATGCACGAGATGGTGATGAAGCAAAAGTCTGTTTGGTGATCCTGCGCGGTCACTCACTGAAGAAGGGTGGGCAAGGCAGGAGGAGTGTATGTCCTGGTTGGATGTGAAGGCTCCTGGCTTCCATGTGACTTGTAAGCGTGCCTTGTTTTTTTTATTTAACTATGTCTGTAGTTGACAAATGTGGCTTCATCTCAAATTTTTTAAAATGTTTCCACTTTGGGGTTCCATTGAGCTTTCTAGAAAGTCAAAGATGTTTTAAGCTTCCCTTTTATGTTAAGTTCCAGTTTGACATGGATTAGGTTAAGGAAAAGAAGATGGTCTTGGTGTCATGAATTTAAAGTCAGCATTTGAATTCCAACACACATTATTGTGTGTCGAGAGGCAGCGTTGGGAAGAGAGTCTGATTTTCTAGAATATGCATCAAATGCATAAATTACAAATCAGAGGTGAGGAGGGAGGTGCTTTTGACAGGAACGGTATCGATGCTCTTTCCACTAGGAAGAGGCAGAAATTCTATCTATACATAGGAAGGCCAAGGTTGATCAACTTAACCTTGTATTCGTACTTTTAAAGCTGGTTTTGATGGCTGGGAAGCTTTGTATGCGTGTCTGTGTGTTTGCGTCTGTTAACTCAGTGTCTTTTAATAGCATCTGCTTTTACTGTTACTTCTCGCTGTTGGAAGCATGTTTGGGTTTGTTTGGTTTTTTTTTGGTGTCTGATGTTGGCATTTATGGAAAGCCAGCCTTTGAGGGAGCACTGCCCTGTGGAGTGACCTTCGCCTTGAGGTGGCTGAGGCATCCGGTGACTGGCGGCCTCTTACGCCTCCTGGAGAAACCTGACATTTACAATGGGTTGTATTTGTTGGGCAAAAAGGCGGATTCATTCATAGAGCAGGAGAAACCTGTTGGCATAAGGTCTTCCACTAGTTAGGTGGTTTCTTTTGGGGAAATGATTCTATTTTGTAACTTCTAGAAAGCCAGAAAATGGGCTCTGATTTCATAGCCAGCATTTTGATAAAATGCCACAAAATAAGGGCTATTGAGAGATTTTTTACAAGTAAGATTTTTTGTTCCCCAAATCTTTTCAATGAAGCCAACGATTCCCAGTTCGCAGCACACAGCCCCGACCAAGATGGAGCGGCCCTGGGAAAGCCTGGTAGGCGTCGTGGCACTCAGTCTTCCCGAAGGCATGCCCTCTACAGACATAGTGTGACAGTCAGTAAAATGCAGAGGTGCACTTTTTTTTAGAAAGCTTTTAAACATTATGATAAAGATGGTGTTGAGAACATCAGTGGCCTTATTCTAAGATTTCGTAAGGCTGAATTTGCACATGTGGACTTTAGTTTTGCTTGAAGGCAGAGAAAGTGGACTTTAAAAAAATGCCCGAGGCACCATTACAAGTCACTTGGAAAAGCCTCAAAGAGCAGCTTCTTTGGGCACCAAAGAAGAGACTGGAGTTGTGTGCTGTCGTGTGGGTGAGGTCGAACCGTTCACTGAAGTCGCCAGGAGCCTGGGACGCGTGCGTGACTCTTAACAGTCACCGTTTGAAGATGTGCAAAGCTCATGGTGTCTGTAATGTGCTCCACAACGGCCAGTCCAGTTGCTATCTATTTTTTTATCTAGAGGTGTAATTGATGTGACAGAATGACGTATGAGAATTAAGACAATGAAATACTTTATTTCTGGGTGGAAAGAATATATCAGATTTATCTGTTTCAAAAAAAAAAAAAAGACAAGTTATCACCAAAACCCCCTTTCCCATCTTGCACTGTTTGTTTTGAATTGATTTTGGGGGAAGAGATGTTTTTCTCAACTGTCTACTTTGTTTGAACACTTCTTTTGTGGTTCAAGTGCTGTTTTGTGTGTTGGGACCAAACAGTTGTCAATAAACTTTAAAAGCAAGCATCACACTTGAGTTCCCCAAGTGAGTGTTCTGTTTGCTTGGGGGTGGGGGATTGTCCCCCAGTTCCATCAGCTTCTCATCCCTTCTGGGAATCTGTGGTGGGAAGCACATGGGTCTGGCGTCGTGGAACCCCTTTGAATGTGGCATCCGGCCCCAGCAGGCGGCTGGACTATTGGCACTTTGTGGTCAGGACCCTCCGGGGTTTCCAGCCTTGCTCCAGCGTATAATCATGTGAGGAAAACATAATAATCACGAAATACTCTCCGGTTATAAAACTTGGGAACTCTCTCCCTGGGAAAGAAATCCATTTTGCAGACTACCTTGGTTTTGGTCACTGCCAGGCTTGCTTTTTGAATAAGTCTATTTAGAAAAGATTTCTTTCACCATTGTGAAGCCCTTTTCCTGAGACCACTGTTACTCCCCACCCACCCTCCACCATCCCCCTCAGGATTTTGAAAAGGACGCAGAAGAGATTTGAACTTGTAGGTAAATTGATTCTTGATGAAGGGCAATTTTTTAAAGTTCAACACTAATAGTCTCTTTAAAACCTTTGGTAGTCCTTTCAAAACACCTTTCACTGTAGCCAGTTTTTGCCGGAAAACCTGGGAGGCCGCTGTGCCCCTTTAGTAGGGGCTAGGGAATTTGGAACGTCTCAATTGGTGGTTGAAACGGCATCACATTTGTCTTGGTTGTATTTCCCACCTGGAGACGGCAGCCTAGCAGACACGGCCAGTGAAAGCAGACCTGTCCACACAGGAGACGGCTGTGACCTTCTAGGACTGACTGCGATGTGCAGCTGACCTGTGTGTTGCCTTTTCCGTGAGGAGCCTCGTGCTCTGCGACTTCGCTTCTCTGGTTTCTAGCCGCTCGGGCAGGGTCCGAGTCATCAGAGCATCAGAAGCATCCCAGCCCCCACCCCCACCCCCCACAGCAGTGACCTGCCACAGCTCTCGTCTGCACTGCAGACAGGTCACACAGTGGCTCTAGGACTCGGGAGAAGCAGGAACCCGACTCTGCCCTGTAAACCAGCAGTCAGCGGGGTCTCCATCACTGTGTTACTTGACCTCACACTCTGCTGTGTGGCTGAACTTCAGGCTCCTACAGTCGCTGGCCAGTCTCCCAGCTGCGTGTGTGGGTACAGCGTCAGCCTGGTCTCACTGTTGGGGGAGAGATGCAGTGGAGACGGATCCAGTGTGCTTGTTTGGATTAGCACTTGCAAGGCCCGAGTGTGGAGGCTCTTTCCCAGCAGAGTTCTTGTCCCTCCCTGGAGGTAGGCAGCCCTGGGGCAAAGCTTAGGTGGAAATGTGAGGAGACCTGGTTGCCTTTGGGCTTCCCTGGTGGCTCAGACAGTAAAGAATCTGCCTGCAATGCAGGAGAACTGGGTTTGATCCCTAGATTGTGAAGTTCACCCAGAGATGGAATGGCTACCCCCTCCAGTATTCTTGCTTGGAGAATCCCATGGACAGAGGTGCCTGGTGGGCTACAGTCCATGGAGTTGCAAGACTCGGACAAAACTGAGCACAAAACTGAGCAATCAGCACCTCACACTTTGGCTGCCTTTGGGATGCAGTTGGCAAATTACAGAACTGGTGGGAAAGCAAGCCCCTCAATTTTCAGGCGTGTGGGACAAGATCAGAGATCGAGGGCCAGACCTTCTCTCAGCGAGATGAAGAGAACAATCCACAGGTCCTGGAAAGGAAGGATTTGGAAATGGGGGGTTCAGGGTCCAGAGGAGGAAAGGGGAAGAAACATCCGTAGTTGAGGCTAAGGACCCAGCCACTGGGCCCCTCATCCCATGCTGGTGAACCAGCTGGGGGCGCGGCAGTGGTCGCGGTGGCCCTTCCGCCTTTGCTGAAAGTCTTCCTAATGCAGGGCCTGGTGTGAGAGAACTGCCCCCCACCCCCCTTTCTCCCTGCAGACCTTCTTAGTCACAGTGAGTGCAGACAGACCCATCCACAGGCTGCAGAGGCCCCGCCCTCGGGGTTGGCTGAGTCTGGTGTGTCTGGGCCAGACATGGAATCAAGAAAGACGTTTCAGAAAATAGATCTGTGTTCTAAAATAGAACCTGTTTCATGTCTGTACGTGGGGAAACCAATGCTGTTTTGCACACGGATTCTGGGGCCTGGCACCTGCTGACCCTCCCTCTTGGCCTCCCGCCCCAAGTGAGGGCCCCAGATTCTGTGGGCTGTCAGCTGGAAGCCATCTGCAGACCCCAGAGGCTGGCCACATGGGCCTCCCCAGATGGCAGCTCAGTTCAAGCCAGCAAGGAGAATTTCCAGTCCTCTAAGAGGGAGCCTTGTATGATGTAACCTAATTAAGGAAATAACTTCCCATCATGTTTGCCAAATTCCATCAGTCAGAAGCAAGTCCTAGTTCCCGTCAATGAATTTACATAAACAATTTGTTTACGTTTGATGAGTTTGAGTGAGTGACTGACATTGGAGGTCCAGCTCCCAGTGTGGGAGGAAAGGGGTGCCCTGGCTCAACCTTCCAAGGGTCAACAAACAAGCTTCAAAGCTGCAAGCCTCCACCCCCCACGCTGAGGTTACAAATGGGGAGAGTGAGGCTGGAAAGGGTGGGCCGTTGCCCCAGCCACTCCATGGCATAGCTGGGCCGGAGCCCCTGGCCTGCACACCTCCCAGGCCTCATCTTTACTGAGCCCCACTGGGTCCCGGGCACTGAGCCAGGTGTGGGGACCCTGGTGAGTAAGAGGCTGGCCCAATCATATTTTCCTGCCTCCTTGACAGCAGCAGGGCTCTGGACTCAAACAGGAAGAGTGGGTGGTGATTCTCAGATCAGAGAGGGCATTCGAATCACCAGGGAAACATGTTTAAAATGTGGGCTGTTGGCTAAAACTGAGACAGGTGGGGACCTGAGACCACCCCGACCCCCACCAGAGTGCTTGCAAGTGCCCCTGGAAAACTGTCTCCTCGAGCAACAGAATACAAAGGAACTGTAAGGGACTAATACTTGGGCTACCTGATGGGAAGAGTTGACTCATTGGAAAAGCCCCTGATGCTGGAAAAGATTGAGGGCAGGAGGAGAAGGGGGCAACAGAGGATGCGATGGTTGGATGGCATCACCAACTCGATGGACATGAGTTTGAGTAAGCTCCGGGAGATGGTGAAGGACAGGGAAGCCTGGCGTGCTGCAGTCCATGCGATTGCAGAGAGTCAGACATGACTTAGCGACTAAACAACAAGCCACAATAAGGGACTAAAAGCAGTCAGGGTAATCATGAACAATAAGGTATAGAAAGCCCACACGGGCTTCCTTGGTGGCTCAGATGGTAAAGAATCTTCCTGCAGTGTGAGAGACCTGGGTTCAATCCCTGGGTTGGGAAGGTCCCCTGGAGAAGGGAACAGCTTCCCATTCCAGTATTCTTGCCTAGAGAATTCCATGGAAAAAGGAGACTGGCAGGCTACAGTCCATGGGGTCGAAAAGAGTCGGATATGACGGAGCGACTTTCACTCGCTCATTATTGGTACTTTCCAGGTGGCACCAGTGGTAAAGAACCTGCCTATCAGTGAAGGAGATGCAAGAGATGCGGGTTCGATCCCTGGGTCCGGAAGATCCCCTGGAGGAGGAAATGGCAACCCACTCCAGTATTCTTGCCTGGAAAGCCCCATGGACAGAGGAGCCTGGTGGGCTACGGTCCATGGGGTCACAAAGAGTCAGACACGAATGAGCACACAGCACATCTTCAAGGCCACAAACTGTCGCTTCTGAGGTGCCGGGAGCAAAAGCACGTGATTCCTGCACACAGCACCACCAAAGGGGTGGGCAGACCACCTAAGACACCCCTCCAGCTCCATCCGCAGATTTGCCCCCACCGTCACTGTATTTAAGGAACCAGCCCTCCAGCTCTTGGGCCCCTGTTTCTTGTTCCCTTCCCCCTTGCTGCCGTAGAAGTCCCTTTAACCCTTCCCTGAATTCCTTGTCTGGACTCTCATCAACTAATTATAACAATTAGTTATAAAACCACTGGTCTGGGTGCTGCAAAGCTCTCAGGGTCATGAGAGACGAAAAGACTGAAAGAGCTTCAAGAGGGCAACAAAAAGCAAGTTTGTTCCTGGACCAGATCCCATAGAGTGGAGGAGAATTGCCATAGTGAGAATGACTGGGACCATGGATAAAATGTATATACTAGATAATAGTCTTGTGCCTCTGGATTTTGAGAATTGTGCTATAATAGGAAAGAGCACCCTTGTTCTTTAATACAGGCTGAAGACTTTAAGGGGGTGAAGCAACATCATGTCTGCAACTAAAGTCATTCTTGGAAATAAAGTGATAAAGAGCATGCAGCAAAACGCTAGCAACTAGTGACTGCATCATAGGGTGTACAGGGGTTCTTTGCACTGTTTTAAAGACAGCTTCTGTAAGTTCAAAATTATTTCAAAACAGAGGACTTCTCTGGTGGCCCAAGGGCTTCCCTGGTGGTTGAGTCAGTAAAGAATCTGCCTGCAATGCAGGAGACTTGGGTCTGATCCCTGGGTTGAGAAGATCCTCTGGAGAGAGAAAGGGCAACCCATTTCAGTATTCTTGCCTGGGAAATCCCATGGAAAGAGGAGCCCCATGGGCTACATGGGGTCACAAGAGTCAGATACAACTTAGTGACTAAATCACCACTTGGTGGCTCAGTGGTTAGGATTCCAGGTTTTCACTGCTGGGTCCTGCGTTCAATCCCTGGTTGGGGAACTGAGATCCCACAAGCTGCAAGTTCAGTTCAGTTCAGTTGCTCTGTCGTGTCCGATTCTTTGCAACCCCATGGACTGCAGCACACCAGGCCTCCCTGTCCATCACCAACTCCTGGAGTTTACTCAAACTCATGTCCATTGAGTCAGTGATGCCATCCAACCATCTCATCCTTCTGCCTTCTCCTCCTGCCTTCAACCTTTCCCAGCATCAGGGTCTTTTCCAGTGAGTCAGTTGGCCAAAGTATGGGAGCTTCAGCTTCAGCATTAGTCCTTCCAGTGAAAATTCAGGACTGATTTCCTTTAGGATGGACTGGTTGGATCTCCTTGCAGTCCAAGGGACTCTCAAGAGCCTTCTCCAGCACCACAGTTGAAAAGCATCGATTCTTTGGTGCTCAGCTTTCTTTATAGTCCAGCTCTCACATGCATACATGACTACTGGAAAAACCATAGCTTTGACTAGACGGACCTTTGTTGGCTGCAAGATACAGCCACAAAAGAAGAAAAGATTTCAAAATAAAAAATTCATTTTAACATGGCTAAACAGGCTCTGGAGCCTTTCTGGGGGTTGAGGTCTCCAAGTGGGGCAGTTAACTCAGAGCTGAATGGCCCAGGGCAACGCTGTGCTTGGAGCCTGAAGCCACAGAAATGCTTTCTTAGAGGTTTCTTCCCTCCAAATCCATAGACTGTGGTTTCCGTGGGTAGATAGTTGCTGTTCGAACCTGAATAAACAAACAGCTTGTGGGTAAAGCAAGTCAAGAGCCAGGTAGGGGCACTGAGTCAGACCAAGGGCTCTGAGTTCTGTCCAGGCTTCAGTGAGCTCGCTAATGACCTTAGCAAATCTCTGCCCTGTTCTGAAAGTCTGTTTTTTATTTTTTTGGTGGGGGAGCGGGGCAGGTGGGTAGTGGTGCTTGTTCTGTGATGTGTGGGATACAAGATCTTAGTTCCCCAACCAGGGATAGAACCTGCGCCCCATGCAGTGGAAGCTCGGAGTCTTAACCACTGGACTGCCAGGGAAGTCTTGTTTCTTATTCTCTAAAATGCTGCAGACCTGTGTTTTTAACTTCCCAGCATCTCTTCTCTCCTCTTCTGGCACAACTGAGCTGACATCACCACCCCCTCTCCATATCAGCCTTTGGACCCCAGCTCGGCTGAGAGTGATCGGCACCCACTGCTCCAGCAAGTGATTCGGGACTGGGCATGTGACCCAGACTCCAGGCTGGCATTCTTTGTTGAAATCGCTGGATTTTTTTCTCCAGGAGGCTTGGGGAATGGAAGCTGGGAGCTTTATAGCTGGACAAAGCCAGCATTGAGAGTTAGCAAAACATGGAAAACAGGTCCAGGTGATATCCTTTGAATCCCTGGACCTGCTGGTACCTTAGGTTTGGGGACATTTCAGGATGTCCCGCTCTAGTGTTCTTGCCTGGAGAATCCCAGGGACGGGGGAGCCTGGTGGGCTGCTGTCTCTGGGGTCACACACAGTCGGACATGACTGAAGCGACTTAGCAGCAGCAGCAAAAGCAATAGGATGTCCCAGGAGCCAGGAAGCATCCTCATGTTTTGCAAGCGTGGCTTCAATTTTGGTCTTCTACAACCAAAAAGAACTGTTAAAAACAAGACAACAGGGACTTCCCTGGTGGTGCAGTGGATAGGAATCTGCCTGCCAATGCAGGGACTCCGGTTCAAACCCTGACCTGGGAAGATCCCACATGCCTCGGAGCCACTAAGCCTGTGGGCCCCAAGAACTGAACCCACACTCTAAAGGCCCTGAGCTGGAACTACTGAAGCTCACGCGCCTAGAACCGGTACTCTGCAACAAGAAAAGCCTGAGCACTGCAACTTGAGAGTAGAACCCCCTCGCTGCAACTAGAGAAAGCCTGCATACAGCAGCGAAGAGCCAGTGTAGCCAAAATATAAATTAAAAACAAAAAACAACAGGCCCTAAATGGAATACTTATGCCAAGCCCAATGTCACCAAAACAAGTCTTGAAATCAAAAACTGGTTGATCAGGAATTGTCACCTTGATGCTGAGCAGGGCCCTGTGGGGCTCCTGGGCACAAAGCCTGTGTCCCCCATTTCTTTGATTATAGGAAACAGCTTTCATTCAGCCTCTGTGACCTTCCCTGAGTTCTAAAGGGCAGATTCAAACAGTTGTTAATCAAGAGAGGAGCAGCCAAGAAACCACCTGTGGCAAGTTTAAAGCGACCAGAGATGATTAGACCTGACCACCTGAGACTCTGAGCTGTGCTTAGTTGCTCAGTCGTGTCCGACTCTCTGTGGCCCCATGACTGTAGTCCGCCAGGCTCCTCCGTTCATGGGATTCTCCAGGCAAGAATACTGGATGGGTTGCCATGCCCTCCTCCAGGGGATCTTCCCAACCCAGGGGTCGAATCCAGGTCTCCCGCATTGCAGGCAGATTCTTTACGTCTGAGCCAGCAGGGAAGCCCAATCTTGGCAGCAACCCCACCCTTTTGAAACTTTCAGAAGAAAGAGGAGTGTAAGACTGTTACTGCCTTCGTCCTTATCACATACCTCTGTCTGATTCTATAACCTCTCCCTGTTCCCAGGGCTGTTGTTCAGTCACTCAGTTGTGTCTGACTCTTTGTGACCCCATGGACCGCAGCACACCAGGCCTCCCTGTCCTTCACTATCTCCTGGAGCTTGCTCATACTCATGTCTGTTGAGTCAGTGATGCCATCCAACCATCTCATCCTCTGCTGCCCTCTTCTCCTTCTGCCCTCAATCATTCCCAGGGTCTTTTCCAATGAGGTGGCTCTTTGCATTAGGTGGCCAAAGCTTCACCATCAGTCCTTCCAATAAATATTCAGGATTGATTTCCTCTAGGATTGACTGATCAGATCTCCTTGCTGTCCAAAGGACTCCCAAGAATCTTCTCCAGTGCCACAATTTGAAAGGAGGAGACCTGCACCACACGTAAATCTTGTCAGCAACCCCACCCTTGAACTATTGCTATAAGACTCCTCCTGGGTTGGGACACACAATTTTGAAAGGCATGAGCCCACTGTTTCCCCCTTTGCCTGGCAAAGCAATAAGGCTGCTATTTTCTACTTAACCCAAACCTCTGGGATTCAATTCAGCATCACTTTCCGGGGCTGATTCCACATGGACTTGGCAGAAGTTAGAGGGAGGGGACAGGTGCGGGGAGGACGTGAGGGTGTGTAGAGCGAGGCGGGGTGCAGTCGGTTGGGTGTGACTGCACGCCCGGGACAGTGCAGACACTGGGGAAGCACATGGAACCGAGCTCGGTGGACATTTAGGTCACAGCAGCTTTGCCACTTGGCAGTGTATCCATGGCTCTGCTCACCATCAGCTTCATGAGGGCAGGACCCAGGTTGGGCTTGCTTCCTACGTGCAGATGTGGGCAGTCCTCATCCACTTCACTGCATGGTTTGCGCAACCCCTTCCCATGCACCATCTCGTTTAACCCTCCACGGTTCTCTCCATTTCACAGATCTGGACACTGAGGCCCAGAGAGGTGAAGGAACCACCCCAGCTCACATAGGGAGTGTTGAGTGGGGATCTTAACCTGGCAGGCTGGAGCCCTCCGTCAGTGTCTAACTTCTTTTCCCTGCGGTTAATCCTGCTGGGCCGTGGGTTTTGTTCAGACTTAACATCGGATAGGGGGCCTCCTCCACCCTCCTGTTAGACACCAGTCTCCCTCCCTGGAACGTCAGGTACCTGCCGAGGGCTGCATTCACAGGTGGAATTCACGAACACTGAACAGAAAGGTGACAGGACATGTGCTCCTCAAACCAGTGTTCCTGAGTGTCTCGCCCCAGCCCCTGGTGCCCACTCAGCTGTCCCGAGTCTCGACAGGTGGCCTTGGACATGTTCTAACTGCTTCTCCTCGAGCGGCAGATGAGCTCAGTCATTGAGCCCCTGCAGCCCAGGGCTGTCCAGTCAGCATGGAATGGAAAGGTTCATAAGGAGCTCAGCAACTTGCTGGTGTGGCCATGAGTCACCTCTGAGTACAGCTCAAAAGGGAGTGGAGTGATGATGACGCTGAGATTAGAAATGAGAAATAAACATCCCGTGCTTGAGTCGCACCCAGCTCTCAGACTCAAGCCCTGGCTCTACACTTACATGCTGTGTGACTTTGGGCTAGTCACTTCCCCTC
Source organism: Bos grunniens (assembly GCF_055505025.1). Lineage (NCBI taxonomy): Eukaryota > Metazoa > Chordata > Mammalia > Artiodactyla > Bovidae > Bos > Bos grunniens. The sequence continues at coordinate 28,746,574 of NC_141189.1, forward strand.
TCTGAGCCTCAGTTCCCCATCTGCCAAATACAGGTGATGAACCCTCTGTCTGATGGGAAAGAGTGTAAGGGAGCACTCCCCTGCCTGATGCGTTGGGCTTCCACACCAGCACCTTGCTAAAATGCTCGCAGCGATCCCATCCTGTTGCAAAGTCCTGTGGGCCCTTTTCACAAAGTTCTTAAGGTCTCACAGCCTCTGGGTCAAGCTGGATGCTGTGTCCCATGCCCTCCTTGACACTGCCTAGTGTTTCCAGCTGCTCCTACTCAGTTTGTTCCTTTAAGTGTTGGTGTGAGCAAGGATCTAAAGCTGGAGGAGCAGTGAGAAGGGAGGTGGGAAAGATACGCAGGGGCTGGATGGAGTGAGCCTTTGAAACCCAGGTCCAAGCCCTGAGACTGTGAGGATGGAGGGGACGATGCAGGAGAGTTTTACACTTGGAAGCAGCACACCTGGTTAGATTTTCTCTTTAAGGAGGTCATTTTGACTTCAGAGAGTGGCACACAGGTAGACCAGAGAAAGGCTGGTAGATCTGACATGTTCTTGGCACAAGAAGAATGCAAGAAGATCCAGGAGAGATGCCAACAGAGAGCATGGCAAGAACCAAAAAACATCAAAGGATCTTTCTGCAGCCCCAGTTCAAAGAGGGACCCCAGCAAGCAGGTGGGACGAAGCCAGGGATGTGGGAAGGGGCCAGATCTGACTGGGCCTTTGAAACCATGTGAAACAACATGGATGTTGTCCTCAAGGCCTTGAAAATGGTTTTAAGGAGGGAAATCACAATTAGGTTTGCATTATTCAGAAAATCACCTTGCCACTGTGCGGAGAACGGCCAGTGCTAAGGAGGCTAGTTATGAAACCACTGCAGTTGACCAAGACAAGCTAGAGGGGCAACACTGGGTGGTGGGAAGATGGGGGTGTGGACAGATTCTAGAGAAGTTTAGGAGGTTGAAGTTAAAGACTTGGGGCTTCCCTGATGGCTCAGACAATAAAGAATCTGCCTGCAATGCAGGAGACCTGGGTTCGATCCCTGGTTGGGACGATCCCCTGGAGAAGGAAATAGCAACCCACTCCAGTATTCTTTCCTGAAGAATCCCATGGACAGAGGAGCCTGGTGGGTTACAGTCCCTGGGGTTGCAAAAGAGTCAGAAATAACTTAGCGACTAAACAACAAGCTAAAGACAATTGCATGGATGTGAGGAGGAAGAGAAGAGTCAAGGACAAATTCTAGGATAATCTTGGCTATTTGGTGGTACCCTTTTCTGAGATGGAAAAACAGAGGAAGCTGAGGCACTTTAGGATAGGGGTTGGCTGACATTTTCTTAAATGACCAGAGAGCAAATGTTTTAGGATTTGCAGGCCATCTGGTCTCTTACCACAGTTCAGTTCAGTTCAGTCTCTCAGTCGTGTCCAATTCTTTGTGACCCCGTGGACTGCAGCATGTGGCCCCCATCCATCACCAACTGCCGGAGTTTACTCAAACTCATGTCCATTGAGTCGGTGATGCTATCCAACCATCTCACCCTCTGTCGTCCCCTTCCCCTCCTGCCCTCAATCTTTCCCAGCATCAGGGTCTTTTCCAATGAGTCAGTTCTTCACATTAGGTGGCCAAAGTATTGGAGCTTCAGCTTCAGCATCAGTCCTTCCAATGAATATTCAGGGCTGATTTCCTTTAGGATTGACTGGTTTGATCTTGCAGTCCAAGGGAGTTTCAAGAGTCTTCTCCAACATCACAGTTCAAAAGCATGAATTCTTCAGTGCTCAGCTTTCTTTATGGCTTTCTCTTTTTCTTTCTTTCTTTTTTTCCTCTTTTTAAATATCTTTCTTTTCTTTTTTTTTAATTTCTTTTTTTCTCTTATTTTTAAAATTTCTTTCTCTTGCCACAACCACTTAAGACTTTACTGCTGCAGCACAAAAGCAGCTGTAGACAATACACAAAAGCACTTGATTATGTTCCAATACAACTTAATTTACAAAAACAGTTGGTGGGCTGGTTTGCCACACCTGTTTAGGACATGTCTTTTTCAGTGTGCCTGCTTCAGATCTGAATGAAGACCCTCAGGAAGAAGGGGTCTGAGTGTAGGAGAAAGGTCTAGGTGCATAAGAGAACTTAGGAGTGGTCAGAGTGCCATCTAAGAGCAGGTGGCTGGGGCTGTGGTGGGGAGAGAATGCTGAGGGCCAGGCCCTGAGGACAGGAAGTGATAAAGGAGACTGGAGAGAGGTGGGAGGTACACCTAGACAGTGGGGTGTGTTGGCAGTCAAGTCAGGCAGACAGCTGGCAGGAGGGCTGATGTGCCAATTGGATTCAGATGAGGGGTGTCAGAATATGCCACTCAAAACACGCCCCTTCAGCATAAGGATTATTTCAAGCTAAAGGCTATTGAGAAACAGCAGATGCACGAAAAGCTCTAAACACAAGGTACACATTTTCCTTTTATAAAACAAATCTCCATTTATAAAGTGAAAATGGAAGTCACTCAGTCGTGTCTGACTCTTTGTGACCCCATGGACTATACAGTCCATGGAATTCTCCAGGCCAGAAAACAGGAGTGGGTAGCTGTTCCCTTCTCCAGGGGATCTCCCCAACCCAGTGATCTAACCCAGGTCTCCCACATGGCAGGCAGATTCTTTACCAGCTGAGCCACCAGGGAAGCCCTCCATTTATAAGGAAATTCCCACCTGTGAAAGGTCCTCTTCTAGCCCAAGAAGAGGAGGATTTCCACGGAGAAGGCAGGACTTCAATCTGCATAATAAACAACCCTTGTTTACCTGCTTTTCCTGGTCATCCTCCCATAACTTGTCTCCTCTGCCCAGAAGCCCCAAACCCCTTTCCTTTGGTTTTAACCTTGTTGTTGTTCAGTTTCTAAGTCGTGTCCAACTCTTGGTGACCCCATGAACTGCAGTCCACCAGGCTTCCTTACTTTAGCTTAAGGTTTAGGTTTTAGCCTAAGATGGTACGTAAACCCATGTTCTAACCACCCCCTGGCACTACTCATTGCTGGGTTATGCACGATGCATGTGTTAATAAACTTATGTAGTTTTTCTCTCGTTAATCTGTCTGTGGCCAGTCTCATTGACAGGGTCCCCATTTCAGAACCTAAAATGGTTAAAGGAATGGGACTTCCCTGATGGTTCATTGGTTTGGACTCCACAGTCCAGTGCAGGGGCCATGGGTTCGATCCCTGGCTGGAAAATGAGAAACTGCATGGCTCGTGGCACAGTCAAAAGATTAGACAGATAGACGGTAGATGGACAGATGAAAGATAGAGAAATAGAAGATTAAAGGTAGATACTTCTCTCCCCTATGTAACCAAATGGTTGCATTTCAGCAAGAGGGGTCAGTGACGAGAGTGACAGAAGCCAGATGAGAATAGTTTGAGGAGGGAGCTGGAGATGAATGTTAGGTAGTTAGAATAGGAAACAGGAGTCCAAAATGGCGGTGGCTAAAAGACAAGGAAAGGAAAAGCCCATGAAAATAGAACAAAGGAAGGTCCGAGGACCGGAGTGAGGACTTCAGGTAGAACAAACAGCACTCCTGGCTCGCCCAATTTACATAGGGCAGGTCCGGGGCGAGAGGGTGGGGGGAAACATATAAAAAGAGGAGCCAAAGTGCTCTCTCTCTCTCTCTTTCTCCAGCGTGCTCCTCCACTCGCTTCTCTTCTCTTCATGTCTTGGGGTTGGCATGCCATCACGCTTCAAGGATGGATTCCCCTGCTATTATCTAAATAAAATAGAGCTGTAACACTGATCTGTCTAAGAGCTATAACACAATTTGTCCCAGACCCAAGAGCTGTGACACACTGAGGGCTTTAATGTCTGTCGCTCTAAATCTTTGTTGTGACGAGACAGAGCCGAGGAGCATACACTTGCCTGACATGAGGAAAGCGGAGACAGCAAGATGATGGACAGTTCTCAACAAGTCAGGGCTGTGAAGGTGTATAAAAATGTGTGAACTGCCAGGAAAGATGGAATAGAGGGTTTTTTGTTTGTTAATGGGAGAGATTTGCTTAAATGCTGATGGGGAGAGAAATGATGATCAAGACTACAAGAGGGGATGACGGAATGAATGGCCATCCTGCCATTAACTGCTCATGGCACCTAGGCCCACTTCCTCATCTACAGAGCAGAAGTAATAACGAGAGCAGATAGGGTAGGGGCTCCTTGGAGAAAGAGAACCATGCATGGCTTCCTTGACATAGGAGAGCTCCTTCTGGCTTAAGCCATTTTGTGATCTAAGCCTGGCCACAATGCTTGCCCATGAATAGCTCCAGGAATCAATGCTCTTAAGGGGACAAAAGAAGATAGGAACAGAGAAAAGGCAGTCAAACAATGGTGCAGTGATAAAGCAGAATCCTAGTTCCTCCTCAAGGGATGTGCATAATCTGATACGGTCCCTGAGTTCTGCAGGAGCTAAGGCCCCCCCACCGAGGTGGAGGATGGAATTTTGAGGTTGATTATAATTTCAGATTTCAGTCAGCTAAGGCTTGGACTCTGTTGACCTTGGCCACAATTCTATGGTGAACTCTTCTCTCCTAAAACCCCTTCATAAATATGCATGTATCCTTAGCTTAAAACCTCCCCAGTTTTGCTGCTGGGAAGGCACTGCTTTGGGAAATATCCCCAGTGTTCTGTGTTGTTCAGTCAATAAGTTGTGTCTGACTTTTTTTGCGACCCCATGGACTTCAGCACACCAGGCTTCCCTGTCCTTCACCATCTCCAGGAGTTCGCTCAAATTCATGTCAGTTGAGTTGGTGATGCCATCCAACCATCTCTTCCTCTGTCACCCCTTCTCCTCCTGCCAGCATCAGGGGCTTTTCCAATGAGTCGGCTTTTCACATCAGGTGGTCAAACTATTGGAGCTTCTGCTTCAGCATCAGTCCTTCCAGTGAATATTCAGGGTGAATTTCACTTAGGATTGACTGGTTTGATCTCCTTGTGATCCAAGGGATTCTCAACAGTCTTCTCCAGCATCACAATTTGAAAGCATCAGTTCTTCAGCACTCAGCCTTCTTGAAGATCCAATTCTCACATTTGCACATAACTGCTGGAAAAAACAAAACCATATCTTTGACTGTATAGACTTTTGTTGGCAAAGGGATGTCTTCACTCTTTAATACACTGTCTAGGTTTGTAATAGCTTTTCTTCCAAGGAGAAAGCATTTTTTGATTTCATGGCTATAGTCACCATCAGCAGTGGTTTTGGAGCCCAAGAAAATAAAATCTGTCACTGTTTCCCCTTCTATTTGCAATGAAATACGGTACTGGATGCTGTGATCTTAATTTTTTGAATGCTGAGTTTTAAGCCAGCTTTTCCACTCTCTTCTTTCACCCTCATCAAGAGGCTCTTAAGTTCCTCTTCACTTTCTGCCATTAAAGTGGTGTCATCTGCATATCTGAGGTTGTTGATATTTCTCCTGGCCATTTTGGTTCCAGCTTGTGATTCATCCAGCCCAGCATTTAACATGATGTACTCTGCACAGGAGTTAAATAAGCAGGGTGACAGTATACAGCCTTGATGTACTCCTTTCCTAATTCTGAACCAGTCTGTTGTTCCATGCCAGTTCTAACTGTTGCTAAGTCTTGTCCTGCATACAAGTTACTCAGGAGACAGATAAGGTGGTCTGGTATTCCCATCTCTTTAAGAATTTTCCACAGTTTGTTGTGATCCACAGAAAAGATCCATAGTCAATGAAGCAGATGTTTTTCTGGAATTCTCTTGCTTTTTCTATGTCCAGTGGATGTTGGCAATTTGATCTCTGGTTCATCTCCCTTTTCTAAATCCAGCTTGTACATCTGGAAGTTCTTGGTTCAGGTACTGCTGAAGCCTAGCTTGAAGGAGTTTGAGCATTACCTTGTTAGCAGGTGAAATGAGCACAATTGTATGGTAGTTTGACCATTCTTTGGCATCGCCTTTCTTTGGGATTGGAATGAAAAAATGACCTTTTCCAGTCCTGTGGCCACTGCTGAGTTTTCCAAATTCACTAACATACTGAGTGCAGCACTTTAACAGCATCTTCTTATTTGTTGCAAATAATAAATCTTTCCTTCTGATCTTTGGCTTGGTTGTGTCTACTGACTCAACACCCAGCAAGAAGAGAACCCAGTTTTCAGATACAGTTAAGTCACCTGCATACAAAAGATCAAGTTGCGAACTTTCAAAGATGTGAATGTGGAGCCTACTAATGAAGACCTGATGGAATTGGAGGCCCAGAGAAAGGACAAAGAGAGACAAGAGGAAAAGGAAGTAACTGAAGAACCAAAGAGATTCATGATGCAGAAAATGGCAAGGTTTTCTTTATTTGTGGTACAGGACCCAAACACAGAATGATAGCCAATTTTATTAGTTGGGTACCTAGGTTTACCTTGTTGGACTACAAAAAATTGGACTTATGAGCACACTCTAGGAACTGAACGTATTCATATGTACCAATGAAGTACATATGAAGACTTACTGTGCCAATAATAGGATTTGTCTCATGGTGTTGATGTGAAAGGCAAGTGAGAAAATGTGCATACATGCTCAGTGCACAGCGACAGACTTTCAATAAATGTATCTCCAGCTATCATTGTCCCCTTTCCCCAATTAACCCCCAAAAGGAGTGAGTCTGGGGTATGGGACCCTGAGACCTGCAAGTTTTCCCAGCTTTGCAGGCAGCCCTGGGGATCTGGGAGCATATCGAACAATTACTTTCTTCTGCTCTTCTGTGAAAACCTCAATAAATGATGTGGGGTTGTTGTTTTTTTTTTTTTTTTTTTGCTTAAAAAAATCAATAGCAATGACAGGAACATAAGTTAGATGTACCCCAGAGCTCAGCAGGTGTACCAGAAGCAGGATTTTTATGAGGGTTTTGATCTTTTTTGGCTTGTTGGAGCGGTGAGTGACTGCTGTCTAATTGGTCTGAGGTCAGACCTTCCAGACACACATTTTGTACCAGGAAGGGAGAGAGGTAGATCCTTTTCAGCCTGTTTATTGAAAGAATGGGGAGCACCTGCGTAGTGGGTTAAATAGTGTCCCCCTGAAACCGAGCAGGACCCTGTGCACCTCCTGGGCATGGAAGCCTTTCTGTCCCATTTCTTGTTTATAGGAAATAGATCCCAGCTTCCATGACCTTCCCTGAGTTCCAAAGGGCAGATTGGAACTGTTGCTAACCAGGGAAGGGAGGGGACGCAGAGACAAGAGAAGAGCAGCCCTGAAACAATAACACAGCCTTGGGGGCAGGGTCCTGGTTCTGGGGTACACAGGGGGTACACCTAACAGTATCTTTGAGCTCTTTACAGAACTAAAACTCCTCCAAAATGGAATATATTAGCATTCTCCATTCCAGAGAAGACCACCTGAGGCCAGGTTAAAGGAACCAGAGAAGCTCATCAAGAGATTACCTGAGATTAAGAGTGTAGGCCCTGCACACACCCTAATCAGCAGCCCTACCCTTGAGTCAGTGCTATAAAACACAATTTTTGAGGGCAGGAGCCCACTGTGCCCCCCTTTGCCTGGCAAAGCAATAAAGCTATTCTTTTCTATTGCACCCAAAACTGCTCTGAAACTTGATTCAACACCACTGCTCAGAGGCCGAGTTTTCAGCATCAGCCCTGCCCCAAATTCATGGCCACTTGCCATCTCAGAATCTGAACTTATTTGGGAACAGGGTCTTAGGAGAAGTTGCTAAGGTAAGGATTGTGATGCGATCATCCCAGATTTAGTGTCACACAGGCACACGGTTGAGCTGTCCACTCTCTGTGCGTCTCTAATGTAACTGCGCATGCTCACTCAGTCGTGTCCAACTCTATGCGACCCCGTGGACTGCAGTCTGCCATGCTCCTCTGTCCATGGGATTCTCCAGGCAAGAATTACTGGAGTGGGTTGCCATGCCCTCCTCCAGCGGATCTTCCCTACCCAAGGATCGAACCTGGGTCTCTTACATCTCCTGCATTGGTAGGTAGGTTCTTTATCACTAGCGCTACCTGGGAGGGCCCCTAAATCCAATGACTGGTGTCCTCACAAGAAGAGAGGTCCAGAGACACAGACAGAGGGGGACTATAGAAAAGGTAGAGATTGAAGTGATTAAGTCAAGGATTACCAGGGGCCACCAGGAGCTGGAAGAGGCAAGGAAGCATTCTTCCCAAGAGCCTTCAGAGAGAGCACAGTCCTGAGGACACTGGCTTCTGGCCTCCAGAACTGTGAGACTATCAATTTCTGTTGTTTAAACCCCGCTGGTTGAGGGAATACATTATGGCACCCCTAGGAAGACTGGCTTCGTGCTTGGTCTAGGGCAGTGTCCCCTGAGGCCAGGTGATGGTACTGGCAGTGACCTGAGAGAGCCTCTTCATCTTCAGAATAGACAGGAAGTGGTGAGCAGGCTGAAGCTTGGACTGAAGCAGAAGCACATCAGTAACAGAGTGGGAGGGCTTGGGAGCATGCTCCCAGCCAGGAGGGGCCATTGCACTCCAAGATATTTTGTGTCAATTCCAAAGCCGCTGTGACTAGAGAGACCTTCACTTCTTTTTCTTTTTTTGATTTACAAATATTTTGAAAAAATGTGACCCATGTAATGTGAATCTTACTTCTAGGAGTCTGTGCTAAGGAAAAATCAGAAATTCAGATGAAGTTTCACCCAACACCCCACCCCCTTCTCCACCCCTCAGGATGTTTATCCTGACATTACTTATAAAACTGAAAAACTAGAAACAGCTTAAAAGTTTAATATGGAGGGTCTGGTTAGATAAATTACAGTATATCCACAGATGGATTACTAAGCAGCCATTATAAATATTTATGAAGTGTTTAATGTTTACAAAGAGCTTTTAATGACGTGGCAGAATGATAGTGATCCTATGATAGGTGGGAAAAAAAAGTTATAGAACGGTACAACAGAATGCCAATCATGAAAAAAAAATGCATAAAAAAAGACAGAGAAGACATATGCCAAAATGTCAGAGTAAGTGGAGAAATATTGGGAGTTTAAAAAAACAAACAAAAAAAAATTTTTTTATACTTTTGGTACTTTGTAAATGATTAACTATGTACATGGGTTACTTCTATAGTCAAGAATAAAGTAAAAACTTTAAAAATGCTGTGTACGTGGTTTCCAGTTTTATTTTCTCCAATGGATGAGTGCACATCAGCGAATCTTGAGTTACGCTAACTACTTAGGCCGGTCATGACACACACACGTACAGAGAGGTCACATGGGCTGTGCCGGGCTGGCTGTAGCAAATGTACATCAAGTTACACAGGTGGAATTTTTCAGGCTGGTTAAAATACACCACCGAATGACTGGACACAGTTGGGTCAGGCCGCCTCTCCCGCCTGCCGCTGATGTTTGCAGAGGTCTGTGTGTTAGGCCGGTGAGTGGCGCCCTGCCGGCACACCATCCCGCCGGCGGGCCCCGGAGGGTGGAGAGTAAGTACGTCTGCTCTGGGTCTGTTCTCATCTTCCCTGGCCTCGGGTTGGAGCTCCCAGCTCTCTGCTACCTCTTCCAAGCACTGGGTGCGCTCCAGCCGGGGGAGGGGATCCCCACACACCTGGAACAGATGTTGCAAAGGAAGAACCAAGAGCAGACAGACACAGTCCTGATGTGAGCCGCGCCCAGACACCGGAGGGGAGGAAGCGGGAGACGTGACGACGACCACACACAAGCTCAGTCTTTCCAGATGGGCCCTCTGTGTCTCCACAGACATGTGGGCTACATGGAGCCCTCCAGGGCCCAAACCCCTGGGAGAGGAAAGAACGGGGGGGACAGGACCGTCTGGGGCAGCCTGACAGCAGAGCTAGGAGAGCAGCTAGGGGAAGCGTCCAGCATGGTGCTGGACTGCTGAAAAGTCACACCTGTACACACCTGGGGATCATGCCCCTCTCCCAGTTCATTCGCACGGTGGGTGAGATACAGCTAGCTAGAAGTGGAGATAATACTTTTTTCAAGGGAGGACCTTTCCTGGTGGTTGGATAAACAGGGAGACAGACTCCTGGGTTCGGCATGCTCTGGGGAGGGCCATGCGACGGTGAGGGACTCCCTATTGCTACACTCTGTACAGGGCGGCTGGGCCCTTGGCGGCGGTCACAGGCTTGCCTTCAATCCCTTCTGCCTTGGAGAGCTCTTGGGCCCCGGTGAAATGGGGGCTCTGAAGACAAGAGGGTGGGAGGGGGTCCCCGTGGCCCCGGGGGCACCCCGCGTGGGGGCTACATGATGCTGCACTGGGCGGCCCCGCAGCAATCCTTGATGAGCGCCAGCCCCGTCTTGGCCACTGTGGGCTTGCTAGGCGGGGGGTCTGCTTTCTTCTCTGCTCGGGAGCCTGCAGCAAGGTAGGAGAGCAGGGGGCAGGGCGGGGAAACAGGAGAGAGGCAGAGGTGAGGTGAGGAGAGCCCTGACCATCTGCAGCCCCAGGTCCCCCCCCAACCCCGGCCAGGCCCCGCCCCAGGGCCACACAGGTCAAGTCTGGGGAGCTGACATGCATTTTATATGGTCCTGGTGACTGTTCCCACCTCCCTGGAGGTCCAGCGGCTTTCAGGCCTTGGCTTCTAACTACAGCTTTTAGCCCTTCTCCTGTTCTGTTCTCCTCACCGTTGTTATCTGCCAAGCCCAGCACCACGTCTGGCATCCAAGAAGTATTTGACTGAGAAATAAGAAGTCACTTCAACCAGAGGGCTACCTTTCAGTTCTGGAAAATGCTCACTCGTTAGCACTTCAGATACCCTCGCCTCTCATTCTCCATTCTTGTTCCCTCTGGAATGCCTCTTAGATGTCCGTTTAACGTTATTACTCTTACCATTCCATGTTTCATAACTTCCCTTTCACATTTCCCATCTGTTTGTCTCTTGGCGCTGCATTCCGGGGTAATTTTCTCAGCTCTGTCTTCCAATTATATGAATCCTCCCTTCAGCTGTGTCTTTGTGTTTAATCCATTGAGTTTCACTTCAGTGGCAATAGTTTCTTTTTTTTTTTTTTTGCCACACAGCTTGTGGAATTTTAGTTCTGCAGTCAGGGACTGAAGCTGGGCCCTTGGCAGTGACAACACAAAGTCCTAACCCCTGGATCATCGGGGAATTCCTCAGACAGTAATTTTTTAGAAGGCTAATTCTTTGCTAATTTACCTCTTCTTTTTTTTCATAGCATCTTACTATTTCATTTTGAGTATTATTCCTTCTTTTATCTCTTTAGTCATTGTAAACACACTTATTATCTCTTAGATACTCTCTTATTTCTGGTTCATGGGAGGACAGACATTCTCTTTTGTTTCATCTACGGACTCCTTTCATGGTGTTTCCATTCTTCATGGGTTTTAAATTTTTTATTGAGAGAGCATCTGCATAGGAGTTGTTTTTAATCTGTGGGCTGTGTTATGGGAGCTGAGGGGTCTCTGTTGAGCAACTTTACATTTGCTTTGCTGGGGTTCCAGAGATTCCACTGGTTTTAGATTAGTTTTAATTTTTCAGCTTGGGCTTCCAGCCCACATAGATGATGTATATTAGGACCCAACACTTGCACGTGGTACAGGCTTGGTGTTTTGAATTCTGGCTGGAATTCTTTTTTCTATCCATAATCTTACACAGAAGACAGGTTTCCTTGCTTGTTTCCTTTTCCACTGTTCTACTGTTAGGTAGAGTTTTTCTAATTTGCCTTTCATGGAAGAGACAGTCTACTGAAGATGCTGGATTTAGGCAAACACCATGTGCCTCGTGACTTTAGGGGCCTGCAGAAGGACCAGGGCTCTTCTCTTTCTTTATTCCTTCACACAGTACAAATGTGTTTTCATGGAATATCATCAATGGATAGTTAGGGAAAAACTGGGTTTGTGGCTTCAGCTGGTAGTGGAGGCTTCGGGGTTTTGTCTTCCTAACAAGACTGTCCATCGTTCTTCCTGTGATAACCGTTCATGCCCCTGTGGCTACAGGGGCAGAAAATCACAACTCCCCAGCCCTTCGAGGGGCCTAGCTGGTGGGAACGTGATCCAAGAAAGGCTGGTCAGAATCTTAGATGTTTAGATACCAGTTATTGCCTTGCTTCTCTGCTAAGTTATGGTCCTGGATTTCTGGCCCCAGGAAGGCCTGTGTAGGAGGAGGAAGTGAAGCTAAGATGACAAGAGGTGCCAAGTGGATAACCAGAAGGAAAGCAAAGGTGTCTAGTCCCTGGAGCCCTGGCTCCCACTGCTCTTTTTCCAGCAAATCACCTTTTATTGCTAGGGCCAGTTTGAATTGGGCACCCATTTCTTATTACTTAAAGTGGCCTCACTGGGCCAACAAGGAGAAGGCAGTTCCTATCCAGCAGGACTGGTTATCACTTTAATATGCTCATGGGTATTGGAAGCCTACAAACAGTGGTCAAGGGCACAGCATTTCCCAAACTTATTTCACCCAGAACCCTTTTTGCTTTGAGTATCTTGTGAGGCTGGTATTGTGAGAAGCAAACTTCTGCCTTTGTTCCTCCAGCGATTCCAACTCCAACAGAGGCCAGAGCTTCCTGAGCCTTAGTTCCCACCTTCTTGCCTCAGTGGCCACCCAACTCCTTCTATGAACTGTACCAAATCATATGAGCAAGGACTAGCTCCCAGCACTAGCTACACAGTTTGCAGGACTCAGTGCAAAACGAAAAGGCGGGGCCTTTTGTTGGAAAATTCTTAAGACTTCCAAGACAGCAACAGCAGGACATGCAAGCAAGCACAGTGCCCTTCTAGGAGTGGGGCCCTGGGCTTCCTCACCCGTGAAGCTGGCCCTGCCTGCTGCCATCCTGTGCTCAACTTTGATCTCTAGAAAGCATTTTTGTTGTGTCCCCTTGGCTTCCAGACCTCATTTAAAATTTCCTTTTCTCTTGGATGCGGGAGGAGAAGGAATAGTGTATGCACTCACTGGCTGAAGATTTGGTTACTTTGTCTAGAGGTTTTAACTTGATTCTCAGAAAATCGGCCATTTCCTTATCTTCTTCTTGCTCCCTGTGAAGACAGATATGTAAAGACAGGAAAGAACAGTAAGCCAGGAGAGCATCAAGGAACCGATAAAATGAGGCAAGAGTGTGGGATCACGTATCAGACTTATGGATGGTGCGTGTATGTTGCTGTGTGTTATATGTGGGTGGTGCATACATGCTGATGTGTACTGGGTGTGACTGGTGCACGTGTTACGTGTGGATGGTACATGTGCGTTACATGTGGGTGGAACATGTGTGTGATGTTTTGTGTGTGGGTGGTGGGCACATGTTGTTCTGTGTGTATAGTGGTGGGTGTGTGTTGTTTGATGAATCTAGTCTGAAGCAGAAACACATGTCAGTGATGGAGTAAATGCCCACGCCCGCTGGTGTGAGACCCTAAGGCAGAGGCAGGGGCGTTAGAGGACCCAGCCTCCCTACCAGACATTTAGTGAGCAGGGCAATCCTTCTCCTAATCCTGCACCTTTAAGTTACCCTAGACAAAGTATGTGGCAGGTCTCAGAAGGCAAGCCACCTCAGCTCTCCCAAGGGTCACCAGAAGCAAAGCCAATGGTCCGAGCCTGGCTGAGCTGGGCACAGTGCATCCTAGCAGTCTTGGAGGACTCGGGAGGTCACAGAGAATTAAAGGGAAGTTGTCTTCTGGTTTGGAAGAGGCCCGTTGAGCCTCTGCCCTGTGGATGACTCTCAAGATTTTGCTCTAGCACAAAAAAACTCAAGAATCAACACTGGCATCTCTCGTGCCCTCTGGTCCCCTGCAGAGACTTCAGGAGCACTGCGGCCCCAGGGCCCATGGTTGACCAGATCAACGGGGCAGGGGCGTCTGCAAATAGGAGACCCCGAAGACTAGGGAGGGGCATCAGAGGCCTCCAGGAGACAGGAAGGGAGAGAACAGAGCTGGGAAGTGTGGAGGGTGGGTGAGGAAGCAAGTTAGGACAGAGGGTGGAGTTTCTGTAGAAAAGGATAGAAGTTTCTGGAAAAGGTGCCTTGACGAGTTGGGAGAAAGCTCAGTAAAAAGAAGGTGTAGGAAGCTCTTCCATGTGCTCTGTGATGTAATTCCTCCCTGGTCACCTTCTCAGATGACATTCACTTAAGATCCACAAGCCTTTGCAAAACTTTTTGAAGTTGGATTTAAGTTTCTCTTGAATAGGCCATGGGGCCTTGGGCCAGAAGGATTCATCTGGATCTAGTGTTTGGGAAGTATTTGGCCAGGACACATCGGTTGCAATGCTGTGAGTCTGGGAGCAGATGACGGGCTTTGGAAGGAAGCTGAGCTGCATTCTAACAGCCCCAGCCCTTCCCGGGGGACATACTGCCCACTTACCTTAACCGCTCAACCTCGGCGTCGTCCACCAGGAAGTCTCTCTTCTGCACCAGTTTGTGGATCTTCTGGATGAGCTCATCTTCTCTCTGCTTCTGCAACTTAGTTTTTTCTTTTTCTGGGAAGAACACATTAGCAGAGACAGTTTCAGTGTAACTGAGTCCGAGGGGCCAGGGTTGGAATCCTGGCTCGACCATATAACTTGCTGGATAAACCTGGAAAGGCAACTGGATTGGTTCAAGCTTGTTTCCTCCTCTGTAAAATACACAGTAAGGCTTGAATGCAAGAGTGCGGGGATCTTAGTAAATGACTTGGTACAGAGCTGGCCCGTGGTGGATGCTTACTAAATGATATTGATGCTGCAACGGGGTCCTGAAGAAGGCTGAGGGGAGAAGGGCACAGGCGGGGTGCAGGAGGTGACTACTCTGTAGTGAGGCTTACCCAACCCATCAGACGAAAAGCACCCACGCTTTCCCAACCTGTTCTAAATACCAAGGGCTAGAGCATCATAGCAGAGACAAAACAACGAAGGCTGGACATGAAGACTGAGACAACCAGGAGGGCAGAAACTTAACCCTGCATTGGCTCCCTCTGCTCAGACCCCTTCAGAAGATAAAACTCAAGGGGCAGCTTGTCCCTCTGCCAGTTCAAACTGTCACTGACTATTTCCTCTAGACCTGGAGGTAGAACCAGAGACAAGGAGAATATAATATTTAGGTTAGAGAGAAAATCAGTTTCTTTCACTAATCAGAGGGGAGCAAGGAATTGGGATCTAGCAGCCCCTGTATTCCTGCTCATCGCTGTGCTGACGATGGTAGTGGGTCCTGAAGTCTGATTCTGCAAATCACTCGTCAGCATCATAGAGCCTCCTTGCCCTCTGCAGTTGGATTAACCACAGCGTCCCTGGACTCAAGGAGTGATGTCACTGTCCTTTCCAAGTTACCAGCAGCAGCCTTCCAATACTCCCCTGTCCTCTGCCAGGGCCCAGATCTTACACCAGCATCACGTGGCTATGAGTAGAGTCCCCAGGAACTCACAAACCTCCCTCCTCAAGCTATTCATCCCCACTATCTCTTGCCAGTTCAGGCATCTCCCAGTCTCCCCACATACTCAGATGCAGCCTTCTGCTCAGGGCCCTCAGCCCCTCCATAAACTCACAGGACAGGCTACCTATTCAAAGGGGTCTATCCCAGCTTGCAAACCAGATACTGACCCAGGTCTCCATACCACCAGCCAGTGCTGTTCACCTGCTTGTGTGTATGACGTACACTTCTGGCCAGTATCTCTCACCTGCCTCCAGGTACTACCTACCTGCCTTAAGCCCCAACTACCTACCTGCAGGCTCCACCCACCTACCTGTAGGCATCACCCATTCACCTGCTGTATCACTCACCTGCCTACAAGCATCACCCATCTGCTTCCAGGCACCACTCACCTATTTACTGGTACTTTTGTGCCAGTCACCTATCTACTACTACTTCTGTTTCCCAGCATCACCCACCTACTTGCCAACTTTATCCCCTGTTGGCATCACACATCTGATTCCTAGTATCTCCATGGGCTTGCTGATGTGACCCTCCAACTCGCTTCTCATCTCCTCCAGCACACCTCCTTAGCCCAGGCCACCATCATCTCTCCCTGGACCATGCCGTGGCCTCCTAACTGTAGACTAAGGTGGTCGTTAGACTTTATCACAACTGGGAGACCTCGCCATAGGATCACAATCCTGGCTTGATGCCCCAGCTCCTCCTCTTCTTAGCTGTGTGACTCTAGGCACATTCCTCAACCTCTCTGAGCATCCGGTCTCTGAACAGAGACAGTCATAAAGTTGTTGCAAGTTTTAAGAGAGGCTCACTGCCTGGTACACAGTTAGGGTTCATGAACAGTCAGCTACTATTATCATAGGCTCTTATTTTACATCATCACTTTTGCTTCTCCATGATTAAAGTCTCTCTAGATTACACATTTACCAAGCGAAGTACAAAAGAAATAAATACTTACTGAAGGAAAAGCAAGTCTCATGACATAAGAAGCAGGCAAAAGTAAGTGCTTAATAAATGGCAACAATTATCATTGTATTTGTATTACCATGTATTATATTTTCATTTAATCTGGGTTTCTCAACCTTGGCACTACTGACATTTGAGGCTGGACCATTCTCTGTCGTGGGGGCTGTCTGGAGCACTGTAGAATGTTGAGCAGCACCCCTGACCTCTGCCCACTAGATGCCAGGAGCAGCCCCATCTCCTAGCGGTGACCACCAACTGGGTCTCCTGACAAGACCAATGTCCTCTGTGGGGCAGATCACCCTGGTTGATGGTTGAGAATTACTAGTTGAATTCTTTCCAACAACTCTATGAGGGAGACACCATTTTTATTCTGTTTTTTTTTTTTTTTTTCCTGAGACACTATTTTTATGTCCAAGAGGAGGGTACCATGGCCTCTACAGCCAAGTCTAAGCATCCCCAGCCCAGAGGGGCTGGTGGTGGCAGGGGAGGTGGGTGAGACGTCTTAGCTTGTCCCTGAGAAACCCTGAGGATGTGGAGGGCCCCAGGTGTTCTCTCTCATCACGCGTGTGTGAAGTCACTTCATGTAGCCTGCCAGGCTCCTCTGTCCATAGGATTCTCCAGGCAAGAATACTGGAGTGGGATGCTATTTCCTTCTCCAGGGGATCTTCCCAACCCAGGAATGGAACTCGAGTCTCTTAGGTCTCCTGCATTGGCAGGCGGGTTCTTTACCACTAGCGCCACCTGCCTGGTAGCTCAGACAGCAAAGAATCTGCCTGAAATGCAGTTAGATCTCTGGGTCCAGAGATTCCCTAGGGGAGGAAATGGCAACCCACTCCAGTATTCTTGCCTGGAGAATCCCTTGGTCCGAGGAACCGGGCGGGCTACAGTCCATGGGGTCACAAAGAGTCAGATATGATTGAGCGACTTTGTCTCATCATAGTCTGCTGAATTGTTTTCTGACCCTGGCAGGAGAAGCATGATTTTCTTGGCCTTTCAGTCCTCTCTTATTATTTTTATTGCTATATTGCTGGGAGCATTGGGTTGTTTCCTCCTAAACCCACCTAAGTCCATCTAGAAACCTGGCACTGGTGCAGGGAATATGCAGAAATGCTCTCAACAACAAGGAGTCAGAGGACACAGTGGGGAGAGGTGAACGGCAAGGCAGGAGCGGAAAGGGAACTTTAATATCTGCATTTCTTCAGGGAAGTGATTGGGAAGATGCGGTTTCCTAGGAGAATCAGTGGGGGTCGGGGGGAGGACCTGGGCTCTGTTGCTAAGTGACCCATTGACCTTCTGTGTTTCTCTGCAGGACCGCCAATGGCATTTTAAGCAGAACACGTCCTTCAGCGGGGACTGTCCCCTCCATGCCGGTTTAGCATTCCTGGTTTCTGCCTATTGAGTGTCAGTACTGATCTCATGTTTATTTAAACTTTTTTTGAGTGAATTTTGGTATTCTAAATATTGCATGAAAATATGATTGCTGAATTTCTCATGTTTCAGCTGAGCGCCTTTTTCTTCTCACCCTAATCCCAGTCCTAGTTAGTGATACAGCCTAGGTATTGTGTCCACCAAAGACTCCCAACTTCCACCCACTTCCCACCCATGCTCCAGAGGCTGCCATGGCCCCCGGTGAAGCCCCTCTGGCCTGGGGAGGCCTTGGCTGGTCACACCCTGGTGTCTCCTTTGCCCCAGTGCCACCCATGTGTCCTGCTGAGCTAAGAGTGGGCTCTGGGAATTCTTCCACTCAAGAGAGAGACATCAACCCATGCTGGGCCCATCACAGACCCCTGGGAAGCTGAAAATTGGGATATAGAGTCGGGCTTTTGGGTGGGAAAATCATGGAAGGGAGATGAAGTTGTAACCGAGCAGGGACCCTCTGGGGCCTTCTTGGGACAGACACCACCATCCCCCACCAATATCCTCTGCTTCAGCTCCTATCTGAAATCACCTAGATAATAGTATCTGATGCACATTTCCTGAGTTGTTTTACAGAGGCTAACCCCTCCACCCTCGCCACCAAATGGGACATGTTAACTACTTGATGGACATAAGCCCGTAGCCCCCAGGCCTCCTGAAGCCTAAAGATTGACAGCGTTAACCCCTGGGACACTGCCCAGTGACTTCACCATCACCCAATCAGAGAATTGTGCACAAGCCGATTACAGACCCTGGGATGCCCCTCCCTCACCTGGGCTTCAAGAATGCTTTGCTGAAACCCATTGAGGAGCTCTGGTATTCTGAGCACTAGCTGTCCTGGACGTCTTGCTTGTCCCTGCAATAAATGCTGCACTTTCCTTCCCCACCACCAGGTGGCAGCTGGCTTTACTGCACAGGGGCAAGTGGGACCCATGTGTGGTTTGCTAACAGTGGCCTTGCTTGGCTCATGTGCTAGAGGGAAGACATGGAACGGGCTCCAAAATGGACAGTGAGAGACAGCAGGGGCCAAATATATTCCACGGCTTTCCTGATTCTGGTTCTGAACCCTTGTGAGGTTGGGCTGAGCTTTCTGTCTATATTAGCATAAATAGTACTCCTGTTGTTGTTCCGTTGCCCAGTCGTATCCGATTCTTTGCAACCCCATGGACTGCAGCATGCCAGGTCTCTCTGTCCCTCATCATCTCCCAAAGTTTGCCCACGTTCATGCCCATTGCATCAGTGATGCCGTCCAGCCGTCTCATCCTCTGAAGCCCTCTTCTCCTTTTGGCCACCCCTAATTTTATTTGGAAATACCCTACTTGGGAATAGGGTTTTTGTGGATGTAATTAGTTAAGATGAGGTCATACTCATTCAGATGACCCCTTAATCCAATAATTAGTGTTCTTATCAGAAGAGGAGATGGGGACTTTCCTGGTGGGCCAGTGGCTAAGACTCTGCCCTCCCAGTGCAGGGGGCCCAGGTTCTATCCCTGGTTGGGGAACTAGGTCCCACACACCACCACAAAGATGGAAGGTCCCGTGTGCTACAATGAAGACCTGGTGCAGCCAAAATAAATATAAATTTTTTTTTTTAAAGAGGAGATGACACAGAGATACACAAAGAGAGGAAGCCCACGACAGAGGCAGAGACTGGGATAAGGCAGCTACAAGCCAAGGAACGAGGATTGATGAGAACCATCAAAAGCTGGAAGAGGCAAAGAGGGCTTCTCTTCTCCAGCCCCCAGCAGCAGGATCCTGGTCCTAAAGTTCTATTGTTTTGAAGTAACCAGGAAGGGTAAATTATGACTCCCTGCTGAATCTGTTCCTATCTCTTTAAATCTTGTTTGCTGCTTTTTTTTTATTATCAGCATACATAATGGCTTGCCTCAGGGAACTCTGCTGCCTCTGCCGAACTGTTAAACTAAAATAACCCTGTCCACCTGTAGATGGCAGAAAGAAAGAAATTAACACACCCCACCCTGCCTGAGGTTTGCCATTCTAGGAGATAGTTGCAGGAATTAAATGGTGTTTTTGTTTCCTCA
The DNA here is from genome assembly GCF_055505025.1 of Bos grunniens. Lineage (NCBI taxonomy): Eukaryota > Metazoa > Chordata > Mammalia > Artiodactyla > Bovidae > Bos > Bos grunniens. The sequence goes on from NC_141189.1 coordinate 28,766,269, forward strand.
CCTCCCCCCATCTCTGATCCATAAAAGAACCTGACATCCAGGCCCCACATGACGGTTAATTTGAGACGCTAGCCTGCCATCTTCTCTGTCAGCCGGCTCCCAAATAAAGTCCCTTCCCTGTCTTAACACCTTGTCTCGGATTTACTGGCCTATCATGCGGCAAGTAGAGTGAACCTGGACTCCATGTCATCATAACAATCTATTTTAGAACATTTTAATTGCCTCAAGAAGAAGCCCCACAGCCAGACCTGTCACTTCCCCTTTTCTTAAATTCTATTTATTTATTATCATTATTTATTCTGGGGGGCCGTGCCACACAGCATGTGGGATCTTAGTTCTCTAACCAGAGATCAAACTCACAACCCCTGCATTGGATGCCAGGAGTCTTAATCCCTGGACCACCAAGGAAGTCCCGTCACCCCCTTTCAATGAGGGCTGGCTACTCACTGGTGTCCTCTCAGGGCCTGCACAGTGCCTGGCATCTAGTAAAAGTGGCAGTCATTCAGTCACGTCCGACTCTGTGACCCCATGGACTGCAGCCCACCAGGCTCCTCTGTCCATGGGATTCTCCAGGCAAGAGTACTGGAGTGGGTTGCCTTTCCCTTCTCCAGGGGATCTCTCACTGTAGGCAGATTTTTTACCGTCTGAGCCACCAGGGAAGCCTTGGTAGTTACTCATTAAAGCAACTAGTAGTTGCTCATTAAAGCAATGATGCCAGAAGATTCCATGATCATTGTGATCATTGCACACACTCCTCTTAGAATAAAGTATGTTTGCTATCTTGCGTCATCTCAGGGCATATCCGCAACAACCGTGTGCATGCCTCATGGTTTGTTTCATTTTGCAGACAAAGAATTTAAGGCTCAGGAAATCACGGTGCTCAGTGAAGGTCATTTAGCTGGCAATCCTGGCTTCAAACCCAAATCTCTGGATTTTAAAGTGTTTCTCGGGGGGCAAATGCCCACCTCCGTGGCCAGGGGATATCTGGCAACATCTGGAGACATTTTTAGAGACTTTACAGCATTATAAAATCCAAAAATTGTTAAATCAAACTGTAAGTTGGGGATTGTCTCTATGTTGAGAAGTGTAAGTGCCCCCAGAGGCATCTAACCCAGCTTGGATGAGCAAGGAAGGTGTTCTTTGGGAAATGGGTCAAAGAAGCTATGACCTGAAGGATGAGAAGGATGTGTTAGGTTAATGACATGCTGTGCTGTGCTTAGTCACTCAGTACTGTCCAACTCTCTGTGACCCCAGGGATTGTAGCCCACCAGGCCCCTTTATCCATGGGGATTCTCCAGGCAAGAATGGAGTGGGGTTGCCATGCCCTCCTCCAGGGGATCTTCCCAACCCAGCATTGAACCCAGGTCTCTCACACTGCAGGCAGACTGTTTACCGTCTGAGCCACCAGGAAGCTCAGGTTAATGATAACAATAATAATATGTGTGTGCTAAACTGCTTCAGTTGTGTCCAAATCTTGCGCAACCCTATGGACTGCAGACTGCCAGGTTCCTCTGTTCATGGGATTCTCCAGGCAAAAATACTTGAGTGGGTGGCTGTGCCCTCCTCTAGGGGACCTTCCCGACCCAGGGATCGAACCTGCATCTCTCGGGTCTTCTGCATTGGCAGGTGGGTTCTTTACCACAAGCGCCATCTAGGAAGCCCAATAACAATAGTGCTAATTTGTTAAGCACTTAAATAGGATGTTGTTGTTGTTTAGTCGCTAAGTCATGTCTGACTCTTTGAGACCCCATGGACTGTAGCCTGCTAGATCCTCTGTCAGTGGGATTTTCTAGGCAAGAATATTGGGTTGCCATTTCCTTCTCCAGGGGATCTTCCTGACCCATGGATTGAACCCAGGTCTCCTGCTTGGCAGGCAGATTCTTTACCACTGAGCCACCTTGGATGCCTGCTAAGCACTTTGCATGTTTTATCCCCTTTGTCAATCTCACAACAATCCTGACACAGTATGATTGTCCCAGATTAGAGATGAAGAAACTGCGTTGTAGTGAAATAACTTGCTCAAGGACACATGATTAATAAGTGACAGATGTAGGTTTGACTCCAAAATCAGAGCTTGTAACCACCATACTCTACCTATTCCCAAACAGGATAATAAGAGGAATCATTGCTAATATTTGCTGGACGCTTTGGACCAGCCATCAAGCTAAGCACATGGTTTGCATTGTTTCACTCATCACGATGAGATTTATACCCAATGAATTAGGTACTATTACTATTCCTACCCCATTTTCAGAGGAGGAGAGACTGAGTCTCAGAGAGGTAACATGACTTGCCCGAGGTCAAGGAGGTGGGCAGAATTAGGACCTCATGTGGAGTTGGTTGAGCCACATGATCGGGAGCACTGAGTTGCAGGAATGAGGCTGCACTAGGGCCTTCAAGACAGGGACTCTGAGCAGCTGTCTGGCGGAGGTGGGGTCCCCATGGTTACCTGGGATGGCGACCAAGTTCTGCAGCTCCTGCTTCAAGTCCATGATGTCGTTGCAGAGTTGGATGTCATCCATCCTGGGGAGAGAGGACACCGTAGGACCACAGGTTACATCGACAGAACATTCTACATCCTGAACACCACCCCAGCTTCAAGCAAAGAGGACTGGAGGGAGGGCTCTGTCCTCTGTAAAGATCACACAGGCTCTTTAGAAGTTTTCCATCAAAAATAACAAGACAAAAACTGCCCGTTCTCCCATGACTCAGGAATGAGCATAGTTAATAACACCTTGATAGAGTTCCTTCCAGTCTTCACGGACCTGGTTTTTGTTGGCTTACGTGAGTGACTTCATGTCATGGGGTCAGTGTTTTCCTTTTTCAGCTATGTGAAAAGCTTTTAAACATCACAGACATTAACAGCACAGACAGAAAATCTTCCCCTATCCTTTGGAGAAAACCATCGTCAAGGATTTCTTATCTATTCCTCTAGATTAAAAAAAAAATGTTTACTCTTCTATTACCAAATACAACATCGTTCATGTACAAAAGCATTTTACAATTAGCTTTTTTTGTCTTGAGCATATTACTGTGTCAGGACGTGCATATCTCCTCATTTTTAATGACTGTATAGCATTCTGATATATTGATAAACAGTAATTTATTTAACCATTGTCCCTCATTCATAGACATTAGACTTATTTCCAGATATATTCTAGCATAGATTACTAGAAATAAAGGAATTCCTAGCAAATTAATTTCTAGAAATGAGGTTGGAGGGTTAAGTGACATGAACCCTTGCATTTTGATAGGAATTTCCAAATTGTCCTCCAAAGGGACTCTGCATGATATTCCCAGCAATAGTGTAAAAAGAAGATCATGCCTATAACCTCAGCAATTGGGTTGTACACACAATTTTGCATTATGTAGTCTAGTTTCATGTCTGTGTATTGCAACATTAGCTCATCTTACTGTAAACGATGTTTGTAATGGCTACCTGGAATTCTACCAAGTAGGTTTATTAGGGTGGTTTTAATTATGCCCTTAATCTTGATTACTTAGATTTTTTTCCAGATTGCTCGTATTGTAGCCACTGTAGGATTAACCTAAGGCTTTTCTTACATGTTGGATTATTTGGGGTGGGAGCTACTGATTCTCAGAAGTAGAACCACTGAATCCAAAGGGTATGACATGTCTATGACCCAAGCCATATTTTCAAGTAGCTTCCCCATTGGGTGTGTTGTGTGCCTTCATTCTGCATGTCTTTATTGAGCATTTACTGTGTTCACCACTGTCACAGGCTTCAGGGATGTACCAGCCTCTCCTGCCTTCATTACTGAAATTTAATCTGGGGAAACACAAATACAATAAAACATCAGATGCTCCAAAGAAGAGTGAAGCAGGTGGACGGATGGAGTGGACTGGTTTGGCCACATCAACCTTCTGTCCCAGGAAGAGATAGAGAGAAGCATGAATATTCTCAAAGGGTTCATCTGAGTCTACACAGCAAGCGTAGGTGGGACCAGAAGTAGAGATCGACTTGTCCAAGTTCACTGATCTTTCTGCTTACTTCTGGGGTATCTTCATCAAGAACTTGATCTCCATTCAGAAGCGCCATCCTCAGACCAGCTTGGGGGCCCCCTGCCCTTCACTGGCCAAGACCGGCCCAAGTAACCCACCATCCCAGCTTTCAGGACAAGTGGCAGGAATGTCTCACTTTAGCCTTCATCTCCTGCTCCTGTTGCCAGAGGCACTCCAAGCGACTGTCAAATCCTGCCCTGGAATGTCCTAGTAGGTGGCAGCTGCCACGAATGAGCATGGGGGCTTCGCCAGAAGGTACAAGCTGTTTCCCTTGGTTCCTATCCGCAATGTTCCAACCAGAGGTGTTCCAGAATCCTTCTTTACATGAAGCGTGAAGATCGGGCTAAATCAGTGGTTTATTTATTTTTTTTAAGGGGAACAGTTCACAGGTGTTTACTGTCTATTAAGAAGGGGCGTGGGCAGCATAGCCATCTGACAGTGGCTTCTGATGACAATTCTCTGTTCCTTGTCTGAGGCAATAAGCCCAGGTATGACTTTGTTTTTTGGCCTTTGGAGTCTGAATGTGGTCTGATCAGATTTTTGTTTGATTAATTTATCTTAATTGGAGGATAATCACTTTACTAAATTGTGATGGTTTTTGCCATACATCAACATGAATTTGCCACAGGATTACATGTGTCCCCCCCATCCTGAACCCCCTCCCACCTCCTTCCCCACCCCATCCCTCTGGATTGTTCCAGAGCACCGGCTCTGCATGCTGGGCTTCATGCATTGAACTCGCACTGGTCATCTATTTTACATACGGTAATACACACATTTCAATGCTATTCTCTCAAATCACCCCACCCTTGCCTTCTCCCACTGAGTCCGAAAGTCTGTCCTTTACATCTGTGTCTCCTTTGCTGCCCTGTACAAAGGACTATTGGTACCATCTTTCTAAATTCCACACATATGCGTTCATATACAGTATTTGTCTTTCTCTTTCTGATCTCTGTATAATAAGCTCCAGGTTCATCCACCTCATTAGAACTGACTCAAATGCGTTCCTTTTTATAACTAAGCAATATGCCGTTGTATATATCAATGGTTCTTAATGGGGACGATTTTGGTCTCTAGGGGCATCTGGCAATGTCTGGAGACTTATTTGCTGTTATCACTGGATGTGCGTGGAGACGGCTACTGACATCTAGTGAGTATAGAATCCAGGGATGTCGTGAAACATCCCGCTGCCTCAGTAGAGAATTATCTGGTTCAAAATGCCAATCGTGACGTTGAGAAAGCAGGGTTTCCCTGGTGGCTCAGCCATAAGAAAGAACCCGCCTGCTATTGTAGGAGATGCAGATTTGATCCTTGGGTCAGGAAGATCCCCTAGAGAAGGAAAAGAAAATCTGCTCTAGTATTCTTTTTTTTTTTTTAATTGAAGAATAATTGCTTTACAGAATTTTGTTTTCTGTCAAACCTCAACATGAATCAGCCATAGGTATACATATATCTCCTCCCTCTTGAACCTCCCTCCCATCTCCCTCCCCATCTCACCCCTCTAGGTTGATACACAGCCCCTGTTTTGAGTTTCCTGAGCCATACAGCAAATTCCTGTTGGCTATCTATTTTACATACGGTGATGTAAGTTTCCATGTTACTCTTCCCATACATCTCACCCTCTCCTCCCCTCTTCCCATGTCCGTAAGTCTATTCTCTCTGTCTGTTTCTCCACTGCTGCCCTGTAAGTAAATTCTTCAGCACCATTTTTCTATATTCCATATATGTGTGAATACATATTTATGTATTATGTGATATTTATCTTTCTCTTTCTGACTCACTTCACTCTGTATAATAGGTTCTAGGTTCATTCACCTCATCAGAACTGACTCATATGCATTCCTTTTATGGCTGAGTAATAGTCCATTGTGTATATGTACCACAACTTCTTTATTCATTCATCTGTAGATGGGCATCTAGGTTGCTTCCACGTTCTAGCTATTGTAAATAGTGCTGCAATGAACAATGGGATACAAGTGTCTTTTTTCAACCCTGATTTCCTCAGGGTATATGCCTAGAAGTGGGATTGCTGGGTCATATTGTGGTTTTATTCCTAGTTTTTTAAGGAATCTCCATCCATCTTCCATAGCTGTATCAATTTACATTCCCATCAACAATGCAAGAGCGTTCCCTTTCTCCACACCCTCTCCAGCATTAATTGTTGTAGACTTTTTGATGATGGCCATTCTGACCGGCGTCAGGTAGGTAATATCTCATTGTGGCTTTGATTTGCATTTCTCTAATAATGAGTGATGCTGAGCATCTTTTCATGTGTTTGTTAGCCATCTGCTTCAGTATTCTTGCATTCCTTGTATTCAGTATTCCTTGTCCCATGGACAAAGGAACCTACAGTACATGGGGTCGCAAAATAGTCGGACATGACTTAGCCATTAGCAGCAACAATGTTAGAAGCGACAGCGTTGGCACCAGCCATCTCTAGCTCAAAGGGGCCGAGTGCCAGAGGTTTTTCTCACTTTCCTCATCTTTGAAATCCGAATTATAATAGTACAGCTGTCCAGGATTACTATGCAGGTCAGGCACTGAGCATGTGCCTGGGCCGTACATAGTACAATGCTCAGTAAATGGTATCTATCACTATTAATAGCTATCAGAAAGAGGCAGGAGGGAAAAGAAAGAGAAAATGATGCTGGACAAGCAGTTATTTGACAAATGGAGCCCACAACTTCAAACTTCTTAAAAAACAAACCTATTTTGATTATATTCCTCTCTATAAAAATTTTTTAAATTTTTTAAATTTTAAATAAAATTTTTGTTGATGTTTGACAGAAAACAACAAAATTCTGTTAAGCAAGTATTCTTCAATTAAAAAATAAAGTGGAAAAAAATAAGAGGAAAATATTTTTTTTAATAGAATTCTTATCTGGTTGCTGGGCAGATTCCTGATCACTGTAGAAATTTTGAAAAATACAAACAAGGACAAATAAGGAAACTAAAATTACACATAACCTTGGTCCACACGCACAGAGGCCACTGTTCCACCCTGAGTGCTGCGGTGGACTTCACGCCAGTCTTTTGCCTTCACGTAACCCAGGTCTGGGGGATTTGCCCTGGGGGTGCCCTTCACCCTTTATCCATCTCGAACCTGCACTTAGCCTAGTTTTGAGTCCTCCTGAGTCCATCCAAATCCCCAACACCTTAACAAACAAGGTGAAATTCTTGGGAAGCTCACACAGGCAGACATGCATCAGAACCCCATGAAGGAGAGGAAATGGCAACCCACTCCAGTATTCTTGCCTGGAGAATCCCATGGACAGAGGAGCCTGGCAGGCCATGGTCCGTAGGGTTGCAGAGAGTCAGACACGACTGAAGTGACTAAGCACGATATCATTTCAAAGCAGAAACAGACACAGACATAGAGAACAAATGTATGGATACCAAACAGGGAGGGGTGGGATGAACTGGAAGATTAAAATTGAAACATACACTATTGATGCTATGTATAAAATAGATACCTGAGGTGGTTCTCCTCTGGTGACTCAGTGGTAAAGAATCTGCCAGCCAATGCAGGCGAATTGGGTTCCATATATGATAGTAGCCACTTGCATGAGTTACCTTAACAACAGGGAGTCCTGGTAAGGAGTGCAGAACTGACAAGCTACCACCAACCAGAAGAATTTGGGAAAGGTCAAAAGGAAAGCGGAGACACCAGTCCATATGTCCTACCAACTTCCCAGAATCCTCCTCTCTGGAATCCAACTTGGGTGAACAGTGCGTGCACCACCAGCAAGGACCCCGAGTCAGTTTCAGAGACAACCCAGAAGCTAACTCCATCACCATAAAACCCAAGACTGTGAGCCACGTGGCAGAGGAGTTCTCCTGGGTTCCCTCACCCTGCTGCTTTCTGCCTGGGTGCCCCTTCCCAATGAAGTCTTTCCTGGTGGCTCAGACGGTAAAGAATCCGACTGCAATGTGGGACACCTGGGTTTGATCTCTGGGTTGGGAAGATCCCCTGGAGGAGGGCATGGCAACCCACTCCGGTATTCTTGCCTGGAGAATCCCATGGGCTGAGGAGCCTGGCACGCTACAGTCCATGGGGTCGCAAAGAGTTGGGCATGACTGAGTGACAAAGCACAGCAGTGTCTCCTCACACAATTCATTTCCAAGCGTCAGACAAGACCCACTTTCTGGCCCTAGAAGGGGTCCCTCTTCCTAAAACAATGTGAGTCTTGAGTGCTAACCCCTCATTCTCCTGAAGCTGCTATAGCCACTGTGGTGAGGGTGGCGCAGGGGAAGCAAGGAAAGAGACGGATCCTTGATGACATCCTTGAGCCACCCCGCCAACACCTAATTAATTCAAGACACTATTAATCAGATGTTCTGATTACTTGTAGCTGAAGACACCATCACCAATGCATATATGTGGACATGTGCATTTTTAATTAAAATAGGACCAAAATAAACATGCATATACCCTGCTCATTGTGGGCATTACATCATGTTGATTGTCCAATGTCATCAAATAATATTATTCAAAAAACATTCAACCAGTTCATGCAAAGCACTTTTGAAGCTTGGCTGGAACTTCGAATAAGCCCTGTTAGTCCAATTCTCTGCCAGAATAGTGCTGAACCCTGGAAATGGAACTCTGCTCGTTCTAGAGAGACAGAGATGTCATTTCTGAGAACCTGATTGATGGAGGAAGGAAAAGAAAGTCAGCCCCTGTCATCACGCATCTCAACCTTTCATGCTGGGACAATGGAGAAAATTGGTCATTTTACCAGCTCTGGGCGTGGAGAGGTGAATAGGCTCTGTCAGAATAATAGTGCTGCTGCTTTACAAAATCTCTCTGCAAATGACATGGTCTGGAGCCTAATGGAAATCCAGCAGAGACCAAGATGTGAAGGCAGAGGCAGACTGACAGAGGAAAGGGTTGACTTTTTAAGGGAGTATTTACTTGGCTTCTTCCTGGGGCTTCCATAGTGGCTCAGATGGTAAAGAATCTGCCTACCATATGGGAGACCTGGGTTCGATCCCTGCGTCAGGAAGATCCCCTGGAGAAGGCTATCCGTTTCACTATTCTTCCCTGGAGAATCCCATGGACAGAGAAGCCTGGCAGGCCACAGTCCATGGGATCACAAAGAGTCAGACATGAGTGAGCAGCTAACACAACACTCTGCAAGTTGTGGATGCAGTGGACACCTTGGGATGGGTAAGAAGAAATAACACCTGGGATGTGGAGCCCTACCATTAACCTCCTCCACGACTAAAGGGAAACTGGTTTTTTATACACGCTACACTTGCGACTCCAAATGCATGGATTTTCTCACACAAAGCAATTCTCCAACTCTTGGTGGACACCAACCGGGTGTGCCGTCATTGAACTCAATTCTGATACTCACTACCTGGAGTGAGCACAGACCTCACAGGTCAAGGACTCAGTCCCATCAGACTCAGAGGCCAACTGCAATTTGGGACCACTTCTACTTCTGACCAACTGGCTGTGAACTGGGGGCTCCCATGATCCCCTTCCCCAGGTTCGATAATTTGCCAGAACCGTTCAAAACTCAGAATTACATGTACGTACATTTGCTAGCTTATTAGAAATGATATTTTAAAAGGTACGGATGAACAGCCAGATGAAGGTATGGTGAAGAGTGTGGGAGTTTCCAGGCCCTCCCCAGGGCGGGCCCTTCTCCCATCAACTCCATGTGTTCACCAACCTGGAAGCCCTTTAAACATCACAAGAGGTTTTATGAGGCTTCATCATGTAGGCATGATCAATTATTAATGATCAATGATTGTGGAGATCAGGCTCCACAATCTCCCCAGAGAATTCAGGGATTGTGCTGCAAGTTACAAGCTTCTAAGCAAGCCTTGGTCTTTCTACGGACCAGCTCCCAACCCAAAGCTACTGAGACATCTCATTAGCATGCGAAACAACACTCATTACTCAGGAAATTCCCAGGGCCTATGAAGCTCTTGTGTCAAGGAACAAATGCTCCCCAAAAGATGCTCCCAGCATCCCTGTCACTCAGGAAGTAACTAGAATTTCAGGAGCTCTGTCAGGAACTGGTGGCAAAGACCAAGATATGGAAGAGGAATTAAAGGACCTCTTGATAAAGGTAAGGAGAGTGAAAACGCTGGCTTGAAACTCAACATTCAAAAAACTAAGATCAAGGCATCTAGTCTCATTGCTTCATGGCAAATAGATGGGGAAACAATGGAAACAGTGACAGACTTTCTATTTTCTTGGCTTCCAAAATCACTGTGGATGGCAACTGCCACCATGAAATTAAAAGACGTTTGTTCCTTGGAAGAAAAGCTATGACAAACCTAGAGAGCATATTAAAAAGCATAAACATCACTTTGCCGACAAAGGTCTGTATAGTCAAAACTATGGTTTTTCCAGTAGTCATGTACGGATGTGAGAACTGGACCATAAATAAGGCCGAGCACTGAAGAATGGATGCTTTTGATCTGTGGTACTGAAGAAGACTCTTCAGAGTCCCTTGGACAGCAAGGAGATCAAACTGGTCAGTCCTAAAGGAAATCAACCCTGAATATTCATTGGAAGGACCGATGCTGAAGCTGAAGCTCCAAAACTTTGGCTACCTGATGCAAAGAACTGACTCACTGGAAAAGACCCTGATGCTGGGAAAGATTGAAGGCAGGAGGAAAAGGGGGTGACAGAGGATGAGATGGTTGGATGGCATCACCGACTCAATGGACACGAGTGTGAGCAAACCTCAGGAGATAGTGAGGACAGGGAAGCCTGGCGTGCTGTGGTTCATGGGGCTGCAAAGAGTCAGACACGACTTAGCAACTGCACACCACCACCACCAACACCAGATATATTATTAAACCATAATGACTCTGGGCAAAGCATTCATCTCCCCATACTTCTGATTCCTCACATAGAGGATTGGGGGCTTAAAGTGTGAAACAGAGTATCTCCTGCCACATCAGTAAACAAGGGTGCCATGGTCACCAGCAATGGCAGCCCCGTGGTGTGAGCCGGTGAGCCCTAAGAGAATTCAGGAAGGAGAAGAATACCTGCAATCTGACAGCTATTGAGCTGCTGCCACGGTGAATGCTATGTGAGCACTGAGGAGCTGGGGGAGGATCTTAGAAGACAGGTTGCTGGCCCCAGATAGCTGAGGTGCATGTTTTTATCTATTAAAATATTTCATTTATTAAATAAAATATTTTTATTTTAATTATTTTAATTTTAAATATTTGATTATTTTAATTATTAAATATTTTATTAAAATATTTATTTATATTAAAAAAGAGCTCTCTTTTTCTGTGCACTCACCTGACACATGTGAAAGGAATGATTTTTAGCAAGCCCAGACTCTTGTATCTTCCCATGCTTAGAAAAGCGCTAAATTCCTTAATGAGATATCTGACTTTCCTTAATTAACTATAATCTTTCGATGTTCAGACTACCTGCCCCTTGCTGCAAACTTCTATATAACCTGACTCCTCCCCTCCCCTTCTCAGAACAGTTCTTCCATGGTCACTGGAGATGCTGCCTCCCAGGCCTGAAGTCCTAAAAATTCCCACCAAATAAAATATAACTCAATTTCTATTTTTTTTTTAATTTCTATTTTTAAATTTTAAAAAGTGTTCTATTTTTTAAGTTGACACAAGATCCAGGGAGCCCTGTTCTTCCAGCACGTAGAGGTGATAACACGCTTTAGACCCAGCCAGACCGGGGTCAACTCCCCCGTTGACCAGCTACATGACTCGTGCGAGCCCTTCCACTGCTCGGGGTGTCAGTGCTCATTGTGGAAGAGGAGTCTTACCTTTATCTTTCATTCTTCCATGAAGAATGAAATCAGCTTATGGGTGTAGAGCAGGCAGCCCTGTGCTCAGCACATCTATAGCAGGTACAGAGGAAAAGTTACTTCTGTCCACCCCTCTGCCCTGGGTAAGGTAGTGAGCCACTAGGCTTGCTCAGACATTCCTAAAAATTCTCAGCCAACATTCCTGCGTCAAAGAATGAGTCTCACTTTCTGTGCTATTTCAATTTCCTCCAACCTAATGGCACTGAGATGATGAATGTGTGTGTCTGTTTGGCAACCTTGGATTAATGAGTTTAAATGCTGTCCCTGGGGGAGAATAAGTGTTGAGACCTCTCCAGGGAAACCGTGGTCTCAGCCCTCTCTCAGCATCACGTAAGCTGGGGACCAAGGACAAGCGAGGTGCCTGCCACACAGGCTCAGGTGACACATCCATCAAATGGAGGCCTCTAGGACAGTCACTGAAGGCCTGTTTTCTCCTTGTGGCACATTTATGGTCTGCATGTTAACTGGCTTCTTCCTTGATTGTAATCAGACCCTTATTTGGGAGATGACACTGTTCCTAAAAGAATGTCACCTCCCTCAAGCATGAATTACTCTTCTCTCCCTCAGGGGTTTTCCAGATGTTCTCTGCTTTGATTCAGAAAATTTACTAATACTGAAAAACTCATTGAGCTGAACTCTTGGGGTCTGTGCTGAGAAATGGAATATTTCCTGCCATATCAGTAAACAAGGATGTCATCGTCATCAGTGATTGCAGCCTGCCAATGTGAGCTGGTGAGCCCTAAGGAAACTCAGGAAGGAAAAGAATATCAGCAACCATCAGACTACAGCCACTCCCCAGGGTAAGCCCTGAGGAAAGGAAGCTCAGGATGTGAAAACAAAGGACACCGGCCCAGAGAGCTGAGGTGCACATCAAAGAAATAATTTCAGTGAGTCTATCATCTTCCTATACAAAGAAAAGCGCTCAGTTCCTTGATTTGAGATATCTGGTTTTCTTAATTAACAATATAATTTTTTCATGTTCAGACTACCTGCCCTTTGTTACAAAATCTCTTGATAACCTGGCTCATCCCCTCGCCTCCTCAAAGCTCTCAGGGTTACTTGAGATGTTGTCTCCTGGGCTTGATGTCCTAAAAATTCCCACTGAATAAAACAACTGTCTTTAGGTTGTGAATATTTTTTTAAGTCAACAGTGCCACATGCCAATTACAAGTTTCTATGAAAAAATTACCAACAGTATTTTTGTACTTTTGTTTTAGACCCAAAAGGGTACTTTTGGTCTTTCAAAAATCATATACATAACATAGAAATACAGCCTCCTGGAAAAATGTCAAACAACATAGGAGTGTAACTGTAGCTGGCATTTATTAATGTTTTCATACAATTCTGGTGTAAGCATTTTATACAAATCATCTCAATTAACTCACAGCAACCCTAGGAGGTGTATAATGGAATACTTCCTGCCAGATCAGTAAACAAACGATGTCAAAGTCATCAGCAGTTGTAGCTACCATGGATGGTGAGCAGATGAGCCCTGAGGGAACTCAGGAAGGAAAGAATACCTGCCATCTAGCAGCCATCAGCCTGCAGCCACTCTGGAGGGTGAGCCCTGAGGAACTCAGGATGTGGAAACACAGGAAACTGGCCCCAGATAGCTGAGGTACGTATCAAAGGAATGATTTCAGTGACCCAGATTCTTACACCTTCCCATACATAGAAAAGCGACACATTCCTTAACTTGGGATGTCTGGTTTTCTTTGATTCACAGTAATCTTTTGACAATCAGACTACCTGCCCTCCTTTGCAAAACTTCTATATAATTTGGCTCCCCTTGCTCGCCTCCTCAGAGCAGTTCTCTCAGGGCTACTTGAGACGCTGCCTCCTGGGCCTGAAGTCCTAAAAATTCCCACCGAATGAAACATAACGCAACTTTTAGGTTGTGACTATTTGTTTAAGTCTACAGAGGTGAGCTATTAGCATCCTTTAGATGCTATTAGGAACTAGCTCAAGGCCACAGAGTAATAGGAACCTGAACCTGGGCAGACTGACCTCTCAGGTGGGAATGTTGACGTCCCAAGCCATACGGTGGTTGGAGTTCAGGGAAGACAGAGACCAGACTAGTCTGGGGGGAGGTTCCTCAGCAGAGGCTGCCATTTACGGGAGGAGTACAACCTGGCCGGTCACAGAGAAGAGTGCCAGGCACTCAGGCAAAGGGCGAAGCTCAAACATTGACTGTAAAGAGGAGCGTGGTGTCTGTGTTATGTGACAAGAAAGAACCCACCAAAATAGGACACACTGGTGACATATTGATCCGGGTTATGAAGGATTTGACATGGGAGCCATCTTAGGTTGGTTATATGTCTATGAAAGCCAGTGTGGCCGACATGGTGATTAGTGTGTACACTCCAAGGAGGAACAGCATCCTCAATCTGAACTTTCTGTTTAAGGCGCTCAAGAAACTTCCTGGAAGATATGTTTGCTCTTGAATCTCCAACAGGGTCGACCAACTATGACCCATGGGCCAAACCTGCCTGCGTTGTTGGAATCCATGAATAAGAATAGATTTTACTTTTACATAGAAAAAAAGAAGAACATATCTGGACACATGAACATTATATGAAATTCAGGGTTCAGTGTCTATTAGCTTGGTGCTGTCAGGCGAGTGTATGTTCCTCGGTTTTTGTCTTATCACAACAAAGATTTGGAGTGATGGACATTAAAGCCCCCTTGGCGTGTCACAGCTCTCGGGTCTTGGACAGACCATGTTATAGCTCTCAGGTCTCAAATGGACCATGTTATAGCTCTTAGACAAATCAGTGTTACAGCTCAGTGTTACAGCTCTATTTTATTTAGAAGATAGCAGGAAAATCCATCTTCGAGGCGTGAGGGCATGTTGATCCAAAGAGCCGAAGAGAAGAGCGCCCCAGCACGTGGTGGGGGGAGGGGAGAGAGAGCGAGAGAGAGAGAGAGAGAGAGAGAGAGAGAGAGAGAGAGAGCGCTAGCTTTGCCTCCTCTTTTTATATGTTTTTCTCTCCCTGGGCCTGTCCTATGTAAATTGGGCCAGCCAGGAGTGTTGTTTGTTTTACCTGAGGTCCTCACTCTCGTCCTCGGACCTTCCTTTGTTCTATTTTCCCGGGCTTTTCTCTTCCTTATCTATTAGCCACTGTCATTCTGGACTCCTTTTCCCTATTCTAACTATCGAACAGTGCAAAAGTAATCGTGGTTTTGCATTGCTGAAATTTGCTGTTTGATATTAGAATACATTCTTAATAAATGTGGTTATATTACACACCATTTTAATGTGTGTGGGTTTTTTTTTTTTTTTTGCTAATGATTTATTACTTGCTGTTTATTTTATATTTTAGACTATGGAAACAATGTTAGACAAAAAGCAAATTCAAGCGATTTTCTTATTGGAGTTCAAAATGGGTCATAAAGCAGCAGAGACAACTCGCAACATCAACAACATTTAGCCCACGAACTGCTAACAAACATACAGTGCAGCAGTGGTTCAAGAAGTTTTGCAAAGGAGACGAGAGCCTTGAAGATGAGGAGCACAGTGGCCAGCCATCAAAAGTTGACAATGACAACTGACAGTCATTGTCAAAGCTGATCCTCCTACAACTATATGAGAAGTTGCCAAAGAACTCAACATGGACCATTCTATGGTTGTTTGGCATTTGAAGCAAATTGGAAAGGTGAAAAAGCTCGATAAGTGGGTGCCTTAAGAGCTGGCTGCAAATCCAAAAAATCGTCATTTTGAAGTGTCTTATTCTATGCAACAGCAGTGAACCATTTCTCAATCAGACTGTGATGTGCAATAAAAAGTGGATTTTATATGACAACAGGCAACAACCACCTCAGTGATTGGACTGAGAAGAAGCTCCAAAGCACTTCCCAAAGCCAAACTTGCACCAAAAAAAGGTCATGATCACTGCTTGGTGGTCTGCTGCCTATCTGATCCACTACAGCTTTCTGAATTCTGGCGAAACCATTACATTTGAGAAATATGCTTAGCAAATAGATGAGATACACTGAAAACTGAAATACCTGCAACCAGCATTGGTCAACAGAAGAGCCGATTCCTCTCCATGACAACACCCAATTTCACATCACGCAACCAGCACTTCAAAAGTTGAGCGAATTGGGTTACAAAGTTTTCCTGATCCACCAAATGCACCTCACCTCTCACCAACCGACTACCACTTTTTCAAGCATTTCAACAACTTTTTGTAGGGAAAATGCTTCCACAACTAGCAGGATGCAGAAAATGCTTTCCAAGAGTTAGTTGAATCTTGAAGTATACATTTTTATGCTGCAGGGATAAACAAACTTATTTCTCATTGGCAAAAACGTGTTGATTTGTAATGGCTCTTATTTTGATTAATAAAGATATGTTTGAGCCGAGTTATAATGATTTAAAATTCATGGTCCAAAACCACAATTACCTTTGTACCAAGCTAATATTAAAAATGTTTTATTGGAACACAGCTGTGCCCATTCATTTACCTACTATCTGTGACCACTTTCACCCTACAACAGCCTAGATGAGTAATTGTTACAGAGACCATATGGCTCAAAATTGAAAATTTTTACTAGCTGGTCCTTTATAGAAAAATCTGGGGGTTGGTGGGGTGGGAGGGAGGTTCAAGAGGGAGGGGATATATGTATACTGATGGCCGATTCATGTTGTTGTACTGAAAAAAATCAACAAAACATTGTAAAGCAATTATCCTGCAATTAAAAATAAGCTTAAAAAAAGAAAAATTTTGTCCTGATCATAATCTTCGGAAAAAAGAAAAACACATGGAAAGGAATCAGAGATTAACCTTGTTCTTGGAGCTGAAAGAGCTCTCACCTTAAATGGATGAAGAAGTAAATGCCCAGGGAGGGGAATATTGATCATTGAATCACTGATTTACTGACTTGTGTAACAAATCAATCTTTTACACCAGGGGTCCCCAACCTCTGGGCCTTGGACTGGTACCTCCTGTCAGACCAGTGGCAGCTTTAGATTATAAATAGAGTACACAATAAATGTAATGCACTTACATCATCCAACCCCTCTCCCTGCTTCCATGGAAAAATAATCTTCCATGAAAACTGGTCCCTGGTGCCAAAAAGATTGGGGACCACTGATCTAGACAACCTAGATGAAAGCCTACTGTATGCAGGCCTCCCAACTCAATTTACATTTTGGAAAAATACCAGAAATAACCAGCTAAGATTCCTGGTGATGAGGAGGGCCCTCAGGCTCTCACCCACCTGCCGCCTTGATTCAGGACGCAGCCCGCTTTCTCCTCTGGACTCCAGCGAGGAAGTGGGCTGCACCGAGTGTGCACGAGGCTGGCCAACAGATTTCCTGCAGCACCAGCTAATGTGATTTGGCAGTTTCTGCAATGCCATTCTTCCTTCACATCCTTCCCTTCACTGAAGGCAATACTAAGTTTTGTGACTTTTTATTTTCTACTTTTATTCCCCCAATCTCTTGCCTGTATTACAGAGAGGAACTGACTCCATGTTGGATCTGTTTCCTTTACTTTAACCTTTGCTTCCCATTTTTTCTGTTCACTAAAAGGACACTGTCCATACATAATGGCCTATCTTGGGGAACCTTCCCCCTCTGCCTGAAGTTTAAACCAAAATCCCTTTGTTCAGGACCCTGAACACCTGTGGATGGCTATAGGAAGGAAGAAATGAACACATCTCCTCCCAAGGTTGGCCATTCCAGGAGATATTTGTGAGATGAATGGTCTTTTTACTTTACTGCTTCACCTCTCCCTTTCTATTCTATAAAAGAACCTGGCATCCAGACTCGAAAAGGTGGTTATTTTGAGACATTAGTCTACCACCTTCTTGGTCTGCCGGCTTTCCAAATAAAGTCATATTCTTTGCCTCAACACGCTGTCTCTTGGTTAACTGGCCTGCTGTGTGGTGAGCAGAGCAAGCTTGGACTCAGTAATACCTAGAGAGTGCCTACATGGAAACATGGGAGTCATCCCCTTGGATGGCTCAGCAAGCTGTGAAGGTTCTGGTCCTGGATTTCCCTAATCCTAGCCCTGAAGGCCTCGGCTGAGTGGTCCACAAAGAAATAAAGATGCTGGGACATTCCTGGTGATCCAGTGGTTAAGACTCCATGATTTCAATGCAGGGGACATGGGCTCTATTCTGTCTCTGGTTGGGAAACTAAAATCCCATGTGCTGTGTTGTGCCACCCATTTGACAAAAAAATGAAAAGAAAAGAAAGAAAGGATTAAAGATGTGGACAAAGATTAAACTCCAAATAGGTAAGTTAGAGAGATGGAAGGGAAAGTTAGAAGGAGCAGGAGGAAAAGGAAGAGGGGAAGTGGGGGAGAAAGGGGAGGAACGGGATGGAGGTTGGAGGGGGAGGAAAGAGGAGAGGAGAGAAAAGGAAACATCATGAATGTCCAACAATAGAGCATCAGTTACACAAATTACTCTCCAACAATACAAGGAAGAACTGCAACCATTTAAAAGTTCTTGCTGGCTAGGCTGCAGCATTTTCTCCAGAGGATCTCTCTGGAGAAAATACAACCAACACACAATGGATGTGGTAAGCCATGGAGGGTTCCCAGATTCAGCAAATCACAACACAGGCTGCCAGTTACATTCGAATTTCAGATAAATAAGGAATCACTTGTAGTATCAGGATGCCCTGTGCAATCTTTGGAACATACCTATACTCAAAACTGAGCTATTTAAAATCCTAAAAGATGAGGCTGAAAAAGTGCTGCACTCAATATGCCAACAAATTTGGAAAGCTCAGCAGTGGCCACAAGACTGGAAAAGGCCAATTTTCATCCCAATCCCAAAGAAAGGCAATGCCAAAGAATGTTCAAACTACCATACAATGGCACTCATTTCACATGCTAGCAACATAACGCTCAAAATTCTTTTAAGCTACACTTTAATAGTATATGAACTGAGAACTTACAGGTGTACACGCTGGATTTAGAAAAGGCAGAGGTACCAGAGATCAAATTGCCAACATCCTCTGGATCACAGAAAAAAAGCAAGAGAATTCCAGAAAAACATCTGCTTCACTGACTGAGCTAAAGCCTTTGACTGCGTGGATCACAAAAAACTGTGAAAAATTCTTAAAGAGATGGGAATACCGGACCACCTTACCAGTCTCCTGAGAAACCTGTATGCAGATCAAGAAGCAACAGTTAGAACTGGACAAGGAACAATGGATTGGTTCAAAATTGGGAAAGGAGCATGTCATAGCTGTATATTGTTACTCTGCCCATTTAACTTATACACAAAGTGTGTGTGTGTGTGTGTGTGAGTCACTCCATCTTGTCTGACTCTTTGTGACCCCATGGACAGTAGCCCACCAGGCTCCTCTGCCCATGGAATTCTCCAGGCAAGAATACTGGAGTGGGTAGCGATTCCCTTCTTCAGGGGATCTTCCTGACCCAGGGATCAAACCTGCATCTCCTGCATTGCAGGTAGATTCTTTACCATCTGAGCCACCAGGGAAGCCTGATATGCAGAGTACATCATGTGAAATGCTGGGCTCTCACAAGCCAGAATCACGGTTGCTGGGAGAAATATCAACAACCTCAGATATGCAGATGATACCACTCTAATGGCAGAAAGTGAGGAGGAACTAAAAAGCATATTGATGAGGGTGAAAGAAAAGTGAAAAAGCTGGCTTGAAACTCAACATTCAAAAAACTAAGATTGTGGCATCCAGTCCCACCGTTTCACAGCAAATAGATGGGGAAAAAGTGGAAATGGTGACAGATTGTATTTTCTTGGGCTCCAAAATCACTGTGAACAGTGACTGCAGCCATGAAATTAAAAGATGGTTGCTCCTTGGAAGAAAAGCTATCACAAACCTAGACAGCATACTAAAAAGCAGAGCCATCACTTTACCGACAAAGGTCTGTCTAGTCAAAGTCATGGTTTTTCTGGTAGTCATGAAGGGATGTGAGAGCTAGACCATCAAGAAGGCTGAGCACCACAGAACTGATGCTTTTGAATTGTGGTGCTAGGGAGAAGACTCTTGAGAGTCCCTTGGACAGCAAGGAGATCAAACCAGTCAATCGTAAAGGAAATCAACCCTGAATATTCACTGGAAAGCTGATGCTGAAGCTGAAGCTCCAATACTTGGGTCACTTGATGTGAAGAGTCGACTCATTGGAAAAGACATTGATGCTGGGAAAGATTGAAGGCAGGAGAGAAGGGGGAAAAGGAGGATGAGATGGTTGGATGGCATCACCTACTCAATGGACATAAGTGTGAGCAAATTCTGGGAGATGGTGAGGACAGGGAAGCCTGGCATGCTGCAGTTCATGGGGTTGCAAAGAGTCGGACACATCTGAGCAACTGAACAATACTCAATATGATGTCATTGATCTGAAATTCAGATCTAACTGGGTGTCCTTCACTTTCTCTGCACTCCTACAAGAAGAGGGAGGCCAGAGTTTGGATTTCAGCCCCATCATCTAAGCCATCCTTAGTTCAGAAGGCCTGCTGCATGCAGGGCTGGTGGGATACCTTCTGCAGCCACAATAGTTAGAAGAGTGGCTGCATCTCAGTCTGATGCCTCTCCATTCCCCCTGGACAGTCCTCCTAGTGATGTGGGAGTTTGAGAAGACACAAGAAGAAATAGCAAAGACAACCAACGGACTGATGGGAGGAGAAAACTGGGTACAATATGCAAACACGTGTCAATGGCCTTGAAAATATTTAAACGCTAGTCTAGTGATTTCCATTTCTAGGATTTCATTGTAGGGAGATAATTAAGGGCACCATAAAAATGTAGCTATGATTATGTGCAATAGAGTCTTGTTTGCAACAATAAAACACTGGAAGCAACATAACTGTCGACAACAATAGAGGGCTGCTTAAATAAAGGAAGGGACAGGGGCATAATGGAATTCTCCCCGGGTACTAAACATGATGCTCAAAAGAGATGTTATTGATATAAGAGAATGAACCACACCAAAGAGCAGTTAAGAAACGTTAGGACCCAATTTTGCAAAGTACAGATGCTTCGATAAAAGACAGGAAGACTCCATTCAAAATGTTACAGTGATTATTTTGAGGGATTTTCTTTTTTGACTGCGGCACAGGCTTGCAGGTTCCTAGCTCCCTGATCAGGGACTTAATCCATGCCCTTGGCAGTGAAAGCATGGAGTCCTAACCAGGGGACAACCAGGGAATTTGCCTGGGGGATTTTTTTATTTCCTTCATTTGCTTTGTATTTTAAATTTTTATTTGTTTTTACAATATGCGTGCATTATCTGGATGATTTTTAAAGGGTTTTGTTTTTAGTTTTAAATTCCCATGGGCCAGTCTCGGGTCCCTGCGGCCATGGCAGAAGCCACTCTGTGCCCTTGTCTTTTGAGCCTCATTTCTGGCCATAGAGCCGGTATTCCTAGCAGCCCACCTGCTGGCCTGTGTGATCATAGTGTATCCTCAAGCTTTTGCTCTTCTCAAGGTGTCCCCCACTCAGAACACCTCTCTGTCGCTAACTCTTATGCAGCCTTCAGGGCAGCCCCAGCATCTCCTTCCAGAGTCTTCAAGATGATCCCATGTGGCATCATGTCCTCTTCCTTCAGTTCCACAGCCCGTCACTCCCCTGATAATCATCTGGGCACTTGTGTTTCTCCCTAAAGAGACTGTGCACCCTTAAAGGGGTTTGCCTCTTCCCTCTGTGATTCCAGTACATCGCACGTGCCTGACACATCGCATTAAATCCGTGATGAAGAGAGGAAGGCAAGCTGGTGGGCGGACATGGAGGAGTACACACCGTCCTGGATCTTTACTGAAGCAGGGCCTTGGGGCTGCCAGTGCAGATGGAAAATTCTCAAATCCCGTAATAGAGACCCCATGAGAGCAAGAGCATCTATCAATGGCGGTGAGTCACTCTCCAGAGAAATCCAATTAAACATCCGGATTTCAAGTGATCTTGCTTTGCATTCTGCTATCAATACAGTTTCTATTCTGAGCTCTCAGCATTTGGGCCTCCTGTGCCTTCCATTGTCTGATCACTGCTGAGTTCCTGCCAGAAGCGACCACGTCTTCTCCCCTAAACCTTCCCTCCCAGCTTCCAAGTTCATCTGTCCCTCATGCTGACGCTAACAAAAGCGAACGTGCATTTGAGCACTTCCCAGGAGTCAGCAACAGGGTCTAGACCCGTCTCTTTAAATCCTCACCATCTATAGGGCAGGTATGATCATTCTCAACTTTACAGAAGGCTGAGAGGTTACCTACATCACCCAAGATCACACAGCTGGCAAGGGATAAAGGCAAGATTTGAAAAAAGACAATCTGACTCCAGAGCCCTGACAATAACACTATCACAAGCTGGCTAGAAATGTGACCCCGATAAACCAGGTTGTCCCCTTCTACCCCGGTACCCCCATCCTCTGCCCCAGCCTTGCTGTCAGGAGCCTTTAAAAATACTTTCAACCACTGTCTGTTCCAAGATGTGGATTTTCTTGGGGGACGGCTTTAGCCTCATAAATTCCATTAGCCCTCAAATCCACTTCAATATTTTAAAATGTTTTTGAAAAAACACACCAAAATAAATAAACATCAAAATGTTTTTGAGATGGGCAATCAACCTTTTCCCCAGTTTTGTATAAAGTCCAAGTTAAAAAAAAAACAAAACTTGGGAGAAAATCATGCACTTTTTACTGATGTCTTGTTGCTGTTTGGTTGCTAAGTTGTGTCTGACTCTTTGCAATCCCATGGACTGTAGGCCACCAGGCTCCTCTGTCCATGGGATTTCCCAGGCAAGAATAGTGGAGTGGGTTGCCATTTTCTTCTCCAGGGGATCTTCCCGACCCACGAACCTACGTCTCCTGTGTGGCAGGCAGATTCTTCACCATAGGGCCACCTGGGAAGCCCCACTGAGCTCTACCACCAATCAGTAAAAAACTGTGAGTCTGCTATTGAAATGCAGCCTTCAGATAAATCCCCTGATTCTTCCTTGTGATCGGTGGCCCGAAGCCCCTCCTTATACAGGAGTTCTAAAGCTGTCATTCCTTTCCTCTGAGTATCTAACAACTGAAGGAAGAAACGCTTAGAAACACAATTTGTTAACCTCAAACCCCGGGAAAGTCTCCCTGCCTGAAAAGTAGCCTATGGCTTTGGCCACACCGTCTATCCTCTTAGCTTAGCTCTGCTCCTCCTATGAAAACACCCAGCACCCCTCTATAAGCCCTGGGTTAAACCACCACCCACAATTTCCCTTGGATACTTGGTACTATCAGAAGAGATCTGCTTTTGAGGGTAAGCAAATTAACATTTAAATGACTCTCACGTTTGTTCAGCACCAGTGATTAGTGGCCTCCTTTCTATGGAAGCAGGATCCCAGGGTTTGAAACTGGAGACTACTATACAGAGTGAAGTAAGTCAGAAAGAAAAACACCAATAAAGTATACTAATGCATATATATGGAATTTAGAAAGATGGTAACAATAACCCTATATGCGAGACACCAAAAGAGACACAGATGTAAAGAACAGTCTTTTGGACTCTGTGGGAGAAGGTGAGGGTAGGATGATTTGAGAGAATAGCATTGAAACGTGTATATTATCATATGTGAAACAGATCGCCAGTCCAGGTTCGATGCAAGAGACAGGGTGCTCGGGGCTGGTGCACTGGGATGACCCAGAGGGGTGGGATAGGGAGGGAGGTGGGAGGGGGGTTTAGGATGGGGAACATATGTACACCCATGGCTGATTCATGTCAATGTATGGCAAAACAACTACAATATTTTAATATTTTAGTCTCCAATTAAAGTAAATAAATTTAAAAAACAGCAACAACAAAGAAACTGCAGGTTTCCTCTGCTGGATCCTCCAAAGCCAGGACAGAGTGGGGGTATAATTAGCTGGTGCTCTGGTGCTCAGGTGCTCAGTCAAGTATGACTCTTTGCGATCCCCTAGACTGTAGCCTGCCAGGTTCCTCTGACCATGAAATTCTCCAGGCAAGAATACTGGCCTGGGCTGCCATGCTCTTCCTCAGGGGGTCTTCCCAACCCAGGAGTCGAACCTGGGTCTCCTGCATTGGCAGATGGATTTCCTGAGCCACCAGGGAAGCCAATAATGATTTTAGCTACCATTTATTCAGAATTTACTGTGTGATGGGCATGTGTTAAATGCTTTATACAAATTCAGTTCAGTTCAGTTCAGTCGCTCAGTCGTATCTGACTCATTGCGACCCCAGGAACCGCGGCACTCCAGGCCCCACTGTCTATCACCAACTCCCAGAGTTCACCCAAACCTATGTCCATTGAGTCGGTGATGCCATCCAACCATCTCATCCTCTATTGTCCCCTTCTCCTCCTGCCCTCAATCTTTCCCAGCATCAGGGTCTTTTCAAATGAGTCAGCTCTTCGCATCAGGTGGCCAAAGTATTGGAGTTAACTCAGTTAATTCTTAGATGGATTATAATAACTCTTCAAGGTGGATACTATGAGACCATCTCTTTTATAGATGAAGATCCTGTAGCTTCTAGAGTTTAAAGTGGTTCAACAAGAATCACACAGCCAGTTAGATGGTGAAGCCAGGGTGCCAGTGTAAGTAGTGCCACCTGGGTGCTCATGTTAAGGCAGTGAGAAGCCTGTCCTTTATTGTTCTAAGAAATTCAGCATTTTAGTAAGTTATTAAGTGAAAGTCGTCAAGGCTATGGTTTTTCCAGTAGTCATGTATGGATGAGAGAGTTGGACTATAAAGAAAGCTGAGGGCAGAAGAATTGATGCTTTTGAACTGTGGTGTTGGAGAAGACTCTTGAGAGTCCCTTGGACTGCAAGGAGATCCAACCAGTCCATTCTGAAGGAGATCAGCCCTGGGATTTCTTTGGAAGGAATGATGCTAAAGCTGAAACTCCAGTACTGTGGCCACCTGATGTGAAGAGCTGACTCATCTAAAAAGACCCTGATGTTGGGGAAGATTGAGGGCAGAGGAGAAGGGGACGACAGAGGATGAGATGGTTGGATGGCATCACCAACTCAATGGACATGAGTTTGGGTAAACTCCAGGAGTTGGTGATGGACAGGGAGGCCTGGCGTGCTGCAGTTCATGGGGTAGCAAAGAGTCGAACACGACTGAGTGACTGAACTGAACTGAACTGAAGTGAAAGTCACTCAGTATGTCTGACTCCACAGACTAATACAGTCCATGGAATTCTCTAGGCCAGAATACTGGAGTGGGTAGCCTTTCCCTTCTCCAGGGGGATCTTTCCGACCCAGGAATTGAACTGGGGTCTCCCACATTGCAGGCAGATTCTCTACCAGCTGAGCCACAAGGAAAGCCCTAAGAAATACAGCACAGCCCTCTTCAAGAATACAAAAATCCTGTAGACAGCATGACTCACTATTTTGAAGGCTGTTTACAGACCATCTACTTGACTCACAGATGACTCTTTGGGTTGTAACTGAGCAAGACCCTAAGGAACCATTCCAAAACAGACCACCTGACTCTTCTTTTTTTTTTCTTTTTGGCTGTGCTGGGTCTTCACTGTGCCTCACGGGCCTAGTTGCCCTGCAGGATATGGGATCTTAGTTCCGCAACCAGGGATTGAACCCACATGCCCTGCATTGAAAGGAAGATTCTTAACCAGTGGACTCGTAGGGAAGTTCCTCCACCTGACTCTTGGATAAAGTAAAACGTTAGCCCCCTAGGCCTTCCACAAATCCCAAAGAATAAATTTAATCAGATAAGTGTGAAAATGCAGAAACAAAGGAAAACAAGCAAGATAAAATAATAATAGTTTAACCATTAAACAAAGTCAAGAAGCTTTAGTTCCTTCTCTTGAACTATATACAGATAATATTCTGAGCCATACCCTTGAGCTGTTTTGCAGATATTGAATCCTCCACCAGGTGGAAGAAGTTAACTGCTTGCTGCCCACAAGCATGTAGATTTCTCAGACCAGTTGAAACCAGAAAGTTGATGATGTTGACTCCTGATTACCTCACCACCAACCAATCAGAAGAATGTCCACAAGCTGACCACATACCCCATAGCTGCCCTCTCTCACCCTGTCTTTAATGACGTTTTCCAGAAAGCCCTTGGGGCATTCAGATCTTTTCAGCACTAGCTGCTCTGGACACCTTGCTTGGTGCCTGCAATAAATGCTACTTTCCTTCACCATGACCTGTGTCAGTAGACTGGCTTTACCACCCATGGGCGGGGAGTCTCACTCTTCCAATGGACAAAAGCTGGAATTTTTGGGTGTTCAATATCCAAACTCTAGTTTTAGGAGAACTCTTCATTGTGTTAGTGCTCACTGGAGAAATTGAAAAAGGAAGCACTCCTTCTTCACACTCAGCCAACCAGAAGATGCTGGCCAAGACCACTGGACAAATGTAACAGAGAAGAAAGGATGGTGAGGCTGGATCTGTGATATCCAGCACCAGTGGTGATGGCATTCTGGCCAGACTGGTCCTGTGGCCAGCCTCTGGAGCTCTTTGGGTTCCGACCCATTTTCTAGATTCCCTTTGGTTCTATGAGCCCCTTCCCCACCCTACATCACCCTAAGCCTTCCAGTAAATCCTTTTGTGTACTTGAGTTTGCAACCAAGAGCTGGAACTGCAACAAGCTTCTCTCCGAAGTGGCTCCTGCCTCTGAGGGAAGTGCTGATGGGGACAACTTTCTCATCTTAGGTCACTTTAGTGAGTCTGTAACACCTTCTGTGGGTACCTGGATAGTTTGCCCCTTAATTCAGTTCTGGACAAAAAGATACCAGTAAGAGGTGTTAGGAAAGACTTAGGATAAGATTTGGGCTTGTGTTAGGTGCTTTGGAGGCTGGTTTAAAGGAAGTGGCATTTCCTCAGGATTGGATGTCATCAGCAAGTGGGGGAATTCTTATATCTTGATAGGGTATCTTAACAATCCTTATATCAACGTGAGAAGAACCGTGAGACTAAAGCTTCAGTTGGTAAAGAAGCAGCTTCAGTCACTGAGATGAGCCCAAGTTATGGAGATGCTTGGTCATTTTTTTATAGTTTGGACAATGTTCCCGTCCTATTTATTTTCAGACGCACTTGTGAAGCTGTCTTGTTTTGGTCTTGACCTGTCTGAGTCTTAAAACGGCCTCATCTGATACCAGCGAGCTGCAAACTGTTTACGTTCAACGCGATGTCCTGGCCTAGGGAGCAGCTAACATATATGAAAGTATGAAATCCTGGACTCCAGGGACCAGTCCTACCCACTTTTGTCTTCCCTACAGTGCTCAGCACGGTGCCTGGCACATAGAACATCCTCTGTGACCGTGGAGCAACTAAGCCCATGTGCCACAGCTAGAGAGTGGGTCTGCTGCGTCAAAAAATTCCTCATGACATAACAAAGATCCCATGTGCCACAACTAAGACCCAACAGAGCCAAATAAATAAATTAAAAAAAAAAAAAAAAGGATGTTCTCTCTGAATGCTGGCTGAACTCAATTATAGGTCCAGGGAACTCGGGTCCTGGCTCAATGAGGACCATGCTGAAATATGGTTTCCATATAAATATGGTTTCAGTGTAAACATGTGACTCATGCATGCATGCAGGCTAAGTCACTTCAGTTGTGTCCAACTCTTTGCAACCCTATGGACTGTAGCCAGCCAGGCTCCTCTGTCCATGGGGTTCTCCAGGCACGAATACTGGAGTGGGCTGCCATGCCTCCTCCAAGGGATCTTCCCAATCCAACTATCAAACCAGTGTCTCTCATGTCTCCTGTACTGGCAGGCAGGTTCTTTACCAATAGTGCCACCTGGGAAGCCCAAGACTCATACACATACAGAACGAACACTTGTCAAAAATGTATTTAACCCATGAAAGAGGAAACCAGTAAGACAGTAAAGCTCATTCCCAGAGCATTTAAGGAACTGGACTTATGGGTACTCTTTAATGAGAATCTTAGAATAAGATGGCTAGGTTAGATAGACAGTTGGTTAACAGCCTCTAGGGCAATGAAACCATCACCTTTAGGGTTACCCTTTGGAATGGACAAAATCTACATGTCAGCATGTAATTTCACAGTGTCAGTGCTCTAATCAAATAGTAAATAATAACCCAGTTAAGTACAGACACCCTCCCAGATGATTAAATCATATTAATACTTGGACACATTGTTAAACAGTGTCCCAAGATGATACGGAAAGAACATGCTTGCTCGACCTCCTTCCTTTATTTCCAATTTTTAGTTAATTTTTCTTTTAAAAGCATAATAAAAGACTCTCGTGGCTTCTTAGGAACACATTCAGCTGACTTTTTTTTCCCACCACTTCGTATTTGAAGTGGTATCATGGCTAATATTCACTGAATAATTACTATATGTTAGGCACTATGACAATTTCTTAAATTTTTTTTATTTTTACTTTTTTTGGCCATGCTGAGTGGCTTGTGGGATCTTAGTTCCCTGACCAGGGATCAAACCTAGGACAGGGCAGTGAAAACGCCAAGTCCTTACCACTGGATTGCCAGAGAATTCCCATGATAACTACTCTATATGGCTTAGCTCATTTACTTTTCACCAAAAAATCCCTAGGAGGTAATTCATTCTGAGGAAAACAAGTGTGGTATAATAAAAATTATATATTTGGTCTTTGTTCCTGCTTCCTGGCACAGAACTCCTTAAAACTCTTAGAATTTCCTGAGTGATGTGTTATTCATAAATATATTCATAATAATCTCCTCTGATTATTACGCTGGCATAAACACCTGAGTTTCTGAGTTTATGCCAGCATGACTCAGGTGGGGCCCCTAGGTAGTTTCAGGTTGGGGCTAGTCACCAGGTAAGCAGATAGGGTAGGGGGTGCCCTGGAGAAAGAGAACCAAGCATGGTTTTCTTGACAGAAGAGAAGCCATTTTTGACCAAAGCCATTTCGTGATCTAAGCCTGGCCACAATGCTTGTCCTTAAAGAGGTCTCAGTAATTAATGATCTTAAGGCAACAAAAGAATGCAGACACAAATGGCCATTATCAGGCAAGAGAAAAGACACCCAGTTCTGTTTCAGTGGTAAAGATTAGTGTGATACAATCAACCACCAGATCTACTGGAACCTCAGGGATAATGACGTTGATCTTTTCTGATCCTAATGATTTCAGTATCAACTAAAGCTTGGACTCTCCCCTTCATGAAACATGCATGTGCCCTTAGCTTAAAATGCCCCCAGTTTTGCTGTTCAGGGAGACACTGCTTTGGGAATGATCCCCAATGCTCTCCTTACTTGCTGAAGGTAATAAATCCTTCCGTCTCCCAATCTTTGGCTTGGTTGTGGTTTTTTTTGGCTTTGAAACAGGAGGGAAGGGGGCTGGAGACAACATTTAAAAGAATGACATAGCCATTGGACATGACAATAAGTGGGTAGAAATAATTAGATCCAAGATGACAGAAAAAATTCAACTTCCACCAGTCCTTGAGCCTCAGTACACACTCATTGTAACACATCAGCAAGCTATTTTATAAATGACATTCCCACAGGTGCCATGACAGTTCCAAGGCTGAACAAAAAGTGGGCAGTGGCCCAGTTCCTGGAAATCCCCACACCTTCCCCCAAATAGCTGGAGCACCCCTCCCACTAATTCGTCTATGAAGTTGTTGCTGTTTAATCACTAAGTCATGTCAGACTCTTTGCCACCCTATGGACTGCAGCACATCAGGCTTCCCTGTCCTTTACTATCTCCCAGAGTTTGCTCAAACTCAGGTCCATTGACTCGGTGATGCCTTTCAACTATCTCATCCTCTGTCATCCCCTTCTCCTCCTGTCTTCAGTCTTTCCCAGCATCAGGGTCTTTCCCAATGAGTCAGCTCTTTGCATCAGGTGACCCAAGTATTAGAGTTTCATTTTCAGCATCAGTCCTTCCAATGAATATTCAGGGTTGATTTGCTTTAGGACTTTACCCACTCCTAAAAAAACTGACAACCCCTGTACCCTGATGCCTCTTAGCCTTCCATGAGGTCCCACACGCTGTCCGTGAAGTGTATTTCTCTCTAAATAAATCCACTTCTTACCTACCATTTTTTTTTTTCTTACCTACCATTTTGTCTCTCACTGAATTCTTTCTGAAATGAGACATTAAGAACCTGAGTTTCATTAAGTCCTGAAACCAGGTGTCTAACCTCAATTAAAAGACCATGAGTTTCTGGTCTTTTAATCTGGCCCACATGGTTTCAGCTTGACACTCACCAAGAGGAGAACTCAGTTTTTCGGGTAACAACCAGAAAGACCAAACACGGGATTAGAAGGTGGGTGCTTCCATCCCCACCCCCCCATCTCTGGAGAGAAGAAGTGGGATGTAGATTGAGTTATAGAAATTCTGGCATATGTACACTTACGCCTGATTCACATTGTTGTATGGCAGAAACCAACACAATATTGTAAAGCAATTACCCTCCAAATAAGAATAAATTTAAAAAACCTCTTCAACAGTGAGATTTGTGGGGGTTCTGGTTTGGGGGACACAGTGATCTGCTGTGAACATGTGCCCACAAGGGAGTGGAAGTTCTACATGCTCACCCCTCCCCCTACACTTTGCCCAAATGGAGCTCCTTCATTTGGCTCTTCCAAAATTGTAGCCTTTACTTTCTTATTTTTTTGTAGTCTTTATAATAAACCTGTAAATGTAAGTAAAATGTTTTCCTGAGTTCCATGAATCATTCCAGCAAATGATCAAACCTTGTGTGTATGTGTGGGAGGGTCATAGAAACCCCCAAATTTGTAGTTGGCTGGGCAGAAGTGTGGGTGGCCTGGGACTTGTGACAGGCATCTGAAGGCTGTCATGTGGGATGGAGCCCTTTCAGTGGTGGGATCAGATCTGAACTCCAGGTCAGCATGTAATTGGATTATTGGATATCCAGTTGGTGTTAAGAGAATTGGAAAATTGATGTGTAAGACTGACACATATTTGGTGTCAGAAAGAGTGATAAAATTAATTCCTCTATCAGAACCCACAAAATAGAGGCTGGCCCAGCAGCTGGGCCCACATCACACATCCTGACCTAAGTTAGTCTGTATTTACAGGAACCCGTTGTTGAAGAATCCTAACACACACCAGTCATAACCCTCCAATGCAGCTACAGCGTGCGTGTGTGCTCAGTCATTTCAGTCGTGTCCAATTCTTTGAGTCTATAGACTATAGCCTGCTAGGCTCCTCTGTCCATGGGGATTCTCCAGGCAAGAATACTGGGGTGGGTTGCCATTTCCTCCTCCAGAGGATCTTCCCAACCAGAGATGGAATTCACATCTCCTGCATTGCAGGCAGATTCTTTACCATCTGAGCCACTTGGGAAGCCCAGGTTCATTGGTATCATTTTTTAATTTTTAACATTAGAAAACTTTAATATAAAATTTTTACAGCACCATAAACAGAAGAACCAATATTTTTCCTTTTTAAAAGACATGAAAATAAATTCTTAACGCTTTCCTAAATATTACCTAAAATCATTCCAACAGGTACCCTACCTCGGGAAAAACTGGACCAAATGAATCGAAGTCCCACAGCCAAGATCTCAACCCAGGTCCCATCTCCAAATCCAGTGCTGCTGACTGCTTGAACACGCCCTGGCTCAGGTTAACTTAGTCAGGGGGAGCAAGCAGAGATAACAGCGTCAAGGCAGACGACAGATGGCCAGAAGGCTTACTCCTCCAGGCAGTTAATGAAACCATGGGCAAGGATCCCTGAATTTAATCACCAGAGCACCAAGCAGACCTAGTCTAAATCGTTCTAGGAGCAGATGGAGTTTTTCCTCCAGAACAGCTCAAGGCCATTTATGGTGGCCTAAGGGGCAGTGTTAGTACTCAGAGACAGTGGAACAGCCACGGATAATCACCAACTTTAAGGGGGAAGGACGATGCAGAGGTCCCTTGCCATCAGCCAGCACAGTTCAAGTCAAGCTAAAATGCCCGTCTATTCAGGCTTTTCTAAAGTGTTGCTTTCAAAGTGAAATGTAGGTCTCACTTTGTGCCTGAGCTCAGTCAATCAGTCGTGTCTGACTCTTTGCGACCCCACGGACTGCAGCACACCAGGCTTTCCTGTCCTTCACCATCTCCTGGAGTTTGTTCAAACTCATGTTAATTGAGTCAGTGATGCCATCCAACCATCTCATCCTCTGTTGCCCCCTTCTCTTAAACAATTACTACCCTTAAATGCCAGAATCCCTCGCAGTTCAGTAAAGAAGTTCAGAAATCCCACATCTTCCAACTCTCGGCTTACTCATGTGATTTCTTAAAATTAAAAAAGAGACCCTGTGTTGGTTTTTAGGGGTCGAAAACAGGTGGGCAATGGAAAGAAATGAAAGTGATTACCGAGTTACTATAAATTCTGCTTCTGGTTATGTGCCTTTAGAAAGCTTATAAATGTAAACTTCTTGATAAACACAGCACCGGTTTCAATTAAAGGCTTAATCAATGAACTTCTATAATGGATGTGATGATGAGGACAACAGATGGCCCTGGGATTCTCGGACACTCTGGGAGACCACAAACATACATTTCATTTTGATTCTGATCACGAGCTAAGCTACAGGAGAGAGAGGTACTTATTGCTGTGCCAACGCGGGCGCATTTTATACCTTCACTCAATTTCATCATTAAAAAATATGGCAAGAAAGCAAGATGAGTCATCTGCAAGCAGCTGACAGACACTTGGGTTCTATTTCATTCAGGGAAGAGGTGAGGAACATATATGGAAGGTATGGGGAGCATCATCCAAAGTGTTTTCAAACTTTCAATGGCCAAGCCACACTCTGGACTAATTAACTCTGAATCTGGAAGCAAGACCCAAGTATCAGCATCTTCTCTAAAGCTCTCCAAGGGATTCCTTAGCTCTGGGTAAGTCAAGGTTGAGCCAGTGGTTTTGAGGAGAACCGCCAGCCTAGAGCAAGACAGACAAGTTTCATGGCCTCCAGCCAGTGGCTGCTTCTATAAAGCTTCTTGCTGTGTATCTTTTCTTAGAAAATAATTTTATTTATTTTTGGCTGGGCTGGGTCTTTGTTGCTGCACACAGGCTTTCTCTAGCTGCGGCAAGCGGGGGCTACTCCCTGGTTGTGGAGTGTGGGCCTCTCATGGTGGCTTCTCTGGCTGCAGAGCAGGGGGAATGTAGCTGGCAGGCTTCAGGAGTTGCAGCACGTGGGCTCAGTCATTTCTCTTCCCGGGCTCCAGAGAGCAGGTTCAATAGTTGTGGCACAGGGGCGTAGGTGTGCCAGGGCATGTGCAATCTTCCTGGATCAGGGATTGAACTTGTGTCTCCTGCATGGGCAGGTGAATTCTTTACCACTAAGCCAGCAGGGAAACCCTCTTGATGGGTATCAAGGCTCAACTGGGGAAGCAGAACCACCATGAGTTATGGGGCACGGGATGACTATAGGAATTAGATTGGCCACAATCGTGGGAGCAGCCGGTGAGGTTGAGGTCAGGGAAGGGAAGATGAGGACCAGAGGAGACACAGGGCCGCCCTTCTGAGAGGTCAGACGCATGCATCTGGTTATGGTAGGCTGCAGAGGGGGGCAGGTCTATGCACGTCTGTCGCCTTGTCTGCCCGGTGTCTAGAAGACATGGGGCCATGTTTGGCCAGCAGGTCAGGCAGTCCGGAAGACAAGTTGGACAGAAAAGCAGTGGACAGTGAGGATGAGCTGGAGCTACCTTCATGCTCTAACCATGGCCGCCCTCAAAGGATCAACACTGCTGCTTCCCTTCTGCCTCCCGGAATCCTCCATTTTTATTTTTAGTTTTTCATAATTATAGCTAAAATTCATTGCATACTTTATAACAAGTCTGGAGAGTACTGTTCTAAGTGCTTTTAGATTTAGTTTCTTTTTTCTTTATAATGCACACCTTTTTTATTTAGTATCACAATATTAATGATAATGATTACTGTAATTCTTTTTTTTTTTTGGAGTATAGTTGCTTTACAGTTGCTCATAG
Organism: Bos grunniens; assembly: GCF_055505025.1. Taxonomy (NCBI): domain Eukaryota; kingdom Metazoa; phylum Chordata; class Mammalia; order Artiodactyla; family Bovidae; genus Bos; species Bos grunniens. The sequence goes on from NC_141189.1 coordinate 28,799,956, forward strand.
TTGCTATACTATTTTCTGCCATGGAGCAAAGTGAATCAGCCATGCGTATACACATAGCTGCTCTTCCCTGGACTTCCCGTTTTGGGTCTCCTCTCTTGCTCTTGAGAGCACTGAGTAGAGTTCCCTGTGCCCTACAGTCAGTTCTCATCAATTATCTATTTTGTCTCCCACCTTTTACTTGGAAAGGGAAAGGGATTCTGGGAAGTAGAGGTCTTAGCATAGTTACGTTTTCCATAGTTTAGTAAAGGTGTCAGAAATCAGGGGAATGTTAACATCTTAATAGTTGGTACCCAAAATCCTCTTAGGGAGGAAATGTTTTTTCTGGGAACCATAGTTAGACAACCTCTTGGGGTAGCGTTCCCAAGAGCCCAGGCACCTTTTGGTGCCATGGCTTCTCAGAAGAGCACGAAATTGCTCTTCGTGGGGCAGGAAGAGGCATGTGTCTTACTTGAGATGGAGGGAGCTGAGAAAAACAAGAGCAAGGGAGGAGATGAGACTGGCTCAAGAAAAAGAACTGCCTCGTGCAGGCTGATAAAAAAGGCCTTATTAGCCAGGAGTATAAAATGTGGATTTTTAAATAGTTTGTTTGTAAAGAGCTCCGTGCCACCCCTTCTGTGATCCTTAGTTCTACAACTCCTCAAATGACCTGTGGGAGTATCACAGGGCTCTGTTTTGATTTGTTGTTATGGAAACTGAAGCATCTGCGTGTCACACCCACATAGATGGTGGTGTAGAACCCAGGAAACCAAGCCCAGGGGCAGAAAGGATATAAGAGGGAACCTGCTAGGGATTCAGAGAACACTGTCACGGATTTTGGTTTCTCCAGCCTGTGGCATCATGGGTGGGAGGTACTTCTCCAAGGGTCTGGAGAGTAGGTACCCAGGGTAGAAGAAGATGTGGCATCTTACACAGATCCAGTTCAGCAGGGCAGCCTGAGGAGCAGAATGGGAATGTCATGGCCAAGTTCATTCTCTGCTTTTGGGGACCCTAGTCTCCCTTGTTTGCTGCTCTTAATAAGGCAGTGGTGCTGTCTTTCCCACCAAAGTATGGTTTTCTCTACTCATCCACAGTCTTTGGTTTGCAAATCTCCCATCACCTAACCACAAAAAGGCTTCCCCAGTGATTCATATGGTGAAGAATCTCCCTGCCACTCAGGAGAGCTGGGTTCGATCCCTGGGTCGGGAAGACCGCATGGAGAAGGAAATGGCAACCCACTCCAGTATTCTTGTTGGAGAATCCCATGGACAGAGGAGCCTGGAGGACTAGAGTCCATGGGGTCACAAAGAGTCGGACACAACAGAATGACTAGCACTTTTGCTCACTTTCATCATCTAACTGGTCCGGCCTCTCTGTATTCCAGGAGAGAGACTCTGATTGGCCCAGGCCAAGCCAATCTGGACCAACTAGCTCTGGCCTGGAGGAGGGGAGTGGGGGAAGCCAGAACCCCCCACACGCGGAGCTGATTCTCTAAGGAGGGGCAGTGGGGCTGGGAGGCAACCACTGGTGCTTCGTGAACAGCCAGCTCTGAGTCAAGCTACTGGAGCTAGAATCTCAACCCCCCTCATTCTTAGCTTAATCTCATTTGTAAAATGTGACTCATTAGTACCTGCCTCATCAGGTTGCTATGAAGAAAAAAACCAGTGATCCATTGAAAAAATTTAGCATTGTGCCTGGCACATGTATATGCTCAAGATTCATTAGACGAATTAGTAATGACAGCATTGAGAATTGATCACAGCATCTCAGCACCTGCTACTCCACCCCTTCACCCATCTGAAGCTTCTATCTTTTACTCTGACATCAACAGATTTTGTCTCCTCCCCTGGACTGTTAGGGCAAGTCCTCATACGTATTATTCACTGCAAGTGCTTACTGAATAAAGGAAGGAATAAATAAGTGCTTGGATATCCCTAGGTATGGAAACTCATGACCTCCCAAGGTTCCAACTTTTGTAATTCCAAGTATTTGCTAAGGCCCCTCTTATGCTGGGATGGTTAACTGGATTCTCTGCAGCATTTGTGATTCTAGTTCCACAAAGAAGAAACCAACTCGCTCCTCCACGTGACAGTCCTTCAGATGTTTCAAAATGGATCTCAGATGCCCTGCATCACCTCCTCTCCAGTCTGTATGTACCTTCCTATGATGGAAGAGACCTTCATTCCACCCTCCAATCTCCTCCCTTCTCCTGTGCCCCCTCTTCAAAATAAATAGGCTACTACTAAAAGCCAAGCACATGAGATGGATGTCTGCTTTTAACAAGCATCTGTTTATTTCCAAACTCAATTTCTTCCTGAAGGAAAGGAAAATAACATTTAATGAGCATTTATATTGTGGGGGGACACTTAATAACATGATTGCTTTTACTCCTCAAAATCACCCTAGGAGAGGTTAGCTGCATCGCCATCTGACAAATGAGTTAGCCAAGGCTCAGAGAGGTTAAGGTACCGTTCAAGATTGCACAGCATACAAATGGCAGAATTAGAATTCAAAGGTAGGTATAATATCATCTAGAGAAAGTTACATGCCTTTCCTTTTATCAGAAAATAACTGTCAAAGAACCAAGACATTTAGTAATGAAAAAAAAAACAGGCTGCCTTTCCTCTGGCAGGACCCAAACTGGGAGGGTCTTAGATTTTCCTAATCTAATTTGAAACCCCTGAGGAGTTTAGGGGACTGAGGACAGAAGGACAAGAGTTCCAGGCCAGAAATCCAAGAGGAAAGATCTATGTAACTGATCACTCAATGACTGCTGCTGCTGCTAAGTCATTTTAGTTGTGTCCGATCTGTGTGACCCGATAGACGGCAGCCCGCCAGGCTCAGCCATCCCTGGGATTCTCCAGGCAAGAACACCAGAGTGGGTTGCCATATCCTTCTCCAATGCATGAAAGTGAAAGGTGAAAGTGAAGTCGCTCAGTCGTGTCTGACTCTTAGCGACCCCATGGATTGCAGCCTACCAGGCTCCTCCGTCCATGGGATTTTCCAGGCAAGAGTACTGGAGTGGGGTGCCATTAGCCAATTAAACAAAGCAAAAGATATAAATCAGAATACTGTCTTAATGAGTAGCTATGGCGACATCCCTAGTGGACCAGTGGTTAAGACCTCACCTTCCATTGCAGGGGAGGTAGGTTCAATCCCGTAGCTAAGATCCCACGTGCCTCCTGGCTAAAAAGCCAAAACACAAAACAGAAGAAATACTGTAACAAACTCAATAAAAGACTTACACAAAATGAGTGGCTATGCTGTGTAGACCCAAAACACGAAGGCAAATCTGCTAAGGTGTCTGTACTTTTTCCCTTCCTGTTTCTCTTTTGAGCAGCCTGTCCTGAAGATGTCAACAGGGGGCTGGTTCTTATCTGAAGAGAAATGAGGCACAGGCAAGCATTATCTGATTTGGGGCTAAGTGCAGAGCAAAGAGCCGAGTCCTCAATTGAGATCATCAAGTGATACGGACAAGCACCTCTCAACCCCAGCTGCCACTCACATCAGCAGTTTTCCAGAGACAAGCAAAGAGCGGGGAAACCCCTGCACTGTCAGGCACGCATGATGTAGCCTGTGCGCTCACTCTGTCTCATAAGATGCTTTTTCCTCTGGAGATTTCAAAGAATGATGAACACTCAGCATCAGATGAAGCGACGCAGGTTCTCCATGTGGTGCATGCTGTCTTCCCCTCAGCTCGACCTTACCATGGACATCCCTGTCACTGTTGCTGCCACCCTGGGAGGCCAGCTCTGCACTTGGCCCTTAAATGAATTGCTGCGGTCTCTTAAGGTGGTCAGCTGAACAATGTCCTGCAAGATATCCCCACCCTAACTCCCAGAACTTAACATGTTACCCTAGACGGCAAGTGGGACTCTGCAGGTGTGATTCAATTAGGGATCTTGGGAGGGGGAGGTTATCTTGGATTATACAGGTGGGCTGATTCCAGCAGAGATTGGATGGTACCACTTTTGGTCTTTGAAGATGGAGGAAGGGACAACGAGGAGGGAACATAAGACATGAGGCTCTGGAAGTGGGAAAGAGCTCGGAAAAGGATCCTCCCCTTGGAAAATAAGCCTCCAGGAGAAGCTTGGCCCCACCAACACTTTGATGGCAGAAACCCACTGCTGACTTCTGGTCTCTAGAATAGACAAGAGAATAGGTGTGGAGGTGTTTGCTTCTTTTGCCTCGCCATATGGCTTTCAGGGTCTTAACTACCTGATCAGGGATGGAACCCAGGCCCTGGGCCGTGGAAGTGCAAAGCCCTGACCACTGGCCCACCAGGAAGTCCCCCGTGTTAAGTCACCAACTTTGTATAGTTTGTTGCAGCAGCCACAGGAAACTCATACACTTCGTAAAGTGCACTGCAAGCTGCTGGACCAAGGTCTCCCTCTGTAGGAATGCTGTGGATGGAACCACTGGAAATGAGGCAGGCACTCAAAAAAGAAGGGAAGTCAAGCCCTTGCTCATTTATTAGGTGTATACTCATGGGGCACCTACCCTGAGACAGGCCACGTGTTGGGTGCTGCCTACACTGTGAGGAGTTTAAACGGCTCAGCTTGTATCCTCGTCAAGGCTGAGGCGAACAGGAGAGAGACGGGGAACACGGACTTGCATTGATAAGCACAGATTTATAAATGGAGGAAAAAAGACCTTGGTGACTGGGACAGGACGGGACCCAGACTGGAAAGTGCTGGGAAGGCTTCCTCTAGGAAATGACCCTGGATCTGAGCCCTGGGGAAAGCGGGAGAGTTAATCAGGCAGGAGCGGGAAGTGGGGGGCGTCTAGATAGAAGGAACAGACTGGATGAAGGTTGCCATGGAAGAGGAGGGACTGAAAGGAGGTCCATGGAGAACAGAGGTGGGGGCCACAGGGGGAGAACTGATGAAGATGAGAAGGTGGGAGACCGGGTGGGAACAGACTGATGGGAACATTCTGGAATATGCTCCCTGATGCTTATGTGTGAGTTTCTTCCATGATGAGGGTGATGCTCTACAAAGAACAACAGCTTTCTACTAGGATAGCCATTAGTCAGAATTGACTAAGGAGCGTTTGAAATGTGGCTAAGACTACTGAAGGACTGCGTTTTGAGTTTTATTTAATTGTAACTAATTTAGTTGGGGCTTCCCTGGTGGCTCAGTTGGTAAAGAATTCCCCTACAATGCAGGATACCTGGGTTCAATTCCTGGGTTGGGAAGATCCCCTGGAGGAGGGCATGGCAACCCACTCCAGTATTCTCGCCTGGAGAATCCCATGGGCAGAGGAGTCTGGTGGGCTATAGTCCGTAGGTCGCAAAATGTCAGACACGACTAAGCACAGCACAGCACACAGTAATTTAAGTTGAAATAGTCACATGGGCAGAGAAGGCAATGGCACCCCACTCTAGTACTCTTGCCTGGAAAATTCCATGATCGGAGAAGCCTTGTAGGCTGTAGTCCATGGGGTCACAAAGAGTCGGACACAACTGAGCGACTTCACTTTCACTTTTTACTTTCATGAATTGAAGAAGGAAATGGCAACCCACTCCAGTGTTCTTGCCTGGAAAACCCCAGGGACGGGGGAGCCTGGTGGGCTGCCGTCTATGGGGTCGCACAGAGTTGGATACAACTGAAGTGACTTGGCAGTAGCAGGAGCAGAAGTCACATGGGGCTCGTGCATACCCAATTATACACAACAGCTCTAGGCTGGATAGAGATATCGATAGATAGATAGACAAATAGATAGATATAACCTTATAAGGATTTACAGGATTACAGAGGCTAAGTCCCAAGATCTGTATGTCACCAACCTGGAGACCCAGGAGAACCAAAGGTTTAAGTCCCAGTCCAAAGCTGGCAAGCTCCACACCCACAAAGAGTTGATTTTTCAGTTCAAGTCCAAAGGTAGGAGAGGAAAGATTGACACCCCAGCTCATGCAGTCAGGAAGGCAAAGTTCCTTCTTGCTTCCTGCGCTTCTCAGGTCTTCAATGGATTGGGTGAGGCCAACCCACATTGGGGAGGTGCAATATGGATGTGAGAGTTGGACTATAAAGAAACCTGAGTGCTGAAGAATTGATGCTTTTGAACTGTGGTGTTGGAGAAGACTCTTGAGAGTCCCTTGGACTGCAAAGAGATCCAACCAGTTCATCCTAAAGGAGATCAGTCCTGGGTGTTCATTGGAAGGACTGATGCTGAAGCTGAAAGTCCAATACTTTGGCCACCTGATGCGAAGAGCTGACTCATTTGAAAAGACCCTGATGCTGGGAAAGATTGAGGGCAGGAGGAGAAGGGGACGACAGAGGATGAGATGGTTGGATGGCAATCACGGACTCGATGGACATGGGTTTGGGTGGACTCCGGGAATTGGTGATGGACAGGGAGGCCTGGCGTGCTGCGGTTCATGGGGTGGCAAAGAGTCGGACACGACTGAGCAACTGAACTGAACTAATCTGCTTTACTTAAGTCTGTGGTTGTTGTTCAGTCACTCAGTCATATCTGACTCTTTGTGACCCCATGGACTGCAGCACACCAGGCTTCCCTGTCCATCACCAACTCCCAGAGTTTGTTCAAACTCATGTCCATCGAGTTGGTGATGCCATCCACCCATCTCTTCCTCTGTCATCCCCTTCTCCTCCTGCCTTTCCCAGCATCAGGGTATTTTCTAATGAGCCAAGTCTGTGGGTTCAAATGTTAATTTCATCCAGAAATATCCTCACAGGTACACCCAAAATTATGTCTAAACAAGTATTTGGGTGCCCCAGAGCCCAGTCAAGTTGACACATAAAAGTAACCATCATAAGAACCTAATACAGGGTTCCCCTCCCCAGCTCAGCAGAGCCCAGGGGAGATCCGCGGGGCCAAGGGCATGAAACCCTTTATGGTAAGACAGTCAAAGCACCCAGAGAGAAGATCTTCCTTTCCCAAAGCTTGTTCTGACTTTGAAAGGCAACATGGAGCAGCAGACGCCTGTCCAGTGGGGGATATTTTTTCTCTATTTGATCCGCCAGGTCCCCACCCTCATCCCTACCTCCCCATACAATTAGGAATTCAGGAGGGTCCTTCTGTTCAGAGGTCTCACCTGGAACACTCTCCCTCCATCCTCTTTCCTCATCTTTTTTCATCTTCCCTTAAGGCTTCCTTCCTTTCTCCTTCCCCAGCTCCTCACATTCTGGTATACTTTGTCCAAGACAAACTGCGTTTTAGATCTTCTGCAATTAAAGGCATCTCTTCCCACCACCTGATATGTACAGTGACTCCGGCAACGGTGACCCGTTCTTAGGAGATGCTATTTAAAACCCAGGGTGCAACCAGCGTGACGCAGAACTGCCAAACGTGGCTGAGAAGTGTCAAGTTACATAAATGCACATGCTTCACTTTGCCTTTGGCTTGAAGCTTTTCCTAACAGGCTTCAGGATTATCATCAGCTCATTAAAGGTAAAGAGGAGGCAGGTGTATCAAACTTTTTAAAAATGACAACAATAATAAAGTCAAGTCCCCAGAGCAGAGATGGACTTGATGGGTAAGAGCCACTCCCAGATCTTAGGGGAGAGAGGTGGTTTTCTGGGTCTTCTCTGGAGATAACTCAGCAGCCCTGATCCTCTTCCCTCAAGGCATGGTATTAACAGAGGAGGGAAGGGAATTTTGGTTTGCTTGTAACCTTGGAAGAGTCACCTACTTTCACGTGTCCTCTCTCCATCCCTGGTGACAACGCTGTCAGGGATGCATCAACACCCCATTGACCAGAGGGGAAAACTGAGGCTGGAATAGGGCAAGATTTGCTCCAGTCCCCAGAGTCAATAAGAAATAGAACTGGGGTTCAAAACCATCTGAGAGCCCCTATAGCTTGATGGTTGAAATCATGGACTCTGGATTCAAGAGTGCTGGGTTATATCACTGTCTGCTGTTTCATGGACACTGAACAAGCCTGGGCAAGTTACTTGACCTCTCTGTGCATTAGTTTCCTCATCTATAAAAAGGGCAGGGAGGATGCTGTATGTCGATTAAGTTGTAGTGAGGAAAGCACTTAGAACACTGCCCAACACAGCAAGTATTTGAAAAGTTGCTGTTTACAACTCATGAACCCTCTACCACCATACCCTGAATCTCTTCCAGGTTCTAGGGCCCGAGTGCTTAACCACACTTGGTTCTTCTATTATTTTTTTTTAACTTTTATTGGAGTATAGTTGCTTTACAGGAAGTGGACCCTGAATATTCACTGGAAGGACTGTTGCTGACGTTGAAGCTACAGTCCTTTGGCCACCTGATGTGAAGAGCCAGCTCACTGGAAAAGACCCTGATGCTGGGAAAGATTGAGGGCAAAAGGAGAAGAGGGTGGCAGAGGATGAGATGGTTAGATGGCATCACTAACTTAATGGACATGAGTTTAAGCAAATCCCAGGAGATAGTGAAGGACAGGGAAGCCTGGCATGCTGTAGTCCATGGGGTTGCAAAGAGTCGGACACAAGTGAATGACTGAACAACAGCAACAGTTGCTTTACAATGTTGTGTTAATTTCTACCATACAGCAAAGTGAATCAGCTACACCTACATCAGCTATATGTCCCCTCTTTTTTGGACTTTCTTCCCATTTAGGTCACCATAGAGCACTGAGTAGAATTCCCTGTGCTATAAATAGGTTCTCATTGTCTATTTTATACATATACGTATATGTGTCAATCTCAATCTCCCAATTCATCCCGCCCTCTCTTTTTCCCCCTGGTATCCACATGTTTGTTCTCTACATCTGTGTCTCTATTTCTGCTCAGTCCTTCGTAATAAAATGAAGTTACTGGGGTCCAAGCCCAGAGTCTGGAGATACTGGAACTCAAGGACTGTGCTCCTGAAATCTATCCTTCACACACCCATCTCTGCTGCCCGCTGCAGCTCTGACTCATTAAGTAGAAGATACCGCTGCCCAGAGCACAGTGTAAAATGAAGATAACGGCCCCCTCCCTCACCTCTGAAGATACTTAGAAACCCAGATAAACAGCAGGACCAGGCTTGCAGAGGTGATGCAGAAGGGCTGAGGTGGGCTGGCAGGGGCTGCAGGAGGAGTTATGCAAAGCTAACGGTGTGAGTCAATGCTGGAATCAAGGGTGAGAAAATGAATCTGGGGTTATTGACAGCCTCCGCAGGCCAGGATGGCGAGAGGCATGGGATGGGGCTGCAGCGGGAGGGAATGGCAGGTGGGTGGCATCAGGGGTCAAAGGTGGAACAAAGGAGGTTTCAAGTTTCACCTCCTGGACATTTGCCACCAATTAAAGAGGCGTTTTTGTGATACTGAGGCATTTATTCCCTCTTTCAAATGAAGCTCATAAAATTGCCAGATTTCAAGAGGGAGATCTCTAAGTGCCAGTTAAGAACTTGGAAAGCAGGAGACCAGTGAAGGGAAAACATCCAAAGCAGATGCCCCTGGTGTGTGGTGGAGACACGTGCCCGCTGGGGTCACTCAAAGCCCTTCTCTGAACCTGACCTCATGAGCCTTATTTAGGGTAAGCAGTTATGCTGCGGGTGCACCTGACTGGTCATTCCATTAGCAAGCGCTTTTTATAGGTTATATTACAATGTATGCATAGGGCTCCACAAAGGCCTTACCCTCAGTGAGGGTTCTATAAATGTTGACTCTTGTCGTCCCCGAGGACCCTTAGAGGAACAGGGTACTACTGCAAATTCCCAGCAGGTTGACTTGAAAACCTTGACTAAGTTGGAGCTCATGTTAGGCTTCAAATAAATCACTTCTCTCCAGAGAAAGGCTATGAAAAAGTCCAAAGCCTGATGCATCAGAACCATCTCCGTTTCCGCCCAATTGCATTCGAGATGGCGGAACAAGATGGTACCCAGTGTGGGACTGTGGGATTGGGGACCTCCCAGCAGGAGTCTGTCTTTGCATTCTAGAAGAGTGAGGCGAAGAGAAAAGGCGTCCTTCTGCTGGGAATAAGTAAGGGGCCAACTTAAGGTTCAGGGCTCTGCCCCTCAGAAACACACCTTGAGTTCAAATCCCAGGTCCACCTCTACAAGCTCGTGACCTTGAAAAAGTTATCTCACCTCTGTAATTGCCGTTTTCTCATCAGTAAAGTAGAAGGAATAGAATCCACTCCCTCAGAATGGGTTTATGATTCAAAAAGTTGAAATAAGTGAGCAAATGTATGCAACATGCATAGCGTGTGTGCAGTATATCAGTACCCGAGGTAAACAGCAGTCCTTTTGAAAACTGTCGTGTGCCTGAGGACACAGACAAGGACAGGAGAGAGCCAGTATGATCCTGAGCCCACTTCCTGTGAATTCATGCTAGCTCCCGGGGAGGCAGAACTAGCAGAAGCCGTGAGCCCCAGAGGAGAGGGCAGGACGCGGAGAGAAAATGGAAACCCACAAAGGGACAATGCTCATCTTCAGGGGTGTTGGGACAGCAGCCTTTAGATCCAGAAAGAGTCAGCACAGTGGGAGACAGTCAAGTGAGAAGACACCCTCTGCCATGAAATAGGATCTGACTCATACAGACTCCAGGGGAGCCGAGGGGTAACTTGATTACTTCCGAGCAGGTGTGACAAAACCAATCTTGTCCTGGTTATTACAGCTACAGTTATTGGGGCTGTTTCAGTCAAAGGCTATCACATTCCTCTCACTCAGAGCTTCCCACCTGAGCCTGTAAATGCTTAGTACAGTCTAAAATTTTATTTCTCCCATATCCTATGCAAAGGGGTGTTGTGTGTATGTGCGTCTGTGTGTGTGTGTGTGAAGGGAAGCTATTGGGGTAAGGATGGAATGTGAAAGAACAATTTTTGCACATTCATCAAATACTAATTGGCCTAATAAGTGCTGGGCATTGTTCAAGATTCTGGGAGAATTCAATAGAGGAGGCGATGGATCAGATCTCTGCCCTCAAGAGCTTACACTCTTCAAGACATCATCTCGGGAAATACATTGAGAGCTTCCTTTCTTCCTTCATTCTTTCCTTCCCTCCTTCTTTCCCTCCTTCCTTCACTCATTCACTCACTTAATAAAAACTCTGGACTCAGACTGCATCCTACCTTAGCTACTTATTAGCTAAAGAAACCTTGGGTCAGTTTCTTAACCTCCAGCTCAGTTCAGTTCAGTCACTCAGTCAGGTCCAACTCTTTGCGACCCCATGAACTGCAGCACGCCAGGCCTCCCTGTCCATCACCAACTCCCAGAGTCCACCCAAACCTATGTCCATCGAGTCGGTGATGCCATCCAACCATCTCATCCTCTGTCATCCCCTTCTCCTCCTGCCCCCAATTCCTTCTAGCATCAGGGTCTTTTCAAATGAGTCAGCTCTTCACATCAGGTGGCCAAAGGATTGGAGTTTCAGCTTCAGCATCAGTCCTTCCAATGAACACCCAGGACTGATCTCCTTTAGGATGGACTAGTTGGATCTCCTTGCAGGCCAAGGGACTCTCAAGAGTCTTCTCCAACACCACAGTTCAAAAGCATCAATTCTTCAGCACTCAGGTTTCTTTATAGTCCAACTCTCACATCCATACATGACTACTGGAAAAACCATAGCCTTGACTAGATGGACCTTTGTTGGCAAAGTAATGTCTCTGCTTTTGAATATGCTGTCTAGGTTGGTCATAACTTTCCTTCCAAGGAGGAAGCGTCTTTTAATTTCATGGCTGCAATCACCATCTGTAGTGATTTTGGAGCCCCCAAAAATAAAGTCTGACACTGTTTCCCCATCTATTTTCCATGAAGTGATGGGACTGGATGCCATGATCTTAGTTTTCTGAATGTTGAGCTTTAAGCCAACTTTTTCACTCTCCTCTTTCACTTTCATCAAGAGGCTCTTTAGTTCTTTACTTTCTGCCATAACGGTGGTATCATCTGCATATCTGAGGTTATTGATATTTCTCCTGGCAATTTTGATTCCAGCTTGTGCTTCCTCTAGCCCAGCGTTTCTCATGATGTACTCTGCATAGAAGTTAAATAAACAGGGTGACAACATACAGCCTTGACGGACTCCTTTTCCTATTTGGAACCAGTCTGTTGTTCCATGTCCAGTTCTAACTGTTGCTTCCTGACCTGCATATTCCTTCTCTAAAATGGAGACAAGACTAGGACCTACCTGCACCTTAAACCCTATAGCAGTGTGAAGGCCTGGCTTTGAGAAAGAACCGGGAAACCAAATTCCAGAAGGGTCCACACCCAGCCCCTTAGCCCAGAAGGCCACAGATGATGGATGAGGTGTTTGTCCAGGTCTGAGTGGGCCATGATCTCTACCCGGCCATCTTGGAGTCTGCTGTGCATCTCTGAGATCGATAAAATTCTGTGCCTCCAGACAAGGCTACATACTCTAAAGGCGGGGCTTGGTGGGGGGAACCCTCATTGTTATCCACCGCTGTCTGCAGGCTGCTAGCAAGACTTCTGGGCGCCAAGAAGCCAGCCCCTCCCTGGGAGTATGTCACTGAGCCTCCGAAATGTCCTGACAGCATTGACATCCTTCTGTATCATTTGGTTAATTTGATTTATCCAAGTGTCTACTGTTGACATTTGTCTCTAAGCGATCAGACTCATGAGGACGATGGGGAAATTTAGTGAGGTCACAAGTCAAGAGCTTATGCTGGCCTGGCCCAGGGCTGTAGCTTACATGTTGGCCTAATGTCTCTGAGCACTTGACGTGTGTGTGCCAGATGTGGGGATAACATGCACACACACACACACACACACACACACAATGCAAAGATCAGGAAATGCTCAGTGAGAGCCATTGTTGCAAAAGCAGCCTTGGCCCCTCTGAGCACCTGCAGGCTGAAGACAGCCCTTCAGTACTTTAAAGCTGAGCTCACGTTCTCTGTTGCCTTTCCGTTTAAAACATGGGGAGTATATTGTCAACGCTAGTAATTTTTTTTAAATTGGGGTACAGTTGCTTTACAATGTTGTGTTAGTTTCTGCTGTGCAACAGCATGGATCAGTTATATGTATACATATATCCGCTCCCTTGTGGACCTTCCTCCCCCTGATCTCACTCCACTAGGTCACCACAGAGCACCGAGCTGAGCCCCCTGTGCTATGCTGCAGGTTCCCACTAGCTATCTATTTTACACATGGCAGTATATGTATGCCATTCTAATCTCTCGATTCATCCCACCCTTTGTGATATGTTTTTAATGTTAGAAAAAAATCTGTAGATAAGAACAGAAGCTTAACTATAATTTTAGAACCAAATATAAGTTTTATGCTCTTTGAGAATGTAAACAATAAAAATAGAAAAAAAAAAAAAAAAGCAAGACCCAGATAGTAATTTAATCATCTTTTATAGGGTTTTATATTGACTAACAGTTATATACTAAGAAATAGGGCATCCCAGGAGGCACGAGAGGTAAAGAATCCGCCTGCCAATGCAGGAGATGCAAGGGATGCAGGTTCAACCCCTGGGTTAGGAAGATCCTCTGGAGGAAGAAATGCCACTCCAGTATTTCTTGCCTGTAAAATTCCATGGACAGAGGAGCCTAGCAGGTTGCAGTCCATGGGGTTGCAAAGAGTCGGACACGACTGAGCGACTGAGCACACAGGAATAAGAAATAGAGGAACAGATAGCCACTTCTCGAGGCAGTAGTGAGAATGAGGCTGGCACACAGTTATCAACAGTAAATGTCAGGTTCCCGGGCATCCTCCCCCTCCTCACTCCTTCCTTTTCTTGGCCACTTCCCCCAAGCACTTACATAAACCTGAGCTCAGATTCCCGTCGGACCAAGACTTCCCGGAGACGCTGGATTTTCGCCATCTCCAGCTCGATCTCCTCCGGCCTCATGGTTGTCTCTGCCATGGAGATGATGTCCAGCTGATCTGTGCAGGAGATATAAAATGCAGGCGTCAAGACCCCGAGGGCTGTAAGGGTTTTCAAGAATTCCCTTTGGGACAGTCCCCGCCTTGCTCCAGCGACCTTCACACCCCAAGAAGGCACACGGATCTTTGCCAGTGTTGCAAGTCTGTATTTGTGAGCGGGCCCTTTAGAAACTAGAAAGCACGTTTCCATGGGAACCCTGTTACAAGGCAGAAGGAGGCTCAGGCAGGGGTCACCCAAACCTGTTCAAGGTTATAACGTGCCCTTGGCAGTCCCTGCCTGGTCCCAGCTTCTGAGTCTCGGTCCTTTTGACCATGGCCATTCATCCTGTCCCAGTCTCCAAGACCAGCATTTTTAGGCAGAAAAATGGGTGTGATAATTACTTTTAGCTATACCATTAATAATTATCTTATAGGAATACTAAGTAATGTAAGCAATAGTAACGTGAAATGATACAAGTTTGTTGTAGAAAATTCAGATAACAGAGATAAGCAAAGAAGAACGAGGTAAAAAGTCATCTACAACCTCTCTGCCCAGAGGGAACATTTTGATGGACATTCTTCTGACTTTATATTGATAGTTATATGTATATATATATATATATTGTCATATAAGTAAAGCCATATGTCAAAAAAATATAAGACCATATGTATGCCACACACACAGAACCATATAATTATCAAATATATAGAAAGACACTATATACGTGTGTGTGTATGTGTGTGTGCACTCAGTTGTGTCCAACTCTTTGTGACCCCATGGACTGTAACTTGCCAGACTCCTCTGTTCACGGGATTTTTCAAGCAAGATTACTGGAGTGGGTTGCCATTTCCTCCTCCAGGGGATTTTCCCAACTCAGGTATCAAACCCATGTCTCCTATATTGGCAGGCAGATTCTTTACCAACTGCATTGCATGGGAAGCCCTTACATATATATGACTGTATATAAATATATCTGCATGTATATATGTATATACACCCGCTTCATGGATCACAGCCTTGTTGTGGCAAAGGGGCTTGTGTAACTCAATGAAGCTACGAGCCATGCTGTGCAGAGCCACCCAAAGTGGATGGGTCATAGTGAGGAGTTCTGACCAAATGTGGTCCACTGGAGCACGTGGTATTCTTGCCTGGAGAATCCCATGGACATGGGGTATGAAAAGTATGAAAAGGCAAAATGATACGATGGTGGAAGATGAGCACCCCCAGGTCAAGAAGGTATCCAAAATGCTCCTGGGGAAGAGCGGGAGGCAATTATTACATGAATTTGAGCAAAATTCTGGGAGATAGTGGAGGACAGAGGAGCCTGCTACAGGAGCGTACGTACTACAATCCCTGGGGTTGCAATGAGTCAGACATAACTTAGCGACTGAACAACAATGTATATATGCACATATACTGGTTCACTAGGGCTACCATAACAAAACAACAGAAGCTGCAGAGCTTAAACTATAGACATTTATTTTCTCCTGGTTTTGGAGGCTAGAAGTTCCAGATCAAGGTCTGGCAAGGTGAGGTTCTGGTGAAAACTCTCTTCCTGGCTTGCAGATGCCCACCTTCTCACTGTACTCACATGGCCCCCTCATGTGCATGCAGAGAGAACTCTCCGGTGTCTCTTCTTAGAAAGACACTAACTCTATGAGATCAGGGCGCCACTTTTAATGACCTCATTTAATCTCAGTTCTGAGCACCGAAGAATTGATGCTTTTCGACTGTGGTGCTGGAGAAGACTCTTGAGGGTCCCTTGGACAGCAAGGCGATCAAACCAGTCAATCCTAAAGGAAATCAACCTTGAACATTCATTGGAAGGACTGATGCTGAAGCAGAAGCTTCAATCCTTTGGCCACCTGATGCAGAGAGCCGACTCATTGGAAAAGACCCTGATGCTGGGAAAGATTGAAGGTAGAAGAAGAAGCGGGTGACAGAGGACGAGATGGTTGGATGGCATCACTGACTCAACAGACATGAGTTTGAGCAAGCTCCGGGAGACGGTGAAGTACAGGTAAGTCTGATGTCCATGGGGTTGTAAAGAGTTGAACAGGACTTAGTGATTGAACAACAACAGCTTTCTCATTTCCAAATCAGCCTCACTGGGGATTAGGGCTCCAACATATGAATTTGTGGGGGATATAAACATTGAATCCATAACACTATGCATGTATGTGGATCTATGTATATACATCTCTCTTCATATACTGACATTAACTTTTTTATGTTCATTCTTCCAATGCATACATGTGGTAATTTATGTCAGTATATATATTATATATATATATATAATATATATATTATATATATATATTATATTATGCATGCACCCTATAGCATGCATATATAGGGTGACACATATGGTTTTATATATGTGTGTGTGTTTTATATGTATAATGTTATATATAAACACATGCATTTTTTTTTAGGAGTGCAAAAACACATATCAAGATGTGAGTAGTTCAAGATGTTATGTGCATATATACATACACACACATGCACACACTAAGTCATTCAGTTGTGTCCGACTCTTTGCGACCCTATGGACTGTCTCCCTCCAGGTTCCTCTGTCCACGGGATTCTCCAGGCAAGAATACTGGAGTGGGTTGCCATGCTCTCCTCCGGGGATCTTTCCGACCCAGGGATTGAACCCGCATCTCATTTTATGTCTCCTGCATTGGCAGGTGGGTTCTTTACCACTAGAATCACCTGGGAGGCCCTATATTTATATATGTATACACACACACACACCATCATGGAGGTCTGGTTTTTGTAATATAAAGTTAGGGTCTCACCATTTTATTACCTGCTCATTTCACTGAACATTCCGTGAGTGTTTCCACACGTCCTTGGATGCTCTTCCCCAGCAGCAGTGTGAAAGGCTGTGTGGTTTGCTATTTGTGGCTGTGTCATGAATCACTTCACCAACCCCCAGACACTTAGGTTGTTTGCCATTTCCCCCACTAGAAGCAGCGCTGGGATGAGCATTCTCAGAGATAAATCTCTGTGTGCATCTAAGAGGTGCCTTTAGGCCGCATTTCCAGAGCGAATGGCTGGGTTTTAAAGGATGCCGTAGTCTGACGACCCTTCATCGGCAGAGGAGACACAGAGGAGGGAATGTTCTTGCTTTACTCTGAGGCCAACATCACATTCTCTGCATCTGCTAACTCCTTCCAACCTGGCTGTTGTGAGAACTGAATTAACAGAGACACGCTATGCTTGATGCACAGTTACAATTACCTTTGTTATCCCCATGCTCTGCCACACCATCTCTCTCTCTCTTTTTTTTAGTTGCAGGATGTGAATCTTTACTTGCGGCATTCGAACTCTTGGTTGCGGCATGTGGGATCCAGTTCCCTGACCAGGGATTGAACCTGGACCCCTTGCATTGGGAACACAGAGTCTTAGCCACTGGACCACCAGGGGCCAGAGTTAAAGATCTTTGAACTGAGGCCAATCACCAGTTCATGATTGTTGGTGAGCCTTTTTATGTCTTAGTATCATGTTCTTCCTTTACAAAATGGGATTTAATAGCTATCATATGCTAAGCTGTGCTGGAGGCTTTATATGTACAATCTCATTTAATCTCTATTTCATAGAGGATGTATCTGAAGCTTAGAGAAGGAAGGTGACTTGGCCAACATCACGCAACCAGAATGTTACAGAGACAGAATTCAAATCTAGCCTCTCTCTCTTCTCCCTAACCACATGCCTTCACCACATTATACAGCCTCCGGGTGAGAGCTAAATGAATCTACGGATGCAAAGGCGCATAGTTAACCATTCCAAAGACGTGAGTATCCTTATTTCTCAGCCATCACGGTTCAGACAGACAACCTGATTTCCACAGGACACACGCTGAAAATGGCAAGACACCCTGGGGTGAAGCGTGGGACAGAGAAGATTAATCACACCCCATGGATTGGCATTTTACCTCCATCCTCGGGGGAGGACGGAGGTGGTGGCACTGCCAGGCTCCAGGTGCTGAGATGAACATTTAGCTTTGACTTGGGGCAGAGGATGGCACTGATCCTTCTGTTGAAAAGTCCTGCTCATAGATGCTTTCTTTCCCCTGGAGAAAGGAGCAAAGCCTGGAGTTCAAATCAGGATGGAACAGTTCGAATCCTTTCTCTGTGCCAGGCACTGTTGTTGTTCAGTTGTTAAGTTGTGTCCGACTCTTTGCGACCCCGTGGACTGCAGCACATCAGGCATCCCTCTCCTTCACCCTCTCCCAGAGTTTGCTCAAACTCATGTCCATTGAGTCGGTGATGCCATCCAACCATCTCATCCTCTGTCATCCCCTTCTCCTTCTGCCTTCAATCCTTCCCAGCACCAGGCTCTTTTCCAATGAGCCAGCTCTTCACACAGGTAAGCCAAAGGATTGGAGCTTCAGCTTCAGCATCAGTCCTTCCAATGAATATTCAGGGTTGATTTCCTTTAGGATTGACTGGTTTGATCTCCTTGCTATCCAAGGGACTCTTAAGAGTCTTCTCCAGCACCACAATTCGAAGGCATCAATTCTTTGGCACTCAACCTTCTTTATGGTCCAACTTTCACACCCATACATGACTACTGGAAAAAACATAGCTCTGACTATACAGACTTTTGTTGGCAAAGTCTTGCTAGGCTCATTACAAGTCTCATCTCATTTAATCTTCACAACACCTTAGGTGAGGGGTTAACCAGCTATGCTAATGCTAAGTCACTTCAGTCGTGTCCGACTCTGTGTGACCCCATAGATGGCAGCCCACCAGGCTCCGGCGTCCCTGGGATTCTCCAAGAAAGAATACTGGAGTGGGTTGCCATTTCCTTCTCCAACGCATGAAAGAGAAAAGTGAAAGTGAAGTCACTCAGTCGTGTCCGACTCTTAGCGACCCCATGGACTGCAGCCTACCAGGCTCCTCTGTCCATGGATTTTCCAGGCAAGAGTACTGGAGTGGGGTGCCATGACCATGGGCCAAAGCCAGTCCCCACCCTGATGTTGCAAATAAAGTTTTATTGGAACACTGGCCATGCTCATTCATCTATGTATTGCTTATGGCTGTTTCTGCATTACACCAATAGGATGAGTAGCTGTAACAGAGATTGCATGGCCCACATAACTGCAAATATTTGTAGAAAAAGTTTGCCAACCCCTGCCCTAGATGGTAGATGCTATCATTCCCCTAATTTAAATTAGGTTAAAAAAACCCACACATTTAGACAGTAACAATAATAGCTAACATTTATTTAGCACTTATTACATGCTAGGATCAAATCACCTTATTTAACTCCCAAAATAGCCCTGGGTGATAAAAACTGTTTTCATCCCCCTTTCACAGAAGAGCAAGTCAAGGCTCAAGAAATGGAGAAAGTGGTGGGGTCAAGATTTAAAACCAGACCTGTCCTACTCCAAAGTCTTTGTTGCCATCAATTCTATTCACTTAAGAACTACCTCCCCACTTAAGAAGTATCATCATCAGCTTAGCAATCAGAAAACTGAGTCTATTTTATTGCCTTAGATATATGGAGAGTAGCTATTTTTTAATTTCATTTTTTAAATTATTGGAGTATAATTGCTTTACTGCGTTGTGTTAGCTTCTGGTGTACAACAAAGTGAGGTAGCTATAGGTATACATATCCCCTCCGTCCCACCCCTTACCCCCTCCCCACCCCTCTAGGTCATTAAAGAGCACTGAGCTGAGCTCCCTGTGCTTTATAGCAAGTTCCCAATAGCTAGCTATTACACGCATGGTGGTGTATATATGTCAACAAAGAGGAGCTGTTTTAAAGATCTAGCAGGTGATTATCTGGGGAGCTCTGCCCCAGGAATTAGGATACACCTGGGCTGAGGGGCAGGGGTCAGGTCCAAGGACCTTCATGCAGGGGGTCTTCAGCCCAGACCCTGAGAAATGCGGGTACAAGATGTCAGTAAGTGAATATCATGCATGGTTTCTTTCAGTCTGACCTTGTATGACAGAACTAGCATGATGGAAACCTCGGCAACATTCTCCAGGTAGAAGGAAGGCAACCAACAGTGGATGTGTCCACAAGGACAAATCCCAGGAGGAGCTGGATAAGCATTTCAGGACAGCTAGAGAAGATGGTTGCTACAAGGATCTAAGAGAGCAAAGCATGGTTGTTTAGAACAAGCAGAGCACTAAGGCACAGAAGTCCCCAGGGCTCCAACTGCCATGGCTGTCACTCAGCTTAAAGCAGCTGAGTCACTTCTGGGGGATGAAGCAGCTAAATCCATCTTTTTTATCCCCAAATGCCACACCAGGAAGACTCACGCCTCATGAGCACAGCAGCACTGGCAAGCAAGAGCTGAGCACTGAGCACCGGACATGACTGGGATGCTCCTGCAGGTTTAATCATTTATCTTGAAAACGTGAAGCTACCTGGGGACAGGGCGGTGATGGTGGGCATGGCAAGCGAGGGCTGACGGTCTCCTAGAAATTTATCATTTAAATTTAGAGAGAAGGGAAACTGCTGGGGACCAAAAGAGAAATCTTCCCCGGTCAGTCGTCTCCAGCCATGGGTCACAACATGAATCTAAGTCCAGGGTCCCCTGGGCAATACCCACTTCTGTTTCTGCTTCCTCATTTCATGTACCCAGAGCTGTCACATATGAAGCATCACTAGGAGTCCAGCACTAACTCATCCTGCTCCTAAATACCTTGGCAGGTAGGTACGCACATTATCACCCTCTCTTTATAGGTTAATAAGATGAGGCTCAGAAGGAACATAAGTGATTGGCCAAAGTCATTCAACCAGTGAATGGCACAGACCCAGGACTGTCTGATTCCAAAGCCCAGGCTGTAGGTCAAAGGGCTACAGGATAGCATTTCCAAAACCTCAATCACTGCGCAGAATTCACCACAATCATGTACTATCGGTCAGGCTTTCCAGGTGGCACTGATGGTAAAGAATCTGCTTGCCAAGGCAGGAGACTCAGGTTCAATCCCTGGGTTGGGAAGATACTCTGGAGGAGGAAATGAGAACCCACTACAGTATTCTTGCCTGGAAAATTCCATGGACAGAGGGGCCTGGCGGGCTACAGTGCATGAGGCCAAAGAGTCAGACATGACTAAGTGACTGAACACACACACACACATTATGTTGGGGACTGAATGCTTGTGTCCTCCCCTCACCCTGCCAAAGTCCTATGTTGACACCCTAACCCTTAGTGTGATGGTGTTTGGAGGTGGAGTATTTGAGAGGTAATCAGGGTTATAGGAGGTCACAAGGGTGGGGCCCCCATAATGGATTAGTGCCCTTATATGAAGCATCAGAGCTTGCTTCCTGTCTCTCTGTTGTTCACCATGTATGAACACAAGAAGATAGTCATCTACAAACCAGAAAGAGGGTCCTTACCAAACACCAGATCTGCCAGTGCCTTGATCTTGGACTTCCCAGCCTTTAGAACTGTGAGAAATAACTGTTGTTCAAGTCACTCAGTCTATGATACTTTGTTACAGCAGCCTGAGCTAAGACACTAACTATACCAGCATGTATTCAATATTCTTTACATTGACTTTTTTCACTTATATAAACTCCTTAAAGGAAATTGCATTATCATATCCATACATACTGTCAATATCACTTAGTATAGTTAGAAAATAATCATAACAGTAAGTCCAATGGAAATAAAGTGATCTTATCAAATTCTGACTAAATACTGTAGCCTGCTTAGAGCTCAGATTGAAAGCCTAACTTTTCTTTCTTAACCATGTAGATGAGTAAGTACTACATAGTTGGCAAGTACTGGAGAGGTGTTAAAGACAAACCATCAAACTGAGGCTTCTTTGACAATTGTAAAGGTCGATAATTGGAAAAAAAAAAAAAAAGAGTACAGGAGATATTGTGGGCTCAGTTCCAGACCACTGCAATAAAGTAAGTATCTCAATAAAGCAATCACACAAAGTTTTTGGTTTCTCAGTGCACAAAAGAATTTCGTTTGCACTTTACTGTAATCAAATGTGCAAGAGCATTTTGTCTAAAAAAAAGAAAACAATGTATGCACCTTAATTTAAAAATACTTGATGGCTAAAAAATGCTAACCATCATCTGAGCCTTCAGTGAGTCATAATCTTTCTGCTGGCGGAGGGTTTGGAATGTGAGAATTACCAAGACGTGACACAGAGACACGAAGTGAGCAAATGCTATTGGAAAAGTGGCAAGACAGACTTGTTTGACACAGAGATGCCATAAAACTTCAGTTTGTAAAACACACAATATCTGGGAAGCACAATAAATTGAAGGATGCCTGTAATTTTCGTGCAACCTAATTCATTGTGGTTTTGTCACCGAACTCAGATCTAGCTGCTCGCCACTTAAAAGCCATTAAAGAAGCCAGGTTGGTGAAAGGCAAGTTTGCTTTATTTTGGATGCTGGCAACTAGTGGGGAGGGCAGGCACCTGTCCAAAGGCTGACTCCACCCCCCCTTCACCCAACAGTCAGTGGGCAACAGCTTTTATAGACAGAGGGAGGGGGCTACATGCAGAAATAGCACAGTCAGCTCTGACAGTCATCTTGAAATGAGTCATCAGTGGTCTGACCAGCATCATTTTGATTCTTTTAGGTACAATTCCTTCAGTTCCGGGGCTGGTTTGTTTCCATGTCCCTGTGGCCAGTTCTCAAAATTGTGGCAGCTTAGGCATGGCTAGAGTCTGGTCATCATGTAGTTAACTTCTTCCACTGGGTGGTGGTTTCAGCATCTATAAGAGAGCTCACAGGATATGGCTTAGAACATGATCTACAACACAGGAGAAGGAAATCAAGGTCCTGACTGTGATTAATGGCTACATTATTATTTGGTTTCCTTCGTTTCTGCATTTTCTCACTTTTCCGATTAAACTCATTCTTTCACTAAAGCTTTTCCACAGACAAAAGGCAGGCTGAGGACATGGGGGACAAGGGTCACAGCATTCCAGTTTGAGGCTAAGAGCCTCTGGGTGCCAGGGTCACCCTTCCTACCCCCGGGAAAGCTTCCGTAGAATCAAATTCCAGTTCCTTTGGTTGGAAAGGACTTAGAGGCCCTGGGGACAGCCTCATCTCCATGTCTGACAGGATGTGGAAGGACATGACACGATTTGCTTCTGAGGGTCCCTCAACAAACAGCAGGGGGCTCAATCTCTTGAGTTCTCATTGGAAATTAAATGAGAACTGAGGCGTGAAGGCAAGTGTGTCAGATTTTTTCGCCCAAAGATGAATCAGCCATTTTGAGTCATTATTTTAACCCAGCTTGTATCATAGAAGCAATTTAATGATGGTGGATGTATTCATTTCAGTCCCACAAACACTTACTGGCGCCCAGCATCCTTGGAACATCCTCAAAAGGACACACAAGAGAAGGGCCTTTGGAGAACGGGGGAGCCTGCGGGTAAGCATCAGAGGACAATCACCTTCAGCCTAATATGTCCTTTTCTATCCTGTGAATAGATGTGGGACTTTTTTTTTTAAGTCTTTATTGAATTTGTTACAATATTACTTTTGTTTTATGTTTTGGTTTTTTGTCCACCCAGGCATTAGGATCTTAGCTTCCTCACCCAGGGATCAAATCTGCACTCTGCACATTGGAAGGCAAAGTCTTAATCACTGGGACACCAGGGAAGAACCTAACGCCAGGAGAGAAACTATCTGAATTTTGTAATAAACTTTTTAAAATTTTTGGAATAAATTTTTATGTATAGAAAAGTTGCAAAGACACTACAGAGAATTCCTATCTGCCCTTCCCCTAATGCCCACCATTGTTAATACATCTGATGCGGCTGATTTACTGTATTTGTTGTTGTTGTTTAGTCGTTAAGTTGTATCCAACTCTTTTGACCCCATGGACTATAGCCCGCCAGGCTCCTCTGTCCATGGGATTTCCCAGCAAGAATACTGGAGTGGGTTGCCATTTCCTTCTCCAGGGGATGTTTCCTACCCAGGGACTGAACTGAGGCAGGAGGCAGGTGAGCGCCCGTCCACCAGGGTAAAGCTATTGGAGATTCAGTCCTTGCGGATCAAAACTCCAAGAAGAAAAAAGCAGGACAATTAAGGGAGGAGGCTGGGCCCGGCCCAGACCACGTATTTCCCATTCCCCAAGTCAGAAGACCTCCTTGACCACACATGCACAGAAAGGCTCCTTGGAGACCAAAGGGGAGTTATGTTAAGGGATGTTCTACCCAGAGGCCTTTTCAGTAAGATCCATCTTGGCTAAGAGATGCGTGCGCACACATGGGAGGGTCCTGCGATATACCAAATACAGACAGTGAACTGGGGAAATTCAAATGACTGGCCAAAGGAAACCCGGAAAAATGCCTCATAAAAGTGATTCAAGCTGCCACGAGGGTGCAACTCAGCGACTCTCTCTTCCTGAGAGCGCCCGTGTGTCTTTCCACACGGACTGTACTATTTTACTTCTCAATAAACACTTTACCTGTTTCACTACTTTCCATCTTTGTAGGAATTCTTTTCTGCAAAGCTGAAGGGCCAGGGCCCTTGTCACTGACCACTGATCTAGTGACTAGGATTTGGTGCTTTCACCGACGCAACCCGGCCTCAGTCGCTGGCTGGGAACCCCAGCCACTGCAGGCCGAGGCCACCCAAGATCATATCCTGCGTCTCATGCATAGGCAGGCGGATTCTTTACCACTGAGTGACCAAAGAAGCCCAATTCACTGTTAACTGTGTTGTTTGAATGCTTACCATGGCAGGTGTCATCGGCTGAAAACATTAAAGAAAAAGAGAAAAAGCTTTTTGGGTACAGGTACCGTGAGAGCCAGGTGAGCCCTCAAAGACGGCCTATGAGAGGGGCCATTATGGGCATGAACTTTTCAGGTGTCACGACCACCTCCCAGGCTGATCTTGGTCCCATCGGTTGATGAGTCTGGGCCTCAGTTTCTTCATCTGCCACATGGGGACAATCACTCATGTCTCAGCTGATCTTCGTGCCAGGCATACAGAAACTTCTCTGTAACGTTTGCTCTTATTATTCATTTAATAAATATCAATGAAAACCTGCTTCATGCCAGATCCTGCTCTAAGTAATGAGGATGAAACAAAACAGACAAAAGCCTTGTTCTCATCAAGCTGACCTTCTAAGAAGGGGTTTATGTGTCAGGGAGAAAAGTCATTAGCTCACAGCTTTCCCCTGATGCTAGGTTTGGACAGATTCCAGTTCAAGTCCTGGCTCTACCAGTCACTGTGTGATCTGGACCATGTTACTGATTCTTCCCAAGACTCAGTTTCCTCCTCTGTAAAATGGACAGTAAGTCCTACCTCATAGAGTCGCTGCTCTGGAGAAGAAGTAAGATGACACGTCCAGTGCTTGGTGCAGTGCCTGGGTGTGATAAAGGGTGGTCAGCATCATTCTTACTACTCGCACCTGTCCTTTCCCTGGAAAAGCCAGACCAATGTGGGGGAGGAGACAAGATCAGCATCATCAAACCTGGAGAACGAGGGCCTGCTGGTCATTTAGACCCACGCCTGCTCCCCAGTGGCTCAGCGGTAAAGAATCTGCCTGCAGTGCAGGAGATGCATGTTCAATCCCCAGGTCAGGAAGATCCCCTGGAGGCAGGCATGGCAACCCACTCCAGTATTCTTGCCTGGGAAATCCCATGGACAGAGGAGCCTGGTGGGCTACAGTCCATACAGTCGCAAAGAGTCGGACATGACTGAAGCGACTGAGCACGCATGCACACACACATCACCCCGAATGAAGGGTCCAAGAATGGCCCTGCTAGCCCTCAGCCAAGGAGCCAGGTCCTTTAGCTCACCCCCTAGGTCCCCACAGGCACATCTTCCTGGTATCAACCCGAGGGAGAGTCTTAAATACCAGGGAAAGATATCTGAGCCCCATTACTGGGGAACAGATATCCTGATGCATTTCAAAGGCTCCTGGTGATACCCCAGCCTTTTACTGTCATCAATCATTCATGGAGGATAGAAGCTCATTTCAACCCCTCAAACATCCTAGTATGGGATGTATCAAGCATCTCGCCTTCTCGCTATGAAGTGAATATAATGGGAAACAGTCGGTTGCTCTTAATGAGTCACCATTTCCCAAGAAGATGAAGTAACTGCTTTTAATTCAGACGCTCCGTATCCTCCCCCTCCGCCTTGTGAATAAGGATGCCTCTGGGTCCTGCGAGTAATCATACCTCCCTCTGCACGCCACCTTCTCGTATGTAATGCCTCTTTATAATCACAATCACTCCACAAGGAAGGTTTTGCAGCTGAAGAAACTGATTTGCCTTCAAATCGTGACCACGGATATTATTCTCTAATGGGATTTTGGGTATGATTTTTTTTTTAAGCTTCTCTGAGTTTCTATTTTCTCAGCCACATCTGCCTTGTCTGAGGTCACGAAAGGAGTTAGGGAGAAGGTCTGATCAGCAACAGGGTTAATAAACAGGCTCTGGAGTCAAGTCAACATGGGTTTAAGTTCTGGCTCTGCCTCCTTCTAGCTGCTGCCCTTGGGCAAATGACTTCAACTCTCAGCCTCAGTTTCTTTTTTCTTAATTTTATTTATTTTTGGCTGTGCTGGGGCTTCAGTGCTGCACTCAGGCTTTCTCTAGTTGCAGAGAGCAGCGTTCTCATGGCGCTGGTTTCTCTTGTTGCGGTGCACAGGCTTAGTTGCTCTGAGGCACGTGAGATCTTCTCAGACCAGGAATCAAACCCACATGCCCTGTGTTGGAAGGCAGATTCTTAACCAATGGACCACTAGGGAAGTCCCAAAGCCTCAGTTTCCTTATCTATAAATTGAGGGCAAGGACATAGCCATGAAATTAAAAGATGCTTGCCCCTTGGAAGAAAAGCTATGACCAACCCAGATGGCATATTAAAAACCAGAGGCATTACTTTGCCGACAAAGGTCCATCTAGTCAAAGCTATGGTTTTTCCAGTAGTCATGTGTGGATGTGAAAGTTGGACTATGAAGAAAGCTGAGCACCCAAGAACTGATGCTTTAGAACTGTGGTGTTGGAGAAGACTCTTGAGAGACCCTTGGACTGCAAGGAGATCAAACCAGTCCATCCTAAAGGAAATCAGTCCTGAATATTCATTGGAAGGACTGATGCTGAAGCTGAAACTCCAATCCTTTGGCCACCTGATGCAAAGAACTGACTCAATGGAAAAGACCCTGATGCTGGGAAAGATTGAAGGTGGGAGGAAAAGGGGATGACAGAGGGTGAGATGGTTGGATGGCATCACCGACTCGATGGACACGAGTTTGAGCAAGCTCTGGGAGCTGGTGATGGACAGGGAGGCCTGGCGTGCTGCAGTCATGGGGTCACAAAGAGCTGGACACAACTGAGAGACTGAACTGAACTGAAGGACAAAGAATATGGGAACCTCTGAAGGCTCATTCTGAAAGCTCAGAAACCAAAGGAAAAGCAAGGGTTTTACCTCCTCTCTGCTCCACAGCCTCTGAGTTTTGTTGGGACCTGAGTTTCTTTACCATCAGCACTACTGACATGAGGGGCCGGATGATTCTTAGCTGGGGGCCGTCCTGTGCGTTGTAGGATGTTCAGCAGCATCCTTTGCCTCTGCACCCTAGAAGCCAGTAGCATCCTCCCACCCACCCAAAGCGTCTTCACACATTTGTGAATGTCAACATAGGAAACAAACTCACTCCCCTCTCCCCAAAAACTAGTGATGGAGACACACTCTTTCAACAGTGCTCTTGGGAGCGCAGATATGAGACCCTCGTGCTGCTGCTGCTAAGTTGCTTCAGTCATGTCTGATTCTTTGCGACCCCATGGACTGTAGCCCACAAGATTCTTCTGTCCATGGGAATCCCCAGGCAAGAATATTGGAGTGGGTTACCATTTCCTTCTCCAGAGGATCTTCCCAACCCAAGGATCAAACCCGCATCTCTTAGTGTCTCCTGCATTGGCAGGCAGGTTCTTTACCACTAGCACTAACTGGGAAGCCCAGAGACCCACGTGGGTGTGATTCAAAGTTCATTTCCTGGGACTTCCCTGGTGGTCCAATGGTTAAGACTCCGTGCTTCCAATGCAGAGGGTGCAGGTTTGATCCCTCATCAGGGAACTAAGATCCCACATGCCACATCGTGGCTCAGCCAAAACATTTTTTTAAAAATCCATTTCCCTGGACCTCTCCGGAGTCTACTGAATCAGAATCTCTCTGGAGGAGGCCCCCATAATCTGTATGTCATTAAGGCGATTTCTTCATTCATTTCTTTGTTTCCTGAAATGAGGAGAGAGTGGTGTAATCCCCAGCAAGGGGTCATTATGAAGATTAACTGAGGGGATCCACAGAGCCCATAACACAGTGTACTCAATAAATGTTAGCTATTTCATTACAGAAGCACTTGTCTGGACAAAGAGGAACATAGAGGACTTCAGACTTGGGGGAAGAACAGGAAAAACATGGGCAATGGTAATGGCCTCTCTGTTCAAATGCCAGCTGAGAACTGTAACTAATAAGTTACAGGTGACACAAGGGAGACCATGCAAGCCCCACAGGGGCTTTGCTCTGCCAATAATCACTTCTCACATTGACTTCATGCTCAACTGCCTCCCCAGCTAAAACAACTCACTGTCAATAAAAGGCAAGAGGTGAAAAAGTAAAAAAAAAAAAAAAAAAAATCAGCCTGAGTATTAGTTGTTCGTTGCTGTCTTTGAAAATGACCACACATTTATTGGCTTAAAAGAATGCACATGTACTGCTTTATCTTTCTGGAGTCAGAGGTTTGACATGAGTCTCGCTTGTTCTAGCTTCTGGCGGTCGCCTACACCCGTTGGTTAGCAGCCACCTCCTCCATTTTCAAAGTCAGCCACGACAGGAGGAGTCCTTTTTATGGGACATCTCTCTGACCCTTCTTAGTTCTTCACATCTCTCTCTGACTCAGTCAAGAAAGGCTCTCTCATCTTAAGGGCTCATGTGATTAGATTGGGTCCACTCTTGTAATCCATTATAATCTCTTCTTCTCAAAGTCTGTACCTTAATTCCACCTGCAACAATAATTCCTGTTTGCTGTATAAGGTAACATACTCATAGGTTCTGAGGATAGGAGTGTAGGCATCTTTTGGGGACCATTATTCAGTGAATCACGGTCTATATAACAGAGGATACCAGATAAACTGACTGTGGAACGTTCCAGAGTGGGGTCATTATCATCCTCCCAGGCAAAATCTGTGGTCTGTAGAAAGGGACCTAGACCCATTGAAGGAAGTAGGGCAACCAAGCAGTAAGGCTGCCCTCCTGCTCACTGGGGACCATCCACCCCCCTGGCTCAGTGCCAGCAGCCATCACACAACAAACATCCTCAGTTGATAGCATGACTCAACTAGAAATGCCGGTTCTGCCCCTTACTGGCTTGTGACCCTGGACAAGATACTTACATTCTCTGAGATTTTGCTTTTTCACTTGTCAAGTGTGTCTAACAACCCTACCTTGCAATATTCCTTTTTTTTTTTTTTTGCAATATTCCTTCATTCCATAATAACGCCCTGCAAGGCTGGTAAGCTGGTCATGTGGCCTCTCCCCATCAAGGTCCACCATTAGTGAAATGGGGATAATAATATAGATTACTCATTGGTTGTGGTGCTAGTTGAATGATAGGTTGTGTGCAAGGCTCTTAATGTGGCACCTGGTACATCATAAGGAGCGCGAGGTTGTCAATGACCACAAGTACTATCATCATCAGCATCCCCACCCCCATCATCATTACCATCTTTATCATCTTCTGCAACATCATGATCATCACCATCCCTGCCATCACTACCATCATCTCTACCATCATCACCATCATCCCTACCATCATCACCACCATCACCATCAGAAGCAGCAGCAGCATCACCGACATCAAAAGAGAAACCAGACAATCTCAGACCAACACCACAGCTGAAGCTGGAGACAGGGAAGGACAGAAGAGATCAGCCCCAGGAGCTCCTGCGACAACTTTCCCTCCCTCCCCAGAACTCCCTTTAGTGGGAATGCCCTACTTCTTACCCCATCCCATTCCATGCCTACCTAAGGACAACGAGAAGCACTAAGTCCCACCAGCATCATTGACAAAACTAGCCTTAGGTCTGGAGGGAAGGGAATGGGAGGTGATATTAAGGTAATGGAAAAAAAAATTTTTAAGCAACTATTCTAGAATAAGGGCTTCCCTGGTAATGACTCTGCCTGCAATGCAGGAGACCCAAGTTAGATCTCTGGGTTGGGAAGATCTCCTGCAGAAGGAAATAGCAACCCACTCCAGTATTCTTGCCTGGAGAATCCCATGGACAGAGGAGCCTGGCAGGCTACAGTCCATGGGGTCATAAATATTATCCTTCAAGGAATTACCTCAGAATGCTTCTAATAATCCTAACATTCCTCAAGCCTTTTAAAACTTTTATTAGACAGCTATATGATGATTCAATCCTTTCTGGAATAAGGAGAGGGATCAATAAGCAAACTCTTCTTTGATCACTGCTTTCAAATAAATTTATGAGCCATTCCAGACAAAATAGTTTAACACACCTATATTCACTTTTTTATATTCACAAGATTTGATTACTTAATTTGCACCACCTGGCTCAGAATGACTTTTCCAAAAATGAAACTCCCTCTCCAAGACAAAAGTTGCTTATCACCATTAAGGGTGCTCACAAGACCTCAACATGGATTGGGATTGTGGTCCCCAAGACAGGTTTCCATTTGAATGATGTGTGTGCAATATTTCCAGAGTGGGGCTTTGAAGGAGGGTGACACGTGAGTTCTGGCAGTTTATTTAACAATCTGTAATGTCATATTTTCCCTTCTAAGTGACCCTCAATGAGTCACCAAGTGGCTCTGTCATATTTCTCCAACCCCAAGCAGAAGGGCTCAGCTTGGTTTCTGAGGTCCTCTGAGACCCTACCAGAGAACAAAGTATTCTCTCTAATTCAGAGGGAACTGTTAGGAATGCTGAGTTAAAACCATGGAAATTGATAACCCTATAATAACAATAAGGTAACTGTCCAACTAAAACTGCATAAAAACAACTAATGCTTTTTGGCATTTCTGTAGGTTCATCCTATTATTCAAAGTTCTTCTTTTTTTTTTTTAATGTCCTCCAGCCCTGAAATCTCAGAACAACTTCATGAATATAGACAATTACGAATCTACCCTGAGCTGTGAATCATGCATCTTTTAGTAAGGCTCCCTCACACTTCCAATTTTCAAACCAATTCAGAAGTAAGCGGAGGGCCCGGGTCACACAAGGGTGGGTAGAGAACCAGATGGTGCTGCTTAAAAGCCCGCTTGGTGGGCTAAGATGATTGGAATCTACAGGAATATAAATTGAGACTGTCTAAAGTAATATTTCAGTTTTTAAAAATTGCTTAGCCTTAAAATCATGTGGCTCATTTCATCTCTCTCTGCCTGGAAACTTAACTGGAGACATAAACTGCTTGGAGAACATAATTTTAACTCGGAAAGTTTGAGAATGAGGAACAGCCTAGGATGAATTCTTATCTGAGTGGTTTGCCTGGGATTCAGGATGCTCGAGGGTCAAAGAAAACCAGCCAGGGAAGCCTACTTATGGGCTTTGTGCGAGCATGAGTGGGTCAAGTTCAGTGTTCACCAACAGGATTGTAAACTGGAAAACCAGAGGGAGAGTCAGATTATGGCAGAAGAGAAAAGACACAAACGTTGAAATGGACTTGGCAGATTGAAAGTCCAGTGTGAGAGGCAAGATAAAATCCTAAACAGAAAGGCCACAGGCAAAAATATCAGGGCCAGAAATACTCAGTTTTGTTTTGTTTTTTTATGAAAGTTCACACTTTGTCCACATTTCCTTGGTTTTTACCTATTGTCCTCATTTCTGTGTTTCAGGATCCCATCCAGGACAGCCCGTGACATTTAGTCATCATGTCTCCTTAGGTTTCTCTTGGTTGAGACAGTTTCTCAGAGTGGTCTCATTTTTTTTTTTTTAATAATATGTATTTATTTATCTGGCTGCACTGGATCTTAATTGCAACATGTAGGATCTAGTTCCCTGACCAGGTGTTGAACAAGAGACTCTGGAGTGCTAAGTCTTAGCACCTGGATCACCAGGAAAGTCCCAGAATGTCCTTGCTTTTGATGACGACCTTGACAATTTTAAGGAGTAGTCATCAGGTGTTTTGCTGAATGTCCCTCCACTGGGATCTGCCTGGTATTTCTCTGATGACTGGACTGGGGCTATGGGTTTTTGGAGGAAGATCATAGAGCGAGAGTGCCATTCTCCTTGCCTTCTGTCAAGGACACATACTCTAAAGGTTACTCTTGATCCAGGTCACTCTTGATCCTGACCCCGATCTCATAGCTGAGGTCATGTTTATTAGGTTTCTCCCCCTACTCCTTTCCATACCATCCTCTTTGGAAGGACATCAATAAGCACAGCCCACATTTACAGGATGGGGAGTTATGCCCACTTCCTTGAGGGCAGAGTATGGTATTATTTTTATAAATAGAAAAAAAATTCCTACATTGGAAGACGAAGAGGATCACAAGCCAGTGGATCACAAACCCAGAACTTCTTGCATGTCTCAGCCAGAACTGGGGGTGTGGGTAGGGCCAGTAACCCGGCAAGAGATTCAAAATCAGAGCATTTGAGTTCAAGCATCACTGTGGCTTCAAAAAAGCTGAAGATGCCAAAAAAACTGGACACAAAAGCTAGCCAAGATTTCAGCCAGTTGGGATTTATTTCATAAGCACAGAGTTTTATTCTCTCTGGCCTCCCTTTTGAACATGCAAGGCTCAACCCCCGTGAAGGGGGTCATTCTTCTGTGGGACCCTGGGCAAATGACATAGCCTCAGAAGGTCTGGGGGGCTCTTCATATATTCACCAAACCTACTCTAGGCCAAACAATGTTCTAGGCTCTAGGCACAGAGACACGCAGCATTCATCCCAGTGGAGAAGATGGGCTGCAAGTAAAAAAGATAAACAGCCTTTAAGCCGACTGGACTATGTGGAGAGTAAAATATGGTTATGGGCTGGTAATTGGTGGCGCCTTCAAACAGTGTGGCTGGGGAAGACCTCTTTGAGAAAGTGACATTTGAGCTGACATTAAATGATCAAGAGGAGCTGGCCTGGGAAGACAGAAGGAAAGGATGTTACCGTCAGATGGAACAGTAAGTGCAGGAGCCATGAGACGGGAACAAGCTTGATGTTCATGAACAGAGAGAAGGTCAGTGTGGGTGGAACAAAATGAGAACAGGGGAGGGTGTGACATGATGGTGAGACAGGAAGGGGCCAGATAATGCAAGGCTGGTGGAAAGATGGATTTTATTCTGTGACTGACCTACAGAAGAATTCTAAGCAGGGGAGAGATAAGACTGCTGTCTTCTGTGATAGAAGGTGTAAAAGTAGGGAGCAGGCATAGAGATAGGAAGATCAGCTTCCTGCAACTGCTTCAGGTATTTGGAGGATTAAATGCAGCATAATATATGCAAAGTGCTTAATCGAGGGCTCAGTCATAGCAAGAGATCGATAAACACAATAAAATAAAATAAATGCAATCAAAAAGCACACAACTGCTGTTATGCAGATGCCAGCTGTTTCTTCTGGCTCTGCCACGGTCACCTCTGTAGCTCCCACTCTCTGTGGCCTTTTGCAGAAGGTGATTCAGCCCTACAGTTGCTGGCCGTCCTGTTCCCACAGATAGGGCTGTCTGATCTGGGGTGTGGCAGACAGGTGGCTGG
The DNA here is from genome assembly GCF_055505025.1 of Bos grunniens. Classification (NCBI taxonomy): domain Eukaryota; kingdom Metazoa; phylum Chordata; class Mammalia; order Artiodactyla; family Bovidae; genus Bos; species Bos grunniens. Next base: position 28,833,347 of record NC_141189.1, read on the forward strand.
GAGGTTGAGCATTTTGGGGGCACACACACACACCCAGGCACATAAGATGGGGACTGAAACATTGGCCCAGGCCCCAGTTAGGACTGGAGTGTGTTCTGAGGGTCCTGTGTGAAGGATAACAGAATATGTCACCCCAAAACATGTCCCTTTCCCATAAAGATTATTAGCTGAAAGCAACTGAGGGGAAAAAAAAAGGTACAAGAAAAGCTCCCTACCTTTTTCAATTTACCTAAAAGCAGGATATCAATTTATAATAAAGGTCATAATGGTGTAACTTATATATATATATCTAATATATATAATGGTATATATTATATATACCTTTATAAATTGTACAGAGGTAATAAATTTAAATTTATTATAAATTATAATAAAGGTTATATATTTATAAAATTATAAATCTCCCTTCTGTACCAGGGGGAAGAGAAATTAATCAGTGGAAACAATTCTAGACTTTCATCAGCCTGGCGATGTCTCCAGAGGAATCTATACAACAAACTTAAAGACTAATCAATCCTTATCCTGCATTACTTTCCCCCATCTACCTTCCCATTAGAAACTCAAAGTCCCTTTTCTTGTCTTGTCACTTCCCTAAAAATGTATCATTCTTCTGTGCAGATTCTGTATCAGCCCAAGTTCTAACCACCCTGATGAGCTACTCATCATTGAGTGCTCCCAGGTATATGTGTGATTGCACATGTTAATAAACTTGGCTGTTTTTCTATTTTGTCCGTTTCATTTACAGGGCTGCAGCCAGGGAGTCTGAGATGGGCAGAGGAAAATGATTTTTCTCCCTTTCTGACACTTGTTGGCACTTCCAAACTGGATGCAAGTAACTGAGGGCCACACGCTTATCTGGCAATAGAGAGGGAAAAAAGATGCTGAATCTGGAGTGGGTTACTGAGGGCAAAAGAAAAACAAGATCAGAATGAAGTTGTCCCAAGGGATAACCTGGAGGTGACAAATGATATTTGGGGAAAGGTAGGAAAAATTAGACTCTGTGGTGTGGAAAGGAGCAGAGGAAAGAGTCATCAATACCCCCAAGACTGGAAAACTCCACCGTGAGTCACCAAGAGCCCACGTCAGGAAACAGCTATTTTGAGCTTGGTTAGAGAGTGTGGCACTGTCTGCTTTTACTGAGACGAGTGAGTGGCTGAGCCAGGACGTTAGCTATTCATATCACTGCTTCCCCGAAACAGAATCTCAATCAACTGAGTGCTGAGAGTCTAGACCACCTGATTGCACAGAAAATGAAATCTAAAGCATTCAGTAGCTTTGGGTTTGTCAAGCCTAGAAAGTCTGTTCCAGGAGAAACTGGAACCTGCAGAGAGAATCTGCCAAAGAAAAGGCAGGCATCCCTTTCAGAAGACGGGGTGTGAGGAGCAACTTCCTGCTCCGCGCAGCTCGCCCACCCACTTTGTTCAAGCCATTCCAATTCTAAATGTCATATTGTGATATCCCCAGTGGGAAGTGGACATTTGTTGATTTTTGCCTCCCAGCACCTGGTCACCTTTCCTTGGTGAGTGGACTCCCATTTTAGTTGGGAATCTGATGCAGGTAACAATCCTGGGGATTCTTGGGGCTGACCCTGCCTGGGTGTGGTGTTCTGTTCCCCCAGGCACGGAGCTGGTTCAGATGGACACAAAGCTCCATAACAAAACCCAGGTAATCAGGTCCCGAGCTTTTGTGTGAACTCTTGGAGGAGGAGAAACTTGGCCTGGTTTCTGCTGGCCATGGACCAGTCATCACATGGATCCTGAGAGCAAATCTTCACAGAAAGAAGAAAAGCCAAGAGATGGAGAGAAACAGAGGAACCCTGGATCAACTTCTCCTGGAGGAACAGAACCCAGTGCATCCTCTTTTTGCTTAAGCAGTTTGAGTTTTCTGTGGCATATAACCAGGTCACACAAATACTCCACATCTTCTAAGAGAAATGTGTAAGAAGGAGCGGCAGAGGGTGAAAATACTGCTGTGGTAACAGGGCTGTGGATCCAGGGCAGTCCTGTGTTTCCCCTTGTCCATAGTCAAAAATGCCAATACAACGGCTTCCTAGGTCAGGGGTCACAAACTACAGCCCATGGACCAAATCCAGCCCACCAATGTATTTGTATAGCCTGTGAGCTAAGGACGGTTTTTACATTTTTTTTAAATATTGGAGGAAAAAAAATCAAAAGGAAACAAATAGTTGGTGACATGTGAAAATTACACAAAATTCACATTTCAGTGTCCCTAAATAAAGCTTTATTGGAATGAAGCCATTTCCATTTGTTTATGTATTATCTATGGCTGCTTTCACACTACAACAGAGCTGAATGGTTGGAATAGAGACCATCTGGCTTCAAAGACAAAAATATTTACTACTAGCCTGTTAAGAGAAGGTTTGCAGACCTCTGTCCTAAAGGATCCTTTAGACAAAAGAGATTCTATAACTTGCCTTTTATAAACTAGGCTATTAAGAGGTTTAAGTTCCAAACTTACACAGAGAAACATGTCCAAAAGATTGGCTTTTCTTGCCAAGTAAAAAAATGAGGAAAAGAATTGCTAATTATTTATAGAAACTTGTTTAGAAGAAACTCCATGTTAAGGTTATAAACAGAAGTACTATTCAGAACTCAAAAAATAATCCCAAAGGCAACAGCAATGATATATTCAATTTCAGTAATGATTATTTTCCCATAACTGTGAAAAGTCTATTTCTAGAAACTTCTATTTTTTTAATAATCTAAGAACTAATATAAGCCATAACTGAAATGAACTTTAGAGTAAGAAGAACAATACCTATTATTTATTAAGCCTTTACTATTTGCCAGGCAGAGTCTGAACATTTTACTTCCATTCACACGTTTAATGGTCCCAACCACTGTACAGGATAGATACTATTATTCTACCTATTTGGCAGATGAATAAACCAAGGCACAGAGGCAGGTTGAGTAATTTGCCTACAGTCACACAGCCAGCAAATACTGGGGCCAGGATTCAAACCCCTATAAACTGGTCCCCTAAATTGAACTACAAAGTGGGGTAGACTATCTCAGCTTTATTTAAAGACACATTTTAAAACATTAATTTATTTGGCTGTGTTGGGTCTTAGTTGCGGCATGCAGCATCTCCATTTTCATTGTGAGGGCTCTTTTGTTGTGAGATCCCTCACAATGCTGGCTCTCTTCTTACAGAGCACAGGTTCCAGAGCTCAAAGGCTTCAGCAGTTGCAGGGCACAGGCTTAGGGCTCTGCAGCATGTGGGATCTTAGTTCCCCAACCAGGAATCAAACCCATGTCCCCTGCATTGCAAGGCAGATTTTTTAACCACTGGACCACCAGGGAAGTCTCAATCTCAGCTTTATTTCAAAGAGATGAGGAGGGATTTCCCAGGCCCTGCAGTGCTTAGGACTCAGCACTTTCACTGCTGGGGCCCAGCTTCAATCTCTTGATTGGGGAATGGGGGCCTAAAATTTCACAAGCTCAATTTATTATTATTTTTTTTCAACAACAACAACAAAAATAGATGAAGGTAATGAGATTCCACCTGGTGAGACAAAAGACAAGAAAAAATTTTTTTTTTTTTTTAAGACAAGAAAATTTAAGCACAAAATTGTTCTCTGCCCGTTTGGGCCTCCTCCCTACCCTTTAGTGTATGTTTTGCATCTGCACTAATCATACCTCCTTGGGAGACAAACTCCCTTCTTTATCTTGTAAGGGCCCTGATGACCCACGCCTGCTGCTCACTTTGCTCATGTAGATCTGGATTGTGTAAACCGTCAGTAATGCGTCATTTGACGCTTAATTTTCCTAACTGTGCTTTGACCACTAACAGCAGACCATTCCTCAGAGCTTTCTAAAAGACTGTCTCCCGGGTTATCACCCTCAGGTTGGCTCCAGTAAAATTTCCCACCTTTTTCTTAGATTGACTACTGATTAATTTTTCATCAACACATTACAGTCTGAAGTTTAATTAGTAGCACAGTGTAGCACGCACTTTTCTTTCTTAACTTCGTAGAATTCCAGCTTTTCTGAAAAATGTCTTTTCTCTGAGCCTTCAACATGGTCACGTTCAGAGAACATAAGCCCCGCCCCTCTCCAGTTTCCCACATCTGATTGGTCCAGGTGTGGACATCTGACCCACATGGACCAATAGGCTCCTTCTATGAGACTTCAGTACTGAGATTATGATTCCAGCCTCAATCTAACTGCTGTCTTAAAACAGAAGCCTGGTAGGGACTTCCCTGGTGGTCCAAGTGGCTAAGACTCGGAGCTCCCAATGTAGGGGCCCCAGGTTAGACCCCTGGTCAGGGAACTACATCACAACTAAGACCCAGAGCAACCAAATAAATATTAAAACAGCAACAACATAAGCTGTTTGCCACAAGTTCCGAAAACCAGAAAAAGCCCCTCTGCAGTGTGAGACGAAAGAGAGAGATATAAAGAGAAACGGACGTGGAGGAAGGGAGCTCCCTGATTCACAACATATTCTAGTCCCTTCCTGAATTCCAGCACTTCTCCACTCTGGGTTTTGTGAGGCACCCCCGTGATGGTTAATTTTAGTGTCAACTTGAGTGGGCCACTGTGCCCTGATTAAACATTATTTCTGGGTGTGTCTGTGAGGGTGTTTCTGGATGAGATTAGCATTTGAATGGGTGGACTCAGTAAAGTAGATTGCCTTCCCCATGAGGACTGGCAGGATTCAGTTCCTGAAAGACCTGAAGAGACAAAAGGCAGAAGAAAAGACGAGCTCACCTCTTTTTTCCCTGCTTCACTGATTGAGCTGGGACGTCTCCTCTCATAGTCTCCTGCCCTCTGGCTGGTATTTGTATCATCGGCTTCCTAGGTTCTGAGGCTTCCTCCACACTCAGACTGGCTTTCTTGAGTCTCCAGCTTGCAGATGGCAGATCGTGAGAATTCTCAGTTTCCATAATCACACGAACCAATTCTTTACAACTCTTTTTTTAAACATATATTTCCTAATGAGTTCCTCGGGAGAATCCTAATACCAGAATCCTAACCCAGGTCCCTTACATAATATTCCCCTTTGGCTAACTGAATGAGTTTCAATTACCTACAACCAAAAGAATCCTCAAACGTACCCCAATGAAGGGAAAAACACTCTTCCAGTTTCCCTATTCTCTGAATCGTCAGCATGGGCCTCTGAAATTATGGGTTTGCTGGATTTCTAATTATTTCCTTAGTTGGGCACTAACTAGGCCAGCTCCCAGGAATCACTGCTTTGTAGGCAGAAGGACTAGCTGAAGATGCCTAAAATGCTGTACTGGACAGCCGGGAGTCAACAAATTGGTTTTGGGCTTCAGTTTACTTTTTCTTATTTGCTGTGTCTTCTTTTTTTTCTCTGAAAAGATGCATTCTTCTCCATCTCCCTCCAATGAAACAGCTTGAAATGGCAGTTTTACCTGGGATGAAGCTGAGGGAGGGAGATAAACAGTGTCTCAGAACCAGTTGCTGAAATGACTCTCATCTTCATCGTGCTCTCAGTCGTGTCCTACTCTTTGTGACGCTACGGACTGTAGCCCGCCAGGCTCCTGTGTCCATGGAATTCTCCAGGCAAGGATACCGGAGTGGGCTGCCATTTCCTCCTCCAGGGGATCTTCCTGACCTAGGGATTGAACCCACTGCTCTTTCAGCTTCCTGGACTGGCAGGAGGATTCTTTACCACTGTGCCAATGACTGGGGTGAAAGTAAAAGGCAGTTGCCTAATTTCTTCCTGAGTCACATTTCTGAAGGTAGAAATGGTTCGGAGAAAATCCAAATGCTTCTCTGAGAAGATTAAGCAAGTGAGATAAAAAAGAAAGTGATGGCTTCCCAGGGTGGTAGTAATTGGTATTTGAATGGGTGCGATGATTCCCTTTATAGATGGGCAACATGAGGAGATTTGCTAACGGATGGCAAGGTCAAAATTAAGCCTCTGACCTTGAATCAGTGGCCTCTGAATTATGTCTGTTCTTTCCCCAGCCAGCATCTGTGTTTTGATTTCCAACTGGGGGACTGAGCATGTGATCCAGAACCTGGTCAACCAAAATATTCCATCACCACCTTCTTACCCTCTCTCCTGCCATAGTAATCATTCAGGTCTGGGCAAATTAGCCAAGTTGGAGTCATGAGATTAAAATCAACTCTCAATACTCATTGGAAGGACTGATGCTAAAGCTGAAGCTCCAGTATTTTGGTCATCTGATGCCAACAGCCAACTCACTGGAAAAGTCCCTGATATTGAGAAAGATTGAAGGCAGGAGAAGAGGGCATCAGAGGATGACATGGCTGGTGGCATCACTGATGCAATGGACATGAACTTGGGCAAACTTCAGGGGATGGTGAGGGAGGCCTAGCCTGCTGCAGTCCATGAGGTCGCAAACAGTTGGACACAACCGGGCTTCTGAACAATAACACGGATATTGCTTCTTAGATGTAATGCTATTGCACAGTTTACAGACTATGTGTGCGGTGTGTGCTTAGTCGCTCAGTCATGTTTGACTCTTTGCAACCCTATCGACTGTAGCCCAGGCTCCTCTGTCCGTGGGGATTCTCCAGGCAAGAATACTGGAGTGGGTTGCCATGTTCTTCTCCAGGGGATCTTCCCAACCCAGGGATTGAACCCAGGTCTCCGACATTGCAGGCGGGTTCTTTACCATCTGAGCCACTGGAGAAGCCCTTACAGACTAGGGTGTAATGTAAACATAATCTTGATATGCACTGGGAAACAAAAAACTCACTTTATTGGTCTGGAACCCAAACTGCAGTATCTCCAAGGTATGCCTGTACTTCTAAATCATATTCCAAAACCATCCACTGCCTGCCATCTCATGACTCATCTGCAGCCCACCATCTGAACAATTTCTAGAGCCACCAGAGTTTCACTTGTAACCCCCGACAATTCACTTTTCACGCAGTAACCAAGGTGAGGGCAATGGGGAGCCATAGAAAGAACACAAGCCAGAAAGGGGCAGCCTCCTGTTAGGACAAGGATCTCTACCTTGCCCACAGATCATCTTTAACTATGTCTCAGCTGGGACACTGAAGTTATTTTTCTGGGTGTTTGTTCTAAGAGTACTCCAGCGGGATTCTGCAGGGTTGGCAAAGCCAACCCCTCAGGATTAACTGCAGGGAATGATGATTTGTCCTTTGCCTGTGTCTTCCTCCAATTCTTTTCCTTGATTTAATTGTTGGCCTCAAGGCGGGAGGGATCTCAGTTCCCAGACCAGGGATGGATGTGCCCCCTGCAGTGGAAGCATGGAGTCTTAACCACTAGATTGCCAGGGAAGTCTCGTTTCTTGGATTCTTCAGCAGCTGGGCCAGGGGAACACACTCAGGGCTACACTTTCCATTCAGTTCAGCCAAAGTGTGTTCAGGGCTTCCTTTGGGCAAGACCTCCCACTGCTGGATGTGGGAGGTCTGCAGAATAGACAAGAGAGTGTCCTGGAGTAGGGGGGCTTTGAAGCCCATGGGGGAGGGAGAAATTTATGAGAGAAGAGAGAAAATGCATGTAGAAAAAATATTTCAGTCGTCCAAAAGTAAAAATGGTGAAAGAAGCTAGACACAGAGGCCATAGCGTATGGCTCCACTCATATGAAATATCGAGAACAGGTAAATCCACAGAGACAGAAAGATTATTCTAGGGGTTGGGGGAGGGGTGGGTGACTGCTGAATAGGTGTGGGTTTCAGGTGACAAAAATGTTTTGGAACTAATTAGAGGCAATGGTTGCAGACATTATGAACATACTAAATACCACTGAATAATACATTTTATTTTATTTTTTAAATTACTTATTTTAATTGGAGGCTAATTACTTTACAATATTGTAGTGGTTTTTGCCATACATTGCCATACATTCATGATTCACATGAATCAGCCATGGGTGTATATGTGTTTCCCATCCTGAGCATCCCCTCCTTCCCCATCCCATCCTTCAGGGTCATCCCAGTGCACCGGCCCTGAGCACCCTGTCTCATGCATCGAACGAACCTGGACTGGCAATCTATTTCACATACGATAATATACATGTTTCAATGCTATTCTCCCAAATCATCCCACCCTCACATTCTCCCACAGAGTCCAAAAGTCTGTTCTATACATCTGTGTCTCTTGCTGTCTCGCATACAGGGTTATCGTTACCATCTTTCTAAATTCCATATATATGCGTTAGTATACTGTATTGGTGTTTTTCTTTCTGGCTTACTTCACTCTGTATAATAGGCTCCAGTTTCATCTACCTCATTAGTACTGATTCAAATGTATTCTTTTTAATGGCTGAGTAATACTCCATTGTGTATATGTACCACAGCTTTCTATCCATTCATCTGCCGATGGACATCTAGGTTGCTTCCATGTCCTGGCTATTGTAAACAGTGCTGTGATGAACATTGAGGTACACTGTCTTTTTCAATTCTGGTTTCCTTGGTGTGCATGCCCAGCAGTGGGATAAACATTTTTAAATGGTTAGTTTTCTGGGACTTCTCTGGTGGTCCAGTGGTTAAGACTCTGTGCTGCCAATGCAGGGGGTGCTGGCTCATCCCTGGTTGGGGAACTAAGATCTCACAGGCTGAGTGGCCCAGTCAAAAGTGTGCCACATCTTACATAAATCTTAACTTATTTTACACATTTAATAAATACACTAAATATATAAATTAAATAATTTTATATTTAATATTAATAAATTAAAACATAAAAATAAATAAATTAAAAAATCAAAACACATCTTAAATAAATAAGATGATTAATTTTCTGAACCACTTTGCTGTACAGCAGAAATCAACACTGTAAATCAACCATACGTCCGTTTTTTAAATGGCTAATTTTATGTGAATTTTATCTCAATTAAAAAAATCAAGAACATAATTCTAGCCAGAAAGATACCAAAGACATCATAGCAGGGGCGGCTTTGGAACTAGACCATGAAGGATGGGTTGGGTCTTGTCCTGTGGAGACTGAGAGGCACAAGAGGGTGAAGGAGATTTTCGAGGTCTAGGAAAAGGCTACTGCATCATTAAATTATCAGTAAATGTTACATTAGCCCTGCTAACAGATGGGAAAGCCAGGCTCAGAAAGAGGAAGTGACTTGTTCAAGCAGGCACAGGTGGTAAGCAGCAGAGAGCTGGGAATCAAACTCATATTAGTCTGCTCTTAACCCTGCTAAAGTGTCTCTAGAAGAGGGAAGAGCACAGACTCTCAAATAAATTACAAGAATTTATCCAGGGGTGGGAGGAGGGTAAAATGAGTGAAAGTGATCAAAAGTACAAACTTCCACTTAGAAAATAAATAAATCCTGGGGACGCAATGTACAACATAGTGAACATCGCTAATAGTGCTGGATTGCATATTTGAAAGTTGCTAAGAGCATATATCACTGCAGATGGTGACTGCAGCCACGAAATTAAAAGACGCTTACTCCTTGGAAGGAAAGTTATGACCAACCTAGACAGCATATTAAAAATCAGAGACACTACTTTGCCAACAAAGGTCCATCTAGTCAAGGCTATGGTTTTTCCAGTGGTCATGTATGGATGTGAGAGGTGGACTGTGAAGAAGGCTGAGCGCTGAAGAATTGATGCTTTTGAACTGTGGTGTTGGAGAAGACTCTTGAGAGTCCCTTGGACTGCAAGGAGATCCAACCAGTCCATTCTAAAGGAAATCAGTCCTGGGTGTTCATTGGAAGGAATGATGCTAAAGCTGAAACTCCAGTACTTTGGCCACCTCATGCAAAGAGTTGACTCATTGGAAAAGACTCTGATGCTGGGAGGGATTGGGGGCAGGAGGAGAAGGGGACGACAGAGGATGAGATGGCTGGATGGCATCACTGACTCGATGGACGTGAGTCTGAGTGAACTCCGGGAGTTGGTGATGGACAGGGAGGCCTGGCGTGCTGTGATTCATGGGGTCGCAAAGAGTCGGACACGACTGAGTGACTGGACTGAACTGAACTGAAGAGCATATATCTTACAAGTTCTCACTTGTAAGGGAAAAAATGTATAATGGTGTGGTGACAAGTTAACTAGATTTCTGGTAGTGATCATTTAGCAATCAGTATATACAAATATCGACTCACTGTGTTGAACACCTGAAACTCATATATTTCAGGTGTATCACAATTAAAAAAAAAAGACCTTCTATGGTCTTCACAAAAGAATAATCAGATGTTAGCCCACTAGGATATATACTCATGACAACATTCTTGTAACAGTGAAATATTGGCAATGTCAGATGTTCAGCTCTGTAGGGGCTGGTTAAAATTAAGTTATTGAAGAACACTTGATAAGTCGAGGATGCAAACACCATATAACGCTAAAAAGGAAAGACATGAAAAAATAAATAGGTATCAGTTGCATTGGAAAAAATATATGGAAAACTTAGTAGAAAAACATGCATCACACTGTTGATTTTCTTTGAAAGGTAGTAATGTGTATGAGTTTTTTCTATCTCTATATGTATGTGAAAGTGTCAGTCGCTCAGCCATGTCCAACTCTTTGCGGCCCCGTGGCCTGTAGCCAGCCAGGCTCCTCTGTCTATGGAATTCTCCAGGCAACAATACTGGAATAGGTAGCCATTCCCTTCTCCAAGGGATCTTCCTCACTCAGGGATCAAATCCAGGTGTCCTGCATTGCAGGCAGATCTTTACCATCTGAGCCACTAAGGAAGCCCATATATGTATGCATATATACACATATATGTGTGTGTATTTGTTTGTTTGTTTGTTCAATTGCTCAGTCGTGTCGGACTCTTTGTGACCCCATGGACTGCAGTACAACAGGCCTCCCTGTCCTTCACCATGTCCCAGAGCTTGCTCAAACTCATGCCCACTGAGTCAGCGATGATAATTTTCCATGTCTATAAAATGAAGAAAATAATTTGAGGACCTCTCTCCTCAATTTGTTATAAATACCAAGTGAGATATTGCATATAAATCTTAAAGCACAGTATCTGGTATGGGACAAATGCTCAGTAAAATTATTATTATTATTATTATGTACATGTATTAATTTTGTAGCTAGAAATGCAGGCTGTTTTTAAAGTCCCCCTGTAGGGGACTCCTACATCACAGCCCCTGGAAGTTGTCTCCCTTCGCTCCCTGCCAGCAGTATCCTCCTCCAGGTGTGAAACTGGAGGGAGCGGTGAGTCATGGACTGTTTCCTCTGCTGCCCTTGAAGTATGGGCTGGCCTCCGGTCCATGCTGCTCTTCGTGGAAAGTAACCAGCTTCTTTCTCTCTCTTTCTTAACATTGTGTTAGTTTCAGGTGTACAGCAGAGTGATTCATTTATACATATACATATATCCATTATTTTCCCATATTGGTTACTGTAGAATATTGTGTAGAGTTCCCTGTGCTATGCAGTAGGTCTTTGTCGGTTATCTGTTTTACATATAGCAGTGTGCATATGTCAATCCCAATCTCCCAATTTATCCCTCTACCCAACCTTTCTCCTTTGGTAACTATAAATTTGCTTTTGAAGTCTATGAATCAGTTTCTACTTTATAGACAAGTTCATTTGTATCAGTTTTTTAGATTCCACATATAAGTAATATCAGAATTTTGTCTCTGATTTACTTCACTTAATTTGATAATGTCTAGGTCCATCTGTGTTGCTGTAAATGGCATTATTTCATTCTTTTTATGGCTGAATAATATTCCACTGTGTATAGGTACCACATCTTCTTTATTCATTTCTGCTGATGGGCATTTAGGTTGCCTCTCCTGTCTTGGCTATTGTAAACAGTGCTGCAACGCACACTACAGTGTTCATCTTTTCAAATTGTGTAACACATCAGGTTCAGCCTTCCCCACCCGGCTCCTCTTCCAGAGGCTACCAACCAATCGATGGAGGTTGATGAGATTCAAAAATGTTTTCTTTCTCTCTTCTCCCAGCCCCGGCAGCAGGAACAGCATCTCTGCTGACCTCTTGGGGTCCTATTTCAGGTATTCATATCAAGGCTCCCAAGTTGATCCATGTCTGGGTAGAGACTTTTTCCCTTAGAGACAGAGAGGATGCTGCCTTAGCACCACCCCACACCTCTGGATGGTCCCTATGATTGGGACCTGAGTTCCTTTTCTCCTTCTCTTAAGACTGGTTCTTACTCATGATCACTCTGCCCTTGGTGCAGACTGGGGAATTGCAGACATCTTGCCAAATTAATGGTGATGATTGTATCCTGCAAAGAAATGTTTCTGACTTTCACAGAAGATCTGTTTCAGGGTCCTGATGATATTGCATAATTACACAAGCAATATGTGAATTAATACTCACTGTGGAAAATTCAAATAATCTAGAACTATGTTAAGAAAAGCAAAAAGTTTCTCCAACACCTCTCCTTCAGCCCCACCCCTCTCTCCAGAGGTAACCAACTACTGGGAATAGATACAAATTTTCATTACTAGACACAATGCTGTAATGAAAGTCTGTTACAGAGAACTTCATGCATTTGTGCAAATATTTGCATAACACAGATTTCTAAAAGTGAAATACCCAGATCAAAGGACTGTTCATTTAAGCTATTGCTAAATATTGCCATACCATTTCTGTTCTTTATCGAGCCCATCCTTGCATGAAATGTTCCCTTGGTATCTCTAATTTTCCTGAAGAGATCTCAAGTCTTTCCCATTCTGTTGTTTTCCTTTATTTCTCTGCATTGATCGCTGAGGAAGGTTTTCTTATCTCTTCTTGCTATTCTTTGGAACTCTGCATTCAGATGCTTATATCTTTCCTTTTCTCCTTTGCTTTTCACTTCTCTTCTTTTCACAGCTATGTTTAAGGCCTCCCCAGACAGCCATTTTGCTTTTTTTGCATTTCTTTTCCATGGGGATGGTCTTGATCCCTGTCTCCTGTACAATGTCATCAACCTCAGTCCATAGTTCATCAGGCACTCTATCAGATCTAGGCCCTTAAATCTATTTCTCACTTCCATTGTATAATCATAAGGGATTTGATTTAGGTCATACCTGAATGGTCTAGTGGTTTTCCCTACTTTCTTCAATTTAAGTCTGAATTTGGCAATAAGGAGTTCATCATCTGAGCCACAGTCAGCTCCTGGTCTTGTTTTTGTTGACTGTATAGAGCTTCAGCAATATGTGAACCGTGAACTTCCTGATGTTCAAGCTGGTTTTAGAAAAGGCAGAGGAACCAGAGACCAAATTGCCAACATCTGCTGGATCATGGAAAAAGGAATAGAGTTCCAGAAAAACATCTATTTCTGCTTTATTGACTATGCCAAAGCCTTTGACTGTGTGGATCACAATAAACTGTGGGAAATTCTGAAAGAGATGGGAATATCAGACCACCTGACCTGCCTCTTGAGAAATTGTATGCAGGTCAGGAAGCAACAGTTAGAACTGGACATGGAACAACAGACTGGTTCCAAATAGGAAAAGGAGTATGTCAAGGCTGTATATTGTCACCCTGTTTATTTAACTTCTACACAGAGTACATCATGAGAAACACTGGACTGGAAGAAACACAAGCTGGAATCAAGATTGCCGGGAGAAATATCAATAACCTCAGATATGCAGATGACACCACCCTTATGGCAGAAAGTGAAGAGGAACTAAAGAGCCTCTTGATGAAAGTGAAAGTGGAGAGTGAAAAAGTTGGCTTAAAACTCAACATTCAGAAAACGAAGATCATGGCATCTGGTCCCATCACGTCATGGGAAATAGATGGGGAAACAGTGGAAACAGTGTCAGACTATTTTTTGGGCTCCAAAATCACTGCAGATGGTGACTGCAGCCATGAAATTAAAAGACGCTTACTCCTTGGGAGGAAAGTTATGACCAACATAGATAGCATATTCAAAAGCAGAGACATTATTTTGCCAACAAAGGTCCGTCTAGTCAAGGCTATGGCTTTTCCAGTGGTCAGGTATGGATGTGAGAGTTGGACTGTGAAGAAAGCTGAGCTTCGAAGAATTGATGCTTTTGAACTGTGGTGTTGGAGAAGACTCTTGAGAGTCCCTTGGACTGCAAGGAGATCCAACCAGTCCATTCTGAAGGAGATCAGCCCTGGGATTTCTTTGGAAGGAATGATGCTAAAGCTGAAACTCCAGTACTTTGGCCACCTCATGCAAAGAGTTGACTCACTGGAAAAGACTCTGATGTTGGGAGGGATTGGGGGCAGGAGGAGAAGGGGACGACAGAGGATGAGATGGCTGGATGGCATCACTGACTCGATGAATGTGAGTCTGAGTGAACTCCGGGAGTTGGTGATGGACAGGGAGGCCAGGCATGCTGCGATTCATGGGGTTGCCAAGAGTCGGACATGACTGAGCGACTGAACTAAACTGAAATATTGCCAAAGTGCCTTTCCAAAAGGTCAAATGAATTTCCAAGTTCGGCCTTTCAAGTTGGGGCTGACTTCTTAAGATTTAACAAATAACTGTAGTAGGTGATTGGGGAAAGGTATTTTAAGTTTGCTTTAATCCTAATATTTTTCTTCCTTTCAAGGGGCCTCTACAAAGAGATTAATATTTATAGAGTGGGCATCTCTATCTTGAACTTCAACGTAAGATAGAAGAGATACCTGTGTGGTTGACCTGAAGGAAAGCGCAGTGAAAAGCACTAACTACATAGCCTTGACAAAACTCTACCACCGCCCGAGTGAGAAGCAGGTCGTGGTCCAATCACATAGGATTTCAAAGCACAAACTAATGTTTGTTTCATATAATCTGCAGAGCAATACGATATGTCCCTATTTTTATTTTGATTTTACAGATGAAGTAATTAAGACTGTAAGAAGTTAAGTGACTGCCAAGGTCCCAGTTAGAAAAAGAACAACATGAACTCAGATCATTCGACTCTAAAGGCCATGCTCTTAGCCACATACAGGCTACTTATCCACCATATTAGATAACCTCAACCTGTAACAAGCACTCTTCTCCATCATCAGAGATCCTCATTCAGTAGGTCATGGCATTTGACAAAATGCAACACCATCACTGTTACCAGTATACCTACGGAGTGAGCCACTGCAATAAGACAAGGAAAAATAAGTGTAAGAAATAGAATCAAACAGTATTAATTTGCAGATTCTGTGATTGTCCACACAGAAAATTCAAGAGTATCTATAAACTACTTAAGTTAAAGCTTCTGGTTACAAGATTAACATCCAAAATCAGTAAGATTTCTATACTACAATAAAACTAATTAAAAAGCATAATAGCCAATAAAACAAAATATAGGAATGATTTCAACAAATATATGAAGTTCTTGCAGAGAAAATAATAAAACTTTATTGAAGGACATAAAGAGAAGACCCAAATAAATGGAAATACATACCATGACCATGGATGGGAAGGCTTGTATCATAAATGTCAATTCTCCACAGAGAGCAAAATAATATTGTGTAGTAGTAATTAAGACAGAGTGGAATTGACATAAGGACGGACAAATAGAAAGCTGTAACAGAAAAAGGAAATCTAGGAACAGATCTATATGCATATGGAAATGTGCTAAAGGCAGGAGGTTACATTACAAATCAGTGGAGACAGGGTAGACTATTCCCTAGTACTGTGGAATCTCGTCATCATGTGGAAAAAGTAAAATTAGATAGCTACTTCATGTTATGCGTCAATGTGTGTGAACATTAAGTCACTTCAGTCATGTCCAATTGCTTGTGACCCCATGGACTGTATGCAGCCCACCAGACTCCTCTGTCCATGGGCTCCTCCAGGCAAGAATACTGGAGTAGGTTGCCACGCCCTCCTCTAGGAGATCTTTCCAACCCAGGGATCGAACCTGGGTCTCTTGAGTCTCCTGAATTGACAAGCAGGTTCTTTACCACTAGTGCTGCCTGAAAAGCCCCCAAATATCAACAGTTCTTGAGAATTTTCTGAAAATTATTGGGAACCCATATAGCTTTTGTTTATACTGTACCTATCAATATTTACTATATAATAAGTTAAACCTAAGAAATTTTAGAAATATTTACTATTTCATTTAAAAATAATTGCTATAAATTATAGAATGTATAGCAATTCTATAATTGCTATACATAACATAAATAACATATTTTTAATGAAAAAACTCTTTTCCAAAAAAAATATCATCAGTGAGTACCATTGTTTTACATTTTTGCAAATCTAATATCTGGCTGGATTTTTATATCTGGGTCTACATTCAGTCTATTGTGATATATTCTTTTGGTTGGAGTACAGAAACAAGATCCAGCCTTACACAGGTACATGGTTAGCAAAAGGAGGAGGATTTGAATAGCCTTTTCAGATTATGATTGTGAATTTCTTATTTTTTACTACACCAAAACTCAAGCTGGAGTAGATTTTTCAAGGTAAACCACAATGTTGCAATATGGAACCTAAACCTTTATCAGTGAACTTTATGTACTCTGTTACATTAAAAATCCATTGGGCTAACACTTGAAAAGATCTTTTAACCGAACATGATTTTGTAATATCATACATTGGTCATTTAGAAAATACTGGTTCACTGAGTTAGGCTAATCTTCCAAATGTTGGCATGTTTTATCACAAAAATTACATTAATTTACATTACTACCAATATCACCAGAAAAGTCTTGTATTGGGAAGTTGTCAAATTCATGGTAACAAATGCAAGTTTTCCAAAATCCTAATCACCTGCTGAAAGCTCAAGTTGTATCACTGGCAACAGATACTGTCAGCTGTTTTCCTTGAAGTGACAGGCTCTCTTCACTCATTTTTGAGAAACTGACAAACACTCAAGCCTGAAAAAATGACAGTAGAAAACACATTTATTCTTTCAAGTAAAAATTATGTTCCATGAGAAAAAAAGGCTTATGTGTACTTCCCATTCTGTCATCCAGAATATTTTTTAAACGGGAAATACTAGAATATATATATTTGCTTATTTTTTTTTAAAGAGGGATAAGTCAAAATCCAGTTTTAAGTATTTTCTGGGACTTCTCTGGTGGTCCAGTGGCTAAGACTCTGCATTCCCAATGCAGGGGGCCTGGGTTCATTCCCTGGTCGGGGAACTAGATCTCATATGCCACAACTCAGACCCAGCAAAGCCAAATAAACAAGGAAATAATATTTTTTAAAAATGTACTGATGGGAGAGGAAACAGAGGAGAAGAGACAGGAATGAAAGCTAAACTTTTCTGCTGTACTTTGAGGTTTTGACTTTGCAAACACATGAATATTTTAAATAACTAATAAACAAAATAAAAATGAAAAAATAAAAATAAAAGACATACTCAAAGATTCAAGAGCAGATAAAATTAATTATTCTTATTGCTTCATCAAAACATTCTTAAGTATAACTGGTGCTTGTTTTTAACTTATCAGTGCGTGATAATGAAGTATATAATGATTACCAGTAGAACTGGGTGCCGATTGAAGCCCTAACACATCCGTAATTAACTTAAATGTAAATGGTCTAAGTATATCAAGTAAAGGACAAAGCTTGGCAGAGTGGAGAGAAAATAAGGATCCAGTGATACGTTATCTAAAAGAAAAAGTGAAAGTGATAGTCGCTTAATTGTGTCGGACTCTTTGCGACCCCATTGACTGTAGCCCACCAGGCTCCTCTGTCCATGGAATTTTCCAGGCAAGAATACTAGACTGGGTAGCCATTCCCTTCTCCAGGGGATCTTCCCAAACCAGGGATTCTCTCCTGCATGGCAAGTGGATTCTTTACCACCTGAACCACCAGGGAAGTCTATCTATAAGAAACTCACTTCTAATGTAATAATATTGGTAGACTGAAAGTAGATAGAAAAAGATATACCAACATTAACCAAAAGAAGGAGTGGCTATACTAATATCAGATAAACTAGATTTCGGAACAAAGAACATTGTAAGAGGGACATTATATAAATACAAAAGGATTGGTCCACCAAGAAGACACTGCAATCATGTTTATGCACCAGACAGAAGCAGATTGATAGAACTGAAAGAATAAATAGACAAATACACAATTTTTTAAAATTCACAGTTATAATTGATTACTTCAACACTCCACTGCCAGCAACTGATAGAACTACTAGACAGAAAATCAGCAAGGATATAAAGTAATTGACTAGCACTATTAACTGATTCAACTGATATCTATGGAACGCATCACTGAACAACAGTAGAACACACATTTTTTTCCACGTGCCCAAGGAATCCTTTGAGCAGGCTCTGGGAGTTGGTGTTGGACAGGGAAGCCTGGCGTGCTGCAGTCCATGGGGGTCGCAGAGCCGGACACAACTGAGCGACTGAACTGAACTGAAGGAATGTTAAGACAGAACATACCCTGGTCCCCTAAACAAATATTAAATTTAAAAGAACTAAAATCACACAAATTATGTTCTCTGACCATAACGGAATCAAACCAGGAATCAGTGACAGAAACACAATAAAAATCTCCCAAAACTTGGAGACTAAACAACATACATATAAAAAGTCTTTGAGTCAAAGAAGTCTCAAAGGAAAATATTTTTAAAGAATCAAATGAAAATGAAAATATGACTTACTGAAAATAAATGAAATGAAGCTAAAGTACTACTGAGAGGGAAATTTATAATTGTAAATACATTAGACAAGAAGAAAGATCTCAAATCAATAACCAAAGTTCCCACGTCAAGAAGCTAAAATAATAGTAAAATAAACACAGAGAATGCAGAAGGAAGGAAATAATAAAGAAATCAGTGAAACCAAAACCAGCAAAAATAATAGAGAACAACAATGAAGCAAAACGCTAATTCTTATCCCCTAAGATCAACAAAAATGATAAACTTTTAGGAGACTCACAAACATAAAATGAGAGAAAACACAAATCACCAATGTCAAATGAAATGGGATAGCTCTACACACTCTGAGCCATTAAAGAAAGAATAGAGGAATACTACAAACAACTTTGCATTTAGAACTTTGACCACTTAGAAGAAGCATAAAATAGTTTGGCACTCTAATACTTTGGCCGCGTGATGCAAAGAGCTGACTCACTGGAAAAAACCCTGATGCTGGGAAAGATTGAGGGCAGGAAAAGAAGGGGACCACAGAGGATGAGATGGTTGGTTGGCATCACTGACTCAATGGATATGAGTTTAAGCAAACTCCAGGAGATAGTGAAGGACAGGGAAGCCTGGTGTGCTGCAGTCCATGGAGTTGCAAAGAGTCTGATATTATTTAACAACTTAACAACAACAACATCTTACAAAGCTAAATATACACTTCTATGTGACTTGAAAATTGCACCCTTGGGTATTTATCTCAGAGAAATGAAAACTTATATTCACACTAAAAAAACCTATACAAGTGTTCATAGCAGCTTTATTCATAACAGCCCCAAACTGGAAACCATGCAGATATCCTTCAAAGGATGAACCAAACTGTGGTACATCCATCTATGAAATACTGCTCAGCCAGCAGAAAGAATGAACGGTTGATACATGCAACAACTTGGAAAGATCTCAAGAGAAATATGGTGACTGAAAAAAAAGATAAACTCAGATGCTTATATACGGTACGATTCCACTTATATAACATTCTTGAAATGATAAAATGGAAATAGAAAATGATTAGCATGTGTCAGGGATTGAGTGGGGGAAAGTAACTGTTGTTATTAAAGTAATGCAGCAAGGGGTCCCTATGATGGAGCTATTCTGTATCTCAACTATGGTGTGGCAGCACAAATCTACGCATATGATAAAACGATAAGTAACTAAATACGCACACACACAAGTGCACACGAACCTGGGGAAATCTGAATAATGTCAATGGGTTGCATCAGTGTCAATTTTCTGCTTGTGATATCGTACCATGTAAAATGTTACTGCTGAGGGAAAACAGGTGGGAAGTAGACAGAGATGCCTCTAATATTTCTTGCAACTGTATGCAATCTACAATTATCCCAATATACAGTGTTAAAAAAGAAGACAGACCACAGACTTAAGATGTGATGTTTATCATACATAAATACACAAAAGATCAGGAACCAAATGTAAAGAATGCCCATGAAAATGACAACACAATAGTAAAAAAACAAACCAAAAAAATGCAAAAGGATGTGAATTAAGAATTCACAGAAAAGGAAACTCATATATCCAATAAACAGATGAAAAGATGTTTAATTTCGTTGAAATAAAATAACAAAAATAAAATAACAAAACTCATTTCACACTCACCAGATTGGCAAACCTCTAACAGTCTTGATAGTTTATGGGTGTTTGGTATGGATGCAAGGAAATGGCAACTCATACCCTGCTAGGAAGGGTGTAAATTTATACGATCACAGTTGGACAACAATTTGACAATGTTTATTAAAATCGAAAGCATGCATACTGTTTGCTTCATGCTTCTACTTCTAGAAAACTACCCAGTATAAACTCTTACTCCTGAGCTCAAAAAGCTATTTATACCAGAGTGGCCACGATAGCAGTGTTTGGTAATAGTAACAAATTGAAAACATCTGTATGTTATCAATAGGACACTGGTTGAAGAATTTGTGGTATGTTCCTATATTACAAATACTTTGAACAGTTTAAAAAATAAAAGAATTGGTCTATGCGTATCAGCACGCGTAAGTCCTGAAAACATAATGCTTAGTGGTAAAAAGTGTATTTATGTATGATAAACATCACATGTACAGGGTAATCGGAGAAGGTGATGGCACCCCACTACCCCACTCCAGTACTCTTGCCTGGAGAATCCCATGGACGGAGGAGCCTGGTAGGCTGCAGTCCATGGGGTCGCTGAGTCGGACTCGACTGAGCGACTTCACTTTCACTTTTCACTTTGACGCATTGGAGAAGGAAATGGCAACCCACTCCAGTACTCTTGCCTGGAGAATCCCAGGGACAGGGGAGCCTGGTGGGCTGCCATCTATGGGGTCAAACAGAGTCAGACATGACTAAAGTGACTTAGCAGCAGCAGCAGCACAGGGTAATACCACATCCTGTGTGTGTATACATACATGAGAAAGTAAAAACTAAAATACGTGGATAAGAGGGACTCATATTATTTCACAATGAGGTGACTCCTGGGAAGGAAGGGAACTAAAGAAGGATTTTCAGCTGAATCTTTAGGTGTTGTTCTTTTGTTTGCTTGCTTTAAAATTGATTTAAGTAAAGATCTTAGCACTGGTCAATCCTGGGAGGTGGATACAAAAGTGTTAGCCTTTTTTCCGTGCTAGCTTTATGCCTGAAATTAAAGTACACACAGAAAGAACCCAAGCATGTTCCGTGATGTTGGGGCACACCCATACTTGGAAGACCCAGCTCCAGGATAGATCAGTCTCACTGCTAAGGCAGTTGCATCATGAGAAGCAGGAGCAGGAGTGGGATCAGGGCTCAGAGGAGAAGGAGGAGGAGTGGCTTTCCCTGTTTATAGTCCCCTTAAGTAGCATCTTTTCAAGAATATTTCAGGTGATAAGTTACCATAAACACTGTTAAGGCTGTGATGACATATATTCAAGGAGGCTGCGAGAAAGCATAGCTCAGGCTGTCCGTGCTTCAGCGATGCGCCAGGAGTAGGTGGTTAAAGAGAATCCCTTTTCATCCTCCTGCTGGTTTCCAGGCTGTTCACCCTTCATGTTAGGATCTGGCTACACTTCTGCTGTGGGGGCTTCCCCGGTGGCGCAGTGGTAAAGAACCTGCCTGCGATGCAGGAGACACAGGAGACGCGGGATCGATCCCTGGGTTAGGAAGATCCCCTGGAGAAGGAAATGGCAACCCACTCCAGTATCCTTGCCTGGAAAATCCCATGGACAGAGGAGCCTGGCGGGCTACAGTCCCTGGGGCCGCAAGAGTCAGACATGACTTGGCGACTAAACCATGACCACCACATTTCAGCTGTAACAGCTGCTAACTGGATACCTTTTAGGCTATTTCAGAGGTGCTGACTTTCATAATACAGTTGCCCTCACTGTCCTCGGGTTCGGCATCTGCAGATCCAGAAGGCTGGCATAAGGACTTGAGCACACTCAGATGTGGGTAACTGTAGGGGTCCTGGAACAAATCCCCAGGATCCCAAGGGGCCGTTGTACTCTTGGAAGCACAGGACATCATTCTTATCACTGGAATCAGGATAACGTTTTCCCTCCTCCCCACATCTTGTCATCAGGATTTCTTGTCCTGAGCACTGGTGACATTTGGGGCCAAATTGATCTTCACTGGGGAGAAAGGTGCTGTCCTGTGCACCAAAGGAGGTTCAGCAGCATTCCTGGTGTCTTGTACTAGATGTCAAACACACCCCCACCACCCCAGTTATGACAGTGAAGAATGTTGGATTTCCTTGGTGATCCAGTAGCTTCCCTGGAGGCTCAGATGGTAAAGAATCTGCCTGCGATGCAGGAGACCTGGGTTTGATATCTGGGTCAGGAAGATTCCCTGGAGAAGGAAATGGCAACCCACTCTAGTATTCTTGCCTAGAGAATCCCATAGACAGAGGAACCTGGTGAGCTACAACCCATGGGGTCTCAAAGAGTCGGACACAACTGAGTGACTAACACATACATACATATGACTGAGTGACTAACATATACATGCATACATATCAGTAGCTTCCCGGGTGGCTCAGCAGTAAAGAACCTGCCTGCAATGCAGAAGACACAGGAGATGTTGCGGGTTCGATCCCTGGGTTGGGAAGATTCCCTGGAGGAGGGCATGGCAACCCACTCCAGTATTCTTGCCTAGAGAATCCCATGGACAGAGGAGCCTGGTGGGCCACAGTCCATGAGGTCACACAGAGTCTGAAGCGACTGAGCACGCACACACCAAGTAGCTAAGACTCTGTACTCCCAACACAGGGGACCTGGGTTCAGTTCCTGGTCAGAGAACTAGATCCCACATGCTGCAACTAAGATCTGGGGCAGTCAAATAAATAAATTAAATTGATAAATATTAAAAAAAAATGAATGTCTCCAGATGTCGCCAGATGTCCCCTGGGGCACCAAATCACCCCTGGTTGAGAACCACTCTCCGGGGACTGGCCCGACGTACAGTCACTGGGATGCAGGTCAGCGAGCTTGGTCTTGTGCAGGACACTCAGACATCTTCTTCACCATGGCAGACAAAACCTCCCTCGTTTACTGAAAGGTTCCCCAGTAGTTTCTCTCTCACAGATCCGTTATGCTGCACCTTATATTTAAAAGGAAATAACGCTGGCCTTCCAGAACCATTTCCAGTTTTTCAAACTCTCTGCGGTTGCATGTTGACAGGCAAAGCCAGACTCATTTGGGGATGACACTGCATGGTTTAAGAATCTTGTGCTGCCTGGGGACCGGCCTCCACGTCTGAGTTATCTGACATCTGGCAACAGAAGGGCTGAGCGAGTCCAGCGCACATCACTCCTGACTAATCTTTTAGAATCAATATAGAGTCACTCAGTACCTGACATTTACTTGTACAGTACCCTCCTTAAAAACATGATTTATTTATTCATTTTCCAGTTGCTTCTTCTCTCTCCATTTCCCAGTGAATTAAATATCTGTGCTCAAGCCCCAGGGACCTTCTCTCAAATGCTCTATCAAGGCTGCATATATACATATATGACTACAGTGAGAATTTATTTATTTTGGTCACACTGCATGTGGGATCAAATGGGATCCCTTGACCAGGGATTGAACCTGCAGCCCCTGCACTAAAGCTGGAGTCTTAACCCCTGGACCATCAGGAAGACCCTAGGCTGCTTCTACTTCTATCCATGCTGTTTCTTCCTCAGGAAACAGACTCCCTCTCCCCAGTTCCTCTCCCAGGCCATCCAGCCACGTAACCTCATGGCATCTCGGACTTGGGGTTGCCAGGTTTCAGTTCAGTTCAGTCTATCAGTCGTGTCCGACTCTTTGCCACCCCATGAATCGCAGCACGCCAGGCCTCCCTGTCCATCACCAACTCCCGGAGTTCACTCAGACTCACGTCCATCGAGTCAGTGATGCCATCCAGCCATCTCATCCTCTGTCGTCCCCTTCTCCTCCTGCCCCCAATCCCTCCCAGCATTAGTCTTTTCCAATGAGTCAACTCTTCCTATGAGGTGGCCAAAGCACTGGAGTTTCAGCTTTAGCATCAGTCCTTCCAAAGAAAGCCCAGGGCTGATCTCCTTCAGAATGGACTGGTTGGATCTCTTTGCAGTCCAAGGGACTCTCAAGAGTCTTCTCCAACACCACAGTTCAAAAGCGTCAATTCTTCAGCGCTCAGCCTTCTTCACAGTCCAACTCTCACATCCATACATGACCACAGGAAAAACCATAGCCTTGACTAGACGGACCTTTGTTGGCAAAGTAATGTCTCTGCTTTTCAATATGCTGTCTAGGTTGGTCATAACTTTTCTTCCAAGGAGTAAGCGTCTTTTAATTTCATGACTGCAGTCACCATCTGCAGTGATTTTGGAGCCCAAAAAAATAAAGTCTGACACTGTTTCCCCATCTATTTTCCATGAAGTGATGGGACCAGATGCCATGATCTTCGTTTTCTGAATGTTGTGTTTTAAGGTTTGCCAGGTTTAGCAAACAAAAATACAGGGTGCTCAGTTAATGCTGATTTCAAACAAATAAACAAAAATTTGAGTATAAGCATATTCTCAATATTGCACAGGACAAACTTATACTTAAAAAAATTATTTGTTGTTTATCTGAAATTCAAAGTAAACCAGCATTTTATCTGGTAATCCTACATGGACTTCTCCTTTGAAGCACTTACCACAGGTGGAAATTATATTTTTCTTTGTGTGATTAGCTCCATGAAGGCAATGAACAGGTTTGTTTTATTTCTGTTTTTTATTTATTTATTATTAAATATATAAATTTTACATATGTAATTTATTTAAATTAAAAATATTATTTATTTATTTCTCCCCTGTTTGATTTCTGGCTCTGAGCACCAAGCTTTGAGCATAGACAGCCTGGGATGAACTCTGATAGGTGAATAGATAAGCATGCGAAGGAAGGAGGGAAGAAGAGAGGAAAGAAAAAAAGCTAGGTAGGAATGGAACCTATGCAGAGTATGTTCTGTTGTTAATAAACTGCTGTTAGGTCTTGGGAAGCACCATACTTCTTTATACTTCTGAAACTTTGCCTGCTCCCTTCCTCATCTGGTTAATGAACCCAGGGTCTGGGGTCTCTGGGCTGGGTCAGAACATCTGCACTCCCAATATATCCAGATCTTCCCTCTGATAAAGCATTTACCATGTTATATAATTATCTGCTAATATATCTGTCTCTCTCACCAGCCCATAAATTCCTTGAGGACAAGCATGATGTCTCATTCATCTTGGAAACCATGTAACTAGGCAAAGCTGGTAAATATCCAACCAGTGGTCATTGACATGTTGAGATATGAAGCTGACTGCCTAGTCTTAATGTAGCCACGAGTAACAACCTCAGCTTCTACCCTTGGCCACCTTCGGGCTTGTCCTGGTACATCATCACATCAAAAACAAATTAACAAAAAGAAAACGAGAAACAAAACCAGCAAACCCATCCCTAATAGTAAGTAATGTCCTTTTATTTTTAACTGAAGGTTTTATTGGGAGATAGCTATTTTGCTCATCCCAGATTTCTAAATGTTCTCTTGATTTGCATCTTTTCTCCTTATATACCCTTTACTCCTCCCTGAATCTTTTATTTCTTCTCCCTTTGTGTGGCCACACTGGCTCCAGGGTCCCCGCATACCTACCCCACCCCATTACCTGCAGTTTGTGGGTTCTTTCTCTTAAGTACAGCTGTGTAGTCCTCTCTGGACTTTTTCAATTTGCATCCCACTCAGAGAATCCTCAACCCACTCAGAGAATTATTCTTGGGAATCAACTTCCTTAGAAGCTAGAGAAGGACGGGGGAATTTTAAATCAGTAATTTAATTATGGCTTCCTGTCACACCAGAAGATGGCACGTTCAATCACAGACTAGGACTGGGGTTAAAGTAGAAAATCATGCTGATTCAGTGCAGAGAATGTACGCTTTCTAGAGTCAAAACCAGAACTACTGAGAAATGAGATGTGACGAGGGGGAAACCAATAGCAGGAAAGGGGACCTGAGAAGAAACTGATGAGATTCTGAAGTCCAGAAGTTCTGATATTTAGAACAGGCTCTTAAACATCTCCCCTTTACCTAAAAATGGCGGTGCCTCCTCTCAGGATGTTTCCTGCTAGTGCTCTCGTGATTTCTTTTCTGTATGGGGCACCTGAGCCTGATGACACCTTCATAGAGTAGATAGGAGACCACCAGGTAAAGAACCTGGAGCCAAGGTTCTTCCAAGGAGTACTTCTGAAAACACACATTCTCATTCTATTATTCCCTTCTACTTTTGGTGTTAGAGGCATCTATGTATAGTTTTTGTAGCTTCCTGCTGTATTGACCCTTTCATCATTATAAATGTCCTTCTTTGTCTCCAGTAACATTTTTTGTCTTAAAATCTATTTTGTTCATCATTAGTATAACTACTCCTGATCTCTATGTTTGCATGGTATATATCTTTATATCTTTTTATTTTCAACCTATTTGTGCCTTTGAGTCTAAAAGGTGTCTCTTTTGGACTAGCATATAGTTGGATCCTATTCTTCTAAAATCCAGTCTGATAATCTCTACTTTTTGAATGGAGTGTTTAATCCATTTACACTTAATGTAATTGTTGATATGGTTGTATTTACCCCTGTCATTTTATTTGTTTTCTATATGTCCCATGTCTTTCTTGTTCCTCTGTTCCTCTTTTACTGACCTCTATGTTAAACAGATATTTTATAGTTAACAATTTTAATTATTTTATCTCCTTTTTCTTTCTACTACATTATTTTGAGTTATATCTTAAGTGGTTGTTCTGGAGTTCCTTTCAACTTTTAATTCTCAAAAAAATCCTAGAATTTTGTATCAGTGAATCTCATCATTTATTTGAGAGATCAATTGTTTTATTCCATGGTTTATCAAACATCTACATATGTCAGACCCCTTTATAGACATAAGAGACTCAGAGGACAGCTACAGGATTTTGGGGGCTTCCCTGGTGGCTCAGATGGTAAAGTATCTGCCTGCAATGCGGGAGACCTGGGTTCGATCCCTGGATTGGGAAGATCCCCTGGAGAAGGGAATGGCAGCCCTCTCCAGTATTCTTGGCTGGAGAGTTCCATGGACAGAGGAGCCTGGTGGGTTACAGTCCATGGGGTCGCACAGAGTCGGACATGATAGAGCACTGAGCGACGGACACACATAGACATACATTGTTTTACTTCATGAAGGTTTATCAAACATCTACGTGTGTCAGACCCTGTGGCAGACACAGGGGACTCACAGATGAACAGGCCATGGCTTCTGCCCTCAAAAGAGATGAGACAAGAAAAGCCAGCTGTTATGATGCAGTGTGATTAGTGCAACACTACAGAGAATGCGTGGGGTAATAGGTTATGTCCACAAGCACCAAAAGGAGGCAAGTCCATTCAATCTGTAGGAGTCAGAAAAGGCTTCCAAGAAAGCAAGAAGCCTGCGCTATTTATTGAAGAATGAGTAGGAGTTATCTGGTCAGAAAAGTGGGACAGGGCTTCCAGAAGGAAGGAGCAACCTGAACCAAAGCCTGGAGGCATGAGCCTTAAGTAATGCAGGGAGGTGAGGGCAGTTAGATAAGAGCCTAGCTGGGCATGTAGAGGGAGAAGAGCTAGAGCTAGAATGACAGACTGCTACACTGTCAAAAAAGGAATTTAGCTTCATCCTAAAGGCAGTGGCTAATTCCTTAAATCCAGATGGATTTAAGCAATGGATCATACTTGCATTCTGAAAAATGACTGTCGATTATTTGGAAGACCCATGAGACAAGATACAACCAGAGGCAAGAATCAGGAAGGTAATGGGGACTGTTGATGAGGAAATAGTTTCAGTTCAGTTCAGTTCCATCACTTAGTCGCATCCTCAACTCTGCGACCCCATGGACTGCAGCATGCCAGGTCTTCCTGTCCATCACCAACTCCCAGAGTTTACTCAAACTTATGCCCACCGAGTTGGTGATGCCATCCAACCATCTCATCCTCTGTCATCCCCTTCTCCTCCTGCCTTCAATCTTTCCCAGGATCAGGGTCTTTTCAAATGAGTCAGTTCTTCGCATCAGGTGGCCAAAGGACTGGAGTTTTAGATTCAGCATCAGTCCTTCCAATGAATATTCAGGACAGATTTTAGTTTAAGGGTGAAAGGAAACTAGAACCAAGGTAATCTGATTCCCAAGGTAATCTGTTTTTTCCACTACATCATGTTGCCATCAAATAATGATGTTTCCTTTCTGCCTCAAGTTAAGAAATCTTAATTTAGTCCCAAAATAAACTCCATAAAATGAATTCAGACTTAGGTATCTCTCACATAAGTTAACCACATTCAAAAATGAGAGGAAAAATGCTAAAAGAGTTTTTCTTCCCATGTGTTAAGTTCTATGACTTGATTAAACTCAAGTATATTTTGTATTTTCAAGAGAAATATTGGGCCCCTCCATTTTAAATAACAATTTAAAAACAGAAATATGAAATTTCCTAACTCCTAAACTGTTGCTGCTGCTGCTGCTAAGTCACTTCAGTGGTGTCCGACTCTGTGCAACCCCATAGATGGCAGCCCACCAGGCTCCCCCGTCCCTGGGATTTTCCAGGCAAGAACACTGGAGTGGGTTGCCATTTCCTTCTCCAATGCATGAAAGTGAAAAGTGAAAGGGAAGTCGCTCAGTCGTGTCTGACTCTTAGTGACCCCATGGACTGCAGCCCACCAGGCTCCTCCATCCATGGGATTTTCCAGGCAAGAGTGCTGGAGTAGGGTGCCATTGCCCTCTCCCCTAAAGACTGACTTGATATTAACTGAATAATAACTATTTCTCCGACACTCAGAGCACAATTTCTCACAGCACTTCAATTCAATCTACAATACTTATTCAGGACATACTGAGCGTATGGGATCATTCAAACAGCAGTAGAGGCAAACTAAAATACATAAAATCCAGCATCTCGGATCAAAGACTTTTCAGTCTCATATAAGAAGGCCTTTTTGTATTCTCATGAATGTTTTTGACATCCCCCCAAAATTGAATGCCTTTAACTCAGCAGTGCCACTTAAAATATTTTTATTCATATGTAAAAATGAAAGATATTGATTGCAGCATTGTTTATAACAGTAAAAGTATGAAGTAGCTTCAGTTCAGTTCAGTTCAGTCGCTCAGTCGTGTTCAACTCTGCGACCTCATGAATTGCAGCATGCGAGGCCTCCCTGTCCATCACCAACTCCTGGAGTTCACCCAAACTCACGTCCATCGAGTTGGTGATGCCATCCAGCCAATGTCCATTAATAGGGAATGGTTAGATATACCTAGACACTGGGAAGATATCCAATCATCAGAAAGGATGAGATAATTCTGTATTATTGACATAGGAAGATGGCTATGATACACTGTGGAAAAACTAGGCTATGTTTAGTACCTACAATATGATTCCCTTTATCATAAAATACATATGTAAGTATGTAAAATACATATGTGTCAAATAACAGACTGAAAAGACAGATGCCAAATCTGATGGTAGTTTGAGGGTGGGATATAGCTTTTGTTTTCTACTTTTTACACGTCTGCCTGAGTTTTCATAATGAGCAGATATGCCTTTAAAAAGACTTTTTAAAAGCTTATTGACAGTATCTATGCAAACCCTGCTATAAATGGCCACTCACTTACTTTAGTCTCTTACATCTCAGCCACCCGAAGAGAGAGAAAAATGTCAACTTGATTAGCCAGAAATTGCTATAAAGACTAGTCAGTGAAATAAGTCAGACAGAGAAAGAGAACTATCATATGACATCACTTCTATGTGGAATCTAAAAAGAAATAATATAAATGAACTTAGAAAACAGAAACACAACTCACAGACTTAGAGAAGGAACTTCTGGTTGCCAGAGGTGGGAGGGATGAGGGGAAGGGATAGTTAGGGAGTTTGGAATGGACATGTCCACACTGCTATATTTACAATGGATAGCCAACAAGACTGCTCAGTGTTATGTGGCAGCCTGGATGGGAGGGGAGTTTGGGGGAGAATGGCTACATGTACATATATGGCTGAGTCCCTTCCCTGTTCACAACATACCCCAATACAAAATTAAAAGTTGTTTTTAAAAAAATAGTCAGATGTTCAACTACGGCCCTTTCAGAGAACACTGTGGCAAAGTTTGGCCAGAGGCTTCGGCTTTCTGGCTTCAGTATACAGGCTAAATATTTTGTTGGTGAATACCATTCCCAAGTAAATGTCTTAAAGCTGTTTGCTATCTTAATATCTAGTTAACACCAGCACTGCTTTGTTGGTTTGCATTCAATATGCCTACTTCATTCTATATTTTTCTTTTTTCTTTTCTTTTTTAATTCTATTTATTTTTATTTTTGACCAAACTGGGTCTTTGTTGCTTCATGCAGGCTTTCTCTGATTGTGGCAAGTAGGGGCTGCTCTCTAGTTGCAGAGCATGGGTGTCTCATTGCAGTGGTTTCTCTTGCTGTAGAGCACAGACTCTAGAGCATGGGCTCAACAGCTGTGGCACATGAGCTTAGTTGCCCATGGCATGTGGGATCTTCCCTGAGCAGAGATCAAATCCATGCCCCCTGTATTGACGGGTGGATTCTTAACTACTGGACCACCAGGGAAGTCCTATAGTTTTCGGGGCCATGTTCTTGCAACAGTCACTCTCAGTATCACAGTACCTGTTTTTTTAAATTTATTTTTATTTGACTGTGCCGGCCCTCAGTTGAGGCACATGGGATCTTCCATCTCTGTTGTGGTATACAGGTTCTTTTAGTTGCAGCCAATGGGATCTAGTTCTCCAACTGGGGATCAAACCTGGGCCCCCCCCATATTGGGAGCTCAGACTTTTAGCTACTGGGACCATCAGAGAAGTCCCCCACAGCACCTGACTTTTTTTTAATATAAATGTATTTATTTTAATTGGAGGCTAATTACTTTACAATATTATATTGGTTTTGCCATACATCGACATGAATCCGCCACGGAGCACCTGACTTTTAATGCTATGCATAAGGAGGGGACGACCAGTTCTATTGTTCACCAGTGGGAAGCAATTGCCTTCTCAACCCTTGGAATCTCCATAAAACCAGCAGTAATAGAAGAGTGACCAACCACTCTGACCTACTTGGGAACAATGGTTTCCCAGTATGCAGTACTCTGCAGCACTAAAATCGGGACACTCCCAGGCAAACCAGGGTTTTGAATACCCTGGCAGGGGAATACCCTAGCAGGGGTCATTGTTGGGTATTTTTTCAGACAGCATTTTTCTACTCAAGACTTCTTCATTACAAGAGATTATTGATGCTACAGAGCCCGTGTGAGTGATTTCTCACAAAATACTCTTTATAACCAAATTCCATCAAATGAATCATTGCTATGTTCAAAGACGGCCTTTCAAATGGGATTTCCTGAGTGCTGCTCTCCATTTTCCCTGCTTAGTCCTTCAGCAAGTACTCAGGAAAACAGAATAGCGATCTCGATCTTGTAGCTTAATGCAAAGTCATTTATAGTCATTAGCCCCATGCGTATCTCCAGAGAGTAGAATCTTTAACTGGATGGGGGTGGTGTCCAGGCACAGGTGATTTTATTACATGGCAGGGGAAGAGAAACTGACCCAATGGAAGACAGGTAGGGTTGGAAACTTCACTGTTCTTGGTCCTTATAGTTTGAGAAGAACTTGTTAAAACACTCAGGCTTCAGTGCTCTGCACCAAAGGGGTTAATCATATGTATGTCACGGCTAGGCTTATCATGATTACAAGTTAGAAGGAGAAAAGTCAGTTAAGTATTAGCAGAATGATGCTAAATTTTGATCCAGGGGCCTGATTTTAGTAAAGCTTGACTTTGCATAATATGTTTAAATGTATTATGTTGTTGCTCGGTTGTTCAGTCATGTTTGACTCTTTGCGACCCCATGGGCTGCAGCACGCAGGCTTCCCTGTCCTTCACTATCTCCCAGAGTATTATATACTACATGCATTTATTATTTTCACATAAAGGAGTGGAAATTTACTTTGCAAGCTCATTTTCTCTTGAGACTTTAAAAACACCTTGTGATCACTCTCTTCTATGAGACTGAAAATTCTTTGATCCAAGATGCCATGTAAAAATTTTACATATTGTAGGTTTCCTCTGCTGCTGTGTGAATGGTACCACACAATTAGTATGTCCTTAATAAATATTCTAGACTGAGTTGAAGTGCTCTGAGACTGTTGTTATTATTATTCAATTAATACCAAGTCAGGCTTTAGGAGTTAGGAAATTTCATATTTCTGTTTTAAAAATGGAGGGACCTGGAACTTCCTTGGCGGTCCAGTGGCTAAGACTCTTAAGCTTCCAATCCAAGGGGCCCAGATTCAATCCCTGGTTGGGGAACTAGATTCCACATGCCACAACTAAGATTGGTACAGCCAAATAAATAAAGAAAATACATATTTTAAAGTGGAGGGACCTAATATTTCTCTTGAAAATGAAAAATACACTTGAATTTAAACAAGTCATAGAACTTAGCACAGGGGAAGGAAAACTCTTTTAGTATTTTTCCCCTCATTTTTCAAGGTAGTTAACTTTTTCATACATTCCAGTCTTGAAAGTGAGTGACAGCTCATATTTGACCCCTGGGAAGGAAGAGAAAGCTTAGTGCTATATCTCTAGCTTTTACTCATTCCCACAAAACAAGAATGAGGGGCTTCCCTGGTGGCTCAGTGGTAAGGAATCTGCCTGACAATGCAGAAGACACTGGTTTGATCCCTGGGTTGGGAAGATCCCACGTGCTGCAGAGCAACTAAGGCCATGCACTGCAACACTGAGCCTTTGCTCTAGAGCCCGGGTACCGAAACTCCTGAGCGGATGCAATGCAGCTACAGAAGCCACGGCACCCTAGGGCCTGTGCTCCACAGCAAAAGAAGCCACCACGATGAGAAGCCCATGAATGGAGACTAGAGAGTAGCCCCGCTCACCACAACTAGAGAAAAGCCCTCGCAGCAACCCAGCACAGCCTATATATACATACATATATATTTTTTTAATTTTACATATAAACTATCAACAGAAAAACCTTTCTGGATTAGATATCACAGAGCTAAAAAAAAAAAAAAAAAAAAGCCACAACTTAATAACGGCATTCTATAAGGAACGCTAAACTATCAGGAAAAAATGTTAACAGTCACACATTGACCAGGTTCACTGGCCGAGTTCTTTGCCTCTTTTTGCTCCCTTGTTTAAATGAAGTTTTCATTTTGGAATAATCTTAGATTTACAGAAAAGTTGCAATAGTACAGAGTTCCCAAGTACCTTTAACTCAATTTCCCTCACTGTTAACATCTTACCAAATGATGGTATGTTTGTCAAAATTAAGAATTTAACATGGGTACATTGCTGTTGTTACTCACTAAGTTGTGTCTGACTCTTTGTGACCCCCATGGACTGCAGCACACCAGGCCTCCCTGTCCTTTACTATCTCCCGGAGCTTGCTCAAACTCATGTTCATTGAGTTGGTGATGCTATCCAACCATCTCATCCTCTGTTGCCCACTTCTCTTCCTGCCCTCAATCTTTCCCAGCCTCAGGCCTTTTCTGAGTTGGCTCTTCGCATCAGGTGGCCAAAGCATTGGAGCTTCAGCTTTAGCATCAGTCCATGGGTACATTATTATTCACTAAACCACAGACTTGATCTGAATTCACCGCTGCTGCTGCTAAGTCACTTCAGTCGTGTCCAACTCTGTGCGACCCCATAAGACAGCAGCCCACCAGGCTCCCCCGTCCCTGGGATTCTCAAGGCAAGAACACTGGAGTGGGTTGCCATTTCCTTCTCCACTGAATTCACTAGCCTGTTTTTAAATTAGGTATATCCAATGTGCAATATTATATGTTAAAGGTGTACCACATGGTGATTCATAATTTTTAAAGAACTTTTAAAAAGTAAAAGTAGAACTTTTCCACTCTTTCTATGGAGTAGAACTGTAAACTCCATTCACAGTCATTACAAACACTGACTCTATTCCCTGTGCTGTACAATATATCCTTGCAGCGTCTTTGTTTTATACATAATAGCTCGTACCTCTTAATCCTCTATCCCTGCCTTGCCCCTCCCTGATTCCCTCTCCCCAGTGGTAACCACTAGTTTGTTCCCTGTATCTGTGTGTCTGTTTCCTTTTTGTTATACTTACTAGTTTGCTTTATTTTTTTAGATTCCACATAGTTTTTCCACTAATATCTTTTTTTTTTCTGTTCCAGGATCCAATCCGGCATCCCACACTGCCTTTTTAAAAAAATATTTTTAAAAAATGTTTTTTAAATGTTGTATTGGTTTCTGCCATATAACAATACAAATCAGCCGTAATTATACATACATCCCCTCCGTCTTTAGCCTCCATCCCCTCCACTCATCCCATCCTTCCAGGTCATCACAGAACTCCAGACTGGGCTCCCTACACGACACAGCAACTTCTCACCAGAGATCCATCTTACACCTGATGGTGTATATATGCTGATGGTACTTTCTCCATTCGTCTCACTCCCTCCCCACCATGTCCACAAGTCCATTCCCTACATTGGTGTCTCCATTCCTTCCCTGCAAATAGGTTCATCAATATCATTTTTCTAGATTCCACATATATGCCTTAAAATACTATATTTGTTTTTCTCTAACTTGCTTCACTCTGTATAACAGGCTCTAGGTTCATCCACCTCACTATAACTGACTCAAATTCACTCTTTTATGGCTGCATAATATTCCATTGTATATAAGTACCACCTCTCCTTTATCCATTCATCTGTTGACGGACACCTAGGTTGCTTCCATGCCCTGGCTATTGTAAACAATGCTGCTATGAACACTGGGGTACATGTGTCTTTTTCGATTACCACATTGTCTTTTTTTTTTTTTTTAACTATTTCTTTCTTTCCTTGGCTGTGCCGGGTCTTAGCTGCAGCACTTGGGACCTTCAATCTTCATTGCGGCATGCAGCATCTTCTTTGTTGCAGCATGCAAATTCTTAGCTGCAGAATTTGAATTCTTACTTAAGGGATCTCGGTCCCTGACCAAGGGTTGAACCTGGGCCCCCTGCATTGGAAGAGTGGAGTCTTAGCCATTGGACCACCAGGGAAATCCTCCAGATTGCTTTTACCATCAAGTAGTCAGACCCTACCTTATTGTCATGAGGACAACCAGCCTCAGCTCCATTTCTTCAGTGGAGTGTGTTAAAAATAAGACAACAGGGTCCAAATGGAGTTGCTTTTGCTAAGCTCCACGTCACCAAGACTTGACTTCATTACAAATTTGGCTCTCCCATAAATCTTAAATGAGTCGATCAGGAATCCCCTGATCAGCATTTATTTGTAATCTCTCTGCTAGACCCCTGCTTCGCAATAATAACCAATACCCTCTTTGGCTCAGTGCACTGTCTTGCTCCTGCTCCCTTCTGCCCACAAAATCTTTTGCCTTGGACGGTCCTTTGGCACTCCTTTCTATTTGCTAGATTGGATGCTGCCCGATTCATGAACGGTTGAATAAAACCAGTAAGACCTTTAAAATTTACTCAGTTGAATTTTAATGAGTGTATGCTCGCGTTGAACACGTGTATCTATTCTTTATTCATTCAACATTTATTAATGGAGCCCTTGCCAAGTGCTGGGCAAATAAAGCAGGTATGATCCCTCTGCGAACAGAATTGAGGGGAAATAGACAGTAATGATGTGATGGGAAAGCAAACTGTGCAAAGAGAGAAGGGTGATGAGCTGGGGGGTGAGGTCAGGGAAAGCCTGCTTGAAGCATTGATATTTGAGATCTAAAAGTGTGAGAAAGAAAAGTTCACCAGAGGAGAAAGCAGAGAATCCAGGGGAAGAATAGCTTCCCCATCTGAAGGTAAACCCACAAGACAGCAAAATACACATGAGAGGACTCAGGTGAGGCTGGGATGGAAGACAGAGGAGATGCCCTGTTATTTGCAAAACGAAGGCTGCAACTGACAGCTGCGTGCTCACTGCTGTTTCCTCTGTGTCCCTACAGCACGAGGTTCATGTTTTACCATAAGCTGGTTGGGGCTATCATCTCTCTAGCAGGGAGCTCCTTGAAAGAAGCGTCTCTGCCTTGCTCATCTCCGTTTCCTTCCCCATTCTCAGCGCCAAGCAGAGCCATTGCACAAAACGGATCAAAACGTGTGTTTGTTGAACCAGATTAGACTTCCCGTTCCAGTCTATTCTCTTTACTTTTGCTCCAAACTGTATGTTGTTCAGTGGCTAAATTGTGTCCGCCTCTTTGAGACCTCGTGGACTGCAGCACACCAGGCTCCCTGGAGTTTGTTCACACTCAAGTCCATTGAGTCAGTGATGCCATCCAGCCATCTCATCCTTTGTCACCCCCTTCTCCTCCTGTCCTTTGTCAAGCATTATTTTCTCTAAAACTTCCACTTCTCACTTGCTCTGAACTTTCAAACATTACATAGAAAAGAACTCTCTTCTTCCACAGGGAAGGGGTGTACCCCCAAGACAAAAGAGATGTGTGGGGAGAGGAACCAGATTCTAAAACGTGATTTGTTTATTGAGAAGCATGATTCAGAAGAAGAGGGAAAGAGAAAGGGGAAGGGGAAAAGAGAGGAAGAGCAAAGGGACCTCTGAAAGATGCTGTCAGTGGCTCTCTGAGGTTGGCAGGATTATTCTTTTTATTTGGCTCTGCCAGGTCTTAGTGGTGGCATTTTTAGTTGCAGTGGGCAGAATCTTTGGTTGTGGCATGTGGAATCTACTTCCCCAAGCAGGGATTGAACCCAGGCCCCTGCATTTGAAGTGTGGAGTCTTAGACACTAGACCATGAGGGAAGTCCCGGCAGGATTATTTTAAATGACATTGTTTCTCTTTTATAATCTTAAGCATTTTTTAACTTCAAAACTTATGAGCAGGCCTTCCCCAGTGGCTCAGTGGTAAAGAATCTGCCTACCAATGCAGGAGACATGGCTTGATCTCTGATCCAGGAAGATTCTACATGTCAAGGAGTAACTAAGTCCAAGCACCTCAACTACTGAGCTTGTGCTCGAGAGCTCAGGAGCTGCAACTACAGAAGCCCACAGGCCCTAGAGCCTGAGCTCTGCAACAAGAGAAGCCACCACAATGAGAAGCCTGCTCTCTGCAACTAGAGAAAGCCCTTGCAGCAACGAAGACTCAGCACAGCCAAAAATAAATAAAAAATTTAAAAAAGAAAACAAAAGACTTGTGAGCATTATCCCTCTAATTATCAGACTAAAAACAAACTAGTTATTTTTGTTGGAGAGGGATTTATCTCCAGGGGGATTTTGCTCTGCAAGCTGCATTGTCTTTCTCTGCTCATAAGGCCTCCATCACATTTCCACGGGAGAACATGCCTCACCCATGGAATGCTGTCCAGTGGGATTGGCAATCAAGATGATGCCCTTCTCAACCAAGGGCTGGGTCCTGATCTAGCTAGGCCGACATACACATGCCATGTTCTGGCTGCACTTGGCTTTGTTTTTTTTTAATTTTTATTTATTTCTCTGTGCCAGTTCTTAGTTGCAGCACATGAGTTCTTTAGTTGCAGCATGTGAACTCTTTAGTGGAAGCATGTGGGATCTAGTTTCCTGACCCGGGATCGAACCTGGCTCTTCCAACTGACATTCAGCCACACATTGGTCCCAGAGCTTGTCTTGGGATAGGATGGATGCACTGCCCTGAGAGCAGTAGTTGCTAGCGTCAATATTTGCAGAAGCCTTTAGGATGTGGGAAAAGCTTATAGGTTATAGCATGCCTTTATAGGTTCTCACCGGGAGGGTTTTCACACACAGGTGGTAGGACTATTTTCAAGCAACAGAAGTGACTGGTTAACTCAGAGATTTTCTCTTTGTCCTCTCCTGGGCATTTGAATCTTGAGCACAATGTCCTAGGGATGCAAAACACTGGGTCTGATTCAGCCTGATGACAGTGCCCTGAATTATCTGCCACTTGAAACTTAATAGTCATCAGAGTTCCTCTTCTTTTGAGGAAGGCCTGGCCATTTAGGTCTTTTGATTCTGGAAGGATTTTGACAAGCATCAAATAAATTCCCCCTTCATCCTTGAGTTCTTATGCTTTTCAAATTTATTTAATCCACAGTAAGGCATACAGAGTGACCCAGAATCTGCAATCACACATAGGCATAAGTGAGATAAAAAATGGCACAAAATAATATTTACCCATAGTACCTTAGAGGCATTCTTATATTTTCTGGTCTCCTCTATTGCATTTCTAAAATTTTAGTTGAGACCTCTTGAACTGACTAATGGGTTGCTCCCACACTTGGAAAGCCTCAGAATTTTCCA
Organism: Bos grunniens; assembly: GCF_055505025.1. Taxonomy (NCBI): domain Eukaryota; kingdom Metazoa; phylum Chordata; class Mammalia; order Artiodactyla; family Bovidae; genus Bos; species Bos grunniens. The sequence continues at coordinate 28,871,560 of NC_141189.1, forward strand.
AAGTCAATTTCTCGTTTGCAAATAATCCTATCTCTTGTGTCTGAAACAAACAAACAAAAAATGAGCAAATTAAAAGGAACGCTGATCCATACAAAATTTTCTCTCGGGCAGTGAACTCTCTCTTGCTACAGGACCAGCTCTGGAAACAAAAAGCCAGCAAGTGCTGGTTTTGAAGAACAGAATTAATCACAGCCAGAACTTTCTCCTCCAGCAGCAATCAAGAAGTCAGGTGTGATCCTACTCCCTTTTACATGCCTGTTGTCTAGACCAGGGAGCCACAGCCCTGCAGGCCACATCTGGACCTGAGTTAAGGAAAGGCCTCCACATTTTTAAATGATCGGCGGGGGCGGGAGGCGGGGGAAGAAGCAAAAGAATAGTACTCCATGACACATAAAAATGATGTGAAATTCATATTTCAGTGACTGTAAACAAGCTAAGGAGCACATTCATATCCATTCATTCATTCATTCACTTATGGCAGCTTTGGGACCACAATAGTAAACAGAAACTATATGACCCACAAAGTCTGAAACATTTACTATCTACCCCTGTATAAAAAAAAATTTGCAGACACATGATCTAAGCACTACAGGGAGATTGAGAATGAAGTTAAGGCATGGTTCCTGCTCTAAAGATGAGAACCCTTGCAGCTGACACAAATCAAGGACAACTAAACATCATATTGCACAGAATGGAGAAAGCACACCAGGGGGAAAATGGAAGGAATTCTTCAAACGAAGAGGCAACGTGGAAGGTGTGGGGGCTTCCAGAGGAGGTGAGGCTGGAACCTTGGGTGATTTCTGAATTTCTACGCAAGAAGGGCTTGGAGGTGGCGCTGGTGGTAAAGAATCCACCTGCCAATGCTGGAGACACAGGAGATGTAGGTTTGATCCCTGGGTCGGGAAGATCCGCTGGAGGAGGAAATGACAATCTGCTCCAGTATTCTTGCCTGGAGAATCCCATGGACAGAGGAGCCTGGCAGGCTACTATGTATGGGGTTGCAAAGAGTCAGACACTACTGAAGTGACTGAGCACACACACACCTACAGAAGGGGGATGTCTATTGTGTAAATCAAGTGAAGGGTGAGCTAAGCAGGGAGACAAAAGGACCTGCCATGAGTAAAGATAAGATGAAGTCAGAGGGGGCATCACCTGGTATTCCAGTGGCTAAGACTCCCAGTGCAGGGGGCCTGGGTTCGATTCCCAGTGGGGGAACTAGATCCCACATGCTGCAGCTAAAGAGTTCACAAATCACCAACTAAGAACAGGTGCAGCCAGATAAATTAAAAAAAAAAAAAAAATCAAGTCTAAGCAGAAAGGAGAAGAAGGGTGGAGTGGCCCAAGAATGGAATAGCCACCATAATGACAACTATGATAATAGCAGCTTCCACAATCCAGGCTTTATCCTGCGCTGGGCACTGTGTTCAAACCCTGAAGGTGTTCACTCACTGCATGCTCGCCCTAAGTGTGTGAGCAGGGGATAGATCACCCCATTTCACAGATGAGGATGTGAAGGAAACCAATCTAACCAGAGCAGGAGGGCATTTCAGAGTCTTGGGGAGGAATAAGGCTCATTTGGGAGGGAAGGTGGTGGTGTTGTTGTTCAGTCACTAAGTCATGTCTGACTCTTGCAACGCTGTGGACTACAGCACGTCTGGCTTCCCTGTAACTTCACTGTCTCCCAGAGTGTGCTCCAATTCATGTCCACTGAGTCGGTGATGCCATCCAACCATCTCATCCTCTGTCGTCCCCTTCTCCTCTGCCCTCAATCTTTTCCCAGCATCAGGGTCTTTTCCAGTGAGTCAGCTCTTCGCATCAAGTGGCCAAAGTATTGGAGCTTCAGCTTCAGCATCAGTCCTTCCAATGAATATTCAGGGTTGATTTCCTTTAGGATTGACTGGTTTGATCTCTTTGCAGTCCAAGGGACTCTCAAGAGTCTTTTCAAGCACCACGGTTTGAAAGCATCAATTCTGTGGCACTCAGCCTTCTTTATGGTCCAACTCTCACACCCAACATGACTACTGCAAAAATCATAGCTTTGACTACATGGACTTTTGCTGGCAAAATGATGTTTTTCCTTTTTAATACGCTGTCTAGGTTTGTCATAGCTTTTCTTTCAAGCAGTAAGCATCTTTTAATTTCATGGATGCAGTCAGAGGGTAGGTGAAGATTATGGAGGCTGCAGAAGACCAGGCAGAATGTCTTAAAACCAATTAAAAAGTGAAAACAAAGAACCAACAAAATACAGCAGAGGAGCATCTTATTGGCATCTGAGGCAATGGGAAGTTTTTGTGAAAGGGAGAGATGGGCTGAAGCAGTGATGAACACACTGGTCAACAGCAGAGCAGGCAGAACTGAGACCAGAGGCCAGAGCTAAGGCAGGAGATTTCCTGTATCCATGGAGATTTGCTCCATGCATCAGGCTAGTGAGGACTCCGACATTCAAAAAATCTACAGCACAACCTTTCACCCAGCAGTTTCCAAACTTACTGACCACGTCCCGTTTTAAGCTGCTCAGTCGTGTCCGATTCTTTGCGACCCTATGGACAGTAGGCCACCAGGCTTCTCTGTCCATGGGATTCTCCAGGCAAGAATACTGGAGTGGGTCGCCACTTCCTTCTCCAGGGGATCTTCCGAAGCCAGGGATCAAACTCGGGTGTTGTGCATGGCAGGCAGATCCTTTACCAGCTGAGCCACCTCCCTTTTTCTTAGAAAACCTATCAACAGCTGCTGTTCTTCAGAACACAGCTTAGAAAATGCTGCCTTCAAGCAAAGACCTACAGTCATATGAGAAACCACTATATTAGACAATGGGCATCCACTGTCTGACTTTATAAGTGTGGCAAAAAGACGAATGGTGACATGATTTCTATCTTTAAATCTTGCTGCTGCTGAGTTCCTTAGTGGAGAGGCCAGCGCTTTATACACCAAGCAACAGCCTGTGCCCAGCTGGTAAGCCATCACACACCTAGGGGTTTAGACTTGCTGGTCAGGTTCAAACTACTTTATTTTTAGATAATAGAAATGGCAGCTGAGTAAATATTGTAAAACTAGATATCTGATCCTAGTCCCACAGAGGACAAAGTAATTTCTCTTTCAAGGCTATTTTTAGAAGCTGGTTAGCTGCTCGCCTAAGATCCCTACCTCCCTAGGAAGCGAAGCATCTTTTCTCAGTTGCTAAGGAATCAAATACCTTGATGTGTGGAATTCCCAGTGTGTGCCAGTTCCTGTGTTAACAGCCTCTTCTTTGAAAGGCAGGTTGGTAGTTACCAATCATGGGATGATATAGTAATGACCCTGAATTTAAAAAAAAATATATATATGCATGTGTGTGTTTACATAAATTCACTGAATACATATATAGTATGTATTATACATACATATTATGTATACATATATATTATGTATTATATACATTATACATATATTATATATGTATAATGTATAATATACACATATATGTACAACACATATAATGTATGTATAATAAAATATACATATATATTATGTATACACTAATATATATTTGCTACATACATATATGTGTGTATGTGCTCAGTCACTTCAGGAGTGACTGACTCTTTGCGACCCCAAGGACTATAGCCCGCCAGGCTCCTCTGTCCGTGGGCTTTTCCAGGCAAGAATACTGGAGTGCGTTGCCATCCCTTCTCCAGGGGACCTTCCCAACCTAGGGATCGAATGTCCGTCTCTGTTGCAGGTGGATTCTTTACCTGCTGAGCCATCAGGGAAACCCACATACATATACAATGTACATTTATTAAACATATAGGTGTGTTGTTGTTGTTTAGTCACTAAGTTGTGTCCGACTCTTTTGTGACCCCATGGACTGTAGTCTGCCTAGATCCTCTGTCCACGGGATTTCCGAGGCAAGAAAACTGGAGTGGGTTGCCATTTTCTTCTCCTGGGGATCTTTTGAACCAGGGATCAAACCCATGTCTCCTGCTTGCCAGATGGATTCTTTACTCCTGAGCCACCAGGTAAGCCCCTTATATATGTGTGCATGTTTACACACGCACGTGCGCACACACACACACACACACATATGTAGGTAGATAGTGGATAATATTAGTTGGCAGAGAAGCTAAATGGGTAAAAAGCAAGGGCTGGATTTACCCACTCAGAACTTCAATCAAACTGTACATCTGGATAATATTTTAAAAAGTCAATAGAACACCCACCATTTGGCATCAAGAGATGAACATCTGGGTAATTAATAGACTGAATTTTAAGGCATTTTTCAGTGTCCCTCCTGACTCCATGTTTTCAAGTCCAGGCTTCCACTTGATCAGATTTCATTTGAAATCATTTTCTGCAATAAAAGATACTTTTCTTTACTGTAACTCTTGAAAACTAGTGGCTTTCTTTGTGTTTGTAAATGCTTATTAATGAAGAATCTGAATTCACATCACCTCTCTGCAGAAAGCGTGTAGATAATGTTGAAGCCCAGAAGTGTTCCAGTGAAACACTCCAAGCGGTCTTCAGGTCACCTTGGCCACGCTCTCTGATTCTAGTCTTTCCTTTTCTCTGAGCTATTTTACAACACCTGAGTAGCAGGTAACTGGAAAAACTCAAAAATAATTCTCATGCACATCCAAATGACTTCCCTCTCCTTCATGAAAAACTTTGTACCTTCATTTCAATATTTCTGACCTGTAAGTAGGTCCATCCTTCAGATTCTTTTGAATCGGCTATAACATCTACAAGGTTTCCTTCATTGATTGAGTAGAATGCAATCTTTTTTTAAAAAATAGGTAAGACGTGGATTTATTGAGAGAGAAACACACTCCATAGACAGAGTGTGGGCCATCGCAGAAGGTGAGAGCGGCCAGAATAAAATCTTTAACACATGTTCATTTTTATATCTTTGGGATAATCGTGATTTTACCTTGTTCCGAAAATTATCCTTGAACAGTAACACTAATATTTTTCTGCATTCCCCTGCCCCAGCAGAACTACGGGCGAATTTCTGCTGCAGCTGACACGCTGTCATAGGGTAGCAGGCTGCTTCTTTGGGAAATGCATTAGCTAATGGATAATTATCTTTTCTAAATGCAGGGTATTGTGTTTCCTTCTTCAGAAAAAGAGCTAAATTAATAGAGCAATGGGTCCACCACACACAGGTTATGTATCTCTCCATCCATGACAAATTTTTGAATAACAGTTGCTAATAATAATAGCAAGAGCATCTTTTGTGTTCGGAAATGGATGACTGATCCAGGACTACAGGACAGAGGGGATAAATTGTTTTCCCAAAAGCAATGACAGAGTCACAATTTAGGAGTGAGTCATTTATTTTACTGCGAGCTTTCAGGTGTCGGCCATCACGGTCTAGGAGAGAAAGGGAGGGAACTCTTGCTTATGAGCTGGTTTTGATTATACAGAATAAGTGGGTTCAAGTTCTACTTCTGCTACTGCCTAGCTTGAGCACTTGGGCAAATGATCTTCCTTCTGGGCGAGGGGTTTCCAATCCACTCACAAAGGAGGGGGTGTGGGCTAATCATATTAAAAGCTACCTTCGGGGGTTGGGGGAGGTTTCTAATCTACAGCCAGAGTTGGGGATCACATGGGAACTAGCCTCTCCCCATTAATAACAATTCTTATTCTGTGCCCTTCAAGACACCATGGAAGCAAGCGGGTATGAACAGAGATATACACACACACTGTCCTTTTTAAACTATATTTTAATGTTTATTTATTTTGGCATGCTGAGTCTTCACTGACGTGCAATGGCTTCTCTAGTTGTGGTGTGAGGCCTTAGCTGCCCCGCTGCATGTGGGATCTTAGTCCCCGGCCAGGGATCAAACCCACGTCCCCCGCATTGAAGGCAGATTTTTAGCCACTGGAGCACTGGGGAAGTCCCCACACTAGCCTTCTTAAGAGGAGGAAGAGACGCTTGAATCACCAGGGACACCTTTCTGAGTACACCTCTATGCTAGGAAAGTCATCTAAGTATCACTTATATGTGGGATCTAATATGACACAATGAACTTATCTATGAAACAGAAACAGACTCAGACATAGAGAACACACTTGTGGTTGCCAAGAAGGGGAGGTAGGATGGATTAGGAGTTTGGGGATTAGCAGATGCCAAGTACTATATAGAATGGATAACAACATGGTCCTACTGTAGAGCAGAGGGAAAAGAATGTGTATATATATATATATATATATATATATATAAAAGTATAACCATCACTTTGCTGTGTAGCAGAAATTAACACATTGTAAATCAATTAAGCTTCAATAAAATAAATTTTTAAAATTAAGAAAAAAAAAAACCTGCATCTAAAACCATTCATAGGAGAACCAGGCATTCTTTTTCCTCCCCCACCCAACCCAGAGAAGTGCTCATTTCAGTTTGCAAAATTGAGATGTCATCTGTCACCTGGCGTGTTCTACTTTCCTGGTCCCTTTCATAACTGTCCGGGCACTCTTTGGGGTGGTAATAAACAAGAAATGGACAGTCCCTGCACACAGATAATGGTCCAGAGAAACAGTGTCACTGTTCTCCGGGCTGGCAGAAAGCCCTCTCTTTCTAGTAGCAGAGTTAAGCGCTATTATTTGAAGGGTATTTCTAGTCATCTACCTGAAGCATTTTCTTTTGTAAGTGAAAGTTGACAATTTCCCCTTCACTCCGACTTGTAGGAAGTAGAAATCTTCCAGGGAAAGAATGCCTGAGGAAAATCAAATCCATCCTACATGGGGAGAGGGATGCTTCAGGAAGCCCATAAGCATGTTTCTCCTGGCTTAACCCTGAGCACACACAACACAGTTTTTATTGTCAGCGCTTTGTGTGCATAAACTGAGAGACGTTTGGAGGGAAAGAGGAAAGAAACCTAGGAGTAAAGATGAAGAGATGAGATGGGAAAATTCTTTGGACTCTTCAACTCTACATTGTAAAACTAGAGCATCAGCATCAAAAAAGAATTATACCTGATCAGTGGTTCTCAGCTGGGGAAGTTCTGCCCCTCTTGGGGACATCTGGCAATGTCTGGAGACATTTTTGCTGTCACGGTTGGAGATGGTGGGGGAGGTGCCCTTGGCATTGAGTGGGTAGAAACCAGAATGCTGCTAAGCATCCAAAAATAAGCAGAACAGCTCCCTCAACACGGAGCTATCCAGCCCCAAATGTCAGTATCACTAGTGAAGTTCTCTCACACCTCTCAGAACAGCTATCATTGAACAGACAAGAAATAACAAGTGTTGGTGAGGGTACGGAGAAAAAGGAACCCTTGTGCACTGCTGGTGGGAATGTAAACTGGTGCAGCCATTATGGAAAACAGAATAGAAGCTCCTTAAGAAATTAAAAATAGAACTACCTAGACAGTGTATTAAAAAGCAGAGACATCATTTTGCCAACTAAGGTCCGTGTAGTCAAAGCTATGATTTCCCCAGTAGTCATGTACAGATGTGAGAGTTGGGCCATGAAGAAGGCTGAGCACCAAAGAATTCATGATTTCGAACTGTGGTACTGGATAAGACTCTTGAGAGTCCCTTGGACTGCAAGGAGTATCAAACCAGTCAATCCTAAAGGAAATCAACCCTGAATATTCATTGGAAGGACTGATGCTGAAGCTGAAGCTCCCATACTTTGTCCACCTGATGCAAAGAGCTGACTCACTAGAAAAGACCCTGATACTGGGAAAGATTGAGGGCATAAAGGAGAAGGGGATGACAGAGGATGAGATGGTTGGATGGTATCACCGACTCAATGGACATGAATTTGAGCAAACTCTGGAAGATAGTGAAGGACAGGGGAGCCTGGCATGCTGCAGTCCATGGGGTTGCAAAGAGTTGGACACGGCTGAGCAACTGAACAACGAGAACTGCAGATGAGTGAACGAAGGCTCAGAGGCTTTGTAACTAGCCTCAGATCAACCAGTTAGTAAATGGGAGAGAGGGGCTATGAACTCTGACCCTTGGATAAGAATTCATGTATTTAATGATCACAAAATGCTAATTTCCTAAATTGACTGTCTTATTTTCTTGAAATTATAAAGTTCAAGGGAAGGCAGGATCCAGAAAAGAGTCAGGGGAGGATGAAACTGCCAGAGAATGTGGAAATCAAAAAAAAATCTCTGTGTCTTCCTCAAAAAGTCAAACATAGCATTACCAAAGGCCCAGCAACTCCACTCCTGGGCATATACCCCAAGGAACTTTTAAAATCTTTATTTATTTGTCTGTATCAGGTCTTAGTTGCAGCATGCAGGATCTTTCATTGAAGCATGAAGGCTTCTCTCTAGTTAGCTGCCCTGTGGCATGTGGGATCTTAGATCCCCAACCAGGGATCAAACCCACATTGCCTGCCAGGGAAGTCCCTATGCCAAAGAATTTAAAACAGGTACTCAAACAAATACTCATTCACAAATGTCTATAACAGCATTATTCACATGGCCAAAAGGTGGAAACGGCCCGAATACCCATCAACCAATGAATGAATGAAAAGTGTTGTGTATTCATAAGTGAAATGTTTATAAAAAGGAGTGACATGCTGACACCCACTACAACATGGATGAAACTTGAAAATATGATGCTAAGTGAAATTAGCCCATCGTATGGTTCCATGTATATTGAACATCCAGAATAGGTAAATCCAATGACACAGAAAACAGTAGGAGAAAAGGGTATGGGGGGAGGGACTGTTTCATGGGTATGGAGTCTCCTTTGAGGGCGAAGAAATGTTTCGGAACTGGACAGAGTGATGGCCGCACACCTCTGTGAATGTACTACCCATGCTTGTGCTCAGGCTCAGCCGTGCCTGACTCTTTGAGACCCCATGGACTGTAGCCCACCAGGCTCCTCTGTCCATGGATTTCCCAGACAAAAATACTAGAGTGGGTTGCCATTTCCTCCCCCAGGGGATTTTCCCAACCCAGGGATCGAACCCACGTCTCTTGCATTGCAGGCAGATTCTTTTACCACTGAGCCACCAGGGAAGCCCGGGAATATCCTAAGTGCCACTGAACTGTACGCTTGAAGATGGTTAAGGGTTAACTTTATGGTATGTGAAATTGACCTTAGTAAATGAAATATCCATCTCAGTAGAGAAGAAACACACAAAGCCAACTTAGTCCTGGCTTTGGATAAGCATTTGAGAAAGGAAGCCCTGCTGCAAGGCAGAGCTGATCCTTACAAAAGCAGACCTCCAAGCGCCTGGATCCCAGTCCGGCCGCCTGTGCCCCTGCTAGGCTGCTCTTTCAGTGTCACCCGCACTGGTTTTAAATGTGCACGGGGGACGTCCCTGCATCTATCAAACAGGTTGAGGATGGACGGATTGTGTAGTGATGGACGGTGGGTCTCCAGCATTCACACTGCACCACAAACAGAGAGTGGGTGAAACGGTCTCATCAGGAGTGCTGGGTGTGGAAGACCAAATGGAACCCAATGAAAATAATTTAAGCACATCTGTTCCTTGACACAATGATAGCCACTTTAAGAGCCACCTGCTAAAAGCATTTCATCCCTGGAGTAGGGCCTGGACAAATTTCTAGCTCTGAGCTGTCTTCATTCCTGGACTGAGGAGAGTGCTAAAGACTGAATATTTATGTCTTGCTCCAATTCATATATGAAAATCTAATCCCCAGTGTGATGGTGTTAGGAGATGGGGCCTTTGGGAGGTGATTAGGTCATGGGGGTGGAGCCCTCATGAATGGGATTAGTGACCTTATATCATTCACCCCCTTTCTCTACGTAAGGACAGTCATCTCTGAACCAGGAAGCCCCTACCAGGCACTGTCTGCCAGGGCCTTGGTCTTGCACTTCCTAGCCTCCAGGATGTGAGAGAGAAACTGCTGTTGTTTGTAAGTTCCCAGTCTATGGTCTTCTGTCACAGCAGCAGAAACGGACCAAGACAGAGGGGCATAAACGCAGGAAGAAAAGCATGAAGGAAGGAACGACTGCTTCATCCCTTCCTCTGCGTATTGTGGCCTGTTTCCCAAATTTCTCTCTGGGACCAGGATTATGGAGAAAGTTATTTCTTTTTTCCGCCCTGAGATCACTAGGAGAAAGATGGCGCGTGGGAACTGCAATGGAAGCAGGACTAAGGGAGAACGGTCAGCACAGCGACCACCCAGGTCTTTAAAATAGGTGTCCATGTACTATTTCGGGTGTCTTTCCCTTTAAAAATACAGAAAGCCAGAGTAATTTAATACAGTTAAACATGTACAAGTAACTAAAGGGAAACTCACTGGAAAAGACCCAGATGCTGGGAAAAATTGAGGGCAGGAAGAGAAGGGACGACAGAGGATGAGATGGTTGGATGGTATCACCGACTCAACGGACATGAGTTTGACCAAACTCCAGGAGATGGCAAAGGACAGGGAAGCCTGGCGTGCTGGAGTCCATGGGGTTGCAGAGTCGAACACGACTGATGTGACTTAGCATGCATGCACACATAGACATGTATATGTCTATGTGTGTATAAAGGAGATTAGCCCTGGGTGTTCTTTGGAAGGACTGATGCTAAAGCTGAAACTCCAGTGCTTTGGCCACCTCATGAGAAGAGTTGACTCATTGGAAAAGACTCTGATGCTGGGAGGGATTGGGGGCAGGAGGAGAAGGGGACGACAGAGGATGAGATGGCTGGATGGCATCACCGACTCAATGGACGTGAGTTTGAGTGAACACCGGGAGTTGGTGATGGACAGGGAGCCTGGCGTGCTGCGATTCATGGGGTCGCAAAGAGTTGGACACGACTGAGCGACTGAACTGAACTGAACACACAGAGAAAAAAATAAAAGTCTTGGCCCATTAATCAATAGAGAAGGGATTTGAATCTAGGACCATAAAATGTCTGTAACTTTCCCTTTTGTTCAGTCACTCAGTCGTGTCTGATGCTTTGTGACCCTATGGACTGTTGCCCGCCAGGCTCCTCTGTCCAGGATATCCTCCAGCAAGAATACTAGGGCGGATTTCCATGCCCTCCTCCAGGGTTTCTTCCTGACCCAGGGATCGAGCCTGAGTCTCTTATGTCTCCTGCACTGGCAGGCGAGTTCTTTACCCCGGGCACCACCTGAAAACCCACACGTATATACAGACACACACAAGGCTTTATCTTGTAGTGAGGATTAAGTCAGATAAAACTGTATCTCTTCAATTCTGTGACCCACTTTCTGCTCCCACATTTTAGCATTTTTAAAAATATTTATTTGGCTGTGCTGGGTCTTAGTTGCAGCATACAGGATCTTCATAGTGCCATGCTGGGATCTTTATTTTCTTTAAAGTGAGGGTTATTTCTAGACTCTCAATTCTTTTTTTAAAAATATTTATTTGGCTGCACCGGGTCTTGGTTGTGGCATGTAGGATCTTTAGTCGCAGCATGCGAACACTTAGGTGCGGCATGTGGGATCTAGTTCCCTGACCAGGGATCAAACCTGGGCCCCCTGCATTGGAAGCTCAGAGTCTCAGCCACTGGACCACCAGGGAAGGCCCTATTTTAGCATTTCTGAGGTTAGGATGCCCCTTTCCCATTCCACAAACACATAATTTAACATCAAGGCATACATCTGATAATACTGCAAGTGAATTTTTCTGTGTGTTTTTTTCTCATTTTCCTTTGTGTTTGACTCTCTATTGCCCCCTCCTCTCTCTGCCCCTCACAGCAGCCCTCTCACCCCACCTTTCTGCAGGTAGCCCACAGTAACAACTTGTTCCGCATTTTTCCATGTTGTTCTCCATACAAATAAAATCACACACATTGGAGTTCCCTGGTGGCCTAATGATTAGGATTCCTGGCTTTCATTGACAAGGCCGTGGGTCCAATCCTAGGCCAGGAATTGTAATCTTGCAAGCCACCTAGTGTGGCCAAAAAAAGACAAAATCACACACACACACACACACACACACGGATGCATACATTATATGTGTGCTATATAGACAGACAGATTTTGTTTTACAAAAATGAGATCCTCTTACATTCATTTTCTTTGAAGTCATTTTTCTCCCTTAATAATGCCTCTAAGACAGGTATTATTGCTCTAACTTATTCCTTTTTAATAGCTCCCGACATTTCACAGTGGATGAACAATCATGTATTCAACCATTCTTCTACTCTTGGGCCTTCACTGTGTTCAGTGTTTTGGTTTCTGTTTTTTTGTACATAAGCCCTTATATACTGGTGCTTCTGTCTCTATTGGGTTGCATCCCAGGAGTCAGACTGCTGAGTCGAAGCATATGAGCATTTTAAACTTTAATAGATGTTATCCAATTGCTTGCTTCCCACGTGGTACAGTGGTAAAGAATCTACCTGCCAATACAGGAGACACAAAAGATGCAGGTTCGATCCCTGGGTATGGAAGATGTCCTAGAGCAGGAAATGGCAACCCACTCCCATATTCTTGCCTGGAAAATTCCATGGACAGAGGAGCCTGGTGGGCTACAGTCCATAGGGTTGCAGAGAGTAGGACACGACTGAGCGACTACCATGCAGACACATCTGGCTGCTTTCCGCAAAGGCTGGAACACTCAACAGTCTTACCAACAGTGTCTAAGATGACTCTGTTCTCTGTATGAAATTTAATGGACCAGTAAATTTAATGCTGCCATGCTGGTTTTTGTTTCTGTTTTTCCTGAAAGATGTGACTGACTATGAATGGTGCATCCCACCTTTGCTGACATCGAAGAATCAAGGAGGGGCTTCTCAGGTGGCTCAGAGGGTGAAAGAATCTGCCTGCAATGCAGGAGACTTAATTTCATCCCCTGGGTTGGGAAGATGCCCTGGAGGAGGGCATAGCAACCCACTCTAGTACTCCTGTCTAGAGAATTTCGTGTGCAGAAGAGCCTGGTGGGCTACAGTCCATGGGGTTGCAAAGAGCCGGAAATGACTGAGTCGACTTAGCATGCACGCAAGAATCAAGGAGATACGGAATATGTGTCAATCACCTCGCCCAGCCTATACCTATCGTAGCATTCACTGTGCACTGCCAGTTCACTATAATGGTACCTGTTCCTACTGTTTTGTATCTGATCTGAAAATCTTGCATCTTTCCTTCGAAGCAGGAAAGCAAGAAGCCTCAACCACTAGCAGCCCCAGGAACCAAGAAAGGGGCAGGTGACAGACCAAGGCTCCAGCTAACTTTGTTTTTTAGTTTGATGATTTTCAATGTTTACAAAACAGGATTAAATCATTTGCTTCTCAGTCTTTGTGGATTAACAGTTGCCTGATTCAGCAACTGTTGATTTCTTTTAATGTGAGGCTTCCAAGTGCTGGGCAATGTGGTAGACACCGAGGGAGCATTCAGCAGAGAATCTGACACACAGAGCGTCTGTGGTCATGGCACTTGCAGGAAAACAGAATCAAGTAATTGTGCTCAGGTTAGCCCATAAAACTTGGTTTGACCCTATTAGGACCCCACTTCTCAAGGGCCTGCAAAACATGCCTGTGGCAAAACAATGAAATGAACCTCTTGACAACATTTAGCTACAAGGGCATCCAGTCAGCAAGCTGAAGAATTCTGTTTCTGAAGGACTAGGAGCCTTGGTTTTGCAAGGCTTGGTCCTTTGATTTTGCATCCTTGGAAACAGAAACTGTTCCCGAAGACTTTTTTCAACTTTATTGAGCTATACTTGACAAAAATACGGGGTTTTTTTCAATTTGGTCACAACACTCAGCATGTGGGATCTTAGTTCCCCGACCAGGGATCAAACCTGTGCTCCTGCATTGGAAGTACAGAGTCTTAATCACTGGGCCACCAGGAAGTCATCAAAATGTAAGATACTCAAAGTATATATTGTAGTGATTCAAAACAGGTAAACACTGTGAAAAGAGTCTCACTATCTAGTAAGTTAACACATCTATCACCTCATGTATTTATTTGTTAATTTTTTGGTGAGGACATTAAGTCCTAATCTCTCAGCAAATTTCAATTACATAATTCAGTATAATCAACTCCAGTCATCACGTTTCATATTGGATCCTCAGACTTCATTATTTCATACTTGAAAGCCAGCACCCTTTTACCAACCTCTTCCCATTTCCCTCCTCCCTCAGCCCCTGACACCACTTTATCGCTTTCCGTTTCTACAAGTTTGATTGTTTGTTTTTTTACGTACTTTTATTTTTATTTTTTTTAATCTTTTTGTTAATTTAAAAAATTTTTTAATTTTAATTGGAGGTTAATTACTTTACAATATTGTATTGGTTTTGCCATACATCAACATGAATCCACCACGGGTGTACATGTGCTCAAGATTCCACATATAAGTGATATCATGCAGTATTTGTCTTTCTCTAACTTATCAATTAGCAAAATGCCCTCAAGTTCCATCCATGCTGTCACAAATGTCAGGATACCCTTCTCTCTCATGGCTGAGTAATTTTTGTTGTTATTGTTCAGTTGCTGAGTCATGTCCGACTCTTTGCAACCCCATGGACTGCAGCCTGCTGGGCTTCCCTGTCCTTCACTATCTGCCGGAGTTTGCTCAAATTCATGTCCATTGAGTCAGTGATGCCATCCAACCATCTCATCCTCTGTCGCCCCTTCTCCTCCTGACTTCAATCTTTCCCAGCATCAGGGCCTTTTCCAATGAGTCAGCTCTTCGAATCAAGTGGCCAAAGTATTGGAGCTTCAACTTCAGCACCAGTCCTTCCAGGGAATATTCAGGGTTGATTTCCTTTAGGACTGACTGGTTTGATACTCCTTGCTGTCCAAGGGACTCTCAAGAGTCTTCTCCAAGACCACAATTGGAAAGCATTAATTCTTTGGTGCTCAGCCTTCTTTATGGTTCAACTCTCGAATCCATACATGACTACTGGAAAAACCATAGCTTTGACTAGATGGACCTTTGTCAGCAAAGTAATGTTTTCTGCTTTTTAATATGCTGTATAGGTTTGTCAGGAGCAAACATCTTTCCTTCCCAGGAGCAACTGGCTTTTAATTTCATGACTGCAGTCACCATCTGCAGTGATTTTGGAGCCCAAGAAAATAAAATCTCTCACTGCTTCCACTTATCCCCTTCTATTTGCCATGAAGTGATGGGACTGGATGTCATAATCTTAAGTTTTCTTAATGTTGAGTTTCAAGCCAGCTTTTTCACTCTCATCTTTCAGCCTCATCAAGAGGCTCTTTAGTTCCTCTTTACTTTCTGCTATTAGAGTGGTGTCATCTGCATATCTGAGGCTGTTGATATTTCTCCTGGCAAATCTTGATTTCAGCTTGTGATTTATCCAGCCTGGCATTTCACATGATGTACTCTGCATATAAGTTAAATAATCAGGGTGACAATGTACAGCCTTGGCATACTCCTTTCCCAATTTGGAACCAGTCTGTTGTTCCATGTCCAGTTCTAACAGTAGCTTCTTGACCTGCAAACACGTTTCTCAGGAGACAGGTAAGGTGGTCTGGTGTTCCCATCTCTTTAAGAATTTTTCATTGCACACAACGCATCTTTATCCATTCATCCATTGATAGACACTTAGGTTGTTTGCATGTCTTGGCTACTGTGAATAACGCTGTTACAAACATGGAGGTGCAAAGGACTCTTTGATTTACTGTTTTCATCTCCTTCGGGTATATCCAGAAGTGAGATAGCTGGATCATATGGTAGTTCTATTTTACCAGAAGACCTTAAGTTATCTGAAGGCATAGACAATACATGTCTTACTCAAAGTGCTACTATACTTTCAAGGGCTTAGCACAATTATCTGGCATATGAGGCTACCATTAAATACATATTCAAAGAATGAAGAAATGAATAGATGAATGGAAAAATACATGAATGGATGACTTACCTGTTTGGGAATTTTAAAAAACACGTATTTACTTATTTGCTGCATTGGGTCTTAGTTGTGGCTCATGGGCTTAACTGCCCTATGATACGTAGGATCTTAGTTCCCTGACCAGGGATCAAACCCGCATCCCTTGCACTGGAAGGTGGATTCTTAAACACTGGACCAACAGGGAAGTCCCCTGTTTGGAAATTTTAAATGAACTGAGTGATTGGTGTCATGCGTTTAGTTACTTTCCACTTTGGATTTTATGAAATCCAGACATACTTGTCACCACCTTGTGACGCAGCTGCTGTCTGTGTGTCATCCAAACAAACATGCCCCCGGACACCCCGGTCCAGTGCAAACAACCCCGGTCCAGTGCAAACAACCGGACTGCTTGTGTCCTCGCTCAGCCTGTACAGGCCGCTCTCCTTCCCTGGGGTGCATCCTGCCACGACACCTCCTGCTCTTTGTCCTTTATGTAAAGAGTAAGTTAGAAAACACGGGGGAAGTAGACATTGGAAAGTGCTATAAACGTAAGAGGCCATTACTATCACTTTTCCCAAAACCCATAATCCACGCACCTTTTTAAATCCTATTGAAGCACTGATGCTTATGTAAATTCCTAAGACCTCAGGCTAACAACAGTAATTTCCCACCTGTCACTCTGTCTATGCTTAGAAGAGCCTCTTTCTTTCCTCTCTGCAATCAATCACCAATGTTTTTTCCCTTCCAGATGTCTGGTTAGCCCCTTGCTCCCAACCCACTGCCCAGTCCCTGTGATGTCATGACCGTGCGTGCGTGCGTGCTCAGTGGCTTAGTCATGTCCAGTTCTTTGCAATCCCATGGACTGCAGCCCGCCAGGTTCCTCTGTCCACGGGGTTTCCCAGGCAAGAATACTGGAGCGGGTTGCCATTTTATCAGATGATTCCAAAACACACCAGGTTGGTCTTCCGCCGCCCCAGAGTTCCTGCTCTTTCATTCAGTCTACAACTGCCAGATAAGTCTTCCTAAGATGCCACTTTATTTACCTCTGCCCCTTGTCCTGCAGTGGCTCCATACAGCCTGGGAGCTTTAATCTGCTCAAATCTGCTGCTGCTGCTGCTAAGTCACTTCAGTCGTGTCCAACTCTGTGTGACCCCATGGATGGCAGCACGCCAGGCTCCCTGTCCTTCACTATCTCCTAGAGTTTGCTCAAACTCATGTCCATTGAGTTGATGATGCCATCCAACCATCTCATCCTTTGTCATCCCCTTCTCCTCCTGCCTTCAATTTTTCCCAGCATCAGGGTCTTTTCCAATGAGTTGGCTCTTTGAATCCAATGGCCAAAGTGCTGGAGCTTCAGTTTCAGCATCAGTCTTCTAATGAATATCAGAGTTGATTTCCTTACTCAGGCCTCTGAAATTTACAGCACGCTGGATCTTTCATCATCATTGTGGTAGGTGGAGTCTTTCAATGCAGCATGTGGGATCTAGGTCTTTGACCAGGGATGGAACTGGGCTCCCTATATTGGGGGTTCAGAGTCTTAGCCGCTGGACCACCAGAAAAGTCCTCCACCTGTCTTATCTCTCTCAAGCATGACTGATCCACCTGCAATTCCTGGGTCAAATGTGCTGTTTCATGTCAGTCTACACATGTGCTATTCCCTCTGCCCGGAATGCTGTTCCCTGCAGCCAGTGATTAAATACTCTTCACCTTTTCAGCCTACTTCAAATGTCCTTTTCTTTTCCAGACCCCAGAACCATCTCTTGGTTTGACCACTTGAACCTATCATATATTTGTTCAGTTCAGTTCAGTCGCTCAGTTGTGTCCAACTCTTTGCAACCCCATGAATCGCAGCACACCAGGCCTCCCTGTTCATCACCATCTCCCAAAGTTCACTCAGACTCACATCCATCGAGTCAGTGATGCCATCCAGCCATCTCACCCTCTGTCATCCCCTTTTCCTCCTGCCCCCAATCCCTCCCAGCATCAGAGTCTTTTCCAATGAGTCAAGTCTTCCTATGAGGTGGCCAAAGTATTGGAGTTTCAGCTTTAGCATCATTCCTTCCAAAGAAATCCCAGGGCCGATATCCTTTAGAATGGACTGGTTGGATCTCCTTGCAGTCCAAGGGACTCTCAAGAGTCTTCTCCAACACCACAGTTCAAAAGCATCAATTCTTCAGTGCTCAGCTTTCTCCACAGTCCAACTCTCACATCCATACATGACCACAGGAAAAACCATAGCCTTGACTAGATGGACCTTTGGCAAAGTAATGTCTCTGCTTTTGAATATGCTATCTAGGTTGGTCATAACTTTTCTTCCAAGGAGTAAGCATCTTTTAATTTCATGGCTGCAATCACCATCTGCAGTGATTTTGGAGCCCCAAAAAATAAAGTCTGACACTGTTTCCACTGTTTCCCCATCTATTTCCCATGAAGTGATGGGAACAGATACCATGATACTATATAACCTACACCTGTATTTAAAGAGTTCTTTTTTTCCCATTTTTTTTAATTGGTTTTTTGGCCATGCCACACAGCTTGGGGGATCTTAGTTTCCTGACCAGGGATCGAACCCAGCACCTGACAATGAGAACGCTGAGTTCTAACCACTGGACCACCAGGGCATTCCCATCTTATCATTTCTAAGTGTTCGGTGGTATTACGTACATTCCCATTTTTATGGATGAAGAGACTGAGGTCCAGGGAAGTTAGGCAACTTGCCCAAGATTACTGTGTTGGAATACAGCCAACCTAAGAATTCCTTAATGGTGAGGTCTGGGTCGTCTTCATTAGCTGACACATAGTAGGGGCTCAAGCCCATTGGGTGAGTGAACAGTGAAGGAATGAAGGGACTGTATGGTAAGCATCTTTGGGGGAGCGTGGTGAGTGATGTTCTGAAGGACTACGCTAAAAGAGCCTCCACCTGTGCTTATCCCAGCACTCAGGCCCATCCAGGCAGCAGGTGATTCATTCAAGTGAACCAGACAGATCCTGAGGTTTCTTTCCATGGGGAAAGAAACAGGAAAAAAAAAAAAAAGCTGGCATCAATACATGGACTCTGGGCTTTGGGATATTCACCTCCCTGCCTGGGGCTGGCAGTTCACCCGAAACGCCCTTCTCTCTCTTCACCCACTGAAACCCTACTGAGCCTTCAGGTCCAGTGCAGACACTCCTCCTTGCTGTCATACTGGAGCCCCAGGAAGAGCCAAGCTCTTCTTCTGTTCGCTTTCTACTGGTACCTTCATTTAGCATCTGTTTCATACTGTTTATACACATAAATAACATGTGTATTTTTGTGTAGCTGAAGCTCCAATACTTTGGCCATCTGACTCGAAGCACTGACTTCTGGAAAAGACCCTGACGCTGGGAAAGATTGAAGGCAGGAGGAGAAGGGGATGACAGAGGATGAGATGGTTGGATGGACATGAGTTTGAGCAAGCTCCAGGAGCTGGTGATGGACAGGGAGGCCTGGCATGCTGCAGTCCATGAGTCGCAGAGTCGGACACAACTGAGTGACTGAACTGATACACATAAATCGTGGTGTTCTTCACATCTGTGACACCCCCAAATCTGTAAGCTTCTTATGACTGGGAGCTGAATTTCATCTCTGATCTCTGCAATTTTGAGCATGGGGCCACGAATAACAGACACTAGCTAGGAACGTTTAGAGTCAGACAGAGCTAGAATCAGGCTCCAGCTCTGCCACTCACTGGTTTTGTGACCTTTAGTTTTCTTAACTTCCTTAAGCCTCAGTTTCCCCACATATAAAAGGGGAGTTACAATCAACTGACCTAATAGAATCTAATAAGCTCGAGTTCATAGCTAAGGCTCATTAACTACTATTATTATTAATAAGTATTTAATAATTAATCGAGACCAAGAATAGGCCTAATGGATTTTTCCTCCAATGGACACATAAGAAGGAAATGTAAAAATGAAACTTAAGAGAATAAACAGAGCAATGTAAATAACTGACTTTGTTCAGAGTACATATTAGCTAATATCATATTCATAATCTTCATATCCTGCTATTCATGTTTCCTGCAATAAGTTACGGAGAAGGCAATGGCAATCCACTCCAGTACTCTTGCCTGGAAAATCCCATGGGTGGATGAGCCTGGTAGGCTGCAGTCCATGGGGTCGCCAAGAGTCGGACATGACTGAGCGACTTCCCTTTCACTTT
Organism: Bos grunniens; assembly: GCF_055505025.1. Classification (NCBI taxonomy): domain Eukaryota; kingdom Metazoa; phylum Chordata; class Mammalia; order Artiodactyla; family Bovidae; genus Bos; species Bos grunniens. The sequence continues at coordinate 28,891,455 of NC_141189.1, forward strand.
TCACTTTCATGCATTGGAGAAGGAAATGGCAACCCACTCCAGTGTTCTTGCCTGGAGAATCCCAAGGACCGGGGAGCCTGATGGGCTGCAGTCCATTGGGTCGTGAAGAGTCGGATACGACTGAGTGACTTCACTTTCACTTTTCACTTTCATGCATTGGAGAAGGAAATGGCAACCCACTCCAGTACTCTTGCCTGGAAAATCCCATGGACGGAGGAGCCTGGTGGGCTGCAGTCCATGGGGTCGCGAAGAGTCGGACACAACTGAGCGACTTCACTTTCACTTTTCACTTTCATGCATTGGAGAAGGCAATGGCAACCCACTCCAGTGTTCTTGCCTGGAGAATCCCAGGGACGGGGGAGCCTGGTGGGCTGCCATCTATGGGGTCGCACAGAGTCGGACATGACTGAGGCGACTTAGCAGCAGCAACAGCAATAAGTTACACAGTCAGTTGCCTCTCCAGGCAGAAAGCAGAGCTGGCACACCTCTGAGAACTTAAGCCAGTGCATGAGTGCCAAGTCACTTCAGTTGTGCCTGACTCTTTGCAACTCCATGGACTACTCTGTCCGTGGAATTTTCCAGGCAAGAATACTGGAGCGGGTTGCCATTTCTTCCTCCAGGGGATCTTTCTGACCCACGGATCGAGCCCTCATCTCTTATGTCTCCTGCATTGGTGGATGGGTTCTTGACCACTAGCTCCACGGGGGAAGAACCTGGTGCTCAGTCTCCCAAAAGGCAGTCCATGCTCCCTGTACCCTGGTCACACCTTCCACACTAAGGAAATTCCCATCACTTATCCAAAATAGGATTGATAAAGAAGGAACCTGGGACTATGGCAAAGGATAATTACATCGATCACCACTTGCCCGCTATGGTCTTATACCCCAGCCAGTACCCTACATGACCTTTTACAAACAAAAACCAGGGACTTCCCTGGTGGTCCAAGGGTTAAGACTTTGCTTTCCAGGGCGTGGGTGCAGGTTTGACCCCTGGTGGCAGGGCTAAAATCCCCCAGGCTTTGCAGCCAAGAAACTAAAATATAAAACAGAAGCAATATTGTAACAACTTCAATAAAGACTTTAAAAAAAATAGTCCACATTAAAAAAAAAAAAATCTTAAGAAAAAAATGAGCCAGTTCATGTTAACCTCAAGCTTAATAATCAGCAGCAGCTTCTCCTGCAATGGGGCATAAAACCTGTAATTTTTTTTTTTAACCACAACCTACAAGCTTCTACCCAATCTGGCTCCTCTCTGATTTATCTCCACTCTCATCCCTGACTCTCTGGGTTCCAGCCACCCCGGCCTTCTGACTCTTCGGCTAATATATCAAGGGCCTTTACATTTGCTTCCTGGATCCCTGACATTTACATGGCAAAATGTCACCTCCTTAGAAAAGCATTTCCTGACCACTGGATGGGAAATATCCCCCCTCTACTAATCCTCTTTTTTTCAGTATTTATTTATTTGGCTGCAGGCGGGATCTTCATTGAGGTGAGTGGGCTCTCTATTTGTGCTTTTGCAGGCTCAGAAGTTGCGAGTGGGCTTAGCTGCCCCACTGCATGTGGGACCCTAGTTCCCCGACCAGGAATTGAACTCACATCCCCTGCATTGCAAGGCAGATTCTTAACCACTAGACCACCAGGGAAGCCCCTCCCCTATTAATTCTCATGTAACACAACATCACCTGGACATTGTTTATTTATGTATTACCTGACATCTTCACCCCCAGTCCATTTCCAGGTTCCCCTTAGAGTAGAAGCTCCAATGCAGGCAGGAACCTTGCCTGTCTTGCTCCATACCATACTCGCAGCCCCCAGAACACTACCTGGAACTTATAAAGCAGAAGCAACAGTTAGAACTGGACAGGGAACAACAGACTGGTTCCAAATAGGAAAAGGAGTACATCGAGGCTGTATACTGTCACCCTGTTTATTTAACTTCTACGCAGAGTACATCATGAGAAACGCTGGACTGGAAGAAACACAAGCTGGAATCAAGATTGCCGGGAGAAATATCAATAACCTCAGATATGCAGATAACACCACCCTTATGGCAGAAAGTGAAGAGGAACTAAAAAGCCTCTTGATGAAAGTGAAAGTGGAGAGTGAAAAAGTTGGCTTAAAGCTCAACATTCAGAAAACGAAGAGCATGGCATCTGGTCCCACCACTTCTTGGGAAATAGATGGGGAAACAGTGGAAACAGTGTCAGACTTTATTTTTTGGGGCTCCAAAATCACTACAGATGGTGACTACAGCCATGAAATTAAAAGATGCTTACTCCTTAAGGAAAGTTATGACCAATCTAGACAGCATATTCAAAAGCAGAGACATTACTTTGCCAACAAAGGTTCGTCTAGTCAAGGCTATGGTTTCTCCTGTGGTCATGTATGGATGTGAGAGTTGGACTGTGAAGAAGGCTGAGCGCCGAAGAATTGATGCTTTTGAACTGTGGTGTTGGAGAAGACTCTTGAGAGTCCCTTGGACTGCAAGGAGATCCAACCAGTCCATTCTGAAGAAGATCAGCCCTGGGATTTCTTTGGAAGGAATGATGCTAAAGCTGAAACTCCAGTACTTTGGCCACCTTATGTGAAGAGTTGACTCATTGGGAAAGACTCTGATGCTGGGAGGGATTGGGGGCAGGAGGAGAAGGGGACGCCAGAGGATGAGATGGCTGGATAGCATCACTGACTCGATGGACGTGAGTCTGAGTGAACTCCAGGAGTTGGTGATGGACAGGGAGGCCTGGCGTGCTGCGATTCATGGGGTCGCAAAGAGTCGGACACGACTGAGCGACTGATCTGATCTGATCTGATCTGATTGAATAAATAAATGAGGATGGGAGAGCAGGTTATGGTTATTTTTCACCTTTTATTTTTATATTTCAGATGAATTTGAATTTTTATAAAGTGCATGTACTACTTCTGTAACAAGAAAACAGAAATAAGGCCAAATCAAAATAAATTTGAAAAACTACCATTAGCATATTTAATCAAACAGATGAAACACGGACTCTTCCCCAAGAATATATTACATAGATTGCCAGCAATTCATAGCATTTGGTCTCCTCGCTGTTTATTAAACCTAAAACGTTGGCCAGTTTAATAATCTGTTTGCCAGTCAGCACACACCCTTGGATTTTTAAATAACTGTCATCTCTCCTGGGTTTATAGAAAGATTATCATTTGAGCGTTCCACTTCAGTCCAATCTCCTCCTCAGAGCACATTTATTTCCACCTCTATGCCTCTGCCAATTCTGTTATCTCTCCTGGCATCTCCTACCCGCTGTGCCACCCTCCCCCTCAATTCCCCTGTTCAAAATCTTGATCGTCCTTTAAGGCACACTCAAATCTTTCAAGAATTGGCCACAACCGTGCTTTTAAAAAGCACTACACTTTGTCAAAAGGCACCTTGTCTCTGTGTCTCCCTCAATTAATTACAGTTGGTTGAAAGCAATATTTTTATGTACCTAACCACACTGACATGTCACTACGCATTTTCCAACTGAGTAAAAAAAAAACTACTCACTTCTAGCGGGAATATGCTGTCAAAGGTGGATAGGAGCAATTTAGACTCTTTCTCAAAGGAGAAAATACTAGGTGATTTCCAAGGGTGTGAAAGCCATTTCCTACATCTTCCAGTGAGGAAGACGGCGGTATCTACACAACCATCACCTGGAATTTACAAAGAAAAGGACGCAAGGAAAAACAGACCAGCAGGCTGGAATCGTCTCCACCAGTGCTGACGGGTGCCAGTCACTGAAATCCCATTATGACAGACGGGCTGCTGATTGTGTGCCAAGCACTGTGTTAAATGCATTACACACAGTATCTCATTTAATCCCCCCAACAGCCTAAAGTGGTCCCTATTATCCCGTTGGATGAAGTCATTCAGCGTATGTGACTATCAGATGACTCTCTAGCTAGACAGAGTAACCAGAGGCTCCTTACCCATCTCCTGTCCTTAAAAAAAAAAATCAACAACCTCATATATGTAGATGATACCATCCTTATGGCAGAAAGCAAAGAGGAACTAGAGTCTCTTAATGAAGGTGAAAGAATGAAAAAGCTGGCTTAAAACTCAACATTCAAAAGGCATCCAGTCCCATCACTTCATGGCAAATGGGAAAAAATGAAAACAGTGACAGACTTTATTTTCTTGGGCTCCAAAACCACTGCAGACTCTGACTGCAGCCATGAAATTAAAAGAAACTTGCTCCTTGGAAGAAAAGCTACGACAAACATAGACATGTAACAGCATATTGAAAAGCAGAGACATCACTTTGCTGACATAGGTCCGTCTAGTCAAAGCTATGGTTTTTCCAGGAGTAATGCACGGATGTGAGAGTTAGACCATAAAGAAGGCTAAGCACCAAAGAATGGATACTTTCGAACTGTGGTGCTGCAGAAGACTCTTGAGAGTCCCTTGGACAGCAAGATCAAACCAGTCAATGGTAAAGGAAATCAATCCTGAATATTCATTGGAGGGACTGATGCTTAAGTTGAAGCTCCAAAACTTTGGCCACCTGATGCGAAGAGCTGACTTATTGGAAAAGACCCTGATGCTGGGAAGGATTGAGGGCATGAGAAGGGGAGACAGAGGATGAGAAGGTTGGATGGCATTACTGACTCAATTGACATGAGTTTAAGCAAACTCCAAGAGATAGTGAAGGACAGGGAAGCCAGAGGTATTGCAGTCCTTGGGGTCGAAAAGAGCTGGACATGACTCAGCAACTGAACAAGTGTATATATATGACTTTGGTGATGGCTCAGTGGTAAAGAATCCACCTGCCAATGCAGGAGACATACCTTCGATCCCTGGGTTGGGAAGATCCCCTGGAGAAGGAAATGGCAATCCACTATAGTATCCCTGCCTGGAAAATTCCACGGACACAGGAGCCTGGTGGACTGCAGTCCACGGGGTTGCAAAGAGTCAGACATGACTAAAGCGACTGAACACGAGTGTATATATGTCAATTCCAATCTCCCAATTCATTCCATCCCCCCCTTCTCCCCTTGTGTCCACATGTCTGTATTCCTGCCCTGCAAATAGGTTCATCTGTACCCTTTTACTAGATTTCATATATATGTGAATATATTTTTCTCTAACTGGTTTTGCTCTGTATGACAGACTCTAGTTCTGTCCACATCACTACAAATGACACAATTTCATTCCTTTTTTATGGCTGAGTAATATTCCATTGTAGATATGTACTATATCTTATCTTATGCAGCACTATTTACAATAGCCAGGACATGGAAGCAACCTAAATGTCTATTGACAGATGAATGTATAAAGAAGATGCAGTACATATGTACAATGGAATATTACTCAGTCCCCTTCTAGCCTCAAAATGTTCACTCTGCCCACTGTTCTCGTTCGAGGAGCCAGTTCAAGGATGTGGCTTTGAGACAGTAGGGTGTTGTTGGCACCATCTGGACACACGACTGAACCCCATTAAGGCTTCTATATAAACTCTTGAGAATCTGGAAGGTGGGTACAATGATCTACTATTTTGCAGCGCCCAAGACAAATTTCATGTATAAGTTCCCTTGTTATTATACCTGCCCCCTACCAATCTGGAATGGCCGCCTGTTTCTTTGGCCTCCACTTGCCCTCTGTGTAAAGGGCCAGTTTCAGATTTCACCCAGGAAGTTCCCAAGGGTTCAAACCAACACATTTCCACTTTATAGATGAGACAGATGACTCACAGAATGGTTCAGCCATTGTCCCTGGGTGACAAAGGGACAAAGTGTCAGAGCTGGTTTGGATCCATGTCACTTGACTCTTGCTTACTGTACTATACATATCTTCTACCGAAAAACTATAGCTTACAGTACCAGTGGGCTTCCTCTAGGGCTCAGTGGTAAAGAACCCACCTGCCAATGCAGGGGATGTGGGGTTGGATCCCTGGGTCAGGAAGATCTCCTGGAGGAGGGCATGGCAACCTACTTCAATATCCTTGCCTGGGAAATCACATGGACAGAGGGGCCTGGAGGGCTACAGTCCATGGGGTCGCAAAGAGTCGGACATGACTTAGCGACTGAACAACCACAACAACCAACAGTAAAGACAACAATTAATACAGCCTTAACTGAAAATGACCAGTCTTGCAATTTTTTCCATCCTTTTTCAAGTTTTTTTAAGTAACACCTACACCAAAGCAGGAGACGTAAGAGACACAGGTTCGATCCCTGGGTCGGGAAGATCCCCTGGAGTAGGGCATGCATGGCAATCCGCCCCAGTACTCTTGCCTAGAGAATCCCATGGACAGAGGATGCTAGAGGGCTAGAGTCCACGGGTTCGCAAAGAGTCGGACAGGACTGAAGCGACTTAGCACGCATGCACTCTGTGTTTAACATAAAGTGTTTAAATATGTGTAAAAGTTAAACAGAGCATATCTTCTTTTTAATGGGCCTCTCTTCGTTCTCCAGCATTTCATGCATAACAACGTTGATTTGGCAATTGTTATGCCACAGAATCAATTTTACTAATTTTCACACTTCGTTAATAAATTAATGGAGGCCTCAGATGTTACAGGATGGATGCACAGATCCCTTAGGAGTTGATACAGCATTAAAAAAAATTTAAAAAGCCACTTTAATAATAAAAAAAAAGGCCACAGATGAGAGTCTAGAGATCAAAACCTGCAAACAATCCCAAATTTAAGTTCAAAAGTGAAAATCTGGATCAGTGCTTTAAGAAGCTTTTGGATTTGACTAAGTTAGAATGGAAAAAAAATGATTTGGGGATCAACACCAAAAGCAGATCAGAAACTGTGGTCCTGCATTTGAATGAGAAAAGAGTCAGAATCTTCAACGGTTTGGAAGAGAGAGGATGAGAAAGTCTTTTGGCCAAGCCTTTAGCAGTCTGCAGTCTAAGACTGAGAAGTACAAAAATTTCAGGAGTGAAAATGCTACCAAGTTTCCATTGTAATTTTCCCGTATGTTTGAAACTTTTCCTAATAAAATGGTGAGAAAGTAAAAAACCATAAGAGAATTATCAGGGACCTGGCCAACACTGTAATTTTAGTTCACAGTGTTGCTTTATACAATTCTTTGCAAAGGATAGAAGCAGGTTCTTACCACAGATGTAGTAATGAAATAATGGAGGCAGCTACTATATTTTGCACTTGCCTTGAACTCTGGATCATCTTACTGAAAGGTCACAATTAAGCTACAAGGTAGATTCTATTAGCATCGCCATTTCAGAGAAGGGAGGCAGAGAGAGGCTTAAAAGATGTGACTAGTCACAAATTCAGTCATATAGCCAGCAAAGGAGCAGAGCCAGGATTCAAACCCAGGGCTTCTTTTCTGCACAGATCCAAATTTTCTTTCAAGGCCACCACAACCAACAGGCTGCCACATACTTCTAAAAGCACCAAATGTGGGACTTCCCTGGTGGTCCAGTGGTTAAGACTCTGAGCTTCCAATGCAGGGGGCATAGGTTTGATCCCTGGTCTGGGAACTAAGAGCCTGCATGCCACTGGCCCAGGCTAGGGTGGGGGTGGAGGGCAAAAAAAAAAAAAAGAAAAATCACCGAATGTGCTCTGAGACTCTCAACAGATTTACAAAGCTTCCAGGAAACCTGATAGCAAAATACCTTCATGTAAAAAGCAGAGAGGGGCTCAGGGGCCTAACAAACCTGAGTTCAAATCTTGACTCTGCCACTTAAATCCCATTACCTAAGCAAGCCCCAGTTTTTCCCTCTGTGCAAGGGGAGTCATAAGTCATAATATTCCTCTTAAGGAGGCTGTTACAGGGATTGAATGAGAGGATGGATTTAAAGTTCTTAGCACAGGCAAGACCTAATACATGGCAATCCATCAACAAAAGGCAGCCATTGTGGGTATTATGTGGAGCTTGCAGGGAGACCAGAGACCCTCAGCTCTGCTGTTATGCTAAAGTACCAAAGCCACAGGGTTTTGAAAGGATGAAACCAGAGGAAGAACCCAGATTTTTAAAAGAAGAAAGAAAAGGAGAGAGGCTGGACACTCTCCCAGTTTCAGGTGGAGAACTATGACATTGGTTGTGATTTCTATTTGAACCCATGAAAACCAAAGTACAGTTGAGCCATTCTAAAAAGATCTTCTAAATCTGTAATTACAGCTATGGAGAAAGCACACACACACACACACACACATAGAGTCTTCTACCAGGTGAAGACAGGAAAAGAGCATATTCACAATATTTTGATCCAACACTGCTCAGCGCCACGGCAGCAAGCCGAGGGTCCTTGAGAAGGGCGAGAGGGCCTTTCCCAGCCCGAAGGATGAAGTACAAGGGCAGGGACACCATGAAGTGCCCCGGATTTGCGGGGAGGGCTAGTGACCCTAGGGCCCCTGCAGGTGCCTCTATACTTTAAGGGCAGGAGTTTCAACTACAGCATCCTATTCATTAAACACAAAAATCCTTAGTTTATTTGTTAATGCTGTTGACCCCAAAATACCGTAGAGAAAAGCAGCAAATATTTACAATCGGTCCGTTTCCGAACTGCCTTCTAGGATTGCACCCAAAGCAGAAAGATTCTGAGTCCAGAGAAAAAGGGGAAGGGCGTGCACAGGGTTAACCCTCCCCTAACCCTTTCCCTCCCACTCGCGACCCTGGAGAAAGCGGGGGAAAGAAACGCTGGGAATTTCAGGTGTGCCCTGAACCTCGCGCCGACGGAGAAGCAAAAGCAGAAACCCAGCGGACACTCCCCCCTCTCCGGGTTCGTGGGCGCTTTCCAGGATGGTCCAAGGCTCCAGCCCGCCTTAGCGCATCCCGGGTGGAGAAAAGACCTTCCTCGCTCGGCTGGTGGCAAAGACCCTACTTTCCAAAACCAGCTGAGAGCTTGGATCCGGTGACTCCCGCGTCCACCCCACGCTCCCGGCTCAGCTGCCTGGAGATTTCCGAGCCTCCCGGAGAAACCCAGTCCGGAGGGTCCCCCTTTTGTTCGCGGGAGAGAGCGTCGCAGCGCTGCGCATTCCCGCTCCAGCGACTGAAGCCCCGCTGCGGGGGCGCTCCCCTCGGTCCGCTCCGTACCAACCCGGCGCTCCTGCGACCACCGGCTCCGGCGCACCGATCCCAAACTGTCCCACCCACCCCGCCCGAGTACTCACTTCTCCCCAGTCCCTCCGCTTTCCACGCCGTCTCCTCCACCGCCCCATAGCGCCTCAGAGGCTTCTCCGCTTCCAGATGGACGGACAAAGATTGCTTCAACTCCATCGCTGATCCCCGCGGGCAGGTCGACCGGTCTCCCTCTACTCCATCCCTGCCGCGGGCTGCAGGGAGGGAGGCGGCTCCAGCCAGCAGCGTTTTAAGGGGCCGGGCGCTCGTGACGCGGTTCCATCTCTTCCGCCGCCAGAGCCGGGGAGCGCCGACTGGTACCCGGGGAGGGTGGAGGGAGGGGCGTGGAAAGGATGAGGGCGCATGAGCAGTGGAGGCTTGGGAGGGGAGCTTGGGGGCTGGGTAGACAGAAAAGGGGGCAGATAATAACTCGAAGAACAACAAAAACAACAACTAAAATAGAACCAACCTAAAGGAAGTAAAAACAAGGCAGCAGCCCCCTACTGGAGCAGGTGGTGATGCTTTGCATGGGGCTGGCGCTGCGAGTGGCTTGTGATATGTCAGCGTGCTGCTAGGCTTTGAGTGGGATTTGTGAGAGCATTTCTGTCTGTGGGCGATGGATCCATCTTTGTGGCGAGTGCGCGGAAGCGTGAGTGTGGACCTGGATCTGTGTGTTCTGTGCCTGTGAGAACCTCTGTAGTTTGCATTTATGTGCGTTTTGAATTTGAATGTTAAATGGGACAGTCTTCTCTCCCAGTGCCTGTGTCCACCCTGTAGGTGTTTGCGTGAACTTGAGAGGCATAAAAATATTTTGGACATCAGTATAACAAAGCTATTTAGAACATGAGTCTTTACTGCCCAGAAACCCAGGGGTTGATATTAGCATGGCAGCATTAAAAGTACAAAGTAAAATCCACAGCTAGATGGATTTTTTAAATAGTAATATTTATTGAATGATGGCTAAGGGCTGAACACTCCCCAGTAACTCTGTGAAACAGATACTGTTTTGTTAGCTTTGTTTTATAGAGGATGAAACTGAGATGCAGAAAGATTAATTTAGTTGCCCAAATTCCCACACTTACCAAGTGGTCTGGTCAGCACTTGAATCTAGACTTAGCCCCTTTATTGTCCTGACCTTCTTAACTGCACAGGTATGTAGCTTTGTATGGGGAAGAGGGAAGACCTATAGGACACAGGTTGATTATCTATTGTTTGTTCTTATTTTTAAGATATAATAGGGGATGATTTTCGGGATCCACATGGCTCATGGAGGAATGAAAAGGCCCAGCCTTTTAAGAAAATGATTTATCAACTGGTAACAAGAGTCATTAAAAATTTATAATCAATGAAAGAACTTCTAAATAGCTCATGAGAGAAAAAGGAAATAACAATAAAAATCATAAAATATTTAGACCTGGATAAGCATGAGAATATCACATATCAAAACTTGTAAGTTTTGATGTAAGTAAATGTATAGCCTTAAATGCATGCATTTAAAAATGTAAGACTAAAAATAAATGGGTTAGGATGAATAGGTAAGCAAAACATGGCCTTTCCATACAGTGGAATACTATTCAGCCTTTAAAAAGGAAAGGAATTCTGTAATAGGCTACAACATGGATGAAACTTGAGGATATAATGCTAAGTGAAATAAGCCAGTCAAAAAAAGAAAAGCACTGTATGATTCCATTTATGTGAGGTGCCTAGAGTAGTCTAAATCATGGGAACAGAAAGGAGAATAGAAGTTGCCAGAGGCTGGGAGGAGGGAAGAATGGGGTGTTTTATTTACTGGGTATAGATTTGCAGTATTACAGATGAAAAGAGTTATAAATTAAATTTAAAAGAATGGGGGTGATGCACAACAATGTGAAAATAGTTAATACCACTGACTTTATATGTTTAAAACTGGTTGAATTGTTTTAAAAAATGGTTAAATGTTAGATGTGCATCGACAGATGAATGGATAAAGAAGTTGTGGTACATATACACAATGGAATATTATTCAGCCATAAAAAGGAATGCATTTGAGTCAGTTCTAATGGTGTGGATGAACCTAAAACCTAATACAGAGTGCAGTGAGTCGGAAAGAGAAAGATAAATATCATATTCTAAAGCATATATATGGAACCCAGAAAAATGGTACTGAAGAATTTATTTACGGGGCAGCAATGGAGAAACAGACATAGGGAATAGACATGGACATGGGGAGAAGGGAGGAGAGGGTGAGGTGTATGGAAAGAGTAATGTGGAAACTTGCATTCAGTTCAGTTCAGTCACTCAGTCGTGTCCAACTCTTTGCGACCCCATGAATCACAGCACGCCAGGCCCCCATGTCCATCACCAACTCCTGGCGTTCACCCAAACTCTTGTCCATCAAGTTGGTGATGCCATCCAGCCATCTCATCCTCTGTCGTCCCCTTCTCCTCTTGCCCCCAATCCCTCCCAGCATCAGAGTCTTTTCCAATGAGTCAACTCTTCACATGAGGTGGCCAAAGTACTGGGGTTTCAGCTTTAGCATCATTCCTTCCAAAGAACACCCAGGACTGATCTCCTTTAGAATGGAAACTTGCATTACCATGTGTAAAATAGATAGCCAACAGGAGTTTGCTATGTGGCTCAGGAAACTCAAACAAGGGCTCTGTATCAACCTAGAGGGGTGGGATGGGGAGGGATGTGTGAGAGAGTTTCAAAAGGGAGGGGATATATGTATATCTATGGCTGATTCATGTTGAGGTTTGACAGAAAACAAAATTCTGTAAAGCAATTATCCTTCAATAAAATAAAATAAATTTTTTAAATGGTTAAATGTTAAACTGTAAAGACTGTAAGAAAAAAGAACAAATAAAACCTAAGTAGAGTAGAAAAAATAATAATGATAAAAACATAAATTAAGGAAGTATTACTTTGGTGCGAAAGTAATTGTAGTTTTGCACTGTTGAATTTCACTGTTTGATATTGGAAAACATTCTTAAATAAATGTGGTTCTATTATACATTATTTTAATGTGCATTTCTAGCTTTATTTTTTTTTTGCTAATGACTAATTACCTGTCTATTTTATATTTATTTTAGACTAGGAAAATGATGTTAGACACAAAGCAAACTGGAGCGATTTTCTTATTCAAGTTCAAAATGGGTCATACATAAAGCAATGGAGACAAGTCGCAACATCAGTAACACATTTGGCCCAGGAATGGCTAAGGTACAGTGCTATGGTGGTTCAAGTTTTGCAAAAGAGACAAGAGCCTTGAAGATGAGGAGTGCAGTGACTGGCCCTCGGAAGTTCCAGTGACCAATTGAGAGGATCATCAAAGCTCATCCTCTTACAACTACAAGAGAAATTGCTGAAGAACGCAACGTGGACCATCCTATGGTCTTTTGGCATTTGGAGCAAATTGGAAAGGTGAAAAAACTCAAGTGGGTGCCTCATGAGCTGACCTCAAATTAAATCATTTTGAAGTGTTGTCTTTTCTTATTCTACATAACAACAATAAACCATTTCTTGATCAGATTGGATGTGCAGCAAAAAGTGAATTTTATACAACAACCAGCAATGACCAGCTCAGTGGTTGGACCAAGAAGAAGCTCCAAAGCACTCCTCAAAGCCAAACACACCAAAAAAAGGTCATGGTCACTGTTTGGTGGTCTGCTGCCCGTCTGATCCACTGCAGCTTTCTGAATCCCAGTGAAACGATTACATGTGAGGAATATGCTCAGCAAATTGATGAGATGCACCCAAAACTGCAACATCTGCAGCTGACATCAGTCCACAGAAAGGGCCCAATTCTTCCCCATGACAATGCCCGACCACACATCGCACTACCAACGCTTCAAAAGTTGAACAAATTGGGCTATAAAGTGTTGCCTCATCCGTCGTATTCACCTGAGCCCTTGCAAACCAACTGCAACTTCTTCAACCATCTCAACAACTTTTAGCAGGGAAAATGTTTCCACAACCAACCAGAGGCAGAAAATGTTTTCCAGGAGTTCTTCGAATCCCAAAGCACAGATTTTTATGCTACAGGAATGGACAAATTTATTTCTCATTGGCAAAAATGTGTTGATTGTAATGATATCCATTTTGATTAATAAAGATGTGTTTGAGCCTAGTTATAATGATTTAAAATTCACCATCCAAAACCACAATTACTTTTGTACCAACCTAGTAGAAAATCAAGAAGTGGTAGAGAGGATGTCTAACTGAAAAGCTGATTCCTTTGGGGGAAAGAACTATTAAAGAAGGTAAACCATCTGAGACTCATCAAACAAAGCACTCATGAGTAATAAGAAGAAAAGAGAGGTATAATATGAATACAGGGAGATTTTGAAAACTTAGTGGAAATGGGTGATTCTCAGGTATTCCCCAGCAGTCCAGTGGTTAGGACTCCCTGGATTCACTGCTGAGGGCCGAGCTTCAACCCCTGCTCAGGGAACTAAGATCCCACATTCCATGGGGCAACTCAGCCCATGTGCCACGACTATTGAAGCTTGGGCACCACAACTAGAGAGTCCGTGCATGGCAACGAAAGATCCACATGAGACAACTAAGACCCAACACAGTCCAATAAATTCTCTCTCAAAAAGTAAACCATCAAAGTGCAGTTAGGAAATACAAACGCAAACCAATAACCACTGATAACCGATAACCTGAATTGTTAATGTAGAAATTAATTTTTCTCCTCAGTCCCACAAAGGCAACAGGGTCAAATCATTTACTGGTGAGTTTTACCAAATAACAGATCATCCTTATTTTATAAAAATTGTTTCAGAGCTCATCTTATGAGGACAGTATGACCTTGATATTAAAGCCAGATTAAATGCTACGCTAAAAAATCCCAAAGTGATCTCACCTAGCTACAAGAATTCTAAGTAAAATACATCATGAACAAATAGGGTTTATTCCCAAAATGGAGTAATGACCTGATAGAAAAGATCTATTGATATGATATATCATATTAACAGATCAAAGGAGAAAGCTGTTTGATCATCTGAATGAATATAGGAAAAGTATCTGAAAAATTAGCAGTCACATGCTTGTTATTGTGCTTAGCAAATGAAGAATAGAAGACCATTTCCTTAAGTTTCTAAAAAATAATTATCATAAATTAATAGCAACCATCACAATTACTGTTGAACCCCTAATAGCATCCTTATTAAGGTCAGGGGCAAAAGAAGGATGCTGATAATCCCCACTTCTGAGAGGTCCTAACTTGGCACAAAATAAGAAAATAAATGAGGTATAAGAACTGAAACAGGAAACAAAGCTGCTTTTTCAGACAGTATAATTATCTATATAAAAATCCAAGCAAATCCACAAATAAGCTATTAAAATGAATAACAGCAGGTTTGGGGGACTCAGGACAAACATGAAAGCATAGTCGTTTTCTGTAATTATTAATCAACCTTAAAATATAATCATAATGCCAAAAAAATCATTGAGAAGAAAATTACTATTTCATGTCACCAGGGACAATTAATTAACTTTTTATCCGGTACCGTTAAGCAAAATAAAAATGAACTGAAAAGAAATGAAGAGATAGGTATGCCATGTTCAAGGTTACAAAAGATTAGGTATCAAAGAGATAACAATTCTCTTCTGTGCCATTCGGTTGAAATCTCAACAGGGAATAGGATTTTAAAATAAACTTTGACTTCTAGATTGGCTACAATGCCCTAGGAACAATATAATAGAAAGCAACTTTTATTTTAATCCTTATCACTTCGTAATTGTGGCCTCATCCTTTTCTGGCCATCTTTGTTAATAAATATCACAATGTAAGAAATAAAACATAAAGTTTGACAAGCTGACCCTAAAATTATGTGAAAAAATGAAGGGCGAAGAATAGGCAAGGCAATGGCAAAGAACATAAGACAGGGAGCACTTAATTCCCAGGTAGTTAAACCTTTTTAAAAAAAAATAATTTACTTGTTTGGCTATGCCCGGTCTCCATTGCTGCACTCAGGCTTGCTCTAGTTGCGGTGAGCAGGGGCTACTCTCTAATAGCACTGTCTGGGCTTCTCTTGTTGCGGAGCACGGGGTAGGTGGTTGTGGTGCACAGGCTGAGTTGCCCCGTGTCATGCGGGATCTTCCCGGACCAGTGACTGAACCCATGTTCCCTGCATTGGCAGGCAGATTCTTAACCACTGAACCATCAGGGAAGTCCCAGTTAAACTTAAATTATTGTCTTAAGGCCTAAGAAGAAAATTGAGAGCCCCCATTTGGACCCACACGTATTTGGAAAGTTGATATATGACAGAGGAGGCATTACAAATCAGTACAAAAAGGATGAACTGTTCAATAAACGGTGCTGAGATATTTGCCTACGCAAACGGAAAACTAAAATAAATATCACACCTTTATGATTCCTATCACATTTCTTCCCTGGTGGCTCAGATTGTAAAGAATCTGCCTGCAATGCAGGAGATCTGGGTAGGATCCCTGGGTGGGGAAGATCCCCTGGAGAAGGAAATGGCAGCCCACTCCAGTATTCTTGCATGGGGAATCCCATGGACAGAGGAGCCTGGCGGAATACTGTCCATGGGGTCACAAAGAGTCAAACACGTCTGAGCGATTAACACTTTCATATTTCCCATCATACATACACACACAGAAATTCCAGGTTGATTAAAGACCTAAATGAGAAAAGCAAAATTTTTTTAAATTTATAATGTAGAATACCTTGATTGTTTTGCAACGGAAGAATATATTAAGACTCCCCCCCCCAAAAAAAAAGACAAACCTTAAAGAAAAATATTAATAATTTGACTATGTTAAAAGTTTTTGAGGTGAAATTCACAAAACATAAAATGAACCATTTTAAAGCAACCAAGTCCAGTTATTATACCTTCACAATGCGGTATAACCACCACCTCTGTCTAGTTATAAAACAGCACATGGCCTTGAAGGAAACCACCATGTCCTTTAAGCAGCTTCCCCACTTTCCCCACTCCCTTCAGTCTCTGAAAGTACCAGTCCTTTCTTTTTGCATGAACTTACTTTTTCTGGGTATTTCACATAGCATCACACGTGTGACCTTTTGTATCTGGCTTCTTTTACTTATCCTGCTACTTTTGAGGTTCATCCAAGTTGTAGTCAGTATCAGTGCTTCACTCCTTTTCATGGCTGAATAATATACCATTGTGTGAATGTATCTTAATTTGTTTATCCATTCATCCATTGATGGATGTTTGGGTTTTTCCACCTTTTGGCTACTGTGAACAGTATCCATATGAACATTTGTATACAAGTATCTGTTTTCAATTCTTTGGGGTATATACTGAAGAGTGGAATTGCTGTGCCATGTGGTAAATTGCATGTTTAACTTGTTAAGTACCCTTCAAACTGTTTGCCATGGTGGTTGAACTCTTTTACATTCCCACCAACAATGTATGAGGGATCCTACATCTCCACATTCTCACTAACACCTTTATATTTTGTTTCTGAGATTATAGCCACAACAGTGGGAAAGGTCAAACTGCTGCTGCTGCTGCTAAGTCGCTTCAGTCGTGTCCGACGCTGTGCGACCCCATAGACGGCAGCCCACCAGGCTCCCCGTCCCTGGGATTCTCCAGGCAAGAACACTGGAATGGGTTGCCATTGCCTTCTCCAATGCATGAAAGTGAAAACTGAAAGGGAAGTCTCTTAGTCGTGTCCAACTCTTCACGACCCCATGGACTGCAGCCCACCAGGCTCCTCCATCCATGGGATTTGCCAGGCAACAGTACTGGAGTGGGGTGCCAGCTCCTTCTCCGAAAGGTCAACCACTTTGACCTAACTACTACCAACAAAATGGATGAATCTTACAGGCTTAACATTAAAAAAAAGAAGTCAGATGCAGAAGAATTCATACTAAATGATTCCATTCCTATAAAGTTCAGAAACAGGTGAAATTTATCTACAGTGATAAATGTCACAATAGTGCTTACTTTTGGGGTGGTACTGAATGGGAAACTAAATGAGGGGGAGCTTATTGAAACGTTAGAAATGTATCATCTGGTTGATGATGTACTGTGATGTGTGTATGAATACATAGACTTGGGGGAGGGTGAGGAAGAGATGACATTTAAGATATATGCCCTTTACTGTGTGAAAATTATAACTTAATACAAAAAACTAAATAAAAGTTTTGGGGAACTTTGTCATGTTATGCTCTTTACTCTTCTGTAGGTTGAAATAGTTCAAAATTTTTTAAAAAACAACAAGAAGAAAAGAAAAGCTAGCCAGACCTATTGGACTCAATAATTCAACCCCTGAGAATCTAACCTAAGAAATATATGATTTTTCCAGTAGTCATGTATGGTTGTGAGAGTTGGACCATAAAGAAAGCTGAGTACTGAAGAATGGATGCTTTTGAACTGTGGTGTTGAAGAAGACTCTTGAGAGTCTCTTGGACTGAAAGGAGATCAAACCAGTCAATCCTAAAGGAAATCAACCCCGAATCCTCATTGGAAGGACTGATGCTGAGGTTGAAGCTCCAATACTTTGGCCACCTGATGCAAAGAGCCAGCTCTTTGGAAAAGACCCTGATGCTGGGAAAGATTGAAGGCAGGAGGAGAAGGAGATGACAGAGAATGAGACGGTTGGATGGCATCACCGACTCAATGGACATGAGTTTGAGCAAGCTCTGGGAGATGATGAAGGACAGGGAAGCCTGGCGTGCTGCAGTCCATGAGGTCACAAAGAGTATGAAACGACTGAGTGACTGAACAACAACAGCAACAAAAAATACTTACCAATAAGATATTTCTTACAATTTATGTAAAATGTGGGAAAACTAGGAGAAGTCTAATATCCTACAAAAGGGCATGGCTAAATAAATTATGGAATGCCTGCAATGGAACATGGTATACCTTAAAAAATGATCTTCACAGAGAGTTTGAAATGTCATGGCAAAAAACCATTATAACACAATGTTAATCAGAGCATCAGAGGAAAAGTAGAATACAAATTGTAGTAGAAAAGATACACTGTTATTCTTGATCCTTGGTTAAGGCTAAGTGTGCACTGTGATCTTGATCATACTAGTATTTCATAAAAATGGTAGAAATAAAATGAAACAAATGCTTTGATCCCAGTTTTTTAATGTGTTCATATACACATGTATCCAATAAAACACTGAAATGACATATGCTAAATTGTTGATACTACCTATGAACATCCAGGTAATAAATAATGTTTTCTTTGAATTCTCCAATATCCCTACAAGATATATGTATTACTTTTATAATCAGGGGGAAAAATCAATATGTTTCTAATTCATGAAAAATAAAAAGACAAGGAATAAATGCATGAAAATGTTAACAGGGGTTGTTTCTAAGAGTTGAGATTTGTGGGAGATGTCTTCCTTCTTAATTTTCTGAATTTTCCAACGACCATACACTCAGTTAGTGTATAGGCAGTTGGAAAATTCAGAAAACTCATACTGTGCATTTTATCATTCAAAAAGGAATAAATTCCATTCCTAAGACTGTGTGAGTAATGCAGTTCTGTAATCTTAGAGGACAAAACCATTTGTGCCACAGCGGTGCCTAGAAGCCTGTCTGTTTGCATTAGTTCAGGGTGATAATGCTTCAAGTTCAATAACTGGCTGAAGTAACCATCTGCATGGAATTAAGTGGCTATTCCAGCCCTGGCTTCTCATCCTGGCTCTGTGCCTTGCTCTGCTGGGAATGCCAAAGACTCAGAGGGATGCTAGATGATTACAAAGAGCCAGGGCAGCAGGGCCAATGCAGCACACTTTTACAACTGTCATTTAGGTTGATTGAAAGAGAAAATAATGCAATATCATCTTGATAATTTGATACTTTATCCAGCATGTTGACAGTTTCAAATGTTCATGACACTGAGCTTATCAGAATAGCATGGTTTTCAAAAATACAGGCTTTGAAATCTGGAGGATCTCAGTTCAAGCCCTGGCTCAGCCACCTGCCAGCTGTGTGATCCTGTGTGACATGTCACAATCTCTCTAAGCTTCATTTTCTTCATCTTTAAAATTCTAATGACATTATCTAACCCATGATATTGTTGTGATGATAGTACAACGTGGTTGTTATTGTTATTATTATTGCATTGTGCTGGCTGATGTTTTGAGCCCTGATATCTTGCTGCTGCTGCTGCTGCTAAGTCGCTTCAATCGTGTCCGACTCTGTGTGACCCCATAGACGGCAGCCCACCAGGCTCCCCCGTCCCTGGGATTCTCCAGGCAAGAACACTGGAGTGGGTTGCCATTTCCTTCTCCAATGCATGAAAGTGAAAAGTGAAAGTCAAGTCGCTCAGTTGTGTCCGACTCTTCACGACCCCATGGACTGCAGCCTACCAGGCCCCTCCATCCATGGGATTTTCCAGGCAAGAGTACTGGAGTGGGGTGCCATTGCCTTCTCCGCCTGATATCTTGGGTATTTACCAGATGAAGTGTCCAAGCCCAAAGCAGAAACCTATCAACATGACACTTGAGTGGAGAAACTGGAACCCTCATATGTTGTTGGTGGGTATGTACAATGGTGCAGCCACTTTGGAAGACAGTCTGGCAGTTTCTCGAAAGGGTGAACACAGTTACCACATGACCCAGCAATTCCACTCCTGAATATAGACCCATGAGAAGTGAAAGATACATCCACACAAAAACTTGTTGGAGGGCTTTCCTGGTGGTCCAGTGGTAAAGAATCCATCTGTCAGTGTAGGAGACACAGGTTCGATCCCTGATTAGGGAAGATCTCCCATATGCTAAGCCCATGAGCCGCAACAACTGAGCCTGTGCTCTAGAGCCCAGGAGCCACGACTCAGCCCATGAGTCACGACCACTGAAGCCAGTGCACCTAGAGTCCGAGCTTCTCAATGAGAGAAGCCCCTGCAATGAGAGCCCATGCACCGAAGCTGGAGAGTAGCCCCCGCTTGCCACAACTAGAAAAAAGCCTGCAAAGCAATGAAGACCCAGCACAGCCAAAAGTAAATGAATAAATAAAATTATTTTTTTAAAAACTTTTTGAACAAATGTTCACAGCAGCATTATTTACAATACCCCCAAAACAGTGAAAACAACCCAAATGTCCATCAACTGATGAATGATCAGTAAAATGTGGTATATTCCTGCAGGTGGAATGATATTTGGCAATAAAAAGGGATGAAGCACTGATACATGCTGCAACATGGATAAATCTGGAAAACATTATGCTAAGTGAAGAAAGCAGCCATAATACACCGTAAATTATATAATGCCATTTATATAAGTTGACTAGAATCTATTCCATGGATGGAGGAGCCTGGTAGGCTGCAGTCCATGGGGTCACTAAGAGTCAGACACGACTAAACGGCTTTACTTTCACATTTCACTTTCATGCATTGGAGAAGGAAATGGCAACCACTCCAGTGTTCTTGCCTGGAGAATCCCAGGGACAGTGGAGCCTGGTGGGCTGCCGTCTATGGGGTCACACAGAGTCGGACACGACTGAAGTGACTTAGCAGCAGAATCTGTATCTACAGAGAAAACACTATCCATAGTAAATCTATAGAGAAATAAAGTAGGTTTGTGGTTGCTTAAGGCTGGGGGCAAGGGAGAATAGGTGAAGATAATGACTGCTGAAGAGTACAGGGTTTCTTTGTAGGTGAAAATATTCTAAAACTGTGATGTTGACAGGACTTTCCTAGCAGTCCAGTGGTTAAGATTCTGAGCTTCCAATGCAGGGGGCAAGGGTTCGACTCCCAAGGGTCAGGAAACTATGATTCCACATGCTGCCAAAAATAATTTAAAAAAAGTTTTTTTTAAAATAAACCTTATGGGATGGGGAAATCTGGAAGAAGAATAGGAGCCATCTGGTCTATTCTAAGCCCTGGAAGGTCGAGAGCGTGTTTTACCAAGGATGGCAGCATTTTAAAACAAACATTGCATTATTTCAAAGAAGTTCCATTTTTCACTGCGTTCTAGTGTGCTAAGTTGCTTCAGTTGTATCCAACTCTTTGCAGCCCTATGGACTGTAGCCCACCAAGCGCCTCTGTCCATGGGGATTCTCCAGGCCAGAACACTGAAGTGGGTTGCCATGCTCTCCTCCAGGGGTCTTCCCCACTCAGGGATCGAACCCACACATCTTAGTCTCCTGCATTGGGAGGCAGGGGTCTTTACCACTAACACCACCCGGGAAGCCCTCCATTTCTCACACTAAAACACAAAAGTACTCTTGCATAAAAAATAGAAGGGTCTTATTTGCAAGAATTCAGAGAATACATGCTACATGTTTCATATAACTTGTAATACAAATTTACATGTCGTAAGTATATAACTTTTAAGTATATGATTTATTTGAATTTAATAGATATTAATGTATTTTACATTACTGGGGCAAGAGTAAGGAAATTTCTAGAGAGTTTAATTATAAATAACTGGGTTTTTGCATAGTTTTAAAGTAGTTCTACAACTGAAGAGCTATTTCACAACATATAAGACATGTTTTGTAATTTAAAAATGTATCCAGAGTACCTATAGTAAGGGCTACTTGGCAGTCTTCTAGATTAGCTTCAATATGACTTATGGTGGAAGAATAGTGTTTGAGAAAATATTTGAGAAAACAAACCTTGAAGGAAGAGAGAAAAGCTTATTATTCATAAAAGTTTGATAATCTTTACTTAATAATATGTTTCCCTATACTGTAGAGAATATACAGCATGTATTCTCTGAATATTTGCAAATAATACCCTTTTAATTTTTATGCAAACCAAACAATAATAATAAAATTGCTACAATCATTGCATAACTCTCAGCTCAGTTCAGTTCAGTCACTCAGTCGTATCCGACTCTTTGTGACCCCATGTATCGCAGCACGCCAGGCCTCCCTGTCCATCACCAACTCCCAGAGTTCACTCAAACTCACATCCATCGAGTCAGTGATGCCATCCAGCCATCTCATCCTCTGTTGTCCCCTTTTCCTCCTGTCCCCAGTCCCTCCCAGAATCAGAGTCTTTTCCAATGAGTCAACTCTTCACATGAGGTGGCCAAAGTACTGGAGTTTCAGCTTTAGCATCATTCCTTCCAAAGAAATCCCAGGGCTGATCTCCTTCAGAATGGACTGGTTGGATCTCCTTGCAGTCCAAGGGACTCTCAAGAGTCTTCTCCAACACCACAGTTCAAAAGCATCAATTCTTCAGCGCTCAGCCTTCTTCACAGTCCAACTCTCACATCCATACATGACCACAGGAAAAACCATAGCCTTCACTAGATGAACCTTTGTTGGCAAATTAATGTCTCTGCTTTTGAATATGCTATCTAGGTTGGTCATAACTTTCCTTCCAAGGAGTAAGTGTCTTTTAATTTCATGGCTGCAGTCACCATTTGTAGTGATAAGGATATACTAAAAACCATTGAATTATGTAAGCTATTATCCAAAGAAATGACACTGAGTGGGATTTAACCATTTAAGTCGAAACACATTCAGTTCAGTTCAGTTTAGTCGCTCAGTCGTGTCCGACTCTTTGCAACCCCATGGACTGCAGCACACCAGGCTTCCCTGTCCATCACCAATTCCCAGAGCTTGCTCAAACTCATGTCCATTGACTTGGTGATGCCATCCAACCATCTCATCCTCTATCGTCCCCTTCTCCTCCTGCATTCAATCTTTCCCAGCATCAGGGTCTTTTCCAATGAGTCAGTTCTTCGCATCAGGTGGCCAAAGGATTGGAGTTTCAGCTTCAGCATCAGTCCTTCCAATGAATATTTGGGACTGATTTCCTTTGGGATTGATTGGTTTGATTTCCTTGCAGTCCAAGAGAGTCTCAAGAGTCTTCTCCAACACCACAATTCAAAAGCATCAATTCTTTGGAGCTCAGCTTTCTTTATAGTCCAACTCTCACATCTGTACATGACTACTGGAAAATCCACAGCTTTAACTAGATGGACCTTTGTCGGCAAAGTAATGTCTCTGCTTTTTAATATGCTCTCTAGGTTGGTCATAGCTTTTCTTCCAAGGAGCAAGCATCTTTTAATTTCATGGCTGCAGTATTTTGGAGCCCAAGAAAATAAAGCCTGTCACTGTTTCCCTTGTTTCTGCATCTATTCGCCATGAACATACACATTGTCATGAGGTTAATGAAATGACTAAGGCCAGACTGTGCAGCCAACCAGTGGAGAATTCTGGGGATTTGGCCACACGATCCAGATCTGTCCTGGTCCTACTGGGGATTTGGCATTACCTGACAGTGTTTGCCCTTTCCGGCCTGTCTGGGTTTTCTTCATATTCTTTTCCATGATGTTACAGGACTGTGACTATAGTTCTGTGCTGTACAGTATGACCTTGTTGTTTAGCCATCCTATACTTAATAGTTTGCATCTGCTACTCCAAGATGCTAACTCCCACTCCATCCATCCCCTATCAGCTTGTGTATTGATGGACATTACTTGAGGTCCTTTGGCAACTGGAGTTTCCAAAACAATGACATGATTGCCCCAGTTAGTGGCTTAATTACATGCGCCTGATTCAGAAAGGCTGGGGAAACACCTTCCCACCCTCAACATCCCACCCCTTCAACACTTCTGTGTCCCGCTTACTCTCTGCTTTGGCCAGCATTATTCTGGGGTTTTAGTGAATTAGCCGTTTTGCTACTAGCATACAGGTTATATGTCAGGAGGACAGTAGCTATACTTCTGCATCTGGCAGAGAGAAAAAGTTTCAATTGTACCAACGAATACATGAAAGAACATCAGGAGGATCATTTCCTGTTCCCATGATATGCCTTTCGTTCCATTTTAAATCATGGAGAAAGTGAGAAGACATGGGCATGGAGATGCTTTCATATTGTTTAAGCTCTTTTTATTCACACAAAATAGGTTCCCCCCCAGTAGCCCCAATTTCTCCTAATGGATCAGTCTTTATTAAAGCATATCATTTATCAGCCTTGTCTCTCTTTGATTCCTGGAAAACATTCATAAAATCAGAGATACTTCAAGGAGAGAAATTACTAGCCATTTACCATAACCGGTATGGCTCTAAGCCTTGTATTCCGGCTGAATCACATCCTGTTGGTCACACACTGTGATTATAGAATCAGTGGAAGAGCCAGAGAGGAACTGATCTGTGTTCCAGAGAAAAGCCCAATGCAGAGGCAGAAGAAAATCTCCCAGGATCTCAAAGAAATAAAGAGTTGCTTCTAGAATGTGAGAATTCTAGAAACTGTGATTTGCATGAGAAGAAATAAGATTCAGAAAAGAAAGTTCTAGAGGGCTTTCCTGGTGGTCCAGTGATTAAGAATCTACCTGCTAATGCAGGGGATACAGGTTTGATCCTTGATACAGGAAGATTCCACATGCCACAGGGCAACTCAGCCCGTGAACTCCAACTACTGAAGCCCACACGTTGCAACCACTGAAGCCCGAGTGTCTAGAGCCCATGCTCTGCAACGAGAGAAGCCACCACAGTGAAAAGCCTGTGCACTGTAACAAAGACCTAGCACAGACAAAAATAAATTATTCTTTTTTAAAAAAAGAAAAGAAAGTTCTAGAGGTTAAGGCCATAGCTGGAAGTCAGGCTGCCTGAGTGAAGATCCTGACTCCAGGTTTGGTAGCCATTTACATTAAACCAACTACAGAAGCTCTCCAAGAGACTGTTTGCTTTCCTATAAAATAGGGTTAATTATGAAACATGCTTAGCACAGCACATGGCATGGAATAAATATTCAATGAATGTCATTTATTACTATTAATGTTACTGTTGTCATTCAGTTCAGTTCAGTCGCTCAGTCGTGTCCGACTCTTTGCGACCCCATGAATCGCAGCACGCCAGGCCTCCCTGTCCATCACCACTCCCGGAGTTCACTCAGACTCACGTCCATTGAGTCAGTGATGCCATCCAGCCATCTCATCCTCTGTCGTCCCCTCTTCCTCCTGTCCCCAATCCCTCCCAGCATCAGAGTCTTTTCCAATGAGTCAACTCTTCACATGAGGTGGCCAAAGTACTGGAGTTTCAGCTTTAGCATCATTCCTTCCAAAGAAATCCCAGGGCTGATCTCCTTCAGAATGGACTGGTTGGATCTCCTTGCAGTCCAAGGGACTCTCAAGAGTCTTCTCCAACACCACAGTTCAA
Organism: Bos grunniens; assembly: GCF_055505025.1. Taxonomy (NCBI): domain Eukaryota; kingdom Metazoa; phylum Chordata; class Mammalia; order Artiodactyla; family Bovidae; genus Bos; species Bos grunniens. The sequence goes on from NC_141189.1 coordinate 28,916,560, forward strand.
AAGCGTCAATTCTTCGGCGCTCAGCCTTCTTCACAGTCCAACTCTCACATCCATACATGACCACAGGAAAAACCATAGCCTTGACTAGACGGACCTTTGTTGGCAAAGTAATGTCTCTGCTTTTGAATATGCTATCTAGATCGGTCATAACTTTTCTTCCAAGGAGTAAGCGTCTTTTAATTTCATGACTGCAGTCACCATCTGCAGTGATTTTGGAGCCCCAAAAAATAAAGTCTGACACTGTTTCCACTGTTTCCCCATCTATTTCCCATGAAGTGGTGGGACCAGATGCCATGATCTTCATTTTCTGAATATTGAGCTTCAAGCCAACTTTTTCACTCTCCACTTTCACTTTCATCAAGAGACTTTTGAGTTCCTCTTCACTCTCTGCCATAAGGGTGGTGTCAGCTGCATATCTGAGGTTATTGATATTTCTCCCAGCGATCTTGATTCCAGCTTGTGTTTCTTCCAGTCCAGCATTTCTCATGATGTATTCTGCATAGAAGTTCAATAAACAGGGTGACAATATATAGCCTTGACGTACTCCTTTTCCTATTTGGAACCAGTCTGGTGTTCCATGTCCAGTTCTAACTGTTGCTTCCTGACCTATGTACAGATTTCTCAAGAGGCAGGTCAGGTAGTCTGGTATTCCCATCTCTTTCAGAATTTTCCACAGTTTATTGTGATCCACACAGTCAAAGGTTTTGGCATAGTCAATAAAACAGAAATAGATGTTTTTCTGGAACTCTCTTGCTTTTTCGATGATCCAGCGGATGTTGGCAATTTGGTCTATGGTTCCTCTGCCTTTTCTAAAACCAGCTTGAACATCAGGAAGTTCACAGTTCACATATTGCTGAAGCCTGGCTTGGAGAATTTTGAGCATTACTTTACTAGCATGTGAGATGAGTGCAATTGTGCGGTAGTTTGAGCATTCTTTGGCATTGCCTTTCTTTGGGATTGGAATGAAAACTGACCTTTTCCAGTCCTGTGGCCACTGCTGAGTTTTCCAAATTTGCTGGCATATTGAGTGCAGCACTTTCACAGCATCATCTTTCGGGACTTGAAATAGCTCAACTGGAATTCCATCACCTCCACTAGCTTTGTTCATAGTGATGCTTTCTAAGGCCCACTTGACTTCACATTCCAGGATGTCTGGCTCTAGGTCAGTGATCACACCATCATGATTATCTGGGTTGTGAAGATCTTTTTTGTACAGTTCTTCTGTGTATTCTTGCCACCTCTTCTTGATATCTTCTGCTTCTGTTAGGTCCATACCATTTCTGTCCCTTATCGAGCCCATCTTTGCATGAAATGTTCCCTTGGTATCTCAAATTTTCTTGAAGAGATATCTAGTCTTTCCCATTCTGTTGTTTTCCTCTATTTCTTTGCATTGATCGCTGAGGAAGGCTTTCTTATCTCTTCTTGCTATTCTTTGGAACTCTGCATTCAGATGCTTATATCTTTCCTTTTCTCCTTTTCTTTTCACTTCTCTTCTTTTCATAGCTATTTGTAAGGCCTCCCCAGACAGCCATTTTGCTTTTTTGCATTTCTTTTCCACGGGGATGGTCTTGATCCCTATCTCCTGTACAATGTCATGAACCTCATTCCATAGTTCATCAGGCACTCTATCAGATCTAGGCCCTTAAATCTATTTCTCACTTCCACTATATAATCATAAGGATTTGATTTAGGTCATACCTGAATGGTCTAGTGGTTTTTCCTACTTACTTCAATTTAAGTCTGAATTTGGTAATAAGGAGTTCATGATCTGAGCCACAGTCAGCTCCTGGTCTTGTTTTTGCTGACTGTATAGAGCTTCTCCATCTTTGGCTGCAAAGAATATAACCAATGTGATTTCGGTGTTGACCATCTGGTGATGTCCATGTGTAGAGTCTTGTCATTACTTGAAGTTAAAAGTTGGCTTCCGTGTTGTGCTGTGTTCATTAAAATATCAAGATCATCCTTACATAAATCATAGAATATGCAGCTCTAGGTAGTCATTACATTTGTCATAATAATATTCCTAAGTTTACAGACTCCTTCCAGGGAGATCAGTGTTATTCAGTATTAACACTTTCCTAAACTGATGGCTGGGGCTTCCCCAGTGCTCATTGGTAAAGAATCCACCAGCCAATGCAAGTGGGTTCGATCTCTGGCTTGAGAAGATCCCCTGGAGAAGGAAATGGCAACCTACACCAGTGTTCTTACTGGGAAGATCCCATGGACAGAGGAGCCTGGTGGGCTATAGACCATCCATAGGGTCACACAACTAAGAGTTAGACATGACTAAGCAACTGAGCGTGCGTGCACACACACACACACACACACACAAATTGATGGCTAGCAAATAGCTTGGAGTTCCACAGATGAGGAGTCTCAGAAAGCACTAAAAGAAATTCACAAAGATGGGCTGGAAAATGCAACAGTTAGACCACATTGCACAACTCCTGCACAGTCCAGGAGCCACCCCGTGCCAGCTGTTTGGCAAAGCAGCTGTCACACAAGCAAGGCAGATTCCCAGGCAGAATCAGACACCTCATCAAGCAGAGCTGGGAGTAGCACCTCTCCTTCTCTCATCAAAACTGGGGTATTTTATTGGCTTGTTCCATTTGTATATTTCTTTTCTATTTGATTGGTCCATTTGTAACGTCTGTGATCAGTATCTTAAGATGGCATCATCGGGACTTCTCTGGTGGTCTGAGATTCTGTGCTCCCAATGCTGGGGGCCCAGGTTTAAACCCTGGTTGGGGACCTGGATCCCACACGATGCAACTGAAGATCCTACATGCCACAACAAAGGTCAAAGATCCCACGTGTTGCAACTAAGAGCCAATGCAGCTAAATTAATTAACTAATTATGTTTTTTAAAAGAGGATATCACTTTCATAAAGCAAATCTGGGATTTTAGTGTTTCACTTCTATAACAAAATTATATGTCATGAATTTCTAATACACATAAACACAAGACACCCTTGGGACATGTTAGTGGGCATGTAAAGAATATTACCTGTAGGGTAGAGTGATGAGAAACATCAACAACCTCAGATATTCAGCTGATACCACTCTAATGGCAGAAAGTGAAGAGGAAGTAAAAAGCCTCTTGATGAGGGTGAAGAAGCAGAGTGAAAGAGCCAGCTTAAGACTAAATATTAAAAAACTAAGATCATGGCATCTGATGGCAAATAGATTTGCCATGGCAAACTTCATGGCAAATAGAAGCCAGCTTAAGACTAAATATTAAAAAACTAAGATCATGGCAAATAGAAGCCAGCTTAAGACTAAATATTAAAAAACTAAGATCATGGCATCTGATGGCAAATAGATTTGCCATGGCAAACTTCATGGCAAATAGAAGGGAAAAAGGTGGAAGTAGTGACAGATTTCCTCTTCTTGACCTCCAAAATCACTGTGGACGGTGACTGCAGCCATGAAATCAGAAGACGATTGCTTCTTGGCAGAAAAGCAATGACAAACCTAGACAGTGTGTTGAAAAGCAGAAACATTATTCTGCCAACAAAGTCCATATGGTCAAGGCTATGGTCTTCCCAGGGGTCATGTATGGTTGTGAGAGCGGGACCATAAAGAAGGCAGAGAGCCAAAGAACTGATGTCTTCAAACTGTGGTGCTGGCGACGACTCCTTAAAGTCCCTTGGACAGCTAGGAGATCAAACCCCAGTCAATTTTAAGGGATATCAACCCTGAATTTTCACTGGAAGGACTGATGCTGAAGCTGAAGCTCCAGTATTTTGGTCATTTTATGCAAACAGATGACTCATTGGAAAAGTCCCTGATGCTGGGAAAGATTGAGGGCAGAAGAAGAAGAAGGCATCAGAGGATGAGATGACTGAATGGCAACACCAATGCAATGAACATGAACTTGGGCAAACCCTGGGAGACAGTGAGGGACATGGTAGCCTGGCGTACAGTCCATGGGGTCGCAAAGAGTTGGACATGACTGGGTAACTGAACAACAGAGTAATAAGAAACTTGAGTGCTGTCATCCTAGCTCCACCACTTAGTAGCTACATGACCCTGGGCAAGTGCTGCTAAGTCGCTTCAGTGCTGTGCGACTCTTTGCAACCCCATGGACTGTAGCCCGCCAGGCTCCTCTGTCCATGGGATTCTCCAGGCAAGAATACTGGAGTGGGTTGCCATGCCCACCGTCAGGGGATCTTCCCGGCCCAGGGACTGAACCCACGTCTCTTGCGTCTCTTGCATGGACAGGCAGGTTCTTTACCACTAGAGCCACTTATTCCCTCTTTTTTCTGCTGGAAATGCTCTAAGATCCCCGACAGCTTTTTTTTGCTCATATCCAATAGCTTCTTTCTAGTTGTCACCCTGTTTAATCTCTCCAAAAATATATAACGTTGTGGAGCAGACCTACTCAAACTCTCTCCCCACCCAGCTTCCAGGACCTGCTCCCTCATGATCTCTCTGGTTCCCACTCCTGCTGTTCCGGCCCCCACTTGTGGTCTCCTTCACAGGCTGTTTCCCCATCCCAAACACCCTTAGTTATGGTGTTCCTTTTAAAGGAGGTTTGCTGTTGTTGTTTAGTTGATAAGTCCTATCTGAATCCTTTGCAACCCCAGGGACTGTAGCCCACTGGGGTCTTCTGTCCATGGGATTTCCCAGGAAAGAATACTAGAGTGGGTTGCCATTTCCTTCTCCAAGGGATCTTCCCGACCCAGGGATCAATCCCACATCTCCTGCATTGGCAGGAGGATTCTTTACTACTGAGCCACTAGCAAAGCTGTATTGGGGGAAGGAGGAGTCTGAAAAAAGTTTTCACTGAAGTGTGTGGGTACTCCCTCTCCACTTCTGTTTAGAGAGCAGACATTTATTGAGTGGTACTATGTATGAAATTAAAAGATGCTTGCTCCTTGGAATAAAAACTATGACCAACCTAGACAGCATATTAAAAAGCAGAGAGACATTACTTTGCTAACAAAGGTCCGTCTAGTCAAAGCTATGGTTTTTCCAGTAGTCATGTATGGATGTGAGAGTTGGACTATGAAGAAAGCTGAGCACCAAAGAATTGATGCTTTTGAACTGTGGTATTGGAGAAAACTCTTGAGTGTCCATTGGACAGCAAGGAGATCCAACCAGTCCATCCTAAAGGAAATCAGTCCTGAATATTCATTGGAAGGACTGATGCTCAAGCTGAAGCTCCAATACTTTGGCCAACCTGATGCAAAGAACTGACTTATCGGAAAAGACCCTGATGCTGGGAAAGATTGAAGGCAGGAGGAGAAGGGGATGACAGAGGGTGAGATGGTTGGATGACATCATTGACTCAATGGACATGAGTTTGAGTAAGCTCCGGGAGTTGATGATGGACAGGGAAGCTGCAGTCCATGGGGTTGCAAAGAGTTGGACACAACTGAGCAACTGAACTGAACTGAACTGATGTACCAAGCACTTTAAAAGACTCACCCTTCTTAACTCTACACTCTGAACAGTGTTGTGTGAGATCAGAGCTTGCAGCTACTGAGAGGTTGTGGATTGCTAGTAAGTGATGGATCCTGCATTCAATCTCAGTCAGCCAGTCAGAGTCCAAGCACTTAATCACAATTCCACATCCCCTCTCAAAGCTTTCCTTTCTTTTCCAGGAATCACCATGGCAATAGCTGGGAGAGGGGATTTATAACCTCCACCCAGCAAGTTGGGAGTTCAAAACCAGACTCCCTGTATTTCCCCCCAAACCTGCTCCACCTCAATTAGAAATCTCAGATTTAGCCTCCATACCTTACTCTTGAGGGTTTTCTTGGTGGCTCAGACAGTAAAGAATCTGTCAGCAGTGCAAGAGACCTGAATTCAATCTCTGGGTCAGGAAGATCCCTTGCAGAAGGGAATGGCAACCCACTCCAGTATTCTTGCCTGGGAAATCCCACGGACAGAGGAGCCTGGCGGGCTACAGTCCACTGGGTTGCAAAGACTCAGACATGACTGAGCGACTAACACATACACCTTACCCTTGAATACTCTACACTCTTTCACACATAGTCAAACAAATCCTGAAGATTCTACCCCGGAAATCTCTCCCAAATCCAATTTCCCCTTCATCCTCACTGCCTTGCGCTAGCTCAAGGCTGCATTGCCTTTTTCCTAGACTATTGCAAAAAAACATCTTTTCTGGGTTTTTCCCCACTGGAGATCATTATCCACATTAGTTCTAAAATTATCTTTAAAACATACACACACACAATACCACTCTTATGCTTAAAAACCTCTACTGGATTTCTGCTGCCTGCAGAGTAATTTACATAGCAATCTCCTGGTTTTGAGGACAATCAGATTATTTCCAACTTCCTGAGATTATAAAGAAAACTGTGAGGAGAGACTTGCAGTTACAGTTCTATGTTGTTCTTCAGTCGCTCAGATGTGTCCGACTCTTGGCAACCCCATGGACTGCAGCACGCCAGGCTTCCCTGTCCCTCACCATCTCCTGGAGTTTGCACAAACTCATGGCCATTGAGTTGGTGATGCCATTCAACCATCTCATCCTCTGTAGATGTCATTTATTCCCTTAGGATGAATTCCTTAAAGTGAAACTGCCAAATCAGAGGATATACACATTGTCAAAGGCATTTGATGCCTGTCATTAAGCTGCTCTCCAGAAATGTCATACTTAAGTTATACTCACCAGAAGTGTGTACTACAACTTACTAGAATTCACATGCTTTCACAGAGTAGAAATGTGCTCTGTTCATTTTCAAATCATCAGAGCTGGAATACTGAATGGCACATGGTACTCAGCAAATGTTTGCTGAATGAATGAATGAACTGAATAAACAGAAAAGTCCATTAAATGCTCCCTAATGTATGTCTCAGTTCAGTCGATCAGTCATGTCCGACTCTGCGACCCCATAGACGGCAGCCCACAAGGCTCCCCTGTCCCTGGGATTCTCCAGGCAAGAACACTGGAGTGGGTTGCCATTTCCTTCTCCAATGTATGTCTAGTTTAAACTAAATATATCACAACAACTGCTAGATACTATCTAAGCCTGTTTCATGTAGGATTGATCCAGTAGCATCCTTGTGCACATAGGACTGATATTTATGGGATGCTCCACAAACTTCATCCAAGAAACAAATCCTTCCACCCTATTCATATACATTTACATATATCCAGACTCGATCTTAACTTCTTCAATTTTCCATCATCACCTATGCAGATTAGATGCTATTTGGAAAGGAGTTACCCTAAATGGTAAAATGAGTTAAAAGAATGCTAAAAGTTCACAGGGGCATCCCTGGTGGCTCAGTGGTAAAGAATCCACCTGCCAATGCAGGAGACTCGGGTTTGATCCCTGGGTCAGAAGATCCTATGGAGAAGGGAATGGCAACACACTCCAGCATTCTTGCCTGGGAAATCCCATGGACAGTGGAGCCTGGCAGGCTATAGTCCATAGGGTCACAAAGGAGTCAGATCCGACTTAGCAACTAAACAACAAACAAAATTTCACAAATTTGTAATTCCAAATGGGTGCACTCAACCCTCTGTACCTGTGAGTTCTGCAGGTTCATCCAACTGTGGAATAAATATACTTGGGGGAAAAATTTCCCCAAGTTTCCAAAGAGCAAAATGTATACTTGCTGCTCAGTGGCAACTATTTACATTGTATTTACAGCTATTTCCATATTATTTATATTGTGTTAGGTATTAAAAGTAATCTAGAGATGATTTAAAGTATACAGGAGAGTGTGCATAGGTTATAAGGAAATCCTGCACCATTTTATATAGAGGACTTGAGCATCTGCAGATATTGGTTTCCAGGGGATCCTAGAACCAAATGCCCAGGGATAATGAGGGATGGGGCTTCCCAGGTGATGCTAATGGTAAAGAACCAGACTGCCAATACAGGAGACACCAGAAACATGGGTTTGATCCCTGGTTCAGGAAGATCCCCTGGAGAAGGGAATGGCAACCCACTCCAGTATTCTTGGCTGGAGAGTCCCTTGGACAGAGAAGCCTGGAAGGCTGCAATCTATGGGGTCACAAAGAGTCGGACATGACTGAAGCGACTGGACACACAGGCAGCATGGGATGCATTCCTCTGTTATACAGCTCCGCTAGAATAAATGTCTCCAAAGCACCTCAATTTAAATCCCTTCCACGGGTGGTTACAGTTTTGTTCCAGCCAGTCAGTCAAACCAGAAAATGTGTATTTTGTCCTATAGATCTTGATGATATTACCTAGGAATATCTAAATTTATTAACCTAGACTATCCCTTCCTCTCTACTTCTACTTCCATTGAACTAATTTGGACCCAAATGATTGCTACCCTTGAACAATTATTTTCATCACTGATTTTTAGCAGGTTGAGATACAGTCAGTATTACTCCTAAAAGGCCGTTTGATGGTCCTGGGGAGAATGGAACAGAGGAGTGGAAAGTGAAAGTGTTAGTCACTCAGTCGTGTCCAGCTCTATGCAACCCTATGGACAATAGCCTGCCAGGCTCCTCTGTCCATGGAATTCTCCAGGAAAGAATACTGGAGTGCATAGCCATTCCCTTCTCAACCAAGGGATCTTCCCAACCAAGGGATCAAACTCGGGTCTCCTGCATTGCAGGGAGATTCTTTACTGTGTGAGCCACCAGGGAGGAGAGGAGGTGGCATAAAATTAGAGGTAGAGATATCAGTTGGGAAAGTCTAATTGTAAAATACATAAATACTTCCCAAATTTTAATGTGTTTAAAATCCAGATGGTCCGGGGTGAGGGTCTGAGAGTCTTAGATGTTCCCAAGTGATGTCAAGGTCCTGGGACCACACTTTGAGTAGCAAGACTTTACATGAGAGATAATGAGGGCTTGAAACAATGGCAGCAGAATCTACAGGAAGACACTGAAAAGCTAAGCTAAGTCACTTCAGTCATGTCCGACTCTGTGCAACCCCAGAGACGGCAGCCCACCAGGCTCCCCCATCCCTGGGATTCTCCAGGCAAGAACACTGGAGTGGGTTGCCATTTCCTTCTCCAATGCATGAAAGTGAAAAGTGAAAGTGAAGTCGCTCAGTCGTGTCCGACCCTCAGCGACCCCATGGACTGCAGCCTTCCAGGCTCCTCCGTCCATGGGATTTTCCAGGCAAGAGTACACTAAAGAGAGCTATTAAAGAGACAGGACTTGTTGACTGATCTACCTAGGCAACTTGAGCATGAGGCAGCCACACTGAGTTGACATAGCTCCTGAGAACGGTACAGAGGGAGGTTTGAAGTAATTGGTGCAACTTTGCTTTAGAATGATAGCTTTTGAAAATAACTCCCAGATAACTAACCCTTATGTTATCTTTAAGACGATGCATGGAGATATTGGAACCCTCCAGTTAAGATTCTCTGGCAATACAAATTTTTCTGAAGCACAAAGTAAGGCGAAATACAAAGCATTTCCTCAGCTTATACTATGCGCCAGTCACTGCATGCCTCTTCATGTTGTTCCCTCTCCTGAAATATCTCCATGCCCACATCACACACACACACATGAACTGACCATTTCTTCCTTTGTGTCACTGTCGTATCCTTCATATACTTCTTATCACACTGCTGAGGGTAATTCTATTCATACAATCCTAGAAAGAGTGTGGGTTTTGAAATGAATCAAACTACAGTTCAAATTGGGCTTCCCTGGTGGCTCAGCTGGTAAAGAGTCCATCTACAATGCCGGAGACTAGGGTTCGATCCTTGGGTTGGGAAGATCCCCTGGAGAAGGGAAAGGCTACCCACTCCAGTATTCTGTCCTGGAGAATCCCCTGGACTGTATAGTCCATGGGTCACAAAGAGTCAGACACAACTGAGCGATTTTCACTTCACAATTCAAATTATAGCTCTGCCATATATTGGGTTGATGGTGAAGACAAGTCCCTTCGTTTCCTCAGCTATAAAAATGGAGTTGCGGGGATTTCCGTGGTGGTGCAGTGGCTGAGATTCCGTGCTCCCAAAGCAGGGGGCCCAGGATTTGATCCCTGGTCAGGGAACCAGATCCCACATTCTGCAACTAAAAGACCCTGTATACTGCAATTAAAGATCCCATGTGGGCAAATAAATAGTTTTTGTTTAAAATGGAGTCGCTATCTACTGTGAGGTCACGTGTATCCTTTAAGATGCTTTCGTTCGAGTAATAGGAGTCCTAATTCACCATGGTTTGAATAATTAAGAGAATCTATCAGTTATTGAAACAGAAAAGCCCAGAGGTAAAGCAGGCTTTGAAACAGAATGGTGTAAAGATTAAGAAATCATCAGGGTTTTTCTGAGATTCTTTCAATGATACATGCCTCTTCCTGTGCCCTTGATGCTAGTAAAAATGGTTACAGCAGTTCTATGGTTCACATCTGCATTAATATCCCAACTGGAAAATGAGAGAATGCCTTTGTTTGCCTTTTCCAGCTAAGTGAGCAGTATCACTCTCCTAACACCAAATTGGGCCACTGCAGGTCACATGACCACCCCTGAACCAATCACTGTAATCAGAGGCAGGAAATGTGCTGATTGGCTTCCCCTTGATGAGGTGCTCCACCCTTTGGGCTGAGAGTGGAACCACCTTCCCTGAGGCTCTCCATTCATGTTGGGAGCTATGGGGAAGGAGAGTGGAGAATGGATGCTGGAGAGGCTGCCGAACTATTAATTACACCACACCCATTCAGTTCAGTTCAGTTCAGTTCAGTCGCTCAGTCATGTCCAACTCTTTGCGACCCCATGAATCGCAGCACGCCAGGTCTCCCTGTCCATCACCAACTCCCGGAGTTCACTCAGACTCACATCCATCGAGTCAGTGATGCCATCCAGCCATCTCATCCTTTGCCGTCCCCTTCTTCTCCTGCCCCCAATCCCTCCCAGCATCAGAGTCTTTTCCAATGAGTCAACTCTTCACATGAGGTGGCCAAAGTACTGGAGTTTCAGCTTTAGCATCATTCCTTCCAAAGAAATCCCAGGGCTGATCTCCTTCAGAATGGACTGGTTGGATCTTCTTGTAGTCCAAGGAACTCTCAAGAGTCTTCTCCAACACCACAGTTCAAAAGCATCAATTCTTCGGCACTCAGCCTTCTTCACAGTCCAACTCTCACATCCATACATGACCACAGGAAAAACCATAGCCTTGACTAGACAGACCTTTGTTGGCAAAGTAATGTCTCTGCTTTTCAATATGCTATCTAGGTTGGTCATAACTTTCCTTCCAAAGAGTAAGTGTCTTTTAATTTCATGGCTGCAGTCACCATCTGCAGTGATTTTGGAGCCCCAAAAATCAAGTCTGACACTGTTTCCACTGTTTCCCCATCTATTTCCCATGAAGTGATGGGACCAGATGCCATGATCTTCATTTTCTGTATGTTGAGCTTTAAGCCAACTTTTTCACTCTACACTTTCACTTTCATCAAGAGGCTTTTGATTTCGTCTTCACTTTCTGCCATAAGGGTGGTATCATCTGCATATCTGAGGTTATTGATATTTCTCCCAGCAATCTTGATTCCAGCTTGTGTTTCTTCCAGTCCAGCGTTTCTCATGATGTACTCTGCATATAAGTTAAATAAGCAGGGTGACAATATACAGCCTTGACATACTCCTTTTCCTATTTGGAACCAGTCTGTTGTTCCATGTCGAGTTCTGTTGCTTCCTGCCACGCATACAAATTTCTCAAGAGGCAGATCAGGTGGTCTGCTATTCCCATCTCTTTCAGAATTTTCCAGTTTATTGTGATCCACACAGTCAAAGGCTTTGGCATAGTCAATAAAACAGAAATAGATGTTTTTCTGGAACTCTCTTGCTTCTTCCATGATTCAGTGGATGTTGGCAATTTGATCTCTGGTTCCTCTGCCTTTTCTAAAACCAGCTTGAACATCAGGAAGTTCACAGTTCACATATTGCTGAAGCCTGGCTTGGAGAATTTTGAGCATTACTTTACTAGCATGTGAGATGAGTGCAATTGTGTGGTAGTTTGAGCATTCTTTGCCATTGCCTTTCTTTGGGATTGGAATAAAAACTGACCTTTTCCAGTCCTGTGGCCACTGCTGAGTTTTCCAAATTTGCTGGCATATTGAGTGCAGCACTTTCACAGCATCATCTTTCGGGACTTGAAATAGCTCAACTGGAATTCCATCACCTCCACTAGCTTTGTTCGTAGTGATGCTTTCTAAGGCCCACTTGACTTCACATTCCAGGATGTCTGGCTCTAGGTCAGTGATCACACCATTGTGATTATCTGGGTCGTGAAGATCTTTTTTGTACAGTTCTTCTGTGTATTCTTGCCATCTCTTCTTAATATCTTCTGCTTCTGTTAGGTCCATACCATTTCTGTCCTTTATCGAGCCCATCTTTGCATGAAATATTCCCTTGGTATCTCGAATTTTCTTGAAGAGATCTCTAGTCATTCCCATTCTGTTGTTTTCCTCTATTTCTTTGCATTGATCACTGAAGAAGGCTTTCTTATCTCTTCTTGCTATTCTTTGGAACTCTGCATTCAGATGCTTATATCTTTCCTTTTCTCCTTTGCTTTTCGCTTCTCTTCTTTTCAAGGACATGGTGCAGACCCATGTCTGCAGTTTGTGGGCACACAGTAAGTGGTAGCTGTAATTCACTTATAAGTCTGTCTACTGGACCATAAGCAAGCTGCAAATGAGGGCCTTCTCTCACCTCAGGCATCCCTCATACCTAGCACAGCACCTGGGACATAGCATAAATACTTGTTGAATAAATGTTAATGGTTGGAATGGGAAATACAAAGTGATAAATTATAGACATTATAGAAATTATAGAAATGATTTCAACAAGGGGAAAAGGATTACATGACTTCAGGAAATATGAAAACACACACTCTTGTTGTTTCATAGCATTAAGAAGATAACCAAGCTGGATATAGTTGAATTACAGACTAGAGTTAAAACTGGAATATATTCCAGTACATATTTTGTGCATGCATGCTCAATTGCTCAGCCATGTCCAAATCTTTTGTGACCCTATAGACTGTAGCCCGCCAGGCTTCTCTGTCCATGGGACTTCCCAGGCAAGAATACTGGAGTGGGTTGCCATTTCCCTTTTACCCCTGAGCCACCTGGAGCACCGGTACATACTTTAGGGGCCTGCTGTAATTTTTGGTCAATTCAGAAAAGAAATGCTAAGTAAAAGGTCATTATCTGATTACAGGAAAACAAGTTTCAAGAGGATGGCTGATCTATTTTATTATTTTGCAGATCTTCAGAATCAATGTCAATTAAACAGATACTAACATTGATTAACCCCACTATGTGCCAGGAGCTATCCTTCAAGCTTTCACAAATGTGATCTCATTTAATCCTGAGTAAATTGAGGTGGTAAAAGGTAATCTCCTAACCCAGGATCACACAACTAGTAAATGAAGACCCAGGTGCTGAGAGGCACATGCCTCAAAAAATCACTCTACTCATTACCAGAAAAGATTTCCTTGTATAGACCTCAGGGACTTTACAAAGGAAATATTGGATTACAGCAATGTGACTCATCAGCCCAATTTAATATTACCTATTCATTATAATGCAATGATGCTTGCATAACAGAGAATGCTGTTGTATTTCTGCTTGTGGCTCTGTAGAAGCCGTACGTAGATCACAGGACCCCTGAGCATAGGCTAATTCCATGACCCACAAACGCAATCAATATTAAAAGCAGTTTTAATTATTCATATTTATGTGTTGCAAATACACAGTCTAATTTTGGTCAGTGGTAGCATCTAGGTAAAGCTGACTCAGAAGGGACACATTTGTTGTTGCCATGAGAAGTAGAAAAGCTGAATCACAGTGTACCACAGAAAATGTTACCACTATTAATATAACATGTGCTGAACAGTGAGCAAGATGGAATCAGACCATCTCCGAGCAACAGGTTCATCCTTCTACCGGGAGACAGATCCAAGAAATGTCATGGTCCTATGTCCCTACGTTGTATTATGTTCTCTATCAACTAAGCTAATTATTAGTGTGTGGTTATCTGGTCAGTGGGGCTTCCTAGGTGGTGCTAGTAGTAAACCTGGCAATGCAGGAGACATCACATGCTGAGCGACTGAGCATTCATGCACAAAATATGTGCTGGAATGCATTTCAATTTTAATCCCAGACTGTAATTCAGTCTGGTTCGATCCCTAGGTCAGGAAGATCCCCTGGAGGAGGGCACAACAATAACCCACTCCAGGATTCTTATCTGGAGAATCCCATGGACAGAGGAGTCTGGTGGGCTGCAGTCCATGAGGTAACAAAGAGGCAGACACGGCTGAAGCGACTTAGCACACACAGCACATTGGTCAACATCACCAGTGTGGTGTGCCATCTAAAAAAGGATTGCAAACTCAGGGCCTTCAAGGGCCCGCATTGGGCAGATTGTAGGAGAGTAGAGAATGAAGTCTATAGAGAACTATCTAATGGAAACAGATAGTGTAATACAATGCTCAATAGAGGACTATAGCAATCAGAGGACCACATCTTCCAGGAGATGCCAGAGACCCAGATTTTTAACATGAAATTTCCGAAGTCTCCAAACCTTGTGATTGCCATAAAAAGCATTCCTGTGGGCCAGATTTGTCCGTTCTCTGCTGCATGCCTCTGTCAAAAGACTTCTCGTTCATCTCTCATTTCTTCTGTCTTGTGGAAGGCTGAACTTGCTTGGGTTCCAGTTTTTATTTATCTACTTATTATTTGTTGCCTACATTGGGTCTTTATTGCTGCCGGTGGGCATCTCATTGCAGTGGCTTCTCTTGGTGTGGATCACGGGCTTCAGTAGTTGTGACTCCTGGGTTTAGTTACCCTGCAGCTCATGGGATCTTCCTGCAGGAAGGATCAAACCCATGTCCCCTGCATTGGCAGATGGATTCTTAACCACTGGACCCCCAGGAAATTCCCCAGTTTTCTTTTTGAGATAAGAGTATCTAATATATACTGTAGTTGTGTATTTGCCAACATCTGTTGAATCATAGAAAAAGCAAGAGAGTTCCAGAAAAACATCTACTTCTGCTTTATTGACTATGCCAAAGCCTTTGACTGTGTGGATCACAATGAACTGTGGGAAATTCTGAAAGAGATGGGAATACCAGACCACCTGACCTGCCTCCTCAGAAATCTTTATGCAGGTCAAGAAGCAACAGTTAGAACTGGACATGGAACAATAGACTGGTTCCAAATTGGGAAAGGAGTACGTCAAGGCTGTATATTGTCACCCTGCTTATTTAACTTATATGCAGAGCACATCATGCAAAATGCCAGGCTGAATGAAGCACAAGCTAAAATCAAGATTGCTGGGAGAAATATCAATAACCTCAGATACTAAGATGACACCACTTTTATGGAAGAAAGCAAAGAAGAACTAAAGAGCCTCTTGATGAAAGTTAAAGAAGAGAGTGAAAAATTTGACTTAAAACTCAACATTCAAAAGACTAAGATCATGGCATCTGGTCCCATTACTTCATGGCGAATACATGGGGAAACAATGGAAACAGTGACAGACTTTATTTTTGGGGGCTCCAAAGTCACTGCAGATGGTGACTCCAGCCATGAAATTAAAAGACTTGGAAGACTTGCTTCTTGGAAGAAAAACTCTGACCAACCTAGACAGCATATTAAAAAGCATAGACATTACTTTGCCAACAAAGGTCCATCTAGTCAAAGCTATAGTTTTCCAGTAGTCATGTATGGATGTGAGAGTTGGACCATAAAGAAAGCTGAGTGCTGAAGAATTGATGCTGTTGAACCGTGGTGTTGGAGAAGACTCTTGAGAGTCCCTTGGACTGCAGGGGGATCCAACCAGTCAATCCCAAAGGAAATCAGTCCTGAATATTCATTGGAAGGACTGATGCTGAAGCTGAAACTCCAATACATTGTCTGCCTGATGTGAAGAACTGACTTATTGGAAAAGACCTTGATTCTGGGAAAGATTGAGGGAGGAGAAGGGGATGACAGAGGATGAGATGGTTGGATGGCATCACCAACTTGGATGGACATGAGTTTGAGTAAGCTCTGGGAGTTGGTGATGGACAGGGAAGCCTGGCGTGCTTCAGTCCATGGGGTCGCAGAGTCGGATACGACCTAGCGACTGAACTGTCTGAGACGTCGAGACATAAAATCAATTCATCTTATTATTTTTATACAATGTTAAAGGTTACACTCAATTTACAGTTATTACAAAGTATTGACCATATTCCCCATGTTGTACGAGGCATCCTTGTACTCTTCCTTACATCCAATACTTTGTGCCTCCCAGTCCCCAGCTCCTGTGTTGCACACCCCCCACCCCGGTAACCACTAGTTTGCTCCCTATATCTCCAAGTCTGCTTCTTTTTTGTTATATTCACTAGTTTGTTGTAGTGTTTAGACTCCACACATGAGTGATAGCATACAGTATTTGCCTTTCTCTATCTGACTGATTTCACTTAGCATAATGCCTTCCAAGGGCTTCCCAGGTGGCACTAGTGGTAAAGAACCCCCATCTGCCAGTGCAGGAGACACAAGAAACACAGGTTCACCCCTGAGTCAGGAAGATCCCCCGGAGGAGGGCATGGCAACCCGTTCCAGTATTCCTGCCTGGACAATCCCAGGGACAGAGGAACCTGGTGGGCTACAGTCCACAGGGTCATGAAGATTTGGAACATGACTGAAGCAACTGTGCAGGCACAAGGGCTTCCAAATCCATCCATGTTGCTGCAAATGTCAAAATTTCATTCTTTTTTTCTGGCTGAGTAGTTTCCATTGCATACCACACCTTCTTCATCCATCTGTAGATGGATGCTTAGGTTACTTCCATATCTTGGCTATTATAAATAATGCAATTTTAAAATAAAGTATTTCTGTTTATGGTCTTCATTTATTTACTCAATTACAGTATCTATTGAGTACCCATTATAGTATATTTCTCGGAGAAGGCAATGGCACCCCACTCCAGTACTCCTGCCTGGAAAATCCCATGGATGGAGAAGTCTGGTGGGCTGCAGTCCATGGGGTCGCTAAGAGTCGGACATGACTGAGCGACTTCACTTTCACTTTTCACTTTCATGCATTGGAGAAGGCAATGGCAACCCACTCCAGTGTTCTTGCCTGGAGAATCCCAGGGATGGGGGAGCCTGGTGGGCTGCCGTCCCTGGGGTCGCACAGAGTCGGACACGACTGAAGCAACTTAGCAGCAGCAGCAGCAGCATAGTATATTTCTGGGAGCTTAGGATACATCAGTCAGCAAGATAGACAAAGAAGTTTGCACTCCTGGAGCTTGGGGAAAGAGAAGGGTAGAAACATGCAATAAGCAACAAATGTAATAAATAAGTAAACTACATAAGAGAAGATACTACATGCTATGGAAAAATGAAGTAGAGCCAAGTCAGCAGGATTGGGTAGGGGGTGGGAAATACAGAGGAAAGGGGGCGGGGGTTGATGACAATTTTAACCAGAGTGGTAGGGGTAAACCTTAATGAGAAGATGCATTTAAGCAAAGAATTGAAGGAGTTAAGGGGGTTGGCCGTGAGATTATCATAGAGATGAGCCAGTGCAAGCGTCCTGCAGTCTCCAGCCTCCATAAGGGTGACGCCTGCCTCCTGGGGTTCACGCCCTTGAGGGCTGGATTTAGAAGACAGGAGAAGAGAGTGTGGGAGAAGTAAAAGTGTGTGACCTGAAAACTAAGTCAAAAAGGCCTGTGTTGGGGTTTTCTCAAATCCTTTCTGAGTTGGATCTCACTCGAGGGAAAGCCATGTTGGGAGCTTCCCAGTGGAGGGGTTCATGTGGTGATGAACCGAGGCCTCCAACCAATAGCCAGATGAATGTGTTTGGAAGCAGGTCCTCCAGCCCGTCAGGTCTTCTTTGCCGACGGCAGCCCCAGCTGCCATCTCAACTGTAATCTCGTGAGAGATCTGGAGCCCCCACTACTCAGCGAAGCCACCCCCAGGTTCCTGAGCCATGGAAACTCTGTGAGATAACGCATGGTTTTTGTTTTAATTACTCTTTGGGGTATTATGTTACACAGCGGCAACTGAGTAATGTAGACCCTAAAGCAAGACTGTGCCTGGAGATTGTGAGGCAGAGGGAAGTGGCGGGAACTGAGCACAGAAGGTCAAAGTCAAGGTCAAGGTCTGGTAGGATCTCCAGAATCCTGATTGTCCCCCAGAGTGGGATGGAAAGCCACTGATAGGGTCATTCTCAGAGGAGTGACATGAGATGACTAACTGGTTTGACCACTGAAAAAGAAGGTATGATTTTTTTTAGCACTGTATAATAAATCATATCATATTCGTGATAATTCAGAAAAACTATTCTTTTTTTTTTCTCCCTTGCCTCCAATTTCTGACCTTGATTATCCTGTCAGCCCTGTGTTTTCACCCAGGTCTTCCTTGGATTTTTCAAGTCGGTCTTACATTCTAGCATCCTCCATGTCTGGAAACCGCATCCTTATCCCTTCAGGCATGCCTCCAGAAGCAATATTTTGGATCTTGCCTGACATCAGCAGAGCTATTTTTAAACCTTTGTAAAACCCAGACACTCTTTCTTTTAGAGGATTACCCTACAGTGTATCAAACATATTGAAATGCACCCACATCCCACATTTAATATAAATGATATACTTAGAAGAATTGAGTTGCAAATGACTGACCAACATTATATTCCTTTTCAAAGACATTTAAACTTATTCATTTTGATTTTCTAAGATTCTTTTTTGTATTTTGAAGCCTTATCTATGTATTTATAGACATATATGTATATAAACATGCATGTATTTGTGTATACATACACACACACACGTTTCAAAGATCTTTATAGACCCTTAAAGGTCAAAGACCCTAACTGCTGTACTTGTGTGTGTGTGTGTGTGTGTGTGTGCACGAACCAAGTCATACTTCAGTCGTGTCCAACTCTTTGCAACCCTATGAACTACAGCCCGCCAGGCTCCTCAGTCCATGGGATTTTCTCAAGAATATTGGAGTGGGTTGCCATGCCCTCCTCCAGGGAATCTTTCCCACCCAGGGATCGAATCTGCATCTCCTGCATCTCCTGCATTGGTAGGCAGATTCTTTACCACTGAGCCAACTGAGAAGCCCTAAGTTGTATGATACCGACTATAAATCCTCTGAGAGTCAGGGAGAAAAAAAAAAGCATAATAAAAGCCAGAACTGGCAGAGATGGCTTTATGGCAAGGTGGCTTTGAAAACCAACTTTAAAATAGAGTAGGTGCTCAGTTCAACATTTGTTGAATAAATGGATAAATGAATGAATGAGCAGTAAGTACTATCATGAATTTTCAGTTCCCTACCACCATTTATTGTATCCATGGCTCTACCCTGTCCTAGCAGCTCTGAGGAAGTAAAATACAGTTTTTAAAAAATGCTGATAATCCAGAAGTCAGTCAATTATTAGCTTTTGGATTTCAAAACAGTCTTTGGAAACCAATCATAGAAGGATTTTCAAAAGCTCTTACAGTCCAAAAACTAACTTCTGAGTATCAAAAGTCAAGTCCCTAAGAGCTCACAGCATAGTTTCTGCAATGATTGATAGATTTGTGAAGAACAAATGAAGAGTCAGATGACCTTGCCCTGGGAGACAGATTCCTTAACAGAGGGAGGGCTGCAGGAGCCCTAGGAGAGGAGTCCCTCAGGTTGGAGAGACGGTTTGGAGGGTTGAGTCAGCATGGAAAGGCCTCCAGCCTCTCTGGGGCAAGCACTGGACCTCATCGGCAAAGGGGCACCAGGTCAAGGCTCACAAATCGCCCAAGTTACTGCCTAAGCCAAGTCCAGCCTGGGTCCATACCCAGGAGCTCTGCGGTAGCCCTCCCCAAGGCCTGCTTGTTCATTTTCCAGCCAGACAGACTCATCTGTGGCTCAGACGGGATCCAGCCCTCTAAATTATCCTGTGTGTAGGAATTCCTCGGCAGTCCAGTGGTTAGGACTCCACGCTTCACTGTAGAGGTCAGGGGTTCGATCCCTGGCTGGGGAACTAGGATCCCACAACACACCAGCATGGCCAAAATAAGTAAATGAATTGTTTTGTGTGCATAAGCCTGTTTTCCTTAATCCTGGGTAGAGAACGGAAGGGAAAGCCTTGCCATTCTGATCGAAGCCAGGATGGGGATGAATATGAACCTAGGAAATAGACAAAAAAACTTTTTTTCAACTTTGATTAACAAGTAGAATTTGGATAAGAAGAAGGCAAGGACACAGCATCCTAGGATATGACACAGAAGCAAACGGGACAACATAAAAACCAGTCTGTAGCAGGGAAAGCACTGTGGGGAGTAACAGATAAATTGGTTTTCGCTTTTACCATTTGTCTGTATTGCTCATCATTCTTTCTACACATTTGCATTTGGGACTTATCCAGTAGTCCAGTGGCTAAGACGAAAGGCCTGCAATGCAGGGGGCCCAGGTTCGATCCCTGGTGGGGGAACTAGATCTCACATGCCACAGCTAAAGATCCTGAGTGCTGCAGCTAAGACTCAGTGCAGCCAAGCAAATAAATATAAATAAAATTTGCCTCCTCTAGCTTTTGCCTTACAATGGACTATTTTATACACCTTTTTTCTTCTTTTTACTTTTTACAGAGTAAAATCATTTTCGTTTCTTCAGAGAAAAACATAATTGCTCCAAACTATTGAGAAATTACTCTAGATGTATATACTGCTCCTTAAAATTTCTTCCAGAGGGTAAAATAAATTACTTTTGTTCATTAACTCTTTTCAGAGATTTCACACATCACCTGCAGGAGAGTCTCTAATACTGTTCTCACAGACTCGTTATTGGCCAAAAGCCTGGAAATCGCGGTTCACTTTAGTAATACTTTTCATTATAGAGCAAAAACAGTCTGCAAAAACTTGGCATGTGACAATTGTTGCCTAGTGGGTTTATATCTTACTGTTCAGTATATTAATACTTCTTGTCCCTTTATTAAGTCCTCTAAATATTATAAAGCATTTTTTCAGGTATTCAACCCATGTATAAACTGACTTTTTCCCACTTCCCTTTAGTAGCAAAAAATTAAAGTAAAATTGGCCAAAATGTGCAAGAACCTTTAATGACACACCATTTCCCCCTCTAAGAACATTCTTCTAATCTTCCATTTAGAGACCTGTGAATGAAGAAGTCAAGTGAACAGGGAATATTACTTTGGTTCAGTAGTTTCTGTTTCAACTTTTCAGTTTATTAATATAACCCTTCTGCAGAAGACATTCAGAATGACCCGTGAAAATTTAACAAAGCTGAACTTTACATGTAACTTGATTTCATCTGTTCCATAGCTATTCAAATTCTAGAACTAAAAGCTAAATGCTGGGTACAAGGAAGGAAACTCCCACCCTCCAAGTTACCTTCCTATATTTTAGGAATCTAAAATATATAATACAGTCTGTTTATATTAATTTTTATATAAAATTAATTTATAGTATTATATATATGCTGCTGCCGCTGCTGCTAAGTCGCTTCAGTTGTGTCTGATTCTGTGCGACCCCATAGACGGCAGCCCACCAGGCTCCCCCGTCCCTGGGATTCTCCAGGCAAGAACACTGGAGTGGGTTGCCATTGCCTTCTCCAATGCATGAAAGTGAAGAGTGAAAGTGAAGTCGCTCAGTCCTGTCTGACTCTTAGCAACACCATGGACTGCAGCCTACCAGGCTCCTCCATCCATGGGATTTTCCAGGCAAGAGTACTGGAGTGGGGTGCCATCGCCTTCTCTGATTATATATATAATACAATATAATTCCCATTATATTCACAACAGTTTGATTATAATATTGAAAAACCTAAAGGGTTTTGATGGGAATATAAATCAGTACAGTCACTGTGGAAAACAGTATAAAGTTCCTCAAAAAAAAAAAACTAAAAATAGAGTTACTGTATGATCCAGCAATCCCACTCCTGGATATATATCTGGAGAAAATTTAATTTGAAAAGATACATGCACCCCAGTGTTCACAGCAGGACTGTTTCCAACAGCCAAAACACGGAAGTGCCCATCGACAGAGGAAAGGATAAAGAAGATGTGGTATATATGTATTTTTGTTGTTGTTGCTCAGTTGCTAAGTCATGTCTGACTCTTTGTGACCCCCATGGACTGTAGCCCACCAAGCTCTGTTCATCTCCAGGCAAGAATACTGGAGTGAGTAGCCATTCCCTTCTCCAGGGGATCTTCTTGATGTAAGGATCGAACTGGGGTCTCCTCCATTGCAGACAGATTCTTTACCATCTAAGCCATCAGAGAGTTTGCTCAAATTCACGTCCATTCCACTGTGTATGGGATACCACTCAGGCATAAAAAAAGAATTAAATAATACCATTTTCAGCAACATGGATGGACCTAGATATTATCACACTAAGTGAAATAAGTCAGAGAAAAACATCACATGATATCACTTATATGTGGAATCTAAAATATAATACAAATGAATGTATTTACAAAACAGAAATAGACTCACAGACATAGAAAACAAACTCATGGTTACCAAAGGGGAAGGGGTGGGAGGGATAAATTAGGAGTTTGACATTAGCAGAAGCATACTGTGCTGTGCGTGCTTGGTCACTCAGTCACATCCAACACTTTTCAACCCATTCATTGGACTGCAGCCCACCAGGTTCCTCTGTCCATGGCGATTCTCCAGGCAAGAATACTGCAGTGGGTTGCCATGCCCTCCTCCAGGAGATCTTCCCAACCCAGGGATCGAACCCAAGTCTCCCACATTGCAGAGATACACACTACTATATATAAAATAGATAACCAACGAGGAGCTACGACATCACACTGACTACATAGTACAGGAAACTATTCAATCAGTTCAGTTCAGTTCAGTCGCTCAGTCGTGTCTGACTCTTTGCAACCCCATGAATCACAGCACACCAGGCCTCCCTGTCCATCACCAACTCCCAGAGTTCACCCAGACTCACGTCCATTGAGTCAGTGATGCCATCCAGCCATCTCATCCTCTTCTCCTCCTGCCCCCAATCCCTCCCAGCATCAGGGTCTTTTCCAATGAGTCAACTCTTCGCATGAGGTGGCCAAAGTACTGGAGTTTCAGCTTTAGCATCATTCCTTCCAAAGAAATCCCAGGGCTGATCTCCTTCAGAATGGACTGGTTGGATCTCCTTGCAGTCCAAGGGACTCTCAAGAGTCTTCTCCAACACCACAGTTCAAAGGCATCAATTCTTCGGCACTCAGCCTTCTTCACAGTCCAACTCTCACATTCATAAATCATAATGGAAAGAATATGAAAAAGAACATACATATATGTGTGTGTGTGTGTATATATATATATATACATATATGTATATAAATGGAATCACTTTGCTGTACATGAGAAACTAACACAGCATTGTAAATCAACTGTACTTCAATGAAAAAATACATGTTTTAAAACAAAAGCAGGATACAAATTCTGTTCAAGTTCCCATAGATTATAAACCAAGAGACACTGGAACATATCCAGGGATATAAAACAAGGTGCAAAAATTTCTTGATCTAAAGGTATTGAAATCATATAGAATATGTTCTTTTATCAATGTGGAATTATGTTAGAAATCAATATCAAAAGATAATTTAAAATAACCTACATATTTTCAAGTGCAATGTGACATTTACCAAGAGAAATCTTTGACTTAGCCATAGTAGAACTGTTAGTCACTCAGTCATGTCCAACTCTTTGCAGCCCCACAGACTGTAACCTGCCAGGATCCTCTGTTCATGGGATTCTCCAGGCAAGAATACTGGAGTGGGTTGTCATTCCCTTCTCCAGTGGATCTTCCTTATACAGGCATCAAACCCAGGTCTCCTGCATTGCAGGAAGATTCTTTACCATCTGAGCTACCAGGAAGCTCTGTAGCTTAGCCATGGAAAGCCTCAGTAAAGTTAAGACTGGAAAACCAGAGGGTGATTGCAGAGAAGAAAGCATTTAAATGAGAAATTAATATCAAAGACACTTTAAAAACCCCACATATTTGGAAATTAAATGTCCACTTTTAAATGGTAGTTGTATCTAAGAAGTCATAACAAGGAAAATTAAAAAATATTTATAACAATAAATATGAAAAGAGCATTTATCAGAATTTGTTGTATATGGCTGAACTGCTCAATGCTGCTAAATACAACGTGGCATCTTGAATGAGGTATGAAAACAAATAATGGATACTAGCATAAAATTTTGTGAAATTTGAACAAAATCTGTACTTTAGTTAGTAATACTATACCACGTTAATTTCCTGGGTTTTTTTCTTTTTAACAACATAGCCATTTCTTTATATTCTCAGAATCGGATCAGAAGTTTCAAGCTTCATTCAAAATCTTTTAAAATCTTTAAGATAATAATCTTTCTAGACTTTTAGCAATAATACTAGATACCAGAATAAATGGAACTATATCAAAGTGAATATAGTTTATATTTTGAGTGAATATAAACTAGAAATCTAGCAATCTATTTTTCTGAAATATATATTCTATTATACATGCTATTTATATATGATAAAATCTTGAGAAAGAAAAAAAAGAGACGGGGAAATTGGAAAACAAGGACCTACGCCATAGCACAGGGAACTATGTTCAATATTCTGTAATAAACCATTATGGAAAGAATATGAAAAAAATATGTGCATATATATATATAAACTGAATCACTTTTCTGTACACCAGAAACTAATACAGCATTGTAAATCAACTATACTTCAATTAAAAAGTTTCAATAAAGAATAAAGTTTAAAAATAAAACAATAAGGTAAAGAAAGGGACCTGAAAGGAAGATGCAGTGATACAGAAAGGGGAGCCATGGAAAAATCTAATGTGCCCCCTAGGCATACACATGTTCACAAATAGCATAAATGTATACATTTACTGAAGTCAACTCCAGAACAAAGCAACATATTTTTCAGATACATACTTGTAGTTCCTTCAGGGACTGTGTTCAGAGAAATCTATTTCAGTCAACACAGTAGGAAAGGATTTAAATCAGGAAAAAAGAAATGAGTGGGAAAAAAAAAAAGAAAAGAAATGAGTGGACTCCAGGCCAAAGGAGCCACAAGAACATGGGGTGGTGGAAAAAGCAGTTTCAGTAATTTTCCAGCTGAAGCTCAAGTTGGCCTCCACAGTATTAATAAGGGGAATCTTAATAACGCGTTTTCCCCTATTTAATACTAAAAAAGAATAGCTCTTGAGAAGTCAGTTGGGAACGACACCAATTCTAAATTTTCAGCTCTATCAGAGTACATACATTCATAGGATGTAGACCAAACATTTGGAAGAATTCAGTAAGTGACAAACAGCACACACTACATAAGGACAACCTGGATCTCAATCCAGAGTAAAGACATAAATCTTATATTTGCAATAAAGATGATTAGGAAGGATTACAGGATGTAAATCTCATTTCCTTTACATATTTCCCAGAATATACATACCACCAATAACACAAAACAGTAATTTTCTGTATTTAACTAAAATTCATTTATTTTTCATATACATTAAATCACATCACCCTAAAAATTTAATATACATAAAATTTAAATTTAGAAATGAAGCAACCGGTGTTGTTTGTGCAACCCATTCCACACAAAATATGAAGAGTACTCTGGCTCCATGGTTCAGAGGGGTAAGACACTGACGCAAGTGTGAGAAGATGGACAAATAGCTCTTCTTATGAATATTAAAAAGGCAATATTCAGACACAGCAGGTGTCTGCCCCACTGTCTGGTCTCAGTACTGAGGTAGGTTATCCATCATACTGACTGAGTCCTTCACTAGGAAGCATCATCAAACACTGTGACACTCTCAACTCTGAAATGGCTTTTAATCCAACGGCAATCAATTCTCAGTCCCCAAAATTCACAGAATTCACGGCGTACATACTCCATCCACTGTCAACCTAAAGTGAAAATATAGTCAGTTCTGTTCTTTGGCAATTATTTGGTTACCTGACTGAATTTCCATTTCCAGGTCATATTTGGAGGCTGGGGAATAGGTGTGTATAGCCACCTGTCTATGCTTAGTCACTCAGTCATGTCTGACTCTCTGCAACCCCACGGACTGCAGCCCACCAGGCTCCTCCTGTCCATGGGAATCTTCAGGTAAGAATACTGGAGAGGGTTGCCATGCCCTCCTTCAGGGAATCTTCCCAACCCAGGGATCAAATCTAGGTCTCCCACATTGTGGGCAGATTCTTTACCACCAGAGCCATCAGGAAAGTCCAAGAATACTGGAGTGGGTAGCCTATCCCTTCTCCAGGGGATCTTCCCAACTCAGGGATTGAACTGGGGTCTCCCACATTGAAGGCAGATTCTTTACCAGCTGAGCTACCAGGGAAGCCCCTATATAACCACCTACATATTATGATTTCAGGGGCCCCAGAAATTAATGTCCAGAGTAAATCTGTAACAGTTGTGAGCTGGGTGTCACCACCCAGATAACCATACGCCACAAACTGCATAAGCCACAAACTATGAAATATTCACATAAATATTCATATACATAAACAGGAAGCATTATGCAGGGTTCTCCAGAGAAACAGAACCAATAGGATTGTGTATAGAGAGAGAAAAGAAGATTTATGATAAGGAATCGGCTTACATGATGATGGAGACAGGTCCCAGACTGCAGGGTGAGTGAGCAAGCTGGAAACCCAGGAGAGGCCACACTTTAGTTCCAGCCTGAGTCTGAAGGCCTGAAAACAAGGCAAGCTGATGTGTAGCTCTATCTGAAGGCTGACAGGCTCCAGACACAGGAAGAGCCAATGTTTTGAGTCCAAAGGGAAAAGGTCAATGCCCCAGTTTGAAGGCAGTTGGGCAGTAAAAATGCTATTACTCAGGATGAGGCCAGGCTTTTTGTTCTATTTAGGCCTTCAACTGATTGGACGAGGCCCACCCACATTAGGGAGAGCAATCTGCTTGACTTAGTCTACAATATACATGTCACTCTCATCCAAAAACACCTTCAGAGAAACACCTAGAATAATATTTGACCAAATATCTGGGCACCTCATGGCCCAGTCAAGTTGACGCATAAAATTAACCATCACAAAAATGTTTCCTTCATAGCTCAGCTGGTAAAGAATCCGCCTGCAATGCAGGAGACCCTGATTCAATTCCTGGATTGAGAAGATCCACTATAGAAGGCATAGGCTAGCCACTCTAGTATTCTTGCGCTTCCCTTGTGGCTCTGCTGATGAAGAATCTGCCTGCAATGCAGGAGACCTGGGCTCAATCCCTGGGTTGGGAAGATCCCCTGGAGAAGGGAAAGGCTATCCACTCCAGTATTCTGGCCTAGAGAATTCCACAGAGTGTGTAGTCCATGGGGTTGCAAAGAGTTGGACACGACTGAGTGACTTTCACTTTCTTTCAATGGTAGTTTACTGGTTTGAAGGAGGCCCAACTACCTTGATTCTACCCAATTCTTTTTCTTTTTCTTTCTTTCTTTATTTTTGGCTGTGTTGGATCTTTGTTGCTGTGCAGGCTTTCTCTAGTTGCGGTAAGTGGGGGCTACTCTCCAGTTGCTGTGCACGGGTTTCGCACTGTGGTGGCTTCTCTTGTGGAGCATGGGCTCTAGGGCATGGGCTCAGTAGTTGTGGCACATGGGCTTAGTTACTCCAGGGCATGTGGAATCTTCCCAGACCAGGGACTGAATCCATATCTCCCGCACTGGCAGGTGGATTCTTAACCACTGGACAACCAGGGAAGTCCTACGCATTTCTTAAAGACAAACAATCCAATCTTTAGAGAGTTAGAGGTATGAAGAGATGGTTTTCAGAGGGTGTGTGCCAGTTGGACCAGGGGCATCAAAGCCTTCAAGTCCTCACCATCTCTAAGAAAACACAATTTTCTGGGCCTGGGACCAAAGTAGGTGAAGGTCTGAGCTGTATCCAGCTTAAGACAGGACAGCTACCTGCACACAGGGATGAAAACGAAAGGGTCATCCATCCAGACTGCTCAGCAGCAGTCTAGAGGCAAAAAACAGGAGAAATCCACAAATTACATTCATTCATTCAATAGTGTTACAGAGCTTCTGCTCCATGCCAGACACTGTGCTAGACATTTCAGAAACAAGTATAAATAAGAACTATATCCTTCCTTTCAGAAGTTCATTCCAGTAGGGATTATAAATATGCAAACAGATAATGATCATACATTGTGGAAAGTTCACAATAAATTGCAATGATCTCTGCCCAGCTGGTTTTAATTCAATGGGAAGTAGACCACGTAATGTAAAGTATATCAGAAATCTTCTGCCAAAACATACCTTCTTCTCTCCACCTCCACCCACCCAGCAATAGCTGCCTAAAACTCCATCCAGAGATTCACTTGCATTAGTAATTTAAAAAGCAAAGCAAAACTCAACTAGAAAGGCTGTCATCCACATCTTAGTAAATTAGTTTAATAAACCTACTCTTCTAAATGTAGCTGAAATCAGTCACATAAAGAGAATGGGAGATTTGAAAAGTGAGGAAAAGAAATGAGAACTGATTTGGAAGATACAGCACTAAGCCAGAGAGAATGTGGGCTTCCCCGGTGGCTCAGCAATAAAGAATCCTCCTGCAGTGCAGGAGCCACAGGAGATTTGGGCTCAATTCTTGGGTCAGGAAGATCCCCTGGAGAAGGGCATGGCAACCCACTCCAGTATTCTTGCCTGGAGAATCCCGTGAACAGA
The DNA here is from genome assembly GCF_055505025.1 of Bos grunniens. Lineage (NCBI taxonomy): Eukaryota > Metazoa > Chordata > Mammalia > Artiodactyla > Bovidae > Bos > Bos grunniens. The sequence goes on from NC_141189.1 coordinate 28,945,146, forward strand.
GGATGCTAGAGGGCTACAGTCTATAGCGTCACAAAGAGTTGGACATGACTGAATCAACAGCATGCACACACAGACAGAATGCAGAGAACAGGCATTCAGAGACAGAAAAGGATTTTGGAAAAGAAAGGGGATGCTGCAAGGTCAAAGTCTTTGGGCACAAGAACATATTAAGTTTCTAATACTTTCAGAAGATGAATCTAATTTTGGATGGAACCTGCCTCCAAAAATGTTTACTCACTTCAAAATTCTCCCAAAGGCTGAACCTCCTCCTTTCTCTTTCTCCAGAAGGAAGAAAAGACCCAAAGAGCAAGCTCTGCTTCCATCTCTCTAAATCATGGCTGTCGTGTCACTGAACTGTGTGGTCTCTAACTTCATCCCAGTTTCCTGTCCCCTAGGAGTGTCTGGATGGTCAGGTTTGTGGAGGAATGAAGGGCAGAAGAGGGCTTGTTATGGCCATTTAACAGACAGAGAGAAAGGTATGGATAAATAAAGATTTAAGGAAAAACAGACTTACAACAGGGAAGTGAACTAAAAAAAGATAAGCTTCTGATATATGCCCATAATGTTAATCAGTTATTAACTATACACTTGGTTGACTACAGTTTATAATAGCTTGAAAACCCAAGTACATCATTTATTGTTAAACCAGATTTCCCATTTCACTTATTCATCACTGACAATATTAAAAGAAAAATTTTCGAGCTAAGATGGCGGAGGAGTAGGACGGGGAGAACACTTTCTCCCCCACACATTCATCAAAAGAACATTTAAATGCCAAGTAAATTCCACAAAACAACTTCTGAATGCCAGCAGAGGACATCAGGCACCCAGAAAAGCAACCCAAGTCTTTGAAAGGAGGTAGGAAAAAATATAAAAGACAAAAAAAGAGACAAAAGAGGGAGGGACGGAGTTCCATCCAGGGAAGGTAGTCTAAAAAAGAGAGAAGTTTCCAATCACCAGGAAACCTTCTCACTGCCGAATCTGTGCCGAGCCTTGGAAGCACAGAGGGCAACATAACAATGAGGAAAAATAAATAAACAATTAAAACCCGCAGATTTCGAGCCCTACGGTAACTCCCCCAGCGGAGAAGCAGCGCAGACGCCTGCATCCGCCATTAGCAAGCAGGGGCTGGGCAGGGAGGTGCGGTGCGGGCTGCATCGCTTAGAGTAAGGATCTGGCCTGAATACCCTGAGCACTATCTGAGCGAAATAATTTGGGCTAGCAAACCAGACTGTGGGATATCTACCACGCGAAAAGCCAGCCCTAACCTAAGACACCGCCAGGCCCGTGCACGGAACAAAAGACTGAACAGAGATAGCCGGCTACAGACCATCCCCCTCTGGTGACAGGCAGCCAGAGCCAGAAGGGGGCATTCGCAGCCCCAGAGAGACATTATCTATAAAACTGTAAGCAGGCTTCTTAGCTAACTAAGACTTCTTGGGGGTCTGGACGGTCAACATCCGCCTGAGAAGGTGCGCTGGTTGTACACCTAGATAACTGAGCGGTGGGGAGGCGATAAGTCGCAGCAATTGTGCTCGCCAAACACCTCATCACCTGAGCTGCTCGGACCTGGAAAGGGCACAAAACGCAGGCCCAACGGAGTCTGTGCCTCTGAGGACTACCCGAGTGCCTGAACTTGAGCAGCTTGGACCTGGGAGGTGCAAGCAGCCCAGGGCGAGACACAGATGGTTCCCGGCGGAGCAACCTAGAGCCTGAGCAGTGTGGGCAGGGAGGCTATACGCGCCGTGAGCGGGGGCAGACCCAGTGTGGCTGAGGCACTGCGAGCACACGCCAGTGTTATTTGTTGGCAGCATCCCTCCCTCCCCACAAGCGAGCCTAAAAAAAAAAAAAAAAAAAAAGTGTCCTCCACCGTCCCCTTTGTGTCAGGGCAGAAACCAGACACTGAAGAGACCAGCAAACAGAAGAATCTATAACAGAGGGAACCGCCTTGGAAGCTACAGGCAATAGATTAAAACCCTGTGGTTAGTACCAACTACATAGGAAGGGGCCTATAGATCTTGAGAAATATAAGTCGGACCAAGGAACTAGCTGAAAATGAACTGAACCCACAATACCCACAACAAAACTAGAGAAGGTCCTAGATATATTTTAACTATTTTTACGATCATTCTTTCTTTCTTTCTTTTTTTAATTTTTTAAAGAATTTTCAGTCCTCTATTATTCCTTTAATTTTCACTTTTATAACCTACTATTACTTAGCAAAAAAAAAAAAAAAGACCCTGTTTTTTTTTTTTAAGCAGACTTCATATATATATTTTTTATAATTTTTTTGACTTTTTTTTCTTCTTTTCTTTAACATTGCATTTTTGAAATTCCAAACTCTGCTCTAGATTTTTAATTTTAGCTTTTTGGTATTTGTTATCAATTTTGTACCTATATTTTGTTTATATAATTTTTGTGACTTTTTTTTTCTCTCCTTCTTTCTCTTCTTTTATATAACATTGTATATCTGAAATTCCAAACTCTACTCTAGATTTTTAATTTATGCTTTTTGGTATTTGTTATCAATTTTGTACCTATACTTTCTTTATAACTTTTGTGACTTTGTTTGGTTTTGTTTGTTTGTTTTTTCTCTTTCTTTTCCTTCTTCTTTTCTTTAACATTGTATATCTGAAATTCCAAACTCTACTCTAGATTTTTAATTTATGCTTTTATGTATTTGTTACCAATTTTGTACCTTTAAGAACCCAATCTTCAGTACTCATTTTTCACTAGGGAGCGAGATTACTGGCTTGACTGCTCTATCCCTCTGGACTCTCCTTTTTCTCCACCAGGTCGCCTGTGTCTTCTCCCTAACCCTTCTCTACTCTACCCAACTTTGTGAATTTCTGTGTGTTACAGATGGTGGAGAACACTTAGGGAACTGATTACTGGCTGGATCTGTCTCCCTCCTTTTCATTCCCCCCTTTTATCCTCCTGGCCACCTCTGTCTCCTTCCTCCTTCTTCTCTTCTCTGTATAACTCCGTGAACATCTCTGAGCGGTCCAGTTGTGGAGTGCACATAAGGAAGTGATTACTGGCTAACCCACTTTCTCCTCTATTGATTCCACCTCATCTCATTCGGGTCACCTCTAACTCCCTCCTCCCTCTTCTCTTCTCCATGTAACGCTGTGAACCTCTCTGGGTGACCCTCACAGTGGAGAAACTTTTCATCTTTAATGTAGATGTTCTATCAGTGGTGCTGTATAGAAGGAGAAGTTTTGAAACGACTGTAAAAATAGGACCAATAACTGGAAGCAGGAGGCTTAAGTCCAAACCCTGACTCCAGGGAACTTCTGACTCCAGGGAACATTAATTGACAGGAGCTCATCAAATGCCTCCATACCGACACTGAAACCAAGCACCACACGAGGGCCAACAAGTTCCAGGGCAAGACATACCAAGCAAATTCTCCAGCAACAAAGGAACACAGCCCTGAGCTCCAAGATACAGGCTGCCCAAAGTCACCCCAAAACCATAGACATCTCATAACTCATTACTGGACACTTCATTGCACTCCAGAGAGAAGAAATACAGCTCCACCCACCAGAACACCGACACAAGCTTCCCTAACCAGGAAACCTTGACAAGCCACCTGTACAAACCCACACACAGCGAGGAAACACCACAATAAAGAGAACTCCACAAACTGCCAGAATACAGAAAGGACACCCCAAACTCAGCAATTTAAACAAGATGAAGAGACAGAGGAATACCCAGCAGATAAAGGAACAGGATAAATGCCCACCAAACCAAACAAAAGAGGAAGAGATAGGGAATCTATCTGATAAAGAATTCTGAATAATGATAGTGAAATTGATCCAAAATCTTGAAATCAAAATGGAATCACAGGTAAATAGCCTGGAAACAAGGATTGAGAAGATGCAAGAAAGGTTTAACAAGGACCTAGAAGAAATAAAAAAGAGTCAATATATAATGAATACTGCAATAAATGAAATTAAAAACACTCTGGAGGCAACAAATAGTAGAATAACAGAGGCAGAAGATAGGATTAGTGAATTAGAAGAGAGAATGGTAGAAATAAATGAATCAGAGAGGAAAAAAGAAAAATGAATTAAAAGAAATGAGGACAATCTCAGAGACCTCCAGGACAATATTAGATGCTACAACATTCAAACCATAGGGGTCCCAGAAGAAGAAGACAAAAAGAAAGACCATGAAAAAATACTTGAGGATATAATAGTTGAAAACTTCCCTAAAATGGGGAAGGAAATAATCACTCAAGTCCAAGAAACCCAGAGAGTCCCAAACAGAATAAACCCAAGGTGAAACACCCCAAGGCACATATTAATCAAATTAAAAAAGATCAAACACAAAGAACAAATATTAAAAGCAGCAAGGGAAAAACAACAAATAACACACAAGGGAATTCCCATAAGGATAACAGCAGATCTTTCAATAGAAACTCTTCAAGCCAGGAGGGAATGGCAAGACATACTTAAAGTGATGAAAAAAAATAACCTACAGCCCAGATTATTATACCCAGCAAAGATCTCATTCAAATATGAAGGAGAAATCAAAAGCTTTACAGACAAGCAAAAGCTGAGAGAATTCAGCACCACCAAACCAGCTCTCCAACAAATACTAAAGGATATTCTCTAGACAGGAAACACAAAAACGGTGTATAAATTTGAACCCAAAACAATAAAGTAAATGGCAACGGGATCATACTTATCAGTAATTACCTTAAATGTAAATGGGTTGAATGCCCCAACCAAAAGACAAAGACTGGCTGAATGGATACAAAAACAAGATCCCTACATATGTTGTCTACAAGAGACCCACCTCAAAACAGGAGACACATACAGACTGAAAGTGAAGGGTTGGAAAAAGATTTTCCATGCAAATAGAGACCAAAAGAAAGCAGGAGTAGCAATACTCATATCAGATAAAATAGAATTTAAAACAAAGGATGTGAAAAGAGACAAAGACAGTCACTACTTAATGATCAAAGGATCAATCCAAGAAGAAGATATAACAATTATAAATATATATGCACCCAACACTGGAGCACTGCAATATGTAAGACAAATGCTAACAAGTATGAAAGGAGAAATTAACAATAACACAATAATAGTGGGAGACTTTAATACCCCACTCACACCTATGGATAGATCAACTAAACAGAAAATTAACAAGGAAACACAAACTTTAAATGATACAATAGACCAGTTAGACCTAATTGATATATATAGGACATTTCATCCCAAAACAATGAATTTCACCTTTTTCTCAAGCGCACATGGAACCTTCTCCAGGATAGATCACATCCTGGGCTATAAATCTAGCCTTGGTAAATTCAAAAAAATAGAAATCATTCCAAGCATCTTCTCTGACCATAATGCAGTAAGATTAGATCTCAATTACAGAAGAAAAACTATTAAAAATTCCAACATATGGAGGCTGAACAACACGCTGCTGAATAACCAACAAATCACAGAAGAAATCAAAAAAGAAATAAAAATATGCATAGAAACAAGTGAAAATGAAAACACAACAACCCAAAACCTGTGGGACATTGTAAAAGCAGTCCTAAGGGGAAAGTTCATAGCAATACAGGCATACCTCAAGAAATAAGAAAAAAGTCAAATAAATAACCTAACTCTACATGTAAAGCAACTAGAAAAGGAAGAAATGAAGAACCCCAGGGTTAGTAGAAGGAAAGAAATCTTAAAAATTAGGGCAGAAATAAATGCAAAAGAAACAAAAGAGACCATAGCAAAAATCAACAAAGCCAAAAGCTGGTTCTTTGAAAGGATAAATAAAACTGACAAACCATTAGCCAGACTCATCAAGAAACAAAGGGAGAAAAATCAAATCAATAAAATTAGAAATGAAAATGGAGAGATCACAACAGACAACACAGAAATACAAAGGATCATAAGAGACTACTATCAACAACTATATGCCAATAAAATGGACAATGTGGAAGAAATGGACAAATTCTTAGAAAAGTACAACTTTCCAAAATTGGACCAGGAAGAAATAGAAAATCTTAACAGACCCATCACAAGCACGGAAATTGAAACTGTAATCAAAAATCTTCCAGCAAACAAAAGCCCAGGTCCAGACAGCTTCACAGCTGCATTCTACCAAAAATTTAGAGAAGAGCTAACACCTATCCTGCTCAAACTCTTCCAGAAAATTGCAGAGGAAGGTAAACTTCCAAACTCATTCTATGAGGCCACCATCACCCTAATACCAAAACCTGACAAAGATCCCACAAAAAAAGAAAACTACAGGCCAATATCACTGATGAACATAGATGCAAAAATCCTTAACAAAATTCTAGTAATCAGAATCCAACAACACATTAAAAAGATCATACACCATGACCAAGTAGGCTTTATCCCAGGGATGCAAGGATTCTTCAATATCTGCAAATCAATCAATGTAATACACCACATTAACAAATTGAAAAATAAAAACCATATGATTATCTCAATAGATGCAGAGAAAGCCTTTGACAAAATTCAACACCCATTTATGATAAAAACTCTCCAGAAAGCAGGAATAGAAGGAACATACCTCAACATAATAAAAGCTATATATGACAAACCCACAGCAAACATTATCCTCAATGGCAAAAAATTGAAAGCATTTCCTCTAAAATCAGGAACAAGACAAGGGTGCCCACTTTCACCATTACTATTCAACATAGTTTTGGAAGTTTTGGCCACAGCAATCAGAGCAGAAAAAGAAATAAAAGGAATCCAAATTGGAAAAGAAGAAGTAAAACTCTCACTATTTGCAGATGACATGATCCTCTACATAGAAAACCCTAAAGACTCCACCAGAAAATTACTAGAACTAATCAATGACTATAGTAAAGTTGCAGGATATAAAATCAACACACAGAAATCCCTTGCATTCCTATACACTAATAATGAGAAAACAGAAAGAGAAATTAAGGAAACAATTCCATTCACCATTGCAATGGAAAGAATAAAATACTTAGGAATATATCTACCTAAAGAAACTAAAGACCTATATATAGAAAACTATAAAACACTGGTGAAAGAAATCAAAGAGGACACTAATAGATGGAGAAATATACCATGTTCATGGATTGGAAGAATCAATATAGTGAAAATGAGTATACTACCCAAAGCAATTTATAGATTCAATGCAATCCCTATCAAGCTACCAACGGTATTCTTCACAGAGCTAGAACAAATAATTTCACAATTTGTATGGAAATACAAAAAACCTCGAATAGCCAAAGCTATCTTGAGAAAGAAGAATGGAATTGGAGGAATCAACCTACCTGACTTCAGGCTCTACTACAAAGCCACAGTCATCAAGACAGTATGGTACTGGCACAAAGACAGAAATATAGATCAATGGAACAAAATAGAAAGCCCAGAGATAAATCCACACACATATGGACACCTTATCTTTGACAAAGGAGGCAAGAATATACAATGGATTAAAGACAATCTCTTTAACAAGTGGTGCTGGGAAAACTGGTCAACCACTTGTAAAAGAATGAAACTGGAACACTTTCTAACACCATACACAAAAATAAACTCAAAATGGATTAAAGATCTAAACATAAGACCAGAAACTATAAAACTCCTAGAGGAGAACATAGGCAAAACACTCTCTGACATACATCATAGCAGGATCCCCTATGACCCACGTCCCAGAATATTGGAAATAAAAATAAACAAATGGGACCTAATTAAACTTAAAAGCTTCTGCACATCAAAGGAAACTATTAGCAAGGTGAAAAGACAGCCTTCAGAATGGGAGAAAACAATAGCAAATGAAGCAACTGACAAACAACTAATCTCAAAAATATATAAGCAACTCCTACAGTTCAGTTCCAGAAAAATAAACAACCCAATCAAAAAATGGGCCAAAGAACTAAATAGACATTTCTCCAAAGAAGACATACAGATGGCTAACAAACACATGAAAAGATGCTCAACATCACTCATTATCAGAGAAATGCAAATCAAAACCACAATGAGGTACCATTTCACGCCAGTCAGAATGGCTGCGATCCAAAAGTCTACAAGCAATAAATGCTGGAGAGGGTGTGGAGAAAAGGGAACCCTCTTACACTGTTGGTGGGAATGCAAACTAGTACAGCCACTATGGAGAACAGTGTGGAGATTCCTTAAAAAACTGGAAATAGAACTGCCTTATGATCCAGCAATCCCACTGCTGGGCATACACACTGAGGAAACCAGAAGGGAAAGAGACACGTGTACCCCAATGTTCATCGCAGCACTGTTTATAATAGCCAGGACATGGAAGCAACCTAGATGTCCATCAGCATATGAATGGATAAGAAAGCTATGGTACATATACACAATGGAGTATTACTCAGCCATTAAAAAGAATACATTTGAATCAGTTCTAATGAGGTGGATGAAACTGGAGCCTATTATACAGAGTGAAGTAAGCCAGAAAGAAAAACACCAATACAGTATACTAATGCATATATATGGAATTTAGAAAGATGGTAACAATAACCCTGTCTACGAGACAGCAAAAGAGAGACTGATGTATAGAACAGTCTTATGGACTCTGTGGGAGAGGGAGAGGGTGGGAAGATCTGGGAGAATGACACTGAAACATGTATAATGTCATGTATGAAATGAGTCACCAGTTCAGGTTTGATGCACGATGCTGGATGCTTGGGGCTGGTGCACTGGGATGACCCAGAGGGATGGTATGGGGAGGGAGAAGGGAGGAGGGTTCAGGATGGGGAACACATGTATACCTGTGGCGGATTCATTTCAATATTTGGCAAAACCAATAAACTAAGTAAAAAAAAAAAGAAAAGAAAAATTTTCAATAGGTTTAAAATTGCATTTTCTATGACTTGGTTTCTTTAGATTCTAAGCATTGTAGGCAAAACTAGATTAAGTATAGCCAATGTAAGGTCAAGATCTTCAGGCACAAAAAATCCATTAATGTTCTAATACTTTCAGAAGATGAATCTAATGTCAGATGAAAGCTGTCTCCAGAATATATGGTTAAGTATGTTCTGGGTATAATTTGTTTTGGCCAACAGTGTAGAAATTCATATGAAACTCTACTGAACTAACAGCAAATTGCCCACCTAGAAAAAAATAAATTTTTAATAGCTTCAAAAGAATTCTAAAGGATGACAATCCTTGGAAAATAAATAAAACATGGATGAGTTAGAAATTGTAGTTCTGTGCTGTTATTTAGTTGCTAAGTCATGGCCAACTCTTTTGCAAGCCCATGGACTGTAGCCCATCAGGCTCCTCTGTCCATGAGATTCTCCAGGCAAGAATACTGGAATGGGTTGCCATTTTCTTCTCCAGGGCATCTTCCCAATCCAGGGATCGAACCTGTGTCTCCTGCACTTAGATACCACCTGAAATAGCAAAGTTAAATTTCTACATCTACATGTTTTATAGTGAAAGAAACAGAACAAAATTTTATTAAAAGTATTAATAAATCTAAATTGCAATTATTAATGAAGTATTAGAATGTAAAAAACGTTTTCGGCTTTGAGTTATCTTTTAGTAGCTCTAATTCCTTTCCTCTATTGGACAGTTTTCTTATTCTGGATCCCCAAAAAATCAGTGCCAATAAGATAAAGTTTTCCTAATGCACCCTTCATTTTTATGAACCCCTAAGTGCCAAATTTCACTCACTGTATACTGGGAAAACCTATCACTTTGTCCACTGAATCTCCTTAGTGATAGATTGTGAGGAAAACATTTTTGCATGCCACTCTCACACATGGCTTCAGAAAATTTTCAATTCAGTGCAGTCACTCAGTCATGTCATAAGTATATGACTTTTAAGTACATGATTTACTTGAATTTAATAGATATTAATGCATTTTACATTACTGGGGCAAGAGCAAGGAAATTTCTAGACAGTTTAACTCTAAAATAATTGGTCTGCATAGTTTTAAAGTAGTTCATAACAACAGAAGGGCTATTTCACAACATGTAAGACATGTTTTGTCATTTAAAAATGTATCCAGAGTAACTATAGTAAGGGCTACTCGGCAGTCTTCTAGATTAGCTTCAATATTACTTATGGGGGAAGAACAGTGTTTGGGAAAATATTTGAGAAAACAAACCTTGAAGGAAGAGAGAAAAGCTTATTATTCATCAAAGTCTGATAACCTTTACTTAATGTGTTACTCTGTATTGTAGAGAATATACAGCATATATTCTCTGAATATTTGCAAATAATACCCTTTTAATTTTTATGCAAACAAAACAATAATAATAAAATAAAATTGTACAAAGTACTATTGTAAAATTGTAAAATAAATGTAAAATTGTAAAATAAAATTATACAATGGTTGCATAACTCCATACTAAAAACCACTGAATTATTTAAACTATTATCCAAAGAAATGACATTGAGTGGTATTTAACCATTTAAATCACAACACATTCAGTTCAGTTCAGTTGCTCAGTCGTGTCTGACTCTTTGTGACCCCAAGACTGCAGCACGCCAGGCTTCCCTGTCCATCACCAACTCCTGGAGCTTGCTCAAACTCATGTTCATCGAGTCAGTGATGCCATCCAACCATCTCATCTTCTGTTGTCCCCTTCTCCTCCTGCCCTCAATCTTGCCCAGCATCAGGGTCTTTTCCAATGAGTCAATTCCTCGAAGCAGGTGGACGAAGGATTGGAGCTTCAGCTTCAGCATCAGTCCTTCCAATGAATATTCAGGACCGATTTCCTTTAGGATTGACTGGTTGAATCTCCTTGCTATCCAAGGGACTCTCAAGAGTCTTCTCCAACACCACAGTTCAAAAGCATCAATTCTTTGGTGCTCAGCTTTCTTTATGGTCCAACTCTCACATCCATATATGACTACTGTAAAAAACCATAGCTTTGACTAGATGGACTTTTGTCAGCAGAAAATTGTAAACACGTGCAAACTCTCACATTGCCTAATTCTTTCTCACCAAACTAACTATGATATAGATAAAATGGAGTAACTTTCATTAATTTTCCTACAAATGAAAGAGTGATAGGTTGCAAATTATACATGATTTTCAATTACAAGTAAGCTAGACAGAAGTATCTACATTATTCAAAGTTGAGGAATGGTTATGGATATTTCTCTCTATGTTAGAAGCTACATGCCTTTTTTTTTTTTTTTTTCTTTGCTCTCTCCTTCAAGATCGCATCTCATCCTGGGACTTCCCCGGTGGTCCAGGTACTAGGACTCCATGCACCCAATGCAGGGGGCCCAAGTTCAATCCCTGGGCAGGGAACCAGATCCCACATGCTGCAACTAAGAGTCTGCACACTGCAACTAAGGATTCCATATGCCCCAACTAAACAACCCAAGTGCTACAACCAAGACCAGTGCAGCCAAATAAAAAATATTAAAAAAAAAAAAAAAGATCTCATCTGATCCTACCATCACCACTCCAATTCACAGACCCTCAGTCTTTTGAATCCATCTCTCAACATCTAGCTGTGGCATCTCCTCCATGGAGCTTCTCCAGATTGCTCAGGCACCATGATTTTAAAAGCTTATGTGCTTCCCTGGTGGTTCAAACGGTAGAGTCTGCCTGCAATGCTGGAGACCCGGGTTTGATCCATGGGTCAGAAAGATCCCCTGGAGAAGGAAATGGCAACCCGCTCCAGAATTCTTGCCTGGAGAATCCTATAGACAGAGGAGCCTGGCGGGCTACAGTCCATGGGACAGTAAAGAGTTGGACATGACTGAGCAACTTCACTTTCACTTTTCACTGCTTATGTCACCAGCCTGTGTCTGGGTGGCATTACTACAGCAACAGTCAAGCTTTCTATCAACCACTTGTCATGGATGCTGCTCAGGTACTGAATGGTGAACTGGATTAGATCTCCTGAGAACCTGATTGTCACATATACCATATTTTATACCATTTCTCACACGAAGACACAAAAAGACTCTTGAGAAAAATTAAAACAGTATTATTTGCAAAAATTCAGAGAATACATGCTACATACCTCTGCAGTACAGAGTAACACATTTTTTTTATACTTATACTTGCAACTAGATCAAGGACTTCTTTTTTAATTTTTAAAAAATATTTATTTACTTGGCTGCATTGGTCTTAGTTGTGGCACGTGGGACCTTTGTAGCATCATGAGGGATCTTTTGTTGTGGTGCATGGACTCTCTAGTTGTGGCACGCAGACTCCATAGTTGCAGTGCTCAGGCTTAGTTGCTCTGTGGCTTGTGGGCTCTTTAGTTCCCCAGCCAGGGACTGAACCCAAGTCCCCTGCATTGGTAGGCGAATTCTTAACCACTGGACCACCAGGGAAGTCCCCAAGACCATGGACTTCTTTTAACAGTTGTCGCATGCTATTTATCCTCTTCATATCCCTACAGTGGCCATTTAATAACCTTTATTATTTACATGAGGGTTATGAAATTTTATCTACTACAGTTATCCTAGTGGACTATAAGACTGGTTGCATCCACTCGTGTAGAAGGAAAAGATCTCCCCTGATTTGAGAATTCATTTTTTAGTTATCTTAGTAAAAGGCCTACATCTGAAACTGGAAATGGAAACCAGGAAAGTCAAGACTGGGCACCCTTGATTTTAATGGTAGCAGGGCCAGGAAGACAGCTCCCTGGGGGTGATGGCCAATGGCATCATTATAAGGCGACTATCAAAGGAGGAAAAGGAGGGAAACTGGCTAGGTGCCATTACAGCTACAGGGCAAATGGACCCAGGGTCAGAAGGCAGCAGTCTGTAAGCTTTGAAAACAAATGTTTTGACATCCTCCAAATTTCCCTTTTGTTTTCTACGTGTATTAGGTGAAGTTGTTTTGAAAATCCAGTCTTCTTCAGCTCTGTCATGAAAAACGAATGAAAGGTTTTGCCTTTGCCTGAGCAACAGGGGGCCAGAAAAGAGGGCCAGGGGGCAACACACAAGCACGTTAAACAAACCTTATGGGGGACTTCCCTGACGGCCCGGTGGTCCGGACTCCGCACTTCCAAAGCAGAGGACCCTGGTTGGAGATCTAAGAGTCCGCACGCTGCGAGGCACGGCCAAAAATAATGATTAAAAAAAGAGAGAGAGAGAGAAGCCTTACGGAATGGAGAAATTTGGAAGAAGAATAGCATCCATCTGGTCTGTTCTAAATCCTGGAAGGTCAAGAGCGTGTTTTACCAAGGATGGCAGCATTTTAAAACAAACATTGCATTATTTCGAATGAGTTCCATTTCTCACACGAAGACACAAAAAGACTCTTGAGAAAAATTAAAACAGTATTATTTGCAAAAATTCAGAGAATACATGCTACATACCTCTGCAGTACAGAGTAACACATTATTGAGTCAAGATTATCAAACTTTTATGAATAATAAGCTTTTCGCCCTTCCCCCCGAGGTTTGTCTTCTCAAACGTTTTCCCAAACACTACTCTTCCACCATAAGTAGTGCTGAATCTGGTCTAGAACACTGTCAAGCAGTCCTTACTATAGTTACTCTGGATATGCTTTTCTTTTTGATAGATAAATTGATTGATTGATCTCTAGTTGTGGCGTGTGGGCTCCAGAGCGTGGGCTCAGTAATTGCAGCCCAAGGTAGGGCTTAGCTGCCCTTCAGCATGTGGTATGTTCCCAGACCAGGGATGGAACCTATGTCCCCTGCGTTGGCAGGTGGATTCTTAACTACTAGACCACCAGGGAAGTCCTGGATATACTTTTTAAATGATAAAACATGTCTTACATGTTGTGAAATAGCTCTTCTGTTATATGAACTACTTTTAAAACTTTACGAAAAACCAATTATTTTAGAATTAAACTCTCTAGAAATGTCCTTACTCTTGCCCCAATAATGTAAAATATATTAATATCTGTTAGATTCAAATAACTCATATACTTAAAAGTCATATATTTATGACATATAAATTTAAATTACAAGTTATATAAATTATATGCTTAAATATTTTGGCAAACAAGCTTAAATTAATCTTATATATAAAGTCTCAAGATAAATTTTAACATCGCAATGTTCAACATCTTTAAATTTGTGAAACACTCCATTGGAAACAACAGAATAATGATGCAATTCTTGGGTGAAAATTGCTAAAACTTCTTAAAATAATCACATTTTTAAATCCATTTTTAATTTTTAAATCCACTGACTTTGAAGATAGAAATGAAAAACTGGATTGAATTTCTCATGTCAACCTTAAAAATTACCTATAAAGACTTACGTTAAAGCAGTAATTTAAAAAATATATATCATCAGTGTGAATTTTGGGATAAATATTTTCCCTGAAACTTTATGGAATTGAGTTCTTTCTTCCAGAACAAAACTTATTAATTTTTTTTTTCAGAAACTTCATTCAATATATTTCTTTTTAAAAACAAATATTTTGTATATTTCATATATCTAGGAAATGGGATATTTAACCAAGTGAATATACTAAAAACTAAAAAACATTAACCAAAAAAAAGAAAAACAAAACCTTAAAAACTATAAAAAGAGAAAACATCAGTAAAATATACTCTATTCAGGACCACTGAAGATACACTATTTTTTAATATATAAAATGTACTTGCAGAGCCTTCATGTTAGCATAACAATAAATTATTATACAATATTTGGGGGGGTAATCTGTTTATTCAAACTTTCTGATTGAATGTGGTATAAACAAAAATTTACTGTAAGGACTATTTTTGGTATAAAAAATAATCTGATCCAAAAGTGTTTAGGAGACAACCTGAGATTTTAGAAGAGATGTATACCATCAAAATGGCGGTTTTCTACATTAACTGGCAATAAAATATTAGACCAGAAATAGTAATGATTATAAAATGCCACTTTGCCATTATCACTGATATTAACCAAGGTAGTAGAGGAGTCAAAGTGGAGTAGGAAATGGCAACCCACTCCAGTATTCTTGCCTGGAAACTTCCATGGAGAAAGGAGCCCGGCAGGCTACAGTCCATGGGGTCGCAAAGAGCGGACACAACTGAACACCACCACCATTAGAGAGGTGAAAATATTAGAGAATTAATAGCTCCAGATTAGAATGGGGGGAAAAAGGATATGTGGATAAAATTGAAAGTTATCATTGCTAATTAAAAAGCAGTCAGGTCTATAGGAAAGTAAATCTTCAAAAGGGAGCACGTAACTGGTAAGCAGAGTATTTTATCTGCAGGCAATTCACTGTGCTTACTTAAGGGGACAAAATGAGTCCCTTTAAGGGAGTTCTTGACTTGTCATTTCTCTGAGGGCTTTTCAACTTCATTTGTCCCCTTGATACGACGGAAAGTAAAAGCTGATTTGAAGGTGCCATCACCTTCCTGTTGAGAAAAACAGAGGAAGGTGGCCCACAGAAAACCACAGAGTCCAGTGTAAGCTGTTCGCCAGTGAATGGGAATGAGGCTGAAGTTGGTCAGCTGTAACAGAGAGAACATATCTGTGAGTGCTCCGTATAAACCAAACCCACAAATTAGCATTCTCAGTAGTTTGAAACTCACCTGTACAAAAGGCCAGTACATCAGACCACTCTGGAATAAAGGAAAACTTTATTAGGATGCTTTTAAATTGCACAAGCTAATCAGACAGTTTGTTCTATAAAGCATTAAAAAAAAAAACAGACAACAAAATAAATAAATAAAAACAAACATGAAACAATGGTTTAAAAAAGAAATACCAGACAGGAAGAATGTGGAGGTGGGAGTATATTTCAGACTAAGCAGATTAAATTAGATTACTTATGGTCTCTCAAGTGGAAGAGGGTGGGAAGTTGTACAGAAAGCTGTTAGGCACAGGCATAAAGATTGTTATTAGTTATAGTCATCTAGACTATAGAAAAGTCTACCTGAATGAGGACCAATTCTGGAAGACAACTACTTTCAAATCACTTTTAACAACATATATTTATATATTGCAGTTTTCCTGTTTGCTCGCGCAAATGATTCAGGGAAATACTGATAAAACACAGGATCATCAATGAATTTTTGAAACTATAGACCAAACCTACTTTATGGTGATTTTCTAATAATGTATTCTAGCTACTTCATGCTAGAGAATAAGTTTAGCTTTTAAGATAGATTTATTTTAACAGGCTTTAACCTGTTGGTTGGGGTTTCCCAGGTAATAGTGGTAAAGAATCCGCCTTCCAACGTAGGAAAGACAGGTTTGATCCCTGAGTTGGGAAGATTCCTTCAGAAGGAAAAGGCAACCCACTCCAGTATTCTTGCCTGGGAAATCCCATGGACAGAGGAGGCCGGTGGGCTACAGTCCATGGAGTGGCAAAACAGTCAGACATGACTTAGCGGTTAAACAACTACTGAGTACAAGAGGTGACTTGTTTCGAGCCCTGAGAAACATTTTCCTTTTCTGTAAATACCGTTGTGATGTTAAGAAGGTTCATTTCACGGGGACCCAGCAGAATGCATACCTGGAAACATCAGCTCGAAAAGTGGCAATGATTCCATTAAGCCACTCACATTCTACAATTCCTATTTTTCAATAACCTCTTTGACTCCAAAAATCACTGTAATCACTAACAAGAATAAATACAAGAATGGCAGAAATCATTGTGAGCATTGAATAAAATTCAGAGACACATATAGACATTCTTAAAGCTTCTCCTTTAACCGTTACAACAAATTTAAGATCTGTCAAAACACTGTATCCTTGTGTCAACCATCTGGAGCCCTAATTTAAGAATATTTTTATTTAAATGTATTTTATGTTAAAAAAGGGCTTCCCTGGTGGCTCAGAGGTTAAAGCATCTGCCTGCAATGCAGGAGACCTGGGTTCGATCCCTGGGTCGGGAAGATCCCCTGGAGAAGGGAATGGCAACCCACTCCAGTATTCTTGCCTGGAGAATCGCATGGACAGAGGAGCCTGGTGGGCTACAGTCCATGGGGTCGCAAAGAGTCGGACAGGACTGAGTGACTTTACTTTCACTTTCACTTTATGTTAAAAAGATACAAAAAAGGACTTCCCTGGTGGTCCAGTGGTTAAGAATCTGCCTTCCAGTTCAGGGAGGAAGTTTCAGTCCCTAATGGGGAACTAAAATCTCACATGCCTCGAGGCAACTAAGCTTGCAAACCACAGAGAAAGATTCCCTGTGGAAACTAAGACCCGACACAGCCAAATAAATAAATAAATATTAAAAAAAAAAAAAAGATACAGAAAGATCATGGTTGTCTTTTTCAAAAGTCTGTCTTACCTTATACGTATTCCAGAATTTCTGTCTCATGTCCAGAAATATGTCATCCTTTCCTTCGAGAATACTCATACCTATTTTTAATAAGATTCAATAGGAAGAATACTGTGTAACAGTTCACATTCAAGTTTTCTATTCCAACATCACTCACTCAGTATGTCCCATCTGACCCAACAGTGAAAACAGAAGACAATCTGCATTCTAAAACTGGGTACATTTTAAAGTGATGATTAATATGAAGTGACAATAGCAGGGTATGAGGTTATAGCGGAATTATTTAGGAAAAAAAACTGTAAGAGAATTCACAAAAACCTCAATATAATCATAGTGGGACTATTAGTGACATTTTCCTCTCCTTTCAAAAGATTTTTTGAAATTCTTAAATTTTTTAAAATTAATTTCTTACTTTTACAGAAAGGCTGCCAGACCCTGGGTGTTCTAGCAACTTCAGATTTCCCATCTAAAGAGGCTTTCGAATTGGAATTTGAAAGCGGCACATCAATTCAGTGCTCCTAAAAACATGTGGAAAACTCTGATGTTCAGCAACCCTGAAAAGGAAGTCTGGGGAAAAGAATAAAACCCTCTTATTTTAGGAAGGATGTAAACATAAGAGTGCTTTAAAAATTCTCCCCCAACTCTGATTGGGAGGAAGGGGAAATAAAGTATTTTAAGTCAATTGCGGGGGATTCTTAGAACAGGACTTACAAGAAAACTGAGCCCAATATTGGTAATACCATACTCAACTTACACGGCAGTAACTAAGGCCTAAGCATTTTATGTCCTTTCTTTCATAACCCTGGGCTGAGGATGGTCAAGTTACACAGGAGGAAAAGCGCTCAGGGAGCAACCCAGGTGTGGATTCTGAACCAGATCTCATAATCATAGCTATTCTAGCTTCTAAGGGAGGCCCAGCACAAAGGATCATCTAAGACAGGCAATTTCCAAGTCTAAAGAGCCTTGAACAGACATCCAACCTACCCCCCTCCTACCTCCCCGACTTCATGTTTACAGAAATCTGTGCCTTATCCCTGGGAGTGACGTCCAGGCCAGGTCATCACTCCCGGGGATAAGGCACAGATTTCTGATAAACCAGGCAGCTCCTGCTCTCAGGTCCTCTAGGCCCTGACCTCATGGACCCTGTCAACCGTGTGGTTGGCACTGTATCAGGAATGATTCCTGTGCAATTTGTGAGCAACTCTGGTCCTCAAAATGAGATCCATGGGGCGGTGTAAGTTCCTTCAAAGCGGTAACTTGATCACTTCGACCCGTTTAGAAGAAAGTACCAACAGGCACTGACATGACCCCTTGGGGGGAATCTGTGATTCCCCAATGCCAAGGCCAGGCCCAGGATTCTTGAATTTTCTTAATGGATGGGTGCCCCTCCCATGCTCACTCCTTTCCAGGTGATAGAAAACGCTATGAAGATGAAGGCCACAGAGCCCTCTCCACTGTTTTAGAATTTTAGGGCACTAAGGAAGGTTCCCAAAGGTAGGCCCTCAGGCTCCTCGGTGTGCTTTCTGAAGAGGGGGGCTCCCTGCACCCTCACAGGTACAGAATCCTCTCATAACAGGGGTCCAAGGTCTTCTCACATTATCTGTGGGTTTTGAAGTGGGAGTGGGACTCCCTTCAGGTAACCTTGTTACAAAAGCAGGAGAATGGCCCTGAGCACACATTCTGGGGGGAAACAGGTGGGACCCGGAGGTTCAGATGGTAAAGAATCTGCCTGCAATACAGGAGACCTGGGTTCGATCCCTGCGTTTGGACAGATCCCCTGGAGAAGGAATTGGCAACCCACTCCAATATTCTTGCCTGGAGAATCCCATGGACAGAAGAGCCTGGGGAGGCTACAGTGCATGGGGTCACAAAGAGTCGGGACACGACTGAGAACACTTAGGTAGGACCTCAGATTCCCCTGTCTCTGCCCCGACCATCCTGAATCCCCTCACATTTTGTTTTCGTGTTGGAAAGCCTTATCCCTCCAGTGGAAACGAGGCCCCCAGCCCCAGGCGTGAATTTTCCCAGGAGCAGGACCGCCTCCCCTCAACCCTACCCCGGACCGTCCCACCCCCCGCCCCACCCGCCGCCCCACAACCTAGTCACAGGGGTCGCAGCGGCTATGCTAACGAGCTGGGGGTCTCCTTGAAATTCCCGTGGATCTTTTTTTTTTTTTTTCAGGGGAAAAATGGATCTCCATTCCTGCCTCCCCCAGTTCCGGCCTACGTACACCCCAGGGCCCCCTGAAACTTCTAGCCCCAGACTATTTGCAACCTCAGCGTCCCAAATGCGCCTCTCGCGCCCTAATCCCAGGCCTCTCCAGCAACCACGCTTCAATTTCTTTCCCCTCAATCCCCTTAATCCACGGTCCCCAGACTTCCCGGTCCTCACACCTCGATCTCCCGCTCTCACCCCGACCCTCCCAGTCTCCTAACCCTTGGCCACCACGGGAGGGTTTCCAGCCCCGGCCCCGTCCCCACAGAGCCCCAGGATCCTGCTCCGTCCCAGCCCCAGGAAGCCCCTGCCTCCAGTCCCCCAATTCCAGATCCGAGCCCGTCCCCCAGCTCCGCCTCCAGGTCCCCGCCCGTCTCCTCACCCGCGTAGAAGGTAGAGACGTACACCGGCCCGCCCAGAGCCTGGTCGCACAGCACCTTGGCCAGGATGGTTCGCGGCGCGCGCCCAGGCAGTGCGCGCTCCAGCAGGCTCAGCCACACATAGTTTAAGTTCGCGTGGAAGGCCACGGCCACGGTAGCCACGTGCCGCGTATGTTGCCAGTCTGCCGGGCCGCCCCGCAGCACCTGCTGCAGCGCGTCGCCGCCCGAGAAGAACCCGGCGTAAAGCAGTACGTTCGCTGGCCAAGGGTAACGCCCGGCGGCGCGCGTGAGCGCCTGCCACCAGCTCACCATGCCGGTTCCCAGGGCGCCCCACGAACGCAGGCCGCTGGCTCCTCGGCCTCCGCCCTCCGCCCGGGCAGCCGGCGCGCCGCCTCCAGCCACTTGCACCTACCTCCTTCCGATGCTCGAAGGCGATTGGGCGCCCCGCGCACACCCAACCCCCGCCGGCCAATCCCGTGGCCTCTAGCGATCCTGGGGCTGAGCTTTTGATGTGCGGTGGGTCCGCAAATGCTTGATCCCCTTGCAAGAAATGCCCAGAACAGGGAAATCCATTCGGACGGTAGACTAGTCAGGGGCTGGGCGATGGCGCGGGGCGGTGGGGGTGGGAAGTGACTGCTAACCGGGTGTGGGGTTCTTCTGTGGCGTGATGAAATATCTAGTAATTAGGTAATGGTAGCGATTGCATGGTAACGAAAACCTTTGAATAAATTGTGAACTGTGTGGTATGTGAATTATACCTCAAAAACAAACCAAAAAAACAAAAAAAGTTTAAAAAAGGAAAAACTTTTTCGGAAAAAAAAGTTTTGGAAAAAACTTTTTTTAAAAAAAGTGGGCATACCAAAACTCGATTACCAAGGTGGCGGTGTATTTTAAATGTTTTTACATGCAAGAGATTCACAGTTTCAACACATACAGTGCACTGACTATGTACCAGTCTTTGGAGACAATGTCAGAAATTAGCCTCTGAGGCCTTTTCTGAATGTGAGGTCGATTCAAATCCTCTTCAGATTCCTCAATGAATATTACCTCAATTAATATTCCTCAATGAATATTACCTCCCAAAAGATACACTGAGTTCCCAGAAGCAGGGGGTCATTGGAAACCCAAACAGCAGGTGTAACCTCTGACCTCATGGAAGTCACTTTCTCTTTGCTTCTTTTTCTCCATTTTTCCTTCCTCTGTGGTCACATCCAATTCCATTCTCATTTTCTCTCTTTCTCTCTTCTGTTTACCCTATTTCGGTTAATTATTAATTTTTGATTTTTAACTTTTCATTTTGAAATAATGCCAGACTTTTTGAAATGTTGCAAAAGTAGTACAGAGTTCCCCTATACTCTTCACCCAAGCTTCCCCAGATATTGACATCTTACATAACCATAGTACAATCGTCAGAACAAGGAAACAGGCACTGATGTAATAACCTGCTAGAGACCTTATTCAAATTACTGCCAATTGTCCCACTAAAGTCCTTTTACAAAGACTAGCATTCAATCCTGGATCACTTTGCTTTGCATTGAATTGTCACAGAGCACCTTAGTCACCAATTAGGAGCATTAACCACTTCCCTGGTGGCTCAGATGGTAAAGCATCTGCCTACAATGTGGGAGACCTGGGTTCAATCCCTGGGTTGGGAAGATCCCCTGGAGAAGGAAATGGCAACCCACTCCAGTATTCTTGTCTGGAAAACCCCATGGACGGAAGAGCCTGGTAGGCTACAGTCCATGGGGTCGCAAAGAGTCCCACACAACTGAGTGACTTTTTTTCTTTTCCTCAATTTGTCAGCCCTACCTTATGGGCTGAACTGTGTCCCCATAAAATTCAAAAGCAGAGACATTACTTTGCCAACAAAGGTTCATCTAGTGAAGGCTATGGTTTTTCCTGTGGTCATGTATGGATGTGAGAGTTGGACTGTGAAGAAGGCTGAGTGCCGAAGAATTGATGCTTTTGAACTGTGGTGTTGGAGAAGACTCTTGAGAGTCCCTTGGACTGCAAAGAGATCCAACCAGTCCATTCTGAAGGAGATCAGCCCTGGGATTTCTTTGGAAGGAATGATGCTAAAGCTGAAACTCCAGTACTTTGGCCACCTCATGCGAAGAGTTGACTCTTTGGAAAAGACTCTGATGCTGGGAGGGATTGGGGGCAGGAGGAGAAGGGGACGACAGAGGATGAGATGGCTGGATGGCATCACTGACTCGATGGACGTGAGTCTGAGTGAACTCTGGGAGTCAGTGATGGACAGGGAGGCCTGGCATGCTGCGATTCATGGGGTCGCAAAGAGTCGGACATGACTGAGTGACTGAATTGAACTGAACTGAAAATTCATAGGTTGAGGCCCTAACCCCTAGTATCTCAGAATGTGGCTGTCTTTGGAGAAAGGGCTTTAAAAGAGGTCGTGAAGTTGTGAAGTCGCTCAGTAGTGTCCAACTCTTTGTGACTCCGTGGACTGTAGCCCACCAGGCTCCTCCATCCATGGAACTTTCTAGGCAAGAGTACTGGAGTGGATTGCCATTTCCTTCTGCAGTGGATCCTCCCAACCCAGGGATTGAACCCAGGTCTCCCACATTGTGGGCAGATGCTTTACCATCTGAGCCACCAGGGAATTGCTACTTAAAAGAGGTGGTTAAGTTGAAATGAGGCCCTTAGGCTAGGCCCCAATCCAATCTGACTGGTGTCGTAGTAAGAGGAGGGAATTTGGACACAGGAAGAGACATGAGAGCAGTGCATGCACAGAGGAAAGGTCATGAAAGGACAGAGTGACAAGGGGGCCACCTACAAGCAAAGGAGACAGGCTTCAGAGAAAACTAAGACAGCTGACACTTTGACCTTGGACTTCCAGCCTCCGGAACTGTGAGAAAATAAATTGTTTAACCCACCTGGTCTGTGGTATTTTGTTCTGGCAGCCCTAGCTGACTAATCCACCCATTCTCCTCAGTTTTGGGGATTCTGCCAATTTCCGTGTCCTTTGACCTTTGCTATCTGCTCATGTACTGATCTTCATCCCTTCACACTCCTCCTCCTTGTTACTGGTTCCAAGTAAATCTTCTGTCAGACTTGTCTCCACTAGGCAGGTTCCTGGCACACAGCTTTGTTTATTACTTAAATTCCCCTTGTATTATTCTTTTCCTATTGTTGCTGTGACAAGTTACCACAGATCTGTTGTCTTAGAGGTTTGGAGGTCAGAAGTCTAAAATGAACTCATGGACTGCCTTCCCTTCAGAGGCCCTAGAAGAGAATCCATCTCCTTGCCTTTTCCAGCTTCTAGAGGCCCTCTGCATTCCTGGATGGCTCCTTCCTCTGTCTTTAAAGTAAGTTTTGAAGCATCTTCCAGTCTCTCTCTCTGTCATTCTATCATCACATAGTCTTTTCTGACTCCAACTCATCTGTTCTTCCTCTTAGAAGGACCCCTGTGATCACATTCATCCTACCTGGATAATGCAGTTTAACCTCCACGTCTTGAGATCTTACCTGTTTGACTCTTTGCAACCTTAGAGACTGTAGCCTGCCAGGCTCCTCTGTCCATTGGATTTCCCAGGCAAGAATACTAAAGTGGGTTGCTATTTCCTACTCCAGGGAATCTTACTGATCCAGGGATCAAACCCTTGTCTCTTTTGTCCTGAATTGGCAGGCGGATGCTTTACCACCGCAACCCCTGGGACATCTTTGGAGGGCTATTATTCATGTCTTACTTCTCTGTAATCCTTTCAATTGCTAACAGCAATTGATCACATCAGCTGAAATCAAAGGACCCATATCTCAACAAACTGCGACAGGACCAGCTGTTAACCCAGGCAATTTTTCATTCATTCATTCAGTTGATCAGTATTTATTGAGCACAGTTATGGGCCAGGCACTAAACTATGTGCTTGTGGCATGGATCTGTGTTCACAATGATTTTTTTCTGGAAAAAAAAAAAAATCTAATTCCTGCCTAAATTAGAGGAAATTGTGGTCTTCATTAAGGAAAAAAAAGGAAATCATCCTAATGACTCTTACATAATTCCCTTAACCAAATTTGTTAGAGAAAAAATAGAGCAAAATTGGGGAAATTTTCTGAAAAGTAGGGTAGGGGAGGGATTAGGGTTTCCAGGTAGAATGTCCAGTTCAGTTCAGTCACTCAGTCGTGTCCGACTCTTTGCGACCCCATGAACTGCAGCACACCAGGCCTCCCTGTCTATCACCAACTCCTGGAGTTCACCGAAACTCTTGTCCATCGAGTTGGTTATGCCATCCAGCCGTCTCATCCTCTGTCATCCCCTTCTCCTCCTGCCCCCAATCCCTCCCAGCATCAGGGTCTTTTCCAATGAGTCAACTCTTCGTGTGAGGTGGCCAAAGTACTGGAGTTTCAGTTTTAGCATCATTCCTTCCAAAGAACACCCAGGACTAATCTCCTTTAGAATGGACTGGTTGGATCTCCTTGCAGTCCAGGGGACTCTCAAGAGTCTTCTCCAACACCACAGTTCAAAAGCATCAATTTTTGGCCCTCAGCTTTCTTCACAGTACAACTCTCACATCCACACATGACCACAGGAAAAACCATAACCTTGAGTAGACGGACCTTTGTTGACAAAGTAATGTCTCTGCTTTTCAATATGCTATCTAGGTTGGTCACAACTTTCCTTCCAAGGAGTAAGCATCTTTTCATTTCATGGCTGCAATCACTATCTGCAGTGATTTTGGACCCCCCCAAAATTAAGTCTGACACTGTTTCCACTGTTTCCCCATCTATTTCCCATAAAGTGATGGGACCAGATGCCATGATCTTAGTTTCTGAATGTTGAGCTTTAAGCCAACTTTTTCACGCTCCTCTTTCACTTTCAAGAGGCTTTTGAGTTCCTCTTCACTTTTTGCCATAAGGGTGGTGTCATCTGCATATCTGAGGTTATTGATATTTCTCCCGGCAATCTTGATTCCAGCTTGTGCTTCCTCCAGCCCAGCATTTCTCATGATGTACTCTCCATGTAAATTAAATAAGCAGGGTGACAATATACAGCCTCGATGTACTCCTTTTCCTATTTGGAACCAGTCTGTTGTTCCATGTCCAGTTCTAACTATTGCTTCCTGACCTGCATACAAATTTCTCAAGAGGCAGGTCAGGTGGTCTGGTATTCTCATCTCTTTCAGAATTTTCCACAGTTTATTGTGATCCACACAGTCAAAGGCTTTGGCATAGTCAATAAAGCAGAAATAGATGTTTTTCTGGAACTCTCTTGCTTTTTCGATGATCCAGCAGATGTTGGCAATTTGGTCTCTGGTTCCTCTGCCTTTTCTAAAACCAGCTTGAACATCTGGAAGTTCATGACTCACGTATTGCTGAAGCCTGGCTTGGAGAATTTTGAGCATTACTTTACTAGCGTGTGAGATGGGTGCAACTGTGCGGTAGTTTGAGCATTCTTTGCCATTGCCTTTCTTTGGGATTGGAATAAAAACTGACCTTTTCCAGTCCTGTGGCCACTGCTGAGTTTTCCAAATTTGCTGGCATATTGAGTGCAGCACTTTCACAGCATCATCTTTCAGGATTTGAAATAGCTCAACTGGAATTCCATCACCTCCACTAGCTTTGTTCCTAGTGATGCTTTCTAAGGCCCACTTGACTTCACATTCCAGGATATCTGGCTCTAGGTGAGTGATCACACCATCGTGATTATCTTGGTCATGAAGATCTTTCAAATTTGGAAAACTCAGCAGTGGCCACAGGACTGGAAAAGGTCAGTTTTCATTCCAATCCCAAAGAAAGGCAATGCCAAAGAATGCTCAAACTACCACACAGTTGCTCTCATCTCACACGCTAGTAAAGTAATGCTCAAAATTCTCCAAGCCAGGCTTCAGCAATATGTGAACCGTGAACTTCCTGATGTTCAAGCTGGTTTTAGAAAAGGCAGAGGAACCAGAGACCAAATTGCCAACATCCGCTGGATCATCGAAAAAGCAAGAGAGTTCCAGAAAAACATCTATTTCTGCTTTATTGACTATGCCAAAGCCTTTGACTGTGTGGATCACAATAAACTGTGGAAAATTCTGAAAGAGATGGGAATACCAGACCACCTGATCTGCCTCTTGAGAAATTTGTATGCAGGTCAGGAAGCAACAGTTAGAACTGGCCATGGAACAACAGACTGGCTCCAAATAGGAAAAGCAGTTTGTCAAGGCTGTATATTGTCACCCTGCTTACTTAACTTATATGCAGAGTACATCATGAGAAACGCTGGGCTGGAAGAAACACAAGCTGGGATCAAGATTGCCGGGAGAAATATCAATAACCTCAGATATGCAGATGACACCACCCTTATGGCAGAAAGTGAAGAGGAACTCAAAAGCCTCTTGATGAAAGTGAAAGTGGAGAGTGAAAAAGTTGGCTTAAAGTTCAACATTCAGAAAACAAAGATCATGGCATCCGGTCCCACCACTTCATGGGAAATAGATGGGGAAACAGTGGAAACAGTGTCAGACTTTATTTTTCTAGGCTCCAAAATCACTACAGATGGTGACTGCAGTCATGAAATGAAAAGATGCTTACTCCTTGGAAGGAAAGTTATGACCAACCTAGATAGCATATTCAAAAGCAGAGACATTACTTTGCCAACAAAGGTCCGTCTAGTCAAGGCTATGGTTTTTCCTGTGGTCATGTATGGATGTGAGAGTTGGACTGTGAACGAGGCTGAGCACCGAAGAATTGATGCTTTTGAACTGTGGTGTTGGAGAAGACTCTTGAGAGTCCCTTGGACTGCAAGGAGATCCAACCAGTCCATTCTGAAGGAGATCAGCCCTGGGATTTCTTTGGAAGGCATGATGCTAAAGCTGAAATTCCAGTACTTTGGTCACCTCATGTGAAGAGCTGACTCATTGGAAAAGACTCTGATGCTGGGAGGGATTGGGGGCAGGAGGATAAAGGGACGACAGAGGATGAGATGGCTGGATGGCATTACTGACTCAATGAATGTGAGTCTGAGTGAACTCCGGGAGTTGGTGATGGACAGGGAGGCCTGGCGTGCTGCAATTCATGGGGTCGCAAAGAGTCGGACACGACTGAGTGACTGATCTGATCTGATCTGTGCAGGATGCAGATTTAATTTTGAATTTCATATGAACAATGAATTATTTTTAGTGTATGTATACCCTGGTGCAGTATTTGGGCATGCTTACACTAAAAAGTTTTAACTGTTCATCTGAAATTTGAAGTGAGTTGAGCAGCCCGTATCTTTATTTTTAATTTTTTTTTTTTGGCCACACCCTGTGGCTTATGGGATCTTAGTTCCCTGCCCAGGGATTGAACCCAGGCCTGGGAAGTGAAAGTGCTGAGTCCTAACCACTGGACCTCCAGGGAACTCCCAAGGGTATCCTGCTTTGTTTTTTAAAATATTTATTTGACTGTGCTTAGTCGTGGTATGTGGGATCCGGTTCCCTGAGCAGGGATTGAACGTGGGCCCCCTGCACTGGGAGTGCAGAGTCTTAGCCATCAGACCAGCAGGGAAGTCCAGGCATCCTAAATTTTTAAAACACAGCTATTGGGATTGACATTCTTGGAGAGCTCGCTGCATGTGTCAATTTTCTACTAACAACTTTAATACATGAATTCTTTTTCTCCTCACAGAAAGCCAGTGAGGCTGAGAATTGGTAACAACCTATATAGACAGAGGCAAATATCCTCAAAAATCTATGGTGATGTTTATGAAAGAGCTCAACATATTTACTTAATGGGAGTTGAAAGGAAGAGCAATGAATATTTTGAAAGTTGAGATGGTTTTATGTAGATCGGTATATACTTGTCTCTTCTTAAAAGCAATAAAAAAAATGCAGCAGTTAAAGACAATCTAATTAGGTAAAAATGCTAAAGAACTTGCCTGGCCTTCAAAGGAGAAGAGATGCTGTGAGATAAATTCATTCATTTCATTGATGCTTCATCATCTGTGCAAGCTGTGATTCCGAGCCCTCTGGCAATAATGAATTAACAGGTTTACGGGACATTAATATCCCTGAACAGTGGAGGATAACCAGGGAATGTAGTGCTGAGTTAAAACGGAAAAGAGTTTTGTTAGGAGTTCTTTCAGCAGGGAGTAAAGTACTGATGTGGGAACTGAGCTTCAATTCACAACTAAGGATCACATTAAATACACATTAAGATGATTACAGGGAAGCGTATTATAACCATTATTATTTCATTTTATTTAAATGAATGAGGACTTAATAAGAACCATCAAGTGGGCTGCAGTGTCTAAAATCTTCTATCTTGTTTCACTAATCTGGAAATTTCTACTGACAAAAGTTTACTGTGCTGAATAGGCTCCAAGACCAACAGGTCTGTTTTCCAACAAACGAAGGAAGCAATCAGCTTCAAAAAAAAACCAAAAAACCCATGACCTTCAGAAAAGGTCATGGAAGCTCCTCCAGTCCCTTCAATATCACCTCTGAGACATCTTTTGTTTCTGAGGGTGTGGGTACTAAGCCAGAGACTGACTCCTTGTCACCTGAAATGAGGTTGGCAACAAAAACTCTAATCTAATCCTCTTTGTCTCAACATTTTCTCACCCACCCACCCCTTCAGCCCAGACCCCTTCATTCTTAAAAATTATTATTTATCTATTTTTGGCTGCACTGGGTCTTCATTGCTTCGGGCTTTCTCCAGTCGTGGCAAGCAGGGGCTACGCTCTAGTCGCCATACGAGGGCTTCTTCTTGCAGTGACTTTTGTTGCGCTGCAAGGGCTCTAGGGTGGGTGGGCTTCATTGGTTGTGGCTCGAGGGGTTAGTTACTGGAGGCACGTGGCATCTCCCCAGATCAGGGATGGAGCACATGTCCCCTACATTGGCAGGTGAGTTCTTAACCACTGGACCACCAGAGAAGTCCATTCTTTTTTCTTTAATATTTTTTTATTTATTTCTTTGGCTGCAACAAGTCTTAGTTGCGACACACGGGATCATCGATCCTCCTTGTGTTTCGCAGTATCTTTTAGCTGAGGCATGTAGGGTCTAGTTCCCCGACCAGGGATTGAACCCAGGCCCCCTGCATTGGGAGCACAGAGTCTTACCACTGGACCACCAGGGAAGTACCCCCAGAGGCCTTCTTTCTTAATGGAATTTCTCCAGCCTTGATCTGAATGGAAGGGGGTGCTTTGATTTGAAGCTGGGTATGCCCAGTAACGGAGAAGGTGATGGCACCCCACTCCAGTACTCTTGCCTGGAAAATCCCATGGACAGAGGAGCCTGGTAGGCTGCAGTCTATGGGGTCGCTAAGAGTTGGACACGACTGAGTGACTTCACTTTCACTTTTCCCTTTCACGCATTGGAGAAGGAAATGGCGGCCCACTCCAGTGTTCTTGCCTAGAGAATCCCAGGGACAGGGAAGCCTGTTGGGCTTCCGTCTGTGGGGTCGCACAGAGTCGGACACGACTGAAGCAACTTAGCAGCAGCATGCCCAGTAAACACAAGGTTTTTGTTTAGTGTGATTACAGATGAATAAAAAGAGCTATGCTTTATGTAAATGTTAATATCATTTTCTTTTCTAAAAATTACTTTTCTTTGGATGGGTTCCAGTGGATGGGGTTGAAATGATGGAGATGGGGGTAGGAGGTACCACCACTGCTGATGCCCTACTATTACTGAAAGGTATGCATGGGGGTCTGGTTGCTGACCACTCAAAAGCCAGTAAACAGGCCAGGTTGATGGAAAGGAAATTTTGTTTTATTTCAGATGCTGGCAATTGGGGTGGGGGAGGAGGAGGGGGAGAGTGGCAGACATCTGTCCAAAGGCTGATTCCCCCATCAACCCCAACAAGCAGAGGGTAAGAGCTTTCACAGACAGATTTGGTGGGTGGGGCGGAGGTTATATGCAGAAACAGCACAGTCATGCCTAGCAGTCATGTTCAGTTGGTCATCAGTGGCCTGACTAGCATCACCTTGGTTGCTTTAGGTACAGTTAATCTTCAGTTTTGGGGTGCACTTGTTCCCATTTCTCTCTGGCTAGTTCTCAGAATTGTGCAGCTCAAGTCCTGGGTACAGTCTGGTCATCATGTAGTTAACTTCTCCACCTGGTATTCTTGTATCTGTAAGACAGCTCACAGGATATGGCTCAGAATATTATCTATAGCCCTTGAGAAAGAACTAAAGGTCCTTGACTATACTTAATGACAACGTTATTATTACTTAGTCTCCTTTGACTGTTTTTGTTTCAGCATTTCTCACTTCTCTGATTAAACTTGTTCTTTGATTCAAGTTTTCCACAGGCAAAAGGCAGGCAGAAGACAGGGTGGGGGGCAAGGATCATAGAGTCCTGCTCTGTTTCACTACATGAATGTCCATAGGAGAGAAAGAATGGGT
This sequence comes from Bos grunniens, assembly GCF_055505025.1. Taxonomy (NCBI): domain Eukaryota; kingdom Metazoa; phylum Chordata; class Mammalia; order Artiodactyla; family Bovidae; genus Bos; species Bos grunniens. The sequence continues at coordinate 28,975,236 of NC_141189.1, forward strand.
ACTCTAGCTGAAAAAGTTCCAGAGAGGAGGTTAGAAGGAAGAAGACACAAGCCTAGTTCCAACCAGAGCCTTAATTTCTCCTCTTAGCAGAAATGATATGAAGAAATCCCACCATGAAATCATCGCATGTCAGCTCTAATGTGGAAAAACCACACCTAAGAAATCTGTCTTGGACTTCCTGGGTGGTCCGGTGGTTAAGAATCCGCTTACCAATGCAGGGGATGTGGGTTCAATACCTGGTCTGGGAAAATTCCACATGCCTTGGGGCAACTAAGCCCAGCACTCCACAACTACTGAGCCCATGCACTCCAACTACTGAAACCCATGCATTCTAAAGTCTATGCCCCACAACAAGAGAAGCTACTGCAATGAGAAGCCCATGTACCACAAAGGAGAGTTGCCCCTGCTTGCCGCAACTAGAGAAACCCCATATGCAGCAACGAAGACCCAAAACAGCCAAAAATAAATAAATTCATATATGCATAAAAAGAATTCTGTCTCTATGACCTAGGCAACTCTTACTCCCTTAACATTGGCACCAGTTATCTGAAAGTGCTTGGTTCCATATGCTTGTTTTCAGACCCTCTTAGCGTTGTTGTACGGATGGATGTGAGAGTTGGACTATAAAGAAAACTGAGTGCCTAAGAATTGATGCTTTTGAACTGTGGTGTTGGAGAAGACTCTTGAGAGTCCCTTGGGCTGCAAAGAGATCCAGCCAGTCCATCCTAAAGGAGATCAGTCCTGAATATTCTTTGGAAGGATGGATGCTGAAGCTGAAGCTCCAATACTTTGGCCACCTCATGCGAAGAACTGACTCATTAGAAAAGACCCGATGCTGGGAAAGACTGAAGGCGAGAGGAGAAGGACAGAGGATGAGATGGTTGGATGGCATCACCAACTCAACGGACATGAGTTTGAGTAAACTCCAGGAGTTGGTGATGGACAGGGAGGCCTGGCGTGCTGCAGCCTGTGGGGTTGCAAAGAGTCGGACACGACTGAGCGACTGAACTGAATGTTGCTGGTGTTGTTCAGTTGCTCAGTCATGTGTAACTCTTTTGCGTCCCCATGGACAGTAGCCTGCCAGGCTCCTCTGTCCATAGAATTCTCCACACAAGAATACTAGCCATTTCCTTCTCCAGGGAATCTTCCTGACCCAGGAATCGAACCCATGTTTCCTGCATTGGCAGGGGGATTCTTTACCACTGAGCCACCAGGGAAGCTGGTGGGCTTAGTTTGGGCTGGAAGTAAAACAAAATGCTAAGGTGAGAGTTGTATCCATCCCTTGCTCTTTTTGAGAAGTTTGGAACACTTTCCACTTTCCATCCTGCCCTCAAGAGAATACAAAAATGGGGCCATGGATTTCTTAATAGGGATGGTGGACATCAGAGAGTTCACATGAGACTTGGTACTTTGTGCCATTTGAAAGAAATATTTGAAATAGAGGGTTTCTCTGGCACAGGAATTGTTCTCACCAGCTTTGTTTTCAGTGACTATTCTGCCCACGTTGGTGTGGAATAATAGGCCAGCCAATTACATTTGTATCATTAATTTTTCATTGTTAAGCTTTGGGGAAAGAAATACCTTTTTAGTTCTCCTAAAATATGTCAAGCAGAGATTTTTAAAAATCTGAAATTATGAAAAACCCAACACTAGAGGCAGCTTTAATGATAGTGCATATTCAAATATGCAATTAAGAATTTCCACATAAAAGGTGGAATTCATTTCAGAGAGTTCTCTTCTCCAATTATGCTTTTTTGAACCTCTGAAACTTCAATTACTTTCAAAAGAAAGGTATGACTCTACTAATATGTGGAAGAAATAATTAATTAGTGGAATAATGGTTTAAAGGTGATGTTAGTGTTATGAATGATCCAATCAGGAGAGAGAAATCACATTGTAATTAGAACAGGGAAAGTTTGATACAATCGATTTTTATTACTCAAATTAGTTACATTCTATAAAGTTGCTATAAGCACTAAACTAGCAAATGCTAACCCTTCCTCCTAGAGGAATTACAGGGATAGGTTCCTTTCAGCCTCTGGTCACATTTCACCAATTGATCAATACAAAGCCTTGCTTTGTGTTTCTGTTGAAACACAAAGGACACTTTATTGAATATGCATTGTGGATGTGTTAACACTGAACTCTCAACCCAACAGCTTTATAACTCCTGCCCGAACAAAACTAGGTATTCTCTACAGAAGGCACATCATGGCCTTTTTGCATTTAGGAGTACTAGACAGCACTGTAGAATTAAGCTCAGCCATTTAAAACAGTGAAATTCCTAACAAAAAGCATAAAAATGTAGGAATCACTGTGAAAAGGACACTTGCAGTAGGAGAGACAACAAAAAGGTCAAGCATCGCCTTGTTTGACTGTAGCTGGGAACATGCAAGTTAGAGGATTCAAAGTTTTTGCTTCTCTGAGCACATGCATGTCTTCAAATGATAGCAAAAGCATCAAGAGTATTGGTTGTGGGGCTTCCAAACAAATTTTAGCAAATAGGTGAATTTGCAAATACAGAATCACCAAATAATGACTATCGACTGTATAAAGAATTGTTATATGGTAAATTCAAATGATGAGGGATTGAATACAAGAGAACCCTAAAGAATACAGAAATAGCAGATATAAGGACCAGCCACTACTCCTAGGACTGAGATAAAACACCCAAGAAGAACCCTTCCTACCCTTTAGGGCTGAAATCCAATGGCAGAGAAATCAGTTGTTCTAAGGACCTGCCAGCCAGTAGAATTTGCTGGAGATCTGCCTTCTAGGGTAAACTGTTGTGGGACCTCATTGGAGGTTTGTTGTTTAGCTGCTCAGTTGTGTCTCAATCTTTGCAACCCCATGGACTGTAGACTGCCAGGCTCCTCTGTCCATGGGATTTTCCAGGAGAGAATATTGGAGTGGGTTGCCATTTCCTTCTCCAGAGGATCTTCCTGACCCAGGGATGGAACCCACATCTCCTACATTGCAGGCAGATTCTTTACTGCTGAGCCACCAGGAAAACCACCAGAGTGAGTACCAGGGTGTGATACAGTGATTTTCTTAAGCATTAAAAAAAATTATTTATGTAATTTGGCTGTGCAGCATATGGGATCTTAGTTCCCCAACGAGAGATTGAACCCCACCCCCCTTCACTGGATGAGCGGAGTCTTAATCACAGACCTCCAGGGAAGTCCCAACGATTTTGTGATTTATAATAAGAAATATTTATTAGATCTGTGTCCAATTTCTGGCACAGAGTTCCTAAAATGCTTGGATTTTCTGAATGATAAGAGCAATGGGAGCATCACTTTGTTATAATATTTGGTCTACAGTTTTGTACTTTGTGCCTGAAATAGCTTCCGAGTCCTCAAACTGAAAGGAAGAGTGTCTAGTTATTTGCAACAAGTGTGTTAGTCGCTCAGACTCTTTGTGACCCCATGGACTGCAGCCCACCAGGCTCCTCTGTCCAGGCGCCTCTGTCTGAGATTTTCCAGGCAAGGATACTGGAGTGGGTTGCCATTTCCTTGCAACAAGCCCCTTTAAACTACAACTGAGTTTATGTTAATGAGGCAACTTTTGGACTGCCTTTAAGGCCGGACTTGTTGCCAGGGGAAACCAATTGCAACATTAGAGGATTGGGACTTTTAGTTCCACCTCACCTCCAGGGAGGGGGGCTGAGGGCTGGAGACTGAAGCAATCACCAGTGATTTAATCAACCATGCCTTTGTAATGATGCTTCCATAGAACCCTTAGAGGATGGGATTCAGAGAGCTTTTGGGTGGTGGACATGTGGCAATCTGGGGAAGAGTGCGTCCCTTCCCAGGGCATGGAAGCTTCAAGCCCCATCCCACATACCCTGCCCTATGAACCTTTTCCATCCGGCTCTTCCTGAGCTATGACAAACCTACATGGCATATTAAAAAGCAGAGACATTACTTTGCCGACCAAGGTCCATCTACTCAAAGATATGGTTTTTCCAGTAGTCATGTATGGATGTGAGAGTTGGACCATAAAGAAAGGTGAGCACCGAAGAATTGATGCTTTTGAACTGTGGTGTTGGAGAAGACTCTTGAGAGTCCCTTGGACAGTAAGGAGATCCAACCAGTTCATCCTAAAGGAAATCGGTCCTGAATATTCATTGGAAGGACTGATGCTGAAGCTGAAGCTCCAATCCTTTGTTTGAAAAGACCCTGATGCTGGGCAAGACTGAAGGCAGGTGGAGAAGGGGTCGACAGAGGATAAGATGGTTGAATGACATCACCAACCCGGTGGACATGAATTTGAGTAGGCTCCAGGAATTGGTGATGGACAGGGAAGCCTGGCATGTTGCAGTCCATGGGGTCACAAAGAGTCAGATGCGACTGAGCAACTGAGCGACTGAACTGATTTCTGAATTATATCCTTTTATAATAAACTGGTAACCTAGTAAGTAAAATGTTTCTCTGAGTTCTATAAATCACTCTAGCAAATTAATCAGATCCAAGGAGGAGGTTGTGAGAAAATCTGATTTATATCCGGCTGGTCAGGAACATATGGAAACAACCTACATTTGTGGTTGGCATCTGAAGTGGGAAGAAGTCTTGTGGGACTGAGGCCTTAACCTACGGGATCTGATACTCACCAGGTAGTGTCAGAATTAAATTATTGGACATCACACCCAGCTGATGTCACAGAACTGCTAGGTGAGTGGAAAACCCTCACATCTGTTAGAAGTGGAGTCGTGTTGTATCAACAGTAAAGTATCAACAGTGGAGGAGACATAGGAGTGAGTTTTTCCTTACATCTAAGGAAAGCTGTGGAGAAGGCGATGGCACCCCACTCCAGTACTCTTGCCTGGAAAATCCCATGGACAAAGGAGCCTGGTAGGCTGAAGTCCATGGGGTCGCGAAGAGTCAGACACGACTGAGCGACTTCACTTTCACTTTTCACTTTCATGCATTGGAGAAGGAAATGGCAACCCTCTCCAGTGTTCTTGCCTGGAGAATCCCAGGGACGGGGGAGCCTGGTGGGCTGCCGTCTACGGGGTCGCACAGAGTCGGACACGACTGAAGTGACTTAGCAGCAGCAGCAGCAAGAAAAGATGCTCCCAGCACTGGAGAGGCCACCAGTACAAACCTAAAAGCAAAACTCTTTCCTCCTGTAATGTCTCTCTGGCTCCCTCTACTGACAAAATGTAACATAACATCGTGCCAAGCTGTCAAAGGACACATATTTATAAAGGGCCCAGATCCATCTTTGCAAACCAGGCAAAAAGAATGGATTTGGAGCAAGGAGATTATAAATTAACAAATAGCACAAATATTTGGGCTTCCCTCATAGCTCAGTCGGTAAGGAATCTGCCTTCAATGCAGGAGACCAGGGTTCGATTCCTGGGTCGGGAAGATCCTCTGGAGAAGGAAATGGCAACCCAATCCTGTAGTCTTGCCTGAAGAATTCCATGGACAGAAGAGCCTGGCGGGCTACAGTCCATGAAATCGAAAGAGTCGGACACAACTTAGGGATTAAACCGCCACCACCACCACAAGTACTATTTAATGTTCTCCTTTTAAGTGACTCTACAACATGTGTGGAAAAAAAATCAAATTAAGAAAATTAACATTCTACAGCTAATCAGTTTCCAATTTTAATTGATTTTAATAACCTTTTCCATGTATTCATTTGTTGCTGCTGTTGTTTAGTTGCTAAGTCGTGTCCAAGTCTTTTTCAACCCCATGGACTGTAGCCCACCAGGCTCCTCTGTCCATGGGATTTCCGAGGCAAGAATCCTGGAGTGGGTTGCCATCTCCTTCTCCAGGGGATCTGCACAACCCAGGGATCGAACCCACATCTCTTACGTCTCCTGCATTGGCAAGTGGGTTTTCTTCCACTGAGCCACCAGGGAAGCCCATATATTCGTATACTTTTCCTTAAAAAAATAGGTTTATAATATACATGATATTTTCTTAGATATCTTTTTGAGTCAACATATCATCTCTCCATGTCAATAAGTAGGTTTTCTACATCATTGTTTGGAAAGGTGTGTTTCGACCAAGTTTACCATAACGACCAATCTTTCATTATATTATCGAATATATAGATTGTTTAAAATATTTCATCATTATAAACAATGCTGATATGACATTCTTATAGCTAAACCTTTAACTTAAAGATTTTTTAGTTTAAATTTCTGGGAGCAGAATTTGGGGGACAAAAGATATGTATATTTTAGGTTTTTCTGTTATTACTACTACTACTACTAAGTCGCTTCAGTCGTGTCCGACTCTGTGCGACCCCATAGACGGCAGCCCACCAGGCTCTGCTGTCCCTGGAGAATCCCAGGGACACTAGAGTGGGTTGCCATTTCCTTCTCCAATGCATGAAAGAGAAAAGTGAAAGTGAAGTCGCTCAGTCGTGTCCAACTCTTCGTGACCCCATGGACTGCAGCCCACCAGGCTCCTCTGTCCATGGAATTTTCCAGGCAAGAGTACTGGAGTGGGTTGCCATTGCCTTCTCCGTTTTCTGTTATTACTGAATTGCAAACTGCACTCAGTTGAATGTAACTGAAATCTATAAAAGGTGTCATAAAAATTTGAAATTCAACCAGCAATGCATGAGAGTATTTCTTCTACTCTAAGTAACAGCAGATTAACATTATTAGCAAAAAAAAAAAAAAACCCACTTAATTTGACAGGAAAAATCTCACTTGATTTTTGCACTCTTTAATCACTAGTAATGTTGACACTTTTCATGTGTATCATCATCTACACACGTTTTTCTGTTTTTATATTGTCTGTTAATGTCATTGTTCATTATTCTTTTGGGGCATACAATGAAAGAGTCAGACATGACTTAGCGAGTGAACAGCAATAACAAATGTTAGAGAAGACTGAATTCTTTCATAAAATATAAATCTGAGACACATGAAAGGTAAAATTACCATTTTATACTATTTCACCTTTTTACAATGTCTCCTAAAATTTCAATATACTCTAAAATCCTACTTAGAACATCTTAAACAAAAAGAAAAGAACATCTTAAATGTTCTTTTAACATAGTTTAAAATCTTAGTAAAGGGACTTCCCTGGTGGTCCAGTGGCTAAAATTGCATGCTCCCAATGCAGGGGACCCAGGCTGGATCCCTGATCAGGGAACTAGACCCCACATGCTCCAATTAAAGAGTTCGAATGCTGCAACTGAAGATCCCAAGTGCTGCAACCAAGACCCGGCATAGTCAAAATAAATAAATAAATATTTAAAAAAAGATTAAATACAATGTTAGTAAATTTTTTTTCTTATGGCTGCATCAGTGTTAAAATATCTGCTTCAAATTTTCTAAGACTTCATGCCCAATGCTTCTCCAGTGATAATTAGCTGATGGTCAAATGTGAATTTCCAGAGACGCTCAAACATCAAAGAAAAGTCCTTTAAGTAACAGAAACACTTGGAAACATCTTCCTCAGGGTCTTAACAATTAGTAAACTGTTGGTAGTAGTAAGTTGGTTTTGCTTAATTTTCTTTTATTTCCAGCTAGTTATCACTGAATAGATATTTCCAACGTTTTAGAACAAAGATTTCAAATTTAAAGCCTGAGGCATGAATTCATTCATAATTTACTTTTATGATACCTAAAACAAATATATTATAGAACCATTGGTTATTATCCCATTCCTAAGGAATGTTAAGATCCACAAATGCAGAGGCTTAATCTCTTTTAAGGACTTCCTGGTGGTACAGTGGATAAGAATCTACCCACAATGCAGGGGACACCGGTTTGATCCCTGGTCCAGGAAGATTCCACATGCCCCAAAACAACTACACCCGTGCTCCACAACTACAAAGCCCGAGAGCCACAACTACCGAAGCCTCTGTGCCTGCAGCCTGTGCTCCACAAGAGAGGCCCCCACTTGCTGCAACCATAGAAAGCTCACTCACAGCAACGAAGACGGAGTGCAACCAAAAATAAAGAAATACATTAAAAAAAATCTCTTTCAATCATTGTATTCCTGACTCCTGAAATACTGTCTGGCATATAGTGGACTCTCAGAAAATATTTGTTGAATCAAGGCATTCAGTAACTACTCATTGAACACCCACTCCATCCTAGACATTGACCTGCCCAGACTTGGGAGGTAAAAATCGCCACTTGGAAGATGAAGTGTCTTTAAGCTCCAGGGGACAGTGAAGGACAGAGAAGCCTGACATTCTGCAATCCATGGGGTGCAAAGAGTTGGACACGACTTAGCAACTGAGCAATAAATAAACCCATTAAAACCAGATTGAAAATAATGGAAATGTCTAGAAATAAAATCCACACATCATGCCATATAGATTCATCATTCATTCATTGATCCATTCATTCCACAAATTTTTTTTAGAGCTTATCTGCTAGTCCTTAGGGACAAAATAAGATTAAGACAGACTCCATCTTTACAGAAATTGCATTCGTAGTCTATCAGGGGAGACAGGCATTAAATAACTACTTAATTACAGTTATGCTAAGTACACTGAAGGAAACACATAGGTGCCTATAAGTACTGACGACATTGCCCAAAGAATGACAGCTGAGACCAAAGAGGTTGAAAAGGGTAATACCACACCTTTGGGCAATGTGAAGGACATACGCTTTATTCTAGCAGCAAGGAAGGCTTATAAGCAGAGGATCCAGTTTCTCTGTTTAACAGAGAACAGAGTTGTTAACAGAGAACTTGATTGTTCCTGATGGCAAGTTTGAGTACCTGCTGCATGGTGAGGCCAAACAAACATCAACTTCAGAGTTTAGATGAGAGAAAAGTCTACTGCAGGGCCAAGCTTGGAGACCGGGTGGCTCACGTCCTCCCTCAAAACCTCAGTTCCCCAAAGGGCTCAGGGAAGCCCCCTCCCCTACTCCCCTCACCCCACTCACCCACCCCATCCACCCCACCCCACCCAACACCATTCAGCTTGCAGGATCTTAGTTTCCAGATCAAGGATTGAACCCTGGCCCTCAGCAGTGAAACTGTGGAGTCCTAACCACTAGACCAACAGGAAAATCCTTCAGTAAAGCCTTTTTAAAGGCAAACTGAGGACTTCCCTGGTGGCCCATAGGCTAAGACGCCTCACTACCAATGCAGAGGCCCAGGGTTTGATCTCTGGTCAGAGAACTAGATTCTGAATGCCACACTAATGATCCTGCAAGCTGCAAGTAAAAATATTCAGCATGCTGCAAGTGAAAATATTTGGAGTGCTGCAACTAAGACCTGGCACAGCCAAATAAATAAATATTTTTAAAATACAGAACATTTCTATCACCCTCAAAAGTCCCCTAGTACCCCATGCATTCAATTCCCTTTGACCCCATGTTGTTATTTAGTCGCTCAGTCATGTCTGACTCTTGTGACCCCACGGACTTAACCCCCTGGTTCCTCTGTCTATGGGATTTCCCAGGCAAGAATACTGGAGTGGGTTGCCATTTCCATCTCCAGAGGATATTCCTGACCCAGGGATCAAACCTGAGTCTCCTGCACTGGCAGGCAGATTCTTTCACCCCTGAGCCACTGGGGAAACCCTTTGACCCTTGGCCCCAGACTTTCTGTCATTATAGATGAGTTTGCATTGTCTAGAATTTCATATAAATGAAATCACAAAGGATATATTCATAAATATATTTATTATATTATAAATAATAATATATTAATACAGATAAATCTGTATTAATTTGTGTTTAGCTTCTTTCACTCAGCTTCATGTTTTTGAGATTCATCTATGACAGTGATCAGCAAACTATACCCTATGGGCCAAATCTTGCCTACTGCCTGTTTATTTAAAGACCCAAAAGCTAAGAATGGCTTTATATTTTCAAACAACTTTAACAAATCAGAATAATTAAATTCAAAATTCAGTGCCTATAAATAAAGTTTTATTGGGACACTGTCATGACTCATTTCTTTATGTATTGTCTATGGCTACATTCATGCTACACAGAGTTGAGTGGCTGCAACAGAGACAAATGGTCCACAAAGCCTAAAATACTTTCTGTCTGGCACTTGACAGAAAAGTTTGCTGATTCCTACTATGTGCTATTCCATACACCAGTGCTTTATTCCCTTTTACTGTTGTATAATATTCCACTCCATTGTATGGCCAGACCACAATTTATTTCTGTTGATGGATATTTGGAGTTTCTCCTAACTATTCTTATTCCATATACCACGTGTTCTGATGTTTTTTATTCCATTTGATTTTTTGCTAGATATGACCCAGTGAACTGATTTCACAACCCATTAATGAGGTGACTCTCAGTTTGAAAAACAAGATGCTGAGATGTTAAGTGACTAGTGGAGGATGAGAATGTATAGAGTAAGAAAAGGACTTTAGGGATGAGTGCTGAGGAAATCCAATGATTATATGTTAGGTAGAGGAAGAAGGACTGAGAAAGGGCAGAGAGGAGAGGACAACCAAGAGTTTGATACTTTAGGAAGCAAGAAAAGTCTCAGTTGCGAAAGGAGGGTGATTATCTGGATCCGATGTAGCTGAGACATGAGGTAAAATGGATTGAGAAGATTCTATGGGTGGATGAGATTTGCTTGGGTGAAGGGAGCTGAAACTAGATTGAAATGAGTTGGTTGGACTTCCCTGGTAGTCCAGTGTTTAAGAATCCACCTGCCAATGCAGATGACATGGGTCCATCCCTGGTGCAGGAAGATTCCTCAGGCTGCAGGGCAAATAAGCCTGTGGGCCACAACTATCGAGTCCATGCTCTACGCCCACAAGCCACAACAAGAGAAGCCACCGCAATGAGAAGCCCATGCACCGCAGTTAAAGCCCTCACGCAGCAACATAAGATCCCGTGCAGCCAAAAATAAATAAACAAACAAACAAAAAAAGAAATGAGTTGGTGGTGCTTGTGTCATGCAAACTGAGACCATGAGAGTAACTGGAAGGGATGGGGGTCCAAAGAGTTCTTGTTGATGTGCTTCTTTGATGAAAAGAAAAAAAAAAAAAGCATACAAATGTATGCTAAAGCACAATGAAAGGTTAAGTATAACCTGGATTTTACAGATCAGTAAACCAAAACATCATGAGCTTAAGCAACTTGTCCAAGGAGCTTTCACTTGCACAGCTTTAAGACCCCAGATTGACTTGGGTCTAGAATCTGAGCTGTGAAAATATACTATAGAACTAACCAAGAAAAAGCTGGTCTGGGCATAATTCAATATTTACACCTTTGATTTAAAAGTCTACCATTGAAAGAATAGTTTATAATCTTTTGCAAGCTTCTGGGGAAGAAAACATGATTATTCATTACCTGAGATTTGTGAATAATAAGACATTAATCTATTTTTATATCAGGTGAGGCTCTGGACATTTATATGAAGAAAGTCACTATGCATTTGAAATATCAACATAAGGACCTTCTAAAAGTAGATGGAAACCTCACATTGATGGACATTCTGCAAAGTATCTGGCCTGTACCCTTCACTGTTGTGAAACACAAAGTCGGAGGAACTATTCTAGAATGCATTATTCTAGTCTTCTGCCTTCCTGGACTTTACTGGAACAATTGTCAAGATCTGAATAGAGTTTATTGATTAGAAAATATTGTAGTATCAATGTTGATTTCCTAATTTTGGTGCTTGTATTGTGGTTGTGAAGGAGGATGTCCTTCATAAATATACATCAACTTGTTGAGAAACCAAGGGTAACATCTGCAACTGACTATGAAATGATTCAGGAAAAAAAAAATGTGTGGGTTTAAGAGAGAACAGTGAAGCAAGGATGGTAAAATGGGGGGATTTAGGTGAAGAGTTTTCAAAAATTCTTTGTACTCTTCTTGTACATAAGTCTGAAGTTATGTCAAAACAAACATGACAGATTTCCCTGGAGGTCCAGAGGTTAAGAATTCACCTGCCAATGCAGGGGACACAGGTTCAACCCCTGGTCCAGGAAGATCCCACATTTCTCAGGGCAACTAACCTCAGGCATCATAAGTCCTGAGCCTGCACTCTAGAGCTGGAGAAGTCCTCCAGCAAGCAAAGTCCTCACTCAACAACTAGAGTAGTCCCAGCTTGTGGCAACTACAGAAAGGCCACGTGCGGCAATGAAGACCCAGTGCAGCCAAAAAATTAAATAAAATTTAAAAATCAAACAAAAAGACAAGAATCTTAAAAATGGAAAGTACAGTGACATGAAATCAAAGCTTGGATTTATACTCTTGAAAAACCTTCCTCAGATGTAAAAATGTATATGGTATTTTAAAAATTCACAGCTCTTCCATTGAGGTCAGAATTAATGTAAGTTAAAGAATCGTGGCTCAGCCGGAAAAAATGTCTGCCTGCAATGCGGGAGAATCAGGTTCGATCCCTGTGTCAGGACAATCCCCTGGAGAAGGAAATGGCAACCCATTCCAGTACTCTTGCCTGGAAAATTCCATGGATGGAGGAGGTTCGAAGGCTACAGTCCATGGGGTCGCAAAGATTCGGACATGACTGAGAGCCTTCTAACAACACAAAAAGACAGAAAACCAGATATTGAGTGCCTCTTGGTGAAGAGAACAACACCATCTTTGAATTCTTTTCTGCAGATTTCAAATCTGAATCTGATTAAACCTACATTAAACAGCTAAGCTGCAGGAAATACACTGAACAGAGGAAAATCCAGGCTAAGGAAAATCTGGAACAATAATCTGGTGTCTTCAACAATTAAATTGCAAAGGAGGAAAAATATATAGGAAAACCTGTAGATTAAAAGAGATAAAAATGTACAGATATGAATAGGTGTTTTTTGGTTTTGTTTTTAAAGATGAAGCTAAACTACAAGGGTTAGGAGTGCATCTTTGGGTGATAAAACTGCAAAGAAAATGTAAGTGAATGATTACTATAAATATGGGAAATAGTTATTTTTTCTTGGGAGGGAACTAGGATTATTTGAGAAGGTGTGATTGTTTATAGGGTGTCTGAGAAGGCTCCTTTCAATGGGGGTGAAGCTTACAGGGTATTCAGTTTAGTTCAGTTCAGTCGCTCAGTCATGTCCGACTCTTTGCAACCCCATGAAGCGCAGCATGCCAGGCCTCCCTGTTCATCACCAACTCCCGGAGTTCACTCAGACTCATGTCCAGCGAGTCAGTGATGCCATCCAGCCATCTCATCCTCTGTCGTCCCCTCCTCCTCCTGCCCCCAATCCCTCCCAGCATCAGAGTCTTTTCCAATGAGTCAACTCTTCGCATGAGGTGGCCAAAGTACTGGAGTTTCAGCTTTAGCATCATTCCTTCCAAAGAAATCCCAGGGCTGATCTCCTTTAGAACGGACTGGTTGGATCTCCTTGCAGTCCAAGGGACTCTCAAGAGTCTTCTCCAATACCACAGTTCAAAAACATCAATTCTTTGGCACTCAGCTTTCTTTATAGTCCAACTCTCACATCCACATATGACTACTGGAAAAACCATAGCCTTGACTAGATGGACCTTTGTTGGCAAAGTAATGTCTCTGCTTTTGAATATGCTATCTAGGTTGGTCATAACTTTCAGTCAATGACAATTAATTTAAGTTGTTTTCTACATTTTAACAATAAGAGTTTTTAAAGAAAAACTTTGTTAGTGAACTTGGTATAACCAACGAAGTAAGTTAGGATACAAATAGTCTCAGGGTCGCCACCTCAAGTCACCTTTAGGGACTGCAGGCTTCTCTCAAATTTTTAAAGTAGTAAAAATGATTCGATCTATTTTTTACAGGTAATTTCAGTTCAGTCAGTCAGTCATGTACGACTCTTTGCACCCCATGGACTCCTGCATGCTGGGCTTCCCTGTCCATCACCAACTCCTGGAGCCTACTCAAACTCATGTCCATCAAGTCGGTGGTGCCATCCAACCATCTCTCATCCTCTGTTGTCCCCTTCTCCTCCTGCCTTCAATTCCTAGGCCATTCAGGTATGATCTAAATCAAATCGCTTATGATTATACAGTGGAAGTGACAAATAGATTCAAGGGATTAGATCTGAAAGACAGAGTGCCTGAAGAACTATGGATGGACGTTTGTAACATGTACAGGAGGTAGTGACCAAAACCATCCCCAAGGAAAAAAAATGCAACAAGGCAAAATGGTTGTCTGAGGAAGCCCACAAATAGCTGAGAAAAGAAGAGAAGCTAAAGGAAAAGGAGAAAAGGAAAGATATACTCATCTGAATGCAGAGTTCCAAAGAATAATGAGAGATAAGAAAGTCTTCATAAGTGAACAGTGCAAAGAGGTAGAGGAAAATAGCATACAAAAGACTAGAGATCTCTTCAAGAAAATTAGAGATACCAAGGGAACATTTCATGCAAAGATGGGCACAATAAAGGACAGAAACCATATGGACCTAACAGAAGCAGAAGATATTAAGAGGTAGCAAGAATACACAGAAGAACAATACAAAAAAGGTCTTAATGACCTGAATAACCATGATGGTGTGATCCCTCACATAGACCCAGACACCCTAGAGTATGAAGTTGAGTCGGCCTTAGGAAGCATCACTATGAACAAAGCTAGTGGAGATGACGGAATTCCAGCTGAGCTTTCAAATCCTAAAAGATGATGCTGTTAAAGTGCCGCACTCAATATGCCAGCAAATTTGGAAAACTTAGCAGTGGCCAAAGGACTGGAAAAGATCAGTTTTCATTTCAATCCCAAAGAAGGGCAATGCCAAAGAATGTTCAAATTACTGTAAAATTGCACTTGTTTCATATGCTAGGAAGGTAATGCTCAAGATCCTTCAAGCTAGGCTTCAACAGTACGTCAGCCAAGAACTTCCAGATGTACAAGCTGGCTTTAGAAAAGGCAAAGGAACCAGAGATCAAATTGCCAACATCCGTTGGATCATAGAAAAAGCAAGGGAAATCCAGAAAAACATCTACTGCTTCATTGCCTATGCTATGCTATGCTATGCTAAGTCACTTCAGTCGTGTCCGACTCTGCGCGACCCCATAGACGGCAGCCCACCAGGCTCCCCTGTCCCTGGGATTCTCCAGGCAAGAACATTGGAGTGGGCTGCCATTTCCTTCTCCAATGCATGAAAGTGAAAAGTGAAAGTGAAGTCGCTCAATCCTGTCCGACTCTTAGCGACCCCATGGACTGCAGCCTAACAGGCTCCTCCGTCCATGGGATTTTCCAAGCAAGAGTACTGGAGTGGGGTGCCATTGCCTAGACTAAAGCCTTTGCCTGTGTGGATCACAATAAGCTGTGGAAAATTCTTCAAGAGATGGGAACACCAGACCATCTTACCTACATCCTGAGAAACCTGTATGCAGGTCAAGAAGCAACAGTTGGAACTGGATACGGAACAACAGACTGGTTCCAAATTGGGAAAGGAGTACATCAAGGCTGTATATTGTCATCCTGATTGTTTAACTTAAATGCAGAGTACATCATGCAAAATGCCAGGCTGGATGAAGCACAGCTGGAATCAAGATTGTCGGGAGAAATATCAATAACCTCAGATACACAGATGACAGCACCCTAATGGCAGAAAGCAAAGAAGAACTAAAGAGCCTCTTGATGAAGGTGAAAGAGGAGAGTGAAAAAGTTGGCTTAAAACTCAACATTCAGAAAACAAAGATCATGGCATCCGGTCCCATCACTTCATGGCAAACAGATGGAGAAACAATGGAAACAGTGACAGACTGTATTTTCTTGGGCTCTGAAATCACTGCAGATGGTGATTGCAGCCATGAAATTAAAAGATGCCTGCTCCTTGGAAGAAAAGCTATGACCAACCTAGACAGCATGTTAAAAAGCAGAGTTGTCATTTTTCCAACAAAGGTCCAAAGACAAAAGTCTATAGACAAAGGTCTATGACTTTTGACATATTCAAAGCTATGGTTTTTCCAGTAGTCATATATGGATGTGAGAGTTGGACCATAAAGAAGGCTGAGCTCTGAAGAATTGATGCTTTCGAACTGTGGTTCTGGAGAAGACTCTTGAGAGTCCCTTGGATTGCAGTCTTTGGATTGCAAGGAGACCAAACCAGTCAATCCTAAACAAAATCAACCATGAATGTTTATTGGAAGGACTGGTGCTGAAGCTGAAGCTCCAATACTTTGGACACCTGATGCAAAAAGCCGACTCACGGGAAAAGACCCTGATGCTGGGCAAGACTGAGGGCAGAATAAGAAGGGGGTGACAGAGGATGATATGGTTGGATGGCATCAATGACTCAACGGACAGGAGTTTGAGCAAACTCCAGGAGATGGTGAAGGACAGCGAAGTTTGGAGTGCTGGAGTCCATGGGGTCACAAAGAGCTGGACATGACTGAGCAACTGAACAACAATGATGAATAATAAATATATATTCCATATATGAAACTTGGTTGATTCTAAAACTACAGTATAATGTGTGTGTGTTAGTTGCTCAGTTGTTTCTATTTGCAATCCTTTGCAAATAGTCATGGACTTTATTGACAGTCATGGGCCTTTCAGGCTCTTCTGTCCATGGAATTCTCCAGGTAGTAATACTGGAGTGGGTTGCCATTCCCTTCTCCAGGGGATCTTCCCAACCCAGGGACTGAACCCCGGTCTCCTGTGTTGCAGGCAGATTCTTTACCATCTGAGCCACCAGGGAAACCCATATTGTGGGTATGTAAATATTATTCAGGGTATAACAAAAACCATATGAATGGATTCAAAGGGAAAAATAACCACAAACTTCTTTTATTTGGTTTGCTTTTTGTCTATCAGGAAAAGTCTATATCAGAACGTATAAGCTCAGTTTTCCACACAGTGAGTGGTTTCATGTTCTGACTTCCTACAATATTTTTCTCATTGTACCCTTTCTTCATACTAGCCCATAGATTGCTGTATTATAATTTATCTATCTATAGGCTAAATGGTTTTAATTTGTTTTTCCAGGTGTGTGTGTGTGTATGTGTGTGTGTGTGTGTGACTTGAGTATAAAATGAAAGCTATGCTCATTCTCTCCAGAAAAATACACTGGTGCAAAATTTGGGGCATAGTTTCCGGAATTTCACAGACCTCCTCCTAGGTCCCAAAGTAAAAACCTCTGCCTTTGTATTTTCTTAACAGTAGGATCTTGCCTTATTCTTGTATGTCTAGCCCCTGACTGTCCAAGATGGTAGTCAATAAGTATTTGGGTAAATACTGAATGAACCAATTATTCCCACTTTTTCATGTTGAGTTTTAAAGTCTACTTTTAAAATAGATAATGTATCAATAAATTTCACATCTCTCCATCAGCAGATGAATAGATAAGAAAGCTGTGGTACATATACACAATGGAGTATTACTCAGCCATTAACAAGAATACATTTGAATCAGTTCTAATGAGGTGGATGAAACTGGAGCCTATTATACATAGTGAAGTAAGCCAGAAAGAAAAACACCAATACAGTATACTAACGCATATATATGGAATTTAGAAAGATGGTAACAATAACCCTGTGTACGAGACAGCAAAAGAGACACTGATGTATAGAACAGTCTTATGGATTCTGTGGGAGAGGGAGAGGGTGGGAAGATTTGGGAGAATGGCATTGAAACATGTAAAATATCATGTATGAAACAAGTTGCCAGTCCAGGCTCAATGCACGATACTGGATGCTTGGGGCTAGTGCACTGGGACGACCCAGAGGGATGGTATGGGGAGGGAGGAGGGAGGACGGTTCAGGATGGGGAACACATGTATACCTGTGGTGGATTCATTATGATATTTGGCAAAACTAATACAATTCTGTAAAGTTTAAAAATAAAATAAAATTGTAGTTGGAAAAAGAAAAAGAAAAAAAAATTTTCACATCTCTATTTGTTTTGTAGAATCTACTTTTTAATATAATCCAGATACTTGGAGGTGGCTTTAAAAATTAGGAGTTTTTAATGATATCCAAAGGATGAGGTGTTAAAGGGTGAAATGTATTGAGGTCTGCAACTTTGGAATGTATCAAAACATAAGACGTACTGATGGATAGAAAGATGAATTGCTTACTCAGTCTGTTTGCTTACTTCAGACTGCTTGAGACCGAGGCCAGCCAGGCTCATCTGTCCAGGCAAGAATACTGGAGTGGGTTGCCATGCTCTCCTCCAGGGGAACTTTCCAATCCAGGGATCACTCCCATCTCCTGTGTCTCCAACACTGCAGGCAAATTCTTTACCACTGAGGCACTGGAGAAGCCCCAGATGGATACTGATGTAAATACAATATTTATAAAGCAAATATAGGTAAATGTTCACTGTAGAATAGGCATATAGGTGTTCATGGTATAACAACTTTTCTGTTTGATATCACGTTTGAAAAGGAGAGTTGTTTAGCTCAAGCAGAGGTACATTCCACTTTTAAATCTTGGAAGACAGAAATCTATCGTTTTTTTGTTTGCAGAGCTGTCTGCTGCTGCTCCTGCTAAGTCACTTCAGTGTCCGACTCTGTGCGGCTCCATAGACAGCAGCCCACCAGGCTTCCCCGACCCAGGGATTCTCCAGGCAAGAACACTGGAGTGGGTTGCCATTTCCTTCTCCAATGCATGAAAGTGAAAAGTGTAAGTGAAGTCGCTCAGTCCTGTCCGACTTTTAGCGACCTCATGGACTGCAGCCTACCAGGCTCCTCCGTCCATGGATTTTCCAGGCAAGAGTACTGGAGTGGGTGCCATTGCCTTCTCAGGCAGAGCTGTCTAGAGAACCTTAATGGTTCCCACCGTACACTCTAAATCTACACACAAGCCTTCTTTTGGTAGAACATAATTTTATTAACATAACTGGGCAATTTATCTGATGCAAGTTAGAGAGCTCAAACAATGTAATTACTACACTGAATGCGACCCAGTCATTTACACATATTTCAGAAGAGGTGCACAAAACTAGAGAAAATGAATGTTTCTGTGGTCATAATATCATCGGTGTTCTAGTGTTGAATTGCTTTTCCGGACTGCAACAGCGATAGACTAGTTCATTTCAGTTTCTCTCGTTTACAGGGAAAAATAAGGACATTTATGTCCTCCATCACCCACTCCAGTGTTCTTGCCTGGAGAATCCCAGGGACGGGGGAGCCTGGTGGGCTGCAGTCTATGGGGTCGCACAGAGTCGGACACGACTGAAGCGACTTAGCAGCAGCAGCAGCATGTCCTCCATCATTCCTTGGAAATACCTTATGATTATACAGCAGGGGTGGGAGCGGTTATAGAGGCAGGATACGTGTAGCATACAGGCGCTGGGATCCTACCTAGATTGGCACTGTGAAACCGGGATAATGATGATCTCTACATCACAAGGCTGATGTAGCATGAAATGGAAGAGCAGCCGCTGGTCTATTATTATCATTATCTAACAAGTCATAATTGTGGCCCGACATGAAGAAAAAGACTGTGCCGGTTGTCTCAAAAGTCGTTCCCGTCTAAAATTCTACGGCAAGACTTGAGACAAATTCCACAGCTCTGACTAGGGAGGGCCTTTTCAGAGCAGCCGGCACTCTCGATGGAGTCCGATACTTGAAACCCGCGGAAGTCCTTAGCACCTAGGAAACCACCGATGCTGCGCCCAACTGTGGTGGAATGGCCTGTTCCATTCCTGAGGGATGATAGTGGGGGAGCTTGGAAGACTAAGCCCGGAAGTGCCGGTGAGTTTACTAGCATCTCCAGCATTTTACTACATGACTGATATCTTGTAATTATCACACTTCTACCCTGACGCCCCCGACAGGCTTTTTGAGGAGCGTTTGGAACGGCGCCACAGTCTCTCACCTGGGACCTTTTGGGCTAGCCGGCGTGACGGCCAGGAACGGAAGCCTGGAGGGCCCCGCCCCCACGCAGCCCCCGCCCCCACGCAGCCCCCGCCCCTCCGCGCCTCGCACCGCCCCCACAGGCCCCGCCCCTCCGCGCTGCGGCCCGCCCCTACACCCCTTTTCGCCGCGCCCCGCCCCACGCAGGCCCCGCCCCACGCAGGCCCCGCCCCACTTCGCTGCGCCCCGCCCCCGCCCCCACCCCTGCACCCCGAGACCCGCATTCCCCTCCCGGCGGCGCTGCCGGGCAGCTCCACCTCATCTCGGCCCTGCCCGCCGCGGGCGCGCTGGACGTCAGCGCTGCCAGCGTGGAAACGGCGGCGGGGCGCGGGAGGCGGAAGTAGCGCCTGGGACTGCCGGGCCTCCTTCGGGCTCCACCGGCCGCCTCAGCCATGGACGCGTCCCTGGAGAAGAAGGTCCGTAGCTTGGGGGTGGACGTGGCGCGGCGGCCCGAGACCCCCTCCTCTGGGGCGACTGTTTGCCGCTCGGGAGCTGCCATTGTGACCCGGGAGGGGGCCGTGGGCTAACGGGCCCGCCTGAGGTGGCCTGGCTGCGAGGGCGTCCGTCTCGGCCCTCGCGGCTGGGGCCTGGTCACGTCACGGAGCCTGTGGGTCTCTAGGGTCCCCGTGGATCGGGAGGGGTCTTCGGGGCCGGGTTCTGTGCGGGGGCTGCGAGCGACCCGGAGCCCAGTCGGGGGCCTCGGGGCCGACCTTGGGGCCTGCCTCTGCTCGGCTCGCCCTCTCGAATGACAGAGCCAGCAGTCTGCGGCCCCAGAAACGCCTGGAATGAAGCCCCAGTTGTTTCGGAG
This sequence comes from Bos grunniens, assembly GCF_055505025.1. Taxonomy (NCBI): domain Eukaryota; kingdom Metazoa; phylum Chordata; class Mammalia; order Artiodactyla; family Bovidae; genus Bos; species Bos grunniens. The sequence goes on from NC_141189.1 coordinate 28,995,739, forward strand.
CCAACTACAAACCTGTAGGTTGTCTGCGGTCTCCGAGTTTGCCTTCTTTAGCGTGCCTTGGAGTCACCTGGGGCCCTTGGTTAAGAAAAAAAAAAATCCAGATTTTCAGCCCCGAAGTCCGAACCTCAGGGGGGCGGGACTGGGATTTGTGGGTTAAACAAGGTCCCCACGTGATTCTGGTGCAGTAGTTTAAAGACCCCTGAGGTCTAGAAAGAGGTGGGGCTTCTGCAGATGGTGAATTTCGTTTGGGGCGATGCTGCTGCCGCGCAACTTTCTGGTTCCCCCTTTTTGTGGCCAAGGGAGACCCTGGGGTCAGTCGGAAAACCACTGGAAGGAGCGTTTTCCTTTGGTCTCCTCTTGGGAGAACAGCAGCGTGGTGTACCTGGCTGACCGCTCTGGCATGTGAAATGGATTCTAATTGTCCCGGATTTAGGGCGGGTAAACGAGAACCAGAGCTTGGGTTTCTTCACGGATCCCTACCTTCAGACCTTGACTTTCTCCCCGCCTCCGAAGTCCTTCTGTCTACTAAGCTTGGGAGTCTGCTTGTCCTGACCGGGTTTTTCAGTTATGTGGGGTTCAGGGGCGATGTAGTGTTTTAAGACTGCTTTATTTTAATTTTGAACTGGCAAGTATTTGGTCATTTTTTTCAATGCAGCAGCTGCTGTAGATTTGTTCACTTGTCACTGTCGAGTTGAAGGGAGTTAACTACAAGTTGAGCCAGAGGTCTTCACGTGCCCACTGTGATTTACCCTACACGTTGGTTATTTCTCATAAATTGGGTGGAAGGAATCAAGAAAGGGCAAAGATAATATGTTTTTCTTCCACTGCCTCTGTGGTGAATGTTTCTGGCTAGGAACAAAGTCTTCCCAGGCTTTTGATGAACAGTGTCTTTTTTGGAGTTTTCAGTCTAAATCAGTGTTTCTCAACCACCAGGCAGTTTTCCCCACCCGGGGGGATATTTGGTCAACGTTTGGGTACATACTTTGGTTGTCACAACCAGGAATTAGGGAGGGGCTGCTGGTTCCTAGTGAGTAGAGGCCAGGGAATCCGCTAACATGTGACATTGCTCCGGACAGACACCATGCCAGAGACCATCAGTAGTGCCGAGACCGAGAACCCCGGGTCTACAGCGTATGTGGACCAGTAGTTGAATACAAACGCCAGTGGTTGAATACCAAATGATGCTAACAGTGTCCCCTCAGTGTTGTTTCCTTTCCAGTTTCATAAAGAAGATGGGAGCAGCTTTGTGTCATTTCAGTTAGAAACCGAAAGAACTGGAGTGTTTTCCTCCAGGATTAGTTCATTACAGGCAAATCTAGGAAAGAGTGAGTTGGAATCCTGCTTTACGTACTACTCTTTTGGTATTTGATCAGTTTATTGCAGTGTTTGCTCCCTAAGTGTTAAATGATGATAAAAGATCTAAACTCTTCAAATGAATATCTGAAGAGGTACTGAAACTCCGACAGGCTTAAACTCCGACACTCTTAAGCCTGGCACATTCACAACAATTAAACAGTGATCTTTTAGGAATTCAGAATGTGTGGGCTGGAAGTCTCTGCCTTTGGCCAGTGTGGAAATTCTGAATGTAAGTTTTTCAGAACTAGTACTGTGTCTTATTTTTATATTCCTTGAAACGATAGAGGGCTTTCCTTGTAATGAACAATTTCTCTTGGTGCTAAGTGGGCAGAAAAGAAAAAGCATTGCTGTAATATGAATGTTGAGGATTTTGTGTTCTGAAAAATAGTTTGCATCAAAGTAAAACATTGCATTGTGCACATTATTCTGGTTTCTTTGAGGAACAGAGGATTCTGTGTTAAATTCTACATTGCTAGTATGTGTAAATTTAATAACTTTTTGAGCAGTTCTGAATGATCCCCTTTAAACTGATCCCTGCATAATTAATACTAGCTACAGAAACCACAATGTTATTTAATACCCATCCTCTAAAATTTCAAGTAATCTCTCTCACTGTACACTGTACTGTGCTATCATTGTTTAATGGGATCACTCAGTACATTTCCTTTGGTCCAAATGTAATTTTGTACCCTTGCTTTTTCTTTAAGTAATATTCAGACTGCAAACCTGTGATGACAGAGCCTTTTCCTTGCCTTGATTTTTCTTTCACAATATATCAGTTGTCTTTTTGTATTCGAAATTATCGATGTCCGGAAAAACTAGAGATAGGGTAATTAAAGTGAAAGTGAAAGCCGCTTAGTCGTGTCCAACTCTTTGCGACCCCATGGACTGTACAGTCCATGGAATTCTCCAGGCCAGAATACTGGAGTGGGTAGCGTTTCCGTTCTCCAGGGGATCTTCCCAACCCAGGATCAAACCCAGTTCTCCCGCATTGCAGGCGGATTCTTTACCAGCTGAGCCACAAGGGAAGCCCAGTGTAATTCAAGGGGCAAGAAATTCAAGCTAGAAGAGCAGGAGCCTCAAACCGTCAATACTGTATGTCGAACTCATAAGGAGCGAGTGTCACCGTGTTTACTTATGTTTAAGTAAAATGTTGATCTAAGTTTAAAAAATGGCACAGGAAGTAATAACACTGATGCTGAAGATCTTAATGAGGTATTCAGCACACCTACATACACCTGTTGGTAAAAACCTGCTACTTTAAACTTGTAGAACAGCCCAGACCTTTGCCTGTTGCTTGGGAAAAAAATCTCATTCTTCCTGGGTATTATGTTTAGACAAGGTGTATTGCAGTTTGTTTTGCATTTACTTTAGTTCCAGCCTTGAGTAAACTTAGAGCAGACGTCTCCTCCTCGACACCCCGACGTTGGGCTGGGTCACTGTCCACCGTGGGGGCCATCCTGTGCACTGTAGGATGTTCAGCTGCATTCCTGGCCTCCACCCGCTCGATGCCAGGAGCATCTCCTCCCCCGCAGTGTGACAACCAAAAACATCTCAAATTGAGGCAGTTGTCCCCTGCGGGTGAGAGATCCCCTCTGGTTGAGAATCACTGACTTAGAGAATCTAGAGCTGCACCGTCCATATTTGGCTATTTAAATTTAAATCTAATTAATTAAAATTGAGTAAGTTTAAAATTCAGTTCCTCAGTCACACGAGCCACATTTCAAGCGTTGAGCAGTCACAACGTGGTTTGTAGCGCAGCCCAGACAATAGCACATTTCCATCGCCACAGAAAAGTTCTGTTGGACAGTGGGGTAGAGTGGGGCCAATTTATTTATTGTATATCTAACTCTTGGTTCTAAGAGAGGCAACTTGGAGCCTGTTTCTAACCTAAATAATTACTACCAAGCCCATTTTTTATCGTTGTGCTCATCCAGAGCTAAGTGCCCTCTACCCCTTGGACTTGATTGTGGAAAATTCTGTTCCCGCTGCACTGTTTATGAGGAGCAGCAGGAGCTGCATGGTGGGAACATTGCTGATCATTACTGATAAGAACTATCGGAATTTTTATCCCTGCTCTTTACTTAAATGCTCACAGAAAGAGCCCCCCGTGACCCAAACTTGAAATGAGCAGTTTCTGTGATATGCCTTTGTGGATCCCACTCTTACAGAGAAAAGGAAGACTTCCGTGAGGAGATGATCACCTATAATGTTCATTTAAAGCTGACCTCTGCATTATTGTGATGGAGGGTTTTGCATGTAGGTGCATGGTGCCTAGGGCAGTAAATGATTATTAAGTTCTGGGTATCAGGGAAACATGGTGCAAAGTTCCTGATCCTAAACATTTGTGACATCTGTGGTTGTTGGCTTATTCAAGATTTCAGATGCAATTTATTCAAGATGTGCAATAGTTAGCAGTAGAGCTATTGATGGTCCCCAGGCCTGGGTATTCCACCTTATCTAGGATTTTGAGTTATAATTATAGATAGCAGTTGCTTGAGCTTAATGTCGTCTGTTTTCACCCAGAGCAGAAACCTACTTTGACTTCAGGTTTTTTATTGCTGGTCATCTACAGTCAAAGCCCTTTGCTGAGTTCAGAAAGAGACACAAGATGCATAAGATATGATCTCTGGAAGAGGTTACAGTAAGGGGCATACAAGTTTAGGCAAAGCCTTGTATAGCAAGTCAAAGTTTGCTCAGTCATGTCTGACTCTTTGTGACCCCATGGACTATACAGTCCATGGAATTCTCCATGCCAGAATACTGGAGTGGGTAGCCTTTCCCTCCTCCAGGGGATCTTCCCAACCCAGGGATCGAACCCAGGTATCCTGCATTGCAGGCAGATTCTTTACCAGCTGAGCCACAAGGGAAGCCCAAGAATCCTGGGGTGGGTAGCCTATCTCTTCTCCGGGGGATCTTCCTGACCCAGAAATCAAACTGGGGTCTCCTGCGTTGCAGGTGGATTCTTTACCAACTGATTTATCAGGGAAGCACTTTGTATAGCGAAGAGGGATGAAAAGAAGCACAGGAATTAAGAAACAAAGGGCACTGAGTGAGTGGCCGGAAAGTTTATATGGAAGAGATTCTTTAGGTAGAATACTTAGTTCAGAATCACGACTTTTCTAGGTTTGTTCTAAATGTAAATATAATGCATTTTTTTGCTTTATATTTGTGCCTAATGTTACTGCTTAAGTGTGTGTTAGTCACTCAGTTGTGTCTGACTGTTTGCAGTCCCACAGACTGTAGTCTGGCAGACTCTGTCCATGGGATTCTCCAGGCAAGAATACTGGAGTGGGTTGCCATTCCCTTCTCCAGGGGATCTTCCTTACCCAGGGATTGAACCCGGGTCTCCTGCTTTGCAGGCAGATTCTTTACCAGGGATGCTCCCGATGTTAGTGCTGGTAGAATATAAATTAAGAGAAAAGAAGCCATTTTGTCTCTTGAAGTTAAATCAGATATTAAAAGATATATATATATATATATATATATATTTATATGCCTCCAATCACATTGAAAATATCCAGAACTTCCTTTCAGAAATTTATCTAGCTAAAATCAAATGCATTCTCTCCAAACAATATTTAAGGGCTGTAAAATTATTCTGAGTTTAATATTTGTTTAATTTCTGTTACTGTCACAGTAGTTTTTGTTTTTGTTGTTTCCTCTGTGGCAAATGTTAAGTGTTTAGCTGCCTTAATGTTAGATAGTTCTTGAGTCCAGCCTGGGGCCCTATCTACTTTTTAAAAAATGTTTTCTAATGCCTGTGGAAAAGGCATTGAGTTTCAAATGACTGAGGGGCAGTAAACTTTTCTAAGATCTTTTTGCTATATGCATAAAAAGTAGAAACAGCAAGCTAAACCCTTCAATTTGAAGGTGCAACTCAGTGACACTGAACATGTTGCTGCTCTAAGGCTTTCCATGACCTAGTGAGACTGAATTGCTTATTAGATTAGGCATGGTATTGGGTGGAGTCCTATGAAACTGCTGGTTTTGGCCCCTGGAAATAGCTGAATATTAGCAGATAAACAGAGTCACAGTTTTACTCAGTAAAGGCCTAAAGATACATAGAGGTTTTAAGAATTGATGGTTTCCTTTCCTGAGAATTCTTATTAAGATAAGGTTGACAATAAATCTGCATAATTCCAATTCAGTTTTGGAAGTAATTGTATTGATAAGGGCAATGGATATCTTTATCTTTCTGAAGTGATCCCCCCACCAAGTCCTAGGAAACACCTTCTTAAAGAAGCATGTCTCAGTGACTTATTTTTTCGGGTGACTGTAGCATGCTTTTCTTCAGGTGGTTTTCTTTTTTGTTCTAGAGTTAAGTATGTGATTCTATGTGATTCCAAATAAACTAGTAAACTTTTTAGAACTAGAGCTTGCTTGTTGTGGTATTTTTCCTTCCTTGTAGTTATTGGCACTCATGATAAAATATCTAAGTGAATTGATTCTCCGGAAGTAGTAGTCTCATGGAATACAGTTTTTGAAATTTTTGGATCCCTGGTCTTCCCAGCATGTATCTTAAAAAAAATTTTTTTTAATTTAGTTATGTATTTATTTTTGGCTGTGCTGGGTCTTCTTGCTGAGCGGGCTTTTCTCTAGTTGCGCCGATAGGGGGCTGCTCTCTAGCTGTACTGTGCGGGCTTCTTACCTCTGTGGCTTCTGTTGTTGCAGAGCACGGGCCCTTGGTGCACAGGCTTCAGCAGTGGCTCACGGGCTTAGTTGCTCTGTGGCATGTGGGATCTTCCCAGACCAGGAATCGAACTGGTGTCTTCTGCATTAGCTGGGAGATTCTTTACTATTGAACCACCAGGGAAGCCTGCCCAGCATGTATCTTATGGCAGTGAATTGATGGCCCTTTTTCCTCGTGCATACATCTGTTGCCAGATTTGATCTGGTGTCACTGTGTTTCATCCCTACTGATACCAGATTTTTTCCCTTATTTGTGTATTTTTGCCCCCTTCTTTTTTCTATCTGTTCTTTTCTGCCTCTTTTCTTGAGAGATTTGTAAGGTTACATACTAACACCTTATGCAACATTTGTATATCCCTTTTCAACTAAAATATTTTGCTTAATGAGCCAGTAAGTACAGGATGTCTTCATGTTCTCACACACTCACGCATAGAGTCTATGATAGTTAAAAAGAAAAGATTTTCCAAGAGTGTCCAATTTTTAAAAGACAAACAGATGAAAGTACCTGGTTCTTAATTAAATTCTTTTCTGTTGGCACTACATAAAAGTATTTAGAAAGGTAGAAACTGAGGCCCCAGTGAGAAAGTCAGGTTTGCAAGGGGCTCTGTCCTCTTAGAGGGTCCCTGTCATCCCTCATGGTTAACCCGTAAGGAACAGCTGTGTTTGTGGAGCAGCTGCTGCTGCTGAGAAACTCTGCTTCTCAGAGATGTGTAGTATTTGGGGTACTTGTTTAGTGCTAGACAGCAGGCATTCTTTATGTTTATCTCTTATGTTTTCACCTGGGAGGAAAATGTATGGTGTTTGGAGGGTTGATACTTGCATGATTATCACTATCCAGGATTAAACCTGCTTAGAAAGCTGTGGAAAGCTGAAGAGTAGGTGGAATGTTAAAAACATTAATTCAGAGCTTTATCTGACTGCCTTGAGGAAGAGTAGTGAAGAAAGGTAGTGTTTTGTTTGTTTGTTTTTAATTGTAGTAGATTTGGGTTTCCCTGGTGGCTCAGCAGTAAAGAATCAGCCTGCAATGCACAAGACCCAGGTTTGATCCCTGGGTCAAGAAGATCCCCTGGAGAAGAGATTGAGTATCCACTCCAGTATTCTTGCCTGGAGAATTTCATGGACAGAGGAGCCTGGCAGGCTACAGTCCGTGGGATTGCAAGAGTTGGACATGACTGAGGGACTACACCACCACCACCACGCTTGACTTACGATGTTGTGGTAATGTCTGTGTAGTGACTTAAAAAAGTCACTAAAGTGTCTAATGCAAATGTTGAAGGTTTAGGTCTGCATTTATAAAATAGCCATTATTCATATACCGTTTGTGAACTTTGTCACCACTTGTATTGTTATTTGCTGAATATTTCTTTTCAGTCAACTCAATCAATTTGCCCTCCTTTTTTAAAAATTAAGGAACAATTTATATGCACTAAAAACACACAGTTTGAGTTTTGGCAGTTGTGTATAGTCACATCAGTTCAGTTCAGTCATGCAGTCATGTCTGAGTTTTGCAACCCCATGGACTGCAGCACGCCAGGCCACCCTGTCCATCACCAGCTCCCGGAGCTTACTCATTATGTCCATTGAGTTGGTGATGCCATCCACCTATCTTATCTTCTGTCATCCCCTTTTCCTCCTGCCTTCAGTCTTTCCCAGCATCAGCGTCTTTTCAAATGAGTCAGTTCTTCACATCAGGTGGACAAAGTATTGGAGTTTCAGCTTGAGCATCAGTCCTTCCAATGAATATTCAGGACTAATTTCCTTTAGGATGGACTGGTTGGATCTCCTTGCAGTCCAAGAGACTCTCAAGAGTCTCCTCCAACACCACAGTTCAAAAGCATCAATTCTTCGGCACCCAGCCTTCTTTACAGTCCAAACATGACTACAGGAAAAACCATAACTTTGACTAGGTGGACCTTTGTCGGCAAAGTAATGTCTCTGCTTTTTAATATGCCATCTAGATTGGTCATAGTGTTTCTTCCAAGGAGCAGGCATCTTTTAATTTCATGGCTGCAGTCAACCATCTGCAGTGATTTTGGAACCCAAGAAAATAAAGTCTGTCACTGTTTCCACTGTTTCCCCATCTGTTTGCCATGAAGTGATGGGACCGCATGTCATGACCTTACTTTTCTGAATGTTGAGTTTTAAGCCAACTTTTTCACTCTTTTTCACTTTCATTTAGAGGCTCTTTACTTCTTTGCTTTCTGCCATAATGGTGGTGTCATCTGCATATCTGAGGTTATTGATATTTCTCCTGGAAATCTTGATTCCAGCTTGTGCCTCATCCAGCCTGGCATTTCGCATGATGTACTCTGCATATAAGTTAAATAAACAGGGTGACGATATACAGCCTTGACGTACTCCTTTCCTGATTTGGAACCAGTCTGTTGTTCCATGTCCAGTTCTAACTGTTGCTTCCTGACTTGCATACGGATTTCTCAGGAGGCAGGTCAGGTGATCTGGTATTCCCATCTCTTTCAGAATTTTCCACAGTTTGTTGTGATCCACACAGTCAAAGTCTTTGGCATAGTCAATAAGGCAGAATAGATGTTTTTCTGGAACTGTCTCACTTTTTCAGTGATCCAGCAGATGTTGGCAATTTGATCTCTGGTTCCTCTGCCTTTCTAAATCCAGCTTGAACATCTGGAAGTTCATGGTTCACATACTGTTGAAGCCTGGCTTGGAGAATTTTGAGCATTACTTTGTTAGCATGTGAGATGAGTGCAGTTGTGCAGTAGTTTGAACATTCTTTGACATTGCTTTTCTTTGGGATTGGAATGAAAACTGACATTTAAGCCCTGTGGCCATTACTGAGTTTTCCAAATTTGCTGGCATATTGAGTGCAGCACTTTCACAGCATCATCTTTTAGGATTTGAAATAGCTCAGCTGGAATTCCGTCACCTCCACTAGCTTTGTTCGTAGTGATGCTTTCTAAGGCCCACTTGACTTCGGACGCCAGGATATCTGGCTCTAGGTGAGTGATCACACCATCATGGTTATCTGGGTCATTAAGATCTTTGTACAGTTCTTCTGTGTATTCTTCTGCTTCTGTTAAGTCCATATCGTTTCTGTCCTTTATTTCTGTCCTTCATGTGAAAATGAATAATATAATTTTGGGTCACACTTTGGTGGGCTGGCTTAATTGAACAAAATATGTTCAAGGGCTCAATTAAGCACCTTGAAAGCTGAAAAAATTTTATGTAGAGCTGTGCTGTGCTTAGTTGCTCAGTCATGTCTGACTCTTTGCAACTCCATGGACTGTAGCCCACCAGGCTCCTCTGTCCATGGGGATTCTCCAGGCAATAATACTGGAGTAGGTTGCCATGCCCTCCTCCAGTGGATCTTCCCAACCCAGGGATCGAACCCATGTCTCCCACATTGCAGGCAGGTTCTTTAACTTCTGAGCCATCAGGGAAGCCCTGGAGAGCAGTGGTTCCCAAATCTTTGGCCCTGGGATTTTCTTCTTCTTCTGCTGTAGTGTCCATTTTTGAAAGGTTATTACAAACAACTTCTTAGTTAATAAAATTTGTCTATTAACAAATGATTGTTTATTCTGTTACTAATTACCGGATATGAATTTTCAGTGACATCCATTAAAATGGTGTGAGTCCCCATCCCCTAAACTGCAGGTTACATCCTATATATGAGATGTCAGATCAATTTAGCAGATCATGACCAGCAGGTTTTCAGAAAAATGAAATAGAATAAAATGATAAATATAACATATTCCAAATAATAGGAGTATTACCTCATAACTGAGTTGATATAATTCTAGCCAGAGGCAAAAATAAGTATTTTTTTCCCTGTTAATTCAAATAATTTATCTTCCAAATAAATTTAGTTTACTACAACTTTGAAAAGTTGAGAGTTACTTCCAGACCTCCTTTACTATTTTATCTTGCATTTGACTTTCAATTTTTTTTCCTCTAACATTTAAGTTGTGAGAATTTTAGTGATATTTTAACATTACATATATACTATTTCTTCTTTTGATAGTGGCAGACTATTTTAATATCCCACACTGAAAGTGATGGAAATCCACCAGTATAAAAGTCATTGTTAAAAAATGCTTATAAAAGAATGAATGGCAGGGCTTGTTTTATAAAATGAGCTGTCTGGTTCTCTGACAGTTACCATATGAGCAATTAAATGGTTCTCCTTAGGAGCTTTGAAATTGCATTAAGCCATGCCATGCATCTCTGTTAGACATAATTGAAGCAAAAATATGGAATCCACTTCATTACACAGAATCAGCCGTAGCTGAAATATAATTTACAATTTGCAGTCTAATGGGTAACAGTTTAATAACGGATTTTGAATTTTCAGTAGTGTACATGTGGTGGTTTTGTAATTAGAAAGTGAACCAGTGGATATACACACTCTGTATATGCTTTGTTGCACATTTGGGCTCCTTTTTTAAACAGTATAATTGCTTCAAGCCTCTTGAGGGCTGAAGGACACCAGTTGAGTGGAGACCCTAGGAATCCAACACAGAAGTGCGTGTTGGCTGCAGGGCCCTTCCCTAGAAAAGCATCTTGAAACACCACATTCATGTTCAGCCTGGGTTGGCTTGCTTCAAGACGGCAGAAAAGATGATGGAAAGGAAGCAGACTAAACGCCAACTGACTGCAAAACGGATGATTAGATAGTCCATGGAGTTGCAAAGAGTTGGACACGACTGAGACTTCACTTTCACTTTCATGTATGGATATGAGAGTTGGACTGTAAAGAAAGCTGAGCCCCAAAGAACTGGTTCTTTTGAATTGTGGTGCTGTATAAGACTCTTGCCCTGGAGAAGGAAATGGCAACCCACTCCAGTATTCTTGCCTGGAGAATCCCCATGGACAGAGGAGCCTGGCAGGCTATAGTCTGTGGGGTCGCAAGAGTTGGACACTACTTAGCAACTGAACCACCACTGCCACCCTAAGACTCTTGAGAGTCCCTTGGACATCAAGGAGATAAACCAGTCAAGCCTAAGGGAAATCAACCCTGAATATTCTTTGGAAGTACTGATGCTGAAGCTCCAATAATTTGGCCACCTGATGTGAAGAGCTGACTCATTGGAAAAAACCCTGATGGTTGGATAAGATTGAAGGCAGGAAGAGAAGGGGATGATGGAGGATGAGATGGTTGGCTGGCATCACTGATTTGATGGTCATGAGTTTGAGAGAGTGAAGGACAGGGAAGCCTGGCGTGCTGCAGTCCATGGGGTCGAAAAAAGTTGGACATGACTGAGCGACTGAACAGCAACAATAAGGAGTCTAAAAAACCTCAAGTGTCTTCTTGCCTACTAACCTCCTTCATCCTGAACTCTGTCTTAGAGACAAAGATATCCCTATCTTGTCCAGTAAGTTCATCTATGTAATAAACTTTTGGAGGAAGCAGCCCCTTTGTGTTAAAAAAAAAGGGGGGGGGATGGTTAGACTCTGTTGCTTTTTTTGTTAATAAAAGGGCCTTTTTTCAGGAATTGTTTCTAGTTGGCCCCCAATTTTTAATCAGGCCCCTGTACTCAAGATTTAAATGAGGGAAAATATATTGTTTATAGGTAGGAAAAGATGTCTCGTAACAATACTGTGCGATCCTGAGCATTGAGAAGAGTGCCATGGGCAGTACCTGCACTGCAGTGCACTGCTTTTGAATTATCTGTTGTCCTTGGTTTTACCTTGTAACTCATGAACAGCCAGCACTGCAAACATTGGCCTGGCCTTCACTAGGTGGAATACTGATTTAAGATGGGAAGTAAACAGTGTAGTGAAGGCTGGGGTAACTCTACATCCTGGTTTGCCCAGGACTGTCCCAGTTTGTACCTGCTGTCCTGGCTTAATTATTAATAGTACTGCCTTGACTCTTAAATATGCTCTGGTTTGGGTAATAAGTTTATGATTATCTAGTTGAGGCTGTTGTAGATCAGAAATTTTACCCATCAGATCAGATCAGTCGCTCAGTCGTGTCCGACTCTTTGCAACCCCGTGAATCGCAGCACGCCAGGCCTCCCTCTCCATCACCAGCTCCCGGAGTTCACTCATACTCACGTCCATAGAGTCAGTGATGCCATCCAGCCATCTCATCCTCTGTCGTCCCCTTCTCCTCCTGCCCCCAATCCCTCCCAGCATCAGTCTTTTCCAATGAGTCAACTCTTCGCATGAGGTGGCCAAAGTACTGGAGTTTCAGCTTTAGCATCATTCCTTCCAAAGAAATCCCAGGGCTGATCTCCTTCAGAATAGACTGGTTGGACCTCCTTGCAGTCCAAGGGACTCTCAAGAGTCTTCTCCAACACCACAGTTCAAAAGCATCAATTCTTTGGCGCTCAGCCTTCTTCACAGTCCAACTCTCACATCCATACATGACCACAGGAAAAACCATAGCCTTGACTAGATGGACCTTTGTTGGCAAAGTAATGTCTCTGCTTTTGAATATGCTATCTAGGTTGGTCATAACTTTCCTTCCAAGGAGTAAGCGTCTTTTAATTTCATGGCTGCAGTCACCATCTGTAGTGATTTTGGCCCATAGGGAGAGTCTTCTGATAAACTAACATTTATCTAGGTGAAAACATCAATCAAACAAGGATTACGTTTAAAATGAGACCTTACTTAACTCTAATTATGATTTTGAGACAAGAGCTTTTTCGAAGTGTAAGTTGCTTTGTTTTCTTATTTGATGAAATTGAGGGGCAGTATTGCCTAGTGGTTAAGAGCACTGGTTCTAGAGTAATTCAGACCTTGTTTTATTAAAAAAAAATTTTTTTTTGGCCACACCTCAAGGCATGTGGGATCTTAGTTCTCTGACCAGGGATCAAATCTGCATCTCCTGCATCGGAAGCTTGGAGTCTTAACCACGGGAGTGCCAGGGAAATCCTCGGACCTTGTTTTAAATTCTGGCTCTGAAGCCTGCTAACTGTAACTTTGAGTTTGCTAGGGAGTAATGTATGTAATCACTTCATGGCAAATCAATGGAGAAGAAATGGAAGCAGTGACAGATTTTAATTTCTTGGGCTCCAAAATCACTGCATATGATAACTTTAGCCATGAAATTAAAAGATGCTTGCTCCTTGGAAGGAAAGCTATGACAAACCTAGACAGCATATTGAAAAGCAGAGACATCCCTTTGCTAATGAAGGTCCGTATAGTCAATGATAAATGGTTTTCCTAATAGTCATATATGGATGTCAGGACCATATGTGGACCATAAAGAAGACTGAGTGCTGAAGAATTGACGCTTCTGAACTGTGGTGTTGGAGAAGACTCTTGAGAGTCCCTTGGACAGCAAGGATATCAAACTAGTCAATCCTAAAGGAAATCAACTCTGAATATTCATTGGGAGGACTGATGCTGAAGCTCCAATACTTTGGCCACCTGATGCGAAGAGCTGACTCATTGGAAAAGACCCTGATGCTGGGAAAGACTGAGGTCAGGAGGAAAAGGGGGACAACAGAGGATGAGATGGTTGGATGACATCACCGACTCAATGGACATGAGTTTAAGCAAACTCTGGGAGACAGTGAAGTACACAAAAGCCTGGCATGCTGCAGTTCATTGGGTCACAGTCAAACTGACTTAGCGAATAAACAACAACAGTGTATATAAAGGTGTTAATTAGATGATGCCTGGAATATAGAGAGCAATTCAGTAAGTGTTAGTAATGAGGGATCTCAGTAAATTAAGGATCACAAGTCTCATTGAGTCCTTTTTCTGCGCCAGACCCTGTGTTAGGTGCTAAGGGTTGAAAAATATGACATCTTCCCAGGAACTTGGCATAGAATACTATTTTTTTCTTCCCTGAATAGTGTAAAACATTCTTCTTCTAAATACTGAATGATGGGCATCTTTATTCAACTTAATTCTTCACTCATTTTGGTTTGTGTCTGGCTGTTGCCCTGCTATTGTTTATTAACATTTATCACACAAGTCCTTTGTCTGGCCCTGTAACAGGTATTGAGGTTGGGAAATGTGAAGAAGAAAGTAGTCACTGTCCTCAGTAGAAGTGTATGGAGGCATGGCTTTTAGTTTTGAGTAACCAATTGATAAATATTTTTCTTAGAGCATTCTTTGACTTAAGGCCTGATATCCTGCAGCTGGGTAACATTTAAAATTTTGGATTATCCTCTTAACAGAACAAGCCCATGCGGGTCTATAGCATTGGAGTCACATTCTATTCACATTTAACTAAACGTGCTATTTTCCTTACCCATCTGCTACCCCACCCCCTGCCCCCACTTCACTCCCTAAAAGAGAGTAGGAGCAAGAACAATTTAAATGTCAGCCTTTCCACTCAATGAGTGTGTGCTCTTGAGAGAGAGACCCAGATGGGGAAATATGAAGCTGCACTTCCCTCCTGCCTCTTTTAGTGTCAGTGTCTTATCATCACATGTGACTCTGGTGTTTAAAAATAAGTATTATCATATGAAGCAGCTTCTTAAGTCAACTACTTTGTCTATTCTTAACTGAAAAATCTGTTCAATCTTATAGGAAAAGTTAGCTGTGTTGAACTTAGAGCCAATATGTTGATATCCAGTATGCTGTGCCTTCCTGAGGGGTTTCAGAGGCAATATGGCAATCCAAGACCCAGGCTGACTTTAGACATTTTAGGCCTATTGTTGTTTAGCTACTCAGTTGTGTCTGACTCTTACGACCTCATGGACTTTAGCCCTCCAGGCTCCTCTATCCATGGGATTCTCCAGGCAAGAATACTGGAGTGGGTTGCCATTTCCTTCTCTGAGGGATCTTCCTGACCCTAGGATAAAATCTGCATCTCCTGCCTTGCAGACAGATTCTTTACCAATGAGCCACCAGGGAAGCCCTTGAGGCCTATAAGAGAAGGCAAAATCAGTGGGAGTCTGAATGGCTGAGAATACCTGTGCTGGGAAGACCACCTGGAACACAGTGCACAGTGAGGGATGTGAGAAATTGGGCAGTTACATATTAGAATGGCCTCGGGTTCAAGCCTTCCAACCTGCTGTCCCCATAAATATTAGTACAGTCATTTGTCAGGCAGTGAGTCCAGATGTTTGATTTAGGAAAAAATGGTATCGATATCATTAGAGGGGATGTGAAAAACTGAAAGTGATTTTATCCATAAGGGTTTCTTGAAAGTGGTGGATCCTGATTTAACAGGTGGTTATTGGGCAATGGCACCCCACTCCAATACTCTTGCCTGGAAAATCCCATGGACGGAGGATCCTGGTAGGCTGCAGTCCATGGGGTGGCTAAGAGTCGGACACGGCTGAGCGACTTCACTTTCACTTTTCACTTTCATGCATTAGAGAAGGAAATGGCAACCCACTCCAGTGTTCTTGCCTGGAGAATCCCAGGGATGGGGGAGCCTTTTGGGCTGCCGTCTGTGGGGTCACACAGAGTTGGACACGCCTGAAATGACTTAGCAGCAGCAGTGGTAGATAAAAGGCACAGGGACATTTCAGACAGGACAGATGTTATAAGCATGAAACAGGGAAGAGTAATTGATCAAGAAAACTGTTTGTCTTTGCGTTTGGCCAGATGCTCAAAGATTGGAGTGTCACAGGAGATGTGGGTGGTAAGGACCTTGACCAGCAGACCGGGGAGCAAGATCACTTCTCTTGACCATTATCTTGTTCCTCCTCCTACTCAGACTTGTTAAGGAAGAACAAGGAGACCCTTTTAGATTGCTCTGTCACCTACCTTGTGGTTACATTTAAATTGTGATTTTTATTGGAAATGCCTTTTGTTTTTAAGTGCTTTTTCTATCTTTTGTAAAAATCAGGTCAGATGTGGCTATGTGATTCTTTTCTAACCTGTTGTAGAATCAGTGTGATGTAATAGAGGCAGAAACAGATCAGGAAACCAGGGTTCTGGCAGCTCTCCGTCTTTATTAGTTCCATGAGCCTAGGCAAGTCACTGTCCTCTCTAAGTCTTAGTTTCCTCTCTGAGATGTGACACCAGGACTTCCCTGGCCTGGCGCTCCGGTAGTTAGGACTCTGCACGTCCACTGCAGGGGGCACTGGTTCCGTCCTTGGTTAGGGAACTAAGATCCCACTTGCCGTGCAGTGCAGGCAAAAACAAGTAAGTTTTATAAGTAATTAAAATGTTAGACTGGAAACAGAGGCTTTCATGCTATACTTTTCCTTTTTTGAAAACTTGACTCAAAACCCTGTTGTTAAGAACAGAGCTATCTCCTTAAAGGGGAGCAGAGCTGATCTCCTTAAAGGGGAGCAGAGCTGGAAGCTCCAGGTGGCTGCCGAGCCCCTTCTCCCTAAAGTTCTTCCCAAGAGTCTTAAGGCTCAAAAGAATGCAGGTTGGCGATTCCTAGACTAGACCCCTAAGGTCCCTTCTTGATTTAACATTTTCTGATACTTATACTGGGGCTTCCCTGGTGCCTCAGATGGTAAGGAATCCGCCTGCAATGTGAGAGACGCAGGTTTGATCCGTGGGTTGGAAAAAACCCCTGGAGAAGGGAATGACTACCCACCCTGGTATTCTCACACTGGTAAACAGTAGCATTTCTTTAAGAAAAAGAACACAATTTTGAGGAGGTAATGCAATACTGAAGGTAATACTCGTTGCACATCTACGTAAGATGAAGTATTACTAGGTACAGTAGACAATAGGAAGAAAATGCAGATAAATACACTTGAAGTACACTTGATTAAGAGGGGAACAAAAGAGAGCTTCTGTAATTGTTTATAACTCAACTCATACTACATAGAGATTCATGGCAACAAGGCTGTCTCCCTAAAAATTGTTACGGAGATGTAAGAAGAAAGAGTGAATGTTTTAATTCTGTGAGAATTTAAAAAATTTAGTTCCATCTATGTTTTGGATGGGAGGTAGATGTACACTTGGTACTAAAATCCAAAAGGGTATGAATGGTAAATTCTTTGGAGGCGTCACTATTACGAGTTTGTGTAAGTGTCCGGAGGTTTTAGAAGCACTTGCAAATTCTTGAAGGTAGGCGTTTCATGTGATTGCTGTAACCTGTTAATACAAACTAGGTAGCTGGGAACAACAGAAATGTATCCTCTTTCAGTTCTGGAGGCCAGAGTTTGAAATCATTGTCGTTGAACTGACATCAAGGGATGGCGGGGCGCACTCCCTCCAGAGGCCCTGGGGTGCCCCTTGCTTTCTTGTCCCAGCTTGCTGCTTGTCAGCCACCCTGCCTTTATTGGTGGCACCATCACTCCAGCTTTAAGGGCAGCGTCTTCAGCTCTCTCTGCTCTGGCAGCACATCGCCTGCTCTCTGGGTTTACACGTGGTCTCCTTCCAGTTCTCTCGTGTTGGTTCATGCTATTGCACTTAGGGCTCGCCTGGATGACCACAGTTGAATCACATCTGCAAAATTTCGTCACAGAAGGGACACATTCACAAGTTCTAGGGATTAGGATATGAACATCTTTTGGGGGGCTAGTTTTCAGCTTGGTGGTGGTGGTTTAGTCGCTGAGCAGTATCCGATCCTTGCGACCCCGTGGACTATAGCCCTCCAGGCTCCTGTGTCCATGGGCTTTCCCAGGCAGGAACACTGGCGTGGGTTGCCATTTCCTTCTCCAGGGGATCTTCCCAACCCAGGGATCGATCCCACATCTCCTGCATTGCAAGCAGGTTGTTACCACTGGGCCACCAGGGAAGCCCCATTTTTCAGCCATAAAACAAATAGTATGCTATTCGTACTTCTCTGGACTTTCTTCTAATAGTGAAAAACTCGAGTAACCTAAAAGGTCCATTAATTCAGGACTGTTAAACTGTAATACATCCGTCAGATGCAAAAAGGTGTAACCGCTAAAGTGAATGAAGCGGACCTACTGATGTGAACCGTGCTCACTGTAAAGCAGGAAAAAAGCAGTGTGGAGGAGCGCACGTGGGGAGAGGGAAGCTTGGAGAGGCACGTGCCAAGAGCGGCCTCCCGGGGGCTGGGACTTTTGTACTGTTGGAATTTTGACATCAAGCATGTGCTTCATAACCCAAGTATGTTATCATAAATCCAGAAGAAAATGGACTTAAAATTTAGTTTTTTTCTTGATGAACTCTGTTGTGGAAGTAATAGAAGGTTGTTAACATTTAACCTTTTGAAAAATGTTTCTCCAGATAGCAGACCCTACTCTAGCTGAAATGGGGAAAAACTTGAAGGAGGCCATGAAGATGCTCGAGGACAGTCAGAGGTGAGCCTGCAGAACAGACATGACCCCATTAAACGTGCTCAACCCGCTGCGAAACTGGCGGCACTGGTTTCCTGCTGTTGAAGACGCCTCTTGCTCTCAGAACATCATGCTTAGCTGCAGCTGACTTTAAAATTGGTGTTTGTCTTGAGTGGACGGTGCTTTATCATTAAAGGATTTTGAAATTGAGAGGCAGGACTTATAATTTTCACTTCAGCCTATTAAAATTTACTTAATATATTAACTTGACTCTAGAAATGCTTCTTACTGTATATTCAGGTCATATAGTACGTCAAGTAAACAAGAAATTGGTTGAAGTATTATTTTTTTTTAGTATTCTTTTCCTGA
Organism: Bos grunniens; assembly: GCF_055505025.1. NCBI lineage: Eukaryota > Metazoa > Chordata > Mammalia > Artiodactyla > Bovidae > Bos > Bos grunniens. The sequence goes on from NC_141189.1 coordinate 29,014,254, forward strand.
AATTAAACTATAGCCCAGCCTGGGGGGCTGGGGTGGGGTGGGGGTGGGGGAATGTGTGTTTCAAATCCCACATCAGTTACTAGAGCTTATGAGCAACATTATCACATGTTCATGCTCCAGTGTTAGAAATATAACAATTTTTTATTTCCTTTAAATTAGAAGAACAGAGGAGGAAAATGGAAAGAAGCTCCTATCAGGGGATATTCCAGGGCCACTGCAAGGCAGGTAGGTGGCAAGGAAGAGAAGCACTTTTTCCTACTGTTTAGCACAGGGAACTTCTGCTCAGTGTTATGGGAAGGGAGTTTGGGGCAGAATGGATACATGTGTATGTATGGCTGAGCCCCTTTGCTGTCCACCTGAAGTTATCACAACATTGTTAATCAGCTGTACTCCAGTAGTAAATAAAAGGTTTAAAAAAAAACAACAGATAAGCACCTTTATGTGGGGTGTACATTTTCTTTAAACCAAGATTTTGCCATTGCTGATTTACAATTTTAATGAACACAAAGCAAATTGAGAGTTCTATGCAGTGTAACGTCAGAAAAGTGAAATGCTGTTGGCTGGTTGGTGATGCTGCTATACCTACTGTTTCTCCCCCTTCCCCGATCAGAGTTTAACACAACCTCTTAGAAGCATATACAGACTCATAATATAACTCAACTATCATACTTGTTTCATCCTTGAAACCAGCAATCTGTTTGGTAGACTGAGCTTTATTGTGAGAGTTGTTCTAACTTGATAAGATTTACCATTGTATTATATAGTAGGGAAAGGAAAATGAAAGGAAAGCATCAGCTCATTTATTAGTAGAGTGATTTATTTTTTGGCAGCTAAAGGAAATCTGTCAAATGTTTGTGGTTTGAAGAAGCAGGGAAAATATCAGGAAAATAAGTAGTTGTCCAGCCAACAGTTTGTACAGGATGTTAGCGCTTAATTTGGAATTTAAGTCCTGGCCCAGTTTCCTTCAGACAAACTTATTATTTTTTTATAACCAGGAAACTGTGCACAGGTAAACAGTCCAACTCCCTTAAGTTGTCCTTTGACCTGAATGTAAATATGTTCAGGGCCGCAAAAGAACAGAGGAAGGATCCCAGCGGATGGAGGGTGCCGACTGGAAGTCCTCTGTGGGTGAGGTTCATTTTCCAGCTGAGAACAGGAACCAGATCTTCTGAGTCTCCTCACCCAGGCCTGCTGAAGGGAATTACAGGGTTCTACTCATCCTGCAGAAGTTTCCCTAGAAGAGATGCTGCCAGGAGTATCTGTAATTCTGAGTGGGAGTGCGTTAGTGAAGCCAGTCCAGGGTGCTCACACTAATGATGCTGACAGCCGCACCCGAGATCCCACTTCCCAGGCGCAGAGTTCAGTGCTTTTCATGGACTAATGGCCTTCTCACAGCTCTGTAACATAGGGTGTCCTGAAGGCCACCTGGCTTCATCTCTACATAAAGTCCAAGGACCAGAGTCCCTCACTTGTGAAGGTCAGCACCTTGAGGAAGATGGGTTTGGGGACATTGTTTTTCAAAAGGGAGAACTTTTTATGTCACCTTCTCATTAATAGAGTGGTAGCATTTTGACATCACATGTTTTGCAAGTCACCTTGCCATTGCTAATGACTGCACCACTCACATTCTTCTCATATGTTTCCGCCTCCTCATGTTACAAGCGTTTAAAAACGTATCTTGGACAGAAGTAAGTCTGTTTATACTCTAAGCAAATCTCCAGTTTCTCCAGTTTGGGGAAGAGGTGGTAATAAGCGATGCCTGCATTTCATGTTTAACTCTGTTAGAACAAACAGACAAGAATCCCACATGGAGGGAAACTTAGATACTCCCAGTGGTATTGGAGTATTCTTGCTGCTTTTGTGATCTTCCAGCAGCTTATAAGGACTATTTTGACCCTTATAATATGCTTAGTAAGTAGTCTCCAAGACTCAGATGAACTGGTAGAGAGATACTGCTAAAGCTGGGGAAATTTTTAACAATCAAATTTACATTCAGGTAGAAGATTTAATTAATCACAAGCAAGGGGCTTCCGTGGTGGCTCAGATGATCAAGAATCTGCCTGCAGTGCAGTAGGTTCAGTCCCTGGGTTGGGAAGATCTCCTGGAGAAGGGAATGGCTACCCACTCCAGGATTCCTGCCTGGAGAATTCCATGGACAAAGGAGCCTGGCGGGCTGCAGTCCATGGGATTGCAAAGAGTCAGACACAACTAAGCAACTAATACTTTAATATATGTATGGTTATCTTCAGAATTCAGTTGATAACTTATGGTTTATTTTTAAAAAACAAGATGCTGTATACTGTATCTCAAAACACATGATTTCTGTTGTAACAGAAAGATATCAACGCTAGTTTAGACAAGAGAAATAGTGGGAGACTGTGGTGAGGGGAGGGGTGGCATGTGCTGTTCCCCGTCTATCAGCTGCTTTTCTGTCCCGCAGCGGACAGGACATGGTGAGCATCCTCCAGTTGGTTCAGAATCTGATGCACGGAGATGAAGACGAGCAGCCCCAGAGCACCCGGTAATGGAGAACGCTTGGCAGCTTCTCTTTGAAAGTGCATGTGTTCTTGGGTTTGAAACTGATTACATTCATACAAGTTGCCGCAATAATAAGCCTTATTTCATTCCAGATTATATATGAAGTTACAGCAACATTCACTTCCTTCAGGGAGATGTTGACGTGTTTTAGATAATGTATTTTGTAAAAGGAAATCATTTACTAAAACCTTGTCATTTTTATGGTCTTGTGTCTTAGGGAGGGGCTGGCGCAGGGGCCAGAGGGTAGCTGCTGTGTGCTTCTGTTTCTGGCTGTTTCTGTTCCTGGGCTTTTGATTGCTGAGAAGTACTGCAGCTGAATTCATTGGTGGCAAGCCACGCCATCTGTGAATCATCTGTTTATCTTATTTCCATTTATGCATCTATCAAGCAATTTATCTAGTTTTATTTTCTCTTTAAGTGTTTTAAATACAGTGTTTTTTAGAATAAGTAATGCATTCTTCTGGGTCAGATTTCAAAAGGTAGAAAAGGTATATATGCACAGGCAGTATTCCTTCTCACCTCTCCCTCCCTAGCTTTTCTCCTTCCTAGAGATGAGTTGCCAGTTTCTTGTGTATTCTTCAGAGATACTTCTTGTATACGTACACCCAAGCCAGATGTTTATGCTTACTGCTTCCAGGACCTAAATACTCTGCACCTTGTTCTGTGTCTTGCTTTTTTCATTTATGTCTTCAAGTTCCTGGAATAGCAGTACACAAGGCACTTTTTCCTTTAAGAGCTGTTTAATGTTGCTCTGGGCCTTCCCTGGTAGCTCAGCAGTAAAGAATCCACCTGCTGTGCGGGATACATGGGTTTGATCCCTGGGTCGGGAAGATCCCCTGCAGAAGAAAGTGAAAACCTACTCCAGTAGTCTTGCCTGGAAAATCCCATGGACAGAGGAGCCTGGTGGGCTACGGTCCTTGGGGTCGCAAAGAGTTGGATATGACCGAAAATGCACACAGTCTTAATGGATGAGCCATATTTTATTTAACTAGTCTCCGATTCATGTTTTACCCTTACAGCCATTCCTGCAGCTAGTAACTTTGTACATGTGTCATTTCCTCAAAGTAGTGTTTCTGGAGATTGAAGTCCTAGAAGTGAGATTGCTAGACCGAATAAGTTTGTGTATTTATAAATGTGACAGATATTGCCAAATTTCCCCTCATGGACTTGTACCTGTTCACATTCCCACTCTGTGTGTGTGTTTCCCCCACACGCTTGCCTACAAGGGTATTAGCAAACTTAAGGATTGTTGCCAGTCTCATAGGTAAGAAATGATATTTCAGCATAGTTTTAGTTTGCATTTTTCTTAAGAAATCAGGTTAAGTGTCTTTTTTGTATATTTTAAGACCCATTTATATTTCCTTTTCTATGAACTGTCTCTGCCCAGAATCCTGTTGATTCTTTGTCATTTTCATTATTACATTTATTCTTTATAAGGGAAATTAGTCCATCCACTGTAATTATATGCAAAGCAATACCTAGTCCCCCTTGACTTTGCTGAACTGTTATAAATAGCTGCTTAATGCAGGGAATTGATCTTCATCTGTTGATTCTTAAATTGTTTTCTGCACATTTTATCTCAGCTCTACTCTCTATAGTTCTTACAGCTAGTATTTAAAAAACTTATCTGGAGAAAATTATTTAAAAACAGTTTGTGTATTTAGTTGGTATTCAATAAAAAGGATATTCATCTCATAGGACTTAAATTCAGAAAGAAAATTTCCTCCTAAGCTATTAATACCTTATTACACATTGAATTTTCTAAATTTATCTCAATTTCTGCCTTCTAGGCCATTAAGTGCATTTCAAATGTGACAGAAATTTTTCTGGAATACTGTCTCTAAGTTCTATTTATTTATGCTTAGACTAATACCTTTTTTTAAATCTAATATTTTTGATTAACAGAATTCAGAATATTGGAGAACAAGGTCATATATCTTTGTTGGGGCATAGTCTGGGAGCTTACATTTCAACTCTGGATAAGGAGAAGCTGAGAAAACTTACGACTAGGATACTTTCAGACACTACCTTATGGCTCTGCAGAATTTTCAGGTAATAAGTTTTTAGTTTCCGGTAAAGGCATTTATGAGTTGGGTATAGACTGTGAGAAGTCTCTTTTCTGGAGCTGTGCTACCTAGATTCAGATCTGCCTCTTCCCTTTCCTTTCGGAAGAGTTACTTAACCACTGCATGCCTCAGTTTCCCTATCTGTGCAACAGAGATAGCCTTAATATCCATTTGATGACATTGCTGTGAGGATTAAATGAACCAATGAATTAATACGTGTCAAGAGCTGAGAACATGAGCCTGTACTGTTGAATAATGTCCACAGTTTCTTATTTGTTACCATATATAGTAGAACTCTATGTAACCTTGCTCTGTATTTTCTAAGTCTCCTGTAAATGTGTTATCATACTTCCATGATTTAAAAAAAATAAAAATAAGGAAAGAGAAGATTCCTAGTTGGCACATGTTGATAGAAGATGTAGCAGTGACATGGAGGCAAGTTTGAGGGAGTTTTTTCTCTTTTTTTGCCATGCTGTGTGGCATGCTGGATCTTAGTTCCTCAAGCAGGGATTGAACCCATGCCCCCAGTCTTAACTACTGGACCACCAGGGAGGTCCCTGGATTTGAGTATTTTTATTTAAAGTATTACCTGTGTTTTAGTAGAAAGGAAATGCTGTCATAAGGAAGATGAGTATGTGTTGGGAAATTGAAATTTGCTTTATACAGTGGTAAATATTGTCATTATTAAGGAATTCTAGCAGAGTAAGGAGTCAGTAGAAGCTACAAGACCAGTGGTATTTTGTGTTTATTTATGCTGTTACTTTTATGGAAAAGGAATGTTTACCTAACATTGGAACGTTTAATAACTTGGGAGACTCATTTCAGATGGTGGAAAGGTGCTTGGCCTGGCGAGAGTATGAGTTTGCCTGTGTGGCAAAGGAGAAATTTTCTTCTAATAAAAATCCAACACCTGTAATTGCAGTTCTCTCTCTTTCTCTTTAGAGATGGAGAAGAAGAAAAGTTTCCAAGCAGATAATAGTGAAAGCAAAACTTAGCCTGACTAGCATTATTGACAGTTTTACTTACTTTGGACGTTTTAGGGCTGATACTACTAAAAACCATGCCTACATTATCCAGTGCTGATTTTCTGGTGAAGTAAGCCAATCCGTGATCTTCAGCCTTTTTATATCTGAGGCATTCCTATTTCCTACTGGTTTTATTAGTTCCTATCTTCCAGGAGCTCAGTGTGGATGAAGGGTCATTGCCTTTGTTCTTTATAACCTCCAGCTGCCCTGAGTTTTCAGCCATCTGAGACGAGGGTGATTCCTATCTCCTTTGACTGATCTGGGTGACAGTTTCTAGGTTGAGAAAAGATTTACTTCCATGGTTATAAGACTGGGACTTATAAAATCAGAGGTAAGAACATACTGACGTGTGAGTGTCTCTTAACAGGTATGAAAATGGCTGTGCTTATTTCCACGAAGAAGAAAGAGAAGGACTCGCAAAGATCTGTAGGCTTGCCATCCATTCCCGTTATGAAGACTTCGTAGTGGATGGGTTCAACGTGTTATATAACAGGAAGCCTGTGCTCTATCTAAGTGCTGCTGCTAGGCCTGGCCTGGGCCAGTACCTCTGTAATCAGGTAATGTGGCATAAGGGCGAGCGTTTAAAGAAACGGTGCTTTATTCTGTCCTAGAAGTTTTTCAAGTGTGTTGACCTATTTCTTTGGCCGCTTTTTTTTCAAGTGAAAAGAAAGATGATTTTCTTACGTGCATCTTTTGTCATTTTTATATGTAAATGTGTATTAATAAGTTTAGAGAGATGTATGTGTCTTTTTTAGTTGCCCAAAGGCAACCACAGTCAACATTTTACTTTATTTCTTTTCAGACTTTGATCAGTCAGAGGGCATGTATGTTTTTACATGGCTATACATGGCTTTTTTCACTTACTGTTGTTAACAGGCGCATATCACGTTTTATCAGTTCTTCATAGTAAAGTATATTTTTAATGCCTTCATGATATTCCTTTAAGTGAGTGTATAGTATTTAAATTTTTTTTTTCTTTTTGGGAAGTTAGAGTGTTTGTATTCTTTGGCTTTTTATGACCATTTTTGGGAAATTCTCTTTGTATAGTGCTGTTATGAACATCTTTATGCATAAAGCTTTTTCTATACTTTGGGTTATATTCCTCAGATGGATTTTCAGAGCCAGTCTAGAATTATTAGATCAAAGAGCATTATCCTTTTTTGGAGTTTTCTGAAAGCTTGATTAGGGTGCTACCTTGAGTCAAGAACTTGTTAAGCCTCTTGGCCAAGAACATTTTAAAGCAAAACGCATAGAATTGGAGGGATTGTCTTCTGTAAGATGGAGAAGTCCCCAGGAGATACATAGGGGAATCTCAGGAGTTGAGTTGATTCTGAACCTTGGTCACTGGTGGTAAGAAATTCTGTCCTCTTCTTCTCTGGAGGAGGGCATGGCAACCCACTCCAGTATTCTTGCCTGGAGAATCCCATCGACAGAGGAGCCTGATGGGGTATAGTCCATAGGGTTGAAAAAGAGTTAGACACGACTTGGTGACTAATCAGCAACACCAAATATTAACCTAAGTAGACTAAATCAGGTCGGCAATACAGAGTGTTTTTACCCGTTTTCACATCAAAAAAAAAGAAATCATGCCTTCTTAAGAATATACAAAACGAGGAATTTTATAATACCTCTGTAGAAACATGAAACATTACTTATTGAGTACTTGCTGTGAGCCAGGCTCTTAGGGGCTCAGAGCTATCTTGGGACAGCAATCGAGTCTTCAAAAAAATGTGTGAGGAAAAGTGGGAAAGGCAGGTGGCAGCCGTTCATGTTTTAAAAGTATGTACATGGTAATGTGCATATTTTTTTATACCTGGGAAAATATATATATATACGTATATTATATTTTTGCCTAGAAAATATCTGAAAAGTTCTATACTAACCTATTAGCAGGGGTAATGTTAGTCACTCAGTCATGTCCAACTCTGTGACTCTATGGACTGCTGTGACTCTGTGTACTGTAGCCTGCCAGGCTCCTCTGTCCATGGGATTCTCCAGGCAAGGATACTGGAGTGGATTGCCATTCCCTTCTCCAGGGGATCATCCCAAACCCGAGATCGAACCTGGGTCTCCTGCATTGCAGGTGGATTCTTTCCTGTCTGAGCTATCAGGGAAGCCCAACAGTGACAGGTTGTGGCTTAACTGGGGGGTCTGAGGGGTGGGGGGGATGGGACGGCATTTTCACTTTTAATTTCTGTAATTATTTATTGTGTGTTTTACTTGGGTTTCACGTTCATAATTTAAAGCAAAGATTCTTTACAGGAAAAAAATGTGAATAAAATGCTCATTAAATTTTTGGTGTATAAAGGCTTACAAGTCTTAGTTATATAGAGCAATATGCTCAAATGTTAAAAAATTCCTAAAACATAATCTCCTTAAGGATTTGGAAGCTAAAAATGAAGAATATAAAATTTATTTGATAATTACTGTCTTTATAACACTGACTTCATTTATCTTGAGATATGTACATCTGTTGGTCCATATTTATTGTTTTTTAGGAGTGGGTGGGCCCATAAACATGTTTTGTTCTTTGAATACCTTTAGGCGGTGTTATTTACCACTAATCCTTGGAGGGAAGATCCTAAATTACCCCCCAAAATGCTAAAGGCTCAGCTTGTTTCTCCATTTGGAAAAGTTTTTTGTTTTTTTGGCATATTCTAAAATACAGCAAAGATTAGGTACTCATTTAGAAGATGAGTTGATAGTTACTCATTCAACTGACTCATTTAGAAAATTTTAAATTGTCTGTATCCTCTTAGAAGACAGCTCCTGGAAATTTACCACCCTACCCTCCTCCACCACATGATGTTTTTGGCTTGACTCTCTAGATATACTTTAACATCTATATATTTATAATATTAAGTGTTCCTAAGGGAGGGATTATTTTAAAAGAATAATCGTGACTTAGAACCACAGTCTTTTGGGGACATAAGGGGATGGAGACAGAGATTCTTCTTATGAAGTTGCATGTTTCTTCCCACAGCTTGGCTTGCCCTTTCCCTGCTTGTGTCGAGTGCCCTGTAACACTGTGTTTGGATCCCAGCATCAGATGGTAAGCTCTGATGGTAAAGTTTATAAAATAAGAAAGAATTGTGTTTTGAAACTGTATCTTCCTTTCAATTGTGGCTCTGTTCGCTGGGCTCCAGATAATTATTAGCTTATTCATGGATTGCTTAGATCTTCCCATTGCCCAGTACATGCTTCCAGGTTTGAATGTCCACACAGGTTGACTGGCAGAAAGGTGAGCAGCACCTGGCTCTTAAAGAGTCTTATAATCACTGTATCACCTGCTTTAAGTAGAAACATGAGTTCAACTAACCATCAGAAATTCCTTCTAAACCATTCTTTCAAATGGTTGTCACTGTTACCTGGATTTATGAATGGGCAGATTTTGAAAGTAAGGTTGTTTACCATAATCCTTGGTATTGGATTCTGCTTATTTTCAGACATACAAGTGGTAAGGCTATCCATACTGAAGTCAGAAGCAGAAGGGTTGGGTTTTAGGATTCTGCATTTCTTTTTCAAGGTAGTTAGGTTTTCTGGTTTAGATGCATCACTGAATAACATTCAGTTCAGTTCAGTCACTCAGTCTTAGTTGTGTCCTATGCTTTGTGACCCCACGGACTGCAGCACGCCAGGCTTCCCTGTCCATCACCAACTCCCGGAGCCTGCTCAAACTCATGTTCATTGAGTCGGTGATGCCATCCAACCACCTCATCCTCTGTCGTCCCCTTCTCCCACCTTCAATCTTTCCCAGCATCAGGGTCTTTTCCAATGAGTCAGTTCTTTGCATCAGGTGGCCAAAGTATTGGAGTCTCAGCTTCAGCATCAGCCCTTCCAATGAATATTCAGGACTGATTTCCTTTAGGATGGATTGGTTTGATCTCCTTGCAGTCCAAGGGACTCTCAAGAGTCTTCTCTAGGGGACTTCCCTGGTGGTCCAGTGGCTAAGACTCATGTTTCCAATGCAGGTGGCCTGGGTTCAATCCCTGGTCAGGGAACTAGATCCCTATGCTGCAGCTAAAAAAAAATACCGTGTGCTGCAACCAAGACTGCAGGAAAGAAAATAAACAGTTGTAGGCGGGGAAGCAGGGGAAGAGTTGTAAAAAAAAAAAGGCTTTTCCAACAACACAGTTCAAAAGCATCAATTCTTCGGAGCTCAGCTTTCTTCATGGTCCAACTCTCACATCCATACATGACTACTGGAAAAACCATAGGTTTGACTAGACGGACCTTTGTTGGCATAAGATTAGAGATACATTTTCGGCTGTTTTTGTGGTGGCAAGGGGGCCAGTTTAAGAGAATTTTTAAAATCGTAAATGTTTTAAAGTAGAGAAATGTTGGTTTTGTGTATGTAGTTTCTAACTTTAATCTCATTTAACTGAGTTTTCTAGTTAATCTTCAAGTAAAATGATTTTGTTTTCTCATCTATAATTAGAGGGATAAAAAGGAAAATTGTCTAGAAAAGAACTGATAAATTGTGAGAGTACCTGCTTCATTCAGAAGTTGCCGTTTTTCCTTGTTCAGCTTTTATGCTGGTTGCCTCACGTTTCTATCGTTTGTCTTTCAATCCCAGGATGTTGCCTTCTTGGAGAAACTGATTAAAGATGACATAGAACGAGGAAAACTGCCCTTGCTTCTGGTTGCAAATGCTGGTAGGTGTCATGAACCTGAATCTTCCATTTTAGACATACAAGATAGAGGATTAGGAAAAAAAAAGAAGATTGGTACTTAGCCTTAGACAGATCCAGTCTTAAGAATGTGAGGTAGATGGTATCAGTACCATGGTGAGAATTATAATAGTAAAATGTTGGTTTGTTCTGGGAGTTCTTGTTTGTATGTATATACTTTTTCATTTAGGATGTAAGTGCTTTTCTAGTCCATCATGTGCTTCCTTTCTAAATTGAATTTTTAAATGTCACACTTAAATCTCCACATTTGAGATAGCAAGTCAACTACCGCTTTCTGCTGTGCTCACCAAATTGTATTCAGCATTGTACTTGAAGTTCTGGACAGTGCAGTAAGGCAAGAAAAATAATTATATGGTGTACACGACATGACAAAAATAGTTACATGACAGATTAGAGAGGAGAAATAAACTGTCTTTATTTATAGATGGCATGATTGTAAGATAGAAAGTCCTAAGGAAACCATGAAGAACAGCCATTGGAACTAATAAGCAAATCTATCAAGGTTGCAATGAACAATTGAAATTGAATTTTAAAGGCCATTCATAGTAGCATCAAAAAACCCTTCAGGGATAAATGTAACAAAATAATGCAAGATATATACACACTGAAAACTACAAAATGTTGCTGAGAGAAATTGAAGAAGACCCAAATAAATAGAACAGTGTGCCATAAACATGGGTTGAATGACTTGGTATTATTAAGTCAGATCTCTCCCAAATTAATCTATATATTCAACTCAATCCATATCAAAACCTTAGCAGACTTCCAATTTCTTATAGAAATGGATCAATTCTGTTCAGTCGCTCAGTCGTGTCCAACTCTTTGCAACCCCGTGAACTGCAGTACGCCAGGCTTCCCTGTCCATCACCAACTCCTGGAGCTTACTCAAACTCATGTCCATTGAGTTAGTGATGCCATCTCATCCTCTGTTGTCTCCTTCTCCTTCCACCTTCAATCTTTCCCAGCATCAGAGTCTTTTCAAATGAGTCAGTTCTTCACATCAGGTGGCCAAAGTATTGGAGTTTCAGCTTCAGCATCAGTCCTTCCAATGAATATTCAGGACTGATTTCCTTTAGGATGGACCAGTTGGATCTCCTTGCTGATAGAAATGGATAAGCTGATTCTAAAATTTATATGGACATAAAATGGTCTAAGATGATGAAAATCATTGAGAAAAAGAACAGCACTGGAAGACCTACCTTGTCTGACTTGTAGAGTTACTATACAGGTGCAGATGAGACAGACTCACCCATAGAAATATGGTCACTTAGGTGTTTTTTTTTACAAAGATGCCAAAGGTAATTGAAAAGGAAAAGGATAGTCTTTTTCCATCAGTGGTTTTGGAACAATTGGATATCAATATAGGAAAACTTGAACCTCAATCTTTACCACACTCTACATGCAGATGTTAATTGTAAATAGTTCATAAGCCTGAACATAAAAGCCAAAGCAGTAAAATTTCTAGAAGAACATATAGAAGATCTTTATGACCTTGACTGAGGACAGATTTCTAGGGACACAAAAGGCAGAACCATAATTCGGCTTTATCAAAAATTAAAAGCTTTGCTGCCCAGGGAACTATATTCAATATCTTGTAATAACCTTAATGGAAGAATCTGAAAAAGAATGACTTTGCTGTCAGGTGGCTGAGTGGCAAAGAATGCCAAGCAGGAGACAGGTTTGATCCCTGGGTCAGGAAGATCCCCTGGAGAAGGAAATGGCAACCCACTCCAGTATTCTTGCCTGGAAAATCCCATGGACAGAGGAACCTGGCGGGCTTCAGTCCATAGGGTCACAAAAGAGTCGGACATGACTTAGTGCCTGAACAATACCTGAAACTAACACAACACTGTAAATCAACTATAATTTAATTAAGGGGAAAAAAAAAGCTTTTGCTATCCAAAAAAACATGTTTAAAAAAATGGAAAGGCAAGTAACAGACTAGGAGAAAATAGTGGCAAAACATTTTCCTGACAAAGGACTCTATCCAAAATATACAAGTTTTTATAATTCAGTATTACAGATATAAATAATACCGTGTTTAGAGTGAACAAGAGATTTGAGTAGACATTTCACCAAAGAAATATATGAATGTATAAGCACCGAAAAAATGCTTAACATCATTAGTCATTAGAGAAATGCAAAGTAAAACCACAATGAGCTACTACTATATATCTGTGAGAATGGAGAATATAAAAAATACAGTGCCAAACACTAGTGAGAATGCAGAATAGCTGAAACTCTTAGGCTGCTGAAGAGATGCAATGTTCTTACCTGAAAACAGCCCAGATTCCCCTCCCTCAGTGAATGAATAAATTGTAGGATAAACAAATCATGGGTTACTAAGCAGTAAATGAAAACAACTACTGATACACATATCAACATGGATGAATTTCAGAAGCATGCTAATTAAGTGCCAAAATCCAGACATAAAAGAAGTTACATAGTGTATGAGCCATTTATATGAAATTCTAAGAAGATAAAACGACAGCAAAGAAAACAGATCACAGTTGTCTGGGGCCAGTGAGGAGTGGAGAGAAGAGTGAAACTTCAGGGGGAGATGAGGGAACTTTGGGGTGATGCTGGTTACACGCCATATACATTTGTCAAAATTCATTGAGTCGACTGAAGCAACTCAGCACACCACACGCACATAAATGAGTGGATTTTATTGTACATAAAGTATACTTCAATCAGTAAAGTCGGTTATTTAAAAACAATAATAAACAGAAAAAGCATCCATCCACCTTGTTGCCACCAGAAAAACTGTCTCTTCTGCCTGATTTAGTGTATATATATTTAAATAGAAACAGAACCAATGTACTATCGATCACTTAACAAATGGGAGGGGCTTCAGTTTACATGCGGTTGAGTGACTTAGCAGGGTGACCACATTGCGTTCCCCAGACCCCGCATCCCAGTGGTCAGCCAGCTGACGTTGCCACAAGATGAAGAGAATGTGAATCTGGCCTCCAGTTGCTTAAACACAGCATTGTGCCTTATGTTTTGATGGCTCATGTGACCCAACCCATGCCTTGGCCTTTGATTTTGTTCTGGCTAAACTAAATGTGTCATTTAAGGTTTTTTTTTAATTTGAGATGGGTTTGGGTTTGGAGGTGGAGTTCTCAGGCTTTTCCTTGGCACAGCCCCTGCAAGAGAAGCGCTTGTCTTAGTTGTGTTCCTTGAATCAGTTGGTGAAGATCTGAAATCTTACTAGGTGGCTTCTGCTAACTGGAAATTTAGGACAATTGGGAGCATGCTGACTCTTCATTTTACTCATGTTCTGTGAAGAGGGTCTTCCCAGCAAAGCCTGCCATGTAAATGTCACCAAAGGGGTGGGTCAACATGTGTAATGTGTTTAAGCTGACTTCAGAGTGCTTTCTAAATTTAAACAAAGAACACCTCATATTGGGTTAAAGAAATTATATTATTTTTTATAGAAAGGGAAAGAAAGTGAAAGTTGCTCAGTCGTGTCCAATTCTTTGCGACCCCATGGACTGTAACCTGCCAGGCTCCTCTGTCCATGAAATTCTCTAGGCAAGAATACTAGAGTGGGTTGCCATTCCCTTCTCCAGAGGATCTTCCCAACCCAGGGATCAAACCGAGGTCTCCCTCTATTTTTTATAGAGGACACATCTAAATAAAAATAACCCAGAAAGTGACAAAAAGTAAGGGGTATCTCGGGCAAGTGCTTTCCAGGTGGCGTATCGGTAAAGAATCTGCCAGTCAATGCAGGAGACACAAGAGACGAGTGTTCAGTCCCTGAGTTGGGAAGATGCCCTGGAGTAGGAAATGGCAACCCACTCCAGTATTCTTGCCTGGAGAAGTCCATGAACAGAGAGAGGAGCCTGGCGCGCTGTAGTCCTGTGGGTCACAGAGAATCAGACACGACTGAGCGTGCACACACATCTTGGGCAAGTGCTGACAGAACAAAAGTACTATAGCAGGGTTGCTGTGAGATGAAATAGTCTCCATAGTGATAATTCATGGCATCTACTCAGAGGTAATACATATAAATGCTTACGAATATAACTGAAACGTATAAAGGAAAAGTTGATAGAATACTGGTACAAATTGACAAACCCACAGTCTTGGTGGGAAACTTGAATATATTCTGAAACAACAGATCAAGTACATAGAAAATTAGTGTACATAGATATATAGAGAGAGGATTTAAATTGACAGCAAGCTTGATTTTTTATTTTTCAAAACTTGAATAAAATCCTTGAATAATCAGCTTGCAGTGGTTGATTTTAAGCCAGTTTACAAGGAAAATCTCAACAAAACAGATATATTACTTCTCTCAAAGGGAGATAATGTATATAGAAGCTTTTATCATGCTGTAAAGACTCAGGAAATATTTGTGTCCTTTCTTGGATGTTTTATCCCAGGAACTGCAGCAGTGGGGCACACAGATAAGATTGGGCGTTTGAAGGAGCTCTGTGAGCAATACGGCATATGGCTCCACGTGGAGGGGTAAGTGGAGGGGTGTGGGTCCTCGGTGGGCCTGCAGAGTGCCTGGGAAGAGCTCACTCTGTCGTCACATTTATCTCTAAGGACTCTTTGGTGAAGTGAAAGTGAAGATGCAAGTCACTCAATCATGTTCGACTCTTTGCGATCCCATGGTCTATACAGCCCATGAAATTCTCCAGGCCAGAATACTCTAGTGGGTAGCTGTTCCCTTCTTCAGGGGATCTTCCCAACCCAGGGATGGAACCCAGGTCTCCCACCTTGCAGGCAGAGTGGGAGCTGCTGAGCCACAGGGGAGCCCAAAGACTCTTTGGGTTTCAGATAATAAAGAGGTCTTATTGGCTCCCGTAACTCAGACCAGTGTTAGGATCAGCAGTAACACCACGTCAGCCAAGTCACTTGGCTGACCTTCCTCCATGGTGGCTCCGTCTGGAGCTAGATAGCCTTTCCTGTTCTGGTGCAGAGTAGCTGCAGCAACTCCAGCCGCCTTTCCAGCTTTGCGTCCAGAGGGTCAGAAATCCTTCCAGGAGTCTCATGCTGAGCCAGTTGCTGTGGCCAGGGAAATGTAATTCTCTGATAGTTTAGGTGATTTCGAGGCTGAGGTCTCACAGAGGAGGTGGGGAGTGGATTCCCAGAAGGCTGCTGGAGTGCTGCAAAGACAAAAGGCGGGGAGGAGGTGGGGCAGCCCTGGGGGTCCATTTCCAGCACGTCATATGTACACGGTGCTTTGCTTAATATTGTCGCTCTGGGAAGCGTGATGACTTGGATATAATACCTACCAAGATAGAAAGTAAGACACTTATTACACTAGATAAGTAGAAGCCATCCCCTGAAACATTTTAATTAAAATGCATTTTCCAGGTTTTCCTGAAATTTGTATAATATATGTACCACATTTTATGTTGCTATTGCAAATGCTACCAACACAGCTGAAAGACATGTAAATGTCAGCGTGGAACAGCACAGCCCTGTTTTGTTTTTCTTTTGAGGGGGAGGGGGGTAAGTACATACTTAGTGAATAAGCAGCAGTAAATAATTAGTTCTCAGGTCTGTGTTTTTCCTTCCAGTGTGAATCTGGCAACCTTGGCTCTAGGTTATGTCTCCTCTTCAGTGCTGGTATGTTGTTGATTTACTAGATACTGTGGTTTTAAGAAGGAATTTAAAATCACTTAACCCCGGATGGCTTTTATGCATGGAAGAGGGTGCTGGGTTGACTGGATCCTGGTAGTCTAACAGGAAGTTGTTCTCTCTGTGGTAGGCTGCAACCAAATGTGACAGCATGACGCTGACTCCGGGCCCGTGGCTGGGTCTGCCAGCTGTTCCGGCCGTGACCCTCTATAAGCATGACGATCCTGCCTTGGTAAGCTTCCTCTCACTGGGAGGGAGTAGGGAGTGGTGAGTAGTCATTGAGTCTGGGGGCAAAATACAGAAAAAGGAAAAAGTACATCTCTTCCTTAATGCTACATCTGTGATTTTTCATTAAAAAAATTTTTTTTACATAAGGGAAACTATGCCATATATTTTTTTTCTATTTATTCTCCCCATACTTCCCCATGTGTATGAAAAACTTTTATCACTGTATAATATTCCATCATTTAAGTACCACAGTCATCCTCCATTTGTGAACTTTTAGGCTGTTTTCAAATTTTTGTTACTGAAATAATGAGCATCACTCGTGTTTCAAATTACTTGTTAGACTGGATTCCCACAGTGGAATTAAGATTATTTTAAGGCTCTTGATCTTCCACATTGTCTAAAACGTTACAAAATGATGTAGTTCTTAAAAGCGTAGTGATGGTTCTTATTAGTGAACCAGTTAGTGATAGGCAACTGTGAAATAAGTTTTCAGTGATTCTTAAACAGTTAAGCCTTGCTCATGTGTTTCTGGCCAAGTATTTGGGGATGCTCAGAGCAGCCTTGGAAGGGGCTGCCTCTTGAGTGGCTAAGAGCTCCAGCTCTGAGATGAGCCTGTCTGGATTCTCATCCCGACTTTGCCACATGTTAGCCACGGACCCTTGGAAAAATCAAGGTCTCTGAGCCAAGTTGCCTAGAATACTTTGCTCATGGAGTTGCTTGATGATCAAATGAATAATGCAAGCCAAGTGCCTGCATAGCATCTGACACAAACTAAGTGCATAGTAAATGGAAAGTGGTTAGTTCTGCTATGCGATTTCATTGGCTTTAAGTAATAAACCTATATTGACTTTTTTAGACTTTAGTTTCCGGTCTTACATCAAATAAGCCAGCAGACAAGCTCCGTGCCCTGCCACTGTGGTTGTCTTTACAGTACTTGGGACTTGATGGGATTGTGGAGAGGATCAAGCATGCCTGTCAGCTGGTGAGTGGAAACCTGAAGTTCGCACAAGTCACAGATGCTCCATGGCAGAAACAGAAAAATCCTTCACTGATTTACCCCGCCTTCAATACCTCATTGTCTGGATTTCCCTTCTCATAAGCAAGCAGACTAATTGTCCTGCATATATAGGTTTCTTGTTCAAAGTTCTGGGAGAGACTGCTGGGGCTGTCCCAGCATTTGTGTCCAAATGAAATCAGATTAAAATGAATGCCGGTGTCAGCATGGGGGAGAAAAGAAGTCACGGTGACAGCCAAGGACTGGAGGAGGATGTGGAGGCTGGGATAAGCATTCCACTTGACCGACCGACTCTTGAGGGTAAAAGAGTATGATGGCTGGGGGGAGTAAGGCTGGCATGGATATTTTTAACACCCGCTGGCTTGGGCTCCCAAATTGCAAAGCTTTAGGGACAGTTCTAATTCTCTGTTAGAGGTGTTCTAATTGTGAAAGCTATATAATTATGTTGCAGTTCAGAAAACAAAAAATGCCTTATGTACGCAGTTTTTGAGAGCTGAGTTCTACCTAAGTCTACAGCATGATGTCACCTTTCTGTCCCTCTGATTTCCCACCTGTAAAATAGAGGTGATGATGTGATGAAAGATTGTCATGAGGACTTAGTGAGTTCGTACAGGTAAAGCTCCCACAGTAGGGCCTAATCATATGGTAAGGTATGCAGATAGTTTTAAAAATAAATCTTTGTTTTCCCTGGTTGAGGAGCTAAGATCCTGCATGCTGCATGGGTGCAGCCAAAAACAGGAAAAAATAAATCTTTGTTTTAAATATATTATTGGAATTCGTACATGTTTGTGTCATTTTTATATTTAAGAAAAATTAGTATTTTCATATTACTGTAATAGGGGTCCTGTTATAATAGGATATTTTAACATGAGTTTCTAATGAAATATAAACATTCTAAATTAAGTAGTTTCATTTTTACATTAAGTAATATTAAGATTCATGCTCATTATGTTTACAGAAGCACATTTTTAAAAATATTTTCTTATGGGGCTCTTGGCTGTCATCTTGAGGTTTGGTTCTTCGGAAGGAGAAGCCTTCATTGCCATGGTAACTTAGTTTGGGGAAGGTTGGGGCACTCCAGGGAGAGGTGTTCAGCTCCCTTTGGTTTACAGAGTACAAGAGAATAATGATGACATTAGCCACCAGACACTTGAGGTCCCTGCACTCTGGCATCTACCTGCCAGCAGACACCACAGTGCATCGCAAACCCTCCTGAGGCCTGGCCTCCGCTGCTGACTCACGCAGCTAAATGCACGTGTGAAAAGTCCACAGAGGTTCAGCAGGTGTGGTCTCCCATGTCCCGTCCTGCCTTGTAGTCCACACCAGGCCTCACATTCCCTGAGCAAAAATCAGTGTCCTCCTCCTCTTTTTCTTCCTTTTTCTCCTCTTTGTCTTCATGGGAAGCAGTTCCAGAGCGTTTACAGTCGGTGCCAAGCACTATGTGGCCCCAGGGGGCACCGTGGATGCAGGCTCTCATTTGGTCTCTGCAGCTCCCCCAAAATATAAGGTCCAGTGATAGCATATTAAGAATTAGTTTCCAGGACTTCCCTGGTGGTCTGGTGGTTAAGATTCTGCGCTTCCACTGCAGGGGCCTCAGTTTCGATCCCTGGTCAGGGAACTAAGATCCTGCATGTCACTCAGCATGGCCAAAACAAAAAATTACTACAGTAATATTGACTATATTCCCCATGACTTATTTTTTAATAATTGCAAGTTTGTACTTTTTACCTTTTGAGTCCCTTCACCGACCTCCCCCAGCCGCCACCTGTAGCAGAGACCAGTCTTCTGTCAGCTTTGTTTCGTTTTAGATTTCACATGTGAGATCATATGGTATTTGTCTTTGTTTGAATTATTTCACTTGGAGTAATGCCCTTAAGGCCCACCCGTGTGTGCATGCTAAGACGCTCAGTTGTGTCCGACTCTTTGTGACCCTATGGACTGTAGCCCTTCAGGCTCCTCTGTCCATGGGATTCTCCAGGCAAGAATGTGGCAGTGGGTTGCCATGCCCTCCTCCAGGGGATCTTCCCGACTCAGGGATTGAACGCTTGTCTTTATGTCTCCTGCGTTAGCAGGTGGGTCCTTTATCACTAGCACAGCTGGGAAGCCCTGAGGTCCACCCATGTTGTTGCAGATGACAAGCTTTTGTTCTTTTTTTACGGTTGATTATTTCCTGTTGTGTGCGTGTGTGTGTATTATTATATGCCCTAACGTCTTAACTCATTCATCCTTTGATGGACGCTTAGGTTGTTTACGTATCTTGGCTATTGTAAATAATGCTGAAGTGAATATACCTTGTCAAATTAGTATTTTCCTGTTCTTCAGTGCAGATAGCCCACGTGGAATTGCTGGATCATATGGTGGTTCTACTTCTCATTTTTTGTGGAAGCTCCATATGTTTTCCACGGTGGCTGCACCAATTTACATTCCAACCAAGGGTGCACAGGGTTCCTTTTCCTCCACGTTCTTGTGAACACTTGTTTCTTGTCGTTTTGATGACAGCTGTTCTCCCAGGTGTGCAGCGACATCACGCTGTGGTTTTGATTTGCATTTCCCTGATGATTAGTGATGTTGAGCATCTTTACTTTCCATGTGCCTGTTGTCTGGAAAAATGTCTATTCAGATCTTCTGTCCATTTTTTAATTGGGATAGTTTGGGTTTTTGCCATTGAGTTGTATGAGTTCTTCATATACTTTGGATTTTAATGCCTTATTAAATAAATGATTTGCAAATATTTTCTCCAGTTCCATAGGTTGCCTTTTCATTTGTTGATGACTTCCTTTGCTGTGCAGAAGCTTTTTAGTCTGATGTAGTCTGCTTGCTTAATTTTGTTTTTGTTGCCTTGCACTCAGTATTTTTTGAATGAATGAATGACCTCTATGTTGCTAACATGACAAATTCACATATATCTAATTAGAAAAAGCTTTTCTGGAATCACTAAATGCAATTGTAACTGGCATATTGGGGAATATTTGCAGATGTTGAAATGCAAAAATTGGTATCCACATTTAGAAATCGTCAAGTCGCAGATGGCTTTATCTGCCCAAGATCCTTGTTTGCAGACTTGCAAAGACCCTTAGGAAAACTACTTCTTAATATGAAATTACAAGAAACTGTTTTTTTGTCATTTGCAGAGTCAACGATTGCAAGAAAGTTTGAAGAAAGTGAACCACATCAAAATCTTGGTACAGTATATAATTTGGTCTGTCTCTTAAAGTCAGTAACTTTTACCTTCAGTGACTTAGCATGATTTTCTCCAGATTTGGTGTGTGTTCATGGAATTGCGGCAGCTCCAGTTAACCACCGTTCTTTGGGAAAGTCATACATGTCCCGATGACCTAATTCTGCAGTTAGCAGAAAGCTTAGAAATTTGCCCCATACACTGAACACCTACAGTGCTTTTCAAATAATCCATTCACAGTTTTTATTCTATTAAAATTTAAAATTGCACAAAGATGTAATAAGCACCATTGATTTCACCTGTCCAGAAATTTTTAGAACACCCATCTTCCTCAAGTGGAAAATTGTTTTGTCTCTCAGAGTGCTTTGGGCCACTCTTTGTGAAGCCCTCTGATCCCAGAGAGCATTTGCATGAAGGGGCGTTTCTTTGACAATTCTTCAGGATATAGTTAACTTTAAAATTAACATTTGAGTTTATTTGGGGTTCAAGTGAGTGCAGTCTGTGTCCACTTTAGTACATGGTTCGGTTTAAGTGCTGATCAGGGGCTGCTCCCCTCACCGCCTTCTGAGTAGGAGCTGGGAGCTACTCACTTGACCTGAGGTGACTCCTCTCCTAGCTTGGAAGGGGATAAAGGCCCCACCGGAGAAGCAGAGGATCAATGTAAGTCAGGAGACTTGGGTTCCAATTTCAGCTGTGCCACAGGGGCCCTGTGACACTGACTCATTCTGTTAACCTCTCAAGCCTGTGAGCTCAGCTGTCGGTGAAGGTATGTTGGTTGGACACTCTTGATTGCAAATAGAGAGACTAAATTATGGACTGGAATGAGCACGCTGGTGGGTTACAGGCAGTGCTGGGCCTGTGTATTTCCTGTCGCTCCTTTGCTGAGCCCTCTTGGGCTCCTCCTCATTCCTCTCCTTCCTCATTCTCCTGCAAACCAGGAGGAGCTGATGTTGCTCACTAATTGCCAACTGGTTTGGACTTCTTTGTAAGGCCACATACAGCCTAGGCATAACCCTGTTCCTTCCCTCCTTCCAATGGCTGCTTTACTCAATAGAGGGGACAGTCACTGGCAAACACCATGAGGCACTGTGGCCTGTCAGTAATCCATCAACGTCGTCATCATCACCTTCCTGTCAGTAGCCCACCATCATCATCGTCACCATCACCACTGCAGCTGCTGTTTGTGACATGCTTACTGTGTAGCACGCGTGATACTAAGTCCCCCTTCCATGCCTGTTTCATTTAACCGTCACAGATCTCCTTTGTACATGCTGTTCCCCATACCTGGAAACACTGTTCCCCTTAATTCTTCTCATTACCAATTTCTTATCCTTCAGATCTTAGTTCCCAAATATCACTTCTTCAGAGAGGCTCACCCCACCCCACCAGAGTAACACCCACCACTATCCATCACTCTCTGTGCTCTGGGTTTTCTCCTTCATCATTATTACTGCCTGAAATTGTGGGCTGTGTTTGTTCCTTGTCTGTTTTTGTCTGGAGAAGCCTTGCAAGGCAAAAACTTTTGTCTGTTCATGACTATATCCTACGCCCAGTGTGGTACCTGGCATACAATAGGTGTTCAAGTGTGGATGAATACACAGACTCTGTGAGTTGGACACAGTGGTTATTCCTTTTCTTTAACTGGGGAGGAAGCTAAAGCACAGACAGGATAAGGAAGTGGTAAAGCAGCGTAGAGCTGGGGTGCACTCTCAAAGCCTGTGTCCTCCGCCAGCGGACCCTCTGTCTCAGGGTAGTTAGAGGAGAATGGATTCGTCTGCCCCGGTGGCTTGTTAGGAGGGGCGTATCAGCTAATGTGTGGGAAGGCAGAATGGAGGCGTCAGGCACCATAAGGTGGAAGTGATTATTGTCTTCTGCTCCTTGCTACAGCCTTTGTCTGCTGCTTTCATAGGTGTTGACTTGTGAACCCTCACAGTAAGCCTCTGGGGTCGAGCGGCAGCATCTGTTTCTGTGGCTCAGATGAGCTGTGTGTCCAGAGTCCCAGAACTAGTATGTGGCAAAGCCAAGACTTGACCCCAGGGTATCTCAGAAAAGCTTCTCTGCTGCATAGCCACTCCCTTCTCCCAGCGCCCATGACCTTCTTCCTTCCCATCTGGAGGGCCCTTCAGGAGCCTCTCCCATTGCAGAAACAAGGACCCACTTCCCCAGCTCAGCACCTCCAGCGCCAGGGCCAGGGGTGGCACTCGCAACCCGCTTTCACAGGGTGCCAGTTCAGTCTCCTCGGCAGCTGCGTTCTGATAAGGCTGCTGTTTTACTGGCCTCTTATCAAACACTTGGAGTGGATTCTAAAGTCGGCCTGTGAGGGGAAACTCGAACACTGTTACCATTGCACCTGAGAATTCCAGAATGCCTCCGTGGGACTGAGCGTGGTTTCATGTTTATATCCTTATTGTTCTGCCACTTTGACCGTGATACATCCAAGTGAGGGTTTTTTTTTTTTCAGTCCTGTTTGGGACTTGTGCTGATTTAACATGAGGATTCTTCTTCTTTTTTTTTTAATCCTGTACAGTTAATTTTTTCAGATATGTCCTCCCTTCAGGAACACCAGTAAGCTGCATACTGAACCTTCACTCCACCCCCCATCAGTCTCTTGGATGCCTGCATCTCTCTCTCTCTCTGCCTTCCAGTGCCTCCCTTCAGATCCTTCTTTGAGTTCAGTCATTTATTCTTGAGCAGCATCTCATCTGCTGTTTAACCCATTCACTGAGCTTTTTACTTCCAGTGACCTCTTTCATTCTGCAATATTCTCTTCAGTTCTTTTTCAAGTTATTCTGTTTTATAATCACCTTTTAAAGCAAGGATTCTGGTCCTTTGTCTCTCTGTTTAAACACCGTGATCGCCATGTGTTTCCAATGGCTGTTCCAGTCTCAGTTTTGGGGCCACATATCGTCCTCTCGGTTGTGTCTGCTGACTCTTGCTTCCTGTGTTACATAATTTTTCTGTTTCAAGTGAGATTTTTTTCTCTCGTATGACTTGCCAGGGTCCATTTATTTATGTTGGTTTCCCAGTTTTAGGAGTCCCACAGAGGACGTCACACACAGGTGCAGAACACACCTGATGTTTTCTTCTCATGAAAGAATTTTTTGTCTCTCTCTGCAGAGCCTTAGGCAAAGTGAAGCTTTCTTACTGATCAGTGGGTGAAGTTTTTCTCTCTTTTCGTAAAGAGCATTTTTCAAGGGTCCTGGCTTTATGTAAACTAAGCACTACCCCTCACATGGGCTTAAAAACCCACGACCTTAGATGTTAATGCTAAGTTCTAGGCCCCGTCTGTGCTCCCCTCCCCCCAGGCCCTGCAGCTCAGCTTACAATATTCTTTCTGTTTTCTCTTATTTCTGGATTCACCTGTTTTGTGAGCCTAACAATGATTTGAACGTTTTTTGGTTATTGATTACATTTAATCAAGCATTTCAGGTATTTAGAATTGATGACTTCAGTATTGGCTTGGTCTACCACGTGGCCAGAACCAGAATTCTACATATATAGCCCTGTACAGTATTTCTTATGCACACTGACATTGAGACCACTGGGCTCAAAAAAGTAAGAAACAGAAGACTAGAGAAGTCTTGGCACTCAAATTCTACCTTGTTCTGAAAACAGGAATGTAGAGTTTTGTCACCTTGTTACCATTTACTTTTTATGCTTACTCCATTCTATATAAATATTAAACCACTCTCACTTTAAAGATAACTAATAGATTTATTTGTTTATGTGAAAATTAAGAGAGATAGTAGATATGAAAGCACAAGAATTGACTCCATAAATAATTGGCAGATTCAAATCTACCTGTTGCTTAATCGGACTCACACACATTTGTTCCTTTGAACAGCTTAGTGGGGAAGATCTTGGGCCTATCTCCCCAGTTAGCATGTCCTGGTGTGGCCCTACCAGTGCCTTGGGAAATAGGTTTCAAGACTAGAATTGTAGTGCTGGAGTTGTTGAATGCTGGGAGAGCCCCTCTCCCTCTACCCCCACCCCCTCCTCCAACACGACCGTCTGTCGAGGGCATTAACACTCCCTCTGTGTCCTGACCCCGAGGGGAAGCTGACGGCTGACTGTACATTTGTTCAGTGGAGAACAGGGAACCTTGGGCTGGGCAGTCAATGCAGTGGCCGTCTTCATCTGTTAGGAAATCTGTTAGTGAAGATGGTTGTCTGATGCCTGTCCTGAATGTAAGTATTGCTTCGGTGATTTAGAGAAACACAACCTCAGTTCTAGACTGCGGTTATCCACACGCCAGCAGGACTTGCCTTCTGTTCAGCGAGTTTCACACAATGAGTAGAGGATGAGTAGGAAAGGATCCAGTCATTCCTGGTTGCGGTGGCCTCACTTCTGGATTCTTGAAAGCTTGGACTCTCTTGCTGATTCTAGTGCCACTTTTTTCTTGCCTTTCTTGATCTTTCGTGTTGGACCCATGTTTATCCATAACCATCAAAAATTTCCTTTTGCTTCTCAGTGTACCAGTGTCACATATTATAATGTATTCTCAGGACTGGCTTATAATTATTTCTAAGAATTTTACTAAACCTTTGATTTTTGTTTCTCTAGCAACTGAAATTAACCTTTGAACTTGATGTGGTTTTTTTGCTGTGGCGGTGGTGGTGGTTGGGTTTTTTGGTTTGTTTTCTTGGTTTTGGTGTTTTGGTTTTTTTCCTGCTGCGCAGCTTGTGGTATCTTAGTTCCCTGATCAGAGACTGAACCAGGCCCTGGCAGTGGGAGCGCTGAGCCCTAACCACTGGGCCACCAGGGGATTCTCTTTGCATGCTTTCTAAGGGCAGCATCTGCAGCCTAGTTTCCAGGCTCACCGTTTGACTTTGTAAGTGTTTGGAATTTACTATCACTTGGTAATAACTGGATTCCATGTTTCAGGTGGAAGATGAGCTCAGTTCCCCAGTGGTGGTATTCAGATTTTTCCAGGAACTACCGGGCTCTGGTAGGTGATTTTTAAATGAGGGTTATTTTTCTGTGTGTAAGGGCTTTGAGTGTTAAACCACTTCAAGTTAACTAGGTAGTCCAAAATATTTTGATTGCTAAAATCTTGTCATCGTTGCAAAAAAATGTAATAAGGTTCACAAGAATTCCAGGCCTATTTGCCTTAGCACTTTACTGACAGTTTGCTGTGATTAAACCAGTGGTTTCCAAACACCAGTCCCTGGACCACTGCTGGAATGAATGAGAGTCCCTTGAAAACAGAATTTGGGGCCCTCCTTCCTAAGTGTTTTGATTCAGTAAGCGGATTCAAGAATCTCTATTTGTAAATAATGTCCCAAAGGCGCCCTGCTTAGTCCAAGGCTCTCTCAGGTTTCACCCAACAGCCATGGACCCCATTCCAGACCATTCTCCACTTCCTGTCACCCCCTTGCCCGTAGCCTGCGTGTCTTCCCGTGCCCGATGGATGAGGTCCAGGCTCTGGACCAGGCCTCATGCAGCCTGCGAGTCCAAGCCCTCCCCTTCTGTCCGCCTTCCTCTTCTTGCTCACTGTGCTTCAGTCAGACTGGTCTCCTCTGAGGCACCACTGCCCCCCTCGTCCTCCCGGCTCCTTCCCGCCTTCAGGTTCCCCCAGTGCCCACCCCCTCATGGAGCCTTCCCTGCCTGTCCTGTCTGAGGTGACTGACTCCCTCATGTCGTTTCAGAGCCTCACCTTCTTTCAAGGCCCTGACAACAGTATTTAGTGATTTCATTTCTTTATGCTGTTTCTCCCATAGAACATAAGAGGCAGCCTAAAAACCTTGTCTGCCTCATATCCTAACCCCAGGCCCAGCACAGCACCTAGCACGAGTGGGCACCTCGACCATTTATCGCAGGAGGCCGGTTGCATTGTGAGGCCTGGAGTGCTGCTGGGCCGACTCCCCTGCACAGGGCTCAGTGCTTGTGGACTAGTTGGTGACTTATAATTTTTATGCTTTGATTTCTGCTCAGAATTCCTTGAGGGAGAAAATGTGTTAATGAAATTAAGAATTACATTTGTATAAATAGATGTAAGTGTGTTGGTCTTCATACTATTTGAGACTTTTCTCTCAGGTTCATGTTGGGCACTAAGTGAGCCGGGTCGGGGGGTTGCTGTAGTTGGCTGTGTTTCTGAGAGGCAGACCCCTCTGTGTTTTGTGTCAGATCCAGGACTTAATGCCATCCCAGCGCCCAGCGCTGCCGCCTCAGCCGTCGGCCGGGAGAGGCACTCCTGTGATGCCCTGAACCGCTGGGTAAGAACGCTGTCACGTGCCCGTCCTGCTGCGTCTGGATGGTTGGGATAATGCATGGTCACCTCTAGAAAGGCAGAAACTCACAGGGGAGCCCCTGTGAAGCGTGGGGCTTTGTCCTGGGCTTCTTAAGCAAAAACCACAGCCCCAGAGGCTGCATGAGTTCCGGCAGGTCCTCTCAGCACTGTTCCCTAAGGTTCTTCACGGAACCGTTTCTCTCCTTCCCTGTAAAGGTGAATGACAGCAAGCCAAACCTGGCCTGCGGTCCAGGCACTGTGGAGCTCTGCTGATCCCAGAAGGCACATGAAGCCTCCCCTGCATGCCTTCGGTGGAGGGGCACTTTGCTTTGGCTGTCTTTTGACACTGAAATCATGGGATGATTTCAGTATAAAGAATATTCTAAACAATGTAAAGGTGTTCATCAGAGCAGCACCAACCCTAGCAAAACCTCGGACATGCCCCCAGTGGTTAGGACTTGAGCTTCCACTGCACGGGGCCCAGGTTCAGTCCCTGGATGGGGAGCTAAGATCCTGCATGCTGCAAAGTGTAGCCTAAAAAAAAAATAATTGAAAGAGTTGACTCATTGGAAAAGACTCTGATGTTGGGAGGGATTGGGGGCAGGAGGAGAAAGGGACGACAGAGGATGAGATGGCTGGGTGGCATCACTGACTCGATGGACGTGAGTCTGGTGATGGACAGGGAGGCCTGGCGTGCTGTGGTTCATGGGGTCACAAAGAGTCGGACACGACTGAGCGACTGAACTGAATTGAACCTAGGTGTTCGGGTGAATAAGGTACACCCATGCAGTGAAGTTCAGAACAGCCAGTATAAACCGTGTAGCTGCATGTTCATGGCAGAAGGGAAATGGTCACTGTGAATTGCATGGAAAAATGCACCTTACTACACAGCATGTAGTATATCCTGTTTCACAACAGCAATGGAAGAAACAGACTCGCATGCACAGAAGGTGGGGGGGTTATCCCGTATGTCAACAGTCAGCAGGTGTTTCTCAGTGGTGTGTTGTGGGTAAGTTTTTGTTCTGTTTGTTTTGGTTTGGTTTACCTGTGTTGCCTAGATTTTTCTATAGCAAACATTTTTGTAGTAAGAAAAAATATAAAATTTACAATTTTTAAAATGAAGGTGCCATAAGTATTCAAAGAAAATTACAGATGAAAGGAAACTCACCTCCAGGAACCTCTTGGGTCTGGGCTGAGTGGACGAGGAGACACGGGTGCCCTCCTTGCTGGAGTGCATTCATTCTGCCCCTTTCCCTGCAGCTGGGAGAACAGCTGAAGCAGCTGGTGCCCATGAGCGGCCTCACGGTCATGGATCTGGAGGTTGAGGGCACGTGCGTGCGGTTCAGCCCTCTGATGACGGCGGCAGGTAAGCGGTCTCCGTGGGGCACCCTCGGTGTTGTTCTGAGGGCACCGGTGCCAGGTTGTCAGAGTCCAGGCTGTGGACTGATCGCTTTCCCCTATGAGGCTGTCTTCTCTCCCTGGGGAGGCTTTTACTTTTCATTTGGCTGAGTTTAGGTAGACAAGCCCCTTTCCAGGGTACCTCCTCACAAAGAGAGATCTGTGAAGTCACTCGAATTCCTGTGTCTTGATGTCCTCTGACCTTTTGTTTCCTGTTCAGTGGTTCTCAGTCCAGAGTGACTTTAGAATCCCTGCAGAGCTCTGAAAACCCCCCCAGTGCCCAGCCCCACCTCAGATTCTGGTTGACTGAGTGTACTTGGAATGGAGCCAGGGCACCAAACAGGCCAGTGAAGGTCGAGATCACTGTCGTAGACCTCTTAGAGAGCAACAGAGCTGAAAGCACGTGGACTTTTATGACAGAAAGTCCTGGGGGTTCTTGTCCCCCGCTTGGCCACTTCATACCTGTGAGGCCTGGAGCAAGTTTCTTGTCTCCAGACCTGTTCCCCACCACCTCACATTGGTGATGTGCAGATCAGACTGTGAGACTGTGAACATGCAGTGGTTTGGGTGGTGCTTGGCATGTTTTATAGGAGGCACTTCAAAATAAGCTGTATAGAGATGTATCAGAAATCTGATTGTGCTTTTTTCTGAGATGATCTAAATACGTTCAGAGAATGCTTGATGGTTTTTCATGAGGTGTTTTCGGCATCTTTGGAAAGGTATTTTTCCCACAGACTCCAAAGTAGGGAAGTGCAGGCACCTGTCCCGCATGTCATGACTGTGGCCAGAGGCCTCGGGACATTCTGGGAGCCTTTGGTCCTGCTGAGCAGGGGGTCTGGAACTGGAAAAAGTAACTGTGGACACCCCAGGCTGCACGTATTGAGGCTTAGATCACATAAGCTTTGAATCAGTGGAAGCGAGGGCGCAGTGAACCCTGAGACTCTCAGGCTCTGACCTTCAGAAGCACTTGGTGCTGTCACCATCACCACCCTGCCCTGCTGCCCCTCCGCCCACCCCCAAACCTCTCTCCCCTCCATGTTAATAGAGAGAACTGTGTGGCTGTCTTCTTGTTTCCAACCTGATACAACGTTTATCACTTGACTTAAGCAGAGTCTTTCTTCAAGAAGAATCTGATTTCCATGGTAGGATTTCACTGTGTGTTAAATCAGAGGAGCTAATGCTATCTTCTGTGTAAGAACAAAATGTGTCTACACCTCGGCCATCAGCTGTGTGAATTTTTAACACCTGCTTCTTCCATATCCGGGTTTGTAGTTCAGTCGTGTCCGACTCTTTGTGACCCCATTAACTGCAGCACACCAGGCTTCCCTGTCCTTCACTATCTCCCAGAGTGTGCTCAAACTCATGTCCATTGAGTCGATGATGCCACCCAACCGTCTTATGCTCTGTCACCCCCTTCTCTTCCTGCCCTCAATTTTTCCCAGCATCAGGGTCTTTTCCAGTGAGTCAGCTCTTTACATCAGGTGGCCAAAGTATTGGAGCTTCAGCATCAGTCCTTCCAACGAATATTCAGGGTTGATTTCCTTTAGGATGGACTGGTTGGATCTCCTTGCAGTCCAAGGGACTCTTAAGAGTCTTCTCCAGCACCACAATTCAAAAGCATCAATTCTTTGGCACTTAGCCTTCTTTATGGTGCAACTCTCACATCCATAGATATCTCATATCCTCACGTATCTGGGTTTAGTGGTTGTTTTTTTTGAGTCCTCAGCTGCAACTGACTGGCTATACTGAGAACTGCTGATGTTCTGATAGTGGAACTGAGAGCACAGCTCCCTCCTTTCCAGCCGTTCCTTAAGCGCTTCCCTGACATTCTGTGCACATGTCCAGTTTTAGGGACTCGGGGAGAGGATGTGGATCAGCTGGTGGCCTGCGTCCAGAGCAAGCTGCCGGTCCTGACCTGTACACTGCAGCTGCGAGAGGAGTTCAAGCAGGAGGTGGAGGCAACGGCAGGCCTCTTATATGTTGACGACCCCAACTGGCCTGGAATAGGAGTTGTCAGGTATGGTAAGACTGTGGGCGGATCATTTTGTGAACCAGCTTAGAAATCTAAAATGAATATGTGTAGTCACAGCACTCGTGTCTGATGCAAGTTCACCCAGACCTGGGCATTTAAAAGAGCACAGCTGGCAAGCGGCCCAGCACGCGCTCAGTGAAGTAGGAGTTGCTGTGTGTTCTTTCTGCTCCAACTTGAAAGTTACTAGTGCGCCACTGACGTACGAACAGAGAGCTACCACTCACCCCGGAGAACCACTTCCCAGTGGGGGCAGACCCTCCAACCTCTGACTCAGTGGGCGTCTTGAGTCCCTTTGTCCCCTCTCGGGATAAGAGAAGCCTCCTGTTCCTCTTATGAGTGATGGGGCTTCTTGATCATGCCCCTCTTTGTACATTTCATGTACCTGGAGACTTGGGCTCCCCTGGGACATTCTTAAGGTTCACTCTTGAGACCCTCTGAGCGGCTCCTTTGCCCTGTGTCTCCTTGCACACCCTTGGTAACTCCCAGCAGCTTCTACTCCACCTGTCATCCTGTGTCTAGAGGGACACTTACTTTAGATTACTGAAGTGCTGTTATGTGATATTGTTTATAGGTATGAACACGCTAATGATGATAAGAGCAGTTTGAAATTGGATCCAGAAGGGGAAAAAATCCATGCTGGGCTACTGAAAAAGTTAAATGAACTGGAATCTGACCTTACATTTAAAATGGGTAATTACTCCTATAAGTCAGCTGTGGACTTTGGAAGTCGTTTTCTAACTGGCCTAAAGGGAGTTGGGCTGTCTTAAGTGGTGTAGCTCTTCATAGCATGAGAGAGCTTCCTGCCCCTGCCACAGCCTCGCTGGGTCCCGAATCCGCAGTAGATCCATGCCCTCACCCCCTAGGGGAGGCTGCCCCGTGCCTGGCCGCGTGGTGTGCACGGAATGGCCTGTGTCTGACTCGTGACAGCGGACTTGGGAACCAAGTAAGTCTGTTGTTTCTGCCCACAGGCCCTGAGTATAAAAGCATGAAGAGCTGTATTTACATTGGCATGGCGAGTGATGACATCGATATTTCCGAACTAGTAGAGACCATCGCAGTCACAGCCCGAGAAATCGAGGAGGACTCAAGGGTCTGTAAGAGTAATCTGTGCCTCATTCCTTTTTTGGGTTTTCCCTGGGCAACTAGCTGGAGTCACTAAGGAAGAAGCTTACCTCGGTGATGTCTGTCCATTCATTCTTTCCCCAAGTACTTAAAGGCCGCCTGTGAGCCAGGCGTTGAGCAGGTACCAGGGCAGTCCCTGCCCTCAGTGAACTCACGAGCCAGCCTGGGAAAGACGTATATGAGCAAGTGAGGTGGTGCACGCACGTTCAGGAAGATGCGTTCACATCACCTCTGCCCCGCAAGGCCAGGGGAGAGCTGGTCAGAGCTGGTCCTGGGGCTGGATGGGATGGTGCTTCAGGTAACAGAACTTCCCGCCCGTAATAGACCTGCTGCTCTTGGCCAGTTGGCACAGAGGACCAGGCTTTCAGGCTTACGGGACGCTCTCCACACCAGATATGAGTCATTAGGAATCCCTCAAAGGGAGGGAAAAGGGAGCAGTGCGAGGCTGGCCTGAGAGGAGACAGGCACCTGTGTCGCGTGACTCGTGTTTGGTAGGAGGGGTGCAGAAGAAAAGGGGTTTGAAATGGAGCCTAGGAGCCAACTTTCTTGGTTCGTGGGAGGGCATCTTAAAGTTTTCTGACCCCGCCTGTATCACTTCTGCCTCCGTTTCCATGAATGTTAAGCACTGTGTCTTGTTTTTTTCCTTCTGCCTGCACTGGGTCCTCCTACAGTGCAGGCTCTCCAGTTGTGACACGTAGACGTGTTTAGTTGCCCCAAGACATGTGGGATCTTAGTTCCCAGACCAGGGATGGAACTCATGTCCCCTCCATTGGAAGGCAGATTCTTAACCACTGGACCAGCAGGGAAGTCCCTGTTGTGTCTGTTTCCTGTTGGTAGGACGTTCAGATCATAGGGGCAGTTCTCTTCCCTGGCAAATGCGGCCAGTCACCACGGCGCCTGACACTAGGCCTCCTTTAGCATCTTGACCTCTTCTATTTGATTTTCTGCTGTATTTTCACACTGACATGTTAAAGTACCGTTTACTAACACACTTTTGAAAAATATCGCCAGTGCTGTGTTTATAAATCTAGAACCCCAGCAAGCAGCTTGGACAGATAATGCCTTCCTTGGTCTTAACACAGCTTCTGGAAAACATGACAGAAGTGGTTCGGAAAGGAATCCAGGAAGCTCAGGTTCAGCTGCAGAAGGCAAACGAGGAGCGGCTTCTGGAAGAGGTGAGGCTCCGGGCTGGGCCCCCAGCTGGACTCGGGCTGGGAGCTGGCCTCCGGACGATGGCCTTGAGCAACGCTTGTGTTTTGCAGGGGGTGTTACGGCAGATCCCCGTGGTTGGATCCGTGCTGAACTGGTTTTCTCCAGTACAAGCATCACAAAAAGGAAGGACGTTCAACCTGACGGCAGGTAGGACTACCTTCCTCCCAATCTCTCGCATCTGGAGTGTTTGGCCAGGTGTCCTGGGATGAGGAGCCGTGTGTGCGTCCCAGGCTTCACACCAGGCGCTGGGCCAGGACCGGAGAGGAGGCGAGGTCTGTCTGCCTGGACTCTCGTCCTCCTCTTCTGTCCCGACAGTCGGAACAGCACGGAGGCAGGTGCCCGTGCCCCGGAAGACTCCCTTCCTGGGGTCCAAGCCCACGCAGCTGTCTGTTCGGATCAGTGTTAATATTCTTTGCAGCTCTCATGAGTGTTTTGCCCCAGTCGAGGGCTGCTTTTGCATGGGGCAAGTGAAAGGCTGTAGTCTGTAGCCATTTTAGTTCAGTGAGTACTCCCAGTTGCTGTTCTGCCAGTGGATTAGGCTCCCCAAACCTGGGCCATTCCCCAGGAAATGATGACTACACGGTCACAGGGCAGCAGGGGACAATCTGACTCTCAACCTGCCAGGCCACAGCCTTTAGCCAAGAGGCATCCGCTCCTTGTTGCTAAAAGACATTTCCCATCAGGGCCTGGCTCTCCTGGCACGCTCGGGCCACACTGCAGGCTGGCTGCTTTCACACGCACACAGGATGGCGGGGGGACAAGGCTGGAACACCCCACGGGGCCAGCACTCACGGCTCAGCCGCCAGCAGCTGGCTCAGGGATCTGGAGCCTCGGCTGGAAGCACGCGGGGAACGAGGCTGACGGGCCTCCACAGGGCTGCCCACCCTGGGCGCTTACCCCACACCTCCCCACCTCCTTCCCACAGGCTCCCTAGAGTCCACGGAACACACGTACGTCTACAAAGTGCAAGGCTCGGGGGTCACACCGCCTCAGACCCCCACAGGCACTCGCACCAAACAGAGGCTTCCAGGTACGTCAGTCCCCATGCCTGAGTTCACTCACACTGAAGAACGGTGTCCGTATTTCCCTGGGGAAGAGACCTTGGCCTCCCATAACGCTTTTAGGACCTGCATTCCTGTCTTCTTGGTTCTTCAACCCGAAGTTCTATTTCTCTTCATTTAAGAACAGTGGTCCCTGCCCCTGGGCTTCCCAGGTGGCGCTAGTGGTAAAGAACCCACCTGCCAATGCAGGAGACTTAAGAGACACGGGTTCAATCCCTGGGTCAGGAAGATGCCTTGGAGGAGGGCATGACAACCCTCTCCAGTATTCTTGCCTGGGAAATTCCAAGGACAGAGGAGCCTGGAGGCCTACAGTCCATGGGGTCGCAAAGAGTCAGACACGACTGAAGTGACTGAGCACACATGCGTCTCTGCCCCTTCAGCCATCTCTGAGCCTTGGGGAGTCACCTGTGGAGCGTCACATTTAACCTGTGTCCACTCCTCTGAGTTTCTCCCAGCTGGGGTTCCCTCACGGTCCCTGGCGCTGGGGGCATGTTAGTGTCACATCAGCTCTCATTTCTCGCCTCATCACTTAATGCTTCAGAGCCAGGGATCCCTGGGATTTCTGCTGTGATTAAACACAGATTGCTTAGAGCACAGCTGGCTCCTGCTGCAGGGGAGCCCTTTCCTGAACCATCAGTGCTGTTGATTGATCTTCTAGGCCAGAAGCCATTTAAAAGGTCCCTGCGTGGTTCGGATGCCATCAGCGAGACCAGCTCAGTCAGTCACATCGAAGACTTGGAGAAGATGGAGCAATCGTCGGGTGGGCAAGAGGCCTCAGAAGCTAACAGCCATGAGCGACACCCAGAGGCGCCCGCCCCTCCGGAAGCCGAGCCGCCTGGAGCCCTCCAGGACGGGGCCCAAGGCCTGCAAGATGACCGCCCGCAGGTAGAAGAGCCAGAGAGCTTAAGATAAAACTCAGTGTTTGCTTGGAGACTGTACTGAATATTGTTTCAGGGAAGATGAAGTTATTCTGA
Organism: Bos grunniens; assembly: GCF_055505025.1. NCBI lineage: Eukaryota > Metazoa > Chordata > Mammalia > Artiodactyla > Bovidae > Bos > Bos grunniens. The sequence goes on from NC_141189.1 coordinate 29,048,621, forward strand.
AAATGTGAACCGTGCCACATGCTGATGTGAGAGAAATTACTGTTATTTGTGCTTAACTGGGATGGTCGCACAAATACGTGCCTGAGAGCCAGGCCTCCGGGAGGGCAGTTGACATGTCTGATTTTGTGGGTGTTGTACAACAACCAACAACTACTGTTTCTGTCTACCCGACTGTAGTAATACCATATCCCCCCCCCCCCCGTTACCATAAACACGTTTTATTCACAAAAAACACAAGAATTTCAAGTGCCTGCCACTTGAAATACTTGCGCTTCTCTTTCTAAACAGACACATGGAAGACGTTACTAGGTTGCACATAGTAGGTTCTTGGTGAGACAGCTTTCTAGAACTTTCCGGGTTCCCTGGGGCCCTGCTGCACAGACGGCGATCTCTGCCGTCTGTCTTACTTGGTGTTCAGTTGGATCAGGTCGCAATATGCAACTGGACTGTTTGGCTTGAAGGAGAGTGGGTGTGATGGGGTTGTAAACAGGAGCATCAGAAGCGCTCTCCTGCACCCCCGCTGCTGCTGCTGCCCCCGAGACGTCGGTCAGGGCCGTGTCCGCTCGGCAGTGGCAGGTCAGGCTGGACCCGGCACTGCTGCTGGCTCTGCTCTGCCACCAGCCCGTGTCTCCCTTTATATGCTATTTGTAAACAAATTAAAACTTCTCTATTCAGAGTAACTGTACAGACTCTTCTCAACCATATTATATATATGTATATTTTTAAATACTGGTAAAGCTTTTAAATTGGCACAGAAGTACATACTCATTTCTATTTCTATGTTTAATATCTCAAAACTCAACAGATGCTGCTCTTAAGAGCCTCGTATTAAATATGCTGTGTAGCACCTTGTTAAGTTGAAATTCTAAATTTAAGTCCACCTCTGACCTGTTCTCACGGGAGCTTCTGGAGTGTCTGTTCACAGCAGCTCAGCCCTTTGGGCCCAACTCAGAAACAAGATCCAAAAGGGCAGTCTTTCTCAGGCTGATCAAGCCAGAAGACCGCCGAAGTAAACCCTTAACTTCGGCCCGATTCTAAGTACTGCGTCACTTCCTTTACCATCGGCAGCAGCCCCTGTGCCTTTTAGTCCAGCAGTCAAGCTATGGGAGACCTTAACATGGTGGCAATTCACATGGGGTTTGGGACTGTCGAATTGAAAGCCTTAGTTATACCATATTAAGCCTATAATTACACTCTGATTTGATGTGATTCCTGACATTTGGCACTTGTCAAAATGCAGTTTTCCTTTTCTTTTCTTCCTGGTGCAAATGATTAAACAAGTCTTCCCTGTTTCTTTGGTGCAATGAAGTATAGCAGATAAAATGGGGGAAAGGGAAATTATCACCTTTAACAAGATTAATTTTTAAATGTTTTTATATATATTTGAAATTGTTAAAATTGGTTTTGCTGAAAAAGAATTTCACCCTTGAGATACTATTTGAATGTTGGTTTCAATAAAGGTTCTTGAAATTGTTCCCAGTAGTTCACTTCATAAATCTTAGCATTAATTGGGCACGGTGACTTCTTTTTGGATAACAACTTCAAAAGAATAAAGGTTTCTAAAAATACATAATATCAGGTTTGGATTTGATGCTTCTAAAGTATTTTGAGGTTAAAAAAAATCTGAGATGTATAAATTCTCACCACTGCATTTTAAACTAAACGACAATTTTTCCTTTATTCACTAATTTAGCAGAATTAGGAAGACTTACCCAGACTTACCCAAGTATCTGAAATAGCTGCTTAAAGAATAGTGAGAAAGCCAGCTTCTCCTCTGGCCTCTTAATACTAACCAAGAAGAAAACCTAAACAAATGCCTTTGCCAAAATAAGATTTTATTTTAAAGTCATCTGAAAAACACTGAGTAAGGAGAGAGACCTCAGACTCAATGGAGGAAGTTTCCAAGTTCACACTCTTCCCTGCCCCCAGCAGGGGTCTTTTGTTGTATCAGAGAGGTGCTTTCTTTGGTAATTCCTATTTTTTAGCTTCCTGGGGAAGAGATCTTTTCCCATAAGCCATCTTCATTTTTTTTGTAGAGTAGAGCCTTGTTCCCAGGAAACAGTGTGTTAGCTGGAGAAGGATGTTTCTTTAAAAACATCAAGGTAGATCTAATATGTTCAACAAAGTGGGGGGGCTCAGCCAGGGGTGATGTGGAAAGGTTCTGGAAAAACAAGATTTGGGGTGTGAGAGGAGAACCTGCTTTGTTCCCTACTTTGATAAAGCTGTCAAGAGTCTCTGTGCTCCTTACACATTCATCAGGCTGTTCTCGGATCACTGTATAAATATATATAATTTGTAAAGTTACATAAGGAACAGGTGTGCTGGGTTAACAAGAACAAAGCAGATGGCTGCCTGTTGCTATGCTGCGTAGACATCTACCCAGGATCCACTCACCCCCGACTAACATTAGGAGCAGCTCAGCAGGGTCTGCAAATGGCGCCCTCCACAGACACCGAAGGAAACTGCTGTTGTCTCGTCTACACTCTGTTCTTCAACAGATGAGGAAACCAGGGGCCAGAGAGATGCCCAGCCTGTAGATGCTCACCTCTAGTATCTGCTTATCATCTTGCTGCAACCAGAAATCCACATGGGGAAATGGCGTCCAGGAATACGGTCCTATACGAAGTTGCTCTGTCTTTGCATCGTAAATGCTAATCATCTAAAAAAAGAACATTTCAGGGGCAGAATTTAAGGAGTGTTATCGGTGGAAATGCTGCCTTTAACGCAGGCTCCCGTGTCGTCTTGAACTTAAGGCATCTATCTGGTAGAGAAGCGTCTTTCAAGTTTGCTCTCACTGAAACAAGCTGCCGCTTAACTACTTCCCACTGGTCTGGTACTGCACTTGGTGGGCAACAGACATCATTTTGTTTAGTTCTGACAACAATCCTGCAGGAAGCTGGTGTTTTTTCCATTTTGGTTGGAGACCTGAGGCTTAGAGAGATGGGCCTGCTGCCCAAAGTCACGCGTCTGTAGTGTCCGGGCTGGGCTGCAGACCCCGTGTGTCTGACCCAAGGCCATGGCCTTGCCGCCTCCTTGTTCACACCCCTAGTCATCTTGGAGCTTAAAACCACACATGCCTGTTGCCCCCTCAAAAGAAGGGAAAAGCCAACTCGTAAAAATTTGCTAAATGATCAATTCCCTGAATTCTCAAATGTGCCAATGGTAGTTTCCAGCTTAACCAGCAATGTTCAATTTCGGTTACTGAGACTAAAATATGTCCTGAATCTTGGCTAAATCAAGACTGTTCTCCCTGAGACACTGAGAAAGGAAACCTGACAATGTCAAAGGGTTGGCAAAACAGACCACTGGGTCCAGACGTTTCCAGTGAAAAACGGCAGCTTTTCCTAAGCAAGCAGACTGATGCGATTTCTGTTTTTTTCACATTACGTGTTTTTAAAGGATTTTTTCACTTGTTCCTCAAACAGCATGTAAGTCTTATTCTTTTTTTCCTAACTTTTAAAATGAAGGTGTTAGCTAACTAAAAAGACCGAAAGGCAATCAGACTTTTAAACTGATCTGATTATTCTTTGGGCATCAGTTCATCCCAGCAAACTGCTTTCCAGTGACCTCGTCTGGGGACAGCATGACCTGCAGTACAGAAGAGAAAAGCCTCTTCTCCCCACTTAGCTCTCCTTTCTTTGCAGTAACTTCACTGGTAAAGTTCTTACAAAGTACATGGGGTTCATTTTGTTTGGATCTGGATGCAGGGGGATTCACATATATCCCCAACATCTTCAGGGCAGAGAACTGGGGTCTTGCGCTTCTAACCTAAAACATTCTTTCTTCTCTACGTGCTGTGAGTGTGTGGTGGTTCCTGATCATGGGCAGCTTTCCAGAAGCCATCAGAAACTTTTCATTTCCAAGGTGGATAAAGCTCAAGGCTTTAGAGTTTGATGCCCCCCCTTTTCCCTTCACCCTGTTAAGACAAGATGCTGTCGGACTCACTGGTCCTCCTGTTAAAGCTCGGGCAGCCCGCAGCTCCTCCTCCGGACCTCGGTCTTGGAAGGAGGCTCTGTAGATTTCCGCAGTTTTGATGTTGACAGCTGTGGGGACAACAGGATGACTCCAATTGGCAAAAGGAGCTGGTAAGTCTCCCATGCATACCATCGCCCGTGACAGGACTGAACAAAGTTACGTGTCGGCAGTCTCTCCCTTTCTGGGAAGGGAGAATGCAACCCTTTGGCCAGGCATCTCACTGAGAAGTGCTGAGGCCCGAGCTGGACCCAGTAAGACCTGGTTCCAGACCAAGGGCCGCCCCCACCCGGGAGACGCGCCATCTCTTCAGGCAGCCCGTGGCAAGGCCTCTCTGCTCAGCCCTGTGACAAGGAAGACAAGCCTTGGCAAGACAAGGCTGCGGACGTGGCCTGGGATCGGCGCCAGGGCTGGTGGTGTGTGTTGGTTATGACTGTTTCTGACATACAAAAGATAGAGAATAAAGCAGTGAACACCCTGCCAAATAAACCGAACGTTAGGAATATGGCAGAAACCCTCTGTAGAGACAGCCAGTCTCAGGACTTCCCTGGTGGTACAGTGGTTCAAAATCTGCCTTCCAATGCAGGGGACTCAGGTTCAATCCCTGGTCAGGGAACCAAGATCCCACATGCAGCAGGGCAGTTAAGCCCTCACCTGAACTACTGAGCTCTCAGTAGGTGCCTCAACTAGAGAGAAGCCCAGGCACCGCAAGAAAAAACCCTACGTGCCACAACTAAGACCCAATGCAGCCAAATAAATACTTATAGCAAATAAATAAAGACAGCCAGTCCCAGCCTATTAATGCCTCAGGAGTCCCAGGGGCTGTCATAGGAGGAAGGGACACTCTGGCTTTCTTTCAGGCTAACCATCTTTAGCCTGATGGTTTCACTTTGCTTTGTAGGCTTTTTGTTCTCCATCAGAACCTTAATTAGTTCCCTGAGTACAAGAAGATTCAAACCGCCCCATTCCAGCCCCTAGAGCTCTGGCTAGAGAAAAACAGAGGGGCCTCTTGGGGGAGCAGAGCCCACTGACATCGAGCTGCCCCCTAACCAGGTAAGGCCCAGGCTTTCTATTCGCTGCCTTGTTTCCCTTCACAGTCTAGGATGTGGACAATTTTTTCTCTCATAGATATAAGGTCAGAGAAGGTAAGCTCCATGCCCAGGCTCACCCAGCAGATCCAGAGAGGAGTCAGGACCTGGGCCTAAGGCTCTGCCACACTGACAGCCCCGGGCCCACCAGCTGCAGAATCGGCCTTTAACCAGCGTAAGATCACAGACCCTCCGCCCAACACGCTACTTACCAATGCCGTATATTATTGGAAAGTGGCTTTCATTTTCTTCCCGGTCATTTAATTCTAACACGTTAAAAAAAAGAAAGGGAATTTTAAGATCTAATTTTTAAGAAATACTAAATAATTGCTTTCATTTTCTATAAACAGAGGCCAAGAAGGAGCTCCCCCTGCCTGGAAAGGCGGGGGGATCAGAACATGAAAGGAAGGGCCTGTGTCCCGTTTCCCAGCTGAGCCCGGGGCGGTCAGGTTATTGGAACAAACTGCCCTTCCAGAGTCTGAGCCTCCGATCACCCACACGTGTGGCGGCAGCTCCTCTCAGGACCAGCCCCGCCCCTTCCTAGAAAACGGAAGAGGCTGCTGAGAATCTGAGGAGGTCAGAGGAGAGCCCTTGGGGGGTGGGGCGGTCAGGATCTCAGCGGAGGCTGCACAGGATCTGGATGTGGGAGGGCAGGGAGGGCCATGCCAGCAGATACGGGGAAAGCTGGAAGAGGGCAGCAGTCTGATGACACATGGTGCCGTCTGCAACTGAGGCACAGACGTGAGGTCCTGCCTTCAGGGCGAGGGCAAAACATCCCCCAAAGCTACAGCTTTGCTCTGGGAAGGATGGCGGAGCTCACCTGTCACACACAATGTCACCAAATGAATGTCATCTTCTTGTCTGTCAAATTCACCTACAATGAGAATTTTAAAACTGATGTCAAAAAAGTTCCCTTAAGTAGCAGAGCATACGCTGAACAAGAGGGGGATGGAGGGTGGGATCCACCACCCTTAGACCACAGCCTGGCCTGTCCATCAGAGGCGGAGACCCGTGAGCGGACACCCAGCACCCTGCCTGCCAAGGGTCAGACGCGCTCCCAGCATTGGGCCCAGAGAAAACTTCCACAGAGACTTTCCTTCTCCCTATTCTGAGAGGCTGGCGGGACAAACTGAGTCATAAGATTTTAACCTTTTCCTAAAGGACGTTTTTCCCTGGTGATGGGTCATAAAAAAATTTGACCATTATGAAACATTTGGAAAATATAGAAGAGTATAAAGAGTATGTGGCTTTTAAAGGTGTAAGTGAATGGGCTTCTCCTGCCGATAATCCTAGCACTTAACAGTGAGTGTACTTCCTGCCGTGCCTGTCCATGCACAGCTGAGCTCAGACACCGTGCAGACAATTTCACATCCTGATTGATTGTACACGGTATTTTCCCATGCAATTCAAACCTCTTCGTTAAATATTTTTTAATGGTATGTATAACTATGCCTCTACTAATGGACATTTAGATTTCCTATTGTAAATAATCTACTGCCCACCTTCAGGTGTAAATCTCTATGCACATTTCAGATTAATTTTCTTAGAAAAGATTCTCAAAAGAGAAATTACTGGGTCTGTGATGGACCATGATGCCAAAAGGCTTTCCAGGTTCCACCGAAGGCTCCACCCAAGTACTGCAGGGTGGAAGTACGCCCACCTCGCTGCTTCATGGTCAATCACAGAACAACGTTGTTTTTTCTCATGGCGGTATTTGCTAATTTAACCAAGAAAAAATAGTATTATCAGGGTTATTTTAACTTCCTGCAGATTAACATGAACATTTCTGCAGGAGGGTGGTTTGTTTTTTTCCCACACAATTCACAGGCTTACTGTGAGGCATCACCTACTGTTTTGAAGGAAAACCTTGTCCCCATCCCATGAGCTCTAAACGTTTAGCTCTTTGCTCTCCAGTGTTTATGGAAGATTCCAAGCTGAGCAGTTTGGGTGGCTCCCAGCAGGTGTGACCCTCGCAGGTTCTGTACTAATTGAGATTTTCATCTAAGCAAAAATAGGTACACATTTTTATCAGATTTGAGGGGAAAAGTGAACTTACTAAGGAGCTGATGAGTCAGTTTCTGTGACAACTGCCTGTCGTCATTGAAGCCTCCCACGAAGTGCGCTTCCAGCCTGGCAAAGAGACGGGAGGGTGTGCTCAGAGGCGGGATGGCTCGGCTCGGCCCGGCAGGCCTGGGTCTGCCCCGAGCCTCAGCTCCTGGCTCCCGGCCCTGTTCACGCCATGGCGCACACACTGGGGTTCTGCCCGGGGGCCCAGGGGCGCTGTGTCTCAAACATGATGCCACTGGGAGGCAAGAGTAAGAAAGGCTGGTCTGGAAGATGACGATTACGTCACACTACTCACCCGCCCTGAGCGGGACACTTCAGAAACCTCTTAAAAGTCTCGGCAGGGTCGGGGAGGGACGAGACTGACCCAGCCCTGTGCAGGGGCATCTCCGCCACCAGGAAGCAAGTGTCTTGGAGAGACAGGGGTCTCATCTCCGTTTTACAGAGAAGGAAACCGGGTCAGCGTCTGAAGCACATGCTTATCTATGAGACCAGCTTTCTCCTCAGTGCGTCCCCCTGAACATTGGCCGCACGAGACAGAAAAGTGTTCTTGGGGTTAAATATGCTTGGGAGGCCTCACCCGCTCCCAGGGGAGCCACCACGCACAGCAGCAGAGCAAAGCTCCAGGAAACCCTATAGCTGGAAAAACCACATTAACTCTGTTAACCCTGCGTTTCCCAGGCTCACTTCTCTGCTAACCTCCATCCTCGACCTGGGGACCCGAGCTCAAGAGAGTGCGGCCACCTTTCACATTCCCTTCAACTGACAGACAGAATCCTCCTGAGGAAGGCCCCAGAATCTTCTGTGTCAGCGGCTCAGCGCAAAGCATCTGGTGGCCTCGAATCCTCTCTCACAACCGTGTGCTGAGAACCACGGCCCTGGGCCTGGAGCCCAGTCCAGCTATATAACCTGCCAGGCTCAGCGTCTGACAGGACACAAGGTTGAGGCCAGCCCAGGCCATCAGAGACCCAGCAAGGGGAGAGTTAAACTTAAAAACGGATCTGTGTTCCACTAGGGAAACTGTGACAGCGAGGAGGCCTTCCTTAAATCCCTGGGATTTGAAGAACATGTGTATGACTAGACTAGTTCATTCCAGTGAACTGCTGCCCCAGACTTCAAATACAATGAGAGCCATGCCTGCCAGGCCCGGCGATGAGAGAGAAAGGGGAGGCGACAGCGAGCACCAGCCGGACAGCTGGGCTGGGGTCGCGGCTCCCTTAAGTAGCCACGTGGCTCCTGAGAGCCCAGCCCGGGGGCCGCACGTGGGAAGCAGAGGTGACCATGCTGTCTGTCACTGGTAAGCAGGCGGGCGCTGTGCTGGGCGCTCAGGTGGGCGCCAGTCTTGCACACAGTCTGCAACGCTGACCCCCTTCATTCGTTCTCACCCTCCTTTTCCTCACAGCCCATCCGCTACTTAGCATCCTGCTTTGCTGGCGTCTCCTCCCCGTGGACTGTGAGCCCCGGGGCAGGGTTTTGTCTCCTCCGTTCACTGCGAGGCCCCTGGCACCTATGACCAGTTCTAGTTCACAGGAAACGTTCAACAAACACCTCCTGAAGAAAGGGAGAGATTCCACTGCTGGCGCCACAAGGCATCGGCGGACACACAGAGGCCAAGAGAGCGCCACTGAGAACACAACTGCAGGTTCAAAGCCAGACCCTCCTTCCGGGGCCGGCCCCGAGTCCCGTCGCCCACTCTTCCCTGAGCAGCTGCTGAGGCAAGGGCGGGCACCCCGGCAGCTTCCTCTACATGACGGGGCCAAGTTCCCCACAGGACGCAACGCAGGAGCGGGGCGCTCACCTTCCACATTGAGTGTGGTCGGGAAAGGATTTTATGGCGTTCATGATCAAGGGGACCTCAGCTTTGGTGTCACTTCCGTCGCAGTGTGTCAAGCAGGTAGCCCCATTACCTGAAGAACAAGGGTGAAACGACTCATGTTATTCCCGATGAGAACTCGGGGCGCAGCCCAGGTCTACGCCTGTCCATTCGGACCGCCTCATCTTTGAACAGCCTGCAAGAAGGAAAAACAGAGACGTCTGGGCTGCCCAGCCAACCCATCTGACCAGGGCCTCGGGGAGGGGCCATGCAGATGGAGGAGAGGTGAGCGGAGCCAGGAAACGCAAATCGAGACGCTGGTGGTCCCACGCGGTGGGTCCAGGTAAGGAACGGTTTCCTGCGTGTCTCTCGTCATACCTGTGTGCCTCAGGACCACAATGTGACAAGTGGTGGCATCATCAGAACCCAGAATGGAGATGGAGCCTGTTTAAAAAAGAAATAAAATAAAATATCCACTAGCCTTTGGGGAGAAGGCCCAATTCACTGGTTCCTAACCTACCATCCTTTGGGGAGGTCACTGCAAGCTCTCTTTGCTGAACATACAGAAGGCCCTGGGGTCCCACTTGTTGAACAGACTGACCTCTGAGAAGTCTGGCTCTTTCCTGTTTAATTAAAAAAAAAAATAAAATAGTGATGGAAATTAGTGAGGACTGAGTAACTAGATAGGTGGAGAGAGCCAAAGTGCGCCCTAGGTGGAAACAGACCCTCGTGAGGTCTGAGGTGTGTGTATTATCTGACAGAAAGGCTAAAATAAAAACGCAGTGGGATAAACAAAAACACTACCATGTGGAACAATAAAGAAAGCAAGGAAGTTCTGGGTTTTTTTCACCCTAGAGAACAACATTCTAAAACCTATGAAATAAGATGCAAAGATCCTTTTCCACAATCCTTTGCAACTACAAAGAGAATCGGATCAGATGGACTAGTGGAGTGAGTGGTTCAGAAATGACAGCCCTTCTTCACTTTCTTTAAAGATGAGGATGGGTCCAAGCCTTCCCTATGCCCCAACCTAGTAATCCCCGCTCTGGAAACCTGTATTGTGGAAACAACCCCAAATGCCAATGCGCTTATCCCTGTGTTACCGGGAACGGCATGAAGCTGGGGACGACAACAGAAAAGGTAAGCCATTATGCAGAACCGGCTCACAGCTGTTAACTGCACAGTCGCCAACAATGAAGACTACGGGAAAGGAGCTTTGAGAAAAGTAAAACTGAAGAGCGAGACACAAGAATGGGAAAACAGAAATTTAAGCTGTAAATATGCTATTAGTACGACAATGCTGAAAATGTTACTACACATAGGGGAAAATACTGGAAGGAACCACCAGTATAACCATGATGGTGTCGGAACAAGGCCAACGCACGTCATTTAACTGTCCCAGCTGTCGTTCCTCTATTCTCCAAATGCCCTATGAGGTAACTATGTTATTAAAGTAGAAAACCAGGGGATTTCCCTGGTGGTCCAGTGTTAGGGCACTGAGCACCCCATGCTGGGGGCATGGGCTGAATCCCTGCTTAGGGAACATTCCACATGCCACATGGCGTGGCCCAAAAGAAAAGAAAAGGCTACAGTAGAGAACCAAAAAAGAGAACTCATAAATAAGCAAATTAATGAAAAGGTAGGGTAACATTAGGTGTCCACTGAGTATCTGTATAAATTTTTATGTAGTAAATCTGGAGCGGGGAAAACTCAGGTGGCCAGTTAATTCTTCGCTCAGTTGCTCAGTTGTATCCGACTTCGCAATCCCGGAACTGTAGCCCACCAGGCTCCTTTGTCCATGGGATTTCCCAGGCAAAAATACTGGAGTGGGTTGCCATTCCCTTCTCCGGGGGATCTTCCCGACCCAGAGATCAAACCCAGATTGCCTGCATTGCAGGCAGATAGATTCTTTACTGTCTGAGCCACCAGGGAAGCCCAATTAATTCTTTAATGAGAATTAAACTTTTTTTTTTTTCAAAAATGTCAAATTGATGCATCTCTAAAAGGTATCCTAATTTCCTTCTTACTTACAAAAAATAAACTCCTCAATAAACAATTTCCTAACCACGTGTGCAAATACAGAGCGTGTAGGCACTTGTCTAGACCAGGGAACATTTTTATAGACTTACACTGGCTGCCGGCCATTCCTCGCAGCTGGGGCTAATTTCGGTTAGTGCTGGCTTACTGGACAAAATACAAGAGATAGAAGAGAACATGACAATCCATTCGATGAGTTGTAGAGAGTTCTCTTCTAATAAACCTCCACTAATTAGAAGCAAGGCAGCAGTCACAGAGAGGAAGTACAGTGAGAAATAGTGAGGAACCACTTCAGAAAGGAATTAAACTGGGGATTAGCAGATGCACACTATTACATACAGAATGGATAAACAATAAGGTCCTAATTGTATGTAGCACAGGGAACCAGTCAGTATCCTGTAATAAATGACAATGGAAAAGAGTATGAGAAAGAATATAAATACATAAAACGGAATCACTGCTATACAGCAGGAATCAACACATCGCAAATTAACTATACTTCAATGTAAAATATTTTTCTAAAAAGAAAGGAACGAAGGACTGAATGAAGCACAGTGTGCGATCCGATGGCCGAGTCAGGGAGAAAGAAATGCAGCCGATTGTGCAAAAACTCACACCTCAGAGCAGTGAGCGCTCTTCCTTTTCATACCACTTCTCACCTCAATTCAAGGTAAGATAAAGGAGAACGCAGAATTTCCTTTTTTTTATCATTCCTTTAATACTCACCTCTTTTGGTTCGTTTCGGGGAGAGGGAGGGAGGAGTCAAGGCAAATTTTTACCGCTCCTTTTCACAACTGGGTCACCACCCAAAAGCAAAGCTATTTCTGAGGAATGAATTATAACTTGTTTACCTAAGAACCCCAAATCACAACGTCTCTGATCTACACAGCACCTACTGTTTCCCAGAGAAACAGAAGCGCACTGATCAGGAGAGAGGACGGCCTGAAAGGGAAAACAGCGACGTTGCTTTGGTCTGTCACTTTCAAAGAAGATTAGCCAAAGTTCTCCTCTAAGAAAAAGCACCCAGCCCTACTATATAAACTCATATCCTTTCTGAAATAAAAGCAGCCCCAGGTTTCTCAAGTTTTTTTTAATGTTCTGAACACTCAGATTCACACACACACACAAAACCCCAAACCTTTCCCTCAGTCTCTCCTGCTACTGCTCACCCTCATTTCTCAATTCCTATCGGAGGGCACTGTCCTCTTATCCCCGGGGTCAGTGCACTTGTTTCAGAAAAGGGCCAGGCGGTAAATATTTGGGGCTTAGCAGACCATGCGGTTTCAGCTCCTCAGTGTGAAATCAACAGAGAACATGTGACAAACAGCAGTGTCCCCAGAAAATATTCATGGGTGACACTGAACACTGAATTTCACGAGACTTCATACGTCACGTGTCAGGAAGCATTCCTTTCTTTCCCCTCATCGTTTAAAAATGCAGAAACCACTCTGGGCTGGTGGGTCATCCACCAACAGAACGCGGCCCATGGCTGTAGCTGACTGTCCCTGTGTTCAACCATCACTGAGGTGCACCCCAGAGGACGACTAAGTCCCCCGCACCCCTCTGCCAGACTCTGTCTGTTCTTCCTTCAAAAACGGGACAGCAAGTATGAAAGCGCTGCCCAGCCCGGCCCTCGGAACTGAGCCTCCCTCCCGCCACAGGGCCCTCCCTGGTCTCCGGCCCGTCTTCCCTTACACCTGCAGTTGTAGCTGTTTAGTTGCTCAGTCGTGTCTGACTCTCTTTGCGACCCCATGGACTGTAGCCCACCAGGCTTCTCTGTCCATGGGATTTCCCAGGAAAGATTATTGGAGGGGGTTGCCATTTCCTCCTCCAGGGGATCTTCCTGAGCCAGGGATCGAATCTGCGTCTCCTGCATTGGCAGGTGGCTCCTTTACTGCTGAGCCACCTGGGAAGCGCAAGAAACGGGAGCACAATGATACTGTGGCCGAGAATAGGACCCGGGGTCTCCTGTGTGGGAGGTGAGAATTCTTCCACTGAACCCCATGCGCCTCTCGCCTCAATTCCTGCAACTCGTGCCCCCAGCAAAAGGTACAAGGCATGACAATGCTGGGGGCAGGGGGCGCCCCCCCCCCCCGCCCCGTCCTGGAGCGAGTGACCTGGGCTGAGCCTGAGCCCCTGTGCTTCATCCCGTCCTCTGGGAAACGAGGCCACTGCTTAGGTTGTGGGAGGATTAACTGGGAGCAGGCCTGTGGGGAGTGGCTGTCCCTACTCCCCACCTCTGCTCCCTGGTCCTGACCCAAGGTCTCCCCTACCCACATCCTTGCTTCAAAACACCGGTTGTGTTACAGGGCTTTTCTGCTCAAAAAGCCCTTCCATGGGATAATTACAGGGGTTTATAAAGATTCAGCTCTGTGAATGTTCCTCAAGAGGAAAGAGCAGAAATGTCTCGCATGCTTAAAAGCAGGAACTATGTTATGTGGAATTCCATGGGATCATTAAGTCCTAAGATGCTGAGGGACCGGATTCTGAGCATCCAGAGGCTGGATAAGAGCGCAGGCTCTGGACCGCAAGGTCCGAGAGCGCTCTCTGTGGGGACGGCAGCATTTGCACCTGCTGTCTCATCCTGCAGCCGCTGTCACTCATGACTGTCGAGCACTTGAAACATGGCTAGTGTGACTGTGTGTGTGCTTCACGTCGTGTCCGACTCTGCGACCCCATGGACTGTAGCCCGCCAGGCTCCTCTGTCCATGGGATTCTCCAGGCAAGAATACTGGAGTGGGTTGCCTTGCCCTCCTCCAGGGGAATCTTCCCAACCCCACGATAGAACCCGCATCTCCTGTGTCTCCTGCACTGCAGGCGGATTCTTTAACCACTGAGCCCCTTGGGAAGCCCAGTGTGACTGAGGAGCTGATTTTTAAATTTTATTGAATTTTAACTAAATGTAAACTGCCACCTGTGGCCAATGGCTACCGTACTGAGCAGCGCTGCTCCAGAGGCGAAGGCAAACCCGCCAGGGTTCACCTCTCGCAGCACGCAAAGCCTTGGGCAACTCACTCCACCCCCGTGCCTCAGAGTCCCCAACTGTAAAACGGGAACAGCAGTAGTACCTGCCTCCTAGGGCTGGGATGCTTGGCGAGCTCCGCAGCACTGCTATTACTGTTGCTGCTCTTATTATCCCATGCTAAACATAGCTGTAGACAGGCTGGTAATGGCTGCTACTGCATACTTACAACCTGCTGTCACAGGAAAACAGACACCTTATAGAACAGAAGATACAGGACGTTACCATGTAAAAAAGTGCGTCATGTACAAAGAAAAACCTCTGTAAGGATATTCACCAAAGTGTGAAGCATGGCTGCGGTCAGATTCTTTTTTCTTCTTTTGGAGACTTCTATTTTCTTACCAAGGGGATACTGCTTGCTATTAAACAAATAATAATTAAACCTTTCATTTCTCTACACTGTGTGTCAGCTGATCGACCCATCTAAACCTCTGCAACTTAAGTATGACCGACCTCTCCCGGCTTGCCTCCCATTCTGCCCTCCTGCCCTCTGTGCCAGGGAAACCAGCCAGTTCACCCGCCCTCGGAGCCCCTCCTGCTCTGCCCAGGGGCCGGGGGCACAGTCCAGTTGGCCCGGCAAGAATGCCTCCCCTCTCCCCTTAGGCTGCCCACCCCAGCCACACTCCTGTAAGGCAAACTGGTCCCCACTCCACAGCCTTTCTAGGCCGAGTCTCCCCAGAGGCCAAACCTCCCTTCTAGAGGTTCCTGGTATCTCACCTCATTCCCCTTCTCTCCACACTTAGGGTGCTGCCTTGGACTAACTTTTTCATAGAAACTTTCTAACAGACATAAATATAGTGTCACTACGTTCTTTAGGCAGCTGCAACTTTTTCCCTTTAGTGAGTCCCAGTCCCAGCTTCAGCTGTTAATGGTGTGGCAGTGACACAGCAAAGGAGGAGAGTGCTTAACACGATGACCAGTGTCCGCTGGGCGCCCAGCATGTACTGGCTGATACTACTACGGCTTTCTTGAAATTTAAGTTGAGAATCACATAGAGTTGTCCCCTCTTCCCTTGTCATTAACATCGCCTCATTTTTCAGGGGTCATTCTGCTCACACGTTTGTGTAACACATATTTACAAAGCACAGATTCCCTGCCAGGGTCTGCCCTAGGCTCTGAGGATACAAAGGGAAGACACATACTCTGCCTTCAGGAAGCTTATGTTCTCCCCAGGGGAGGCGGAGATCAAGGGAAAATAAACAAAACAAGCCTGCTGGACAAAATCATTACACACCGCCCAACTGGTACAGAAGAAACCTCAAGAATATCTTCCCTAGGCCCACAGACTTGGCCAGACTCCTGAGATTCACTCTGCAGAGTGAAAAGGGGCATTTTCCCCTGTATGGCACTTAATTAACAGTTATGGTGTTTGAGCCACTCTACGGCTAAAAAACATAAAAAACATCCCCATCCTATACATACCCTAACTGTAAGAAAAGAGGCAAAAGCCATAATCAAGGCACATGAGGGGCTCAGCGGGCATCTCTTAATTCCATGAAATGGGTTGTACTGGATCTGGGGCAAGTGGGAGGTTTGGTTCCGATTTTTTTTTTTTAACAGTAAAAACCGTTTTCCAAACTGTGTCCGCTTATGCATCGAATAAGGGTTCAGAGGTCTATCTAAGGACAAAAGCAGGAAACAACAAAAAAAACCTCCCATAGGGTGTGGTCCTCAACACAGCCCAGCGGGGGGAAAACACGGAGGGCCCTTTCTTCCGTCTAAAAATAGCCGGGAGCCCCACACCCCGGGGCCAGATGCCCAGGGGACCCGTCGGGATGCCCCTGCCCACACCCGGAACAACCTCCGGCTTCCTGAAAACCCCAGGAGGGCGCTGCACTCACCGCGGGTGGGGATGCGCGGCAAGGGAGCGACCCAGGGCGCTGCCCAGATTCGCCTAAACGGGTCAAAATCCGAAGTGGGGGGCTAGGACCGCCCTATATGTGAAGAGGGGGTCCCGGCGTGTCCTCCAGCCGCGCTGCTGGGCGACCTTGGGCAAGTCACCTAACCTCTCTGGGCCCCCGTCCCCTCTTCTGGAAAAAGAGTGGGGCCTCTGCAGATGCCCTGTAAGGTCCAAAGAAGGTAAAAGCTCCACAGACGCCTCAAGCCCAGGCTCCGGATGTGCCAACAGCACCTCGGCTGCGCCAAGTTTCGAGCCTGACTCCGGGAAGAGCTGGTGGTGCCGGCGTTGGCGGGCTGAGGAGGGCTCTGGCCCGCCTGCGGGTTCCCTTGGGCCCGCCTCGTAGCCCCCCGCCCGGGCTCTGCTTACCTCCAGAAGCGGGTGGGCTCGGACCAGGTCCCCGGCGGACTGCGGCAGCCGCACTCGCCGCCCGTCCACGAGCAGCGGCATCGCGGAGGCGGCCGCCCGGGCAGGCCCAGGGAGGCAGCGGCCTCCCCACCCCCGGGCCGCCCTCCGCCCCCAGTCCCGGGCCGCCCCGCCCCGCCCGCCGCGCCGCGCGTGCCTCCGGGAAATGGAGTCCGACGGAGGCGCTGTCCCAAGAGGCTAAGGAAATCTAGAGCGGGGTCGCAGGGCCCCATGGGAAACGTAGTACAAACCGGAGGGAGCCCACCTCCTCCGCAAGGGGCGCTGGGAAATGTAGTTCTGAAAGCGTGGAAAGACACGCAGGATGGGGAGGAGCCGCGCTTCTCCAGAGGGCCTTTGCCCTCAGCTCCAGGCTCACAGGAGAAGGCAATGGCACCCCACTCCAGTACTCTTGTCTGGAAAATCCCATGGACCGAGGAGCCTGGGTAGGCTACAGTCCATGGGGTCGCTAAGAGTCGGACACGACTGAGCACTTCACTATCGCTTTTCACTTTGACGCGTTGGAGAAGGAAATGGCAATCCACCCCAGTGTTCTTGCCTGGAGAATCCCAGGGACGGGGGAGCCTGGTGGGCTGCCGTCTATGGGGTCGCAGAGAGTCGGACACAACTGAAGCAACTTAGCAAGCAGCAGCAGCGGCAGCCAGGCTCACAATTCAGCCAACCTGGCCTGAGTTTGGGCACTGGGGTCGCCTGCCTAAGTTCATCATAGTGAACTAGAGCAAGTCTGCGAAACTGCTTCAAAGGGCTGTATTTAATGATAAACATAAACTGTTTTAAGATGAAAAAATGGAGCCTGAAGTTTGCTAGCCCCGCACATTTAGATATCACTAATAATGATCTCTTGCAGATCATGGCTTTCCAGGTGGCGCGGGTGGTAAAAGAACCTGCCTGCTAATGCAGGAGACTAAAAAGCTGCCAGTTCGATCCCTGGGTTGGGAAGATCTCCTGGAGGAGGAAAGCAACCCATTCCATGACTCCTGCCTGGAGAATTCAATGGACAGAGAACCTGCTGGGCTACAGTCCATAGGGTCTGTAGAGTCAGACTCAACTGAAGCGACTTAGGAGGCAAGTAGGCACAATAATGCTTGATGATTGACATTTAACAGGCACTTAGAGATGGGCTAAGAAAAGCCCTTTGCTTTACAAGTGCCTTTGCTGAGTAAAGATCAGCAAAATGGCCTACAGAACCTACTGAGGACAGGTACACTGGTTCGAGGCTTCTCACCTTGGAGCCAATACTATTCAAATAGATGACTCCACAATGAATGAAACAATTTTAGAAAAGTCATAATGGTGAGATGATCAAGGGGGATGCACTTCACACAGAGCAAAAATTATTAGACTGTCTCTCGGAGAAGGCAATGGCACCCCACTCCAGTACTCTTGCTTGGAAAATTCCATGGACTGAGGAGCCTGTTAGGCTGCAGTCCATGGGGTCGCTAAGAGTCGGACACGACTGACTTCACTTTCACTTTTCACTTTCATGCATTGGAGAAGGAAATGGCAGCCCACTCCAGTGTTCTTGCCTGGAGAATCCCAGGGACGGGGGAGCCTGGTGGGCTGCTGTCTATGGGGTCGCACAGAGTCAGACACGACTGAAGTGACTTAGCATAGCATAGCATAGGATGCTGCAGGAAGCACTGCCCGGCAAGCAGAACCTTCGGACCCTTCTCCTCCAGTTGAGGTTGTTTAAGTTGGTACCAAATAGGTAAACATGGGAGAAATGGAAGTTATCTTTGCCTTGAAAAGACTTTTCCATGCTTCCTGCATAACTTTCTCCCAAGGTGGTCAAACAACTGACTTTACATGAACGTTCATCAAATCCTCACAACCGTGAAGCAGTTATTAGTAATTTCCACTTTTATTTTCAAAGTGGAGCTCAGAGAGGCTAGGTAACTTGCTCAGGGTCACACAGTTCCTCAGAAAAAAGACAGGTCTGACACCCTCGACACTTTACAAGTCCTTTCACATCTGTAAGAATTAGCCACTTCTCATTAAAGAAGGCCCACCCGTAGCAGGCAGACAAAATGATGGACCCTGGGATTCCTACTCCATTGAAAGCCTGCTTTTGAGTAAGAGGAATAGAAAAATCCTGTTTTCACGTAATTCCGAAGGAGATTAAACAACTTTTTTTTCACTGCTACTGCTAAGTCACTTCAGTCGTGTCCAACTCTGTGCGACCCCACAGACGGCAGCCCACCAGGCTTCCCCGTCCCTGGGATTCTCCAGGCAAGAACACTGGAGTGGGTTGCCATTTCCTTCTCCAATGCATGAAAGTGAAAAGTGAAGTGAAGTTGCTCAGTCGTGTCTTTTTCACAGATGTTCCTTAAAAACCTGTAACTTTCTGGAAGTGTTTGTTCTCCTTGGACCAGTTGGGTGGGATGCCCTCTAGAAGTGATCCTCATCATCAATATGCAACAATTTCTGAGTACTTGCAACCTGACCTTCCCTGGTGCCCCAGTGGTAAAGAATCTGCCTGCCAATGCAGAAAACGTGGGTTTGATCCCTGGGTTGGGAAGATCCCCTCGAGAAGGAAACGGCAATCCACTCCAGTATTCTTGCCTGGGAAACCTCATGGATAGAGAAGCCTGGTGGGCTTTGGGCTATAGTCCATGGGGTTGCAAAAGAGTCAGATACAACCTAGTGACTGAACAACAACTTGCAAACACACTGACAATTATTTTTGCCTCTTTAATAAAGTCTCAATTTCGTAAAGTCTCAATTTCAGTTTTCTATTGAAAAACGGTGCTTTAATACAGTAGATCAATTAAGAAAAAAAAACACAGAAATCAGAAGAACATTTTTGTGACAAGCCTCTTTATCGGGGTATCTCCCTTTACCCAAGGTGGTGAAACAACCGACTTTACATGAATGTTCATCAAATCCTCACAAGTAGTTCCACTTTTATTTTCAAAGTGGAGCTCAGAGAGTGTAACAAAAGTTCCAAGTTAACCACATCACTGTTTTATTCTCACAATAGATTTTTTTTCCAACTCCTTTGAAATTTTAGACTTCTATGTAAATATATCCTTCTACATTAAAGCTATTCCCCAACTCACAAAGACTCCACTCACTGTTAATTTCTATGGACACATTTTCAATCACTCATTTTATGCACTATACAAAAATCCTATCTTTCTGTCAGCAGTTAAAAAGAGAACCTAAAGGCTCTCAAAGGACCTTCTACCAAGTCACCAAAAGAAAATCACCAATATCCAAAACTTTTTATAACAATAAAAATTTGTTTTTCAAAAACGTATTTACAGACTGAAACTCCAAATTCTACATTGCCATCAATGTAATATACAAGAGCATACAAAGCCCTAGGAAAGAGAAAAGTATTTCATTACAAAATATTTGTGATCAAGAAAATATCGCTTAACTTTAAATAAAGAATAGGAAAAGTGACCGAAAAATAAATATATTTAAAGATGTCCATTTTCACAAATAACAAAAAAGTACACAGATAACAAATGAAGCTAAAATATGCAGGAGCTTCAAAATGACTCTAGCAGCGCTTGCGTAAGTCTGTTATACAGCAATGTTGTTTAGACTCCTCTCTCTCAGTGTTTGGTTATAAAAATACAAAAAGAGACTCAAGAGAGGAGGATTTCAGTGAGCTGGAATTCATGATACGATGAATAGCCAGTAGACAGGGACTGCGCTGTAACCCTGGCCTCTTGTTGCTAGCAAAACCATTCCACCAAATAAACTAAAATCCCCTCTTCCCCCACTTTTGGACAAAGGAATTCTCAGTTACCAACATAACATTCCACCGAGAACAAGTAGTTCCAGTTCTAATAGCACTCTTGGGAGCCTCAAGATAAAATACTGTGTTTTATAAAAGTTCAACCCCTCTTTTAGTCAATGTGAACTACATTAACCCAGAACTCCTTTTTTCCTCTTAAATCCATTTTTACACTCACAAATGTATGATCTGTCTGATTCTGCTTCTCTAAATCCTCTCTCTCTTCCCTCCAGGCGTCTGTTGGTTTCTGAAGTCCTTGGAGATCTCCTTCAGTGCCAGCTCCAACCTGCAGCATCCAGGACCAGCCCTGGCCACCTCCCCCATCTGTCCTCCTGTGTTCCCTGCACCCCACTGAAACTCCAGAACACAAATGCAATTAGGCAGAGGGTACACAGTGTATCCAAAATAGTTAAACTCATTCTGAAGACTTTAAAGAGTGTCCTAGAGGACTTTTCAGTGAAAAGATATCGTGTCAACAAAGTCTTGTAAGTATGAGCCAAGCTTTCAACATTTATCACCAACTCCACTGTAAAATATTGCACATGATACTCTGTCTTTTCCTTTAGTCTCTACAGGAACAAAACAGAAAAAAAAAAGAAGAAAACAAAAAACCCAACCACATCTGTTCAGACACCAGAGTAAGTCTAACTTGAAAGTAAGATGCCTGAAGCATGTACTCGCTCAAGTTCAAAGAAACACTCAAACAGGATGAAACCCAGTACTGAAGGGCACTACGGGAGGAATGTCAGCCTCAGTCACAAATCCTTGTGACCAGGGGGGACTGGTCCGGCAGGTATAAGACAGGTGGGGAGCCCACACTACTTGAAGGGCTGCGGAAATGCGCGTCAAAGGAGCTCGGTGTGATTCCAACTTCACCTTTCAAAAAATCATCTTCCTCATCTTCTACCACCTCCTGCACAAAAACAGAGATTACAAACAAGATTGCAAGCAGCAGTTTGAAATGCTTTCAAGAATTCCTTTCCTCAGGAATGTGCTACTTCTGGAGAAAAAAAAAAGTGAAGGAAAAAAAATCTTCATTTTGAAGGCTCCCTCTGATGCATACTTCTTTATTACAAACCATTCACACAATTGCTCATGACACATTGTGAACATCTCTTTAAAATCTGATTTTTTTTTAAAACAGATTTTAAGTTCAAGGAGGACAGGTAACATGATATATCACTCTTGCTCAATCTAACATAACATGGAATGAATAACCACCTTCCTAAAATGCAAAATTTAAAGAAAAAATAAAAATAAAAAGCATTCCAATGATAACTTATGAAAAAGCAAGGCACATTAAATCTGATTTTTAATGGAAAAACGAATGTGCCACAAAGAAACAGATGGTGACATTCCTATCTTCACCAACTATTCATGAAGACCTACAAAATTAGTGTGAACTTCTGGGGACGTTTCAGCAATAAGCAAATTTGAGACTGTTTCTTGGTGGTAACTATCAAGTGGTAAAGATCTAAATTTGTTAAGCTGATTTTTAATTATCCTTCACGTCCCAGAGTCAGCATGTGAGCTATCTGGTTTGAACAATTCATTAAAAAGCAAGCAGGACTTCCCTTGTGGTCGAGTGGTTAAGAATCCGCCTGCCAACGTAGGAGACACAGGTTCAGTCTCTGGTCTGGGAAGATCCCACTGCTGTGGAGCAACTAAGCTCTCGTGCCACACCCACTGAAGCTCGAGCACCTGGAGCCCATGCTCCGCAACGAGAGAAGCCACTACCATGAGAAACCCACACACCACAACAGAGTAGCCCCTGCACATCTCGACTACAAAAAACCCACACAGCAACAAAGACCCAGCGCCGCCAAAAATAAATATATAAATCTTTAACAAACAAACAAAAAAAAAGGCAAACACTCTTCTCACAAGAACATAACCTGCGTCTGGTGTTCTGTAATGGCTGAATGAACAAATGTAGTATTCAAATATAACACTGCCTTTAACTCTTTGAGATTCCCAGAAAAGTGTATTGAAATCACAACTTTATTTACCTTTTTAATCGGTTTCTTAAACTCCTGAAGCTCTTCTGCACTCATGTCTTCCCATATCTGATAAAGAGGATCGATGAATTTCTTTGACCTGTCAAAAAGATCACATTTCAAAATCAAATTAAATAAATACTAACAGCGAAAGTCATATATTTATTAGCTCTTTTCTCACAAGATCCAAAATGAAAAAGCAAAAACTATAACTCAAATAACAAGTGTCCAAAAATATCCTATGCAGGATCTGTTATTATGGCTCCTTCTTTGTAAGAGCACATCCACTCACATAGATGGAGTATTATACCTACTATTTCTCATCTTTTCATTTCAAGTGAAAACTACTTCGACTGTGCAAAGATTGACAGTGAGTTACAGTATGTTCAAACTGAAGGTGAAACTCTATTATTCTAGAACTTCCTTTGCTGCTAGTTACAGACTGTTGTAACAGAAATTCTGCTTCCTTATATACATGTGAAGTTAAGACTGGCCTGAGGTTTTCTGTAATTATCCATCCAGAAAAATCATTTGGCATTTGCTTATATCATGCAAGACTATGGGATGTGGTCTCTAGAGGAAGGAACGAGTCATTTGGGAGAAATTTATGAGCAAAGAAAAGGCAGCATCCTCCTTCTCCAGCCTCTTTTATGTTCAAACCAACAAGTTTCAAGGATGACAAAAACCCCTTGGTATCAATCTGGGCTCCTACTGAGGCAGACCCTCAGCAGCCTCAAACTGGCTTCTCCACATTGGGCCTGGAATACACACGAGGAGACCACGAGACCCTATCAAAGGCTAGAAGAGCCACACACGACAAAGAAACGCTAAATGCTGATCCTGGGAAAGGCATATACACACCACATTTAAATTCACCACTGAAAGGTCAACTGTGTAAGACTCACCTCTTCAGCACACAAGGATCAAAGGGGAAGAAGGTGTCCAGTGGGTTCGTGCAGGTCTGCACCGAGTCCCCCCCAGCAGTGTTTCTGATAACGGGCAGCATCTGGCGGTTGTTCCTCTCAATGAGGGTGTAGCAGAAGACGAGCTGGTATTTGCTGTGGAACAAAACCAACACCGACAGAAGCATTACTGTGCCACAGTTACTCTGTATGGACACGCCCATTTCTGTGTGACAACCACCCCAACACATAGACCTTACTGAACATAACAACTGCAAGAAAAAACAGCATAAAGTAGAAAGTAATCCTTTTTGGGAACAGTCCTCTGGGCCTACTATTTACAACTGGCGAAGGAGGAAGAAACTGTACCATCACTTTAAGAATATGAGAGTGGGCTTAGATTATTAATAGGCACCACTCACTGAAAACGAATGGGTTCACGGTAATTGTTAATAATTTACAAAATTATGTAGCTGTCTACTTATTTTTACTGTTTGTAAGAAAATTAGTGGGTTGGTGGAAAAAAGGGCTTCGGGTTTCACTGAGAGAAAATATGCATTGTTGATGAAGAGACTTGGCTACTGAAGAAATTAAGACGGGTCCTAAGGGAGAGACATGGGGTTTACTGAATCCCAACCTCAGAAAATGGTAAAGAAAGGAACACGGAGTGAAAACACTTAAGTGGACAGAAGACCTTGCAATAAAAATCCATGGGACCAAGACGCGGTCAATCCCTCTTCGGGTTATGACAGCAATTCACGATCATCCACCGGGCCGCTTCTTTGAGATGAGGACTTAGCTCACTTCTGTTAACTCCCGGCTCCCCGATTCCCTCACACAGTACTCATTCAGGCAGCTGTTCTCAGGCTCTCAGCTCATTACTGCAATCTTAAGTGCCATATGGCTGTTTCGGTTCCATTAGCCAAGGATCACAATTGACTCTTGGTGGGAAGGTAGTAAGGCAAAACTGCACTTTGCAGTATCTGGTAAAACTGAAGGTGTGTACTTCTATTGCCCAGCAACTGCACTTCTGGTGACAGCAGTCTGCCTGTGCGCCAGGACACACATACAACCATGTTCCCAACACTGGAAAACTAAGGCAGCTTGCTGCTGCTGCTAAGTCGCTTCAGTCGTGTCTGACTCTGTGCGACCCCATAGACGGCAGCCCACCAGGCTCCTCTGTCCCTGGGATTCTCCAGGCAAGAACACTGGAGTGGGTTGCCATTTCCTTCTCCAATGCATGAAAGTGAAAAGTGAAAGTGAAGTCGCTCAATCGTGTCCAACTCTTAGTGACCCCATGGACTGCAGCCCACCAGGCTCCTCCGCCCATGGGATTTTCCAGGCAAGAGTACTGGAGTGGGTTTCCATTGCCTTCTCCTTAAATCCCAACAAAGAATTTATTTTTTTAAATTACGAGAACATTACACAGCAGTCAACATCAAAAGACAGCCATATGGGTCCACATGGTTAACTCAATAAGTATGCAGAAGCAGCAGCTACAGAGTAATACTTAAGATCCTTGACACAAACCTTTATTTCCACCCCTTGCTTGCAGCCTCCCATCTTACTCCTCACCTCCACCACTAATACCAGCCCCAAATCTCGAGCCTCTAATGACCAGCCTGCCCCTCAGCTGCAGCCCCTACTCCTACCCACACATACTCTACAGGCAGCAGCCTCTGCCTTGCTCCATCCATCCTTATTCTCCCAGAGACTATCTTCCTGCAACATGCTAGAAATGTCCACCCGCTGGGTACTATTGCTGGTTGGTTTCTTATTTTCCTACTATCATTTTTGAGATCTCAGGAGAGAGAGAAATCCTTAGACTAGATACCCACTGAAGGAAAAATGAGGCTGCTGATGTCTAGGGGAGCAGAAATTATCCTTGTCTTCTAATAGCACCATCTGTTGAGCATTTTAAGCTACGATCTGACCCCATGGACAGAGGAGCCTGGAGGGCTACAGTCCATGGGGTCAAGAGGAGTTGGACACAACTGAGCGACTAATACTTCTTTCTGTCCTCAACATCCTAATTAGAGGCCCAAGGTCTCCAATTCACTTTCTACACAAAGCAGGATAGTTCAGTGAATGCTGACAAAGGAGCCAGCCTGTCGGCATTCAAACCTTAGCTCTGCCAGTCTACCCATGACTTCTCCCAAGTCATTTAATCTCACTGTGACCCCACCTTGTCATTTATAAACAGCGGTTAGTAATACAGTCATAGGACAGGTGAGTTCTGTGTAGAGTGCTTATCGGAACCGTGCTGGGCACACAACAGACGCCATGCATCAGCTGCGGCCACAAGGCCCCCACTGAACCATTTCCCTATTTGTTGGATGTTTATCTCATGTCCAGTCTATTTTTATTACTATTATAGGAGTCATTCTAATAAACATCTGTGGTTTGTACCTCTTGGCTTGCGAACTTACTTCAAAGTGCCTGAGCTTCTGCTGAATGATCCTCTTTAGATTAAAAAGCAGTAGCAATTTCCAATGCCACCGAAAGTATAAAAACAATACCTTCAATGCAGTGTTTTCTGCAGGCACTGGGTTACTGGTTTTTAAATGTCTTTTTGTTATGAATTTTGTTAAGTAATATCACAGAAATTTAATGGAATTTTACAATACTAACCTAAGCTTACTCTTAAGTAACTTCCAGAAATAAAGCAGAAAGAACTTACTTTGTGATTGCGGCAAAAAAGTTAACGACTGAGGGCAGGCAAATCTTCAGAGGATTCAGCTGACTCATCACTATCCGTTCAAAATTTAGACTCTGAAGGTACCTCAAACCTTTGATTAAAAAACAAACAAAAAAAAATTTTTTTAAGGTGCAAACACATGAGTCTAAGCAACACTCATTATTCTATATATTAAAAAAAAATTTTTTTTAAGGGTATTTGCACAAATGCTTTAAAGGTTCATGTAGATATTCACATAGTGCAAAGCCCAAAGAACATCGTTTATCTTAACCACACGCATTTACGACCAAACCAACTTTTCTAAAGAAAAGAGTTTACTCTTTTAAAGATCCAGGAAAGTAAAGATACATTCCCAGTGGGATATGAGCTTATAAGACAATTTGGCACTCAGATACATGCAAGCTCAGCACATGCTGACTGCAGAGAGGGAAACACAGACCATGTGATCTGACTTCTGCTAACAATCACGGAATTATTAAGCAGCTGAGGAGCACAGTAAATTCTCCATTCCCTCGAGGTAATGACTGTACAGTATGGAATTTCTCCTTCCTGAATTCCATATATATATATACACACACACACCAATATGACAGTTAACAAAACCAACAGCAAGACTTACACATCTTAAATTATCCGTAAAGTTGAGCCTATTTTTCAGGTGTGCATTCACTGTACTTCAGGGTTTTTTTGTTTTTATAACAAAACCATGGAGGTAGAAGGAAAAATTAGGTAGATACTACTGTCTTGGGATCAATGACTATCCTTATTAAAAAGAACACCACACTTATTCTAAGAGGTGAGCAAACCAACTTGTGTCTAAGTATATTTTTGTTAGGAGATTCTATGATCTATATATTCTGATAAAAGTAACTAAAAATGCAATAATGTAAAGACTTACAAGAAATAGATCATCTTTAACTAAGACTCTTAGCATTTATTTTTACAGAGAAAAGCACTGATTTTACTTACCTTGTGATAAAACCTTGTCCTACTACTGTTCATACACCTATTTTTAAGCCCCCTATCTTTTTAGTAGTAGTCATGATATAAGAAAGTACATGTAATGCAACATGTACAAGCCTCAGTTTAGAGCTGTGATTCTCAACCAAAGGCCACAGTGCCCCCAAGAGAACATCTGGTAGTGTCTGGAAGATAGTTTTAGTTGTCACAACAGAGGATGAGCAGGGCGAGTATTGGCATCGAGCGGGTAGAGAGTGCGAGATGCTGCTGGTCACCCTATTATACACAGGACAGCCCCCACAACAAAGGATCATCCAGCCGAAGGTATCAGCAGTGCAGAGTCTGAGAAACTCTGGCTTAGAGGAAATAGCCTATTAAACCATTTGCGTTATTCATGAAAATGAAACAGTTTAAACTGACTTAACTGACGGTGTTCTTGGGGACTACCTTCAGCTGTAATACACTAACCCACAAAACAAGCTTCATCTGGTAGATTCAAATTTTAACTCTTAGAAATTAGCAAAACTGTAAACCAGTAAATTAACTCAAGTCTTTGGATATAGGAGCATACCTGGAATAACCTCAAGCTTCAGGGTCACCCTCACCTGGTTTTAATTTCTCATCCTGCCAATAAGTTACTTCCCTGGGGTTTGGTCTCGTCTGTAAAGAAGGGATGACGTTTGCAGTTCACTGGGCCGTTGCAAGGATGGGATGGGATGGGATGGGATGGGGGCGGCATGGGGGTGGGGGCTGAGGATCAAAAGCGCCGAGCCCGGTGCAGCCACAGCACAAGTGCTGAGCCACAGCTCACATCTGACAACGACTCCTGCTGCCACCTTCTAAAGCGGAGCTTCTCAATCACAAATCCATTGACTGTTAAAAAGGCGGCTTAAGGGACTTTTAGGGGCCCACAAGCTGCTAGAAATTATTTGTAAAAAGCTTGAGTGCACATGCAGTTTTATAACAAACAATTTTTGTCAAAAAAGTAATTAATCTTCATTCTGAAGGATAACTAGTACATAGGAAAATCCAGTTTCATATCCATCAACCCCACATCACTGACCTTCCTTCAGGTTTCCACTTAAAAGCTGCTTGTGTCTAAAAACAAAAGTGTAGAACACAGCTTGGCAGGCTGAATAAAATGGTCCATGGAGAGCGACGTCACAAAATGCCTTTGTTCCTGAATCCTGGTTATTAAGGTATACGTGCAGCCAGTTAACCAAAAGATCTAGGCATGATTTTACAGTACTAGAGAAAAGAAAAATTCAAGTCAACTTCACTTGCTTCATAACACACTAGAGTGACACAAAAACACACAATTGCCTCTCATTGCAAACTCAGAAAAGTCTGTCCACTGGCTTCTTTATCTATTACCCATGGGCACAGAGGAGAAGCAAGCAAAGGAAAGAATGGGCAGGTGGAAAGGCAGCCTTCCATTACAAAGTCAAGAATGTGGACCTTCCAGGACAACAGGAAGGCCCCTAAGGCGGCCTAAAGTGTCAAGAGTTGGAGAACAGTTTCTCCTGGTCAACTCAGAAGGGCTTTTCCGATGGCCTCCCAGTCCTCTTGAGGGAAAACGGTTAAAGAGGAGGCATGTCTACCCACATCTCAGAAGAGAAAAACAGCCTGGCTGACTTCACCATCCCCTGGGGGTTCTGATGAAGTCCTGTGGTCAACAATTTAGGACAGAATACCCAGACAGCTTTTAGTTGTCAGGGAAGGGTTTTTAATAGTGTTCTGGCCCAAGGATATCTTCATGGATCACTAGAAGAAACAGGCCCAGCACTGGCCTCCTAAATAGATCCATTACCTTCAAAGGGGATTTTTTTTCTTCAGCTTTAACAGATACAATTGATTCGGAATGCAAATGAAAAATGACAAACCTATAAAAAGAATCAAAACAGTATACAACACTGTACACCATCCACGAAGACAAACGGATCTTCATGTTCAAGTGCAACGATACAGATGACAAAAGCTTTGCATGTGAGGTTTTACAGTTTAAAAATGAGACATCTTATTCTGAAATTGCCTCTTGGAAATATAAACATCTTGCATAGAGTGGAGAAACAAATTTTTCACTTTAAAGACAGGCCACAAAAATAAGGCAGTTATTTCTCTAACTTGAGACAATACTATATTCTTTTTTAAAGCATGATAAGAAAAGCACTTGGAAAATCAGGTTACTTACATAAGAGGAATAAATTTAGCTCTTGCCAAAAAGCTCCCAATATAATTTGCAGCAGCTTGCCTGATGATAGCAGGATTATTTGGATCCTGCAATTTTTTCCAGAGATGTTCCAAAAATGCTTCCGCAAATCCCTATAAAAAGAGAACGTGTTGGTCTCCTCTTTTTCTAATGCTTCAGATATTCTAGCTAGCAGAATTCTAAGATTTTTAACTCACCAACATGGGAAAGCTCCAGTATCTCAGTTATACTGCTAAATAATGAACAGGGTCATCAAGGTTCTTATTTTGAAAACACTCTGAGATAATACTATCAAAAACAAAAGGCGTTCCCCAGCTTTAAATAATTCAATGGATGCCCAAACCAGCTGAGCATCAGACGTAGGGCTTTGGAACCCCACACATTAGGACAGGACTCTGGGATCCAGCAGTCTGTAAAAGCTCTGCTAAGTGAGAATTCTCTGGCGGCCCGTGCTCTCACTGCCAGGGTGCAGCCAAACATAAATCAACAAATAAAGCTCTATGACTCTGATATTTAGCCGTAACTAGAAAGCAGTGCTTATCCACACTCACATGGGAATCCCTTTTGCCATACCCTCCAGACTGCACGTAACAAACTTAACCAGAAACAGAAACGAGGATTAAAGTACAGTTGATATTTGACTAATTATGCTAACTGTAGGGGAAAAACTGACCAGTTCACCTTCTTTTCAACGAAAAATGCAACCTCCAACTTCTCTCAAACAGCTCTTTTCAAAAGCTACTAACATATGCTTTGGGGCAGATTGAGTTTAACCTTCCTACCCATGACCAGTACTCTCCTAGACTAGGACTAGGAAGCTATGAAATAGTGCAAAGAAGAGTCCTATGTTCTTTTGTTTTGCTTTGTTCTCAAAATAGAAAAACAAACTCTTAAGTTTTAAAATCCTGGATTAAAACTTTAGTTTGGGCTAGTTAATATCAACTGAAACAGAATTAAAAAAAATAAAGTTGCATACTGTATATGAGGTTTTTTAAAATTGGAATATAATTGCTTTACAAATGTGTCCATATGAGATTTTAGTGAAGGCTCGAATTAAAGGGAAGGACACCACCTAGTGGACCAAACACAGGATGACGTTTTCAGAGCACAGCTTCAGGTGAAGGAATGCCCTCTCCTCCTTCTACAGGTTGAGAAGGGCTTTCTATTTCACTAGAGGCACTAAGTAAAATGAGCTCAAGACAAAGAAGTAGTCAATTCATGGTCCCTCTTCAACATTTCCCTTCACCCCTCATTTTTTTAAGGAAAATTTGGGGCAAGAGTAACAAAAGCTATGATAACACAAATGACATACTCACCAATTTAAAGCTACAGAGGTAAAACATGAAAAATTGCACATGGCAAGAGGCATGGGTGGGCAACAGGAGCTTGTCAAAGATGGTTATGAGATCTCGATACAAATCTTTTGTTTTGTTGTTATCAATCTTACCTGTGAAGAAAATTTGGCATTTCAGTTTATTTATAAAGACATTATTTTCAAGCCACCAGTTTCATTTACCACATTTTTTAAAAGCAAACAAGACCATTAAGAAATACTTCATCCATGTAGTTAATGGGGGGTCGGTGGGTGGGGGCATACGATGCCATCTTTATCTGGCACAGAGCTTCCATTTTAATTATAAAAATCCAGGACTGGTAAGGAAGTGGGCCCTTATCTCACACACACCACTGTGATTCTACACACTGGAAAATCGCCATTTACAAGTTCTACTGCTAGGAATTTATCACAAGCAGACAAGTGACAATACAGGTGTAAGTACGTTCATTACACCGTTACTTATAATGGAAATACAGCAGGGGGAGGAAAAAAATAAGGAGCCAGTTAAATCCATATGATTAATAACTATTTTAGAAGAACCGTGAATTGTATGAGAAAATGTTCGTAAGAGGTAAAAAGGGAAGATTATAAAATACTACATATCGTGTGATTCCCCCCAAGAAGGCAATGGCACCCCACTCCAGTGCTCTTGCCTGGAAAATCCCATGGACAGAGGAACCTGGTAGGCTGCAGTCCATGGGGTCGCTAAGAGTCGGGCACATCTGAGCGACTTCACTTTCACTTTTCACTTTCATGCATTGGAGAAGGGAATGGCAACCCACTCCAGTGTTCTTGCCTGGAGAATCCCAGGGACAGGGGAGCCTGGTGGGCTGCCATCTATCGGGTCACACAGAGTCGGACACAACTGAAGCGACTTAGCAGCAGCAGCGTGATTCCCCAAATCCACTGAGAAAAACACATACACCCATACAAATAGAACAGAAAAAAAAATGCTAATAATGGTTCTCCAAATAGGACTGTGACCATATAAACTGTCTTTTTTTAAAAACTCCTTTCCTGTATTTTCCAAATCTTCTCTAACCAACATGTATTACTTTCATAGCAGCAAAAAAGTTAAAGTAGTAACATTCTCAACTCAGATTCAAGCCCTATTATTCTGAGTGGTTGAGTTTCATTCTTAAATCTGAGAAATGCAAATAGAAAAAAACTGCTTTTTTCAAGGCAAAGTGTCTAGACTAAAAACCTAAAAATTCCATTAGGGCAAGAAACTTATCAATTTGTCCACCAACACTTGGAACAACCACAAGTACCCAGACTGTACATTTCAAGCGTAACACAAGTGTGCGCATGCACGCATGCTAAGGCGCTGCAGTCATGTCTGACTCTGCAATCACAGGGACTGTAGCCCGCCAGGTTCCTCTGTCCATGGGATTCTCTGGGCAAGAATACTGGAGTGGGGTGCCATGCCTTCCTTCAGGGGATCTTCCCAACCCAGGGATCAAACCCACATCCTCTTAACATTTCCTGCATTGGCAGACACGTTCTTCACCACAAGCGCCGCCTGAAAAGCGCCAAATATCTACTAAGTGTGCGTATGCTTGGTCACGTCCAGCTCTTTGCAATCTCGTGGACTGTAGCCCACCGGGCTCCTCTGTCCAATACTGGAGTGGGTTGCCATTTCCTTCTCCAAAGTATCCACTATACCATTCTTAAATGTCTCCAACTTGAGGTCCACCTTAAACTGTCCAAACTCCACATATAATCTCTTAATACAGTAGGCAGTGAGAAGATCACCAAGGCCTTTGAAGACAAACAACTGAGTCTGGGTCCCAGTCCCACTGTTCTCAAGCTACGTCACGGTGGCAAACAATCTCTCTCAACTTTCTTTTCCTCATACTCAAAACAAGGATTTTTATCGTGGTTTTCCATCAGTATGCCCAGCACTGTGCATCACAGCTGTGACTTCTGCAGGCTGTTACCGTCCACATAGCAGACATCCTTAATGTAGGACAAGAGTAAAGACAGGAGGATGTCTAGGCGCTCAGCCATGGGATGGACCATCTGATCGAGCCTTCCTGGATCAGCCTTGGTTTCATGGTCAGCTTCTTCATCTTCATCCTTTGAAGGTAAAGTAAAAACTGACATTATAAAAACTCAGTAAAAGTAGTTTAGGGAGAAAACTCTGAGGTAACTGTTTCCTTTAAAAGACAAAGAGAAAACCCGGAAATCTTCCCAGGCAGGGGCTCTCAACCAGAGGCATGAATCAGAATCACCCTTGGAATCCAACAGGAAAGCACAGATCCAGCCTCTGATGCTCATGTACAAGAGCTGTCTACAGTGTGGCCATGCAAACATCACAGATTTCCCCCAGGTTCTGGCACAAACTATTGGTGCCAGGTTTCCTTTCCTGGGACAGGGCACCCACCCCCTCAGCTGCTATAAGCACTGGCTGCCAACTCACAGCTGCCCGAGAACTGCCTTGGCTCCTCCCAATCAGACCTAGTAACTGACATGACGTCACAAGAGGCCATCCCCCGGTCCCAAGGTAGGACCTACTCTGTTCTGTAACTCATGCTCCAGAGCTCCTGGGCGGGGGATCAGCCTGCAGTGACTTCCAATCGAAACCCCCAAATCTCACCTCTTTCCTTCCCCTGCCCTTTCCTGCTTCCCCACACCCTGTGTCCCAAGGGCACCTGAATCCCCATCTCAGGCTCCTCCCAGTGAACCCAACTTAAGACACGACTCCGAGCAGAGAAGCACTGCATAAAGGTACATAATTTGTAGAACACAGAAACCACATTGATGTGCTTTTCAATGTATCACTCCTCCACAAACAATATGGGGTGTACAGAAACAAATTTAAGGAACAGACGGAAGAATAAAAGGGAAACAGACTTCACCAAACCCAAATTCAAAGCCTTGGAAATGAACTCTACTAGTCGATGAGCAACAAGGCAGCAACTGCGCATTTAAAGAATCACTTTCAAGCCTGCCGAACTACTGCTTTAACCCACAGCCTTGAAAAAGGTGAGGAGCCATTAGCTGTCTCTTGCCACCCTCTGGGACTGTGAGGGTGTATGTCTGACTACATTCACAAATGCTGACCATATTAAATAGGGCTTCTGTGGCATCAGCTCCACCACCAGTTTGAGCTGCTGTTTCCTCAGCATCCTCAATATCCTGCCGGGATGCATTCACCTACATCATAACAAAGAAAAAAAAAAAAAAGAATAAAAACATATAAAATACAACCACAGTATTCAGCAACTGGAAATTCACCTAATGTACATGTTCTAAAGATATCCACACTAGTGCCCTATACAGCACTGTAACTCAATACACAATTATGGCACAAACCTATAAATGAAACTCAGTCATGAAAGAATTGACAAGATTGTAAATCAAGTACCCTGTACTACATATTTTCATAAAAATCAATACAAACTGTGCTATGTTGGTCTATATCAGATAGCTTCAAAATTTAACATTTATCCCAACATTTACTAGGCACAAGGCACATGCATGGTATATAAGAGCATAAGATCAATCAACAGAAAATTTCTAGATAACTTGTTTAACATACCACTCAAATATGCCTTTTAACATGTCTATATACATGACCTTCTTCCTAAATGTACTCTAAAATGTTCCATAAGCATACATCAGAGAAGGACTTTATGAAGATTATAGATGCAGGTGACCAGAGAGGTTTAACTCCAGGTGAACAATGCGCCAGCCCACCCAACCTCTGGTCTTTCCTAGAACTCCCTCCCCACTACAGGATCAGCGTGCTTCCCATCGAGCCCTATCTCGTTAGTCCACAAACCTCCTCTCCCCAACCCTGAAACACGCCTCTCACTCCTGCTTCATCCTCTCTCTACACCTCAAACCCTCACCGGGTCTCTAGCAGCCCCGCTTCCTAACTAGCCACGCTCTCTGCAGCAACAAACTGCCTCCGAAACACCACACCCAAGGACTCTGCTTTCCTCAACCTCCTGAAGAAGGCCAGCAACGTCTCACGCTGCTGAGAGAAGCCAATCCTCCCTGGGTGTCCAGACTCTCGCTTTCCCTCCCACTTGCCAGTCTAACTCTCTCTCTCTCCTGTCGGGTCTGCTCAGTCCTCAACCTGCAGCTTCAATTCTCCACCCAGTTCCCTCACCCACACCTCAACCCATCCAAAGAGGAACTCGTCGTCCTGCAACTTCCTCCTGACGGTTTTTAATACTGTTTTGGCAACACCAGGCTTTCATTCCACAGGGAGCTACCTTTGAAGGATTCCTTTCCCTTACCTCCCCACTCCTCTACTTCCAATCCAATCAAGGCCCTTTCTTCCACGTGTCACCAGAATCCACCACTTTCTCATTCCCTCTGCAACTTATTTATTGCAGGTCACTTCCTCGGAATGTCTTCCCAACTTCTGACTACAACAGGTTTTCTAGCTCATAATGCATGTGTTCCATCCACAGCATTTACCACAATACTTTTCCACTTACATGACCATCTAATTAATGCCTTGTTCCCCAACCACGAGAGATAGGACTGTCTATAAACACACCAATGTTCAAAGGAAATGTTTAAGAAATGTTCAATGAATGAAAGGTGGAACTGCAGATTCTTTTCTATTGTTGCTACTATTGTTTCAATTATTATAACAAACACTATAACATAATATTTGGGAAAAGAAAATTGAAGAGAAAACAGATTATCCAATACTTACGTCCAACTTGAGTAGCTTTTCAACAACAAGCTCTAGAATTTCATGCCTCAAGGTCGGAAAATACACACTAATCCTGAGTAAGTTATGAACATAACATTCCTAAAACATAAAAAGATAGAAAAAAAGATTATCAAGCAACACAGGAACTACACTGTTTATATACACACTATCAGCGTAATTGTGATTTATATACTCCTACAGTACTTTTAAAACAGGTTTGTTGACACACAATTCACCCACTTTAAGTGTACAATTCAATAGTTCTCAACTATTCAGAGTTGTGCAACCATCACCCTAATCAACTTCAGAACATTTTTATCACCCTAAAAAAAAACCTTGTATCTTCCAGTAATGTACCTCCTCCCAGCCCTAAGTAACCACTGGTCTACTTTCTTTCTCTATGAATTTGCCTAGCATAGCTATTTCACATAAGGAGAATATTACAACATGTGGTGTTTCAGCATAATGTTTTCAAACTTCATTCATGTTGTAGCAAGTAAACCATGTTTATTGTTGACTGATATTCCAATATGCAGGCATAGCACATTCCATTTATTCATAAGCTGCTAAACAGTTGGCTTCCATATTTTGGCTACTATGAGTAAAGCTGCTTTGAACATTTGTGCCAAAGTTTTTAGGGGGACGCATATTTTTATTTCCCTTGGGAGCAGTGGAAATGAGGGTTCATATGGCAATTCTACCTTTTATGAGGAACTGTAAGGCTGTTTTCCAAAGCAGCTGTACCATTTACCATTTACATCCCCACTAGAGCGTGGGGGGTTCTGGTTTCTCCACATCTTTGCCAACACTTGTTATTATCTATCGTTTTGAGTACAGCCATCCTAGTAGGTAAGAAGCAGTATCTCGTTGTGGTTTTGACTTGCATTCTCCTAATGACTAAAAATGTTTAGTTTTTCGTGTGCTCCTAAGCCATTTGTATGTCTATTGTGGAGAAATACCCATTCAGACTCTTTGTACATTTTTAAATTAGGTTCAATAAGAGTTCTTTAAATATTCTAGATACAAGTCCTTTATCCAATATATGATTTGCAAATATTTTTCCATTATTTAAGTTGTCTTTTCATTTTCTTGAAGACTATGAAGCACAAAAGGTTTTAATTTTGATGCAATACAATTTAACTGTTTTTGCTGTGGTTTCTTGTGGTATATCTAGAAATTGTTGTCTAAGATCACAAATATTTTCACCCACATTTTTTCTAACAGTTTTATCCAATTTGAGTTCAATTTTGTATATAATGTGAAGAGAAGTCCTATTTCATTCTTGGCATATGAACATACTCCTGCCCCAGAATCAACTGTTGGAAAGACTATTTATTCTCTTCCCCACTGTCCTACACAACCGATCACTATTGATCGGCTGATCAATGTGATCATTATTGATCACATTGATCTGGCATCCTGTGACTATACTGAACTCATTTATTACCACTAGCATTCTTGTGAATTCCTTAGGATTTTTCTGTATATAAGATCATGTCGTCTGCAAAAAGAGACAGTTTTACTCCTCCTTTCCAATGTGGGCGCCTTTTTCTTTTTCTTGCCTAACTGCCCTGGCTGGAAGCTTTAGAGAAATACTGACCAGAAGTGGCAAAAGCGGACACCCTTGTTTTGCTCCTTATTGTGGGGAAGCCTTCAGTCTTTCACTACTGAGGGTAAAGACAAGTTTTGAATTTTTCATAGATTTTTTTCATAGATGCCCTTCATCAGGCTGAGGAAGTTCTCTTCTGTTTTTGTCACAAAATGGTTTTGGCGTTTTTCATCTACTAAGATGATCATGTGGTATTTACCATTTATTCTACTGATACAGCCTATTATGCTACTTGCTTTGGGAGTATTAAATCAACTTTGCATTCCTAGGATAAATTTCAGTGCATAATTCTTTTTTGTATGTTGTTAGGCTCAGTTTCCCAGTATTTTGTTGAGAATTTTAGCATCTATGTTCATAAGAGATACAGAATTTGTAACATTCCAGTTGAAGCACACTCTCACAAATATCAACAAAAGTTATTAACTCTTTAATACCTGTAATACATTATTTAGGAAAAAATATTCTGTATTTAGAAGGAAACCACTGTTATTGAACTCTACACAGATGATCTAAATATTATGCAAAAGACTTCCAAGACTTCATTAACAGAAGGCTCTGCCTTCAAATAAGGCATGTTTACAACTAGTAATAAATGAACTATTATCTTCCAGCAATTCCTACCTGTGTTAACATTAAGTTCTATCTAGATATTTCTGAAGTGGACTCTGCCCTTGACACGCACACAGGAATAAGAGAAAAGGCACTGAGAATCCTCAGTCAGTGGCTTGCTAAGAAAGGAATGAGTCAAATTCTTAGTCTTGAGTTTAAAATTCAGCAGACAAAACTTTGAAGAAAAGGACCCAAATTCACCTAAAACTAAACCACACAACTTTTCCATTATTTCCCCCATGAAAAGATTTCTTACCAATGTTCTCTCTGATTTTCGAACAAATGGAAATTTTTCCACCAGTATTGGCATAAGAAACCATGGTGTGCTATTAAAAAAAAAAAAAAAAAAATTTCAATAAATCCATGATAAGGAGACTTTCTCAGAAGGTAACATTCCCATTCTAAGAGCAAATATGGATACAAGAGGCAAAAGGCGACTCCTACCTCAAGCAACTGGAAGTGAAAACACCTCAGAGAAAATCTGTAACAACTTAGGGAAAAATAAGCTTCTGCTGAGTTTGATATCATCAGGATATTAAAGGAGGATTCTTTTTTTTCTACAAAGGTTTTAACAAAGAGCTTCAGTTTAAAATCTAAACACTTCCCACTACACGTGTTATTTTTAAAAGGAGAAAAAATTACCAACTTGGACTTTTTAAAGTTAGCTTATGTGCTAAACTTACTGGGGGAATTTGAAGTTCACCCCTCCGAAAGAAACCTACATATAGAGTGAATTTTTATTCGTAAGACAAGACACAAACACACAGGCGGTTCTCACTGAAAAATTTTGGCTATTTTGTCTGTTGAAGTTAAAAGCAAAAGTCCAACCACCATAAAAAGCTGGAGAGTAGACTTGGCATACAGGTTTTGAAAAATAATTGAAGACAATGAATAGAGAACTGAAATGCCATTTTTTCTAAACTGTGATATGACAGCAATGAGATACAAAAACATGCTGCATACAATTTGAGGTTTGATGCTGTGGAGATTTTATAATTTTCTAACTGATCATAATTTTCTTGAGACTTAAACACCACAATACAAAAAAGTAACTGAAGTATACTCACGATGGGACATATCTTGCTATTATCTGTAAGGCTCTGTGACAGGTGTCAAAATTTGCAGGAAGATCTACAGGTGAAAAGGGAGAGCATAAGCATTAAGATAAAACTGAAAACTGAAAAATTACCTACTTAAGGCTAAAATCCCCTGATGACCAAAACTGAATCATCTGTCAGTTAAATAATCACATGTCAGCAAAATAATAATCCCAAGACTTTTCTCCATGATTATCAATGATGACTGTAAATAATGCCAGTAACTGCAACTGATTGCATAGTAATCAGTTAAATATAACTGAGATTCTTTTTGTTAGATATATAACAAAAAGACTCCATCAAAGGTTGCCCTTTGTTACCATCTATCTGTGAGACTAAGTCCTGGAGGAACAAGGATACTCAGACACAAGAGGTGGCCTCTGTTTAATCCTCTTTGTACTTACTCTCATCTTCATCATCAGAATCCGAAACATCTACGTCACCTTCTTTAATAACCACTCGGGCTTTTGAGGAAAAAAGAAAATATGTTATACTTCTAACATTGATCTAAACAAGCAACAGCTACATAAAAAAAGCAATTTTTCTTTTGACTTAAGACAATAAAATTTACAATGTGGGCATGAAGTTTAAGCAGCTAAAAATCCCTGAATTCCAAGACTTCACCAGAAGCTCACTAAAGGGAATTAAATCCATAAAAATCACAGCAACAAATAAATCCAGACACTTCCATGGAGATCATTATAGGGAACAGACAAGTACCAGAACTACTGCTGCTCCAGTAAGTATCCTGGCCTCTTCCAGGGTGGCATAATCTCCAAAATACAGTGGGAAGGCAGCCTTTTTAACAGAGATATTTTTAAAAAGAAAACTTGAAGCAAGCAAAGAGCAATGACTTACGAGGTACAAAATGAGAAGCAATCATGCTGAGACATGGTCTAAGGAAGACAGTTTGTGCTGATACAAGATTACCAAGGAAGGATAAATACTCCTCCACCACTGTCTGACTTCTGTTCAACCACTTCAATCTCTAGAGATGGGAGGGAAAGACAAAAGAAACATTTTACTGATACAATATATCCTATTTTCAATATATACAATATATACTATTTTCAACAGATACTATTTTCAAAGTACTGAATTACATATAAGTCATTGAAATAAATGGTGAACTTACCAACAGAATATTAATAAGCTGCTCAAAGTCTTTCGTCAAGTACATGATGGAAGAACGGAATTCAAGCAGCCAGTTAATGATCTGGTCATCCTTAAGTTAAAAAAAGAAAAGTACTTTCAAAATCACAAGTCCTCTAAAATAACAGAGAAATGATATTACCTGGCATTGGTCATCTATCAGCAATATTTAAATTAGGAGGGGAAAAGTCACAAACTTGGACTTAAGCCAAAATTGGGATGAAGATTTCTTAGTTTGTATCAAAATACAAAAAGATGTTACAATAAATTTTCCTTTTTTCTAAAAACAAAGAAGAAGAAGTAATATAGTAATTGATATCAGGGAAAGGAATCAAGTGCAATGTTTAATTCTAATCATTTTTGCTGGCCCGAGAAAAGTGAGAACACCTCAAATGGTAAATGTTGACACCTGGAACTTTTTTAAAGTGAATTCTAACAGATCAAATAGTCTAAGGCCACAAAGACCAATAGGTACCTCTACTTCCTCTATCCTCATGATGACCTGCAAGCATGTGGATAATATTCAGTCTAAGCTGATTAAACAGAGTCATCAATAAATGTAACTTTTTTTTAACCCAACTTGCAAATGGGTCTAAAGGAATCAAAATGTGTTCTATATAAATGATGGTTCCACTACTCCATTAAATATTTTTCAGACAATAAAATTACTATTCATAATACTTTCCATGACACAGGAAAACCTGCTAAGTTCAAAAAAGAGGCCATGTAGAGAATAAGGTATCAGTGATACTTAATAGATATTGCTTGTATTCAAGCAATACATGTGCAAGAAAAAATTAAAGCCCCTAATTCTGGGGAACTTCCTGCCGGTCCAGACTTTGCTTTCACTGCCAAGGGAGCAGGTTCACTCCCTGGCTAGGGAACTAAGATCCCACAAGCTGCACAGTATGGCCAAAAAAAAAAGCCCCTAGTTTTTTAAAGAAAATGATTGATGATGATATTCAGTAGGGGAAAAGAGAAATAAAGAAACAAAAATAATACAGTGTTGCACCTTTAGCAACAGACTACAGACAGACAGTGTTGAACCCCCAGTGATAAACTATTAACAGACAGGACTGGACCTACAGCCATAGACTACTTATAGGGAGCACATACCATGCGCCAGGCACAGTGCTTAACACCATACGTATATACGTGCTGCTGCTGCTAAGTCGCTTCAGTCGTGTCCGACTCTGTGCGACCCCATGGACTGCAGCCCACCACGCTCCTCCGTCCATGCGATTCTCCAGGTAAGAACACTGGAGTGGGTTGCCATTTCCTCCTCCAATGCATGAAAGTGAAAAGTCAAAGTGAAGTCGCTCAGTCGTGTCCGACTCTTAGCAACCCTATGGACTGCAGCCTACCAGGCTACTCCGTCCATGGGATTTTCCAGGCAAGAGTACTGGAGTGGGGTGCCATTGCCTTCTCCAACATATATTTATACACCTTTCCCTAATCCTAAAAATGCTGCAAAGGGATTACTGTTATTCTCATTTTATAGATGAAAAAACTGAGGCTAAGAAAGATTAATTTGCCCACCACACCAGTAAAAAGGACTTCCCCGGTGGCTCAGACAGTAAAGTATCTGCCTACAATGCAGGAGACCTGGGTTCAATCCCTGGGTCAGGAAGATCTCCTGGAGAAGGAAAAGGCAACCCACTCCAGTACTGTTGCCTGTAAAATCCCATGGATGGAGGAGCCTGTAGGCTACAGTCCATGGGGTCACAGAATTGAACACGACTGAGCAACTTCACTTTCACTTTCACCAGTAAAACACTAGGTTCAAACCCATCTGCCTAGATCGATGCCCCGCCCACTTTCACACAGTGCCTTGCCCCACAGAGTGGAGCTCCCCATCTTCCACTCAACCAGTGAGAGCTTCCTATGCATTATCTATATGACAAACCTCCATGACACTATTTGCCGATGAAACCCTAACTAACCTGGCAGGAAAATAAAGTCACAACTCATTTGCACTACAGTAACTTCATAATATCCACACTCATTAAGGATAACAAGACTTAAGCAGAGAGGCCAAGCTAAGTTACACACAAAGTTAGCTCTGCTGCTAAGTCGCTTCGGTCGTGTCCGACTCTGCGTGACCCCATAGACGGCAGCCCACCAGGCTCCCCCGTCCCTGGGATTCTCCAGGCAAGAACACTGGAGTGGGTTGCCATTTCCTTCTCCAATGCATGAAAGTGAAAAGTGAAAGTGAAGTCGCTCAGTCATGTCTGACTCTTAGTGACCCCATGGACTGCAGCCTACCAGGCTCCTCCATCCATGGGATTTTCCAGGCAAGAGTACCGGAGTGGGGTGCCACTGCCTTCTCCAAAGTTAGCTCTAGTCTGTCACTTTTCCACTAAAACGAGTGCAACAAAATCATAAGGACATTTAATGCTCCAGTTTTCAAGTAAACCAGTCAGAGACTATGGTACTGAACAATCACTAGAAACAAATTATTTCAACACTCCTCTGAACTAACATAAACATAACTGATGTGATTCTTGGGTCTGTAAAAATCCCCTGGAGATGTGCTGATATGAAATACAGTAGAACACAAAGAATGTGTAGCCGGGGAAGCAGGCACAGGTCAGAGAAAGCTTTAAAGACGAAGCGATGCTTCCACTGTCTTTAAACAGACTGAGTACTCTCAAGGGCTCTACACTTTACAAAGGTGAAAGCATGTCTTCAGAAAACCAAGAGCAGTTTAGTCTGGCTGGAGTATACTGTGAGCAAGCAAGCCAACAGATCAATCTGGAGAGCAAAGAGGGACCAGACATATCACTGAAGTCCCTGTAAGCCAGATTTCTAGTTAGAGATCTGCTTGTAGGGTGGGGCATGGTCTGAATGAAGGCACAATCATGTGCTTAGACAAAATCTGGGAAAGTTCATTAGTGAAGATGACATTTCAGTTGGGTCTCAAAGAATAGTTTTATAATTACAGTAATAATAATAATAAACATTAATATAAGACTAAGTGCAAGGCACTATTCTAAGACTTTTAACATTCCATGAGATAGGGAGAACTACCATTGGTTCATAGCTGGGGACACCTAGGCACTGAAAGGCAGTAATTCGCCCTCAATCACAAAGCCAGTAAGAGAGGGAGGTGATGTAACCAGAGCCCATGCTCAAACAGGCAGCAAGCAAAGTGGATCCGAGAATCTCTCACAGCCAGAGAGAAAAGGCACATGCAAAGCCGTAAAGTGGCAAATTCAAGAAACAGAGTATCTAGCGAGACTGAACACTCTAAGTCTGCTGCAGGCCATGCTAAGGGGCTGGTCCTCTATTCCTCGGTGGGCATGAAGAGGGCAACGGCATTTTTAGAATGTGCTTTAGCGATGACTCAAATGCACTGTTAAGGATATAAGGGGTGGAGGGGACGTGTACGTGAGACAGACAAGCAATAAATCATTTAGGCACATAAAGCCTGTAGAGTGGATTTGAAAGAGAGAAAATGCTA
This sequence comes from Bos grunniens, assembly GCF_055505025.1. Taxonomy (NCBI): domain Eukaryota; kingdom Metazoa; phylum Chordata; class Mammalia; order Artiodactyla; family Bovidae; genus Bos; species Bos grunniens. Next base: position 29,091,395 of record NC_141189.1, read on the forward strand.
AATCCAGGGCACCCGTAACACCTGTGGGTTTGCAGTTAAGAAACAAGTCTGCACAACACTGGAATTCAATTATACTTTGATAAAAAAATAAGTGATATTAAAATTAAAAAAGAAAGAACAAAGTCTGAAGCCCACAAGAGCAATTTGATCTATAAATGCAAATAATTCTATTATGAGGACACAGATAAATCCCAAAACCACGAGAACATAGTGGAATCACACAGGAAGAATCTGTAAAGTGAGGACGGGGTAAGTTAGGAAATCCAATCAATACCAAATTTCTGAAGAACTTGTCAAGAGAGTGATGAGAGATAAGCAGTAAGAAGACAGGAAGATCAAAGAAACTGAAGGAAAGGTTTTAAGAAATGGGCAGTCAACTGTACAAATTGCTACAAGAAATTATTATGGGGCTGAAAGAGGAAGTCCATGAAATCAGAATGTAGGAAATCATCAGTAACCTTTGTCACAGTATATACAGCAGTGGACTTCACAGTGGATTTAAACACGAATGAGAAAGTGCAGACTGTCAACATGAACAATTAAAAAGTCCTCTGAGTCAGAGACTGCTCTCATTGGATCCTTGAAAGACCTCTACGCTTAAAGAACTTATTTCTCTGGTTTTACAAGGAGGGAAACAGAGGCAAAGAGGTTAAAGAATGTGCCCAAGATCACACATTGGGAAACAATGGAGCTGGGATTCTATCCCAGGCAATCTGACCACCAATGCCCACAGTAACAGACTATTCTTCCCGTAACTGGGCAGTCAAGGAAGAAAGGGGGAATAACATTTACGTGATGGGTACAAATCTCGAACCATTTCCAAAAACGCAGAAACAGAGTAGCAGGTTGAAATACAAGTCGTCGTTTGTTGGTTTCATTTTGTTGTTTAGCACTGGAGAGTTGCCTGCAGCACAGAAGACAGGTTCTAAAAAGGCAAATTAAAGCAGGGTTTCCCAGCCCCAGGACTGCTGGGATTTGGGCCCAGATGGTTCAGTGTCGTGAAGGGCTGCTGTGTGTGATGTACGGCTTTCAGCAGCACCCCTACCACCCACGCACTGGGTGGCAGTACCGCTGTTCCCTTCCATTCATCACTGAATCCCCTCAGGGGTGAAAGTGCCCCTGGTTGAGAACCGTTAAAGCAGGATCACAAAGTAAGTTCTAGAGAATGGAACAGGACAACAAGTGCAAATTACCATCTGGACAAAGTGGTAACAACTTTGCTAATAATCAAACACAAAATTAGTTACCTTTATCTCTGGATCTGACAGCTGGTTCTTCAACAGCTCAAAGTCATTTGTTTCCCCCTTAAGAAGAAGGGGAAAAAATGAATTTTTGCTTGCTTGGGTTTTCCTTTTAAAGACCAACAGCAGGACTTTAAACCATTACAAAAAGAAACCTGTACCACTGACATCTCAGTTCTGGGGTGTTCTGGTACACTTGTGTACACCTGTGCACTGACATCTGACCATGATAGTACCCATGCATACATATGGGTATAAATGCAGGTCACACATGAAAGTACACAGCACATTCTCCCACCATCCCTGAGACACAGGAGAATCGCTTCTAAACTAACATGGAAACAAAGCCCCAAAATATCCCCATTAATAGAGCTGGTTTATTATCCCAAAGCAATGCTTATGTAACTACTTAAGAAATAAAATGCTCTGATCTAATAGGTTTTTTTTAATTATACCACTTGCTAAAGATTTTAAAGGACAGTAGGTAAATAAAGCATCTGAAGGTATAAAACCGCAGAAAAGGGGTTACTATTCTAATTGTGAGCGGACAGCACCATGCTATTGTTAAACTGAGTTGACTTCAATATTGATGTCTAAAATCCATCTTGTCTACTGGTCTTTAGTATAATAGCTGTAATTGTATTCTGACCACCAAAAATCAAATCTCAATACATCAATTATATTTCAATAAATCTGAGGGAAAAACCCACCAAACCTCACAGTATCCCCTCTTACCTTTTTGTACTTTAGTAACACTTCTGTCACAGTTCCACCAAACCGAACAGTTTTTCTTGGGGGAGAACTGAAGAAATCATTCTCTAATGCAAGCATGTCTGAAAGCCTACAGAACCAAAGATATCAAGCCATTAAGTGCATGACAAGCAACAATAAAATTTATAAAATCCAACATCGTTCAGTGAGACCACTGCTAAAGCCCCCTAACTGGCCTCCCTCCTCCCACTTGAATCCCCCATTAATGCATTCTTCATTCAGTGATCTAAAAATCTTTCAAAAACTAAACGCAGGCTTCCCTGGTGGTCCAGCGGTTAAGAATCTGCCTGCCAATACAGGGGACACAGATTTGATTCCTGGTCTGGGAAGATCCCACATGTCGAGGGACAATTAAATAAGCCACCACAACTACTGACGCCTGGGCATCCCAGAGCCTGTGTTCTGCAACGAGAGAAGCCACAACAAAAGCAGCCCCTGACTGCTGCAACTAGAGAAAGCTCACAGCAACCCAGTATTTTTTTTTTTTTTAAACTTAAAAAAAGACAGATCATGCTACTCTTCTGCTTAAATTCTCCAAAGGTTTTCTACTTCTCTTAAAATAAAAAAACCTAAACTCCTTATAGACTTCAAGGTCCTACATTAATCTAGCCCCTACCTATCCTTTTCATCTCACTTCCAACCCTTACATACTGCAGCCAGAGTCCTTTCTGCTGTTCAAGTTCACCAATCAGATTCCCATATAACTTACTATTCCCTCTGTCAGAAACACTCATTCTCCAGATGTATACGTGGTTGGACCCTTGTCTTCTTTCAAGTTGAAGCTTAATTGTGAGAGAGGCCTTCCACATCAGAAATCTTAAGTACCTATCCTCTCCCTCTTCCCTACCATCACCCTATTTTATTTCTTCACAGTAGTTACCACTATCTGAAATTATCGCTGACTTACTGTCTTTCCCTCCTCAGACTTTAAACTCGGTTGAGAGCATGGACCTTGTCTCTTTTGATATACTGTCACCAACTCTAACATCCAAAGTAGGTACTTTAAAAAACATATATATGATATTATGCCAAGAGTTCCACAAAGTTTGTTTCTTTTAAACAGGTCAGTGAAAAAAACATAGCATCTTGCTAAAGACTCTCATGGAAGGAAAGTTATGACCAACCTAGACAGCATATTCAAAAGCAGAGACATTACTTTGCCAACAAAGCCATCTAGTCAAGGCTATGGTTTCTTCAGTAGTCATGTATGGATGTGAGAGTTGGACTATAAAGAAAGCTGAGCGCCAAAGAATTGATGTTTTTGAACTGTGGTGTTGGAGAAGACTCTTGAGAGTCCCTTGGACTGCAAGGAGATCCAACCAGTCCATCCTAAAGGAAATTAGTCCTGGGTGTTCATTGGAAAGACTGATGTTGAAGCTGAAACTCCAATACTTTGGCCACCTGATGCTAAGAGCTGACTCATCGGAAAAGACCCTGATGCTGGGAAAGATTGAGGGCAGGAGGACAAGGGGATGACAGAGGATGAGATGGCTGGATGGCATCACCAACTCAATGGACATGGGTTTGGGTGAACTCCGGGAGTTGGTGATGGACAGGGAGGCCTGTGCTGTGGTTCATGGGGTCGCAAAGAGTCGGACACGACTATGCGACTGAATTGAACTGAAAGACTCTCAAAGTTAAACCCCAAAGTGTTTTATGGGAGTTACGGGTTTTAAAAGTTGAGCTAGATATAAAACACTGTTAAGCAAATGTGCGTCAAATAACCTTCAAGCAAACAAAAACTCAAAGACACAATCTGCCATCAGTGGCATCATTTGGTTAATAATCCAAATAGCCCAAGTATCTCTTTTTGAATCCAGTCGAAGAAGCAGGTGGGAAGAAGAGTAAAGGAGTATAAGGTAGTACCCAGGCCTGGAAAAATATGAGGGAGCCCAGTGGGGAGAAAAGGGGACTCTGGAACCGAGGAGGTTGCTTTTCCCAGCCCCTCTCCCACCTTTACTACCCATCCAAGGGTCACTGGCTCACTCCTGACGACCTGAAATGACCCTCTTCCCTCGGCTCCCACCCATTCCATGAGCTCTGGCCCAGACCCTTCAGCTCCGCTCTCCTAATCCCGGTCCAGTGCTCTGCTCCCGGACGCACAGAAGGAAGCGTCCTGCATTCTTACCCGGTCCTCGGCGAGCCCAGCGTCTTGACCGCAGAGCCCGAAGAGGCCGCATCTCCGGGAAACCGCGTGTGAAGCAGAGGAGCCGCCATCCGGCCGGACAAACGCGACGACTGCGGCTTATGCCGGAAGTCTTTCTCCCACTAGGCCCGCCTCCGTTCCGGAAGACACGCGTGAGAGCAACGGGCTTCAGCCAATCAGGAGCCCCACGCGGGGAGAGCTGAGTTACCCGGGTCCAAGCTAGAGCGCCGCTAAGGCGTAATCCCCGCCGTGAATCAGGCCCCTTCTTCCTCTTGGAGGACTTTCCCCGCCAAGCGAGGTGCTGTGGACTCCGCTGGTGGCTCAGCGGTAAAGAATCCGACTGCCAATGCAGGAGACTTGAGTCCGATCCCTGAGTCGGGAAGGTCGGGTGGAGGAGGGCATGGCTACCCACGCCAGTGTTCTTGTTTGGAGAATCCCATGGACAGAGGAGCCTGGGGGGGCTATAGTCCGTGGGGTCGGGAAGAATGCACGGCTGAAGCGACTTAGCCAGTGCACTGTACTGAGCCAACTTTGACTCAGAGTTGGACCAACAAAGGTCCGTCTAGTCAAAGCTATGGTTTTTCCAGTAGTCATGTAGGGATGTGAGAGTTGGACTATAAAGAAGGCGAACTGTGGTGTTGCAAAAGACTCTTGGGAGTCCCTTGGACAGCAAGGAGCTCAAACCAGTAAACCCTAAAGGAAATCAGTCCTGAATATTCATTGAAAGTACCGATGCTGAAGCTGAAACTCCAATACTTTGGCCATCTAATGTGAAGAGCCGACTCATTAGAAAAAGACCCTGATGCTGGGAAAGAATGAGGGCAGGAGGAGAAGGGGACGACAGAGGATGAGATGGTTGGATGGTATCACTGACTCAATGGACATAGTTTGAGCAAGCTCCGGTAGATGGTGAAAGACAGGGAAGTCTGGCGTGCTGCAGTCCATGGGATCACAAGGAGTCGGACATGAATGAGCGACTGAACAACAACTGTAATGAGACTGGAGAGTTGCCTGGGAGGTGTCTGTCCAGCCCTGAGTTTCCCAGAGAAGGGGCGGGGACACCCGGAGGGGCCAATCAGTGGCTTGGTCTGTGGACTTTTAAATTCTAGGAGTCAGTCCAGTTCCAGTTCGGTTCAGTGGCTCAGTCCTGTCCTACTCTTTGCGACCCCATGAATTGCAGCACGCCAGGCCTCCCTGTCCATCACCAACTCCCGGAGTTCACCCAAATCCAGGGCCATTGAGTTGGTGATGCCATCCAGCCATCTCATCCTCTGTCATTCCCTTCTCCTACTGCCCCCAATCCCTCCCAGCATCGGAGTCTTTTCCAATGAGTCAGCTCTTCGCAGGAGGTGGCCAAAGTACTGGAGTTTCAGCTTCAGCATCATTCCTTCCAAAGAACACCCATGACTGATCTCCTGCAGAATGGACTGGTTGGATCTCCTTGCAGTCCAAGGGACTCTCAAGAGTCTTCTCCAACACCACAGTTCAAAAGCATCGATTCTTCAGAGCTCAGCTTTCTTCACAGTCCAACTCTCACATCCATACATGACCACTGGAAAAACCATAGCCTTGACTAGACGGACTTTTGTTGGCAAAGTAATGTCTCTGCTTTTGAATATGCTGTCTAGATTGGTCATAACTTTCCTTCCAAGGAGTAAGCGTCTTTTAATTTCATGGCTGCAGTCACCATCTGCAGTGATTTTGGAGCCCAGAAAAATAAAGTCTGACACTGTTTCCACTGTTTCCCCATCTATTTCCCATGAAGTGATGGGACCAGATGCCATGATCTTCGTTTTCTGAATGTTGAGCTTTAAGCCAACTTTTTCACTCTCCTCTTTCACTTTCATCAAGAGGCTTTGAGTTCCTCTTCACTTTCTGCCATAAGGGTGGTGTCATCTGCAGATCTCAGGTTATTGATATTTCTCCCAGCAATCTTAATTCCAGCTTGTGCTTCCTCCAGCCCAGCATTTCTCATGATGTACACTGCATATAAGTTAAATAAGCAGGGTGACAATATACAGCCTTGATGTGCTCCTTTTCCTATTTGGAACCAGTCTGTTGTTCCATGTCCAGTTCTAACTGTTGCTTCCTGACCTGCATACAGGTTTCTCAAGAGGCAGGTCAGGTGGTCTGGTATTCCCATCTCTTTCAGGCTCCCTCAGTCAAACTGAAGAACCCAAGCCTAGAGGGCTAAGGTACATAGGGTCGGAGAGAATTGGACACAGTGAGTTTGGGTGAACTCTGGGAGTTGGTGATGGACAGGGAGGCCTGGTGTGCTGCGATTCATGGGATCGCAAAGAGTCAGACACGACTGAGCGACTGAACTGACTGACTGAAGCAATTTAGCATGCTGCTGCTGCTGCTAAGTCGCGTCAGTCATGTCCGACTCTGTGCGACCCCATAGATGGCAGCCCACCAGGCTCCACCATGACTGGGATTCTCCAGGCAAGAACACTGGAGATTTAGCATGCAGGCACTCATAAAACAGATAACTAATGAGAACCTACTGTATAGCATAGAGAATGCTACTCAGTGTTCTGTGGTGACCTAAATGGGAAAGAAATCTTCCAAAGAGGGTATATGTATACATATTGCTGATTCCCTTTGCTGTACAGTAGAAAATAACACAAAATTGTAAAGCAACTATACTCCAATAAAAATCAATAATAGAAATGAAGAACTGGAAGCCCTGTGATTAATCTAAACCCACAGAAAGATGGGGAGGGTCAGGATTTGAACAAGTTGGCCTGACCCAGAAACCTGCTTCTTCCTACCTACTGGGCTCTTCTCACAAACACCCAAGCTAATCTTACCCTCCTGGAAACGGGGTTGATGACACATGTTATCCAAAAATCTTAGAGCTGTGATAATTCTGGGATTAGAAATCAAAGAGTGAGAGAAGGCAGTTTTCAAAAGGCATTAACCCTTAAACTTATAATTTTTAAAGATGTACCAAGTCAGCCAGACCAGCAAAGCAGGAAAGGGTCTTCCAAACATAGGGAACAACAGGTGCCAAGGCAGGGTGGGCAGGAAGGAGGCAGAGGGAAAAGGGGATGAAGGGAGAATTGTTGCAACCTTTGGAAACTGTATAGAACTATATCAAAAGGGCATAAACTAGGTACAGCAACTTTTAAAATATAAAGCATTGTTCTGTTTTGGCAACGGTGTAAAATCAGTTACTGTCCTTCTGCTGCCTCCATATGGGCACACCATTTCTTGCCTCTCTGCTTCCGAGTTCCTGCGGAATGCTGGGCAGAAATCATCCATGTCCCAGGAACCGAGGAAATTGTGTGGTAGCTCACAAAGATGTTCAAGATAGCTGTTTAAATGGGAATCTCTTCCCCTATACCCACAAAGCAGAGCTAAAAAGAAAAGAAAAAAATTACAATTCTTTGCACTCTCAGCCAGTATAAGTTTAACTGTACTGTCAAGGAATTTGACAGTTACTTTATTCCTTCACTTGTAAAAAGTCTGATATGTATTAAAGAATATATGTTAATGTAAGTTATTGAACATAGTAAAGTGAAGACCTGTGAATGTACAACCAACTTATGAAACAGCCTGTAATATTGATGCTTTCTATGTGCTCCTTCCAGACCCCCACCCTCTGCCTGCTTCCTCTCAAGGTAACCACTATCCTGAGTTCTTAAAAAATCATTTCAACTTTTCTTTATGCAATTACCATATATATTCCCAGACAACAAGCATACTATTTATTTTCTCTTGTCTTCCAATGATAAAATTACTTCAGATATTTAGGAGGCTGTGTAAGACTTCTAAATATTGGAGACAGGAAAATGGATTGATAAATCACGGTTGTTGCTGTTTAGTTGCTAAGTTGTGTCCAGCTCTTTATAACCCCATGGGCACGACTGAGTGACGTCACTTTCACTTTTCACTTGCATGCATTGGAGAGGGAAATGACAACCCACTCCAGTGTTCTTGCCTGGAGAATCCCAGGGACAGAGGAGCCTGGTGGGCTGCCGTCTGTGGGGTCGCACAGAGTTGGACACGACTGAAGCGACTTGGCAGCAGCAGCAGCAGAGTTGCTCTTGGAGGTATACAAGACACAGTCAAAGAACTTTCCTAAGTAGTTGTGCTACTCCCTGCAATACTTCGTCCATAAGCTTGAACACAGCTTCTTCCTTATGTTCATAAAGCACAGTTAAGACAAGGCTTCTATGTTAAATTTTTTTTTCAATAACACCTGAGCACAATACAGGAAAAATCCTAAAACTAAGTGGCATAATCTTCTGTGGGAGTTCTTGGGTCATGCTCCTTCACTGTGGATCCTTTGCTCACTCTGTTTCATGGGCCATCTCAGCGTGACAGGATAAAAGCCTCCTTTATCCAGCCTTGCCTTCCTCAGACTCTCATGGCTTTTTGTCTCCAACTCTTAAAAAAAAAAAAAAAGTACCAGTACTAATAAAGACCCCTCCTTCTCCAACTGCGACAACAACAGAAAGCAAACAAATAGGAACATGTGCTTGCAAAGATACAACCTCGCCTACAATGTAGTCATCCTTTCGTATCACTGGGTATTATCATTGTTCATAATTGCTCTGAGCTTCTTCACTCTAGAGTGAAATTTTACTTTCGTGTACCCAGATGACCCATTAAACTGTTTTTCAAAAGAGCAGTCTTCCTCTAGAGATGAATTTTACACTCATCCCCAGAGTAGTTCTTTGGGCAAAGCCACAATTGTGGCTTTGTAACAGCTATCTTCAGCTAGTTTAAGCAGAAAAGAAGAATTTGTTCTAAGGTTACAGGATATCTTAAAGCACCAAAAAAGAATTTCTCACTGGCCAAATCTGAGTCAGGAACTTCTCTGGTGGCTCAGTGGTAAAGAATCCACCTGCCAAAGCAGGAGATATGGACATGATCCCTGGGTTGGAAAGATCCCCTGGAGAAGGAAATGGCAACTCACTCCTGTATTTTTGCCAGGGAAATCTCACGCACAGAGGAGTCTGGCAAGCTACAGTCCATAGGGTCGCAAAGAGTAGGACATGACTTAGTGACTAAATAACAACAATAAGCCCTCCTCTAACCCAGTCTAGAGAGATGAGGTCATATGGTACCAAATGGCTTCCAATAAATTTTTGCTGTAGATGAAAGGGTCACTATCAATGCTCCAGAAATGTTTTTCAAATCACTGAATGGCAGGGACGTTCCAAATGAATAATTTCTAAATAGCAAAGCCAATAATAAATATATGATTTGTTCCTTTCCCCTTTCCAAAGAGTCAACAGTTATTTTGAGTCACTTATCTTTATAAAAACATTCATTAACACAAGATGTCAACTGTATATCTTTCATGTAGTTAATGAATATTAATAATGTATATATATTTACTAATATGTCATAGCCACATAATATGTATGCAATCATAAATATTCATATACTATGTGTATGTAATATAAAATTATATACAATAAAATTAATGTATTTAATATATGATTAAATAATATAAGTATATCCAAAGACCATTAATTTAGAGCTTTCCTTGTCCCAGAGAAATATAAAGCAGTTTCTCAACCTTGGCACTGGTGACATGTTAGACCAGATAATACTTTATGAGAGGAGGAGACTGTCCTGCCCATTGCAGGATGTTTAGCAGTATCTCTGGTCTTCATCCATTAGGTGACAGCAGCATTCCCCTCTGTGCCACTGTGACAAGCAAAGATCTCTGCTGCTGCTGGTAAGTCGCTTTAGTCGTGTCCGACTCTGTGCGACCCCATAGATGGCAGCCCACCAGGCTCCCCCATCCCTGGGATTCTCCAGGCAAGAACACCAGAGTGGGTTGCCTTTTCCTTCTCCAATGCATGAAAGTGAAAAGTGAAAGTGAAGTCGCTCAATCGTGTCCAACTCTTAGTGACCCCATGGACTGCAGCCCACCAGGCTCCTCCGTCCATGGGATTTTCCAGGCAAGAGTACTGGAGTGGGGTGCCATTGCCTTCTCCGGCAAAGATCTCTAGACACTGCCAAATGCCCCAGGGAGACAATAATGCCAAAATTAAGAACCACTGGTATAAATCATGATCTTAATGAACACAACTGTGCTCATTTCACATGCTAGAAAGGTAATGCTCAGAATCCTTCAATCTAGGCTTCAACAATACGTGAACCAAAAAATTCCAGATGTTCAAGCTGGATTTAGAAAAGGCGGAGGAGCCAGAGATCAAATTGCTGACATCCGGTGGATTACAGAAAAAGCAGGGGAATTAAAAAAAAAAAAAACTACTTCTGCTTCATTTACTATGCTAAAACCTTTGACTGTGTGAATCCCAACAAACTGTGGAAAATTTTGAAACAGATGGGAATACCAGACCACCTTACCTGCATCCTGAGAAACCTGTATGCAGGTCAAGAAGTAACAGAACCAGACTTGGAACAACTGACTAGTTCCAAATTGGGAAAGGAGTACGTCAAGGCTGTATATTGTCACCTTGCTTATTTAACTTCTATGCAGAATACATCATGCAAAATGCCAGACTGGGTAAACATAAGCTAGAATCAAGATTGCAGTAGAAATATCAACAACCTCAGATATGCAGATGACACCACACTAACGACAGAAAGCAGAGGAACTAAAGAGCCTCTTGATGAAGGCAAAAGAGGAGAGTAAAAAAGCTGGCTTAAAACTCAACATTCAAAAAACTATCTTGGCATCTGGTCCCATGACTTCACGGCAAATAGATTGGTGAAATGTGGAAACAGTGACAGATGTCATTTTCTTGGACTCCAAAATCACTGAAGACGGTGACTGTAGCCACAAAATTAAAAGACACTTGCTCCTTGGAAGTAAAGCTCTGAGAAACCTAGACAGCGTATTAAAAAGCAGAGACACGTTTTGTGAAGAGGCAAAGACTGAGTGATGGCAACTTCGTTGCCAACCTCCAGCAGGAATCGGCTTCTCCACGTAGAACGCCGGGGTAGGAGATTCAGAATCGAATCTCTTCTCCCTTCCCCCTCCTGTGACATTTTTCTTGATCTTCAGCTACGTTTTTCAGCTTTGTGAGGCACCGTATCATCAAAGACAATGGCCAGTAATGTTATCGACAAGATGGATCCTTGCTCCATGAAGTCTCGTGTATTCATTGTGAATCTCAGTACCCTTGTGGTCAAGAAATCCGACCTGGAGGCAATCTTTTCAAAATACAGCAGAATCATGGGTTGCTCTGTTCACAGGGGCTTTGCCTTCATTCAGTGTGTTAATGAGAGAAACGCCCAGGCTGCTGTGGCAGGAGAGGATGGCAGGATGATTGCTGGCCAGGTTTTAGATATTAATCTGGCTGCAGAGCCAAAAGTGAACGGAGGAAAAGCAGGTGTGAAATGATCTGCAGCGCAGATTACGGGTCAGTACCAGAACACCCTTCTCCATCCCCTCCACTCGGCCCATCTTTTGACTTGGACTGTGACTTTCAACAGGATTATTACGACAGGACGCACAGTTACCTAGCACATGTTCCTCCTCCTCCTCCTATTGCTCGGGCTGTAGTGCCCTCAGAATGCCAGCAAATATCAGGAAACACCTCATAAAGGGGCAAACATGGCTTCAATTCTAAGAGCAGACAGTGGGGATCTCCCTCTAAGTCTGGAAAGTTGAAAGGAGATGACCTTCAGACCATTAAGAAGGAGTTAACTCAGATAAAACAAAAAGTGGGTTCTTTACTGGAAAGCCTGGGAAATAATTGAAAAGGAACGGAGCACACAAGGAGTGGAGATGAAGAAGGGTAAGTCAGAAGAGGAGCAGAGCGGCAGCTCCCTGAGCAAGATAAGACTAATGAAGATGGAGTCTGAGCGGGGGGTGCAGATGACTCTGCTGAGGAGGGGGACCTACTGGATGATGACGATAGTGAAGATCGGGGGGATGACCAGCTGGAGTTGATCAAGGATGCTGAAACAGAGAGGATAATGGAGACAGCGCCAGTGGCGAGGATGACTCTTCAGCACATAGTGGGGTTTAGAAATCTTGTCCCATTATTTCTTTACCTAGATGCTTGTCTAAGATCAAAATTTTCACCAGATCCTCTCCCCTAGTATCTTCAGTACATGCTCACTGTTCTCCCCACCCTTGTCCTTCCCATGTTCATTAATTCATGTTGCCCATTTTCACTTCCTTTGACCCTCCTAGTAGTTACGTTTAGTCTTTACCCTGTAATTTTTGCTTTAATTTTGATACGTCTTTATGACTTAACAATAAAAAGGATGTATCAACTGTCTCCAGAGAAGGCAATGGCACCCCACTCCAGTACTCTTGCCTGGAAAACCCCATGGACGGAGGAGCCTGGTAGGCTGCAGTCCATGGGAACGCTAAGAGTCGGACACGACTGAGCGACTTCACTTTCACTCTTCACTTTCATGCATTGGAGAAGGAAATGGCAACCCACTCCAGTGTTCTTGCCTGGAGAATCCCAGGGATGGGGAAGCCTGGTGGGCTGCTGTCTATGGGGTCGCACAGAGTCAGACACGGCTGAAGCGACTTAGCAGCAGCAGCAGCAGTAGCAGCATCAACTGTCTCCAAAATAATCTCTTGCTATAGAGGGAGTACAGTTCTTTCCATTCATACAGTAGCTTCTTCTCTAACTACAAAGGCAATCTCATTAGTTGAGCAGAACCTGAGAGCAGCTTTGAGTTAGAGGTATGTGTGTTACACCCCACATAAGAGTGCTATGTGGGGCTGTTCAACACAAATGTAACAATGTACTTTTGTGAATGAGAGTTGGCATGTTAAATGCATCCTCTAGAAAAATAACTAGTGTAATAATCTTAAGGTTTGTTTTTTAAAGTTGATAGTGTGGGTTATTTTTGTGAACAGCCTGATGTTTGGCGCCTTTTTCTTCCCTCAAAATAAACAAGTCCTTATTTAACCAGGAATTTGGAGGGGGGAAAAAAAGCAGAAACATCACTTTGCCAACAAAGGTCCATATAGTGAAAGCTATGGTATTTCTAGTAATCAGGTATGGATGTGAGAGTTGAACCATAAAGAAAGCTGAGCACCAAAGAATTGATGCTTTTGAACTGTGGTGTTGGAGAAGGCAATCAAACCAGTCAATCCTAAAGGAAATCATCCCTGAATATTGGAAGGACTGATGCTGAAGCTGAAGATCCAGTACTTTGACTACCTGATGCAGAGAACTGACTCATTGGAAAAGATCCCGATACTGGGAAAGATTGAAGGCAGGAGGAGAAGGGGCTGACAGAGGATGAGATGGTTGGATGGCATCACCAACTCAATGGACATCTGTCTGAGCAAACTCAGGGAGATAGTGAAGGACAGGGAAGCCTGGTGTGCTGCAGTCCATGGGGTTGCAAAGAGTCAAACATGACTGAGCAACTGAACAACAATGAGGTGAACTTTTAGTCCAGTTGAAGACACAAAATATGTATGAAACAACTGGAGGACAAAGAGGTAAAACAATATACAAAATTATATTATAAACAGTCATACAGTTTCCATTTTTGCATTTAATATTCTTTGGAAGATGTGGGCTCCATCCCTGGGCTGGGAAGATCTCCAACCCACTCCAGTTTTTTTGCCTGGAAAATCCCATGGACAGAGATGCCTGGTGGGCTACAGTCCATGGGGTCGCAAAGAGTCAGACATGGCTGAAGCGACTTAGCACACAAGCACAAATCTATTAAGTCCTTTAAAGCAGACAACATGGTACTTGCTGTTGGGTTCTATAAAGTGCATACTTTACATCTGTGAGGCATTCTGGGAAGTTTCCCTAAGAAAGTGATTATTGAATCAAAATTTTAAAAATCACTAAGGGTGAAAGGGTCAACAGGCTATGTGGGGATAGCGCATTTAAACCAAGGAGAAAGGTGTGCAAGACCCCATGGCAAGAGTAGAATAGGGGATATGAGTTAGGATTTGAGTTTAACAGTCCAGGGTTAAGGTAATAGTCCTTTGGAGGAAGGTGGTGGTGGTTGAGAAGAGACTCCATTGAGAAAACAGTCAAAATTGGAATCTTGAAATAAATGAATGATTGGGAATCCTTTTGTAATGCAAACATGTGTTCCTTTCCCTTCTTAATATTCAAATATGTTAGCTTTTTGCAATGCAAGACACAAAGTACAAAAATCTAAGCTGAGTGAATGCTAAATTTCAGAAATAATGTATTATTTAATAGCAGTTCATCATGATATAGGGCATCCCTTGTGGCTCAGCTGGTATATAATCCACCTGCAATGCAGGAAACCTGGGTTTGATCCCTGGGTTGGGAAGATTCCCTGGAGAAGGGAAAGGCTACCCACTCCAGTATTCTGGCCTGGAGAATTCCATGGACAGTCCATGGGGTCGCAAAGAGTCGGACACGACTGAGCGACTTTCACTTTCACCATAATATAATCTGATAATGGTACTGGAAAATCTTCTCCATACTGTTACTGAACTCAGGTTCACCTGCTCCTCGCTCAAGAATCCGATACCAAGAGACAAGTGTCAGGTAAAAGGAAAGACAGCTTTATCGAGGAGGATGGCAATCCTGGGGAGAAGGCAGACCCATGAACCAAAAAATAATCCCAGAGTTTGCTCAAATCTATGTCCATTGAGTCAATGATGCTACCTCATCATTTCATCCTCTGCCACCCTCTTCTCCTGCCCTCAATCTTTCCCAGTATCAGAGTCTTTTCCAATGAGTCAGCTCTTCATTTCAGGTGGCCAAAGTATTGGAGCATCAGCATCAGTCCTTCCAATGAATATTCAGGGTTGATTTCCTTTAGGATTAACTGGTTTGATCTCCTTGCAGTCCAAGGGACTCTCAAGAGTCTTTTCTAGCACTGCAATTTGAAAGCATCAGTTCCTAAGTGCTCAGGCTTCTTTATGGTCCAACTCTCACACCTGTACATGACTACTGGAAAAACCATAGCTTTGATTATACATACCTTTGTTAACAACTTTAGAGAAACTTTAAAAGGGAAGGGGGACAGAAAAAGGGAAGGTACTGAAAAAGATGCATAGTATCCTGCTAGTCACTTTTTAAAAACGCACAGACTTGTATAAAAATATATGCTGGGTTTTGCACAGACTCTCTGGATAGATGTTCCAGACACTAAAAACAATGATTGCTTCTGGGAAAGGGCCATTAAGGACTGGGGAGCAGGGGCGTGGGGTTAAAAGCTGAAGGAAGATTTACTTTTTGCTGTATAGCTTTTAGTAATATTTCCCTTTTTCTTTGCTAACCATGTTCATGTACTCCATCCTTAAAAAAAACTAAAATGTTCTGGTAATAAAGTAAAAAGATTCATTGTCCTTTCTGAGCTTAACTTCAAATCTCTGAGATAATGTATTTTTTAAGGAAACTACAACACAGTGAAATAATTATACTGATTTGCTAGGAGGAGGACTCATACTCAGGGCGGTCAGATTTTAGTCCAGTCTCTGCCACTACCTAGGTATAGACAGATCACTTACGATTTTCATTTTTTTGTTTGAGGGCAGGGAATGGACTAAACAAACTTTGGAATTGTTAAAGTCAACGCTCAATCACTAGTGGCTGATTGGTCAATATATATTTATTAGGTCCAAATGTATTATTGCTTTTAAACATTTATTAGAATGGAAACCACAAAAATGTCCATGAATAGGAAACAAGTGAATTTATGATACATCTATTCAATGGAATACTGTGTTCATAAAAAAAAAAAAATAAGAAAGCTCTTTGACACCCAAAATGGAAAGATCTCTGAGATACATATTAAGTTTAAAAAAGCCTGTAAAGAAACATCAGAATGTATAAGCACTTTGCGTATATAAATGATATATATATATATAGTGAATCATTATATATTTGTGCTTGAATGAAAGGATTTATAAGAAATCAGTAACATTTTTTAAATTATGTATTTATTTCTGGATGCACTGTGTTCATGGATGCTGCACTGGCTTTCTCTAGTTGCAGTGCTCAGGCTTCTCACTGCAGTGGTTCCTCTTGTTGCCGAGCTCTGAACCTGGAGAGTGAGGGCTTCAGGAGTTGTGGCACAGGCTTAGTTGCTCTGTGGCATGTGGGATCTTCCTGGACCAGGGATCAAACTCATCTCCCCTGCACTGGCAGGCAGATTCTTAACCACTGGTCCACCTGGGAAGCCCCTAATAACATTTTTGATGTCTATCAGTAACAATGTTCTGAAGGTTGAAGGGAGGCTTTAATATGTGCTATTTTATGCTTTTTGGATTTTGCAATATGGAATTACATTACCTAGTCAAAGATTTAAACTTTAAAAATGTGTTCATCCTATAAAATGTTTTATTTCTATGTCACTTTTTAAAAATTGTAGTTGATATATGATATGATATGTTACAAGTGTACAGTATAGTGGTACCTAATTAAGGTTATACTCCATCTAGAGTTGTTATAAAATATTGGCTATATTCCCTGCGCTGTACAACATAGCCTCATGGCTTACTTCATACATAACAGTTTGTATCTCTTACTCCGCTACCCCTTGTCTTGCCTCTCCCCACTGGTAACCACTAGTTTGTTCTCTGTATCTGTAAGTCTGTTTCTTTTTTGTTATACTCACTAGTTTGTTGTGTTTTTTTTAGATCTACATACAACTGATATCATACAGCATTTGTTTTTCTCTATCTGACTTATTTCACTTAGCATAATGCCTTCCAAGTCCATCCATGGTGTTCAAATGGCAAAATTTTATTCTTAATGGCTGAATAGTATAAAAATACTTCTTTTAAATTGACGGTAAGATAAGCCAGAAGAGTCTAGTGTTTTTTACTTTATTATATATTGATGGATTGATTTATACATTTATGTTTTTAATATTTATTTTTCCTTCATGTCAAGGCCTGTGCGGAGTCCTGGCTGGGGGTGCAGCTCTGCTCTAGGTAGTCAGTCACTTGGGGACCTAGTGTTTGTAAAATACCAAAGTACCTATATTTACTAAGATGATTATAAAGTTGTTTCTATTTTTCTTTCAAGGTGACTATCTGCTGCTCAGCATTGGTGACGCTTGAGGTTCACTAATCACAATTCTTAAGAACCAACTCTATTTACCCAAGATAAAATCCAATCATACGAGTATTGATTAGCCTCTGCAAGATAAAAGGCTCTTCTGCAGGTTCCTGAAACGTGCATATGTACACACCCTCTGCCCTCCAAGAATGTCCTTTGCACTTACTTGGTCCCTTATTCTGCACTACATTAAAGCTGATTTTTCTCTGACTTCCTAACTATAGCTCTTCAATTCTTAAAACAACTCTGCTGAGACTTCCCTGGTGGTCCAGTGGCTAAGGTTCCACACTCCCAATGCAGGGGGCCTGGGTTCGATACTTGGTCAAGGAACTAGATTCCACATGTTGCGACTAAGACCTGGTGCAGCCAAATAAACAAACAATCAATAAAATTAAAAACAGCAACAACAAAACAACTGTGCTTACCTGGTGCATTTTATATACAGAAGCTCAGCAGTTGCATATATTTATTAGTTAAAAATAAATCTATAAATATTAAATGGTTTATAAATTGCTGGTTTAATCCAATTATTCTTTTTGGATTGTGGTCAAATACACAGAAATTTTTGGTGGTGCTAGTGGTAAAGAACCTGCCTGCTAATGCAGGAGACATAAGAGACACGGATTCTACCCCTGGGTCAGGAAGATCCCCTGGAGGAGGCCATGGCAGCCCACTCCAATATTCTTGCCTGGAGAATCCCATGGAAAGAGGAGCCTGGTGGGCTACAGTCCATGTGGTTGCAAAGAGTTGGATACAACTGAAGCTACTTAGCACGCAAGCATGCACACATAAAATTTACCATCTTAATCATTTTCAAAAGTACAGTTCAGTAGTGTTAAGTACATCCACACTGTTGTACAATCGATCTCCATAACCCTTTTCATCTGAAATTCTGTACCCATTAAATAACTCCCCATCCCCCCAACTATCCCCAGACTCTGGAAACCATCACTCTTCTGTCTCTGTGAGTTTGATTCTCTGACATGAGAAATCTTATATAGGTGGACTCACACAGCATATGTCTTGTTGTAACTGGCTTATTTCACTTAGCCTAATATCCTGCCATTATTCTTTTTTCCAAGTATCTGCAATGCATATAGGCTTCCAGCTTGAGTTAATTTTTTAAAATTCTAAACACAGAAATACTGAAGCATGGGACAGAAAATGGGAAGAAATATAAAAACAACTAACATTTTTGGAAGATTTGATAAAACATACCATATCACATACTTTTGCTTGTAATTGGAAATCTAAAAAAAGAAACTATCCCTATATTAGAGCATTCTTGCACAAATAATCCAATGATACAAAGGCAGAACATAAAAGGAGAACAGTCCCACATGAATTTTGATTATCATTCATCAGTTCAGTTCAGTCGCTCAGTCATGTCTGACTCTTTGCGACCCCATGAACCACAGCATGCCAGGCCTCCCTGTCCATCACCAACTCCCGGAGTTCACCCAAACCCATGTCCATTGAGTCGGTGATGCCATCTCATCCTGTCATCCCCTTCTCCTCCTGCCCTCAATCTTTCCCAGCATCAGGGTCTTTTCAAATGAGTCAGCTCTTCACATCAGGTGGCCAAAGTATTGGAGTTTCAGCTTCAATGTCAGTCCTTCCAATGAAAATCCAGGACTGATCTCCTTTAGGATGGACTGGTTGGATCTCCTTGCAGTCCAAGGGACTCTCAAGAGTCTTCTCCAACACCACAGTTCAAAAGCATCAATTTTTCAGTGCTCAGTTTTCTTTATAGTCCAACTCTCACATCCATACATGACCACTGGAAAAACCACAGCCTTGACTAGACGGACCTTTGTTGACAAAGTAATGTCTCTGCCTTTTAATATGCTGTCTAGGTTGGTCATAACTTTCCTTCCAAGGAGTAAGCGTCTTTTAATTTCATGGCTGCAGTCACCATCTGTAGTGATTTTGGAGCCCCAGAAAAATAAAGTCTGACACTGTTTCCACTGTTTCCCCATCTATTTGCCATGAAGTGATGGGACCGGATGCCATGATATTAGTTTTCTGAATGTTGAGCTTTAAGCCAACTTTTTCACTCTCCTCTTTCACTTTCATCAAGAGGCTCTTTAGTTCTTCTTCACTTTCTGCCATAAGGGTGGTGTCATCTGCATATCTGAGGTTATTGATATTTCTCCCGGCAATCTTGATTCCAGCTTGTGCTTCCTCCAGCCCAGCGTTTCTTATGATGTACACTGCATATAAGTTAAATAAGCAGGGTGACAATATACAGCCTTGACATACTCCTTTTCCTATTTGGAACCAGTCTGTTGTTCCATGTCCAGTTCTAACTGTTGCTTCCTGACCTGCATACAGGTTTCTCAAGAGGCAGGTTAGGTGGTCTGGTATTCCCATCTCTTTCAGAATTTTCCACAGTTTATTGTGATCCACACAGTCAAAGGCTTTGGCATAGTCAATAAAGCAGAAATAGATGTTTTTCTGGAACTCTCTTGCTTTTTTGATGATTCAGCGGATGTTGGCAATTTGATCTCTGGTTCCTCTGCCTTTTCTAAAACCAGCTTGAACATCTGGAAGTTATCATTAATATATGCAATCAAATCAGCAGTTTTAAATCCTTGGGAAAAAGGGAAACTCCTGCTATTTAAAAAATGAACATACAAATTATAATACATTGATTGTACTAATCTTTCCGATAGCTTGATGAGGCCACACGATATCCTTTAAAAAGAAGCCACATTTTTCAATGTCCATTTCTGTGGGATTTGTACTTATATCTTTACCCAAAGTGTGTGATGTTATTTTCCACTTAGAATGCTGGAATGCTTCCACAAGAGAAATCTATTTTAAAAATCAACTTATTTTAAAACAAAGTTCATTTGGCTGTTCAACAAACTGTTCATTGGCACAGTTTATTATAGCTTAAAATTCTGATAATGTCTTTATTATCTGAGGCTGGAATATTCTCCCCAACCCTGAAATGTATACTTGGCAGAGGCAGTCTGGTTACGTTTGCTGGTCTAAGATAGGTCAGGACTCCGGGTGGAGGTTTCCAAAATGAGGTTAAGGTAAGTATTTGTGCTTTTATAAACTTGGCGTTGAAATCTGAAGGAATACTGGTGGGTTCTGGAAAGAAAAAAGCAATTTTGAGATGAGAGTGGAACAAAAAAATCAAAGAGTTGTTGATTTTCATTCTCTCTGGAAGTAGAGCTTTAAATGGAGAACTAAGCCACAGACTGATCTGGGGTATTACAGCTCGTTATGACTAACAGGCTTAAGAAAAAAGCTCATTAATAACTACTGCTTGCAGGAAAAGTGTATAGTATACACCTTATAACAAATTATACATTAATTATATATCAATTCCAGCTTCTCCATTTATATGACATTGAAAAAATTACATAACCTTCCAAAATCAAATCTCCTTTCCTTAAAGTAGAGATAAGAGTGGTGCCTGTCTCTGTTGTGACAAATGAGATAAAGCCTGTAAGTTACTTGGCACAGGGGGTAATGTATGATGAACACCCAATAAATGCTGATGCTAGCTACTATTATTAACAAATGCCCCATGTATGTGTATGTTGATTCTGAATTATACAAAATGGGAACACAAAGATGAATAAAACAATGGTGAATGAGATCCTCATGGTCTAGTGGAGAAGTGACTACTACTATATTAAAGAGGCAGTGAATCTGGGACTTCCCTGGGTGTCGAGAGGCTAAGACTCCATGTTCTCAAGTAGGGGGCCCAGAATCAATCCCTGGTCAGGGAACTAGATCTCACATGCCACAACTAGAGATCCCCTGCAGCCAAATAAATGTTGTGTTTTTTTTTTTTAAAGAAGAAGAAAAGAGGCAGTGAGTCATCTGAGGATCAAATCAAGATTTTTCTTTAAGCATTTTATGAATTATAGCATAATTTTTATTATTATTATTCTAGATCAGGGTTTCTCAACCTCATACTGATGATGTTGGATAGTTCTGTGCTGCGAAAGGGCTGGCCTGAGGATGAGATGGCTGGATGGCATCACTGACTGGATGGACGTGAGTCTGGGTGAACTCCAGGAGTTGGTGATGGACAGGGAGGCCTGGCGTGCTGCGATTCATGGGGTCGCAAAGAGTCGGACATGACTGAGTGACTGAACTGAACTGAGCAGTTTAGGGTCTGGCAGCACCTCTGGCCTCCACTCACCAGCTGCCAGCAGCACCTCTTCCCACTCTCCACATCTGCACTGCTGTGGGCTGTGGCTGCGAGCCTCCAAGACCAAACCCAGGCTTCAGTTTCTACTCCTGCTCTCCCCAGAGCTCCCAGGGCCTGCCTGTCTGGCCAGCGGTCTGCTCAGGGCCTGAACATTACCACCTGAACATTCTAAACTCCACTGTCGGCAGATGGCAGGCATCCAACGGTGGAATCGCAATCAGGGAGTCAGGAACTGGGCAGACCAGCTCTCCTCCAGCCAGCAGATGACCAGGAGATGGGCCAGCTTCTCCGAGAGGAGAGAATGGCACCCTGGGACCTGGGTGTCACTGGGGCAGAGTGAAGTACAGCATTTTGCCTGTGAACCTGACTGGCCAGGCCAGGCTCCCTCTGCCTTAGGCCAGCTGCTCTTGGTCAGGTGGATGATTCCAGCTGAGGCAACTGGAGTCAAAGCAGCTGTACAACCCACCGCCCAGTGAGTAGGAATGGGGGTGGGGGTGGGCGGAAGCAGTTACTCTCTTGTTATATAAGCAGCCACGTAATAGCCCAGATTTTCCCTTTTGACTCACCGAGCCTAAAATATTTATCATCTGGGCTTTTATAGAAAAAAATATTGCCAGCCTCCATTTTATTTTATTTATTTATTTTTCACTGCATGGCATGTAGGACCTCAGTTCCCTGACCAGGGATCAAACCTGGGCCCCCTGCATTGTAAGCGTGGAGCCTTAACCACTGGCCCACCAGGGAAGTCTCAGCTCCGTGTTAGATAAGCACTCATCTTACTGTCAATACAGAAAAATGTATCAAAACGGTGTCATGCTACCTGATGGTATCGTGAGACAGGAAGACAAAAGCATAGCCATTTTGGAAAAAGGACCGGGAAGGGCCTTGAGAAAAACAGGCCTTGTGAGCTAAGAACAAAGGCCCCAGGGGTCTGGGGCCCAGAGACAAAAAACAGGGACCGGAAGGAACGAAAGATTAACTTTATCTCTGTTACACTAAGGAGTATACCTAGTTGCCACAAGACAAGAATCTCAACTATAAATTGTAACCTTATCTGTTCCTGTGCTTTCCTACAGAAAATTCTCATGCATTTCTTCCCCCTCACAGAAGCACTCCCTATTGCTGATAGCCATCACGGAGCCACCTGCTGATAATCAAAGAAGGTTGACAATTTCTGGAAGTCTTCAGTGCTCTATCAGACAAACCCTCCCTTTTGTCCTAAAAGCAACTCACCCTTTCTACTCCAGGAGCTGAGAGTTTTGTTTTGTAGTTGTGTGTTTTTTTCGTTGCCACTTTTTCCTTTGTGCACAAGCTATCTCTTTTAATAAAAAGCTTTTCTTGGGACTTCCCTGGTGGTACAGTGGATAAGAATCCACCCGCCAATGCAAGGGACATAGGTTCGATCCCCAGTCCAGGAAGATTCCACATGACATGGAGCAACTAAGCCCATGAGCCACAATTGCTGAAGCCCCCACACCCAAGAGCCTGTGCTCTGCGACAAGAGAAGCCACTGTAATAAGAAACCCGTGCACAACTAGAGAGGGACCCCCACTTGTTGCAGCTAGAGAAAGCCTGCACACAGCAACGAAGACCCAGCACAGCCAAAATATAAATACATACAAAAATAAGTAAATAAATTATATATATATATAAAAGCTTTTGTTGCCTAAGCTTTCCTTTCCTTGGGGAAACGATACTCATTTCTATGGTAGTACTGTCCAAGAAGCTAGAAAGGGCCTGGCAACAATCTTTGTAGCCAAAGTAAAGTGTTATGCCCAAGTAAATAAACACCTGATGAATACCCATGGAGCCTACACTCTAGTTAGAAACTGTTGCTAACATCAAAGAGGGCTATTTTCAGCTTAGAACTAACCTGGAGAGAATTCAGCAATTATTCGCTAATTATTGGCCTACTGCCATTACTTTATAACAGAGCACACAGGTAGAATTACGAATGTAATTACCCTTCTTAAAAAGCCAGCAAGGGGACTTCCTGGTGGTACGGTGGATAAGAATCCACCTGCCAATGCAGGAGAAACCGGTTCAATCCCTGGTGCGGGAAGATCCCACAAGCCACGGAGCAACAAAGCCCTTGCGCCTACAGCCTGCACTCTGCAACAAGACAAGCCACTGCAATGAGAAGCCTGTGCGCTGCAATGAAGAGTAGCTCCTGCTTGCTGCAACAAGAGAGAGCCCGTGTAGGGCAACAAAGACCCAGAACAACCAAAAATAAATAAGCAATTTTTAAAAAAGAAGGCCTGCAAAGATTTCTCACTTTCTCACCCCTCAATTTTGGAGTCCCAGGCACTCTTTTTCATGGTAAAGACTGCTTTATTGGTAGCGATTCAGTTCAGTTCAGTTCAGTTCAGTTCAGTCGCTCAGTCATGTCCGACTCTTTGCGACTCCATGAATCACAGCACACCAGGCCTCCCTGTCCATTACCAACTCCCAGAGTTCACTCAGACTCATGTCCATCGAGTCAGTGATGCCATCCAGCCATCTCATCCTCTGTCGTCCCCTTCTCCTCCTACCCCCAATCCCTCCCAGCATCAGAGTCTTTTCCAATGAGTCAACTCTTCCAATGAGGTGGCCAAAGTACTGGAGTTTCAGCTTTAGCATCATTCCTTCCAAAGAACACCCAGGGCTGATCTCCTTTAGAATGGACTGGTTGGATCTCCTTGAAGTCCAAGTGACTCTCAAGAGTCTTCTCCAACACTACAGTTCAAAAGCATCAATTCTTCCGTGCTCAGCCTTCTTCACAGTCCAACTCTCACATCCATACATGACCACAGGAAAAACCATAGCCTTGACTAGACGAACCTTTGTTGGCAAAGTAATGTCTCTGCTTTTGAATATGCTATCTAGGTTGGTCATAACTTTCCTTCCAAGGAGTAAGCATCTTTTAATTTCATGGCTGCAGTCACCATCTGCAGTGATTTTGGAGCCCAGAAAAATAAAGTCTGACACTGTTTCCCCATCTATTTCCCATGAAATGATGGGACCGGATGCCATGATCTCCGTTTCCTGAATGTTGAGCTTTAAGCCAACTTCTTCACTCTCCACTTTCACTTTCATCAAGAGGTTTTTTAGTTCCTCCTCACTTTCTGACATAAGGGTGGTGTCATCTGCATATCTGAGGTTATTGATATTTCTCCCAGCAATCTGGTGGCAGTTAGTACAAGTCAATAAATATTGATCCCCACAAAACTCAGTTATTTATCAGATTACTGGTTCACAGTAAGCTGAAAGGAGTTGAGCCAAGTGACTGCTGGGAGGATAAACTGAAGCCAATCCTGCTTCTTGGGAAATGAAGTCATAGTCAGTTGATATATGGCATATGCCATTCCATCAACTCTAAGAATCATGGTGGCTCTATACAGGAGGGCATCAGCTATCCCACCTTTCAAATGTACTGGAATGCCATTACCTTTCTGAAACAGCTTTTGTTTCCCTGGAAGCTTATGCTCAAACTGCCTGTATGAAGCAGTACTCATGGTTCTCTGGGTAATCTGACAAAGAGCCAGCAGATACTGCAGCATCTTGGCTCAGTTACTGCCCACTAACCTCGACAACTGACCACCAGGAACGAAAATCCCCAAGCACTCTTGACTACAGCCTCAGATTACCCTTTCCCAAGTGTCTCCCCAGCAGGTCACAGACTGTTAAACCTCTGAGCCTTTCTGTTGATTTTTCCCCATGCATGGAATGTTCTTTCCATCTTCTTAATCCAATGGATACCTCTGGGTCTTCGTTGCTACACACAAGCTTTAGATCAAAAATCCCTCACCCAGCCCACACCTGTATTCTGGGAGACCGAGTAGACTTGTGTTACAGCACTTGCTGTGTGTGTGCTCAGTCACTCAGTCATGTCTGACTCTTTGCGACCCCATAGACTGTAGCCCACCAGCTCCTCTGTCCATGGGGTTTTCCAGGCAAGAATACTGAGTGGGTTGCTGTTTCCTCCTCCAGGGGATCTTCACTGTGTAATTATTTCTAGATCTGCCTCCCTTAATAAACAGTGAGTGCTTGGAGAACAGGGGCACCTTATCTCTGAATCTCTAACACCTAATGGAATGCCTGGCACTCGACAGAAATTCAACAAATGCCAGGCCAATGAATTAATTATTTGAAAGGCACTGCATGGCAGTTCCTGTCAAAAATAAGGGGTAGACACAAGACTACCCCTTCTTCTTCCTTGTCTAAAGTGTTCTTCTCTTTAGAGAACATGGTCTCTAAGCTTTCTGATGGCAAGGTCTGCAACCTTTGTGTTTATTTGTGATCACCATTATTCTTGGCACTTAGTAAATGCTCCTTCAAGAATTATATGGAGAATTACTTCAATCATACGAATTAATGGGAAAATGATCTTTTTCAATAACACTAAATCCTTAGCTTATGGAATTATTACAATTTGTTACTATTTTGCTCCTTAAAAAAAAGAAACCTAAATCACTGAATGTGTTTCATTTTAGAATCCACGAGTCCAAATTGTACAAAAATCAAACAAGCTAAAATGCTTTGCCCCTATGATTATCTATAGAATATATATGTGTGTGTGTGTGTGTGTATTTAGAAACTGTTACACATTCTGTTAAAAGTGAATTGGAGAAAACTGTAAGGAAATTAAGGGTTTGACTTCCACCTAATAGCTGTATTTCACGTCAGAGATGAAACCAGTCAATATGAACACCTTCTTGAATATGTTGGTAGCATGTGAACAGGAGCATTAACATCATCTCAAGGTATTGCTCTGCTCTATGCTCTTCCTCCTTGCCCCCCAAGGAATTTATCAAATGAGGTCAGAGACAAAGACCAGTATACTGACACACTGCACTTAAACCATTGAGAAGCAGTGTTTTAAAGGTCACCAATTTTGACCTTCACATGATCTCTCCTATTGTTCTAACTGACAGGGGGTCAGTTGGGAGTTAAATGAACCTCCTCCTCAGCTGTCTTAACCATAACATTCATCTCATAGGTCAGCATAAAGGGTCTTGTGATTCAGTACACATAACCACATGTGTACTATGGTACATAAGCATATATGATTTAATACAAATAACAAAATGTTTTCCAAATCTCAGAATCTTTACAAGTTTCAGGCCATGATTAATTTTAACCTTTATGTTGACACATGTAAAATAATTTTACTTAAGTAAATGGATTTCAAAAAGCAACCATCACTACCATAAACAAAGAAACTGTTATAATACTGGGCATAGATAGAAGTTATCCACTAAAATAACTTTGTTAATATGAATGGTATTAAGTCCTAGCCAGGTGCCGGTGTTGCCTACCAAAGCCTTACAGAGGTGTTAGAGATCAGTAACCCCAAACTAATAAAATATATTCATATAATCAAAAAGATTGAAAAAGAACTGAAAAGACCTTTCCCACTGGAAGGCTCACTGCTATTTGTGCTGTGTCTTGTACCACCTAAACTCATCTTGTTTCAGAAACATTGTAGAATCTCCCCACCTTCACACCCCCCGAAGCCTCAGAACTCCTGAGTGAAGGTAATTAACACCTTTCGGCTGGTACAGCCATAAAGCCTTAACAACAACTCATCCACTCAGAGCACTAGGTTTCAAAAACCTACTGCCACCAGGGAAGTCCTATTCAAAAACCTACCTAAGTTCAAATAATCGAATCGCTGAAGGAACGGGCCAGTTCACCTCCAGTAACTTTGTGTGTCTGAACAGAGGCGGTTGAGGAAACCACCAGGACACGGACCTGGAAACAATTAAGGAATACTGAAGGTATTCCTTCTAAATCACTTACTTGGCGGAGGCCTGAGGGCCACTCAGAGGGCTGGGGTCTGCTTCTGTCCTAGATGGAGTGACTCTTCTTCCCTCGGGCCAGGGTGGGGGTCCTCCCGGAGGGCACTGACTGCTGGGCTTGAGCAGCTGGAGCTGGAGACTGAGGAGGCAGGGCTGCAGCGTCAGGACGGTTCTGACTTAGCTCCTGGTCCGCTGGTGGCGGGGTCTCAAGATCAACTGGCTCTGTGTGAAACTCCCAGGCAGATGGAGGCTGGCTTGGTCTAATTTCCTGGACTAAAGAGCTGCTCTGGGAGGCCTGCTGGGTGTGATACGTGGCCTGAAGGTCCAGAATAGCTTGGACCACCTGAAGGTCCACAGGCTGGGTCTGCAAAGACTCGGTGGGCAGAACCTGGAGCAGAGAGATGGTGGCCAGACTCTGGGCCTGGGAGGCCTGAAGAGGTGGTGGTCCAGTTTGACAGACCTCCAAAAGATTCTGAAGCTGCTGCTGAGAGGCCACAGGCACCAAGGAGTGGCCCTCAGAAGCCACAGGCACTGGGAGCTGGCTTTGAGAGGCCACAGGCACCAGAGGGTGGCTCTGAGAGGTCCTAGGCATCAGGGGGTAACTCTGAGAGGCTCTAGGCACCAGGGGGTGGCCCTCAGAGGCCACAGGTACCAGGGGGTGGCCCTCAGAGGCCACAGGCACCGGAAGCTGGCTCTGAGAGGTCCTAAGCACCAGGGGGTAGCTCTGAGAGATCCTAGGCTCCAGGGGGTGGCTCTGCGAGGTCCTAGGCACCAGGGGGTGGCTCTGAGAGGTTCTAGGCACCAGGGGCTGGCCCTTAGCGGCCACAGGTATCAGGGGTTGGCCCTCAGAGGCCACAGGCACCGGGAGCTGGACTTGAGAGGTCACAGGCACGGGGGGGTGGCTCTCAGAGGTCACAGGCACCAGGGGGTGGCTCTCAGAGGCCACAGGCACCAGGGGGTGGCTCTCAGAGGCCACAGGCATCAGAGGGTGGCCCTCAGAGGCCACAGGCACTGGGAGCTGGCTCTGAGAGGTCCTAGGCATCAGGGGGTGGCTCTGAGAGGTAAGGATGGTCAGAGGCTGACTTGCAAAGGACGAGGAGACAACAGGCAGGCTCTTAGAGGCAAAGACCACCTGAGGCTGAATAGTAGAAGTCAGGGGGACAACAGGCTGTCTTGTAGAAGCAAGAGTGACTGCAGGGGCCTGGCTTGTAGAGGAAACTACAGGCTGGCTTTTAGAAGTCAGGAGACGTGGAGGCTGGCTAGTAGAGGCCAAAGCGGCTGCAAGCTGGCTCACAGAGACAAGAGTCACTGCAAGGGGCTGGCTCGTAGAGACCAAGTCTACTACAGGCTGGCTCTTCGAAGTCAGAATAGGGGCAGTTTGGCTCATAGAGGCCAAGGAGACTACGGGCAGGCTCTTAGAAGTCAGGATGACTGGAGTTGGAGCCTGCTCCAGAGGAGATGGCGTAAATGGCTGCACCAGATTGGTCGATGGTCCCTTAACGAACTTTGGGAGACTAGCCTCACGGCCCAGGTCACCAGCATCGGGCACCTGGGAGCCAGCTTCCTTTAAAATTTTGACAGCTTCGGGTTTGGGGAGATCCTTGCTGCCAAAGTCCTGAGCCTCGCCCTTCTCCGCAGCCCCTTCTGCCCGGTCTTCGTCTTGGTCTAGCTGGCTTTCGACCTGGCCCGTGACGGTCATATCCAGAGATGTCCGCCCTTTCAGGAACCTCTGGCGTTGTCGCCGCCGCCGCCGTATCCGCATAAAGGTGTTGGAAACGCTGCCTATGGTGAAAGTGAAGCGGTTGCTGATGGTCTGGCTCAGGACTTCCAGCGTGTAGGCGGAGGGCAGGCGGTAGGGGCTGTTGAAGGCCTCTTCAGAAGACAGTTCGATGTTACCGCTGTACCAGAAAGTCCACCAGAGGAGGCTGAGGAAGACGATGCTGGCACCCAGGTAGAGCAACATGTCATAGTAGAGTATACGGGTAAAGACCCCGGTGAACAGCATGGCCGCGCCCACCGTGTCGAAAGTGATGCCCAGCCAAAAGAAATGCTTGCAGCGGCCCAAGCACGACCGCTTCTCGATCTTGGCGACGTGGTTAACCGAAACCTCCATGAGCCCCGACTGTCGCTGTCGCCGCCGCCGCCGGGTCCGCAGAAGCTACCAGGCAAGCGGCGTCGCCACAGGCCGGCAGGGGCCGCTGGGTCGCCACGGCGACGCGTTGGGGGCGCGCCAAGAAGGAGGCAGGACAAGCGTTCGGGAAAGCTCGGCCGCCGCCCACTTGCGCGGAGAGGGGGGGCGGGGTGGGGGAGGCGTCGCTCCAGAGCCTGGCGCATGCGCAGTCTGCCCCAAGGCGGTCTGTCCCAAGGCGGTGCCCCGCCCCCGACCCGGGCCGCTTTTCCCCACGCGCGCAGTGTTTGCTCGGCGTGCTCTAGTCGCGTGTGCGTGTGCCGCCTGGGACCTTCGGAGAGCCAAGAGTTCACCTCACGTGCTCTGTGTCCCCGCCGTAGGAAGACATCTACATTCTTTCCTTCGAGCCCCCGCCTTCTAGAACCGGGGCGAAATCCTGAAGGAGAGCAAAGGGCAAGGACTCTGTCTGTAACTTCCACTTCCCAGCTAGGAATGCAGCTTGGTGTCAGGTGCTACCACTTTCAGAGTTAAAGGCTTCCCCTGGTTTTGGTGAAGGGTCTGTTGATAGATATCTTAATTCGGATCTTAGCTATTTGCCTCCTAGTGACTGGGCGATTACTTGCTTGCCTAGAGAGCAGACCTAGAGATGAATTCCCCCGCCCCTCCCCCGTCTTTTAAGTTTCTTCTGTTTTAATTTTCCTTCCAATTTTTTTAGTTTTGAGTTTTATTTTGGTGGGGTTGTTTTTTTTTTTTTTGGCCACTCCGTGAGGCATGTGGGATCTTAGTTCCTCTACCAAGAATGGAACCCCTGCCCCCTGCAGTTGAAGCACAGTCTTAACCAGTGGACCACCAAGGAAATTTTAATTTTCCTTATAGTGTTAAATTAGTTGAAAAAATTTGAAAAATGGGTGTATTTAATTTACATTGTTTTGAGTTTATTGTAGAGTATTTGTAACAAAACCAGAATTTGTTACAATTTTACATTCGTGGTCTTAATGGAAACAAACATCAATAACACTATTAAAATACACTTCTTAGTGTATCTTGTTTTAAATGGAAAATTGCCGCATTTTACAATTTTTCAACATAGTAACTCCTTAACATCTCCCCACCCACCCCAAGCTGCACCTAGGGGCTTATGGGATCTCAGCTCCCCCACTAAGGATTGAACCCAGACCCTGACAGTGAAAGCACCAAGTCATTACCACTGAATTACCAGAGAAGTTACAAACCACAGGATATTTTTGAGGAAATAATTTTTTTTAGTTATTCTTTTTATGGAAGAAATGTTTGCTTTACTTCCTGATAGTAAAAAGTAGTTCTTATACAGGAGCACAGATCAAAGCCTTTCAGAAGTGGATTGTTAAAAATCAATGGTGTGGCGGGTCCTTGATATGAGATAGGGATTAGGTAATTATAACAATATAGTTTCTCAGAGAAAGCCATTTTCACACCCCAGATTAGTATTTTTTTCTTTAGTAAGTCAATAACTTAATTAACTTATTGATTCCTTTATTGGCTGGGAAGGCGTTTATCAACCAGAAGAAAAATGAGCAACTGCTTATTAACTTTCCAGTAGCTAACATGATACTACTACTACTACTAAGTTGCTTCAGTCGTGTCCGACTCTGTGCAACCCCATAGACGGCAGCCCACCAGGCTCCCCCATCCCTGGGATTCTCCAGGCAAGAACACTGGAGTGGGTTGCCATTTCCTTCTCCAGTGCATGAAAATGAAAAGTTTAAGTGATATCGCTCAGTCGTATCTGACTCTTAGCGACTCCATGGACTGCAGCCTACCAGGCTCCTCCATCCATGGGATTTTCCAGGCAAAAGTACTGGAGTGGGGTGCCATTGCCTTCTCCGATACTACCTGGATTTAAATCTCAGAAATAATAGATTTCTTTTACATGATAATGCATTTTAGTTGAGAGGTGTTGATCTCTCTTTGGTTTTACATAGTGCTAGTATTCCATGGGGTCGTGAAAGAGTCAGACACAACTTAGCGACTAAACAACAAGAAATATACCGTGACATAATGTGACATACTTTAAGCTGCACTTTGAAAATTGCAGTATGTAGTTGATTTACAATGTTAACGTTAATTTCTGCTGTATAGCAAAGTAATTCATATCTATATCTATCTGTATATGAAAGTGAGGTGAAAGTCACTCACTCGTGTCCGACTCTTCAACCCCATGGAATATATATACTGTCCACGGAATTCTCCAGGCTAGAATAGTAGAGTGGATAGCATTTCCCTTCTCCAGGGAATCTTCCCAACCCAGGAATCAAACCCAGGTCTCCCACATTGCAGGCAGATTCTTAACCAGCTGAGCCAGAAGATATTTTATATTTTATATTATTTTCCATTATGGATAGAAAAGGCAGAGAAACCAGAGATCAAATTGCCAACATCCATTGGATCATAGAAAAAGCAGAAGTCCAGGAAAACATCCATTTCTGCTTTGTTGACTGCTTCTGCTTTGTTGGCTACACTAAAGCCATTTTCATCTTTTGTGAATCTACTGTACGTTTTTGCTTCGTGTTTACCGTGAGGCTTGCACATGAGACTTGCACATAATGTCCTATAGATATAACCATCTATTTTATGCTGATAACAATTTAATTTCAATCATAGACAAAAACTCTTCCCCCTTACTTCCCCCTTTTATCTTTTTGATGTCATAATTTACCTCTTTTATTTTGGATATTCCTTAACAAATTATTATAGTTATAGCTATTTCTAATACTCTTGTTCTTTAACCTTAATAACAAAGGAACTCCCTTAATCTGTCAGTGGTTTCTCAGTAGAATACTTACATGCCAGAAGACAGTGGGATGATATATTCAAGAGTGCTGAAAGGAAAAAACAAAACCTGCCAACCAAAAGGAGCTAAGTGGTTAACACTCCATCCTATTGCAGTATTCAGATATTCTGAATTGACTGTATACTTACTTTTATCCGTATGTTGTATATTTTCACATGTTTTCATGTTACTAACGAGTATCTTTGCATTTCAGCTTGGAAAATTCCTTTCAGCATTTCTTATAAAGCAGGTTTAGTGGTGATGAATTGCCTCAGGTTCTGTTTTTCTGGGAAGGTCTTTATCTCACTCTCATTCCCGAAGGACAGATTTGCCAGTAAAGCACTTTGGGTTGGCAGGTTTTGTTTTGCCCTTTCCTTTCAGCACTCTTGAGTACATCATCCCACTGTCTTCTGGCATTTAAGTTTTCTGCTGAGAATCCACTGGTAGCTTGAGGGCGGTCCTTTGTAAATTATAGGCTTTTTTCCCCACCCTCCTCTTGCTGTGTTTAAGATACTCTCTTGGTTTTTGAGTTTTGATAGTTTTTTTAAAACTGTGCCTTGGAGAGGATCTCTTTAAGCTGACTTTGTTAGGTGACCCATGAGCTTCACAAAATTGGATATCCAGATCGCTCCGCATTTAGGAAGTTCTCAGACATTACTTCTTCAAATAAACTTTCTGCCTTCTTCTCCCTCTCTTTTCTTTTTGAAACTAATAATTTGGAAAATACTTCTTTTTTTTTTTTTGATGGCTCCATGGACCACATAGGTTCCTTTCATTCCTTTCTCTTTGATCTCCTCTAACTGGATAAGCTCTAATTTCCTGTCTTCTGTCTCACAGAATCGTCTATTGATCCATCTGTGGTTGCTTTCTATTGCATTTTTCATTTCATTCATTGTATGCTTCAGCTCCAGAACTTGTATGTATTTATTTATTGATTTTGGCTGCACTGGATCTTCATTGCCATTGCTGCACGAGGGCTTTCTCTAGCTGCGAACAAGCCAGGGCTACTCTCTCGCTGTGGTCCGCGGGCTTCTCTAGTTGTGGGGCACTGGCTCTAGAGTGCGTGGGCTGCAATAGTTGCGGCACGTGGGCTCAGTTGTTGCTGCGTCAGGGTTTAATTGCCCTCTGAATGTGTGGGATTTTAGTTTTCCAACCAGGGCTCAAACTTGAGTCCCCTACATTGGCAGGTGGATTTAAACCACTGGATCACCAGGGAAGTCCCCAGAACTTCGTTATGTTCTTTTTTGTGATTTCTATGTATTTGTTAAACCTTTCATTTTGTTTGTATATTGTTTTCCAGATTTCACTGAGTTGTCATTTTGTGTTTTCTTGAAACTCACTAAGTTTCCTTAAAACAGCTACTTGAATTCTTTATTGGGTGAATTGAAGATCTCCGGGTCTCTGGATTTGGTTACTGGAAGTTTCTTGTAATCATTTGGTGGTGTGATGTTACCTTGACCTTTCCTGTTCCTTAGAGTTTTGCTTTGCTCGTTTCACACGTAAAGTAGCGGTCATCTTCTCCAGTTTTTACTGCCTTCTGTTGGCTCTGCTACCGATTCTGAGGCTTTCTCAGACCTTATAGGGGTATACCGACTCTGTGCTGCTTGCTCCCTCTTGTGGCAGAATTCTTAAGCTTCTATGTCTTCTCTGGATCCTGCAAAGTTCTGACAGTTTCTCCTGTTTTCCCAAAGATGGGGCTTTAGCTTTAGCACCGCCAAGCTTGCCGTCCGTCCCCGGCCCACAGATTGAGGCCGGCTTCCTGAGTGTTCTCACTAGCTGTCCGCCGCAGTTTGCTCTCCCCACTGCTGTCAGGAGCACGCACAGGGGCCTGGCCACAGAGGAGTGGGGTGGCTTGGGCGAGGCACCTGGAGCACTGAGGGCACCTGTGGGTCAGTTGGCAAGCGGGGCTTTCGCAGCGACACATGGGCAGGCTTCCTGATGGAGTCCCAATGCAGTTAGTAGGATCTGCATCCCTTTAAAGCCCTCGGAATCCTATCTCCACTCACCCAGCTTCTTCCGGGCCTCCCATCCTGGAGCTCAGGATTCAGTAACTGTGGGTGGGGTGAGAGAGGAATGAGCCCCTTCCCCTACATCCTGCACAACTGGGAAGGCTGGGCACTCAGTCCCATGCTCTCCCTTTCCTTGCAGGAGAAATCACCACCGAGAAAACCTCTCTTTTCACTTGAGCTGGGCTGCCTTGGGGGCGGAGTGATGTGGGGAAAGTGAAGAGGTTCCTCTTACCCTCTCCTTTGTGTCCAGACTTGTATTTCTTTGCTCCTTTTTTCTTTCTTTTTAAAAAATATTTATTTGGCTGTGTCGAGTCTTAGTAGCAGCATGCGGGATCTTTGTTGCATCATGCCAGATCTTTCTCTGTGGCACACAGACTCTAGTTGTGACATGTGGGCTCCGTAGTTGTGGCGCATGGGTCTAGTTGCTCTGCCGGGATCTTAGTTCCTTGACCAGGGATTAAACCCGTGTTGCCTCCATTGCAAGGAGGATTCCTAAGCACTGGACCACCAGAGGAGCAAAAAAGTCCCTCTTTGCTCCTTTCATGTCCTAGAACTTTTCCTCTGGAAAGTTCCGCCAAGGCTCTCTCACCCATGGTTGATTCTAGGGATTCCCAGACCACAGCAGAGAGAGGCTGGAGCCAGTTGATGAGCCATCGCAGGGTCTATAGCTGGGAGCGAGGTCTGTCTGCCTATTGCCTGAGCACGGGTGGGCAAGACTTCTCCTGCATCTGTTGGCTTATGGATCCCACTGCTCCCTCAATGGTACCTTTGTGCATGGATGGATGCCAGATTTTTGTTATTGGTTAGGAAAAGGGATAAAAGCAAGGGATGTCTTTGTCACTGTGATACTGACATCACCTATCCCATTTTAACTACTTTTAAGCCTATAATTCAGTGGCATATGTTCTCACAGCTATGCAACCATCACCACTATTCACCTCCAGAACTTAATTTCCCAAATTAAAAGTCAGTATCTATTAAATAGTAAGTCTTCATTATCCCTTTCCCCCAGCACCTGGTAATCTCTGTTCTACTTTCTGTCTCTATGACTTTGACTATTCTAGGTACCTTTCACATAAGAGGAATCATGCAATATTTGTCTTACTGTCTCTGGCTTTTATAAGTTAGCATCTGTGTTGTTCAAGATCCTTCCATTTTGTAGCATGTGTCAGAATTTCCTTTTTAAGGCTAATAATATCCCATTGTCTAGATATGCTACATTTTGTTTATTCATCCATCCACTTAGGAATATTTGGGCTGTTTCTTCCTTTGTGCATCCTTGCTTTATTCACAGCACTGCTGACACTTGCTTCTTGCCCCAGTGGCTCAGAGGTAAAGAATCCACCTGCAAGGTGCAGTCTCCTGCAGAGAGGCACAGGAGACTTGAGTTCAGTCTCTGGGTCAGGAAGATCCCTGGAGAAGGGAATGGCAACCCACTCCAGTATTCTTGCCTGGAGAATCCCATGGACAGAGGAGCCTGGCGGGCTACAGTCGATAGGGTCACAAAGAGTCGGACACAGCTGAAGTGACTGAGCACACACGGACTGAATTGTGTGCTGCCAAAATTCATATGTTCAAGCCCCAGTGTGACTTTGTTTGGAGAGAGGGTCTATAAGGAGGTAATCAAGATTAAGTGAGGTTATAGGATAACACCTTAAGTCCATAGGACTGAGGTCCTTATAAAAGGGGAAGGGACACCAAAGATTTCTCCCTCCACCTGAACAGAGAGGAGCCCCTTTGAGGACACAGCAATAAGATGGCCACCTATAAGCCAGGAAGCAAGTCCTCACCAGAAACCAAAGCTGCCAGCATCTCTCTGTAAGGAGTCTAGCTTCCAAAACAGAGAAATTTTCTGTGGTTAAACTATTCAGTCTGTTATGTTTTGTTATGGCAGCCTGAGCAGACTAACACAGACTACCCTGGATGATTCTTTGCTGCGGGAGGGCTGTCTTGTATATGGGAGGACACTTTGCAGGTGCCTCTGGCCCCTACTCACAGGGAGAAGCCAGTAGCGCCTTCCTCGCCATGTTGTGACAACCAAAAGTGACTCCAGACACTGCCAGGTGTTTCCTGGGAAACAAAACTGTCCCAGAGGAGAACCACTGATGTAGAGGAATTGAGACATTCCTCTTGCCCGAGAGGCATTCCACTTGTCTCTCTGGCTGGGGGACTTCCCTGGTGGTCCAGTGATTAAGAATCCGCCTCGCAGTGCAGGTGACACAGGTTTGATCCCTAATCTGGAAACTAAGATCCCACAGGCCTTGGAGCAACTAAGCCCACATGCCACAACAATGAAGCCTCTGTGCTCTGGAGCCTGAGCCCTACAACTAGAGAGTCTGTGCACTGCAGTGAAGGATCCCACATGCTGCGACTGAGACCTGATGCAGCCAAATAAGTAAATGTTAAAAAAAAAAGACCTAGTTCAGTTGCTTTCCATTTTCATAGGGAGTGGCTGCAAGAGAAGAAGACATGTCCTGTGGGAGAAAGAGGCAAAGATCTCAGACTTCAGTCCACGTTTTTTGTTATTATTCAATATCAGAATCCTGAGAATGCACTAAAGACATACTTATCCTACCCAAGAAGCTTCTGTTCAATGGACAGGGATTATGGTGCTGGTTTTGTTCATGTTCTCTGGAACCCACCTAACTTGTGTTCTATAAGCAGCCAAGGCTATTAAAACTGGGTCATGTTTAACTTCTAATTGATGACTCGGTTGACATTAAATGGGAATAGGAATTTTGCCCTGTTTATTCTGGAGAACAGTGATTGTAGGATTTACAACAGGTTTCATGACCTGGCTCAGAAGAATGTCTGCCTCAACCAACTCTTCTGTTGATTATTTATTGTATCACTAATATTTGGAGAGATCTTTGAATTGTTAGGATGAAGAATGTTTCCCTCTGCCCCAAACACTGTCTAAGAAAAGATTTTCTGAAAAGACAAATGAACAGAATAAGAAGGAAGATGTAGCTTTAAAGACTGTAGCTTTAAAACTAAAATTTATTTCAGGTTTAAGAAGAATAAATAAAATGGAGATACTTTTGAGGCCCGACTCTGCTCACAGAAATGGATAGTGGGCTCATTCTCACTTTTGCAGCCCAGATGAAGATGGAGGTTCCTTCTGCAGGTGGACACCATAATGTTCCACTTGCCTCTCACTCACTTTCTTCATTGTTGTGCTGTAATATTGACATGATGAGAATCAGAACCCAGAGAAGAAGCAGTCCAAGGGTAAAACTTATCCAGTCTTCAGCTGACAAAGCCATTCCAATCGATAACAGCATATATCCTAATATAAAGTGGAGGATGAATTCAAAGTACAGCATCGAGAACTGCTGCATCTCTTGTAAGAAGGTGTTTAAAATAGGAGCTCATGGGATGCCAGCTGCAGCACATTTTTGGTGGTGGCAGTAAGAGGAGAGGAAGAATGACCAGAATACCATTGAAAGGTTGGCTGAAGAACTCCTCATTTTGGAAAGACATTGCTTTCAATATGAAGTTAATTTGTACCCATAAGGAGTGTGACTGCTCAGACTCGAGTTCTACGCTATCTAGTTTTGGCATATCAATCAAGAGGATAATGTTCTAGGATCATCTTCAATATCTTCCATGAAAGATGCTTAAGAGAAGAGAATGCCCAGCTTGTATGGCTTTAAACAACCCAGGAAGCAATCTGTTACAGTAAGTCCCCTACATATGAACGAGTTCCATTCTGAGGGGGTTCATAAGTCCAATTGTTCGTAAGTCCAACAGAGTTAGCCTGGGTACCCAACTCACATGACCAGCTACGTAGTACTGTACTGTAATAGGTTTATAATACTTTTCATATAAATAATATATAAAAATGTAAGAAACAAAAAGGAAAACATTTTTAATCTTACAGTACAGTACTTAGCACACTACAGCAGCTGGCATACAAGGACTGGCATGAGTGAACAGGCAAGAAGAGTTACAGATTGGAGGAGAGGGAGGAGGCGGGAGATGATAGAGCTGGAGGATCATCAGCAATAGGAAAGGGAGGCTGCTGCTGCTGCTGCTAATTCGCTGCAGGAAAGGGAGAGGTAAGCTGCAATTTCACTCATGTCTGAGGGTGATGGCACAGGTTCCAGCTCCTTGCTAGAACCAGACACACATTTGCATCTTTGAAAGTTTGCAAGTTGAAGGTTCATATGTAGGGGACTTACTGTATTGAATAAATCTTAGTGAACGTATATAAAAGTTTGTTTTTACTTTAAGAAAACAAATATATGGTCAACAGAAAGTAAAATCCATATGAACTGAAGAACCAACAGTTTGAGCCTCAATTGTATATCTGGATAGTGATCTGTAATTACTTCACGTGGGTGAAATGTCTATAGGATTTGCCACTCTGAGCTTTATGTTTTATTTAAAAAATTTTATATTTAACTTTTATTGAAGTATAGTTAATTCACAATGCTGTTTCAGTTTCAGGTGTATGGAAAAATGATTCAGATATATATATATATATTTTTCTTCATTCTTATTTCTATATTCTTTATTATGTATAATACATATATATGTGGGGCTTCCCTGGTGGCTCAGTCAGTAAAGAATTCACCTACAATGCAGGAGACACGGGTTCGACACCTGGGTCAGGAAGATCCCCTGGAGGAGGGCATGGCAACCCATTCCACTATTCTTGCCTGGAGAATCCCATGGACAGAGAAGCCTGGTGGGCCACAGTCCATGGGGTCACAAAGAGTCAGACATGACTGAAATGACTGAGCACATGCACACTAATGTATACACACTTACACACACACTATCATTTGCAGATTTTTTTCCACCAAAAGTTATTATAAGATATTGAATATGGTTCCTGTGCTATAAAGTAGGACTCTCTTGGTTTGAGCTTTCTCTAAATACAAACATGTCCTAAGGGCTCAGTGTTAGCAGGTATTGGTTGTTAAATAATTAGATAGGCAGCCAAGATGGCTTTGGTATTTAGTAACTTCAGTGCAAGAAAAAGGCTCCTTGGGACTGTCAGTACACACCAGGCCATGGGGATTTGACAGCACAGAGAAAACCCATCCCACTGGACAAGCTACCTCTGTAACCTCAGTTTATTCACTAGTAACAGCCTCATTTGACATTTGAGGGCATTAAATTAGCAGGCCTAGAAGAGTGCCTGGCATAACAGCTAATGTCTATTAAGTCTTTTCAGGCCTGTCTCCTGAAAATAGAGCCAAAATTTGTAGCCAGCTGAGTGGATAGGTGAGGTCTGTCTTCATCTACCATTTTCTGAACAAGTCAGAGTCTTCACTGAGTCACAGGTGCCAGGGAAGTAGTTGGAAGCCTCATGTGACAACTTACAGGTGAACTTATTCTAAAGCTGAAGTACATGAAGCATCAGTGAGCTTCCAACCCAATGAGAAGCTTATTTCATCAAGTTCCACAAAATCCTTATGCTTGTCCAAGAAATGTGCAGATGCCCTTTACATATTTTTAACAATGTTTTTTAACAGATGCTTTCAGTGATGCTTTTAAAGTTTTGGCCAGGGCTTACCTGGTGGTCCAGTGGTTAAGAATCCATTTGCCAATGCAGGGGACACAAATTTCATCCCTGGTCTGGGAAGATTTTACATGGTCCAGGCCAACTAAGTCCATGCACCCTAGAGCCTGCACTCTAGAGCCATAGAGCTGCAACTTTTGAGACTTCTCGTCGCAACCACTGAAGCCCTCTGTGCCCTAGAGCTCAGGCTCCACAGCAAGAGAAGCCCCTGCTCGCTGCAACTAGAGAAAGCCTGCACGAAGTAATTTAGACCCAGCACAGTCAAATAATAAAGTTTAGAACAACTTCATAAAGCAGGCTAGAATTGTGGGAGGCACATCAGGTTTGAGATCTGAGGACAGGGCTTCAAAGTTTGCAAAACACTTGGATACTGAGATGCAAACATGTCAGCTATATCAAGCCCTGCTTTCAGTCGGCTAAATCTGGTAGAAGACAACAGTTACTCAATTAAATCTGTGCAATAAGGCTTTATTGGTGAGACTGTAGAGGCAGACACAGGTGACAAGGTTAAAATGGATGGAGAGATGACAGGGAATAGGAATGGGTCCTAGCAACATATTGAACTTAATCCCAAGACACAGCTGGCATATGCTAGGCAGAAGTGGGAGAAATATTCTAGGTAGACAGAATAGTAGCAAGCATCAAAGCAGAGTGGATTGATTCAGGATTTTACATGAGGAATAACTAACTTAGCATGGCCACAGTAGAAACTGGGTTCTGTAAAGAGGGGAAAGGCCAGAACAGAAGAAGCTGAAGAGGTAGGCAGAGTCCACATAATATGGAATTTTACAAGTTCACCATGGAGGTTTGATCCTGAGAGTGGAACAAATCCTCATGACTCTTAAAGAAATGTACAGTAACTTGTTAACTCAGTGGGCCTGGGCTGTCCAAACTCTATATAGTCCAAAGTTCTTCAGGACTGGTTTTGATCACTCTTTGGAGATAACCTATGATCTTGGCATAGGCCATCTGCTAAGAGTATTTTGTATACCTGGGCTTTGGACCACACCATACAGTGGATGCTAGTGATGTGATTCATGGTGAGTGCCTAGTTTTGTATGCTTAGGGGCTCTGGGCTACACTACATCAGTCTGACCTTGGTGGGAAGGGTTGGAGACTGTGCCCGTTTGCCTACATAACTGACCCCCAATAAGAACCCTGGACACCAGGACCATGGGTGAGCTTCCTTATTTGACAGTACTTCACACATTTTGTGAACTGCTGGCAGAGTTAAGTGCTGTCAAAGCTACTCCACTGGGAGAGGACATTTGGAAGCTTGTGCCTAGAATGTCCTAGACTCTGCCTTATATGACTTTTTCCTTTGCTGATTGTAATTTGTATCCTTTAACAATAATAAGCCATAACTATGAGTATAACAGCAATTCTGAACCCTGTGAGCCCTTCTAGTGAAATATCAAACCAAGGATGTTCTTGGGTCTCTAACAGCCAAGAAATAACAAATAACGTCTAACATTTAACATTTGAGAATTAATACATTTGTCATAAGAAGGATGGATTGGAGGGAGCTAATATCAGGGAGTCTAGAAAAGAGCTGTAAAGACCTCAGTGAAGAGGAGTGTTGATAACAAGTGAATAAGCCTTATGACAGATGGTGTGGGGGGAATTTGGGGGGTGAGGGGTGTAGAATTGGGATCAGCTGGCTTGAGTAACTGGACTTATAGTAGCTACGTTTTCTAAGATTGGATGCCCAGGAAAAGACCAGTTCTAGAGGAAAGAGGCTGAATTCTGTGGTAGGCGTGCCAGGATTGAATGCTTGGGCAAGATCTAGGTCTAGGGGAAACACCTCCAGCCTGACATAGATATAACTGGGCGTGGGAAACTTTCCCCAACCAGAAAGTAGTGGATGCTGTGGAATAAGTGAAATAACGCTGAAGGAAGATTCAGAGAGCAATGAGAAAAGAGTCAAGTCCAGGACTTAGTGGCACTCTGGCTGGTTGTTTAAGCCCCATGACTTCTGCAAGGCAAGGGGCCATGCTGGTTCTTCTCTACTAAATCTCTTGGTGTCTATGAAGGTCATCTGGCTGTCCTCCAAGACAACAGAAAACTTGCCTATTTCTTGCAGCTTTAGTGCCTGTCACATCATAGTTACTCAAATCAGTCAGTTCAGTTCAGTCGCTCAGTCATGTCTGACTCCCCACCACCCCAAGGACTGCAGCACAGCAGGCTTCCCTGTCCATCACCAACTCCTGGAGCTTGCCCAAACTCATGTCCACTAAGTCGGTGATGCCATCCAACCATCTCATCCTCTGTAGTCCCCTTCTCCTCCTGCCTTCAATCTTTCCCAGCATCAGCGTCTTTTCCAGTGAGTCAGTTCTTCACATCAGGTGGACAAAGTTTTGGAGCTTCAGCTATAGCATCAGTCCTTCCAATGAATATTCAGGACTGATTTCCTTTAGGATGGACTGGTTGAATCTCCTTGCAGTCCAAGGGACTCTCAAAGAGTCTTCTCCAGCACCACAATTCGAAAGCATGAATTCTTCTGCACTCAGCTTTCTTTATGGTATAACTCTCACATCCATACATGACTACTGGAAAAACCACTGCTTTGCCTAGATGGACCTTTGTTGGCAAAGCAATGTCTCTGCTTTTTAGTATGCTGTCTAGGTTGGTCATAGCTTTTCTTCCAAGGAGCAAGCATCTTTTAATTTCATGGCTGCCGTCACCATCTGCAGTGATTTTGGAGCCCAAGAAAATGAAGTCTCTCACTGTTTCCATTGTTTCCCCATCTATTTTCTATTTAGTGATGGGACCATATGCCATATCTTCATTTTCTGAATGTTGAGTTTTAAGCCAGTTTTTTCACTCTCCTCCTTCACTTTCATTAAGAGGCTCTTGAGTTCCTCTTTGCTTTCTGCCATAAAGGTGGTGTCATCTGCATATATGAGGTTATCAATATTTCTCAAATATCAATACTCAAATACTTCTTCCTTTTTTGGGGCCTCGTGTCCTGGGATGCACAGGACTTGTGGGATCTTAGTTCCCCAACTAGGGATTGAACCTACACCTCCTGCATTGGAAGGGTGGAGTCTTAACCCATGGACCACCAAGGAAGTCCTCAAATACTTCTTAGGCAGAATGACTCTGAAACAAATGAACAGCTACTACAGGAAAGAGAAGAAAATTATTTTTGGCTACCGGAGTTGAAATCTAATGATTAGATGAAGAAAGCTATCACTCATTTAAGTTCCGTGTACAGTTGTCAGCTGGAAACAATGAAAAAGGCTGAGAAGCTGGGCATGGGAGGGCAGAAAGACCTGTACAAGCCAGAGGGACTCTGTGACCTTTTAGAGCTGGTTAATCATTTACACTTGATAAGAAAGCTCTCCGTTCCCTCTAAGTCAGTTAATGTCCTCACTTCAGGTGTGTTTGTTTGTTTGTTTGTTTGTTTTATGGCATTCCAGGGAACACTCATCCCCAGAGAGATGCTTCACAAACAGAAATTTTCTTTATCAGATGAGTTTGCAAAATGCTATATACTCCTAGAGTTTCATCATGCACAAGAGTCCTCTGGGAGATTTGTCTATGAATACCGTCACTCATTAAACCCAGTATTCCCCCGGGTCACCTGGCTGTTGAACCACATCCCACCAAAGACCTTTTAAAATCATGCAGAACTCATGCCCCTTGGAACACATCTTTGCCAAAAACTGAGTTTGAGTACTCCAAAGGCTTTCCACTGAGTATGTGCTGTTTTATCAGATTGTACTTGTATACCAAGCATCTTAAAAGAATGCAAAGCAAGCTTTCCTACCTGGTGGACCAACAGTTTCCTCTAGTCCGAAGTGAGGAAGCTATGGAAGATTTTATAATTTAGGTGGACTGCCGAGCTTGTAGTGAAAGATCTTTGGCATCGGGCAGATCTCTATGGGAAGACAGTGATGAAGAGCTTGAGCGCTGGAGCTGTGCTTCCTGGGTTCAAGTCCTGCCTCTGCCACTTTCTTACTCTGACCTTGAGCAAGTTGCT
This sequence comes from Bos grunniens, assembly GCF_055505025.1. Taxonomy (NCBI): domain Eukaryota; kingdom Metazoa; phylum Chordata; class Mammalia; order Artiodactyla; family Bovidae; genus Bos; species Bos grunniens. The sequence goes on from NC_141189.1 coordinate 29,134,948, forward strand.
TAATCTCTCTGCTAATGTGTCTCTGTCTGTAGAGGGGGCAAGACAACAATCGTATTCATGGAGTGGTTTGCATTACTCAGAACATCACAAGTGTTCTACAAATGTTAACTGTTTCTCTTGAGTTACTGATAAAAGAAATTTTCACATATCAAGATATAGGGAATGATTCTGGCTTATACATGAGTTAACCTGAATTTTATGCTTATTAAAATAGCATGTTTGTGGCCTAGCAGGTGTAATTGTACCTCTGCTTTAATCTTTAGAGAAAAGGACCCATGGACCAAAAGTACAGAATGCCCACATTAAAAATAAAGATTAAATGCCTCTCTTCCTGGTATGTCAATGCTGGTCCCCCTCTGATGATCAGTAAGTCTGCCTTCCCAGGTGCCAAGGTCATGCTGCCTTGCTGTGTACTTGCTGGAATATTCTTTTGTGACCCTGAAGAAATGTATCTCTAGCTTGTTAAATGTTCTTTGTTCCAAAGATATAAAACTGTGCTGAAAACCCTGCTTCTCTGGAGGAGTTTCTCAGTGTAATTCTGGGCTAGTCCTCAGTTCAGTTCAATAGCTCAATCGTGTCTGACTCCCTGCTAACCCATAGACTGCAGCACACCAGGCTTCCCTGTCCATCACCAACTCCTGGAGCTTGCTCAAACTCATGTCCACCAAGTCAGTGATACCATCCAACCATCTCATCCTCTGTTGTCCCCTTCTCCTGCCTTCAATCTTTCCCAGCATCAGCGTCTTTTCCAGTGCAGTTCTTCGCATCAGGTGGTCAAAGTATTGGAGCTTCAGCTACAGCATCAGTCCTTCCAATGAATATTCAGGACTGATTTCCTTTAGGATTGACTGGTTGGATCTCCTTGCAGTTCAAGGGACTCTCAAGAGTCTTCTCCAACACCACAAACCAAAATTCTTTGGTGCTCAGCTTTCTTTTTGGTTCAACTCTCACATCCATACATGACTACTGGAAAAACCATAGCTTTGACTAGACGGACCATTGTCAGCAATGTCTCTGCTTTTTAATATGCTGTCTAGGTTGGTCATAGCTTTTCTTCCAAGAAGCAAGCATCTTTTAATTTCATGGCTGCAGTCACCATCTGCAGTGATTTTGGAGCCCCCCAAAATGAAATCTCTCACTGTTTCCATTGTTTCCCCATATATTTGCCATGAAGTGATGGGACTGGATGCCATGATCTTTGTTTTTTGAATGTTGACTTTTAAGCAAGGTTTTTCACTCTCCCCTTTCACTTTCATCAAGAGGCTCTTCTTTTCCTCTTTGCTTTCTGGCATAACGGTGGTGTCATTTGCATATCTGAGGTTATTGATATTTTTCCCAACAATCTTGATTCCAGCTTGTGCTTCAGCCAGCCCATTTCTCATTATGTCCTCTGCATATAAGTTACATAAGCAGGGTAACAGTATACAGCCTTGATGTACTCCTTTCCCAATTTGGAACCAATCCATTCTTCCATGTCTGGTTCTAACTGTTGCTTCTTGACCTGCATACAGATTTCTCAGGAGGCAGGTCAGGTGGTCTGGTATTCCCATCTCTTGAAGAGTTTTCCATAGCTTGTTGTGATCCACACACTCAAAGGCTCTGGCATAGTCAATAAAGGAGAAGTAGATGTTTTTCTGGAACTCTCTTGCTTTTTCAATGATCTGACAGATGTTGGCTATTTGATTTCTGGTTCTTCTGCCTTTTCTAAATCTACCTTGGACATCTGGAAGTTCTCGGTTCACATACTGTTGAAACCTGGCTTGGAGAATTTTGAGCATTACTTTGCTAACATGTGAGATGAGTGCAATTGTGCGATAGTTTGAACATTCTTTGGCATGGCCTTTCTTTGGGATTGGAATGAAAACTGGTCTTTTCCAGTCCTGTGGCCACTGCTGAGTTTTCCAAATTTGCTGGCCTACTGAGTGCAGCACTTTCACAGCATCATCTTCTAGGACTTGAAGTAGCTCAACTGGAATTCCATCACCTCCACTAGCTTTGTTCATAGAGATGGTTCCTAAGGCCCACTTGACTTTGGACTCCAGGACGTCTGTCTGTAGGTGAGTGATCACACCATTGTGCGATCATTAAGGTCTTTTTTTTTGTATAGTTCTAGGTCATTAAGTTTTTGTATAGTTCTAGGTCATTAAGATCTTTTTTTGTATAGTTCTTCTGAGTATTCTGTTTATCATGTGCTAATCTCAAACTCCCAATCCTGCTCTCCTGGACCCTCCTCCCCCTTGTCAACTAGAAGTCTAAGCAGAAGGAATTTCCAGTTCACATAAAGGAAATCTTAATTTCAAGAGAAAAGTAAAAACAAACAAATGTCTAAATGACATCAAAGCATTTTATATGAAATTTTGATTTCACTAACCTACTATAAAAAGTATTAATGGCTCATAGATAAAAAATTAGAAGAAATTTAAGCAACAGACCAGACCTCCTTTAACCTTCAAGACAACCTATTTTTTCAGAGAAGAAACGTTCACCTTTGCTTCACCTCTTGCCTTTTAAAATCTTGGGGTTGGATTGCCATTAATTACAACAACATGGATTTCTGGAGAGAAGCACTTTTACAACTTAGATTTATGGGACTTTTTTTTCTCTCCCAATTAAGCCTGTGGTTTCATTGCTGTTCTTTAAGCAGTGGAGGGTCACAATAACAGGGATTGTGAGTAATGCTTGTGGCTATAGGGCAGTGGTTCTCAACCTTCTTGCCCAGAAGAATCAACCATCTGAGGGGCTTTTAAAAAAGCAGATACCCCTGCCCTCCCCCAAACCACCTGAATGAGAATAACATCCTGCATTTGGAGAAATTAAAAGCACTCCAGTTATCTTAAAGCTCACCCCAGGTCAAAAACTACTGCTGTATCTATGTCTCCGTTGCTTCCCTGCAAATAGGTTCATCAGTAACGTCTTTCTAGGTTCCATATATATGCATTAATATATGATCCTTCTTTTTCTCCTTCTGACTTATTTCACTCTGTATAACAGGCTTTAGGTTCATCCAGCTCATTAGAGGTGGTGGGAGGGAGGTTCCAGAGAGAGGGGACATATGTGTACCTATGGCTGATTTATGGTGATATGTGACAGAGACCAACACAATTTTGTAAAGCAATTATCCTCCAATTAAAAATTAATACATTTTTAGGACTTCGCCGGTGGTCTAGTGGTTAAGAATCTGCCTGCCAAAACAGGGGACACAGGTTCGATCCTTGGTCCAGGAGGATTCCACATGATGCAGAGCAACTAAGCCTGTGTGCCACAACTACTGAGCCCCCTCAGTGCAACTACCGAAGCTTGTGTGAGCAGGGCCTGTGCTCTGATACAAGAGAAGCCACTGCGATGAGAAGCCCGCGCATCACAGCAAAGAATAGCCCCGGCTCGCTCTAACTAGAAAAGGCCCGGCACAGCAACAAAGACCCAGTGCAGCCAAAAATAAATAAATGCAATTATTTTGGAAAAAAGAATACATTTTTTAAAACTGACATAAAGCAACTTGAACATAATCAGAAAATAATATTAATACATTGATTTTATACTACCCTGTCTTGGAGTTAGAAACCATAAATATCTCATTTGGCTTCACCTGATGCTATTTGACACAAATGTTACTCCTAAATGAAGGCTGCGTGCGTGCTAAGCGACTCCAGTTGTGTCTGACTCTTTGTGATCCTATGGGCGGTAGCCTGCCAGGCTCCTCTGTCCATGGAATTCTCTAGGCAAGAATACCGAGTGGGCTGCCATGCCCTCCAGGGGATCTTCCCAACCCAGGGATCAAACCTGCTTCTCTTATGTCTCTTGCATTGGCAGGCGGGTTCTTTACCACTAGCACCACCTGGGATGCCCAGATGAAGGCTACATCTCAGCTAGGGCATGGGTTCTCAACCAGCAGCAACAGCGTTACCTGGGAACTTGTTAGAAATGTAAATGGTCAAGCTCTACCTAGACTTGCTGAGTCAGGAGGGTAGAGCCCAGCAATCAGTGTTTTAGTAAGCAGCTTTAATGCACCCTGAAATTTGAGAACCACCGAGTATTGTGATGCTTTAAATCTAGGGCTGCCAGGTTAGATATAGGACACTGAGTTAAATATGAATTACAGATAAACGCTTTTATCTGAATATTGCCTCAGTCAGTTCAGTTCAGTTGCTCAGTCATGTCCGACTCTTTGCAACTCCATGAAGCGCAGCACACCAGGCCTCCCTGTCCATCACCAACTCCAGGAGCCTACCCAAACGCATGTTCACCGAGTCGGTGATGCCATCCAACCATCTCACCCTCTGTCGTCCCCTTCTCCTCCTGCCCTCAATCTTTCCCAGCATTAGGGTCTTTTCAAATGTCAGCTCTTCACATCAGGTGGCCAAAGAATTGGAGTTTCAGCTTCAACATCATTCCTTCCAGTGAAAACCCAGGACTGAACTTCTTTAGGTGGACTGGTTGGATCTCCTTGCAGTCCAAGGGACTCTCAAGAGTCTTCTCCAACACTACAGTTCAAAAGCATGAATTCTTTGGCGCTCAGCTTTCTTTATAGTCCAACTCTCACATCTATACATGACTACTGGAAAAACCACAGCCTTGACTAGATGGACCTTTGTTGGCAAAGTAATGTCTCTGCTTTTCAATATGCTGTCCAGGTTGGTCATAACTTTCCTTCCAAGAAGTAAATGTCTTTTAATTTCATGGCTGCAATCATCATCTGCAGTGATTTTTGGAGCCCCCAAAAATAAAGTCAGCCACTGTTTCCCCATCTATTTCCCATGAAGTGATGGGACTGCATGTCATGATCTTAGTTTTCTGAATGTTGAGCTTTAAGCCAACTTTTTCACTCTCCTCTTTCACTTTCATCAAGAGGCTCTTTAGTTCTTCTTCACTTTCTGCCATAAGGGTGGTATCATCTGCATATCTGAGGTTATTATTTCTCCCAGCAATCTTGATTCTAGCTTGTGCTTCCCCCAGCCCAGCATTTCTCATGATGTACACTGCATATAAGTTAAATAAGCAGGGTGACAATATACAGCCTTGACATACTCCTTTTCCTATTTGGAATCAGTCTGTTGTTCCATGTCCAGTTCTAACTATTGCTTCCTGACCTGCATACAGGTTTCTCAAGAGGCAGGTCAGGTGGTCTGGTATTCCCATCTCTTTCAGAATTTTCCACAGTTTATTGTGATCTACACAGTCAAAGGCTTTGGCATAGTCCATAAAGCAGAAATAGATGTTTTTCTGGAACTCTCTTGCTTTTTTGATGATCCAATGGATGTTGCCAATTTGATCTCTGGTTCTTCTGCCTTTCCTAAAATCAGCTTGAACATCTGGAAGTTCACGGTTCACGTATTGCTGAAGCCTGGCTTGGAGAATTTTGAGCATTACTTTACTAGCATGTGAGATGAATGCAATTGTGTGGTAGTTTGAGCATTCTTTGGCATTGCCTTTCTTTGGGATTGGAATGAAAACTGATCTTTTCCAGTCCTGTGGCCACTGCTGAGTTTTCCAAATTTGCTGGCATATTGAGTGCAGCACTTTCACAGCATCATCTTTCAGGATTTGGAATAGCTCAACTGGGATTCCATCACCTCCACTAGCTTTGTTCATAGTGATGCTTCCTAAGGCCAACTTGACTTCACATTCCAGGATGCCTGGCTCTAGGTGAGTGATCACACCATCGTGATTAACTGGGTTGTGAAGATCTTTTTTGTACAGTTCTTCTGTGTATTCTTGCCACTTCTTAATATCTTCTGCTTCTGTCAGTTCCATACAAGTTCTGTCCTTTATTGAGCCCATTTTGCATGAAATATTCCCTTGTTATCTCTTATTTTCTTGAAGAGATCTCTAGTTTTTTCCATTCTATTGTTTTCCTCTATTTCTTTGCATTGATCACTGAGAAAGGCTCTCTTATCTCTCCTGGCTATTCTTTGGAATTCTGCATTCAAATGGGTATATCTTTCCTTTTCTCCTTTGCTTTTCTCTTCTCTTATTTTCTCAGCTATTTGTAAGGGCTTCTCAGACAGCCATTTTGCTTTTTTGCATTTCTTTCTCATGGGGATGGTCTTGATCCCTGTCTCCTGTATAATGTCACAAACCTCCATCCATAGTTCATCAGGCACTCTATCAGATCTAGTCCCTTAAATCTATTTCTCACTTCCACTGTATAATCATAAGGGATTTGATTAGGTCATATCTGAATGGTTTAGTGGTTTCCCCCACTTTCTTCATTTTAAGTCTGAATTTGGGGGATTTTATTTAGGTCATATCTGAATGGTTTAGTGGTTTTCCCCCACTTTCTTCATTTTAAGTCTGAATTTGGCAATAAGGAGTTCATGATCTGAGCCACAGTCAGCTCCTGGTCTTGTTTTTGCTGACTGTATAGAGCTTCTCCATCTTTGGCTGCAAAGAATATAATCAATCCGATTTTGGTGTTGGCAATCTGGTGATGTCCATGTATAGAGTCTTCTCTTGTGTTGATGGAAGAGGGTGTTTGCTATGATCAGTGCATTCTCTTGGCAAAACTCTATTAGCCTTTGCCCCGCTTCATTCTGTACTCCAAGGCCAAATTTGCCTGTTACTCCTGTTGACTTCCTACTTTTGCATTTCAGTCCCCTATAATGAAAAGGACATCTTTTTTGGGTGTTAGTTCTAAAAGGTCATGTAGGTCTTCATAGAACCATTAAACTTCAGCTTCCTCAGTGTTACTGGTTGAGGCATAGACTTGGATTACCGTCACACTGAATGGTTTGCCTTGGAAATGAACAGAGATCATTCTGCCATTTTTGAGATTGCCTCCAAGTACTGCATTTTGGACTCTTTTGTTGACCATGATGGCTACTCCATTTCTTCTAAGGGATTCCTGCCCACAGTAGTAGATATAATGGTCATCTGAGTTAAATTCACCCATTCCAGTCCATTTTAGTTTGCTGATTCCTAGAATGTTGGTGTTCACTCTTGCCATCTCCTGTTTGACCACTTCCAGTTTGCCTTGATTCATAGACCTAACATTCCAGGTTCCTATGCAATATGGCTCTTTACAGCATCGGACCTTGCTTCTATCACCAGTCACATCCACAACTGGTGTTGTTTTTGCGTTGGCTCCATCCCTTCATTCTTTCTGAAGTTGTTTCTCCACTGATCTCCAGTAGCATATTGGGCACCTACCAACCTGGGGAGTTCCTCTTTCAGTATCCTATCATTTTGCCTTTTCATACTGTTCATGGGATTCTCAAGGCACGAATACTGAAGTGGTTTGCCATTCCCTTCTCCAGTGGACTGCATTCTGTCAGACCTCTCCACCATGACTGGTCTGTCTTAGGTGGCCCCACATGGCATGGCCTAGTTTCATTGAGTTAGACAAGGCTGTGGTCCGTGTGATCAGATTGGCTAGTTGTCTGTGATTGTGGTTTTAGTGTGTCTGCCCTCTGATGCCCTCTCTCAGCACCTACCGTCTTACTTGGGTTTCTCTTACCTTGGACGTGGGTTATCTCTTCACGGCTGCTCCAGCAAAGCATAGCCACTGCTCTGTACCTTGGACATTGGGGTATCTCCTCTCTGATGCTCACCACTCCTGCCCCACGCAGCTGCCACTCGCCGCTTGCCTGCTGCTGCTGCTGCTGCTGCCAAGTCGCTTCAGTCGTGTCCGACTCTGTGCGACCCCATAGACGGCGGCCCACCAGGCTACCCCGTCCCTGGGAGAATGCCTAAGACATACTAAAAAAAATTTTTTTCTTATCTGAGACTCATATTTAACTGGGCATGAAATCCCAAGGACAGAGGAGCCTGGTGGGCTACAGTCCATGGGGCTGCAAAAGAGTCAGACACCACTTAGCGACTAAACAACAAAACAGCACTATATCTTTATTTCCTAAATCTGGCAATTCTGTTTAATAAATCTTGCTCACATTGCTTTTAATTTTAGACCTGTAAAAGCAAGAGGAATGGGTCCTTTTTAGAATGAAATTTTTAAAGTAAAATTTCACAAAGAAAATGAAAAAAGATGACTAAGTTGAAAGAAACAACAAAAGGAAAACATTCCATACACTGAAAACATGATGTGAAAATTACACCAAAATGTTTACAATGTCTATGATTCGCAGAATAGTATCATGAGTGACATTATTTACTTGTAGCCTTGAATTCTGAATAATTCAGAACACTTTAAATTATTGAGAAGAATCATCTCCATTTCAACGATGGTAAAACCAAATGCAAAAGGATATTTGCAGTTGATTTAAAAAAAATAAAGTGAGCAAACAAAGTCTTACTGTATAGTACGGGGAATTATATTCAATATCCTGTGATAAACCATGATGGGAAAGAAAATAAAAATACGTGTACAGTAGGACTTTCCTGGTGGCTCAGTGGTTAAGACTCCATGCTTCCAGTCCTGGGGGTGAGGGTTCAATCCCTGGTCAGGGAACTAAGATCTTGCATGCTATGAAGTGTGGCCCAAAGAAGGAAAAAAATCACTTTGCTGTACAGAAGAAATTAGCACAATATTGTAAGTCAACTCTACTGCATTAAAATAAATATAAAAAAGAAAAACCAAGGTATTGCCTATTCAGAAAATCTGTAGAGAAATAGAGGGACAGTACCCTCCTGGTGCCTATTTTGATTAGACTCCATCTTTCACTGGAGAACTTCTGTGGGGGATGTTGCTGGAAGGTGGGAGAGGGAGACTGGGCATGGAGTTTGCAGGTGGAAGGGATGGTGCTTGTCTCCTGGCATTTTAAAAACATATTTAGGACTTCCTTCGTGGTCCAGTGGTGAAGAATCCACCTGCCAGTGCAGGGGACACAGGTTCGATCCTCAGTCCTGGAAGATCCCACATGCAGTGGGGCAACAAGCCCTAGAGCCCACATTCTACAAGAGAAGCCACCGCAGTGAGAAGCCCAAGCACCACAGCTAGAGAGTGGCCCCCTTCCACTGCAACTAGCGCAAGCCCGGTGCAGGAACAGAGACCCAGTGCAGCCACAAATAAATACATAAAAACGTATTTAAAAAAGACTTCTGTGACCTTTAGTCTAAGAATCAAGATACTGGTCTTGAAAATAGAATTCTCGTCTTTTCTTAAAACATTTTTCTAATTAGTTAAGTAATACTTATTCTTTGTAGAAAACTTAGAAACTTATGAAAAACCACAGAGAATAACAATCAATGGAGAAAATGTTAAAATTTGTACATAACCTTTGTAGCTTTTCCTCAATTCCCCATAGACATACGACAAATGTGGGCTGGATCACTGCACTTAGTGTTTTATAACCTAATTTCTTGCCCCAAGAACGTATTTGAATCTTTTCTTCAATCATTACATTTTTTTCCCCCATATAATTTTGATGACTTAGAATTTAGTTGAGCTTCCCAGGTGGCGCTAGTGGTTAAGAACCCACCTGCCAATGCAGAGACATAAGAGACACGGGTTGGATCCCTGGGTTGGGAAGATCCTCCGGAGGAGGGCAGGGTAACCCCCTATTGTTGAATATGCCACTGACTAAATTTGAAGATCTAAATGACTCTGCTTTAATTTATTGTATAAAGGATTTTCACTGCCCTAAAAATCCCCTGTGCTCTGCCTGTTCATTCCGCCCCCGCCCCCACCACCACCCTTGAAATCATGCCCGTGAAATCAAGGATCATTTCGTTGTTTCCACAGTTTTGCCTTTTCCAGACTGCCATATACTTGGAATCATTTGCTATGGAACCTTTTTAGATTGGCTTCTTTCACTTAGTGCTGCTGCTGTTTCGTCACTATGAACGTGAAAGTGAAAGTCTTAGTCACTCGGTCTTGTCTGACTCTTTGTGATCCCATAGATGATAGCCCGCCAGTTTCCTCTGTCCATGGAATTTTTCAGGCGAGAATACTGGAGTGGGTTGCCATTCCCTTCTCCAGGGGATCTTCCCAACCCAGGGATTGAAGCAGGTCTTCGTATTGCAGGCAGATCCCTTACCATCTGAGCCACCAGGGAAGCCCTGTTTAGTTGCTAAATTGTGTGCAACCCTTTGCAATCCCATGGACTGTAGTCTGCCAGGCTCCTCTCTCCATGGGATTTCCCAGGTAAGAATATTGAAGTGGGTTGCTGTTTCCTTCCCCAGGGAATTTTCCTGACCCAGGAACCAAACCCACGTCTCCTTCTTGACGAAGGGACTCTTTACCACTAAGCCACCTGGGAAGCACCTTTCACTTAGTGAGTGAAGTGAAGTCGCTCAGTCGTGTCCGACCCTTTGTGACCCCATGGACTATAGCGTATCAGGCTCCTCCATCCATGGGTTTTTCCAGGCAAGAATGCTAGAGTGGGTTGCCATTGCCTTCTCCAGGTTTACTTAGTAGTAGGCACTTATTTATGGTTTCTCCATGTTTTTTTCCTGGCTTGATGGCTTGTTTCACTTTAGCACTGAGTAATAGTCCATTGTCTGGCTGTTCCACAGTTTATCAATTAACTTACTGAAAGATATTTGGTTGCCTCCAAGTTTTGGCTGGGCTGGATGAATCACAAGCTGGAATCAAGATTGCTGGGAGAAATATCGACAACCTCAGATATGCAGATGATACCACTCTAATGGCAGAAAGTGAAGAGGAACTAAAGAGCTTCTTGATGAGGGTGAAAAAGGAGAGTGAAAAAACTGGCTTAAAACTCAATGTTCAAAAAGCTAAGATCATGGCATCCAGTCCCATCACTTCATGGCAAATAGAAGAGGAAAAAGTGGAAACAGTGACAGGTTTTAATTTCTTAGGCTCCAAAATCACTGTAGACAGTGACTGCAGTTATGAAATTAAGACACTTGCTTCTTGGAAGAAAAGCTATGATAAAAATAGATGACGTATTAGAAAGCAGAGACATCACTTTGCTGACAAAGGTCCATATATTCAAGGCTATGAATTTTCCAGTAGTCATGTAAGGATGTGAGAGTTGGATCATAAAGAAGGCTCAGCCTCAAAGAATGGATGCTTTCGAATTGTGGTACGGGAGAAGACTCTTGGACTGCAAAGAGATCAAACCAGTCAATCCTAAAGGAAATCAACCCTGAATATTCATTGGAAGGACTGATGCTGAAGCTGAAGCTCCGATACTTTGGCCACCTGATGCAAAGAACTGACTCATTGGAAAAGACCCTGATGCTGGGAAAGACTGAGGGCAAGCAGAGGAGACGATGCAGGATGAAATGGTTGGATAACATTACTGACTCAATGAACATGAATTTGAGCAAACCCTAAAGAGATAGTGAAGGACAGGAAAGCCTGGTGTGCTACAGTCCATGGGGCCACAAAGAGTAGGACATGACTTAACAACTAAACAACAAGTTTTGGCAATTACAGCTAAAGCTGCTAAAAAACACCGCATGCAAATTCTTGCCTGCATGGAAGCTTTCAGCTTCTTTATGTAAATACCAGGGAGTTTAATTGCTGGATCTTACTGTAAGAGCATGTCTAGTTTTGTAAGAAATTGCTGAACTGTCTTCCAAAGAGACAGTACCATTTTGCATTCCTTCTAGCAATGTATGAGAATTCCTGTTGGGGAATATCCTTACCAGCATTTGGTGTTGTCAAATTCTAGATTTGGGGCCATTCTAATAGGTGTGTAATGATATTGTGTTGTTGTATTTATTTGCATTTTTCTAATGACATATAATGTAGTGCATCTTTTCACATGCTTTTTCACCATCTGTTTATCTTTCCTGGTAAAGTGTTTGTTATGCTTCTGGGGTCATTTTTTAATTGGGTTGTTTGTTTTCTCATTGTTGAGTTATAAGAGTTCTTTGTAAATTTTGGATAGGTGTGTGCTCAGTTGCTCAGTTGTGTTCAACTCTTTGATACCCCAGGGACTATAGCAAACCAGTCTCCTCTTTCCTCGGAATTTTCCAGGCAAGTGGATTGCCACTTCCTACTTCAAAGGATCTTCTCCACCCAGGGATTGAAACCATGTCTCCTGCATTGGCAGGTGGGTTCTTTACCACCGTGTCACCTGGAGAGCCAAAATTTTGGATAGTAGTCTTTTATTAGTTGTGCCTTTGCAAATACTTTCTCCCACTCTGTCTTATTTTCTCAGTCTTCCAAGACTGTCACACAGCAGAAGTTTTCAATTCTAATTAAGTCCAGTTTATTATTTATTTAATTCTTAGATCATGTTTCATCTAAAGATTGATCATCATACCCAATGTCATCTAGATTTTCTATGTTGCCTACTGGGGTTTTATAGTGTTAAAATTTGCATTTAGGCCTCTGATTCATTTCAGTTAAATTTTTGTGATCAGTGTAAAGTCTGTGTCTGATTTTTTTTTTTTTTTTGCACATATATGTACAGCTGTTCCAGCATTACTTGTTGAAAAGACTGTTCCATTGTATTGACTTCACTCTTCTGTCAAAGATCAGTTGACTATAATTTTTTTAATTGGTCTATTTCTGGGGTTTCTATTTTGTTCTATTGACCTATTTGTGTATTCTTTGCCAGCATCACAGTATTTCGATTATTGTAGCTTTAAAAGTCTTGAATCTGCCTGCAATGCGGGAGATCTGGGCTTGATCCCTGAGTTGGGAAGATCCCCTGAAGATGGGAACGGCTACCCATTCCAGTATTCTGGCCTGGAGAATTCCATGGGTCCATGGGATCACAAAGAGTCAGACACGACTGAGCAACTTTCACTCAAAAGTCTTGAAGTTGGGTAGGATCAGTTCTCTGACTTTGTTCTTTTTCAAAATCATGTTGGCTATTCTGGGTCTTTTGCCTCTCCACAGAAACTTTAGAACCACTCATTGATATCCACAAAACCACTTGCTGGGGTTTTGACTGAGACTTCATTGAATTTATGGATAAAACTGGGAAGAATAACAATGTGGCAATAGTGAGTCTTCCTATGCATGAACATGGAATATCTCCCCATTCATATAGTTCTTCTTGGATTTTGTTTATCAGGTTTGTGATTTTCATCATATAGATCCTGTACATATTCTGTAAAATTTATACTAAGTAATTTCTGGAGTACTAATGTAAATGGTATTGTTTTTAATTTCAAAGTCTACTTGTTTAGCACTGCTATACAGGAAAATTTTTAACTTTTGTATGTTAATCTTGGATCCTACAATCTTGCTATAATTCCTTACTTGTTTAAAGATTTTCTACATAGACAATCATGTCATCTGTATACAAAGACGGTTTTATTTCTTCCTTCCCAATCTGTATACCTTTTATTTCCTTTTCTCATTTTATTTACTGGTGTCTTAGTCCATTTAGGTTGCTATAACAAATTAACATAGATTGAGTGGCTTATATAAAACAGAAATATATTTTTCACAGTCCCAGAGGCTGGGAAGTTTAAGACCAAGGTGACAGCAGGTGTGGTAACTGGTGAGGCCCACTTCCTGATTCAAAGACAGCTGTATTCTTATCATGTCCTTAAATGGAGGAAGTGGATGAGGGAGTTCTCCATGGTCTCTTTTAGAAAGGTACTTATCCCATCGATGAGAGCTCTACCTTCATGACAGATTCACCGCCGGAGTCTCCACCTCCAAATACTATCACATTGCGGGTTCAGTTCAGTTCAGTTCAGTTGCTCAGTCATGTCCAACTCTTTTCGACCCCATGAACTGCAGCACGCCGGGCCTCCCTGTCCATTACCAACTTCCAGAGTTTACTCAAACTCATGTCCATTGAGTTGGTGATACCATCCAACCATCTCATCCACTTTTGTCCCCTTCTCCTCCTGCCTTCAATCTTTCCCAGCATCAGGGTCTTTTCAAATGTCAGCTCTTTGTATCAGATGGCCAAAGAATTGGAGTTTCAGCTTCAACATCATCCTTCCAATGAACACCCAGGACTCATCTCCTTTAGGATGGACTGGTTGGATCTCCTTGCAGTACAAGGGACTCTCAAGAGTCTTCTCCAACACCACAGTTCAAAAGCATCAATTCTTCAGCACTCAGCTTTCTTTATAGTCCAACTCTCACATCCGTACACGACCACTGGAAAAACCATAGTCTTGACATTGTGGGTTAGATTTCAACATATGAATTTGAGGGGCTGGGAGGGGATGCAAACATTTAATCAAAGCAATTAGCTAGGACATCCTGTATGATGTTTTAAAAAAAAGTAGTGAGAGGTGACATCTTTGCCTTGCTCTTGATCTTAGCAGGGGGGTTCTAGTTTCTCATCATTCAGTTTGGTGTTAGTTGTAGACTTTTTGTAGATGTTCTTTATCAAGATGAGGAAATTTCCTCTATTCCTAGTTTGCTGTATTCATTTTATTTTAATACTTTATACCATTATCAGCATATTAAAAAGCAGAGACACTACTTTACCAACAAAGGTCCGTCTAGTCAAACTATGGTTTTTCCAGTAGTCATGAATGGATGAAAAAGTTGGACTTTAAAGAAAGCTGAGTGCTGAAGAATTGATGCTTTTGAATTGTGGTGTTGGAGAAGATTCTTGAGAGTCCCTTGGACTGCAAGGAGATCAAACCAGTCAATAGTAAAGGAAATCAGTCCTGAATATTCATTGGAAGGACTGATGCTGAAGCTGATGCTCCAATACTTTGGCAACCTGATGCAAAGAACTGACTTATTGGGAAAGACCTTGATTCTGGGAAAGATTGAAGGCAGGAGGAGAAGGGGACAACAGACGATGAGACGGTTGGTTGGCATCACCAACATGATGGAAATGAGTTTGGGTAAACTCTGGGAGTTGGTGATGGACAGGGAAGTCTGGCATGCTGCAGTCCATGAGGTCACAAAGAGTCGAACACGACTAAGTGACTGAATTGAACTGAACTGAACTGAACCATTATCGTTACCAAAAGCCCTTTGAACAATTTAGGATTTCTTGGTGTAGGTGTTTGTCTTTAGGATGTAAAACCAAAATATCATGTTTTAAAGTCCCTTCCTCTCTTTGTGGTTATTTACCAACTACTTATACAGACAGTCATTTGTTTCAGCTTTAAAAAAAATTTTTTAGGGATATTGTCCTTTTGATTTAATTTTATTTCTAAATTATGTAAAATTGTACTTGAATCCACAATCAAAACTTGTAAAAAAATACATTGAGAAGTATATCATCTACTCTTTCCTCAATATACTCTCATAGTCTCCTGCAGGTAACCTAGGTAACTATTTTTGTTAGCTTCCCTTGTAGCTCAGTTGGTAAAGAATCTGCCTGTGGTGCAGGAGACCCAAGTTCGATCCTTGGGTTGGGAAGATCCCCTGGAGAAGGAAATGGTGACCCACTCCAGTATCCTTGCCTGGAAAATCGCATGGACAGAGGAGCTTGGTGGGCTGCAGTCCATGGGTTCACAAAGAGTCGGGCATGACTGAGCAACTAACACACAATTTGGTTTATCTTTTTATTGAGCCAAACTCGTGTCCACTTTCCAGTCACACAGCAAAGCCAGTTACGAACACCAGGTGCCTGTGAAGGAAACTATAGCATTAATTGCAGGGTACCAAGCAAGGGAGCGGGCTTCACTGGTAGCTCAGATGGTAAAGAATCCACCTGCAATGCCGGAGACTTGGGTTCAATCCCAGGATTGGGAAGATCCCCTGGAGGAGTGCATGGCAACCCACTCCAGTATTCCTGCCTGGAGAATCCCCATGGACAGAGGAGCCTGGTGTGCTGCAGTTCATGGGGTTGAAAAGAGTTGGATACAACTGAATGACTACGCACTTCACAGCACAGCAAGCAAGGGAGTAGGAGACAAACATCAGATTCACTGCAGTTAATCTTTGAGTTGGGGGTTGCCAAAGGTGAAGAACAATATAAGTTGAGATTAATCATCATTTTGTGATCTTTTTCTTAATCATAGTTTCAAGAGTCAAGCTGTTTCTGGCTTTTGCATCTCTGACCAAGTGTTTCATGGTCCTTGGGTCTGTGAACTCATTTTAGCCTGGAGAAACAATGTTAATAATGATATCTTTGAGGGCAATTTTAGTACATTAATGTTGTTATCGACAACAGCAATTTTAGTTACCTGACTCTAGTTGATTAGTGTTCAGTTAGCACAGGATTGAGGTCAGAGGGGACAAGAAAGAGAATAACATTTTGGGTTGAGAGATTAATCATAAACTCAGTAAAGGGAAGATGATTTTAGGAGGAATCAGTTTCAAAACCATCAAAGAGTATGGAGAATTTCTTGTACACCTTATATCACCCAGCTTCCTCTGTCAATGTCTTACTTAACCATAATGTTGTTACTGAAAGCAGGAAATTAAAATTGATATAATGACCTAGCTTACAAATCTTATTCCAATTTTTGTTTGCAAATATTTTGATAGGTTAAAATTGCTGTCTCTTGATGCCAGGGGTGGTTGCTGCCATCATGTGCCCCAGTGCTAGTGAGGGACATGATGCTATATATACATTTGCCTAGATATATACCTTGAGGGAAAAAATAATCAGACATAGTGAACAAACTCAGAGGCATGCTGATCTGGAAACATTTTATAGTCTATGCGTCCGTGTGAGCTTGCCCAGTTGTGTCTGACCCTTTGCTACCCCAAGAGCTGCACCCCGCCAGGCTCCTCTGTCCATAGGATCTTTCAGGTGAAAATGCTGGAGTGGGTTGCCATTCCCTCCTCCATTTATAGACTATACATTTTATCAATTAAACCAAATTGTCACACCAACATTGTGCCTGTTCTTTCAGCAGTAGACTTAAAACAAGCAGCGACACCTGCCAGTAGTTATACTCTGTGAAAACTTCACCAGAGAATTTCCTTTCTGTCTTGAATGCTGAGGGCAGCAGTTTGGTCAGAAGTAACCTAATAACTTTAAATATTGATCGGGAGACAAACATTTGGTAAACGGTTCAACTGAATTATAGGATGAGTTTTGCCTGGTCTGGATTCTTGGGTCAATTGCCCATCACTGCTGTTGTCTTCTTCTCATCCTGGTGTGGGTGTCGTTTGGGGTCTGCAGGTCTTTCTATACAGGTCTTCAATGCAGAGGCCCTTATTAATTGGGAAATATGAATTCAAGAGTCAACTCCCTTCAGTTTCACTGTGCATGAGCTGGTTAGGAGAAGCTGCAGAGAGTCCTTTTATCTAAGTTGGAGGCAGCCCTTTAACTGATGCCTTTCTGGTGTGCACAATCTCCTGGCTGAAGGTCATGAGGCATCTGATCTTCATCCAAAGAAAAATTGCTGCGATAAGCTTCAGAAACAAACCTGGAGAGTCCTTTTAATAATTCAGTTTAACTATACTATAATGTAACATAACAGCAAGTAGCTATCTGGGAAGTTGAGTCAATTGACAAAATTAGAATTTAATTTCCTCGGAAGCATAATCTTTTTCTGTTTAAAATTACCCTCATTTCTACAAATGTAGCTAAATGAAGACTATTTTGGGGAATTTCCTGGTGGCTTTCACTGCCAAGGCCCAGGTTCAATCCCTGGTTCGGGAACTAAGATCCCACAAGCGGTATGGTGTATCAAAAAAACCCAAAGACTAATTTGTTTGCAGCCTAAATCTGGTTTCAATTAACTTGGCCTGATTATTTACATATGCATAAAAATATCACATAGGCTCTTTCAAGTGAGTTCTGCTGGATCTTTTTATAAGGAATTTCAGATTGAACTTTGGTAGATTTATCCAGTGGAATATTAGTCAGCCACAAAAAGAATGAAATAAAGCCATTCGTAGCAACATGGATCAACCTAGTGATTATCATGCTAAGTGCAATAAACCAAACAGAAATATCATATGATATTGCTTATATATGGAACCTAAAAAATTATGCAAATGAACTTCTGTACAAAACAGAAACAAACCCACAGACATAAATAAACAAACTTATGGTTATGAAAGGGGAATGGGTAGGGGGTGAGACAAATTAGGAGATTGGAATTAACGTAAGCACACTACTTATATTTAAAATAGATAACCACCAAAAACCTACTGTATAGCACAGGGAATTTTACTCAGTATTTTTTAATGACCTATAAGAGAAAAGAATCTGAAAAAAAAAATGTATAACAGAATCATTTTGCTCTATGCCTGAAATTAACAGAACATTGTAAATCAACTATACTTCAATTTTTTAAAAAAGGCCTCTCAAGGCTAGGAAAGCCATGCCAAGGTCTTACCATCAGATTCCACCTGTGATATCTATTGATTTGGGTGAATTCCTCTTTCCAAGTCCCAAAGAAAGTATCCTGAGATTCCTGCATCTACCAGGAGGTGGCCTTCTGTATTTACCTGGTAAGACTGCTGGGAATCCTTTCAGCAGGGTGAAAGTGAAAGTGAAGTTGCTCAGTCATGTCCGACTCTTTGCGACCCCATGGACACTAGGCTCCTCCGTCCATGAGATTGTCTAGGCAAGAGTACTGGAGTGGGTTGCCATTTCCTTCTCCAGGGAACTTCCCGACCCAGGGATTGAACCCAGGTCTCCCACATTGTAGACAGACGCTACTGGGTTGTTTTTCCAAGAACTTTATGGTTTCATAAAATCCACATTAGCTCCATAAAACTGCCTGGTCGTATTTGTTAATGATATTTCCTTATTTATTTGGCTGTGCCGGGTCTTGTTTGCAGCACGCAGGATCTTCAGTCTTCGTTGTGGCATGTGAGATCTTTAGTTGCTGCAAGCGAACTCTTAGTTGAAGTATGTGGGATTTAGTTCCCTGATCAGGAATTGAATCTAGGCCCCCTACATTGGGAGCATGGACTTAGCCACTGGATCAACAGGGAAGCCCTGTCTGGTTATACCGAACTCTACAGTAGTACTGTTTAGTTGCTCAGTTGCTGTGTCTGACTCTTTGCAATCCCATGGACTGTGACCGGCCAGGCCCCTCTGTCCATGGGATTCTCCAGGCAAGAAAACTGACGTGGGTTGCCATTCCCTTCTCCAAGGGATCTTCCCCACCTAGGGATCAAACCAGGGTCTCCTGCATTGCAGACAAATTCTCTACCGTACTGACCAAGTCCTTTGATTCTATGCATATTCTCAAATATGCCATTCCAGTCAAAGCCATGGTAATATGACCAATGTTCACAATTCTGTACTGTTTTAAGGAGAACACATTCTTACTGAACGTACAAAAATAACTATATTTCCATAAAATAAGAATACTCAGTAAAAGTTTCAAAATTCTGGAAGGATCTGGTAGAGAAAAAAGAGAAATGTTTCAATGGCTCTTACAAAGGTATAGATTACTACGTTACTATGAGCCGTGATTAACTTGAGAAAGCTTTCCTAATAGAAAACACACATTAAATCAGTAATATTGCAGACAAAAACTATAACCACATTCATCAGTGCCCTCAGCCCCACATGACTAATCCTTGTTGTGGTCGTCTGTTAACCATTTAATCCCTTAGGGTTTCCATTAGAATTCTTTAATTTCTTACCCAGTTCAGCAGTATGACCTGAAAGTTTTCAGTAAACTGTGTACATATAAAAAACTCCTTTCTATGAATCTTCCTGGAGATGAACGACATTTTTGCAAAAGCATCAGAGTACAGCAATAACTACCTATAAATAATAAGACTTTAAAAGCCATGGTTATACAGCTGATTACAATGCAATTGGCAAATAGACTTGGTTACTGTGGTGACATACAACATTTTAAGATAATAACAAGAATTATGACTGCAAAAATTCTACCAGGACATATTCAAGTCTTAGAAGTTTTATATAATTTCTAGAACATCTATATTAATCACATTTACCCACACAGTAAGGTTTATCTCCAACCACTTGATAATGTTTCCCGTGTAATTTAACATACTTAATCATCCTAATTAGCTTAATCTTTGTCTCTGGGATGCCATAGGGACACTCTGAAGCATCTCAAAGCTAGCTAGAGGTCAAAAGAACTTCAGGTAAGTGTGACTGTTGGTGTGGCAAGGAGAGGGTGGAACGAATTGAGAGAGTGGCATTGACACATAGACATTAGGCAGATTCTTTACCATTTGAGCTACCAGGTAAGCCTGTAAAATGGATAGCTAGTGGGAAGTTGCTGCATAACACAGGGAGCTCAGCCTGGCTCTCTGTGACAACCTAAAGGGGTGGGATGGGGGGAGGGTGTTATAAAAGGGAGGGGTTATATGTATGCTTATAGCTGATCCACATTGTTGTGTGGCAGAAACCAACACAACATTGTCAAGCAATTATTCTCCAATTAAAAATAAATTAAAAAACAAAAGATTTTGACTCTTGGGAAATTTGTCAAAAATATTAAAAATTTCAAGACATTTGGTCAAAAAGGATCATAGGTCACTGTGAGACAATAGTTTTGTTGTTGTTCAGTTGCTCAGTCATGTTCGACTCTTTGCGACACCATAGACTGCAGCACACCAAGCCTCCCCGTCCTTCACCATCTCCTGGAGTTTGCTCAAACTCATGTCCATTGAGTTGGTGATGCCATCCAACCATCTCATCCTCTGTCATCTCCTTATCCCACCTTCAATCTTTCCCAGCGTCAGGATCTTTTCTAATGAGTAGGCTCCTCTCATCAAGTGGCCAAAGTATTGGAGCTTCAGCTTCAGCATTAGTCCTTCCAATGAATATTCAGGTTTGATTTCCTTTAGGATTGACTGGTTTGATCTCCTTGCAGTCCAAGGGATTCTCAAGAGTCTTCTCCAACACCACTGTTCAAAGGCATCAATTCTTCAGTGCTCAGCCTTCTTTATGGTCCAACTCTCACATCCATACATGACTACTGGAAAAACCATAGCTTTGACTCTACAGACCTTTGTTGGCAAAGTAATGTCTCTGCTTTTTAATATACAGTCTAGGTTTATCATAGCTTTTCTCCCAAGGAGCAAGCATCTTTTAATTTCATAGCTGCAGTCACCATCTGCAGTGATTTTGGAGCCCAAGGAAATAAAGTTTGTTAATGTTTCCATTGTTTCCCTAGCTATTTGCCATGAAGTGATGGGACTGGATGCCATGTTCTTCCGTTTTTGAATGCTGAATTTTAAGCCAGCTTTTTCACTCTCCTCTTTCACCTTCATCAAGAGGTTCGTTAGTTTCTCTTCGCTTTCAAACATGAGGGTGGCATCATCTGCATTTCTGAGGTTGTTGATATTTCTACCAGTAATCTTGATTCCAGCTTGTGCTTCATCTAGGCCAGCATTTCTCATGATGTACTCTGCATATATATTAACTAAGCAGGGTGACAATACCAGCCTTGACATACTCCTTTCCCAATTTGGAAACAGTCCATTGTTCCATATCCAGTTCTAACTGCTGCTTCTTGACCTGCATACAGATTTCTCAGGAGGTAGGGAAGGTGGTCTGGTATTCCCATCTCTTGAAGAATTTTCCACAGTTTGTTGTAATCCACACAGTCAAAGGCTTTAGATTAGTCAATGAAGCAGAAATAAATGTTTTCCTGGAATTGTCTTGATTTTTCTAGGATCAAACAGATCTTCAAAATTTGCTCTCTAGTTCCTCTGCCTTTTCTAAATCCAGCTTGAACATCTGGGAGTTCTTGGTCCATGTACTGTTGAAGTCTAGCTTGGAGTATTTTGAGCATTACTTTGCTAGTATGTGAAATGAGTGCAATTGTTTGAACATTCTTTGGCATAGCCTTTATTTGGGATTGGAATGAAAACTGACCTCTTCCAGTCCTGTGACCACTGCTGAATTTTCCAAATTTGCTGGTATACTGAGTGCAGCACCTTAACAGCATCACTTTTTAGGATTTTAAAAGCTCAGCTGGAATTCCATCATGTCCTCTAGCTTTCTTCATAGTGATGCTTCTTAGGGCCCACTTGACTTCACACTCCATGATGTCTAGCTCTAGGTGAGTGATCATACCATCATGGTTATCTGAGTCATGAAGATTTTTTTTTTTTTTTTGTATAGTTCTTCTGTGTATTCTTGCCACCTTTTTTTAATATCTTCTGCTTCTATTAGGTCCATATCATCTCTGTCCTTTATTGTGCCCATCTTCGCATGAAATGTTCCCTCAGTATCTCTGATTTTCTTGAAGAGATCTCTAGTCTTTCCCATTCTGTTGTTTTCCGCTGTTTCTTTGCATTGTTCACTTAGGAACGTTTTCTTATCTTTCCTTGTTATTCTTTGGAACTCTGCATTCAGATGAGTAACTCTTTCTTCTTCTTTGCCTTTTGCTTCTTTTCTCAGCTATTTGTAAGACCTCCTCAGGCAATCATTTTGCCTTTTTAGATTTCTTTTTCTTTGGGATGGTTTTGATCACTGCCTCCTCTACAAGGTTATGAACCTCCATCCATAGTTCTTCAGACTCTCTGTCTATCAGGTCTAATCCCTTGAATCTATTCGTCACCTAGACTGTATAATTGTAAGGGATTTGATTTAGGTCATACTTCAGTGGCCTAGTGGTTTCCCTATTTTCTTCAATTTATGCCTGAATTTGGAGTTCCTCATAAGGAGTTCATAATCTGAGCCACAGTCAGCTCCACATCATGTTTTTGCTGACTATATAGAGTTTTTCCATCTTTGGCTGCAAAGAATATAATCAATCTGATTTTGGTATTGACCATCTGGTAATGTCCATGTGTAGAGTAGTCTCTTGTGTTGTTAGAAGAGGGTGTTTGCTATGACCAGTGTGTTCTCTTGGCAAAACTCTGTTAGCCTTTTGCCCTGCTTCATTTTGTACTCCAAGGCCAAACTTTTCTCCTGACTTTCTACTTTTGCATTCCATTCCCCTGTGATGAAAAGCACATCTTTTTTTTTTTTTTTTTTGCTGTTATTTCTAGAAGGTTTTGTAGGTCTTCACAGAACCATTCAACTTCAGCTTCTTCAGCATTAGTGGTTGGGGCATAGACTTGGATTACTGCCATGTTGAATGCTTTGCCTTGGAAACAAACAGAAATCATTCTGTTGTTTTTGAGATTGCCCCCAAGGACTGCATTTTGGTCTCTTTTTTTTTTACTATGAGGGTTACTCCATTTCTACTAAGGGATTCTTGCCCACAGTAGTAGATATAATGGTTGTCTGAGTAAAATTTGCCCATTCTCATCCATTTTAGTTCACGGATTCCTAAAATGTTGATGTTCACTCTTGCCATCTCCTGTTCAATTTACCTTGATTCATGGACCTATTATTCTAGGTCCCTATGCAATATTCTTTACAGCATCGGACTTTACTTTCACAACCAGACACATCCACAACTGGGTGTTTTTTCCGCTTTGACTCAGCCTCTTCATTCTTTCTGGAGCTATTTCTACACTCGTCTCCAGTAGCATATTGGGCACCTACTGTGGGGAGTTCATCTTTCACTTTTATATCTTTTTCCCTGCTCATATTGTTCATGGGGTTCTCATGCTGCTTTGCCATTGCCTTCTCCAATGGACCACATTTTGTCAGAACTCTCCACCATGGCCCGTCCATCTTGGGTGGCCCTACACAGCATGGCTCATAGTTTCATTGAGTTAGACCAGGCTGTGATCCACATGATCAGTTTGGTTAGTTTCCTGTGACTGTGGTTTTCATTCTGTCTGCCCTCTCATGGATGAGGATAAGAGGCTTGGACAAGCTTCTTGATGGGAGGGATTGGCTGTGGGGAAAACTGGGTCTTGCTCTGGTAAGCAAGGCCATGCTCAGTAAATCTTTAATCCAATTTCCTGCTTATGGGGGTGGGGTGCTGTGTTTCCTCCCTGTAGTTTCACCTGAGGCCAAACTATGGTAGGAGTAATGGTGACTTCCTTCAAAAGGATTTATGCCAGCATGCCGCAGCTCCCAGGACTGTTGTAGTCAGTCCCCGGACCCCATGGCAGGCCACTATTGACCCACACCTCCACCGGAGACTCCCAGACACTCACAGTCAAGTCTGGCTCAGTCTCTTCTGGGTCACTGCTCCTTTCTCCTAAGTCTTGGTGTGCACAGGGTTTTGTTTGTGCCCTCCAAGAGTCTGTTTCCCCGGTCCTGTGGAAGTTCTTTAATCAAGTCCCACTGGCCTTCATAGTCAAATTCCCTGGGGGTTCTCAGTCCCTTTGCCAACTCTTTGTGGCAAGAATACTGGAGTGGGTTCCAATGCCCTCCTCCAGGGGATCTTCCCAACCCAGGGATCAAACCCAGGTCTCCTGCATTGTAGGCAATTGCTTTACTGTCTGAGCCATGAAGGAAGTGAGACAATAGTTATTCACTTAATAAAAGTGACAATAAAAGATTTCAAAGCAAACACAGAAAGTTAAAATAAAGTACTTAAAAGATTTTCTAAAAAGCTTACAATCTGTTATCAAAAGTAACTTGATATTAAAAAAAAAAATTGGTTCTCCTAACTGAGAAAAGAAGTTCAGGGTTTTCACTATCCTGCCTTTAATATTAAAATTTGTTTACTTGATTAAATTCATTCTAATCTTGGACAGTCCTGACCACACATAGAATTCCTTTCTAAAGATTCTTTTTAACCTTTTGTGTACTATAACATTCTATATTCATATTAATTTGTTCCTTATTTTCTTTCCCATTTAGAAGTAACCAGCTTTAGGGCCAAATTACTTTCTTTTCCTTAAGAGAATGCATTTCTCTTTCCTTGCATTCAAAGATGTCTTCTTTAGTAATTTTTAATTACATATATTAATTAGAATTCTCAACTCGTAAATAAATAAACTTTTATTTTCTAGTGAAAACTAAGAAGTAAGCATTAAAATTTTTTTAAGTAAATAAGTATACTTCAATTAAAAAAAAAAAAAGAGTAAGCAATTGTGAACTGTTTGTCATACCAACATGTCCTGACTGGAAAACTTATGAACATATTCTATAACCTCCTGAAATGTGCATTTTCTCATAGCATAATTTTTTTTCTTAATACAGTATAAGGTATGTATCTAATAAACCCAACATCTTTAATTTTTTCTTCATAAGAAGACAAAGTAGGTAAACTTATGCTTGTTCAGCAATGAATGCTTTAGCATTTTATATCTTATTTGAAATGATCTGGATAGTCAATGAGTTTTCCATCATTACCTTAATTTAGCAAAACTCTAAAGTGGCTCAGATGGTAAAGAATCCTTCTGCAGTGCAGGAGACTTGGGTTCAATCCCTGGATGCAAAGGTCCCCAGGAGAAGGGAATGTCTACCTACTCCAGTATTCTTGCCTGGAGAATTCCATGGACAGAGGAGCCCGGTGGGCTATATATGGGGTTGCAAAGAGTCAGAAACTACTGAGCAACTAACACTTAAAGAGATAGACTTAAGTCTAAAGTTTTCACTTACAAAATCTGGAGAAACTATTGCTTTGGCGGGGGGGTTGGAAATCAGTTTGTTTTAATGAGACTTTAGCATTTTCTGTATTACTTTTAAAACAAAGGTCCGTGTGACTCACTGTTGTTGTTGTTTAGTCAGTCAGTAATGTCCAACTCTTTAGGACCCCGTGGATTGTAGCCCACCAGGCTCCTCTGTCCATGGGATTTCCCAGGCAAGCATACTGGAGTAGGTTGCCATTTCCTTCTCCAGGGGATCTTCCTGATCCAGGGATTGAACCCACGTCATCTATTTGGCAGGTGGATTCTTTACCACTGAGCCACCTGAGAAGCCTGAGTCACTTTTTAGAGAACTTAATATTAGAAAAAAAAGTTTGCTTTTCTCCTCAATATTTGAAATGTTTATTTTAAAATTTATGTTATTGAAATAAAATTGATTATGTTGTGTTAATTTCTTCTGTATAACAATGAGATTCAGTTACACATATACCTACAAACTTTTTCATATACTTTTTTAAAAAAATTATTGCTTTACAGTTGAGTCAGCAGGGTTTGATTTCAGAAATTCCAGAGGACTGGAGGAAACAGAGGCACTTGGAGGCCACAAACAAAACCTTGTGGACACCAGGACCAGGGGAAAGGAGCAGTGACCCCACAAGAGACTGAACCAGACCTGCCTGTGAGTATTTGGGGGCTTCCTATGGAGGTGAGGCTCAACAGTGGCCTGCCGAGGGATCAGGGGCATTAGCAGCAGCAGTCTTGGGAGGTGTGGCATGTTGGCATACGTCCTCTTGGAGGAGGTTGCCATTAGCCCTACAATAGAGGCTATAGCCCTTCCATAGAGAGTGCAGACTCCAGGACTGGGTCACCTCAGACCAAACAACTAACAAAGAGGGAGCACAGCTTCACCCATCAACAGAAAATTGGATTAAAGTTTTACTGAGGATGGCCCTGCCCACCAGAGCAAGATCCAGTTTTCCCAATAGCCAGTCCCTCCCATCAGGAAGCTGACACAAGCATCATCCATCAGAGGGCAGACAGGAGAAGCAAGAACTTCAGTCTCATGGCCTTCAGAACAAAAAACACAATCACAGAAAACTAACCAAAATGATCTCATGGATTATAGCCTTGTGTAACTCAATGAAAGCATGAGCCAGACTGTGCAGGGCCACCCAAGATGGATGGGTCATGGTGGAGAGTTCTGACATAATGTGGTCCACTAGAGAAGGCAATGGCAAACCACTTCAGTATTTTTGCTTTGAGAACCCCATGAACAATATGAAAAGGCAAAAATATATGACACTTAAAAATGAACTCCCCAGTTGGAAGGTGCCCAATAGCCTCTTGGGGAAGAATGGAGAAATAATTTCAGAAAGAATGAAGAGATGGAGCCAAAGTGGAAATGACACCCAGTTGTGGATGTGTCTGGTTGTGAAAGTTAAGTCTGGTGCCTTAAACAACAATGTTGCATCAGTTCATTCAGTTCAGTTCAGCCGCTCAGTCGTGTCCGACTCTTTGCAACCCCATGAATCGCAGCACGCCAGGCCTCCCTGTCCATCACCAACTCCCGGAGTTCACTCAGACTCACGTCCATCGAGTCAGTGATGCCATCCAGCCATCTCATCCTCTGTCGTCCCCTTCTCCTCCTGCCCCCAATCCCTCCCAGCATCAGGGTCTTTTCCAATGAGTCAACTCTTCGCATGAGGTGGCCAAAGTACTGGAGTTTCAGCTTTAGCATCATTCCTTCCAAAGAAATCCCAGGGCTGATCTCCTTCAGAATGGACTGGTTGGATCTCCTTGCAGTCCAAGGGACTCTCAAGCATCTTCTCCAACACCACAGTTCAAAAGCATCAATTCTTCGGTGCTCAGCTTTCTTCACAGTCCAACTCTCACATCCATACATGACCACTGGAAAAACCACAGCCTTGACTAGATGAACCTTTGTTGGCAAAGTAATGTCTCTGCTTTTGAATATGCTATCTAGGTTGGTCATAACTTTCCTTCCAAGGAGTAAGCGTCTTTTAATTTCATGGCTGCAATCACCATCTGCAGTGATTTTGGAGCCCCAAAAAATAAAGTCCGACACTGTCTCCACTGTTTCCCCATCTGCTTCCCATGATGGACCAGATGCCATGATCTTCGTTTTCTGAATGTTGAGCTTTAAGCCAACTTTTTCACTCTCCTCTTTCACCTTCATCAAGAGGCTTTTGAGTTCCTCTTCACTTCCTGCCATAAGGGTGGTGTCATCTGCATATCTGAGGTTATTGATATTTCTCCCGGCAATCTTGATTCCAGCTTGTGCTTCTTCCAGCCCAGCGTTTCTCATGATGTACTCTGCATAAAAGTTAAGTAAGCAGGGTGACAATATACAGCCTTGACGTACTCCTTTTCCTATTTGGAACCAGTCTGTTGTTCCATGTCCAGTTCTAACTGTTGCTTCCTGACCTGCATACAAATTTCTCAAGAGGCAGGTCAGGTGGTCTGGTATACCCATCTCTTTCAGAATTTTCCACAGTTTATTGTGATCCACACAGTCAAAGGCTTTGGCATAGTCCATAAAGCAGAAATAGATGTTTTTCTGGAACTCTCTTGCTTTTTCAATGATCCAGCAGATGTTGGCAATTTGGCCTCTGGTTCCTCTGCCCTTTCTAAAACCAGCTTGAACATCTGGAAGTTCATGGTTCACGTATTGCTGAAGCCAGGCTTGGAGAATTTTGAGCATTACTTTACTAGCGTGTGAGATGAGTGCAATTGTGTGGTAGTTTGAGCATTCTTTGGCATTGCCTTTCTTTGGGAATGGAATAAAATCTGACCTTTTCCAGTCCTGTGGCCACGGCTGAGTTTTCCAAATTTGCTGGCATATTGAGTGCAGCACTTTCATAGCATCATCTTTCAGGATTTGAAATAGCTCCACTGGAATTCCATCACCTCCACTAGCTTTGTTCGTAGTGATGCTTTCCAAGGCCCACTTGACTTCACATTCCAGGATGTCTGGCTCTAGGTGAGTGATCACACCATCGTGATTATCTGGGTCATGAAGATCTTTTTTGTACAGTTCTTCTGTGTATTCTTGCCACCTCTTCTTAATATCTTCTGCTTCTGTTGGGTCCATACCATTTCTGTCCTTTATCGAGCCCATCTTTGCATGAAATGTTCTCTTGATATCTCGAATTTTCTTGAAGAGATCTCTAGTCTTTCCCATTCTGTTGTTTTCCTCTATTTCTTTGCATTGATCGCTGAAGAAGGCTTTCTTATCTCTTCTTGCTATTCTTTGGAACTCTGCATTCAGATGCTTATATCTTTCCTTTTCTCCTTTGCTTTTCGCTTCTTTTCTTTTCACAGCTATTTGTAAGGCATAGGAACTTAGAATGTTGCATAGGAACTTAGAATATCAGGTCCATGAATCAAGGTAAATCGGATACGGTCAAATAGGAGATGGCAAGAGTGAACATCAACATTTTAGCAACCAGTGAACTAAAATGTATGGGAATGGGCAAATTAAATTCAGATGACCATTATATAAACTACTGTGGGCAAGAATCCCTGAGAAGCAATAGAGTAGCCCTCATAGTCAACAAAAGAGTCCAAAATGCAGTACTTTGGCGCAGTCTCAAAAATGACAGAACGGTCTCTGTTTGTTTCTAAGGAAAACCATTCAGTATCACAGTAATCCAAGTTTATACCCCAACCACTAATGCTGAAAAAGCTGAATTTGAACAGTTCTATGAAGAATCAGAGATCAAATTGCCAACATCTGCTGGATCATCAAGAGAGCAAGAGAGTTCCAGAAAAACATCTATTTGTGCTTTATGGACTATGCCAAAGCCTTTGACTGTGTGGATCACAATAAACTGTGGAAAATTCTGAAAGAGATGGGAATACCAGACCACCTGACCTGCCTCTTGAGAAATTTGTATGCAGGTCAGGAAGCAACAGTTAGAACTGGACATGGAACAACAGACTGGTTCCAAATAGGAAAAGGAGCACATCAAGGCTGTATATTGTCACCCTGCTTACTTAACTTTTATGCAGAGTACATCATGAGAAACGCTGGGCTGGAAGAAGCACAAGCTGGAATCAAGATTGCCGGGAGAAATATCAATAACCTCAGATATGCAGATGACACCACCCTTATGGCAGGAAGTGAAGAGGAACTCAAAAGCCTCTTGATGAAGGTGAAAGAAGAGAGTGAAAAAGTTGGCTTAAAGCTCAACATTCAGAAAACGAAGATCATGGCATCTAGTCCTATCACTTCATGGGAAATAGATGGGGAAACAGTGGAGACAGTGTCAGACTATATTTTTTGGGGCTCCAAAATCACTGCAGATGGTGATTGCAGCCATGAAATTAAAAGATGCTTACTCCTTGGAAGGAAAGTTACGACCAACCTAGATAGCATATTCAAAAGCAGAGACATTACTTTGCCAACAAAGGTCCGTCTGGTCAAGGCTATGGTTTTTCCAGTGGTCGTGTACGGATGTGAGAGTTGGACTGTGAGGAAAGCTGAGCACCGAAGAATTGATGCTTTTGAACTGTGGTGTTGGAGAAGATGCCTGAGAGTCCCTTGGACTGCAAGGAGATCCAACCAGTCCATCCTAAAGGAGATCAGTCCTGGGTGTTCATTGGAAGGATTGATGTTGAAGCTGAAACTCCAATACTTTGGCCACCTCATGCGAAGAGTTGACTCATTGGAAAAGACCCTGATGCTGGGAGGGATTGGGGGCAGGAGGAGAAGGGGACGACAGAGGATGAGATGGCTGGATGGCATCACCGACTCGATGGACTTGAGTTTGAGTGAACTCCGGGAGTTGGTGATGGACAGGGAGGCCTGGCGTGCTGCAATCCATGGGTCGCAAAGAGTTGGACAGGACTGAGTGACTGGACTGAACTGAACTGATGGAGACCTACAAGACCTTCTAGAACTAATGCAAAAAAAAAAAAAAAAAAGATGTCATTTCATTCTTAGGAGATTGGGATGCAAAAGTAGGAAGTTAAGAGATACCTGGAGTAACAGGCAAGTTTGGCCTTGGAGTACAAAATGAAGCAGGGCAAAGGCTAATAGAGTTTTGCCAAGAAAACGCACTAGTTGTAGACATCACCAGATGGTCAATACTGAAATCAGATTGATAATATTCTTTTCAGCCAAAGATGGAGAAGCTCTATACAGTCAGCAAAAAACAAGACCAGGAGCTGACTGTGGTTTAGATCATGAGCTCTTCATGAGCCAAATTCAGACTTAAATTTAAGAAAATAGGGAAAACCACTAGGCCATTGAGGTATGACCTAAATCAAATCCCTTATGATTATACGGTGGAAGTGACACATAGATTCAAAGGAAGTGACAAATAGATCTGATAGACAGAGTGCCTGAAGAACTATGGATGGAGGTTCATGACCTTGTACATGAGGCAGTGACCAAAACCATCCCAAAGAAAAAGAAATGAGAAAAGGCAAAATGGTTGTTTGAGGAGGCCTTAAAAATAGCTGAGAAAAGAAAAGAAGCTAAAGGCAAAAGATAAAAGGAAAGATATACTCAACTGAATTCCAAAGAATAGCAAGGAGAGATAAACCTTCTTAAGTGACCAAGGCAAAGAAATAGAGGAAAACAATGGAATGGGAAAGATTAAAGATCTCAAGAGAATTAGGGATATCAAGGGAACATTTCATGCAAAGATGGGCAAAATAAAGACAGAAACAGCAAAGACCTAACAGAAGCAGAAGAAATTAAGAAGGAGTGGCAGGAATACATAGAAAAACTGTACAAAAAAGGTCTTAATGACCTGGATAACCATTATGGTGTGGTCACTCACCTAGAGCCAGACATCCTGGAGCGTGAAGTCAAATGGGCCTTAGGAAGCATCAGTACGAGCAAAGCTAGAGGAGGTGATAGAATTCCAACTGAGCTATTTCAAATCTTAAAAGATGATACTGTTAAAGTGCTGCACTCAGTATGCCAGCAAATTTGGAAAATTCAGCAATGGCCACAGGATTGGAAAAGGTCAGTTTTCATTCCAGTCTCAAAGAAGGGCAATGCCAAAGAATGTTCAAACTACTGTACAAATGCACTCATTTCAGATGTGAACAAGGTAATGCTCAAAATCCTTTAAGCTAGGCTTCAGCAGCACATGAACCAAGAACTTCCAGATGTTCAAGCTGGACTTAGAAAAGGCAGAGGAACCAGAAATCAAATTGCCAATATCTGTTGGGTTATAGAAAATGCAAGAGGATTCCAGGAAAACATCTACTTCTGCTTCATTGATTACACTAAAGCCTTTGACTGTGTGGATCACAAAAAACTCTGAAAAATTCTTAAAGAGATGGGAATACCAGACCACCTGACATGCTTCCTGAGAAACCTGTATGCAGGTCAAGAAGCAACAGTTAGAACCAAACCTGAAACAACAGACTGTTTGAAATTTGGGAAAGGAGTATGTCAAGGCTGAATTTTGTCACCCTGCTTATTTAACTTATATGCACAGTACATCATGTGAAATGCTGGGCTGGATGAAACACAAGCTGGAATCAACTTTACCAGGAGAAATATCAACAACCTCAGATATGCAGATAATATCACCCTAATGGCAGAAAACAAAGAGGAATTAAACTACCTCTTGATAAGAGTGAAAGAGGAGAGTGAAAAAGCTTGCTAAAAACTCAACATTCAAAAAACTAAGAACATGACACCCAGTCCCATCATTTCATGGCATACAGATGGGGGAAAAATGGAAACTGACAGATTTTATTTTGGGGGCTCCAAATTCCATGAAATTAAAAGATGCTTGCTTCTTGGAAGAAAAGCTATGACAAACCTAGATGGTGTATTAAAAAGCAGAGACATAGCTTTGTCAACAAAGTTCTGTATAATCAAAGCTATGGTTTTTCCAGTAGTCATGTACAGATGTAAAAGCAGGACCATAAAGAAGGCTGAGCACCAAAGAGTTTATGCTTTCAAACTCTGGTGCTGGAGAAGACTCTTGAGAGTCCCCTGGACTACAAGGAGATCAAACCAGTCAATCTTAAAGGAAATTAACCCTGAATATTCATTGGAAGGACTGATGCTGAAGCTGAAGCTCCAATACTTTGGCCACCTGATTCAAAGAGCCAACTCATTGGAAAAGACCCTGATGCTGGGAAAGATTGAAGGCAGAGAAGAGGATGAGATGGTTGGATGGCATCACTGACTCAATGGACATGAATCTGAACAAACTCCAGGAGATAGTGAAGGACAGTGAAGCTTGGCATGCTTCAGTCCATGAGGATCTCAATGACTTAGCGAACTGAACAACAGTTGATTCAATTGGTAAAGAATCCACCTGCAATACAGGAGACACCTGTAATGCAGGAGACCTGGTTTCAATCCCTGGGTCAGAGATCCCCTGGGGAAGGAAATAGCAACTCATGCCAGTATTCTTGCCTGGGAAATCTCATGGACAGAGGAGCCTGGTGGGCTACAATCCACGGGGTTGCATAAGTCAGATCCAACTGAGCAACTAAAAACAACATACTTGACTTACAATGTTGTATTAATTTCTGCTGTATAGAAAATTGACTCCATTGTGTGTGTGTGTGTGTGTGTGTGTGTATTATATACATATATATTTCTTTTTATTTCCATTATGGTTTATGGCAGGATATTGAGTATAGTTCCCTGCGCTACACACTAGGACTTTTATCCATTCAATATATAATAGGAAATAATTTCAGAGTAGAGGTGGATCCAGTTTTCTGGCAGCAGGGTGGCTATGGGCCAGGGAAGGGATGCACTGCTGTGGGGTGGGAACTGATGTCATCCCCAAGAAGCTTGCACGGCCAAGTATAGGGAGTGAGTGACTGTCTTGGCTGAGATGGATGTCCAAGCAGTTGGATGTGTACAAGACCAACCTTAAAGAATATGTCAGCAAGCCCAAGCAGGGGATCTGGAAGAATCCTGTGTCCCAGATGCAGTTCCAGGACACGTGTGCTACTATTGGGGTGGATTCTTTGGCCTCTGGGAAAGGATTTTGGTCTGAGATGCTAGGCGTGGGAGACGTCTATTACAAGCTGGGTGTCTAGATTATTCACGTGTGCCTGGCCCTGAAGCAACAGAATGGAGACCTGATAACTCTGGAGTGACTACATGACATCAACAGGTGTTAAAAGGAAAGGTCACATTCACCCAGGATGTCAGCCAAGACGACCTGATTGGGGCCATCAAGACACTGAAGGCACTCGGCACTGGCTTTGGTGTTATCCCTGGGGGCGGCACTTACCTCCTTCGGTCTGTCCCTCTGAGTTAAATACGGATCATGCTGTGGTGCTGCAGGTGGCAGGGAAAATGGCTCTGTGAATGTCAGTGATATCAAAGTCAGTCTTTTATTTTTAAATTATTTATTTGTTTTCGGCTATGCTCGTCTTTGTTGCTGCAGGAGCCACGCTCCAGTTGCAGAGTGGTGTGTGGGCTTCACGGCAGTGGCTTCTCTTGTTGCGGCTCCCAGACTCCGTAGTTGTGGTGCACAGGGGCTTAGTTGCTCCACAGCATGTGGGATCTTCCCAGACCAGGAATCGAACCTATGTCTCCTGCACTGGCAGGAGAATTCTTTACCGCTGAAGCCCCTATCAAAGCCAGTCTTAAATGGGAGATGGAGCAAGCAAGGCAAGTGCTGCAACACCTGCTGAAGGAAGGGCTGGCTTGGCTGGATCTGCTGGGCTCCAGAGGAGACCTACCACTGGGTGCCAGGTCTCCTCTCCGACCTCTAGACTCCCAGGAGAGTACAGCTGAGCTGACCAGAGAAGCCCACCCTTGACTGGGAATGCTCAAGGTGGGCACAGCAGTGGGCAGGGAGAAGAGAGAGGAGTTGGTGGTGAATAAAACCTGGACAACTTTGTTTTCAAAAAGAACATCCCTGACAGTCTATTGGTTAAGAGTCTGTACTTCCAAAGGAGGAGACACAGGTTCGATCCCTGGTCTGGGAAGATCCCACATGCTTCAGAGCAACAAAGCCTGTGCACTGCAACTCACAAATGAGCCCACGCTCTAGGACCTGGGAGTCACAGCTATTGAAGCCCACGTGCCTTGAGTCTGTGCTCCCCAACAAGTGGAGCCCCCACAAAGAGAAGGCCACACCCCACAACAAAGAGTAGCCCCTGCTCATTGTAACTGGAGAAAAGCCCAGGTAGCAATGGAGACCCTGCACAGCCAAAAATAAGAAAGTATAGAAAATGAAAAACACTCCCTAACCCATCAGGAAAAAAAAAAAAAAAAGAACAGGAGGACTTCCCTGATGGTCCAGTGGTTAAGATACTTTCACTGCAGGGGGTGAGGGTTCAATCTAAGAACTAAGATCTCACATGCCCTGAGATGTGCCCCCTCCAACTTTTAAAAATATACACATCTAAAGCATTATTTCTAAAGAATTCATCTTAGAAGCTCTTATCTCATTTACTCAGTTTCACTACTTATGACATATCATCATACCAAGTTAATTTTTCTTCTCTTTGTTAAAAATTGAAGTATAGTTGATCTACAATGTTGCATTAGTTTCTGAGGTATAGCAAAGTGATTCAGATAAATATATATGATCAATGTCGATATAATTTTCAGATTTTTTCCAATATAGCTCACTACAAGATAATTGATATTGTAGTAAGATAAATGATAGTGAATATAGTTCCCTATGCTATACAGTGGGACCTTGTTTATCTATTTTACATATAGTAGTTTGTATCCAGTATTTTGGTTATCTGATGTGAACAGCTGACTCATTGGAAAAGTCCCTGATGCTGGGAAAGACTGAGGGCAGAAGGAGAAGAAGGCATCAGAGGATGAGATGTTTGGATGGCATCACTGATGCAATGGAGATGAACTTGGGCAAACTTTGGGAGATGGTGAGGCACAGGCAGGCCTGGCATGCTGCAGTCCACGGGGTCGCAAAGAGTCAGACATGACTGGGTTGCTGAACAATAACAAGTTTGTACCTACTCATCCCTGCCTATGAGTAGCTATGGTTCAGACATCCAAGGAAATAACCAGGTGACACTATGGGTGTAATTTTAGGCTAGTCCTTGCATTGCTAAGAACTTGAGTTTTCTGAGTTGTGTCTGACTTGGATGCCACCAGACGTTCTCAAAACAATGTCTGCCGGCAGCTAGTAACTGCAATCTTACTTTTTATAAAGCCAGACAACTGGCTACTTGACTATACGTCCAGAGTCAGTTTCAGGCTTATTCTTCTGAAAAGAAATGAGATTTATTTTGTCTATTTAGATTCCAGTTGTCACTTCCAACTACTTCTACTTGGGTCTGTTGCCCAAAAATGA
Organism: Bos grunniens; assembly: GCF_055505025.1. Lineage (NCBI taxonomy): Eukaryota > Metazoa > Chordata > Mammalia > Artiodactyla > Bovidae > Bos > Bos grunniens. The sequence goes on from NC_141189.1 coordinate 29,170,339, forward strand.
CAGGCCGAGGGATTGAGGTTTTAATCATAAAGACTCAGGTCCAGGACTTGGTACTCAGAAATACTTCCAATTCAGTGTCCATTCTTCAAACTGAGGCAGCACTATGCCCCATTTCAACAGGAAGTTATCGGAGCCATAGTTGCCCAGTTCCCTGAATTAAAGTGAGCAGGAGTCTATGGGGTTTTGGGGTCTTTCTGTGTCTTCTGTTCTTGTTTGTAGGATACACACTTCATTCAGCTTCTTTGACATTCCCTGAGTTCCAAGGGTAGATTCAAATAGTTGCTGATCAGGGAAGGGATGGGACACAAAAACAGGAGAGGAACAGTCAAGTGAGTTTGCGTAAACTCTGGGAGTTGATGATGGACAGGGAGGCATGGCGTCCATGGGGTTGGAAAGAGTCGGACTCAACTGAACTGGACAGACAAGTGGTGGTACAGCCTTAGGGCAGGGTCCTGTTTCCTACTCAAGGAATATGCATAACAATATCTTTGAGTTCTTTGGCAGAACTGGAGCCCCACCCAGGTGGAGGATGGTAACTTCAGGCTGAGGGCAAGATTCCTGGAGCACCGCCCTGTTGCCTCACACCAACCAATCAGAACAAAGTCACACACGCTGCAGCCCTCACCCCAGATTGTGCCTTCCTTCCCTGGGCCCTGTTTGGCCCCTGCCTATTTCAGGGTTTCACGCAAAATGGCTGTTATTAGAAGGGTGAAGGCTGGTTTCAGACCCAGCTCAATTGGAAAAGAATCTGTCTGCAATGTGGGAGACCTGGGTTTGATCCCTGGGTTGGGAAGGTCCCCTGGAGAAGGGAAAGGCTACCCACTCCAGTATTCTGGTCTAGAGAATTCTGGTCGCAAAGAGTTGGATATGACAAAGTGACTTTCACTTTCTTGTCTTTCTTTCATATCTAGATTTAGATTAGGTAGAGAGAGACTTCTGCTCTGCTAGGCAGGACTACTCCCATGCACAGCAGCAAGAAGTTACAGAAGAAAGAGACCTCCACCCCAAGGTGGAGTATGAAGTCTCTCAGGGGGAGTTCTTAGGTGAAACACACTGACTGACTGCCCACCATAGCCAGGCACCATAGTAACCATTTGCATGAGTTATTTTACAACAGGAGATCTTGCTAAAGAACACAAAACTAACAAGGCTCCACCAACTGGAAGAGTTTCAGTTCAGTTCAGTTGCTCAGTCGTGTCCGGCTCTTTGCGACCCCATGAACCACAGCACGCCAGGTCTCCCTGTCCATCACCAACTCCTGGAGTCCACCCAAACCCATGTCCATTGTGTCAGTGATGCCATCCAACCATCTCATCCTCTGTTGTCCCCTTCTCCTCTGGCCCTCAATCTTTCCCAGCATCAGGGTCTTTTCAAATGAGTCAGCTCTCTGCATGAGGTGGCCAAAGTATTGGAGTTTCAGCTTCAACATCAGTCCCTCCAATGAACACCTGGGACTGATCTCCTTTAGGATGGACTGGTTGTGTTAGGGGAAGCACACTGATTGAAACCGCCCACCCTGGCCAGGCACCATAGTAACTATTTGCATGAGTTGTTTTATGACAGGAGATCCTGATAAGGAATACGGAACTAATAAGCCACCACCAACCGGAAGAGTTCGGGAAAGGTCTAAAGGAGACACCGTGTGTCCGTCCACTTCCCAGAATCCCTCTCACTAGCATCCATCTTGGGTGAGCGATGTGTGTGCCACCAGGAAAGACTCTGAATTAGAATGATTGGCCAAAGACCACCTGGAAACGAATCCCATCACCATAAAACCCAAGACTGCGAGCCACGCGGCAGAGCAGTTCTCCTGGGTTCCCTTACCCTACTGCTCTCCACCCGGGTGCCCTTTCCCAATAAAATCTCTTGCTTTGTTAGCACATGTGTCTCCTCAGACAATTCATTTCCGAGTGTTAGATAAGAGCCCAGTTTTGGGCCCTGGAAGGGGTCCCTCTTCCTGCAACAGTTGGATCTCCTTATAGTCCAAGGGACTCTCAAGAGTCTTCTCCAACACCACAGTTCAAAAGCATCAATTCTTTGGTGCTCAGAGAAGACCATGTGTCCTACCATCTCCCAAAATCCTTCTTGCTGGCATCCATCTTGGCTGGGCAATGTCTGCACCACCAGGAAGGACCCTGAGTCAAAACAAAGACTTGGCCAAAGACAACCCAGAAACTAATCCCATCAACATAAAACCTAAGACTGTGAGCCACATGGCAGAACAGTTCTCCTGGGTTCCCCTATCCTGCTCTCCACCTGGGCACCCCTTCCCAATAAAGTCTCTTGCTTTGTCAGCATGCGTGTCTCCTCAGACAATTCACTTCCGAATGTTAGACAAGAGCCCACTCTTGGGTACTGAAAGGGGTCCCTCTTCCTGCAACAAAAGTTTAAAATGAGGGTGCCATCTGCTCAGTCATGTCCAATTCTTTGCGACCTCGTGGACTGTAGCCCACCAAGTTCCTCTGTCCATGGAATTTTCCAGGCAAGATTACTGGAGTATGTTGCATTTCCTCCTCCAGGGGATCTTCCCAACCCAGGGATGGAACTTGAGTCTCCGGTGTCCCTTACATTGCAGGCAGATTCTTTACCCACTAAGCCATCCATAAAGCCCAGCCTTGAACATACACCATTTCATTTTTTTCCCAGTATATTTTTGTGATAGGTTCTTAGAATGGGATTCCTGAATCAAGAGGTACATGCATATATTTAACTATACTCATTAAACAACAACTCCTCTCTTTTTCCTCCCCATAGCCCATGGTAACAACAGGCATACAAAGTTTTTCAAAAACCACAAAACAGAAACCCAAAACTGATGGGTATCTTTATTCTTATATTTGTGGCTTTGAGTTTTCTGAATGATATCAAGATAACTTTTCAATAGACAAGCTTTCTTGAATCAAAGTTTATTAATCTTGTTTTGTTTTAATTTTTTCTCTGAATCACAAAAGTTGAAGCTGTTATAGAAATTTGGAAAACAAAGATACAGATATAAAAGTAGGTGAGACAGTGCACTAAGTCATGTCCGACTCTTGTGACCCCATGGACTGTAGCCTGCCAGGCTCCTCTGTCTATGGGATTCTCCAGGCAAGAATACTGGAGTGGGTTACCATTTCCTTCTCCAAGATATAAAAGTAAGAATCATGCAGTTCCACCAGCAGAATATTACAAGTAGCCATTTTGATACGTTTCATTCATTCTTCCAAATTCTCTTCTTCATTCTTCTGTTTGTTCCGGAGGAAGCTCCATGGAGTCACCAGGGAAGTCAACATGCATCAGATATGTTTATATATTGGGCTTTCCCTGTGGCTCAGCAGTAAAGAATCAGCCTGCAATGCAGGAGCCACAGGATACATGGGTTCGCTCCCTGAATCGGGAAGATCCCCTAGAGGATAGGATGGCAACCCACTCCAGTAATTCTTGCCTGGAAAATCCCCATGGACGGAGGTGTCTGGTGGGCTACAGTCCATGGGGTTGCACAGAGTCAGGAATGACTGAAGCGAGTTAGCACACACACACGCTTATATATGGCTCTCTGTCTGTTGTGTGATGTGTAATGATAAAGATAGGATTACACTGCCAATGCCTGCTTTTTAAAGTATTTTAAAATGGCCATCAAATATTCTTCAAAACACTATTATAATGAACATGTATGAAAATCTTATAATGTTTTAATTGTTGTATATTTATGCCATTTCTAGATTTTTGTTGTTAAGGATCCATTTTGTGTATAAATCTTGTCTGAGAAATTAGTTTTCTTAGTGTTATTCCTAGAAATGGGTTTCTGGGTCAAAGGATGTACTCATATGTATCAGGATTCACTGTTCTATTATTTGTGGTCTCACGAGTTGGAGCATGTACACAGATTCACACACTCCCCTGTATGTATAAAGTTATTTTATCTTCTGCAGTCAAATTCTCTTCCCCTGAGCTATACCTCCATTTTATCTTCTAATAGAAGAGCACTCACTTACATCACCTAAAGAAATTATTTTATTCATCAAACATTTGTAGCAATTTTTTGTCAATAGACCAGGATGAAACCTGAAGATTAGACTGAGACCAACTCTGTTGTTTAGTTGCTAAATCGTGACCAACTCTTTGCAACACCATGGACTGTAGCCCGCCAGGCTCCTCCCTCATGGGATTTCCCAGGCAAGAATACTGCAGTGGGTTGCCATTTCCTTCTCCAGGGGATCTTCCTGACCCAGGATCGAACCTTGTCTCCTGCTTAGCAGTGAGCCACCAGGGAAGCCCGAGGCCAACTCTAGATCACAGTTAATTAATGTGCTTAACTCACCCTTAGGAAATGAGATGATTTGGCTCCATTCACGTTGTGGCATATTCCCTCTCACTCAGCATGTTCAGTGGAGGCACCTCTGGACCAGACTTGTAATTTCATTTCAGTTGCTCAGTTGAGTCTGACTCTTTGCAACCCCGCGGACTGCAGCACACCAGGCTTTCCTGTCCATCACCAACTCCTGGAGCTTACTCAAACTCTGGTCCATCAAGTTGGTGATGCCATCCAACTGTCTCATCCTCTGTCGTCCCCTTCTCTTCCCTCCTTCAATATTTCCCAGCATCAGGGTCTTTTCAAATGAGTCAGTTCTTTGCATCAGGTGGCCAAAGTATTGGAGTTTCAGCTTCAGCATCAGTCCTTCCAATGAATATTCAGGACTGATTTCCTTTAGGATGGACTGGTTGGATCTCCTTGCAATCCAAGGGACTCTCAAGAGTCTTCTCCAACACCACAGTTCAAAAGCATCAATTCTTCGGTGCTCAGCTTTCTTTCTTTTTTTTTTTAAATTTTATTTTATTTTTAAACTTTACAAAATTGTATTAGTTTTGCCAAATATCGAAATGAATCCACCACAGGTATACATGTGTTCCCCATCCTAAACCCTCCTCCCTCCTCCCTCCCCATACCATCCCTCTGGGTTGTCCCAGTGCACCAGCCCCAAGCATCCAGTATCATGCATCGAACCTGGACTGGCAACTCGTTTCATACATGACATTACACATGTTTCAATGCCATTCTCCCAAATCTTCCCACCCTCTCCCTCTCCAACAGAGTGCATAAGACTGTTCTATACATCAGTGTCTCTTTTGCTGTCTCGTACAAGGGGTTATTATTACCATCTTTCTAAATTCCATATATATGCGTTAGTATACTGTATTGGTGTTTTTCTTTCTGGCTTACTTCACTCTGTATAATAAGCTCCAGTTTCATCCACCTCATTAGAACTGATTCAAATGTATTGTTTTTAATTGCTGAGTAATACTCTATTGTGTATATGTACCATAGCTTTCTTATCCATTCATCTGCTGATAGACATCTAGGTTGCTTCCATGTCCTGGCTATTATAAACAGTGCTGTGATGAACATTGGGGTACACGTGTCTCTTTCCCTTCTGGTTTCCTCAGTGTGTATGCCCAGCAGTGGGATTGCTGGATCATAAGGCAGTTCTATTTCCAGTTTTTTAAGGAATCTCCACACTGTTCTCCGTAGTGGCTGTACTAGTTTGCATTCCCACCAACAGTGTAAGAGGGTTCCCTTTTCTCCACACCCTCTCCAGCATTTATTGCTTGTAGACTTTTGGATTGCAGCCATTCTGACTGGTGTGAAATGGTACCTCATAGTGGTTTTGATTTGCATTTCTCTGATAATGAGTGATGTTGAGCATCTTTTCATGTGTTTGTTAGCCATCTGTATGTCTTCTTTGGAGAAATGTCTATTTAGTTCATTGGCCCATTTTTTGATTGGGTCATTTATTTTTCTGGAGTTGAGCTGTAGGAGTTGCTTGTATATTTTTGAGATTAGTTGTTTGTCAGTTGCTTCATTTGCTATTATTTTCTCCCATTCTGAAGGCTGCCTTTTCACCTTGCTAATAGTTTCCTTTGATGTGCAGAAGCTTTTAAGTTTAATTAGGTCCCATTTGTTTATTTTTGCTTTTATTTCCAATATTCTGGGAGGTGGGTCATAGAGGATCCTGCTATGATGTATGTCAGAGAGTGTTTTGCCTATGTTCTCCTCTAGGAGTTTTATAGTTTCTGGTCTTACGTTTAAATCTTTAATCCATTTTGAGTTTATTTTTGTGTATGGTGTTAGAAAGTGTTCTAGTTTCATTCTTTTACAAGTGGTTGACCAGATTTCCCAGCACCACTTGTTAAAGAGATTGTCTTTAATCCATTGTATATTCTTGCCTCCTTTGTCAAAGATAAGGTGTCCATATGTGCGTGGATTTATCTCTGGGCTTTCTATTTTGTTTCATTGATCTATATTTCTGTCTTTGTGCCATTACCATACTGTCTTGATAACTGTGGCTTTGTAATAGAGCCTGAAGTCAGGTAGGTTGATTCTTCCAGTTCCATTCTTCTTTCTCAAGATAGCTTTGGCTATTCGAGGTTTTTTGTATTTCCATACAAATTGTGAAATTATTTGTTCTAGCTCTGTGAAGAATACCGTTGGTAGCTTGATAGGGATTGCATTGAATCTATAAATTGCTTTGGGTAGTATACTCATTTTCACTATATTGATTCTTCCAATCCATGAACATGGTATATTTCTCCATCTATTAGTGTCCTCTTTGATTTCTTTCACCAGTGTTTTATAGTTTTCCATATATAGGTCTTTAGTTTCTTTAGGTAGATATATTCCTAAGTATTTTATTCTTTCCGTTGCAATGGTGAATGGAATTGTTTCCTTAATTTCTCTTTCTGTTTTCTCATTATTAGTGTATAGGAATGCAAGGGATTTCTGTGTGTTGATTTTATATCCTGCAACTTTACTATAGTCACTGATTAGTTCTAGTAATTTTCTGGTGGAGTCTTTAGGGTTTTCTATGTAGAGGATCATGTCATCTGCAAATAGTGAGAGTTTTACTTCTTCTTTTCCAATTTGGATTCCTTTTACTTCTTTTTCTGCTCTGATTGCTGTGGCCAAAACTTCCAAAACTATGTTGAATAGTAATGGTGAAAGTGGGCACCCTGTCTTGTTCCTGACTTTAGAGGAAAGGCTTTCACCATTGAGGATAATGTTTGCTGTGGGTTTGTCATATATAGCTTTTATTATGTTGAGGTATGTTCCTTCTATTCCTGCTTTCTGGAGAGTTTTTTTTATCATAAATAGATGTTGAATTTTGTCAAAGGCTTTCTCTGCATCTATTGAGATAATCATATGGTTTTTATTTTTCAATTTGTTTATGTGGTGTATTACATTGATTGATTTGCGGATATTGAAGAATCCTTGCATCCCTGGGATAAAGCCCACTTGGTCATGGTGTATGATCTTTTTAATGTGTTGTTGGATTCTGATTGCTAGAATTTTGTTAAGGATTTTTGCATCTATGTTCATCAGTGATATTGGCCTGTAGTTTTCTTTTTTTGTGGGATCTTTGTCAGGTTTTGGTATTAGGGTGATGGTGGCCTCATAGAATGAGTTTGGAAGTTTACCTTCCTCTGCAATTTTCTGGAAGAGTTTGAGCAGGATAGGTGTTAGCTCTTCTCTAAATTTTTGGTAGAATTCAGCTGTGAAGCCATCTGGACCTGGGCTTTTGTTTGCTGGAAGGTTTTTGATTACAGTTTCAATTTCCGTGCTTGTGATGGGTCTGTTAAGATTTTCTATTTCTTCCTGGTCCAGTTTTGGAAAGTTGTACTTTTCTAAGAATTTGTCCATTTCTTCCACGTTGTCCATTTTATTGGCATATAATTGTTGATAGTAGTCTCTTATGATCCTTTGTATTTCTGTGTTGTCTGTTGTGATCTCTCCATTTTCATTTCTAATTTTATTGATTTGATTTTTCTCCCTTTGTTTCTTGATGAGTCTGGCTAATGGTTTGTCAATTTTAAAAAATATGGAACGCTTCACGAATTTGCGTGTCATCCTTGCGCAAGGGCCATGCTAATCTTCTCTGTATCGTTCCAATTTTAGTATATGTGCTGCCGAAGCGAGCATTCAGCTTTCTTTATAGTCCAACTCTCACACCCATACATGACTATTGGAAAAACCATAGCTTTGACTAGATGGACCTTTGTTGGCAAAGTAATGTCTCTAGTTTTTAGTATGCTGTCTAAGTTGGTCATAGCTTTTCTTCCAAGGAGTAAGCATCTTTTAATTTGAGTTACTTTAAATATATTAAGGACAGAGTAGATCTTTAGTATATTTGGTGATGGGACTTCCCTTGAAGCTCAGCTGGTAAAGAATCTGTCTGCAATGTGGGAGACCTGGGTTTGATCCCTGGGTCGGGAAGATCCTCTGGAGAAGGGAAAAGTTACCTACTCCAGTATTCTGACCCAGAGAATAAAGAGTCGCAAAAAGTCAGATTGGACTGAGCAACATACACTCACTCACATATTTGGTGATGGTCTCGAAACTCCAGTTATTTAACATAATTGGAAACAAATTGTTTTGCAAATATTGCAGATATTGAGGATAACCAGTTAAAGCAGTAGAGTCTGAGATGCAAAAGTTCCAATATTGAAAGCAGATTCCCTAAATTCTTAATTATAATGGACCTAGCACAGACAGTAAAGAACCTGCCTGCAATGCAGGAGACCCAGGTTCGATTCCTGAGTCCGGAAGATTCCTGGAGGAGGCAACCCACTCCAGTACTCTTGCCTGGGAAGTCCCATGGACAGAGGAGCCTATTGAGCTACAGTCCATATGATAGGAAAGAGTTGGACATGACTGAGCAACTAACACTTTTAACAATATAAATGAGTTTTCCTCCATGCATATTGATTGTGAAGCTCCTTGAAAGCAGAAGTCTTTTTCCCTAAATTTATGTGGGATATTTCATTCCCCATTGCCCATGAAGACCTTCAGAAGAAAGAAAATGTTTTTTATCCCATGTTTTGTAGAGTCTGAAACCCATAATCTGTTTGGACAAGCCTTAACTGGATACCTGTTTTATGCCAGGCAGGCCAATGCTGGGTGTTCAAGAGGAGAGACTGGTTTTGCTTTGAGAAGCTCACTCCTCAAAGCAAGGGGAGAGTGACCTCAGAGTATGGCAGGTGGATGCCCGGAGGCTCAGGTTTTCCTCCAAGGAGGCAGACAGGGGTTTGGCACCATGTAGAAATAAATGTGAACCTGGGCTCCCCAACTTCTTGGTTCTTGGCTTCTCTGAGCTTCACTTTCTTCTTGGGGAAATGAGAACATCAGGGCTCTGAAGTAAAATCGTGCACCCGAAGTCCTTAGTACACTTAGCAGGTGATACGCGACGTCACCTTAGTTGCCACTATTTTTCGGAGGGCTTAGTTGCCACTATTTTTCGGAGGGCTTGGGGAGGGGTTCCCCCCTCAGAACCAGTCATGACTAATTGGGTAGGGCTATCACCGGGAACAAAGGGGAACAGATGTGTGCCATCTATTTTCGACACGGAGCACCTACTGTGTACCTCTTTCAGCCTCGCGAGGCCTCTTGGAGGACTTGATGCCCTTCACCCGAGAAGAGCCTGAGGACTGGAGGGAGCTGGGGTGGGGGGTTTGCTGAGACGCAGCTGCAGCCTGGCTCCCCGTTGCCACCGCTGTTCCTCGGTCTTTTTTTTTTTTTTTTTTTTTACCAGAAGCCACTCTGTGACCTTGAGCAAGTCGGCTCCCCTCCGTTTCCGACTGGCGGTGGGTAGTGGATTGCAGGGACAAGGGACAAGGACAGGGAGGCCAAGCTTTAGGGACATCTAAAGTTTTTAAGATCCTTCCAGTCCCTCCCTTTCCCCTACGTCTCCTCCCGTCGGACGCCCAGGTGAGCTCCGGGAAGGGAGGGGCTCGCAGGTAATGATAACAGCAACCGAGCACCTAGGGATTCCGCGACCCGACGCGCGCTGAACGCCTTTCGTCCGTAATTCTCCCCTAAGCCCGGGCCGGATTCTCCCTGGGGCCGGGCGCCCATCCGGTGACCAAGACGCAGAGGTCGCGATGGCGGGCCGGCACCTCCCCCGGCCCCTGTGGCTCCGCCCGGGCGCTCCGGAGACTGAGGCCGGGGGCGGGGTCGGGCGGAGCTGGGCGGGGCGTGGGGAGGGGGTTCGGCCCCGGCCGGGTGACTGCAGTGGCCCGCCAGACCGCTCCACACTTGCCTCCCGCCGATGGGTCCGATGGCTCCGCTGCCTTTGTGCCCGAAGGTAGGGCTGTTGCTGCTGCTGCTCCTGGGATCTGAACCCGGGCTCAGAGCAGGTGAGTGAAGGGACGAGCCCCCATCCGAGGACCCAGGGCTTCCTGGGACTCCTTCAGTCCTCCCCGGGATACCTGGAACCCTGCCTCCCCACCCACCTGCAAGAACCCCAACTCCCCAGCCCTTCCAGGGGACCCAGGAGCCCTACAGTCCCCAGCCCTCCTTCGTGCAGCCCACCTGCACATTGCTTCCCGGCTTCCTGGAAGTCCCGTGTGTCGCCCCCTCCCCACCTCCACCTCTTCCCCCAAAGCCCCTGCCTCATTCACCCCTTCCAGGGACCCTGAAACCTTCTCCAGGGGGGCTCTGTGTCCTCCCCAAACATCCCCTCTGTCACCCTCTCCAGTGATCAGATCTCCCCATCACCTGACTTGGGATCCTGTGAACCCACCCTTCTCTCCGCCTGTCCCTGGTCTGCAGTGGGACCACCAGGGAGACACCAGAGGTTGGAAGGAACAGGGGGAGAAGGGGCCTAACCCTACCTGAAGCCAGAGAAGGTGATGTCTCCTTCTCACCCACTCCTGGACATCACCCTTGGAGAGGTCCCCTTGGCAACCTCCCATTTACATGGATACCACAGGGAAATATGTGGTCCTCACAAGCTCAGAGACACACAGGCATAGAACACCACCAGCAAAATCTGCGTACACAGGTGTTGGGCTCACGGATGGCCTCACACACATGCTGCATGCATGCTCAGTCACTTCAGTCGTGTCCAACTCTTTGTGACCCCAAGGACTGTAGCCCGCCAGGCTCTTCTGTCCATGGGATTCTCCAGGCAAGAACACTGGAGTCAGTTGCCATGCCCTCCTCAGGCTCACACACAGACACAGGCAAAGACACACGAAGGGGAACATACACACACACACTCAGGGATACTGAGACAGCCCCATATGAGCATACACACAGACACACACACAGAATCACATGGGCACACACATGCACACACACACATGCACACACACACATGCACACACACACACATGCACACCCTCAGGCCCATAGGAAGCCTGGGCAGCCTTGGCACTCCCAGTAGAGGCTGTTGTGGGCAGACAGAGCAAACAGCCCCCAGAATGACCTGCCCCACCTAAGTTGGCATAGAGGGAGTGTTTGCCTTGGTTATAAACCCAGCGCTGGGCATCCACCCATGCTCGGGTTCTCCCTAAGGCTGAGCCCCGGACCCTGAGATGCCAGAGTCAGGGTCAAGTCAGGGTAGGGGGACCTCTGGGGACAGCTTTGGGGTATGAGTTTGGAATGGGGGTCTTTTCAGATGTGCTTTTTTTTTTTTTTTTTAAGTTTTTATTTATTTGTTTTTGGTGGATTCTTAAGTCCCCAGCCAGGGAATCAAACCATGCCCCCTGCAGTGAAAGCACAGAATCGAAACCTCTGGACCACGGGGAAGTCCCCAGATGTGCTTAGACTGGAAGTGTTCCATGGGGCTTGGTGGATCCAGGGGTCAAGGGACCTTTTCTGAAAGCCCACTCATGCCAGGGGATCTGGGGCTCCTAGGGCAGAGATCTGTCCAGGCTGGAGGGTCATTGCTGTGAGCAGAGAGTAGCACAGGGTGACAAGGTCCCTTGTGGTCACATGGCAAGGAGGCAGATTCTAGAAGGAGGTGATGAGTGAGCTAAGTGAGGATGGGGTCAGGGCATTTGTTATACAGGGTGTATGTGACAGTGTGATGGGAAGTTTAATTGGAGGAATAGGAAATGATGAGTGGGGTCCATGTGGGGTCCATGTTGAGAGAGGGTGCCAGAGGGGTAAGAGGATGGACTTCTGCAGGGCCTCTGGCTCAGTGAGGACCCTGAGCTTTACCTGGAGGGGGTTGGGAGCCTGGGGAGATTTCAGGCAGAGATGTGGGCACCTGGGCAAGTCCTGTGAGGGTGAGGGCTGGTCATCCAGAGAGGAGGGCAAAGCTTTTAACTCTAAACTTGTTGTTACATTTTGTTTCTATTTAGTTTATCTCTAATCCCCTAGATTGGAGAAGGCAATGGCACCCCACTCTGGTACTCTTGCCTGGAAAATCCCATGGATGGAGGAGCCTGGTGGGCTGCAGTCCATGGGGTCGCTAAGAGTCGGACATGACTGAGCGACTTCACTTTCACTTTTCACTTTCATGCATTGGAGAAGGAAATGGCAACCTACTCCAGTGTTCTTGCCTGGAGAATCCCAGGGACGGGGGAGCCTGGTGGGCTGCCGTCTATGGGGTCGCACAGAGTCAGACATGACTGAAGCAACTTAGCAGCAGCAGCAGCAGCAGCAACAATCCCCTAGATGAATATGCTCCTTTTTCCACTGAGAAAAAAGAAAATTGAGGGGACTCCCTGGCTTCCCAGTGATAAGAAAGACTCTGAGTTTCCACTGCAGTGGGTCTGGTTCAATCCCTGGTCAGTGAACTAAGATCCCACATGCTGTGCCTTGCGGCCAAACAAAACCAAAAAAAAAAAAAAGAAAGGAAAAAAACCAACCCAACAACAAAACAATTTGAATTTGAATTTTGACCTGGATTCTTCAAAGAAAAGTCAGCATGATAAAATCTTGTTCTAGATTTTACAAATGTGAAAGGGAATCCACAAATCTCTGGATTCTCAGTCCTGGAGCCATGGGTGGAGAGTGAGCTCCCAGGAGTCAGGCCGATATGGGAATAAGTTTCTGTTCAGCAATTCACCTGCTCTGGGACCTAGGATGGGTCCTTTTGCCTCTCCTAGCCTCAATCTCTCCATCTTTGAATGGGAAACTAGCAGCCCACAGGACAAAGAGATTGACAACAGATGTCGCCTGTAGATTGGGGAACACGGTGCCTCGTGCCAGGTGAAGTTCAAGTAATAGCTTCTCCGCGCTGTGGCTGATTGTGTGTGTGTGTTTTCTACTTGTTGACTGTGAGCAGCATGTGAGATCTTAGTTCCCTGACCAGTGATTGAACCCCTCCCCCTGCGCTGGAAGCACAGTGTCTTAGCCACTAGACCTCCCGGGAAGTCCCTGATTGTGGTTTTTGACCAAACACCAGAGTGGACTCTTGGACCTCACCAGAAGGAGGAGTGGCTCTGGGATTCTCTGATGCCCAGTCGCAGTGGGTTTGACCGCCCCTGACCGCAAGCAATGGAGTCCTTGATGCCCCTTACCTCTGTCACCCCAGGCCTCCCTCTCCTGCTGCTATTGGGTGAGGAGGAACCACTGGATTGGGAGTCAGAAGCGCGCCTCCCCGACCCCACCCCGTGACTGTAGGAGTCGTGCTTCCCATCTGAGCTTCCTCTTTCTCCCATGTGAGATGCAGGGGTTCCGGTCGCACCAACTGTGTTCTGCTATGGTCCACAGCAACATGAGGATCCAGAGAAATGGCTGGGATGGGGTCACAGGGCCTCCCTGTGTGGCAGGAATCTGTGCTCTGGCAGTGAAAATAAGAGGTGATGCAAAGAATCTGGAAGGCAGTGGTGAGGGGGTGGGGAAGGTCCCTGTAGAAGATGGCAGGGACCCTGTTTGGTTCATCTCTGATGTCCAGTGCCCAGGACGGGCAACTAGACAGACATTAGACGCACAACCCACAATCCGACTGTGTCTGAAGTTGACATTGGCAAAAGATTGAGAATGAGGGCATTCTAGGAAAAGGGACCAGCCAGTGCAAGGGCCTAGAGGTATGATTTTTTTTCAGAGGCCGTGGCTCTGTGACCTGTTTTCTCCTTCATGGCTGCCTTGAAGATATTGATAATAATAGTTAGAGCTCATTGTGTGCTGGTAATTTACATGCATGATCTCATTCCATTCTGGGGAGAGATGTCCCCTTATTCCCCTGTTTTAAGATGAGGAAACCAAGGCACAGAGAGGTTGAATGGTCCAAGGTCACACAGCTAGGAAGAAGGAGAGCAGGATTCAACCCTGAGATAGTCATCCAGAGGATGAGGTGGTTGGATAGCATCATCAACTCAATGGACATGAGTTTGAACAAGCTCCAGGAGACTGAAGGAAAAGGAAGCCTGGTGTGCTGCAGTCCACGTGGTCACAAAGAGTCGGACACAACTGAGCGACTGAACAAATCATCCAGACACTTTTCAGGCTAGTGCCTATCCCCAGGCCAGGCCAGCCCCCACCTGCAGCCTCTAACTCTTGTCCCCCTCCCCCACGCCCAGCTCCCCAGAGGTCACATGTGCACCGACGTGGGCTCATAGGACTGGCCGGGACTATTGACTGTGTTGGCCCTCGCCCTGCCTTGGTCTACGTGAAATACGGCTGCTTTTGTGGTCTGGGGGGCCATGGCCAGCCCCAGGATGCTATAGACTGGTGAGTGCATGCTGGGGGCATAAAGTCCCCACCCCCTGGGGTGCTTAAGGCTTATGAGGAAATACCCAAAACTGAGGTTGGGGTTTAGATACGAAGCCCCCAGAAAATGGTGCTCCTTGCAGGCAAAGGGTCTCCTGGGCAACATGCCCATGAGGCCAGACCTTGGTGCCAGCTGGCCCCCAGTCTGGCAGGGTGATTACTTTAGCTGAAAAAAAAGAAAATCATACATCACTGATCAGACTTATTATGCACCAGAACTGTCCTGAGAACCCCTTTGAGTTCTCACAACAACCCCATTTCAGAGATAAGGAAAGTGAGGCCCAGAGAGATCAACTTGTCTAGAGCCGCATACAGAGTGAGGGGTGGGGGCTGGGATTTGAGCCCAGGCGGCCTGGCTGGATTCACGCCCCTGATCACTGCCTTCTGCTGCTGGCTGAGAAGGGCCTGTTCTGTGCCAGGCTGTGGGCTTAGGCCTTGCCACGGGCTCCTCTCATTTGCCACCACAGCCATGGCCATCCGATGGTGATCCCTATTTTACAGACCGGGTCCCACAGACACTCATCCATTTCCAGAGTGGTCAGGGGGCAAAACGTTGATTGTCTCTTCCGGGTCTCAGAGGATATAGTTGTCACTGACAGGTCTCTATCCAGCCTCGTACGTCCAAGGCTCCTGCCACGGGCCCTGCCCTTCCTCCCACACTCTGGTTGTCTGGTTCCTGCACATCTTTCCAGATGTAGCCCCTCCAGGCATCACCCCCTCTTGGAAGTCTTCTCTGAAGCCTAGCTGGACCTGGCATCCCCTCTGGCTCCCAGAATCCCATCACTTGCATCCTAGGTTTTCTCGCCCATGCCCACTGCATCTGGAGACTTGTCTGCCTCCCCCATCCTGGGGTTGGGGGCTGGTGCTTGGGCTGAGACCTCAAGCAGGAAGAGTGGGCAGGAAGTTTTCCCAGGCAGAGGCAGACTGGGGGCAAAGTCAGGAGGCAGGGAAGGTATGGCTGGAAGGGACCAGCATGGCTGGAGCTGAGAGGCTCAGAGACTGAGGCAGGCAAGGGCCAGACTTGAGCATGGAGGAGAGATAGGGGTAGGCCAAGACACACTGGGGTCGGCGGAATTAATTCCCAGGACAGGGATTCTCAGGAACAAAGCCTGGACCAGAAGATGCTCTCCCCTGTGGGTCTTCATTCTCCTGAAGTTATGGCACAGGAGGATGGCCAAGGGACCATCCTTGCCCTCACTCAGCCCTTGGTCTGTCTGTCTGCTATCCACAGGTGCTGTCATGCGCACGACTGCTGCTATACACATGCCGAGAACTCCGGCTGCAATCCCAAGGTGCAGCCCTACTCCTGGAATTGTGTCAGTCAGAGTGTCAAGTGTGGTGAGTTCCCAACATGACACCCAGCAGCAGCCACTGGCTGGAACATAGAGGGGCTTCCCGCTGTAGGTAGGGCCATTCTCTCATCTGCCCCAGTCTCCACCATGCCCTATTGTCTCTCCGACATTGTGGCCAAGGGTCAATTACCATAGTTCATTTCTCCTGTGCTGTTGATTTTGTTAAGGAAAAGGAATTTTTCTGTCAAACCTAGGAAAACAGAAGGTAGGTCCAAAGGCTGAATGATTTGAGAAAAATGAGAGTGGTGAGCGAGCCCATTTACTTATCAGAATAAAGAGTATGCTTGTGTCTAATGGGTCCCCTTTGTGTTAGCACTGCTGGCCCCAGGGGATGTCTGAGTTTGCAGACCCTGGCCTGTGGCTGACAGCTTGGTCTGTGATTCAGATTCTGTGACGTCACCAAGCCCTGATCTCCTGGGGCCTCAGTTTCCTCACTGGTAAACTATGGGGTAGAAATCAAGCTGGCCTGTGGTGAGGATGAAGTGAGAGTGTCATGGCATTTCATGCCTAATAGATGTCCTTAATGGTCTGTTCAAGAAATGACCCAACACAGAACCTCCGATGAGCAAGACCAGGCACAATTTTATGGAGCCCAGGATTTAGGGAAGGACATGAACACAGTTCTGAGTAACCCTGAACGCCCTCAAGAGAAAGTGATTTCTCTTTCAATTTTCTTTTAATCCTTCCAATTTTGTGAAGTTAGAGTCAGTTTTAATTTAGCTAAAACATCTGTGGGACCCTCCCTGAACCTTTTGAACAGAGAGAGGAGATTTCTGGCTTATAACATTATTCAAAAACAGTTCTATTCTTAAATTTAATTCTGGCTTTAAAAAATCCTTCATATCTATCCATCTGTCATCTATCTGTCTGTTACTTCTCTTTAACCACAAGCAGCATGTATTTAATGAGGATAATTGTAACATAACCTGATACCACTGTACATTTTACATGACTGGCTACCTGTAAAGCTGAAAGAAAAATAAACCTGTGGTTAAAAATATTTTGCACCTCAGGGCAATCTTACTGGTTTTCAAAACGAACCAGTAAGAAAAGGAATGAAGTATTTGTTTTTAGGATTATCTTCTGATGGATGGTGTTTTCCATTTACAGTTTCTGTTCACACAAATTTAAAAAGCCAGATCAAGGGAAGAAACAGGATGTGAATAATTGTACAGGCACGATGTAGATAAGACTGGGATTTGGGCAGTGAGACTCCAAGTTATCTGAGGAGCTAGAAATGAAACAGACAACAGACTCCATAACTTTTTTTTTCTTTTTACTTTTAGCTGAGCATAACTTAAAATTAGCCATTTTAAAGTGTACCTTTCAGTGATATGTAATGCATTCACAACGTCCTCCAACCATAACTTCGATTTCCAAAACGTCTTCTTTTTAATTTATTCTTGGATGCGTGGGGTCTTCTCTGACGTGCGCGCTTTCTCTAGTTACGGCAAGTGGGGGCTACTCTCCAGCTGTGCACAGGCTTCTCCTTGCGGTGGGTTTTCCTGTTGTGAAGCAGGGCTCTAGGCCGTGTGGGCTCAGTAGTTGTTTGACTCAGGCTTTGTAGCTCCATGACATGTGGCATCTTCCTGGACCAGTAATGTGTCCCCTGCAATTGGCAGGCAGATTGTTAACCATTGGACCACCAGGGGTTCCTAAAACATTTTCATCAACATCCCCCCAAAATCACGT
This sequence comes from Bos grunniens, assembly GCF_055505025.1. Classification (NCBI taxonomy): domain Eukaryota; kingdom Metazoa; phylum Chordata; class Mammalia; order Artiodactyla; family Bovidae; genus Bos; species Bos grunniens. The sequence continues at coordinate 29,187,859 of NC_141189.1, forward strand.
ACCTGTCATGTGCTCAGCTTCTATTCCTCCTCCTTCCAGCATCTGGCAACCACCAATTTGCTTTCAATCTCTATGGATTTACCTATTCTAGGTATTTCCTATAAATGATGTCATACAATAAGCCTTTTGTGTCTGACTTCTTTCACTTAGCCTCATGTTTTCAAGGTTCATTCATGTTGTAGCATGTATCTGAACTTCATTCCTTTTTATGACTGAATAATATTCCATTGTAGGTATATAATACATTTTGTTTATCCCTTCATTCATTGTAGGACATTGTATTGTTTCTGAAACCGTTTACCTCAGATTGGGACTTGAACCCACATGAAGTGAAGTGAAGTGAAAGTTGCTCAGTTGTGTCCAACTCTTTGCAACTCCATGGACAGTCCATAGAGTTCTCCAGGCCAGAATACTGGAGTGGGTAGCCATTCCCTTCTCCAGGGGATCTTCCTAATCCAGGAATCGAACCCAGGTCTCCCACATTGCAGGAAAATTCTTTACCAGCTGAGCCACAAGGGAAGCCCAAGAATACTGGAGTGGGTGGCCTTATCCCTTCTCTAGGGGATCTTCCCGACCCAGGAATCAATCCAGGGTCTCCTGCATTGCAGGCAGATTCTTTACCAACTGAGCTCACATGGCTGGGACTCAAACCCAGCCAAAACCCATGGTACCTGGTTTCAGGACCTAATGAAGCTCAGGCTCTTGATGTCTCATCGTAGAAAGAACTCAGTGAGAGACAAAGTGATTGGTGAGAAGTGGATTTATTCAGATTCAGAGAGAAGCACACTCCATAGAGTGTGGGCCATCACAGAGGGTGAGTGTGGCCCACAGAATGTGATGTGGTTGGTTTTTATAGGCTGGGTAATTTCACATGCTAATGAGTGGGAGGATTATTCCAACTATTTTTGGGAAGAGGTGGAGAGTTCCAGGATTTGGTCCACTGCCCACTCCTTGGTCTTTTGACAGTGCCTTGGAACTCTGATGGCACCTCTGGGTGTCATGTGTCATGACACTTGCTGATTGAGGATCAAGGTCTAGTGTTGTCTGCCATCTTGGCCCATTTGATTCTAATTGGTTTATGTTGTGTCCTTGGGTTATGTCATTCTTTCACAAGTTGTGCCCTGCCCCTTTTCTTCCTGTTGCATTCCCACCTTTTAACTACTGGGAATAGTACTGCTGTGAACATTTGTGAACAAATATTTATTTGAATACATGTCTTCATTTCTTTGCGGGCATATACATAGGAGTGGAATTGTTGCATCGTCTGGTAATTCCATTTTACTTTTTGAGGAACCCTTCCCTGGTGGCTCAGATGGTAAAGAATCTGCCTGCAATGCAGGAGATCTGGGTTTGATCCTTTGGTCAGGAAGATTCACTGGAGAAGACAATGGCTATCCACTCCAATATTCTTGCCTGGAGAATCCCATGGACAGAGGAGCCTGGTGAGCTATCGTCCATAGGGTCACAAAGATTCAGACATGAGTGAGTGACTAACACTTCCACACCAATTTTCGCTATAGGAGCTGCACTGTTTTACATTCTTATCAATGTATAGGGTATTTCTCCACAGCCTTGCCAACATTTGCTATTTTTATTTATTATTTAGTGGAGATAATTAGTGTATCTCTTTGTGATTTTGACTTGCCTTTTTCTCATGAGTAATGATGTTGAACATTTTTTCATGTGCTGGTTGGTCATTTTTCCACCCTCTTTGGAAAAATGTCTATTCAAGTCTTCTGCTCATTGAGTAGCTTGTCCTATTGTTGTTGAATTGTGAGAGTTTCTTATTCTGGATACTGGACTCTATCATATATGTGATTTGCAAAAGATTTCCTATCATTCTGTTGCCTTTTTATTTTCTTGATAATGTCTTTGGTATACAAAAGTTTTAATTTTGATAAAGCCCAATTTATCAATTTTGTCTTTTTTATTTTGGGGCTGAACTCATCTCCGTTATGGCAAGTGGACTTCTCCAGCTGTGGTGCATGGGCTCCGGAATGCCCAGGCTCAGTAGTTGTGGCGTTAGGGCTCCAGAGCGCGTGGTCTCTTTAGTTGGGGTGTGCAGGCTTAGTTGCTCTGCAGCATGTAGGATCTTAGTTCTCCAGTCAGGGATCACGCTCACCTCCCTGCTTTGGAAGGCAGATTCTTAACCACACACCACTAGGGAAGTCCCAATTTTGTCTTTTGTTGATTGCGTTTCTGGTATCCTATCTAAGAATTTGTCACCAGATCCAAGGTCATGAAGATTTACCCCTATATTCTTCAAACAGTTTTATAGTTTGAACTCTTTGATTTTTTAACATTTTATTGAAGTATTATTGATTTACAATGTTGTGTTAATTTCTGCTGAACAGTGAAGTGACTCAGTTATATATTCTTTTTCACTGAACTCTTAACTTTAGGTCATTGATCTACTTTGAGTTGGTTTTTGTCAATGGTGGGTGGTAGGAGTCCACGTTTATTCTTTGGCATATGGATATTCAGTTGTTCCAGAACCATTTGGTGAAGAGACTCTTTTGTCCCTGTTAAATTGTCTTGGTACTTTTGTTGAAAATCACTTGGCCCTTAGATTGGTGTCATCTCTGAGCCTGTTTTCTTACCTGGAAGATGGATGTTGCAAAGATGAAAAAGAAAGAGTTTATCATGTGATATCCAGATTGGATGGAGGTTGCTACTTTCTCCCCTCCTCTCTCCTCCATCCCTCACCCTTATCTGAACTTCTCTCTGATCCCCACTGCCTCCACCTCAGAGAACTGAAGGTCTGGTGTGATTTTTCACTGAAACCCCAGCTTCTACAGACTTGGTCTGCTCTAGAGGCAAGGAGGCTATACTAAGGGTTACATAGAAGGATATTCTTAGATATGCACAGATTCTTAGCCATGTCTTCTTAGTCTACATTAAGAGTTGACACAGAGCAAAGCTGAATTAATATGGAGACATTAATATGGAGTCCTTAATTCAGTCAATCAAGGACTGAAAATGTCCCAGACATCATCTCATCCAACCATCTCACTTAGAGCTGCAGGGAAATGAAGCCCAGGGAAAGAAGTGACTTGCTTAACCTGGTGATGATAAGCCCACTTCTGGGCGTATTCTCTGTCCCCACACTGCCCCCTTCCATTGTGAGTGGAGAGGAGAAGTGGACCTCGAGTGGAAAATATGTTAAAGACCTTTCTCTTCTCCCTTCAACCTGCATGTTCTGCTGCCCCTAACCATGTGAAAGGGCTTCCCAGGTGGCACAAATGGTAAAGAACCTGCCTCCGATGCAGGAGATGCAAGAGACGTGGGATCGATCCCTCGGTGGGGAAGATCCCCTGGAGAAGGGAATGGCAACCCACTCCAGTATTCTTGCCTGGAGAATCCCATGGACAGAGGAGCCTAGTGGGCTACAGTCCATGGAGTCACAAAGAGTCAGATACAACTGAGCGTGCGCACGCGCACACACACACACACACATCTAAAAATGATATTTGTGAAATACTTATTAGTGTGTCAGCTAGTGGGGCTGTGCCTATTTACAGAACTGCTTTCCCTGAACCGAATGAAGAGAACCAAAATATCTATTATGCATTTTTTTGGCTAAAAATATTCTCTTATTCTGTTTGGAGATATTCTGAACTTAGCTGTTTGCTTAATTACAGGTGTGGCCCATTTTCCATTTATGGGCTTGACAAATATATTTTTTTAAAATGTTAAGCATATAATAATATTTACCAGCAGGCCTTTATTTTAAACTTAACCCTTGGGAGCTAGGTTTCCTTTTCAGTTTTTTATTATTCTTGAATAACATGAATCTGTTGGGCTTCTGAGGCCATAGAATAGTGAGACCAAGCCTTATTTTCCAAAGGATTTTCTTGCTCAGGGAGAAGTGGGGAGCATAGTGGAGGGACAGACATTGGGTCAGGAGATGCTGGGCTGGAATCCTGGTACACTGTTTCCCAGATCTGTAGCCTTGGACAAGTTACTGAATCCCTCAAGCCTCACTTTCCTTTTCTGTAAAATGGGAATAATAAAACTCTGGTGCTGGGTTTGTACAAGAATTGGAAATGATGTATGTTTTTTCTATATTCTCCCAACAACCATTATTGAGAAACTATTCTGTGTCAGACTCCCTGATGGGCAAAACAGAGGAGCAAGGCTCTGTGGTCGGAAAAGAGAGCAGGAAATAGTGTCCATACCAATTGCTTTTATAAGCGCTTGTGGGAAAAGAAATCAATGAGGTACTATGCATGAAAATGAAAAATGAAAGTGTCAGTTGCTCAGTCATGTCCGACTCTGCGACCTCATGGACTACAGCCTGCCAGGCTCCTCTGTCCATGGAACTCTCCAGATAAGAATACTGGAATGGGTAGCCATTCCCTTCTCCAGGGGATCTTCCACTCTGGTTGCTGCAAGGAATATAGCTGGAGGGAACAAGGGTGGCAAATAGGTCCCCCTGTGAGGCTGTTGCAGGGATCTGGGTGAGAAGTGCCTTGGACAGACGACACCAGTGGAGGTAGTGGAAGGTGGAGCCGGGGGACTCCCATGGACGGGGGAGGGAAGCGGAAATGGCTGGAGTGTTTGTGCCGGTCCCCCTGTCCTTAGACAGCTGTCCTTTGGCCAACTCTGCAGGAACAGTGCAACCTTGGAGCTTCAGTGGCTCTTTCCTCAGAAGTCCCTAGCCCACCAGGTCACGTTCCAAGGGTGTGGCCCGTGGAAATTTTACTGGTAACAGTGCTGGCTCTGGTACCAGCTGGTTCATTTACCAATTTTTACGTATTAGTTTTATCTATCTTTCCATCTGTCCATCCATCTGTCTGTCCATCCATGCACATGCCTTTTCTGATTCAAACTTAATCCATGTTTGTTGTGGAAAATCAAAATATCCCAGAATCATTGTAATGTAGGAAGTTAGGCTTCATCCACCAGTGTTAACTAGCTTCTGTTGCTTGGCATGTTGTTTTCCTCCAGATTTATGCATGTGTAAACAGACAAACAAGAACAAATATCAGGACTTCCCTGGTGGTCCAGTGGTTAAGAATCTGCTTGCCAATGCAGAGGATGCAGGTTCGATCCCTGGTCCGGGAAGATCCAATATGCCCTGGAGCAGCTAAACCCGGGTGCCACAACTATGGAGCCTGTGCTCTAGAGCCCGAGAGTCGCCACAGAGGCACCGCGCTGAGAAGCCTGCACGCTGCAACTCGAGAGTAGCCCTGCTCGTCACAACCAAAATCCACTCACAGCAACGAAGACCCCGCCAGCCAAAAATACATAAAATAAATAATTTTTTTTAAAAAAAGAACAAAAATCAGATCACATTATGTACATCATGGTTTTTTTTTTTTTTTCCACTTAATATTGTGTCTTGGACATCTTGGAACATCTAGGTTGGCCTCATTCTTAAATATATATTTATTTTATGTATTTATTTTTGGCTGTGGTGGATCTTTGTTACTGCATGGGCTTTCTCTAGTTGCGGTGTGGAGGCTTCTCACTGCCGTGCCTTCTTTTATTGTGGACCATGGGCTCTAGGGTGCGTGGGCTCGGTAGCGGTTGCTCTTGGGCTCTAGAGCTCAGGCTCAATAGTTGTGGCTCATGGGCTTAGTTGCTGCATGGCTTGTGGGATCTTCTCAGACCAGGGATCAAACCCATGTTTCCTGCATTGGCAGATGGAGTCTCTACCACTGAGCCACCAGAGAAGCCCCAGCCTCATTCTTTTAAAGTCTGACAATCACCTGTGGCAGAGTGTCTCCATCTTGACACTATGGACATTTGAGGCTGGATCTCTGGTGTGGGAGCCATCCTGGGCATTGCAGATGTTTAGTAACATCCCTGGTCTCTACCAACCAGATGCCAGTAGCAAACCCCCTACCCTCTGCATGGAACAGCCAAAGATGTCTCTAGACACTACCCCAAGCCCCGTGGGGGACACAACAGCCCGCAGCTGAGAATGGCCAGTCTGTGGCACCAATGTACTTCATTTTGCAGAGACTGTGGTTGTTCATAAGGCTTTGTGCACCTGTGAGAGGCCTTTGCAACATGGAGTCTTAGAATTGTAGGGTCAGATGGTGTATTTGAGGCACCCTTAGCATAATGGACTTCCCTTGTAGCTCAGTCAGTAAAGAATCTGCCTGCAGTGCAGGAGACCCAGGTTCAATCCCTGGGTTGGGAAGATCTCCTAGAGAAGGAAATGGCAACCCACTCCAGTATCCTTGCCTGGAAAATCTCATGGACACAGGAGCCTGGTGGGCTGCAGTCCATGGGGTCTCAAACAGTTGGGCATGACTGAGCGACTAACTACTTACTTACTAGAATTTATATGTAGAAAGGGCTGGCGGGCAGCCTGAAAGGGAGATTGGAGGACTTGTCCTGAAGGAGTATTTACTCTGCAAGGGCATTTAAACAATGTAAATTGTATTTATTGTAGAAGCTGGGGAGGTGCTAAAGGGAGGCCTGGTGAAGATTAGGGAGGAGGAGGGCCATCAAAGACCCCACAAGCCACCTCCTTTCATCACTGAGTGGTATAGATATTTTAAGTCTAATAAGTAATGTAAACTAAATTCAAAATAGCGGCTGCTCACATTTGGTTAATTGAGATCACTTTTCCACAATGAAAGCACTGTATGGCTCAAAGTAGAAAAGTTTCAAATTATAACTTTTCCCACAAAAGGTTTGTGGGAAATAAAACTCCTATTGACACTACCCAGACCTCCATTTGATTAATTTTCTGGTGCTGTTCTTGTTTTGTCTTTGAGTGCATAATACATAAAAAAATATAGCAGTGTGTTTTGTACCCCTTAAGTTTTCTTAAATATAAGTTGCTTCCCATGTCATTAATGGCAAAAACCATCACAATATTGTAAAGTAATTACCCTCCAATTAAAATACATTGAGTAATTTAAAAAAGCTCTATTAAAAGAATAGATTGTTGTTGTTCAGTCACCAAGTCATGTCTGACTCTCTGCAACCCCAGTGAATTGCAGCACGCCAGGGTTCCCGTCCTTCACTATCTCCCGGAGTTTCCTAAAACTCATGTCCATTGAGTCAGTGATGCCATCCAACCATCTCATCCTCTGTCGTCCGCTTCTCCTCCCGCCTTCAAGGGTTCGACTCCTTGTCAGAAAACTAGATTCCACATGTCGCAACTAAGACCAGGTGCAGGCAGATTTATTGATTGATTTAAAAATCCTGTCTTAAAACTTAGATTTGTAAGGGCAGATGAGTCCCCTGAGTTGACACCCTATTCCCTTCTGGCAGACAAGCCAGGAGGCCTGGGATCAGGCAGAGCTGAACTGGGGATCAGTCCCTATACCTCTTCTCTGGATTTTTCTTCTGTAAGGTTGGGGTGCTGATGCCAAAAGCTCAGCTTCTCTGTACACGGGTGCTGAATCAAATCTTGGAGGCAGAATTTTGGGCAAAGTAGAAAAGGATAGGTTTTTTGCTTTGTCAGGCAAAGCGGGGGACAGAGCAGGCTTATGCCCTCAAAACCCACTTGGGAAGACAGTGAGAAGTTTTATAGTAATTGTCCAAAGAGGGAGTGATCAGCTCGAGGATGTTCTTCTGGTGGGTTGGTGGTGGGGTAACTGGGAGTCAACATCATCAACCTTCAAGTCCAACTAGCCTGAGGCCTATGCGCTTATGGGCAGCATACTACTGGTAACTTCTCCCACCTGGAAGCCTTTCAGTATCTGCAAAATATCCCAAAGACATTCTTGTGTGGATCTGTTGGTAGGAAAACAGGACCTTGCCCCAAGGCTGCTCTTGACTGTTTCTCCCTGGTCTCCCATCCTTTCCCTTCCCTAGTTAACAACTGCTTGACTCTGCCTCCAAGTACTGCATTTCGGACTCTTTTGTTGACCATGATGGCTACTCCATTTCTTCTAAGGGATTCCTGCCCGCAGTAGTAGATATAATGGTCATCTGAGTTAAATTCACCCATTCCAGTCCATTTTAGTTCGCGGATTCCTAGAATGTCAACTGTGAAGAAAGCTGAGTGCCGAAGAATTGATGCTTTTGAACTGTGGTGTTGGAGAAGACTCTTGAGAGTCCCTTGGACTGCAAGGAGATCCAATCAGTCCATTCTAAAGGAGATCAGCCCTGGGTGTTCTTTGGAAGGACTGATGCTAAAGCTGAAACTCCAGTACTTTGGCCACCTCATGCGAAGAGTTGACTCATTGGAAAAGACTCTGATGCTGGGAGGGATCGGGGGCAGGAGGAGAAGGGGATGACAGAGGATGAGATGGCTGGGTGGCATCACTGACTCGATGGATGTGAGTCTGAGTGAACTCCGGAAGTTGGTGATGGACAGGGAGGCCTGGCGTGCTGCGATTCATGGGGTCGCAAAGAGTCGGACACGACTGAGCGACTGAACTGAACTGAACTGACTCTGCCTATTGGAACTCAGGGAAGGAGTTGGAGGAACTCATGGAGAAATCATGGAGGCTGAAGGAAGGCTGTTTCCTATAATCAAAGAAGTGAGGGGCACAAAGGCCTTGTGCCCAGGAGCCCCAGAGGGCCCTGCACACCCCTAGTGCCAGTGGCCCTGCCCTGAGAGGACTGGGTGAGATGGGGACCACAGAGCCAGCCCTTCACGTAACTGCACAGTTAACTCAGGCTTCCATCATCTCGACTTTTTCTGTTACCATTTACTGAATTATAACCAAGGCAATTTTTTGTTCTGTATTTTAAAATTTTGTTTTGCTTTTTTGGCCATGCAGCATGGCTTGGGATATTAGTCTCCTGACCAGGGATCCAGTCTATGCCCATGGCAGTGAGTTTGGAGTCCTAACCCCTGGGCCGCCAGCGAATCCCCAAGGCAGGGTGTTTAAACACAGCCTCTTGGAGTTGGAGGTGTTTGTGTTTTGCCTTCTCTCTCAATAGTTTCCCAGAGTGTGAGAAGCTTAATAAATGAATTTAAGTGAGAAGAATTTTCCCTTTCAGTCCTTTGTTAATTTCTCCAGTTAGGCAAGGAGGAAGTATCGCTTGCATGATGGTCTGACTGCTAGAGAGGGTAAACCTCTCTTACACTAATCTTCCTTTTTTAAAACTAAGACACTCCATTCTAGGGGCTCATAGCCTTCAGGTGGGTAACAGCATTTAACTAGACTCTGATATTAGAACTTTATCTTCACTGGCTTTTTTTCTTAATCAGTTTTATATATTTGTGGTATAAGATTTTGGTTTTCCATTTATGTCAGTGACGATTTATTTAATGCAATTTAATACTATTTAATATAATTAAATCATAATTTATTTAATAATTGACTATTAAAAATAAAGGGGATTTAAAGATATCCCTGGTGGCTCAGTGGTAAAGAATCTGCCTGCAATGCAAGAGACATGAATATGATTACCTTGGTTGGGAAGATCCCTTGGAGAAGAAAATGGCAACTCACTCCAGTATTCTTGCATGGAAAATCTCATGGATAGAGGAGCCTGGTGGGCTACAGTCCATGGGATCACAAAAGGGTCAGACAAGACTGAGTGAGCGAGCACACATAAAGCTATCATCTTGAGGCTGCCACGAGCCTGAGTTTGGGAAACCCTGTGTGCAGTCATGCTGATAAACACCTTTAATCAGCTCAGCTCATTACAGGGTCAGAAGGTCTCAGGCCCCCTGCCTCCTGCTTGACATCCCCCGACCCTGCCCCTGTTCATCAGGCCAGGTGCTGCCAAGCTCTCTGAGTGTTGCCCTGAGACAGAAGCTGAATTTTCTGACTCTCATGCTTCATCTTGCTAGGATCTCTAAGGAACCTGTGCATTTTAAGAGGAGATCTTTAAGATTAGCTGGCAGTTTAAGGAGGTCAGCTACAGCTCATAAGCACCTGCTGTATGCCCTACATTTTGCTGACTTCGTCTCTTTTCATTCTCCCAACAGCCCTTAGAAGTAGGTACTTTTAGTATCCTCGTGTGGACCCTGTGGAAGCTGCCTGGGAAGGATGAAGTGATGTGTCCAAAGGAACTATATCCATGGCTGAGCTGCCTACCTCCAAGCTCATGCTTTACTGTGCCTGTGGAAGAAATTTGGAAGGATTTAATAGTGGGTGTCCCCTGCCCTCCCCCAACACCGCTCACCTCCACCGCCCATTTTGTGAATAAATAAAAACTCACAGTCAAAGGCAGGTGACGTATCCAGAGCTGTTATATCTTCTAGATTAATAGATACAACTTGAAGATCACAAAATCTTTCGAACCCAAAGGAATGATTCTGTAGCAGCAAAATTCCCAAGGTAGAGGGAGATTTATCTTTGGGTGGCAGCCTTTGCATCTCTGTATAAAATAGGCCCAAGATGGAAGGAAGAGATGGAATATACAATTGTTACCTAAAACAAGCTGTTTTTTAATATGGTTATCATGTCATCTGCATATAATGACAATTTTACCTCTTCTCTTCCAATTTGGATACCCTTTATTTCTTTTTCTTATCTGATTGCTATGGCTAGGACTTCTACTACTATGCTGAATAGGAATGGCGAAAATGGGTATCCTTGTCTTGTTCCAGATTTCAGTGGGAAGTCGTTCAGCTTTTCACCACTATTATGTTGGCTATGGGAACAAGCTGTTTTCTTGAAGGAGCATCTGAAAGAGACTTGGAGAGAAAAGGTAGGGAAGTGCAGGTGGAACCAACATTGTTGGTGTGCATGCCTAGGGCCAAGCCCCTGCCTGGCACTTTATATATGCTTTCTTACCCAGGCTTCATAATAAACCTGCAAAGTGGATAGTGCCCCTTTTTAAATGAGGACTTCGCTCAGAAAGTTCATAGTAAGATCACACAGAGCAGGGCTCAAAAAAAAAAAAAAAAAAAAAAAAAGCCTGGATTCCCAGGCACCTACTGCTTGTCTAACTGGATCCTCAAATGCAATAGTGTAATACTGTTACAGAAGAGAAGCTTTATAAAAGGGCGTACGGACTTTGGACTTTTCCTCTGAAAATATTACCCTGGTAACTTCGTTTTCTGTAAAATGGACTGAATATCACTTTCCTTGGGAGTTGTCATGATGAGGGAGATCACTGTGGTGAACTGTCAAAGTGTTACCCGGATGCAGTTTATGACCTTTCCTGTTTCCTGCTTTACTAGCTTCCCTTGTGTTTATCTTCAGGTCTGTGCAAATCCCTGTTCTAACCTCAGTTTCTCCACTTCTTCCAGAACCAACGGAGGACAAATGCCAAGAACTCATATGCAAGTGTGACCAGGAGTTTGCTCACTGCTTAGCCCGAGCAGAGTACAACATTAAGTACCTCTTCTATCCCCATTTCTTGTGTGGGAACTACTCACCCGAGTGTGACTGACTAGCCTGACTTGAAACGTTTTGGCACAAGGGAATAAAACTCCTTTTTGCTCGTCAACAGCCTCATTCAGTTCTTTGCAGAAGGGAGCTGAGGCCAAGTGTCAAAGCGGCAACCCTGGTGTTTGCTTTCTCTCCTGTCCCGGAACTTGGGCTAGAGCCAGTTTGGTTTCCAGTTTGATTAATGTCAAAAGTCCCATGCCTGTTGAATAAAACCACAACTGTGCTTCTGACTGTATTGGGTCTGATACCATTTTTGACATTCAGCCTTTGTGAAAAAGGGCTAGGACTTCCTTATCTTCTAACCTGCTTCTGATGGCAGGTAGTCAAAAAAGAGCAAATACATACCATGTATCTAGATTCTGGGTAATAAAAAGCCAGCCACACGCTGCCCAAACTTGTGAAGTTCAAGTCTAGTAGTTTTTAGCTCAAGTCTTCTTTCCATATCCCACTCCACTTTTAACAGTTAAAATTTATTTCCTGATTACAAAGTATAATAGTACCTAAGCATTGCTAAAAAACAAAAGAAAATAAGAGAAATATAGAAAGGAAAAAACCCACTCCAATTCTCACAGTCCAGTATAACCACATTCAGCATCTTGGTGTGCTGCCTATCAGTCTTGTCGGCAATGTTCTAAAAATGTAATTGAGGCAATTCCCTGGTGGTCCAGTGGTTAGGGCTCTGTGCTTTCACTGCACGGGGCGTAGCTTCAATGCCTGATCAGGGAATTAAGATCCACTTCATGGTATGGCCAAATCAACAAATATTTAAAAACCTCACTCGATTTAAAAAAAAAATGTAATTGAGACTCCATACTGTATGACTTTTATAAGCTTTTTCCCATTTCTCTGTGTCTTTAAAAAAAGCTGTGAAAACTTCATTTCCAAGTGTTATTAGATACTATTTTATAGACTGCTAGCTTTCTGACATGAGCAGCATTTCCTATTCTTATCAATAACTAATGTAGCGAGGATGCTTGTGAATCTTTACCCTCTCCCGCCTTTTTATCCCTTGAGATTTGTAGAAATGGAACTCTTGCATTAAAGGGTCTGTGCAGTATTTTAAATAGACACCTCATTTGGAGACACCTGAGCCTGCTCTGAGAGGGTGGCCCTCGCTCTGCTATGCCTGTTCCTCCGCAGGCGATAAACAGGGAGCACCCCGCCTCTCCTGTTTGCGCTTGGCTGTCTGCCTTGTACTCCTCCCCGGAGCACATGTATTACTCATCTCTGAAGCACGATTTGGGGAGCAGGTGAGGACAGTGTGGGGAGGCCAAGGGGCACAGGTGAGAAGCACTGGACAGGGAGTCTGGCCTGGGCCCCTGCTCCAGTAGTGCTACCCAGCCTCCATTTCTTCATCTAAAATAAGAGGGACTTCCCTGGTGGTCCAGTGGTTAAGAGCCCACCTTGTAATGCAGGCAACGTGGGTCTGATCCCTGATTGGGGAACTAAGATCCCATATGCCACGGAGCAACTAACCCTGCACACCGCAACTCCTGAATCCACACACCACACAACTACAGCATCCACAAACTGCAACTAAGACCCGAGGCAGCTGAACAGATCAATATTTTAAAAAGTAAAAAAGAGAAGAGTAACCTTGTGAGGCACCAGGCCAGGGAGATGTAGACACTGCAATGTTCCTGGATCCACTGGGCTGGCAGTGTCTCTGGCGTATCAAGTCAGGCAGGAACAGGGCCTGATGAGGAAACACAGGGCTAAGGAAAACACTCTCTCCCCTTTCACTTAAGATCTCCTCAGTGGCTCCTCGGCTGTGGGGTGGGGTGGGGACAGGTGTGGTAAGCGTGACCAGTAGGTTGTACTGGTCAACATAGATTTGCTTCATGTTTCCTAAACAGTCAATTTTTCTCTATGTGGAAGTTTTATCTGTATATATATATAAACTTTATTTTTATTTCAAGTCATTTCTTCAAACTTTCAGATGTAGTTTGAGGGAAATCTTCAAAGATACAAAGGGTTAATGAATGGTTCATAGACTCGCAAAAAAACACTTTGGATGCAAGCTGATTTCTGTATAAATATGGGGCCGATCTTCAGATTGATAGCCTTTCACATCTGCTATTGTCACACTGGCAGGAAATCAATCATATTTACAATTACAGCACTTGGTGTAATTACACATTGTTTTATACATCAGAGCAGGACAATAAAGATTATACAGTGTGAGGTCGATGTACAAGGTATTTCCTTAAACAAACGGACTGGCTTGCATTTTATAGATTACATTCTTAAAAACAAAGCAAACCCCCCAAACAACAATTTTACATAGCATGGAAGCAGCTCAGCCTGATGATTAAACTGCCTGACATCCCACTCAACAACTCCAGCAAAAAGATCCCAACTTTCAATGATCCCAAGTAGAAAACAGTGGTGGCAAGTCTAACCACCATCATTCTAACCTCAAACTGACTGCTTTCAGAGGTTTAACTCTGAACCTTCTAGCAACTCTTATACAAGACAGAATCGTCAACGAGATTGTGTTTTTTCCTCCTTATTTTTTATGTGCAACTGCCTCTGCCTATGACAACATCTTCTCCTGTTTTCCTACCCTTGACTGAGGACAGGCCTGGCCCTGGGCTCCGACCCGCCCTGGGAGCCTCTTGTCAATCACTGAGGTTAGAGCAAGCGGGGATTGTGACCCACTGTGTGTCCTCCGAAGACCCGGAGTCCCTGCCAGACGTCACGGGCTGAGCCTCCCGTCCCGGTGAGGAAGGCGGCTGGGTGGGAGGTGCAGCCGCCGTGTCAGCCAAGCCCTGGGGCACCAGTCCCTGCTGCCACGGGACGAGGGAGGGGACCTGGCTGTGGCCTCTGACGCACAAAGCAGCACCTTGTTTACTAGGGGCGGAAAACAGGAAGTCCGCTTCCCCTTCTCCCCAGAGCTCAGCCAGCAGGGAAGCTGTGAGGGTCCCTTGGAACCTCGGTAGCGTCAGTCACAAGACCTGGGTTTCCAGCCGTCGGACTTCCTTGACCACGAGATCAATGTTAATAATTGGGTTAAAGTACAGGGCCCAGTAAAACAGACAGTTGCAAACAAACTGAGGGATGAGGGGCCAGAACATGGCCACAAAAAGCCCCTGTGTCGACACTTTCCAGAAATGGCTCCACATCCTCTGAGGCATGGTCCTGCAAAAGGAAGAGAGGCGTGTGAGAGGTGAGACCAAGGCGCTCAGACCCTGCCTGGGCCTTTCCCTGCCGCAGAGTCTGGCCGCTGGAGCTGCAGGAGACCCTGCTTCCTGTCCCCTGTGCCCGAGACACACCTTTCCTGACCATGTCACCTTCAACTCCTGGGACGGAGCCTGGAGGGGGCCTCCTCAGGGAAATGTCACCAGGTCCCCTCAGGTGAGGCCTTCCCAGCACTGCCCCAACTCCACCCGCTTCTGCACCAAGTCACACTCGTATGTGTTTAATATAACACAGCATATTCTAACTTGTTTATTTATTTGTGGCGGTGTTGGGTCTTCGTTGCTGCGTGGGCTTTTCTCTAGCTGTGGCGAGCATGGGCTCCTCTCTGTGCAGTGCACAGGCTTCTCACTGCAGTGGCTTCTGGTGTTGCAGAGCACGGGCTTTAGGGCGCACGGGCTTCAGTAGTTGTGGTTCCTGGGGTCTAGATCACAGGCTCAATTGTTGTGGCCCACGGGCTTAGCTGCTCCTGGGCATGTGGGATCTTCCTGGATCAGGGATTGAACTAGTGTCTGCTGCATTGGCGGGCAGATTCTTTACCACTGGGCCACGAGGGAAGCCTCTTTAATTTAATATTAACATAATATTTTCTCTGCTAGGCTGTAGGCCTTCAGGGTATAAACTATTCTCTTGACCAACACATCTGTGCTGTCCAGCAGAGAAGCAGGGGCACAGGAGAGTTTCAATCAACTGGGCATGAATAAGCAGAGTCACTGAATTGAATACATAACGGAGATTCCTGTCAGGTTCTCACTATTCACCTGACGGGTGAGGCCAAGAAGCCTTCGTGTCACGGGCTATTTCAGGCTAAGAGGGTGCAGGCGTGCTGATACGTTTTGTCTGCCTGCCCAGCAACCATCCTGTCTCCTGGAAGCATCTTCTGAGTTTGCCTTTGGGGTGTCTCCCTCCCCTGTTCTCTTCCATGTGGCCCATCTAGGGCTGAAGCCAGCCCCTGGATGGTGGGTGAGTGAATGCTTGTGTCTGGACAAGGGGAGTCCACAAACCCCTGCACAGGTTCAGGGGGCCTGTGACCCAGGCTGGGTCCATCAGGGCAAAGGCATGTGAGCCCGAGGCTTTCACAAGTGCTACAGGGAGAGAAGTGTCTCTTTCCTCTAGGGTTCCTAAGCTGTCGGTCTCTACCTGGAGGGATCAAGGGCCCCCGAACGCAGGAGCTGTTGAGGTGAACAGAGTAGAGCTGTGAGAGGGAGAAAGACAGTTGGCCCTAAGAACAGTGTTCGGGTGTCTGGGTCCAGCCACGCAGGAAGCCATCATGGGCATGTCCCTTGGTACGAAAGCCAACCTAGGTTGGTTTCTGCCACTTGCAACCAAGAGTCCTGACTCAGCGATTGTCTAGTCCAACTTTTTCATTTTACACATTAATCCAGAGAAATGATTACTGCCCCAGTTGGTGGCAGAGCAGGGTAAGAACTCATGCCTACAGAATTCCTCCTCAGATCTCTATGTTCTACCACACTACTTTCCATAAAGCACCCTCTTCTTCTCGCTTGTTTATTCCTCAGTTATTAAACTCCTTCATGTACACCCTACCCTCCAGGAATTATCTGATGTATTACGTGGGGAAAAGGCATCCGGAGGCGCACTTTAACAATGAGCACCATGAGAGCCTCCCCATCCTGAAACAAAGTCGTTTTCCTGTTCACTGCTTAAGCAGTGTTTCTAAACCAGATCGCTGGGTGTCTTAGAGTCTGAAAAACACTCCAGAGGACTTCTCCACTTGGCATTTCTTCCCCACTCTCTGTTGCTCCAACCATCTCCAACATAAAAACACACTTACTTCAGTTCACTTCTTGACCAGATCCTCCAGAAGGAGAATAATTCCAGAACCGAGAGTAGCATGGCATTGACGATGAGAAACCGTGACGTCCAGTAATGGACCTCCAGCCAGTCCCAAGCAAACTCAGCAATCAGCTGGTATGGAAGGAAGGAGTACTTGATGAGGAATTCTCGCCACTGCTTCCATGTGGGCTCTCTAAGATCCTTTAGGAGTAAAACACAAGTAAATAAAAGCACATAAAAACAGACACAAAAAATTATGAGGACTGACTTTTACACAAGATATTGTGGTCAGCCCAGAGTTTTATATTTATTAAAACACACACACAGACATACACACCCAACAATCTCAAGTGAGATCTCCATCCATCAACTCACCTTGTAATAACTTATCTTACACTAAATAAATGTTACCAAAGAGACTGAACCTCTTACACTGTTATATGATTGTGGAAGCTCAGAAGAAAAAAAAAAAAAACCTAAGCATGAGATATTAATCAGAAGGTTGAAACGGATAAATATTAACCAGTTTTAAAATGTCTTCAGCACTGCAAGAGCAGCTCAAACAATTTCCCAAATTCAACCTCTCACCTGTGGTGGAATGATCACAGGTCATGGGAAAATTAAACGTGTACCTTTAAAAAGTAATTTTGGGAAAATGAAAAACTTTAATGACAAACTTAGCAGGTAATTTATAACAAGAGTTTTTAAACAACTCATAGGCATTTGGGGCTTTCTTGGTAGCTCAGACTGGTAAAGAATCTGCCTGGAATGTGGGAGACCTGGGTTTGATTCCTGGGTCAGGAAGATTGCTTGCAGAAGGGAATGCCAACCCACTCCAGTATTCTTGCCTGGAGAATCCCTTGGACAGAGGAGCCTGGTGGGCTACAGTCCATGGGGTCGCAAACAGTCCGACACAACCCAGCAACCAACACTTTCACTTTCTTTCAAGCACCCAGAGGCCAGTGAAAGCTGAGCAAGACTGTGTACAATGGAGCAGACACTGAGCATCCCAAGAAAAAAGCCAGCCTGATGAGCAGACAGGGATATAGACAGGGCTTGTTACAATGGCAACTTCAGGGGTTCTCTGTGCTCCCAGTCCAGCAAGGGCAGAGAAGAGCTGAAAACTGGGTAACCGGAGAAACACTGTGCAAAGGGGCTAATGAGCAGGCTTAAAGTGACATCAAGGCTAAAGTCAGTTGGGCAGGCACTTGATCCAAGTGTTTAAAAAAAGGTCTTGGAGATTTGGGAATTCTGTTTCAATATCAGACACAATGATTCCTATACCCATGTGACTTTTGATATAAACAGATCAGAAGGACTGCCCCCAAAAGTACCAATGTAAAGGGCATTACTCTCCAGTGACATAGAGAATCACTCTGAGTCAGTGCAATCAACTATTCTGAAGGAATACAAGAGAGCCGTGGTGGGTAACCAGCCCTGCCAAAGGCCTGGTGGTCAGCTAACAGGATGACTGCCATCCGTGAGCAGGATGGTGGCTTCCTATTCTGAGGCCCACAGGACATACACTAAACCGATTTAGAAGATCCCGTTAAGAGATCCATTACCAAGCTGGAGGGCCCATAAATCTAACCCTTGGGCAATCTGGAACTATGCTACCTTATTTTATAACAGAAGCAATACTGTTTTTTTTTCCGCCCCTCTAAATATTTCAAGTCTAAAGGGTAACCCCTCTTGCTATGCAATGCAGGAAACAACACAGGCTTCTATGAGTGGAGAAGTTCCAGCTCTGTTTTCTTGGTAAGAGCTCTCCTTGCAAAATTCCAATGAAGACTTGTGCTACTTGCTCTTCCCTGCTAGGCTACAGCCACGTATCCAAATCCATTCCATGATGGGCAATTGTGGCGTGATGTCTCTCAACGCCCTCTGCAGACCCACCAGGAGCTTGGATATGATGTCGTCCCCAGAACTGTCTTCTTGCAGAGGACAGATGGTGTGAATGAAGGGCAGGAAGGTGTCGGTGTAGTCAAACAGGTAGAGGTACAGCAGACCGAGGCGCGGGGAGCTCTTGAGGGCGTACAGCAGGAACAGGGACCTCCCGGGGTTCACGGCCTGCAGAGCACAAATATTCATTACAACCACGGCTGCATTCTGCCAACTCACACTCCTTCTGCAGTCTCACGCCCTCTGCCATGTGGTTTGTGCTAACAATGAATGAATGAATGAATTAGAAGAGCAGGCCAAGAAATTCATCTGATGGGCTACATTATATGAAGATCCAGCCTCTCTCCACGGCTGGGGAGAGGCGGGGGGATGAGAAGCAAGGTCCTAGGCACAGTTAGAAGAACACAACCTTTCAGGAAAGTAAATGAGTGAGTGGGTGGGCATGCTCAGTCCTGTCTGATTCTTTGCAACCCCATGGACAGTAGTCCATCAGCCTTCTCCGTTCATGAGATTATCCCAGCAAGAATACTATAGTGGGTTGCCATTTCCTCCTTCAGGGTACCTTTCTGATCTAGGGATCGAACCTGTGTCTTCTGCATTGGCAGGTGGATTCTTTACCGCTGAGCCACATGGGAAACCCCAATTAGTGGGCACCACTTAATAAAAATAATCTGAACTACAGGTCTCATGCACAAAATATCTTGTGTTGCACTGTATATAACAGAGAAAAAGTGAAATCTGTGACTTTTGTCCTGAAGTTACAGCAGATATTTAGCCCAGAATTCATACAGCCATTGAGGAATGCAAAGGAGGAGCTTTGGATAATGCTCACGTTAAAACATTAGGTGAAAAAAGTCAGCACTGTTGAAAGCAGGGCCTGACTGGTTCACAGCTGAGATCCTCTTCTAAAAGATCACCTGGCTCACAAGAGATGTCAATACACATTTGTGTGTGTGTGTGTGTGTGTGTGTGTGTGTGTATGTGTGTGTGTGTGTGCGCGCACATGCATGCTCAGTCGCTCAATCTTGTCCTACTTTTTTGCAATTCCATGGACTGTAGCCTGCCAAGCTCGTCTGTCCCTGGGATTTCCCAGACAAGAATACTGGAGTGGGTTGCTATTTCCTTCTCCAGTGGAATCTTTCCAACCCAGGGATCCAACCTGTATCTTCTGCATTGCAGATGGATTCCTTACCACTGAGCCACCTTGGGGAGCCCTATAAACGTAGTTAGAATAATCAAAATGGTTGTTGAGAAGAAACCTCCCATTTAAAGATGTGTTTCAGCCAACAAGTGAAAAAGAAACGAGAGTTATGATATCACCATTTGGCAACCCTTAATGAACGCAGAGTTTTGTTTTTTTTTTATATGAACGCAGAGATTTAAACAATCAATGATCGTGGGACGTTATGAGCCTCCTGATGGAAGAAAAGGTGACACCACAGAGAGACAAATGCCAAAGTTCAAGATGTCAGAAACCACAGGAAAAAACGATCTGGTTTCTACAACAACTAAGTGCAGGGTAATGAAAAGAGGGAGGCAGAATCTACAGACCAAAAGAGATGTAAGAGATGTGTGTGTGTGCGTGCGTGCATGTGTGCTCAGTCATGTCTGACTCTTTGCAACCCCATGGACTGTAACCCGCCAGGCTCCTGTGTCCATGGAACTTTCCAGGCAAGAATACTGGAGTGGGTTGGCCATTTCCTTCTCCAGGGGATCTTTCCACCCAGGGATCGAACCCATGTCTCTTGCATCTTTGACATGACAACCAACACACAACCCAATATGCAGTTCAATACCAGAAAACCAAACAACCCAATCAAAAAGTCAGAAGAAGACCTAAACAGACATTTCTCCAAAGAAGACATACAGATGGCTAATACACACATGAAAAGATGCTCAACACTGCTCATTATTAGAGAAAAGCAAATTAAAACTATCACCTCACACATCAGAATGGCCATCAGCAAAAAATCTACAAACAATAAATGGTAAAGAGGGTGTGGGGAAAAGGAAACCCTCTTGCACTTTGGTGGGAATGTAAATTGATACAGCCACTGTGTAAGATAGTGTGGAGAGTCCTTACAAAACTAGGAATAAAACTACTATATGACCCAACAATCCCACTACTGGGCATATACCCTGAGGAAACCATAATTGAAAGAGACACATGTACCCCAATGTTCACTACAGCACTACTGACAATAGCCAGGACACGGCAGCGACCTAAACGTCTAGTGCCGGATGAATGGATAAAGGTTGTGGTACGTATGTACAATATTACTCAGCTATCATGCAACAGTAATTCAAAAAAATACAGACATCCAGAGCCTATTACATAGAGTGAGGTCAGAAAGAGAAAAACAAGTATCATACATTAATGCGTATAAATTCAATCTAGAAAGATGGTACTGATGAGTCTATTTGCAGGGCAGCAACAGGGATGCAGACACAGGGAAGAGACTTGTGGACACAGCGGGGGAAGGAGAGAGAGACAAATTGGAAGACTAACATTGAAACATACACATTACCATGTGCTAAATAAGATAGCCAGTGGGAATTGGCTGTGTGATGCAGGGAGCTCAAGCTGGGGGCTCTGTGACAACCTACAGGGGAGGGATGGGGTGGGAGATGGGAGGGAGGTTCAAGAGGGAGGTGACATTTGTATACCTATTGCTGATTCATGTTGATGTATGGCGGAATCTAACCCAATATTGTAAAGCAATTATCCTCCAATTAAAAAAGAAAAGAATCCAGAAGACCTGAATAGACATTTTTCCAAAGGAGACATAGAGATGGCCGACATGCATGTGAAAAGGCACATCAACATCGCTAATTATCAGAAAAATGGAAATCAAAATCACAATGAGATATCACATCAACCTGTCAGAAAAACCAACATCAAAAAGATAACAAATGCTGGAGAGGGCGTGGAGACAAGGGAAGCCTTGTACATTGTTGGTGGGAATTTATATTGCTGCAGCCACTGTGGAAAACAGTATGGAGGTGCCTCAAAAATCTAAAAATAGTCCTTCTATACGATCCAGCAATTGCACTCCTTGGAATATATCTGAAGAAAAAACATTAATTCAGAAAGAAATAGACACCAATGCTCATAACAGCATTATTTTTGGTTGCTAACCTACGGAAACAGCCTAAGTATCCATCAGCAGACGAATGGGTAAAGATGATGTTAATGATATAATATATATGGAATGGAATACTGCTCTTCCGTAAGAATGAAATTTTGCCATTTTCAACAACTTGGATGGACCTGGGGGTATTATGCTTAGTGAAATTAAGTCAGATGCAGGAAACAAATACATATATTTTGACTTATATGTGGAATCTAAAAAATAAAACAAACAAATGACTATAAGAAAACAGAAACCAACTCACAGGTTTAGAGAAACAACAAGTGGTTACCAAGGGGGACAAGGAAGTGGGGAGGGGCAAGATAGGGGTAGGAGATTAAGAGGTACAAAGAACTACATATAAAGGAAGTCAGCCCAAGAACATATTGTAGAGCACAGGCAATATAGCTGATATTTTAATAATTTTAAGTGGGGTATAATCTACAAAAATACTGAATCACTATGTTGTACACCTGAAACTAATATTGTAAATCACTTTTCCTCAATTAAAAAAAAAAGATATAACAACCAAATGTGGACTCTACTTGGACCCTGGCTGGAACAAGTCAACTGGGGAAAAAAAAAATATGGGATATTTGTATACTGATAGATTGTTTGATAACATCAGAGGATTATTCATTCTGGGGTGTACACTGTGATATTTTAGTTTTGTTTTTTTTAAACAGTCTTTACTTTTTAGAGATTCAGTGAAATATTTACTTCTGAAATAGAACTATCAGATTTTCAAGATAATCAGGAGTAGTAGGAATAGGTATTACTGTGAAATAAACATAGCCACGAGTTACTGTCTTATGGGCGGATGGTAGTTTTGTACTATTATCTTGCTTTTTTATGTATTCGAAATTTTCCATAGTAAAAGTTCAAAAAGTCTAACTTCCGAAAAATATATCTTTATATCTTAACTTAGGTGAGACACAGAAATATGGAAGTAGTTCTTCACTTTAAAGCAGCTTTTCCCAATCTTTTTTGCATTATTACCTCTTAAGGATTCTTTTGAAGACTTTCTCATAAACCTGCCCCTGCCCCAGAAAATGTTAATACCACAGAAATACTGTGTATTTGTTTATGTACTATGGTCTCTGGAGGCACAAGTCATTGCAATACGTAACGCTCTTCACCCCTCCAGAACCAATGGCCATGGGGGCAAAACCGCTCTTTTCAGTGTGCGCTCTCTAAAAGAACACAGGTCCCAGAAACGGGGCCTGACGACGTGCAGCCCCACTGTGGTAAGGACGAGAGAAGGGACGAGGACCGGGTTAATGTTTGTAGGTCTGGGGTCAGCTGGGCCAAAATATCCCAACTCTGGGCTCCTCTCTATCAGATGAGGAGGATGAACCAACCTCCCAGTGAGGGGATCATGATGGCAGGGCTACAGAGGGGAGCGAGGTGTCTCTCTCAAGTCGGCCCAGAACAGTGGCACTCAGGAGCAGCTACACTCGGACTCCAGGGTCAAGGGAGTCCTGTCACACAGCCTGTAGTGTGGGCTAAGTCACGTCAGTCGTGTCTGACTCTTTGAGACCCCATGGACTGTAGCCTGCCAGGCTCCTCTGTCCGTGGGATTCTCCAGGCAAGACTATTGGAGTGGGCTGCCATGCCCTCCTCCAGGGGATCTCCCCAACCCAGGGATGGAACCTGTGTCTCCTACATCTCAGGCTTTGGCAGGCAGGTTCTTCTAGCACCACTGGGAAGCCTATATGCACAACATCAAATGACCACCCTTGAGGAGATCTGAAGGAACAAGATTCTGCTTGCCTTTTATACCAGGACGAGAATCCCAATCCCGTTCACTCCAGTTAATATTAAGTTTACTCTGACAGACTCTAAATAGAGGGTCATAGGACCCAGAAAGGTTCTGTCAGATATTAAAATCCACCACAGAACTAATATTGGCTACAAAAAATCCAGAGTTTGACTGCATTAACAAAACTAATAATTTATGACAAAAGAGAAGTAGGGATTTAAAAAAAAAATTGACAAAGGAACAACAGTAAAAAAAAAAAAAAAAAAAAACCCATAGTAAAACAATAAATCTTCTATCTTAGGACCCCTATCCCCATTCTTCAAAAAATTTGAAACTAGTGTTTTTCAGTTTTAAAGTAATACAGGCACACACTGCTATATTCAAAATGGGGAACCAACAAGGACCTACTTATGGCACACGGAACTCTGCTCAATGCTGTGTGCCAGCCCAGAGCGCAGGGGGGTTTGGGGGAGGATGGATACATGTGTTGTGAAGGGCTGAGTCCCTTTGCTGTTGGCCTGAGACTACTGCAACATTGTTCATGGGCTATTCCCCGATACAAAATATAAAGTTTAAAGTTTGAAAAAAAAAATAAAGTAATACATGCACATAATAAACACAATCTTCTTTTTCAAATGGCACAGAATTGAATTGAATGACAAATACAATTCAGCCTTTGGTCCATGTTGCAACCCCGAGATGAGAACATTGTTAGCAGTCTGCGTATCCTTCCAGAGATTCTCTATGATCCACACAAACATGAAGGTTTTCTAACGTGCTTTTTGTTTTCCGTTAACAATACCACTTGGGCGTCCTTTCTGGTTGGCGCACCCCAGGTCACCTCCTCCTTTGTAGTGGCCACAAGCGGGGCTGAGCTGTATTTACTCAACTCGCTCCTAACAATGGGCACTGAGGTGGTTTTCCATGTGCGACTGCCAGTGATACTGGCGTCAACCTCTTGTTTAATGGTTTCTGTGACTCAAATGTACAGCTCTCACTGATTCTCTGAGGTCACTGGCTGAGAAGGAAAAGGGACCAGGAGGACCAGGATCGTGCTGGCATCCCCAGTGTGTCCTGCAGGAGCCACAAGTCACTGCAACACACGCCTCATTTCACCCCTCAAGAACCAATGGCGAGGAGCCCAGGAGGCAGGCTGGTGGGTCAGACCACTATGCTGCCTGTGCGCTCAATGCAAAGAAGTGAAATGAAGATCAGAGAGTAAGTACCGCTTAAATTTGAATAGTTTAGTGACAAACTGCTCTCCAAAGAGACAGCGCCAATTTAGGATCCGCAAATATGAGTGCCTCTTTGCTCGTGTTATGATCAAATGTTCTCATCCTTAACAATGTCAGAGTTGAGGATAACACAGGGGGTTGTCTCAGTTTGTACTAGAATTATCAGTGAGCATTAACCCCACCCCTAATCGACTTAACTGGTTATTTGTATTTAATTTTCTCCATGATGTCTTGTTTAGGGTACAGGTCTGTGTATTTCAGATATTCTATGACTAATAAAAAATAGAGTGTTCCTCTTATAGTATGGTACTCCCTACACTCTCCCTGTAAAAGAGAACGAGGTACCCAGCGAAGAACAATTTATCAGACTCGAGTAAAGTTGATGACGTGCATTACTTGCGACCTGGTAATCCCATTCCTCAGTGTACAGCACTGAGAAGAAAGAGTGGCCATCAACGGGAGAGTGGACAGATGGTCACGCTGGTGAACAGGGGCCAGAGAGAAAAGCTACTTGCAGAAGCATCAGCTTACTTCATGCCTTTTAGGTGAAGGTTCAAAATCTAGAATGTTGTTCCTACTGCTGTGGAGACACACTGGTGCATAACACAAGTAGGAGAGCAGGCCCAGGAAGGATCCAGTTTGACAGGGGCTTCAGTTGTGTCTGCCATGTCTGCGAGCAGTGGGCAGACAGATAACTGCTATCTCATTCTCAATACTTTTTTTTTCCATTGAAGAAACAGAATGTTCACCTTATATTCCCAGAGGTTCTGGGGGGGCTTCACACCCAGGGCTTTCACGCGCTCCAGCTCCATGAGGATGGCTCTTCGGTGGCTGCTGCTTTCTATGGTATACGGTGCCTTAGAAAATTCTTCCTCTGTCAGAGTTAAAAGCAACCTGGGGGGATAAGGGTGGAAGCAAACTTTTCAGTCAGAATCCACCTTATCAACACAAATACACACTTTGGGCTTGAGGTAAGGCACCTAACACATGAAGTAAGAAGACTAACAGCAAACAAGTGAAAGCTTAACATTTGCCAGGGACTCTCTGAAAACGCTTTGCTATACTGTTACTGACCCATCTACCAATTCTGCAAGGTAGGTGGTATCATGTCCATTCTGTGGGTGAGAAAACTGGCTTAGATAAAAAAATGACTCACCCAAGGCACACTCAGGAGGACCATTTTGCTCCTACTCTTGATCTTTCAGCTATGCGCTCTGACCTTACTGTTTTTCAAAGTATATGTGTATGTGTGTGTTTGTGTATGTGTATAGGGAAAAAAATACCTAGAAGGAAATCCAATGAAATACCATGATAATTAGAGTAGCTGTTTGGGGGTAGTGATTAAAGATGACAGCAGATACATTATCTGTTCCCTTTCATCAGAAAATGTGAAATCACCGCCAGTGATTCCTCATTAAAGTACCCCATAGAGGTTTATTCTCCTTCACTCAGCAATGCCAGTTTAGGAAGCTCTCCTCTGGAAGGAAGACAGTTATGCAAAGTACATTGTATTATTAAGGCAGAGAATTCCAGGAGGGAGCAGGGTGAGGTGGGAGGTGGTGCTACTCTTTACAAAAAGCAGAGTGGGAGCATTTTGCTTCCTCAGTAGAGAGTCAAGTGTTGAAAGTTCAGTTCAAGGGGAAAAACAGAGCAGGGTGGGAGGTGGGGTACCAGGCAGGTTACCTGGGGACACCATGTAGACAGCCTAGCAGTGAGGACCACGTGTCTGATTCAAATGGGTTAGAGAGCAGTGGCCTGGTGGTCTAAGTACATCCCTATGTGATCCCTCCAAAGAAGGGAGGGACCCAGTAAAAATGCACAGGGCTCAGGAAGGGGCAGGGAGCTTTGCTGATGGGCAGAAGCAGCCTGCCCCATCGCTCGGCAATGAGTGAGTTCCGCAAACTAATGGCTTCCTCCATTTGCACCAATGCAGTTTGGTACTATCTGGAGCAGAAAAAAAAGGACCACCACAAATGTGTTCGTGGAGGTCGATTAACAGACTCTAGCATATACATATACATATCAACACACACATATACATATGTATATATATACATATAAACACAGGTCTGCTTAGAACAATCATATTTTCCATTTAAATAAATAATCCACAGTCCTATGTGTAGAACTGTATAAACATCGAAAAAAATCTGGACAGCTGTCCAGCAAGTGGTTTTTTCCTCAAGAGCAGGATGATGAAGGTATTTCATTTCTAATGTCCTATAGTTCCACATTATTATTTTGAAATAAATCAACGTTACCCTTATAATTGGGAAGCAACAATTAAGATGTCAACCAATGACATAAAATGGGATGGCTGCTTTAGAAACGTTTAATGGTTCGCTAAAAGGTAAGCACAGAGTTACCTTATGACCCAGCAATTCCGCTCCAAGAGTATTGAGTATTGAAAATACAAGTCCACACAAAAACCTTTATACAAGTGATCACAGCAGCAGTGTTCCTAACAGCCCCCAAATGGAATCAATCCAAATGTCCATCAACTGAAGAACGAATGAAGGAAGGACGGAAATACTCTGAACAGGCAAATCCAGGAGACAGAAAGTAGAATGGCGCTCGCCGGGGGCTGAGAGAGGGGAAAATGAGGACTGACTGCCTTGGGCAGGAGCTTTCTTTTTTGGGGTGATGAGAATGTTCTAAAGCCAGACTGTGGCCATGGCTGCACATATCTGCAAATATATTAAAAACCATGGATTATACACTTCAAATGGGTGAGTTTCAGGGTATGCGGACAGTATCTCAAAACCAGTTTCAGAACTATCAGTGATGCAGCGGCAGATTTTGCTCCTCACCTTCCGTTTACTCTTTCAGATAAAAACCTGTCTCTGTAGAGGGAGGCCCAAGGGCCTAGCTGCTCCAGCCAGAGCACAACTTCCTCCGCTGTCCATCTGGCCACGGCCTTGTGGACCAGGAGGTGCCGCTCGGATTCCCTGCTGCTCCAGTGGTACACCAGAAGGACCACCTGGGGAAAAGCGACAAGGACCTTATTGCACAGAAAGATCAGAGATGCCAGCTTCCGAATACGCGAGCGTGGGGCCGGGGAGGGAAGATGCTGGGCTGGGAGGAAACGATGCCAAGTCTGTCGACATGGAAGCCAGGCCACACCACTGCCAACAGGGAGCTGAGGAGCACGACCCTCAGTGGGCTCACCTCTGCTGATTTTCGGGTTGTTGTCGGGGAACAGACAGAAATGGGACTCACTACAAGGCATCTGGGAGCACTGCACCCTCGACCCCATCAATTTGGCCAATGTGACTGATTCATGTGCCTTTGCTATTGGAAAATTTGTTAACAATAAGATTTTCGTAGCATGGATAGAACTTCAAAAGAAAGAAGAGTCTCTAAGGTTTGAAGTTAGTAAAGTGCTGTGCTCAAGACATGGCCTCGGTTCCAGCCCTAACACCTTTCTACGCCAGTTTCCTCCTGTCTAGAGCAGGAATAATGATGGTGTCTATTGCATAGGCTGTGAAGATGAAATGGGACAAAATTAACAGTTACTGGGTTCTGAATACCGGACTCTGTAGATACGTGTATAGGCAACATCCCAGGTTCCAACTTACACAGTGAATTACCATGTGCGATCACTTAGGAGTATTTCAACAGAACTGACTTCAGTGAAAACCGTGGGACATCCACTTACTGCCACCCCAGTTAAAGCTGTGAGCACTCCGGAGTAGAAACCCCCTCCCCTATGCTGGTTCCCTCGGCCTGTGTGGGGAGCTGAAGGCGTGTGATCATTCCCAAACTTCTGAAAGGCTGCAAGACTCTGGACTATGTCGTTATTCTGCTGAATGTCTTCAAATCGCATTCTAATGGCATCAGGAAATAATTTTTCAACGGCGTCCCTATGAAGAAAAGAGAGAGAGAAAAAAAAGACAGTTAACTAAATACACTTAAAATGTTTTAGAGGACAAAATAACACTGATGTCAACATTTAATAATATACCAAGGATTTCCCTGCTTGTCCAGTGGTTAAGAATCCACCTTCCAATGCGGGGGATGTAAGTTTGAGACGGGGAACCAAGATCCCATAAGCTATGGGGCCACTAAGCCCAGGCCCCACAACTAGTGAGCCCACATGTCCCAACGAAGACCTGATGCAGCCAAAAGTAAATAGATATTTTTAAAAATACATATACCAGGATTCAGAAGGAATGGACAAGAAGGTTGGTTATGGCCCTATTGCTAACAACAACAAATCAAAAACATCTACATGTCCATGCTCCCACTGGAAGTAGCTAAACAAAACACAGCATATTTCTACAGAGGAACAATACCTCGTTTTAAAAATAAGTTTACTGGATATCACTGGGTATCAAGATAAATAAATTTAATTCAAACATACTGTTTGAATGAAATAGGAAACTGTGGAAACACAGACTGTACACAACTGACTTAAGAAAATGTTTGCATTTCCTGTTGGCACATAAATACATAAAAGTATCATAACTGAAACTACTCTGAGAAAAAGGAAGAACTGTAAGATGGGGGGAGGCGGGGTCGAAGGGGTCTTTATCAGCAACGATCTGATTATTAAAAATTAATTCATAAAAAAAGAAAAAAGGTGAGTTCAGTTGTAAAAGTTAGACCAACCATCAGGCCATGCTATAGGGCTCTTTATGTTCAATTATACACAACTTGAGAACTCCCCCGCCACCCTCCAAAGAAAACCCTTCTTCAATTTAAGATTAACCTGCATATAAACCAAGATTGACAGGTCAGAGCAAAGTGTTTGAAAATACACTTCCTGTGAAAAAGAGAATGCTGGATTAATGTTTTAACCTTCCTGGTACTCTGTTGATAAGAGAGAAGGCAACAGAAAGGATTTTAGCCTCATAGACCTCCCAGGAACAGGATGAACATTATGAATAGAAAAAGGAAAAAACCCACCATCTAAAGGTCTTATCTGCTGTGTGATGCCACACATGAGAAACTCTATGAATGTGGTAAGTGCAACAGAGTTTAGAAGGGATTATGAAAATCAGCATCATACTAGTTATTCAGAATCATACAGTTAGACCACTTCCTCTATTCTAGGGTGTTCTCAGTGAACACAAATCAGTCAGAAGTATTATGCACCAAGGGTTACAGAAAACGGTCTGGTAACCAGTTTCTTTCTTTCCTTCATTTATAATAAATAATAAACATATCACGGTCACCTGTGAGGAAGGGAATCAGGACTGGCAGGCCTTTGAGTCCCCTGACTCACATGCCAGCAGGCCAAGAGTGACCCCGAGGCAGTGGGCTCCACGTCTCTGGCCTTTCCAGACGTGGCTGCTCCCATTAAGAGAAACCACGCTGTACAAGCCCAGTGAGCTACCCGTATGGACTTGAGCATTACCTGAGGAGAATATTGACTTTGGGGAAACCTTCCCATTTTTCTCTGCATTCTGGACACTCTGTTTTCTTCGAAGAGGCCCACCACAGAGCTAGGCAGTGCCGGCAGAAGCTGTGCCCACAGTTCAAGGTGGTGGGGTTAACCAGGATGTCGTAACAGCAGTGGCAGGAGAATTCATTAATGGAAATCTGAGGGCTGGTGCTCTCGAGTGGCTCATTTTTCTCAAGGCTTGCTGCATCCAGATCATTCTGCGGAGACTCCTCCATCTCTTAGCAAATTCTGGAATCCATAGACTTAGAAAATTACAGACTCAGCAGACCGATGCAAGATGACATTAAATCTAGGGGAAAAAGAGAGACAAACAAGAGAAATAGGTCAAATAATTTAGCAGGTGTTTGAGATGACACATATTCTATTAAAGTTCTGATTTTTAAATGTGACAAACTTGGTTTCTAAAAATTTACATTTCGTAAACCACATAAACATCACTAAATTTTTCGACTTACTGTCACACTTTCGAAAATTAGGTAAAGCTAAAGAGTGCAAAGGAAAGTTCAATGGGCTTGGGTGGGGAGAGGCTGGAGAATTCTAGATCCTTCCCTGCTAACGTCCTTGAAAGATTTAATTTCTCTGGCCTCAGTTTTCTCAATGAAATCTGTGACATCCTTTCAATGTACAAACTTTAAATAAACCAGATTCTTGGCCCACTAAAATGTCTCGAGTTGGCAATAACAGATGCACTTCATATAAACAACAGATATTATCCAAACGAATCTGCCTTCCCCTGAGGTAATTATTTAACATCTGACTTCAGAGGCTCCCATAGGGACGGTACCTGGAAGAGAGGCCTGGTTCTCTGAGATGCCCTATGCCAGGCCTACTCGCCTGGGCCTAAACATCCCTCCTCTCTCCCCAGATCAACCCAAACATGCACATCCTGCCTACTGGATCCCACTAGTTTGGTGTCACAGAAACATGCTAATGTCACTAATAAGCTAATGGCAAAGGACCATTCTCTTCTCATTCTTATCTGGGTCTTAAGGGATTTTTATTGAGAAGCAGTATGATGAGGGCATGGAGTTAGAAGTTCAACTCTCCATCTCTGGGACTAAGGTACCTGGGCTCTCCCAGCCGTATTTCCTCAACTTCACAGTGTCTTACGAGGGTTGTGCTGTGGTAAGCTGCTTCAGTCTTATCCCACACTTTGCAACCCCATGGACTGTAGCCCACCAGGCTCCTCTGTCCATGGGGTTCTCCAGGCAAGAATACTGGAGTGGGTTGCCATTTCCTTCTCCAGGGGATCTTTTCAACTTCAGAGACTGAATCCATGTCTCTTATGTCTCCTGCATTGGCAGGTGGGTTCTTTACCACTACTGCCATCTAGGAAGCCCTTGTGAGGGTTAGAGATGGTGAACTAGGGTGGTGGATGGTGTAAACAGGGGCGAAAGAAATTATTATTCATATTGCTACTGGAATTAGCATGCACAGACACTGGTGGGATGTTTCTCAATCTATTATTACAGGAAAGAAAGTAAGTTGCTGTCGATCACCCACACTGGTCTCACAGAGAAGGACTCTTCACAGGCACAGTGGTTGAGAACACAGGTCCCAGGGCTGGGCTGCCTGCGTTCTTACCCCGCTCTGCCCTCTGGATTTGAGTCTCAGGTCTCTCATCTATTAATAGGGGTGGTAATAGGGGCTTCCCTGGTGGCTCAGTGGTAAAGGATTGTCTGCAATGCAGGAGATGTAGGTTCGATCCTTGGGACAGGAAGATCCCCTAGAGAAGGAAATGGCAACTCAATCCAGGATTCTTGCCTGGGAAATTCCATGGACAGAGGAGCCAGGTGGGCTAAAATCCATGGGGTCACAGAGTCAGACACGACTTAGCAACTAAACAACAATAAACAACAATAGTGTTTAGCTCATTGGGAGGTTTTGAGAGTTAGGTAAGAGAATGCAATGGAAGTGCCTGGCATGCTGTAAGCAGACCTTAAATGCTAACAACTTCTCTGATTTTCAGGGAATTGTATCACTTTTTACAGGGCACAAATTTTAAATTAAGCATGATAACACTATTCTAAACAAGAAAATCTATAAACACAAGAATACAAACCATGGCCACTGTTTGGTGGTCTGCTGCCCGTCTGATCCGCTACAGCTTCCTGAATCCCTAAGAAACAATTCCATCCGAGAAGTACGCTCAGCAAATCAATGAGATGCACTGAAAGCTGCAATGCCTACAGTCAGCATTGGTCAACAGAAAGGGCCCAGTTCTTCTCCATGACAACGCCCAGCAACCAATGCTTCAAAAGTTGAACAAATTGCGCTACAAACTTCTATCTCATTGACCATATTCACCTGAGCTCTTGCCAACCGATTACGGCTTCTTCAAGCATCTCAACAACTTTTTGTAGGGAAAATGTTTCCACAAACCAGCAGGAGGCAAAAAATGCTTTCAAAGAGCTTGTCAAATCCTGAAGCACAGATTTTTATGCTATAGGAATAAACACAGTTATTGCTTGTTGGCAAAATTGGTGTTGATTGTAACGGTTCCTATTTTGATTAATAATGATGCATTTGAGCCTAGTTATAATGATTTAAAATTCACAACTTTAATTAAACCACAATTACGTTTGCACCAACCTAATGTTAGTAGGCTATGGTCTTTCCAGTAGTCATATATGGATGTGAGAGCTGGACCATAAAGGCAGAGAGCTGAAGAGTTGATGCTTTTGAACTGTGGTGTTGGAGAAGACTCTTGAGAGTCCCTTGGACAGCAAGGAGATCAAACCAGTCAATCCTAAAAGAAATCAACTGTGAATACCTTTTGGAAGAACTGATGCTGAAGCTGAAGCTCCAATACTTTGGCCACCTGATGCAAACAGCTGACTCACTGGAAAAGACCCTGATGGAAAAACTGAGGGAAGCAGAGAGGGGAGTGACAGAGGATGAGATGGTTGGATGGCATCACTGATTTAATGGACACGAACTTGGGCAAACTCCACGAGATGGTGAGGAACAGGGAAGCCTGGCATGCTACAGTCCATGGGGTCGAGAAGAATTAGACATGACTTGGTGACAGAACAACATTAGTAGTTGCTTTGTTGGGTGGGAAGAGGATGATTTTTTTGGTTTTGGTTTTCTGTATTTACTAAGCTGTTCTTAATGAAAATGAGGTTATAACTGCAAAAATAGAGAAAATCATAAAAATAAACCACATTTGCTGATTATTTGTATTTTTTAAAAAACTAACTGAATTTTACTTATTTTTGGCTGCACTGGGTCTGCATTGCTGTGTTTGGGCTTCTCCTAGCTGTGGCAAGAGAGGACTTCCTCGTGCAGTGTGCAGGCTTCTCCCTGTGGTAGCTTCTCTTGTTGCCAAACTCAGGCTCAAGCTTGGCAGGTATTGTGAGTTTCAGTAGTTGAGGTTCACAGGCTCAAGCTGCCCTGTGGCATGTGGAATCTTCCCAAACCAAGATCGAACCGGTGTCCCCTGCATTGGCAGGCAGATTCTTAACCACTGGACAAGGAAGTCTTATCTGTATTTTTAAGAAACATTTAAACATTTTCTGCTTTCCTCTGGGAAGTCTCTTCAAATTACTTGAGAGAGCTCATATATACAGGTTTTCAGAGAAAGGAATCATGATTTTGTTAAAGCAATTCCTTTATTTGTCCAATACTAATTAAACAACTACCATGTGGACAGAGTTATCCCAGGAAATAATCACTGGACCATTTTGAGCTACTGAGCATCACCAAGGAGCTGGGCACTGGTGGGCACTTGAAGTGCATTCACGAGCACATCGACATTCACTGTCAGAGGCAGGATACAGAGGCTTCTGGTGAGGGCTGCACAGGGGTGAGAAGAGATGGGCCTGATCGGGGTGCTGTCCTTGGTGCTTCCTGGGGAGCAGTGAGTGACACACCTGGAGATACAGGTCTGATACAGAGTCCTGTGTTCCATGCCTGGTTCATGACAGGTGGGCAGATGAGGGCACATAAAGGTTCTGGAGGCAAATGAAATCAGTAAAGCTGTGCTTGAGGAGTGGGCTTCCCTGGTAGTCCAGCTGGTAAAGAATCCACCTGCAATGCAGGAGACCCTGGTTAGATTCCTGGGTCGGGCAGATCCGCTGGAGAAGGGAGAGGCCACTCGTTCCAGTGTTTGAGGATGATAAATCTCATCAGGAAGGTGGGCTGGGCTGGGACAAGGCAGAAGGGAGGTGCTGTTACTTCTGCGACTATGGTGACAAACATGAAAATGCAAAGACAGAGATCAATCTATGAAGAGATATTACAAGAGCTGTTTCTGAGCTTTGGTGACTAGAGAGAACGATCAAAGAGGTTGTCTAGGTGCTAGAACTGGGGAAGTAGGTGGGTCTGCTGATAGAAATGGGTCACGGCAGGGACTTCCCTCGTGGTCCTGTGGTTAACATTCTGCACTCCTGATGCAGAGGGCCCCGGTTTGATTCCTGGTCAGGGAACTAGATTCCACATGCTCCAACTAAGAGCCTGCATGCTGCAACTAAAGCTCTGGCACAATTGAATAAATAATTAAAAAAAAAAAAAAATGAGTCCCTGTAAACTAATGGGGCCCTGCTTGAAAAGAAGGTAAGTCGAATTTTGGAAAAGTTGAGTTTGAGGTGATGACAAAATTTCTGCCTAGTGAGCATGGGGAGATATGAAACTGTGGTTGTGAGGTTAGGGTGAGGCCAAGTGTATGGATCTCGAAGTCATTTGAAATGGCAACATATATGGAAATAAATTTCTCCAACCTTTTAAAACTAGAATGTACCAATAATTCTTAGTTTATCAGATCTGAAAGTTATTTCTCATGAGAGAAAATAAGGTAACAAAAGTGTATTTTAAAAGTCATGTTTGGAAAAGCTGAAGTGGCCACTAACTCTGTTTTTTAATTGTCTTCAACAAACTAGAAACTGCACGGACTTTGATTACTTCTTAGGAATTCTGCTCATTTCATTTTACCCTAAATTGAAAAACTGCAAGTTAACAGAGAAAGGGTGCACAACTTAACTGAATTCAACTGATCTTTTCTGCTATTTTTATATAAGTATTTGGGTTTTTTTCCATTAAAGAAAGCAACAGGAAAGCAAAAGGAGGAAAGCGCCTCCTAGGTGATGAAAATGTAGCTCAGATACTAAAGTTCCAAGCTGTGGCCTTTTGACTTGGATAAACACACCCTCCTGCACTGCAAAGGCCTCTTTTGAGGATGTTTATGACGATTCTCTACCAACTCGGCAGACACAGCAAGGGGCTTGAACTGAGAGCAGCTTTGCTGGCTGAGTTCCTTCACGGGGAAGCATGTGTTAGACGCACCCACAGCCTGCTGCTCTTCCTGTCGCGGTCTCAGAGGAGTCTGGGGCATGTGGTTAGGACAGGGCGAAAAGCATTCCAGCCCCACTCCCAGTGCCCTGCCCATACGGAGACACTTAGGTTTGTGCTTAATCACTGCACGACAAGACCAGTGTTGATTACCTTGCTCAAAACGAATGGGAAAAATGCCTGAGTTGGAAAAGCCTGCAAAACTGCAAACAGAGACAAGTTAAAAACAACTGCCTGGATACCACAGAATTGAAGACCTCTGCTCTGAGTCACTCTGAAGAGCTGCGGTTTCTGACAGTTGAAGCTGGCTCTTCAGCTGACGTCTGTGTCGGTTCTTCAGGGGGTCAGGGCACACTCTGAAATCATGGGCCAAGTTTGTGTTTGTCTACACAAGTGTTTTCCTGAAGAAAATCTAGGTTTTTATTTACTCTCTTGGGGCTTCTCGGGTAGCACTAGGGGAAAAGAACCCTCCTGCCAGTGCAGGAGACATGGGTTCCATCCTTGGGTCAGGAAGATCCCCTGGAGAAGGAAATGGCAACCCACTCTAGTAGTGTCTGGAGGGCTACAGTCCATGGGGTCGCAGAGTCAGATATGACTGTAGCGACTCAGCATGCATACATAGCATGCAAAGCGGACCTTATCTGGACCAAGATCCAGATAAGGCTAAGAACCACTGATTATCCAGAGAGATAAGGGCTTTATTAATGTAACCCCCGCTGCTCCCCAGTGACCCAGCATTCCTGTCAAGAGCAGCCATCCTCCTCGACCTGGCAGTTTCAACAGTGGCACCATCTGTTCTTTTTTTTCTTCCGGCCGCATAGCATGTGGGATGGCCAGGGATCGAATCTGTACTGGAAGTGCAGAGTCTTAACCACTGGACCACCGAGTCCCAACATCTAGTCTTCAGACAGGCAATTTTCACGAGGTGCTTCTCTTTCTCCTTCCCCTTCCCCACTTTCTATTGAATTTGATGCCAGCATTTAAAACAATCTGATGTCAAAGAAAAATCCAGATTCCTGGCTGCTTCTGAAAATTCAGAAGATCTGGCACCCCTAGGCGCTCCTTTTGTGTGTTAAGAATCCACTGAAGCTGTGTATCTGAGCAGCTGCCCGCTTCAGAGGGAGCTGCAATCGTCACCCAGCTGGTTTCCTTACGTCCATCAGCTGCCAGATTTCAGTTGATATTTATGTTTTTCATAACTTGTTCCGTAAGGTGCTGCCTTCTGGGTCCAGCATGAGAGTGTGACATTTCTAGGCTGACTGGCCTTTTAGGCTAGAAAGCTTCTGGAGATCTATGGGCTTATAATTTTTCTCTTTCTCTGCTGTTGGGTGGTTACTTATTGCAGGAAGGTGGTTACTTATGAGGTTTTCCTCACATTTTTCTACGTTACCCCTTCTATTCTGCTTTAGACTCAGAGGTGCAGGAGATTCCGTGTGTGAATGGCTGTGCATGAGGGCAGGCTGCTAAGTCGCGTCAGTCGTGTCCAACTCTGTGCGACCCCATAGACAGAAGCCCACCAGGCTCCTCTGTCCCCAGGATTCTCCAGGCAAGAGCACTGGAGTGGGTTGCCATTTCCTTCTCCAATGCATGAAAGTGAGAAGTGAAAGTGAAGTCGCTCAGTCGTGTCTGACTCTTAGCGGCTCCATGGACTGTAGCCTACCAGGCTCCTCTGTCCATGGGATTTCCCAGGCAAGAGTACTGGAGTGGGGTGCCACTGCCTTCTCCGATGAGGGCAGGGGTCAAGTTTAAAAATCCTAAGCTGGCTTTATTCTCATTATATCCTCACAGACCTAGCACCTATTTATCAAATATTTCAGTAGAGGCCTTTAAAACACTTAATTTTTTGGAGGTCTTACCTATTCCTGGTTCTGAGGGACAGAGTAATACACCTCAGTTTTAAAATCAGAAGACAGATTCTGATTCCCGGCTTCACTACCAGCCATGAGATCAAAGGCAAATTATTCATCCTCCCCAAGGCTCACATCACCAGACATAAGCAAAGGGGTTACTGCTGCTGATCAAACAGGACTGGCCTCAGAATTAAGAGGACAGCACACAGGAAGCGCTCATGGTCCCGTCTTCTGCATCACGTTCCAGCGGGTGACATGTGTCAATCCATACAAGTGAAGAATTGCTGAGGTGGTGGCTTTCCCGCCCATGCCATATAACCAACTTACTCTACCATGTAACTTGTATTTATTAAAATGACCACACGTGCTTTTATTGCAAGAGACATGGATGTTTTTTAAATTTTATATTACGTTTTTGGCTGCATCTCACAGCATGTGGGATCTTAGTTCCCCAATGAGGGATTGAACCTGTGCCCTCCGCAGTGGAAGCACCCAGTCCTAACCACTGGCATGCCCGGGAATTCTCTACCCTGTAACTTTTTAACACCTGGAGAGACACGACTTCCTGAGTAGCACATCATCTCTAAAGTTGCCATGTCAAGAAATGGCATAAAATCTTAGAAAGCATTAATATGTGAAATATGACATGAATATAAGCACATGAACCAACTGCACAGCTGACATTTTCTAAAATGTTCATGGGTGAGGTCTGTTGGCACAACGGATAGGAAACGATAGCTAGAAGATAATCATCACAAGATATCTATCACCCCAAAGCTATGCATGTTCTCCCCAAGAAATACCTAACTGACAGGGTGCAACTGTCTGAAAATCCATGGTGGGAGAAAAAGAGCTGGGACACATATAATGTCCCAACGATTCTATGATTCTACGTAACTAAAGACCCTGGAATCAATTTGGCTATTCCATCCCTGGAAGGCAAGTTGTTTGCCAAGTGCTTATCTATGGATTTATCCAGAGGCCTACTCTCCAGGAGGAAGCAGGGGCCCTGCCATAGCCTGCTTCATTCTTCAGTCCCTCAACTCACACTTAAGAAAATTAATATAATGACTTTTATTGAGTTTATTGAAGTAGAATGCATTAATTTTCAGTTTAAGAATTTTTATACCTTAGCTTCTAAAGACCTCACTATGTGATGACTGTTAATTCTTCAGAAAGCGAAATTATCAAGCTGCTTAGTTCAGTGAAATTATGGTTCTACTTCTTCACTCAACAAAACACTGGCTGTGACCATAATACATACCGAACATTTTAGGAATAAGTCTTTGAAGAGCTAATGTATTGGGATTCCAGCCTGAAAAATGTGATCTCAACTATTTCTTAGCAGAGATGTTGGCTGCAAGAATACAATGATTTTGGCTTTAGATTGGTCTCTAGTTAAGTTATTTCTCCCCATTACATACTGCCCAACAACAGAGAATAATGACGATTGCCAATATTGATTGAGCCCTTATATAATGTGAGAGGTATAATAATCTTACGGGATAATTATTACTATCATCTCCATTTTACTGACGAGAAACTGGAGACCTAACTGGTATAGGACAGAGTCCGGTTTTTGTTTTGTTTTTTCAAACAACACAAATTTCTTTTCTTTCTTACTTTTTCTGTTTTTTGGCTGCACGGTGGAGCATGTGGGATCCTAGCTCCCCGACCAGGGATCAAACCCATGCCTCCTGCAGTGGAAGCCAGGGAATTCCAGGTCAGGTTTTAAATCACAGTCTCATGTAAAGCCTGTCCTCGTACACTACGCCAGTCTAAGCCACAACATAGAGGCGCCCCTGCGAAACTGACAAATTCAAACCAGAATCTGACACTGCTGCATTTCGGAATGAGAACTGCAGCTTGAGGCTGTTAGGGTGACCATGCTCTTCCACCTAGGAGATAAACAAGCAGAAATATTCACGAGAAGTAGGGGTGACGGTGTTTGGGTGTACCTCATTTCTGGCACCCCAAGTCCACCCCTAGGGACACCACTTAGACAGTAGCAGAACACTACAGAAATTATCAAATGTCCAAAGACCAAACACACCCATTTCTAGTAATTATGAGATACACAGAAATGAGTCCAAATGTAAGCAAAGCAAAGATCAGAAGTGGAAATAAAAAGAGAATGTGGTAAATACTTCTTGCAGGTGGTGGAAACTGGCTTTCATTAACATAAAAGAACTTCCAGGCTCTTATTGTATAAAACTCTGTGTTTTTACAACTTCAAAGAGACAGACTTTCTTTCTCAACAGGGTCAGGAATCACTAGAGCAAAGGTAGCCAGCCAGCTCATGGGTTAGGTCTGTTGGTACAATTGATAGAAAACAACTGCTAGGAAATAATTATCACAAGATATCTATCACCCCAACCATACGTATATTCTCCCAAAGAAATACCTAACTAACAGGGTACAACTGTCTGAAAATCCATGGGGAAAAAAGAAGACCTGGGACACATATACTGTCCCAATGATTCTATGTAACTGGACACTGACTTGCTGCCCACGTTCGGAGGCCCTGTGATTTACTGCTCTGGAGTGCTGTTGTGCAAGACAAGAGCACACAGCAAAGGGTCTGTGTGCCTTATCTTGTGTGAAACACTGGTGACGCCTAATAATTTAGAAAGTGATCAAAAACTACTGGTGGTCACCACTAACCCATACCTTAGCTACTAGTTTTTAAACTATCCCATTATGACTCATGCATTTCTAAACTCATGAATCCTTTTCAGGTTTTGCACACTGCTGCTTGAGCAACCTGTGCCTCTCCAACCAGATCCTGAGCTCTTGAAGGTCAGGAACCAAGTCAGAGAATTCTATCATTGTACCTGAGAGTGACTGGCACAAAGCTGAGTTCTAGTTATTTGGAGCTGAGAATAGAACCCACAAACCTT
Source organism: Bos grunniens (assembly GCF_055505025.1). Classification (NCBI taxonomy): domain Eukaryota; kingdom Metazoa; phylum Chordata; class Mammalia; order Artiodactyla; family Bovidae; genus Bos; species Bos grunniens. Next base: position 29,227,597 of record NC_141189.1, read on the forward strand.
TGATTTCTATCATAGAAATTTCTTAGAACCTCTGTCGGAATCACCCCAGAAATTTGGTAAATTCAAACAAAGATATCTGGCAGAGAGGACCAGGAATCCTCCTTTTAAAGAAGCCCCTTAGAATATTCTTTACCAAAAAAAAAAAAAGTTATTTTTAATTGAAGGATAATTGCTTTACAATATTGTGTTGGTTTCTGCCATACATCAACATTAATCAACCATAGATTACGTATGTTCCCTCCTTCTTAAACCTCCCCCCCCACTTCTCACCCTATCCTGCCCCTCTAGGTTGTCACAGATCTTACTTACATGGATGTTTGGGAACTGAGAGCTGTTACATACAAATAAACACTTACAATCCTAAGTATATGTTTCACACAAGGTGAGGCAAGACAGTAACGAAATCAAGCTTAAATAACATTTCCAACTTCATTTCCTCCCTTCTCAATCCTTCCTCTCACCACAGTCCCAATCACCCTCCTGGAGCAAAATCCTGATCAACTCCTTCCTTTACTCAAAACCTTCCCAACCGTGAGAGTATAAACCCCACAGTCATTAAGGATCCTTATGGCCCAGCTGCAATCAACAGAACTTTTTAACTAAGAGCACGGACTCTGGTGCCAGAATGACTGCATTCAAATCCCAATGATTCCAATTATTAGGTTGTGTTAACCTCGGCAAGTTACTTAACCTGTCTGTGCCTCAGTTTCTTAATCCGTAAAATGGGGATATGGGTAGTACCTGCCTGATAGGGTTGTTGACAGGATTAAATGAATTAATGCACGCACAGCACTCAGAATAGTGCCTGGCATACAGTAAGTGCAGTTAAGTCTTCGTTTTTACTATTTTCCTGACCACCTCCTGCTACTCACCTACTCATAGGTTATACTCTAGTCCCACCTGTTAATTCCTGCCCTTTCCCCACATTGTTCTATCTGCAACACAGATACACACCATCTCTGGGTCAAAAGTGTCCAACTGACAAGACCCAAATCAACCATCACTTGAAAATCTTTAATGACTAACCTTCCTCATAGCTCAAATTAATCCTTCCTGCCTCTGTGCACTAATGTAACTTTCATTTGTGCATGTTTTCTCATCTCCTAGACTACGATTTCCCTGGAGATGTTAGTATAATTGAAATAGTACCATTTTAAGAGTGACACAGTCCATCTATCTCCTCTGAGCCTCTGTTTCCCATTTCTAAGTTCAGGATAGTAACAATTCCTTTGAAGGAAGCTTAAATGACTGATTTCTATCTACAGATAGTCCGAAAATCTGCTGTGTGATTGATTGGCATTAGCAATTATTAATAGTGGTGTTTATTTAGTGCCAGCTAGGTAGCCACCAGGGTGGCTCAGAGGTTAAAGTGTCTGCCTGCAATGCGGGAGACCTGGGTTCGATCCCTGGGTCAGGAAGATCCCCTGGAGAAGGAAATGGCAGCTCACTCCAGTATTCCTGCCTGGAGAATCCCATGGACGGAGGAGCCTGGTGGGCTACAGTCCACGGGGTCGCAAAAAGTCAGACACGACTGAACGACTTCACTCACTCAGGTAAGTAGTACCTGTGCCAAATACCAGAACTTCAAAAAAACAACAATAACAACAACTGCCCTGGAGCAGCACAATTTTCCCATCAAGTTTATAGAGATATGCAGGGAAACACTGAGCACATGGGTTTGTATATCCCTAGGCGGGCTTGTTTATAAGCCAGCTGTGACAAAAACAAACCCAACCCAACCCAACCCACAAGTGCATTCTTGCGGGTCAGCTCTGGGACGTGCTCCAGGAGAGGGAGGTAGTAAAACTCCTTCCCATTGGCATTGAAGCAGGGCAAAGACTAATAGAGTTTTGCCAAGAAAATGCACTAGTCATAACAAACACCCTCTTCCAACAACACAAGAGAAGACTCTATACATGGACATCACCAGATGGTCAACACTGAAATCAGACTGATTATATTCTTTGCAGCCAAAGATGGAGAAGCTCTATACAGTCAGCAGAAACAAGACCAGGAGCTCACTGTGGCTCAGACCATGAACTCCTTATTGCCAAATTCAGACTGAAATTGAAGAAAGTAGGGAAAACCACTAGACCATTCAGGTATGACCTAAATCAAATCCCCTATGATTATACAGTGGAAGTGAGAAATAGATTTAAGGGCCTAGATCTGATAGATAGAGTGCCTGATGAACTATGGAATGAGGTTTGTGACATTGTATAGGAGACAGGGATCAAGACCATTCCCATGGAAAAGAAATGCAAAAAAGCAAAATGGCTGTCTGGGGAGGCCTTACAAATAGCTGTGAAAAGAAGAGAAGCGAAAAGCAAAGGAGAAAAGGAAAGATATAAACATCTGAATGCAGAGTTCCAAAGAATAGCAAGAAGAGATAAGAAAGCCTTCTTCAGCAATCAATGCAAAGAAATACAGGAAATCAACAGAATGGGAAAGACTAGGGATCTCTTCAAGAAAATCAGAGATACCAAAGGAACATTTCACGCAAAGATGGGCTCGATAAAGGACAGAAATGGTTTGGACCTAACAGAAGCAGAAAATATTAAGAAGAGAGGGCAAGAATACACAGAAGAACTGTACAAAAAAGATCTTCATGACCCAGATAATCACGATGGTGTGATCACTGACCTAGAGCCAGACATCCTGGAATGTGAAGTCAAGTGGGCCTTAGAAAGCATCACTACAAACAAAGCTAGTGGAGGTGATGGAATTCCAGTGGAGCTATTCCAAATCCTGAAAGATGATGCTGTGAAAGTGCTGCACTCAATATGCCAGCAAATTTGGAAAACTCAGCAGTAGCCACAGGACTGGAAAAGGTCAGTTTTCATTCCAATCCCAAAGAAAGGCAATGCGAAAGAATGCTCAAAGTACTGCACAATTGCACTCATCTCACACACTAGTAAAGTAATGCTCAAAATTCTCCAAGCCAGGCTTCAGCAATATGTGAACCGTGAACATCCTGATGTTCAAGCTGGTTTTAGAAAAGGCAGAGGAACCAGAGATCAAATTGCCAACATCCACTGGATCATGGAAAAAGCAAGAGAGTTCCAGAAAAGCATCTATTTCTGCTTTATTGACTATGCCAAAGCCTTTGACTGTGTGGATCACAATAAACTGTGGAAAATTCTGAAAGAGATGGGAATACCAGACCACCTGATCTGCCTCTTGAGAAATTTGTATGCAGGTCAGGAAGCAACAGTTAGAACTGGACATGGAACAACAGACTGGTTCCAAATAGGAAAAGGAGCACATCAAGGCTGTATATTGTCACCCTGCTTATTTAACTTGTATGCAGAGTACATCATGAGAAATGCTGGACTGGAAGAAGCACAAGCTGGAATCAAGATTGCCGGGAGAAATATCAATAACCTCAGATATGCAGATGACACCACCCTTATGGCAGAAAGTGAAGAGGAACTCAAAAGCCTCTTGATGAAAGTGAAAGTGGAGAGTGAAAAAGTTGGCTTAAAGCTCAACATTCAGAAAACGAAGATCATGGCATCTGGTCCCATCACTTCATGGGAAATAGATGGGGAAACAGTGGAAACAGTGTCAGACTTTATTTTTCTGGGCTCCAAAATCACTGCAGATGGTGACTGCAGCCATGAAATTAAAAGATGCTTACTCCTTGGAAGGAAAGTTATGACCAACCTAGATAGCATATTCAAAAGCAGAGACATTACTTTGCCAACAAAGGTCCGTCTAGTCAAGGCTATGGTTTTTCCTGTGGTCATGTATGGATGTGAGAGTTGGACTGTGAAGAAGGCTGAGCGCCGAAGAATTGATGCTTTTGAACTGTGGTGTTGGAGAAGACTCTTGAGAGTCCCTTGGACTGCAAGGAGATCCAACCAGTCCATTCTGAAGGAGATCAGCCCTGGGATTTCTTTGAAAGGAATGATGCTAAAGCTGAAACTCCAGTACTTTGGCCACCTCCTGCGAAGAGTTGACTCATTGGAAAAGACTCTGATGCTGGGAGGGATTGGGGGCAAGAGGAGAAAGGGACGGCAGAGGATGAGATGGCTGGATGGCATCACTGACTCGATGGACGTGAGTCTCAATGAACTCCGGGAGTTGGTGATGGACAGGGAGGCCTGGCATGCTGCGATTCATGGGTTCGCAAAGAGTCGGACACGACTGAGCGACTGATCTGATCTGATCTGATCTGATTGGCGTTTCAGAGCGTGTCATCAAGATCGTCTACAAGGTCTGGCCAAGGACTGGCCAATGGGCTTCGGTGGGAAGGACCCAACGAGGACTACGGAGGGCAAGACAGCACCTGGCTCCTTCTCCCCACCAAAGTTGGAGGGCCGCCTTCTGCCCCGCCAAAGATCCCCTATCAGACACGGCCTGATTCTCTTTTGCCTTTTTTTTTTTTAATTACAGAGAACTCTCTTTTGCATAAGTCCAGATTTCTAAGCCATGAAGTCACAATCACAAGAGCTGGGAGTGTGACTCTGGGTTTCACTTTTCCTTTCTGCGAGTCCCTTATACTCTTTTAAAACGGGTTCATTCGTTCAGCCCTGGGGCCAGAACGCACCCGGCTAATTAGATCTGAAGCCCAGTCTGGCGTCTATCAGGAGCCCGGTCAATTCTGCACGCGCTGTCGCAGGCTGCGAGCCGCGCTCCCAGGGGCAGGGTCCCGGTCATCTCCCTCCGAGGTGTGAGGCAGCCACGTCCTCTCCGTCTCGCCCTGGGGAGGGTGGAGGCGGAAATCCAGAAACTACAGGCTCGGACTGTGACCCGGGAGAGAACACACGTGAGGTCCAGTAACCGGCTTGCCGAGGTGGGGCTCTCGGGAAAGATGGAGAAGCTGGCCAAGTGGGGGTCCGCGCCTCAAAGCTAGGGCTGAGGCTGCACAGAACCCAGGTGTGGGAGGGGAGATCCCGCCCACCTCCTCCGAGCCCGTCCTCCACCGCCTCCTTCCACACCCTAAGTCGAGCCCGCCCGCACCCTGGCTACCCTCCGCACCCTGGCTACCCTCCGCCAAGCCGCTTCTTACCTCTGCGCTCATGGCAAACCTGGCCGTCAGCCCCTTCCTGGGCCCCTTCGCGGACACAGAGGAAGAGGTAGCAGCTCCACTTCCGGAAATAACCTTGGACTCACTGCGGAGGAGGGTACCCCGCCGGTCCGCGACCATAGAGGACAGGCCGCAGTTGTTCCCCAACCTCCTGAACCCTGCGCCCTCCCCGCTGCCTAGAGCGGCCACTCCCGCGCCTGGGGGTCCGCGCAGGCGTACTACCTCCAGCCCCGCCCCTTCCTCTTGGGTGGACAGACCTTGAGCGCAGGGCGTTACACGCTGAAGGTGCTCCCGCGGGGTGTCTGTTTTGTTAACTGCAGGAAACAGCTTTGCCCGGAAATTAAAATAATATTACAAGACCGTACTGTACTCGCCACGATTTTTTTTTTGGCGGTTACATTGTATGCAGAAATCAGAGGACCGTCGCTGTATTTCCATTTGCAGTATTAAGAATCGGATTATTAAAATATCTTTCTTATCGCCACGTTTTTTCCTCACCCAGCGTCTTGGTTCGTTAAGCTGTGCTGTGGTGTGCTTAGGCGCTTAGTCGTGTCCGACTCTTTGCGACCCCGTGGACTGTAACCCCCAGGCACCTCTGTCCATGGGGACTCTCCAGGCGGAAATACTGGAGTGGGTTGCCATGCACTCCGCTAGGGGATCCTCCCAACCCAGGGATCGATACCAGGTCGATCCCTGCTGCTGCTGCTGCTAAGTCGCTTCAGTCGTATCCGACTCTGTGCGACCCCAGAGATGGCAGCCCACCAGGCTCCCCCGTCCCTGGGATTCTCCAGGCAAAAACACTGGAGTGGGTTGCCATTTCCTTCTCCACAGGTCGATAGCTAGATGGTAGTTATCAAAGGCTGGCGGGTTCTTCACTGTCTGAGCCACCAGTTAAGAATTCATTCTGATTATCTGCTTTAAGTCACTGGCCTGCAGATTGATAAAACTGATCATTTTCCTCCCTAGAAATCAAATGTGCAAAAAGTAAAAAGACTGATAGTTCTGTGCTAGTGCCAGGAGTGTACGAACTCATTTTCTGGAGGATAGTCTGGCAATAGGCAGCACCAAATTTTTAACATTGCAGTGAAAGATACATGACAAAATTTACCATCTTAACTATTTTCAAGTGTGTAATTCACTGGCACTAAGTGTATCCACATTATTGTGCAAGCATGACTCACATCCATCTCTAGGACTTTATCATCTTCCCCAACTGGAAATTCATATTCATTCAATTCTCAATAGTTTTCCCCAGCCTCTGATAACTACCATCTAGGTACCACATGTAAATGGGATCATACAGTGTTTGTCTTGTGACTGGCTTATTTCACCCACCATAGTGTTCTCCAGGTTCATCTACTTTGTAACGTGTCAGAATTTCCTTCCATTTAGAGGTAGAATAATATTCCATTGTATGTATACACAACATTTTGTTTATCCAATTTATCTGGTGACGGATACTTGGGTTGTTTCCGCTTTTTGTCTATTGTGAATTATGCTGCTATGGATATGGGTGTACAAATACCTATTCAAACCTCTACTTTCAGTTAGTTTGGGTGCATGCCCAGAAGTGGAATTGCTGCATTACCTTTGATAATTCTATTTTTAATTTTTAAAGACAGGCCATAATGTTTTCCATAGGGACTGTACCATTTTACATTCCCACTAGCAGTGGGCAAAGTTCCAATTTCTCACCTAATAGGCGTGAAATGAAACCTCATTTTGGTTTTCACTTGCATTTGTGATGTTCGGCATCTTTTCATGAGCTTATTGGCCATTTATATCTTCTTGGAAGAAACATTTAAGTTCTTTGTCCACTTGAAAAATAATTTTATTTATCTATTTATTTTGGCTGTCCTGGGTCTTTGTTGCTTTTCTCTAGCTGTGGTGAATGGAGCCTACTCTCTAGTTTCGATGCTAGGGCTTCTCCTTGTTGTGGAGCTCAGGCTCTAGGTGTGCAGGCTTCAGTAGCTGTGGCTCCTGGGCTCTAGAGCACAGGCTCAATAGTTGTGGTGCCTGGGCTTAGTTGCCCTGTGGCATGTGGAATCTTTCCAGACCAGAGATCAAACCCATGTTTCTGGCATTGGCAGGCAAAGTCTTTACAACTGAGCCACCCGGGAAGCCCCACTCCACATGTCCATTTTTATACTGGATTATTTGCTTCTGTGTTTTTGGGGTTGTAGGAGTTCTTTTTGTATTACAGATTTTAACCCATTATCAGATATATGGTTTGCAAATATTTTCTCCCATTTTATGGGTTGCCTTTTCACCTTGTTGGTAGTGTCCTTTGAAGCACAAAAGTCTTAAATTTTGATATAATTCATTGATTTTTTTTCTTTTCTTGCTTGTGCTTTTGGTGTTATAGCCAAAAAAATCATTGCCAAATCCAATGTCATGAAATTTTGCCTATGCTTTCTTCTAAAACCTTTATAGTTTTGGCATTTGCGTTTAGGTGTTTGATTTACTTTGAGTTAATATTTATACAGTGTTAGGTAAGGGTCTAACTTCATTCTTTTGAATGTGGATATTCAATTTTCTCAACAGCATTTATTGAAAAGAGTATCCTTTCCTCATTGAATGAGCTTGGCATCCAAATCATTTGAATGTATATTCAAGGGTGTATTTGTGGGCTGTCTACTCTATTTCATTAGTCTCCATGTCTATTTATGTCAGTGCCACACTGTTTTGATTAATGTAGCTTTACTCTAAGTTTTGATAATTATTGAACTTAAATTACTTAAAATTTAAGTGGCCATATGTGGCCACTACTTTCTATCTAGGACTTTCAAAGCTGATACCAGTAGGCAGAGAGATATTTCAGATTTTAAGTTTGACTACTTGTATTGGTTTTCACATTTACACAGACACTGCTGCTTACACTAAGAATAGAGGACATAGCTAACTATATATAAATTTCCTATGAATGAGGAGAGGAAAATGGACTTGTGGCACCTGGTGGGGATAATATGGTCACACTCTTACTTGTTCTTTAGGGTACATAATATTTTCTTTTGGGGGAAAATGGTTATTTTCTTTTCAAAAAGACCAAGTGGTTTGTACTCAGCATTTCTCCCAAACCTAAGGGGTGAATTCAGGGAAATGTGACAGGAGGTCAGAACTCTGATCATAGCTTATTGACACATTTATTTCTACAGTGCTTTACAAGTCACATACATTATCAACCCTGATCCTAAGACTGATTTAGTGGAAGAGAAAATCGAAGCTTAGGAATATCGAATAATTCCAGACCTAATAAACAGATGGTAAAGAATCTGCCTCCAGTGCAGGAGACCCAGGTTTGACCCCTGGGTCAGGAAGATTCCCTGGGGAAGGGAATGGCAACCCACTCCAATATTCTTGCCTGGAGAATTCCATGGACAGAGAAGCCTGACAGGCTACAGTCCATGGGGTCACAAAGAATCAGACACGACTGAGTAACTAACACTTTCTCTCTGACCACTAACATCTTGACTGAGCCTTAGAAGCCAGATCATCTAACCAACTTCATACAGCTTTTGTGAAAGACCAAGGTGAATTCTCAGACAGCCATTTTGCTTTTTTGCATTTCTTTTTCTTAGGGATGGTCTTGATTCCTGTCTCCTGTACAATGTCACGAACCTCCATCCATAGTTCATCAGGCACTCTGTCTATCAGATCTAGTCCCCTAAATCTATTTCTCACTTCCACTGTATAATCATAAGGGATTTAATTTAGGTCATACCTGAATGGTCTAGTGGTTTTCCCCACTGTCTTCAATTTAAGTCTGAATTTGGCAATAAGGAGTTCACGATCTGAGCCACAGTCAGCTCCCGGTCTTTTTTTTTGCTGACTGTATAGAGCTTCTCCATCTTTGGCTGCAAAGAATATAATCAATCTGATTTCGGTGTTGACCATCTGGTGATGTCCATGTATAGAGTCTTCTCTTGTGTTGTTGGAAGAGGGTGTTTGCTATGACCAGTGTATTCTCTTGGCAAAACTCTATTAGCCTTTGCCCTGCTTCATTCTGTACTCCAAGGCCAAATTTGCCTGTTACTCCAGGTGTTTCTTGACTTCCTACTTTTGCATTCCAGTCCCCTATAATGAAAAGGACATCTTTTTTGGGTGTTAGTTCTAAAAGGTCTCGTAGGTCTTCATAGAACCATTCAACTTCAGCTTCTTCAGTGTTACTGGTCAGGACATAGACTTGGATTACCATCATATTGAATGGTTTGCCTTGGAAACGAACAGAGATCATTCTGTTGTTTTTGAGATTGCCCCCAAGTACTGCATTTTGGACTCTTTTGTTGACTGACGGCTACTCCATTTCTTCTAAGGGATTCCTGCCCACAGTAATAGATGGTGATTGCAGCCATGAAATTAAAAGATGCTTACTCCTTGGAAGGAAAGTTATGACCAACCTGCTGCTGCTGCTGCTGCTAAGTCACTTCAGTCGTGTCTGACTCTGTGTGACCCCATAGATGGCAGCCCACCAGGCTCCCCCGTCCCTGGGATTCTCCAGGCAAGAACACTGGAGTGGGTTGCCATTTCCTTCTCCAATGCGTGAAAGTGAAAAGTGAAAGTGAAGTTGCTCAAGTTGTGTCCGACCCTCAGTGACCCCATGGACTGCAGCCCACCAGGCTCCTCCATCTATGGGATTTTCCAGGCAGGAGTACTGGAGTGGGGTGCCATTGCCTTCTCCTAGACAGCATATTAAAAAGCAGAGACATTACTTTGTCAACATAGGTCTGTCTAGTCAAGGTTATGGTTTTCCCAGTAGTCATGTATAGATGTGAGAGTTGGACTATAAAGTAAGCTGAGTGCCGAAGAATTGATGCTTTTGAAATGTGGTGTTGGAGAAGACTCTTGAGAGTCCCTTGGACTGCAAGGAGATCCAACCAGTCCATGCTAAGGGAGATCAGTCCTGGGTGTTCATTGGAAGGACTGATGTTGAAGCTGAAACTCCAATACTTTGGCCACCTAATGTGAAGAGCTGACTCGTTTGAAAAGACCCTGATGCTGGGAAAGATTGAGGGCAGGAGCAGAAGGGGACGACAGAGGATGAGACAGTTGGATGGCATCACCGACTCAATGGACATGAGTTTGGGTAAACTCCGGGAGTTGGTGGTGGACAAGGAGGCCTGGCGTGCTGTGGTTCATGGGGTCACGAAGTGCTGCGAGGTTCATGGGGTCGTGAAGAGTCGGATACGATTGAGCGACTTAACTGAACTGAAGGTAAATTCTTTTGACCAATCCATGTTTATGGAGCATCTGCTCATGTCAGCAGTGTTGTAGGCTCTGGGAATCAACAGCAAACCAATAACCAACATAAAACTCCATTATGCAGGACCTCATCTGTTTTGCTCACCATCGTATTCCCAGTAGCTAGTGCCACAGCTAAGGGTCTCAGCTTTGCGTTCCCTGTCGCCTCTGCAAATAACCCTCTTTCCCATTATTCTTATTGCAGCATTCTGCTCTTTCTCTTTAAACAGATCTTCGGATTTCCAAGTAGCAAATTTGAATCTTGCCTGACTTTCTGCTCGTCCCTCAAGTTAAGCACCAACAGGGTTAGGCATCTTGTGTTTTCTATTCATCCCTGTATCCCCACTCCTTTCAGGGTGTCTGGCACATAATTGGAACTCAGGAAATATTTCCTCATCAATTGGATGGATGTCAGGTCACTCCCACTTCTCAAGTAAAAGGTCCAAGCCTGGTGGTCTCCAGTGAGACCACGCCTTGGAGAACTTTGATAGCCACGCCCCTGCTGCCTCCCGGGAACGAAACCAACCCTTGGCCCCGCCCCCAAAATGACGCAGGGGCACGTGACGCGCGCCGGCGCGCGCTGTTTCCGGAAGTCGCCCCCGTGATCTCTGCCGCGGCTGCCAGCGCTGTCGCCGCGGAACTTCGCGAGTGGAACGGTCGAGGCGGGCCCGGGCGGGGCCGGAGGCCTGGCCACTCCGCAGAATGGAGATAATCAGGAGCAGTGCGTGTCCGCTGTACACCTCCCCGCCTCCTCGCGGCAGTTCCTCACCCGGCCTGCTAGGCCCGCACCGCGGCAGGTCTACTTGACCCGGCCTGGGGCAGAGGCAGTCCCCTCAGGGGTTTGCTCCCCTTTTGCGCCTCTTGGGGCCTTGTTCGTCTCTGGCCAGTGCACCCCTCTGGGCTTATACCCCTCTGGTCTGTGCACCCCTTAAGGACTTGTCCTCTCATCCCAGGATCCTTGGAAGCTCCCCTCCCTCCTTCCCTATCCCCCTAGTAACTCGTGGGCAGGAAGCCAGGCCACCGATTCTGAGCCTCTTCTCGGTTTCTCCGCAGATTTTAAGAGTAATCTTCACAAAGTGTACCAGGCCATAGAGGAGGCCGACTTCTTCGCCATCGATGGGGAGTTCTCAGGTATCCCTCGCTTGCAAGCTCGAGGCTGGCACCCTGCAGTGCATAGCCCAGCCTCCTCCTGCCCGCCACCCCCACCCCCGACCCCTCACCCCCCACCCCCGCGCCCTCCTGACCTCTGGCCTGGGCTTATACCTGCTGGTCGCTCCTCCCTGTTTGAGTTTTCTGGGTCAGGGTGCATGAGTCTCCACGTTTCCTCTTAAACGTTTCAAAAGCACGAAAGAGGTGCGTTGGGTTTCCTGACTGGGTTTGTGGTGGTTCGAACTCTGAGGGTTGCAGATAAGAGACTATGGTTTTTATGCTGCTGAAAAACAGCTGGACAGAGTGTGGAACAGAGCTTGAGAGTTAGGGTCAGGCCTTTTTTGGTGTGTGGTGAAATACACATAGCATAAAATGTATCCTTTTAACCATTTTTAAGTGGTTTTAAAAGTTAAGTGACATGTAGGACAGTCACACTGGAATGCCACCATCCCCACCGTCCATCTCCACAGAACTTTTTCATCTTCCAGAACTGAAATTCTACGCATTGAACAGTAATTCCTAGCTCCTCCCTCCCCTCTGCCTCTAGCAATCATTGTTTCCATCTCTATGAATTTGACTAGTTTAGACATTTCCTCTAAGAGGACTCATACAATATTTGTGCTTTGTGACCGACTTGAGGGTTGGACTTCTGCAGATAAATGAGGGTATTCCTTTAGGCATTAATGAAAGTGTTCATTGCCTGCCTTGGCATGGGTGTACACATGTATCTAGTACTTAGATTAGTATAACAGTTACAATTGCAAGGTTCTTTTTTTGGATCAAAGGTATCCAATTTTTGGTAAAGATAGCCATTTTTGCTACAAATTGTACATGTTTCAAAGACTTCAGCTCTTTCTAAAGGAATCCATGTTGGGCATAATCTTTTTTATTGGGCATAATCCATTACTGAATTATAATTGCTGAATTATATAGTTATATATATTGGAGAAGGCAATGGCACCCCACATGTACTCTTGCCTGGAAAATCCCATGGACGGAGGAGCCTGGTAGGCTGCAGTCTATGGGGTCACTAAAAGTTGGATAGGATTGAGTGACTTCCCTTTCACTTTTCACTTTCATGCATTGGAAAAGGAAATGGCAACCCACTCCAGTGTTCTTGCCTGGAGAATCCTAGGGACGGGGGAGCCTGGTGGGCTGCCGTCTATGGGGTCGCACAGAGTCGGACATGACTGAAGCGACTTAGCAGCAGCAGTTATACATATATATAATTGTATATAATTATAATTACTGAATTATATTCAACCAATTGTATCAGTTTCAAGTGTAGAACATAGTGATTTGATATTTTTATACATTATGGATTGGTTACCTAGCTAAGTCTAGTTACCATCTGTTATCATACAAAGTTCTTGTCAGCTATATTATTGGCTATATTCTCTGTGCTGTGACTTACTTATTTTATAAGTGAAAGTTTGTACCTCTTAAATCCCTTCACCTATTTGCCCCCCCCCAACCATCAGTTTACTCTGTATCAATAAGTATCCTTCTGTTTCTTTCTTTCTTTTTTTTTTTTTAAAGATTTCATCAGTAAGTGAAATCATCAGTATTTGCTTTCTTTGTCTGACTTATTTCACTCACTTAGCAGAGAAGCTATGGCACCCCACTCTAGTACTCTTGCCTGGAAAATCCCATGGATGGAGGCGCCTGGTAGGCTGCAATCCGCCTGGTAGGCTGCAATCCACGGGGTCCCAAAGAGTCGGACACAACTGAGCGACTTCACTTTCACTTTCCACTTTCACACATTGGAGAAGGAAATGGCGGCCCACTCCAGTGTTCTTGCTTGGAGAATCCTAGGGACGGGGGAGCCTAGTGGGCTGCCGTCTATGGGGTATCACAGAGTCGGACACGACTGAAGTGACTTAGTAGTAGTAGTAGCATGGTATCTTCTAGGTCCATCCATATTACAAGGTTTTTTTTTCTTTTTCATGGTTGAGTAATATTTCTTTACACCAGTTCTTTGCAGTCCCATGGACTGTAGCCCGTCAGGCTCCTCTATCTGTGGAATCCTCTAAGCAAGAATACTGGAGTGGGTAGCCATTTCCTTCTCCAGGGGATCTTCTCAACCCCTGGTCTCCCACATTGCAGGCAGATTCTTTACCATCTGAGGCATCAGGGAAGCCCCATGTATGCATATATATGTGGGTATATATACACACACACACACATAAATATACACACATATATAGCATCTTCTTTACATATATATAGGATCTTTATCCATTCATTTATCCTTGGACACTTAAGTTGCTTCTATCTTTGCTATTACAAATAATGCTGTAGTGACTTAGGGATGCATATATCTTTTTCAGTTAGAATTATTGAAGAAAAAATAATTTTTGTTTTCTTCTGATAAATATCCAGAAGTGGAATTGCTGGATCATATATTCTATTTTTAATATTTTGAGGAAGCTTTATACCGTTTTCTATAGTGTCTGCACCAATTGACATTCCCACCAACAGTACATGACAGTTTCCTTTTCTCCACATCCTCGCCAACACTTGTTATTTCTTGTGTTTTTGAGAATAGCCATTCTGACAGATGTGAGGTGGTATCTCAAGATTGCTGTGGTTGTTCAGGGTCTTTTGTGGTTCTATACAAATTTTAGGATTATTTGTTTAGTTCTGTGAAAAATGCCATCAGTTCAGTTCAGTTCAGTCGCTCAAGTCGTGTCTGACTCTTTGTGACCCCATGAATCGCAGCACGCCAGGCCTCCCTGTCCATCACCAATTCCCAGAGTTCACTCAGACTCACGTCCATCGAGTCAGTGATGCCATCCAGCCATCTCATCCTCTGTCGTCCCCTTCTCCTCCTGCCCCCAATCCCTCCCATCATCAGAGTCTTTTCCAATGAGTCAACTCTTTGCATGAGGTGGCCAAAGTACTGGAGTTTCAGCTTTAGTATCATTCCTTCCATAGAGATTACATTGAATCTATAGATTGTTTTGGGTAATATAGGCATGTTAACAGTATTAATTCTTCCAGTTCATGAGCATTTCTGTTTATTCATGTTTTCTTCAATTTCTTTCACCAGTGTCTTACAGTTCTCAGAGGATAGGTCTTTCACCTTGGTTAAATATATTCCTAAGTATTTTATTCTTCTTGATGCAGTTGTCAATGGGATGGTTTTTATAATTTCTCTTTTTTATAGTTTGTTATTAGCGTATAGAAATTTACAGTGGATTTCTGAATATTAACTTCGTATCCTGCAACTCTACTGAATTCATTTATTAGTTCTAATAATTTTTTGGTGAGATTATCTGTAGGGTTTTCTTTATTTGAAATCTGTTTTAGATTACTGAAACTATCCATTCTCAAATTGAAACATTTGTATTTCTGAATTCTTTATTATAGGGTTTGGCTTGTTAGCCTGCAAAATTCATGCTAATTTTGAAAAAGTGAAGTAAAGAGCACTTCCAGTTAGTTTTAATTCATAAAAATATGAAATTATAGAGCCATTGAATAGTTGACTGACATTTTTCCAATAGCATTTACTAATAGGTTAAAACTTTTTTTCTTAAAATCTAGGAATCAGCGATGGACCTTCAGTCACCGCATTAACAAATGGTTTTGACACTCCAGAAGAAAGGTATCAGAAGCTTAAAAAGGTAAGTGGGTGTGCTAGAAAAATCTTATTTTTTTTTCCCATATTGGTCTTGCATATGTTAAATTATAGAGGAATAAAATCGTCAAACTTGTTTATTAACTTCTCAACCCCAGTTATGAAATTATATTTAGTGGTGTTTAAAACAACAGCAAAAATAATTGTTTGCTGGAAAACATTTTGGGGAATTTTAGTATTTTCATTGTTAATTTGATTTACAGGAAATATGATGTGGTTATTTTAATCATTTGGAAATGGGTTTACTATGATGCTCTGGATGATGCATAAGTGCTTAGTTGGGAAAAATATTAAGAAATGTATATAAATTAATAGTGCTTCTGATAGATAATCTGTAATCTGGATCAGAAGTACTCTGCCAAAGTCAAGTAGAGTAATCAGAAAACCTACCTCATTGCAAATACTGTTGCTCAATGTCGACTATACAGCACTGTTTTGACAGATATTTTATTTCCCTTTTCCAGCATTCCATGGACTTTTTGCTGTTTCAGTTTGGCCTTTGCACTTTTAAGTATGACTACACAGATTCAAAGTAGGTTGTTTTAACAAGTGGTGGGAATTCTTTTGTCATGGCATAATTTAACACCCTAAGTCTCCTCTTATCTTATTTTCTCTAGGTATATAACAAAGTCTTTTAACTTCTATGTTTTCCCGAAACCCTTCAATAGATCCTCACCAGATGTCAAATTTGTTTGTCAGGTTAGTAGTATAATTGAGTTGTTTTTTTTTTCTTCTGTTATGAGTCCCTGATGAAGCTGTGTGGAAACATGGAATCAGAATTCTCTTTAAAATTTGGTTCTATAACCAACTTTGCACTTTGGGCAAATCACTTTACCTCACTGACCTTCAGTTTTAGGGTTATAAATAAATCATACTCCCATCTTTCCTTTGACCTGAGAGTGAGGAGTTAAGGAATAAGATGTGAGAGACAGGCAGAGGGAAATGGGAACATGAACTTTATTATAAGTAAAGCTGAATTTGAGACCATGACTTCATAGTGTGGCTCTTTGGGGGATTTTTTTGTCTTACCCTGAACTGAACCTACAGATCAGGACCTGCAGGTCTTTTCCCACCCCGTCCTCACTGCATGCCTCTCCAAGGGTAGACCTTTATTTTCTGGAGGAGCAGAATATGTGTGTATCCTCTTTGAAAAGAGCAAGCCTAGAAGTGAAAGTGAAAGTATAGTCACTCAGTTGTGTCTGACTCTTTGCGACCCCATGAACGTAGCCCCCAGGGTTCTCAGTCCATGGGATTCTTCAGATAAGAATATTGGAGTGGGTTGCTGTGCCCTTCTTCAGGGGATCTTCCTGACCCAGGGATCGATCCCAGGTCTCCTGTATTGTAGGCAGATTCTTTACTGTCCGAGCCACCAGGGAAGCCAGAAGGGGCTAAGTTATACGTGCTCAGTTTCTTTTCCCAAGTTTACCAGTTAGGAAAGAGAGGGTAGAAAAAGACCACTGTTACCTACTGGCGAGGAGAGGGCTGACTCTATGAGCCAAGGGAAGGATACAGGGAGGGTCCCCTTTAGAACAGCCAGTTCAGAGTTGTAGCTGATCTGGTGGACATTCAGTGAATGTCAGCTTCCCCTTTTTTCTCTCTTAATAATCTGATTAATGGATAAGGAGATCATTGATCTCCACTGATAAGGAGAATGTCAATTAGTGTCTATCATATGGATATGTGATGAAGCCTGAGTTTTGGTCTTCTCTTCCTTAGAATCTTATGCCTGAGCTTCTCTCCCCAGTAACATTGGTTCCTTTGAGTCTTCCCGTCTGTCCCTTTTTCTGCATCTAAGTAGTAATGCAGTTAAGAAAGCCTAGAGGGTAGGCTTCTGAGTGACTGAGTCATGTCAGATTCTCTCTGTAATAAGGGAGGATGTAAACAAATGAAACAGCATTCATTGTATGTCAGGAGCTGGAGGGAAGGTAATTTTAGTCTTGTAACCAGCATTTTTCTTAAATTAGCAGATAAACCATTGTTGATATTTCTTTACCTTGTAATAAGTTCAGTTCAGTCTCTCAGTCATGTCCAACTCTTTGTGACCCCATGGACTGCAGCATGCGAGGCCTCCCTATCCATCACCAACTCCCAGAGTTTACTGAAACTCATGTCCATTGAGTCGGTGATGCCATCCAACCATCTCATCCTCATTTAACAACTATTTACCAGTCACCTGCATATAGAATACTTCATTAAACAGTATTTGTAGATTTTCTCTGAGAAAGATAGGTTCAGTTTGGACATTTGTATGGATGTAGTTTTCCAATGGTAGCAGCAAAAGACAGTTCCTTAAAGTGGATTCCCTGGTTTTAGCCAGGGATTAATCAAATGCACACAGTGGCAGTGGGACATCTTAGGGATGACAGTGTGTTCTAAAAGACCAACACAAACACAGTTATTCTAGGAAATCAACTGGAGACAGATCAGAAGAACCCTATCCATCATACAAAACCATCCTGTGACTATACCTGGAACACTTCATACAGTTCTAATAGCCCGCCACTCCTTAAAAAAAAAGAAAAACATCATAGACTTGAAGACAGGCCAGAGATTAGTGGGCTCAAATGGTACAGTTCTCTATTCTGGAAAAACAAAGGCAGAGAAGTGGTTGAGACATAGTAAGTAAACTTGGCAATTGTATGGATAAGGTAAATGATTGTATCTCTGAATTTTTTTTCTGGTCCTCCATCTAAGGTGAATTTTGTCTTACAGCAGAGTCGCATCTTAAAAGGAACTTAGCTTCTAGAGTCAGCGAGTAGGGTGAAGATTGTGTCTGGTTAAAAATAGATCTTGAAAAGCTATTATTATCCTTAAAGCAGGGAGAATTGGGGGGCAAAACAACTTACTATGCTACCTGAAAACTAAGTATCTGTACACACAGTGATCCATGCACACTAGGCAGGATGTGGAGGAATGGACCTCCTGTGAGCCATGCACACTCCTGGAGCATGTGCCCATCCAGGTGAATTGCAAAGCATCTACATTGTCTTCACTTCCTTTTTCTTCTGTTCTTTTTTCTGGCTGAACATCTGTAGTTGAGTTCATGGAGGAAAATACATACATGGTCGTGAAAAGTCAAGACACTGCAGCTGTCTATAGAGTAAAACATGTTTCTTTTTTGTAAATAGCCTCTCTTCCCCCATGCCGCTTCTTTCCCCGTTTCACTCCTTTTGTGCCATATATACGTATACTGCTGTGTCTACGTATGTATACACACACACACACACACAAACACAATTTTGGGTTTTTCCTTTAATATACGCAGTCATAACATTCATATTTTATATAACTTGCATTTTCCATTTAACACAGTTCATATTTCATAATACAGATGTATTATAATTGATCTAATTGGAATTGGAAAGTTTTCCAGTGGCTCCCTATTTTAAACAGTGCTGTAGTCAGTGTCCATGTGCATGTGTCTTGGTTGTATATAGGAATTTTTTTTTTTTTGGCTGAATCAACATATGTTTTTTAAGCTATTTTTAAAATTTATTTTTAATCGGACGATAGTTGCTTTACAATGTTGTATTGGTTTCTGCTGTACAATAACATGGATTAGTCATAGTGTACATATATCCACTCCCTCTTGAACCTCCCTCCCCCACCCCATCCCACCTTTCTAGGTTGTCTAGAGAGACTTAGAGACTAAGTTTCAGGTTAAACTCCAGGAATGTTTTTATCGGATAGCTTTCCCAGGAGGGGAATTAATGAGTCATAGAACTTTCAGATTTAAAATTTTGATAGATGCCTCAAATTGTCCCCCCTAATATCTATGCTTATCTTTTGAATCTTGAAAATGGTACATTTAGGACAGACCAAAGATAGTGTTTAGTATATTACAAATAAAGTTTTTTGGTTTGAAGTGTTTTTTCTTTATTATGGTAAAAAAAAATCTATAACCTAAAATTTACCATTTTAAAAGGCTTGAAGTTCAGTTGCACAGAGTAGATTTTTTGGTGCAGTCTAAAGAGTATTATTTGAGTAAAAAATAAATAGCTTCAAAAAGGGGATACGTGATCTCTGACTCTGATTTTTAAAGAAGAAAGTTAGGATATTTTGGAGTCTAGTGACAGGAGGAGTAAAAATGCCTTTCCATAACCCATCTTTTGGTGTCTCTGTCAGTGATGGGTATTAGGGGAGCAGAGTTATAAGAATACTCAGGCATGGAAGGTAGAGGGGCTTGTGGCCTAAGTCAGAAGGCATTTGGTCTTATTTCAGAACAGGATGAAAAGGGAATATATAGGGGAAATGGTTGCTTACTTCACACCACAGAAAACCTGGACAGATAGAAAATGATGTGCCTGTATCTGTGTGTGTGTGTGTGTGTGTGTGTGTATGTGTGTGTGTGCGCGCGTGCACATACCTATGTATATTTGATTAAGTTGCTCATATTTTAAAAGAACTTGTGTCAGGTAATAAAGATACATAAAGTACATAAAAGTATATACAATATATAAAACCTTTTAACCTAAGATTAAAAATAAGTAAGTGAAAAATTGGAAGAAAAGAAAAATGAGGGTGTGATTACTGTGTTATGATTAGAACACAGAATTCATGCCAAAGAAAGTCTTACTTTTGGCCTACCTCAGAAGCTTGTCTCTGAGATTCCTACCAGGCAAGACAAGGGGGAAACACACCATCAGTTCTGCGGCCCAAAGGATCAAAACGGACCAGGACTCAGGACCAGTTCAGCTTTCCTCAGATTAGAGACCCTAAGACATTTCCCTTTCTGTTATCATCGTATTAGTTGCTCAGTCATGTCTGATTCTTTGTGACTCCATGGACTGAAGCCCACCAGACTCCTCTGTGCATGGAATTCTCCAGGCAAGAATACTGGAATGGGTTGCTGTGCCCTCTTCCAGGGGATCTTCCCGACCCAGGGATTGAACCCAGGTCTCCTTAATTGCAGGCAGATTCTTTATCATCTAAGCCATCAGGGAAGCCCTCTGTTATCATAAAGAAGTCATTAATGTAGAAGACGTTGTCTTCAGCAGCATCTCTAAAGTGAATATGGTAATGAGCTTACTGGAACTAGGAGAGCATCCTCAGTCTAGACTGATGGTGTAACATCAAGTATGGCTCAGGAAGGGTCGCTCTATAAGGGGTCAGATTTAACTGTTCTGAATTTAGTTACTTCAGTTGCTCAGTTATGTCCGACTCTTTGAGACCCCATCGACTGCAGCACGCCAGGCTTCCCTGTCCATCACCAAATCACGGAGCTTGCTCAAACTCATGTCCATCGAGTCGTGATGCCATCTAACCATCTCATCCTCTGTTGTCCCCTTCTCTTCCTGCCTTCAGTCTTTCCCAGCATCAGGGTCTTTTCCAATGAGTCAATTCTTTGTTATCAGGTAGCCAAAGCATTGGAGTTTCAGCTTCAGCATCAGTCCTTCCAATGAATATTCAGGACTGATTTCCTTTCAGATGGACTGGTTGGATCTCCCTTGGACTTGCTGTCCAAGGGACTCTCAAGAGTCTTCTCCAGCACCACAGTTCAAAAGCATCAATTCTTTGGCACTCAGCTTTCTTTATAGTCCAACTCTTACATCCATACCTGATTACCGGAAAAACCATAGCTTTGACTGGATGGACCTTTGTTGGCAAAGTAACGTCTCTGCCGTTTAATTTGCTGTCTAGATTAATCATAGCTTTTCTTCCAAGGAGCAAGTGTCTTTTAATATCATGGCTGCAGTCACCATCTGCAGTGATTTTGGAGGCCAAAAGATCATGCCATGATCTTCATTTTTTGACTGTTGAGTTTTAAACCAGCTTTTTCACTTTCTTCATTCACTTTCATCAGGAGGCTCTTTAGTTTACTCTTGCTGTTTCCTGTTTGACCACTTCTAATTTACCTTAATTCATGGCCCTAACAGTCCAGATTCCTATGCCATATTGCTCTTTACAGCATCAGACTTTACTTCCATCACCAGTCACATCTGCAGCTGGGCATTGTTTTCTCTTTGTCTCAGTCTCTTCATTCTTTCTGGAGTTATTTCTCTACTCCTCTTAAGTAGCATGTTGGACACCTACCAACCTGGGAATTTCATTTTTTCAGTGTCATATATCTTTCTCCCTTTTCATACTGCTCATGGGGTTCTCAAGGCAAGAAATTGGAGTGGTTTGCCATTCCCTTCTCCAGTGAAGAACTCTCCACCATGACCCTTGCGTCTTGGGTGGCCCTTTACAGCATGGCTCATAGTTTCATTGAGTTAGACAAGGCTGTCCTGACTTAAAACAAGAATAAAATTAGAGAAGCTCAGTGATGTTTTCCACTCTTCAGTCAGTTGAGTAAGGACTTTGTGAAATTTTTCCCATTCTTGTGTATTGTTACTTGATATTTTTGCTACCTTTACTTTTATATTTTGACTTTGAAATATGTGTTTAATAAGTCTCTTTACTGGGAATTTTTCTGTATTATGATGTTGAATGTAAAGAACATCCAATTAAGATTTTGGGCTTCTAGAATCTAAGTTGAAGTGAATATTGATACCTTATAATTTGCACATTTGTTCCCTTAAACTTGAACCTGGGGTGAGATAATAGAAATACATTTAACTTTTATTCAGGAGTTTCCTCCTGTTGGGAGAATATAAGTTCACCAAGTAAAATTTTCTTAAATGTTGGGTAACAAAGGATATTTCTCTCATAAACTATAGGAGAGAAGCCCAGATAGTTGAAGTGAATGAATGGACAGTTCAGCAGCCGTGGAGTAGAAACCCCTTGTCCTCTGACCCGTGGCATGCTGCCCCCTTGCCTGGTTGCCTTCATTTACTCCCCAGAGTTATTTCTCTGCTTCTGTTCACACACCTGCCATGAACATCACTGAAATGCATGTTCTATTTACTCTTGTTTCAGAGCTCAAGCATTGACTTTCTAGCAAGCCAAGGATTTGATTTTAATAAAGTTTTTCGCAACGGTAAGATTACATGTGACCTCTCTTCAGAGCTTGTAAATCTGGATTCGGTTGAGAATTATCTTTCTGTGCGTACTATCTGAGACAGAGTCTCGGATTTCCATTCCAGCCTATGCAGCCATTAAAGTTTTTATTGTGCCCCACTATTGAAGGCCTGGTCAAGCATGAATGGCACAGGAGAGGAGCTGCTGCCTCATTTAGCTCTAATGAGGCCTCTTGAGTCCCCAGATTCATTGAGTGGAGCTTGTGCTGTTACTGGTATGACTCAGTCGTCTGGCAGACTCCCTGTGGGGTATGTGTCTCTGTTATCTTTCACTGAGACAAGTGCTGCAGTGTCGCATTTTCAAAAACAGCCATGTTTCAGTAACACTGTGATGGTCTTTGGAGGAAAAAATTCAGTTCTGACGGCTAACTTGCTGGTGTGATGTGCTGACCAGCAACCTGGCGGGGTGGGGAGACCAAGTCCTAGTCCTTATCCCCAGCATAGGGCACGATCCCTCAGAGAGGTGATTGTTAAATATTTAATTAATGAACCCTGGATGTTCAAGCACGTCAGAGTGGCTTTTTTTCCTCCATTCATTTATTTCCTGGAAAGTGCCTGGGAAAGCCTCTAAGCCTGTCTTGGTCCCAGCAGTATTAAATGCCTGCTGCTCTAAGGTCAGTAACTACTTTTCACTTAATTATTCTTGTAAACTATGTTCTTTCCCATGGTGGATGTGTTACTGAGTGAGGTAGGGAAGGAGATATTTCTCAGCAAAGGTTCTAGAACATAGACTTCAACTACAATCTCTCTCCCTCAGCATGATCTCCTTGTAGGGTCTTTAGGACCATGTCATGTTGTTTGTTAATTGCTTCAGTGGTGCTGCGTCTTCATATCTACTGATGATTTTGATTTTTGGAAATGCTAAAAAAATTTTGAATCCAAACTGCTTAACCTGGTGGGTAAACCCACTGGATAACACAATTTGGGTATAACAAAGTAATTTTATTTCCTGTGGCTCATGCTTGACTCTGAAAGCCACTATAAAATACAAAGTCCACATGTAATTAGAGCACTATGATGGAATGTGTGCAGTTTTTTTTTTGGTGCACTGTGTGGCATGTGGGATCTTAGTTCCCTGACCAGGGATCGAACTTGTGCCCCCTGCATTGGAAGCATGGAGTCTTAACCACTGGACCATCTGGGAAGTCTTATCGCAGAAATGTTTTGAAGGAACTGCTTTAACCAGATTCCTATGAATGTGTTTTCCAGCCTGAGGATTTTATTTTCATAGAAGGAGAGAAACAGCTAAATAGGAGGATGCTTCATTTTCTAGTTTTGTACTCAGACCTTGGAGTATTTTAGTCACAACTCCATCAGGGCTCCCAGGCCATCTGTTATTACTGAGGCTCTTATCCCTGTGCTTTAAATCTGACCCAGACCTTCACTTCTCTTCCTTATTAAATCTTTCCACTCTAGGGTTTGTGCATGCCAGAACCTTTCTTTCTGGCAGTCTCCTTGGAAGTACCTCTGACTTCCTTGTCTGAAGTGAAACCAGGTGACTGCGGTCACCATTCTCCCAAGCACAGATGGTTTCAGCTCTGCTTGTGCAGCCGGGCAGTAGGCCCGCCACCTTCAGTCCATCTGAGTTCTTCACAGGAGCCACGGCTCTTACCAGGGCTGTGTAACCAGCTCCGCCGTCCCCCTTCTGCTGACGTCCTGGGCATGGCCTTCACCAGAAGCCTAGACTTTGGCTCATCTTGCTCTCTATTCCTATCTCTCTCCTCCTGTCAGATGACTCCAGCATCCACACAGAGCACCTGCAAAAGCTCTGTCACGTCTGGTCCCGGGTGGTCAGCAGTCCTCGCTTCTGCCTCCCCTTAGCTGTCCACTCCTTTAGTGGCATCATGGGTCTTATCAGCGGGCACTGTGCCCGCCTCCATCATTTCTCCTTGACAGCGCCTCCTCTCGTCCTTCACATCCACTTGGCTACCTCATTTCAGCAGTTGGTTGATCTCCGTTGCTTTCTCACTGTCAGTTACCTTCTACTCTCTGGTCTAGACTTCTCTCCTTGTCCACCTGGTCCATTATTATCCTTTCTTCTTCCCCTTGCTCCTCTCCACATATTGAACTCGTCTAGCTAAGTCCTAGGGACGGGGGAGCCTGGTGGGCTGCTGTCTATGGGGTCGCACAGAGTCGGACATGACTGAAGCGACTTAGCAGCAGCAGTAGGTAAGTCCCAGCCTTAGTTGGTTCTGATCGTTCACTTTCTTTCTTCCTGAGCATCTGCGTATTATAGTAGAATGGGACATACCTGAGCTCATTTGTCGCTTTAAATTTATGAGCACTAGCATCAAGTAAGGACTCCATCATGCTCAGAAATCCTGCTTTTCTGACTTAGAAATTCCCTTTCCGACTTTCTACAATATCAGTATTTTTACCATCTCTCTCCGGGCCTCCCTCTCAGCTGCTGGTCATGCCTCAATGAAAATAGAAGCCAGCAGGCAAGAGCCAGTTTGTGTTCTTACCACCAGACCCACAGGTCTTCCCGCCGAGCCTGGGCCCGGCCTTTTCACAGGTGTCTTTAGAAGGCTAGTCCCTCCCTCTGTGTCAGGCACTGGCTCTTCAGGTTTGCCCTTCTGTCTGCTGGATATTTTCCCTTCTCTGCTGATCATACCATCAACCTTTGTAAACATTCTTTTATTGCAGAGCTCCTTAATCTAGTCCATGGGCCGCTTTCCTGCCATAGATAGAGTTCCAGAGTCTGTGAATCTGGGGAAGGCGGTGAGGAGTTGACATCTATATTTTGTCTAACCTTTAACTGAATTTGTTCATTTCTTCTGTTAGGAATGTAGGTAACAACCCAGCCACATTAGCAGTAGCAGGAAGTTTGTCCTCAAGTGAAATCCTAGGTATCTTCAAATGGCATTTTCATTTTGGTAGATATCTTGAATATTGTTTGCCCTCATCAGTACTTTGAAATTATCATAGTTATTTCACCTGCCATTAGGTCTTTAAAAAAATTTATGTATTTAATTTACTTATTTGGCTGCACCACATCTTAGTGCAGCACTTGGACTCTTCGATCTTCATTGCAGCATGTGAACTCAGCTATGGCATGCCAGATCTAGTTCCCTGACTAAGGGTTGAACCCGGGCCCCCTGCATTGGGAGCACAGAGCCTTAGGACCGGTGGGGAAGTCCCTGCCGTTAGGTCTTCTTAATTTCATATGTTGACCAGGAAGCTGGTATCTTATATTACTATATCATAGATATAAAAAAAAGTTCTTGGTAACTATTTCAGTATAACTACTTTTCTTTATAATCTTGTGTATTTTATTTTATGCATTGGAAAACATCATTTTGAGGAAGGGCCTGTAGATTTCACCCGACCACCAAAGGAATAGGTGGCACGTGAAGATGAATCACGCCTGTGGGAATATCTCTATCTCAGAATAACTCTAAGCAAAGCAAACCCATCCTCCTCACTTGACTCCACATCCCCAGCGTCCCTTCTGGCCTGTGATGCTCCCACTCGAAGGAAGGCATCTTGAATGGGGTGTTTGCTCTCGCTGTTCCCGACTTTTCCCCTCTGGTTTTCTCTTCACCCGCCAGAGCCGGTCTGCTGTCCTCAGCCCTCCTTGGACTTGAGGTTGGGTCATATGCCAGGATCTCACACCTTGTGGATCCTTTTTTGTCCTCACTCCGCCTGTGGCGGAATTTGACCGGGCCGATGTTGCACCCTTCTCCCCTGACGCTCTCCCCTGGCTTTCAGACTCTTCGTTCTGTGCTTTTCCTCCTGCCTCCCTCTGGACTCCTCCGCATTCTGACTGACTCTTTTTCGTCTCACCTGGCTTCAATGTTAGTCTCATACATTCCATGGTTTCATTTACTTTTTATTATTAAATTCTTATTTTGAAATAATCTCAGGCTTTATAAATGTTGCCAAAATACCTACCTGCCTTCCAGTTTCCTGAATGTTGGCATTATACTGTTTGCCTTGTTGTCCTTTCTCGAATTACATGCGTGTGTATAATTTTTCCCCCCAAACCATTTTCGAGTAAGTTCCAGACATAACGTTTCTTTATTCTTAACTACTTCAATGTGCATTTTCCTAAAAACAAGTACCTTCTTTTATACAGGACAGTAATCCAAATTAGGAAATGGATGTTGCTTCAGTACTGTTACCTCATTTACAAACCTAATGTATATAAGTTTTGCTACTTAGATTAAAAGAGAAAAACAACTACTCCCCATCCAGATTCAGTCTGGGCTCACATGCTACACTTAAGCTGTTGTATCTCTCTGCTCTTTTACAATCCAGAACAATTTCTCAGTCTGTCTTTGATTTCAGTACCTTGACAATATTTTGTAGCGGAGGCTAGTTTGTGGCATGCCCCTCAATTGGGACTTTTTTGATGTTTCCTCAGCCAAGTCTACAGGCATCCATTTGTCTCGGGCAGAGATACTGCAGATGTGTGCTGCTCAGTACATCATATCAGGAGAATGTGGCACCAGTGAGCCGAGTTACCGATGATTATAGCTTTTCTTTTTACTTTTAGCAAAACACACGTACATCATCTGTTAACCATTTCTAAGTATACAGTTGGCTGGTATTAAGTACATGCATATTGTTGTGCAGCTTTTGGTGTTTGTAATGTTGATCAGACTTCTTCAATTAGGAGTAACAGGCAAATTTGGCCTTGGAATACGGAATGAAGCAGGGCAAAGACTAATAGAGTTTTGCCAAGAAAATGCACTAGTCATAACAAACACCCTCTTCCAACAACACAAGAGAAGACTCTATACATGGACATCACCAGATGGTCAACACCGAAATCAGATTGATTATATTCTTTGCAGCCAAAGATGGAGAAGCTCTATACAGTCAGCAGAAACAAGACCAGGAGCTCACTGTGGCTCAGACCATGAACTCCTTATTGCCAAATTCAGACTGAAATTGAAGAAAGTAGGGAAAACCACTAGACCATTCAGGTATGACCTAAATCAAATCCCCTATGATTATACAGTGGAAGTGAGAAATAGATTTAAGGGCCTAGATCTGATAGATAGAGTGCCTGATGAACTATGGAATGAGGTTCGTGACATTGTACAGGAGACAGGGATCAAGACCATTCCCATAGAAAAGAAATGCAAAAAAGCAAAATGGCTGTCTGGGGAGGCCTTACAAATAGCTGTGAAAAGAAGAGAAGCGAAAAGCAAAGGAGAAAAGGAAAGATATAAGCATCTGAATGCGGAGTTCCAAAGAATAGCAAGAAGAGATAAGAAAGCCTTCTTCAGCGATCAATGCAAAGAAATACAGGAAATCAACAGAATGGGAAAGACTAGGGATCTCTTCAAGAAAATCAGAGATACCAAAGGAACATTTCATGCAAAGATGGGCTCGATAAAGGACAGAAATGGTATGGACCTAACAGAAGCAGAAGATATTAAGAAGAGATGGCAAGAATACACAGAAGAACTGTACAAAAAAGATCTTCATGACCCAGATAATCACGATGGTGTGATCACTGACCTAGAGCCAGACATCCTGGAATGTGAAGTCAAGTGGGCCTTAGAAAGCATCACTACGAACAAAGCTAGTGGAGGTGATGGAATTCCAGTGGAGCTATTCCAAATCCTGAAAGATGATGCTGTGAAAGTGCTACACTCAATATGCCAGAAGATTTGGAAAACTCAGCAGTAGCCACAGGACTGGAAAAGGTCAGTTTTCATTCCAATCCCAAAGAAAGGCAATGCGAAAGAATGCTCAAAGTACTTCACAATTGCACTCATCTCACACGCTAGTAAAATAATGCTCAAAATTCTCCAAGCCAGGCTTCAGCAATATGTGAACCGTGAACTTCCTGATGTTCAAGCTGGTTTTAGAAAAGGCAGAGGAACCAGAGATCAAATTGCCAACATCCACTGGATCATGGAAAAAGCAAGAGAGTTCCAGAAAAGCATCTATTTCTGCTTTATTGACTATGCCAAAGCCTTTGACTGTGTGGATCACAATAACCTGTGGAAACTTCTGAGAGAGATGGGAATACCAGACCACCTGATCTACCTCTTGAGAAATTTGTATGCAGGTCAGGAAGCAACAGTTAGAACTGGACATGGAACAACAGACTGGTTCCAAATAGGAAAAGGAGTTCGTCAAGGCTGTATATTGTCACCCTGTTTATTTAACTTGTATGTGGAGTACATCATGAGAAATGCTGGGCTGGGAGAAACACAAGCTGGAATCAAGATTGCTGGGAGAAATATCAATAACTTCAGATGTGCAAATGACACCACCCTTATGGCAGAAAGTGAAGAAGAACTCAAAAGCCTCTTGATGAAAGTGAAAGTGGAGAGTGAAAAAGTTGGCTTAAAGCTCAACATTCAGAAAACGAAGATCATGGCATCTGGTCCCATCACTTCATGGGAAATAGATGGGGAAACAGTGGAAACAGTGTCAGAGTTTATTTTTCTGGGCTCCAAAATACTGCAGATGGTGACTGCAGCCATGAAATTAAAAGACGCTTACTCCTTGGAAGGAAAGTTATGACCAACCTAGATAGCATATTCAAAAGCAGAGACATTACTTTGCCAACAAAGGTTCATCTAGTCAAGGCTATGGTTTTTCCTGTGGTCATGTATGGATGTGAGAGTTGGACTGTGAAGAAGGCTGAGCACCGAAGAATTGATGCTTTTGAACTGTGGTGTTGGAGAAGACTCTTGAGAGTCCCTTGGACTGCAAGGAGATCCAACCAGTCCATTCTGAAGGAGATCAGCCCTGGGATTTCTTTGGAAGGAATGATGTTAAAGCTGAAACTCCAGTACTTTGGCCACCTCATGCGAAGAGTTGACTCATTGGAAAAGACTCTGATGCAGACTCTGAGAGTCCCTTGGACTGCAAGGAGATCCAACCAGTCCATTCTAAAGGAGATCAGTCCTGGGTGTTCTTTGGAAGGACTGTTGCTAAAGCTGAAACTCCAATACTTTGGCCACCTCATGCGAAGAGTTGACTCATTGGAAAAGACTCTGATGCTGGGAGGGATTGGGGGTAGGAGGAGAAGGGGACAACAGAGGATGAGATGGCTGGATGGCATCACTGACTTGATGGACGTGAGTCTGAGTGAACTCCGGGAGTTGGTGATGGACAGGGAGTCCTGGCGTGCTGCGATTCATGGGGTTGCAAAGAGTCGGACACGACTGAGCGACTGATCTAATCTGATGAGTCTTGCTTGAGACAATTATTGTTGCTGACAAATGATGATTTTTCTAACTTCATCATTTGTTCCACAGTTCGTTAACTGTCCCATGACTTGTAATGCCCCCTTTCATCCTGATGACACCCAAATTTGTATCTCAATACCTTTCTCCTGAACTTTAGGCTTTTATTTGTAGCTCTTCACTTATATGTATATCCCTAGATGATTTAATATATCCAGGAGGTAGCTTTTGGCTTTATTGGGACAACCATGTCCATTTATTTACCCACTGTGTATGGCTGTTTTCATGTTAGAAAGATGTTGACATCTCATGTTGCCACAGAGATCTCCATATGGCCCATAAGCCTAAAATGTTTATTGTTTGTCCCTTTAAGGACAGGTGTACTGATCTCTGATCTAAGCGGTTATCTCCTGCCTGGACAACCACAGTGGACAGTTCCTTCTGGCTGACCTCCCTACTTCAATTCTCATAGGAGTCCAGATGGTCTTTTAAAAACATGGAGCAGGGCTTCCGTGGTGTTCTAGTGGTTAAGAATCCGTCTTGCAATGCACATGGGTTTGATCCCTGGTCCAGGGAGATTCCGTATGCAGTAGGGCAGCTAGCGGGCACCTCACAACTACTGAACCTGAGTGAGCTCTAGAGCCTGTGTGCGCTGCAGCTAGAGAGTAGCCCCTGCTGTCCACCACTGGGGAGAGCCCGTGTGCAGCAGCGAAGACCCAGTGCAGCCAAAAATGAATAAATAAATATTTTTTAAAAAGCACATGAAAATATGGAGCAGATAATGTGATTATTGTGCTTAAAACCTTCCAATAGTATCCTGTTGTTCCTAGAATAAGTAAATTCTTACTGTGGCTGCTAAGGGCCCGTGTAATCTTGCCCCATTCTGTCCAGCCTGACATTACTCCGTTTTCCTGCTTACAGCTTCCTTCTTCTGGAACTGTTTGTGGAACAGTCCAAGCGTTTCTGTCCTTTAGGCATTTATGCCTGTTCCCTGCCTGAAATACCCTTCCCCCAGCTCTTGCATGTCTGATCCATGCTCACCTTTTGGGTCCTCCTGCCCGGTGGCCTTCTCTGGTTGTCCTAAGGTGTTCCCTTCACTAGCGAGCAGGATGCATCCCCCTTGTTCATCATTAGCTCAGTGGTGCCTGGTACAGTGCCTGGCACAGTGTGCATGCCAAGTCACAGCCTGTTGAGAGATGAATGAATGAACAAGCACGTGGAATGAAGAAAATAGACATACATGTTTCAAAATCACTTGCTTTTTCCATTGGATTTTTTTTTTTTTTGAGCTGTAGTCAAATATGGTCTTTCCCGAGTCTTTTAGTCTCTGTGGTTTGTTACAAAATTTTTTATGATAAACAGTGACCTCTGTTAATGCACACTTTTAAAAATTCTGTTCAGGAATTCCGTACTTAAACCAGGAAGAAGAAAGACAGTTAAGAGAGCAGTATGATGAAAAGCGTTCACAGTCCAATGGTGCAGGTGCTCTGTCCTACACGTCTCCCAACACTTCAAAGTGTCCTGTGACAATTCCTGACGATCAGAAGAAGTTTATTGACCAAGTGGTGTAAGTTCTAAACTGAAACCAGAGGTGCGGTGAGACGTGTGTCTTGGGGCAGGATTGATGCCTGTATCTCAGGCTTGTGCTACACACAGAAGTGTGATGTGAGGGTAGGATTTAATTGTGGCATACCTGAGTTTGTGTTACATGTTGTTGTTCAATCGCTAAGCTGTGTCTGTCTCTTTGCGACCCCATGGACTGCAGCATGCCAGGCTTTTCTGTCCTTCACTGTCTCCCAAAGTTAGCTCTAACTCATGTCCATTGAGTTGGTGATGCCATCCAACCATCTACTGTCAGTTGTAAATTGAGCTCTGTGTACTGTGCGCAGAATTGCAATGTGTCACCAGGCCAGAGACTGCCTTGGCAAGTGCGCAGACCTCTTGTGTGGACCACAGGCCTGACAGCCACTGTTCCCCCGAAAGCAGAGGCCCATCCAGATATTGCAACATATCCATGTTTGTTTTTCTGTTGTGGTGAAGTTTCTGACAAGCACATGTGCCACAGGAGGAGCATCTGGTTTTGCTCAGTTAGTTATCAGTATAGCTACTGACTCATTGGAAAAGACCCTGATGTTGGGAAAGATTGAAGGCAGAAGGATAAGAGGGTGACAGAGGATGAGATGGTGGAATGGCATTACTGATTCAGTGGACATGAACTTGGGCAAACTCTGAGAGATGGTGAGGGAGAGGGAGGCCTGGAGTGCTGCAGTCCATGTTGTCGAGAAGAGTTGGACATGACTTGGTGACTGAACAACAAAACTACTGTACTAGGAAAGTAAAAATGTAAATCACTTGTATCGATGAATTCTTGAGAAGTTGTCACTAACTTATTAATAACAATGACAAATTCAGGCTGGGGAACACATGTACACCCACAGCAGATTCAAGTCAGTGTATGGCAAAACCAATACAATATTGTAAAGTAAAATAAATAAACAGAAAAAAAAATACCAGAGAGAGGAAGAAGATGTAAAAAAAAAATAAACAACAATGACAACAAGAATTTGCCAAAGTAAAGTATTTTAAGCTTTACTGAACTAAAAATTTATGATTTGGCAAATTTACATTGTCATACGCTATTGCTTTTGAGTATGATGGTTCTGTTGATTGACAACTTCATTCTTTAATGATCCTGATGGTCATGTTTTTATTCTAATTCTTCAGAGAG
Source organism: Bos grunniens (assembly GCF_055505025.1). Classification (NCBI taxonomy): domain Eukaryota; kingdom Metazoa; phylum Chordata; class Mammalia; order Artiodactyla; family Bovidae; genus Bos; species Bos grunniens. The sequence goes on from NC_141189.1 coordinate 29,259,500, forward strand.
AAAATAGAAGATTTATTACAAAGTGAAGAAAACAAGAACTTGGATTTAGAGCCATGTACTGGGTCAGTTGCCTTGAATATTTTCACTTGTTCTTTTTCGGGAAAGGTAGATGATTTCTGGCATGTGCTCTCTTTGGTCTCTTAAAAACATTCATAAATAGTCTTTTTATTATAGGTATGTTCCCAGGATTTCAGCACTAACTTTAGCATTAACGCAGTGGGGACCATGGTATATTGAGACTGAATGAGTGCTTTGTCCTGTCCCGGAGGGAAGAAAACTGTTGTGTAATTTTGCTTTAAGTCATGCTCAAGGGTGGTGTAACTATTGTAGCCTTGATGTGTGCTTCATACAGAAAGGCTTCGGAAGAGCAGAGTCCATTGTTAGGCTATTTCTGTCCTTTTCATTTCTCTCTGCAGTAAAAAGCATCGGTGTTTCAAAGAGTCAGTAACTGAAACAGCCTGCTTTCCTTCCTTTTACTTTGTGACTAGCTTCACAGAAGTGTTAATGCATCTGTCTACTTAAAATTCTCTTCATACAACCACAGGAGGTAATATTTTGGTTGGATAAGGACTTCTGCCTCTTCTATAAAGGCAGTATAATAATAGCAGTGATGAAGAGCATTTTCAATTCATTAATTCTCTTGGAGAAGAGAATGGCTACTTCAGTATTCTGGCCTGGAGAATTCCATGGACTGTTCCATGGGGTTGCAAAGAGTTGGACATGACTGAGCGACTTTCACTTTTATGTTCAATTCATTAATTAGACTGTGTGGTGACATAGTTGTGGCACACGGGCTTCTCTGGTTGCAGCTTGAGTGCATCTCTCTAGTTGTGGCGTGTGGGCTGAATTGCCCCTCGGCATATAGGATCTTACTTCCCTGACTAGGGATCAAACCCGAGTCCTCTCCATTGGAAAGTGGACCACCAGGGAAGTCCCAGTAAAGAGCATTTTGATGAAGAAAAGTGGTGAGGAATCCTCCCACCTCAAGCATCCTCTCTGTTCTCTTTTGCATGTTAACTGTCACTTCTAATGAAGCCTCTTTTAAAACTGATACGGTCTTTCCCAATCAGTGCTTGGTCAGTTTGAATTTTCCTTCAATGATCACAAATTAATACCTTTTCACTTGTTTTCGTAGGTTCCAAAGAAAACTGATATATCAGACTTTGAGCTGGAAGTAAGTGTTTATATTATACATGAGGGTTCTGTGAGGGACCCAGAATTAAAAAATTAAATGCAGTTTTTTAGCCTTTATTTCATTTTTGATGTTCTGCTGGTTTTGGTGACTTGACCATACCATGTTCTTGGGCAGTGCTTCATTTTATTACTGTTTCCCCCCAGTTTCTTAGGTTAAATACCTGCTTAATTTATTTGCTGTTGCTTCTTGGTAGCTGCTGTAAAGGCTTTACAGTTTTCTTTTAATGATCAACTTGGCGAATCCTAAATTGTAGTATTGTTTTTGTTCTTTGAAGGTATATGATAAAGATTTGGCTTTAAGACCTGGGAAATACTCAGGTGAATGCTCTTTGTTTTTCTTTTTTGAAACAGGATAATTTTTATTTAGATTCTTGTCATTTAAGTTAACTTTTTAATTTATGCAGCTTAAAATATTTAATTATATTAGGCTGCCTTCTTTACTATACTTTAGTAGCATTGTACACAGAATTTTTAATTTCATACTTTTGCTGTTTATAAGAAATATTGAAATAAATTAGATTAAATGAAAGGCAAATGCTTTTTCTAAAGCAGGGATTAGACCATGGGTGGGTTTCAGGATGCCTGTGAATCTCCTGAAATAATATCCAAAATTTTGTATGTGTTTTTTTCTGGAGGTATTTCCATTAGTTTAATTATATTTTCAAGTGAATCTCTTAACTTAGCAGCTGAATGTCAGGATTGGACAGATGGATATTTGCACTTGACTTTGGGGTTTTTGTTCTTTCGTTAGAATCTGCCAGTGGCATGTACACTGGGAATTTACTTTGACCAGACTAGGAAAAGGGCCATTATTATTTGATCAGGCTCCTTTCCTCTCATGTTATCCTTGCAACACACTCCCCATGGGTTCCAGATCCCTCTCCTTGGCAGATGCCAGCTACTGTGCAGCTTACCACAGAGCTACTCATCTCAAACCTCCCCTGTGTGCCCCAGACCATCCAAAGAGACCTTCAAAATTCTTCACTTAGGAAGTAAGCATTGTGACATTTAGAAGCAAGATTCGACTGTGGGGTAATGTGTTGACTGTATTATATGATGCCTGACATTTCAGAAACTGCCTAAGTCCTAAAAACTTAATTTGAAATCAGATACATTGCTGTATTCTAAAAGCAGAGATAGGGAAACATTTGGAAACTGAAATATTATGGAATAGGCTTACTCTACAGTCTTCCTTGTAGTAATATTTATTGCATACTTAATAAAACTGATGTAATGAAATTATAGCTATAAAGTTGTTTTAAAAGTCCTTTAGGGTCTTAGCTGTCATTAGCTCGTCTACTGATAGTCATGTTTTCTTTCTTTTCTTTAGGTATCCCAAAGGCATTCATGTTGAGACTTTAGAAACCGAAAAGGTAACCCCAAGGCTTATCCAGGGCCAACATTAAATGCATTGAACCAGTGCCACAATATTCAAGTACAAAGTGCAATCAGATCAAGAAGTTGAAAGTCAGAGTTGGCTCCCATACGTATGATCTGGGTGACATTGGACAAGTCATTTCTCCGCTGCCAGCCTCAGTTTCCTCACTTGTAAATCCTTGCATGAGCGTGGTAATGATGAGCTCCACTGTCTCACAGCAAAGTAGTAGATGGAACTGAATTTTGTAAACTTGAGAGCATGCAAATGTTAGTACACGTTCTCATCATCATGGAAAGCTGATATGCATGGTACTCATGTAGTAATTTCTTCTTGTTACATGGGCCACTAAAATTGGGTTTTAGAATCTGGGGCATCAGCAGTCTGTCATCATGTATTCCCGGAGAGCAGTGATAGAACCGAAATGGGTAGTGGTGGGCTGATGGTGGGTTCCTTTGACAGAACTATAGAATTTTAGAATTTAGTTCTTGTTCTTAAGTGAGATGTCTAATTACATAAGAGATTGCATAAATTAAATCTTGCTAGAAGATAAGTCTCAAACTTTGACACAGGAGATTTTGTGGTGTTTGATTGATCCAGAATGCAGTGTGAGAAAGAAGATGCTAGTTATCTGACAGGTTACTGGAAAATCCAGGATTTTTCTTTTATGTTAATGAGAAATGATATAGAAATTTAAAAAATTGAGGTATGGTTGACTTATCAGTATTAGTTTTAGGTATATAATATGATTCAAATTTATATGGGTTACATAGAATTTTTATTTCAAAACCAACTACTTTGAAATCCGTGTTCAAATGCAACATCTTAGTGTCCATTATGAAGTGTCTTACTGACACAGTCTCTTGATATTTATAATTGACTCTGTTGGGGTGAATTAATAAATCATAGGAAAATGTCGTGGAAACAAGGAAATGAATTCTAGTTTGTAAAGCAACAACTCAACTTTTGGTGGCATTTCAAGATACTTTGAATGTGTTTAGCCCCTGAAAGACTGTGCACTGATAAAAATTATAACTTCTAATGGTGGCAGAACCTGAATTTCAGAGGGTGAGGAGGGTCAGGTAGCTTCCAGAAAATTGTATATCTTCTTTATGTCTTTTAGAAAGAGCGATATATTGTTATCAGCAAAGTAGATGAAGAAGAACGCAAAAGAAGAGAGCAACAGAAACATGCTAAGGAACAGGTGATTGAACTACACTCATTTCCTTTGGGTGAGAAATGGCAACAGAATTGTAGATCCTATGTTGGATTCAATTTAGTGACTCATTTTCTCCCGTATAAGAATTGAATTCATAGTAAAACCTGAAAGAGAGTGAGGGAAATCTAAGAGTAGGTATTTAGACGTAGCCAGCAAAGTGAGGGTGGCATTGCGATGGACCGTCTTCACCTCCATGAAGCCATCTCAGAGCAAGAGTTAGTGGTTAGCATTCAGACTTCGTGTCACTGAGCGTCTCGGCCTATTAAGTGGTCTCCCTGTGGCTAAATTCAGGCCCGGTTACCTAGTTTTCCTAAAACAAAGTTGAGACGATATGGGCCTACAGATGCATGCTCATAGTTATGTTGGAACCTCACTTTGGTTGTCCTCTGGAGAATGGATTCTAGCAGGAAGACCAGTTAAGCTGAAGAATAACCGGCTAAGAGACGCTGGTGGCCTTAAACAGGAGAAAGTGAAGTGGAAATGTTAAGCGGTCTTTCGTGTCCAACTCTTTGCGACCTGATGGACTATAGCCCGCCAGGCTCCTCTGTCCATGGAATTCCTCAGGCAAGAATACTGGAGTGGGTTGCCATGCTGTCCTCCAGAGGGGCTTAGCTTTGGGAATAGGTTTTTTTTTTCTTTTAAAAAAATTATTCTATTAAAAAATTTAATTCTGGGAAAGTATGTAACATGAAATTTACCATCTTTGCCAGTTTGAAGTGTTCAATTCTGTACTGTTAAACACATTCACATTGTCCTACAACCATTACCACCATCCGTCTCCAGACTGTTTTTATCCTGCAAAATTGAAACACTATACCCATTAACTAATAACTTCCTATTCCTCCCGTCCCCCAGCCTCTGGTACCCACTGTTCTACTTTCTGTCTATGAATTTGACTCCTCTCAATGCCTCACAAAAGTGGAATCAGATAGTATTTGTCTTTCTGTTACTGGCTTCGTTCATTTAACATAATGGCACTTTGGGTTCATCTTTATTGTAGCATGTGTCACAATTTCCTTTCTTTTTAAAGTCTGAATAATATTCTATATACCACATTATGTTTGTCCATTTATCTTTTGATGGACACTTATGTTGCTTCTGTCTTTTGGTTCTTGTGACTAATGCTGCTCTGAACACGGGTGTCAAGGACTCTCTTGAGTCCTTGCTTTCAATTCTTTGGGGCGTATACCCAGGAGTGGAATTGCTGTATCATACAGTAATTCTGTTTTTAATATTTTGAGGGACTACTGTGCTATTTCCCACGTGACTGTACCACTTTACATTCCCACCAACAAAGTACAAGTGTTCCACTTTCTCCACAAAACCATCAGTGCTTTTTAGACTCAAGAGTAATTTAAGGAAGTGAACAATTTCAGTGAGGGTGAAATGGGAGAGCAGGGGACTTGCAGGTTTCTGGGAATTAAACTGGACCTGGTGAATTTTTTTTTATTTAAATTTTTGGCCATGCCACACAGCGTGCAGGATCTTAGTTCCCTGACCAGAAATAGAACCCATGCTCATTGCAATGGAAGCACAGTCTTAATGCCTGCACCAGGGACATCCCAGGAGAAGAGTCATTAAGTAATTTAGCTGTAAAGAGACAAGGAGAAGGAGAGTGGTTCCCTAGAGCTTAGAGTTAAGGAAAGGATTTCAAGATAGGAAAGAAATTGAGTCTATTTAAGCACCATCATGAAGAAAACAGGAGGGAAGAAGTTGAGTGGCAGTGTCTCAGTGTGGTGCTATACAAATTTTATAAAAATGCATTTGACCAGGAAAAAAGAAGGTGGCGCGGGTGGGGGGCGGGCGGTGCTTCCCTCTTGGCTCAGTTGGTAAATAATCCTCCTATAGTGCAGGAGACCTGGGTTTGATCCTTGGGTTGGGAAGATCCCCTGGAGAAGAGAATGACAACCCACTCCAGGATTCTTGCCTGGAGAATCCCATGGACAGAGGAGCCTGGTGGGCTACAGTTCATGGGGTCAAAAAGAGTCTGACATGACTGAGCAACTAAGCACTCAGGAAAAAAAAAATCAGAGAATTCTTGATTTAACAGTTGGTCTGAGTGGTCCTCCTCGGAATGGAATGCAGTATTAATTTGGCCAGCAGGTGGCAGCTTTTAAAAGTCCCTGTTTCTAGGGCAACTTCTTGTTTAGTCCTTAAGTTGTATCGGATTCTGCAACCCTGTGGACTATAGCCCACCAGATTCCTTTGTCCATGGGATTACCCAGGCAAGAATACTGGAATGGATTGCCATTTCTTCCTCTAGGGGATCTTTCTGACCCAGGGATTGAACCCATTTCTCTTGCATTGGCAGATGGATTCTTTACCGCTGAGCCACCATGGAAGCCCTCAAGGCAGCTTGAGGGATGTGGAGATTTCAACAGTTGATTGGAAGTGATGGGTATACCCTAGCACTGTTAGCTTAGTAACTAATGAATAGTTTGCCACTTGCTCATCCCTCTCTCAGAAACAGAAAAATGGTACATGCAGAAATCATTTCCAACGCAGTTGTTTGGGGGTGATGGACTCAAAACATGGGAAACAAAAGTTATCTAACTGGATATAAAATTTCAGCCTCTGGTTTTTTTTTTGCCTAGATTTTAACTTATTCAAACAAGGAACATATATATTTCAATAGTTGGTTTTTTGTTTTGTTTTTAAATTAGGAAGAACTGAATGATGCTGTGGGATTTTCTAGAGTCATTCATGCCATTGCTAATTCGGTGAGTGAAACAAACTTTGTAATTAATTTCCTGAACATAACATTTACTGTGAAATGCCACGTTATTGCAAATCCATCATCTGGTCACATTGATATTAGAATGTTTTCCTGGTCTGGAAGGAGAAGTTAGAACTTCATAAAGATAGCTTGTTGTCATAATGCGCTCAGTGTGACATTATAATTGCTGAATTACATCCAAACCATTTTTTTAGAAAGCATTTCTGTTAAAACGCAGAAGAGGATTATACTGTGATGGCCTTATGTGGCTCCATGAAACTGATATTTATTCTCAAAACCAACAAGTAGCAGAATAGCAAACTAAAGAAGATGAGGAGAAATAATCCAGTTTTTGAAACCTTGTATTCCTTCATTAAAAGAAATCTAGAGGATAAAAATAATTGTGTTGAATTCCTCCGCTTAACTGAATCTTGTATCTTTGTTTTTTAAATAATTTTATTTATTTATTTAGGCTGTGCTGGGTCTTTGTTGCCATGAGGGCTCTTCTCTAGTTTTGGCGAATAGGGGCTCCTCTTTAGTTGCAGTGCGCAGGCTTCTCATTGCGGTGGCTTCTCTATGGAGCGTGGGCTCAGTAGCTGCGTCTCCTGGGCTCTAGAGCACAGGTTTAATGGTTGTGGTGCATGGGCTTCATTGCTCCCCAGCATGTGGAATCTTCCCGGGCCAGGGATTGAACCTGTGTCTCCTGTATTGGCAGCTAGATTCTTTACCACTACCTCTGAGAATCCCTGAATGTTACATTTTAATAACATTAGATACATTTAAAAAATGTTTCAACTGTTTATGTAAATGTGCTGGAGGGTTCTGTGATAGATATAGTAGATATTTTCCCTCCTTTCTTACATCCTTTAAGAAAAGAAGCACGCCCATCCTGCAAAGAGAAGCTGGGTCTTGCTGCTGGTTGTTCTGTTGAGTTACCCATCCAAGTCACACTGCTTGCCTGATGCTAAACTTCCTGGAGTCTGAGACCTCCTTGTCCTTGAGTAGCTGGCCTAAGGAGAAGGCATGGTCTCCCTCGAGGAGTCGTCTTGTCCCTTAGATGCTGAGCTCTGCATCGGGGAAGCTTGAAGGTGGTGCTCCAGGAGTCCATGGTTGTCTCAACAGCAGGTGTAGCCTTGTCAAACAGGAGCACTTTCGGGGAGGCAGTCACTGTCCCCAGCAAGGGGTAAACAGAACTTAGACCTTGAGAGAGAGAAGGGCTGGCTTCTTAGGAGCTCTTTCTCTCAAGTAAATGATGTTACCGAAACAGAATAGAACCAGGGATGAGCCTGGAGAAAAACAAAGGTGTGGGTCTCTTGAGAAGTAGCTAAAAAGCTAGTTTAAAACTCAACATTTCAAAAACTAAGATCATGGCATCTGGTCCCATCACTTCATGGCAAATAGATGGGGAAACAATGGAAACAATGACAGACTATTTTCTTGGGCTCCAGAATCACTGCAGGTGGTGACTGCAGCCATGAAATTAAAAGACACTTGCTCCTTGGAAGAAATGCTGTGACAAACCTAGATAGCGTATTAAAAAGCGGAGACATCACTTTGCCAACAAAGATCCATATAGTCAAAGTTATGGTTTTTCCAGTAGTCATGGATGTGAGAGTTGGATCGTAAAAAAGGCTGAGCACTGAAGAATTGATGCTTTTGAATTGTGGTGTTGGAGAAGACTCTTGAGAGTCCCTTGGACTGCAAGGAAATCAAAGCAGTCAGTCCTAAACTAAAGGAAGTCAGTCCTGAATATTCATTGGAAAGACTGATGCAGAAACTGAAGCGCCAAAACTTGGGCCACCTGATGCAAAGAGCCGACTTATTGGAAAAGACCCTGATGCTGGGAAAGATTTAAGGCAGAAGGAGAAGAGGGTGACAGAGGATGAGATGGTCAGATGGCATCACTGATTCAATGGACAATAACTTGGGTAAACTCCGTGAGATGGTGAGGGACAGGGAGGCCTGATGTGCTGCAGTCCAAAGAGTCGGGACGCGACTGATCAACAGCAACAAGATTGCATGTATCCAGAGAAGCAGAGAGGGCTTCCCTGGTGGCTCAGTGGTAAAGAATCTGCCTGTAATGCAAGAGACTTGGGTTTGATCCCTGGATTAGAAAGATCTCTTAGAGAAGGAAATGTCAACCCACTCCCGTATTCTTGCCTGGTATATTCCATGGACAGAGGAGCTTACTGGGCTACAGTCTGTGAGGTCACAGAGAGTTGGACTTGACTGAGAGACACACACATACAGAAGCAGAGGGGAGTTTCTGGTCGTGTTTGCTTACATTATACACACTTAACCAGCCGTCTTCAGAGCAGTGGTGGATTGATTGAAGCTATCCCTGAGACAGATGTGGGGCAGCAGTTGGCTTTGAACTCCCATAACCAGCATGATGGTTTAGGGGGCTTTTCCAAGATGGGGGCATTTATTTACCTTGTACAAACAATTCAGATCCCTTAGCCAGCTGTGCCTCTATTTATTTTTCCTTTCTGTGGTCCCTCTTCAGCAGAGTGATTCATAGCATGTTGTGGGCCATCCGTAGTGCACATCACGGAGCATACCGTGATAAAAATTTAGCCCTGTTTATTAGTGATCCTGACTTTTAAAATTTAAGTCATGTACTTCACAACTACGAACATAGTTGAGCTCTGTATAGCCAGTGAACAAGTAAACACTCTATGTTAGACCAGGTTCTTTCCCTGTCACTCTTAGTAACGAATCTGTTTTCTCTAGTTTTAAAAAAATTTGTATTAATTTTTCACCCACAGAAAAGTTGCAAAACTGGTACAGGATTTCTATACACCCGTCACCTAGCGACACCTAATGTTACTATCTTGTATAACCATACAGTTGCAGAACCATGAAATTAGCATTGGTACAATATTATGAGCTAACTTGAATTTAACCTGTTTTCCTCTAAGTCCTTTTCCTGTTCATGGTTCTGTCTAGGATCCCACGTTGCGTTTACTTGTTATCTCTCCGTGGTCTTCTGCAGCCTGTAGTTTACTTTGTCTCTTATAACCTTGGTGTTTTTAAAGACTGTTGATTGTAACCGTGTCAGGTGTCCCTTAGTTTGGATTTGTTTGATCTTTTCTCACGTTGGATTGAAGACACAGTTTGGACAGGCATGCCACAGAAATGATGATTCATGACATTGACCCCCATCCCTCAGTTCAGGTGGTGTCTGCTGGGTTTATGCACTGTAGAGTTACTGTTTTCCCTTTTGTAGTTAATAAATATATTGGAGATATTTGGAGGTGCTGAAAATCCTGTTTTTTCTCGAGCTTTTGCCAGTGACACAGCATCTGTCAGTGGCTCTTGCCTGCAGCCATCATTACTGTGGTATTCTAGTGGCAATTTGTGTTTCCCTCTTTCTTTCTCCTTTTGTTTCTGGAAATCTTTTAGAAGAGCTGCCCCTGCTCCCCTTCTGTTAATTCTTTTTTTTTTTTGGACTCAGAGAAATTTATTTCATTCTACATATCTTTAAACAATTTATTTATTTATTTGGCTACATCAGGTCTTAGTTGCAATGTGCAGGCTCTCTAGCTGTGCACAGGCTTAGTAGTTGGGGCTTGCGGGGTGAGTTGCTCCAAGGCACGTGGGATCTTAGTTCCCTGATTAGAGATCGAACTGACATCCCCTGCACTGGAAGATGGATTCTTAACCACTTGACCACCAGGGAAGTCCCCACTGTGTAGAGTTATTTCTTAATTTAAAAACATTATCTATTTATTTACTTTTGGCTCTGCTGAGTCTTCACTGCCATGTGTGGGCTTTAGTTGCAGTGGGGCAGGGGCTCCTTTTCTCTGGTTGCGGTGTGCAGGCTTCTCGGTGCAGTGGCTTCTCTTGTGGAGCATGGGCCCTAGAGCATGCAGGCTTCCGTTGCTGTGGCACAGGGCTAGTTGCCCCACAACCTGTGGGGTCTTCCTGGACCAGTGATTGAACCTTGTCCCCTGCATTGACAGGTGGATTCCTAACCACTGGACCATGAGGGAAGTCCCTCTACAGATTTTAATCTAGTGTTCTTATTTTGTTCTTATTTATTTTGTTGCTCGGATGGTATCACATGGGGCATTGGCGCTTCAGGCTGACTCCGCTGGAACAAGCCTCATCCTTTTCTGAGCACCTCCTTACTTTCTGATATCACAAGATATTCTGCACTTATCTTGTATTTTCCCTTCCTCAGCTCTAGAATCAAGGACTTCCCCAAGGAGCCCTGGTTCCTTTTAGAAACCAAGTTCTGGTGCTGGGCTCCTGCTGTGGTGTTACTACTTCTAGTTCCCCTCCCTGCACAGAGCTAAGAATGATACATGTGTAACCATGCATGTATACACATGTTGCTATTTCCCTGTCTGACTTAAATACACAGAGCTAAGAATGATACATGAGTGTAACCATGCATGTATACACACTGTGATATTTCTCTGTCTGACTTAAATGCACAGAGCTAAGAATGATACATGTGTAACCATGCACATATATGCATGTTGATATTTCTGTGTCTGACTTATATGCATATTATAAAAAATGAATTTATACTGATATATGACAGATTCTAGTCCAATACCACAGGGTTTACTTTTAACCTACTCTCTTTTCTTATTTGTAACTTTCTTCCCTCCAACACTGGGAATTGCAGTTCTTGTTATCTGCTGTGTTGATGTTAGTTCTGTTCTTCCCAACCTCTTTCAGTATGGTCAAGGGCTTCATTTATAATACAGTTAGGTTTATCTTTTAGGGTTTCCATTTTGGGTTCCTTCCTTCTCTGTGGTTTCAATCAGTACTTGGTATCTTAGCATTGCATAGATATTCAGAATGGCCCACACACTGAGCTGAGAGGATAGCTCGTCTGTTGGATTTGGGAGCTTTTTGTATAGAATTATTTATTTCAGAGAATTATGTTTAGCTTTGTGAGTCAAGGAGTATTGCTCTGAAGGTCCACTGGGATGTAGCAAAAAGCTCTGGGTGCTTTATGTTAAAAATGCTGTCACCTGGCTAGCTAAATCTAAGTTGATGTTCCATTTTTTGCAGTTTTTTATCAAAATGGACTAATTTATTGCATATATATTGTACCTCATTGGTTGAAGAGCAGTAAATTTCATTGGAAACAATATTTTAGAACAAGCCCTGTGGAATTTGACATACATGATGAAGGAAATGAAAACTCGTTCTACTTAATAAAGTTTGTTATACACTTTCTAGCATTGTTATGAGTGTGTCTTTTGAAAATAAGTGAGTTGTTTTGAAGAAAACATTTCTGATATTCGGAGTTTGTTCACAAATTATTTGACAGTTCAAGGTATCTAGCATTTTTCAGTTACTTTTTTGAGCTCTTTAATAAAAATTTTACTACTTTTGATTCTTGTGTTAATAAAATTGTACTACTTCTGATTCTTTTGGGTAGAAGATGAATAAAAATCAGAGAAAAAGATCAATGAAATCAAAGTCATTTGGAGCTTTTACTTTGCATTCTGGATTTTACACCAGAAGAGGAGTGAAGCCAGCCCAAATTTATTTGCATATCTTTATACATTTTTTTTCCCCTTAGTGTCAAAAAGCAAGTTTAGTACAAAATCCTCATGGAACCAAGCCATACATTTCAAGATACTTAGCATTTTCTGTTAGTTTTTTGAGCTCTTCAATAAAAAGCCCTGATACAATTTTGCACCAAGGAGTCTTTCTTTTCTTTTTTTTTATTTTTATTTTTTTAAATTTTATTTTATTTTTAAACTTTACAATATTGTATTAGTTTTGCCAAATATCGAAATGAATCCGCCACAGGTATACCTGTGTTCCCCATCCTGAACCCTCCTCCCTCCTCCCTCCCCATACCCTTCCTCTGGGTCGTCCCAGTGCACCAGCCCCAAGCATCCAGTATCGTGCATCAAACCTGGACTGGCGACTCGTTTCATACATGATATTATACATGTTTCAATGCCATTCTCCCAAATCTTCCCACCCTCTCCCTCTCCCACAGAGTCCATAAGACTGATCTATACATCAGTGTCTCTTTTGCTGTCTCGTACACAGGGTTATTGTTACCATCTTTCTAAATTCCATATATACAAGGAGTCTTTCTTAACCTTGGCTTTTTTCAGGGGAAGCTTGTCATTGGACACAACATGCTCTTGGATGTCATGCACACGGTTCATCAGTTCTACTGCCCTCTGCCTGCGGTGAGTGTCTTGTCAGCCTGTGTTAAGAATTCCCGTCTTCAGTACTGAGAAAGTGTTCTCTGTGGGGTTCCGTTCCCTTGTCCGCAACTGTCCCAGAGGGACAGTCTCCTGCATTTGGTTGAATGTTTTTGAAGAGATTTTAAAGGATCTTCGGATGGCTGCCGTTGCTGGAGAGAGGTTAAACATTTGTTTCGTCTTGATGCCGGAGGTTTGATTGCTCAGTTAGTGCTGAGCAGGGGTTGCTGAGCCGCACATGTGGTCTTCAGGTCTGATACTGCCAACATGAGCCATAGCAGGGCATTGAAGTGGTGGTGGCTGGGGTCGGGGGGTGGGCGGGGGTAGGGGATGGGGCTAGAGGTCTGTAGACTGGATCAGGTTGTGTAAACGTCTTGGTTCCCTCTTGCGAGGCTGCTTCCCTTAGATTCTTTGTGGACCTTGGTGTTTTGGACTCTGGGAGCCATGCTGTCTCCGTGCACCAAAGCACGAGCTCCAGGTAAAGGGCTGCTCTCTGTCTCCTCCTCTTCGCTCCCTGACTGCCTGGGGCCTCATCTCTCTGCTGCTCATCACTGCAGTGTCTCTCCTTCATTTTCTCCCCATATTTTCTGTCCTTTAGTGATCTCACCCACCTTCTAGGACTTCAGCTGGAAGACACTGACATCTTCCTCTCCAGCTGGGATCTCCCCTCAGATCCAGGTCACAGTTTATGCTGACCCCACACGTCTCTACCTGGGTAGCTTTCAGGATGAGTGGGGTTTAAAATTCATGTGTCGCAAATAGGGTGTGCAACTTAACGTAACCTTTCTCTCCTTCTGTCTCCAAACCCATTCTTTCTCCTGATTGCTTTACTGTAAATGATGCCCAGTCACCAACATGGTTTTTAACATCTGTTTTGGCTCTTCCTCTGTCCCCCAGATCTGGCCAGTTACAAAATCCTGGCAGTTTTGTCTCCAGGCTGTCTCTCACATCTGGATTCTTTGCATTTCAAGTAGCAAGTAGCCTTATTCCTCATCTGAAGTTAACAAACTCCAGGCAGGATTCCCTGCCTCACTTTAACCTTCAGCTCATCCTTTAAACAGAGGTTGGCAAAAAAGGGTCAGATAGTAAAGTATTTGGGGCTTCCCAGGCTGAATAGTCTTTGTCAGGACTCTCAACACTGTCTTTGTCACCTGAAAACTGCTGTAGAGTGCAGTGCGTCAACAAACGGATATGACTTTGCCCCAGAAAAATTTTATTTAAAAATAGGTGATAGGCCAGATTTGGCCCGTGGCTGTGGTTTTCCAGCCTCTGTTTTAAACTATTATACCACCAGATTTTTTTTTTAATTGGAAGATAATTGCTTTTCAATATTGTGTTGGTTTCTGCCGTACAACAACTCGAATCAGCTATAATTATATATATATATATCCCCTCCCTCTTGAGCCTGTCTTCCCTACCCTGAACCCCATCCCTCGAGGTCATCACAGAGCACCGGGCTGGGCTCCCTGTGTTATAGAGCAGCTTCCCGCTAGCTAGCTATTTTACACGTGGTAGTGTGTATATGTCAGTGCTACTCAATTCGTCTTACCCTCTCCTTCCCCCTTCCTGTCCGCAAGTCTATTTTCTACGGCTTTGTCTGCATATACCACCAGACTTACCTTTTTTTTGGTTTGTTTATTTATTATTTTTTTAAATTTAAATTTATTTATTTTAATTGGAGGCTGATGGCCTCTGGATTGGATAATACCTACTTTAGAGTTCAGTGTCATGTATACATCTGCAAAGCCTCAGTTACTTCACGTTTCTCACAATGCATCGTTCCTTCAGCATCTTGATTACTTTTCTTTGGAAAATTCCAACTGTTGGGAAGCCTGTTCCTATCTCTGCAGCCTTAAGATTGTCCTTACTTTTCATAAAAACTGCATCACCCTCAGGGACTCAAAGGCATCATAGTTGTGAGACTCAAACATGATGGGTGTGAATTTGCATTCTGTAAATCTAAAGAGCTAATGTTAATTTCAGATCCGTCACTCCTTATTGACTGAATAGTAGTAGCCTCTCTCACGGCCTTTTGACCTTCAGAACAGTGAAGTTATCTGTAAGGAAAAGTGTATTTAATGCTGTGTTTATAGGTGTTTTAAACAGCAAACAGAGCTTGGCTTGTAAGAGGCATTAAATACTGATTTAACAAATCAGTGTATTCTGACTGTGTCAGCTTTGTAATCTCCTGATGTATGGCTCTGTCCACATCACTGACCCTGAGTTAAATTCTGAGTTAATCCCGTGTTCTTTGTTTTTCTATACAGTTGATTCTTTTTAGCCTGGCATTATCAAGCCTTCTGTGATCTGGCCCAACCTTCTTGTGTAGTCTGGACCCGTTTTTGTCCTTCTTCCCAGCCAGACTGGCTCACTTTTTCTCCCCCTAGAAAACGTTGTGTGCTTCTGCATGTCTGTAGTTTTTGGTATATGAAATCCTTCAACTTGAATTTCCTCTGGCTTTTCTGAGTGTTTGCTATTATGGCTTTACCCATCTTACCCAGGCCCAGTGTATGCCTCTTTGGGTGTACGCCTTTCCCTTGCCTGCTGCCTTGCCCAAGAGTGAGCTTTCCTTTCTCTGAACTGCCAGGGAACCATGCACCTCTTCTGTTGCATAATTTTTGCCTTTACATCTTACTCTGCTTTTCTCTCTAAGTGATTCCCTCCTTGGACAAGGAGTGTGACCTTTTTATTGTCTGTGTCTAAATGCCTAGCATAGTGCTTTGTATGTAAGGACTTCATAAATGTTATCTTGCATGTAGCTGGTTTTCAATCAGATTCTACTGGAAAGAGCATATGATTTATTGCAAAGTAGAAGGTGGGTTAGGGTAAGTGGTCTTATCCTTGCTTTATTACTAGGCCCGAGTATGTTCTGTAGCTTCTTTGTGTTCTGTCATTGTCAGAAGGAGAAAATGGTTTTCTTCCATCCACCTTTGGAAGAAGTGATGACAGGAAAGGAAAAAGCCTAATTAAAGTGATAGAACTTTTACATACACTGTTACCAAATGTATTTAAAAGTACACTAAAGAATCTATATTTTGGGGCAGGTTTTTAGGGGAAGAGTCTCTTCTTAAAAGTCTTGCTATTCATTCTTGCTACCTTTTAGAAGGCATTGGTCTAGAACCTTACTATATGCTGGCCCTGGAACTGGCCATAATTCTAATTTTCTTGCTTGTGAGGCTTTCTAATGGTACTGAGAGATTACAGTCTTTATTGTCTTTTTGTTTGACTTAGCACTGAAACTGCTTATTCATGTATTGTTCATTAATTTAACGATAGCCATTGAAAAAGCTGGTAAATACTTCAAGCTAGCTAAATACAGACTGTATTTACAGGCTTGAAAAGCTAATGGGAAATGGCAGTTTCCTGTGAAGCATGAATAACACTGAAGAGAACTGTAGTCACAGTGGGTCAGGAGTATGCGTAGGTAGTGCGGTGTGGCAATTATGTATATAAATAAGTTAATTCAAAATGAGAGCAATCTCATTCCAGCTCTAGACTTCCTGATCAAATAAACTTGGGAAATGAATTGCCTAATTTAGGCATTTGCTATTGGTGCCACTTAAGCAATTTTCTGAGTAGTTAAAGCAAGAATCATGTGTATTGGAAAGTCTGTGTTTTAATGGCCATTTTAACCAATATTTCAATGGTGTTTCCATTAAAAGTATGATCCAATTTACAGTATGTCCATTTCCTGCATGAACCACTTTATTTTATTTTTTAAAAAATTTTATTGAAGTATAGTTGATTTGTAGTGTTATGTTAATTTCTGCTGTGCCGCAAAGTGACTCAGTTATACATAAATATTCCTTTTCATATTCTTTTCCTTTATGCTTTATCACAAGATACTGTCAACCATTTTATTTAAATAATTCTAAATGTCTCACTTTACAATGAGTTGTGTAATAGAAGTATTAGTGATAGTTTTCTACATATAATAAAAACCTTTTTCCCCAAACTCTTATGTTTCAGCCATAAAATGCTCATATATATATTTTGCTTATGCAGAATTTGGCAATTCCAGTGAGGAATTGCCAAAATTTTTAGATATTAGTGAGAATTGGAAGTTTAGCTTCAAGGGCCTGTGTTGGTATCATGGTTTGAGAAGAGAACCATGGGACTTGAAATATTTGTTTTAAATATTGCAAATATACCAGTAAAATTATAACAGGTCACATTCTTATTTTTTAGGACTTAAATGAATTTAAGGAGATGACAACATGTGTTTTCCCCAGGTAAGCTTTCTTTGAGGATTTGCCTTTGGTTTAAAACAGCCATCAGGGCATCCATAATTACACATAGGTATAAGGCAATGGCACCCCATTCCAGTACTCTTGCTTGGAAAATCCCATGGATGGAGGAGCCTGTTGGGCTGCAATCCATGGGGTCGCTAAGAGCCAGACACGACTGAGTGACTTCACTTTCACTTTTCACTTTCATGCATTGGAGAAGGAAATGGCAACCCACTCCAGTGTTCTTGCCTGGAGAATCCCAGGGATGGGGGAGCCTGGTGGGCTGCTATCTATGGGGTCGCACAGAGTCGGACACGACTGAAGTGACTTAGCAGTAGCATACAGTAATTTATTAAAACCATTGGATCATGGTGACAATTCAGTTTGCATAAGCTGGAAAATGGCTTAATAGTTCCACCTTGCTGATGTTTGCTTTTACAAATGATGATTATGTTTGTTGTTAAAATTTAAAAATCAGAATTTGATCCAAGGGTGAAAATGGACAGCAGCTGCTTTTTTCTCATCCTGTCTCCCACTGTGTGAGGGACCTGGGAGGTCTGCTTGAGTTGGCGTTTGTCTCTCTTGTCTGTTGGGTGAACCTTGTCACAGTGAAGCATCCAGTTGAGGGTATTCAGTTGAATAATGAAGATGGTTGAATATATAGTTGGATATGTTGAGAGTATTGTGTCGTCGGTCAAAAACTGTCTGGCTAGAGAACTCCTTTTTTGCAACTTTGTCAGTGCCTTAGCCTGTTGGTATTGTCCATGGTTAGTGTGGTGTGTTCTGATAGATCCCACATCAGCCGCATGGAGCCCTCAGAGCAAGAGTCTACGTCTGAGGACCTGTCTGCAGAGGACTTGGAGCAGTTGCTCTTTCAGCCAGACTATTTCTGTCCAATTATCTGCAGTACTCATATTTATATGAGAGGAAATAGTATTTTTATACGAGTGTGTGTGTGTGTGTGTGTCTCTCTCTTTTTTCTATTATTGCAATCTCTGAAGCAGAGTAGTGAGAAATAACAGTTGTATGAGACTGCAAATGCAGTTTTTGACCCTTCAGGATATTATATTGTACAGATCTGGGTAGTGGTAGGAGATGATAAGAGCTTGGGAGCATCAGGCCTACCGCAGTGTCGGAACCACGTGCAAACACATGAGGATGACTTACCCCTGATGTCAGTGTAAGCCCGTGCCCTCTAGAACTTGTGCTCTGGGTGTGGGCTTCCCCACAGCCTCCTGATGAAGTGCCCGGATGAGGGGACCGTGTCCTCAGTCTGACGTAATGGAGATGCAGATGACTGATGTGCCTAACACCCCCATCCGCGGTTATTCATTGGAGTAAAGTACATTTTGAACGTTGCTATCCATTTTGTTTACCTTTTTAAAAAATTCTGTTTTTAGGCTCTTGGATACAAAATTGATGGCCAGCACACAACCTTTTAAGGTATTTTAAAAATCAGAACTATTGTTGATAAATTATAGTTTGAAATTTTCCTGATTGCTGCTAACAGCTTTAGAATTCTGGTCAGTTAATGTCACTTTCCAATACAACTTCCCCCCTACCCGCCTCTTGTTCTCTGAAAAAACAAAAAAGATAAAAAAGAAATTGAGGAAAGACTAGAAATAAATATGTCAAAATGTGAATAGCAGTTGTCTTTGGGTAGTGGAATTGTGGGAGTTTTTTCCTGCTGATTGTAAATTTTTAATGTTAAAACATATAATGAATTTTTGAATAGATTACAGATGCATACACTCATTCCTTTTCCTTATTTTACATATTTTGGATATATAGTCTAACCAAGAGAATTCAGGTAAAAATATAATCATTTGCTTCTTTCTGAAGTGAGTTTATATGGCTGAGTGAAATGAATGCCAGAACAGTATAGCTTTCTGGCCAAAGGTCTGTAGCTACTTAACACATCTGTAAAAACTTTTCATATGACTGTACTTCCCATATGGTGGAAATTAAACTTGTGGTTTCTCTCTCTTTTTGAGAAGAACGACTCCTGTGTTTCTTTAAAGAACACAAGGGGGCAGCACTAGATACTTTTTTTTTTTTTTTGGTCCTGATTCTTCGTGAATCTCTGAGATGATGACAGCTCCTCCCTGTGTTTCCTGGTTTGTAGGATATCATTAACAACACATCCCTTGCAGAATTGGAAAAGCGGTTAAAAGAGACACCTTTCAACCCTCCTAAAGTTGGTAAGAATATAAACGATCCCAGAAAGCTCCACACTCTAAATGATAATTATGGATATCTATTATAGAAGAAAGGTAAAACTGTTTTAGAAACTACATATGTTGTACATTTATAAGTTTTGGCTGAATTAACTTGCTCATACCCTTGGTTGAGTTGCTGTTTTCTGAATGAAGATGATCTTCTAATCCTACCTCTATTTTGCACGGGTAGGATTGGGTAGCCTGTTGGTTGAGAAGTTTAGCAATGGAATCTTCAGGGCTTTTTGTTTCTTAATGCTTGGAATTGTCCCAAACATTATGTGTCTTCCTTTTGGTTTAAGCAAAGACAAAAAGCTGGTGATTAATTGTGAGGGGTAGAGTGAAAATATACTTTTTGTCTCAGGAAAGCCCAAGAACTGGGTTTACAGATGAGGAAGGAGGGGGCTCCACCTCTGCCTCCTTCAGAGGTAGCTTAGGCACTGCACAGCAGTGGTGAGGAAAACCAGAGGAGGGAGGGACGTTTCTCAGGTGTGCAGATACTCGCACATCTGGCCATGGTCCCACCCCTGTGTTTGGTGAACCTTCAGGTGTTAGTTGCTTCCTTGGTTCCCCTTGGCCTCAGTCATGCTGCTGGTGTCATAATCAACATCCCACTAGCTGTAGCCTGCAAGCTTCCTGATAAATTGACGATGGGACTGATGGCTCAGAAACTGACAGTGGAAGGTACTAAAGCAGCCAAGATGACAGTCATTTGCTTTCCTTTCTGGAATAGTCCAAAAAAGGAATTAAGAAAGGGGTGGGGGGAGAAAACCTAGACCTTTCCTCTAACAATATAATGGACAGTATAATGGAAATAATTGATTTTGGAAATAAGTGTTTCAGCTGGTGGTAGAGTAGAGGCCATGACTTAGTTGGCTATCATATTAAAAGACTTTTATTTTAAGCTTAAAATCTAATATTTGATACTTACTGAGGTTAAAGAATTCTTGCTTAAAGAGCATTGTATTGATATAAAAACAATTATAGCTTTTTCATTGTTAATTTCCACTCATGCTTTTGATTCTGTTATAACCTTTTTGATACTCATTTACAAAATAGTTCTAGGAAAGAACTATTTATGAGTTACAGTTTTATCCCGTTATTTCCATATAATATTCCAGTAAGGAGAGTTTAGTCTAAAGCAGGTTCAGTAAAGCTCATTCTCTCAAAATCTGTGCATATCGCTGTGACCAGAGAGGCATGTCATAAAACGGTTTCTCCCATGAAGAGGTGCCATGTTGCAAGGGCAGCGTTACAGCAAATTCTGATCTGTTTTTGGACTTGTTTGTGCTTTCCATTTTTATATCTGTGAGCTCGGAGACATAGTGAAGGACACTGTTGACTTGAGCTGCCAACCTTGATGGGAGTCTTTGGCTTTTGGGGAGGGTGAGCTGGAGTATTGTCAGATAACAGTTACAGAGTGTTTACCACGTACCAAACATGGCATGAGAGCTTTACTTACTTGAGCTCATTTGATCCTCCAAAAGCCTAACGAGGGAGCTCTGATTGTCATCGCCCTGCTACCATGGTGGAGGCCCAGGGGGGGCAACGTGCTCAAGATCACATAGCAGCTAAGTGATGGAGCAAAGATTCAAACTCAGACAGTGGACGCCGGGGGCCATGCTCTTAGCCGTTGCTCTGAGGTCCCCAGCCTCCGGGGTCTAATGCCTGATGACCTGGGGTGGAGCTGATTTAATAATAATAGAAATAAAGTGCACAATAAACGTAATATGCCTGAATCATCCCCAGACCACCTCCGCCCCCGTGGAAAATTTGTCTTTCACGAAACTGGTCCCTGGTGCCAAAAAGATTGGGGACCACTGCTCTGAAATACCCCTTGCATCCCAGTCAGAGAAGGAGTCATGGTCACAGGAGTGAGTTATGCATGGTTGTAAATAGCATCCTACAGCATGCAGTTGGGAGGCGTGTGGCTGAGTCTTTGATAACGTAACCGAGACACTTCTCTAGTCTAGACCAAAGCCCTCATTTTCAGTGACTCTCTCATCTCAAGATCTTGTGTGGAGAGAATTAAGGAGATAGCTTTCTTTTTGCTTATTTAGGGTGTTTCTGCCGCACAGACATCTGGATTTGGCAGGGCAGCATGCTTACCAGTCTTCATAATTGGTGACGACCTTGGGAAGACTATGTTTTCTTTTTTCTCTTTAGAAAGTGCAGAAGGCTTTCCAAGTTATGACACGGCTTCTGAACAGCTCCACGAGGCAGGCTATGATGCTTATATCACAGGACTGTGTTTCATCTCCATGGCCAACTACCTAGGTACACACTGTACCTGTCTCTGTCAACACACATGGTCCAGAGGGGATCTTCCCTGTCTACCCTTTCCCTGGGATCCACTCACCCAGTAGGAAGTGGGAGGGTTTTGAGGGAGGAGGGGGAGGAGGTTGGGAGGGCGATGGGGAGTGCGCAGGAAGAACCATCAGCCGCTTACCTGGGGCTGTGGTGCTTGGTCCACGTGAACACTTATTTTACCCTTGCAGAACCATACTGTTGATTTCAGGGTATTTTTTTTCAGGCTTTGTTTTTCCTTGACTGTATGTGATATTCTGCTTCTTTTCTTCATTAGGTTCTTTTCTTAGTCCTCCAAAGAGTCATGTGTCTGCCAGATCAAAACTCATCGAACCTTTTTTTAACAAGTAAGTAATCAGAGTCCCAGTGCCCCAGCATCCTCTGCTGGTGGACGAGCCCAGTATCTGGGATGTCAGTGAGGGGTGACTGGGAGCTCTTGGCATTTTTAGATAAGACATTTCTCATCGCTGGTGACTCAGATGCTTTTTGAAAAATAGAAATTGACCTTTTAGAAAAGAATGTATTCAATATTTGCTAGAAAAAAAAGAAAGACAACATTATGAAAGGTAGCACATCTCTTTTAAGACAAAGGACGGGTGGCTTCAGAATTTAAATGACCCACGAGGGAGTCTCTGTGTATGTGTCTGTGTACACAGTCAGACCTAACTTAACCCCAACAGGCTTTACGAGTGAGATTATTCATGTGTGCATTATTACCTAATTAAATAATGTCCTTTCTGAGAAGATGTTGGTTACACAGATGACTTCTGAGATAACCTGTGGAGCAGTTTTGATGGTCATTGCATCCCGAGCCCTCATCTGAATGGATCCGGTGAAGTTGCACCTTCACCATCGGAGGAAGTCAGTGTGATTGCAGGGAAACGTCTACTTTCAGAGCATTTCCAAAGAATCTCTAGATTGTTACTTCAAAGTGAGGCTGGTGCTTTCTTGGCACAGTTGAGACTAAAGTTGTGAATGTGATCATCAAGCTGGCCACAGCATGGCTTTGTGCCAGGGCCCCAAGCCTTCATCTCTACCCCAGTGCTCTTCACAGGGCTGGTTCTGGGAGGTTTAGGTGAGCCAGATAGAAGTGGGAGCCCACATCACTCACCACTTCTGCGAGAGCCATTTCAGGGTCGGCTTGGTGACATCATTTCCTTACATGTGGCGTTTTACATTTCTATCAGTGCTCTCCTGAGTAAGAATGCTGTCTCCTCCAGAGTCTGTATAAATTCTGGTATCACAGTGCTTGTTCATAGGTGCCATGCTGCAGTCAGAAGTTAATTCCAAACATCTGGATTCCTATAGGCTTGGAATCTGTGTGTCTGAGTTAGTGAATTCTGTCATCCTGTGGCTTCTTCCTTTTTAAATCTTTGTTCTTTTCTGTGGAAGTTCAGAGGTAAATGTGTTTGACTTTTCAAAAACATTTTTCACGTCAAAAAAAAAAAAAAATCTTTCAAAGAGGACTGGGTAACAATGTAGTGTATATTGAAAATTAAGTTGAATTTTTCTGCATGGAAAATGAATTCTGCCACCATGGAAAATGAGTTCTTGCTATCTATCCAGTTCAAAATGGGATTTTCTAACCCCTTAACTCTACATTGGGGGAAGTGTTTATCTTTGTAAATCTTTGGACCTCTTATGGCATCAACCGTGGAACCTGTGAGTGACACTAAATGCATATGGATTGTGGCCTTTCTGGCATTTTTACGCATGTGATGTTAAGTTTGTCATTCAGCAGTATTTTGCAACTGGGGAGATGTTTACTGCCATTTAAATATTTAAAACAACAATCCTGCTTCTGCACTAAAATCAGCTCCGAATAAAGTCAGGTGATGGTTGCAAATGGGGGTGGATAGAGGCTGTCTCTTGTTTATCAGTCATCTGTGTGGCCAAAATGAAGAGCAGTCAAAGTAGGCTTTGGTTTCTAAGTTTAAGTGAAGTGAAAGTTGCTCAGTCGTGTCCAACTCTTTGTGACCCCATGGACTATAGAGTCCATGAAATTCTCCAGATCAGAATACTGGAGTGGGTAGGTGTTCCCTTCTCCAGGGGATCTTCCCAACCTAAGGATCGAACCCAGGTCTCCTGCGTTGCAGAAGGATTCTTTACCAGCTGAGCCACGAGGGAAGCCCTTTAAAAGTTTAAATAAGACTTTATATATTTCTAAATCAATTTAGTATTGCTAATTGTGTGCGAAGATATTACTCAGAAGAACTAGGCAGTAAACACATAACTTCACTTTTAAATGGGGCTGGTGTCCATTCAGATTATTTTTTTGCTAAAACCTAGATGCATACCAAAAATAGTTGAGGTTTAGGAATCCTCCTGTGATATTGCACTGAAAATTCTTGCCCAGTTTGATTTTTTTCTCTACTTTTCCCTATCTGTGAAGGAAGAATTGTTTCTTTGTCTTTGAAGGGAAAAAATATTCTAGCAGGATTTAAAGTGCAAAATAAGGACTATTTTTATTCTATATCGGACTAGTTTGGTTAAGTACAGCCGCCCATTCTGAACCCGTGAAGAAAATGGGAAAAGCGGTTGCTTGATGTTGTAAGTGGTGCATGTTCAGTTGCTCAGACGTGTCCAACTCTTGGTGGCCCCTTCGGCTGTAGCCCACCAGGCTTCTCTGTCTATAGGATTTCCCAGGCAAGAATACTAGAGTGGGGTTCCATTTTCTCCTCCAGTGGATCTTCCCGACCCAGGGGTCAAACACGCATCTCCTGCATCAGCATGTGCGTTCATTACCACTGCACCACCTGGGATTGACCTCATTCTTACTTAAATGCAGGTTTCATTTATGATACTAAACCTTGATTTTGTTACTTTTCTTCAAGATTGCTCTTGTAAAAAGACGTCCAACAATTGCTATCAGTATTATCTCAACCGGTTGATTTTAGAAGACTCTGAATTTTTCTGAGGGTTTATTTGTTTTTGTTGTTGTTCAGTCACTAAGTTGTGTTGGGCTGTTTGCAACCCCATGGAGCACAGCATGCCTGGCTTTCCTGTCCTTTGTTACGTCCCAGAGTTTGCTCAAACTTGTGTCCACTGAATCGGTGATGCCATCCAACCATTTCATCCTCTGTCACCCTCTTTTCCTCCTGCCCTCAGTCTTTCCCAGGATTAGTGTTTTCCAATGAGTCAGCTTTTTGCATCAAGTGACCAAAGTATTGGAGCTTCAGCTTTAGCTTCAGTCCTTCCAATGAGTATTCAGGGTTGATTTCCTTTAGGGTTGACTGGTTTGATCTCCTTACCATCCACGGGACTCTCAAGAGTCTTATCCAGCACCACAGTTTGAAAGCATCAATTCTTTGGCGCACAGCCTTCTTTTTGGCACCTGGCTTTTCTCAATGTAAGCTTAACCAAACACGCATAGCCTTAATACCAATTTGGGTGGACATGAGATGACTTACACGTGCAAATAATATTTTGCTCTGCTCTCACAAGATTTATGTTTAAAAAGTAAACCTTGAGTGAAGATAAACCCAGTATTTCTGCATTATTTTAAATTAGCATCTGACTGTGTTAGGTGTTTCTTTTGGGGAAGCTTTACCGAGTCCGCTATTGAGAAGATCCCAAGACAGTTGGTGCTTGAGCAGATTGCAGAAATGGAGTGTAGTACAGGGCACTTTCTAAGCCCAGTTTGTCCAGGGAAATGTCCCAGTAGGACTTTGCAAGGTACCACTTGTCTCTTTCCTATCCTGGGCACCTTGCATGTTTCTCCCTTCCTTTTTGGACTCAGAATGAAAGTCCTAATGTTGCTGAATGATGGAAATCGGGCTGAGACCACTGCTAATGACTGGCTGTGTGCAGCGTGCTCTTCCTCTGTGTTGTGGGCGCTCTGCACAGGAATTGGTTTGCCTTCTTTTATGACCTTGGTCA
The DNA here is from genome assembly GCF_055505025.1 of Bos grunniens. NCBI lineage: Eukaryota > Metazoa > Chordata > Mammalia > Artiodactyla > Bovidae > Bos > Bos grunniens. The sequence goes on from NC_141189.1 coordinate 29,284,826, forward strand.
GTTTTCATCAATGCATAGAAAACCGGACTTAGAGAAGATCTTTTGGTCAAATCCTTTTAGGCCCGGAAGGAGCTAAAAATACTCTCTGCTTATTCTTTTTATTGCACGACAGAAAGCACATGATCAGACTTTAGTGTTATGTTTTATTAACAGCCATCTGTTTCTGCAAGACCCCTTGAGCTCTCTTGTATTAATAGATAACCTTTTATGAAGGGTTTTGGGGAAAGGTTATTTTCGATTTTCCTCAGTTCTTAGAAGGAGGAAGGAAATGAGCACGTATCTTATTTTGGCCAATCTCTAAGTAGTGGGATTAAAAAGGAAGAAGTGCCTGCACTTTACTATATAGGACAGCTGCGTCATGCTTGGCACAAGTGTTCTGAATTTTTTTAAAAGTCTCTATTGAATTTTGTTGTTTATGTTCTGGCTTCTTGGTGATGAGGCATGTGGGATCTTAGCCCCTGGACCAGGGATTGAACCCACACTGCCTGCATTGAAAGGCAGATTCTTAACCACTGGACCACCAAGGAAGTCCCACAGCGTTCTGAATTTCAACAGGAGTCTTCCTAGGATGACAGGGCCATGTGTTCCATCTAAGCTGAAGATAAGACAGTTCATTTCCTCCTCTGTGAAAACAGGACTGGAACTATCCCCCTCCCATGTAAGTTATAAAAGTCATATGAGATGCAAAAGGACTTTGATAGTTCTTCAGACTTAGTAGGTGGCCAGGGTCTATTATTTTCCTTTCCTGAAGTACAAGAGAATTTGACATGCTGGGGAATTCAAAACAGTCGATATCATAGCAGCATGAGTTTTTATGTTTTTAGTTTCATGATAGAGAAGAAAATGGATTGAAGTGCTGATTTAAAACTGGAGCAAATGTGAAACATCCACTTTCCCTGTACACCTTTTAGTGTTTGCTTAAGAAAAATCAGAGGAGAATGAAGTATGTCAGATTGGTACATAATAGAAGCAAGATTGCTTTGATTTGAAACATTTTAGAAAGTTTTGTTATGCAGATGAATCCAGCAATTTATGGAAGGTTGTGTAGGTACACAAAGCAGTGATAAGTGGCGAGTAGGAGGAATGATTATGGCCCCTGAGATAAAGCACACTCATGTCTTCTCCCTTTTCCTCCATGGAGAGCAATCATGTGCGGGCAGTAAGTTCTTTCTGCTAATATGCCTGTGCTTCACCTTTAACATCAGAGAGATTTTTTAAACTGAAGGGTTGTAGAAAAACAAAATACTTCAGATCTGTGCGGAACCTCCTTTCGCTGGTGCTGGACGTGAGCCACACTTATTGTCTCGGTTACCAACAGCCACGATTCATGTTGAACCATGTCGTTCACTGGGTGACCCACGGGTCCTAAAGAGCAGACCCTGCTTGTCTTTCATGAGAGCAGTACTTGTGCCCCTGCAGGGCAGCCCTCAGCTTACCTTCTCCTGTCCTGCCTGCCCCTTCTCATACAGAGGAGTAAAAGTTGCTGGAGCAACACGAAGGCAAGGCCAGTCTGTCCGTGTGTGCTCAGTCGCTCAGACAGAGTGTCCAACTCTTGTCACCCCATTGACTGTAGCCCACCAGGCTCCTCTGCCCATGGAAGTTTCCAGACAAGAATACTGGAGGAGGTTGTCAATTCCTCCTCCAGTGGATCTTCCTGACTCAGGGATCAAACCCAAATCTCTTGCATCTCCTGCTTTGGCAGGTGGATCTTTACTAATGTGCCACATGGGAAGCCTCCCAGCAATTGCTGTCAGGTTTTAGCATCTTGGGGGATGCAGCCAATATGTCTTTACTGAGATCCTGTTAAGCTTGGGTATCAATTAAGTCCATTGTGGTTCTTTTTTTAAAAAATAATTTAATTTGTTTATTTTTAGCTGTGCTGGGTCTTTGTTCCTGCTCCGGCTTTTTCTAGTTGTGCTGTGTGGGGACTACTCTAGTTGCAGTGCTCAGGCTTCTCATTGCAGTGGCTTCTCTTGTTGGGGAGCCTGGGCTCTAGGGTGCTCAGACTTAGTAGCTGTGGCCTGTGGGCTCAGTAGTTGGTGGTTCCCAGGCTCTCAAGCACAGGCTCAGTAGTTGTGATGCGTGGGTTCAGTTGCTCTGTGGCATGTGGGATCTTCCCAGATCAGGGATGAAACCCTCATCTCCTGCATTGGCAGGTGGATTCTTTACCACTGAGCCACCAGGAAGCCATTCCATTGTTTTAAGTGTTAGAGTAATTTCCCCAAGAGCTGTCCAGCTTTACAACATAAACGAGAGGTGCAACACAGTTTGTGCTGTTGGGAAGGCCTACCTGTGACTGTCACAGTGCTCAACATAATGGGTTTCCATATGCGTTTTACGTGTTAAAATCACTTGGTTAATTTCTCTGGTAGAACTGCTTCACTTCAGGGTACTGTGTAATAGAGAGCAGTTGTGGTCTCCGGGATCGGGTGCCTGGATTTGAATCCCAGCCCCGCCCCCTACACCTGGACTCGCTTGAGCAAGTTAAGCTCAGCTTCCTCATCTGTAGTTGAGAACGATGGTACCCACTGGATAGGGTTGCCATCAGAGTGACATGGGAGAATGTATGTAAAGTGCACAGTGCCTGACATGTCGTAGGCCTCAGTCAGCTTGGCACTGCTTTGCGGACATTTATACTTTGAAGATGTGCTTCTGTTGACCAAATGCTGGGAACAAATGGAGAGCTTTTTGTTTTTAAAGAAAATACCGTATAATCATATCGTTAGTACTGTAGGCCTCCTATAAGGTGGGCTTTGTATTCAGTTATGAGCCTTGATCAGAAAAAAGAGGGAGAGGAGGATAAAGCGTGCTTGTAACTCATTGGTGCTCAAGAAGATTTGCATGTACGTCTTTTTTGCTTTTTATTTCCCCCTTTGAGGCATATGGTCATATCTCAGTCTTTGGGCTGGGCAGCATTTCTAGTTGTAGGTTTTTACTGGGAGAGGAAAGTAAAGAAGTAGCATTTACTAAGTGACCTTTTGAAAGTGGTTTCTTTTTGTTTTTTTTACCAGCTTTATTGGGATATAAATTTGCATGCCATGCAATTCACCCATTTAAAGTGTACAATTCAGTGGTTTGGGGTATATGACATTATGCATTTTTTAAAAAATTATGGTAAACTATATGTAACATACAATTTGCCGTTTTAACGATTTTTAAGCGTATAATTCAGTGGCAGTAAGTACATCCACAGTGTTGCACAGCTGTCACCACTATCTGCTCCAGAACTTTTTCCTCACCCCAAACAAACTCTGTGGTCATTAGGCAGTAATTCCCCATCCCCCTGCTCCCCTCAGCCCCAGGTAAACCTCTCACCTGCTTTTCTGTCTACGAATTTGTCCTTTTGTGAGCTGTTTCTTCTTGAGCAACTCATTGCTCCAGTGAGATCTTAATCATTTGAAACAATACCCTGGGTTTCCCAAATCAGCGTCAGCTTGGTTTGATTGCCCCGAAAGTGAGCACCCTGGTTTTCATAAAGGTGAAAGACAAGGTGAGTCTCGAGCACATGAAAATAGCCTTGAGTGTGGGGCTTCTTAAGACTAGAAGCTAGTGCTTGTTTCTAAACCAGTTGTTGAGTTCTCCAGGCAAGGGGTGCTTGCCTCAAACTGATACTGCCTTATCTAATTTCTGCCTTGCAACCTTGTTTTCCCAAAGATTTATCCGACAAGCTGCTGCTATGGCTTTATCAGAAGGCCACTTTTGACGTGGGCATAGGCCACGCCACATACCTCTATGTGGTGTGCTAGCCCTGCGGGCCCCCAAGGGCTGTCTACATGTGGGCCTGTTCTAGCCTTGGATTGGCTCTGGTTACTTTAAAGTACATGTCTCTCTAGCTTAATAACTTGTTTATCATTACAATTTGTAGAGGTTAGAAAAGATCAGTCCCTGGGTATATGTTTAAGCAGCCTGCCTCCTTCTTAGCAGGATATCATCTTAGTTTCCTGTGATTCCTATTTGAATCTCCCCAAGCTTGACATTTATTCTTTGACAGTTCTGGAGGCCAGAAGTTTGAAATAAGGTATAGCTGTGGCTGTGCCCCTTCTGCAGCTCTGGGAAGGATCTGTTCCTTGCCTCTCTGGCGCCTGGCGATGCTGGCACTCCTTGGCTTGTCACCGTGTCACTCCGGTCTCTGCCTCCCCTCTGTGTGTATCCCGTCTCTCTCTTTCTTTTGTAAGGACAGTTGTGATGGTATTTAGGGTTCACTTGGATAGTTCGGGATATGTCCTCATGTAAGGTCCTTAACCTAATTTCTAGTTCCATCTGCTAAGATCCTTTTTTCAAAGAAGACAGCATTCAGAGGTTCTGGGAATTAGGATGTGGACCTATCTTTTTGGAGGCCCATTTATAGGCATGTTGGTAGCAAAGTCAGTATTCAATTTAGATAGTCCTTGCCTTGCTTTGGCCCTGGCTGTAAGCAAGTAGGTCATAGTTACTTCCAAGACTGTTTCACAGTTGATTTATATGAGTCAGAGGTTAGCAGGATACCCTAAGAAATTTAGAAGAGATGAAGTGAAGAGAAGTGAAGTCGCTTAGTCGTGTCCGACTCTTTGCAACTCCATGAGCTGTAGCCCGCCAGGCTCTTCTGTCCGTGGGATTTTTCAGGCAAGAATACTGGAGTGGGTTGCCATTTCCTTCTCCAGGGGATCTTCCTGACCCAGGGATCAAACCCAGGTCTCCTGCATTGCAGGCAGACTCCTTACCGGCTGAGCCACGAGGGAATTTAGACTAGCTGCCAAGTATCTTCTCCACTGAACATCTTCCATGGTACAGAGTATTTCACCCACAGTGACTATAATTTCTGACAGCATCCCTGCTGCTAAGTCACTTCAGTTATGTCCGACTCTGTGCGACCCCGTAGACGGCAGCCCAGCAGGCTTCCCCGACCCTGGGATTCTCCAGGCAAGAACGCTGGAGTGGGTTGCCATTTCCTTCTCCAATGCATGCAAGTGAAAAGTGAAAGTGAAGTCACTGAGTCGTGTCCAACTCTCAGTGACCCCATGGACTGCAGCCTATCAGGCTCCTCCGTCCATGGGATTTTCCAGGCAAGAGTACTGGAGTGGGGTGCCATTTCCTTCTCTGACAGCATCCCTGAGGAGGTAGGTAATAAGGTCTCTCATTTGCAAGCTGTGACCATCTGCTGCGGGCCCCAGAAACAGTCGAGTCTGGGATAACCCAGGTCTGTCCTCAGCTGGGGGTAGGATTCTTCCTCCAGAGCATCAGTCTCTAAAAGAGACAGCTTGACAGTTAGTAGGACGTTCTCTTAAGAGACAATGCTGCTGCTGCTGCTGCTGCTAAGTCACTTCGTCGTGTCCGACTCTGTGCAACCCCATAGACGGCAGCCCACCAGGCTCCCCCGTCCCTGGGATTCTCCAGGGAAGAACTCTGGAGTGGGTTGCCATTTCCTTCTCCAATGCATGCAAGTGAAAAGTGAAAGTGAAGTCGCTCAGTCATGTCCGACTCTTAGCGACCCCGTGGACTGCAGCCTACCAGGCTCCTCTGCCCATAGGATTTTCCAGGCAAGAGTACTGGAGTGGGGTGCCATTACCTTCTCCGAGACAATGCTGGTGTCACTGAAAGATTTCTTTCTCTGCGTGTTTGGCTTGAGCAGTGATGCTAAAAGATGTTGACTTGGACCACCGGATCACGTGCGACCAGTTTCCTCTGACATTTTACAGTCTGCTGTTTTATAGGTCCAGCAGACGTTGCCTTTGTACAATGTTTAGTTTAACACTTTTATTTGATGTAATTTGATATGGTTCATTTGATGGAGACTGTTTAAATGAGCTGCTGACTTTCTTTCCTTTTGCCTTTCTTCCCCGCACCCCGCTTGTTTCTTGCGTTACATCTCTGAGAAGGAAAATGAGTTGGCTTTGGGACAAATGTCGGGTAATGCTCTATTTGTCAAGACATCAAGTGACTGGACTGGAAATTGCACGTGCACCCCTCTCCCCCACCCCGAGTGAAATGAAAATAGCTGGTGCTGCAGTGACTCCTCTACCCAGTGGTTGCCCTCTCATTTTACACAAGAGCTTTAGTGAGCAAAATAAACGAGCTTATTTTGTGAGCAATGTCTGCATGCTTCCTACCCTGGATGATAAAATTAGTTTTTTATGGCGCATAAATATGTATAATGATGAGCCCTTGCATACACGGTTCTCATGAAGTACTTTTTACTGCTGTGCCCTGAAGGAAATACCAAGACCATTTGCAAGAACAGTAGAGCTGGCAGTCGTTAAAGGTTTCAGTTTTCCTCTGGAAGGCTTGGGACTTGGAGTTAGGTGCAAATTAATTCACCACTCAAATCGTGTTGAGATGAGATTGTACTCGCCATCTCCGTATTCCGGTCTGCAATGGCATAAGAGGAGTGCAGTTTTGCTTGGAAATCTGTTCTTTGAGGTAAAGCTTTTTAGGAAGAGACGTGTGGTCTTGAACAAATGCACATGTTTACTCTTTAAATGAAATACTGAGTTTCTAGGTGGAAGAATGAAAAGTTTGGGGGCTGGAGGGTTTTCCTTTTGCTCAGGCAGAACCAGAGTAAGCACTATCCTTTTTTATGAAGACAGGCTGTAACATCAGAAATCCTTCTAGATCATTCAGGCCTGTGTGTATGTGTACAGATCTGACCTTACAGAAAATAAAGCTCTTGTATTCAGATACCTCATTATCTCACTCACCCCTAAGATGCGCGGATTCACAGGGTTTTCCTGATGGTGATCATGGTGTGTGGGGTCGGGTGTGACCTCGAGGCCCGAGGCCTGGGTAGCAGCTGCTTCTGCACTGCAGACGTGGAAAGGTTGTCCTTTGACCTGTAGCAGCGTGGCTGCCTTCTCTGCTCCTTCATCCTGGTTGCCTTCCTCAGTCCACCCAAAGCTCTTCTCAGAAAGCAACCTCATTTCTTATATCTGGACTCTGCCCCATTGCACGAAGCTATAATTTAATTAGCCCTTAGAGCATTGCCAAAAAATACCAACAAAAGCCTATGTCTGAGATCTTACATCTCGAGTTCTTGCACTAGAGGTGATTCAGGACGCGCGTCCTCATTTGTCCCTTAGAGGCTCCTGCGGGGACTGAGGCTCACTGTTTCACGTGAGGCTGTGGGAGGAGCTCAGGTTAAAAGCCCGATGTGAGGGGGTACGGGCTTCCCAGGTGGCACCAGTGGCAAAGAACCCGCCCGCCTGCCAGTGCAGGAGAGGTACGAGACGTGGGTTCAGTCCCTGGGTCAGGAAGATCCCCCAGAGGAAGAAATGGCAAGTCGCTCCAATATTCTTGTCTGGAGAATTCCACAGACAGAGGAGCCTGGCGGGATTGCACAGTTGGACACGACTGAAGTGATTTAGCTCACATGCACGTGAGGGGGTACCTGGCAGAGAGAAGGTGAGGCCTTTAGTGTAAGACTAGTAATGGGGAAACTTTGGGTCTGAATCTGTCTCTGCTCCCATGATGGCCAAGAGTGAGCCACTGGAGCAGGAAAAAGCTGCTTCCTCGTTCCCTGTGTGATAGGACCTGGTGCCTGTCCCCCAGACACCAAAGGATCAGAGGAGGCTGAGTGTGCCGTAACAAACACTTATTTTAGTCAGGAACCTTGTCCTTTTAAAAAGTAATATATTCTTATCCTGATTGAAGCACAAATTACCCACTCTTAATTCCACCAGCCAAAATAAAACAAAACTGTCATTTGGTGTATTTCCTGCTAATGTGTTTTCTATCTGTATTTCATGTATTAATTGAGATTGTACTGTTATATAATTTGGTAACTTAAAAAAATTCAATAAAGGATTTTTCAAAAGACGTTAACACCAGTGGTTAGCAGCGTGGCGTTGCTGGTCTTCAGTGGCGGGTCTGGTGAGCATCGTGGTCCACTTACAACCTAACCCGTGTGTCTGGCCTTCTGTCAGCTGCACACCCATTGCCCTGTACTGGGTATTACTGGTTTTTTGCCAGTTGTCTTTTTTTTTTTCTTTTAAATGTATTTATTTGGCTTTGCTGGGTCTTCATTGCGGCATGCGGGATCCTTAGTTGAGGCATGTGAACTCCTGTGGGATCATGAGTTGCAGCATGTGGGATCTAGTTCCCTGACCAGGAATTGAACCCAGGGCCCCCCTGCACTGGGAGTGCGGAGTCTTAGACACTGGACTACCAGGGAAGTCCTGCCAGTTGCTTCTTTGAGTGGCCCCCAGTGCAGGTCATTGATCCACTGTCTGTTTCTGCCATCACTTAGCAGCAGTGGAAACCATGCTGCTGCAGGAGCAAAACGAAATATTTTCTTTCATTTCTGAATAGAGTTATTGGCTTTACATTGTAGACTTGGTCATGCGGAATTTTAATGAACCGTAATGATCTTTTTGGTTCCCAGAGGTTTGCGCCTCTGTGCAAAATATTCCTAAGTCACCTTCAGGACTTCCTGTCTGCATTTTTGAATGTCACCTTTGCCCTTTATGTTTTCTTGAGCACAGCTGCATAAAGCAGGTTAATACCAGCACTGTTTGCCATCCATTTTCACATTGGACAACTGCAGATGATTCAGATAAGCCACAGTCCAAGACAAGCTCTTGTGTCATCAAAGAATATCCTTGGACCTTAGTGTACCTCTTTTGAGCTGCTAAATGTGTCTTGTGCTTGCCAGAATCTGGGTCTGAAGCTTGTTGGTAAGGTCGGAGAATTTTGACAAATTTGGAGAGTCTGTGTGTGTGTGTGTGTACCAGCCTTGGGGGCCGTATTTGTGACTAAAGCTTGTGATGCCAGAGGGGCTGCTTTGTTGCCAAGTCATAGAAAGGGTTGGACTTTGGCCAGTGAGTTGCCAAGAGAGTAGTTTATGCCATCTTTTTTTTACTTTCTTCTTCAAAATGAGGAAAACAGTGGTCAGCAGTTGTTTCCCCCAGTTGACCTCCTGCAGAGGACTCAGCTGTTTGCCACAGTTGATCTCCTGGTTTCAGGGAATGGTGGAAGCCTATGTTATCACTGCCTGGATGTTGAGGTAGTCCTTGACGTTTGTTGTGGTAGTTTTGTGTTTCTCTTAAGTCAAAATAACTTACTGCAAACAAATCGTTGAGACTAATACCTTTTTGGAGAAGTTGACACAAGTCATTATTACCCAGCTGATCAGTGAATCACCATTTGTGGAAATTAACACAGTCTTAAACATACTTTTTTTGTGTGAACCCAGTGACTTTCAGTTCCCAGGTTCCGAGTCAGTAGGACTTAGGTGGGTAGGGCCCAGGAATTTGCATTCCTATCAAGATGCCTGTCTGGGGAAACACATTTTGATAAGTGCTCAAGGTTCTAGGCTTCTAAGAAGCCTTATGTCTGAAATGAAATTCTGCTATGACTACAAGCCTTCTAACATAGTCTAGGCCACAGTGTCATACCGCCATGGTCAGAAAAGAATGTCAGCAGACGACTTTCCATGAGTACCATGCAGCATACGGGCAGCTGAGCTGGGTGGCTGTTTTGGACACAAAGGCATTGTCCACAGCCTATTCTGTGTAGCTTGTTAAGAGGCTGAGCTGAAGTCACCCAGTCTGCTGAGTGAATGACCCCAGAGTATGGTGTGCTCCACCCTTGGATCTGTCTGGATGTTTGAAAGCCACGCTAAACAACATCGCCAGTGTCATCATAGAACATTAAAAAACTGACAGATGCCCAAAAGGGTAGACTTTATTTTATAGCATCTAGAATGTGAACATGAGTCATGTAGTGTACTGGGATAGAATCCCAATGTACGATTGGCCCTTGTATCAGATGGGAACTTTAATTTTAGTCTTTGACAGAATCATTGTCAGTCCTTCAGAGAATAAGTGCAAAAATAGTGTTTCATCAGGAAGCTTGCAGGAACGTGGCCAGGGCCCCACACAGTCTTGTGTGTCTCTACCAAATTATAGCCGCCCTGAATCTTCACTGAAATAAAAATAACATTTCCTGCAAGCGATGGTCCGAGTGTGTTTCCAATATCTACAGATGAAAAGCCTTCTGGGAGAGACTGTTCTTCAATACAATTCACAGGGAAGGAGCATCCTTTCATGTGCTTGTCAGTATTTCTGCTCGCCTAGTGCATTTCTCATACGTTAAAATGAAAACTGTTTGGTCAGATGAGCCAAACATGAGGTATTTTATCAGATCATCCCAGGGTGTCAGTGTAGGCCATCTGACAGCCAGTCAGTATGAGGCGTGCATGCAATGAAATGTTTTAATTTTCCCTCAAAAGGGCAGGCGGGGATGCTTCCAGAGCAGTGGCCTGCAAACCGTCTGGCCTAAAAGGAGAGGGAGGCCCTCGGCGAGTTGACTTTGGGTCTGTTCCACAGACGCTCAGCTCCAGTTTTAGAATCGGTTTCCCAGTTGCATGGGGTACAGTCAGCCAAGTCACACACAGAATTGGTTTGCGTGTTCTTCCAGGGTTAGGGGTGATTTGCTTCTCTGTAAAGCCCAAAAATGAAGGTGGAGGGATGAGTGAGAAGGGCTATAGATATAATTCATTTGGAAGGGGTTTCTATTTAGTTAAAGTATTGAGTAAGCAAACAAGGTAGTGTAGGATTAACTAACTTAAAAAAAATCTTTTGTTTCTGCTGAGAATAAATTTTTACTGAGTTTAAACAGAAATGACAACTTATAAGCGAGATGAAATATTAAAGGACAAAGAGCTAGTGTAATGCTTGACAAAATGTATCTTTAAAATTAAGAAAATATATATTTACATGGCAAGAGAACTGGGGAAGTCTGCTTTTTAAATGTCATCCTTGTTTGTCTTTATAGGACAATAGATTTTTAAAAGAAATAAAGCAGCTGCACACTCAAACTTGTGATTTTACTTTATATTCGTCTCCCCACAGCAGGTGGGGTAGTGCACAAGATATACAGGATTGATTCTACTGGTGTTTTCAGTTGAACTTTCTCTAAGAAAATCTCTAGTTATTATCCCTGAGGCTCTCAGATGTGGTAGCCTCTGTTTTCTTTTTTAAGTTTAAAAAATAATCACAAAAGGATTTTTGAAGAACAAAACTCAGTTTCCCAAAACCATTGGCTGTTTTTTTTCAGCACAGGGAGTGGGGAGTATTTTTTATTTTTGGTTTAATGATATTGGGTGTCTTACAAAGCTGTCACAATAGTATAAAATTTTGTGCTTTTTTTTAAAAATTAAAAATTGTCCTGCAAGTTACTGATGTTTTGAATTTTTTGAAAGTTATCTTGAAATTAATTCTGTTGGAATGATGAACTGTAATTTACCCAGCCATACATGTTGTTGAATCTGGAGGTTGATTTTGATTACTGATGCCTTTGAAGGTATAGCAGTGAACATCTTGTTGATTCAGTTTTTATTCTTCTGTTGAAATTTGGGTACACAATTTATTTTTTTAGTAGTTGATATGTTTCTTCAACTTTTACTGAAAGTTGTTTTGGGTTTTTTTTTTTTTTTTTGGTTTAGAGTTGGGAGCCATCTCTCAATTTACTAAATGGAGAATTGAGAATTATGTGAACCATAAAAATATTGATCCTTCTAACCCAGGACTAACTCATCAGGTTCTGGTTGTCAGTAGTAATAGCAACCACTTTCGAATGGAATCTATGCTTTTATATGTCTCATTGTTTTCTGGCATTGCAGGCGGTATCGATTAAACTGGGTGAACCAGCTACCAGATCCAGAATAGTACACTTGAGCCTAAATTAGTGAACTAAAAATAAATTTGGTTTCTTAGCCATAGGATTTGGTTTATTAAATTGTAGGCTAGGCAACAAGTCCTCAAACCGCAGAGTACCAGGACTTTGTTTTTTCTGGCGTTCACAGAACAGTAGTATTCATGCTGATGGTTCCATTTGTAAACTGGATCATGCCCTGCCTGGCTTTTGAATGCCTGGTAATAATGTGCCTTAATTGCAGGTCAGTGAAGCCAAACTAATTGCTTGTTGGGCAATTGGATTGCCTTTTTAATTTGCTGTATAATGCAGTCCCTACCAGAAATGCACAATATGCCGTTATCTAAATAAAACTCATTAAAATCATCTTACAGACAACAGAATGCCTGATATTTTGCCCACAATCTCGCAAATAAAAGCAAATTGAATGGCATTATGGACAGCTGTAATTTAGAAGCACTCTTTTAAAAAGTGCCTTTGTATCCATTTTAAAAGTAGACATAAATGACTGCTATGGTTTCTATCAGTGTGATAGGTTTTTTGTTTGTTTGTTTTTACCAAGGATTATTTTACTTCATGCTTTTAATATGTTTTAGATGGGAGTAATGAAAGTTCACCCAGTAAAATTAGGACTCATCCAATGATGGCATTTCAGTTTAAAAAAAGAAGAAAAGAAACTGGTGACACATTCCTAGCTCACAAAACACCGGTCCGTAGGGATACCTTTTACGATTTGTGGGGACAGTTGTTCAAGGGGGTTAAGATGGTCGGCACGCTGTAGGACTCGTTTTCTCTCAGTTTCTCTGGACTAACAGGGCAGTTCAGCAGAGGACTTCGTTTTGACTCTTTGATGACTAATTTTATCCATTTAGCTAATATTTATTGAGTAACTCCTGAGTGCCACTGTTGTATGTGTTGGGGATACCAGTTTTTGTTTTCTATTTATAATAAATACTTTAGACTCAAGAAGTGTGCTCAGTCGTGTCTGACTAATATTTAGCTCTAGAGAAAGACGTGAAGTGGATCTTAAGACTCTTCAAAATGATTTTAGACATAAGGTAATATAATTAAGGAGCTTCTATGAAAGAATTTTCTAGATGTTTATATCAGTTGCTTTTTTTTTTTTAAATAGAAGTTAGTCCATTATCCATTTTCCTTTTCTTTTGGTAGGTTGTTTCTTATGAGAGTCATGGATATCCCCTATCTAAACTTGGAAGGACCAGACTGTAAGTGAATTTTTATTTTCTCATTGCATCTGCACATTTAAGTGTGTGGTCTGGAAAGGATAACAGGAACAGAATTACTGAAGAAAGAGCTTTATTCACTTAAAAATAGCCAGTGATTTTGCGGTTGATATGAATAGTATGCTTAAGTTAATGTTACCCTTGGGCCTTGATTAACCCATCTCTTTACTTACATTTTCCAGTTTATACATGAGTTGAATTTTAAAATATATATATCTTCTCATCATTACTTCATTTTCACTCAGCACTCTGAGTTCATGATTTTCTATAAATACATTGTGTATGTAATTGATTTCAAGATGTACTAGCCGTGACAATAACAGTACATTTTCTATTGTCCAAGTATTTGAGTATGTATATATTTAAGTTTTGTGGTTAGGTTTTTTTTTCTCTTTGAAGACCTCGGACAGCCATGCTGTTTGAGAGGTAGTTGTTGCTACTTCCGATTGTTCTTTTCCATTGCTGTTTTTGTAGCCTTGGTAAATTGCCTTAATATATGCCATAGGCATATAGAAACAGAGGAATTATACTTTATACAAAATGATAATAAACACTGCAGTAGAAGTTTGAGGACATACTATGTTGCACTTCCTATTAGTTTTAATGCTCAAACCTGTCATCCTTGCAACAATTCTGTGAGCTGAGTCTCGTCATCCCCAGTTTATAACCATGAGTGGTTAGGTCTCTTGCTCTGAGTTGCACAGTCAAGTGGTGGGTGTGGGATTAGAAAACAAGATTGTGACTCAGGACTGCGTCTGTTCAAACAGTCCATTCAGTTTGGACAGTGCATTTTTTTTTTGTTTAAGTTAGATAAACATGGACATTAGGGCTCATTTAGTAATCGCAAGGCTTTCATAATGATTCTCCAAGTTAGCCTGGGCTCAGTTTCATTGACGAACCACTGGTCAGCTGTCCACTTTTCAGCCATCAACCTTTCATCAAAAATTTGTTTTGTAGTGCAGCCTAAACGTGATCACGTCCTCCACGTGACATTCCCCAAAGAATGGAAAACCAGCGACCTTTACCAGCTTTTCAGTGCCTTTGGTAAGTCAAGCATAAGTATAGATGTCCTTTTAGGGTCCTGCTCCTCTTACAGTCTAGGTGGTCAGAGTATATAGATGGCTTTAGCTTGGACATAAAAGAGGATTACTATGCAAAGTTTTCATCTCAGAGAGTTTTTGGAGCTTGGTATGCTGCTTTCTTATGCCAATATGATCTGAGGACTTTTTGGTAGCATCCCACAGTAGAGCACTGTTACTCATCTATATCCATGGAAATAGGGTTAGGGTTAGGGTTAGGGTTCTAGCCCCTCACTGACGATCCATAGGGAGGAAGTCTAAGCTGAATCATTGTTAAGGTAAAATGGAAAGAGAACACCTGTTCCATAAGGGCAGGCAGTTGCTGCTTGATATCGAATAGTCCAGCAGACAAACACAGGTGTTTGAGGGGACTGAGTATGAGGTAGGTTCTTCTGTTACCTTTTTTATCAGGTCAGGTGATTAGATTAAATTGAACAGTCTTCTGATTAGGGTTTATAAAGGCCATTCTGATTGTAAGTCTTCAGCAGTGTCTTTTAATTTTAACAAGTAAAGTATTTAAACTGTTCTGGAAATTCGTGATTAAAATGGAAGCAGCAAAAACCTGAATGTCCAATAATAGGCATGTTTAGTGAATGTTAACGTGTCTCCCCAACAGCTTAGTATGTAGCCGTTTTATAAAGAGTTGAAGAGTTTGTTAAAAGGTTGTTAAGTGTTTATATTTTAGCATTCAGAGTAAAAAGCAGATGCAAAGTAGAATTCCTATATAACTAACATCATTTTTGTTGAAATCAAACTGAAAGGATACACCGTGCTCTTATCACTAAATGTTTTAGATAGGATTTTTTTCTTCCTCTTTGTGCTTTTCAGTATTTCTTAAAATAAACATATATTAGCTTTTACAAGTACAAAACGTTGCTCAATTTTTAGGCACGTAAGTGTATGCAAGTATATTTCTGGCAAGTTATCCTAATCTTTGTAGATAGTCTAAATGACTTCTGAAATTCTAGCCCTGCTTTTTAATTTAAATGCAGTTAGATTTCACAGTACATTCCTTTGGTAAGCTTTGGATGTTGTTTCCCATCTTGTGTTGCTCTTACCCCTGTTTACTTAAACTTTAATTGGCTAAATTCAGCAGGATTCTCTGAGTAGAATATTTTTCATTTTAATTAAAGAAAGGTTAACTGTGTGATATTGAACAGGTAACCTCTCTGTGTTTCCTCCTTGGAGATGATGATGGTGATGCTGCTGCCTCTTTAATGGGCTTGTCAGGATGATCAAATGAGCTGATCCATGGAATGCATTCAGAATAGTATGTGGCCTAGAGTAACTACTTGAGAAACGTTAAATATTGTTGTTGAGTCACTAAGTCATGTGCAGCTCTTTGCAACCCCATGGACTGTGGCCCACCAGGCTCCTCTGTCCCTGGGATTTCCCAGGCAAGAATACTGGAGTGGGTTGCCATTTCCTCCTCCAGGGGATCCACATCTCCTGCACTAGTAGGTGGATTCTTTTCCTGAGCCACCTGGGAAGCCCCCAAATACTATTTGTCTAAAAAAAACATACAGGGTAGAGAGCTAAGAAAGTAATGGTAGTGACTTCTGTAATTGAGAAAGTCCTGGCACCCCAAGGTGCAGCAGGAAGTGAAAGTTCTTTCCTGTGAAGGAGACTCAAAGCAATTTTCAAGTATTCCAAAGCCTTCAAAAATTTTAATAGATAATACATTTTTTCATCACTAAGTTTTGCTGATGTTTAGCCATTTAAAAAAAATTCCAGTCTTCTGTGTTTTTTCAGGAAGAGGGTAGTGTGTAGATCTCTGCTTGCCCCTGGTTTTCTCCAGCTCCTGGCCCTCTGCTCCTCTCCCACCTCTGTCCGCTCTCCTGCATTCCGTTCTGTTTGCGTTTCGCCTTTGCAGAGGACTTGTCTCTGTGTGTGAAAGTCATTTTGTGCCACTATACTGCTCTCTGTCCCTCCGTGTTTTTCTTTTCTGTATTGGTCTGTCTTGGTCTCCTCTCTCTGACCCCTTCTTCTCGTCCTTTATCCCCTACCTGTTTTTCGTTATTTGAGTTCTTTCCCTGGCCTTGAGATCAGCATTGACTTTTTCTTATTTCTTACACACATGTTCTCTGGTTTTTACTGTGATCTTTTTGAAAATATACCAGGTTCATGGACTTTTAGTCCTTTAGTTCGTGAGCCTGGCATAGTCCTTCATTTATTTAAGTCTTGCATTAGTTTTCGTTTGTTTGTTTATTTTCAGTCCTGACCCCAGCAGTGAGAGTGCCGAATCCTAACGACTAGACCACCAGGGAACTCCCTACTAATGATCTTGATTGAGAAAAAGTCTCTAACCCTGGCAGGAGATTGGGTTGAATGATAAACTGCCTCAGGATTTAATCCAGAAGGATCTTTTTTTGTTTGTTTTTAAAACAAACTTTAGAAGATTCTTCTGGTTTTCCTGGTTTATCTGCTTTCTTGAAGTTTCAACTGTAGTAGCTACTATGATAGATTTAAGTTTTATTTCTCTGTAGTGCTGAGATTTTGATCATCTTTTAAACTAACACCTCATCTCTCTTTAAATTGATGGATGTTCTGAAACAGATCAGATATATAAATGGAATCTGATAGCTACCTAAATGGCTAAATGCTGGCTTTGCTTTTAATTCACGACTTCAGGTAACATTCAGATATCTTGGATTGATGACACATCAGCATTTGTTTCTCTCAGCCAACCTGAACAAGTGCCGATTGGTAAGTGTGTTGGTTAAAAGGGGGAGCTTGCCCACTCACCAGTCTAGATGCTGTGCTGTTCAGTCCGCTGATTCACAAGCACTGCTGCCTGGTTTGTTTTGAGCTTGTCTCTAAAATAAAGGAAGTAATTAGTAAGTATCGCATGTAGATGAAAAAATAAGACAAATGTATAGATTCTTTAGATATACTTTATCATATATTTTTCATTTTTCTGTTCCCTTCCTATAGCCCTTTTTCCAAAATGATTTGTATGTTTACTTTGAAAGAAGTAGCAAGTTGAGAGGAATGGGGAATACCAGATGGTGATTCCTATATTGACCTGTTTGCCTCTATACTTTTCCCATTTATTTTATAACTTTTTGTGATTCACTTATTTCATTAAACTGGTATCAAATACTTGTTTTTACAGCAAATAAACTGAAAGATACTCTAGTTGCTTCTAAATTAGGATTGTAAAAAAGTCGAATACCAACTCTCTTATTGTTGGACCCTAAATAATTTTGATTTTAACCATCACAAAACATCCTATTTTCTTAGGATGCAAAGCTATTGAAGAAAATATGTATTGTTCAGCTACTTCTTCACATAGATTTCAAGTTCCCTGGTGCAAATAATAAAAATGTATGAAAATGTTAAGTATGCTGATTAACATTTTCTTCTTATTAAATGAAGTGCCACAGGCTAAAAGTATACAATTCTGACTGATGCATGAGTAGAATATAAGCAGTTCTATATGAAAATTTCTACAAATACACAAATTCAGGTCAAATACTTTTTGGTATTTAAAAAAAAAGTATATAACCATCACAGGAATATATGCCGTTATAGAAATGGAAAGTTTAGGCTCTGGAGTCATATTGCTGCACTACCTATAGTGTGACCTTGGGCAGGTTCTTTAATAAGCTGCTGCTTATCTTTATAAACTGAGGACGATGTTACGGATTTTCTAGGATTGTTGTGAGGATTACATGAGATGATTATGTATACAAAGCTGGCATTGCTTTGAACTTTTATGGTGGTTATTTTGAAGTAGATTTCCATATGAAAGGCACTGCAGGAGCTTATGACACCAGGAACAGTACTGGATACAAGGTGTGAATTATATTGCTATTAATAGTTACATGTTCTCATATTTGCTTATTTGTGACCCATCTCCCCACAATCCTTAGAAAGACAGTTTACATGGAATCCGAAGGGAATGGGTTATTAGAAAGCTAAGGATGACTTCAAGTGTGGGGCAAGGACCCTGAGATTAAGATGGTTGTGAGACTTCAAGGAATTAGGCCATGCAGTGGGAGCGAAGGGGATGCACAGGCTTTAAAGTCACACTGACATGGGAACTAGCCTGCCTCTGCCACCTGTCAGCCACGCACCTCGAGGCATGTCACATAAATTCTAAGCCACAGGCTCCTCACTTGAGAGATGGAGATGATGATAGTTACTTTGTAAGATGATATCACACATTATCTATTTAATTCGGCTGCTCTGGGTCTCAGTTGTGGCACTCGGGATCTTTGATTTTGGTGTGGCATGCAGGATCTTTAGTTGCAGCGTGTGACTCTTTGCAGCTTGTGGGATGTAGTTATCCAATCAGCGGCTCCCCAGCCCCTGCATTGGGAGCTCGGAGTCTTAGCCCCTGGACCACCAGGTAAGCCCCAAGATCACAGATTTTAAGTTCCCAGCAAAGAGCCTGGCACTCCACCAGCAGTGCCTGACAGTTGGTAGTAATTATCATGATACTGCTTGGCCTCCATTGCTGTGAACAGTAAACATAAGTGTGTGTAAATCTGGAATCTGTAAGACACTAGTGAGTAGTATTTACTTGAAAATGCAAGCATAATTCCTTGTTTATGGGTAAGAGGTGTCAAAGCCTCTTTTAACGTTCCTGTTATACTGTATTTGATGTCCCGTAATGATTATTCCCTTACTTATTTTTGCATCTTTCAATAGTACAGTAGCTTTTAAGCTCAATATTTTATTCAGTGATAGCTGAAATCAGGAAGCTAGATTTCAGAATCACATAGCCACAGAAGTCCTCTGATTTGTTCATTGCCCGTCTTATTCACCACTGGGGGCTTCCCTGGTGGCCCAGATGATGAAGACTCTGCCTGCAATGCAGGAGACCTGGGTTTAATCCCTGGGTCAGGAAGATCCCCTGGAAAAGGGAATGACTACCCACTCCAGTATTCCTGCCTGGAGAATTCCATGGACAGAGGAGCCTAGTGGGCTGCAGTCCATAGTGTTGCAAAGAGTCAGACACGACTGAGTGACTGGACACAAACACATTCACCACTGATTGCCTTCTCATGCCTGGCATGTGAATGGGCCATGTCGGGAATTGGCCAAGATGAAATTGTGACTTTTTACCTTTTTTCCTCCTAGGTTAAGAAGTTAGGTGACTTTTTTTTTAATTCCTTCTCTTCTTTATTTTTTATTTATTTTATTATGATGGTTATTTTTATTTGGGGATCTTTGTTGCGGCCTGTGGGCACTCTCTAGTTTTGGCGCACTGGGACTGTTCTGTAGTTGCAGTGTGCTCACTCCTTGCAGTGGCTTCTCTTGTTGCAGAGCACGGGCTTTAGAGCCTGAGGGCTTAGTAGTTGTGGCACGTGGACTTAGCTGCCCAGCCAGGGATCACACCTGCGTTCCTCCTTTGGAAGGCGGATTCTTAACCACTGGACCACCAGGAAAGTCCTGTGACTTGTCTTTTGACACATGCGGCTTTACTAAGCAAGTCTAATATTCCACCATAGTCTCTCTTCTGACAGAAAAGACAACTCAACGTAAATACCTGGCCATTTGCACGTACTGTGCCTGTGACTGCAGTTTTCTTGGCCAGGAGCCGTCTTGTACTCAACCATCCTCTCCCTCCAGAAGCCTGGCTCTGTCCTACCTCCATCCTCAGCTCAGCCTCGACAAACGTGTCTCCAGGCTCCCTTTACAGCGGTTTGGACCCCGTTCCCTGTACGGAGCCTGGTACCCTTTCTTAGCATACCTTGCTTCCGTGGCGGTCTTCCCAGATGGACTGCAGACTCTCTGAGAGCAGGGACCTTATCTCTTGTTTGCCATTGTGTTTTCAGGGCTTCGAGTTGTAGTGTCTGATGTTAGAAGTGTATGTTACGTAGTTGTTGAGCTGAATAAATGCCATTCAAGGTGTCATGACTTAGAAATGCCTTTTTGCACTTGCTGGGTGTATCTCGTGTCTCAGGCCTTGTGCTGTGATTTCTGAAGCGATGCAAATGTTTCACTGAAAGACAGTATAGAATTTGTTTTCTATCCTGGTGATTTTACCGATGAGCAAGACCCAAGGTATTTAATATGCTGCAAATCCTGTTAATGTTATCTTAAACAAATTACTTATTCATTTCAGCGGAAACACAGGGCCTGTTAGATCAATAACGTAACATTGGAAAAATCATTAAATGCCTGTTTATATAGCAGCTCATAATGGCTTCTTTGGCTCAGTTACAAACTATTTTTGATTTACATTTAAGGAGTTGCTTTTTTACTGACACCTGTCTTTTTTTTTTTTTTATTTCTTCATCATACTGAGTCTAATCAAGATTTCTTCAGAGCATTTTCATGACTATGACAGCTCTTTCTCAGGTCTATCAAAATGATTAAAACTCTTCTCCTGAGTGTCATTTAGTTTGATTCCTGTTGCTTTTTGTTTCTTCACATTCTTCCCCTCTGTCTGGGAAGACAGCCTGTGGGCAGCGTGGGACTTGATGCCATGGAGGAGATCACTTAGCTTCATCGTTTGAGAATTTTTCTCAGAGTCATTGAATAAGAAATCACCTGTAATGGTCACATCTGAATAACTCAGACATATTTAGGATTTTTATATACCTAATGCAGTCTTGTTAAATGGGGGAAAGAGCTCAACAATATTTCAAATGTACTGGCTCTTCCTAGTCTTACTCTCAATATTTAGACATTGTCTTATGTGTCCTTAGGCTCCTCTGTCCATGGAATTCTCCAGGCAAGAATACTGGAGTGGGTAGCAATTCCCTTCTCCAAGGGGATCTTCCTGACCCGGGGATCGAACCCGTTTCTCCTGCAGTGCAGGCAGATTCTTTATAGTGTGAGCTACGAGGGAAACTCCTTAAATACATTATAAGGCATTATCCCTCTGCGTATAATTGTTATAGAAATAGCTTGAGGAAAATTAGCTTTTCATTTGTTTTGAAAGTCAGAGGTTGGAGCACACCATGAATACTACAGAGAAATTTTAAAAAACAAAAATTGATGAAGGCCCTAGGTCAAAAAACCTAGTGGTTATTTTGTAAAGCTAGCCCTCCTTCAGGGATTTACAGAAATTCCTGATACGCTGCCTTACGAGCTTGTTCACAATGAGTTTATGGGGATGGGTAGGTACCTGGTTTTACAGCTTCACTCAGTCCCTAGTATGAGTGTGTTTATGTTAAATCATCCTTTTAAAAGCCCAGCTTGTGATTGTGCTGAACAGATAAACATCAGAACTGTGATATGGTTTTTGAAGTGATTATTTAGTACTGGATTTCTGAAGAGGCTGCTTATAACTTTAAACTTTACCTGTGCTTTTTGTTAGCCTTTTAAAGTTTACCGAATCTGTAGAGGTACTCGTCTGTGGGATTGATTTGTGTTCTCGTTTTTCCTCAGTCACTCTAGGTTCCTGACTTTGTTGCTCTTTTCAAAGAACCAGCTTTTGGCTGACTTCATTTTTCTATGTTGTTTGCTGGCATCTATTTTGTTGGTTTCTGCTTTGTTGTTTTCTTTCTTTTTTTTTTTTTAAGTTGCTTTGGATTTACTTTGCTCTTCTTTTCCAGTTTCTTGAAGTAGAGTTATGTGCTTTTTTTTTCCCCCTGTCTTCTAAAATATTTTTGAGCCTGGCTTCCAGTAGCTTAGCAGTACAGCCAGTGATCAATCAGATGTGCTTGAGCACCTTGAACCAGTAAGGCTTTCTGCTTTTGCCAAGAAGGTCTGGGAATGTTCAGCATCCCGCCTTCAAGCAGTTCATAAGTCTGCCCCAGTGTTCACTTTGGGGTGGACCTTCTTTCTCCAGTGTGAGTGCAGAAAGCTTCACGCCCAGCCAACAGTATGTATGTAGCTAAGACCCTGTCCCAGTCATTGATTTTGACCTCTTTTTGGTTCTAATACAAGCATTTAAAGCTATAAGTTCCCCCAAAGCACCGTTTCAGGTACATCCATCAGCTGTACTTTGTGTTTGCATTATTGTTAAGTTAGACACGTTTTCTAAAGGCTCCTTTAACCAGGGATTATTGGGAAGGCTGTTGTTTAATTTCCAAGTACTTTGAATTTTCCTAGATTTCTTATTGTCACTACTTTATAATTTAATTGTGTTGTGATTAGAAATTTTACTATGATTTCAATCCTTTTAAATGCAGTGAAATTTGCTTTATAGCCTCACATAAGATATGACCTGTCTTGCTGAACGTACTGTGTACACTTGTAAAGAATGTAAACGCTGCGGGATAAGGTTTGGTCTATCAATATCACTGTTGTTCAGATATTGTATCTTTACTGAGTCTTATTTAGTAATTCTATCCATTTTTGAGAGAAGGTGTTAAACTCTTGGATGATTGTGGAAATGTCTCTTTGCCCCTTTCATTTTGTCATTTTTCATGTCATATATTTTGAAGCTGTTATAATTGTTTTGAATTTCTGGTAAATTCATTCATTTGTCATTATGAAATGCCTGTCTTCATCTTCTGTGTCACTGTTATTTTTAAGTCTAATCTGATATTAATGTAGTTAGTCTTTTTTATGTTTGGCAAATCCTTTGTGGTGTATCCTTTTTCTTCCATTTACTATGAGCCCATCTATGTATACATAAAATAATCTCTTGTATTTGCAGACAGTGCATAGTTGGGTCTTGCTTTTTAAAAAAATCCATTCTGATAACTCTGACTTTTTATTGGAGTATTTAGTCCATTGATGTTTAGTGTAATTATTTCTATGCTTAGGCTTGTCATTTTAAAGTTTGTTTTTTGTTTATTCACTCTGTTTTTTATTCCTTTGTTTCCCCCTTTCCTGTCTTCTTTTGGATTATTTGAAAAATTTAAAAGAATTCCATTTTAATTTTTCTGTTGGCTTTTTAGTGTTATATACCTATTTGCTTTAGAAATTTCAACATATATTCATAACTTTTCACGGTCCTCTTAGAGTTCATGTTCTTATATAGAGGGTGGAAACCTTACCTATATATAGGTAGAAACCTTTGTATATATATTCCACAGAATTCAGTACATTTAAATAGGTCCATTTACTCTAATTCCTTACTGTCTTTCTGGCTGTGACTGGCACAGGTATCATTACAAGTGCTCTGATTATAAATCCCACAGAATGGTGTTATAGTTTTGCTTTAAGTAGTCATATGTATTTTAAGAAATTAAAAGGATGAACTTTTGTATTTTCCCAGATAGTTACCGTTTCAAATGTCTTCATTCATTCCTGAAGATCCAAGTTTCTTTAGGGTATCATCTCACTTCAGCCTGAAGAACTTCTTTAGTATTTCTTATAGTGCTGGTGTGGTGGCAACTATTTCTCTTGGTTTTTCTTTATCCGAAAATGTCTTTTTTTGCCTTCATTCATGTAGAACATTTTAGCTAGGTATAGAATTCTGGGCTTTTCTTTCAGCATTTAAAGATGTTCCACCGTCTTCTGGCTCCCATGGTTTCTGATGACAGGGTTGCAGTCATTTGAATCATTGTTGCCCTCTGTGTAATGAATTGTTTTTCTCTGACTACTTTAAAGATTTTTCTCTCTACCACTGATTTTTTTAGAGTTTGAGTATGATGTACATAGGCATGGCTTTCTTGAATCTATAGATTTATGTCATTTATCAGGTTTGGGTAGTTTTTAGACATTATTTGAATGTATTTTTCCTGTTCTGTATTCTCTTACCTCTTCTTTTGGGGCTTCAGTTACCTATATATATAGGAGACCTTTTGATTTTGTTCCTATGTTTCCTGATGCTCTGTTCATTTCTTTTCTACCTTTTTTTCTCTCTTCTTTAGATTGGATCATTTCTGTTGACCTACAAGATCACTGACTCTTCCTCAGTCATCATCATTCTGCTATTAAGCCTGTCCAGTGAATTTTTAATTTTATATATTTTTTAGTTCTGTATTTTCATTCAGTTTATTTTTCACTTTTTCTATTTCTCTGTTGAGATTTTTTATTTTGAGCCTATATACCTTTACTTTGATGAACATATTCAGAATAGCTAGTTTAAAGTCTTTGTCTAGTAATTCCAATGTCTGTGTCATCTAAGCATTGGTACCTGTTGATTACCTTGTTTTTGAGACTGGGTCACATTTTCCTGACTCCTCATATATTCAGTAACTTGGGGTTGTTTTCCTGGACAGTGTGACTATTCTTTTGTGGTGACTTTGGATTCACTTATATTCCTCAGTGTGTTGCTGTTTTTGTTTTAGTTTTAACAGGCAGTTAGCTTAACTTCAAAGCCTCTCATGCTTGTGGTGGGAAATAGCTTAGATATTAGCAGTTCAGACTGCTTTCACTCTGCCACATGCATGGCCAGGGATCAGCCAGTTGTGCTGTGTGTGCTCAGGCACTTTTCAGTCATGTCTGACTCCTGGGCGAGGGTATGGATTGTAGCCCACCAGCCTCCCCTGTCCATGGGATTCTCCAGGCAAGAATACTGGAGAGGGTTGCCGTGCCCTCCTCCAGGGGATCTTCCCAACCAAGGGATTGAACCTGTGTTTTTTATGTCTCCTTCGTTGGCAGGCGGGTTCTTTACCAGTAGTGCCCCTGGAAAGCCCCACATTGGGGTGCCCAAACCCTGGGTTCCTCTTTCTAGGATTCCTTCGTCATTCCATATTGCCACTGATTACCCCTTGCTCCCCCAATCCCCAGCCCCCTGACTCCTCCGATGAGAAAGACATGGGATTTCTCTATCAGAGTTTTAATTCCTCTTTGCCCTTTTTACTACAGATTCCCTTTAGGGCAAAGTCACATTAAAAAAAAAAAACAAAACACCAAAAACCCAGGAAATTCACTCTATGCTAGTTTGCTTCCTTCAAGTTTTGACTCCCCTCCAGTATCTCTCTATTTCTGTCCCAGGGCCCTTAAATACTTGCTTTTAGCATTTTCCCCCAGAGCTTATGTTGTCATCAGTGGAAAGGTCAGCTTGTTAGGAGCTTATTCCTCTGTCTTGGAGGTGGAATGCTTTTACCTTTGCTTTTCACTTGTTGCCCCTATAGCATCTGCTTTTGATGCAAAACTTCCTGCTGTACTATGCCATACTTGAACTACGTCTTTCTCTTTGTTTAATAACATTTTAAGAGAATCTAATGTTAGTGCAGTAACAACCTGTCACTTACTTCCTCTAATCAGTTAAAAAGTTTCAGTTCAGTTCAGTTGCTCAGTCGTGTCTGACTCTTTGCAACCCCATGGACTGCAGCACGCCAGCCCTCCCTGTCCATCACCAACTCCCGGAATTTACTCAAACTCATGTCCATTGAGTCGGTGATGCCATCCAACCATCTCATCCTTTGTCGTCCCCTTCTCCTCTTGCCTTCAATCTTTCCCAGCATCAGAGTCTTTTCAAATGAGTCAGCTCTTCGTATCAGGTAGCCAAAGTATTGGAGTTTCGGCTTCAACATCAGTCCTTCCAGTGAACATTCAGTACTGATTTCTTTTAGGATTGACTGGTTGGATCTGGTTACAGTCCAAGGGACTCTCAAGAGTCTTCTCCAACACCATAGTTCAGAAACATCAACTCTTTGGCGCTCAGCTTTCTTTATAGTCCAACTCTCACATCCATACATGACTACTGGAAAAACCATAGCCTTGACTAGACAGACCTTTGTTGGCGAAGTAATGTGTCTGCTTTTTAGTATGCTGTCTAGGTTGTCATAACTTTTCTTCCAAGGAGTAAGTGTCTTTTTATTTCATGGCTGCAGGCACCGTCTGCAGTGATTTTGAAGCCCCCCAAAATAAAAAGTTTAGTTCCTTTTAAATACCACGCATATACTGATAGACAATATCCTGACAAATGATTGGTGTTTTTGCTTCTCTCTGTGGTGCTTTTCATAGTTGGCTAGTGTGTTTCTGTATATTTATTCTTCTCAAGAAATGCACAGAACAGTCAAGAACCAAAAAATAAGTGATATTTTTCCTTTCTTGGTAATTTTCCTAATCTTAAATGGTATGTGGGTTCAACAGTTATCTTGAATTATAAATTATGGCAATAAATAAATGAGTTCAACTACAACATGCCTTTTTAAAATAAAAATCCTTTTAAATCAGCTTGTTCCGGAGGGAGAGGATAGATGACAACTTTTGGTTAAAATTATACATGATTTTTATGCCGTAAGTGCTGGATCCTGAAAGCAGTGTTCTGTTTTGTTTTTTGACCACACCACGCAACATGTGGGATCTTAGTCCCCTGACCAGGGATTGAACCCATGCTTCCTGCAGTGGAAGTGGGGAGTCCTAACCACTTCCAGGGAAGTCTTTATATTTGTTTTTATACAGGACAAGATTTTTTTTTTTAATAGTAGTGGCTTATTGAGTACTTCAGTTTGGTAAAGGGAAATCATTATTAGTATGAAGCATGCATGTCTAGGGACTGTGGCCAAAATCTTAAAATTAAAAAAAAAGCATGCATGTCTATATGTTATGTTTTGATATCTTCTCCTTTGAAAACTTGTAAGAGCAACTGACTCTTTTTATTCCCCCTGTAAATCACTTAATCCACAAAAGGCACTGTGGATATTTTTGATAATATTTATTAGGAACCTTCTTGTTTGCCTAATTCCCTTATGTGTTTAATCTTGAGAGTTAGCGGTCTTATGCACCTCTGCTGTGAAATCTGTATCAGTCAGATTTATTTAAGAGTGTGACGGTAACTTGGACTCTTCCTAATTAAGGCATTAGCTGGTGTAAGAATAGGGCGGAAAGTTTCCTGACTGCCAGATAAGGCTTCCCAAGTTCTTAATAGAATTACCAGTGTTAAAGCAAGCAGTGAGGAAGTGAGTCCTGTGGGAGTGAGAATGTCACCAGGAGAAACGCAGTGCTTATGCCTCAGAGGCTGGATCTTTATCTTCTGTTCGAGGAACTGGGTTCGACCTTTGTGTTTAAGGGGCCATGTTATATCTGGTTCGAAGACTTTGCTTTGTGATGCACTGGCCGAATATTCAGGAAACCCATCAAATTTAGTTGTCATGTCATTTGTTAAAATATTGCTTTTGTTTTGCTCTCCTGCTTCCAATTTTAGAAGTAAATCAAACTCACTATAGAAAATGTGAGAAATATCTGAAAATATAAAGGCAAAAACAGTTCAACCATGGTCTCACCATCGAGATATGAATGCTAGCAGTATTTTGGTTAGTGTTTCCTGTCAGTTGTTGTACTCTGTCTGGGTGAGTATTTTTATAATGTTTTTAATACTAGAGACCTGACTTTAAATGCGTTTTTTAAAAACAATCATATATTTATTTTAGACTTTTGGCTGTGCTGAGTCTTCCTTGCTGCACTGACTTTTCTCTAGCTGAGGTCGCAAGGCTACTCTCGAGTTGTGGTGCGTGGCTTCCCGTTGTGGTGGCTTCTCTCGTTGCAGAGCACCAGCTCCAGGGAGCTCAGGCTTCAGCAGTTGCGGCTCGAGGACTCCAGAGCACAGGATCGGTAGTTGTGGCGCACAGGCTTAGTTGTTCCGAGGCATGTGGGATGGGATCTTCTTGAGAGCCCATGTCTCCGGCCATTGGCAGGTGGAATTTTTACCACTGAGCCTCCAAGGAAGCCCTAAATGGTTTTTAGGCCTGCTTTTTTATTTAACATTATTTCACAAGCACTTCCCATGCCATTACACATTTTTCTACAAGTTTCCTTTTAATGGATGCACTATATTTCATTGTATAGATATATATAACTTATTTAACTGGAATCCCTTCTGGATTATATAAGTTATATCCACATTTTTACTATTTTTAAATAGCTTCTTTAATGAGCATCTTTGCCTTTATCTCTGATTATTTTCTTAAAAGAAATTCTGAAGACGTGAAATCGTAATGATGATCTTAAAGAAAAAAATCTAAAAAAAGTCATTTTTTCCTCTTATTGAACAGTGATAGTTTTTGTTAATAGAAAAGTTTTAAAGTACCAAAAAATTAAGAATTTGTATAGCATCCCTCTCATTATTAACAGATAATGCAGTAGCATTTGAGATGTACTTTTGAATTGTGTATATTTAAGTATGTATTCATCTTATAGTATTTTATGCTTTGTGTATTGTTTTACTGTGTTCTTTTAACAGTGCTTCATGTCTATGTAATAAACTCTTTATATTTTTTTGTGTTTAGTTGAACATTTCATCATGAATATATCATCATTTATTTAACCAGTTCTGTGCTGGACATTTATACGGTTTTAGGACTCTTTACTCCTATTTCGAAATAAGCTTTTACTTATTTTTCAGATTGAGATTAGAATTGTTCTGGTAGGGTCACTCAAAAAGTCCACTTGGATTTTTCACTGCTATTTTAACAAATTAATTCCATTGATGTCTTTATTTTGACATATTCAGTCTCCAGTGAGGTATACGTATCTTTTCCTTTACTCAGATGATTTTGTGCATCTTTGAATGTAATTTTGTGTCTTGTGGTTCTTGTGTTTATCAACATTCTTTTCAGGGTTACACAGAAGAAGTTATAAAGCAGGTTCCATTGCGTCTGTCCCAGAGAACAAACAGGCTCCTTTGTCCTCTGTGTCTCCCGGAGTTTTCTCAAATTCATGTCCATTGAGTTGGTCATGCTGTCTAGCCATCTTATCCTCTGCTGCTCCCTTCTCCTTTTGCCTTCAGTCGTTCCCAGCATCAGGGTCTTTTCCAATGAGTAGGCTCTTTGCAGCAGGTAGCCAAAGTGTTAGAGCTTCAGCAACAGTCTTTTCAGTCAATATTTAGCATTGATTTCCTTTAGGATTAACTGATTTGATCTCCTTGCAGTCCAAGGGACTCTCAAGAGTGTTCTCCAGCACCACAGATTGAAAGTGTCAATTCTTCAGCACTCAGCCTTCTTTATGGTCCAACTCTCACATCAGCATATGACCACTGGAAAAACCATAGCTTTGACTAGATGGACCTTGACAAGCAAAGGGATGTCTCTGCTTTTTAATATGCTGTATAGGTTTGTCATAGCTTTCCTTTCAAGGAGCAAGCATCTTAATTTCAAGGCTGCATTCACCATTTGCAGTGATTTTGGAGCCCAAGAAGATAAAATCTCTCACTGTTTCTACTTTTTCCCCTTCTGTTAGCCATGCTATGATGGGACCAAATGCCATGATCTTAGTTTTCTGAGTGTTGGTTTCAAGCTAGCTTTTTCAGTCTCCTCTTTCACTCTCATCAAGAGGCTTTTTAGTTCCTCTTCATTATCTGCCATTAGAGTGGTATCATTTGCATATCTGAGGTTGTTGGTATTTCTCCCAGCAACCTTGATTCCAGCTTGTGATTCATCCAGCCCAGCATTTCACGATGTACTCTGCATATAAGTTAAATAAGCAAGGTGACAATATATAGCCTTGTCATACTCCTTTCCCAATTTTGAATTGTTCAGTTGTTCCATGTCTGGTTCCAACTGTTACTTCTTAACCTGCATACAGGTTTCTCAGGAGACAGGTAAGGTGGTCTGGTACTCCCCATCTTTTTTAAGAATTTTCCACAGTTTGCTGTGATCCACACAGTGAAAGGCTTTAGTGTAGTCAGTGAAGCAGAAGTAGATGTTTTTTTGGAATTCCCTTGCTTTCTCTATGATCCAATGAATGTTGGCTATTTGATCTTTAGTTCTTCTGCCTTTTCTAAACCCAGCTTGTACATCCAAAACTTATTGGTTCACATACTGCTGAAGCCTAGCTTGAAGGATTTTGAGCATAACCTTGCTAGCATGTGAAATGAGTGCAGTTGTATGATAGCTGGAAAATTCTTTGGCATTGCCCTTCTTTGGGATTGGAATGAAAACAGACCTTTTCCAGGCCTTTGTCCACTGATGAGTTTTCCAAATTTGCTGACATATTGAATGCAGCACTTTACAGCATCTTCTTTTAGGATTTTAAATAGCTCAGCTGGAATTCCATCAACTCCACTAGCTTTGTTGGTAGCAATGCTTTCTAAGGCCATCTTGACTTCACACTCCAGGATGTCTGGCTCTAGGTGAGTGACCACACCATTGTGGCCTTCCAGGTCATTAAGGCCTTTTTTATACAGTTCTTGCCACCTCTTCTTAGCATCTTCTGCTTCTGTTAGGTTCTTATCGTTTCTGTCCTTTGTTGTGCTCATCCTTGCATGAAATGTTGCTTTGATTGCTCTAATTTTCTTGAGGAGATCTCTAGTCTTTCTCACTGTATCGTTTTCCTCTATTTCGTTGCATCATTCATTTAAGAATGCCTTCTTATCTCTCCTTGCTGTTCTTTGAAAGTCTTCATTCAGTTGGGCATATCTTTCTCTTCTTTGCCTTTCGCTTTGCTTCTTTCCTCAGCTATTTATAAAGCCTCCTCAGGCAACCACTTTACCTTCTTGCATTTCTTTTTCTTTGAGATGATTTTGGTCACTGCCTCCTGTACAGTATTTTGAACCTCTGTCCATAGTTCTTCAAGCACTGTGTCTACTAGATCTAATCCCTTGAATCTATTCATCACCTCTACTATATAATCATAAGGGATTTGATTTAGGTAATTTCTGAATGGCCTTATAGTTTTTCCTATTCTCTTCAATTTAAGTCTGAATTTTGCAATAAGGAGTTCGTAATCTGAACCACAGTCAATTCTAGGTTTTTTTTTTTTTTTTAACTGACTGCATACAGCTTCTCCATTTTTAGCCGCAAAGAACATAATCAGTCTGATTTCGATATTGACCATTTGGTGATGTCCATGTGTAGAGTTGTCTCATGGGTTGTTGGAAAAGGGTGTTTGCTATGACCAGTGTGTTCTCTTGACAAAACTCTGTTGGCCTTTGTCCTGCTTCATTTTTTACTCTAAGGCTGAACTTGCCGGTTACTCCAGGTATCGCTTGACTTCCTACTTTTGCATTTCAGTCCCCTGTGATGAAAATAACATCTTTTTTTTTTTGATGTTAGTTCTAAATGGTGTTGTAGGTCTTCATAGAACCAGTCAGCTTCAGTTTCTTTGGCATCAGTGGTTGGGGCATAGACTTGTATTACTGTCATGTCAAATGGTTTGCCTTGGAAGCAAACCAAGATCATTCTTTCATTTTTGAGATCACACTCAAGCACTGCATTTTGGACTCTCTTGTTAACTATAAGGGCTACTCCGTTTCTCCTAAGGGAGTCTTGCCCACAGTGGTACATATCATGGTCAGCTGAATTAAATCCACCCATTCCTGTCCATTTTAGTTCACTGATTCCTAAGGTGTTGATATTCAATCTTGCCATCTCCTGCTTGACCACGTCCAATTTACCTTGATTCATGGACCTAACATTCCAGGTTCCCATGCAGCATTGTTCCCTAAGGCATCAGATTTTACTTTCAACACCAGGCACATCCACAACTTAGTGTTGTTTCCATTTTGGCCCAGCCACTTCATTCTTTCTGGAGCTATTATTAATTGCCCTTTGCTCTTCCCCAGTAACATGTTGGAAATGTTCCATCCTGGGGGTCTCATCTGGTGTCATATCTTTTTGCCTTTTCATACTGTTCATGGGGTTCTCCAGGTAAGAATACTAGAGTGATTTGCCATTTCCTCCTCCGTTGGAGGAGGAGAAGGAAACGTTTTGTCAGAAGTCTTCACTATGACACATTTGTCTTGGAAGGCTGTGACCCATGAAGGGGATGAAAGATGTTGCCAGTGAAATCTTATGGGATGGTGAAACTACAGGTAAATTTCACTTTCTTGTGTGTGTGTTGTTTTTTTTTTTTCCTGTTTTCTGATTTTTCTGTAGGACAGGTATTACCTGTATATTAAAATTTAATAATAAAGGCATACTTCTTTCATTTTCATATGTGCAAGAAGACAGCAAAAGGAAACTTCTTGCTTCTAAAATTCTTAAATGTCTAGCATGTGGTTGACTGTAGTTATTTTATGGTACTTTTTCCTGATCATGAAATTTATGGAATTAGTTCCTCTGCATTTTCCTTCTTCAACTTTTTGGTATAAATCTGCTATTCCGGGAAGATAAGTATGAAGCATTTTTGATTTGTGTTATTTGTTGATCATATTTCCACTGTTGAGTATTTTTACAACCTGTCCTTTCTTGTTTATCCTGGAAAGAATCCCAAACATCACTTTTGTAGCAGGATGAATGTCACTTCATTATGTTCAGCAAAAATGCCAGAAAATATTAGACCATTGGAGTGTTAAGTAATTTGTAATTGATGGTGGTGGTGACCCTGGCACTTCAGACCAGGGTTTTACCTTAATTTATACACCTCAATATCAACATATCTAGATATTTACTAGTGTGTTTCAAGTTGCTTGATTATAAAAAGCAAGCATGGCTTAAAATAAGTGTTTAATTATAAGGCTTTATATTACACTCTCCTACTAGTAGGAGTGTCTTTTATTCCTCATTAATTGGAGCAACATGGGGAATTTCATGGAGGTTTGTTTTCTAATTGCATCACAGGCCAAAGAGCAAACTGCTACATTACTGGGGAAAGGAACAGAAAAGCGGGCTTCCCAGGTGGCACCATGGTAAAGAATCAGCCTGCCAGGGCAGGAGACACTAGAGACTCGGGATTGATCCCTGACTTGGGACGATCCCCTGGTGTAGGAAATGACAACTCACTCCACTGTTCTTGCCTGGAAAATGGCATGGACAGAGGAGCCTGTGGGCCACAGTCCATGGTGTTAAAAAGAGTTGGACACGACTGAGGAACTGAGCACACAGACGACATAGAAGAGACACCAACACATGAAAATAAAACTTTGAGCTTTTTTCCCTTCAAAAATTCTTTATTGTTATTATGTAGGTAATTTAAAGGAAAGGGAAATAAATTATTATAGCATATTATCTAGCAACACAGTATGAGCTACTTATAGGATGGATACCTACTAATTTTAGTAATTATTGTTTCTCAAAATATGAATTGTGTTATAGTACAAGCCGGGTTACATTTAGAGGTGCATTTTTATAATCATATATTCAGATGGCATGTAAGCTTTATTGATTTATCACTGTGTATTGGTAGAAACCTTGTATATTTATGTTCAGTGTTCTTTATAGTCACGGCAGAGAAGAGAATAATTATGAGGTGGTTTGCAAGGTTTTTTAAAAAGATGAGTTTCTAGAAATTTCTTGGTGGTCCAGCGGCAAGAACCCTGAGCTTCCAGTGCAGGGGGAAGGGGTTCCATCTCTGGTCAGGAAACTGGGATCCCATAAGCTTTGTGGCGTGGCCAAAAAAACCCAGAAAGCTGGGTTTCATTTGAAAGCTGCAGTGTTAATCTTTGCATAAATATTTGCCTGTCTACTGCTGAAGAACCAAGGTTCTGAACTAAGAAATAGAGATGAAATAACAAGGGTTTCTGCACTCAAGGAATTCATGGTTTGGTGATGCAGATGGGGATCTAGACCAGCAGTACATCACTGGGGGCTGGGATAAGGTACGCCACTCCGAGAGAGAGAACCGGTTCAGACTGTCATGGAGACACAGAAGAGGGTCAGCTGGGGAGGCTTCCTGGAGTAGGTGGTAGAGCTCCCAGTTCTGAGTTGGATGGAGTTATAGTCTAGTAGAGGAAACCTGAGAAAGTTCTGGCAAAGAATGGGACCAGCACATCCTTTGATTTGATTGGAATGTGGGTACACGTGGTGGAGTGGCCGGAAAGGAAGTTAGAAGGTCGAAACATGAAATGTGTGCATTAAAACTAGGAGTTTGCTTCTGATCCCTTGTACAAGCCTCCTGTAATGGTGATCTGGAGTAGTCTTTTTTTTTTATGGGCCACACTGCAAAGCCTGCTGAATCTTAGTTTTCCTGACCAGGGATGGAACCTGATGAGTCCCCTGCAGTGGAAGCACAGAATATTACCCACTGGACCACCAGGGAAGTCCCCTTGAGGTAGTTTTTTAAATCAGGTTTTAAAATAATATTTTGCATCTCAGTTTGTTTTTTTTTGTCGTTGTTGTTGTTGAAGTCTGGGGCTTTCAAAAGAATTTCCAGGTATGGAGTGCTTAGTGTGTCAATTTGAGCTGCTCCTGCACAAGCCTGGATGCTGTCAGAGGTGGCACAGCCCCCCCGCCCCCCATGGTACTCCTCCATATGTGTTGGTGTCATTGTAGCACAAGGTCAAAAATAGACGGATATATTCAAGCAGGTTCTGTTTATTTTTAAGTGTCTAGGAGGTTGGTCTTTGCTTCAGAGCCTTCTCTGAGACTGAGGCCAAATTGAATTTATCTGGGAAGCTGCCGTGTCTATAAATGCTACACAGAATAATAAATGGGCCAATGGCTTCCAGGAATCGGTGACAGAGCACTTCAGACCCTAATTTAGAGTTCATAAAAATTATCTCTTGACAAACAAGATTGCAAAAAAAGGAAATCCTACCTAGTGGGCTCGTCTTTGGACAAACATATAAACATTTGTACAAAGGATACTGAAGCGAGTCAAGGTAGGAGAGAATAATTGAATGGGTGAGTGAAAGAAGGTATCCAGATGGCAAGTGTTATATGCCGTTTTACATCCTTGGTATATGGGGTCGTTGCTGGGATGAGTTGGGAAGGCTTTAAGAAGAGGCCTCAGTGGGGTTCTTGAAAGAGGGCTGATCCTGAGTTAACAGAGAAGAGAGAGAATGGTTCAGGCGGAGCTGTAGGCAGCAGAATGGATGTTTACGACAGGGTTTGTCAGGCTGGCTCCCTCTCACTGGGCTGTGAAATCGTTTTAGTGACTGAGTGTGACCAGCCTATTTTTTATAAAAGGAAAAAAGTTAGAAAATGTCAGAGTGAGTCTCATGTGATAATGATAGGTTTGCTTTTTTTAATGTAACTTTTTTCTAGGTATAAATCTGTACGTGTGGGAGTGTGTGTGTGTGTGTGTGTGTGTACTGGGTTGTAATAAAAATGTAGTGTTGCAGGTCATGGCCAAAAAAGTGAATTCAGACAGTTTAGGAGATAAGCAAAGCTTCCATGTAATGGAGAGTCTCCTCTTCCGTGTGCAGAGCCCTCCTCTGGCAGGTGAGGGTGACTCTGACAGCGATCTGCGTCCTCAGGTGCTCCCTGTCTCTAGCGGGGCTGGGGATCGGTGTGGACAGCAGATGGCAGGAAGGCTCGTTCCTTCACTCAAGTCTCCATGAACCGGGTGGAGACCTCCATGCTTCTCAACCCAGAGAGGGATACTGTGGCTAAAACGTCTCACCCCTTTCCATCCCCCTTGCTTGCTCTTCCTCGTTGAAGGCAGCTGATGGTGAAATTAGGAAAAGGCTGACATCCCCGGGCCAGTGGGAGGGATCATTGTATTGAAGAAGGCAGGCCTGGAAAACCAGCTGCTAGGGTCTCTTCCTAATCTTGAGATTAGGAAATAGTTTAGATTTTAGAGGCTCCCAGCAATTGTCAGGTCTTTTCACTGATGTGGGGTGGGGGTGGGGGAGGGTCACCTGGTCTGAATTTCCTTTTTTTTTTTTTTTTTTTTACTTTTTATTTTATTGGGGCATAACTGATGATCCTGGTCTGAATTTTTTGTAGGGGGTGGCATTGGCCATGGTAGGAATCCCTGTTTGGGCCTCAGACCCAACATCAGTCTCCAACACAGGGAGTCTCATGCTTTGGGGGAACCTAAAGATGATACTGTGTCTTCATCCATTCCTCCATCTGTCCCACAACTTGTTGAACCTGTAAGAGGGTGATGCTCCCTCACTGCCAGCTGGGACCAGTGGGAGAGATGGTTGGAAAGGACCAGATCCTGAGGGCTCCTGGTACTGCTGTCCAATCAGATGTCGACTTTGTATGTGAGCACCGGAGAGCCTTTCTGTGCACCTAGAGGTGTGTGGGTGTGAGCGTGGGTGATGACATGTTAAGAAATTTCTTTCCTCACATTTCTTTCCTGCGTGATAAGGAATTTCTTTCCTGTCTTTCCTATTATTTCTTTCCTATAGGAACAATGGGTTACATGCTGTGGGAGAGCTGAGAGATTGGGCATGACTTTCCAGAAGTAGAAAGTCGACCAGTAGTGAGCTACAGTTAAATTTTCTTCTATTCCAGGATTGGTCCTTGAGGGTGTTTGTTTACTACTGACATTATTTGGATTTTGTGGAAACTAAAGTTTCCTAGTTTGCCACTCTTCTGAGTTACCAAACTGTTGAAATGCTTTTTAAATCCGGGTGTGACTTTCTGTGTCTTGTCTTCATTCCATGTCACCGACCAGAAGGTGGTGCTGTCGTGCTGGCAACTAATCCACCTTTGCATCTCCTAGTAAAACCTGTCATCTAAATGCTTATTCACATTAAGTAGTGTGGACAGATAGAGTGTGCCGTTTGCACAGCGTAAACCCCATGCAGTACGGCAGTAGTTAGGCAGCATTTGCGGGAGCAAAAACCTCAGAGTCTGGAGCTTAGAGAAACCTGCCACCAGGGTCTCCCTTACGTGCCTGCTCAGGGCCACTTTCACACTCAGGGTGAAGTGCCACTCTTCTAAGAGTCAGAGTGAAGATTTCTGTTATTTGCTGTTTGATCTGTGTGCAGTCTTCCATACTTCGGTTTGAACATTTATGAATAGGAGAGAAGTTTCCACAGAGAGAAAATTTCCTCTCTTTTAGGAGAAGATCTGAGTACCTGGAGAAAAACTCCTGAATCAGGTTTGCCAGAAATACTGTTCTCATTCATTGGATACACAGTTAATTGAATTACCCAGCTTACTGTAACCATTTGAAAGAAACCCAGATGCGATGATGAACTTGGAATAAAATTGGCTGTGTGATCTTGGGTGCTTGACTTAACTTCTCTGAACCGTCAGCTGTAAAAGCAAGATGAGAAAATATACTTTTCAGTGCTGGGAAGAATTGATGGCAGTAAGAAAGGTGATGGTCTCACGCTAGCTGGTTAGCAAACATGCACTTCTTACCCTGTTCCTTCCCATTCAGAAATCCAGACATTAAAATATTACCGAACTGATTCTATAAAAAGTGTGCATTGCCGCATCATGGAGACTGGTGTAAAGCTTGCAGAATGATGTACCTCTCAGATAAAAGTACCCTCCATGTGCACCTTTTCAACATGAGGCCAAAACTGCTGCCAAAATGATTTTTCATCGTCTGTCCCTTTCTTACCTGTGGCTTCCTGCCTTGCTGTTCTAATTCCTCATTTACCCACTTTGTAGTTAGGGGTTTCCCCTGGAGCCTACAAGGGGGCCCCATTGCACTAGCTCCTGGAGCCCCTTCCTGTTAACAGAGGTCAGCTTTTCAGGAGCTTGGCAAGTAATCCGAGGACCCTACAGACCCAGAAGTCAGTAAGATTGCTATAAGGTTGGTCTACGGATTTATTCCCAGAGTCAGTTCGGGAGGCTGGTTTGGGCATGGTCTTAAAAGTACAGTCAGTCCTCATCATGCACAGATTCTGTGTTTGTGAATTCACCTACTCGTTAAAATTTTTTTGCAACCTCAAAATCAGCACTCAGGGAGCTTTTGTGGTCATTCACGGACATGCGCAGAGCAGCAGAAACGTGACTCTCCAGACACACACGGTCCCCAGTGGAGGTTGAACAAGGCGATGCTTCTCGGTGCAGCTCATACCGTAAACAAGGGTCCTTTTCACCGCCTATTTATTGCCACTTTTTGCACATTTTTGTGCTTTCTGTTGGTGATTTTTGCCATTTGAAATGCCCCCGCCCCAGCATGGGGCCAAAGTGCTGTCTGTATTCCTGGCACGACAAGACCAATGTGCCTTGTAGTGAGAGAAGCTGCATTCAGGCATGAGTTACAGTCCCTTACTGCTCAGTTCAGTAGTAGTGAGTCAGCAACATGTGTTAAATAAGGTATCTTTACACAGAAGTACACGAACGACAAGCGTGTGTGTTGATTGGCTCAAGAAAGCCCAAGGTTCACAGGGACCTGGCCCTGGTCTCCCCCAGGGAGCGGTGGCAGTGTTGGAGGATTCTTACGGAAACATGAGACTTGACTCTTTTCATCTCTGCCTTCCTTTCTCCTCCGCATGTTCCGTGCAGCACCCTTAGGGAAAAAGGATTTCTGGGCTGCCTACTTGTTTTTCAAGGAGAGCTGTGAGAGGTTTTGGTTCCTGCCTAACAGGAGCCCTGCCGCAGAGATGGGCTTGCTGCAGGGGGCCCAGCCTCACCAGTGGTGACCTGGGTGGTACCTGGCACAGGGACACCCTGAGTGCTGGGTCATTAGGTGGATGGACACCGAGGAGCTTCATGTAGTGAGCTGGGTTACCAGGAGCCATCTCCTCAGAGTATTGTGATTTTGGGCATTTGATCTTATTATGGCTGTATAGCTAAAGGATCGAGATTGTATGTTGGACATCTGTGCCTGTAATTCCTACAACTCTTGCATTTGACTTTTATTGAAGATGATTTGTCTTTATTTTTTCTTTTTTCTGACACCGTAGTTCTGCAGATGAATCCTCTTGTGGATTTCCACCTCACTTTTTTCGTTGTGTGGTGAGGTTTGAGAAAACCTGGATGTGTGGTTCACCTTGCCAGCCTCTTCATATCTGCAGAATTTAGCTTGCATGTTGGTCCCTTTTAGAAGGGAAGGGGCCTGGGGTGGGAGAAGAGTAAAAGAGTGTGGAAGACTCACTAATCCCTTTGCTAGGTACTTAGAGAAAGTAACGTGCGGCAGATTTGGTTGAAAGGGGACTTGCTGTCCCATTACACAATCTTTCTGTTCGCCTCTGTACACAGAACACGGAGTCCGGTCTTCCCTGAGTGGAGCCCATAATTAAAGTGTCACTCGTAAGTCTTAGGCTCATCAGATCCCCGGACTCACTGAGCAGCTCTGACCGGCCGCGTGGCACGTGGGACGCCTTCACGGCTGAGCGGCCGTGCAGACAGGCGGCAGTGGGTGTGGTGGGCAGGCTGTGCCCCGGCACACGCTCGGCCGGCACGTTGCTGCCTTCGCGTACCTGCCTGGGAGCTTGTTGCACACACAGCCACTCTTGACTTTTCTTGTGGGTGGGGTGTGTGCACCCTACCCGTCTGAGAGTGATGGATGCCCTGCCTCGCTGGCTGGGAGGATTTGTCCCTTCTGTGACCGCTGTGTTGACGGGACTGTATCAGTTTTAAGTATTGAAACTGACAGGTCTTGGACAACTTCAGACATGGCTTCCTGCACTTCCCAGACACATCCTTATCTCGCAGATGGGTGGGGGTCATCTGTTTCACTTCTTGGCAGAGAATAGCCTTTATCCACTGGTGCATTTACTTCCTCATCTGTGGAGGGTCACATTTAGTAAGAGAGGCAAGGCATAGGAACTTAATCTGTGTGTTTTCCTGAGAGATCTTTCAATTGAAATTCCGCAGTGAGGTTACCTCCGAGTCTTCTGGATAACTTCAGACCAACAGAAACAAGGAACTACTTCATTTGCGACCCCCATGTGTGCATATGTGTTTTTTAAAGTAGTGCTAGTAGTGTTTGTCCTGAAAATATCTGTCATAGACTGTTTTTAAAAATCTGTTATTGTTTAAATTCTCCTCTTTCTCATGAAATTACTGAGAATTAATTGGAGGGACCTGCCTTCCTTGCCATAATGTGTACTGTGTTGGGCTGCATTTAAAGGAGAGATTCATTTTGATGTACGAATAAAGTAAGAGTTGCAGTTTTTACACATATGTATAAAATTCTGCTATGTTGTCTGGTAATAAAAAGATTTAATGGATCCGAATGAGGAAAGATACAGACAAACACCACAGGGCAGGATCGGAATGGCAGCGATGGTTATATTTTGTTGATGTTAACTCCTTAGAGAAATTTTTACAAGCAGTTGGTAGTCATTTTTAGTATTACTACGGAAACATTTTAATGGAATACTGTTTGGAAAATTATATGTAAGTGGAGATAAAATGTTTTCGGTAAAGTATTTTAGGTACATTTAAAGACTTTTCTCTAAATTTTTGTTAGATTTCTAATTTGAGTAAAGGGAACTTTATCCCTCCTAGGCTTTCCTGGTGGCTCAGTGGTGAAGAATCCACCTGCAATGCAGAAGTCACAGGATCCCTGGGTTGGGAAGATCCCCTCGAGGAGGAAATGGCAGCCATTATTCTTGCCTGGAGGATCCCCATGGACAGAGGAGTCTGGCAGGCTCCAGTCCATGGGGTCACAGAGAGTCGGACACGACTGAAGGGACTTAGCATGTACGCATCCCTCCTAGTCTAGTCCTTCCCCTACCTTGTAAATGCTTGCAAGCATTTTGAAAAGTGATTATGTTAGAGCTTGATCTTTGTCTCCTTGTCTTGGTAAATCGAATACTCCTAATGCCTCAATTTAGCAGCAGCAGTGAACAGCTGCCCCTTGGAGTCAAGATCTTTTTTCATAATTCATGTTTGGGACAGGAACGTGTAGCTGGTAATGAATCGTGATTCTCTAAACTGCTCGGGGTGGACCAGGAGTCTGATAATATACTAGTTTGTCTTCAAGCCTCAGCTCTTCTTTTAGAGCTTCCTTTCTGATAAGGAAAAACAAAACCAAACAGAGAATTCATAACTAGGCAGTTGCCTTGGGAAGACAACAGCTCATGAAATGTTTTCAGTGTGTTAGGCTAAGGAAAAAGAGAATTTAAATAAAACTCACAGGCTACAATCAGCCCCTGTGTTGCATCTGGGCTCCCTTGAATGACTTAGTCCTTTATCTCCCTAATCCTCGCATCGCTCCCTGGAGGCATGCAGACGCAAGCAGGTTCCGTCTGGCCGTGCAGTTAGCTGTTTCTGTGTCTTTGATATTAAGTGGCACAATCATTCCACGTTCTTCAGAAATGTATAATTTTTCCTCAGTAGAGCTCACTCTCTACACATATACAATATTAACTTTAGGTTAGTGGGAGGGCAGATTCTCTGTATTGAGAGGAAAGGGGCAAAAAGTGGAGATTATTGTTGTCTGCACCTCCATCCCCACCAGAGCATTTCTGGTTCTGTGACTTCACGTCAGGAAATGTGGTTAAGATCATGCTCGGTTGTTCAGTTGTGTCCTCCTCTTTGCAACCCCATGGACTCTATCCATGGGATTCTCCTGGCAAGAATACTGGAGTGGGTTGCCATTTCCTCCTCCAGGGGATCTTTCCAGCCCAGGGATTGAACCCGTGTCTCTTGAGGCTCCTGAATTGGAAGGATAGTCCATGATATTTGTCAAGTGTTGCTCTGTGACCTGGTCACTTTTTACAAATATTCCAATTGTGTTTGAAAGGAAAGTGCAGTTTTCCAGTTGGGAAGTATGGGGTAGCATATGGGCAAATCAAGTTTGTAAATATGTGGTTCTGATCCTTTATTTATTTACTCATTCTTTTCCTTTGCCTGATCTGTAAGTTTATAATTGACTTTTTTTTTTTTTTTTTTAAGGTCCTACTAGTGGTTTTGAAATTCTTGGCTTCTCCTTATGATTCTGTCAGTTTCTGGTTTGGAGCAAGTTAGTCCCATTGTTCTGATTAGTGGTTTGTTGTTTTTGCCCTGAACTCAGTTTTGTCTGATACAGCTTTATTAGACCAAAAGTTCCCTTTTTTAGTTAGTATTTGCTTCATATCTTTTCCAGCCTTGTAGTTTCAACCTTTTTGGGTTGCTTTAAATGTGTCTTTTTAAAAAATACATATTTATTTATTTGGCAAATTCCTGCAATTCTAGAAAAAAAATTAGAGGAATTTGACATAAGTGATAGCAATATGTGTCACTTATGTGGAATCTTTTATATATATATATATGTAAATGAAATTATTTAAAAAACAAATGGACTCACAGACATAGGAATTTTATGGTTACCAAAAAGGGATAGTTGGCGGGGGGGCAGGGGATATGGGGAGAGAGGGGAGAGAGAAAACAGAAGCCGGAGGGGGGAAATTTACAGGAATTTGGTCTGTGGTATGTCAGGTGCTCTATTTTACTTTGTTTTCCATACAGAAAAGGGAATATTTAGGTTTGTCAGAGTGTGTTGTTACAGCAGCTTGATAGAGCTGGAAAAGCAGTGGACATGGAAAGGATGTTCTGTCAGATCTTTCACCTTCTTTAAGCCTGTTCAGGGAGCCAGACTAGGAAACCAGAGGGTAACCCATTGTGGCACCGTCACCAGACGGGGGCCCCAGATGGTGAGCCTAAAGGGATGTGGAGAGGGGCGAGGCTCCTGCAGTCCAGTCGTTGGTTTGGTAACGTTTTTTAATTGCAGAAAACTTTTAAAGATAGACAAGAAGACGGAAGGGTGTAATGAATCCTTCTGTGTGCTCACCCTGCGCCTCCAACCCCAGCCACCAGAACAGCCAGTCCTGTTTGAGGTCTGCCGATACTCACTGTTCCCCTTTATATTTTGAAGCAGATTCTAGACACCACATTGTATTTGTTGGTTTGTGGTTCAGTGTGTACCTCTCAAAGACAAATTTTTTAAAAAACAAAAATAACAAACAACCATGAGACTTCTCTCATGGTTCTTACGGTGCAGGTATGCTGCACTCCCAGTGCAGAGGGCCAGGTTCAATCCAGG
Organism: Bos grunniens; assembly: GCF_055505025.1. Taxonomy (NCBI): domain Eukaryota; kingdom Metazoa; phylum Chordata; class Mammalia; order Artiodactyla; family Bovidae; genus Bos; species Bos grunniens. Next base: position 29,327,064 of record NC_141189.1, read on the forward strand.
AGCTAGATCCCACACGCCACCACTAAGAGTGTGCATGCAGCAAATGAAGGTTGAAGATCGTGGGTGCCGCAAGTATGGCCCAGAACAGCCAAATAAATAAACAAAACATTAAAAAAATACTATTATTGCTCTTAAAAAATTACATCTTTACTATCATCAAAAATTCACTGATTGTTAAAATTTCCAGTTATCTCACAAGTGTCGTGAGTTTTTCCATTTGAGTCAAGAGCCACACGAGGACCACACACTGATTGTTGAAATGTCTGTTAGGTCTTTTAATCTGTAGCTCTCTTTCTCTCACTTATTGAAGAAACAGGGTCATTGGTCCTGTAGAGTTTCCTTCAGTTCTGATTTTACTGTGTATCCTTGTGTTGTCTTATATATTCTCCTGTCCTCCTGTTGCCTGTAAATTACTTCTTAAATCTAGAGGCTTGACCCAAATAAGATTTGATTTGGCCAGGATGCAAGACCCCTTCATGGGTGCCATTGTGTTCTCCCGTCAGGAAGCCCATGATGTCTGGTGTGTCTCGTTTTGTGAGAGAGCTCATAAAACTGTTGTTAATGCTTAACCTAGATCCTTTATTTCATTAGAGATTGCAGTAGGGTGATTTTGTCATTTTAGCATTCCTGTTTCCTTTATTTGTTGGAATACATTTCTAAAGAGAAACTCACTTATCTCCAATGTGGTTTGCAGTTGATATAGGAAAAGCAGAATATGTGTTTGCTTCTTTCATTTATTGTTTTTTTTTTTTTGTAAAGTGAGTTGATTTACTAGAATTGTCCATTTGTGACCAGTTAGCCATTTTGGTTTGGTGTCACAATGAACCCATGGGCCTAGTGGCACATAAACATCTCTAATGTGACCCACTCAGGTACAGTTTTGACCCTTATCTATGATCCGGTTCTCCCAGCTTCACAAGCGAGAGCCTCTGGCCAAGTCCTTCTGACCTGCCCTGCACCACGACAGGGTGTTCCAGGCGCACCTGTACATGTTCTGCCCCAGGCCTGGGGTCAGCTCTCCTCTGAGGGGCGCTGGTTGTTCTTCATGGAAAATGCTGTTTCAGGACCACAATCTGGGTGCCAGCCTGCTTACTGGGCTGGGTTGGACATTGTTTGTGAGCCTTTACAATAGACAGAGCTAAGAAAAACATCTTTTTCTTTCAGATAAAAATACATCGTGAGTTTAAACTGGTATTTCTGATTCAGGACTGAAGTTTTTCACTTAACCTCTTTTGTCTTACATATATCTTCTTTCTCCCGTATACCGGGAGAATACCAGGAAGGGTGAAAATAGAGGATCATGTAATTATTCGTCTGTTTTATCTCATGATATATATACCCAGAAGTCTCAGAACAGCCAGCCAGTGCAGTCAGCACCAGTGTGATGCAGAACAGTTCAGACTTTTTGCAGTTGTTTGGCTTGGGCTCTTCCCCAAGGGACGAGGGACACACAGTCTGATAGCTGTTCTAAAGCCTTTTCCATTAGTTTCTCTCTGAGTTTATGCTCCTAGTTGGATACACTTCAGGCTCATTTTTACATTTTGCAGTTCTTAGGGATCTCTTTTAAAAATATAATTATTTTGTAATGATTTAAAATATCGTCATGGTCCCAAAGTTGGTTTTAAAAAAGAAGGTATACTGTATTCAGAAAAGGCTAGTTTTTAGTAGTTTCCTCCACCCTGTTCTCTCCCTCCCCTTATAAGTAACTATTTTTAAAAGTGTGTTTTATCCTTCTTTTGTTTACTTTTCCTAAGATAAACAGATAAGTTAGACATATTTATATTCTATTTATTAGATAAATTGCAATCTGTATTTACTTTTTTTTCAGCTTTGCTTTTTTCATTTCACAAGATATCTGGGAGAGAGCATCACAGTCATATCACTATAATAGTACAGCACACGGTTGGATTTTGCTTTGCTAGCCAATCTGAATTTTTTTCTTTTAATAGATGAGTTTAAGCCCATTTAAATTTGTTCATATAACCAATATGCTTGGCCTCGATTCTGTCGTTGTTTTATATTATATATATATTTATACAAGTCTTTTATATGGGTAACCTTTCTCTGAATGATCTGTTTTATTTATTCTCTCTTGCCTTTAACTAATATGTTTTTTGACGTTTATTGTTTTTGTGGATTTAATAAAATTTTTATTTTATTTACTTATCTATTTTCAGCTGTGCTGGGTCTTTGATGCTGCACAGACTTTTCTCTAGTTGCCGCAAGCAGAGGCTACTCTCTAGGTGTGGTTCTCGGGCTTCCCATTGCGGTGGCTTCTCTTACAGATGCAGGCTCTAAGGCGCTCAGGCGTCAGGAGCTGGGGCTCACAGGCTCAGCAGTTGCGGCTCCCGGGCTCTGGAGCACAGGCTCAGTGGTTGTGGTGTACCAGCTCAGCTGCTTCGTGCCTTTTTTGATCCTCCTGGATCAGGAATCGAATCCATGTCTCCTGCTCTGGCAGGCGAATTCTTTACCACTGAGCCCCAAAGAAGCCCTGGGTTTTGTTTTGTTTTTTAAAAGAATGACTTATATTTTTGTCTGAAGGGCTACCATATTCTAATGCCATTATGTAATACGTTAGCCAGGCCCTTTTTCACTGTCCATGATTTCCCTCTGCTTGCATTTTGCTTGTTAACATCCCTTTGGCCAGAGGAGGTCCCCTGTCGGTCTGAAACTGAGGAGGAGCAGTGAACCCACCACCCCTTTTGATGGGAAGAGCAGAAAAGTCACGTTTCACAGGGTGTGCATGAACAGAAGGAAGAATTTGGGGGCATTGGCAGTCTGCCACAACTCCCATTATATAGTGTTTTTAATCTTGTCTATTTGTCATCATTATCTATTGGTTCCCTACCAGTATGAGCAATCTTGAAATTAGTTAATAACCTCTTATTTTCCTTGCCTTCCCTCTCGTCTGCATCTGACTTGAAGAAATACCCTTGTACTCACCATTACTAACTATACTTAATCTTTTTTTAAAAAATTTAGTTCGATTTATTTATTTGGCTACACTGGGTCTTAGTTACAGTCTGTAGGATCTAGTTCTCTGACCAGAAGTTAGACCCAGGCCCCCTGCATTGGCAGCATGAAGTCTTAGCCACTGGATCACCAGGAAGTCCCAGAACTCTTACTCTGCTCCTCTTGTATGCCTTCCTTATTCTCAGCTTTTCTCTTTATTAATATCTGCATTGTCAGAGCAAACAGCCATATGCACTATAATCTATCTCTTATAACCATCATTTAGTGTGAGTCCTACAGGTAAATATACATTCAGTGCTCACTATCAGTACTTACAATGATGTTTCTTAAGTCAGTTTGGTTTTCTGAAGCTTTTTCTCTAGTACATGTTTTAGGAAGTCATGGGAAAAATGCTTCTGAAATTCTTGCATGTTAGTTTGTCTGTAACCTTTTTGAGAGTCAGTTTAGCTTATCACGCATTCTTATATTTTTAGATGTTGGTTCAAATATTCTCTGAGTATTTAAAATAATGATGTTCCATTTTCTTCTGGCTTGAAGTGCTTCTGTCAAAGGCAGTCTCACATTTTCCCTTCTCAGTGTGTTGCTCTTTTTGATTGGATGCCCCAAAGATTTTTTTACTTTAAAGTCTACTAGTTTTACTAAAATATGTCTTCAGGCTAGATGTCTTGGATCTGTTTTCCCAGGTATGCGTCTTTTCCATGTACATTATTGTCTCCTTAAAAATTAATTGTTTTTGGTTACTTCAGTCATGAAGTAACTGAAGTAACATGAAGTAACATTAATTTTCAGTATTGATCTGTGTACTGCTTTTATTTTTGTTTATGAGAACTTCTGTTGTACCTGTCTGGATCTTCTTTGTCTGTTTTCTGTGTCATTTTCCAATCATTTTTAACCTCTGCATTTCTTTTTGGTTTAACATTTTTCTCTCCTTTTCATCTCTTATGTCCCTTAAGACATTGGATTTATTCATTCTTCTTTCTAATTTAGTCTTCATTTATAAAATGATTTCTTTTATGTCAAATTTTTTCTTGAGTTCTAATGTTTTCTTGAGTGCTGCCCCCTCATTTCTGAGTATTTCTAGGTCTCATTTTGTGCTCACATGTATTTTATCATTCTCTTAAATTCTTACAGTTCATTTCAAAGTGTTAGACACAGTTTTCATCTCCTTGGTAGGCATGTCTTTCTGGCATGCTTTCATTGACCATCGGGATAGTATTTCTGCTACTTTTATAATAACTTCCTATGGGATTTGAACACAATCCCTTTTCTGCTACTCATTTTGGCGGTTTATTTTTTAACTATTAAAACCTCTGGAGAAACATGTTGACAATGAAATATTTGTATGTGTATTTGAGTTTAGACGTCAGTCCTAGTCTGGAGAAACATGTTGGCAATGAAATATTTTTGTGCATGTGTATTTGAGTTTAGACGTCAGTCCTAGTCATCTCACAGCAGTGAAACATACCATAGAATTTGCTACCTGTGATGGGTTAAAGGCGTTTCATGTTTGTACTGGGGACATTGTTTTAAAAGGAAGTTAACATCTCCAAGTACTTAGGTTCAAGTTCTATATGTATTGCTATGACTGAGCTGTGAGAGACAGGAGTGGGTATATATTTTAGAATCTGACCAGCGCAGTAACAAAGGCAAGTTTGGTTTGAGGAGACAGTGAGGAACAGGGATGTGTTGATTTCGGGAATTTGTAGAGATGTTTGTTCTTTGTTCTGCGGACCATATGATGTGTTATTACCAACAGAGAAGTTATATGATAAAAGCTTAGCTTCCCCTTGGCATTTGTGATAATTAACAGCTTGATCTTATGCAACTTTTCGATGTCATCTCATTTATACAAAATATCCTTATCAAGTGCCCACTGTATGCCTGCCGTTCCAAGCCTCCTGTTCCTGCTGCAAGCCTTTCAACAAGGTGCATCCCCCACTTGGAATGATCGTTCCCTAGATGTTTAGTGATTCTCACTCTCAATTCACCTCCGTCACATCATTGAACCAAATCTCTTTGCCTTACCATGCCGTTTGACAGTAATTCTTACACACACACACACACACACAGAGTCTCTCTCTCTTTCTCTCTCATGTTAACTCTCCGAAGCACTGTAGTTGTTTGACTTTTCATTTAGTTTGTACACTTCCCCCATGTCTGTTTCCTCTTACTAGAATCAAAGGTCCAGGTTAGATGCCCAGTGCTTAGAATGGTTCGTGACACACAGGAGGGGGTCAGCAGTTTATTCAGTTAGCATATGCATGCTGGACCCTGAGGACACAAGGATGAGCAACATGTGCCTCCCCACCCCCACATGGAATTTAAAGTCAGTGAGAGAGGTAGATGTTAGTAATAAAGTGTAGAAAGTGCTAGATGAGAGGACAGGACAGAGGAAACAGAGGTAGTCTAGGGCAGTCGGGAAGGCCTCTCTGAGAAGAGAGTTTTGAGCTTAAGAAGCAAGGGTGTGGTGAGCGTGAGCTTTGTGGTGGGAGTTGTCCAGGAGGATGGAGCACCTCTTTCACGAGCTTATCAGTCAGAGGGAACCAGGTCAGCACTGTGAGGAATGGGAGAGAGGTGAGCAGACACCGGGGTGGCTGGGCAGGGCCGCTTCTGGCAGGGCCTCCAGGCCGAGTTACAGATTTTGTCCTCAGTGAGCTGTCTAAACAATAGTACCCGTCACAACCACATAGGTTGGGTCCTAACTCAGACAGTGTGGTGTGTTCACAGTATGTATGGTAAACACAGGGTTTTACAGGATGCTCAGCAGGGAGGCAATGGCAACCCACTCCTGTGTTCTTGCCTGGAGAATCCCAGGGACGGGGGAGCCTGGTGGGCTGCCGTCTGTGGGGTCGCACAGGGTCGGTCACGACTGAGGCAACTTAGCAGCAGCAGCAGCAGCAGGGAAGCAGAGTGATTAGTAGTGGGATCCATTTGTCATGGTTCCCTCATAGCGATTTTGAGAGCCCTCAGATAAACACATGTATAGTAAATATTTGTATTATTTATTAGCAAGGTTACAGTACTATAATATTTTTGTTTTTAATAGTGCACTTTATTTGCTGAAGTTCTGAAAATATGTTTTAGGTTGGTTCTGGAAGAGAAGCATTTATTTTAGTTATAAGACTTCAAAAAAAAAAGAAGGGGGGGAAAAAAGCCCTTTAAAATGGACAGTTCAGCTTCAGTCGCTCAGTTGTGTCCGACTCTTTGTGACCCCATGGACTACAGCACGCCAGGCTTCCCTGTGCATCACCAACTCCCAGAGTTTGCTCAAACTCATGTCCATCGAGTTGGTGATGCCATCCAACCATCTCATCCTCTGTCATCCCCTTCTCCTGCCTTCAATCTTTCCCAGCATCAGGGTCTTTTCCAGTGAGTCCAAAAAGCTACCCTGGGTGGCAGTTTACAGCTTGAGGAGAATATGTTGTTTTATGAGGTTTTCCTACAGCTTCTGTTGGAAAAAACAGGTGAAACTCATTACCCCCATGCTTTTGAAGAGGCCCTGACCTTTTCCTTTTCCTCTTCACATCAGGTGGCCAAGATATTGGAGTTTCAGCTTCAGCCTCAGTCCTTAAATGTGCAAGATGACTGCTTTTAATGCCAGTTTCACCTGGAAAGGAAGGGTTTTTAGAAGTATATGGATAAAAAGAGACAGCAGATGGAGTAAGGCAGAGTGCAAAGAGCAGGATCTTTCTGGCATTCCATGGCCTCACTCTGATTTCCACGGCCTGATTCTTACAACACTTAACTGATGTTGGCCAATTACTTTATCCAGACGTCTCTGAGCCTAGGTTTCCTCTCATAGAAAACAAAGCTGAGCTATTACTTTGCTCATCCGTCTGTAGCGAGTCAGCGAGCCTCCTCCTCAGGAGGCCCCATTCGCCAGCCTCCCAGCATGGATGAGGCTGAGTGAGAGGATTGCTGGTACCACACTTAGCACGCGCCTGCCGCTCAGGAAATTCTCCACTGCCTGGCAGCTCCCACCTCCAGTGTGGGAGATAACTTACTTGCCTTACAGGGTTTTGTACACAATTAATGGCTTTTTAACTTAAACTTCCTTCCAAGAGAAGAAAAGAAAATCACTTCTTTTTAGATCCCAAAAGCTTTTCAGAATTACTTTTGAGATGCATTTAACCCTCTAGGAACATGGATCCCTACTTGAATCTGTTAAGCCTGTTAATTCAGGAGGCAGAAGAGAGCCAAACAAAGATACCTCAGGTTCATATTTTTGTCATGATTTCAGTGTGTTGACTCAAACTTAGGTTATGTGCAATGTATTATTAGCTACCCTCTCTGACTCGCGTTGGAATTCGTCCGTTGCTTGAATATTTCCCAAGTAATTTTTTTTTTCTGTTTTTTTTTTTTTTTTTAATGAGCCATCAAATAGGATGTGGCTTGGGGTTTTCTAAGCCATAGGAATGGATTTGTTTTAATGCGTCTGGACTCCGTTTCCCTCTCCTTTGTGAAAAAGAATATTTTCATTTCTGAGCGGGGCATGAAGGGTGCAGGGTTTAGGCTTTGTCCCTAGCACAGACCAAGCTATTTCATCCTTGACCTTTGAAAGATAATGGAACCTTGGACTTATCACCCTGCGTCAGCTCACGGAGATAAGCAAGCTGTATGCTTTTAGGGTTTGAGCTAGCAGTGACTTTTAAATCTTGTTTTATTTTCTTAAATAAGGGACAACTAATGTACAATTTAAAGGAAATGCTTGTGTAGATTGGAGGTAATAGAAGAAAAAGAATTTGTCATCTGATTTTTGTGTTTTGTTGGAACTCAAGGGGAATGACTTCCCCTTGAGAAGAGAAAAAATCTCAGTTCCCCAACCAGAGGTTGAACCCAGCCCCTCAGCAGTGAAAGTGTGGAATCCTAACCACTAGACCACCAGGAAATTCCCTCCAGAAACTGCCTTTATTGAGCAATCTCATGATCAGTTGGCATCTAGAACTTTGGACATCCTGTGTGGCCCAGTTCTCTTCTACCTTTTCTATTCTCTGTAAAGATTTTTTCTGTCTCTCCTCCTCCCTGGTTTAGCAGGCAGAAGAGCCAGCTTGGCTAGATACTGAGCGCTCTCTGCATAGCAGTCGGAACACTGCATCCCAGGGTGGTGGTAGCTAGGTGGTCTGCAGCTGTGTGCTTCTGCGGTTGTCGGTGAAGCCCTCGGCTTCAAATGCAGTTACCTGGTATGGTCTTTGGAAACACAGAATGACAGATTAAGAACTAAGTCCAGCTCAAGGTTTGGATTGCCTTAATTAGTCATTTTGATTAAACAATTGTTTTCTTTCTCTTTAAAAGGCCTTGATCATCATCTTCGTATCGCACAGATTCATCTTTCTTCTTGTGCTTTAAAAAAGTGAATTTTTATAAAACTTTCATAGTTTAGGGTTCTATACAGGTACTTAATTATCCCTTAAGTAGATAGTTTTCCCAACCTTGGTTTCCCCCCACCCCTGCCCCAAGAATTTGTGAAAATGTTCAAGTGGTTAAGTTGGCCACTGCATAAATATTGGTTTAAAAAGCTACCCTGGGTGGCAGTTTACAGCTTGAGGAGAATATGTTGTTTTATTAGGTTTTCCTACAGCTTCTGTTGAAAAAAACAGGTGAAACTCGTTACCCCCATGCTTTGGAAGCGGCCCTGACCTTTTCCTTTTCCTCACAAATGAACATATTCGTCCAGCTCTCTGCTGTTTGTTCTCTCTCGTGGGGAGAGTCTTGGGCCTCAAAGATGCTAGAACAGCCTGCAGCAACACTGAGCAGGCTAAGTTTAATTGTTGAGTGTCTGGGAATCTTTTCTGAAGAGGAAGGTTTCCACCAGTTGTTCTTGTCGTTTTGTTGGGACGTGTTTGTTTGTTGGCTCTGCATGAAGATTTAAACTCTCCTCTGAAAGGAAACAGGTGTATGTTAGCACAATAAATTGTATATCTCTCCTCTGGTGAGTTGTGAAACCCTTTTCTTAGTGACCAGAAGTAAGAAGGACGTTTAACCATATTCTTCCTTCTTTACTAAAAGAAATACTATGCCAAAATGTTTATTCCTTTAAGAATAGAGTTCTTCCCCCAAGGGTTGCGAAATGCGCTTATATCTATGAAGCAGGTTTCTACCTGAAACAGTTGCTTCTATAGGCTTTTTGCTCCGGGTATAAAAATCTCTGTCATTTAATGCACTTTGCTCTCACGCTTGTGTTAATGTTGTATGTAAAGATGCTTTTCAGATGCTCTTAGATTTTGGTAATATTTGATCAAATATTTGATCTTCATATTTGTGAACTTTAAACAATAATGATGACATGAATTTATCTTTATAATTTGTTATCCATTTGATGGGCTTCCCAGGTGACACTAGTGGTAAAGAACCTACCTGCCAATGTAGGAGAGACGCGAGTTCGATCCCTGGGTCAGAACGATCCCCTGGAGGAGGGCACGGCAACCCACTCCAGTATTCTTGCCTGGAGAATCCCATGGACAGAGGAGCCTAGTGGGCTGCGGTCCATGGGGTCTCAAGGAGTTGGACATTCCTGAAACAGCTTAGCATGCACACACGCACACATCCGTTTGATAGCTCTCTTAAGTGATGGGTGGGGTATAGGGTTTAAAATTTTCATCCCCCAAGTATCTCTTCACAGGAAAGCATATTGGTATGGAAAATAATGTGGAGGTTTCTCAAAAAACTAAGGACAGAATTTTGATCCAGCAATCCCACTCCTGGGAAATAGCCAGATAGAGGTTTAATTTGAAAAGATACATGTACCCCTGTGTTCATAGCAGCACTATTTACAATGGCCAAGTCATGGAACAACCGAAACGTCCATCGATAGATGAATAGATAAAGAAGATGTGGTGCATGTATATATATGGAATATTATTCAGCCACAAAAAAATGAAATAATGCCATTTTCAGTAATATGGATGGACCTAGAGAGTATTATGGCACCCCACTCCAGTACTCTTGCCTGGAAAATCCCATGGATGGAGGACCCTGGTGGACTGCAGTCCATGGGGTCGCTAAGAGTCGGACACTACTGAGTGACTTCATTTTCACTTTTCACTTTTATGCATTGGAGAAGGAAATGGCAACCCACTCCAGTGTTCTTGCCTGGAGAATCCCAGGGACAGGGGAGCCTGTTGGGCTGCCGTCTATGGGGTCGCACAGAGTCGGGCACGACTGAAGCGACTTAGCGGTAGCAGAGAGTATTATGCTAAGTGAAGTAAGTCAGAAAGTGGAGACAAATTTCATATGATATCACTTATACATGGAATCTAAAATGTAACATACATAAACATATCTATAAAACAGCACAGACATGGAGAACAGACTTATGGTTGCCAAGGAGGGTGTAAGGGAGGAAAGGATTGGGAGTTTGAGCTTAGCAGATGCAAAATATTATATATAGGATGGATAAACAACAGGGTCCTATTATATAGCACAGGGAACTATATTTGATCTCCTATGATAAACCATAATGGAAAAGAATGTTTTATGTGTGTATAACTGAATCACTTTGCTGTATAGCAGAGATTAACACAATATTGTAAGTCAACTATACTTCAATAAAATTTTTAAAAGAAAGCATATTGGTAATTATACTGCTTTGTCATTTGTGACAGCATCTTAATATAATCTGTTTACTTAGAGCCAAAGAAAAAAGTTACTAAATAATCATGTAGTAAGTCACATTTATTGAATTAAGCTCTTTCTTCCCCTTCTCTCCACCTTTAGTTCAGTAACTCTCAAGTGTACTGTCTGTGCTTTCTTTGAGCATGCAGGACCAGCTGAATGAGAGAAGCAGGCTGAAAATCGTCATGCCCATCCATGCAGTAGGAATCTTGTCTGAAAGCATCAGAGGCTGATCAGTGAGGTCGAAAAAGCAGATAGATAAGCTGATTGCATCTTCTCTGTGGCAGCTTGTAGCCTTGTAGGGGAGGTTCCTTTCTGAATGCAGAGGGTTTTCTTGAGAGTTAGTCCAAGTAGGTGAAATCTCTTAAATGAATTATTTCTCTCAATAATTTTAATCATTCAGAATAATTTTGTTTATAATTTGGCTTATTCTTTGAAAATTTTGCCTCTTAAAAATTTTACCTTCTGCATTCTCAGAATAATTTTTATTATTCTCAGAACACTTGACTATCAAGAATAATTTTTAAATTCTATCACATGTTGAAAGTTGTCAACGCAAGATGTTGACTTGCCTACCTTCAGAATGAAACCAAGATATTCATTTAGTTAGTGATAACTCTGTTCTCTTAAGGCTGCAGTTAAAAGTGAAGTGAATTGCGGAATTTGGGTTCAGCCTAGACTAGGATTTTTGAGGTTGAGCTATAGCCAAACCCCAAATTAATTAAATAAAATATTAAGACTGCTCCGTCTCAAAGAAAATTTGTTTGATCTTTACTGGCATTGAATCAGGCCTTTTGAGTAGAACATTTTCAGTGTATTAATAATATGTATAAATAGCTCATAACCTTCCTCTGTAATTATCAGAAAGTATGCTGTCAGTTTAAAAGTTTTCTTTTTAAATAGAGCTCTCTCTTTATTGTCACAGAAGACCCAGCACCATGGGTCTATGAGCCTGCGTTCCCTTGCTCTCAGCTTTCAGATTGTCTCATTGGGTAACTCCAATAACAGAAAAATTCCACTGTGTTCTAGGTCTAAGAATGCCAAATTTTTTTGTCTTTTGTTTTTAAAGTATTTTTAAAAAATGAAATGAATACATGCTCATTATAGAAAATTGGGGAGAAATGGAATAAAGACAATCACCTAGAAATAATGGTAATAACCTTCTGGTAATTTTTTTCAGTATTTTGCCTCTTTATGTAGGTCTAAGTGTCCATCATTTAGCTTTTGCTATTTTCATTCATAGTTATGAGAGATTTTCTCAAGTTATTTAAACTTGTCGGGGAAGGAAAAGATTTCCCTCGATCCTTTTTAGATTCTTTTGGCTTGTCTAAGAATTATATTGACATGAGACAGGTTAGCAGAAGAGAGACAAATATAGTTATATATATACTGGATATAGGGCTTCCCAGGTGATACTAGTGGTGGAGAACCCACCTGCCAGTCCGGGAGACGCAGGTTTGATCCCCGGGTCAGGAAGTTCCCCTGAGGGTGGCAGGGCACGGCGACCCACTCCACTGTTCTACCTGGAGAATTCCACAGACAGAGGAGCCTGCTGGGGTCTGATCCATAAGATCGCAGAGTCAGACAACGACTGAAGTGACCAAGCATGCACACATGCACATACAGGATATACACACACACGTATGTAAGCCTGGTGGCTCCGCAGTGAAGAATCCGCCTGCAGTGCAGGAGACCTGAGTTCTATCCTTGGGTTGGGAAGATCCCCTGGAAGAGGAAATGGCTACCTGTTCCAGTATTCTTGCCTGGAAAATCCCGTGGACAGAGGAGCCTGGCAGGCTACAGTCTGTGGAGTGGGAAAGAGTCAGACACTACTGAGCACAAAAGACAGATGTGTTTATACATACATATGTGAATACAGTGAGACCCAAGGATAAGTTAGACAGTTGAGGCTTATATGCCTTCTCTCTCTCTCTCTCTTTTTTGCGGAGTGGGGGGTGGGGCGCTGCACTGAGTCTGTTGCTGTGTGGACCTTCTCTAGTTGCAGTGAGAAGGGGCTACTCCCAAGTTGTGGTGCGCGGGCTTCTCTTTGCAGTGGCTTCTCTTGTTGCAGAGCACAGGCTCTAGGAGTGCAAGCTTCTGTAGTTGTGGCACACGGGCTTAGTTGCTCTGTGGCTTGTTGGATCTTCCCAGATCAAGAGTCAAACCGGTGTCCCTCACGCTGGTAGGTGGATTCCTAACCACTGGACCACCAGGAAAGTCCCAGAGGCTTGTATTCCTCCAGGGTTTAGGAATTCAAAGAGGGGAAGAAGGTAGTTCACATGGAGATGAGAAAACAAATATTTGGTAATAAGCAAAGGTATGCTGGGCCCTGCAGAGACAACTCTGAAAAGCTTTTAACCAACTGCATTAGTTAAATAAACCCTCAAGTCAATGTACCATAATTTACTCAATAATATTCTTATTATGGAGAAGGCAATGGCAACCCACTCCAGTACTCTTGCCTGGCAAATCCCATGGACAGAGGAGCCTGGTAGGCTGCAGTCCATGGGGTCGCTAGGAGTCGGACGCGACTGAGCGACTTCACTTTCACTTTTCACTTTCATGCATTGGAGAAGGAAATGGCAACCCACTCCAGTGTTCTTGCCTGGAGAATCCCAGGGACGGGGGAGCCTGGTGGGCTACCGTCTATGGGGTTGCACAGAGTCGGACACGACTGAAGCGACTTAGCAGCAGCAGCATTCTTATTATAGAATTTTTAGGTGATTTTTCATTTTTAAAAATTTATTTATTTTAATTGGAGGCTAATTACTTTACAATATTGTAGTGGTTTTTGCCATACGTTGTATTTTCATTTTAACTACACTCACAATCCTCTTTGGGCACAATAATTTTGTGTAAAAGGACAAACTGCAAATGCAAAATTATAAAATCTCTGGGATTTAACTTGGCCTCTGTCTATAACATAATAAAGTCAGAGATTTGGTTTAAAAAATGTTAAGAATTGAAATTGGAATTTCTCATATATTATCAGATTGCCCTGTATAAAAGTTAAGTAAGTAAGTTAAGTCGCTCAGTCGTGTCCGACTCTTTGTGACCCCATGGATGGTAGCCTACCAGGCTCCTCTGTCCATGGAATTTTCCAGGCAAGAGTACTGGAGTGGGGTGCCATTTCCTTCTCCAGGGAATATAAAGTATAATGGTTATGTCAGTTTATAATCCACCCAGTGTCAAGTATTTCTCTTTTTAAAACTGTTACCAGCAGTTCTTTTTATTTTTGCAATTTTCTCTTTTTATTTTGAAAAATGTAACCTATAAACCTATAGGTAAGATGGCAGCCTTTGTTACATTTCCTTTATCTCCCCCTCACTCTGCACATATACATATGTGCACATGTATCCATAATATGTAAAGTTCAGTTCAGTCACTCAGTTGTGTCCAACTCTTTGCAACCCCATGGGTTTCAGCATGCCAGGCTTCCCTGTCCATCACCAACTCCTGGAGCCTACTCAAACTCATGTCCATTGAGTCGGTGTTGCCATCCAACCATCTCATCCTCTGTCATCCCCTTCTCCTCCTGCCTTCAATCATTCCCAGCATCAAGGTCTTTTCCAGTGAGTCCATTCTTCACATCAGGTGGCCAAAGTACTGGAGTTTCAGCTTCAGCATCAGTCCTTCCAATGAATATTCAGGACTGATTTCCTTTAGGATGGACTGTTTGGATCTCCTTGCAGTCCAAGGGACTCTCAAGAGTCTTCTCCAACACAGTTCAACAGTTCAAAAGCATCAATTCTTCGGCACTCAGCTTTCTTTATGGTCCAACTCACATCCATACATGACAACTGGAAAAAAGAAAGCTTTGACTAGATGGATCTTTGTTGGCAAAGTAATGTCTCTGCTTTTTAATATGCTGTCTAGGTTGGTCACAGCTTTTCTTCCAAGGAGCAAGTGTCTTTTATTTTCTTGGCTGCAATTACCATCTGCAGTGATTTTGGAGTCCCCCAAAATAAAGTCTCTCACTGTTTCTGTTGTTTCCCCATCTATTTGCCATGAAGTGATGGGACCAGATGCCATGATCCTGGTTTTCTGAATGTTGAGTTTTAAGGCAGCTTTTTCAGTCTCCTCTTTCACTTTCATCAAGAGATGAGGAAATACAGTGTTAGTGTTAACTGCTCAGTCCTGTCCGACTCTTTGTGACCCTATGGATTGTAGCCGACCAGGCTCCTCTGTCCATGAAATTCTCCAGGCAAGAATACTGGAGTGGGTAGCCATTTCCTTCTCCAGGGGATCTTCCTGACCCAGAGATCAAACCTGGGTCTTCTGCATTGCAGGCAGAATATTTACTGTTTGAGCCACCAGTATATACGTATTATTATTTCTTTAATTACATTTATGATATTGATATGAGCTAATGTTCAGGCCGTAATAAAATTTCTCCACATGTTCCAGCACTGTCTCTTACAGATTTGTATCTTATTTTTTGATCCAAGATCAAGTCAAAATCATATATTGCATTTAGTCATCATAGCTCTCTGGTTTTACACGTGTCAAAGATTTTATTCAGCTCATTAGTTAATGATAAAATCAATAAGATGTTAAAAGCAATTCAGATGAGAATTTAACACACTAGACAATGTATTTTCACAGTTCTGTGAGCAGAAATTATTTGCATAACTCTTGTATTTCTCTCAATTTTCTACAGTTTAACTTCTACAGGTTGTAAAAAACAAAAACAAACCCTGGTATTCATTTTCCGCTGCCTCTGACAAATTACCAGAAACTTGGCAGCTTAAAAACAACACAGACTGATTGTCTTGCAGCTTAGTTGGAGTGTCTTACAGTTGGAGGGCAAGTGTCCAAAATGGGTTTCAGTTGGTGTAATTAAGGTGTCAGCAGAGCTATGTTCCTCCTCGGGGGAGGGGAGTCCATTTCTTTGCCTTCCCCCCACCTTCCAGGGGTCACCTGCATTGTTTGCCTTCTCGTCCCCTTCCTTCATCTTCAAAGCCAGTGAAGTCATCTTAGCTCTTCCGTCTCCTTCAATCTAGAACAGTCCCCAGCCTGTTTTTGTTTTTCGTAACATTGACACTTCTTGGAAAGTTCAGACCAGGTGTTGCTTTGTGGTGTCCCTCACTCGGGGTTTGTCTCTGTCCTGGGATTCCACGTGTCTGACAGGAGCACTGTGTAGGTGACATCATCGTAGCACGTCTCACTGAGGGACACAGATGCTGTTTGTTCCATCATCACTGATGTTGTGTTTGGTAATTTTGTTAAATGGTGGCCTCAGAAATCTCCATTGCAGCTCTCCCCCTTGTGTTAACAAGCACTCTGTGGGTAATACTTGTGCAAGGATGTCATTCAGATTTTAGTTGATGTGCTGCGAAGTGCACACCAGAATTACTTTGAAGAGTTTATTAATTGGTTTGTCTCATTTTGTGAGTTGTGTGCTTTTCTTACTGATTTGTGAGTGCACTTTTATTATGATTATTCCTTTTCTAACATTTAGTGAGCCATTTGTTGTTAGCTACTAGACACTGTTTTGAAATCTTCATAACGATTTTATGAACCACCCCCCCCTTCATTTTACAGAAGAAATTGAAGTTTAGAGAGATTAATGCTGGGTTTTGTATTTTGCAGATATTTGTCCCAGTTTGTTGTGTGCATCTTAAGATAGTCTATTTTGCTACACCGAGCTTTACATTTTATCATAGTAACAACTAGCAATTTATCCTGTTACAGTTTTTGCCTTCTGTGTTCTGTATAGAAGCTGCTGCTGCTAAGTTGCTTCAGTTGTGTCCGACTCTGTGCGACCCCATAGACGGCAGCCCACCAGGCTCCCCCGTCCCTGGGATTCTCCAGGCAAGAACGCTGGAGTGGGTTGCCATTTCCTTCTCCAGTGCATGAAAGTGAAAGGTGAAAGTGAAGTCGCTCAGTCGTGTCTGACTCTTCGTGACCCCATGGACTGCAGCCTACCAGGCTCCTCCGCTGTGGGATTTTCCTTTATAGAAGCATTAAGTGTTAAATCCATCAGGAATGAGTTGTGCTCAAATGCCATCTTATCACTAAGTAGGGTTAAGTTGCCAGATTTTGCTTAAAGTAAGCATGGCCCAAATATTGTGTGGGATATACTTATACTAAAAAATGATCTGTTGTGTATCTGAAATTCAATTTTAACTTGCATACATGCAGAGATTTGTATTTTTAGGGTTTTCCAGGTGGCCAGTGCCAGTGCCAAGTCGCTTCTGTCGTGTCCGACTAGGGGCTAGTGGTAAAGAGCCTACCTGCCAAAGCAGGAGATGTAAGCGAAGTGGGTTTGATCCCTGGGTCGGGAAGATCCCCTGAAGAAGGAAGCAACCCACTCCAGTATTCTTGCCTGGAGAATTCCATGGACAGAGGAGCCTGGTGGGCTACAGTCCATGGGGTTGCAAAGAGTCGGACACAATGGAAGCGACTTAGCACACATGCACACACACACACGTTTTTGTTTGGTGACTATCATTAAGGCTTTCCCTGATCACTTTATTTAAAATTGCAACTCCCACATCAGCCCTCCCCGCTCTTCTTTTTCTCCAGAGCACTATATATAAACAGTGTATTTTATTTTTTTGTTGAGTGTCTTCAGTCTACCACTGGGATATAAAATCTATGATGCCAGACATTTTTTAAACTTTTAAATGTAGATTTAACATACATATAGAAAAGTGCATGCATCATAAGTATACCACTCAGTGAATTTCCTCAAAGTGAGTACATCTGTATAACCACCTTCTGGGGCTGCCAGAATTTTTATTCTCAATGGATTTTCAATGCCTAAAGTAGTACCTGACACATAGTAGGTGATCAGCAGATATATTTGTTGAATGAATCAGTGATGTAGCCTGGGAGGTAGACATTCAAGAGAGTACTTTGTGTCCAAATAACTAGTGAGAGAATTTATTGATTATTTATTGCTTGGTCCTTATCTCCCTGAAAAGCATAGTTTTGATGAATTTGAATAGCATAATTATTTAGCTACTCCCCTACTGTTGAACATTTTGGAGGCTTATGTTTTGCATTTTTAAAATATATATCCTTAGACAAAGATGTGAAAGGGTAATATATACATATATATACTCTTAATATATTACCCTTAAACAAAAATGTTTAATGCATCTTTGTGTATTAAAAACTAATCCTCATTTAAGATTGTTTTCATAGACTGGTTTCCTGAAAGAGTATGTCTAGATCAAAGGGTATGCCCCTTTCATTCAGACAGAACAGCCACGACAGTCAGTGATCTGTCTGCTGAAACTGGTACATGGAAAGGACTGACACCATGACTCTGTGTTCCTGCTTCTGAGAAGAGCTAGCAGACCCGTGGCCAGTGGCTGGTCACTTCTTTGATGTCATTTTTTCTGGTTAGTAGGGTGTCGGAGATGCCTTGGGTCTGAATGCCAACTCCCCTCCCTACACCAGCTGCAGGACCTGGGGCAAGTCGTTCAACAGATTGCCGTTTTCTCTAGGCCGTGATGGTAGCAGAGCCTATGGGGGTATCAATGGGATGTAGTCTCAGGAGGTGGTAAGTGCAGCTCTAGGGCAGGTGGTCCCTGCTCCAGGCTCACCCAGTCCCTGGTCCAGATCACTTGGTCATGAGCTGACAGATGCGAGGCGATGACTTCATTTTGGCCTCGAAATACTTGTCTGGTGAATGAGGGTCAGGCTGTGAGCTTACAGGACAGGATTCCCACCGTCCCATTGTGACCACAGGGTGCAGGGATAGAGGAGTATTATCACCCTTCTGAGACAGATTGTCCTGACCTGTGAGAGCAGGCCCTCTGAGCTGAGGCTACCCTCTTTTTGCCTTGCTCCTGCGTGATACTGACACTGCTGTCACCTTTGCTGGAAAAAGTAGATACGGTATTATCCTTGTCTCACACCAGTCAGCTCTTTCCAGGATTGCTCCTGTCCACAAAAACAGCTCTGTGAGCATCCTGTGTGCGTTGAGAGTGCAGTTGTCTGTGTAAACCACTCCACGTGGACATGACCTTTGCCACCTGGCTGCCAAGAAGAGGAGGACGGGTTTCTTCTCCCTTTTGGTGCTCTTGCCCACCAGACGGCGGGGGTCGTTTGTTTAGTTACTATTTACCACAAAGGACCTGTGCAGTAGGGGGCAACTCTTAAACTCCACCAAGGATCCCTGACTCCAAAGGAGGGCGGACGGGATGCCCAAGGGTGGGGGGGGGCGGGGGGGGGGCGGGCAGTGCAAGTTGGCATTTCTCTGCAGTTTTATTTAAACCATCCTCACACATTTGAAAAATCCCACTCTATAATACATCCATTTTATTTTAATATTAAAACGTTTTCAATGACCAGATTAATTATTTAACTTTTCCTCCCTGCTCTCCAGTCGTGGGTAGTCATGGTTATTCAGTGACTGGCAGTCGTTGCCATCCCAGGGCTCCTGGGGAGCAGAGAGGAATAGCTGTGTTAGATACCCTCTCCTGGAGAAGTACCGCCGGTGACATAAAGTGGCTGCAGCACGCTGCTTGTCCTGAAGGACTTGCTGGGGTCTGTGTGCCCAGAGGACGGGCACAAAGGCCTGGATTGTGTGTTCACTCGGTTCCAGCTAGAGAAGCAGCATAAAATGCTTCAACTTGTACGAATTTAAAAGTACTTGTTGGGGAAATTGTTTTTTTCAGTAGTGAGACCGGTTTTGCTTGTCACTCCACTCAGTGACATGAGTTTGAGCAAACTTGGACAAGGAAGCCTGCAGTGCATGGGGTCCCAAAGAGTCAGACACGACTGAATGACTGAACGACAACCACCAGCACGCAGTGATAGTGAGTCGGAGATGAAATGGGGGGCAGGGATATGCTTCTCCCACGAGAATATCCATTCTCATGTTCCTCCTGGAGCGTAGACAGCTGCCGATTAGAGATTAAGTGTGTTCACCTGCGTGTGTGATCAGTAACCTTGTCCTCATGTGCCAGCCATCCCTTCCCCTGGGTGTGCAAGAGGTGAAACAGTGGGGTGCTCTGACACTGGAGGGGAAAACAGCCACGTCTAATGCCGCTGTGACACCTCCAAAGGGAATTTTCAAGGGTAACTTCGACTAAACGGGGTTTTCCCTTTAGCCTCCTCCCTGCCTGTCTGCTCCAGGTGTACACACTGTTGTGTACACACTGTTGCAACTCCACCTCACTGACTGCTTTCCCTGAAATGACCCGTGGGCAGCACCTCAGCTCCAGGACAAGGAAGCAGCTGCCCAGAGAGGTAAAGTGGGGGCCCCGTGGTAGGACTTTCCATCCCCAGGGCGCATATGCTCACTCATTCCACTGTGCCTTCATGCTCCTACAGTTGTATTACCATCTTTTCAACCATGAATCACTTACAGAATTTTTTTTTGCTTTTTTAATTTAAATAATCCCAACAGAGAGTTCCCTAGCTGTCCAGTGGCTAGGACTCGGTGCTTTTACTGCCATGGCCTGGCTTCAATTGCTGGTCAGGGAACTAAGATCCCACAAGCTGCGGGAAAAAAAAAAAAAAAAAAGTCTCAGCGGTATTTAGTCCAGGCTTGCAGAGAACCAAGTACAGGGTCTGCCTGTGCTCTTTGTGGCAACAGCAGTGAACCCTGCTGCGTTCCGGTCTGAGCTGGAGAAGAACGGGCTGCGATTGTGTGGGTTTTGTGCCCCATTCGTGACTTTCTGGCCTCACTCAGGTAGTTGCTCCCTGTTGTGTGTGTCCTGTTCTGCACCACCCTCCCCCCCCACCACAGGGCGGGCTTGTGGGGCGAGTGTGTGCCTGGAGCTTGGGAGAAGGCATGACGCAGCATTCCAGCCGCCCTCTGGGGATCCTCACCGCTCCCGCTTTAATAAAATGTGGCAGGTTGCCTGGCAACCCGGGAGCTGGTGGGGATTTTTTTCCTACCTACTTTACCAAAAAGTCCTCTATCAGCTCTTGGCTGACCACTCGGGAGGGGGTAGGAGATAAACTTGGCTCCGCAAGCCGACTTTCTCCTTTCTTTTTCCCCATCCCTGCCTGCATCTTAATATCCGCTCACTCTTCTGCTCTTATCTATCACTTAAAGGTAGAAGCTGGAGAGTTTGACTCCCAAATCAAATCCCGAGGGGGAATTCGTTACTGAAAACATGTTCCTTTTTACATTAGTCAGAGTGACTTCTTTTGTGAGTCAGACTTGTGGACTGTTTCACCCTATTGTTTGTAGCGATGCACCTCTGTGCTGATTTTTTTTTTTTTTTTTTTGCTTTAAAAAAAATTATTTTAATTGGAGGCTTGATTTGGTTTTGAGAGAAGAATCCAGTTGAAGCCTACAAGCAAGCGTAGTTTGTGCGTTTTCCTGTTGGCGAAGGCCTCCAAGTGCTCCCTCCCCTAACCTAGAGAGGGAGCAGTCTGTGAGTGTACTGCAGAACCATGGTTTGTGGAGCTTTGCAGCTCTGTCCCATGCAGGTTGCCATCAGATACTCATATTTTTTCTTCATCGAAATCATAGTGTAATGCTGTGCAAAGGCAGGATAAGTAAATTCGTTCATGACACTTACATTTACGTGCTTTAAAATGAGACTTTGCTGCCATTAGAGGCAGTAGATGTGGGCCTGCAGAGCTGTAATTTAAAGGGTGATAAATATTTTTCTAGGGAAAAATTAATGTAGAGAGCACTTTAAAGTCCCTGAACGCTCCATTATCAGTCGGAAAGCAGTCTGTGTTCCACTCTACCAATACAGGCCTTGCAAAAGTCGTTTTTCAATTTCCTAATTTGTGTTAAGCATTTTGACATTGCCGGAAACTCTTGGGCCATTGGAAATTTTAAGGTGTAATGTCATAAAATATTCCAGAATACTTTAAAACTTAGCAGTATCACTGTTGCCACTGTATTCGTTTTTGTTTTTTTTTTTTTCACATAAGTGCTTTAAAATGTAACACTTGACTCTTTTTTTCTAACCAGTTGATTTTTCCATCGGATGTCCAAACACACAAAAAGTTCTACATTTACATCTCCTTAGGATATAGAAAACAAAATGATTGTTCAGAATAATGTAGAGATCTTAATAACTTGAAACAGGAAAGCTAACCAGTGCCAATATCACATTTTAAAAGAAAAAAAGCCTTCCTTACTCTCCTGCTGGCCAAGAATTTCAGTTTCTTTAAATGTTCAGGAGGGGCTTCCCTGGTGGCTCAGACAGTAGAGAATTTGCCAACAATGCGGGAGACCTGGGTTCGATCCCTGGACAAGGAAATGGCTACCCACTCCAGTATTCTTGCCTGGAGAATTCCATGGACAGAGGAGCCTGGTGGACTGTGGTCCATGGGGTCGCAAAGACTTACACATGACTGAGCGACTAACACCTTCACTTTAAACATGCAGGAGTCATGAAGAGCTTGTTATTTCTCTGAATTTGCAAGTCGCCACTTTCAGAAAGCAGCTCCTCCCTGAATGGGAGAAGCTCAGTCTGGCTGGCTCGCAGGCAGGCGCGCTCTCCCCGTCCCCTTCCTCTTCAAGTCCCTCTCTTTCTCGTCTCTCTCCTTTCCCTCCTTCCCCTGCCCTCCTGTACATGTATGTGTTTGACCCTGAGCTGCTTCGCCTATTTCTGTTAGCTTAGCATCTTCCTGTCAGACCCGAATGCTGCCTGTAGGCCTGACCACTGATGTCAGGAACCTCCGCCTCCCGTAACAGCAAGACAGACTTAAGGATGAAGAGAGTAAAAGAGGTGGAATAGCCTTCCTAAAATCCCGACGTCTACAGGGAAATGGTTGGGTGACTTAAAGGGAGGAAAATACAGTCCATCTCCTGCATACGAACCTTCGAGTTGCAGACTTTTCAAAGACTTGAACGTGGACTCGCATGTCCAGTTACGTCAGGCGTGAGTGAGACTGCAGCTCGCGCTCCATCTGCTACTGCTGATGACCCTTCAGCCCTGCCGTCTCCCACCTCCTCTCCCTCCTCCAGTCTGTAACTCCTCTTGCCTGTTCACTCCATGCCAGTCCTTGTATGCCAGCTGCTGTACTGTACTAGGTACTGTGTTGTAAGATTAAAGTGTTTTTTTGTGTGTGTGTTTGTTTTTTTATGTATTATTTGTGTGAAAGTATATAAACCTATTACAGCATAGTATTATATAGCTAATTGTGTTAGTTGGGTACCTGGACTAACCTTGTTGGACTTAGGAACAAATTGGACTAACACATGCGTTTTTGGAATGAAACTCATTCGTATGCAGGGGACTTAACTGTCAGTGTAGAGTGAACATGGTAAATGCCACGTTTAAAGTCCCTGGAATGGGACTTTAAAACCAAAGTAATTCTCGCTCAGTTTTGTGCTGCCCCTTTGGGCTGTTTGGTGAACTGTAGGGTTTTTTTTTTATTTTATTTTATAACTTTACAATATTGTATTGGTTTTGCCATATATCAAAATGAATCCACCACAGGTATACATGTGTTCCCCATCCTGAACCCTCCTCCCTCCCCCTCCCCATATCAATCCTCTGGGTCGTCCCAGTGCACCAGCCCCAAGCATCCAGTATCGTGCATCGAACCCGGACTGGCGACTCGTTTCATATATGTTATTATACATGTTTCAATGCCATTCTCCCTAATCATCCCACCCTTTCCCTCTTCCACAGAGTCCAAAAGACTGTTCTATACATCAGTGTCTCTTTTGCTGTCTCGTATACAGGGTTATTGTTGCTGCTGGTGCTGCTAAGTCACTTCAGTCGTGTTCGACTCTGTGTGACCCCATATACAGCAGCCCACCAGGCTTCCCCGTCCCTGGGATTCTCAAGGCAAGATGTAGGGTTTTAACAGACAGAACCTATCAGTGGAAAAAAATCAGTCGTTGGGCACATAGTCTCAGCAAAGGCAAAGAGTAAAATTGATGTGGAAAATAAGGCTAACTTTATCATTTGTGGTTTATTTCCCCATTGGCGAAGCATGCGATTCTCTCTCTATACACTCTTGAAGTCAGATGTTGCCGGTTATAACAAATACATTGCATGGTCCCAAGGCAACCTGTGGGCTGAAGAGCAGATTCCATTCGTTTTGTTGTGAATCAGTTCTCCCTGCATAGAGACTGGACTCTAGTATAGTACAGCAGCTGGCGTACAAGGACTGGCATCAAGTGAACAGGTAAGAAGAGTTACTGTCAGTGAGGGCTCTGTGCAGGCACCGAGGCCGCAGGCCTGAGTGTTAGAGCAGGTTGTCTGGGCATTTTTTCCTGATCTTTTTGGTGGTGACAGGTCATATATGGGGTGTCCTGAAAACACTGAAGAGGCAAGTCACATCTGATGGGGATTTCGGAGGGTTCCACATCTCTAGGTGGATCATAGCGGTGGGGGCGAGGCGGGTGGAAGGGAAGAAGGCAGGATGAAGAAGAGGACTTGTTTATGGGTGGCATCACGATGCCCTCAGGAGAACCCTGAGAGGTTCCAGACCAGTAGTGCGGCAAGGAAGGGTTAACGGGAACCATACACGGAATCGCCCTGTGTACACTTTATACGGAATTTCTGTGACTGCTTTCTGGGTTGGGAGAGGCCCCTTCGCTTTGGGGAGCGGATGCCCTTCCTCCCAAGGGTAATGACTCACCCTGCAGGTGAGACAGCTCAGCCCTGCCTGCTGATAAGGGCCTGTCATTTTCATTCTCTCCCTCCTGCCCTCCTGGGTTTCACTTGGTTAATGAATAAGCTGAGTCACGAGGTGTAAGTAAATTCTTTTGTCAAATGAAAACCACATCAAAACAGCCACAGAGAGACATGTAGTGAAAGTGTAAATATTGCGGCTCAGCATCCCCCACAGTATCTGGTTGGCTGATACACAAACAGACTTTTAAGCTTTTCAACTGTGAAACCTTTAAATCTGAAAACGTGCTGCTCTGTCAGGCTTTCTATAAACATGGTCTTGGGATGTAAAGAAAAGATGGTGCGTTTATGTGTGTTCACAATAGCGCTAATACTGTGGCAGATGTAATGCTTCATAAAGTGCCCAAACTGCCAAGGTCAGTAGTCCAAAAGGATTGTCCTGCTGTACGCGGGGGACATTTCTGTTTGGTGTGTGTTTGCATCTGGCACCTGAAACATCACCAGAGAGAGCTAGTGAACCCTGCTTAACTCCAGCTGCACACCCAGCCACTGCCTCCAGCCAGCAGTTCAGTTACAGGCGAACTCTGGCTGGTGAATAGGTTGTGTCCTAAAAGTCCTTTTGTTGATTAACCTTTTAGAACACAAAGCGCATTGTTGCACAGAAATGCCACTTTGAATGGTGGGTGTCAATGAGCTGTGGCTTGTTTCAAACTTCGGGTCAGGAAATCAGTGCTAGTTGACACCAGAATTTAAAAAGAAGGGAGAAAAGGAACAATAGGAAGCATCAGAGTGGATTGGGTAGAAAAGGTAGGTCTCCTTTAGTGATACTGTTGCAATTTAAAACCCACTGTGTGCCTTTAGACTGTGAAGGCGCCCTTGGAGGAGGAGGTTGTGTCAGCAGTGGGTTACAACTGGCTGTTCACCACCACTCAGCACTGTGATGTCAGGCAGGGGACTTAACCCATCTTCGTCTCTTGTTTGGTCTTATTCAAAATAGGGCTGTTTTGTAGAGGATAGGATTAGAGATGAAAGAGTCTGTGTTAAGGTTAATATATTAGGGTATTATAGACTGTATGGTAATATATTAGGACTCGAGCTCATATAGCATCTGGAACACGGTAACCTTTCTGTAAATCACGATTATTATTTATTTGTACTCCTCTGTGATATATGCAGGCCTTAAAGATACTGTTATAAAGTAGTATAACTAAAAACATGTACTATTTTGTTTTCCCTAGAGTACAATTTATTCAGTGTTCCTGACATTTAGGATCTGCCATTTCGCACATTCTAGGAGATCTTTGATTTTACTTTGAATTATTCCTGTGTAGTTGAGACATCGACCTTAATTTTTTCCCAAGAAGTGTGAAGAATGTTGCAAATTACCTCAGCTCTTTCAGCTGTCTGTCAAGTTTGTTAGGACTGCTAAGTATGGAATTGCTTCCTAACTTCCTATTTTAAGTGTTTTATCTTTAAAAAAAAATAATTCTCTCTCTCTCTCTTTTAAGTGACTCTCAATTCTAAACTTTTTTGGAGCTCCACCTGCTCCTGTTTGACTCCGTCATAAAATCATCGTTTTCTTGGCCCTCTGCAGGTTACTCAACCTCTTTGAGCTTCTGTTTCTGTGTCTGTGAAAACAGAGCTCCTGCCCACCTTGCGGGATTGCTTTGAGGACAGAAAGAGCATGGGAGAGTTGGTCACTCTGCAGAGAAGGCCACTGTCTCTGGTTGGACGCTTGTCACAGCACCACGGCCTTTCCTGCCCCTCTGTCCTCCCAGCCTCAGCCCCGGGGCACTCAGGGAGACCCCCTCCCTCCACCCAGGAAACCGCCAGCTTCCAGTTGGGGCTTCCTACCCCGGCTTCACAAAGCTCTAACCCACTCCTCCCTCCACTCGGAAGTGTAGCCCCCACACATGCTCTGGGCCCCACCTCTTCCCCAGGCCTCACATGGGCCCATATCCTCAGGCCCACCCGCAGCTTCTTTCCAACACCCCAAAAACCTACGGAATCCTTTCCATCTTTTCAAAAGGACTCCTGATCCCAGTGCCCTTTGCTCCCAGTGACTCCTTCCCTTTTGCAAGTCCCGGGAGTCTGCATGCAACACCCTCGCCATCTGCCCTCTGCTTCAGCTGTGGTCCCTGGTGACCTCTGTGTCCAGAAGCCCCAGGGCCCTGTCTTCCTGCCTGGTCCCCAGCACACTGACCACTCTTCCCTCCTGGGCCCCACAGCCCCGGACTTCCTAGGTTAGTCCCCCTCCCCCTCGGGCCCTGCTCCTCCCGTCTATAAGGTGAGTAAGCATCTCAGTGTTTCTCAGTGTCCTACTGGGACTTCTTTTCTCACTCCGTGCCTTCTCCATTCCTCCCGTTTTCCCCGTTGGTCGCAGTGACCTTGTGGACACACATCAGCTCACACTCGTACCCCCTCCAGGTGCCTGAAGCCAAACTGTGGGTCCCGCTGCGTGTGGTGTGGGGTGCTCATCACCCGGCTTCACTGCAGGTCCTCCCCGCTCCCTCTGCAGTCTCCACTGTTAACGTCGTGTTTCGGTTCCTCCATCCGACCGTGTCTTCTCATCAGGTCGGTTGCTCCGTGCTCCTCCTGCCTGGAACGCCCTTCCCCGTCCCTAGTGTCTTTTACACTGGCTGATCTCTCACCTTCAGTCTCAGGAAAGCCAGAGTGTCTTTTTCTTAGAGAAACGGTCCCTGTGTCCCAGGCTTGACCAGCCAGTGCTCCACTGGAAACTCCAGAGCGCTTTTCTAACCCTCAGCACATGTGGGGCTCTGTGCCCTGTCCTGCCCTCCCAGCAAATACAAGGACCGGATCTCCGATTCAGCCCCAGTGGCCCAGGCATAGAAGATGATGTGTTTGTTCATCAATGAATGGATAGATGAATAAATGAACAAGTGAGAGTTCAGTGTCTGTATTCACGCACAGGTGGAAGGGCGAATAAATGAACAAGCAGGAGCTAAATATATTTGTTTGTAAAGCAGTCAGCAGAGTGCTTATATGTAGTAAGCACTCAATAAAGGGTGGCTTTATTTATTTTTAATTGACTTTTCAGCTAGGAACCATGAAAAGAAAAGAACCTCTCCCCAGCCCCTCACCCGCCACCCCCAGGCTGGTTCATAGAAGCAGTGCTTCTTGGCGATGCCATTCAGTGAATGCAGAGGCAGTTGGCAGAGGCCCTGGGAGCTGGGAACTTAAGCGGTGGCCTCTTCCTCACTGTCAACCTTTTGCTCCTTGTGCTGAAATCTTTATTCCTCACCTAGAGCCCTGCCTCCCCGGTGCTCCCCTGCCAGTCCATTCCTTTCCTTTCCTCCTCCTCCAGATTGTGAGCTTCTTTTGTGAGGGGATCATAAGTCCCCTTCCATCATGCCCCAGTGCCTGACACAGAACTGGGAGCTGGTGTTTGTGGAGTGAATGAATGAGATGCACGTTTCTCCTGGCATGTGGTGTCGCCAGGAGAGTTAGTGAAAATTAATTGACTAATTTTGGTTGCTTCAGTTTTTTAAAATTATGGTTCAGACTTTCTGATCTCACACTTGTCCCGTATGGTTGATGTATGGGTTCCTGTATAATCTACTTTATTTTCTTGTTTTTTTTTTTTTTACATGGAAAAGACATCAATTCTAGACAATAGAGCTATTGCACGAGCTGTTGCAGACTTGGGTGTGTGAGGCCGCCTCACTTCCAGCCCTCCACGTGTGATGAGCTGCAGCTCGCTGCATCTGTGTCTCTGTAGGATGCTTTAGACACAGTTCTTTTAGTCTGAACTCTGGTTTATCCACAGCAGCCTCATTAATTCAGCAGCTTCTGTGTGGTAGGCCCTGTGCTGAGAGCGCTGCCCTTCCTGATAGCTTTTTCTGAGATGGTAAATGGGCCCCATTGGACGGATAGAGAGGGAAGCCCAGGGAGGCCCGGTGACTGGCCTCAGGCAAGTCAATATTTGTGCAGAATTTGAACCCAGGCCTCTGCGGCCTCAGAACCTGTGGTTTTTCCCACTTGACTTCATGGCCTCCCTCTGTGTAGATTTCAAATAAATGTCGCCATATCTACACGTCAGCATTCGTCTGGTTTGTGGAAAGTGTTTTCTTCTCCACTTGCTTGGCTTTCATTAGAGACTGTGAGGTGAAAGGCGCTGTGGGAGCCACGGCAGGATGAGAGGGTGACGTGGAGGAGCACAGAGTAGGCGGGCTCGTAGGTGGCGGAACTGGGACGGGACCCACTTCCTCTCTGGTGCCCATCGAGTTTTGATGGGGCTCCCAGTGCCCGCCCTCACGGTGCCGAGGACCCAGTGTGGTGGGGCACAAGCCTGGTTCTGTGAGCGCTCAGCTGCTCTTTCTCTTACACTCTGCCCTTCACAAGTTTTCAAGCATCGTGACCTGAGCCTGTTTCCCTGGTCCTAGTCCGTTTCTTTCCTGAGTTTCTCATGTCGGGTGCTGCGATGGAGGACGGGGGAAAGCAGAGGTGGATGAAACCCGTGCCCCTCTGCCTCTTTTTTTTTTTTTTTTTAATATTTATCTATTTAATTGGTTGTGCTGGTCTTAGTTGTGACATTCAGGGTGTAGTTCCCTGACCAGGAATCAAACCCAGGCGCCCTACATTGGGAGTGGGGAGCCTTAGTGATTGGACCACGAGGAGAGACCGACCACCAGCCCCTGTCCCCGCCTCTTACTCCATTATGTCCTCTGTTACAGGGCTTGCATCTTATTCACGTGCCTTAGTATTCATTCTTTAGCCTTAGTACTTTATTTTTTATTCTATTTCATTTTTTTTTTTTTTTTGGCTGCACCGCAAGGCTTGTGGGATCTCCGTGTCCCAACCAGGGATCGAACGCAGACTCTCAGCAGTGGAAGCGTGGAGTCCTAACTGGACCGCCAGGGAAGTCCCTAGCCTTAGTGCTTTAAAAGCAAGCAACAAATAGAAACCCTTCATTGGGTGAGTAGGCACTGTATGAGGAACAACGGACAAGGAATCACGGGTGCTGGGTCCTAACTCTGTGTCTGGGGTAGGTGCGTTGGCCTCGCCAAGGGCCATCACCATCTGTTTCCCGGTGTTGCTGTGAGGCTCAGGGGCGGTGACGTGGGTGGGTTGCCACTGCCCCGAGAGCCAGCCCTTCAGAGTCAGAGTTCACTCCCCTTGTGTCCAGCCCAGGACTCTTTGTCCCCTGAATCAGCCTTCGTCGTGGAACTTTTAACTGAAGACGTGAATATATGGTCCTGGTTCTGGCTTTCTTCTCTTGAAACAAGCTGCCAACAGATACAAAAGCTGTGCTTCTTCCCTCCCTTCATAATCTTCGTTTAAATTCCTGCCAGAGTAGCATGGGAGAACCCAGGCGCTACAGATGAGTAAAGTACGGTCCCTTTCCTCGCAGAGCGCCTGGCCTCGTTGGGAACACACGTGGGAAGAAGTCAGAGTTGAGGGAGGCTGCACGGAGTTAAACGCCCTGACGTGCTCTCGCAGGCTGGCACTTTATCTTGAAGACTCTGCAGGTTTTACAGACGAGGATGGACTGGCGAGGGTAAAACAAGGCTGTTTGTGTCTTAGGTGACTGCCCACTCTCACCTGTTGGACACCCTGGAAATAGCTGTACTGCACTTGCTTCTGACAGAGCGCCAAGTCCTGCAAGCACCTTATCTTCCCAGTTCCTTAGACGGGTTGAGGGGAAGTACACCCAGGATCGTTTTTTTGAACGTAGGCAAATGTTCCCGCTGACCATTATTAGGGTTGAGTGTTTTTGTAAAGGCCTTCCCAGGTGGCTCAGTGGTAAAGAACCTCCCTGCCAATGCAGGAGACAAAGGAGAAGTGGGTTCGATCCCTGGGTCAGGAAGATCCCCTGGAGAAGGAAATGGCTACCTACTCAGTATTCTTGCCTGGAGAATCCCATGGACAGAGGAGCCTGGCAGGCTATACAGTCCATAGGGTCGCAAAGACTAGGACATGACTGAGCTTGCACTCATAAAAAGAGCTTGCACTTTTTATAAAGTTGGCTGTCTCCTTGAGAATCCAGGGTAAACCCATCCATTCTCTCACTGGTAAAAGTGGGGAAATGGTCATGCTGTTGAAAACCCAAACTGGATCAAATTGTGTAGAACATGAGAAAACTTCTCAGTCCTGTATGTTCTCATGTAAATAAGCAAGCAAACACAGAGCGGTATCGGGCGCCCTCCTGGCGCGGGTTGAAAGCCCAGAATGAGGACACAGTGGTGCAGGGCCCCAGGCTGGCGGCTGAGGGGGCATCAGGAGAGGCCGAGAAGGGCATTGGAAGCGGGCACCGTCAAGCATTAAAGCACGCGTTGGTGGGTGGGGTGGGGGGTCCAGGTCTGCAAAGCTGGCAGAGGTCACTCTCAGCACGCATCACTTCTGGTGGGAGGTGAACATACCAGGTTATCACAGAGCGATTCCTTCTGCTTTGTACACAACTCTGTTGTATGGAGAGGTGGCCGGACTCTGAGGCTCTCGCAGACAGAGGCGCCTGCCTGTGTTAACTCCAAGTGACATGGTCTGGGACCCTTCCAGTGCGCGTGGTGTCGTGAAAAGAATGCAGCTTTGGTTTAGATCCCAAAACTTGTCATCTTCGGGACCTTGAACCCATCACTTCTTCTGAGCTTCAGTGTCCTTATCTATAAAGTCAGGATAATCCTTACAGGATTTTTCCATACCTGGCAGAATAAGTAACCAGTAAATAGTTCCCTTTCTCTTAACTAGCGGATGGATAAGCATATAAGTAATTCCCTTAGAAACTGACTGAGAACCTAATGTTGGCTGAGGGTAGCCACTGCAGAAAAGGCAGGGCTAATAGTGGTAAGTGCTTTTGAAGTTTCCTAATGCTTCCCCCCTGCCGCCCCTCCTAGCCATTGCTGCAATAAAATGATTGCAGCAGCTTGATAACAGCCTTCACAAGTGTCCTCAGCTTCCCCGGGGAAGGTCTGAGAAGCCCGATGTGTCAGCACCCCATGCTTGTCTACAGCACTCCAACCATTCAGGGACACCTCCTTATCACCGGAGACATTGAAACTGGAGAAACCCTTACCTCCTACAAGAGACCTTCAAACTTAGTCTCAGAAACGGCCCTTAGGGGTTGGACCGAGTATACAAGAGAAAACCTAACCAATTTGTTTACAATGTAGTGAACATCTGTGAAACCACTACTCAACCAGAAGAGCTAAAATACTGGTAATAAATTATAACAAGAATCTATTATTCCTCCACATCCCAAACCCCCTGATTCCTGGTGGGGGAGCGTGCAAATGAGGAACCACTCTCATAAAAGTCATGTTGATCCTTTTCTTGCCTTTTTGATGCTCTGTGCCTCTCTAGCCCTCAGACTCACTCTCGCTCTCCCCTCTTTCCTCTCTGTCTCCTGTTCCCCCTGCCTTCCACCGCTGCCCCCCACCTCCCCCCGCCCCCCCCCCCCCCCCCGCTCCTTCTCCCTCTACAAATCTACAAAATGACACCTTATTTAAGTGCTCGTAATTTGCCTTTGCCTGAGGTTGAGCAACTCCTGTATATAATTATTGGCATTTTATGCTCCCTTTTCTGTGAAATGACTGGTGTGCTTTTTGTGTCTTTTGCCCATTTTTCTGTTGGGTCCTCTCTTACTGATCTGTAGGCATTTTTATGTATTCTGGTGCTAATCCTCCATCAGTTGCACATGTTAGAAATATCTCCTCCCAGCATGTAGATTGTCTTTGCCCTCTTCAGAGTATCTTCTGATGGACACAAGTTTTCATATTAATGTAGCCAAACTTACTGATCTTTTCTTTATGCTTAACATTTTTTTGTATCTTCATAAATTCTTTCCTACTTCAAGCTCAGGAAGAGATATTCACTTCTATTTTCTTTTCAAGTTTTCAAAGTTTGCTTTTGACATTTAAGTGCTTCATCCATCTGGAGTTGATTTTTTGGCCTGGTGTGAGTAAGAATCCAGTTTTTTTCCCGTGGATGAACAGTTTTTCCTGCTTTTCCTTTTGCACGCTGTCAGGCTGCCTCTGTCAGATATCAGAGTTTCGTAGATGCCTAGATCTGTTTCTAGGCTCTTCTGTACCATTGGTCAGTTTGTTGATCTCTGTACCATTACGGCACTGTCTTAAGTACTGCAGGTTTACAATAAGCTTTTCAGCTAGCCAGGGAAGTCCCCCTTTCTTATTCTTCTTCAGAAACGTTTGGGCTATTATTGGCCCATTTGTCTTCCATTTAAAATTTGGAATCAGACCTTTCAAATTCCACAGAATGATTGAGATGTAATTTATATACCATGAAATACACATCCACTGTTCTCTTGGCCAGGTCTTTGTTTTAACAAATGCACACCTTCGTGTAACCTCCACCGCAGTCAAGACACAGAGGGCAGTTGCATCACTCCCAGAACTCCCTCGCCTCCGTGGTGGTTGACCTCATCCCCCCAGTCCCGGCTACTGCTGCTCAGTGTTCTGCTGAGATTTTTCTTAATCTCTTTAACATTTTTTTGTGTTTTTATTAAAATGGAATTTTTAAAATTGGAGTTGCATGACATCTGTAGATCAATTTAGGAAGGTCTCTATGTCTTATGCTAAGTCTTCTTGTGAACGTAATGTAGCTCTCAACCTAGTTGGAGAGATCTTTTGCTTGATAATAGTGGAAGGTTCTACATTTTTAGAAAAAAAAAATCTAAACATTGTAAGTAGTTCTTTAAAAGTCCTCTTCAAGGAAGCATTTTATGAGATAATCCTCAATCTAAATGGACACATAAATACACAAATATATGTCAGACTTGTGGCAATGTTATATTTTTTAAAAAGCTCACATGTTGGTTCCAAACCAGCTTTGTCTCTTGTTCTACAAGACTGTAAGCAGACATGCTTGGCTCCTCGGATGTTCAACCTCTTTATCTGTGTGATGACTAGAACGTCTCTTCCCTGTGGGGTGGTTGTGAAGATTAAATGCTTCGAGACAGGGCGCCCGGCTCAGTGAAGCTGTGGGTGGGTGAAGTCTGCGGGAGAGGAGGTGCTCTTGTTCACCCACAGGGAGCCGGGGAGGGCCCTCACCGTGTTTGGTTTTGCAGCGGCTTCAACAGAATGGCATGGCCGAAAGATGGCCTTGAATCATTTCCCTGACAAATTTGGAAAAGGTTTGTGTTACCAAGCCTCCCGCTCCACGCCACTTCTGACAGGCGAGCTGGAATCAGTGAAGGACGCAGCTGACAGCCAATTCATTTTGCTGATTCATCCATTAGAGGGGTGGCTCTGCGCCAGAGCTGGCTTCCAGATTAAAGGCCGAGAGCTGCAAAGCTGCTGGGACTTGAAGGAATGCTGGTAAATTATTGCCATGTGAAGGCCAGCAGTGAAAAGGGGATTGTTATTTGTTTCCCCCTTTAAGCGCTCCTCGTTCCAAATGTGCTCAGATAAATTCCCCATCGTGGTCAGGGAGCTTTTGAAGCATTTGTCCGTGGGGCTGGGACCTAAATTACTGGAAACAGTCAGATGCTGTTAAGTAGATCATCTTGGCTCCTTTATGACCTTATCATCACCTTTGCTTTCATGGGGAATGTTGACTCAAGCCTCCTCTTTGACTCGGTAATCCAAACTAAACTCGAGAGAGGTATTGCGGCAGATGTCTTCCCTTGGGGACACGCTTCAGAATAAACCTGCCTGAGTAAGGAGTGAAACCTAAAGAGGAAAATCCAGCAGATGCTCACTTGCCAATGACCGGTACAGAATAAGCATGTAGAATCTGTGGGTTTACATTATCCATCGCACTGAGAGGTGAACCTCTTATATAGTAGGTAGTCTCCGGCTTCCATAACTCTGCATAAAGCTTGCCTGGGAGAAGGTGGGCTCGAGAGGTGGAGACTGTGTCTTGTTCTACCAGATGTCTAGCATGGTCCCTGGGATGGATAGACACTTAGTGAGCAACTGCTGGGTGGAGGCATGGATGGATGATGTTGGTTGGATATACAGATTGTGGGGCAGTTAGATGAACGAGCTGAGAAAGTCAGATGTGCAGTCCTTGGGAAGCTAGAAAAGTCACTGTCCCGAGGAATAGGATTTTCAGCAAAGGATACTGTTTCTGCAATTCTCTGATCTGAGTGACTTTGGTCGATAGCATATCTGCAGAACTGATTGCTTTCTGTTTATCTCCTTGTGAGTGAGTCAGAGCATGCTGTTTGAGCTCACATTTCACTAACTCACTCTACCTCCTTGGGACAGTGTGAAAGTTTTTTAATACCTTTAGGGTTTGTTCCTCCCCCAACCCCAACCTCCTCACTAACTCACTCTACCTCCTTGGGACAGTGTGAAAGTTTTTTAATACCTTTAGGGTTTGTTCCTCCCCCAACTCTAGAGTGAATATTTGAAAAGTACAGCAAACTTCTTAATTAAAAAAAAAAAACTTGAAATAAAGAGTGGGAGTCTTTCTGTATTTTTCTTCTTGTTGTTTTATTTTGCTTTTGCTCTTCAGATGGCTAAGCATTTAAGGCATGACATTCTATAAACTACTATTGTGCTGAGGAGTTTTAGGCAAATCCAGTCTGCTTGGAGTGAAGCTGGGTGCGTCAGATATGCAGGGGGTATCTGCATCTCATCTAGGTGTCTGTCCCTGCGGTTCAAGGTCCCTCGAGTACTGGAGTCCCTTGTCCAGTTCTGATGTGTCCATCATCACTTGCTACATTCATTCACATAATATTTACTGGGAACCACTCTGTACATGGCTCAGACAGTGAAGAATCCACCTGCAACTCGGGAGACCCCAGTTCAATCCCTGGGTCAGGAAGATTCCCTGGAGGAGGGCATGGCAACCCACTCCAGTATTCTTGCCTGGAGAACTCCCATGGACAGAGGAGCCTGGTGGGCTACAGTCCATGGGGTTGCAAAGAGTAAGATATGACTGAGCAACTAACATTCACTTCCTTCACTCTGTACCAAGAAGTTGCTGAAAGTGGGTACACAGACTATTTCAGACATCATGGTGCTTTTCCAGCAGCACAGGTCCCAGGTCTGCTCCTGCAGCTCCCTGCCAGCACGGCCCAGCCCTTACTGTCTCGCT
The DNA here is from genome assembly GCF_055505025.1 of Bos grunniens. Taxonomy (NCBI): domain Eukaryota; kingdom Metazoa; phylum Chordata; class Mammalia; order Artiodactyla; family Bovidae; genus Bos; species Bos grunniens. Next base: position 29,362,187 of record NC_141189.1, read on the forward strand.
GCTAGTGGAGGTAATAACCAGTGGGCAGGGAATGTTTGCTCACACTGCAGAAGCCAGAGCAGCACAAGGGGCCCATCCACACGGTTTTTGTGGGTCCTCACTCCCAGGCCACTCCCATGTTCCAGCCCCCAGCCTCCGAGAAAGAGGCAGGAAGACAGTCCTGGCCCTATCACCCATTAACACCAAAAAGGGAACAAGCTCTGGCTCTCAAGAACTCCTGCCAAAGCACATTACAGAGAATTAGCAGGCTTTAAGAAGAGAAAGAGAAGAGGCAGGTCTCAAATATTGTGGGACTGTCTTGAATCTGCAGAGTCCAAAGTGAAGCGCAGAACTTTGAGAAGGGCCCTGGCCTTAGGGTCCAAGCAGCCTGGATTGCCTCCCTTGCCGCTGGTGCAGTGTGGCCTGTGGCAGCCCCCCGCCTCAGTGCCCCAGCTTGCTTATATTCAGCAAAGGTGACTTCTCCCTTGCAAGTGTGCTGTGAGGTTGGACATCACGTATGCAGAGCACCAGGCACAGGCATGCGGTAGACCTGCGGGGGCCAACATTGCTGCCCAGATGGCTTTTCTTGTCATCTTTATTTTCACAACAGTTTTCCCTTGGCGGTTTTGTTTTGTTTTTCATTTTCTTACTGTGAAAATGAGTACTTTTCAGGCAGTGATGTTACCTGCAGATATTCTGAAAATTAATGTCTTGCTTACATTTTTCTGGTTCTGTGTAGTTTATAGAGCACTTTCACACTGTAAGGGAGGCTGGGGAGCAGGACTCTCTTCTCCAGGTGAGGAGACCCAGATGGGGAGAGCTGTGGGATGTTCCCAAGGCCACCTGGCTTCTAAACGGCAGACCTGACCTCAGGGTTCCTTTGACGACCTCAAGCCACTTTTCCGACATCCTGGGGCCAGGCCAGACCTTTTGTTAAGGACTTTTTCTTTTCCTTGTAGCTGTCAATACCAGCAAGTATGCAGAGAGCTATCGCATCCAGACCTATGCTGACTATGTCGGGAAAAAACGAGAGGAGAAGCAGATGAAGAGAAAGTGGACAGAAGATAGTTGGAAGGAGGTTGAGCCAAAGCGGCTAAACACGCAGTGTGGCTCCTACAGTTTGCAGAATCACCATTACCACGCCAACAGGTAAGAGTTCTTTACTGTTGATTTGGAGAGCTTTGCGTCGTCCTAGCAAAATTCTTATTTGTTTCTCGTGGGACTAAGAGTAGTAAATCTGACTTGTGAGAAGGGCTTTTTCTGACTTTTCACATAATATCAGAAGTTACTACTCCCTTAATTATTTCTGTGCTGTATAGACCACTTCAGCTAACACCCACAAAACCCCAGTGAGGCAGAAAAGGGGATATATCTTATTCCCATCTTAGGGGTGAAGAAACAGGGGCTCCGTGACTTGGCCACCACTCAGTGAGTGAGCCGGGGTCAGAGCTGAACTCTCCCACGTCGGATCTCTTCCTCTCCCCAGACTGCCACGGTGCTTCTGGCTGAGCTTCTGAGCCCCTTCTGTGTCCCACATAGACACCAAACCACATGCCCGCTGTGGAAGGAGAGCTCAACATACACTTCTGTTACTTACCTGTAATCCTGTAGTACTTTCAGAAGATGAATACTGGCGACATTTTAGGATCTGTGTGAAACTATAAAACATAAATACCATAGAAAGTGATGGTGGGGAGAAGGGGGAGTTCAGTATAGAAAATTATAAAGATGAGAAAAGTGAATCAGCAAAGAAAAAATTAGCCATAATCCCACCTCCCAGAAGCAATCTCTGTTAATATTTTGGATTGCCTTCCATACTTTTAAAACGGTTTTTTTAGCGATTTTTAAAATTGAGGTATAATTAACATATGATAAAATATGCAAATCTAAAATACTTATTAGTTCAGAGTTTTAATAGTTATATATACCCATGTGACCACCACTCAAAGCAAGATGTTAGAACATTTCTATCTCCCACCTCAAATTTTTGTTGTGTCCCTTTTTAAGCAACTCCAAGCCCCCACTATCCTAAGCAACTATTTCAAATTTCTATCACTGTGGATTAATTTTGATTATTCTTGGAATTTATAAAGAATGTAATCACTCAGTGTTGTAGTTGGCTTCTTTCACTTAACATCTTTTTGAAATTCACCCTTAGTGTTGTATGTATCAAGAGTTCATTAATTTTTATTTTCAGTAGTATTTCATTGTATAAATATACAGTATTTGCTTTTTCATCTGTTGGTGGACATGTGTTTTGTTTCCAGGTGGGACTGTTATAAATCAGGCTGCTATGAACATTTCTGTAAAAAAAAATTTTTGTGTTTTCATTTCTCTTGAGTAAATATCTAAGGTTAGAATTGTTGGTTCTTAGGATATGTGTATGTTAAATTTTATAGGAGCTGCCAAACAGTTGTCCAAAGTGATGCTCCATTTTATACTCCCCTAGCTGGAACGTTATATGAACATTCCAGTTGTTCCACATCCTTGGCAACACTTCGTATTATCAGCCTTTTTTAGCCATTCAAGAAGATAAGAGATGGTATTGCATTGTGATTTTAATTTGCATTTCTCTGATTAACCACCTTTTTGTGTGCTTCCTAACCATTCAGATATCTTCTGTGTGAGGTAGATACATAAGTCTCTTGCCTCTTTTTACTGTAGATTTGTAGGAGTTCTTTTATATATTCTGGATCCATACATTCTCTGTCAAATATTTGTGCTGCAAGTACATTTTATTTGAGTTTGGGGTAGTGTATTCATTTTTTTAGTGATGTATTTTGATGAGCAGATTTTTTAATGCTGATGAAGTCCTGTTAATAATTATTTTTAATGGTTGCTGGGTTTTTCCCTGTCCCTAAACTCTGCGTACCTAAGGTTGCAGTAATTTTCTAGAAACCTGTCTTCTGGAAGGTTTATAGTTTTAGCTTTTACATTTAACCTTGAGCCATTTCAAATGAATTTTGTATGAGATAGGAGTCAGGGTTTATTTTTTTCCATATGGACATCTAGTTGTTCTGGCAACATTTGTTAAAAAGACTTTTCTTTCCTTTTAAATTGACTTGACACTTTTGTCAAAAATAAATTGACCATGTATGTCTAGGTCTATTTCTAGATCCTTCTGTTCCACTCATATTTATACCTGTTCTTATGCCAATACCACGCTTTCTTATTTCTGACTTTATAGTAAGCTTTCCTGATAACTCAGTTCGTAAAGAATCCACCTGCAATGCAGGAGACCCCGGTTCGATTCCTGGGTCGGGACAAGCCACTGGAGAAGGGATAGGCTACCCACTCCAGTATTCTTGGGATTCCCTTGTGGCTCAGCTGCTAAAGACTCTGCCTGCAATGTGGGAGACTGGGTTCGATTCCTGGGTTGGGTAGATCCCCTGGAGAAAGGAATGGCTTCCCACTCCAGTATTCTGGCCTGGAGAATACCATGGACTGTATAAGTCCATGGGGTTGCAAAGAGTTGGACACAACCGAGTGACTTTCAGTTTCAAAATCAGGTAGCATAAACCCGCCAACAATTGTTCTTTTTTGTATTGTTTTGGCTATTCTAGATCCTTTGTATTCCACAAAAAAGAATTAAAAAAATTTTTTTTCTGTGCTGGATCTTCGTTGGGGCATGCAGGCTTTCTCTAGTTGCAGTGTATGGGCTTCTCTTGTGGAGCACGTGCTCTAGAGCATCTGGGCTCAGTAGTTATGTTCATTTTCCCCTAAATATTTATATTATTTATGTAATCATAAGTAGAATTGTTTGTTTCATTTTCAAATTGCTGCTTCTATATGGATATATAATTAATTCTTTAATATATATATTGAAGTCTCTCTCTATATATTGATCTTATATCCCTTCAGCCTTTTAAAATTTGCTTACTCTGATAGGTTGGGTTTTTTCTTAATATTCTGCAGGGTTTTTCATTTGTGCAGGCATGTTGGCATACTAATAACAGTTTTATCTCTTTTCCAATCTTTGTGTCTTTTATCTTTTTCTTGCTTTATTGCACCAACTAGCACCTTTAGTATGTTGTTAAAGTGGGAAGAGTAGATATCCTTTCCTTGCCTTCAATAGTAGCTCAGTATTGCCCCTTGATCTATGATTGTTAGGTTGTTCATAAAAGTCTTTTTTTCAGGTTGAGAAAGTTCCCCTCCATTTCCAGTTTGCTAAGATTTTGTATCATGAATAGATGTTGGATATTTTCAGATACTCTTTCTGCCTCTTTAATTTTTTTACATTTAATTTTATGTATTTATTTTGACTGCACTGGGTCTTTGTTGCTGCATGCAGGCTTTTTCTCTAGTTGCAGTGAGAGAGGGCTCCTCTTTATTGTGACGTGCAGGCTTCTCATCGTGGTGGCTTCTGTTGTTGCAGAGCACAGGCTGTAGAGCTCGAGGGCTCAGTAGTCGTGGCACACAGGCTTAGTTGCTCTATGGTATGTGGAATTTTCCTGGACGGGGATGAAGCCCATGTACCCTACATTGGCAGGCGGATTTTTATCCACTGTACCACCAGGGAAGTCCTATCTTTCAAAATTGTCATATGGTTTTGCCCTTTGTTAATATTTTGAATGACATTGGTTGGCTTTTGAATGCTTAATCAGATTTGCATTCCTGAGAGAAATCCAGCTGGGTCATGGATTGGGTCCATTGTTCATGGACCCAATACAGCCATTGGGTTATGATGTATCAACACTCCTTTTTACATGTTGCCAGATTTTAATATATTGTTAATTATTTCTATATCTTTGTTCATGAGGAATATTAGTTTGTAGTTTGCTCTTTTTTATATCTTCATCAAGTTTTGGTATCAGGATAATGCTGACCTCACATAGTTTAGAAGTTCCTCTTCTGTTATTTGGTGACAGTGTGTATTTGATTTGAGGGGAGGGGGGCGTTGGTTAAATTGTTGGTCAAGTTTACCTTTTAGCTCAGTCAGTAAAGAATCTGCCTGCAGTGCAGGAGACACAGGTTCGATCCCTGGGTTGGGAAGATCCCCTGGAGAAGGAAATGGCAACCCACTCCAGTATCCTTGCCTGGAAAACCTCATGAACAGAGGAGCCTGGTGGGCTGCAGTCCATGGTGTCACAAAGGGTCAGGCACGACTGAGCGACTAACACTTACTTACTTACACCAGTGAAGACATCTGGTCATAAGGGTTTCTTGTGAAAATGGTTTCTGATGGTGAACTGAATTTCTTTAATAGATATGGGTCTATTATTTCTTATATCGCTTTATGAATTTGTGTTTTCCAAGGAATACTCTGTTTTATTCAAGTTGTCAAATTTATTAGCATAAAATTATTAGCTGAAAATATTCCCTTATGATTTCAGTATCTATAGAATCTATAATTATATCCCTTTAAAAACTTCTAATATTAGTAATTTGTGTTGTCTCTCTTTTTTTCCTTGCTAGGTGTTAATTCTGGGTACCAGCATTTATCTAGTATTGCATTTGTGTCCTCTTTTTTCATTTATTTATACTCTTCTTAGTATCATTTCTTCTGCTTATTTTGAATTTAGTAGTTATTCTTTGGATTTCATATGTTATTCTCCCATTGTAAGGTAGGAACTTAACTCACTGAAGTTATGTTTCTTCTTTTCTGTAGAAGTATTTAAAGCTGAGAATTTTCCTTTAGTTTTTGTTAGCTGCATTCCACGTATTTTGACATGTTGTCTTTTCACTATCTATTACAAGTATTTTCTAATTTCTCTTGTGCTTTCTTCCTTAACACATGAGTTATGTAGAACTTCTTTGATAATTATTGAGACTTGTTTTATGGCTTGACATGTGTTCTGTCTTGGTACATCATCTGTGTGCACACGAGTGAGTGTGATATTCCATTAATACAATTTTAAGTTACATTGGTTAATGGTTTTGCTCAACTCTTCTATATCTTTACTGATTGTGAGTTAGGTTTTTTTAATTGTTGTTGTTGGGTTTCTTTTTGGGGGGGGTGGGTGGGAGGGTTGTATACTTTTTCTTTGAGCTACTGAGAGTGGTATTGAAATCGCCAACTGTGGTTGTAGATTTATTTCTCCATTTAATTTTATCAGTTTTTTCTTCATGTATTTTGAAGCTCTTTTGATAAATGTATGCCTGTCTTACAGATTGTTATGTCTTCTTAATGAATTTCCCATTTTATCATTGTGGAATATTTCTTCTCTGTTCTAGAAATAACTTTTTTGATGTTTATTTTATCTGGTATAAATACAGCCACTCTTGTTTCTTATGCTATATGGTTGCCTTTTACTGTCAACTTATCTGTCTTTATGATTAAAGTAGGTTTCTTATAAACAGTTTATGGTTGGATCTTGCTTTTTTATCCATTCTGGCAATCCCTGCCTAATTTATTCTTAACCTAATTAATGATGCAAATGAACCTGTCTTCTATCTTGGTGTTTCTTTTTTGTCTTGATTGTTCTATGTCCCTCTGTACCTCTTTTCTTTTTTTTGGATGAATTATGTGTTATTTAGTGTTTACTGATACTATAGCCTCCCATTTTTATCTTTTATAAACTTTTTGCTTATATTTCTTTGTGTCATTTTTTGTCGTTGCTCCGGAGTAATGACTGGCAAACTGTATTGTGTTAGTTGCTTCAGTTGTGTCCTGCTCTTTGCTACCGCATGGACTGTAGCCCACCAGGCTCCTCTGTCCATGGAATTCTGCAGGCAAGAATACTGGAGTGGGTTGCCATTTCCTTCCAAATCTGGCCAACATGTTTTTATAAAGTTTTATTGGAACACAGCCATGCCTATTAATTTACATTTTGCCTCTGATTGCTTTGCATTATGATGACAGATTTGAGTAGTTATGACAGAGACTATGTAGCCCACACAACTCAAAATGTGTACTATCTGTTCCTTTACAGAAAGGTTTGCTGACCCCTGCTCTAGAGCTAAGTGCCCAGTATGGTAGCCACTGACCACACATGGCTAATGAGTCCTTCAGATATGTCTAGTCCAAACTAAGATGTTACAGATCTAAAACATGCATGATTTTGAATGATTGATGACCTGTTGAAATGATAACATTTTTTATATATTGGGCTAAATAAAAATATTGAAATTCATTTTATTTGTTTATTTTTTAATGGTGACTCCTAGAAAATTTAAAATTGCATATCTGGCTCACAATATATTTCTGTTGGCCAAGCACTCCTCCGAGATTACAGTACACCTCTTTCATGAATCACACTTGAAGAACTTTATCTTCAAGTGAAGGTTACATTGCTTCATGAACAGTGTAAGATTATTACGAGAGTGTATTTCCATCTGCCTCTCTCATCCTTTGTGAACTTTTGTATCATATTTTACTTCTACATTCTGTAAACTTGATTATGTTGTTGCTGTTGTTCCTTTTCTCTCTCTTTTTCTTTAAAAGAGTTAATACTCTTTAAAAAAGAGGGGGGACTGAAGTATGGGGAAAATAGCATTAGTATAAACAAAAATTCAGGCATAATTAGAAAAGTCCAGTTAAGATTGTCAGGGCCCTTACGGTTGGCTCTATGACTTGCTCCTGTTGGCTTTAGAGAATTGACCTGAGACCGTGGGAGACACCTCATGACTACTGAGTTTCCAGGGTTGGCTGTCAGCGTTTTCCCTGGAGGTGGTTGTCAATTTCTTCTTCTGTTTGCACTGATGTTGTGGTGGAAGTCTTTTCTGTAATAGATTCAGAATATTCAGGGAGTTTATAGTTGATAACTGGACAGAAGATAGGGCTTCGGTTCTGGGAAACTGTACTGGATTTGCTTGAGAAGGGAAAAAGGAGATTTGGTTTGGTGGCAAGAGATCTGAGTGCATAAGTACACGTTGGCATAGCATTTGAAGAATGCTCCTTTGCAATGGATACTGAAATCTCTAAGATCTCACTAATAGATACTTAGTCCCCATAAGCAGACACTGATGTCTGAACAGTCTTAAAAAAATAGATGCTCTTTCCCTTCTCATTTTACTAAGGATGTTCTGTAATTAAAGAAAATGGTTTTCCAAAGCCACTTTGCCCTTAACAGAGGTTTGGTCCATCATGTCTGTGGGTTGTTTGCTGTTTTTGGCTTATTTCAACTATTAGGAAAAAACCCTTTGGCGTATCTTCCTTCTAGCCTTTCCTTTCTGTGAGACTGAATTTCAGCCTTCCTTGAAAATGTTGTTGTTGTCCAGTTGCTCAGTTGTGTCTGACTCTTTGTGACCCCATGGACTGCAATACAGCAGGCTTCCTGTCCTTCACCATCTCCCGGAGTTTGCCCAAACTCATGTCCATTAAGTCAATGATGCCATCCAACCATCTCATCTTCTGTAGCTCCTGGGAATTCCTCCTTATGTAGGAAATACTAAAGCATACATCAAAGCTATGGTTTTCAGATTTCATATAATTTTCATCTGAAGTTAGTGGTTTTTGCAAGTAATTGAATGTACATATTTCATTAGGAAATGGAGGGAAAGCCCTTTGGAGGCACAGAAGATTCATATGAAGCAAACTGGGTCCCAGGACCCATTGCTCTGTCAGACTGCTTACATGTTTATTCATAAATGGGTCTATGGAGCAAGTGTTTTCTCTCCTCCTACTGAAAAAAAAATGCCATAGAGACAGCAGAGCCCACAAAGTGAAAAGGGAACTGACTTACAGGCAGCTGGACAAGAAGTGTTCTAGCTTACATTCTGCTGGTACCTTGGGAAAGACTATGTTCATTCTTCCCTTCGGTGAATACCAGCAAGAGCCCAGTATTTGTCTGTTTTCTCATCTTAAATGAGGCATCTTATTGGAAAGAAGGCCAAAGTCCCTTCTAGATCTTAAATCCAAGTGTTTTTACATTGTGTCCAGAGTAGGCAGGGCATGAAGAGGAAACTGATACAAACTCTCAAGACCCTTTGAGAATCTCCTCAAATAGCAGGTAGCTACTTCTCAACCCAAAGAGGTAGATTTTTGAAAATCCCTGTAGTAGGAGAACTTTTGGTTAAGAGGAATATAATAAAAATAAGATTGGGTGAACCAGTATCTTAAGTGAGCCTATGAAATCCCTTTACCACACTGAAATGTATAAATGTATAATGTGGTATAAATGTGGCTTCCCTGGTGGCTCAGACCATAAAGAGTCCACCTGCAATGCGAGAGACCTGGGTTCGATCTCTGGATTGGAAAGATCCCCTGGAGAAGGGAATGGCAACCCACCCAGTCTTCTTGCTTGGAGAATCCTATGGACAGAGGCACCTGGCGGGCTCGAGTCCATGGGGTCGCAAAGAGTCAGACATGACTGAGTGACTCAGCACAGCAGCGCACACTGAAATAATAGACAGGCACCCAGTAGAGAAAAGACGGTTGACCCTTTCACTGGGTGCTGCCTGTTTTCAAATTCCCACCTATCACCTGTGTACTTGAATTTCTTTGACACTCCTTCTCCCTGTGATCTCACGAAGACGGTTAGACAGCACTTGTCTGGAGCAGAAGAAACTTGTACTCAACCCTTTTTGTCCTCTATGTCTTAGTCCTCTCTTTGCACATTTGTTGCTTTCCAGCTTCTGTGGCAGAGTGGTGGCCTCTCACTTCCAGACCCACCCCACATACTAAGTCACTTCAGACGTGTCCAACTGTTTGCGATCCCATGGACTGTAGCCCACCAGGCTACCCTCTGTCCATGGGATTCTCCAGGCAAGAATGCTGGAATGGGTTGCCATGCCCTCCTCTAGGGGATCTTCCGGACCCAGGGATTGAACCCATGTCTCCTGTGTCTCCTGCATTGGCAGGTGGGTTCTTTACCACTAACGCCACCTGGGAAGCCCACCCCACCCCACCCCTCATCTCAGAATGAATCTTTGCAGCCTCAGCCCCACCCCTTTTACCCTGGAGGCACTTACTGCCTCTCAGTGTTGACTTTCTCTTGTTTATTTTTTTTTTGCTCCTGGTTCCACTGCAGAAATCTCCATTTAGTTTTGCTGCTTCTGTTCCTGGTTTTCAGCTACCTTTTCCTGGGGAAATTTCCTATTTTTTTGTTCTTGGTTCAATAGCTTAGGAACAGACTTTACAGGTGTGTCTTTATATTATCCAAATGACAGTGACACAATTTATATTTCCCTTTGGATAGACCCTTAGCTTCTGGAAAAGACTATAAAAGTTATCAAGTCTAGCTACCTTAATATCTTTCTTGTATTTAGGCAGACTAAATGTTGGAAAATTCACTGTAGAACTTGTAAGTTACACATATTTTAGCAGAAAAAGTGTTTCCCGTGACACTTTTTAAACCATTGGAGTAATAAATGCGCATAATTTTTAAAAATCTGCATGCTACAGGAGAATATAAAGTGAAGGGAGGAAATCTTGGCTCCACACTCCCAGTTCTTTTTCCCAGTGGCAGCTACTATTATCATTTTCTTCATTTTCTGTTATCACTGTACTTTTAAATTATACCTCTGTTTCTCGTCTTACACACTTTGACCAATATATCTTGATCACTTCTAAAAAAGATTAGAAATTTAACACTTGTATATTACCTTCTGTCTGTTTCCCTTCTCACTTTGGTGAGTGATGTTATTTATTTATTTTTACTACTTTTGTGTATCTGTCCTTTTGTGCTTTCTTGAGAATCTTGATTCCAAGAGATGATAGCAGGTATACAGCATCTATAATCCTTGAGTTGCTTCAGTTGTGTCTGACTCTTTGCAACCCTATGGACTGTAGCCCCCCAGGTTCCTCTGTCCATGAGATTCTTCAGGCAAGAATACTGGAGTGGGTTGCTCTGTCCTCCTCCAGGGGATCTTCCCAACCCAAGGATCAAACCCGTGTCTCTTATGTCTCCTGCATTGGCAGGTGAGTTCTTTACCACTAGTGCTGCCTGGGAAGCCTGTATACAGCATCTATAATATGATTGTGTAAATGCAATATTCTGAAAAGAAAAAGTAGCATAATGGGGCCCACAGAGAAGAAAATTGATTCCTGTGCTATTAAAGCTTTGCTACCCAAAGATAATTTCCCAAATATCCCAGCCTTTCGTGTGTAGATTTTTTTTTTTGAGGGAAGTAATCTTTTCCTGGAGTGAATTTTTTTTTCCTTTTTGCATATATATATGAATAGTGTATGGTTAGTAAACTCTATAGAAATGTCTCAATTTCACTTTCGTAATTGGTAGTGTTGCTTGAATATAGAATTCCAGATCCAAAAGTTTATCTTTTCAGAACTTAAAATACATTGCTTTCACCACTATAATCATTAATTTACTTTCCTGTTTTCCTTCAGGGCAGGTGCTATGCTTTTTATGTCTTGATTTCACTAGCACATAACCTAGAGTCTGACCCAGCAGATATACTCAGATGTTTGGTGAATAAATGAATGAATAAATTCCTGAATGCCAGTATCCCCAGTGCCTGCTCTGAGCTAGGACTCTCATGTTTTTGTTCCTGCAATGCTCGTGGCAGCTCTTGGCGGGGGGAGGGGAGAGGTTATCCCCATTTCATGGAGGCCCAGGGAGATTAAACAATTCTTGACAAAGAACTGGGGCCTGAAACCAGGTCAGCTACAGAGCCCCGTGCTTTCCACTGTCCATCAAACCCCCTGTACATTTTCCCAGGTCTGGTACGCCGCTTTATCCTCAAGGGAAGAAGGTACTCAAACAGATTGCACCTGGCTACACACCACATAGAGGACTGTTGTCTTTTTCATTTTTTCTTTTTTACTTATTGGGCTGCAGTAAGTCTTAGTCGCAGCACACCTTCACTGCAGCGCTCGGCATCTTCTGTTGCAGCACCTGGGCTTCTCTCTAGCTGTGGCGCACGGGGGCTCCATCGTCGCGGCACGGAGGCTTGGTTGCCCAGCTGCACGTGGGATCCCAGTTCCCCAACCAGGGGTCAAACCCACAGCCCCTGCGTTAGAAGGCGGATTCTTTTTTAGATTTATGTATTTATTTTTGTTTTTTCTTTAAATTAATTTATTTTAATTGGAGGCTAATTACTTTACAGTATTGTGATTTTTGCCATACACTGACATGAATCAGCCATGGGTGTACATGTGTCCCCCCATCCTAACCCCCCTCCCACCTCTCTCCCCATCCCATCCCTCTGGGTTATCTCAGTGCACCAGCTTTGAGTGCCCTGTTTCATGCATCAAACTTGGACTGGTCATCTGTTTCACATATAGTAATATACATGTTTCAGTGCTATTCTCTCAAATCATCCCACTCTTGCCTTCTTCCACAGAGTCCAAAAGTCTGTTGTTTATATCTATGTTTATTTTGCTGTCTCGCATATAGGGTCGTCATTACCATCTTTCTAAATTCCATATATATGCGTTAATATACTGTATGGAGAAGGAAATGGCAACCCACTCCAGTGTTCTTGCCTGGAGAATCCCAGGGACGGCAGAGCCTGGTGGGCTGCCGTCTATGGGGTCGCACAGAGTCGGACACGACTGAAGCGACTTAGCAGCATACTGTATTGGTGTTTTTCTTTCTGACTTCACTCTGTATAATAGGCTCCAGTTTTATCCACCTCATTAGAATGGATTCAAAGGCGTTTTTTAAAAATAGCTGAGTAATATTCCATTTTGTGTATGTACCACAGCTTTCTTATCCATTCATCTGCCTATGGACGTCTAGGTTGCTTCCATGTCCTAGCTTGTAAACAGTGCTGTGATGAATATTGGGGTATATGTGTCTCTTTCAATTCTGGTTTCCTTGGTGTGTATGCCCAGCAGTAGGATTGTATGGCAGTTCTATTTCCAGTTTTTTAAGGAATCTCCACGCTGTTCTCCATAGTGGCTGTACTAGTTTGCATTCCCACCAACAGTGTAAGAGTGTTCGGTTTTCTCCACACCCTCTCCAGCATTTATTGCTTGTAGACTTTTGGATAGTAGCCATTCTGACTGGCGTGAGATGGTACCTCATTGTGGTTTTGATTTGCATTTCTCTGATAATGAGTGATGTTGAGCATCTTTTCATGTGTTTGTTAGCCATCTGTATGTCTTCTTTGGAGAAATGTCTATTTAGTTCTTTGGCCCATTTTTTGATTGGGTCATTTATTTTTCTGGTATTGAGCTGCATGAACTGCTTGTATATTTTTGAGATTCTTTGTCAGCTGCTTCATTTGCTATTATTTTCTCCCATTCTGAAGGCTGTCTTTTCACCTTGCTTATAGTTTCCTTTGTTGTGCAAAAGCTTTTAAATTTAATTTAGGTCCCATTTGTTTATTTTTGCTTCTATTTCCATTACTCTGGGAGGTGGATCATGGAGGATCTTGTGATTTATGTCAGAGAGTGTTTTGCCTATGTTTTCCTCTAGGAGTTTTATAGTTTCTCATCTTACATTTGATCTTTAATCCATTTTGAGTTTGTGTTTGTGTATGGTGTTAGAAAGTGTTCTAATTTCATTCTTTTACAGGTGGTTGACCAGTTTTCCCAGCACCACTCGTTAAAGAGATTGTCTTTTCTCCTTTGTATATTTTTGTAGAAAGCAGATTCTTAACCACTGGACTGCCAGGGGAAGTCCTGGGACTGTTGTCTTAACTGTAATCACCACACATCTAAGAAAACATCCAAGAGCTTGTGTCTTTTCACTTAAAAGTGATATCCTAGGAAACAGAAGAGAGAGGTCCTTTTGAATTTCTGCTTTAATGAATCCTGAAACTTTTCATTACAGAAAAATTTCAAATACATACAGAAGTAGAGAAAATAACATAATGAATGAGCATCTAGCTACCACAAAGTGTCAGTGATCCACGTATGGCCAGTCCTGCTTAATTAGTACTCTTTCTCTCCCTCTCCCCTTCAGGTAATTTTGTAATAAATCACAGACAGCAAATGATTTCAGTCATGAGTCTACATATGTATGTATCTAAAAGATGAGCAACCATTTTTAAACAAAACTGTAATACTCCTCCCACATTAAAACATTAATAATGACCCTTCAGTATCAGAGATCCAGTGTTCAGATTTTCTTTTGGTTTTCACAGTATTTGTTTGTTTTTGGCCATGCTGGCTGTTCGTTGCTGTGCGGCCTTTCTCTAGTTGTGGTGAGCGGGGGCTACTCCCTAGCTGCTGTGCGCAGGCGTCTCATTGTGTGGCTTCTCTTGTTGCAGAGCTCGGGCTCTAGGGTACCCAGGCTTAGGTAGTTATAGCACTTGGGCTCAGTAATTGCCACATGCAGGCTTAGTTGCTCTGTGGCATGTGGGATCTTTCCAGACCAGGGATCAATCCTGTGTCCCCTGGGTTGGCGGGGCAGATTCTTAACCACTGGACCTTCAGGGAAGTCTCAGATTTTTTTTTCACAGATTTTTAAAAAATAATTGTTTTGTTTGACCTCCAGTTTCTAAACAAGTTCACATATTACATTTGATTGACGTGTCACATTTCTTTCTTAATCTCTGAATTCCTCCTCTCCTTTTCCTGTACCCCCTGTAACTTTGCAGTATTTTTTAAAATACCAGGTTGTCTTTTCTGTAGAAGTTCCCATATTCTGGAACATTCTTGTAAGGTTGTATAACATGTTACCTGACTGCTGTGTTTGTAATCAACTGGTAGTTTGATCTGTAAACTCAATCAGATTCAGGCTAAATGGAATGGCAAGACTACTTCCTAGATGGTGTTGTGTATTTCCTGTTGCATTGCATTGGGTGGCTCAAAAAGTCTACTTTTCTCTCCTTTTGTGATAAGATTGATCACATGGGTTCAGATGTTGCTGGCCTGGTTCATTTAATATAAAGTTCCCCTATCAATTTTTTATCTGATGATTTTTAGTAGCCATTAATGATCAATGGCTAGACTCATTATTTCATTAAAGGTTGCAAAATAATAATATAGCTTGTTATTTCTTCATTTATTGTCCCAGATGCTCTTACTTAAAATGAAAAATCTCTTATCATCTATTTGGTTACCTGCAGATATAGTTCATATAGGAAAAGCAGAATGGGACTTCCCTGGTGGTTCAGTGGTTAAGACTCTACCCTTCCAATACAGGGCCTGAGGGTCGATCCCTCATCTGGGAATTGGGATCTCATATGTCACGCAGTACAGCCAAAAAAAAAAGCGGAATGAGTGATTTAATCTCTCCCCCCAACACACCTTTTTAAAACTAGTTTTCAGAAAAATTTGATTTCCTAGCACCTTTTAAAGGTGAGCAAGGAGGTTTATTTTGTTTGAATCAAATACATATAAAATATCTATTTTATATATTTTAATAGGTTATAGTTACTGTTCTTTTTGATGCTCAGATTATCTTTGTTCCTGACTGGTGGGAGCCATTTCCAGTTGTCTCTTGAGTCTTCTATTGCAATCCCAATAGTTGTTAGTAGCTTCTTTAACTTCTGATACTCTTAAGAAGATATTCCAGACTCTACTTGTACATTTTCTACCTTATATTTGGAATCAACCATTTATTTTTTAATTTTTTTTCAAAGTGTTAAGATTTTATTTGCAAAGCTTCTTTGTCATGTAGAAAGTAAAAATGCTGTTACAATCTTGTCATAACGGGTAGCCACGGACGGTTGACTCACCGATCACAGCTGTCCATGCTACAGCAAGAGTTCTTACATGAATACTTAACAACACTTATAATTTTGTTGGTGTGAAGTCCCCAGATTTGGTGGTAGGTTTCCAAAAGGGACTATATGGGGGAAGGTGGCATGTCACAGGAACTTTGGCTGGATGGGTGTCCTGGGGTTTGTATCACAGCTGCCATTAAAAAAAAAAAAAAGCTGTCAAATCCATGTCCATAGTCCAGCCAATACAAAGCAGTTCTTTTTTTACAGGGTATTTGAAAGTGAAAAAGTGGAAGTGTTAGTTGCTCAGTATTGCATCCAACTCTGTGGAGACCCCATAGACTGTAGCTCCCCAGGGCCCTACGTCCATGGAATTCTCCAGGCAAGAATACTGGAGAGAGTAGGCATTTCCTCCTCTAGGGGATCTTCCCAACTCAGGGATTGAGCCCAGGTATCCTGCATTGCTTCCCTGGTGGCTCAAACAGTAAAGCATCTGCCTACAATGCGGGAGACCCGGGTTCAATCCCTGGGTCGGGAGGATCCCCTGGAGAAGGAAATGGCAACCCACTCCAGTATTCTTGCATGGAAAATCCCATGGACGGAGGAGCCTGGTTGGCTACTGTCCATGGGGTCGAAAAGAGTCGGACACGACTGAGCGACTTCACTTCACTTCACTTCATCCTGCGTTGCAGGCAGTAGAATCAGCCATTTCTCAAGGGCCCTGTTCCTTTTGATTGGAAATTGTATTTAGAAACCATAATTTGGTTTCTAAGGGTGTTTATTGATATTAGATTTGTCATTGTTTATAAACTTCTTAAATGTAAAGAAAAGTCTTCCCTCCGTTCTTTTTTTTTTTTGCTTTTAAGATAAATTTGTAGTGATATTTCTAATTGAATTAGACTCCAGGACTTAATTAATTACATATAAAACCTTTTTGTTAGATGGTAATGGACCACACATACTTTTCCCCACCTTCCTTTTCTCATTTAGCTGTGTATCTTGGAAGTCACTTTTATTCTGTGTCTCTTAAAAAGTGATTCTTTACACTGCAGATGGTTTTCGTGTTCTTCAGTCTCCTTAATAAAACATACTATAACCAGCTAAACCTGAATGTTTCATCCTAGTTTAAATGATCAACCATGTAGCAAAATTCATGAATGTTGTATTAAGTTGCTTTGTGAAAAATTAATTCACAACCAGTAGAGCCCTGGATAAATCATTAATCATTTATCCAGATAAATCATAAATCATTCTGATAAAGCATTCTTCTTTTACCTTTCTCCTCTTCTTATCTCTTTCTTTGTCCTCATCAGGATAAAGATGTAAAGCTCACTGACACACAGTATGCTTTTTGGAATCTCTGCAGAACAATGTGAAAAACAAGAAAGCTCATTTATTAAGCAGATTCTTCATTGCAGGCACTGTGCTAGGTGCTTTATATCATTTCAAAACTCTAACAACTCAATGAACCCTTGGAATATTCCTGATTTATCTGTGAGAAAGCTGAGTCTCAGAGAAGCTAAATAATTTAGCTGAAGTTATGCAGGATTTTAACTTACAGGCCTTTGGGAGCCATAGCAAGTGCATTACGTTGCCTCTCAGGAAGATGACGCATATGCACCTAAGAGTGTGCGTATTTCAGAAAGATGTCTCATTTTAACAAATCATGTCTTCTCTAAAAGAACGGTCTCCAACCTTTTTGGCACCAGGGACCAGTTTTGAGGAAGACCAGGACCAGGGCCGGGGTTAATGAGGGGGGCGGAGAGATGGTTTCTGGATGATTCGAGCACATTACATTTATTGCTCACTTTGTTTCTATCATTGTTATATCAGCTCCACCTAGATCATCAGCCATTAGATCCCAGAGGTTGGGAACCCCTTCTTTAAAAAAAAAAAATCCTGTGTTAAAGAAGCCCGAAGGTTAAAACATCCGAATTTCAAACTTACTTCTTTGGGGAGAGGCTTTAGATATCTAGTCCCACAGATCATCAGTTTAAAACTCTTAGTTTGTAATTTCTGGCTTTTTTTTTTTGGAGAAAGAGAAGTGACTCTGGGATGTACAAGCCAATGTCAGAAGTACTGGGGTGGCATCCTTCTAGGACGCTCAGCACTGGTCTTCTCCTTTGTAGTGGCCTTTGGTAGGTTGTTCATTTGATTTTAAGTAGAGAAGCTGTAGCACAGCAAGAGGAAAGTGACTGGTGATGAAGGGGAGACATCAAGTCTCCTCAGCCCAGCACAGTAACTGGAAGGAAGGGGCAATAGGAACTGTGGGCAGGATTATCAAACATCGTCATCAGAAGAGCAGTGGGAGCTGCCCTGGGGGCTCAGTGCGAAAGAATCCACCTGCCAACACAGGTTTGATGCCTGATCCGGGAAGATCCCACACGCCGCAGAGCAGTTAAGCCTGAGCTCTAGAGCCCATGCTCTGCAACGAGAGAAGCCACCACAATGAGAAGCCCCTGCTCCAAAACTAGAGAGTAACCCTCTCTGGTCACAACTAGAGAAAAGCCCTCACTGCAGCGGAGACCAAGTACAGCCAGAAATAATAAATAAATAAATAGAATTATACATAGATTGAAAAAAAGAGCAGTGGTCCTTTCTCCAGGCAGAGGACAGGGGAACAACCCCCCCGAGGAGGCCTAAGTCACATCGGTAGACCTGTCTCGCTGATAAGACAACTTAGAAGTGTCTTGCTCCAGATCACAGAGCTGGTGCCATCGTAGACGCTATCATGTTTCATGATAGCAGTAATGTTTGAAAATTACTGTTTTCTTTCCTAATCTTCATGCTATTTATTTGATTAACCGTAATTAACAGTAATTATCTGTGTTTCTAATAATGAGTTCTATATATTTGTGCTTGTCTTCATATAAGAGTATAATTGTTTTTCTAATGTTGCTAACCATTGAAATTGCCCTCAACACACTTAGATGATAGGGAAGTTGAAATGCTATTTTTCATGTTGAAATACAAAACAGATTTCCTGTTTGAGGTACTCAGGTCATGTGCAGTTAAGATTATTCCTGTTTGTAGTATAGTTTTCATTGAAATGAAGTATGAATTATGTAAATCCTGTATTTTAATTGCCAGGTGTAGAAATCTGACAGTTCACTTTTCTGGCAGTTCTTTTTTTTTTTTTTTTTTGACACTGTATGGTTTTTTTTTTGTATGGTTTTTTAATATTTCGCTACTACACTGGCAGCTGGCAGAAGCCACGGCGTCCTTGTGTTATTTGAGGGGGTGGGAGTTGTGAGGATGCAGAATGACTGCTGTGATCAAACACCAGGTTTGTCCTTGTACTGATGGGGCTCCATGTTTCAATACCGTCTACGATTTAAGGTGTGTGTGTCCCTTTGTCCGTTCAGGGGTCACTGAAGGGTTTCATTTCATCCCGCTGCGTCACTGGTAGTACAGAAGCCAGACCTTTGCCAGATAGGAGCCTTCAGATCCTTCCTTTTGTACCCACTTTTCCCAAATGCAGGAAGAACTAAAATCTGCTGTATATGTTCAAATCTCCACTTCCAAAATAGAACTAATTATCCCACTCCAGCGTTCTTGCCTGGAGAATCCCAGAGACGGGAGCCTCGTGGGCTGCCGTCTATGGCGTCGCACAGAGTCAGACACGACTGAAGCGACTTAGCAGCAGCAGCAGCAGCATACAATCTAAGTGATGCCTAAATGGATGTTTACTGTACAACTCTTCAAACTTTCCTGTGTATTCAAAGTTTTCCTAATAAAATATTGGCAGGAAGTGGCACTGGGCCTTCTAGAAACAGGGGCGGGCGGTTTGGGTGGTTCCTAATGATCTGCAGGTTCCAGGCACCTGTGAGTTAACAAATGGGGTGTCTGGGTGGTGGTTTCCCTGCCCCCCAGGGAAGCTGGGGGACACTCGCCTCTCACCCTTCCAGCCATGCAGACCAGGCTCTGCAACCTGCTTGAGCCACTCAGCACCTTCCTTCTGCTCTTCTTTCTCTCTGTCTCCCCTCCTTTCTTCATGCTTTGCAGAGCTTGGGGCCACTGCCTCTGAAGACTTGGATCAACATCATCTCTAGAAAACGTGAACTTTTTGCTCACCGGTCCAGAGCGGGAACAGAGGAGGCACTGGCATTCCAGTATCTGCTGTGTGCCTCTTACACCCTCACAATAATCTGTTTTATAATTGAGGAGGTGAAACTCGCTCTTTTTCACCCAGAGTCACAAAACCAGTAAATTACAGCACCCAGATTCAAGTGCTCATCACTCTTTCATCCCAGATCCCGTTCACGCTCTTTCTGGAATGCCTCCTGTCTCCTCACATATCTATCTGTGATCCGTCCACATGCCCAGAAATACCCTCTGACGTGCCTTCCCTGCCACCTGGAATCCTTGAGAATTTTTTGCCATGGGGACTCTGATAGGAAGTGAAAAGATAAAGTTGGGTTTGTTGTTTATTCATATTAGTGCTCGCTCCAGCACCTGATAAATGATGCCTTGTGGTCACTCAGAGAAAGGTTTAAATAAACAAGTGAACCCGTAAGACATTAGGAACACATCTTCCCACCCAGCTTCTGATTGGAGAAAGCCGTGCAGTCTGCTTTTTTCCTTTTGAACAATATAAGGCCATGCTTGGATACTTTAACATGCTTTGCTAAAGGTTAGGCAAGATGGAATGACTTTTTTTTTTTTTTCATAATCATACGAGCATCCAGCTTATTTTATTGTCTTACCTGCTGTTTCATCTGAAAGAGCCATATGAAGGTGGGAGGAGATTGACTGTGGAAGCCTTGGAATATCTCAAGTCTGAAGACCTTTCACCCTTGACTTATCACATATTTTAAAGGAAAGTAATTTAAAAGGAAATCAAACTCGTGATGCTACAGGAATCAGTATTCAGACCACCATTTTTTGAGTGTTAACATCAGTTGTCAAATAGTTGATGTAAAGAATTGGGGACTTCTTGGGAAGGACCATGAAGTATATTAGTTCATCTTCCTAAATGAGTGATTCTACGTTCTTGGAAAGGATTAGTTTCTTAGTTTGCTGTAGTCACAAATTATCCCCAGAAGGATCTTCAAAAACCAAGCCAGGATGCAGGAACCATGTGGTTTCCTGGTGTTGGAATCTCTTCTGGTCACTGGTTCTCTGCTCTCAGAGAGCTGAAACATGTTCTCCATGTCAAGGTGCTTACCTTGTTCTCTTCTGCTAAAGCCATCCTACCCTGTTGATTCGTCAGACCAAATTGTTAGTGCTAAAGCACTAAATGGAGACAGTTTTTAAACTCCTACTCATTTGCATTAAAACAGTAGCCTTCTTTAAAAAATTGTTGCTAATGAATATTATAAAACTGTCCACACATTCCAGTTCATCTTGTTTTCAGGTATTCTGTAAGTTTAGTTTTGAATAACAATTATCAGTATTTCAGTCCACAAACCCTCATCGAAGCATCTGTCAGGCTAAACATCTGGAATGTATTTCAGTGGCAATATTTCACAAAGTAAGCACCAAATAAGAGTACTCTGTTTTACCTTGTTTCAGCATAGTCCATTAATATTCATAAGAATAATACTTTAGTGATGCTACTTTAGAAACATAGCTGTATTCTTTGATTCTTTCCAGTTGAAAAGTATAAATTCGGAGGTCTTGATTTGGGTCTTGGCTTTAGTTATCTCATCATTAATTTGATAACTCTGTAATGTGAATGTCCATTTAGGATAGCTAAATTCATGAATATAATGATACTGTTAGAATTTAGAGTAGCATTGTCCACATGGTTGTTAACTTTCTTTCTATCCTATTCTTTCATCCCCACTTTCTCTGTCTCTGTTAGCTCAGATCTTTTGGCTTCAGTGGGTGTCAGATGAAGGTGGGTACCCAAGCAGAGAGAAGGAGTTGGAGCCTTCCATGAGTGTGAAAAAAAACCCACTTTTCCCTTTCCTTTGTCGTCATTTGTGAAACAGTAGTTTACCTCCACATTTGAGCCTGTTCAGTTGACATTAGTGGGGTTTATTCCTTTTCAGGTTGGGTTTACTGGGTTTGTGAGAAAGATAACCAAAAATGACAACCAAAAACCAAAAATGACAATTTCCAAAGAAATTAAATGTCTTCAAAAATGTATAGGATTAAGATACTCATGCTATAATTTGTTGTTTTATAGGTAACTGGCTTTGAACTTTTTCTTATGTGTCGTTTCTACTTACAAATACTATATATATATAAATTCTTTTTTTTATTATAGCAGCGCGTATAACTGTATGAACAGAAGTGTTGATGGATAAAGCCATGTACTTGTGGAAGCTGGAAGGGACTTGGAAGTGATCTTGTACACCCTCCACTGTGTTAGAGAGGAGAACTAGGGAGTGAGAGAAGCTATCTCTTACTCATGGTCATGAAGCCAATTAAGTAACAGAGCTTACTTTTACTTAATTAGCAATTTAAGACAGAAAAGTAGCAATTTACTGTTGGCATGGTGATTTTTCACATACCAACTTCACTTTGTGAAGTTCTTGGCACTTGTTTTTCTTTTAAAATACTGTCAACAAAATACATAAGCATTGTTTTTTTGAAGGCAAATAATATTTTTAAAAATTATAATAAAAAACAGCAGTCCCCTGTCACCCCCATTCTGTCCCTCAGAGGCAATCACTTTCAACTCTTTTCATTTGATAATTTACCTTATTTCCAAGTGATATCCAAGTAATATGCTTATTGCTATGTCTTCATTTTTCTGTGTCCATTGACTTCCAAATACGGTAGTCTTGTCCAGTCACGGTAAGTTTCCCTCAGCTCCCTGCATTGTTTCCTCCATTTTTCTCTCTCTGAATACTGGTGTGTTTTGGGTTTTGTCTCTCAAAGACTTCCTTCAAAGGCTTGACTATTTTTGGCCATCCAGTATGGTGGCACTAGTGGTAAAGAGCCCACCTGCCAGTGTAGAAGATGTAAGGGATGTGGGTTCGATCCCTGGGTTGGGAAGATCACCTTGGAGAAGGGCGTGTCAAACCACTCCAGTATTTTCACCTGGAGAATCCCATGGATAGAGCCTGGTGGGCTACAGTCCATAGGATTACAGAGTCAGAGACGACTAAGCAACTAACACTTTCACTTTCAATATTGTTTAAGAAAGAACTGAAAAGGGATGAAAAGTTCTTGGAGGCAGAACTTATTGATGGTTTCTCCTTGTAGAGTGGTGAGGTGAGAAGCTGGCTTTGTAATTGCATATCTTTCTCTGAGACTCATGCTTTTCTTTAGGGCTTGTGCTTTTTCCAGAGTACATAAGAAATCTTTGCCTAAACTAGGGTCATAAGGATTTTCTTTTTTTTTTTCTGTAAGCTTTATAGTTTTATGTTTAGGCATATCATCTATTTCCAGTTGATTTTTATGTACAGAATGAGGCATGAATACAGTTTCATTTTTTGCACATAGATGTCCATTTGTTCTGGCACCATTTTTTGAGAATACTGTCCTTTATTGAATTACCTTGATTCCTTTGTCAAAAACCAGTTGGCCATATGCATGTGGTCTGTTTCTAGACTCTGTTATGTTCCATTGATCTGTATGTCTTTCCTTATGCCAGTGCTACAGTGTCTTGATTTATGCTGAAGCTTTATAGTGAGCCTTGAAATCAGATAGGAGATCCTTCAACCATTTTCTTCTTTAAAAAAAAAAAATGCTTATTCCAAGTCCTTTGCTTTTGCACAGAGAGTTTGGTCAATTTGTTGATTTCTATAAAAAGTCTGTTAGAACTTTGGGATTTTGTTGAATCTATTAATATAAGATCATTTTGGGGAGAGTTAACAGCTGAACTATATTGAGTCTCCTCACCCATGAACACAGTGTATATTTTCACTTAGGTTTACTTCGATTTCTCACATCACTGTATTGTAGTTTTCAGCATGCAGATTTTACATGTGCTTTATTAGAGTTGTCCTTCAGTATTTTACTTTTTGATGCTGCTGTAAGTCATATTTTTTTTGTAAGTCATACATTTTAAGGTTCAATTTCTGGTCATTCACTGCTGATATAAAAAAATACAGTTGATTTGTCTATTTTGACCTTGTATCCTTGAATCTTACTAAATTCACTTTTTTAAATAACCTTTTTGTAGACTATTTGGTGTTTTCTGTTTAGACAATCCGTTAAGAAAAAAAAAGGCATTTGTATTTCTCTCTGTCCAAAGGACCTTATGAATTTCATTTCTTTTTCTTTCCTTATTTCTCTGGCAAGAGTCTCTACTACAGTTTTGAACAGAAGTGGTGAGAGTCAATATCTGTGCCTTGTTCCTGATCTTAGGGCAAAAGCTTTCCATGTTAAGTGTGATACTAGCTCTAAGGACTGAGTTCTTTTAGAGATTGATTTTCTAATTTGTAGCTTCTGGGAGATGACCTGACTGCTGGTGCCCTGGAGGCTCACTTCTTAGTATATGGGAGATACTCCTTCCTCTGTTATGTTGTGCTTAGTTGCTCAGTCATGATCAACTCTTTGCAACCCCATGGACTGTAGCCCACCAGGCTCCTCTGTCCGTGGGGATTCTCCAGGCAAGAATACTGGAGTGGGTTGCCATGCCCTTCTCTGGGGGATCTTACCAACCCAGGGATCAAACCCAGGTCTCTTTCATTGCCAGCAGATTCTTTACCATCTAAGTCACCAGGGAAGCCAAAGAATACTGGAGTGGGTAGCCTATCCCTTCTCCAGGGGAACTTCCCGACCCAGGGATCGAACCGGGGTCTCCTGCATTGCAGGTGGATTCTTTACCAGCTGAGCTACCTGGGAAGCCCTCCTTCCTCTGTTAGTCAGTTCTTATTGCCCAACTCTCCCGCTCTCCACTGCTGGACCTGGTGCCTCTCTGAGGGGATCAGTTTCTCCAGAGCCAAAACCTCCTCCCCAGCTTCTGTTGACCTTGGGGGAATCCTGGCCCCCTGTCTTCACAGGAATGGGGTGGGGGTCCTAAAACAGCCGCTCCCTCTTGGCATAGCACAGTCCTTTTTACCTACAGGAATCTGGGGCCTGTTATTTGCCTATACTACACAGAGCTCTATTGGGCGAACCAGCTTTTTATACAACACTTAGATTTGTTTCCCCTGCTATGCAGTGTTTTGTGGGACTCCTGTCCTTACTTGTCATCTCCAAAGAGCATATCTCCAAGGTGAGCACACATCACATCCTCTCCCGCTGCCTCTCCTCTTCTGTGCCTTTGCAAGGATATTTCTGTCTCTCTACAGATAAATCCCTGTGTTCAATTGGTCATGTTTAACTTCCTGGAAGTTGTTAAAAAGTAGTTCATTTTCTAAAATAGTTGAGCTTTTGGTATGGTGAGGGGAGTCGTTTTGGTTTGACTGTTGGTGCTATGTGCATGCTAACTTGCTCGGTCATGTCCAGCTCTTTGTGGCCCTACGGACTGTAACCCACCAGGCCCCTCTGTCTATGGAATTCTCCAGGCAACAATACTGGAGTGAGTAGCCATTCTCTTCTCCAGGGGATCTTCTCAACCTGGGGATCAAACCCAGGTTTCCTGCATTGCAGGCAGACTCTTTACCCTCTGAACTCCCTGGGAAGCCCAATATTACTGGTATGATTAGTAAACCCTTTCATTGGAGGCAAAAGTAAATTTTAGTTGCAAAGTTAAATTTTTTCCTAGCCCCTGAGAATTCCAAATATTCTGAATTCAGCTTCAATTAGTTGTACGTTGAGTCTAAATTCTTAAATTTAGGAGTTAGTATTAATGTTATTTTGTTTGTTATCAATCTTTTCTATATTGAATTAAAGTAAGTTAGGAATAGGGAACTATTTAACCAGGTTCAGACTATGTTCTTGTAAAATGTATTTCTAATTGCATGCCATTGATTTTTTTGTAACCCAGACCAATTTTTGTCTCCTTTATGCTAATTTACAAATAAACATTATGCCTGGGACTGAGCACATACTCATGCAACACATTCATATATCCTCCCCACCCACCACCTTTCATTCCTCAAGTGACAGCCTTTCTTCCTGGGTAGCCATCATACGGAGGTGCCGTACTTAATTTTGCTTTTCAAACTCAAACTTCTTTTTTACAAATAAGAATCACAGTTGATCAGCAGTTTTCAAGGAACTGCTTTCTGAATTGAATTTAGGCTCTGTGGCATCCTCCTCTCATCCACCCGGACCATGCCTGCAGACTCAGAAACAGTCATGCTGCTGGAATTTGAATTCAGCCCAGGAGTTTGTGAAAACAATAAAAATGCATTTTCTAGCTCCCACTTCCCCAGATTTTTCCACTTCATTTTGCGGAGTGAGGTAGTTTGCACAGTGGGACACCTCTTCTTTCCCTTGGCTCTTTTCTTGTGGGGTGTGTGCTTTTTTCTAGGCGTTCTGGGGAAGTTGACTGTGTACAGTAAGTCCCCTACACACGAATGAGTTCTTTTCCAAGAGTGCATTCACAAGTCCAGTTTGTTAAATCCAGCAAAGTTAGCCTAGGTACCCAGCTAACACAACCAGCTAGAGTCCTGTCCTGTAACGGGTTTATAATACCTTTCACACAAATAACACACGCAATTTCACTCATTCCTGATGCTGATGGGAGGCACATTTACACCTTTGAAAGTTCGCAACTTGAAGGTTCATGCGTAGGGAACTTACTGTCCTAGACAGTAAACCATATTAGTATTATGTATAATTCAGGACAGGATAAGCAGTCTGGTGTTTATCACTTGGCTTATTGGTCTGGTGCAGGGAGCATTCACTTATTTCATCCATTTAACACAGCTTGACTGAAAAGGACTGACTGACTCTGCAGGCCCTGCACAGGGTACTGAGGACCCTGAGGTCAGCAGAGAGTAAGATCCTGCTCTCGCTGAACTTACCTTCTAGTGGCAGAGAGAGAGAATAAGCAAGTCACAAAATCTGTATGAAACACAGGCAGAGATGAGTAGGAAGAGGAAAACAAACAGCTGCTTGGGCTCCTCAGGGGGCCAGGCCACACCTTTCCAAGGCGGTCTCTTCTCAGTTGAGACCTGCACAGAAGGAACTGGCCCTGGGGAGCTGGTGTGAGGGGCAAGGCTGTGGAGCATTTCAAAGAGCAGTAGACTCGGAGAACACCCTCAGACCTATCCAACCAGCTACACAATCTGGGAGGAGTCACTTATTCTGAGGATGTGGTTTCTTGCTTGTGAAATGGGAATGAAAATACATGTTCAGCTTCAAATGATCATAGACAAATATCAAATGAGAGAATTTTATAAACTACGCACCCCTTGAAAATGAAAGGTGGCTGTTATTTTATTTAGCAGTGTGAACTTCCTGGCCAGCTGCAGGACTTACCTTTGCCTTTAGGACTTACACTGAAGCTAGAGGTAAAAAGAGAGTGGTGCTGGCATAAGGAAAGACAAGCAGATAATGAAACAGTAGAGAGTCCAGTTGTGATCAGTTTATTTCCAGTAGGGTTGCCATGTAGGAGTTCCTTTTGGCATTTCTAGGGACATCTATGTATTATTCCAAATCATAAGAAGTATCAGTTGAGAGATCAGGGTAAAGGGAAAACATCTGTGGGAATTAAAGTTTAACCATCAACATAGGCATTACTAAAAAAAAAAAAAAAATCATAGGCATTACTAGCTCAAAGAAATGATCTGACAAGTCAAAAGCAAGAGTGGAATCAATGTCAAAGGTTAAGGTCAACATTTTTGAAGTAAGGACTAGAGCAGACAGGATGAACAGGGCCGCCATCAGATTGGTCATTCTCGCTTGTCATTGTTGCTTTGTTATATGTGTTTGCGGCCCTGTCTGCTATTAATACTAACTTATTCTTATAAGAAGGAATGTACTGGACTTCCCAGGTGGTCCGGTGGTTAAGAATCCGCCCTGTAATGCAGGGGACATGGGTTTGATCTTTAGTCCGGGAAGATTCCACATTCTGTGGGGCGACTGAGCCATGTGCCACAATTACTGAGCAGTGCTCTGGAGCCCACGAGTCACGGCTACTGGAGCCCGTGCTCTGCAATAAGAGAAGCCACCGCAATGAGAAGCCTGCACACCACAACCTGAGAGTAGCCTCTGCTTGCCGCAACCAGAGGAGGCCCACACACAGCAACGAAGACCCAGCACAGCAATAAATTAATTTAAAAAAATATTAGCGAGATTACAAACAGTAGTACACTGTATAAAAATTCTGCAAATCTTGCTCCAAGAAATAAGTTTTGGGAGCAGTCTTTAATTTGGCAGTTTTGAACCATGTACTGTTAATAGGATATCTGAATGTTACGTTATCTTAGTAGAATCCAGTAGTGTTCCAGTGTTTGAATATTTGCTGTAGGTTACAGTTCTTTGTAAAGACTTCTGCAGAAAAAATGCAGAGACAAAATGTAAGTGTCATTGTGGAATATTCCAATGTGAAATCAGTTGATCTAAAATCTGAATTAGGACAAGCCGTATCAATTTTAGCAGCAAAACCAAAATCAAGACAAGCAGACGAAGTATTTTCATCTCTAGAGAAGGAAATGAGTCTATATGAAGTAGTGCGTAGTTTAACACCCAACTTGTATTTGCTTTGGACACACTCGAAATAGTTTGATCAACAACAGCACGACCTGAAAGAATCTCTTCTCCATCTGGAACATTTGTCTTATGAAAGGTACTAATAATGCTTATGTGTTTTAAAATCTCATTTAAGAATAACTTTTAAATACAAAATACTTGTGGCATCTTTCTGTTTTTCAGTGATATTTATTGGGCATTCATTTAGTGCTAATGTTTTATTATCAGATTTCTGTATCAGGTGGACATTACTTTTTACATGTATTGAAATATATGATATTGTCACAGTATATTTGTTCATAATAATAGTAACCCACACATTGATTATTATATCTTACTTTACCAAAGTAACCCCTGAAACTTCTTTTCTTTCCAAGATTTATTTCCTTATTTATTTATTTTTGGCTGCACTAGGTCCTTGTTGCTGTGCGCAGGCTTTCTCTAGTTGCAGTGAGGAGGCTACTGTTTGTTGCGGAGCAAGGGCTCTAAACACTTGGGTTTCAGTAGTTGTGGCTCACCGGCTCAGTAGTTGCCTTGAGGCATGTGGAATCATTCTGGACCAGAGATCGAACCCGTGTCCTCTGCATTGGCAAACAGTCTCCTAACCACTGGACCACCAGGGAAGCCCCTGAAACTTCTTAATATAACCCTATCACAGAAGTGATTCAGTGTTTCATGGTAACTCATTATTACTTAAAATCATGGAAGAAAGTGTGAAGAATATAGAATAATATGTAATTTGGCAATTCAGATTTCTTGTTCTCAAATCCTAAGGTTAATAACTGTCAGGAATTTGGAAAAGTTAAAAATTTCTGATGAAACTGCTGATAATTCAATAGGCAAATTGTTCTCAATCAAATGAGAACAAACAAATTGTTCTCAATCAAATGCAAAAAAAATAAACTTCCACTCTTACATCCACCATATATCTAATGAAGCTTAAAATGCCTTGCAGGCCTAAATGTAAGAATTTACATTTACTGTAAAACAGTAACACTTCTAGAGATGGAAAAAAAGACTTAGTGACCTTATGTTGTGGACTGAATTAAGTTCCTGCCTCACCCCTGTATTCGTATGATGAAGCCCTAACTCCCAATGAGATGGGATTAGGAGATGGGGCCTTGAGAAAGTGATTAGAATTAGATGAGGTCATGAGAGTAGGGGGCTTCATGATGGGATTGGTGCCCTTATAAGAAGAGGAATACAGAGAGGGGTGGGTCTCTCTTACCATCTCTAAAACATGACAAAATAAATTAAAAGAGCTAAATAAATGAAAACATATTCTCTGTTGATGAATTTGAAGACTGAATACTATTAAGATGTCAGTGATCTACAGATTCAATGCAATTTCTTTCAAAAACCTATTTTTTGTAGAAACAGAAAAATCCATCCTAAAATGCTTACAGAATCTCAGGGGATCCTTGATTGCCAAAACAATCTTGGAAAAAGAAAAGCAAATTTGAAGACCTAACACTTGCTGATATCAAAACTCACCATGAAGCTACAGTAATCAAAACAGTGTGGTTCTGGCCTACAGACATACGCCAGTAGTCAGATGATTTTCAACAAGGGCTGTTCTGAGACCATTCAGTGGAGAAGGGACAGTCTTTTGAATAAATGGTGTTGGGTAAACTCTATATCCGCATGAAAAAAATGAAGTTGGACCTAACGTAACACCATATACAAAAATTAACTCAAACTGGATTTCATATATATATATATATATATAAATAAAAATATAAACATAGGGGCTAAAACTATAAAACTCTGAGAAGACAACAAAGAAAACATAGGGAGAAGTTTTCATGACATTGCATTTGGCAATGATTTCTTAGATATGACATGAAAGACACAGGCAACAAAAAACAGATAAAGTGGACTTCATGAAAATTAATAAAGGCTTTTGTGCATTAAAAGACACTACAACAGAGTGAAAAGGCAGTCCACAGAATGGGAGAAAATATTTTCAAACCATATATCTGATAAGGGATTAATGTCTAGAGTATATAGAGAATTCCTAAAACCCAACAGCAATAAGAATCAGACAGCTTGATTCAAAAATGAGCAAAGAGCTTGCACAGAAATTTCTCCAAAAAAGGTATTCAGATGACCAACAAGCACATGATTCTCAGTGTCACTAATCTTCAGGGAAAGGCACAGCAAAATCATAATGAGATACCACCTCAAACCCATTAGGAAAAATACGAAACTAGAAAATAAGTGTTAACAAAGATAGGAGAATTGGAACTTTGTGCGCTGATGGTAGGAATGTAAACTGGTACAGCTGCTGTGAAAAACAGTATGCTGCTTCCTCAGAAAACTAAAAATAGATTTGTCATATAATCCCACCAATTCCTCTTCTTGATACATACCCAAAATAATTGAAAGCAGAGTCTTGAAGAGAGATTTATACAGCCCATGTCGATAGCAGCATTTTCACAGCTAAAGTGTGGAAGCAACCCAAGTGTTCATTGAGAGATGAATGGTAAGCAAACTATGGTATGTGTACAGTGGACTAAATAGTAGCCGTGCACAGGCTTCTGATTGCAGTGGCTTCTCTTGCTGTGGAGCTCGGGCTCTCGGGCTCGCAGGCTCCAGCAGTTGCAGCACATGGGCTCAGTAGTTGTGGCTCCCAGGCTCTTGAGCACAGGCTCAATAGTTGTGGCCCACGGGCTTGGTTGCTCCATGGCGTGTGGGATCTTTCCAGACCAGGGATCAAACCCATATCTCCTGCATTGGCAGATGGATTTTTTTTTTCTTTTTTTGCCACTGAGCCACCAGAGAAGCCCTATACAATGGGCTTTTATTCAGCCTGAAAAAGGAACAAAATTCTGACCCACACTCAACATGGATGAACCTCGTTTGACATTATGCTAAATGAAAAAAAGCCAAATACTGAATGGTTCCACTTCTATGAAGTACCTACTAGAGTAGTCAAAATCATAGAGACAGAGTAGAATGGTGGTTTCCAGGGCCTGGGAGGAAAAGGGAATGGGGTATTAATGTTTAATGGGTACAGAGTTTCAGTTTTGCTAAGTGGAAAGAGTTCTGGGAAAGGATGGTGGTGGCAGTTGCACAATATAAATGTACTTAATTTCACTGAGGTGGTAGTTTTATGTTGTGTGTCTTTTGCCACGATTTAAAAAAACTCAGAAAAGCCTTTACACGGATGTGCATAGTCTTCCTGTTTATAGTAGCAGAATATTAGAAGCAGCCCAGACGTCCATCAACTGGTAAATGAGTAAATGAATTGCAGTATAGCCATACTATGAAATAATATTATTTAGTAACAAAAGGGATAAAACATCAATCCTTCCAACTGTGTGGCTAGTTCTCAGAGTATAATGCTAAGCGTAAGAGTCAAACAGAGAAGACTAAATACTATATGAGGTCATTTATATGAACCATTGGGAAAAGCAAAGCTGTGGGGGCTGCAGGCAGATCAGTGGTCGCTGGGAGGGAATTGAGTGCAAAGTGGCACAAGGAATGTTTTTAGAGAAAGGAAACTGATACCTATCTTGATTGTTACAGTGCTTACAGGGCTACGTCCAGTTTCAAAAATTAACCAAACTGGGGACTTCTCTGGTGGTCCAGTGGCTAAGACTTGGCCTGCCCAACGCAGGGAGCCCAGGTTCAACGCCTGGTCAGGGAACGAGGTCCCACACGCCACACCTAAGACCCAGTACAGCCAAACAAACAAATAAATAATAAAAATTGACTGAACTGTATACTTAAAATGAGTGGATTTAATTGCATGTAGATAATGCCCTAATTAAAAGTAAAGAGGGGAAATTTTTCCTGAGGCAGTCAAATTTTTGTGGTTTTACAGAAAAAGGCATTTGTAGAAGCTCATAAATGTGACCTTTCTGTTAGCAAACCTTCTTTTCTACTAAAAGGAGGAAGTTAATGGAGATATTCACCCTCCGGAATTTGATTTGTAGTTGCTGCCTTGTTAACGATATCTTGTAGCAGAATTCTAAGTTTGACCTAAGAGCTGTTGTAACCAGGCCAGCTTATCATTTGCATTCCCCCATATAGACACTAAGAAAGGTTTACTGTTCAGTTTTGACATACCATGTTGTTTCTCTCACATTTCGTTTTTTAAATTAATCACCACTTCTTTCATGGATTTAAATGTGCGCTTGATATGCATTATAAAGTAGTTCACTTTGTGCATTCCAGTTCTGCATGCGAAGTGAGCTCAGACTCATGGGAGGTTGTTTCACTGGGTTTTCATTCTGACTTCTGACCTTTAAAATCAATCTGTAATGGACTAGCCTATCAACTTGCATATACTGAGTGTCTACACACACAACACTGGGCCATAAAAACGGATAATCAAAAACTTAGAGGCCTTACTGCCTAAATCTTTTCAGTGTTTAATAAAAACTGTTTTTGATCCAAAACCATTTTAGTTAAGCTATATGGGATACAGTCACTGTTTTTATTTTTAATGGAAGAGTAACAGTTAAGAACATTTTATATTGGTGTAGATATTTCATACAAATGCACATTTAAACATCTGAACTGTATTAATTTCACACCTGTGTGAGGGCTTTCTCAGGCAAAATGTCCAATAAACAGTAGCCCTTCCTACGGAGCAAAGGCTTCTTTCTTATTTGAAGGCAGAAACTGTAGATTAAGAACTGCCATGAAATTAAAAGACGCTTGCTCCTTGGAGAAAAGCTGTGACCAACCTAGAGAGCATTTTAAAAAGCAGAGACATTACTTTGCCAACAAAGGTCCATCTAGTCAAAGCTATGGTTTTTCTAGTAGTCATGTATGGATGTGAGAGTTGGACCATAAAGAAAGCTAAGCGCCAAAAAACTAATATTTTTGAACTGTGGTGTTGGAGAAGACTCTTGAGAGTCTCTTGGACAGTACAGAGATCCAACCAGTCCATCCTAAAGGAAATCAGTCCTGAATATTCATTGGAAGGATTGATGTTGAAGCTGAAACTCTAATACTTTGGCCACCTGATGTGAAGAACTGACTCATTTGAAACGACCCTGATGCTGGGAAAGATTGAAGGTAGGCAGAGAAGGGGATGACAAAGGATGAAATGGTTGGATGGCATCACTGACATGATGGAGATGAGTTTGAGCACACTCTGGGAGTTGGTGATGGACAGGGAGGCCTGGCATGCTGCAGTCCGTGGGGTTGCAAAGAGCCACTGAGCGACTGAACTGAACTGGAGATCTTCCTTGGTGATCTAGTGGTTAAGAATCCATCTTCCAATACAGGGGACGCAGGTTCGATCCCTGGTCAGGGATCCCACATACTGCAAGGCCACAACCAAGCCCGTGTGCCACGACTACTGAGCCCGTGCACTCTAGAGCCTGTTGTTGGCTCTACTACTAGAGAGAAGCCCATGCACAGCAACAAAGACCTAGTGAAGCCAAAAAAAAAATATGGGGACTTCCCTCGTGGTCCATTGGTTAAGACTCTTCACTTCCAATGCACGGGGAGTTGCTCTGATCCCTCATCGGAGAACTGATATTCCCACATGCTGCTGCTGCTGCTGCGTCGCTTCAGTCGTGTCCGACTCTGTGCGACCCCATAGATGGCAGCCCACCAGGCTCCCCCATCCCTTGGGATTCTCCAGGCAAGAACACTGGAGTGGGTCCCACATGCTGAAGGGTGCTGGAAAAAAAAAAAAAAAGAACTAAGAAATGTGTTGTAAATTAATTGGGGAAAATGTTTCTGAAAATGCTTTGTAAAATTAAGTCATATATACCTGTGGCGGATTCATTTTGATATTTGGCAAAACTAATACAATTATGTAAAGTTTAAAAATAAAATAAAATTTAAAAAAAAAGGTAAAAAAATAAATAAAAATAAAATAAAATAGAAAAAAAAAATAAAAGTCATATAAAAACAGGAACCTCCCAGAGGCAAGGTGCTCACATAGGCTGTGATATATAGTAGACTCTTAGACGTTTATCAAGAGGAACACTAGACATTCAGTGACCTACGATGAGGATAAAAATAATGTTTCCAGCAAACACCTGCAAAATCATCATCTGCAAATTCAGGCTAAAATATAATGCAGTCAATCCTGATACTCATAGAAAACCTACCTAATGTTGAGGTCTAGTTCTGACAAAAGTGTATTCTGTATAAAGATACAGAGTATTAACATCACTCCAAAAAGTTGAGGTTCCTCTGCCTCTGCCATCCCCCATTTCTTCCTCGAGTTTTTTTCTCTGTAGTTAAGCCTTTTCTGGAATTTCATATACGTGGAATTATGAAATACCCACTGTTTTATATGAAGGCTTTATTCACTTAGCATGTGCTTGAGATTCTCCCATGTTGCTTATATGAGTAATTCCTTATTGTTATGTGCTGAATATGTTTCATTGTATACCCGTGTTGCAGTGTGTTTGTTTGTTCTCCTGTTGATGGACATCTGCATTGGTCCCAGTTTTGTTTATTATAGATGATAAGGATATATGACTTAAAGGCCCCTGGAGACAGACAAGCAGAGTGTTCCAGGAAGCATGGAGGAAAAGGAGCACTGAACAGAGGAATTAGGGAGCATTCTACGAGGCTAGTGGTATTTGAGCAGGAAGAGATGGGCAGTAGGCTCTTGGCACAAACAGCAATGTCAGAATGGGAAATGCAGGGTGTATTGGGGCTGATAAGCCCACTGGTGGACAGCAGACCATGTGGAAAACTGCATGTCACGAAATTAATTAAGGTAAACAGATGCTGTCTTTGCAACTCAACTGCCTCGTGGAAGAGAAGGCTAGAAGGACTTTGCTGGTGGTCCAGTGGTTAAGAATCTACCTGCCAGTGCAGGGGACATGGGTTCGATCCCTAGTCCAAGAAGATCCCACATGCCACAAGGCAGCAAATCCCATGAGCCACAACTACTGAAGCTTGCTCATCTAGAGCTCATGCCCTGCAACGAGAAGCCACTGCAACGAGAATCAGCCCACACACCACCACAAAGAGTAACCCCGGCTCACCGCAACTAGAGAAAACTGACTCACACCAACAAAGGCCCAGCGCAGCCAAAAATAAATAAATAAATAATAATTTTAAAAAAGATAAGGCTAGAGAAACCGATGGGGACCCAGATGACAGAGGAACCTGTCTGCTGCTCCAGGCAGTTACAATTCAGTTTCGCAGTGGAAGCAGTGGAAGTCTCAGAGCTGGAAATATTTGATCAGATCTCTGCTTTGGAAGATGTTTGGTAACATTGGAAGGAAAGGATTTGAAGGGGAAGGGAGACTGGGAGGAGGAGGAAAGGGAGGGACTAACCACTTCAGATCCTGTTTTAAGAATCGAGAGGCAAGATTGGGAGGG
Source organism: Bos grunniens (assembly GCF_055505025.1). Lineage (NCBI taxonomy): Eukaryota > Metazoa > Chordata > Mammalia > Artiodactyla > Bovidae > Bos > Bos grunniens. The sequence goes on from NC_141189.1 coordinate 29,397,419, forward strand.
TGCATGGGCGACAGTGTAGGAAGGAGCTGGAACCGTGACTGAGAGTCAGCAAGCAGGACTGGACAGGGTTGGGAGGAGACCCATGGGAGATGCTCATCGTGTTGATAGAGTTTTGGTTAAATGAGGGGATGAACTGAAGGAACAAGGGCCCAGGCATTGAAGAACGAAAAGGCATGGATGCTGACTCCGGGGGACCCTAAAGGGACTCCACGGGTAACAAGTCTACCTGCAATGCAGAGACCCTGCTGTGATTCCTGGTTGGGAAGATCCCCCCCAGAGAAGGGATAGGACTACCCACTCCGGTATTCTTGGGCTCCCTTGGTGGCTCACACAGTAAAGAATCCTCCTGCAGCGTGGGAGACGTGGGTTTGATCCCTGGGTTGGAAAGATCCCCTGGTAAGGGAATGGCTACTTACTGCTGTATTCTTGCCTGGAGAATCCCACGGACAGAGGAGCCTGGCACGCTACAGTCCCTGGGGTCGCAAAGAGTCGGACACAACCGAGCGACTTTCACTTTCACTTGTATCAAATGAGACATTTTGTTAATGGGTCAGGGAGCTGCTTCCTTGTATTACTGGGTTGGTGATATAGTTATCACTCGTGTGTAAGCACTTACACACCTCAGTCCTAGACTGTGCTGCAGTAGACAGACATCAGAAGATACTCCTTAGATGAAACTCACTTTTCCTTGTTTTTTTAAAAGATTTTTTTTGATGTGGACCTTTTTTTTTTTTTAAGTCTTTATTGAATTTGTTACAGATTGCTTCTGTTTTATGTTTTGGATTTTTGGCCACAAGGCATGTAGGATCTTAGCTCCTCCAGACCAGGGATCAAACCCATACCCCCTGCATTGGAAGCGAGGAGTCTTAACCACTGGACCGCCAGGGAGGGGCCTACTTTTCTGTATTCATTGAACCTCATGCTTCTCAAGTATCTCCAGTAATTTATTTTGCTTTTATATTGGAAGTAATTCAAACTGTAAAAAGGTCCACAAATACTGCAAAGAGCGCCCATATATTCTTCATCCAGATGCCTCTCTTGTTAACGTGTGCCGTTTTTGGTTTCGTGTGTGCATGCTGTCTCTTCTTCCCCTTCCTCTCTCCGTATACACACTCTGTCGCTGCACTCCCTTTTTCTCTCTGTACCCCACCCTGCAACACACTTGTTTTTCTCTTAGCCATCCAAGAGGAAGTTAGTGACATCATGATCTTTAATCCCTAAATACTCTAAGGGTATTGATACTCTCTGGTATAACTGTGGTATAGTTATCAACTTCAGTAATTTTACATCGATATAATACAGTGATCTCCTATTCATATTCCACTTTTATTATTTGATCCAATATTATCTTTGTAGCTTTTTTGCCTCTAGTATAAGATCCAGTCTGTGATAATGTGTTGCAACTAATTTTCAATGTCTCTTTAGTCTTTTTTATGACAGTGACATTTTTGAAGGACACCAACCCTTCACCCCACCTTTTTTTCAATAAGGTATTTTTTTCATTTGGGTTCGTCTGATGTTTCTTCATGATTACATTCAAGTTATACGTCCTGACCAGAATACTGCAGAAGTGATGCTGTGCCCTTCTCAGGATATCAATCTCAGGAGAGACACTTTAAGATCATGCAAATATCCTGCACTTCATCAAAGTATCTCCTCTGATTTAGCATCTCTTGATATTTTTGCATCAGTCATTCTTCATGTGATGGTTACCAATGGATAATTTACCAATTCCATCTCTCTCTACCTTTACTATTTCCTACTCACCATTTAACCAGAATTAAGAGCTCTTCCCTCCTCTCTCTGTTATGTATTGATGCAGACCCATGGGTCCCTGTCATTTTTCAATGGTTTAGAATGTATTGTTGACCCTTAAATCACTTTGGTGCTCACATGCTTGGTCAGTAGGAGCCCTTTCCCCCTGTTTCCTGTGTCCCTGTGACATGCCACCGTCGTCTCCTGAGCAGTTTCCTACTTTCTTGTATAGCAAGATACTCTGGGCTCATTCTGTGCTTCTTTTACCCCAGCCCTGGAATCAAGTTCTTCTTTGAGGAGCCCTTTTTGTTTTCAGTGGGGTATGGTGTTAGACATTATACTGTGGACACTACATGTGCTTGTGACCACTGGAATTTTTTTCCTTCTATGTCCTTTCAGTGGGCAGTACTGGGAAATATGTGCATGCTATGCTATGCTAAGTCACTTCAGTCGTGTCCGACTCTGTGCGACCCCATAGACGGCAGCCTACCAGGCTCCCCCGTCCCTGGGATTCTCCAGGCAAGAACACTGGAGTGGGTTGCCATTTCCTTCTCCAATGCATGAAAGTGAAAAGAGAAAGTGAAGTCGCTCAGTCGTGTCCGACTCTTAGCAACCCCATAGACTGCAGCCTACCAGGCTCCTCTGTCCATGGGATTCTCCAGGCAAGAGTACTGGAGTGGGGTGCCATTGCCTTCTCCGAAATATGTGCATGGATATACACATATATGTCATATACATGCATGCATGTAAACATGCACACGTGTACCCATACTTCCTTTAGAGATCCCAAGTCCAGGGACTTCCCTGGTATACAGTGACTAAGACTTCGAGCTCACAATGCAGGGGTCCCAGGTTCGATCCTTGATCAGGGAACTGGATCCCACATGTCACAACTAAGTTCGCATGCTTCAACTAAAGGTCCCGCATGCCGCAATGAAGATTGAAGATCCTGCATTGCAAGCAAATAAATAAATATTTCTTTAAAAAGAAAGAAATAGGAAACATAATAGAAAATAGCCACTAAAAAAAAAAAAAAAAAAGAGATGCCACGCCCATAGTCATATCTCCAGTTTCATTTCATCCCCACAGGGTCCCCCTTGCCTTCTCCCATTCCAATATTTGCATATGTATCTTCCAACTATATCAACACTTTCACTAATTTGCTAAATAAACATTATCGTGTATCCAGACATTTTCAGAGTCGCTTCAGTCATTTAACTACAGAAGCAAAGCTACTGAAGGGTTTGGGATTTTTTTTCTTTAATTCCACCACCCACCCCAATATTCCACCAAGATTGGGAATACAGGTTCATAAATTGCTTGTTTGCACTTTGCTTTTTTCACCATTTTCACTGGAAATTATTCCATATCAGTTCTTTGAGATTATCGTTCGTTCTTGTAACTGCTTAGTTACATTGACTGTACATAGCATAGTTAATTCAACCAATTTATAACCAATTATTCAACCAATTTCCTATACTTAGACATTTGGATATTTGGCAATAAAATATCCTAATAACAAATAAAGTGGCAATGAGTAATCTTGTAGATAAATACTTTTGCATTGTTGGAGGTATATCTTCTGAATTCCTCGAAGTGGGACTGCGGGCTCAAAGAGTAAACAGATGCATAGTTTTGTTGAATACTAGCACATTTGCTTCTAGAAGAGTCAGACCATTTTTCATTCTCACTAGTGGCTTGTGACTGCCTATTTCCATAGTCTCACCAACAGAGTATTTCATCAAGCGTTTGAATGTTTTTGCCAATCTAATGGTGAGAAACAATATTTCATTTAGTTTGCATCATGAAGGGAATTGAACAACTTTTTATGTGTATAAGGGGTAATTGAACATTTTTTTGTGTGTTTAAGGCGGGGGTGTGTGTGTGTGTGGTCTATCTTTGTGTGTAATGAGCTATTTAGTCACAGCTTTGCTGATTTTCCTATAGAATTTTGTTCTTTTTTTCCTTTAATTTTGAGTTTTACTTGTATACTAGGGACATTAGCCTTTTATCTGTGATACACTTTACAATTATTTTCTCCTGGTTTCTCATTTGTCTTCACTGTGCTGTGCAATGGATTTTTATCTTTAAGTGATCAGATTTATAAATCTTTTATTACATATGGATTGTGAGACATAGTGAGTCATAATGCCTCTGTCTACACCCAGGTTTTGGAGGAATTCATCCATGTTTTCCTTCACTATGTGTTTAGGTTCATATTCATTAGATATCTGATCCATTTTAACATTTTTTCTTTTTTATGCGTGAAGAATGGGTCTAGTTTATCTTTTTCCATTAGTCCCACCACCATTTTTTTGAAAGTTTATTTCTGCCCCAGTAATTTGAATGTGTGTGCTCAGTCACTCAGTTGTATCTGACTCTTTGCAACCCTTTGGACTGTATCCCACCCGGCTCCTCTGTCTATGGAAATTTTCAGGCAGGAATACCGGAATCGGTTGCCATTTCTTCCTCCAGGGGAATTTGAATACTACCATTACCAAAAACATTTTATTTATTCGACCGCCTCGGGTGTTAACTGCATCATGCAGGAGCTTTTGTCGCGGTGTGCGGGCTCTTTGGTTGTGGCGCTTGGGCTTAGTGGCCCCTCGGCATGTGGGATCTTAGTTCCTGGACCAGGGATCAAACCTGTGTTCCCTGCATTGCAAGGCAGATTCTTCACCACTGGACCACCAGGGAAATCCCTGATTACTACCTTTATTATCCGCTAGATTTCTGTGTGCAGTTAGGGATATTTCGGGACTTTGTATTTCTTGAAGTACCTATGGTTCCATCTGAGTTTTCATTAAACATTTATGTCTCAGAGGCTGTCATGTTCCAGAGTTTATAGCACAGAGGAATATTTAGGCCTCCTACCCCTTTTGAGATGGAGGGACATGTCCTTATTATCTTCCAACTTATGCTTTCTGAATTTTTCAAAATTTCTTGACACCAACCAAAAATAGTTTGTCTTTAAGAAAAATTTAAAGGTATTGTCAGTTTTCAAACAGCAAACTTTAGCATGAATTTTTAATACCCACCCCCCATACTTCCATTGGTACTCTCCCTTTTCTTCATGTCCCCTCAATAAAAGATGTTTCTGAAAGCTGCAGATAATACAGGTGAAAAGAAGACAGTGGCAGGCCAGCCAGCCATTCTTAAGAGGCCATTTGCTCTGGGCTCTGTTCTGCTTCTTATGGCTTTAAAGTACCACCACCTTCTTCTTGTCTCACAGCTTAGCAAGTGTAAGGTTCAGGGAAGAGGGACGTGCAGGAGTAACATTTCTGAACTTGAATAATTGAGTAGCCTGAGTGCTTTATAGGTAACATTTTTAAAGCAGCGGTGCCCCACCTTTTTTGGCACCAGGGACCAGGTTCATGGAAGACAATTTTTCCACTGACTGGGGTGGGTGGTGGTTTCAGGATGATTCTCAAAAGGAGCTTGCAACCTAGATCCCTCACATGCACAGTTCACAATGGGGTTCACTGTCCTATGAGAATCTACTGCCCCCATTGATCCAACACGATGCGGAGCTTGGTCGGTAATATGAGCGATGGAAAGCGGCTGTGAATACAGATGAAACTTGACTTGCTGGCCCACCGCACACCTCCTGCCATGCGGAGGTTCATCACCCAGTACAGGTCCATGGTCTAGGGTAGGGGACCCCTGTTTTAAAGCAATCACTTCCTAGGGAAGGCTGACCCAGGGGCATGCTCACATTCTCTCTCTCGCTATCCACCCTTCTCTCTGGGCTGAAATGGCCTCCCTTAGGGGGAATGACTGGATTCTTTATGCTTTTCATAACGTGGGGCTATAATTTTTTTAAAAAACCTGTAAGACTCATTTAGAGGAGACAGGACTCACATTGGCCATGTGGTCTCTGTTTTTATCAAGTTCTATTTCAGGGAACATACTTTCTTAAGGAAAATCAGGACATGTAATCTGATCTAATTCAACATGTCAAATCCTATAAAGCTTTAAAAATGAAGCCAGGTTTAATGATAATCTTGAAAAGTCACTTTTTTGGAATAGAAGAAAATTCTATGAAGGTGGGGTATGGTTGTGTCTTTGCGACTCTATGGACTGTAGCCTACCAGGCTCCTCTGTCCATGCGATTTCCCAGGAAAGAATACTGGAGTGGATGGCCATTTCCTACGCCAGGGATCTTCTCAACCCAGGGATCAAATCTGTGTCTCCTGCATTGGCAGGCAGACTCTTGACTGCTGAGCCACCCAGGAAGCCCCGAGGTATGCCCCTTAAATATATTCAAATACACAAGTAGTGTGACAGCAGACAGACTCAAGAATTCTCCTGTTCTCCTGTATATCTGTTAGGCAGGCATGTAAGTAACAATGCTGTTTTGTGATTTAATGTAATCCATACCACTGCTTTGTTATGATTGCTCTGCTAGTCTGTTGTACTCTTTTGTTGCTGCTGCTGCTAAGTCGCTTCAGTCATGTCCAACTCTGTGTGATCCCATAGATGGCAGCCCACCAGGCTCCGCCGTCCCTGGGATTCTCCAGGCAAGAACACTGGAGTGGGTTGCCATTTCTTTTTGCAATGTGTGAAAGTGAAGTCACTCAGTCATGTCCGACTCTTCACGACCCCATGGACTGCAGCCTACCAGGCTCCTCCACCCATGGGATTTTCCAGGCAAGAGTACTGGAGTGGGGTGCCATTGCCTTCTCCGACTCTTCTGTTAAGATTGTTGTTTAGTTGTTCAGTCATGTCTGACTCTTTTCTACCCCATGGACTACAGGGCACCAGCCCTCCTGTCCTTCACTATCTCCTGGAGTTTGCTCAGACTCATGTCCATTGAGTCAGTGATGCAATCCAACCATTTCATCCTCTATCGCCCTCTTCTCCTCCTGCCCTCAGTCTTTCCCCGCATCAGGGACTTTCCCAATAAGTCGGCTGTTCATAACTCTATCAAAATAAAGACCAGGGATTTTCGTCAAAACTTTTTTCTTTTAAACACTCTTAGATTCGTGTCTATCTGTGCACAAGTCTGGTACAGAAGATTCCTCTGAATAGGCTTGCTGTAGGTGTACGTTTAGACTTCAGTTCACAGTGAGGTCTTTAACCTGCACCTCCAGGCAGCAGCTGCCTGTATTGTTTGATTGCTAGTTAAGTGTTAATGGAATTAAGAGTGTTAAAATATTTTTATAGGCTTAGTCTTCCAGTTACTCTCAGCACCCTTCATGTTTTTCCTCTATTTGCATTTCAGTCTCACAGCCACCAGCACAGTAGGAAAGAGAAACCTGAGTCCCAGTCGAGCAGAAGCTGGCCTGGAGGCCCGAGCATCGGGGGAGATTTCTGACACTGAGCTTGAGCAGACAGATCCCTGTGCAGAACCCCTCTCAGAGGGAAGGAAAAAGTCCAAGAAACTAAAAAGGATGAAGAAGGACCTTTCTCCAACAGGTTTGTATCGAGTCTCACCAAGGGCCTGGAGCTGAGTCCTCTACAGTGCTCTAGAAACTCTCACTGGGGGGAAGAAATTACATCAGGGCTTTAGTTGATGGCCAAACCCATGTAGCCCAAAACGGGACCAGATGTTTTTTGGATCATTTTCATTTTAATTTGAGGAATCCCTTAACAGCCCTGGCTCTGGATAGCGTGAGGCTTGGCAGGGGCCTCCTTGTTAAAGATGATCAGCCCATTTTGGTAACCTTCTCTCTCTCCTCCATTGTTTAGAGGTTTTGTGATGTGTGTAAAGTCACCTGAGTATTTTAAATGTGTATGTGAGTTTGCACAGAGCTCTACTCCTACACGTGTTATTTTTAGTAGAATTTTCACTGTTCCTAGCCCAACCCCAGGCAACCTGAGTTTCTCTCGTAAGCAGAGTTACGTAAGAAGCAAAGGAAATGGGAAATGAACACATGTTGTGAACCCACTGTGTGCTAGACAGTGCAGGAGGAGCCTTCTCTCTCCTGGTTGAATTTCATTCTCACAACAGCTCTGACCTAGGAATTCACCCTTGTTTTAGTGATGGCAGATGTCTGAGCTCAGAGTGGCAAAGAAATGCGCATGTAGCTAGTAAGAAGCAGAGCAAGGACTTCCCTGCTGCTCCAGTGGTTAAGAGTCTGCCTGCCAATGCAGGGGACATGGGTTTGATCTCTGGTGTGGGAAGATCCCACATGCCGCAAGGGGCAACTGTCCCCCAGAGAAGAGACACCACCACAATGAGAAGCCCATACACTGCAGTTGGAGAGTAGTCTCCCCCAACCCCGCTGCAGCTAGAGAAAGCCCACACACAGCAGTGAAGACCCAGTGCAGCCAAAAAATTAATTAAAAAAAATTTTTTTTAATTAAGTAAGTATAAATAATTTTTTTTAAAGGAGCAAAAAAAAAAAAAACAAACCCAAAAGCAGAAAGAAGCAGAAAGAGAAGGTGAGCTGAGTCCCACATCCCCTCCGTCCCACACACATGCTTTGGAGGCCCCAGGAGCTCACCCAGCCCTTGGTGCTCAGACCTTCTGCAGGCCCGAGTGCGAGGCAAGGAAGGGGCTTGCGGGGCAGCCAGAGCCTGAGAAAGGCCCTGCCTAGGAGATCCGACCAGAACCTGCTCAGCAGGCTGTCACAGCAACAGAAAGGACAGCTGCTGCTGACTAAGTGCTTGTGGAGGGCCCGGCACTGCCCCTCAGACTTGACTGAAACACTTCACTTCAAATCTCTGAGGTAGGCATCATGGTCCATTTTACAATGAAGAAAACGAAAGCCTGAGAGAAGGCAGTGTCTTCAGCAAGTGGTGTTGGCCAAGCTGGAAAGCCGCATGTAAATCAGTGACATTAGAAAACTCCCTCACACCGTACACAACAGTGAACCCAAAATGGCTTAAGACTTCAGTATAAAACATGGCATCATAAAACTCCTAGAAGAGAACATGGGCAAAACATTATCTTAAGTCTTGGCAATGTTTTCTTAGGTCAGTCTCCCAAGGCAATAGAAACAAAAGCAAAATAAACCAATGGGGCCTACTCAAACTTATACAACCTTTTTACCATCTGAGACACTAGGGAGGCCCTTACACAGCAAAGGAAACTATAAACAAATTGAAAAGACAAAATCTATGGAATGGGAGAAAATGTTGCAAACGATGCAACTGACAGAGGCTTAGTTTCCAAAATATACAAGCAGCCCATGCAAGTCAACAACAGAAAAGCAAACTACCCAATCAACAAATAGGCAAAAGACCTAAGTAGACATTTCTCCAAAGAAGGCTTACAGATGAAAAGATGCTGCTGCTGCTGCTAAGTCGCTTCAGTCGCGTCCGACTCTGTGCGGCCCTGTAGACGGCAGCCCACCAGGCCCCGCCATCCCTGGGATTCTCCAGGCAAGAACAGTGGAGTGGGTTGCCATTTCCTTCTCCAATGCATGAAAGTGAAAAGTGAAAGTGAAGTTGCTCAGTCGTGTCCAACTCTTTGCGACCCCATGGACTGCAGCCTACCAGTCTTCTCTGTCCATGGGATTTTCCAGGTAAGAGTACTGGAATGGGTTGCCATTGCCTTCTCCAATTGTTAGAGAAATGCAAATCAAAATTACAATGAGGTACCACCTCACACTGGTCAGAATGGCTATCGTCAAAAAGTCTACAAATAATAAATGCTGTAGCCGCTGCTGCTGCTGCTAAATCACTTCAGTCGTGTCCGACTTTGTGCAATCCCATAGACGGCAGCCCACCAGGCTCCCCCATCCCTGGGATTCTCCAGGCAAGAATACTGGAGTGGGTTGCCATTTCCTCCTCCAATGCTTGAAAGTGAAAAGTGAAAGTGAAGTCACTCAGTCATGTCTGACTTGTAGCAACCCCATGGACTGCAGCCTACCAGGCTCCTCTGTCCATGGGATTTTCCAGGCAAGAGTACTGGAGTGGGGTGCCATTACCTTCTCCAAAATGCTGTAGAGGGTGTAGAAAAAAGTTGGTAGGAACGAAAGTTGGTACAGCCACTATGGAGAACAGCATGGAGGTTCCTTTAAAAGCTAAAAATATACTTGCTGTATGATCCAGCAATCTCACTCCTGGACATATATCTGGAGAAAATTAATTCTAAAAGATACATGCACCTCAGTGTTCATAACCACACTGTGTACAGTAACCAAGGCGTGGAAGCAGCCTAAATGTCCATTGACAGATGAATGGATAAAGATGTGGTACATATATACATGGGATATTACTCAATCATAAAAAAGAATGAAATAATGCCATTTGCAGCAACATGGATGCACCGAGAGATTATCATACTAAGCCAAATGTCAGAAAGAGAAAGACAAATACAATATGATATCCCTTCTATGTGGAATCTAAAATACGATACAAATGAACTTATTTACAAAACAAAAACAGACTCACAGACATAGAAAACAAATTTATGGCTATCAAAGGGGAAAGGGGGCAGGGGAGGGATAGACTAGGAGTCTGAGAGTAGCAGATACAAACTGCTATATATAAAACAGATGAAGAAGTTCCTGGTGTATGGAATGGGGGACCGTGTTCAATATCCTGTAACAAACCATAATGGAAAAGAGTATGAAAAACATCTATATGTATGTATATAATTGAATCCCTTTGCTCTAGACCAGAAACTAACACAGCATTGTAAATCAACTATACTGCAATTAAAAAGTTTTTGAAGAAAGGAGGGAAGGGGGAAGGAAAAGAGGAGAGGAGGAAACCGAGGCCTGAAGGTTGTGTGACTGGCCCAGGGTCATGGAGCGCGTAAATCAGGCCTGCAGGAAAGTGGGTATTTTTAAGCGCAGTTACATATTGTCTCCTTAGGATGAGGGGATGCCTGAGAGGGAAGTTACTCCTCCTGTATCTGACTTCGTGACAGTCACCCCGGTTAGTTGGAACCAACAGTCAGGTCAAAGGGTAGGAGTGGAGCCCTGGAGCTTGATTCATACCCAGGCCAAGAATCCATTGTGTTGCAGTTAATTCCTCTTTTTACACGTGGCTTGATCTGCCTGCTGGGCGTTTTCTGAATCTCATTGATATTAATGAAATCAAAGACAGCAGAAATGTCACAGATGCCTTTTTATGCATTGTGCTGAAGCTGCACTTTAACTGAAAACGTAAGTTCTTATTTGAAGTCTGGGCTGTGTGTTTTCACTGTGAGGCTGTGAGTCTCCACTCGTTAGAAAAGTTTTTAATCTGTAACATTGTCTTCACCTCTGATGCCCGTGGCCCCTGCCCTTGTGCCTGCTCCACAGATGTTAGATACTAAATGTTAGCCTGGCTGTCAGAGCTCACCCAGAGCATGACCAGGATCCGGGGGCTTTTCCCTTCTTGGATAGCTTTCCTTCACTTCTCAATCTCCTGAATTTTTTTAAATTATCTGTTACTTCTCAGGGACAGGATTTTAGGTTTTTTCCCTTCTGTCTCAGCACAGTCTCAAAGATATTAAAATACCTAATAATAGATTGCATTAATAGATTAGCTCTTTTTATAACTTTCATCATTTTAAGTGAAAACTTTCTGTGAGTTATTTGGGGTGAATTTATAACACCATCATTTAAATAGTCTCTTTTTCCCTCCCATTGACAGTAAAGCTGTCACTGCCACAAGATTTGAGCATTAAAAAAAAAAAAAAAGATTTTTTTTTTTAGTTCTTTGTCTGTCCTGCTAAAGAAGAAAGAGAAACATCTTGACCACTTTTAATTGATCAGGTAACTTAAGAGCAATGAGTTTTCTCCTGGAACACCATTCACTGGGTTAGATCTTCCAGCAGCTCAGGCCTGGAAGTGCCCTGGATCCTCTTTAGCTGGTTTGTTTTCCGCACATAGTCCTAAAGTATCCGCAGGATGTAGGTCAAGATACCAGGTCCTGGGCCTGGCAGGTCAACCAATTTTGATTGCTCAGTTACTTTAAGGAGATCTTAAAGTGAGCAAGAGAAAAACTGATGTTTTCTAACTGTGGTGCTAGGAAGATTCTTGAGAGTCCCTTACACAGCTAGGAAATCAAATCAGTCAAGCCTAAAGAAAATCAACCCTGAATATTCATTGGCAGGACTGATGCTGAAGCTGAAGTTTCAGTACTTTGTCCACCTGATGTGAAGAGCTGACTCACTGGTGAAGACACTGATGCTGGGAAAGATTGAAGGCAGGAGGAGAAGGAGATAACAGAGGATGAGATGGTTGGATGGTATCATTGACTCAATGGACATGAGTTTGAGCAAACTCCAGGAGATAGTGCAGGACAGGGAAGCATGGCGTGCTGCATCCATGGGGTCACAAAGAGTGGAACGTGCCTGAGCAACTGACCAACAACAGAGTTCAGACTGAAAGGTCTGTGTTAAACTCCCAAAGCTTCAGAGTGTCCCAGGAGCCCAGAGCTGGAACTGGCTTAGAGTGTTTGGTACAGTGTGGCTTCATTTTTCCTGCAGAGAAGGGTTCTAAGGCATCAAGCTCAGCAGTCCTACTGGGGACAGTATCTTTTTTTTTTTTTTCTTATAACTATAAAGTGTTTCATCACTACATTTAATGATAAATTCCAGAGAACACACTATTATCACTAGTTTTATTTTATAACAAGATCAGATGTTGTGGTAGTATATTTATCTGAGTAATTGTTATTTTAAATACATCCCTCACTATAGATTAACCTTCTATGCAGGGCTTTTGTCCTTAAACTAATTAGATACTCAATAAATATGTCTTCAATAGGTAGAATACATGAAACCATACAATGTGATAACAGTATTTGCATGAATTCCTTTTATAAGGCCAGTGATGAGATTCTCAGCCAGGAATTACTCTGTCAGTTCTTTCACATGCATGCATACTCAGCCACTTCAGTCGTGTCCGACTCTTCATGACCCCATGGACTGTAGCCCACCAGGCTCCTCTGTTCATGGGATTCTCCAGGTGAGAGAATACTGGAGTGGGTTGCCATGCCCTCCTCCAGGGCATCTTCCCAACCCAGGGATCGAACCTGCATCTCTCATGTTGCAGGTGGATTCTTTTACCCACTGAGCCACCTGGAGAGCCATTGATGCTTTTATCTTGGTCCTAGTCCCCATCTTGTGCTCCTACTATCTAATTGTCCGCTTCTATGTGGACACTCAAATCCATGATGGCCAAGGCTTTTCTGATATAAATATGTATAGGATACTCGAAATCTTTTTGTACTGAAGTCCCCAAATTCAGCACCTTGACAAGTGCTCCCATGACTCACTGGGGTGCATTGGGTGCCCAGAGCACTGCCAGTGAAGGCATGGGAAACGTAGAAGACAGGCTTCCACCAGTAGGAAGTGTTCTGTTTTCCAAGGGGAAGGCAGCAAAAAGTAGGACCATAGGATATCACTTGGGTTTCCCTGGTGACTCAGATGGTAAAGAATCCACCTGCAATGTGGGAGACCTGGGTTCGATCCTTCGGTTGGGAAGATCCCCTGGAGAAGGGAATGGCAACCCACTCCAGTATTCTTGCCTGGAGAATTCCATGGACAGAGGGGCCTGGTAGGCTATAGTCCATGCGGTCTCAGAGAGTCAGACACTACTAACTTTCACTGTTTTTCACAGGATATCATGTACCATAGCAATTTCTGTCCAACTGATGCTCAAGAAATCCCCCCCAAAACAGTGTCATTTTTCTTAGTTATACATCTTAATATCAAAGATACACTGAGACTTAAGTGCTGGATGCCTTCCCACAGAACAAAAGGACTTAAGTTGCAGAAAAATGACGATTTAATATATATACCAGACATTGTGCTAGGAATGTTCTTTATAATCTAGTCATTATAAAAACTGAGTAAAGTGTAGAGTCATTATCTCTGATTTATAGAGAGGAAAAAGACTCAAAGAATCACACATATGCAAAGTCAAATACAGCTGCTGTTGAGGGTGGCGGGGAGGGCTGTCTGAGCCAGAGCAAAGGCACCAAACCTCCCTGCAGTATGTAGTGTCTCCGAACTTCAGAGGACGCGAAGGGTTCTTCCCACAGGTGAATGTTTCTGGCAGCTGTTCTAGATCAGAAGCAACTACCCACCCAGACTTTCTTGTGATGAAGTCATGTGATAAAAATCCAAGATACTCTTCCCTTTTGGAGATTTTTATCTGCATGTCATGTGATTTAGTAAATGTTTTTCTCCTGAATGTAGTTGTTTCTATCCTGTTTTCAGGAAGCAAATGTATACTATCAATCCTCCCCCTTTTATACTCATTGGAGCTAATGGAGATTGATAATGCTGTCTGCTCTCCTCTGGGGCAGTCAAGGCGTACTCTCCATTGGTGCATAAAGGAAACAGCTCCATGTGCTGTATATGCTGGAGTCAGCTGTCTCTAAGAAGTGTTTCCCAGACAGTGTTTGATGGGTGAGTGTCCACAGCGCCCTTGCTCTTGCTAAGGAAGTGAATTCATATTCCAGTGGCCTGATGCTGGTCAGACTAGCCAGTCTCAAAATACAGATGGACTGTCCAATAGCCGAGGTTCCACCTCTAACGCTCTTAGTGTTCACAGAGCAGGGCCGAGAGCTGTGGCTGTTCCTGGTGACTTCTCATGTAGCAGTGATGTCGTTCCAAGTCTCTTTTCCCCCTTACGTTTAAAACACAACACAGGAGAGCTTTCCATGTTTGCCAAGAACCGAGAGTTTTATTGGAGTCTTGACTAATCTGCTGATTTTTTTCCAGCTTCAGCCCTTAGGGTTCAGTGTAAAAATGGAGACTCTACTTGGAACAGCAGTCTCCTCTTGCTGTTAGAGGTCTCCTGAACTCAGAAACGTGCTCTGCAGTTGGTGCTGTCGATCACCTGAGTGGCCAGCCTAGGGAAGCCCAGGAGCTTTCTAACTACTCAGTTCAGATATGGATTTCAGCTTGTGCTCCGTGAGTGCCCTTCCTCTTCCTCCAGGCAGCCCTTGGGGACTCCCCACACGCCATCCAGGGGAGCCCTTCTCTGGGAGATCTTCCTGACCCACAGACCGAACCTGGGTCTCCTGCATTGCAGGTGGATTCTTGACTGTCTGAGCCACCAGGGAAGCCCTCAACTCTTAAGTAGGTGAAAGGCAAATCAGCAGAAACAATCACCTTTTGTTTCCACTTTTTACTTTCTTTCGTTGTTTTGTTAATAAAAATAATGGGCTCACTATGAAAATCAGTTAAATGAAGGAAAATAGAAGAATATACAATCCCGCAGTTACTTGGTACTCTGTAAACAAGTATTTCTCTCTCAGTTCAGTTCAGTCGCTCAGTCGTGTCCGACTCTTTGAGACCCCATGAATCGCAGCACGCCAGGCCTCCCTGTCCATCACCAATTCCCGGAGTTCACTCAGACTCACGTCCATCGAGTCAGTGATGCCATCCAGCCATCTCATCCTATGTCATCCCCTTCTCCTCCCGCCCCCAATCCCTCCCAGCATCAGAGTCTTTTCCAATGAGTCAACTCTTCGAAGGAGGTGGCCAAAGTACTGGAGTTTCAGCTTTAGCATCATTCCTTCCAAAGAAATCCCAGGGCTGATCTCCTTCAGAATGGACTGGTTGGATCTCCTTGCAGTCCAAGGGACTCTCAAGAGTCTTCTCCAACACCACAGTTCAAAAGCATCAATTCTTCGGTGCTCAGCCTTCTTCACAGTCCAACTCTCACATCCATACATGACCACAGGAAAAACCATAGCCTCGACTAGACAAACCTTTGTTGGCAAAGTAATGTCTCTGCTTTTGAATATACTATCTAGTTTGGTCATAACTTTCCTTCCAAGGAGTAAGCATCTTTTAATTTCATGGCTGCAGTCATCCTACCTATCGTTTTTATGCATAGTTGGATCATACTCTGTATGCCATTTAGTATCTTGTTTTCCCCCATCTAAAAACTCTTGGTCAAATAATTTAAATTATCAGCATATTTTATATTAAAATTTGGGGTTTTTCTTTTAAACAATATTCCTCGTACCTTTTGCAGGGTCAGCTTTATTAAGATTCAGTTTACATACAGTGAAAGTCATTACTTTGAGGTGTACAGGCTGACGAGTTTTGACAAATGTGTACAGTCATATAAGCATCACTGTGCTCAAGAAATAAAGCAGCTATTCCAGAAGATTCCCTCGTGCCCCTTTGCTGTCAGCCCCTCCCTGTCCCTAGGTCCTGGCAGCCACCGATCTGCTTCCCATCACTGTAATTTTGCCTTTTCCGAGGGTCATTTAAATGGAATCATTCGATAAGTAACCCCTTGGGTCTTGCCCTTAGCGTAGGGCCTTTGACGTTTGTCTGTGGTGGTGCCCGCGTCATTGGTTCATTCCTCTCTCCTGTGGACTAACAATCCACCTTTCAGACCTATCACTATTTGTTTATCCATTTTGCCTTTTGGCATTTAGGTCGTTAGCAGCTGAGAGTCTAGCAGATGTAAACATTCTGTGTAAGTTTTTATGTGAACTAAGTGTTCATTTCTTTGGAATAAATACCTACGGGTGGACTTACTGTGTCATATGGTAAGTGTATGTTTAATTTTATAAGAACCTGGCCCACTGTTCTCCAGGGTGGCCGCAGCGCTCCGCATCCGCACCAGGGCTCAGCGGCTCTCTGCAGTCAGCAGTGCTGGTGGTGTGCTTAGTAGCCATTCCAGTGACGTGGACTGGTATCTCTTTATGGCTTTGGTTTGAATTTCCCTAATGACTGACAATGTTAAATATCTTTTTATGTGATTTTTTTGTCCATTGAAATATCTTCTTTGGTGAAATGAGTGTTTAAATCTTTTGCCTGTTTTTTCACTGGGCTGTTTGTTTTTCCCTATTGAATTTTGAGAGTTCTTACGGATTCAGGATACAAGTCCTGTTGAGCGTTTTACAAATTCTTCTGGACGGTGCTTTTCATTCTCTTAGCAGTGCCTTTCAGTAGTAGATGTTTTACATTTTAATGGAATCCAGTTTATCATTTTTTTCCCTTGAATTATGCCTTTGGTGTCATATGTAAGAAAGCTTTGCTTTATTCAAGATTGCAGAGTTCTCCTATGTTTTCTTCTAGAAGTTTTCCAGTTTCAGGTTTTACATTTAGATATACCATCCATTTTGTATATGATGCAAGGTACAGTCCATCATAGCAGGAGACAGATGTCCTGAAGTTTCTGTTGAAAAAGAAAAGTTGTTCCTGAGTAATTCTTTGCATTCTAGTTACCACACAGGGCTGTGAAAAGCCAGTTCCCTGGAAAACTGACCACAGTTTCTTATCCATTAGCTTTGAAATGGATCCTTCAACGGTCTACAGCTCTCCCTTTCTGGAAGGTGCTTAGAACGAGCACCAGCACTCTGGTCTAGGTCTCCTTTAGTTGGTTCACAAAATTCTGGTTGCTCTGTGCACACCATCCTTTCTCAGCAGCTGCACATTGTAAGCGGCTCTCTTTGACCGCAGGCCGTTGGCTTCCCCGGGCAGTAACCACATGCAATGTTGGGCCGCCTTCTCCACAAGGGGAAGGGGCTAACGAGCATTCAGAACTGGCTCTGTGCCAGGAACATAGCTGAATCATGGAAATCCTCTGAGGCTCGAAGTAGCATTGAGTGTACCTTACAGATACGGGTGAGAGTTGCTTGGAATCTTACAGCTACTGGGACAGTCCCACCACACTTGCCTCTCTCCCGTTTCTGCATATTCCGTTGTTTCTCGCTTGCTCTCCACAGAGTCACTCCTGTGTGGTTTCTTTTTGTTTGTTTGTTTTTGGCCGCATCCGGTCTTGATTGTGGCACGCAGGATCTTCCTTGTGGTGCAAGCTCCGTATTCGCAGAGCTCGGGCTTAGTTGGAATCGAACCTGTGTTCCCTGCATTGCAAGGTGGATTCTTAACCACCAGGCCACCAGGGAAGTCGTCCTCCTGTGTGTGGGACGGTGTGCCACCAGACTCACACGCACTCCCATCCAGGTAAGGGCGGGTGCTGTGGTAAGGATGACAGCACAGCTGCTTTTAGCCATTGATCTTTTTCCCTCTCAGTTTTATTTCAGCACCACCCCCCCACCAACATTTGGCCTTGTGGCTTTTACCTTTAGAATATCTGATAGGCTGCTGTATTATTTCTTTGCTATGTGAATTACAAAAACGCCCTTCCTGATGTCAGTTTTCCTCCCTGTCATTAAGTACTGTGTGACTGGGTGGTTGAGAAGGGGGTCAGGCTAGTTTAATCTTATCCTGGGCCGTCTGCAGAATTTAGTTGTTCCCTGGAGGGGACTGTTTGTGTTTTGCTTTGTTTTTCAATAACCTTTATTCCTTTTCCTTCCTTTTTAAGTTTTATGTATTTATTTATTTATTTTTGGCTACACTGGCTCTTCATTGCTGTGCGAGGGCTTTCTTTAGTTGCAGCAAGCGAGGGGCTACGCTCTAGTTGCAGTGCGAGGGCTTCTCGTTACTGTGGCTTCTCGTCCTGCGGAGCACAGGCTCTAGGGCACACGGGCTCAGGAGTTGCAGCTCATGGGCTTAGTTGCCCCACAGCATATGGAATCTTCCTGGACCAGGGATCAAACCCACGTCCCCCACATTGGCAGGCAGATTCTTAACCACTGGCCCCCCAGGGAAGTTCCCACCGTTATTCCTTTTCTAACTGGATCATGGGAATCGGTCATGGGGACCATCTCCTGCTCACCTTCAATTCTCTGGAGCAGTCCCGGGCGGGACACGCGTGTTCTGTGCAGCCATGAGACTCCCGACAGAACTCTTTAGATGACGTCCCCTCCTGCTCTTCTCATCCTGTCTCTCTGGGTTTTATCTCAGTAAAGGAGGAGAGGGGCGGAGTCTCACGCCAGCACAAATCCTCGTGTTACTTCACATGTTTGGACCTAGTTACCTTTACGCCTTCCTGTCACGGGCAGTAACCACCCTCAGTTGAACAAGTGCCCCTCTGTTTTTGAAAGTTACTCTCCGCTTCAGGCATCATCACAGACCTCTCCCCTTTTTCAGTCTTGGACTGTTGGCTGGGGCTGGCTTTGCCTGTTTCCCTGCCAGCCCTACCTTAGGGCTTAAATAATGCATGATATCCCGGGTATGGGAGCACCTAGCCGGCCACATTTTCCATCATGAACATGCCGTTTCCTGACTTAGTTCCCATGTATTTGGCTGTGGACATCGGTGGTCCAAGCAGTGAGCCAGTGGTGCTGCTGCTGTTGCAGAAAGTTTCCGAATGAAGAAGAGCTTGTAACTTTGGGGTGAAACTGTAACAGAAGAGGCTCCTTTAGGCCACGAAGACCGTAGCCAGTGTTGCTGAAATAGGAAAGAGCTACAAGCTGCTTTTGCAGATCTGTTTTGGGATGTCTGAACCCCCACTGGTCAGCTTCCCTCTAGCGACTGTCTAGCCACCAGCCCCTGAGACTTCTTGTCTGGTTAATAGTCACTGCAGCACAGAGAAACTCATCCTCCCAGGCCTTTGGCAGGGATCTCAGTTCTGGGGGAATCTGGACCCCCATCTCAGCCACTTGCTGTAAAATGGGCACATTAGTGCCACTAAACCGGGCTTTTATGAAGATTAAATCAACTAAGTGCCCGGCATGCTGCGTAGCAAAGAATATGGGAGTGTGTGCTCACTGGAGGATGCTTAACTCCTGTGAAGTCAGTACAGACGCCCAGACAGGAGGCACTCCCTGGATCCTGTGGTGATGTTTCTACAGCGTGGCCTTCATATGCCGGGCACTGCTCTCCAGCGACAAGACCATCCCAGCCCTGGCCCTGGTCAGCGCTGTCCGGGCAGCTCCTCTTTCTTTCCCCTGGCCAGGGCAGCCCTCTCCTTATTCACCTTCTTTTGTCCTCTCCCACCAGGAAGCATCTCAGACAGCTCGGCCAAGCTCTTCGAAGTCCCCGACACATGGTAACCAAGACCAGAGTGGAACAACCCCGCTGGTGCTGTTGCCGAGAAGGAAAGAAGCAGCTGGCACGTTTGGAAGCCATACCGCATTTCACTGAATCTACTGTGGTGTGGGAGAAGCCTGAAACCAAGTGTGTCTCCTGAAAAAACCCCAGTTCTTGTTTTCAAGGCTGTGTTCCTTCCTCCTCAGCCTCACCTGCGTGCTGGCTGGCGCTCAGCATGTTACCGACTGTCGTGCATTCATGATTCACCAGGTCATTAAGGTCATTACTTGTTGCTCATGTGAAACCCTCCAGTCACAGATCTGTGTGTGCGAATCCACCCAAAGGGGAAGGCCAACCGTGAGACCCGCGGAAAGAGCCGACGCTCTTGTGTGCTGTGACCGTGAATTTGGGGTTGAACCTCTCGAGAGGTTCACGCTCAGGCCCAGGGGCAGCCCCGGGGTGTGGTACGGCCTCCCATGAAGAATTCGGTTGTGTCTGCCTGCTTCTCATCATTGCTGCCCGAAACCACGAAGCTCCCAAGCTTGTTTTCCTGGTAGCAAGATGTCTACCACCATCAACATGCCTTGACCTTTGGGGCATATTTATTTAGAGGTGTTTTTTTTTTCCCCCTAAGATGTGAGTTTCTCATGGTGGGGTGTACGAATGAAAAGTTAATTTCTGTTTTCCCAGGTAGCGCTGCATTCCGTGTCTTAGCCAGTGTCTTGTCTGTCTGTCTGGTGGTGTCTGGGGGTGAGGTGGCCAGTGTGCGTACGTGTGCATGTGTGTGAAATCATAACAAATCAACACCGTGTACCAGCCTTTCTCTGTCAAACCAGATCACAGCAGCGACAGAATCCCGTGGATCTGCTTCCTACAGATCATTGTTAGATATTTAACATTTTTGTATCATGGAAATTTAAAAAAATGAAAAATGTATTTCCGAAAGATGAAAATTAAAGAGATTTTCTTAGGATTCTTGGTTTTTTCTTTTCTTTTCTTTTGTAAGTGAATGATATACTTAATCTCTGCATAGATGTATTTCTCTTTAAAGATCACCCCAGAAAAAGCTCTGCAAAGTCAGTAAGCCTGGTGCTTTTTTTTCTTCTTTTTTCTCTCTCTCTTAACCTCTAACCCCTTACACCTGCCTTGATGAGTCAGGCGCCTTGGTGCTGGAGGGGAGCCGATGGTCAGCAGTGTCAGAGGGGTGCATCTTCATGGTGGGAAGGTTCTGAGCAGAATTCAAGGTCTCGAGGGAATTCAGATTTGTAAGATGCTTTCCCCAGTTAAGGGCCTCTTGACATTTCCCAGTTCCCCGAGAGTTTGATAGCCCCCAAGTTACAAACCCAGGCTCCCCTGCTCCTCGCCGCTGTCACTGTGCACAGCCCACTGGGAAAGCGTGACGGAAGGCTGAGGCCAGACAAAGGAGCGTCTCCAGGAGGATTTAGAGGTGCTGCTGGACGCCGCTGAGTCATTAAAACCCGCAGGAAGAAACAGATGCACCTGACGCTGCTTTTAACAGCACGGACAACAGGGCAGACCAGTGCAAGGTGGTGGTCGGCGCACTTACGGAACGCAATTCCGCCTGATGGGCGTGCTGGGCGTGGAAACGCCGAGCGGGGGGCGGCCTAATGACCTCCGCACCGTGCAAGGCCTCCGGGGGAGAGACGAGGACTATTCTCAGGCATGAGATTCTTCATTGTCACCTGAAGCCCAGTTCTTCCTGTTCAAATAGTGTCACGGACACACAGCTTACAGTCCAGAGGGGTTTGGGGAGGTGCTCTTTAGAAAGGGCTTCTGCCCTAGAGCCTCATGGGGTATGCCTGCCTCCTGCTGTGTGTTCCTGGGTACATTATTACCCTCTCTGAGCCTCAGTTTCCTGAATCATGAAAACAGGATTATACTATATACCTACTTTACAGGGTGGTGGTGAGGGTTAAATGGAATCGTGTCAAACACCCAGCACTCACACGCGTGCACAGTGAGTTGTAGTGATACTTGAAGACGCTTTTGATCTGAAACCCTGGTTGGAGTTGACACAGGCATGATAGGGGCAGGGGGAGGGGTTGAATTAGCGTTAAATACCCAGCTAAGCCCTGGTACGTGCCCAGACCCCTATTTTCCCAACTGTATCAAATGCTGTACAGCAGGTGAACTGGGTTGGCCCTCCTGCCTATTTACACGCACACACAGGCTTTCTCCATGTCTTTTCTGGGTTTGAAACCCTGGGATGCTGCTTTGGCTTTTCCATACTGAGACTCGAGCATGTTAGGATAATGAGGCTGTGGTTCTGGGGTTTCTTTTTTTTTTTTTTCCCCATGCTGTGTGACTTGCAGGATCTTAGTTCCCTGACCAGGGGTGGAACCGATGCCCCCTGCAGTGGAAGCACGAAATCTTAAGCACTGGACCACCAGGGAAGCCCCTGGGGTTTCTTTTCTCTTTTCCTGGTTGTGCTGGGCCTTTGTTATGTGCGAGTTTTCTCTAGTTGTGGTGAGTGGAGGCTGCTTATTGTGGAGCAGAGGCTTGAGGTGCCAAGGCTCCATGGGTTTAGTTGCCCAGCTGGCATGTGGAATATTCTCAGACCAGGGATCGAACCTGGGTCCCCTGAATTGGCAGCTGGACTCTTAACCACTGAACCACCGAGTCCTGTGTTTCTTAAGTACTGTAACCAAACCTGGAGGCAGGTGTGGAAGTGGGGACCTCAGAGTTTCCCTTCGAGTCCTTCTGTAGTTCTCTGATTTTAGAGCTGGGTGGAGACTGAGTGCTGCGGCTCTATTTTCTTATAGTTTTCTATTCGTCCAGTTCCCCCCACCAACATTGTATTATGAAAATTTTCAAGCATACAAAGAAGTAGAAAGATTGGTTCAGCAAAAATCAGTTTCCTCCCCACCTAGATTATACAGCTGCCATTTTGCTGTATTTACTTTATTACATAACCATTCAGCCGTGCCTCCCTCCATCAATCCATCTTAGTTTCAAAAGTATTTCTAAGTAAGTTGCAGAGCGCTCCCCATCCCAAATCCTTGAGCATGCTTGTCATGAGCCAGGGTTTATGTGTTTATAGCCAGCGGGGATACAATTTTTAGTAACATGATCAAATCTTAAGTGTGCATACCTTCTGATAGATTGTAACAAATGCAACACAATCTATCAAGGCACAGAACATCCCATCATCCCCAGAATATTCCCTTTTGCCTCTTTGCAGTCCACCACCACCCCACTCCCATCCCCAGAGGTTACCACTGGTCTGAACTTTTTCATCACAGATTAGTCTAACCTTTTCTAGAACTTCATGAATCATGAGGCCGTGCTTCTTGATGTGAAGCCTCTTTCATTCTGCATGATGTTTTTGAGGTTCATCCGTGTCACCCAGTGTATCCTTCTTTACCACTGAGTACACACGTATCACAGTCTGTATCCATTCATAATAGAGAGGTGCTTGGGCTGTTTCCAGTTTGGGGTTATGACGAATAAAGCTGCTGTGAACCTTCTAGTACAAGTCTTCTTGAGAACAAAAGCTTTCATTTTGGAGGGTAAATACCAAGGAGTGGAATTGCTAGATCAGTGATGCTCAGTTTTATAAGAAACTTCCATATCATCTCCCAGAGTCGATGTATCATTTAGACTCACCAGCAGCTCTCATCCTTGGCAGCATTTGGTGTTGTTGGTCTTTAGCCCTATAGTATATCTCCCTGCAGTTTTTATTTGCATTTCCCTGTTGACTAATGATGAGGTATTTTTTGGCCATTTGTATATATTAAATATTCCTCTGTGAAGTATCTGCTCAACCCTCTTGCCTATATTTTGTCAAGCTGTAAGTCTTTCAACTATTGAGTTATAGATGTTCATTATCTATTCTGGACATTAGTGCTTTGTCAGATAGTTTTGTACATGATTAGTCCCAGTCTGCGGAGAAGGCAGTGGCACGCCACTCCAGTACTCTTGCCTGGAAAATCCCTTGGATGGAGGAGCCTGGTGGGCTGCTGTCCATGGGGTCGCACAGAGTCAGACACGACTGAAGCGACTTAGCAGCAGCAGCAGTCCCAGTCTGTGCCTTGCTTGTTTCTTTTTTTCCTCCCTCTCTCCCTCCCCGCCCCTTCCTTTCTTTTCAGTTTTACTGAGTTGCAGTTGTGCAACTGTGTAAATGTATGGTGTACAATGTGTCGACTTGGTGCACTCACACATAGCAAAATGAACACCACATCAGTTTTTGTGGTGAGAACATTCAGGATCTGCTCTACCAGCAACTTGACCGATTTTTTTTTTTAATGGAATACACTGAATGCTGACTGACTTACAGTATTAGATTACTTTCAGGTGTGCAACATAGCAATAAAATACCTTTATATATTTCAAAGTGATCACCATGCTAAGTCTAGTTACCATCTGCTGTCAAAGTTATTACATTATTAACTGTATTCCCCAGGCTCTACATTACATCCCTGTTATTTTATAACTGGAAGTTTGTCTCTCAGTCTCCCTCACCTGTTTCACTTATCCTCCCAACAACCCGTTTGCTTAAAAATATATCTTACTGGGCAGAAGTTTTTCATTTTGATAATTATCAACTTTACAACTTCAAGGTTTAAAAGATACTCTTTTGCATTTCTTCGAGAAGCTTTGTAGTTCTAGTGTTCATGTTGAAGTCTGCTTGAATGAGTATTTTGGTATTTGGTGTGAGATGGGAGTTGAGGTTCCCTAATTCCATGTGGCCATCCAGTTATTCCACCTCCATTTGTAGAGAAGACCTTTCCAAGTATATTGCTTTGGTTGTTACTGTTTAGTTGCTGAGTCATGTCCAACTCTTCTTCGACCCCGTGGACTGTAGCCCACCAGGCTCCTCTGTCCGTGAGATTTCCCAGGCAAGAATACTGGAGTGGGTTGCCATTTCCTTCTCCAGGGGATCTTCCTGACCCAGGGATCAAACCCATGTCTCCTGCATTGCAGGCAGATTCTTTACCACTGAGCCAGCCCACCTTCCTAAAAAACCTGTCACTATAACAACAAGCATGGGTCTTGAGTGTTATTTTGTAAGTGTGCTGTTATAATTGCTGAAAAGGACAACAGCACAGACAGGCAGCGTTCCTGTCTGTGAGGTTCCCACTTAGACCGTTTTGCAGCCCCGTGTCGATGGTGAGAGGGAAATGCCATGACCCTGGGTTACTGCTGAGGCTGCACCATTCTCTCCCGACCTGGGAAACAGTATGTGTTAAAAATAGTGGCATCTTTTTGAATGCTTTTTTTAAATCTCATGACTCAAGTTTCATGACTTCAATGGGAATCTTTTTTTTCCCCCAAATGATTCATAGAGTAAATCTCTGCATCCAATTTTGTCCAGGGAGGGAAATAGAATACCTGAAGGCCAGTTCGTTTTCTCCTTTTTGGGCCATGCTCTCCTCCCCGTCGTCTGGTCCCTGCAGAAAGTAGTTCATTTTGTCCTCAGCCCCTCACCCATTTCTGCCTTGGCCTTCTCTTTTTCCGATTCTGTGGTGAACCTGAATTTGACAAAGTACTTGGTGTGTCTGGGCCTGGTGACAACCTCCAGGCAGCTGGGAAGGGCTTTTAAGATTGAAATGTTGTTGTTTGACCTCGATTTATGGCATGCAGGATCTTAGTCTCCCTGACTAGGGATTGAACCCAAGCACCTACAGTAGAATCGCAGCGTCTTAACCACTGGATCGCCAGGGAAGCCCCCTGAAATGTTTTCAATAAGATAACCCCGTCAGAAAAGAAAAGACAACAAAAAAGAGCTCCTTTCTTCTTTCTTTTATTTGGGGATGGGGGTGTGCTGCATGCTTCCTCGCTTGAGTCGTGTCTGACTCTTTGCAACCCCAAGGACTGCAGCCCACCAGGCTCCTCTGTCCATAGGATTCGCCAGGCAAGAATACAGGAGTGGGTTGCCATGCCCTCCTCCAGGAGTTCTTCCTGACCCAGGGATCAAACCCTCATCTCTTGCAACTCCCACATCGGCAGGCAAGTTCTTTACCACTAGCACCACCTAGGAAGCCCATGGGAGTGGAGGCACGGACTTCAATTTGTATTTCATTAAAAAAGAGATTAAACCCTCAGGCCTATTTTTCTTAAGTAAGAACATAGGGCAATAGGCCAGAAAGCTTGATGTCAGAGCCCCTTGCTTGGTGTGCAAATCATGGATTTGGGCAGATTCCTGTGTGGTGGGAGGCTTTATGCACTCATGCCTGACTCCTGCGACTTGTGTGTGGAAAGTTACAGTATTTCTGGGACCAGCTGGAGTACTAGTTACCTACCTTCTGAGGCTTGCCTCCTCCAGGAGGAAGGGGGTGGCCAGCACTCCTCCGCCCAGTCGCCTTGCAGGCGGTTCAACCCTGGACAGGGGATCTTCCTTACTGGCAACAGCCAGACCACCGGAAACAGGTGGCTGAGAGTGGTAACCTCCCACATTCCACCTGATAATGAGGAGACCTAAAAGCTCTTTGCCCATCTCCCCTCTGTGCCCTGCAGTCTGTTTGGCCTGGTCTCGTTACCAATCCCCACAGTGTGGGAACTCAGAGTTGTTCATTTTACTCAATCTTACCCGAGTGTTTGTCCTCTTGTTTGTTGAACGGGGTAAAAATTAAATAGCTGAACCTACAAGTTACCTTGACAAATGATGGTGACTCAGAAGCTTAGACTTCTGCGCACTTTTGAAGGCTGGGTCTAAGTGGGGGGAGGGGATGGGGAGTGGGAAATGGAGTGTCCTTTGGGAGTTTGGGTTGTTTATACAGAGCCCCAGAATTCTCCATCATCCAGGTGACTTCATCTCCCGCCGGGCGTGTGTGAATCAGCAGGCTCCTGGCATCCTGATGGATGTCTGATAGGAGCACCCCACCTTTCGGAGCCTCAGAGCCCTCATTGTCTCCCTTTTCCATCCGCTCATGCCCACTCAGGTGCTAGAAGAATTTCCATTAATAACAGGCGTTGAGGAAACCACACATTAGAGGCAGCGGGCTCCGGCGCACGCTGTCTGCGCCCTGTGATGGCCTGCCGCTCACCGGATGCTGGCTGAGTTCCTGTTGAGTCAGACCAGACCCCCGCCCACCCGCTCCTCACAGGGTCACTGAGAGCTGCTGAAAGATAACAGAGAGTGACTGCTCACCACCGTCTCCCTCCACCCCACCCCATTCACTGCCTTTGTTCAATTTCACTAAGAAAAACCATCTCCTCTAAAGACACATAACCCCTGCTCTCTAGAACTTTCCACCTGAAACTCCCCTCCAGTATTTAACCCTTGGTTTTTGAAAGCAAACCTTCTCTACTGCACCGTGCGTTTTTTCTGTAATTCATAACGGGCAAGGTATTTTGGAACGTACTCTATTCTACGCACTTCATAACCTTTCAATGGGTAGCTAGTATCATCCCCCCTTGAAGATGAAACTGAGGGTAGGTTCAGTCGCTTGGCATGAAGGTCACGGTCAGTGGCAGAGCTGGAATTCAAACCCCCAGGACGTCTGACCACAATGCCCACGTGCCTAACCATGACCCGATACCACCATATGTCCACATGAAGGACATGTCCTGGAGAGAAGACACAGGGATAGCAGCGGGGCAATCAGCGTGGCCGTCATTTTTTAAAAAATCTACAAATAACGGGTATTGGAGAAGGTGTGGAGAAAAGGGAACCCTCCTACACTGTTGGTGGCAATGTAAATCGGTGCAGCCACTATGGAAAGGAGTGTGGAGGTTCCTCAGAAAACTAAAACTAGAATTACCACGTGATCAACCAATCCCACTCCTGGTCATATAGCCAGACAAAAGTCTAGTTCAAAAAGATACGTGCAGCCCTGTGTTCATAGCAGCACTATGCACTATAGCCAACACGTGGAGACAACCGAAATGTCCATGGACAGATGAGCGGATAAAGATGTGCTCCATGTGCACGCTCAGTCGTGTCCAACTCTTTGCAACCCTATGACTGTAGCCCACCAGGCTCCTCTGTCTGTGGGATTCTCCAGGCAAGAATAATGGAGTGGATTTCCATTTCCTCCTCCAGGGGATCTTCCCAACCCAGGGATCGAACCCACGTCTCCTGTGACTCCTGCCTTGCAGGTGGATTCTTTACCACTTGAGCCATGAGGGAAGGACAATGGAATACTACTCAGCCATAAAAGAGAACAAAAAAGAATGCCATTTGCAGCAACACGGATGCAACTAGAGATTACATACTGAGTGCAGGAAGTCGGAAAGAGGAAGACAAATACCACATGATACCACACGTGAACCAATCTGTGACACATTCACAGACATAGACAGCAGACTTGTGGTTGCCAAGGAGGGGGAAGGATGGATTGAGAGTTTGGGATTAGCAGATGCAAACCATTATACACAGAATGGATAAACAACAAGGCCCTGCTGTATAGCACAGGAAACAGTATTCAGTATCCTGTGATAAACCATAATGGAAACGAATTTTTAGGGGAAAAAAAAAAGAGAGAGGTGGCAATGATGGAAGTGCTGAGGGACCAGGGTGGCTGGAATCCCTGTGCACACCCGAGTCTCAAGTGGGCACGTCCCGAACACACCAGGAGTCAGTTCACTGGGTGGGGGCTGCATCCGCCCTCCATCCGTCCACAGGGCAGGAGCAGAATTCTACACAGACCTGCACCCACCTCTTTCTCAGAAAGCTTTGTGCACATCGCAGGCTGTTTCTTAAGGGACAGCTTCCCAGAAGGGGGATTACAGCTTCAGGGAGCAGAAACACGGCCAAGGCTCTCAACATGGATGGCCAAATTACTTTCCAATTTACACTCCTGCCAGAGGACTAGAATCCTAGCCCAGAACGCCCTCCTCGTGAGCCAGCAAAGTCACTTAACTCACAGAGGAGGCCACGGAGCCCTGAAGAGCCAAGGCCGAGTCTTTCAGGCTTCCCCGTTCCCAGCAGTAGCAGCATCACCTGAGAACTGGCTAGAAATGCAAATGTGGAGGCCTCGCCCCAGTCCTCCTGAGTCAGAAACTCCAGGGGTGGGGCCCGCAGTCTGGAAACAAGCCCTCCGGGTGTTGGTGGTGCCTGCCGAGTCCGGGAGCCACTGGGCTTGGGGAAGCTGGCTCGGTTGCAGGGGAAAGGCACACACTTGTTAATAAACCAAACCTGTGCCAGCCAGGGGCAGAGCCCAGGCCAAGGTCACTCCCATCTCTAGTTCACGTGAAGAGTCGGCAACGCCTAGCTCATTTGGATCTTTACTTTGGATAATTGGGACCATGTGGAAAATGTCACTCTTCCTTCATATTCTCGGTCCCACTCACAGGTTTCTTTCATGTGAACGGTCCCGCTCTCGTAGACACTTGTTATTCAGACTTAGAGGTTTATTATGTGCCGGGCACGTTATTATTATCCCCTTCATTCCTCAGGAGGGAAAAGGAAAACTTTGTTGTTGTTCAGTCGCTCAGTCATGTCCGACTCTTTGGGACCCCATGGGCTGCAGCATGCCAAGCTTCCCTGTCCTTCACCATCTCCCAGAGATGGTGCTCAAACTCATGTCCATCGAGTAAGTGATGCGGTCCAACCATCTCATCCTCTGTCGTCCCTTCTCCCCCTGCCTTCAAAGAAAGTGTAGAGCCATTTAGAAGCTGCTTGAGATCCCACAACTAGTAAGCGGGAGCACTGGACCTGGAACGCCATCCATCTCCCAGAGTCGGACTCTGGGCGGCCACCTGAGACAAGGAGCGGGGATACTTACACAGTGTGGGAGCCTTTCAAACGATGGGGTTTGTGGCTGTTATTCTGGAATCTTCTGAAGCTCCGTCTCCAGTACCTTTAGAAGTGGCTTTCCCCCAGCATCTTTTTATTTTTTTGACTGCGTCAGGTCTTATTTGCAGCAGGAATTGAACCTGCGTCCCCTGCACTGCAAGGTGCATTCCCAACCCCTGGGCCACCAGGGACATCCCTCCCTGGCACCTTCTCTAACCTTGGACTTGACACACCAACACTGGTCTTGGGCACCACCAGCTCCTGCCTGGTTCACAGTCCTTAGGACATTAATGAGGTGACCTCTTACTTCACCCCCACTCTTTTGTGGTGGGAGATCTAGCATTCTAATTTCATTTAAATATTTATGTAATAAGTTTCATAACTTAACATACATAAAACAATAAATTAACAGGTATTTTTTGTGCAATGGTATTTTTGGGGGGGCTTGCCTGGAAAATCCCATGGACGGAAGAGCCTGGTAGGCTACAGTCCATGGGGTCGCAAAGAGTCAGACATGACTGAGAGGCTGTTTCACTTTCACTTTCCCGGTGGCTCAGACAGTAAAGAATCCGCCTGCAATGTGGGAGACCTGGGCTCAGTCCCTGGCTTGGGAAGATCCCCTGGAGGAGGGCATGGCAACCCAGTCCAGTATTCTCGCCTAGAGAATCCCCAAGGACAAGAGGAGCCCAGCAGGCTACAGTCCATGGGGTCTCTCGGAGTCGGACATGACTGAGCAACTAAGCACATGCATTGGTTTTGTACATGTTCCATCTCCACTATAAGGTTGTTCATTTTTCATATACTTATTTCCTACTCGTGTGTCAATAAGTTACACTCCTACTTGTTTTAATTTGACTCATTGGAATTGCTTCTGGAGCGTTCAGACTCCAGGTGTCCCCTGCGAGGTAAGTGTCCCAGTTGTCACTTGCCCACGACACCTACTGTGATGAGTTCTCACATCCTCTTCTCCAAGGACAGGTGGGGGCCAGAGGCACTTGGCAGGGCAGGGGTTCTGAGGGGACAGGGGCACGGAGGGCGGGCCCCGGTGGCTTCTCTGCCCCCACCGTCCCCCTCAGGGGTGAACCTACAGCCTCAGTTCATGCCGGTGCTCGAGGTACCCCAGGGGCTCCTGGGCTCGGCGTCTGGGCTGGGCCCCGCCAGCAGCCAGAGGGAGCGGCCACGGCGGCCTGGTTCCCACTGCGCTGGAGGATGCCCTGCAGAGCCTGGCGGGTGGGGGGGCTGCGATCACAGCAGAACACAGACTCCAGATATTCCCTTTTGGGGCTGCAGAAGGGAAGCCAAACGAAATGTGAAGAGGTGTCTGAAAGCCCGGAGGAAACCAGTAGGCCTTTCCAGAAGTTCTATTTGTGGTAAGAAACCTTGGCATGGGGCAGCCGGCTCGACTGCAAAAATAGACCGAGGTGCCGAGAAACGGCTCAATTCGGGAAGCGATGTCCCTCCGCAGAGGAAGAGCCGCTCCAGGGAGTGGGGGAGGCCCCGTCCATCCCTGCAGCTTCCTTCTGGACCCCAGCACCAAATAGAGAGAGGGAGGGACAGCTAAACACGTGGCCATGAACTCCTGAGTTATCGCCATGTCTTTTCTGTCCTAAATGGGGCCCTTGGAAACATGGGGTAAAAGGATGATTTCATAAAAGCGTCTGGAAGCCAAAGGGGGGGTCATAGTCCATCCCTATGTCTGCCAGGACCAGCTCCCCATCACTAGGTTCTTCCTCTCCTTTGCCTCCAAAGGAGTGAGACAACTAAGAAAATGGGGTCAGGGACTTGCCTGGCCATCCAGTGGTTAAAACTCCACGCTTCCACTGCAGGGGGCCCATGTTCCACATGCAGTCAGGAAATCAGATCCCACATGCCACACAGTGCAGAAAAAAAAGAAAACAAGAAAGAAAATAGCATCCAATGTGTGGCACACGATTGAGTGTGGCTAGACAGAAACTGTAGACCTAAGTGATCAAAAACAGTACCCTGAGAAAGGCTGGTCTGGAGACCCTCCTTTAGAACACCAAGCTGACAGCCTAACAGGTGACTGAGATGCAGCCGTGAAAGGAGGCAAAGAGACAAAGAGTCCTGAGGTTTCCCCCCAACTCTGGAGGTCTGCCATTGCTCTCTGTCTCTTCCGGGGCTCATGTGGCTCCTCTCTTGGGCACAAGCATCCACTCTCTTAAGAGGGCTGCCCTCGCCTCTCACAGCAAGGGGACAGCAACCACACAGCAGGCATCTACCTGCCTCCTGACCCAAAGGTGCTCTGGGTGGTTCTGAGTAACCCCGCCCCAGATTCTCCTGGACTCCTGGCCACCTTAAGGCTGCTGTGAACAGATGCAAATGTGCACAGTCACCCACAGAGCTGTGCTTCTTGGAAAGAGATGCTTTATCTTCTGCCCCAAGTGAAGGAGCTTAGACCCTGTGTCTCCTCACCTGGAACTGGGATGTTGTTATTCAGTCACCCAGTCGTGTCCGATTCTTTGCGACCCCATGGACTGCAGCACAACAGGCCTCTCTGTCCCTCACCATCTCCCAAAGTTTGCCCAAGTTCATGTCCATTGCATCAGTGAGGCCATCCAGCCATCTCATCCTCTGATGCCCTCTTCTCCTTCTGCCCTCAATCTTCCCCAGCATCAGGGAGTTTCCCAATGAAGTCATCTGTTCACATCAGATGACCAAAATACTGGAGTTTCATCCTCAGCATCAGTCCTTCCAAAGAGTATTCAGGGTTGATTTCCCTTAAGATTGACTGTTTTGATCTCCTTGCTGTCCAAGGGACTCTCAGGAGTCTTCTCCAGCACCACAGTTTGAAGGCATCAATTCTTCAGTGTTCTTTACATTCTTTACAGTCCTGCTCTCACAACTACACATGACCACTGGGAAGACCATAAGCCTTGACTGTACGGACCTTTGTTGACAGAGTAATGTCTCTGCTTTTCAACACACTGTCTAGGTTTGTCATAGCTTTCCTGCCAAAAAGCAAAAATCTCATTTCATGCCTGCAGTCACCATCCACAGTGATTTTAGAGCCCGAGAACTGGGGTACATCAATCAAATCCACTTGCCCCTCCTCCCCAGAAGACGCGTGGGGTCAGCAACTCCCTCCAGTTTCCTCTCTTTTCAGCCAAGAACTGTCAAGGTCCAGCTGTGGCTTTGCACTTAGCTGCCACTCAGCCCGTTGGAGTTGAAAGGTCAAATGTCATCTGGAATTAGCAGCCCGGCTTACCAGCAGCTCTTCCGTCTTCGGAGAACACGAGGACAGCTGTCAGAAGGCTTAGGCAGGGACTAGGGAGGGAATTCCCGCTCCGCCAACGGAGGAAGCTCACCCATCCTAGAGAGTATATGGCAGAGTCTGCCTCAGGACCTAAGATCTCCATTCAAACACAGCAGGTGGGAGAATGCGGGAGGTTGTCAGGAGGATAGAAAGCAGAGCGGGGAGCGGTGAGAAGCAAGGAGCCCCCAGCCAGGCTCAGGAGCGCCAGTGCACTGAGAGATCCATCTGCAAGCTGGATTCTGTAGGGCTCCTGGGTTTGCGCGTATGCGCAGGAAAACCTTCATCCACACATTTAACAACCCTCACATTACAAACCGGTTGCTTTTTTTCCCTGGAAGCATCTCGTTTCTTTGAGCCGACCATCCCCAGTCACGTAATTCTAGCAGGATGCCGCCTTTCCCAGCACCACCACCACCACCACCACCCGGAAGGCACGTGACCCAGGCCCAGCCAATCCGAGTGCTCCCTCGCCCTGAGCCAGGCGAATCACTTCCTAGGCAGGTGGAGTTGCCAGAAAGAGGCTTGTGCCTATTCTGCGCTTGGTGATGGAAGCACGTGGTCTGGGGTTGCTGGCAGCCATTCTCCATCCATTGAGAACCCACTTGCAGTGGTAGAGAAGGAGGACCTGGTCTGAGCGAGCACATGGGCAGCAGGACCGTGGTCGTGGATCCCTCTGTGCCCAGTACTAGATCTGCCCTCTTCCTTTCCGGGTATGTAGATCAATAAACCCTCTCCCTCCTATTGCCTGTCTTAGTCTGAGTTACATTTCCGGCACTTGCTCTGACTACTACAGGGAATATTTGGGTACAGGAAGGACCCTGCTGTCTGTGAAAGAGCTTGCTGATATGTAGTGATTGTTGACTTGTGGGAAAAATAAAACAGAAATGTTTAGCTTAACTGGAGAAAGTCAAGCCTTTGCAGTCCCTTGAGTGGCACTCTTTGACCTAAGTGTTCTGTCTACAGCTAGGTTCTGTAGCTGTAGGTTCTACTGTCCTAGGTTCTGGTAAGGGAATGAAAGCAGTAAGTACCTCACCTGTGGAAAAGGCCAAATAGATGTTGAGTTGACAAGCATCACTTCGTGAGCAGAAGGCTGGTTTCTCTGGCAGGTCCTGGGGTTTGAAATGGAGTTCATTAGTTAGGGGATGGCCTGTCTTTGCCAGAACCTTCCTTCATACTCTAGTGGGGGTCCGATTAGGATCTTCTCCAGAAGGATGTGGCTTTTTGCCAGAAGGCACCTCAGTCTGTCTGTCCCAAGAGAGTGCTATTACCAAATTCTGCCCATAGCCTGGGGCAGCCTGCTTTCAAACACAGACCATCTGTTACCCAGACTTTCACTCGTTCAGTCCAGCCTTCCCTATCACTTATTCTGAAATTGGGAATATTTCCCAAACCAACAATTGCCCAGTTCACCGTGTTCCTTGCCGAGTGTCCCTACAGGAGAGATGGGGAACATGATGAATAAAACACAAATCTCTGCTCCCCGCCCTAGTAAAAGGCCTGTTTTGCCAGGCTGTTATCACATACCATTCGTGTCTTCCATTTGATTTTATATGATGAAAACTCTAGAAGATGAGTAGGAACTCTAGATGATCTCTTTCTGGAAGCATTGGAAGAAGGATGTTTTGTAATGAAACAACTTGGAAGTCAAGCCCAGGCTTGACCACTTACTTGCTTTTGACCTTGTATAAGTTCTATATACGTAGGAACCTCAGTTTTCTGCTCTGTACTATAGGGACAATAATACTGCCATATTTAAGACTGGGCTGAGGTGTGAGTGACAGAGCTCTGAACTTGGTGACTTAAAACATTCATGTAAAAGATTCCTGTGGATGGTGGTTGCCGGGAGCTGGAGGAAATGGAGAATGGGGAGTTATTGTTTAATAGGGGTAGTTTCAGATTTACAAGAGGAAATGAGTTATGGGAATGGAGGGTGGTAATGGTTGCACAGCAGTGTGAATGTGATACTACTCAGCTAAATGCTTAAAATGGCTAAGCTGGTAACTGTTATGTCACATGTTCAGTTCAGTTCAGTAGGCTCAGTCGTATCCAGCTCTTTGTGACCCCATGGACGGCAGCACGCCAGGCTTCCCTATCCATCACCAACTCCCGGAGCTTGCTCAAACTCATGTCCATCGAGTTGATGATGCCGTCCAACTGTATCATCCTCTGTTGTCCCCTTCTCCTCCTACCTTCAGTCTTTCCCAGCATCAGTGTCTTTTCCCAATGAGTTACATGTATTTTGACTCAAAAAATAAAATGAAGTAATTTTTAAATATTTAAATAAAAATTAAAAAAATATATTAACCACCCACTCTCTACCCAAAAATACAAGGTTCCCAAGGCAGGCAGTTAGGGCTAGATTGGATGAGTCTATGAAGTCTTTTCACCACAGACCCAGGCTCCTTCAGTTTTCCCACCCTCGTTTCCATTCCAAAGGCCACCTCGTAGTTCAAAATAGCTGCTAGACCTCCAGCCATTATGTTCCAGGTGACAAGAAGAACTACATCCTGACTCCCTTTTTAGGAGCCTTCCCAAAAGTCCACCAAAAGATTTCTGCTTTTATGTCATTGGCTAGAATTTAGTCACATGGCCATATCTGGCTTCAAGAAAGTCTGGGAATGGTGGTTGCGGTAGGAAGCCTCTACTCACGGCCTCTTGGTGGTCCTCCCTTGTATAATCCCCTCCCCTTGAGTGTGGGCCAGACCGAGTAACTTTCCTCTAATCAATAGAATGTGGAGAAGATGATAGGCTATCACTCCTGAGATTAGGTTACAAAGAAATGGTGACTTCTTTATCGGGTGCCCTCTCTTCTCTTTTACT
Source organism: Bos grunniens (assembly GCF_055505025.1). Classification (NCBI taxonomy): domain Eukaryota; kingdom Metazoa; phylum Chordata; class Mammalia; order Artiodactyla; family Bovidae; genus Bos; species Bos grunniens. Next base: position 29,432,705 of record NC_141189.1, read on the forward strand.
CTGTGGAAAGCCAGTGCCCATGTCGTGAGCTACCCTGTGGAAAGACGCATGAAGCAAGTAACTGATGTCTCTGGCCAAAAGCTAGTGAGGACTTGTGGCCCTCAGTCCAACAGCCTCATGAGTGAGCTTGGAGGAACGTTCTCCCTGGTGGATATATTGACTGCAATCTCTTGAGAGACCTGATCCAGAAAACCCACAAAACTGACCCACAGAAGCTGTGAGATAGTAAACGTTTTTGTTTTCTGTTAATTTGGGGCATATTTGTTACACAGGACTAACGAACTAATACAGTTTTCCAGATGGACACATTCCCAGGGTTCTGTGAGTAAGAAGGAAGGAAAGAAGGAATTGGGAGGCAAACAATGGTCACTGTCACCTACCTCACAGGACTATTGCGAGGATGAAATAAGATTAAGTCTACAAAGTGCTGACCTACCGTCTGCCAGCACCCAGGAAGTGCCTAAAGAGAGGTGGTTAGTGAAGGACCACCATCCAGGGTCTGTTCCCCAGGCTTCTCACCAAACTCTTCTATGTGATTTTCCGGTCTCCCTCTCCGCTATTATAATTCAGAGACCCCTTCCCAAATCCAACCAGTAGAATGACTACTTCTGCAAAACCTAAGATCCTCTAGCCAGCTGGTGGGCTTACATAACAGTGAGATTTTAGAGGGAAAGGGTCTGAGAGCCCCTCAAATCCAGTCTCCCCATTTACAGTGTGAACCAGACACTTGCTTAAGAGATAGGAGTTGTATCCCCCCATCCTCCAGAGAGATCCCCCAGCTCTCTGCTCCACCTTCTTTCTGCACCACTGTTGCTGAGGCAGATTTTGAGCATTTAGAGAGTTGCCCAAGATTCTGAGCATTTAGAGAGTTGCCTATAAAAACAATGTACTATTTCAACCGAATTTTCTCTCCCCAAGAGGAGTCGAGGTCAGGCATATGAGGTAGTTTTAAGTAAATGAGTGTCATATTTCTTGCTGGTTTTCTTTCAGGCAATTGGAAATGATTTCTCTTGTCTGTCTGAGACCTGGCATCCTTGCAGTGCCTTAAAAGCCAGCCTGTCCCTCGTGGGTATAACTGGGAGAAAAATATAGAGAGTGTCCCCCTGGGTCCCCTGGAAATATGTGCACCTAACTGAGGCAAGAATTGTCTTCCCCATGTATGACCACCCTTCTCCCAGGACCTAGGGACTTTGTCACCCTGGAAGACTGTGTACTCCTGAATCATTTTGTATATAATGAAACCCACTTTTTTAGAATGGGTTGAGACCAAGGGTTTTCAGTGAAATCAACCACTGTTCTGGGAGGAAAAAAGGTTGACAATAAGTGTCAAGACTTTTTTCCCCTTAATCTCCTTCCATCATGATGGAAGGTAAAATATACCAGTACTCTTGCTCCTGGTTTTTATTAGTGAGCTAGGATATACAAGAACATAATAAAATATTCACAGAAGGCTTAACTACATTATTAAAAGCCTTCTTTCCAGTCCTTTGAATTTCATAAAAGCAGCAATTTCTATAAAATCAGTGAGTGAGAGGGAAAATGGGTGCATATGTGGGGTACTATTCTTCTTTAATGCCGGGTTAACATGTTTTTAATAAATTTCAAAAATTGGTAAGTTTCTAGCATGAAGTTGCAGGTGCTTATCTGGGTCATGCTTGTAAATTGCAGAGGACCAATGTCAAAGTTGTGTAAGCAGAGACTGGTCACTAACATCCCATGTGTGCATGTGCTTGTGTGTGCTTAGTCGGTCAGTTGTGTCTGACTCTTTGCTACCCCATGGACTGTAGCCCGCCAAGCTCCACTTTCCATGGGGTTGCCATTTCCTTCTCCAGGGATTTTTCTCACCCAGGGATTGAACCTGCATCTCCTGTGTCTATGGCATTGGTAGGCGGATTCTTTACCCCTGAGCCACCTGGGAAGCTCGTAACATCTCTGCTGCTGCTGCCAAGTCACTTCAGTCTTGTCCGACTCTGTGTGACCCCATAGACGGCAGCCTACCAGGCTCCACCGTCCCTGGGATTCTCCAGGCAAGAACACTGGAGTAGGTTGCCATTTCCTTCTCCAATGCATGAAAGTGAAAAGGGAAAGTGAAGTCACTCAGTCGTGTCCAACTCTTAGCAACCCTAAGGACTGCAGCCTACCAGGCTCCTCTGTCCATGGGATTTTCCAGACAAGAGTACTGGAGTGGGGTGTCATTGCCTTCTCCTAACATCTCTAGGAACACCTAACTTGAAAAGTCCAGCTCAATCTTGAGGGATAAAGCACAGAGTGAACAAGAACTCTGCATTTAGAAAGTTGTCACAACAAAATGACCCATAGAGAGCTTGAACACCCTCCCTTGGAAGGGAGAGTCAACAGAGGGATGTGTGTGTGTGTGTGTGTGTGTGTGTGTATGTGTGGGTGCATGTGAAAAGGTGAGGCTTTGGGTGGGAGAAGATTGTTAAGGAAAAAATTAATACTCTTATTCTGATAAGGAGCCTGAGCATTTATTACACAGTCTGGAGCTGGGTATGTGTCAAGCTTAAGACTATGCGATGAGTGGTTGACAGCTGTTAAGCTTAGCGACAGAGTTAGGGCTGGTACGTGAGTGATGGTTTTTCTTTACACCACTCTCTGCCATTATGTCTCTGTTGGGAATTTGATATGCTCAGAGTGGCTCAGACGGTAAAGAATCTGCCTGCAATGCAAGAGACCTGGATTTGATCCCTGGATTGGGAAGATCCCCTAGAGAAGGGAATGATTTCCCCCTCCAGTATTCTGGCCTGGAGAATCCCATGGACAGAGGAAGGAGCCTGATGGGCTGCAGAGGGCTACAGTCCATGGAGTCACAATGAGTCAGACACGACTGAGTGACTTTCACTGTACTTGCCCTTCATGCTCAAAAGATAGAGTTAACTGTTTGCTGACAATAAGCCGCTTTCAGGTATCCACAGGAAACATCATCATTGGGTTTTGGTGACCCTGGCATCAGTATTTAGCTGGGGTGGCACTAGTGGTAAAGAACCTGCCGGCCAATGCAAGAGACGTAAGAGACGCAGGTTTCAATCCCTGGGTTGGGAAGATCCCCTGGAGAAGGAAGTGGCGACCCACTCCAGTATCCTTGCCTGAAGAATCTCTTGGACAGAGGAGCCTGGTGGCCTGCAGGCCATAGGATCACAAAGAGCCAGACACAGCTGAAGCGACTTAGCATGCACAGCTCCCTGGCGTTCACCTTCTCAGGCCTTAGCGGGTAGCCTTGTAACTCTGGAGCTGAAACTGCATGTACAGAGGTCTCTGGTCAAAGGGTGTCTGTGTGGGGACCCCATGAACACCAGGATTCATTGGGGATGGCTTCTCTCTCTGGATACACGGCTCTGTGGGTACCCATCTCTGTCTCAGGGCGATTATGTGTTTGCAGTAAACCATGAATATTCTCGTGAATATGTACAGACCTGAATATATCTTCTGAATATGAGAGTCGGCTGCAACTAGAGAGTAGCCAGGGTCTAGATGGAGGCTATCGTTGCTGGACAGGGCCATCCAGGTTGGGGAAAACCCACTCCCTGGCTCAGGGGATGGGTCACAGGACTTGCTGTGTGAAGCTGGAGGAAAAACCTGGACCCTCAAGGGAAGGCCTCAGCTTGGGGAAGGCAGGAGGAAAGGGGTAGTTCAGGGCATGTGGTTACTAAAAGCAATGATACGCAGGAAATGATGATTACAGGAGTAGGCTGTTTGGTTACCAAGTCAGTGACTCAAGGACGGAGGTTAGTGATGGGCCATGTCTGGGACTCACCAATGCATCTTTATATTTTTTCTCCTTACACAGTTGGAAGAAAACTTGATTTTTTTTTTTCTGTCATATGCTCAGCACTCAAGAGATTTTTTTCATCCCAGGAGGACATGCTGGTGTTTTAGCAAATTATGACTTCTCACCTGAAGCTCGTAAAGCTCTAGACAGAATCGTAACAGCTATAAGGGCAGGCACTTAGGCATCTGTGCTGTGAGCTGGGGATTGTTCCAAATGCCTTGTGTGTGTTTAAGAGCCGACTCCAGCCTAAGAACAGGCAGACGGGAGGGCTTGGAGGCTGGGTGGGGAGTAGGCAGCCAGCCTTCCTGGTGGGATCCCTTAGCATTAGTTAGATGAATGAGTTTTACTCAGCAAACATAAGTTTGGTTTTGTTTTTTAAACATTTTAATTATTTATTGGCCTTGCTGTATGACAGGTGGGATCTTAGTTCCCTGACCAGGGATCAAACCTGTGCCTCCTGCAGTGGAAACGCAGAGTCCTAACCACTGGACTGCCAGGGAAGTCCCTGAACTTGGGTTTTTATTTTTATTCATGTTTGCATGTATGTGGGCTTCCCTGGTGGCTCAGCAGTAAAGAATTTGCCTGCAATGCAGGAGCCAAAGGAGACATGGTTTCAATCCTTGGGTTGGGAGGATCCCCTGGAGGAGGGTATGGCGACCCAGTCCAGTATTCTTGCCTGAAGAATCCCATGGACAGAGGAGCCTGGCGGGCTACAGTCCATAGGGTCTCAAGGAGTTGGACGCAAAGAGTTGGACGCATGCATGCATGTATTTATTTATTTTAAAATATTTATTTATTTGGCTGTGCCAGGTCTTAGTTATGGCATGTGTCATGTAGGATCTAGTTCCCTGATCAGGGATCAAACCTGGGCACCCTGCATTGGAAACAGAGAGACCACCAGGGATAACCCAACATGGGTTTGTTTTTTTTTAATGGAAGGGTTTTTTCCCTTAATGTTTTTCTTTTCATTTATCTATTAGTTTTTTGGCTATGCTGGGTCTTTTTTGCCGCACAGGCTTTCTCTAGTTGCAGCTAACGGGCTACTCTCTAGTCGCGGTGCACAAGCTTCTCATTGTGGCAGCTTCTCTTGTTGCAAAGCACAGGCTGTAGGGCTCGTGGACTTCAGCAGTTGCAGCACATGGGCTCAGTAGTTGCAGCTTCCAGCCTCTGGAGCACAGGTTCAGTAGCTTGTGGCCCACAGGCTTACTGCCCAAGGCATGTGGGATCTTCCTGGATCAGGGATCAAACCCATGTCTCCTACATTACTAGGCAGATCCTTTACCACTGAGCCACCAGGGAAGCCCCAACATGGGTTTTTTAAATGTCACTATCCTTAAAGAAAAAAATTATTTTTTCTATTTAAAAAACTTTCCAGTTTTATTGAAATGTAATTGACATATCACATTTTGTGAGCTTAAAGTGTACAGAGTGTTGATTTGATACACTTATGTTGCAAAATATATCAATAACCTCAGATATGCAGATGACACCACCCTTATGGCAGAAAGTGAAATGGAACTCAAAAGCCTCTTGATGAAAGTGAAAGTGGAGAGTGTAAAAGTTGGCTTAAAGCTCAACATTCAGAAAATGAAGATCATGGCATCCAGTCCCATCACTTCATGGGAAATAGATGGGGAAACAGTGGAAACAGTGTCAGACTTTATTTTTCTGGGCTCCAAAATCACTGCAGATGGTGACTGCAGCCATGAAATTAAAAGACGCTTACTCCTTGGAAGGAAAGTTATGACCAACCTAGATAGCATATTGAAAAGCAGAGACATTACTTTGCCAGCAAAGGTTCGTCTAGTCAAGGCTATGGTTTTTCCTGTGGTCATGTATGGATGTGAGAGTTGGACTGTGAAGAAGGCTGAGCGCCGAAGAATTGATGCATTTGAACTATGGTGTTGGAGAAGACTCTTGAGAGTCCCTTGGACTGCAAGGAGATCCAACCAGTCCATTCTGAAGGAGATCAGCCCTGGGATTTCTTTGGAAGGAATGATGCTAAAGCTGAAAATCCAGTACTTTGGCCACCTCATGCGAAGAGTTGACTCATTGGAAAAGACTCTGATGCTGGGAGGGATTGGGGGCAGGAGGAGAAGGGGACGACAGAGGATGAGATGGCTGGATGGCATCACTGACTCGATGGACTTGAGTTTGAGTGAACTCCGGGAGTTGGTGATGGACAGGGAGGCCTGGCGTGCTGCGATTCATGGGGTCTCAAAGAGTCAGACACGACTGAGCGACTGAACTGAACTGATCTGATCTGATGTTGCAAAATGATTAATTAGCACCTGCATCACATTGTGTAATTCCCATTTGTTTTTTGTGGTGAAGTTTTCTCTCTCAGCAATTTTCATGTACCCAATACGGTATTATTAACTAAAACCAGCCTGTTGCCCATTAGATCCCCAGAACTTATTCATCTTAGAACTAGAAACATAACCTTTGACTAGCATCTCCTTATTTCCCCCACTTTTCTACCCTCTTTTTCAATGAGTTCAGTTTTTTAAAAAAACTCCACATATAAGTGACATCTTGAAGTATTTGTCTTTCTCTGTCTGACTTATTTCACATAGTATAATGCCCTCAAGTGTCTATGTTGTTGCAAATGGGAGTATTTCCTCATTCCACGTGATTGAATAATGTTCCATTGTATATATAAACCAAATCATCTTTTCCCATTCATCTGTTGATGGATGTTTCATTTTTTCCATGCCTTCACAATTCCGACTGATGCTGTAATGAACACAGAAGTGCAGACACTGTTTTCATTTCTTTTGAGTATATGCTCGGAAGTGACATCGCTAGATTCTATGGTAATTCTATTTTTAATTTTTTGAGGAACTTCTGTACTGTTTTCCATAGTGACTGCACCAATTTATATTCCCACCAGCACTACCCAAGGGTTCCCTTTTCTCCACGTCCTCCCCAACACTTGTTATCTCTTAAATTTTGGATGATAGCCGTTCTAACATGTGTGAGGTGATATCTCCTTAAGGTTTTGATTTGGATTTCCCTGATGATGAGTGATGTTGAGCACCTTTTCAGGTACCTGTGGCCATTTGAATATCTTCTTTGGTAAAATGTCTATTCAGTTACTCTACCCATTTTTTCTTTTTTTTTAAATTTTGGCTATTCTGGGTCTCCGTTACGGTACATGGGCTTCTCTAGTTGTGGAGCAGGGGCTCTGGAGCACACAGGCTGTCTGCTTCTGGCACGTGGGTTTAGTTGCTCCACGGCATGTGGATCTTAGTTTCCCTACCAGGGATCGAACCTGCATCCCCTTCATTAGAAGGTCGATTCTTAACTGCTAGACTACCAGGACAGTCCCCCTTCCCCCATTTTTAAATTAGATTGTTTTTCATTTGTTTTACTATTGAGTTGTATGAGTTTGTACGTGTTTTGGATATTAACTTCTTATCAGATATATCATTTGTGAATATTTTCTCCCATCTCATAGATTTTTTTTTCCTTTGGTTAATCTTTCTTTGGCTGTACAGAAGCTTTTAAGTGTGATGTAGTCCTACTTACTAATTTTTGCTTTTCTTGCTTGTGCTTTTTGTATCATTTTGAAAAAAAAATCGTTGCCAAGAACAGTGTCAAGGAGTGTTCCCCTGTGTTTTCCTCTGGGAATTTTATGGTTTCAGTTCTTATGTTGGTTTTGTGGGCAAGATAGGGATCCAGTTTCATTCTCTTGCATGTGGTTATCCAGTTTTCCCGGCAGCAGTTTTTGAAGAGACTTTCGTCTCTCCACTGAGTATGTGTCGTCACGTGTATGCGAGGGCTTTTCCGGGCTCTTGCTTCTCTTCCCCTGGTCTGTGTCTCTTTTTTGCCACTGCCACACTGTTTTGATACTATAGCTTTGTAATGCAGTTTGAAATTAGGAAGTGTTGTGTTTCCAGCTTTGTTCTTTCTCAGGATTTCTTTGGCTATTTGGGTCTTTAATGGTCCCATACAAATTTTAAGACTGTTCCCTCTATTTCTGTGGAAAATGCCACTGAAATTGTAACAGAGATTCCATTGGATTTATAGATGGCTTTGGGTAGCATGATCAAAAGGTCACAATTCTTTATGCCTCACAGTCAAATAGAATACCTTATGAGCCACCATCTGTTCAATACCAGGACTTCCCACCTTCACTCCTCAGATTTAGGAGAAAGTTTCAGGAGCAAATGGGGTCAGACATGGACAGAAATGCCCTCCCATCCTAAATTCACACTGCAACTGCTCTGTGCTCTGAGCCCCAAGCATCAAAGGGCATGTGCATCCGTGCATGACTACTGGAAAAACCATGGCTTTGACTATATGGACCTTTGTATGCAAAGTGACGTCTCTGCCTTTTAATATGCTGTCTAGGTTTGTCATAGCTTTACTTCCAAGGAGCAAGAAAAGCTCCTTGGAAAGACTTCCAAGGGTCTTTTAATTTCGTGGCTGCAGTCACCATCTGCAGTGATTTTGGAGCCCAAGAAAATAGAGTCTGTCAGTGTTTCTATTTTTTCCTCCATCTATTTGCCATGCAGTGATGGGACCGGATGCTGTGATCTTAGTTTTTTGAATGTTGAGTTTTAAACCAGCTTTTTCACAACTGAGGGTGGGGGAGGGGCAAATCGTCAAAGGAAAGTCCAGGCCCCATTTCCAGGAAGAGGAGGAAAGGAGGCTGGGCAGGCTGCAACATTATGCGCTACGGCGGCGTCCTTCAGCATCTGCTCCTGGCCTGGCCACTGGGGTCCTTAACCAGTTGCTCCTCCTCTTGCCCAGGTTCCCCTACTTCACCCCAGTGTAGGCTGGTGTTGAAGGGTGAGGGTGTTCCCGCACTTGGAGCCCAGCCCCTGCACCACCTTCCAGGCAGAACTTATGACTATGACATCATTTGGAAATAGGGTCATTGCAGATATAATCAAGTTAAAGTGGGATTGTCCTGGATTAACACAGGCCCTAAATCCAGAGACACATGTCTTTATATGACAAGGGAAACTTGGACACGGATACACACAAGGAGGGGGCTGTGTGATGAAGGAGGCAGAGACTAGAGTGATGCTGCCAACAGCCAAGGAACACCAAGCATTGCCAGGAGCACCGGAAGCTGGAAAAGGCAAGGAAGAATTCCTTCCTCGAGCCTTCAGAGGGAGCCTGGCCCCATGGACACCTTGACTTTGGACTTCTAGCCTCCAGAGTTGTGACAGAATAAGCTTCTGTTATTATATATCGTGTTTGACTCTTTGCGACCCCATGGACTGTAGCCTGCCAGGCTCCTCTGTCCATGGAATTCTTCAGGCAAGAATACTGCTGTGGGTTGCCATTTCCTTCTCCAGGGGATCTTCCTGACACAGGGATGGAACCAGGTCTCTGCATTGCAGGCAGATCCTCTACCATCTGAGCCACCAGGGAAGCCCCTTTATTAGAAGCTGCCCAGTTGTGACATGTGTTACAGTAGCAGGAATCTAACAGGGCGTTTCTGAGTCTACATGGTTCTTGTTTCACCCTAAGGACTTCAGATGGGAAGCTGGCCCCCTTCCAGGAAGAGAAGAAATTCTCAACTGATGAAAAACTTTAGCAGGAAAGGCCACATTGTGTCTGCAGCTGGGGCCACTTCAAAAGGAAGCCCCCTCCCCAGCCCACAGGCCAGCCTCTCATCTCCCTCGGGGCGTCGGTGGTCAGCATGGTCCTCACTCCCTTCTCTCTAGCTGCTCCAAGATCGAAAGGCCAGACATGGGTCTGCTGAGCCAGTGGCCTTGGGCAGCTAGAGCTCAGGTGACCAGCAGGTCCCTGTGGGGCCACAGAAGGCTTCCAGAAGCCCCGGAACTGGCCCGGTGTCTCTGCTTGTGGCAGTAGCTGCGATTTGGCGCTCATGGTTTCAACCCCACCCGTTCCCGTTTCACATGTTTGTGTTACCAGACTGGCTCCCGAAGGGAATCCGTTTGCTGGGCTCTGACCTGCCTGAGCCTCTGACTGGGTGGAGCTTGTGCCTCGTGGCCCAGTGGGGCATTCACTGTTCCCAACCACCAAAAGGCAGAGTTTCACTCTGCGTCTAGTGGTGCTGTGAGAGCCCAGCAAGACCTGGCTGCAGATGGGTGAAGGGCCTGAGACCCGCTGTTTTGGGAGCAGAATTTCCTCTGCAGGCGCTGGGGAGGCAGGCAATTCTGTGGCCCTGGCTGTGGGGCAGGGGCCCTGGGCTACGGCGGAGGATACAAGCAGGGCTAAGAGGGAGTTTAGCTCCTCCGGGCTGCATGCTCAGGGACTTGCCACCTCTGTGTCCCCCCCCCTTTTTTTTCCATCAATAAATCCAGAGAAATTGCTTTCATCTGCTCCACCTGTGTGAATAGGATTCCTAATTATATGTTACCTCCTCGGTAAAGTAGCTGTGAGAATTGAATGAGATGATTTGCTCTTTCATTCAACAAATTAATGTTATTATTATTTTTATTAATATTATTTGGAGTTAGGCTTTTTATTTCTTTTGAAAACATTTTTATACTTATTTTGGGCTTTCCAGGTGGCTCAGTGGTAAAGAATCCACCTGCAGTGCAGGAGACACAGGAGATTCAGGTTTGATTCCTGGGTTGGGAAGATCCCCTGGAGGAGGGCACGGCAACCCACTCCAGTATTCTTGCCTGGAGAATCCCATGGACAGAGGAGCCTGGCGGGCTACAGTCCATGGGGTTGCAAAGGAGTCATACATGACTGAAGCGACAGAGCACACACATATATATGTTATCTATAACGCATTTTATCTTCTATTTATTTTTAGTTGAGATAAAACTGATTTATTACATAGTATGTTTCTCATGTCCCACGTGATGTCCCTACTTCTGTGGAGCCTACTGCATGCTTGCTACCAACAGTTTAGTTTCCACAGGTTGCTATACTGTCACTGATCCTCTTTACCTATTTTGTGCCCTAGCCCTCTCCCCTCTGGTAACCATGGTTTTGTTCTCTAAGTCTACAGGTCTATTTTTCAACAAATATGTTTTGAGCAACTACTAAGTGTCAGGCTCTCTTCCAGATGGCAAAGAAAAGAAGGCAGAAATACTTGCTGTTTTGGGACTGACATTCCAGATCAGGGGGTTTGCAAACTGTGGCCCAAATGTCAGAACTGGCCTGACATGTTTTTGCATAGATTATAAACCAAGACTGGTTATTGCATTTTGAAATGATTGAACAAAAATGTTTTCTAGAGAATTTTATTTTATGTTTTAAAAACTTGTATGCACTTTATTACCTTTGAAAGTCTGAAATGCTTGAATTCGGGAACACGTGCGATCTCCAGGTTTGCAAATAGAGGACTGAGGACCTGTAGCATAGAATCATAGAAAGATTGAAGGCAAGAGAAGAGGGCAGCAGAGGATGAGATGGTTGGATGGCATCACCAACTCAATGGACGTGAACTTGGCCGAACTCTGGGAGATGGTGAGGGACAGGGAGGCCTGGCGTGTTTCAGTCCATGGGGTCGCAAAGAGTTGGACACGACTGAGCAACTTAACAACAGTAAGAAAGCATAGAATTATGAGTAAATGTTCAAGTTGGAAAATGGATGCGTGCTCAGTGGCCAGTCATGTCCAAATGGTTGCGACATCATAGACTGTAGCCCAAAAGGCTATTCTGTCCATGGGATTTTCTAGGCAAGAATACTGTAGTGGGTTGCTACTTGCTACTCCAGGTATCTAGGATTTTTTTTTAATATGTAAAGATTTTTTGATGTATTTATTTTACTGTGCCGGCTGTTAGTGAGCACGTGGGATCTTTAGTTGCAGCGTGTGAACTTTTAGTTGAGGCATGTGGGTTCAAGTTCCATGACCAGGGATCAAACCCGGGTCCACTGGATTGGGAGCATGGAGTCCCAGCCACTGGACCCCCAGGGTGGTGGTCCCTTAAATGGTGGAAAATTTTAAAAAGTATTGTGACATATGGAAATTACGTGGAATTCAATTTTCAGTGTCCATAAGTAAGGTTTTATCATCACACAGCCACGCCCATTTGTTCTTGTATCATCTGTGGCTGCTTTGGGACTGTAGCCGTCACAACAGACATCACAGGGCCTGCCGAACTGAAAATGGTTATTCTCAGATCCTTTATGGAGTAAGTTTGTTGGCCCCTCTTCTAGATTCTTGCTATTCACAAGGCGATCTCTGGACGGCAGCATCAGCACCACCTGGGTGCCTGTTGGAACTCTAGAGCTCCTGAACCAGAGTCTGCAGTTTAACAAGATTCCCTGGGGATCCATGTGCCTGTTAAATATGAGGCATGCTGCCCTAAACTGATGCACATAAAATGCTAAGCACAGGGTTTGGCCCAGTGGTTGAGAATCCACCTGCCAATGCAGGGGACACAGGTTCAATCCCTGGTCTGGGAAGACCCCACGTGCCTTGGGGCAACTAAACCCGTGCCCCACAACTACTGAGCCTGCGTTCTTGAGCCCGAGAGACACAATTACTGAAGCCTGTGCTCCTGGAGCTCGTGCTCTGCAACAAGAGAAGCCACCACAATGAGAAGCCCAAACCCTGCAACTGGAGACCAGCCCCGCTCACTGTGACCAGAGAAAGTCCACATGCAGTGACGAAGACCCAGCACAGCCAAGAGTACATAAGTACAGTATTTAAAAAATGATAAGCACAGGGCCATTTAGCATATGCTCAATAGATCTCTGCTGCGGTAGGTTGATTACCGTCGTAATTCCCAGAACCTGTGGCTGTGTCAATTATACAGTCAAAGGGGCGTTGCAGACTTGGTGAAGGGTCTCTAGATGAGGAAGTACACCTGGGTTGTATAAAGCTGGCTTAAAACTCAACATTCAGAAAACTAAGATCATGGCGTCTGGTTTCATCACTTCATGGCAAATAAATGGGGAAACAACAGAAACAGAGACTTTATTTTTGTGGGGCTCCAGAATCACTGCAGATGGTGACTGTAGCCATGAAATTAAAAGACTCTTGCGCCTTGGAAGAAAAACTACGACCAACCTAGACAGCATATTAAAAAGCAGAGACGTTACTTTGCCAACAAAGGTCCATCTAGTCAAAGCTATAGTTTTTCTAGTGGTCACGTATGGATGTGAGAGTTGGACTATAAAGAAAGCTGAGCACTGAAGAATTGATGCTTTTGAACTGTGGTGTTGGAGAACTCTTGAGAGTCCCTCCAACAGCAAGGAGATCCAACCATCTCCATCCTAAAGGAAATCAGTCCCGAATATACATTGGAAGGACTGACGCTGAAGCTGAAACTTCAATACTTTAGCCAGCTGATGCGAAGAACCGACTCATTGGAAAAGACCCTGTTGCTGGGAAAGATTGAAGGCAGGAGGAGAAGGGGAGGACAGAGGATGAGATGATTGGATGGCATCACTGACTTGATGGACATGAATTTGAGCAAACTCCGGGAGTTGGTGATGGATAGGGAGGCCTGGCATGCTGCAGTCCACGGGGTCACAAAGAGTCGGATGTGACTGAGCGACTGAACTGAACTGTTGCAGCAGCGATGGGAACACGCGAGAACTACTTTCTGTGCTGTAAGTATTGTCGATGTTACTTGTTGAGTGCTGGCTCAGCCGTCTGCACACTGAGTTGTTTCAGGCAAAGTTTTTTTTGTTTTGTTTTGTTTTTTTTCCGGCTGCTCTGGGTCTTTGTTGGGGTCCATGGGTTTCTCTAGTTGCAGGGCATCAGGTAAAGGATCGAATCTCTCTGACCCTCAGTTTCCTGCTCCACGGAATGGAGAACATGCTTTTCCTTGCTCAGGGTATGGCGGAGCGTCCATGAGAAGATGTGTGTGAAGGGCCCACAGTGTGGGTGGCCGTAATTATTGACCTTGGTGGCTGGCGACCGGCTCTGGATGACCCCCGTACCCTGTGGGGACTCATGAAGGGGCCTCCCTCCTACAGCAGTGAACCGAGACCCCGAGTGTAACTCCAGGTGGGCCTCACTAAGGAGAACGCAGATGTGTTGGTGGATGTTTAAATGGGGGAGTGTGGAGTCGGATCTCTAGACTGGGTGCTCGGAGGTGATGGCTCTCGGCGCAGCCTGGCTAGGAGAGAGGGGGAGGTGGTTAGTACTTCCTTTTCTGCTCTTGTTTTTCCCTGAAGGGAGTATCTGTGTCTCTTTACTTTTCTCTGTAGCTGCTGCAGACCCACTGGAATTGGCAGAGGGGAGAGGGGGGTTCCTGCCTTCCTAGGGCTGGAGCTCACGCTGGCTCCCTGCGGAGGGGGAAAGGGCCATTGAGCCCAGGAGAAGCCCAGCCTCCCAACTTTAGGTCTGCCCTGCACTGAGGCCCTGGCTCCTCTAGGCCTAGTGGGGAGCCAGCACCCCAAAGGCCTGCCCACGGAACCCTGCTTTTTAACCAGCTCTCTCAGGCTTTGCTGCTCTGGGTCCTGGGTTCAGTCCCCCTGATCTGTTTATTCTATTGGATTGGACCTCTCTTGTCTCTGGAGGGGGGAGTTCCTGAAAAGCAAGGGTCTGTTAGAGTCTATGCTGGGGGCCTGGCATGCAGAGAACTTGCTGGACCAGCGAAGGAATGACTGACAGAGCTGAAACTGGCAGAAACAGGCAGGAATCCTGCCAGCCCCCAGGAGAAGCTAGGTGACCAGGTGTTCCCCCAGAATCTGAGAGTCAATGAAGTGGCTCTGAAGCTTTGAGGACTGGAGGCAGCATTCTCCTGAAGGCCTACTGTGTGCAGGGCCTGGGTTGGGGTGCTGGCTTTTCTGCTTCCCAGTGAGCATGGGGGGGTTGGGGGTGTTAGTTCCCTACATGTCCCGGACACAAGGCTCAGAGAGGTGACAGTCTGATGCCGGCTAAGCCCTGGAAGATGTTCTGTGGGAAATGAGGGCTTTTCTTAAAGGTTTTGTAGTTTTACTTCTGTTGCTACTTTCCCCCTAACTTTTCATTATGAAACATCTCATATGTATTGTGATAACATTTGTATTGCATTACAAAAAATGTTGTATTACGTTTGTATGTAAATGTATTGTTACAACATTGTTTTGTTAGTTTACTAAACCTGATTGATCACACATCTATCCATTCCTCTGGTTGGATGGCATCATCATGGACTCAATGCACTTGAGTTTGAGCAAACTCTGGGAGATAGTGAAGGACAGGGAAGCCTGGTGTGCTGCAGTCCATGGGGTTGCAAAGAGTCAGACATGATTGAGTGACTGAACAGGAACAAAATCCATTCCTCTAAGCATTCATCAATTCAGCCTGTTTGGGGCGCATGGTTTTACTTTTTATTAGGAGAATTTTCACTGTGTACAAAGTAGGGAGCATAGCACGGCAGACTGTAGTATGCCCAGTTTCAGCGTCTTCTCATTTGGCCTGTCTTGTTTCTCTCTCCTTCCCTGTCCCTGTTTTTTTTTTTTTTTTTTTTGAGGTGGGGAGAACACGATATCCTTTTACTTGTAAATCTTTAGATGGAGAGTCCTCTGGTTATCTCTGCAGTCATGGGCTCTAAGAACCCTCCAGCCTGGTGGGCGGGGGCTGCACTGATGGGCCCAGACTGAATGTGGAATAAGGAGAGACAGAGGGAGCCAGGCTCCAGGGGATCAGGCATGAACACCCCACCCTGAGGGCCTCCTCTGAACCTGCCCTGCAAGTCCAGGCCTTGGACAGTGTGCACGCGGAAACTTGGCCACACTGCAAGTTGGATTGGAGGTCTTCCCACTCCCCCTCCCCACCTCCCTCTCTTGGTGGCTGTATCTGGGGCACGGGATGCCCCCTGAGTGACAGGCAGGTGGCTCCTGGGTCTCAGTAATATTTTTTTTAAAAAAACTTTTAATTGGAGGATGATTGCTTACAAGGTTGTGTTAGTTTCTGCTGTACAACAACAGGAATCAGCTATCGGTATCCACATGTCTCCTCCCTCTTAAACCTCCATCCCACCCCATTAGATTGTCATAGAGCACCGCGTGGGTCTCAATATTATTGACAAGGCACTTTTTTGGAAATTCACATACAAAATTAGCTATTTAAAAGTGAACAGTTCAGCTACCTCTGTCTAGTTCCTGACTTTTTAAAAAATCACCCCCCCCAAAAAAAAACCCTGTACCCATTAAGCTCCCCAAGGCCCTGACAACCACTACTTGTTTTCTGTCTCTTTGGATGGACCCGTTCTGGGTATTTCATGGAAATGGGGTTATGCGACATGTTCCATGTGGCGGGCTGCTGCTTCTTCGCATCACGTTTTCAGGCTTTATCCTCGTCATAGTCTGTGTCAGGGTCTCATCCCCGACCAGCATCCTTTCCCGGGGCCCCTTGGGCAAATATTCTTCCAGGGGCGTCCCCGGAAGCAGGGTTGCTGGGCCACAGCAGTGCGTCCTGGCCACCCCCTTCCTGCCACCCTCCTGAAGGTCTGCACTACTTAGCATTGAAAGATCATTTCCTAGCACCAAGGTGAGACTCATTATTAACAAACGTTTTCATTTGGGCCAATCTTAGGAGGAAAAAAAAATCTCATCTCGTTATTTCAGTTTACCTTTTCTGATTGCCGGTATGGTTGAGCGTCTTTAGGAGATTTTCCTCTGTAATGGTGGAATTCTAGGTGCCTGCCATAGATGGATAAGGAAGCTGAGATGGTCTGGGAAGCAGGGACCTTCTGGATACCCTCAAATCTCACTGAGTGAGCAATTGCATGGGTGACCACAAGGCCCTGGGTTGTCCAGGACTGTTCTGTTTTTAGCACTGAAATTCCCATGTTCCATAAATCCCCAAGTTCCAGACAAATGGGATGGATGATCATCTCCATGACTTCCTGTTGCCCCTGAACTTGGACCCTGGACTCTGGGAGGAACAGTGACACAGGGAGCTGGGGAGCTCCTGTTTTGCTAGGGGTGGGGAGTGGAGGGAGAGGAGATCAAACCAGTCAGTCCTAAAGGAAATCAGCCCTGAATCTTCACTGGAAGGACTGCTGCTGAAGGTCCAATATTTTGGCCACCTGATGTGAAGAGCTGACTCATTGGAAAAGACCCTGATGCTAGGAAAGATTGAAGGCATCAGGAAAAAGGGGGTGACAGAGGATGAGATGGTGGGCTGGCATCACGGACTCAATGGACGTGATCTTGAGCAAACTCTGGGAGATGGTGCAGGACAGGGGAAGCCTGGTGTGCTGCAGTTCATGGGATCGCAGAGTCAGAGACTTAGTGACTGAACACCGAGAGCAAGCGGGGAGGAGGAGGAGATGGCTCAGGTGTGCACTGCCTGTTCTGGAATCCTCTAGCAGTGATGTTTTGCACCTAGGGCCAGTGCTGACCTGCCTGGCCGGGGCCTGGCGGCTGAGACAGACGTCTGGGAACAAGGGTTCTGATCCACCCGCCCTGCCTGCTGCTGCCTGACTCACAGAGCTTTTGGGAGACAGACAGCCTGGCTTCTCACCACCTGCCCACGACCCCCGCTCCCCTCCACTTGTGCCTTAAGTGCCCCTCCCTCTGGAACCCCCTTCCAAGGGCAAAGATGACATCACCCTCCCAAGTCAGGTCAGAAGGCAGCTGCTTAGCTGTCTGAGAGACAGGGCCTGCCCCATGTCTAGAGGCCTGGGGGTGGGCCAGGTTCCTGCCGGCCCAGAAGGACAGCCCTAGTAGAGAAGTGGAGCGGGGTGGGATGAACGCCAGAGGCTCGCTTTTTTAAAATTTAATTTTATCAAAGTGTAGTTGATTGACAGTGTTGTGTTCGTTTCTGGTCTATAGCAAAGTGATTCAGTTTTATGTATGTGTAATATACATATTTTTTCCATTATGATTTATTACAGGTTATGGAATATAGCTCCCTATGCTATCCATATATAGTAGGACCTTGTCTATTTGTTTTATATATGGTCGTTTATAGGCGCTAATCCCAAACTCCTAATTCACCCCTCCCCCCACCCTTGGGTAGCCATAAGGTTTTCTAAGTTTGTGAGTCTGTTTCTATTTTGCAAAGAAGCTCACTTGTATCATAGTTTAGGTTCCACACATAGGTGATATCATGGTCTTTGGCTTTCTCTGTCTGACTTCACTTAGTATGATAATCTCTCCATCCGTCCATATTCCCACAAATGACACCTGATTCTTTTTTATGGCTGGGTAATATTCCAATGTATGTATGTGTGTGTGTGCACACACACCACGTCTTCTTTATCCATTCATCTGCCAGTGGACTTTAGGTTGCTTCCATGTCTTGGCTATTGTGACTAGTGCTGCTGTGGACATTAGGAGGCGTGTATCTTTCCCAGGTAGAGTTTCTCTGGATATACGCCCAGGAGTGGGATTCCTGGATCGTACGGCAACACTAGATTTTTAAGGAACCTCCATACTGTTTTCCACAGTGGCTGCACCAATTTCCATTCCCATCAACAGTGTAGGAGGGTTCCTTTTCCTCCACACCCTCTCGAGGATTTATTATTTGTAGACTTGCATGACAGGCTCACTTTTTTGATCTGTCTTTGCATTTGTCCATCTGTCCAAGAGGCATCATTTCCCTGACTCTAATGGCCCATCTGAGACCTTGAAAATAAGGCAGGATGACCGGGCGGTGTGTGTGCCACTCAGGGGGAGGGAAGAATGTGAACTGTTTGCCCCCAAACAAACCCCCAAATCAGCAGGCCTGGGGGTGAGGCAGAGGGCCAAACTGGAACTGAGCTAGGAGGTGGAGGATTTGGGGAGCGGCCGTCTCTGGGGATGTCAGCTACAGATGTCAGTTTAAATATCCTTGTCTGGGGAGTATGGGGAATCTTAGACAAGGGCCGAGTCTTACTATGTACCCTCTTATTCCTTGTGCTTATAACAGGACATGCTGTATTGTAGGGCTCAGCAAATCATTTCTAGACAGATGTATATAAGAATGGGACTAACACATCATGTGATCCTGGGCAAGTCACTTCTCCCCTCTGGGTCTGTTTTATCCTTTGTAGGAGCGACAGTGGGGGGGTTCCCTAATTTTCCTAAAGTCCACTATCTTGAGCTGACCCCTCCCACCCCAGCCCGTTCTTGGTCTTTGGCCTGCGGAGGCCCCAAGGTGGATTGTGGGCATCCCCCTAGCCTTTAGGGGATGGCATGGCAGTTGCTGCGTCTGGCCTCAGGGCATGCTGCCTGTGGGGGGCAGGGGGCACTGGACCAGCCCTGCGCTCCAGAGAGCTCAGCGCCTCCCCAAGAGGGAGCGCTCACGATGCTGCCTGGCCCCAGCACCACTCCCTGGACAGCTGGAATAAAATCGAAAATCCTGACTGTGGCTGACCCTGCTGAATCTCTAACCCCCCGACCCCTAGCCCCGCAGTTCTCTCCTGCCTCAGGGCCGCTGCAATGCTCTTCCACTGCCTAGAGTCCCCTCCTCGAATCTTCCTTTCGCTGCATCCGCTTCACACTGCAGACCTTCACTCAGATGCCAATTTTTCAGTCTTCCCCTGAGAACCCCCCCATTATTCTCCATCCAAGAACCCTGTTCTTTTTCTTCATAAGATTATTACAGCTACATATTATTTGCTCACTTTCTTTTGGGGACAGGGCTGGGTCTGTCTTGTTCCCTATGGTAGCTGGCATAGAGGACATGCTCTGTAAGTGTGTGTTGAATGAATACATGAACGAGGACCATACCAGTCTTAACTCCCATATCCCCTGTCTCCCAAGTCCTATATCCACGTTTCTGACTTCCTGAGGATTTGATTGGTGCTGGGGCACAGCGATAAACCTTTTATGTAGCAACCCAATGAGAAAGGCATTCCTAGTTCCCATACTTGACAGATGTGATAGCCGAGGCTCAGAGAGGTGAGGCCACAGGCCCCAGGTCACAGAGCACGGAGGATCCGATTGTAGGCGCTCCAGCCTCCAAAGCCCATGCTCTGAATCTCCACCCAGCCATCCTGAGGTGGGTCCCATCTTGGCCCCCAGCCCTCTGCAGAAAGAAGCAGGTGCTGGAGAATTCCATGGGGCCCCGGATGTCCCACCTGGACAGTGGCCTCGCTCGGGGTGGATCAGCCTCTGGGCTGTGTCCTGCTGTTCCTCACTGCTTCCCAAATTAGTTCCACGTTCAGCCCGGGGCCTGTGGTTTCCACTTGTTTTCTGTAACTGGAGCTTCCCCGGCGCTTGGCACCGAGATCCAGAACTCGGCATCGGCTCAGCTTCCCGATTTTCTTGGATGTTGAGATGATGTCAGATGATATCACTGGCAGAGAAAAGCCCAGCGAAGGGGTCAGTAGGCAGATCACCCCCACCCCCGCCCCTTACTCAGGTAGGAAGAAGCACCGCGGCATCGGCAGAGCCTCCTTGGCTCGTTTCGTCCTGGCAACAGATGATGGAAATTGAGAGCTCAGAGTGGTTGGGTGATTTGCCCAGGGTCACACAGTAAATGAGAAGCAGTGGGCAGTCTGTACAAAACATCCAAGCACTTCCTTCCAGATGCTCTTCAGACAGTGGACAGAACTGGAATGAGGGGACCCGGAGTGGTGAAAACCCAGACCTTGCCTGCTCAGGGCTCTAACTTGAGCAGAAAATGACCGGAATGAGTGCAAACAGTGATCAAAGCAACACCGGCCAACATGAGACAATATGTATTTTTAGACAGTGAGTGAGTCAGCCCTTGATGATTCACAGGCCTGGCTGGGCTTGCAGGGCAGCCCCAGGCCGCCAAGGGCAGGGCAGGAGATCAGCCACACCAGGGACAGGGAGGCTAGAGGGGGCTGAGGGCCACATCGAGGGGCCCCTCCTTGTCATCTGTTCTGTGAAAGGTTGGCTTCTTTGCAAAAGTGCTTGAAAAGAGCTCACGTTAACAGAACTAGAAGGTGACATTAGGAGGCAGCTTCGTGTCACTTTCTAGCCCTCCACACTGGGGTAGGTGCTCAGGAGAAGGCGGCAGAGAACAAAACTGACGAAGCCTGGAACTCCTGCAACTTCTTCATGGGCCATCCAGTCTCTGTCATAGCAGTTCAGCTCTGCTTGTTAATTTTTAAGGGAAAAAGACACTTCATTGAGATTTTGCTACATAAATAGCTACAAAAAGCTGGTAGGACTGACAGGAGCAGCTGCCAGCGCTCTCTGCACAGGTCACTAAGGGACCTGTGGGCAGGCAGATTGGGAGGGAGCCTGGTCATGACCAGAGTGGGAGAGGGTGCCCTGGATGCTACTTGGCACAAAGAGTCTGCTACAAGAAAGTGGGAGGGGCTGGCAGTAGGCTGTGTGTAAACGAATGGGTGTGCCTATAAAGCTTTATTTATAAAAGCCGGAAGTGAGCCAGTGTTGTCCTGGAGGCCGTAGTTTGCTGAGCCCTGTTCTCGAAGATACCTCCATACACCCCCTGGCTCCCCTTATTTGCCCTCCACTGACTAAAAGGGGCTTTCCAGGGAGTACAGTAGTAAAGAATCCACCTGCAATGCAGGAGGCACAGAGACTTGGGTTCAAGTCCTGGGTCAGAAAGATCCCCTGGAGAAGGAAATGGCAATCTACTCCAGTATTCTTGCCTGGAAGAATCCCACGGATGGAGGAGCCTGGTGGGCTGCAGTGCACGGGGTCTCAAAGAGTCAGACACGACTGAGCACAAAACAGCAACAAAAATAGTGTGACTAACAGACCCCTCCCCGCCGTGACTCACCTGAAACCCGGTCTCCTCCCAGGTGGCTTGCTAGTTCTGCAGGTAAAAACGGCCACACTGCTCTACTTTGAGTTAGAAAGTATTCTTGGCTGGCTTCACAAGCCCCCGACACACAGGATTTATGGACATACGGGACTGTGCTCTCCTGGGTGACAACATCTACGTGTCGCTCTGTCCAGCCTAGTGCTTGGGCCGAGGCCAGGGGTAGAAAAGCCTTTACAGAATGGAGACCCCCCAAGGCCGTGCCCAGTCCCATCTGTCTTCTGAAGTGAGAAGCTGGCAACAAACAGAAGAGAGGTATGCGACAGACCAGGGCCCTTTCTTGGTCTCTGTCCCCCAGGGAGTCTGGGCAGCCCTAATGTCCCTCCCCACCCCAAGTTCATATGACAAGTCCAGCAGGAGAGAGATGAGGGGCCGTGGCAAGGGCCCCGACTGGGACTCCAGTCCTGTGTGTTGTGGGCACACAGGTTTCTCATCTGCAAATTGGATGGAGACAAGGCCCACCTCCCCAGGCTTGCTAAGAGGTGCACTACTTGGCCTCTAAAATTCAAGGTGAAGTGTCCCACCTATTAATTATATGTATGTGGGTGTGTATATTCTCGGACACAATCTCCAATATACAGTGGTTCTACTTATGATGGTTCAATTTAAATTTTTTACTTTTTAAAAGAATTGTGTTTGGGGCTGCTCTAGATCTTTGTTGCTGTGCGCGGGCTTTCTCTAGGTGTGGCAAGCGGGGGCTACTCTCTAGCTGTGGTGCCCAGGCTTCTCACTGCTGTGGCTTCGCTTGTTACGGAGCACAGACTCAAGAGGGCAGGCTCAGTAGCCACTCGGCATGTGGAATCTTCCTGCAGCAGGGGTTGAACCCGCGTCCCCTGCATTGGCGGGTGGATTCCTAACCACTGGCCCCATTTCTTGCTTTAAACAGTGTGAAAGCCCTGTGCCTTAAGTAAAGACCCGACTTCCAATTCTGAATTTTGATCTTTTCCTGGACGAACTCCTGCCTTGTGATGCTGGGCGGTGGAAGCCATGCAATCACAAGGGTGAATGACCAGTGCCCTTACTGTTGTTCTGTACTTCACTTTCAGTGCTGTATTCAATACATTACATGAGTCACACAAATTGACTATAAAGTGGGCTCTGTTAGGTGCTTTGGCCCAGCCGTGGGCTAATGTGTGTTCTGAGCATGTTCAAGGTAGGTAAGGCTCAACTCTGATGTTTGGAAGATCAGGTTTATTAAGTATGTTTTCCATTTATATTTTCAATTTATGTTGGGTATTTTGGGATGTAATCCCATGGTAAGTCGAGGAAGATCTGTGTGTGTATATATATGCAGAGAAGGCAATGGCACCCCACTCCAGTACTCTTGCCTGGAAAATCCCATGGACGGAGGAGCCTGGTAGGCTGCAGTCCATGGGGTTGCAAAGAGTCGGACATGACTGAGTGATTTCATTTTCACTTTTCACTTTCATGCATTGGAGAAGGAAGTGGCAACCCACTCCAATGTTCTTGCTCGGAGAATCCCAGGGACCGGGAAGCCTGGTGGGCTGTCGTCTATGGGGTCACACAGAGAATATATATATGCGTCCATAAATAAGGGATATACATAAAATCTCAGGAAGATACATGTCTTAGTAGCACCGCTGTGCTCAGTCATTGCCCCAAAGCAGCCTCTGGAAAGATGAGCTGCTCTTTCTACAGCTGAAAATCTATAACATTATTGAGAACTTGTTTTGTTCTGAACTAAGCCCTTCAAGAGAAAGTGAAGTGAAAGTGAAAGTCGCTTAGTCGTGTCCGACTCTTTGCAACCCCATGGACTATACAGTCCATGGAATTCTCCAAGCCAGAGTACTGGAGTGGGTAGCCTTTCCCTTCTCCAGGGAATCTTCCCAACCCAGGGATTGAACCCAGGTCTCCCGCATTGCAAGCGGATTTCCTACCAGCTGAGCCAGAAGGTTTTATTTAATTTAATCCTCAGTCGTGTGAGTTTGGTACTGTTCTTTCTGCCATGTTACAGATAAGGTCCAGAGAGGTTCAGTAAATTTCCCAAGGTCACACAGCCAGCAAGAATGATGCACACCTGGGCAGTTGGACCCTTGTAAACAGCACCCCTCGCCCAGGGCCTAGCAAAGAGTGGGAGTAATTACTAACTGGTGTGTTTTGTCCAGAAGTTGGACCCAGGCCTGGCTGGATGCAAAATGAACTGTACTATGAGAGGTGAATACATTATTATGTCCAAGAAAATTAGCAGAATTTCAATAGCATCCAGTCTACAGCCAGATATTCTCAGTTGTCTCAATCTGTAAAAATATATTTTATAGCTGCTTAAAAAAAATTATTTTTGGTTGCATTGGTTCTCAGCTGCGGCTTGCAGGATCCACAATGCACCATGAGGGGTCTTTCGTTGCGTGCGTGGGGGCTTCTCTACTTGTGGTTCTCAGGCTCCAGAGCACAGGCGCAGCAGGTACGGTACATGGGCCCTATTGTTGTGTGGCATGTGAGATCCCAGTTCCGGACCCAGGGATCAAACTTGTGTCCCCTGCACTGCAAGGCAGATTCTTAACCACTGCACCACCAGGGAAGTCCCTTCATAGCTGCTTTTTTAAAACCAGGATTCTATCCCACCCAGTTCATACCTCACATTTGGTTATGTCTTTTCAATCTTTGCGACTATAGCCCTCCAGGCTCCTATGTCCATGGAAACTTCCAGGCAAAAATACTGGAACGGGTTGCTATTTCCTACTCCGGGCGGTCTTTTAATCTTTTACTATTTTCATCCTGCCATCTTTCTTTCCCCCATGACTTTGACTTTTAGAAGAATCTAGATCTTTCATCTTATGAAAGTGTTAGTCGCTCAGTCACGTCCGACTCTTTGCAACCCTATGGACTGTAGCCCACCAGGCTCCTCTGTCCATGGAATTCTCTGGGAAAGAATACTGGAGTGGGTAGCCATTTCCTTCTCCAGGGGATCTTCCCAAGCCAGGGGTTGAACTCATGTCTCCTGCATTGCAGGCAGATTCTTTACTGATTCTTTACAGATTCTGAGCCACCAGGGAATCCCATCATCATTACCTTATGCTGCTGCTGCTGCTGCTGCTGCTAAGTTGCTTCAGTCATGTCCGACTCTGTGCAGCCCCATAGACAGGAGCCCACCAGGCTCCGCCGTCCCTGGGATTCTCCAGGCAAGAACACTGGAGTGGGTTGTCATTTCCTTCTCCAATGCGTGAAAGTGAAAAGTGAAAATGAAGTCGCTCAGTCGTGTCCGACTCTTTGTGACCCCATGGACTGCAGCCTACCAGGCTCCTCTGTCCATGGGATTTTCCAGGCAAGAGTACTGGAGTGGGGTGCCATTGCCTTCTCCAAATCATCACCTTATAGATGCTCTCAAATTCATATTGTCTAATGATGTGGTCCTGAGGGGCTTCATGCCCCTCTGTCTCCTGTATGTCCTGTCACCTGGAAGACTTAAGCCTAGAGGCTTAACTAGATTCTGATGCAACTGGTTAAGCAAGAATACCCCATGGGTGACGTTTCATTGCATCACAGTGGGGAACTCATACCAGCTGTTTATGTATCACTCAGTGATGCTGAGTTTATTTCTTAATTTTGGTGTTGCCTGCTTGGTTTCTCCATTTTACACTGCATTCTCCCTTATGCAATAAGCAGCCCATGGGGTGATGATATCTTGGCACTGGGAGAGTATGCTGTCCCCAAATAGCCTTTCACCCAGGGCTTCCACGGCCAGCAGAGATCCTTGCCTGATTATGAATTGGTTACCACATTGGAGTCTGCAAAGTTTATTTTTCTGTCTTTCTTTCTGTGTTTTTAGCTAGTGTTCTTCTATTTGCTTGCTTGCGTGCGTGCTCAGCTGTGTCCAACTCTTTATGACCCCATGGACTGTAGCCCACCAGGCTCTTCTGTCCAGAGGATTTTCCAGGCAAGAATACTGGAGTGGGTTGCCATTTACTACTCCAAGGGATCTTCCTAACCCAGGGATCGAACTCGTGTCTCCTGCATCTCTCAACATCTCCCATCTCCTGCATTGGCAGGTGGATCCTTTACCACTGCACCACCTGGGGATCCTGGTATTCTCTGGGAAGAGCTTTCCCCCACTTTTATTTTTTCAAGTATAGTCAATTTCCATTATTCGTGGTAGTTAGGTTCTGTGCGGTCACCTCAAACCCTGAACCATCGCTCTTAGAGGAAATATAGGATTAGCTTCCTGAGAGCCTTGGGTCACAATCTTTTGGTCAACCAATCACTATGTAACTTTGTTTTGTGTGTGTTTCTGTTTAAAGTCTTTTTATTCAGTATGTGTTGTTGATTCATTAACATTGAGCTCATGACCAAAAGTGTTGAAACTCATACCTGGATGAAGCTTGTCTCACGCACATTTTCTCTGCAACACACGTCTTAGCCTCTTTTTGGGCTTGGGAGTACTACACAGCACTTTACTATGCCTGGGGCCATTTTCAGCAGCCAAATCATTGACAAAAACCACAAAAATGTGAAGTGGGGGTAAAAACCCTGGCACTCAGACCACAAAAAGGACTTTTGTTTATGGTCTGAGAGCTGAAACAAGGTAGGCAGGGTGTTGCCTTGTTCAACCTTACCTGTGAATATCCATGTCAAATGAATCTTTTTTCTTTTTTTTTAACCACTTGATCCATATCCAGGAAAGACTGTGACTGTTGCTGGATGAGTGAGTGTTGATTTGAGGATTACAAATAAAGTTTAGCGAGCAGACAAACTTGCAAATACTGAATCTGTGAATGACGAGGATACGCACAGTATCAGTGTGAATGCAGAGATATTTATTTATTGAATACCTTGCCGTTCATTATAGTCAGTATTCGTCTCAAAGTTAAGAAGTCCTAGTTTAGCCAAGGGGAGTCCCTTCAAGCTGGCTTTTGTGACCTTTGGTATGATTCTTTTTGTCTTTGGTAGCTTTCTTGCTTTTTGGTACAAGATATAGTAAGGCCATCTGGAATCAGCCATTTCTCCAAAGAGCCTCAGTTAAGAAGAAATGATGTTTAGAAACCACGACCTGAGTATTAGGTGTGCTCATTGCTACTGGGGTGTCTGTGCTCCTAAACCATTTCAGAAAATATATTTGTATATAAAAATCATGTACACATTTGTTGTTCATTTGCTCAGTTGTGTCTGACTCTTTGCAACCCCATGGACTACGGCACACCAGGCTTTCCTGTTCTTCATTATCTGTGGGAGTTTGCTCAGACTCGTGTCCGTTGAGTCCATAATGCTATCCAACCAACATCCTCTGTCACCCTCTTCTCCTCCTGCCTTCAGTCTTTCCAAGCACCAGGCTCTTTTCCAATGAGTTGGCTCTTCGCATCAGGTGGTCAAAGTATTGGAGCTTCAGCCTCAGCATGTATGCGTATTGATACATGAATGTGTGTGTGTGTTAATAGCTCAGTTGTGTCTGACTCTTTGTGACCCCATGGACTGTAGCCTGCCAGGCTACTGTGTCCATGGAATTCTCCAGACAGGAATACGGGAGTGGGTTGCCATTTCCTTCTCCAGGGGATCTTCCCAACCCCAGGATTGAACCCTGGTTGCCTGCATTGCAGGTGGATGCTTTAACATCTGTGCTACTAGGGAAGCCTGATACCTAAATATGTATTAATATTTCTGATTCAGATTTCACGTATCGGAAAGAGTATTTTCTTAATTACTTTTTTATTGTGATAAAATATATATTTGGCTGTGCTGGATCTTACAGCACTCAGAATCTTTTAGTTGCGATACATGAGATCTAGTTCCCTGACCAGGGATCAAACCCTGGTCCCCTTTATTGGGAGCCTGCAGACTACCAGGCGAGTCCCACGTGGGAAAGTATTTATAACAAAATTTGCCATCTTAACCGTTTTTTGCAACTGTCACCCACCATCCCTCATCTCGGAACTTTTCATCATCGTAACCTGAAATTCTGTACCCATTAAACAGTAACTCCCCATTACCTTCTCTGCCTGGCACCTCATAACCAGCATTCTACTTTCTATGAATGTGACTATTCTGGGTACTTCATATAAGGGGAATCATACAATATCTGTGCTTTTGTGTTGGCTTCTTTCAATTAACATAATCTTTCAAATCTCACCCTTGTTATACCATGTGTCAGAGTTTCCTCCCTTTTCAAGGCAGAACACTGTTCCTGTGTATGTTTATGCCGTATTTGGTTTATCCATTGCTCCATTTATGGAGATTTGGTTTGTTTCCACCTCTTGGCTGTTGAGAGTCATGCTGCTGTGGACGTGGGTGGACAAATTCCTATTCATCCTAACAGTTTTTACGTTATATTTGTATTTCTTTTCTCTTACACTGAAAATCTAGACTTCTAATATCCGTGTTTATTTTTTGCTTTATCCTACAATAGGTGTAGAATCGTTTCAAAATTGTAATAGTGGAAACTTCTAAAAATAAACAGTGGACAAAAGCAGATCGGTGGGGGGAGGGGATGAGGAGTGACCACTTAGTGGTCTGAGGGTTTTACTTTGAGGTGACAAAAATGTTTTAGAACAGTAATAGCAATAGTCACACAACATCACAAATACTGAATGTCACTGAATTGTAACCTTTAAAATGGTTAATTTTATGTATTCTAAATTTCATTTCAGGTTTTTTTTTTTTTTTTTTTTCATTTCAGGTTTTTAAAAAACATTACTGGATGCTAGCTAAGATTCCTTTGCATTTCTTTTCATCCTTATACTGTGTCACTGTGAGGAAATACAGTCTGATCGCTGTATTCAAAAGCTCTGAGAAGCACTTTTCTCATTGTGATTCTGTTATCAATTTGTTACACACATAGGTTCATTTGTTTCTATTTTGTTTTCACATTTGGTGTTTTTGCTTTCTTTTTAATTTCATTTCTGGAACATAAAACAATATATGAATGGAGCAAAGTTCAAAAGCCCACTCCCCTCCGGGACCCCTCATCTCTAATCCCAACCAGCTCCCTTTGAGGGACTGTTTTTGTGAGTTTCTGTTCATTTTCCTTTCTTTTTGCAAAACTGAACATAATAGGTAGATACAGATATTCCTAGAGAAGGAAATGGCAGCCCACTTCAATATTCTTGCTTGGGAAATCCCATGGACTGAGGAGCCTGGCGGGCTACAGTCCATGGGGTCACAAAAGAGTCAGACATAACTTAGCAACTAAACTACAAACAATAGATATTCTTACTTCTTCTCGTCCAACACAAAAAGTAGGGTACTGTGTTCCATTACATGCTTTATTTCTCCCACTTAAAATTATAAGGAACAATAACATTTTATCAAATTAGTGAATAGTTCTTCTCAAGTTTGTAGGTTGCCTTTCATTTCTGAATCAAGCTCCCCAAGGCTGTCAGAGATGACTGCTATGGGGCTGGAGTTTTGACCGTTGAGTAGAACTTTCTGGGTGGAACAGAGGAAAGCCAGTTGGGAACAGCATGTGGCAAACCAAGGAGGCCTCAGAGGATGGAGCCCAGGACCAAGTCCCTAAGGCTGGAGTAGGGATGAGGGGTGCACCAGTGCTGGGTGCTAGGGAGCCACTGAAGGCTCTAGAGCTGTGGAGTGGCCAGGTGGACCTGGTTTAATGATGGATCCAGGACTGGGAAGGGACAGCTTAGAGGGCTAGCAAAGGCATATCTGAGAAGCGCCAGTGTTTCTCAAAACTCCCTCTGGGCACTTAGATTCAGAGCCGAGGGCAACTCTGGTGTGTCCTGAGGCCTCTCCCCTACCCCTGGGATTGGCCAGGCCACGTCTCCATGTTGTGACTGGCGGTCCTCCTCCACCCCAGGGCTTCCCTGAACCTCCAGAAAGATCTAGACCCAATAAAAATGATGCACCTACTTGTGGGGTCTTGGCCTTCAAGCTCACAGCTCTTTCTCACCCCTTGGCCACAGCCTTGGTGTATGTCCTGGCTGGGTTTACTGGATCATCCCAATGGGCTGGTGGGCCAGGGGGAACATGTAACCTTGAGCCATTGAGGAGCTGGGGGAGACCTGAGAGCAGCCGTCCAATCCCAGAGACCCTCTTCCAAAGCCTGGGCGGCTCACTGGGTGGGAAGGGATGTGAGCCTGGGTACTCGCCCAGGTCATGGGGAGAATGATGGCAGAGAGAAGCCTCTGGGTGGAGTGGACAGGAGGTGGGTGGCTCCCAGGCCCCAACCCCACCGGTTATTTCAGAGACCACGGAAGGCCCGGGGCAAGGTGGAGACACCAGGGCCCTGCCTGGATTCAGGGACTCCTGTGCCTCACTGTCCCAACACTGGTTCCTTGGTGTGCCCGCTCAGTGGAGAATTCCCCCTACCCCTGCCCACCCCAGGCTGGAAGCAAGGCACCCCTTCCGTCTGTAGGGTCTAGGGTCACACAAACTGCTTCCACTCTGGTCTGTGTCCTTCCAGGTGAGCCCCTTCACCCCTCCGAGTCTCTTTCACACCCCCTTCCCTTAAAGTAACCTTTCCCAGGTGGCGCTAATGGTGAAGAATCTGCCTGTCATTGAAGGAGACTTGGGTTCGATCCCTGGCTTGGGGAGATCCCGTGAAGAAGGAAATGGCAACCTGCTCCAGTATTACTGCCTGGAAAAATCCCATGGACAGAGGAGACTGGTGGGCTAAGTCTATGGGATTTCAAAGAGTTGGACACGACTAAGCAACTAAGCACATAAACCCCTTAAAATAAGGGGATCATTTGACATGCTTGACACACAGCCTCCCTCTGTATACAAGGATGTCCACGTGGTTCCCTCCTGCCCTTCATCTTGGCAGAGATGAAGGACCCTGGGCTGCTTGAAGTACAAGAGACTGGGGGCTAGGAGGTCTACACAGAGCTTGCCAGATATTCCAACCAACAGGCGCCCACCATTCCTGTCCCCTTGGGACCCCTCTGTCCTTGACCTTGAAGGTCAAGCCCCCGCACACCCACCCCCCTTCCTTCTGGCCCCAGGAAACAGGAAGCCCCATGTGACCCTGGGCAAATCTCTCCCCCTCCTAGCCTCACTTCCTTCATCTCTGGGCCCAGAGTTGGACCCAGCGGTCTCGAAGGTCCTTCAGTGTACAAATTCCAGAATTCTTTTTTTTTTTTTTTGAACAGTTGTATTCAAATACAGTTTACATACACTTCAGCTATTTAAAAGTACAACTCGGTGGGTTTTGCTATATTTGCAGATATGTACAACCATCACCACTATCAGTATGAGAACATCTTCAACATCTCAAAAAGAAACCTGGTACCCATGAACTACCAGCCCTCCTAGCCTCCTCCCCCCACCTCCAGACACCACCATCTGCTTTCTGTCCCCTGGAGTTCCCTATCTGGACTTTCACATGAGTGGAATCGTGGAATACGTGGCCTTTTGTGTCTTGCTGCTTTAGCTTTTCGACGTTCATCCATGTCCTGGCCTGCATCAGTATTCTTTTTTATGGCTGAATGCTACTCCATTGTATGGATATACTGCATTTTGTTTGTTCATCTGTTGATGGACCTTTGGGCGGTTTCTGCCTTTTGACGCCCATGAATAAGGCTGCAGGGACATTCGTGTACAAGTTTCTGTGTGGATGTAAGTTTCTGGTTCTCTTGGGTGCATATCTAGAAGTGAAATTGCTGGGTCATAGGGTAACTCTGGGTTTAACCGTTTGAGGAGTCACCTGACTATTCCACCAAGGGTTCTGTTTAGGTTTTCCCAACTCTTCTGTGAGAGTTTCTGGGTGAAGAAGAAAAGCTGCCCACCATCCTGCTCTATACCCTAATAGATTGTTCGGGCCTGTTTGTCCACTCACAGCCAGCCCTGCCTCTGGGTCCTGCAGTGACCAGCTCCAACGTTAGGAGGAGATCAGAGTGAAGACAGGATGAGGGTCACAGAAAGTTCTATGTCCATGGCTTTAATCCTTGCCAGAGTCTACCACACTGGCACTGTAATATCATGACCATTTTTTGTTGTGATTTTCTAAAAAAAAATCATTCATTTATTTTATTTTTGGCTGTGCTGGGTCTTTATTGCTGCCCACGGGCTTCTCATTGTGGTAGCTTCTCTCGTTTTGGCTCACGGGCTCTATGGCACGTGAGCTTCAGGAGTTGGAATGCATGGGCTTAGTTGCCCTTCGGCATGTGGGATCTTCCCAGAGCAGGAATCAAACCCGTGTCACCTGCTTTGACAGGCAGTTTCCTAACCACTGGACCCCTAGAGAGGTCCCTGGTCATTTTTTGGATTAAAAAAATTGAGACTCTGAGAAATGCTAAAACTCACTGGCTATCAAAAGCTACCTAGTGGACAAGCTGGGATTTGATCCAGTCTGTTTGAGCCCAGGTTCTGAGCACCTAACCAGCAGTCTACACTGCTAACGCCCCTTGTTACTGAGCTGGTGGAGACTGACCTGCTATGCCTCTGGCATAGCATAGTTCCAGGGTTCCTGTTCTGCTCAGAAATCCTGGGGGTGGAGTTCCAATGCTGACGCCCATGACCCTGGGGAACTATTGGGGTGGGGAGGAGCCTGGCCCAGCCCCTCGTCTCAGCTGGCACCTGTGTCAGTTTGTGTTGCCCAAGCCTCTGGCTGATGAGCTGTGGTTGCGTTTCCGAGAATGTCACAGTGAGTTGATTCCCCAGTAGCAATGCCCCTCCCCTGCCTAACTCCCCTGGGGTCTGTCCTCAGCAGGAGGGACTGGGGCGAGGGCAGGGTCACCCCAAAAGGGAGGCCCCTTATCCTGCTTTCATGCGTGCTCAGTCGTGTCCAACTCTTTGTGACCCCATGGACGATAGCCTGCCAGGCTCCTCTGTCCGTGGGATCCTCCAGGCAAGAATACTGGAGTGGGTTGCCATGCCCTCCTCCAGGGGATCTTCCCAACCCAGGGATAGAGCCCGCATCTCCTACATCTCCCGTATTGACAGGCGGATTCTTTTACCACAGCATCTCCTGGGAAGCCCTTATCCTGCTTTCAGTTCAGTTCAGTCCAGTTGCTCAGTCGTGTCCGACTCTTTGCAGACAAGGAAACATAGGCCGCTGGGGAGCGCCACACACTCAGAGTCCCCCAGGGGGTCTCCAGATACCTCTCTGGGTCTGGGAGACCAGCTTTTTTTTAAAGCAGCTTTATTGAAGTTTACTCAACATCCCTCCAAATTCATTTATTTAAAGTGCGCAGTTTGAACTTCCCTGGCAGCCCAATGATTAAGATTGAGCTTTCAATGCAGTGGGTGTAGGGTGGATCTCTGATCAGGGACCTAAGATCCAACATGCCTTGCAGTGTGGCCAAAAAAATAAAAAATTAATTTTTTTTGAAAGTGCAGAGTTCTACAAATTTTAGTAAATTCACAGAGTTGTAGAATCATCACCGCAATCTAATTTTACATTTTCATTGCTTGAAAAAGAAAACTGGTGCCCATTTGCAGTCATTCCCATAGCTACCCCCAGATACAGGCAACCACTAATTTATTTTATGTTTCTATTGATTTACCTTTTCTGAACATTTTATATACATTTTATATAGTTGTTCTTTAGTCGCTAAGTTGTGGCCAACTCTTTTGTGATCCCTAGCCCACCAGGCTCCTCAGTCCATGGGATTCTCCAGGCAAGAATACTGGAGCCATTTCCTTCTCCAGGAGATCTTCCTGATGCAGAGATACAACCCGCATGTCTTGGTATCAGCAGGCGGATTCCTTACCACTGAGCCACCTGGAAAGCTCTACATTTTATATATAACAGTGAAATATATATATATATATATATACACACATATATACACACACACACACATATACATAAAATAGTAAAAAACGGACTTCTTCAGTAAGCATGTTTTTGAGGTTCATCCGTGTCGTGGCAGGCATCAGAATCCACTCCTTTTTATGGCCGAGTAATATTCCTTTGTGTGAACAGGCCGTGTTTTGGTTCTCCATTCATGAAATGATGGACATTTGGGTGGCTTCCACTTTTGGGCTATTGTGAACATGCTCCTACAAGTTTATGCAGACGTGTGTTTTCATTTCTCTTTCCTTCCATAGATAGCCAGGTGTGAAGTTGCTGGGTCATAGGGTAATTCTCTGGTTCACCGTTTTTTTTTCAATCGTGGTATTGAAAATAATGATTTGTAGTGTTGTGCCCATCTCGGCTGTACAGCAGAGTGACTCCGTGCTATACATATAGACATTCTTTTTTTGTAATATTCTTTTCCCTTATAGTTTATTCCAGGATATTGACTGTAGTTCCCTGTCTTATACAGTAGGACCTTGTTGTTGATCTGTTTAACTTTCTGAAGAACAAACTGTATTGCAGAGTGGCTGCTCTATTTTACACAAGGTTTCCAGTTCCTTCTACATCCTCGCCAATGTCTTTATTGTCTGTTTTTTGGTTCTAGCCATCTGAGCGGGTTTGAAGGGTCATCTCCTTGGGGTTTTGATTTGTATTTTTTTTGATGGCTAAGGATGCCGAGCATCTTCTCATGGTCTCATTGGCCTGTTTTTGCAGAACTATCCATTCACAAATGTTGCTCACTTTTAATTAGATGATTTGCTTTCTTCTCATTGAGTTCTAAGAGTCCTTGTTTATTTTTTATTTGTGTTTTTTGCTTTTTGACTGTTTGACATGTGGGATCTTAGTTCCCCAACCAGGAATCAAACCTGTGACCCCTGCATTGAAAGTCTTAACCACTGGACCACAGGGGAAGTCCCTGTAAGAGTTCTTTACATAGTTTGGATAAAAGTCACAGAAGGGCATCAAATGTCTCTGTTTCCAGTGCAGGCCCTGGAGATGGTGAGAACTTGCAATGAGTGTCTATCGGGCCCACTGAGTCAGTTCATTGTGGGACCAGAACCCCAGTTAGCTTATCTGGAGGGGGGGCGGTGCTCAGAGGAAAACCTCAGGGCCCAGGGCCTCTGAGGCCCAGCTGCCTTGGAATTTCAGTCAGAGTTAGTGGAGGTCTCTTCTTCTGACATCTGCTTAAGATGGGGGACTCCTCATCTCTGACCCCTCACCCCCTCCCTTCTAGTGAGGGAGTCTGTAACCTGGCCTTGTCTACCTCAGAGCCTCCAAGCCTGACCTTGACCCCAGCTTCTATCAGAGGGCCGCCAAGTGGACTTTGTGGTTCATGCCCAACTACCAAACCCCAGGCTGGGAGCCGTCAGCCCTCTAAGGCAACCTTTCCTTCATCCTCTCCCGACCTGACCACTGACCGCCCCTCCCCCCCCACCCCACCAAGTATTAGGAGCTGCTGCTTTGAAGATACTGTTTGTGGGGTTCTCGAGGCAAGAATACTGGTGTGGTTTCTCATTGCCCATGTGAGCCCAGAGGCAACCAGGCCCCGTTTTGCTCACCTGGCACAGACTAGGGGAAAAGAGGGTGTATCGGTCCCCTGAGGTCTGTGGTCCACCCTGACGGCTTTGGGCCTGGGTGCTGAGAACGTGTGACCCTTTGCTGGGGAAAATCTCCCAGCCAAAGGGGCTTTCCAGGGCCCAGGCAGAAGGCTTGGCTTTGGCTCTGGCGCCTGGTGTGGATTGGCCGGGAGCAGCAGCAAGAGGACAGGGAAGCAGTCCTGTCCCAGAGTGATGGCAGCAGAAGTCCCAGGTTTGGATCCCTTCTCTGTCTCTTGGCAGGTGATGCCAAGAGACAGAGTGCACCTCAGTTTTCCTCTTCTGCGAAATGGGTTGTGATCCATCTCACAGTGCTGGCTGTGGCCAAGGAACCAGGGAGTCTGGCTAGCTAAGAGAGAAGCAAGATGGTGGTTCCAGGGTTATCCTCTTCATCACCTGATTCCTCATCCCTGAGCCCAGCCTGGGCATCACCTCCATCAGCGTCTCCAGGCGGGGTGATGGAGCTCCCCTTTGGGTTTCTGTGGCCCCCTCTTTGGCCCAGGCCCCAGCTCTGGGCATACTGTCTTCCTTCCTTCCTTCCTGGGCTGATCTGGAGCTCCTGAAAGTAAAAGTGTTAGTCGCTCCGTTGTGTCCAACTCTTTGCGACTCCATGGACTGTAACCCGCCAGGCTCCTCTATCTGTGGGATTTTTCAGGCAAGAATACTGGAATGGGTCGCCATGCCCTCTTCCAGGGGATCTTCGCAACCCAGGAATCAAACCCAGGTCTCCTGCACTGCAGGCAGATTCTTTACCATCTGAGCCACCAGGGAAGCCCACCTAGGGGCAGGAATATGCCACATTCACCTCTCTGTGCCTAGGTTCTCATCTGGCCCTGGTTTGGGGTGGGTGACTGAGACTGGCTGAGCCAACAACCCCTCCTCCCCTGGTGGCCCTGGGTTCAAGGATTCTGAAAGCTGAGCACAGGTTCTCAGGATGCGTGGTCTTCATCCTTGTCTGAGGGAGCCAGGGACGGTGCCAGGCTGGGCTCAGCGCCAGCAGGGGAAGCTTGCCGTGTTGGCTGCTTGCTCCGCTGTCCCTGCCGGTGTGTGGGCGGGGGTTTTCTTACAGCACAGGCCAGCAGGGGCTGGGTGCTCGTGCATGCTGATGCCCTGGGACCTGGGGCCTCTCCCCATCCTGGCTGCGCACTGACGGGGATTTCTCACTCGGGCCAGCCCTGGGTGGCTGGTGGCTCCTCTCTGCCAGACTAGATGCCCAGTGAAATTGCTCTCCAACCCTGGGGTTGGCTGTCATAACTCTTTCCATTCCTAAAAGGAAAGAAATCTGGGAGGAAGGGGACTGGGTGAGGGTACGTACATCCTGGTCCCGGGGGGTGGGGGTGGCCCAACCTCCCTGTTCGTCCCAAACTCAATGGGTGTCGCAGCACCGGCACGTGATGCTCTGTGCATTTCTTCACCGGGGCAATTGCGGTCAAATGCATATTAATCACTAACATAATTAATCAACACACCTCCCCCCATCCTGTACCCACCTGTAGTAAGGTAAGGAGTAGGCAAATATTTTTAAAAATGAATTAATTTTATCTTTGGCTGTGCTGAGTCTTTGCTGCACACAGGCTTTCTCTAGTTGTGGCTAGCAGGGGCTCCTCTCTAGTCGCGGTGTTCAGGCTTCTCTTGTTGCAGACAGGCTCTAGGCGCCTGGGCTCAGTAGTTGCAACTCCCAGATTCTAGAGCACAGGCTTAATAGCTGTGGTGCTCAGGCTTAGTTGCTCCGAGGCATGTGGGATTTTCCTGGATCAGGGGTTTAACTCATGTCTGCCCTGAATCTGCATTGGCAGGCAGATTCTTTACCACTGGAGCATCAGGGAAATCCATGTGCAGGCATGTTAAAAGGGTAGCACAGTGGCTTATCCCCCAGAAACTGAATTGCCTGGGTTCAAATCCAGCCTTGGACAGTCAGCAACCAGCACCCTGAGCCTCACTTCCTCACCTGTCCTGGCTTTCTCGGGAACATACCGAGTCACAATGTACGTGAAGGCATGCTCAGTGTGGTGCCTGGTCCGTGAGTGCTCAGTAAATGTAGGCGCCAGGCAGTGATGAGGAGCCCCTGCAATGCCCTGGCTCTCTGAGCCCTCTTCCACTGCCTTGATGTGCTGCCTGCCCTGTGGCCGCCCTCCCCCGTGGGTGTGAGATGACAGCCAGTGGCCAGGAGACCACCTGCTTCTTGCTCGCTGTCCTGGGCTGGGGAAAGCATTTCTTCCCACAATTGGCTAATGAGGGTCCTAAGTAGGGTCGCCAGATAAAATACAAGACACCAGGTTATTCAGATCCACAAGGAGTGAATTTTTAGTAAAAGTATATCCCAAATGTTTCCATCGGATATCCTTATGGTAAACAAAATTTATTTGTTGTTGAGTTGAAATTCAAATTTAGCTATATTTTTATTTGCAAAATCCAGTCCTGATTGTCCTTCACTCCCACCCCAGGCCTGGGACCAGCCCTGGGCTAACTGATGTAGGTATGCTGGGCTTGAATTGATTTAAACCAATTAAGGTTTGAGCTGGGGTTGGGAATGGGTGTGGGGTCCATCTCCCCCAACCACTGGGCTGAAGGGGCTGCCGGCGAGGTCACCCTGTTTCCCCACAATTGGGAAGGTGTCAACTACTGTGTGTCCTTCCCCTGCCCACCTAGAGAGAGACTTCTCCTGGAATGAAAAGTTCCAAATTCAGGCAGTGTCTGAATCTCAGCTTCTCCTTGTCCCTCTTTAAACAGAAGGCTCACCCATTTTACAGATGGAGAGACTGAGGCAGGGAGCCTGAGAAGGGAGGTGGCCAGCTGCATGGCTGTGGTTTTTCTGACAGTGGGGACCCAGTGCCTGTCGACATCTCTTCCTCTGTTACCAACGGGGATATTTTTCAGGGCTGCCATGGTTTTATTCACACTCATCAATCATGAGATTATGAACACCCACCACTTCTGTCTAGGAATGAGGAGGACATTGCTAGTCATTGTGCCTTCTTGGGAGCCCAAGATGGGCTGGTAGCCATCCTGGGAGCTTTTGGGAAGTGAAATTTCCTCTAGGAGGTTTATTCCTTTAAACTCTTGATTAAAAAAAAACTATTTACATACTTATTTTTTGGCTGCGCTGGGCCTTCCTTGCTGCATGTGAGCCTTCTCTGGTTGTCACGCGTGGGCTTCTCTTGCTGTGGAGTGCAGATCCTAGGGCTAGCAGGCTCAGCAGTTGTGGTGCATGGGCTTAGTTGCCCCATAGCATGCGGAATCTTCCCAGACCCGGGATCAAACCTGTGTCCCTTGCATTGGCAGGTGGCTTCCTAACCACTGCACCACCACGGAAGTGCTGGGAGGGTTATTCCTTCTTGCAGTGGAAGCTCAGGCTTGGGCAATGACCCTCCCAGGGTCCCGTGACTGTGGCTGAAACTCAGGGTTCCTGGCTTCTAATCCAAGTGGGGTTCTTTAGAGTCAACAGCCCAAGATTTCTTCCCAGGAGAGATGTAGGGGTGCTCAGTCCTATAACTCCACATCGTGTGCTGGGTCGAAGGAATGTGCTGGGACTCCCCAACTTTGGAAAACCTGGAAAGGGGGCCTCCAGGGTCTAGGGGTTGAGGAGGGAGCAACTGAGACCCTCTTCTCAAAAGCTGGGCAGAATGGGGCCTTGTACTCCTGCTGAAGTGTATGATGGTTTTAGGTATACATGGTAAGCCATGTTTTATGTTTATAGTTAATTAGTTTACCATAATGCAATAGGTAATAGAGAAATATAAGTAGCCCCTTGGACTGATTTCACTAGATAGTGATAAAATATTTACATTTCAGATAAATAATGAATTTTTAAAAACGGTCCTATTATGGAAGGTATTAGGTAAGTGATGATGGAGGTGATATGTGTGGATATAGCAGACCTTAAAGGCTGGGGAGCCAGTGATGACCTTGGGCAAACTGGCCTCGGTGGAAGGAGCTGGAAGCCAAAGCCCCCACCCTGGGCATCCTGGCTGTGGCCACAGCTGAGCTCTGCTGATGAGGTTGGGAAGAGTGTCTACCGGTTGGCCTACCTTGGAGGTCAGAGTAACCGTGAGTGGGGCCCTGTGCCTGCTACACGGTCATGCCCACCTGTCCTGACCAGCAGTTCCCACGGCCCCTGGGGCTTGATCCTCATGGCATTCATGTGGATCAGGGGCCTAGGGCTCCCCATCCCTAGGCTGGGGCCCTAGCAGAGCAGACTCCCACTGCTGACTTCTGGGGGAACCCCTCAGGGCTGCATAAGCTTTTCTGTGGGTCCCCCACTGCTTGCGTGGGCCCCAGGCTGGCCCACATGTGTCCTCTCATCCTCTTGGCAGGACTCCAGGGGGCCAGGTGCTGTGAGCTGTGACCCATTGTGCAGATGTCAGACCAGTGAGTCTGAAGTAGCCTGAAGTTCAGACTGCGGGGGCTGGGTTCCAACTCTG
Source organism: Bos grunniens (assembly GCF_055505025.1). NCBI lineage: Eukaryota > Metazoa > Chordata > Mammalia > Artiodactyla > Bovidae > Bos > Bos grunniens. Next base: position 29,471,788 of record NC_141189.1, read on the forward strand.
CCACCTGCTCGCCCAGTCTCTTTGATGCCCTCTGCAGATAAAACAAGATAGAAGGGCACATCTAAAAGGTGTTAGTATACAGCAAGCACCTGATAAGTATCTGTTTTCGATGTTGATTGAGCTCTGGACTCCTAACCCTTGAGTTTTTGTTTTTCGTTCACACGCATATGAGGAGCATCTCTAGATAACAGGCATCAGGCTTTGGATGGGCAGAGAGCCAGGCCAAGGGTCTCCCATCAAAGTTTCATAACAGAAAAGGCAAAGGGCCCCCAGTCTACCCCCTCCATATGCCCCAGCGGAGAGGAAGGAGAGGAGAAAGGACCAGCTAGAACCCAGGAGGCCTCCTGCTGCAGCCCGAGCTGCTGGGGTGTAGGTAGGTGGCAGCGTGGTTTCCACCCATCCTCTGCTCCTTCCTTGCTCAAGTGATGGAGTGTGATGTCTGGAAGACCAAGAGATGGACTCAGAGACTCTCTGGGTCAAGCAATGTCTTAAAGAAAGGTCAGCCCTGGCCGGGGGAAGGGATCACCCTTGTCCCTGCTTCCCTCTGTGAGTCTGAGGTGCTTCTTCTAGGGATGGGTCCCCAGGTAAAGGCCAGGAGGAAGGAGAGGGCCTCCATGAGCTGTGTGAAGGCCTGGTGAGCCATCCCTGGACACAGCACGGTGTGCCGTCCTTCCATTGCGGGAATGATATGATAACAGACTCGCCCTTGGCCCCTTCCAGATGTCAGAAGCACGGCCAGTGGTGCACAGACAGATGCACCCCTGAGTGGGATCCACTTTTATTTATTTATTCTTGGAATTTTATCAGGGCTTTCCAGGTGGTGCTAGTGATAAAGAACCTGCATGCTAATGCAGGAGATGTAAGAGATGCTGGTTTGATCCCTGGGTTAGGAAGATCCCCTGGAGAAGGAAATGGCAACCCACTCCAGTATTCATGCCTGGAGAACCCCATGGACAGAGGAGCCTGGCAGGCTACAGCCCATAGGGTCACAAAGAGTGGAACACGACTGAAGTGACTTAGCACACGCACATGCATAATTTTATCTGTTTATTTTTGGCTGTGCTGGGCCTCCATTGCTGCAGGGGCTTTTCTCTAGTAGTGGCGAGTGGGATCCACCCTCTACTTGTGGTGGACGGGCTTCTCATCGCAGCGGCCTCTCTGGTTGTGGAGCACAGGCTCTAGGGCGCGTTGGCTTCAGTAATTGCGGCTCCCGGGCTCTGGAGCACGGGCACAATAGTTGGGGTGCACGGGCTTAGTTGCCCTGTGGCATGTGGGATCCTCCCAGACCAGCGATTGAACCCTTAGCCCCTGCATGGGCAGGTGATTTCTCTACCATTGAGCTAATAGGGAAGCCCCAGGATTCACTTTTAGAGGCACCATGTTAGAACTGACACTGGGTACAGAGGAGCTAATTCTACCAGGGGGGAGGGTATAGAAAGGGGGCAAGAAAAATTTCAGGGAGGAGATGTCTGCAGAGGAGTTAGAATTGGGACAAAGCAGTGAAATCTGTCCAAAAGGCTATTTACACTTCCTACCCGCCACCTCCAAGGCTGAGGAAGCAGCCTGTGCAAAGGCCCTGGGGTTTGAAAGAGCCATGACATCAGCCTAGCCGGGTGGCATGAAATTCAACAAACTGCTGTTGCTTTATGATGGAGTAGTGGGCTGCCCTCTGGGGGACGCTAGGCACCGCGTGTCTCCCTGCTCTCAGCACAGGCTGGAAGACCACAGTTTCTGCAGAAAAGGTCTCAGTCCCTTTCTTTGTCTGAGGAACATTATCATCTGGGATCTAAAGAAGAAGACTGAGCCTCTTAGTGCTTCCTGTGTTTGCAAGGCAGCCAGAAGGTCTAAGGGCAGAGGTGGTATCCCCAGTAGGCTGGTCCCTGTGAGCAGAACTGTCTGTGTGCCAGGACTTGCTGCCCCACAGCCTGAGCTTATGGATCACGACACCGCCTCCCCCCACCCCGAGTCACCTCTGGGCCCACCCCCGCAGGACTACCAGAGGCAGCTCCCTGGCCTGGAACTGGGGCTACAACAGGAGGGCTCCAGGTTTCCTGTCAGTTCTTTCCTCCTCTCCTTCCCCCTTTCCTGGGGCACGTGGGGTGGGGAGAGGTTGGGAATGGGTAGGATCTTGTGCCTTTTCTGCTGTGTAACTTTGATGGGAGGCCCTTGGTCTCACTGAGCCTCAGTTTCCTCATCTGCAAAATGGGGACACAGCCACCTGCCTCCCAAGTCTGGCATGAGTGTGAAACGAGGTGCCTGGAGCCCACAGAGCCGGACTGGGACTCAAGCAGCGGCCTGTGGGGCAGACGCTTCAACCTCCACGGAGGGACTCAAAAAGGGCTCGTCCATCTGGGATGCAGGGGCGTCCAGGAGGCACATATTTCAGACCTAGTATTTATGTGCCTCTAAGATGTATTTTTTTTTTCTCAGATGTGAATAATTTCTGAAATTTGAGAGTCTTCCAAATAACGTGCCGGTTTAATGGGCACTGGCATCGCTTGTGTTTATTGGTGCCTGGATGCTCGTGGGGCACCTGGGGTGCAGAGAAGGACCAGGTGAAGCCCCTGGCTTTGTGGCGTTCACATCCATGAAGGGAGGAGAGGGAGAGAAAGGAGTATGTGAACACGATGATGTCAGGGAACTGAGTTCCAGAAAGAAAGAAAATAAGGCAAAGGGAGAGAGGGTATCCAGGGGGAGGCCTTGGGGAGGCCTGTCCTGGAGAGTTTTGAAGGGAAAGCTTCTCTAAGGAGGTGACTTTATAAAGAGTTAACGTATTTCTTTTTGACTGTGCTGGGTCTTCACTGCTGCCTGGTGGCTTCTCCAGCTGCGGCGAGCAGGGTGCTCTTCGCTGGGGTGCTCATTGTGGTGGCTTCTCCTATTGGGAAGCATGAGCTCCAGGGCACATGGGCTCAGTAGTTGTGGTGCGTGGGCCTAGCTGCCCCGTGGCATGTGGTATCCTCCTGGACCAGGGATCAAATCCGTATACCCTGCACTGGCAGGTGAATTCTTAACCGCTGGACCACCAGGGAGGCCCCCGAGGAGGTGACTTTTGAACTGAGCCCTGCGGGGGGAAAATTAATACGGGTCCAAAGGTGGACATCCCCGGCTGAAGACACTGCCTGGCCAAAGGCGCTGAGGCACAAAGTAGCTGTGATTTGGCCCCATCGGGAGGCTTGAAGCCAGTGCAGGCGTCACTTTACAAAGGAGTAAGGTTGAGGTCTGCTGAGGGATCTGCTCCTCACCTTCCATGCCCCCAGCTCAAGCCATGGCAAGATCTGTTGGGAAAGCATTCTGGGAACTGGCATGTGCAAAGGTCCTGTGGCAGGAGGGGGCTGGGCCCACTCAGGGGATGAAAGAATGAGGCTGTTGCAGAGTCAAATGAGGGAGGGGTTTGTGTTCAGAGAGGTTGCCAGGGGCAACTCGTCCTGGAGCTGCAGACCTTGGGGGAGAGTTGCGAGTTGAAGCAGTGTATATATTTTTTGTCTAGATGCTGTTATCAGGTCATTAGCAGCTTAGAATGGAGCACACAGGCTTACTTCAGTCCAGCTGTGCTATGTGCTTTCAGTGGGGGCTCTCGGGGGCCCTAGGGAATGAGTCCCCTCACCCTGGGGAGCTCAGGGATGCTGTTCTAAGAGGCGAGGCTCCCAGGGTGATGGGGGTGGTGGAGGCAGCTGGAGACCCCTGGCTATGTGCAGGGAGCTGTTGGTACTTTAGGAGGACAGGAGAAAGGGGAGAGTGGAGGCCGGCCACCAGGGCTCTGTTCATCTGAGGCTGAGGGGCAGTCAGGCCCAGGCAGGCTTTGTGTGGCCTGTGCAGCACCTAGATTTCTCTGTCTCTCTGTCTCTCTCCATATATATATATGTGTGTGTGTGTGTGTATATATATATAGTGCATTGCAATGTTTAGAAGTTAGGATTTAGAACAATCTAGAATTCTGACTCGACTGAACAATGGAAAACTCTGGCAGTCCTGAACCCACATCACCACCCAACAGGTCCCAGCTGGAGCCAAGTGACAGCCACCCAGTGCCGGGGCCTCAGAAGGCCCATTGTCCACAGTCTCCACCACTCCCTATTGCCTCTCACCAGCCTCCTTTCACTCCCTGGTCCCCGGCCTGTCACTGAGGGCATGTGAGTTTATGGTTCTTGCTGGGGGCAGTGCAGAGCCACGTTGTAAGGGGGCGATCATGGAGGCCAGAGTGGGGCTTGGAGGAGAAGACGGGTGCTGGGAGTCCAGACTGTTGTGGTCACCACCTCACCCCCTAGCCGCCCCCACGCCAGGTGCCAACAAGTCTTGAACCCAGGTGGTGGGCGTGGGATGGAAGGATGGCGCACAAGCCTCTGGCCGAGACGGGTCTCCTGATGACGCTCCACGGGTCTGTCTCCTTTTCCCAGGCTGTCTCCATCTCCTGCCCCCTCTCGCCCTCCTAGCTAACCTTTCATCCCACAAGGAACCTCTTCACGTCTGGATCAAACTCTCCATAAACTGTTCCGTAAAACCGTCTGGAAGGTTGTCATCAGCGGTAATTGAAGGCTTTGCACCCCACCCGGGGGCAGCCCCTGCGCAGAAGCGTCCTTTCTGGACGCGGGGGTGGCAGGGAGGCCTCCAAACAGTCCCCGGGGCACCCCTGCATTCGCCTTGCGCCTGCGGGCTCCCTGGCCCTCAGTCATGAGCCGCTGACCAGACTTCCTGGTGACTCAGCACCCTGTGCCGACCGTGGAAACCAGAGCTGCCCAGGCCCTTGCAGAAGGAGCCTGGAGGGCCCGAGATGCCGTTTCTAGTCTGGGGTCTGCCCCCACTCCACCGTGGAGGGGTGGGGAGGGAGGGGCAGGGCGGCAACGTGCCTGGGGCCCCACGGGCCTCAGTGCTGGAGAGCTCTCTGGATGCTTCTAGCTGCTTCTCTCTCCTCACACACCTGCGCTTGTGTTCTTGCTGGTGTAGCCTTCTTTGTGAGGAAGCACTGCTTCAAGAAAGAAGAAAAAGGACTTCCCAGTGGTTCAGTGGTAAAGAAGGAAAAAAAAGGTTAGTCACTCAGTCGTGTCCAGCTCTTTTGCAACCCCATGGACTGTTGCCTGCCGGGCTCCTCCATCTGTGAAATTCTCCAGGCAAGAATACTGGGGTGGGTTGCCATTCTCTTCTCCAGGGGATCTTGCTGACCCAGGGATCGAACCTGGGTCTCCTGCAGCGGCAGGCAGATTCTTACCGTCTGAGCCACCCAGTGGTAAAGAATCCACCTGCCGATACAGGGGACATGGGTTCGATCCCTGGTTCTGGAAGATTCCACATGCTGCAGGGCAGCTAAGCCCGAAGCCACCACAACGAGACACTGCAACTGGAAGAAGCCCTACACGCAGCAATAAGACCCAACACAGCCAAAAAGTGAATAAATAATAAATTTAAAAATGGAAAGTCCTAGATGGCTGTAGAATGCAGTGGGGCGCTGGCTGCATGTCAGAGCTCCCCGGGCAGTAGGCCCATTGCATAGAGCGGGCAGCTGAGGCTCTGTTCCACCGTGATGAACAAGCAGGCATTTTCTGGGCTTGACAGGCAAATGTCCTTCCCTCAATCTTGAAGTCCCCGTGCCATCCCCTTACTCCTCCGTGACATGTGATGTTGATGAGACTGGGCTGGGGGCTGCCTCCCTGCCCTTCCTGGTCTGACTGGCCCTTCCTGGTTGGAGTGCTCATTTTTGGCCCAGACTCGCTGGGTCCTCTGGTCATCTTTCCAGCTCAGCTGGTGGCAAGTCTTCAAGTGGGGACAGAAAAGCATTTTCTACCCTGTATTTCTCTCCCAACTCATGCTTTAGCTATGAACCTGCTTTAAAACTTAAAATCATCACCATAAATAAGCTTTATGTACCACGGGCGTGGATCTCCGTGGTTGAATCACAGTCCTCAACCTAATGCCTGTGTGACCTTGGGCAAGGTTTCCCCTCCTCTCTGTGCCTTGGTTTCTCATCTTGCAGGTGGGGGTGGTAACGGTGCCATATCCTGAAGGACTCACTGCACATGGAGTCCTGAGTGTAGGCGTGGTGCTCAGTCAGCTCTGTGCCTGGCTGCAGCCATCATATCTGATTTTCACAGAAATGCTGTGAGATTTGTGCTGTCATTGGACTCATTTTCTAGTCAACAAAACTGAGGTTCAAAGCAAGTAGTGACTTCCCCCAAGGTCAAGCTATCATTTTTTTTAATTAAGTTTTTTAAAAATATTTTTAATAATTTTAATTTTAATAATTTGGCTGTGCCAGGTCTTAGTTGCAGCACATGGACTCTTTAGTTGCAGCATATGAACCCTTAATTGTGGCATGTGGCATCTGGTTCCCTAACCAGGGCTCGAACCTGGGCCCCCTGCAATGGGAGCTTGGCGTCTTAGCCACTGGACCACCAGGGGAATCCCCAAGGCATCATTTTTAAAGGTGGAGATAATAGTGCCACGAAAGGGATCAAGCAGGGTTGACTGGCAGAGCCACCCCCCAGGGACACTGAAGGACCACGCTCCTCTCCCCTCCCGTGACAAACCCCCTCCCCAAGCCTCCTCTTGCCTCGAAGCCATCTCCTCCCCAGCACCCAGACTCTGGGGAGAGTCCTGTGATCTAACCCCTTCTTGGGAGTTTTCCTCTCCCAAACACCCTCCTCCATAAGGAACCATCTCAGTCACCATCCACCACCTCCCCTAGCTTCCAGAAAGTTCTCTCTGGGAATTGGGAACAGCCCATGGACCCCTTTGGGCCCCACCCTCCAGATGGCCTGACGAGTGTGCGACCCAGCCTGGCTGGATTCCACAACGGTGGTTAAGCGTTATTTATTTCCTTTAACGCACATGTATACACATACAGCTGTCTGGAACGATTCCTGGGCTCAGAGCGGGTGTGAGTCAGGGCTCTCAGCACACGCCTGCATGCTGATGTCTGGGCCTACGTGAGCCCACCCATGTGTATCAGCATTTTTAATTTAATAGCTTTATTATGGAACATTTCAAAAAATGCACAGAAATAGGGAGGACCAGACAGTGATTCCGGCATCCCCACCCCTCGGCGGCGTCATCAGCAGTGTTTTGCAATCTTGTTTTATCACCTCCTTGTGGGCTCCTTCTCCTGCTTTTTTCCCTTTATGGCTGGAGTATTTGAAAGCCAATTGTAGACATCATACCATGCGTGCCATTAAAAAAAAAAAAAAACCGCTTCTGAAATAATTCTAGAGTCTGAGGAAATTGCAAAGACAGCACAGTGTGGTCATATGTATTCTTCACTCAGTTGTATGGTTATAGTATCAAAACCTGGAATTGAGATTGGTGTAGAGTATGTATGTGTGTGTGTGTGTGCACATGTGTGTACATGCACAGGCTCGCCTCTGTGCACACATAGTTCTGTGCCATTTTGTCACATGTGTGCATTCGCTTCACCACTACCACAGTGAAGACTGGAACTACTCCATCATCACAACATGGTCATACGGGGGGCCACCCCTGACCCCCTGGCCACCACTAATATGGTCTCCATCTCTGTAATTCTGTCATTTGAGAATGACAACAGCTGGGCTCACCTAGCTTGTACCCTTGGGAACTGGCATTTTCCCCACACAGCGTAATGCCCCTGAGATCCGTCTGAGTTGTTTTCTGTGTCCCTGGCTCATTCCCTTTTCTGGCTGGGGAGTAACCCACGACGTTCCTGTGCCACAGTCTGCTTCACCTGTTGAGGGGCATGTGGGCTGTTTCCGGCTTGGGGCTGTTCTGAATGAAGATGCTGCCAGTTTTTGTGTGGCTCTAAGTTTTCATTTCTCTGGGCTAAATGCCCACCCAGGAGTGGGATGGTATAAACATCTGAGTTTATGTTTAGTGTTCGAGAAACGGACAAGCTGTCTTCCCAAGTGGCCATACAGGTCTATAGTTTGGAAGAGAAGCATCCGTTAGGAGACCCAGGGAGGCTGTCCTGGGATCCGGAGCAGCCTGTGTGCTGTGTTTGGTTCCTGTCCCACAGGGGCTATTCAGTCCCCTCTTTCCAGGACAAACAGCCAAAGCCCAGAGCTAACAAGTGGGAACATCAGAATTTGAATCCAGCCTCATCTGACTCCCAAAGCCTCTGGGGCAGGAACCCTTCCTTGCTGGGTGGCAGGAATCAGTGTGGGAAGTCAGCGTGAGCAACAAGCAGACCAGGGAGGCGGACCTGGCGGGGGTGAGGAGGGAACAGAGACCCTGGCGAGAGGGGGGTCAGGACCTGCCCACTCCCTCCTTGCCAGGCTGGACCAGCTCCTATCTCTTAACCTTTGCCCTGGCCCTTCCTCTCTCCATCACAGAGGGGGCCATGGATCTGTCACCAGCTGGGTCTCCTCAGCTCCAGTGGGTGGCCCTGCCTTTCCTGCCACCCGGGTCCCTGCTGGAAGGGACTCCCCACCTTCCCCCTGAACCTCTGCTTCCCCTATTGGCCTTAGAAGCTGTGGCTAAAGCAGAGGGACCCATTCTTTGCGATTCATCCTCCCCTGCAACCACCTCTGAGCCTCTCCGCTGTGCTTTCGTGTCATGAAGATGCCATAAGCAGCAAGGATGATGCCGCCTGTAAGGTTTCCCAGGTGTGGTGGCTGGTGCTTGAATATACGATTTCATGTGATTGGCATGACCACCCTGTCAGCAGGCTTTATGACCGTCGAACGCATGCAGAAGGTCCCCCAGGTCAAAAGTGGCAGAGCTAGAAGTCAGAACCATGTCCCTTTGACCCAAACCTGGGAATCTCCTGGCTGAGCCCATTAGGACAGTCTGACGCCAGTTCTTCTGAAGGAGTCTTGTCTTTGAAGCCCCGGAAGGGCCAGCCTGGGGCTCTGAGAGATCTAGACTCTGTCCAGGGGGCCCGCCTGCCCAGCTGTGGGTCCAGGCAGCAGGGGAGGGGCCCTAGGGATGAAGTCTCTGCCCAGCCCAAGGTTCCAGGCCGGCTCTTCTCCTCAGCTGGCTACTTTTTACCTTCCTCACTGTGTGAGCCCAGGAAGGTGACTTAGACTCTCTGAGCCTTGCTATCGCTTCCATATAGGGCAGTTGGCCTTTGCCTCTGGAGCTGGCCCAGCTGCCAACAGCTTCCTAACCTGGAAAGCAGCCAGTGGTCTTAAGAGGGACAAGTGGATTGGCAGGTGAGGCCCCAGCCTGGGTCCCAGCACTCACTCTGACCTTGGGCGAGTCCCTGCAGCCTGAGGGCCTCTGTTTCACACTCAGCCAGCGTGGCTGCCATGACAGGACTGAGCTGACTCACGGGCCGGCTCTTTGTGGACCGTGAGACACAGCACAAGTATGGAGCTTTCCTGGCCGTCAAACCGCAAGTCTAGAGCTCGGTGTTTTCATTTCTGAGCCTGCTTCGCTTTTGTGGCTCCACTTTCATTTTTTAAAGTTGAGTTGAGCAAGTATCTTTCTGATCAGATCACATTTTCTGTGCACTGGCGGAGTGGGGGGACACAACCCACCCCACTCTGGGTGCCTGCTTTGGTTCACTGGCATTTCCTGAGAGCTGTGCGTGCCTGGCTCGGCGCTGGGGATGGAGACAGGAGCCCAGCCGTGGTCTCTGGCTGCCAGGGGCCCACAGCCCACTGTGGGGAGAGGGTCAGGAGTCAGGGGGTCAGACCATTATGACTCGAGGCGGGGAGCTCTGCCGGAGACCCTGGCAGGCCAGGTTAAAGGAACGAGGACCTCTCAGGTGACTTCCTTGGACACAGAAGTCTGAGATGGACCATAAAAGATGGAGTGGAAGATGAGCAGGCAAAGAAGTGGAAAAGGGTATTCTAGGCAAAAAGAACGGTGTAAACCAAGTCCTGGAGGTACATAGATGCAGTCGTACCCCTGTCCCCTTCTCTGTGAGTCTCAGGTATGTGAAATTTCCCAGATCAGAGGTCCCCAGCCTCCAGGATCTAATGCCTGGTGATCTGAGGTGGAGCTGATGTAATAATGATGAAGTACACAATCAATGTAATGCACTTGAATCATCCCAAGATCATCCCCTGCCCCAGTCCGTGGAAGAATTGTCTTCCACGAAACCAGTCCCTGGTGCCAAAAAGGTTCAGGACCGTTAGCCCCAAGCACCCTCCATGGTGCTCTCTCTGTTGGAGGCTCAGGGTTACCTTGAACCTGGGCTGCTGCTGGCATGCCCAGTTGGCACCTTGGGCCTGCCAAGTGTCTTTCTCCATCCTTAAATATTGACAGCTCCATCTGTCCCTCTCTTCATCTGTCTGTCCACCATCCATTCATGCATCAATCTCTCTGTTCATCCATTAGCCATCTATTCATTCAGCCACCTCTCTGTCATCTTGTCTGTCCATCCATGCATCTACTCACCCATCTGTTCATCCATCCATCCACGCATGCTTCCATCTGCCTGTTCATCCATCCATCCATTCATCTGTTTATCCACGCATCCATCCATTCACGTATCTGTGCATCCGTCTATCTGTCCAACCATCTATTCATCCAGCCAGCCAATCAGCCATACATTCAACAAGTATGTACTGAGTGCTGACAGCATGCCAGGCCCTGCTGGGCAGAGCCTTCTCTGGGCCAGTTGCAGGGCAGGTGATGAGCAGACGTGAGCTGAGCTTTGCTGCACTCCCTGCCAGGGCCCTGCCCGAGATGGGCACAGACTTGCCCCTGAGTCCCTCCTTCCCCATCCTGGGCTGCCCGGTCTTGTTAGGAGGGAGGCGGCCCTGAGCTCCCTAGCTTGGGAAACGATTCCTGACAGTCAGCTCTTGAGAGCCTCCCCTCCTCGGAGGAAGATGAGGAAATCACCCTGGATCACAGACGGCCATGTACCCCCCATGACGTGAGCTTCCTGCCGCCCGGCTGAGAACCCTGCCCTGGCTGCCTTTCTAGGGATGTTCACTCCGGGGCATGCTGAGTCACAGGTGAAAATGCTCCAGCTTTCTCTCCCCAACCCTGGCCTTTGTGTTTCCAGACAGAACTCCACATGCTCACACTGCCCGTCCAGCATCTCCATAGCCCATCCCAGCTGGCCTCGGAGCCTCACAGCAGTGATGTGACTTAGTTTTCAGTTACATGACTTAAACTACGTCCCCTCTGATGATGCTTGGGAAAGCCAAAACCATCCCTAACTTCGCCGTGGACCCTTCTGGCTTCCTGAGCCCTGAGGTCCTTGACCTTGGCTCCTATCTGGCCACTTAAGAGATCTGGGAAAGAAATGGATTGATTTTTATTTGGCTGCACTGGGGTCTTTGGTCTTCACTGTGACATCTTTAGCTGTGGCATGTGGGATGGGATGGGATCTAGTTTCCTGATCAGGGATCAAACCCAGGCCCCTTGAATTGGGAGCGTGGAGTCTTAGCCTCTGGAACCACTACGGAAGTCCCGAGATGGGGAAAACTTGAGTCCAGTTTTCAAGCCGAACTATTTGGCACAGAAGTGTGGATGTCTGCCTTGCCCTGTAAACTGAAGGATTGGCCAATGCTTCATCCATGTGCCAGTCTGCTGGGGCTTTTGGGGGCTGGGGCCCAGAAGGACTGCCTGTTCAGGTGGAAGGTAGACGCTCCTGTATCCTGTTTCATGCTGGAGAAGAGCGTGGAGAGAGGCAGGACTGAGTGGGTCAAGGCAAAGAGAGACCTTGCCTGCCTTGGGTGACCCCTGGTGTAATGACTTCACAGGGTTGGCAGTCAGTGGGATGGCTTTAATTCAGCTGTGGGTCCCGATCATTTCTTCTGGGAGGGGTGGGTTTCCTTTCAAGGAGTGAGCCTGAGAATAAACCCACCTTGGACCAGGAGCACAGCGTGGGGAAGGTAAGCCTCAGAACAGGGTCAGAAGTGACCTGAGGCTTTGGGGGTGTTGTGGGTCTGGATCTCAGGGGACTGAATTGTGCCCCTCCTTTGAGATGGGAGGTGGGTTCAGAGTAAAGACAGGCGGGTTTCAGAGACGCTCTGAAGATGGGCCTGGTGGTGGTGGGGCTTGGAACAGAATGCCATCTGTGGCTGACAAGGGCTGGAGTGATATACCCAAGCTACTGTCCCTGGGCCCATGGGGCAAAGCCTAACTCAGCAGCTTGGATGAAGTTTCCATCCTGGTGGGATCCTGGTACAGTCACGATAATCTGGATGTGAAATGAAAACCAGACTCTTTGTTATCACAGGCCTTATCATAGGAATATAATTTCTCTGATAAATGCTCATTGATACCCACTTTGTTGGGGGGGTCTTCAGTTCAATTATTCTTGCCTCAGGGAAAACACAATTGCAGCCATAGGGAAGGCTTCCTGGAGGAAGTAACACCTTGGTGGGAGTTGTAAAGGATGCAGTGAGCATCTAGGCAGGTGAAGCCCAGAAGAGAAAGGGCCCCAAGAGAAGAGAAACAGTGGGAGAAGGCACGGAGGTGTGGTGGCGCCCAGCCTGTTGGGGACAGAGGACTGAAGTGAGTTGGCCCTGGGGGCTGAGGCTGGATCAGAACCGCCTTGTTGAGGGTCTTCCCTGGTGATCCAGTGACCAAGACTCTAAGCTCCCAGTGTTGAGGGCCCAGGTTCAATCCCTGGTCGGGGAACTTGAGCTTACATGCCACAGCTAAGACCTGGCACAGCCAAATAAATATTGAACAACAAAACAAAAATGAGACTCAGGAAGTAGGAGCTAGAAGTGTGTCCTGATGCCAGTGGGGAGGAATGAAAGGGTTTTCAGTAAGGGGCTGAGGTGAGTTTTCTAGAGCCCTCAGCTGAATGTGGAGAATAGAGGGGTAGGGGGTTGCTATTACATCGCTGAGACATGGCCATAGGTGGTAAGAGATGAGATGTGGAAGAGGTTTAGAAGGAGCCCTGGGGACCACTGGCTGGAGGTGGATGAAGGACGACGTCTCTTCTCCGGGAGTGGGGGAAGCAGAGCCAAGAACCTTGGCAATGATAGACCAGGAGCCATTCCCTGAAAACCTCTCCCCTGAACACCCTAAGAAGACGTCCCCAGATCACTGGTGTTACATGGTGTAGGGAGGCCGGGAAGAGTTGAGATCTGAAGGATGACGATGAACTGGATGCATGTCGAGGGGAGAGTAGGGGGCACCTGTGGCAGCTGGCACAGCAGGTGCTAAGGCCCTGTGGCTGCAGAGATGGAGGGGGCAAAAGGGGCCTGAGTGGCTGGACATGGGAGCAAGGTACGAGATGAGGTGAGTGGATACAGGAGCCAGGCCGCAGGACATGAGTGAGCCACTGAAGCACTTTGGATGGTGACATCATCTCATATGTGTCTGCAGTGGTCACCAGGCTGCAGGAGGTGACATTCTTAGATCAGTCCAGGAGCTGGAGCATGTGTCCAGATGAAAGGTGAACTCATGTGACTCCCACAACCAGAAAAAATACTAAACTGCATACATCATAGGCATTCGTTTCCTTGGGCTGCCATGACAAACTGCCATAAACAAGGTGGCCTAAAATAACAAAAACTGGAGGAAATACGGTTCAATGTAAAAACAGAAATTGTTTCGCTCAGAGCTCTGGAGGCTGGACATCTGAGTTAGGTTGCTGGCAAAACCCTGCCTCCTCTCAAGTTTCCAGGGAAGGACTCTCTGCCTGTCTCTTCTAGCTTCTGGCATTTGCCAGCAGTCCTCGGTGTTCCCAGGTTGTGACTACATCCCTCCCATCTCTGCCTCCTTCATCAGAGCCCAGGCCTTCTTCCCTGGGTCCCTTCTTGTAAAGATCCCATTGATTGGACCCTAATCCACGCCGACCTCATCTTGACTTGATTATATCAGCAAAGTCCTGATTTCTAAGTAAAGCCATGGTACCTGGGCTTAGGACTTCAACACCTGTTTTTTTGGGCGGGGGCACAATCATCCCATGACATCAGAGGATCTTGATTTTGTTTCAAACACACGTGTGGTCACTCACATTCTATTTCTTTTTTTAAATTAGTGAATTTTTGGCTATGCTGGGTCTTCATTGCTTTTGCAGGGGCCTTCTCTAGTTGCAGCGAGCGGGGGCTACTCTTAGTTGTGATGTGAGAGCTTCTCATTGCAGTGACTCTTGTTGCGGAGAACAGGCTCTAGGGTGCACAGGTTCAGTAGTTGCATCTCCGGGGCCCTAGAGCGCTTGGGCTTTGGTAGGTGCAGCGCAGGGGTTTAGTTGCCCCGTAGCATGTGGAACCTTCCTGGGCCGGGGATCGAACCCGTGTCCCCTGCATTGGCAGGTGGATTCTTATCCATGGAGCCACCAGAGAAGTCCCAGTTCTGTTTTTTGATGCAGATGCTTGTTACCCAAGAGTTTTCACTCAAAATTGAGCTATGCATTGATCTGTACACCTTTCTGCACCTGTTCAGTTCAGTCGTGTCCGACTCTTTGCGACCCCATGAATCGCAGCATGCCAGGCCTCCCTGTCCATCACCAACTCCCGGAGTTCACCCAGACTCACGTCCATCGAGTCAGTGATGCCATCCAGCCATCTCATCCTCTGTGGTCCCCTTCTCCTCCTGCCCCTAATCCCTCCCAGCATCAGAGTCTTTGCCAACGAGGTGGCCAAAGTACTGGAGTTTCAGCTTTAGCATCATTCCTTCCAAAGAAATCCCAGGGCTGATCTCCTTCAGAATGGACTGGATGGATCTCCTTGCAGTCCAAGGGACTCTCAAAAGTCTTCTCCAACACCACAGTTCAAAACCATCAATTCTTCGGCGCTCAGCCTTCTTCACAGTCCAACTCTCACATCCATACATGACCACAGGAAAAACCCTAGCCTTGACTAGATGGACCTTTGTTGGCAAAGTAATGTCTCTGCTTTTCAATATGCTATCTAGGTTGGTCATAACTTTCCTTCCAAGGAGTAAGTGTCTTTTAATTTCATGGCTGCAGTCACCATCAGCAGTGATTTTGGAGCCCCAAAAAATAAAGTCTGACACTGTTTCCCCATCTATTTCCCATGAAGTGATGGGACCGGATGCCACGATCTTCATTTTCTGAACGTTGAGCTTTAAGCCAGCTTTTTCACTTTCCACTTTCACTTTCATCGAGAGGCTTTTTAGTTCCTCTTCACTTTCTGCCATAAGGGTGGTGTCATCTGCATATCTGAGGTTATTGATATTTCTCCTGGCAATCTTGATTCCAGCTTGTGTTTCTTCCAGTCCAGCGTTTCTCATGATGTACTCTGCATATAAGTTAAATAAGCAGGGTGACAATATACAGCCTTGACATACTCCTTTTCCTATTTGGAGCCAGTCTGTTGTTCCATGTCCAGTTCTAACTGTTGCTTCCTGACCTGCATACAAATTTCTCAAGAGGCAGATCAGGTGGTCTGGTATTCCCATCTCTTTCAGAATTTTCCACAGTTGATTGTGATCCACACAGTCAAAGGCTTTGGCATAGTCAATAAAGCAGAAATAGATGTTTTTCTGGAACTCTCTTGCTTTTTCCATGATCCAGTGGATGTTGGTATTCTATTTCAATTAACATATTAACGTGTATGTACATGTTGAAAACAGAGGCTGGCAGCCACTGTCTCATGATGTTAATAGAGGCTTCCCCGAGTGGTGGGTTTTTTGGATTCATTTTCTTCCTGGATGTTCCGATTTTCTGCCATAAGCATGTGTTAACTTTATTACATAATAAATAAATAAATCCATGTGTATCCTAAAAGAAGAGCTAGAAAGGAACCCTTACCAGTCCTTCCCTGAACCCAAAGCTATTGTAGCAGGAGGTGGGGGTTTGAGCGGGGAATTTGGTCTGCCCTTCCAATCTGTTCCAAATAAATATTTTTAGCCCCATTACCCACCCCTTCAAATGTCCTGCTAATGATTTGTGGCTCTGATGATCCAAAGAGACTTTCTGTGGAGCGTGTGGCTTGGCAGTTACCTCACCTGTGTCCTCTTCTGGAGCGAGGACGGAGGTAATAATAGAACTGACCTCATGGGTGGCTGGGAGGCTTCATTGGAATAATGCACGTGAAACCCTCTGCACGGGGCGGGGCTGCCACGAATACCCTCCCGATTAGGAAATGCACAGACCACAGTGGCAGGCATCTCGCTGTCCTAATTGAGTGGCTCAGCTGGTTAGGGAAATGATACCTCGTCCCGGAGCACATGGTCATCCTTGGGGGATGGTCAGGGGATGATGGGGGCTTCCCTTCCCGGCGTGTTTTCGTGTTTTGCTCCCTTTTAACACAGCTCGGTGCTCTTCTCCTGCTGACCTCCTTACCTGTTGCAGCTGTGTGCTAATTAATCGTGTTTAAGGCCATACGCTGCCGTGACGGTTTAGTCATCATGGGAAGATTTAGAGGAAGCAGGTGGGGAGCGAGTGCTGAGAAGGTGGCTGGACGAGAGGAGCCAGCGCTGGTGGGGCGAGGGGGTGGAGCTGTTTGTGTATTCCCTGGGGCCCGCCCCCTGCCCTTGGCCACGCCCCCTGCCCTGGACCACACCGCGGGGGCTGTATCTCACCGGTCTCTGCCCACCCGCTTAGGAGGTTGAGCTGTACCTTGTTTGGAATCTAGTTTCTCCTTTAGCAATATCTGCCCAAATTACAAACGCAGAAACCCTCTCTCCCAGCTGGGCTGCTGCCCAGCAATAATCCTACAGATAAACCGGGACTCATGGGACATTATTTATGTACAAGGTTATCCTTTGCAGCATTGTTTAAAAGCCAGATACTGAAAGCAGCCTAAACCCTCCATCAGTGGGGGGCTGATTAACGACACCGGCGCAATCCTATAATGGGATACTGTACTCTGCTGCTATAAAGAACAGTGTGGAACTTTCTCTAAGCTTTATTAGGTGAGAAAAGCAGGGTTCCAAACAGTATATTCCTCTTTGCATAAAAAGGGAGGAGTGAGTATATATTTGTATCAGCTAATATTTGCATAAAGAAACTGTGGCTACCCACTGAATGACTAAAGGTTAACTGTGGAGGTGGGGGGTGAAACTTGGTGGTTGGGGTACACAGAGACGGGAAGGGACATAGATTTGTTCATTGCCTGTTTTCTGGGTGGCTCAGTGGATAAAAAAAACAAATCCAGCTGCAGTGCAGGAGAGGCAGATTCGATCTCTGGGTTGGGAAGATCCTCTGGAGGAGGAAATGGCAACCCACTCCAGTAATCTTGCCTGGGAAATCCCGTGGACAGAGGAGCCTGGTGGGCTATGGTCCACAGGGCCACAAAGAGTCGGTCATGACTTAATGACTAAACAACAACATGTGAACTATCTAGTTTTCAAAATTGCAAATTAAAAAAAAAAAAGTAGCATCTTTGAAAGAAAGCATTTTTTGCTTTGTTTTTAAAATATTGATTTAGCTGTTTGGCCATCCCAGGCTCTAGTTGCGGCAACAGGGTCTTTGCTGCAGCATGCCAGGTCTAGTTCTCTGAACCTGACTGATCCTGGGCCCCCTGTGCTGGGAGCGCAGAGTCTCAGCCCCTGGACCACCTGGGAAGTCCCTGAAACAAGCATGTTTTAAAGCAGCAGCTGGGGCTCAGACGTCCCGGTGCGTCTTGCTTCAGCCTCTAGTGGCTGTGTGGCCTTGGGCAGGTTACTCAACCTCTCTGGTTTCAGTTCCTCCGCCCATGAAGTGGGAGTAATAACAGTCCCAACCTTGGGCTGTTGGAAGGATTAAATGAGATCAGTGTGCCCAGTGCCTGGCATGCAGTAGGCAAGTAACAAGAGTGGGTAGATGGTGGCAGAGGGTTGGCTTTCTGAAAGCAATGTGATGTGAGCCCCAGAGCCGCTGTGAGCCTTCTCTCTAGTGTCTGTGTCTGGCCTCTGCCGCAGGGGCCCTGGCCTGACAGGAGCCATTTGTTAAGTGCCAGTGGTGTCTCCTGTCTTTCTGTCTGCTCTCTATCTGTGTGCTCAGCGCAGCATGGAGAGATCTCACAGTCTTGAGTCCTGAGTGTGTATATTCGGGAAGGAAGGGAGAGGAGGGCTGAGCTCAGGCATGTGAGGACCAGTTGGGTTGCTGTGAATGGGGGCCCTGGGTGGTGTGTCCCTTTGGAGCTGGCTCTGGCCTCCTGCCATTGGTGCTACTTCCTGGAAACCGCAAGTGTGCGGAGCCCGGGGTGTCGTCCTTGTGTGGACCCCCATGACTACCCCAGCCCTCATGCTGCATGGATGACACCAACAGAGCTGGGCACCGCCTGCCCAGACTCCAGCCCTGGACACAGAGTGAGCCAGACCCAGCCCTCAGGTCAGAGGCCTTCCCACTCCTGCCCAGGGAGGATATTTTTCCCCAGATGGTTCTTACTGCCAAAGCTTTGGGGGCTGGTTTCACTGGAGAAACAGCCCCTGTGCCTCACTTTGTTCACCATTGCCCGCCCCCCCACCCCGCCTCCTCCCCATGAAGACAAAGGCTTTCCTCCTTTGGAGGGAAGAGGGACTGGGGGACCCATGCCCTCATCTGTGCATTTGCCTTTACTTAGTGGAGACAGTCCTGAAATCCAAGTCAGCATGGCTTCTGTCATGTGACTTGTGATTACAATAGACTTTTTTCTTTTCTTTTCTTTTTTGCCTACTCTGGATCTTCCTTGTGAGCTTCTCTAGTTGTGGCACAGGGGCTTAGTTGCCCCGTGGTGTGTGGAGTCTTTTAGTTCCCTGACCAGGGATTGATCCCCCACCCCCTGCCTTGGAAGAGGGGTTCTTAACCACTGGACCACCAAGGAAGTCCCTAAAATACAGTTGACTTGAGTGGATGAGTAAGACATAGCTCCAGACTAAGATGTCTGGGAGTTTGAGTTTTGTGTAAATTTATTCCTTTGCTGTTGGTCCTCCATCCTGCCAGGCTGGCGGGAAGGTTTAGCCTCGGTTTGTCAGGGCTGACCCACCTGTGAGAGCGGACGCGGACACTGACAGATGCAGATGGTGCGTGCGGAGGGGGCGTCAGGGGTCCCTTGAGATCTCGATGATTGAGGCTGCCTGGGACAGGACCCAATGATCGGGGTCATCCCTTTTCTCTCTTGGGGGTCTCTCTGACGTTCAGGAATCACAGTGTGGGTCTCTTCTTCCCCTACTCAGCATAAGCTTTACGCTAGTGCTTCCAGCGTGTTCCTGGTCCAAACATGGCGCCCTGGCCTCCATTCCCTGGAGGCACCGAGGGCGAGAACAGGGGTTGGCAAACTTCCTGTAAAGCGCCAGATAGTAAATGTTTCAAGTTTTACAGCCTGTATAGTCTCTCTGTGGGTCAGAGGCAGCCCCAGACAATACAGAAGCAAATGGGCAGGGCCGTGTCCCAATAAAACTTTATTTACAAACATAGCATGACAGAAGAAACAGTCAACTTGGGAAACCGCGTGGAGGCTCCTCAGAAAATTAACAGAAGCACCACGTGGTCCAGCAATTCCACTTCTACATTTTTATCCAGAGGGATTGAATCAGGATCTCGAAGAGCTATGTGTACTCCCGTGTTTATTGCAGCATTCTTCCCAGTAGTCAAGATATGGAAGCTAAGGTCCACCGACAGATGAATAAATTAAGAAAACGTGGTATACGCATACAGTGGAATAGCATTCGGCCTTAGGAGAGATGGAGATCTTGCCATTTGTGACATGGATGAAACTGGAATACATGGGAAAGGAAATAAGTCAGTTCCAGAGGGATAAATAGTGTCTTTTTCCACTTATATGAGGAATCTAAAATAGTCAAACTCTGGCTTGCCTGCGGGTCTACTGGTTAGGAATCCGCCTGCTGATGCGGGGGACACAGGTTCAATCCCTGGTCTGGGAAGATCCCATATGCCACAGAGCAACTAAACCCGTGCACTGCAGCTACTGAAGCCCAAGTGCCTGGAGCTCATGTAAACCACTGCAGTGAGAAGCTCAGCGCACCGAAACTAGAGAGCAGCCCCCACTCTATACTAGAGAAAGCCCGCACTCACAGCAACAAGGACCCAGCACAACCAAAAAATAAAAAAATAGTCAAACTCACAGAAGCAGGGTGATAGTGGCCAGGGGCTTGGGAGATAGGAAGAGGGGGACTTGCTGTCCAATGAGTATCAAGTTTCAGTCGTGTAAGATGAATAAAGTGTATAGATCTGCTGTACCACAGAGTGCTATAGTTGACAATACTGTATTGTATACTTAAACATTTTTTAAGAGGTTGATTTCATGTTTTCATGTTAAGTGTTATTTGTTGTCGTTCGGTTGCTAAGTCATGTCTGACTCTTTGCAACCCCATGAACTGCAGCATGCCAGGTTTCCCTATCCTTCGCCATCTCCCAGAGTTTGCTCAAACTCATGTCCTTTGAGTCATTGATGCCATCCAACCATCTCATCCACTGTCGCCCCCTTCTCCTCCTGCCTTCAGTCTTTCCCAGCGTCAGGGAAAAGACTGATGCAAAGAGCATCTTTTCATCAGGTGGCCATAGTATTGGAGCTTCAGCTTCAGTATCGGTCCTTCCAATGATTTCCTTTATCAGGATTGATTTCCTTTAGGATTGACTGGTTTGGTCTCCTTGTAGTCCAAGGGGCTCTCAAGAGTCTTCTCCAACACCACAGTTCAAAAGCATCTCGTCTTCAGCATTCAGCCTTCTTTAAGGTCCAACTCTCACATCCGTACACGACTAATGGAAAAACCATAGATTTGACTGTGTGGACCTTTGTCTTACTACATTAAAAAAAAAAAAAAAAACCATCCCAAACCAGACTGTGGCTGGCTGCTCCTGGCCTCAGCATGTGTAAGCCAGAGCCTTAGTGTAAAGACCCAAAAAGTGATGCTGTCACACCTGTCGTACCTCTCCTGGAGGTCAGAGGAAGGGCAGACTCTTCGCTGAGAAAGAAGGAAAAGGAGAAAGTGCCCAGAGGACTGAGACTTTTGTAAATCAAATACTCCCTAATTTACCTTTGAGGGGAAGATACATTTCCCTACAGAGATTTGCCTAATGCTACCTGTGCTTGATGCCTCCGGGGTCAACAGATTTTCAAAAGCTCTTTTGCAACCATCCTGAGTTCTGGTAAGTCCCCAGCACTCCCAGATGTGTAACCGATGTCTCTTGACTAAGGCTGGTCTGGGGTGGGTCCTGGTTACCACTTTCTCCCTGACTCTGAACAAGATGCCCTGCCTCTCTGTGCCTAAGCTGTAAACTGAGGAAATCCACACCACCTCTGCTCAGGGTTGTCCCAAGGCTTCCATGGCACAGTTTGTGAGGTTCTGCGCCCAGGGCCTGGCTGAGGTGGGTGTTTAATGAATGCAAATTGACAACCCAGCCTCATGTTCTAATTATCTTGGGCAGAGAGTTAAGGCAAGTGATGAGAGAGATGCTTAGACATAGAAATGGCAGGATTCAGGAAGTGAATTGAAGGCAGGAGAAGAAGGGGATGACAGAGGGTGAGATGGTTGGATGGCATCACTGACTCAGTGGACATGAGTTTGAGCAAGCTCTGGGAGTCGGTGATGGACAGGGAAGCCTGGCACCTTATAGTCCATGGGGTCACAAAGAGTCAGATACAACTGAGCGACTGAACTGAAGGGAGTGAAATCCTTAAGTCCCCCTTCTTTCTGTGTATTGTGGTCTCGCTGTGGAACTTCCCAGAGCCTCAGTTTCTGCCTCTGTGAAATGGGGATGATGAGTAGGATCAACTTGTGGAGGATGTCAGTAAAACTGCCCAGTGCCTTGCAGGCCGTGGGTGCCTGATAACAGGGAACATTTAGTGTTAACCTCTGCTGGATCCCGTCTTCACTGCCTTGTGCTATGTTGACTCATCTGGGTTTCGCCAGCAGCCTCTTGGGGACAGGGTCCAGGTCTTGGTTGGAGCAGGGAGGGTGTGCCATCCCTTGGATCACTCAGGGAGAGAGTCTCATGCTGAGGCTTCACTCACCCAGAGCCTGGATGCCAGCATCTGCTGGAATTTATAAGATTATCTCATCTTCATCTCTATTTACACAGCTACTTGCTACCTACAGCGAATAGTCCCAGGCTTTCCTCTGTGACATATGTGTGCTGAGTCCTTTAATAATGTTTTCGGTTTAAAAAAAATGAGTTGGTTTTGGGATTTCCCTGGCAGTCCAGTGGTTAAGGTTCCATGCTTCCACTGCAGGGGCACAGGTTCGATCCTTGTTCAGGGAACTAAGATCCCACATGCCATGGGGTGAGGCCATAAAAAAAAAGAAGAGTTGATTTCAAGAAAAAATATTAAGCAAAGAAAGAGAACAGGAGGAAAAATCAAACGTGATTCAAGTTGGGGAAGGCCTGGAATAGCATACAGAACAGGCCTGGGTTACAAGGAGCGGATTGGGGCTGGTGAGGTAGGAACCAGATTTCGCAGGGGGAGGGCGTACTTCAAGGACTTCAAAGTGCTTAACATCTCCAGGCCTCAGCTTCCTCATCCGCAAAATGGGGGAGGTGATGATGGTGAGAATTCATTGAGGTCAAGCACCCGAAAGACTTGGCGTGTCTGACCCTCAGCTATCATTTTGGGGATGGGGAGGGGAGCTGTGACATGATATTCTAGATTGGGTGCTGGAACAGGGAAAAAGGCATTCATGGAAAAAATGGGGGAAATCAAATAAAGTCCAGTGTGTACATAGTTATAGTAACACGTTAATGGCTTAGTTTGGACCGAAGTACCACAGTCACGCGAGATGTTAGTGTCAGGGGAAGCCACGTGAAGTGTGTGTGGGACTCTGTGTTCTATCTTTGTGACTCTTCTGTCAATCCAAAATGTTAGTCACTTAGCCGTGTCCAACCCATTTCGACCCCATGGACTGTAGCCCCTCCAGGCTCCTCTGTCCATAGGATTCTCCAGGCAAGAAAACTGGAGTCGGTTGTCATTCCCTTCTTGAGGGGAGGGCTTCCCTTGTGGCTCAGCTGGTAAAGAATCTGCCCACAATGCAGAAGACCTGGGTTCAATACCTGGGTTGGGAAGATCCCCTGGAGAAGGGAAAGCCTGCCCACTCCAGTATTCTGGCCTGGAGAATTCAATGCACTGTATAGTCCATGGGGTTGCAAAGAGTCAGACGTGACTGAGCGACTTTCACTTTCTCCAGGGGAACCTTTCTGCATTCAATCGAACCCAGATCTCCTGCCTTGAAGGCAGATTTTTTAACCTCTTGAGCCACCAGTCAATCCAAAATGTCTCCTAAATAAAGGTTATTAACAAACATCAAAATGAATGGGGCAAAATGCTATAATCAGAGAAAGAAGATGTGGAGGCCAGCTTGGGAAGTTAGGAAAAGACCTCTCGGAGGAAAGGAAAACTGAGCCGCAGAGAAGAGCATGGTGTTCCTCGAGGAAGGGGCCTCTGTCTCCGGGGGAGGATGCAGGGAAGCCAGCCCTTCCCGGCCTCCTGGTCTTTGCATCTGCTCTTCCCTGACCTGGAGCCGCTCTTACCCACTTCCCTTAATCTGGCTCAGAGCCAGCATTGCCCCGTCAAGGGTTCTCCTTTGCTTTCCGCCCCCCATACTCTCAGCTTCTCTTTACCAGGGTCACCTTCCTCTGCCTTCTGGGGGCAGGTGGGCAGGGGTGGGACCAGTGAAGCGCATGATAAGCTTTGAGAAGTACCATAAGGGGAGGTGGGTCATCGAGGCAGGGACCCAGTGATCAGAGATCACTCAGTGCGTATTGTGGATTAGATTTCTCTAATCTAGTCAAGGACACAGGTCAAGGCCATGACCTGGAGGTCTTAAACCTTAAGCCCCTGGCCCTCTCCTTAAACCTGCTGTGGGATGGTTCTTCCTTTGGTCCCGGCAAATGTTGAGCACCGACTGCATGCAGGTGCCCTGACCGGTCTAGGGATCAGGCAGCCAAAAGGCTGGGCGAGTCTCTGTGCTCCCAACCTCCAGCATCTCCCAGGGGACCCTCCGCAGAGTCCATATGGTAATTAGAGAATGAGAGGAAGAGGCGGGGCCCCTTCAAGGTCATCTCAAAGAGAACAAGGCGCTGGGAGACAAGGGCAGCAAGCTGAGGGGGGATCGGGGTCCCCTGAGACAGGCAGGTCCTGATTGAGCTCAGCCCCAAAGTACAGAAGCAGGAGCCAGGCTCAGAGAGGAGTGGGGAGCGGATGGTTCCTGGTGGTTGAAGGCGGCTTTACTCAGACGGTAAAGTGTCTGCCTACAATGCGGGAGACACGGGTTCGATCCCTGGGTCGGGAAGATCCCCTGGAGAAGGAAATGGCAACCCATTCCAGTATTCTTGCCTGGGCAGTCCCATGGACAGAGGAGCCTGGTAGGCTATAGTCCATGGGGTCGCAAAGAGTCGGACACAACCGAGCGACTTCACTTTCTTTCTCTTTCCGGGGAGCGGCTGGGAGGCTGAGCAGGTGAGGGGTCCAGGGTAAACTAGGAGAACAGGGCTCCTCTGAAAGTCAGAGCTTCCCTGGTGGCTCAGTCGGGAAGGAATCCGCCGGCCACGCCGGAGACCTGGGTTCGATCCCTGGGTGGGGAAGATCCCCTGAAAGGGGAATGGCCACCCACTCCAGTATTCTGGCCTGGAGAATCCCACGGACAGAGGAGCCTGGCGGGCTACAGTCCATGGGGTCACAGAGTTGGACACGACTGAGTGACACCCACTGGGAGTCAGCCCACAGAACTGTGAGGAAGGAGCCAGGCCACCCCTCAGATCCTCTGGCCAGACCCCAGCCCCAGCCCCGGGCCTCTGGGACGTAAGGAATGAGCCTCCCACTCCATCCTCTGGGAAGCGCTGGCTTGGGGGACAGCCAGCTGTTCATTCTGGAGCAGGGGCCCAGCCCCACACGGGGAGGACTGGGCCCCTCCATCTTTCCTCCCTTTCTCCCCCAGCCATTTGTCCTTTCTGTGGATGTCTGGGGGACGTTGGTAGCTGTGGGTGCCAGGCAAGCTCCCTCCCATCTCACCCTGGGTGGACAGAGAGCACCTGGGGTGTCCCTTCAGGGGACCCCTTGGAGGCACCTGGGGACTCCCAGAGCAGCCTCCCCTCCGAGGGCCTCAGTGGCCCACAGCCCCAGCTGTTCCTGCCCATCACCCCCGAAATAAACCTCCCAGGGAGGGCACGGCTGAGCCCACAAGGCCAGTGCCAGGGAGGGAGATCAGAGGGCGGCCCCAAGTGCCATTCAGGGAGAGGCCCCTGGTCTAGGAACCAGAGCCGGGAGGTCTGGGTCTCCCCTAGGACCCAGCTGATGAGCTAGCTAGAGGTGGCGGCATAAAACCCTTGCCCAAGGCGGTCCCCTTGACCTGGCACGTTCCTGCCACACTGTGGCTCAGGTCATGCTTACTGAGGTATCGGAATACTGAAACATTTCCAGACTCAGCAAGTAGCTGTAGCCTGGAGACCTCCCAGAGAACCCCATTGCCCCAGCCACCCTGGCCCCACCCCCGGAGCTCCTGTGACCAGCACCAAGGGCTTACTGCTCAGCGTGGCGGAGGCCACAGGACAAGAGCAGGCACACGCTCTGATTGGCGTCTGTGCGGTCAAGGTCAGACACTTCCAGTCCATCACCTCCCTGCCTACCTCTCTGCTCCTTTGGCGGCTCATGTTTTCGTCTTCCTGGTGAGGCCCTGGGTTTATTTTCAGTTCAGTCGCTCAGTCGTGTCCGACTCTTTGCGACCCCATGAACCTCAGCACACCAGGCCTCCCTGTCCATCACCAACTCCTGGAGTTCACCCAAACCCATGTCCATTGAGTCGGTGATGCCATCCAACCATCTCATCCTCTGTCGTTCCCTTTTCCTCCTGCCCTCAAGCATCAGGGTCTTTTCCAATAAGTCAGCTCTTCACATCAGGTGGCCAAAGTATTGGAGTTTCAGCTTCAACATCAGTTCTTCCAATGAACACCCAGGACTGATCTCCTTTAGGATGGACTGGTTGGATCTCCTTGCAGCCTAAGGGACTCTCAAGAGTCTTCTCCAACACCACAGTTCAAAAACATCAATTCTTCGGTGCTCAGCTTTCTTCACAGTCCAACTCTCACATCCATACATGATCACTGGAAAAACCATAGCCTTGACTAGATGGACCTTTGTTGGCAAACTAACGTCTCTGCTTTTTAATATGCTATCTAGGTTGTCATAACTTTCCTTCCAAGGAGTAAGTGTCTTTTAATTTCATGGCTGCAGTCACCATCTGTAGTGATTTTGGAGCCCAGAAAAATAAAGTCTGACATTGTTTCCACTGTTTCCCCATCTATTTGCCATGAAGTGATGGGACCAGATGCCATGATCTTCGTTTTCTGAAGTTGAGCTTTAAGCCAACTTTTTCACTCTCCTCTTTCACTTTCATCAAGAGGGTCTTTAGTTCTTCTTCACTTTCTGCCACAAGGATGGTGTCATCTGCATATCTGAGGTTATTGATATTTCTCCCGGCAAGCTTGATTCCAGCTTGTGCTTCCTCCAGCCCAGCATTTCTCATGATGTACTCTGCATGTAAGTAAAATAAGCAGGGTGACAATATACAGCCTTGACATACTCCTTTTCCTATTTGGAGCCAGTCTGTTGTTCCATGTCCAGTTCTAACTGTTGCTTCCTGACCTGCATACAGGTTTCTCAAGAAGCAGGTCAGGTGGTCTGGTATTCCCATCTCTTTCAGAATTTTCCACAGTTGATTGTGATCCACACAGTCAAAGGCTTTGGCATAGTCAATAAAGCAGAAATAGATGTTTTTCTGGAACTCTTTTGCTTTTTTGATGATTTTCTCTTGCTTTTTCGAGCAGATGTTGGCAATTTGATCTCTGGTTCCTCTGCCTTTTCTAAAACCAGCTTGAACATCTGGAAGTTCACGGTTCACGTATTGCTGAAGCCTGGTTTGGAGAATTTTGAGCATGACTTTACTAGCGTGTGAGATGAGTGCAATTGTGGGGTAGTTTGAGCATTCTTTGGCATTGCCTTTCTTTGGGATTGGAATGAAAACTGACCTTTTCCAGTCCTGTGGCCACTGCTAAGCTTTCCAAATTTGCTGGCATTTTGAGTGTAGCACTTTCACAGCGTCATCTTTCAGGATTTGAAGTAGCTTCACTGGAATTCCATCACCTCCACTAGCTTTGTTCGTAGTGATGCTTTCTAAGGCCCACTTGACTTCACATTCCAGGGTGTCTGGCTCTAGGTGAGTGATCACAGGTTTATTTTGCTCACCTGCAACTCAGATGTTTTGCTTTACTATTATTTATTTATTTGACTGCGCCGGATCTTAGTCTCAGCACACGGAATCTTTGTAGTTGTGGCATGTGGGATCTTGATCCCTGAGCAGGGATTGAGCCAGGGCCCCCTGCTTTGGGAGCATGGAGTCTTAGCCACTGGACCACCAGGGACGTACCCAGCGTGTGTGTTTTGAATGAATGCTTGCATGACAGTGCGGGCATTAAATACCTCTTCTGCCTCAGGCTTTGCCTCCTGCTGACTCTCCAGGAAGACTTAACCCCCTTTCTAAAGAGCTTCTCCCTCATTTCCCTACAGGAATGTATGCCTACTATTGTAGCAATTCTCATTTGCTAGTTGCTGCTGCTGCTGCTGCTAAGTCGCTTCAGTCGTGTCCAACTCTGTGCGACCCCGTAGATGGCAGCCCACCAGGCTCCTCCATCCATGGGATTTTCCAGGCAAGAGTACTGGAGTGGGGTGCCATTGCTGCAATTCTCATTTACTAGTAGTAGCTGCCAAACCTTTGTTCGTCTGTTCATCCATCTGACACATCATTTCTGTGGCCCTACTACGTGCCAGCTGCTGCTCTGAGCGCCGACGGTCCCCCAGGGAGGAAAGTGGTCCAGAAGCCAGGATGCAGTGTTTAGAGAGAGGGTAGAGGTGGAGTTACTGTGATGTTCAGTTATCGGCGATGGTGAGGATCAGGAATTGGCCCCCGTGCAGGTGGCTGGCATGGGGAGAAGGATGGCGTGCTGGAGCCGAGAAGATCAAGGACCCCAGAGGATGGTCAGCAAGGATGCTGGTGGAGCGGGGGCAGGGAGAGGGGTGGGCAGGCGCGCTTGGCACCAGCTACATCCCACCGCCTTGGCTGAATGCTCACGGCCAAGCTGGGCGGGCTGGACATGCTACCACAGCCCCTGTCTTACATGTGTGAGGACCGGGGCGGTGGCGTCCTTGGGGTCACAGCTCAGTCTCTCATTTGTAAATGAGGACTGAAGTCCCCTCCCTGCCTGTGTGCTGTGGCACCTCACGGTG
The DNA here is from genome assembly GCF_055505025.1 of Bos grunniens. Classification (NCBI taxonomy): domain Eukaryota; kingdom Metazoa; phylum Chordata; class Mammalia; order Artiodactyla; family Bovidae; genus Bos; species Bos grunniens. The sequence goes on from NC_141189.1 coordinate 29,499,768, forward strand.
CTACAGGGGCTCAGTCTGCACCACACCTTTGGGATCCTCAGGTCATAGAACTCTGATCCGGAGGGTTCTCTGACCACGGGGCTCCCCAGGGCGGGCAGGCTCTCTGCTGTCTCCTAATCTCATTAGTGTTGCCACTGGAGCCACCGCCTGTCCCCTGGAGCACTGGCAAAGGATGAGGGTGACATTTGTCTTCATCTCTGCTAGCTTGGAGACAGCCTCCAGCCTCATGTCGGGAAGTGAGGCTCCGTGAAAATCCAGAACTGGGGTCCCCTCCAGGGCCCACCTGTGCTCCTGGTTCTTCCTCCTTCCCCTTTCTCCCTTTTTACAAGCATTATTTATTTGGCTGTCTGCAGTCTTTAGTTGTGGCATGCGGGCTCTCTCGTCGTAGCACACAGGCTTAGTTGTCCCACATCATGTGGGATCTTAGTTCCCCAAGCAGGGATTGAACCTGCATCCCCTGCGTCCCCTGCATTGCAAGGCAGATTCTTAGCCACTGGAACGCCAGGGAAGTCCCTTCCTCAGGTCTTTCTTAAGCTCTGAAAGTAGAATTGTAGAGCTTTCTTTTCCCTGCTGGTGGGTCAAAGCATGTCCCTGTTGTGGGTCTGAGTGGATGTCTGCCCTGCTAAGGCCATCGGGAACCTAGGGGCTTCTGGAGACAGCAGAATAAAATTGAGGCCGCCCACGATCAGTCACGCAACACACATTCAGCAGCACATTTTTATTGAAGAAAACAGAACTGTGCCCATTGACCTCACTGTAGAGAACCCCTACCATAGAAACGAGGATGTGGATGTTAGGGGGGTCAGGGCAGCATGAATGGCTGAGTGAAGCACTGGAAACATCCTAAATAGCATCAGTGAAGGGGAGTGGGCAATTCCATGCAATACACTGAGGTCTGTCACCAATGCGGAATACTGTTGTATTCCCCGTTTGTTGTTCAGTCGTGTCTGACTCTTTACCACCCCATGGACTACAGCATACGGGGCTCCCCTGTCCTTCACTATCTCCTGGAGTTTGCTCAGATTTCATGTCCACTGAGTCGGTGAGACTATTTAATCATCTCATTCTCTGCTGCCCCTTTCTCCTCCTGCCTTCAATCTTTCCCAGCATCAGGGTCTTTTCCAATGAACCAAGTCTTCTCATCAGGTGGCCAAAGTAATGGAGCTTCAGCTTCAGCAGCAGTCCTTCTCATGAATATTCAGGACTGATTTCCTTTAGAATTGACTGGTTTGATCTCCTTGCTATCTGAGAAACATTAGGAAGCCACTAAAAAGAGGGAGATGGATTTCTATGGTACTGGCCTGGGGAAATATGGATGGAATGAACTCATAGCTGCACAAATGAGAGCAATAAGTCACACACAGGCAAACGGATGACTCTGCAAAGAGAACAGTTTGGAAGGAAATATAACCACTGTTACCTCCTCCAGGGACACACAGGGTGTGTGCAAAGGGGCTGGCCTTGTGCAACTGGAGTAAAGGCAGAGAAGGAGATCTGTTGTTTTCTTTGCTCACTTCTGCTGTTTGGCTTGTTTCAAGGAATGTATATTGCCCCTCTAGCTTGGAAGGAAAATCGAAAACAACATATCCTTAGAAAGGTACCAGGTTGGGTGCTCTGCTAACAATGAAGTGACCACGTTTATCCGGTGGGTTCTGTGTGTCTGGTGCTGCACCGGCATTCCAAGGCCTTAATGAACACAGCGGGGTGTGTGCACTTATCACCTTGATCTTTCAGATGGGGAAACTGAGGACCAGGGAGGTTGAGTGACTTGCCCACGGGGGCACAGCTGGCAAGCGTCGGAGGTGGTGCCTGGGGACACAGAGGGATCTTACATCACATTATCCATGTCCCATGTTTGAAGGGCCACAGCGAGTTAGGAGGAAAGTACAGAGTTGCCTGTTTAGGGGTTGAGTGGGAACCCCTGTATCTGTTGCAGAACATGGTTCTGGACGTGCATGGTGTGAAGGAGGCTGGGAACCATGCCCACTGGCTCACCCTCAGGTGGGACAGAGATAGAACCTAATTATATCAAGAGCGAATGGAAATCTCCAGCCATAGGTAGAAACCATGTGGGGAAATGAGGTATGTTGTCAGTACTCTAAGCATAACAACCAGCCCTCGACCAGAGACTGGGCTTCCCTAGTGGCTCAGATGGGAAAGAATCTGCCTGCAATGCAGTACACCCAGGTTCGATCCCTGGGTAGGGAAGATCCCCTGGAGAAGGGAATGGCCACCCGCTCCAGGATTCTTGCCTGGAGACTCCTGTGGACAGAGGAGCCAGGTGGGCTATTGCCCATGGGGTCACAAAGAGTCGGACACAACTGAGCAACTAACACACACACACTCTGAACAGTGACAACCAGCCCTTGACCAGTGACTGGAGGGAGATGGTGTGTAAATACTCCAGTTCCCTCGCCTCTCTGCTGGGTCCGTTCTGCGGTGTATGTTCACCATCGTCTCCCCAGGCTCTTCAGTGGAAATGAGCCCTGGCTGCCCACAGAAGTAGCGTGCTTTGTGACACATCACCACTGGCTTTCTTTCCTGTCTCCCCTCCTTCTCCCCACCCAGGCTACCTCAGATCTCCCACCAGATTACTTCTACCACCTAAAATTGTTGTTGTTGTATTTTTGGCTGCACTGGGTCTTCATTGCTGCATGCAGGCTTTTCTCTAGTTGTGGTGAGCAGAGGCTTTTCATTGCAGTAGCTTCTCTTCTTGTGGCTCACGGGCTTCAGTGGTTGCAGTTCACGGGTTTAGTTGCTCTGCAGCATGTAGGCTCTTAGTTCCCAGACCAGGGATCAAACCCGTGTTCCCTGCACTGGCAGGTGGATTCTTAACCACAGGGCCACCCGGGAAGTCCCACGTCTACCATTCTGATCCTTGTCTCAGCATTTGCTTCTAGGGCAGCTCAAGCTAACATCAGATACTTCTTTTCCCACCTGATCCAATCTCTAAGTCCTATCAAGTTTTTTTTTTCTGCAACATGTCTCAAATCCCTTCCTCAATTCCACAGCCACTGCCCCAAACAACAGATCTTCCTGGACAGCAGCAGCAGCATCTTTGTTAAGGTCCTTCCTTCCATGACCTCCCTTCAATCCATCATCCACACACAGTAGAGGTAACTATTGAAATCTAAATAAAATCATGTTCCTCTTCTGCTCAAAACTTCCCATGGCTCTCCCAAAACACCTGGAAAAAATTTCCAGTTGTTTCTCATAACTTCTGCTTTATTTTTATTTTTCAAAAAGTCTTCATTGAATTTGTTATAATACTGCTTCTGGGTTTTTATTTTTATTTTTATGTTTTGGTTTTCTGGCCATGAGGTGTGTGGGATTTTAGCTCCCTGACCAGGGATTGAACCTGCGCCCCCTGCATTGGAAGGTGAAGTCTTAACCACTGGACCACCAGGGAAGCCCCATAACTCCTGCTTTAGACTGAGGGTTTGCATCCCCTGAAAATTCATGTGTTGAAACCACATCTTCCATCTGATGGTATTTGGATGTGGGTCTTTGGGGAGGTGATTAGGCCATGAGGGTGGAGCCCTCATTGATGGATTCGTGCTCTTATAAAAGTGACACCACAGCGTTCTCTCCCTTTCTAGCATCTGAGGACACGGCAAGAACATGGCCCTTAGCACACACCGAATTGGCCAGCCGTGACCTTAGGACACGACTGAGTGACTAACACAGTTCTTGATCTTGGAATTCCCAGCCTCCAGAGCTGCTGGAAATAAATTGAGTTGTGTATAAGCCACACAGTCTGTGGTATTTGGGTTCTAGCAGCCCGAAGGGACTAAGACAGCCTCCAAGAGCACAGTTCTGGCCTGGCCCACATTTCCTTCTTTGTCTGCATCCACCCTTCTTACCTGCCCTGCTCCCACTTTGCTAGAAATTCCAGTTCTCCATCTTTCCTCAGGACCTTCGCCCATGCAGTTGCTTCAGTTTGGATTATTTTTCCTGAGATTCTTTGCTTGTCTCTCTACCTTTCTGGTGGACTCAGCTTGACCATCGCCTTCTTGGAGAAATCTTTCCTGACCACCTGATGTAAACTTACTTCATTCCATCATTTTCTCTCCTCAGGGCCTCTTAGTTTCCTTCACAACATTTTTTACAATTTGTCATGGCTCGGTTACTGGTTTACTCCTGTCTGTCTTCTTCCCTAAATTTCGAGCTTCCTGGGATCAGAGATTGCGGCTTGCTTCCACAGACACGGCACCTAGCTTAGTGACTGTCCCCTGGCAGGCTTGCGGCAGTTGGTCTCTGTGTAAGTGAAACACGTTTGTCAAGGTCCCAAGAACACCTTCCTTCACATGGATGACCCAGAAGGGTCTTTGTAGGATTCTGTACCTGAGCTGCCCACACTCGGGGGCTGTATCCTCCTGAGCTGTGTGGCCACAGTCCCTGCCTCTGAGAGGCCCAGATTCTGGAAATGGCAGACCCAGGTTCGAATCTCAGCTTGGCTTCTTACAACATGTCTCAGTGAGCCTTGGCTGCATGACAAACATGCCCTAGAACATAATGGCTTAGAACAACAATGTATTACTTTTCAAGATCCTGTGATTGGCTTGGTTGGATTCCTCTGTTGGTTTTGATTGGGTTCCCTTGGCTGGAGGATTAGCCAGACAGGAAGGTCCAGATGTCCTCCCTTAGATGTGTGGCAGCTGGTGCTGGCTGTTGGCTGGGTGGCCTCGGTTGGCTCTCGTATTCCAGTGTGCAAAACCTGCTTCCTTTCGTGGAGGCTTCAGGTCAGTGTTCTGAGTCAACAAAGACAGCAGCTGCCAGGCTGCTTGAGGCCTGGGCTAGGGACTCAAACAACATTACTTCTGGCACATTCTAGTAGTCAAAGCAAGTTATAAGAGGAGTGCAGAATAGAATCTGCCTCTTGGTGGAAAGAGCAGCAGGGAATTTCTGGCCATATTTGATCTTCCATGAGAAGTGAAAAGTTACTCAGTCATGTCCAACTCTTTGCAATCCCATGGACTGTAGTTCACCAGGCTCCTCTGTTTATGGGATTTTCCAGGCAAGAACACTGGAATGGGTTGCCATTTTCTTCCCCAGAGGACCTTTCTGACCCAGGGATCAAACCTGCGGCTCCTGCAGTGCAGGCAGATTCTTTACCATCAGTAGGCTGTAAAGTCTTAGGCAAGTGACCTAACCTCCCTGTACCCCATTTCCCCACTCTGAACTGGGTCTGTTGGGGTCTATTTTATAGACTTGTTTGTGAGAATTAAACGTGACATATGCAAAGTGTTTAGCGCACAGCCTGTCTCACTGAATGTGTCCATTGAATGGGAACTGTTATTATAGTAATTATAATGGGAATTTAGCAAATGTTGGGTGAATGGATAGATAGGTGGATGAACAGGTGGATGGATGGATAGGTAGGTGCGTAGATGGATGGATGAACAGACAAATGGCTTTGGCATTCAAACAGTATATAGTCCTGATGACAGTATGTTCTCATCTGGTGTTAAGAAATCATCTCATTTTATGGAGTTCGGAATAAACAGCAGCTCTTTGCTGCCGAGTTCAAACAGATTTCTAGAGAGACCTGCCATGTTGTTTATTTTACTTTTTGGTCACCTGTATTTGGCAAATGGGGAAGGTCAGGCAATCCTCCGGCAGGTTTGTGCACCCTCTCTCTCTCACACACACATACCCCCACATCCCCGGCCTTGGTTAAATGTAGCCAAACATTAACAATTGTGACAAACACAGCCAAGCTTCCCACTGGAACGCTGAGCAACAAACCACATGTGGTCGCAGCCCGAGGGGGGTTGTTGACATCTGTTGCCCCAGGCGCTGGCCGGTGTGCATGAGGCTAGGGCAGGCTGTGGTGAGGGGCTCCCTGACTAGCTGTTAGAGCAGAGCCCACAATCTTTGAGGGCTTCAGGGATGGGGCACGTCCCCCTGGAGCCAGAACCTCTCCAGGGCTGCCAAGGGCAAAGGTGGAGGTAATTTTCCTGAAAGAGATGGTTTTTAAGAACATTTTGCCTCTGGGATTGCCCAGGTGAATTGCAAAGGGGACATTTTTTTCCTACCCCAGCCTGACACCAGGTGTGGGAGAGGGGGAAGGAGGACCTGCTGGGGAGGTGCATGACCTTCCATGGGGTCCATGGAAAACCGCCACAAACCTGGAGACATAAGACAACAGAAATTTACCAGCTCACCATTCTGAAGGGGAGAAGTCTGAAGTCGAGATGTCAGCAGGGCCATGCTCCCTCCAAGGGCTCTAGGAAAGAATCGGCCCTTGTTTCTTCCAGCAAATTTCCTATAACCTTTGTCATTCATTCCTGGCTTGTAGCTACATCACCGCAGTCACTGCCTCCATTGTCACATGGCCTTCTTCCTGTGTGTCTTCTCTTCTTTCTTTTTTTAGACTTTTTCTTAATGTGGATCATTTTTAAAGTCTATATGGAATTTGTTAAAATATTGTTTCTGTTTTATATTTTGTTATTTGGGCTGCCAGCCATGTGGGATCTTAGCTTCCCGACCAGGGATGGAACCCATAACTCCTGCATCAGAAGGTGCAGTCTTAACCACAGAACCGCCAGGGACGTTCCCTTCTCTCCTTATAAGGATGTCAGTCATTGGATTTAAGGTCCACTCTAATCTAGTATGACCTCATCTTATCTTGATGACATCTGCAAAGACCTGGCTTCCATGCAAGGTCACATTCTGAAGTTCTGAGTGGACATACAGGAGGGAAGCCAGAGGCAGACTTATAGAGATGGGGGAGGTTCAGGGTGCAGAGAGCAAGGGTTCCACACTAAACCAGAAGGCCGTGAGCACAGCAGAACTGCCTTTTTTAAGACTTGGGCAAGTCTGGCCCTGTGACTTGCAGGGGCCCGTCCCAGTCCTTTTCCAGCCAGGCTCCTCCACACAAGGTAGGGAGCCGTGGAGCCAGAGGGATATGCCCACATGGACCCCAACTCCGCATTTCTGTGCCACGTCCTGGATGTCTGGGACTCTCAAACTCCCTGCCCCAGCAGCGCTGAGCCAGTTCCAAAGCCTGCCCAGGTGTCTCCCCGAGATCTGCCCTGCTGACCTCAAGTGTGTGCACCCCTAAACCCAAGAGGGGCTTGGGACAGGCCTTGGACTTTTAACCTGAGGTGTGATCACAGGTCCCTCAAGGCAGAGTGGAGAGTGGGGAGAGAAGGTGGTGGCTTGTGGAACTCCAAGGAATTTGGGAGAGGTCTGAGTTCAGCCTTGGCCTCCTGGGTTGCAGACTGAGATATAAGATGAAAGCATCTAGGAGCCTCTGGACTCAGACTCGAAGAATTACCTTTGGTCCATTATTTTCTGTATTATGTCACCCGTGTGTATGTTTAACTTTTTGTTGGTCTTCCTTACCAGCATATATGTTTCATGAGAACAGGGATCTTTTCCTTCTCCTCTGTAAAGTGAAATGAAGAATAATCACTGTTTGGGGAATTCCCTGGTGGCCCAGTGGTTAGGTCTCTGCACTTCCACTGCAGGGGGCACGGGTTCAATCCCTGGTCAGGGAACTAAGATCCCTCATGCTGCACAGTGTGGCAATAAATAAAAAAGAGAAGAAAACAAATTTCCAAAAAAATTTTTTAAATAATTCACTGTTTCATAGAGTTGCTGGAGGAGCAAGCCAGAGTGCAGGGTTGGGCCCTCAGCGAGTACACTGTGAGGTTTGCTCAGGCTGCTATTTTTTGTCTCTGGATGCCCAGCACAGTGGACAGGGCCTGGGAGGCGCTTGCAAATCTTTTTTAAATAAACAACAGAGTGGCTAAGAATGCAGGCGACTGTGTCCTTCCCAGATCTGGCCTTGCTGACTTTTTGCCTGAAAGTCAGGTAGGACCAAGGGGTTGTATAAGTCTCAAAACCTCCCCAGAAACAAATGTGGCATCAGATCAATAAACACAGACTATCCCAGCAAGGCTTTATGACCAGATTGGCATTCTGAGCCAATTCCTCTGAATGCCAAGGGGAGCTGTATTTGGAGGAGGGGGCAGGAATGTGTATGAGTGTGTGTATAGGAGAACCGGGGCTTCCCTGGAGGTTCAAACAGTAAAGAATCTGCCTGCAATGCAGGAGACCTGGGTTCGATTCCTGGGTCAGGAAGATCCCCTGGAGAAAGAAATGGGTACCTACCTGCTCCAGTGTTCTTGCTGGGGAAATCCCATGGACAGAGGAGCCTGGCGGGGTACAGTCCATGGGATCACAAAGAGTTGGATAGGACTAAGTGACTAACACTTTCACTTTGCATAGGAGAACCAGGTGGGAGGCAGTTCTAAAAGGGCAAGATTTTGACAAGTGAGGACAGCTTGGGCAGGGGTGGAGAGTTGGACAGAGGAAGGAGTAAATTGGTTGCTTCCAGGCTTGTGGAGCGGCGGTGGACAAGACTTGGTGAGGCTGGGAGGGGCCAAGGAGAACACCTGGCTTCCAGTTAACCCCACCAGACTGAAGGAGGTGCTACCCCTGAGATGGGGGCCCTGGGGGAAAGTCTGGCTTGGAGGGAGGTTCTCAAATTCAGCTTTGGACAAGTTGAATTTGATGAGCCACCAAGACATCCATTGGACCAGGTTTGAGTCCCTGAGCACCTACTGGCAGGATCATCTGCACCAGGCTCCCTCAGCCCTCTGGGCCTTGGCTTTCTCGTCTGCAAAATGGAATACCTCACCAGGTGATTGTGAGGACCCTATGTGGGAAGATATGAAAATTGCCCACTCCAGAGTCAAGCACCACGAGGAGAAAACATGTGTCAGTGTTATTCACACTCTGTCAGTTAAAAGCAACAGACGCACAAGCCGAACTGGCTTGAACACAGTAAATAATAATTTCAGTTCAGTTGCTCAGTCGTGTCCCACTGTTTGCGATCCCATGGACTGCAGCACGCCAGGCTCCCCTGTCTATCACCTACTCCCGGAGCCTACTCAAACTCATGTTCATCGTGTCAGTGATGCCATCCAACCATCTCATCCTCTGTCGTCCCTTTCTTCTGCTTTCAATCTTTCCCAGCATCAGAGTCTTCCAATGAGTCAGTTCTTCACAGCAGGTGGCCAAAGTATTGGAGCTTCTGTTCCTTTAACTAGAATCCAGGAAATAGATCTGAGATCTACAGCTGAATGCAGAACTCAGCATTATCTCAGGGGCTCCTTATCTCCCTCAGGCACTTTCCACCTGTGTTCACTGTGGTCACTAGATCAGCAAATCCAGTGGCAAGAGGGAGGCTCTTCCTATAGTTTTGGCAAAAAAAAAAAAAAAACAAAAAAGCAAAACCCAAAAAAAACAAACCCCAAAACACACAAGAATGATTCTGATTGGCTCAGCTTGGCCATGTGCCCATCCCAGAGCCAATCACTGTGGCCAGGCTTGGGTCACATGATTTCCTCTGTCATGCTTCCCCTGTTAGTGAAAGATTTGAAATAGTGCAGGGAAAACCAGTAGACATCCATCATGTTTTGTGTCCAGTGGGAATTTGGGGATGGAAGGAGATATATATGTAAGTTTCTAGCACAATAGGCAAGACGTGGAGGCAACTTAAATGTCCATGGACAGATGAATGGATAAAGAAAATGTGGTATATGTGATGGAATATTATTCAGCCTTGAAAATAAGGTAATTCTGTTCTATGTGAACACACAGATGAACCCTGGAATGCATGACACAAAGTGAAATGAGCCAGACACAGGACAAATACTACGTGATACCACTTATATGGAATCTAAAAGAGTCAAACCAGAGAGCTGGAGAGTGGACTGGGGATTGCCAGGGGTGGGAGGCGGGGGGACAGGAAGATGTTGCTCAAGGGGTCCAAAGCTTCAGGTCTGCAAGATGCCTGAGTTCCGGAGATCTGATGTACAGCATGGCACTGACAATTAACAACACTGTATGGTACACTTAAAATTTGCTAAGAGGGTAAAAGAACATAAAGAGGGCAGGAGGAAATTTTTGGAGGTGATGGATATATTTATGGCATAGACTGACTGGTGATACTTTCATGAGTATATATTTATTTGGTGGGGGGGAGGCTTCCCCGGTGGCTCAGTGGTAAAGAAGCCGCTTGCAATTTAGGAGCTGCAGGAAATGTGGGTTCAATCCCCAGGGCAGGAAGATCCCCTGGAAGAGGGCATGGCACTCCACTCCAGTATTCTTGCCTGGAGAATCCCATGGACAGAGGAGCCTGGTAGGCCACAGTCCATAGGGTTGCAGAGTCGGACACGACTGAAGTGACTTAGCACACATTTGATTTACACTGTTGTGTTAATTACTGCTGTACAGCAAAGTGGTTCTGTTATAGATATATATTCTTTTTTAATATTCTTTTCTATTATGGCTGATTATAGGATATTGAATATAGTTCCCTGTGCTATACAGTAGGACTTTGTTTATCCATTCTATATATAAAAGCTTACCTCTGCTAACCCCAACCTCCCACTCCATCTCTCCCCCACACACCCGCCTTGGCAACCACCACTCTGTTCTCTATGTCCCACGGGTGTATGCTGCTGCTGCTGCTGCTAAGTCGCTTCAGTCGTGTCCGACTCTGTGCTGCCCCAGAGACGGCAGCCCATCAGGCTCCCCCGTCCCTGGGATTCTCCAGGCAAGAACACTGGAGTGGGTTGCCATTTCCTTCTCCAAAGCATGAAAGTGAAAAGTGAAAGTGAAGTCGCTCAGTCGTGTCCGACTCTTAGCGACCCCATGGACTGCAGCCTACCAGGCTCCTCCATCCATGGGATTTGCCAGGCAAGAGTACTGGAGTGGGTTGCCATTGCCTTCTCCATGCCACGGGTGTATACTTATCTCCAAACTCAAGTTGTATACATTAAATGTAGACAGCTTTTTGTATGTCAACCATACCTCAATACAGTGGTTCTAAAAAATAAAAGTTTCTGGCGCACAGTAGGAACTTAGTTCACGGTGGCTGCTTGTATCAGTGTGCTGGAGGTGAAACACCAGATCCCAGGTGCCCTTGCCATCTACATGTTTTTATTTGGCTGCATCTGGTCTTTCACTGTGGTGCCCGTGCTCAGTAGTTGTGGCACATGGACTTAGTGAGATCTTAGTTCCCTGACCAGAGATCGAACCTGCACCCCCTGCATTGCAAGGCAGATTCTTAACCACTGGACCACCAGGGAAGTCCCCATCGACCTGTTTTAACATCTTTACAAATGCAGCCTCTGCCCCTGAACAACCCTACATGCAGTGGCTTCTACTCTCCCTCAACCCCCTTGAGCCTTTCACCAAGCTTAAGAGATGGCACGAGAGAGGTCAGACAGGCGAGGTCTGAGGCAGCCCCCAGGCCGTGGCAGGACACCACGCGGTCATCTCTGGTCAGCCATGAACAGACCCTGGGCATTTCTTTCACTGACCCCAAACCTGGCAACCCAGGGACTCTCTATTCCTCCAGGAACAGGGGGATATTCCAGGACTTCTGGTGTGCCCCCAGTAGCCTGCACACCGAGAGAGAGAGGCAGACGAGATCAAGAAAACAGGTTTTGTACAGTTAGAGAAAGACTTTGATGGTTCATAACATCAGGGAAAAAATTCCAGTACCCCGGGGCAAGCTGCAATGTGGATGCTCCTTTCAGCAGCCTGCCTCTGATTGGAGCCGCCTGGAACCTCCCTGCCAATCAGCATGGGCGCTGGGAAACCTGGAACTTTATAGCTTAGCAACGAGAAATCTGGAGGAACTCTGGAATTAATTTAAGGAAAGGAGAAGGGAGGTGGGGAAACCTAGAAGGAAATTAGTAGCCAAATAATCAGACTTCCTGACTTTATTATTACCTTTGTGGCCAAGGCAAGTCATTTTCAGCATTAATTACAAGCAGAGAGGGAATGGGCCAGCTATCTTGTCTCAAACTCTGCGATGTTTTTTTTCTGTTCTTTTTTTTTTTTTTTTCTTCCTGCACTGGCGCTGGGGTGGGGATGTGAACAGAGCCAAGAAAGAACAGACAAAACAGGTACAATAATTAAAGAAAAACCACACCCCTTCGTCTGCCATAGCTCCCTCCAGGAGCCTTGTCGGCAGTCTCTCTGGAGTCACCTTCTATCATATGACATCGAGGATGTCAGCCTGTCTGAAATGGGAACTGGAGGTCACGGTGGCTCTAGAGGGTTTCTGCAACTTCAGATGGAAGCGCAGTCAAAGGTGGTGATAGCCTGGTCGGTCGGTCCATCTGATGACTGTTTACTGAGCATCATTCATGTGTCACCGTTGAATCAGGGGCTGTAAAACAGAAGTGTGCATTACATACCAGTCCCTGCCTCCCGTGGGTGGGGAGTCTGGCTGGGGTGGGGGAGCCTAGATATTAATAATCAGTTTTAATTTTATAAGGCATGAAACCCCAGTACTTCTGTGGGGACTTGGCGCTGGTTCTCACGTCCTAGAAAACATCCCTTTAGATGCCTCGCTGTGAGACAGAGTGACTGACTCATCCCAGTTGGCTCTGAACTCTCTTGATTTAAGCACCTAAAGTTCCCAGTCCTGGGAAACCCCGAGATGACTGGTCACCCCACCCTGGGACAGTCTGAAATGGGGCAGGAAGCAGCTTCCCTTAGCATGTGGGACTTCCCCAAGCAGCTTGGACACAGGTCAAGCGGCCAGTTTGCTGTGTGGCTTGGAGTAAGTTACTTGGTCTCTCTGGGCCACTGTTTCCTTAACTGCAAAATGGAGTTTGACCTGGTGAGCTTTTCATCTCCTGGAAGTTCTGGTTTCCTGGCCCTGCTGCTGCATCTCAGAACCGAATCAATGCAGAGGGCTGAGCAAAGAAGGCAGGGCTGTGTACCCACAGTGCAGCCCCGGGCAAGTATCTCACTTCCTCCATAAAATAGTTGGAAGAATAGTACTTACTTCGTGGAACTATGAGCACTCAGTTAAGTAAAAGTATCCTATGGGTTTGGCATAGCTGGATACTCTCAAGTTGCAAAGTGTGGATATCTTGGTTAACAACAAGTAAATTAAGAAGTATGACATTATGATTAAGAGTTATGGGAATTCCCTGGTGGTCCCAGTGATTAGGACTTGGTGCTCTCACTGCCTGGGCCCTGGGTTCGATCCCTCATCAGGGAACTAAGATCCCACAAGCTGCAGGGTCAAAAAAAAAAATGAGTTATGGTGTTTCCTAATTAGTGACTGCCAGTTTTCAAAAGTTTTTTAAATATGTACTTTATCACAGTACATACTCTTTTTTTTTTTTTTTTTGGCTGCTCTGGGTCTTAGTTGCAGCACTTGGGATTTTCAACGTGGCATGCGAACTTTCAGTTGCAGTATGTGGGATCTAGTTCCCTGACCAGGGATCGAACCCAGCCCCCTGCATTTGGAGCACAGTGTTAACCACTGGACCACCAGGGAAGTCCCTTGTTGTTCAGTTGCTAAGTCGTATCTGACTCTTTCTGACCCCATGAACTGCAGCACGCCAGGCCTCCCTGTCCTTCACCATCTCCCACAGTTTGCTCAAACCCATGTCCATTGAGTTGATGATGCCATCCAGCCATCTCGTCCTCTGTCGTCCCCTTCTCCTCCCGCCCTCAATCTTTCCCAGCATCCGGGTCTTTTCCAATGAGTCAGCTCTTTGTAACAGGTGGTCCAAGTACTGGAGCTTCAGCATCAGTCCTGCCAATGAATATTCAGGACTGATTTCCTTTAGAATTGACTGGTTTCATCTCCTTGCAGTCCAAGGGACTCTCAAGAGTCTTCTCCAACACCACAGTTCGAAAGCATCAATTCTTCGGTGCTCAGCCTTCTTCATGGTCCAACTCTCACATCCATACGTGACTACTGGAAAAGCCATAGATTTGACTATACAGACCTTTGTGCACAAAGTGATGTCTCTGCTTATTAGTATGCTGTTTATGTTGGTCATAGCTCTATCACAGTACATACTCCTGATTGCCTTTCACCTTGAGGTGTCTAGTTCCATGAGGTGGAGACGAGGTCCTTTTTGCCACTGTCTCCCCATAATAAAGATTTGTTGAGTTCACTGAGGTTGTATCAAGCTCCATTTTACTGGTGAGAGAATTGAGGCTCAGGGAGGTGAAAAGTCCTGCCATTAAGTGGAGAAGAACTGAGCCTGGAACTGATTCAGGGTCTTGTTCTCTCCATTTATTGGCCTCTGCTTCCTCAGGGGGCACATAGGGAAGGCCTGAGTGATGGCAAAGGAGTGCAGGAGGCGGATGTGGTGGAGGGAGTAGGGCTGTGAAGATCTGCCTAGGAATTCTCCAAAGGGAGCAGCGATGATGGGCCGAGTGTAATGCCAGCAGCCTGGCTTGATCCTCATGTGGACAGGAACCTTTTGGATGCTGCTTTCTCACCTCGCTGGTTGCCATGGCGACACAAGAGGGTGTGCACACATGCATGCACTGAGATGTATCGCAAACCTGCTACCCAGGCTTGCCTCAGAGATGCCAGCAATGGGTAGGCAGGTCAAACAAATAACACAAGTGCACACAGGTACACGGTACCGTAACCCTAGCTGTGCATCACCCAGCTTCAATAATCACCAAGTCTCAGCCAACCTTGTTCCATCTATAACCCCCCTTCCCCTCCTTCCTCATCCTAGATACTTACAAGCAAATTCCAGATATCTTCTGCAAATATTTTAATGACTCCAAAAATAAGGATTTTTTTTTTACTGCCGTCATCCATACTAAAACGAATAATGCTTTAATAATCAGAAAATATCCACTGTTCCCAATTTTCTGGTTGTCTCATTAACTATCTTCTTTACAGCTGACTAAAATCATTCATACAAAATGGCTCATACATTGTGGTTGGTTCACACGCCTCTTACCTCTTTCTTGATCTCCTCCCCTCTCTTTTTCTTCTCTTGCAATTTATTTATTGAGAAAACTGAGTTGGTTGTTCTATAGAGTGTGCCAGTCTGGGTTTTGCTTATTGGAAAATCCCATGGACGGAGGAGCCTGGTAGGCTGCAGTCCATGGGGTCGCTGGGAGTTGGACACGACTGAGCGACTTCACTTTCACTTTTCACTTTCATGCATTCGGGAAATAAATGGCAACCCACTCCTGTGTTCTTGCCTGGAGAATCCCAGGGACGGGGGAGCCTGGTGGGCTGCCGTCTATGGGGTCGCACAGAGTCGGACACGACTGAAGCGACTTAGCAGCAGCAGCAGCAGCTGGCATTATATCAACATAATATAATACCTGTTCCTCTCTGCTCTATATTTCTTATAAATCAGTAGTTAGATCTAGAAGTCCACTTAGACTCATGTTTGTTTTTTTGTGTGTGTGTATGACTGCTTCCTAGTGGATGCTTCCTATTTCTATTTGAAGACACATAATTTGTGGTTGTCCCCCTTCATGATGTTAGCAACCATTGATGACCGCTGTCTAGATCCATTAGAGGTTGAAAATGGTGGCCTACTAATTCTATTCTTCTGTCTTGGTTAGCTGGAATATGCCTATAAAGAGACCTCTCCTAATCGCCATTTGGTTCCTGTAAAGTATGGCTCATACCAGAAAGGATACATGCTTGACTCTTTCCTCTTTATTTGACAGTTTTCAAACTAAGAAGCTGGTCCCAGGGAGTTCTTGGGTGGCCTAGTGGTTGGGATCCCAGGCTTTTGCTGCCAGGGCCTGGGTTCAATCCCTGGTCTGGGAACTCAGATTAAAAAAAAAAAAACGTCAGTCCCAACATCCTCCAAAGATGACAAATGAGTTTATGTTTCCCTGTTTTTCTAAGTATCATTGTGAACTTACAGGTTTGGACATACATAACCCATTTTCTTCCACTGCAGTTATTATACTTACCGATGCTCAAAATGTCCCATCTTTGGCCAGTGGGAATCTCTTCCCATTGTCTTCCTGACTCCTTTCTGACAAGTCCCCTTAAGTCTGTGACAGTTTCTGAGCCACCTGGATGCCAAGCTGTTCAGGCTCATCCTCCACATTTCCTGCCTCAGACCTGGGGTCTGCCCTCTCTCCACACAGCACTTCTAGTTAGAAGTGGGGTTTAGAGACCACAGTGTGGGTGCTGCGAGTGCTCACTGTTCCTGAATTGCCCGTTATGTCAAACCTTTTCAGTGGACAGGGACAGGAAACACATGGTTTATTTTGTAAGGCAAAATGTAATACCAGTCTATTATTCTGTAATACCAATACTTCCCATTCGGACTGGGGACTCCAGGTTTTTCACTTCATCTCTATGATCTTATATCCACATCTCTTTTCTTGCATGACCGTGCGACAGAGCCTGTTTCTAAAAGCAGAGCTCCCCACTGGATCTCCCATCAAGCAGGAAGCATGTGAGAAAGCACTTAAGTCTTCCCCTCAGAAATGAGCCTGTCTCTGATGAGGAGGTTTAGAAGTGGCTCTGAGAGAAGCCCAAGTTGTGGTCCACAAGGGATCACATTCTCAGGGCAAATGAGCCAGCGCCTTTCACGATTCTGTGTGTGGAGCCTCACATCTGATTGCTTTTAATTCACAAAGCACCTTTAAGTCACATGAGGAATTATAAAAACCCCTCTCAATCACAATTAAGTCAGAATCTCTGGGGCTGGGACCCTAACACTTTTTTAAAAAGCAGTCCAGGTAATTTTATTTATGTGGCTGTGCAGGGTCTTAGTTGTGGCATGTGGGATCTAGTTCCCTGACTAGGAGTCGAACCCAGTGCCCCCCCGCCCCGCTCCCCGAATCGAGAGGGCAGATCCATGCTTTCCTGGACTACCAGGGAAGTTCCAGTCCGGGTAATTTTTTTTTTAATGTTCAATTCACCAAAATTTTAGAAAGTCAGTATAGTTAACAGATAATAAAACATTGATAAAGGAAATAATTCAGTCTTACAGCTATTTTGCCTATCTGAAGTGTAGTCATTAAAATAGCCAGATAGGATATTACATAAGAGTCCAGGTGATTTTAATGTGCAGCCAGGGTTTAGAATCACTGCTCTAGTCCTTCCTTCTCAGCCAAAGGAAGAGAAGGAAACAAGGGCTATGGTGGATGCTGCCTTCAAAGCCCATTAGCTTGAGGTTGAAACCTAGCACTGCCTGTCTCTACCTAGGAAACCTCTGGAATGGCGCTGAACAATGGAACTTTCTGCAGTAATTGAAATGATCTATATCTGCACCATCCAATGTGGTGGTCACTAGCCCTGTATAGCTATTAGTGCAACCTAAGCAGTGAAATTTTAGATTAAAACATTTTAAACTAATTTACACAGAAATAGCCACAAGTGACTAGTAGCTATCATCTTGGACACCACCACTCTGGGAAATCACTTAACATCTAGGAGTCTCATCTTTATAAAACAGGGACAAATAAGAATGACTTCCTTGGGCTGTGGTCGGGACTAGAGATAATGTATATTAAGTGCCTGGTATACACAATACATTCAATAAAATGCTGCTTATTTTCCTTATTAACATCAGCCTGTCACTCCTTAAAGAAAGAAAGAAAGGAAAACTTGCCCAGAAAATAAGTGCTCAAAAGTACCGGACTACAGAGACTAAAAATTCTGAGCTGTTCCAGAGAAACTCTCAGAAAATATTTCTTAATTGTAGAAGTTCAATTACAGCGAGAGGTTATCAGTTGCAAGGGCTGTATTTCATTACCGATCTAGCCACAGCTCAATAAATTAAGCAATCACTCAAAATAACATGTTGCTTTAATCCCCTCTTGGAATAAATTCAAGTTGCTTGGTTTTATATTAGCACAGCTCTTGAAAGGCAACTCACATTGGCCTCATTTCTGTTTCTTCAATTCATCAGCCCCTCTCTGGATAAATCTTTGCATCTCCTGACTAGCAGGACAGAGGAGTCCCAGCCGAGCAGACCTCCTTTTATTAAAACCGGAGTGTTTTCCATCATTTGGCCTTTACATGTTCCACGTTTCATTTGCTGAAATTACTGGCAGGTTTATCTGCAACAAAGACAGAAAGAGAGCAAGAGGCAGCAGCCCAGTTCTGAAACACCCCTCTGAGAAGCCCAGCTCGGACGTGCGAAGCAGACGGTGGTGGCTTTTCCACCCTCATCTTCTCCCTGGTGGTTTCTCATCTCACAGTAGAATTTCGTTTCCCCTAGAAACTTGGCACCGGAGGTGTCAGCCCGGGAACATATTTGTTTGTGTAAATTAAAAGGAGAATATGTTTTGACCATATTTAAGTTCTAGCTGTGCTAAAGAAATAAATACTGAGTTGCACAATGCGCCTCACTGCATGGTTCTGGCTCACCTCCCCAGACTCTGTCTTTGTTTATAAAACCTAAACGAGAGCTCTGAGCAGCTCAGTGCCTCAGACAGCTACAGGGAAAACCTCACGGGCTATGCCCACCCCATAGGCCCACATGGAAAGTCCTCTTACCTGAGTTTGAGATCTGACATGCTGCTGTCTTGACAGGATGGGCGAGGGTGTTGGCAACAGACACCCTTACCTGTGCATTGTTGATGGGCGTGTGAATTTCACCACCTTGGTGAATGGCACTGGGCAATAGCTGTAGAAATTTAAAATGTACACATTGACCTGGAAATCCCACGTCTAGGAGTGTATCCAATGGTGTATAGCTGGACAGATACCAGACAGTATCTATAACATTAAAATCCTGGAGTTAAGTGCTTACAGTAGGGGACAGGTTAAGTGTGGTGCATTGCTAGAAGTCCTTAGAAAGCTTCTGGTAGGTCAGAGGGCTGTCGTGCCTTCAGGATATAAGCTATCCCAGCCCCCCGCCACTGTTCTTAATGTTAGAAGCCAAACAAGTGTGTGCTCTCGAATATGCTTAGAAAATTTATGAAGATTATGCAGACTGCATATGGTGATTACATTTAAAAAGTGAAACTGGAGTTAAGAGGAAAATTGCAAAGGGGCTCCTGTATCTCCCATGTTTCTGTACTGTTTTTCTTACCATATGCATGGTATTATTTTTGAAAATTGGGATAATTAAAAACACAGAAAATGGCGTTTAAAAAATCATTTCCACACTTGACGGGAGCGAGGTAATATGATGATAATACTCTTTTCATCACATATCTGTCAGGCCAATGAAGTGGTGGTGGGAAAGCTTTGCTTTTCTGGTCTTTAAGCAAATAATATAGAGGGCTGAATGGTGACTCCTAGAGTGAGCAAAGGTATGTCCACGTCTCTCCCAGAGCCTTTACAGGTTTCCTTATATGGAAAAGCTGCGGTTAAGTTAAGGGTCTTGAGGTGGAATTTACCCTGGATTATTCAGATAGGCACTAAATGCAATTACAAGCATCCTTTTATGAGAGAAGCAGAGACAGACACACAGGGATGAACACAGGAAGACAGAGGCAGAGATTAGAGTGATGTGGCCACATGCCAAGGAGTACTGGAGCCACCAGAAGCTGGAGGAGGCAAGGAATGGACCTTCCTCTGGAGCACCTGGGCGGGGTGTGTCCCTGCCAAGTTTGGACTCCTAGCCTGCAGAAGTCATAGGTTTAATAATTATAACAATAAGGAAATGATAGATTTTTGTTGTATCAAGCCACTCAGTTTGTAATAACTCGCCCTAGGAACCTAACACATCAGCCGACACTCACAGCACCTGTAAAATGCATGAATTGCATTTTTGTTGCTTAGTAAGTCCTGTCTGATTCTTTACGACCCCATGGACTGTAGCCCGCCAGGCTCCTCTGTCCATGGGGATTCTCCAGGCAAGAATAGTGGCACTTCCTTCTCCATATCAACATATGGAATGCAGTTCACCAGTCACAGGGAGCTCTGGATGCTGGGAGAGTGGGTGGGAAAAGCAATCTTCTCAGCAGCTCCACTGAAATCAATCCTGGATTGGTCCTGCTTAGGTCACACGACCACACCTGAACCATATCAAGTGCATAGGGAGAAACAAATTTGGTAAGGTGGTTTTGGTGAATTCGTGCCACACACGGTTAGTGAGCATCTAATAGGCGCTGCGGACACAGCAGAGAAGAAATTAAAGATAGCTGCCCACCTGGAGCTGACACTTCCGTGAGAGCAAGTAGATAAATAGAGCATGGAGAAAAACCAGTGGTGGTAGAAGGGAACAAGAAAGCACGGAGAAAAGCAGGGATCGAGATGGGGTCTGGGAGAATGCAGTTCACTGGCAACTGCAGTACAGGAAATCGGAGAACTGACTTTGGAGGAGAGGCCTAAAGGAGATGAGGGCATGAGCTGTGTATCCGCCTGGTGCAAGAGTATCTGGCAGAGGAAACATGTATAGAACTTAACACACTGGTTGACCTGAATCAGCAGGAAGGAGCGACCCTCTCTCCCCTTCTTTCCCTGCCTCCCGCACTTGCTGCCCAGCTGCTGCATGCCAGCCACTGGAGTGCAGAGATGAGTGAGACCTGGGCTCCAGGCTCAAGGTCACCACTCACAGGCAGAACATGTCATTCCATTAACGTGGTGGGCGTTGGAGCAGAGGCCAGGACAAGCTGCAGGCTCCGTCCTTGGTGGAGAGCCCGGTGAGGAGAAGTGGATGTGTGTTGGGAATGAGGTCACGGAGATGCAGGCAAGCAGAAAGAAGTTGGGACTTGAAGTCCAAGAATAAATGTTGAGCTCTGATTCAGTGGTAAATTAATTGGAAGCAGGCTGGTGGTGGTGGGCAGAGATGGAGAGGGGCCCAGGGGAAATCTCTCATTCCCAAACACAGCAAGGCAAACCTAGGCGGAGAACTGAGTTCTGAGGATAACCTACCCTGCTTAGCTTCACACAGTCCATGAGAAGGAACAAACAGTTCCCAAGTCCTGAATTGGGATGCTCTGGTGCATACAGAAACCAGAGCTGATCTGACTGAGGTATGATGGGGGATTCATTACTCAGGTAACCATGCTGAAGGACGAGAGAGGCTGAGTCACTCTTGGATCCAGGGACAGAACGCAGCGCCAGTCTCTCTGTTTCCTCCCCAAACCCCCATCCCATCCCGTGTTCCTCCCTTCCTCCATGTTGGCCTCAGTCTGTGCGGTCACTAGTAGCTCTGGATGCTGGTGAGTGGGTGGGAAAAGCAATCCTCTCCCCAGCTCTACTTAAAACAATCCTGCCTTGGCCCTGCTTAGGTTACGTGATCACACGTGGACCAAGCACTGCAGCCCAGCTCAGAAGTGGGCTGCTATGATTTTTCATATCAAGTCACGTGTCTACACTTGGACCCATTACTGTAGCTGAGGCTTCAGTGTTATATGCAGCCATCTTTGGCCATATTCCCACTGGGCATACTGTCTCTTACTCGGAGGGGTAGAAAATGCTGGCAGGAAAAAAAACCCAAAAAACCCAGAGCCACTTACCTCTTCCAGAGACTTCTCCTGGCTGTGCTGCTTCCATAGTCACTCTGAGGGGAAGATTGCCACAATTCTGAGTTAGGCCTTGCATTAAGATATGCTGTTTGTAAACCCCATATTTGCAAGGATTTACTCAGACCTGGTGTTGTAATTGTTTCCTGCCATTGTTGCTATATTATTTTAATCAAATATAAAGTGTTTTCTTCCTCTTTGGTTTATGATTTCCTCTCCTGTCCCTAAGTAGGAACTGTGTCTGTCTTGTTGGTTACAGCTCATGCCCCATACTTAGCCTCTTAATTTATAGTTCAGTTCAGTCGCTCAGTCGTGTCCGACTCTTTGCAACCCCATGGACTGCAGCACACCAGGCTTCCCTGTCCGTCACCAACTCCCAGAGCTGGCTCAATCTCGTGTCCATCGAGTTGGTGATGCCATCCAACCATCTCATCCTCTGTTGTCCCCTTCTCCTCCTGCCTTCAATCTTTCCCAGCATCAGGGTCTTTTCTAATGAGTCAGTTCTTTGCATCAGGTGGCCAAAGTATTGGAGTTTCAGCTTCAGCATCAGTCCTTCCAATGAATATTCAGGACTGATTTCCTTTAGGATTGACTGGTTAGATCTCCTTGCTGTCCAAGGGACTCTCAAGAGTCTTCTCCAACACCACAGTTCAAAAGCATCAATTCTTCAGCGCTCAGCTTTCTTTATGGTCCAACTCTCACACCCATACATGACTACTGGAAAAACCATAGCTTTGACTAGACGGATCTTTGTTGGCAAAGTGATGTCTCTGCTTTTTAATGTGCTGTCTAGGTTGACCATTGCTTTTCTTCCAAGAAGCAAGCATCTTTTAATTTCATGGCTGCATCACCATCTGCTGTGATTTTGGAGCCCCCCAAATTTATAATTTATAGTAATTTAGTAAGTACTCAGATAATTGGGCTTCCCTGGTGGCTCAGTGATAAAGAATCTGCCTGCTAATAGAGGAGATACAGGTTCAATCCCTGGATTGGGAAGATCCTGTGGAAAAGGAAATGGCAACCCACTCCAGTGTTCTTGCCTGGGAAATCCCATGGACAGAGGAGCCTGGTAGGCTACAGTCCATGGGGATCACAAGAGTCAGACAGGACTGAGTGACTGAAGTGTTAGTGTTAGTCACTCAGTCGTATCAGACTCTTTGTGACCCCAATGACTAAACAACAGCTTAAGAAATTGAATGAATGGACATTCACGCATTCATTGAACATCCCACAGAGAACAGGAGGAGCTGCCAGGTCCGTATCTGTTCTCTCCTCAGGGATGCGCGCCCCCCTGCCCCCTGCCCCCGGCCCCCCGCCGCCTGCCGCCTTCTCAGTCATGTTGCATTCCCCTTCATGACAAAGTTCTGTTAAAGCCATGTTGGTGTGATTCTGCCATGAAAAAGAATGATGTTCTGATATGGCTGCAGCATGGACGAACCCTGAGAACATAATGCTGAGTGAAAGAAGCCGGTCACAGAGGGTCACCTTCCGTATGAAATGTGTATTTCCTTTGTATGAAAGACCCAGAACAGGTGAATCTATAGAGACGAAGAGGAGATTAGCGATTGTTTAGGAGTGGGGGATGGGGGAGGGGGTTAGAAGATTCGGTGGGAGTGGTGGGCTGTTAAAGGGGACAGGGTTTTCTTTTTGAAGTGATGAAAATGTTTTAAAATTGATTGTGTTGACTGTCGCACAACTCTGTGAACATACGCAAAGCTGTTTGGGGGGTGTACTATTTGAAATGGTTGAATTATGTGGTAAATGAATTCTATCTCAATAAAGCTGTTGGGGAAAAAAGTCATGTCTCCCTGCCCAACCCCTTCTCCTGTCAGGAATCCACGGGCTCCAGCCTCCTGCCTTTGGGAAACCTCTCTCCTCCACCCTCTCTCTGCACACACACGCGTGCACACACACTCTTCCCATCTCCCCTTCTCGTTACCTTCTTCTGCCTTAAAACATTTTCCCTCCTGTTGCCATTCTTGCCAACTCCAGAGAAATGCCTTCTCCAAAGAGAAGTTCCTTCCACAGCCAAAGTGCCCCATTGAGGTATTTTCCTAAAACTCTTTTAACACTTTCCTCTTTAAGTTACTCACTTAACAGCTATTAAAATTACAGTTTTAAAGTCCCCATGGCGATCGATCATGGCAGTCACTATTAAGTCCTAATAGTTGTAAATTCCAAGAGCTTCATAATCCCAAGGAAAGAGAGGCCAACTGACCCTCTCCCAAGGCCCAGTGGGCTCTGTTCTGAGACATGACTGAGTCGCCTCACAGGTAGGGAGAGACAGTGAGGAAGAATGTGGCCAGGGCCAGGTGCTTCCTAACTGGAAGGCAGGTGTTAGGGTCTGGAACGCGGAGGGGAGGTGAACTATACAGTCTGTGGGGCCAAAATTACCCTACTTCCTGATTTTGTAAATAAAGTTTTATTGGAACACGCAGCCAGGCCCACTCATTTACTTAATGCTTCTGGCTGTTTTCTTGTTACAACAGCAGAGTGGAGTAGCTCTGACAAGGGACTGTATGACCTGTTAAGTCTAAAATATTTAGTATCTGGCCCTTTCCAGAAGAAGTTTGCTGATGCCTGATCTGGAAGCTTCCAGCTTGAACTCTGGCTCATCACACACTGGGTGTGCGACCTTGGACAAGTCAGTTCCTCTCTCTAAGCTCGCTGCTTCATCAGGAAGCCAGAGGCAGTAACAGTGCCTCCCGATATGTTGCTCGTGCAATAAGACTTCATACATGTGAAGAGTTTAGCTCATATAAAACACTCAGTGTATGCTGGCAGTTACGGTATTATTTAGAAATGAGACCAGTAACTTCTACTTCATATGCCGATTATCTGAAGCGATAGAGATCGAGCCTGTGAAAACAGCTCGCCCAAAACACATTAATTATTGTTGTAAATCTCTTAAAGGATTTTCAGATGATTCTTTGCTTGTTAGTAAAACTAAGTTTTTTTTTTTTTTTAAGGGAGCAAATTTGGAACTGTAAGAATGTAGAAAAACTCTAATTTCTGAGGAAAAGAGGAACTTGAACCCCCCCCCAAATCCAAACTCTCATTTAGCAGTCCAGGAAACTGTACCCCCTGATCCTTGGCTGGGACTTGAACCTGCCCAGAATTACAATATTCTTTTGGCTGAGATGGTATCTTCTCCAATAACTGGTGCTCAGGAATCCAGGCCTGTGTTTTCTTTAAACAGTTGTGTTGCCTCTGAAGTCCCCACCAGAGCCTGTTTTAGGTTTTTCTGGCCATACCACGTGGCATGTAGGATCTTAATTCCTGAATCAGAGATGGAACCCACCTGCAGTGGGAGCATGGAGTCTTAACTGCTGGACTGCCAGGGAAGTCCCAGAACCTGTTTAAACAGTAATCTGCTGCAAGGCATTGGCATTCAGGTTTGCCGCCTGGGGAGGGAAGAGACCTTTGCCTCCACACCCTTCAGGGGACTGTCCAGAAGCCAGGGCAGGATGGCCACCACTTTGACCTGCTTTCTTGGTAGTGTCATTTAAATCTGTTTTAGTTCAGGAGATCCAGCGGCCTGCCATTCATTTGCTTCATTTCACAATTATTAACTGAGCAGCTAGTACATGCCAGGCCCTGGGGATTCAGCAATGAATGATTCACCCCCTGCCCTGGGCAGCTGCCCCGCCTTCCTTCTAATGGGGACACCAGACAATCAAACAAAAACTAGGGCAATTTGGCCCCGCAGTAAGTCCTGTACGCACCCCAGGATTTCAGTCCCACACTAAACACTGTAATGATGAACTGGAAAACTGTTCTGGACCATCCATCTATGAGAGATTGATGGTAGGAGTTAAGAGGGCCGGCTTTGGAGGAAGTCAGATCTGGGCAAGACTGGCTTTGCAATTTGCAAAACGAAAACGTGAACCCCTTATTCCCAAAATTATTCAGAATTTCAATGACAAGAGTGGAGCATTGAACCAGCAGGGCCCACACTGTGAAGCCGACCCCACACCCAAGGTCAGACTGCTTTAAGCTGGACACAGATGTGTCCACGTGGATATGTCCACGTGGACACATCTCTTCACCTGCCTGAGCTTCCGTGTCCTCATCTGAACAAAGAGATGCTAAGGCCTACCTGAGGCTGGTGCGGCTCGAGAGAAGAGGCAGGCAAAGCTCTGAGTGGGGGAGAGTGGGCTCAACAGCATCATGGCTGCTCTCAGCCTGCAGTGATGGCCTCATGTCATCTGTGAGGACAGGGAGTGTTTATGATGCTTAGTTAGTAGACAGTGGCTGAGACTTAGACAGCAGACGGTCGATGCCAGGCGACTGTCTTTAGTTCTTTACGGATATTCATTTCATCCTCCATGCAGCCCTGCTCTGTAGGTACCATTATAGAGACAGAGAAATTCAGGCCCAAAGAGAAGAAATTTGGTTTGGGTTTCACACCCATCAGTGGAAAAAATCCAGATTCAAATCAGGGACACCTGGCCCCCCAGGTCTGTGTTCTCAACTGACCTATGTGTTCCGGGAGTCGTCACATCCCTGACACATACACGTGCACACACACACACGTACACATGCCCCTTCCCTGAGATGCTGACGTGAAGCGGACTGTGTGGAACTGTCCCCATCATGTGGGATTCTTTCTCTCTTTACTTGCTCTTTTGATTTTGCCGTACCACTCAACCGGGAGCCCTAGGAGGGCAGGCGCCGTCTTGCTTCCCACGGCATCCCTGGCGCCGGGGACCATGCCGAGCACACGGTAGGCCCTCAGGAGGCATGCACCAGTGGAGGCAGCAGGAAGCAGGCATCCAACCAGAGCACTCTGATGCAGAATCAATAGCGGCAGTTCCAGGAACCTCAAGACTGTGGGCTAAAGAACATGTCTGGGTTGGGGGAGATCTCATGGCTAGAAGAACCATCTCACACCCTGCTGGCTTCTCTCACTTGGGGTTCTCCCACTGGGGCAGGGGTGGGTAAGAGGCATTCACAGGGAATCCCTGGGGCCCAGCCCCCAGCCCAGCAGGCAGAAGGGCGAGGGCACAGGTTGTGCTCTGGCAGCTGGGCCCCAGCTGTCCGCCAGCCTCTCGGTGCCCGCCCCAGCTGGCCAGCCGGGCCCCGATGCCACCCCCCACCCCATGACACAGCAGAAAGTGAAACCAGACCCGCCCCTGCTGGCTGGGACCCAGTGCCCGCTGTTTCCCCATCCCAGGGGGTGGGCGGGGAGAGGATGGCCGGGCCAGGCAGCAGCCTGTCCAAGGAGTGCCCCTCCAGGCCAAGGGTGCCGCTGTGCCCCTGCCCATCCCAGGGTCACTGGTGCCCACCACCTTCTGAGCTGTGCCCTGTTTGTGAGCCACCAGAGCTCCCCAACTGAGTTCTGGATCTTCACACTGCTCTAGGCGGGGTGGGTAACTATTCTCCCCATTTCACAGAGAAAACTGAGGCTCAGAGAGGTGCCCTGGCCAGGAAAGAGGGCACTGGGGTAGCAAGATCCTAAAATAAGAGACCAATCAGAGCTATGGGTGGGTGTAGGGGCAGAGATCCGAAGCGTCTCACTGGTGTTGGCACGCAGGGCAGGAGTTGGCGGGGGGAGACTCGTGGCACCCAGGTTGTCACAGGTGGAGCCCACCACAGAGTGGAAGTGGCATACCAACTCCACAGGTGCGGAAAATCCCTAAGACAAATTCTGAAGAAGTGGACTATGGGGACATCCTAGGTGGCCCAGTGGTTACGACTCCGAGCGCTCACTGCCGAGAGCCCGGGTTCAATTCCTAATCTGGGAGCTAAGATCCCACAAGCCAGGAACAAAAGAAAAAGCATATGAAACTCTACGAAGGATCATCTCGAGTCCTGCCCCATTCTGCCACCTGTACTTGCCTTTGCTTGAATGTTTCCTTGCAAGCAACTCATCCTCTTTATCTTACATGCTTACTGTGCTTGGTCGCTCAGTCGTGTCCAACTCTTTGTGACCCCATGGGTGTAGCCCACCAGGCTCCTCTGTCCATGGGGATTCTCCAGGCAAGAAACTGATGTAAAAAGAAAAAAGTCCTCCTCCCCGGAACCCTAAACTGAAAGCCAACCGCTTGCCACAGTAAAAATCAGCTGTACGAAAGAAATACCTGTTCGAATAATTTACATCTCTAGCCAGGAACCACTTAAAATCCAGTGCCTATCAGACTTGAGAAACTTCTATCCCAGAACGTGGGTTTCCTGTGAGAGGCAATGGAAGTCCGTAGAGGCTGAGTCACTTGCCTAGGGGGGGAGACACACTGCAAGAGCTGCAGAGCTGGGGCTGCCTGATTCCAGGATTGCAGAAACCTGTGCGTATGTTGGACCGCAGTCCTGCTCCTGTCTGAGTTGTCTCTGCGTGCACGGCGGGTATTAGTATCAGCACAGACAGCTTCCATGTGTAATGCCTGTCCCCACTTTCCCAGCGCCTTCTGAGCCTATCACTTGAACTCACGATAACACGGCAGATACAAGTGAGAACTCTTTCAGGCTGGAGCACGGGGGTGGTGGTCCCTCCCTTGCCAGGGTAGGAAACCGAGGCAGAGGGTGGGAAAGTGGGCTGATTCGGGGAAGCCGGTGAGCCAGTCATGACTGTCCAGGGCTTCTGCCAAGGTGAGGAGCCCAGAGGCCCTGCTGGAAGGCCCAGGCTAAATGTGAACCAGCCTCGTCAAACAGGTAACACTTGTTTCTTCCCCACCTCCCCCGCCACGAACCCCCACAGCACACGCGGACAGCAGCCGCAGTTGTCCCGTTCCCCAAGCCTCATCTCCGACATTCGGACCCTGGAGGGCAAAAAGCGTGTTTAGCAACCATCTGCGGATGGCATCTTTTTTATTTTCCGTGGTGATCACCAACCAGTTCTCAATGCCACGAGGGGAGCACTCCCGGGGACCAGAAAGGAGAGTTTGGGGTGGGGGCGGGGGGGACATCTTTCTCTCTTCTTTTAGTTGCTGGAGAAACTCAGCTGCCGTGGCTGGCCCAAGGACCCCCGAGGAATACTGCAAGAGCAATAAGGATTTTTAGGGGCATTATGATAGTGGAATGCAAACACATCTGCCCCCAAAAGTCCCTCATTTTCCCTGCGGTAACCAACCAGCTGGGCAGGAAGTGAGGACTCTTGGAACCCCAAGAGCCAAAACTAAAAAGGAAAAAATGCAGATAGTTACAGCAAACTTGAGACAAGCCGACGCTTTCCCTGGTGCACGGCGGTGGCTCCACCCAGGCTCCCTAAAGGCTAAGAATTGGCTAACTAGGTCTCCACACAGCGGTTTCCATACAGATGCACCTCCTCCATGTCCAGAAAACCAGGATCTGGGATTCCAGGGCAGGTGATAAGGATCAGTCCCTCAGGTCAAGTGAGTCTAGGGAGCCTGGGGCCATCTCCCCCAGACCATGAATGATTATTATTCCCAACCCTCATTACTAATCTGAGTGAATCTCGGATCCTTCCATTTCTCCTTTCTTTGGGATGTGGAAAGTTATAAACTCGGAAACACGGATGAAAATATTAGCAAGCAGGGATTTGCAGAGCTGTATGAACAAGTGAAGGGTGAGAGCTTGGGTCAGGGAGCCTGGTGGTTATCACTGATGGGGCCAGAGTGGAAAAACCATGGCAAAGGTCCACGGTGCAGACTCAAGAAATCAAGGGCAGGGGCTCCCTGGGATGTGTGATCTCCAAGGGTCTCTGGGGACAGGGCCCTCCCCCTAGCCAGTCAGCACCCCGTCCCCCCTACCCCAGCCTTGAAAGGGTTAACCACTCCCTTGTTGCTGACACAGGAGGGGGCGGTTGCTCGCTCAGCAAGCTGGCATATCATACTGGGCCATCGGGGAAGAAGGGGCTGAAAACAGCCTCTGTGAGTTCTGTGAATGGAAGTGGCCTTATCACCATCAGAGCGAAAAACGGGGCGAAAAGCCCTGTGGACACAGAACCCACGACCCAGCTGCTCCCTGGCTCCCTGGCACCGTGTCGCGTGGCCCTGACGCTCTGGCAGGGACTCAGGCATCCGTGGCCATCAGCACCCACCCGGCCAGGCCTGTGAGGGAGCCATCCCACACTTGCCATGTGACAGCCGGCAACCGGGCCCAGATCTCGCCTTTCAAACGGTACCTAAAATATTCTCCGAGTGAACCTGAAGCTAAATATGGCCTGGCCTACGAGTGCCTGGACTGGACCTTTTAATGCCATTCGAAGACATACAATCAGGAACCCACGGGCCTTTTGGTGGCCTGGAGTCCAGTTACTGAGGCCAAATGGGAGGCCCGTGGGATTGGCTGGCTCGGGGCAGGGTGCACCACCCCCCAGAGGGGGCATCCCGGTGCCAAGGCTTCTTTGCTGCATGTTTTATCCCGCAGGGCCCACCCAGTTCTCTCTCTTTGCCGACCCCCAGAGGGCTGGCTCAGACGCGCAGGGCCCCTCATCTACCTCCCTCGATCCCTCCTGCCCCTCGATGACTTGCCATAGCCTTCTCCCCACTTTCAGGCTGCAGCCTTGTCCTCCTGGCATGGGTTTTCCCTGAACTCGGATTGAAACAAGAGGGCTCAGGACCCCAGGTGGACGGGGCGGCCTCTGGCTGGAGAAGGCACGTGAAAACACAGCCACATGGGGTGGCTTGCACGGTAGCTTCGATGTGTCCCTGCTCTGGGGCTGGCCCCATGCCATGTCCCCCTTGGCCCACCCCGAATGGCAGGATCACAGCCTGGAGGGAGGGCGGAGAGAACACTCAGCGCTCTCGGGCCTGGAACCTACTAGCCTGCTCTGGGCAAAGTTGGGTTCTGCCCTCCACAGAGGCCACCTGATAACTGGGACAGTCAACCCTGAACAGTCTCTGGGGAGGCTATTATCAAGAGCCTAAGCCCCCCTACTGCCCCCACACACAACCCGACGCTGCCCTTCCAGCCAAGAAATGCTGTGTGCCTCCCTGAGGGCCCCAGCAGGAGAGTCCCCCCTGAGCACCTGTCTGGGGCTTGTTTGGGCTCTGGTGGTGGCTCCAAGGCCACGTTCAGGCCTGGGCTGGCGGCGCTCCAGGCTGTTTTTGGGCAGAGATGCCAACAGGTCCAGGCACTGATCTCACAGGTTATTCCAACCAGGGAGTCTGGTTTTCGGCACGTCTCACAGAAAATTTTCACGCCGTGCTGCGCAGCCACCTCGGGGCTCTCCCCTCCCCGTCTGGGCCCAAGACTCCAGCAAACGCTAAGTTTGCCGCCCTCTTCCCAGTGCCTTTCGCCAGTGGCTTTCTTGGGACACCGACACAAGTTTTCATTTTCAAGGTGTGCCCCCAACTCATGCTAGTGCTGCAGCCTTTCCAGAGACACTGAGAAAAGGGGTTTGCTTTGGGGTTCCTTCAACTCAAATGTTTTATATCACGAAGATGATGTAAAACCAGAAACTTGAAAGTTTTGTAAATATTTACGCAGCCCCCCTACAATGGAGGTTGCTGGGAAAGAGGATTTGTTGGGGGGGCAGATTTTGGACCCCAAATCCACTCCTTCCAAACTGTCTTCTACATGCACCCTTTTGACTGAAAAGTCTTCTTGACCTCTAGGCCTAAAGTCTGTGATCGTTTTTTTCTATGGCATTTGCATAGCTGTTTTTCTTGGGTGCTTACTTTCACCTTGTTCCCCATATGAGAAGCAAAAAGGACTTTGCATTTTCCCAAGTTTGGGATGCTGAGCAAGAAAGAAAATTCCAGAAAGAAAATGGATTATTTTATTGGAGGATGCCCTTTCTGGCAAGTAAGTCTAAGGACCAAGTTTGCCTTCACTTTTCATCAGATCCATTTCTATCCTCATGCCTAAAATAGCTGTATTTACTCTGCAATCGCAATTACAAGAGGCTGAGCTGGTCTACTATTAGGAAGCTGTAAATTTCTTTGGCCAGACTCTTCTTTCTGCTCTTAATCTCAGGGGGGTGGGAGGCTGCAAAGCAACAAATAGAGAAGAGTGCTCCCCTAGGGACTTTTCCAGCTTTCATTGGCTTGAGTCAGAAACTCACTGTTTTATTTTTAAGGAAGTAGGCGTTTCATTGGAGCCCCTCTTCTAAATATTTCACACACACACCCCAGCTACTCTATATTCTTTTCTATGGAAACATTTTTCCCCCTAGGGGAGTCACTATAGCTTGTGTCTTGCTAAGACTGAAATTCAAAGTTGCTATTTTTTGTTTTTGAAATCCACTTGGTGGGGGGGGGGCGGTGGGGATGACATCTGATTAGTGAAATTTCACACAGGGGAGCAAAAGGAGAAACACTGAAATGTATTCAGCAGTTCCACCTTTGAGCTATTTTTTTTTCTTATTGGTTGGGGTAGGGGGGAGGGCAGTGGTCAGAATATGAAAAGAAACTGTGATTCTTTGCCGAATTAATGACCACTTCTCACTGCAAAGTGCTGATTTATAATCTCTTCACCATACTACTATGCCTGTTTCCAGGCTTGGGGCAGGGAGGTGTGTATGTGTTGCGGGGGGCAGTTTACTTAATGTATTCATAATTACATGCACCCTTTCAGAGGGCTGAGTGTAAGCAGGGGCTTTCCTGTTGCAAATACTCGCATTAAAGCAGCCCCCGGCTCACGTTCAGCACTCAATTCAGATTTTCCACACTTAACAATTCAGTCATTTTAACATGCAGCTTCATCACTGCGATTAGAGCTCAGTATCTTGGCGCGACATTTGGTGTTCCGGCCTCGTTAATTCACGTAAAACACCCTATTTGTAGAAGTATCATTAGAGGCTAATTTGGTGAGATGTCCTTATTTAGCAAAGTAAATAGGACCTGACAGTCAGCTCTCTGGCACTACGATGGGGGTGACGATTCAGCAATTCACAACGTGACAATTTCCCATCGCCCAGCCACGCTGGGATTGTGGACTCCTGAAAATTGTGCTGTTTCATCGTGTCCCATAACAAAGGGAAAGAACTCTGAAAAGTAAAGAACTGGTTTTTGCCAAGGCCCCAGGAGCACACATGTCATCAGTGTCTATGTGACATTTCTATTCAACTCGAATTTTCTATCAGGGACTTTGTGTTCAAAAGTTTTTCAGGTAGCTCCCTTTTCTATGCCCTGCTGTGAACACCTGATTGAAATCCAGGTTTGCAAATAAATAAACTTAAGATATGTGAAAATCCATATAGGTTACAACTGGAGGGTAGGGGTGTGTGTGTGTGTAAATTAACAGAACTTAATAAGGTTAATGGGAGGGACATTTGTACCCCCCATCACCCTTGCCTTAAAGAATTCCCTGATAACACATTATCCGGAGTTCCTTATAAAATAACTAAGATCCAGGGTAACAGAATTGCGAAGATACTGCGATTCCATGTGGGGGCAAGCAGGCAAATCTAATGTAACTGCAATTCACGATTTCAGTGATGTTTTGTTTCGAGGGTGTCAAACCGTTTGACACGACCCATATTATCACTCATTCCCTTAAAATCCTGTCTACTGAAACATCTCAAACCACTGGCAGTGGGGTGGGGAGGGAGGTTACTTTCACCTTCTCATACCCTTCTGGGCCTCCCAAAGAAAGGCCCCTGAAAACAGCAGGTTCAACAAACAGAGAACACATACATACACATACACAAAAATGATCATGTAGACACCGCCTTTTGCTTTTACCAAAAGTAGCAAACTTCCCCCCTTTTCTCCCACCAGAGCTTTTCTCTACCCTCACCACTACCACCACCTTCGCAGTGCAACTAGCTCTCTCTGCCCTTTCGCTACAGGGGCCGCAGGAGTTTGAATCCCTCGCCGTCTAGAATGACCCCAAAAGCGGGACTTTGTGGGCCAGTTGGATAAAACATAAACTCATCTCGCCCTCAAAACCCCGATTCTGGGACCACAGCCTCCAAAGCCTCCTTTCTCCAGAAAGGTGTCCCCCTCCACAGCTCACACAGCAAGTGGGGCAGGCTGCCTTTGAGGCAGATTTTTGGAGAGTCCTGGATAATTAAAGGAATCATTACTGGGTTTTCCTGAAGGAATGATGGGATAATAGTGGATCTCCCCCAAAGCCAGGACTGCTTGGTAGAAGCGGAGGGGGTTTTCTGCCTGCCCCATGGGGTATCTTTTCCCTCCCTTACTCCTAGACCCATAGCTGGGCCTGACATTTTCGGAGGAAGACTTTCAGCGTCCAAAACGTCCATCAGCCGAAACGCAAAAGGAGTGCCGGGTGCCTCCTGCGGTCCCACACCCCCTACTCCTTCCCAAATGCGGCTAAAGTTTAGTTGTTTGTGCCCTTAATTGTCTTATTAAAGTCAAATTTGCAACTTGCCCAGACTGGGGGAAGTGATTTCCATCTTAATAGCTCAATTAGCCTCTGGGTTCTGGAAAGGCCACCGGCTACACACACCTTTTCTCCCCATTTTAAACCCCCTCCCTTTTTCACAACTTCTCCTAAAAATAAATTATAAATATGGATGTGTCCTCAGAGGATCTTAGCGGCACATTCCAACGCTCCCCACGGTGGGGCTCAGAAGCAGGAGAAACCAGAAACGCCACCACCCCCCCCCACCCCAAATCAAAATGACTTTTCCTTTTTCTTCTCCTAAGTTTTGCCAGAGCAACTTGGTGTGGTCTCGGGCCCTGCCACCCGGATTCGCACCCCGGAACCTAGTTTTTTTTTTTTTTTTTTTTTAACTCCTGTCCAGCAAAAGCTACAGCCAACAGTGCCATGGCTGCCTGCTCCTCGGAAGGAGGGGGCAGCCAACTTTACTTCGGGGAGGTGGTAACTCTCTGGGGACGATGCTCCCGGCTTCTCTGGTTGTCCCCGGGGCCCGGCCCCCGGAGGCTGGAGCCAGGCCCCTCTGCCTGTGCCAGCGCGGCCCCGGGCGCACGTGGAGCGGCGCGGTGCGGCGGGCGTGGACGGGCGAGCGGGGCGGCCTGCGCTCCGCGTGGCACGGATATCGGGGTCACGCCGCGAGTCAGTTTCCCGAACGGGCTTTCCGGGGTGGGGGCGGGGTGGGAGGCTTCCAAAGCGCCTCATTAATTTCCGAGCCCCGGCATTAGGGCGGTGAGGGGTGCTGCCTCGCCCCCATTCCACCTCCCCGCCTAACACGCCCCTCTCCAGAGCCAGGGAGGGGCGTCGGGAGCGGGGGGGAGCCCAGCCCCGCCGCCTCGGGGGGCGCGCAGCGGCGGCGGATCCCCTCCCAGACGAGCGTCTAGCGCTGCGTCCCGGGAGAGTCGCGCGCTTCCCCCGCCGCCACCTCCCCTCTCGCGTCGCCACCCACCCCCCAGGCAGCCACCCCGCACCCCTTCCGTCCCGGGGGCCTGGGCACCCACCTGCCGCGGCCCCTGCCCTGGCCCGGGGGAGGGGTGCCATGCAGGAAAAAAAAAGGGGAGACTCACCGCCGCTGCCGCCTCTGGGGGTGCAAGGGGGGCTCCCCGGGCTTGTGCCTTCCAGGGCTCCTGGGAGGCGTGCGCGGGGCGGGGGGCGCCCCGCGGGCCCTGCAGCCTCCGCCTAGATTGGAGCCCAGCCCCAAATCCTTCACCGCGGGTTGTGGGGGGGGACTTCCAGAAAAAAAAAATACCCTCCTTACCCAGACCAGATCCAAGTGATGGGCGGGGGGCGTAGAAAAGCCCTTTCAGCCGGGAGCGCGGAGCCGACGGGGCTGCACCCGGCCTCCACGGTCCGCTGCCGCCACAAAGCCGCGCCCCCGCCCCCCCTCCCCACCCCAGCCCGGCCCGGCCCCCACCCTCCCCCGCTCCCCACCCCCCACGCCCTATGGCCGGCCCGGGGCGGGGGCTGGGCCAGCCCGGGGTTGGCCGTGCTGAGGAGGCGGCGGCGGCGGCCCAGCCGGCTGGGCCGCTCCTCCCCGGCCCGGGAGAGAGGGCGAGAGCCTGGAAGCCGAGGGCGCCCGCCGGCCCGGGGTGGGGGCTGGGGCGGGGGCCGGGTCTGGAGTGGGGGGGCCTTCCTAGAAACCCTCGCCAAATATAGTCGGCGGATAGGGGCATTCCTCGAAATGCGGTGGCGACGTCAGCCCCGACCTATGGGGGGGCAGAGGCTGGGGTTCTCCAAACTGGGGGGGAACGGGGGAGATGGGAGATCCCCCACTTCCAATACCCCCGCGGCCCGGAGGAGGGAGCCTAGGCTGGGCCTCCCTCCGGGCGGGGGTGGGGGGAGGATAGGATTCCCCCAAATGCGCTCCAGGGATCCCTCAGCCGGGGGTGTCTGAATGGGGATACATCTGCTTAAGATTCAGACCTCGCCCCCAGATCACCACCCACCCCCCCACCCCCCCCACTTTCGGGAACACTCAGTGACCTTGCCAGCCGCGCTTTCAGCCCTTCCTCTGCTGCTTCTCACTCCCCTATCCCTCGTGAACCAACAGAAGAAGTCGGGGCTGCACCAAGTCTGGCCCCACACCTGGTCACCCACCCCTTGGCGGCCTCCTAACCCCCTCCTGGGAGTCCCCCAGAAGCCCCAGGGTTGAAATTGGACGGACATGCTCTATACCCAAGAACTCCCCCAAATACCAACCCCAAACCTAAAGTTGTGCTTCCCCTCATCCAGTCCAGTTCTGTTGATACTTTCAGAGTCCCATGCTCTGGGAGATAGTCTCGAAATTGAAGGGTAGGGCATGAGGATACCCTCTCCACCTGGCTAAGATCCGGCGCCTGGTGCTGACCGCCGCCCCCCACTCCGGATAAGCTACTCCCGCTCCATAAGCTTCGGAAGGTTCCAACAGTATGGGGGACCCTCTCCCACAAACTAGCCCCCTCCTCAAGTCTGCCCCCGCGCTGCTGCACCCCTTTCCCAGAACCCTCAGGTCATCCCACGAGTGACCCCTCTTGCCCGAAGAGTATCCACATAACTGAGACATGACTTGTATGTAGCCTTTGGCCGCCCAGCCTCTTTTCACGCAAACGTGACTGGACTGAGCCTCCCAGGATCATAAAAAATGTATTTGCTGTCCTCTGTTGGCGGCTGGGTGTCACACTCGGAAAACACATCACCCAACCCCGTGGACGCTCCTGATGCCATTGGAGGTGGGAGGAGTGGCTCCCAGGGACCCCAGCCAGAGGAAGTGAGCCACACAGACAGCCCGCTCCTCTCCTGCCCCAGCTGCGCCCCTACCCTGCCCCCACCTCCCTGGGAGGTGGCTTGTAGCCTCTGCACTGGACTTTGACCCACTGGCCTTGCAGCTCTCGTCCCTTCTCCCTCGTGAAGGTGTGTTGGGCTCCAATTCCAGAAGTCTGGGGGGGTCGAGCTCAAGGAGAGGCAAGGTGGGGACCTCTGGCTCACCCCCGGCTGGGGGACACCCTCCCAACCCCCACCCCTGCCCCCGTCCCCCCGACCCCCACCGTGGGATGGTTTCTCCAATAAGTGCTTGGAGGAGGGTTGAGGGAAAGGGGGACTAAGTCAGACCCCTCTTAAGGCAGAGGACTGGTAATCAATAATCCCCATTTCCTCCTGAGGACCTACTATGTGCCAAGCACATAGTGTATATACTCTCTTACTGAACTCACCCCATTACCTTACCTTGGTCACGCGAGAAGGCTGAGGCTTAGAGGCTGTCCATTGAATTAAGGTTTGCTTGCCCTCTGTCTGCTGAGCACAGAGCTGATGCTGGGACCACACTGGCAAACGGGACAGGTCCCTGCCTTCGAAGAACTCATTATCCCAGGAAGAGACCCAAGTCAGCAGTGGGTTACCGTGCTTCCCTCTTGGTCCAGGACATGAGTGTTGGAGCCCAGCTGCCTGGGGTCAGGGAACACGAGAGACTGAGGCTGGGCTGGGACATCCCACTCAGTGTGCCTCCATTCAGGCTGCATTGTCCTCTGAGTCGGTCCCCTCTTCGGGCTAGAGCCAAAGAGAGGCTTTGTACCCCCTGCTGCTTCTTACCAGTTGCAAGTCCCTGGGCCCAGTTTAGCATCTCCAGGCCTCAGTTTTCTCGTCTGTAAAATAGGACTAAACAACAGTACCAGCGGTATAGGACATTTGGGGGGGGGAAATGAGACAAAGTTCATGTAGGAGAATTTGGCAATCAAAATTTCTTTTTCTCTTCTAAATACTTTCTTTTTATTTATCTTGTGTTTAGAGGTCGAAGTGTTTTTTAAAATGTTTATGCGGCTGCAGTGGGTCTTAGTTGCTGCATGCAGAATCTTTGATCTTTGTTGTGGCATGCAGTATCTTTTTTAGTTTGGGTCACACGGGTGCTTCAAGTTGCGGCATACGAACTCTTAGTTATGGCATGTGGGATCTAGTTCTCTGACCAGGGATTGAACCCAGGCCCCCTGCGTTGGGAGCGCAGAGTCTTAGCCACTGGACCACCAGGGAAATAGCAGAAGTTGCAGTTTTAAATATATTGATAAAACATAACAAAAGCTTCCTAAGAAGTGGAAAAAAAAATTTGCTGAAAAAAACGGGCTTCATTAACATATTGAGACATTTACTTAATACATTCTTTGTTGGAAATTAGTGATATGACTTCTGTAGATGGATTAACATTTCCAGATCACTCTAAATAGGAAGCATTTCAGGTCTTCACCCTCTATACTGAAAGTAGAAAGTCACTCAGTGTCTGAATGCAATACTGACAAACATCAGATATGGTCACTCGGAGATCCTGCTGACATACTGTTCTGTTCCTTCGTCTAAAGATGTTTCTGTTGAGTAAGTGTCCCTATGCTTCTTTTTTTCTCTTTGCTCTGATCTTCCTGCAGCTTCAGGGTTATATTTCAGATTTCTTCTCTTTTTGCTCTCATTTTGCAGATGGAAGCCAGTTTGCCAAATTCGTTGGTAGTTCAAAATTGAAAACTGGATTTCTCCTGTAATATTAACATTTGATCAAGAAGGACCTCTGAGTGCATTCATCAGATGATTGGTTGTGCCCCGTGTTATTAACGTGGAGGAGGGGATGTCTGTGCTGAGATTGGAAAGAGGAAAAATACTGGGGCAGCGAGAGGGGTGGTGTAGCCCATGGGAAGCGCCTCTGGGGAGCTTGAAGTGGCTCCCAGACTATAGCAGCCTGGCTCAAGGTCCTGGCAGGAGCTCACCCCCAACCCACATCTGTGCCCTGAGCCGCGGGATTCTGGAAGCTCGCCTCATCACTCCCCAGTTCACACCCTGAGCGCTGGATGCAGAAGGAAAAAGCAGGTTCTAATGGGACCAGCAGGGCCCACGGGCAAAGTTTCACCAAAGGCAGCGAGGGCCCTGCCTCTGCCTTGCACTTTAAAAGCACCCTAAAAGATGCCCCCTGGATCCCTTTGAGGCCTGCCCTTGCCTGTTCTGGCTCAGCTTCCCATGACTCAAGCTAGTGGCGGGCCTGAAATCCAGTTAAACACCGGAAGTGCAGCCAGACTCCCAAAAACAACCCGCTCCTGGGCCGGAAGCCCCAGAGGCCGGCTCTGGCCTTCTCCCAGGAAGGAGCCCCACCCGCACCTAGGTTTCTGGCCCAGGGAGGGTGCCAAGGCCCAGGCCAGGAGTGCAGAGAGGCCACATGGATGGAGGGCGAGCCTCCTGGAAAGGCCTTGACTCCTGGCTCCCAGGCCCGGAGAGAGAGAGAGACCGAGCCAGGCACAGGTCTCACCCTGCCTCTTTGTAGGTTTTCCTCTGGGCCTGCAGAAAGGAGGCCATCTCCTGAGACTCCTAGAATATCAAAAATGAAAGACTTCCAAAGCAGGCAGACAAAAGTCATTGTGCAATAGATTTTTTTAAAAAATCTTTCTATTACCCTCTTTTTTTAACAAAAATTATTTACTTATTTTTGGCTCTGCCGGGTCCAAACCTGTTGCTGTGCGGGTTTTTTCTCTAGTTGCCGCGAGTAGAGGCTACCCTCTAGTTGCAGTATGTCGGTTTCTCATTGTGGTGGTTTCTTGTTGCGGATCACAGGCCCGAGGGCCCACGGGCTCAGTAGTTGTGGCGCATGGGCTTCGTTTCTCCGAGGCCTGTGGGGTCCTCCCCGATCTTGGATTGAGCCTCTGTCTCCTGCATTGGCAGGTGGATTCTTTACCACTGAGCCACGAGGGAAGCCCCTGTACAATAGGTTTTAAACATTTGCATCAAACAGGTGTGGACTTTTAAAAAACAGATACACACAAACAGGATTACAGTTGTAGTAAAGTAGTTACACCAGACATGAAACAGTGGCAGGATTTACAGAAAATACATCCTTAGGTGTGTCCACCAAGGTACATGGGACATGAGTCTGAAGTCTGATCAGGAGGCAACAGTGACCACCCTTGTGACAACTTCTGGAGATAATGTTCAGAATCTAGCCTAAAATAGCTTTCTGAATACCAGGCCTTAGGCCCAGTGGTCCTTACAAGTTTGGTTCAAAGCCCCTTAAAGCCAGCAGTCCCCACACTCTCACCCTACCCTAGCCTAGGTCCCTGAACAGGTTGCTGAGTGGGTGGGAGCAACTGCAAGGCCTTACATTTGGCCCTGCCCACCCGCCACAGTGGTGCCTGTGCCCCGTAGGGAACAACAGGAATTGGGGGCAAAGAGCAGGAAAGGGAAACCAGTTTCCATGGCCCTGGCCCTCGGGCTCTGTGATGGCAGATGGAGACATCCTGGCCCACCTGCGTTTTCTTTTCTTTCTTTTTCTAATATTTATTTATTTCATTTGGTTGCACTGGGTCTTAGTTGCGACATGTGAACTCTTGTTGTGGCATGTGGGATCTAGTTCCCTGACCAGGAATTGAACCCAGGGCCCTCAACATTAGGAGTGCAGAGTCTTAGCCGCTGGACCATGAGGAAAGTCCCCTGCCTGAGTTTTATTAAGGCCACCAAGAGTCACAGGTCCCTGTGGGCCTGTTGTTGTTTAGTTGCTCAGTTGTGTCCAACTCTTTGCGACCCCATGGACTGCAGCACGCCAGGCTTCCCTGTCCTTCACCATCTCCCAGAGTTTGCTCAAATTCAGTGATGTTACCCGACCATCTCATTCTCTGTTGTCCCCTTCTCTTCCTGCCTTCAATCTTTCCCAGCATCAGGATCTTCTCTAATGAGTTGGCTCTTCGCATCAGGTGGCCAAAGTATTGAAACTTCAGCATCAGTCCTTTCAATGAATACTTAGGATTGACTGCTTTGATTTCCTACCTGTCCAAGGGACTCTCAAGAGTCTTCTCCAACACCACAGTTCAAAAGTATCACTTCTTCAGCACTCAGCCTTCTTTATGGTCCAGCCCTCACATCCATACATGACTATTGGAAATACCATAGCTTTGACTATACAGACCTTTGTAGGTGAAGTGATGTCTCTGCTTTTAAATACACACTGTCTAGGTTGGCCATAGCTTTTCTTCCAAGGAGCAAGCATCTTTTAATTTCATGGCTGCAGTCACCATCTGCACTGATCTTAGAGCCCAAGAAATTAAAGTCTGACACTGTTTTCATTGTTTCCCCATCTATTTGCCCTAAAATAATGGGACCGGATGCCATGATCTTAGTTTTTTGAGTTTTAAGCCAGCTTTTTCACTCTCCTCTTTCACCCTCATCAAGAGGCTCTTTAGTTCCTATTTGCTCTCTGCCATGAGGGTGGCGTCAACTGCATATATGAAGTTATTGATGTTTCTCCCAGCAATCTTGATTCCAGCTTATGCTTCATCCAGCCCAGCATTTCTCGTGATGTACTCTGCACATAAGTTAAATAAGTAGGATGATAATATACGGCCTTAACATACTCCTTTCCCCATTTTGAACCAGTCTTTTGTAGGCCTGTAGCCTTGTGTTTCTTTATGAAATGGGGAAACATGAGGGCAATCTACTCACTCAGGTCCTGTAGCCCCACCACCCTGACCTGTCTGGCACATTTGTGGTTCAGTTGCTAAGCTTTGCGATCCCATGGGCTGCACACCAGGCTTCCCTGTCCTTCACTATCTCCCAGCATTTGCTCAAATTCATGTCCATTTTGAGTCAGTGATGCCATCCAACCATCTCATCCCCTGTCGCCCCTTTCTCCTGCCCTCAATCTTTGCCAGCATCAGGGTCTTTTCCAATGAGTTGGCTCTTTGTATCGGATGGCCAAAATATTGGAACTTCAGCATCAGTCCTTCCAATGAATATTCAGGGTTGATTTGCTTTAAGATTGACTGATTTCATCTCCTTGCTGTCCAAGGGACTCAGCACCATGGTTTGAAAGCCTCGATTCTTTTGGCGCTCAGCCTTTTTTATGGTCCAACTCTCATGTGGTAGGGCAAAATAAAGATTTGTTAGAAAATGAATAAGAGAAGGAAGGAAAAGTACTGAAAGAGAGGTAGTGAACCTGGAATGTCAAATTTGCCAGGAGGTGGGTAACTTCAGGACCTGGGTGGACAGAAAGACGAAGTGCCATTGGTGAGACCAAGGGATGCGTGGTTCCTGGTGCGCCGGGAACAAGATCTTCTCCTGCTAAGGGGATCATGACCCCAGTCCTCAAGAGGCTGGTTAAGAGAGGCTTTGTAATGAAAAGAAAAGGTAGAATTATTTGTTTTCATACCTTATTCAAGACTCCACATTGTTTTGCATTGAACAGCCTCAGCCGCATGCAACAAATTCTGATAAATTCTCTTTTCATTTTTATTCTATTACAAGTATTTTCTATTTCCTTGTTATGGCTTCTTAGGTACACCCATCATTTAAAAGTAGACATTTAATTTCCAAATACATGGGATTTTTAAAGTAAAAAAATAAAAAGAGAAGGTAGAAATCAGGCTCTGACTTGGGACAAATCCTTAGTCTTCTTGAATCTGTTTCCTCATTGTTGGCAGTGGGGATATTAAAAGTATTAAATTGCATGATTTTCATGAAGTGCTTGTCTGGGTCTGGCAGATACTAAGTGCTCAATAAATTAGCAATTATCATTAGCTCTTCAATAGGGGTGTTGAAGCAGCCATGGCTGGGATGTAGGAATAGATTTACGAGTGCAAGGGCTTTTCCTTTAAGATGTGATTGGTGTCCCTGCCATCAGCTTCATCCGCGGTCGCCTCTCACCCCAATGAAGCCAAAGTGGAAGCAGCTCCAGGGTCTGGGTGGGTGGGCCAGCTCTGCCCACCTAGACCTGCTCACCCAGAAAGTGTCACCCAGAGTTGGCTTCTTGGAATTTCAACATGGGTGGCCAAATTGTGTCACAAAACTAGAACAATGCTCCACATCCACCCCAGGTGGAAATGAAAGCGTTGACCAACGTCTCCTTCGTAGAATTCTTCTCTGGAACTCACATGACCGTGGACCCAGTACCACCTCTCAGACCAGTAGTGATTTGAAAATAAATGCTGTTGAATTTGGAGTTTTTTTGATGTGAGGTTGCAAATGGCAGCTCACAGGCCAAGCAGGGCCCACAGATGTGTTTCATTTGGCCTACAGAGTCTTTGAGATGATAATAATAAATTCGATTTGGTGGCCAACATTTTTAAATCAGGAAATTTCATATTTAAAAATCCAGATTTCTAGCTGCTTAAAAAAAAAAAAAAAACAACTGATGAGCAGAAGATCTGGCAGTTATGGGCCTGACTTCCTGCAAGGCCACAGTTGGTTGGAGCAGAATAGTGGATAAAAAAGTGTTAGTCCAGAAAGGCCAGCAGCTATAACTAACATCCCCAAGCTTTCAGTGGCTTACCACAATATCAGTTCATTTCTTGCTCATATTGTTACCAAGTCCAAGCTCATACTGCTCGCCAGCAGGCCAATAAATGGAGAGATGAGTTGTTGGGGTAAGAAATAGAGACTTCATTCAGAA
Source organism: Bos grunniens (assembly GCF_055505025.1). Taxonomy (NCBI): domain Eukaryota; kingdom Metazoa; phylum Chordata; class Mammalia; order Artiodactyla; family Bovidae; genus Bos; species Bos grunniens. Next base: position 29,542,594 of record NC_141189.1, read on the forward strand.
AGTCAGTAGACCAAGAAGATGGTGGACTTGTGTCCCAAAGAATCATCTTGCCTGAGTTAGAGTTCCGGCTTCTTTTATACTAAAAGGGGAGGGAGTAAAGTCAAAGGTTTCCTGGTTCCCATCAGCCTCCAGAGGAGATGAGTTAATTTCTTCCTTCCTGTAGTCATTCATAGGCGGGACTGTATGTTTCCTGTGAGCTAAACAAAGGTATTTTAGCTTAATGCTCATTACTTGAGAAACAGGGTTTCCAGAGAAGGGCTATTATGTATAATTTAAGCTTGTAGGCAATATCCCCTTAGGAATTAATTTGTAATAGATTATATATTCCTTATTACAGTATCACACCAGGAAGTAGGGGTTGGGGGTGTTTTTTAGGCACCCAAGTGTCTCCCACTTTGTGGCTCTGTCTTCAAGGACTTCATTCTTCCTTCGTTGAGCTGGAGGATCAGGAAGGAGGCTATAGGAAAGCAGACCAGGTTTTGACTGCATCAACTGGGAAGTGTCCCACATTGGTAGGAACCAGTCATGGGGCCCAACAGGGACCCAACAGAGCTATGAAATGTGGTGCCTGGCTTGGGACAAGGGGGAAGAGGAGGACACAGAGGCTTATGAGCAGCAGCATCCCCGTTGCAAGTGGCTGCCCTTTCTCCCCTTAGTCATGGGAGTTCTATTCTTCCCATTGTCCTTCTCTGCCTCTCCCCAGCTCAGTCACTGGGCCCAAGGGAAACTGTCATTGGTTGGAGAAGAGTCATGTGCTACAATCCCAACCAATGAGACAAGATGAATTTGGATACAGTGCCTGGAACATCAGGAGCCATATGGGGACCTGCCTTGGGGGCTGAAACCAACACAGGGATGGCAGAAAAGAGAGCCAGAAGGAACCTGTGTGTCTGGTGGCCTGATATGTTACTGTTCAGTTGCCAAGTCATGTCCAACTCTTCGAAACCCCTGTCCCCCACCATCTCTGGGAATTTGCCCAAGTTCATGTCTGTTGCATCAGTGATGCCACCCAACCATCTCATCCTCCGTCACCCCCTTCTCCTTCTGCCTTCAGTCTTTCTTAGCATCAGGGCCTTTTCCAGTGAGTAGGCTGTTTGCATCAGGTGGCCAAAGTATTAGAGCTTCAGCATCAGTCCCTCCAATGAGTATTCAGGGTTGATTTCCTTTAAGATTGACTGGTTTGATCTCCTTGCTGTCCAAGGGACTCTCAAGAGTCTTCTCCAGCTTGATAGTTTGAAAGCATCAGTTCTTCAGTGGCCTGATGGAGCTGCTCAAATAACTAATCCAGAAACATACCCTACTTCTAGATTTCTTGAGAAATGCATAATAAATTATCTTACTGTTTAAGCTAGCTTGAGCCAAGAAATTCCTGTTCCTTATAGAATAAAGTATCCAAACTGATCCACTTAGGTCACCTGCCTGGCTATATATGTTTTCGAGTTTTGATCTCTTGACCTAAAATGCTTTCTTTTTCCAGTTGGAGCTGAGGTCAGTTTGGCCAGCTGACCTTCACATGACTTGAAGTGTTTTACCACTAACGGATGCAATGTGCAATTTTCAGCGCTTTCTGGGACAACGTGGGCTCATCCAGGGTCTGGATCTCTACCTGCTTCTTGGGGATACAGCAATCCTTGGGGGACACTGACCGCAAGATGAGCAGATATGGATCTGAACCCTCGCTCTGCCAGTTTTTAGCTGGGTGAACTTAGACAAGCCCGTGAACCTCTCTCAGCTTCCGTTTCTGGTTGCTATGAGCATTGATGGAAGATTCAGTGACTTGTCATGTAAAGGTCCTTCTCCCAGGCTCAGCATCCAGAGAGTTCACAGTAGATGTTGGCTGGTGGTGGGGTCGATATACTCTGAGAGTCTCCGAAGGATCAGATGGCTCGTTGCCAGCTATTGGCTTATTGTCCTACTACCCTCCCTGGGGTCTAGTGGTTAGGATTCAGCGCTTTCACTGGTGCAGCCCAGGTTCGATTCCCCGTTAGGGACCAGGTTACTCTTTTGAGTATTCCCTGTTGACTCAGATAGAGTCCACCTGCCAATTCAGGAGACTCAGATTCGATTCCTGTGTTAGGAAGAACCCCTGGAGAAGGAAATGACAACTCACTCCAGTATTTTGAAGATTCCCGGAGAACATCAAGACAGAGTAGAGCCTGGCAAGCTACAGTCCATGGGGTCTCACAGAGTTGGACATAACTGAGCAACTAACACTCACTCCATTGGCTTATTGGAGAGACCTAGCTCTAACACCCGGAAAAGGCGATGGCACCCCACTCCAGTACTCTTGCCTGGAAAATCCCATGGATGGAGGAGCCTGGTAGGTTGCAGTCCATGGGGTCGCTAAGAGTCAGACATGACTGAGCGACTTCCCTTTCACTTTTCACTTTCATGCATTGGAGAAGGAAATGGCAACCCACTCCAGTGTTCTTGCCTGGAGAATCCCAGGGATGGCGGAACCTGGTGGGCTGCCGTCTATGGGGTCACACAGAGTCGGACACGCCTGAAGCGACTTAGCAGCAGCAGCAGCTCTAACACCCCCTGCTGGCTCAAGCGGTAAAGAATCTGCCTACAATCCGGGAGACCTGGGTTCCATCCTTGGGTTGGGAAGATCCCCTGGAGGAGGGCACGGCAACCCACTCCAATATTCTGGCCTGGAGAATCCCATGGACAGAGGAGCCTGGTGGGCTACAGTCCATGGAATTTCACAGAGTTGGACAGGACTGGGTGACTAAGTACACCCCACTAATGTACAAGGCCTATATGGTAGAACTAGGTTGATTTTAGATCCTGCATGGAGGAGGCTCTGAATAACCATTCCCTTTTCACTTTTCCTATACCTCTTCTGATCTTGTGAAGAAGAAAGTCTTAGTTGGGTTTTTCTCTGTGTTTAATACCCCACTCCAGTACTCTAGCCTGGAAACTCCCATGGATGGAGGAGCCTGGTAGGCTGCAGTCCATGGAGTCGCAAAGAGTCAGACACAACTGAACGACTTCACTTTCACTTTTCATTTTCATGCATTGGAGAAGGAAATGGCAACCCACTCCAGTGTTCTTGCCTGGAGAATCCCAGGGACGGGGGAGCCTGGTGGGCTGCCGTCTATGGGGTCACACAGAGTTGGACATGACTGAAGTGACTTAGCAGCAGCAGCAACCCTTTTTAAGCCCTCTGTTAAGGAAGGGAGCCCAAGCTTCTGGCTTAGAACATTTCATTGGTAGCAGCGTTGATATGCAATGTACCAACACCATTTTGCTTTCATCGCATTTTAAAGTAATTATCGTCTATTTGTGGCAAATGGTGCTCTTTTTCCATCCGTGTAACTGAGATAACATGTTTCTTTTGAAATAAAAATCATCCAAGTTATCAAGGTGAGTAAAGTGAAAGGAAAATATTAGCGGAACACCGTGTGGGAGGCACAGGATACGGTGGAAATCAAGATGGTGGGGTGTGAAAGACTTGAGCTTGGGCCCTCATCAGTTGGGGCCCCAACTTGATTCCACCCTGTGGACCCACGATTGTGGACTCTTCCACTTCCCTTGGTGGACACTTAGCTCTTCCCAACAATGTTGCTCTGAGCAACCTGGCGAATGTGAATGAGAATTTCTGCATGGTTTGCATCTCAGAATAGGATTCCTGGGTCTTGCCTACGTGAGGTTTTCAGAAATATGGTGCCCTTTCACCTGGCACGTCCTCTCAAAACTGTGGAGCCTGGGGTTCCAGCAGGAGCAGGCCCTTTCTGGGTAGTCAGAAGCTGGCAGTCATTCCTAACAGGAGTGACGAGAGCTGTGGCTTGTCCCCAAGCCTCTTAACAGAGCCCCTGAGATGACATTCAAACTGGCTTCCTTGGCAAGGAAGGAAGTGGGGAGATCCCAGCATCCTGGTTTGCCCAGGATTGAGAGGTTTCCGGGGATAAAGCTGGGATAGTCCCAGGCGAACAGGGATGGGCGGGGAGTGTCCTTGGCTGTCCTGGGCTGCGGATTTGGGAGGAACAGAGTTGCTGGGTCACATCCATGAGAGTGGTCAGCCTTGTGAAAAGGAAGTATTCTTTTTTTAAATAGGCACAGCCTCTCCCCCAAAGACTCAGAAAAATTCTGTCTTAGCCTTGGGAACAAGGTTTCTCGGTAGGTCTGTCAGGATAACAGGTGAGGGGACAGGTCAAAAGGAACCTGGACAGGTCGGAGATACACCCGCGAGAGACAGTCTGAGGAAGATAACTCATGGTGTGGGGGGCTGGCTGGCTGGTGGTTGGGACAGTCTGGGGAGAGGCCAGGGGCTGCTTCCCACTGAGGTGGGTGGACAGTGGAGAAGCCGCCAAGCGGTGTACTCGGTGGAGTGCTTGCCATGCCCAGCCCCTCTGGTACCTTCTGGGAGCCCACAGTGGACACTGAAATAGCTGGTCAGAGAATTCCCCTGGCGGTCCAGTACTTAAGACTCCATGATTCCACTGCAGGGGGTCTGGGTTTGATCCCTGATCCAGTAACTAAGATCCCGCATGCCAAGTAGTGCAGCCAATAGAGCTGGGCAGTTCCTTTTCAATATTGGATTGCTATTGCCTGGAAATGCCACATTCTGCAAAGATCAGAATAAGCCTGAGCCAGGGCGGGCTGGTTCCAGGGGAGATCTCGGAAACTGCCCAGAGATGAGCCACTCCTATACCTGCCCAGGCTGTTCCAGCCTGGCACCCAACACCAGTGCATCCCCCAGGCCCCAGGGAGAGGGCCTCCTCTCTCTTCCTCTCAGTCATCCCATCTGTGAAGTGGAGGTAGTATTTCCCTCACCATCTCTGTGCCAGGCTCTGTGCTAGATGAGATGTGGGTTAGACCGCAGTGGACCCACTTTTTGTTTTTTTAAGTATGAGCTATTTCAGGCCAACCGAAAAGGAGGGGAAATAAGTTAACAAACACCCATGTGCCTACCACCCAGCTGAATTAATACATAAATCCAGATTCAGCTAAGACCTTGTGTGACCTTTTTCCATTTCGGTCCATCTTCTGACACCCCCATGGATAACACTGTTCTGAATCTAGACTTCGTCACTCTTGAGCCTGTTTCTATGCTTCTACTACCTCCATAGCCAGAAACAACAAATAGGGTATTCTTTGCATAATGTTGATTCTGTATGATGGTATCATGGTGAATCATTTTTCTATGTCTGCCTTTTTTGCCCCTTTCTGTGAGTTTTACCCACATCTTATGATGGAAGTATAGTTTATGTGTTTGAACCATTGAACTTGATTCCACCCTGTGGACCCACCATTGCATACTCTTCCACTTCCCTTGAGGGACACAGCTGTTCCCAACAACGCTGCTCTGAGCAACCTGGTGAATGTAATTGAGAATTTCTGCATAGGTTTGCATCTCAGAGTAGGATTCCTGGGTCTTGCCTACATGAGGTTTTCAGAAATATGGTGGCCTTTCACCTGGCACGTCCTCTTGAGTTCTTCTCTGTCTGCACTAGTCCCTGTTGTCTTGTCCCCAAACCGTTTCATGTGTTCGCATGATCTATCTGGCTCCTGTGGACATCTGGGCTTTCAACTTCTAGGTTCTTAGGAGATATTTGGCATTGTGAGCTGGTAACTGTAGCATCCTGTGATAAGTGCTATCAAAGTGATACACCCAAGGTGCTGGTGGTAGATACAGGAGACAGCAACTAACTCCAACTAAGAGGCTGAGGAATGGGTCCCAATCATAGTGACGTTAGTAATAGTTCAGGACTTCCCTGGCGGTTCAGTGGCCAAGATTCTGAGCTCCCAATGGAGGAGGCCTGGATTCCCTAGTCAGGGACCTAGATACCATATGCTGCAACTAAAAGTCCCCCATGCCATAAATATGACCTGGTGCAGCCAAATAAATAGGTTAAAAAAAGTTAGTAATAGTTAGGCAAGGTTTTGAGGAATGAGTAGGAGTTTTCCAAGATGGGGGTGAAGGAAGAGCATTATAGGCTGAAGGAACAGCATATACACAGAGGACTAAACATCATCGGAGGACTGAACTGAAGGACTGACAAAGGCTGGTGGGGCAAGAGCAAGGGTGGCAGAAGGGACACCTGGGCCCAGAATGCCATGCTAAGGAGGGAGGGAGGGAGGATTTATCTTGGTGGCAGTGGTGGGCTCCTTGTGAAGGACCAAAGGATGTAAGTGACATGTTCACTGCTATGTCTGAGAGAGGTCAGGGGACCGTGGGAAGAGATGAAGGAAGAGCGAGCCTGAAAGTAAGGGGACCAGTTAGGAGTCTCCTGCAAGAGTCCGGAGGCCAGACAGCAAAGGAGAAAGGGGACAGTGAAGCCAGAGCAACACAGATTTGAAGAGAGGTTAAGGCAGTGACTAATGAGATGGTCAGGTGAGGAGGAGGGGTCAGGCAAGGGTTAGGGTAGGCAGAATAATGATCTCCCAAATATTGTCCACATCCTAATCCCTAGAACCTCTGGCTATGTCCTGTTTTGTGGCAAAGGGGATTTCAAAGATGCGATTAAGCCTTTCAACTCTGAAATCCATTAAGTGATTAGCCTGGATTATCCAAGTGGGCCCAATCTAAATCCATGAGCTTTTTTTCTTTTTTTTAAATCTTTATTAAATTTGTTACAATATTGCTTCTGTTTTACATTTTGGTTTTTTGGCCACAAGGCATGTGAGATCTTAGCTTCCTGACCAGGGAGCGAACCTTCACCTCCTGCATTGGAAGGCAAAATTTTAACCACTGGACTGCCAGGGAAGTCCCAAAATCCATGAGCTCTTAAAAGCAGAGAACTTTCTTTGGCTTGCATGAGAAAGAGGCAGAAAGGGAAGTCAGTGAGATTTGAAATAGGAGAAGGATTTGACCTAGATGTGGGGACCCCAAGTGCAGCCACTATGGTGAGACTTGTAGAGCCAAGGAAACAGAGGATTCAGTCCTATACGTGCAAGAAACTGGATTTGGCCAACAACCTGGATAAGCCTCCTTGGAGTAGCTCATCTGGTCAGACAGGCTTTCCTGGTGGCTTAGACAGTAAAAAAAAATCTGCCTTCAGTGCAGGAGACTCAGGTTCCATCTCTGGATCGGGAAGACCCCTTGGAGAAGGAAATGGCACCCCACTCCAGTATTCTTGTCTGGAGAATTCTGTGGACTGAGGAGCCTGGGGGTCTACAGTCCATGGGATCACAAAGAGTCAGACATGACTGAGCGACTAACACTTTGCTTTTGCTTGATTTTGAAAGACCCCCGAGCAGAGGAACCAGCCGAGTCAACCTGGACTCTGACCTACAGAAAGTGTGCTCTTTTAAGCCACTAAGGATGTAGGAACTTGGTACACCAGCAGGAGAAAACAGACACAAGGATAAATCCCAGGTTTCTGGCTGGGCTACTGGGTACATGTCATCGTGAACCACGTGGGAACTCAGACAATCTGATTTTGGTATTCCCTGTCAAACGTTTCCTGCATAATAGTATTACCACTAACGTAGCAGCTGACAACAGCACATGTGCGTTATCTCCCAGATTCGGGGGTCAGAGAATAGCCATGGCATAGCTGCATTCTCTGCAAGGCAACAATCCAGGTGTTGGCTGGGGCTGAGTTCTCAATGCCCAGCCAGGGTCCTTGTCAGTTCAATGTAAGTAAGTACCACAGACTGGGTGGCTTAAACAACAAACATTTATTTCTCACAATTCTGGTGTGTAGGGAAGTCCAAGATCAAGGTATTAGAAGATTCAGTGTCTGGTGAGGGCTCTCGTCCCAGTGTACAGATGGCTGCCTTCTTGCTGAGTCCTCACAGAGCCCAGAGAGAGCTTTTTTTTGAATTAAAAATTTTTTTTAACACCAAAAACATTTTGTAGTGGGGTGTAGCAAATTCACAATGTTGTGATAGTTTCAGATGAACAACAAAGGGACTCAGCCATACACAAAAATGTATCCATTCTCCCGCAAACTGCACTCCCATCAGGCTGGCACACGACATGGAGCAGAGTTCCGTGAGTAGGTCCTTGTTGGTTATTCATTTTATAAATGGCCGTGCGAACAGGACCATCCCAAAGCCCCTAATTGCCTCTTCTCCCCACTACACACCCCTCACCCCCACCCCAGCAGCCGTAACTTTGTTTTCTAAGTCTGTGAGTCTCTTTCTGTTTTGTAAGTAAGTTCATTTGTATTGTTTCATTTTTAGATCCCACATAGAAGGGATGTCATATGAAATTTCTCCTTCTCTGACTGACTTCACTCCATATCAGATAGAGCGCCTGGTAAGACGTTGATTCTACCATGAGGGTCCCACCCTCGTGACCTAATCGACCCCCAGTCACCTCCCAAAGGCCTCACTTCCAAACACCATCACACAAGGGGTTAGGGCTTCAGTGCGTGAATTTTGGGGGGCTGCAAACATTCAGGCCACAGCACCCAGCGGGGGACTTGCTTCCACATTCATGTGGCTGTTGACGAACTCACATCCTTGCAGCCTGTTGGACTAAGGGCCTCCGTGTTTTCCTGGTTTTGGCGAGAAGGCTTAGGTTTCTTGTCATTTGGGGCTCCCTCCCACGGCCGCCTGTTTCCCCACAACAGCAAGAGAGTCTTCTAGCAAGATGGGTGTTGCCATCTAATGTGACAACAGAGATGTGACATTGTGACACCTCTACTGTAGCCTGTGGGCTGTTGTGGCCCCACTCACATTTCAGAGGAAGGGATTAACACAAGGGTGTTGATCCTAAAAGGCAAGGGTAATGGATTTCTTAGAGTCCATTCGCCAGCACGTCTCAAAGGGACGTGTGGACTTTGTTATTGGGGCCTGTTTCGAGAATTATTACAGATATGTATTTTTTTATCCAGCAGGGCCTTGGGTTCAGGGATTCTTTTTAATCCCCCCAGTAAGTACAGATCAGCGCAGCTCACCTGTGTTGGAAGGGCAGGGCAGGGGCCGAAGGGAACACAGCCTCGGGAAAAGCGTGCGCCAGCCTGGTGATTCGCTAAGCAAAACTCAAGTGGATGTGACATAAACAACGTCTGTTGCTTCCAGAGGCCTGCCACAATATTTTCTTTTAAGTGCTACTCACGCCTGAAATACACGTCTGGTTTTGAAACGCGGTTCTCGGCTCCTGCTCGGCTACAAACCACTCACTCCCTTATTAAGCGTCCCATTTTTTATTCTTTAATGTAGGTTTTCTCAGCGCATGATGTCAGCCCAGATGGGAGATGTGCCAGGGCAGCGGAGGGGAGGCTCCCCTCGGAGGGGCTCAGAGCGGAGGATGAGAGAACCATGGCGCTGGACGCTCGGTGTCTCCTGCATGCGGCGCCAGCTCTGTGTTAGCGCCTGCGCTCCCCAGAGCCTGCCATCTCTAGCTTCTTTACATTTTCTCTTGTTTCTGTTGAGACTAGTGAATCCAAAGCAACACAGTTTTTCTTTCCAATGCCACGATATGACGGGGAAAATATTAGTTATTTTTCCTGCAATTCCCTTCCGCCTCTTGCCCCACAAATTCATTGTCAATTTACAATGTTATGTTAGTTTCTACTGCATGACAAAATAAACCAGCCATACCTATACAAATATCCTCTCCCTTTAGGATGTTTATTGCAAGATATTGAGTATAGCTCCCTGTGCTATTCAGTAGGTCCTTGTTCTTTACCTATTGTATATGCAGTAGTTATGCTGACTTATTTTGTACAAATGACATTGAGCCTTCTGCCTGGGGTGTGGACATCCTTCACATTCAAAAAACAGTATACACTGCACTACTTGTATTGGTCAGTTGCTTATTTATTTATGGCATCTTGCTGTTTAGTCACTCAGTCATGACCGACTCTTTGCCACCCCACGGACAGCAGCACGCCAGGCCTCCCTGCCCATCACCAACTCCTGGAGCTTGCTTAAACTCATGTCCATTGAGTCGGTGATGCCATTCAACCCTCTCATCCTCTGTCTCCCCCTTCTCCTCCTGCCTTCAATCTTTCCCAGCATCAGGGTCTTTTCCAATGAGTTGGCTCTTCGGTAGCCAAAAGGATTGGAGCTTCAGCCTCAGCATCAGTCCCTCCAGTGAATATTCAGGACTGATTTCCTTTAGGATTGATTGGTTTACATATGTTTAAAAAGTTTTTTATTGAAGTATAGTTAATGTTGTGTTTGTTTCAAGTGTACAGCAAAGTGATTCAGATACATATGTGTGTGTGTACATATACATACACACACCTCAGTCAGTTCAGTTCAGTCTCTCAGTTGTGTCTGACTCTTTGCAACCCCATGGACTGCAGCACGCCAGGCTTCGCTGTCCATCACCAACTCCTGGAGCTTGCTCAAACTCATGTCCATCAAGTTGGTGATGCCATCTAACCAACATATATATATTCTTATTTAAGATTCTTTTCCATTATGATTTATTATAAGATATATTTTTAAATTATTAATTTTTAAATGTTTATTAATTTATATGGCTGTTTTGGGTCTTTGTTGTAGCATGTGGGATCTTCATTGCATTGTGTGGCTCTTTTGCTGTGGCACACGGAGTCTCTCGTTGTAGTGCAGACCCAGAGTGCATGGGCTCAGTGGTTGTGGCTTGCAAGCTTAGTTGCTCCTCAGTATGTGGGATCTTAGTTCCCTGACCAGGGGTTGAACCCTGTAGCCTGCATTGCAAGGCAGATACCTAACCACTGGACCCCCAGGGAAGTTCCTCTTAATTTTTATTGGACTACAGTTGATTTGCAATGTTGTGTTCCTTTCTGAAAGTGAAAGTGAAATGGAAAGTCCCTCAGTCTTGTCCGACTCTTCACAACCCCATGGACTGCATAGCAGAATGGATCAGCCATGCCTATACACGCATCCCCAAACTTTAGGAGGTTTATTGCAAGATATTGAGTAGAGTTCCCTGTGCTCTACAGTAGGCCTTTGGTGTTTACCTGTTGTTTATATAGTAGTTACAGTTATTTATTTTTTCAAAAAAACAGGATGTTAGTTACAGTTACACAAGATGAATGACCGCAGTGTTGTACATCAACTGTACTTTAATTAAAAAAATTTTTAAAAGAAAAAATGAATAACTTCTAGATATATTTTGTACAACAGAGTGCCTATAGTTAACAGTACTATAAAGTGTATTTACAAATTTGTTAGGAGGGTAGATCTCACATTCAATGTTCTTATCACATACAAAAAAAAAAAAAGCAAAGGGATACAGGAAACTTGAAGATGATGGATGCGTCTGTTACCTTGATTATGGGGCTATGTCCCAGCGGTATGCAAATGTCCAAATGCATCAAGTTGGATATATAAAATATGCACCATTTCAGTTATATACCTCAGTAAAACTGTAAGACAAAAGCCCCAAACCAGATTACCAACTTTCCTCAATTAGCTGTATCTCATTATCACTTCTTCAAACCAATAAATCAGTCATTTCTTTTTAAAAATTATTTGTTCCTTCCCCCTTAAAATTTTTTTATTTACTTACTATTATTTTTGACTGTGCTGGGTCTTTGTTGCTGTGTGTGGCTTTCTCTAGTTGCGATGAGCAGGGGCTACTCTTTAGTTGCGGTGCATAAACTTCTCATGGCTTCTCCTGTTGTGGAGCATGGGCTCTAGGCATGGAGACTCAGTAATTGCTGCTCGCTGGCTCATAGAGCACAGACTCAGTAGTTGTGGCACAGGCTCAGTTGTGGGCTTATTTACTCTGAGGCATGTGGGATCTTCCCTGAGCAGAGATAGCACCTATGTCCCCTGCTTTGGCAGGCAGATTCCTAACCACTGGACCACCAGTCATTTCTTTTAATGTCTGCCCATGATGCTTCCCAGGTGGCTCAATGGTAAAGAATCTGCCTGCCAATGCAGGAGATGCAGGAGACTTGTGTCTGATCCTTGGCTGGGGAAGGTCCCCTAGAGAAAGAAATGGCAACCCACTCCAGTATTCTTGCTGGGGAAATCTCATGAACAGAGAAGCCTGGTGGGCTGCAGTCCACGGGGTTGCAAAGAGTCAAACATGACTTAGTGACTAAAACAACATTATGCCATGAGGCAGATGGCTCACCATTTACTAAACCGTTCTGTCTGGTGAATATTTATGATGTTGTCACCAGAAGAATTGCATGAGAGGGGAAGCCACTGAAAGTGTAGCACTCCAATGTTATGGAGAAATCGAGGCACAGAGAGCTTATGTGCTAGTCTGTGTCTCCCATTGGTTCTTGGAGATGTGGGGGGGGATCCGTCTAGTGCTGCTCTTGCTTCTTGCTGCCACGTGGTGTCGCTGTTGAAGATTGCTCCTGTGCAGCCTCTGTTGACAAACAGCCCTCCCTTGCTAACACTAGGATTCTGGCTCCCTCTTTGGCTTCAAAAGTCCTATTGAACCTTTTTCTGCCATTGACTATCATGAGCTATCCTTATAGGTCTCTCTAACTTTAGAAAATGGGAAAGTGGGTTATTGTTGTTCAGTCGTGTCCAACTCTTTGCGGCCTGGTGGACTGCAGCACACCAGGTTTCCCTGTTCTTCGCCATCTCCCGAAGCTTGCTCAAACTCATGTCCATTGAGTCAGTGATGCCATCCAGCCATCTCGTCCCCTTCTCCTCTTGCCTTCAATCTTTCCAGCATCAGGGTCTTTTCTAATGAGTTGGCTCTTCGCATCAGGTGGCCAAAGTATTGGAGTTTCAGCTTTAGCATTAGTCCTTCCAATGAATATTCAGGACTGATTTCCTTTAGGATGGACTGGTTGGATCTCCTTGCAGTCCAAGGTACTCTCAAGAGTCTTCTCCAACACCACAGTTCAAAAGCATCAATTCTTCAATGTTTAGCCTTCTTTATGGTCCAACTCTCACATGAGTACTGGAAAAACCATAGTTTTGACTAGACAGACCTTTGTTGGCAAAGTAATGTCTCTGCTTTTTAATATGCTGTTGAGGTGTGTCATAGCTTTTCTTCCAAGGAGCAAGTGTCTTTTAATTTCATGGCTGCAGTCACCATCTTCAGTGAATTTGGAGCCCAAGGAAATAAAGTCTGTGACTGTTTCCATTGTTTCTCCACCTATTTGCTATGAAGTGATGGGAGTGGAGGCCATGATCTTAGTTTGTTGAATGTTAAGTGTTAAGCCAGCTTTTCACTCTCTTTCTTCATCTTCATCAAGAGGCTCTTTAGTTCCTCTTCACTTTCTACCATAAGGGTAGTATCATCTGCATATCTAAGGTTATTGATATTTCTTCCGGCAGTTTTGATTCCAGCTTGTACTTCATCCATTCCGGCATTTCGCATGATGTACTGTGCATGTAAGTTAAATAAGCAGGGTGAAAATATACAGCCTTGATGTACTCCTTTCCAAATTTAGAACCAGTCCATTTTTCCATTTTTGCCTCTAACTGTTGCTTCTTGACCTGAATACAGGTTTCTCAGGAGGCAGGTAAGGTGGTTTGGTATTCCCATCTCTTTCAGAATTTGCCACAGTTTGTTGTGATCCACACGTCAAGGCTTTAGTGTAGTCAATGAAGCAGAGTAGATGTTTTTTCTGGAATTCTCTTGCTTTTTCTATGATCCAACAGATGTTGGCTATTTGATCTCTGGTTCCTCTGCCTTTTCTAAATCCAGCTTGAACATCTGGAAGTTTTCCATTTATGTACTCTTGAAGCCTGACTTGAAGAATTTTGAGCATTACCTTGGTAACATGTGAAATGAGTGCAACTGTGTGGAAGTTTGAACATTCTTTGGCATTTCCTTTCTTTGGGACTGGAATGAAAACTGACCTTTTCTAGTCCTGTGGCCACTACTAAGTTTTCCATTATTGCTGGCATATTGAGTGCAGCACTTTAACAGCATCATCTTTAGGATTTGAAATAGTTCAGCTGGAATTCCATTACCTCCAATAGCTTTCTTCATATTGATGCTTCCTAAGGCCCACTTGACTTCATACTCCAAGATGTCTGGCTCTAGGTGAGTGATCACACCATCGTGGTTATCTGGGTCATTAAGATCTTTTTGTATAGTTCTGTGTATTCTTGCCATCTCTTCTTAGTATCTTCTGCTTCTGTTAGGTCCATTCCATTTCTGTCCTTTATTGTGCCCTCTTTGCATGAAATGTTCCCTTGGTATCTCTAATTTTCTTGAAGAGATCTCTAATTTCTACTTTCCCAGAAAGCGCTGGGCTCCTTATGCAAACCCATTTCCTTCCCAGTGGTCCAGTTTGCACAGCAGGGTCTCAGGAGGTCCCTCTAGGGTCAGTGACACCTGCCTCTCTTTCCTCATAATCCTAGCCTTGGGGGTCTTCTATTCTCTTTACATTTCTAAGGGAGATCAGAATATGATCCTTCATAGAACAAAGACCTCTGGCTTCAAAGTGACTTTCAGACATGAAATTCGTACAAAAGTTGCTGAGATCCAAATACGACTTTATATATTCATGAATACAAGCAGTTTAAATCAACACAGAACATATTGCTTATTCAGACATAAGGTCTGCTGCCCCCTACTCCTTCTGCCTTCAATCTTTCCCAGCATCAGAGTCTTTTCCAATGAGTCAGCTCTTCACATCAGGTGGCCAAAGTATTGGAGCTTCAGCATCAGTCCTTCCAATGAATATTCAGGGTTGATTCCTTTTAAGATTAACTGGTTTGATCTCCTTGCTGTCCGAGGGACTCTCAATAGATATTTTATGCATTGTGTGTGTGTTTGTGCATAAGTGGAAGCCTACAGTCCATTGGGTAAACTTTCTAAAGTCCTTCTTCACCTGGGGCAGAGAGAGGAGCACCCTCTGCAGGGTGGGGTGGTCTGGGGTGTGGTGGTGGTGGATGAGAGTGAGCTCTTTCCTGGGATGGTGTCACAGAGGAGTGTTGCTTCATTGTTCTGGAGGGAAGGACAGGAAAATCTGTGTGGACCTCTAAGCAGCGCCACAGATACTGGCCTGCCTGTTGGGGGCAGTGTGGTCTTTTAATGGAGAGGACTATTTGGGGATATTTTTAATAGGGAGGAACATAATGTACTTTTGTGTCACTTAAAAAAGAAATGATGAAACACCCCAGTGGAGAGCAGAGAACACTCGAGCATTTATGTGACAATTCTGGATTGTGTAATTTGCCTGCAGCCTAATAGGTTATCTTTGCCTTTGTGGACTTTGGAGGTGATTCTAGGAGGTGATCATCTGGTAGAAAATCCAAGCAGTGTGAAAGTTCACAGGGTGAGAAGTGAAGGAATCCTCTGGACAGCTCCCCCATCCTACTTCCTTCCAGAAAGGTAACAACTGTTAGTGACCCCAAGTTCATGTGCCTGATGAAGAGGGAGGTCAAACAAAGTGAAACATCAGCGTTTAGAGCAGAAGAAGGTTTATTGCAAGGGCTATGCAAGGAGACGCGTGGCTTCTGCCCTTGAGTCCCTCAGGCTCCCTGAAGGGTTTCAGCAAAGCATTTATAAAAAAACTTTTATTTACTTAATTTTGGCTGTGCTGGTCTTGGTTGCCGCATGGGCTTTTTCTCTTGTTGCAGGGCACGGGCTTCTCACTGCAGTGGTTTCTCTTGTTACAGAGCACAGGCTCTAGGAGGTGAGAGTTTCAGTAGCTGTGTCATGGTGGGCTCAGCAGTTGTGACTCCCAGGCTCTGGAAGACAGGCCCACGGGCTTGGTCAGCAGCATGTGGGATCTTCCTGGACCAGGGATCGACCCATGTTCCTTGCATTGGCAGATGGATTCTTTAGTCCCACCAGCAGAGAATTTATAAAGGCCAGGTTGGGGGTTGGGGTGTCCCAGCGTATGTGATCAGCTTGCACACAAACGCTCTGGTTGATGGTGAGGTTACAGGGCGGTGTCACAGGGGTTGACATTATCAATCCTTAAGCTCTAGGAGGCTTGGGGGCTATGTGCTCGGTCATCAAGTACTGTAGTTGACATCTTCCATTTGGTGGAGGTTTTTCACATCTGTAAAATAACTCAGGAAAAGTGCATTAGCTACTATAATCTAGGTACTTCAGGGATGAGCTAAAGCAGAGGTGTGGGGGAAGGTCTCCCTTCCCCAGGCTCCCTAGTGTCCTGATCAGTTTCAGTACTTTGGTCAGGATCCTTCTTTCCCCCTGTATTCAGTGAGGGGGGCGGTGACCAGCGGGCGTTGGCGTCGCCAAAACACAAGTTAGGCACGCGGAGCTTCAGGCTCCACCTCAGAGCCCCAGAGTCAGACTTGCATTTTCACATCATCCCCAGGTTGAAGTGTGAGAAGCCCTGGTGTTCACTGTTTTATATGTAGTAACTCACATGTTTGTGTTCACGCATACACACGTGCTCCTAGGTTTAGAAAGTGGCTATAAAATACCCTTATTTTCGGGGAAATGGTTCTGGATGGGTGGTCCGGGGAACTAGCAGAATCAGGATCACCTGGGGGCTCCTTAGAAATGCAAATGTCAAGCCCCAGCGCAGACTAACACAATGCGGACGCTCTGGGGTGGCGCCCAGGGCTCCGCATTTTAACTTTCCCTCCAGGTGATGCTGATGAATACTGCTAAGTGGGAGAGCTCTGCGGCAGAGGACGACTCAGCCCCAGCCGCTCCTGCCAGGCTCTCCGACCCTCTTCGCATCCATCTCTCCCACCTTCTCGCACTAAGAGAGCCCCCAGAGTCCGGCTCCACCCGGCCCACACCAGGAGCTCCATGAATGCTTTCTTCCGTTAGACATCTCGCGCTGAAAACAGGTTTCCCCAATTTAGGTCAAGCTGGTTTTCAGATTATACAATATGCCAGCTCCTGGAGGGTAGGGGTAATTGCATAATATCTTTTTGCATAACCTCTTTAAATGCAGGCGGGCAGCCCCGTGGTGATGCAAAGAAAACAGGTGCCCAACGACGGTAGCTGCGTTGACTGAGGCCGCAACTACAGCCAGTCTCTCGGCCAGTGCTGACCAGAGACCCATTTTACTGGGGGGGCAAAAGGAGGCTCAGAGAGAGAAAGAAAGGTGCAGATTTTCCTGTCGGACCAGCTCCAAGTCTGGGCAGGATTTCCTCCCTCTAATGCAGTGCCTACAATGGATTTCCTTTTAAAAATAGCAAGCCAGACACCAGCTGACTCTGGGTGTGGGCTCAGGAACAGGCAACGGCAGTTCTCTCAGGAGAGTGGATTCAATTGGACTTTAATGTTCAGAAAAATGCTTAGTGGCTCTTGAGCCAAGTGCCATCAGCCGTAGGTTTTTCTGCGCTAAAGTCAGCGCTCGGACCACGGTTTCCATGTGATCCCTGGAGCCCGCGACCCCCGTGCGCCCGGCGCCCCCCACCATCCCGAACTCAGAGGTCAGACCACCCGGAATTGGACCTTCTGCGCGGGCGAGGGAGCCTGAATTTAAACTGAGTGAAAACACTTGGCCCGCTTGGGATCCTGGGCGAGGACCTAAATACCGGGTCCAAGACGGGTAGAAAATCGATGATCGTTGTGATGTCACACCCCTAAAAAGTCTCCCCTAGAAAGGGAAGATTTAACACCACAGGCACGGACGGGGTTCGAACCCGTGATCTTCGGTTTACGAGACCGACGCCTTACCACTTGGCCACCGCGCCTGCGTTAGAATGGCGGCTCGGCGAGCCTCTATCCTGGCGCCGCTCCCTTGCGCTCGCGCCGCGAGCACGAGCGCGGGCCCAGTGCGCGCGCCCGCCCGGCCCCGCCCCCTCGCCGCTGCTGGCGGGGCGGGGCTCCAGCGTGCGCGCGTCGGCCCCTCCGGCGGGGCTGTCCGGCCGCTCATGCCTGTCCGAGCCGGGCCCGGGCGGAGTCGGCTGGGTTTTCGCTGGCTCTCCAGAACTGGGGAGACTCGTCTGGAGCTCGGGAGCGGGCGGGACGCTCGCCGGCGTTTCATAGTCTGGGGTTCGAATCCCAGCTCCGCCAGAGAGACTTGGCGACCTTGGATGACCGGTCTCGGGGCCTCAGTTTCCCCTCTCGGGTGAGACACCCAGGAAGCGGAGGAGAGGTTGCTGACCCTTCGGGGCGGTCCACCGCTGCCCTGCACGGAGCTGACGCTCAACAAGAGCTGTTGAATGAATGTGTACGTGTAAGTTTTCTGAAGTAAAACTCCCAAACTCCTCCTCCTCTGAGCCCCGGGGATGTGCCTGGCCCCAGGACCAGCAGCAGCACCTGGGAGCCGGTTAGAACGGCAGCTTCACCCCCGCTCGCCCCAGACCTGCCGAATTAGACCAGTTGCTGGAGCCCAGTAATCTGGGCGGTAACAGGCTCTCCAGGTGATGCTGATGCGTGGGAAAGGCTGAGCCCCAATGCTCTGGACAGTTGATACGCATATTCACGTTTATAGACTCCAACGTGCCCTTTTGTTTTTATTCAAGTGGACTGACTTGACAGTTCTCTGCTCTTTGATTTTCTATGAGTTAATGTGTTAACTAAGACAATGGCTTGCAGTGCATAATATAATCGCGATAGATAATAGCATATATTATTTTTAAAATGAATTAAATTTCTCATACATGAATGTGATGTGTACTATTACAATATTGCGTTTTAAATTATATATACTGCATTATATACTATAATATCACTATGCATGGATGGGATGCCATATTCTCTTTAATTACTGCTCGGCTTTCCACCCAGTGACTGTATCATAGTTGATTTAATCAGTTTCTGGGAGTAAGGCTTTGGGTTGTTTGCACCTTATTTCCCGCCGCCCCCCCGCCCGCCCCGTCCCCCCCGCCCCTGCACAGAACATTCTACCATTCGAGCCTTTGTCGGCCTGGTACCAGTGATGTTTGTAGGGTGTAAGGAGATGTAAATTAAGAATGTCCACAGCCTACAGTGCAGGTGTTTAGGCAAATAGAAATCCTAAAATTGTGTTCACCAAGTTGTTTTAAATAACAGGGTTTGGTCAGGCGACTGGAAAAGGCTCTGACATTTATCCTCGGACACAGGGATGGGAACTCTGAGACTCTGCGCCAGGAGGGCTTGAGGTCTGGGTGCACACCACACTGTAGCTCCTTAATTTAAATAAAAAAAAAAATTGAACATATTCATAATTAAAACATGTATTTCTGAGCATTGCTTTCAAATAGTTGAGGATAAAATTGGTTCCACTGTCGCCATCCATCTTTTTGGTGTTGATTGAGTAGTTGAAATTATTATGCAGAAAGGACGGGGCTTATAAAAAGGGTAAAGAAATTAGCAAATGAGAGAACATCGTGTGCGGGCTGAGCCCAGAACTAACTGGCTGGTGGAATGGAAATTAGATTCTAACAGGTGCTTTTTTCAGCTTTGTCCTCCAAGGGGAGGGAGGGTGTTAAACAATAGAGATGCATCTGTATATCTTGATGGGCCGGTGGGATGCCCATGGTACTCAGCGTCTGGGGTGTCCTGAGGGAGGCTGGCCCTCTGACCATCCCTGAGCCCTAAAGTAGAGAACACAGGTCTGAGCCTCTTTATCTCACAGGTGTAAGGAGCACTGAGAAGCCACAGATCTCGGACACCTGGCTGAAGGAGCCATCTGTCCTGGCCCCTGCACAGCTGGGTCTTCAAAAGTATTGTTGGGGAAATTAGCATGTGGGTTCCTTTCAGTGTGATTTCTCTGTGGTACTGGAGAACTTCCTTGGACAGCGTCTTCCAGCCACGGTGTCAAGACAGTCCTGGTGCTGAACTTCCAATAAGCCCTTCCCTGATCAAGGAGAAACTTTCACCTTCTTAGGTGATAAGGAGTTGTCCACTGTTCACCCTTATGGATGGAACTTAAATCCAGTAAATGTTTCTTGTGCCCTTACAGGGTCCCTGGGGCAGGGGGCCTGATGTCACACAAATGACTGTGACCCCATCTTAGGCCTCCCCAGATGCTAGGGGGAGAACTAGGGCTGGCTGAAACAGATGGTGCTTTGAGGAGTCTGGGAAAGTGCCGTTTTAAGTGAGAAAGTGTTGAAATTGATCTGGTGATGAAGCCAGGTGACGTGATGGAATACGTTTGATCTTTTGGGTTTCATCTATGTAACTGAGTTAGCCTAGATCTGAATAATTGATAAGCGTCTGCATTTATGTGCTGAAATTTTGTTATCTTTTTCCACTTTAGAAAAAAAGTAGTTCTAAAATCTTTTATTTTCCTGCCCTTCTAATTCTCTGTGCCTCTCCCCAGAGCAGGGATTCTTAATCTGGTACCCATTGCACTCAAGACCAAGAAGTCTTGGTCAGAAGTGTATGTAAAATGTGTGTGTTTCTGGCAAAGGGATGTCACAGTTTTTATTAGGTTTTAAGAAAGGCCTGCTAAGGGTCCTTGAAACCGCCAAGCCTTTTTACTCCCTCCCTCCTCTTCCTATGGTTCATGATTCACCCAGATCGGACTCAGAGGCAGTGGCGTCTAAAATTGATTCACCACAGTTGAGGTTGCTTAAAAAAAATGAAGGTATCTCGAAAATGCTGTCCCCTTCCGGGCAGGACTCCTGCAGCCAGGCTGTTGTCCTGGCCGCCCTCACCCCGCTTGCTGCCCATCTCCCCCCTACCTCCCAGAGCAAGAGCTCCATCTGCTTCAGCAGTGCTTCAGTGTGTAAGGGGCTCGCACCTGCATTAGCTCCATGGAGCCTTGGTTGTGCCTTGGCATGCTCAGCCCTTGGACCTGCACATCTTGGGAAAATGCAGACAGACACTGTGGTGGGGCCGAGGTTCTGTCTTTCTCACAACTCCTAGGCTGTGCTGGTGCTGCTGGTCTCTGGGCCTTCACTTTGAGAACCACCGCGCTAAAGTATTCTTGGAGAAATTCATTTTCTTGCAAAAGAGGGTTAAAAAAAACCCAACCGATCAGGCTTGGATATTTAGGTCAGCTGAGGTGATGACAGCAGGGTTTTCTCTGATAACCTAAATCAAGACTTCACCTGAAGAAGGCTCACTTAGCTACTCACAGCATCCCCGTGATTCACTGTCAGTGATGGATCGTTTATTTTGTATAGATATTTATTTACTTCTTTGGCTGCACTGGGCCTCAGTTGTAGCACGTGGGATGGTCAGTTTTGGCATGCGAACTCTTAGGACCCCTAGTTGTGGCACGTGGGATCTAGTTCCCTGGCCAGGGATCAAACCCCAGCCCCCTGCTCTGGGAGTGCAGGGTCTTAGCCACTGGACCAGCAGGGAAGTCCCAGGGATGGACAGTTTAGAACCCAGACCCAGAGACGGAGGCCACGGCCCCCTTTCATTGCTTTATCTGATAAAATCAGGATTTTAGAGCAGGCTGAGCACCTCAACGGCTTGGTGGGGCTGCGCAGGTTATATTATATGAACCTGTGAACTGAATGGGTGGAGGACACACAGAATAAGGGGTGGGGGGCTGGGGGATGTGGTGCTGTTTTCATTCCTGCCAGAAACACGTGAGTTCCAGTTGAATCACATCTTTCAACTTCTCTATTTACTATTATTATTTTTTTGATTGGCATATAGTTGATATCAATGTTGTTCATTTCAGGTATACAGCAAAGTGCTTCAGTTATACATACACATACATATATACTTTTTCAGATTCTTTTCTATTATAGCTTATTACAATATACTAAATGTAGTTATTTGTACTATACAGTAGGACCTTGTTTATTTTTATATATAATAGGTTATATCTGCTTTTATATATATTAATATGCATATATATATAGGCTTCCCAGGTGGCACTAGTGGTAAAGAACCCACCTGTCAATGCAGGAGACATAAGAGACGTGGGTTCAGTTCCTGAGTTGGGAAGATCCCCTGGAGGAGGTCATGGCAACCCACTCCAGTATTCTTGTATGGAGAATCCCATGGACAGAGGTGCTTGGTGAACTAGAGTCCATAGGGTTGCAAAGAGTGGGACGTGACTGAAGCAACTTAGTGTGCATGCCCGTACGTACACACACACACACACACACACACACACACACTTACTTTATATCTGCTAGTCCCAAACTCCTCATTTATCCCTACCCCACTTTTCCTCTTTGGTAACCATAAAGTTTGTTTTCTATGACTATGAGTCTAATTCTGTTTTGTATACAAGTTCATTTGTATGATTTTTTTTGATTCTGTGTATAAACGATATTTGTCTTTCTCTGTCTTCACTCAGTATGGTAATCTCTAAGTCCATCTGTATTTTTCATTTTGGTTACTCTAGTCAGTATATGGTATCTCATTTTACTTTGCGTTTCCCTGATGACTAAAGAAATTAAGCACCTTTTCATGTGCTCATTGGCCATTTGTTACATCATCTTTTGTGAAGCGTCTACTCAGATTCTTTGCCCATTTTTGTAGTTTGTTTGCCTTCCTGTTTTTGAATGACCAGCTTGTTGTATGTTCTGAATATGAGTCGTTTTTCAGATATCTGTATTTTGAGTATTTTCTCCTGCGCTATGGCTTGCATGTTCTTAATAGTCTCTCAAAATGCAGAAGTTTTAATTTTTAAAAAACATCTATTTTTGGCTGCGTCCAGTCTTTGTTCAGCGCGGGGGCTTCTCTCTAGTTGTGGTGAGCCTGCGCGTGGGCTCTGTAGTTGCAGTATGTGGGCTCAGTTGCCCTGTGCCATCTGGGATCTTAGTTCCTCGACCAGGGATCGAAAATGCATCCCTGCGTGGAAAGGCAGATTGTTAACCGCTGGACCTCTGGGGAAGAGCAAAAGTGCAAACATTTTTTGAGTTAATTTTTGTGTATGGTGTGAAAGTGGGCTTGATGTCCACTTGTTGGAACAATTATCCTCTCTCCATGGAATTGTTGTGGTACCCTTGTTGAAATTCATTTGACTGTGAACATGGAGTCTGTTCTTGGAGTTTATGTTCCACTGATTTACATGTCTGTCTTTATACCAGTTACCACAGTCTTTGCATTTTATGATGAGTCCTAAAATCAAGTATTGTAAATCCTCCAACTTTGTTTTTTTTTACCAAACTGTCTGACTATTCTAGTCATTCATGTCTGTATGATTTTCTATATACTTTTAAGAATCAGCTCGACAGTTTCTACAAAATTGCCTGCTGAGATTTTGATTGGGATTGTATTGAAGCTGTAATTGACTTTGAGAGAAATTGATATCTTAACACTATTAGGTCCCCTCATCCTTGAATATTTCAGTTGTTTGCTGCTCCTGTTCAGTTGTTTCCTGTGCCATGTGAGTTTCCTGTGCTTTTCAGTGGAAGAGCAGCTAGAATGTTCGTGGTACCTGTGTCGACCTTCTTTCGTCTCTCCATCCAACCACAGATCCCTGCCACGTGGAGGCCCCTGCAGAACGTAGCAAGCTGAGGACTGAAGCAGAGTGGATCACTTGTGTAATATCTGAAAAACTCAGAAGTAAAGCTCTCCTTGGAAAGAGAGTCAGGAGTTGTTTCCACCCCCTTTCACAAATAATGCCAACCGGTCACAGAGTGGTATAAAGATGAATTCTGCAGAAAAATTACAGCTGAGTGGAATGCCCTGGTATCACCTCATCAAATCCATCTTAGAGCCTCTAACCCTGGGAAATCATGTTTCAACTGGTTCATTCCAGGGTCAGGATAAGATCACGTTGGCAGCTATGAATAATATGAAGTTGGGTTCTTTCTCTTTTCCCTTTTACTTTTCCCCAGATACGCTCTGAGGGGTCAACTAGATTATCTGAGGTATAAATACGAGCATCCAGAGTTGACAATGGTTTTATGTATGTGAAAAGCAGTTTACAGTAACAAAATAAAATCACTATTTCTCATTATTTGTTTTGCATTTGGTAGAGGACTCCTGCCCTCTCAGCGCTCTATCCTCCTCCTCTTTTCCAGGGGGACCACTCTCAGGAGTTTATTTTGGATCTTTCCACATCTTTGTCTTTTTGTATTGATATGCATTCATACGTAGGAAATGCAATGTTTCCCTCATGGCTCAGATGGTAAAGAATCTGCCTGCAATGCCGGAGACCTGGGTTCGATCTTGGTGGGGAAGATCCCCTGGAGTAGGAAATGGCAACCCACTCCAGTATTCTTGCCTGGAGAATTCCATGGACAAAGGAGCCTGGCAGGCTACAGTCCATGGAGTCACAAAGAGTTGGACACAACTGAGTGACTTTCTCTTCACTTCTCCCCCATTTGTTTTAAAAAGTTTTAAATTTATTTATTCGGTCTTACTTGCAGTATGTAGGATATAGTTCCATGATCAGGGATCGAACTGGGGCCCCCTGCATTGGGAGCACAGTCTTAACCGCTGCACCACCAGGGAAGTCCCTCCTTTTAATTGCTGCCTTCTAGTCTGCTGGGGGACTGTAGCTCAGTAATAATAAATCCCCTATCGCTGGCCATCTGTGTTGTTTCCAGGTTTTTCCTCACTGCAAGCAAAGCTGCTCTTGCATCTTTGCCCGTGGCTCCCTGAGCACACGTGTGGAAGCTTCTTGAGCAGAGATGTCAGGGTCATTGCTTTCCTAAGCGAACTTTCTGCTGTACTGTAGCAGCCTCAAGCAGACAGTTCTACGCATTTCTGCTTGCTGGTGAGTGAGCTGGCCATTGGTACTACTGGGCTATGGGCGTGCTATTTGCTCTTACATGAGGCTCTCATTTTCAACTTTGTGTAGCTTGGTTGGGAGGAGGCAGAAACAATCAGCCATACACTTCGTGTGATGTCCTGGCCGAGGTCCGCCCAGTGTGGTGGAGACGCGCTGCGGGTGTGCATGTGATGATAACAAATCTAACAAGTTCCTGTGGCTTCCATCTAGTACTGTAAGCTTATAGGAAACATTGTGTGAATGTCCTCAGTGGATTCCTTCACGTATGTTGCCACTTTCTGTAAAGTAGTATCAGCATCTCACATGAATGGTACATGGTGTGTGTTTCTTAGTACTGCAAAGAGTCATTATTTTCCTTTAAGCTTGTTTTGTTTTATTCAGCAGTGCCAGGTCTTAATTGCAGCATGTAGTATCTAGTTCCCTGACTGGGGATTGAACCTGGGCCCCCTGCATTGGGAGGATAGAGTCTTAACCACCGGGCCACCAGGGAAAGTCCTCCTTTAGGTTTATTCATATTACAGGATATTTCAAAAACTCAAACGTTTACTTAATCAGGAAGTCATTTTGATAGATAGATGGTGCCCTTTTCCTAGGCCTTGTATTTTAAGATCATTGTTGCATAAGTGACACTTGATCTAACGGGTTTCAAAAACATATTTTTTTTAGCCATTGCTAAATTTTGGTGAATTTATGCTTGTTATTGGGGCATCTTCCACATTACCCGCACCCCACCCCCATTTTTAAAGCTAAGCATTGAAGCAGTCTATACATGGTTAAAGACGAAATGTAGCTTAAGAAATTAAAAGTGGCTATTTAAAAATGTCATCTTCCATCATCAGATACCAATTATCCTATCCCCAGCTTTTGGTGTGGGAGGGGATTATTCCCAGGGATGTTCTTGGCAACTTGAAAAGATAAATGGGTGGAAGGAAATGAGAGCAGATGTGCTGATGAACTTACAGAGCAGAACGTACCTTTTGCATTTTCCCCTCCTGGTTCTGCTGTGGTGCTGTAAAACCATCTGTGCAGGCGTAGAAAGCCGGGAGAAAAACGTTGAACACGAAAGACGACCTTTTCCCTCGTTCCATTATGGACACATTAGAATTGCTTTTATGGAAACAAGAGTAAGATTTTATCAGAAACGGTTGTTTCTCTCTCCTCTTCCACGGTTCTTAAAAAGCTCTCGCTGTGTTTTCTTGTGACGCTCTCTGTCTCTGCAGCTGTTCGTTGGGTGCCAAGTGTGAATGGTTTCTCTCGTGCTTAGCCCTGTGTGTTTTGCCAGTTGTTGCCGTATATTGGGGAATGCTGTTTAATCCTGTACTAGCTCTAAAGAAAACACAAAACGTTTAGGGAAAGTTTAAACACTATATCCAGACCTCAGCTTATCTCAGATAAAAGCCCTAGTTCCATTCAGGTAAAAACACCCATAGAAATCTAGGGTGGCTTTTTTCTTTTGAATTGGGGTTTTGGTTATTTCCTGTCATCCTTTTGTTAACCGTCTCCCCTACCGTCCAACAACAACATGCTTTCTGTCACTGTCTGTTGGTTTAAATATCCTAGAATTTTATATAAACGGACTCTAAACAGTATGGATTCGTTTCCTTTTTTTTTAAAAAAGAAATTGATTTACGATGTTGTATTAATTACTGTTGTATGTCAGAGTGATTCAGTTTTACATATATATATATTCTTTTTGTAAATATTCTTTTCCATATGGTTTATCATAGGATATTAAATATAGTTCTCTGTGCTATTCAGCAGGACCTTGTTGTGTTATGTGTTCCTTTCCTGGATTCCTTCCTTCAGTTTAATTATTTCAAGACCCATCCATGTTGTGCATTATTGAGAGCCAAGAATTTGTTCCTTGTTACTGATGGGTGGTATGGACATTTGCGTTGTTTGCAGTTTGGGGCCATTACAAATAAGGCTGCTATGAACTTTTGTGTACAAACCTTTGAAAGGATGTTAAAAAGCTTTCATTTCTCTTGGGTGAACATATAAGAGTGGAATGTCTGGATCACATGTTTATATTTTTAGGAAACTGTTTTCCAGAGTGGTTGTGCCATTTTGCATCCCCATCGGCTGTGTTGGACGGTCCAGCTCCTCCACGTCCTCACCAACACCTGGTGTGGTCAGTTCTTTTTAATTTAGCTGTTCTGAAAGGTGTGCAGTGGTATCTCACTATTTTAATTTGCATTTCTCTCTAATGATGAATGAAACTGAACATTTTTTCATGTGTTTATTTACTGTTCCTCTGTCTTCTTTGGAGAATTGTCTGTTCATATGCCTTATGCATTTTTTCTTGGGTTGTCTTTTGGCTGTGCCACATGGCTTGTGGGATCTTAGTTCCCTGACCAGGGATTGAACTTGTGGCCCCTGCAGTGGAAGTGCAGAGTCTTAACCCTTTATTATTGAATTTTGAACGTTCTTGATATATTCTGGGTACAAATCCTTTATCAGGTATGATTTCCAAATATTTTCTCCCAGTTTGTGGCTCTTTTCCTTCTCTTAACAGTGTTCTTTTAAGGGCAGGAGTTTTAAATTTTGATAAAATCCAATTTATTTGTCCTGTGGATCACTCTTTTCTTCTTGTATCTAGGAAACTTGGTCTAACTCAAACTAACAATTTTTTTGTGGTGGTTGTATGTTTTCCTATAGATGTTTTGTAATTTGAGATTTTACATTTAGTTCTATGACCAACTTAGAGTTAATTTGTATATGATGTGGGCTATGAATGGAAGTTCACTTTTTTGTATATAAATATCAAATTGTTCCAGTGTCTTCTGTTGAAAGAATCATTCTTTCCCCATTGAATTGGCATTGCGCCTTTGTTGAAAATAAGTTGTTCACATGTCTCTGTGCTCTATTTTGTTCCACTAATCTATTTTTACACCAGTTCCACACTATCTTAACATATTTTTATAATAAATCTTAAAATCAGGTAGTGTTAGTATTCCACCTCTACCCTTCCTTTTGGCTATTCTAGTTCCTTTACATTTCAATGTGAATTTTAGAATTTGGTAACAATTTATACAATAAGCCTCTTGGGATTGCATTAAACCTGTAGGTCAGTTTGGAGAGAATTTAGCATATTGACACTATTGAATCCTCCCATCCTTGGACATGATCTATTTTCTGATTTATTTAAGTCTTCTTTAATTTTCTCCTTGGAAAATTCTGCTCCTTGGAAGAAAAGCTATGACAAACCTAGACAGACAGCAGAGACATTACTTTGCTGACAAAGGTCCATCTAGTCAAAGCTATGGTTTTTCCAGTAGTCATGTATGGATGTGAGAGTTGGACCATAAAGAAAGCTGATTGTTGAAGAATTGATGCTTTTGAACTGTGGTGTTAGAGAAGACTCTTGAGAGTCCCTTGGACTGCAAAGAGATCAAACCAGTCAATCCTAAAGGAAATCAGTCCTGAATATTCTTTGGAAGGACTGATACTGAAGCTCCAGTACTTTGGCCACCTGATGCAAAGAACTGACTCATTGGGAAAGATCCTGATGCTGGGAAAGACTGAAGGCAGGAGCGGAAGGGGACAACAAGGATGAGATGGTTGGATGGCATCACTGACTCGATGGACATGAGTTTGAGCAAGCTCCAGGAGTTGGTGGTGGACAGGGAGGCCTGGTGTGCTGCAGTCCATGGGGTCGCAGAGTCAGACATGACTGAGTGACCAAACTCTTTAATTTTCTCAGCAGTGTTCTTGTTGTTCCCAGTGTACACATCTTTAACATCTTTTGTCAGATTTATTTTTCATATAATATTTTGGAGAGTTTTAGAAATGATACTATTTAAAAATTTCAATTTCTGATTATTTATTACTGGTAAATAGAAGTGTGCTTGAATTCTTTATACTGGCCTAGTATTCTGCCACCTTGTTAAACTCACTTATTTGTAGTCTTTTGGTAGATTCTTTCAGATTTCTATTGGCCATCATGTAGTCTGTGAATAGTAACAGTTTTACTTCTTCCTTTCCAATCTGAATGCCTTTATTTGTTTTTCTTTATTGGTTAGAACTTCTAGTATAATATTGAGTAGAAGTGGCGAGGACACTCTCAGAGGACATTCTTAGTTTATTTCTGATATTCAGGAGAAAGCAGTCTTTCAGTATTAGGCATGGTGTTCCCAGTGGGTTTGTCACAGATGCCCTTTATGAGGTTGAGGAAATTCCCTTCTACTCCTAATCAGTGAGGGATTTTTTTTTTTTTTTAATCAGGAATGAAAGCCAGCTTTTTCAGTTGCTTTTTGTGTCTATTGATATGATCAATTTCATCTTAAAAATTTTTTTAGTTTTATTTGAGACCCCATATAGACACCACATGGACTGTAGACCTCCAGGCTCCTCTGTCCATGGAATTCTCCAAGCAAGAATTTTGGAGTGGGTAGCCATTCCCTTCTCCAGGGGATCTTCCCAGCCAGGGATTGAACTTGCGTCTCCCACATTGCAGGCAGATTCTTTACTGTCTGAGCCACCAGGGAAGCCCAGTATGGTAAATTACACTGATTTTTAAACATTCAACTGTCACTACATTCCGGACAGACTCTACTTGGTCAGGATATATTATCCTTTTTATACATCGTTGGGTCCAATTTTGTAAAATTTGTTTAGATATTTTGTATGTTCATGAAAGATATCGGTCAATTTTATTTATGTTTCTGGTAATGTCTTTGGTTTCAGCGTCAGGGTAATACTGGCATCATCATATAGAATAAGTTGAGGGGATAATAAGTTGCTGCCTTTTCAGTTTTCTAGTTTGCAGACAACTGGTAATATTTCTTCCTTAAATGATTGGTAGAATTCAATAGGAGAGCTATCTGGGCTTGGGTTTTCCCTTATGAAAAGTTTTTCACTGTTAGTTCAACTTCTTTAAATGATATGGAGCTAATCAGGTTATCTATTTCTTAAGTGAATGAAGTGTGACTCTTTCAAGGAATTGTTTGATCTAAGTTGTTGACTTTATTGATAACATTTTTCATAATATTTCCATATTATCCATTTCACATTTGTAGAATCTGTAGTGACATCACCTCTCTCATTCTTGATATTGGCAATTTGTGCCCTCTTGCTTAATTTTTCGGATTTGTCTGACTTATGGAAGGTTTGTCAAATTTGCTGATCTCCAGGGATCAGTTTCCAATTCTGAGTTTTTCTGTATTGCTGTATTTTCTGTTTATTTCATTGATTTCTGCTCTGGCCTTTATATTTCCTTTTTTTCCATTTTAGGTTTACTTTGCTTTTCTTTTTCTAGTTTTTTTTTTTTTTTTTAGAGTGGATGCTGAGGCCACTGATTTGGGAACTTTTTTGTTTTTGTTTTTTCCCCTAATAAAGGCATTCAAAAGTTCCCTTAAAGCGCCACAAAAGTACCCTTTGTGTACTGCTTTAGCAGCATATCATACCTTTTGATATATTGTTTTTTAAATTTTCATTCAGTTCAAAATACTTTTCTCCCTTGGCTTACTGTTACACAGAAGTATGTTCATTTCTAAATATTTGGGGATTTTTAAAAGATCTTCCTTTTATTAATTCCTAGTTTAATTTCCCTGTGGTTGGGGATCATGTGCCTATGAAAAGAATGTGTATTCTGTTGCTGGGTGAAGCATTGTACAGTATAAACATCAATAATGTCACACTGACTAATAGTATTGTTTAAATCTTTTTTAAAATAAAATCCTATTGATTTCTTCTTGACTTGTTCTGTCAATTACTGAGAGAGGTTATTGACATCTTTTCCTGTAATTATGGATTTTTCTATCCCTCTGTGAAGTTCTGTAATTTTTTTGTTTCCTGTAGTTTGTTGTTAGGTGCATAAACATTTAGGATTCTTCCGACTTCTTCATGAATTTGTCATTATGAAATGACCTCCTTTTTTAAGTTTATTTTTTAATTGAAGGATAATTGCTTTACAGAATTTTGTTGTTTTCTGTCAAACATCAACATGAATCAGCCATAGGTGTACACATGTCCCCTCCCTCCTGAACGTCCCTCCTAGCTCCCTCCCCATCCCACCCTTCTTGGTTGATACCGAGCCCCTGTTTGAGTTCCCTGAGACACAGAGCAAATTCCCATTGGCTGTCTATTTACATATGGTAAGGTAATAATGTGTTATTCTCTGCATACATGTCACCCTCTCCCCCTCTTGCTGTGCCCATACATCTGTTCTTTATGTCTGTTTCTCCATTGCTGCCTTGCAAATAAATTCATCAGTACCATCTTTCTAGATTCCACATATATGCGTTAATGTACATTATATATCTTTCTCTTTCTGACTTATTTCACTCTGTATAATAGGCTCTAGTTCATCCACCTTACTAGAACTGACTCAAATGCGTTCCTTTTTAGGGGTGGGTAATATTCCATCGTGTGTATGTACTATAGGTTCTTTATCCATTCATCTGTTGATGGACATCTAGGTTGCTTCCATGTTCTAGCTATTGTAAATAGTGCTGCAGTGAACATTGGGGTACACGTATCTTTTTCAATTTTGGTTCTTCAGGGTATATGCCTAGGGGTGGGACTGCTGGATCATGTGGTAGTTTTATTCCTAGTTTTTTAAGGAATCTTCATACTGTCTTCTGTAGTGGCTGTGTCAATTTACATTCCCACCAACAGTGCAAGAGCCCTCTCCACACCTTCCCTTTTCTCCACGCTCAGCATTTATTGTTTGTGGACTTTTTGATGACGGCTGTTCTGACCGGTGTGCGGTGGTATCTCACTGTGGTTTTGATTTGCATTTCTCTAATACTGAGCTGTGTTGAGCATCTTTTCATGTGTTTGTTAGCCGTCTGTATGTCTTTGGAGAAATGTCTGTTGAGGTCTTTTCCCCACTTTTTGATTGGGTTGTTTGTTTTTCTGGTATTGAGTTGTATGAGCTGCTTGAATATTTTGGAAACTAATCATCCGTCAGTTGTTTCATTTGTTACTATTTTCTCCCCTTCTGAGGGTTGTCTTTTCACCTTATTTATAGTTTCCTTTGCTGTGCAAAAGCTTTTAACTAGGTCCCACTTTTCACTTTTGTGTTTGTTTCCATTATTCTAGGAGGTGGGTTGAAATGACCTTCTTTATCTCTGATAATATTCTTTGCTCTGAAATCTCTGAAATTTTGTCTTATATAAATATAGCCATTCTAATAATTGATTAGTATTAGCATGGGATACCTTTCCTATATGCTTCTTTTTAATCTTTATCTGTGTCTTTATATTTAAAGTGTTTCTTATAAGCCGCACAGAGTTTGGTTGTGCTTTTTTAGGCATTCTGAAAATCTGTCTTTTAACTGAATTATTTAGACCATTTAAATTTAATGAGACAATTTGATATGAGTAAGTTTAAATTTATCATTTTACTATTTGCTTTCTACTTGTCCCATCTGTTTTTTCCTTCCCTTTTCTGTCTTTTTATACATTTTTGATTCTGTTAGATTTTATAGTTGAATTAATCCCTTTGTTTGACTTATTAGAAATTATTTTTTTTTAAGTTTAGTTGTTTGCTATAGGGCTTCCCTGGCGTCTCAGATGGTAAGGAATCTGCCTGCAACTGAGACCTGGGTTCAATCCCTGGGTTGGAAAGAACCCCTGGAGAAGGGAGTGGCTACCCAGTTCAGCATTCTTGCCTGGAGAATTCCATGGACAGAGGAGCCTGGTGAGCTACAGTCCATGGGGTGACAAAGACATGACTGAGTGACTTTCATAGGATTCACAATATCCATCTTTAATTTATTAGTGTCCACCACTAAGTGGTACTGTACCACTTAACATATAACATATTTTACAGTAATATGCTCCCGTATCTCTTCCTGACCTTTGTGTTATTGTTTTCACGTGTTTCACTTTTACATATGTTGTAAAGCCCATTTTGTTGTTAATTTTGTTTAAATAGTTAAACTTTAGGAGATTTGAGGAGACACAGACACGGTGTATGTGACCAGTGGTTTGTTCAGTTCAGTCGTGTCCAACTCCCTGTGACCCCATGGACTGCAGCACGCCAGGCCTCCCTGTCCATCATCAACTCCTGGAGCTTGCTTAAACTCATGTCCATTGAGTCGGTGATGCCATCCAACCATCTCATCCTTGTTGTCCCCTTCTCCTCCTGCCTTCAATCTTTCCCAGCATCAGGATCTTTTCCAGTGAGTCAGTTATTTGCATCAGGTGGCCAAAGTACTGGAGTTTCAGCTTCAGCATCAGTCCTTCCAATGAATATTCAGGACTGATTTCCTTTAGGATGGACTGATTTGATCTCCTTACAGTCCAAGGGACTTTCCAGTCTTCTGTAACACTGGAGTTCAAAAGCATCAGTTCTTCTGCACTCAGCTTTCTTTATGGTCCAACTCTTATATCCATACATGACTACTGGAAAAACCACAGCTTTGACTAGACAGACCTTTGTTGGCAAAGTAATGTCTCTGCTTTTTAATATGCTGTCTAGGTTGGTCATAACTTTTCTTCCAAGGAGCAAGCGTCTTTTAATTTCATGGCTGCAGTCACCATCTGCAGCGATTTTGGGGCCCCCCAAAATAAAGTCTCTCACTGGTTCCATTGTTTCCCCATCTATTTGCCACAAAGTGATGGGACCAGATGCCATGATTTTAGTTTTCTAATGTTGAGTTTCAAGCCAACTCTTTCACTCTCCTCTTTCACTTTCATCAGGAGGTTCCTTAGTTCTCAGCTATAAAAAAAGAATATATTGCCATTTGTAACAACATGGATGGATTAAGTTAAATAAGTGAAGCATCCTTTGAGAAGAATAGGTGTTAACTTTTCTCTAAATGTTTGGTAGAATTCACCTATGAAGCCATCTGGTCCTGGACTTTTATTGGGAGTTTTTAAATTACTGATTTATTTTCATTACTGGTAATTGATCTGTTCATATTTTCTATTTCTTCCTCATTCAGCTTTGAGAGAGAGTACATTTCTATGTTGTCCATTTTATTGGCCTATAATTGTTTATAGTAGTCTCTTATGACCTTTTGTAGCTCTATGATATTGGTCATAACTTCTGTTTCACTTCTGATTTTATTGATTTGGGCCTTCTGTTTTTCTTGATGAGCCTGGCTAGAGATTTATCAATTTTGTTTCTTTTCAAAGAACCAATTCTTAATGTCATTGAGCTTTTCTATTTTTTTTTTTTTACTCTGTATCTCTGCTCATTATGATTTCTTTCCTTTTATTAACTTTGGGTTTTGTTTGCTCTTTTTTTTTTTCTAGTTGCTTTAGGTGTAAGGTTAGGATGTGTATTTGATATTTTTCTTGTTTCCTGAAGTAAGCTTGTATCATTATGAATTTCCCTCTTAGGAGTGCTTTTGCTGCATCCCGTAGAGTTTGGATTGCTATGTTTTCATTTCTGTTTGTCTCCAGGTATGTTTAAATGTGTTCTTAGATCTCTGCAGTGACCCATTGATTGTTTGGTTGTATATTGTTTAGCCTTCACATGTTAGTGTG
The DNA here is from genome assembly GCF_055505025.1 of Bos grunniens. Taxonomy (NCBI): domain Eukaryota; kingdom Metazoa; phylum Chordata; class Mammalia; order Artiodactyla; family Bovidae; genus Bos; species Bos grunniens. The sequence goes on from NC_141189.1 coordinate 29,576,372, forward strand.
TTTTTTTTTTTTCTTTCATTTTTTTCCCTTGTAGTTGATTTCTAGTTTCATAGTGCTGTGGTCAGAAAAGATGTTTAATATGATTTCAATTTTCTTAAAATTACCAAGGCTTGTTTTGTGTCCTAGTATGTGATCTATCCTGGAGAAAGTACCATGTGCTGGAATTATATTTGTCTTTTTTGACTGGCTTATTTCACTTAACATAAGATCCTCAATGTTCATCCATGTACAGTGCACTGGAATTTCCTTTTTAAAGGGCTGAATAATATTCCATGGTATGTGTATGGTTTTGTTTATCCATTCATTTATCAATGAACACTTGGGTTGCTGCCACCTATTGGCTATTGTGAATAATTCTGCTAAGCATAGGTGTGTATAAATATTTCTTTAGGATGTTGCTTTAAATTCTTTTGGGTATATACCCAGAGTGGAACTGTGGATCACATGTAATCTGTGTTTAATTTGTTTTGAAAGGACTGTCATATTGTTTTACATAGCAGCTGCACCGTTTTACATTCCCATGAATGACTGCACAAGGATCCCAATTTCTTTTCCAAATCTTCACCAGTACCTGTTATTCTGCTTTTCTGAAAGAGTTGGTTGGATGGCATCACTGACTCAATGGACATGAGTTTGAGTAAACGCCAGGAGTTGGTGATGGACAGGGAGGCCTGGCGTGCTGCAGTCCATGGGGTCGCAAAGAGTCAGACATGACTGAGCGACTGAACTGAACTGACTGAATGATTAATGATGTTGAGCATCTTTCCATGAGTTTATTGACCATTAATATACCTTCTTTGGAGAAATGCCCATTTCGGTTGTTTGTCCGTCTTTAAATTGGGCTGTTTTTTTGTCTTTTGTTATTGAATTGCAGACATTCTTGATATATCCTGTCAATGTCTGCTTTATATATTTAGAGTCTGTGATTTTTGCATGTTTGTAATCATTCTATTCTCGGTGAGTTGACCCTTTCATCCATAAAGTCCTTCTTTATCTGTTGCAGTAGTTTTTTTCTTTAAAAATTTAAAGTCTGTTGCATTTGATATTACATCACTACTCCTGTTCTCTTGTGGCTACTGTGTGCATGGAATGACGTTTTCCATCCTTTCACTTTAAACCTGTGCGTTTCCTTAGCTCTGAAGTGAGTCTCTCATAGGCAGCATCAAGTTGGATTCTCTTTTTAAATCCATTCTGCCAGTCTGTGTCTTTTAATTGGGGGAATTTAATCTACTTACATTTAATTATTGATAGGGAATTGCCATTTTATTTGTCCCTCCCTTCCATCTTGCCTTCCTCTGTGTTTACACAGGTTTTGTTTTCAGCAGTGACATGTTTTGATTCCCTTCTCATTTTCTTTTGTGTATATTCTTCGTGTATTTTCTTTGTGTTGTATAAAACACACTGTGATTACGTTTAACATTCTAAGGTTATAAAAATAGTGATTACATTTAACATCCTAAAAGGTTAGGATAATCCATTTAAACTGAGAACTATTAAACTTTTCTCACATACAAGATTCTACTTCTTTACAGCTCCTCTATACCCACCTTTGTTGCTAATGTCACAAATTACATCATTATTTGTTATGTACCCACTAATATAGGGAGAAGGCAATGGCACCCCACTCCAGTGCTCTTGCCTGGAAAATCCCATGTACGGAGGAGCCTGGTAGGCTGCAGTCCATGAGGTTGTGAGGTCGCTGAGTCAGACATGACTGAGCAACTTCACTTTCACTTTTCACTTTCATGCATTGGAGAAGGAAATGGCAACCCACTCCAGTGTTCTTGCCTGGAGAATCCCAGGGACGGGGGAGCCTGGTGGGCTGCCGTCTATGGGGTCGCACAGAGTCAGACACAACTGAAGCAACTTAGCAGCATGCAGCACTAATATAGACTTAGAGTTAATATGATGCTTTTTTCTTTTAAAGCTTATTATGAATGAATAAAAATTGGAGTTAAGATCTAAAATGACAATATTACATGTTTTTACTTGTCCATATACCAATATTTACCTTTACTAGAGAATCTTATTTTTCATAGGACTTTGAGTTACTGTCCATCATCCTTTCATTTCAACTTGAAGGAGTCCTTTAAACATTTCTTATAAGACTAGGCTAGTGGTGATAGCTCTTTTAGTTTTTGTTTATCTGGGAATGTCTTAATTTCTTCCTCATTTTTGATGGATACTTTGTTGTATTTAGAATTTTCAGTTGACATTTTTTTCTTTCAGCACTTTTTCATTTTCTCCCCAGCTTTACTGAGGTATAATCAACTGTATATATGTATGGTGTATTTGGTACATTTACACAGTTCGAAAGGATAATCCTAGTCAAGCTAATTAACACATTCATTATCTCACATACTGACCATTTTTTTGGAAATGTGATGGAAATATTTAAGATCTACTCTTTTAGCAAATTTCAATACAGTATAGTATTGTTAATGGTTTTCACCATGCTCTACATTAGATCCCCAAAACTTATTCATCTTATACTTGCAAGTTTGTTCTCTTTGATCAATATCTTGCCATTCCTCCCCCCACCCCTGTACCTGATAGTCATCACTATTCTCCGTTTCTGTGAGGTTGGCCTTAATATCATATATTAAGGGATATCATCATAGTATTTGTCATTTTCTGACTTATTTCACTTACTATAATGCTCTCAAGTTTTATCCATTTTGTTGGAAATGATGGGATTTCCGTCTTTTATAAGGGTGAATAATATTCCTGTGTGTGTGTATCACATTTTCTTTATCTGTTCATATGTCGATGGACAGGGAGGTTGTTTCTGTATCTTGGCTACTGTAAATAATACTTCAATGAACATGAAAGTGAAGCTATCTCTTTTGAAATACTGATTTCATTTCCTCTGGATATGCATCAAGAAGTGGGATGACCATATCATATGGTAGTTCTATTTTTAAGTTTTTGAGGAACCTCCTTACTGTTTTCCATAAAGACTGTACTAATTTACATTTTCACTAACAGCTATGGTTTTTCCTGTGGTCATGTATGGATGTGAGAGTTGGACTGTGAAGAAGGCTGAGCGCCAAAGAATTGATGCTTTTGAATGTGGTGTTGGAGAAGACTCTTGAGAGTCCCTTGGACTGCAAGGAGACCCAACCAGTCCATTCTGAAGGAGATCAGCCCTGGGATTTCTTTGGAAGGAATGATGCTAAAGCTGAAACTCCAGTACTTTGGCCATCTCATGCGAAGAGTTGACTCATTGGAAAAGACTGATGCTGGGAGGGATTGGGGGCAGGAGGAGAAGGGGACGACAGAGGATGAGATGGCTGGATGGCATCACTGACTCGATGGACGGGAGTCTCAGTGAACTCCAGGATTTGGTGATGAACAGGGAGGCCTGGTGTGCTGCGATTCATGGGGTCGCAAAGAGTCAGACACGACTGAGCGACTGATGTGATCTGAACAGTTCACAATAGTTGCGTTTTCTCCACATCCTCATCAAAACTTGTTATCTTTTGTCTTTTTATTTATTTATTTATTTATTTTTAATCTTTGGCTGCACTTAATGGCATGTTGGAGAAGGAAATGGCAACCACTCCAGTGTTATTGCCTGGAGAATCCCAGGGATAGGGAGCCTGGTGGGCTGCCGTCTGTGGGGTCGCACGACTGAAGCAACTTAGCAGCAGTGGCATGTTGGATCTTAGTTCCCCAACCAGGGATCCAACCTGCTTCCCCTGCATTGGAAGCACAGAGTCTTCACCACTAGACCACCAGGGAATTCTCTCTCTCATCTTTTTGATGACAGTTATCCTAATAGGTGTGAGTTAATAGCCTACTGTAGTTTTGATTTGCATTTCCCTGATGACTAGTGATGTTGAGCATGTTTTCATATACCTGTTGGCCATTTGTACAGGTATACCTCACAGATATTGCAGGTTCAGTTGCAGACCACTCCTAAGTAAATAGAGTGCATCACATGGATATTTTAATTTCCCAGTGCATATAAAAGTTATGTTTATGCTATACTGTAGTCTGTGTACAATAGCATTATATTTAAAAAATAATGTACATTAAACTTTAAAAATACTTATTGCCAAAAAACCCTAATCATTGAGCCTTCAGCAAGTCATAGTATAAATTCAAAGATCACAAATAATAATGAAAAAGTTTGTATCGAGAGTTCCCAAAATGTGACATACAGACTCAAAAATAGTAAATGCTATTGGGAAAATGGCACTCAATAGACTTGCTTGACAAAGGGTTGCCACAAATATTCATGTAAAAAAAAAATGCAGTATCTGTGAAGTGCAGTAAAGCGAAGCACAACAACACAAAGTCTGCTTATATGTCTTCTTTGGAAAAAATGTCTATTCATATCCTTTGCCTATTATTAGATGGGTTATTTGTTTTTGATTTTGCTGTTGAGTTGTATGATTTGTGTATTAACTTATCAGATACATAGTTTGTGAATATTTTCTGTTCTGTTGTGTTGCTTTGTCATGTTTTTTGTTTCCTTTGCTGTGCAGCAACTTTGTCGTTTGATAGAGTTCCACTTTCTCTTTTTTTGCTTTTGTTGCTGTGCTTTTGGTATATCTAAAGTCATTGCCAAGACCCATGGTAAAGAGATTTTCCTCTATGTGTTCTTCTTGGAGATTTATTGTTTCAAGACTTACATTTAAGGCTTTCATCCATTTTGAATTAATTTTTGTGTGTGGTGTCAGATGAGGTGAGGATCCAGTTTCATTCTTTTGCATGTGGATGTTGAGTTTTCCCAGCACCACTTATTGAAGAGACTTTCTTTTCCCCATTGTATACTCTTGGCTCCTTTGTCATACATTAGTTGACCATATAGTTTTTTTTTTTTTTTTGCTGTGTCATGCAGCTGTGGGATGTCAGTCCCTTGCCTGGGGATAGAACCCAGGCTGCAGCAGTGAAAGCCCGTTATCCTAACCACTAGGCCACCAGGGAACTCCCGTACGTGTCTGTTTTATGCCAGTACCTTACTGTTTGGATTACTATAGCTTTGGAGTATAGTTTGAAAATAGGAAATGCGATGACACTAGCTTTGTTCTTCTCTCTCAAAATTGTTTTTGCTATTTGGGGGGTCTTATGTAGTTCCATACAAATTTGTGGATTGTTTTATTTCTGTGAAAAAATGTCATTGGAATTTTGATAGGAATTGTATCTGTAGATTGCTTTGGGTAGTATAGACATTTTACTAATATTAATTCTTCCAGTCCGTGAACATGGAATATATTTCCATTTATTGGTGTCTTCAGTTTCTTTCATCAGTGTCTTACAGCTTTCCGTAAACAAGTCTCTCACTTCCTTGGTTAAGTTTATACTGAAGTATTTTATTCTTTTTGATGCAATTCTAAACATTATTTCCTGAATTTCTCTTTCTCATAGTTCATTATTGGTGTACAAAAATGCAACTTATTTTTGTATATTAATTGTATATCCTGCAACTTTACTGAATTTAACAGTCTTTAGGGTTTTTCTATATAACATGTCATCTTCAAATACTGATTGCTGTACTTCTTCCTTTCTAATTTAGATGACTTTTATTTCTTCTTCTTGCCTAATTGCTCTGGTTAGGACTTCCAATGCTATGTTGAACAAGTGGTAAGAGTGGGCAACTTATTGCTCTTTTTTTTTTTTTTGACATGTGCATACTGTTATATTTATGGCTGTCCTGGGTCTTTGTTGCTGCACACGGGTTTTCTCTAGCTGCATAGAACGGGGGCTACTCTCCAGTTGCGGTATAGGGCTTCTCATTGTGGTGGCTTGTCTTGTTGTGAAGCACAGATTCTGGGTACACATGCTTCAGTAGCTGCAGCACATGGGCTCAGTAGTTCTGGCTTGGGCTCTAGGGTGCACGGGCTTCAGTAGTTGAGGCATGTGGGCTCAGTAGTTCCGCCTTGGGCTCTGGGGTGCACGGGCTTCAGTAGTTGAGGCATGTGGGCTCAGTAGTTCCGGCTTGGGCTCTGGGGTGCACGGGCTTCAGTAGTTGAGGCACGTGGGCTCAGTAGTTCCGGCTTGGGCTCTGGGGTGCACGGGCTTCAGTAGTTGAGGCACGTGGGCTCAGTAGTTCCGGCTTGGGCTCTGGGGTGCGCGGGCTTCTGTAACTGTGGCTCAGTAGTTGTGGCGCGAGGGTCCTAGAGCGGGCAGACTTCAGTAGTTGCGGTGCATGGGCTCAGTTGCTCCGAGGCATGTGGGATCTTCCTGGATCAGGGATTGAATCTGTGTTCCTTGCATTGGCAGGCAGATTCTTACCCACTGAGCCACTAGGGAAGTCCTTGTTCCTCATTTTAAAGGAAAGGCTTTCAGTTTTTCTTTCTTGTTGAGTCAATTTTTGGTAGTTGGTATCTTTCAAGGAATTTGTCTATTTTATCTAAGTTAACTGGCATGCAGTTTTTCATGGGATTCCTGTGTAATTCTTTTTTTTTTAAAGCTTATCTTTTTCTAACGCATAGTAAAGAATAAGGGCAAATAAAGAAATCAAGTATCAGTAAATAAGTCTTAATATTTTGCTATATGGCTATAGAATTACTAAAGAAATAAAATATAGAAAAAATTAAAACATTCAGTATTAATTGAAGCCTACTTTATTTGCAATCTTAACTCCTCTCTTCCAGAAGTATCTTGAATCTTGGTATTGACATAAATCCATATTTTTATACTTTATATAAAAAAGTGAACAGCATTATTGATTTAAAATGTTACTTGAATAATGTAGGTTTCATTTGGCACTCATCCTCAGCACCCTGAGATTCTTTCACATTGATACATTAGATATAGTTCATTTATGTAAATTGCTATGTTTAAATATTTGCAAAATGAAAGACATACAAGTTGTTTTCGATGTTTGTAAACGATGCTTTTGTGTTTATTCTTGCATGTGATTGCCTGTGTGCATGTGTTTCTCAAGGATGAGTATCAAACAGTTGAGCTGCTGAGTCACAGGGTTTGTATCTTCAACTTTACTAGATATCATAAAATCATTCTATAGCTCCTAGGTTTTTGGATATGCTCAAGTGGCTCCACCCAAGTGGCACAGTGGTAAAAAAAAATCCTGCCTGCCAATGGAGGAGACACACCTTTGATCCCTGGGTTGGGAAGATCCCCTGGAGGAGCAAAGGGCAACCCACTCCAGTATTCTTGCCTAGAAAATCCACGGACAGAGGAGCCTTGCAGGCTACAGTCCATGGGGTCACAAAGAGTCTTGACACGGCTGAGCGACTTGAGCACATACACATGTGTGCAGGTGGCTCCAGAAGTCCCTGTCCAGGTGGGCAGTTTCGTGAGTCATTGGGCGTGGCCCCGCCATGGGCTTCACTTAAGATACTGGTCCTGTAACCCACGTTCTGATTGGAGCTTACCTAGTACACGCTGTTAACCATCCATGTGAGTAGCTAGCTGCTTTGTCAAATGTGTGAGATTGAGGAGACTTGAGACCCCCAGTTGGGGTGAGACTGACATTAGCCAAATCTGCTGTCATCAATTGACTTCGTCATGTATCTGAACAGAAGATGTTGGACTGTGTGTGCCGAATGTACAGAAATGGTCTGGGTTCTGGGATGTTAGAAGCTTGGTCTCAAATCCACATTCTACTTTCTAATTCCAGGCAAGACGTTTCCCTTCTCTGTCTTGAACTGCCACGTCTGTTAAATGGGGACAGTAAGAGTTCCTCGCTCTTAGGCTTATGGTTAAATGAGGTTATATACAAAGTGTTTGGCACAGGGCCTGGCATCTAGCTGCATTTAATACATTTGCTGCTATTCCTATTAACCTGTGTCTCAACTGCATTCCTGTGCCCTGGTGCTGTGTACCAGGGCGTGGGGAGAAGGGTGGGTACATTTACTGGGGTTAGAGCATACAGGGCCATTGTCAGTAGCATCCTCCTCGAATGATCTGTCGCATGGCCGTATCCACAAGGGCAGTCAGATAGCTGATGAGTGGCCTTGCTTTTTGTCTAAGTATACACTGTATGTTTAATTTTAATAACCTGTCATAAAAATTAGCAGAAAAGACAGCCAGGATGTCCAGATGAGTTTCTTTCTGAATCCATCAGAAAGGGAAGCTATTTGTGGAAGGAGGAATGAAGGAACGGTCATTAGGTGACTTGGGATTATGTGACACAGAAAGTTGTTGGTGACACACATGTAGTTTGCATTTTCCTGAAACCAGTCTTCCCTGGACTCAGTGGAGGAGCTGCCATTCACCTCCAGCATCACGTGTGTGGGTGTGTCTGTTTACAAAGGCTTGGGTAGTCGCTTTGATTCGAGAGCAAGTGTGCTGCAGAGGATTGTAGAGATGCTAAATGGTGACTCTGTCCACACTTTGCAAGGCTTCTGGAGGCCTGTACTTCCCAAAGAAAATAGCATTATCTCCAGAAGTCTTCAGCCCTTTGGGGTCTGGGAGCCTTAGATGCCCCGCTGTCGACCCTTCCAGACTTTCTCAGCACTAGGTTTGTCCCCGCGCCCTTGGTGACCCCCTCTCAGCATTTCTTGACCAGACTTTGTCCTGCAGCCACACTTTGGTGCCAGCCCTCCACCTGGCACAGAGCAGGGCCTCAGCCAAAATCCCATAACTCTGACCTCGCCCGAGGAGTCTCCTCTGCTGTACTGTCCTTTACATGTCCTAACATCTCTCTCCCCTAAAGCTCCCGGCTCTGTCCCTTGCTCACTCCTGGGAATGCCTGGGGCGCCTTCTGTCCCCTCAGACGTGGTTTTCTCTCCCTGAGGGCAGGATCCTGGCTGGCAACATGGGATGTTACAAGCGTCTTAGTCCCTTGGAAGCATCATCTATTTACTGGGCCACTGAGGCGGATCTCTTGGTCCCTAAAAGGCCACAGACAATGAAATTTCATTGTATGCTGGTGACTAGTGATCTTTCTTTCTCCCTCTCTGAGGGTGGTAAAACACCCGCTTCATAATAAGATACTGATATGAAAGTGATGGCTGCCAATGAAGTTGTACCCATTACTGTTTTATTTCATCAAAACAAAGAGGAAAATATAATACTGTTCTCAAAACCATATTTTAACCATAGGCTTCTGGGTTGAAAATCAAATTACATCTTTCTCAAAGAAACTGAATTCTAAAGACCATTTCTTTTGGTCTATAAAAATGCCTAATATATATGCTTTTGAAACGAGGCTGAACTGAAGGATGACCCGGGTCTTTGAGGAATCCTGTCGGTGGCTCATTTATTAGTGTCAAAGCGAGAGCCGGTTTTCTGCAGGCACGCGTGTGTGCATTCATCCCTGCGCACCAAGGCTTTTGCCAGAGCCCTCACTTGGGATTTCCTCATGCCTGTGGGAGAATGGACATGTCTTTGGTGTAAGTCTTGTTATGGTCGAGTTCAGCCGCTCCCTGCTTGTTTGGACCTGGGGCAAGGGTGCACCACATGTGTGATTCACGGAGGCTGCCTCCGCAAGCCCGCTGGTCGTGTCTGGTGACTTGGCTGTAAAGCTTGTTCTGGACAAGGGGTCTCCTCCTGGCCCCCTGCCCCCACCCTGCAGCTCCCGTGACCCACAGCACGTGGTCTTTCCTCTGCACAGCGAGAGTCATAGTAAATCAAAATGTTGTTTTTTTTTATTTGAGACACAAAAATGCAAAATTGCTGAGATATCAAACATTTCCCGATCAGCTCCAATACGGCCACTATGTACAGAAGATCAGATGATAAATGTGCACACATATAAAAATACAGTACGCATTACCTATGTACAGCACATGTGCAAAATGTATGGCATTCAAACATGATACGGAATTGATTTCAGGGGTGCAAACAGCAAATACAAAGGCATCATGGTTTTTCTTTTAAAAAAACAACATAAAGGCAATACATGAATGGACCCCCGATTGCCATCATTTTTTGTTTATTAAACTAGTGCTTTGATAAGCAGGGCTCTGTAGATTGGTATCTTTCTCCTTGTTTTTCATAGAGTGAGATGCTAAGACATAACGTGACAATGAAAATAAGAAGAGAAACACCTATCTCATTGCATTTCTATTGCAAGCAAGAAAACAAGAAAATGAATTTGTATGTAGAAAGGAAAAAACTCTGTATTACTGCTAAATATGTATTATTCTTAACCCAACAAAACAAATCTATACTATTTTACATGAAAACAATAGAGGAATATCTACATCTTTGTGAAAATTATAACCTTAAATGGATAATACCTTTTTGGGACTGATTTTTGAGAGCTCATTAGTCTCAAATTTTAAATAAAAAGTGCCTTCTTTTGGCAAATACTTGGCAATGCCTTTGGTTCCTTTAAAGCAAGTTTGCATTACTAGTAGTTACTCGAGGTTAAGTACTTTTGGTAGCAACTAAACCCTTTCCTAAATGCTTCCTCCTCCTAAGCCAGCAAGTTTCCTTACAGCATGATGTGGAGAGGTAATCGTTACGAGTCTCGGTGATTCTAGAACTTGGTTAAAGCTTTGTCTTAGTGGTTGGCACAGAGCTCTGTTAAAACATGACAGCTGCGTCGAGATCGCCAATGACATGATGTGTTTGATTCCAGACAGCACCTTGCAGGTCTGAGATTGCCACCCTGTTATCACAGGGCCGTGACATTTTCTGATGTGATTCACGGAGCAACATGTTTGCGTGGAGGGGAAGAGCTCGTTTGTAAACATGTGCAGCTTTTGGAATTACAGGCCTCGAATCTGAGAGTTCAGGTAGAGACCCTTTGTAATGATGCATTTCCTCAAATACTGCGAGAAAGGGCGAACGGGGACAGCCGGAGGCCGGCTTATTGCCATGCGGCCACTTCACGGATAAAAACGCAGCCCGGAAAGGTCACTGAAGGAGCAAGTTATCAAAGGTTTGAACCGAGAAGAAGAATGACTACATCTGAGCTGTCATTTTCCAGTTTTGACCGAAACCACGTACAAGATGAGAGGAAACGCAGTGAGGCTGCTCTCCAGATACACACGTCCGCACGTGTGAGCTGCTTCCTGGTGACCCTGACCTTCCAGTTAGTGTTCTCTGAGAGTGTGGGCTGACTGTGTGGCCTCCAGGTGGGGGTCACTTTGCCTGGTGGCAGCGGTCAGGACTGACGTTTGCGGTGACGGGTGGTGGCCTGTGGGACGCTTCTTGTGGGCCTAGCTGTGTGGCCCGGTGGCTTTCTGCTGATGGATGCTGACAGTCGGTCTCTGGGAAGTTCTCGAGACAGCCCCTGGTGCTGCTGCACACCCTCCAGCTGACTCATGGCGGGAGCCACCAGACGCGCCCGGACATGCGTGTGAGTGAGGGGTGTGAACCCAGCCGCAGGCTGGCTGTGGACAGTAACGAGACGGTCCGGCCCTGGCGCGGACAGCTCTTTTGCCAGCTGTGGTGGCCAGTTTCAGCCTGGGATCCTGAAAGGGACTCTGGAGAAAGCTTGTATGGCTAGAATGATCTGGGGTGGAGGAAGCCCGAGTCAGCTTTGGTGACCAAATAGGTGACACACTCCTCATCAGCTGTCACTTGGCGTCCACTGACCTCACAGCTCGTGACGGCGCCTCTACGGGCGGCAGCTGGGGGACCACACCATGTTGCCTTCACCACAATTCTGAGAATGCACATCCATGGATCACAGAACCGTGAAGTTTTTGCAAAAAGGAAATTTAAATAAGATCTCTTTAGTGCCATAAAAATATTCATATAAAACAAACACAAACAGTATCTGAGCACGAAGTTGCATGAACTCAGACTGCATCTATGTACAAATACGTGGCAGATACTATACAGTAGATTGCACATTTCAGGAAAAACACTAGGACGTGAAGCACGCAGTGTCCTATGAGATTTTCTAGTACATGCTTTGCTGAAATGTACAAGATGACCACATATGCCTGGACTTGCCAAGGCTCTGCAGCATCTTCGATGTAACTTTCTGTTCCTCCCATCCTTAATGACGTGACCTGGCACCTATATACACTAGTAGGGTAAGCTCGATACTACTGTGTTTCAGGAGTATTTAGGAACTAAGACTGGACGTGAGATAATGTTTCTAGAAGGTGGCTGTCTGCTGGGCAGTATGGTACTTTGCAGGGTGGTACACAACAGTACCACCCCCTCCCCCCAACTACACACGCGCCAGGACGGGAGGGCAGGCGGCAGCCGCGAGCGTCAGTAACTGGACACTCCTTGCTGCCTTCAGGGGAGATGCTGCTGCGTGAAGGTGAAGTGGGCGCTTCAGCGAGTCATCGTCAGGAGAGAGCAGGCTATATATAAGATGGCATTCTGTGCACTGCAGTGTGTGTTTTTGGAGAGCAACCTTCCTGTGGCATGTTTCAAACCTATCTCAGCAAAGCAATAAGGGGAGCTGAGGGCTAAAGAACAATCTATATACACAGTGCAGGATGACAGAGATAGAAAGTTAAGTCAACAAGAGCCAATACCACTAGCTGTTCAGTTGCTTCCTACAGTCCCACTGATATCTGCTGCTAATTTAATAACATATTTCAATCTAAATGAATACGATGCTCAGAGTCTAAGTGTGGGCCAGACAAGCCCTGGACAAAAACTCAGGGCCCAGACCCCCCCTAAGAAAAGCACATTCCCGAGTCAGTAGCCCAGCCTTGGAGACGGGCCTTCTGAGAGGAACCTACTCATGCCCAGGATGCTGACCATCTCGCTGGGCTTGGTCAGAAGGTGGTGCTCTGCTCAATGGTTACGATTTCCCACCTGTTGGATGACCAATCTCTCAGCACCCAAAATACCTACTACAGACCACGCTGCGCCTGACCACCTCTGCCCGAACCATCCAGAAGCACTTTCCAGTTGGGAGGGCTTTCCACTGAGGGCTCCAGGGTGCCGGGCAACTGAACACTGGGAAAATGGACTTTTCTTACAGAGTAAAATTCACAAACTGAGATAAAAATATAAAGTCAGATCAGTTCTTGGGCAAAACACAAAACCTAGAAATGACTCACAGACTCTTTCCAGGTAATGGGTCAGGCTGCCCGTCACTGTGGGAACATTCAACGTTTACCGACCCACAGAAAACCTGACTACGGTTTACCCAAGGTGAGGTGAGAGCACAACGCTCTTATTTAGTAAAAGTCTCAACACTTATAAGTAGATTTCGGGTGGGGTTTTTTTTTTTTTTTTCAGTTATTTTATATTTTGTCATATACTTAAATGACTAGCAATTGACTGAAATAATTTTGGAAATCCTGTGACAGTTGGCATTTTAGAAAACTCTGAAACTATCCTACTCAACAAATATGACTTTTTCAATATAAAAAACTACTAATAAAACCTCCAGTTTCTCAACCTTCAGCCTGATGATACAGTGAGAGCTCAGGTATGACATCCAGTTACAAGCCTGGAAAACGGTAACCAGGGATTGGTGACCGAGAAGAAGAAGGCCAGGGCTGGGTCTGCTGGCCGACCTGGTGCCACTGTGCCGCCTGAACCGTGCTGGGAATGCCCTTGGGGGATGACAGACTGCTGCCTTGCCTTCTCTTGGCAGCTTACCAGCGCAGAAAGATATTTCATGCCAAAGCCTTTTCTTGGTTCTTTGAGATGGACCTGGTTACCTGAAAGTTAGTCAGCAATTCCTTAAATATGGAAATAGACGTGGCTCAGGTACTCTAGAAATATTCGAGTTATTAAAACAAGTAGGACCACTGGGTATCCAATTCCTTACTCCAATGTAGGCTGTACAAATCACAATGTCAGAGCATACATACAAGTGTCTAATATACACATTAAAATCAATGTAATCAACCCGGAGGGCTGCTAATAGACTTTTCAGTGTTATCAATACACCTGGACTTCTTAGAGTGGATTGTTTATGACAGTATTTTGTAGACATTGTCTGGTAATGGTGAAAGATCTCCCATTTCAATTTAAATCTGGAGATCCGAAGTAAGATTCCCCCAAATCACAAAATAAACTAGAACACACACAAAAATTACATTGGTTTCTGAATGGAACCAAAAGTCTTCAGCGGGAAGCTGTCACTGAACTGGCTGGTGCTGGCCACTGCCCTTGACCCTGGCTGCATCTTGGGCCGGGCTCAGGCCATTTCTAGGAGATACCCTGTGCAGTGATCGCTCACCTTTCTTTTTGAGTGGAGCTGTCTGCCTTTTATTTAAGGTCTTAAAATGACCACAGAGGTTTAACTGTAGCTGATGACCAGAGGCCCTCATGTTGTCACCCTGCATACCTTATTCTTCGCTTTTTTAATCTAAAGGTACCTTTTGTTCTTTACTGAAATCTGGAGAAACAGATGAGTCTTCTTGGAGTAGTGTTTTTTTCAGAAGGCTCTGTGCTATATTAAATCACAGGCATTCACTGCTGGATGCAATGAAATGTTTTCAACTTGGTTTCCAGCCTCTGACCATCCATCCCATTCCTCTGTGACAACACATTATAATTGCAATGATGCAACTCTGGATCTGTCTCTAAAATCTGACCTTTTTGAAACATCGTCGTTGTCTTCAAACCTCATAAAGTCTGAGACGAGAAATCTGTGCTGTTAGTCCCATGGCAGCGGCAGGTCCTGTGGGTCTAGGAAGTCGGCAGAGAACATGCTGGGAGTGGTGGCGCTGAGCGGTGTGAGTCCCGATGACGTGCCGGGCATGGTAATGTCTAACCACTCCATGTTGTCCAAGTTCGAGTCAGAGAGGTCAAGGGACAGGCAGGGCGTACTTGCAGCAAACTGGGCCTCGGCCGTTTCCATGGGCGAGTGTGAGGGGTCCAGCACGCCTGAGTGGCTCAGCAGGTCGTTCTGGAGGTCCTCAATCAGGGAGAAGGGCTCTCTGTCCTCGCTGCCGCTTTGCAGGGGAGCGATTTCATTAGCTGAAGGCAGGGTTCCATCCAGGAAGGCTTCGAGTTGGTTCTCTAAGCTGGCAGATAGACTGCTCATAGGTTCTAAGGATATGGGTGGTGCCATTTGGACCTGGGGTGGTGGCCGGGACACCACGGTGCTGACCGGCATTGTGGTGATGCTGGCTGTCACTGGTCTCATTTTGGAGATAGGAGAAGGTTCTTCTTTTATAGGGAGGGAAATCTCTGTGTAAAATAATTCATAATTAGCAGTGATTTTGTACTATTTAAACATTTCTATTCATTAGGGCACTTATCTTCTCTTTGTGCAATGACTTATACTTATTTTTAGATATATGTAAGTTTAGGCAGAGAGATCCTTGAATTTTTTTTCTTTTTTTTTTGTGGCTAACATTCCCTTATTCCTATTTAAGATGACAAGACTATAAAAAATCTAAGATGTTCAATCATGTGTAGAAAGTGCTTTGCCTTTGAATTTTAATAAAGCTACTTGGGCCCAAGCTAGGTAACTTGGTTTTTAAAAAAATTTTATTAATTTTAATTGGAGGCTAATTACTTTACAATATTATGGTGGTTTTTGCCATACACTGACATGAATCAGCCATGGGCATACATGTGTCCCCCCATCCTGAACCCCCCTCCCACCTCCCTCCTCACCCCATCCCTCTGGGTTGTCCCAGAGCACCAGCTTTGAGTGCCCTGCTTCATGCATTGAACTGGGACTGGTCTTCTACTTTACATGTTTCAAGGTAACTTGGTTTTTGCAAAATAACAAACTGGAATGTTTTTATCCCATCACAACAATACACACTTGGAGCAAGTTTTGAAGTTTTTCAATGTGGTTTTTAAATATGGTTCTACTGTCTTTTGAGATGGCCTATCTTTTTCAACAGGCATACATGTATTGTCAAATCTATTACATTACTGTGTTATACTGAAACAATGGCTGCTCTGTCTTAATAGCCTAAATTGAATGGATTTAAAAGAATAAAGTGAGGTAGAAGCAGAATAACATGTTTCTCAGTACTTAGCAGATGTGTGGTGGGCTCTAGAGGAAAACTGCCATAGACTCATGATATGACTCTCTAGGGATCTCACGTGACCTTGACCTACCTCCGCTTTTAATGAGGATGTCAAAGAGGTCGTCCATCTGCTGACTGTGTGCATTGGAAATCTACAACAAAGGAGATATATGTTAGCTTTCTTTTGTACAAACCTGGGAGCATTAGACAACTGGGAGCACTAGCAACCTTACAGAACATCCCGTCTAACCCATCCTTCGATAATTTTGAAATTCTGAGGTCTCCTGAGACATGAAGCCCCACCCTGCGTGGCAGAGCTGGTTGGTTAATAGAACAAGAATGGGGTGAATACACTTACATTCTATCACTGTTTGCATTTTGAGAGGCTTCTAACACTTTCTTCTAAAAATGTCTTCATTCATTTGCATTTATGTAAAAATATGTTTAAAGGTTTCCAGCCTTATTGAGAGTTACCTGACACACAATAAACTACACTTACATAAGGCAGACAATTAGATAGGCTTTGACATATGTATACATCCACAAAACTATCGACTCAATCAAGGTAGTGAACATACCCATTTCCCCCGAAGTTTCCTCATGCCCTTTTGCAATACTCCTTTCAGCCCCAAGCAACCCAATGACCTGCTCTCCTTGAACACAGAAGAGTTTAATCTCCTAGAGTTTCGTATCAATGGAGTCATACAGTTTGTGCTTTTTGGCAGAGGGGTAGCGGCGGCTTCTTTCACTTGACATAATGAATTTGAGATTTATCCATGTTGTAGAGTACAGCAGGAAAAGTTCGTTCCTTTTTATTGCTGAGAGTATCCCACTGTATGGAAATGTCAGTTTGTTTGGATTGTCAGCACTCTTTGGCTATTACAAATAAAGCTACTGTGAACATTTGTGTACAAATCTTTGTATAGGCACGTTTTCTTTTTTCTCTTGGGTAAATACTGAGGAGTCGAATGCCAGAAACATAGAATAGGTGTATGTTCAACTTTCTAAGAGATGGCCGTTTTCCAAAATGATGATGTTTTACATTTCCACAGCAATGGATGTTTCTAGTTGTTCTCCGTTCTCGGCAGCACTTGGTGTGGGCAGTCATGGTGGACGCCTGACAGTGAGTAGTGGCGCTGCCTTGTTTCAACGTGCACTTCCCTGATGACCAAGGATGCTGAGCGTCTTTTCATGTGCTTATCTGCCATCTGTGTATCTTCTATGGTGAAATGTCTGTCCCAGTCTCTGGCCAGGACTTCTTATGCATACTGTTTGCATGGTATCTTTTTCCAATTATTTCTTTCAACCTTTGTCTTTGTATTTAAAGTATGCCCCTTATATGTGCATATAGTATTATCTACTGCAGTATTACATTGGTGCAAAAAACTTAGTGGCTTAAAACACTAAGTTTCTAAGGGTCAGGAATTTAGGAGTGGTTTAGGTGGGTAGTTCTACTGTGGGTTCTTACATGGTGCTGTAGTCAATATTCTGGCCAGGGTACAGCCATCTCACGGCTGAAGAATGTCCTTGTAAAGGTGACTGACTTCGTGAGGACAAGGTTGTTGACGGGAGGCCTCAGGTTCTCTTTACGTGGGCCTCTGCAGGGTGCTGCTGGACTGTCCATGCGGCATGAGAGCTGGCTCTCTCCACAGCCAGAGATCTAAGACAGCGCAAGCTGGGTGGCTTTATGACCCAGTTTCAGAAGCCACACACCATCTTTCCTGCCAGTTCCATTTGTTAGAAGCAAGTCACTAAGTCCAAGTACACAACATGCATTTGGGTCTAGTTTTCCACCTATTCTGATAATTCCTGCATTTTAACAATTATTTATTCTACTAGTATGTTTTACACAATCATTGATATGGTTAAGTTTGGGTTTATCATTTTAGTATTTGTTTCTATAATATTTGTCCTGTTTCTTGTTCCTCTTTGCCTGGCCTTTAAAAATATTGATCTTTTGGAATTCTAGCTTAATTTTTCTATTTTTAAAAAGCAATCATTAAGTTGTTACTGTAGATATACAATATATACCCTTAATTTTCCATAAGCTACTTAATGTACCATTTCATATAAAATATAAAACCCCAGTAAACATAAAGATCATTGATTTCCTCCATCTTTTATTAGTTATTTTTAAGTATTATAGCTATATATTTTATAACCCCCTCAAGTTAGTGTAAAATCTTATAATACAGGTTTTGTAGTGATGAATTCTTAATTTTTCCTGGTCTGCAATAAGAAGGAAAGCGAACTGAAGGATATTTCTACTTGACAGAGAATGCCGTGTTGACAGTGTTCTCCGGCTCCCCCACCCCTCCGCCCAAGAACTTTAAAGATGTTGCTCCATTCTTTTCATGCTTCCATGGTTTCTGATGGAAAGTCCACTGTAAATCAAATACAGCTGACCCCTGAACAACACAGCGGTCAGGCGAACTGCCCTCCTCCCTTGAGCAGCTGAAAATCCACGTTATTACAGTTGGCTCTCCATACCCGTGGCTCCAGCCAACCACAGATTGTGCAGTGCTGTACTATGCATTTATTGAAATAAATCTGTATATAATGGATCTGTGTGGTTCACACTTGTGGTGTTCAAGGGTCAAGAGCAGTTGTTACCTGTGTATATTGTATTACTGTGCCCTTGATGCTTTCAAGATCTGCTCTTTAAATCTGGCTTTCAGTAATTTCACTATGATATGACTAGGCCATCTATTTATCCTGCTGGTGTTTATTGAGCATCCTAAAGCTATAAACTTTTTTTCATCATATTCATAAAAAATCTGATCAGTATTTCTTAAAATATTTACCTGCCTCATTCTTTCTGTCCTCTCCTGGGACTACCATCCATAGCCATGTTAGACTGTTTGATATGAAATAATAGGTCTCTGAGACTCTGCTCACCTTTTCCTTAATCTTTTTTTCCGTTATCCAGACTTGACAAGTTCTACTAATTTTTCTTCAAGTTCACTTTTTTTTTTTTTAAACATCTGCCACCTCCATTCTGCTAAGACAATCTATAATTTTTTTCATTTCAGACTCTGTAATTTTTAGTTTTAGAATTTCCATTTCATTAAAAAAATCTTTTCTATATCTTCTTAACATTCTTTCTCTTTTTTTCCTACAAGTAAATTCTCTTTTGTATTATTGAGGATAGTTATAATAGTTGTGCAAATTCTGTGACTCAAATCAGCTGGGTGTTATTAGTCTTAGCTGATTGCCTTTTTCCTTTGAGAAAAGGTCACATTTTCCTGATTCTTTGTATATTGCCGTGTTGTGAATGGCTGTCATGGATACCAAGTTGTAGAGACTGTATTCTGTTATTTTTCTCAGATGAGGTTTCTTTTATTTTAGTAGGCAGTTAACTCGGGTTGGACCTGAACCACAAAATGTTTGTTGGGCAGAAGATCCAATCTCAGGTCAGATCTTCTGTCTTTAGCTGATCTGCTATGACTCTAGTCCATGCCTGTGTGGTTTAGGGGTGACCCAGAGATGTGGGCAGACAGAATTTGGGGATCTCCTGTCTCAGTTGAGAGCAACCCAGAAGGGGAAGAACCAGTCTTCTGGATTCCCAAGGCATAAAGGCTGTGGTTTTTCTACCAGTAACCTCACCACTTAGCTTGACCCCAGAATAAAAACAGCAAAAACGGAGCACTCATGCCATGGAACTCCCTCTCAGTGCAGACTTTTCCTGGGGATATGACTCTACCTGTTCACTCTTCAGTGACTTTACTATGACCAGGCTTTATAGCTCTTATTTGTGGGAAACTGAACTGGTAGGGCCCAAGTAAGGCCCTAAGTAGTGGAATTGGAAGTCTAAGTAAATGTATTTTAAAAACCTCATAATCCCTAGTTTAATGCTCAGTGGTGTATAGAGAGGAATGAGATAGCTACTCATCCAAACAGAACCTGACTCCCTTAGTCTGTATGCATGAGCCAGAGACAGACAGAGGGCAGGGATTAAAATCAGCTCTTAGGTTAAGGTGTGAGGATGAGTCTGTGTTGTTACATTGATCAACTAAATGGTATGTAGCAACCCGTATGTGAGAACAGGTTTGGAAGGATTTTCTTGAAAACATGCTCCTTCTGGATGGACCGAGGGGATCACAGTCTAGTCCAGCGTCATTTGTTTCAAGTCTTCTTGTGATATCTAAACCGAGTTCTGAAACTCAGCTTTCTCCTCATAAATAAACGCCCCTGCTGAGTCTGGAACTAGAGGAACATCTTACAACTAGAAAAGTTATCTTCCTTTGGTACTAAGTGGATATGAAGAAGCACTGGAAACTGCTTCCTCGAGTCAGCAGTCTGCCCTGGGCACCCTGCTCGCTGTCTGTGAGCGTGCCAAAGTGGGCCCTGTTGCTGGTGCTGAGCAGTGTCTGCAGCTACTCGCTGGGGCAACCAAGTAGGTCAAGGTGGCCGTGGCGTGGCTGCTGCTTGCTGGAGAATGCTGAACCCTCGGCCCCACACACCCTCAACCGTACGTGAAGGCCCCACGGAGTCACACATGGACTGTGGGGGCAAGGAGAGCGGCATGACCCTGCAGGCGCGTCTGCTGTGGCTGTGTGAGCAGACAGTCTAGCTCTGATCCGCACACCTCCTCGTTCACCGTCAGCATCCACGCAGTGGCATCAGGTCCATTCGCTGCAGCCTCTTATGAGGCCGGGGTTCTTCCTTGACAGTGAGTTGAGTTTTAAGCTGAGACAGGCAGTAAGCCCAGGCGTGTTCAGGGTAAGGTCTGATGTGGTTGTTGTCATCGGGCACCCACCTGAGGCCAGATGCTTTTTACAGACAGGAACTCTGCCTTTTCCCATCTCTGGGATAGATATGGTAGGCCAGGAGGGCCTCTGTCCTTCTAAAGTGCGTCTGCTCAATACACGAGCAGAGCTGCTCATGTGGGCTGGCCTGCTGGAGGTGAGGGAGTGGTGACGAGGGACAGAGTGGATGCAGGTGCTGGGTGCTCTAGAAGGCCATCCAGCTGGGAGGGGGTCAGTTTGATGCTGGCCTGACCGATGGTGGCTTTAGGAAAGGGATCTGTATAACACACATGCCCTGGTCACACATATACACATCTATCCTTCACATGACCCGCCTCTGGCTCTGAGGGGAAGTTAAAGACAAACACCGAAACTGAGTAAGTGGGAACTGCAGGTTATGTGGCTGCTGAAAACCCTTGGGAGTCTTCGATGTGAATGATATTTTGATTTCAAATAGCATTTAAAAGGCAAGCAAGGCTCCCAGTCATGAAACTTGTGTCTCTTGGGAGGCAAGGCCATCTAGACCAGGGCTTCAAGCTCAGGAGGACCTACCACGATGGAGCCTGGCCTCCTCACCTCTGGAAGGGAAGACTGGGCGCTGCGCGTCTGCTTGATGGCTTCCTCATAGCGGGGAGGGTCTTTCGTCTTGGGGACTGGATTCCCAAACAGAGAGTGCTGGACCACAAACTGCTGGGGCGGAGGGGGCGAGCCGGGCTGCGGCAGACAGAGGAGGAACCAGTTAGCTGGGCTTGGGCAGTAGTCTGTCCCCGACTGGGGGTGCCGGCGGACGGGGCCACCTCCACTGTGCTGACCGCTAAGCTGCCCCGGAGTAAGTGCACCCCAGGACTTTGGTCTCCCCCCTCACCCTGCCACCCCGTTAATGCCAACGCTCACCTGTACAGGCCCGAAGGCCTGGACTCTGGATGAACCTGTGCCCTGCGCGCACTGTCGCTGCCCAGGGGGCTGGGTTACCTTGTTGGGAGGGCTGGGGCCGTTCTGCAGGGAGGGCAGCGGGGTGCTTCGGGGCTGAAGGACGCTGTTGTTCGCCTTGTTGATAAAGGGCTGCTGCACCGCTGGAGCAGGTGGTCTCTGATAGGGCAGAACTGTACTGGATGCCGAGCTGGTGAAAACCTGTCATGAATAAATATTTGTTCGTCAGTTTGTCCTTTTGCTTTACCTTATAAAGAAAACTGTGTTTTAGAACAAGGCTTAGCAAATCTTTTCTGTGTAAGCCACAAAATGTACAGTTTAGGGTTTGGGGGGCTGTGTGGCCCCCATCATAACTGCTTTGCCCTGGCCTGTGGCCCAAATGCAGCCTGGATGAGACATCAAATGGGGAGGGGCTCAGCACAGCTTGTTCACAGATAGAGGTGGGCTGGATGCGGCCCACCGGCCCCGGTTCCTCAGCATCTGTGGTCCGTCTTGGACGGCAGCGTGTTGTGGGTAGGATTTTCCTCATCTCCTCTCGTGGCTCTTTAGCTCATAACCACCAGGCCCACCTCTCTCTTCCAATCATGCTCCCAGGTGCCAAAGCCACACTTGTCACATTTACACACATCCATTTGGAACATCTTGAATTTAATATGTTCCAAATTAAACCTTCCCCCTTTTCCCACTGCCCCCAGCCTCTGAGGGAAAGTAATTGTTGGTTTTGCCTTTGACACTTAATGGAGGTAAATGGAGCCATCAGTCTGCTCTGCTTTCCGCCCTCAGCACTCACACATCTCAGACACGCCTCCTGGGCTGGGCCCTGTGGTCTGCTGTCCTGATCCAGGTCCTCACTGTCCATCACTAGAAAACTGCCTCTGTGGTCCAGCTGCGCCTCCCTGCCTGTCAACCCACCTCGACGATGAGTCTCCACACACACATGCACATGTGCCCGCCATCGTGTCCCTCCTACACTCACTGGCTCTCCTGCCCTTGGGCAAAATCTAATCTTTGGCTGGTGGCCTGCCCTTCTTGCTACCAGGCCCCCTTTCCTTCCTAACTGAGAGGCCACAGTCAGTTTTCCACAATTCTTGAACATTTCTCCAAATCACTGCAAAGCCCCATTTAAAGTCTGCCCCCTTCTGAGCAGCTCTCTTCTGCTCAGTTAGGCAGAGGTGAGAATTTCTTCCTGTGGAATTACGAAGTTTGTTGTTTAACTCCTCATCAAGAGCCAAAGGTTTTAGGGCCTTTTGCAAATGTATGGCTAAAATGTTATTTTGTAGCTGTATTTCACAGAACAACTGGTTTGCTCATAAGTATACTTTATACTATTGGTGTTCTGAGAGAGAAAAACTTACCCTCTATATTTGTATTTCTTGGGGCTTCCCTAGTGGCGCAGACTGTAAAGAATCCACTTGTGTGAGTGTGTATCCTTCTAAATAGTACAGCTTTTCTGGGTGATGAGGTCTATAGCTATACTTTCTTATCTGTCTGTATACTCTTTTTCTATCTCTTCCTTAAAAGAAAACTTCAGTCCTACCATCTGAACATTTGCTAAGCTTCTCACTGCATTAGACTGTTATTTGAGTAACTCCTTGCTCACTGCACTCCTCAGAGGATATTCCAAGAGAGCAGGTGTGTTAACGTGACAGTCGCTGTCCCAAGAGGTCACTTCTGTCTGTTCCTCCGGTTGACTTAGCCCAGAGAGTCCACAGCACTCTGGGCACATCACAGGTACACCTAATTATCTAGGCTCTTTTATGCTAAAGATTAAAACTCAGAGACTAATCATTCTCCAGGTTTAAAATAGTAAGACCTATTTTCGAGGACTTAACATTTTTCTGGCAAGGAGATGTGCACATAGCTCCCCCTACTGGATAAGAGGGAGTCTGGGTGACACTTGGGACTGTTCAGCAGAACTCTTGGAGAATTCCTGTAGAGGACAGAGGCCTAGGTCAGCGGCATCACTTTAAAGATGGGGAACCAATACTAAAGAGTCCTGCATAAGGCACAGCACAGAGGAAGTGGTGAGCTAGAATGGCAGCCAGACATAGGCTGCCTGGCTCTTACTGTCTGAGAAGGCAGACTCTTAAAAATATGTAAAGATCTTGCTCAAGATAAACATTTCAAAAACAGTCTTTTTCATCTTCAAATATCTTTTCCCAGGACACTTTTCCCCTACAAAATGATTATTTTGAAAAGAAACTTGAAAACCGTAGAAAATTCTTTATATGAAGATTGAAAAACTAGTTTGGAAACTTGGAAGAGGAGCTTAACTGCTAAGATGAGCGATCTTTCAGATAGCAGCCTAATGCCGTCTGACCTGAGGCTCACCTGGTGGGAGATGCAGCATAGAAAAGAACAGGAGCTCCCCACGGAAGAGGCGCCTATAAAGATGCTCACTAAATGCTGAGCGGATGGTAATATGTAATAGAGTCTGTCACTGCCAGCGTCACCCACCTTTCTGGCCTGCTGAGGCTGACCGAGCGTGCGTGCTGGGAAAGTGTCTTGCTTCTGAGGCGCCGCCTGGGCCAGGCCTGAGGACAGGGTGGCTGCTGCTATCTGAGGCTGCGTCTGGAGTCCTGTTTGTGGTGGAGTCTAGGAGGAAAGAAAAACCAACTCAAATGTCCAAATCAAGGTTAGAATGAAGAGTTTAGATGTGGAATAACTGGTCACATGGGGCTCACATCTGAAAAAAAAAAAAGGTAAAATGTTTATACACACTTCAATTCATTGGTACATAAATTTGAACTCTAACTTGAAACCAGAGAGTTAAACACCAGACCAGTTACTTTCATGCTCTTACTGTTTCATAAGTGGCTGAGATTTTCATCTGAAAGTTTGTGGAAAGTCAAAAGAACTGACAGCAGTTCCATACATAATAGGTCAGGTGTAGTAACTTTAGCAGCAGCAAGGAAATCTGTGAGGCCAGACTGTCCAAATTCCTACTTCTGAGCTGCAGCGTCTGTGCTCCCCAGGGGGACAGCCAGCCATGTGCTGGGTACTCAGAGGCCTAGAATAAAACGCAATTCCTTTTCCTCAAACATCACCTCTCATGGAAGATTTGGACAGGAAAACGAATGCTTAGAAAAGCTATATTATACAGTGGACTTTCAGTTTCACAGACACTCTAAAGATTAAACAGGGGAGCCAGAATTTCAGCACACACCCAGGGCCCTTGGGTCGTGCCTTCTCACCCTGGCGTGGGGGACAAGACTGCTCCTCTCTGGGCGGTCAGGGTAGGGGAGCAGGACTCCAGATGGTTTCTGTGGATTGCGGCCCACCTTTTGTTGAAAAAACCTTCCAAAGTCAAGTTGCACACAATGGCTTCAGGTAATGGTTGGCCTCAAAGGAAACTTCATGCTCACCAGTGTTTTATCCTCTGTCAATACCAGGCTCACTCCTGAGTCTGTGCTCACATTCTCCTTAGTTTCAGCATCTTCACCTTAGTGGTGCCTTTCAGGAACTACACTTAGGAGGCAGAGAGTGGACGTGAGAACAGGAGCCCTGCAGTCAGAAGGCCTCGACTGCCGGCTCTGACCTTGGACAAACTATTCAACCTTTCAGGGCCTCGCTTTCCTTTCTAGAAGGGGGCTTTCTCACTTGGGTCTTCTAGGGAAAGGGAAGATTAAATGAAGCATGCCAGCTAAAGTGTTATACTTGGTGCTGTGCCTCGAACCCAAGAAGTACCCAGTGACAGTCACTGCCATCATTATGAGAATGGCACTGGTATTCAAACATGTCTCCACATGCGACACTGTGTTCATTAAGGGTGAAAGGCAGCAGGAAGGAAAGGCACCCGTTTGATTTTACTCTGAAAACTGTGTTAGCTGTCCACATCTGCGAACAACCCCCGACACATGCATGCGGTTCCTGCCACCTGGCAGCCTGACTGGGATGCATGTATGAAGCAGCTCGGGTCTGTGCTCACCACGAGCCGTTTCTGGGTCAGGCAGGCTGTAAGGCAAGGAGTTAGAAGACATGCTTCACACCTGGAGCTGGAGGCTGCCTGCAGGGAGCTGCACTGAGGTCACACTGGAGCCCTGGATGGACACAGGGAGCAGCAGCTGTGCAGTTTGCGTGGTCAGTAAAGCCTGCGGCTGAGCGACCCCGGCGGGCGGCTGGCCCTGGGAACTCACGTAAAACTGTGGGACGAGGCTCGGTGGCTCGGCCGGGGCCACAGGCACCTCTTGCTTGATCACTATGGCCTTTTTGGCAACAAGGGACTGGCCGGCCACTGGGCCGGGGCCATCGGGGAGTGGGGCCTCGTCCTTGGTGGCGGAAGCAGTGGGGCCCCGCGTCTGGTCGGCCTTGGAGACCGAAGGGGCAGGGGTGCTGGCCGGGGGCGGGGGCTCCAGGGGCCGCTGCTGCTGCTGCCCTCGCTTCTCCACCTCCAGCTGCATCTTCAGAACTTCCACAAGCTTCTGCTCCTGCTCCAGTTTCCGCTTCAGCTCCTCGATCTGCTTCTCCTTCTCCTGGAGCTTGCGGTCTTTCTCGGCTGCGTCCAGCTCCAGGGTGGACAGCGTGCTGCTGGTGGGGCTGAGGCTGTCCTCAGTGCTGGTTGCCCGCAGGGGCGACGAGCACAGGAACTGCGATGGGGACATCATGGTCATGATCTCGGTGAACGTATCAGCCATGCTCGTGTCCTCAGCACTGAGGCTGGACTGTTCGGAAGGTGCAGGTGAGATGGGCAGTGGGGAGCTACCGCTGTCCACATGGGCCACGCTGCTGCTGCTGGCGGGGGGCAGCTCTGCCTTGAAGGTGGAGCCTGAGCTGGTCACAGAGTTCTGTCGTGTTGTCACTGGCAGGGCCACGGTGACTTCGGGGTTGCTGGGGACAACGGCGGGTGTGGGCACGGCTGTGACGCCACCGGCAGCAGGGCCGCTGCTGTTCACTTCCTGGTAGGGTTTTAGGCGTTCAATGAGGTCCAGTTTGGTGCCTGACACAGGGAGACCCCTTAACTTCAGCTCTGTCTTCAGCTCCGATACCTGGAAGTACAAATCAATCAGATCGCTTTTTTTGGTGTTACGACCTTCTGACAAATCTATAGCACACCTGTGTGCTGGAAAAGGTGCCTACATCTGTCAGACAGCTCTGTATGACTGCGTGTAAGTGTGACAGTTTTTTTTAAACACACAAAAACACAGAATTATAGACATAAAGGACCTGAAAGGCCAGTGACAAAGCAAGGGTTATTAGAGGCTAATTCCTTTGCTACCTCAAAAGATTTACTACCAGAAATGATAACAGTTACATTTACTGTGTAACTGCCATGGGCCAGACAGTGCCAGAAGTACTTTACTCTTTCAGTTAACCTTCACATGAGGTGTAGATATTATTATTCCCGTTTTACAGATGGGGAGAGAGGGTATGTCACTGGTCCAAGCTATCATAGATAACAGAAGGCTGCGTAGGGGTGGAACCCAGTAAAGAGGGTCCTGGAGATGGTGTTCTTAACTGTTACATCTTCCTCTTCTCCCAAACTTCGCAACAAGCAGGGATGAAGGTGCTTGCTCATGGCATCTGCTCAATAAATGGAAATTTATTACTGGTCATTTTAAAGGAAACTTAATGGATGTAAAAAGGAAGTACTTCTGTAATGGTTATCCTCGTGCTGGTAGAGTTGAAGGCCTATTAGAAACTGCCTACATCTGCTGGACAGATCTGGCATAGTTTACAGTTTTGTGGTTCTTACGGGTGAATAAACCCCATTTGCAGTGATCACCTTTAGATCATCCAAGCTCGATGGCAGAGGTCCTGGCTTTCTCACAGGAGCAGGTGTATTCTGTCTTGGTGTGTTAGATGTGGTAGTGTTCAAAGCTGGATTCCCACTGTTGTTGTTCTTGTCATTGAGTGGCCTTCAAAAGAAAAAGAAAATCAGATTTTCTAATAAAATGATTTCTGGGGTTGACATTGCTCCTGTTAACAATCTGTGAACTTACAAAGAGAAAACTACCTGGTCATGGGTTGGCTGACTCAATATGGAAGAGATGTCAGTCAAATTAGACCCCATTCAAAATCCCTGCAGGTTTTGTCTGTCTGCTTGGTAAAAATTTGGAAGATGATTCAGAGCTTTATATAGAAATGCAAAGGACCAAAACCGGCCACGGCATCTTTAAAGAAGAAAAGCAAAGCTGGAAGCATCATACTACCAGACAGCAAAATTTATTACAGAGCCAGTTACGAAGATGCTGCTGATGCAAGGACAGGACAACAAATGGGAGAGATCAGAAAATCCAGACACAGATGCTGCGTACAAGGACAAAGGTGACACGGCAGTGTGGTGGGAAAGGGTGGTCCTTCCATCAGCGGTAACGGGCCAAACTGGATAGTCAGTCACATGAGAAGAACAGGGCTCTTGATCAGCCCCTAGCCTCACGCCATCCCAAAACCTAAATGTGAACTGGAAAACAAACTTTGAGAAGAAAACTTAGCCTAGTATCTTCATAGCTTTTGATAAGCAAAGATTTCTTAGGACAGAAAAAGCACTCAGATATCTTTCAAAGGGTTAAAAACCAAGCCCCAGGAGAAGATGTTTGTCATAACATACTTCTGACAAATGCCTCATCTAGAATACACACAGAAGTCTTGCAAATTATTGACAGTAAGAAAAAGAAAAACCTAATGGGAAAATCGTGAACAAACACAGCACAAATGGTCAATAAATATATGAACGAATGCTTAACCTCATCAGGTATGAGGAAAATGAAAACCACAGCAAAACAGCACTGCACACCCAGCAGAGCTGCTGCTGTAACATGCAAGACTGACACCACCGAGTACTTGGAACAACCACAGCCCGCATACACAACTGGGAGAAGCAGAGTTAGTACGACTGTTTTGGAGAACAGTTTCATAGTATCTACTAAAGAAACACCATACCCATCTGATCCAACAACTCCATTTCTAGATCAACACCTGACAAAGCCACACGTATGTGAACCAAGAGATGCAGCTTAGGAGATTTACTATGGCATAATTCATCAGAGGCCCAGCTGGAAGCAACCAGCTGTCCCATCAAGAGGATGCTGGGTGGATGAACCATGAAGTAGCAAGAATAAGAATTAACTGCTGCTGTTTGCACGAATAAAGATATGACTCACAAACACGTTGAGCAAAACTAATCCATGGATTCCAATCAGGGAAGTCACTAAGGGGGGATGTGAGCCAATGACAATGGAGCTGACAGTGTTCCTCTTCTTGATGTAGCAGTGCACTTTGGCATTGGTTTTCACTTATAATTTATGGACTTCTCTAACTTATACATTTTTAAAAGCTTATTTAAAAAGTGTTGGTGAATCTGTTATACTTTCATAATAATCCCCCTAAACTTTTCATGTTGAAGCCAGGTCCTTCCAATGCCTTCTGGCTGTGATACGCTTGGCAACAATGGCATTTTCTTTTCTGGTTGGTTGATACTCATTAGAGAAAGGTGCATGTGGTCACTGACGCTCTACAACCAATTCCATTGCAGCCTCAGGCTTAACTGTCAGTATAAGCTTTGGTACTGAAGCTTGGTACCGAAAAGATGTTGAATTCCATGTCCTGAAACAGGGATCTGAGGTGACGGTGCCTCTGGGGTGAGGTCCATGGCTGGATGAACTTTCTCAAGTAAGTTTCTAAGAAGCCTGTGTTTGAAGCCAGTGCTGGCCTTGTCAACAGCTAACTCTTGACTTGCATCTGAGGCTTTTTAAACCTGCCTGAATTATGATGAAATTAAGTACTTGAAGTATTTGATATGAAGTATTTTGAAGTTTGGATGAAATGACAAATATTTAAAAATATATCACTATTCTTTCTAAGAGTCAACTTTTAAAAACCGTATTTTCAAATTATGAAATCATTTTAATCACTGTTTCTCAGCCTTATGTTCATTACTCTCCCCCAGAAAAGCTCTCTAGATAATTTTTCTAATCACTCTCTCTGAAATTTTAATACCATAGATGTACTATATTCTCATTCATGTACATAGGTCTGTGCTTTATTACATAAAAACTGTAAAATGCTTCCAACTTTTGCTCCTTTGTGAATGATATCTTCTCCTTGAGAATGCATAATTTAAATTTTTAAAAATTAATGTATCTTTGGCTGTGCTGGGTCTTCACTGATGCACATGTGCTTCCTCCAGTTGAAGTGGGGGCTCCTCACTGGGGTACTTTCTTGTTGCAGAGCACAGGCTCTAAAGCAAGAGGGCTCAGTAGTAGTGGCGCGCAGGCTAGCTGCCCCACGGCATGCGAGATCTCAGTTCCCACACAGGGATCGAACCTGCGTCCCCTGCCTGGCAGGTGGATTCTTAATCACTGGACCACTGGGGAAGTCCCCATGGTTTAAATTAATTATTTTATTCATGCTGAGATTCTATAATACTCATTAATATGATTAACAGTATAGTGTTTAATTCAGTTTTTAAAACAACAAAAATAAATTGGTTTATTTTTTTCCCAAATCAACAGAGGGGAAAAAGAGAGGAGGAGGGTGGATACCTGATGAATGTAATCACTGCGTAGTTGAGGATCTTGAGGTCCAGACACCTGCTGGGACCCTTCCCTTCTGTCAGTAAGTGGCCATGTGGGAACTAAAGCCCCATGTCTCCAGGCTCCTGCTCCTCCCAAGATACCAAAGGGCTTTGTTATCAGTAAAGTTCCACCACTGTGGGCCCTACACAACTCCCACATTTGGTTTCTTATACTGAATTTTGGTAAAAGGAAACAATGTGTTTGAAAACATCTCCATTCTTAGGATCTGGAGATTAAACAAAACTGGTGTTCCATTTCCATCCGGTGAAATAAACACAGAAATGACAGCTCCTTCCTCCTCTGAGTTCTTGGGTCTTTTTGGATGACGCTTTCTTGGGGCAGGTGGCTTGGTGACTTCAGTGGCAGGAGTGTTTGAGGAGGAGGGAACTAAAGCCTTCATAGAAAGACAAAGAACTTTCGCATTTGGGTGCCCCCCCAACCCCAGCCAGATGTTTTCTTCCCATCTGCAAAGCTGGCCCCACACAATTTCTTACATTACAGAAAGGATTATTTCATGGCTAGACACCCCCTTTTACTGGCTCCTCAGTTACCAGTTCCCTCATCAGGGCTTGGGGGCAGTCCTGTCGGCCCCTCTGAGAGTCGCTGTGAGGAGGGTGCTGCTGAGCACTCGGCCGGGGCACCGAGAGCACCCCTGCTGTCCTCCTCCCTCATGGGGTCCCGCGGTGGCAGGCCGGGGGCCGCCTCCCCGGGCCTGGATGAAGCTGTAAAGCAGCAGTGCTTTGTCTTTGATGCTCGTCCAGTTCTCTGGCCTTCCCTGGGTCCCTTCCAATGTCAACAGCTCTCTCGGGCCTGCCTCCTCTTAAAATAAAAACATGCTACAAACACTCTTTTCTTCCTTCATCTCTGTTGCCCTGATGTTTCAGATTTAAGCATTTCACAGGAAGGTCTGAATGACTAATAGGTCTAATCTTCCTCAAGATATTTGGGTCTTCAAAGAAAAAAGTGAATTGATAATTCTTAGCATATGAGGAGACTATTTCTTACAGAGAAGCTTTTTAGTAAGCCTTAATCCTTTTCTACTCCTAGAAATTACGGGCTCTCCATGGAGGAAGGCTTAGCCTACGTGTAGAAAACATAGGCTTCTACAGATCACATGATCATAAATTGAGTGGTTGGATCAGAGTATAATTTTTTCCTTGTCATGAGATTTTGGATCTTTTTCTAGAGTTTATTTTCTCCAGTTGACTTTAAATACTTCCTTTTTCCTGAAAAGTGAATGAAATGAAGGACAGAGACTCTGTATTTTTATCTGTTTTCCAGAACAGTGTTCTGAGGATGTGTAACCAGTGATTTCCTCTAGTACATAATCAAAATTAGCTGTGGGTGTCCTGCTGTGAGAATTCAGTTTCAGAAACTATCAGGACTCACTCCCTCTGTCCTTCCTGCTTGGGCTCAAACTTTGGGCACATGTTCCTTCTTCATAGTTGTTGGTCACTGAGACCTTTTATCGTCTTTTGGGACTCCTGCCACCTGCTCCTTCCTTCCCATTCTCAGTGTCCCTTCTTATTCTTGTATCTGCTTTATTGCCAAGCTTCTAACTGGCTTTCCTACTTGCAGACTCCCCTCCAACACTGGCATCAGACTGTTCCTTCTTGCATTTTGATTTTACCTTGTCACCATGGTCTTCTGAAACATCCACCATATCAAGATTAAAGTCTTCCCCCCCAAAAAAGTCTTCCCAACTTCACGTTTCTCTAGACATTGGCTCTGCTCAAATCTGCCTTCTGCTTTAAAAATTAGTCATATATGTTACTCAGGCCATTTTTCTCATCATGCAATATAAACAGGCATTGTTTGCTCTAACGTCCTCTGTATTTGTACTCAGACCATTCCTCTTGGTTTGGAAGGGTCCTTCCCAAGTTTCAGGCCCTTTCCCTCCTGCCTTTTCCATAAAACTTTTCTTGACCGCTCCAGCATTTATGCTCAACTGTCTTTTTTAATTTAAAGTGCTTATACCAGGTTTACACTTCTTTTGCTTTTCTCATAGCATCTAATATTCAAGTAAATAAACAGGCAAATCTTTCCTGGATGAGTAACTGTGAAAAGTTGTTTCTAACTTGAAAAGTTCAGAACCTGTTATAGAGGACAAAAAGTGAACTGGAATGCAGACTTTTCTCACTATGTGGACTTCTGACACTATGAGCTTCGATGACAACAGAATGAAAACAATTGCTGAGCACAAATAAATCATAGCATCCCATCTTCAGACACTAAGGGCTGCTCATAAAAACCACAGTGAACCCAGTTTACGAAGCCGTACTTGAGTGGCGCGGGCAGGATGGTCTGGTAGTTGTAGTGCTGCTGCTGCTGGCTGAGGATCTGCAGCTGCAGGAAGAGCTGCTGCTGCTGGAGCAGCCGGGCGTAGTTGGAGTCCATGTGCGGCTCACTCCTCTCCCCCTTCTGATCTGGCGGGATGTACTGGTGGTACTTCAGCTTCTTCACCCGGGGCTTGGGGTCTTTGCACTTTTTGCTGCGGTGTTTGTCGTTTGGATTCTTGGGATGGCTTTGCTATTTTCGAGAAAAAGAACATTTTAAGAGAAAGCAGTCTATTCTACTGTGTGTATATCTGATTTGAAAAGAAAAAGTAACGCACCTTGAAAATCGGGATTGCCTCTCTGGAAAGCAATATACTAAACACATTTCAGGAGCTGTGAGAACATTCGTGTGCTCCTAAGAACTTCTGCTGCGTTGTTCCCTTAGACTAAGGGCAAGATGCTCAGTTCTGCATCATCTATGCAAGTTCAACAAACATTTACTTTGGGTCCTGTGTAGACACTGCCTACTGCTTACATATTATTATCTCCTTGTGAAAAAACAGGCTTCACACTAAACATACAATAGGGAAATGATTAAGTATATTTCACTTAATCACAAATATAACTTAAATCTTTTATATTCTGTAAATATTTTGTGATCATTAAAATCTATGGTGAATATATAAAAGCAGAAAAGTGCTTCTAACTGAGAATAAAGCAGAATATAAAGCTACCAATTTCCATGGCAAATACACACAAAAAATGCTGAGTGATATGAACATGAATTTAAAACTTTTTTTCCAAAACATTACATTTTTATTTTGAAAAATGGGGTGTGAGACCCTGTCTTATGGTTAAGAATCAGATGTCTCTTCTGGGTTTTCATCTCCTTCATTTATAAGTTATCAGATCAGTTTCTACTTTTTAATATTCATATTGTAAGATAAATTCATCTTTTTAAAGAATGGTCCACAAGAACACAAAACAAGGTATAGGAAACTGTTTCTGAGAGGCTTTAGGTACAAAGACACAATGGGGGTTGTGGGACAAGGATGCAAGAGCTGATTTTATTGGCTCAGTTGCACAGACACTCTGGAATTTGTGGCTCCGATACTAAGTGATGGAATAGGGTGAAATACACTGATCTGTGCCCTGAAGGCACGGACACCTGGCCACAGAGGAACCAGCCTGGAGTAGCAAGAGCCTTCTCTCCAGGAAGACCAAGGACAAACAGGTCCTGGGGACAGAGGGGAGTGAGGAACACACCCAGGCTAACTGCCTCCAAGGAGGAGCACTGCAGCTAAGTGAGAGGGAAGGACGAAGGCCAGACAGGGATTCAGAGACAGGGTCCTGACCTTGTTACAGCCTCCTTTCTTTGGGCCTTGGTATCCTCACCTGAAAGGTGCTGAAAGGCTAAGCTAGCTCTCCGAGGTCCTTTTTTAGTTCTAAAAGCTTGGGATCTATGTTCTGCTCGTTTTGGCAAAAGCCACATCTGAAATGATTAAACTATTCCTCAGGTTATAACTCCCCCTCCTTTATCTAGCAGTTCTAAATCCACATTAAAAAACTATTTTGACCAAGTAAAATGCAGGGAACAGTGCCATAAATCTGCAGCTTCTCTGAAGAACAAACCAAGCTGTATCAGGCCAAATCTACTAAACAAACAAACAAAAAAAAGGTATTTTCTTCTTGAAAACCTTTAACCTGTCACATAATATATCTCCAATACTGCTGAATTTGACCTTGTGTATAGACGTTTGAAATCACATTACCATTACAGACATCTGTGTGTGAGACTCATGAATCCCAAGTGCTAAAGTCTCTCTCTTTGTTTCTTCCCCATGAGTTTCATCTTACTGGCCTGGGTGGAAGCTGAATTGGGAACTGTTGATAAAATGATTTCTAAACTCTTTCTGCGCTGCTGCAGTCGTTTTATACAGACTGAATTTTATTCTATTCTTCTGTGACCATCAAACGAGAGGTCATTTGTTAAAGGTGGAGGTTTCAGTTATGAAAGCTGGGGTGAGCCAGTCCTTCTGAGGTTTTGTTTTCAAGGCTTGACTAAAAGGCAGGCTCTGGACATAGCCTCTGTCCTCCGTGCTCAGGGCTAGAGACCACAGTTGAAGGTGACGTTGCTGAGGGTTGCACGCATGTAGGGTACCTACCTTCACCAGTGCTGGCCCAGGCTTCGCTGAGGATGTAGTGCTTGGGGGGAGGACAGGTGCTGTGGACCGTGGCGGGGGCTGATCTGCAGTAGGAGTTTTCAAGAATTCAGGAACTGCTGGGGACACTGGAGTAAACTGGTGGAAAAGGCAGAAAGGAGACAAGTCTGTGAAATCATTAACAGTGAAAACAGAAAAGCTAGAAAAGAAACAGAAAAATATAGTATTATGTCTGAGACCTAGATGGTGGAATAACTTGCTTTACATCCATTGAGCCAACGATTTAGTCTTTGCCCTGACAACAACGAAAAGCTAAAGCTAAATAAGGCTGGATTCACAAAACTCTAGTGTTTTCTCAGAACGATGGTCAGAACCACCATTTTTTGGCAGAAAGAAAGTCCCAAACTCATAAAAATTATCAAAACAGGACACGGTACTCAAAAGGCTTTTTTGCCCTATAGGTCACACTAATCTGGGCTACTTCAGACGTGATGCTTAGTCGTCGTTACTGGCCCATGACTCCCCTTGATCTCACCCTAGGTGCACTGTCAGGCAGCCTCTGGTAAGAAAGCTTCCGTTTCTGGTAGGTCAGATCCATGCACGTGTCCTTAAAGGTGCTAGACAGCTTCTGTTCCCGTTTCCAAACCTGATTAGTGCTCTTGTGAACCACCGCCTCCCAGTTCTTGCAACAGAAGAAAATCTGAAGAATATATACTAATAGGACTGACCTGTGCATTGACAGTCCCCTCACACTTAGAGCAAGAAGTGAATTTGTTGCCTAGGCCAAATTCAGCAATTACTGAATCTCACTTTGGGGTCATATATTAATAAAGGAAGCCATCAGCAGCCCCAAAAAACTATTCCCACCAGCAATCTTCTGTAAGTACAGTGTAAGTATTCATTTACTGGAAAGAGTAACATTTAAATCAGTTAAATGTTGCATATTGATTACTACTTGGACCTTGCCTTAAGAGAAAATGTCTTTATCATTTCTATTTCCCTGAACAACTCTCAAATTCATAACAACAATCAAAGTCAGTTCTCTTGTTCAAGTATTCGGGTTTAAAAATAGCAAATTGTATTTTCCCTCCTTAAAATAAATGACCTGAAAACTCAGAGGGCTATTAGCAGCAAGAAATATGAAGCTTGGCACATACTGCCTCATCTGATCTGAAGTTGCTCAGTCATGTCTGACTCTTTGCAATCTCATGGACTGTGTAGCCTGCTAGGCTCTTCTGTCCATGGAATTCTCTAGGCAGGAATACTGGCGTGGGTTGCCATTCCCTTCTTCAGGGGATCTTCCCAACCCAGGGATCACACCCAAGTCTCCTGCGTCTCCTGCATTGAAGGCAGATTCTTTACTGTCTGGCACATACTAGTTACTCAATAAATATTTGTTTAATGGGTGAATGGAAGTTCCTGGTGGCGTTACTCATACTGGGTCACTCCAGGCCCGAAGAGCCTGGGAGATGTGGGTGGGTGCAGTCAGGTGTCCGTGCCCGTGTCACTTCTCTCCCTGAACTGTGTTTTCACTTTGTCATTGATTTTCATTTATAAGTAACTATTAGTTAACAGTAAATGTTGACGATACAAGACAACTTTTTAAAGGTGGCCACACTCAATTTCATTTTCAAACAGAAATGAAGGGACTCCTCCATGAGTCTTGACACCTATGTTCCAGGGTGACTTCTGTCCCCAAAGAGCCCTGAGATGGCTGGCTCCTCAGTGAACCTCTGACGTGCAGTGAATGATGATGACCTGCTGATCCCTGCTTTATAGAATGTAGCTTTATGTCACCTATTTCTCTTTCATGTCCTTTTTTTTGTTATTTTGGAAACGCGAATACATATCTTTGGGTCAGTTTTCACACAGGGGAAGAACATTCTTTGGCTATTAAATAACTGGCATATGAAGCAGAACCAGATATTTGAATTTTGAAATATATATATATATATATAGATTTCCTTGCAGATAAATTCTACTAACCTAGTAAGCTGTTTTGCCAGTCTAGCCCCTATTGACTGATATGATAGTAATGATTTATTAGACAACAGTCTTAGTAAATGTGGTATCAACTGTAATATTTATGAAAATGAATGGCCTCTATTTCTAGACCTCGTCTGATTGACTTCCGCCTTAGTGCTCCCATCTTTTAGCTTTTTTGGCATTTTAGTTTGACTCTGCTATCTAGAAAACCACAGACTCCCTCCTGCATAACTCAACTGAGATAAACTGATTGTTAATTTTACCTAATGGGAAGATAAATTCTGGTTAAAAAGGGAGAAATATCTAAATGCTTCTTTACATATTGCTGGTCTTTTTTATGTGCCTTAGAAAGGAAACCTCCACCTCCCCTACGCTCCCATCTTCCTTCATATATCTAGAGGTTGGAATTCCAGTGGCTAGAATTACCCCAAAAGTCTCAATATTACAATTTTTGAAATGAAAGTATTCCAAAAAGGACTAAAAGAATATCCAAGGCATAGAGGATACCACACTTATTTTGTTCCACGGTAAATTGAGCAATAT
The DNA here is from genome assembly GCF_055505025.1 of Bos grunniens. Classification (NCBI taxonomy): domain Eukaryota; kingdom Metazoa; phylum Chordata; class Mammalia; order Artiodactyla; family Bovidae; genus Bos; species Bos grunniens. The sequence continues at coordinate 29,613,318 of NC_141189.1, forward strand.
GTTAAAATCTTAATGCTTCATCAACATCAAGATCTAAATTCACCTTATGGACTATTAAAAATTTAATCTCAAAATGATTGAGAATCTTTTCTCCAAAAAAAAAAAAAAAAAAGTTGCAAACTTTGCCTTGTTTTATTGGATCTGATACACTGTTCTTTTCACAACTTCTGGTCTCGTGACAATGGTTGTAATTTTAACATGAAATATCAGGAAAACATTATTTTTTAATGATGGATATTTACACTCTACATAAAACTCAAAAGAAAGCACTTCAAATATTAAAGACTGGAGAAGGAAATGGCAACCCACTCCAGTATTCTTGCCTGGAAAATCCCATGGACGGAGAAGCCTGGTGGGCTACAGTCCATGGGGTCGCAAAGAGTTGGACTCGACTGAGTGACTTCACTTTCTTTCTCATATTAGAAATCACTATAGAAAAGTTTGCTACAAAAGAAAAAAGTAAGTTCAGAGCAAGTGTTTAAGCTGATTAGAGTTTTATGATGTTTCAGGTATCTGCACTGGCTCCTTCTGAAAAGACGATACACTTGCCAAAAACCAATCATTTGTCTCTGGTGAGTTCCTTTTTCATTAGAATTTCTTTATACAATCTGGAGAGGTAGAAACTAGATATTTAAAAACAAAAGTGTTTTGTACTGTAGACTTTAAATCTACAATAAAAGTGTTTGCAACTTAGGATGTAGCAGAGATCTTAAGAGGACAATATGCAAATAAGAGATTCAACATGCAATTATTCTTTAAATTTAAAGCCTCAGATAAAATGAGTCAAATACAAATCAAAAATATATGCTTTGTATATTTACCAGATGGATAGTTTATGTAAAATTCCAGCTTTGTTAAAACAGATCACCTTACACTGACCCCTTGTTTCTGTATTACATAGCTGTAACTTTAAGCATGTCATTTGTAGAAAAAATAGCTGAAAATTAAAATCCACTGGCATGGTAGCTTGAGGACGTTCGGGTGGTGCTTGAATACCTGGTAGTAGTGAGGACTGACATGCGTCACTCATTTTAAAAAATCTATTATTTTTAAAAATAATGGTAAAATATATGTAAGATAAAATTTACCAATTAAAGCATTTTAAAGTATGTAACTGTATGTCATTAAATACATCCACACTGCTCTGAAGCCATCACTACTATTCGTTTTCAGAACTTTTTCATCATCCCTAACTGAAACTCTGTGCTCATTCAACAACAATATTCCATTCTCCCCTCTCCCCAGCAACCACCATCTACTTTCTATATGTATAAATTTAACTACATTTAGAGTGGAATCATACATCTTTCTTTTTGTGGATGGCTTATTTCACTTAGTATAGTGTCCTCAAGATTAATCCATTTTGTAGCTTGTCAGAATTTCCTTCTTTTTTAAAAATTTATTTATTTCTTTTAATTGGGGGCTAATTACTTTACAATATTGTAGTGGTTCTTGCCATACATTGACATGAATCAGCCATGGAGAATTTCCTTCTTTTTAAGGCTGAGTAATACTCCACTGTATGTATACCACATTTTGTTTATCCATTCATTTGTTGATGGACACATGGGTTACTTCTAATGCTGCTAGGAGCATGGGTGTACAAACTGATGTTCAAATCACTGCTTTAGTTCTTTTGGCCATATACCCATAAATGAAATTGCTGATAAGGTAATTTTGTTTTTAACTTTTTGAGAAACTGCCATACCATTTTCTATAGCAATATGCACCATTTATTTCACAATTCCACCAACAGTGAACAAGGGTTCTAATTTTTCCACATCCTTGCTGACAACCTGTTAATTTCTGTTCGTTTTGATATTTGCTATTCTAATAGTATGAGGTGATATCTCATTGTGGTTTTGAGTTGAATCTCTAGCCATTAGTGTTGTTGAATATCATTTCATTTGTTAGTCTTTATATATCCTCTTTGAAGAAATGTTTATGCAAGTCCTTTGCCCATTTAAAAATCAGTTTTTTTTCCCTGTTATTTGTGAGAGTTCTTTACATATTCTGAATATTAGCCCCTTACTGGATACATGATTTGCAGATTTTTTTTCTCTCATGCTGTGGGTTGCTTTTCACTCTGTTGATAGTGTGCTTTGATGCAGGTTTTAATTTTGATGAAGCCTAATTATCTATTTATTCTTTTGTTGCCTGGTGTCATATTTAAGAAATCATAGTCAAATTCAGTGTCATGAGGCTTTCTCCTATTCCTCCCCCTCTCCTCAGAGATTTTAACAGTTCTAGCTCTTATGTTCTGGAGAAGGAAATGGCAACCCACTCCAGTGTTCTTGCCTGGAGAATCCCAAGGACGGGGGAGCCTGGTGGGCTGCCATCTATGGGGTCACACAGAATCGGACACGACTGAAGCGACTTAGCAGCAGCAGCAGCAGCTCTTATGTTCAGGTCTTTGATCATTTTGAGTTAATCTTCATATATGGTGTTAGGTAAGGATCCAACTTCACTCTTTTGCATGTGGACATCCAGTTTTCTTAACATTGTTTGTTGAAAAGACTGTCCTGTTTCCTTGAGACTGGGTGACCTTGACACTTGATCTTAAAATCATTTGACCATATATGTGAAGACTTATTTCTGGGTTTTCAATGCTGTTCCATTGGTCTATGTGTCTCTTTATGCCTAAACCACATTGTTTTGTGATTGGGATTTTTATAGGCATTGTACTGAATCCATGGATTGCTTTTCAGTAGTACTGACATCAGCACAATGTTAAATTTTCTAATCCATAAGCATGTCTTTACACTTGTGTGTTTGGTTGACTTTTTGCAGTGATTCCTTTCTCATTTCCTATAGATAAACATCCTATAGATATTTTCTTTGTTGTTACCATGTGAATTACACGTAACATCCTAAAGCCATGACATCTAACTTATATTGATACCAATCTCAGTTATATACAAGAACTACTTTTATAGATACATATCCTATAGATATTTTCTTTGTTGTTACCATGTGAATTACACATAACATCCTAAAGCCATGACATCTAACTTATATTGATACCAATCTCAGTTATATACAAGAACTACTTTTATAGCCACACCTCCCCACTTTGTATTATTATTGTCACAAATTACATCATTATATATTATGCAGTTATTAACAGATTTATAATTTTTTGTGCATCTGTTGCTTAAATTGCTTAAATCCCATAGAAAATAAAAAGTGGAGTTATATACAGAAATTATAATAACACTATTCCTTATATTTGTCCATGTATTTACTTTTTACCAAAGAACTTCATGTTTCTGAATGGCTTTGAGTTAACTGTCTAGCATCCGTTCATTTCAACTTAAGGACTCTCTAGCATTTCTTACACGGCAAGTGTAATGATAATGAACTCCTTTGATATTTGTCTGGCTTTGTTGTTTTAATTTCTCACTCAGTTATGAAGGACAGTTTGGCTGATATAGAGTTCTTGGTTGACAAATTTTGTTTCAGCACTTAAATATATCATCCAAATATGTCTTCTGGCCTGCAGTGTTCTTCTGAGAAATCCACTTATATTTTTACTGGGGAATTTCCTCTTATATGCAACAAGTGACTTTTCTTGCTGCTTTTAAGATTCTGCCTTTGACTTTTGATAGTTTGATTATATAACGTGTCTCAGCATGCAACCCACTCCAGTACTCTTGCCTGGAAAATCCCATGGACGGAGGAGCCTGGTAAGCTGCAGTCCATGAGGTCGCTAAGAGTCGGACACGACTGAGCGACTTCACTTTCACTTTTCACTCTCATGCATTGGAGAAGGAAATGGCAACCCACTCCAGTGTTCTTGCCTGGAGAATCCCAGGGATGGGGGAGCCTGGTGAGCTGCCGTCTATGGGGTCGCACAGAGTTGGACACGACTGAAGCGACTTAGCAGCAGCAGCAGTATGAATCTCTTTGGGTTTATTCTCTTTGGAGTTCATTGAGCTTCTTGGGTTCATAAGTCCATTTCTTGCCTCAAATTTGCAAAGTTTTGGGCCATCATTCTTAAATTAATTTCTCTGCCATAATGCCCCAATGGATCAGCTTGATGGTATCTCACATGTCCCTTAGGCTCTGTTTACTTTTTTCATTCTCTTTATCCTTAGACTCCATAATTTCAAATGATCTGTCTTCAAGCTTGCTGTCTGAGTCTGCTGTTGAACCCTCTGATGGACTTTTCAGTTTTCAGTTAGTGTATTTTTCAGCTCCATGAATTTTTAAAAACAATTTTTGTTGATATTTTCATTTTGTTCATATATTGTTTCCCTGATCTCTTTCAGTTCATTGCTTGTGTTTTCCTTTAGCTTTTTGAGCATGTTTAAGACAGTTATTTAAAGTCTTTGTTTAGGAAGTCTGACATGTTTCTTCAGGGATAGTTTCTAGAGGTTATTTTGTTGCTTTGAATGGGCTATATTTCCGTTGCTTTGTATGCCTGTTTTTTTCTTTTGGTTTCATCTTTGGTTTAAAATTGGGCATGAGAAAAAACATCCACCTCTCCCAGTCTTTGCAGACAGTTGTTGAAGACCTTAACTAATTTTATGGGCCTCGCATGTCTTCATTTCCCAGAGTCTCATCATGACTTCTCTGGGCATTAAGAGTTCTATTGTATTCCCTCAGTTTGGAACATCCCCTGGAGAAGGAAATGGCAACTCACTCCTTTGCCTGGGAAATTACAAGGACAGAGGAGCCTAGTGGGCTACTGTCCACGGGGTCACAAAGAATCTGACAAGACTGAGCAACTAACACTTTCATTGCATTCTTTGATCTGTAATCTGCTGCCCTCAGGTGTCTGTGGGTCTGCGGTTACTCTACAGTTTTCACATGATAATGGCTCCTGCCACTACCTTCTATAGCTTCTGCTAGCCTGAGATCCAAATTATGCACTTCAGAAACTAGTTCCTCAACTAGCCCACAACAGGCCAGAATACTGCTAACAAGTTCTGCTCCATACCTTCCATCCTGAGGGAGGGAACTGGGTACTGGGCGACTTCCTCTGTGCCGTGTTAAGGGTGGGAAAGGATGAGTGAAAACACCATGGCGTGTTCTGTGTTTCTGATGTGGCTTTTTCTTAATTGGGTGTTTGGTTGATGTAGATCTCTGACTGGTTTCCAGAGCTCTATACAATCATTTTAGCCTATGGTTTACTTACTGCATCTGTGAGAGAATGAGGGCCTGGACCTTGCTTTGTTGATGTGTATTATCTTTCACAGTGAGATAGTGGTAAGTATGCAGATACTTGTGTAATAATCTCAGTGTGAATCTATTCATTTAGTATTTCTGATTTTTTAATGATTATAAAGTAGAACCACATAGCAGAAGAGTGATTAGTCAGAGGACCAACTATTCTAATCATTAATGAATTTGTTACTTTTGGTGGTAACTTCATAACAATTTCATATACTTTAGGATCAACTTTGGAAAACCTAGAGCCAATGTCCACTTTTTAAAAATACAGTCCTCTTTATAAAGTTGTCACATATTATTTATTATATTCTACAGAATCACGTGGAATGTCTATTACAACCTTGGTGTGACCATGTTGGTGATTCACAAGTTAGTTAAAGTACCTCTTAGGGGGTCAGAATGTGAAAGTATAATAAATAATAAAATTACTGTTATTCATTTTTGGTATCTGAACTATGTGAGATTGTATAGTAGACAAAAAAATGTTATGTATGTACTTCTTAGGCAATAGAAATAATAGTTGTCACTATCAATCATAACGGGATAACACAGGATGATGTGCTGGAAAAGTATCACACTGTTGGCCTAATTAGAACTAAGTCATTAGTTCAAATCCTATACAGGCCAGACAGATGCTTTTTCATGACATCTGCCCCAGATAATACATGCGAAGTAAGTTGTTCAGTGCCTGAACGACACTTAGGCGCTCAGCAAACGTTGGCCATTATTTTTATCATCTCAATTATATTCAATAAAGATTTATTAATAAACGAGAAAGGCCTATTCTGCATAATGCACTATTTTAGGCACTTTCCTGTTGGTCACAGAACTGAGTCAAGAACTGGGATGGAAAACAATTTCACAGTTAACGTTGGAACTCAGCTCAAAACTCTATGAATAGTGGCAGACTCCTTCCTCATAATATGTAAGTTATAAAAAGCATAATTGAAGGAGTAATAATAGAAATTACAGTTAATGTCTTTGATGTTCTACTCAGGCCTTTATTGATAAATATTTGCAAAGAAAGCTAGTCTAACTTTGATTATTTACTATATGTGTACCTGGGCTTACATATTAGACCTTGCTCATTCTCTTTGTTAGCTTAAACCTAAAATTTCTGTTATCTGGCAAATGGTCATCTACCTGAACATTACTTGAAACAATGGGAAAAAATATTTTACCAAATTCCCTTAAGCTTGTCTTCTTGAAGATACAGAATAAGAGATGAACAAGGTTCCTTTCAGTACTACTTTGAATTTGAAAATGAACACAGATCCTGTCAGATCATACTTACAGTTAAACATCTGGGTGTTTATAATAAATGATTATTTAAATGACTTAAGAAATCACTGAGAGAAAAAAAGTCCTCCAGTTAAAAGGACCAGTGTCACAGCTCCTGGTACACACGTGTGGCTTGCTGGTCTTAATTTTCTACAGCTTTCCATTGTTCAAGAGTTGCCTCAGCGTAAAACAGAGCTCTGGTATGTGATGTGTCATTTATTAATATTTTGGCAAATTCCTTTCCAGATGTACTTTGATCAGAATTAAAAGACAAAAGTCCAAGGAAAAGCAGTTTTAGTCTCTTTACAGACCACACAGAAATACATATTTCAAAGAATTTACATCTTGAAGGAAGGATGTAGTGGTATATTGTTCACATTGTGAGGTCATTAGCTTTTTAGCACTGGGATTGTAAAAGTGCCTGAAAAATGTTTTTTGTCTAGATGTGTTAAAAAAATTTTTTGGAGGAAATGTTTCTTTTATTTGAATACTTTTCCTGTAGGACTTAAACTTCTGGTATCTGTGTGTTCTGAAAAAGAATTAAGGAGACTATATGTCATGAGACATTTTGCAATAAAGCAAGGCATATAGAAATCTTGAGCCTAATTTTCTCTCAACTAATTATCCATAAGTATAACTTTTAAAGAACCTTAAGGAAATTCCCTGAATAAGTCTTGGACTTTATATGAGGCCAAGTAAGAAAAGAATTGAACAGGAAAATTAGAAAAATGTGTTTAAGCCACAGAATTAAATGTGTGGCATAAAATGATGATCAATCACCATATGAGAAAAACCTGGTTCATTGGTAAACAAGTGAAATCTATGTTAGAGCCACTCAAAAGTATAGTCTGTGGACCTCAGTTACCTGCCAGTGACAAGCACAGAAGTCTTAGGAAAGCTGATGTCACTCCACTTTTACTTTATATTACAAAAGGACTAGTCCATAATACATTGGAAATTAAACTATATAAAAAAACATATTATCCCTTCACTACAGGCAATTTGAGGACCACTGGTCTATAGTAATTAAATTCACCATCAAACTCCTGTACTGAATTTCCTTTTTCTGAATTTCCATTTTAAAGATTAAAAACTCAGAATCTCAAAGAACATCCAAAACAAAATGAGGGCCATCCCTGCTCTCTGGAAACTTGATGTCTAATGAGAAGCAATGTTTTCAGGTATTGATCTGCATGCATGCAAAATTGCTTCAGTCGTGTCTGACTCTGTGCGACCCTAAGGACTGTAGCCTGAGAGGCTCCTCTGTCCATGGGCTTCTCTAGGTAAGAATACTGGAATGGGCTACCATCTCCTCCTACAGGGGATCTTCCCGACCCACGGATCAAACCCACACCTCTTATGCTGCAGATGTGGCAGGCGGGTTCTTTACCATTCGTGCCACCTGGGAAGTCCCTCAGGTATTGATACTTTCCCTTAAACTATAAATGTGAAAGTAATTATATTTAGGAAGATTAATACATTTTACTTATATATCAAGTGGGATATCTAGACAAATTTTAAAAACAAACATGAGATAACAGTGAAAATAAAGTACAGAATTTCCCAAAGCAAAACATAATTATCACTTCTAGACACAAAAACCACAGACTTTACAGGCATCATAAAATTGGCCTCTGTAGTTGATTAAAAAGCCAAAAACAAATATCTACAACATACTTACAATCCTACTTAAGGATTATCTTTCTCTGACATCAGTATAGTACAGTTAACATGGAGATGCTTATTTAATTACATGAATAAAGTGTATAATATTAAGAATCTTTGTCAGATTCCTTATTTATAAATAGTAAAATACTGAAAGGGAATTTTATAAAGGACACACAATTTAAGAAGGTTTCAAGGTATACAGTGTAGGAATTATGTAATGGGAAAGGTGCCGTAAGCCAGCCCTGACTCTAGGCTCTTTTACTTGAATGTATAAGTAGGAAACGCACCATTCTCTAAAGTGGGTCTCTTTCCAAAGGCACTCGTGACAAATAAAAAGCAGACAGAAGTGGCACTGGAGCAACACTAAAGAGTGTTAGGAAAATTAATGTTTAAGTTCATGAATGACCTCAGGCTTCATGTGTGCTGCCCTGGCAATAAATAGGCTGTATTTATTCTTCAAGAAACAATTGTTCTCCCTTCTGTTTTTCCTTCAAGGAATTCTGGAATGTCAGCCTACTGGTGGGACTGCCTCTGATTGAAGTTTCTCACTTATAAACTTACAGTTTCTTACAGGTGGAACCGTCATGAAGCTGTTACCAGGCAGATAGCTGAGGTGACAGAAATTCTCTGTTACTAAAAGCTAAGACCATGCTAATAGCTGTCTGATGTCCTGACCTACTCAGACAGAAACAGAGAACAAACAACCCAAATGGGTAAGTAGAACTGTTTTCTAATAGTATTAACTTGCATATTTGACATTCTTTTTAGCCCTATTTTTAAAGCTGAAAACCAGGGTGCAGCCAGTATGTAAGGACAGTAGGGGCTGGTCGCTGACGCTCATTTCTTCCAGGTCAGGTTCCAATGAAGCTGAGGGGCCAGTCACACTTGCCCTGTAAACTCTGACAGGAGAGTATAACGTGTAGCTCCTCTGACTACCTCTGATGGTTCCAAGTGGGAGATAGGCTGGCATCACAGGATGCAGTACAGGAGACATACATGGGATACAGAAGCAGTATGGGAGACATATTGCTTCTACAAGCTGGCATTAGTCAGTGCTCATGGTGCTGAATTCAACTAAGTACTCTTTCTGTACCAGGCCCTGTGCTAGGTGTTAAAGATACACACCTGTATTTCAGATAATGGTGATAAATGCAGTAAAGAAGATAATGTTGAAACATACAGTCCCTAACAAATAGATATTCATGAATGAGAAGAAATGCTGTAAGAAAATATCCAAACATTTTTAATCCCCAAACTTCCATACTGCTCTGAACCGAGGCCTCCCCTGGTGAATGGGTGAGGCCAGATAATTGCTCAATTCCTGTACAATTCAAAAATTCTATGATGCTTGGTTTTAGTAAGAACATTTTCTACTGAACTTGACCCATCACATTAAGTAGTTCAACAGTCTTGACTTTTAAAATAACTAAATACTATTAAAATTTCAGTAAGGGAAAAACATGATAAAGAGGAAAAACAAATTATGTGCAGCATGAAAGTTCTTTAAAACCAAAAGAAACACAAATGCTCATTGAGGAAATAAGAAATGTGAATTTCTAATGCAATTATTAAAAAATATTAGATTCTTTTGCATGTACTATATTGAATACTCATATATAATCTGATGCATAGTAGGTGCTTGATAAGTATTTGTTGAATAAATTCAGTATAACCAAAATCAAGTGGCCAAATAAAACATTCCAGTCTCCAGTGTGCAGAGTTTGAAGAAATGATATTACCTATTTGTGGTAAAGACATAGTCACCGTGGAACTCTTTCTTGGAAGGCAGATGAAGTGCCTACCTTTTGCCTAACATAAGGTTTCAAATTCATTTAGTATCTAGTAATTCTTCAAAGAGATAATCAGTGCCCACTATGCATGTATTAAAAAACCAGGGTGTAGTGAAAAATAAGAAACAACTGTAGGGATTTCCCAGCTCAGTTGGTAAAGAATGTGCCTGCAGTGCAGGAGGCTGGGGTTTGATCCCTGGGTTGGGATGATCCCCTGGAGAAAGGAATGCAACCCACTCTAGTATTCTTGCCTGGAAAATCCCATGGACAGAGGAGCCTGGTGGGCTATAGTCCATGAGATCCCACGTGTCGGACATGAATTAGTGACTAAAACACCACTAACCAACAATAAGGAATTGGTTAATAGAGATAGTGTATCAGTTCAGTTAAATACTAAGGTATACAAGCAAGGTACACATAAGGTTACCATATGCCACAGCAATTCCACTCCAAGATATATACCGAAGAAAAGTGAAAACATATGTCCACATAAAAACTTGTCTAGTGTTCACAGCACCATTAGTCATAATAGCAAATGTCCACTAACTGATGAAAAAAAAATGTGGTATATCAACACAATGGAATATTACTCAGCCACAACAAGGGATGAGGTACTGATACATGCTACAACATGGATGAACCTTAAAAACATTACACCTAAGCAAAAGAAGCCAATCACAAAAGATGATATATTGTATGATTCCAGAATTTATTACAAAAAAATGTCTGGAATAGGTAAATCCAGACAAAGTATATTGATGGTTGCTTAGGGCCAAATGGAGTGACTGCTGATATGTACAGGCTTCTTTTGGGAAAGATGAAAGTGTTCTGGAATCAGATAGTGTGAGAGTTGCACAAATCTGTGAATATACTAGTAAGCACTGAATTACACACTTTAAAAGGTTGAATTTTCCCAGTGCCTTTTTTTTTTTTTTTAACAGAAATATAAAAATTCATCCTAACATTAACACAGAATATCAAGGGATCCCAAGTAGCCAAAATCATCTTGAAGAAGAATAAAATTTGAAGATCTCACACTTCCTGATTTCAAAATTTACTATGAAGCTCTAGTAATCAAAATGATACTGACATAAAGACAGAGATACAGGCCAATGCAAAAGAATAGAAAGCATGTAAATACACTCTCTTATATATGACCAAATGATCTTTGACAACAGTGCCAAGACCATTCAGTGGGGATGGAACAATCTTTTCAACAAATGGTGTTGGGGAAAACTGGATATCCACATGCAAAAGAATGAAGTTGGATCTTTATCTTATATACAAAAATGAAAATGAATTAAAGACCTAAATGTAAGACCCCCAAACTATGAAACTCTTAGAAAAAAAAACAGGATCCAATCAATCCAAAACAATCTAATTTATGACACCAAATTATGGCAATGATTTCATAGTCTGACACCAAAAACACAGGTCACATTACCAAAAATACACAAAGAGGACTAGATCAAACTTAAAAACGTCTGTTCATTAAAGGTTACTGTCAACAGAGTGAAAAGATGGGAGAGAGTATTTGCAAATCATATATCTGATAAGGGGTTAATATCGAGAACATATAAAGAACTCCTACAACTCAACAGAAAAGCAACCTGATTTTAAAGAGAGCAAAGGATTTGAAAAGGGATTTCTCCAAAGATGATATACAAATGACCAAAGGCATATGAAAAGATGCTCAACATCACTAATGATTAGAGAAATGCAAATCAAAACCACAGTGAGACATCACAATCAATGGGCAGAAGACCTAAATAGACATTTCTCCAAAGATGACATACAGATGGCCAACAAATACATTAAAAGAGACTCAACATCACTAATGGTCAGAGAAAAGCAAATCAAAACTAGAGTGAGGCTATCACCTCACATGAGTCAGAATGGCCACTATCAAAAAATTTACAAATGATAAATGCTGAAGAGGATGTGGAGAAAGAGAACCCTCCTACACTGTTAGTGGGAATGAACACTGATGCAGCCAATATGGAGATCAGTATTGAGGTTCCTTAAAAAACTAAAAACAGAACTACCCTATGACCCAGCAGTACCACTCCTGGGCATATACCCAGAGAAAACCATAATTCAAAAAGATATATGCACCCCAGTGTCCACTGCAGCAGTATTTACAATAGCCAGGACCTGGAAGTCACCTAAATGTCCATCAGCAGAGAAATGGATAAAGATGTGGTACATATATACAATGGACTATTTATTAGCCATAAAAAGGAATGAAATTGTGCCATGTGCAGAGACATGGATGAATCTAGAGGCTGTCATAAAGAATGAAGCCAGAAAAACAAGTATCTTATATTAACACATATGCATGGAATCCAGAAAAAATGGTAGAGATGATTTGCAAAGTAGAAATAGAGACAAATGTATAGATACCGAGGGGGGGTGGGGGTGGGATGAACTTGGAGGTTGGGACTGACACATGTACGCTACTGTGCCTGAAACAGGTAACTAATGAGAAGCTACTGCCCAGGGAACTCTGCTCGGTGCTCTGTGGAGAGGGGATCTAGGTGTACGTATGGCTGAGTCACAGCAGTGTAAACCAACTATACTCCAGTTGAAAAAAAGAAAACAGTGAATATACTCAATATCTTATAATACTATAACGGAAAAGAATCTGAAAATATATATACACATATATATTTATATGTATGACAATCATTTTGCTGTCCACTTGAAACTACACAAAATTGTAAATTAACTATACTTCAATAAAAACAAACACAGTGAGATCACCTCATTCCACTGAAACAGCTACTATGACAAGAACAGAAGTTAACAAGTGTTGGTGAGGATGTGGAAAAATAGGAACATATGTGCACTGGTGGCGGTGGTTTAGTGTCTCAGTCGTGTCTGACTCTGCGACACTATGGACTGTAGCCCACCAGGTTCCTCTGTCCATGGGATTCTCCAGGTAAGAATACTGGAGTGGGTTGCCATTTCCTCCTCCACTGCTGCTGGGAGTGTGAAATGTTGCAACCAGTATGGAGAACAGTATGGTGGTTCCTTAAAAATTAAAAATAGAACTACCATATGATCCAACAATCCCACTTCTGGGTATATGCCCAAAGAACTAAAAGCAGGGTCTCAAAGAGAGATTTTCACACTCGTGTACTCATCATTATTCACAACAGCCAAGAGATGGAGGCAACCCCATGTTCACTAATGAATGGATAAACAAAATGTGGTATATCCATAAAATGGAATATTATGCAGCTTAAAAACAGAGAGAGATCTTGTCACATTTTACAACATAAATGAACCCCAAGGACACTTAAATAATATAAGCCATATGAGATATTCAAAGTAATCAAATTCATTGAGATTGAAGGAAAGTACTTACCAGGCCTGGGGGGATGGGGAGTTGATGTTTAATGGATTTAGCTTCAGTTTTGTAAGACAAGCTTCTAGAGATCTGCTGCACAACAGTGTGAATACAGACTACAGGCCTGTACACTTAAAGACGACCAAGATGGTTAAAAAGAAAAAAGCGTGAATTTTATGATGTGTGAATTGTAACTCAAAAAAAAGTTACATGAAAAAATTGAGTTACAAAACTGTAAAGTAAAAATGTGTACATAGAACAGAAAGAAAATGTAAGAATCTACTGAAAATGTGAATAGCTGGATTACATGTGAAAAATCTATGCTTTTCTGCACTTTCAGACTTTTTTTCTAGTGAAGATGCATTACCTAGATACATAAAAACAAGGCACTTTCTTGGTTTAGGGGTTAAAAACAAGAAAAGCAATACCTGGGCTGGAGTGTTTGTAGTCACAGGAGATGGCGATTCACTAACTTTTGGCTCACTTGGGGACGCGGCTGACCCCTGCGACTCCTGGCTGGCTGGCTGGTCCGGAGACAAAGCATCACTGCTGTCTTCGTCAAATGAGAAATCGCCCTGAGTTTGGGGATAGTCCTCTTTCCCAACGCCTAAAGAAAGAAGTGATTCTTAATTGATCTTGGCCTTGGAATACTAAGGTTAAAATGAAAAAGGAGAAATATTATTCATTATAAGGACTAAAGAAAGCTGTTTAAAAACAAAGTTGGACATAATGTACTTCTCAGTGGGAGAATACACAACTACCTATGATGAATACCTGGGGGAAAATACCAAACCTGAGTCAGATCAAGCCTTTGGATCAGACTACTACTGATAGGAATACAGGAGACAAGAGATTTTTTAAATGACACCTAGGGATGCAAATGCATTCAAAAAAACCTAGAGTGTGGAAGTGCTAAAGGACAAAATAAGTTCATTCATCAGCAAATAAAAAGGAAAGAAAGGAGGAAGAAGATCTGCCCAGGAGACTGACCTAAAAGATACATCAGCTAAAGACAATGTGCGGAGCTTGCTTGGATCCAGCTGTTGAAAAACATTATGAGGCCAAATGGGGCTCTGACTGGGGTACCTGTTGCTAAGTCCCACCTCAGGGAGCAGCGCTGCTGTACTGACACCTTCCCTTTTGGGGCCCATTTCTTTGGAATTGAATGGAATCATAAAATGACTGAATACAGACTGCCTAATTTCCATAGGTCATGGTAGCTTAAACCTCTTGTTAGAGGAATACCTGTGTTAACTGGTGCTAATCCTATCATACATAGTATTAATAATAACAATAATAATACCATGGAGATAAGTACAAATGTTGATTTCTAAATCATCCAGAAAACAATAATCATGATTGGTGCTGGCTTTAAAAGTAGATTTTTCTTATCTAAAACTTCCAAGTTTGTCTCTCAGAAAACAGTAAAATTTCAGAGTCTTGCCTATAATTGCTTCCTTAACACTGGAGTCTACAGGAAGGATGTTTTTCTCTACCAGCTCCATAGGACCAGGTCTTTGAGCAATCTTTTCATTCAGATCATCAGCTAGTCGAGCTCTTTTCAACTTCATCTGAGTAGCCTGCAGGGACGGCTCCGCAAATGTTTCTGAAAGAGGAAACACAGGTTTAATTATTACTTGAATTACTGTCTCTATTCCATAAGATGGTGACTGCAGCCATGAAATTAAAAGACGCTTACTCCTTGGAAGGAAAGTTATGACCAACGTAGATAGCATATTCAAAAGCAGAGACATCACTTTGCCAACAAAGGTTCGTCTAGTCAAGGCTATGGTTTTTCCTGTGGTCATGTATGGATGTGAGAGTTGGACTGTGAAGAAGGCTGAGCGCCGAAGAATTGATGCTTTTGAACTGTGGTGTTGGAGAAGACTCTTGAGAGTCCCTTGGACTGCAAGGAGATCCAACCAGTGCATTGTGAAGGATATCAGCCCTGGGATTTCTTTGGAAGGAATGATCTAAAGCTGAAACTCCAGTACTTTGGCCACCTCATGCGAAGAGTTGACTCATTGGAAAAGACTCTGATGCTGGGAGGGGTTGGGGGCAAGAGGAGAAGGGAACGACAGAGGATGAGATGGCTGGATGGCATCACTGACTCAATGGACGTGAGTCTCAGTGGACTCTGGGAGTTGGTGATGGACAGGGAGGCCTGGTGTGCTGCGATTCATGGGGTCGCAAAGACTCGGACACGACTGAGTGACTAATCTGAATCTGAATTCCATAATGTTATTTCAGGCCAACTAATTTCAACTGGTGTAAACTTATTTATGGAAAGACAACGACTGCTTGAGAATGCTCCCATCTGCAATTTACATTCTAGTCCTGGAAAGCTTTATATTGTCTACACAATGTGGATGTCCCTGGACTCAAATTAATATGAACTCAAGCCAAAACTGAGGTGCTGCTATTGCTTATTTATGATAGGAGGGTCAAATTCACATCTATTAGGTATTGGGGATACAGAGGATGAACAGAGGAGAGAGATGCGGTCCATGCTCAAGAAGTTTGCAGTTTTAGATTTGGCTTCATTGGAAACTCATTTCTTCGAAGGGGTGACACTGTATCTCAGACTACAAGCTTCTCTGCAGGAGTTGGTGGGAAAAGCTACAAATCATATTCCTGTGCACAGAGCCCTTCATAATAATTAAAATTTGGATTTATTTCTGAATAAATAACCTTGAGACATTCAATTACATAGTAATTAATTGTCATATAGAAGCATCAACTCATGTACCCACAAATGCATAAAGTTGTATAATAGACGTGAAACTACTATAAATATCATAACTCATAAACAGCATAACTTTGCATAATTCCTGTGTTTCTGGTAATGCTCATTAACATTTTATTAAATTGTTCTAAATAATACTTAGTCTGACTGTTGGTGTTAACTCAATATTGCGTTGAAAGTTGCTTGCTCCTTAAATTATTCAGTAGAAGATCTTTTAATGAAACTCCCTGTAAGTAACCTCAGGACTGTCTAATGTTTTTCATTCTGTAGGTTAGATGTCCTAGCTGAGGCCCAAAGCACACTGAGACCCCACGGCCAATAAACTACCCTTCAGCACAGCTGAGCACTTCTCTTTTCACCTTATGTGCTTACCAAAAATTAACCTTGGCTGTCCACAAAACAGTGCGTCACTATTGTGATTGCCATCGTCACTCATAATTTAAATGTTACGGGGAAATCATAAACTTCAAAAATGATTATTTCTTGGAAACCTGAGTTAAATGCTTTGGCATGACTTGATAAAAACAAGTCATTAAAAAAAAAATCACTGTCACATCAGGACAACTAACAACTATAAAGATTTGGGGAAAAATGATAAAATTTAAGATTTTTAAACTCAGACTGCTTTTCAAGTATCTTTACATTTTGATCCACCATGAATGGAAATTGCAGATGATTCCCCTCATGTGAAGTTCTTAGTCCTAAGTCGGCATATTGGTAAATAAATGCATGTTTCTGTAACTTAAAATAACACATGTGCTCATCTCATTTTTATAATTTTCCTGTATAAAACAACTCTGGCCCCAATCTTAGTAGATAAAGCCCTTCTAACTGCACAGGAAGACAAGCGGGGGAAGTAGATCATGCAAATCATTCTGAAGATGCTTTTGTTAAGATGCAGGCAGGACAGTCTCCTGCCTTTGCCTCCCTTCCACTGACACTATCCAAGTGATATCAGGAATGTTTGGGAAGAAGATATTCCAAAAGCGAGTAGTAGAGGCTGGCATTTCAGTATGCTTCTATTCTGGTCTAAGTGCATCTTCATCTCCATGAGGCGGAGGTAAAACTTCAGGAAATAATTTAGACTTCTGCCTGCCAAACATCCAATTCAATCAAAACTGGGATGATGGCAAAATAAGTTGCTGGTGGTTTTAAGGTATTTTTAAAATTATAGATGAGACATTCTTACTTCAAAAATCTCAACTTTAGAATAGATGTCCTAAAGACATCACTTATGGTTTATTCCTATATATAATTAGGCTTTTAAATGCTGAAGAGTCTGATTTTAGAAAAAGCAAATATGATTTCTTTTGATAGTTAAATGCATTTGCCTTAGTTTTAATTATGTTAATAAAGCCTGTTACAGTCAGACGACAAGTTGAAACGGGCAGTGTCATTTCTACAAAAATGTCTCTTACAGGTCAAGATATTTTCAGGCACAGAAGGAGTCATTCACTAAGTTACTTACCAGCAAACTTGCTTCTCTGAAGATTCACTTATCCCTGACAGCTGGTGGCTGCTCCTACCCTACCAATGGAGTTCTGGAAAAGCTTTTTTTAGTCCAGTAGAAGTGGAGAAAGGCATAGACTTCTTGCCTCCCATCCCAGACACGAAGATAGTTACCTAGTCTTAGATTATCTGGATTAGAAGAGACTCTACTTGGGGTTTGAGGGACCAGCCTGATACTCGGAACTGCTTTACAACGTTCTTTACACGGTGTCAGTCTGTCTGTATTCCCTGTAGGGCACTTTTCACAATCTGTAATTGACTTGTTTTGCCTGCATATAATCTCTCTGCCACTAGACTGTAATAAGCTCCATGAAGGGGGAAATCTGACTGGTGCCTAGCTTGCTGGAGCAAACGAACACCTCTAGTAAGGACAACCATGTCACTTCCTGAAGATTTTATTTGGAGACATCTGACTGACCTTTATGCTGAGCTAAAATCTAATCCTCTGTAATATCAACCGAATTCTAACTCTATCATTAGGCCAGAGAAAAGAAATCTAATCTTCCTCCTACCTAATAACTGTCTCTAAATGTTTGAGAAGTTGCTGTATCTTCTCAAGGTTTCACACCCTCAAGGCTATCACAAGGTCAGGCTCCTCGTCTTGCTCAACAAATTAAGTCAGTGAAGCAAAACAACGGAAGAAAATGTATCTCGGGACTTTATGGTAGAAGTACCACCTTCCAAGAAGGCTTTATCTTTAGAGAGAAAAAGCCACGACCTGAGCCACATGCCTCACCGAAGATGGAATAGAACTGTCGCTACCAGCTTTGTAAAAGATGAGGCTCAGGCATGCAGAAAATGTGGTGGGCTGAGGGGAGTTTGTTTGTGATAATGGTCAGATCAAGCTGGACTGTTGTGGGTAAGCAGCAACAAAGAAAAATGTTAGGTATGGGCTTGCCCCAGGTAGACACAACAGGGTCCAAGTGGTTTAAAATCTAGGGTTAGATTTGTGTCTATCAGACCTTTTATGATGAGTGGGCACACATCACCCACTGGTGAAGAAATCTGGACGGAAAATGTTTTTCCAGAACAGTATGGCAGAGAGACCCATAAGCGCCCTCAGCGGGCAGGGAAGACTCAGTCCATCATCTGGTTATTTGTATAACCCCGTGTATCTAACATAACACTTTTAGCTTGGGGTCTTCATGCTGCTATCCAATTGACAGGATGTCAGCCTGTGGGGTAAAAAGTTATTAAAATCGGAATAAACAGAAATGGTGGAAGTCTCACTTGTTTTCTTGAGAAAATGTAGCAAGATAAGCAGAAACAGAACTTTTACCTTCTAAAATGTGCATCCTGACAAGTTCAGAACGATCTGGTCGACTCCGAATCTTGTGCTTCAAAAAGTTTTCGGTCTTTTAGATAGAGAGAGAAAGAGAAAGTCTTACCATAAATTATTTATGATTTATTGTGTTTTTTTTTTTCCCTCAAGGTAACTCCATTTAAATAAATTGTATATGCTTTTGGTCATGATTTTGAGAGAAAGAAAAGAGTAGAAATTAGTTCTGTGAGAAACTATTATCCAATACAGGACTTAAATTGCAGCCTTCAAAATTGTACAGGGATTTGAAGTCTATGTTGACATAAAGTAAGCACTTTATAGACTTTTATTTTAAAACTTGGAAAAGCAGAGGCTCATAACTTTAAAGATGACCTCTGAACAGAGGATTTGAACATATAAGTATCTTAAAAAAAAATCTACACTTCAGGTCAAGTAAAAATTCACCTAGATAACACATTTCCCATTTTGATATTTGGCAAAACTAATACAAATATGTAAAGTTTAAAAATAAAAATAAAAAAAAAAGAAAACTAACATCATAAAAAAAAAATTCCAATGTACTGTCTTTGATGAATTCATGTCTTTAACCATATTTTCTTATTCAGAACTGTACTCAATTCTAAACAGTATGGCTTAAAAATGAGTTTTGTAGTTTATATGACTCTAAGAGATCATTATTGCATCCTGGGAAAACTCTTAAGGAATTTGTGGAACATGTTTGTTTTTATATTGCATGATAGAAGTTTCCTATAAATTGAAAAGAACAAATAGTGGCCCTTTAAAGAAAAATAATAAACATCACTTTAATGCAACTATGATGGAGTCATCTCAAAGAATAAAACAGAGCTGAATATGGCAACATTGCTCCTTCAGTCAAATTCCCCAAGTCTTGGTCAAATGTCCCACTAACACAGACCTGGGAGGGAAACCACCCAAGGAAGGATCTGGTGTAAATCCCCTCCTCGGGTTATCTATCTGCAGGGCTAACAACTGGCAGAGATGTTCCATCAGTATTCTAAGACCTTGTTATGCCCAAAGCAAGAAAGAAGTGTAATTTTTCCTTTACATACAAAGCTAGGTTACTAGCTTTAAAGAACAAAATTTGAATGTCCTGTATTTTCTACAAACCTTCAAGATAAAACAACCCCAGGCTACACTGCTCCATATACCATGTATCTTGAAAATACACTCTATTTTCTCTATTGACATATGTAGGAATAAGATTATTACTTGTCCACAGGTATTCTAACACAAAAGAAAGAGGCAGAACATTTTAAATGAAAATCTCTTACTCTGGCTCGTTCCAAGCTTTTTATCTGCTCATGGAATGCCGCGGGGCTCTTCAGAGCTGTGAGAGGAAAGGAAATCATTTCCGTGGTATAGATAGAGGAGTTAATACTTCAGTTAAATGTTACAGTATTATCATGGTGATATTTCCTCTTAATCTTATTAATGTGCCTCTACAGTTCCGTTTATTTCCTAGTTCCTTTAGGACAGTTGCAAAATTGAAACCTTAAATGTTTCAGAATTAAAATTATATATTTCACAAATAAAACAAGTGAACATTTAAAACAGAGTTATAAACATAATGACAACTCATATATTAGGTCAGACTGGTTCCAGCCTGTAGTTGGGGCAAATAACCATTACCAAGGGAACTGTTTGATGGTTCCTCAACAGGTCTTTGCTCTTACGGTCATACAAGCTACTGGAGAAAGTCCACAGGTCCTCAGGGCATTTAACGTTGCAGTGCTCTAGCCTTGACCACAAAAACACTCTGCAGTCCGTGTCTTAGAGATCGGAGTTACCACTTACCGAGAACCTACAACGCACTAGTCCCATGCTCTGTGGTCCATCTTACAGTTACGTTGCTGCTGATCACCACAACAGCCTTGTGAGGTTCATATTAGCCCCAGTACAGATGAAAGGCTCAAAGAGGTTCAGTGAAGTTTTGAAGTTATACAGCTAGATGGTCGTCTAAGTGGAATTTAAACCTAGAAATCTGAATTTGGCAGGTTCGTGCTCTTCCTACCATACCACAATGCAACTCACTCTAAAGACACAGTGATTCCTTAATCTGTTAACTGCTAGTACATTAAATGTTCCAGAGTCCCAGAGAGGCAGTACTTATTAAAAGTATTACCTACTACAGTATTTCTATCAATAATCATAATCTTTGAAAAATCGTTAGTGTTTATATCCATCACTTTCTGATCAGTCCCTGCAGTCATCACTGTGGGTAGTCAGGGGACAGGGATGGGATACAGGACTAGGCTTACCTGGGCTGTCACCTCAGAATTGAGCAATCAGTTCTTGGTAACATTCAACTCTGGTACATAATGCACAGCAAAGGATCACAGAAGTCCAGCCCAGACAGATTTGGCTAGGGACCAGTTCCTAAAAGCAGACTGTAGCTGGCTTTGCAGTGACGTTTAAAGCATCATACTTTGATCCTGTTTGACTGGCTCATATCAAGTATGTAGTGGTGAGAAAATCTGGCAGATTATCAAACCAGTTTCTTTAAAAAATTCTTTTATAACCTCTGGCCTTTTTTTTGGGGGGGGGGGCTTTTCTAATTCATTTATTTTAATTGGAGGATAATTACAACATTGTGATGGTTTTTGCCATACATCAACATGAATCCTCTGCCTTTTTTCTAAAAGAAAACGATTATTTTGGCTGTGCTGAGTCTTCGTTGCTGCATATGGGCTTT
The DNA here is from genome assembly GCF_055505025.1 of Bos grunniens. Lineage (NCBI taxonomy): Eukaryota > Metazoa > Chordata > Mammalia > Artiodactyla > Bovidae > Bos > Bos grunniens. The sequence continues at coordinate 29,634,834 of NC_141189.1, forward strand.
CTCTAGTTGCAGTGGGTGGGGCTACTCTTCGCTGCAGTGCTCAGGTTTCTCATTGCTGTGGCTTCTCTTGTTGCGGCTCAAGGGCGCTAGAGCACAGACTCAGTTACTACACAGCTTGTGAGATCTTCTGGACCCAGGATCAAACTCATGTCCTGTGCACTGGCAGGCAAATTCTTAACCACTGGACCACCACGGAAGTCCCTATCAAACCAGTTTCTGATACCTGGTTTTACCAAAACACAAGATTTAAAATATGTAGATAATTAATAGTAGTTCAGAAAAAAAAGGAGACCCCCTGTTAGATTCTTGGGTCAGGAAGATCCACTGGAGAAGGGATAGGCTACCCACTCCAGTATTCTTGGGATTCTCTGGTGGCTGAGACGGTAAAGAATATGCTGGCAATGCAGGAGACCTGGGCACAATCCCTGGGTTGGGAAGATCCCTGGAAAAGGGAATGGCTACCCATTTCAGTATTCTGGTCTGGAGAGTTCTGTGGACTGTATAGTCCACGGGGTCACAAAGAGTCAGACATGACCGAACGACTTTCATTTTCATTTTAGAATAAAAAGTTTTCACTGGGAAAGACATCTTATCACACAGAAAAATCTGTGTGACCCTTATCACAAACTAGAAAAAGCCAACAGCAATGATTGTGAAGACTGGAAAGTGTAAGTGCATTACGTAATTTCTTTCTAGTTTTTTAAGCCAAATGAATTACTTCTTAGGAGAAAATCAAATTTTAGACTAAGGCCCCCAAATAATCCTAACAGCCTATAAAAACAACCACTCTTCTACTCTAAAATATAAAATCACCTCCAAATTTGGTGATTATGTCAGTTAATTTCAGTCGCTCAGTCGTGTCCGACTCTGCAACCCCATGGACTGCAGCGTGCCAGGGTTCCCTGTACATCACCGACTCCCAAAGCTTACTCAAACTCATGTCCATAGAGAGGGTGATGCCATCCAACCATCTCATCCTCTGTTATCCCCTTCTCCTCCTCCTTCAATCTTTCCCAGCATCAGGGTCTTTTCCAATGAGTCAACTCTTTGCACGAGGTGGCCAAAGTATTGGAGTTTCAGCTTCAGATGAAATAATCAGCTTCCAATGAATAATCAGGACTGATCTCCTTTAGGACGGACTGGTTGGATATCCTTGCAGTACAAGGGACTTTCAAGAGTCTTCTTCAACACCACAGTTCAAAAGCATCAATTCTCCGGTGCTCAGCTTTCTTTATAGTCCAACTCTCACATCCATACATGACTACTGGATAAACCATAGCTTTGACTAGATAGACCTTTGTTGGCAAAGTAATGTCTCTGCTTTTGAATATGCTGTCTAGGTTTGGCATAGCTTTTCTTCCAAGGAGCAAGTGACTTTTAATTTCATGGCTACAGTCACCATCTGCAGTATTTTTGGAGCCCAAGAAAATAAAGTCTGACACTGTTTCCATTGTTTCCCCATCTATTTGCCATGAAGTGATGGGACCAGATGCCATGATCTTAGTTTTCTGAATGTTGAACTTTAAGCCAACTTTTTCACTCTCCTCTTTCACTTTCATCAAGAGGCTCTTAGTTCTTCTTTGCTTTCTGCCATAAGGGTGGGATCATCTGCATATCTGAGTTTATTGATATTTCTCCCAGCAATCTTTGATTCCAGCTTGTGCTTCATCCAGCCCAGCATTTCGCATGATTTACTCTGCATATCAGTTAAATAAGCAGGGTGACAATATACAGCCTTGACGTACTCCTTTCCTGATTTGGAACCGGTCTGTTGTTCCATATCCAGTTCTAACTGTTGTTTCCTGACCTGCATACAGATTTCTCAGGAGGCAGGTAGGATGGGTTGGTATTCCTTCTCTTTTAAGAATTTTCCACAGTTTGTTGTGATCCACACAGTCAAAGGCTTTGGTGTGATCAATAAAGCAGAAATAGATGTTTTTCTGGAACTTTCTTGCTTTTTTGATGATCCAACTGATGTTGACATTTGATCTCTGGTTCCTCTGGCTTTTCTAAATCCAGTCTGAACATCTGGAAGCTCATGGTTCACATACTGTTGAAGCCTGGCTTGGAGAATTTTGAGCATTACTTTGCTAGCATGTGAGATGAGTGCAGTTGTGCAGTAGCTTGAACATTCTTTGGCATTGCCTTTCTTTGGGACTGGAATGAAAACTGACCTTTTCCAGTCCTGTGGCCACTGCTGAGTAATTTGCTGGCCTATTGAGTGCAACACTTTCACAGCATCATCTTTTAGGATTTGAAATAGCTCAACTGGAATTCTATCACCTCTACCAGCTTTGTTCTTAGTGATGCTTCTTAAGGCCAACTTGACTTTGCATTCCAGAATGTCTGGCTCTAGATGAGTGATCACAACAGCATTGTGATCATGGTTATCTGGGTCATGAAGATCTTTTTTGTATAGTTCTCTGTATTCTTGCCACCTCTTCTTAATATCTTCTGCTTCTGTTAGGTCCATACCATTTCTGTCCTTTGCTGTTCCTATCTTTGCATGAAATTTCCCCTTGGTATCTCTAATTTTCTTGAAGAGATCTCTAATCTTTCCCATTCTGTTATTTTCCTCTATTTCTTTGCACTGATCACTAAGGAAGGCTTTCTTATCTTTCCTTGCTATTCTTTGGAACTCTGCATTCAAATGAGTATAACTTTCCTTTTCTCCTTTGCCTTTCACTTCTCTTCTTTTCTCAGCTATTTGTAAGGTCTCCTGACAACCATTTTGCCTTTTTGCATTTCTTTTTCTTGGGGATGGTCTTGATCACTGCCTCCTGTACAATATCACGAACCTCTGTCCACAGTTCTTCAGGTACTCTATCAGATCTAATCCCTTGAATCTGTTTGTCACTTCCACTGTATAATCATAAGGGATTTGATTTAGGTCATACCTGAATGGTCTAGTGGTTTCCCTACTTTCTTCAATTTAAGCCTGAATTTGGCCATAAGAATTTCATGATCTGTGCCGTAGTCAACTTCCAGTCTTGTTTTTGCTGACTGTATAGAGCTTCTTATCTTTGGCTGCAAAGAGTATAATCAATCTGATTTTGGTATTGACCATCTGGTGATGTCCATGTGTACAGTCTTCTCTTGTGTTGTTGGAAGAGGGATGTTTGCTTTGACCAGTGCGTTCTCTTGGCAAAACTCTGTTAGTCTCCGCCCTGCTTCTTTTTGTACTCCAAGGCCAAATTTGCCTGTTACCCCAGGTATCTCCTGACTTCCTACTTTTGCATTCCAATCCCCTATAATGAAAAGGACATCTTTTCTGGATGTTAGTTCTAGAAGGTCTTGTAGGTCTTCATAGAACTGTTCAACTTCAGCTTTTTCAGCATTACTAGTTGGGGGATAGACTTGGATTACTGTGATACTGAATGGTTTGCCTTGGAAATGAACAGACCTCACTGTGTCATTTTTGAGATTGTATCCAAGTACTGCATTTTGGACTCTTGTTGACTATAAGGGCCACTCTATTTTTTCTAAGGGATTCTTGCCCACAGTAGTAGATGTAATGGTCATCTGATTTAAATTCACCCATTCTAGTCCGTTTTGGAGAAGGCAGTGGCAACCCACTCCAGTATTCTTGCCTGGAGAATCCCAGGGACAGGGGAGCCTGGTAGGCTGCCATCTGCGGGGTCACACAGAGTCAGACACGACTGAAGTGACTTAGCAGCAGCGGCTAGTCCATTTTAGTTTACTAATTCCTAAAATGTCAATATTCAGTCTTGCCATCTCCTGTTTGATCACTTCCAATTTACTTTGATTCATGGACCTAACATTCCAGGTTCCTATACAATATTACTCTTTACAGCATCAGACTTTACTTCCATCACCAATCACATCCACAATTGGGTGTAGTTTTTGCTTTGGCTCTGTCTCTTCATTCTTTCTGGAGTTATTTCTCCACTGTTCTCCAGTAACATATTGGGCACCTACCAACCTGGGGAGTTCATCTTTCAGTGTCCTATCTTTTTGCCTTTTCATACTGTTCATGGGGTTCTCAAGGCAAGAATACTGAAGTGGTTTGCCATTCTCTTCTCCAGTGGACCACATTCCGTCAGACCTCTCCACCATGACCCGCCCATCTTGAGTTGTCCTATATATCATGGTTCATAGTTTCATGGAGTTAGACAAGGCTGTGGTCCATGTGACCAGTTTGATTAGTTTTTTGTGATTGTGGTTTTCATTCTGTCTGCCCTCTGATGGATAAGAATAAGAGGCTTATGGAAGCTTCCTGATGGGACAGACTGACTGAGGGGGAAACTGGGTCTTATTCTGATGAGCAAGGCCATGCTCAGTAAATCTTTAATCTAATTTTCTGTTGATGGGCAGTGCTGTGTTTGGTGATTAAAGGGAAAGAATCACCTTGGACAAATATTCTAAAATTAATCAACTCAAAAATGAAGGGATGAAGCTTAAAGCTACTTGGGAAAATATCTTTACTTGGGCAAGGAAGATTTTATTAATTATAAATAGGATGTTTATTCATCCTGTAATTGAGATGCATAATTATACAGACCATCATCTAGCAAAGATAATTTGAATTAAATAAGGTTTTGAATTAATTTATTACGCTACTTTCGCAAGTATCTTTGGATTCACTTAGATCTAGAGTAATTATTTCAGTTATTTTAAAACTATGGCTGGAATTTGAATTGAAGAACTGGTATTACCCTAATTACAGAAATTTAAAGGTGCTTTTTGATAATATAAAATCCAAGTCCATCTTTTAAGTTGCATCTGGTTTCCAGAATGTACTTTAAATGATTCTATCAGCAATGCTGATGCCTGGTTTTTCCTTGTAAATTCACTGAATAATTGTATATGGATTAAATGGACAACACTGAAAGCAGAGTGTGATGCAGCTTCTTCTCAGACATGCCCGTGTTGTTACATCACATTAGAATGACGAGGATGCGTCAGCCTTACGTGGCATGATGCCCTGGTCCACTAGTTGCTCTCTCGTCCTCCTTTGTTGCAGCCTCAGCTGGAGCACTGTAAAAAGGAAATAATCACCATTGGAGTTTACATGCAACCGTAGGGTCCAGAGGAGGTATAATTAAGCTTAATTAATCTTCTATTTCAGAATTGAATAGGGATATTACCTGGCACCATTCAACCCGTCAAAAAACAAAAACAAAAACAAAAAACCCGTTTGTGATTTCTGCCCGTTGGGTGACCTCTGAAGTTCTTTCGGCATATTTTTTGCTTAGTCAGTTAATAATTTTAAGTTAATAAAATAAAAGCTAGTATTTTTTTTATAAATAAAATCACATCATACTTAGCAAATAAACAAAAATAGTTGGCTTACACATTGTCTTACTAATCTTACTAATGTAAGATTCCCTAGTTTTTTTAAAAATAAGTTAATAGCAAAAATGTATTTTAAGGAAAGATTAATATATCTGGAGGAACTTACTCCATCTGGAATAAATCTTAAATAGCTTTAAAGAAGGCCAACTTCATAATAAAAATTAGACTTATAAGATACTAATAATGATCCAAGGGAAAATTTCTGAATTAAGACCTTTAAGTTTAATAATCTGTGTACAAACGTAACAGTGTACCTCATTCTAGAAGTTCTAAGAAAGCCATAAATCAACTGATATCTAATCATTTTAATTAAAAGAGTAAATGAATCACTAAATGTGTAGAAAACAAGGTACATATCACAAAATGGGGAAATCCTGTTGGCCAAATTTAATAATATATATATATTTTCCCCAAGATTTCTCAGGCAGATTCCTTTCATAGCATCTCTGTTTCTATCCGGAAAGTGAACTGATTTCAAAAAAGAGTAACAAATGAAGTAACTATGAAAAACATTTTCCTTGGTTTACCCTACATTCAATTTTAAGTTTCCACATTTAATTTTTATTTCAGACCATGGGTGAAAACCAAGGTTAGGATTATTAAGGGCACACTTTAGGGGTGTCAATATGCCAAAAAAGAAAAAAATTACCTGTGTGTATTTCTTAAACGGTAGGGAAGGAAGACAGTTTTTTTTTTTTTTTTTTTTTTTTAAAAAGCAAGTGTGTGATGAGCCTGTTTGGACCAGGCTCAAATGAAATGCCCATAATGGTTCCAACTTGCAGTTAACCCCAAGGCCTGATCTGTGGGAGCTGCAGCCCTCACGTCACAGCCTTGCTTTTTGCTTGTGCTGAACTGCAGAGCACAGCCCACTCTTACATATACTTCAAAAAGGGATGTGACTGTAAAATGGCTTTTAAATATATTTTTGTATTCATTGCTAAATATAAATGTCATTCTTTACTCAATACCAAAAAAAAATTTTTATCTACTTCTTTTGGGGGCCATAGGACCACAAAACTTCACTGACATCTCATTTAGAACTGAAGCAATTGAGATAAGGTTCTATTACACACAGCAAAGAAAAAATTAATGAGTCAAAAAATATATGCACATGGTTCTCATATTAGAATGTTTTGCAATTCTCTGAATCAATTATGCTCTAACGTGAAGATCTTTTCCCTGATAACTTACAGTTTATTGAGAATAGTATGTTCCCACTGTACCTCACTAGGAACAAAAATAACCAGAGAGATGACCTGTGGATCTGAAAGCACCCAAATGTCTGCATACTCTGACATTCTTTTGTGAATGCCGAAGTTAATGCTTGTCTGAAATCAGGGTGGTCATATTCAAGAGGCAGAATCCCAAGAAAAGAATACTGAGAAGAGAAAAGGGTCAGAACACTCTCTAGTTCAAAGGCTGACACTTCTGGAACATGGTGGTCCCTGTCTGTTGGAGAGTCCCCAGCAGTAGGATTTTTCCTTCCTCGTGAGGGAGTCTTCAAAGAAAGGAGTAAAATAGAAAGGGTAAAGAAAACATCAACAGCCCCCTTGTTTGGTTTAAAACAAACAAACAAAGCATCATACTAGTGAGACAAATGTGTCAAACACGATACATAGTTTTAGGCAAATGGCATCTTGGAATGAGGGTGGACATGCATACTTTATTAAACATATCCCTATTATTGATCACGTAGGTTGTTTCCAATTTTTGCAACTCCCATAGCTAATGCTATGGTGGATTTTTTTGGTAAAGTTTATTCCTAATTTCCAGTTATTTCCTTAATTCCTACAAGGAGGAGTATCTTTATGTGGTCCATATAAGGCGTGGCCATAAAGCAAGCAGACTTTTGCAAACCATCATCTTTGAAATTATAGTAGACACGTGAAAACATGAATACAGACGACTTCATATCTGCTGCATTTAGAGGAAAATGTTCTAACTAATTTGTGAATTTTTCCAAGATGATGTGGGTTATTACCTCTTAGGGTTAACATTCATGTTTCCTACTACATTTCAACAAAGAGAAAAATGCATATAATTTTGAAAATTCTTGGTGTTATTCCTTGTTACAACAGACAAAAAACAATACTGTGTCAACATATGTGGTTTTTGTTTGTTTATTTTAGCTGTGCTGGGTATTTGTTGTGGCTGGTGGGCTTTATTGCCTAACAGCACATGGGATCTTAGTTCTCTGGCCAGGGATTGAACTCGCATTCCCTGTGTTGAAAGGTGGATTCTCAACCACTGGACCACCATGGAAGTCCCAACATAAATGTTTTGAACTTGCTCTTTTTTATATACAAGAAAAGTAAAAACTTTATTTTAACCACCATTCTGAAAAATGAAAGGTAGCTTATCTAATAGCAAAGAGGAAATGTCATTCTTCTTCACCATCAGAAATAGCTCAGATAGTAAAAAGTATCATCTTTTAGTTCCTTTCTCCTGAATCTTAAATGGATTAAAGCACGTCTAGAACAAGATTTTAAGATTAATTTCCAATATTTAAAAACAAAAACAAAACCCTTAATGTCTTTCATATAATATTTATACCCCCTTCAAATGTTTAGCTGCTTTCTGAGCCAAGATGATTATCTCTATTCTCTTTTGTTTCTATAATTAGAATGTTTGAAATGTTTCCATAATATGACATAATTAAAGTGCCTTTCACTCTAAAGAAAAAAACTCATATTAGCAGCATTTTAAACAACATACAGCAGTTTAGCATGAGTTGAATGAGCCAAAACAAAGCACAGGTTTTGGCCAGGGGACTTGCAAGGGGACATCTGAGGACTGTATATTACAGAAACAAGGCAGAAATGACACTTTCTGGGAAGCAGTATAGCAGGCAGCCATGGTCTTAGAAATTCTTTATAAACAGCTAGTTTCAATTATGGGGTATGAAGGAGGGTGGGATGAGTAGGTGTGGGGAGAGATGAGTGTTTGTCTGCAAGGCAGAGAGAAGATTTAATGTATGTTATTTAATCACAAGACACAGGACAGAATAAACTACAGAATTATGAGGGGAGAAAAAACACAGGCAAACCCTGAGCCAGTCAAATGAAGGCTGGGTAAATCGACGGCAAAAGCAAAGATGGGAAACTAAAGAATACTCTAGTGTTGACTATGTATTGACTCTGAAGATAATATTAGGTAAAAAACAGACCTGGTTCCAGTTTTTTTTAATTATTTTTTAAGATGTTTGACTAGTTAAGAGAATGAAGTAGTTGGACTTTGGCAAAAATTTATTATGCATTGTTAAATGTATTTAGGTGCCTGGTCCTAGAATAACAAAACAATTTAGAAAAACCACATCTTCATATTATCTTTTGAACTTAGATACAGGAGGGGTTAACTGGCCTCTAAATAAGACCCTGGAGGAGGAAATGGCAACCCACTCCAGTATTCTTGCCTGGGAAATCCCATGGACAGAGGAGCCTGGCGGGCTACAGTCCATGAGGTTAGTTCTGTAAAGATTCCCATATTTTTAGTGCTTTACTGTGAATGGGTATTTTGTAGTCACAGAGTAAGCAGTCACATCTTGAATCCTTTCCTTCTAAGCCTGGGATTCAGGAATGTATCAATATATGTACCAATAATTTCTCTATTTAAAAACTCATGTTTTGTAAGAATATTTCTATTAAAATAAAAGTGAAACATGCACATAAAAAAGGGCATTAAAAAAAGTAAAAGATGTTTTCTCAGATCAGTCTCTGTAGGCAAAAGAAGCAAAAGCTTTTTCACAGCAAAGGAAATCATAAACAAAATGAAAACCCAGTCTATTGCACTGGCAGAAAGTATTTGCAAATGACACTACTGACAATACCCAAAATATACAAACAGATCATACTGTAGCTCAATATTAAAAAAAAAAAAAAAAATCAAACACCCCAATCAGAAAATGGGCAGAAGACCGAAACAGACATTTCTTCAAAGAAGATATACAGATGGCTAAGAGGTACATGAAAAAGAGGTTCAATATGCTAATTATTAGAGAAATGAAAATCAAAACCACAATGACCTCACACTGATCAGAATGGCCATCATCAAAAAGTTTACAAATAATAAATGTTGGAGAAGGTATAGAGAGAAGGCAGCCCTTGTACACTGTTTGTGAGAATGTAAATTGGTGCAGTTGCTATGGAAAACAGAATGGAGGTTCCTTAAAAAGCCAAAAACAGAGTTACTATATAATCCAGCAATCCCAGTCCTGCATATGTATCCAGAAAAAATGAAAACACTATTTCAAAAAGACCCATGGACCCCAGCTTACTATTTACAACAGCCAAGACATGGAAACAACCCAAGTGACAATCAAGATGACTGATTTAAGAAGATGTGGTATATATATAAGATTAACAGATACAAACTACTATAAGAAACACATAAGCAATAAAGATTTACTGTATAGCACAGGGAACTACATTCAATGTCTTGTAATAACTTTTAATGGAGAATAATCTAAAAATATGACTCATTTTGTGATACACCTGAAACTAACACAATATTGTAAGTCAACCATACTTCAATTAAAAAAAAAAGTGAAAGCTAGTCCATCCTACCAGAGACCTCCAGTCCTCCTCCAAAGAGGTAACCACTGTTAAATTTCTATGGTTCTAGAGAATGTTTTGTGAATATTCTGGCAATGTTAAATATAGACTATGCAAAGGAAATACATGGGATGGGATCATGCCATTCACACAGTTTGATATTTACTTAAAAAAAAAAAAAACCAACATGGAATCTAGGTCATTCTTCTTAATGGCTATAGCTAACATGTGGATGTATCAATCGTATACTCTTAAGTCCCAGATTTCCTGCTATTATTGTTATTAACAGTGCTGCAATGATTTTCTTCATTTTGTGGCATCCCATATGTTTGTGCTTGTGTATAAACACTTAAATACAAATACACACATCTGAAATTTTGATAGAGTCACTTTGCAATCTGAATGGTTACACCAATCTATTTCCCCATTTACAAGATAAAAGAGGACCTTTCTGTTCATCCCTTCCCCACAGTATACATCATCAGGCCGTAAAGTAATTTTTAAATTCAGAAACAAAGATCACTTACTCTTAGCCACAACTACCAACAATATCATGCCAAAGTAACAGTAACATTTGATATAACTAGTGACCAGTAAGGGAACAAGAGTGATCAAAAGCATCAGTGAGGCTGATGGGGCTGGTTTTTGACTGAATGCAGAGATATTTACAGTGGGTGTCAGAAGAACTGGTTAAGTTCTCGCTTGTAAACCATATATTGATTTATAAATTTGGTAGAATTTTTCTCATATTCCAGGATAGAAACCTAGTAAGCATAACGCTTCTCATTTTTTTTCCTTCAACTCCAACACAGCTGAGAGATGTAATGGAGAGATTTGATACATACTTAGAACAAAATCAACACTATGTGGTAAAGGACTGGATGTTGTGTTTGAAGGAGAAAAGATGAAGATGGTGCCTGGGATTCTGGCTTAAGAACCTGGGTAGACCATTAACTGAGATAAAGAACACACGGTGGCCATTCAGGGAGCTCAGTCTTGGATATGCCTGAATTAGAAGTGGAGATGGCAAAGTGACAATTGGTTCCACGGTTCCAGATTTCGAAGGTAGGTCTTGGCAGGAGACTAAAATTTGGAAGTTGTCACTTATGTAGTATTTGAAGCCTAGTTTGCCAAGGTAGAGAATAGAATATAGGAGGAGGAAGCAAGAAGCAAACCCAGGAGCAAGCTCCTTGGAAATGCAACTTAAAGCCCACTTTTATAGGTCAGATGGAGGTGAAAGTCCAAAAAAGGAAACAAGCGGAAGATGCCCAAGGAAGAGGAGGAGCCTGGACAGTGTGTGTAAAAGTGCTTCCAGAAGGCACTCATGACCAACTGGGCCCAATGCTGCTGCTGCTGCTACACGGAGGAGCTGGTCTGTGGAGTGATACATGGAAATGGGACTCAAAGAGGTTAGGCAGGAAGGAGGGGTGAGTGTGAGAATGACAGTAATGGAAGAAATGCTTTCAAGACGTTGAGCAGCAAGGTGGGAGGGAGGTGAAGGCTTGAGAGGTGTGCAACTTAAGCTTGGAACATACCTGAACAGGTTTATAAGTGATAAAGAGCAAGAGGGAAAGGGGTGGGGTTGGGGAGGGAGAGAACGGAAATGAATGAATATGAATGAGAACAAGAGAGAGAGTAAGAGGCAGCAGGGTTCCTGAAGCGGGGTGGGACTCAGAGGAAAGCAGAACGTCACTTCCCCCGTGACAGGAGGGCACAGAGAATTGCTTGTGGCTGCAGGTGGGCTTACAGATTTGGGCTGGCATGTCCAGCAAAGTTTCAAATGATGGCTTTTAATTTCTCAGAGGAGGAGGAGGAAAGATCATCTGTTCAAAATGAGATGCATATGAAGGAAAAGTCAGTTTGAGGCCAGTGAAGAAGGTCTGAAATACTCATTGCAGACTGTGAAGAACAAGTTGGAAAAGAAAAACATGGTTATTTTTCCCTAAAATGCTCCAACTCATAATGTAACAGCTTAGGGGAGAGAAGTCAGTCCAGAAACAAGCAAGTCACTCAATGGCTCTGAACTATATCATTTTTTATCAGAGAAAAAGACCACAGATACAAAATTAGAACATTTGGCAGTTCTTTCTCAAGCTCATCACATAAAATTTTTAAGTTAAGAACAGTTGCAGCCCAGCAATTCCACTTCTAGGTGAACTGAAAACGGGTTCTCAAACACACACATACACACTCATGTTCATAGCAGCACTAGTCACAACAGCCAAAAGGTGAGCACAGTCCTGATGTCAACAACACATGAACGGCCCAGCAAATCTAGTCTATCCATAGAGTGGGATATTATCCAGCTGTAAAAGAAGGGAAGCACTGTATGTGTGACAACATGGATGAATTCGAAAAATATTTCACTAAGTAAAAGAAGCCAGACGGCAATAGGTCGAATATTTTATGATTTCATGCTGCTGCTGCTGCTGCTAAGTCACTTCCGTTGTGTCCAACTCTGTGTGACCCCAGAGACGGCAGCCCACCAGGCTCCCCTGTCCCTGGGATTCTCCAGGCAAGAACACTGGAGTGGGTTGCATTTCCCTCTCCAATGCAGGAAAATGAAAAGTGAAAAGTGAAAAGTGAAGTCGTGTCCAACTCTTAGCGACTCCATGGACTACCAGGCTCCTCTGTCCATGGGATTTTCCAGGCAAGAGTACTCGAGTGGGGTGCCATCGCCTTCTCCATAGATGTGAAATATCCAGAACTGGTAAATACAAAGAGACAGCTACTCTGGTGACTGCCTGAAACTGGCGGGAAGTAACTGCTTCATGACCACAGGGTGTTCCCTTGGACTAATGAAAACATTTTGGAAGTAGATAGAGGTGTCGCACAACCCCGTGAATACGTTAAATGCCCCTGAAATCGTTCACTTTAAAATAGTTACTTTTATGTTAAGTGAATTTTATCTCAACAGAAAAAATGGAACAGTTGGCAGAACAACAGACCTTAAGAAACCAATTACTCAATAATCAAATTTCTTAATTCCCACCCATGGCTGGCTAGCCTCCCTCACCATCATAATTCCATTAACCATCAATGGTGACTTTGTCTTCTAATGATTTGATGACTACAATAACAACTATATATTACATTGCATTCCCTGCCACACCAAATTCTAGGTTTTGTTGTTCTGGGTGGGGCCTCTAACTCCCCTTCTAGACTTTGTCCTTATATTCTATAGCACCTTTTACAGTGCTCGCCATATAGAAACTTTAATAAATAAATGTGTTTTACTTAATGTTGCATGATGTACTTACAGCATATAACTGAGTTACTATTTTTTATAGAAAGAGAATTCTAGCCAAATTTAAGAATAATACCAAGAGGATTTTGTATGTGGCAAGTGATTATCATGGGACAGAACTAACACTTGTCTTGCTTAGTTGTATGAATTTAAGGCTTCAGACATTTTGGAATTGATGTTGGTGACATCTAATTATATTTAAATCTAATTATATTGTTTTGAAGGTAAAAGACGACTGAAAAAGGGAAGGCTAAGGGCAAAGGAGTAAAGAAGAGCCTGGAAAACTGGTAGACAGTAATTTCACCTCCATTTACAATTAATGTGAAATTCAGCTTGTATTAGAGAAGTGTAAAAGTCAATCCTAAAGGAAACCAACTTTGAATATTCACTGGAAGGGCAGTACTGAAGCTGAAGCTCCAGTACTTTGGCCACCTGAAGCTCCAATACTTTGGCCACTGGAAGAGACCCTGATGCTGAGAAAGACTGAGGGCAAGAGGAGAAGGGCTGACAGAAGATGAGAGGGTTGGATGGCATCACGGACTCAAACTCGAGAGAAATAATGAAGGACAGGGAAGCCTGGCATGCTGCAGTTGTAAGAGTCAGACATAACTTAGCAGCTGAACAGTAACAACAAAAAGCACTTAAGTACTCTCATAGATGGTAAAAAGAAGCAACCGAAGATTACAGACCTTTTGTTTTATTTTCATGGGTCTAATTTGCCAGTTATAAAATAAAGTTATTCTTCAAGTTGTTTAAAATAAAGGAATACAAAAAGGCCAGAAATAAAATGGTGGTTTGTCTTGTAAGAGTCATGCTATCTGCACTGATTAAGCAAACTCCAACCACCACCTCCTGTCTGAAGCAAAATCAGAGTGACAGTATACACATAAATCTAAACCTCTGATACTACCAAGTACAAACAGCATTTTAAGCAGGAATTTTTATATCATGATTATTTTCCATTTAGAAAAAGGAAAGACAACATTGTTAATTAAAAAAAAAACATGCAAGTAAGTGTTTGAAAGGTAACCTTAGGATTTCTCTGGTGGTCCAGTGTTAAGAATCTGCCTGCCAATGAAGAGGACATGGGTTTGATCCCTGGTCCAGGAAGATCCCACATGCCTCAGAGCAGCTAAGCCCTGTGCCACAACTACTGGGCCTGTGCTCCAGAGGACGAGCCACGATATCGCACCAGTGTGCTGCGACTACTGAAGCCTGGCTGCCTGGAGCCCGTGCTCTGCAAGAAGAGAAGCCACTGCAGTAAGAAGCCTGCACGTCGCAACTAGAGAGGAGCCGGCGCTCGAATGCAACTAAAGAAAGCCCACGCACAGCAATGAAGACCTAGTGCAGCCCAAACAAACAAATACATAAAAAAGAAAGTTAGCCTTAGACTGCCTCAGACAGAAATACAACCTTTCATCCAAAAGTCTACTGCACCCTTACGAAGTCCACTGGGGGTGAGGGGTGTGGGAGAAGAGGCAGGTGGTACAAACTGTGGAATAGGTCACAGTCAAGAATGCAGCATTGACTCTCTATTAGAAATGAAAGAGCAAAAATGAAGTAAAAACTAAACATGCAAGCAGTCCAGGCTGACGCACTGTAGGTTTCCTGCATTAATCTGCAGCACGAGGTCAGGAAGACAATATTTTCAACACTCAGCCTTGGAAATTTACAGGCACTTTGATAACTCTGTGGTTGGCTGCTGCTTCTGTTTCCATGGAAACAGGCTGCTAAAAATGGGGCATGTTTCTTTAAACTGATCATACCTTCACACAAATTCCCCTCTCCTTTTTGTCAAAAGTTGGAATGAATTTAAAGTATGCTTCTCATGCTATGACAACGGGATGTCAAGGCAGGGAACCTGGTACAGAACGGCAGGGACAACATTAGCCTGTGGCAGACATACAGAAAGATATTATATGTACCTATGTGCATTTAAAGAAATCTCACTTGGTTAAAAAGTGGAAATAAAGGACACAGTGGGAAAATGGAAGTATACCACAAATAACAGGCACTTCTAAAGTAAAATCATCTGCTTAATTGGTTATCACCAGCACTGTAAAGAGGCTTAAAAAAACTTGATTTTCCAGACAATTTTTAACCTGTAGGACCATGCTCATTCTGCACCCATTATATGCCTAGATGATTCTTAACCCTCCATGGTTCCAAAAAAAATAATGTTTATTTTTCTTATTTGGGGTTAATCGAAGATTCTGTCTCCCTGCTACATTAGACTCTCAGTGTGCAGCTCTAGGTAGAGGTGCTGACAGCTGAGAGCTCTTTCCTAATCCCTCTAAAATGGGAAAATGTACGCTGTACAAAAGATTCTGCAATGTCTTAGTGTAAACTCCTTAGGCAGCCTCTCTGAATAAAAAGACAATTAACAACAAAACAGGAAAACAGTAGGATATTATTTACCTCCAGTTTTTCCCAGAATAGTAAGCACACGCTCCTCTCTTGATCCTGGCTCAATATCTTGGTTTTTATTCCCATTTTGTGGATTCAGGAATGGGACACACACAAACATCACACACAGCTGAACAAGGCTTGGACAATATGGGTTTGAATTATACAGGTCCATTTATGTGTGATTTTTTTCCAATAAATATAGTACTTGTATTATAGTACTTTCATTTTACAGATCTTTAGTTAACTAAGTGGTGGAAGGGGGTGTCTGTGTTCAATCAGAGATCACGATATGTGGAATCAAAAGAATCAGGGACTGAGTCCTGCCTCTGCCTAAACTGTTTCAGTTCCTGCTCTTGGTTGACTCATTTATCAACTCCATTGTTTCTGAGGCAGAGATAGCAGTACTCCCATTTTTGACTGCGTGCAGCGGGGGGGCTCGCCATTCCTGACTCGCATGCTGTTCAAGGGTATGCCTACCTGCCTACACAAACACACACATGCACGCCAATTTGCCCACAAAGGCAGGAGAGCAGAGAACTGTCACAAATTGCGTGTGGCCCTGATGTCACAGCAACTGCACGCGATGATGCAGGTCAAAGGATGAGCTGCAGCTGTTCAGGCCAATGGGGTGGGCTGGGGTGGGAGAGGCCTTCTGGGAGAGAACAGCTGAGGAGGGACAAGTAAGACAGAGGCTGGGCTCCACTTGCTGAAGGGACCGGAGTGTGGGCGGAGATCAGCGGGACGGCTCTCTCTACGTGAGGAAAGATTCCTGTTAAGATTCTGTTTGAGGAAAGGGACTTGGACAAGGGTGGGGGCTGCGGTGAAACACAGCTGTTGACAAACGAAGTATTTCTGAGGCAGGACTGACAGATTCAGCAACCAGATCTGGTGACAGGCTGTGAGGAGGAGGTCAAGGAAGGTGTCAGGGATCCCTCCTATTCAGGTTCCCGCCATAAGCCTATGGGTGGACAGAGGCGCTGCTAACCGAGACAGGAGACCCTGGAGGAAGTGAGCCTCAGGAATGGTGATGAGTGAAGGCCCAAAGCATGAGAGAGACGCCTGGCACTCGGAGTCTTCGATCCTCACTTGTTTGGACCTAAGCACACAGAGGTTTCCTCTATCTCTTTTACATGTGTGTGTGTCTCTGTGTGTATTTTAACTTCTATGTTATCACTCACTTTCCTGCCTTCCAGGCTCTGAGCTCCTTGAACGCCACAGCTTACAGAGGTTTATAACCTCTGGCATGATGCTATGAAGAAGCACTCAAATTTCTGCTAAAAAAAATGATTTATGATTTTATGATTTCCAATAAAAAGTTAAATTATATAATTTCCTCTCACAGGTAGCATATACCCATTTTAAAAAGACACTGAATTACATCTGGGAAGAGGAATCTTTTACTTTTTCCCTCCATATCTGTATATTATTTGAATTTAAGAACCTGTCTTACACTTCAAATTTAGTAAAAAAAAAAAATTAATTTAGTGATATCTCACTTGTACAACACTTTTAATTATGTAGAACACTGGCAGAAAATAAAAAAAGAAGAAACTCCCCAAGAAGCAAAAATAGATGTTGCAAAGTTCACGTGCTTTATTTCTAGAAGAAGGCTAGCTAGCATGCGCTATTTCACTTCCTATTTGTCTGCTTCTCCTAGTACGACAATAAATTTTAGTTGCATTAACAACAGAATCAGGATTCCACTATTACCTCTTATTTGTTGCTTACTTTTCAAGATTACAAGCAGCAAATCAAAAAGGCAGAATGCGGCAGATGACAAAGATCAAATAATAAAGATTCGATGAATCTAGCAATGATCCAGAGATCATTCTCTGTGTAGGCAAATGGTTTTATACACCTCACCAATGACTTAAGGCCCCAATGCCTTATGTTCTAGGGTAGCCATTAATTTATAACTGAATTTTAAATTATATCTGAAGGTAATAATTCAAACGATTACATTGTTTAAAAAGGCAGGGAGGGATATAATATCCTCCAAATACTTAATGCATAATAGTAATATATCCGTGAGACGCAGGACACTGGAGGTGAGGCATAAGAATTATTCAAACAGTGACACTATCTCTAAGAAACAGTATGGTCTCACAGTGAAGACAGTACAGACACCTGTCACAGTAGCAAAAGGTGACATGCCATAAACAGATGCAGAGCCAGTCACTGGGAGGATATGACAGAGAAGAAATTAACTTTAGGTGACAGGTTCAGATGACTTTCTTTAGGAAATGGCACAGGGATTGGGTTTTAAGACACTGTGAACCTGCAAACCTGGGATGAGCAGTCTCCCAACAGAATCTCCAGCGGTGATGGAAATGGTTTATAAGCTGCACGGTTCTTAACCACAAGTGGCAACTGAGTAGTTGAAATGTGGATAATGATTTTACTTCATTTTTAATGATTTTAAATTTAAATGAGGCTAACGTGCAGTGCAGGTACAGTATGTGTAACTCCTGTCACTCAGAAGAGTTCTGGTGCTTTGATAAAGGTGTTTATTTAATGTTTTTCCCAGGCTCAACTACTCAGAACATCTCACATGTGCTTTTTTCCACACACAGACCTCCTATGGCCATGTCCCAGGGCACCATGTTAATCCACCTCTCTGTCTATGATGCAATCTTCCACAAACTCCACAAACTTTATCCTGACTGCTATTCCCAGTCTGTGACGGAACTGGGAATCTGGTTCCCTAAACCTATAATTCCTCCCCTCAACATCCACAGCTGAGCCACACAATGAAAGCAGTCCAGATCCCCGAATCACTTCTTAGAGGACCACTGACTAGGAGAGCTGCCTAACCCACCTGGGACTAGGTTTCAAGCAAAAAATGCACTTTCATTAGTTAAAACATTGAGTTTGGGGGCTGTCTGTCAGAGCATGTAGTTTAGCCAAAGTAAGTAACATACAAATCAGTTTTCTTTTTTTGGTTATTTTATTTTCACCATTAGAAAGCTCTGTATATTGAACATCAATTCTTCCTCTTTCAATTAATTTAATACCATTTTGTCTTTGATAAATATGGGATATCACTAACTAGCTGGTAGCACTGGCATAATGATTTACTATCTCGATAATGCTTCATATTAAGCCACTTATCTGAATTAAATCATCTCAATTTATTGGAATTTCCCTCAAGTTTTGTGATTATTAATTTGTAAGTTGTCAAGTCAGTGATTTGTAACATCCTTTAGTTGTTAGAACCAGAAATTAAATTAAATCTCATCTACATTGAGCACTATTAGAAAATGTTCTGAACTTTTCATGGATAAATCAAAAGTTGATATTCCTTACTGCTGCTTTGAGAAAAGAAACTAGTCTAAGGAAAATGTCCTATTTTGAATCTGATAAGAATTTATGACATTTATTGCTATTTCTCATCTAAAGTAGAAAACAATTACATTCTCCAACTATACCCATAGGTAGGTATTTATCAAAAAACCTTATGTAAGCATTAATAAAACTGTGAGGAGATGTGCTTTATAATCCAAACAATTTTCTAATATGTGGTGACAACTATTCACAGGCAGTTGACACTTGGAACATTTTTCTCATAAAGTTTCAACAGGTATTACTAAATTTTCTTGTTAATGTGTCACATAAACTTTGAAACCCATGATTACCTGCTTTCCCCCTTATAATAATTTCAGCTAACTAGCACTGTCAACAACAATAGGAATTCTAATATGTTCCCAAATAAGTAAGAGCTAGAGCAACTGCTTGAGAAGCAGAGCAGACTGCCCACCCCTTGCAGCAGACACCGTCACCCAGCTGTGGCTAGATGATTAGAACTGAATGGATCAAAATCTATCCTTCCTTCATTACCTGAAAACATTTGATTCAGGCATTTAAAAAAATCACAGAAGTTGTTCTTTCAAACAAATGCAAAACCTAACTTTGCCAAAAATGAACATGAACACCAAATACGGTTCATGTGAAAGATAATAAATATTTCAAATTAGTATCCCTCAACATGAGGCATAAACCATAGACGTGACTGATGGTCCGAAATTTGTCTTTTAACAAGAGGGCATTGGACCTAATTAGCCTCCAGGGCATTTTAGTGTTTGAACACTGCTGCCACATCGGTCAACTTTCACGGATTCATAAAACTGATGCATGACCCTGGACCTAGAAGCAGACGGAACTCAGCAGCGGCCTGTCGCCCGAGTCTGACAAGCTGACTGGTGGTGCTCATCTGCAGACAGTGACTGTGACACATTGAATTCCAGGGGTTCAAACCTGCATAGGAATCTAGCCATTTTCACAAAGCCAGGTAAACAGAAGCTTTCTGCATAATTCCTCCTAGTTTTTTCTGTTCTACTTAAAATTCAGGTCTAATCCTCTTTCGGTATCACTACCTTTGAGGTAACAGATCACTTTTGATATCTAATTTTTTTTGTTTGGTTGTTATTTTTGCCCTCCGCCCCATCTCTAGCAAAAAATTAGCAGAAGTACAGTCTGTTAAGATAGAAAGCAAAGCATAGTCAGTGCAGCTGTGGTGAGACAGATTCATTTTATCATCCAATCATTTCTGTGGAGCGTTTAAAAACATGAAAGTTCTCTTCCCGTATACCTCTTTAAACCGATGAATTTACATGAAAGTAATAGACTGGTGTGCTGCAGTCCATGGGGTCACAAAGAGTTGGGTGTGATTGGGCGACTGAACAACAATAAATATAAACACTTCTCTACTTTGTCAATATATACAGGATTTTAAAAATTAAATTTTAAGTAGAAGGGAAAGGCAACAAAAGGTGAAAAAATAAGAGGGATGGTTACGCTGGCATTAAACTAGGCATCTCATAAAAACACTGCCAAGTAGGTACTGTTTATCTTCACTGTGCAAAGGTGGACACTGAGGCTCAGAGCAGTGAGCTTGTCCAGGGTCACAGAGCTAGAAAATGGGATTTGCTCCCGAGTAGACCTCACTTTAGGGTCTGTGCTCTCGCTCTGCGACATTATACTGTAGTACATGTATAAATTTGTATAAATTCAAAGCATGGTCACAGTGGTTAGGGAAAGAATTGGTACATCTCAAGGCAATTTTGTTGTTCCTGTTGATAATTCTCCTACGCTGTTTATTTTTAATTCTTTCTCTCTATGCTCCTTATCATACTGCTATTGTGACATCTTTTTATTTCTCCAATTCCATTTTCCTCTACTTTCCCAGTTTTTAGCATAAAAACAGTTAAAAATGTATGGTGCTAATAGGAGCTTAACACTAGAACCTGACTTATACGATACATAATTAATCCCTTTTTTAAGTTAATGATTTTAAAAATGTAGGTTCCCCTCAGTGAGACACTAGAACGTGTCCTAAAAACTTCACTGGTATCGATTTTATGAGAAATCTACAAGACGATTTCCAGCCAGGAGCAGAGGCAACCCCATTATCTGGCTCCTGGCAACAGCTATTTATACTTCATTGTGTGTCGTCTGTTTCCATCTAGATGGTTTTTTTTTTTCCTACCAGTACCCAAAAGTTCAACTCCAATAAGAAACAACCAGTTTCTTCTTATCTTTTAAATACGCAACAATCTATCATCATATTCTCATAGTTCTAAATGTATGAAAAAAAGAAAGGCGGAATATCATTTTGAAAGAAGCTCAAACTGCAGCTGGGGAAGATAACTACATTTACTGTTTGGGTCTCCAGAAGACGAGGAAGAGCCAGTGGAGAGGTGAGAGGGTGGCTGGTGGCAGGAGCTGAAGGCAGATAAAATGAAGAGAGGTTATTGTGGGGGTTTTTTCCTCCTGAAGAATACTAGAAACAAATTTCAAATTAAACAACAATTGGTGGGGGGGGGTGATTTTCAAATCTCAAATTCAGGAAAAACTTATTCTCAGAAGATTCTGAATCTCTTACTCCATGGCTCTCGGTCTCCAGCTGCCAAGAGTAAAGCACACTGGGCACTGGCCTCGCCACACTGGTGTGCCAGGACACAGGACAGCAGTGCCCAGGCCTTTGGACATTTTCTTAAGCAGGGAGGTACCTGTGCAGTGGCCGCTAACAATAACTGACAGCATTCATAAGCGTATTCTATGCTTTGCTAAAAAAACCACAAGAGTACGCACTGTGCTTTTAAAAAAAAAAAAAGATGCAATGTGCATTATAACCAGATAAACTAATCATTTAAAGATATAACTATGAAAGAGTTAGCTACATTCCTGGTTTTAAACAATAAAAGTCATACACATGTTAATTGGAAAAAAACCCAAAACCATTTTCCTGGAATTATGTGTTTTGTCAGCCTAAAAGAAGCAGGGTTCTGAGTAAGACCGAAAAGGAAATGGCCTCTCCTAAAGTGGGGGTGAGGAGCACAGAAAAATGGGAGAACATGAGAAAATAGACAAAATGAACCTGGAAGCATCTTACTGAAATGAGGACTGGCTTCTCAAGTCACCTTACTGTATTACTGCCAAATCCCTAGAGTTCCATCAGTTAATGAATCTTCAGAAAGAGCTACCGAGAACAGCATTACGCTTTCATTTCAAAGAACTTAGAGTGTATAAGGTACATGAGTGGACGGAGGGCAGACACACGGCGTGGGAAGGAGACACACACACTCAGCCTGGTTCACGGGAGGGTAAATGTGACCGTTTTGCCCCTCTGCCCACAGACAGACTGACCTTCCTTGAGACTTTTCTGGTGGCTCCCTTCAAGGCATTCCTTTTCTTTGAGTGGCTCAAAATCGCCAGCAGTTAAAATCTCCGGGAAGCCCTGTTGCTGCTTCTTGGAGCTATCGATCATGGTGAGAGGCTCTTGGAGACAGGCAGCATCCAGCAGAGGAAAAGCTCAATCTGCCGACCAGCAGAGGCCGGCACTGGGAATCTTCTGGCCCCTGCCGGGTGCCGGCCGCCGGCCACCTCCTCACAATACCCCGATCCCTGGGCAGTTATATCTTTAAGCAGCTGAAGGCAGCCGTTACCCTTTCGTTCCCAGCTTGACCTGCAAATCCACTCCTGCTGCTGGAAGCCCGAAACTCTCTCCCACGTTGGGAGGCAGAGCCACGGAGGCACGATGCTGAAATCCCACCCCTTTTCCCAGCCAGCCCCCTTTCCCTTGCCATTCCAGCCTCCCCCGCACCCGGGACTTCAATCTGCAGTTTGATGGTCCGCATCATCTGACAAACACTGACTCAAGCAGTTAAAAATAAATCCCCTAGTTGTTAAAAGAGAAGACTTTGCTGATACCTAAGAAGACAAATTGCTGCCTGTGGTCTCTCTCCGGCTCTCTATAAACACAGCCGCAGGCTATGGAAATACTTTCTATCAGCCAGCCAAGCACATCCATTACTCATTAAGTTCTCCAGCTAAACAAACGGTGGTCTAGGGCATCCGAAGGAAGAGGGTCTTATCACAGCAGACGCAACACAGTGAATAAACATGCTTCTAGCATATCTGGATAAAAACAGAGGCATGTCACCACCAACTGCTCTCATGGGGTGCTTTTTCCGCGTCCGGCTCTCCCGGCACAGCCACTGCCAGTGCTCCCTGTCGCAGGGAAATGCCCGTAACTGCAGCTTTCTGCTTTCGCCAGTGCAGACCCAGGCGGCAGTTTTCCTTTGTGCCACTAGTCGGCTGAGAGAGTTAACATCGCCATGATTGTGGGAAGGAAAAATCTCCTCCCCTGTATTGAAGGCAGACACAGAGAGCTTCTAGTTCATAACATATTCCACCAGCAACCAGCCACGTTTAATTTCACACTAGCTATCAACACTGGGTACCTCTCCCCCGGGTCACTGGTGTCCACTAGGCACAGGGAAGCTGCCTGAAGGAAATCTGCAGGGAAGGCAACTCCAGGCAAAGTCAGAACACCTGCTTTTACACACACCAAACACCTATCTATCCAGAGCTGGAGCCAAAAGAATCTCATTTTCACGGTTTGAAGTCAGCTCCTATGAAAAGAGCTCCCATAAAACCCATTAGAAATTTTAAGAGCAGGAGACTGGTCCTCTTCCATGAGCAATCTGTTTTTGTTTTGTTTACTTTTTAAGTAGTCAACATCTAACAGTGCCTGGAATAGAAGGAGGGAGTTCTCAACAAATACTTGTTGCGTGACTGAGTGAATGAAGGAAGGCAGAAAATCATATTCAGAGCTCTTCTGGTGAAACTCAGAGTTCTGAAGAAGTCCTAGATCAATGACCAAGAGTCACTAACTTCTAGATGAACAACTACATGCTCTTTAAAGGAAGCACATCTTCTCTTTAAAAGAAACCACACACATACACTTTGTGCATATGACATGACCCCTTTCTGGCAAGAAGAAAGGCTTACATTTTTACAGCCTGGAAAAATGAATATTCTCTTCCTCATTTAACAGAGATGGGGGACTGGATCAAGATTCTTTCCTTTGTCCCTGGTTTCAGGGCTCGCGTGCCCTAAATCCATGCTGTTCTACAAAGATGGGTATCTACCCTTCTTCAGCATCTCTCGAGAATGGGATTACACAACATGTGGCATGCTTCTTGTCAACTGAAATTCCTTCGGAGGCAATTTAAGCCCAGCGTTGGTAGTCTAAACCCATGCAGGAACACACAGCGACGAACTTAACACAATTCTCAAACATGCCCTCAAATGCTCTGCTACTACTTCTAATGCTAAGGCCTCCATTCTTCTAAATTAACTGTTTAATGGAGTTATGCCTTTAAATGGAGAAGGAAATGGCAACCCACTCCAGTATCCTTGCCTGGAAAATGCCATGGACAGAGAAGCCTGGTAGGCTACAGTCCATGGGGTCGCAAAGTCGGACACGACTGAGTGACTTCACTTCACACCTTTAAAGGAGTAAGAAAAAAACAACAACAACACGTTTTTGGCAGACATTCTTTGGGCCAGTTCAAAGAAAGTTTTGCAAAGATTATCTCATTTAACCCCTTTGCAATCACTATGATTATTTGTACATTCTAGACATTTTATAGACCAAGACCAAAGTCTTGTAAGCTTGTAAGCAGCCAATCTGAAATTCAACCAACACTGGCACTACAGTGCCTGCTGTCTTCTAAAACATGCTCTGTTTCTAGGCTTTAGTTTGATCTTGGGACAGGTTTAACAGCAGAGACCATTACTGGTTATTGCCTTTGAGTAATTCTACTCCTGGTGAGGGAGAATGAAGGCAACATAATCATACTAGAGTGTTTTGATGAATCAATTTAACTTCTCTTGAAATACTAACAGCAGCCAACTTTGCTGAGTGCTTACAATGAGCCACAGTCTCAGTGCTTGTCATATATTATCACATTCATTCTGTTGACATACCTGTGATTTCAATGTTGGTATCCTAGTTTACAGGCTTTCCAGGTGGCTCAGTGATAAAAAAAAAACCTGTCTGCCAATGCAGGGGACACATATACGAGCCCTGGGTCAGGAAGATCCCTTGGAGAAGGAAATGGCAACCCACTCCAGTATTCTTGCCTGGAGAATCCCATGGGCAGAGGAGCCTGGTGGGCTACAGTCCATGGGGTTGCAAACAGTCAGACACAACTGAACGTGCATGCATATATATCGATCCTAATTTACAGGTGTGAAAACTGAGGCCTAGAAAAATCAAATATTTTGTCAGAGTCACGTATCTTGTAAGTGATGGCCACGGTTCCAAATAGGCAGCTTTGCAGGTTCACATTCTTAACTGCACTCCAAAGGAACAACAAAAACAATAAAGCCCAACACTCTCTTTTGCAGGGATGCTACTTTTAAAATTGTACTCAACTGTTTTTTTGGCCCCAGGTTTAGAAGCCTGAGTATATTCAAAGCTCCATCAGCCATTTAAAAATTCTTTATTGGCCATGTTTGTGTGTGTATTTAGTATGTTAAAACAGAAAACAGTCTTAGGGATCATCTGCAAACTTATTATTTTTTATCTGATAAATATAAAAGATCTCAAAATAAGGAAATATTTTCTGGCTGTAGATTTGTATTAAAAGTCTGCCTCTGTAGTTTTGAAAGGGAATAATAATTTCTCTAGTAGTGAATAGGCCTGAAAGGACATTTATTTTGCTATTTTAAAAAATCTGAAATAATTTCAAATTCAAAGAGCCCTATTTCCATGAACCATCTGCGAGGAGGCTCTGACACAATAGCTCTCTACCCTACGTGCTCTGGTCTGTAATTCCTACAAACAAGGCTAATTCTCCAAAGGAACCACAATATGACCATCAATATCAGGAAATTAATGCCGACCTATCACTGCCACCTACAGACTCCATTCACGTTCTGCCAGTTGTCAGGACATCCTTTATAGTAGAAGGACCCAAGCCAGGATCACATATGGCACAGAGTCTGAGTCTCTTCAGTTTTCTTCCATCTTTCTCAATGTTTCTTTCTTGACTTTTGAAGATTACAAGGTGGTTACTTGGTAGAGTTACTCTCAGTTCTTTTGATGTGTCTTCAAGATTAGATACAAGTCATAACAGGAGTATTTTTGGCAGGAATACCATAGAAGCAGTGTGTTCTTTCCATCCCACTAGGTGGTAGGGGACAAATTCAGTTTCTCTGATAGCTGATGGTGTTTATCTTGATTGATTTGTT
Source organism: Bos grunniens (assembly GCF_055505025.1). Taxonomy (NCBI): domain Eukaryota; kingdom Metazoa; phylum Chordata; class Mammalia; order Artiodactyla; family Bovidae; genus Bos; species Bos grunniens. Next base: position 29,660,898 of record NC_141189.1, read on the forward strand.
AAAGTGGCAACGGCCAGCTTTCTTCACTGAAAAATTAATTTTTCTCTTGGTAATTAATGATTTCACGGGGCTGAGTTATTTATTACTAGCATGACTGACAAATGATGGTTTTGAAAATTCTATCATTCCTTCTACATTTATTAGTGGTGCATCCTATTGTAAGAAAAAATTCTCTTTATTCACTTTATGTTATCTATTTATAACAGTAAGGACTCAGCTATTCAAATTTTATTCAATGGGTTATAAAATGTTCCAATCATTCCTTATTTTGATGCTCAAATAATTTCAGATTTGGCCCATGGGAATCCCCTTGAGCTGGCTTCAGTTTCTTACTGTTCTGATTTCATCGTTCTTTGAACACTTTCTTACTTTTTGGTATTAAGATGTTCTAAGCTCACGTTTTACTTTTCCTGCTCTGTTGAGAAACTAAGGTGTGAATTCTGGGTGTGCTCAATGCTATTTGGGTGTCATTATTCCCAGGCCTTTTCTGAGTCAGACGTAGGATTTATGTCTGAGTTTATGTGTATCTGTGTGTGTAAGCATAAATGTATTTATGTGTCTCACTATTAACAGATGTAAATATAGACCTATATTTAAGTATGCACATCTATTTATTTATTTATATATATTGAAAACCATGAGTTCACCCCAATGCCTCCACTTCCAATCCAACCCCACTGGGTCAACTCAGTTTCCTTCTTTTCTATATTTGTAGGGTCCTCCTCCTATAGTGAGGATCTTGTCCCATGGGTCTCTGCCACCCCACTCATGGATACCCCATTCACCCCATTCACGGCTGTGGCCAAACCCCAGGGAGGTATGTCTCCCCGCCCACAGGCTCTGAAGCCCTGCACTGGACTTCTGCCCCCACTCCCACAGGGCAGCTGCCTTGCTCAGCCCCACTTAATGTCTTTCCGATCAAATCAGGGCTGGTGAGAGGAAGGAGACTTGCTTTCCTGCCCGGTAAGAAGGGACCACAGTTGTCACGTGGACTGCTTTCCAATACATCTGCCCTGTTCTTTACTAAATGTGCTATATCATCAGCATGTGGCACTTGGCTCTATTGTCACAAGTGGCTTTTAACTTCAAATGATAAGTGACTTAATTCACTTTGGCTATGATAAATCTGCTTCCACAGTGTTTGTGTCTATACTCAAAAGAGTTGTTTTAGTATGAAAGAGAATACCATAAATCAAGTCAATTTTCCCACTACCCCAAGCATAGATATTTAATAAGCGTGAGAAAAGCTGTATGGCTTGAGACTAGGAACAATCCAAGAAAGGCTTCCGGGAATCAGAACAGAAACAAACGTGGCTCAAGGGACCTACACAAAAACTTGGCAGAGTCAACATACGCTTATAAAACTGCTGACGAAAAAGACCATCAGTGTGATGATGCTATGCTTCAATAAGGAAAAACCTGAGGGTGTTAATGTTCCCCCAACGTAAAACACATTCAAAAGTAATGAGTAAAGTAATTAGCAGCAGAACGCAAGGAGACCGCTAAAGACTGCGTGTACTTCTGCAGCATTCTGGGCCCCGGGATTGAGGAGGATGCTCGTCTTCTTGTCTTCCACCTCCTGGTTCTTTGGAACAGGTACGCAGGGGGCCATTCACTGAATCACATGTGGGCACTCTGGGGCTTCTTTCGCACAGTCTGAGCACAGTATCATGACATTTGTAGAGACACAGTCAGTCAGGTTGGAACCATTTAGGGAGGAAAAGTTTCAGTCCAGATGACACCTATGTTTTTTTCCCTCAAGATACCATATTTTCAGTGAGATGCATATACAATCCCTAATTTTCTCCTTTTTAACATTATAAATACCACAATAAAATATCACATTTTAGATGATTATTAAATGGTAAATCCCAATGATTTCATAATTATTAAGCCCAAGTAGATAATCCTGATAACTTAAAATATTTTTTGTAAACAAGGATAGTTAAGAGTGCTGCCTGTGAAATCAGGCAACATATCTTAAAAGTTGTTCATTTTTACCACTGTTTAAATCCATGGACACTGTATCCATTGCATATACAAAGAGATTATAGAAATGACTGTTCACAAGGATACGTTTTTCTGACATTTCCAAGATAATAAGATTTTGAAAGAATATCAGTGATTTGAAGAACTAAGTACGGTAGCATAACTCAACACTGCAAAAGGGCCAAAAAGTGAAGTCACTAAGTCGTGTCTGACTCTTTGCGACCCCTTAGACCGTAGCCTACCAGGCTCCTCTGTCCATGGGATTTTCCAGGCAATAGTACTGGAGTGGGTTGCCATTTCCTTCTCTAGGGGATCTTCCCAACCCAGGGCTCAAACCCGGGTCTCCCGTATTACAGACAGACGCTTTACCGTCTGAGCCACCAGGGGCCAAACAGCCTAATAATCACTGGGTTTGTAATCTGTGCCTATCATACTCTTCCATCCTAGAAAGCAGCCAGGACTGGCACGAACGGCACTTCCCTCCTGTGTTTGTTTTATCCTCTCTGAAGATGTGGCCAGGTTTGTCATGACTGGAACTGTACCAGTAACACTTTGCTGACTAACATCTGCTTAAGCTGAGGGGAGATAACCTTCTGTGGGGCAGGGCAACTGGGGGTTTCCTCGCTCTTTCCAGGTGAGTCCTCACGGGACAGTGGCACCACCCAATGGCAGTATTCTGACTGCATCTCAGAGACTGGGGCCCTTTGCCTCCTCCTGCCCAAATCCTTCATCAGGATAATCAAGAGAGGACAGGATATACTTTATCAGATTTAAGAAAGTCATCCAAATCCTTTCTCTACTTCTAAGTCTGAGAGTTACTTTATAAACATACAGATAGACAACTGGCTGAAGATTCACAACCAAGAGTGTTCTTAGGTTGTATTTCTTCAAAGCAGACCTCCTTACACTGAGTTATGGAATGTAAGGGAGAATGAGATGACGACAGCTTTGAGGGTTTAGCAGAGATGGAAGGGGGAGTGAGAAGAGGATCAGGCCCTGTGAAGGCCAGATGGCACGTCAGCCAGTCACGACCTGTGTGGGGCCGAGGTCCGCGCCTGCGACAAAGAGACTGATGAGCACAGTGTTTCTCGATCTTTTCCACATTTTAGCTCCTGACCCTTTTAAATATAAGTTTTCCTAATCACTTTTCCTTGAAACTTTAACACCACAGATTCACTGTATACATTTATATGCTCTATGTATATCTGTACATTAGTGAAAATTGCTTAGTCGTGTCCAACTCTTTGTGACGCCATGGCCTACCCAGTCTATGGAATTCTCCAGGCGAGAATACTGGAGTGTGAAGTTTTTCCCTTCTCCAGGGGATCTTCCCAACACAGGGGCTTAACCCAAGTCTTCCACATTGCAGGCAGATTCTTTAGCAGCGGAGCCAAAAGAATATTGGAGTGGGTAGCCTATCCCTTTTCTAACGGATCTTCCCAACCCAGGAATCAAACTGGGGTCTCCTGCATTGCAGGTGGATTCTTTTCCAACTGAGCTATCAGGGAAGCCCCTGTACATTATATATTATCTGTACATTATATATTAAAAAATACTTTTTTTTTGCCCATCTTCCAAGAGCCATTTTTCACTTCTGTTGAGAATGCTTAATGTATGAGAAAAAAAAGCCAGTTTTTCCTTTTTGTTGAGGGAAAAAAACAAGTAATAAGAATAACAATAAGAATGAACTGTGTGCAGGAAACCCTCAATGAGAGAATAACAAATGTTCACCATCTGTGACAATGGTTTTTAGATCACAAGTAAATTTAGCAGGACTTTGAGGGTCTTTATGACCCTCAGCAGCTCTGAGGGAAACGCATATTGATATTTGGTTTATTAAAAAAAAGTGCAGTTTAGCTATGAAATGATGTGTTTTCAAGTTGCTCTGCTGGTGAACACATATCCTTAATCCTGGTTTCCTCACTCCAACATTCTTTTTTACCAAAAGTGAAACCTTGTGGGCTTTTTCTTTTTACTAAATTTACGTGTAATTTTTCAGAGGCATATATTAAGAAAAATTGGTAACTTGATTTCAGGAGGAGGATAAGATCACATATGGATTTTATGAAGGTTAGAGGCAGGATGGTTTTGGGGAAGGAACACGACTTCAGAGTTAAACAAAATTCGGCTGTTGAAATCTGCGAGATCTTAGAAAAGTGGTAACATCATTGTGCTGGGGCTGCCTCATCTATAGAAGTGTATTAACGATGATAACAGCAGTAGCTGTTTTCTGTGATTATAAAAATCAGGGGAAAATGCATATAAAATTCCTAGGACAGGCACGATAGGCACTTGCCAAACGGTGGAGTCTTTTGGGGCTCACTTTTGGAATGATCTCCTTTGTCTGCTTCCCCCATGGCTCCCTGTCTGCTAAGTGTAGGGTTTCTCCAGCAAAAACACACACATACCCACACACCCCCCCCAGCAAACCACCCTGCCCCCTCCAACACACACCCCAGCAACCACCACACCACATTCTGTTTTCCAACCCCACCCTCTGAGGCTGCAGCAGGATGCAGATAAAGTTCATCATTTTTTGGTTTGGCACTTAATACCTTCTGGTGTCCTTCCACTATTTGAGATTTCATGTATTAGATTAAATTTGAAAGGTTTTTATACATGCAGCGAACACTGCTGATATTTTTCCACTTAACTGGAATAATGAAATCGAAAACCCACTCCAGGTGTCTAATCTCAGCCAAGTCGTGAGCCACCGGCTCTGAGAAGTGAGTAGAACAAACCCTGGGACATAGTTTTAGGAATCCAAGTTGTCTTCTTGGATGAGTCCTTTGTGGAAAATGTAAAAATTTCGTGTTTTCATTTTGTTAACCCTGAGAAAAGAATCAAGTGTTGCCATGTAAGAATGAAAAGTAAAGAGAGCTGGACCTTGCGGTGATGACACGATCAGGCCTAGAGAAGGCAGAATGCTGGCAGCCTGCAGTGGTCTGACAGAGGCGCGGGGGGAGAAGTGGGCTGCTGTGCAAGCAGGCAGCGCAGGCTCCCAGCTCCTGCCAGGGTGCTGGGGCACCGCGGCCTCATGTCCAGCAGCAGTCACATTTATGCAAAAATGCACGTGTCACAGTAAATTAATACCGATTTGAATTTCATTAGCTTTGCAGATTTCTGTAAATAACATACAGAAGTGTTCTTGTTTTGCAGCTGTGCAAGTGCTACTAAGCACAAGGAGTTTTAAACTTCTTTTACAGTTGTACCTAATTCTGAAACACTACACTAGTAAAAATTAAGTCATCTACTAACTGTTCTTAAAGGGTGAGTACATTTCTTAAGTTTGTGAACCGCTGCTTCACCATGTAACTCAAATGGGGAGAAGGGGCCCACGTTCTCTGTGGCTTGGCTTCCACAGCATTATCCTGAGGTGAGAAGGAAGCATTTGTCTTTGTTTATCTAATTTGAATGGGGATCCTATTTTGCCATCTTGGGAGTCATGATAAAAAGCAGTAATGACACCAAGAAGGGCTTGAGAAATTAAGGAAGCAGGAGGACTCTCCAAATTCAATATAAAACCATGCCATGCCCTCACGCCTGCTCCAAGATGTTCCCTTTATCTCTTATTGACTCTGAATTGTCTGCACCACTGTTCCAGAGCGTCTCCATTTTCCTCAAGGCCACACTACCTAACTACCCTTACACCTTTGTCAGCAAGTAACTTGGGCTACTAGATTTATGAATATTACGGGCTTCAGACATATGCTGCGCTCCACCTTACCACTCCCATCCCACCTCCTGTCTTTGAGGAAAAAGCAATCTTTTTTTCTAGCAGAGGAGAAACCAGACACTTTATTTAGGATTTCATTTCTCTCCCACCTACTTACAAAACTGTGATCAGTGAATGGAACTTCTCCTTGACGATCTGTTGTGCCCACTGAGACTTCACTGGCATCACCCATCAATGCTAAACACCCACCACTGCATGAGGAACACATATACCCTATCTCGGATTTAGGCAATTCTTGCTTTCTGAATAGCAGATCCTAAATGAGTTTTCCCTCAGCAGCTAAAACACCCTTGATGTTAAGATTATATGCTATACTCAGGATGAAATCATCTCTAATTTTATAAGATAGGCTTTTCTGGAAAAACAAAGATTTTTTTTTTTTTTTAAAGACAAGCAATGGGCTTAGCCTAGACCTCACATAATCTAGCTCCAAACAATGCACTTAAAAACCAATGCTTGCTGTCTCACTCATCTGCACAGTCCCAGTGCCTGGCTCACTGACTGCTCCATCGATGCTGCTTGGATAAATAAAACAATGTCACTCAACTGACCCACATTCATCCAGGCCTCTCCCTACCAACCTAATTCAGCCTCCACTTCTTAGCTTGGCATTCAAAGCCATCACCACTTTGTTTCTCACTTTCCTAAGTAGCATTATTAACCCTGAACACGCTCCTGTGCTTCAGCTGAATCAAACTGCTTATACCCCGACAGGCTCTGAGACTTCCTTGTCTTTGCTCAAGCTTTTCCATCTGAAATTCTGACATCTGCCCATGGAGACTGTACCCGAGCAGGAACTAACTCCAGTATTAATCTCTTTCAGAAGCTTTTCAGGATGTCTCTCAACACCACCAAAGAGTCATATCTGAAGACTCATGATACCTATCATGGGAGGACTCCGCCTTCGTGAATAAAAAAGATGATGATGTTGGTCACTCTTGTTTGTATATCATTTATTGTGCACCGAAGCACTGCATTTCCACATGGTGCTAAGCATTTCACATACCCCCACTCAGTGTACTCTTTCCAATAACTCTGGCTACTGCTGCTGCTACTGCTGCTAAGTTGCTTCAGTTGTATCCAACTCTGTGTGACCCCATAGATGGCAGCCCACCAGGCTCCCCCGTCCCTGGGATTCTCCAGGCAAGAACACTGGAGTGGGTTGCCATTTCCTTCTCCAATGCATGAAAGTGAAAAGTGAAAGGGAAGTCACTCAGTCGTGTCCGACTCTTAGCGACCCCATGGGCTGCAGCCCACCAGGCTCCTCTGTCCATGGGATTCTCCAGGCAAGAGTACTGGAGTGGGGTGCCATTGCCTTCTCTGCTGGCTACTACTGTCTCTTTTTTATACTGAAGCATGGAGAGGTGAAGTAACTTGTCCAGCTACAAAGCTTGTAAGGAGTAGAGGAGAGATCTGTAACCTAGGCAGTACATATGCAGACTACTAGCTTTTCTCAGTGAGGTCTGCAAGAGAATTAAGCCCTAGTGCACAAAGGCATCCACTGTATGAAACTAACTTCTCTCCTGTTGTCTAAAACGGTATGAGCTATGTCATCCTTGGGATAACTGAGTAAAGACTCACTCTAATCACATCTGTAGGGATTAATTTTCTCACATAAACTTGGCTGAAAACAAATTTTTTAAGCCAAAAATTTAATTAGAAAAGTAAAAACTGTTCCGCAGGTCTTAATCCTTGACAATCAAGTGTATTCATGAACAGCAAGTATCTCCATGTAAACAGTTCTCGTTGGAAGAGCTGGAGGGAACTCCTCTGGGGCAGTGGGTGCTCCGCTGGGCTTTCTCTCAGCACGTCTGGATGCTCTTCCCATTCTTGATACCCCTTGCCCCATTTTAGTAAACTTTCCCGTCTTTAAAAGCTGCAACTGGATCTCACTCACCTTTTTGTCCCTATGAGATCTATCCCAATGTTTAAACCACGTCACATGGTCACATTTCTCTCTAACTCTTACACTCAGTAGTCCAGGCTAATTGACAAGCATCTTCCTTACAGGAAACTAACAACGGAAACTACCTGTTCTGTCTTGGTTGTGTCTGATAGGAATTTAAAAATCAAGATTACCGAGGTATAAAGACAGTCAGATACGTCCAATGAAAGTGTGTGATTTGATGAGTTTTATACAGGTGAAGCTGCGGTCCCACTTGAGGTATGGAACACTGTCATCATTTCCAAAATTTCTTCTTGCGCCTCTGCATCCTTCTGCTTCAAGAATCACTGATCTGCTCTCTATCACTATGGGATAGTTCATATTTCCAGAATTGCAAGAAAATGAAATCTTATACCATGTGGTCTCCTGTGTTTGAGTTCTTACACTAAGCATAACAATTCTGAGAGTCATCCACGGTGCTGCATACATCAGCAGTTGGTTCCTTTCTATTACCGAGCAATAATTTACTGTATGGATGGACTGCATTTTGTTTATCCATTCATCTGTCAGTGGACATTTGGGTAGTCTTCAGCTTTGAGATACTATGAATAATTCTGTCATGAACATTTATTTTAATAAACCTTTGTGTAGGTAATTATTCTCCTTTCATTTGAATAAAGGCTTGGTCATATAGTAGGTGTATGCTTAGCTTTCAAAACTATGGTTTCTTCAACAGAACTTTATTCATAGCTTTATCTGTAATAGTTAGAAATTGCAAATAACCATCAATACATAGGTAAATGAATAAGTAAATTTTGGTGTATCCATACAATGGAATACTAACCATCAATAAAAAAGAATAACAACAATATGGATAAATCTCAAAATTACTAGGCTGAAGCAAAGAAGACAAACAAAAAAAGAACACATGTATACATGATTCCATTTACAAAAAAAATTCTAGAAAATGCAAACTAATCTATAGAGGCAAAAAAGCAGATCAGTGGTTGCCTGAAGACTGTGGTGGAAAAAAGATTACAAAGTGGCATGAGGAAGTTTTTAAGGGTGATGAAAATGCTGTCCTGATTACAGTGAAATGAAAATTTCTCAAGTTGAATACTTTAAATCTGTGCAATTTATTGTATTTAGTTAGATTTCAATAAATTTGTTGTTGTTATTTTATAAAGGCAATGGCACTTGTGAAAACAGACGAATTCCTTTATGTAACACAACAACTCTGAAACAGTCTCTCTACTATTTATAAAATTTTAATGCAATAGAAGATTATTTACCTGGGTGTCTGAAAACAACTGAACAGCAGAATTATCCTAGAGAATCTTAAAACAAAAACAAAAAACCAACAAACCAATGAAATAAATAAGTCTCATGTATAATAACTGCATGATACCTCACACATGTGGTGCTGGTGTGACCTGGTGCACTGTGATGCGCCCACAGGATTTTGGTGGACTGAGGTGTGTTACAGATGAAGATGGTGAAGTGGGAATGATCCTGAACATAGAAAATATAAAACTCAAGTAAAAAATGTTTTATGTGACAAAGGATATCTTTTACTGCTAAAAGCCATGATCAACAATGAGACGATAATCACTGTGACTGTGTATAATACAAAACAAACATAACTACTGTTATAAAACAAAAAGGACAGGAGATGTAATGTGACACAGACAAAACATGCAAATAACAGGAGACTTTAATCTCCCAACCTCAGGAAAAGACAGATTAGGCAGACAAAAAATAAGTAAGGGTATATAAGGCCAAACAGCATCATCAGTAAGATCTCACTGCTATATAGTCAACTTCACACCCAATGACAGTGAAGACACCGTCACAGAACACATGGACTGTTCAAAAGACAATCACATATTAGGTCACAAAAACACTTGAGTGAATTCCCTAACATGAAAAATACTATAAACAACATTCTGATGTCAGTGTAATAATGCTAAAAATTATTCATAAAGTAAAAAATTAAAAAGGCTTATCTACTTGGAAATTAATAACATCTTCTAATTAGTTCACAGAAAAGAGGAAAACCACAAAATGAAATGAAAGTTTTTTTAAAAAGGACAGTTCTTTGGGTATAGTCAGAAACTATGGCACATATTTAAAGCAGTGAGCAGAAAAAATTTCAAATCCATAAATCATAGTATCAATACAAATTAAAGAACGAAAATAAATTATGTGCCTTAGAGAAAAAAAAAGAATAAAGAAAACAAAGAACGGGAACCCACGTGACCCATGAGATGATATCATAAGGTTCTGTGCAGCTGGAGTTTCAGTAGGGTAGAGATAGAACAAAGCATAAAACATAACTGCAAATATAATGCTTGAAAATTTCCCAAATCTGATGAAATACATAAATTTTCAGATTTAAGAAACCTGGCAAACTCCAAGTAGGGTGAATTCAAACACATACAGAAACCAATAGCCTTCAGATATATAAACAAGTGGTTAGAGACCATAATAGTAGAGAAAACTTCATTAATAATAGCAAAAAGACAAAAACTCTGAATTAGCTTAATAAGCAATTTGCAAAAATTAGAAAAAACCTTTAAGTAGGCTTGAACACACAGACAGTCCTTGTTCATGGATAAGATAATACCACATCATAAAAATGTTTGCTTTCACTAAGTAAATTTACACATTTAATGCAATTTCAATGAAAATATCACAAGGCTTTTTAATGGCGCTAGACAAGATGATATCTAAGTACATCTGGAAAAAGTAAAAACACCCGAGGGGAACTGGGAAAACACACACACACAAAGGCCACATAGAGGAGGGAGAAAGAGTCTGATTAGATAAAAATAAGCTCCAAGAAGATAAGGAATGAAAACGCTAAAAAAAAATCAACCCCTGAGTACTTTAAATATTGATGACCCTTGGACATAATGAAAAGTTTTCTATGACTTTGTATCCAAATACAATAAAAAGAAAAGTGATAAATTTTGGCCATGTGCAAAACACAACAAAAATACTGAAGAGGAAGAGCTAATTGCTTCAATACATAGTTCTTTAAAAATTAAAGTTTAAAAACCTGACAGAGAAATGAACAGAAAATTCACATTCTTCTAAAAAAAAAAAAGATTGTAAAATGGCTGTTACACATATGAAAAGATGTTCAAACTTACTTATAATTAGAGAAATGCAATTAAAATTACACCAAAATACCAGATGGCAAAAAAGTATGACAACACATTCTGTAGGTGTGGCTGCGGGGAAATAAACATTCTCACACATTGTTAATTGGAATGGAAACTGGTACAGCCCTTTGAAAGAGGAATTTAGCAATATCTAACAAAACTACAAAAGCATTTACCTTTGACTCAGCAATTCCATATCTAGGAATTTACCTTAATTATATACCTCCAACATTATAAAATGGTAGCTGAAGGTCCATGTTATTTATTTGAAAAATAGTTGAGTGCATTTATTGTGTTTGTATTCAAATTTGGGTGTTCCCTCATCCTTGCAGATTTTATTCTTTTGAGTATGTGCTATATTAACAAGGTTCTGAAAGTCAAAACTATACCAAAAGCAATGTTCTCAGAAATGTGCTGCTGCCTGCTTCTCTCTCGCATCCCACTGTCATCCCCTAAATCTTAACCACGAAAGGTGATTCATCTCATTAGGTTCTAGTTTACCCTTCCTTTCATTTTTTTCTCTCCTGAATCAGCTATAAGTATGCTGCTGCTGCTGCTAAGTTGCTTCAGTCGCGTCCAACTCTGTGCGACCCCAGACTGCAGCCGACCAGGCTCCTCCGTCCCTGGGATTCTCCAGGCAAGAGTACTGGAGTGGGTTGCCATTTCCTTCTCCAGAGCTATAAGTACACATTTTATTATTTTCCCTTCTCTTTTAAATAAGAAGTAACACTGCTACTGTTTCATTGTTTGCTTTTTTCCCCCACTTAAACTCTGAAGATCTTCTGGTATCAGTTCATGGAGCTCTTCCTTGGTCCTTTTTACAGCCGTGTCATATTCATGATGTGGATGTACCACAGTTTATTCAGCCATTCTCCTGTGTGTGGGCATTTAAGTTGTTTCCAATCTTAAGCAGTTACAAACAAATTGCTGTAGTAAATAACTTCTGGCATATGGGCTTCCCTGGTGGCTCAGTTGGCAGAGAATCCACCTGCAATGTGGGAGACCTGAGTTCAATCCCTGGATTGAAGGAAAATCCCCTGGAGAAGGGAATGGCTAACCACTCCAGTATTCTGGCCTGGAGAATTCCATGGACTGTATAGTCCATGGGGTCACATAGTTTTGACTTTACTTCAGTCACTCAGTCGTGTCCGACTCTTTGTGACCCCATGGACTCTGCAGCACGCCAGGCCTCCTTGTCCATCACCAACTCCTGGAGTTTCATGTCCATTGAGTCAGTGATGCCATCCAACCATCTCATTGTCTATCATCCCCTTCTCCTCCCGCCCTCAATCTTTCCCAGCATCAGGGTCCTTACAAATGAGTCAGCTCTTTGCATCAGGTGGCCAAAGTGTTGGAGTTTCAGCTTCAACATCAGTCCTACCAATGAATATTCAGGATTGATCTCCTTTAGGATGGACTGGTTGGATCTCCTTGCAGTCCAAGGGACTCTCAAGAGTCTTCTCCAACACCACAGTTCAAAAGCATCAATTCTTTGGCGCTCAGCTTTCTTTATTCTCCAACTCTCACATTCATACTGACTACTGGAAAAACCATAGCCTTAACTAGATGGACCTTTGTTGGCAAAGTAATGTCTCTGCTTTTGAATATGCTATCTAGGTTGGTCATAACTTTCCTTCCAAGGAGTAAGCATCTTTTAATTTCATGGCTGCAGTCACCATCTGCAGTGATTTTGGAGCTCAAAAAAATAAAAGTCTGACACTGTTTCCCCATCCTTTTGCCACGAAGTAATAGGACCAGATGCCATGATCTTAGTTTTCTGAATGTTGAGCTTTAAAAGCCAACTTTTTTCACTCTCTTCTTTCACTTTCATCAAGATGCTCTTAGTTCTTCACTTTCTGCCATAAGGATGGTGTCATCTGCATATCTGAGGTTATTGATATTTCTCCCAGCAATCTCGATTCCAGCTTGTGCTTCTTCCAGCCCAGCGTTTCTCATGATGTACTTTGCATATAAGTTAAATAAGCAGGGTGACAATATACAGCCTTGATGTACTCCTTTTCCTATTTGGAACCAGTCTGTTGTTCCATGTCCAGTTCTAACTGTTGCTTCCTAACCTGCATACAGGTTCCTCAAGAGGCAGGTCAGGTGGTCTTGTATTCCCATGTCTTTCAGAATTTTCCACAGTTTATTGTGATCCATATAGTCAAAGGCTTTGGCATAGTCAATAAAGCAGAAATAGATTTTTTTCTGTTTGTTAATACATCAGATAGTCAAAAAAATAAATTAATGAAATCTGCAAGGATGCAGGAACACCCAAATTTGAATACAAATGCAATAAATGCACTAAACTATATTTTGAATAAATAACATGGGCCCTTAGCTCACCTCCTCCCATGGGCACAACAGAATTACAAACAAAATTACTATTTACAAATTACAACTGTTTAAAGTATCTATCCATGACAATGACCTAAAGAAGCAAAAGATCTTCAACAACTAAAGATACAAAGAAGGAAACACAACATAAGGAGGAGAGGTGGCGGTGACCCCTGGGGAGGTGACCCACAGACAGGAGGATAATCACAATGCAGAGGTTCTCTGCAAGGAGTACTGGGTCTGCACTGTTTCGCAGCCTGGGGGTCCTGCACTGGGAAGAAGAGACCCCAGAACACTTCGCTTTGAAGGAAACAGTGACTTTACTTTCAAAGAGTGCTCACAAAATCTCACACACTCCAAGATCCAGGGCAGAAAGAGGAATTTGAAAAGAGCTTGAGTCAGACCTACTTGCTGATCCTAGAAAGCCCCTCAGAGAGGCATGAGGCAACGGGGCTCATCCTGCGGGTACAGACACAACAACAGCCGTTCCAGGGAATTCATTCTTCCCTGAGGACACCGGTGCTGGTAAGCACCATTCTGGAGTCCTCCCTGTAGGTTATTACACTAGGACTTGGCCCTGGCCACCAGGAGGACCAACTCCAGGACCTCCAGGCCCCATAACCAGAGACCCCAGGATCTTGGCCTACCAGTGAGCCAGCACTAGCTCTAGGACCTGGCCTTGCCTATCAGTGGGTTGGCACAAGCTCCTGGGCCCAGCCTCACCCATGAGTGGGTGGGGACCAGCCCTAGGAACCTCCTAGGCACTGGTTCTGCCAGCAGCCTATGCCAGCAGCTATGGGACACCTTAGGCCTTTCAACCAGCTGCCTTGGGATCCAGCCCCATCTCCAGCACTAGCCCTGGGCCCAGGCTGCCCACCTGGCCAGATGACACCACATCCAGGAAGCCTAGGCCCTGCAGCCAGCCACCCTGTGACCCAGCCCTGCCCACCAGCACCAGGGATCCTTGGACTGTGCATCCAGCCATGTCAGGACGCGGTCCCACTTATCAGTGCCTGGCAGCCTCCATACCAGGCAAGGCCAGACAAGCGATCAGGTCAGGGGCCAATCACCTCTACCATCATGCCTATACTGTTTGACTCGCCACAACAGAAGGGCCCATGAAGCCCACATAGAGGGCCCTAGGGCATGTAGCTGTAAAGGATATCTCTTACTTAATGTCACTTCTCCAAGATCAGATAATGTAACCAACCTACCAAACATAGACACAAATAACAAAATTAGGCCAAAAGAGGCAACAGAGGAATGTGCTACAAATGAAGGAACAAGACAAAACTCCAGAAGAACTAAGCAAGATTGAGACAATCTATCTATCTGATAGGCAGTAAAGGGTACCTCATGTTGTTACTGTTAAGTCGCTTCAGTCGTGTCCGACTCTGTGTGACCCCATAGACGGCAGCCCACCAGGCTCTGCCGTCCCTGGGATTCTCTAGGCAAGAACACTGGAGTGGGTTGCCATTTCCTTTCCTTCTCCAGTGCATGAAAGTGAAAAGTGAAAGTGAAGTCGCTCAGTCGTGTCCAACTCTTAGTGACCCCATGGACTGCAGCCTACCAGGCTTCTCCGTCCATGGGATTTTCCAAGCAAGAAGAGTACTGGAGTGGGTTGCCAGTACTCATGCTGCTGCTGCTAAGTCGCTTCAGTCGTGTCCAACTCTGTGCAACCCCATGGATGGCAGCCCACCAGGCTCCCCCGTCCCTGGGATTCTCCAGGCAAGAACACTGGAGTGGGTTGCCATTTCCTTCTCCAATGCATGAAAGTGAAAAGTGAAAATGAAGTCGCTCAGTCGTGTCCGACTCTATCGACCCCACAGACTGCAGCCTACCAGGCTCCTCCGTCCAAGGGATTTTCCAGGCAAGAGTACTGGAGTGCGGTGCCATTGCCTTCTCCGCCAGTACTCATAAGGATGCTCAAAAAACTTGAGACAAAAATGGATGAACGCAATGAGAAGTTTAACAGAGTTAGAAATTATAAAGAAGAACAAAATAAAGCTGAAGAATATAATAACTGAAATAAAAAAATACACTAGAAGGAATCCACAGATTAGATGCCACAGAGGAATGGATCAAGAAACTATAAGACTGAACAGGAGAAATCATTCAAGCTGAACAAAGTGGGGAAAAATGAGTTCAGTTTGAGAGACCTCTGAGATACCAAATGTCCTAACAGTCACATTATTGGAGTACCAGAAAGAGAAGACAGAAAGAAAGGGGCAGAGACACAGTTGAAGATATAACAGCTGAAAACTTCTATAATCTGGTAAAAGAAATAGATGTCTAGGTCCAAAATACACAAACAATTCCAAATAAGATCAACTCAAAGAAGTCAATTCAAAGACACACTGTAATTAAAATGGCAAAAGTTAAATAAGAAGAGAGAATATTAAACATAGAAAGGGAAAAGCCGCTTGTTATCTACAAGAGAACTCCCCAAATGCTAACAGCTGACTTCTCAGCAGAAACTCTATAGGCAAGAAGGGAGTGGCATGATATGTTTAAAGTGGTGAAAGGGGAATACCTACAACCAAGAATACTCCACTTGGCATAGCTATCATTCAGATTTGAAGGAGAGATCAAGAGTTTTACAGACAAGCAAAAGCCGAGTTCAGCACCATGAAACTTGCTCTGCAAGAAAGGGACTTATCTAAGCAGAAAAGCCACAACTGGAAATATGAAAATTACAAAAGAAAAAAATCTCACTGGTAAAGGGATATATACAGTAAAGGCAGAACATCAGGCACTTTATAAAGTTAGCTGGAAGGTTAAGACAAAAGTTGTGAAATCATCTATATCCACAATAAGCAGAGACATATGAAGCAAAAAGATGTAAAATATGAGGTAAAAAACACTAAGTGTGGGTGGTGGTGGTGGGGAATAAAAATGCAGGGCTGTTAAAATGAGTTTGAAATTAAAAAATAAGCAACAACAACAAAAGAGATAAACAGCTTAAAATAATTATATGTGTGTATATACATATACAACTTCACGGTTAAGCATAATTAAAATCTATAATAGATGTGCTGTGCTTAGTCGCTCAGTGTCTGACTTTGTGACCCCGTGGACTGCAGTATGCCAGGTTCCTCTGTCAATGGGGATTCTCCAAGTAAGAATACTGGAGTGGGTGGCCATGCCCTCCTCCTATAACAGATACACACACAAAAGAGAAAAGAATCTGAGCATAATGCTAAGCAGTCATCAAATCACAAGAGAACAAAAGAAAAAAGGAACCAAAAAAGAACTACAAAAAAGACCACAACCCCCAAAACAATTAACACAATGGCAAATAGCATATACATCAATAATTACTTTAAATGTAAATGGGCTAAATGCTCTAATCAAAAGACACAGAACACTGAATGGCTAAAAAAACAAGACACACACACACACATATAAACTGCCTACAAGAGACTTCAGATCTAAAGACAATCAGAGAGAAGTGAGGGAATGGGGAAAGGTATTCCATGGAAGTGAAAACGAAGACAGCAGGGATAGTGATATTTATATAAAAAAAAAATAGACTTTAAAACAAAGACTGTAACAAGAGATAAATAAGGATGTTACATATGATCAAGGGATCAATCCAAGAAGAAGTTATAAAAAAATTGTAAAAATATTGCACCCCAAATAGGAGAACTTATTCATGAGGCAAACATTAACAGACATAAAGGGAGAAAATGACAGTAAAACAACAGTAGGGACTTCAACACTCCCACTTGCATCAATGGACAGACCATCATGACAGAATATCAATAAGGAAGCACTTGCCTAAAACACACATTAATGACCAAATGTACTTTAACAGATACAGGTGTAGAACAGTCCACCCAAAGCAGCAAAATGTACATTCACTCCATGTGCACATGGGCCAGTCTCCAGGTTGTATCACATGCTGAGCCACAAACACGCACTCGCAAATTTAAGAAAGCTGAAATCACAGTAAGCATCTTTTCTGACCACAAACACTATAAGACTAGAAATCAATTACAAGAAAAACTGCAAAAACACAACAAACACACACACATACTAACCCGTGGAGGCTAAACAATATGCCACTAAACCACCAAATGGATCACTGAAGAAATCAAACAGGAATTTAAAAATATCTCGGAGACAAAGGAAAACAGAAACTTAACAGTCCGAAATCTACAGGATGAGAAAAGCAGTTCTAAGAAGGACATTTATAGCAATACAAGCCTACCTCAGAACAAGAAAAATCTCAAACACACCATCTTAAACTTACACCTAAAGGAACTAGAAAAAAACAATCAAAACCCAAAGTTAGCACAAGACAAGAAATAAATGAAAAAGACAAAACACCCCAAATGAAAAATAGAAAAGATCAATGCAACTAAGAGCTGGTTCTTTGAGAAGATAAACAAAAGTGATAAACTTTCATCCAGTCTCATAAAAAAAAAAAAAAGAGAGGAGACCTAGATCAATAAAATCAAATAAAAAAGGAGAAATTATAATCAACATCACAAATATAAAAAGGATCATATGAAATGACTATGAAGAATTACATGCCAATAAAATGAACAACCTAGAAGAAATATATGTACAAACTCCTAGAAATACACCATCTCCCAAGAAGGAATATAGAAGAAAAAAAAGTATGCAGATTGATTTCCAGGAAAGAAAATAAATCAGTAATAATAAAACTCCCAACAAATAAAAGTCTAGGACCAGAGAGTTTCACAGGTGAATTCTACCAAACATTTAAAGAAGAGTTAATACCTACTCTCCTGAAATTATTCTAAAAATACTGCAAAGGAAGGATTGCTTCTGAACTCATTTTACCAGGCCAGAATCACCTCAATACCAAAACTAGATGAATGTAACACACACACACACACACACACACATTATAGGCCAACATCACTCATGATCACAGATGTAAAACTCTCAACAAAATATTACCAAACTGAATTTAACAATACATTAAAAAGGACCATACCGTGATTAAGTGGAATTTATTCCAGGGATGTAAGGATGGTTCAGTATCACAAATCAATCAATGAGATACACCACATTAACAAACTGAAGAATAAAAATCATGATCTTCTCAACAGATGCAGAAAAAACTACTGACAAAATTCAACATCCATTCATGGTAAAAACTCAACAGAGTGGGTACAAAGGGAACATAACTAAACATCATAAAAGCTATATTTGATAAGCCCACAGCTAACCTTACACTCAATGGTGAAAAGCTGAAAGCCTTTCTTGTAAGATCAAGAATAAGACAAGGATGCCCACTCTCACTACGTTTATTCAACACAGTATTGAAAAAGTTCTACCCACATCAATCAGATAAGGGGAAAAAAATAAATAAAAGAAATCCAAACTGGAAAGGAAAAAGTAAAACCATCACTGTTTGCAGATGACATGATACCATATACAGGAAATCCTAGAAATGCCATCAAAAAACCACTAGAGCTCCATCAATCAATTTGGTAAAGTTGTTGGATACAAAATTAATACAAATAAGTTTGATGCATTTCTATACACTAAAAACAAGCTATCAGAAAGAAATAAAGAAAACAATCCCATACCTAGGAATAAATCTAAGGAGGTAAAAGACCTGTACTCAGAAAATGATAAAGAAACTGAAAGAAATTGAAGAAGACACAAATCAATGGCAAGATATACTGTGCTCATGAATTAGAAAAATTAGTATTGTTAAAATGACCACTACCCAAGGCAATCCACAGATTCAATGAAATTCCTATCAAAATACCAATGGCATTTTTCACAGAACTCGGACAACTACTTCTAAAAATCTGTACGGAAACACAAAAAACCCTGAATAGACAAAACAATCTAAAGAAAGAACAAAATTGGAGGTATCGTACTCCCTATTCAAACTGTACTACAGAGATGCAGTAATCAAAACATTAGAGTACTGGCACAAAAACACACAGATCAATGGACAGAACAGACAGCCCAGAAATGAGCTCACATTTATATGTCAATTAAACTACCACAAGGAGGCTAGAATACAGAAAGGGGGAAAGACAGCCTCTTCAATGAATGGTGTTGGGGAAACTGGACAGAGGCATGCAAAAGAATCAACCTGGACTGCTTTCTTACACTATATACAAAAATAAATTCAAAATGGACTAAAGATTTAAATGTTAGACCTGAAACTATAAAATTAGAAGAAAATATATGCAGTCTGCTCTTTGACATAGGTCTTGGTAATATTTCTGGACATGTCTCCTTAGGCAAGGGCAACAGGAGCAAAAGTAAACAAGAGGGGCTAACATCAAGCCAAAAAGCTTTTGTACAACAAAGGGAACTTTCAACAAAATAAAAATTCTGCCTATGGAATGGGAGAAGATACTTGCAAATGATGTATCTGATTAGGGGTTAATATCCAAAATATACAAAGAATTCATACAATTCAACATTAAAACAAACAACCCAGCGAATGCCCTGACAGTCCAGAGGTTCCAATGCAGGGGGCACAGGTTTGATTCCTGGTTGGGGAATAAGATACTATGTGTCACACAGCATGGCAAAAAGATACAACAACAACAACAAAATAACCCAAGAAAAACATGGACAGAGGACCTGAATATATGTTTTTTACCAAAGAACATATGTAGTGGCCAACAGACACATGAAAAGATACTCAACACTCCTTATCAGGAGAGAAATGGAAATCAAAGCCATAATGAGATTATCACCACCCATTTGTCCAGAATGGCTATTATCAAAACAAAAACAAAAACAGTAAGTGTTGGTGCTGCTGCTGCTGCTGCTGCTAAGTCGCTTCAGTCGTGTCCGACTCTGTGCGACCCCATATACGGCAGCCCACCGGGCTCCCCCGTCCCTGGGATTCTCCAGGCAAGAACACTGGAGTGGGTTGCCATTTCCTTCTCCAATGCATGAAAGTGAAAAGTGAAAGTGAAGTCGCTTAGTCGTGTCCGACTCTAGCGACCCCATGGACTGCAGCCTACCAGGCTCCTCTGTCCATGGGATTTTCCAGGCAAGAGTACTGGAGTGGGGTGCCATCGCCTTCTCCGACTAAGAGGTATTAACTCCCTATTACAAAATGAATGAGTCACAGGCGTGGAAGGTAAAGTGTAGGGAATGGAGTCAATAATTACGTAACATTTTGTATGGTGGCAAATGGTTATTACACTTTGTACAGTGATCACTTTGAAACATACGGAAATACTGAATTACTATATTGTGCTCCAGGAACTAACCTAGTGGTGTAGGTCAATTATACTTCAAAAACGAACTCATAGAAAAAGAGACCAGATTTGTGATTAACAGAGGTCAGGGTAGGGGAAGAGCACTGGATGAAGGTAGTCTAAAGGCACAAAGTTCGACTTGTAAGATAAATAAGAACTAGGGATGTAATGTGCAACATGATAAATATAATTAGCACTGCTCTATGTTATACATGGAACTTAAGAGAGTAATTCCTCAGAGTTCAAGAGGAAAAACTTTTTTTCTATTTCTGTCATTTTGTTATCTATATGGGATGATAGATGTTTACTAAACTTATCGTGCTTATACATTTCATGATGTATGTAATTCAAATCATCATGCTGAACAGCTTAAACTTACACTGTGAATTTATTTTTTACAGTGGTATGAGTTAGTGATTTTGAAACTATGTGAATTTAAGAACTAAATATATAAGAAAACATATTGCAGATGATGGGAGGAGGGTCTCACTGTCGGAGAATGGTGTTAACAATATGGAAACGGGGAGTTCTCTGGTGGTGCAATGGATAGGAATCTGTCTGCCAACTCAGGGGGCACAGGTTCGATCCCTGGTCTGGGAAGATCTTACATGCTGTGGGGCGTCTGGGCCCATGCACCACAACTACTGAGCCTGCATGCTTTGGAGCCCATGCATCACAACTACTAAAGCCCGTGCACCTACAGCCTGTGCTCTCAAACAGAGAAGCCACCTCAGTGAGAAGCCTGCGCACTGCAACTAGGGAGTAGCCCCCATTCGCCACAACTAAAGAGAAAGCCCTCACAGCAGCAAAGACCCAGCACAGCCAAAAATAAACTAATTTTTTAATGAAAGTTCTTAAAAAAAAGTCAATATGGAAAGGGAGAAGACTAAACTGAACCTGTGATGCTGGTGGGAACGGGGACAGCAGTGGGGATGCCTAATTTTTAATATATACAGTGACAGACAAGATGGGACTCAGTTCAGTTCAGTTCAGTTGCTCAGTCGTGTCTAACTCTTTGCGACCCCGTGAATCGCAGCACACCAGGCCTCCCTGTCCATCACCAACTCCTGGAGTTCACTCAGACTCACGTCCATTGAGTTAGTGATGCCATCCAGCCATCTCATCCTCTGTTGTCCCCTTCTCCTCCTGCCCTCAATCCCTCCCAGCATCAGTCTTTTCCAATGAGTCAACTCTTTGCATGAGGTGGCCAAAGTACTGGAGTTTCAACTTTAGCATCATTCCTTCCAAAGAAATCCCAGGGCTGATCTCCTTCAGAATGGACTGGTTGGATCTCCTTGCAGTCCAAGGGACTCTCAAGAGTCTTCTCCAACACCACAGTTCAAAAGCATCAATTCTTCGGCACACAGCCTTCTTCAGTCCAACTCTCACATCCATACATGACCACAGGAAAAACCATAGCCTTGACTAGATGGACCTTTGTTGGCAAAGTAATGTCTCTGCTTTTCAATGTGCTATCTAGGTTGGTCATAACTTTTCTTCCAAGGAGTAAGTGTCTTTTAATTTCATGGCTGCAATCACCATCTGCAGTGATTTTGGAGCTCAAAAAAATAAAGTCTGACACTGTTTCCACTGTTTTTCCATCTATTTCCCATGAAGTGATGGGACCAGATGCCATGATCTTAGTTTTCTGAATGTTGAGCTTCAAGCCAACTTTTCACTCTCCACTTTCACTTTCATCAAGAGGCTTTTAGTTCCTCTTCACTTTCGGCCATAATGGTGGTATCATCCGCATATCTGAGGTTATTGATATTTCTCCTGGCAATCTTGATTCCAGCTTGTGCTTCTTCCAGCCCAGCGTTTCTCATGATGTCCTCTGCATAGAAGTTAAATAAGCAGGGTGACTCAGGTTGGCGCAAATGTAACTGTGGTTTTGGACCATGATTTTAAATCATTATAACTAGGCTTAAACACATCTTTATTAATCAAAATAGGAACCATTACAATCAACACATTTTTGCCAATGAGAAATAAGTTTGCTTATTCCTGTAGTGTAAAAATCCGTGTATGGGGACTCAACAAACTCTTAGAAAGAATTTTCTGCCTTCTTCTGGTTGTGGAAGCCATTTCCCTGCAAAAAGTTGTTGAGATGCTTGAAGAAGTTGGTTGGTGAGAGAGCAGGTGAATATAGTGGATGAGGCAAAACTTTGTAGTCCAATTTGTTCAACTTGTGCTATGTGTGGTGGTGAAATGTGTGGTCAGGCGTTGTGGAGAATTGGGTCCTTTCTCTGACCAATGCCGGTTGCAGGCATTGCAGTTCTTGGCACATCTCATGGATTTGCTGAGCATACTTCTCAAATGTAATGGTTTCCCCAGGATTCAGAAAGCTGTAGTGGATAAGACAGGCAGCAGACCACCAAGCAGTGATCATGACCTTTTTTGGTGCAAGTGTGGCTGTGGGAGGTCCTTTGGAGCATCTTCTTAGTCCAACCACTGAGCTGGTCGATGTAAAATCCACTTTTTGTTGCGTATCACAATCTGATCAAGAAATGGTTTGCTGTTGTTGCACAGAATAACAGAAGACCATACTTCAAAATGATTCTTCTAAACTGCAGTCATCTCATGAGGCACTCACTTATACAACTTTCTCACCTTTCCAATTTGCTTCAAGTGTCAAACGACCATAGAATGGTCGACACTGAGTTCTTTGGAAACTTCTCATGTAGTTGTAAGAGGATCACCTTCAATGATCCTCTCAATTGGTCATTGTCAACTTCTGATTGTCAATCTTCAAGATTCTGGTCTCCTTTACAAAACTTCTAGAAAACCACTGAACTGTATATTCGTTAACAGTTCCTGGGGCAAATGCATTGTTGATGTTTCAAGTTGTCTCCGCCACTTTACGACCCGTTTTGAACTCAAATAAGAAAATTTCTCGAAACTGCTTTTTGCCTAACATCATTTCCCTAAAG
The DNA here is from genome assembly GCF_055505025.1 of Bos grunniens. NCBI lineage: Eukaryota > Metazoa > Chordata > Mammalia > Artiodactyla > Bovidae > Bos > Bos grunniens. The sequence continues at coordinate 29,684,159 of NC_141189.1, forward strand.
TAAATATAAAATAAGCAGTAAGTAGTAATAAGTCATTAACAAAAAAACATAAAGTGAGAAATGTGTATTAAAATGATGCATAACGTAACCACATATTTTAAAATGCACTCAGAAAAAAAAATAAAATAAAAAAAAATAAAATGCACTCAGGTATTAAACGGCAATTTCAACAACGCAAAAACCATAATTACTTTTGCACCAGCTTAATATTAATTACAAAATTACAAAAAGAAAGCTGAGAAGACAGAGCATCATTTCTGTGATCTTCCGGCCAAAGGGGAACAACCTGGTCTAATCATGAGGAGTCAAAAGAGATGAACCCAGATGGAATGTCATTCCACAAAATAATTGACCTGTATTCTTCAAAAACTTTATAAAAGACAAAAAAAGAAAAAGTAGAGGACTACAGAAAAGATTCCATTTTTAAAGGAGACTAAGAGACCAGACAACTAAATGCAACATGTGATCCTGGACTGTATTGTGAAACAGGGAAAATTCACCTTATTTCTTTTGCTACAAAGGATACTACTGGAATGACTGGCTTGATTTGAATAAGGTCTGGGATTGGTCAATAGTGCTGTATCAATGTTAATTTCTGATTTAAATAATTGTACTTTGTTTAAATGAGAATATCTTTACTTTTAGGAAACACACACCTAACTGTTTACAGGTAAAAAAGCAACACATCTGCAACCTACTCTCACATGTTCAGGGAAGCACATTATGCATAGATATAGAAAGAGAATGAAAAAGCAAGTTTAATTAAGACATTAACATTTGAGGAATCTGGATGGAGGGTATAAAGGATTTGTATTTTTTTGGTAACTTTAAATCAGAAATTATTTCAAAATAAAGTTTAAAAACAGCCCACTGTACATGTTAGGGCTGTGCATTTCAGTGTATGCAACACAAAACATGACTCAACTTTAAAAAATTTTAATGACAAAAATTTTTCAAATAGATAAAATGCTGTGAATACTGTCAAACACTGCCAATAAAAGTATAAATTGGTATTATGTTTCTAGAGAGTCCCTGGAAACATGTTAAAGAAACCAGAAAGAGATCTAAATTCTTTGGCCCTGTAATTCAATATTTATGACTTTATTCTAAAGAAATATTCTGGAATAAATATAGAAGTAAAACGACTTATGTGCAATGCTATTCATCTTAGCATTAACTATAGCAGCAAAGCCCAGGACATGATCTTCAAAGTTAATCAATAAGGAGTGATTAAATTATGGCAAATATATAACAATAAATTGTACAGCCACTGAAATAATGGCTTCAAAATAAAAAAAATAATTATTGGCTGTTTACAGTGAGCCAACACTGAGTTGGACACAACACAGAATCGGACACGACTGAGCGACGAACACTACCACACACCACAGTGAGCCAAAGAAGTAAAATGTTGATTTCATTTTCACAGGAATATTTAATAACATGGGAGAATGTATACTGTGAAGATGAGGGGAGAAAAGGGGGCCATACAAATGGATACTCAGTATGGTCTCCATTTTGTTTTTCTAAAAATTCTATGAATGAAAAAAAAAGTTTAGGAGAAAATACTAAGCGATAGGACTTACTAATTTTATTAATACATGCTATGCTTTTTATCCTCCCAAATTTCAAAAGTGGTCTAAAATGATTATGTATTATATTTATGATTGAAAAAACTAAGCCTTATTAACAAAATATCTTTTATATTAAAATATCTTGAATTGGTTATCTAAGCTGCTTCCTCATAATAGCAGTCTGTATGTAATTCACTTAAATTTTAAGGTACTGTAATTCTAGATAAGCAAAGAGAGACTTCTATAAACAGGAGCAAGACAACCATTGAAAAAATACTTATTACAGTTATAAAGAATTTCTACAGATTCTAAATGGGAAAGAAATGAGTGTTTTATTTCATCAGACCTGTCAGCAAATCATTCTATTCTGACTCTTTGCAAAATAGGTATTTTCTTACCTCATATAATTCTGATATTGTTCTAGGAAATGACTCATATATTAAACACTATCATCATTCTCTGTGATTTTGGCAAATAAATTATGCCTGATATTTCTTTAAAAACATTAAAAATGAATCCACTTGAGAAGAATTAACAAGATTTTAAAAAAATGCTTCCGTTATAAATTATGGAGGATTGCACCCAGCTTGAGTGTCTGAGGGGCAGATGACACCCCTGCCACCAACCCCACAGCCACAATTCAGTAAAGCAGGCTAGGAATGCTAATTAGAGGAAAAATATTTTAATGAGAAGGCTAAAATATAAGAACAAGCATCCCAGAATTCTGAGCTACAAAATTAATTTACAACAAGAGAACTTTTACCATTTCACAAATTGAAACTCTCTTGTTTACAGTGTAAACATATTTTGACGAACATCAAAGAGAGATGACGACATTTTAGGCATACCATATTTGTTGTTGTTGTTCAGTCTCTAAGTCATGTCCGACTCTGTGACCCCATGGACTACAGCATGTCAAGCTCCCCTGTCCTTCACTATCTCCTGGGGTTTGCTTGAATTCATGTCTATTAAGTAGGTGATGTTATCTAACCATCTCATCCTCTGCTGCCCCCTTCTCCTTTTGCCTTTGATCTTTCCCAACATCAAAGTCTTTTCCAATGAGTTGGCTCTTCCCATCAGGTGGTCAAAGTACTGGAGCTTCAACTTCAGCATCAGTCCTTCCAATGAATATTCAGGGTTGATTTCCTTTAGGATTGAATGGTTTGATCTCCCTGCAGCCCAACAGACTCTCAAGAGTCTTCTCCAGCACCACAATTTGAAAGCATCAATTCTTCAGCGTTCAGCCTTCTTTATGGTCCAACTATCACATCTGTACATGACCACTGGAAAAACCATAGCTTTAACTATACGGACCTTTGCTGGCAAAGTGATATCTCTGCTTTTCAATACACTGTCTTGGTTGGTCATAGCTTTTCTTCCAAGGATTAAGAGTCTTTTAGTTTTGTGGCTGCAGTCACCATCCACAGAGATTTTGGAGCCCAAGAAAATAAAATCTGTCATTGTTTCCACTTTTTCCTCATCTGTTTGCCATGAAGTAATGGGAACAGATGCCAGGATCTTCGCTTTTGAATGTTGGATTATAAGCCAGTTTTTTCACTTTCCTCTTTGACCTTCAACAAGAGGCTTTTTATTTTCTCTTCACTTTCTGCCATTAGGGTGGTATTATCTGCATATCAGAAGTTGTTGATATTTTTCCCAGCAATCTTGATCCTAGCTTTGGATTCATCCAGTCTGGCATTTCGCATGATGTACTCTACATATAGGTGTCCAATATGCTACTGGGAAGAGTGGAGAGCAATTACTAATAGCTCCAGAAAGAATGAAGAGGCAGGGCCAAAGCAGAAATGAGACTCAGCTGTGGATGTGTCTGATGGCGAAAGGAGTCTTATGCTGTAAAGAACAATAAATATTGCACAGAAACCCAGCAAGTGAGGTCCATGAATCAAGATAAATTAGAGGTGGTCAAGCAGGAGATGGCAAGAGTGAACACCAACATCTTTAGGAATCAGTGAACTAAAATGGATGGGAATGGGTGAATTTAATTCAGATGACTATCATATCTACTACTGTGGGCAAGAATCCCTTAGGAGAAATGGAGTGGCCCTTATATTCAACAAGAGAGTCCGAAATGCAACACCTGGGTGCCATCTCAAAAACAACAGAATGATCTCAGTTCGTTTCCAAGGCAACCACTCAACATCACAGTAATTCAAGTCTATACCCCAACCACTAATGCCGAAGAAGCTGAAGTTGACCAGTTCTATGAAGACCCACAAGCCCTTCTACAACTAACACCAAAAGAAGATGTCCTTTTCACCATATAGGGCATAATGTATAAATAAGACTAAATCTCTAATTCCTTTATTCCTGTAAACAGAAACAATTCAATGATAATAATCATTACAGACATTTATTGAGGACTGACTGTATGTAAGACACTATGGGGCTTCCTTCCCTGGTGGCTCAGTGGTAAAGAATCCTCCTGCCAATGCCAGGAAACATGGGTTTGATCCTTTATCTGAGAAGATCCTACATGCCACAGAGTAACTAAGCCCATGTGCCACAACTACTGAATCTGTGCTCTAAAGCCCTGGAACTGCAACTCCGGAGCTCATGGGCTGCAACCACTGAAGCCTGCACACCCTAAAGCCTGGGCTCCACAACCAGAGAAGTCACTGCAACGAGAAGCCGAGGCACAGCACTAGAGTAGCCCCTGCTCTCCACAAGCAGAGAAAAGCCTGCACAGCAACGAAGACCCAGCACAACCAAAAATAAATAAATAATTTCAGAAAGACATAATGCTAAGAACTCCATTTCATTTCATTCCCTCAAACCACCATAACAGATAATGATATTTATGTTACTTTTATCCCAACTTACAGATGAAGAAACCAAAACAGTGGTAAGGTAATTGGCTGGGATTCTTAAACTCAGAGCTCTCTGCACCCAAATTCCCTGGTCTCAGCCAGGATACATCTGAAGACTTTACATGACCTAATTAATTAAGGAATACATTAACTAATGGAGTTAAAATGTATTTTAACCATTTTAAAAGTGGTAGTATATTACTATATACAAACATTTTAATCTATGGCAAAAAAACAAAAATCAAAACAATTTAAATGTCTAAGAGTGAGGATCTGGTTAACTGGACTATATCTGATGCACTTATTTGACAGGATATGCAGTGATTAAACTGATGTTTATAAAATAAAATATTAAAAATTACCAAAAACGTATGAAAATGAACAAACCCAGGAAACAAATTTATATAAATGACACCACATTTTAAGACCAAACTAGCCTCCACTAAAAAATTTAACTGTGCTACCTGAGTACATTTGAGTATTTAAGAGTGGTATCTGAGTGGGAATACATATTAACTTGTTTCTCCCGTTCTTTCTCACCAATTGCCATAGTACATACCACTGCCATTTTTATAATGAATCACTTCAGTTCAATTCAGTTGCTCAGTCGTGTCCGACTCTTTGCGACCCCATTAATTGCAGCACGCCAGGCCTCCCTGTCTATCACCAACTCCTGGAGTTCACTCAAACTCAGTGCATTGAGTTGGTGATGCCATCCAGCCATCTCATCCTCTATCGCCCCTTCTCCTCCTGCCCTCAATCCCTCCCAGCATCAGAGTCTTTTCCAATGAGTCAACTCTTCGCATGAGGTGGCCAAAGTACTGGAGTTTCAGCTTTAGCATCCTTCCTTCCAAAGAACACCCAGGGCTGACCTCCTTCAGAATGGACTGGTTGGATCTCCTTGCAGTCCAAGGGACTCTCAAGAGTCTTCTCCAACACCATAGTTCAAAAGCATCAATTCTTCGGCGCTCAGCTTTCTTCACAGTCCAACTCTCACATCCATACATGACCACTGGAAAACCATAGCCTTGACTAGACGGACCTTTGTTGGCAAAGTAATGTCTCTGCTTTTAAATATGCTATCTGGGTTGGTCATAACTTTCCTTCCAAGGAGTAAGTGTCTTTTAATTTCATGGCTTCAGTCACCATCTGCAGTGATTTTGGAGCCCCCAAAAATAAAGTCTGACACTGTTTCCACTGTTTCTCCATCTATTTCCCATGAAGTGATGGGACCAGATGCCATGATCTTAGTTTTCTGAATGCTGAACTTTAAGCCGACTTTTTTCACTCTCCTCTTTCACTTTCAACAAGAGGCTCTTCAGTTCCTCTTGACTTCCTGCTGTAAGGGTGGTGTCATCTGCATATCTGAGGTTATTGATATTTCTCCCGGCAATCTTGATTCCAGCTTGTGCTTCCTCCAGCCCAGCGTTTCTCATGATGTACTCTGCATATAGGTTACATAAGCAGGGTGACAATACACAGCCTTGACATACTCCTTTTCCTATTTGGAACCAGTCTGTTGTTCCATGTCCAGTTCTAACTGTTGCTTCCTGACCTGCATACAGGTTTCTCAAGAGGCAGGTCAGGTGGTCTAGCATTCCCATCTCTTTCAGAATCTTCCAAAGTTTATTGTGATCCACACAGTCAAAGGCTTTGGCATAGTCAATAAAGCAGAAATAGATGTTTTTCTGCAACTCTCTTGCTTTTTTGATGACCCAGCAGATGTTGGCAATTTGATCTCTGGTTCCTCTGCCTTTTCTACAACCAGCTTGAACATCTGGAAGTTCACGGTTCACATATTGCTGAAGCCTGGCTTGGAGAATTTTGAGCATTACTTTACTAGCGTGTGAGATGAGTTCAACTGTGCGGTAGTTTGAGCATTCTTTGGCATTGCATTTCTTTGGGATTGGAATGAAAACTGACCTTTTCCAGTCCTGTGGCCACTGCTGAGTTTTCCAAATGTGCTGGCATATTGAGTGCAGCACTTTCACTGCATCCTCTTTCAGGATTTGAAATAGCTCCACTGGAATTCCATCACCTCCACTAGCTTTGTTTGTAGTGATGCTTTCTAAGACTCATTTGACTTCACATTCCAGGATGTCTGGCTCTAGGTGAGTGATCACACCATCGTGATTATCTGGGTCGTGAAGATCCTTTCTATACAGTTCTTCTGTGTATTCTTGCCACCTCTTCTTAATATCTTCTTAATATCTTAATATCTTAGGTCCATACCATTTCTGTCCTTTATTGAGCCCATCTTTGCATGAAATGTTCCCTTGGTATCTCTAGTTTTCTTGAAGAGATCTCTAGTCTTTCCCATTCTGTTGTTTTCCTCTATTTCTTTGCATTGATTGCTGAGGAAGGCTTTCTTATCTCTCCTTGCTATTCTTTGGAACTCTGCATTCAGATGCTTATATCTTTCCTTTTCTCCTTTGCTTTTCGCTTCTCTTCTTTTCACAGCTATTTGTAAGGCCTCCCCAGACAGCCATTTTGCTTTTTTGCATTTCTTTTCCATGGGGATGGTCTTGCTCCCCGTCTCCTGTACAATGTCACGAACCTCATTCCATAGTTCATCAGGCACTCTATCTATCAGATCTAGGCCCTTAAATCTATTTCTCACTTCCACTGTATAATCATAAGGGATTTGATTTAGGTCATACCTGAATGGTCTAGTGGTTTTCCCTACTTTCTTCAATTTCAGTCTGAATTTGGCAATAAGGAGTTCATGATCTGAGCCACAGTCAGCTCCTGGTCTTGTTTTTGCTGACTGTATAGAGCTTCTCCATCTTTGGCTGCAAAGAATATAATCAATCTGATTTCAGTGTTGACCATCTGGTGATGTCCACGTATAGAGTCTTCTCTTGTGTTGTTGGAAGAGGGTGTCTGCTATCGCCAGTGCATGCTCTTGGCAAAACTCTATTAGCCTTTGCCCTGCTTCATTCCGTATTCTAAGGCCAAATTTGCCTGTCACCCCAGGTGTTTCTTGACTTCCTACTTTTGCATTCCAGTCCCCTATAATGAAAAGGACATCTTTTTTGGGTGTTAGTTCTAAAAGGTCTTGTAGGTCTTCACAGAACCGTTCAACTTCAGCTTCTTCAGTGTTACTGGTCGGGGCATAGACTTGGATTACTGTGATACTGAATGGTTTGCCTTGGAAATGAACAGAGATCATTCTGTCGTTTTTGAGATTGCATCCAAGTACTGCATTTCAGACTCTTTCGTTGACCATGATGGCTACTCCATTTCTTCTGAGGGATTACTGCCTGCAGTAGTAGATACAGTGGTCATCTGAGTTAAATTCACCCATTCCAGTCCATTTCAGTTCGCTGATTCCTAGAATGTCGACGTTCACTCTTGCCATCTCCTGTTTGACCTCTTCCAATTTGCCTTGATTCATGGAACTAACATTCCAGGTTCGTATGCAATATTGCTCTTTACAGCACTGGACCTTGCTTCTATCACCAGTCACATCCAAACCTGGGTATTGTTTTTGCTTTGGCTCCATCCCTTCATTTTTTCTGGAGTTATTTCTCCACTGATCTCCGGTAGCATATTGGGCACCTACCAACCTGGGGAGTTCCTCTTTCAGTATCCTATCGTTTTGCCTTTTCATACTGTTCAAGTGGTTCTCAAGGCAAGAATACTGAAGTGGTATTATAATGAATAGTCAAACTATTTTGAAAAGCACTAATAAGTAGCCAAGCAGTGTGCGTGTGCACACGCGTGCACACACAAACCAAAAAAAATGCAAAGCCAAGAATGAGAAGTGTAAACAATGACTGACAATAAGAACACTTCCCTTAAAAACTGATACTGGCTTTTTAGTTATGAAAGGTCACAATGGTTTCTTTTCCAGTGTTGTGTTTGTTGTGCTTTAAATTTTCCCCCTAGATACTATTTTTAGAAACATGAAGTAGTTTGTTTTTTTTTTAAACCTTAGAGAACACTACTTACATGTGAACTTAAGAAGAGTTAGGAAGTTTCAAAGAGAAGGGTGAGAACTTCTCACAGAGAAAAGATAAACGGGAAAGAAAATAGGAAATAGGGCAAATTTACCAAAGGCACTGTCAAGCAGAAACATTTTCTTAAGTCACAATGTTAGAGACTATTTATACACAGAATACAAATATAAACAAAACAGAGGAAAATAAGAAGTGGGAATACTAGATGTACTATGAACATTTTACACATACACATAAGCATAAATTTAATAAGGAAGGATAAGAAACCTTGGGAAACACCATGACCAAGTACATCTCTGTTTTTATTAGACTACACACAATTTTCAAACGAACCAATATAAAAAGACTGGGAAACCAGAATATTCTAGAAAAAAATCTTAAAATAACAGGGCAAATTCTTGAACACAGAGATCTGTAAAGCACTAAATTGTGTATAATTAAATACATACAGCTCAGAATGATATTAATGTTCCCAGTAATCAACAATTCTTTTTCAAAATGAGGCTCATTACCACTTCACCATGTTCATAATAGCATAGAACTTCACAAGCATCACACAATCTGAACAGATGAATATCCTCTAGGGCTCAAGCAGGAACTTTTCATTCCCAGAGTCTGGAGCTGGTGCTGTGAGCCAGAGTGGGGAAAAAAAGTAGGTTTCTTAAAGTATATGCTAGCTCAGTGACAGAAATTTTCAGTCACAAATGGCAATATATATATATATATATATACACACTTAAGCACTGAAACAAAGATAAAAGTATACCGCTTAGCAATAACACAGAAGCCCTCTTTTTAGCATTTTGAAAATAATATTTTCAAAAATATATGATGAAAATTAAGCCAACTTTCTTCGGTGTTTTTATATTTGGTTGATCTGTTTCCATAGCAAACACAACCCCAATAACACTTACCAATGGCTGTGGAATGAACTAAACTCAAGGATTGCTTCTTTCCCCCTTTGTAACCCTGGCATTTAGCACATCGTCCCACACTTAATAAATCTGCTACATGAATAAACAATAATTATAAAACCAATTAGGTCAAAATGCATCCACTGACAAGGATGGTAATTAACAGCAATCTATTCTTTTTTCTTTAAGATATCCATACACACTTAAGTGGCCATTAACATACAGGCACAAATAAACTCATTCTTAGAGGCTTCTAGCAGTTTCAACAAAATACATCTTAATCTGAATTGATGCACAATCAATTGTCTTTAAAAGGGGTTTTCAACTTATGCTTGACAGAAACATAAATTAATACATAACTTTCCACCTCAGTGACAACTAGTTAAGAAAGGGTTATCAAAAGTCTACAAAATCATAGCAAAGCGGAATAGAAAGCAGCGTTTAGGTCATAAGTCGGAGTACAAACAAAATGAAATTTGAGGACTATTTCACTGGCAACATTGTTAGAAATAAATTTATGCATAAGGTCTTTACAATAAAAACTAGAAAACTTTGCTGAGAGAAATGAAGGAACAACTAACTAAGTGGATAGCTACTATACTGATGGACTAGAATTAAGCCCAAATTAATCTATAGATTCAACACAATCTCAATCATATTCCTGCTAGATACTTTTTTCTTTTAAAACAAGCTGATTCTAAAACAGAAATGGAATGTAAAGGAACTAGGATATCCAGAGCAATATTATAGAAGGAGAACAAAGTTGGAGGAGTTACCTTACCTGATTTCATGACTGACTGTAAAGCTATAGTCATCAGGACAGGACTGGCAAAAGGATTAAGAAATAAATCAATGGCACTGAATGAAGCACTCAGACACAGATCCACATTTAAATGATGACTGGATTTTAAACAAAGATGCCAAAGCATCCCCATTAGGAATGGAAGACTTCTCAAGAGTCATTGCTGAAACAACCTGAAATCTACTGGGAAAAGATGTCTCACACCGGCCTCATCCTGGACATCAAAGTCCATGTGAAGTGCACTATGGACATAAACATAAAATCAAAAACGATACAACTTGTAGAAGAGCATAGAGGAAAATACTTCCATGGCTTGGGGTCAGCAAAGGTCTCTGAGGACAGAGAAAACAAACATCATAAAAAACTGAAAAACTAGACTTCATCAAAAATAAAGCCTTTTGCTCATCAAAACACATTTTAAGAAAATGAAAAAGCCACAGACTGGGAGAACATATTTGCAAAACACATATTTCACACATATTAAGCATATATAAAGAATTCCAACAATCTCATAATAAAAAGACAAACAACCAGGTTAAAAATGGACAGATGTGCTTTAGGAAGTACTATTGTGCTTTAAGTCATAATTAGAATCAGGCCTAAGCAGGGCTGACTGTCATCTCAGAGCACACCCGGCCTGAGACAGGCAGTGGACGGCGGTGAAGGAAAGTGGGAAGGAGAGGCACGAGCAATTTGTTCTCAAAACAAGGACATTTTAAACAGATTCTGAGCTCCAAGTTGATATGCACAGATGCCTCCAATTTATTTTGAAACATGTGAAAAAAAGACTGATGGTTGGAAGAAGACCGATGAGTACACAAGAGAGAAAACAGGCACGGAGAAATACTAACGGTAGAACTTGGGTGGTGTATATATGAGTACACTATAAAACTCTTAGAAAAATGCACAAAAGGTTTGGAAAAAACCTTTCACACAGCCAATAAGTACACTGAAAACTGATCAATATCATTAGCTATCATAAAACTGCAAATTAACACCACCATGAGACACTGCTGCATTCTCACTGGAATGCTTAAAAAGACTAACTTTGCCATATGTTGGTGAGGATGTGGCCCAACTAGAACTCTCATACATTTTTGGGGGTGCAAAATGTACAGCCACTTTTGAAAAAGGTATACTTTTTTATAAAATGTAGTAAATATCCAGCAATTTTCTCCCACATATATAAAGAAATAAATATTTATACAAGAATATTCATAGCAGCTTTATTCATAACAGCCCCAAACTGGAAACAGCTCAGGTGTCCATTAAAAGGAAAACGGATAAACAACTTTTGTGGCACAGGCTGGAACATTACTAAGCAAGAAAAAGAATGAAGTACTGATACATACTGTGAATCCCAAGTGCAAAAAGTCTTAAAAAGAGTACCTATTTTATGATTTCATTTATACAAAATGCCCCAAAAGACAAACTTCATCTGTGGTGAACAAAGCCAGAACAGTGATTGTCTCTGAGGGGCTGGGGTGAAGACTGACTGGGAAGAGGCATGAAGAAACTTTCTGGGGTGATGGCAACACTCTGTATCCTGACTGGTTAGGGTCTGGGATACTATGCGTATGAAAAACCTCACCTAATGGTGTACTTTGCTGCTGCTGCTGTTTGGTCACTAAGCTGTGTCTGACTCTCTTTGACTCCATGGACTGCAGCCTGCCAGGCTCCTGTTCATGGAATTTCCCAGGCAAGAATACTGGAGTGGGTTGTCATATCCTTCTCTAGGGCATCTTTCCGACCCAGGGATCAAACCCATGTCTCCTGCTTGACAGGCGGATTCTTTATCACAGAGCCATAATGGTGTACTTTAGATTTGTGCATTTCATCACACCCATGTATAAATATGTATTTTGCACCAGAAAATGTAAATCACTACTGAACTTTTCATAATGATGCTTGTTCTCAAGTGTTTAGAGTTGAAGTGTACTAAGATCCACAGTTATTTTTTAAGTACATGAAAAATGTGATAGGATTGGTAAATGAACAGAGGATATACAGAAAAATGTTAATATAGAATTTAGGTATTTGTTATATTTCGTATATAATTCTTTCAGCTTTTCAGGATTACTGAAGTTTTTCAAAATAAAGTGTTGGCCAACAGCCAAATAAAAACCTTAGGGTATCTTTTAATTTCCACAATCAGAGAATATGCCATCCTATTCTTGTTAATTTTTGACATGCATACTTGGAAACAGCTGCTCTGTTGCACAGAAAGCAAATATTATCACATTTCTTTCTTCAAAGTTATTATGCTCCACTTCTTACCTTCAACTATGGGGAAGGAGAAATAGAAACAAATGGCTCTAACTGCAGAAAAACTAAGCCTCCTGTCATTTAAAAGCAAAGCATTCAAAGAAGGTTAAATTACAAAGTAGTACCTAAAAAACCAGTTAACACTGAATGTTTTATATAACAAAGTATACCAGAACTGAGAAGACTCACAAACTCAGGTTTAATACTCAAGGCAGAGACTGTTAACCATTTCATGGTTTAGAATGACCAACAGCAGTTGACTCTGAGTCATGTAGTTGGATGAAAGGTGTTTTACGGTACAGGACAAGAAGTAGGAGTGTTAGAAGATGGTGCCACACAAACAAGGCTGTGCAGTTGAGAGGGGAGAACATGTACAAGGCAGACAGAACAACCTGCACAACAGAGAGTCCCAAGAGTGGCAGACAAGGTACAGGAGAGAGCCAGCGGTTCAGCAGAGCTTGGAGCGCAGGGTACGGGAGGGCACAAGAGATGGTGGGATGCCTAGGCAAGGGCTGGGCCATAAAAGGACTTGAGAGTCCATAAGGCATCTGGGATTTATCCTAAAAACAATGTGGAGTCACTTGGCCGTGGGCAAGGGTGTCACACCTGTGTGTGGAAACATGGTCTGGCAGCTATGAGGCAGGGAGGACGAACAGACAACTAGCAGCTAACTGCAAGCTCTCCAAGGCAGCAAAGACGGAGGAGGAGGAACAGATCAGAAGTCATTTTCCTGTGGTTTCTCAGACAGGCCTTCTACTGACCACATGATCTATCCTCAAATGGTGGTGGTGATTAGACTTTAGGGCACTAATTAAATTATCTATACTGACAACTTACTCATACTAGATACATCCTTAACGTAAAGGAAACTCAATATTGGGACAAAAGATCAGCAAGTACCATACAAACTATATTTGGAGCCAAGGGAGCAACAGTCTGATCTTTTTTAGACTGGAAAAAAATGCTAAAATCTCAAACCTGAAACTTGAAAAGAAAAGAAGACATAATTCAAAATCTTATTTTTGTCTTCAGTTTTCTTCTTTTTCATACAGAAATCAATCCTAAATTTCAACTAAAAATGATTAAACCCTTAAAATCTGACCCAGAGAGTCAACTCTTGGAAAGGACCCTAATGGTGGGAAAGATGGAAGGTAGAGGATGAGATGGTTAGATAGCATCACCAACTCAATGGACATGAATTTGAGCAAACTCCGGGAAATAGTGAAGGAAAAAAAGCTTGGCATGCTACAGTTCATGGAGTCACAAAGAGTCAGACACAACTTAGCAACAGAGCAACAACTCTAAAAATGGGAAAGATGCCCATAACTAAGTCCCATAGCTAATTCATTGAAGGCATCAAGATCTGGGTTGAGACAAATCTCAACCTGCCACTTCCAAGCATTTAACTTTGGGAAATTTCCAAATATTAATAAGGTAATAGTAAGGCAGAAAGTGAAGAGGAACTAAAGAGACTCTTGATGAAGGTGAAGGAGAGAGTGAAAGAGCCAGGTTAAGACTAAATATTAAAAAAACTAAGATCATGGCATCCGGCTCCATTACTGCATGGCAAATAGAAGGGGAAAACGAAGTAGTGACAGATTTCCTTTGCCTTGTTCCAAAATCAGTGCAGATGGTGACTGCAGCCATGAAATCAGAAGACGATTGCTTCTTGGCAGGAAAGCAATGACAAACCTAGACAGTGTGTTGAAAAGCAGAGACAGGACTCTGCCAACAAAGGTCCGTATAGTCAAGGCTATGGTCTTCCCAGTGGTCATGTATGGGTGTGAAAGCTGGACCACAGAGAAGGCAGAACACCGAAGAATTGATGCCTTCGAACCGTGGTGCTGGAGAAAGCTCCTGAAAATCCCTTGGACATCAAGGAGATCAAACCAGTCAATCTTAAGGGAGATCAACCCCGAATATTCACTAGAAGAACTGATGCTGAAGCTGAAGCTCCAGTATTTTGGTCATTTGATGCACCCAGACAACTCAATGGAAAAGTCCTTGATGCTGGGAAAGATTGAGAGCAGAAGAAGAGGGTGTCAGAGGATGAGATGGCTGGACGGCATCACCGATAGAGAGAACATGAATTTGGGCAAACTCCCGGAGATGGTGAGGGACAGGGAGGCCTGGCTTGATGCAGTCTATGGGGTCGCAGGCCACAAAGAGTCAGATATGACTGGGCAACTGAACAACAACAGCAGTAAAGTAAGTCCCTTATTTGTAGAATAGGAGAGAGAACTCTTACCTCTCTAGCACAACTGCAGGGAGGATTTAATGAAGTAATGCAAGTACAACACCCAGTACAGTGCCCCCATTATAAGAAGCTGCCAATAAACACGGGCGCCTATTCCATTCTTCTTACCTACGATTTCCAGTGAAAATAACTAAGAGAAAAGAAGATAAAAGTTTGCTTTTGCAAGTACAATATAAATATGTGTGAACTACTTGGAAAATGTTTTTTACATGGGCTTTATCTCTCAATAAACAACATTACTGAAAAGTAAATGCCTACATTAAATTAAAATCTAGCTTGGGCTTAGATAAATTGATAGATAATGCTAAATATTAGGAAATGTGTTAACAGAAATCAAGGCTGTAATGCCTACTGATTTCCCTGAAAATTGAAATATTTCTTTTCCTTGGGAAGTGAACCACCTCTGTAAAAAGTTTCTTCAAAATGGTCATGCTTGATTTGTTCCCAACTGAGTTCCAAGAAAATCTATCCAAATGATATGAAAGTATAAAAAATGGTACACTATGAAATGTTACCTATTTCAATAACAATATATAATAATGAGCAAGGAATAATAATGAAAAAAAGCAAAAGGATAAGTGTGAGTAGAGGAGAAGAACAGAAAGAAAAGAGTCTTATCTGAGTATCCTTTTTATACTGTTCTGTGGACCATCGTCATTTTTTGCATGTTTAAAAAAATGAAATTAAATCAATAAGAGTTGGCAACAAATTAAAATTTTATACAAGCAAAAAGAAATGAACCTAATTATCTATCAAACTGATAAAATCACAAAAGAAGGAAAAGAATCTAAGAAACTTTTAAACACAGTCATAACAATCCACCTTCAATGGAATATATAACAACAAAACAAACTACAAAGAAATTTAGGATTTTATGTTTGTTGTTAGTACACGTACTGGAGTGTAATCCTGAAATCAGTTCATACATGTAGGACTGAGCTAGTGAGTAAATAAATATTTCAGGAATCAAGGAGAAAGAATATATAAGTAAGAATGGGAGAAAAGAGAGGAAGAAGCCAATGGTATTAAGACTGAAGTTAGGTTTAGGATTTTTATTTTTTAACTTTTAATTTTAATGTAATATACATACAAAAAACGTGCATATAAGTGTACAATCTGCTGAGTGTCAACAAACTGAACACACCCATGCAACAAGCACTAGGAAACCAAACATTTCTCATACCCTCAGACTCCTGCTTTCTGTTTCCCGTTTCCCTGTCCAACAGCAAGGATAACTGCTACCCTGATTTCTAACATCACAGACTAGTTTTGCCTGTTTTTGTACTTTATATAAGTGGAATTATATAGTATGTACTCTTCTGTGGCTGGCTGCCTTCACACAATATTAATTTTGTGAGGTTGTGCATGTTCTTACATGCAGCTGTAGCCTGTTCATTCTCACGGCTATTTTCCACTGTGTGACACATCACAATTAGAATATTCGACTGCAAATGGGCATTGGGAGAGTTTCCAGTCTTTTCCTATAACCAGTAGTGCTACTATGAACATTCCAGTACACTGAACCATTGCTGAATGGTTCAGTCTACATTCCAGTAGACTGAAACTGCTGATAGTACCTACAAAAAAATGGCAATTTCATGTCATTCAAATTAATACATCATCTTCCAAAGAACATATGTATATATTCCTGTTGAGTAAATACTAGAAGTGGAATTGCTGACAGTTCGGGTTAAGCAAACAGTTTTCTAAAATGGTTTAATACCAGTTTACATGTCCACCAATTGCTCTATATCCTTGATGTAACTGATGTTTTCTTTCTCCATGCGTCCATTCTAGCTGCCATAATTCTTCACTGTGGTTTTCATTTGCATAGCTCTCAGTTCAGTTCAGTTCAGTCGCTCAGTCGTGTCCGACTCTTTGCAACCCCATGAATTGCAGCACGCCAAGCCCTCCCTGTCCATCACCAACTCCCGGAATTCACTCAAACTCACATCCATTGAGTCGGTGATGCCACCCAGCCATCTCATCCTCTGTCATCCCCTTCTCCTCCTGCCCCCAATCCCTCCCAGCATCAGAGTCTTTTCCAATGAGTCAACTCTTCGCATGAGGTGGCCAAAGTACTAGAGTTTCAGCTTTAGCATCATTCCTTCCTAATAAATCCATATCCATATCTATGTATACCATTTGTATTTCTCTTTTGTGAAGTCTGTGTTGAGGCTTTTGCCCATTTAATCATACTGGCTTATAGGAGACCTTTATATATCCTGGAGAGGAATCTTGTTAAATATATGTATTATGAATTATCTCTTCCCACTCCGTGGGTTGCCTTTTCTCTTTCAATGATGTCTTTAGGTGCGGAAGAGTAATCCATATAATTACAGCACAGTCTATCAGATTTTTCATTTATGAATAGTGCTATTTGTGTCCTATTTAAGATATTTTGATCACCCTAAGGTTATGGAGAATTTCTTCCCCCAAAAGGTTTATTGCTTTACCTTTCAGAGCTGAAATTTTCTGTGTACAATATAAATTCCAGATTAATTTCTTTCCACTGGATATTTAGCTAACCTGCAACCATTTGTTTAAAAAGATGATTTTTTCCTCACTGCATGTATTATTCATGGCACTTTTGTAACAAATCAGGTAACAGAATATTGTCTGATTTCTCTATTATTGGTCAGGTTGTTTATCTGTCTAAACTACTATAATGTTATAGGAGATCTTAATATCTGGTAATGTAAATTCTCTGGTTTTGTTTACCTTTTTCAAAGAAAGAGTATAAAGTGAAATATGACATGAGAAGGGAATACTGAACATGACTGTGAGTTTTTTGTTATTTGTATGAATGTCCACATGAGTGAACTTCCCAGAACCCATTACACATGCTGGTAAGCTGACATGGGAGGCAGTCTGGACAGACTCAAAGAGGTTGATGGTGACTATAGAATGTTTTAATCTTCAACAAGTTTTTAGGTAAATCTGCTCAAGTAAAATCTTAAAATTTTAGCTTAAAATTAATTTAGCTTTATACACAGTTACATGCATACCTTTTGTGGGAGATCAAACCAGTCAATCCTAGGGGAAATCAGTCTTAAATATTCATTGGAAGGGCAGATGCTGAAGCTGAAACTCCGATATCTTGGCCAACTGATGCGAACAGCTGACTCACTGGAAAAGACTCTGATGCCGGGAAAGACTGAAGGCAGAAGGGGACAAGAGACGATGAGATGGCTGGATGGCATCACTGACTCAATGGACATGAGTTTGAGCAAGCTCCGGGAGTTGGTGATAGACAGGGAAGCCTGGTGTGCTGCAGTCCATGGGGTTGCAAAGAGTCTGACATGACTGAGTGACTGAACTGAACTGGTGGCTCAGTCAGTAAAGAAATCTCCCTGCAATGCAGGAGACCTGGGTTTGATGTCTAAGTTGGGAAGATCCCCTGTAAAAGGGGAGAATTCCATGGACAGAGGAATGTGGTGGTCTACAGATCAAGGGGTCGCAAAAAGTTGGACATGACTTAGCAAGTATACCTTCTGTAACTACTTTCTTTATATACAAAGTTAAGAACGATAGTTTATCTTAAAAATACCTTTATTTTTAACTGTCTTTCTTCTAAATAAAACTTGTGCTGTGCTTAGTTGCTCAGTCATGTCCAACTCTTTGTGACCTCATGGAACTGTGGCCCACCAGGCTCCTATGTTCATGGGGATTCTCCATGTAAGAACATTGGAGTGGGATGCCATACACTCTAGCTTTCCTATTGTAACAGTGCTCTTTATAACCTGTTCAGTTCAGTTGCTCAGTCATGTCTGACTCTTTGCGACCCCACGAACCGCAGCACACCAGGCCTCCCTGTCCATCACCAACTCCCGGAGTCTACCCAAACCCATATCCATTGAGTCGGTGATGCCATCCAACCATCTCATCCTCTGTTGTTCCCTTCTCCCCCTGCCATCAATCTTTCCCAGCATTAGGGTATTTTCAAATGAGTCAACTCTTTGCATCAGGTGGCCAAAGTATTGGAGTTTCAGCTTCAACATCAGTGCTTCCAATGAACACCCAGGACTGATCTCCTTTAGGATGGACTGGTTGGATCTCCTTGCAGTCCAAGACACTCTGAAGAGTCTTCTCTAACACCACAGTTCAAAAGCATCAGTTCTTCAGCGCTCAGCTTTCTTTACAGTCCAACTCTCACATCCGTACATGACCGGAGGTCGGATCTTTACAACTTTCTTTTTAGCTGCTTACCTGTGCGTTATTTAAGCCCTCTGACTCTCAGTTTACTGGTCTTATAAAATGGGAACAATTAAAACGTACCAAATAAGGTAAAATGTCTACCTATTCTGGGAAGAAAACCTCTCTTTACTGTCAGAATTCAGCACTTTAGCTTGACTATTTACCATTTTGGGTTCCAGGCCCACTGTGTGAGCGAGGGGGAAGAGTGCAGTGACGTGTAGAAGCAGCATGTGGAAGAATACACACAGTGCCTCGGTGGAGGTGGAGTAAAACTATAAACTGACTGGTTATAGCACAGAAGGGAGGGAGGCCAACAAGTGTTCTGTTTCTCTGACACAGTGTACAAGAAGGTCAGATTGTCATCATTTAATTTACATGATTATATTCCTTAAAAAAGCAAAGGTAAGGAATAACACTTGATAAAGAGTATACAGCAAAAAAAAAAAAAAGAGTATGCAGCTTAAAAATAAAAATTCCAGCATAAAAACAATCTGCATTAGCATATTTAAATAACTTAAAACATTATTTCAAATAATTATGTTTTCAAACATTTGGGACAACAAAATGGAGTTGCATACATGAAACTTACTTGACAAATGGAAAAGACATCTGGAGAGGAAAGCTCACTGTTAGTACTCTGAAGTGATTCTGATGATAGAGGGAGAGTTTGGGTGAAAGGCTTTCCTCAGGGTCATTAACATTTTGTCTCATTCTCTTTAAAATGATCATATAAGAAGTAGAAAAAATAGCATTTCTTGCCAATGGTACTGTGAAATGGCAAACTTCAGCTGGTGACAGACGGATCAGGGACAACAAAGGCATGACTTCTATCAATCTTTGAGTTTCTGGGCTCAGGGATTCTCTGAAGTTAATTATTTACAAAGCAATTCTTAAGGCACCACTCTTAACTTTATTTTGGATAGCTCCACCCAAACTGTCTCTCAAGATACAGAAAAACGAAGCAAAACTCAAGCAAAAATTAAAAAAAAAAAACTTATTTGATTAAAAAAAAAGTATTATATATTCTAAAGTACATATTACATATGAGTATATATACATATATACATATGAGTATATATTGACGATTCTAATTTTCAAAAATGTAATAGTCTTTTTACTTTCCTGGTATTAAGTACTATCTTATATATTTGGTTTCTACCTGTGGTCAACAGGTCACCTGGACGAAGTAGGAGTGACAACCAACCCCAGCAGCTCTTCAGGGCAGATGGACAAGGGCAGCACCCTGCCTTGTTCGTCTGGGTCTCTGGGGCCAGCTTTGACACATAAGCCTCAGTCCCTCCACCCACTCCCAACTCCTCCCTTCTGTTCTCTGTCTCCTAACCCCTCAGGCTTCCCAGGGACTGTGAGACAGCCACACGGGCCACAGATGGGCAGCAAGCGTGGCCCTGTGAACAGACGTGGGAGCCTTCCACCGCTGAGCCCCAGGGAAATGCAGGAAGGATTGACTACGGGGAGCCAGACTACAGAGATTTGGATTAAACTGTGTTTCTGTGATTCCTAGACGATAGTGTGCTTTATTTCTATTTATACCTTACCACCACGATAAAGTTCTTTATCAACATAAATTCTCCTTTAAAGTTCTGATTGTCAACAAAGGATGAGTGTCTATGATGTGTTGTGAAGATTCAACATGAAGTTTGGCTAGCTCTAAGTAGAATCTCACTCATGTTTACATAACCATGAGCTATCAAATCACTTTGATATTACCCATTAAACAGCATATTGCCAAGCTGAATCAAATTAGACTACTGAGGCAAAAAGAGTTTTTCTAAATTTCAATATTTTAAGGAGAAAATAATATGTAATCATTTCTTTATTAACAAAGAATGAATTCTGCCATCAATGAAAACTTTTTTCCTTGAGGTGCCCAAATTTTAATGATTCTTTATTTTTTTAAATTGAGGTATAGTTCATTTACACTATTATAGTAGTTTTCAGGTGTATAACACAGTGATCCAAAATTTTTCCAGATGATACTCCATTTATAGTTTTCATAAAATATTGGCTATAGTCCCTGTGCTATACAATATATCCTTATAGCTTATTTAGTTTACAAGTAGTACGTATCTCTTTCTCTCCTACCCCTATCTTGCCCCTCCTCACTGGTAACCACTAGCTTATTCTCTGTATCTATGAGCCTGTTTCTTTTCTGTTATATTTACTAGTTTTATTTTTTAGATTCCACATATAAGTGATAACATAAAGTCTTTGTCTTTCTCGGTCTTATTTTGTTAAGCACAATACCCTCCAGATCCATCCATGTTTGTGAAAATGCAAATTTTCATTCTCTTTTGTGGCCAAGTAGTATTTCACTACATATAATCACATCTTCTATATCCATTCATCTGTTGATGGACACTTACACAGGTTCTATATCTTTGCTATTGTAAATAATGCTGCTATGAACACTGGTGTTCAGGAAAAAAGGTGATTTCTTGAACCAAATGAATAACTGTGTCACTGGCTCCTTGTTATCTAAGAAGCTCTAACATATATCTTTACGATAACCTTGCTAACTGACCGTTCATGCCAAGAGCAGAAGCTAGAAAGCTACTTGTCATGAGAACCAACCGAAACTCAGACTTAGTTTTTAACCAAAAATCTGGTTTCATTCATTCAGTGATCAAACAGCCAGGAGCACCCTGGTGTGTCCAATAAGGCTGGAATGTTTGGTGGGATCCGAAAATAAAATGACACTGCAGCTGCAGTCTAATCAGAAAGCCAGGTTACCTGTATCCAAAGAGGAAACATGCCTCACGGGAAAAGCACCGGCCTTGAGTTAAAATCCCAATTCCCAACTTCATCTTCAGCTATTATGGAATAACAGAACTACTCTTAACCTCTCACTGTAAGAAACTAGGTAGCCCGACTGGACAAAATACATGAAACGACTGCTCTCCTACATGGAGCACGCAACTTAGGACTGTGGCCCCCAGGAGTAGGGAAACAAAGGAGATGGGCCTTACAGTTACCCTAGCTTTCTGTTTGGAGGCAATCTCTAGACTGAAACTCAAACACACTTGCTGAACTGAGACAGAGATGAGAGCTTTGGGAGGCTAAGGCAGCCAGAAGCTGCAGTGCAGAAAAGGAGGGACCTATGCTGAGGAGGTGGCAAGAATACACAGAAGAACAGTACAAAAAGGATCTTCAAGACCCAGATAATCATGATGGTGTGATCACTCACCTAGAGCCAAAGATTCTGGAATGTGAAGTAAGTGGGCCTTTGAAAGCATCACTATGAACAAAGCTAGTGGAGGCGATGGAATTCCAGTGGAGCTATTTCAAATCTTGAAAGATGATGCTGTGAAAGTGCTGCACTCAATATGCCAGCACATTTGGAAAACTCAGCAGTGGCCACAGGACTGGAAAAGGTCCGTTTTCATTCCAATCCCAAAGAAAGGCAGTGCCAAAGAATGCTCAAACTATTATATAATTGCACTCATCTCACACGCTAGCAAAGTAATGCTCAAAATTCTCCAAGCCAGGCTTCAACAATACGTGATCCATGAACTTCCAGATGTTCAAGCTGGTTTTAGAAAAGGCAAAGGAACCAGAGATCAAATTGCCAACATCCGCTGGATCATCAAAAAAGCAAGAGAGTTCCAGAAAAACATCTATTTCTGCTTTATTGATTATGCCAAAGCCTTTGACTGTGTGGATCACAATCAACTGTGGAAAATTCTGAAAGACATGGGAATACCAGACCACCTGACCTGCCTCTTGAGAAACCTATATACAGGTGAGGAAGCAACAGTTAGAACTGGACATGGAACAACAGACGGGTTCCAAATAGGAAAAGGAGTACGTCAAGGCTGCATGTTGTCACCCTGCTTATTTAACTTATATGCAGAGTACGTCATGAGAAACGCTGGGCTGGAAGAAGCACAAGCTGGAATCAAGATTGCCGGGAGAAATATCAATAACCTCAGATATGCAGATGACACCACCCGTACGGCAGGAAGTCAAGAGGAACTAAAAAGCCTCTTGATGAAAGTGAAAGAGGAGAGTGAAAAAGTTGGCTTAAAGCTCAACATTCAGAAAATGAAGATCATGGCATCTGGTCCCATCACTCCAAGGCAAATAGATGGGGAAACAGTGGAAACAGTGTCAGACTTTATTTTTTGAGGCTCCAAAATCACTGCAGATGCTGATTGCAGCCATGAAATTAAAAGACGCTTACTCCTTGGAAGGAAAGTTATGACTAACCTAGATAGCATATTGAAAAGCAGAGACATTACTTTGCCAACAAAGGTCTGTCTATTCAAGGCTATGGTTTTTCCAGTGGTTATGTATGGATGTGAGAGTTGGACTGTGAAGAAAGCTGAGGGCCGAAGAATTGATGCTTTTGAACTGTGGTGTTGGAGAAGACTCTTGAGAGTCCCTTGGACTGCAAGGAGATCCAACCAGCATATTCACTGGAAGGACTGACGTTGAAGTTGAAACTCCAATACTTTGGCCAACTGATGCAAAGAGCTGACTCATTTGAAAAGACCCTAATCCTGGGAAAGATTGAGGGAGGAGGAGAAGGGGATGGCAGAGGATGAGATGGTTGGATGGCATCACCAACTCAATGGACATGAGTTTGGGTAAACTCTGGGAGTTGATAATGCACAGGGAGGCCTGGCATGCTGCAGTCCATGGGGTTGCAAAGAGTTGGACACAACTGAGTGACTGAACTGATCTCCAATAAAAAATTACAAGGCTACCTGCAAAGAGGCAAGAAAACACTTCTTGAATATGAGAAAAATTTATCAATAAAAACAAACCCAGAAATGACAGAAAAAAGGAACTATTTACACTGACAACCATGTGCAAATATTTAAAGCAAAAAGGGAATATAATGAAAACAGAAATGGACAATGCAAAAAGGAACCTCTAGAGATAAAAATATAATAGCTAAGATAAACATTTTACTGGATAGCATTAATAACATGTTAGACCTGCATTAGAAAAGATCAGTAAACTCAGGGGAATAAAGAAGCACAACTAATAAAATGATGTAAAAATAATAATGAAATGAAATACTGAAAAAAAAAAAAAAAACTTAAAACAAACAGGCAAGAAGAGAGGAATAAAGAACAGAATGGACAAACATTCAGTTCAGTTCAGTTCAGTTCTACATACAACAAAATGATAGATTCAAACTCAATTGCGGTAGGTAGCCTCTAAGACAATCCTCAATGATCCCAACCTTTTGATATTTATGGTCTTAAATAATCCTCTCCCCTTGAGCAATCTGCTTCTAATCAATACAATACTGGAGTGGATAGCCTTTCCCTTCTCCAGGGGATCTTCCCAACCCAGGGATCGAACCTAGGTCTCCCGCATTGCAGCAGATTCTTTACCAGCTGAGCCACAAGGGAAGCCCAAGAATACTGGAGTGGGTAGCCTATCCCTTTTCCAGCGGATCTTCCAGATCTGGGAATCGAACTGGGGTCTCCTGCATTGCAGGCGGATTCTTTACCAACTGAGCTATCAGGGAAGCCCATCAATATACCAGGACAATGTTAAGGAAATGTTGCAAAAAATTATCATTTTTGTCTTGCTAGCATTATTCTTACTGACTTTGATAAAATAAGCTGCCATGCTGGAGAGGCCCATGTGGCAAGAACTGAGGGTGGCCTCCAGCCAACAGCCAGCAAGGAACGGAGGCACTTAGTCCAACAGCCCTCAAGGTACTGAATCTTGCCAAGAACAACTTAACTAAGGTTAGAAGTGGATCATTCCCCAGCTGAACCTTCAGATGAACCAGAGCCTTGCCTGAAACCTGACTACAGGCTTGTGAAGCAGAGGTACCAAGTTAAGCTGTGCCTGAATTCCTGATCCACAGAAACTGTTCAGATCATAAATGTGTTCTGTGTGAAGCTGTTAAGGTATGAAGCAGTTTAAGGTCATATATCAATTTACTTCCTGTGTTTCATTTTTTTTTCCATTTTAAAGTTGTTTAAAACATTTTACAATCCTACAACAGACTCAGATATCATATCATAAGCAATTTTTGATTGTGCATTAAAGGATTAACTCACTGAAAAGAAACATGCACAGGAGGAAACCAATCACACAAAGTCCCCCAATAAACCCGATCCTTCATATGTGAAACACTGTTCACCCCTGGAATTTCATACATGCCGCTTAGACTTCAGACCGGGACAACCGTGAGGCTATAGCATTTAAGGTCAACTATAAACCAAATAAACCTAATTACCCATTTCCTTAAGTTGTCCAGCCTTCAGATCTCTTGGGCTCTGCCCTTCTCATTTATGTTTACCACTATTTTTTAAAAGAAATGCCTCATAATGCACAATATATTAACAGAATTCAGATTAATTAAAAAACAATTTACAGATCTGTCCCCCCACTCTATGACCTTGAAGCATCATTTAAACAACTGCCATCAAACCAAGAACATTATACATCACTAGATCTGTTTCTGTTTTCACATATTTCAAAAGTCATTGTGAGACAAGTCACTATATACATATTTTTAATACATATATTCGTTTTTTAAAAGATCATTTCTGAAGTTAATTAATTTTGCTGTTAAATAATTGGGCTCATAAATGAAAGAATTTTAATTTAGAGATGTGATTATGACATAGATTTCCTGGAATCAAAACAAAAAAGAAAAAAATTTAAGAGACAACTCAGAGCAAGAACTCTCTTTAAACATAACAAATAACTGTTTTATTACTTCAAAATACCAAAAGTCTTCTGTACAGTACTTATCATATACCATCAGACGGCTTGAAAGAGTCTCGGCAATCATATCTACTGTCTTAATCTCTTCAGGACAACTACGTAAGAAGAAGAAAAATCTATAAATCAGTCTTTGATGACAGAGGGTTTGTTTAGGAGTTTACCAAATGGAATGACCCTACTGGAATTCCTTCAAGCGGCCTGTGAAAATGTCAGAACGGAGTCTGTTTTGGAGGTCACAGTCCCTAGAGAGCTCTGAGTTTTGGCCTGTTTGTCTTTTCACATGCTTTAATATTTGAAAGTCATTCCTTGCAGACACTGACTGATGCCCAGGGAATGCTAGGATTGTGGGAACTGGCAGTACCAACAAGGGAGACAAACTTCATGGGAAACGCGTGCCTACTACATTCGCCTGCTTAGCTCCCACAACATAAGTGCTCTTCAAATGTCATGTAGGTACACAGCGAAACATTCAAAAACTGCATGTCATTTTGACATTTTTAAAAAGAAATATGTATGCAAATGGGGGCCAAAATTACTGGGACTATTGCCAGAAACAGTAAGGTATCAAACACCATGGTGGAACCCTGAAAAACTATTTCCCAAGTATGAATTTATCAAAATATACACAATAATAATGAATAGTTATAAAGTGCTAATTATATGACCATGTTGTTCTAAATACTTGACTTATATGAACTTATTCAACCCCCACAGCAACCCCCATAAGGCAGGTACTATATGGTCCCCATTTTACAGAGGAGGAAACTGAGGCAAAAAGCAGACAATTAATTCATCTCAGTTATACACAGCTAGTAACGGTGAACCAGACGGGATGGCTCCAGAGTTGGTGCCCTGACCCACTGTGCATGCTTCGCTGCTTATTTCACGGTATTTTACTTTAACATCAAGCATGCAGTGCTGGGTGCCTATGGCGTGTACTCAGTACTTACACTGTGTCATGTACATGGAGTTACCATCAGTACTTTACTTCATTCAAGCCTCCAGTAACCTGGGCTGCACACCTAACCTGACTCCTATTCACACATGACAGACACACGCTTGTGTGCCCTCAGACCAGACATCTAGTGCCACAGAGCAGGCTTATCTCTGCACTCGCTCTTTTAAATTAGGTTCTTCTTCCTCCCAGTTATCTGAGAGAATCATCTCTAAATTAATTTCTTTAGCTAAGGGAACTACTTTGAAAGATCTATGAGTCTAACAATTTTATGAGAATTTCCTACTGAACTGCCAACACTGTACCGAAGCCTAAGATCTAAGAATTATTTACGGTAAGAGACACAATGTTCATTCAATCAATATTTTCTAATAATAAAAAGTAAACCCATTTCTACTCTTGAAATACAAATTTCTTTTAATATTTTGGGAAAGCTGAGCATTCTGATATGGCAAACTTTTCTCTTATATAGTATATGACGGCTGCTCTAATCGATACACTTCTAAACTGCTGTGTCAGGAACAAGGATTGTCAAAGAACGTCTCCTATTTTGTAGCTATAAATCTCAATTCTGCAGAGTACTGACAAATTCTAACATTTGTCAGTTTTTAAACTTAACTTATAAGAACCAAAGGCAAAAGGCTGTGATCAGACTTTACTAAACACAGAGGTCATAGATCAAAAATTTAAGTTAATCAAATAGATACCCAACGATTAGCATTTTCTTAATAAAAACAACAACATAAGCAACCAGAAAAGGACATGAATGATTCGGGCTTAATATTAAGGTAAAATATTGTCTTTTAATTGAGTCTGATCCTGTTATAAAAATGTTAACACATACCTGCCAACCCTTGAAAACCATGAATAGAATGACACTGCATATTCCACATTAGATGTAATCTTTTTAGGATAACACAAATTGAGCCAATTTCTCTTTCCCTTTAAACATGGGGGGAGGGGAGTCTGACTAACTGAATGAGCTGGCATGTATGTTTAATAATACATCTATGAGGAACATATTAAAAACAGTGACATCACTAATTCATATCTATGGAAAATTTCATTGGTTAACTGAGATGGAAGTTATCTTCCATTCTTTCTGTTTCTGCTGCCCAATGAACAGCACAAGGCGAAAGTGATAGATGAGATATAAGAACACATGATGTAATGAGGAAGGGCAGCCAGAGAAAGACACATGGGCTGAAAGCTACCATATGAATATTACAATTACAATGGGCATAACCGCAACACAGAGAGCTCGAGACTTACCCATGCTCACAGACTGAGTCAGCAGAGGAGACTGGAGTCCTGACTCCCAAAAGACTATACTTCCTGTTAATAATAGTGAGGGCAGCAGGTGAGGGTAGCCAGCAGTATGGATTAATTTAAAGGAGTTAGATAAACACTGGATAGGATATTTGCTAATTAGTCTGGGTGATTATTAACTATAAATCAAAGAGAAAATTACAGCTCATTTGCTACTCCAACATATTTGTCCTTTTGCTTTCTTTCACAATAATACTTCATTACTGATGCCTTAAAATAAAATATAATAACAAAGAAAAAAATCATAGGTCACTTTTTTCTAGTATACTCTGTATATTTATTGGGTTATGGTAGAGAGCAGGCATCCCTTATCTACCCCTTCTCTACCTTTGTAGCTAGAGGAGGTCCTATGGTTGGATTAGGGTCAGACCTAAGTGAGAAGAGCCCTGACTTAATTTCAACAAAGTCTCTCAGCCCAGCAAAAGGTCTGATTATAAACTATTCAATTCCAAGTAGCCTTGAAAGGCCTAAGTAGATAGGGAATTATAACTGAGTAACATTTATTAACTAATCATTCATATTACATATGTTCTTTTTAAAAATTGCATTCTGAGGGACAGGAGAGAGACTGTTTCTTAATAAATTGATTTCAGTTTATTCACTGCTCCAGTGACTAATATACATCATATGGTGGACTCTAGTTTTACAAAAATTACCAAACCTATATAATAAAAAATGTACTTATATGACTCTAGAAAAGTCTTATAAAAATCTTACATCAATGTGGTTTAAGATAATGAAGTCTCATACTGGATTAAACTGCTAATTACTATTATGTTCCAAAGCTTACTTATAATAAATGTTAACTGTTGACATTTCAAAGGAATTTCTGCAAGAGGACACAATTTTTAAGACTGGAAGAATAGCTCAAAATGAGGCTTCAAGAGCACTGTAACTGGGGCCTGTGGTTTTGTTGATGTGTTTCTGAAACTGTAGTAAGCCTCACCCATCCCCTCGGTGATAATGATAACTAAAGCACTCCTAAGTTAGTGTTCTGACACTGCCGACTACAAAGGGAGGCCGTGAGTTCACGTCCAGCCTCCACCCTCCCTCCACATATGCTTTGTCTGGGTGTGTCCAGCAATGCACTGAAGCAAACCAAACTCTCAGTAACAGCAAAACTATCCAAATAAGAAGTCCACAGTAGAAAAAGGAAGGTGGACAGGGTTACAGGTGCTTATTTATACTGTAAAACAAAACATGCTATTTAATAGGAGACCATAAAGACCATTGTGGAAGAGACGACCTCACCCTTAAGCTACTTACATGGCTTCCTTTTCATTTTGAAGGCTCCAAGAAATTGTTACAAACAAAAAGAATGAGAGCTGCCACAATTAATCAAGAATTTCATTTGCAGCTGCCCAGAAGTTTGTAGCTAATTTTAAAACTTTTAATTGTGTTTAGTTTAATTCCTAAAGACTAATTTTAAAAATATAATAAAAACTAAGGAAAATTACAGTTACAGAGTACATATTTCTCTTAGTCCAAGTACTCCTCAGTAACTCTTGAGAGTCAGAAAAGAAATCTACTATCTAAATGTATCAGAATGTTTATCAATATCCTTGAGAATTATTTCAAATATTGAAGAACCTAAATATGT
Source organism: Bos grunniens (assembly GCF_055505025.1). Taxonomy (NCBI): domain Eukaryota; kingdom Metazoa; phylum Chordata; class Mammalia; order Artiodactyla; family Bovidae; genus Bos; species Bos grunniens. Next base: position 29,713,562 of record NC_141189.1, read on the forward strand.
TAATTATAAAGTCAATGACAAAACAATTTTACATAAAATTATTCATTTCTATTACCTCTAGTTATAGAAAGGGAAAGCAAGAATCCCACAGTTTCACATCTTGGCTATTCAGCATCCAATTATTTCATTCCCAGTTGTGACACTATGAGAATTTCATGTCTCGCTGTTTGCTCCAGAGAAAAATAGAACTATCTTCTCTTTCACCAACCTTTACTAGTCCATATCAGCTGGTGCATATTCTACAAAACAGGGTTTTACACAAGACAAATCCTGAGCACCTTTGTGCTCTTCCAAACACCTAGACTGACAGTAAAGTCTAAAGGTTAATGAGGTGTGGGGAATTGTTTTCAAAGTAAAACCCATAGAAAAGATCAGCCGTGAACATACACAGCTTACTTTCTATGGTACAAGGCGCACAATTTCCTTTGCTGGGCTCCATGCCAAGTTCAGACTGTTTGCCTCTGTATTATACACCTCTACTGGATCCAATGTAAAGAGCCACCTTGAATTCCCTGCATGTAAGAAACTTTGGAATAAATTATTTTCTCTCTAATAAGTGGTCACCTCGAACAGAACAAGTGAAGTCTAAAACGTGTGACCCATTTAACAGATGGAAAATCTTTAAAAAGTTTTCAAGATGGGCCCACAAGCTCAAAGACCTAATAAGTGCAGTAACCAATGATACCAAAGTTTAAAGAAAGAATAACAAATAAGTCACTCTTCTCTATGAAGGCCTAAAACACAGTGACTACTCAGTAGTACATACAGTTTCAAAAAGCCCACTAATACGGAAAGGGAAAAGTGGCAGATACCCATTTCCCCAGTACGTGACACGGATAGCTGGCCTGTGGGATGTCTACAGTCATGTTAACATGATGAGATCTTCAGAGACGTGCAAAGAAGTACCAAAATCAGGAACTCTTTATGAGGGGGGAATCTATGTCAACTTACTGGTTTACTCTGTGATAATGCTGGTAGTGAGCTAAAAGCTTAAGTTCACCAACCAGCACACTTATCAGTCTTAAATGACCTCATGAATGAAAAGCTTCTTCCTCATGGTCTCATCTAAGCGTGGGCACAGACAAAGAGCTGTAGCTCTTTCAGGCATGTTGTTTCCATCTATTCTGCCCTTCCCTGCTTTTATAAGTGAAATTCACCTTAGAGCACCTAAGGCTTTCTTTTATAAACAATAAAAGAACTAACTTTCCCTTTGACTGAAATCCCTCTTTTTCTCAGTGTTAACCATCTAAAGGAATGTTGACACGGAAACGTGAAAATGGATCTATTATGTATATATTATGTCAAAACAAAGCTCAGTTTTCCTGTGTATGCAGACTCTGAGAGACAGTAAAAGACAGGGGAGTCTGGCATGCTGCAGTCCATGGGGTCGCAAGAAGATGGACATGACTTAGCAACTGAACAACATGCATTCTTTTAGAAAGGTACGTTATTTAGTAAAAGTATATCTACCTTCCTTTATGGAAGACTGTCCTGTTGGGAAGAGTTAATTGCCTAAATGGTACACTTACTGCTGAAATGCCATTACCTTGAGAAATATTTTGCCCACATTCAAGGGTAAAGGAAAGCCCTAGCTTACCTTTACTAAACATCTTTCATATTTACCCCAGCAGTGGGAATATTCTGTCACTCCACCACCACTGCCAATGTAAGTTTTAATCAAAAATAAGGGAAGACCCTAGACTCATTACTGTACTTAAGTATCAACTTCATTTTCCTTATAAAGTTTATTTACAAACTATTTAGTGATACAATCTGTCTACATACCACCAACCCCAAATTGAAATATCTTCATTTCCTCTCCAAAAGAAAGTAATTCTAACAAGCAAAATTCAAAAGCTTAGCAAACAACAATAAAACATAATCACACACACAAAAAATCTATATTTGATTATTTCAAAATATCTAAATGTACTGTGCTATGTATGCTAAAGTCGCTTGAGTCGTTTCCGACTCTTTGCAACCCTATGGACTGTAGCCTGCCAGGCTCCTCTGTCCATGGGATTCTCTAGGCAAAAATACTGGAGTGGGTTGCCATGCCCTCCTCCAGGGGATCTTCCCAACCCAGGGATCGAAGCCGCATCTCTTATGTCTCCTGCATTGGCAGGCGGGTTCTTTACCACTAGCGCCACCTGGGAAGCCCAATATAGTACTTTCTATTAATTAATTTTGAGGCTAACATCTACATTTTGTACACGGTATGATTTAAAGACAGCATTAAGAAGACCTAAAAAGATGAAGAATAAACATTAAAAAATCACCAAGGTAAGAATGTTACAGTTTTTCTACCTATAGATTGTTTGATGTTGTTCTACTCTATTCACATTCCCATATCCAAAAACCTGTATTTTTGACAGCTGTACAACAATTCATTTATGTCTTGGAAGGTATATGCAAATTAGGCTAACATTTCATAAGCTTGAAATTAGAGTATAATATGCCTGAATATAAGGTAAGATTTTTAACTTTCTGAAGGTGACTGTCTATATTTGAGTCCTTACACAGTGTATAATGAGATGCTCTTTCATTTACTTAATCTTGAACAAAAAAGTACTTGACGGAAACACGTTAGCTTAAAAATCAACTTCCCTAGAAGCTGGTTTTAGTCTGTTTATAGAAATGTTTTAATAGAATCAGGAAAAAAAAGGAAGAAAAGAACCAACACATTATTTCCAGATAACCTTAAAATGAAGTGTTGGCTGTTGTTACAAAGAAAGATTTTCAGACACTGCTTTTAAAAAGGTAGTCAAATACCATTCTCTCAGAAAGGACACAAGTAAGAGCAATTAATTCTGGAGAAGTAACTGTGTAGCTGAGGGGCAAGACTGGGAGGGTAACTGACTTTTCACTGTGTAGTCACTGGTATCCCCTACATTTTAAACCAGTTACATGTATTACCCACTCAGAAAAAAAAAAAAAAAAAAGATGATTAAATTCTATAACAGAAATTACAGCCTCATAAAATGTTATGACCAATTGCAAATCAAACATGAGTGATTACAAACACAACACTGTAGGACACATGAAAAACAGCCCCACTGTTCTGGGAATGGTACTTGCGGTTTAGACATAAAACCTTCAGTGTCAGATCGTGCATGTATCTAAAAACCGGTGTAACTCAAACAAGAGAGACACAAATGAAGATACACCCTGGATTTCAGTGCTGCACGAATGATGCAGGGGGGTTCCTACTGATGATAAAAACACCACACAGACACACAGAGTTTAGGCAAGATGATTTTATGAAATATGAGTGTGGACAAAACAAATCCTCTATATTATTGCACTGCTTCATAATATGTGGTGTTAATTATATACATGTAACTAAATTAACAAATTCAAATTTTTACCATTTCATCTCCCTCACTCTAAAACTTTATAAGGGGAAAACCAGCTCATATCTGGGGCTTACCTTATGTTCAGGCATAAATATTCAAGAGAACACTCTTGCAAGGGAATGCAGCAAGCTGTATCAAGTAAAATTCCCACAAAGCAAAAACTTTCCCCTTACACCTCCCTCCTCTGCTACATATGACTATTTTCTTGAGCAACTGTATATTATTGAAATTTTATACAAGTTCAATTCATTTTGTTTTTTTTTTTGAGGGAAATAATTTGAATATGATACTGGTCTAAGTATACTGTGTAAATGTGGTCAATTTATCATGTTTCAGTAAATGTGGTTATATTCTACCCTACTGTCTAAGACAAAGCTAGGCTCCCAAATGATTGAAGGTTCTAAAGCCATTACCACCTAACCATAGCCTCCAGACGGCTTTGACAGGCCTGAGCAAGACGCTGCTTTATACCAAGTGCACAGACAAGGGTTGTGCCCAATACCCATCAGATATCTTGTTAGAAGGGAGAATAAGGACACCCCACCCAAAACCAGGTACTGAAGAGCTGAGAATAGCAGTGTCTTAAACCCATTTTCCTGAATAAGATAAGGCAATTATTTGAAAAGGATCAGGAAACACTTAGAACCCAGAAAGATATAACAAGATACATAAGGAAGTGCTCCACAGGGCAAGGTTTATTTCTTCTGGCTTTTAATTAAAATACACATTTGAGAATGGAAGATTCATGAGAACTATGGAAGTGTGGCAAATCCAGTTGAAATTCTTAATTCTGCCCTTTGATATATATGCTTAGTGAGTTTGTAAATTTTAACACTTTGTTAGTTTTTATGTTTTAAGTATTATAAAATAGATGTATCTCATCTATCTCTATTCATTTTTGTTAAAAACTGACAGTATTGTGCCTTCTGGAGACTCCAGAAAGTCTCTGATTAATCAAGAGAATTTTCTGAACAGGTAACAAAGAACAGAAACTATTCATTTTGTAGACAAGTATGAGCCAGCTGAAGACTGAGAATATGGCCATATCCTATCCTCATTAATATAAAAAATACTCAAGAAATTCTTGTTTTCTTAGTGATCACTGAGAGCACAAATGCTGGCAATTCTACAGTTAAGGTGCAGCACACTGGAGACAGGGAACATGGCAGGACAATCCAGTCAAGTCCAGTCTATTCTCCCTGGAGTCAGCACAGAAAGCTGCTTTCCAATGCTATGCTAGCCTGAGACCTTCTGCTTGTGCTAAAGTGGTTGAACCTAAAGCTTATTTCCAAAGATAATGTTACTACCAGAGATGCTGGGGAAATGATTAAAGAATTGAATGGCACGTGAAACCCTGGCTGCTACTCAAAACCAGCCGGCACCCCTCTGAGCTTCTCTCCTCAGGAACAGGCTGCCCAGTGGAACTGACCAACAAATTACTACCAGAGGGATACACTGGCTCACAAAAAGGCAAGCTCCCACGCACACACTGAACTCACCATTCTTCCTTTCGTTAAGAGGAGGCAGGTGCTGACTAGACTGCAAGGAGAGTTCCTGGAATTCGTGGGCAACGGCTTCACTTTGAGGACTTGGAGCGAGATGGGCTAAAGGTCCCAGCTCATCCTCGGTGTCCAGTGCCCCTGTGTGATCCATTGTGTCCCAGCCACCGGCAGCAGCGGGTATGAGACGCCTCTTAAACGTGGTCTGCTGGAGAGACTGACAAAATAAAGAACGTGTGAATAGATGGTACATTTCTTTTTCTGATTTGCACAGAAGTATTAAAATGGGAACCCTGAGTTCTCGTCGTTTCATTGTTGTGTGGCAACTGCCATTCATTTACCCTCTTTGGATTCAGGTTCCTTGTCCAACATACAGGAATAATATACCTCCCATTTAAAAACATGTTTACCTAGGTAAATAAATACTGAAAGGTATTTTGTATACTTTTATCTATGCATCAACGGAGTTAATACTTAAGTCCACATTCCCAGCAACCAGCAATATTTCAGATAAAAGACTCCTCCATCAGCCTACGTCTCAGAGTGAGAACAGAGAACACAACTCTCAGCCAACCCACAACAGACATACAGTTCACATCAAAGAGACAAACTAAGTCAGTGAGATTTGGGATTATTTACTATCACAGCATAACCTGGCTCATTCTGACTAATACAGAAACTGGGTAACAGAAGTACTGAAGCCACAATTAAAACCCTAAATATGTGACACTGGCTTAGGGGCTGGGCAGCAAGCAAAAAGAAAACTGTATAGAAAGCTGAAAGCTAAAAGGATGATGGTCCGTATCAAGTGATGGCAAAGCATCTGACAGGCTGCTGCTTAGCAGCATCCTGTATCAGTGTGTTCATCCACTCTCCTACTGATGGACATCTGAGTTAATTCCAGTTTTTGACTCTTACAAATTAAGATGCTATCAATGTTCTTATATGTATAGATGCTTTCACTTCTCTTGGATAAATAGCAGTGAAACGGCTAGATTGTATGGCAGCTGCATGTATAAATTTTAAAGAAACTAACAAACTGTTTTTCAAAATAGCTGTGCCACTGTGCATTCCTACCAGCAGTGAGGAGAATTCTAGTTGGTCTACATCCTTGCCAACACTTGATTATGGCCAGTTTTAAAAACTTTAGTTTTTTAATTGGTGTGTAGTGGTATCTTGTTTTAATTTGCATTTCCCTAATGATGTTGAGCATATTTCAATGTGCTTATTTGGCATCTGTATATCTTCTTGAGGTAAGTATCTGAACAAATCTTCAGTTAATTTTAAATAGGTGGTTTTATTTTCTTATTATTGTTTCAAGAACTCTTTACATATTCTGGACAAAAGTTCTTTATCAGACATGTGACTTGTAAACATAGGCATACTTTGTTTTATTGTGCTTTACTTTATTCCACTTTGCAGATACTACATTTAAAAACAAAAAAACAAATCTTGAAAGTTTATGACAACCCTGCATCAGGCAAGTCTACTGGCGCCATTTTTCCAACAACATTTGCTCACTTTGTGGTGCTGGGTAATTCTTGAAACATTTCAAACTTTTTTATCATTAAACTTGTTATGGTGATCTGTGGTCAGTGATTTTTCAATATTACTGTTGAAACTATTCTGGGGTGCCACATAAGATGGCCACCTTCACTGATAAATGTTATACATTCTGATGGCTTTAGCAATGGCCATTACCCAGTCTCTTTCTCTCTCTCTCTGTCTGGTTTATCATAGCTTTCCTTTCAAGGAGTAAGAGTTTCATGGCTGCAGTCACCATCCTCAGTGATGCTGGAACCCAAGAATATAAAATCTGTCACTGTTTCCACTTTTCACCGTCTATTTGCCATGAAGTGATGGGACTAGATGCCATGATCTTAGTTTTTTGAATGCTGAATTTTAAGTCAGTTTTTCACTCTCCTCTTTCACCTTCATCAAGAGGCTCTTCACTTTCTGCCATTAGAGTGGTGTCATCTGTATATCTGAGGTTATTGATATTTCTCCCAGCAGTCTTGATTGCCGCTTGTGATTCACCCAGCCTGGTATTTTGCATTGATGTACTCTGTACTGAAGTTCAATAAGCAGGATGACAATATTCAGACTTGACATACTCCTTTTCTAATTTCGAACCAGTCTGTTGCTCCATGTAGGGTTCTAACTGTTCCCTCTTGACCTGCATACAGGTTTCTCAGGAGCAGGTCTTTTTTTAGAATTCCTTTGCTTTTTCTACAGGAAAATCCAACGAATGTTGGCAATTTGATCTCTGATTCCTCTGCCTTTTCTAACTTCAGTTTGTACATCTGGAAGTTTTTGGTTCACATACTGCTGGAGCCTAGCTTGAAGGATTTTAAGCATTACCTTGCTAGCAAGTGAAATGAGCACAACTCTATGGCAGTTTCAACAGTCTTTGGCATTGCTCTTCTTTTGGATTGGAATGAAAACTGACCTTTTCCAGTCCTGTGGAAAATACTTATTACTAAAATATGCTACTAGCAATTGCCATCTGTTCTTCCCCAGCAGTATACTGGACACCTTCCAACGTGTGAAGACCATCTTCTGATATTATCTTTTTGTCTTTTCACACTGTTCATGGGGTTCTCCAAGCAAGAACACTGGAGTGGGTTGCCGCTTCCTGCTACAGTGGACCACGCTTTGCCAGAACTCTTCATTGTGACTCATCCACCTTGGGTGGCCCTGAATGGCATGGCTCAGAGTTTCATTGAGTTATGCAAGCCCCTTCGCCACAACAAGGCTGTGATCTATGAAGGTGTCCTTGAAAGGAAAGCTATGACAAAACCTAGACCTTGTATTAAAAAGCAGAGATATTGCTTTGCTGGCAAAGATCCGTATAGTCAAAGTTATGGTTTTTCCAGTAGTCATATACAGATGTGACAGCTGGATTATAAAGAATGCTGAACACTGAAGAATTGATCCTTTCGAACTGTGGTGTTGGAGAAGACTCTTGAGAGTCCATTAGACAGCAAGGAGATCAAACCAGTCAATCCTAAAGGAAATCAATCCTGAATATTCATTGGAAGGACTGATGATGAAGCTCCAATACTTTGGCCACCTGATGTGAAGAGCTGACTCACTGGAAAAGACCCTGATGCTGGGAAAGATTGAGGGCAGGAAGAGAAGGGGACGACAGAAGATGAGATGTTGGATGGCATCACTGACTCAATGGACATGAGTCTGAGCAAACTCCAGGAAACAGTAAAAGACAAGGAAGGCTGGTGTACTGAAGTCCGTGGGGTGGCAGAGTCAGACGTGACTTAGAGACTGAACAACAACAACATTTTTAATGAAGATATATCAATTGTCTTTTCACTCATAATGCTCTTGCACATGTAGTGGACTACGGTATGGTGTAAACTTTTATATACATTGGGAAACCCAAATTTGTATGACTTGCTGTTCGCGGTATTTGCTTTACTGCAGTGGTCTGGAACTAAACCTGCAGTGTGGTTGAGGTATGCCTGTACTCTCCCCTGGTCTATGGCTTATCTTTGTGTGTTCTTAACAGTGCTTGGTAGAGAACAGATGTTTTTTAACTTTATGAAGCCAAATTTATCAATTTTTTCTTTTATGTATCACATAAAAATCTTTGATTAACCCAAGATCACAAAGATGATCTCCTATGTTTTCTTCTAGATGTTTTATAGTTTAATAGTTTACATTTAAGTCCATGATCCACTTTGAGTTAACTTTTATATCTGCTACAATATATGAATTATAACTTTTTGTTTCTGGCATAGGTATCTTTTTGTTCCAGTGCCATTTGTTGAAAAGGTTATCTTTTCTCCATTGAACTGTCTCTGCACCTTTGTTGCAAGCCAATTGACCGTGGACATGCAGATCCACCTCTTGACACACTGTATATTAAAAGAGTTTCCAAAAAGGAGAGACCCATAGAGGAGGAGGTTCTAAATTCTGTGTATTAACTGCCCACTTCTCTGGCTGACGCCTAAATTATGCACATGCAGGACAAACTCCTAACTCCTTTTATTAAAGCAAAAAGGAAAGAGCTGAGATTTTACCTGCTGCTCACCACTGGAAAGATAAGAGTTTGCAAAAGTGAGTTTAGCAAAGTTAACGGCCTGCTAAAATAAAATAATGCTCTAAGAGGGAACCTTATTCTAGAGAATCCAGAGTCTCCACAACTGTCCACCCAGAATTCCATACCCAACAAAAATACCCTTTAATAATGAAGGCAAAATCGTCATCAGGAGACACACACTACAAGAAATGCTAAAAGAATTTCTTCAGGCTGAAGGGAAGTAACACCACATAGAAACTTGGATCTTAGGAATGAAAAGCATCAGAGGTGGTAGACGTGTAGATAAATATACTAGTTTTTTCCTCTTGATTTCCTTAATATTAGCTTTCTAAGTAAAAATTATAACACTGTGTTATTGGGTTTATAATGTATGTAGATGTAACATATATGACAATTATAGTATAAAAGATGGGGGAGGGATAATCACATTACAACATTTTTATATTTCTATATACATTATAAGGAAGTTGTATGATTTTAATTTGAAACAGACTGAGAAGTTAAGGTTGTATATTATAATTTCTGGAAAAACATTTAAAAATAAAAAACCCAGTTTTAGCCAATAGGAATATTTAAAAAGGAATTCTATATAATACTCACTTAATTTAAGAAAGAACAGAAAAACAAGAAAGAGATGGGACAAACAAAAGCAAACAGTAAAACAGGAGACCTAAATTCAACTTTATCAATAATGATATTAAATGTAAATGAACTAATAAATACAATGATTAAGAGGAAGATTGACAGAACGGATTTTTCAAAGTCTAAAAATGTAGAAATGTCACTTTTAAATATGAAAACATAAATAGGGAGGAAGTATATAGATAGAAAAAGACAGGTCATACAACAAAATGCCCAGAAAGGCTGGAATAACTACATTCACATCAATTAAAGCCAATCTCAAAAGGACGTGTTAGGGGATTCAGGAAAACACATCTACACCCATGGATGATTCATGCAAATGTAAGGCAAAATCCACTACAATACTGTAAAGTAATTAGCCTCCAATTAAAATAAATAAATTAAAAAATATATAAAGAAAGTTTTTAAAAAAGGATGTGTTAGGTAGGTGAATTTGCATATAAAATGACTTATTTTGCTATGGAATAATAAAATGACTCAGATTTTTTCCAAATTATGAATTTTCATTCCAAATTATTTATTCATATAATAAGATCTGTTAATAGCAAATTAATTCTAAGACACAAGTACCATAATGCCCTTTTAATGGCAAGATGTACAAACTCTGAACATCAGCACTAATGATTTGGAAAATTCTTTAAACATAAAGTTTTAAAATATTTTCATGCACTATTATCTGTTCCTCATATTAAACTTTTTTTTTCAAACTTATTATATCTTGACATTATGCTCACCTTAAACTCCCACACATTCCTCCAAATTAAGAAAATTATAAGTTAAGAAAATCTTAACAAAATGTAGCAAAAGAAAGTGTTCAAAATTTTTAACTTAATATTCATGAACATTTTTGATGGAGTACATATTCTTTCTATTCTGAAATTCTACTACCAAATTTGCAGGATGTCATCTAGTATCTACTTAAATGCTTGATAATTTTCTTTTGAAATTGAAATCCAATATCATACATAAAGAAACATTCTCTGTCCAATAGTATCTAATTGAGATATGAAAGAAACGGCCTTAGAATGAATTCTTTCATTGGGTCATAATCTATTAATAGTTATGAAAGTAAAGCAATCATTCCACTTTAATAAGACAAACTGTGATAAAATATTAATTTGTCTAGAACTGACAGAATGAATGAGCATGGAGTTTCTATCTGACATATCCTAATACATAACTTTATTCCAAAATGAAACTAATTCAACATTTATCCAATACCAGGTCAAAGCACACAAAACACTAGCAAGATCAAGCTGGGATATGGCTTCTGCTCTCAAAAGCCAAACCTCTTCATTGTCAGATACTACACCAGAGACAGAATATAATACAGGAAAAAAACAAGAGGCATTACTCTCATTTGTTCATCTATTGATTCACTCAAATCTTTTTTTCTCAATGGAGTCAAAATAACACCAATAATGATCTTATTAATATAGTTTAAAGATGCTGGGCTAAGGTAGTTCCCCAATCAAATATGTTTTGAATCAAGCAAAGTCCAAAGTCAAGTATCTCTTCACTGTACCTTATTGCTCATAATGACTAATTCAAATGAAAGATTATAAGTAGTATATAATCACTGCTATATAAAAGAAATGCAAAATAATAAAGGGTTCAAAGAATATCAAACTTCAGAAGTTTAATATATAATCAGCCAAATGCAGACAGGTAGAATATCCAAATACACTCAACAACAGAAAAATGTTTTAGTGACAGCAAACTGCTGTCCCTGCCCTTTAAAGCCCCCAAATTACAAACGTTAGGGAAACACTGGCTAATAGATAGCAAACATAAATTTCTAAACTCAAATAAGATAAAACTTAGACCAAGAAGTTCAAAGACAAAGTTGACCAAAAAGTAATCTCTGCATTAGAAGAGTATTTACTATGAGGTCTTATGATCAAACAAATTGAAATTTTCGTATCAAATGACTTCTGAGAAACACAATTTTGAGTCACTGTACTGGTTAAGTTAGTGGTAGCAACCCTGGGTTATTTTATGCTATCAATTTTTCCTTCAAAGCTCCTGGTGGCAATTTGCTAAACATACAATGTTAAGAGCTCAAGATTTATCTACAAATATAAGAAAATATATATACAGCTGCTGTCAACTGTATATGTGAAGATGCTTTCTAAATATTATTCTGTTTCTTATATTTACAAATATAAGAACATATATATACAGTTGCTATCAACTGTATATGTGAAGATGTTTTCTAAATATTATTCTGCTGTTTCTATACTGTTAAATTCCTTAACATTAAACGTTAAATTCCTTAATGTTCTCAAGAATTTAGGATCAAGTCTGTTTACATTTTTGTGTAAGTAACACTCACCTTCCAGTTTTATAACCGAGGAAAAAAAGAATCACAAAAAAGAACATTTTATCCCATCTGTCCATGGTCACTTTTAGCAATTAGGATGAAACCAGAAAATCAGAGTTCTAAAAGCACATCTTTCAATACAAATATTACTTCACTACATATTGTTTTCATTAACTCTTACCATGAAAAGTATTTTGTTCCCTTATTTTTTCTAATTTAATTCCTGTTTTGATCACTTGAATGCATTTATATTTTCAGACTATACAAGTTTGCAGAATAACGGAACATTTTAGCTGAAAGGTATCTTAGAATCTGTCTAGTATAAGTGCTTTTCAATCTTCTTCACAATATGATAATCATTTGAGTAACTTAAAATTCCTAATAGGTAGGATAAAGGAGAGGATCTCTAGAGATTTTGATACAACTGCTCGAATAGAGTGATTCTAATGTGCAGCCAGTGCTGACAATCACTGATCTAGTGGAACTCCCTAATTTTAAAGACAGGATAAATCATTTGCCCAATGAGTGAGACGAGAGGTCAGAAGCAAATTATTATAGCATGTGTAAAAAACAATAGAATATAAGTAGGTACTAAGTGCTGTGGAAACCAAAAGAATTAAATGTCTAATTGTATTTGGGTAAGTCAGGAAAGTCTCCCAGGGTGAAGAGGACTTTGCAGACACAGAAGTTCTTTTCTCACTAGTAAGAGTGCAATGGCATGAATAGCTATCACCTAATACCAAAACGTCTGACAGGACCAGTATAGAAAGAGCAAAACATGGAGAAGCAAAGACAAGGCTGTGCAAAGACAAGCGAGTTAAAGCACAACTGTCAAGAAACGTGGATTCTGAGAAACAGTGATATGATCAGATGTGTATTTTAGAAAGATCATTCTGGCACAAGTATGCTACTGATAAAAATCTCGCGGAATAACCAGTGTTGGCAAGGATGTAGAGATCCCTTGTTCACTGTCGGTGAGTGTGTAAACTGGTGCAGCCACTATGGAAGACAGCATGGAGGCTCCTGAGAAACTAAAAACAGAGCTACCATATGATCCAACAATTCCACTACTGGGTATGCATCTGAAGAAAATGAAAACACTTATTTGAAAAGATACATGTACACCAATGTTCACAGCGGCACTATTTACAGTAGCCAAGGTATGGAAGCAGCCTAGGGACCAATCAACAGACAAGTGGATAAAAATGCAGTATATGTATAGAATGGAGTATTACTCAGCCACAAAACAGAATGGAAAATGTCATTTGCAACAACATGGATGGACCTAGAGAGTATTACACTTGGTGAAGTAACTCAGACAAAGAAAGACAAAAATTGTATGTTACCACTTATGGATGGAATCTGAAAAATAAAACAAATGAACACAAGAAAACTGAAACAGACTCACAGATACAGGTTAGGAGTGGGGGGAGGGGCAAGACAGGAGTCAGGGATTAAAAGATAAAAACTACTACTACTACAAGAAAATAAGCTACAAGGATATGTTGTACAGCACAGGGAATACTGCCAATATTTGATAATTACTATAAATGAAGTACGGGCTTCACTTGTAGGTCAGATGGCAAAGAATCTGCCAGCAGTGCAGGACTGGCCAGGGTTCGATCCCTGGGTGGGGAAGATCCCCTGGAGAAAGGAATGGCAACCCACTCCAGTATTCTTGCCTAGAGAGTTCTATGGATGGACCATGGGGTCGCAAAAAGTCAGACACGACTGAGCAACTAACACACATAAATGAAGTATAATCTATAAATATTGTGAATCACAATGTTTGTTGTACATCTAAAACTAATACTGTAAATCAATATTTACCTCAATAAAAAAGCAAATAAAATGATTACTGATTAGTTCAAGATGTTAAGAAAAAAAAAATCTCAGGCTGAAAGACTGATGGACTAGGTTAAGACAGTGGAAATAAAGAAAGGGGAATAAATTTTAAAAATACTTCAGAGACAAAATGTCAAGGCTTCATAATGAGCTCATACGAAAAGTAAGGGAGAATAAAGAATTGAGGGCGGCTGATTTGGAGAGCTGGAAAAGCTGGCAAGCAGGAATGAGTGTTCACCGTGAGAAACCGCAGGCCCCTCCGAGGGCACTTTGGAAAAAGGGTGTGGCTGAAGAAACAGCTATTTGACTTGAAGTAAATCCGTTAACCAGTGATCCACCTCGTGGCTTCCCTGGTGGCTGCGCCGGTAAAATGTCTGCCTACAACGCGGGAGACCCGGGTTCTATCCCTGGGTCGGGAAGATCCCCTGGAGAAGGAAGTGGCAACCCACTCCATTACTCTTGCTTGGAAAATCCCAGGGACAGAGGAACCTGGTAGGCTACAGTCCATGGGGTTGCAAAGAGTCGGGCACGACTGAGCGACTTCACTTTCACTCATGACTGAGCGACTTCACTTTCACTCATGACAGAGCGACTTCACTTTCACTCATGACTGAGAGACTTCACTTTCACTTTCTTTACTTAGTGAAGTAAATCACTGGGCTTCCCTGATAGTTCAGTCCGTAATAATCTGCCTGCAGTACTGGAGACCTGGGTTTGATCCCTGGGTCAGGACGATTTCCTGGAGAAGGAAATGGCAACCCACTCCAGTATTCTTGTCTGGAAAAGACTATGGATAGAGAAGCCTGGCAGGCATGTCCGTGGGGTCACAAGAGTCAGACACAACTTAACAACTACACCACCACCATCACTTAACCTCTCAGGGATCTGGTTTTCTAATTCTGAAAATGACAAAACGAAGGAAAGGGAAGAATATCTACTACATTTCTACTCAGTCTGAAACTAAGTTTGCTCTACACTCTCCTTAATTTTGCTCTCACACCCTCCCTGTGGGTAGGTTATTACTCTCACTTTACAGATGAGGAAATCAAAGCTTGGAAAAATGAAGCAAATGGACAGACTCACATAAAAGCCAGGATTCCAACTTTAAAGCCCATATACCTTGCACAATAACACGACATTTACGTGCCAAAGTGCAGTAAGTTGGAGCAAATAATTGGGAGAGACAGATGTTGTGGGAGAAGGCAGTGGTGCAGAGGAGGGAAAGGCAGCTGTGGAATGCTCCACATGCACCGTTCTTTACACACACACTGAAGGTCCAGAGCCTCAGGCACTGTGGTGGGCACCTGGGTTCCGTGACCTCTGTGCGTAGACCTTGTCGAGCACGCAGTTATGACACATTAGCGCTGGAAAGAAGCCAGTGGCCTCATCTGCTTCAGGGCGGATGAAGGAAATTCTCTCCTCTTACTGTTCCACTTTAGCAAACCCTGAAGGTGTAGCCGGAATTAAACTTTAGAGCAGAAGAAAATGAAATCTAAAGCTGTAGATGTACTGCACATAAACAAGACATGTTTTTGACATCAGGTTATAACTTTTTCAAATAAACAACTTCTAGGCAGGGTTTTCATTTGTAGCAGTTGAAGTTTTATGTGCAGCTATTAAATACATAGCAGAAATGTACTACAAATATACTGAACACTGACAATACACTGTATAGAAAAAGTTACATAACTGCTCTTCTGTGCTTCAAGTGGCTGTTGTAGCTGTAAAAATGCCAACATGGTGATTTATTTTTTAACTTGTTTACTGCAGACATGTTTCAAATGAACAGAACATGGAGCAAAGTGCATACTTAACACTCTCCAAAGTGATGCATTCTGAAGTACTGTACCTAACATTTATGTAAAGAGTGTTTCTGAAATATTCATTATAATCTATAAATAAAAATTTGAATTAGCAAAAGTTTAAAATACATGTGGCTTTTAAATCACTATATAAAAAGACAGAAAAAGCTAGAAATTTTTATTTGTTCCACAAGTAAAACAGCCAAAACCCAAATCTTTTTAGCTTGAACAATTACATTTTCCAAGTTGATCCAAAATGAATGATTCTCAGAGAATAAGAACTGATTGGAGGATTAATTTTAAGCTGAAATGATTTCCACATTTATCAAACACTAGGTTAAAAACAAACTCTAGTTTTGTTGAACCATAAATTGGCATTTGATTTAAAAGCTAAAAGTAAACATTTATAAACAGATTAAACAAATGTTTTACTTAACAGATAAAAAATATATACTGTACTCCTATTTCTAAGTTCTATAAGGCAGGGAGAGGAGTTGTGAGGGGAAGGAAGAAGAGAAGAGAGAAAGAGAAAAACAGAAAGAAAGGGGACGAGTAAGGGCCCCTCCTCCTTTTAGGAGGGTGGTCTTTTTTTTGCTGTTTTCTAAGCTCTTTACTCTTTCTGATATCAGAAATCAGTAGAATTTGAATTTCAATTTAAGCAAAGATATTAAACAAAGTATTGCAAAATATTAATACATGAAAAAAGATGAAGCTTAATTTACTTATCCAAGCTATCTTGACTAGTTAAGTAGCATAGCTGGGAACCACGAGTCCTCTGTACAAGTCCTCTAACTTATAATCCAGTACTCAGAAGAGCAACCCTCTTGTCTGAGGCAACCACACTAGATACTGGGTAAAATAAAAAACTCAGTTAACAGAGGAATCATTACAACTGATATACATAAATTGTCAGACATTTTCTTTAAGTCGGAGTGCAGAAAGAAAGACCCATGTGTTTGCCAGTCTTCCAATATAGAGTCAAGGCCGTCTCTCTGTAGATGTCAGCTCTCTGGCATAAACCACCACTGTCTATGACTCCTAGTTTCCATTTATTTAAAGTAGAACAAAAATTTAAAGGATTTTGAGCACAGTGTGTGTCTATATTTTTACAGTTCTGAAGCCAATTTAGTTTCTTGCCCACACTCAATTTAAAAGTATTAAGTAACATGGCTTTGTGGTCCCAGACATTTAACATTTTTGCATGCACAGTTCATCAGTTTACATAATATTTGGTTAAACTACATAATTATGATTACTACTACTACTGGAATAAACATATTTAAGAATAAACACAGCTGACTTTGGTTAGCACATAACTTAATAATTAGTGAGGGCAGAAATCCATCACTAGACTTCAGTGTCACCTCCTCAACATGCCCATTCAGTGTGTCCAGGAGTGGGAGAAGGCTGCCCATCCCACAAGCTGAGCAAGAGGAAGATGGATAAGGCAGGTTCAACCACGAAACATTTTTAAATTGATGTTGATGCCAAGGGCACCTCATACTGGAAACTTGGTCTTTTCAAGGTTTCAGGAATCTGTTAATACAAATTACTTCTTAGATATTATTTCATCACTGTCTAACTTTATGCAAAATGTGTTAATACTGCACTCTGAGACAACAGTTCAGAGTACAAACCAAATGAAAGCTAATATTCAGAGTTTTGCAACAGCACTCTAGCAGATGGTATAATTTTACCTAAGTTTCTAATGCCATTAGTTAAATACAAAATAATCTATTCTCACTGTAGCATGGTCCTTTCAAAATTGTTGTGAATTCTCTCCATTAAACACTTTAGCATACATTATAAAACTGCAATTTCAAACAGCTGTGAAACAAGAGTTGTAGATAAGTGGTTTTTGTTGTTGCGATATAATACACATACTATAAAATCCATCATTTTAATGTGTACAATTTTAAGATCTTCAGCAGTCACAGGTGTGCAACCATCACTATCTAATTTCAGAACATCTCATGATATCTAAAAGAGACCCCACCCCCATTAGTTCAGTTCAGTCACTTAGTCGTGTCCGACTCTTTGCGACCCCATGAATAGCAGCATGCCAGGCCTCCCTGTCCATCACCAGCTCCCGGAGTTCACCCAGACTCACGTCTATCAAGTCAATGATGCCATCCAGCCATCTCATCCTCTGTCGTCCCCTTCTCCTGCCCCCAATCCCTCCCAGCATCAGAGTCTTTTCCAATGAGTCAACTCTTCACATGAGGTGGCCAAAGTACTGGAGTTTCAGCTTTAGCATCAGTCCTTCCAAAGAAATCCCAGGGCTGATCTCCTTCAGAATGGACTGGTTGGATCTCCTTGCAGTCCAAGGGACTCTCAAGAGTCTTCTCCAACACCACAGTTCAAAAGCATCAATTCTTCGGTGCTCAGCTTTCTTCACAGTCCAATTCTCACATCCATACATGACACAGGAAAAACCATAGCCTTGACTAGACGAACCTCTGTTGGCAAGGTAATGTCTCTGCTTTTGAATATGCTATCTAGGTTGGTCATAACTTTCCTTCCAAGGAGTAAGCATCTTCTAATTTCATGGCTGCAGTCACCATCTACAGTGATTTTCAAGCCCCAAAAAATAAAGTCTGACACTGTTTCCACTGTTTCCCCATCTATTTCCCATGAAGTGATGGCACCGGATGCCGTGATCTTCGTTTTCTGAATGTTGAGCTTTAAGCCAACTTTTTCACTCTCCACTTTCACTTTCATCAAGAGGCTTTTGAGTTCCTCTTCACTTTCTGCCATCACCTCCTAAATCCCCCTTTTCCCCCAGCCTTTGGTACCACTTTCTTGTCTCTGTGTACTTGCCTATATTCTAGACATTTCATTTAAACAGTTTTACTTCCTTTCTAATCTAGATGCCTTTTATTTCTTTTCTTGCATTATTTCCCTGGCTAGACACTGTACAATGCTGAGCAGAAGTGGCAAGAGCGGATGTCCTTTCTTGTTCCTAATCCAAGTGCGGGGGCGTTCAGTCTCTCACCATCAGTATGCTGCTGGCTGCAGGTGTTTCACAGATGCCCTTTATCAGGCTGGAAACACTCTCTTGTATTCCTAGTGTTTGGGGTGTTTTTAACACAAAACGATGTTAGATTTTGTCAAATGCTTTTTCTGTATTTATTAAGAAAATTGTGGGTCCCTCCCTCTTTATTCTGCTATATAGTGTATAACATTGATTTTTAGATGTTAAATAAATTTTTCATTCTTGTGATAAATCCCACTTGTCATGGTACATGATCCTTTTTATAAGCTGCTGGACTTGGGTTGCTATAACCTTTATTTACAAGGGGGATAGTCTGTGATTTTCTTTTCATGTGCTCTCTTTGTCTGGTTTTGGTATCAATGTAATATCAGCCTCAAATAATGAGTTAAATATTCCCTTATCTTCTATTTTTTGGAAGAGTTTACGAAAAATTGGAGTTAATTCTTTAAACTGGTGAAGCCATCTGGTTCTGGGTTTTCCTTTTTGGCAAGTTGTATCATCACTAATTCAATTTATTTGCTACAGGTCTACTCAGATTTTCTAATTCATCATGAATCAGTTCTGGCAATTTGCATCTTTCTAAAAATTGGTCCATTTCATCTGAGTTACCTAATTTGTTGACATTTCACTGTTCACAGTATCCCCTTAAAATTCTTTTTATTTCGTAATGTTAGTAGTAATGTTCCCACTTTCATTCCTGATTCTGGTAATTTGAATTTTTCCTCTTTTTTCCTTAGTCTAACTAAAGGTTTGTCCCTTTTTTCAAAAAACTCTAATCAAAACCCTTGGTTTCACTGATTTTTCTATTATTTATTTTCTCTATTATTTATTTCTATTCTAAATTTTATTACTTCCTTCCTCCTGTCTGCCTTAGGTTTAGTTTGTTCTTCTTCTCTGGTTTTATTAAGATGGAAAGCTAGGTTGTTGATTTAGTTCTTTTGATAAGATATTCTTATCTAAAAAAGTTATCTAGAAAACTAGGGAGGAAAATTAGAAAACTAGAAAAGAAAGTTATCTAGAAAAGTTCTAAACTTTTCACAAAGTGATATAATATGCATCTTAATGCACAGTAACCACACTCATAAATTTAAAAAAACACTTATTATTATGTTCAAAGTAGTTAAGGTTAAACATTCCCAGAATCATTTCTACAACACTGGAGTATAATTTCAGACACTACAACCATACTACCTTATGGATACCCTGACTTCTTCTGAACATACCCGATAAGGAAAACATCTTATTCCTCCACAAACAGTCCTTTT
Source organism: Bos grunniens (assembly GCF_055505025.1). NCBI lineage: Eukaryota > Metazoa > Chordata > Mammalia > Artiodactyla > Bovidae > Bos > Bos grunniens. Next base: position 29,733,349 of record NC_141189.1, read on the forward strand.
TCACCTCAGAATTCTATCACAAGCTCCTTTCTTGTACTGAAAGGAAACCATCACTGTGGCAGGTTGTATTTTCAAAAGGAAGACATGACACTATCTTCATTCCTACATCTTCTTATTACAACGTGACTCTGGCATTCCTCCCATCAAAAGGTGAGGCCTAAGCTGCTTCTGCTTGTATTTAGGCTAGTCTGTGCTATAGGGTAAAGGGTGGTACATGACTTATAAGATTAGGTCATAATAGATCTGCCTAGGTCTCAGAATATTCATCTTTGGAGCTGCTGAGATGCCCTGAGGCTGCTACATGGTGAGGAAGCCAAAACTAGCCCATGAAGAACACATACCAGCCCTGAGATGAGGTGAAGAGACAGAAATGCCTGGGTAGCCCCCCTATTTCAGTCACCTCCCCTTGCTGTTGTATTTTCAGCCACTGTCTGACTGCAACCAAACCGGAGACGAAACCACAACTGCCCTCCTCAAATCCCTTACCCATAGAAGATAATAAGTAACTACTGTGGGTTTCAGCCAGGAAGTTTCGGGTGATATGTTACATAACAATTGTAACTTGAATACTTACTCTAGGTAACATGTACTCCTTAATCCAGGGTCTATACTTGGCACCAGGAAGAGAAAATTCAATTAATTTTCGAACAGTGGAAATTCTAAAAAATTCATAGCTCATTCTCAGTGTTCTGTGAGCTTACTATCAATTCATTTGACAGTGTTAATTTTTTTAATAAAAAAAAAATTTTATTGGGACAATGTTATTTTAAATCACAGTTTCACTTTTCTGGTCATACTAGCATGAACTAATTAAAAGATAGCTTATCTACATTTTAATTATGAGACCCAGAACTGAATCCAGTTTTCCAATGATGGTACACATGAACTGCTAAAAAATGAAGGAAGACTATTTCACTCACTGGTGAGGCTTTTATTAATTTGCTGTGAATTTATAAGTATGAACCTTTAACAAAATCCTTTTATGCAGGGAATGGTATACTACAGGATATCAGTTCAGAGTTAAGGTTCTGGAGTTAGATATGGAGACAAAATTCAGCAATATCACTAAGAAGCTATATAACCTTGAGCAAGGTGTATTAACTCAATAAAGCTTCATTCTTTCACTTATAAACAGGTCACCCTAGTTTAAATTAATGAGATTATGACAAAGTTTAAATGTCAGCATATAAGTAGCTACTATTATAATGGTTTCTCCAATCATCTTCTTCCTATTTAACTGATTTTTTGCTTGTTTTAATTCCAGGTCAGAGCCTCACAATTATCTCTATTAAAAAAGCTCTTCTTATACTTATTGCTTCATTTATTATCTTTTAAACAAATAACCATTAATAGAAGATGTAATGGAAGAAAACACCCATTAACAATAGCAATGAAAAAGATAAAATATCTAGAAATAAATGTAACTGGGAATGTACAGAATCTTTAAAGGAACATTTTAACACATTACTGAAGACCTGCAATGAAGACTTGAAGAAGTATATTATATTCTTGGACAGGAAGACAATATCACATAGATGTCTATTCTGCCTAATTCAACCTATAAAATTTAAATGATTGAAATAAAAGTACAAAAAGGATCATTTTTCCTTTGAAGTGGAGTAGGGAAACTGGGCAAGCTAATGCTAAAGCCCTTAAGGAAAAGAAAAGAAAAAAAAAAAAAAGCAGAAGTTGCCTGGAAAACCACTGAGAGGCAAGAGTGCTACTAGCCTTAGCAAATATGCAAATATATTATGAAACCTCAATAATTAAAACAGTATGACATTAGTGTCTGAAGTGAGAGACAGAAAGACATGATACAGAAGAAAAGGTCTAAACATTGATACATCTATGCATGGAAATTCAGTATTGGAATTGCAAATTACGAGCTTAAGAGATGGACTTTTTGAAGAAAGGGGGGAGAAAAACTTAACATAGTTCAGCAGGATAAATTGCTCATGAATCAGAGATTTAATGGTTAAAATGAGAGATCATAAAGGTTATAGAAGAAAATTTATTTCTTTGCCATTGCCGTTTCTTTGCCAATGCCATTGCCCCTCCATTGTCTTGGGAGTGGGGGAGACCTATTACCCCAACTCCTGAAGCCACAGAAAAAGATGAATAAATTATATAATTATATATGGTGGCTCAGACGGTAAAGAATCTGCCTGCAATGGGGAAGACCTGGGTTCAATCCCTGGGTTGGGAAGATCTCCTGGAGGAGGGCGTGGCAATCTACTCCAGCATTCCTGCCTAGAGAATCCCATGAACAGAGGAGCCTGGCTGTCTTCAGTCCATGGGGTGGCAAAGAGTCAGACATGACTGAACAACTAAACATATGCATATGTATTTATATGTATATTCATATCAACATCTACATGCCAGGAAAACCATAAACAAGATCAAAGTGATCAAAATGACATACCAGGAAGTCTGTATTTGCAACTTGTCACACAAAGGAATAAGCTCCTATAAACAGAAAAGATCAATAATCGAAATTTTTTAATGAGCAAAGGATATGAGTAAAGCTCACAGAAAAGGAATGTTCTTTTAAAATATGACAAGATGTCCAACCCTCCTCACAAAGAAAGAAATGTTAAAACTACCACAGGAAACCATTTTCATTTAGACTGGCAAAATTCTGAAAGTTTAATAACACAGATTGGCGAAATTGAGCCTTACCTTATAAATTAGAAGGTATAATTCTAATTTATGGAATAAATATACCTTTATAAAGTGATATAACCTTTACGGATAAAATTTGTCAACACCTATTAAGATTACAAATACACAAACTCTTTGATCCAGCAATTTATCTTCTGGGAATTTACATGTTCAAGATGAAACTGTAGGTGGGCCTTTCAGAAAGGCAGAGAAAAGAGCTCAGAAAGTCCTCTCCCCAAAGGCAATGACAAAACAAGACAACACTGCCAAAAATAACCTTTTTAAAACTCCAGAAACTAACCAAAGGCATATAACAAGTGCAGAAATATTTATTCAATAAAAAAACCTACTGTATCTTCGTTTAAAAAAAAAATTCTGTGGCATTTTGCAAATCACATATCAGGTAATGAACTGCTTGATCCAGTATGTAAAGGACTCTTAAAATTCAAAATACAAGACAAAAATTCCAATTTAAAAATGGGCAAAACATTTGAATAAGCATTTCATTAAAGAGGATATACAAATTCTGATAAACACATGAAAATATGCTCAGTATCATCAGTCACTTGCACAGGGAAGTGCAATTAAAACCACAATGAGACAGCCCTTGACACCCACTAGAATGGCTGTAACAAAAAAGACAATCAGAAGTGTTGGAAAGGGTGCGGAGAAACCAGAACCTTCACATAGTACTGGTGAGAATGTAAAATGATACAGCTACTTTGAAAAACCACTTGGTATTTTCTTAAAGTGTTAAATAAAATTTCATAATGATCAAGCAATTCCACTCCTAGTTATCTATCCAAAAGAAATGAAAACATAAAATCTACACAAAAATTTGTAAACATACATTCATAGCAGCATTGTTCATAGTAACTCAAAACCATAAACTTAAATGTCCATTAATTAGTGAATAGATTAACCAAATGTGATATACATTCCAGTGGAATATTATTTAGCCACCAAAAAGAAAGCAACACTGATATAATACGAACAAAACTAAAAAACATTATGCTACATGAAAGAAGACAGATGCCAAAGACCACATGTTGCATGATTCCATTTACATGAAATTTCCAGAAAAAGCAAATCTGTAGAGGCAGAAAATAGACTAGTGGTTTTCCAGGGTTGGAGGTGGGAAGAGGGATTAACTGTAAATGGGCAAAGGTTTCTTTCTGGTGTGATGAAATGTAAAATCAGATTATAGTGATGGCTGCCTGATTCTGTAAATTTACCAAAATCCATTAAATTTTACACGTTTAAATGAGTTAATCTTAAGGTATGTAAATGATACCTCAATAAGGCTGCTTTTAAAAAGATACTATAATCTGCGTATGAATGCTTATAGGAGCTTTATTCATAAGTCTAAAAAACTGGAAACAATCCAAAGCCCTTCGGTTTGGACAGAATAAAACACTGTGGTGCATGCATATCATACGATACCACTGAGCAATAACAAGGATGAGCAACATCCTCTGTAACAAGAAGGCTGAACCTCAGATGCATTACGTTAAGTCGAAGAAGCCGCCCTCAGAGGCTTCGGTACAGGGACACTGTGGGAAAGTACAGAGAGCAGATCCCTGGCTGGCAGAGGTGGGGTTGATAACAAACAGGAAGCCAAGGGAGTTTTGGGGAGATGAAACTGTTGTGTATCTTGATTATGGGTGTGGTTACACAACCCTATATATTTGTCAAAAATCAGAACTGTATGTCAAAAACAGTGACTGTGGGACTTGCCTGGTGGTCCAGTGGCTAAGAATCTGCCTGTCAACACAGGGGACATGGGTTCAATTCCTTGTCCAGGAACTAAGATCTCACGTGCTTTGGAGAAACTAATAAGCCCATGAGCTTCAATGAGCCCGAGTGCAGCAACTACTGAAGTCCAAGCACACAGAGCCTGTGCTGTGCAGCATGAAAAGCCTCACAATGAGAAGCCCACAGACTGCAACTACAGAGTAGCCCCTGCTTGTTGCAACTAGAAAAAGTCCAAGTGCAGCAACGAAGACCCAGGGCAGTCCTAATAAATACTTTAAAAAAAAAGTGTTATCATGTGAATATTAAAAATAAATTTAAAACAATGATATTGTATTTGTTGCATATGATTTTCAATAGCAACCAATTAGAAACAACTCCAGTCATGGTCGGAGAAGGCAATGGCACCCCACTCCAGTACTCTTCCCTGGAAAATCCCATGGACGGAGGAGCCTGGTAGGCTGCAGTCCATGGGGTCGCTAAGAGTCGGACACGACTGAGCGACTTCACTTTCACTTTTCACTTTCATGCATTGGAAGGAAATGGCAACCCACTCCAGTGTTCTTGCCTGGAGAATCCCAGGGACGGGGGAGCCTGGTGGGCTGCCGTCTACGGGGTCGCACAGAGTCGGACACGACTGAAGCGACTTAGCAGCAGCAGCCAGTCATGGTCAATAAGAAATGAGTTAAATTATTGTACACCCAAACAAAATATTACTGCTACACCGTTATAAGAAAGAACGAGGAAGCTCTCACAATACTGACATGGAAAGATATATGATTTGTTGGTAAGTGAAACAATGAACTAGAAAAAGAGAAAAAGAAGAATATACACATATTCATTTTGCTAAACTGAAACTCTGAATAAAGACACAAGAAAGCAGTAGGACCATTTCCAACTGCGTGAGTGTGAACGGCATGTGCAACAGGGTGCCTGTGGTCAGAGGGGAGAGCAGATGCTAGTGCTGTTTGATTATTATCTTTGAACTTTGTTGTTGGTTAGTTGCTAAGTTGTATCTGGCTTTTTTGCAAGCCCATGGACTGTAGCCTGTCAGACTCCTCTGTCTGTGGGATTTCCCAGGCAAGAATACTGGAGTGGGTTGCCATTTCCTTCTCCAGGGATGTCTGAAGACATGAATGGTAAAAAAGAAACAAATTAACACAAAAATCAGTTTCTGAATATTGTTCCATCTTCCAATATATACACACTCAGTGCTGTGCCATCTGAAATTTGTCTATTGCATATTCATCTTAGTCAATGATTAAAATCAAAACTGAAGAGAACTAGGGAAATCCTTGCAATAAATTAATAAAAATCTTTCTTAAACTGATGTTAATCCATTACTACACGCTATCCTAACTTCATGAGTTATGTGAAGCACAACTGTGGGCGAGTTACTTAACTTCCCTAAACCTCTTTGTAAAATGGGTGTAAATGATATCTCTCTTCAGTTCAGTTCAGTTGCTCAGTTGTGTCTGATTCTCCGCAACCCCATGGACTGCAGCACGCCAGGCCTCCCTGTCCATCACCAACTCCCAGAGTTGACTCAAAATCTGTCCACTGAGTCGGGGTGCAAATTAAATGTGGCAGTACCCGTCAAGTGCTTGGAATCAAGGTTGGCACTGAGCAGGTATTCAGTAATTGCACATTGGCTTTGTTTTTAGGTATGGCTGGTTCCTGGCAGATGTATTCACCTAACTGTCACAGTGTTCAGCCCACATTTCACGAGAGACCTTGTCACACGAGACCTGTGATGGTGAAAGCTGCTTGGGTTCAAATTTCAGCTCTGAAATTTTCTAGCTGGTGGGCAAACCACTTAAGCTTCCAAAGCCTCGGGATCTTTAGTTAAAAATAGGGTGACAAAGGTACTTATGTCACAGGATTAAAAGGACAATTGAATGGATTTGAGGTGCAGAGCAGAGCTTTGAGCACATATTAAGTAGTCAACAAATATTAGCAACTCCTGGTCTCCCAATGCAATTATTATGGGAATTTTGTAAAAACTTCATGTTAAACCTCATTTCTAGCTTGTCTTGACCTTCTAGTACTTCAAACTTCCAAGCAAAAAAGAGTTTATTCCTACCAAATGTTGTGACACACATACAAAAACATTCTGATGAATAAATGATAATATGCTTTTTAAATTTCCCTAACAGGCATACACAAGCTAGCTCTAAAAGTAATGGAGGTTGAAATCAATATTCATATTCTGTACTGTTTCCTATAATATTTGGGATTTAACAGGTTTTAGATTTCTAGATATTTGGCAATATAACATGGCTATATATATGGGCTGTTCTGAAAAAATAAAAAACTAGGTACTCAAACTAATTTCAGTGATTTTAAGAATTTACCAAGTTTTTTTTTAAGTACAATTAATAAAACAAAAACACTCTATATACTTTTTATTTCTTATAACCTTGTTATCTCTTCAGCTTTTTCCTAAAGTAGCCAGAAAAGTTCAGGATTTTGAATTTAGGCCTTGAAAGTAATTGTTTAGGGTTACAATTTCTGTACTGGAAATGACTAAACCAATGAAGGGGAAGGAGCTCAGGTTTCTGTGTTTCATAAGACCTTTGTTTTTCAAGCAGCATCATTTTAATTATTTCCTGTAAATACATCAATGTCCTTAAGAAAAATATTTTTCAGATAAAGACTAAAAACCTTTAATCATCATTTGGAACATGATGGAAATGACCTCAGCATATTATAAACCTTCTAAAACAGATTTAGTGCATGAAAACTCATTTGCCAAATGAGAAAAGCAACTAGTTACATGGGATTACTAATCAAATTATTTTAAGAAGAAGAAGACTATCAGATGAGCAACAACAGAGTATTTTTAGAGAATTCTAGGAGATCCTGGCTGACATAACCATTCTCTCTTTGCCAAGCCAGGATTTCCATTAAACTTTGGGTAGGAATTAAGACTTCATTTCAAATGAGAGAGAGCCCCAAGTATTTATCCCCAATGGAATTCTGACCATGAAGCAAAGATGGCCTTTCCAGAAGGGCTGGGCAGAGGGTGATGTAAGTCAGAGAGTGTGCCCATGTAGCCATTCACACACTTGCCCCTCAGGTAGGCTAGAGGCAGCCCCCACCACCAACCTATCCAAGGTGTCATGCAGAGGGCAGACACCCCTGTTAGCATGACATCCAGCTCCCTCTCCTTAGACAAAGCACTAGTAAAGACTGTCAGCCTTAAATGGTCTTTGAGGCTGCAGGCAAGTGACTCCAGACAGGTCTTTATATGATCTCCTAGGCAATTCCACCAGGTGACTGGAACAGGGAATTCCAACAGGACAAAACAAAACGCAGATTTCTCAGTTTTTAACAACTTAACCCCATGCACATCACTGAAGTACTCAACACACTTGTCTGCAGCCTCACGTGAAGTACTTGGGTGCAATCTCAAAAACAACAGAATCATCTCGGTTCGTTTCCAAGGCAACCATTCAATATCACAGTAATATTGTGATATTGAAGAAGCTGAACGGTTCTTTGAAGACCTTCTAGAACCAACACCAAAAAAAGATGTCCTTTCATCACAGGAGACTGGAGTGCAAAAGTAGGAAGTCAAGAGATACCTGGAGTAACAGCCAAGTTTGGCCTTGGAGTACAAAATGAAGCAGGGCAAAGACTAACAGAGTTTTGTCAAGAGAACACACTGATCTTAGCAAACACCCTCTTTGAACAACACAAACAAAGACTCTACACATGGACATCACCAGATGTTCAACACCGAAATCGGATAGATTATATCTTTTGCAGCCGAAGACAGAGAAGCTCTACGGAGTCAGCAAAAACAAGACCTGGAGCTGACCATGGCTCAGATTATGAGCTCTTTATGGCAAAAATCAGGCTTAAATTGAAGAAAATAGGGTAAACCACCAGGCCATTCAGGTTTGACCTAAATCAAATGCTTTATGATTATACAGTGGAGGTGACAAATAGATTCAAGTGATTAGATCTGATAGAGTTCCTGAAGAACTATGGATGGAGGTTCATAATACTGTACAGGAGGTGGTAACCAAAACCATCCCAAAGAAAAAGAAATGCAAGAAAGCAAACTGGTGGTTTGAGGAGGCTTTACAAACAGTTGAGGAAAGAAAAGAAGCAAAAAGCAAGGGAGAAAGGGAAAGATATACCCATCTGAACGCAGAGTTCCAGAGAAGAGTAAGGAGAGATAAGGCCTTCCTAAATGAACAATGTAAACAAGTAGAGGAAAACAATAGAATGAGAAAGACTAGAAATCTCTTCAAGAAAATTGGAGGTATCAAAGAAACATTTCATGCAAGGATGGACAAGATAAAGGACAGAAACAGTAAGGACCTAACAGAATCAGAAAAGATAAGAAGAGGTGGCAAGAAAACACGAAGAACTATACAAAAAATAACTAGGAATAATCACAATGGTGTGGTCCCTCACCTAGAGCCAGACATCCTGGAGTATGAAGTCAAGCGGGCTTTAGGAAGCATTACCACAAACAAAGCTAGTGAAGGTAATGAAATTTAAAAACTTAAAAGATGAGCTATTTAAAAACCTAAAAGATGATGCCGTTAAAGTGCTGCACTCAATATGTCAGCAAGTTTGGAAAACTTAGCAGTGGCCACAGGACTGGAAAAGGTCAGTTTTCATTCCAATCCCGAAGAAGGGCAAACTACTGTATAATTGTGCTCATTCTGGATGCTAGTAAGGTTATTCTCAAAATCCTTCAAGTTAGGCTTCAGCAGTACATGAATGGAGAACTTCCAGATGTAAGCTGGATTTAGAAAAGGCAGAGAAACCAGAGATCAAATTGCCAACATTCGTTTGATCATATCAGAAAGCAAGGGAATTCCAGAAAAACATCTACTTCTGCTTCACTGACTACGCTAAAGCCTTTGACTGTGTGCATCACAACAAACTATGGAAAATTCTTAAAGAAATGGGAATACCAGACCAACTTACCTGTCTCCTGAGAAACCTAAAATCTTAAATGCAATAAGTCATTGGTTCAAATTAGGAAAGGAGTGTGACAAGGCTGTGTACTGTCACCCTATTTAACTTATATTTGAGAGTACATCATGCAAAATGCCACATTGATGAATCACAAGCTGGAATCAAGACTGCCGGGAGAAATATCAACAACCTTGTATATGCAGATGATACCACTCTAATGGCAGACAATGAAGAGGAACTAAAAAGGTGAAGATGAGGATGAAAGAGGAGATTGAAAAAACTGGTTTAAAACTTAACATTCAAAAAACTGAGATCACGGCATCCGGTCCCATCAATTCATGGCAAACAGAAGTGGAAAAAGTGGAAGCAGTGACAGGTTTTACTTTTTTGCGCTCCAAAATCACTGTGAATGGTGACTGCAGTCATGAAATTAAAAGACACTTGCTCCTTGGAAGAAAAGCTATGTCTAACCTTATTGGGGGCCAGAGTGAGGTACTCTGCCCGTGGCAAAGGTCATGAGGAAGGAGGCTCGACATACGCAAAGGCGGGATCGAGCCTCAGGAGTCCCCCTGGAAATCCTCGAGCATCTACCCCCATAACCAGAGCCTGCCTACTTTACTACTTTGTGCTCTCACCTACACCTCTGACTTTACGGGGGGCTGTCCCCCACCACCTCTTTCGGAGAAGGAGTTAACTTAGAGCTCCAGTTAATAAAAACTCCTGGGCGTGACAAGAGTGTTGTAACCTACAAACTCCTCTGAAGGTTCTCTAGCCCGCCTGACAGGCTCGTCTGGCCACATGTGATTGCTCACAGCCTCCCAACCGTGAGAGGCACGAGATGCTTTAACCTTCTAAAAACAGGTTCCTTAGAAAAGTTAGAAAACTATAAGTATAGTGGGCTGATTAGAAATTGTATTGGTGAAGGGTTTTTCATTTGTTGAGCCAATGTTTGTTGCTAAGTCTCCATATCCCCTGCCCTTACACACATTAATGAATATATAAAAGAAATAAGTATTAACCTTTGATATTAATCACGTTAGACCTTAGGCTAAGTAAATTCTTTCCTTAACTAAAACCCACTACACCCTCACCCTATAGGAATGTAACTTTATTTGGGTGGCGTCTGTTTTAAGAATAATCACCCCTGGAGAAATAAGTGTCCTGGTTGACTGACCACTGTCACAAGGAGAGGGTCATAAATTGTCAGCAGGCCCCCTGGCCAGAAGATAATGTAACACCCCTAAGACCTCTGTATACATTTGTATGAAGCACCTGACTTTGATAAAAGTCAGGACTGCTGACCCCCCGTGACTTTTGCATACATCTCAGTGTATAAAAGTAGACCATGGAAAATAAAGAATTGGGATCAGTTTCTCGAAATACTGGTCTCCCCATGTCGCTCTCTCTCTCACTCGAGCTGAGTCTCCATCTGGAGCGCGGAACCCGCCATGCTTACTAATTATGCCTGGGCTTCTAAGATCCGACCGGGGAGGCCTCAGTGTCTCCTCTCCTTCGGGAGAACGGAAGGACGCCTGCGGCCTACGTAAGTGGTGCAGACTTCTTGTCTTGAAGTTTTATTGGTCTCCCGCGTAAACCAAGCTACTCAGCCTCTTTTCTCCACTGAATTTTCCCACTGAGCTATCCTCATTCTATTACTCTTTACATCTTTAATTAATATCTAATTGAAGCTATTGTATCCTGATCCTCGCCGACGCCGTCCCCGCTTCGAATACCCTGGATCAGCTGGGGCTGGACCCCGGCATAACCTAGACAAAGTATTAAAAAGCAAAGATTCCACTTTGCCAACAAATGTTCATATAGTCAAGGCTATGGTTTTTCCAGTAGTCATGTATGGGTGTGAGAGTTGGACTATAAAGAAAGCTGAGCTCTGAAGAATTGATGCTTTTGAACTGTGGTGTTAGAGAAGACTCTTGAGACTCTTGAACTGCAAGGAGATCCAACCAGTCCATCCTAAAGGAAATCAGTCCTGAATATTCATTAAGGACTGACGCTGAAGCTGAAAACTCCAATTCGTTGGCCACCTGATGCGAAGAACTGACTCATTTGAAAAGACCCTGATGCTGGGAAAGATTGAGGGCAGGAGAAGGGAATGACAGAGGATGAGACGGTTGGATGGCATCACCAACTCAATGGACATGAGTTTGAGTAAACTCTGGGAGTTGGTGATGGACCTGGTGTGCTGCAGTCCATGGGGTCGCAAAGAGTTGGACATGACTGAGCAACTGAATACTTCAATAAAATTAAACATTCAGCTCTGCAGTCACACCACTCACATTTCAGGTGCTCAACAGACACACATGACTCATTACTACTGGCCTAGCCACACAGAACAGAACATACCCATCACTGCCCAACGTGCTCCTGGGCAGTGCTACTCTGTATTCTTTGGCATTGTATAAATTTCTTTATAGCAAGAGAAAAAAAAGATATTTTTTCAAAGGAAAAAAGATATTTCCACTTTGGGAGGGGGAAAAAAACAGGTTTTGGTCCCCCCTCCCCCCATTCTGTATCTCTTTTAATAAGTTATTTTTTGAACACTGTAGAAGCACCAGAAGCTTTGTGTTGTTTAATTGCTAAGCCATGTCCAACTTTTTGCAACCCCATGAACTGCAGCACACCAGGTTTCCCTGTCCTTCACTATCTCCCAGAGTTTGCTAAAACTCTTGTTCATTGAGTCAGTAATGCCATCCAACCATCTCATCCTTTGTCACCCTCTTCTCCTCCAGCCTTCAATCTTGCCCAGCATCAGGGTCTTTTCCTATGAGTTGGTTCTTCACATCAAGTAGCCAAAGTAATGGAGCTTCAGCTTCAGCATCAGTCCTTCCCATGAACACCCAGGACTGATCTTCTTTAGGATGGACTGGTTGGATCTCCTTGCAGTCCAAGGGACTCTCAAGAGTCTTCTCCAACACCACAGTTCAAAAGCATCAATTCTTGGGTGCTAAAGCCTTCTTTATGGTCCAACTCTCATATCCATAATGACCTTTATTCGGCCAATTTTCTCTAAGCTATTTAATTCTTACCAATTCAGTTCTACTTAACAAGATTTCAGATGCCACCAAAAGAAGGAAGACAATGTCATAATTTGAAGCATCGTGATATTGCTCTCGCTCTGTAACATCTAAAAAAGGTCATGTTACTCATTCTCAGTAGAAGCAAACACAGTTGACAGAAACCCTCTGCAGTTTAGACAAACATTTAAATTGAAGGTTTTCTTCAAAAGAATAATAGCATTTAAAAATAGTATTCATTTTTTTTCCTGATTCAATTCAGTACAAAGTATAGAAGAAAAACAAGCCTAAAGCTTTAAAAAAAAGTGCCATTTTAACTGAAAAAGAAAATGGCAATGCTAAGAACAAGTCTTGAAATGAAGGCTGTAACACCAAAGCAATGAATGCTCATAATAACCAGTTCCTCAGGGCTTTCTCAGGTAAGAGAAGTTTGAAGCATCTAGTGAGATTTTAAGAGAATAACATTTTAAATGAAAAGTTAATGAAAAGGTCTCCAGAGAAAAAAATAAGGCACATATATAAGTTCGTAAGGAATATACAGGTAAAACCACATACAGGAGACTCCAAGTCCCCTTTGAAAAACCATTAACTACTGATGGAAAATCGCAACCCCAGTCCCTGCTGGAATCCCCATCAGTATCCAGTGACCCATGAGGTCCCACGGGAGATCTAACCTGTGCCCTAAAGTCCTCCTCAAAACCCTCCACAGCATCACATCCATCTACTTTCCTAATGCAACCACCAGACCCGAAATTCCAATCACAGCCATCAGTGAAGGTTCTTACTACGGGGCCATCCATAATATATACAGAGAGAAAGCCACAGTAACTAGGACAGTGTAGAATTGCCACAAGGATGCACTACAGACTGACAGAGCAGAGCCCATGTGCGCAGAGCAAACTAGAAACAGGATAGAGTGGCATCACAAACCAGCTGGGGGAAATAAACTCTGCAATCAAAGACACAGACTCGTGCAACTGTTTTGATTCACACGGAAAACCGTTCCCTATCTCATTAGTTCAGTTCAGTTCAGTTGCTCAGTTGTGTCCGACTCTTTGTGACCCCATGAATCACAGCACGCCAGGCCTCCATGTCCATCACCAACTCCTGGAGTTCACCCAAACTCATGTGCATCGAGTCAGTGATGCCATCCAGCCATCTCATCCTCTGTCATCCCCTTCTCCTCCTGCCCCCAATCCCTCCCAGAATCAGGGTTGTCCCAATGAGTCAACTCTTCTCATGAGGTGGCCAAAGTATTGCAGTTTCAGCTTTAGCATCAGTCCTTCCAGTGAACACCCAGGACTGATCTCCTTTAGGATGGACTCGTTGGACCTCCTTGCAGTCCAAGGGACTCTCAAGAGTCTTCTCCAACACCACAGTTCAAAAGCATCAATTCTTCGGCACTCAGCCTTCTTCACAGTCCAACTCTCACATCCATACATGACCACTGGAAAAACCATAGCCTTGACTAGATGGACCTTTGTTGACAAAGTAATGTCTCTGCTTTTTTTTTTTTTTGTCTCTGCTTTTTAATATGCTATCTAGGTTGGTCATAACTTTCCTTCCAAGGAGTAAGCGACTTTTAATTTCATGGCTGCAATCAGCATCTGCGGTGATTTCGGAGCCCAAAATAATAAAGTCTGACACTGTTTCCACTGTTTCCCCATCTATTTCCCATGAAGTGGTGGGACCGGATGCCATGATCTTCGTTTCCTGAATGTTGAGCTCTAAGCCAACTTTTTCACTCTCCACTTTCACTTTCACAAAGAGGCTTTTTAGTTCCTCTTCACTTTCTGCCATAAGGGTGGTGTCATCTGCATATCTGAGGTTATTGATATTTCTCCCGGCAATCTTGATTCCAGCTTGTGCTTCTTCCAGCCCAACGTTTCTCATGATGTACTCTGCATATAAGTTAAATAAGCAGGGTGACAATATACAGCCTTGACGAACTCCTTTTCCTATTTGGAACCAGTCAGTTGTTCCATGTCCAGTTCTAACTGTTGCTTCCTGACCTGCATACAGGTTTCTCAAGAGGCAGGTCAGGTGGTCTGGTATTCCCATCTCTTGAAGAATCTTCCACAGTTTATTGTGATCCACACAGTCAAAGGCTTTGGCATAATCAATAAAGCAGAAATAGATGTTTTTCTGGAACTCTCTTGCTTTTTCCATGATCCAGTGGATGTTGGCAATTTGATCTCTGGTTCCTCTGCCTCTTCTAAAACCAGCTTGAACATCTGGAAGTTTACAGTTCACGTATTGCTGAAGCCTGGCTTGGAGAATTTTGAGCATTACTTTACTAGCGTGTGAGATGAGTGCAATTGTGCGGTAGTTTGAGCATTCTTTGGCACTGCCTTTCTTTGGGATTGGAATGAAAACTGACCTTTTCCAGTCCTGTGGCCACTGCTGAGTTTTCCGAATGTGCTGGCATATTGAGTGCAGCACTTTCACAGCATCCTCTTTCAGGATTTGAAATAGCTCCACTGAAATTCCATCACTTCCATTAGCTTTGTTCGTAGTGATGCTTTCTAAGGGCCACTTGACTTCACATTCCAGGATGTCTGGCTCTAAGTCAGTGATCAGACCATCATGATTATCTGGGTCATGAAGATCTTTTTTGTACAGTTCTTCTGTGTATTCTTGCCACCTCTTCTTAATATCTTCTGCTTCTGTTAGGTCCATGCTATTTCTGTCGTTTATCGAGCCCATCTTTGCATGAAATGTTCCCTTGGTATCTCAAATTTTCTTGAAGAGATCCCTAGTCTTTCCCATTCTGTTGTTTTCCTCTATTTCTTTGCATTGATCGCTGAGGAAGGCTTTCTTATCTCTCCTTGCTATTCTTTGGAACTCTGCATTCAGATGTTTATATCTTTCCTTTTCTCCTTTGCTTTTCGCTTCTCTTCTTTTCACAGCTATTTGTAAGGCCTCCCGAGACAGCCATTTTGCTTTTTTGCATTTCTTTTCCATGGGGATGGTCTTGATACCTGTCTCCTAACCCTATCTCATACCCACACACAAATAAATTTCATGTGTATTAGACTTACACTGAAGAGCAGAACTTTTGGAAGAAAATATGGTAGGATCTCTTTATGATCCCAAAGTACTCAGAGTACAGAGAGATTTATTAAATATGGTATTAAAGGGCACCAACCATAAATGAACAGACTAATAGGTATGACTTGACTAAAATGTAAAACTTAAACACAACAAAGCACACCAGAAATGAAGTGGAAAGATAAGCTACTGGCAGAACATATTTGAAATGCAAAAATACCAACTAAGATAAATAGAATACACAAATAATTAAAGATATAAGGGGGGGGGGGGCGGAAAGCAACCCAATAGAAAGCCACACCAGTCACAAAAGATGTAACTGAAACAGCCAAATAAACATAAGAAATGATGCTCACACACACCAGAAATCAAGGAAATGCACAACTTGAAATTAGGAAAACTTCGAAAACCTGGCAATACCAGGGATTAGCAAGGATACAAAACAACAGGAACTCTCAGAGGGTGCTGCTGAGGGCTGAAGTTTGTACAACACTGGAGAATGATCTGGCAACAGCTAGCGAAGTCAAGGAGGCACATGCCCTGTGCACCAGCAATTCCACCTCTAGCTACAAACTTTAGAGAAGCTCTTAAATGCGTACAAGGTAGCATGTTCACAGTAACGTCACTTGGTAGCAAAGCATGAAAATAACCAAATTTCCACTGACAGAGAAGGAACAAACTATAGTCTAATCCTAGAATACATATAGCAAAAAGGAAGAATTACCGGTACACACTCCTACACAGATACATCTCAAAGGTAAATGAAAAAGCAAGTTGCAGAAATACATACAGAGTATGATGATACCATACTGTACAAAGTTCAAGATCCACAAACATTGTTGATTAACACATATGTATGTAATTAAGAAGAAAGCTAAGCATGGGAATGATACACATCCACTGTAGGACGATGGTTCTCTGCAGAAGGAAGGTGGGGAAATAGCAGCTGGGAGGTTACACAGGGGACATCAAATATATGCGCAATATTTTATTTTATACAATTTTAAGCTTTTAATGTAAAGCAGTGGTAGTAAAATGATATGATTTGACTAAAACGGTTCAAAGATCATATTATTCTCTATATTTTTCTGTATTCATGAACTATTTCAAAGCATAAAGTAACTGTATTTTAAAGAAATATTAAGAGAAACAGACATCGACATTTATCAAAATGGTTGTCTCCTGGTATTGAGCCTCTTGCCATGCCCTCCTCCAGGGGATCTTCCCAACCCAGGGACTGAACCCAGATCTCCCACGTTGCGGGCAGATTCTTTACCATGTGAGCCACCAGGGAAGCCAGGAATATTGAAGTGGGTAGCCTATCACTTCTCCAGGGGATCTTCCCAACCCAGGAATCAAACCGGGGTCTCCTGCATTCCCCAGGCAGATTATCAGCTGAGTTACTAGGGAAGCCCATGCCGGGAAAGACCCTGATGCTGGGAAAGATTGAGGGCAGGAGGAGAAGGGGATGACAGAGGACGAGATAGTTGGGTGGCATCACCGACTCGATGGACGTGAGTTTGAGCAAACTCTGGGAGATGGTGAAGGACAGGGAGGCCTGGTGTGCCGCGGTTCATGGTGCTGCAGAGAGTCAGACATGACTGAATAACTGAACAACAACATTAGCCTCTAGCCATGAATGACTTTTCTTCTTTCTTTCCAGGTCTTCTGTATTTTATAAGTTTCTTCCCCCAAAACCCAGATACTTCTAGTCCAATTTACTCTCCTATCTTACTCCCAAACCAGCACTGTACTTTGTTGCTCCTTTGGTACAGAACTTGACATTGTAGTATGCACTGTCTCCTCTACCGGAATATGGGTTCTTGGAGGACCCACCACACACACATTCTCTTTTTCACATAAATTATGTACTGAATGCCTACTATGCACCAGATACTATGCCAGGAGCTACAGAAAGATAAATGAACAAAACATACACCGTTCCTTCCTCCATAGAGTTTAGTCTCAAAGAATAGAAACATTAAATAAAGAAAAAAATAATTAAAACTGTGAGGAATACTATGAAGGAAAAGAAGAGGTGCCATGGGACGACATAATGGAAGGCCTAACAATCTACACGGGAAAGGAGAAATAGGGACATGCCAGGAAGGGAGGGGTGGAAGGGCCTCTGGACAGTGTCTTTCCCACCAGCCTAAAGCAACAGGACAGGGTCGCTTCTGACCCGTATCTGTGCCCATGATTTTCATGGTGCTTTAACAAATGCTTCCTGGTTGATTCTAAGACACCTCTGAGCAATCAGCTCTAAGGCAGGAAAGAAGTCCTTAGGGGATGGCCGAAAAGGCAAAAGAAGTGGTCATTTGAAGAGGCCAAACAGAGCATGAGTCCACTGTGTAGTAACTCAACTCCTCACAAAGCACTTGCTATATTCTGTCCATGGGACTTTCCAGGCAATAGTACTGGAGTAGATTGCCATTTCCTTCTCTTCTCTCACCCTCCTCATGTGAAAGGCTAACCTTTCTTTTCATTCTCCCACCCATCCCCTTCCTTGCCCAGTACCTTCATCCTCATTTACCCAATTCAATACATTTAAGTGGACTATGTGTGACAAGCTAAGTTTATGAAGATCCACGTAAGCATAACCTCTGCCTAAAAGAGCTTTCCTTCTAGACAAGTGGATCAACTTAGGGTGACTGTGTCCCCCAGGGGACATTTAACAATGTCTGAAGGCATTTTTGATTGTCACAATGGGGCAGAGGGCAGTGGGGCATTACTGGTCTCTACAGGGATGATGCTGAACATCCTATATGATGATTACAATGACAGCCCCCCAGCCCCAAACAAAGAATTATCTGGCCCAAATGTCAGTAACGCCAACGTAGAGAAACCTGGTAGAGGCTACAGGGAACCACGTCTAGAAGCTGACTGCTCGAGCAGAACAAATGTCAGCAGACGATGGCCAGAGGCCAGGTGGGTCAGGTGCCAGAGGCCTCAGAGAGTACTAAACGCCAGGCCTTGGGTGTATTAAAAGAAAAACAGTCAGTCATGCAGCAGTCGAGAAACGGGCTCCAGAGAATCATCAATGTAACCACACCACAATGCAACAGGAATACAAGGTGTTCCACACCAAGGCGAGGAGGGTCCTAGTCTAGAACCAGGGGTAGAAAGGTTTCCTGGGAAGAGACATCTAATTCAAAACACGAAAAATAATGAGTTAGGATGGAATGGAAGGACGGAAGCAGGATCAAGCAGCTTCCAGATGGGAGGTACAGCCAGTAGGCAGGGCACGATGGAGGGGAAGAAAAGGGTTGGCCTGACGGAAACATGGGGAGTTGCTGTGGAAGGGCTAGAGAAGTCAATGGGCCCAGATCACGCTGACCTTGTGTGATGTGTTTAGAAATGCAGACTGTAGGGCAATAAAAAGCCACTGAAAGGACTGACACAGAGGAGGGATATGAACAAAACTTGTTTTAGGACAATCGCCTAGGAAAATGAACTGCCAGGGAACTGAGCAGAAGGGAGCTCCTGTGACAGAGCTGTGGCTTGACCTCACGGTGGTTCTGAGGACAGAGGGAGGCACTTAAGAGATGCTCGGACACAGGTTGTGACGTGTACCAATCAGAGTTCTCCAACCAGTTATTGCGGAGCTCTCAAATTCCAAAAGCCAAGTTTTCTGCAATTCATCTGTGGCCCAACCTAACTAGAATTATGTGGCAGCAAAACCAGAACCTGAACTGACTTGCAGTTATTTATAGTACATTTATCCCATTTATATGAATGCTTCAAGTCAGAGGATTAATGTTTGATTCAAGACTCTGCCCCAGACCTCACTGTGTGCATATTCACTTTCTAAAATTCAAAGAAGTCTGTATTCCAAAATGCAGTTGGGCCCCAGGGTTTAAGATAAGGGATTGTGGACCTATACAAGGTGCTGAATAAATTTTCGTCAAACTACATGAAATTAGGCAAAGCAGGTCACTATAATTTGTTCGGAGTATTTTTCTAACAACAGTATGAAACTTCCAGATACCACATATACACATACACAATTCATTTTATGGAATGTTGCCTTAAAACACCCTAGAAATCTGGCAAGCGACCCTAGCAGACTCACAGTAGTGGGATTTGAAGAAAGAACTTCAAAAAATTATTTCACAGAAATGTATTTACTTCATAACTCCCCAATGTGGGACTGCCACACAGAAGAAAAATAGGTATAATCAGTAGAAACAGATCTTCATGTTTAGTAGAATAATTCCAAGTAAAGTCAGTCAGGAGTTCAGAGAGAATTGAGGTCACCTTCCTAATCGCTGTTCGCACAGCCACAAACACATTAGCACCCTGACTGACGTTTCTTGGTAAAGGAGACCAGGCTGCTTTGCAATTGTGTTGTGTCAAGTGGGCACGGGCTACAGCTGCGGTGGCAAGGGGGACGTCACTCTCATTCATTCCTTCCTTCATTCAACACCCGTCTGTGAAGAGGTTTCTGTGCGCCCGGCCCTGTTTATTCCAGATGAGGATGCAGCAAGCATAAGGCAGACAAACGTGACCCTGCAGAGGTTGCGGATTTTACAGGGGCACACAGACAGGAAGCACATAATTACAATCAGGTGTAAACAGCTAGGACGGGAAAGCATGACGACAGCATACAGCAGTGGGGCCAAATGCAGCAGCAAGAAAAGAATCTAAAAAGGCCTCTCTAAGCAAGTGACACTGAAGACTACAAGATCATTTTAAAATATTGATCTAAAGGGACTAGGAGGAGAATAAGAAACTGAAGCAAACCAGAAAATTGTAGGAAACCAGAGACCAGGTTTAATTCAGTGAAGTTCAGAGCCAGCAGAAACAGGGAAAATTGAAGCCTGAGTGTAGACTCGAAAGAAGCTATTACCCTGAAGAAATCCTACTGGAAACTGGACTATGCTTTCTGATGTTCTGGAAAGTACTTTGCATCTAAAAATAGAACAAATGTGGGAAGCGGGGTTTAAAATACTTAAACATTTATTTTATGCTTGTTTAGAGGAAAACAACCCTTCAATGTAATAAAATACACCAAAAATGTACTCAAACAGATAAATTGAATAGTTGTATATTGAAACATTTAGAACACTTATAATGAGTTTAAATAATAAATTAGGTCATCAGCAATATGCTGCCAACTTTGTAAAGCAGTATGGTCTGGCAGGGTATTTTTAAATAATAAATTTACCAGAAACATAATTGAGATATTCAGATATCAATTGAGAAGACTTTGGCAACATTAAAGTTTCCAACCACAAATGCATCAGTATAAATCATATGCTATATTTTGAACCTATGACAGCTTGAAAAGCAGATGCTAATATTCTACCCCAAAAGACCCAAAGGAACTAGCCATCCATAGTAGCTATTTTTACCGACAGACTCATTATGTCATGCCACAGTAACGTGTTAGCACATTTTAGTTCTGTGTAATATTTTTTATCCTAAAAAAATTGAGAGATTTACTAAAGGAGCTTCAGTTCAGTTCAGTCGCTCAGCCGTGTCCGACTCTTTGCAACCCCATGAATTGCAGCACGCCAGGCCTCCCTGTCCATCACCAACTCCCGGAGTTCACTCAAACTCATGTCCATCGAGTTGGTGATGCCATCCAGCCATCTCATCTTCTGTTGTCCCCTTCTCCTCCTGCCCCCAATCCCTCCCAGCATCAGAGTCTTTTCCAATGAGTCAACTCTTCGCATGAGGTGGCCAAAGTACTGGAGTTTCAGCTTTAGCATCACTCCTTCCAAAGAACACCCAGGACTGATCTCCTTTAGGATGGACTCGTTGGATCTCCTTGCAGTCCAAGGGACTCTCAAGAGTCTTCTCCAACACCACAGTTCAAAAGCATCAATTCTTCGGTGCTCAGCTTTCTTCACAGTCCAACTCTCACATCCACATGACTACTGGAAAAACTAAAGGAGCTTACATTTGACTAAATGCACCTGTGAAAATCTGGGCAGGGGGGAACCAAGCTTGATATAAGAGAAAGCAGTAATATTTCACAACTGTTACTCAGCTTCTTTGCAGATACCCCTTTTTTTTTTCCTACACCCTCTCCTCCCCAATTTTTGATGATCATCTATTGACCACCCAGACACTCCTAAATTCTTCACTGACTGGATCTGATTTGTAGTTTTTCTTTCTCGGTAATCTCTGCCATCATGCCCAGTAATTCAATTTCCTCTGTAACAGGAACCTTCCCATTCTCTCCAACCTCCCACAAGAACAATCACATCCTAGACCCACCTCAGAACCTGAATTCTGGAAGAGCTTCCTGTGAATACATCATTTCCTTCTTCCTCAAGCCTCTGGTACCTGTCCCATCTCTCCTCCTTCCTTCCATCCATCCTACATTCAACTACTATTCACTATCTGCCTTTTGCCAAGTTCTGTTCTAGGTACAGGGTGGAAAGGAGCATCACAAATTAAAATATAATAGCACATATGAACTCTCTGCCATAACTTGTTATTACAAGACATAAGAAGTTTGGAGTCTTGTTGTTCATTTTTCAGTCACTTAAGGTGCGTCTGCCTCTGTGACCCCATGAACTGCAGCACACCAGGCTTCCCTGTTCTTTACTATCTCCTGGAGTTTGCTCAAACTCATGTCCACTGAGTCAGTGCTATTCCAGATGCCATCATGGAACAAAGAAGAAAGTAAGTTAGTTAAATATCTCCTGTCAAATGGTAATAAGTGCTGTAGAGAAAAACAGAAAGGCAGGGAAGGGCGGTTGACTGTCTGGCAAGAGGTCACCATTTCAAAGAGGGTGTCAGAAATGCTAAGAGAAGGAGACACCTGAATGACCCAGCCCTGGAGAAGAAGGTCAAAGTAAAAAAAAGTGCCCTGAGTAAGATGGGGATGAGAACAGCGGCTTCTTCTGGGAAACCTCAGCTCTGGCCTCTGGGCTGAGAGCAGCAGCAGACGGGGCTCTTACCTGGCCCCCCTGCAGCTTTCTCAAGTACTGCCGGGCTTGCCTCGCACAGCCCTGCTGCTCCGGGGCTGGAACTGAGGTGCACCATCCTGCTTATCACTGTGGTTCCCAAACCTTTCTCTCCCTCCTCCCTAGGTCCCTCGGCTTTGAATGGCATATCCTGAGACTCTGTCACGACTGCTGAGGCTGTGATCCAACATCTCCTCACTCTTCCTCAGCCACCTGCCCCCATGATCACTCACCAGACCAGGACGTAGCCTTCAGCACCGCAATTCCCTGCACCTACCCCCTGGCCACTGCCTCCCAGACTCCCAGCTCACTTTCTTTCTAATTCTGAATCCAACAATCCATTCACCTCCTGGGGTCTCCACACCACTGACCCACCACCTTCTTACTGCCCTTCATTCCTTGATGGTCTCTCCCCTCCTCTACTCCACAGTCAGTCTCTCAACTCCAATGAGGAGATCCTCAATGCTGTTTAAACTCATGCTACCCCGACTCTAGCCCTGAACACGGAAAAATGACGGGGGTGGGGAGCCAAAAGCTAGCAGAGCAATGCCTTCGAAGTGAGCGGAGAACTGTGCGCAGGGTTTGGGTGGGGGGGCGGTGGGGAGGAAAGGCCAGGTGCGCGTTGCGCAGGAAAGGCTTGAGGACATTCTCTTCTGGCTGCTTCTCAGTGAATGGGAGCGAGGCCATCAAGTGAGTGTGAGGCAAGGAAAGAAGTGTTCAAGGACTGAAAGGAGAAACTGCAGAGTGAGAGGATGAACCGATGCGGCCTCTGAGGCCACAGCCCTTCCTGTGCTAAGCTCACCAGCCCATCTGCCCTCACCTGCCTCTGCACCCAGCTTAGAACGGGGCAGAGGGGAGTGGTGGGATACCCCCCCATTCAACAACTGCAAGACGCAAGTCAGGGTTTCCCCACTGAACAGATTCAGAAAACTGAAATGAGCCCACCACAAACTCATTAATTCATTTCAACTGGATTCTTAATGTTTTTCAGTAAATCCTTTATTTACCTCTGATAAGGCCCATCCAAAGCCCACGGCAAGCGGTGGTTTTCTACTTTCTTTCAGTCTCCAGCATCACCCTCACCCCGTCACTCGGAGCAGATGAACGTGGCTTCTATTTTATTGAGGGCAAAGGCCACTTGATGTGAGCGAGCTTCTTTAAAACTTCCTGTCTCCATGACTCAAAACCTGTGTGTGTTTAATATCTACTGTCCTTCCGGGCCTGGCCCCCAAATGTTCTTTCCTTCATGCTACAGCTAACCCACCTCTCCCCACCACAAGCTACGCCACCTTATTCAGATATCCCCCTTTCGAGCATCTTGAATTTGCTAAAAGTATAGGTTATGAAAAGAAAAAAGTATTCCAGATGAAAGAAGCAAAATGAACAAGTTAAATAAGCAGGAAAGAGCATGGAATACTTATGAAAACAGTGCTAAAACCAGTCTTTTACACAGCATGGTGTGTTGGAAAGTGGTAGAAGTCACAAAGTTAGATGGATAGGGTGGGACAAGATTACAGAGAATCTTACCACAGAGTGTCAGGCTGATGACTTCTGAACAAGAAAATGCTTGTGACGAAAGTAGGATTTAAGGGAGATAAGACTCACAGCGTGGGATGAGGGGGGATGAGAAAGGACGGATTTACACTTGGGGATGGAGCGATGGGGGATGAAAGGCAAGAGAGGAAGGCAAACATTCCTGATGCGCATGGTGAGAGCCTGGTCAAAGGTGAAGGCAATAAGAAGGAAGAAAGGAAAGGAAAAAAGACATTTCCCAGAAAGAAATGAACTGAACCTGGTGAATGGACCACATACTGTCAAACAATTTCAACCCCAACTCCAGGAGAGGGGTTGGGTGTAACTCCTCACAAGATGGAAGACAGGACGCTGCACTGTGAAGTTCTCAGAATCAGAGCAGTTGGGGGCCAGGAGGGGCTGGGACCTCAGAGCACAGGATTCAGCTCCCTCACTTTACAAATGAGGAAGTAGAGGCCCAAGGAAGTGAAGTGATTGGTCTTAAGTCCCAAAACCAGTCGCTGCAAGGGTTGGGACGGGACCCCTGTCTCCTGTTCACCTCTGCAGTGCCTTCCACAACAGCCCGATTTGCCCAGAGACCCTCAGGGCCACACTTCAGTGACAAAAACTGCACTGTGGAACTGGCCGCCTGAGCCTGGCCTCCGCACGTATCCGGTCCAGGAGAGCTAGCTCTTAACCATCAGAGCTTCAAAGCTGCTGGACTGCCTCCATCCAGGACCTTCCTGAAGATAAGCCTGCCTTGTCCTTTCATGGGGAGCCCAGCTCAGGCGCAGTTTTGAAGTTTCTAGTAAGTCTCAGGGCAACAGAGTAACCAAGACACAAGTCCTGCCCTAAGGGTCATTAAACTGATCTGGAAATTAAAGGGTAAACCATACTGACCCTTATTGTTTCCTTCTTCCCCTCCTATTCTGACTCAGTAACAGAATTTCAGATGCTGTTTGCCTCATCTGTGATGGAAATCTTGTATGATTCCTTGGCAAAGACCGGAATTTGTGTTTGTTATTCCTCATACTGTCAGCTCACAGAACTCTGCTGATAACAAAATGCAGCCACTAGTATTTCTAGCAAGGCTTCTACATATTTTCCCAATTAGAAAATAGTGGAGTTTCTAGGTAATTTGCTAGTGAACTTTGAGCCTTGACAGAAGTTAACATGAATAGAGCTTCCAGTATTTTATGAAAACCAAGCACAATTATTTACACTAAAAAAATATGGACAAGTTGGCTATCTCATTTCTTCTATGTCAAGAAAAATTTTAACAAGCTACCATGGACTTCAGCAAGCTGTCCACATTAACAGAGATATTTAGAGTAGTCTGTCCTGAACTAACTGAAGTCAATAGATAACTCTGAATAATTTTATAGCAGAAGTATTTAGTATTGTTTATTTTTTCTCCTCTTGCCATTCCACAGAATTGCAACAACAAATTTTTTTAAAAGAAATTAAAAAAAGCTATAAAACATGCCAAATCCTTCTCTGGGAAAACAGTGACAATTTCATGTTTTCAAGGACAGATTTTCCAAGTACCAGTCCCTGCAGTGATGACAGTACTGTGATTAACATGTACACAATTCAGGCATCAAACCTGACCCCTTGGTTTATACTTTCTTCTGATTTAATTTCCTATGGTGGTGGTTTAGTCGCTAAGTCATGTCGGACTCTTGCGATTTTGTGGACTGTAGCCTACCAGGCTCCTTTGTCCATGGGATTTTCCAGGCAAGAACACTGGGGTGATTTGCCATTTCCTCCTCCAGGGGATCTTCTCGACCCAGGATCAAACCTGGGTCTCCTGCATTGCAGGCTGATTCCTTACCTACTGAGCTACCAGGGAAGCCCAAGGTGAGCTGCCGAAACCCTGGAATGTCCTATACTATTCGTTACTGAATTTATTTTTTTCCCACATGCTTTGAGAATCTCAAAAGCTGAAACTGAGTACACATGATTGCTTCGCAGCTTCAAGACATTCCCTTTGTGACTAAGAGGCAGGTGCTGTTCAGTTTATCTTCAGGCACGTAAACTAAGCCCTTGAACTTGGAGTGAGGAAACGCATTCAGCTTGAAGTTTAGAAAGGAAGGAACTGCACAGCAGCTTCCTTTACAACAGCCCGCTTTTTCAGCTTCCTGTATGAAAATAATTTTGTATTTTTATAGAAATTGCAAAGGAACAATGAAGAAATTATATTTAAGCCTTTAGACAGTTAAGCTTCAAATCCTTTAAAGAGAAACAATTTCTTCCAATAATTTTTATATTTAAAACAAGCCAGGAACAGAAGAGACTAATAAAATAGTAATGTGGTACAAAGTTTAAAATGGATTATACATATTTCAGATTAGGATAAGGAGTTCATGTCTTCTTACAGTAAATAACAGACATTAAGACTTTTGGCTTTAAAAGTCCCAAAGAACGTGATGCTACTGTAGTACTTGATAGATATGACAGTAAAAGCTTTTCTTTGTTGGTGTAGCTGCTGCTATTGCTATGAAGCTGTTTTGACTGAAACACACAAACACACACACACCAAGTTTATTATTAAACACGGCTTTTCAGACTCTGAGCTAGAGATCACTGAGTAGTCTCTTTAAAAATAAAATGCATTTGAAACCTTGAATCTCAGGGTAGAGAGAAGCTCGCTCCTCGGGATTCAGGCCTTGAACACTGACTCCCAAATTTCCATGAAGTGGCCCAGTCACCCACGGAGCCTTGTTTCCATGGCCATCTCTCTCACACAGATTTCATCAGCTCACACGTGCTGTTGTTCAATCACCCAGTCATGTCCGACTCTCAGAGACCCCATGGACTGCAGCACACCAGGTCTCCCTGTCCCTCACCATCTCCTGGAGTTTGCCCAAGTTCATGTCCATTGCATCAGTGATGCCCTCCAGCCATCTCTTCTGTCGCCCACTTCTCCTCCTGCCCTCAAGTACGTAGCCAGAAAGGTGTGCGTAAGAACCATCGGCTCTAAGATCCCTCTGTGCCTAAGTCTAATAGGTTACTACTATACATTTAGGAATTTTTATCAAGGGCTATTAAGTGAATGAAAGTCATTTAGTTGTGTCCAACTCTTTGTGACCCTATGGACTATACAGTCCATGGAATTCCCCAGGCCAGAATACTGAAGTGGGTTCCCTTCTCTAGGGGATCTTGCCAACCCAGGGATCGAACCCAGGTCTCCCATATTACAGGTGGATTCTTTACTAGCTGAGCCACCAGGGAAGCTGTTAAGTGAATTGAAGCTTATAATGAAATTCAACCTCCCATTCTCACAGTATTATTTCCTGAACAGTAGCCTTTCATCTTATACAAATATTCAAGACTCAAGTATATTAGAGAATTCCAAACACTTGGGACTGTGTAGGAGACAGCAATACAGCCACTCGACACTGTAGATACTACGGTTCCCTGGATACTCTTTAAGCTGTCCCGGCCGTACCCCTTCACTGCACCCAACATCAGGCCCAGCAACTGTTGCAAATCCAGGGCTCAGAGAAGCACGCGGCCCTGGTGGAGGAGACCAAGCCTGGTGGACAGCAGCTTGACTCCCTGTAAGCTCCCATGCGGAAGCGCTGCAGTCTGCTGCTGCACCCTGGCCCCCGTGAAGTAAAGGGGGGCCCGGGAGAGAGGCAGTCGGGGCAGATGCCTGGAATGAGAGATCAGGGCATCCCGTCCCTGCCTGGAATCAGACACTTGAGAGGACCACAAAGGAAAATGCGTCTTGGGAGTCTGCCCAACGTCCCCTGCTGTGCCCTCTTCCTGGTGCACTTTGCCACTGACCTTTCTGCACCTTCCTCTCCGGTAACTGCATTCTGCTAACTTATCTGTTTACCTTTGTCTTTTCACCAGTCTGTAAGATTCTAAGGTCACTGAGGTAAGGAACTGCTCATCTTTTCGTCTCTGTGTTTATCCCTCGTTTCTAGCACAGCAGATGGTGCAAGCAGTTTGTTCTGGAACTTTTTGTTGGAGAGTTGTTAGAGACCAAAATGAAATCTGTCTTCTGGTGTGTTCACCCCCCTCAACTGCACCCACCTCCTATTCTATAGTTAGTGCTCATTCCTATACCTGATCAAAAACTATTCTCAGCAAAGGATATAATAAATCCCTTCATTCTAAAAGAAACATGACAGATACGTGGTTGACCTCCTAAGGGGTCCTGCAAAATGAGAAGGTTTCAATTACACAGATGTGAACAGGAAAGAGAACCCAGGTGGCAGCTTTGGATCACACACGGGGGCAACTGCTTCCCTCTTACATCTAGTGCGTCCACCACGCAGAGATTTTCTGTTTGGCTTTTTTTTTCCCGAGTCATCAGTCATTTTGATTCTGCCTAATTCCTATTTCTACCCCCTGGGCTCTCTCTGGTAACTATGCCTGAAAGTGTTAGTCGCTCAGTCATGTCTGACTCTTCTCGACCCCATGACCAGGCTCCTCTGTCCATGGGATTTCCCAGGCAAGAATACGGGGGTGGGTTGCTATTCCTTCTTGTGGACCCTCTGGAAAAGTAACCGGGCTACACACGCACTGAGGGCTCTGTTCCAGACCATCACAATAAAGCAAGCATCATCATAAAGTGAGTTTCATGAATCTTCTGGCCCCGGTACAGATAAAATTTATGTTTACTCTATACTGTAGTCTATTTTTTTTTTTATACTGTAGTCTATTAAGTGCACAGTAGCATTATATCTAAAAAACAATCAGTTCAGTTCAGTTGCTCAGTCGTGTCCAACTCTTTGCAACCCCATGGACTGCAGCACACCAGGCTTCCCTGTCCATCACCAATGGGCATACCTTAATTTAAAAATGTTTTATTGCTTAAAAAAAAAAAAAACCGCTAACGATCATCTCAGCATTCATTGAGTAAAATAACATCAAAGGTGACAGATCACAAGTCAGCAAAACAAATATAACAGTAATGAAAAAGTATGAAATACTGTGAGAATTACCAAAATACAACACAGAGACCTACGTGAGCAAACGCTGTTGGAAAAATAGCAACAGTGGACTTGTTCGATGCAGGCTGGACACAGACCTTCAGTGGTAAAAACATGCAGGATTTTCAAAGTGAATGAAGCGCAGCAAAACGGAAGAGGCCTGTACTGTAACACTCGGGGTGTGTGCACAGGCCGCCACGCAGCACAGTTCAGTGCGCACTTGCTTTAGCTCAGGTTTGCCCGTTTTCATTGCCAACTAAGTTGTAAGCTGCCGAAGGACAGGAGCCGGCACACTCCCCCAACATCGAGTCCCAGCCCAGTGCTGAGCACACAGTCAGTACTCAACAGGACACACAGTGAGACACCCAAAAGACAAGCAAGCATAACATGTTTTACAAATACAGACCCCTCACTGTTACAAAAAACATTCAAGATTACCAGGAGGCTAGAATGAACAATGATAAAGCTAATGCTGTTAAAAAAGCAATTCACATTTACTCAGAGCTTACTAAATGTCAAACTTTGAACCAGGCCCTTCACCAATAGTCTCTCATTTCATCCTCACGAGGACTGGAGAAGTTAAATATCTCAGAGTGGCACAGTCAAGTGGGCAGCTGGCAAGGTGACTCCACAGTCTACACTCAACTGGCTCATGAATTTAAAAATTTAAGATTCCCCAAATATTTCCCAATAGTACAGCTATGGAGATATATAGTGACTAAAAACAACAACCAAAAACTCCTCACCTCTTGGCCCCTATCCAGGCAGTTCTGTTGTGGGCACAGTGTTCATCTCAACTCCCTGTCTACCAGGAAATTTCACACATCCTCAAAGTCACCTCACATGTTCCCTCCCAGCGCACTCTGCACACACCAGCATTCTATCACTGGTCCAGCTCGGGTCCACATGGCTGATCACTGTTTCCCTACAAGAATCTGAGCTCCTCAAGGCTAAGAGCCTTGTCTTCCCGTCTGTGTACCCAGGTCTCTTGGGTACACCTAGGACCTTCCATACAGCAAGTGCGTGGTCAGTGTTTGTTCTTGACCCAGGCGTAGGAGCAGCATTAAGAGTCTTAGTCTGCAACATCTATCTTTCACAGCAGATTTGTATAGAGGATCTACATCACAAATTCCAACTCAATAATTAAATGTGTTTCCATAGCAACTAGCAAAGTGCTTCTTATGATACCGGAAAAGGCAAGTTCTGACTTAAGGTTCAACTCACTGAAATAGTTCACAATTATTTGCTTTTGTTCTTAGTATGAAGAGACAGAATGACAGCATTTAACTTTCTGTAACTTCCTCTCTAAAAACACTCTAGCTTTACCACTAACGATAAATCGAAATTTAATTTTTCAAACATAACTAGACCATAATTTCCATTAACAAAAGGACAGAATCTTATTACTTAACAAATCTAAAATGTCTACTCAAGAACAATACACCTAATCAGGTCATAGCTGTATGTCAGACTCCCATAGCCCAAAAGATATAAATTGTGACATTTTATTTTTAAAGTAATAAATGCCACTCCTTCCTGACAACTGCCTTTTTATAAAATATGTCATGGACAATTCTGTATATAGAGAGATTAGAGGAGAGGCCCCTCTGGGCTAATTTGAAACATGGCCTCCATGAGACAATGGGGCATGGTGCTGGTGGTAGGATAAGACAACCTTCTCAAGGCCTCTCCGAGCTCAGCATTTCAACTCAAAGGAAAGGAAAAATGGGTTCAATTTTCATTCTTAATGAGGCTGCTTACTTTCTGAAAGTTTGCTGATTTCTATAATATTAAATTTCAATGTCTGAGCATTCATTCACATCTCATTTTTTTTCTTTTTTTTTAAAAATACAAGGTCCCTTTCTCCTGGCACCTACTACCTTTACCCCTTATTATCTGACCAACAAAAGCACTGGTGCCACTGTGACGGCCCAAAGTCCTTAAAGGAAACAAAGTAGAAACGTAAAACACCTCAGCTCCAGGGTGGGCTAACCACACTCAACTATAATTTCTACATCATGGAGGCCACGAAATATAGTGATCACCTATCCTAACTAGGAAAGCTGCCCAGTGAATGGGACAGCTATGCAAAAAAATGGACTGTGGAGTCTAAGTTCATGAGTTAATTAAATCTTAAAGGAAAAGCTCATTTAAGCGTCTTTAAGATTATGGGATTCACTGGTAGCTCAGCTGGTAAAGAATCCACCTGCAATGCAGGGTGGGTTCGATCCCTGGATTGGGAAGATCCCCTGGAGAAGGGAAAGGCTACCCTCTGTAGTATTCCAGCCTGGAGAATTCCAGGGACTATATAGTCCATGGGGTCACAGAGTCAGACATGACTGAGTGATTTTCACTTTCACTTAAAGATTACATTTAAAAATCTGTATTTTTCAGACTTCACCACTGGAAATAATTCTGTGTTAACAAAAACAATTTTCATTTTTGTTTGTTTTGTTTTTATTCTTTTTGACAAATTGGATGCTCTTCGGTTTGTAATTGTTGGTGAAAGTCCAACAATTTAGTTTTTAACAAAGACTTCAAATAGCTGATACATTTAAAAGCTAAGATTCAGTTAGCTGAATAGACTAATAGAACTTCACTACGTTGTCCTGCTGAAAAATAAAGACATCCACCTACTCAATGCACTTCATTCATCATGTTCACTCATCAGGGTGCTGCTGCATCTGACAAACATGAATTTCGGGAATAAATTAGGAGGCTGTGTCATATAGCTCTCTGAAGTATCCATCAGAATCTCTACGAAATGGTGAAAAGGAAAGAATGAGAAAATATGCTCAGCCCAGATAATTTGCACAAACTAGGCCTTTATAGGTTCCTTTTGATCCGAATAAACAGACAATGCCCAGTATCCATTAACAGATGAATGGATAAAGATGGAGCTGCAATCAGGCATTTTGCTGGGTGCTGGGGTATGGACATGATCAATTCCCTGACTTTAAATTTTTTTAGGAAGACAGACAATGCATGGACATTCAGTTATGTTTGTCCAATTAAAAAAGACCTGTAATTCTAAAAGTGGATAAAGAGAGAATGAGATAATGCCATTTGCAGCAACATGAATGCAAGTAGAGATTGTCATACTAAGTGAAGTCAGAAACAGAAAGATAAATACCACATGATGTCACTTATATGTAAAACATGGCAGGAATGAACCTATATACGAAACAGAAGCAGACTCAGACACAGAGGACAGACTTGCGACTGCCCAGGGGAAAGGGAGACAGGGGAAGGGAAGGATTGGGAGTCTGGGGTTAGTAGACGAAAACTATTACATACAGGATGGGTAAACAACAAGGTCCGACTGTATACCACGGGAACTATATTCAATATCCTGGATAAACCATAGTGGAAAAAAATATAAAGCAGAATGTATATATGTATATAACTGAGTCACTTTGCTGCAGAGCAGAAATTAACACATTTTAAATCAACTATATGTCAATTAAAAAAATAAAGTAGATGGAGTGGATGAGATGGAATCACTTTCAGACACAAGAACTCTAAGTAGCTTCTTATCTGCATGACCCTTAATTATTTCCTCTATCCTTGAGAAGAGGAAAATGGGTCCCCTACCCAAAATAGTATTAAACATCTGAGTGATAACTCATTCAGTTTTTCATTTAAACCACAACCAGAAGAAAAGTACCATTAAGCTAAACTCATGGCTATACAGAGTACAAAAGAGGGAAGCTGTGTTAGAATCCAGGTGTCTGACTCAGGAGTCTGGGTTCCGGTCCTGACACTATCAAAACTAGCTGCTTAATCCCACTGCTATTTTCTGCTCTACAAACTTATGGAATGGAAAATTTTTCAATTTTGAGAAGCAACCAGTTAAAGGAGTAGCTTGTGCTTCCAACCATAATTTAAAAAAAGAAAAAAAACAGGCTCAGGTTCACATTGTTTTTTTTTAAGAGAAAATAAAATAATACACATAATTCTTGGCCCTCGTGGCCACTTGAAAATAACTCCACTTTCTTCCCTTTTGTTTCTTCCCTACATTTGACCACACGTTCTATTAGTGCCTCCCAGCAAACAGCTGTTATGTATTTCTCAAAATCCCTAAATATAGGACCTTGATTCAGACTGGAGAACTCAACCTTGTAATATGGACTCTGAGATGTTACTACATTATGCTGGTTTCACTCCATTTATAAAATAACTATAGAATTATGGCTTTTTAATGATAAAATTACTTTTAAAAAAGTTATAACCTGTTAAATAAGGAATAGTTTGAGAAATATGCGTTACTAAGTTCGCAGTGAGATACCGATGTAAATCTTTTTAACAATCCCCTCACATTCCGCCCCCAGGTTTTCCTCCTATTCAACACTCTTGTCAGCAACACCTGCCACCACTGTTACAATCAGAGTTACCATGACCACTGCAAACAGTCTTAATAGAAATAAAAAGCAGATCTGTCGATTAACCCCAAGGGAGTATTAGGTATATACAGAGTTACTCTTGGAATATTCTAACCCCTTTTTTGAAATACAGCAACCAAGAGGGAGATCGGCAACCAATGCAGAATAAACTGTCGGAACTAATACTTTGCATTTGGTCTTACAGATTTATCCTAGACCTCGACAGAATAAAACTCCTGGGACATCAAAGTCGCCAGAGAGGCCTTCTTACTCTCCACAGGTTCATCTCTCTTCTTGTATGTTCCCATTGCATTTTTACTTGTCTCTATCACAGCATTTACGACATTAAGAAAATGGATAGAGGGCTGTGCATTTTAACTGTTGTCTCAACTTCTCTGAGCCTAAATATCCTCAATTATCTTGGGAAGGAAACAACCTAAATCAAGACCTTAAAGAACCAGATTGTATAAAAGTAGAAAAATTTAGCAAAAAAGAAAAATAATTAAAATTACACATACACACAGTATGGAGAAGGAAGGAAAAGAATGGGGATTACAGTGGAAAATCAATGACACTTCTAAAAAGAGAAATAAAGGAAACAGAAGCTGATTCTTTGGGTAAATAAATTTGATAAGCCTCCAAATGGACTGATCAGGAAAAAAAGAAATAAGACACAAATTACATATCAATATAAGGAACGACAGAGGTGATATCACCATACACTCTAGATATGAAAAAGATTATGTGAGACTACAATAAAAACTTTTATGGCAATAAATTTGACAGATGAAATGGACAAACTCTTTGAAAAATACAAAATACCAAAACCCACTCAAAAAGAAACAGATAACCTGAATAGAACCAGATCTATTTTTTTTGCCCTGAATCTATTTCTAAAATTTAATTTATAGTTTAAAATCCTCCCTCAAAGAAAACTCTGGATCCAGATGGCCTTATTCATGAACTCTTAACAAACACTAAAGGAAAAGAAAATTACCAATTCTTTCAGAAAACTGAACAGGAGGAAATAATTTCCAATTTATTCTATGAAGTCAGCATTAACCTAATACTGAAGATAAGCAGACATTACAAGAAGCTATTATGTCCCTCATGAACACAGATGCAAAAACTGCAAACAAAATTTTAGCAAATCAAACCCAGCAATATATAAAAAGGATAATATATCATGACCTCATGGGATTTATCCAAGGAATGCAGGGCTGGTTTACAATCTGAAATATATTCAATGTAATTTACCATATTAACAAACTAATAAAAATTATACAATTATCCCAATAAATGCAGAAACATACCTAACAAAATCCATTCCTGAGAAAACTCTTAACAAACTAAGAAGAGAATTTCCTCAATCTCATAAAGAGAATCCCAAAAAAACTACAGCTAACATCACACTTAATGATGAAAAACTGAATAATTTCCCTCTAAGACGAGGAATAACAATTATTTATATAGAGAATGTAACAGACCCTAGAAAATAAGTGAGTTTAGCACAGTTGCAGGATATAAGATCTACTGGGCTGGCCAAAAAGTTCCTTCAGTTTAAGTAAAAATAAAACACATTTTTCATTTTCACTAAGAACTTTATTGAACAACATATTCATCATTTTGTTCCATTACCTTCTGCCATTTTCCAGGCAACTTCATAATTTCATCTTCCCAAAACATTTCATATTTTTGAGTAAAGAACTGTTTCAGGTGCCTTTTACAGTCTTCCAAGGAACTGAAATTTTTCCCATTAGGAGAATTTTGTAAAGACCAAAATAAATGGACATCCAAAGGTGCAATGTCTGGTGAATACGGCAGATGACTCAGAACTTACCAACCAAGTTGTAATAGCAGTTTTTGCCTGGTCATCAAAGAAACATGTGGTCTTGCATTATCCTGAGGGAGGATCATGCCTTTTCTCTTGACTAATTCTGGATGCTTCTCTTCGAGTGCTGCTTTCAGTTGGTCTAACTGGGAGCAGTA
Source organism: Bos grunniens (assembly GCF_055505025.1). Taxonomy (NCBI): domain Eukaryota; kingdom Metazoa; phylum Chordata; class Mammalia; order Artiodactyla; family Bovidae; genus Bos; species Bos grunniens. Next base: position 29,768,535 of record NC_141189.1, read on the forward strand.
CTTGTTGGATCTGCTTGGTTTTCCAGAAGGAGCTCATAATAGAGAACTCCCTTCCAATCCCACCATATACACAAGATCACCTTCTTTGGATGAAGACCGGTCTTTGATGTGGTTGGTGCTGGTTCATTTTGCTTGTCCCGTCATCTTCCATTCCACATTATTGTACAGTATTCACTTTTCATTGCCCATCACAATTTGTTTTAAAAATGGAACATTTTCATTACATCTTAGTAAAGACTCACATGTGGAAATTCAGTCAAGGAGGTTTTTTGGTTTTTGTTTGTTTAACTTACGTGGAACCCAAACATCAAAGTGATTAACATAACCAAGCCAATGCAAATGATTTTCAACACTTGATACAGATATTTCGAGTATGTCACCTGTCTCCAGAAGGGTGTAACACAGACTGTTCTCAATTAATGTCTTGATTTGATCATTATTAACTTCAACTGGCCTACTTGAATGCAGAGCATTATTCAGTGAGAAATCTCCAGCATGAAACCACAAACCACTTTTGACACTTTCAATCACAGCATCTTCTCCATATGCTATAATCTTTTTTTTTGCATTTCGGTTGTTTTTACCTTTCTTGAAATAATAAAGCATAACACACCAAAAATGTTGCTTTTTTTCCTTCCATCTTCAATACTAAAATGACTACACAAAAATTCACCAATTTAAGTTTTTTTTAATGCACACTGATGATAGCTATCAAAATACAATCTAAGAAAATTGTTTTGTATGAAGTTAAAGACAATTAAGCATTACCAGAGTCATCTTATGGAAAAAACTCAATGAATCTTTTGGCTATCCCAATATATACATATCAAATTGTATTTTCATAAATTGTACTGTATTTCTGAATTGTAATGAACAATTTTATACTGACATTTTTAAAAATACCACTTATAATAAGGCCAAAATACACAAAATAAGCCTAAATCTGGCAAAAGATATGCAAGATCTGTACTTTAAAACACTGCTGAGAGAAATTAATGACATAAAGGAGAGAAATAAAACATCTTCATGGGCTGGAAGACTTAATACTGTTCTAAGAAGTCAATTCTCTCCAAACTGACATACGAATGCATACATGCTAGGCTGCTTCAGTAGTGTCCAACTCTTTGAGACCCTAAGGACTGTAGCGCACGAGGGCTCCTCTGTCCATGGGATTCTCCAGTCAAGAGTACTAGAGTGTGTTGCTGTGTCCTCCCCCAGGGGATCTTCCTGACCCAGTAATCAAACCCGCATCTCTTATGTCTCCTACATTGGCAGGCAGGTTCTTTACCACTAGTGCCATCTCTGTTTTTTGTTGTTCACTTAGTCTTGTTCAACTCTTTGCAATCCAATGAACAGCAGCACACCAGGCTTCCCTGTCCTTCACTATCTTCTGGAGCTTGCTCAAACTCATGTCCACTGAGACAGTGATGCCATCCAACCATCTCATCCTCTGTCGTCCCCTTCTTCTCCTGCCCTCAATCTTTCCCAGCATCAGGGTCTTTTCCAATGAGTTGGCTCTTCACATCAGGTGGCCAAAGTACTGAAGCTTCAGCTTCAGCTTCAGTGTCAGTCTTTGAATGAATATTCAGGGTTGATTTCCTTTATGATTGACTGGTTTGATCTTGCTATCCAAGTGACTCTCAAGAGTCTTCTCCAGCACCACAGTTCAATACTTCAGCATTTAGCCTTCTTTATGGTCCAACTCTCACATCTCACACAACTACTGGAAAAACCATAGTTTTGACTATACAGACCATTGTTGGTAAAGTGATGTTTCTCCTTTTTAACATGCTGTCTAGGTTTGTCATAGCTTTTCTTCCAAGGGGCAATTATCTTTTAATTTCATGGCTATAATCACCATCTTCAGTGATTTTGGAGCCCAAGAAAATAAAGTCTGTCACTGTTTCCATTTTTCATTTTGGGAAGTCCAAATTGACATACAGATTCAGTACAATCCCGAACAAAGTCTCAAAGGCTGTTTTGTATATGTTGATAGGCTGATGCTAAGTTTTATATGGATAGCCAAAACAACTCTGAAAAAAGTGTACAAAGTTGGAGGACTAATACTACCAAATTTCAAGCCTGAGTATGCTGCTGCTGCTGCTAAGTTGCTTCAGTCGTGTCCGACTCTGTGCAACCCCATGGACTGCAGCCTACTAGGCTTCTCCGTCCATGGGATTCTCCAGGCAAGAACACTGGAGTGGGTTGCCATTTCCTTCTCCAATGCATGAAAGTGGAAAGTGAAGTCGCTCAGTTGTGTATGACTCTTGGCGACCCCATGGACTGCAGCCTACCAGGCTCCTCCATCCATGGGATTTTCCAGGCAAGAGTACTGGAGTGGGGTGCCATTGTCTTCTCCATAAGACAGCATCAGTTCAGTTCAGTTCAGTCGCTATGTCGTGTCCAACTTTGCGACCCCATGAATCGCAGCACGCCAGGCCTTCCTGTCCATCACCAACTCCCGGAGTTCACTCAAACTCATGACTATCGAGTCAGTGATGCCATCCAGCCATCTCATCCTCTGCCATCCCCTTTTCCTCCTGCCCCCAATCCCTCCCAGCATCAGAGTCTTTTCCAATAAGTCAACTCTTCGCATGAGGTGGCCAAAGTACTGGAGTTTCAGCTTCAGCATCAGTCCTTCCAAAGAACACCCAGGACCGATCTCCTTTAGAATGGACTGGTTGGATCTCCCTGCAGTCCAAGGGACTCTCAAGAGTCTTCTCCAACACCACAGTTCAAAAGCATCAATTCTTTGGTGCTCCACTTTCTTCACAGTCCAACTCTCACATCCATACATGACCACTGGAAAAACCATAGCCTTGATTAGAGGGACCTTAGTTGGAAAAGTAATGTCTCTGCTTTTGAATATGCTGTCTAGGTTGGTCACAACTTTCCTTCCAAGGAGCAAGCGTCTTTTAATTTCATGGCTGCAGTCACCATCTGCAGTGATTTTGGAGCCCCAAAAAATAAAGTCTGACACTGTTTCCCCATCTATTTCCCATGAAGTGATGGGACCAAATAGTAGAAGCATAATGGCAGACAAAAGACAAATGGAACAAAACAGACTCCAAAATAGACCACAAGTGACTTTTGACTAAGGTGCAAAGGCAATTCAGTGAAGAGAGAATGGTCACTTCAACAGATGGTGCTGGAACAACCAGATATCCATATGCAAAAAATACGAACTCTGATCACACTTTGTATCACATGCAAAAATCAAGTCAAAATGGATCATATCCCTAAATGTAAAAGCCTAAAACTACGAAACTTCTACAAGACAACAGGAGATAATCTCTATGATCAAGGATTAGGTAAAGATTTCTTAAATATGATACCAAAAGCATAACCCATAAATTAGAAAAACTGATAAACTGAACGTCAAACTTAAGAACTTTTGCTCTTTGAAAAACACCGTTAAGAAAATAAAAAGACAAATCAGACTTGGAGAAAATATTTGCAGATCATTTATCTAATAAAGAATCTATATATAGAATATACAAAGAACTCTCAAAACTCAGCAATAAGAAAACAAAAAATATAATCAATGAATAATAGATCTGACCTTTCACAGAGAAATGGCAAATTAGCACATAAAAAAGTACTCAACACATTAGTCATTAGGAAAATGCAAATTAAAAGCACAATGAGATAATACCACGACACATTTATTAGAATGACTAGAATTAAAAAGACTGACCATATTAACTGCTGACAGAGATGTGGAGTAACTGGAACTCTCATGCACTGCTGGTGATAAATGTAAAAGGACATGACAACTTGAAAAACAATTTGATGGTTTTAAAATACTTGAACATAACCTACCACAGGATAGAGCCATCCCACTCCTAGGTATCTGCCTAAGAGAAAAGAAAGCACATGTCCATACAAAGACTTGTATATAAACTTTCAGATCAGCTTTATTTATAATAGTCTGTACTGGAAACACCCAGATGACCATCAACAGTGAATACATACACAAACTGTGGAGTATCTGTATTTCTCAGGAATAAAGGAAAAAACTACTGATACACTCAGCAACATGAACGAACCTTGAAATAGTTACACTGAGTGAAAGAAGCTAGGCAAAAATGAGTACAGAGTACACAAATCCACTTACATAAAACCTAGAACAGGCAAACTAATCTACAGCAACAGGCCAGTGGCGGCATGGAGATACACGCAGAAGGGTGTGAGGGCGGCATTACCAAGAGCACAGAGAAGCTTTCGCCGGCCATGGGTACTTTCAACGTTCTTACTGTGGTGATGGTTTCAAGGGTGTCTGTGTTTGTCAGAACAGATGAAATCGTACACTTTAAACACATGCCATTTACTGCAGGTCAATTACGCCTCAATAAAGCTGGAGAAAAAATAGCTGCTTATATTTTACAATATCCATTCTAAATTGCCCCTTTTTCATTAGCATATTGAAAATCTTTCATTGTAGTGAAGCAATTGATATAACTGCCTCAAATACATCTTTTCTTTTGACCTTTACTCTATATAAACACAACTGTTAAAGTAAATTACTATTGGACGGAAAAGTGAACAGACTGGTCTCCCTGGATTACATGGCGGTCTGTTTATTGGCTTCAAACAAAGCCCAAATGTTTAGCTAAACTACAGTACTGAATGCTTGGTCACTCAATTTTGAAAATATTATAACCGCAAGCTAGCCTAGAGCAATTCATTAATTCAAATAAACATTTACTGCACATGTACTCTGTCTGTCATTGTTGTACGTTCTGGGTTTCAGGCAGCACGGTCAGCAGCAAATTACAAAGCCATTCTGCATCTAGTCTGTAAGATTTTAGTCACTGCACTTAAATGATACAACTAAAGAATATCAATGGAAACAGGATGATTCTTCTTCTAATATAAAGTTAAAATAATAAATGCCAGTGATAAGATGAATAAAGAATTATACACTGACAGCTTAAAATTCCAGAACAAAGGTATCTTTTGAAACCTAAGTGAATTCAGGACAAATGTTAAAAAAAAAAAAAAAAAAAGTACTTCCATACACAGAGTGGAACTTGTCATCTCTAAGAGATTCTGGCAGTTTAGAAGTATAAAAAGATGTGAAAAACACATAGCAAGACCCATAATTAATTAATTAACTATCTATAACAACTAGGCAGCTTTAAGTCAAGTCCCTGTTAGTGTCAGACGAGATACTGCGCCATAGCGCATTCTCTTCTGCTGATTTTAGAGAATGCCGTGTCAATTGGACCAAAGCTGGTACTTACATCTGACAGAAGACATAAGCTTATTTATTCATCACAAACAGAACTCAATAGGTCCACACCTCTTGCCATTAATATATATGACAGTTTACAGCTTATCAAGGGCATCCATTTGAAATCTATACTATATTTTCTCTTGTGCAGTGGTGCTCCTCGTTTAGGATTTTTTTAATAAAAGAATCCAATGAACTCATGCAATGGACAAAAAAATTCAATAAATATCCCTTGTTAGAGAAAACCATTGATGTACTGTGTTTCAGATTTCCCTAGAAACTGTTATTCCTTTCCTAAAAATTTTAAGCTGTCTTTGAACTATCATGTTTTCTGTTCTCAAAGGAACAATTTTATCAGGTGATAAGCTTTTAGTAAATTCTGACTGACATTGATTCTGTCACATGTTCTAAACACATCATATCCAAACTCACATCCACATTAAACACCGCTAATCTCCTAAACAGACTTCCCTGGTGGCTCCTAAATATTCGGTAACCACGGCATTCCAGACCACAAGTTCTATGAGCACAGTTTGTGAATATTTTCATTCCTGTAGAGAAGCAATGACCATTAAAATGAAAGACGAAAAACCAACCAGCATATTCTGTAACTTTAACTTTTTTGTTTTTCAGATTTGTAAAAATGAAAATAAAAATTTTTAAGGTAAACGGGTAAGACATGTCCAAAAAAGGAGAGACAATTCAACAGCTTAGAGTAAACAAGGTTTTCATTATGAAGCTTTTCCAACTGGCCTCCAATATTTTCTTTAATTTAAAAGGTAGAATGACAGCTGTCACAGTGGAGTCCACTAAAGCTGAGAGCCGAATCTGTGCTTCTTCACAGCATCTCCTCCGTCCATTACTGCTGCCTTGTTAATGTCCGTCACCTAACACCTACTGACGATTTATAACAGCCAGGCACTGTGCTAACCACTTCAGATGCAGCCATTTCCACTTGCCCTCATGGCAATTCTGTGATGAGGCATTTCACAGACTGGTAGAGCACCAATGACCTTAAGAACCTGCCCAAGATGACAGAGCTATTCCCCATGATGAAGAGAAGAAACCATAAACTCCTTAGCAGTGAGTCTCCCAGCCAGGCCCCCACAGGGACCACACGTGTCTGAGAACGGGGACTGTTACAAACTTGAGCACTGGTGGTTTATTCTCAGTGTGATTGTTATTCTCCAACTCACTTTAATCGGACTATGTCTTAACACGGAAGAGAGAACAACACTGTTGACAGGACTAGGTATATAGGATAATTTCTCTTCCTCGCTTTGGCTTTTGGGTACCCTTCATTATCATAATCTTGGCAAGTCAGGCAAGGTCTTTCCTCTAAGATGAAAAGACTGCCTTAAAGTTATGAGGTAGAGTAGCTGCCAGTGTGATTATTACTTTTGACCATGTGTATGGTGGTGTCAAACATTTTAAATTGCACCCGTGTTTTTCACGTAAGTAAATAATACAGTATAAAGTATTAACAAATAGGATATACAGACAAGTAATTTATCCTTCATTCCTCCCCAGACTCGACCTTTCATTCACGACAGCCTGAACAACGGTTTCAAATGGAGCTCCTCGAGCTTGTGTGAGGGCCAGTCCAGACCTCTACTGTCATCTGAAGATGAGCTGTTCTATATACAAGGTTTCATGGCAACACATCTGTAAAAGAAGCCTACAAACCACACACTTCCACCCTTAAGAGCATTTCTGCACACTATTTCACTACTTCAGAGATGCAGAATAAAACTTATTAAATTCAGGTGTGACAAACACAGAAGCACGCGCTGGTTGAAAAGTGTCTGCGTTCTCTGTCTAGTGAGAAAGACTGTTTACTGAGAGCATAATCATCAGCTACTTAAACTACAGAAACCACAGCTAAAGTCCATTAGAAATGTCAGTTTACATACAGAGTATGCATATATTATTTAGAATCACCAGTCTTTACAACTGCTAAGCAACACATTAACCTAAATTCTACACACACTTAATCAGAGGTGCATTTCAATTGTTTTAAACTTTCCATAACTCAGACAAATCCTTCCTTAATTAGACTAAATCTGGGTAGAGGTAAACTATTTGGATGTTCCTCCTCCCCCATTATTTAATGTTCCTTTTATAATTATTTTTCAGTTCAGTCGCTCAGCTGTGTCCGACTCTTAGCAACCCCATGGACTGCAATATGTCAGGCTTCCCTGTCCATGACCAACTCCCAGAGCTTGCTCAAACTTAGGTCCATCGAGTCGGTGATGCCATCCAACCATCTCATCCTCTGTCATCCCCTTCTCCTCCTGCCTTCAGTCTTTCCCAGCATCAGGGTCTTTTCCAATGAGTCAGTTCTTTGCATCAGGTGGCCAAAGTATTGGAGTTTCAGCTTTAGCATCAGTCCTTCCAATGAATATTCAGGACTCATTTCCTTTAGGATAGACTGCTTGGATCTCCTTGCAGTCCAAGGGACTCTCAAGAGTCTTCTCCAACACCACAGTTCAAAAGCATCAATTCTTTGGCATTCAGCTCTCTTTATAATCCCAACTCTCACATCCATACATCACTACTGGAAAAACCATAGCTTTGATTAGGTGGATCTTTGTTGGCAAAGTAATGTCTCTGCTTTTTAATATGCTATCTAGGTTGGTCATAGTTTTTCTTCCAAGGAGCAAGCATCTTTTAATTTCATGGCTGCAGTCACCATCTGCAGTGATTTTGGAGCACCCCAAAACAAAGTCTCTCACTGTTTCCATTGTTTCCCCATCTATTTCCCATGAAGTGATGGGACCTGATGCCATGATCTTCATTTTTTGAACACTGGGTTTTAAGCCAACTTTTTCACTCTCCTTTTCACTTTCATCATGAATGATACAGTAATAAAATTATATGACAAAGTAATATTATCATATATGATAAAATTATATTTATTAGTTACCAAAAAAATCCAAGAACTAAGGAGTGGAGATACAGCATATGCGAAAGCGATGCAACAGAGGAGTGGCCCTGATGAGCCCCGGGCCCAGCAGCACGAGCGAGTCAGGCCTCTTCCCAAGGGCCACTGTGCACCACCATCCGTGAGGGCTGCTGACGAACCCCTCTGACATCTAGGCTGTGAACTTTTCTATTTTGAATGATTCTACCTCTGAAAAATTAACTAGAAAAGAATGAAGGTAAGAACCTCTTGATGAAAATCATTTCAGAATACAGAATAAGCTAAACTATATTAGAGGTATTTAAAGTTTTTTTTTTCTCCAGGAGCCTCCAGAAATCAACCTTCTTTCATTTCAGCTCTAACTGATTTCAAAAAGGATACAGTTTGCTGGGGTCTGGGGTCTCAGCATGGAGATTTTCCCATTTATAACTTAACTAGCTTACGCAGGAGTCAAACTCGTAATTTTGACTTTATCATTAAGAACTGAAATGTATTCTCTTTCCCAGTCTTGAAGGAGCCTTGGTAAAATTCAGAAGGCACAAAGTCTTAGTCTATCAGATATGTGTTGAACCTATTTGAAAGAATAAGCATTAATCTATAAACCAAAAGAAAATCATCTGTGTCATATTTTAAACATATATCTTAACAGTAATTTAAAAAGCTGGAATGCTATAATCTATGCAATTTGAGTTTTTAGAAATGCTCCTTTAAATTAACTTGCTACAAGACACTTGCCTGCACTGGGAGTCAGGCAAATTTAGTTAAAGTTCTTTGGCAAAAAATTAAACAAACAAATATGGCTCACATTTCTACTAGGAGGGTAAGAAAGGAATCTAGGCAATAAACAAAGACACTTAAAATACATGCAATTTACTATAATATCTTGTCATATGGCAAGGTGGTAGGATGAGAGCGTTTAGCCCTAAAAGTAATACAATTCTATTTATGCACTAAAATGAAAAAAAGCACAAAAACCAAAAAACCATCTTTCCCAAGTGTCAACGTAACATTACTACTTTACATAAACAAGACCCTATTTTTCTAATATTTAAATAATAAAAACTATACCATATCCAAGCTACCTGTGATTTGGTTTTCTTGAATATAGAGGAAAGACAGAGCTGGCAGCACATTCACCTCAAAATTAAAGGGTAAAAAACCAAAGTCAAATTCCATTTCTAGACTAGTGTTCCAAAAGCTATTAAGAGATAGGAATCAGGAGTCAGGTTTCAAGATGCCAAAATCTGAAACCTGCAATTCCTTTTTTTAATATATAAAAGATGAAAATAAGTTAACATCTGCTATTCAGAATACAAAATTTAGGTCTTGCTGTGAACTCAGTTCTTACTTTTAAGGTGAACTTCCAGTCCTTTCCATTCACAAATAGGACTTGATTTATTAAGTTCCCTGCTTTGTATCTCCAGAGTTGATCAAAGCACATTTTCTTAGTACAATCTGTATTGTTCCAAGTGTTTTTATAAACATCTTTTGTGAGAGCTTACAGGAGTGATCTGAAATCATATCCAAGGTTTCATCCTATGAGTCAGTTATTCTTAAACGGAAACAGAATCTGTCTTTATCACCTTTATTTCCCTACCTATCACAAATCTAATTTTAGTCACGAAATTTAAAAAACTAATTAGCAGGATTATCAGTAGATAATTACTGATAACACTTGGCATGGCAAAGAAAAAAGGCATAATTTCATTACCTGGACATGAAAATTTCAGGTCTACACAGTATCTGAACTTTTATAACAGTTCCTTAGCCACTATGTCCACTACATAGCCCTACACTGATAACTCCCAAATCTATATTTCCTGTCCTCGACTGAGATCCAAACTGTACACTCAGCTGCCTGCTGAACGTGTTCACCTGAATCATTCACATAGATATTCACTGAATACCTGTTATGTGTCAAGTATACTATGCTGGGCTCTGGAAGTTCAGAATGAAGAAAACAAGACAGTTCCTGTCCTCATGAGACTTTTAATTGTGAAGAAAGCCAAACCAGTCAAATAATCATAAAAATATGTAACATACAAGTTGTGATTAGTTCCAGGCCCCAGTCTAAGCTGGTCTAAACCTGAACTCACGGCACTCCGGTCTGCCTGCTCCCTGAACTTGCGTTCTCGGTGGCAATGGTGCCATCACAGGCTACTAGAGACACACAAGTGGGAGCACTCTTCCTCCTCAGATCTCTTCCGTCTCAGTACTCCCCGAGCATGTGTGCAGGGTTGGCTCTGCCCACAACAACCTTCCTCTTTTTGGGAACTCCCAACGTGATGGTGGTAGACAGCTTTCAAAGACCCCCATGCCTGGTGAAGGCAAAAAACTCAAAGCCAAGAGAGCCCCTGGGATTTTAAAAATGAGCTGGCAGAGAGGAGCTTTTTCTTCCTCTTGGCAGGACAGTATGAAGACAGCCCCTGCCCTATGCAGAAGCCCAAGGGCCCAGAGTTGGGAGAAAGAGTCCCTGTGATGATGAGACCTCTTCCAATCCCCGAGGACCCTGGGTTGTTCTGGTTTCTGCAGCATTTCATATCTTTTACAACCTTCTCCAAGAACCCTCCAATTAATTCCTCTTTTAACTTAAGATAGTTTAAACTTAAGGAGGATTTCTGTTACTTGTAGCCAGGATTCCTGACTGATAGCTCCTAAACATTTCCAGCCTGGGTCTTATCCAACTCTGCCACAAATACCCTAGTTCAGGTCCTCACTGACTCTTACTGGACTAACGCAACAGCCTAATGGGACTCTGGTCTCCAGTCCTGCCCCCGCAGGCAGCATCCATAACACAGTGGCCAGAGTGACTATATCACGCTCCCCCTGCTGGAGAGTGGCTCCAGAATCAACAGGGACAAAATCCAAACTCCTTAACAGGACACACCCAGCTCTCTACAATCAATCTTCCTCTGCAGCCACGCACCTGTTACTCCTCGCCTCACATTTTATGCTCTGACGGTATGGAATTACTTGGGCTTTAGCTTAGAGAGAGACATACACCCTCCCCGCCCAATGCTAAACTGACTGGTAAGCAGGAAATTTTCCTTTCTGAAAACCTGGAAAACCTGAAGAAAGTAAAGTGGTTTTGTTTAGGTTCACATCTAGGCATCAAAGTTGTCATATCCATTTCTACATGTTATTACACTAAGAATTCTAAATACCATGGCTACAAGATGCTTGGTCTAGACACTCGCTGTATACAGTAGCAAGAAACTGGAGGAGAAAATCAAAGACCCTAACAAAAAGTTCTGATTGCCACCCTGATTGCCATTGTGTTCGGATTGAGCACAACTCTTCTGAATATACTGAAATCTACTGAGTTACAGGCTTTAAATGGGTGAACTTCATGGTACATGAATTATATCTCAATAGAGCTGCTTCAAGTATCCACTCTTCAGTGAGGCACTCTCACCCAGATATAGAAGAGTACTCCTTCCTCCCTTCCATGGGTCTCCACTGTTTGTGGATACTTCTAGCTTGGCATGTGAGCTCTAGTTCTTTGAGGATAGAGCCATGGCCCAGTCACCTCCGGATCCCCAAGCCTAGTCAAGGGCTTAGTACATACAAGACACTGAAAATGTTCACAGAATGTCCCATGCATTCTGAGCTAGGCAGAACATTGAAAGACATTTTTTCTAACTTAAAAAATGCACACTGAGTTTTAGGTTAGGAAACTTGGTCTTCTCACCTTGTAAGAGAATATTTGAAAATATGAAAGATGTTTAAATACCTCTATCCATTGTATAGTTAACAGCTGATCATTTAATTTTGCAGCAACTTTTAAAATCAGATGTATAGAAATAAGGTGCAATTTTTTTTTAACTTGCAGAAAATTTCAAACAGAGGCAAGACAACATAAGCAACCAAAGAAAAACAGAAGTTTGGTCTTCTCAAAAATTAAAAAATTTCTTCAAAGAACATTCTTTTTAAAAAGTGAAAAGACAATCCACAGAAAGGGAGGAAAATTTTACAATTCATATCTCTAATAAAGACCTATGTGGAGGGCAGAGGGGTGCAAAGAAATCTAGAATACACAAAAACATTATAACTCAACAATAAAAAGACAATCCCGTTTTTAAAATGGGAAAAGAACGTGAATAGGCATTTCTCTAAAAAATATACAAGTGACCAAGAAGCTCATGAAAAAATATTGAACATCATTAGCCATTAGGGCAGAGAAGGCGATGGCACCCCACTCCAGTACTCTTCCCTGGAAAATCCCATGGATGAACGAGCCTGGTAGGCTGCAGTCCATGGGGTTGCTAAGAGTGGGGCACAACTGAGCGACTTCCCTTTCCCTTTTCACTTTCATGCATTGGAGAAAGAAATGGCAAACCACTCCAGCGTTCTTGCCTGGAGAATTCCAGGGATGGGGGAGCCTGGTGGGCTGCCATCTAAGGGGTCGCACAGAGTGAGACACGACTGAAGCGACTTAGCAGCAGCAGCAGCCATTAGGGAAAATGCAAATCAAAATTACCATGAGAGACCACTTCACACCCACTGGGATGGTTACTATGAAAAACAAAACAAAAAATAACAAGTGTTGGCCAGGATGGAATCCTCTAACACTGCTGATGGGAACGTAAAATAGTACAGCCACTTTGGAAAACAGTTTGGCAGTCCCTCAAAAAGTTAAATATAGAGTTACCATGAAAGGCAGCAATTCTACCCTTAGGTATATATCCATGAGAAACGACAGCAGATGTCCACCCAAAAAACTTAGACATGAATGTTCTCAGTAGCATTCACAACTTCCAAAACCTGGAAACCACCTAAGTGGCCATCAACGGATGAATAAACAAAATGTTATCTATCTATGCTGTAGAATATTATTTAGCAACAAAAAAGAATGAATTCTTACATATGCTATGACACAGACGAACCTCAAAAGCATGCTAAGTGAAAGAAGTCAGACACAAAAGGTCACACGTACTGTATAATTCCATTTATATGACACACTCTGAATTCAGAGACACACAAAGTAGAACGGTGGTTGCCAGAGACTAAAGAGAGGGAAGAATGGAAAGTGACTGCTACTCAGTCTGGGGTTTCTTTTTGGGGTGATGAAAGTGTTCTGGAATGAGACTGGGGATCCATGCATAACTCTGTGAATACAGAAAGATCTACTGAATTTTATGTTTTAAATGGGTGAACTTTATGGTATGTGAATTACATGTCAATAGAGCTGTTATGAAAAATAATTACTACACAAAATCATATAGTGACACCTCCATGCAGGGGCCTGACTGAATCACTCTGCCTACTACAGGATAACCTGTCGCAAACACACACATACACACACAAACACACAATCTGTTCAAATGAGGAAATGATTTATTTTCCTACCACCAAATCCCCACAGCGACCAATCATAAAATCAAATTCAAAGTAGAAGAAGAAAAGAACAAAAGAGCACACAAACTGCAATTTGCTGGCAGGTATAAAATGGAATTAACCAAAAACTGCACAAAGAAAAATGTTTATCAGAACCACTCGCTTCCCTTTGATTACACAGATTTAAACAAGTTCAAGTCCTTTTTAACTGATGAGAAAATGTGCCAGCTTCTTTATTAACACAGAGCAAGGAAAAACAAGTATTCTCTCCTATAACAAAATTAACATCCCACAGAAGGTCTGTTTGTACTTGGCCGTCATGAACCTTTCATCTCAGAGCACTGCTAAATTAAACAAGCCTATGTTGTATTGAACACAATGAGCCAGACACCTTGGCAGGCTCCTAAAATTCGCCAGTTAATACTGAAGAACATTAGAAACAGACAGGAGGGTAAGAACGAGGGTGATGGTGCTGATAAAGCGGCTGTATCCTCGTTCCGCCCAACATTTCACTCATCTACGATAAAGGAAACACTCTAAGAACTGTGACAAGAAAAGCCAGAGAGATCTGGATTCAAGTTATTGTTTTGTTTTTAATGTACTAGCTGAGTGCCCAAGGACAAATCTCATAACCAAGCCTTCTATTCTCTAAAACTGGAGTGACTGAATCTAGCCTCTGAGAGTCATTAGAGAACAAAATCAAAGAATACACACCGAAGGTACAGCCCAACGCTCAATATGTACATCCCCAGCATAAAAACCCTCACTGCTCTCAACTCTTCAACGCAAATATTGATTCTGGAGCTTGCATCACAACAGAAGTAACTGACACCAGTCATTCTTTTCTACCCCAAGGACATCTAAGCAACCAAAAGATCCTATTGAAAATTCTCTATTAAATTATTCCCCCTCCCATATAACTGAAAGTAAGAAAGCCGTCAATAAAGTCTGCTTTAAATGTATTAAATCAGGGCATGACACAAAGCATTCATTCACCTAAGAGGTATTTAAAAGCAATGAACTGAGAGAGACATACCAAAAGAAACACTTACTATTAGAGACAAATGCCTGTTTTTCAGTGCAATAATTGGTAACCTTTCCATAAAGATTGATGAAATCTGATTATAATTCCCAAGTGTCAGTAATCAGTTCTTAAAGAAAAAGAAAAAGGAAGTGGGATGGTTTCAAGCACTGCAGAAAAGATGTAGGCGGATACCCTTCCTACTGACAGCTATTACCATTAACATTTGAGAGATGGCTGCCAGAAGATTCAGACAAAAAACTTTGTTACATTAAAACAGACTGAAATCTACTTACAACAAAACTTACTGGGTTTAACAGACACAAACATAAGCCACACCATGAATTAGGTGTCCTCTCTGAACAAACAGGCACAGAGGTAAAGCTCGTGTGGAATTCTCGTGTTTGTCATTACACCACTACCTCACACTTGCGTGGCGGAAGTCTACTTAGAGACTCTGCATCCAGACTCTGCAGTGAGACCACGGGGTCGCAAAGAGTCGGACAGGACTGAGTGACTGAACTGAAGTGAATTGAGACTCTGCAGTGTAGATGGTAGACTCCCTCCGCCCAGCTCCAGACCAAGTTCTCTCACAGCACAAAGCGTCCAGGGTCTCAAGGGGGATGGGATGTTAAGAGGCTGGAGAGGCCTACCCCTGGGGAGCTCCACCAAACACCACGTTCATTATGGAACTTGTAGCCCAAAGCTTCTGTTCTCTACCCCTCTTCCCCAAACCCTCCCCCTAAGACTCCGAATTTAATAAAACCTCTGTGAGGGACTAACTCACTGTAAATGCTACAGAAGGAGGGCCAAGTGTTGCCCTTGCTGGGGGGATGTTCTCTATACCACACATCAGCACTTACTCTGCCCTCCTGTTGCGGTTCAGTACTCTCACCCTGACCATGAAACAGTTTCATGTGAATATTCTACCACCACAAATCCTGTATATGAAGACAGAACTTCTCTTCTTTCCAACTTTCCAATCAAATAACCACTTACACTGCCAGTCTAAACTTTAAGCTTTATGCCTAAAATAGGAAGAAACTGTTGCAAATGCATAAAATCCAACCCATTAAGTGCATAAGAATGTCTTAAAATCTGTTTAAATACAGTATAAAAATTTTTACAAACGCAGCTCAGAGGAGAAATAAATGATAGTCTTAAGTTTAATTAAGACTCCAGTTTAACTGCTACTAGTAATGCCTCACTTTTCAGAAGTATTTTTAGAATTAGAGTTTTAAAGCATGCAATTAAAGAAAGTAAGTCATCAGTGAAATGAAAGCTATAATATAAGGAACTTCCTATACTACTGGAGAAAAGAGATATAATAACATAGAACTTCACTTATTTTAGAAAACAAATACAGGATCATACCATTAGCCACAATAAGATAGAGGGTAAAGTCCAGAAAATATAATTAATTTAGACCTTACTAAATGAAGACTCAATAATTTCCTTTCAAGCCTGCCTAGATTTATTAATAACTTTAGATTTATTAAGGAAGGAGCTGCTAAGAAAGTTAAAGTACAAATAAATTGCTAGGGGATTATTTAATAAATTAAAAAAATTTTACATGCAAATAGCTGCTGCTAAAATACTAATTAAAGCTAGCACATGCATTCTTTAGAATCCCATACTCCAGTGGAAACAAAGTGTATGAAACAAGAATCCTCAACATTGCCTAAATCTATTAGATAATTGTTCCATTCTCTCTGTTTATTTTGGCTGTGAAAAACTGGTTGTGAGTCAGAAACGCTTAATAGGCAGGATACTGGACAAAGATTTACACATTCTTCTTAATGGCTGGCAATCCATTTCTCTACTTTTAACAAATGCTGAACTACACAATTAAAATATACCTCAATTTCTCTCCATTATAATTTACTTTATCCTTGTCTTCAAATAACTCAAAGATATTCCCATCTGTATAATATGAAACATATCGTAAATAGTAGATCAAGTACTTTACCTATTTTAGACAGTTACTTTCCCCTTAACAGCAACAAACAAAAAAGCAGATTTAAAATGCAGTTGTATGTGGAATTCTGCGAAGAAATTGGACAGAATCCAAATCAACAGTCCAAACAAAACATCACAAGAGGTTACGGTAGCAAATGTCACAATTATATACATCTAGATTTAGGTGCATTTAAACATCACAGGTGCTAGTTTTCTTCTCCAAGAAATTAAATTTCTTAATTAAAATTGAAGGCACATCTCATTTGCATCTTAATTCTAACTTAACAATGATGATACTGACCAATCATTAATTCCTACAAAAATGATTTGAGTATCTGCCATGTGCGTGCCAGGTATCACAGCAGTTGCTGGATATAAGCTGGTGCATAAAACACACTAGGTCCAAGCCTCAACAATGTTAACTTGGAGTGAAAAGAAAAGCACTCACATGAAAGGCAATCTATAAGAAGATGCATTCTATATCAAGGAAAAAGATGAATTTTAACTGGCTTTCAATTAAGTCAAAAAAGAAACAGTAAGCCGATGACAAAGTACATGTTTGTTTCATGTGAGACCTTCCTTAGGCAACTTTTATTTGAAATAAAATCTAAAATAAACATAAAATTAGAGCTCATATTCATATCAGAAACTGGCAAAATCCTCTGGACAGATGAAACTCAACATTGGCATTCATATGTATACATGTGAATGCATAGTCACCTAACTCAGTAATATTAGTTAGTCGCCAACAGTGGAAAATTCTTAGAGAGATGGGAACATAAGACCACCTTACCTGCCTCTTAAGAAACCTGTATGCAGGTCAAGAAGCAACAATTAGAACCAGACATGGAACAATAGACTGGTTCAAAATTGGAAAAGGAGAACATAAAGGCTGTATACTGTCACCCTGCTTATTTAACTTATATTTGAAGTACATCATGTGAAATGCTGGGTTGGATGAATCACAAGCTAGAATCAAGGCTGCTGGGAGAAATATCAACAACTTCAGACATGCAGATGACACTAATGGCAGAAAGCAAAGAGGAACTAAAGACTCCTGAAGAGGGTGAAAGAGAGTGAAAAAGCTGGCTTAAAACTCAACATTCAAAAAACTAAAATCATGGCATCTGATCCCATCACTTCACGGCAAACAGATGGAGAAAAAGTGGAAACAGTGGCAGGTTTTATTTTCTTGGGTTCCAAATCACTGTGGATGGTGACTGCAACCACAAAATTAAAAGATGCTTATTCTTTGGAAAAAAAAGCCATGACAAACCTAGATAGCATATTAAGAAGCAGAAACATCACTTTGCTGACAAAGGTCCGTATAGTCAGAGCTATAGTTTATCCAATAGTCATGTCAGATGTGAGAGTTGGATCATAAAGGCTGAGCTCCAAAGAACTGATGCTTTTGAACTGTCATGCTGGAGAAGACTCTTGAGAGTCCCTTGAGCAGCAAGAAGATCAAACCAGTCAATCCTAAAGGAAATCAACCCTGAATATTCACTGGCAAGACTGACACTGTAGCTGAAGCTCTGATACTTTAGTCACCTGATGTGAAGAGCCAACTTACTGAAAAAGATCCTGATGCTGGGAAACACTAAAGGCAGAAGGGAAGACAGAGAATGAGATGGTTGGATGGCATCACCGACTCAATGGACATGAGCTTGAGCAAACTCCAGGAGATAGTGAAGGACAGGGAAGCCTGGTGTGCTGCAGTCCATGGGGTCACAAAGAGTCGGACACAACTTAGTGACTGAACAACAACAATTTAAAAATATTTATACTGAATTAATCAGGGTAATGGGCTTCCCTGATAGCTCAGTTGGTAAAGAATTCACCTGCAACGCAGGAGACCCCAGTTCGGTTCCTGAGTCAGGAAGATCCCCTGTAGAAGGGATAGGTTACCCACTCCAGTATTCTTGGGCTTCCCTTGTGGCTCAGCTGGTAAAGAATCTGCCTGCAATGCGGGAGACCTGGGTTCGATCCCTGGGTTGGGAAGACCCCTGGAGAAGGGAAAGGCTACCCACTCCAGTATCCTGGCCTGGGTTGCAGTGTTGGACACGACTGAGCGACTTTCACTTTCAATCAGGGTAATAGACCTAAAAACAAAGATCTCAACATATTCCAACATTTTCATCACATTTAAAGTCCAAGAGTGTTTCACATACACACAAGAATCACATGTATGTTTTTAACAAGGAAATTTTTTATGTAAATAAGGCTATCAGATGAAAGAGGTCTTTAAACATGAAAGGTTTACT
The DNA here is from genome assembly GCF_055505025.1 of Bos grunniens. Lineage (NCBI taxonomy): Eukaryota > Metazoa > Chordata > Mammalia > Artiodactyla > Bovidae > Bos > Bos grunniens. Next base: position 29,787,275 of record NC_141189.1, read on the forward strand.
CCAGTCAGAAACCCTGCTATCTTGCTTCCCTGGTGGCCCAATGGCAAAGAATCCACCTGCTAGTGCAGGAGACACAGGTTCAGTCCCTGATCTGGGAAGATAACACATGCCACAACTACTGAAGGCCACGCCCCTAGAACCAGTGCTCCACAGGACAAGCCACTGCCCCGAGAAGCCCGCACACTGCATTGAAGAGTAGCCCCTGCTAGAAAAGCCCGAGTGCAGCAACAAAGATCAGCACAGCCCAAAACAAACAAATACAATTAAAAACAAGAAAGCCCTGCTATCTCAAAAAGACACCATTTTTTCCTCCTATTGGACGGGTAAGCATTAAACACATTAACAAAACTCAGTGTGGGTAAGGACATGGAAAACAGGACTCTGGTAAATTTCAGTTGGGAAGGGGCCTTTATTTACAGAGGGCAGTTTAGCCACAAGCACCTACATTTAAAATGCATATCATCTTTGACCCAGTAGTTACACTTCAAAGAAGATAAATGAACAAGCATATAATGATGTAGGTACAGGGTTGTCTGACACACTATTATCCACTAGAAACCATCCAAACAGTCATCAAATGAATGATTCAATTAAAGTATGGTGCCTCTAAACAATCAAATATTGTCAGTAAAATGACTGTATACAATTATACATGTCTTTTACAATTCATGTGCAAAGATACATAGAATATACTGTTGTATTAAATAAAAGACCAATTTACTTAAAGATTTATATGTAAATACTTCTATATTCATAAATTTCTAAATGGAGTTTCATCAAAATAACAATGGCAGTCATTTCTGGGTGGCAGGAGTTAGGTGTCATTAATGGAAGTTTTTTCTCACTACTGCAAGAAAAAAAACAACACATTTTCATTTAAGAAAATGAAGTGTTGCAATCTCACCAAGTGGCTTCAAATCCCTTCAGCTCCCTACTTTAAAATCAAAAGTTTTCACTGAACATTGCAAGTATGTATAATCACCAAACAGCTTATGGATTTCCACCTGTGAGATCTCCTGCTCAGCACCAGGCTTTAAAACAAGGAGATAACGGAAATTTATTAAAGATTCAAGTCAAAGAAGTAAGGAAGCCAAATGACCTTAATCAGAAGCCCACATTTCTGGCAACCACCTTAAGAACCCCAGGTTCTATCAACTGACACACTCCTAAAACAACAATCTCCCTCTTGTATCTTCAGAAACCAGGTATGGAGGGAAATTTTTTTTTAATAAGAGACATTTTCTTAAAAAAAAAAAAATTAAATCATAAAAAACTTACCTCAGTAAAAATGTTTAATTATTTTCCTGTCTCACATTCTTTCTTAGCACCTTTACTGGGAACCTAGAGAGAAAAAAAGTTAAAATTACTTTTTATTCAACATCTACGGCATGCCAGGCAGGGTGGTCAGAGAAAGTATCTCGGAGAACATCAAGTCTGAGAGGAATCAGAATGAATAAAATAGAAGTTACTAAAATGGGAAGATTGGGCAGAAAAGTGAGCAGGTTCAAGTGGAATTGAATAACTTTCCCTAAATGGTTCAAGAACCTATACCTAACTATAGTCAACCTCACAGCAGGTGAAAAGCTGGGTTGCTAGATTAAGAACACCTGCCTGAGCCTCAGCACTACCACGTCCTTGCTTGTCTGCTCCTGAGCAAGTCCATAAGCCCCTGTGCCTGGGTTTCCCCGAGTACCTAATAATAGGACTCAACTCCTAAGTCGGCTGAGGGTTATGATAGATTATCCACATCACGGACTTTAAAACAGTTTCTGGGACATAATAAAATGTTTGATGAACGTTAGTTTTCACTATCGTTCAGTTCAGTTGCTCAGTCGTGTCCACTCTTTGTGACTCCATGAATCACAGCACGCCAGGCCTTCTTGTCCATCACCAACTCCCGGAGTTCACTCAGACTCAGGTCCATTGAGTCAGTGATGCCATCCAGCCATCTCATCCTCCACTGATCCCTTCTCCTCCTGCCCCCAATCCCTCCAGCATCAGAGTCTTTTCCAATGAGTCAACTCTTCATATGAGGTGGCCAAAGTACTGGAGTTTCAGCTTTAGCATCATTCCTTCCAAAGAAATCCCAGGGCTGATCTCCTTCAGAATGGACTGGTTGGATCTCCTTGCAGCCCAAGGGACTCTCAAGAGTCTTCTCCAACACCACAGTTCAAAACCATCAATTCTTCAGCGCTCAGCCTTCTTCATAGTCCAACTCTCACATCCATACATGACCACTGGAAAAACCATAGCCTTGACTAGACGGACCTTTATTGGCAAAGTAATGTCTCTGCTTTTAAATATGCTATCTAGGTTGGTCATAACTTTTCTTCCAAGGAGTAAGCGTCTTTTAATTTCATGGCTGCAGTCACCATCTGCAGTGATTTTGGAGCCCCCAAAAATAAAGTCTGACACTGTTCCCACTGTTTCCCCATCTATTTCTCATGAAGTGATGGGACCAGATGCCATAATCTTCGTTTTCTGAATGTTGAGTTTTAAGCCAAATTTTTCACTCTCCTCTTTCACCTTCATCAAGAGGCTTTTTAGTTCCTCTTCACTTTCTGCCATAAGGGTGGTGTCCATCTGCATATCTGAGGTTATTGATATTTCTCCCGGCAATCTTGATTCCAGCTTGTGCTTCATTCAGCCCAGCGTTTCTCATGATGTACTCTGCATAGAAGTTAAATAAGCAGGGTGACAATATACAGCCTTGACGTACTGCTTTTCCTATTTGGAACCAGTCTGTTGTTCCATGTCTAACTGTTGCTTCCTGACCTGCATTCAGGTTTCTCAAGAGGCAGGTCAGGTGGTCTGGTATTCCCATCTCTTGAAGAATTTTCCACAGTTTATTGTGATCCACACAGTCAAAGGCGTTGGCATAGTCAATAAAGCAGAAATAGATGTTTTTCTGGAACTCTCTTGCTTTTTCAATGATCCAGCGGATGTTGGCAATTTGGTCTCTGGTTCCTCTGCCTTTTCTAAAACCAGCCTGAACATGTGGAAGTTCACAGTTCACATATTCCTGAAGCCTGGCTTGGAGAATTTTGAGCATTACTTTACTAGCATGTGAGATGAGTGCAATTGTGCAATAGTTTGAGCATTCTTTGGCATTGCCTTTCTTTGGGAATGGAATGAAAACTGACCTTTTCCAGTCCTGTGGCCACTGCTGAGTTTTCCAAATGTGCTGGCATATTGAGTGCAGCACTTTCACAGCATCATCTTTCAGGATTTGAAATAGCTCCACTGGAATTCCATCACCTCCACTAGCTTTGTTTGTAGTGATGCTTTCTAAGGGCCACTTGACTTCACATTCCAGGATGTCTGGCTCTAGGTGAGTGATCAGACCATCATGATTATCTGGGTCGTGAAGATCTTTTTTGTACAGTTCTTCTGTGTATTCTTGCCACCTCTTCTTAATATCTTCTGCTTCTGTTAGGTCCAAACCATTTCTGTCCTTTATCGAGCCCATCTTTGCATGAAATGTTCCCTTGGTATCTCGAATTTTCTTGAAGAGATCTCTAGTCTTTCCCATTCTGTTGTTTTCCTCTATTTCTTTGCATTGATCGCTGAGGAAGGCTTTCTTATCTCTTCTTGCTATTCTTTGGAACTCTGCATTCAGATGCTTCTATCTTTTCTCCTTTGCTTTTCACTTCTCTTCTCTTCACAGCTATTCGTAAGGCCACCCCAGACAGCCATTTTGCTTTTTTGCATTTCTTTTCCATGGGGATGGTCTTGATCCCTGTCTCCTGTACAATGTCACGAACCTCAGCCCATAGTTCATCAGGCACTCTATCAGATCTAGTCCCTTAAATCTATTTCTCACTTCCACTGTATAATCATAAGGGATTTGATTTAGGTCATACCTGAATGGTCTAATGGTTTTCCCTACTTTACTATAATTATTGAGAAATGGCATAATCCTTATCTTCAACATGCTTACAATGTAGTGGGTGACAGAATTACCCAGGCATATGACACAAGGCAGGTTCAATTCAGTCGCTCAGTCGTATCTGACTCTTTGCAACCCCATGGACAGCAGCACGCCCGGCTTCTCTGTCCTTCACCAACTCCCGGAGCCTGCTCAAACTCATGTCCATCGAGTCAAAGAAAGATCTAAATCAATTAGTCATTAACTTATTTAAAAACATCTGAGTGTCTGCTCTTTTCCAGGTATTCTGCATTCTTTGGTGGACGTGACACTTTCTCTCCTCATAGCTTCCAGTCTATCAGGACTAAGCTATAGGACAGATGAGCAACACAAGGAGACAGATCCTGTTTTTAATTGGGTGCGGGGCAGCACGTGTTTGACCTGGCAGAATTAGGTAGCAAAACATCCTAAGTGGAAGGGATGGCATTATAGGAAACGTGGGACCTTTGGGGAAGGCTACGCAGCCTCTGGTCAGGGAGCATCCGAGAGGGCAACCAGCAGCAAGGTCAGAGAGAGAGGCAGGAGGGGCCTCAAATGCTGGGTCGAGTTTGTTCTTTTCTCAAGGACACTGATTATCCTGCTCGGAGTGAATCACAGCTTATTTTTAATTTCAAGTCTGCTATTGTTTTATTACTTTTCTTCACAATGTCTTTCTCTTTTACAGGTGAGAGGGGAAAGAGGAAGAAAAAAAGAGAACAGCAACCTCAATCCAAGCTGCTGTTGGCAGTGACAGTGGTAGAAGAGGCACTAAGTGATGAACTTCACATTCTTCTTAATTCTCCAAATGTTCTTACCAAGCCAGAATTGTTCCTGTTACTAATTAGGAAGCCGAGGCTCAGAGGAGTCAAACAGATCCCCAGATGTCCACTGAGCTCATAAATGCAGCTATAGAATTTAACTGCAAGCCTGACTTTCAAGGCTTTCTTTCTCTTCAGACAAAAAAAGGATAAGGGATTCCGCAGAATTTGATGCTCGTTAAAAACTAATTAGAATTTCAAGGTATATCACCTTCTGTACTTACACAGAAATAAATAGCCTTCATACAATCAAAACCACTTAAAAAAGATAAAGACTTCACTTATAAAAACATACACATATGTATATATAGGCATATATATAAATATGAAATGAAAATGCAAGTCACTTAGTCATGTCTGTCTCTTCGTGATCCTATGGACTGTAGCCCACTGGGCTCTTCTGTCCATGGAATTCTCCAGGCAAGAATATTGGAGTGGGTTGCCATTTCCTTCTCCAATTCACATAAATATACACACATATAATACATTTAATAAGAAATGGGAAAAACCTGTATGAGAAAAATTTGTGCTCTAGAAGTCAGGAGTAAAACCAAACAAATGAAAAAAATACATCATGGTCTTGGAATGGAAAATTCAATATCAGAAAGATATCAATTCTCCCTATGTTAGTTCATAAATTTAACATTATCTCAACTTTTTTAAAGTGTGTTTTTCTTTTCTGGAACTGACAAATGATTCTAAAGTTCACATGGAAAAATAAACAAGCAAGAATGGCCAGGAAAATGAAGGGCAACAGGACAAACTAGTTTTACAGGCATTAAGACATCTTATAAATCCAATAATGTGTGCTTGTGCGGGAACAGAAAGACTTAATGGAACTGACCAGAAAGCCCAGAGAGGTCTCCCAATATATTTGGAAATCTGGACTATAATGTTCTGAAACAAATCGCTAAAAATTAGTGGTAGCCATATGGATAAAGCTGAATCTATATATCACCCCTGAATACCAGAATAAATTCTAAACGGATCAAAGATTTAAGCTTAAAAATGAAACCATAAAGGGAAAAAAATCCTTAAAGAAAAGAAACATGGGCAAAATCCAAATTCTTGGAGGACTTTTCATGACTCAAAATCCATAAAATATTAACTGCTTAAAATTTAAAGAAAAAACTTTAAAGCCTTCTCTATACCAAAATACATTAAAGTAAACTTTTGAAAAATGACAAGCTTGAGGAAACTGGAATTTGCATCACAAAGGTCTATTTTATAAATTCCTAGAAATTGTTAAGAAAAAAATTCAAAAGAAAAATGTGCAAAGGGCATGAACAAATAGTTCACAGAAAAGAAACAGCCTTAAAAAGAATACATTTGAATCAGTTCTAATGAGGTGGATGAAACTGGAGCCTATTATACAGAGTGAAGTAAGCCAGAAAGAAAAACACCAATACAGTATACTAACGCATATATATGGAATTTAGAAAGATAGTAACAATAACCCTGTATGCGAGACAGCAAAAGAGACACAGATGTATAGAACAGTCTTTTGGACTCTGTGGGAGAGGGCGAGGGTGGGATGATTGGGACAATGGCATTGAAACATGTATAATATCATATGTGAAACGAATCACCAGTCCAGGTTCGATGCAGGATACAGGATGCTCGGGGTTGGTGCACTGGGATGACCCAGAGGGATGGTAAGGGGAGGGAGGTGGGAGGGGGGTTCAGGATGGGGAACACGTGTACACCCGTGGCGGATGCATGTTGATGTATGGCAAAACCAATACAATATTGTAAAGTAAAAAAAGAAAGAAAGAGCCTTTAAGCATGTGAAAAGATGCTCAGCCTCCTTCATGATCAAAGTAATGCACATTAAAACCACAATGAGTTACTTTCCACCTTATTGGACTGATACGAATCCAAAGGCTGGTAAATCAGCCTATTACAAGAGGCTGTGGAGACAGATACCTGCAAGGGTTCAAAATGGTACAACCCTGAAGGTGGGCAGCATTTATCAAAATGTATAAACGCACTGCTCACGGACCCAGCAATCCCACTTCCAGAAAGGTATCCCACAGATACACTTCACATATATGAACTGACGTGTGCACAACGTTATTCACCACAGGCTGTGACTGGAAGACTGGAAAACATTCAACTATCCATCAATGGGGGTTAACTTCAATAAACTATGGCACAGGCCACACAATAGTATATCCTGCATCTGTTAATAAATGTTTTCTATATACTAGTGTGGAAAGATGCTAAAGGTACACTACTGGAAAAAAAAAAAACAGGGTCAGAATAATTTATGTAGCATCCTACATATAAAAGGAGTGGGTATATATAGTATACTAGTATTTGCTTGTATCTACACAAAGAAACAACAGACATCTATAGGAAACAAATAGAAAACATTCTCTAAGGCTGGAGACAGCATGTTAAACCAAAACAATACTGGAAATTAGACTCCTCAAAATAGATTTTTTTAGTTTTTGAATCACATGAACATTTTATATATACAAAAAGAATTTTAAAGTGTTAAAAATGTACTTCATAGGAGAAAGAGAAAGAGAACTACTTATCACCTAGAGTCAAAATCCAACACACATTAAAAGGGAATGTTTTCCCAAATTAGGAGTTTGAGATTAACAGATACACACTTTTATACATAAGATAAACAACAAGGGCCTACTGTATAGCACAGGGAACCATATTCAATATCTTATAATAACCTAAAATGGAAAAGAATCTGAAAAAGAATACATATGTGTGGGTGTGTATATATATATGTATGTATGTATAACTGAATCACTTCGCTGTACACCTGAAACTAACACAACATTGTAAAGCACTACATTTCAATTTAAAAAATAATAAAAATAAAATAATTTTTCTATGAATTAGATGTTAACAAGCAAATTTAGTGTGACCATCACTAAAAATCACACAAGACAATTTTTAAGTTTTTCTTTAATCAAGCTAAAGCACATTTTAGTAATCTCTAAAAGCACTATTTGGAGGACAAGAAATCAGAAAAAAGAATAGAAAAAGTATAACGAGGATGCTTTCGCCTAGTGGTTCTCAAAGTATGGTCCCTGGGCCAGCAGCATCAGCATTATCTGAGAACCTGTTAAAAGTGCAAATTCTCAAACCCCAGTCCAGACCCACTGAATTAGAAACTCTGGGAGTGGTAGGGAGCAGTTCTGGTGATAAGCACCCCAGTCTGAGAGTCAGTGATCTGGCCAAGTGCTCGATATACATCTTCATGCATCACTTGAGGAGAATCTTATTAAAAAGCAGATTCTGGTTCAGTAGTCTGAGGTAAGCCCCAGAGCTGGCATTTCAAACAAGCTTCAGGAGGCTGCGAGTGTGCAGCTGGTTGAGGGAGCATACTTACAAAGAAAAGCTCAAATCCACCTGGAAGAAGGTATGCAGTCTTCAGTGGTTGAGTTTCCTATGAAACCTGCCCTCAGTAGGGTCCTTACACAGATTTCTAGGCTGGGGGACACCACGTAGCCTCCCATATAAATTCTGTCTTTAACACAGAATAAATACACTCAGTGAAAAAAGTCAAAGTTGCTCAGTCGTGTCCGACTTCTTTGCAAGCCCACAGATTGTAGCCAGTCATCCTCCTCTGTTCGTGGAATTCTCCAGGCACGAATACTGGAGTGGGTTGCCATTCCCTGTTCCAGGGGATCTTCCTGACCCAGGGATTGAACCCAGGTCTCCTGCATTGCAGACAGATTCTTTACCATCTGAGCCACTATATCTTATTAAAATAACAGTGAATTGTTGAAATTCAACTTAAGGATGTCTCATTTGAGACAACCTTCATTTATAAGTGGACGTAGGAATCTTTCAGAATGGGGGAAGAAAAAAGAAGGCACGTTCATACATCCACCTGGTTATACTGTCTGATTACCTTTACTTCAAACATTAGCCACACCATCTTCTCTCCATGAAAAATGATCAAGCAGTTTGTTTCCTTCTAAACATATTTTCAGATGGTTCTTATACTTACAAACACTAATTCTCCATTTGCTTTACATGGGGGAGAAATGTTTATAGGAATCTTCCAAGTAAAGAATTCTAATTTAGATGGAAGAACCTGGAACTGGTATGTATCTGCATTTTGCAAGTCATTCTTTGGACAAAGGTTTTGGTGTTAAACATGAATCAAAGTGCTGACATTTCCGCATATCCCTACCTCACTGCATCTAGGACACCATCATTTCCATACACACTATTATTCAGTGTAACACTAAGAACAAAAGCTGCCAATGAAGCCCTGACATGTCAATTTAAGACAAGAGTCTATCTCAGACATGCATCTTAAAAATCAATGAAATGGCTTAATTATAAATCTCAGAGATATGTACATAATAAATTATGCATTTTCATCTATAGAAGCATGGATTTTTGTTCACTCAACAATTTGTCCCCATACCTAAAACAGTGAAAAGTTCCAACACGCACATAATATGACTCGGTTCATTTTTGTACAGGAGTATTTTTTTAAAAGGTAGTGATTAAAAAAGACAAAAAAGGAGTGACCTCTTTTTACCCTGAAACATAATACTGCTTGTGCAAAGTAATAAAAAGTAATCATTCTTAATTTGGATAATTTTCCCATCTGGAAGGATTCAATGTATCTATCTCTAGGCAATTTAAAATACATCCTTCTATTCTGACAACAACCTTACATGTTTGTTTCCATAGCACCTTTCAAAAGTAACAAGCAAATGAACAACAAACATCTTCCAGCAAAGAAGTCAGTTTATCTATCCAACAGAAAGGAAAAATAAACTTCCTGTGTGGATTTAACAAAAGTTGAAGAAATTCATCTTGTTACACTATAGCTGTATAAGAGCTGGAGTTGAACTATCTTAACTCAATTTGCATTTTCCCCATGGCAGTAAGACTAACTCAGTTTCAAATGAAATCAGAATTTCTAATGAATCCTATCAGGAGCACAGAGGACAATGTAACTATAGTTCATTTTAATTTTCACTCTTGTTCAATATGTATTGGCCAAATTCTCTAACATGGATATTAGTAAGCAGAAAGAAAGAATGGCTTCCCCGATGGCTCAACAGTAAAGAATCCGCTTGCAATGCAGGAGCCGCAAGAGACACGGGTTGGATCCCTGGGTGGGGAAGATCCCCTGGAACAGGGCACGGCTACCCATTCCAGTATTCTTGCCTGCAGAATCCCATGGACAGAGGAGCCTGGCGGGCTACAGTCCATATTGTCACAAAGAGTCAGATATGACTGAAGCGACTTAGCACACATGCAGAAAGAACAGGGGAAAAAATGTTCCAACAAAAACTGTCAGTTAAATTCTGCCCTCTTCCCTGCTATAACTGAGTTTACAATTTAGAGTCACTCTCAATGGAGCTAGACCTTGAGACATGTGAGGTCCTCTGACATGCTTAGTTACCAAAGTGATTGGGGTACACCACTAGCATTTGCAGCTTGGGAGCCAAGATGCTCCAACTTCTCACAATGCATGGACTAGATCCACATAATGAAGATTTATCCTGGTCCTGAGACTGTTCAATGACCAGCCAGATTAATCACCTTAACTGGCCTTACTTCAGAACATAATACTAAATACTTTACAAGAAATTATGGAAAAACCCTAGGAATTTAAGAGAAGGTAGCTAAAGCAAGTTAAGACTGAATGACTAGGGTCTGAAAATTAGTGACTATTTCCACACACCAAGCATTAACTCAACATACAATTGCAGTGTCAGGACACTGAGCTTATCTACCCTATGTGAGATACTGCCACCGAATCAAACAAAAACCCTTCAATCTAGCTAATATTTTATTATCAGAGAGAAGCAGTAGGAATCCAGCATGTTGCCTCAAAGCAGCAGTACTTCAAAGCTTGCGGCACAAAAGATGCCCTACAATGTTGTTTGAAGTCTGGCATTCACGGAAGGGCTATATTAGTATTATTTCTATGTTGACTGAGATAGTCTGTACTTTGTCTTGTCCTGTTTACTCCTAACTCAATCTAGGCGTGTATCTTCATAATCCTAAATAAGTTACTCCAATACTTAAGGTGTCCTCCACTCCCGTGTCTACCTAGACCTCTAATCTTTCCTTTCCTTGTATGAAATAGCTCCTGACATTTTTACCTCTCTTCAACCCAAGCTTATTTACTAGAAACAGGTAGGAGCACTCCAGTCTGCAGCACAGCAGTAACGTGCTAGACATGATGTGGCAATGCATGTCATGTATTGTTCTTTTATTTCTAACATTTAAATCGGAGCATCACAGTGGTTTTCACTTACGTACGTAGGTAGCTTTTATGTCTGATGAATTTCATTGGAGCTGTAAAGGGGGCTTTACAAACAGTTGCTGCAAAGGGGAGGGGCCTTGGTTCTGACAAAGTTGAGCACTACCGCTCCAAAGACTGGAATCACGTGCCGAACAAAAAAACACAAAAGTTTCCTTTGCTTAAAGCAAGCCCTGGGCTCCAATATTCCACTTCCATTCGATCGGACATCCTATCCCAGACACACACTGCTGCTTTTAAGCCCACTTCTGCCCTCACACAGGGCCAAAGAAAAGTTTTTGTCCATTTCGGAAACAGGGACCCTTTGGGGAAGCTGACAAAGGCCGAGGACTCTCCTCCAAGAAACTGCTGTGCCATGCTGCATTCAATTAGGAGGAGAGAGGGGCCCCCCCAGACACACCCTCTGCAGCTCAATCGGAACCTGAGAATTCGAGCCCTAAAACCCCGCGAGTGGGGGCGGGGAGAAGGATGGGAGGCAAGGACGGGGCGGGGCGCTGGAGTCGCGGTGCCCGGGTGTGAACCCCGACTCCACCGCGTCCCAGCGGCGTGACCCTGGGCAGGGCGCTTCACCTCTGCGTGCAGCCCCGAGCGGAACCGCTTAAGTGCCGGCAGACGATTAAGGCTCACTGAACGGTGTTGCCGCGCCCGGCAGCGCCGCGTCCTCCCGCGCCAACGCGCCGCCGGGGGAAACTGAGGCGCGCCCCGCGGTCGCACCCGCGAGCGGACGCGGGCTACGAGGGGACTGGCCCGGCCGCCCCGCGGCCCCGGCCCGGCCGCCCCGCCCCGCCGCGCCCGCTCGGGTCCCGGGACAGCGCGGACCGGGCGACTCCGCTGCAGCCGCGGGGCCGACGGAGGTGGCCGCCCAGAACGCGGGCCGCCCGCCCGCCCGGCCGGGTCCCCCGCCTGGCCCTCGATCTCCGCCGCTCTCACCCGCTCCTCAGCCCAAACGGCAGCCGCCGCCGCCCGCAGCTCACCTCCCGGGCCGCCACCGCCGCCGCCGCTGCCGCCGCCGCCGCCGCCGCGCGCGATCTCGCGAGACTTCGCTCCCCCCGGTGCTCCCCCGCCCTCCCCGCGCCGCGCGCGGACCCCGGCCTGGAAACTGCTGGACTCCTTCCTCGGGAGCGGCCCCCTCGCCTTCGGGTTAAGTCTAGGCGGGCTCGCGTCCTGGTCCCTGCGTCCGTCCCGCCCACCTCCGTGAAGGTGAAGGGTTAAATGCCAGGTGCGGGTCGGCCTCCTCCTCACCTGGCCGGCCGGGTGCGCGTGCGCATGCGCGCGCCCCGGGCCCTGGACCTTCGAGCCTTTGCAAAAGCTCTGACCAGAGTGACAACAGTGATCCCTGCAGCCAGTGTTGGAATGCGTCCTGGGTACCGAGTACTTTTAAAACTTCCTGGGTCCTCACAGGTTCCACCATGAAGTGGGTATTACCATGCTCTCCTTTCTAGAGGCGATAAAACGGAGGCTTGGCCAGGTTAAGAACTACCTCTGGGTCACGCAGCTAGGAGTGGGCATCCGGGGTTGTCTGTTACTCAAACCAAAGCCCTGATTTCCCGCCTCCATGACGATCCCCAGGCCCTGTCCCTGTTCCTTCTTCCGCTGAGGGCGCCAAATCTCAGCCCTTCTTTACTTCCCTCCCACGGTTCAAGCTCTCCTAGGAGGGCAGTTGCTACAGTCCCTCTGGTTTTATAAAGCTGCAGTCAGGAAAATGCTTCTCTCTCATTACCCAAACTTCCTAAGGCCTCCCTGTGCCAGACCGTGTCTCCTCTTTAGACTGGTGGCGTTTTGATGATAGCACGGTAGGATGGGACACAAGACATAGAACCAGAATGTATTTACATGGATGTTAGGGTGCTCCGAGAAAGGTGTGACTTCTTCCTGGGATAAAATCTTAACCTTATATAATTGTTTCTAAAAAAAAGACGGGCTAGCAATTATTGAGGGCATTTCAAGGTCACTACCAATATTCTTCTGAATCAGATCATAAGAAAATGGAGACTCAAGGAGATGAAGAAATTGGCTCAAGTCTCCACTGTAAGATGAGGTTTGAACCTGAATCTTAGTCCAGAACCCAGTACTGCCTCGCACTAAAGTCCCATGAACTAGCAAGTCTGGGCCAACAAGCTGCTGTAAAATCGAAAGCCTTGGAGGTTCTAGCTATTCCTTTACCTTGCATGAGGGTCTGCAGGGGCTTGCCCAGCCCACCTGACAGTCAAATCTATCTCAGCAAACGCTGGCCTGCCCACCCTGCAAGCCTGCCCAGTCCCTCTGAAAATAACACTGCTTCCTGCTTATATGCAGAGTACATCATGAGAAACGCTGGGCTGGAGGAAGCACAAGCTGGAATCAAGATTGCTGGGAGAAATATCAATAACCTCAGATATGCAGATAACACCACCCTTACGGCAGAAAGTGAAGAGGAACTAAAAAGCCTCTTGATGAAAGTGAAAGAGGAGAGTGAAAAAGTTGGCTTAAAGCTCAACATTCAGAAAACTAAGATCATGGCATCTGGTCCCATCACTTCATGGCAAATAGATGGGGAAACAGTGGAAACAGTGTCAGACTTTATTTTTGGGGGCTCCAAAATCACTGCAGATGGTGACTGCAGCCATGAAATTAAAAGATGCTTACTTCTTGGAAGGAAAGTTGTGACCAACCTAGATAGCGTATTAAAAAGCAGAGATATTACTTCGCCCACAAAGGTCCGTCTTGTCAAGGCTATGGTTTTTCCAGTGGCCATGTATGGATGTGAGAGTTGGACTGTGAAGAAAGCTGAGTGCCAAAGAATTGATGCTTTTGAACTGTGGTGTTGAAGACTCTTGAGAGTCCCTTGGACTGCAAGGAGATCCAACCAGTCCATCCTAAAGGAGATCAGTCCTGGGTGTTCTTTGGAAAGACTGATGCTGAAGCTGAAACTCCAGTACTTTGGCCACCTCATGCAGAGTTGACTCATTGGAAAAGACTCTGATGCTGGGAGGGATTGGGGGCAGGAGGAGAAGGGGACGGCACAGGATGAGATGGCTGGATGGCATCACTGACGCGATGCACATGAGTTTGAGTGAACTCCGGGAGTTGGTGATAGACAGGGAGGCCTGGCGTGCTGTGATTCATGGGGTCGCAAAGAGTTGGACACGAATGAGCGACTGAACTGAACTGAACTGCAGGCCAGAGGTTATAGATACCCTCCAGGTTCAAACATCACCAAATCCACCTGATGAATGAAAGAGAGGAAGGGAAATCACAGACCATGGGCAGTGACAAGTTACCAAGCACTGTACCAGGTGCTGTCCATTCATTAGGTAATTTCCATTGGGAGGGAGGTATGTGTTCCCATTTTGCAGATAAGGAAACAAGGGCCTAAGGGTACATACAGGTGCTAAGTGGGAGGGCTGGGGTTCCCACCAAGTCAGTCTATCCCAGGCCAATAAACTTTGGCCTCAGTGACCAACAAGTTTCTCTCCAGACTCAAAAGCCTGTATCTTCATACAGCTGAAAAGTTAGATATCTCCTAAGATCAAGACTCCAATCTCAGATACCATTTATATAAAATAAAGATGTAAATAGGCTGTTGGGAATATGCACCCAGTTAATATATGTGAAGCATGTGCAAAAAGTGCCTTAAGCACTCAGTAAATTATAGCTATTATTACATTGGTAGGCTGTTTATTTTATTCTTTCCCCATCTCCCAATATAAATTCCAAATCAATTTGGAGGATGTGGCCTTATCTGCTCAGCCATGGGAATAAAATTAGTTTCTAACACACCTGAAACAATCCACTGCTTTTTAGTGGATGAAATTACCCCCACCCTTCCTCCTGATGGTGGAAAGAGACCCGAAGACTCTCCTGGAGCTTTGATGTGCTCTCCCCTCCCAGTTTCCTGGGTGACTGGCAACCTGTTTTATAAAAGCCTCCCCTTATACAGGAAAAGCCACCCAAATATTTTTAAGTTGTTAGCAAAATAAAAAAAGAAACGTTCAAGCTGAAACTTGGTAAGAGAATTTTGTGAGGTTGGGGGTTAATATAAGTACTATGATGTCATGAGGAAAGTTTGTATAGGAATTGAAGCTGCCACCACCCTCAGCCACAGTACCCTAGGTTAGGTTTCTACCCTGATACAAGACACGTCACAGGTTCCCATCAATGACAACAGCTCAGCTCACCCCGAACTGATCCTCAAAGGGCAGGGATGGATGTAACAGGATCCGTGGAGGGCATTACAGATGGACCAAAAAATTCTGGGTGATTCTAAAATATTTACACCTCTAAGGGTTTAACCTGTGGTTTCCAGAAAGCACTATTAAAACGTTTTTGATTCAAGAGTAACTTTATAAATGCCCATAATGGGATTTGTTTCATGCTCATTCACTCAATAAAAACGTAAGCACTTAAGTGCCAATTACTGTGTTAGTAGCTGTGAGCAAGACACAGTCCAGGTTCTCATCACATTGATGGCCTAGAGGGAAGAGGGATGTTAATTTAATAACGGAACCAATAAATGTTGAAATATTATGTGATAAATAGAATGAAAAAGAAGAGCAAATGACCGGGGGGGCGGGGGTGGGGGGAAAGCCTCAATGGAAGGGTAGGAAAGAACTTGGCTTGAATTTGAGTTCTGGAGGGTGCATTAGCATGAACTAGGCAAAGAGGAAAGAAGAGAACAAGGAATAGGAGATAGGGATGGCTCAGCAAGGAATAGAAGAGGGTGGGAAACTGGGAGATTAGGGTGGACTGGGGCCATAAGAAGTATCTCAGGGACTTCACTGACGGTCCAGTAGCTAAGACTCCATGCTCCCAATGCAGGGGCCCTGGGTTCGATCTCTGGTCAGAGAACTAGATCCTTCGTGGCACAACTAAGAGACATGCTGCAACTAGAGATTCTGCATGCCCCAACAAAGGCCCAGCACAGCCAAATAAATGAATATATATATATATATTTTTTAAAAAAGGCATCTCAGGCAGGTACATACTCTGAGCACATGGGGACAGTGGAGAGAAGAGAACCCAACTGGAGATGAGAGCGTGTCATGGACAATGCCATTGGTTTCCACATACCCATCCTTCCCCATTGGGCAATCCAAGCTCATTACCTCCAGCCAATCTGTATTTGAGGAAATCTCACATCATATGAATACATCCCACCACCGGAGTGTAGAAATCAGGATGCAAATATCCTGCTTCCCTCGCAAGCAGGACAAGGGGTATGACACAGGCTCTGCTGGCCAGAGGTATCATGTGAAGCTGAGCCTCATTTCTGTTGATGTGACTGGTGGCCAAAGTGACTGGCTTTGGGGTGGCAGTTGCAGGGCCGAGCTCCCAATGGAGAAGCCACATGAGAGCTGATGGCAGTGGTGGTCGTGGTGACGGCAAATTCAGGCGGGCTCACGGGTTGCTGATTGGGCCAGGCGTGCAGTGTGGTTTGGGGCATTTTTCCTAGAAGCTTAGCCTCAATTTCTTTCCTCCAGCCCTCCCAATGATTCTGTGGGAGACCTAACATCCTTTATTACATTCCCCTTTCTGCTTAAATCAGTCAGCATTTCCACCAAGAACGCTGACCTCTCACAGCCCGAAGCTGGCTGGAGCCAATGAGACTTGGAGAGAGACTCCCTGGGGCCGTGGTGAGAGGAACCTTCTCTGTTGGAAGAAAGAGCCCCAGGAAACCAGCTCGATCTTGATAGCATTCCTTAGGCAGGTCGGCAGGGAGTCCATCGGACCCATTCATGTAGTCACCTATGTCTTAGAATGCATGGCCATTTGGAATCTATGGCTGGTTTACCCACAACAGAAGCGAGAGCTGGGGAAGTGGTTAATTGAGAATAAAGGAGTCATAGGAACAGTCTCCGTGGTGTTGTCAGGAGATTGACCTTCATTACCTTCATTGGTAATGAAGACCTTCATTTGACTTTCATTAGACCTCCCAAGATCTAAGGGAAACAAAATGACCTAATGTTAACTGTCCAGTCCTCTACAAAAGCTCTTTTTAGTAACAGGTCAAAAGGTATATAATAAGATGTCTTGGGCATGTGGGTCTCTTCTGGTTGTCTGTGCCAGAAGCTGTCTCTGTTACTTTCTGACTTTAAATAAAACTGTTAAACTGCTGAAAAGACCCAAGCTACTGTGTTCCTTTGATCCCAGAGTGAATTCTTCCCTTTGAAGATCACGAACCTGTAGCCGACACTCCCTGCCTGGCTTGGAATCTCAGTTGCCATCAAGGGTTTCCACAACTGAGGGATACGATAAGGTCTGCTTGGCACAGCAGAGAAACCAAAAGATCTGGATCCTTGACTACATCACCAAGCTGCTAGACTGATATCAGACCTGTAAGGCCCTGGACATCTCCTTCTCTGCGCTAATGGTGCTCATCACAGTTGGGTCCAACTCTTTGCAACCCCATGGACTGTAGCCCACCAGGTTCTTCTGTCCGTGGAATTTCCCAGGCAAGAATACTGAAACCGGTTGCCATTTCCTACTCCAGGGGATCTTCCCAATCCTGGTATAGAAACTGCAGCTCCTGCGTTGGTGGGCAGATTCTTTACCACTGAGCCACCTGGGTAAGCCCCTCCCTGAGCTAATGCATGATGTCAAATCAACCTGAGTTGGCTTCTCTGTGAATGCAGCCCAAACATTCACAATGATGCAGGAAGAAAGAAGCAACTTATGGAGAATAGTGGAGAAGGCAATGGCACCCCACTCCAGTACTCTTGCCTGGAAAATCCCATGGATGGAGGAGCCTGGTAGGCTGCAGTCCATGGGGTCGCTAAGAGTCGGACACGACTGAGCGACTTCACTTTCACTTTTCACTTTCATGCATTGGAGAAGGAAATGGCAACCCACTCCAGTATTCTTGCCTGGAGAATTCCCAGGGACGAGGGAGCCTGGTGGGCTGCCGTCTATGGGGTCGCCCAGAGTTGGACAGGACTGAAGCGACTTAGCAGCAGCAGCATGGAGAATAGACATGCATCTTTTCTGGGTCTGTCAGGAACCACCCAAATCCAGGGAACCTTTGTCTACCAGCCTCCTTCACCCCCACCCAATATCAGTCCCACTCAGGCGAGCCCTGAGTGAGAGTGAGTAAAAGTCGCTCAGAAGTGTCTGACTCTTTGCGACCCAGTGGACTATACAGTCCATGGAATTCTCCACGCCAGAATACTGGAGTGGGTAGCTGTTCCCTTCTACAGGGGATCTTCCCAACACAGGGATCGAACCCAGGTCTCCCACATTGCAGGCAGATTCTTTACTAGCTGAGCCACCAACCTGGCCCCAAACACTTCATTCCAGGAAACACATTCTTACATTGCCCTTCCCAGCCTTGGACTGTCTCTTTGAAGGGCACCAAGTGGTTCTGTCACTTGCCCAGCTCACACATCTGGTAAGTGGCAGAGCTGAAGGTCTGGAGGCAAGCCAGATCCCAGACTTTTAACCACTATGTTTAATGCCATACCCCATCCAGTCTCATTCCATTAAAAAAAAAAAAAGAGTGTGGCCTTGAGCCAGGAAAAAAAAAAAAAACAGATGAAGAGCTCAAGTTCAGCTCCATATTTGCTATACGGCCTTGAGCAAGCTTCTTAATACTTACTTTCAGATGTAAATGAAGTTAATGATGCCAGCCTCATAGAATCTGGCAGTTATCTGTATGACTCACCCACGACCTCTGGCTCCCCACCTTCTGGGCACACAGTGGAACCCACTTCCTGGACCCCTGGGTTGGAGTCACATGAGTAGTCCCAGCCAAAGAATGTGAATGGCGGGAATATGTGTCACTTCTGGCATGGTGTTCTGTTGAGCAGAGCCCCCAGCCTGTCCATCATGGACACATGATGTGAGCAAAAACCAAACTATTATTGTTGGCAGTTGAAAAGACCCTGATACTGGGAAAGATTGAGGGCAGGAGGAGAAGGGGATAACCGAGGATGACATGGTTGGATGGCATCACCGACACAATGGACATGGGTTTGGGTGGACTCTGGGAGTTGGTGATGGACAGGGAGGCCTGGCGTGCTGTGGTTCATGGGGTCGCAAAGAGTCGGACACGACTGAGTGACTGAACTGAACTGAACTGATGTTTGTCAAAGCACATACTAGCCTATACTGATCGATACATACAGTACAGTCATTTTCTCATTTGCTCAAGAAACACTTCTCTGTTGTGGTTCAAACCCCAAATGGACAAGAAAGAAAGCATAGGCAGCAGTCCTGAAGGTTCTAGTGCAATACATCTGAGAGGGGGCCCAGTCCTCTGCTTTTATCCCCCCAGTGATTCTGATTCCCTGGCAAGTCTGAGACCCTTGCGTTACTATTGCCCCACCATATGATAGTAGAGTAGGGCAGGGTCCTCACCCTTGAGGGCCACACAGACTAGAGATGACAGCTACAGAGAGAAAAGTTAACAATGCAAATATGGTTTTGTGACCTGAAATCTGTAACATTAAATGAGTATATTTAGGAACTCTCTGAACTAGGGGGGCTTCCTTGATGGCTCAGTAGGTAAAGAATCCAGCTGCAGTGCAGGAGATGCAGGAGACCTGGGTTCAATCCCTGGGTCAGGAAGATCCTCTGGAGAAGGAAATGGCAATCTACTCCAGTATTCTTGCCTGGCAAATCCCATGGACAGAGAAGCCTGGAGGGCTACAGTCCATGGGGTCACAAAGAGTCAGACACAACTCAGTGACTAAACCACTGTGAACTAGACAGTTGTCTGTGTAATAGAAAGTAAGTGTGCATCCTGGCAAATTCATCCATCAATGGTGTGACCCAAGATGGGGGTACTTGGACTCCCTATTTCCTCATCCTAATATATACGGTATTATTTGTCTCCGTTTATTTGCTTATTTGTTTTCCAAATATGAACATCGAAACTCAGATGTTCTAAAACATTGCCCATGGTCACACAGCTAGTAACAAGGCTGAACTGGAATCAACACCCAGGTTCTTCTGTATCTAGACCCCGCCTTCTTAAACGCTGGTGTAGCTGGTTCACGCAAGGCCTCTGCCTGTCTCTCCAGCTATAGCTCTTCATCTAGAACTCTCTTCCCCTTCCCCTAGAACCCTAGCTTCTAGCCACACCAAACTACTTGCCATGCTAACCCAACTCTGTATTTCACACCTTGGTGGTCTGGCTCCTGCTGGTCCCTCTGCCTGGCTTGCCTTTCCTCTCTTCCAACCACCCTGTCTCCCAATACTGGCCAACTCTTTGCATCCTCAGTTTGAAGGACCCAGCCTCCACGCTTGACCACCCCCCACAGCGTGGCACTACATATGGCCCTGCAAGTGCCTCCTCCATTTGATTGCAGCCTGTGGAAGGAGGACCCTTCACTTCCTTTCCCGAGGCTGTCTGATTAGCATTGTGGGCCCTTGTGCTAAAGCTTCAGCCACAACCACCTGAATACCTAGCTCAGGGAAATCAAAGCCCTGCAGCTTACAAGCCAGGCCAAAGAAGACCACACAGCAAAGTATTTCAGGAAGCAGGTTTGGGGTTCTAAACTAGCCACTTTGTTGTGTTGTGACTGCAATCCCCATCTGTAATATCTTGTGAGCCTCAGTTTCTCAGATGAAAATTGGGACTAATGACAGTACCTGCTTCGCATAGTTGTGAGAATTCAATGAGATACAATGTGTACAGTAAATTTATGCACAACTGGGCTTCCCTGGTGGTCCAGTGGTTAAGAACCTGCCTGCCAACGCAGCGGACTTGGGTTCGATGCCTGGTCTGGGAAGATCCCATGTGCCACAGGGCAATTAAGGCCCCGCACCACAACTTCTGAGCCCGTGCTTTAGAGCCTGTGAGCCAAACCTACTGAGCTAGAGCGCCTTAGAGCCCTTGCTCCACGACAAGGGAAGCCACCACAATGAGAAGCTTGAGCACCGTAACTAGAGAAAGCCCCCATGCAGCAATGAAGACCCAGCACAGCCAAAACTTTAAAAAATAATAGTAATAAACAAAATTTTAAAATGTACACATACCGCCTGGCTCATAAGGAAGAACTGGATTAATTTCCAGTCAATTTCATATTGTTACCATTGTCGTCATCATCTCCTTGTTACTACTATTACTACAACTCAGCATGCCCCCATGCCTATCATTGTTAATATTATTGCTCACCACATCCTCCTCCGTTCCCAACAGCCCTAAGTGTCTTTGCTGAGCATTCCTTCCAAGAACAGACAGTAACCTTAGAATTCTTGAAAGCGATTCTTCATTGTCCCATTGATGGTTCAGTGCCCGCAATGACTTAGCATCCAGGGCACCCTCTGCTTAGTCAACTCTTGAGGAAGTCTATGGCTGCCAGTACCTTTTCATCCAGGCTTCCTGGATATAGGTAAGAAAATATGGGCTAGACTGAGGCTCTCTCTCACTGACTTGACATCATCCCCCTCTGGGTTCATTCCGGGTTCGTTTCGGGTTAGACCAGACCGCTGCGAAGGTGTTCCCTCCTCTGGCCGTGAGATTGGCAGAATCCCAGTCAAATAGGCCTGTGGGCTTCTGTAATTGTTGATAACACCAAAAGGAATAATACTTCCAACAGGCTTTTGTTTTTCCCCAGAGGGAGCTAAAAGAGTCAGGCTCTTGAGTTTCAAATAAAAAAGTGCTTCATATGCCATCAGAGAGAGCCACCCTTGCTCTTCCTACATGTTCGGAGGGTGGAGGGCAAAACACGGGTTTTCAGCAAAGAATTCCTTGAGGTTTCATGCTGAACAACTCCAGGCTGTTATGAAAGGACGGAAAAACAGAACATTCCCCCACACCCGACATGTAACAGGAACAGAGAACGGAAGAGGAAAACCAAAGCTCAGACTAGAAAATTTTTAAAAATGTAAAGTTGGCTTTTCTGATTGACAAGGTTCTGAAGACCCAGCCATGAATGGTTTCTGCTGGGATTTGCATGTAAGTGAAAATTCACAAAGTCTGTGAAAGTGGAAATACAGATTAAGAAGTCAGAGGGAAAGGGGACAGCATTGTGTGTTGGGAGGGGCAGGGGGCAGAAATCAGTGAGGAGGTAAGAGGGCTGCCCACAAGAGGCAAAGGGTTTCCAGGAGCAAGGACGGCGGTCAGGGTAGGAGGCCCACAAGGTGAGCGTTTTCTCCAGAGAGGGAAAAAAAATAGGCAAACTTTTTTTTTTCCTCTCCAGAACCATGTTGATATACAGCTGCTTGAATAAAATTTGCATTCCCATCTGACTCATTTCATAGGAACAATGAGGTCACATTCCAGAGCCTCCTGCACCCCACTGCTGATAAAGTGTGTAATTAGCGCTTTTTGCATTAAAAAGGACCATGAATTCTACTGGGTTCTCTTGGAGGTCAGCCCTGGGATTTCTTTGGAAGGAATGATGCTAAAGCTGAAACTCCAGTACTTTGGCCACCTCATGTGAAGAGTTGACTCATTGGAAAAGATTCTGATGCTGGGAGGGATTGGGGGCAAGAGGAGAAGGGGACGACAGAGGATGAGATGGCTGGATGGCATCACTGACTCGATGGACATGAGTCTCAGTGAACTCCGGGAGTTGGTGATGGACAGGGAGGCCTGGCGTGCTGCGATTCATGGGGTTGCGAAGAGTCGGACACGACTGAGCGACTGATCTGATTTGATCTGATCTCTTGGTCTAGCTTCTGACAGCAACATCTAGCATTCAGTATTGTATTCTCACATCGGTCATTTCCAGGGGAGAAAAGAAGAGCGCAGGGATGAAAAGGGCACATTTTACACAATTTATCAAGCTCCTTGATTACAAAAAACAAATGAAGTTACAACTCAAGAAAGTTACAAATAAGGAGAGAGACATGAATGACCCTACAGTGATGAATTGAAATCAGTAGTATCAGTATGAACTAAAGTTTAAAAAAATAGATACAAATATAAATATAGAAGTGTGTGTTCCTGGATTAGTATACATAATATATCTCCAAACTCTGAACACTGAAAAGACCTAGAAGCAAAGAATCCCCAGTAGCAATGAGCACACTTACCACCCAGATCTTGGTTTCTAAACACCATTCTTCAATGAAAGGAACCAGGGCTCCTTGGAGAAGTGGTTGATTCCAAAGCTGGAGCAAGGAAAATACAAGATCAGCCTGGAACACCATGTATTGCCAGAAAATAGAGAATTGCTCAAAAAAAAAAAAAAGGCTGGGGGCTTATTAAGGATATAGGAGCTCTCAGTGGTCAAAGCTGGAATGATCGGAGCAACAAAATAATGATAGTATTGGATTATAAGCCATAGAATAAAATAAATACCCATGAGTCCATACTGATGGAAGGAAGGGAGTCTTACCTTAAAGATGAATTACAATTAATAAATGTAGAAGGAATGAGGGAGATAAAAAACCACCACTAGAATACCACAGTAATAGTCAGGGGTGGGATCACTGCCTGGAAATGGTGGGAGCGTTTTTGCCATGGCAGTCGGCAGATCTCTGAGTGGAACCAGGATGCCGCTGTGTATGTGGGGGGCCCCGATGAGAAGGTTAGAGAACCACTGCTGTGGGAACTATTTCTCCAGGCAGGGCTAGTAGTGAACACGAATATGGCAAAGGATAGCGTCACTGTGGGGCAGCACCAAGGCTACGGCTTTGTGGAATTCTTGAGTGAGAAAAATGCTGACTATGCCATTAAGATCATGAACATGATCAAACGCTATGGGAAGCCAACAAGGGTGAATAAGGCATCAGCTCACAGCAAAAAGCTGGATGTGGGAGCCAACATTTTCATTGGGAACCTGGACCCACAGATTGGTAAGTTGCTTTATGATACCTTTAGCACCTTTGGGGTCATCTTACAAACCCCCAGGATTATGCGGAACCCTGACACAGGCAACTCCAAAGGTTATGCCGTTATTAATTTTGTCTCATGTGATGTTGTGGATGCAGCGATTAAGGCCATGAACAGGCAGTACCTCTGTAACCACCTAATCACTGTGTCCCACGCATTCAAGAAGGACTCCAAGGGCGAGAGTCATGGCTCAGGCACTGAACAACTTCTGGCAGCACAGAACCCACTCTCCCAGGCTGACCGCCCTCGTCAGCTGTTTGCAGATGCAACCCCTCCTCTGTCTGCTCCCAATCCTGTGATATTATCATTGGGGTCTGGGCTTCCTCCACCAGGCATGCTTCCTCCTTCCCAGTACTGCCTCCTGGAGCCCTTCCACCTGAGATACCCCCAGCCATGCCACCACCACCTATGCCTGCTGGGGCTGGAGGACATGGCCCCCAGTCAGCGGGAACCCCAGGAGCTGGATATCCTGGACACAGACACTCACATCCTCACCCATTCCTACTGGGTGGGATGCCCCATCCAGAGATGTCTTAGAGGCAGCTGGCCCACCATGGCCCTCATGGCTTAGGGCACCCCCACGCTGGGCCCCCTGGCTCTGGGGGGCAGCCACCACCCTGACCACCATCTGGAATGCCTCATCCTGGACCTGCTCCAGTGGGCAAGGACCCCCCAGCCCTGAGGGCCTCTGTTTGGTTCTCCCATGGGTCACTCAGGTCCTATGCCTCTGCATGGTATGCGTGGACCTCCTCCACTGACGGATACATTGGCCCTCCACGACCTCCACCCTACAGCTACCAGCGGGGAACCTTCCTTCCACCCAGACCCACTCCCCAGCCTCTAGTTCCCCCTTGAGGCCCACTACAAGGCCCTCTCCCTCAGTGATTTCTCACTGTCTTTCCTCCTGTTGTAGCCTCCCAATATCTATTCACTTTCTTGGACCAATCAGAGTGGCTATAGCTTCAAGGGGCTAAGGCACTAATCCCTCTCAGGCTTTGCTTTTGTAAGTATAATTTTTTTCACAGGAGGTTTTGTTTCATTTTTTTTTCTTTTCCTCTATGTTGGCCCTAAGTGTTTTGCAAATACCCAGAGAAAATTAAACTAAACTCCTTGTTAAAAAAAAAAAAAAAAAGAATACCACAGTAATAATTTCCTCAGGTAAAGTCCACAGACGGATACTAAAATTTAACCAGGCAAAAGTGTGAGGAGAAACAGGATGGTCTCAAAGTATTTCCCTCCAAATATTTACTAATTACAAAGAATGAGAAGGAGATAAACACACTAAAAATGGAGAAGAACCCCAAGCAGAGGGGACACCATGTACAAAACCCTGAGCGGGCAGAGAGCTTGGGTGTTTGAGGAGATGGGGCACCGACCACCAGGACTTGGAAGAGAATCCTAAGTTGATTTGGCAGAGAACCCTAAATCCACGGCATCCTCCATCACTGCAACTACCACTGCGTTTCACATTGGTCCTCCCAACACCCCTACTCAGTGCTGGTGAATAAAACCATCAGCACCTCTACCACCAGGCCAACCCCCGCCCCCACAAAATGTGACAACACAGTATAATCATGTGCTGTGCATGTCTCCCCTGCTTCCCAAATTCATACACTGAAACTGACCCTCAGTGGGATGCTGTTAGGGAGTGGGCCTTTGGGAGGTGACTAGGTCATGAGGGTGGAGCCCCCATGGAGGTGATTAGTGCCCTGATAACAGAGACCCTGTTATGCTCCCCCACGCCTTTCACCACGTGAGGGCACAGTGAGAAGTCAGTGTCTGTGAATCTGGAAGTGGGCTGTCACCAGACACTGAATCAGCCAGCACCTTGATCTTGGACTTCCAGACTTCTGAACTGTGAGCAGTAAATGTTTGGGAGCCTCCCAGTTTATGGTATTTTTGTTATAGTGGCCAGGACAGACAAAGACAGTATAGTAAGGTTGTGTGAGGGCATGGGACATATTTCACATCAGTGGTGAAATCAATCTCTCTGCTGCTCTTTTCCTTCGAAAAATCTGATTTGAGAGGAAGAGGCCAGATTGGAAGGTCTGTTCCTTAGCAGAGCATGTCTGTGAGAGAAGAGACACGTGAGGCAACATCCAGAGCAGAGCTGGAGATTAGGAAGCTAAGAAGAAGCTGTTCTTTTAAAGAAAAAAAAAAAAGTGAAGGGACTTCCCCGGTTGGTCTAGTGGTTAAGACTCTGTGCTTCCAATGCAGGGGACATGGGTTATATCCCTGGTCAGGAAACTAAGATCCCACATGCCACACAGCACAGCCGAAAAAAAAAAAAAAATAGAGAAGAATATTGGGGGTGGGATGGGAGGAAAAAGAGGGGAAGAGAAGGATGTTCAGGGGACTTGGATGGAAGACACCGGGTACACATTTATCAGTTGTTTGTATTGAAAACTGCTTCCACATCCCAAGACCCTTGTAAAGTCTACCACACACTCAGATCTGTGTCTGGATACATGTCTGTGTGTCCATCACGCATGTAGCTGTATGTGTGTCTAGACTACCTGAGTCTATGTGTATCTCTATGACTGTGCTTAGGCGTGTCTGTTTCTATGTGCCTCGGATTGTGCTTGTGTGTGCTTTTGTGTATATGTGAATGCTGGAAATCACAGCAAGGGGCTGAGTGCCTGCAGAGTGAAGACAAAGGATTTGCCACAAGACCCAGAGGGAGAACAAAAAGTCTGCTATGACAGGAGGCAGTTGAGGCCCAGGTGACAGTGTCAGGCCCTGAGAATCTGATGACATCTTTGCGAGGACACTGGAATTGCTCTGGGATTTGGAATGTGGGTGGGGGTGGCAAGTCAGGTCAGTACTGTCTAGAGAGTTCAGACGGCAGGACAACCTACCTCCAAATCGACACCTGGCGTGTTGGGTGTTATTTCCATTTTGCAGCTGAGAAAACCAAGTCTCACCACTATTACTTTCATGGCACCAAAGAACCTCCAGAGGCCTCTGGGTGGTTCACCCAGGGCTGGAAACCCTGGAATCACCGAGGGAGGAGAGCACTCCACTGTCAGTCTTTCTGCAGAAGAAGTCTCTAGCTGGTAGTCCTTTAACATCTGGGCAACACCTACTAATATTTTTGTAAAGAACATTTTTTTCCTTTACTAATCAATCAATGGGTACCCAGAACATCACAGCCTCATCAGGCACACTGACTGAGAACACACTCTCAAAGCTCTACATAACTAACTTCTCCAGAAACGTGATGTCACAACATTAGAACACCACCCTAATCCTAGCACCATTTTTGAGTTAATTTGTCTATCTTATCAACATAAATATGATGGCAGGGGAAGTGTCAATTTCCCGTTTGGTAGACATCTTACTCTTTGTTACCTATTTTGGAAGTGAAATAGGAAGTGTCCAACTTATTAGAAATTAACATTGAAGCCCTTTTGCGGTTTTAAAAAATTTGAGAATGTTGTGATATCGGAGGTACATCCGGGAGAGATGCTCCGTTTGTCTCCTTGCTTTTAAGTTTTTAAAAAATATTTATTTATTTGGCTGTGCCAGGTCGCAGTTGTGGCATGTGGGATCCTCAGTTGCTCGTGGCATGCACACTCTTAGTTGGGGCATCTGGGATCTAGCTCCTGACCAGGGAGTGGATCCAGGTCCCCTGCATTGGGAATGTAGAGTCTTAGCCACTGGACCATCAGAGAAGTCCCTGCTTTTAGTTTTTATTTTGCAAAAATCCAAACCTATAGCACAGTTGCAAGAACAGTAAAACAGACTCTCCTAGACTCTTCATCTACATTTATCACCATTTACATTTGTGTCATTTATGCTTTCTCTCTCTGTGTATGTGTGTGTTGGTCGCTCAGTCGTGTCCAACTCTTTGTGACCCCGTGGACTGTGGCCCACCAGGCTCTTCCGTCCATGGAATTCTCCAGGCAAGTATACTGGAGTGGGTAGCCATTCCCTTCTCCAGGGGAACTTCCTGACCCAGGGATTGAACTTGGATCTCCTGCATGGCAGGCAGATCTTTACCATCTGAGCCACCAGGGAAGCCCATATGTATGTGTATATATGCACACACATACATATACACATATATATATATACACACACAAATATGCACATACACACACCTTTTAAAAAAACATTTGAGAATAAATTGCCAATGTTATGACCTTTTGTGTGTGTGTGATCTTTTATTCATAAATATTTCATATATCTCCTAAGAATAAGAACATTCCCTTACCTAACAAGTATCTAAAATATAGTCCATAGTCAAAGTTAGTGAATTATCCTAGTAAAGTTATTTCTATAATTTCTGATGTTCGGGTCCTGGATCCATCCCAGAATTATATACCTTTATCTGTTATTTCTCTTAACTCCCATTTAATCTGAGACAGTTCCTTGATCTTTCATGACTTGGACCAAACTCTGCCCCTACTTATTTTTTATTACATCTCTGTGTGTGGGACTTTAGCTTCCCAACCAGGGATCTAACCCACATACCCTGCAGTGAAGCACAGAGTCCTAGCCACTAGACCGACAGGGAATTCCCCAAACTCCCGTTTCAACAAAAGAGAAAACGCAGAGCCTTGACTAGCAACAATGTCCACCTACGATGTAATCAATATTTGTTTTCTGAGTATTTTTCTTTCTGGCTATCTTCTATATACGGCCAGTGACACTGGTTTCTTACTTGTATAGTAATACATGGTTTCTCTAAATTTTTTTTTTTTTAATTAAAGTGAACTAATGTAAAAGGAAAGATTAAAGAAATAATAGAATAGGTATGTAGATCGAGTCTGAGCTTCCTCAACCTCAGCACTGTTGGCATTTGGGGCTGGAAAACTCTATATTGTGGAATGGTGAGCAGCACCCCTGGTCTCTACCCACTGGCCGCCAGAAACAAATCCCACCCTCCCTCTGGCTGTGACAACCACACATACCTCCAGACATTGCCAAAGGCCCCCTGGAAGACAAACTCACTGGCGAAGAGCCATTCCTCCAGCCCAAATCACAAGAGCAGAGTGTGAGAGGCAGAAGTTTGGGAACCCTGGAGTATAGTGGTTGCCTCTATCCCATTCAGCTCAGATGATGTTTACCAAGTGCTGGCCTTGACCTACGTGCTGGGGGCACAGAGATGACACAGTCCAGCTCTCCAGCAGCTGCTGTGAAGTCAGAAGTGGGCAGAAGAGGTCCAAGAGGCAGAAAAAATAAACCCAAGAAGAGGGAGCTGGGGAAAACTATACCATCACTAGAATTAAGTCTCCTTAGGCCTCTTGACTCTCACAACAGTTCTTCTGCCCCAGTAATTGAAGACAATCAGATCATTTCAGCCCCCTGATTAAAGGTTCCAGTAACTTCCCATCACATATAGAGTAAGATCCAAACTCCTTAAAGGACCTAAGAGACTCTGTGTGATCTAACTCCTGGCTTCCTATTCGCCCTTCATTTGCCTTGCTTCCCAGGATTCTCCTGCTCCAGCCTCTCCAGACTTTTCTCTCTCCCAAGATCGCACCATGCTCATTTCCAAATAAGACTCTGCTTTGCGCTGTCCTCAGATCTTTGTAGTGTTGGCCCCTAGTTATCAGCTTTCTGTTCATATGTCCCTTGCCCTGACCAGGAGCCCTCCCTCTCACTGTCCTGTTTGATTTCTTTTGTGCCACGTCCTGCGTCATACATTGGTGGTTGGCTGACCTGACTTGCACTGGCAGCATCCTTCTCCTTAGTGACCATCCAGGTGGAGTTGGCCATCTCACCCAGATCTGGGCAATGAGAGATGCAGGTACTGCCCCTCTCCCATCTTCCTGCTGAATCACGGGGGTGATGACTGGAGCTGTTCAGCCATTCTGTGACCATGAAGGAAAGACCAGGCAAATATTGAATTCTTGAGCCAAATAACCAGTACCAACAATCTCTTACTATCTTTTCCAGGGAGAAAAATAAATCCCTAGGGTTTACACCACTGTATTGGGTTATCTGGTGCAAGTGTTAGTCACTTGCTCGTGTACAACCCTTTGTGACTCCATGGACTGTAGCCCACCAGACTCCTCTGTCCATGGAATTCTCCAGGCAAGAATACTGGAGTGGGTAACACACTCCCTTCTCTAGGGGATAGTCCTGACCCAGGGATAGAACCTGATCTCCCGCATTGCAGGCAGATTCTTTACTGTCTGAGCCACCAGGGAACCCACTGGGTTATCTGGTACCTGCAGTCAAAAGCATCATAGCTGAAACAATTGTCTGAAACGATTGTGTTGACTTTGCTGTTTTCTTTTTGTTCACATTTTCCCCCTAGACTCTAAGTACCAAGAGACAGAAGTTCATGTCTCCTCCCATTCACTACTACATCTTCAGCCCCTAGGCACAGTGCCTGACTTGTGACATATTTTAAAAACTATTAAGCTACTTGTTCCTTCACATATAAAATAGGGACAGTCATAATACCTTGAAAGACTGTAAGGATTAACTGGGTCCAAACGCATATAATGTTCAGAGCAGGGCCTGGCACGTAATCATCGCTCAAAGGATTCCAATTATTTGTTGACTTAATGAACTAATTAATGTACGGAAGAAAGGATTCCTTCTCGATATGCTTTTGCAGCACTGTCCTTTGGCTTCCTCCTCTTCAAATGAAAGCTGTGTTTAGTTGGTGCTGACAAGTCAGGTTATTGATTAAGAAACATGACCGTGGCGGTTGGAAGAAATTCACACCATTTACTGTGAGCAACTGGATTAGCACCTTTAGGGGGTGGTGTGGGAGAGAGACATTGGCACACAAAACGGTAGAGTGCATAAAGCCTGGCATATTCCAAAGTTCAGGCCAGGAAATGCTGGAAATGAAATCTAAGATGAGAGTTTGCTGTTGTACACCGTGGGAAGAACAGAGCTGGGCTTTGCCACCAGTGCTCAAGCAAAGCCACTCAGAGGTCAGGTGGAGGTTCTGCGCACAGAGATTCAACATAACCAAAGGGGTTCGTTCATTCATTCACTCGCACAACAAAATGCTTCTTAAGCACCTACTCTGTGCCCTGTAGTGAGGGATCTGGCAAGGAAACAATGAGACCTGCCTTGCCTGCAGTGATGACAACAGGGTGTTTCCAAAAGACCCCACAATGTTTCTTCCCTAATTACCTTGTAACCATGTAGTGGCCAGTCCAAATTTCGGGTCCCCTGAATGCAGTGCATGACCAGTATAACCACTACCTAGCACTTTTCAGTGCTAAGCACTATGCTGAGACCACTTTACTAAGCACAGCAAAACTCATTTGCTAGAAACCTACTGAACACCCACTTTCTTCTTCCCTAGTAATTAAAAAACCCCTCATTTTTATTCAGAGTAACAACAAAGAGCACATATCCTCAAATAAAATTGGCACCCAGCTTTTGCTATTAGCACCCAAACACACATCCTAATGAATACGAGGCATTCTTTTGTTTACTTCTCACAAGTCAGTGAAGTAGGAGTTAATATTATCCCTTTTATACAGTGGAGCAAACTGAGGTTCAGAGAGTTTAAGTGATTTCCCGAAGGTTATACAGTTTTCAGCTGATGGGGTAGAATGTCAACCTGGTCAGTTTGATTCTAGAACCTATGCACTCTGTACTTTTAAAATCTATTTCCATGTGTACAGATAGCATCGCTCAGTCGTGTCCGACTCTGCGACCCCATAGACTGTAGCCTACCAGGCTCCTCCGTCCATGGGATTTTCCAGGCAAGAGTACTGGAGTGGGTTGCCATTTCCTTCTCTAGAGGATCTTCCCGACCCAGGGATGGAACCCAGGTCTCCTGCACTGTAGGCAGACGCTTTACCATCTGAGCCACCAGGGAAGCCTAGCATGTATATACATCTCCCATTTAACCCTCCCAAGACCTTTGGTAGGTAGAGTAACAGGTGAAAGTCGCTTAGTCGTGTCTGACTCTTTGCAACCCCATGGACTATACAGTCCACGGAATTCTCCAGGCCAGAATACTGGAGTAGGTAGCCTTTCTCTTCTCCAGGGGATCTTCCCAACTCAGGGATCAAACCCAGGTCTCCTGCATTGAAGGCAGATTCTTTACCAGCTGAGCCACAAGGGAAGCCCAGAGTAACAGGTAAGATTTTCAATTATCTACTGACTTACATCTCCTATCAGTCAACTGGCTTCCTTCCTTGAGCCACTCGCCTGTCTACTCCTAAGGGTCACCCTCTTCCAATCCAGTGGAGTGCAGACTGTAGAAGAGGGACAGAGGCCAGAAGCCATCAGCTGTGCTGGAATGTCCATTTAGGCAGGACCCATATGAGAGGATTGTTAGATACGGTGCAGAAAAAGCCCAGAGCAGAAGAATTTTACTTCATTTCTCATATATAGAGAGAAGAAGCAACATTTCCCATATGACTTTGAGAAGAGATGACATTAAAACAAAATCAGTACACCCTATTGGTTAGGTAGAGGGAAGGTTTGAATTTTGCATCCAGAAAGTTCCACGTGTCCTGTGGGGGGATTCAGAAAATAGCTGACAGTTCTCTTGGGTGAGATTGATAGGAGTTGCCATGGGAGAGATGAAGTGGCTCCAAGACTGAGAGTTACCAGGTGACCAGAGAAGACCAGGGGCACACGGGTGTGGCAACCAGACCCCAGATGGAAATTCAGCACCAGAAAGGGCTGGGGTAGGGCTGGACACGCACCTTGAGTGCACTGAGCTGACCACCAAATGTCCCAATCCCGGCCTGCTGGGAGAGTGACCAGCAAAATGGGAATAAAAGATGCTACCTCGCAGGATTATGAGCATAAATGGAGGGTCAGAGCCAGGAAGGAGCATAACAAAGGTCACACACGAAACATGGGCCCTCAAAACTCAGCCGCCTTTCCCCCTTCTGTCTTGTCATGGATGCTGCCATGAAGGATGCCTGGAGCCACTGGGACCTCGATGGCATCTCAGTGACAGGAAAGGAACAGACAGACTTCATTTGAATGAACTTGGACCTGACTTCCTGCTGGTGTCACCAATCAGTATGGATTGAGAATTAGTAGATTGATTAACACAATAAACGAATGAGTGAATGAATAGCGAAAGTCTTTGCTGGAAACTATGGGAATCCTGGACCACCTGACTTGCCTCTTAAGAAACCTGTATGCAGGTCAGCAAGCAACAGTTAGAACTGGACATGGAAAAACAGACTGGTTCCAAATAGGAAAAGGAATACGTCAAGGCTGTATATTGTCACCCTGCTTATTTAACTTCTATGCAGAGTACATCATGAGAAACACTGGGCTGGAGGAAGCACAAGCTGGAATCAAGATTGATGGGAGAAATATCAATAACCTCAGATATGCAGATGACACTACCATTATGGCAGAAAATGAAGAAGAACTAAAGAGCGTCTTGATGAAAGTGAAAGAGGAGAGTGAAAAAGTTGGCTTAAAGCTCAACATTCAGAAAACGAAGATCATGGCATCCGGTCCCATCACTTCAAGGCAAATAGATGGGGAAACAGTGGAAACAGTGGCTGATTTTATTTTTCTGGACTCCAAAATCACTGCAGATGGTGATTGCAGCCATGAAATTAAAAGACGCTTATTCCTTGGAAGGAAAGTTATGACCAACCTAGATAGCATATTAAAAAACAGAGACATTACTTTGTCAACAAAGGTCCATCTAGTCAAGGCTACAGTTTTTCCAGTGGTCATGTATGGATGTGAGAGTTGGACTGTGAAGAAAGCGGAGTGCCAAAGAATTGATGCTTTTGAACTGTGGTGTTGGAGAAGACTCTTGAGAGTCCCTTGGACTGCAAGGACATCCAATCAGTCCATCCTAAAAGAGATCAGTCCTGGGTGTTCATTGGAGGGACTGATGTTGAAGCTGAAACTCCAATACTTTGGCCACCTCATGCAAAGAGCTGACTCATTTGAAAAGACCCTGATGCTGGGAAAGATTGAGGGCAGGAGGAGAAGGGGACAACAGAGGATGAGATGTTTGGATGGCATCACTGACTGAATGGACATGAGTTTGGGTGGACTCTGGGAGTTGGTGATGGACAAGGAGGCCTGGCGTGCTGCAGTTTATGGGGTCGCAAAGAGTTGGACACGACTGAGTGACTGAACTGAGCTGATGGGAGTCATGGAAACCTTTAAGATGTTATCTTTAGGGATTTCCCTGATGGTCCAGTGATTAAGCATCACCTGCCAATGCAGGAGACATGAGTTCAAAACCTACTTCAATCCCTAGTCGGGGAGCAAAGATCCCACATGCTGCAGGGCAACTAAGCCCCTGCGGTGCAACTACTGAAGTCTGCTTACTCTAGAGCCCATGCTCCACAGCTAGAGAAAGCCCCCGCACCATAATGAAGAAACAGTACAGCCAAAAAAAGAAAAGATAGTGTCTTTAGAGACAGTCATATGCATTAAAAACATATTATAGGAGAGAAGAAACAGTTAAGTGTAGGTTTCTTTTTCCAGCACAGAGCTGCGGGGGCTTAAAGAAAGGAGGTCAGCCATTGCTGGAGCGGATAGGAAAGGCCTTCCATGGACATTCCACTAACTGATGTCATATGAGGCTCTGGCATGCTTTTGGCAGGATCACCTAAATAGCAGAGGGAGTCACTTTTCGGGCTCAGTTCAGATGTTACCTACTCCAGGAAGACCTCCCTGATACCCCCAGCTTGTTAGGCACCTCCTCTGTGCTCCTGTCTATCACTGCACTATTATACTAAGCTGTGGTTCTCTCAGTTGAAGGTGAATTCTTAGAGACAAGGTTCTGTCTCCCTTCATCTCTCCGTGTCCTTAAAACCTAGAGTCTGGCCCCAGGCGGGTACTCAGGAAATAACAAGAGCCATTTAGTGAGTGCTTTCCAAGTACAAAGCACTAACGTGCTTTAGAGGCCAATGTCCTTGACTCGCAATAACCCCAGGAGCCAGGGTGGCCTTCTCTTGCCCTTGACAGGTAAGAAAGTGGAGGCTCAGAGGAGCTAAGAAGCTTTCTGTCTCTTCCTCATTCTGCACCCTTCTTTGCCAGAGTGCCTGGCCTAAATTCTTGAGGTCTGGGGAACAGAATGGAAGCTCAGAGTGACGGGGCAGTCTGGCTGGGTGGGTGGCTGGCTGGGTGGGTAGGAAGATGGAACAATGAATGGAAGATGGAACAATGAAGAAGGAGCACATGTTAGCAATTGGCATCTGTGCCGGCCAGACACCAGGCGTCCTCCCAGACCACCCGGGAGAGCTGCCTGGCGGCCTCCACGAGGAGTGTGAGCCACGTGCCCCACAGGCGCCATCTGCTCACTGATTTGGAACAAATGGGTGCAAGGGAGTGTGTGCTGTTAGATACGTGGTGCTTCTGGCAGAAAGAATTCGGGGGAGAAAACAACTTTGAAATCACAAACATATGGAAGTGTGTGGAGGTGAGCTGATGTGGAAGCCAGTGATGCAGAAATATCAGCACCAAGAGCCAAGAGGGGAGAGAAGTCCAGCACCCTGTTACACGGCCAATTTTTAAAATAAAGTAAAAACAAAATAAAAATAAAGTAAGGTAAATTAAAATAAAGTAATATAAAATAAAGGTAAATTAAAATACAAACAAGGTAAGGTAAGATAAAAGTAAGGCATCCTAGGTGGTACAGTGGTAAAGAATCTGCCTGCCATTGCAGGAGATGCAAGAGACTGGGGTTAGATCTCTGGGTTTGGAAGATCCCCTGGAGCAGGAAATGGAAACCCACTCCAGTATTCTTGCCTGGGCAATTCTATGGATCAGGAGCCTTGCAGGCTACAGTCCATGGAGTCGCAAAGAGTCAGACTCGACTGAGCACGCGCGCACACACAAATACAAAATAAACTAAAATTAAATTAAAATAAATTAAAAGTAAGGTAAAGAAAAATAAACGAAGGTAAAATAAAATAAAACAAAACAGAGCCACAGTTTTGCTTTTCGAGGGAGCCTCAGACAGACTCCAGAAGTCCCCAGGGGACCTGTGCCTTTGTGGCCTTTCCTGGCCACACTCCGGGCTACCCGTAAATCTGACCTTCTTCACGGCCAGGAGGCCTCAAGAGCCTGGAGGCTCACCGGAGCAAACAACTTCACAAAAACAATCTGTCCCATAAACAAAGTCGGTGGAAAGCGGCCAGCCTCACACAATGGAGCTAATCTTCTGGGCACACATTTCCCGTCCAGGGTATTAGCTGAGACACCGCTTCCTCCTAGGTGGAGGTAACGCCACTCGGCCTGGGGATCCAAGAACAATACTGCTCTGTAGATTCCCCCCTTGTCAGAGGCAGAACAGGCAGGAATTCAGAAACAAGGAGCTGCTCGTCCCCCTTCCTTTCTTTTCTTAAAGAAGCACGGCAGGTTTAAAGGCAGGTCACAGACTGAGAAGAGCATGGAACTATGGACCCACCACGCTGGGCTCCGGCTCAGCTTCACTACTGACTAGCCCTGGGCTTTAGGGCAAGTGACTTAATCTCCCAGAACTATATTTTCTCCACTGCTCAAGTGGGATTATGTAAAATGTCCAGCTTCTCTCAACTCAGGAAGGTATAAAATTAAAATGTTGAATGGTCACC
Source organism: Bos grunniens (assembly GCF_055505025.1). Classification (NCBI taxonomy): domain Eukaryota; kingdom Metazoa; phylum Chordata; class Mammalia; order Artiodactyla; family Bovidae; genus Bos; species Bos grunniens. The sequence goes on from NC_141189.1 coordinate 29,823,531, forward strand.
ATCAAAAAAAACAGAAAATAACATGTGTTGGTGAAGATGTAGAGAATTTGAAACACTTGGGCACTGTTGAGGGGAATGTAACATGGAGAACAGAATGACGTTCCGTAAAATATTAATATTAAAAATAAAATTATTGTGAGATCCAGCAGTCCCACTTCTGGGTATATATCCAAAAGAATTAAAATAAGAGATATGTATATGTCTATGTTCACAGCAGCATTATTCACAATAGCCTGTAGGTGGAAGCAATCCACATATCCATCTGCGGATGAAAGGACAAACAAAACTTAGTATATCCACACAACGGAATATTATTCAGCCTCAAAAAATAAGGAAAACCTGTCATATACTACAACAAGGATGAAACCTGAGGACCTCTGCTAGGGAAATAAACCAGTTATAAAAAGACAAATACTGTATACTTCCACCTAAATGAGTTATCTAAAGCAGCCAAACTCAAAACAACAGAGTAGAATGGCAGGTACCAGGGGCTGGGAGGAGGGAGAAAAGGAAGCTATTGGCCAACTGAGTAGAGTTTCAGTTTTGCAAGGTGAAATTCAAGTTCTAGACAGCTGTTGCACAGTTATGTGAAGAGAACTAACATGACCAAACTGTACACAAAATAATTAAGGTGGTGAATTTTATGTTATGTGTTTCTTGTGTGTGTGTGTTACTTGCTCAGTCGTGTCTGACTCTTTGTGACCCCTGGGCTATAGCCCGCCAGGCTCCTCTGTCCATGGGATTCTCCAGGCAAGAGTACTGGAGTGGGTAGCCATTTTCTTCTCCAGGGGATCTTCCTGACCCAGGGGGATTGAACCTGGGTCTCCTGCATTGCAAACAGATTCTTTACCACTGAGTCACCAGGGAAGCCTTATGTGTTTCTTACCATAACTAAAACATTGAGATACCATTTCTCTATCCATTAGATTGGCAAAAATTAAAAAAAAAAGTCTGGGGGACTTCCCTGGTGGTCCAGTGGTGAAGAATCTGCCTTCCAATACAGGGGACATGAGTTTGATCCCTAATAGGGGAACTAAGATCCCACACGCTTCAGAGTGACTAAACCCATGGAGCTCTCGTGTTCTAGAGCCTGTTTGCCACAGCAAAGACTCAGTGCAGCCCAAATTTTTTAAAGAATGAAAATGTCTGGCAACATCAAGAGTTAGTAATATCGTGAGGCAGTGGAAATACTTTTGTGAGGGAGTGTCATTCAGTAAAATCAGTTTAACTGTTGTAAAGGGCAATTGGCCACATTTAGCAAAATATGAAACACACATATGCTACACTTCACCAATTTCTCTTCTCATTATCTATCCTAAGACATGTATAAAGATGTTTTAGCCATTGTTATAAAAGCAAAAAATTGGAAGCAATCTAAATGGCTGTTAATAGGGGAGTGGATAAATGAAAACGCACCTGGTAATTTAAGGGAATGAACAAGATCTATTTAGGGCAATATAGATTGACCTCAAGCAATTATCGATGGGGGAAAAAAAGCAGATTATATATTTATGTATATTAATAATATGTGTGTGTTAGTTGCTCAGTCATGTTTGATTCTGTGTGACCTCATGGACTGTAGCTTGCCAGGCTCCTCTGTCCATGGAATTCTCCAGGGAAGAATTCTCCAAGGTTGCCATTCTCTTCTCCAGGGGATCTTTCTGATCCAGGGATCAAACTCGGGTCGCCTGCAGGTGGACTGTTCACTGTTTGAGCCACCAGGGAAGCCTCCGCATTAATAGCACATTACTTATAATTTAAATGAACACAAAACATCAATATCTATTTTCTCTGTATACAGATATAGATAAGGTAACCAGGACTGTGTCAGTCTCCGAGCTAGCCCTCAGTGATCCCTGGCTGCTGGGACTCATGCCCTTGTGTGGTTCCTTCCCACAAGAAATAGGGCGGGCTTGTGCCCCGTTCATCCCACAGTCTCCTAATAGGACACTGTGGAAATGACAGTGGATGGCTTCTGAGGCTAGGACACCAGACACTGTGGCTTCCTCCTTGCTCTCTTGTTTTCTCTATTGCTCATTCTGGAGGAAGCCAGCCGCCATGCGGTGAGGATGCTCAAGCAGCCACATGACAAGCAACGGAGGGCTCCCTGCAATAGCCAGTGACAAGTTGATTCACCTTCAAGATGTATATCCACCAGTGACAGTCATGCCTTTAGGCAATGGCTTATGAGAAACCTTGAACTTGAACTTCTCAGCTAGCTTGTTTCTTAATTCCTGACTTATAGAAACTATAATGTAATAAATGTGAGTTGTTTTAACCCACTAGGTTTGAGGGTAGCTTGTTACACAGTGACAGGTAGCTAATACAGATATGGTCTCACGCCTATGGCTTTGTGCCTGAGGCCCACTTTCTGTTTGTTCTGGCAAGTGTCAGAAAGGCATTAGAGGCACAGTAGTACTGAGCCAAATACTTTCTTCCTTAAGTAATCAGAACAATTGATTGTTCTTTAAGGCTTATTTCTGCATTTGATATAAAGTTAATTCAACCAGCAGCAGGAGTTCATAGTTTGGGAAACACTGATCTGGTCTGTGATGGGCTTAATTGGGCCCCCTACCCAAATTCATATGTTAAAATCCTATCCCCCAATATCTCAGCATGTACTATGTGTGGAGATGGGGTCTTTAAAGAGGTAATCGAGTTAAAGTGAGGTTCTTAGGGTGGGCTCTAATCCAGTATGACTGGTGTCCTTACAAAAAGGTTAGGACACAGACACACAGAGAGGGACAACCATGGGAAGACACAGGGAGAAGATGGCCATCTACAAGCCAAGGACAGAACTCTCACCAGGACCTGACCATGATGGCACCCTGATCTTGGACTTCCAGACTCCAGAATAGTGAGAAAATAAATTTCTGGGGGCTTCCCTGGTGGCTCAGTGATAAAGAATCTATCTGGCAATGCAGGAGACATCAGTTTGATCCCTGGTCTGGGAGGATCCCACATGCCACAGAGCAACTAAACTGGGGCACGACTACTGAGCTGGTGCTCTAGAACCCAGGAGCGGCAACGACTGAAGCCCACGAGCCCTAGAGCCGGTACCCCGCTACAAGAGAAGCCACCACGAGAAGCCCACAACCCACCACTAGCAGTACCCCGGCCCTCCACAACCAGAGAAAAGCTTGAGCAGCAATGAAGACCAAGCATAGCCAAAGATAAATAGAATTATTTAAAATGTTTTTTCTGTTGTTTAAGCTTTCTATTGATGGTACTTTGTTTGGTAGCCCTAGCACACTGAAACACAGTCTAACATATTTGCTTTACAAATAATGACCCTCGATCTAAAGAGTGGAAGTGACTTGACCAACGTCACAGAGAGAATACAAAGCAGAACAGCAATGAGAGCCCATATCTCCTAACTGGAGTCCATGGGTTCTTCCAAAAAGTGAGAATTCTCAGAAAATGCTTGTTGGCATCATTTGAGCTCCATGTTCATGATGGACCCACTGCTCTCAGTCTCTGTCACTTCTGCCTCATGGGCTGCAATTTCCAATAACCAGTTCTAGTTTGACTTTCTCATTCCAGGTTCACCTCCCGTCAGAAGAGCAGCCAGTTGGAGAATTGTACTGTTTTCCAGGAAGTGATGATGACAAGCTTTAGAGCACCCAACGTGAAGATGGTGGCCAGAAGGTTATGAACTTTCAGAATTCAGAAAAGTATATTAAGAGGTAATAAAAAAAAAGGTCTCACCTCTATGGAAAGAGAAACTCTCTCAATAGAAGACACCCCTCCCCCACATAAAAATCTCCTTCCTGCACACACATTTCCAATTACCTCTGGACAACACCATCTGGGGGCTCCCCAACAGCTAAAACTTGACAAGCTCAACATGAAATCAGCTTCCCTTGAAATATCTGTCTACCACAGCCCTGACTTTCATTTCATGTCATTACCATAACAATAACAGTCATCTGCCACCTCCTGAGCGCCAGCAACATGTCAGGTAATTTACACGAATCATCCATCACTCAGACTCAATCACGGGAAGTGGGGATCATCACTGCCCTTCTGCAGATGAGGTCACCCAGGCTTCCAACCATGACGTGGTCGCTCATCTTCTGAGGGGCAGAGCTGGGACAGAGCCGTGCCCGTCTGACTCCAAGGCAAAAGCGGTGGCCCACCAGCCACATCTGGCCTGCAGATGTGTTTTGTTTGGTCTCAGCAGTGGGCTTTTGTTGCTTTTTTGTTTTTAATCTTAATTAGTTGCTAGCATGAAAACGTCAGGACATTTCACATAAAAAGCCAGATTTCTGGAATCTCCAGAAAAAAGTAAGAGAGAGAAAGAGAAAGATGATTTGTTAGCATAAGCTTGAGGCAATCATTAACTTCTCTGGACTCAGTAGGCGCAGTAAAAAGGAGGCAGCTGCTACTCAGCACTAGAGAGTGTTTGGAGGTGGGGTAGGGGCTGGCCCGGCGTGTCAGGATACTAGGAATGGCCAATGTCTTCTGTCCACTCCTGAGGGACCAGGAACATGCTCAGTGGAGCTGGGATTCTGTCCCTGCCCAGACTCTGAAACAGTTAGCCTGTGAAACCCCAGGCTATGAGATGTAGGTAATCCAGGGACCAGTTACCTAGGAATTGGTCTCTGTCCCCTGCTAGACTGTGAGGATAGCATTCAGGACTCATCCTTTCTCTGTCTCCCCAGGAGTGGTCCCATACATAAAAGTTAGTTTATAGCCTGCTTGCTTCTCTGTTCACTACTAGAAGTGGCAAAGAATTAGGGTAAAATAAAATAATACACACATAAACCCTCTGATCTACAAATTCCTCTCTGATGCATTTACCTAAAAAACACATTCACCTGCATGCAGAAATCACACATGTCCGAAGACACTCATAGCAGTATAAGAGCAGAAGAATGGATGCTGGTCAAATATCTTTGGGCATGACTATCAACCAGATGCTTATGTGGGGGATGGTGATGTGGTGAGTGGAGCACAGACGCTGAGTCAAGATTCCAAGTGTGTGTGGCCTCAGGAAGGTCACCACAGAGCCTCAGTTTCCTCATCAGGAAAGTGGGTCGGGATAGTACCTACATCATGGAGTCACTGAGCATTAGTATATGATGAATATTTAGGAAAGTGTCTGGCGCACATATTAGTAACATGATTTAAGTGTATTGGGGCATCTCAGGTGGCACTAGCAGTAAAGAATCTGCCTGCCAATGCAGGAGACATAAGAGACGCAGGTTCAATCCCTGGGTTGTGAAGATCCCCAGGAGGAGGAAATGGCAACGTGCTCCAGTATTCTTGCCAGGATAATTCCATGGACAGAGGAACCTGAAGGGTTATAGTCGATGGGGCTGTAAAGAGTCAGACATGACTGAGTGACTGAGCATACTAGAATAGAATAATAACAAAGCGTGTTAGGAGATGTGATAGAAGTTATACCAGCATTACTGTTGCTCCATAGTCATCAAAAGGCAAAACGCAGACCCTCATTTTGCACTAAGTCTATATAAACTGCCTATTTAACAAATACCTACATTTTCAAGAAAGAAGGACAGGAAGGATGCTGTGGAGCAGATCAGTTGGAATAAAAGTAGATTTGGGGGTCAGAAGATTCATTCCAGGGATCTGCCACCTCTCTCCCTTCCCCTCACTGAAACAGGCTGATTATGGGTTGAATTGTGTCCCCCTAAAGAGGCTGAGGTCCTAATCCCCAGTTCCTGTGAATATGACCTTATTTGGGAATAGTCTGCTGATCTTCCCTGGTGGCTCAGATGGTAAAGAGTCTGCCAGCAATGCAGGAGACCTGAGTTCAATCCCTGGGTTGGGAAGATCCCCTGGAGAAGGAAATAGCTACGCACTCCAGTATTCTTGCTTGGGAAATCCCATGGTCAGAGGAGCCTGGCGGGTTACAGTCCACAGGGTTGGAAACAGTCAGATAAGGCTTAGTGATTAAACAGCAACAAACACAGGTAAGGTGCAGTGGGACGTGATGACAGTGGGCCCCAATTCCCTGAGACCGGTGTCCTTGTGAAAAGGGGGTTTAGACACAGAGACCGAAACACACAGAGGGAAGACCACAGGAGGACACAGGAAGTGCACGTCTATAAACCAAGGGCCACGTGTGGCTACCAGAGCAGAAAGAGGCCTGGGACACGTTTCCTTCCCAGCCTTGGAAGAAACCAACCCTACCAACACCTTGACCTTGGACCTGTAGCCTCCAGAAGGTAAGACAGCACATTTCTGTTGTTTAAGTCACGGTTGGTGGTACTGGGCCACAGTAGCACTCAGCGACTAAGATAAGGCCTGAATGGCAAGGCCCTGGTCTGGGCCATCTCTGTCCTTGTGGTTCCTGGCGAGAAGAGGGGAAGGGCAGGACCAGCTGTTAGTGCCCAAACACCCACATATCAGGGAAGAGGAATACGGGGCATCTTCCCCTTCATCCCCTTGTCTGTCCCCTGAGTCCCGGCAGATTTCCCTTTTAACCACTTTGTGCTCCATCATGATTTTTGATGCCTATTTTAAGAACACGAGGGCTTGAGGGGACACCCGGTCCAGAGCTTTCCAACTGTCAGTCATTCTCCAACAATAACTTTCCTGACAAGCCCACTTAGCATTGGCCCCTTACTGCACATTTCTACCTGCTTCAAAAACAAATTTAAATATTTCCTTTACACTCATCTTAAATATAATAGTCATTTAATCGTGGATCTGATGTGCTAGTTACTTTTCTAATGCACATTAAAGTATGTAACTACTGAAATGATAAATGTTGTTCCATGTACCAAAGATTGCGAAGCATCGACCTTATCTAACCCTGGCCTTTATCCCTTTAATTTTTTTCCTAGGTGACCCAAAGAGAGGCCCAGGACCCCAGGTGCCTCGCTCCGTCCTGCAGGCACCCTGATGCCCCGCCCCAAACATTTCACCTCATCAGAGGCTTGTCTTTGCATCCTGTCCTCACAAGACAGCCCCCTGTTCCTTGGATGTTTCTTTTTAAGTTTACTTTATTGACGTGTAGTTGATTTACAATGCTGTGTTTAGTCTCAGGTATACGGCAGAGTGATTCACATACGTCCAAAGGGAAGTGTTAGTCGCTCAGTCATGTCTGACTTTTTGATCCCATGGACTGTAGCCCACCAGGCTCCTCTGTCCATAGAATTATATATATATATGTATGTATGTATATACCTACTTTTTCATAATCTTTTCCATTATGGTTTACTACAGGATGTTGAGTATAGTTCCCTGTGCTCTACAGTAGGACACTGCTGTTTATCCTTTCTATGTATAACAGTTTGCATCTGCTAACCCCAAACTTCCCATCCATCATCACTCCCCTTGGCAACTACAAATCTGTTCTCTGTGAGTCTGTTTCTGTTTTGTGGAAGTTCATTTGTGTCGACTTTTACATCCCACGTAGAAGTAATATCCTATGGTATTTGTCTTTGTCTAACTTACGTCACTTAGTACGATCATCTCTAGATCCATCCGTGTTGTTGCAGATGGAATTATTTCATTCCTTTTTATGATCGTAGTAGTATTCCAGTCCATGGGGTCACAAAGAGTCGGACACGACTGAGCGTCTTCCCTTTCACTTTTCACTTTCATGCTTTGGAGAAGGAAATGGCAACCCACTCCAGTGTTCTTGCCTGGAGAATCCCAGGGATGGGAGAGCCTGGTGGGCTGCCGTCTCTGGGGTCGCACAGAGTCGGACACGACTGAAGTGACTTAGCAGCAGCAGCAGCAGCAGTATTCCATTGTGTGTGTGTATATGTGTGTGTGTATGCATGTATGTGTGTATATACACACATATACACACACACATGCCACATCTCTTTATCCATTCATCTCTTGATGGATACTTAGGTTGCTCCCATGTTTTGGCTAATGTAAATAGGGCTCCTATGAATATATGCATGTATCTTTTTTGAATTACAGTTTTGTCAGGATATATGGCCAGAGTGGGATTGCAGGCTCATATGGCCCCTGGATGTTTCTTAATGTACAGGTTTCTCAACTGGGGGCTACTAGCATTTGGAGCAGGGCAATTCTTTGTGTCTTTCCTGTGGGACACATCCCATCTCCAGGCCCCTTCCATTTCATGACAGCCATGGTTCTATCGTCATGACAACCAGACGCCCCCACCCACCCACATATCCAAGGCCCTCAGTTGAGAACCACTCTAGGGGAGTGTCGCAGTCAAAACTATCCAGTTCCTGGTCCCTCCCTCACGATTCCCAGCCTCAGAGCCTCACCATTACTGAGGAGCCAATATGAACTGCCCAACGTGACATAACCTTAGACAATCAGCTCTAACCCCTGTGGCAGGGGAGCTACTGAGTGCGTGGGTGCCTCCATTTCATTTCCCCTTCTGTAGAGTGACACTGAGCCTGCCTGTCGGGAGGATGGAGTGAGTTAATACACGCAGAGACTCTAAACAGTGTCTGACATTGAGCCTCTAAACAGGAAGCATCAGAGGTCAGCTTAATACCCACGCGCTTTCATTGTCTGCCAGGTTCCAGCTGTGTACCTAGCGCGTTTTACATCATCCTCGAAGCAGTTCTCTGAGGTTCATATTATGATCCCATTTCACAGGCGATAAAATGAAGGCATAGAGTGATGTACTCGGCAGCTTTCCCTTCCCAGGAAACAAGCGGTGGAATTGGGAACTGCACCCTGTTTTATCAACTAGCAACGGGTGAGAGAAGGGGAGAGCACCAGCAGGAGCTAGGAAACCAGGTTTCGGGAGCTATTTGGCTCCTGTCTGTGCAGGAGGGACCTTCCCAATTCTCTGTGGACCTCAGTTTCCTCATCAGAAAATAAGAGCTCTAGACTGGACGCTTTCAGAGGCTCTTGCTGTCTCCTATGACCCAGGGAAACCCAGGCAGTGGGGCTAGGGTGAAGTCAGTGGGGCTGTGAAGGCAGCAGAAACCTGCCTTCCAGATACCAAGTTCCCTTCTCCCTGTGCCTGCAGAGAGCTGATCACAGGCGGGCTTCCCCTGCTCACCCTCCCCTCCCCAGGCTCAGGCATCTGAGGACACTGAGGGTGTTATCTGGCCCAGAACGCTGGGGCCCAGTTTCCGGGGAGAGACGCGGGTGAGGCTGCAGGTAACCCAGATAGCCACTCTCTGTGTGGTCCCCAGAGAAGGCTGCCCAGGGGACAGCCTGCAGGGACAGCGGCCTTGGCTCCCCTGATATGGTTGGCCATTGATTCCTCATGACAGCCCCCGGGGTGGAAGAGGAGGCGGTGCCTACAGCTCCAAACACCTGCAAATTCTGAAATGTCATCCCCTACCCGTGAGTGTATGCAAAACCATGCAGACAATGGGGACGATGGAGAATTATCATCCCTGTCAGTAACTGGGAACCCCCAGGTGCAGGGCACGGCGCCAAGTGCTGTACACGCCGTAATTTTTCTTTTTAAAAATTTAATGCTTGCACAGACCTCTGAGTTGAGGGCCTCAGTCCCTACTTTCAAATAGGGAAACTAACTCTAAGACCTTAAATAAGGTGTCTGAGGGCTAAGACTCTGTGCTCCCAATGCTGGGGGCATGGGTTTGATCCCTGGTCGGTGAACTAGATCTCACATGTGGCAACTAAGAGTTCACATGCCACAGCTAAAGATCCTGAATGTGGCAACTAAGACCCAGTGCAGCCAAATAAAGAAATAAATAAAATAAATATTAAAAAATATAAGGTGCCTGAGGGTTGATAAAGAGCAGAGGCAGGGAAGGAATCTTGAAAGCTTGACACACCACCAGTACACAGCATCCTGACACCCTCTCCAAAGGCCTGACCTGTAAAGGCTCCCATGTCCCTTTAAGATTGTTGTAACTTATCTGCATCTGGATACAGAGAGAAGTCAATGCAGTGGATCAGTGGGAAGAATAAACCTCCCCAGAAGGCCAGGCCCACTCTCTCCACTGGCATCTGCTGCATATTCCAAACAGGAAGGTGAAAGACATCATCTTTCCTGGAAACGAAGAACCCCTGCCCAGCTCTCAGTCCTTGACCGGAATAATCTCAATGTCCACATAAGAGTCTGGCAAGTGAAGGAGATGCTATTCCCAATTTACAGATGGAAACATTGAGGCTTAATGAGATAGTGACCTGTTTTGAGAGCATCCAACTAGGAAGTTGCAATGGGGATGGAAACCCAGGCCTAAGAGGCTTCAAGCAGGGCAGTACAATTTGAAGAGCTGCAGGCAGGCAGTTCAAAGCAGCCTAAAGCCCAAGCTTGTGCCGGGAAAAGAGGCTCTATCTCCGCAGGGCCATCTGCCCAACCAAATGGCCAGAAAGGAGCCCTGGGAAGACAGCGTCCCCCTGCCAGGCCTGGGCCTGCTCTCTGCGCACCTGCTCATTGCTCTTCCAGGAATCCTCGACTCTGTCACTCAGTGTCACAGACATCCATCTCTGGCTCTAGGAAACCCAAGCCTCCCTGTGCCTGCCCAGCCAGGATCCCAGGACACAGGGTCTGGGGGAGGGGAAGCAAGGAGCTCCTTTTTCTACCCTCAGAGTCAAACGAGGACACATATCACACTAAGCTTCTGCATTTATTCCCCAGTCACTTGTTAAGTCTTGCAACTTGCTATGCATTGCGGTCAAAAGTGAAAGTGAAGTTGCTCAGTTGTGACTGACTCTTTGCGACCCTATGGACTGTAGCCCGCCAGGCTTCTCCATCCATGGGATTTTCCTGGCAAGAACACTGGAGTGGGTTGCCATTTCCTTCTCCAGGGGCTCTTCCTGACCCAGGGATCAAACTCGGGTCTCCCACATCGCAGGAAGACTCTTACCATCTGAGCCACCGGGAATCCCCCAAACACTGTGGTTAAGAGGTGGGGGAAAGAATAGTACACCAGACAGGGCTGCTTCATAAAGGTGCTCCTTCCCTTTCGATGGCTGTATACTGCTCTCTCACTGTCCCCAAACTTTTACGAGTGAGCCCATCTAAAGTTTAAAAAATTTTAATTTGGAAATAATTTTAGACTGATAGGAAGTTGCAAAATGAACAGCATTCTCATATACTTCCACCCAGATTTCTCCAGTGATGGCACCTTACATCATCAAGGTATATTTTCAAAACCTGGAAATTGACAGTGGTCCAATAGTAAATTAAACTACAGAAACTTATTAAACCACAATAGTAAATTAAACTCAGAACTTGCTCAGATTTCAGCAGCTTTTCAAAGCAATCCTTTTCACTTTTTAGCATCAATTTCACCCCATATTCATGTAACCATATTCATATTCATGTAACCACAAACACGATCAAAATAAAGAATCGTTTGATCGCTGCAAAGAAACTCCCTTATTCTGTCCTTTTGTAATTAGACTCTCCCTGAGCCGAACCTCTGGCAACCACTGATCTGTTCTCCATCTCTATAATGTTGTCATTTCAAGATATTATTGTTGCTGTTCAGTCGCTAAGTCGTGTCCAACTTCAACCCCAGGGACTGCAGCACGCCAGGCTTCTCTGTCCTCCACTATCTCTCAGTTTGCTCAAACTCATGTCCATTAAGAAGGCTGAGTGCAAAGAATCGATACTTTTGAATTGTGGTGCTGGAGGAGACTCTTGAGAGTCCCTTGGATAGCAAGGAGATTGAACAAGTCAATCCTAAAGGAAATCAATCCTGAATATTCATTGGAAGGACTGATGCAGAAGCTGAAGCTCCAGTACTTGGGCCACCTGATGTGAAGAGCTGACTCACTGGAAAACCCCGATGCTGGGAAAGATTGAGGGCAGGAGGAGAAGGGGGCGACAGAGGATGAGATGGTTGGATAATGTCACTGATTCAACGGACATGAGTTTGAACAAACTCCAGGAGATAGTGACAGACGGGGAAGCCTGGCGTGCTGCAGTCCATGGGGTCACAAAGAATCGGACACAACTTAGTGACTGAACAACAACAATATAAAATATAGCATATAACCTTTGGAGATTGATCTATTTCCCTCTGCTCCCTGCCCACCTCAAGTGTATCATACATTTGAGATCCATTCACATTGTTTGATACCTCAGTGATGAATTCCTGGGGACCTTCCTGATGGTCCAGTGGTTCAGAATCTGCCTTGCAGTGCAGGGGATATGGGTTCAGTCCCTGGTCAGGGAACTGAGATTCCACATGCCTCAGAGTAACTAGCTCACGTGCCATAATGAAAGATCCTGTAGGATACCAGGAAGATCCTGCATCCTGCAACTAAGACCTGACGCAGCCGAGGATATAAACTAATTAAAAATAATTAATTCCTTTTCATGGTTGAGTAGTAGTTGGTTGATTCATTTGCCTGTTGAAGGATATTGGGTTGTTTCTGTTTGGGGCGATTACAAATAAAGCTGCTACGAACAAAGGAAGCGCTCTACATTTTCATCAGCACTTGGTACGTTGGTATTTGAGCCTTTCTGATACGTGTGCAGTCATATTTCACTGTAGCTTTATTTGCATTTCCCTAATGGCCATATCTTTTTATGTGATTACTTGCCATCTGTATTTTCTCTTTAGAGCTTCCCTGGTGGCTCAGATATAAAGAATCTGCCTGGAATTCAGAAGACCCAGTTTTGAACCCCAGGTCAGGAAGATCCTTTGGAGAAGGGCATGGTAACCCACTCCACTATTCTTGTCTGGAGAATTCCATGGACTGAGGAATCTGGTGGGCTACAGTCCATGGGGTTGAAACGTGTCAGACATGACTAAGCAACTAACACTTTACACTTTTCTTTTATTTATTCCTTAGTGAACAGTCTCTTCGCATCTTTTGCCCATTTTCTAATTGGATTAAGGTTTTTTTGTTTTTTTTTTTTTGCTGTTGAGTCTTCAAAGTTTTTTTTTTTTTTGTCTATTCTGGATCTAAGTACTTTATATACTCTGGATCCAAAATTTTGCAAATATTTTCTCACAGTCTGTGGCTGTCTTTTCATTCTCATAACTGGTTCTTTCATAAAACTAAAGTTTTAAATTTTTAGAAAATCCAACTTGACAATATTTGTGCTTTTGGTCATATATCTAGAACTCTTAGCCTAACACTAGATCACAAAAGTTGTCTCCTATATTTTCTTGCAAGTTTTAGAGTTTCGTGCTTTATGTTTAGAAATATGATCCATTTTAATTTTTGTACAAAATGTGAGTCTTGGATCAAACTTTTGCCTATGGATGGCCAATTCCTTTTGCTTCTTTGTCGAAACACAGTTGGGCATAGTTGTGTGGTCTACTACTGAAATCTCTCTTTTGATCCATTCATCTATCTATCTTGCTAATACAACACAATTTCAGTTACTTTATACAAGCCTTAGCATCAGCGTAAGCCTATAACCTCCTGCATTCTCCTTCTTTTTCTATATTGTTTTAGCTATTCTAGTTCCCTTGCCTTTTCACATAAATTTTAGTCATCACTGTCTATATCTACAAAAAACACTGCTGGGATTCTGAGAAAAAATGTGTTCAACTTATAAATCATCTATACTTTGTTGAATATTTTAATCTATGAACATGTTGTCTATTTATTTAGGTCTTTTTACATTTCTTTCATCAATATTTAAAAACTTTTAGCATATAGTTTCTGTACATGCTTTGTTGGATTTATACCAAAGTAGTTTATTAATATTGCTTGGAGCAATTGTAAATGGCAGTGTATTTTAAATTTTGGACCCAGTGGCTCATTGCTATCATTGCTAGCAATAAAAAAATGATTTTCGTGTGTTGATCTTGCATCATAACCTGTAACCTTGTTATGCACAAGAGTTGTTGTAGGAGGTTTTTTTTTTTTTAAGTATCTTATTGCTATTCAGTGCTGGGTGTTCTTTGGAAGGAATGATGTTAAAGCTGAAACTCCAGTACTTTGGCCACCTCATGCGAAGAGTTGACTCATTGGAAAAGACTCTGATGCTGGGAGGGATTGGGGGCAGGAGGAGAAGGGGACGACAGACGATGAGATGGCTGGATGGCATCACCGACTTGATGGACATGAGTCTGAGTGAACTCCGGGAGTTGGTGATGGACAGGGAGGCCTGGCATGCTGCGATTCATGGGGTCGCAAAGAGTCAGACAGGACTGAGTGACTGAACTGAACTGAACTGAATTGCTATTCCAGGAATCCCCAACTCTGTCCTCTAGGATTGAAGAACTTCATCTCTGACTTCATGAAACCTGAGCCTCCCTGCACCTGCCCAGCTAGGACCCAAGGACACAGGCCTGGAAGAGGGGAAGCAAGGAGTACAAAGTCCAGGATGTGGGCTGCCTTTCCTACATTCAGAGTCAGATTAGGACAGACACTGCACTAAGCTTAGTCATTTATTCTGTTCTTGCTATGTGCAAGGTGCCTTGAAAAGCACCAGAGAAACACAAGTAAACAAGACAAAACTGGCCCATAGAGACCTACGTCTTCCTTTTTATGGTTGTATACTACTCCAGAGTTATCTCAAAACTTTTGTGATCAAGAACCCTGAAATCCTTTTTTATATATTAAGATACAAGCTATTATATGAATCTGTAGTATTCATTACAAGAACAGAAAAGCTGTTCAGCATAATGATTAACCCCACTTATTTGGGAGTCAGATTGCCTAGGTTCAAATTGAGGTCCATTGGGTAACCTTGAGGGAGTTACTTCATTCTGTGTGCCTCACTTTCTTCATTTATATGGTAGGAATAATAACGGTACTGACCTCACAAAGTTATTGTGAAAATTAAATGAGTAAATAGGGTCTGACTCATTGCAAGTTTGTTCTTATTAATGCATGTTAAGTACAAATTAAAAACATAAAATTTAGGGAATTCCCTGGTGATCCAGTGGTTAGGACTCTGTGTTTTCACTGCCAAGGGCCTGGATTTGATGCCTGGTTAAGGAACCAAGATCCCACAAGCTGCAGTGTGGCCAAGAAAAATAAATTTTTTTAAATTAAAAAACCCCATGAAATTACGCTACGTTTTACTCATTTATTTTTTCCTGTTTATTCCTCTTTTAATCTTAGGTTGTCCTGGTTTTGCTCTTCTGAAGGATGCAGACACGAGCATCCTCTGTGGCTCCTTTGGTATGTGTGCCAGCGTGGCTCTAAGATGTCTTCTGAGAAGTGAAACTGCTGAGGCATAAGAAGTGCCCATTTTTAATTTTAACACCCACAGCCAGGCTGCCCTCCACAGCGGCCATATCAATTTACAGTGTCTGGGCATTTCCATTTTTCACACCTACAGCAACACTCGATACTGTCAGACTTTGGGCTCCTTCTCTCTAGGGAGGAGAGAAAGGACCATGAGGAAACACAGTTTCCAAAGTAGACATTAGCTTTATCCCCAGTGTTTCCACTTGTTTATAAAATGTATTCTTGATGACTTAATATATATTACAAATTAACCATAAGCAACTCCCCCCAACACAATAGCACTGGAGTTTAAATCCAGTGCCAGTAATAAACAGTGACCAAACATACAGACAGAAAGTATGGCTGCAGATGGTTAAAAAAAAAGGGGGGGTGGGCTGAAGGACACCAGCAGGATATGGTGATGTGGTTGCTGATGACAGGGTGAAAAATTGTGATGATAGGAGCTGCCACTGCGTGTCGGATCCAGTTCCAAGCTCTTTTCACACGTAAACTCATGTATTCCTTGTATTGTAACTCCTGCATGGGGCGGATACTATTCTCTCTCCATTTTACAGATGGTGAAGCTGAAGCATGCAGCTTAAAAACTTGCCCAGGGTCACACAGAAAACAGAGGGGCCAGGATTTAAGCACAAGCAATCTGGCTCCAGATCCCAGACTGTTAATCAGCTCTCCCAAAGCTGCCCCTTCCTGCTGGAGAATTACTGAAGGTGAAAGAGGGGGCCCCACACAACAGAAGAATAACTCCATGTGATATAATAGGCTTCCCTGGTGGCTCAGATGGTAAAGAAAGTGCCTGTAATGCATGAGACCCAGGTTCGATCCCTGGGTTGGGAAGAGCCCCTGGAGAAGGGAATGGCTACCCATTCAAGTGATATAATAATAACAACCATGACATACATGTACACTGAATTGATTAAATGCTTTTACACATGTAGTTTTATTTAAACTGAAATTGTAAAATGGGGTGATGATAGGGTTGTTGTTAAGACTCGGCTCTCATCTCTCTTCTAACAGAGGTAGAAGTTGGAACTTAGGGTCTTAACAGGTTTGCTCATAGTTACAATAAGTGTCAGAGTGTGTGTGTGTGCTCAGTTGTGTCCGACTCTTTGTGACCCCATGGACTGTAACCTGCCAGGCTCCTCTGAACATGGGATTCTCCAGGCAAGAAACTGGAATGTGTTGCCATTTCCTCCTCCAGGGGATCTTCCTCATCCAGAGATTGAACCCCTGTCTCTTGTGTCTCTTGCATTGGCAGGCAGGTTCTTTACTGGGACACCACCTGGGAAACCCAAAGTATCAAAGCAAGGGTGCAAATTCCATTACTCTGCCTCCTTGCCGAGCGTGGTGGACAGAATGGCCCCACCCCCAAAGATATCCACACTATAACTCCTAGAACCTGTGAAGAGTTTATATTACATGGCAAAAGTGACTTTGCAGCTGTGATTAAGGTTATAGAGTTTAAAACAGGGAGATTATCCTAGATTTTCTGGGTGGGCCCAATATAATCATATGATATTTAAAAGTCTCTAGAATCAGAGAACTTTCTCTGATTGGAGGCAGAGAGATGTGGCAGCGGAAGTCAGAGATTCAAAGCATGAGAATCATCCCAGTGCTGCTGGAGTGAGGACACCTGGAAAGCATGAGAAGAAATATGGGCAACCTCTAGTCACAAAGACCAGCCCCCATATGGCAACAGGAACCTAAGTCCTACAACCATAGGGAACTGAATTCAGCCAACAGCCTAAATGATACAATAAACAGATATTAAGTAACTGCAGTTGTGGTAACATGTTAGAGTAGCAATAGAAGACTAAATAGCCAGTTAGTGTCAGCAGGCTTCAGGCAATTTGCAGGGCCTGAGCACTTACCTTGGTCTAAAGCTATCTCTTCTAGGGACTTCCCTGATGGTCCAGTGGTTGAGAATCTGCCTTCCAGTGCAGGGGACATGGGTTTGATCTCTGCTCAGGAACTAAGATCAAGCATGCCGTGTAACTACCAAGCCCACACGCCACAACTAGCGAGCTCTTGTGCCGCAACAGAAGATCCTGCATGCCGCAACTAAGATCCGACACAGCCAAATAAATAAATAAAATGTCTCTTCTATGGACCTGCCACACTGACCGACACTCCTGTTGTTAGGAGCACATCTTGAAATCAAGGCATTTGTTTTCCTTCAAAAGTTGTGTGGAGTGCACTGGGATGACCCAGAGGGATGGTACAGGGAGAGGGGAGGGAGGAGGGTTCAGGAAGGGGAACACGTGTATACCTGTGGCGGATTCATGTTGATGTTTGGCAAAACCAATACAATATTGTAAAGTTAAAAAAAAAAAAAAGTCGTGTGGAAAAGCACCAGCGCTATCTGAGACAAAGTAATACATTATTAGTCTATCACTAATTAACATGTGTCAGTTGTGTTTGACTCTTTGGGACCCCATGGACCGTGGCCCACCAGGCTCCTGTCCATGGGATTCCATAGGCAAGAATACCAGAGTGGGTTGCCATGCCCTCCTCCAGAGGATCTTCCTGACCCAGGAACTGGACCTGTGTCTCTTTTATCTCCTGCATTGGCAGGCAGGTTCTTTACCACTAGCGTCACCTGGAAACTCCAATTTTTTTCTCTTTTCATCGCATTGCACAGCATGTGGGATCTAGTTCCCTAACCAGTGATGGAATTCGTGCCTCCTGCATGACGGCGCAGAGTCTTCATCACTGGACCACCAGGGAGTCCAGGGAGTCCAGACCACCCTTCCAGGTGGCACCTACGGGTAGAGAACCCACCTGCCAATGCAGGAGACATAAGAGACACAGGTTTGATTTCTGGGAAGATCCTGTGGAGGAGGGCATAGCAACCCACTCCAGTATTCTTGACTGGAAAATTCCATGGACAGAGGAGCCTGGTGGGCTATGGTCCATAGGGTTTATTTGAAGAGTCAGACATGACTGAAGCAACTTAGCACACAGAGGCTTTTCTTGCTCTAGAACACGAAAACAGGCATGTTTTGGTGCATAGACCACAGATTCCAAACAGAAAAGGATTCTGCACTAAAGGGAAGATCTAGGTAGGAGAGAGAAGTGGGAGGATCCTGTATGACATGCAGGGACTAAAGGCTCATTAGAGACAGGAAGGAGAGTCACCTCCAATATAACTTATCTGGAGCCACCACGGTCCTGTGGTATCCTGCCTTATTGCCTTCGCACCTGCTGTTCCCTATGTCAAGAATGCCTTTTCCTCAGCTCTTCTTGGTGCTGGCTTCCTCTCATCATCCAGGGTCAGCTCATCAAAAAAGCCTTCCACACCACTCAGCTAAAGCAGTGTTTTCTTCCCCTAGTCACTCTGATCCTCTCCATGGCCCCTCTGAAATGATCTTCTTCGCATTTTAAGGTGCTTATGGTTCCCACCCCAACTAGGCTATAAGATCCAAAAATGCTAGGACTTGGCCTCTTTTGGGGTGTCCCCAGCACTGAAACAATAGCTGAAACATGATGGGTGTTCAGCAAATATTAGCTGAATGAATGGAAGACTAAAATGCAAGGTGGTGTCTGCCATATGCAATAACAGATAAAAAGATGAGGTTCTAGGTGGTGTCTGCCATATGCAATAACAGATAAAAAGATGAGGTTCTAGGTGGTGTCTGCCACATGCAATAACAGATAAAAAGATGAGGTTCTAGGTGGTGTCTGCCATATGCAATAACAGATAAAAAGATGAGGTTCTAGGTGGTGTCTGCCATATGCAATAACAGATAAAAAGATGAGGTTCTAGGTGGTGTCTGCCATATGCAATAACAGATAAAAAGATGAGGTTCTAGGTGGTGTCTGCCATATGCAATAACAGATAAAAAGATGAGGTTCTATAAGGGTAGAGAGGAGGATGGAAGAGAATTAATTGCAAAGGACCAGGATGTTGTCATGGTATTTGACAAAGAAAGGATTTGGTCCACAGGAAGGTGAACTAACAGAACCAAGTCTTAGCAGGGGGGTCAACCTAGTTTGACCAGAGTGAAGAGTGAAGTATGTTAAGGTTAAGCTTCAGGGTTTATCTTTGGCATATGAACTGCCAAGGCCCTAGCAAGGAGATCACATGAGTGTACATTTCTGTAAAATTTGCAAGAATATGATAGTTTACTGCTGCTGCTGCTAAGTCACTTCAGTCGTGTCCGACTCTGTGTGACCCCATATGATAGTTTAATCTCAATCAAGACCAATGTCTCCTTCCATTTGACTTCCCTTCTGCCTCACCTATCTTACTTCCTCTTGTGTTGGGGGGTACTGGGGTTTCCCTGGGTATTGTTTGGATCTAGTTAAGGGAAGTTGAGTTGGGGATACATTTAGTTTGGGTTGAATGGGCTATATTTATGCAGTTCACAGTCACTTCCTCATATAGTTAAGTAATTGCTAAAACAAGAAGAGTGGATGGTGAGGGAAAAGATCAGAGGACAGAATCTTAAGGATCATCCCCATTTAATCAGAAGAAAGGAACTAGCATTATTTGCCAGGCATTATGCTAAGGGCTGGCTGTTTACTCTCTTGTTTAATTTTCAAACAAGCTTATAAGGCAAGAATATTGTACTTTTCTCATGGACACAAAACTGACACTCAGAGCGTTTAGGATTGAACCCGGGTTTCTTCTGCTCTAAAGCCCATGTCATTCCTATTCAAGAAGAACAAGATGAGAGAGAAGCGCTTTGGGGAAGGGACAAGGAAGCTGGTCGGGGAGAGGATGTGAGTAGGAATCAGGCAATGGCAGAGCCAGAGATGGAAAACGCAAAGGACTGCAGGGTTGGGTAGTTTAGCAAATAAGTGTGTGTGCGTGCTCAGCTATGTCCGACTCTTTGCGACCCCATGAACTGTAGCCCACCAGGCTCCTCTGTCCATGGGATTTTTCTAGGCGGGAATACTGGAGTGGGTTGCCTTTTCTTTCTCCAGAGGGTCTTTTCGACCCAGGGATTGAACCCGCATCTCTTGGGTCTCCTGAAGACGTTGGCAGGTGGCTTCTTTGAGTGAGGTTGTTTAAAAAGCATAACTCACAAGCATAGTTTTTACTTACACAGATTAATTTTTTTTTTTTTTTTTTTTTTTTAAATATATAGCCTCTTTGGGATTTCCTTGGTGGGCCAGTGGTTAAGCATCTACCTTACAATGAAGAGGACTCGGGTTCGATCCCTGGTCTGGGAACTAAGATCCCACATGCCAAGGAGCAACTAAGCCCGTGCACCACAATTACTGAAGCTTCCATGACCCAATTCGAGAGTCTGCACGCTGCAACAAGAGATACGGAGTGCTGCAACTAAGACCTGAGGCAGTCAAACAGATAAATATTAAAAAAAAAAAAATATCCAGCTTCTTTTGTCTAGCTTTCATCTTCCCAGATACAAGAATAATTTCTTGACTATAAGGAACATGTCAGTATATGTGTGATGATCCTGGGTTATGGATTCTTGGTTTCAGTGCTGAGGATGAATTGGGATCATGGAAAATTGAACTAGTCAAGCTACTCAGCTCCAGCTCATGATGTCAGGTGAAAATGTGGACCCAGGATCATCACATCTGATTTTCCATGAGAAACTGAAAAATCAGATTTTTGTGTGAACTCTTAATTTCTAAATGTTGTCAATGAGTTTATTTCTTAAAAGAATAAGGTGTAGCCCACAAGACATATATATATGAGTCAGACACAGAACCATGTCTGTTCTAGAATTAATGAGCTCAGTAAGAATAATAAACAATGAAACTAAAATACTGACGATAATCAACATGAGGATAATATATGCCAAGTACTGTTTTAAATACTTGACCTGAATGAACTCATTTAATCTTTACCATAACCCTGCAAAGTTAAATATTATTATCCCCCCCCCCCCGCCTTTTTTTTATCATTTGGCAAAACTGAGGCTCAGAGAGACTCGAGTGCATGTAGCCAGAGGGTATGGGACCATGATTTACAAAAAACTCTGACTCTGGAGAGACAGAGGAGCCTGGCAGACTGCAGTCCATGGGGTCGCAAAGAGTCAGACAAGACTCAGAGACTAAATAACAGCAATAGTGATCTGACTCTGGCGCCTGGGTTCTTCCTCCCTAAAGCTGGTTAAGGAGAGACCTCTGGCTTCCCCACTCAAGAACAGGTTATTATCCTGGGGATCAAGGGTGGGGTTTAGAAGGCACATGGACTCTTGGAATTATTCGCAAATTTGTATGTGGATACAAGAGGGTGTTTTCAATGGAGAGGAATCCCACAGCTTTCATAAAGTTCCCAAACAGACTCAAAAAGGGGAGGAGTGGCTGATTTAGGACTGTGTGTGACTTTGGGCCAGAGAAGCCAGGTCCACGTACTAAGGTGCAGAAGCTGGAAGGCCAGAGGTTAAAAAGAGAGTCAGCTGCAGATGGTGGGTGTAGGCTTTTCTAGAATATTGATGGGGAAGGGAGAGAAGGTGAGGAGAGTAACTTTTAGAGAAAGCAGGGGTAAGGGAGGTTTATTTTTTAAACATTAGCACCGTTTACTGTTTAACTGTGCAGTCTTTCTCAGTACTACATATCATGCCTTTCTTTAGTTGCTTTTTTTTTTTTAACATGAATGTGTTTATTTTTTAAATTTCATTGAAGTACAGTTGCTTTATGATGTTGTGTTAATTTCTGCTGTCAGTTCAGTTCAGTCGCTCAGTCGTGTCCGACTCTTTGTGACCCCATGAATCACAGCCCGCCAGGCCTCCCTGTCCATCACCAACTCCCGGAGTTCACCCAGACTCACGTCCATTGAGTCAGTGATGCCATCCAGCCATCTCATCCTCTGTCGTCCCCTTCTCCTCCTGCCCGCAATCCCTCCCAGCATCAGAGTCTTTTCCAATGAGTCAACTCTTCACATGAGGTGGCCAAAGTACTGGAGTTTCAGCTTTAGCATCATTCCTTCCAAAGAAATCCCAGGGCTGATCTCCTTCAGAATGGACTGGTTGGATCTCCTTGCAGTCCAAGTGACTCTCAAGAGTCTTCTCCAACACCACAGTTCAAAAGCATCAATTCTTCGGCACTCAGTTTTCTTCACAGTCCAACTCTCATATCCATACATGACCACTGGAAAAACCATAGCCTTGACTAGATGGACCTTTGTTGGCAAAGTAATGTCTCTGCTTTTGAATATGCTATCTAGGTTGGTCATAACTTTCCTTCCAAGGAGTAAGCATCTTTTAATTTCATGGCTGCAGTCACCATCTGCAGTGATTTTGGAGCCCCCAAAAATAAAGTCTGACATTGTTTCCACTGTTTCCCCATCTACTTCCCATGAAGTGATGGGACCGGATGCCATGATCTTCGTTTTCTGAATGTTGAACTTTAAGCCAACTTTTTCACTCTCAGCAAAGTAAATCAGCCACATACACATACATATATCCCTTCTCTTTTAGGTTTCCTTCCCCTTTAGGTCGCCACAGAGCACCGAGTAGAGTTCCCTGTGCTGTGCAGCAGGTTCTCATCAGTTATCTCTCTTATAAGTGCTCAGTCGTGTTCAACTCTTTGCAACCCTTTGGACTGTAGCCTGCCAGGCTCCTCTGTCCATGGCATTTTTCAGGAAAGAAATACTGGAGTAGGTTGCCATTTCCTCCTCCAGGGGATCTTCCTGACCCAGGGATCGAATCTGCGTCTCCTGTGTCTCCTGCATTGCAGGTGGATTCTTTACTGGCTGTGTCACTGGGGATGCCCATCTATTTTAAACATAGTATCAATAGTGAAAGTGAAAGTGAAAGTCACTCAGTCGCATCCTGAGTGGTTGCTTTGCAACCCCATAGCCTATACACTCCATTGAATTCTCCAGGCCAGAATACTGGAGTGGATAGCCTTCCCCTTCTCCAGGGGATCTTCCCAACCCAGGGATTGAACCCAGGTCTCCCCACAGCAGGCAGATTCTTTACCAGCTGAGCCACCAGAGAAGCCCAGTGCATATATGTTAATCCCAATCTCCCAGTTCATCTCACACCCCCTTCCCCACCTTGGAGTCCATACGTTTGTTCTCTACATCTGTATGGACCTAGAGTCTGTCATACAGAGTGAAGTCAGTCCAAAAGATATAAACAAATATCGTATATATGTGAGATCTAGAAAAATGGTACAGATGAACCTATTTGCAAAGGAGAAAAAGATTCAAAAGCTAAAGGAATCCTGGGCATTCTGTCTTCTGAGGAAGGGAGCCAGAGTAGAACAAGAGATTGAGGGAGTCACAGCTCTCCCCAGAGCAAGGACATTTTGGAAAAGAGCCATTCTTGGCTCCCAAGCTTGAGCATCTGAGAAGGCTGGTTTGTGAAACAGGGTTTCACAAAGGGGGCATACCTTCCTTCCTGTTCTCTGACCCCTCCCCAGCAGTAAAGCTGGAGAGCTTTCCCCACCTGCCCACCCCACCCTGCTCTCCCACGAGCCTCCTGCCAGCAGCCCCCTCCTGCTCCCGAGCTGGGCTCAGTGTGCCCCAGAGAATCTCCTAGTATATGTCTCTTCCACAACCATCCAGCTTCTGCTTCTAAGACTGGGATATGCTAACTGCCTCTCTGCATTCTCCAAGAAAAACAGCCTCTCCCTCTCCCTTGTACGTGGTCTGATCTTCTGGTATAATTATCACTCGGATTCACTTGGTCTCAAGAATATCCTAGCACCATGTCTAACAGGAAAGGACTGTGTGATCATCTCTTGTTGGGACAGAAATCTTCTAATGTACATCCTGGCAACAGCTTAGGGGGACTGCATCCATTCAATTTGTTCCTCTATCCAAGCTATATACAGAGTCCCTGCCTGCACTGTGCTAGGGGCTGCGGGTGAACAAAACAAGTAGATTTCTCTGCCCTTGTGGAACTGAGAGTCCTGTAGTGGAGACAATTTTTACAACATATATTATGATGAGTAGGTAGGTGGATTTAAGAGGATAAGATCCTATGAGTGTACACCATGGACTGAATGTGTGTGTCTCTCTCAAAATTCCTATGTTGAAACCTCACGCCCACTGTGATGTTATTTGGACGTGGAGCTTTGGGGAGGTAATTATGTCTTGAGGGTGAAGCCCTCGTGAATGGAATTAGCGTCCTTATAAAAGAGAACCCAGAGAGCTCCCTCACCCACTTCTGCTATATGAGGACACATTGAGAAGGCAGCTGTCTACGAGCCAGGAAGTGGGTCCTCACTAGACACCAAATCTGTTGGCACCTTGACCTTGGACTGCCCAGCCTCCAGAACTGTGAGAAATACATTTCTGTTGTTTAAACTGCACAGTCTCTGGTATTTTTGTTATAGTAGCTTGAACGGACTAAGGCCGTGTATACCTCAGGACAGAAGTCAGCATTTGCTTTTCTTTTTCTTTTTCTGGCTGCAGGATCTTAATTCCCCAACCAAGGATTAAATTTGTGCTCCCTGCAGTGGAAGCATGGAGTCTTAACCACTGGACCGCCAGGGAAGTCCTAGCATTTGCTTTTCTGAGGATACTGTTTTTGAGGTGAGACATGAAGAATTCAAAGTTGTGTGTGCTGCGTACCAAGTCGCTTCAGTCATGTCCAGCTCTTTGCGACCCCATGGACTGTAGCCCACCAGGCTCCTCTGTCCATGGGATTCTCCAGGCAAGAATACTGGAGTGGGTTGCTGTGCCCTTCTCCAGGGCATCTTCCTGACCCAGGGATTGAACCCATGTCTCTTACATCTATCTGCACTGGCAGGTGGGTTCTTCACCAGTAGCTCCACCTGGGAAGCCTGGATTCAACATTAAATTGGTATTAAGGGAGAAGAGCGGGCTTCCTTGGTGGCTCAGATAGTAAAGAATCCGCCTACCATGCAGGAGACCTGGGTTTGATCCACGGTGAGCGGAGAAAACACACCCTCAATTTGAGGGAGGAGTAAGCCCATGAGAAGCACGTGCCATCACAGCTGTACACACAGGCCCTGGGGGAACACAGAAGTGGCACATAACTGTGAGCTGGGGCAGTGGTGACACTTAGCAGCATTAGGAAGTTTAAGGGACAATTTCTTGTGCTTTTGGCTGCACCTCTTACATACAGTGCCTGGGTCTGGGGAATTTTCCACCTTAAGAGTCTCAATACCTAAAGCTGGAAGCCAGAAACTCACCTTCCTAGGCTCCTTTGAAGATAAGATGCAGGTACCCTGCTTGGTGAAGGGATTCTAACAGATGAGGATGTCAATTTCCCCAAAGTCTGAGAGGGAGGTATCTTCAGCTGGAGGGGAAACAAGCCCTAAAATTGCTGTGATGTTCCTGATACTGGTGTGTGCACTCAGTTGTGTCTGACTCTACAGACCTCATGGACTGTAACCCGCCAGGCTCCTCTGTCCATGGGATTTCCCAGGCAAGAATACTGGAGTGGGTTACCATTTCCTACTCCAGGGGACCTTCCTGACCCAGAGATGGAACCTACTTCTTCTGCATTGGCAGGTGGATACTTTACCACTGTGCCACTGGGAAAGCCCATTCTTGACACTACCAGAAGCTTATTGAGCATCTGCCACTCCAAACAGAAAATTAGGGTTTGGGGACAGGTAATGAGGACAGGGAGGCCTGGCGTGCTGCAGTCTATGGGGTCACAAAGAGGTGGACATGACTGAGCGACTGAACTGAACTGAATTGAATGAGGCTGTAGGAACAAGCAGAGACATTACTTTGCCAACTAAGGTCTGTCTAGTCAAGGCTATGGTTTTTCCAGTGGTCATGTATGGATGTGAGAGTTGGACTGTGAAGAAGGCTGAGTGCCGAAGAATTGATGCTTTTGAACTGTGGTGTTGGAGAAGACTCTTGAGAGTCCCTTGGACTGCAAGGAGATCCAACCAGTCCATCCTAAAGGAGATCAGTCCTGGGCGTTCTTTGGAAGGAATGATGCTAAAGCTGAAACTCCAGTACTTTGGCCACCTCATGTGAAGAGTTGACTCATTGGAAAAGACTCTGATGCTGGGAGGGATTGCGGGCAGGAGGAGAAGGGGATGACAGAGGATGAGATGGTTGGATGGCATCACCAACTTGATGGATGTGAGTCTGGGTGAACTCTGGGAGTTGGTGATGGACAGGGAGGCCTGGCGTGCTGCAATTCATGGGGTCGCAAAGAGTCGGACATGACTGAGCGACTGAATTGAACTGTAGGAACAAGAATGTTGGGTATTGTGGAGAGAGTATCTTGTTCTTGTGAGGGTGGTACCCACATCTCCTCAGACCCTTAAACCATCTCTTGAGAAGAAAGAACATACTTTTGAGAAGCAGAAGCCCTGGGCTGGAGACCACACACAACCTGTTAATTGTGTAGCCTAGAGCACAAAGTCACTTCAGTTTTCTGATCCTTGGTTTTCTCATCTGTAAAGTGGATAATACATGCTTATATGGCATAACACCTGTGAAAATCCTTTGAAAGTGCTGGAAAAATGTGATAGGTGGCTCTCACCATCTTTGGTGCTAAAATAAATGCAAAAAAATGGAAATTAAGATGAATAATTTCAGTGGATCATTCCTGGGCATCTGTCTGGACAAAGCTATAACTTGAAAAGATACATGCACCCCAGTGTTCATATTTACATGAATTATTTACAATAATTTACGTATTTTTTACATTATTTACAATAGTCAAGACATGGAAGCAACCTCAATGTCCATCAACAGATGAATGGATAAAGAAGATGTGGTGTCAATACACAATGGAATACTACTCAGGCATCAAAAAGAATGAAAAATGCTGTGTGCAGCAACATGGATGCCACTAGAGATTATCATACAAAGTGAAGTCAGAAAAAGAAAGACAAATGCCATATGATATTACTTATGTGTAGAACCTAAAATATGACATAATTGAACTTATCTATGAAACCAACAGAGGGCAGACTTGTGGTTGTCAAGGGAGAGGGGGCAGAGGGGGATGGATTGGGAGCTTGGGTTTAGCAGGTGCAAACTATTATATATAACATGGATAAACAACAATATCCTACTGTATAGCACAGGGGACTATACCCAATATCCCATGGTAAACCATAACAGACAAGAATATGAAAAAGAACACATATATACGAATCACTTTGCCACACCCTAGAAACTCTCACAACATTGCAAATCAACTATACTTCAATAAGATACATTTTAAAAAATATTGCCATGGGTCAGTGGGTTCAGATGGGACTTGAGGCTGGAAACAGTGAACGTTAAGAGAGGAACAGGGGATTTCCCTGGTGGTCCACCGGTTAAGAATCCACCTGCTAATGCAGGGGACGTGGGTTCATGCCTGGTCTGGGAAGATGGAACACGCCACAGAGCAGCTGAGCCCATGCTCCACAACTACTGAGTCCACGGGCTGCTGTCACAGCGGAAGCCCACGTGCCCAGAGCCGGCGCCCCACCAGCTCTCAATCTCAGGGCAATGAGAGACCCACACAGCACACGGAAGAGCATCCCCCACTCACTGAAGCCAGGCTTTGAAAGCCTGCACACAGCAACAAAGACACAGTGCAGCCAAAAATAAATTAAAATAAATAAAAAAAATTTTAAGAAGGAACAGCTCTTAACAAGGATGTTATGAATAGTGTGGTCAGTCAGGACTCTGTTTTCGTTGCAAGTGACACATAACTCATACCGAAGTGGCTTCAGAAAAAAACAATAATACAACTTACATCTCATATCATCAAAAAGTTCAATGATTCAGGCACAGTTGGGTGCAAGGACTCCAATATTAAAATCACAACTCTGTCTCTATATCTTGTTCCACTTCAAGCTGTCCATCCCCAGACAAATTCTCTCTTCCTGCTGACATGAGGTCTTCAGCAGCTTCAGCCCCATATGAAGCTAGGTTTTGATTTATGGGAAAGGAATATGGGGGCATCTCAGGAATTCTTGTAAAACTGTTTCATCTCATTGGCCCAATCTGAATGCCATACTCCTACCTGAGCCAATACCTTATGGGAGGGGGGATATGATGATCTAATTGGCCAATTCTGAGTCACATGACCACATCTGGAGCCAATCAAGACCATTTGACTCACATGGACTGGGAATGGGAGAGGGTGGTTTACACATATAAAAAGAGTTAACACATATAAAAAGAGCAGGTGAATGGATAAGAAAGCTGTGGTATATATATACATATAATGGAGTATTATTCAGCCATTAAAAAGAATACATTTGAATCAGTTCTAATGAGGTGGATGAAACTGGAGCCTATTATACAGAGTGAAGTAAGCCAGAAAGAAAAACACCAATACAGTATACTAACACATATATATGGAATTTAGAAAGATGGTAACAATAACCCTGTATACGAGACAGCAAAAGAGACACTGATGTATAGAACAGTCTTTTGGACTTTGTGAGAGAGGGAAAGGGTGGGAAGATTTGGGAGAATGGCATTGAAATGTGTATAATATCATATATGAAATGAGTTGCCAGTCCAGGTTCGATGCACAATACTGGATGCTTGGGGCTGGTGCACTGGGACGACCCATGAGGGATGGTATGGGGAGGGAGGAGGGAGGAGGGTTCAGGATGGGGAACACGTGTATACCTGTGGTGGATTCATGTTGATACATGGCAAAACCAATACAATATTGTAAAGTTAAAAAATAAAATAAATAAATAAAAGGGGGGTGGGGAAGAGTGATGAAAACAGCCACTCAAAACCATCATGGATAGTTACCCACAGAGTATTTACTATGCTTTGAAAAATGTAAATGGGACCCATCTTTAGAAAAACAAAATCATTAAAAATGCTGCAAACACTGCAAGTTCCCCTTCTTATTTCTGGCTGGGAGGAGCCTTAATCCAGGGGCTTCTAACTGCTATTGGTCATGAAGGTGACTTGAAATCTTGCTTTCTGAACTGACATTTTTCATCTCATAAATCTTCTAACTTCGCACAGAGCTCTTACATCTGCTCCTTTATTCGATCTAAATTTAACAACACTCCTGTGAGTCAGAGAAGTTAAGTAACATGCTTAAAATCACACAGCCATTCTAGAATTCTTGCTTCCTAACTGATAAACAGACCACTGGGTCTCCCCATTCTGATCGTTGTTGCTAAAAAGAGATACTGGGAAGATAAGAGAGGGGAGGGGTAGAAATATGGACTAGTTTAAATATGAAAGATTCTGAAGGCAGGAGATGAACCCGATAGACTCGGGCCCTGTATGTATAAGCTCCAAGTTTGGTGTGGGCACAGACAAAGAAGCAGACCCTACTGTTCCCTGTGTTTATCACATGGGTAAGCACAGAGACGTCTGGGAGATCCAGCCAATTTTGATGGTGACAGCATTCTTCAAGGGAAGACGGGAACAAGAAAGTCTGCATCTTTAAGGACTGCATAACCCTCACTTTAATTATTAACTTGCTGCATTATTAACTGACCAGGTGTGTGTGGCAGAAAACCAAGGGTCAGAACTCCATGGCCACGATTCATTTCTGGTGGAAACTCTA
Organism: Bos grunniens; assembly: GCF_055505025.1. Lineage (NCBI taxonomy): Eukaryota > Metazoa > Chordata > Mammalia > Artiodactyla > Bovidae > Bos > Bos grunniens. The sequence goes on from NC_141189.1 coordinate 29,852,999, forward strand.
GGACCTTCTGAAACCTTCTTAGGGCACATTTAGAACCCTGAATTCTGATGACTGATGGCGACCTTCCTTCCAGAAAAGGGAACAATTCGTTTGCAGTTTAGGCTTCAGCTAAGATGATAGCTCTGGGCTCCCCCAGTGGCTCAGCGGTAAAGAATCCATGGGCAATGCAGCAGCCGCAGGAGACGCCAGTTTGATCCCTCGGTTGGGAAGATCCCCTGGAGGAGGGCATGGCAACCCACTCCAGTATTCTTGCCTGGAGAATCCCATAGATGGAGGAGTCTGGCGGGCTACAATCCATAGGGTCGCAAAGAGTTGGACACGACTGAAGCAACTTAGCATGCATGCAGGATTATAGCTCTAGGTATTTCCTCCCAGGGTCCTGAGTGGCTAGTGTTGTCCCCCATTAGGCCTAATGTTGTCCCAGGTCCCCCATCTTTCCTGGTCTCTTTCTGGACAATAATGGCAGCCTTGGGAAAAGAAGAAGGGGAGGAAGTTAGGAGGAGGGGGTTGAATGGCACAGACCTAAATTATATTAGGGAAGAGAGGAAAATAGAGTGCTTTTTGCTGAATTGCCTTTCACAAGACACTGGCGAAACAGAGCTTGAAGCAGCTATTCCCAGGGATGAATGTGCACCTAGGCTGCTTTCAGATATTCGAGTTTTCATTCATTCCCAAATGTCAATCACACAGGTACATCTTCAAAATTTTGGCTTCATTCCACCTGCACTTTTACATTTTTTACCTAAAACAATACACTTGAACTTAAATTTTTTAAAGGAAATTTTCTACCCCCACCACAAATGGGGAGCCATGACTACTATTTTGAAAAAAATGATGCATTCAGAAAACCAAGCAAAGTCATTAAATCCTAGTTGGTCTTGGTTGCTGTCCTTAGTTCTAAGCCCAGAGATATTCTGTTAAAAAAGAAAAGAGGGGAGCTTCCCTGGCAGTTCAGTGGTTAAGACTCCACTTTTCCAATGGTTAAGGAACTAAGATCCTATATGTCCCATGGTGTAGCAAAAAGAAAACAATGAGAGGGGATAGTAAGGAGAAGGGGTGGTAGTATGGGTGAGGAGGGGAATAGCAAGTATAAAAGATGCCATTTTTGGTTGTTGTTCAGTCGCTGAGTCATGTCCAACTCTTTGTGACCCCATGGACTGCAGCATGCCAACCTTCTCTGTCTTTCTCTATGCTCAAATTCATGTTCACTGAGTTGGTGATACCAACCAAACATCTCATCCTCTGTCGCCCCCTTCTCCTCCTGCCTTCAATCCTTCCCAGCTCCAGGGTCTTTTCCAATGAGTCAGCTCTTTGCATCAGGTGGCCAAAGTATTGGAGCTTCAGCTGCAGCATCAGTCCTTCCAGTGAATATTCAGGGTTGATTTCCTTTAAGATTGGCTGGTTTGACCTCTTTGTTGCCCAAGGTACTCTCAAGAGTCTTCTCCAGCACCACAGTTTGAGAGTATCAATTCTTCTGCATTCAGCCTTCTTTATGGTCCAGCTCACATCCATACATCAGTACTGGAAAAACCATAGTTTGACTACACCTCTGTCAGGAAAGTGATATTTCTGCTTTTTAATATGCTGCCTAGGTTTGTCATAGCTTTCCTTCCAAGGAGTAATTGTCTTTTAATTTCATGGCTGCAGTCACTGTCAGCAGTGATTTTGGAGCCCAAGAAAAGAAAATCTGTCACTGCTTCCACTTTTCTCCTTCTATTTGCCATGAAGTGATGGGACCAGATCCCGTGGTCTGAGCTTTTTGAATGTTTAGCTTTAAGCCAGCTTTTTCATTCTCCTCTTTTACTATCATCAAGAGGCTTTTTAATTCCTCTTCACTTTCTGCCATTAGATTGGTATCATCTGCATATCTGAGGTTGGTATTTCTCCCGAAATCTTGATTCCAACTTGTGATTCATCCAGCCTGGCATTTCACATGATGTACACCCCATATAATGATGGGTAATGATACACAGCCTTGTCATATTCCTTTCCCAATTTTGAACTAGTCAGTTGTTTCATGTAAGGTTCTAACTGTTGCTTCTTGACCTGCATACACGTTTCTTGGGAGACAGGTAAGGTGGCCTGGTATTCCCATCTCTTCAAGAATTTTCCAGTTTGTTGTGATACACACAGTCAAAGGCTTTAGTGTAGTCAATTAAGCAGAAGTAGATGTTTTTCTGGAATTCCCCTTGCTTTCTCAATGATCCAGTGCATGCTGGCAATTTGATTCTGGTTCCTCTGCTTTTGCTAAGCCCCATTTTTACATCTGGAAGTTCTTGACTCACATACTGCTGAAGCCTAGCTAGAAGGATTTTGAGCATAACCTTGCTAGCATGTGAAATGAGCACAGTTGCACAGTAGTTTAAACATTCTTTGGCATTGCCCTTCTTTGGGATTGGAATGAAAACTGACCTTTTCCAGTCCTGTGGTCACTGTTGAGTTTTCCAAAGTTGTTGACATATTGAGTGCAGGACTTTCATAGCATCATCTTTTAGGATTTGAAATAGCTCAGCTGGAATTCCATCACCTCCACTAGCTTTGTTTGCAATAATGCTTCCTAAGGACCACTTGATTTTACACTCTAGGATGTCCAGCTCTAGGTGAGCAACCACACCATTGTGATCATCTGGGTCATTAAGACCCTTTTTGTATAGTTCTGCTGTGTGTTCTTGCCACCTCTTCTTAATCTTTTCTGCTTCTGTTAGATCCTTACTGTTCTTTTTCTTAATTGTGCCCATCCTTGCATGAAATGTTCCTTTGATATCTCCAATTTTCTTGAAGAGATCTCTAACCTTTCCTGTTCTATTGTTTTCTTCTATCTCCTTGCATTGTTCACTTAAGAAGGCTTTCTTATCTCTCCTTGCTGTTCTCTGGAACTTTGCATTCAATTGGGTATGTCTTTCCCTTTCTCTCTTGCCTTTCGCTTCTTTTCTTTTCTCAGCTATTTATAAGGCCTCCTCAGACAACCACTTTGCCTTCTTGCATTTCTTTTTCTTTGGATGGTTCTAGTCACTGCCTCCTGTGCAATGTTATGAACCTCCGTCCTCAGTTCTTCAGGCACTCTGTTTATCAGATCTAATCCTCTGAATCTATTCATCAGCTAGTTGCACTAATACCAAACTTGGATCCTTGATAGTATCAGAGGTACTGTGATGTTGGGAAGGCAATGACTTTCTCACCAAATGCTTCACTCTTACTTCATTCTCCACCTGGATTGGGGAATACCATGACTTATTGAACAAATATTTATCAAGTTGCAGGCTAAGTGTTCTTAGCCCCAGAGGAAGAGGGATGTGTGAGAAGATATATAGGGCTGGGAAAATCCCCACTGGGGAGAAAAACAAGGCCACGGAAAATAAAATAATTTCAAATTGGGTTGAGAACCACTAAACAAACAAATAAATAAAACAAGGACAAGGGTTATAATAGTGAATTGGAAACATGGGATGTACCAGGGTGGACTTCACATTCCCGAGCCAAGGTCAGAAGGCAGTTTGGTTTTTGACTGATTAAGAGCTGAGCTTCCAGTAGAAAACTCACGTTCCAGATTGGATTCTTAGGAGTGGGAAAGTGGTTGGCGGCTGTAACTGGATTCCCCAGGCATAATCTCAAGGACACTAGAGAGGCCTGCTCTTTGCCCTCGATTCAATTGGAAAGCAAAGCAGATGTTGTCTTAATAGTTTTCCAGCCCAATGGCCAAGAGAAAACAAAATATGTCACACATGTGGTTATGTTTAAAGGCAAGAGTAAAACACATGTCCAGCCAACGCTGGATGTTGCCGGAGCAAGGGATTCCATCTGTAATCGCAACTGAGTTAATCTAATTAACTGCAAATGAAGATGCCTGTTTTCAAGTTCAGCCAAAGCGGTCACAAGGATACAGGATTTACAGTGTTTTCCCCTCTTTTCTCTTTGTAAAGCACCCCCTCAACCTGCCATCCTGTTTTTAAACAGCAAAGTGCCGGTGACATGACATGAGGGTTTGTGTTTGCTGTTTGGGCTTGATCATCACACAGGCTAAGGTTCACTTCCCTTAAGACCCTAGATCTGAGAGAAAAAAAAAGAAAATTGGTACAACTGCTTTTGATCACAAAACATTGATCTATATTGGGTCCCCAAGATGGAGACTGTACAATCCACCGACACATTCCATTCATGGAAGCCCTGCCTCCAAGTCGTTGCAGAGAGCCCAGGCTTACATCCAAACAGCCTGTGTCTCTGGGATTCACTTAAAGGGCTCTGGACATGGGTGTTGTCGGACTCTTAAAAGCAGTTCCTGAAATCTCAGGCTTTACACTGGTCTAGTAAGCGCTGGTGATTCCCAGGGGAGTGAGGAGTGGGAGGTGACAAGGATGAAAGGCTGACTGTAGCTCCGCTTTTGAGGCCTCTTGAATCAGCTCTGAAGGTTGGAGAGACTGGGGGAGGATCATGGATTAAGCTCATTCCATTTAAAAGAGCTCACTCAGCTATAAGGAAAAAGCCAGATGATGACAGAACTAGGTTTATAAACTGCAGGCAGATCAGGCCCCCATTCCCTACAAGATTAACGCTCCAGGGTCATCACATTTTAGGTTCCTAGAGGCAGAAAGGTTAGGGGAGGGGGCTTTGTGCTCAGGCAGCCCTGGGTGTAAATTCCAGCTCTCTCACCTACTTACTACATGTTGAAACCTGTGTAAATTGTTTTTGTTGGGGGAGGGATGGGGTTTGTTTTTATTATAAAAGAAAAGCAATTCCTCCGGAAACTTAACAAAGGAAGGGAATATTTCACATTCAGAGAATAGACATCAGGATACAAAATTATGAGTGATTTGACTCCAGACCCGGCCCCTCTCTGAGACCCTGTTTCCTCATGTATGAAATGGGGGGACTTCCCTGGTGGTCCGGTGGCTAAGATTCTATGCTTCCAATGCAGGGGGCCTAGGTTCGATCTCTGATTGGGGAACTAGATCCCACATGCCCCAACAAAGAGCTGCAACTAAGATCTAATACCGCCAAATAAATAAAAAGTAAGTATGAAATGGGCATGACCCCACCCACCTCTCAGAACTGCTCTGAGGATGGGAGATGATGCACATGGAAATGTCAAGGTCAGTGCCTGGCTTGTCGTCTGCATCTAACATTCAGTAACCTCGGCTTCTCTGTGCCACTCTGCACCTCCCCCAGATCTGCCCTCTTCTTTCCCTTTGCTGGTTTCCTTTGTGGCTGCCTGCCCCCAACCCAGGCAATCTATGATGTCATCCAACCCTGATGTTTCCCGTTCTTCCTGAGGTCATCTGCTGTTTAGGGACCACTCTGGGGGATGGCCATTAGAGCAAGCTGTGGCCCCATCTCTGCAAATGGCAATTCCCAAGTGTGTTCCGTGTAATCATAACCAATGCCTGTGAACATTCCTTAAGAGAATTAAAACACAAAATGGAATTCTGGGGTCGTATCATTTTGCAAAATGCTTAGAGATTCACAGTGCACATCAGCGCATTAAAGGAATCCTTCAGCAAATAAACTCATTTAACTTACTGTCACTCTCCCACTTTATGTGACCTTGTGGCAGCCTATTATCCCTAGTCTTTTCTCTAAGTGCTTTCCTTTACATTCTCTCAGTTCATCCCCCCAATAACTGCCCCCTCCTTTACAGATGAGGAAATAGGGGTCAGAGAGGTTAAATGATTCGCCCGATGGTCCAGCTGGGTAGCCCCGGAACCAGCTGCATTCTCTCTGAGTCAAGGCTCTTTTCTCCACATCTGGAAGAAATGGCTTAATATATTCCTTTCCTGCTAAATAGCCATAGAATCTATAAATCAGTGGATGGGCTCCTAGGATTACATTGCCCAACAGTTTCATTTTCTTGGCAATGAGATAACCAGGAAGGGGAAGCGATTTTTCCCAAGAATTAGGAGTGGCAGAGCCAGAACTGGCACTGAGCCAACTAACCTCCAAGCTTAGCTGCATTTTCCTTACACCCAGGGTTCACACGTCTGGCTCACACTCCTCAGCCATCTTTCATTCTATCTTTCCTTCCTGCAGGGCTAGAGCAATGCTGCCCAATAGGCCTTTCTGAAATGATGATGGAGATGTTCCATACTGTCAGCTACGAACTCCATGTGGCTACTGATCACTTGAAATGGATCTAGTACAAATGAGGAACTGAATTTTAAAATTTTATTTAATTGGAAGATAATTACATTTTAATACTGTGTTGGTTTCTGTCATATATCCATCAACATGAATCAGCCATAGGTATACATATGTCCCTTCCCTCTTGAACCTCCCTCCAAGGAACTGAATTTTTAATACTACTTAATTTTAATTAACTTACATATAAATAGTCACATGTTGCTAGTGGGTGCCATATTGGAGAGGGCAACTCTAGAGACCAGAAACCATAGTGAGTCTATAGACCTAACCCATGCAGTTACTATATGAGTAGAAGATCTTTGTGATAAAAATCAAGTCTAAACTACTTGGGCCTTATTATGGGCAACATTCAGTTTCATTTAATGTCAGGGCGCAACGTGGGACACCTTTGCTCAAATATATTCCTCCCTTCCTTGTCAATATACTGCCCATCTTTCTAATATAGGTTCAAAGGCATCCCTTTCAGGAAGCCCTTGATGATTTATTTTTTCTGTCATCAAGCAGAATGAAGAAATTCTTCTATGGACTTCCACACTTCCTATACTTGTCCCTAGATGGATGAGAGAGGAGAATTTCTGTTTTGCTGAAAGCCATTTTGTGAGTAAGTGGATGAGCGAGGAGAGAGTTCGCCTGTGGGGAGAGAGTTGTACCAGAGGCGCTAGGGGAATGGTGTGAGAGAGATAAGCAAGACTTCATTAAAGGAGATAAGTGATATGTAACTTAGCCTTCTCCTCTCTCTCTCCTATAAAATCTTTAGCAAATGTAGACGTTACAAATTACAGTGACATACGGATAAATCTCACGATGTTGAGAGGAAAAAACAAATCACATGCTTCACAATACAAACATTCAACAAACTAGATATTGAAGGGAATTTCCTCAGCCAGTTAAAGGGTATCTGTGGGAAAACCCAGAGCTAATACCATACTTAATGGTGAAAGGCTGAATGCTTCCTCCTAAGATCAAGAATAAGACAAGGATTTCTGCTCTTGCCAATTCTACTCAACATTGTACTGGAAATTCTAGCCAGGACAATTATTCAGGCACCCAATTTTCAGGAAAAAAGGCATCCAGATTGGAAAGGGAGAAGTAGAACTATATTTGCAAGATGACACAATCCTGTGCATAGAAGATCCTAACGAATCCACCAAAAAAACTATTTGAGTTATTAAACAAGTTCAACACGGTTGCAGGATAAAAGATCAATATGCAGTAAGCAGTTATATTCCTTCTATACATTGACAATGAGCAAATTGAGAATGAAATTAAGAAAACAGTTTTATTTGTAATAGCATAAAAGAATAAATGCTTAGAAATAATTTTAACCAAAGAATAAGACTTTCGAACTGAAAAGCTACTATATACTGTAGAAAGAAATTAAAGAAGAACTAAACAAATGGAAAGACGCCTCATGTTCATAGACTGAAGATTTCATACTGTCATGATGGCAGTACTCCTCAAATTGATCTATAAATTCAAAGCAATCCCTATCAAAATATCAGCTAAGGTCCTATGAAATTGACAAGTTGATCCTAAAAGGCGTATGGAAATTCAAGGGATCCAGAAGAGTAAAAACAATATTGAAAAAAAAAAAAAGAACAAAGTTGGAAGACTCTTACTTCCTGATTTTAAAACTTATTACAAAGCTTATCAAAAATCCAGAAAGTGGAACTGGTATCATAATAGACATATAAACCAACAGAATAAAACTGAGAATCCAAAAATAAAGCCACTCACTGTCAGTTGATTGTTTTACAAGGGAGCCTGGGCAACTGGATGCAACCAACAGTGTGGGACAACTGGATAGCCACATGCTAAAGAATGAAGTCGGACCCTTAACTTACACCATGAAAGTGAAAGTGTTAGTAAATAAAGAAACTGTGATGGACACTTTTGATGCCCCACGCAGACCTGTTTTCACAAGCCACTGTACCCATAGCTGCTAGGAGTATTGACTGCTGATGACTCTCAGTTGATCCTTGCTGGTTCCCTGGCCTCAAAAGTGAAGGTGTTAGTAGCTCAACGGTGTCCGACTCTTTGCAGCCCCATGGACTATAGCCCACCAAGCTCCTCTGTCCACGGAATTCTCCAGGTAAGAAGACTGGGGTGGGTAGCTATTCCTTTCTCCAAGGGATCTTCCTGACCCAGGGATTGAACCCAGGTCTCCTATATTGCAGGCAAATTCTTTACCATCTGAGCCATCAGGGAAGCCCAATTCACACAATAAACAGAAACTAATAAAAGTGGATCAAAGACCTAAATATAAGAGCTGAAGCTATAAAACTCATAGAAAAAACATAGAGTAAATCTTCATGACCTTGGAATAGGCAATGGATTCTCAGATATAACAACCAAAGCACATACAACCAAAGACAAAGTTGATAAATTGGACTTCATCAAAATGACAAACTTTTGTATTTCAAAGACAATATCAAGAAAGTGAAGACAATCCACAGAATGTGAGAAAATTTTTGCAAATCATATATCTAATAAGAGACTTATATCTAGAGTATATAAGGAAGTATTACAATAATTAAAAGACAGCCCAGTTACAAAATGTGCAAAGGATCTGAGTAGACATTTCTTCAAAGAAGGTAAATGAATGGCCAATAAACACATGAAAAGATGCACAACATCATTAGCTACCAGGGAAATGCAAATCAAAAGTACCATGAGATACCAGTTCACATCCCCTAGGATGACTATAATTAAAAAGACAGGCAATAACAAGTGTTGGTGAGGATACAGAGAAATTGGAACACTTGTGCACTGCCAGTGGGAATACAAAATGATTCAGCTACTTTTTGAAAACAGTTTGGCAGTTTCTCCAAAAGTTAGGCATAGAGCTACCACAGTGCTCAACAATGCCACTCCTGGGCATTGGGTTGACCAGAAAGTTCATTTGGGTTTTTTATTAAGCAAAAACCTGAATGAAATTTTTGGCCAATCCAATACATAGAAAAGAAATGAAAAGATGCCCCCACAAAAATTTATGCATGAATGTCCATAGCAACATTATTCATAATGGTCACCCAAATGGTGGAAAACACCCAAATGTCCATCTGCCGACAGATGAAAAAAAATTATAAAATGTGGCATATCCATACAATGGAATATTATTTATCACCAATAAAAACTGATGCATGCTACAACATGGAATGAACCTTGAAAACATTAGGCTAAGGGAAAGAAGTCAGACACAAAAGGCCAGAGATTCCATTTACGGAATGTCCAGAAAGGGCAAATCTATAGAGATAGGGGATTAGTGGTTGCCAAGGTCTGAGAGGGGATGGGGAGATAGGGGTTCATGGTTAAGGGGGTGGCAGTATTCTGTTGTAACTTAAGTTGACTCTGGTGATAGACACACAGCTTATGAATATACTAAACATTTGTACATGGATACATTGAACTGTACATCATAAATGAGTGTATGGTATCAATAAAGCTGATTACAAAAAGCAAGTTGCAGATGGATACATAACATGATATCATTTATTTGTGAAAATACAGACATGTGCAAACCACACTCTTCTTTTAGGAAAATGTACAAATGCAGAGAAAACATAAAGATGTGTATGTGAATGAGAAACACGCAAATTCAGGACGGTAGTCACTGCCAGGGAGGGACAGTTAGTGGATGAGGGATATGCAGGGTGCTTCTACTGTATTTGTAACATTGATTTCTTAAGCTTGGCAATTGGGTGTTTCTGATATTATTCCATATACTTCTTTTTGGTTAGTTTGTTTTTTAAACTTTTTGTTTTGTGTTGAGGTATAGTTAATTGTGTTGTGAGAGTTTCAGGTGAGCAGTGAAGGGATTTAGGTGTCTATTCTCTTCTAAACTCCCTTCCCATTCAGGCTGCCACATAACATTGAGCAGAGTCCATGTGCTACACAGTAGGTTCTTGTTGGTTATCCATTTTAATATAGCAATATGTACATGCTCATCCTTAACTCCCTAACTACGCCTTCCCCTCACCCTTCCCCCTGCTGCTGCTACTGCTGCTAAGTCGCTTCAGTTGTGTCCGACTCTGTGCGACCCCATAGACAGCAGCCCACCAGGCTCCCCCATCCCTGGGATTCTCCAGGCAAGAACTCTGGAGTGGGTTGCCATTTCCTTCTCCAATGCATGAAAGTGAAAAGTGAAAGTGAAGTCGCTCAGTCATGTCCGACTCTAGCGACCCCATGGACTGCAGCCTACCAGGCTCCTCCATCCATGGGATTCTCCAGGCAAAAGTACTGGAGTGGGGTGCCATTGCCTTCTCCGTACCCTTCCCCCTAGCAACCATAAATTCATTATCTAAGTCTGTGAGTCTCCTTCTGTTTTGAAAGTTCATTTGTATCATTTCTTTTTATATTCCACATATAAAGGATGTCATACATATTTCTCCTCTTTCTGACTTACTTCACTCAGGATGACAATCTCCAGGTCCGTTCATGTTACTGCTAGTGGCATTATTTCATTCATTCTTTTTAACAGCTGAGAGTCCCTTGGACTGCAAGGAGATCAAACCAGTCCATCCTAAAAGAAATCAGTCCTGAATATTCATTGGAAGGACTGATGCTGAAGCTGAAACTCCAATACTTTGGCTACCTGATGTGAAGAGCTAATTCATTGGAAAAGACCCTGATGCTGGGAAAGATTGAGGGCAGGAGGAGAAGGGGACGACAGAGGATGAGATGGTTGGATGGCATCACTGACTCGATGGACATGAGTTTGAGTAAACTCCGGGAGTTGGTGATGGACAGGGAGGCCTGGCACGCTGCAATCCATGGGGTCACAAAGAGTCAGACACGACTGAGTGACTGAACTGAACTGAATATTCCATTGTACATATGCTTGTTTGCTTAAATCCTTTGTAAACAACTTTCATAGACATTCTCCAGCATTTTGCAAGTTGACCATGTATGTCTGATGCAGTGAGGTGGGAGGCTGGTCTCAGGAGCCCTGGACTAGGTGAGCACAGGGCTGGACTGAAGAGAGCTGGGCCCATACTTGGTAGACACTTTTAAAAAATGCAGTCAAACAGGGTTCCATCCCTGGAGCATTCTGGCTGGCATTTCTGCAGCAAAGAGCTGGAGCTCTGCAGCCAGTCAGTCCCTGTTTGAGTGTCTGCTCTGCCGCCAGTAGGGTCTTGACCTTATGCAAATTACTTGACCGCTCTGAACTTTACCTCTCCAACTGATCGATAGGAAAAATACCATCTACTCCTCAAAACTGGTGCAGATGGAACACACAGGCCTGCACAAGGTACCCAGCTGCCCCCTGCTCTGGCTGAGGCTCCCCTCTGAGCCCCACTCACCTCCCATGTGTTCCGTCCTTCAGGCCTTTGCAGGGTGTGTGATCAGCCGTCAGTCAAAAATCGCTGAATGGAACCGACTTTGAGAGCCAGGCTTCCTTTCTCTCTTGCTCACTACTTTGAAAAGTTTCACTTCACTGCTCTTAAAAATGAAGACATGTATAAATAAGCTGGTTGTGTCATTCTCCCCGGGTCACTGTTGTACTCCCAGCTGTTGATCATCCATTCCCAGAGGCTCACAGGACAGGGCCAATCCCTGGGAGGCCGAAGGAGGGGATGAAGGTGTGTGTGTGTGGTTGTCTGGAATCTTCTCCCGTACAGCTGGGTGGGCTCTGTCAGCCCATCTTGGAGGCTGGACTGTTGGATGTCTTGGTCCAGGCCCTTGGCAGGTAAAACCCAAGTGCATCTCAACCCTCCTTGCCAGCATCAGCTCAGCACTGCAGGGACAGCAGGGCCTCACAAAGGAGGCCTGAGGGCCAGGCGGGCAGGAGGGATCTGGGCTGTGCCAGGAGCTGAACCGGCTGGCCGGTCACTCTGGTTTTTCGTAGGAGCTGCTGGGGAATGGCTTCCATGGAGGTGAGTCCAGCCACTGAACACAACCTGGGGAGCGTGTTCTTAGAGCTCTGGGCTTGAAGCTTCTGCCTCCAAATGTCCATTTCAGCCAGAGACCTGGCACAGGGTCATGCCTTGATCGCTCTGGGACTCAGCTGTTTGGTTTGCAGACGGTTGCAGCCTCTGTACCTGGGTCTCAACCATCTGCGGTCTGTGGCTGAAGGGAAAGGGGAGCAGGGTGGCAGGGTCACAGGGTGGGGGGGGCCTGGTGGGCGGTGTCCTGGCCAGCATGGAGAGCCTGGTCATTCCCCCTCCCCTGAACATCACCCACACAGATCAGTGCATAGGCCCTGCTTCCTCCACTTCCGATTGACCTGCAGTTACCCCCACTGTGATTTGCTGGGGTCACGACTTAGCCTGGAAAATGCTGCATCGCTGCAGCTCTCCCATGATCCTTTGGGACCACATCTGTCTAGTGACCGACCCTTACTAACCTATGGTCACGGGCCAGGATGGAATGGGACGGGTGGCTTTGGGAAACAAGGGAAAAGGGACAGTTCGTCCTTCCCACTCCCGATCATTGCTCTGGGGTCCAACCGGGCTACTCTCCCCCCTAGATGAGGGCCCTCCAGAGGCTAGGCTCCTGGGCTGCCACCAAGGCCTTCGCTTCTCTGAGGGGCTCTTGGGAGTTACAGCTTGCCACCCACAGCCACAGGCCTTCCTCCTGCCCCTCTTACACTCTACTGCCAAAACCATCCACCTGCAACCTGAATGGGGCTGTGTCACAGAAGTGTTAGTTGCTCAGTCGTGTCCAGCTCTTTGCAACCCCATGGACTGTAGCCCACCAGGCTCCTCTGTCTATGGGATTTCCCAGGCAAGAATACTGGAATGGGTTGCCATTCCCCTCTCCAGGGGATCTTCCTGACCCATGAATTGAACCCAGCTCTCCTGCATTGCAGGCAGATTCTTTGCCATCTGAGCCACCAGGGAAGCCCCTTGCTGTGTCACAGACCTGCCTTAAAAAACTTGCTTGGCTCCGTCCATGGACTTGGGGCTCCTAGATGGGTTTTTGCTTGGCCTATATTGAGGTTTTTAAAAACTTGGAAGTTTTGCATGAAAAGCTGGCTTTTCCAACTTTTCTTGAGACACCGAGTCCTATTCCTGCATAAGTACAGCTGGCTGGAGCTGAGCACAGTGCCCCCCCAGGCAGGTGTTCCTTGGGGCAGTCTCCACCACTCTCTATTGTCTCACAGCCAGCATCCTTCCTTATTACATCACCTGCCTGGTACCTGTATGCTCCTGGGTTGCCCGTCTAGTCTCCAGGCAAAGGCTGGGGGTGGGGGGCACTAGATGGCATGACTTCTGTCTGTTTTCCTGCTTACCCTTCCACTTCCTCCCTCCCCTGAGCCCTACCCCCTAGAACACTGGCCGCCCCAATCTCTCTGCTCACCAAACAAGCCAGATACCAACAGAACAGGACTGGGAAACCTGGTGTGCTGCAGTCCATGGGGTTGCAAAGAATCTGAGTGAACATCAAAGCAACAACCAACGTAACTCTGCCCCCCTGTAGTTTTTGCTATTTGTACTTCTTTATCTTCATTTGGCAGATACATACTGAGCGTCTATTATATATGGAGGATCTGGGCAAGGTACCAGGGATATAGAGATAATAAAATCCAGTGTATCAGTCTCAATTCTCCAGCAAAAATTGGGAGTGAACTAATAAGACAGATAGATAGATGGATGGATGGATAGATAGGAACTTAGTACAAGGAACTTGCTCATGCAATTATTATTTTTTTTAAAGTCGCTCAGTCGTGTCTGACTCTTTGTGACTCCATGGTCTATACAGTCCATGGAATTCTCCAGGCCAGAATACTGGAGTCAGTAGCCTTTCCCTTCTCCAGGGGATATTCCCAACCCAGGGATCAAACCCAGGTCTCCCACATTGCAGGCAGATTCTTCACCAGCTAAGCCGCAAGGGAAGCCCAAGAATACTGGAGTGGATAGCCTATCTTTTTCCCAGGGGATCTTCCTGACCCAGGAACCACACCGGGGTCTCCTGCATGCAATTATGAGGCCAAGATGTTCCAGATTAGCAGTCAGCAAGCTGGAGACCCAGAAGAGCCAATGGCACACGTTCAAGTCCAAGTTTGAAGACAGAAGACCGACAACTCAGCTTCAAGACAGTCAGGCAGAGAGAGGGAATTCTTTCTTACTCAACTCTTTTCTATTCAAGTCTCCAATGGATTGTGAAGCCCCTCCCCCAAATTGGAGAAGTCAATTTGCTTTATTCAGTCTCCTGATTCCAATGTTAACTTTATCCGGAATCACCAGCACAGACACACCTTAGGATTGTGTTTGATTGAATGCCTGGGTTCGCCATGACCCAGTTAAGTTGAATAAAACTACCCATTACAGCCCACCCCTGTTCTCCTGGAGCCTACAACTCAGCAGAGTATTCAGAGAGAAAAGAAGGCATTTCAGATGAAGTAGTAAGTGCCAGAGGAGGTCTCCCTTTTTATTTCAAGCTTCACCTCAAATAGTATGCCCTCCCAATTTTTCCTGATCTCCCCCCTACAATCAGTCACTCTCTCTTGGATGCTTCCAGACATTTCTCTCAGGAGAGATGATTTTTTCTCTCTTTTTACAATTAAAAAATACATTAAAAGGTACAGAAAATATGGCGAAGTCCCATGTACGGACCACCCATCCTTAAAAGACAAAGCGTTGCAGATACAGCACAGCCTAAGGTGGCCAAGCTGTCCGCATCTGCCCAGTTTTTCCTGATTTTAGTACTGAAAGTTCTGGATCCTGGGACCCCTAAGTCTTGAGCAAACCAGGATGGGTCACCCTAGAGTGGCTCTGCTCTACCCTCACCTCCGTGCATACCCCTTCCTCAAAATCACAACCCTCCCACACTCCCCATCAGAGGAAACCACTGATTTATTAAAACTGAGGGCTACCATTTATGTGTCTTTCTTTATTCTTTAATCGATCCCTAAATGATATTGGAGTGCTATTTTGTACATGCTCACACCCAAACACACACACCCCCAGGTTGGGTCCAGATAACTGGATGACCGTTTTCTGATGGGTGGTGGCAATATGAGCGTGGGAAGCAGTGCGTGAAACTTCTTGCAACTTCGAAGGCACAAACTTGCAGGGCAATAAACCACACAGCGTAGAAACCAGCAAGGGGAGAGGGAAGTGGGGGAGGGATGGTGTGGGAGAGAAGGGGGATGAGAGCAGGAGCCAGAGGAGGGAGACAGGCTGTCAGAAGAGGATCAGAGAGAGAGGACTCAGGTAGGGAAGGTCTTCAAGGGAAGAGAGATGGGGAAGGGATGTTTGGAGAGGTGGCTGCCAACTTCCTCTTCGGATGCTCCTGTGACATCTTCAGGAAAACCTATAGCCATTACCCACATGTAGGGGTAGATGGATGCTGCCAGGGGGCCCTGGGAAGAGGTACCAGAGCACCGCCGCTGACGGATGGATGAGCTGCACACAGGGTCAGCTGATAGACTCCTAGGGCTTCCCATGAGCCCCAGCGGCTTGTGCCTGCGTCCCACAATTAGCTCCTGGAGGGATCCTGACAAATGGTAAGTGTTTGGTGTTATTGGTGGAAGGAGGAAGGGAGGGAGGGATGGAGGGAGGAAGGAAGGAAGACAAGGAAAGAAAGGAAGGAAGGAAAGGAAGGATGGAAGGGACGACGGAAGGAAGGAAGAAGAGAAGGGTCCAGCGAGGGTCTTTCCAGCGAGGCTGGAAGAGTGCGAGCTGTTGCGCTGCTGTGGCCCTCGAAGCTGGGAGACGTTCAGGGACTGTTCTCTGATTTCTGAGCCCCGCAGGAAGGCAGGGAAGAGCTGATGTGGGGGTGGAGGGTGGGGAGAGACAAAGGCGCGGAGCAGAGGGAAGTGGAAAGGGGCGGAGGCGGGCTGCTTAGCAACCACAGAAGATTTAGGGAAGTGGCAGGACCATTTCTCCCGGTGCCTCTAAGGGAGGATTTTTTTTTTTTTTAATATATATATAAAGGAACTGTTCACATGCCCACGCTGGCTGGTTGTGTCGTGATGGCTCTGAGTTGGGGTCCTCTGGAAGTCAGAGCTGTCGGAGGGAGGCTGGTGGCCACGTGTGCGGTGGGAAAAGCCACAGGAACCGGGGGAACATTCTCTGGCCCCTGAAGGGAAGGGAAGGAAGGCTCGCAGGAGGGTGTGGGGACACAGCCTTGCTCTCCTCCTAGCTTTCATCCGACTCCTCCAGCCGCCCCTCCTTCTAGGCTTCAACATTATGACACGAAGGTTTCCGGGGACTTTTCTTTCCATTTTTCCCCACCCCCCAGGACCCTAGGAACAGCCCTGCTTCAGCTCCTGCCTCCTCACTGAGAATTCTCTGTTGGTTTTCTTTCTTAATTTGATTTTCTCTGGCTCAGAACCGAGATCAAAAGAAGAAATTCTTTCCAGCCTTTTAGGAATAATTCCCAGAATCTCCCATTGGAAATGCATACATAATTACCAAAGTTATTTTTTTCAAAAAATCATTTGTACTCTCTTATCCTCTTCTTTTCCATCACTGCTGCAGGCTTGCGGAGGAGCCGGGAGAGGGGAAAGTTCGAGAGTGCCTTTGGGGTTGCAGATTGACCAGCATTGAATATTAGACAAAGCAGGAGGCCTGGCCCATTCCCTGGCAATGAGAATTTTCCATGTGTCAGCAAGGAACACGAATAACACTTCTAAAGTGATAAACACCATGGAATTACCTAGTGGGAAGTTATTCCCTTTCTAATTTGTTTTAATTGTCTTAATTTCACCAAGTCTCGAGCTGGTGCTGGCTGGGTCCTTAACGCCTTTCTGATACTCGCTAACCTTCCTTTTAACAGCAAACCTCAAGCTTGGAGCAGTGAGAGCAACTGGCTGCAACGGAGTAACAGTGTTGCTCCGCATCATGTTTATTTTGGGGGCGCCGTTAGGGGAGCTTTGCATTGATGGCTGGTTCCTTTTTAGAAGAAAAATAAACAGGTAGTAAATCACAGTGGAGGTGGAACAGGATTAATGATGGAGGCTTTTGGAACAGCCCCCAGGTTGTCTGTCTCCCATCCGGGATGCTGGATTTGCAGTTGGTAGGCTGAAGCTCAGGGAAAGGATCCTGTTTGAGGTCAGCTGGTCCAGTCAGTCAGCAGCTGGCACTGAGGGAGCCTCAGATGAGAGCTTTCAGTTTTGGTTGGAGCCAGTCCGCCTGGTTTTGGAGCCCAGCTGTAGTTTGTTCTGTTCCATAGGATTAAAGAAGTCCACTTATTAACGTCCACTTTGGGATACCAGGCTGTCAAGTGTGGGCAATTGCCAGTCACCAGATACGTGATTCTCCTTTGGACACCACTGCTCTCTCCTCTCAGACCTGGGCTTCGAGTGGAGCAGAGCCACCACGGCTCCAGGGCTGGGAGGCCATCCGGGCTTGTCTCCCTCTGGGCAACTCATTCCTCTGACCATAATGGTTCAGGGACGGGCAGTGAGATGCATAGAGATTTTTGCTGGGAACGTTGGGGCTGGCTCTTTCCTGCTGGCCTTGATTCTAAGAAGATGAGCCAGGAGCTTCTACAGCCATTTCTGCCACAAGAAGAAGGGAGGGAGCCAACAGTGAGGGAACGAAGCTGAGAGACTGGGAGAGTGGGAAGCCTGATCCTGATGGTATCGCTTCCACCCCTGGATCCAGCTGTGCCTGAAGCTAGTCTCTACCCTTGGCCGCCTTTACAGCTCCCCTCTGAGCCAACAAATTCCTCTTTCATGTCATCCAGTCAGGATCGTAGTTTCGGTCACTTGCAACCACAGGAGTCTTAACTGATGAAACGGCTCATGCAAATCCTTGGCCACTGAGAGAAAAAGAACTCAAAGGGTATGTTCTACGGACGTGGGTGAGTGGCGTTGTCACTCTACAGAAATGTCAGCACAGGAAGGGCTGTCATTGTACTACGGAGCTCCAAATTTCAGATCCTCGTGTGAGTGTCTGGCATGCAATGCCTTGTTTAATCCTTGTAACAGTCCTGGTGCATATAAATATTTTTATCATCATTTTATAGATGAGAAGGTTGAAGTTCAGGAAGCCTCCTTGCATCTTAGTGTGTGATCAAAGCTTGTTCCTCAGGACTTCGGTGGTCGTCCAGTGGTTGGGAATCAGCCTGCCAACGCAGGGAACATGGGTTTGATCCCTGGTCCGGGTATATCCCACATGCCATGGAGTAGCTAAGCCTGTGCGACACAACTGCTGAAGCCCACGCATTCTAGAGCCCGAGCTCCTCCACAAGAGAAGCCACCCGATGAGAAACCCACTCTCCTCCGTAACTAGCGAGTAGTGCCCACTTGCTGCAATTAGAGAAGGCCTGCATGCTGCAACAAAGATCCAGCCCAGACAAAAAATTAAATTAAATAAATATTTTTTTTAAAGCTTATTCCTTAAATTGGGGGATTGAGATTGACATACACACAGTGCTAAATATAAAATAGATAACTAATAAGGACCTACAGTATATCACAGGGAACTCTATTCAATACTCTGTAATGATCTATATGGGAACAGAATCTAAAAAAGAGTGGATACCTGCATATGTGTAACAGCAAAAAAGAACATGACGTTGCAAACAAGCTATATTGCAATAAAAAAAAAATCTAAAAAAGTCCTCTGTAGTCCCAGCCACCCCTCCACAGTAAACAGTTTTCTCAATGGAATGGACAAAACCCTGAGACTGCGTGATTGGGAGGGAACCAAGGGGGCGGTGCCAACAGGCAGCATGGAACGCTGCTTCACGTTTATGTTACAGGTGATGTGAACGCTCCCCATCTTGTACCCAGCCTCCATGGCTGTACAGGGAGGGCTGGAGCTGCAGAAAGGGAGTCAAATTCTTTTTATCCGTGACCACCGATGGACACGCAGAAGCCCTGGGTTTAGATCAGAACACATGTGGACTCATTGGCTGGGTGACTGGGGCACTTCATCATTCCCACCCTCCCTACTTTTCTCGTCAGGAAAATGGAGACCCTGGCCCCCCGGTTCGCTTGTCCCACCCAGCTACTGGAGCATCAAATGAAGGCAAAGGCATGAAAGACTATTTGCAAAATAACAAGCAGGGCTGCAGGAAGAAGGGGGTCACTTGACCTCCCAGAGGTGGATGGGCAGGTGTGGACAGGTGAAAACCAACCACCCACATCTCCTCCTTCCTGTCCAGGGCTGGAGGGAGGCAAGCTGTGCGGTGACCTGAAAGGAACCTTTCTGTCCCCAAAGCAGAGAGAGATAAGAGCTGTGAAGCAAGAGAAGCGAGCGCTGCTACAGGCGCTTGGGGGTTTATTTTTACCCTCTTATCTATATCCTGAAATGTCAAGCGTGGAGCCACCTCGCTGCCCAGCCCCCCACCATCCCCAGCCACTACACGTGGCAACACAGCCTGGAAACAGGCCCCTTCTCCTCCTCTGTTTCTCTGCCTCTCCAAGAGAGTCACGGTGCTATGGTGACAGGAGGCATGGAAACCCTGAAATAGAGAAGTGGGAGGAGAGACCTTTTATTTGGGTTCTGGAACAGGCTCACTTCCTCCTAGAGGCTTGGGGTGCAGAGGAGGCCCTTGGCACTGTCGGGTACCTATTCTAAGGTTTCCTTATAGATGGGCCCTTTATGTTGCAAGACATAGAAATCCTTATTTAAATTGGGTTATATAATAAAGAACATTTAATTGGCTGAGGCCACTAAAAAGACCAGCATTAGGTCAGGCTTCAGGTGAGGCTTGATCCAGGGACTTGATGCCATCACAAGGACTTCTTTCTCTCCTCTTGGTTCTGCCTTCTGTGGTGTTGGCTTCCTCTTCAGGCACCCTGCTGGGCTTCCCCACAACCTCTAGCAGTTCCAGAATCTTCCTGCATGGTCACAAATGGTTGCAGCGGTTCTAGACCTCATATCCATAGACTGGTGCTCCTAAGGAAGAGAGAGGAAATTCTTTTTGCCAGCAGGGGCCATGAAATGTCTTCCTGTGTTTCATTGGCTCTGGCTGGGTTCTGTGCCCATCCCTGAGTCAATCCCTTGGGTGCCGGGGTGGGATGTGAAGAAAACACTGATTAGACTGAGACAAAACCAGATTGCCAAGAACAGGGAAGCAACGATTTCCCAAAGGAGGTTTCAGGCACTGACCCCAAAAGGTGATGGAATGGATGCTGAACAACAAGCAAGAGACTGTTTCGTGGTTTGTTCACTTTGTACTTTCATCCTCTCCTGCCCAGGAAAGCCTCTGAGATTAGGGGTGACTGTTTTTATCCAGAAACAGGCCAACATTAATCTCTTCTGTTTCCATCTATGGGTTTCTGTGCGGTTCTGAGTTCTAAGACTTCAAGGTCTTTCACTTTCAAAATTTCACTAAGGCAACAGAAATCTTCCTCAGGTAGGTACATAGGTACAGGCTGAAATGCCATCCATTTACCTA
Source organism: Bos grunniens (assembly GCF_055505025.1). Classification (NCBI taxonomy): domain Eukaryota; kingdom Metazoa; phylum Chordata; class Mammalia; order Artiodactyla; family Bovidae; genus Bos; species Bos grunniens. Next base: position 29,873,432 of record NC_141189.1, read on the forward strand.
CCAAATGCTGCCCCTGAATTCAAACTAAAATTCACACTCCACACCCTGGCTTACCCACCACTCACCCCCTTGATACACGTTCAGCCACAGAAACTTCTTTTCTTAAAAATATTTATTTATCTGGCTGTGATGGGATCTTTAGTTGCAGCATATGGAATCGAGTTTCCTGACCAGGGATGAAAGCTGGGCCACCTGCATTGGGAGCGAGGAATCTTAACCACTGGACCACCAGGGGAGTCCCTAGCCACATTCAGTTCCTATTCCTCCTTAAACAAACCAATCTTTCTTGTGCCACAGATCTTTCCTATTTGTCCTTTCTCTCCAGTTAGAATGCTCTTCCCTTAAAACTTTTCACAGTTGGCTCCATCTCATCATTCAGGTTCTGCTCAAATGTCACGATTTCTGAGAGGTCTTCTCTGCCCAGCCTAGCATATAAAACTATCTGAAATTCTCCTGTCCCTGATGGTTTGAGTAGCTCTCTCCTTCACTAGTTGTAAGCTCTGCAGGTTGTACTGGTCCTGTTGATACGCATACCTTCCTGGTTCTGTGTCTGGCACAGTGTAGGTACTCAATAAATATTTTGGGACCAATGAATGAAAATTCTTTTTCTGAACCCTTGGAAACTTGTAGAGGTAAAGGCACATTCTTATATTTTTTTCTTGGCTTTAACTTTGTGTTGTTGTTCAGTCACTCAGGGGCTTCCCTGATAGCTCAGTTGGTCAAGAATCTGCCTGCAATGCAGGAGACTCCGGTTCAGTTCCTGGGTCAGGAAGATCTGCTGAAGAAGGGATTGGCTACCCACTCCAGTATTCTTGGGCTTCCCTGGTGGCTCAGCTGGTTAAGAATCTGACTACAATGCAGGAGACCTGGGTTCAATCCCTGGGTTGGGAACATACCCTGGAGAAGGGAAAGGCTACCCACTCCAGTGTTCTGGCCTGGAGAATTCCATGGACAGCCCATGGGGTTGCAAAGAGTTGGACACGGCTGAATGACTTTCACTTTCACTTTCAGTTGCTCAGTCAGGTCTGACTCTTTGCAACCCCATGGACTGCAGTACAACAGGCTTCCCTGTCCTTCAGTATCTCCCGGAGTTTGCTCAAAGTCATGTCCATTGCCTCAGTGATGCCATCCAACCATATCATCCTGTTCACCCCCTTTTCCTCCTGCCCTCAATCTTTCCCAGCATCAGGGTCTTTTCCAGTGAGTCAGCTCTTCTCATCAGGTGGCCCAAGTATTGGACCTTCAGTTTCAGCATCAGTCCTTCCAGTGAGTATTCAGGGTTGATTTCAGGGGACTCTCGAGAGTCTTCTCCAGCACCACAGTTTGAAAGCATCAGTTCTTCAGTGTTCACCCTTCTTTATGGTCCAACTCTCACATTCCTACATGACTACTGGAAAAACTATAGCTTTGACTATACAGACCTTTGTTGGCAAAGTGATGTCTCTGCCTTTTAATACATTGTCTAGGTTTGTCATAGCTTTTCTTCTAAGGAACAAATATCTTAATTTTATGGCTGCAGTCACCATCCGCAGTGATTTTGGAGCTCAAGAAAATAAAATCTGCCACCATGTCCACTTTTCCCCATCTATTTGCCATGAAGCAATGAGACTGGATGCCAGATGTTAGTTTTTTCCATGTTGAGTTTTAAGCCAGCTTTTTTACTCTCCTCTTTAACCCTCATCAAGAGGCTTTTTAAATTTGGTTCCTACCAAAACGCTAGGCATAAAAGAAATAATATATACTACTTTTCAAATAAAGAGCTTACTGCTGAAAGGATTCACTCAAAGTTGCACCAAAATGAATCCAGAAAGATACCTGGGGGTGCCAACTGCTTCTGTGACAAGTTCCACATCCAAAGCTGGTGTACGTGAACATTTGAAGGCATAAAACTGCAGAGGGGAATGTGTGGCCATCTTCCCATCCAGATCTCTAAGTATAATGGGCAGACTACCATTCACAAGTAAGACCATGAAAACATGTGATGATGATACTCTTTACTCCTTGACCCAATGAGACAGAGTGAGAAGAACGTCCCATAAGAAAAAGATTTCACCCTGTCCCTAGCAGACCCATAAGTCAATGTCAGAACTTCAGCAAGCTGATGCCTCGAAAGGAATCCCCATGCTCTCCATGGACACAAACTCTCCCTAAGGTAACTGAGACCTACCGGCCTGTGACAGTCCTCAGGACAGCCAGGTGACAGTGTGCATGACCCAGAGCAGCTAATGGAAACTCGAAGACACACTTCCTATAGATAGATATCATTGTTTCACTACTCCACAGACAACTCACCATCTGGGGCAATTCAAGGATCCTTAGTCATTGCTAATTCACTGCTCACCAACCCTCAGAGTCGATCCCTCTCTTAGGCTCTGAACTTGGCTCATGGGACCCTGAATTTCACCTTATAGCAGTGGTACCCAACCTTTTTGGCAGCAGGGACCAGTTTTGTGGAAGACAATTCTTCCACAGACTGGACAAGAGGGGGTGGCTTCAGGATGATTCAAGTGCATTATGTCAAGTGCATTATGTCCTTTATTTCTATTATCACTACATTGTGACATATAATGAAATAATTATATAATTCATCATAATGCAGAATCTGAGGGAGCCCTGAACAACTAGATGGTCCCATCTGGGGATGATGGGAGATGGCAGCAGTCACTTCCAGGGCCAGCATTATTGCCTTCGCTCTACCTTAGGTCATCAGGCATTAGATTCTCATAAGGAGTGTGCAACCTTGATGCCTCGCATGCGCAGTTCACAGTAGGGTTTGTGCTCCTATGAGAATCTAATGCCGCCACTGATTTGACAGGAGGTGGCTGCTGCGGCTGCTAAGTCGATTCAGTCGTGTCCGACTCTGTGCGACCCCAGAGACGGCAGCCCACCAGGCTCCCCCATCCCTGGGATTCTCCAGGCAAGAACACTGGAGTGGGTTGCCATTTCCTTCTCCAATGCATGAAAGTGAAAAGTGAAAGTGAAGTCGCTCAGTCGTGTCCGACTCTTCGAGATCCCATGGACTGCAGCCCACCAGGCTCCTTCGTCCATGGGATTTTCCAGGCAAGAGTACTGGAGTTGGGTGCCATTGCCTTCTCAGGACAGGAGGTGGAGTCAGGTGGTGATGTGAGTGATGGGGAGTGACTGTAAGTAAAAATGAAGTTTCACTCAATCGCCCACTATTCATGTTCTGCTGGGTGGCCAGGTTCCTAATGGGCCACAGACTGGTACCAGGGGTTGGGGATCCCTGCTCTATAGAACTCACAAACATTTATAATAATAATAAAGAATCCATATTTCAGTAATAATCTGATTAATATACATCTTCCCCACTGGACTCCAAACATCTTAAGGCCAGGGAGAGATCTCGAGCTCACTATGATACCTAGGCATTCTAGCTGTGCCTAATATGTAGACCATGCCTCCCATATCTTTCTGAATGGAGGAATGGACAAATGAATGGAGCTCAGGCCTGCTGGGAAGACATCTCACAGTCAGACTGACTCAGTTGGAAGGGAGCAGATGCCAAATTTTTTCAGAGTAAATCACACCTTGTCATCTCATGACTACCTTGTCTTCCTCATCAAGGCATCTCCTGTGCCTAGAATAGCATCTGGCATGGAGAAGTGAATCAACAGATACTGGGAGAAGAAGCACATGAATGGACACTTCCCTGAGAAGCTTGGTTACCTTCTTAAGATAAAGTCCTGGAAAGGCAGGATGTTATTCTGTGATGTTACTAGACATTGAATATTTAGGTGTCAATGTCCTGCATTAGACCCAAAGATACCATTGAGGTTATTCCCTTCAAACTCAGTGGGTCTGGTTCTAGGAGTTGCTAAACCAGCGGGTCAGCATGGGGACAGGGGGACTGCAAACCAAACTATTTTTTCTTGAGACGCTCTATTGGACTGACCTATACCACCTTCAGGGGTTACATACTTCAAGTTCAAGTGCATTATGGCTCTTGGTTCTCATCACACACCCTGAAAAAAAAAAAAAAAAACACACCCAGTGATGGTACTGTACCTTGTGAGACAGTCTGGCCCCAGGCCCTGCTACCAGGTCAGGAGGGTATGGAAAGGGGTCCTCTTTCTCCACGGCCACATCTTCCTTACTGAGGGATCTGAGTCCAAATGGGTCTCTTTGTGTCTGAAGTTTAAGCAACCAGGGGTGCAAATATCAGGTTAGGGTCCCTCCTTTGAGGGGGAGAGAGGTCAAGATCGGCTCTTCGATCACTAACCCAAAATCAAACATCAAAAACCTCCCCCAAAACCATGATGAAAAAGCACCATCAAGCCCAACTTCCGAGCACGCCTGGGTCTCCAGCCCACCCCAGCCCAGCGAACGGAAGTGGCTCACCTCTGAGTTAGAGAACCCCTTTCAGAACCAGAAGGAAAGAGAAAGGGATTTACAGGTTCGTCACAGAGTTGTAGGCTCTGGCTGGCCCCCAGAATGAGTTCATTATTTATTCTTAGAGACGGGACTCGAATTAAACAAACAGTGCCTATAAATAGAGTGGGATACACTCAGCTTGGTGTCACTGAAAGGTCCTTTTCACAGGGACAGACGCGCTAAATGGATGTTCTCAGGTTACCCTGCTGGTACTACGTGGGGAAGGGTTGCTCTTTTTCTTTGTAAGCATGGTTCAAGAGGAGGGGGGAAAAACAACAGGCGAGTCAGACCTTGGGAATCGGCCCTGTTTCCGTCTTCCTCATCACCTTTTCTAAACGCTCATTGCCGTTATAACTGAGAAGGAGCTCCCAAGGAAGGATGTCGTTCTATAAACACCCTGGCTGGGCAGATTGGCAGGTCCCTCTGGGAATGGATCCTGGGGCAGGCTGTATTTGACAGAGTGTTCTGCTCTTTAAGATTAGATTGCAAACTCCTTAAGGGAAGGGACCAAGTGCTAAGATTTCTTCTTGATTTCTCCTATTCTGCCAAGTACAGGGATGACTAGGGTTTCAGATCTTCAGCTGTGAATTAAAAAGGACCCTCTTTAAGCATGGCCAGCTTCATGGTGGGAAGTATGTGTTCCAGGCCTGATGGAGCTCTGCTTGGAGTCACACTGAGCGTATGCTTGAAAGGGAATCACTTCTCCCTGAGAGAACTGTGGGGGTGGAAACTTCTGGAATAACTGTGAATAGACATCAAGCAATGAGGCCACAAAGTCAAGTCACTATTGTAACAACAAGAGCTACAGTGGATTCCCAGGTGGCACTAGTGGTAAACAACCCGCCTGCCAATATGGGAGACATAAGAGATATAGGTTCGATCCCTGGGTCAGGAAGGTCCCCTGGAGGAGGGCATGGCAACCCACTCCACTATTCTTGCCTGGAGAATCCCATGGACAGAGGAGCCTGGCATGCTAAAGTACATAGGGTCGCAAAGAGTTGGATATGACGGACGTGACTTAGCATGCATGCACCATGGATTCAGCATTTGTCCAGGTCTTCAAGATATTATTCTGTTTTACATTTATTCGTGAAAGCTCATGTAGGGACTTCCCTGGTGGTTCAGCAGTTAAAAATCTGCCTTGCAACACAGGGGATGAGGGTTCAACCCCTGATTGGGAAACTAAGGTCCCAAATGCCGTGGGGCAACTAAGCCCAAGCGCCACAACTACTGAGCCTTCACGCCACAACTAGAGAATCTATGCACCACGACGAAGGATCCCGCATGATGCATCAAAAATCTCACATGCCACAACTAAGACCTGATATAGCCAAACAAATATTTTTTGAAAAAAAGCTCATGTAATCTTTCCAAAAACCCTATCCCCATGATTATTTCAATTTTACAGATGAAAGAAATGAAGCACCCAGAGATTATGGACCCTGTTCCAGGTCACACAGCTGGGAAATCAAGATAGGAAGTCAGGCAGTTTAGCTCCAGAGCCTGGTCTCCTGCAGTAGAAACTGAGCTTTTGGAGTAACCATTTATTGCTGCACATGCCTGGTGCAGGCCCAAGCCCATAACACCCCATCAACAGGAGACCTGGGACAGGCCAATGACAGCGAATCTCAGGACTTCTGCCGGGAACGTTAGGATGAAAATGATAAGCTGAATTTCCCTCTGGAGGGGAAGGCAGCCTCAGGAGGTCCCATGGCCATCCTGCCACTCCTGGGGGAGCCTTGCTGAGAATGAAAACAGCACTAAGCAAGAGCCAAGCTGAAGAACAGATCCTGCTGACATCCTGTGAACCTTGATCCAGCTGGACCTGATGCCGGAACCTACTCCTCAACTTTGCACTTTCATGAGCCATGTTTTCCCTTTGCTGGTGAAGCCCGTCAGAGTTGATTTTCTATTACTTGTTGTTGAAAGATCCCTCACTGAGACAGGCTGGCCCATAAGAAAACATCGTTTGGGCAAAGTAACCCCCCAGCCCCGTTCCTAAGTAAGAGCTCCTCCTGCACTCCCCTTTCTCGCATTCGGGCTCTTCCAGAAACACACGCCATCCTAAGACTACACGCATGCTCAATGGCCCCATTTTCTGCTTACTGAAATCCCAAATACTGCTTTCCTACTGAGGCTTCCTCCGACTCGTCCTTCACAATTACCTACTGCCTCACTTGGTTGCCATGATACGGAGCTTCTACACTTACTTAGCCCTTATTTTTATTTTGCCTTGCAATACAGTTAGCTATTTAGAAATCATTCATTAACATTTATTGAAAGCTTCCTACGTGTCATATCCTCAGTTTAAGTGCTAGGGATTCAGGCGGAATAATATCAGCATATATCTGAGTTCTGTCCATGTGCCCTGCACTGTTCTTAGCACTTTACATGCATCTGTTATATCACTGCACCTCCTAAAAAACCCCACAGGGGAAGGACAGACAATATCTCCACTTTATATGTAAAAGAATGGCTAAGTAGGAAGTTACAGAGAGACATCGAGATCAAACAGATAGGAAATTGCAATGGGAGTCTCCAGACGAGGATGTAGATTTTCACAGCCAGTACTTTCAAATTAGGTTCACAATTCTAATCCCTCCGATTTCTCAAATCCCTAATCCACAAAGAGGATAAAAAGAATCAATAGGCATTAAGAGAGAATTTTAGGATGATTTTTTCTTGGGTGGGAGGGGCGAATCCCATGCTGTCATTCACCTCCTAATAAACACACACGCAGAAGGTGGGGCGGGGGCGGTTAACCAGTTCCTGCGCCTTAGGTCTCGCGAGAGCAGCTTCTCGAGGTTCTATGCAGAGTTTGCTGGGCGGCCCTTGTATCTAGGGAGGTGGAGGTGACCCCCTGAGCAATCCACAGGATGAAGGAGGGCTAGAAAGCCAAGCAGAGAGGGAGGTTTTCCTAATGACTTTCAATGGACCTCACATGAGCGAGCTGACTGATGGATTTTGTCTCAGGGTGGCTGAGAAGGGCAACCAGTCCTCCTCAGGAGAGGCTGGAGATGAATCACCAGATTCTGGTGAAGTGGCTTGGTGGTAGGAGTTCTATTAAGCCATGCTGGGAACTCTTCCATACCCATGACCATGATCTGGCCACGACCCTGTGTGGTACTTGAGCAAACCCAGAGGAGACAATGTTATACTTTGATTCTAAAAGCCAAAGTAAGTACATGTATATTTTGTTATATGATACTTCACAGATACTGAATTTTTAAAAAAATATAGATTGAAGGTTTATGGCAACCCTGTGTTGAACAAGTCTATCAGCGAAATTTTTCCAACAGTATTTGTTCACTTTGGGTTTTTGTCATATCGTGGTAATTTTCATGATACTTTAAATGCTCCACCAGCAAAAAGATTATGACTCAAATGATGGTTATCATTTTTGGCAAAAAAAGTATTTTAAAATTATATATGTATGTAAATTATGTATGCATATTTATTAGACATAATGTTATTGCACACTTAATAGACTACATGTCTGACTCTTTGCAACCCGATGGACTGTAAGCCCGTCAGGCTCCTCTTTCCATGGGATTGTCCAGGCAAGAATACTGGAGTGGGTTGCCATTTCCTCCTCCAGATGATCTTCCGATGCAGAGATTGAACCCACATCTCCTGCATTGCAGGCAGAGTCTTTACTGTCTGAGCCACCAGGAAAGCCCCTAATAGACTTACAGTAGAGTGTAAACATAACTTTTATATGCATTGGGAAACCAACAATTTCCTGGGACTTGCTTTATTGTGATATTTGCTTTATTGTGGTCATCTGGCACTGAACCCACGACATCTCCGAGGTCTGTCTGTACCTTCCTCCCCCACCCCTCTTTGTCCTGCATGTCCCCTCTTCTACCCCCTTGTCTGTGTTTGGTGGGGGAAGATGGTGTCTATTTCTCTCTTCCCCAAAGGCCAGCAGCCCATGATGGTGGGTTGCAGATGGAAGAAGAGGAAAAAGAGGCTCATCTTTAATGATAGTTTTAGGTATTATTAATAATTGGATGAGATTTTGGAAATGAGACTAATTTGTGACTCAGGAATCACAGAACTTAAAAAAAACCAAACTATGAGTGAAAGGAAGGTCCCCACCTAAACTGACATCCCGTGCCAAGATAAGGACTTAACCCCCTGAACTGTAAAGAGACAAGAAGAGGTAAGACCAAAGTTGCCTCTGTGATCTCACCCCTAAGTTCTCTAGACAGAAGGCCAGGCAGGTCAAGTGACCCACTCAGGGTCCCAGAGCCAGTGAAAAAGACAGAACCATGTTCTTATCGCTAAGCTAGTTCTGCCCTCCAAGAAGCAACTGCCTCTTCTGCTCCTCCCTGGCTTATTTTTATCCCGTTCTTCCATTCATCCTAGTCTTATCTTATTCATCATCTTCTTGAATTCCCTTCTCCTTCCTCAACTTACAAGTGACCCTGGACCCATGTTGACAGAAGCAGGGCTTCTGTAGGTAAGGTTATCCAAGGATAACTTCAATCACCTGATTGAAGTCATCAACCATTCCATAAATACCAAGGACCTACTGTATAGCACAGGGAACTATATTCAATATCTTATAATAACTGTAATAGAAAATAATCTGAAAAGAATATATATACATATAATATACATATCTGAATCACTTTGCTGTACACAAAACTAACACCATATTGTAAATCAACTATAGCTCAATTAAATAAAAAAAAAAATGACTATGATTCAAAGAACAGCAAATTCCTAAGCGCCAAATCTGGAGAGTTTCCTGTTTCCATCTGCTGAAAGCTTTGATGGTGATTATGATGATATTGGTATTATTGACATAGTCACTGAGACTCATAAGTTCCAGGTCCCAGAGTGAGTGCTTTTTGCATGCTTTCTGATTAAATCCTAACCACCCTGTGCAATGAATCCTCCTGAGTGTTAGCCCCACTTACCCAGGAGGGCCCTGAGGCTTGGAGGAGCACCTTACAAGGATGCCTAGGCAGCCAGCAGAGCCAGATTCCAAACTATGTGATCCAGGAGCTGTGCTCCTAGCGAGTCCCTAGAACCTCACAGCTGCCCTTCCTGCATGGCTAGGAGTTGCCTTCAGGGAGTTTCCTGCCATTATGCCCTGTTCTTTAAAATGTGTATGTACCTGCTCAGTGGGGTCCAACACTTTTGCAACCATAGGGTGGGCTGTAGCCCACCAGGCTCCTCTATCCATTGAATTTCTCCAGACAAGAATACTGGAATGGGTTGTCATTCCCTTCTCCAGGGGATCTTCCCAACCTAAGGGTTGAACCCAGGTCTCCTGCATTGCATTCAAATTCTTTACCATCTAAGCCACTAGGGAGGCCAGAGATGTCTCAAAAGACTATTTATCATTAATACTATCTAGAAGAAAACTTCAGCACAATAGTTCAGAACACAGGCTTGGGAGTCAGATTCCTTTGTTCAATTATTAGCTACGCATCCTCCAACCAAATCGAGTTTTGGTTACCTAATGTGTAAAATGGTGATGTAGCATCTTCCTTTAGGTATTTATCAAAGTTATTTATTTGCAAATATTCCAACTCCTCTTCACCTCTAGTTCAGTTCAGTTCAGTCGCTCAGTTGTGTCCAACTTTTTGCAACCCCATGAACCGCAGCATGACAGGCCTCCCTGTCCATCACCAACTCCTGGAGTCCACCCAAACCCATGTCCATTGTGTTGGTGATGCCATCCAACCATCTCATCCTCTGTTGTCCCCTTCTCTTCCTGCCCTCAATCTTTCCCAGCATCAGGGTCTTTTCAAATGAGTCAGCTCTTTGCATCAGGTGGCCAAAGTACTGGAGCTTCAGCTTCAGCATCAGTCCTTCCAATGAACACCCAGGACTGATCTCCTTTAGAATGGACTGGTTGGATCTCCTTGCCGTCCAAGGGACTCTCAAGAGTCTTCTCCAACACCACAGTTCAAAAGCATCAATTCTTCAGCACTCAGCTTTCTTCATAGTCCAACACTCACATCCATACATGACCACTGGAAAAACCATAGCCTTGACTAGACGGACCTTTGTTGGCAAAGTAATGTCTCTGCTTTTTAATATGCTGTCTAGGTTGGTCATAACTTTCCTTCCAAGGAGTAAGTCTTTTAATTTCATGGCTGCAATCACCATCTGCAGTGATTTTGAAGCCCAGAAAAATAAAGTCAGCCACTGTTTCCACTGTTTCTCCATCTATTTTCCATGAAGTAATGGGACCGGATGCAATGATCTTAGTTTTCTGAATGTTGAGCTTTAAGCCAACTTTTTCACTCTCCTCTTTCACTTTCATCAAGAGGCTCTTTATTTTTCTTCACTTTCTGCCATAAGGGTGGTGTCATCTGCATATCTGAAGTTATTGATATTTCTCCCAGCAATCTTGATTCCAGCTTGTGCTTCATCCAGCCCTGTGTTTCTCATGATGTACTCTGCATATAAGTTAAATAAGCAGGATAACAATATACACCCTTGACGTACTCCTTTTCCTATTTGGAACCAGTCTGTTGTTCTATGTACAGTTCTAACTGTTGCTTCTTGACCTGCATACAGATTTCTCAAGAAGCATGTCAGGTGGTCTGGTATTCCCATCTCTTTCAGAATTTTCCACAGTTTATTGTGATCCACACAGTCAAAGGCTTTGTCATAATCAATAAAGCAGAAATAGATGTTTTTCTGGAACTCTCTTGCTTTTTTGATGATCCAGCGGATGTTGGCAATTTGATCTGTGGTTCCTCTGCCTTTTCTAAAACCAGTTTGAACATCTGGAAGTTCACGGTTCACATATTGCTGAAGCCTGGCTTGGAGAATTTTGAGTGTTACTTTACTAGCGTGTGAGATGAGTACAACTGTGCGGTAGTTTGAGCATTCTTTGACACTGCCTTTCTTTGGGTTTGGAATGAACACCGACCTTTTCCAGTCCTGTGGCCACTGCTGAGTTTCCCAAATTTGCTGACATATTGAGTGCAGCACTTTCACAGCATCATCTTTCAGGATTTGAAATAGCTCAACTGGAATTCCATCACCTCCACTAGCTTTGTTCGTAGTGATGCTTCCTAAGGCCCACCTGACTTCACATTCCAGGATGTCCGGCTGTAGGTGAGTGTGAATGTTCACACCTTCGTGATTATCTGGGTCATGAAGATCTTTTTTGTACAGTTCTTCCGTGTATTCTTGCCACCTCTTCTTAATATCTTCTGCTTCTGTTAGGTCCATACCATTTCTGTCCTTTATTGTGCCCATCTTTGCATGAAATGTTCCCTTGGTATCTCTAATTTTCTTGAAGAGACCTCTAGTCTTTCCCATTCTGTTGTTTTCCTCTATTTCTTTGCATTGTTTGCTGAGGAAGGCTTTCTTATCTCTCCTTGCTATTCTTTGGAACTCTGCATTCAAATGGGTATAACTTTCCTTTTCTCCTTTGCCTTTCGACTCTCTTCTTTTCACAGCTATTTGTAAGGCCTCTTCAGACAGCTATTTTGCTTTTTTTGCATGTCTTTTTCTTGGGGATGGTCTTGCTCCCTGTCACCTGTACAATGTCACGAACCTCTGTCCATTGTTCATCAAAGACCCTCAAGGATCCAGGCTACTGGAAAGGCATGAAGTTAAAAAACAAACTGTGTATCAATTCTGTTTTTGTTTTTTTTTGGCCACACTGCACAGCATATGGGATCTTGTTCCCCAACCAGTGATCAAACCCACATTCCCTGCATTGGAGTCTCGGAGTCTTAACCACTGGACCACCAGGCAAGTCCCTGCACGTCAATTTTTTTTTTTTTTTAGGTTTCCATGTGCTATACAATAGGTGCTTATTGGATGCACATCAATTCTTATCATCTCACTTCACCTCTAAACACATAATAAAATTATTATTATACTTTTCATCCCCTTTGAAGTTAATCAGAGCCATGTAATTTGCTGGTTAGCAAAACAGGAATGAAAGCAACTTCTCACTACCAGAGGGAATAGATATTGAATTAGAAATGGAATTGATATGCAGTTTGTTTTTTAACTTCATGCGTTTCCAGTGGCCTGGGTCCCTGAGGGTCTTTGATGAACACAGCCCCTCCTCCCACTTCAAGTCACCACTGAACACGTAACAGGAAGGAGAAATACACCTTTGTTGTCTTGAGCCAATGAAGTTTGAGGACTGTTTCTTACCAAGCATAACCTCGCCGATCCTAATACAGGGTTGGTGGGAGGATTAGATATAACAAAATGAAGCTCCATTAAGATACCTCTGTACACATACAAGAATGGCTATAAATTAAAAGACCGACAAAAGCAAGTATTCGAAAAGATGTGCAGAAACTAGAAGCCTCATATGTTGCTGGTGGGAATGAAAAATGGTGCAGCCGCTTTGGAAAACAGTCTGACAGTTTCTTAAAAACTTAAACATAAGCTTACCGTACAACCCAGCAACTCAACTCTTTATCTTCCTCAAAGAAATGAAAACATATCTCCACACAAAGCCTCGTATGTGAATGTTCACAGCAGCATTATTTTATATCACAATAGCCAAGAAGTTGGAACAATGAAATGTCTGTCATACACAAAATGTGGTATATCCATGCAATGGAATGCTGTTCAGCAATAAAAAAGGAACAAAATACAAATAATCCCAACATGATGTTTGACTTATGATTTTTCAGTTTTACAGTGGTGCATAAGTGATATGCACATATGCATTCTTTAGAAATTATTCTTTGAATTTTACAGTATGATGCTTGACCATAGCTTCTGGTCAACCATGTGACTGCAGAAGTGAACAACGAATACACTTACAACTGTTCTTCACCCAGACAACCATCCGACTATTCACTTTCAGTATGGTGGAGTGCTCAGTCCCAAAGTCATGTCCGACTCTGAGACTCCATGGTCTGTAGCCTGCCAGCCTCCTCTGTCCATGGCATTCTCCAGGCAGGAATACTGGAGTGGGTTGTCATTTCCTTCTCCAGGGGATCTTCCCTACCCAGGGGTTGAACCCAAGTCTCCTGCCTTGGCAGGCAGATTCTTTACCACTGAGCCACCTGAGAAGCCTTTGGCTTAGCTACTGTATTTGAAAACTTTTTCCAATTTCACCAAGTAAACTTGGAAATGCCCAGCTGAAGTGGGAGCTCCTGGTAAGCTTGTGATGTTTCTTGAAAAAAATAAAAACTAAAGAATAAAGCACATATTTACTCATTTATATTCCTTATCCCCCTCCTCACAAAAGAAAAGCTAAAGATTTTAATGTGGCAGTTAAAATTTTAATCAAAACACCCTGGTTAATGCCTTAATAGAAATTCAAATTCATAAAACTAGTAAATACATAAACCCAGTCCTGTTTCCTTCTACTTGGGAGGACAGTTTAGGGGCAGGGGAAGACTGTTTGGTTTAAGTAACATAATCCATTTCCAGTCTTAATGATTCTGTTTAGGAAAGAGCATGGGATCTGGGGGTGGGGGCAGACAACGAGGTACAAGACCACCTTGTACCATCTTCCTGATTGCCGGATGCAGGCAGGTTAAGCCTTCTAACTCCAGACTCACCATTAACCCCATTGCACAAGTGGGAAAACTATCAACTCACAGGGTTTTGTTAGGGGCTGAGAGTGAGAGGGCTTCCTGAACTCTAGAGCACTACAGGATACTTATCTTTTTTCATCCATACTCCACCTGGTATAGATCACAGAGCCATGAATACAACACAGGATAAACAGCCGCGGGCCACCGCAGTCGGTTCACCAGAAGTCATTTACATGGCAAGACATAAGCAGGCCTTGTGCTGACACTGTGCAAGGCAGTCCTGGCAGCTTCCATGGGGCAATTAATAGTATTCACTGTATTACATGAGCTAGTCAACTGTACTATACTTTACCTACTTTACTTAAAATAGGCTTGGTGTTAGACTATTTGCCTGGCTGTTGAGGAATATAAGTGTTCTGAGCACGTTTAAGGCTTGGTATGATTGTTAGTAGATTCAGTGTATTAAGTGAACTTTCCGCTTATGATACATTCAGTTTACAGTGGGTTTATTGGGATGTAGCTCCACTGTAAAGTCGAGGAAGACATGTGCTGAGATATGCTACCATGCAGACAAACCTCAAAAGCATTGTACTAAGTAAAAGAAGCCAAATGCAAAAGACTATGTAGTGTATGATTTGATTTCCATCAAATGTGCAGAAAAGAGAAATTTGTAGAGAAAGGAAGTCCTGAGGTTGCCTGGGCCCAAGTATGGGAGTGGGGACCGACTGTACACAGGTGTAAGAGAGCGTTGGCAAGGAATGGGATAGCCTAAAACTGGATTGTGATCACGATTGCACAGTTTTATGTATTTTCTGAAAATCATTTAATTGTATACTTACAATGGGTCAATATTATGGTGTGGGACTTCCCTGGAGGTACAGTGGATAAGAATCCACCTGCCAATGCAGGGGACACAGATTCGATTCCTGGGCTGGGAAGATTCCACATGTTGTGGAGCAACTAAGCCTGAGAGCCACAATTACTGAGCCTGCGTGATGCAACTGCTGAGCCCACACGCTGCAACTACTGGAACCTGTGCACCTGGAGCCTGTGCTCCACAGCAAGAGGAGCCACCGCAATGAGAAGCCTGCGCGCCGCAACTAGAGAGGAGCCCCGACTCACTGAAACGAGAGAAAGCCCACGTGCAGCAACAAAGACCCAGGCAGTCAAAAATAAATAAACGAAAAATTAAAAAATCCTATGGTATGAAAATTCTACCCCAAAAGAGCTGTTAAGAAAAAACTAAGCATCATATCTAGCACATGGGGAAGGCTCAGTAAATGTTTGTTATTATTCCTCATTTTAGGGGTGAAGTGCTAGGACTGAGGCTCTGCACTGAATTGATTACAAGTGAAGATCTGCATTCAGTGGTCTGGCAATTGAGGTTTGGCAGGGATCAGCTTCCCTCATCAGAGAAGGCAATGGCACCCCACTCCAGTACTCTTGCCTGGAAAATCCCATGAATGGAGGAGCCTGGTGGGCTACCATCTATGGGGTCGCACAGAGTTGGACATGACTGAAGCGACTTAGCAGCAGCAGCAGCAGCAGCAGCAGCAGCTTCCCTCATAGCTCAGTTGGTAAAGAATCCACCTGCAATGCAGGAAAGCCTGGTTCGATTCCTGGGTTGGGAAGATCCACCAGAGAAAGAATAGGCAACCCACTCCAGTATTCTTGGGCTTCCCCGGTGGCTCAGCTGGTAAAGAATCCACCTGCAGTGTGGGAGACCTGGGTTCAATCCCTGGGTTGGGAAGATCCCCTAGAGAAGCGAAAGGCTACCCACTCCAGTATTCTGGCCTGGAAAATTCCATGAACTGTATAGTCCATGGGGTCATAAAAAGTCGGACACTACTGAGTGACTTTCACTTTCCTTCAGGGACCCCAATTCTCACATCCCCCAATTTTATATGTCCTCTATGTTGATCACCACCTGTAACAGACCAGTGGAAATTTACATTGTATCCTGTACCAAGTTTCTGGGCTTCCCAGGTCCCGCTAGTGATAAAGAACCTGTCTGTCAACGCAGGAGACATAAGAGACACAGGTTCAATTCTTGGGTCAGGAAGATCTCCTGAAGGAGGAAATAGCACCCCACTCCAGCATTCTTGCCTGGAAAATTCCATGGACAGAGGAGCCTGGTGGGCTACAGTTCAAAACATCACAAAAGAGCGGAGTGACTTAGCATGCACACACGTACCAAGTTCCACTTGGTAATCAGAGGTCATGGTCAGGTATCCTAACCATAGTCCATTTTGTTCTCTGTTGACATTCCAGGGCGCCTTGAACTTGAGCCTTTTCAAGATATTACAGGCAGACTTAACTTGGTGTGGCTGTAAAAATGTTGCACTTCCCACTGTATCTGTATCCTCAAACCTATACTGTCAACGATGATCTATATTTTCAATCAGCTTTCCATGTCGGCTGCCTTTTATCTTTATCTTAATGCTCTTCAATGAGTCCTTGTGTGAGCCTTGCAGAGTCAGGAGTTGAGTAGAGAATGCTTCAAAGTTAAGGTTGGAAATGGGGAAGGACAGGAAATCTCCCTGTCACATGCAGTTGTCTGTCAAGCCCTGCTGTAGCATTCAGAGACTGGCTGATGCAATTCCAAACAACTGCCACTTAGGCCTTAGGGCCCCCTGAATAAGACAAAACTGATTCAGAGAGGCCTTGAATTCTAGTGGGTTAAAGTTTGAAGGGTCACAGTTACAGTATCACTGATGGAAAGACAGAGTCCAGCCCTTTAGTAGTCTGTTCAGGAGGCTTTAACAGAATATTACAGACTGGGTGGGCTTCTTGTTCAGTCGCTCAGTTGTGTCTGACTCTTTGCGACACCATGGATTGCAGCACGCCAGGCTTCCCTGTCCTTAACCATCTCCTGGAGCTTGCTCAAACTCATGTCCATTAAGTTAGTGATGCCATCCAACAATCTCATCCTCTGTCATCCCCTTCTCCGCTTGCCTTCAATCTTTCCCAGCATCAGGGTCTTTCCTAATGAGTCAGCTCTTTGCATCAGGTGGCCAAAGTATTGGCGTTTCAGCTTTAGCTTCAGCATCGTCCTTCCAATGAATATTCGGGATTGATTTCCTTTAGGATTCCCTGATTTGACCTCCTTGCTGTCCAAGGGACTCTCAAGAGTCTTCTCTAGCACCACAGTTCAAAAGCATCAATCCTTCAGTGCTCAGCCTTCTTTATAGTCCAACTCTCACATCCATACCTGACAACTGGAAAAACTGTAGCTTTGACTATATGGACCTTTGTTGGCAAAGTAATGTCTCTGCTTTTTAATGTGCTGTCTAGGATGGTCATAGCTTTTCTCACAAGGAGCAAGCGTCTTTTAATTTCACGGCTGCAGTCACCATCTGCAGTGATTTTGGAGCCCAAGAAAATAAAGTCTGTCACAGTTTCCATTATTTCCCTATCTATTTGCCATGAAGTGATGGACTTGATGCCATGATCTTTGTTCTTTAAATGGTGAGTTTTAAGCCAACTTTTTCACTCTCTTCTTTCCCTTTCATCAAGAGGCTCTTTAGTTCCTCTTTACTTTTCTGTCATTAGGGTGCTATCATATGCATATCTGAGGTTATTGATATTTCTCCTGGCAATCTTGATTCCAGCTTGTTTCATCCAGCCCAGCATTTTGCATGATGTACTCTGCATAGAAGTTAAATAAGCAGGTGATAATATACAGCCTTGGTGTATTACTTTCCCAATTTGGAACCAGTCGTTGTTCCATGTCCTGTTCTAATTGTTGCTTCCTGACCTGCATACAGGTTTCTCAGGAGGCAGGTAAAGTGGTCTGGTATTCCCATCTCTTGAAGAATTTTCCACAGTTTGTTGTGATCCACACTGTCAAAGGCTTTAGCGTAGTCACTGAAGCATAAGTAGATGTTTTTCTGGAATTCTCTTGCCTTTCCTATGATCCAACAGATATTGGCAATTTGATCTTTGGTTCCTCTGCCTTTTCTAAATTCAGCTTGAACATCTGGGATTTCTTGGTTCATGTACTGTTGAAGCCTGGCTTAAAGTATTTTGAGCATTACTTTGCTAGCATCTGAAATGAGTGCAATTGTGCAGTAGTTTGAACATTCTTTGGCATTGCCTTTCTTTGGGATTGCAATGAAGACAGACAAGTCCTGTGGCCACTGCTGAGTTTTCCAAATCTTTTGGCATATTTGTGGGCAGACTGGGTGGCTAGTAAGTAACAAAAATTTATTGCTCACGATCCTGAAGGCTGGGAAGCCCAAGTAAAAGTGCTGGCAGGTTCTGTGTCTGTGAGGACCCACTTCTTAGTTCACAGATTGTCATTTCACTATATCCTAATGTGATGGAAACAGTGAGGGAGCTCTGTGGGGTCTCTTTGTAAGGGCACTAATTCCATTCATGAGGGCTCCACCCTCATGACTAGTCACCTCCCAAAGGCCCCATCTCCTAATACCATCACAGTGGAGGTTGTTGCAAACTACGATTTTAAGGGGATATAAACATTCAGTCATATGTCAAGGCTATATATTGTCACCCTGCTTATTTAAATTATATACAGAGTACATCATGTGAAATGCCAGGCTGGGTGACTCACGAGCTGGAATCAAGATTGCCAGGAGAAATATCAATAACCTCAGATACGCAGATGACACCATACTTATGGCAGAAAGTGAAGAGGAACTAAAGAGCTTTTTGACGAAAGTGAAAGAGGAGCATGAAAAAGCTGGTTTAAAACTCAACATTTAAAGAACAAAGATCATGGCATCCAGTCCCACCACTTCATGGCAAATACATGGGGAAATAATGGAAACTGTGACAGACTTTATTTTCCTGAGCTCTAAAATCACTGCAGATGGTGACTGCAGACATGAAATTAAAATATGCTTACTCCTTGGAAAAAAGCTATGACTAACCTAGACAGCATATCAAAAAGCAGAGACATCACTTTTCGGACAAAGGTCCATATCGTCAAAACTGTGATTCTTTGAATCACATATGTGAATACATGATTGAGTAGTCATGTATGGGTGTGAGAGTTGGACCATAAAGAAGGCTGAGCAATGAAGAACTGATGCTTTTGAACTGTGGTACTGGATAAGACTCTTGAGAGTCCTTTGGCAGCAAGGAGATCAAACCATTCAATCCTAAAGGAAATCGACCCTGAATATCCATTGGAAGTACTGATGCTGAAGCTCCAGTACTTTGGCCACCTGAGGCAAAGAGCCAGCTCATCAGAAAAGACCCTGATGCTGGGAAAGATTGAGGGTAGGAGGAGAAGGGGATGACAGAGAGATGGTTGGATGGCATCACTGACCCAATGGACATGAATCTGAGCAAACTCCAGGAGATAGTCAGGGACAGGGAAGCCTGGTGTCCTGTAGTCCACGGGGTCGCAAAGAGTTTGACATGACTTAGCAACCGAACAACAGCAATATCACAAACATTCAGTCTCTAGCAACTAGAGACCACCATGGCCCTCTAGTTAGCATTCAGCAGGAAGCAAAAGTAGAAAAGAGATGAGGTAGTAGCAGCATCTGAACAACTAGTGCTTTGGACCCATAGTCAGATCCCTAACAGAGAAATACGTTTTTGGTCTTTTCTATGTCCAGGCCCTCACTCCTCACTATAACATTCTCACAGTGCATCCAGCTCGCTGGCTACTCACTGGAGAAAAGATAAAGGTTAAGTGATTTTACTATTAAATAAAAATGAAAAAAAAAGGGCAATTAACTAAAACAACTAAGATAAAAACTAATAAATCTAGAGATAGTAGAAGGAAAGAATGAAAGATAAAAGCAGACATAAGCAAATTGGAAAAAAGAAAAACAATAGGATTGGTATGATAAATCAAAGAACTAACTCTTTTAAGAGACCAATAAAAGAGACAATCCTCTGGCAGGGTTACATAGAAAAAAAAAAAACAAAAACTAGTAAATAGTTTTAGAAATACAAAAAGAATGAGAAACAAAGACATGAAAGAAGATTAAAGTTAAAAGCATGCTTTATTTAAATTTATGCTAATAAAATACTAACCAAAATAAGACAATAAAATCCACTCAAGATGAGGTCGAAAAATTCAAGGAGGCAAAAAGTTGAATAAAGAAGAAGCTGATAAAGAACTCTCCACGACTTTGCTGAGATGTGAACTCAGACGATTTGGATGGGGTTAGGAGTGGCAGAATCCCCTGGGCAGAGGAGCCTGGTAGGCTATCGTCTGTGGGGGGTCACAAAGAGTCGGACACAACTGAGCAACTAACATTTTCACTTTTTCTAACACTTTTTAAAGGAAGAATTTCTATAGGATCGAGTTGTTTCCAGAACATAAAAAACTTTATAAGTGTCTTAAATAATTTTACAAACCAACCTACCCCTGGTAACCTAACCTGGTAATGGAAAGGGAGTATATAGAAATACTACATGCTAAAGTGTTTAAGAGCTGTTAAGTTAAGCTAACTGTGCTTAAGAACTATTGCACTTCTACTTTGATAGATACACTATTTTTGGCTGTGCTGGGTCTTTGTTGCAGGGTGCAGGCTTTCTCGAGTTGTGGCAAGCCGGCTTCTCTTGTTGTGGTGCATGGGCTTAGTGGCATGTGGGATCTTAGTTCCCTGACCAGGAACCAAACCCTAGAAGTAATGCCTCTCCCTTCCTGCTAAGTAGTGGCATATGATTTACCCAAGAAAACAAGTAGGGGACAGAGGTGGAGGTGGGTAAAGGCAATAGGTGAGTTTTGCTGCAAAAACAAAACAGAACGAAACTTTTCCCTTCCTATTTTGTAACCCTTAAATAAGACAGAAAGTGGAATACCACTGTATAATAAAAGAATAATATGACTAAATGTAGCTTAGTTCCACAAATCACAAATGCAAGGGTGGCTCAATATTAGAAGATGTTTGGATTCATCCCATTCATCCATCAAGAAGAACAATGAATCAACTAACAGAATTCAACTTTCTTCCTTCCTGTAATAATCCTGTTAAATTGGAGACAGACAGAGGCTTCATGTGAAAAATAATAAATTAGGAGTCTACAAAGGTCAAATGATGAATGCATTTTTACTAAAGTAGGGTGACACAAGAATGCCTGGTGTTCCAACTCAATAGATTCTTAAATTCTGGAAGTTCTAGCTGAAGTGTGTCATACTCTGAGCCTGGGTTGAACCTGACCATCAGATATTCTATATTTGACTTGCCTGTTGTTTAAAACATTTGATTTCATTTTCAACATTTAAAAGGCTTATAGATTTCACATTTTAAAAACACCTGATCTTTGGTATATCTTTAAAAACATCTGACCATCGATCAACATGAGGCCTATTTCTCAAATGGCAGAGAATGGCTGAAGCTGATTAAGAACTTCTCCCTCTAGGCAAGACTTGGGCTCTGCCATTTGCCAGAGCCTCACTGGGCCCAATTCGCTCATTTATGTTACTTCCCTGAGTCCCATGGACATCTGAATTCCTGAATCCTTGCAGAAGGCAAAAAATAGAAAAAAGGATGTAAACATTGAAAAGGAGACAAAACTATTATTTTAGGGGAATGAAGTGATGAGCTACCTGCAATAGCCAAAAGAATCAATGAAAAACCCTTAAAATGAATGACAGTTCAATAAGATGGCCTGCTGCTGCTAAGTCGCTTCAGTCGTGTCCGACTCTGTGCGATCCCATAGACGGCAGCCCACCAGGCTCCCCCGTCCCTGGGATTCTCCAGGCAAGAACACTGGAGTGGGTTGCCATTTCCTTCTCCAATGCATGAAAGTGAAAAGTGAAAGTGAAGTCGCTCAGTCATGTCCGACTCTTCTCGACCCCATGGACTACAGCCTACCAGGCTCCCCTGCCCATGGGATTTTCCAGGAAAGAGTAATGGAGTGGGGCGCCATTGCCTTCTCCAAATAAGATGGCCAGTTACCAAATCAATAAAAATTTATATGGCAGGGACTTCCCTGATGGTCCAGTAGTTAAGACTCTGTGTGCTCAATTCAGGGGGCCCGGGTTTGACCCCTGGTCAGGGAACTAGATCCCACATGCCACAACTAAGAGCCTACTTGTGGCAAAAAAAAGATTCTGTGTGCCACAACTAAAGATCCTGCACTCAGCAACAAAGATCCTATGTGCCACAGCTAAGACCTGGAGCAGTAAAAAAAGAAAACTCATCCAGGGGCTGGGGGTGGAAAGAGAGTTTAGTTACCATTTGCAATAACAACAAATACCTTTGAGCTCACTTGGCAAGAAATGTGCAGCATTTATATGAATCAAACTATGAGATGCTACTGAAGAACATAAAAAATGATTTCAACACAAGAGAAGTAAAGCACACCATTTTCTTAAAATTGTTGTAAGGATGTCCATTTTTACCAAAAGAACATAAATGCAATACAACTCCAATGAAAAATCTAAACATAATTCTTTTGGGGAAACTTGACCAAGAGAGTCTTAAATGTTCATCTGGAGGAATAAATGTTTGAGGATAGCCAGCTAGCCAATAAAAATGTCAAAGAGTCTAATAATAGGGAAGCATCTGTTCAACAAATAATTAAAATTTATTATAAAATGATTAAACTTATATGATGATAGGAACAATCAGCAGAAAGAGAATTAAAAGCATAGAAATATACCCAAATGTACACATAAACCCAGTATAAGTAAGTCCTACTTCACATCAGCAGGTAAAGAAAACATCTTTTGTAGAGCTGTCATATGACCCAGCACCCCCAATCCTGGGCGTATACTCAGACAAAACTGTAATTTGAAAAGACACATGTACCTTATGTTCATAGGAGCACTATTCAAAACAGTCAAGACATGGAAACAGTGTCGACAGATGAATGGATAAAGAAGATGTGGCACATATACATGCAATGGAATATTACTCAGCCAGAAAAAGAATGAAGTAATGCCATCTGCAGCCACATGGATGGACCTAGAGATGATCATACTAAATGAAGGCAGAGAGAGAAAGACTAATACCATATAATGTCACTTATATGTGAGATCTAAAATATGACACAAATGACCTTATTTACCAAAGAGCAACAGACTCACAGATTAGAGAACAAACTTATGGTTACTGGGTGGAAGCATGGGAGGAAGGGATAGTTTGGGAATTTGGAATGGACGTGTACACACTGCTTTATTTAAAATGAATAAATGTAATTCTTACAAGTATATAAGAGAAGGAAAATTGGGTCAAAAAAGGGGAGATGACACCAATAGGCAATTCATACAAAGTGCTGGGTGGAGTGGGGAGGGAGAGAGAAAAACAAATGGCTGAGAAAAACAGATGAAAAAATTTACTCTCAATAGTAATTGAAGAAATACAAATTAAAATAGTGACATGACATTGAACTTGGGATACTGTTAATAAAAGTCACAACAATGCTATTCTTAGAGAGCCTGTGGGAGGCTGGGTTCTCATATCCTGCTGATGCGAATATAAATTGACAAAACCTTTTTGCAGAGCTGGATATGTCAAAAAGTAAAAACACGTTCTTACCCTTTGATTAGGAATTCCCATGTGTCAGAATTTATCCTGAGAACATTATCATGGATGTGCACAAAGGCTTAGTGTAGAAGAGACGCATGTCACCATTCCTTCTAATGAGGACAATTGGAAATGGAAGGGTCAACAATACAGAACCGGTTTGAAAAAGTCCAGGCCTGACATGAGTGTGTGAGAGCGACTCAGATTGGTCAGCGTCTCTCATGCACATTTGACGACTATTTTAGATTCCACCCACACAAGGAAATACTCTGTACCACTGAAATAATGTGGAAGAAGATTCATTATATAGAAAAACTGTATATAATAGCATCTATGGGAAGATTCCACTTTAACTGGATGGAATCACTGACTCGATGGACGTGAGTCTGAGTGAACTCCGGGAGTTGGTGATGGACAGGGAGGCCTGGTGTGCTTCGATTCATGGGGTCGCAAAGAGTCCGACACGACTGAGAGACTGAACTGAACTGAACTGAATAGGTAAACAGAGACAGGAAACAACCTAGGATACAGGTCAAAATGCCAGAAATGATATCTCTGGTTAGTAAAATTAGATATAGTTTTTTTGCCTACTCTTATTATTATATTTTCTGGGCTTCCCTGGTGGCTCAGACAGTAAAGAATCTGCCTGTAATGCTAGAAACCATCAAAGTACTGTTTACAATATCAAGAATCTTTGACCAACTCAAATGACTGGCAATGAGAGGGTGGCTGGATAAACTATGGGATGCTCATATAATAAAATATTATAGAGGAGCCCAAACAAATGAAAGACAGCAATGTGCAATAATAAGTGAATCTTAACAGCATAGTTTCTAAAAAATTACATATAGCATGATGTCTTTTCTATAAAATTAGGAACATATATACACATAAATAGACACATACACTTTTCTGAATGCATATAACATACATATAAAACAGTGAGACTAGATAAAAAGAAGGGCATACTGAACAGACATCAGGACCAGGGTCCACTTTGGCTTGGGAGAAGCAGGTAAATAGAGTAGGGGTAGATCTACACGGTTAGATGCAGGTTATAATCTTACTGTCAAGGTTCTAGCTTTTTTGGTTAAAAAAAAGTTTGTTTTGTTTTTTAAAAACCCTGCTCTCCCACTGCAGGAGGCGCAGGTTGGATCCTTGGTCTGGGAACTAAAATCCCACATGCCACATGGTGTGGCCAAAAAAATCAAATCAAATAATGGAGCATATATGAAAAAAAGTAATTAAAGCAGGTCATGCACGGATCAATCGGAGAAGGCAATGGCACTCCACTCCAGTACTCCTGCCTGGAAAATCCCATGGACGGAGGAGCCTGGTAGGCTGCAGTCCATGGGGTCGCTGAGGGTCGGACATGACTGAGCGACTTCACTTTCACTTTTCACTTTCATGCATTGGAGAAGGAAATGGCAACCCACTCCAATGTTTTTGCCTGGAGAATCCCAGGGACGGGGGAGCCTGGTGGGTTGCCGTCTATGGGGTCCCACAGAGTCGGACACGACTGAAGTGACTTAGCAGCAGCAGCAGCAGCAGCACGGATCAATGGTGATGCATTTCATGAACCAAGGATATTAATAAATTATGCACTTCTGTGTATCAGGCATCCAATAAGAAAGAAAAACCTATGTTAAATGAAAGTTAGAACATGATAAAGGAAACACAATTATTAACTAGAGGAAACATAGGGAGCTGGAGTCTGGACGACAGATTGAAGATTCAGTCTGAAGGCATACATCAAAAGTTTGGAGCGCCTACTGCAAACTATATGCAAAGGTATCATCTAAAACTGCACTAAGAAGTAAGTTAAACAGACCTACCTGGGGCTTGTCTTTGTTTTTATACAAGTTCTCTTCCATTTCAAAAGCATCCTCTGATACCACTCAGTGAAACCAGGGAATAGCCCCAAGACCCTCAGCAACTGAAGACATTGGTTCCTCGGCTTTTTTCAAGACAACTAAGCTCTCACGTCAGCTGGAAAGACTCGTCTCCTGCTATCTTATTCCTACAAGGCATTAAATGTGAAATAAGGCCTTGCTGGGCAGTTTGCCACAAAGTCTACTTTTACAGCCTCGGTAACCTATGCTCATGGCATCTCAGAACTCTGCAATGCATATCACAGTGCTTGGAAGGTTTGGTCATTTCCAGCAATGAGTATGTGTGTGTTTAATCTAAGTAACACTCTCCTGTCATTCCATTATTACAAATACAAAAGCTGGCTCTGCTTTTAGGGTTCTTTTAAGATTTGGGGAAGAAAAAAAAAAAAAACAACAACCTGTAACTCTAGCCTCTGGGCCGTATTCTACTTACTGTCTGTCACATAGTAGGTGCTTCCTGAGTGTTTTGCTGAGTTCACTGGCACTGTTTTCCCAATAATGATGTTGAAGACCCTGGCTTTCAAGAGTAAACACTTGTTCAGTGAGTCATCCTTTCTACAGATCCTGTTTATACAGGCACACCTTGTTTTACTGTGCCTCACAGATATTGCAGGTTTTTTTTTACATATTGAAAGTCTGTGGCAACCCTGTGTCAATCATGTCTACTGGCATTTTCCCAACAGCATCTGCTCACTTCATGCCTTGGTGTCACATTTTGGTAATTCTGGCAATATTTCTAGATCTTTCTTTATAATATTTGTTATGGTGGTCTGTGATCCACGGTCTTTGATGTTACTGCCATGACTTATAGAAGGCTCAGGTGATGGTGAGCATATTTCAGCAATAAAGTATTCTTTAATTAAAGTACATGTATCATTTTTTAGACATTATGCTATTGGACACTTAACAGACCACAGTACAGTATAAACATAACCTTTAACCCCAAATTCATGTGACTTGCTTTATTATGATACTTGCTTTATTGAGGTGGTCTGGAACTAAACCTATGGTATTTTGAAGGCATGTCTATATAGCAAGAAGCAATCTAAAAAGGATGAATATATTTATGGGGAAGGTATGTCAGAAGAATAGTTGAAATTTGGGACTGTCTTTGGATGTTAAGGACACATTGCTGTTGTATGTGAGATCAGCCACTATGACCAGGACACACCTTCAGAGTAAGTTCAGAATCCAGGGAGTCAGAAAATAACATACACACAAACACACACACACACACACACACACACACAGTTAGTGACAGATGAAGAGATTATGACAAAGCCCTCCTACATTAATGACCCTCTTGTACAGATGACAGTCAAATTTTCCAAATCATTTTGTTTTGTCCATCGAATTTGGTCACCAAAAGACAGCAGCAGACAGGCGGAACAATGAAAGAAATAATTAAAACCTTACCCGAAAGGTTATCAGCCAGAAGCAGGAATTATCGAGAGAATCTCTCTAGGTGGAGGATGGAAAAGTCACTTTTCCTGTCCACCACGGGTGTGTTATCTGAAAGGAGAAAAATATCACATACTTTTCAGAAGAAGCTCATGGGCCAGCCCACGCAGAAACTCATATTCATATTTTCCCAATTGAGGTCGATCACATCTAAAAACATCTGGACCGCCCCTCCCTTCACTGTGGCTCTTGATTAGCCCCACCTGCCAAGCCACTTGGTTCTTTTTTGCCATCTAAGCACATATGTGTTCATTTTCCCCTAAATTAACTTGCTCGTGGGTTTGCTGGGGTCCAAGTGTTAAGTCATTTCACGTGTGCAGCACCGCCCATCCGCGCAGTACAAGTGGGTGCAGTTACGCTGTTGGCTTGACCTGACTTGTATTTGCTGAAATGGAAAGGCACCCGGGGCATAAACAGATGTCTCCAGTCTCAAGGCTGCTAGGGAGCGGGTGGAGGCAGGCACAGGGAAGGGCCTTCTTTTTGTCTTTGCTCCCCAGCATCTGTTCCTCTCCAAATTTGTTGCCGGTCTGTGCTTTACCTATTCCTGCAGTCATGTGTCAGTTAAAAAAAAAGAAAAAAAAGCTCACCTACCAAATACACTCCAGGAGTGTGGGATCAGCACACCAGTGTTAGGTGTGTGCACTTCATCTGTGTTTGCACCCAAACACAAAGCAACAGGGGCTTCCCTGGTGGCTCAGATGGCAAAGAATCTGTCTGCAGTGCTGGAGACCTGGGTTTGATCCCTGAGTAGGAAGATCCCCAGGAGAGGGGAATGGCAACCCACTCTAGTACTCTTGCCTGGAGATATTCCATGGACCAAGGAGCCTGATGGGCTATAGTCCATGGAGTCACAAAGAATCCTCCACGACTGAGCGACTAACACTTTCACTTTTCACAAAGCCACAGATGGGTATGGATGAGACAGTGAGGGTGGATACCAAGAGCTTCAGGATAAATCACCATAAAAATGGGTTGGCCGGTTTTTTTTTTTTTTTATTCCACCAAAGTGTTAACTGTGTTTATTTCTTAAAAAATATTTGTGGTATAATTTACATACAATAAATAGCACATAGGGAAATTGTATTTCCTGAATGATAACTGGCAACGTTTATGTTGTGACATCATCACTGTAAGAGTTTGGACATTTCCATCAACTCCAAATGAGTTTCCATGTATGCATGGCCAGTTTTTCAGTTTGGAAACCTTTTTGGTTTTGAGGGAATTGGAGCTCATCTAGGAGTCCAGGGCTTACCATGGGGTCACTGATAATGTTGAAATCAACAGCAACCTCACCTAGTTCCCGACACCCCTACCCCGACTCCCGCCTCCGCCCCAAATCCACTGCTTCCGCAGGAAAAACAATCCCTCTGACCAACAAAAGACTTGGGACTTCCAGCGTGACTCACCCTCAGTCCTGGGGCGCATACTCGGCTTCTGATAAGAGGCAGTCAATCTGTCCTCCGTTTGTTTATAATGAGTCATGCTGGAAATCAGGCAGCTCCTTTTTTTTTCCCCCCTCCCATGTCAGGATTGGGCAAGAATTAGAGGCAGATACACCACCATTCAAGTGCAGTCATCCTTAAAGTGTCCGGTGACTCAATGGGGCCCCCTACTGGTGGAGACAGGGAGGGCCACGTCGTGGAGCGAAGGTCTGTCTTTCTCACACTTGAAGGCCAGATCTTACCGACTTGCAGATTGATAAGAGAAGTAGGAAAACGCAACCGAGTTTTCTGTGCATCCTGCCCACTACCCCCAACTATTAGCGGCAGAGTGGAGCGTGAGTCACAACTTGCAGCCGGTGTATACACTGGAGCGATTAGCCACATAATTGCTTCAGTGATGAACCTTCCCCCAGCTGCAACCCGCCTCCCTCGCCGAGAATTCTGCCAACAGTCTCAGTGGCAGGAATACTGAAGGCCGAGGTTTACAAAGCGGGAGTTGTGATTCTTCTAGCTAGTGCCCTCTTGGCCCCGATTTAAAATTCCTGCACACGAATCTGAGGGGAGCAGGGGAGAGGTTTCAACTAGAATTGATGTCATGATCAAGCCAACGTAAAATAGATTGATCTGCTGCTTCAAGGTACTGAGGCAAAGCGCTCTGTTTGGAGAACAAATCACCATAGCAACTCAGCCGCCCCAGTTACAGTAGGCGCGCAGGACGACCAAAATAAAAATCCTTACCAAGTCTCAGGATTGGCTCGTGAGAGCTGCTCAACAGACTTTCAGTTTCCAGACAGCATGAGCCAGCATGTATTTCGGTTTCCTAAACTGCTGAAAGGGACGCTTTAAATAATAATAGAACTATCCAGCCAGGTTACAAACAGAGGGGTTCTGGGCTGTCCCTACTTTCAGCTTAACACACAAGCAGACCTCAGTGCCAAGCAGCAGCATTTGTCATTGAAACAGACTTTGGAAAAGGGCTCATTGTTACTTATTGTGGCTTGCCAGTTCCGTTCCAAGTTGGGGGTACATGGTACTCTAAACGCTGATTTTTAAGAAGAGCCAAATCTGTATGAAAACAGGTTTTCTGTAGGTGTGAAAGGAAGAAAGGCAAAACCACTCTTTCTTTCCTCCACCCCCAGGATCCCAAGCACTGGGCTTGGAGTCCATTAATTATCTGCCTTCTCTCCAGCATCTGCCTTCTCTCACTTGGCTTTGTTCCTTCTGATCACCAACAGACAAAATCGCCTTGGCCATGGTACTTGCCCATTCTCCTCTTCATCCACACTGCCCAGGGCTTCCTTTGGCCTCTCAGTCTGGTACCTGTCCAGAGCTCCCTGCAACCACCATCCAGGACGCCCAGTGTTCTCTGCCTGCTGCACACCCAGGCAATAAGCATTCCTACTGCTCCACTCCTAATCCCAAGGGCCATTCCCTTCAAGTTCTCTCCTGCCTTTGATTCTGGTTGCTGCATGATTCAGAATCTTCTTTTTGTAGTCTGTCTCCTCTGTTGTCTCACCTCCTAAATTTAGGCACTTTTTAAGTCCTATCTGTTTCATACTTGCTTTAACCATTTATCTGATCTCTTCAATTCTCATTTCTAAGCAAATATCTACTACATTTTCAGCTGAGACTGTTTGCTTATAGATTATATCAAAACCAACCCTATCAAAACTGAATTTAATCTTCCCAACACAATTGGATCCTTCTCCAGGCTCTGTTAACAGCGCCATCATTTCCTAAGGCTTAAAGGTTAGGTGTTATTCAGACTCTTCCTAGGCAGATACTTCCGTTGCCACATTCCGTTGCCTGCCCATTGATGCTTCTCCCATTTGTGTCCTTCTTTCCATTTCCAAAGCTGCTATCTGAGTTCTGGTCATCATCCCACCAGACCTGCTGCCGAAATTGCTACCACTTCTGAAATGGTGTTTTCACATCCAGCCCTTCTTCAAGACAGCAAATTATGGTAGAAAGTAGGCTTTGGAGTTGGACTTCCATCTCTGCCATTTACTTTCACTGTGCCTTTACTTTCATAATCCCTAACTCTTAAGTCTCTTTACCTGTAAAACAAGGTATAAATCCATACTTTGAGGTGTGAGGATTTAATGGGGGTACCATATGTGAAGGACAGAGAAGCCTGGTGTGCTGCAGCCCATGGAGTTACAAAGAGTCAGACACGACTCAGTGGCTGAACAACAACATATGTAGAACGTCTGGTGCGCTTTAAACGCTCAACTGATGCTAGTTCCTTTCCATTTCAAACTTACTACCAGACCGAAGCCTTAAAACAGACTTCCTAGTCACGCCCTTCTCGTACTCAAACATACGTTTTTCTACCAAAATAAGGACAAACTCCTTGAGCCTAGCACTTGAGAGACTTGCATAATATGGCCCCCGTGTCTTGCTCCAACTCTGCTGTTCATGACTCTTTCTTTAAACACCATCTGCTCCTTTGCTGGTGCTCTGGACTTGGACTTAAGTGCATTGTCTGCATCTCTGTCTGATGAAATTCTAGCTGTTCTTTAAGACTCATCTCAAATTCTATCTTCTCTCTGAGGCCATCCCTGCTTCCTACCATCGGATATGACATCTTTCTCTGGCCCCTGGAACACTTATCCCTCTCTGGTGGCATTTTTATTATTCTGCTTGGCTTATGTTCTTTGAATTCTCTTTACTGCACGACTGAATGTCCTTGATGGCACAGACTGTTACTGCACCGAGCCGAGAGTCCCCCGCCTTATGCAATAAACGCCTTATGCCAAAAACAAACCTGCCTGGTCACGCTTCCCTTTGTCTACTGAGCTTTCTTCTTCCTCAAGTTTCTGTTGGGTGACACCCTTCCCAGAAACAAAGTTGCACAGGGAAGCAAATCGCTCACTCAGTGAAAGGCGTTCTCTCGGACACCAAAGTTCTGGAGC
This sequence comes from Bos grunniens, assembly GCF_055505025.1. NCBI lineage: Eukaryota > Metazoa > Chordata > Mammalia > Artiodactyla > Bovidae > Bos > Bos grunniens. The sequence continues at coordinate 29,904,486 of NC_141189.1, forward strand.
TCATCGTTACGGGAAAAGTGTCCCTGAATATCCTCTCAAATAATCCACATCACCATTGCATCAGACCCAGTTCATTTACTGTTTTCATAAATCCCAGGGAATTCCCTTGTTTGAAATCACAGCTTGGTTTTGTTTACTTGTCTCTCAGGCCCTCAGGGAGCACTGTTCTTTCGATGTAGAAAAAACTTCAGGCAAATGGATCCTTGGGAATGTCTAAAATTTTTTTCCTCATTCATTAATCAGCCTTTTTAACACTGATAATACAACACAGAAAAGGAATTCAGATTAAAGATTCAGTTGAGTGTTTGTAAACAATGAAAAACATAGGTCTACTGAGCCAGCATCTTAAAATGTATCTATGGTTCTTAAATATTTAATCGATTTATAGTTTTTGATATTAGTGTCCTAGTTCTAAAGTACAGTTCTTAAATATGTGTACATATATCATGTGTGTGCACACGTGTTCGTGCTGTCGATTCAGTTGTCTCTCTTTGCAATCCCATGGACCTTAGGCCGCCAGGCTCCCCTGTCCATGGGATTTCTCAGGCAAGAATACTAGAGTGGGTTGCCATTTCCTCCTCCAGGGGATCTTCCCCACCCAGAGATAGAACCTGCATCTCCTGCATTGAACATGGATTCTTTACTACTGAGCCACCAGGGAAGCCATATTGTGTGTGAATATATATATATATTTTTTTCCTCATTCATTAATCAGTCTCTTTAACACTGATAATACAACATAGAAAAGGAACTCAGATTAAAGATTCAGTTGAGCTTTCATAAAATGAGAAACAGAGGTCCACTGGAAGGTTTAACTTATACTTTCTAGTTTACAAAGTTTCATTTTAGGATGAATGAGGCTGGAAATATGGTTTCATCATTATATGGGAGATCCTGTTGGCAATATCATTTGCAAAGTACAATTTTCAAAAGGTTAAATATATGGGCTCTCATACAAACAGAAAAATAACAGAAGTCAAAGTTTTTTTTTTTTAAATTCAATCCCATTAATGAGGAAACCAGTTAGATATTGACTGAGTTAAGAGAAAATTGAAGGACCTGGAGATTTGTAGCTAGCTGGTCAAAGGAATGTAGAAATAAATTTACTAACAAATGCAAAATTGGCTAATGTCCCACCAGACGATAACCTTTGTGATGTTACTGGACAAGACTCATCTGTAGAGCTATCAGCTTTCTGCAAGTTAACCTCTATTCTCTATAAGCACGCAAAATAGTGTTCCTAAGCAGTCAGCAAAAGGTTCACAACTCTAGAAAGTCAGATAATCCCTGGGCAGCAGAGGTCACTAGACAATACCCAGGTCTGCAGAGAAGAGGTGCTCAGTATCTCGTTGACCTGTTTCCACGTTTTGCGTATTTGCTCTGCACACTCTTCTCTTGAGAGGCATGGAAACAAACCAATCTGCTTTCTCTATATTTGTTATTAGATTCAGGAAAGGAGACACAAAACATAGTTCCCCACTCTCCACTGGGCCCTCCTTTGCCCTCAAGTTTTTCATTATGAGCTCTGGAATCCAAGAGCTTGAGTTGAAATCACGGTTCCACTATTTATGTGATGACTTCGGGAAAAATTACCTCTATGCCTCAGTTTCGTCACTGTAAAAGAAAATTTTAAGTATCTGTAACTTTATGGCTTTGCCATGAGTTAAAAGAGATAAAGCACAACTGCTAATAAATTTGAGTTATATTCCTACTAAGGGTTTGATGCCTGGGTTGGGTTACAGTGCATGGGGCAGCGGAGAGTTGGACGTGACTGAGCAACTTAACACCTTCACTTTACCAGGGCTCATTATTCCACCAAAGTGTTGATTGGGACATAAACATTTTGAGAAATAAACTGACACTATACATTAAAGAGGGTTTAGGTTCTACATTTTAAAGCAGAAGCAAAATAACTGTTGGTCTTTCAGTCGTGTCCAACTCTTTGCAACTCTATGGACTGAAGCCCGCCAGGCTCCTCTGTCCATGGAATTTTGGGTGGCCATTCCCTTCTCTAGGGGATCTTTTCCACCCAGGGATCAAACCCGGGTCTCCTGCATTGGCAGGTGGATTATTTACCATCTGAGCCCCCATGGAAGCTCAAAATAATTAAATCATCCAAATGAGCAAATTAGTAAACTAATAACTTAAATTCTTGTTTCAAAAGAATAATTTACTTCTTTCAACTTTGATGTTAAAGGGACAAAAATGTCTGAGTCATGGGTGGCAAGAATTAACCTTTGTTGAGTTGGTGTCCCAGGCACTGTGCTTATGACACATTCATTACATTGTCAACACACGAGTATTTTCAGAAGAATCATTTTTTCTCCCTCCTTAAGGACACATGCTACAAAATGAAAAGCAGCAAAGGAAAATAACCAGAAGAAAAATACACTGGAGCCTTAGAAAGTGGGCTTCCCAAGCAAGTCAAATGCCAAAGCAGTGGTTCAAAGCACATTTCAGCTTTAATCACTTATTCTGTATGAAAAACTAATTAAATATTCTCTATAGTTTTAAATTAAATGTACCAACACATTGGTAACTATCATATACTGGGAATGTACTCCTTCCCACTCCACTTGGTTGTTTTTATTTTGCCCACAGAATGTTGAAATACTGAATAAATACACATTTTATTAAAACATACACAAACAACTCTGTCACAAATTGATATAAATGGTTAGGTATCCCTCCCATCCCAATTTTGGCTTATATAACCTTGAATCAAAAACACAACAGTGGTGTAGGCCACCAAAAAACTATGGGTAAAGATGGTAGACTAAGGACTGAGGCTCAGAATCAGACAGGAAATAGCTATAAACCAAAATAGAAAGCAAAATAATGAAGAGAAGTGACAACTCATGTTGAAGTCTGGGTAAGTTTTAATAGGCTCAAGCCTGAGAAAAGAATTTTCCTAAAATGTTGGTTCTTAAGGGGACATTCCTAGGTTCAACTGAACACAAAAGAGAAGGGAATTTCCCTAAAGAAGTTTTCTGAGCCAGAAGAAAATCAAATTATGCTTGAAAAACAAAAGCAAAGACTAATAATGCCTGTCTTTCTCCCCCACCCACCTCTCCGGATTCACTTCAGTGTAGGTTTTCCTGCTGGAGGCCATCTATTAACTCCATACTCTGTTTTCTCAACACGACCAAATCTAGTCTTAACCTTCTGCGTCTCAGAGGGTTGATAAATGAGATAATTGTTTTCAGTCCTCTCATGAGCTGGGAAACTACAATCTGGATGTACCCAAACATATGCAGACATAGATATACTAAGCCTCAGATTAAAGAAACAGTAACTGGTTGCCAAAAGGATATTATTTATAGCCACTATTAAAAATGATTTCTTATATATAATTTGAGAAAGTATCAAGAGAGGCACTGTGATTTAAACAAAACTGAAAACCATTTCTCACAATATTTCATGTACTGAAAGTTTTGTGCAAAAAACTTATAAACTAGAATAATGCTGGTCTTGAGTTCTTAAAAAAAGGTTTTAAAAAAGCTAAGCATAAGTTCTTAATTGGATATTTGTGATTTTGGAAAAAAAAAAAGGGCAAAGCTAATAAAATGCTGCTAGAAAACAAAGTGATAAAGATTTTTCAACTGCATGCATTTCTAGTTCTTTGCCAGATTCTTAGGCTATAAAAATTCGTAAAAGAAGTTGATGTAAAGTAAATACGTGACGGTTATGTTGAAGGGTTTTCAGAACTGGAGACACTAAGATATATTTATTTAGTTGGAAGAGGAAGTGGCAATAAGAGCCTTTCAATTATAATGACCATTTTAGAGTTCATTAGAAACTACCATCCATAATTTAAACACATCTGAGCCTGTGCCCCCTCTTAAGATGTCCTGTAGGTATGTGCGTTGTGCATGCTAAGTCGCTTCAGTCACATCCAACTCTGTGCAACCCTATGGATTGTAGCTCACCAGGCTCCTCTGTCCACGGGATTCTCCAGTCAAGAGTACTGGAGTGGGATGCCATATCCTCCTCCTAGTAGGTACAACAGCAAGTAAGTCTTTGGGAGCCAGAGGACGTCGGCTCTCTAAATACATCTAACTAAATACAACCATCTTCTATGTTGTAGCAGGTAACGAGGACTATTTTAAAACAGTAGCTTTAAGAGAGCTTATTTTTGAAAACTTGGAGTGAAACCCTTCTCAAAAAATGTGCTGTTAGGGTTTTCCTTTTATGTAATGAAAGAACAATAAAAGGCAGGTGGAATTATACTAGGGGAAAAAATAGAAATTACATTTCTCAAGCACAAGTGCTAGGATGGAGTGAAGAAAAATGATAACAACCATCTCTATCTGAGGTGGGATCTATTTTAATGTACTTAAAATACATGACTATGACTGAGTGCTTAAAGAAAGAAATGCAGAGGAAAGTGAAAGTTAACATATGTGCCTGACATTTTATTTTCTATTCTCAAGGGTGTATTTTTAACCCTGGGACAGAGTTAGTATCCCAAATCTTTATTCTACCATAAACTAATCTCTGTTTCTTGTCTTCTTCTCTCTTTTCCAAGTCACTCTACAGAGTCTGATGATAACAATTTGGTACCCCTTAATTCATTCTTATGGTACCCTTGCAGAGTTCAAAATCCACACACTTTAACTTATGTCAACATACCAAGAAACCAAGATGTCAAGACAACAGATTTGGTTTAGTGATGACACTTGAAAGACTGTATTAAAGATGAAGACCATTTCATGTCACACAGTCCCCTGTCTACTCTGAGTTCAGACACTGTGACAAATAAAAACACAGCTGATGCTGACGAAACATGACCCTATGTGATGTGGCCAGTGGAACTTATGCTCTTCAACAGCAGCTCTTGAGGTAGAAGATCGACTCATCACTAAATATGTGAATAATATCTAAGTTAATAATGGTTCAATATCAAAGTTTAAAAGCTGCACAAAGACGCTGTGAAAGTCCTGTATGTATACTTCTGTAAGAAGCTAAGTAAAGTCAATCACAGGAAGGTTTCCAGTGAGACTGTTTTCCTTATGGAGTTTTAAAATATATATATATATTTCTTTAAGATTTTTATATATTCTATGCATTGATCTTCCATTTCCTCGCAACACTTGTAGTTCAAATCAAGGAAGGAAAACTGAACCTTAAAAACTGTGGGTCCCTCCTTTGCTTGCATCCAGTCCTCACAGAGAGACGCAGGAGGCCAGTCCAGCTCAGGAGAGTGGGGGGCAGGGGCCTGGGCGAGGACCTGTGCTGGGGGCGTCCCAGGGCAGGTGAGGAGACACTGGGAAGGAGGGCATCTAACAGACTCCCGGAGTAGCCATTTGGTCAGAGATCACTGGACTCAGGAGGTTAAATATATGCAGAAACAGAATTTTTAGGGCTCCTTCTAGACAATCCAGTTCTGTAAATAGGTAATTCATTTTATGTTTTAAAAATACTGGTTTTGAACAAACCAGGTATGGTTATGGTACATGCTGTGTATCTTCAGGTGGTCAGAAGACCAACTGGCCTGTTCTAGAGGTGGCGGTCTTTCTTTGATTAGCAGTAGCAAGTCCCATGAGCTTATCCTGGAGGCAGGCAGTTAGGAGAAGCACGCAGCTGAGGACAGCATGGAGAGCACTGGTGAGGAGGGGCAGAGATGCTCCCTTCTCAGAGCCCCAGAGGTCCCTCTCAGACAGAGGGTAAGAACGCAACTGTGCATTTTATTAGTCTCCGAAGGAAACCGAAGTCTCTGCTTGTTTCATAAACAGCCTTCTATAAATGCCTGCAGACACTGTCCCTGATCCTGACAACACCTCAGGTAAAGATGGAAAGTACTAGACCTGGCGTGGATGGTGCAGTGAAAATGATGCCTAAACACAAAGCTCAGAGCCCAGCCTTGGCCTCCGGTCCCCTGACCCAGGAAACAGCACAACTGCTCACAGATTGGAAGAGAATGAGCTTTGTTGTTTGGTCGCCGAGTCGTGTCTGACTCTTTTGTGACTCCATGGACTGTAGCTCACCAGGCTACATGGGATTCCATGGGATTTCCCGGGCAAGAATACTGGAGTGGGTTGCCATTTCCTCCTCCAAGGGGTCTTCCCAACCTGGGGATAGAACCTGCGTCTCTTGCACTGACAGGCAGGTTCTTTACCACTGAGCTCCCTGGGAATCCCACGGGAAAGAGCTACTGGGCTAATAATAAAGATCTGTGAGGGCAGGCAAAGAGCAGTTCAGAAGCACAGTCAGGGGATAAGAAAATAGGCAGCACTGCTCATTTTTTCATTTTCCCTCTGGACAGGACCTCTGCATAGGAGGTGTGAATGAAGTCATAGAGCTGCCGCGCACTGGCCGTGTTCCCCAGCATGCTCGCCAGCTCGTCGAAGGGCAGGCTTGCTAATTCAGCGATGTTCTTGACGTGGTTCATCAAGGAGCGACAGTTTTTGGCATTTATCCCTGGCATTTTTAACAAGAAGTCCTGGGGACCGGGGTTATACTTCTCTGCCTCGGGGAGAGTCTCGGAATCGGCGGACACAGCCATGGCGGTGGTGGCGTCTGGCTGTGGCTTGTTCTGCTTCAACTCCTCAAACAGCTCGGCAGTGGCGTGTGGGGAGGGGCACCAGAGGATCCGGAGCCGGGGGAAGTGCAGAGTGAGGAGGGTGAGCTTGGAGCTGACATCGTTGCCGGAGATCTCCTGATGGAAGGCGCCGCGGGACATGAGAGAGAAAGGCTTAGTGGGGTCGAACTCGATCAGAAGCATCGGCCGCTTGTAGTAGCGGGACATGGAGATGCACTGGCTGTAGAGGCGGCCGTTGTTCAAAGAGCCAATCAGATCACTGATGCTCTTGCGCTCCACGCACATTTCCGGAGTCAGGATGTAGTCTCCGACCTCCAGGGTCACTGGCTCGATGTCGATGCCCCGGCGGTGGATCAGTGACGGGAGCTCACTTCGAAACTCCCGCATGTCCACAACGATGCTCTGCTGGGTACCATTCTGCTCCTGGCCGCCTGAGAAGAAAAAAAAGCATTTAAAGAAACGTTGCTGAGGAGTAACTCTCAAAGATGGAAGATCACAATTAAAGTCAGATGTCTGTGTTTCTGCTATTAGTCTCCCATGCCTGGTTACACAATATTACGTTATTCCACATTTTCCTGTATTTTCAAAAAGGTTTATTTACGGTTGAAGGCAATTTCCCTTAAACTAAATAAAGCTACTAGGAAATTGGGGTCTCTTGGTAAATACTTCCTTACACAGAATTCACAGACACCAGCACTCACCATCATCTTCCCTTTGGGGCTCCTCTTCGCCCCTCACTGATACATTGACCACTCTTTACTGATCGTCACCCCAATTCCTAGCACAGAGCCTCGCACGCAGGAGATGCTTAGTAATGTTCTCTCGATAAACTGCCATGTGAGCTGCTGTGAGAAATTTTGAAGCTTTTCGGGCATGGAAGAAGCTGGGAGAAACAGGAACACAGAGCTTCTCCCACTAACGTGCATATGAATCGCCTGGGATGGAGTGACAACACCTACTGCATTCTGTAGGTGTGGAAGAGGGCCCAAGAGCCTGCATTTCTAACAAGCTCCCAGGTGACGCCAACACTGCTGGCTGAAGGACTACATGATGGCTTCTGCAGGTAGAATAATGCCCCTACGGAAGATGTCTCTGTTCTAACCCCTGGAAGCTGCCAATATGTTACTTTACACAGCAAAGGGGACTCTGGAAACGTGATTAAATTAGGGGTCTCAAGACTGGGAGATTCTTCTGGATTATTGAGACAGGTCCAAGGGCCCTTATAAGCAAAGGAAGGAAGCAGGAAGCTCAGAGGCAGAGCTGCTGGTGTTGAAGGTGGAGGAAGGAGCCACGAGCGAGGGAGCAGGCAGCCCTGGATGACCTGGAAGAGGAAGGGATTCTCCCCCAGAGCCTCCAGAGGGAGCGCAGCCCTGCAGACACCTTCTTTTTAACTCAGTGAAACCCATTTGGACTTTGGATTGTATAATAACTGTTAGATAATGACTGCATGTTCTTTCAAGACACTAAAGTTTGTGGCAATTTGTTACAGCAGCAAAAGGGAAGCTAATAGGAGTGCTGAGAAGACTGGACTCAGAGGGCAGATTCTGTGAATAGCTTTCCGTGTGGTACCCGCAGGCTCTATCTTCCTTCATATTGCCAGGTATCTTGCTGTCCTGCATGAAATGTCCCCAACCTGTTGGAGTTAGGAATCTTCTTCAAAAGACACAGAGGCTCTGAGGCCGTGCTTCCCAAAGTATGGTCCAAGGACCACTTCCATCAGATGCTGACCCCGTTTCAGATCTATCGAATCAGAATTTCTATGGAGTGGGGTCCAAGAATCTAGAGTTTTAACAAGCATAAGAGGCTATTCTGAAGTACAGTGAATTCTGAGATACAATGCTTTAACTGCGTTGACCCCACCAAAGGAGAAAGCGACTCAGCCACACTGTTTTTCCCATGCCACCTGGCTGAAGGCACTGCTGAAATGGGGATCTGGGGAGTGGGAGGGACATGGTCATCCTCGGACTCCAGTGCAAGGGGCATCCAGCATGCCTTGGTGGAAGGCCACTGCCTGGATCTGCAGGGCAGTGAGAGTACCACACACCCGGGGTCTAGAAAAGTGCCAAGAAGCAATCAGCAAACCCTGGAAGGGGTGGGAATGCACCCTGAACAAAGCACCGTCACTTATCTGTGAGGACACTGGCCTCTTAGGGTTAACGTAAGAACCTAATCATCATTCACAAAAGCTTCTTGGCAAAAGTACATTCTGAATCTCAACCAATGCTGGAACGTAACTTATTTCCAATGCTGGTGCCTAGAACACAACCCCTCTTATCTTATGGGTGAGGAGCCCGAGATTCAGGAAAGACATGTGGTTAGTGAACAGCAGAGTTCAGACCGGGATATGAGAGCAGACACCCCCGTTGAAGAGCTTGTTGAGAAAAACCAAGCTGCAGAGAGACTCTGGAACCCCACAGCCTCTGGCACGGGCAGCAGGAGAGCTCGGCAGAGGGCGGGACTCACCGGCTTTGCGTGTGTCGGTGGTAGCATTGGCAGACACGCAGCCTCTCACAAGGTCGAGGTTCGTTTCGTCTCTGCCTTCTCTTTCTTCAGGGATGACCATGCTAGCCTTTTCCCTGGGGGTGGGAGGAACACATCTTCAACCTCTCTGAATTAATTTCAAAATTCCTGATTTTAGAAAATGATCTACAGAACTGTAGTGCTAAAAGAGAACCCAGGAAACATCAGAAGGAAATATGCAGAGAGAAGCGATGGGGAATGGAAGCAGAAAGAGTTCCTTGGTTGGGTACTTCTGCTCATCTTCTGGAGTTAAAAAACAAAAAAAACTTACTTATTTTCTATTCTGTATGTCCTCCAAACACTTTGAGTCATGAAATAAGCATGTGGACATTGCCACAAAGAGGTTACTCAGAGTTTTTATACAAATGTGCTAAACGTGTTACTGAGCACTGAAAAGATTTCAAATAATTTATATTCCAATATTTTCAGAGAAATCGTAAGATAATTAAAGACCAATGATTAAAGACATGAAAACAGAAATGGCCAAACTAACTTTGATTTGAAAAACTCCAGGTTGGAGGCCCCATTAAACACTCTCCAGTTTTAAAGGAAAATCATGATTAATACAAGAAAGCAAATTTCCAACAGAGATTTAAACAAAAAAATCGACATCTCAGGTTATACAGTACAGCAGTATTGATTCACTAACTTAGCTGTTCGTTTAAAATATTTAGGGTAGGCTCCCACGTACTATGGGAGGTATTTTGGATACAAATATGGTTACCCAATAATTTATGTCTTCAAGAAAGCTTAGCACTTTAAGCTGGTAGATTGACAAGCCTATAGAATCCTAACTCAGATTTGCCATCAGGAACCAGAATCATGTCAGGACCCTCAATAACCACAGAAGACTAAGCCAGGCTTGCCATCATCTGATTTTTCAAAACCAGTAAAAGGATGTTAGAATCAGTTCAGGAAACAGCGAGCTCTGTGTGTCCTTTTGTGCCAGGTCAACAGAAAAGATGTGTAAGATTGCGTCTGTGCCCTGGCTTGGCTTGCAACTGAGTTGAGGAAATACAGCAACATGAAAAACAACTGTGGAACTGACTGCCTACAGTAAGAGAGTCTGCAGAAGGTGAAACAAGGGGAATCATTAGCAACAAGAAATCATTCCAACAAGGGCTCATTCCCAAGGGTTTTCCAAAGAAAGATAAAATCAGATGGAGCAATTCCTCAGCCACTCTGGATACACAATGTCTTAGGGCACGGTACCATAAAGAGGTACCACGGGTGAACAGAAACTCAAGTTTATAAATTCTATACTATTTGAAATAATATACAAATGCAAAGTTGTTATTTGTGTAACACTTTATGAACAGATTGTTGTTCTAGTTCTGTTCTTGCCCATTATTCTCAACACCAGTGTCAGAGTGGTTACTGCAGAATTCTTTGCAGTGATCACAGGTCCAAAGTCACTCAGTACTGCCCTGTCACACCCACCAGACTCCAGCTGGGGACAAATGGCGAACTGTCCAGAGAACTCAATGCTCTTAAATTTCTTTTACATTTGGGATCAACATGGGGGATTTTTTCCCCTCTTTATCTCCACTTACCCTACTGGCTAAGCCAACACAGGCAGGGGCAGCCTCCTTTCCTAATCAATCTGTTATCTGTGCATGGCTGCAGAGCACATGGGGTTAAAATTCAGACTCTGCATCCACATGTTGTGGATTTGAAACCACTTACTGGCTGTGTTAACTTTAGGTGAGTTTTTTAAAGGCTCTGTCCCTCAATTCTGTGTGTAAGATGGGAAGAATACTAAAACCTAACCTCAACAGGTTAGAAGGAAGCACAAGCTGGAATCAAGATTGCCAGGAGAAATATCAATAACCTCAGATATGCGGATGACACCACCGTTATGGCAGAAAGTGAAGAAAAATAGAGAGCCTCTTGATGAAAGTGAAAGAGGAGAGTGAAAAAGTTGGCTTAAAGCTCAACATTCAGAAAACTAAGATCATGGCATCCAGTCCCATCACTTCGTGGCAAATAGATGGGGAAACAGTGGAAACAGTGGCTGACTTTATGTTTCTGGTCTCCAAAATCACTGCAGATGGTGACTGCAGCCATGAAATTAAAAGACGCTTACTCCTTGGAAGGAAAGTTATGACCAACTTAGACAGCATATTCAAAAGCAGAGACATTACTTTGTCAACAAAGGTCCGTCAAGCCAAGTCAAGCCTTGTCTAGTCAAGGCTATGGTTTTTCCAGTGGTCATGCATGGATGTGAGAGTTGGACTATAAAGAAAGCTAAGCACCGAAGAATTGATGCTTTTGAACTGCGGTGTTGGAGAAGACTGTTGAGAGTCCCTGGGACTGCAAGGAGATCCAACCAGTCCATCCTAAAGATCAGTCCTGGGTGTTCAGTGGAAGGACTGATGTTGAAGCTGAAACTCCAATACTTTGGCCACCTGATGCGAAGAGCTGACTCATTTGAAAAGACCCTGATGCTGGGAAAGATTGAGGGCAGGAGGAGAAGGGGACGATGGAGGATGAGATGGTTGGATGGCATCACCGACTCAGTGGACATTGGGTTCGGGTGGACTCCGGGAGTTGGTGATGGACAGGGAGGCCTGGTGTGCTGGAGTTCATGGGGTAGCAAAAAGTTGGACACGACTGGGCGATTCATGACTGAACTGAACTGAACCTCAACAGACTGTTATAAAGATCATGTAATATATGTAAGGCTCTCAGAGTAGTACCCAGAACATAACAAGCACCATATGTTAGCTTTTATTAATATTGTAAGTGTGTGTGCTCAGTAACTCAGTCATGTCTGACTCTGTGGCCCTCATGGACTGTAGCCCACGAAGCTCCTCTGCCCATGCAATTTTTCAGGCAAGAATACTGGAGTGGGTTGCCATTTCCTCCTCCAGGGGATCTTCCCGACCCAGGGATTGAATCTGTGTCTCTTGTGTCTCCTGCACTGGCAGGTTGATTCTTCACCACTGAGCCACCTGGGAAGTCCTATAATGTAGTAACCTCATCCCCTAATTATCCATGACTATGCTAAAAAAAACTGTGAAGGAAATGGCAATCTACTCCAGTATTCTTGCCTGTAAAATTCCATGGACAGAGGAGCCTGGCGGGCCACGGTCCACAGGGTCGCAAATAGTCTGACACGACCAAACACGCACTTGCATGCTAAAAAACAGATTTCTTTCAAATGATTCTGCAACTGCTTCAGTTAATACTGTTAAACAAAACAGCTAGTTTAGTATGAAATGTTATAACTGCAAATTAAATTTCAGAAAAAAACATACTCCTGAAATGAAACCAGGGTTGTGAAGAAAATATTAAGTCTTCCTAACCAGTAACTCAAATTAGTTGAACAGAAATTTGTCATACTTAAAAATATTCAGTCCCTCATTCACATTTAGCATAATCAAATTACTATATGTGACAGATACAAAATAATAATTGAACAATTCAGATTCCTACATCCACCTGAAATACTGTGGTTTCTTAATATTGCTCTAACATCTCTAGTGGTATTTGAATAGTTTGTACAACGTGATAACACAGGGAGGAGGTACTGGAGGAGTCTCTTCAAATGGGCATTTATTCAAGTCCTCATGCTAACCCATTTTGTGATATTTTTTTAACTGTAAAATTTCAAATAATCTAACCCTTCCCTTTGAAAAGTGGTGACCTCTCCAAAACTATGTTTACTCATAATGTTATTACTAATTTTTTGACCCCGGGAACATTTTATTATCAATACTGAGACATGTAATCTTTTTTCTCTTTACTTGTCATCTGTAACCTACTGATCTCTAGTCCAGCCAAACAGTCCTTTCACTGCCAGCTTGCCTGATTCATTCCTTTCTGGTTATTTTAAATAGCAGCGTTGCTTTTGTTCTTACAAAATCACTTGTGGAGGTCCTGGCAACAGCGCATTTCCTCAGTCTCCCATTACATTTTTCTCTAAGTCCAGGCTCAGTGCAAATGCTCTTTCAGCCACGCACCTCACATATATTTTGCTTTTCAAAACAAACACTTCTCAAATTCCCCAAGTTTTCTGGGAAAGTAAATATCTTAAGGTTCTAAAGAGTGTTACTATCTGTGTGATATGGAAAGACCTAACATAATACCCAGACAGTCACCGGTGAGAGAGTTAGAAACTAGGCCAGGCCATATAGATAAAATTACACCAAAATCTGGTATGGAAATTGCTGTAGAAATTGCAATGTAGGAGAAAGCCTACATCCTGGGTTCTGCTGAGGGATGTTTCCAGTCAAGGCCAGGCTGATCTGAGCCTTGTCACTGAGCCCTTTGAGTTTAGAGTCCCTCGTATAAGCTGGGAAATGCATGCGGGTCCCCAAGGCCTGGCTACAGTCCACTGATGGCACTTGTTTCCAGGCTACGTGCTGATGAACTGGAGAAGACGCAGCTGTGGGGAGGAGGCCTGGCGCACACAACTCACCTACTCGGATGCTACAGGCACCCTGGGCTACAGCTCTGGGCAGGAAAGGGTTCAGAGAGCAGGCCTGGGATGCTCAAACCTTGCACATTCCCAAGAAAGGCCTGTCTCCTCAGCTTGTCTTCCTGGAAACCCCTGGCCAGCTTCTGGGAGCTGAGCTCTGAGTTCTTGGACTACTCCGCCTGATAAGAGGATCACACAGCAGGCCCCAGTGTGATTTATGGTGAATACGTTTCATCTCCAGGGAGCCGGAGTCTGTCCCTTGAGTACTGCATCTGCATGACTAACTCCCAGTAAAAACGCTGGACCCCAAGTCTTGGGTTAGCTTCCCTGAGGATAATGCTGAGTGTGTGGTATCACACACGGATGCCAGAATTAAGCACTTCCCTGGGAACTCACTGGAAGAGGACACTCGGAAGCTCACGCTGGGTTTCTCCTGGACTTGGCTCTGTGCTTTCTTTCTCTCTGCTGATTTTACTCTGTGTCCTTTCTCTGTAATTAGCCACAATGGTGAGGACCCCAGTTTATCTGACTCCTGTGGGTCTTTCTGGTGACTCACTGAGCCTGAGGGTGGTCTTTAGGGACCCTCAACGTAAACACCAACAACCTCATCTGAATATCTTAGTTCCATGTGCTCATTGTAATCTAGAGACAGTCACTTGTAATCAGAGAAGCCTGAGGCAAAGGATAATTTTAAAAAGAGTGAAGGAGCCAATTAGGAGGTTACTGGCCCACATCCAGGGGCACCAATTCTTTGACTCCATTTCCTCAATATCGCTTAAATCTCTCCCCTTCTATCCATCAACCTAATCTTAGCTGCCACTGGTTCTTATCGGACAACTGCAATAGCTTCCTGACTACTTCCCTACTCCATCCATTCCGAGTTTGGTGCCAGGTGTTCTGAAAACACACTACGGCATTCTCCTACTTAGAACTCTGCAGTGCTGTCTTACGGCCTTCAGAGTCAAGTTCTGAATCCTTAACCGGCCTCCTGCACCTCTGAGCTTTCACACACACTCTTGAACAACACAACCCTAGGCCCACTTCTATCTACTTAGCAACCACCACACATGCTCCCTAGGTCAGCTTAAAGGTCACCCCTTCAGAGATGCTGCCCCTGACGCAGCCCCTGCCCCTGACCCTCTGACACACTCTCATTCGATACCATTTTCTTTCACCTTTGCAGGCTACAGCCTGCAAGTGTTTATTAACTGTGCATAACCATTCAATGTTTGTCTTTTACACTAGCGGATAAGCTCTAGAAGACAGAACTGAGCTTTTTTTCTGCACCACTGTAAGTCTAGCACTTTAATGTGAGCATAGGAATTGGCTCATAATAGATGCTCAAGAAATATCTGTTGACTGAGTCTTGGGAGATGAAGGTCTAGGAGACACAGAGAGAGAAGCTAAAAGTTCTGAACAGGAAGAGGAAGTCTGTATAACAGACATGGTTATTACACTTTTTGGAATATTTTTTTCAAAAAGCATATATACACACATATAAAATATCCTCCATGGATTATAGCTCACCAGGCTTTTCTGTCCATGGAATTCTCCAGGCAAGAATCCTGGAGTGGGTAGCCATTCCCTTCACCAGGGAATCTTTCAAACACAGAGATCAAATCCAGTCTCCCTCACTACAGGCAGATTCTTTACCATCTGAGCCACCAGGGAAGCCCACAAACTATCCTCCAGAACACATTAATAGAAAATACTTATCCACAAAACACCAGACAGGAAAAAGTCAGTTTTCATTTCAATTGCAAAGAAGGGCAATGCCAAAGAATGTTCAAACTACCATACAATTGTGCTCATTTCACACGCTAGCAAGGTAATGTTCAAAATCCTTCAAGCTAGGCTTCAACAGTATGTGAACCGAGAAATTCTAGATGTACAAGCTGGATTTAGAAAAGGCAGAGGAACCAGAGATCAAATTGCCAACAATGATTGGATCACAGAAAAAGCAAGAGAATTCTAGAAAAACATCTGCTTCACTATGTTAAAGCCTTTGACTGTGTGGATCATAACAAACTGTGGAAAATTCTTCAAGAGATGGGAATACAAGACCACCTGACCTGCCTCTTGAGAAACCTGTATGCAGGTCAAGAAGCAAGAGTTAGAACTGGACATGGAACAATGGAGAGGTTCAAAATTGGGAAAGGAGTTGTTTATTCAACTTAAATGCTTATTTAACTTCTATGCAGAGTACATCATGCGAAATGCTAGGTTGGATGAATCACAAGCTGGAATCAAGACTGCTGGGAGAAATATGAACCACCTCAGATATGCAGAAGATACCACCCTAATGGCAGACAGTAAAGAGGAACTAAAGAGCCTCTTGATGAAGGTGAAAGAAAAGAGGAAAAAAGCTTGCTTAAGACTCAATATTCAAAAAAAGAAGATCTTGGCATCCAGTGCCATCACTTCATGGCAAACAGAAGGGGAACAGTAGGCATGTACAGACGCTGAGAAGGGACCATAAAACAAGTTAAGCACCAAAGAATTGATGCTTTTCAACTGTGATGCTAGAGAAGACTCTTGAGTCCTCTGGACCACAAGGAGATCCAACCAGTCAATCCAAAAGGAAATCAACCCTGCATATTCACTGGAAGGACCGATGCTGAAGCTCCAATACTCTGGCCACCTGATGCAAAGAGCAGACTCATTGGAAAAGATCCTGATGCTCGGAAAAATTGAGGGCAGGAGAAGGGGGAAACAGAGTTTGAGATGGTTGGATGACATCAGTGACTCGATGGACGTGAGTTTGAGCAAACTCCGGGAGATGGTGAAGGACAGGGAAGCCTGGCGTGCTGCAGTCAGACACTACTTAACAACTGAACAACAATGAAACAGATTCACAGACATAGAGAAAAGACTTCACAAGGTGGAGAGGGGCTGGGAGAGGGAAGGAATGGGAGTTATATGTGTGTAACTGAATCACTTTGGTATACAGTGGAAATTAACACAAATTACAAATCAACCATACTTCAATAAAAAAATAAAAAGAAACTATATTTTCACAGGCTGAAAGGACTGCCCCATAACTGTGGATCGATAGCTGTAAGAATCCTTGCCTAAGGCATGCCACAATCACAGAGGAGAGGAAGGGGAGGGAAGGACAGCACAGGGTGCTGCCCCCACACTGTGCTGAGTGTCTTTACAGGGACTCACTGGCACTGATTCAGGAGGTGCTCCTGTGTCTGGAAACCATTCCTGGATGCACTAGGGTATCTGCATATTTTAGGCATCTACTGAAAGCTCATAGCCAGTGCTGAAGAATGGCTGTCCATTTTGAAACTCTGTCGAGGTCCTGGCTGGGTAACTACCACTAAAAGTGACTTCTGCCCTCTCATTGTCACTGCTGTGTTGCCAGCGTCCCAGGCTTTTAAGACTGGTTTGGCTCGGTCCCAGCCAGGCTAGGCCACGGTCTCCTCTCATCTAGCCTCTTCTCTATCTCAGCTCAAGGATTCCCTGTCCAGCCCCTACCCTGGCTCTTGGGGCCCCTGAGAGACCACCTGATCCATCTTCTCTCACCAAGCTGCCATCTCCTTGACAACATTCCTTGGGGGATGTTATCAGCTTTCTCAGATACCTACAGGTAAGAGGCAGCCATGCAGTTTGCTAATATCTCACTTAGGAACATTTTCCTTCTATTAAACCAAAAGTTTTTTCTATCTGGATCTGGAACATTAAAGGATACTCATTCTCAAAAAACACACATCTGTTCAGACAAATGTCACACTTTTATAAAAATGTTTTCTCAGAGTGATTCTATTGATATGAACTGACCAGGTCATAAAAGTATTTTCGGGTAAAGAGTAAAGCAGTCACTCACCCAAGACAATGGAGATTTCACAAGGGGGAAAAAAAATCATGATTCCAAGGTAAGGGAGAAATCTTGGACATGGGGGAGGGGGAGAGCACATGCTGGTGCTTTAGGTTTTATTTCTTTACAAACAAAAAAGCAGTTTTCTTCACGTTTCTAATAGTCTATCAAACCCCTGAAAAGCAAATGGGGATGGTGGAGAGGCAGGGAAAAACGAAATGGGTGCTGAACCATGTAAACCCTGGGGGGTTATCAGACCACAGGTGTATCTTGACGTGACTCCCTAGCACCTAAGGGCTAGTAGATATTCCCTCACCTAGATCCAGAGGAGCCTCTGGATCTCAAAGGCCTTTGATTCCTTCATACTGATCTCCTGTGTATTTACCTTATGAGCTTTTCAAAAGCTTCCTTTTCTTTCCGCAAAGCAGTGAGATAGCGCTGTTCCTCCGTTGAACCTCCGTATATAAGAAAGTAAACCCTGCAAGTTAAGACAGATCTCTTTTAGGCTGCAAACACATAATTTTTAATCCCTGGAAGGAAAAGCGTGAAATCAGCAAATCAGAGTGTTCAAATAATAAATATTTGATGAAGAAGAAAAGGTTCCATTAATCACATACTTGCTAAAATTAAGCAGCCTAAACCCCACCTGTTAAAGGTCTCATTACCACATGGGCTTTTTTTTTTTTTCCTTTCTTCTTTCACCAAGAGGAATGGAGTTTAGGTAAACACTGAAATATAACAAAGAGGGATAGAATAATTCTTTCCTCATAACTATAAACAAATCAGAAAACACAATCTTAGCGGCTTCTCTTTTTTCAATTTTTTCTTTGCACCCCTGCCAAACAATCGTTTAAAAAGTTGGAGAGCAGTTGTAAAAGCCAGCTTAGGAAAGTTCATGTTAGTGAAAAGTAAACAAATGAAATCTATATGACCTTTATCTTCACAAGTAATTTCTCAGATCCTTTTTATTCATGTCTTAACAGAACCAAGCCATCACACATTTTATATAAACACCAGGACACAGAGGACATATGGATTATATCAAGTGCCTCAAGAAATAATTTGACATACTCTTTTCTCTTATAAAAGGCCAGCTTTCTATCTTGTTTGTTGCTAAGAAGCTGAATGAAGCACCTTTTCTTCACCTTCTATCAGAGATATTTTTCCTTTTTAACCCTCCATTTTTCTTTCGACCTTCATCTTCCTAGATTGCATTTTTTTAAAGGGTGAACATGGAAAAGGCCACTGGCCAATGAGTCCAGAGACCCCCAGCTCTGCCACGAATCTACCAAGTGGCTGCGGGCAAGTCATTCACCGCCTCTGAGCCTCAGTTTCTCCCTGCTGAACTGAGTGGTTGAACTCCAAAGCTCCTTCCATTTCTGACACTTTGTTTCTAAGCATCACACAGTATTATCAGGCAACAGAGAACTTGGGTGCACACAAGCTATTTACAGTATTGATCAATGGTAAAGTATGAAAAATTTATCAGCCTGTAATTATTTTACCAGCTTCGTCTAATCTCTTCATCCTGTGTTATTTCTGACCCACCTCCTCCATTCATCTTTACTTGGAAGGGTTGCCTTCGTTAAACTGGCTAGAAAGGTTTCTTTTGGCTCTGTTTTTGGTTCAGGCTGAGTTCAGGATATTAATTTTGCTGTTTATTTCCCTCGGATAATTGGAGAGCCAGAACACTATATTCTTGGGGAGGCACCATTTTCTCATCTGATATTTCTGTAGATTTCTCATCTGATAGCTCTTGAAACTCAAGAAAACTTGGTACAATAATTCCTCAAATACTCCAGTTTTATGTGGCTGTAACTTAAGAGTCACTTCTTCAGATTTAAATGAAAGACACTTTTGAATTATGAAATGATTTCTGAGTCATAATTACATTAACATGTGGGAGAAGTTAGGATATTGTAAATTTCTTAGGCTTAGTCAGAGACGGCACCCTATAGGCTACAACCGATGCATTAAGAATACGGCACTGAACAGCAGAAGAGAAGGTTAACAAGAAGGGAGGCATTCCCCCAGATTCCCGGTTTCACTGCAACACTGGATCTCCTTCTCAGGTGTACTTCCCAGACTGATCTGAACCGTCAAACGTTTCATAAACTCAGCCAACATCCCAACAAGGCAGCATTAAAGATCAGAAAGCCCGTGTGCAGCTGGTCTGTCTGTGCTAAATCCTACAGAACTGTGAAGCTGAAGCCTGTAAGGTGAGAGTTCACCTTCCCTACAACTTGCCTGAGAGGCTTCCCGGGCCGAGACGCCCTGTAAATTTCAAGCTGACGCACGAAGGTCAGCTCTGCATCATACAAGACCACGTATCTCGGCTCCACCTCATGGAGCACGCGTGTCAGAGCGTAGGGATCACTGCAGCCCAGGAGTGGGTGGATGATGGTGAGGGGGTCTTTCAGGATTCCGTAGGCGGCATCGGAGGACACATTCATATCAAACTCCTCGTGCTTAATGTCTTCTGTGCAGCTCTCCGGGCTACTGGTCAGCTCTCTTGGGCTGCCCTCCTCAACACCCGCCTCCCCCTCTAGTTCTTCAGTTCTTCCCATCATCTGAGTTAAAGTCAACCTTGGTTTCTTCTTTCTGAGGGCCTTCTCTTTGGCAGGGGGCCTGTCTTTGTCTCGGAGGTCTTTGGGCCTCTTGCTGGATTTCATGATTCTCTTTGAGTCATCTTCCTTCCTTAACCTCATCCATACATCTTCGGCTTTGCTGTCCTTCTCAAAGGTTTTTCTGTAGAGTCTCAACAAGAAGACCTCTGCTCCGACAGTGAGGTACTCTCGCAGCTGGGAACAGGTCCTGTCATCACTTGCGCAAATGAGAACTTGTCCTAAAATTAAAAACAGTGTTATGGAGCTATTAGCTCACTTGCTGCCCTCCTCCCTCTGTGCCCCCTCTTCCTGTCCCCCACAAAGAAGACCCATCTCACCTCCTTGGTGCTAAAGATACTTTACAACTTAACAAGGATCTCAGATGCTCATCAAAGACTTTCACCTCTCTGCCAGGATCACTTAAATCTTTTGGGTAAAGTTGAAGCCAGAAATATTTAGAGACTTATGAAAATATAGCTGTGGTATAATGGAAGGTTTAAAGGAGCTCTTTTTAATTAACAATTTTCCAGAGGATCTGGAAATACTAAAATAAATTCCAAATGGACTACAAAGTCAAATGTTAAATAATAAATCATAAAAAAAAAGATGACTCTTCTCCATCTCTCCATATGAGGATGATTTTCCGGGCTTAAAAGCAATGGAAGAAATCTCAGAGAATACTGATATCTGTAAACTAAGACTGACTCAATACATAGGAGAATTAACTGTGCATTATAAAGTTAAAGACAGGCTGCTCTCAAGCCTTTTGAGATGGACCGCGTTTTGTCTACAGAATGTTCTCTCTCTAAATAAATCCATTTCTAATCTTAAAAAAAGAGCTAAAGACAAAATACAACTTTATACAACTATGATAAATGCTAGTATCTTCAATGTATAAAAAGCTGATACAAACTAAGGACACACTTTAAACCAGCAAAGGAAACTAACACAATTCACAAAGGAAGAAATGCATCTGAGAAAACACTGAGTTCCCGAAACATCAAAATTTCTAACTAGATAGATTTTTTTCTCCAATCAAATGAATAAAACTGTTATACATATGTGATACATGCAGATATACACAAATATATACAGCATCTTCAGTCAATGCTAGCTATGTGAAATAGAGACAAGGTCTTATATTTCCAAAAGAAATGACAATTGATTAAAAAAAAAGAAAAAACTTTCTATATATCAATGTGGTAATATGTTTTGAGAACTTTGAAAATGTCAGTATCATTTGACTCCTTAATTCTACATCCAGAATTAATCTACACTATAACTTTATAGTGTTGTATCTCTACTATAACTTTAACAACGTGAAACAGAAAATACACAGAAGAAAACCAGGAAGGAAATATGTCAGGGTTAACAGTGGCTGCAAGACATAATTTTCCCTCTTTTCTTTTTCTTTATACTTTTCACTTTATCTAAGTGGGTATGTATGACTTAGGATCATAAACCTCAGCACCATATGTTCTGTGATAATATCACAGAATAATACTCACAGAAGGACTCTGTGCTTGCCTTTATTGATTTATAGGAGTCAAAGTCCCAATAGATATTCTTGAAAATTTAGTTTTATTTTTTGTCTGATTTTAAAAACTTAGCTCAGGTTCAGTCTATGGTGCTAAATGTTTGAAGACAGTAGCCCTAAAACTTGGAATTTCGTTAGGGCTAGGCCAATGTTACTCCATAGACCAATTAAGGCTTCTTTGAAAAGACTTGCTGACAACTTAAAACATAAGCCCATTAGCTTTCTCCTTGGGGATTCCAGACTCTAAGCTTTAAAGCCTGGTGAACATATATGTGGAGATTAGCTGCATCTTTTATCTTTTTTAATTGAAGTCTAATTGATTTATAATGTTGTGTTAATTTCTGCTATACAGCAAAGTGACTCAGGTATATACATACATACATTCTTTTTAATATTCTTTTCCATTACAGTTTATCACAGGATATTGATTTGAGTTCCCTGTATATAGTAGGATCTTGTTGTTTATCCATTCTATACATAATAGTTGATTAGCTATATTTTTAAATAGAAGTTTTCCCAAGAACTCAACCAGTAAAACAACCTGTTTTCATGAATATACAATGACTGAACTTGGAGAAAAACCATCCAATAAACAGAAAGGAAGTTGTCACTAAGATTTTGGTGATGTGGCACTTATTCTTCTTATTCTATAGACAAAATAATAGTGTTAAGTTATTTTTAAAGAGCTAATCAAAAGGACTCATTTGCCAGATTTTGAAGGCCAATGTCATCATCTCCTTTTTTCCTACCTGGACCACCAAGGACTTCACTCTCCTTATTCTCTGCCTCAATTTCCTTCAAAACTTCCGTGAGTGCTGCCCACTTTGGGTTGCTTTCTAGGACCAGGTCCTTTTTTGTTTCTGTATAGAAATAAATGATAATCTCATTCTATGTGATAATGTTAATCCATAAAGTATTCCAAAGGCTTTGAAAACAACAAATAACACAGGCATTGTTCTACAAGCCTATTCCTTTGCGCTTCCTTCATAATGCTCTACAGAGAGAATCCAGATTCTTGAGAAGGTCTCCTTATGGTCTAAATGAAGACACTTCAAATCCAGATTAACACAGGCTCCATAACGCCTTGACAGAAAGTCATATGCATGGTCACTAATAAGAGATGATTACGTGTCAGCTGTCAACTGTGATGTTATATATAAACTGCTATACAAAATAAAGGAATCAGTACAGAATAACAGTTTTTATTATTTCTAAAATCTCCATGATTTTCCTAATGCTCAACATGAGATATAAGCAGACAATAAAACTTTTATTTCTGTAAGTACTCAAATGTATTACTAATGTATTTAATTAAGTTTTGAAATAGATCTTTGCACTAGGCAGGAGATAATGGTTCTATTCCTGGGTTGGGAAAATCTGCTGCAGAAGGGATAGGCTACCCACTCTAGTATTCTTGCACTTCCCTGGTGGCTCAGCTGGTAAAGAATCTGCCCACAATGAGGGAGACCTGGGTTCGATTCCTGGGTTGGGAAGAAGATCCCCTGGAGAAGGGAAAGGCTAGCCACTCCAGCATTCTGGCCTGGAGAATTCCATGGACTGACTGTACAGTCCATGGGGTGGCAAAGAGTTGGACATGACTGAGCAACTTTCACTTTCACTTATATGTCTTAAAAAGCCAACAATATTCAATATATATTTATTATAATAGTTATAGATGAGTGTGAAACAGAGTCCATTATTTGCCTCATTCTAGTACCTCTGTTTCCTAAAAACTAAAAAGAAAATTCTTAAAGAGATGAGAATACCAGAGTACCTGACCCGCCTCTTGAGAAATCTGTATGCAGGTCAGGAAGCAACAGTTAGAACCAGACATGGAACAATGGACTGGTTCCAAACAGGGAAAGGAGTATGTCAAGGCTGTATATTGTCACTCTGTGTATTTAACTTATATGCAGAGTACATTATGAGAAACGCTGGGCTGGATGAAGCACACCTGGAATCAAGATTGCCGGGAGAAATATCAATAACCTCAGATATGCAGATGACACCACCCTTATGGCAGAAAGTGAAGAACTAAAGAGCCTCTTGATGAAAGTGAAGAGGAGAGTGAAAAAGTTGGCTTAAAGCTCAACATTCAGAAAACTAAGATCATGGCATCTGGTCCCATCACTTCATGGCAAATAGATGGGGAAACTGGAAACAGTGTCAGACTTTATTTTCTTGGGCTTCAAAACACTGCAGATGGTGACTGCAGCCGTGAAATTAAAAGACGCTTGTTCCTCGGAAGAAAAGTTATGACCAACCTAGACAGCATATTAAAAAGCAGAGACATTACTTTGCCAACAAAGGTCCGTCTAGTCAAAGCTATGGTTTTTCCAGTGGTCATGTATGGATGTGAGAGGTGGACTATAAAGAAAGCTGAGTGCCAAAGAATTGATGCTTTTGAACTGTGGTGTTGGAGAAGACTCTTGAGAGTCCCGTGAACTGCAAGGAGATCCAATTAGTCCATTCTGAAGGAGATCAGCCCTGGGATTTCTTTGGAAGGAATGATGCTAAAGCTGAAACTCCAGTACTTTGGCCACCTCATGTGAAGAGTTGACTCATTGGAAAAGACTCTGATGCTGGGAGGGATTGGGGGCAAGAAGAGAAGGGGACGACAGAGGATGAGATGGTTGGATGGCATCACTGACTCGATGGACGTGAGTCTCAGTGAACTCCGGGAGTTGGTGATGGACAGGGAGGCCTGGCGTGCTGCGATTCATGGGGTCACAAAGAGTCGGACATGACTGAGCAACTGATCTGATCTGATCTGATCTGGACTGCAAGGAGATCCAACCAATCTATCCCAAAGGAAATCAGTCCTGAATATTCATTGGAAAGACTGATGCTGAAGCTGAAGCTCCAATACTTTGGCCACCTGATGTGAAGAACTGACTCATCTGAAAAGATCTTGATGCTGGGAAAGATTGAAGGTGGGAGGAGGGGATGACAGAGGATGAGATGGTTAGGTGGCATACTGACTCAATGGATGTGAGTCTGAGTAAACTCCGGGAGTTGGTGATGGACAGGGAGGCCTGGTGTGCTGCAGTACATGGGGTTGCAAAGAGTTGGAAACAACTAAGTGACTGAACTGAACTGAAATGGGATGTTAAAACAGTCCACTAAGACCTTAAGTGCCCAAACAGTAATTATTCTGAAGTTAAAAAAAAAAAAAAACACCACCATTCTTATGTAGTAGTTATTCGGAATCCCCTGGCAATGAATCCATTCCAAATATTTTTTAACATAGATCACATATGTTACATGTAACAAGTAATTATTTTTCACACAGTCGAATGAGATTTAAAGTTATACTGTAACTTGATAAGCTTTTCCATACCAAATATGTAAACAAAAGACATGTTTGAAGACTTAATCATACAAGATACCTTGTTCTTCTTTAATCTCCAGTTTTTCAGGCAGTCTGCTTTTTTTACTCATTTTTGCATCTGGAACATGATAAACCCTTGCTCGAGCATTTACAAACATTGAGGTGCTGGAGTCAAGAAAGAGCCAACCTAACATAAAAAGTTAAGTGGAAAACAAAAAAGCTTTCAATTTATGGTTAACTTCAGAGAATCTCTGAAGGTCACACGACCTATATATCAACCAGTCACCAGCTTGTTCATCTCCCAACCACACCTCCCTTGTTATGGTCTCTGTCACTGTTTGGCTAGACTGGTGGTTTTCAAAGTGCAGCCTACAGATCCCTGGGGGTCCCCAAGACGTTTTCAGGGGGATGGTCTGTGAGCTCAAAACTACTCTCATACTAGTACTATTACTGAATTTCCCCCACGGTGTTGACGTTTCTAATGATGGTGCAAAAGCGTCGGTGGGTTTTGCTGCTGGTGCCCAAGCACAGATGAAGGCAGTGGACCCAAAGTTCACTAGCAATCAATGCATTCTTCAACACTGTGCATTTGTAGCTTATGACTCAAGAAAGTTCCTGATGAAGCAATAAGAAATATTAACTTTATTAAATCTTGGCCCCAGGGGCCCCTGGGGCACACTTTAAAAATCACTGGTC
This sequence comes from Bos grunniens, assembly GCF_055505025.1. Taxonomy (NCBI): domain Eukaryota; kingdom Metazoa; phylum Chordata; class Mammalia; order Artiodactyla; family Bovidae; genus Bos; species Bos grunniens. The sequence goes on from NC_141189.1 coordinate 29,929,963, forward strand.
TTGCCAGACAGTGAGAAAAGTCACAGTAATGAGGCAAGAATGTGGCTGGTAGAAAATCGAGTTGGTGGACAGCGGCATATGTATGCTTCCCTACAAATCTCTTTTCATTCTTTGGCTAATGAAACTCCATATTCCCTTGCCGTTTCTTTAGGGAAATGAATTTCAAGTTCGTAACAACTTTCAGAATACAACCTATTTCTAAGCTGGGGACTACCTGTGATATATGGTCTTTTCTAGAAATAAAACTGCCTGGAATGGATATGAATATTAATATACAGAACAGAATTAGGTAGAAACATTAGCTATCAATGAAATCTATATCCTTGTGCTATGAACATAAAACATAATTTGACATCTCAGTATATCATGTACTTGAATACAGCACTCTGCACACCTGACTCCCCAACAAAATCTAGTACTTCATTCAAGTCAGTTCCTAGAATAATATTAGTATTTTTATGTCCCACCTGAATTCTGACCGAATGCCTTCTCTGTTGCTCTGAGAGATTCCAGAAGATTAAGAAATGTGATACAATCATACTGAGAGAGATACTGCAGCAGGGTTCGTAATATCTTCAAATCCTGAACCAAGGATTTAGTCTTGGCTCCAAGCTGGTGCCACAAAGGATCTAAGTAATGGCGAATTGTCTAAAACAAGAATAAAATATTGCTAAGAGATATTTAATATAGCTATTATTAATACAAATGATACTTGCAACAAACATTATCCCTTGTATACCTAAAAATGGTTAAAATGGTAAATTTTGTTATGTAAGCTTTACCACAATGGTTTTAAAAAATAAAAACAAAAAACATTATCTTCCAAGGAAGTGGACAGAAAATTTAAGTTCATAAGACTCAGAATGTCCTAATTAGAATGTTCGATTTTCCAAATGTAAAGCAGAGTGTCATCACTACAATCTTTATGATCAGATATAGTCAATTCATAATTACCCGCATTTACATTATTAGGAGACAAAGGTCCTGATAAACATCAGATACTCAATTATTCACTTTTATGCAGAATCAAAGCAAGTAATTCAGATACATTTAACTTCTGCCAAGTCCTGTATGGATAGAGATGTGAGAGCCAGCTGGATGATGGAGAAGACATAAACCAGGGAAGCTACATGTATCAAATTAGTATCATCAGACCACAGTTTGCTGCTATGAAAGATGTGTTTATTATTAAGTGTGATTCAAGGATGAGAAAATATTTAACAACCAAATAAATCTGAATACTTTTTAAGATCCTAAAAAATTGTCTAAAACACAGAACAGCTTTATGTATATCCATAGCTATATATATGCATATCTCCTTCACAAGCTGATTCTGTAACTAAAATGGATAATGCAGCATGCTTCAGAAGCAGTTTCACTACATGGCATCTTATCTAACACATTTAATACTGAACGGAAGTAATATTTAGAAGACCAAATAATCTACTGTCCAAACTGGAACTCTTGTGAAAATGAAATGACACTATTAATAATTACTCCAGGACAACAGGCAGACACTGTGACTGTCCTAGATAAACTGGGACATGTAAGTCTTTTGTACATCATCTTTTGTAAAAATCTTTTCTAAAACCATTAACAAAACTTAAATTTTCTAACAAATGCAAATTATGCCTATATTTTGTTTTGGTTATGAGATGAATACATAAAACAATACTTTGACTTTCACTGACCAGGGGATGACTTACAGAAATTTAGTGCAAAGCATATCTGGCTATATTTTGCTTTTCTAGGGACATATACGGGGGCTTCCCTGGTAGCTCAGTGGTAAAGAATCTGCCTGCAGTGCAGGAGACCCGGGTTTAATCCCTGGGTTGGAAGATTCCCTGGAAAGGAAATGGGAACCCACTCCAGTATTCTTGCCTAGGAAATGCCACGGACAGAGAAGCCTGGCGGACTACACTCCATGGGGTCACAAGACTCAGGCACAACTTAGTGACTAAACCACCACCACACAGATATATGTACCATTAGAAGAATGTGAGAGGTGTTTTTGGTATACTAGGCACTAAATTAAAATACATTTTAAAAACAGAGGCACAAAACACATGGAATGGCTTTTATGCATCATTATTCCACAGTAAAAAGACTTTTTGGAAGAATCAGAAAAATAAGGACTTAAATTTTTCCCTTTTAAAACTCACTATGCATTATTTTTAGTGACAAAGAGATTGATTCAGAATTTGAAAGAAAAGAACTTGTTCTACAAAAATATGAAAAAAAAGCTGCCTGGAATTTTTTTAGTTTTTTTCTAGACATACAATTTGATCTTAGACATTTATGTACCTGTATTAATATTAATCTATGATGAAAAAATTAGTTGAAATAAACATTCCTAGACTACAGTCTTACCATTTTCTCACTTCAGAATGTAATTTTAAGACAGAGCAAGTTTCACATTCCTTAGTAATCAAAACACATCCCAATTATTTTTATTCCCAATAAGAGATCACAATAAATTACGAAGCATTCTTATGTACACTCTTCTACTTGTAGATATTCAAATATTGTCGTTTCAGAGCAAAAGGTTATTCATCGTTCTCTTGGAGTGAAAGTTTAGTCGCTCAGTTGTGTCCGACTCTTTGCCACCCCATGGATTGTAGACTACCAGGCTCTTCCGTCCACGGGATTTTCCAGGCGAGAGTACTGGAGTGGGTTGCCATTTCCTTCTCCAGAGGATCCTCCCAACCCAGGGATCGAACCCGGGTCTCTCATAATGTAGGCAGACACTTTACCATCTGAGCCACCAGGAAAGTTCTCTTACATATGTTCTCTTACATATACTTAAAAAAAAAAGACAGTCATTGTATAATTGCAAAAATCAGAATTATGCTTAGATGCCAATCAATGTATTCGACTACAAATTACTTTCCAGTAAACCAAAGAAGATATACTTTAAATCACCTCCAACCTAATTTTAAAATGACAACAAATTCCTACTGAGAACATTATAAATATTAAAATAACTTGCATACTTAAAAATTACATCATCATAAACAGTGCTTAAAAAGGAAGAGAAATAGAGTACCTTGTCAAAAGGTTTTCCAATAGCATTTTCTAAAGATAAATCTTCAACTTCAAGCGACGGGTTATGGCATTTTAATTCCTTTAAACAGGCATTTAAGATGTCCAGAATAGCAGTCTGTATAGCAAGCATGGCAGGTGTCATAGAAACATGAATTTCTACGACTTCGGGTTTATGCAGTTCTAAAAACGAGTTTACTGCTACATGGAATCTAAAAAGACAAACATTTAAAAAATATTTTCTAAAGTTGTAAGAGCCCTGTGTTTACTCGAACAGCTTTTTGTAAATGGACTGTAAGAAGATCAAACAAGTCAATTCTAAAGGAAATCAGTCCTGAATATTCATTGGAAGGACTAATACTGAAGCTGAAAATCCAATACTTTGGACACCTGATGTGAAGAACTAACTCATTTGAAAAGACCCTAATGCTTGGAAAGATTAAGGGCAGAAGGGGAAGGAGCAGGAAGGAGCAGCAGAGAATGAGACCGTTGGATGGCATCCTTGACTCAATAGACATGGATTTGAGCAAACTCTGGGAGATAGTGAAGGACAGGGAAGCCTGGTGTGCTGCAGTCCACCAGCTCACGAAGAGTCAGACATGACTGAGTGACCGAACAACAATGTAATGTAATTAAGAAGCAAAATGGAAAGCCAGGTGACAATGTTTTCAGGATTACTTTTAACCATATAAATGGAAAGTGAAAGTGAATTAGTTCAGTCATGTCCGACTCTTTGCAACCCCGTGGACTGTAGCCTACCAGGCTCCTCTGTCTATGGGATTCTCCAGGCAAGAATACTGGAGTGGGTTGCCATTTCCTTCTCCAGGGGATCTTCCCGACCCAGGGATCGAAACCAGGTCTCCTGCATTGTGGGCAGACACTTTAACCTCTGAGCCAGAAGTGTTAGTCAAATAGGGCAAGGGTCAGGGACTGAACCCAGGTCTTCTGCACTGCAGGGAGATTCTTTACCATCTGAGCCACCAGGGAAGCCTTAACATATACATATGCCCACCCTTTTCTAGATTCTTTTCCCATGGGGTCATTAAAGAGCACTGAGTGGTTCCCTGTGCTATACAGTAGGTCCCTACTAGTTTTCTATTTTATTTACAGTAATGTATGTCAACCCCATCTGCCAATTTATCCCATCCTCTTCCCCGCTGCTGATGGGTAGTTTTCAAAGTGGAAGTTAGAATCTTAGCCAGTAAATTTGTAGTTCACCTAATTCTGTTGTACACATGAGCCTCCAGATCCCTAGGGATTTCACTAAATGAACAAGAAAGTGATGGCCTTGGACTACTGGAAAAATAACCAACAAATCTCTCTTTTTTATCAAAAGAATAACAAATGTGGTGACCATTTATCTATACTTGGGTGCATTGTTATAAACCTGACTAGCATGTATCAAGTACAGTGACAATAAATACTACATTAAAGTGTGAAATTAAAGTACACCAGTTTCTCTTGCAGAAATTGGTCACATAATGCTGTTTACCTTGGCCACAGATACAGCTTCCTTACAAAAAGATTTCTCATCACTCTTTCCACGTGACAAAAGCCAGTGTCAAAGGCAACAGCGTTGTCTGTGAAGGCTTTAATAAAACCACGTTTGTTTTTCTGTCTGAAGAGGCGCAAGATGAATGCTTCTTGACAAGACTCGATTATTCTGTGAGCTCTATATACCAAGATGCCTGAGGGGGGAAAAATCATAATTTAGAGTGCACAAAGACATGTCATTTTTATGCTTGCTTTCACTTATTCATCACAGTTTTCCTGAATGCCTTATTTGAGCATAGGCAAGCTATTCTAGGCTGAGGATACAGCCACTAACAAAACACGAAAAGCTGTCCTGTGGCATTTACAATAAGTAATATAAGTAAGTAAGATATTTAGTTGTTATAAGGGATAAGTGCTGAGGGAAAAAAATGAATCAGAGGAAGACAAGGAGTATGTGTAAGAGGTGGTGGTTTGAAATTTTCTTACTTATTTAATCTTTAAAAAAATTGTAGTTGATATACAATATTATAGTTACAGGTATATAATACAGTGATTCACAATTTTGAAAGGTTATACTCCATTTATAGCTATCATAGAATATTGGCTATATTACCCATGTTGTACAATATATCCTTGTGGCTTATTTTATATCTAATAGTTGTATTTACTAATCCTTTACCCCAATATTGCCCCTTCCTTCCCTCTACTCTCTGGTAACACTAGTATGTTCTTTTTTTTTTTTCACTGCACTTTGAGGCGCGTGGAACTTCTTTGACCAGGGGTGGAACCCATGACCCCTGCAGTGGAAGCATGGAGTCTTAACCACTGGACAGTCCTCGAATTTGTTCTTTGTATCTGTAAGTTTGCTTCTTTTTTGGTCATATTCACTAGTTTGTTGTATTTTTTAGGATTTGCAATTTCAGATAGGGTATGCCTCACTGAGGTCTTAAGTGAGTAAAGGCTGGATGGGGATGAGAGGGTGAGCCTTGTGACCATGTGGGCCACAAGAGTTCCAGCCGAAAGAAGGGTAAGAGCAAAGGCCCTGAGGTGGGGTGTGTCTGACCTGGTGGAAGAAGAATTTCTCCAAGTCAAGTGGGCCATTTGTTCTTTTATATGTGAATCAGATGTGAACTTTGCAAAATAGCTGCCTTTCAGAAGTCTGGGGAACATCTGCTTCACTTATTATAAGAATTCAACTTTCAGAATCAGAGTATATTCTACTGAAAGATAAATTAGTCTATTTGAAATAAAAATCTAAAAAAAAAATGCTTAAACATCTGTTTTGTGGGGTGGATGTGACAATGACACCTCTGAATTGCAAAAACAAGGATATACACGTTTCTTTAATTAGAAAAAGAGAGTTCTGGACCAGATGATTTCTCATGTGCATATATCATAGACACACGCCTCTGTGGTGCAGTGGGAAATTAGAGAGAGACGTGAAATGACACGAGTGCACAGATGTCAATTATTCTATGACAATTCTTGCCTTTTAGACCTAAACTAAGCCGGGTACCATATATATTTGCTGTAAACTCACTGGCATGTTTTTGCTCCCATTCTCATCACTCCTGGGGTTTGGAAAATGACAATAGTAACCCATGACTCCTAGTAGTTCAGTAGACTCAATTCAGATTCTACTGTTTTGGTATTTAAATGTAGATTGAGGTAGATGGAGCTGAAATTTATTCTAGCCAAGCAAACTGCTTTTCAAAGACAGTAAAAATAAATAGTGCTAAGTAGAAATTTGTAGACAAAGGATTTTCAATAACACCAGTAAATGTTGTTGTTGTTTAGTTGACTCTTTTGCAATCCCATGGATTGGGATTTTCCAGATAAGAATACTGGAGTGGGTTGCCACTTCCTTTTTCCAGGGGAAGCCAACACCAGTATATGTGCACAGCTAATCTACTACTCAGAAAATACTCAGTACCTAGCAGGTGGGTTTTTCCAAATATGTTTCTGGGCCACAGTTGTGGTCCTGGATGAAATAGGACATGAAAGTTAGAAAATAGACTTCTAAAGAAAAGGTGAATCTCAAGTTAAGAAAATGGTGTGCTCCAAAAGGTTGTCATTCTTTTGGAAGCCAGAAGGAGGAGGGAGAAGAGAAGTATACTCTATCCCAGCCCTAAGCACTGGGCTTAGGTATTTTTATAGATTTTTATTTCACTGAATCCTCAAAATAACTCTATGGGGTAGGTATTACTATAGAGATCAGGAAAAAGCAACTTGACCACGGTCACCCTGCAAGTAAATGGAGGCCAAAGGTTCCAAATCATGAGTGTCTGATAACACAGCTATATTCTTCCTACTAGGTGACATCATCTGAGGACCACGCACCCCTCCCCCTTAAAAAAGTACAAGTAAGTTAGGCTTCCGGGTACAGTTCTAGTGCCACATTTTGGCATCTCATTTTGCTGCACTGTAATTATTTCTTTACGCCTATCTCCTCCTGCTTGGGCACAAGATCATTATAAAAAGAAGTACTCAGAGAGTGCTTACTACGTGCCATGCATAATGCAAAGAATTTCATACACCTGATGTCAGTTTACCCTCACAATAATCCTAAGAGAAATGAGAGAAAACTGAGCCACACAGAAGTGGAGAAACTTGCCCAAGGTCACACAGCTGCACCTGGTGACGGTGAGCTCCAACCCAGAGGCCGCCTAACTCAGGACAGCACCCTGCCATCTTGTCATCTTTGTCTCCAGCACCTATCTCATTCCTGCCAAATAAGGAACCACTGGCAACTGATCTTTACTAATAGTTAATGTTAAAAATGACATACAGTCTGAATGACGATAAAGCTGAATTACAGCACTGGGTATGCAAATCTAACATGGAACTTTTTTTTTCCTTTAAGTTTCCCAAGGAAAGTGTGTTCTGAGGTCTATTTAGAGATGTCAGAATATGCTAAACAATGAAAGGACCCTCTTTCCCTGTATGTTTGAAAGTATAATCTGGGGAGATATTTTCACAGTTCTCCCACTACTGAGAAGTCATGTTGGCAGGGATGCCTAGGGTGGGTGCAGTGATGCTAAGAGCTAGTGACAGGAACAAGTTAGGGCTGGTGCATTCAGGACTTCCCAGGGGGTTACATGTTCCTAGGACACTGGTCTGTAACAGCTGTGTTGAAAGCTCCTACGGGGGCTGGGAGAATGTGGGGGATAGACGATGATCCCAGGGGTTGCAGCATTTGAAGGGATTCATTTCTTTGGCTCATTTGCATTCTATTCAGCCAAGGAGCACTAACAGCTCCAGCTTCATTATTGGCTGGGAATCAATCAGAAATGGGAATGGCATTTTAATTAGGAACCACCTATAAACTACACTTTGCATAGTCCTTCGATTCAGATTGCTTTCTGCCTAATTAGGTTGACCTGTTACTGGGAGTCACAGAGTAATACTGACATCTAGTGGTCATTTCAATACTTTTTTCCATTTTATCAACTTGCTGCTGCTGCTGCTGCTGCTAAGTTGCTTCAGTCGTGTCCGACTCTGTGCAACCCCAGAGACGGCAGCCCACCAGGCTTCCCGTCCCTGGGACTTAAGTAAAGCTAAATTTATAAGAAACCAACAAGCAGTAACAGAGAAGGCAATGGCACCCCACTCCAGTACTCTTGCCTGGAAAATCCATGGACGGAGGAGCCTGGTGGGCTGCAGTCCATGGGGTCGTGAAGAGTCAGATACGACTGAGCGACTTCCCTTTCACTTTCATGCATTGGAGAAGGAAATGGCAACCCACTCCAGTGTTCTTGCCTGGAGAATCCCAGGGACTGCGGAGCCTGATGGGCTGCCGTCTATGGGGTCGCACAGAGTCAGACACGACTGAAGCGACTTAGCAGCAGCAGCAACAAGCAGTAAAATATTTTATTACAATGTATCAAGATTTTGGGCTATACAAAGCCTTTATTTTTTGCTATTATCTATTATTTATTATGTACCATGTACTGTACTAGCAATTATATTTATTTTACCTCATTTAGTCCTTATGATAACTTCACAAGGCACTATTTTCTCAACGTAAGCAATGAGACAACTGAGACTTTGGAAAATTAAGTAATTTGCTTGTAAGCAGTGGTGTTACCCTTCAAAGTCAACCGAGTCTGACCCTAACTGTACAGCCCTGTCATGGCTTATAACTGATAAATATAAAAGTACAGCAAAACTTTTCATCAATCAGTTCACTATGAATCATATGAAACATTGGTTCAGGGCTTCCTTGGTGACTCAGTGGTAAAGAACTTGCCTGCCAATTTCAATCCCCGATCCGGGAAGATTCCACATGTCATGGAGTAACTAGGCCAAGGCACCACAACTAGTGAGCTTGTGCTCTAGAGCCTGGGAGCCACAACTACTGAAGCCCGTGTGCCCCAGAGCCCACGCTCCACAAGAGAAGACACCACAATGAGAATCAGCCCACACACCACGACTACAGGGTAACCCCTGCTCAAAGCAACTGGAGAAAAGGCCACTCAGCAATGAAAACCCAGCACAGAAAAAACAAATACATAAAATTATAAAGTATTACAAATGACATTTCCATTAAAAAACAGTCATTCATACATTTATGCATTAAATATTTCTTGAGGGTCTTTGAGGCTCAGGGCAATGTGTTAGATATTGTAGGAAGGTCAATTATGAATTTCAGCACCTCTCTGCCCTTTAGAAGTTCACTGAAGACCACAGTATATACATACATCATTCACCTAACATATGTGTGTTTGGTATCTACTATGTACCAGTTACTCAGCCTGGGATGAAGTTGTTCCTTACTCTTAGGAGGCTTGCCATCTCATGAGCGATAGACAAACAGGCAAATACAGTGTGGTGTTCTGAAGTGCTCTGACTGGGGAGGACAGAGGCGGGGCCCCTCAATTATCTTTGGGGAAATCAGAAAAGCTTTCCCGAAGGACAAACAACAGTGAAAAATGATTCTATCTCTACATTAATTCTGGCTACCATTAAACCATTCTTCTCAAAATAACTAAGCAACTGCTTAGTTTAATTTCAATCATGGGAGAGAGTTGGGATCAAGATGGTGGAGTTTGAAGACCCTGAGCTCACCACCGTCCCACCCACCATGAACACATCAAAACTACAATGACATACAGAGCAACTCTCTCTCAGAATGACCTGTAGACCAGTAGAACGGCTTTCCTACAACCAAGGCTATGGAGAAAGAACCCCAGGGAGTCTGACAGGAGGGGAGGAAAAGAGATCTCGTTGGGACCCACAGCCCCAGTGGGTGGCCCAGAAGAGGAAGGAGATCTTGCAGGCTCAGGGATCCTCTCTGAAGACTGAGGGGTTTGAACCCCACATTGGGTACCAGGGGTCCAGCACTGGGAAGACGAGCCCCCTTGGCTGGTTTGGAAACCAGTGGGGCTTACCAGTGGGCTGCAGAAAACCTAGATTCCACTCTTGAAGAGAGCAAGTATGCCTAGACGTCTCAGCAGAGGCAGCAGACTGAAAGCTGCCTGGTGCTCCAGCTGCCCTGCAGGACCCCGCCGCCCCTCCCACCCTACCAGCCTGTACCAGGCTCCTGCTCCAGCCCCTCCTGCCCCAGCCCTATCCCCCAACAAGACAGCTCCACCAGCGCACTCTCAGGGAAGATGCAGTCTTTGCTCTCTTCAGATCCAGCTCTCCCACCAAAAGCACCCATGGGGCACACAGACTGCAAAGGACATGCCCACACCGGGACATGGATTCAAGACTGGGAAAGGTAACTGTGTTGCCTAACTTCATAGGGACAATCAGAGAAAGTCAAGTAAAATGAGAATACAGAAGAATATGTTCCAAACAAAAGAGCAAGATAGAATTCTGAGGAAAAAACCCTAAGGAACAGAGATAAGTAATTTACCTGATAAAGAGTTTAAAATAAGAGTCATAAAAATGCTCACTGAACTTGGGAAACTCAGCAGTGGCCACAGGACTGGAAAAGGTCAGTTTTCACTCCAATCCCAAAGAAAGGCAATGCCAAAGAATGCTCAAACTACCGCACAACTGCACTCATCTCACACGCTAGTAAAGTAATGCTCAAAAATTCCCCAAGTCAGGCTTCAGCAGTACATGAACCGTGAACTTCCAGATGTTCAAGCTGGTTTTAGAAAAGGCAGAGGAACCAGAGATCAAATTGCCAACATTCACTGGATCATCAAAAAAGCAAGAGAGTTTCAGAAAAACATCTATTTCTGCTTTATTGACTATTCCAAAGCCTTTGACTGTGTGGATCACAATAAACTGTGGAAAATTCTGAAAGAGATGGGAATACCAGACTACCTGACCTGCCTCTTGAGGAACCTGTATACAGGTCAAGAAACAACAGTTAGAACTGGACATGGAACAACAGACGGGTTCCAAATAGGAAAAGGAGGACGTCAAGGCTGTATATTGTCACCCTGCTTATTTAACTCATATGCAGAGTACATCATGAAAAACGCTGGGCTAGAAGAAGCACAAGCGGGAATCAAGATTGCTGGGAGAAATATCAATAACCTCAGATATGCAGATGACACCACCCTTATGGCAGAAAGTGAAGAAGAACTGAAGAGCCTCTTGATGAAAGTGAAAGAGGAGAGTGAAAAGTTGGCTTAAAGCTCAACATTCAGAAAACTAAGATCATGGCATCTGGTCCCATCACTTCATGGGAAATAGATAGGGAAACAGTGTCAGACTTTATTTTTCTGGGCTCCAAAATCACTGCAGATGGTGATTGCAGCCATGAAATTAAAAGACACTTACTCCTTGGAAGGAAAGTTATGACTAACCTAGACAGCATATTAAAAAGAAGAGATATTACTTTGTCAACAAAGGTCCGTCTAGTCAAGGCTATGGTTTTTCCAGTGGTCATGTATGTATGTGAGAATTGGACTATAAAGAAAGCTGAGTGCTGAAGAATTGGTGCTTTTGATCTGTGGTGTTAGAGAAGACTCTTGAGAGTCCTTTAGACTGCAAGGAGATCCAACCAGTCCATCCTAAAGCAGATCAGTCCTGGGTGTTCATTGGAGGGACTGATGTTTAAGCTGAAACTCCAATACTTTGGCCACATGATACGAAGAGCTGACTCATTTGAAAAGACCCTGATGCTGAGAAAGATTGAGGGCAGGAGGAGAAGGGGACGACAGAGGATGAGATGGTTGGATGGCATCATCGACTCAATGGACATGGGTTTGGGTGGACTCCGGGAGTTGGTGATGGACAGGGAGGCCAGGCATGCTGCTGTTCATGGGGTCACAAAGAGTTGGACATGACTGAGCGATTGAACTTACTGACTGACTGAACTTGGGAAAAGAACAGAGGAACATAGTGAGAACTTTAACAAAGAACTAGAAAAATACAAAAAAGAGCCAATCAGAACTAAAACATACAATAAAGTGAAAAATGCTAAAAAGACTAGCATACTAGTCCTAGAAGGACTTAAGTCCTTAAGTAAATTTAAGAAGAGTGGAATTATATCAAGGATCTTTTCCAACTACAACAGTAATGAAACCAGAAATCAATACAAGAAGAAAATGGAAAAATACAAACACATGTAGATAAACAACATGCTACTAAAAAACCAATAGGCCAACAAAGATATCAAATAGGAAATTTAAAAATTCCTTGATATGAATGAAAACAGAAACATAACTTTCCAAAGTCATGGGATACAGTTAAAGCAGTTCTAAGAGGGAAGTTTAAAGTGATATAGGCCTACCTCAAGAAACAAGAAACTTCTCAAGTAAACAACCTAATTTTCCATTTAAAGGAATTAGAAAAAAACATAGCCCAAAGTCAGCAGAAAGAAGAAAATAAAAACCTGAGTGCAAATAGAGACCAAAAAAACCAAACAAACAATAGAAAAGATCAATAAACTAAGAGTTGTTTTTTGTTTTGAAAAGACAAAATTGATCCTTTAGCAAGACTCTTCAAGACAAAAAAAAGGGGAAGGGCCCAAATAAAATTAGAAATGAAAGAAGCAAACTTACAATTTATATCACAGAAATATAAATAGTCATAAGAGAATATACTAAGACTTATATGCTAGCAAACTGGACAACCTAGAAGAAATGGATAAACTCCTAGAAACATACAATCTTCAAAGACTGAATCAGAAAAAAATAAAATATCTAACTAGTAATAAAAACTGAATCACTAATAAAAAAATCCCAACAAAGAAAAATCTAGGGCTAGGAATTCCACCCAACATTACAGGAAAAGTAAATACCTATGGTTCTCAAACTATCAAAAAAATCAGAGGATGAAACACCTCAAAACTCATTCTACCAGGTCAGCATTACTCTGATACCAAAACCAGAAAAAGACACTATAAAAAAGAGAAAATATCCCTGATGAACACAGATGCAAAAATCCTCAACAAAATATTAGCAAACTGAATTCAACAATATATAAAAAGGATCACACTTCATGACCAAGTGTGATTTATTCCAGGGATGCAAGGATGGTTCAATATTGAAACTTGACTTGTGAATACTGAACCATTAACAAAAAGGATAAAAATCACATAATCTTCTCAATAGATACAGAAAATGCATTTGACAAAATTCAACATCCATTTATGATAAAAACTGTCAACAAAGTTGGATAGAGAGAACACACCTCAACATAATAAAAGCCATTTATAACAAACCCACAGCTAATGTTATACTCAATGGTGAAAAGCTGAAAGTTTTTCCTCTAAAATCAGGGACATGACAAGGATGTCCACTTTCCCCACTTCTATTTACATAGTATTAAAAGGCCTGCCCTCAGCAAGCAGACAAGAAAAAGAAATAAAAGCATCCAAATTGGAAATGAAGAAGTAAAACTATTTCCAAATATATACTATATATAGAAAATGCTAAAAACTCCATCAAAAAACTTTGAGAATACATAAATTAAGTTGTAGGCTACAAGATTAATATACAGAAATCTGTTTGTTTCTTTACACTAAGTATTAGGTATTAAAAAGAGAAATCAATACAATAATCCATTTTACAACTTAATCAAAAAGAATAAAATACCTAACAATAAATTAACCAAGGAGGTAAAAGATCTGATTTCTGAAAACTATGACACCGATGAAAAAAACTGAAGACAAATAGAAATATATTTTGTTCATGAACTGGAAGAATTAATATTGTTAAAATGACCATACTACCTGAAGCTATCTACAGATTTAATGCAATCCAAATCAAAATATCTATGACATTTTTTAAAGAATTAGAACAAATAATTTGATTGGAACCACAAGACTTCAAAGAGCAAAACCAATCTTGAGAGAAAAGAACAACACTGGAGCTATCACCTTCCTTGAGACTATACTACAAAGCTATAGCAATCAAAACGGTATGGTTCTGGCCCCAAACCAGACACAAATATCAATGGAACAGAACAGAAAGACCAGAAATAAACTCAAGCATGTGGTCAATTAATTAACATCACTTCATGGCAAATAGAAAGGGAAAAAGTTGAAGTAGTGACAGATTTTCTTTTCTTGGGCTCCAAAATCACTGCTGACAGTGATTGCAGTCATGAAATTAAAAGACACTTGCTCCTTGGAAGAAAAGCTATGACAAAACTAGACGTTGTATTAAAAAGCAAAAACATCATTTTGTTCACAAAGGTCTGTATAGTCAGATCCATGGTTTTTCCAGTAGTCATGTATGGATGTGAGAGTTGGCCCATAAAGAAAGCTGAGTACTGAAGACTGATGCTTTCAAATTGTGGTACTACAGAAGACTCTTGAGAGTCTCTTGGACTGCAAGGAGATCAAACCAGTCAATCCTAAAGGAAATCAATCCTGAATATTTACTGGAAGGACTGATGCTGAAACTGAAGCTCCAATACTTTGGCCACCTGATGCAAAGAGCCGATTCACTGGAAAATACCTTCATGATGGGAAAACTGAAGGCAAAAGGAGAAGAGGGCGGCAGAGGACAAGATGGTTGGATGGCATCACCAATTCAAAGGACATGAACTTGAACAAACTCTGGGAGATAATGAAGGACAGGGAAACTTGGCGTGTTGCAGTTCATGGTGTCGCAGAGTCGGACATGACTTAGTGACTAAACCACCACAACAAAATGGGGAAAAGACTCTCTTCAATAGGTGGTGCTGGGCAATCTAGACAGTTACATGTAAAAGAATGAAATCAGAACATTTTTCTCACACTGTATTAAATAAACTCAAAATGGACTAGAAACCAACATTTAAGATCTGAAACCATAAAACTCCTTGGAGAAGACATAGGCAGTAGGCTCTCTGACATCTGTCTTAGCAATACTTTTTGAATCTGTCTCTTTAGGCAAGGGAAACAAAAACAAAAATAATCAAATGAGCCTACACCAAATTAAAAAGCTTTTGCACAGTGAAAGAAGCCAACCAACAAATGAAAAAGCAACCTACTGAATGGGAGAAGATATTTGCAAACAATATTTCCAATAAAAGATTAATATCTAAAATGTATAAAAAATTCATACAACTCAGTATCAAAAAAAAGAAAAAAACTTGATTAAAACAGAAGGGGCCGAGGACCTGAATAGGCATTTTTCCAACACTGGCCAACAGAGACAAACAATGAGATATCACTTCACACCTCTCAGAATGCCTATTGTGAAAAAGACAAGAAGTTATAAGTGTTTTTGATGTTGTGGGGAAAAAAGGAACCCTTGTGCACTCTTGGTGGGAGTGTAAATTGGTATAGCCACAATGGAAAATGTATGGAGGTTCCTCAAAGAATTAAAAAGAAAAGTACCATATGGTCCAGCAACTTCACTCCTGGGTATTTGGAGAAAATAAAAACATTAATTGAAAAAGATATATGCACTGCAATGTTCATAGCAGCATTATCTATAAGATTCAACTGAAATATCCACAGGTAGAGGAATGGATAAAGAAGACGTGCTATATATATATATAAATATCCATTGCTCAGTCATAATAAAAAATGAAATTTTGCCATTTTCCACTACATGGATGGACCTGGAGGGTATTATGCTAAGAGAAGTAAGTCAGACAGAAAAAGACAAATACTGTGTTTTTACTTTTATGTGGGATCTAAAAAATAAAACAAATGAACAGGAACAAATGTAAAAAATGTAAAAAAACAAATGTAAAAAAACAGGAACAGACAAGCTAGTGGTACCAGTGAGGAGAGGGGTGGGGGAGAAGCAAAATACGAAAAGCAGATCAAGAGGCACAAAGTACTAAGTATAAAAGAAACAAGTTGAAGACGTAATGTACAGCTCAGGGAATACAGTCAATCTTTATAATAAATTTGTATGGAGTATAATCTATAAAATATAGAATTAACTGTGTTATACACCCGAAACCAATGTAACACTGTAAGTAAATGACACTGAAAAAAATTGTTTTGAAAATTTCAAAATCATGGTTAAAAAAAAAATACTCTTTAAAGAAGAAAAACCAAACTACTTTAAGGGATATACGAAGAATATTTATAAACATTCAAATCTGATTAGCTTCTAAAAGCAACCACCAATTACTAAGCATTGACTGAATACGAGCTTAAAAAACACAGAAATGTCATCTTACATTTAGTTTCTTATTCAGGCCATAAATATTTACTAAGCATCCAAAATGTGTCAGGTATTGTGTTAACACCTGGAAGAAAAATGCTGAGAAAAAAACATCCAATGCTGTTTACAAGGTTCTAGTCTGGAGTTTAGCAGAGAGAACAGACAAGCATGGGAAAAAAAGAAACTTACATGCAAATAACAATAAGGCTTCAAATTCTCACCGGTAATTAAATCTGAAGGTATTCTATCAGTCAGGAAATCAACCACAAGTATTCGGCTTGTTGCAAATATCACACCGCCTTGCGTGTACACTTCATAGCGATTGCTACCTGTGATTTCATTTGTTACTCGGCGAGGGAGATGTTCAACTCCTTCTATCTTCAGCTGGTTGATAAAATACTCCTAAATCAAATTAAACTGGATTAGCAGACTATTTAATACAGGGCAGTTTTTAATAGGTTGCAAGTGTTTTTATTTAAAGAGCTTCCCTGAAGGTCAGAGGTAAAGAATCTGCCAGTAATTCAGGAGACCTGGGTTCCATCCCTGGGTGGGGAATATGCCCTGCAGAAGGAAATGGCAACCCATTTCAGTATTCTTGCCTGGAGAATCCCAGGGACAGAGGAGCCTGGCAGGCTACAGTCCATGGGGTCACAAAAAGGACACGACTGAGCACGGCATAGCACAGCAGCAGCATTTGTACTTAAAACACGCTGCCTTTTTCAGAGATTATGAACTTTATAATGAACACACAAATTACTACTTAACACTAATCAATCAATTGACATTTACTTAGGGTTTTATTTTTGTTTTGGGGTTTGCACTAAAGACTCATTGCACTTGAGATGTTATTAGCAGTTTAACAACAAAAAGACTTTAAAATCCTGGGCTAAAAGACTGCTACCTAGAAAATACTGCCTGCCAGAGGTGGCTTTGCAGTCACGTGTACCATGTGAGAAGATAATAAGGGAACCCTTTCCCCAGGTGGTTTTAGACTATTAGTTCTGTCCGGGTCCCCCCAGAGGGGATTTCATCACGTCAGTGGGACCTTTGGTTCTTCACATCTTCAGTTCCATGCCACTTTTCCTGGCGGGCACCTGTCGTGCTAAGTCCCAGTCGAGCACTAGGGATACCCAGATGAATCAGCCCGGTGCCCAGCTCTTAGGAGTTTATGGTCACTCTTCTCAGCTGGCATTTCCCTTGAGGCCACCTGCTCTAGATAGCTAAGGGCTCATCAGACTTGTCAACCAGGCTATGACACCTGTCACTATCCCACAACACAGGTGTATCCTATTTTCCTCAGGGTCCTTTACTCTCCCTGACCCACGCACCCTTTCGGAATACGCTCAGCTTCCAGCTCCCTTCCCTTCTGACCTTATGCCCCTTGTCCCAAAGCCTGGGTGAACCCCCAGGACGTCCTCTTCCCTGCTTAGTTTTCCCCAGCCTCAGCGTCTCCTAAGTTCCCATTCCCCTCAGCGACTCCTCCATCCCCATCACTGTTCCCTTTTAGGGACCTCACTGCTCTGCCTCCAGCAAGTCCCTTAATATCCAACTTCAGGACTGCCTCGTTATTCCCACCCATATCCTCCTCCAAGAATCCTCCCACCCTCTCCAGAGACCTCCGATCCTTCTCCCCACCTCCATCCTCCTCAAATGAACTCCCCTAACTGCTCGCAGAGACCCTCCAACACTCTCAGGGTCCTCGCACCTGTGTCACGGTCCCGCATCTTCCCTCAGGACCCCGCCGCCCTCTCAGGGTCCTGGCACCTCCGTCAGCGTCCTGCAACCACCTCCGGACCTCTCCCACCGTCTCAGCGTTCCCGCACCCGCGCCAGGGGCCTGCATCTACCTCCGGGACCCTTACTCCACGCCCTCCCGCCCGCGTCAGGGCCCCGCATCGCCCTCAGAGGCTTGGCCTCCGCGCGAGGCCTGCGTCCACTCAGGAGGCTCCCCAGCCCTCTCGGGGTCCCCTTGTCCCCCGCGCCGGCGGCCGGCCGCACCTCCTCGGCCGGCTGCGTGTTGAGCACCAGCACTAGGCATGCCGGGTGGCAGTGCAGCCGGAGGAAGTGATAAAGGAGCCGGTCCGCGCCGAGCCCGCGGGCGCACACTACCAGTCCGTCGGCGTCCAACAGTTCCAGCACCAGCTGCCGCTCATATTCCAAAAGCGGCGCCATAGCCGTCACTCGAGCCGGCGAGCCCGGCTCCATGGGTGCCCTTCCGGGGCGGCGGCGGAACGTAGCCGAAGGAAGCCGAGTCTGAGACGAGAGTGGGCCGGACCATGCCGAAGAGAGCCGAGTGTGGCCGAAGGGAGCCGAGTCCGAGACGAAAGCCGCCGAACGTAGCCGAAGAGAGCCGAGCCCGACAGGACGGGAGCCGGCCGAACGCAGCCGAAGAGGAACCTAGAGGAATCGAAGATTCGTGGAGTCCGCGGGGAGGTGCTATCGCTCTCAACAGGTGTCTGCTGCGGGCTTCAGGTTTCACCTTGTTTGTATTTTAGATTTGAGAGTCAGGCGGCCTAGACCCACTAGACCACAAGCTACCACAAAGCGAGAGAGGAGATGTAAACCCAAGGAACTGAGCTCCCTGACATTATCCATTGAAAAAGTTAATTGTCAGTCTAAGGATTGCACTTAGAATTGGTAGCACCTGCTGCCCAGGGTGAGGTTTGCTCCTTTCTTTTGCAATGGGCCCCTCTTTTAAAAATTGTTTGTATAAGCAGAATAGTTTGTTAATCTCAGCTTCTTGTTTCTCTCGAAAGGTCTTGACTATAATTGCTGCTGCTGCTAAGTCGCTTCAGTCGTGTCCGACTCTGTGCGACCCTATGGACTATAGCTTGCCAGGCTCCTCTGTCCATGGGATTCTACAGGTAAGAATACTGGAGTGGGTTGCTACGCCTTCCTCCAGGGGATCTTCCCCACCCAAGGATCGAACCCGCCTCTCTTACGTTTCCTGTATTGGCAGGTGGGTTCTTAAGTGAAGTCGCTCAGTCGTGTCCGACTCTTTGCGACCCCGTGGACTGTAGCCCACCAAGCTCCTCCGTCCATGGGATTCTCCAGGCAAGAATACTGGAGTGGGTTGCCATTTCCTTCTCCAAGGTGGGTTCTTAGCTCTGTAAAAAGTCGCAACCAGGTGTACTCGGTGTAGCCTTGTCTAGTCTTCCACTAGGGGGACACCTAGGTATTTGTTCTGTAGGTAGAAATGCCTGTAATCTAATTAGAGAAATTCTTTTGTATGTACCTCCCTTTTTCCCCAACCTCCATGATTAGAAAATAAAAAATACTGTATAAGTAAGCAAAAATAAAAATCATTTGTTATTCTATTACCAGAAATTACTACTGTAACATCATCTACGCTTTTAGTTTTTGTCTTTTTTTTGGTATATAAATTCTCACCACACATACTTATTTTACTGATATAATGAGTAACTCTGATTTAAATCGAGAGTTTGTTGCTCTCATTTGATAAATCTGTGAACATGGTATTTAATATTCTTCTACAAAATTCTTTTTTGACAGTTTTATTGAGGTAATTGTACAGTCACATTCAGTTGTAAGAAATGCTGTTGCTGTTTAGTTGCTAAGTTGTGTCCGACTTTTTTGCAACCCCATGGACTATAGCCTGCCAGGCTCCTCTGTTCGTGGGATTTCCCAGGCAAGAATACTGAAGTAGGTTGCTATTCCCTCCTCCAGGGGATCTTCCCAGCCCAGCGATCGAACCTGTGTCTCCTGTGTTGGCAGCTGGATTCTTCACCACTGAGCAACCGGGGAAGCCCCCAAATTCTCTTAGATATATGGCCGATGAGATTTCTACAATGCAAATGTACCATACTCATTTACCTAATTCCTTATTAGTGGACATTGAGCCTGTTTCCACTTCCCCCTGTCATATTGTAAATACTATTTTATTGAGTATCTTCAGACATAAATTCAACCATGCCCGTAAGATGCACTTTAGAAGTGGGTACTTAGTAGGATAAAGAGAACAAACATATGTAAGGGTTTTCATTACATCCATGGTGCCACATCACCTTCTAGAAAGCCTGTACTGATTTATATCAACATCAGCAGTTTACAGGGCTTCCCTGATGGCTCAGTGGTAAACAATCTGCCTGCCAATGCAGGAGATGAGGTTTAATCCCTGGGTCTAGAAGATCCCCTGAAGGAGGGCATGGCAACCCACTTCAGTATTCTTGCCTGGAGAATCCTGTGGACAGAGGAGCCTGGCGAGCTACAGTCCATGGGGTGGCAAAAGAGTTGGGTGCAACCGATCACGCAGCAAGAGGATCTGTTTCTCTACCTCTTACTGCTTAGTCTAGTACTTTACTTACATTTTGTCAAGATTTAAACAGTATATGGTATTTCCTAAATGTTGATTAAATGGAAAAGAATGTCTGCAGACATTCTCCACATAGCCATTCCTATGAGACTCATGTGAATCCCTCCACTTTTGCAAGTGAGAAAATGGAGTCCAAGGAGCTTTTGTAATTTGGCCAAGACCAGTCAACTAGTTAGGGCATTTAGTTCAGGACATGATAAGTAGGGACTCAACACGTATGAAGGATATGCATGTTGAAGTAACAACTCTGATATTCAAACCTGATTCCCAGCTGTGATATGCAAAGTAATGGCTCCACAAAGATGTTCATGTTTTAATCCCTTGTACCTGTGAATATGTTACCTTATATGGCAAACGAGGCTTTGCAGACATTATTCATTTAGAGATTTCAAGATGGGGAGTGTATTTTGGATTGTCATGGTGGGCCCACTGTAATTATGAGTGTCCATATAAAGGAAGGAGAGAGACCAGAGGGTGAGAGTCTGAGAAGGAGATGTGACAATGGAAACAGAGGTTGGAATGATGTGGAAGGGGCCACGAGCCAAAGAATGCTGCCTTTTGTAGCTGAAAAAGGCAAGGGAATGAGTTCTCCTCTGAGGGCTTCAGAAGGAACACATTCTTGCCAACCGATTTTGCACTTCTGGCCCCCAGAACTGGAATATATGAACTTGGGTTGTTCTAAGCACCTACATTTGTGGTAATTCGTTACAGCAACTGGAAACTAATACACAAGCATTCACTATTTCCAATAAACTGAGCTCTACAGATGAAGTCCTGTAAGAGTATATAATGAAGCAGTAATTTTGGAGGATGATTGGTCAATATATAGAGAAATTTAAAATATCTATATAGATCCATATATATGTGAAAATATATTTACCCCACAAATATTTATTGGGCACCCATGACTTGTCAGTGAACAAAACAGATTAAAAACTTGGCTACCGTACAACTTATATTCTGTGGGGAACTTATGTATGATGTTTATTAATCATATAATTTTGTGAACTGTCATTATTTTGCAGATATTTCTCCTGAATTTCTTATGCTAGGAGGCTAGTCAAAACTTCTTCCTGCATCCCTAATAAGTGGAATATCATACAATACTTATAAGCTGTTCAGTTAAGTCACTCAGTCATGTCCAACTCTGCGACCCCATGAACTGCAGCATGCCAGGCCTCCCTGTCCATCACCAATTCCCGGAGTTTACCCAAACTCATGTCCATTGAGTCGGTGATGCCATCCAACATCTCATTCTCTGTTGTCCCCTTCTCCTCCCACCCTGAATCTTTCCCAGCATCAGGGTCTTTTCAAATGAGTCAGCTCTTTGCATCAGGTGGCCAAAGTATTGGAGTTTCAGCTTCAACATCAGTCTTTCCAATGAACACCCAGGACTGATCTCCTTTAGAATGTACTGGTTGGATCTCCTTGCAGTCCAAGGGACTTTCGAGAACCTTATCCAACACCACAGTTCAAAAGCATCAATTCTCCGGTGCTCAGCTTTCTTTATAGTCCAACTCTCACATCCATACATGACTACTGGAAAAACCATAGCCTTGACTAGATGGACCTTTGTTGGTAAAGTAATGTCTCTGCTTTTTAATATGCTGTCTAGATTGGTCATAACTTTCCTTCCAAGGAGTAAGCGTCTTTTAATTTCATGGCTGCAGTCACCATTTGCAGTGATATTGGAGCCCCCCAAAAATAAAGTCAGCCACTGTTTCCACTGTTTCCACATCTATTTGCCAAGCTGTATGTGACAAGATACCAAATCCAGGCTATTATAAAATACAAAAAGTAACTTCAAAACAGTAATGTATAGAATGGTCCCATTTGTTTAAAGAACCAGTAAACAGGCATTATTTCCTTATGACTACATAGAAAAGCCCTTAACAAAAGTAATAGCTTCTGGGGAGTTGAAATGGGTGGTTGGTGTAGGGTGAGACCTTTACATTTCAGTTTATTCTGTTCTTCTCTGTTTGACTTTTTTACCGTTGACTTATATTGCTTTTATAATGAAAGCAAAAGAAAACACTTCCCAGGTACTAAATAAATACTTCATCAGTACTGCACAGTATTACATCGTGAATTCTATATTTAATGTATATTCTGGGCAACAATGTCAAAAGTTGGTATCTAGGGAAGCAGACTTTTGTATTAATAAATTCTAGCAGAGGAGAAGGCAATGGCACCCAACTCCAGTACTCTTGCCTGGCAAATCCCATGGACGGAGGAGCCTGGTAGGCGGCAGTCCATGGGGTCGCTAGGAGTTGGACACGACTGAGCAACTTCACTTTCACTTTTTACTTTCATGCACTGGAGAAGGAAATGGCAACCCACTCCAGTGTTCTTGCCTGGAGAATCCCAGGGACGGGGAAGCCTGGTGGGCTGCTGTCTATGGAGTCGCACAGAATTGGACACGACTAAAGTGACTTTGCAGCAGCAGCAGATGTGTCTAGACATTGTAGTTTTGCCCCTCAGTCAGTTCAGTTGCTCAGTCGTGTCTGATTCTTTGCGACCCCATAGACTGCAGCACACTAGGCTTCTCTGTCCATCACCAACTCCTGGAGCTTACTTAAAGTCATGTCCATTGAGTCAGTGATGCCATCCAACCATCTCATCCTCTGTCATCCCCTTCTTCTCCTGCCTTCAATCTTTCCCAACATCAGGGTCTTTTCTAGTGAGTCAGTTCTTTCCATCAGTGGCCAAAGTATTGGAGTTTCAGCTTCAGCATCAGTCCTTCCAATGAATATTCAGGACTGATCTTTAGGATGGACTGATTGGATCTCCTTGCAGTCACAAGGGACTCTCAAGAGTCTTCTCCAACACCACAGTTCAAAAGCATCAATTCTTTGGCTCTCAGCTTTCTTTATAGTCCAATTCTCACATCCCTGGGCAAAAGTTTTTCACTTAAAAGATTCTTCCTCCCACCATGTCACTGTCACAATAATTCTCCAAACCTTTCCTTATTTTTAGATTGTTCTGATCATCAGAGCTATCTCCACTCTAGATTACTTTGCAGGTTTCAGTTTTGCCCACCAAGACACAGGTCAGGCAGCAGCCCTGTGGTTTTTGGTGCTGGTCTGCAGTGAGATTAAGCATCATTTTCCTCCTGACTTGAGGTAGAACTAAGCACATCTTAGATAACCCTGATTGCCATAGGTAGGCCACCATAATTTCTCTCAACAACCTCAGTTTTTCACATCCATATGGAGACTGCCTTAAATCTAGAGGCTGGAGAAAAGATAAAGAGAGAATGCTTTCTGACTTTGACTCCTTTCCTAGGACCAGATCACCTTTGGGCCCCTTAAGGATTCTGGATGTAACTTATAAAGACTTGGGTTTGAAACCCAGCTCAGCTATGTGACCTATGCAGGTTATTTAACCTCTCTATACCTAAGTGCAGAGAAGGCAATGGCACCCCACTCCAGTACTCTTGCCTGGAAACTCCCATGGACGGAGGAGCCTGGTAGGCTGCAGTCCATGGGGTCGCTAAGAGTCGGACACGACTGAGCGACTTCACTTTTACTTTTCACTTTCATTCATTGGAGAAGGAAATGGCAACCCACTCCAGTGTTCTTGCCTGGAGAATCCAAGGGACTGGGGAGCCTGGTGGGCTGCTGTCTATGGGGTCACACACAGTCGGACACGACTGAAGTGACTTAGCAGCAGCAGCAGCATACCTAAGTGGCCTAGTCTTTAAAATGGAGCTGACATAAAAAAGAATGAAATAATGCCATTTGCAGCAACAGGGATGGACCTAGAGATGATCATACTAAGTGAGCCAGAGAAGGACAAATACCATATGGTATCACTTACTTGTGGAATCTAAAATACGATACAGATGAACTTATTTACAAAACAAACAGATTCACAGACAGAAAGCA
Source organism: Bos grunniens (assembly GCF_055505025.1). Classification (NCBI taxonomy): domain Eukaryota; kingdom Metazoa; phylum Chordata; class Mammalia; order Artiodactyla; family Bovidae; genus Bos; species Bos grunniens. The sequence goes on from NC_141189.1 coordinate 29,954,237, forward strand.
AATTTATGGTTACCAAAGGGGAAAGGGGGTGAGGGAGGAATAAATTAGGAGTTTGGGATTAGCAGATACACACTGTTATACCTAAAACAGATAATCAACAGGACCTGCTATATAGCACAGGGAACTATTTCCAGGATCCTGTAATAATCCATAGGGGTTTCCCAGGTGGCTCAGTGGTAAAGAATCCACCTGCTAATGCAGGAGACGCAGGAGACATAGTTTCAATCCCGGGGTTGGGAAGATCTCCTGGAGGAGGAAAAGGCAAAATCTAATGGACAGAGGAGCCTGGCAGGCTACAGTCCAGAGGGTTGCAAAGAGTCTGGGGTGATGTCTGGTGAGATAACAAAGTAGGAACTGTTATTCTCCTTATTTTCCAAGTGAGGAGAGACGAGATTAAGATGGCAGAGTAGAAGGACATGCGCTCATCTTCTTCTGCCAGAGTACGAAAATTACAACTCACTGTTGAACAACCATCAACAGGAAGACACTGGAACCCACCAAAAAAAAGATGGCCCACATTCAAGGACAGAGGAGAAGCCACAACGAAATGGTAGGAAGGGAACAGTTACAATAAAATCATATCCTATACCTGCTGGGTGGGTGACTTAACAAACTGGAGAACAATAATACCAAAGAAGTTCTTGCACCGTTTTGAAGGTTCTAGGCCCCATATCAGGCTTCCCAGCCTGGGGATCCGGCCAGGGGACTGGGAATCCCCAGGGAATCTGACTTTGAAGGCCAGTAGGATTTGATTACAGAGCTTCCACAGGACTGGGGGAAACAGAGACTCTTAGACGGCACAAACAAAACAAAATCTTCTGTGCATCAGGACCCAGGGGAAAGGAACAGTGACTCCCAGGAGACTGAGACAGACCTACCTGTGAGTGTTTGAGAGTCTCCTGCACAGGCGTGGGTAGGTAGTGGCCTGCCATGGGGACAGAAGCACTGACAGCATAAGTCCTGGGAGATGTGGCTCTTGTAAGCCCTCTTTGGAGAAGACTCTTGAGAGTCCCTTGGTCAGGAAGGAGATCAAACCAGTTAGTCCTAAAGGAAATCAACCCTGAATATTCATTGGAAGGACTGATGCTGAACCTCCAATATTTTGGCCACCTGATGCGAAGAGAGTCAATTCATTGGGAAAAAACCCTGTTGGTGAGGGCAGGAGGAAAAGGGGGTGACAGAGAATGAGATGGTTGGATGGCATTACTGACTCCATGGACAGGAGTTTGAGCAAACTCCAGGAGATGGTGAAGGACAGGGAAGCCTGGCACGTTGCAGTCCATGGGGTCACAGAGTCGACGGACTCAGCAGCTGAAAACAGCAATAGAAGCCTATAGACTCCAGGACTGGGTCACCTCAGTCCAAACAACTAAAGGAGGGGAGCACAGCCCCGCCCATCAGCTGACAATTGGATTAAAGTTTTACTGAGTAAGCCCCTACAGGTGAGAAGGCATAACTAACTTGTCCACAGCTACCCAGGTAAGAGTGGAACATGGAGCACAGTCCACCTGCTTCTAAACCTGAATTCTTTCTTATTGCCACCTTAAATTAAACTGTTGCCTCCTTAAAAGCCTGATGCTGAAGGCCTTGAACGCCATCCTGAGTCATTCAGATTTGAACATGTGGCTCAGATGGTCCCCTTCCTTTCCACTCTCAAATATCCTTTTAACAAATTCAAAATACTCTTGGACCCATCCTTCATAAAGGCAGTAGGATTTTTTTGTGTTTGTTGGTTGGGACAATACATTTAAAAAGCTGCTGTGAATTTAGCGAACCTTCCCAGATGGTGTTAGTGGTAAAGAGCCTGCCTGCCATTGGAGTAGACATAGGAGACTTGGGTTCGAAACCTGGGTTGGGAAAATCCCCTGGTGTGGGAAGTGGCAACCCATTCCAGTATTCTTTCCTGGAAAATTCCATGGACAGAGGAGCCTTGTGTGCTAAAGTCCACGGGGCCGCAAAGAGTCAGACATGAGTGAGCACACACACACACACACATGATTTCAGCAATGCTTTCATATCAATTGTTAACTTATTAATTTCAGCAGCATCTATTAATAGAAACATTTGAAAAACTTTAGTATATGACCTTGAGCAGTCTTACTGATTCTGTCCGTGGGCAATAGTTGGTACACACAGGACTAGGGAAACAGTTGCAATACCTGTAGAGTTCTGCCCATGACCTGAGGTCCTTGGGAGATTCATTGGTGTGTATCACATATATTTGTTGTTGTTGTTTAGTTGCTAAGTCATGTCTGACTCTTTTGTAACCCCAAGAACTGTAGCCTATCAGGCTCCTCCGTCCATGGGATTTCCCAGGCAAGAATACTGGAGTGGGTTGCCATTCCCTTCTCCAGGGGATCTTTCTGACCCAGGGCTCGAACCCAGGTCTCCCGTGTCTCCTCCATTGGCAGGCAGATTCTTTACCAACTGAGCCACCGGGGAAGCCCAGTATTAATTGCCTGAAAATGAAGTCACCTGAATGCTAATACTCTGTAGTTAAGTCCACTAAAAGAAGACTTAGCATTTGGTTAACTAATTATTACTCAGAGAAGCAGAGGGAATTTAATTATTAAAGTAATCTTTTCTCTTGGAAATAAGGACTTTTGATGGCTTGTAATTAAAATAAATATATTCTTGCTGTTTTGACAAGCCATTCATCTTTAACAAAAAAGAAACAAAGCAAGAATGAAGCTGAACACAAAAACCAATTACCTGTCTCTCTTTGCAACAACAAGTAGCCTTTTGTGAAAATGATAGTGGTTCCTATGGAGTAGCAATTAACCTTTTGCAAGGATTTATGGGGAACCCCATGGAGGCTCTCCCCTGGGGAAAATAATACTTAAATCCAGTAAGTTTGTGGAATGTGTTTTTCCTTATTTTTGGAGACATTCTTTTCCCCTTACTGCACCTTCTCTCTTACAGTGCATTCTGAGAGGAGGCAGCAGGCAGTGCAAAATAAAAATTCAGGGCATTTTGTAAAAAATGGAGAATTTCAGGGTGGTGACAGCAGGGCACTTAACCAAGCATGAGGCCTTCCTGAGCCTGTGTGACTGACTGTGCATGCCTTGGAGCTGACGCTGCAAAGAGCTTTGACCTTGCAAATGACAATGTTCTAAGTTACCTGTCTTTGTTAGTAGGCACTGATGACCTTGCAGTTGTAAACTGTTTTGCCTGATTTGGAGTTAGTCTTGTGGAGAAGGGAATTCTGGGGTAATGATGCCTGGGGACCTTATTCATAAAGGTCTTCAACGTAGAATTGAAAAAAAAAAAACAACAACTTTTTTATTTTGTGTTGGGGTATAGCCGATTAACTGGAGAAGGAAATGGCAACCCACTCCAGTGTTCTTGCCTGGAGAATCCCAGGGACCGGGGAGCCTGGTGGGCTGCCGTCTCTAGCAGCAGCAGCATAGCCGATTAACAATGTTGTGATAGTTTCAGATGAGAAGGGACCCAGTCGTTTAAATGTAGACTTTCGACGTTTTCTCCACATATGGTTCTACCTGCAGTCTTGTAGAAGAGGGCAGGGGTGATAGAAGAAAACATTAAATTTGGGTCTGATTTTTGGACCACATTGCTTGTAGTAACCTTTGGCTTAATATTAAATGGAAATAAGTCATGTAATTTTATTGTAGGACCTTGTCATTGGGGTGGAACATGTAGACAGACTTAATTCTGTAACTTATAAGTAATACATAGTTATCATTTTAGCATATCTACAACAATCGTGTGATTATCCAAAAAGTCCCCAATAATATTTTACTGTAAAAATCCCCCCCCAAACCCTGGGGTTCTTATTAACCAGAAATTATTGATTTTGTTGAGTGAAAAAAGTAAGGTGCAGAACAATGTATAAAATATGCTACCTTTTGTGTAAGATCACTTTTGTGAATGTAGATTTATGCTCGAATATACATAAAGAAAATCTGGCAGGATATAAGAAACTAAGAAACTGTTAAAGGAAATTGAACAGATGGAATTCAGGATAAGAAGGGGATTTTTTCCCCCAATGTTTATCGTTTAATTCTTTTTGCTGTTTAAAGTCATATAGTTTAAATGTATTAAAAATTAAATAATATTAACAAACACATGTAATTCAGTAGAAGATAAGAAATCAATTATTCATGGCACTAGATTTTGGGGTTTAAAGCATTCATTTATTAAACAAATGAATGTAAATAAGAGATAGCCATTTGAAATATCCCATTTTGTCATTTCTTCATGTTCTGGTCCTTTCTTGACCTCTTAGATGCTTGCTTTGGAGTTTGCTTCTTATGTTTTTCTGAGAAATGCCATTGGGTCAGGGTATCTTCTCAATAAAAAATAGGTTTAGGAAATTCAGAGCCGGCTCATTGCAAAAGTAGAATTGATTGTTATTTAACAGAGATCTAATCATGCCTAGTTTTGCCTCCACAGGGAGTCATGATATACAGCATTGACATTTAGAGTGAGAATGATGTTTAGAAGTCAAGACAAGTTGCTTGAAATAAGAGAAAGGAGGAAATAGTATGATAGCTTTTGTATCATTCTGGTGGGAAAAATGAGAATGTGAATAGCTTATTCACAGAGAGTCCTCTTTAAGACTAATAAATCAAAAGGTTAGTTCTTTACCCGTTCTTGAAAAATGAGTAAATGGCCTTCCTTTTTTTCTCTCCTGTGCCACTTCCAGATAAATCCTTGATTTTTTTAACCTTAGCAAATTTCATCAAACTCTATGAGGGACAGTCAGTGTAGTGGATGCTGTGGTATGCCACACTCCATTTGAAACAAATGTTCATTTCCTCATCTGTTGGAAATGCTGGAGGCTGACAGCTCTCATCTGAGTCTCTAAAACTTGCTCTCAGCTGAAGAGGGCTGCCTGGCCCCAGGTCACTTCTCTGTTCCAGGGATAGCCAAGTGTGATTGGAATGGACATACTAGGTGTTTGGGAGAACTCTGCATCCCTGGCTTGTCGAGTAAAAACTGTCATAGTGGGAGCAGGCCAACAGAAAGTGTCTAAAGTGGCCCTTCTCTCTCACATCAGCCAGAATAGTATATAAGAAACAGTATTACAGGGGTAGCCATCCCCCTCACGTGTGCATGCTAAGTTTTAAGTCCTGTGCATCTCTTTGTGACCCGATGGACCTCACCAGATTCCTCTGTCCATGGGATTCTCCAGGCAAGAATACTGGAGTGGGTTGCCACAATGTCTTCCAGGGGAGTCTTCCCGACCCAGAAATCAAACCTGGATCTCTTATGTCTCTTGCACTGGCAGGCAGATTCTTTACCACTGAGCCACCAAGGAAGACCCTGTGTCTATATTAATGATTAAAATGTGGCAGAAATGATGCTGGTGAGTGACTTCCAAAATTGGTATAGTAAAGGCCATGTTGGTTTCTTTTGGGGCACTCTCTCTGGGAGCCTTCAGTTGCCATGTAACCTGTCTGGCTATCCCAAGTCCATCATGTTGAAAGACTATTTGGAGAGATGGGTGAGGGAGAGGGAGAAGGAGAGGGAGAGAAATAGAGATAAAGAGTGAGTGGGAGGGCACTTCCTGGATGGTCCAGTAGCTAAGATTCTGTGCTCCCAGTGCAGGGGACCTGGGTTTAATCCCTGGTCAGAGAACAGGATCCCACATGCTGCAGCTGAGTTTGCATGCCTCAGGTAAAGGTCCTGCATGCCGCAATGATGATCCCATGTGTAGCAACTAAGACTTGGCCCAGCCAAATAAATAAATAAATGTTAAAAATTTAAAAAGAGAGAGAGATTGAGATTGAGATTTGCCTGAGCAACCCTTGATGTTTCAGCCCCTAGCTACCTGGTCATCCCAGCCCACAGAGCAGATATCTGAGTGAGAAAGCCTTTGTGATGACCCTGACCCCAGGCACCAATTGACTGTAACCACATGACAGACCCTGACTGAGAATTACCCAGCTGAGCCCAGCTGACCTCCTTAATTAGAACAAACTCAGTCCTGAGTATTCATTGGAAGGACTGATGCTAAAGCTGAAACTCCAATATTTTGGCCACCTGATGCGAAGAACTGACTCATTTGAAAGGTGGGAGGAGAAGGGGACGACAGAGGATGAGATGGTTGGATGGCATCACTGACCCCATGGATATGAGTTTGAGTAAACTCCGGGAGTTGGTGATGGACAGGGAGGCCTGGCATGCTGCAGCCCCTGGGGTTGCAAAGAGTTGGACACGACTGAGCAACTGAACTGAACTGAAATGCTTGTTATTGGTTTACAGCACTGTGTGGTTTGTTACAAGTAGGTAACTGGAACATAGCTGCTGTGCCAGATATGGTATCTTTTGCTGGAGGAGATCAGTATGTCCTTAGGTACATGGCATGTGACCATTGATCCAAGAAATGTTCTGATTTCCACCCTAACCAGAAAGACTTTGTATTTACTTATGATGGACAGCAGTATACATTTATTGTTTTGCCCCAGTCCTATCTTAGCTTTCCTTCCTTTTGTCAAAATATAGTCCCAAAGGTCCTGGGTCATCTGGACATCCCATACAACATCCTATTGGCCCATTATACTGATGACATCATTGACAGTCCAAATGGGCAAGAAATGGGAAGTACTTTGGAGGCATTGGTCCATTTGGGCTGCTGTAAAAAGATAACACACGAAACTTCCCTGATGGTCCAGTGGTTAAGAATCCGCCTATCAGTGCAGGGGTCGTGGTTCAACCCCTGGTCAGGGAAGATCCCATGTGCTGTGAGGCAACAAAGCCCATGCACCATAGCTACTTAGTCTTGGTGCCCTAGAGCCTGTACTCCACAAGAGAAGCCACCGCAATGAGAAGCCCACTCAGTGTAACAAGAGAAAGCCAGCAGGTAGCAATGAAGACCCAGCACAGCACTGAAAAAAAAAAAAAAGATACCTCAGATTGGATGGCTTGTAAACCACAGACATTCATTTCTCACCAAAGAAATCCTTGGCTGTCTTTTGAGAGTCTTTGGCCCAATTTTAATGGTAATTTTGATTGGCCTGAGAAACACTGGTAACCAGGTGCTCAGATTCCACAGAGAAGAGGGTCTAGATTGCTGTACCAGATAAGCCACCTTGACCTTCAGAGGTGCTAGCCATAGGCGAGGGGATTCTAGAATGGCTAGTTGTAGGAGGGGGTATAAAGAAAAGGAGTTTTGGAACTCAGACCTGCTTTAGTAATGGGGGCCATGGTTAATCACATTCATTATTATTTGGAAATTTACCCCAGGAAGCATCCCAATAGAATCCTGGAACAGCTGTTCACAGATTAAATTATTGCAACATATGAATCTGACAAGGGGTAGACTGTAGTGGATACAGTAATGTGCTGACCAGATCACTACCTTCCAGGACTGAAAATTCATACTCTCATCTGCTGGGGGTATTGGCAGCTGCAGTTTCTTGGCTGAGTTCCTAAGACTTGCCTTCAGCTATAAAGAGGTGCTTTGCTCAAGATTACTCCACAACTCTTTACAGTGGTGGCTTCACCTAAGGACTGGTTGATGTAGGGATTTGGTTGAAGTTCTCTTGCCCCAGGCCAACCCAGCTCCAGAACTTCTTATAGGATTAGCTGAGGACTTCTTGTGACTACATCACAGTTCAACTTTTCTTTTTGACTAGTCCCTCTTTTTTTAACTTTCTTATCAGTTCAGTCAGTTCAGTCGCTCAGTTGTGTCCGACTCTTTGCAACCCCATGAATCGCAGCACGCCAGGCCTCTCTGTCCATCACCATCTCCCAGAGTTCACTCAAACTCACGTCCATCGAGTTGGTGATGCCATCTAGCCATCTCATACTCTGTCGTCCCCTTTTCCTCCTGCCCCCAATCCCTCCCAGCATTAGAGTCTTTTCCAATGAGTCAACTCTTCCCATGAGGTGGCCAAAGTACTGGAGTTTCAGCTTTAGCATCATTCCTTCCAAAGAAATCCCAGGGTTGATCTCCTTTAGAATGGACTGGTTGGATCTCCTTGCAGTCCAAGGGACTCTCAAGAGTCTTCTCCAACACCACAGTTCAAAAACATCAATTCTTCGGTGCTCAGCTTTCTTCACAGTCCAACTCTCACATCCATATATGACTACTGGAAAAACCATAGCCTTGACTAGACAGACATCTGTTGGCAAAGTAATGTCTCTGCTTTTGAATATGCTATCTAGGTTGGTCGTAACTTTTCTTCCAAGGAGTAAGTGTCTTTTAATTTCATGGCTGCAGTCACCATCTGCAGTGATTTTGGAGCCCAGAAAAATAAAGTCTGACACTGTTTCCACTGTTTCCCCATCTATTTCCCATGAAGTGATGGGGCCAGATGCCATGATCTTCGTTTTCTGAATGTTGAGCTTTAAGCCAACTTTGTCACTCTCCTCTTTCACTTTCATCAAGAGGCTTTTGAGTTCCTCTTCACTCTCTGCCCAGAGAAGGCAATGGCACCCAACTCCAGTACTCTTGCCTGGAAAATCCCATGGATGGAGGAGCCTTGTGGGCTGCAGTCCATGGGGTCGCTAAGAGTCAGACACAACTGAGCGACTTCACTTTCACTTCTTACTTTCATGCATTGGAGAAGGAAATGGCAACCCACTCCAGTGTTCTTGCCTGGAGAATCCCAGGGACGGGGGAGCCTGGTGGGCTACCGTCTATGGGGTCGCACAGAGTTGGACACGACTGAAGCGACTTAGCAGTCACTGTCTGCCATAAGGGTGGTGTCATCTGCATATCTGAGGTTATTGATATTTCTCCCAGCAATCTTGATTCCAGCTTGTGCTTCTTCCTGCCCAGCGTTTCTCATGATGTACTCTGCGTAGAAGTTAAATAAGCAGGGTGACAATATACAGCCTTGACGTACTCCTTTTCCTATTCGGAACCAGTCTGTTTTTCCATGTCTAGTTCTAACTGTTTTGTGAGTAGATTTTGCTTTTATTTGAGGTGACTCAGATGGTAAAGAATATGCCTGCAATGCAGGAGACCCAGGTTTGATCCCTGGGTTGGGAAGATCCCATGGAGAAGGGAATGATTACCCACTCCAGTATTCTTGCCAGGAGAATTCTAGGGACAGAGGAGCCTAGGAGGCTACAGTCCATGAAGTTGCAAAGAGTTGGGCATGACTGAGTGACTAACACTTTCACTTTCAAATGATTTTGTTCTTACCATATTGCTTTTCAGCTAATAATACAATTCGGAGATCAGTGCAAGACAGGTGCTTGAGGGTGAGCAACTGAAGTTGATTCTGGTTTATTAAAGAGCAAAGGAATTTATTGAAATCTATTCTATAGTTCACAGAATTGCCAGCAAGTCTAGAGAATCCCAGGTGGCAATGGGATGTTCTTCACATCCCAGTGGTGAAGAACACAGCTGCCAATGCAGGAGAAGTAAGTGATGGGGGTTCGATCGTGGGTCAGGAAGATCCCCTGGAGGAGGGCATGGCAACCCACTCCAGTATTCTTGCCTGGAGAATCCCATGGACAGAGGAGCCTGGTGGACTACGCTCCATAGGATCGAAAAGTTGTACATGATTGAAGCAACTTAGCTCTAGAGAACCAGGTTACAAAGAAGACAAACCAAGGAAATTAAGGACCAAGCCCATAGGTATGGGTGCTCTGTGGGACGAGTATGAGCCACTGTGGCCGCCACTGGATGGTGGACACATTCTCCTCTGTGTCTTATTCTTCGAATCTCTTGTGTGAAATCCAAAGCCCCAAATGAAGATGCCTGTTTATATCCCAGCTGCTGGAGTGTGGTAAAAGTGTGTAAATGGTCTTTTCATGGTGTGGAAAGACATACAATAGCCAGTCTCTGTTTCCTGGAAGTTCCTTTTCCTGCCTCCCCCCTGTCTGTTAGACGTTGTTCTCATATACATATACTTGGTGATCCCTGGCTCGCTGTTAACAAAGAGTGAAGCACCAAAGGACTGACTGGACACTGTGTATGGGAGTGGGGCTGGTGGACTAATTGATTTCAGTGAGGGATTTCCATACTTCAACTGCTCTAGGTCTTTTCTCCTGGAAAAAAAATGTTGTTTGTTTGGGAGAAGAATCCACCAGGTTTCTGCTTGGGGACACATGAGTCTGGTTTCCAGAGCTCTGGGACTTGGCTGTAAGGTTTCTGCAGAAGAAAGTTCAATAATGGTCTTGTCTTGCGTCTGGCTTTAGTGGGACTGTTTGTTTCCATTTTAAGATATTTCTTCTGGGGACCTGGTTGGTCCTGTGGCTAAGACTCTGTGCTCCCAGTTCAGGGGGCCTGGGTTTGATCCTTGGTCAGGGAACTAGATCCCACATGCCACAACTAAAGATCCTGGTGCAGCCAAATTAAAAAAAAAAAAAATTTCTTCTGGTCTGAAGTAGTATTCATATATGTTATTGTTCCTTTATAGTAGATTATTTAAAATTTGGAGTGGCTGTTGGATTTTATCAAATATTCTTCTGTGTCTATTGATATGATCATACAAATTTTTTCCTTGATCTTTTGAAAAAAGTTAAATTTTAGATTTCCTAGTAATGATCCATTCTTGATTTCCATGGACATTTTAGCTACTTAGGTAACACTTTTGCAAAGTGTATGACAATGTATCTGTGTAACTTCAGAGGCCAAAAAGAAGCCTCATTCCAAGGAGGTTCAGCCCAGTGTACTGGCAAAGCACAGGCCCCAAACCCAGAGAGCAGTATCTTTGAGCCCTCTGTCTGTATCTTTCTAATTGTATAGCTGTAGGCAATTTTTTTTGATCCTCAGAATTTTGGCCTGTGAAATGGGTGTACAGAAATGAAATGTAACTCATGGGAATGTTTTGAGGATTAACTGACCTAAACTGCTGCACAGTCAGAGCTCAGTGAATGTTAGGGAAAAGATATTTGTGGATAAAGTGAATACCTGCAAGAATAGCAGCTTGGTGGCCATCAATGTCAAGACAGTTACAGAGGTAATTTTGTTACTTTGAGCTGAAGTTTCAAAGAACTATGTTTCATATCAAATTGTTAGTACTCTGAGAAAATATTTCTCCTCTTTTTATTCACACTGAATTTTATTCCTAACGCTAGATGCATATTAAAATATATTTTTAAAATTAAATAAATTATATTTGGATGAAACTTTTCCTCATTTCTTTCTCCAGAAAAATTACTGTGGTTCCAAAGAAGATTGCAAATAAATGGAAATTAAATATTAACTTTTTGGGTGAATTTATTTTGAGTAAGCATTAAATCCAAGGGAAGGAACTGAAAAATAGACATATGGATTCAATTCAGCTTAAATATAGATGCATTTGGAGAAGGCAATGGCACCCCACTCTAGTTCTCTTGCCTGGAAAATCCCATGGATGGCGAAGCCTGGTAGGCTGCAGTCCATAGGGTCGCTAAGAGTCGGACACGACTGAGCAACTTCACTTTCACTTTTCACTTTCATGCATTGGAGGAGGAAATTGCAACCTTCTCCAGTGTTCTTGCCTGGAGAATCCCAGGAACGGGGGAGCCTGGTGGGCTTCCGTCTATGGGGTCACACAGAGTCGGACACGACTGAAGCGACTTAGCAGCAGCAGCATAGATGCATTTTGGATTATATGTGTATTTATGTATATATAATGTATTGAACTATATATAATATAGATTATAATATCTATATACTATAGATCTATTAAGTTGGTGCAAAGTAATGGCAGTTTTGGACCATGAATTTTAAATCATTATAACTAGGCTCAAATACTTATTTATTAATCAAAATAGGAAAGGAACCATTAACAATCAACACATTTTTGCCAGTGAGAAATTAGTTTATTCCTGTAGCATAAAAATCCATGCTTCAGGATTCAACAAACTCCTGGAAAGCATATTCTGCCTCCTGCTGGTTGTGGAAATGTTTCCCCTGCAAAAAGTTGTTGAGATGCTTGAAGAAGTGATAGTTGGTGAGAGCTCAGGTGAATATGGTGGATGAAGCAAATTCATAGCCCAGTTCATTCAACTTTTGAAGCGTTGGTTGCATGATATGTAGTTGGGCTTTGCCAAGGAGAAGAATCAGGCCCTTTCTGTTGACCAATACTGGCTGCAGATGTTACAGATTTTTCAGTGTATCTCATCGATTTGCTGAGTATACTTCTCAGATGTAATGGTTTCTCTAGGATTCAGAAAGCTGTAGTGGATCAGACCGGCAGCAGATCACCAATCAGTGACCGTGACCCTTTTTTTGGTGCAAGTTTGACTTTGGAAAGTGCTTTGTAGCTTCTTGGTTCAGCCACTGAGCTGGTCATCACTGATTGTAGTATAAAGTCCACTTTTTATTGCATGTCACAATCCAATTGAGAAATGGTTTGCTGTTGTTGCATAGAATAAGAGAAAATCACACTTCAAAATGACGATTTTTTGATTTGTGGTCAGTTCATGAGGCACCCACTTACTGAGCTTTTTCACCTTTACAATTTGCTTCAAATGCCAAATGATCATAGAATGGTTGGCACTGAGTTCTTTGGCAACTTCCCCTGTAGTTGTAAGATCAGCTTCGATAATTGCTCTCAGTTGGTCTTTGTCAACTTCCAGTTGCCAGCCACTGCACTCCTCATCTTCAAGGCCCTTGTCTCTTCTGAAAAACTTCTTGAACCACCACTGCAATGTACGTTTTTTAGCAGTTCCTGGGCCAAATGCGTTGTTGATGTTGTGTGTTGTCTCCACGGCTTTACAACCCATTTTGAACTTAAATAAGAAAATCATTTGAATTTGGTTTTTGTCTAACATCATTTCCCTAGTCTAAAATAAATACAAAATAAACAGTAATGTCATTAGCAAAAATAAAATAAAGTGAGAAATGTGCATTAAAGTAATGTATAACAAAACCACATTTATTTAAGAATGTATTCCAACCCAAATTTCAGCAATGCAAAACCACAATTACTTTTGGACCAACTTAATATATAGCTTGATATATTACATCTATATAATACATAATATAGATCAATGAATTTGAACTTTGTCAATATGTGGCACATACAGCATTTGTGAATGTAGCTGCAAGAACTTACCCTTGATCTGTGTGCATATAACAATTAGTAAGCTTTGTTATTTTTGTTTTAATTTACTTGCATACAGATTTCCATCTTGATAAAATCAGCAATAAATTATGCAGCATTTCTCATCTTTTCATGTGCTATTCTCTAATATAACTCCACAAATATAGATAGTGTTTACCGTCTTTTGGGATGTGAGCAATTGCTTGTTTATTTTGATGAAAGAAATAAATTATTTTCCCATAATATTAATGTAAGTCCCTAATCTCATTAGGTAAAGGATTAAAAAGACTCCAAAATGATTCAGGAATAGTTAATAGCATCTTAATTATCTCACATCATTTTAGGAAATACAAAATGGCCCTCTGGGGCATACTTTGTCTTGGTAGGAATAATAACTGATGAAGATCTAGGGAATGGCTGTGCAGTCATGTGGCAAATTCTTCAAAAAGAAATATACAGTGACTCAAGTCAGATATGTTGACTGGACTTTGGAAAAGGGACTCATTGGAGGTGAGATGGAAAAATACTGGTTACCAGGAAGAAGAGGGATAGAGGTTAGGGACATGTTGGAGAGGGTCAATAGATGAACTGGCTTTCTCTTTAATAAAGCCACAATGGATGGTTCCATTCCCTGGGAGGAGTCTGACTTGCAGAATGAGGAGAAGGAAAGATTTGAGAAAAGACTGCCTAAAGTTGAATGTGGAGGAGGTGAGCCATGTCTTACTTGAACTCTGAGCCTGACAGACACACCGTTAATGCCAGACACAATGGCTTTGACATTGCTGCTCATCACCACAGATATGAAGGAACATGGGAGAAACCAAATGGCTTATGAAAGAATGTCAGATTTCCAAAGAGGGCAAGCAAATACAACAGTCAGAACAAAAATTGCCTGGTGAGCTAGAGATACTGCAAGAAATGGGAGAACAGTCAAAGTTTAGAGTATTTTTAAAAATTTATTTATTTATTTGGCTACATCAGGTCTTAGTTGTGGGATCTTCACTGAAGCTCTCAGACTCAGTAGTTGTAGTTGCCCTGAGGCATGTGGGATCTTAATTCTGAGACCCCACATCCCTTGCGTTGGAAGCTGGATTCTTTTTTTTAAAATATATTTATTTTTAACTGAAGGATAATTGCTTTACAATATTGTCTTGGTTTCTCCCATGCATCAACATGAATCAGCCATAGGCATACATATGTCCCCTCCCTCTTGAACTTCTCTCCCACCTCCCACTCCTTTAGATTGTTACAGAGACCCAATTTGAGTTCACTGAGATTTAGTCATATAGCAAATTCCCATTGGCTGTCTATTTTACATATGGTAGTATATATGTTTCCATGTTACTCTCTTCATTCGTCCCACTAGGTCCTTCCTCCCTCTGCCCTTGTGTCCATAAATCTGTTCTCTGTGTCTGCATCTCCATCGCTGTCCTACAAATAGGTTCATTGTACCATCTTTCTAGGTTCCATATATATGCATTAATACACGATCTTTGCTTTTCTCTTTCTGACTTACTTCACTCTATTAGTAGGCTCTAGGTTCACTCACCTCATTAGAACTAACTCACATGAGTTCCTTTTTATGGCAGAGTAATATCCATTGTATATATGTCTCACAGCTTCTTTATTCATTCATCTGTCACTGGACATCTAGGTTGTTGGAAGGTAGATTCTTCACCACTGGACCACCAAGGAAGTCCCTAGAATATTTCTAAATTATGTTTTAACGCATTCTTCAGAGTATTGCATTTGTAAACTTTATATTTGTGAGTGGTCTTAAAGAGGAAAGAGGTGGAGATTGGGAAGGATTATATGGAGAAAATACACAATGGATAAATTAAAATCTGTGATGACACAATCATGTATTTATAGGTTGTCTGTTATAGAAAGAGCTTCCCAGGTGGCTCAGAAGTAAAGAATCTGCCAGCAATGCCAGAGACATGGGTTTGATCCCTGGGTCGGGAAGATCCCCTGGGGTAATAAATGACAACCTGCTCCAGTATTCTTGCCTGGAAAATTCCGTGGACAGAGGAGCCCAGCAGGCTACAGTTCAGGGGGTCCCAAAGAGTTGAACATGACTGAGCATACACACTCTATAGTAGAAAATGGAATCAGTGAAGTGGTTTTCTCCCCAAAATTTCTCCCCAAACTCAGGCATTTCTTCTTCCTTTTTTAGTTGCATCATGTGAACTCTTTAGTTGTAGCGTGTGAGATCTTAGTTCCCTGACCACGGATTGAACCCGAGCCCTCTGCATTGGAAGCATGATGCATGTAGTCACTGGGCCACTAGGGAAGTCCGCAAAACTCAGAGGAAGAAGATAGAGACATGCACATTGACTTCAGAAGAGATAAAGGAGATGTAGAACAGAGGGAAAAAGAGAATAATTTCACAAGGAACAAATAGTATATGGAAAAGGAATAATTTAAATAAGTATCAGAAGATATTTTGCTTTTTAAGTGAATAAAGATTAAATTTATGGTTTACTGAGCAGGGGCAAAGACAGACTAATGAAAATAGACTCACAAAGCATAACCCACACAGTACTGAATCTAAGAGGGTTTCATACTTGGATTTTTTCAGAGATATCAGTAGAAGTGTTTGAAGAATGACGACACTATTGCCATATGGTAGACGGAAACCGTAAGGTCTATCTTGATTCCAGAGAGTATAAAAAAGTACAAAAAATTCATCTTTAATCAACGAAATAGGCCAATCTAATGAAATGTTTGCATTTTAAGAGAAGAAAAAGAATATGAAGAGCATGTCAACAGGATAAAGGATTACTTATTAAGGAAAAAAGAGTAAGATTTGTCTTATCTGCAAAGCCAATAATCAAAGACAATGGGGCAATTTGTATAGAATTTGGAGAGGGTAAGATATTGCATCAAGATCCTAATACTTGGCTTTTCCACTGTTCATGTGAGAAAGCAACAGAAAGACATTCTTAGACATATCCTTAACATACCCTTCCTGAAAGCAATTACTTACCACCGTATTCCAGACAACTGAAAAATGAATCAAATAAAGAATCTGCCTGCAATACAGGAGAGGTAGGTTGAATTCCTCGGTTGAGAAGATCTCCTGGAGAAGGAAATGACAATCTACTCCAGTATTCTTACCTGGAAAATCCCATGGACAGAGGGGCCTGGTGGGCTACAGTCCTTGGGGTTGCAAAATAGTAGGACATGACTGAGAATGAGAAAGAAATAAAAATTGTGAAATTCATGGTATAAAATGATTGATGGCAAGTAATTAACTTAGTAATGCTTACATTAAATCTAAATAATTATTACCAATATACCTGCAGAAGGGCTTCTCTGGTGACTCAGATGGTAAAGAATCTGCCTGCAATGCAGGAGACCCAGGTTCGATCCTTGGGTGGGGAAAATCCCCTGGAGAAGGGAATCGCAATCCAGTCCAGTATTCTTGCCTGGAGAATTCCATGGACAGAGCAGCCTGGCGGGCTACAGTTCATGGAGTCGCAAAGAGTAAGACACAGCTAACACACAACACAGCACACACATACCTGTAGAACAATACGAACATTAAAAAAAAAGTATTTAAAGAGAATCATGTAATATATAAGTGTATTAACTAGGAATCTTCAGAGAAACAGAACAGTAGGATGTGTGTGTGGTGTATGTGTGGTATATATATTTATGTGCTCCAGTACTCTTGCCTGGAAAGTCCCATGGGCGGAGGAGCCTGGTAGGCTGCAGTCCATGGGGTCTCGAAGAGTCTGACACAACTGAGCGACTTCACTTTCACCTTCACTTTCATGCATTGGAGAAGGAAATGGCAACCCACTCCAGTGTTCTTGCCTGGAGAATCCCGGGGACAGAGGAGCCTGGTGGGCTGTCCTCTATGGCGTCACACAGAGTCAGACACGACTGAAGCGACTTAGCAGCAGCAGCAGCTGTGCACACGATATTATAATATCATTATAATGGAAAGTTCCTTAATAACCAAGATCTAAAAGGAGAAATTGTATCCATAAAACTGGGAAATATTCAGGAGTGAACTGAAGGAAAGAAGTGTATTTACAGCGTATGCATGCAAACCAGATCTCTAAATGTAGAGGTGGGAAGAGATGTGTCCGGTCAGCTTTGTGAGCCAGTATGAGATGCCTCCAGCACAACCTGTCCATGTGTGTTTACCTGCTGCAATCTCACCTACTTTACCTCTCATCCCTGCTTTGTTTGTATTTGCCTGATAGATCTTCCTCTAGTACTTTACTCTTCCTATATATTTTAAGCAAATTTAACCCATTTATACTTATTGGGTTAAATTTGGTCTCATATCTGATATTTTGTTTGGTCTTATATCTGATATTTTGTTTTATGAGTATTGCCTTTGTACTTCTATCTTTCAATAATATGGATTTCATTGCCTTTTTTTTCTTCTTCTATATTCTTTAGGGTTTTTGAAGTTTGTTCTCTATAGCACAGTTTTCTAGTGTCCTTTCTGCTTTAAACTATCTTCAGTTTGGATTTAATTCTTCTACTAGAGTTTAAGTTTTCTTGAGTTCTTTTTTTAAAATTTCACATGACTTTTTTTTTTTTTGGTTGTATTTTTGCCCTCATCTTTTTAGGCTCCCTGCTTTTGTTTCACAGAGGATTTTTTATTTTCCATCTATCTATCTGCCTACTTACCTACTTATCACCTGTGGATAGGTGTACAGTTACTTGCTATTTACCAACAAGTATTTTAAAAAATTCTTTCCATTTCTTTTAGAAAATCATTTTTAAATTATGCTTTTCTCTGAGCCTTTAGGGTAATATTATCTTTCCTTATGTTTCAGTGCCTTTTTATAGGCTTTAAATGTGAATCATAATTTTAAGGAAGCAAATCTTTGCATCATTTAATTAACTATTCCACCAAAATATTGCTTATGAATAATAAGATCTGTGATATTTTGTGGCAATGGATTATGGGTCCCAAGTTAGAGAACTCCAAAGAAAGTATATTCTGTGTATTTTGAAGTCCCAGAAAAAAAGAGTTTTAAAATAACTCATGATCTCTAGAACTTATTTCCATATACTGAGAAGACAGTCTAGATATGAGGAATTATTAGAAACTTAAATAGAAGGGAAATATTTGGTATAAAAATTGCCTTATTTTGGTAGTAATATTTTATTTATTTAGAAAAATAAAATTTTATTAGACGTTTCTCAGTATGCTACTAAAAGTTTGATATTTTTACCTTAATTCATAACACTGAGGGTTTTAACAACATAAAGAAATTTGAATATTTACAAATTGGTTTAGTGGAGAACTCTCAAAAAAAGCAACGCTTATTTATAATTGTCCCGCCTCTTTCTGCCTTTCTCAGGAACAGTGAATTTTAAGTGCATCAGCACCAGGAATTTATGAATATACAAATATCTATGATCACACATCAGACTTAGCAGAACCCTGTATAAGTAGAACAACTTCATATAAAATATTTGCAGGTTTCCAAATGTTTGTTTCTAAGTGTTCCTATAGAGAAATATGAGAGATGTCTATTTTTACAGTCTTAGAAGGCACGTACATTTCAGGTACTGGGAGTGAGAAACACCTGGGGGTGTAGGAAGAGCCAGAGATACTTTATTTTGACTTCAGACCAGCTATCAATACTTGCCAAGAGCACCTGTGCTGTGAATTAGTCAGTTTCTGCTCTCAGACACCCTGTTGTGTGATTCTCTGCAGTGGTAACTCCTTGTGGTTGGAGTGTGCAGGCAGAGTGTGCTTGATTAATGGACTTAGATATTAAAATACATTCCTATACATCTGAAGGAATTTCTGCTAATATGGTCTAGGTGCATGTGACCCAGAAGTTCGTCTTAATTCTCCGCTTTGGGGTAACTCAGTGTCTAAAGTGGCAGTGTGCTTCGAGGACAGAACACATGGACTTCAGTCCTGTGGATCTGGACTGAGGCCCCTCATTGCCTTAATGGACCATGTGACCTTGGGAGGTCATGTAGGTATCATTCATAAAGCATTTTGCCTCCAGTCAGATTCCCCAGAAACAGACCCTGTGGTGAAGATCACCGTGTGCTTCAGCAAGGGTTCAGAAAGACAGAGCTACAGAGAGTATTATGAAATAAAGAATTTATCATAGGGTCAAAAAGTGGAACGACTGAGAAATTATAACCAGGAGCCATTTTTTCTGGGTCTCTGTTGTTTTATCTGTAAATTTGAGATAATAAAAGCTTCCATGCTAAATAGCGCAGAGTGGGTACTCAAAAAAGTAAATTTCCTTCAACAGGTAAAGCAAGTTCTAGGCAAAACCATTAACTACATCAGTGGCTCCCAGAATCTCATTTTGCAGACTGACACAGTAACTTTAAAAAACGCAGCAGAAACTCACACAACATTGTAAAGCAATTACACTGAAATAAAAATTTCAAAAAACGGGGAAAGTTATGAATGAGTGCCAACTTTTAATTTTGCCAAGTTATGACATCAGATAAGTACTTACTAGCTATGATCACCATCATTTCGTTAAAAAACCCGACAGTTTATTTATTTATCTACGTCTGTGCTGGGTCTTTGTTTCTGTGCACGAGTTGTCTCTAGTTGCTAAGAGCAGGAGCTAGTCTCTAGTTGTGGTGTACGGGCCTCTCTTGCTGCAGAGCAAAGGCTCTAGGGCATGTGGGCTTCAGTAGTTGCGGCACGTGGGCTCAGCTGTGACTCCTGGACTCTAGAGCACAGGCGCAACAGTTGTGGCACATGGCCTTAGCCACTCCACGGCATGTGGGATCTTCCTGGACCTGGGATTGAACTTGAATCTCCTGCATTGGCAGGCAGATTCTTTACCACTGAGCCACCAGGGAAACCTAAGAAACAACATTTTAAAACCAAAAAATGTAAGGCCATTGATTATCACCAACTTAACAATAATGATGGACCATGTTGTCAGTTTAGCTTTATGGTGACATGATCCTTATTTTTCCTCTAATACCACATAGGTTAGTGAACAGTGTCGTGGGCAGGCTGGTACCCAGGTGTGTATTTTGAGGAAGAATTGAACTAAGTAGCAACTGAATATAGTCTCCTCTCCTTCACTTGTCTGCATCTCTTAATTCTCTCTGCTTCCTCCTCATTCATTTGCAGGAAATCTATTGCCTTCCCTCAATGCACCAAAGGTACTCCACTGTGGTAGCCCTATATCTTATCCTCCCTCTCTTCCAGGGCAACTAAAAGACTACATTTCTCAGTCTCCTTTGATTGACAAGCCATGTGCCTAATTCTGGCCAATGGGCTGCAAGTAGAAATATCTGTCAATCCTAGATGAAAGCATTTAAGAGCCAGTGTGTGATTCTCCATCTTCTTTTTCCTTCCATAGTGAAGTGTCTGTTGAAGTGGAAGTGCCACAGAGGGAAGCAGCTACCACACAGAGAGTAGCTTCCCTCGAAATCTGCCTAGACACAGAGGGCTTTGCAAGAGCAAGAAATAAACTTGGGTAAAACCTGTGAGATATTGGTATTGCCAATTACTGCAGTATAATGTGGTCTGCTCTATCCAACACCAGCATAGGACCAAGATCTATTTGACCTAAGCAACTTCACATCTGGTTTTGTTAACAATTTTTGCGTAGAAATAAATATTAGTCTGAAAAGAAAATAATTTCTGACTTTCAATTTTTTACTTTTTAAAGTTCTAATGCTTTCTTCTATCTGAGCCATCCTGGGAAACTATGTTGCATTGTCCTGTTCAATTCAGTTCAGTCGCTCAGTCGTGTCTGACTCTTTGTGACCCCATGAATCGCAGCACACCAGGCCTCCCTGTCCATCACCAACTCCCAGAGTTCACTCAAACTCATGTCCATCGAGTCAGTGATGCCATCCAGCCATGTCATCCTCTGTCGTCCCCTTCTCCTCTTGCCCCCAGTCCCTCTCAGCATCAGAGTCTTTTCTGATCTAAATTAAAATGTCATAGCTTAGTTGGAGGAAAAACATTCAGCCAGCCCTGAGTTCCCTTTATTATTTACCAGATGCGATTGTAAAGCTGCTTGTTTGTGGGCATTCTCAGAGAATCTGGACAAATGACTTAGCTCTTGCCTTTTCTCCAGGGTTTTGTTATTCTTTTAAAGTTCCTGTTACATAAGGTACAAGATAAATGCAGCATGATATATTACTTTAGATTGTTTTCAAACAGTGTAATGGACAGTTTGCTCATTGATTAAAAAATGTAGCCAAGACCATTCATTTTGATATTAAAAATTCAATTGTTGATTGCTACTTATTTGTTTTTTAGGCATTTGTATATACCTACTGGAGAAGACAATGGCACCCCACTCCAGTACTCCTGCCTGGAAAATCCTATGGATGGAGGAGCCTGGTGGGCTGCAATCCATGGGGTCGCTGAGGGTCAGACACGACTGAGCGACTTCACTTTTACTTTTCACTTTCATGCATTGGAGAAGGAAATGGCAACCCACTCCAGTGTTCTTGCCTGGAGAATCCCAGGGACGGGGGAGCCTGGTGGGCTGCTGTCTATGGGGTCACACAGAGTCGGACATGACTAAAGTGACTTAGCAGTAGCAGCATACACCTACAGAATTTTGGTCTCTGGTAAAAACATGAAAAATGGCAGCTGTATGCTTGAAGTTCAGGGTGCCTTGGATTTATGCAAAGGACTTTGGGTTTTATTTTGAAAACAACTGTTGCGTCCTCATATCCTATAACTATAGTCCACCGGAAAGAAATTGTCCTTTTCTCCTGAATTTAGAGCAAGTTCAGAGAGTCACTGAACTCAGGAATAGAATCATGCTGATTGGCCAGGCCTCAGTCACATGCTTACTCCTGAACCAATCATCTAGAGCAGGAGTCAATAAATCAGTCCAAAAGCAGCCTGCCTATTTTTGTTAATAAAGTTTTATTGGAACATGGTCACATCCATTCCTTTAGTGTTGCCTGTGGCTGCTATGACCCTAAAATAGCAGAGCTGAGTAGTTGCAACAGAGGCCATATGGCCCACAAAGTCTGAAATATTTATTTTCTGGTTGGTCCTTTACAGAAAAAGTTTGCCGACTCCAAGAGTGTATTAGTTTGCTTGGGTTGCCATACAAAACTATAGACTGGATAGATTGAACTATAAAAATTTCTTGTCACAAATTCTGGGGGTTAGACGTCTAAGATCAAGATGTCAACAGGGATGGTTTCTTCTGAGGCTTATCTCTGACATATAGAGGGTTGTCTTCTCCCTGTGTCCTCAGGTGGTCTTCCCTTGTATGTGTCTGCATCCAACTTTCTTCTTTTAATAAGGATGCCAGTCATATTGGATTAGGGCCAACCTTTATGACTTCATTTTATATTAATTATCTCTTTAAAGACTCCCAGATATATTCATACATACCCAGTCGAATGCAGAGTTCCAGACAATAGCAAGGAGAGATAAGAAGGCCTTCTTCAATGAACAATGCAAATAAATAAAATCAATAGAATAGGAAAGACTAGAGATCTCTTCAAGAAAATTGGAGATATCAAAGGAACATTTCATGCAAGGATGAGGACAAGAAAGGACAAAAATGGCAAGGACCTAACAGAAGCAGAAGAGATTAAGAAGAGGTGGCAAGAATACACGGTAGAACTATACAAAAAGGTCTTAATGACCCCAGTAACCACGATGGTGTGGTCACTCACCCAGAGCCAGGCATCCTTTAGTGTGAAGTCAAGTTAGGAAGCATTACCACAAACAAAGCTAGTGGAGGTGATGGAATTCCAGCTGAGCTATTTCAAATCCTAAAAGATGCTGCTGCTAAGTGCTGCACTCAATATGCCAGTAGTGGCCACAGGACTGGAAAAGGTCAGTTTTCATTCCAGTCTCAAAGAAGGGCAATGCCAAAGAATGTTCAGGTTTGCAGTCATTTCACATGCTAGTAAGATTATGTTCAAAATCCTTCAAGTTAGGCTTCAGCAGTATTTGAACCGAGAACTTCCAGCTGTATAAGCTGGATTTAGAAAAGGCAGAGAAACCAGAGTTCAAATTGCCAACATTCATTGGATTGTAGAGAAAGCAAGGAATTCCAGAAAAACATCTTTTTTCTGCTTCATTGCCTATACTAAAGCCTTTGACTATGTGGATCACAACAAACTGGAAAATTCTTAAAGAAATGGGAATACCAGGCCGCCTTACTTGTATGCAGGTCAAGAAGCAACAGTTAGAAGAAGATATGGAACAATTGATTCTTTTAAAATTGGGAAAAGAATATGACAAGGCTGTGTATTGTCACCCTGTTTATTTAACTTATATGGGGAATACATCACAAAAAATGCTGGGCTGGATGAATCACAATCTGGAATGAAGAGAAATATCAACAACCTAGATATGCAAATGATACCATTATAATGTCAGAAAGTGAAGAGGAACTAAAGAGCCTCTTGATGAGGGTGAAAAAGGAGAGTGAAAAAGCTGGCTTAAAACTCAGCATTCAGAAAAGTAAGATCATGGCATCCGGTCCCATCACTTCATGGCAAATAGAAAGGGAACAAGTGGAGCAATGACAGATTTTATTTTCTTGGGCTCCAAAACCACTGCAGGTGGTGACTATAGCTATGAAATTAAAAGATGCTTGCTCTTGGAAGAAAAGCTATGACAAACCTAGACAGCATATTCAAAAGCAGAGACATTACTTTGCCAACAAAGGTCCATCTAGTCAAAGCTATGGTTTTTCCAGTAGTCATATATGGATGTGAGAGTTGGCCCATAGAGAAGGCTGAGTGCCAAAGAATTGATGTTTTTGAACTGTGGTGTTGGAGAATACTCTTGAGAGTCCCTTGGACTGCAAGGAGATCCAATTAGTCAATCCTAAAGGACATCAGTCTTGAATATTCATTAGAAGAAGTGATGTTGAAGGTGAAACTCCAATACTTTGGCCACCTGATGCGAAGAGCTGACTTATTGGAAAAGACCCTGATGCTGGAAAAGATTGAAAGCAAAAGGAGAAGGGGGTGGCAGAAGATGGGATGGTTAGATAGCATCACTGACTCAGTGGACATGAATCTGAGGAACTCTGGGAGATAGTGAAGGACAGGGAAGCCTGGTGGGCTATAGTCCATGGGGTTGCAGAGTAGGATATAACTTAGGGACTGAAAGACAGCCACAGTGGGGTGAACTGACCTGCTTGTAGAGATTATGAATCAAAACAGTATGTTAGAGGGAAAAATATGTCTATCTTCAAGTGTAAAATAAAACAGCAAAACCAAAAGCTGTAAACACAACCTCTGTTTTTTTGGCAATACACTTCTGAGCTGTTGTCTGTGAGAGCTTTGGTATCTTGATCTTAATCTTTAAATCAAGGGAAATAGAAAAAGTACAAGATAAAGTACTCACAAATGGTGGGTTTACATTAATTCCATGGATCTCTGCCAGCACACAAAGTCCATTTAGCAAATTGGCAAGGATTCTTATAATGGTAGTGTGGACACAGAAGAATCAAGCAAAAGGTACAGTTTGCTGTGTCTGGGGAAAGAATTCTTGGGCCAAAAAGCCAAAAAGAGAAAAACAAGAATGACTCAGTCTCCAATGGCTTGTTTTCTTCACAGTCTTGAAGAAGAAAATGATCTGAATAAATTAGGACTGAGTCATTATAATGGTTCTCTAATACCCAAAGCACCAGAATCCAGACTACCTGGGACTTGTTAGAAATTCAGATCCTCAGGTTTTACCCCAAAATAACCAAATCAGGAACTCTGAGGGTGCACTTTGTGTTTTAACAAACCTCCTGGTGATTCTGATGCAATGCAAAGTTTGAGAACTACTGAGCTATTGAATTCGGAGAAGCAAATGGCAACCCACTCCACTGTTCTTGCCTGGAGAATCCCAGGGACGGGGGAGCCTGGTGGGCTGTCGTCTCTGGGGTCGCACAGAGTCGGACACGACTGAAGCGAGTTAGCAGCAGCAGCAGCAGAGCTATTGAATTCACTCACATTCAGAATGAAATCTTTAAGCTAAGGATTGCTGTATCAATTACGATAAGGTTCAGCAGTTGCTTGTAAAGGAAAACCAAAATAACAGTGTCTTAAATAAGATAGGTTTTTTTTCTCCCCTTGTACATAGAAAAAGTGCAGAGGTAGGAATTTAGAACTGATTGTGGCTTCATGATCATCAGTGACCTACGCGCCTTACATTTTTTTTGTCTACTACAATGTCTGCTTTCATAGTCAAAGTAACTCATGGTTCAGAGTGGCTGCTGGAACTCCTGCAGTTACATCCGTTTTTCCAGGCAAGAGGTAGAAAGCAAGGGAGGAGATAAAAAGGTACATCTCTTGGGTGAATCAGATTTCTTTAAGAAGCCTTCTTGGAAACTCTACCCAACAAGTTTTTCTCATATAATATTCACTAACTCTGGTGGTAGAGAGAGAGGCCTGGAAATCTTTCTTCTGCTGGTCACATTGGCCCATGAAATAAAATTGAGGTTCTTTTAGTAAAAAAGAGAGAAGTGAAAATTGGAAGAAGATAGTGGCTCTCCTTCTCGTTTCTTTCTAGAAAGGTGATCAAGATTTGAGCAGATATATTTGGAGACGTTTTCGGGGAGAATTGCAGACTTGAATTTGGGCAAGCCAGATCAAACCAGGGAGGATGGTACCTGAAGAATTTTGCTACGTGTGAAGGGTTCTTGTGTTTCGATTGCTTCCTTTTACAACTCAAAGGAAAGCTCTAGCAGTGAGAACTTTAAATGTTTACATTTTATATTGAAGTTTCCTTCTGCAACTGACCCAGGTCTTCAATAAAGAATTAGGACGATACTGTACTGGCATACTTTGTGTTGGTGGTCTTGGGGAGACAGACACTGCAATAAAGGAAAGAGAAGTGTTTCAGGGCAGATGGACTTGAGTGACCATGATGTACCCACATGCTTGTGGGCAAAGTGTGTAACACATTCCTCCCAAGGAACATGAAATGATTTCAGATAGTACACAAAAATAACATCAATAGCACCTAAAAAGTACTTAACTCACTTGAGTCAGTTGAAAATCACAAACTTTGCCCTTCCACCTTTCCTCCTTTTTTCTGTTTGGGACATGGATGTGATATCTGGAGCTCTAGCTGCCATTTTCTGACCATGAGGCAACACTGAGGCTGGAAGCCATATGCTAAGGACAATGTTGTAGAAAGAAAGCAGAAGCTTACTTTCATAATGTATATCTACTTTTGTCCTTAGTCTGTCTACCTCTGGTCTTCTTCTATGTGTGAGAAAAATAAACTCTTAATTCATTTAAGCTGCTCTTAATCTTTTAGGGATTTGTTCTTAGCTTCTGAATACAATTTTTAACTGATGCAGAACCATCTTTTGCTATTTAGGACTGTTATATGCTTGTAGGCACATTAATCACTGTCATAATTAATGTGAAAAACTGCAGTACTTTTATTAAGGGGAATTAAACTCTAACTTTAAGCTAATAATATCAATAATAGGTGTTCGTAGTATGTTCTGAAGATAGCTGTAGCCTGTCATTACCCTATTAGGAGATGACATTTCCAGTTACAGCAAGGATTTTGGTGGCAGCTACAGGATCATTGCTCTCTGATTGTCTAGTTGTTAGAGAGTCCAAATGAACTTGGGCGAATTCGTAATGACGCACTGCGTTTGAGAGGCTTTCGTGCATAAAATGATTTGTTTAGATAAGAATGGTGCTTGTCAAGGCGAGAAGCAGGCCCCAGGGGGCGGGCACTTTGAATAGAGATATACAACAAACTGAGTGGGGGTCACGATGTGATGGGAGAGGTCACTGTATGTGTTCTACCCGTGGCCAGGTTTCTTCTTCCCAGAAAGCAGTGGAGGTGAGCTCAAATTGCAACATTGGGTGGAGAAGGACGAGTGGACTTTGCTTCTCCTTCTTGTCAAATGTATCTCATGGTCACTCTTGACTCCAGGGTAGCAAACCCTGGTTATTGAGTAAAGTGTGTAAGCAAATGTTACTCTTTCTATGTATGAGGCCCAGATATCAATTCAGAACACAAACTGATATACGATATATGGGTGCTTATAACATTTCACAGCAGGAGGGGAGGTCAGAAAAAGAAAGTCTAGATGGCTGTCTGGGGAGTGACAAGGAATACAAGATTGAGAAACACCTGTGTATCTAGTGTGCTAGACCACATCAATGGTTCCAGTTCTTCACTCCGTGATCCCATGTCTTTTTTTTTGTTGTTGTTAAATGTCTAATTTAATTTATTTATTTTTAGTTGCACTGGGCCTTCGCTGCTGTGCTGGTTTTCTCTAGTTGTGGCGAGCAAGGGCTACTTCTCTAGTTGCATTGCACAGGCTTCTCATTGCAGTGGTTTCTCTCATTGTGGAATAGAGGCTTTAGGGCACCCGGGCTTCAGTAGTTGTGGCACGTGGGCTCCACAGTTGCAGTTCGAGGGCCATAGACCACAGTCTCAGTAGTTGGTGCACAGGCTCAGCTCCCCGATGGCATTGTGGAATCCTCCCGGAGCAGGGATCGAACCCATGTTCCCTAAGCTGGCAGGCGTACTCTCAGCCACTAGACCACCAGGGATGTCCCCCATTTTTTTTTTCCAGGGTTAACAGCTTAATTTAATCTCTGAGATTCCTTCAAGGAACCTTGAGGATCAGAAAGGCATTTATAAAACATCATCTGCACACCTAATTTTTTCTCCACTTGATGTTTTCTTCTGATGTTTTGATGGATTTTCACACCCATTCCTGACACGCCTTGCATAGAGGCTCTTGCTGCATTTCTTGACTTTGGGTTTTTACCTGCGTCATTTGCCTTGGCCAGTGGGATTTTAGAGCTGGCGGTGTGAGCAGAGGTTTGCACCGCGCTTGTATAGTTAGATTGTGCTCTTGCATCCTGGTGACCTTGAAACAACTGTCCCTCTGATTTAGGCCCCTTAACAAACCTGAATGGAACCTGTAACCTGGAGGCATCCAGCCAGTTGCAGCCTAGATGAACCAACCCACACCCAGTCTAAAGACCCATGAACACAGGAATAAATGCTTTTTGTAAGCCACTGAGATTTTTAGGGAGGGTGGTGGTGGTGGTGGTGGTGTTGGAATTCATTCTGCAGCATTATTATGGTAATAATTGCTTGTTTCATCTAGGGGTCCTCCAAGAGAGTCCTGATCCCTCAATAGTCAGTACCACTTTAAAATTTGGGGCCCATTGCAACAGAATTAATCAAGTTCTAGTTTATTCATTTTAATTTTATTATTGCTTTTTTGATGTGGATCAATTTTTTTTAAGTCTTTAAAGAATTTGTTACAATATTGCTTCTGTTTAATGTTTTGGTTTTTGGCGCCAAGGTGTGTGAGATCTTAGCTCCCCAACTGGGGATTGAACCCAACCCCCTACATTGGAAGATGAAGTCTTAACCGCTGGACCACCAGGGAAGTCCCCAGTGAAGTGAAGTGAAGTGAAGTGAAAGTCGCTCAGTTGTGTCCGACTCTTTGCGACCCCATGGACTGCATAGTCCATGGAATTCTCCAGGCCAGAATACTGGAGCAGGTAGCCTTTCCCTTCTTCAGGGGATCTTCCCAACCCAGGGATTGAACCCAGGTCTCCCGCATTGCAGGCGGATTGTTTACCAGCTGAGCCGCAAGGGAATCCCTGAGCCACAAGGGAAGTCCGCAGGCTGTACCTTCAGTTAGATAGAATCATTACTTCTGCTGTAGAATCTGCCTTGCAGTCTTTTCACCTCTATTTCTAGGTCCGGACTGGATTCCACTGGTGGCTGCCACTAATTGGATTACAGTGAACTCTAATTTCATGAGGGTGTTTTGGATGCTTTGTGGCTTTTGCTGGCTTCCTATTTATCTTTGGATGCTTTAACTCCTGCTTTGTCCCAGCATTCCTTTAAAGACATGATTTAGTTATGTTTTCATTCCATTCTCTCTGAAATTGAAAGACTTTCTGGTTGGTGTGGGAAACCAAGGACTTTGGGTTAGTGAGGTTATCCAGTAATGTTTATAAGTCAGAAATGAGCTTTTACTTTAATTAATTAAGCATTGTTCGGTCTGAGCTCTTTTTTTCCCCTTGCTGTGAGCAGGATGTGAAGTGAAAATCAGTTATTTGCCAGGATTCTTTTTCCTCTGTGTCTTCAAATGTATGTAAATATCCTAAGACTTGGCTCAGTGTAGACAAAACAGTTTTGCTTCAGATGTTTTTGGATGTCACATAGACACAACCTCATTATAACATCTTTGAAGAGTCGTTTTCAAGAAACACTTCAAAGGAATTGCTGATGCATTGGCTTCTAAGAGGAGTTACTATTTATCACAAAATTTTATGGCCTTAAAGTATTTTGTGTGTAGTAGAGAAAAATATCATTGAGATAGATTATATTTAAAAATGCAATCAGTGAGTAGTCAAATGAACAAATGTATTTAAACCCTAGCCAATAAAACACAAGAGCATGATATATTGATTTTGCATTTCCTTCTGAGCACGATTCTGACATAAAAGAAAATTCTCAATTAAATTAGAAATTACAATAACTATAATTTATGACTGAGTTCATGTCATGAAAATGAAAGCATGGAGTCACAGAAGAAGGGATGATATTTGCATACCACTGATAATTTTTAAAGTATAAGATTGCAAATAAGCTTCACTTTATCTTCTTGCAATTTCTTTATTAAGAAGCCAAATTTTTCTCATTGCTTAAATGTTTCTCTTGCAGTGAGGTGTTAGAGAACCTTATTTGTTTGTGAAGTTGTTACATTGGAGCCTTCTACCCTGCAGGCCAGCGTTTCCATCTCCCAGCCTATATTGGCACTCCTGTCCGGTATTTTACTATTAAAGGGGACTTCTCTGGTGGTCCAGTGGTTAAAACTCTGTGCTCCCAATGAAGGGGGCATGGGTTTGATCCCTGGTTGGGGAACTAAGATCTCACATGGCAAAAAAATGTGGCCCATCGACCTGCAGCACTGGACTCACTTGGCAGTTTGATAGAAATGCAGAATTTCAGGCCCTGCCCTGGACATACTGGAGAAGGGGATGACAGAGGATGAGATGGTTGGATGGCATCACCAACTTGATGGACATGAGTTTGAGCAAGCTCCGGGTGTTGGTGATGGACAGGGAGGCCTGGTGTGCTGCAGTCCATGGGGTCGCAAAGAGTCAGGCAAGACTGAGCAACTGAACTGAACTGAACTGAAAGGATTCTTATCCATATGCACTGAGAAGTGCTACAATCTACCTTTCCTTTGGTTGTCAGAACTAAGAAGTTTGCTTGTGGTTGTGGGGCATTAACCACATCACCTGTTTGGTTCCTTCTGTGCTCCTGGGCCTACCCATCCTTACATAAGGCTGTCTTTAAATGTTGAGTGCACTGAGACACAAGCTCAGCCACACGCTTTGATTTGCATGGCCCTTAAACAGAGAGAGAGAACTTGGACTTGGCTCTAGTTCCCTGCAGGAGGTCTGCTAGATGGGAGAGAGAATGACCCCCTGACTACAGATTACTTTGTGTAGGGGAAAACTTGGTGTGTGTGGACCTGGCTTGGGGTGGGGGTGGGGTTCTATATTGTAGCTGCCACATGGGACCGTCCTGATCACTGTGGGTCCCAACTTCCCCTGCAGGGCCGGCTGTCCTGAGGAGGAGCTGGGAGGGGAGACCCCCAGGGTCTCTAGGGGCTGAGGCTTTCCTTTAAGAGCTGAACTTAAGACACAGAGCTGAATTTCAACTCAACTTGAGCCTTTTGGCCCTCACCATGAAACAAGACTCAAAAAAAAAAAGTGTCTCATTTATTGATCACTTACTATGTTCTAGGGGTTTCCCTGGTGACTCAGGGGTAAAGAATCCACCTGCAATGCATGAGAGGTGGGTTCAATCCTTGGCTCAGGAAGATCCCCTGGAGGAGGGCATAGCAACCCTCTCCAGTGTTCTTGCCTGGGAAATCCCATGAACAGAGGAGCCTGGAGGGCCACAGTCCTTAGGGTTACAAAGAGTCGGACATGACTTAGCAACTAAACAACAACAGCTATGTTCCAGACACCAGTCAAGCTGCCTGTGTATATCATTCCTTTCAGTTCGAATCCTTCTGAGAGGTTGTTCTTCCTATTGCCATTTTATAGATGAGGAAACTAAGGCTTAGAGGGGTTATGTGGTTGTTCAAGGGGTTATGTGGTTCGTAAGTGATAGAGTAGGATTTGAGCTTCAGATGAGTCTGATGTCAAACCCAGGCTCTTCTTATGCCATAAAGAAACAAGTACCTGCTGTTGTCAGAGCAATGAAGTGAGGGTTAGGGCTTTAGGGTTTGTGGATGAGATTGCCCCCCACACAAGGATGATAGTCAAGAGGGATGTGGAATGCATTAATGGTAAACACAGTGCCCAGTGCGTTCCTTCTTCAGTCCTCGGAACTGCACTTCTGTCATCTATGTGTCTGCGTATGAAAGTC
Source organism: Bos grunniens (assembly GCF_055505025.1). Taxonomy (NCBI): domain Eukaryota; kingdom Metazoa; phylum Chordata; class Mammalia; order Artiodactyla; family Bovidae; genus Bos; species Bos grunniens. Next base: position 29,985,548 of record NC_141189.1, read on the forward strand.
CAAGAGGGCTTACACTCTAGGTCCACAGACCCCGCCGGCCACTGGAGAAGGAGCCAGGTGCTGCTTTGGCTTCTTGTCTCATGACGTGAATGAGACGTAGGATGTGGGAAGAGGCCCATCACTCATGGAGAAAGAGGAAGGGGCCGACTGGCTCCTGCCTTTATCACAGAACCCTTCTGACTGGTGAAATGTGCCCACAGACTTGTCTCTAGCTGTCACCATCCAGTCAGCAAGTCCTCTTCTCATGGGGCTGGCAGAATTTGGGGGGGGGAGGAGTCAAGTGTCCTACTCCCTTAAAAGTTCAGGTGGGGGACTTCTCTGGTGGTCTAGTGGCTAAGACTCTGAGCTCCCAATGCAGGGGGCACAGATTTGATCCCTGGTCAGGAAACTATATCCCACATGCCATAACTAAGACCCAGTGCAGATAAATAAATAAAAAATAAAAAAGTTCAAGTGGGACTTCCTTTATTGTCCAGTGCTTAAGACTCTGTGCTTCTACTGTAGGGAGTGTGGGTTCAATTCCTGGTTAGGGAACTAAGATCTGTATGCCATGAGGCACAGCTAAAAAATAAATCATATGCTTTACCCTGAGAAATGTTGGTTCCAGTTGGAAAGCACGCAGTGGGGTCTTGGAACCTGCTGGTGCCAGCTTGCAAGAACCAATGTATTTGTCTTTTCCCAACTCTGCATCTGTGGATGTCGTGATGGTAGTATTTACACCACAGAAACTGGCAAATGCTACACACCAGGGCATCCTCTCCCTGGAGAGCCAGTTGTTAAACACTTGCCAGCACACCTCTGAGAGCAGATGCATACAAACACAAAAAATCCAGAGTAATTCATCCATAAGTTATACCTAGTATTCAAGTGAAGTCCTCTCCCATATGTAGCAAGAGAAATTTCTCGAACAGATTTCTAAGCTCTGGCAACCAATCTTTTTTTTTCAAAAATAATTCCAGTGAATTCAGAATTTGTAATGACGGAAATTGATGTGGATGATCCATCAGGCATTGAAAGAAATTGGAATAGCGGTTATCCCATTGGAGCCAGCCTGTCACACTGCAGCCCAGCTCAGAATCCTCTGGGGGGTTTATTAAAACTCAGATGTCCAGTCCTCACCTTCAGAGTTTCAGATGCCATAGCTCTGGGCTGGCACCTGAGAGTTTGCATTTTTAGCATGTTCTCAGGGGATGCTGCTACTGCTGGTCTGGGGACCACTCTGTAGGCTTTGTCAGCCACTGGGTCAGAGTCAGGGACTGATTCCAAAGCATCTCAGTGAGAATGTGAGTGAGGCCAGGGTTAGAAGAGGGGAGGGATCTGACGGCAAAAGGAAGGAGTAAAGGAAGCATCCCATTTTTTATTTATTTTTATTGGAGTATAGTTGCTTTATAATGATGTGTTAGTGTCTACTGTACAACAAAGGGCATCAGTTATACGTACACATATATCCCCTCTTTTTTGAATTTCCTTCCCACTAAAGAGCGCTGAGTAGAGTTCCCTGTGCTTTACAGGTTCCCGTTAGTTATCTATATTATACATAGTAGTGTACATACGCCAACCCCAGTCTCCCAGTTCATCCCCTCCCTCCCTTTCCCCCTTTGGTGTCCACGCATTTCTTCTCTACATCTGTGTTTCTCTTTCTTCTTTTCAAATAGGTTCATCTGTACTATTTTTCTAAATTCCATATATATGTGTTAATATACTATCTCTTTCTCACCTCTCTCTGTATAACAGTCTCTAGGTGGAGGCACCCCATTTATTAAGTACCTACAAAGTGCCGGACATTAAGTGTAAAGTGTCTTAGATATATTGTTTCCTTTAGCATCTTCTCTCCTGAGTAAATGCATTCAGAGTGGATGTCATGGAAACAAACACAAAGATCTGGGGGAATGACCATTTGCTCCACTGCGGAAAACTGAAGATGCCGGAGGTAAGGAAGGAGTTTCCTTCTTCTCTTGATTCCTGAGCTTGGGTAATAATGTCATAATCTGTTTGAGATGGGCAAAACACAGAGCAGAAGTGGAGGAAATGTGCTTTGTTATGAATGTCAGCCACAGGGAGGATGGTGGTTCCAACTTCCCAGTGTCTGCCTCGTCCCAAGGCAGCCATTCCCGGGTGGAGCAGGTGCCTTGCAAAGGAAAGGGTGGGGAGAGCAGCAGCCGGGCACCTTGAAGAGCATCCTTTTAAATCACCACCATGCTTGAGCCTTATGCTATTCCTTTCAATTTTCTCAGTACTACAATTGTAAGTAAAAAGCAATATTGCAACACATCCGATTATAACCAGATTCTTGTCCCCTAGGACTCATCGAAGAGAAAAAAAAAACGAATTTATGGCTGTGAGAAGTCATTAATCTCTGCACTTATGGCTCTGCACATGGTTATGGAGCAACTGCAGGACTGGGACTGACTTGCTCCCTCGCTCTCCTTTCTCCAGTGATGCACTTTATCAAGTCCCGGCTGAGCGTTTTCTTATAAATTAGACCCTGAAACATGGGCTTCATAAGCACCTTGGTTAGGAGCCACTAAATAAGATTTCTTGTTTGGTCTCCTACCCTGGGATCATCCTTCTTTTCTAGTGGGATGTCTCATTTGCGTGAAACTTTTCTTTGATAGTCGAAAGTGGTGTTTATTTGGGGGGAAGCAGAAAGGAGGCAAAATGTCTTTGGAAAATGGAGAAATGAGGCATTTTGTGATTTTACTGCATGAAAGATTTTCTTCTGGATTTATTAGGAATCAACTACAAGTTACACTTCTCTTCCTTATCTATATTCCTTATATATCATTTCTTCTATGTTCTTTCTGCTACTTAATGTAAGTTAATACTTCTACATGAATGCTTAATGTATTATCACTTAATACTTCTTGTATTAATACTCAGTACATTAAAATGTAATGTATTAGTTATCTTTCACTGCATGCTAATATTAGTATGCACTTAAGAGCTTAAAACAACTCACACATATTATCTTACCGTTTCTTTGGCTGAGGAATCTGGATACAGCTTGACTGGGTCTTCTGTAAGGCTGTGATCAAGGTGTTAACTGGGGCCGTGGTTTCATCTGAAGCTGGGGAAAAATCTATTTCCAAGCAGGTGTTGGAAGGATTTAGTGCCTTGCTGTAGGACTGACGGTTTCAGTTTCTTATCTTCAGTCCCTTCAGAGGCAGCCAGTATTCTGTTCAACCCAGAGTTTCCCAACACAGCCACTTGTTTCCTCTGTGCCAACAAAGAGAGAGATGCCAGCAAGGCAGGTGCTGAAAGCTTATGTAATGTAGTCACATAGAGCATGTTGTCTTTGCCATATCCTTTTTTTTTTTTTTTTAAGTTGGAGTTTTATAGCTGCTTTACGATGTTATGTTGATTTCTGCTGTACAATGAAGTGCATCAACTATATGCCATACATAGCAATCCCAATCTCCCAGTTCACCTCACTCCCCCTTCCCCTCTGTGTCCATGCATCCGTTCTCTATGTCTGCATCTTTAATCCTGCCCTTCAGATAGGTTCATCTGTACCATTTTTCTAGACTCCACATATATGCATTAACATACAATATTTGTTTTTCTCTTTCTGACTTACTTCAGTCTGTATCACAGACTCTAGGTCCATCTACATCTCCACAAATGGCACAATTTAATTCCTTTTTATGGCTGAGTAATATTCCAATACATATATTAATATGTACCACATCTCCTAGTTGAAGGTCGTGTCTACACTTAAGGGGAAGATGACGTCAAGGGTGTGAATTCCAGGAGGTGGAGATGATGGGGGCTACCCTAAGAACTTGTCTGCCACAGCAATAGTCATCAGTAATGATGATAAAAAAATAGCAAATAATAACTACTATTATTTGGCATCTAAACCATGCATTAATCTTCAAAGTTTGTATTTGGGGAAGGAGGGTTTGAATGGGTTCACCAGATGGAGAAATAGAAGATGCAGTCTACATGCATAAAGAAAATCAAGGACATGGATCTTTTTTTTTTTTTTAATTTTTAAACTTTACATAATTGTATTAGTTTTGCCAAATATCAAAATGAATCCATCACAGGTATACATGTGCTCCCCATCCTGAACCCTCCTCCCTCCTCCTAGTCTACAAATAATAAATGTTGGAGAGGGTGTGGAGAAAAGGAAACCCTCTTACACTGTTGGTGGGAATGCAAACTAGTACAGCCACTATGGAAAACAGTGTGGAGATTCCTTAAAAAACTGAAAATAGAACTGCCTTATGATCCAGCAATCCCACTGCTGGGCATACACACTGAGGAAACCAGAAGGGAAAGAGACACGTGTACCCCAATGTTCATCACAGCACTGTTTATAATAGCCAAGACATGGAAGCAACCTAGATGTCTATCAGCAGATGAATGGATAAGAAAGCTGTGGTACATATACACAATGGAGTATTACTCAGCCATTAAAAAGAATTCATTTGAATGAGTTCTAATGAGGTGGATGAAACTGGAGCCTATTATACAGAGTGAAGTAAGCCAGAAGGAAAAACACCAATACAGTATACTAACGCATATATATGGAATTTAGAAAGATGATAACAATAACCCTGTGTACGAGACAGCAAAAGAGACACTGATGTATGGAACAGTCTTATGGACATGGATCTTATAGACACAGTAGAGAGTTCACATGGAAAGTCTTTGGTGGACCATGGGAGAAGGTTTGTGCATGCCAGGTTAATAACAGGTCTGCCCTATGCCTATCGGTTAACAGACAGATTTAAAAGGTTTTATAGAGAATGAATTTATGGCTACTTGGGGGAACGATTGCAGGGGGAAGGATAACTTAGGAATTTGGGATTGACATGTACACAATGCTGTATTTAAAATAGATAACCAGGGGACTTCCCAGATAGTCCAGTACTTAAGAATCAGCCTTGTGATGCACGGGACAAGGGTTCAATCTCTGGTCTGAGAACTAACGTCTCACCTGCTGTGGAGCAACTAATCCCATGTGCCACAACTAGAGAGTCTGTGTGGAGCACGGAAGGATCCCGCATGATGCAACGAAGGTCCTGTGTGCTGCAGCTAAGACCCAGTGCAGCCAAATACATAAAAAAATGATAAAAAAAAACAATATAAAACAATGAAACTATTGCTATTATTAGTGGATATGAATATTTTGTGTTGTAAAATAAATCTAAACCCAAACTTCAAAAGGCAAAAAAAGATTTTAAGGCAGAGGTTCTATTTAAAGCAGAGCTTCTGTGTTTGTCCAAGTGCCCTTCTTACCCTATACTTCTAAATATATTGCTTGTGATTACTATTCTACTTTTTCATTTATCAGTTTGAAGCACAAATCACTGCTTTTCTACTATTATAGAGGAAAATTTGGGTCTTTCATAATTTTTAGTCATCATCCTCCCAAAAATGTTATTTGACGATTAAAAAAAATTAAGTCAAAAATTAAATCAATAGGTTTTATAAAAGGGCTGTTATGTAAAATTGTTCACAGATGAATTAAATTTGTGTGGGTGTATTCTCACTCCCTGACCCTAGCTCCCACGAGAATCCTAATAGTGGATTCAGGGCAGTGCACATCAGTGGTGGGTTGGCTCCAAGCTCTGCACAGCGTTTGGGACATCAGTATTCCTAAAGATCAGGCTTCTGTCACTCTGCTCCAAGGAAACTGTGCAAATGAAACCAGAGACTTCATGTGGGAGGTGGGTGGCAGTGGTGGTTTAGTCACTAAGTCATGTCTGACTCTTGCCCCCCTGTGGACTGTAGCCTGCCAGGCTCCTCTGTCCATGGGATTTTCCAGGCAAGAATACTGGAGTGGCTTGCCATTTCCTTCTCTAGGGATCCCAGGGATTGAACCTGCATTTCCTGCTTGGCAGGAGGATTCTTTACCACTGAGCCACTTAGGAAGCCCTCCATTGTAGATTGCACTGTAAATGAAGACAAAGACCACTGAGCTGAGAGAATAAAGTGATTGGTATATTTATAGAACCTGGGCATTTTGGGCCCCGTATTGAACTCAAAGCTGGCCTGGAAACCTCACTCTGATAGGCAGCGTGCACTGTTCATGAAGACTTGTCTAAAACTTTTATTTTTTAATTAAAAAAATTTTTTTTATGTATTTTATTTTTGGCTGTGCTGTGTCTTTGTTGCTGCTTGGGCTTTTCTCTAGTTTCCACAAGCTGTTGTGGTGTTCAAGCTTCTCATTGCAGTGGCTTTTCTTGTTGCGGAGCACAGGTTCTAGGCACACAGGCTTCAGTAGTTGCAACTCTCAGGCTGTAGAACACAGGCTCAGTAGCTGTGGCACATGGGCTTAGCTGTTCTGTGGCATGTGGGATCTTCCCAGATCAGGGGTCAGACCTGAGTCTCCTGCGTTGGCAGGCAGATTCTCTACAACTGAGCCACCAAGGAAGCCTTGTCTAGAACTTGTTTAAACTCCGATGTTATTGTTCGCAAAACCCTGGATGTCTATGTGTTTTATTCTGCCGTCGATGGGAAATAGGAACAAGAGCAATAGCGATAAATTTCCCTATTACTCTTGGTGCCCAGGAGGCATCTCTGACTTGGGAAGATGAGGTAGATGCCTCACATCAGGAGAGTTTAACACTTTAACCCATATCGTTGCCACAATATGACATATCAGCTGGAAGGAAAACTTGCAGCTTGTTATGCTGTTAATTCTGAAGTAACTACAGTGCTTAACTGCTTGTGCTTGAAGGAGTTATGATCTTTTTTTATTTCTAACTGACTGTACTGTAACACTCATTTTTAAATTTAAATAAATATAAATACAGTGAAAAAGGACCTTAACCCAGCTCTCAGGACATGTGGGGCTTCCCTGATACTCAGTTGGTAAAGTATCCTCCTGCAATGCAGGAGACCCTGGTTCGATCCCTGGGTTGGGAAGATCCCCTGGAGAAGGGAAAGGTTATCCACTCTAGTATTCTGGCCTGGAGAATTCCATGGACTATGCAGTCCATGGGGTTGCAGGGAGTCGGACACAACCGAGTGACTTTCACTTTCTTAGGACATGTGGTGAGAGCAATGGGCTCAGGGACCACACCATGTCTCCCATCACAGGCAGCTTTTTAAATCTATGAGTGAAACCAATATTAGTAGTCTCCTTGATGCATTTCTTGGATCACTAGAAACTGTGCCAGTGGAAGCAAGGAATCATTACAGTGCCAGAGTGATGTCAAAAGTGGGAAAAGCCTCGCACTCCCTGAATTACCCAGGGAGAACCCTTCGCAGTTTTCGGAAGAATTCTAACATCTCATCACATGGGGCTCATGAAATGTGCTGACCCAAACCTTACTCAGGTTCCCAGGTGGCTCAGTGGTAAAGAATCCATGTGCCATTGCAGAAGACACAGACTCGATCCCTGGGTCAGGAAGATCCCCTGGAACAGGAAATAGCAACCCACTCAAGTATTCTTGCCTGGAGCATTCCATGAACAGAGGAGCCTCATGGGCTACAGTACATGGAGTCACAAAGAGTCGGACACAACTGAGCAACTGATCAAGCCTTACTCAGAGAGAGGCTTTCACAAAGATTAATTAAGACCCATATTATGATAGCATCCAAAGTGCTCTCCTATCAGTTCTTTCTCCTTCCAGCATAACTTGGTGGTCCCCTATTCACATGTGATCAGTGTTAGTGGTGGGGGAAAGATGAAGGTACGTTTATCAGGAGAGACCTTTTTGCCTGAGCAAACTGATATTCCAGATAAAAATCCTTTGGCATCCTTGACAAACTTCAGAAGCTCTAATGCTAGATTTTTATAAATAAGTGTACCAGCTGGGAATGTGTTTGACTACATGTAACAAATAGTGGCTTAAGCATTGTAACTGTTTTTCATGTGGCAAAAAGTCCAGAGGTAAGCAGTCCTCCAAAAAGAGTGCAGACAGTTCTACTGTAATAGGACATAGGTTACTAAAAATAACTGCATTATATTCGTAAATTGCACAATAGAAACCACAAGCTTATGAGAAAGATGAGATTGAGAAACAACATTCAAAAACATCAGTTCAGTTTCGTTGTTCAGTCATGTCTGACTCTTTGCAACCCCATGAACCGCAGTATGCCAGGCCTCCCTGTTCATCACCAACTCCCGGAGTTTACCCAAACTCATGTCCATCGAGTCGGTGATGCCATCCAGCCATCTCATCCTCTGTCGTCCCCTTCTCCTCCTGCCCCCAATCCCTCCCAGCATGAGTCTTTTCCAATAAGTCAACACTTTGCATGAGGTGGCCAAAGTATTGGAGTTTCAGCTTCAACATTAGTCTTTCCAATAAACACCCAGGACTGATCTCCATTAGGATGGACTGGTTGGATCTTCTTGCAGTCCAAGGGACTCTCAAGAGTCTTCTCCAACACCACAGTTCAAAAGCATCAATTCTTCAGTGCTCAGCTTTCTTCACAGTCCCAACTCTCACATCCATACATGACCACTGGAAAAACCATAGCCTTCACTAGACGGACCTTTGTTGACAAAGTAATGTCTCTGCTTTTTAAAATACTGTCTAGGTTGGTCATGACTTTCCTTCCAAGGAGTAAGCGTCTTTTAATTTCATGGCTGCAGTCACCATCTGTAGTGATTTTGGAGCCCAGAAAAATAGTCTGACACTGTTTCCACTGTTTCTGCATCTATTTCCCATGAAGTGGTGGGACCGGATGCCATGATCTTCGTTTTCTGAATGTTGAGCTTTAAGCCAACTTTTTCACTCTCCTCTTTCACTTTCATCAAGAGGCTGTTTATTTCTTCTTCACTTTCTGCCATAAGGGTGGTGTCATCTGCATATCTGAGGTTATTAATATTTCTCCCAGCAATCTTGATTCCAGCTTTTGCTTCTTCCAGCTTAGCATTTCTAGTGATGTACTCTGCATATGAATTAAATAAGCAGGGTGACAATATACAGCCTTGACATCCTCCTTTTCCTATTTGGAACCAGTCTGTTGTTCCATGTCCAGTTCTAACTGTTGCTTCCTAACCTGCATACAGGTTTCTTAAGAGGCAGCTCAGGTGGTCTGGTATGCCCATCTCTTTCAGAATTTTCCACAGTTTGCTGTGATCCACACAGTCAAAGGCTTTGACATAGTCAAGAAAGCAGAAATAGATGTTTTTCTGGAACTCTCTTGCTTTTTCTATGATCCAGCAGATGTTGGCAATTTGATCTCTGGTTCCTCTGCCTTTTCTAAATCCAGCTTGAACATCTGGAAGTTCATGGTTCACGTATTGCTGAAGCCTGGCTTGGAGAATTTTGAGCATTATTTTACTAGCATGTGAGATGAGTGCAATTGTGCGGTAGTTTGAGCATTCTTTGGCATTGCCTTTCTTTGGGATTGGAATGAAAACGGACCTTTTCCAGTCCTGTGGCCACTGCTGAGTTTTCCAAATCTGCTGGCATATGGAGTGCAGCACCTCCACAGCATCGTCTTTCAGGATTTGAAATAGCTCTGCTGGAATTCCATCACCTCCACTAGCTTTGTTCGTAGTGATGCTTTCTAAGGCCCACTTGACTTCACATTCCAGGATGTCTGGCTCTAGGTCAGTGATCACACCATCGTGATTATCTGGGTTGTGAAGATCTTTTTTGTACAGTTCTTCTGTGTATTCTTGCCACCTCTTCTTAATAACTTCTGCTTCTGTTAGGTCCCTACGTTTCTGTCCTTTATTGAGCCCATCTTTGCATGAAATGTTCCCTTGGTATCTCTAATTTTCTTGAAGAGATCTCTAGTCTTTCCCATTCTATTGTTTTCCTCTATTTCTTTGCATTGATCGCTGAGGAAGGCTTTCTTATCTCTCCTTGCTATTCTTTGGAACTGTGCATTCAAATGGGTAGCTTTCCTTTTCTCCTTTGCTTTTCACTTCCCTTCTTTTCACAGCTATTTGTAAGGCCTCCTCAGACTGCCATTTTGCTTTTTTGCATTTGTTTTTCTTGGGGATGGTCTTGATTCCTGTCTCCTGTACAGTTTCACAAAGCTCCATCCATAGTTCATCAGGCACTCTGTCTATCAATTTAGTCCCTTAAATCTATTTCTCACTTCTACTGTATAGTCATAAGGGATTTGATTTAGGTCATACATGAATGGTCTAGTGGTTTTCTCCACTTTCTTCATCAGAAACACATTAATATAAGAGAAACTCAGTAAAATAAGTTATAATAGTGACATGTTAATGGTTAAGAAATATGAATATATAAATAACATTATATATTATTTCAAGGCATTTTCCTTGAAAAAGGCCTGAAGTTTGCTTGTGGAAGTAGGTGTTGGGCAGGTATGTTGCTCTGTTCGGCTAGGTGCGGTATTCTTCTTTTGTCTGGTGTTTATTATGGTTAAAATCACATACAAGCAAAAGTGACATTTACACCATGCTCAGATTGTTCCCTATGATTTCAGTCACATGAGAATAAATAAAATATAAGCATTATCGTGGAATTAGCTATACAACTGCTCAAGGAAGTCATCCAAGAACCAGGCTCCTTCTATCTTCCTGCTCTGTGTGTATGTTTTATCCTCATGGCCTCAAAAAGGCTGCTGCACTTCCAGGTACTGTCTACATTCCAGGCAGAAAGAATGGAGGACAAAATGTGAAGGGAAAAAGCGCTTTCTCTCTAGAATCTTTGCCTTGGGAAGGGATGTGCTCACCAGGGATATCCATCTATATCTATTGTCTATAATGGAACCACATATTCATTCCCTCTAGCCACAAGGGAGTCTTGAGAAGGTGAGTATTTTAGACAGGTACTAGTTAGTTACTAACTAGCAACTAACAGTTGCTAGTTAGTTCTCTATGATTGTCACCTACAGGTTTGTTAAGAGTGAGTTTTAACAGGTCCAAGTTCTGGACATAACTTTGTTTAATAAAAGTTTTCCTATTCAGTTATCTGGAAAGACACCCAACCACAGATCTTGAAGAGGTTGGAAGACATGTCAGATTGGAAGTTTCCTAACTGCCTAAGTATGTCAATCTTTAAATTTGAGCCCATCATAGGGATATTTATATTACTCAGCTTAATACACATCTAATGTATGACAGTTATGTGCCGTGCATTGTGCTAGGTACTGAGGATATAAAGATGAAGATGATGGTGATGTTGGCGATGATAAGGATGGTGATGATGTTGACTAATGCTTACTGAGCACTTACCCTGTGCAAAACAGTATTCTAAGTACTTTGTTCATATTAGCTAATGGATTTCTTACAGCAGTCGCAGGGGTACATTTTATTATTCCTCCAAATCTGTCAAAGATGAGAACCCTGATGCACAGAGAGGTTAGGTAATATACTGAGGTCACTCAGCTCGGCAAGTGGTACTGCCCTGATTTCAGCGTGGGTCTATGTTCTTAACTGCTGTTGAACCACCAAAGGGCTTACTTACTTAGTATTAGAGGCAAGCACATAAACAAGTAACCAGTAGGCAGAATTTATTGATGGCTGACACAATATTTAAAAAAATTAAATGCCAATATTTAGAAATTGAGAAGTTTTCCCATCTGCATATATTTATTTGAGTTTTCCAGAGAAAAAGAATCATTACATCCATATAGATACATAAAAAGAGATATATGAGGGATTGGCTCATGCCACTGTGGAGACTGAGAAGTCCCACAATCTGCTGTCTATGAGCTGGAGGTATAGGAAAATTAGTGGTATCATTTCAGTCTGAACCAAAAGGCTTGAGAACCAGGGGAGCAAATGGTGTAAGTCTAAGCTTAGTCTGAACGCTCCAGAACTGGGGGTACCAATGTACAAGGGCAGGAGAGATGGGTGTCCCAGCTCAAGCAGAAAGGACAAATTCATTCTAGAATAAAGTTTGTTCTATTTGGGGCTTCAGTGGATTGGCTGATGCTCATGCACATGGAGAAGGTGATCTTTCTTATTCAGTCTACTGATTCAGATGCTAATCTCTTCCAGAAACATCCTCCCAGACACACTCACAAATGTCTTAACAGCTATCTGAGTGTCCCTTAGCCTGGTCAAGTTGACACGTTAAATGAACCATCGCCTGGTTTCTCTTGAGAAAGATTATTTGGCAATACAGTACAAGTATTCACATATGGCAGGGGCTGGTTGCAGTTGAGTGGTAGCTAGCTACTCCTTTAAGCGGGGCAATTTCTCTCCAATACCCCACTGCTCACCACTCCCTGCTTCCTGTCTTATGCCTCATCACTTGGTTTACTCATGCTTGGTCCTGCAGCATTTGAGTTAGCAATCTCTGCACTATGAGACATAATGAATACAATGGAGGAGATAAAATCAATTCGAAATCACAGAGAAGAGAGTCGAGGAAAACTTCATAAAGGAGCTATGTCAAAACTGGGTCTTGAGGGTGAGAGCAGGTTGATTAAATGAGAAGGGAAGAAAGACAATCCTGGCAGAGAAAATAGCACATGCAAAGGCAGATAGGCAGGACTTCTCTGGTGGCAGTGGTTAAAAATCTGCTTTGCAAAGCAAGAGACGCAGGTTCAATCTCTGGTTGGGGAACTCAGATCACACAAGCTGCAGAGCAACGAACCCAGTGCTCTGCAACTACTGAGCTCACTCGCCACAACTAGAGAGTCTGTGCACCAAAACAAAAAATCCCCACAAGATGCAGAGAAGATCCAGTGTGCCGTAGCTAAGGCCTAACGCAGCCAAATAAATAAAGAAAAAATTATTTTTTAAAGTAGATAGGCTTAGGAAGATGCAGAATATGTGCTCCCTTTTGTCATAACACTGTGGAATTTGCCATAGTTGAGATCTATTAATTAGAATCTAAAGAAAAAAAAATCTGGTCTCTGTCATCATTGTATCCTACCTGGGCTTTTGGTATAGCTTTAATTTCCCTCTAGTTCTATTGATCAAACAAAAGAAAAAAATTTTTGTTTTCTTTTTTTTTAGAAAAGGTTCTTTTTGCACCAGCATTTTGCTTCCTTGTCTGATGCTTGCTTTGTGTGGATATTGATTTGTTTCCTTTCCAGCTTGCTGGGGAATTTACCTTTCTTGTCCTCATCTCACTTTATACCACAGCTTGAAACTCCCAGATTGAAAGCTCTGGACAGGCAGGATGCATGCAGACTGCCTGAATTTGAATCCTGTCTCCATCCTCCCCAGCTGTGTGTTCCAGGGAGATGCCCTTAGCCTCTCTGGGCTTCAGTTTCCTCGTTTGTAAAATGAGAATAACAGTAGGGTTATTAGGAGGAGGATAACAGCAGGGTTATTAGAAGGAGGTTATTAGTAGTTCCAGTATTCCTCCCTGGAGAATCTCATGGACAGAGGAGACTGATGGGCTAAAGTCCATGGGGTCCCAAAGAGTCAGACATTACTGAGTGATGAACACTATTAGTAGGTTATTAGGAGGGTTTGATGAGTTACTCCATGAAGAGCACTTGGAACGATGGCTGGGATCTGGCTCTCAGGACCTGTGGGCTGTTATTACAAATGCCCCTCAGTGCCTGACTCTGTGTCAGATGGCAGAAAAACAGAAGCGATGTGGTCCCAGCATCAGGGAGCTGAGTTTCTGGCAAGAAGGTGGCAGGCAGGTCTGAGAGGAGAATAACATTTTGCATTTTAAACCCCGGCCTTTTTCATCACCGATGAAAATGCCAACATCAATCTCTCAGTCTAGACCCTTGGTTCAGAGATGTTGCTCTTCACTGCACTTTGCGGGAAACTTCACGTTGCGTAGGTAGACACCTCCGTGCACAGGCACCGAGTCATTCCACAGTGGAATCATGTTTGTGCTTTGGCATTTTTTTCCCTAGTCCCTTTAAGGAGAGCCCAGTGGGCAGGGGGCAAGAGCTGGAAGGAATTAGGTCTGGAAAGAGATATAGTAGAGATCATGTTTAGTGTGGCTCAGTGATAAATCAGTGTTTACTTTGGGCATAAATTTGTGTTATGCTGGCATAGTCAGAACAGATGCATTAAACACAAAACAAAACAAACCTGCAGGAAGAAAAGAAAGTCAGGAGGTTATTGTCTGCTTTGTCTCTGCAACAAGCCCGCCATGGATTCTTCAAGGTGCCTTGTTCTGATACTGATGGGGAAGAGAATGCCCTAGGGTCTTCTTTCTCTCTCTTCCTCCTGTTGTTTTTTTCACTGTGATGGTGCTTCTGCTGTCACCTTTTAGTGACAAATGTGCACCTTGTGGGTGTTGAATTTATTCAGCTGTTCCACCTGGGGAAGATTACAAATGAGGAACAAGCCTAGGATTTTTGAAACACGCTTCTAAAAGGGAACAAAGAGGCTTTAGAATGATGCTGGGGTAGCATCTCCTCTGGCTATGCTCTGAAAACGAAGTGAAACAAGACAAATTCAATTCTGAGTAGTACATATTTACAAAACGAGGCCAAAGGGCAGTTGGAAAGGGGAGTACAAGGGCTGTCTTGGCATAGTAATGTTGAACAATCAAATGTACACTGCATAATATTTGGAACTCATCTGTCATTGCTTTTATATTTGTCTCTGACCTAGGAAGACTGGAAATGGAAGGTGGGTGGCTGAATATATAATTTCATGCAAGAAATAATTCTTAAAACAAATTTAGGGACTTCCCTGGTGATCTAGTAGCTATGACTCCAAGCTCCCAATGCAAGGGGCCTGGGTTTGACCCCTGGTGAGGGAACTAGATCCCGCATGCCACAGTTAAAGATCCTGCGTGCTAAGATCTGGCACAGCCAAGTAAATTAAAAAAAATAAATGTTGAAAACAAAAATGTAGCCAAATGGAGGATGCTCTCTCAGCTAAGAGACTTGACATTCAAGAGGCAATGGAGGGAAAAGAACTGCAAACAGCTGTGACTTACTGGGCTGTTGACAGTAAATCTCGGTCCGAGCTACTAAAAAGTTGCCATAGCCGTGTGGGAAGGCATCTGCTACTCCCTCCTTGGAAGGGGGGTTGGCAGGAGGGGGAAAAGGGAGAAGGGATCTCAGGGTGAGAAGAAAAGCTATTTACTCTTCCTGTTCTTTGCAACACCAGTGCTTGCTGAAAGGCACTGACGGGGAGAGAAAGATGTCTGCAGCCCGAGGTGAGGCCAGTGCACTCACAGCTTTTCTTTCCTGGAAATTTGTTCTGTGCCGAGCAGTTTCCTTATGGTATTATCTTTTATCTTAAAATGAATTTTCATTGGAGTATCGTTGCTTTACAATATTGTGTTAGTTTCTACTGCACAGCAAAGTGAATCAGCCATACATATGCACATATCCCCTCTTTTTTTGGATTTCCTTCCCGTTTAGGTCACCACAGAGCACTGAGTACATTTCCCTGTGATATACAGTAGTTTCTCACCAGTTACCTATTTTAAACAGAGTAGTGTATGTTTGCTGCTGCTAAGTCGCTTCAGTCGTGTCCGACTCTGGCAGCCCACCAGGCTCCCCCGTCCCTGGGATTCTCCAGGCAAGAGTACTGGAGTGGGTTGCCATTTCCTCTTCATTGTCTGCCCGGAGAAGGCAATGGCACCCCACTCCAGTACTCTTGCCTGGAAAATCCCATGGACGGAGCAGCCTGGTAGGCTGCGGTCCATGGGGTCCCTAAGAGTCGGACACGACTGAGCGACTTCACTTTCACTTTTCACTTTCACGCATTGGAGAAGGAAATGGCAACCCACTCCAGTGTTCTTGCCTAGAGAATCCCAGGGACGGGGGAGCCTGGTGGGCTGCCGTCTACGGGGTCACACAGAGTCGGACATGACTGAAGTGACTTAGCAGCAGCAGCAGTGTATGTTTGTCAAGCCCAGTCTCCCAATTCATTCCACCCCCCACCTTCCTCCTTGGTGTCCATCCATTTCTTATGGTATTATCTTTAATCATGACAATATCTGTGAAAGTTTGGTAAGATTATTTCTGTTTTTCAATAAACTTTCATCTTAGGTTAGATTTACAGGAAAGTTGCAAAGATACTGCAGAGATTTCCAGTATCTACTCCCTCAGTTTTTCCCACTGTCAAGCTCTTGTGTCGCTGGGGTGTGTTTGTCAAAACTAAGCAACAGACGTTGTTAAGTTACTATTAACCAAGTCCTAGGCTGGATTTCAATTTCATCAGTTTTTCCATTAATGTCCTTGTCTTAGTCTGGTTGCTATAACAAAAATCCAATAGAGTGGGTGGTTTAAGCAGCATAAGTTTATTGTTCACAGTTCTGGAAGTTGGGAAGTCCAAGATCAAGGTGCCAGCAGATTCAGTGTCTGATGAGAAGCCATGTCCTGGTTCATAGATGGCCATCCCCTTGCTGTGTCCTCACATGATAGAAGGGACAGGGAGCTCTCTGAAATCTCTTTTATAAGGGCACTTTTCAGGGCTTTCCTGGTGGCTCAGTGGTAAAGAATCTGCCTGCAATGCAGGAGGTGCAGGAGACATGGGTTCGATCCCTGGGTCAGGAAGATCCCCTGGAGGAGGGC
The DNA here is from genome assembly GCF_055505025.1 of Bos grunniens. NCBI lineage: Eukaryota > Metazoa > Chordata > Mammalia > Artiodactyla > Bovidae > Bos > Bos grunniens. Next base: position 30,001,898 of record NC_141189.1, read on the forward strand.
ATGGAAACCCACTCCAGTATTCTTGCCTGGAGAATCTCACGGGCAGGAGTCTGGCGGGCTAGAGTTCATAGGGTTGCAAAGAGTTGGACATGACTGAAGCGACTGAGCATAGCACAGCAATCTCATTCATGAGGGCTCCAACCTCAGGACCTAATTACCTCTTCAAAGTTTCCACCTCCTAATGCTATCATATTAGAGGTTAAGATTTCAATATATAAATTTTTGGTGGGGGGGAGTGCATAAAACTTTCGGTCTGTAGTAGTCTTTCAGTTCCAGGATTCTGTCCATACTACACGTGGTCACCGTGTTCCCTAGTTTCCTCTGCTCTGTGAACAGTCTCTCAGGTTTTCCTTGTTTTTCATATCCTTAACAGTCTTGAGGGACATTCATTATCTTTAACATGTGCATGTGAAGCTAAGTCGCTTCAGTCGTGTCCAACTCTTTGCAGCCTTATGGACTGTGGGATTCTCCATGCAAGAATATGGAACGGGTTGCCATGCCCTCCTCCAGGGGATCTTGCCGACCCACGGATCGAAGCCATGTCTCTTACATCTCATGAATGGACAGGTGGGCTCTTTACCACTAGCACCACTTGGGAAGCCGTTTATTTTAACATACCAAGGCATTAAACCTCAGAGATGTTAAATGGCTTGTTCAGGTTCAGACAGCTTATGGAGGCAGTGCTATATTTCTATGAAGGCAGTTTCAAGCCTGTTTCTCAGATTTGAGCTTCCACTGGACTCACCAGGAGGGCTTGCTACGACTCAGACCACAGGAACCCGCCCCTAGAGTTTCAGATTCAGTAATTCTGGAGTGAAGTCACAGTTTGCACGTCTGGAAGTTCTCAAGTGGTGATTGATGATGGTGATGACAATAACCAATTCCTACCCTAGACATTGAACTGAAGCAGTTACTGAAAAAGAGGAGACTGACAGAAAAACAATGTGAACTTCAAATATTCCCTCGGAACTAGTAGAGTTTGTTCCTTTCTTTCTGAGAAAGTTTCTACATTAGTAATTTAAAATTTATCCTTCCTTTCTTGCTTATTTTAAAAAATGTTACTACAAAGCTGAACTGTGCTGAAAGTGAAATCTAGAGATTGTTATCCACTGACCTAAGAATTAAGCCACTAAAAGGGACTGGACAAAACAGCCTCACTAAAGAGTTGTACTCATTTATTTAAAGTCATGTATTTATTTATGGCTGCGCTGGGTCTTCCTTGCTGTCAGTGGGCTTTCTCCAGTTGCAGCGAGCCGGGGCCACTCTCTGCGTGTGGTGCCCGGGCTTCTCTTGTGGTGGAACGTGGGCTGCGAGGTGTGGGCTCAGTAACTGTGGTATGTTGCCCTGAGGCATGTGGATTATTCTCAGACCAGGGAGCACACCAGTGTCCTCTGCACTGGCGGGTGGATTCTTAACAACCATACCACCACGAAAGTCTCCGATACGCTCATTTATTGAATTTAAATAGTGGAATGGTAAAGCGAACCTTTAGCCACTATAATAGCTTCCTGTGACCTGGCATATAGTGAACCCACATTACCACACCATTGGTAGTCACTTAAAAACAAATCACCTATTAATATATTATGTGTTGTCTTCTGTGCAATTTATAAGGGAGTAACTCAAAACTGTTCTTTCCTTTCAATGATCTTGACCTTAGGCCTATTTTAAATATGTCTTAAAAAGAATCTTGAAGGAGAGGGAAATAAAAATACTCAACCTCTTAGTGTTATCTGAAAAAGTGCTGCAAATTTTCGAAAATCCTTGAGTTCGTTACCTTAAGTACTCCCATGTTAATGATTCATATTACTTTCAAGCTCTCTCCCTTCATATTTTGATTAGAAGCTCAGCCTGACTTTTAAGTAGGGCCGAACTCACAATAAAATATGAAACTTTAGTTGCTTCATTTGTTATCCTTCACATCTCTGCCCCTGAATCATTTAAAACACTTCCAAACAATCATAAGTTTTCTAAAACAAAGTACAAATCGTCATGCACACAGCCCTTGGGGGCAGAGGAAAGAATTCTGTGTGTTAGCATATTAAATCATCCTATTTTGGGTAAGATAATCCCTTTTAATTTTTTTGGACTGTGTTCACTTGCTTTCATTATTTTCTTTACTTCACAGATCAACTTGACAACTCTTTTTCTTCACCACTAGGCTTATGGTATCACTCCAGGTCCATCTGACTTCATGGCCTTTGGGATTGCTTTCATGTATTATGAATTTCTCAATTGGCCGTGTTTATTAGATGGAAACTTACAACTCTTTGTAGAAGTATGATCTTGCAGAAACCCTGTTGCCAGGCTTTTTATTTTTAAAGAGAAGGAAATATGAATGTTTTCAGAGGGATGGTAAGAATTGTTTGCAAAACCTACTCAATAATTGTGCATTGGATCATTCTTCTGCCATATGCACTGTTTTCTATTTTGTCTCCTGGTATTTCTCTCTCCACTTAAGCAATGAGTCCTCTGTGTTCCTTGCCTCTGGCAAGGGTTTGTGACAGATCCATCTCCTTTTTCTCCTTCCCACTTCAAAATCCTAAATCCATTAATGAGAATAGGGTTTTTGACCACAGAGGGCTTTTCCCCAGACTTGGGAAAGGAGGCATTGTAAAGGTTCCTGGGTTTCTAAACTGGCAGGGGAGCAAAGAGAGCTAGTAGATTTTGAACAGGAATTATATATGGTTGCAAGTAACAGACTACCATCTCCTAATAGAGTGACTTAAGCAGTCCACAAAACCGTCTAAAAAACACAAGTAAGTCCAGAGGCAAGTAGTCCAGAGCTTGTGTGCCAGTGACACAAAGTTATTGGTGACTTCTATATCTTTGTTCCTCTATCCTCACTTCATGGTCTCCGTGCCCAAGGTTGCCTCATATTCCGAGATGGCTACCAGAGCACTGGCCATCACATCTGTTTTCTTGGCAGTAAGAAGGTTGAAAGAGTGCTTCTATCAGGAAAAGCAATTCCTTTTGAAATCTCTGTTCCAGAAGTCACATATAATATATCTACTTATATCTCACTAGACAGAACTCAGTCACATGGCTGTGTCTAGCTGAACAGGAGACTGGGAAGTTAGCTTTTATAGTAGATTTTTGTTACCAAGGAAGAAGGGGAAGTGGATACTTGGAGGGCAACCAGAAGTGCATGTCACGGGCCTGAAGGTGCTAGGGGGCTGAAGCAAAGTGAACTTCATGTGTGCGTAATGTAGACTAATAACAACAACAAAAATGGACATGACCCGCTCTTTGGCTATTCAGTGTTCATCCACATGCCTCCATGTGTGTTTGCACTTCCACCAACAACACAAATGACCCTGTGCTTCCCCCTAACAGTATACAGCCAACCTTCATTGAAACAAAGGCATTTGCATCTGCTCTTCAGAGTCACAGCAGTCATTATACTCATTTCTGGGCCATGTTAATCACTCCCCAAAATCATAGTCCCTTCAGAAGATTTTATTACTTAGACGTAATTGTAAAATTAACTGCCACTAACAGAACTTGTATAAGATATTGGGGAAGAAGAAAAGAGAGGAAGAAATTAGTACACACACACACACACACACACACATGCACACACGCACGTGCGCCAAACCAGGAAGAAGATATGCCTGGTTCTGCAGTCCCTGCTTCTGTAACTGATCATAATCTCGAAGTTGGTATTAGAAGTTCCTCTTCCTCCTATCAGTTTCATATTTCCTTTTTCTTCAGCCAGGACATTTGCTGGTACTTTTCTCTACCTGGTGGTGAAATTCAAACTTCAATTTCTGAAGGGTTGAGGTTCTCAACCCTATTTTTGAGGTCATTGCTTTTGTAGTTTTTCTATTAACCAAGTACATGAAAGTACTGAGAGGAATCCCAGAGAATCTTCTGGTCCAGACATAAGTCTTCTTGCTGTGGGGTGTTGTAGCAACCTGATTCCCTTTTCATGATTGGGATCAATCTCCCTCGTCAGTAGAGAGAATTCCTTCTTTACTTTTTTTTTTATATTTTATTTTATAGCTTTACAATATTGTATTGGTTTTGCCATATATCAAAATGAATCCGCCACAGGTATACATGTGTTCCCCATCCTGAACCCTCCTCCCTCCCCATATCCCTCTGGGTTGACCCAGTGCACCAGCCCTAAGCATCCAGTATTGTGCATCAAACCTAGACTGGCAACTCATTTCATATATGATATTATACATGTTTCAATGCCATTCTGGCAAATCATCCCACCCTCTCCCTCTCCCACAGAGTCCGAAAGACTGTTCTATACATCAGTGTCTCTTTTGCTGTCTTGTATACAGGGTTATTGTTACCATCTTTCTAAATTCCATATATATGCGTTAGTATACTGTATTGGTGTTTTTCTTTCTGGCTTACTTCACTCTGTATAATAGGCTCCAGTTTCATCCACCTCATTAGAACTGATTCAAATATATTCTTTTTAATAGCTGAGTAATACTCCATTGTGTATGTGTACCACAGCTTTCTTATCCATTCATCTGCTGATGGACATCTAGGTTGCTTCCATGTCCTGGCTATTATAAACAGTGCTGTGATGAACATTGGGGTACACGTGTCTCTTTCCCTTCTGGTTTCCTCAGTGTGTATGCCCAGCAGTGGGATTGCTGGATCATAAGGCAGTTCTATTTCCAGTTTTTTAAGGAATCTCCACACCGTTCTCCATAGTGGCTGTACTAGTTTGCATTCCCACCAACAGTGTAAGAGGGTTCCCTTTTTTCCACACCCTCTCCAGCATTTATTGCTTGTAGACTTTTGGATCGCGGCCACTCTGACTGGTGTGAAATGGTACCTCATAGTGGTTTTGATTTGCATTTCTCTGATAATGAGTGATGTTGAACATCTTTTCATGTGTTTGTTAGCCATCTGTATGTCTTCTTTGGAGAAATGTCTATTTAGTTCTTTGGCTTATTTTTTGATTGGGTCATTTATTTTTCTGGAATTGAGCTGTAGGAGTTGCTTGCATATTTTTGAGATTAGTTGTTTGTCAGTTGCTTCATTTGCTATTATTTTCTCCCATTCTGAAGGCTGTCTTTTCACCTTGCTTATAGTTTCCTTTGTTGTGGAGAAGCTTTTAAGTTTAATTAGGTCCCATTTATTTCTTTTTGCTTTTATTTCCAATATTCTGGGAGGTGGGTCATAGTGGCATAAGGAGTTAACAGTAGGCTTTCCCTATGGCTCAGTGGTAAAGAATCCTCTTGCAGAGCAGGAGACGCAGGTGACACTGGTTTGATCCCTGGGTCAGGAAGATCTGGAGTAGGAAATGGCAACCCGCTCCAGTATTGTTGTCTGGAAAATGCCTTGGAGAGAGGAGCCTGTTGGGCTATGGCCCATAGTCCATGGGGTTGCCCAGAGTTGGACATGACTGAGCATGCACACATTCACGCAAGGAGTCAGTTCAAGTCTTATCTTCCAATTCAGTGGAACTATGATGATGCCCCTGGCTGGAAGCACATGCCCCCTTGGGACTAAAATCTCCAATGCAGCAGAGCTCAAACTTGCTGGAATGGGAAGCAAAAATCCTGCAAGTGATTGTTAAAGTGAGAAAAGCAATTCCCACCCCCACCCCTTGATTCCTGGCCCTGTGTAATCTGACTACAGAAGAAACAGCACCGTGACCTGGTAGCCTAATCAGAAAATGTACTGCCTCCAGCGGAGAGAGCTCCATCCTTTCTGGGAGTTGTCTCCTTGATGGCTTTGTAACTAACTCTTTCGCAGGCTTTGTAACTGACCCTTCCATTCTATTAGGCCAGCTGTTCCTAAACGAGGCCAACCAGTGAAGTCCACTGGCAAGAACACATTGATGCATCTATTTTATTGTGAGACATATTTCTTGATCAGGAGCAGTGTGTGTGTGGCGGGGGGTGGGGCCTGGGAATGTTATGGTGTTGAATGGGGCACACTCTTGCAGGTCCTTGGATGGTGGTGCTGGCAGAAACATCGTGGAGAGGAGGGAGGATATTCAAATCCAGAGTATTTGTCTGTTTCAGTGAGGATGAATCTCTGCCCTGTCTGGGATGAAGGGATGTGACTGACCTCTCACTAAGTGGCTGTCTGGACCTCCAGGGAACACACTGTTGGACTTCGGTGTTGCTTTCTACCATTGGCCAATTAAACACATGCTTAGCATTGGTGGGGGAAGTTCATATTGTTGAACTCATGCAGGCCTCCATTCCTGCCACCCTGGCCAGTTTGCACACAAATCCATTGAGTGAGCACAGAAGTGGCTGGGGAAGAAGGCTGACCCATGTCCACAGAGTGTACCATCTTGCCCATCAGGTTACTGAGAACTTTCTCCCTGTGAATTTGTGTCTCACATGGATCATTCTGAACCTCCTCTAAGATGTGCTCCTGCATACATCTTCTATGACACCAGCCTTCCAGGTCTCTTCTTTCCAAGAACCTACTCATCCAGACATATCATTAGCAACTGCTTATGTGTTGGTGTAGCTCGGGATTCCAGTTCTTGCTTGGTGCGCCCAAAGTGAACACCCAAATGTACTACTCAGATTTCTGGCCCCTGGAAGATTCTTCTTCACCTCTCCTTCATGGCCATCTCTGAGTAGGGCTAGAAGGATGCAGCAGTCCATTTCTGGTTGGTACCAGCAAGGTCTGGTGTCTGTCATTTCTCTTGTCACTTTCTATCACACCTTGTCTTCCAGTCCTCCGCATCTTTGGCTCAGCTCACAATGCCTTTTCCTCTCTGACAGTGAGTCAGCTCCAAATCAACTTGCTAACTCTGTTCCTGTGCCCTTGGCAAGTGTCTCTGCTATCATACTTGTTTTAATGCTTTTTATTATTTATGCTACCCCAGCATCAGCGGTAGTTCCCTGGCTTCCTTAGGATTCAGAACACATCCATTCAAACCACCGTTCTGTTTCCCCTTGGAGTCCAAAGCCCTTCTCAAAATGTCTGCATGTTCTCAGGTAGCTTATATTCACTACCACTGATTTTCAGATCTGGATTTTGCACCTATTTGCTCTAATTTTTGCATGTTAACCTGGCTATGAAATTAAGCTCTGTCCTCAATATGTAGGATGCTATTTCAGATGGGATTTTTAAAAGTCTGTTAAGATTGTTCTTTGTGTATAGCTGTGGCCTTTAAACATTTTTGATAAAGGGTCAGAATATATTTTCAGCTTTGGGGACCATAAGGATTCTGTTGCAGTTACTTCTGTTGTACTTCAAAAATAGCCAAAGACCATAGATTAACAAATGGGTATGACTGTGTTCCAATAAAACTTTATTGACAAAAATTGGTGGTAGGCAAGATTTGACCAGCCCATGGGCTGTGGTTTGTCAATCCTCGGTTTATAAGAAGGCTATGGGTTTTGGTCTATTAAGGTTGTGTTTTTAGTCAATCATCTTACATTCTCTTGTTTGTAATTATTTTTACTTGATTTTGAAAATTTGGATCTTTCAGATACACAAATTGAATCACCTGATGTCTCTGTTTGAGCTGCTATAAAGAATACCATAAACTTAAACAACAAATGTTGTTTAGTCTCTAAGTTGTGTTGGATTCTTTTGCAACCCCATGGACTGTAACCCACCAGGTTCCTCTGCCCATGGAATTTCCCAGCAAGGATGCTGGAATGGGTTGCCATTTCCTTCTTTGGAAGGTCTTCCAAACCCTTGGAACCTGTGTTTCTTGCTTGGCAGTGGATTCTTTACCACTGACCCACCAGGGAAGCCCTAAACAACAAACAGCATGCATTAAACAATAAATATTTCTTATAGTTATGGAGGCTGGCAAGTCCAAAATCAACATGCAATAGATTCAGTGTTGGGTGAGGCCCACTTCCTGGTTCAAAGACATTTCCCTGCTGTGTCCTCGCATGGTGGGTGGAGTAAGGGAGCTCTCCTGGTATCTTGTAAGGGCACTAGTCCCATTTATGAGAGCTCTATCTCCATGACTTAATCATATCACAAAGATCCTACCTCCTAATAACATCACATTGGAGGTTGGGATTTCAGCAGATGAGTCTGGAGGGACACAGACATTCAGTTCAGTATAGCTAATAAGGACTTCCTCCTTGACCAAACTCTAGTCAAGCTCCCTTGTTCCCTCTTCCTGATTAGACCTTGTCTTTGAATGTCCATCCGTGGCCAGTGGTCCTTGGTCTGCTGTCTTTGGCTTGCTGAGCCCCATTCAGCAGGAATCCTGCCAAGCCTGTTTAGCAAGAATCACCCCCACACCTTGATATCTTATCAAATTCCCCCCAATAATTTTCTTTCCAATTGTTCCCTCTCCCACTTGCTAGAAATTCCCAACTGTCCCTGTTGTTTTTGAACTTGAGTTTAATCTCTGTCCCCTACTGCAATTGTCTTGAACAGTCTTGCTTAAATTGTGCAATTTTCTTTGACCCACCTTAACAAATTTTATTTTAACCTCTTTCCCTTTGTCCAAGTTACCATCTACTGATATAACTTGGTATTTCAGATATAGTAATGAGAGGGGATTATGGGTAGGCCTCAGTGCAGAAAACAGGAAACACTCAGCATGACTGATTGAAGAGCGTTTAATGAAAGGACTATTTCCAGGATGTTCTCAGAGCTAAAGAAGCCCAATAAGAGATGATGAAGCACCCCAGGGCTGGACAAGCAATGTTGGGGCGGCTGTCATACACACCCTACACATGAAGGACTAGGTAAAGAAAGCAGTTACCAAAACTTCATCAAAGCAGGAGAGGAGGGCATCTCACAAGAGCTGTGTCTTAGGTAGAAGAACACACCACTGCTAATCATAGCTAGATGGGAAAACTGAGGACCCTGACCCCACTGTTATCCTGCCCCCTGATCTCCTGCTGGTATGTCCTTTGGAAGATCTCATCCAAAAGCCACAGAACAAGGGAGGCTGGTGATGGAGTCTAAAGAGGTGGGCCTCCTGGAATACAGAGCAGGGAGGAGCCGGGTGGAGGGGAGATCTGGGAAGGGGGTGTGGTCAGAGTCAGAGAACATGCATCGCAATAAATACTGTTGTCTTGTCCAGCCTTCAGTGAAGAGTTTCTGGTGTTTGCCTGTTAAGGATCAAGATGTGGTTATACATACAGTGGAATATTACTGAGTCATAAAAAGGAGCAAAAGTGGATCATTTGTAGAGAGGTGGATGGGCCTAGAATCTGTCATACAGAGTGAAATAAGTCAAAGAGGAAAACTGGTATTGCATATTAATGCATATATGTGGAATCTAGAAGAATGATACTGATGAACCTATTTGCAGGGCAGGGATAGAGATGAAGGCATAGAGAATGGACATGTGGACATAGCAGGGGAAGAAAGGGTGGGCTGAATTAGAAGATTAGCATTAACACAGAAACACTACCATGAATGAAATAGATAGCTAGTGGGAACCTGTGCAGGGAACTCTCAGCTCAGTGCTCTGTGGTGATCTAGATGAGTGGGATGGGGAGGTGGGAGGGAAGATCAAAAGGAAGGGGATATATGTATACATATTACTGATTCACTTTGCTGTACAGCAGAAACCAACACAACATTGCAAAGCAACTATACTCCAATAAAAAAAAAAAGTCATGCCAGTTTTGGGAGTGAAATGAATGATTGTATCACATTAAGGAAGTATTTGTGTTTTAAAAGCTTTTCTTTTTAAAACAAGAATGGATGTTGAATATTTTTAGTGCCTTTTTATTTTCTGTGCAGATGATACTGTGTTTTTTTTTCTCTTTTACCTTATTAGTGTAGTGAATTATATTAGTAAGGAGTGTACTTTGAGAAATACTTGCATTCTTGGGAGAAACCCCACTTAGTCATGGAACATGAGTACTATTGGATTCTGTTTGTTGGCATTTTATTTAGATTTTTTGCATGGATATCAGCAAGTGAAAGAGAGAATAGTCTGTATTTTCTTTTGTGCTGTTTTATCATTTTCAGCCTCATAAAAATACAGAGAAGCTTTCTGCTTTCTTTTCATTTTTGAAGAATCTATTCTCACCTTGGGTATTTTTTTCTCTTGCCAGCTGAACTTGGAAATGCATTTCCCCTGTAAACTAATTTGAGAAGATATCCTACTTCAACAAGGTTGGATTTTCCTATTTTAGATTGGCCATGATAGTCTGAGTTTAATTTTCAATTCATAGAGTTTGAGGAGAGAGTGGCTTGAAGTAATCCTGCAGAGGTAGCAAGGATCTTTAGGCAGAGCTTTGCAAAAATTTGCTTCTATTTTCAGACAAAAGCCAGTGAAGGGTTTTTAATAGGTCATTTGCCCAATCAGATTTTACATTCTAAATATCTCATGTTGACCTTCTTATCTTGGGAAAATTACTCTTTAAGCTTCAGTTTCTACATCTATAAATCACAGGAAAAAAATCTATATTATAAAATTTGAGTAAATCATTTGAGGTAGGTGATATACACACACACACACACACACACACACACACACACACACACACACTTATCCCTCATTCTGTCTGGCATGTCATAAAGTAAGACTGTTATTTTTGTGCATATTCATTCAAGTTATTCTCTTTTGTGTGTTTAAGCAGTAGTTTTGTAGTTTCTTTGCATAAAAAACAGACCTTTTTTATAAAGATCACTCCTAGACCTGCCTGTATATTTTTGGAAGTGGAACCTTTTCTACATTGTTTGTTTATGGGAAACCTATTGATTTCTGTATATTTATCTTGTATCTAGCCATCTTACTGAACTTGTTGATGAATTCCTGTTTTTTCAGTTAATTCTTCTTATTTTGTTATTCAATCATATTGTTTGCACACTATTTCCTTTTCAAACCATTATTTGGTGAATTACCTGCAACTTGCATTTGCTTGGAGAATAATATTTATCCCTGGAATCCAAACCAGAATTGCATATTACAAACAGATTGTTTGGTGGAGAAGTGACCTACAGTTTAAATTACCTCTGAAGTTGAATAGGATAGTAATTGTAATGATTGCGTAAGACACCATTTGGAAACTAAAAGTTGGATATTTAACCTACCAGGTGGAATAGAAAACAGGCAATTATGTGTATGATTGAGTTTAATGGGCTGTTTATATGACCTCCATGTTCCCTACATGTAATCATGCATTTATTCCATCTTGAACTATGAAAAGGTCAGAGAGGCTTAATTATATATCTCTTCCTCTCATACCTTATCGTTGATTTGGAATATAAAATAGTTCTTGATTTCTAGAATTGCTGATTATGCTTGTCACTCAATAAATATTATGTATATTGAAATGTAAAACACAGCAAATATCAGGCATATATAGTTTATAGTACAATTCCTGATATATAATAGGTGCTACAGACTGAATATTGTGTTCCCTCTGGAATTCATATGTTGAACTCCTAACCCTCAATGTGATTAGGAGTTGGGACTTTCAGGGTTGATCAGGTCATGAGAATGGAGCCCTCATAAATAGTATTAGAGCTCTTTAAAAGAGGCTCCAGAGAGCTCTTGCAAACTTTCCCATCACATGAGAACTCGGTGAGAAGACAACTGCCTATGAACCAGGCTCTTGCTGCTGCTGCTGCTTCTGAGTTGCTTCAATCGTGTCCAACTCTGGGCGACCCCATAGACGGCAGCCCACCAGGCTCCCCTACCCTGGGATTCTCCAGGTAAGAACACTGGAGTGGGTTGCCATTTCCTTCTCCAATGCATGAAAGTGAAAAGTGAAAGTGAAGTTGCTCAGTCATGCCCAACTCTTAGCGACCCCATGGACTCTTATCAGACACTGAATGTGCTGGTGGCTTGATCCTGGGCTTCCCAGTCTTCCGAACTGTGAGCAATAAATGTTTAAGGCAGATTTTTGTTACATCAGCCTGAACTAAGATGATAAAACACAATAAACATAGCTTTATCTCTCCCCGCTTTCAAACACACATGTCCAAGGACTCCAGCCTCATAATTTCAACCCCCAGTTTAAGTTCTTCCCCTGCTCTGCTGTCTATGTGGTCTGCCTCCTGTCTCCTCTCCATCCTTCTTTTCTATTTACTTTTCCCTCGTTTCCTTCACTCCAGCCTCAAACATCTTGATCTCCCTTAAGCCTTTGAATGAATGAATGTTATAACCTCTAGCATGTAATTTGTGATGATAAACAATAAAATGGTCTTGGCCTGAATTAACAGAATCTGACACCAGATGCTGCTATCCCCTGGTGTGGGGGATCCCTTGGGAACTGAAATCTTAAAGCTTAAGGATTGCTAAGGACCAAATTGTGTCCCTTCCAAATTCATATGTTGGAATCCTAACCTCTAATCTGACTGTATTTGGAAATAGGACCTGTGAAGAGGGGGCTAAAGAATTCACCCATCAATGCAGGAGGCATAAGAGATATGGGTTCGATCCCTGGGTTGGGAAGATCCCCTGGTGGAGGACATGGTAACCCACTCCAGTCTTCTTGCTTGGAGAATCCCATGGACAGAGGAGCCTGGTGGGCTACAGTCGAAGAGGAGTTGAGGTTAAATGAGATCATGAGTCGATAGTGCTGGTGCCTTAAAAGAAGAGGAAGATCCTCCAGAGCTCTCTCTCCCCACCATGTAAGGACACAGAGGGATGGTGACTGTTTACAAGCCAGGAGGAAAGCTCTTACCAGGACTTAAATGGGCTGGCACCTTGATTTTAGGTTTCCCAGCATCCAGAAGTGTAAGAAGATAAATTGCTGTCATTAAGCCACCCAGACTTGTTGGGTAGTGTTTTGTTATGGCATCCCTTGCTGACTATTACCAGCATACAGAGATGTTTATGAATGGTTCTTGTACCCTTCCAGTGCACTGAGAAAAAGTCTGAAACATAAGAGTAGCTGTGATGGTAATAGTTAATCAGACAGACTTGGGATTCAGTCTGTTCTACAATGCATCATGTCCTCTCTGGACCACTGCCTACCAGGATCACGGTCTTCTTTTCATGAGTTACAGATGTGGGAGAGAATGAGCACAATAACTGATGTCACCTGTGGCCTCATCCAGAAACTGACGCACTGTCACTTACGTTCATATTCCACTGGACAAAGAAGGTCATCCCGCCAAGCCAGTAACAGAAGGATGGGGAAATGCACTCCTCAAAAGGCATAGAATTCTAATACAGGGAGGGCATGAAGAATGGTAAATCATGCTTCAGTCTGCCACAGTTCTTTTATTATTACTATCACTTGAAAATGAATCCAACATAGAGGAAAATAGTTGAGAGATGAAGAGAAAAGCATTGGATAACATTATTTGACTCCTGAAGCTTGATTTTTCCCTTGAGATTTTTCTATAAGTGAACCAAAAGATAAGATTTTATTTTAACTTAAGTTGATTAGAGTTGGCGTTCTATTCTTTACCATTGAAAGAATCCTAAAGATTAAAAATGTGGAGTAGAAAAGAATTCATTAATGGCAACCCACTCCAGTATTCTTGCCTGGAGAATCCCAGGGATGGAGGAGCCTGGTGGGCTGCCATCTATGGGGTCACACAGAGTCGGACACGACTGAAGCGACTTAGCAGCAGCAGCAGCAGTAGACTAATAGACAAGTAGTAGTTTAGTTGATTAGATTTTAGTTTATAAAATATTTATATACTGTTTCCACTTTGATAAAAGGGGCATGTTCCTCTTCCCATTGATATTGAGCTTGGCATAGAAATTGTTTTGGTCCATAAATTTTGAGTGGAAGTGACAGTGTGAACTTCTAAGATTAGACATCAAAGATATTGTATACATTTTCTCGTCTCCTGGGGTTTTCCTACCCTTGCAACCAGAAGAACACATGCCAGGGAGCCATTGGTCCTAGGACAAGAGACACATGGGCAATGACCTGAATCTAGAACAACTGAGCTGTCTGGCCAAATACAGTCACTCTAAGATGTATGAGTGAGAGATGAATTTTTCTCTTTGGATGGAAGTCATGGTGTTTGTTATGCATCAAGAGATGACTGAAACATGCTGCGTTTCCCAAATGTTGATGGTGGAATCCTTTTGTCCTCATGGAACAGTTTCTAAAGATTGAGGCCTTTCAGTTTGGAAAAATGATTTTCTGCTTATCTTTCAAACAATCCTACATAAATATTACTTTACTCCCAAAAGTGTTTTGTGAGAGTTGGATGGGAAAAAAGTCCTACTTAGGGTTTAAAATAAATTGCTTTTTAAAAGCTATAGAAAAATCAACCAAATTAAAAAATTTTATTTTTTTCTAAAATTACTATAAACTTGAATAGGAAGGGGAAGGAAAGATGAGACTTGGACATTCACCTTTAGTTTGCCTATTAGGAAGATTATACTCTCTACAGGAAGCAGTTACTAGCGAGGGTTTAGTGGCTCAATAATGTCACACTTGATATCTTTGCAATTCTCTTACATTTTTCTTCATGATCGTAAGGTGACTTCTGCTCCAGCCATATAATATTCAAGGTCAGCTTCTTGTATACTTATTGATTATAAAAACAATATGTTTCCCAGAAGCTCTACTGGGTGCCCTTCCAGTGGCATTTGAATCATGTCACGAGACCATCTCTCACTGCAAGAGAGTCTGTGAAATCAAGCAACTAATGTTTCCAAGGCTCTGTAGCAGGACATGGCAAGAGATGGAAGAAGCGAGTTGTGAACGTCTATTGGTGCAGTCTGTCAGCTGACTGTTGATATAAAAATTGGAATTTTTGCTAATACTCAAGCCCCTTGGAGAACATTCTGAGGAGGAAGCTTGCATCCTTGTTGCCATTGCTCAGATGCTCTTCCCTGTGGGTGGAGGAGTAGCTTATCTGGTTACTGGGAATGATGAAGATCTGCTTCCTGGTGTATGGTCTCTGCCTGCAGGCAGAGCATGTTTTCCTTCCCTTGTGTTATCCCTCCTGCTATTTTCCAGCTGCTCTGCTTAAGCAAAAGCAAAAAGAGGCAGAAATCTTGGATGTAAGCAAAGGGATCAGATTCAGTTACCATTCCTGAAGTTGGGGTGTTCTGATACTACCTAGCTCACAATTGGATCAATTTTTTTAGATAGAAAAGAGCACCCCCAAAGCCAAATACCTCACTTGTTAAAATATCTATTTATTTATGGCTGCCATTGAGTCTTCATTGCTGTGCATGGGCTTTCTCTAGTTGTTTGAGAGGTTCCTCTCTAGTCACAGTGTGAAGGCTTCTCACTGCAGTGGCTTCTCTTTGTGGAGCACAGTCTCTTTAGGTGAGCACGGGCATCAGTAGTTGCAGTACTCAGGCTCAGTAGTTTTCGCTCTTGGGCTCATGGGTTCAGCAGTTGTTGCACACTGGTATCCTTGTCCCATGGCGTGTGGAATCTTCCCGGACCAGGGATCAAACCCATGTCCCCTGCATTGGCAGGTGGACTCTCAACCACTGGGCCACCAGGGAAGTCCAGACATCTCACTTTTTATGCTTTACCATTTGACACGACAATTTCACACCCATTTAACAATACCTTTGTGAGTTTGGCATTTCAGGAGTTATTTATTTATTTAAAAATTTTTTTAGGCTAGATTTTTTTTTTTAGTTTCTTTTGCCACTTTATTTTTTAATTGAAGAATAATTGCTTTACAGAATTTTGTTGTTTTCTGTCAAACATCAACAAGAATCAGCCGTAGGTACACCCATGTCCCTTCCCTGCAAGAGTTACTTAACCTCACTTTACAAATGAGGAAACTGAGCCTGGAGAGGGCAAGCGAGATGCACAGAGCTAGTGTCAGCATAGCCGAAACTCGGGCCTGCTCTTTCCGCTTCAGTCTGTGATGCTGCTATTCCTGGGGCATTTATTCTACATTCCCTCTGTGCAGTCTCATCAATTCTGCTCATCCTGTAGTATCTGTTTTTGCATCCTGTTGTCATCCATCCTGAATCCCCCTTCAGCCCAGGAGAGCGATGTCTCAGCAATCGGTCAATGCTAATATGCCAGCAATTTCCCAGAGCTTTGTGGTGGAGGAGTCTGTCTTGATTTATTATTCTAAGTGTGTTGCTTAGACAACATTGATTAATGATCAATTTCTACATTACAAAGTAATCATAGGGGCTGATGAAACTGTTCAGGAAGCAGAAGCAGCCTTTGAGTAGGCACGAGATGTTCAGCCTTAGACTAGATTGCCTATTCTGCAGACTTTTCACTGATGCTCCACTGACTCTACATTTGAGTTTCCACACGTCTTAAACGGATATTGGACATTAGCTTATAGTTTTCTGCTTTATTGTCTATGAGTACATTTAAAAAATTTATATTGAAGTATAGTTGATTTACAATGTTACATTAGCTTCAGGTGTACAGTAAAGTGATTCTGATATATATATATATATACACACACATTTACATATATATATGGGCTCCCCTGGTGGCTCAGATGGTAAAGAATCTGCCTGCAGTGCAGGAGACTGGGGTTCAATCCCTGGGTTGGGAAGATCCCCTGGAGAAGGAAATGGCAATCCACTCCAGTATTCTTGCCTGGAGAATTCCATGCACTGAGGAGCCTGGCTGGCTATTATAGTCCATGGGGTTGCAAAGAGTCAGACATGACTGAGCAACTAACACACACACACACACACACACACTTATTCTTTTTCAGATTCTTTCCCCATTTATTACAAAATATTGAGTTCCCTTTGCTATATAGTAGGTCCTTGTTGATTCTTTTGATTATCTATTTTTTATATAGTAGCGTGTATATATTAATCCTAATTTATCTCTCCCTCTTTTCCCCTTTGGTAAACCATAAGTTTGTTTTCAAAGTAACTATGAGTCTGTTTCTGTTTTGCATGTAAATTCATTTATATCATTGTTTTTAGATTCCACATGTAAGTGATATCATATGATACTTGTCTTTCTCTGTCTGACTTCCTTATGAGTGCATTTTGGAGTAGGGTGTTGTCAATGTAGTAGCATAGTTTTTGGCTCTCAGTTCTATTTTTTCTGGTGGCAAGAAATGTGTAGCACACAGTAGATGCTTAAATGTTTGTTGAACAAATGAATTAATTAGTGGACTTGTGGGTGGAATGTACATCTTTTTCAACCTTGGCTGTTTCCTGGACATTCACACATAATGTAAGGATTTCAAGAGTCTCCCTGATTCTACAAAGCTTGGATATTATTCATTCACTTTGAAAAACTCCTAGAAGGAGGCACTATTGTTAGATACCTCTGAGTTGCCTCTGCCTTCCTAGCTCAGTAACTTCAGGCATGTTTTTACCCCATTAAAGCCTCAGTTTCTTCATCCATAAAATAGGAATTCCATTGTCAACGTCTACTTCATGGTTGAAGCAAGATTAAATGAATACAATGCATGTTGAGTATTGCACATTGCCTGGCATCTGGTAAGTCCTTAGTGACTATGAGCTCTTATTTCTGTTTGACTCAAGATTTAGTGAAGAGAACCTTAAGATGAACTGAGAATGACTAAATTCACCCCACAGAATGAGAACTTAATAGAGTTTGCTATAGAATTAGTTCAGGTCAAATATTTACAACAATCACGAAAGGAAGTATAGAGGGATTACCAAGACAATTAGTCTGATGTGGCTAAGAGAGTAGAGTTTACTGTTGTTGGTTTGGAGCTTGCCCTTCTGGTGTCTAGCACGCTCTGCTGATCCCATTTGCATTTCTCAGGCTCTTCTCGGACCTCCTGGTCTGTACTGGGATAGCGCTTGCTGTTTGTTTCTGGACCTTCATTCTCAGTCTCTGCTTTGGCAGTTTGCCAGAGTTAGATTTTTTTAACGAAAGGACTTTATCAGCCGTATTCCCGGAGACCCGGCTTCCCTTTAATTCACTGTGCAAAATGCCTGCAATATTTGCCCAAGGAAGTTTTCGGTTTTTTCTTCTGGTTCATTTCCACAGCTCTTTAGTCTCATCCCAATTTCTGGACTTGCCCTTTTTTGCCCTTGAGTTTGACATATGTTTATAGCTATATCATCCAAACCCCTATCAAAATATTGAGCATTTTCATCACCCTAGAAAGACCCTTCATACCCATCTTCAGTCAGTCTCCCTTCTCTTCAAAGGCAACTGTTATGTATTCTGTGTTTTTTTAGAAAATAATTTTACTTATGTATTTATTTTTGGCTGTGCTGTGTCTTCGTTGCTGTGAGGGCTTTTCTTTGTTCTAGCGAGTGGGGACTATTATTTGTTATGGTGCTCGGGCTTCTCATTGTGTAGTTTCTTTTGTTGCAGAGCATGGGCTCTAGGGTGCATGGGCTTTACTAGTTGTAGTTCCTGGGCAGATTATTTACCACTGAGCCACCAGGAAAGCCTTCCTTTCTATCTTTACAGATTAGTTTTGTATGTCCTTGAACATCTTTTGCTCAGTCTTCTGTCTGTGGGGTTTATTCTTGTTGCATGGATTAGAAGTTCATTCCTTTTTATTGCCCATTAGTAGCCCATTATTATGAATATTTTGTGGTTTATTTATCTCATTCTTGTATCAGTGAACATTTGGAATGTTTCCACTTTTTAACTATTATGAATCAAGCTGCAATTAAAATTCTTTTATAAGAATTCTTTGTGGAACATAATGATCTTATTTACTTTTGTGTGAATAGGAGTAGAATTGCTGAATCATCAAGTAAGTGAATATTTATAGGATTTGCCAAGCCATTTTCCCAAGTGCCTGTCCCATTTTGCATTTCTTTGACCTTCAGAGGCTTGGCATCCTCACCAGCACTTAGTATGTTCAGTTCTTTCTGTTTTAGTCATTCAAGTGGATGGTAACTAATGATGTGGACCATCGTTTTATGTGCCTTGCATTTTAAGCTAATTAACATTTCTCCAGTTGAAGGGAAGAGTAATTTTCGACTTGAGGTTGACACTGAACCTCATTGCACCCATGACTCCAGACAATAGATGTCACTCAGTTCCCTGGGTAATTTCACTAAACACCCCGTGATTTTGTGTCAACTTGAATGGGCCATGGAATTTCCTAAACATTTGGTCAAACATTATTTTGGGTATGTCTGTGAGTGTGTTTTTGGATGAAATTAACATTTAATTGGTAACTGAATAAAGCAGATTGCACTACCTAAATGTGGGTGGGCCTCATCCAATCAGTAAAAGGCCTGAATGGCACACAAAGGCTAACCTTTCTGTGAGTAAGAGGAAAGTCCTCCTGCTTGACTGCCTTTGAGCTAGGACATCATTTATTTCCTCCTTGCACACTTGAACTGAAGCACTGGCTTGTCTTATGTCTGTACTGGTACTCACAGCTTTAGCTTTTCCTAGGTCTCCAGCTTGCCAACTGCAGATTTTGAGGTCTGTCAGCCTCGTAATCACATGAGTCAGTTTATTATAATAAATCTCTATATATCTCTATGCCCCATCAGTTCTCTCCCCCTTGAGAACTGTGACTAATACATACTCCTTTCTCTTCCACTATCTTCACCCAAAGTACTCTCTTTCAGTTCTATTTCTGTACAAGCCCTGTGCTGGCTTCATCAAATAGGCCATAAACATGTGTTCAGTGTTTTCATTTAACATCTTTGGGATTGCAATTAAAATCCTTGCAGAAAAGTTATACAGAGTTATCATAAGTCACTCAATGCAGCCATATTCAGAAGTGATGACTTCTCATTAGAATCACATGAGAGATAACTGCTGAGTGGTTGATCCCTGGCTTTATACTATTGTTCTTTAACAGTGTTTTTCAACTGAAAGATATGATTCAGCAACATAAAAATGAGAGGGCTCTTGCCCTTCTAATAGCAGAGTGACTAATAGAATAACTAGAACGATGATAAACCTCCACAGAAGGAGGATGATTAAGGATGCTGATGGATGCAGCAGTACTGCAATAGAGATCTGTCTCCACACTATGGGATGGAAGCAAATCTTGATTTTTTTCATGATGTGAACTCAAGCATAATATTGTGGAAGCAGAACTCCCTTTAATCAAAATCCTGCTTGTAATGCTTCAGAGATTCAAAGAGCATGTTTCTTCCTTCCTCTCTCTTTCCAAACAACCTATTTATTTACTTGTTTGTTATTTACTTGTTCATTTGTATACTAACCTATTCATTTATTATATATTTTATTTATATATTATTTATTTACTTGCCTATGAGATATTTTCATTAATTAATTTTAAAATGTGTGGACTGAATTTTGTCTCCAGACTGGAGTAGCTTCCCCTCTTAATTTTTTGGTTACCTTTCATACTCCATACCAATCCAGGGTCATTTCCTGAGACATCTAACCCCTTCCCAGATTGTACACGAACCCCATGGGGAGGCTGCTGGATTTAAAGAGGGTACTTTGGTTTCCAAATGTAGGCAAAAGGAGAATTAGCGATTTGGAAACTAGCCCACCAGCTTGGTGCATCTTTTGTTTATTCCTGAAGGTCCTGCTTGGCCTACAGCATGGTCTCCCATCACCTGTCTATTTTACCCTCAGCTTGGTGATTGTTTCCATTGCTGGACTAAAACCATCTCCCCCAGGTCTGATATTGAAGCCCTGTCAGTGGTTCACTAGCCCTCAAGTTGAGCATCCCCTCTGCAGGCTTGGTGTCTGTTTCTGGAAAGTCACCATTGTCAACCAGAAAAATTGAGAGTCTCAACCTGCAAGTTGAGAGTTATTTTTATTTGGTGGGAATGTTTGGACTCTGAGCCTGGAAGACAGCATCTCAGTAGCTCTGAGAAAACTGTTCCAAGGAGGCAGGAGGGGAAGGCAGGCTATATACAGGTTTGCAATAAAGGGAACAGGCTGTCTGAATATCAAAGATCAGGTGGCAAGTTAAGGAATTTAACTTACGTATGGGAAGATGCAAACCTCTGGGCTCACTGAATTTATTCCTTTCATATGCATCTTGGCTGCTGCTGCTGCTAAGTCACAGCATCCACTGGATCGCAGTTTTGGGACCCTCATTCATATCTGGAGGCCCGAAGTCATGATGGCTGTGACATTTCTTGTATATTGATAAGGCAGGAGTTAGCCCATCTGTTGTCATCATATTCAGAGGAGTCACTCTTCATCCTTCTCTTTCCAAACACTCATGGTCCCCTTGAAAAATTTGCCCACACCCACCATAGCTGCCAGGTGAAGGGTATTGGAAAAGACAGCACTTGCCAGCACACAAGAGGGTCCCATTGCTCGTCTCTCCAGGGTAGTGGATGCCTATGAACCTGAAACCTGCCTACTTGAGTTCAGAGATGATGTCGAGAGAATCTTCTCCAAGAAGTTCCCTGTGGCCACCTGGCCAAAGTAATGGCCTCCAATTAATTCGCTTTCAAGAAACAACTCACTGGACGCTTTGCTGTGAAAGTAGTCCTTGTTCATGTTAGCAACTCCAAGTTAGTGTGCCAGACAAACCAAAACATCAGTGTTAGAGCAGAGCGAAGTTTATTGCTGGGCCGTGCGAGGAGAAACAGTAGCTTGTGTCCCCCCAAACCCTGAGCTCTCCATCGGTTTCAGCAAAGCATTTTTAAAGGCCAGGTGAGGGAGGGGCATCCCAGGGTCTGTGATCAACTTGTGCACAGTTCTCTGATTGGCTGATGGTGAGGTAACAGGGTGGAGTCACAGGCGTTAACATTATCAGTCCTTAGGCTTCAGGAGGCCCGCTGGGCTACACGCTCATAGTCCTAAAGTAGTTAATATCTTCTTTTTGTGTTTGTGGGGGGTGGGGGGGTGGGGGTGGGGTGGAGTGGGGGGGATGGGGGTGGGGGGGTGGGGGGGTGGGGGGGTGGGGGGGTGGGGGGGATGGGGGTGGGGTGGGGGTGGGTGAGTGAGGGGGAGATTTCACATCTGTAAAACAACTCAGGAAATGTGCATTAGAGATTGTTATCTAGGCATTCAAACAGAGGATGTGGGGAAAGGGCCTGCCCCAGGAAGGTCCCATAGGGTCCTGCTCAGTTTATATTCATTTCAGGAGACTTAAGAATTACAGATGAATAATGAGAGAAAGTAAAAATCACCCATTATTCAACATTTCTTTCTTTTTTTCTTTCTTTCTTTCTTTTTTACTTCTTTGGGCCAAGTCTTAGTTTGCAGCATGCAGGATCTTTAGTTGCAACACGTGGCATCTAGTTCCCAAACCTGGAATTGAACCCAGGCCCCCTGCGTTGGGAGCGTGGAATCTTAACCACTGGGCCACCAGGGAAGTCCCTACTGATACATGTATAAGATAGATATCTAATGAGAACCTACTGTATAGCTCAGGGAACTCTATTCAACATACTGTGGTGACCTGGATGGGAAGGAAAGCTGAAAGAGAGGCAATATATGTATAGCTGTTTCACTTTGCTGTACTGTAGAAACTAATACAACATTGTAAAGCACTATACTCCAATAAAAATGTTTAAAAATCACCATTTGCCTTACTTGGTGTTGAACTTCCATATGTATCATTTCAGTCTCTTTTCCATGTACCTGCCCATACACAAGATTGAATTGTCTGGTGTTGTATCATAGTCTGGTTTTTATTTTTTCACTTAATAATACATTATTCATGAATCTATTCAAAAATAGATATTGAGCAGCTACTACATGCCAGCCACTGTTCTAGGTATTGGGCATACATCAGCAACAAAAATTCCTGCTGTCAAGCCTCTTGTTTTTAAGTGCCCCAAAGGATAATAAAACAAATGATTAAAATATGTTATTTGTCAAATAATAAACATTGAAGAGAAAACAGAAATGGAGGAAGAGAGATATGAAGAATGCATCTATGTGCTGGGGCCCAGAGCAGACTGGTTCAAAATATGGCTCAAGAGCATATTGATTATTTTGAATTAATGTTGCTTAAGAAATGCCTGTTGCAAGAGGGACCCCCTGACCCTCCTCTCTGTCTCTGTGAAAGCAGGAAATGAATCTCTCCTGTGAAAGATGCCCTCTCTGCGTTGGGAGGGAGAAGGACTCTTTATCATCAGAGATGGGGAATTCAGGCAGAGAAGCAGTATAAACAAATTCTGTTCCTTAAGAAATTTACTACCTCAAGCCCAGAATCTGTTTAGACTTCTTTCATGCGCACTCAGTCACTTCAGTCGTGTCCAACTCTTTGTGACCCTATGGACTGTAGCCTGCCAGGCTCCTCTGTCCATGGGATTCTCCAGGCAAGAATACTGGAGTGGGTTGCTATTTCCTTCTCCAGGGTATCTTCCTGACTCAGGGATCGAACCTGTGTCTCTTAAGTTTCCTGCCTTGGCAGGCAGATTCTTCACTGCTGAGCCAGCCAGGAAGCCCATTTAGACTTCTTAACTATTAATAATTAAGCACCCAAACAGGGCCTCCTGGTGGTCCAGTGGTTAAGATTCCACACTCCCAGTGCAAAGGGCATGGGTTCCATCCCTGGTCAGGGAACTAAAATCCCACGGGTGCATAGTGTGGCCGAAAAAAGAAAAAGCACCCAAAGTTTAAGTTTCTTTGTTCTGTCAGTTCCTCACAGATTTATTGTTTCCTTGTCTAAAAAAGTGTAAAAGTTGCCTGCCTTGGTCACTGCTTAGGTACCATTTCCATGAGACCTCTGGACTCATAAATTAAGCCTTGTTTCATTTCTCCCATTAATCTCTCTGGTGTGAATTTTGCTATTAATCCAGCCTCAAGAACTCAAGAGGAATAGAGGGGGAAATTTCCCCCTCCCCATTATGCAGGTTGAGGGTGTTGGGGGAAGTTGACATGTTATACGGGTGTCCTTGTGAACAAGGAGATTTCTGAGGGAAGCCTTGGAGAAGGGAAGAGACATGAGCATTGCCATGCAGATGAAGCTGCCTGAGTCCCCAGGGCACCCAGCTTGTTGCAGGAACTGTGAGGAGGTTCACCAGGACCAGTGGAGAAGGGGAGTGATGGAGGAGCTGGGGACAAATGCGGGGGGTGAGAGTAGCCGACCATGAGCCCCCTCCACTCTCAGGCTCCTTCCTTGTTGTTCTCTGTTTTTCTATGATAGGATTATGGATTTATGTAGCCCACCATCTCTTACTGAACTTTTGTTTCTAGTTTTCCCACAGAAACAATTGTGAGCCCTTGCTGGAGCTTTCCCATACTGATTGTCATGCTCCCCTGGTGGCTGAGATGGTAAAGAATCTGCCTGCAATGCAGGAGATGCGGGTTCAATCCCAGGGAAGATCCCCTGAAGGAGGGCATGGCAACCCACTCCAGTATTCTTGCTTGGAGAATCCCATGGACAGAGGAGCCTGGAGGGCTACAGCCATGGGGTCCCAGAGAGTTGGACATAACTGAGTGACTAACACATACACAAGAAAGGAGAGCAGATGGCAGAACATGAGCACATGAGGACTTCGTTGGTGGCCCCCATGTGGCTAAGATGCCACACTCCCAATCCAGGAGGCCGGAGTTCGATCTCTGGTCTGGGAACTGGATCCCACATGCTGCAACTAAGAGTTTTCATGCCCCAACTAAGACCCAGTGCAGCCAAATAAGTAAATATTATAAAAAAAAAAAGAAAAAGAAGATGGGCGCATGGTTTTAGCCCATTTCGGTGGGGAGTGGGGGTGGGGTGAAATTTGGACTCATTGCCCTTAACTCCGTGTTGGGTTTGTGAAGACATGATGCTGTTGACCTCCAGGGCTAGGAATGGCAGCCCTTCCGGCCCTGAACAAGATTAATGGGATGATGTAATGCTTGATAAATTTACCAGACAGAGGAAGGAAGCAAGAAGGAGGGTTGAAAGGGCAGGAACAAAAAGAGACATAAAAGAGAAGACCAGAAGAAAGGGGGAGAGCTGGAAATCTTTATAACATTAATAATATTTTTGTTGTTCTGATTTAACAAGTAGAGCACCACATTAAAGAAAATCTGGAAAGTTTACAGAAAAGTAAATATTTAAGTGAAAGCCACATAGCTCCATGTCTAGAGATAACAATGAGACTTTTTATTGCTTTCCACCCAGACATTCACAGAATTGTAGGTGCATATAGTTTTGGATTTTGCTTCTTGTTTAGACTTTTGTCAAGAACCTTGACTTACTGCTACAGGAATATTAAAAACCATGGTTTTCAACCATCATATAATATAGCCTGGCATGCTGAAGTCCATGGGGTCACAAAGCTTTGGACATGACTTAATGACTGAACAGAACAGATTGTAACGAATGTTATCATTTCCTTGTTGTTGAATGCTTTGGTTATTTTTGATATTGTACTGTTAAAAATAATGCAGCAGGCAATCCTTCATCAGGCATCTTTGTATCTCTGACTATTTTATTAGGATGAATTCTTAGGAGTGAGATGACTTGCACAGGCAGGTGAATTTTTCTTTTTTAAATACCTGAAGACTTGAAGGCAAATGATTGATGATTTTGTGCGATGACATTTGATTTGTGTAACCAATTGTGAATAGGTGACTGGCTATTAAGACCATGATGCTGTTGTAGAATCTGGAGTCACAAAACACTCCTCAGAGGACACTCAAGACAGTGGAGTACAGTTTATTACACTGGCGGGACCAAGGGGAATGGGTTCCCAACAAGGACTCTGATGATTTCAGAGAACTTGGTTTTATATGCCACCCCTCTCCCCCCGCCCTGCCGCTACATGACTGGTTACATATTAGTTATTAGTTTTACAACATGCGGGTGCAGAAGAATTAACACTTAAAACATGCAGGTGCTGGCATTATTGTTAACCTATCTGAGACAACCTGAACTTTACTTCCAGTCTTTGTTATCTGTGAGGAAGGGGTTTTCTGGTTTTTCTTTAGCGATGGTTAACAGGGTTCAGGCCCAGTTCACATCCTGTCTTAAGACGGCTGACAGTCTTCAAGATGGAATCCCTCTTGCCCTCCTCCCAGCGGCCCCAACAATTCCATAATTTTGATGACAAAGGTCCATATAGTTAAAGCTATGATTTTTCTAGTAGTTGTATATGGATGTGAGAATTGGACCATACAGAAGGCTGAACCCTGAAGTATTGATGCTTTCAAATTGTGGTGTTGAAGACTCTTGAGAGCCCCTTAGACAGCAAAGAGATTGGACCAGTCAATCCTATAAGAAATCATCCCTGAACATTCAGGACTGTTGTTGAGTCCTACTCAACAGCTGAGGCTGCAGTTCCAACTCATTGGAAAACACCTTGATGCTGGGAAAGACTGAAGGCAAAAGGAGAAGGGAGCAGCAGAGGATGAGATGGATAGACAGCATCACTGACTCAATGGACATGAGTCTGAGCAGACTTGGAGACAGTGAAGGACAGGGGAGCCTGGCGTGCTTCAGTCCATGGGGTCACAAAGAGCTGGACTGAGCAACTGAAAAACAATGACAAATCCAATCCATGGTCATTCCTCAGACTGTAACAAAAATGTTTGGAGGAAGTACAGGGCATCTAGCATGACATGTTGGACTTAATTTTTTTCAGGAAAATGCAACCTTGGGCTAAAAGACATACAAATAGAATCAATGTAAAGAAAATATAAAAGAGACTTAGAAGCAGTGTGTGGACCTTAATTAATTGTATCTGTTAAAAAACACAATTGCTGAGATGTTGTTAACTAAAAAAAGTGTACAACGTGAGAGTTGCAAGTTAAGTTTTATTTGGGGCAAAGTGAGGACTGTAGCCAGGGAGAGAGCACCTCAGATAGCTCTGAGAAACTGCTCCAAACAAGTGTGTGTGTGTGTGTGGGCGGGGTGGGGGTCAGGATATATATGATTTTGGTGAAGGGGGAGTTTATGCAATCAAGCATTTATCTTTACAAAAGGTTTGCTGCTAGTCATGAGGAACTGATGTCACCACAAAGGGATTTAGTGATTGCTTTTTTAGATATGGGAAGATGGAAGGATTGGGCTCATAAAATGGGCTCCTGAAAATATCTGTCTGAAGACCTGTTCCACTAGTTTTCCTGAAGCACAGAGTGCCTCCTTCCAGTTCTCCACCCGAACCCTCTTCAGGGCATATCAAAGGTCAATAGCTGCAGCAGCACAGGATTCAGTCCCCACAGAGGCAGGTGGCAAGTGCCAGTGAGTTAACAGTACATTTTTTTTAAGTTGACAATGTGTTACTTTTATTAGACAATCAGAAATTTGAATGGAGACTGAATTTCGATAACATTAAGATATTATTATTGACTACTTACCTGTGACACTGGAGGAAAGGGCAACCCACTCCAGCATTTCTTGCCTGGAAAAATACCATGGACAGAGGAGCCTGGCAGGCTATTCATAGCTTCCCAAAGAGTTGCAAAGCATCAGACACAATTGAGTGACTGAGCACACACACACACACATTTACAAATAATTTTAAAAGATGAGTCTTTATCTTTTAGAAGTATACTTGGAAACATTGAAGATGAAATGATATAATGTCTGGGATTTCCTTCTGAGCAATTTGAGGGGTAGTTGATGGGGCAGCATTGACCATGAATTGACAGTAGTTGGGGTTGGAGGCTGTGTTCCTAGGAGTCTTTTTTTTTTCTAATTTTATTTTATTTTTAAACTTTACATAATTGTATTAGTTTTGCCAAATATCAAAATGAATCCGCCACAGGTATACATGTGTTCCCCATCCCAAACCCTCCTCCCTCCTCCCTCCCCATACCATCCCTCTGGGCCGTCCCAGTGCACCAGCCCCAAGCATCCAGCATCGTGCATCGAACCTGGACTGGCAACTCGTTTCCTACATGATATTTTACATGTTTCATTGCCATTCTCCCAAATCTTCCCACCCTCTCCCTCTCCCACAGAGTCCATAACACTTCTATACATCAGTGTCTCTTTTGCTGTCTCGTACACCGGGTTATTGTTACCATCTTTCTAAATTCCATATATATGTGTTAGTATACTGTATTTATGTTTTTCCTTCTGGCTTACTTCACTCTGTATAATAGGCTCCAGTTTCATCCACCTCATTAGAACTGATTCAAATGTATTCTTTTTAATGGCTGAGTAATACTCCATTGTGTATATGTACCACAGCTTTCTTATCCATTCATCTGCTGATGGACATCTAGGTTGCTTCCATGTCTTGGCTATTATAAACAGTGCTGTGATGAACATTGGGGTACACGTGTCTCTTTCCCTTCTGGTTTCCTCAGTGTGTATGCCCAGCAGTGGGGTTGCTGGATCATAAGGCAGTTCTATTTCCAGTTTTTTAAGGAATCTCCACACTGTTCTCCATAGTGGCTGTACTAGTTTGCATTCCCACCAACAGTGTAAGAGGGTTCCCTTTTCTCCACACCCTCTCCAGCATTTATTATTTGTAGACTTTTGGATTGCAGCCATTCTGACTGGTGTGAAATGGTACCTCATAGTGGTTTTGCTTCTGCACATCAAAGGAAACTATTAGCAAGGTGAAAAGACAGCCTTCAGAATGGGAGAAAATAATAGCAAATGAAGCAACCGACAAACAACTAATCTCAAAAATATACAAGCAACTCCTACAGCTCAACTCCAGAAAAATAAACGACCCAATCAAAAAATGGGCCAAAGAACTAAATAGACATTTCTCCAAAGAAGACATACAGATGGCTAACAAACACATGAAAAGATGCTCAACATCACTCTTATCAGAGAAATGCAAATCAAAACCTAGGAGTCTTTATATCAGAGTTTCAGTTCAGTTCAGTCGTGTCCAACTCTCTGTGACCTCATGAACCACAGCATGCCAGGCCTCCCTGTCTATCACCAACTCCCAGAGTTCATCCAAACTCATGTCCATTGAGTCGGTGATGCCATCCAACCATCTCATCCTCTGTCATCCCCTTCTCTTCCTGCCCTCAATCTTTCCCAGCACCAGGGTCTTTTCAAATGAGTCAGCTCTTTGCATCAGGTGGCCAAAGTATTGGAGTTTCAGCTTCAACATCAGTCCTTCCACTGAACACCCGGGACTGATCTCCTTTAGGATGGACTGGTTGGATCTCCTTGCAGTCCAAGGGTTTATCAGAGTTTAGTTTAGCAAACTATGACCTGAGGGCCAAATCCAGCCCATTGCCTGTTTTTGTAAATAAAGTTTTATTGGAACACAACCATGCCTGCTTGTTCACATATTTTCTCTGGTTGATTTTGCATTGTAATGTTAGAGTTGAGTTGTTGCTACAGACTATCTGAGCCTGAAATATATACTCTCCTGCCCTTTACAGAGTTTGCTGGCCCTTGATTTATGCTATTGTGCCTACTTATGTTTATGTTTAAAATCATTCACAATAAAATATTTGAAATACATTTCATTATAAAGATCTATACAGTTCCTATGACTACTGCCATAGAATAGTGTTTCTCTCCTAACTGTCTTGAATACATTAAATCACAGCTGAAATGCATGGCACACTTAATAAATTGCTGAAATATCTGTGGGATGATTCTTCTATTAAAATGTATTCCTCTGTGTGGGTAATACATGCATGGAACAAGATTTATAGGAAATGCTCTGGAAAGTAAGTCTCCTTTCCTCCCCATCTCTCATCCACCCTGATCTCCTTCCTAGTATTTCTTGTTTATTCTTCCAGGGATAATTTTTGTATGTACAAACATAATATAAATTTATAGTGTAATTTCTCTCCCATACAAGTGATATATACAATATATATTTGCATTTTGTCACTTAATAATATATCTTGGAGATATTTCCATGTTAATTGCATAATCGTTTCTAAATTGTACATAATTATATGTATGTGTGCATACATGCATGCTCAGTTGCCTCAGTCATGTCCGACTCTTTGAGATCCTGTGGACTGTAGCCTGCCAGGCTCCTCTGTCAATGGGATTCTCCAGGTAAGAATACTGGAGTGGGTTGCCTTGGCCTCCTCCAGGGGATCTTCCTGACCCAGGGATCAAACCTGCATATCCTGTGTCTCCATGTATATATGTGTGTGTGTGTATATGTATTCCTGAAGTATATATATTTAGGAGTTTTATATGCATATATATTTATATATGAAGTATATATATCTAGTAAATATATATATATATATATGAAGTATATATATTTGGGATATTTATATGCATAAAGTGTATATGTTTGTGTTGTTCTCAGTTTGGGGAAAGAATTAAGGGACAGAGAGGCACCGTGAAACTGAAGCCTGGAGAGTGTGTGTGTTTGTTCAGGAGGGGAGGATGGGATGGGCATCCGTTACTGTACTCCCCCATCCCTGTTCTGAAGAGTGGTTGCAAAAAGAATTCAACAAGTTGGAATTTGCTTATCTTTCCTTAAAATGCTGAAAAAAAGACAGAAATATCCATTGGTAAATCCTATTTCCTCTCCCGTCGAAGTGCCTTCAGAATCTGAGTGCTTCTCACTGCGCTCTGTCCTGATTTGAGACCTGGTCCCCTCTCACCTGGCACCCGTGACCATCTCCTCTCCTGGTCTCCCCACCACCACCCTCGTTTCCTACAGTCTGTTCTTAACACGCCGTCAGGGTCATCTTTAAAGGGAAAGTCAGATCGTATCCCCACCTCTGCTCAGAATTCTTCAATGGCTCATCTTATTCGGAATAAAAATGAAAAGCCTTACAAAGGCTCACATGGTCATGCCACAACCCCTTCTCTAGGACGCTCTTCTTCCCTCCCTTCTGCAGCCACGTGGGCCTCCCCGTGTCTTCTCCCAGCAAAGATCTTGGTTCACCATCCAAATTGTTCATCCCTCACCTCTTTCAAGTTTTGCTCAAATGTCACCTTTTCAAACACTCCTTTCCCAACCTCTTCTTTTAAAAATCACCACTCTCCAGCATTTCCTGTTCTTTTTTTAATGTTTATTATTTTTCTCCATAGTTTTAAGTCTCTTTTGTATTAGTTTCTTGTGGCTGCTGTAACAAATGACCACAAGCTCTTAAAACAACAGAATTGTATTGTCTCCTGGTTCTGGAGGTCAGAAGTCTGAAATCAAGATGCTGGCAGGGTTGGTTCCTTGTGGAGGCTCTATGGGAAAATAGATTTCATGCTCCTCTCCTAGATTCTGGTGGCGGCTTTCCTTGGCTTGTAGACACATCACTCTAGTCTTTGCCTCCATCTTCGTAATGCCATCTCCTCTTTGTGTTCTCTCCTTTGCTTCTCTTATCAGGGCACATCATTGGTTTTCTAGCCACCACTTTAATCCAGGATAATCTTTTCTCCAACTCCTTTATTCTATTATATCTGCATAGACTCTTTTTCCAAATCACATCATATTCCCAGGTCCCAGATGTAGAGCCGAGCAGGACCTTGTAGGGCTCCTGGGCACATGGGCCTTTCTGTGTCCTCCACTTCTGAATTATAGGAAGTAGGCTTCATTCAGCCTCCAAGACTTTCCCTGAGTCCCAAAGGGCAGGTTCAAGCAGATGCTAATTAGGAAAGAGAGGGGATGCTGAGATATGCACAAGCCTTGGGGCAAGGTCCTGGTTCCCCCTCAAGGGATACACAAAACAAGCTGTTTTTCAGAGACTGAAAACCCCCGTCCAGGTGGGAGAAGTTAACTGTGTGCTGCCCACAAGCATGTAGACCCCAGGTTGATGACACTGATGCCCAGTATTCTCACTGTGAGCCAATCAGAAGAATGTTCATAAGCTGATCATGTCCTCTTTGAACTATCACTATAAAACTCTTCATTACTTGCTCCAGGTCAGGACACACAGTTTTGAGGTATTACCTCACTGTGTCCCCCTTTGCCTGGCAAAGTAATAAAATCATTCTTTTCTGCCTCATCCAGAACTCCATCTTTGAGATTTAATTCGGTGTCAAGGTACAGAGGTCAGATTCAGCATCAGGTGGACTTATCTTTTAGGGGAGCACAACCCACTCCAGTGTTGTTGCCTGGAGAATCCCAGGGACGGGGGAGCCTGGTGGGCTGCTGTCTATGGGGTCACACAGAGTCGGACACGACTGAAGCGACTTAGCAGCAGCAGCATTTAACTTATTACACCTTCTGTCCCTCATACATTTACTGATCCATTTTATGTTTGTCTTTCTCTCTGTTGTAGGATATAAAACCCAACAGGGCCACGTTTTTGGTCTATGTTTTATCCCACTGCTCTAGTGACTAGACAGTGCTTGGCGTATGGTAGGGATCCACAAAGTATGGGCTGAAAGTGAAATAATGATGGTATTTAGCACCAGTTTTAGCACTGTTGACTAAAAAGATGCACAACATGAGAGTTGTGAGCTAAGTTTTATTTGAGGCAAAATGAGTACTGCAGCCCAGAAGGCAGCACCCCAGATATCTCTGAGAGAATATATAAGGTTTTGGTGACGGGGGAGTTCAACACCATTATGCACTCATTTTACAAAAGGTTTTCTGCTAGTCATGAGGATCTGATGTCACCATGAAGGGATTTAGTACTTTTCTAGATATGGGGAGATGCAAGGATTGAGATTATAAAATCTGTTCCTAAAAACATCCAACTATCTATGCCATCACTTCATGGGAAATAGATGGGGAAACAGTGGAAACAATGTCAGACTTTATTTTTTGGGGCTCCAAAATCACCGCAGATAGTGATTGCAGCCATGAAATTAAAAGACGCTTACTCCTTGGAAGGAAAATTATGACCAACCTAGATAGCATATTGAAAAGCAGAGACCTTACTTTGCCAACAAAGGTCCGTCTAGTCAAGGCTATGGTTTTTCCAGTGGTCATGTATGGATGTGAGAGTTGGACTGTGAAGAAAGCTGAGCGCCAAAGAATTGATGCTTTTGAACTGTGGTGTTGGAGAAGACTCTTGAGAGTCCCTTGGACTGCAAGGAGATCCAACCAGTCCATCCTAAAGGAGGTTAGTCCTGGGTGTTCATTGGAAGGACTGATGCTGAAGCTGAAACTCCAATACTTTGGCCACCTCATGCAAAGAGTTGACTCATTGGAAAAGACCCTGATACTGGGAGGGATTGGGGGCAGGAGGAGAAGGGGACGACAGAAGATGAGATGGCTGGATGGCATCACTGACTCGATGGATGTGAGTTTGAGAGGACTCTGGGAGTTGGTGATGGACGGGGAGGCCTGGCGTGCTGTGATTCATGGGGTCGCAAAGAGTAAGACAGGACTGAGCGGCTGAACTGAACTGAACTGAACTGATCTAAAGACCTGTCCCACCAGATTTCCTGGAGCACAGAGTGCCTCACTCCACCCTGAACTCCCTCAGGGGTGTTGAAGGTCAACAGCTACAACAGCACAGTGTTCAGTCTCCACAGAGGCAGATGGCAAATGCTGTTGTTCAGTGGTCGGCAATGAAATTGGTAAGTGCCAATTTATAGTTGACAGCACCAAGAGCTATAGAATATTATGTTTTCTCCCTGCCAGTCCAAGATGCCTTTGTTAATCTTCACTTCCCAATAAAGTAATATGGAATGTGAAAACATGATGTAAAATGTGCCCCCATGTAAATAAGTGATGTAAATCACAGAGTCCATTTATAACTAGAACCTTTTGACAGGAAAACCAACACAACATCAACAATGTCATAATCACTGAACACTTTAAGCAATGCAGACAGAAAGGAAATTCTTGACTTCCTTTAGGCTTTTGTTATCAGTAACTATGCGAATTCTAAGCATAGTTTTGAACTTAAAAAATGACTTGCATATACTTTTGCCTGGGTGGTAGCTCAAAACTGACATGTTTGGGTAGAGGATTCTGCTCTTAGGACAGAGATAGACTGGGGTCCTGGGATCCTGAGGACAGCGCCTCTCCCACACAGGATCATCTGTCTCTTTTCCTGGTCCAGGATGAAAGGATCTCCCAGAAATGCTGCTCTGTGTCTGGAAGGAACAGAGGGAGATAACAGGATTTATATTTAAACTCATAGCCTTGACTTACAGTTTATGGTCAAAACAGAATCAAGGAACCCTCATGACTGCCACCCCATTTGACTCTCAGACACTTTCCCAGGGCGTCTCCTGTGGGAAAATTATTCCACTTGCCTAAAACATATTAGCACATTGCCTGAGCCCAAGCTGCAGACAGGTCCCGTGGCTCTGCTCCAGAAAAATGTTCCAGTTTTCTTTCCCTCCAACTGCTCTCGAGGGTCATAGCCCAGGAGGAGGCCTCAGTGAGACCTTCTGTTCTTTACAATGTATTATTTTCAGAGATGTTCCCAGCTTTAAAATCCCAAACGAGAAAATAAGGGGCATTAAACATTCTTCTCTGATGACCTTTTTTGCTCAAATATCTCTCCCTATCCCCTGTTTATCAAAGTGATACAGGCTTATTGGTCAAAAATTGGGAAATAAAAAAGAAAAGCATCTTAAAAAGACAGTCCACATTACCAATAATTCTACTGCCAGAAATAACTTTTGTTTTTTGAGTTTATTTTGATATTATTTGATATCAAATATTTTATTTTGATATATCTGTCTACATGTATTATACAGTTATTATATTTTGCATATAGTTTTTCGACATCTGTTGCAAAAATATTTTAAACATACAGGAAGATGGAAAGATCATATAGTGGACATGTATGGACCAACCAACCATGTATATCTGTAGTTAACATTTTACTTAACTTGCTTTATCATTTATCTTTTCTTTCATCTTCTGTCTTCCCTTGTTCCACCTACTAATCTCCCTCCTTTTACCCCTCCACTGAACTCTCCATCCATCTATCCATCCATCTCGGTCTATGTTCATTCATCCATCCACCTCATTTTTGTGGTGCTTTTCAAAGTAAGTTAAAGGCATCCATATAGTTTACCTCCAAACACCAGGAGACCCAGGAGATCTGGGTTCAATCCCTGGGTTGGGAAGATCCCTTGGAGGAGGAAATGGCAACTCACTCCAGTATTCTTGCCTGAAAAATCCCATGGACAGAGGAGCCTGGTAAGCCACAGTCTGTGGGGTCTCAGAGTCAGACACGACTGAGTGACTAACACACACACAGCAGGCTCTTTGTATCTGGAGGTTCTTCACCCACAGAGTCAATCATTCAAGAGTCAAAAATATTTGGGAAAAAAAAATTCCAGAAAGTTCCGAAAAGCAAAACTTGAATTTGCCATGCTGGCAACTATTTACATAGCATTTACATTGTATTTACAACTATTTGCATAGTATTTATACTAGGTGTTACAGACAGACCTCAGAGAAATTATGGGTTTGGTTCCAGACCACTGCAATAAAGCAAATATCAAAGTAGGTCAAGTCACATGATTTTTTTTTTCAGTTTCCCAGTGCATGTAAAAGCTATGTTTACATTATACTTTAGTCTCTTAGGTATTCAATAGTATTCTGTCTTAAAAATGTATGTATCTTTATTAAAAAATACTTTATTGCTAAAAATTCTACGATCTGAGTGATAATAGTAGCATCAAAGATTACTGATCACAGATCACCATAACAAACATAACAACAACAAAAATGTTTGAAATATTGCAGAATTACCAACATGTGACACAGAAACACAAAGTAAACAAACGCTGCTGGACAAGTGGCGCCGATAGACTTGCCGTGTGCAGGGTTGCCGTAAACCTTCAATCTGTATAAAAGGCAAGATCTGTGAAGAGCAATCAGGTGACACTCAATAGAGCAAGCAAGGTATACCTACATAAGGAAACTAGAGATGATTTCAAATGTAATGGGAGGGACTGTCCTGGTGCTCCAGTGGTAAAGAATCCACCTGCCATTGCAAGGGACGTGGGTTCAATCCCTGGTCTGAGAACTAAGATCGCAGTGCTGCGGGCAACTAAGCCTGTGGGCCATGAGTACTGAGCCCACACTTTACAGTCCATGAGCCTAGAGCCTGTGCTCTCCAACAAGAGAAGCCATGCAATGAAAAGCCTGTGAGCAGCAACCAAGACCCACAGCAGCCAAAAATAAATATAAAAAATATAAAGTACATGAGAGACTATGCTTAAGGTTATACACAAATACTACATCATTTTCTGTAAGAGATTTGAGCATCTATAGATTCTGGTGTCCTGGGGGAGTCCTAGAATCAATCCTCTGCAGAGACCAAGGGATGGTTGTATATCCAGGTACCATAGGGTTCGGGATCTCTGGAGACAAGCACCAAAATTTGTGTAATAGCATTGTGAAAGTGATGGGCTCCCCTGGTGGCTCAGACTGTAAAGACTCTGCCTGCAATGCAGGAGACCAGGTTCGATCTCTGGGTTGGGAAGATCCCCTGGAGAAGGAAGTGGCAACCCACTCCAGTATTCCTGCCTGGAAAATCCCATGGACAGAGAAGCTTGTCAGGCTACAGTCCCTGGGGTTGCAAAGAATCGGATATGACTTATCAATTAATACTTACTGTGAAAGTGATACTAGCCAACACATATAGTACTTACTACATGCCAGGCAAAGTTCCAAGCACTGTATCAACTTACTTAATCCTTAACAATCCATAGAGACAGGAGTTTTCCTGATGATAGCCTCTACTGCTTATATTGTTTCAGACAGTGATGGTTAAGATGCTTGTGGTGGTGGTTTAGTCACTAAGTCGTGTCCAACTCTTGCGACCCCATGGACTGTAGCCTGCCAGGCTCCTCTCTCCCTGGGATTCTCTAGACAAGAATACTGGAATGGGTTTCCTTTTCCTTCTCCAGGGGATCTTCCCAACCCAGGAGTCGAACCCAGGAGTCGAACCCAGGTCTCCTTCATTGCAGGCAGATTCTTGAATCTGGGGCAAATTGGGGGCCATGTTGCAAAGATGTGGGCTTCCCTGGTGGCTCAACTGGTAAAGAATCTGCCTGCAGTTGGGAGCCCTGGGTTTGACCCCTGGGTTTGATCCCTGGTTAGGAAGATCCCAAAATGTGAGGGTGTTGGGCCTGCAAGATTTTGCAGATGCTTGCTCCTACAACCTGGAAGTACATAATGCCGTGATGTGGCAGGCCCAGGCAAGCCAGGAAAATTCCCTGCGATTCTACACACCGGACTTGGCTCCATAGACACTGTGTTCCTTCCATTACAGGGGAAGCTGCAATTATGGGAGTGGGAGTGGGAGTGGGAGTGGGGAGGGGTTCAAGTGTTGGTTAAGCTTGACCAATAAAGCTGTTTGGAAAAAGAAAAATCCCTTTGCTTCTTGGGCAAATCGCTGTCTCCTCTTCCCAAACACAGCTTTGCTAACTGCACAAAAAGGAGGATTTTCTAAGATATCCAACCTTTCCTGAAAACAAGAAAGGTGAGCCGCTAAGGCTTCAGGTCAGGAAGGTGCGGTGGGGTTTCCTGAGACATAGCTCAACTTTGGAGAGAAAATAACAGACTGAAGCACTGTCTTCTCTTCCTCCTCCTGGATGGCAGGAAAATGAGAGCCGGGAGTGACTTTGAAACGCTCCAGGATGCAAAGCATTGTCCTTCTTGTTCCTTACCGTAAGGTGGCGCTCTGATGCCTGCGTTGTAAACTAGGTCTGCTGGAGAGAGGGCTCCCTGAGCTACCACATAAGCAGAAAGACACTGTTCTTATCCATATTTGCTTTACATTTCTAGGCTAACAAGGTGCGGTAATTTCATTCCAAATGTGTAAATATTATTGAGTTTGTCAGGGCTGCTGCCCGAATCCGGGACAGAGAACTGATGTTCAGGACCAAGAGGATATGGAAGAAAGAAGCAGCGTGGGGGAGGAACGGAGAAGCTTGGCTACCCTGGCTTGCTTCAGCTAACATTTCCGTGTCCTTATGCATTTTGTATTAACACGCTGCAGAGAGCAGCTCTTTGGGGCTGTGGCTCATACAGACCCTGTTCTCTGGCCTCAGAGGTGGGAGGTAATTCTGCCCTTGGCACTAAGGCAAGGATGAGGGATTCCAGGAGCAGAGAGTTGGTTGCTCAGGCCATGGTTTGCCTTCTCTCATGTTTCCAGTCCCTTGATTGATTCTCTCTTCTTCTGATTGATTATTATCTGATACTTGCTTAACTGACTATCTAATTACCCTTGAGGTACCTCAACGTTTCAGCAGTTGAATGAATGAGAGTCTCATCCTGTCTGTGCCCAAGTCAATCCCTCCCCCAAATCCAAGGGATTTTGGAGTCTTATCTGAGTTGTTGAGAAGAGAAGGAGATATCAGAGGAACTAGTCTTCCCCTTGAGCCATTCTCCTTTTTATCTGTCACTGCTTCAGAGAGATGAGCTTCTTGGGTGCCCGGGAAGCCCAAAGTATTTCCAGTTTCCCTGAGTTGTTCTCACTCCCTGCTTGTTATTTTCTTAGGGCCCTGGAAGCCTGGTTTGTAGTAAGAGCTTCATGAATATTTGATTGAATGGATGGAGAGAGTGGGTAGATGGGTGGTTGGGTGAATAATCAAACCTCTCTACTGGTAGCTGAAATGGTATTACATGATTTCAGTACCAGATGAGGAGACAGAATGTTGATCTATTGTTATGAAAATTGAAGATCATGTTTAACAGTTTCTGTCCTGAAGAAGCTTAGAGTTTGTTTAAAAATTAATTAATTAATTTAAAAGTTGAAGTCTAGTTAATTTACAATGTTGTGTTAGTTTCAAGGGTGCAGCAAAGTGGTTCAAGTTATGCATATATATATATACGCTATTTTTTCCCAATTCTTTTCCATTATAGATATTATAAGATATAAGAAGTTTAGAGCCTTATAAGGAATTTAAGATAGGCTTATAGTTATTAAATGATTGAAAAAATTACCATCTATTAATCATCTGCTATATACCAGGTTTATATTATATTTTCATAGCATATATATATTTTAATATATATCAAACTTCTTTTAAGAGCATATGTATATATAACGTCTATAAATTTATATGTAAATATGTAACATATATAATATGTAGTACATACATTTATATGCTCTTAAAAGACGTCTGATGGTAGGTGGGGCAAGGAAGTATTGGGAGTTTGGGATTTGCAAATGCAAACTCTTATATATAGGATGGATAAACAGCAAGGCCCTACTGTACAGCACAGGTAACTGTATTCAGTATCTTGTGATAAACCATAATGAAAAGAATTATGAAAAAGAATGTGTATATATATGTGTGTGTGTGTGTATGTGTGTATTACTGAATCATTTTGATAAAAAATAATCATCTCTAGAAAAAAAGAAGCTGGATATTAATAAAATGGTTTCCATTGTGGTCTTCTCAGCATTCATTGTTTCCTTTCTCATTCCCAATAAAATTCTGCTTTTGGTCAGTTATTCCCCACCCCTACACAGCTGATCCCTTCCTTCCCAGCTCCATCAGTGGGTCCTGTTTAGTCTAAGACATTTGTGACAAATCCAGCCCTCTTGATAGTGTTGGAGCCATAACCAGGCTTCAGACAATGGGTGCTCAGCACTCCTCTGGTTACTACAGTTAATCCACGAGTGAAGACATAACCCACATTGGTGCAGTCAGTCTAAGGGAAGAACATCCCTGCCAACTCTGTCACCAAACTGGGGAGAAACCTTGCTCCATTCTGTGAGATAGGAACAGAGAAGCCTGTCATTGATAGCTTTATGACATCTGAAGGAGACTGACCTTAGGATGCTATTAATGCTTTGGCT
Organism: Bos grunniens; assembly: GCF_055505025.1. Classification (NCBI taxonomy): domain Eukaryota; kingdom Metazoa; phylum Chordata; class Mammalia; order Artiodactyla; family Bovidae; genus Bos; species Bos grunniens. The sequence goes on from NC_141189.1 coordinate 30,041,113, forward strand.
GGCAGAACAGTGAGATGCAAAGAATCTCGGTCCTTAGTTAAATCATTTGAGTGATGGAATCAACCAGCTCTGAAGCCCATTCAGTCTCTGGGTTTCCTATTACATGAGATATATTAAAACATTTTAATTGATTAAGCCAGAGAAAGTTGGTATTGTGGCTGTTTTTAGTTATATTATTGCCTTTTTAAAAAACAAGTAACAAAGAAACTGAAGTTCAGAGAGGTCAATAACAATGGCAATGACAAATAATATTAAGTGACAAAGCCAGGACTGTAACCCTAGACCATCTGACTCTATAGGCCATACTCCAAATCCATCGTATCACCACCCAGGGAATACAATGTAGAAAGTGTTTAGGTGTTTACTAGGGGTTGTAGGAAGGGGGTACAAAAAGAACTTACGACTAGGGAAGGAAAATATTGGAGAATGTTAAATGAGATTCCTTCTTCCCATAGAACATGGGATAATAGACATGCCAGCAGAGGGAAAATTTGGTTTGTCCAAACTCTAATAGAGATGAATAGTAATACTATTAAGCTTAGTAGGATTTGAACGTTGGATGTAAACTAAAGTTGATGCTTTTGTGTATTTTGGTAGGAAACGCACTCTCCCTTCTTTTTTCTTCTACCTCTTTATTTCTTGTTCTGTGATCAAGGCATGAGAAGAGATCATTTATTTTCCTATTTAAAGCCAAAGGAAAAAGCCCAACTCTCCAATGTCTCTTTAGTCTAGAATGAAGGACAAGCTGACAACTGATGACAACTTGATTTTACCCTGGTTCTTGCCTCCTGGAGTGTGACTTCTTGGACCTTTGCCCAAAGTTGGATTTGCCTGTCACTTCTGATGTTGCAAAGAAGATTTGCAAAAACTCTCTCAGGGAACTTGCTGACCAAGGGAATGAATGATGTAGTTCGGGATGAAATTTGCTGAGAGGTGAAGTAGAGTGAAACTTTGATTTGTCAGAAGTATCAAGAAAGTAACGTTCTTGAAATATGTAGCAGATTTATTCAAGTAATAGGCTCTATTGCCTGCTGCCAGACTTTAAATTTTTATTTGGAAAAGTTTTAAAAATACAGAAAGTTTGAATACACACTTCTCTTAAGAAGATATACAAATGGTACATGAAAAGATGCTCAATGTCATCATTAGGGAAATGCCAATCAAAACAACAATGAGATACAACTTTATAGCTATTAGGATGGCTATAATTAAAAAAGGAAAAATAGCAAGTGTTGGCAAGGAATGTAGAGAAATTGGAACCCTTACGCATGCATTGCTGGCGGGGATGTGAAATGGTGCAGCTGCTATGGAAAATGGAATGGTGGTTTGTCAAACAATTAAATATATAGTTACCATAACCCACTAATTCCATTTTTTGTATACACACTCCAAAGAACTGAAAACAGGAACTCAAATAGATAATTGTATACCAATGTTTATTACAGCATTATTCACAATAGCTAAAATGTGGAAACCACCCAAGTGTCTATCAACAGAAGAATGGATAAGCAAAACGTGGTATATGCATACGAAGGAATATTATTTGAACATAAAAAGGAATGACATTCTGATGGCATCCTACAACATGGACAAAAACATTGTGTGAAGTGAAATAAGCTAACACAAAAGGAATAGGCAAATTCATAGAGATAAAAAGTAGGTTAGAGGTTACCAAGGACTGAGGGACATGGGAATGGGGGTTATTTCTTAATGGGTACAGTTCCTCTTTAGGGTGATGAAAGAGTTTTGGAAATAGTGGTGATAATTGTACAACATTGTGAATGCAATTAACAAAATTTAAAGAAAAAATACATGGGAAAAAAAACAGAATATGTAATGCCCATCAGATTGAATTAACAAATATTAATATTTTATCAGTAGGGAAAACCACTAGAGCAGGTATGACCTAAATTAAGTCCCTTATGATTATACTGTGGAAGTGGCAAATAGATTCGAGGGATTAGCTCTGACAGAGTACCTGAAGAACAGTGGATGGAAGTTCATAACATTGTACAGGAGGCGGTGATCAAAACCATCCCCAAGAAGAAGAAAAAAAAAAGGCAAAATGGTTGTCTGAGGAGGTGTTACAGATAGCTGAGAAAAGAAGAGAAGTGAAAGGCAAAGGAGAAAAGGAAAGATATATCTATCTGAATGCAGAGTTCCAAAGAATAGCAAGGAGAGATAAGAAAGCCTTCCTCAGTGATCAGTGCAAAGAAATAGAGGAAAACAATAGAATGGGAAAGACTAGAGATCTCTTCAAGAAAATCAGAGATACCAAGGGAACATTTCATGCAAAGATGGATACAATAAAGGACAGAAACAGCATGGACCTAACAGAGGCAGAAGATATTAAGAAGAGGTGGCAAGAATACCAGAAGAACTATACAAAAAAGATCTTCATGACCCAGATTAACATGATGGTGTGATCACTCACCTAGAGTCAGACATCCTAGAGTGTGCAGTCAAGTGGGCCTTAGAAAGCATCATTGTGAACAAAGCTAGTGGAGGTAATGGAATTCTAGCTGAGCTATTTCAAATCCTAAAAGATGATTTGAAATGTTAAAGTGCTGCACTCAATATGCCAGCAAATTGGGAAAACTCAGCAGTAGCCACAGAACTGGAAAAGGTCAGTTTTCATTCCAATCCCAAAGAAAGGCAATGCCAAAGAATGTTCAAACTACTGCACAATTTCACTCATTCTACATGCTAGCAAAGTAATGTTCAAAATTCTTCAAGCAAGGCTTCAGCAATCCTTGAACTGAGAACTTCCAGATGTTCCAGCGGGAGTGTGGATTTAGAAAAGGCAGAGGAACCAGATATCAAGTTGTCAATATCTGTTGGATCACAGAAAAAGCAGGAGAATTTCAGAACATCTACTTCTGCTTCATTGACTATGCTAAAGCCTTTTACTGGGTGGATCACAACAAACTGCGGAAAATTCTGAAAGACATGGGAATACCAGACCACCTTACCTGCCTTCTGAGAAACCTGTATGCAGGTCAAGAAGCAACAGTTAGAACCAGACATGGAACAACAGGCTGGTTTCAGATTGGCAAAGGTGGTATATTCTCACCTTGCTTTTTAAACTTATATACAGAGTACATCATGCAAAATGCTGGGCTGGATGAAGCACAAGCTGGAATAAAGATAGCAGGTTGAAATATCAATATGCTCAGATACGTAGATGACACCACTCTTATGGCAGAAAGTGAAGAAGAACTAAACAGCTTCTTGATGAAAGTGAAAGAGGAGAGTGAAAAAGCTGGCTTAAAACTCAGCATTCAAAAAAAGAAGATCATGGCATCCAGTCCCATCACTTCATGGCAAATAGATGAGGAAACAATGGCAACAATCAGATCAGATCAGATCAGTCGCTCAGTCGTGTCCGACTCTTTGGAAACAATAATAGACTTTATTTTTGGGGTCTCCAAAATCAGTGCAGATGGTGACTGCAGCCATGAAATTAAAAGACACTTGTTCCTTGGAAGAAAAGCTATGACCAAGCTAGACAGAGTATTAAAAAGCAGAGACATTACTTTACTGACAAAGGTCTGTATAATCAAAGCTATAGCTTTTCCAATAGTCATATATGGATGTGAGACTTGGACCATAAAGAAAGCTGAGAGCCGAAGAATTGATGCTTTTGAACTGTGGTGTTGGAGAAGACTCCTGAGAGTCCCTTGGACTGCAAGGAGATCCAACCAGTCTATCCTAAAGGAAATCAGTCTTGAATATTCATTGAATGAATTGTTGCTGAAGCTGAAGCTCCAATACTTTGGCCACTTGATGCAAAGAATTGATTCATTGGAAAAGACCCTGATGCTGGGAAAGATTGAAAGCAGGAGAAGAAGGAGACAACAGAAGATGAGATGGTTGGATGGCATCACTGACTCGATGGACTTGAGTTTGAGTTGGTGATGAACAGGGAAGCCTGGTGTGCTGCAGTCCATGGGGTCACAAAAAGTTGGACACGGCTGAGTGACTGAAATGTACTGAATATGTTATCATATTTATCTTAGGGCTGCCCTGGTGGCTCAGATGGCAAAGAATCTGCCTGCAATGCAGGAGACATTGGTTCGATCATGGCAACCCACTAGGTATTTAAAATATAAAGCATTGCTGACAAAGTTATTTCCCTGTAGCCCACATGACTAATGCCCCCTGCCGTATCCCTGAAGCCAGTCTCTGAGTCCCTTTGCAGCTAGGGTAGACAGTCCCTGTGCATCCTAACTGCCATCTCAAAAGCTTGCATCCTTCATCCTCTGTGGAGGAGGGCTCCCCTCAGTGGTAGGGAGCTTGCACAGCCTGCCCACAGGGCGATTGCAAAGGGACCACAGTTGCCATTCCTGGAGGCCAAGCCTCATCACTGAGAGATGGAAGTTGGAGAATGAGTATCTTGGATTTCTTGACCCTTGGTGAATCATGTCTGAGGCATGTTTTCTCTGTGGCTTTTCAGAGGGTCCCCAGTGAGACTGAGTCCCAGTTGCCTACAGTTGTAACCCTCTCGCTTGATACACACCATGTTGGCTTTTTGGCCTTTGGCAATGGCACCCCACTCCAGTACTCTGGCCTGGAAAATCCCATAAATGGAGGCGCCTGGAAGGCTGCAGTCCATGGGGTTGCTAAGAGTAGAACATGACTGAGCGACTTCACTTTCACTTTTCACTTTCATGCATTGGAAAAGGCAATGGCAAGCCACTCCAGTGTTCTTGCCTGGAGAATCCCAGGGACGGGGGAGCCTGATGGGCTGCCGTCTATGGGATCGTACAGAGTCAGACACGACTGAAGCGACTTTGCAGCCACATCCTTACGGTGCTTCCTTCAATTGACACCCCCAAAACTACTTGCGCCCAATATCTTGTTTTAGGCTCTGTTTTTGGAAGAACCCAAACTAAGACACTCACTTTCCTCCTTATTCTCCTCTTCACTTATAGAAAGAAATCACTTTCATGAAGTTGGTAAAGCTTGGGTGGTCTACCCAAGGTTTAAAAAACTGGTGGTTAATGCATAAGATATGGCACTAACATTCCAGGTTCCTATGCAGTACTGAGGATGAGATGCCTGGACGGCATCACCAATGAAATGGACATGAACTTGGGCAAACTTTGGGAGATTGTGAGGGACAGGGAGGCCTGGCGTGCTGCAGTCCATGGGGTCGCAAAGAGTCGGACACACCTGGGAGACTGAACAACAACATAAGATATGTGTTATCCCAGGTGGTGCTAGTGGTAAAGAACCCGCCTGCTAATGCAGGAGGTGTGAGGGACCTGTATTCAGTTCCTGGGTCAGAAAGATCACCTGGAGAAAGGCATGGCAACCCACTCCAGTGTTCTTGTCTGGAGAATCCCATGGACAGAGGAGCCTGGCAGGCTGCAGTCTAGAGGGTCGCAAAGAGTCAGACATAACTGAAGTGACTTAGCATGCACGCTTGCACCTAAGATATTCTTGAATGGATTTAAATAATTTTATGAATGGAATCACTGTGTGTGTGTGTGTGTGTGGCTCTGCAACTTTTCTCACTCAATATGTTTTTAAGATTTCTCCATGTGATAACAGAGATCTAGTTCATTATTTTCTTTTCTTTTTTTTTTACTTATTTTATTTTTTAACTTTACAATATTGTATTGGTTTTGCAATATATCAGAATGAATCCGCCACAGGTATACATGTGTTCCCTATCCTGAATCCTCCTCCCTCCTCCCTCCCCATAGCATCCCTCTGGGTTGTCCCAGTGCACCAGCCCCAAGCATCCAGCATCGTGCATCGAACCTGGACTGGCGACTTGTTTCATATATGATATTATACATGTTTCAATGCCATTCTCCCAACTCATCCCACCCTCTCCCTCTCCCACAGAGTCCAAAAGGCTGTTCTATACATCAGTGTCTCTTTTGCTGTCTCGTATACAGGGTTATTGTTACCATCTTTCTAAATTCCATATATATGCGTTAGTATACTGTATTGGTGTTTTTCTTTCTGGCTTACTTCACTCTGTATAATAGGCTCCAGTTTCATCCACCTCATTAGAACTGATTCAAATGTATTCTTTTTAATGGCTGAGTAATACTCCATTGTGTTCATTATTTTCAAGTACCGTGTGCAGTTTTAAAAATTGTTTGGCTTAATCACATTTTATTTGGCCAATTCCTTCATCTTGAGCATTTGTACTTTTCTGATAGATTTTGCTATTATAAACGTGTTTCAATGAGTACCCTTATACTTTTGTTTCATTTTAAAGGAATGTATCCAGAAGTGGAATTGTTTTATTGTAGGGCATGCATAAAAATTAATATGTAAAAAAATTGATTGAGGTGAAATTCACATAACATAAGATTAGCTATTTTAAAACAAACAATTTAGTGGAATTTAGTACATTTCACAATGTTGTGCAACCACTGTCCCTTTCTAGATCCAAAACAATTCCATCACCTATTAAAGAAAACCCTGTACCTATTAAGCAGTGTCTTCCCCTCCCCCAACACTCCTCAGCCCCTTAGCAACCACCATTCTACTTTCCGTCTCTAGTAACTTGCCTATTCTGGGCCTGTCAGTCTGCTGCAAACCTCAGCTCCTCACTTGCTAGCTGTGCAACCTAAATTGAGTCACTTAACCTCTCTGAGCCTCCATTGCCTCGAGTGTAAGATGGAGATGGTTATCTCCCTGATAGGAATATTTTGAGGATGAAGTCAGATAGCGTATGTGAAGTTAGAGCACAGTGCCCCATCCCCAGTAAGTGCTCAGCAAGTGTTAGCTCTTATTGTTATTCCAAAATCAAATAGAGGTGACATGACACAGCAAAAGTTCCCTTCTCACTCATGCTGCATCAGCACTTTGATTCCCCTTTTTACCTGGGAAACCCAATAAGCAGTAGGCTACAATGAGAGCTTTGGAAAGGCAGGAACATTGTCTGTCTGTTGTATCTCTGCCGTTTCTCCAGTGCCTGGCAGACGGGAGGTGCTCTGAACATATCTGTCAAATAAAACAATGAGTAAGCAGAAGTGAGGCTTTCCCAGGTGGTTCAGTGGTAAAGAATCTACCTGTCAATGCAGGATGTCAATGTTTGATCCCTGGGTCAGGAAAATCCCCTGGTGAAGGAAATGGCAACCCACTCCAGTATTCTTGCCTGGGAAATCCCACGGACAGAGGATCCTGGTGGGTTACAGTCCATGGGGTCACAAAAGGGTCAGACTCAATTGAAATGACTAAACAACAACAGCAAGTGAAAGTGAAGGGTAGCAATCATTGGTGCTGCTCCCCAAATATTTCCATGATAGCATCGCACTTCACTGATTCCCTGATGTTCAGTGTGACTTGTTTTGACCAATAAAATGCAAGCCAAAGGGCCATGGGTCTGGCTAGTGGTCCTCTAAGCCAGTGCTGTCCTCAGTACATCCCTCCCACAGTCATGATGATCGTGTGAATCATGTTGAGATAAAGCCTCCTCTGGCCAGAATTCCTTGGTCACTACGATGCTCAGTCTCCTTCCCCAACTCTCCATAATCATTACATGTAGCATGGGCAAGAAATAAATTTTTGTTAAGTCAATGAGATTTTGGGGGTTGCTTGTTACTGCACCTAGCCTGTCCTGACTAATACACAGGCCTGTCACTTAATGGAACTTCTGGGATGTTATTAAAAAATTTAAACAAACCATTCCATAATCACTGGCTTCTTCAAGGCCTCACTTTGGGATTCTATGTTTTATCCCATTATTGTCATCACTTGGAAGACACTTTTAGAACTGCCACAAGAATCTCCAGCTCATTTATTTCTAAGTCCCTGGGGCTGGGTGTACTCAGTTGCTGTCATGTCTGACTGACTCTTTGCAGCCTCATGAGCAGTAGACTACCAGCTTCCTCAGCTCATGAAATTTTCCAGGCAAGAATATTGGAGTAGGGTGCCTAGTCCAGGGGATCTTCCTGACCCAGGGATCAAACTCATTTCTCTTGTATCTCCTACATTGGCAGGCGGATCTTTTACTACTAGTACCACCTGGGAAGCCCTCCCTGAAGCTAGCAAATTGTTTGGGGATGAAGTTCATGTTTGGAAATAGATCATATCAAAAGACACTGCAGTCAGGTCTAGAGAGGAAGGTAAGATTCAGCAGGCTGGGGTCATTTTTGGTCCAAAATAAGATGGGACTGGAAAGAAGTGGGATTTATTTGCTTGCTCCATAATCTGGCCTGGAATTATCAGTATTGGCTGGCTGTTGTGACATGTTTCTTTTGTGCCAAGCATGTATTGAAGCACCCCCCTTACATCAGTCCCAAGAGGTGGAGTTGAGGGTCCTCACTTGACACGTTGGCTCAGGGAAGTGAAGCTCACGGCTCAGCCCCACCATGGCATGGCTGTGAAGCTGGGGGCTGCCCATGGGAATCTGACCCCAGAGCACTCAAGGGAAAACACTCAAGGGAAGACAAAACCCAAGCTTCTGATGGACGAGAAGAAAGTGGTAACAAGTGTGTTCCGCCGAGTTGTTTGGGTTTAGCCTTCAATTCTTATCCTGGGGAGACACTGAGCACAGTGGTCAGTGCTGTGTCTTTGATCCCCTCTGTTTCCTCACCTGTGAAACAGAGTAGTCATCATCCTGTAACCAGGTTGTCGTGGGACCCGATGAGCTCTCTGTAAAGCTGTTATTGTGGGGCTTTACAGACAATTCACTATTAACCTAAGACATGACACCGTAACTAACTCCTGTTAATTTGAACCCTTAACTACATACTGGACAGCTGAGCACATGGACTTGGGGTCCAGGCTGCATGAATTTGAGTCCCATCTGCATTCCTCCTATGGTCCTGGACAAGCCCCTTGACACCCGTGTTGAATTTTTGCTTCTGCAAAATGGGGGTATTGATTGTACCAGCTTCATAGTGCAGATCAAATGAGCTAATGAGTGTGCAGCTTCTAGGGGCTTCCTGGCAGCCACATCAACACACCAACTTGTTATCTCCTAACCCTCACCACAACAATGCAATATAGATGGTGCCACCCCATTTGTCAGAAAAGGAAACTGAAGGAAGAGGGGGACCAGGATTTGAACTCAGATCTGTCTCACTCTAATGCCTGTGCCTTCTCCCTTATATCACACTACTGAGTAGCCTTCTTTGTATCTATAGCTGCTTTCAGAACTGCAGAACATCCCAGCTTCTCTGCTGTCTGATTCTGTGTATCATTTGGGCTCCAAACGGCAGCCCAGAGCCCCTGCTCCCCCTTTTATTGGAGTAGTTGACGGTGAGATGGATCCCCTTGCTCTGGCAAATGGAGTTGAAAATATTTTTCTTGAGAACTGGGACTTGAATTTCTGCTCATGTACCTGCTGTAAACCAGTTTTCCCTCTTGTTTCGTTTATCGCTGTTTGGAATCCTTCTTTCAGAAAGGGTCTCTGAGTTTAAAAAAATAATAATAAAATTGGAAATTCAATTGGCCCTAGCCCAGACTAAGGCTCCACCCACTTAAACTGCTGATCTGTGGACCAGGAAGCCACTGGGGCACTTGAGGGAGATGCTCTGAAAGAACTCTGGTGCCTTGTTAGAGAGGGCTTTGCTGTAATGCATTATAGGAAGCAGGCTCTGGGGGATGGAGTGGATAGGCTGAAGCAGCCAGTATCACTAAGCAGTTTAAAGCAGACCATTTCCAGCACAGTAGAAAGTTAAGGAAAAAGCTTATGTTGCAAAAGTGGGAGTTTTGGAATGCTAATACACAAAACTGCAGGCTTTCAGGAGAGCTCAGGGGCCAGGTCTCTTTGTAGAGCATTTCCATCAAATGTTTGTTGAAACAGCAACTCAACTGGATTTTTGTGGATTTACTCACTGGTTGTTAGCTACTTGAAGGAGAAAATGGGGAATAATAAGCCTAGAAGCCTCACATGAAAAGTTAGAAATTTTGTCATCAAATGTGAAGAAATGGATATGAAGAAATTTTCTAAAACTCCAAGGTAAATGAATCATAAACATTTAAAAAAATGGATCTTTGGAACCCAAATTCTGGTTGTAAGCAACCGTCCCCAATCTCACCAGACACAGTTTCCTGTACTGGGACCACTCTTGACAGCTGCCTTTCTGCCTTCCTCATCCCAGTCAGTCTTCTGTTTTGTGCCAGGGCGTCTGGACCACATGACCTCCAAGCTCTCTGAGGCATACAGCCTCTTCATGGCCTCAGCCTGGAAGTGATCCGTGTTCCTCTCACTCTGTTGGTCAGAACTAGTCACATGGCCCCATCCTGACTACAGAGGGAGTTGGGAAATGTAGGGGTGAGCACGGACCATTTGTTGAGGATTAAGTTTCTGCTACAAATTTTCTTCCTATGTGTTTTCAAGTCATCCAGTCTTAGCAGTCTCTCTCTCTCTCTGTGGTAATTGCCTGTTAGTTAGTCCACCCAAATCCCAAACCTGTAAACTCTGAGAGAAAGAACTGGAACTCATTCTCTACTATATACCTTGTATCTAACCCAACTCAACACATGGTGGGGAGGGGGGTTGTTCAATATGTAGTTACTGATACAAGAAAAAAAAAAAAAGAGGGACTTCCCTGGTGGTGGTTCAGAGGCTAAGACCACATGCTCCAATGCAGGGGCTCTGGTCAGGGAACTAGATCCCACTAGACCCCATAGCTAAGACCTGGCACAGCCAAATAAATAAATGAAATATTTTTTAAAGAAAGAATGAAGAAATAAAAGACCCAGGAATACAGCCATTTAAAAAAATGGAGGCATAATTTTTTTAGGTAAGTCTCTCACTCAGGAGGTTAAGTATTTTATTTATAATTCAGATCACCTTTAACCTCTTGGATGTCCATAGATTTCTGTGATTTGAGAATTAGTCTTCAGACAAGGCTAATGGAAATCTCCCCTCTCTGAAACATGAATGTGCTAGTGCATGCATGCTCAGTCACTGCAGTTGTGTCTGACTCTTTGTGATTCTATGGACTGTAGCCCACCAGGCTCCTCTGTCCGTTGGATTTTCCTGGCAAGGATACTGGAGAGGGTTGCTATGCCTTCCTCTAGAGGATCTTCCCAACCCAGGGATTGAACCCATGTCTCCTGCATCTCCTGCATTGCAGGCAGATTCTTTACTGCTGACCTACCAGGGAAGCTTCCTAAAGGAAATCAGTGCTGAATATTCATTGGAAGGACTGATGTTGAAGCTGAAACTCCAATACTTTGGCCCCCTGATGCAAAGAGCTGACTCATTCGAAAAGATCCTGATTCTGGGAAAGGTTGAAGGAGGGAGGAGATGGGGACGACAGAGGATGAGATGGCTGGATGGCATCAACGACTCAATGGACATGAGTTTGAGTAAACTCCAGGAGTTGGTGATGGACAGGGAGGCCTAGCATGCTGCAGTCCATGGGGTCGCAGAGAATTGAACACAACTGAGCAACTGAACTGAACTGAACGTAACTACCAGGGAAACCTCTAAATGTGTAGATGTCCTGTATTTAATACTAGGCTCTATTTGAAGTTTCATGGCTTTATTCTAGCTTCCATATTAATAATCATGACTTGTTTCATTGTTTCCGATATGCACACACAAATTAAGGAGAAAAAGTACATGACTTTTTTTTTCCCCTCCCAAACATGATCCATATTTAAAAACTATTATTATTTATGTAAAAAGTAATTGCAATATTGTGATTAATAAAAAATACATATATGGTCTTTCAGATGACCAAGATATATTTCTCATATATATTTGGTCTTCTTCTAGAGTTCCTGGTTCAGCTCCCAAAACACTTGGAATTTCCCAAGTGTGGAGAGGGATTTAGGTGTCTTTGCTATGTTAATGAAGTGACTTTTGGACCCCCACCTAAGGATGGGGACTGCTTGTCTGGGGAGCCAGTCCTGTGACTAGAGGGTTGGAATTTTCAGTCCCTACCTCCGAGGAGGGGAAGTGTAGTGTGAGGAGCTGGAGGCTAAATCACCAGAGGCCAATGATTTAATCAACTGTGTCTAGGTAATGAAGCCTTCTGCTCCTGCTGTTCAGTCCCTAAGTCATGTCTGACTCTTTGCAACCCCATGGACTGTGGCACACCAGGTTCCATAGGGTTCTCCAGGCAAGAATACTGGAGTGGGTTGCCATTTTCTTCTGCAGGGGACCTCCCCGGACCAGGGATGGAACTCTCGTCCCCTGCTTTGGCATACAGATTCTTTACTTCTGAACCATCAGGGAAGCCCAGTGATGAAGCCTTTGAAAAACCCTGAAAGGACAGGGGTTGGAGAGCTTCTAGGTTAGTGGACACCTGGAGGCGCTAGGAGAAGAGTGTGCCTGGGGAGGACTCGGAAGCTCTGCGTCCTTTCCCCAGGCCTCGCCTTAGGACTCTCTTCTGCCTGGCAGTTCCTGAGTTATATCTTTTCATAATAAGTTGGTAGTTACGGGGTAGGGGTGGGAGAAGGGGAGTCAGGACCTCTTTCAGTTTCTAAGAGTAGCTCCTTGTCTAATGTCGTGGTCCGGGTGCAGGTTGGAAAAGAATTTCTAGACATGAGACAGAATAAGAGGGAAATAAAGTTTATTAGAATGGGAGACGCTGTTAGAACAGTGGGCCAGCTCAAGGGAGAACCGACGTTGAACAGGGGTCCTTAGTTCACTTTTATACCGAGGGCACAAGGAGTGGGATAGGGGTCTTCCGGGTCATTTGCTGATTGGATGAGGCACATATACTGCGTGGGGGGAGAGGAAGGCAAACGCCTTCTCCCTATGGGGTAGGAGGGGAGACAGGTTATACTGCTCAGGAGGACCTGAAATCCATTAATAGTGACAACATGGGGGAGGGAAGGACGATAAAGTCTGGTTTTTCCATTCCTGCATCCCAAGACCCTCCTTGGTTTTATCTGCTCTTTCATCCTTGGATCACCACATCTAGTACTTGGAAATGAATTGTCCAAGGAGAGATACATACTGATAAAGCAAAAGACTTTATTGAAAAGGGTACTGGTACGGACAGCAGCAAGGCCAGTGAGCCCAGGAGGCGTGGCTTGCAGCCTCAGGTTTGTGGTAATAGGGTTAGTTCCCCGGTTGTCTCTGGCCAATCATCTTGTTTGTTCCCGTATTTGGTCCGACTCAGGGCCTCCCTCGCTGCGGACTCAGTCAAGATGAGTTCCAGCGCCAGAGCTTCTGGGAGGACATATTATAGGCTGACATCGCCTTCTGCTTTGGCTCCTCCCGAGTTCTTCTGGTCTGGCAGCAGCTTGTCTGCACTGTGTTCTTTATCAGGACCTCCTGTTGAGAGACAACTCGTACAAAGGGTTACTGTCGTGCCTGATTGGGGTGAGTGGTTTCCATCTGTGTTTCCTTAACAATCTAGTACGTTAAATATTTCTCTGAGTTCTGTGAGTCGCCCTAGCAAATTATTCGAACATGAGGACGGGGATCATGGGAATATCTGATGTATGGCCAGTCAGTCAGAAGCACAAGTCGAAGAAGGCGATGGCACCCAACTCCAGTACTCTTGCCTGGAAAATCCCATGGACGGGAGAGCCTGGTGGGCTGCTGTCTCTGGGGTCACACAGAGTTGGACATGACTGAAGCGACTTAGCAGCAGCAGCAGAAGCACAAGTAGCTGGGCTTAGGATTGGTGTCTGAGGTAGAGGGTGGTCTTGTGGGACTGAGCCCTTTACTGGGGGAATCTGATTCTATCTCTGGAATAGACAGTGTTAGAATTGAGTTGAGTTGAATTCTTGAACACCTTGGTGGTGTCTGAGAATTGCTTGTTCATGTGGAGAAGCCTACACACATGCGCGAGTGCGTGCACACAACGCACATGCATGCGTACGCGTGTGCACACACACAGAATTGGGTCCAGTAACCCAGGAGAGTAATACACACCTCTAAGGCATGTATTCATTAGGGTGATGCTTGCTGTTATAATAAAAACCCTACAAATATTGATGGTTTATTAAAAACTTCTAGCTTACATGGCAGTCGAATGTGGGCGTTCTATGTTAACGCAAATTCTTTTGCCCCATTCACAGTGAGACCACACAAACTCAAGTGTCAGAGTTTGAAGCAGAGAAAAATTTGTTGCAAGGTCACGCAAGGCCCAAGCAACCTGAAGGGTTTTGGCAAAGCACTTTTAAAAGCCAGATGAAGGAGGGAGATTTGCAGGGTATGTGATCAGAATTGTGCACAATTCTCTGACTGATGGTGAGATAGCAGGGTAGTGTCACAGGGGTTAAAGTTATCAGTCATCAGGCTCCAGGAGGCCTGGGGCTGTGTCCTCTTGATTGTGAAGTAGTTAACATCTTTTATTTGTTAAAGAGGTGGAGGTTTTTACATCTGAAAACAACTCAGGAAATGTACATCAAATACTATTCTCTAGGTATTTCAGAGTCCCTTGGACTGATAGATCAAACCAGTCACTCCTAAAGGAAATCAATCCTGAATACTCATTGGAAAAATTGATGCTGAAGCTGAAGCTCTAATAATTTGGCCACCTGATGCGACTTATTAGAAAAAGACTGATGATGGGAAAGATTGAAGGCCGGAGGAGAAGCGGGTGACAGAGGATGAGATGGTTGGATGGCATCATTGACTCAATGGAGATGAGTTTGAGCAAGCTCCGGGAGATGGTGAGAGGGGACAGGGAAGTCTGGCGTGCTGCAGTCTATGGGGTCACAAAGAGTCAGACATGACTGAGCAACTGAACAACAACAAAGGTATTTTGGAGAGGAGCTAAAGCAGAGGATGTAGGGGGAGGCCTGTCCCAGGAAGGCCCATGGGGTCCAGCTCCGTTGTACTTGATGGGAGGACAGGTAGCTTTTCATGTGGTGAACTGAGGAGCAGCCTCTTCCTGTCTTGTCTTCCTTCCTCCTTTAGGGCCTTGGGTCCTTCACTTCCACTTTGGTTTTCGTTCTCTTAATGAGAACTAGTTACAGAGCCCACCGTAGACTCAAGGCTGGCTGGGAAATGTCGTCCATGGCCAGACAGTTCTTCCCTCTCAACAGATGCTCCAAAGACATTTGCATGGCTGCTTCTTCAGCATCCATTTGTCCCCACAACAGCAAGCACTTTGACTCTCCTTGGGGGGATCCACCCTCTACATTCTCAGCCGTGTGATTTAGATGCAGTTGTCTCCATTTCAAACTCTACTCAGAGTAAGCTAATTAGCAAGTCACATACCTGTCTTAAAAAAGTGCATAATGTGAGAGCTGCAAGTTAAGTTTTATTTGGGGCAAAAGGAGGACTATAGCCTGGGAGACAGCACCTCAGCTAGCTTTGAGAAACTGCTCCACAGAAGTAGGGGGGAGGACAGTATATATGTGATTTGGGTGAAGGGGGAGTACATGCAATCAAACACATATTTTTTTGGAGAAAATTTCTGTTGGTCTCATGAAGCTTCTGCTGTCACGAGAAACAATCATCACCAGGGATTTTAGTGCTCTTCTAGATGTGAGGAGATTTAAGAATTGGGCTCATAAAATCAACTCCTAAGGATATCTAACTGTCTGAAGACAGTTGTGCCAGTTTTTCGCAGAGCACAGAGTGCCTCATTTCTCCTCTCCACCCTGAACTCCTTCTGGAGGTGTTGAAGGCCACCAGCTGCAGGAGCACATGATTTAATCCTTGTAGAGGTAGATGGCAAGCACCCTTGGAAAGTGCCAATTTGTAGTTGATATACCACTGGCCACAGTGACTGGGTGAGTGGTGGGCACATCATATAGTTCAGGCCAGTGGGAAAAGTGAATCCCCAGACTTGGGCTAGCATAGTCAGTAGACCCTCCCTTTTATTTTGTGGGTGGGTTTGTAAAGTCTGGAACAGGTGCTGTCATTTTGCTATCCTGAGAAAGCCAACTCAGGTGTCTGTGTGTCTGTGTCTCTGTGTGTGTGTCTGTGTGTGTGTTTAGAGTAGGGTGGGAAGGCTGCTTGGAGCCAGATGATAAAGCCAATGCTTGGAAAGCAGAGCCCCTGAAATAATAAAAACCAGATTTTTTGTGATCTTATTGCTGGGACTGGATTATCCCTAGCCTGCAACTCACTCTCTGTCTTGGATTTTCACTTACATTAGTCAATTGATCCCCATTATTAAGGCAATTTGAGTTTGGTTCATTGTGATTGAAAATGCACTAGCCAATTCAGACCATTTTGGTTTTATAAAAATATTAAAGAAGTTTGGCCAAGCATAAAGGTGACCATAGATAATTTTTCAATATTTTCAGAGAAGACATTATAATAGATAGTTGAAATCATGTTGCATGTTTAATTTAATCCTGAATTTTTTTCTCTTAGCTTGATTTGTAATCATCTCTCCATGTCATTAAATGCTTACTGTAAACATTATTTAAAATGGGTTCAGTTTATGTAATGCCAAAACACTGGGTCTTGTCCATCATTCCAGGCAAGAAGTTAGTTCAGTGGATTGTTTGGTGTCATATACAGAAAGCAACTGGCTGGTTAACTGGTGTTTTGATTATGGCTGAATTGGCTTGGTGTTGGCATCATGTAGACTGGATGTTATGACTGGATACAGAGGTGAAACAGAGCCAGTTACAGGGAAAAGCAATAAAAAAAGTGCAGTTTTAAAAAATGGGCTCATATTCTAGTTGGTTCACTTCAGTTCAGTCACTCAGTTGTGTCTGATTCTTTGCGACCTCATGAATCGCAGCACGCCAGGCCTCCCTGTCCATCACCAACTCCCAGAGTTTACCCAAACTCATGTCCATTGAGTCGGTGATGCCATCCAGCCATCTCATCCTCTGTCATCCCCTTCTCCTCCTGCCCCCAATCCCTCCCAGCATCAGGGTCTTTTCCAATGAGTCAACTCTTCACAGGAGGTGGCCAAAGTATTGGAGTTTCAGCTTCAGCATCAGTCCTTCCAGTGAACACCCAGGACTGATCTCCTTTAGGATGGACTGGTTGGATCTCCTTGCAGTCCAAGGGACTCTCAAGAGTCTTCTCCAACACCATAGTTCAAAAGCATCAATTCTTTGGCACTCAGCTTTCTTCACAGTCCAACTCTCACATCCATACATGACCACTGGACAAACCATAGTCTTGACTAGATGGACCTTTGTTGGCAAAGTAATGTCTCTGCTTTTCAATACGCTATCTAGGTTGGTCATAACTTTCCTTCCAAGGAGTAAGCATCTTTTAATTTCATGGCTGTTGGTTAATACTGTCTAATTGTTGGGCATTTAAGTTGCTTTGAGTTTTTGCTTCCCTGATTTTTTTCTTTAGGATCCATTCCTAGAAGTGAAGTTACCTGTTCAAAGGTAGGGCCGAAAATGGCATGATAACAATTGCCAAATTGTTGTTTTAGTTGAAGCATGTGGGATCTAGTTCCCTGAATGGGGATTGAACCCAGTCCCCCTGGATTGGGAGTACAGAGTCTTAGCCACTAGACCAATAGGGAAGTCCCTGATTGTCAGTAACTTTGATGTCTTCTTTTAACACATACCTCATGATGTAATATTTAATATACGGCTAACACTCTGATACTTGACTTGCTTGCCCTCTTGACATTTGCCCTGCTTCAGCAGTCAGCTTCCAGATATGGTTCTGAATATCAGATCAGGGTTTCTTAATCTCGGGACTAGTGACCGTATCCTAGTGACACACATACATATATACATGTATATGTCTAGATACAGGTCTCTATCTACATTGCATATATTTTAAATTTTTGTATGGTTTGACATCTTAAAAACCCTTTATTTCCGATTAAGGAGAGATTGCCTATCCCAGGCTAGCCAATTCTTAGGGATGACAAAGGGCCCTGTGGAAAGCATGCCTATGATATGCAAACTTAGCAATCCAGAACCACTTTCTCTATGGCTCTCACACCTCAGGAGACAGTATTCCTTTGCCTTATCATCCCAGAACCAGTACCAGGCCACTGAAGACCACTCCAGAGCCAGCAGGAATGATTCAAAGTAGCCAGTCCTAAGCAGTTTTCACCATTTTGCCTTGCTTACCCCCCAGAAACCCCAGCAATGGCCATGGCCTAAACATTCTCCTCTCTCTTATCTTATGCTTCCTGATCAGTTCAGTTTCCCTCTATGACCCTGTGTCACGTACAGTGACCCCCCTCTCAAAACCTGTGCATACAGTCATCCCTCAGTATCTGCAGAAGGTGTGTTCTCGGATCTCCCAAGGATACCAGAATCCAAGGATGCTCAAGTCCCTTATACAAATTGGTCCTCCCTATCCTCGGGTTCTGCATCTGAGAATTCAACCAAGTGCAGTTCGGTTCTGCCTGCATTGGTTGAATCTGTGGACTGAGAACTAGGGTTTTGGAAGTCAGGCTGGTATAATGAGCTTTGTTCTTCTATAAGCCTCTCCTGTTCCTCCCATGCCACCTCGCCCCCTCCAGGCCATCCTATGAACAGACAAGTTTAAACAGTTTTAACAACCCACTGTCTATCCTGCTGATTTTGCTTCTCTGTTGAACCTTGCCTAAACAGGTTTGAATCTGTTTCAAAAAACCAGGCCAAGAGGAGCTGCTGATGGTCTGAATGAAGGGGTGCCAGCACCCTTGGCCTGCACAATTAACCCTGGTTCATATATTCTCAACTTCAAAGAGCCAAGGTTTTGCCAAAGTCAGGTTTGGGCAGTGCACCTTGCCTCCTTCTAAGTGGTTTCATTCTGTGCCTTTGACATTTCCCCCCAGAACAGAGTTCACCTCTCCAGACCCTGTGTACTGATCATTCCTTACAGGGCTTCTCTGTTCCCCCAGCCAGGCTTATTAGCGGCATTTTCAGGGCAAACCCTGTAGGAGCCCTGGGCAGAACTCCATGAAGTACAAGTGAATGTTTTCAGTGCCAATGACTGCAGCCCCCAAATACCTCTAAAGGACATTTTCATTCCTTTCTCTTGTGTCCGTCACCTTCCTCTAGTGCTTAGAGGGTTAGGGATGGTGGTGGGTGGGCTCTGAGCTGTATCTGTAAGACCCGGGTTGGAGGAGACTGAAGGTTCTAAACCAAAATTTCCATATGGGCGGCAGAATTAGAGATGCTTTCTGAAGCCTTTCAAAGGAGTGTGTCTGCCACTGTGTAGATTTCAGGGAGGAGGACCATTTCTTCTTGTGGAGCATTCATGGGGCGATTGCTCAATTAACTATAGATCTTCCCAGAAGTTTCTAGATGTGATTGAAAATCCCTGCTCTCTGTGGGCAAAGAAGCATCCAAGGAGTGGAAAATTGGGGCACATACTCCCACTGGGGCCCGGGAGGGGGTCTTTAGAATCAGATTCTTTTGAGCAGAGAGAGTGACTCTAGGTTGCAGACACAAAAAGTTTTAAAAAAGAAGCCAAGTTCATTTATAGTCGACTCATGACCTCTCATTCTCTTTTCCCCCCAGGAATGCACAGAAGGGGGGTCCTTTCACTGTGGCACCTGCCCCTGTTCAAGGCTTTCCTTGAAAGTTGAAAGCATCAGGAATGAACCCTCCTCTGTTGTAAAAACCATATATGCTCATTATGAAAACAAAATTCACACAGTACAGTTATATATATATATATATATATATATATATATATATATATATATGAAAGAAGAAAGAGAAAAACCTTTAAAAATCTACTACCCAGATAATAAGCATTGTTAACATTTTGATAAATATTCTTCCCGGATATTGCTAAACACACATTCTCTCTCCCCTTTTCTCTCTCTCTCTCACACACACTTACACACACAAACACACAAACTCATACACTCACTTCTATGCAAATGAGATCACATCACGCTTGTTCTCTTATTCTGTAACCTGCTTTTTCACTCAACATTATGCCATGGTCCTCTTTCTGGGTCAACAAATTTAGAAATAGTCTCATCAATTTTAATAGCTTCTTAAAATTCCACTGGGTGGTTAAAATGGACAATATTTAACTAGTTCCCTATTGGTGGACATTTAGGCTGATTTTGATGTTTATTGTAGAGAACGTGGCTATGAAAATCCCTGTAGTAATGTCTTGATCCACACGTATAACTTATTGCTCGTTTAAACATCTCTCTCTTTTTTTATTTAAAAATTTTTTAAAAAATTAATTTATTTTTTAATTTATTTTAATTGGAGGCTAATTACTTTACAGTATTGTATTGGTTTTGCCATACATCAACGTGAAATCTCCACGGGTGTACACGTGTTCCCAATCCTGAACCCCACTCCCACCTCCCTCCCCACACCATCCCTCTGGGTCATCCAAAAAAGTGCTATACATAATAGCCTTTTCGGGGGTTGAGATGAGAAAAGAATGTGGCATTTCTAGAGACTTCTGAATGCCCTAGGAGAGTTCTCAGCATGGAAGTAAAACTCAGGAGTCAAGCCCAATATCAGTGCTGTCCTGATTTATAAGGAGCAAGAGAAGTGAAAAGTGCAAGTTGTGTCTGACTCTTTGTGACCCCATGGACTGTAGCTTGCCAGGCTCCTCTGTCCATGGAATTCTTCAGGCCAGAATATTGGAGTGGGTAGACATTCACTTCTCCAGGGGATCTTCCCAACCCAGGGATCAAACCCAGGTCTCCCACATTGCAGGTGGATTCGTTACCATCTGAGCCAACAGAGATGCCCAGGGAGCATGAGGGTACATGCTAAAAGTCCCAGTGCCTAGAATCTTTGCAACATATTGCCTTAGCCTCCTCAGGGGCTGAAATACAAGCCCTAGGTATAAGTGGGGACCTGAGGCAGAGAGAAGCAGGAGAAATTAACACTGTATATCGAGGATTGGATTGAGTTTAAATCCAAATGCCCCTGGAAGGGGCGCAGGGAGCCAGGAAATTACAGTAGAGTGAGGTAAGTGTTAAATACGAAATATGTTGGACACATCAGTCTTTGGAGGTCCAAGAAGCCTTCTTGGAGGAAGCCAACTCCAAGTAAGCACTATAAGTTCAGTTCAGTCACTCAGTTGTGTCCGACTCTTTGTGACCCCAAGAATCATAGGACGCCAGGCCTCCCTGTCCATCACCAACTCCCAGAGTCTACCCAAACCCATGTCCATCGAGTCGGTGATGCCATCCAGCCATCTCATCCTCTGTCATCCCCTTCTCCTGCCCCCAATCCTTCCCAGCATTAGGCTCTTTTCCAGTGAGTCAACTCTTCACATGAGGTGGCCAAAGTATTAGAGTTTCAGCTTCAACATCCATCCTTCCAATGAACACCAGGACTGATCTCCTTTAGGATGGACTGGTTGGATCTCCTTGCAGTCCAAGGGACTCTCAAGAGTCTTCTTCAACACCACAGTTCAAAAGCATCAGTTCTTCAGCACTCAGCTTTCTTCACCGTCCAACTCTAACATCCATTCATGACTACTGGAAAAACCATAGCCTTGACTAGATGGACCTTTGTTGGCAAAGTAATGTCTCTGCTTTTTAATATGCTATCTAGGTTGGTCATAACTTTCCTTCCAAGGAGTAAGCGTCTTTTAATTTCATGGCTGTAATCACCATCTGCAGTGATTTTGGAGCCCCCCCCAAAAAAAGTCTGACACTGTTTCCACTGTTTCCCCATCTATTTCCCTTGAAGTGATGGGACCAGATGCCACGATCTTAGTTTTCTGAAAAGCTTCTTGATGAAAGTTAAGGCTCCTCCTTCACTTTCACTTTTTCACTCTCCAGTGAAAAAGTTGGCTTAAAGCTCAACATTCAGAAAACTAAGCACTATAAGGTGTCTTGGAAATGGCCAGGTGATAGAAACTTGGGGAGGGAGAGAGTGTCCTGGGAAGAAGGCACAGCTGCTTTAAGGCTGGGGTTGGGGGAGTGTGGAGAAAGATATGGATCTTGCCCTCACTGAGCCCCAAATCTAGACAACCAAATAATCAGGTAAATTTAAAATATAGTGCTAAATGTGATAAAGATAGGGACTGTGACCCAGCCTGGGAAGATGCTTGGGATCTCTTAGCTTGTGGAAACCTGATATTCTCCTGAAGGGCATTTCTTCCTTCTTGGCCTTGGGGATCCAAAAGCATTTCTCCTGTAACTCGGAAAACAATATAGTGGTGTTTGCTTCAGGGACCACTAGCATTGTCATTAAGGGTCTTCCTTTTCATGTGGCCAAGATAGAACTGAAGTAATTTACAAGAAGGGAGGCAGAATTTGGGCAAGTAAACAAGGCAGGATTGTTTTGTGATAAGGACTGTTTGTCAGTGAGAAGTAGGAAACAGCTTTGTAGTCATCCTGGAGCTGGAATTCTGAGAAGGAAAACTGGGAGAGGTTATTTTAAGAAACTGAAACACCCCTAAGAATTAATTTGACGTATGCTAAAGATTCTGGGACTTCAAAAATTCCCTTCTTAGCCTGGGATGGCTTCTGGAATTTCTAGTTCAGAGTGAAGGTGTAAATGTGAGTGACTGAGTATATATGCAGTGTGCTATGGACTGTGGTTTATGAACCATGTACTTTAGAACCATCTGGAAGCTTCTAGAAGGCACATCCTTGGGATCCTAGCCTAGACCTGGGGGAGGTCTTACCTGTTATTCTAGCATCCATCTCAGCTCTGTTCCTACATGCTTCTCTTTCCTAAAGAATCAAGATTTTGTGGTTCAGTTGTACACGCCTCCCCCATGCTCCCATCAAACTCTAGAGAAACTAATCTTGGTATAATTGAACTGCTCTCAAGGAATTGCTATTTTCCTGCCGGTGATTGCTTTGGGAACAGGCATTTGACCCAATTTGGTTCTGTGCTCTCACTCTGTAAAAGAAAGCCTTTCGAAAGCTTCAGAAAGTTTCCTCTTTCCTAAGAAAAAGATCTGGGGAGAGAGAACGTGTCTGTTTCCTCTGAATGTTGTTGATTCTGAGCATCTACCTTAGAACTGCTACTGTGGCCATTTGTGACCAGCTGAGGATGAAGCCAGTGCTGGAGAGGACAGGGAGAAGAGCTCGAAAGAACCTGGCTTCTTCATAACATTGCTGAGTGGCTGGATCCACCTGCCTTTGAAGCTCTTGATCTCTCTGCCAACTTTCATGTTACCTGAGATAATAAACTCTTTATTGTTTGACCTGATGTTTCTTTTCTTAAAAAAAAATTATTATTTGGCTGTGCCAGGTCTTAGTTGCGGCATATGGGATCTAGTTTCCTGACCAGGGATTAGAACCTGGGCCCTCTGCATTGGGAGCATGGCAACTTAGCCTCTGGACCACCCGGGAAGTCTGTCCCATGAATTGAAGTTTCCATTACTTGCAGATGGAACACTCTAATCGATATATACTCATTGAGTCAGAATCTCTGAGGGCACACCTGTTCCAGGTGATTCTGATGTGTGTTCAAGTGTGGAAACACCTGGAGAGGTGGAGGGGATACTAAACTGGACGTCACAGGTCTGGATTCCAGTCCCAGTTGTAATGCTAAATTGCTGAGCAGCCTGGGGCAAGTCATACTCCCTTTCTGAGCCCCAGCTGCCTCATGTGACAAAGAAGGGATACACCCTAGAAACTCTATCCTTGTGAATTTTCCCATTTTGCTATAATGTGGTTCTAGGCAAGTAGAGTGAGGACCTTTGGCAGGAGATGACATCAAGGAAAATATTTCATTAATGTTGATATCAGTGCAATAGAGCAGGAAGGAATATTATTGCTATTCAGCTATTGGTTTTCAGCTTTCTAGAGAAATACCATAATTAACTCAGGAATTCGAAGGTTCTGTTGTTTAGAAAAATGACTTGGTGGCCGTTTTGATTTCAATATGGGCTACTACCCCCACCCCCAGCAAAGCCTGGATGAATGATAGTGAAACAGGAGATACTGGACTTCTCAGTACTGTGTATTAGAAGTTCGAGGCAACAGAATCTTGCATTTCCAGCAGCCCATAGAGAAAGGGCATGGGGTCCAGAAGCAGAACAGAAGGGAGATGTGGGGAAGGTCTAAGGAAGGAGATGCCTGATTAGATGAACTGTGGTGAGCTAGGGCTTCCAGGGGACATGGCCAGAGAGAAATTTCCTGAGATGCAGAATGGTCCATTATTATCAGGACAGTGATGTCTGACTTGTCACTTGGCAAGTTTTGTGCTGTAATTCCCCTCCCTCACCCCAAACCATCAATGAAAATCTGCAACACACTTCCTGTTCTCCTGTTTGGGGTTCTTTGGGGAAATAATGAAAACACTGAGGATGAGTTCTGTGTAATCTGAAGATGTTTAGAAACAGCATGGATATCACAGGAGGAAATTTTCAGAATCTTCCCACTCTACAGAAGCAGAGAAACCTAGACAGCATTTTAAAAATCAGAGACATCACTTTGCCAACGAAGACCTGTCTAGTCAAAGCTATGGTTTTTCCAGTAGTCATGTATGAATGTGAAAGTTGGACCGTAAAGAAGGCTGAGCACTGAAAAATTGATGCCTTTGAACTGTGGTGCTGGAGAAGACTCTTGAGAGTCCCTTGGACAGCAAGGTGATCGAGCTAGTCAATCCTAAAGGAAATCAATCCTGAATATTCATTGGAAGGACTGATGCTGAAGCTGAAGCTCCAGTACTTTGGCCACCTGATGCGAAGAGCCCACTCATGGGAAAAGACCCTGATACTGGGAAATATTGAAGGCAGAAGGAGAGGGAGACAACAGAGGACAAGATGGTTGGTCAATGGACATGAGTTCCAGCAAACTCTGAGAGGTGGTGAAGGACAGGGAAGCCTGGTGTGCTGCAGTCCATGGGGTCACAAAGAGTTGGACACAACTTAGCAACTGAACAACAATAGAAGCAGAGAAACTTGACAAGGTGCAACCAAGTGAACTTATCCCCAGGTCCAGAAAATCCTCAGAACCACTGGAGACAGGGAGGTGGGGTGGTGGGCATCAAGTCTGACACAAAAAGTGAGATGGGAGTTTCAGCCATTCTCTAAGAATATTGTAAAGAAGAGTGAACTGAGAAGCTGGAGGGCTGGAGGAACATCAGGGGCTGGTGACTGGGTAACAATGCAACTCTCTTTTCAGAGTGTCTTATAGACCCACTAGTCCATGTTATCCCTTCAGTAACCCTGGAGATAGATTAATTATTAGACCCAATTTCAGGTGTGAAATCTAAGGCTCAGAGAGGTCTTCCCACCTTCCTGATGTCCTCATCTTTTCCTAACTGGGACTCTCACTTCTGTACCAACATTTTGCAGCTTGGTTCCCCAGCTTCGATAAAGGAGTGATGAGATTTGATTAGGGATGTGAAAAAGGGTAATTTAAGCAAACTAATTTAATTGATCTCATTTTGAAGACATCTGGTCAGCCCCACGCCCCCCTCCCCATTTTTCCAACACTTGATGGCTGATGTCCTCAGATTGAAAGAGGAACTCAGTTAAGGGTGGAGCTGTGTGGTATCAGCACCTTCCGAAAGTTGGAAATTTGCTCTTCTGGGCAGTGTTGATTACCTACAGCAGGCTGGTCTTTGGGAAATAGATCCAAAGAAACCCTCACATGAGACAGGAAGTGGCTTTTTTAACCCTCCCCTGCAATCTGTAACTCTGTTAAAGACACAAAAACAAAACAAAACAAAAAAACAGTGCAGCAGTAATGGAGGCACAGTTGCTAAGGCACCAGGGTTGTCACTCAACCAACTGGAGTGTGCAGGCTGCACTAACATGATGGGGGCAGCCACCCACCAACAAGACCACAGCTGGCTGCAGATCTGATGGCCGAACAATTGGGTGCATGAAGCCGCCATCTCCAGAAGTCTTATTCAACGGCTCACTCTCCCTCCACTCCTGTCGGCATGTCCTGTTGATTCTGCCTCAGTGATAACTTTCATATGAGCATCCCCACCGACAGCTTTTCTCCCTGCCACTGGATTATAAGTTCAGACTTTATCATCTCTCATAGGGAGTTTTGCCATATTCTTTACCTGATCTTTCAGCCTCTAGTTTCTAAGTGCTCTGCATTATGTAACAGATCATCAGAATTCTTTTTTGTTTTAATTGAAGTATAGTTGATTTACAAAGCTGTGTTAGTTTCAGGTGTATAGAGAAGTAATTCAGTTTGCTATACACCTGAAACTTTATGGAAAATAATCTGAAAAAGAAAGTATATATTATAGGTTATTAAAGGCTACTGAATATAGTTCCATGTGCTATACAGCAGGTCCTTGTTGTTCATGTATCTTATATATAGTTGTGTGTATCTGTTAATCCCAAGCTCCTAATTTATAGTCCTCCCTCCCCACCCTGAGAATTCTTTAATTGTCTCTTTCAGGGCCTCTCTTAGCTCTAGGGTCATAAACAATACTCTCTGGCTTTGATTATATCTCTCTCTGTCCTTCCTTTGTCTCCTGGTTCCCACTGTTCACTTTTTTTCCTCCTTGGAGGTCTCTCTTCTGCCATAGGTCCACTGTTCCTTTTAGCCTTCTTCAGGAAACATTTGTCCTAAGCCTGGGTGACTTCTGGATCATACATCTTCACTCTTTCTATGGGTCAAAATAGTATCCAGAAAGTATGCTGCTGCTGCTGCTAAGTCGCTTCAGTCGTGTCCGACTCTGTGCGACCCCATGGACGGCAGCCCACCAGGCTCCCCCCTCCCTGGGATTCTCCAGGCAAGAACACTGGAGTGGGTTGCCATTTCCTTCTCCGATGCATGAAAGTGAAAAGTGAAAGTGAAGTCGCTCAGTCGTGTCCGACTCTTCGCGACCCCATGGACTGCAGCCCACCAGGCTCCTCCATCCATGGGATTTTCCAGGCAAGAGTACTGGAGTGGGGTGCCATTGGCTTCTCCCATCCAGAAAGTATAGTGTGGTGCTATATCTCACCACTAAGTACTATTTTGTTGTTGTTGTTGTTTGACTGGGCTGCATGTGGGATCTTAGTTTCCTGACCAGGGATTGAACCTGCATTCCCTGCATTGAAAGTACAGCATCTCAACCACTGGACTGCTGGGAAGTCCTGACTGTTCACTTTCCTACTACAAACACCTTCATGAGATAAGAGCTTTATAGGATCAGACACCACTTATAGATTCTAGGGACAATGAGATAAGCAATAATGGGTAGTAACACCCGAGCAAATTTTCATGTTGTTTTATAGGTCAGTATTAACTCATATTAATATGGACCCAGGCACTAATTTCCATCTGAGGTTTATTTTTGAGCATGTTCTCTATGTCGGATACCAGGACAATTTCTGTAGAAAGGTGAGTTAGGCAGCTCTTGTGCAAAGGAGCTTGAAGTGCTTGATGATAACTTTTTGTGGGACTTCATACTGTTTTCTAAATTCATAACTACACATCATGGGCTTTCTAGTCCTGAAAATGTCCATCTAGGACCTAATTTTTGTCATTTTTTTTCTTGTAATACTCAAGTTTCTTCTCTACAGCTGCTGTAATTAAACAAGAAAGGCATTTGAGAAACCCTTTTTGATGAAGAGCAAAGGAAACTGATGTTCAGAGCGGTCTGCTAGTCTCATATTTCATTTGTAACAGTTTTCTTTGATTTTGTTTTAGAGCAACAAGATAAACTTGATTTTTAATTCTAGATTCTAGCTCTTAAAAAAATTATTTATTTATTTGGCTGTACCAGGTCTTAGTTGCGGCATATGAGATCTAGTACCCCGACAAGGGATCGAACCCAGGCCCCCTGCATTGGAAGTGCAGAGTCTTAGCCACGGGATCACCAGGCAAATCTGATTTTTAGATTTAAAAAGGAAATCTTTAAATCATGTTCTATTAAGGTTTAGAGTGGCATGGCATTAAGAGGAATAGAAAATAAGAGGGTTAGAATTCCAGTTCTGATTTTGCTATGTTCTGTGACCTTGGCCGATATGCCTAATCTGAAGGGACTCAAAGTTCTGACCTGTAAAACAGGAGCATGGTCCTAGAATGAGGGACACCCAATAGATTACAATTCAACACCATTACTGATAGCTGCCAAAAGTTGTGAGTTAAGAATTCTGAGGCTGAACACTGATCGATTAGTCATGTCTGTCATGGCTGCAAGAAGGGGAGAAGTGAGACAAGAGCCATGAGTTTTCCATGCTTCCTATATGACCTTTCAGTTGTTCTTTCAGCCTGTAAAAGTCCTGCTTCTATTCCTGCAAAACAATGAAGGCTCAAGTGCCCTGTTAAACTATCTCCAATGTGTTGTTTATTAATTTAAACTTAAACTCCAATCCTGATTCAGCCATCACAACTTGCAGCAGTGAACTGTAGATGAACTTTAATATTTGGGGTTCATCGTCCATCTTTTTGTGCTATCAAGACATCTTTTGACACTTGAGCAGCTGGCCTCATCTCTTTTTCCTGACTTTTAGTTACAGTTGTCCTTCTGTATCTATGAGGGGATTTTTTTCAGGATCCCCATCAGATATCAAAATCCACAGGTGCTCAAGTTCTTTATATAAGACAGTGAAATGCAGTGTACCCTTTACATCTCCTGCTTCTATATCCATGGACAAGGAAGGCCAACTGTATTTAGAAGTAATCATTTTTAAAAATTTTATTTTTGATTTTTTCCCCATTATGATTTATTATAGAATATTGAATATGGTCCCCTGTGCCATACAACAGGACCTTGTTGTTTATCCATTCTACATATAATAGTTTGCATGTGCTAATCCCAAGCTCCCAATCCAACCCCCCACCACCCCTACCGCCCAGCAACCACAAATCTGAATCTATTCTATTCTCTAGTTTTGTGAGTCTGTTTCTGTTTCATAGATAAGTTTACTGGTGTCACATTTTAGATTCTACACATGCTGCTGCTAAGTTGCATCAGTCGTGTCTGACTCTGTGTGGCCCCAGAGACGGCAGCCCACCAGGCACCCCCGTCCCTGGGACTGTCCAGGCAAGAACACTGGAGTGGCTTGCCATTTCCTTCTCCAATGCATGAAAGTGAAAAGTGAAAGAGAAGTCACTCAGTCGTGTCCGACTCCTAGCGACACCATGGAGTGAAGCCTACCAGGCTCCTCCGTCCATGGGATTTTCCAGGCAGAAGTACTGGAGTGGGTTGCCATTGCCTTCTCCAATTTGTCTTTCTCTTTCTGATTTACTTCACCTAGTGTGATAATCTCTAGGTCTATCCATGTAGCTGTTAATGGCATTATTTCATCCTTTTTTATGACTGAGTAGTATTCCACTGTATATATGTACCACATCTTCCTTATCCATTCATTTGTCCATGGACATTTAGGTTCCATGTGTTGGCTATTGGAAGTAGTACTGCTATGAATATTGAGATGCCTGTATCTTTTCAAATTATAGTTTTGTTTGGATATATGCCTGGGAGTGGGATTGCTGGATCATATAGCAACTCTATTTTTAGTTTCTGAGCAACCTCCATTCAGTTTTCCATAGTGGGTATACCAATTTACATTCCCACCAACAGTGTAGGAGAGTTCCCTTTTCTCCACACGCTCTTCAGCATTTATTTGCAGACTTTTTCATGATGGCTACTTTGACTGGTATGAGGTGGTATCTTAAAGTTGTTTTAATTTGCATTTCTCTAGTAATTAGCAATGTAGAACATCTTTTCATGTGCCTATTTGCCATCTGTATGTTAGAATAATCATTCTTAGTGTGAAAATCACAGGCATGTTAAATGAAATAGGAAAGACCAAGATACAAAGCTCCAGATGATACAGAATTAGATCAGAGCTACAGTTTTTGAGCAGAGGGCATGGATGCAGGGTTCACTGAGATACTGGGAAGTGAAATAATTCTCCCAAGTGTTGTGCATGTGCTTGCTCAGTCATGTTTGATGCTGTGACCCCATTGACTGCAGCCCACCAGGTTCCTCTGTCCATGGAATTTCCCAGGCAAGAATACTGGAGTCAGTTGCCATTTCCTTTCTCCTGCATTGGCAGATGGATTCTTTACCACTGTGCCACCTGGAAAGCCCCAATTCTTCCAAGACTCCATGGCTAATAAGTGGCAGAGCTGGGGCTCCTGACTGCCAGGAGAGAGGGCTCTTTCTTCTACAACCTGCAGTGCTTGCCAATTCACTCCAAAGCTTTTATTAACTGGGGCGATTTTTATCCCCAATGGAGAGTGCAAATATGGGTATATTGTTTCATTTTTTAACTTAAAATCAGAATGGATGAGAGTGTTAGCAGGAATTTAGCACCCATGAGAGATTAGCAGGAAATTCGATGTCTATTTTAGGGGCTCTACCCTTACCCCTCCATGGACTGGGCAAGAGAGTTGAGGGACTTAGAAGGTGTGAGGGAGAGTCATTCAGGCGCGGTGAACCTGAAGCCTTCAGCCTGCAACCGCTTGTTTCTTCCAACTGCCACACGGTGTACATGTGGAGCGGTGGGCCACAGTCTGATAGACATGGCTGGTCCACCTCTATTATCCTCCTCTGATGTTTGGTTCTAACAAACAAGATGGGGTAGAAGGATCTGTGCTCATCTTCTGTGAGAACTCCAAAAATGCAACATGCTGCTGAACAACCATCGACAGGAGAATGTTGGATCCCACCAAAAAAAGATACCCTATGTCCAAGGGGAAAGGAGAAGCCCCAACAAGACAGTAGGGGGAAATCACATTTAGAATCAAACCCCATACCCTCCTGAGACACTCAGAGGGCTCAAACAAAACCTTGTGTGCACCAGGACCCAGAGAATCCACAGAGACTGAGCCAGACCTGCCTTTGAGTGTTTGAGTATCTGCTGAGGAGGCACAGATCAGCAGTGGTGCCACAGGGACAGGGCCTCTGGGTGGAAATTAAAAGATGCTTGCTCCTTGGAAGAAAAGCTGTGACCAATAATATACTGGTTTAAAACCAGTGTATTAAAAAACAGGACATTACTTTACCAACAGAGGTTCATATAGTCAAAGGTATGGTTTTTCCAGTAGTGATGTATGAATGTGAGAGTTGGGCCATAAAGAAAGCTGAGCACCGAAGAACTGATGTTTTTGAACTGTGGTGTTGGAGAAAACTCTTGAGAGTCCCTTGAACTGCAAGGAGATCCAATCAGTCCATTCCAAAGGAGATCAGCCCTGAATATTCATTGGAAGGACTGATACTGAAGCTGAAACTCTAATACTTTGGCCACCTGATGAGAAGAACTGACTCACTGGGGAAGACCCTGATGCTGGAAAAGATTGAAGGCAGGAGGAGAATGGGACAACAGAGGATGAGATGGTTGGATGGCATCACCGACTGGATGGACTTGAGTTTGAGCAAGCTTTGGGAGTTGGTGAGGGACAGGGAGGTCTAGTGTGCTGCAGTCCATGGGGCTGCAAAGAATTGGACACGACTGAGTGACTGAGCTGAATTGAACTGAGATGTTCAGTTACTACCAAATCTGGCTGATGACATCATGACTTGGCATTCAGTACATTGGATCTCAAAGTAAGCTACACTGGTAATAGGTGGCACCTGTTCATTATAAACCTCTGACCCCCTCCCTCTTTTCCCTGGTGATCCATACATAGAGTTGGGGTCAGGTAAGAGGTAGAGGCCTGAAGGCAGTGTTTCCTTTTAAAATGTTCAAAATATCAAAGGATATCAATACTCTTCTTTTTCCAGTAATAGACCCTGATTACCTCCAAGTCAGTGGTTCACACCAGTAGATTTGCCCCCCATCCTGGGGACATTTGGTAAGATCCCAGGCCAGAAACAGGAAGTGACTTGTTCATATCCATCCACGTGTTTCTGAACTTTGGGTGCCTCCTTCTTGTAGAATCACACCCAAGGTCTAGAGTCGGGGTGATAACCTCAAATGGCTACCAGGGCCTGGCCAGTGAGGCAAGTGAGTGAGGCAGGTGGGGAGGAGCTGCAGAGAACCACAGAGGGTCTGTGCATCCATTATAGGCTGCTATGTGGGGAGGAGCCCAGCAAGGGAGACCTTCTGATTGTTTTTTCAAGAGAAACCATAAAATTATACTTTCATTAAAAAAAAAAAAAACCCTTTTAAAGACACTTGCTCCTTGGAAGAAACGCTATTACAAATCTAGACAACATATTAAAAAGCAGAGACATCACTTTGCCAACAAAGGTCCATATAGTCAAAGCTATGTTTTTTCCAGTAGTCATCTACAAATGTGAGAGTTGGACCATAAAGAAGGCTGAACATTGAAGAATTGATGGTTTCAAATTGTGGTGCTGGAGAAGACTCTTTAGAGTCCTTTCTTTGTACAGCAAGGAGATCAAACCAGTCAATTCTAAAGGAAATCAACCCTGACTATACACTGGAAGGATTGATGGAAGCTCCAATACTTTGGTCACCTGATGTGAAGAGCCAACTCACTGGAAAAGAAAACTTTCCCCTGATGCTGGGAAAGATTGAGGGTGGGACGAGAAGGGAGCGGCAGAGGATGAGATGGTTGGAAGGCATCACTGGCTTAATGGACATGAGTTTGAGCAAACTCCAGGAGATCGTGAAGGACAGGGCAACCTGGCATATATGCTGCAGTTCATGGGGTTGCAAAGAGTCAAACACCGCTTAGAGACTGAACAACAAAAATACTGACAGTTAAAGTGTCTTAGACATGGTGCATGATATGGTGGGGGTGGAGGGGAAGAAAGGAAAAGAAAAACCTGAGGGTTTCTTGAGATCCTGTTTGTTTGCTGCAATGGGGCAGAAGGTCGCACCTCTTTTGGAAAATCTGTGGCAGCTGCCTTTCTTGGGTTCCTCTGCCCTCACTCATCTGTACACCATTCTGAGACATAGTTAGCTGTTAATCTGGTTGGCAGGGAGGAGTTAGGCCACAGATTTTTTGACTAAACCATTGACTTGATTTAACAAACACTTAGGTACTGCTCACCACGTTCTAGCCCTGTTCTGAGCACAAATATCAGCTCATTTCACCTCCGTAACAACCCCCTAGGGAGCTACTGCCCCTTAGTTTCATATTACAGATGAGAAAACTGAAGACAGAGAGATTGTGGCACTTGCAGTCAGGCATTGAAAAAAGGATGCAGCCAGGATTGAAATCTAGGACATTTAGACTCCCTAAACTTCTATCCCATCAGCCTTTCAAAACAAAGCAGAAAAAAAAAAAAAAAAAAAGCAACCATTGTTTTCTATTTGATTTAGAATCATCTTTAAAATGGAAGGGTTGGGAAAAGAGAATGCAAATGAGCCAGACTGATCTGTCTCCAATGGCAAGGAAGGCTTCAAGAAAGCTTGGTAAGGACCCAGCCATTTTCTTCTCTGTCTGCATCACAGAAAGCTCCACAGGGTCCTGTGAAGCCCCCATCCTCCTGCTGAGTTTGGTAATGCAGCTAGATTATCACAGGCAAGGGAGATGGCTGCTAAACCCAAAAGATACAGAGATATGAGGTGAAATATTAGTCTCCCTATAAAAGATAATTAGATCCAGAGATGATTTTAAAGACTGCCTTTAAAAAAGAGCAGACACAGCTGAATGCATTTCCAGTCATCAAAAGTGTTCTTCATAAAATGGGCATTTTATGAGCGGAAGAGTGGCAGGGATGAAAGGGGCATGCATATTTATGTTTCATCAAGAAAACTCCAAGTTTGGGGAGTTCTGGGTGGTGAAGAAGAACAACACATCTATCTGATCTCTTGGACGCAGAGAGTGTTAGTCGTTCAGTCATGTCTGACTCTTTGTGATCATATGGGCTGTAGCCGACCAGGCTCCTGTGTCCTTGGGATTCTCCAGGCAAGAAAATGGAGTGGGTTGCCATTTCCTTCTCCAGGGGATCTGCATGACCCAGGGATCAAACCTGTGTCTCCTGAATTGCGGGTAGATTCTTTACCACTGAGCCACCAGGGAAACCTGTGTTAGTTTCTAATGTACAGCAAAACGAATCAGTCATACATATACACACATACACATACATATATCCCCTCCCTTGAGGTTCTTGCTTTCCTGTGTTTGTGTTGGTGGAAAAAAAGATGAAGCTAGCGCTTTTCATGCATGGTGGGGAGAGATGGGTTTGGTTCTCCTTAAAGTCAGGGAGAAACCCAATTTCCAAATTAGGAAAGGAGTACATCAAGGCTGTATGTTGTCACCCTGCTTATTTACTTATATGCAGAGTACATTATATGAAATGCTGGGCTGGATGAAGCACAAGCTGGAATCAAGATTGCTGGGAGAAATATCAATAACCTCAGATAGGCAGATGACACCACCCTTACGGCAGAAAGTGAAGAAGAACTAAGAGTCTCTTGATAAAGTGAAAGAGGAGAGTGAAAAAGTTGGCTTAAAACTCAACATTCAAACAGCTAAGATCATGGCATCTGGTTCCATCACTTCATGGCAAATAGATGGGGGAACAATGGAAATGGTGACAGACTTTATTTTTTTGGGCTCCAAAATCACTGCAGGTGGTGACTATAGTCATGAAATTAAAAGATGCTTGCTCCTTGGAAGAAAAGCTATGACCAACCTAGACAGCATATTAAGAAGCAGAGACATTACTTTGCTGACAAAAGTCTGTCTAGTCAAAGCTATGGTTTTTCCAGGAGTCATGTATGGATGTGAGAGTTGGACTATAAAGAAAGCTGAACGCTAATGAATTGATGCTTTTGAACTGTGGTTGGAGAAGACTCTTGAGAGTCCCTTGGACTGCAAGGAGATCCAACCAGTCCATCCTAAAGGAAATCAGCCCTGAATATTCATTGGAAGGATTGATGCTGAAGCTGAAACTCCAATACTGTGGCCACATGATGTGAAGAACTGACTCATTGGAAAAGACCCTCATGCTGGGAAAGACTGAAGGTGGGAGGAGAAGAGGACAACAGAGGATGAGATGGTTGGATGGCATCACCAATTCAATGGTCTTGAGTTTAAGCAAGTTTTTGGAGTTGGTGATGGACAACAGGGAAGCCTGACATGTTGCAGTTAATGGGATCACAAAGAATTGGACAGGACTGAGCAACTGAACTGAACTGAAAGTTAGGGCTTTGGAGTCCTGGTGAAGCCAAATCTGGCCTCTGTACCCTGTTACCAAGTTAGTTTTTGAAGACAGAGTTTTGAGTGAAGTAGAAAAGAATAGCTTTATTGCTTTGCCAGGCAGAGGAGGGCACGGCAGCTTCATGCCCTCAAAACTGTGTCTTTACTCTCAGTGGGCAGTGAGGAGTTTTACAGAAAAGAGGATATCTTCAGGTCATAAACATTCTTCTGATTGGTTGGTGGTTGATTGGGAGTCAGCATCATCAACCATCTGCTTCCAACCGGTCTGGGCTCTGTGTGCTTGTGGGCAGCATGTAGTTAACTTCTCCCATCTGGTAGGGGTTTCAGTATCTGCAAAACAGCTCAAAGACGTTGTTGTGTGTATCCCTTGAGGGGGAACCAGGACCCTGCCCCAAGGCTACACTATTGTTTGTTGACCATTCCTTCCTTGTCTTTGCAACCTCTTGTTGTTTTTGAGTTGTTAAGTCATGTCTGACTGTTTCGTGACCTCATGGACTGTAGCCTGCCAGGCTCCTCTGTCCATGGGATTTCCCAGGCAAGAATACTGGAGTGGGTTGCCATTTCCTTCTCCAGGGGTTTTTCTTTTCCCAGAGATGGAACCCTCATCTCTTGAGTCTCCTGCATTGGCAGGTGGATTCTTTACCCCTGAGCCTCCGGGAAGCCCCTGCATCCCTGCTCTTCCCTAGTTAGCAATTGTTTGAACCTGTCCATTGGAAATCAGGGAAGGTCATGGAGGCTGAGTGAGGCCTCCTTTCCTGTAATCAACAAATGGGGGACCCAGAAAGGCATGTACCCAGGAGTCCCACCGTGTCCTGCTCAGTTTCACTGCGAAGAAAAGCCTGGTGGGAAGAAGTTAGGGGGAGAATCAGCTAACTTGATTTCAGGTGCATTTTTAAGTCTACTTGCAGTTAAGTTGGGATCTCCAAAAGAGACGTGGAGGAGGCCTAAGGAGTTTCCTGGTGGCTTGGATGGTAAAGAATCTGCCTGCAATGCAGGAGACCTGGTTTTGATCCCTGGGTGGGGAAGATCCTCTGGGGAGAGGAATGGCAACTCACTCCAGTATTCTTGCCTGGAGATTTCCATGGACAGAGCAGTCTGGTGGAGAAGGCCCACAAATGTCTTATGGAGAAGGAACCTTGGTCCACACTTCCCAAACATGGATTGGAAGGCAGAATCCAGAGTATTTATTCAGCTGGTCCAGCGATGAAAAATTCCCTGTCCTATGCTCCTGGAAGACATTGCTAATCAGTCGCAAGAGGCTGTCCTGGGAGCCTGGCTGTGGCTTCACGGCCCATTCAACAGTGCGTTCTATATGGTCACTAGCAATCAAATGGACGTGGTTTGAGAGAGGAACCATATTGGGCTTCCCTGTTGCCCTTCCCAAGACCTCAGCCATCTCTTCCCAACCTCTAGCACATTGGACAGAAGTAGTATAACCCATTAGTTGGGCTCTGGTGTCAGATCACTGGGCTTGGAGTCCCAGCTCCACCTCCTGGTCACTGTGGTCTTTGTCTTGGCTTTTTCATACCTAAGGCCAACTTCCTGTCCTGTGAAATGGGAGCAGCACCAGCATCAACCTCATAAGAATGGTGGTAGTGGTGGTGGTGGTGGTGTGTGTGTGGGTGTGTGTGTGTGTGTGTGTGTGGATAGACAGCAAGTATCTAGCCCTATGTCTGGCTAGTTGCTCTACAAATGAGATTCTTTCCTTTTCCCTCTTAAGAGTCCCACAGGTGGATTTGGGGGTAGGGTGTAGGCATTGGTTAGAAGGTAGAATTGGAAGAAGATGGAGCAATCAGGGAATAGACCTTGCAGGGCCTTGAGGTTGGGGTTGGGACCTTTGTATTTTTCTTAAAAATCAAATTGAGCAGGAGATGAACAGGTTTGGCTTCTCAGAGTTTGCCATGCTCCCTCCCATCTTTTGTTCAAGCTTGTCCTCTTTGCTAGAAAGCTGTTTTCTTGTCTCCTATCTCAAGCCAATCTTGTATCTAGTTAACTTTTGAAAGTCTTCCAGATGGCTGTCAATGGTCACCTCCAGAGAAGCGTTCCCCGATCTCTTGCTGCTTGTGTTATGTGCTCCCAGGACCCACACCGTTAACCTCATGGCAGCTCCGCACTTGTAGTTTCATCTTTATTTGTGTAGTTCTATGACAAAACTGACTGCATGTGTGCTAAATCGCTTCGGTCATGTCTGACTCTGTGTGACCCCATGGACTGTAGCCAGGCACACTCCTTTGTCCATGGGATTCTCTAGGCAAGAATACTGGAGTGAATCATCATGCTCTCCTCCGGGGGATCTCCCCAACCCAGAGACTGGACCCGTGCCTCTTATGTCTCCTGTGTTGGCAGGTACGTTCTTTACCACTAGCGCCACCTGGGAAGCCCCCACTAGTATCTCAGCTATGTTATCTCCCTAGAGCCTCACAGGTTGCCTGATACCCAGCAGATGCCCAATAAGTATTAATGCGTCAAATACTGAATAAGTGAAGAGACAGTATTGTGCTCTAGAAAAGTCACTCTGACCACATGGAAGAGAGGACACAGAAGCCATGAGGGAAGCAGAGATATCAGGGAGGAGGCTGACCCTCCAAACCAAATGAAACGTCAAGGTGGCCTTGAACTTAGATGGTGACAATGAGCTTGGAGGGAAATAGGTGATGTTAAGAGCAAGGAAAGGAAACTTTGTATTAATAAATTACCGGCAGACATTTTTCTTCATTATTCCTTTCTTTTTTTGGACAGTACAGCTGGCTTCTTGCTTAATAGAAATTTCCAAAGGATAAGAAGAAGAGGCAAAGTAAACCTGGTGGCTCAGACAGTAAAGAATCTGCCTACAGTGTGGGAGACCCAGGTTTGATCCCTTGGTCAGGAAGATCCCCTGGAGAAGGGAATGTTTACCCACTCCAGTATTCTTTCCTAGAGAATTCCATAGAGGAGCCTGGAGGACTTCAGTCCATGGGGTCACAAAGAGTTGGACACGACTGAGTGATGAACACTTTCAGACTTTTATGAAAATGTAAACTATTTTACAAACTGAGATAGGGGAAGACTCCTAGTCCCCATGCTAAACAGAATTGGGCAGAGCCCATCTTGGGACCCCCTTTCCCCACTGGTTCTCCAAGAAAGGATGTTACTAGCCTGTGAAATCTGTACCTTGTTCTGCCAACCCACAGCTCAAAATGCCCAGTGTGTCTTATGAACTCAGTGGATTAGCTGCTGAGTGAGAGGGAGAGGCTTATTCAAGTCAGCAAAGCTTAAAGCCTTGTTTGAACTGTGATGTGTCCTGCCGAGTGTTTTATGAATATGCAGAATCAAACAGGGACTAATAGGAGCCAGAGGGAACAGGCAGACAGGCTTTCTTTAAAATCCCAGCCAATGGAGGCACACGTTTCAACTCATTAAAACACACAACAGGCTGTTACAGACACTTTCAAAAAGAGCTTTCTATTGAGTAATATCCTGGGGGACTTTTATTATTATTTTTTTCTCTGTAGAAAGTTTTCCAGGGGCGACACCAAATGTTCTAAGGCAACTGGCTGTCTCAAAGGGCCGGACAGAAGTGGAGGGCAGCCTTCCTGCCGGGGACAAAATCGGATCTCCAATCTGGGCCTTCAAAAGGCACTTGCCTCCTTTTCCAGCTGATCTGTCTAATCTCCCAGATTCATTTACACTTTTCAGTTTGATGGTCTCCACTTGACAGCATGGCCCATATGCTTGGTGCTTTTGATGAAAATGGTCCTGCTTGAATTCTCTTAGTTTTAATTTTCTAATTTTAGGTTTGGCTCTGGGTGTTTCAACCACTTGTGAAAGTAAATGGCAACCTCTCCTTTTGAACGCCTCACTGGAACACTCCCTCTTCCTCCCTGGAGCCTGAAGTCCTTGCCTGGGGTCACCTTGAAGATATCTTGGCAAAAAGTGTGAAGTGAAGTGGCTCAGTTGTGTCAGACTCTTTGCGACCCCATGGACGGTAGCCTACCAGGCTCCATCCATGGGATTTTCCAGGCAAGAATACTGGAGTGGGTTGCCATTTCCTTCTCCATTGGATCTTCCTGACCCAGGGATCGAACCTGGGTCTCCCACATTGCAGGCAGATGCTTTACCGTCTGAGCCACCAGGAAAGTAAATCCTTATTGTTGGTTATTTATGCATGTGACACCTCCTGGCACCTCTTATCTCCTGGGGTGGTGGCAGAAGCTATGATTTTCCTTATTTAATATTAAAGTCTTCCCTTTTTCCTTTATTTCTTTGGGTATCTGGATCTTTCTTATTTGATGTCAAGCTCACAGAAGGCTTCTGTTTCCATCCTCCCTCTAAATAGAAGCTATTTAATGAAAAGTAAAAAAAAAAAATAGTGACACTGGAAAATAAATTCTGCTACTTTTTCTTGCCTAAATACCAGCTAATTAGACCCAAGACCACCTTTGTTATCATCTTCACAGTTGTCTCCTTTGGTAGTTTGTCAAAATGGTACCCTGCCCAAGAGCCATGTCATGTGACTTTATAGAGCCCTCCCACTTTGGCTCTGGACCATCACGTGACTTCACTGGGAATACAGGATCAGAAAATGTGACTAGTAGAGGCAAGCAAATCCTTCCTGATTGGTCCTGTCTGTTCTTGCCCTCTGCCACTGCTATGACAAGGACATTCCCAGGCTTGCCAACTGGTCTCAGGGTGAGGATGAGAGATGCATGGAGCAGAACCGAATCTCACAGTCCTCCTAGCTGACATCTAGCCAAGACCAGAAGGGAGAACCACTGAGCCAAGTAGAATCATGAGCTAAAATTACTATCCTGTCAAGACACTGAGTCTGGGGGGAGTTTGTTACACAGCATTATTTTAGCAACAGATAGCTACTATATCCTGAGAATGCAGCTATGAATGGTTCTGCAAATTCCTCCCTATTGCAGGGAATATAGATTAAATTGCTGAGTGTATTGGGAGAAATCCATGGCTGCACTGACAATAGTGTATCAGCTGGGCTGGGCTTCCCTGATGGCTCAGGAGGTAAAGAATCTCTCTGCAATGCAGGAGACACAGGAGATGTGAGTTTGATCCCTGGATTGGGGGGATCCCCTGGAGGAGGAGATGGCAACCCACTCCAGTATTTCTGCCTGGGAAATCCCATGGACAGAGGAGCCTAGTGGGCTATAGTCTATGGGGTCTCAAAGAGTTGGACATGACTGAGCACAGTATAGCACATCAACTGGGCTGGTTTCTTTAGAAGAGATTGTGAAAACTTTCAACCAAGAAAGTTCAAAAATTTAACTCTTGGAAGCTGAGAAGCTGAGGGAGTTCTTCCTTGGTTTCAGCTTTTTTTTTTTTTTTTTTTACCCTTTGTTCAATTGGTGGGTGAGAGTGTGATTGAGTGACAATGGATGTCTCCGAATGTTAGTACACTCACTGCCTGCCTATTGCTTGTATGGTTAGTAAACCTAATAAGCTGGTTCCAGTCTTCAAAACAATGATGAATCTTTTTATGAGTCTTTGGAGGCTGTATGCAGGAATGAAACTCACTGGTATTTGAGGTTTACTGCCCAGTCAAGCTTTGAAATATCTAAATCTTTTAAAATAGATTATCTTTTTTAGATACACTTGGTTGTTTTTTTTTTTTTTTTTGCAGAAGGAATATAATCTGTGTCTCCATGCTGCTGCTGCTAAGTTGCTTCAGTTGTGTCTGACTCTGTGCAACCCCAGAGATGGCAGCCCAGCAGGCTCCCCTGTCCCTGGGATTCTCAAGGCAAGAACACTGAAGTGGGTTGCCATTTCCTTCTCCAATGCATGAAAGTGAAAAGTGAAAGTGAAGTCACTCAGTCGTGTCCGACTCTTAACGACCCCATGGACTGCAGCCTACCAGGCTCCTCTGTCCATGGGATTTTCCAGGCAAGA
This sequence comes from Bos grunniens, assembly GCF_055505025.1. Lineage (NCBI taxonomy): Eukaryota > Metazoa > Chordata > Mammalia > Artiodactyla > Bovidae > Bos > Bos grunniens. The sequence goes on from NC_141189.1 coordinate 30,081,705, forward strand.
GCACTGGAGTGGGTTGCCATTGCCTTCTTCAATGTCTCCATGAAAAAATCCATTTCTTGATACTTGATTCATAGCTGTGATTTTGGAGTCATGAAAAGAACTTTTATTTTTAAAATATAAAATGAATTTATTTGAGTGATTGGATTTATGACCTTCCTCATCCCTAACATTAGACAGAATATGAAGGAATAGTTGATATTAACTGGAAGTTATGAAGTACTGGTCATTTCCTGCCCAGAATCCAGTATACACAGTTTCTCTGATAAATGTATCCTCAATTTCCTCTGAGTTACCATGTCTCCCCCACTTTTAGTCCATGTGTTTCTGGTGGATTTGACTTCACCATGATGATCTCCATGTCCCTCCCTATTCCCCCTCACTTCCTTCAGAGGTGAGCATGTGGCCCAAGCCTGGCCAATCAGACTCTTATCCTTTGAAACACTGGGTATTGTCACATGACCCAAGCAAAGCCAGTGAGGTCACTATGATCCAATTAAGACTTTTTGGCTTGTGCAGTCAGAGAAGAGGCATGCTTTGTCTTTCCTGTTGAAACTGGAGCTCTGAGAATGTAAGACTAGTATTTCCAGAAGCCATCTTGTTGCTGGAGGGAGCTACCTGTCTGTAAATGGAACCAGCACAAGGGGGATGCAGACATGAAAGATGGAGGGATGCACGGTTCCAATGGCATTGTTTGAGCTCCTCCCTATGTCTCCCTTTTTATTTATTTATTTGGCTATGACAGGTTTTAGTTGTGGCATGTAAGATCATTAGTTTCAGCATGTGGGATCTTTAGTTGTAGCATGAGAACTCTTAGTTGTGGCCTGTGGGATCTAATTCCCTGACCAGGGATCAAACTCAGGACCCCTGCATCAGGAGTGCAGAGTCTTAGCCACTGGACAATCAGGGAAGTCCCTGTGCTTCCCTTTTCAGTTTTGACTGCCAGGCTTTCTTGTATTCAGAAAGCCACATATACTCTTGGTTGCTAGTACATATGTGTTGTCCCCATTCAGCTCAGTTTGATGAACATACACTCTGCACTCACTCATGCCAGACCAGAGGCTATGGGAACACCTAGATGTGTCTGTGGAGGAAAATACACAAAGAATTAAATACAATCTATTAGTTGCCACCTGCTGTGGACTGAATTTTGCACTATTAATTTGGCCTTGGAATATGGAATGAAGCAGGGCTAAGGCTAATAGAATTTTGCCAAGAGAACACGCTGGTCATAGCAAACCCCCTCTTCCAACAACACAAGAGAAGACTCTACACATGGACATCACCAGATGGTCAACACCAAAATCAGATTGATTATATTCTTTGCAGCCAAAGATAGAGAAGCTCTATACAGTCAGCAAAAACAAGACTGGGAGCTGACTGTGGCTCAGATCATGAGCTCCTTATTGCCAAATTCAGACTTAAATTGAAGAAAGTAGGGAAAACCACTAGACCATTCAAGTATGACTAAATCAAATCCCTTATGATTATACAGTGGAAGTGAGAAATAGATTTAAGGGCCTAGATCTGATAGAGTGCCTGATGAACTATGGACGGAAGTTCATGACATTGTACAGAAGAATGGAATCAATACCATCCCCATGGAAAAGAAATGCAAAAAAGCAAAATGGTTGTCTGAGGAGGCCTTACAAATAGCTATGAAAAGAAGAGAAGCTAAAGGCAAAGGAGAAAAGGAAAGATATAAGCATCTGAATGCAGAGTTCCAAAGAATAGCAAGGAGAGATAAGAAAGCCTTCCTCAGCGATCAATGCAAAGAAATAGAGGAAAACAACAGAATGGGAAAGACTAGGGATCTCTTCAAGAAAATCAGAGATACCAAGGGAACATTTCATGCAAAGATGGGCTCGATAAAGGACAGAAATGCTATGGACCTAACAGAAGCAGAAGATATTAAGACGAGGTGGTAAGAATACACAGAAGAACTGTACAAAAAAGATCTTCATGAACCAGATAATCACGATGGAATGATCACTCACATAGAGCCAGACATCCTGGAATGTGAAGTCAAGTGGGCCTTAGAAAGCATCACTACGAACAAAGCTAGTGGAGGTGATGGAATTCCAGTTCAGCTATTTCAAATCCTGAAAGATGATGCTGTGAAAGTGCTGCACTCCATATGCCAGCAAATTTGGAAAACTCAGCAGTGGCCACAGGACTGGAAAAGGTCAGTTTTCATTCCAGTCCCAAAGAAAGGCAATGCCAAAGAATGCTCAAACTGCCACACAATTGCACTCATCTCACGTGCTAGTAAAGTAATGCTCAAAATTCTCCAAGCCAGGCTTCAGCAATATGTGAACCGTGAACTTCCAGATGTTCAAGCTGGTTTTAGAAAAGGCAGAGGAACCAGAGATCAAATTGCCAACATCTGCTGGATCATGGAAAAAGCAAGAGAGTTCCAGAAAAACATCTATTTCTGCTTTATTGACTATGCCAAAGCCTTTGCCTGTGTGGATCCCAATAAACTGTGGAAAATTCTGAAAGAGATGGGAATACCAGACCACCTGACCTGCCTCTTGAGAAACCTGTATGCAGGTCAGGAAGCAACAGTTAGAACGGGACATGGAACAACAGACTGGTTCCAAGTAGGAAAAGGAGTCTGTCAAGGCTGTATATTGTCGCCCTGCTTATTTAACTTATATGTAGAGTACATCATGAGAAACGCTGGGCTGGAGGAAGCACAAGCTGGAATCAAGATTGCCGGGAGAAATATTAATAACCTCAGATATGCAGATGACACCACCCTTATGGCAGAAAGTGAAGAGGAACTAAAGAGCCTCTTGATGAAAGTGAAAGAGGAGAGTGAAAAAGTTGGCTTAAAGCTCAACATTCAGAAAACGAAGATCATGGCATCTGGTCCCATCACTTCATTGCAAACAGATGGGGAAACAGTGGAAACAGTGTCAGACTTTATTTTTCTGGACACGACTGAGTGACTAAACTGAACTGAACTGAAGTATGTTGAAGCCTTAACCCTCAGTGTGAGTGTATCTTGAGGTGGGGTCTAAGGGAGGCAAATAAGCTTAAATTATGCACGACTGAAGCGACTTAGCACACACCACATATGGTAGGGCAGGACCCCATCTAACAGGAGTGGTGTCCTCATCAGAGGAGGAAGAGACACCAGAGGTCACTCACTGTCTGTGTAAGTGCAGAGGAAAGGCCATGTGAGTACATGGTGGGAAGACAGTCATTTGCCAGCCAGGAAGAGAGCTCTCATCAGAAACGGAACACCACCAGACCCCGATCTGGGACTTCCAGGCTCCAGGACGATGAGAAATGCATTCCTATAGTCTAAGCCATCTACTCTATGCTCTTTTGTTATGGCAGCCTGGTCTGAATAATATACAACTTATTCCTTAATTTCATGGTCTCAGTTCCTTATTATTTATGAATTCATCATATCTACTGATTGCAATTCAGTGCTCGGTCACCATGAATCCCCTGGAAGGTGAGGTGAAATACAAATAAATACATGTAAAAAGATCTGTTTGAAGTTTTCAGTTGTCTTCGAAGCATCAGCCTTAGCTTGCATGCGTGTGTGCTAAGTCACTTGTCCAACTCTTTGTGACCCTAAGATGGGATGTAGCCCACCAGGCTCCTCTGTCTATGGGATTCTCCAGGCAAGAATACTGGAGTGGGTTGCTATGCCCTCCTCCAGGGGATCTTCCCGACCCAGGGATTGAACCCACATCTCTTGCATTGGCAGGTGAGTTGTTTACCACTGGTGCCACCTGGGAAGCCCCCAACCTCAGCTTGTATTTCCTCAAAAGCCAACCCCAAGCAGGTGGCTTACCTGCGGAAATAGATCCCATGAATCACATTGAAGGAGGGGAGGGTGGAAAGAGAGGGAAAGGAGATAATCCAGTAAAGTTTCATTCATGAGCAGGTTCTTCGGCAACTGGTGCTCCATCCCCTCGGGGATCCTCTGAGAAAATGTGTACAACACACCTCCTAAGTTATCTGGGCTGAGAGGCTGGTATGTAGGCACTTCTCCCTTCCCTGTGTGTGCTGGGCAAGCTCCCTGAAGGAGCTCTGAGGCAAAAAACCAGAAAGAGGCAGGTATCTGAAGTGAGAAGCCAGCCACAGGCAGGGGCTATGGGCAAACTCAGAGGTAGACCAAGAATACCTGGGGTTGGACAGGTAGCAACTACTACAACCCAGGTATGAAACATGGCCTGTGGACAGTACTCAACAAGGATTAAAAAAAAAATCTTTATTTTTGGCTGCACTGAGTCTTCATTGCTGTATGTGGGCTTTCTCTAGTTGCAGCGAGCAGGGGCTACTCTCATGTTACAGTGCCTCTCTTGTTGCTGAGTACAGGCTGTAGGGTGAATGGACTTCAGTAGTTGAGGCTTGTGGGCTCCAGAGCACAGGCTCAATAGTTGTGGTACATGGGCTTAGTTGCCCTGCGGCATGTGGGATATTCCTGGACCAGCGATCAAACCCATGTCTCCTGCCTTGGCAGATGGATTTTTAACCACTGAGCCACCTGGAAAGTCCTCAACAAGAATCTGAAAGGCCATGAAAGCTGAGTCAATTGCCACTCTGCTTTATCAAAAGCTTGTGGACAAACATTTTGAACAAGACTTCTCAGATGAGGAAAGCATGAATGGTAATGCTTTCTGAAGTCTCGCATATAATAATGGTCAGTTAATGTTTGGATCATGGCATCTGGTCCCATCACTTCACAGCAAATAGATGGGGAAACAATGGAAACAGTGAGAGACTTTATTTTTGGGGGCTCCAAAATCACTGCAGATAGTGACTGCAGCCATGAAATTAAAACACGCTTGCTCCTTGGAAGAAAAGCTATGACCAACCTAGACAGCATATTAAAAAGCAGAGACATTACTTTGCCAACAAAGGTCCATCTAGTCAAAGCTATGGTTTTTCCAGTGGTCATGTATGGATGTGAGAGTTGGACTATAAAGAAAGCTGAGTGCTGAAGAATTGATGCTTTTGAACTGTGGTGTTGGAGAAGACTCTTGAGAGTCCCTTGGACTGCAGGAGATCCAGCCAGTCCATTGTAAAGGAAATCAGTCCTGAATATTCATTGAAAGGTCTGATGCTGAAGCTGAAACTCCAATACTTTGGCCACCTGATGTGAAGAACTGACTCACTGGAAAAGACTCTGATGCTGGTAAAGATTGAAGGTGGGAGGAGAAGGGGATGACAGAGGATGAGATGGTTGGATGGCATCACTGACTCGATGGACATGAGTCTGAGTAAGCTCTGGGAGTTGGTGATGGACAAGGAGTCATGGCATGCTGCAGTCCATAGGGTCGCAAAGAGTCAGACATAGCTGAGCGACTGAACTGAACTGAATGTTTGGATGACTGCACCTGCTACCACATGCCTTCCCCCAGCTTATTAAGATACAATGTTGCTTGATCTTGTATTACTGTATTTCTTGATTCCAGGATGCCACTGATGGCAAGACAAACTATTAATTTAGGAGCAGCTTTTTTGGAGGGCACAGTAAATGACATTAAATATGCATATCAACTACATGACACATCCCAATTTCAGAAGAGTTAGAACGTGAAGGAAAAATATACATCTTAGAGACAAGAAAACAGAGTATATTCAGTTTCATAATACTGACTACCTACTAAGTACAAAGTTCTAGTCTAAACTCTGATGTGGTTCCTCCATTAAAATTAATCAAAAGTACATACTTATTTCTTATTTAGCATTTTTATTGATATATAATTCATAGGCCATACAATTCAGTCCTTTAAAGCTCACAATTCAGTGGCTTTTAGTCTATTCACGGAGGTGTGCAGCCATCACCACTATCAATTTTAGGACATTTTCTTACCCGTTAACAATCTCCCCAGTCTCTCCTCACCCCACCTCCTGGCTACCACTCATCTATATTCTATCTCTAAATATTTCCCTGTTCTGGACATTTTTTTATACATGGAATCATATAATTAAACATTTTTCATCATTTACTTCATGTACCAGGCATAGTTGTAAGCAATTGATTAGTATTATGTAAATTAATCCTTCACAACTGGTCTACCAGGCACTCCACACCTTGCATACCCATGTATCTGATGAGAAGACTGAAGCAAAGAGAGATTAAGTGGCTTCTGCAAGGTCACACAGCTAGTAAGTGGCAGAAACATGAATTTATTGCCAGTAATCTTCCCTGATATATTTTTTAAAATTATTTATTTATTTATTTTATTTTTGACCACACTGGGTCTTTGTTGCTCCCATGGGTTTTCTCTAGTTGCAGTGAGCAGGGGCTAGTCTCAAGTTATGACATGTGGGGTTCTCTTTGCAGTGGCTTCTCTTGTTGCAGAGCATAGGCTCTTGAGTGTGTAGGCTTCAGTAGTTGCAAAGTGCATGGGCTTAGTTGCATGTGGGATCTTCCCAGACCAGGAATTGAACCTGTGTCCCCTGCACTGTAAGGCAGATTCTTAACCACTGGACCACCAGGGAAGTCCCTTGAAAACATTCTTAATGTTTACTGACTAGCAGTGAGGAAATGTGAGAACTTGGATTATCCTGAATCACATTCTGGAACTTTCCTTGGGGTTGGGGTCCTCCTCCATGGTGGGGCCACCTCTCTATGTGAAAGCTGATGCTTTAGGATTGTCTTCTGTAACAGGGAAGCCCTCCAAGCATTGATGGTCATGCCATGGAGAGGTTGCTCTGTGTTCTACCAATAGCTAGAGCCATTGGCCACTGAGTGAGCTCTTCCCTGGCTGGATCATCTATTTCCTTATGTATACAGTGAAAGTTTGAACTGACCCATTTCTGAAGTCTCATCTTGGGCTACCTTTGACTATTTTTATCTCTATCCTGCTTCCTGGAGAAGACTGTGCTTTAAGAAATTAGCATCAATTCCAGTATGAAGATGCCACTTTTAATGAGACAGTAAAGAAAATGGCTTTGTTTTAGGTTAGTTTCCCAAAGTGGATTTTGAAAATCATGAGATGTGTGGTTTGATATTATGGAATGTTAAGCTAATTTTTAAGACAAAGGGGAAAAAAGGAAAAGAGGGTTATGATACTGTGAATTTGGGAGACATTAAGTTTAAGCAAAAACTGTTTATATGTTTACTGCAGGACTTTTCAGAGTCTTTAATGTCCTATAATCTCTAGCATGAGGCTTCCCTGGTGGCTTAGACAATAAAGGATCTGCCTGCAATGCAGGAGACCTGGGTTCAATCCCTGGGTCAGGAAGATGCCCTGGAAAAGGGAATGACTACCCACTCCAGTATTCTTGCCTGGAGAATTCCAGGGAAAGAGGAGCCTGGTGGTTTACAGTCCATGGGGTCTCAAAGAGTCGGACACGACTGAACAACTTTAATTTTAATTTAATTATATTAACCTCCAGCACAGGGATTTCCTTGCTGTAGGGGACTCACACTGGGACACACTTCAGTCTGAGACACACCAGCATCCTTTGCTAAGAACTACCCCTCCTCCTTAGACATATGATGGTAGTAGGAGCAGCTGTGTAACTAAGCCACCTGCCTCAGTGGCTTCAGAGAGTGATTGTCCAAATCATAGGGGTCAATCACAATATGATATCCCCTTGAACTATTGAGTTCCTTCTCCTTGAGTCTGTATTTGGACCCCAGAGCAAGGAGAGGCAGTCTCTCCCCATAACATGTAAAATGCAGGAGTTTTCAGTACGTTGTATTAAGTACTTAGTACATGGTATGTTCCAAGATGGGAACTGAGGAAGCAGCTTTTTATCCCAAACTTATCTGTATTAGCCTTTTAAGGAACAGCATCGTTTAAGTCTGTACTCCACTGTTTCCACCTGGACTGCATTCTCATGAGTTTCAGAATATTCTTTCAGACTGTACTTTTCTCCTATAATGAGAATTCAGGTAGGTAATTGCTGGTGTTGTTTCAGTGGTTGCAGCATTGTGTAGCAGATATCTCTATATTCCTCTTGGTCTTTTCCTTATGGTCACAAAGCAGCTGCTGCTTCTCCAGCCATCCTTTTTTTTTTTTTTTTTATCCAAAGCCAGGTAATGGAAGAAAAGGTCATGTCAACCACATTTTCAACTTTTCACCAATAAAGTTAAAGCTTACTCAGATTCTAGAAATCCTTACAGCAGAGCTTTCTTATGTCTCAACAACCAAAATTGTGTTTCATAGGATTCCTCATGTGCTAAGGAGGCTGGATAATTTGGAAATAGAATTGTTGTGATTGGTTTAAATCAATCCCAATCCATTGATTGAGGCTGGACACAGAGGTTAATCTAAATTGAGGTTCTGTTTTCATGGAAAAAGGAAGGAATGAGTAATGAGAAGTCAGATTACAGAGTTTGCTTTGCCTGCAGCACCTCTGTACTTAGGTGGACACTTATGAGACTTCTGGAAGCTTCCTGGGGCTCAGAGAACTATTCAAGTGTCAATAAGCCAACAACTTTTCTGTTGGGGAGCCTTGAAGATGCCAGTTTCTTTCCTAAAGCAAATGTGTGAGATATAAGAATTATAGCCCTAGGCAGAATATAAGCATTTAAGGCAGCTGATCATTTTTCTCTTGCTTAATACTCTAACTTGTTCTTACCCTAACTTGACTTTAAATGATTTCACCATTCTTCTCTGTTACCGCTTAGTATCTATCTATCTATATTGGTTAGTGGATTCCTTTAAAATTTTTTAAATTAATTAATTTATTTTAATTGAAGGCTAATTACTTTACAATATTGTGGTGGTTTTTGCCATACATTGACATAAACCAGCCATGGGTGTACATGTATCCCCCATCCTAAACCCCCGTCCCACCTCCCCATCCCATCCCTTTGGGTTGTCCTAGTGCACCTGCTTTGAGTGTGCTGTTTCATACATTGAACTTGGACTGGTCATCTGTTTCACATATGGTAATATACATGTTTCAATGCTATTCTCTCAAATCATCCTACCCTTGCCTTCTTCCACAGAGTCCAAAAGTTTGTTGTTTATTTCTGTCTCATGTATTGGCTCATCATTACCGTCTTTCTAAATTTCATATATATACGTTAATATACTGTATTGGTGTTTTTCTTTCTGACTTACTTCATTATGTATAATAGGCTCCAGTTTCATCCACCTCATTAGAACTGATTCAAATGAGTTCAATAGCTGAGTAATATTCCATTGTGTATATGTACCATGACTTTCTTATCCATTTGTCTGCCTATGGACATCTAGGTTGCTTCCATGTCCTAGCTATTGTAAACAGTGCTATGCTGAATATTGGGGTACATGTGTCTGTTTTAATTCTGGTTTCTTTGGTGAATATGCCCAGAAGTGGGATTGCTGGGTTGTAGAGCAGTTCTATTTCCAGTTTTTTAAGAAATCTCCACACTGTTCTCCATAGTGGCTGTACTAGTTTGCATTCCCACCAACAGTGTAAGAGGGTTCCCTTTTCTCCATACCCTTCCCAGCATTTATTGTTTGTAGACTTTTTGATTGCAGCTGTTCTGACTGGTGGTGTGAGATGGTACCTCATTGTGGTTTTGGTTTGCATTTCTCTGAAAATGAGTGAGGTTGAGCATCTTTTCATGTGTTTGTTAGCCATCTGTATGTCTTCTTTGGAGAAATGTCTGTTTAGTTCTTTGGCCCATTTTTTGATTGGGTCGTTTATTTTTCTGGTATTGAGCTGCATGAGCTGCTTGTATATTTTTGAGATTAATTCTTTGTCAGTTGTTTCATTTGCTATTATTTTCTCCCATTCTGAGGGCTGTCTTTTCACCTTGCTTATAGTTTCTTCTGTTGTGCAAAAGCTTTTAAGTTTGATTAGGTCCCATTTGTTTATTTTTGCTTTTATTTCCATTACTCTTGGAGGTGGGTGATAGAGGATCTTGCTGTGATTTATGTCATAGAGTGTTTTTTTTAATTTAAATTTATTTATTTTAATTGGAGATTAATTACTTTACAATATTGTATTGGTTTTGCCATACATCAACATGAATCTGCCATGGGTATACACATGTTCCCCATCTTGAACCCCTCCTCCCACCGCCCTCCCCATACCATTCCTCTGGGTCAGGGAGAGAGTGTTTTGCCTATGTTTTCCTCTAGGAGTTTTATAGTTTCTGGTCTTATATTTAGATCTTTAATCCACTTTGAGTTTATTTTTGTGTATGGTGTTAGAAAGTGTTCTAGTTTCATTCTTTTACAGGTAGTTGACCAGTTTTCTGCCCACCACTTGTTAAAGAGATTGTCTTTTTTCCATTGTATATTTTTGCCTCCTTTGTAAAAGATAAGGTGTCCATAGGGCCATGGATTTATCTCTGGGCTTTCTATTTTGTTCCATTGATCTATATTTCTGTCTTTGTGCCAGTACCATACTGTCTTGATGACTGTAGCTTTGTAGTAAAGTCTGAAGTCAGGCAGGTTGATTCCTCCAGTTCCATTCTTCTTTCTCAAGATTGCTTTGGCGATTTGAGGTTTTCTGTATTTCCATACAAATTGTGAAATTATTTGTTCTAGTTCTGTGAAAAATACCGTTGGTAGCTTGATAGGGATTGCATTGGATCTATAGATTGCTTTGGGTGGAGAAGGAAATGACAACCCACTCCAGTGTTCTTGCCGGGAGAATCCCAGGGATGGGGGAGCCTGGTGGGCTGCTGTCTATGGGGTCGCACAGAGTCAGACACAACTGAAGTGACTTAGCAGCTTTTGGGTAGTATACTCATTTTCACTATATTGATTCTTCTGATCCACGAACATGGTATATTTCTCCATCTATTTGTATCATCTTTGATTTCTTTCATCAGTGTTTTATAGTTTTCTATATATAGGTCTTTTGTTTCTTTAGGTAGATTTATTCCTAAGTATTTTATTCTTTTCATTGCAATGGTGAATGGAATTGTTTCCTTAATTTCTCTTTCTGTTTTCTCATTGTTAGTGTATAGGAATGCATGGGATTTCTGTGTATTAATTTTATATCCTGAAACTTAACTATATTCATTGATTAGCTCTAGTAATTTTCTGGTGGTGTCTTTAGGGTTTTCTATGTAGAGGATCATGTCATCTGCAAACAATGAGAGTTTTACTTATTTTCCAGTCTGGATTCTTCTTATTTCTTTTTCTTCTTTGATTGTTGTGGCTAAAACTTCCAAAACTGTGTTGAATGGTAGTGGTGAGAGTGGGCACCCTTGTCTTGTTCCTGACTTTAGGGGAAATGCTTTTAATTTTTCACCATTGAGGATAATGTTTGCTGTGTTATCATATATGGCTTTTATTATGTTCAGGTATGTTCCTTCTATGCCTACTTTCTGGAGGGTTTTTATCATAAATGGATATTGAATTTTGTGAAAGGCTTTCTCTGCATCTATTGAGATAATCATATGGTTTTTATCTTTCAATTTGTTAATGTGGTGTATCACATTGATCAATTTGTGAATATTGAAGAATCCTTGCATCCCTGGGATAAACCCCACTTGGTCATGATGCATGATATTTTTAATATGTTGTTGGATTCTGTTTGCTAGAATTTTGTTGAGGATTTTTGCATCTGTTTTCATCAGTGATATTGTCCTGTAGTTTTCTTTTTGTGTGTGGCATCTTTGGCTTTTGTATTAGGGTGATGGTGGCCTCATAGAATGAGTTTGGAAGTTTATCTTCCTCTGCAGTTTTCTGGAAGAGTTTGAGTAGGGTAAGTGTTAGCTCTTCTCTAAATTTTGGATAGAATTCACCTGTGAAACCATCTGGTCATGGGCTTTTGTTTGTTGGCAGATTTTTGATTACTGTTTTGATTTCTGTGTTTGTGATGGGTCTGCTAAGATTTTCTATTTCTTCCTGGTTCAGTTTTGGAAGGTTATGTCTTTCTAAGAATTCCTCCATTTCTTCCTAGTTGTCCATTTTATTGTCATATATAGTTGCTGATAGTAGTCTCTTATGATCCTTTGCATTTCTGTGTTGTCTGTTGTGGTTTCTCCATTTTCATTTCCAATTTTGTTGATTTGATTCTTCTCCCTTTTTTTCTTGATGAGTCTGGCTAATGGTTTGTCTATTTTATTTTTCTTCTCAAAGAACCAGCTTTTAGTTTTGTTGATTTTTGCTATATTCTCCTTTGTTTCTTTTTCATTTATTTCTGCTCTAATTTTTAAGATTTCTTTCCTTCTACTAACCCTGGAGTTCTTCATTTCTTCTTTTTCTAGTTGCTTTAGGTGTAAAGTTAGGTTATATATTTGATTTTTCTCTTGTTTCTTGAGGTAAGCTTGTATTGCTATGAACCTTCCCCTTAGCACTGCTTTTACTGAATCCCACAGGTTTTTGGTTGTTGTGTTTTCATTTTCATTTGTTTCCAAGCATATTTTGACTTCCTTTTTGATTTCTTCTGTAATTTGTTGGTTATTCAGAAGCATGTTGTTTAAGCCTCCGTATGTTTGTATTTTTAATAGATTTTTTCCCTGTAGTTGACATTTAATATTACTGCATTGTGATCAGAAAAGATGCTTGAAATGATTTGAATTTTTTGAACTTACCAAGGCTAGATTTATGGCCCAGGATGTGATCTATCCTGGAGAATGTTCCATGTACACTTGAGAAAAAGGTGAAATTCATTGTTTTGGGGTGATATGTCCTATAGATATCAGTTAGGTGTAACTGGTCCATTGTATCATTTAAAGTTTGTGTTTCCTTGCTAATTTTCTGTTTGGTTGATCTGTCCATAGGTTTGAGTGGGGTATTAAAGTCTCCCACTATTATTGTGTTCCAGTTAATTTCCCCTTTCATACTTGTTAGCATTGCCTTACGTATTAAGGTAAGGGATTGAGTTGCATATATATTTATAATTGTTGGGTGCATATATATATTTATATGCACCCTCCTATGTTGGTGCATATATACTTATAATTGTTATATCTTCTTCTGGATTGATCCTTTGATTATTATGTAGTGTCCTTCTTTGTCCCTTTTCACAGTCTTTATTTCAAAGTCTATTTTATCTGCTATGAGTATTGCTACTCCTGCTTTCTTTTGGTCTCCATTTGCATGAAATATCTTTTTCCTGCCCATCACTTTCAGTATGTATGTGTCCCTTGGTTTGAGGTGGGTCTCTTGTAGACTGCAAGGGGTCTTGTTTTTGTATCCATTTGGCCAGTCTTTGTTTTTTGGTTGGGGCATTCAACCAATTTACATTTAATGTAACTATTGATAAGTATGATCCCATTGCCATTTACTTTGTTGTTTTGGGTTCAAGTTTATAAATCTTTTCTGTGTTTCCTGTCTAGAGAAGATCCTTAAGCATTTGTTGAAGAGCTGGTTTGCTGCTGCTGCTGCTTCTGCTAAATTGCTTCAGTCGTGTCCAACTCTGTGCGACCCCATAGATGGCAGCCCACCAGGCTACCCCGTCCCTGGGATTACTGGAGTGAGTTACCATTTCCTTCTCCAATGCATGAAAGTGAAAAGTGAAAGTGAAGTGAAGTCGCTGAGTCATGTCCGACTCTTAGCAACCCTATAGACTGCAGCCTACCAAGTTTCTCCATCCATGGATTTTCCAGGCAAGAGTACTGGAGTGGGGTGCCACTGCCTTCTCCAGAGCTGGTTTGGTGGTGCTGAATTCGCTCAGCTTTTGCTTGTCTGTAAAGCTTTTGATTTCTCCTTCATATTTGAATGAGATTCTTGCTGGGTACAGTAATCTGGGTTGTAGGTTTTTCTCTTTCATGACTTTAAGTATGTCTTGCCATTCCCTTCTGTCCTAAAGAGTTTCTATTGAAAGGTCAGCTGTTATCCTTATGGGGATCCCCTTGTGTGTTATTTGTTGCTTTTCCCTTGCTGCTTTTAATATCTACTCTTTGTGTTTGATCTTCATTAGTTGGATTAATAAGTGTCTTGGGGTGTTTTGCCTTGGGTTTATCCTGTTTGGGACTCTCTAGGTTTCTTGGAGTTCGGTAGCTGTTTCCTTCCACATTTTAGGAAAGCTTTCAACTATTATCTCCTCTCATGCCCTTTCTTTTTGTCTCATTCTTCTGGGGCTCCTATGATTTGAATGTTGAGGTATTTAACATTGTCCCAGAGTCTCTGAGGTTGTCCTCATTTCTTTTAATTCTTTTTTCCATTCTGCTTCATTTATTTCCACCATTTTCTATCTTCCACCTCACTTATCCTATCTTCTTCCTCAGTTATTCTACTGTTGGTTCCCTCCAGAATGCTTTTGATCTCATTTATTGCATTATTTATTATTGATGGACTCGTCTTTATTTCTTCTAGGTCCTTATTAAACATTTTTGCATCTTCTCAATCCTTGTCTCTAGTCTGTTTATCTGTAACTCCATTTTTTTTTTTCAAGATTTTGGATCATATGTACTATCATTATTCTGAATTCTTTTTCAGGTAGACTCCCTATCTCCTCCTCTTTGGTTTGGTGGGCATTTATCATGTTCCTTTACCTGATAATATTTCTCTGCCTTGTAATTTTGTTTAGATTGCTGTGTTTGGGGTGGCCTTTCTGTAGGCTGAAAGTTCATCATTCCTTTTTATTGTGCAGCCTGCTCCCTGTGAGTGGGGTTGGACTAGTGGCTTGTCAAGGTTTCCTGGTTAGGGGAGCTTGCGTCTGTGTTCTGGTGGATGGAGCTGGATTTCTTTGCTCTGAAGTGCAATGATGTGTCCAGTGGTGAGTTCTGGGGGTGTCTGTGGGTTTGGCATAGCTTTGAACATTCTGTCTTTTAATGCTCAGGGCTGTGTTCCTGCTTTGCTGGAGAATTAACATGGTATGTCTTGCTCTGGAACTTGTTGGCTCTTGGGTGGAGCTTGGGTTCAGTGTAGGTATGGAGGCTTTTGGGTGAGCTCTTTTCTGTTAATGTGCCCTGGACTCAGGAGTTCTCCGATGTTCTCAAGTTCTAGAGTTAAGTCTCCTGTCTCTGGCTTTCTGTCTTATTCTTACAATAGCCTCAAGACTTCTCCATCCATACAGCAAAGATGATAAAACATCTAGGTTAATGGTGAAACAATTCTCCACAGCGAGGGACACCCAGAGAGGTTCACAGAGTTACATGGAGAAGAAAAGAGGGAGGAGGGAGATAGAGGTGACCAGGAGGAGAAGAGGGGGAGTCAAAAGAGGAAAGAGCAATCTAGCTAGTAACCAGTTCCCTGAATGTTCTCCACAGCCTGGAACACCCAGAGAGATTCACAGAGTTAAGGAGAGAAGAGAAGGGGGAGGGAGGAGATAGAGGTGACCAGGGGGAGAAAAGGGAGAGTCAAAAGGGGAGAGAGCAATCAAGCCAGTAATCACACCCCTAAGTGGAAATGGATACTGAAAATTAGATTCTCAAAGGTACAAAATTGATAACAAATACCAAAAAGCAAATATTAAAAATCTAGAGTAGAGTTTAGACTCTCAAAAAACAATATTAAAAATACAAAGCAAAATCAATCACAAAAATTATAAAAATATATATATGAAGTTTGCCTTAAAAATAGGGTCTTAAAGAGATTGTCTTTAATCCATTGTATATTCTTGCCTCCTTTGTCAAAGATAAGGTGTCCATATGTGCGTGGATTTATCTCTGGGCTTTCTATTTTGTTCCATTGATCTATATTTCTGTCTTTGTGCCAGTACCATACTGTCTTGATAACTGTGGCTTTGTAGTAGAGCCTGAAGTCAGGTAGGTTGATTCCTCCAGTTCCATTCTTCTTTCTCAAGATTGCTTTGGCTATTTGAGGTTTTTTGTATTTCCATGCAAATTGTGAAATTATTTGTTCTAGCTCTGTGAAGAATACTATTGGTAGCTTGATAGGGATTGCATTGAATCTATAGATTGCTTTGGGTAGTATACTCATTTTCACTATATTGATTCTTCCAATCCATGAACATGGTATATTTCTCCATCTATTAGTGTCCTCTTTGATTTCTTTCACCAGTGTTTTATAGTTTTCTATATACAGGTCTTTAGTTTCTTTAGGTAGATATATTCCTAAGTATTTTATTCTTTCCGTTGCAATGGTGAATGGAATTGTTTCCTTAATTTCTCTTTCTGTTTTCTCATTATTAGTGTATAGGAATGCAAGGGATTTCTGTGTATTGATTTTGTATCCTGCAACTTCACTATATTCATTGATTAGCTCTAGTAATTTTCTGGTGGAGTCTTTAGGGTTTTCTATGTAGAGGATCATGTCACCTGCAAATAGTGAGAGTTTTACTTCTTCTTTTCCAATTTGGATTCCTTTTCTTTCTTTTTCTGCTCTGATTGCTGTGGCCAAAACTTCGAAAACTATGTTGAATAGTAATGGTGAAAGTGGGCACCCTTGTCTTGTTCCTGACTTTAGAGGAAATGCTTTCAATTTTTCACCATTGAGGATAATGTTTGCTGTGGGTTTTTCATATATAGCTTTTATTATGTTGAGGTATGTTCCTTCTATTCCTGCTTTCTGGAGAGTTTTTACCATAAATGGGTGTTGAATTTTGTCAAAGGCTTTCTCTGCATCTATTGAGATAATCATATGGTTTTTATTTTTCAATTTGTTAATGTGGTGTATTACATTGATTGATTTGCAGATATTGAAGAATCCTTGCATCCCCGGGATAAAGCCCACTTGGTCATGGTGTATGATCTTTTTAATGTGTTGTTGGATTCTGACTGCTAGAATTTTGTTAAGGATTTTTGCATCTATGTTCATCAGTGATATTGGCCCATAGTTTTCTTTTTTTGTGGGATCTTTGTCAGGTTTTGGTATTAGGGTGATGGTGGCCTCATAGAATGAGTTTGGAAGTTTACCTTCCTCTGCAATTTTCTGGAAGAGTTTGAGCAAGATAGGTGTTAGCTCTTCTCTAAATTTTTGGTAGAATTCAGCTGTGAAGCCATCTGGACCTGGGCTTTTGTTTGCTGGAAGATTTTTGATTACAGTTTCAATTTCCATGCTTGTTTAACAAGTGGTGCTGGGAAATCTGGTCAACCACTTGTAAAAGAATGAAACTAGAACACTTTCTAACACCATACACAAAAATAAACTCAAAATGGATTAAAGATCTAAACGTAAGACCAGAAACTATAAAACTCCTAGAGGAGAACATAGGCAAAACACTCTCTGACATACATCACAGCAGGATCCTCTATGACCCACCTCCCAGAATATTGGAAATAAAAGCAAAAATAAACAAATGGGACCTAATTAACCTTAAAAGCTTTTGCACATCAAAGGAAACTATTAGCAAGGTGAAAAGACAGCCTTCAGAATGGGAGAAAATAATAGCAAATGAAGCAACCGACAAACAACTAATCTCAAAAATATACAAGCAACTCCTACAGCTCAACTCCAGAAAAATAAACGACCCAATCAAAAAATGGGCCAAAGAACTAAATAGACATTTCTCCAAAGAAGACATACAGATGGCTAACAAACACATGAAAAGATGCTCAACATCACTCATTATCAGAGAAATGCAAATCAAAACCACTATGAGGTACCATTTCACACCAGTCAGAATGGCCGCGATCCAAAAGTCTACAAATAATAAATGCTGGAGAGGGTGTGGAGAAAAGGGAACCCTCTTACACTGTTGGTGGGAATGCAAACTAGTACAGCCACTATGGAGAACAGTGTGGAGATTCCTTAAAAAACTGGAAATAGAACTGCCTTATGACCCAGCAATCCCACTGCTGGGCATACACACTGAGGAAACCAGAAGGGAAAGAGACACGTGTACCGCAATGTTCATCGCAGCACTGTTTATAATAGCCAGGACATGGAAGCAACCTAGATGTCCATCAGCAGATGAATGGATAAGAAAGTCATGGTACATATACACAATGGAGTATTACTCAGCCATTAAAAAGAATACATTTGAATCAGTTCTAATGAGATGGATGAAACTGGAGCCTATTATACAGAGTGAAGTAAGCCAGAAGGAAAAACACCAATACAGTATACTAACGCATATATATGGAATTTAGAAAGATGGTAACAATAACCCTGTGTACGAGACAGCAAAAGAGACACTGATGTATAGATCAGTCTTATGGACTCTGTGGGAGAGGGAGAGGGTGGGAAGATTTGGGAGAATGGCGTTGAAACATGTAAAATATCATGTATGAAACGAGATGCCAGTCCAGGCTTGATGCACGATACTGGATGCTTGGGGCTAGTGCACTGGGACGACCCAGAGGGATGGTATGGGGAGGGAGGAAGGAGGAGGGTTCAGGATGGGGAACACATGTATACCTGTGGTGGATTCATTTTGATATTTGGCAAAACTAATACAATTATGTAAAGTTTAAAAATAAAATTAAATTAAAAAAAAAAAGAAAATTCCAGTTAGAATAAAAAGAACAATATATTTAGGAATTCATTTGACAAAAAAGGTGGAAGATTTGTACACTGAAAATGACAAAACAGAGCTGAAATAAATGAAAAAAAAAACTTAAAAAAAATAGGGTCTTTTTTTGTGTGTGTGTGCAAGGTAATAGTAGGTTATAAACGGAGAAGGCAATGGCAACCCACTCCAGTACTCTTGCCTGGAAAATCCTATGGACGGAGGAGCCTGGTTGGCTGCAGTCCATGGGGTCGCTAAGAGTCGGATATGACTGAACGACTTCACTTTCGCTTTTCACTTTCATGCACTGGAGAAGGCAATGGCAACCCATTTGAATGTTCTTGCCTGGAGAATCCCAGGGACGGGGGAGCCTGGTGGGCTGCTGTCTATGGGGTCGCACAGAGTCGGACACGACTGAAGTGACTTAGCAGCAGCAGCAGCAGCAGCAGCAGCAGCAGTAGGTTATAAAAATGAAAATTAAAGGAGTAATAAAGAACTTAAATTTAAAAAAGAAATTAAAAAGTGATAATAGTAAAAATATATCTAGGAATTTCACTGGATCTGTTGTGGGCAGTGTGGCATCAGTTCAGTTTCAGATAGTTCCTTGTTCCAGCTTGTACTTGTTCTCAAGGTCTATAGGCCCCTCCAATGCTCAGTCAATGTTAACTACAGGGTTTTAATCTGTTGCACCTGTCACTTCCAGAGCAGTTCCCTCTTTGTTTATTTTGGCTTCCTCTTTTTGCAAGGCTCTTCAGTGTCTAATTTCTGCCCTGGCACAAGGAGGCAAAGGTGATCTATTATTTAGGCTCACTTGTTCAGTTGTGTTGTGGGGAGGGAGGGACACTGCAAACAAATATCGCTGGTGTGTGTGGGGAGTGCTCACAGTGTATGGACCACACTGGGTTTGCCCCAGCTCAAGGCGGTGTGTGCTTCCTGGGTCTACACTGCTCAGGCTCCAGGGTGTTCTGCAGGGTACTGTCCAAAGCGGGCTCTGCATTTCGTGGACTTCCCAGGTCTAAGCTGCTCAGGTTCAGGTTCTCGGGTATTCTGCAAGGGCACACACTCAGGTGGGCATGCGTTCTGTGCCCTTCCCGGGTCCGAGCAGCTCAGACAACCAGGTGTTTGGCAAGCGCACTGTCCCATGTGGGCCATGCGCTTTAATCACCTCCCCAGTCTGGCAGCTCAGTTTCCCTGGGTGCGCTGCGAGAACACCGTCTCAGGTGTGTCGTGTGTCTCCTCTAGGGAGCTGATTCAGGCTGCAGCCTTCCTGGCAGATGTCAACCGTCCAGGATCCCAGGAAGACGTGGTTAGCAACTGGGAGCCTGCTCACAGTTTGGTTGAGGATGCCGGTCCTGGGGTCGAGATTGCAGCAGCCCCTTGCCTTCTCTCTGGCTGTTGCCCACCTGCCTCTCTGCCTCCGGCGGCGGGAGGGCCCTGTGTGCAGCCAGCTAGCTCTCCTTTGGTGTTTCAATCCTTTGTTCTATGAGCGGGCCAGGCTGCGCGTTAGAGCCTTTTGCGGGAAAGTTCTCTCTTTTTTTCTCTCTGGTAACCCCACAGTTTGGGTTGCTATCTCACTTTAGCTCCATCAGATTGTCCCCAGGGCATTCCTGGTCCTAACTTAAGACTTTGCCTTCTAAGGCAAGGAGCCCTGGTTCAATCCCTGGTTGGGGAGCTAAGACCCCGCATGCCTCAGGACCGAAATACCAAAACATAAAACAGAAATATTTTGTAACAAATTTAATAAAGACTTTAAGCACCGATTATGCCATACATGCCTCCCTGTCCAGCCCCTGCTCGCTGGTGGTGGTCGTGAGCATCTGGGCTACTTCTGCACTGGCAGTTGTGGTTAGGCGCCTATTTGGTGTGTGTGTGTGTGTGTGTGTGTGTGTGTGTGTGTGTTTTAATTTCTCCCGGTTATGTTCCCCTCTGAGATTCCAAAACTCCCCACAGACCCACCTGTGAGAGGGTTTCCTACTGTTTGGAAACTTCTCCTTCATGACTCCCTCCCCAGGACAGGTCTCTGTCTCTAACTCTTTTGTCTCTCTTTTTGTCCTTTGTATTTTGTCCTACCTCCTTTTGAAGAGAATGGGCTGCCTTTCTGGGTGCCTGGTACCTCTGCCAGCATTCAGAAGCTGTTTTGTGGAAGCTGCTCAGCATTCAAATGATCTTTAGGTGAATTTGTGGGCTTCTGCCATCTTCGGACAGGAGAGCAGTGGTTTCTGTCTTTTAGGATTTTTTTTGGGGGGGGGGGTGGTGTGGACCATTCTTAAAGTCTTTATTAAATTTGTTAAAAAATATTTCTGTTTTATGTTTTGGTATTTCGGTCCTGAGGTATGCGGGGTCTTAGCTCCCCAACCAGGGATTGAACCAGGGCTCCTTGCCTTAGAAGGCAAAGTCTTAACCCCTGGACCTCAGGGAAGTCCCCGTTAGTGGGTTCTTATACATATTTCCTTGGTGTGCAATTGCCCCTCAGAAAGGATGATCATTGCTCCATAGCAGGCATTGTTCTAAGCATTTTACAAATAAAACTCATTTTTATCTTCATAAGCATTAGAAAAGTACTCTAATGTAGATGGTATTATTAGCATCACTTTTCAGGTGGGAAAACTGAGGTTCAGAGACATTAAAGTACTTGTTGGTGAGTAAATGATAGAGCCAGATTTGAAGCAAAACTGTATGGCTCCAGAGTTCACAGTCTCAACCTTACTGTAGGCACCTCTGCAGTGCAGTAAAGTGTCCACTGTGGGGAGGACACACAACACAATTTGCTACGAATCACCCATTCTGTCTTGTACACTGTGGACTGTACAATAGCAGGAGCATCCATGTTTCAATATGAGCCCATGTGGTCTCTTGACTCCAGTTCAGCAAATCATGGTACCCCACCTTCCAGAACCAATGACTGCCTTCCCCTGAGAATCTTTACTTGAACCAGAAGGAGGGGAGTCTGTTAGTTTCTCTTACCCAAAATACAAAACTCAATACTGCTGGTGGCTATGTGACTGGAGATAGAATGGAAGAAGAGGGATTGTTTTAGCCCTTGATTTCCCCTGGTCATTCTAGGAAACTTGCAAGAATGCTGTGTCTTTCTTCTTTTACCTCATTTGGGATTCAGTTGACAGCAACCCAAAGGCTTTATTAATATTGTATGTGTCAGTTATTTATTGGAAGTACAATGCTGCCCAAGAAACAATCACAAAACTCAATGACATACAATAATACACATTTATTTAGCTCCTAAGGTTCAGGGTTGACTGATCTCAGCTGGCTTGCTCATGCTCTGTGGTTGGCTGCAAGTGGGGTAAGCAGCTCTACTGAACTTGGCTGAGATCTTTCACAAGGAAGTCTGGGGGTTGCCTAGGGGTTGGCTAGTTTAGACTGGCTGCTCCCGAGGGGACTGTCAACCATGTTCTGCTCCATTTGACTCACCTACCTGCAGGCCAACATGGGCATGTTCTTTTGGTGATGGCAGGAAAGATGCAAGAGTGACAGATGTGCAAATGCTTCTTAACCCTCTGTGTGCATGTGTCATACTTGTCTACATCCCATTGGCTAAAGCAAGTCACATGGTCAAGCCCAAGGTCAGAGTGGGTGGGCTCTACAGTCATTGGCAAAGGGTGCAGGTGGATTGGGTGGGTGTGGAGAATTGGGGCCAGTTTTTCAAACCTCTGCACCATGGAGTGATGGCTCAGAGACAGCTGTTTTTGAATAATTTTAAAGTTAAGAATGAGTTTTACATTGTAAAAGAACTGTAAAAGAAGTAATAATAATTTGTGACAGAGGCCATATGTGTCCTGCAAAACCTAAAATATTCACTATCTGGTCCTTTTCAGAAAAAGCTGACCAACCTGTGGTTTAGAGTGTGGATGCCAGAATCAGTCTGTTTGAACTGCCACTCATGGGCTGTGTGACTTGAGAAAATTACGTGAACCCTCAGATTCCTCATCTGTAAAATGGGGTTTCCAATAGCATCTACCTCATAGGATTTCTGTGAGGATTAAACAGAGTATCGTATGTAAAGTCTTAGTCCAGTGCCTGGCACGAGGTAAGGCCTGTGTAAGCCCATCTAGTAGTATAACTCCCTGGGGACATTGGGCAGACTGGACGGAATGAGGAAGAGCTTCTGTTGCATTATATCGAGTAAGCTTAGGGCTTGGCATGCATGCTTTGAGCTTTTAAGTTTGTCTAAGCCGATTTCTGTTTAGCCCCAGGTGTGTGATGTACTATGTTCTTAATCACACTTACAGGTGTAACTAGATACATATACAAACACTATAGAGAAATGGTCGGTCTCATGCCCACAGAACAGCAGGTAAGTGGAGACTGGCTCCAGCTGTCCTGTCTCCAAGGTGTCACTCAGCCCACCCTTGGATCTTCTCAGGTTCCCTTGTCCTGCTGTGACACTGCATGGTTTCTTAATAAAGGAGGAGGAGCAGCTGTTTCCAAGAAGTGTTTCAGCGAGCTGTTTTTGGCTGGCATCTGGGAGCAGCTGCCGCCACTACTTCACGCTGAGTCACCATGCTGCTCTGCCAAAGCCTAGGTGTGCAGAGAGGAAGGTACTGACTCAGGAAGCCCTGGAGAAGGTGTCACTTGATTTTCCAAAGTGATAGGGGTGCTGACAACTTTTGAATAGAGATTCCAAAGGACCATTCTGGGCACTGTGCACCATGCTTATTCGTTGGAATTTGTGTGTTGTCTTAAAGCCACTTAACCTTCCTAAACTTCTGTTTTCCTCATCTGGAAAATGGCAGCAATGATGGTATAATAGGGAAGAACAAATCTGACTTCATATTGGACCCGTTATTTTTACTTTAACCTTTGTATTCTAAAAAACTGACTTGTAGCTTTTGCTACAAGTTAATCACTAAAGGGATGTTATTATTGTTTAGTTGTTAAGGCATGTTCTGGGTGACCCCCTGCATTGGGAACACAGCGTCTTAACCCCTGGGCCACCAGGAAAATCCCTTCTGATTATAGTAAATATTTCACAATATGTGAAAGTTATGTGAAACTCAAATTTCAATGTCTATGAATAAAGTTTTATAGAAACACAACCACACTTATTCCTTTATATATTGTCTCTTCAATACTGCATGACCATGGCAGAGTTGAGTAGTTGTGATAGAACAGCTTGGTTAGCAATATTTACCGTCTGATCCCGTACATGAAGAGTTTGCTAACCCTGATGCAGAACAATATATTGGTTTGCGTTCCCCCAGAGGCAGGCCTCAAGACAAGGATTTGAGACTCTGATGCTGGGAAAGACTGAGGGCAAGAGGAGAAGGGGGTGACAGGATGAGATGGTTGAATGATATCACTGACTCAATGGACAGGAGTTGGAGCAAACTCCGGGTGATAGTGAAGGACAGGGATGTCTGGCATGCTGCAGTCCATGGGATCACAAAGAGTCAGACACTACTTAGTGACTGAACAACAACAACTTTATTTGGGAGGTGATCCTATATAACAGGGCTTCCTTGGTGGCTGAGACAGTAAAGAATTTGCCTGCAATGTAGGTGACCTGGGTTTGATCCCTGGATTAGGAAGATCTTCTAGAGAAAGGGTATAGCTATCCACTCCAGTATTCTTGCCTGGAGAATTCCATGGACAGAGGAGCCTGGCGGGCTACAGTCTAAGGGATTGCAAAGAGTTTGGATGCAACTAACACTTTTACTTTTCACTTCACTTCCCATGTAAAAATAGAAAGTAAAAGGAAAGTAAAGTAGCCAGTAAAGGGTGTATTCTTCAGATGGATCATTAGAGCTTAATCCCATTGGGTAGCTTTGGGAATCAGTGTATACTACAGCCTTTGAGATATTCTATCCAAGGAGTAGAATTAGTCACTATTTGAAGGTTGCTCTGGGGAAGGAGGGAAGCCTTGATTTCCTGGCATTTATGAGAATAAGCAAGCTATCTTAAATGTAGTAAAGGCTCCATAGGTAAGTAGTTGTTAATAAAAAAAAATGATGAGACAGTCAACTTTGGAAACTGGCAAAATGTGTTGGTTGAGTCAGACTGGTGACTTTGGGCAAACACTTAACTTCTCTGAACCTCCTTAAGTCTGTGGTCAGGGTTAAATGAGATTATGTTTGGCACTAAGTAAGTGTGCCATAAATTTTAACTACTATTAATACTTATGGATTGAAATACATTCATATATTGAGTCAGATTCATGAAACTTTTATGAAAATTGTGTCTGTTTCTTTTAAAAACCCCTGAGCATGTAATAAGATTCTGTTATTAAAATACTGGAGACATCTGAGATCCAGAGAAGTCAAATATTAATGAGTTAAGAAAGGAGAACTTGGGCTGATGGCACTGTTCTGTGGGAGTGTTTCTGAGGTGCATGGATGCCTGTGTCTGAGCATAGAAGTGTCCCAATACTTAATTAGTTCCCAAGGACTGTGCTGCAGACCTCATTTTTGTGGAAGTTATGAGGTTCAGGAAGTCTAGGACACATTGCTCAAAATCCTTTTGGTGTCCTTGAGAATTTTTAAACCAGTTTATTTCAACAAACCAATGTCTTGGCACATGTATGCCAGTCATTGGGTTACTAACCAAAGGCAAAGTCTCCATCTTCAAGGCATTCCTAGTCTGCCTTAGATGTTCTTGCCATGGGCACATCAGCCGAACTAGTACTACTGAAAATATTGATTGAAGGGGGAGGCTAACTCTGAGCATGAGTCAGCAAAGATGTTCCCAAAGGGACTTGTCTGATGATCAAGTAGTTAAGACTCTGTGCTCCCAATGCAAGGAGTGTGAATTTGATCCCCGGTCAGGAATCCTTTACTTAAGATCCCACATGCAGCATGGCATGGCCAAATAAAAAGAGAAAAGATGTCCCCAAATAGGTGGCAGGCGTGGGCCTGGAAAGATGAGGCAGATTTTATAGCTGGAAAGGGAAGAATGAACAGGTATTTCTCGAAGAGGATGGATAAGCAATGAAACAGAAACTTGAAAGAATGCTTCCTGACAGAGGGTGTTCCATTATGAATGGGGCTAGAGCCAGAAGAATGGATTTTGTTTTTGTTTTTAGAAGAATGGATTTTGGCATCGTCCATCTTGCAATGAAACCTCCTATTTGAATTTGAACTTTATTGCATTAGCAGTGGGGAGCCATCTAATGTTTCAGAGCAGAGTATTAACACAATAAATGGTTCCGTTAAAAATTCTTTTGACCCAAGCATGAAGGATCTAAGTACAGAAGAGAGGGAAAAGAAAGAGACTTCCAATAAAAGGTTCAGATAAGAGGCTGAAATTATATAAGTGCTGGAAGAAACAGAAAAGTGGGCATGAGGTGATATGAGCCTCTTAATAACAAACTTTCCTCAGGGAGCAGAAAGGAGAAACAGAAAGGGTAAAGGACAAAATGGTGTCTTTGCTGGGCTTTTAGATACGGCTACTGAGATGCTCAAGATGACCATTCTGTTTGCCTGGGAAGCTCTAAACACTTCTTTGTTTAGAGAAGTGTTTAAAGAAGCTCTAAACACTTCTTTGTTCTTCTAAAGCTTCTTTGATTAAAGAAGCTCTAAACACTTCTTTGTTCTTCTTTGTGGAAGGTCTTGGCTTGGTCTTTTTTTAAAAAATATAAATGTATTTATTTTAATTGGAGGCTAATTACTTTACAATATTGTATTGGTTTTGCCACACATCAACATGAATTCACTACAGGTGTATGCATGTTCCCCATCCTGAACCCCTTTCCCACCTTCCTCCCCATACCATCCCTCTGGGTCATCCCAGTGCACCAGCCCCAAGCATCCCGTATCATGCATTGAACCTGGACTGGAGATTCATTTCATATATGATATTATATATGTTTCAATGCCATTCTCCCAAATCATCCCACCCACTCCCTCTCCCACAGAGTCCGAAAGACTGTTCTATACATCTGTGTCTATTTGCTGTCTCGCATACAGGGTTATCGTTACCATCTTTCTAAATTCCATATATATGTGTTAGTATACTGTATTGGTGTTTTTCTTTCTGGCTTACTTCACTCTGTATAATAGGGTCCAGTTTCATCCACCTCATTAGAACTGATTCAAATGAATTCTTTTTAATGGCTGAGTAATATTCCATTGTGTATATATACCACAGCTTTCTTATCCATTCATGTGCTAATGGATATCTAGGTTGCTTCCATGTCCTGGCTATTATAAACAGTGCTGCGATGAACATTGGGATACACATGTCTCTTTCCCTTCTGGTTTCCTCAGTGTGTATGCCCAGCAGTGGGATTGCTGGATCATAAGGCAGTTCTGTTTCCAGTTTTTTAAGGAATCTCCACACTGTTCTCCATAGTGGCTGTACTAGTTTGCATTCCCATCAACGGTGTAAGAGAGTTCCCTTTTCTCCACTCCCTCTCCAGCATTTATTGCTTGTAGACTTTTGGATCGCGGCCATTCTGACTGGCGTGAAATGGCACCTCATTGTGGTTTTGATTTTCATTTCTCTAATAATGAGTGATCTTGAGCATCTTTTCATGTGTTTGTTAGCCATCTGTATGTCTTCTTTGGAGAAATGTCTGTTTAGTTCTTTGGCCCATTTTTTGATTGGGTCATTTATTTTTCTGGAATTGAGCTGCAGGAGTTGCTTGTATATTTTTGAGATAAGTTGTTTGTCAGTTGCTTCATTTGCTATTATTTTCTCCCATTCTGAAGGCTGTCTTTTCACCTTGCTTATAGTTTCCTTTGTTGTGGAGAAGCTTTTAATTTTAATTAGGCCCCATTTGTTTCTTTTTGCTTTTATTTCTAATATTCTGGGAGGTGGGTCATAGAGGATCCTGCTGTGATGTATGTTGGAGAGTGTTTTGCCTATGTTCTCCTCTAGGAGTTTTATAGTTTCTGGTCTTACGTTTAAATCTTTAATCCATTTTGAGTTTATTTTTGTGTATGGTGTTAGAAAGTGGTCTAGTTTCATTCTTTTACAAGTGGTTGACCAGTTTTCCCAGCACCACTTGTTAAAGAGATTGTCTTTTCTCCATTGTATATTCCTGCCTCCTTTGTCAAAGATAAGGTGTCCATATGTGTGTGGATTTATCTCTGGGCTTTCTATTTTGTTCCATTGATCTATATTTGTCTTTGTGCCAGTACCATACTCTCTTGATGACTGTGGGTTTGTAGTAAAGCCTGAAGTCAGGCAGGTTGATTCCTCCAGTTCCATTCTTCTTTCTCAAGATAGCTTTGGATATTCGAGGTTTTTTGTATTTCCATACAAATTGTGGAATTATTTGTTCTAGCTCTGTGAAAAATACCGTTGGTAGCTTGATAGGGATTGCATTGAATCTATAGATTGCTTTGGGTAGTATACTCATTTTCACCATATTGATTCTTCTGATCCATGAACACGGTATATTTCTCCATCTATTAGTGTCCTCTTTGATTTCTTTCACCAGTGTTTTATAGTTTTCTATATATAGGTCTTTAGTTTCTTTAGGTAGATATATTCCTATGTATTTTATTCTTTTCGTTGCAATGGTGAATGGAATTGTTTCCTTAATTTCTCTTTCTATTTTCTCATTATTAGTGTATAGGAATGCAAGGGATTTCTGTGTGTTGATTTTATATCCTGAAACTTTACTATATTCATTGATTAGCTCTAGTAATTTTCTGGTGGAGTCTTTAGGGTTTTCTATGTAGAGGATCATGTCATCTGCAAACAGAGTTTTACTTCTTCTTTTCCAGTCTGGATTCCTTTTATTTCTTTTTCTGCTCTGATTGCTGTGGCCAAAACTTCCAGAACTATGTTGAATAGTAGTGGTGAAAGTGGGCACCCTTGTCTTGTTCCTGACTTTAGAGGAAATGCTTTCAATTTTTCACCATTGAGGATAATGTTTGCTGTGGGTGTGTCATGTATAGCTTTTATTATGTTGAGGTTTGTTCCTTCTATTCCTGCTTTCTGGAGAGTTTTTTTTTTTTATCATAAGTGGGTGTTGAATTTTGTCAAAGGCTTTCTCTGCATCTATTGAGATAATCATATGTCTTTTATTTTTCAATTTGTTCAGTTGAATTCAGTTCAGTTCAGTAGCTCAGTCGTGTCTGACTCTTTGTGACCTCATGAATCACAGCACGCCAGGCCTCCCTGTCCATCATCAACTCCCGGAGTTCACCCAGACTCACGTCCATTGAGTCAGTGATGCCATCCAGCCATCTCATCCTCTGTCGTCCTCTTCTCCTCCTGCCCCCAATCCCTCCCAGCATCAGGGTCTTTTCCAATGAGTTAATTCTTCGCATGAGGTGGCCAAAGTACTGGAGTTTCAGCTTTAACATTCCTTCCAAAGAAATCCCAGGGCTGATCTCCTTCAGAATGGACTGGTTGGATCTCCTTGCAGTCCAAGGGACTCTCAAGAGTCTTCTCCAACACCACAGTTCAAAAGCATCAATTCTTCGGCGCTCAGCTTTCTTCATAGTCCAACTCTCACATCCATACATGACCACTGGAAAAACCATAGCCTTGACTAGACGGACCTTTGTTGGCAAAGTAATGTCTCTGCTTTTGAATATGCTATCTAGGTTGGTCATAACTTTCCTTCCAAGGAGTAAGCGTCTTTTAATTTCATGGCTGCAATCACCATCTGCAGTGATTTGGGAGCCCCCAAAAATAAAGTCTGATACTGTTTCCACTGTTTCCCCATCTATTTCCCATGAAGTGATGGGACCAGATGCCATGATCTTCATTTTCTGAATGTTGAGTTTTAAGCCAGCTTTTTCACTCTCCACTTTCACTTTCATCAAGAGGCTTTTTAGTTCCTCTTCACTTTCTGCCATAAGGGTGGTGTCATCTGCATATCTGAGGTTATTGATATTTCTCCCGGCAATCTTGATTCCAGCTTGTGCTTCTTCCAGCCCAGCATTTCTCATGATGTACTCTGCATACAAGTTAAATAAGCAGAGTGACAATATACAGCCTTGACGTACTCATTTTCCTATTTGTTAATGTGATGTATTACATTAATTGATTTGTGGATACTGAAGAATCCTTGCATCCCTGGGATAAAGCCCACTTGGTCATGGTGTATGATCTTTTTAATGTGTTGTTGGATTCTGATTGCTAGAATTTCGTTAAGGATTTTTGCATCTATGTTCATCAGTGATATTGGCCTGTAGTTTTCTTTTTTTTGTGGCATCTTTGTCAGGTTTTGGTATTAGGGTGGTGGTGGCCTCATAGAATGAGTTTGGAAGTTCACCTTCCTCTGCAATTTTCTGGAAGAGTTTGAGCAGGACAGGTGTTAGCTCTTCTCTAAATTTTTGGTAGAAATCAGCTGTGAAGCCGTCTGGACCTGGGCTTTTGTTTGCTGGAAATTTCTGATTACAGTTTCAATTTCCGTGCTTGTGATGGGTCTGTTAAGATTTTCCATTTCTTCCTGATTCAGTTTTGGAAAGTTATACTTTTCTAAGAATTTGTCCATTTCTTCCAAGTTCTTCATTTTATTGGCATATAATTGCTGATAGTAATATCTTATGATCCTTTGTCTTTCTGTGTTGTCTGTTGTGATCTCTCCATTTTCATTTCTAATTTTATTGATTTGATTTTTCTCCCTTTGTTTATTGATGAGTCTGGCTAATGGTTTGTCAATTTTATTTGTCCTCTCAAAGAACCAGCTCTTGGCTTTGTTGATTTTTGCTATGGTCACTTTTTTTTCTTTTTAATTTATTTCTGCCCTACTTTTAAAGATTTCTTTCCTTCTACTAACCCTGGAGTTCTTCATTTCTTCCTTTTCTAGTTGCTTTAGATGTAGAGTTAGGTTATTTATTTGACTTTTTTCTTGTTTCTTGAGGTATGCCTGTATTGCTATGAACCTTCCCCTTAGCACTGCTTTTACAGTGTCCCACAGGTTTTTGGTTGTTGTGTTTCCATTTTCATTCGTTTCTATGCATATTTTGATTTCTTTTTTGATTTCTTCTGTGATTTGTTGGTTATTCAGCAGCGTGTTGTTCAGCCTCCATATGTTGGAATTTTTAATAGTTTTTCTCCTGTAGTTGAGATCTAATCTTACTGCATTGTGGTCAGAAAAGATGCTTGGGATGATTTCAATTTTTTAAAATTTACCAAGGCTAGATTTATGGCCCAGGATGTGATCTATCCTGGAGAAGGTTCCATGTGCGCTTGATAAAACGGTGAAATTTATTGTTTGGGGATGGAATGTCCTATAGATATCAATTAGGTCTAACTGGTCTATTGTATCGTTTAAAGTTTGTGTTTCCTTGTTAATTTTCTGTTTAGTTGATCTATCCATAGGTGTGAGTGGGGTACTAAACTCTCCCACTATTATTGTGTTATTGTTAATTTCCCCTTTCATACTTGTTAGCATTTGTCTTACATATTGCGGTGCTCCTATGTTGGGTACATATATATTTATAATTGTTATATCTTCTTCTTGGATTGATCCTTTGATCATTATGTAGTGTACTTCTTTGTCTCTTTTCACAGCCTTTGTTTTAAAGTCTATTTTATCTGATATGAGTATTGCTACTCCTGCTTTCTTTTGGTCTCTATTTGTGTGGAATATCTTTTTTTCAGCCCTTCACTTTTAGTCTGTATGTGTCGCTTATTTTGAGGTGGGTCTCTTGTAGACAACATATATAGGGGTCTTGTTTTGTATCCATTCAGCCAGTCTTTGTCTTTTGGTTGGGGCATTCAACCCGTTTACATTTAAGGTAAGTATTGATAAGTAAGATCCCATTGCCATTTACTTTATTGTTTTGGGTTTGAGTTTATACACTTTTTGTGTTTCCTGTCTAGAGAAGATCCTTTAGCATTTGTTGGAAAGCTGGTTTGGTGGTGCTGAATTCTCTCAACTTTTGCTTGTCTGTAAAGCTTTTGATTTCTCTTTCATATTTAAATGAGATCCTTGCTGGGTACAGTAATCTGGGTTGTAGATTATTTTCTTTCATCACTTTAAGTATGTCCTGCCATTCCCTCCTGGCCTGAAGAGTTTCTATTGAAAATCAGCTGTTATCCTTATGGGAATCCCCTTATGTGTTATTTGTTGTTTTTCCCTTGCTGCTTTTAACATTTGTTCTTTGTGTTTGATCTTTGTTAACTTGATTAATATGTGTCTTGGGGTGTTTAGCCTTGGATTTATCCTGTTTGGAACTCTCTGGGTTTCTTGGACTTGGGTGATTATTTCCTTCCCCATTGTAGGGAAGTTTTCAACTATTATCTCCTCGAGTATTTTCTCATGGTCTTTCTTTTTGTCTTCTTCTTCTGGGACTCCTATGATTCAAATGTTGGGGTGTTTAACATTGTCCCAGAGGTCTCTGAGATTGTCCTCATTTCTTTTAATTCATTTTTCTTTTTTCCTCTCTGATTCATTTATTTCTACCATTCTATCTCTGCCTCACTAATCCTATCTTCTGCCTCCGTTTTTCTACTATTTGTTCCCTCCAGAGTGTTTTTTATCTCATTTATTGCCTTATTCAACCAGTCCATTCTAAAGGAGGTCAGCCCTGGTTGTTCTTTGGAAGGAATGATGCTAAAGCTGAAACTCCAATACTTTGGCCACCTCTTGTAAAGAGTTGACTCATTGGAAAAGACTCTGATGCTGGGAGGGATTGGGGGCAGGAGGAAAAGGGGACAACAGAGGATGAGATGGCTGGATGGCATCACTGACTCGATGGACATGAGTTTGAGTGAACTCCGGGAGTTGATAATGGACAGGGAGGCCTGGCGTGCTGCGATTCATGGGGTCGCAAAGAGACGGACATGGACATGGCTGAGCGACTGAACTGAACTGAACTGATTGCATTATTCGTTATATATTGACTTCTTTATTTCTTCTAGGTCCTTGTTAAACCTTTCTTGCATCTTCTCAATCCTTGTCTCCAGGCTATTTATCTGTGATTCCATTTTGTTTTCAAGATTTTGGATCATTTTCACTATCATTATTTGGGATTCTTTATCAGGTAGATTCCCTATCTCTTCCTCTTTTGTTTGGTTTGATGGGCATTTATCCTGTTCCTTTACCTGCTGGGTATTCCTCTGTCTCTTCATCTTGTTTATATTGCTGTGTTTGGGATGGCCTTTCTGTATTCTGGCAGTTTGTGGAGTTCTGTTATTGTGGAGTTTCCTCGCTGTGGGTGGGGTTGTACAGGTGGCTTGTCAAGGTTCCTGGTTAGGGAAGCTTGTGTTGGTGTTCTGGTGGGTGGAGCTGGACTTCTCTCTGGAGTGCAATGAAGTGTCCAGTAATTAGTTATGAGATGTCAGTGGGTTTGGAGTGACTTTTGTCAGCCTGTATATTGAAGCTCAGGGCTATGTTCCTGTGTTGCTGGAGAATTTGCGTGGTATGTCTTGCTCTGGAACTTGTTGGCCCTTGGGTGGTGCTTGGTTTCAGTGTACATATGGAGGTGTTTGATGAGCTCCTGTCGATTAATGTTCCCTGGAGTCAGGAGTTCTCTGGTGTTCTCAGGATTTGGACTTAAGCCTCCTGCTTCTGGTTTTCAGTCTTATTTTTACAGTAGCCTCAAGACTTCTCCATCTATACAGCACTGTTGATAAAACATCTAGGTTAAAGATGAAAAGTTTCTCCACAGTGAGGGCCACCCAGAGAAGTTCACAGAGTTACATGGAGAAGAGTAGAAGGAGGAGGGAGTTATAGGTGAGCCTAATGAGATGAGTTGGAATCAAAAGAGGAGAGAGCAAGCTAGCCAGTAATCACTTCCTTATGTGCACTCCACAGTCTGGACCACTCAGAGATGTTCACAGAATTATACAGAGAAGAGAAGAGCAGAGGGAGGAAGGAGACAGAAGTGGCCAGAAGGATAAAGGGGGGAATCAAAAGGAGAGAGACAGATCCAGCCAGTAATCAGTTTCCTAAGTGTTCACCACCGTCTGGAACACAGAAAGAGATTCACAGAGTTGGGTCAAAAAGAGAAGGGGGAGGGAGGAGATAGAGGCAACCTGTTGGAGAAAACGAGAGTCCAAAGGGGGAGAGAGCAGTCAAGCCAGTAATCTCACTCCCAAGTAAAAATGGGTACTGAAGATTGGGTTCTTAAAGGTACAAAATTGATAGCAAATACCAAAAAGCAAAGATTAAAAATCTAGATTAGAGGTTGGATTTTCAAAAATACAATATTAAAGAAAAGGAAAAAAAGAAAAAAACAAAGTCACAAAAACTATAAAATATATATATATATATGAAGTTTGGTTTAAAAAACAGGGTCTCTTTTTTTTGCAAAGTAATAGTAGGTTATAAAAAATGAAAATTAAAGGAGTAATAGACAACTTAAAATTTAAAAAAAATAAAAAAATAAAAAATGATAGTAAAAATAGTAAAAATATATCTAGGACTTTCTCTGTTGTTGTTGTGGGCGGTGTAGTGGCAGTTCATTTTCGAATAGTTCCTTGTTCTGGCTTATATTTATCAAGATTTATAGGCCCCTTCCTATGTAGTTGGTACTAACTACAGGGTTTTAATCTATTGCACCTGTCACTTCCAAGGCAGTTCCCTCTGTTTTAGCTTCTTCTGTTTGCTGGTCTCTTCAGTGTCTAATTTCCACCCTGACACAGGGGGCGGTGGTGGACACTTTTTTAGGCTCACTTGTTCAGTCGCGCTGTGGGGAGGGAGGGACGCTGCAAACAGATAACACTGGCTTGTGCTCGCAGTGTCTCAGGCACACTGGGCCTGCCCCTGCTCACAGTGTGTATGCCCTCCCTGCTCACACTGCTCAGGCTCTAGGTTGCTCTGCCGAGAACCGTACGAGGCCAGCCCTGGGCTGCATGCACCTCCCAGGTCTAAGCCACTCAGGTTCAGGCAGTCAGGTAGTCCTCAGAGATGCAGACTCAGTTGAGCCTGCGTTTTGTGCCCTTCCCAGGTCTGAGCAGCTCAGGTGATGAGGTGTTTGGCAAGCATGGTCGCTGTGACTTATCGCCTCCCCTGTCACTGCCACTTGGTTTTCTGGGTGTACAACCGGCACACCTTCTCAAGCGGATATTGACTGTCCAGAATCCCAAAAAGTCTTAGTTAGCAAAGAAGCCTGCTTGCAGTCTGGTAGATAATGCCTCTCTGGCCGCGATTGCCCCCTTCTGGCTCTGGCTGCTTGTCACTGGCGGGGGATGGTCTGTAGCCGGCTAGCTCTGTTCAGTCCTTTCTTCTGTGAGTGGGCTTGATGGTGTCTTAGGTTAGGGCTTTTCACATAGCTCTAGTCAGTCCTTTGTTCTGTGAGTGAGCCTGGAGGTGTCTTAGGTTAGGGCTTTTCCTGTGGTAGCTATCCCACAGTCTGGTTTGCTAGCCCAAGTTAGTTCCCTCAGATTGCCCTCGGGGCATTCAGGCCTGGTCCTTACTCTAAGCAATGCAGCCTGCGCCTTCCTGCCCAGCCCCCGCTTGTTAGTGGCAGGCGCAGGCATCTGTGCTGCTTCTCTGCTGGCGGAGTTACCATTGGGCACATAATCTGTGGGTTTTAATTAATTATTTATTTTTTGTCCCAGTTATGTTGCCTCTGTGGTTCCAAGGCTCGCCACAGACTCAGTAGTGAGAGTGTTTCCTGGTGTTTGGAAACTTCTCTCTTTTTAAGACTCCCTTCCCGGGACGGAGCTCCATCCCTACCGCTTTTGTCTCTCTTTTTGTCTTTTATATTTTTTTCCTACCTCCTTTTGAAGACAGTGGGCTGCTTTTCTGGGTGCCTGATGTCCTCTGATGGCATTCAGAAGTTGTTTTGTGGAATTTACTCAGCGTTTAAATATTCTTTTGATGAATTTGTGGGGGAGAAAGTGGTCTCCCCATCCTATTCCTCCGCCGTCTTAGGCCCACCCCCTTGGCTTGGTCTTTTGAGTGAGTTGGTGCTTATAAGAGTTATTCACGCTTGAACATGGGTCCAAGAGGGGTGATGGAAGGGGAAAATGAAAAATAGCACTAAGGCTAAGAAAAGGTAGACATCTTTGACAGGTGGGGAGTCTGATATGGAAAGAAGGGTGAGAGAAAATAGAGAGGTAGCTTCTTTTTTTAAAAAAAAAAATTGAGGTAAAATTCATATAACATAACATTGTCATTAACCATTTTAAAGTTTGCAATTCAGTGGCATTTAGTTCATCTACAATGCCATTGCAGCCACCACTTTTATCTAGTTCTTAGAAATTTCCATCACCCCAAAAGGAAACCCTGTGCCCACTAAGCAGACACCCTCCTCCCCAACCAGGCCCTGGCAACCACTGATCTGCTTTCTGTCTTTATGTGTGTGTGCTTAGTCACTCAGTCATGTCCAACTTTTGAGACCCCATGGACTGCACCCCGCCAGGCTCCTCTGTCCATGGTATTCTCCAAGCAAGAACACTGGAGTGAGTTGCCATTTCCTACTCCATTCTGTCTCTATGGATTTGCCTGTTCTGGACGTTTCCCATAAACGGAATCATTCAATATGTAACTGTGCCTGGCTTCTCTCACTGAGCATAATGAACCTCAAAGCCATTTTGCTGGGTCATGTCTGTGATAAAGAGTCAGTTATATATATATTCCAGGATTCCCTGGTGGCTCCGATGGTAGAGTCTGCTGCAATGCGCAAGATGAGCATTCCATCCCTGGGAAAGGAAGATCCCCTGGAGAAGGAAATGGCAACCCACTCCAGTATTCTTGCCTGGAAAATCCCATGGATGCAGGAGCCTGGCAGGGTACAGTCCATGGGTTTGCAAAGGGTCGGACATGAATGAGTGACTTCACTTTCACTTTCATATGTATGTTCCAGTCTCAAGGAGCTCACCCTTGCTGAGCCCTTTGCCTGGAATGCTTTTTCCTCATATGCACACATGGCTGACCCTTTTGCTTCATTTCACTTCTCCACTGAAGTGTCACCTCCTCAGAGGATACTTCACTAGTGGGATTGGGGATAAGCTGAGAGGACAAAGAAGACCAAGTTGAGAGGACCTTGAGAAGATAGGCTTGGGCAGAAAATAAAGAGAATTCCCCACGGTCATTGTCAGTGTAAATGAACTGACGTTTTATGACTCAGCTTGTTTCAGCTGGTTTTATCTGGTGGCTACTCTCTTTTTTAAATATTTATTTATTTGGTACATCTAGTCTTAGTTGCAGCATGTGGGGTCTTCCATTGTGATGCACAGGGTTCTCTCTAGTTGCATCACGTGGGCTCTTTAGTTGCCGTGAGTGGGCTCCAGAGTGTGTGCGTTCAGTAGTTGCAGCTCTCAGGCTTAGTTGCCCTTTGGCATGTGGGATCTTAGTTCCCTGACTATGGATCAAACCAATGTCCTCAGCATTGGAAGGTGGATTCTTTACCACTGGCTACTCTTGCATGAAAGGAACTCTGTGATGGCTTAGGTTGTGTTTTAAAATGTAGGTTTTATTATTATTTGCATATGGCAAGATCAACACATCAGGAGACATTGCCATTGAAGAGACAGCTTGTTGTACTCAGAGATCCCGAGGGAAGGGAACATGCTATGACAGGCCACACAGGCAACCACCAGGGTTGGTCAGGAGGCAGAAGGATTGAGGGGGAAGAATGGGTAGATCCTTCACTGGGATTTCTGCAAGAAGGAAAGGGTCAGGCAAGGTGAGCAGGCTTGGGAATGGCTAGTTTGAATAATTCCAGCAGGTTCTGGGGTGTGAAGGCTGTCCCTAGTTATTTGGTATCTCGGTTAGGTGTAATGAGGGCAGGGCGATGGTAGCCTGGAACCTGAGAGCTCCATAAAAATGGTGTTTCATGGTATGGGATCTGGATTGGAGGGTTTGCACATGAAAGAGGCACTCACCATTGTTTACATCCTCTGAGACCTGGATAACCTTGGGAGAGGTAATCCCTTCACGTGAGCATGGCCTCCTATATTAATCATCAAAAAACGGAAAATAAAAATACATGTTTAAAGACTTCCCTGGTGGTCCAGTGGCTAAGACTCCACACTCCCAATGGAGGAGGCCCCGATCCAATCTCTGGTCAGGGAACTAGATGCCAAGTGTGGCAACTAAGACCCGATATAGCCAAATAAATCAGAAAAAAATAAATATTAAAAAACTGAAGAGGCCACCGTTTGAAAAAGAATGCATGGTTAATATAGGCTGTTACTTCTTTTGATGACTTGGTACTTTGATTGTTTTTCCTGCCTACTGCTTCCTCTGAGGATGGTCAAGCCCATCCAAAAACAGGTTGGAGGGAGAACAGAAATCAACTAGGCAGCCCCTCCCCATGGAAGCTTGGTACGAGATGCTGTCTGTGCTTGAGGGTTTTTCAGGGCTCCTGGAACCCAGGGAGTTGTTTATTTAATGTTTCTTCATTTAGGGGAGATTGCTCTTTCTGAAACTGCTTTGTGTTTGTGACTGCGTCTCCTTTATCTGATTAGTCCTGCTTCTTAGAGTCATTCAAAACATTTTTTTTTTCCCCTCCATGATACCATATGTTTTTCCTTTGAGTCTATAGTACTTTACACTCAAATTCTGGAACTATGATGTGGTATTTTTCTCCCGATGATTCCTAGCAGGTGGCTTAGTTCAGTGACTGGTAATGGCAGAGGCTGATATGTTATGGAGAAAGCAAGCAGATGTGTGTGTCTGTGGATCTTTGATTTCTGTGTCTGTAGTCTTTGACTTCCCCTCTGTATCTATTTCCTTCTCATGTTTACTATTCTTTCAGTCCATCTCTTACATGTACTAGCATTACCTGTTGCTGTGACATCTATTCGAAGAACTCTATATTAGCCTGCCTATGACGAAGACATTCGGGCTCTTGGGGGAGTAGAGGTCATATTTATTTATTTTTTTAAAGTGTTTCTATTTAATTTTTATGTATGTTTTTATTTTATTTTTGGTTGCACTGGGTCTTCATTGCTATGTGCGGGCTTTCTCTAGTTGTGGTGAGCAGGGGCTACTTTTCGTTTTGGTGTGTGAACTTCTCATTGTGGAGACTTCTCTCTTGGTGAGAACCAAAGGCCCTAGGCACCCAGGATTCAGTAGCTGGAGCACACAGGTTCAGAAGTTGTGGTGTGCAACTCTAGGGCATCTGAGTTTCCGTAGTTGCAGCTGGAGTGCCTGAGCTTCAGTAGTTGTACCAAGTGGCCTCAGTAGTCATGGCGCATGGGCTTGGTTGCTCCATAGCCTGTGGAGTCTTCCTGGACCAGGAATCAAACCTGTGTCCCCTGTATTAGCAGGTGGATTCCTACCAACTGCACCATTAGAGAAGTCTTGAGGTCATTTTTAAAAGATGATATGGTAAGTGACTCAGTGGTTAAGAATTTACCTGCCAATGTAGGAGACCCCTGATTTGATCCCTGGCTCAGGAAGATCCCCTGGAGAAGGAAATGGCAACTCATTCCATTATTCTTGCCTGGAGAATCCTGTAAGCAGAGGAGCCTGGGAGGCTGCAGTCCATAGGGTTGCATGAGAGTCAGACACAACTTAGCAACTAAACAACAAAAAAAGATAAGATTTATTGAGTCTTATTATGTGCCAGACATTGTGCTAAGCATCTTCCATTCATTAACTAATGTATTCTGTCCCCAAACCATTTCAGGTATGTAAATTACTATTCCCATTATACAGATGAGGAAACCAAGACCAAGAGACTTTCTAAAGATCACAAAGATAGTGAGGCCAGAATATGGACCCATACCTCTCTGATTCAAAGATGGTATTTACCATGTTGACTAGTTAATGGTTTGTGTGTAGTCCTTAGCTACTTTTGTGTCTGTGATTCATTTGTGTCTTTCTTCATCTAATAAAGTCCTGGAAATTCCAAAATTCCTGAGTCATCAGTAAAGAAGTCCCACATTTTGGACTCTGGACATAACTGTAAGGAAAGGAAATTTGTCTGCAGGGTCTTCATCTTCTTCTAATTTATTCAACTTTTTCTTTAGATGTTCAGTGGCCTTCTGGTCTCTCCTTTTCCTCATTGTTGTTGTTAGTCGCCAAGTCATGTCCAACTCTCTGCGACCCTGGGGACTGCAGTGTGCAAGATTTCTCTGTCCTTCACTATCTCCTTGAGTTTGCTCAAATTCATGTCCTTGAGTCAGTGATGCCATCCACCCATCTCATCCTCTGTTGTCCCCTTCTCCTCTTGTCTTCAATCTCCTGGCATCAGGGTCTTTTCCAATGAGTCAGCTCTTCGCATCAGATGGCCAACGTATTGGAGCTTCAGCCTCAGTCCTTCTAATGGATATTCAGGGTTGATTTCCTTTGGGATTGACTGGTTTGATCTCCTTGTAGCCCAAGGGACTCTCAAAAACTTCCACATTGGCCTTGGTGGCTCGGACAGTAAAGAATCCACTTGCAGTGCAGGAGACCTGGGTTTGATCCCTGGGTCGGGAAGATCCCCTGGAGAAAGGAATGGCAATCCACTTCAGTATTCTTGCCTGGACAATTCTATGGACAGAAGAGCCTGGTGGGATACAGTCCATGGTGTCACAAGGAGTTGGACACGACTGAGCGACTAAAACTTTCCTTTTCCTGATACTAGGGTAAAAATGAATGAAGCTTTAATATATTGCTTTACAGGAGTATCCACATTTTACCAAATTCAAAACCTCAGTTAAAGAGGCAAAGCTCTGAATGTGGGCTTTCAAGCATTTCCCATTAATTCATTCCACAAATGTCCACTGAGGGCTTACGCTGTCCCAGGCACTGCGCAGGGCTCCGAGTGTACCAAGATGCAGAGGATGTGGCCCCATTCCATGAGGAGCTCCCAAGGTAGAGGAGACAGGTGTGTACACTCTCATGCACTCTGTGAAAAATGCTTTAATGGCAGAACCATCAGAGTGCTATGGAAGCAAAGCTGGGAGCTGATGACCAAAATTGGTACAAGTAAAGAGGAGAGGGAAAAGGGACATTGAGGTAAATTTTGAAGGATGAAATGATGAGTGGGCAAAATAAAATCAGGAATTCCAGCTAGAGGGAAAAGAGGGTGTATGTGATGGGGACAAGAACTTTTTTTTTTTAATTGGCTGCATGGCATGTGGAATCTTAGTTCCCCAACTGGGGATGGAACCTATGCTCCTTGCACTGGAAACTCCTTGCACTGGAAACTGGAATCTCAACCACTGGATTGCCAGGGAAGTCTGACAAGAACTTTTAAAAATGTGTTAATGTTCCCAGTTTTTCTCACCTGCCTCCTTCCATCCTCATGTTAAACAGAGTTGAGTGTTTCTTAGTCTGGTTACCTCCAGGCTCTTCAGGGTGAAAAGGATGGGTAAAGAGACAGACAGGATTGTTGGTGGCAGGAGAGGCTTCTTGCTTGAAGCAGCAAGTTGTCAGGGGGAAAGGAAATCACAGAGGCGATATAAAGAGTAGGAAGACAATGGGGAGAGGTGGGAGGAAGAGATAATTTTTATAATATCGAGGTTGGGGAGGGTTTTCTCGGAGGCTGGTGAGAGAGAGGACCTGGAGATGTTTTGAACTGAGAGAAGTCTGAGAAGAGGAAATGGTGTTTTGAGAAGTCTGGCTGAGGTTTATGAGTTGATTCCC
This sequence comes from Bos grunniens, assembly GCF_055505025.1. Classification (NCBI taxonomy): domain Eukaryota; kingdom Metazoa; phylum Chordata; class Mammalia; order Artiodactyla; family Bovidae; genus Bos; species Bos grunniens. The sequence goes on from NC_141189.1 coordinate 30,122,335, forward strand.
GTTTAACGTTCTTAGGGAGACCCAAGTAAAGAATGAGGTTCCTTTTCATTTGCTTTGGCTGCCACTTTATGCTTCACTGTCTTTGGCTTCCCTGGTGGCTCAGACAGTAAAGAATCTGCCTGCAATGCAGGAGACATGGGTTTGATCTCTGGGTCAAGAAGATTCCCTAGAGAAGGGAATGGGAACCTGCTCTGGTATTCTTGCCTAGAGAATTCCATAGACAGAGGAGCCTGGCAGGCTATAGTTCAAGGGGTTGCAAAGAGTTGGACATGACTTAGTGACGAACACTTTCATTTTCACATGTATACATATGGCTGATTTACTTTGCTGTACCATAGAAACCAACACAACATTGTAAAGCAACTATACGTCAATGAGAATTTAAAAAAAATAAAAATGAATCAGCAAAAAAATAATAGCTACTAAAAAGCCTCTTGATGAAGGTGAAAGAGGAGAGTGAAGAAGTTGGCTTAAAACTCAACATTCAGAAAATGAAGATCATGGCATCTGGTCCCATCACTTCATGGGAAATAGATGGGGAAACAGTGGAAACAGTGTCAGACTTTATTTTTTGGGGCTCCAAAATCACTGCAGATGCTGACTGCAGTCATGAAATTAAAAGATGCTTACTCCTTGGAAGGAAAGTTATGACCAACCTAGATAGCATATTCAAAAGCAGAGACATTACTTTGCCAACAAAGGTCCATCTAGTCAAGGCTATGGTTTTTCCAATGGTCATGTATGGATGTGAGAGTTGGACTGTGAAGAAACCTGAGTGCCGAAGAATTGATACTTTTGAACTGTGGTGTTGGAGCAGACTCTTGAGAGTCCCTTGGACTGCAAGGAGATCCAACCAGTCCATTCTGAAGGAGATCAGCCCTGTGATTTCTTTGGGAGGAATGATGCTAAAGCTGAAACTCCAGTACTTTGGCCACCTCATGCGAAGAGTTGACTCATTGGAAAAGACTCTGATGCTGGGAGGGATTGGGGGCAGGAGGAGAAGGGGACAACAGAGGATGAGATGGCTGGATGGCATCACTGACTCGATGGACGTGAGTCTGAGTGAACTCCGGGAGTTGGTGATGGACAGGGAGGCCTGGCGTGCTGCGATTCATGGGGTTGCAAAGAGTCGGACACGACTGAGCAACTGAACTGAACTGAACTGAACTGACAGTGTCTCTGTATGAGCATTTAGTTTTAATTTTTATTTACATTTTTCTTGGAAGCTTAGAGGGTGTATTGGGATAGACAGAGCTAATGCATCAAATAGCCCTCAAAACGATTGGCTCCAACACAAGGTGATTTCTTCTCATAGACTAGTCCAAGTTGGATGTTTCTTCCTATTAGATGGCTAATTTCCATGTGTTGATATAAGGACCCAAGATCCCCGCTCATGCCTTTCTGTTATCCCTGTCATCATCAGTGTCCAACTGCACTTGTTTTCAAGAACCAATCACACGATCACATGTAACCACAGGAGAGACAGGGAAGAAGAAATGAATTTTGGTGAACAGTTAGCAATCTCTGCCACACTGAGTGTCTTCAACATCAGATTACTGCCCTCCTTTGTCTCTATTTACATGAGAACACTATTTTCATATTCATCACAGAAAATGCTGCTCCTGTGGGAGAGGAGACCATTTAGCATTTATTCCCTGCACGGAAGCTCAGAGATAATGGCAAAGGAGGAATTTAGAATTCTGGGTCATCCCATTTGATTCAAGAGATCTATCTTGTAAGATCATCTCCACTCAAGGCAGTGAAATGTCATTGAATAGCCAAAAAAGTTCTAATAACTTGACTACTGAGTTAGTGAGTGAGTGAGTGTGTGTGTGTGTGTGTGTATAACAGCAGTTGCAAACTCAGTACCTACGAGGTCCAGACAATATAATGCACAAAATAATGGACAATATAATGGACAATAAAATTATGAGGTCCAGGTAATATAATGAGGGAAGTAGCCTGAATGCATACTATGATGAGACAGAAAGTTCTAGAATGACACAGTGGGCAGTCATTTTTCAGCAGAGTTTTTGCATGGTGGAAATGTGAGCCTAATATCAGACTGATTTTCTAGAGATGTTGGAAATGCAGATTTTTAAAAAATAAGATGAAAATCTCCTTACTTTTAAATGTTGGCAACTAATCCTAATAAAAATAATACTTCAGGTCAAACAAGACACATCTGTGAGCTCTGTGCAGGCTTAGGAGCTGGCAGTTATGGACCTCTGATGTACATGACGTGAGAAGAGGGAACACCAAGTTCTTATTTGTCCAGCTGGCTCGAAGCTCTTAGGATGAGCCCTGCAGCTGGATGAAGGTGAGGAAAATTCACTTTTTTCTCTGTCGAGGTTGGGATATAGCAAAGGAATCACTGTGGGCACCTGAGCAGCAAGGAGTTCATCACTGCATGTGTCTGAGCCCCTTAGAATAGATACGATTTGAATTTCTCCTCTTTTATCTATTTCTTCTTGTTATTTAAAGTGAACTTTTAAATATGCTATTTTGTGTTATGTTATCTTTTATTTATGTTATTTAAAGTGAACTTTTAAATAACTCCTTGTTATTTCTTGTTATTCAAAGTGAAAAGTGAAAGTGTTAGTTGCTCAGTCATGTCTGACTTTTTGCGACCCCATGGGCTATAGCCTGCCAGGCTCCTCTGTCCATGGAATTCTCCAGGCAAGAATGCTAGAGTGGGTTGCCATTTCCTTCTCCAGGGGATGTTCCTGACCCAGGAATTGAACCCTGGTTTCCTGCATTGTAAGCAGATTCTTAACCATGTGAGCAACCAGTGAGAAGTAACAAGCATGATAGAAAGATGGAAGAGATTTACACAGTAAGGGAGAGAGTCGACATCCAGTCCCCATCCCCATGATAAGCCATTATAAAGTGTCTTGCTTTTCTCTTTTCCTTCATGATCTGGTGCTGGGAGACAAGAGAAGCAGTCAGTTCTCCTAGGTTTTAATAGGACCTTGCAGCGTGGGTTTGCCTGTGATGCAATTTTCTAGTCTAATTCCACTTCACTCCTGAGCTGCACATCAGGTGACAGCAGGACATAATTCTCTATATATTTTTCATGAGCTGCTTCCCTTAGAGGGAGCTGTTAAAGAGAGATGGTGTCAAGGGAGAGGTCTGTGCCTGAACTAAGGGGCCTCCTTGTCTTCCTTCTCTCATGTGCTGATTGTTCAAGGAGCTCCTGTGATGTGCAGGACTTGGTGGCAGGTGCTGGGGATCTGATGACAGATGTGACAGGCAGGGGCTTTGCTCTTAGAGGGCTCCTTCTCCGGTAGGAGGAGGAGGCATCATTTCAGAAACCCAAAAGAGTTTTTGGGACAATAAAGCAGCTAGAATGCAAAGACTGACTGTGAGCAGGGATGAGTTGTTTGTTTGTTTGTTTGTTTTTGACTGAGCCATGCAGCAAGTGGGCTCGAACCTGTGACCCCTGCTGTGGAAGTGCAGAGTTTTAACCACAGGGAAGTATCAAGGGTGACTTTTTTTTTTCATTCTTCCAATTACATTTACTATTATTTTTAAATTTTTTAATTGAAGGATAATTGCTTTACAGAATTTTGTTGTTTTCTGTCAAACATCAACATGAATCAGCCACAGGTATACATATATCCCCTCCCTCCCAAACCTCCCTCCCATCTCCCTCCCCATCCCACCCTGCAGCCTGTCACAGAGCCCCTGTTTGAGTTCCCTGAGTCATACAGCAAATTCCCATTGGCTTTATGTTTTACATATGGTATTGTAAATTTCCATGTTACTCTCTCCATACATCTCCCCTTCTCCCTCATCCCCTCCCCCCATGTCCATAGGTGTGTCAAGGGTGACTTTTGAGTGGCCTAGAAGGCCCTTCTACAGAGTTGATATCAGAACTTAGACCTCAGTAGCAAGGAGGAGCCAGCCATTTGAACAGTTTTGGGAAGGGTGTCCCAGGCAGAGAGAAAAGTTAAGTGCAAAATGCCTGAGGCCAGAAAAAAGTTGGTACGTGCCAGAAACAGATGAAATCCCAGAGTGGCTGAATAATGGGGAGAGCAGTGGGCACTGAGGTCTAAGGGATGGGCAGAGGCTAGATCATTTGGAATGTTGTAGGTCATGGTTTGGGATCCAGCTGCTATTCTCTAAGTGTGATGTGGAGGTGGTTTAGTGGCTAAGTCATGTCCAACTCTTTGCAACCCTATGGACTGTAGCCCTCCAGGTTCCTCTGTCCATGGGATTTCCATGGACAGATACTAGAGTGGGTTGCCAATCCCTTCTCCAGGGGATCTTTCCAACCCAGGGATCAAAGCTTTGTCTCCTGCACTGCAGGTGGTCTCTTGCATTGTCAGGTTCTTTACCAACTGAGCCACCAGGAAGCTGAAGTGTGATGAGTCCCCACTAAAGAATTATAATCAGGGGAGGGATGTTGTCTGACTTAGGTTTTTAAATGATCCTGCTGGCAACTGTTTGGATAAGGAATTTGCTGTGACCTGAATTGTATCCCCCCGCCTCCATTTGTGTGTTGAAGCCCTAATCCCATGTGATGGTATTACAGACGGGAGGTCATTTGGTTTAGACACACCATGGAACGTGACTGAGTTCACCAGCCAGTAAGTGACAGAGCCAGAAATGAGCTTGGGAGAAGCCTGAGTCCCAGTTCAAGTCCCTTTCTCTAATACATAGTATACTCATCAGAATCTACAGATCAGACCCCAGACAAGGGATCAGATGCCTTAGTCTCAAGTCTGGTTTGTGTACTGTGTGCTTAGTCATATCCAACTCTTTTTGACCCCATGGACTGTAACTCACCAGGCTTCTCTGTCTATGGGATTCTCCAGGCAAGAATACTGGAGTGGGCTGCCATTCCCTTCTCTAGGTGGATCTTCCTGACCCATGAATTGAACCCAGGTCTTCTGCATTGCAGGCAGTTTCTTTACCATCTGAGCCACCAGGGAAGTCTCGTTTGCTACCTGCTAACCTACACTGACTGTCCCTGTGCCTCAGTTTTCTAATATGTACCTCCCTGGCAAGGTTGTTGTTGTTGTTGTTCAGTCGATAAGCTGTGTCTGACTCTTTTGACCCCATGGACTGCAGCATGCCAGGCTTCCTTGTCCTTCACCGTCTACTGGAGTTTGCTCAAACTCGTGTCCATTGAGTTGGTGATGCCATCCAATCATCCCATCCTTTGTCGTCCTCTTCTGCCTTCAATCTTTGCCAGCATCAGGGTCTTTTGCAATGAGTCAGCTCTTCACATCAGGTGGCCTAAGTATTGGAGCTTCAGCTTTAGCATCAGCCCTTCAAATGAATATTCAGGATTTATTTCCTTTAGGATTGACTAGTGGACAAAACATAGTCCACTGGAGAAGGGAACGGCAAACCACTTCAGTATTCTTCCCTTGAGAACCCCGTGAACAGTATGAAAGGATAAGATTGTTGTAAAGATCAAATGGGTTGCTATTCTGAAGCACTTAGAACAGTGCCTGGCACATGATAGAGTATTAAATAAATAATAAAATATTTATTTAATAGAGTGTTAAATAATAGCAGAAAGAAATGTCCAACTCTAGCATCCTACTGTGCAGATGGGCCCTTAGGTATTGGGGAGAAGTCACAGGATGTAATTGTGTTGGACACCTAGTAGATCTACTTTTGTATCTCTCTTGGGTCATCCATTGGCAACTCTTGATTGCTCATGAATTAATTTTCAGCACTGAATGCAGCTTCCTCCTCTCTACCACTTAGGTGGGTCTCAGGAATAGGCCAGCGAGGTCCTAGAACAAAAAGGCAAAATTCACTGACTCTTACCTGTGACAATGAATCGAAAATATTTCCAGTTGTCACAACTGGTGTGAAGCTGGCATCAAACGAGTGGAGACTAGGGATTCTGCCAAACATCCGACAGTGCAAGGACCAGCTCCCAAACAAAGAATTATCTGACCCCAAAGAGCAAGAGTGCAGAGGTTGAGAACCTTGGTTGGACTTTGTTAAGGTGGCAGTTTTTGAGATACTGAGTTATAGAGTCATTTGTAGTTGTTTAGTCACTAAGTCGTGTCCAACTCTTTGTGACTCCATGGATTGTAGCCCGCCAGGCTCCTCTGTCCATGGGATTCTCCAGACAAGAATACTGGAGTAGTTAGTCATTCCCTTCTCTAGAGGATCATCCTGACCCAGGGGCTGAACCCAAGTCTCCTGCATTGGCATGCAGATTCTTTACCACTGAGCCACTTGGGAAGCACCTACAGAGTTATTAGAAATCAGCAAGCTTGAACGGCCTTGCAGACCCACTCTGCTCCCAGGTGAGGCTATATGAGCTGAGCACCTCTCCTTGTTTCTTCTTTGAGCAGAAAATTCTACAGAGGGAGTTGGTGGAAGTCAAAAATCCATCAGTTCTCATTTTACCAGGCATTTAGGAAAATAACTTTTCTCCTGCAGAAGAAATTACATGAATTACATTAAGATGGTGCTAAGGTAATAAAATTACATGCTCAGGATTCTTCTGAAAACTTCCTTTGTCTGGCAGGGTGTGGGAAAGACAGTCTTCCCAGCCACCACGCTTTCACATAAAGAGGAACAGAGGAAATTGGCTCCATCATGCTATTGCTGCAAGTACCACTCTGTGAAATTCCAATTTGTAAAAAATCTGCAGATTTAATCACAAGGCAAACCTTCTGATGCAGATCCATGAGAACAATGGGTTTTACTTTAAATGCACATTTATAAGGGAAACTTCAAATCACCATATGAATGGTGGTAACCCCAGACAGGGGCAAATACTCTTGGAACTGGGCAGAAATGGACTCTAATACTGTGAGAATCATCCTCACTTTTGGTGTCAGTGCTGTTTGGAAGGAAATAGATAGAAAATGCACATGTGATGAGAGAAATCTCTTCGCTTCCAGCGTGCTAACAATTTTTAGCTCAGAAGGAAAAAAAAAATCCTCGTTTTAATGTAAAAGAAAACCGAAATGACGGGGGAAAGTGACATCTGTTCTTAAGATTCCCAGTGCAAACGTCATTTAGAGGCAAACTGATGCAAGTGATAGGTTGGCCGAGGCCGTGAGGGATGAGGCTGTGCGTGCCGGAGTCGAAAGAAGAGAGATCATGGCGACAGAAGCATCCTTGCTTGTGTGGCTTTTATTTATTTAATTTTAAAAACATCTTCAAGACTTAAAAAAAATTTTATTTATGTATCTTTGGTTGTGCTGATCGTTGCTGTGCCGGCGTTTCTCCGGTTGCGGCGAGCAGGAGCTACTCTCTATTGCGGTGCGCGGGCTTCTCATTGCCGTGGCTTCTCTTGTCGCGGAGCTTGGACTACAGGGCATGTGGGCTCAGTAGTTGAGCTCCCAGGTTCTAGAGCACAGGCTCAATATTGTGCACAGGCTTTCTTGCTCCGTAGCACGTGGAATCTTCCTGGATCAGGGATCAAACCCATGTCTCTTGCATTGGCACACAGATTCTTTTCCACTGATCCACCAGGGGAGTCTGGTTTGAGCTTTTTAGAAGAGTGATTCTCAACCAGTGGTGACTGTGCCTCCCAGGAGACATCTGGCAACATTTGAAGACATTTTTTGGGTCACTTTTGGCAGGAGGGTTCTGCTGGCACCTCATGAGTAAAGGGTAGGGATGTTGTGAAGCATCCTGTGAGGCACAGGGCTGCCCCCCATAACAAAGACTCACCTGGTCCAAAATAATAATAAAGGTTGGGAAACCCTTATCGGAGCTTCTATTCCTTCATCTATAGAGTGAGAGTACCTGCTACACCTCTTCGACCTGCTTGTTCTAAGGATGCAGGAGAATGTGTTCCACAAGTGATGGTTGACTTCATGATAATAGAGATTTCTAAGGCATTCTTCAATTTTATTTCTCTGTCTAAACTCCACCATGTTTCCCCACTGGCTCAATCCTCCTGCAATGCAGGAGACTTGGATTTAATCCCTGGATTAAGAAGATCCCCTGGAGATGGAAACAGGCAACCCACTCCAGTGTTCTTGTCTGGGAAATCCCATGGACAGAGGAGCCTGGTGGGCTGCAGTCCATGGAGACACAAAAGAGTCAGACACAACTTAGCAACTAAACAACAAACAAACTACCATAGCCACAGAACGCTTCCTAAAATGCAAATCTGACTCTGCTGTTTCTCTCCTGAAAGCCTATATGTGGCTTTCCATCAGCTCCTGTAGTACATCCAAACTGATCTTTACAGCCTTGTTTTTCAGCGGTGCCCTTCTCCCTTCTATACCCCCGCCCCCCACCATGATCAGGAATGCAATGGAATATACTCTCCCCCACCTCCACAGCTTTGTACTCTTTTCTTTCCTGAATCCTTCCATCACACTCCTTGCCATTTCACCTAGTCAGTTCCTACTTGTTCTTGGTGGCCTTAGCCTCCATGTCACCTCCTCCAGGAAGTCTTCTCTTATTGCCTCAGGGTACTGAAGGTGTACTTGACAAGCTAGCACAGTTCAGTAAACATTTGTTGAGCAAATTAATGAATAGATGAATTAATGAGATCCTTGAGTATACCTGTTTCCAGGAGAAAATAGCTCATCTTCATTTGTCTCCCCTCTTTCTCCTTGGGTCGCTGTTATGATCATGCTAATGGGTGACAGTCCAAAGCGGGAAGGTTGCTGAGAAGAGCCCAGCAGAGGGTCAAGATACTCTTTAACTTTGACCAGTGGCCTTGACATAATCCAGAGGGAAATGTCCTTGGATGAGAATAGCCACCTTAAAGTGAATTAACTGCTATTTTCTGGAAAACAGATTAGTCAGGGAGAGATGAGAACTTAGTGAGTTGCTGGTAGCTCTGGGACTTGTGGGGGTGTTTGTGTGTGTGTGTGTGTGTGTGTGTGTGTGTATGTGTGTGTGCTCAGTCATGTCCAACTCTTTGTGACCCCATGAACTGTATGTAGCCTGCCAGACTCCTCTGTCCATGGGATTCTCCAGGCAAGAATACTGGAGTGGGTTGCCACTTCCTTCTTCAGGGGATCTTCCCGACCCAGGGATGGAACCCACATCTATTGCATCTCCTGCATTGGCAGGTGGGTTCTTTACCACCAGCGCCACCTGGGAAGTTCGTATTCCAGACTATTTGTTATTGTGTGTCCCACTGAATTTCACATTCTTTGCTACATAATTAAGCTTCTGGAGGACAGAAACAACCCCAGGCGTCTTAATGTATATCCTGTCAAAGTGCCTGATAAAGAAAACCTTTCTGGTAAAAGTCTTTCCATAATGATATGCAGTGTCCCTATTTTACAAATGAGTAAACTGAATATTCTCAAAGAGGGTAACTGTATCCTATAGTGAGTTAGCAACCAAACCAGGACTCAAAAAAAAAAAAAAAAAAAAAAAGGCATAGCTTCATTGGAGACAAATTATAGAAGCTGCAATGTCTTTAAATTTAGAAAACAAAGTTAGCTCCCGCCAGAGCTGCGAGGCAGTTTTGACGTCTTCTGAAAGCCTCTTCTCCCATCCAATTTTATTTCTTAAAGTAGGAAGCCAAAGCTCACAGGGACACTCTGCCTCGTCTCCCCTTCCATTTATCAGTATTTTTGCCTCTCATTATACCCGTGGCCTAGTTTTCTTGGGCTCTTTGGATGTCAATGAGCGTATTACAAGGTATTGTCCTTGAAAGTTTTTGAAGTTCTTTAGGCTTTATGAACAAGGTCTCTGACTCCAGCTGAGTGCCACCGATGACTTTGGCTTTGCTCTATTTCCTCAAGGAATCTAAAGGATAGTGTTGTCATCTTCCAAAACAGAAACTGATAAAGGCTGCCCTCATACTGAGAATTTACCCCCCTTTCTCAGAGGAAGCAGAGAAATTGCTAAAATTGAGTTTTAGTGTGCAGGGTACTGCTGTCTTCTAACCAACGAAAAGTAAGCTGTTAGCTCTGGAAGAATGGAGCCTGTGATTTGGGGAGGCAAGGCGACTTGTGCCGAACCCCAGAGAGAAAGGAGTCAATGTTTCACGTTATAATTCCATTATGGGGAAGCAGGAGCCAGCCTGCCTGAGAGTCACGTGTTCTGGGCACAAGGCACCATGACACTGAACTCTGCCTTTGGATCCGGGTCTCAGGTGACCATGGGGCTTTTGAAAGGGGACCTGGGTCTATGTTTTCCTTCTGCTCTAGGCTTTATCCAACCCAATGTAAAAATGACTAGCAGTTCCCAGCAGACTCTCGTGAAGCTGTTTTGGCATCTCATGGGGTTGAAGGGGAAGATGGAGGGAGTTTAGCTCCACGCTTAGGAAGTGGGTGTAGAGCTGAGGGCTTGCTCCTCAGTGGGTGGAGTGGGCTCCTGAAATCTAATTTAAGGGACTCCGAGAAGACTCACTCACACCCCCAAATACCACCCCTTCAGATGTCGGAAATGTCAGCTAGAGCATCCATCACTGCTGAGATGTCCATCACGTCTTTCCACAGCTTCCTGCAAGGGGGCAGCACATTCGGTTGGTAACACTTCTACGTGGGTGGTTTTCTCTAGCCAGCTTTCCCTCCTGGTTGCAGATGGAAGGTGGTGGGGTGAGGCATGAAGCCAAAAGACACTGATTGCGGTCACCAGAAGTTCTTTCAGCTGCCTCTGTTTCTTTTTAACATACGGATATATGACACCAGTGCCTGTGTTTCAACAAGTTGGGGAATAACATGAGGGTGTACTCCTTTTAACACTCAACTTTTTTAAGAAGTGGAGGATCTGGAGCTGGCCAACATAGATTCTCATCCTCGCTCTACCATTTATGAGCTTTGTGGTCTTGGATAATCCACTCAACCCCTCTGCATATGTTTCCTTACCTGTAAATGGAAACACTTACAACATAGGCTTATTTGAGTGATTAAGTTACAATAACATACGCTGTCTGTCCTAGTGCTTGTACACATACACAAAAAAGTCCTGCCTGGGGGGCCAGAGGTAGAGAATCCGCCTTCCAGTGTAGGGGACTTGAGTGTGAATCCTGGTTGTGGAACTAGGGCTTCCCTGGTGGCTCAGATGGAATCTGCCTACAATGTGGAAGACTTGGGTTTGATCTCTCAGGTTGGGAAGATCCCCTGGAGAAGGGAATGGCAACCCACTCCAGTATTCTTGCCTGGAGAATCCCATGGACAGAGGAGCCTGGCAGGCTATAGTCCATGGGGTTGGGGAGTCGGACATGACTGAGCAACTAACTCCTTGGGGAACTAATATCCCACATACCATGGGGCAATTAAGCCTCTACGCCATAAAGAGAACTCTCACACTGTAACAAAAGTCCAATACAGATAAAAAAAAAAAAAAAGATAAGCAGCAAGAATTTGCTGTATAACACAGGGAATTATATTTAGTATCTTGATTAACTTATAATGGAAAATAATCTGAATAATATATGTAAAACTGAATCACTTTGCTGTGCATCTGAAACCAACACAATATTGTAAATCAACTATACTTCAATTAAGAAAAGTCATTATTACACTGCTATGACGGGGTGTATGTCAAAAGGACAAGAGGGCTGACAGAAAGAGCTCACGATGGCAAAGCTGGAACATTTCAAGCAACAGAAACATTAATACCAATATCCATGAGTCCATACTATCAAAGAAATATTTAAACACATACACAAGTGGGGAAAAGAGATAGATTTCCTGAACAGAAGAATTCCAAATAATTTCTGTAGACATATCATCCTCAAGGGTCTTCCCAGATGGTGCCAGTGGTAAAGAACCCATCTGCCAGTGCAGGAGATGTAAGAGACTCTTGTTCGATCCCTGGGTCCCTGAGTTGGGAAGATCCCCCGGAGAAGGGAATGGCAACCCACTCTAGTATTCTTGCCTGGAGAATCCCATGGACAGAGGAGCCTGGTGGAATATGGTCCATGTGGTTGCCAAGAGTCAGACACAACTGAAGCGACTTAGCATGCACACAGCACATCATGTTCAAGGATGAGTCTCACAGCTGGCCACTTCCTTAAGTGGGGGCTACACACAGTTACTTCCTTCCAAATAGGACAGTATAAAGGGGAGGGGGAGAATAAAAGAGTAATTCACCGTGCAGACATTTTGACACATGTCAAATGATCTCAGCCAGTGATCAAGGTTAAAATCAACAGCCATGAATCATGTTGATACTAGGTGCCCTTGATATGATGTGATAAAAATGGCAATTTATCTCTGTGGTCTGCTTCTCCAAACCCCATAACCTCAGCATAATCATGAGAAAAACATCAGACAAATCCCAGGGCAGGGAATCCTACAAGATACGTGACCAGTATTTCTCAAAAATGTCAAAGTTATCAGGAACAAGGCACGTCTGATAAACTGTCATAGCCAAGCGGATCCTACAGGGATGTCAGCTAACTGTGATGTGACCCTGAATGGATCCTGGAGCACAAAAAGAACACTAGGTAAAAATAAAGAAAGTATGACTAAACCATTGGCATTAGTTAATAACCTTGCATCCTTTGGCTCATTAACTATAATAGATTACCAGTAATCTATTATGAGTTAATGAGTAATCTCGGGCTTCCTTGGTAGCTCATATGGTAAAGAATCTGCCTGCTGCAGGAAACATGGATTTGGTCCCTGGGTTGGGAAGATGCCCTGGAAAAGGGAATGGCTACCCACTCTAGTATTCTTGCCTGGAGAATTCCATGGACAGAGGAGCCTGGTGGGCTACAGTCCATGGGGTGCAAAGGGTCATACATGACTGAGAGACTTGACACTTTCACTTCACTTTTCACCAAAGTAATCTAAGGTATTGATGATACAGGACCCTGGGCTTGGTGTAGGGGAATTCTTTGGGTTGTATTCTAAAATTTTCTGTAAATCTAAAGATGTATTGAAAAACAGTCTATTTTTAAAAATTATTATTATTATTATCATGATCATTATCACTATTTGTTTTCTGGAGTTCTCGCTCCTGTGAAAAATTTCAAGGCCCCTACTAAGTCTAAGAAAACAGTCCCAGTTACTACTGCTTTTGATAGCAAGGAGACCAGTTCTTTTTGGTTCTGGTTGGTGTGGTTCCCAACCCGCTTGGGTGATCTGGCTGTCTACATGCTCTTCTAGAAAGCTCTACAGGCTTTCTTTGGTGGTAGAATGGTGAGCATATAGCTGCCTTCCTGGCTCTTCCAGGGGAATACATATCAATTCTGGAAATGGTAACCTAGCAGCATGACAGGACCCATGTCCACTAAAGAAAAGTGTCTGGTAAACTAGCTTTCATTCCAGGAAAAATCAATCATTTCTTTCTCTGTCAACGCTGCCTTGTTATATACTTCGGCTGAATCACACATCACATTGGATCTTCATTATTCATCTCTACCCATCTGTGAACTCCCCAGGGGAAGAGAGTCTTCTCATTTATCTCTGTACTTCCAGAACTTAATCTTAAGCCCAGCATAGATGACAAAAAAATTGATGACTGAGTGGAGGACTGGGCAGCAGTGTTTAAACTTGCAAAGCTGAAACTCAGTTTGATTGCCTATGCCAAAGAGAAGAGGTGGTGGGAGAGATTGCATTCTCCAAAGTTGGCCACAGCAATATCTCCCATTCCACATTCTGTTTTTTCAGTGTGGCCTTCACCCTTCTCTCACAGTGTGGTGAAGTCTATGTCTTTTCCTCCTGAAATGAGTTGACCTTTTGGAATGCGTTGACCAATAGCGTATGGCAGAAGTGGTACCATGTAAGTTTGGAGGTTGCATCATAAAAACTCCATAGAGTTCTCTGGCTTTCTCTCTTGGGATGCTCACTCTTGGAATCCAGCCCCCATGCTATGAGCATGCCCAAGCATGGATATAGAGAGATATGCTTTGAGAGGAACTGAAGTCCTGATCCATGTCCTTAGCTGAGCTTCCAGCTGAGAGCCAGTGTCAACTTGCCAGCCACCTTGGAAGGGGATTCTTCAGCACCCAGCCAAGCTACTCCAGCTGCTGGTGTGTGGAACAGAGACCAGCTAGCTCATCACACCCTGTCCAATTTCATGAGCCAAGTCAATAACTACTGTTGTTTCAAGCCACCATGTTTTGGAGTGTGTTAGGCAAGAATAACCAGAGCATATGGGAAAATAAAATCCCAACTGATTGAAAATAAGACTTGTGAGTTATTTTACTTTCCTTCCTATTTCATGCAAAAAGCCTTCTGATGCTGGATTTTTTTTTCACCGTAAGTGTGAATTGACTGAGAGCGATATAGCCACATTTGGAAGTGAGTAACCACAAGGATCTCAAAATGCTAATTTAATTAATGCATTTATAAATCAATTAGCTAATTCAGCAATCATTTGCATACCCATCGTGGTCCAAGTCCCTGGCTAAGGGGTGGTACCTGTCAGTGAGTAACTTAGACATGGTGCTCTGTCTTAATGAAGTTTAGAGTTCTAGTGAGAAAAGTAAATAAACAGTTACACAATCAGTTCAGATTAATAATTAATTCCATCTCAGTAGTGGAAAGAACTGAAGGATATTTATCCTAGAAAGTAGCTTCTTCAAATATCTAAGGACTGTGCCATGGTTGATTCGCATGGTGAGGGCTTCCTCATAGTATGGTGGCTGGGAGGCTGCTCAGTTGATGACAGTGTCCTTCTGTGGGATGCTTTTCCACTCCCCAATACACAGGTTGGCTCTCAGCATCAAGATCTCCCTAGGTGACTCCACTCCTCTCACCAGAGTTGATTAATCTGGGAGGGACGAGATCTGACTCAGGCTGAGCCAGTCACATTCTTGGAGCTGTGGGTAAGGCTTGTTAATGGTGGTGCTGGAGATGATCAGTTCAGTTCAGTCACTCAGTTGTGTCCGACTCTTTGCGACCCCATAGACTGCAGTACGCTAGGCTGCCCTGTCCATCACCAACTCCTGGAGTTTACTCAAACCCATGTCCATTGAATCGGTGATGCCATCCAACCATCTCATCCTCTGTCATCCCCTTTTCCTCCCACCTTCAATCTTTCCCAGCATCAGGGTCTTTTCAAATGAGTCAGTTCTTCACATAAGATGGCCAAAGTATTGGACTTTCAACTTCAGCTTCAGCATCAGTCCTTTCAATGAATATTCAGGACTGATTTCTTTTAGGATGGACTGGTTGGATCTCCTTGAAGTCCAAGGGACTCTCAAAAGAGTCTTCTCCAACACCACAATTCAAAAGCATCAATTTTTCGGTGCTCAACTTTCTTTAGAGTCCAACTCTCACATCCATACATGACTACTGGAAAAAACCATAGCCTTGACTAGGTGGACCTTTGTTGGCAAAGTAATGTGTCTGCTTTTTAATATGCTATCTAGGTTGGTCATAACTTTTCTTCCAAGGAGCAAGCATGGTTGCAGTCACCATCTGCAGTGATTTTGGAGTCCCAAGAAATAAAGTCTGTCACTTTTTCCGTTGTTTCCCCATCTATTTGCCATGAAGTGATGGGACCAGATGCCATGATCTTAGTTTTTTGAATGTTGAGTTTTAAGCCAACTTTTTCACTCTCCTCTTTCATTTTCATCAAGAGGCTCTTTAGTTCTTCTTTGCTTTCTGCCATAAGGGTGGTGTCATCTGCATACCTGAGGTTATTGGTATTTCTCCTGGAAATCTTGATTCCAACTTGTGCTTCATCCAGCCCAGCATTTCTCATGGTGTACTCTGCATATAAGTTAAATAAGCAGGATGACAATATATAGCCTTGACATACTTCTTTCCTGATTGGGAACCAGTCTGTTCCATGTCCAGTTCTAACTGTTGCTTCCTGACCTGCATACAGATTTCTCAGGAGGCAGGTCAGGTGGTCTGGTATTCCCATCTCTTTCAGAATTTTCCACATTTTGTTGTGATCCACACAGTCAAAGATTTTGGCGTAATCAATAAAGCAGAAGTAGATGTTTTTCTGGAACTCTCTTGCTTTTTCAATGATCCAAGGGATGTTGGCAATTTGATCTCTGGTTCCTTTGCCTTTTCTAAATCCAGCTTGAACATCTGGAAGTTCATGGTTCATGTATTGCTGAAGTCTTGCTTGGAGAATTTTGAGCATTACTTTGCTAGAGTGTGAGATGAGTGCAATTGTGCGGTAGTTTGCGCTGCGCCTTCTTTGGCATTGCCTTTCTTGGCAATTGAAATGAAACTGACCTTTTACACTCCTGTGGCCACTGCTGAGTTTTCTAAATTTGCTGGCATATTGAGTGGAGTACTTTCACAGCATCATCTTTCAGGATCTGAAATAGCTCAGCTGGAATTCCATTACCTCCAGTAGCTTTGTTTGTAGTGATGCTTCCTAAGGCCCACTTGACTTCACATTCCAGGATGTCTGGCTCTAGGTGAGTGATCCCATCATTGTGATTATCTGGGTTGTGAAGATCTTTTTTGTATAGTTCTTCTGTGTATTCTTGCCACCTCTTTTTAATATCTTCTGCTGCTTCTAGGTCCATACCATTTCTGTCCTTTATTGATGGTTTGGTGATTTTTCCTGATGAGATTAGTCCTGAACCTGTCCCAATTTCTCCTTTCCCTAAGCCTGGTTCTCTTCCCCACCATCCCGTCTTCTTCCTCCTCTTGTTCTTTCAGCTCCTTCCCCTTCTCCTTCTTGATCTGATCAGATGCCAACACCTTTCCAGTCAATTTCCTTTAAGGCTAAAGCTACCTAGAGTGGTTTTTGTTATGTACAGTGACACCAGACCTTCACTAATACAAACTACAAGAGGGATTATCCCTGTCCTTTAAGACTCCCATGGGATAGAATTAAAACCAAGGATCAGAAGCCACGGTGGGAGAAATTTCAGTTGCACATGTGAAAGAACCACAGATGTTCTAAGGACCATAGATATGCAGAGACTCTGCTAGTGAGCTTGCTGTCCTCGGAGGCTTTCAGACAAAGTCTGGCCAACTGGTTAGATATGATGTTATCAGAGAATTGAAGCATTTACTTCAAAATTGGGCTGCCAAATGACAATGACAATGATGATGGTGATGGTCATGGCAGCTAAGAGTTTTGTGCACTTACTGTTTTACCATGATAAGTATTTAACATACATTGTTCATCCTCACAATAACTCCATGAGGAAATATTGTTACTATAACCGTATGGCAAAATGAGGAAGCTGAGCCATCAGAAGTTGGGTAACTCACACAAGGTCATTCATTCCATGAGCCAGATTTTAAACTCAGACTCTGGGGTCCTAGGAACAATGCTCTAGTTTGAGGTGAAACATCTCACTCCAGCCCCCAAAGCTCATAGGATTTCACCTCCTCTTCTTCATTCCACATCTCAGAATGATTCAAAATTAAAAGGTAAAGCAAAAATCGTGGGTAGTTAGACCCTGAATAGTAGAGAATACTTCATATGAAAAATAAATTCAGGCATACTAGACTCAGGCATATTAGAAAATGGTAGAAAAAATGGTCCTCAGAGCCCCGTGTGCAAGTGGAGATGCTCAATATATATATCCCCACAAGTTGCTGCCTGCATTTTTTTCTTTTTTTTTTTTGTCACTCCTCTGAACATTTACCTGAATCATGTCTACTCTCTTTCTCGACTAAATGAGCTTTATAATAATAATAATTAGTGTTTTGTTTAGTTTGAAAACTCAGCGCATCCCTCCCAGCTCTGAATGATTTACTTTGTGATGGATATTGGTGCCGACAGAAGGTGTGCTGTGTGGGGGAGACACTTTGAATTGCCAAATTGAATTGATGAGTTTCCCAGAAGCAGACATGATTCAATTCTGCAGAAGTTTCTTTTAGAAATGTGCCTAAAAAAATCCCCCACCTCTACCTGATCATTTATCATTCTTTTAAATCATAAGGAAAATGGAAAGTTCCTATCACTTTCTTAATTGAATAAAGGAGACAGACTGGGAGAGATTCTATTGAATATTGAACAGACTCCAAGCATCTAATTAGAGCATTTACCTGCAGAGTTCCCTTTGCAGAGGGGGCGCCAAGCCCTGCTTCTCTCCCCACCTGTTTCTGATGTGTTTCTGCCTGCCTGGCAGGTTAACATGGCCAATCCAGTGCGTGCCTCTTTAATTGAATAGTTAAGTGCATCCCTGTTGCAGGGTGAACAGCAGATTTTTGAAGAATCTTCTGTGCTTTTGTTAAGCCTATTAGGATGTTTCCAAGGAGATGGAGACCACAGAAGGCAAACGGTGGTCGTTGCATCCCCTCAGGAGCTTGTTTACCCAACTGTGTTTGGAAACTCATTACTTTATTATGCATTATGGGATATATTTAGTATCCCAAGCAGGTGATGCTTGCATTTAGGAGCCGATTGTGTGCCTTCCATGCACCATACATCTAAATTCCCTCCAATAAGCCATTTTAGGTATAGAAAGAGAAGCGCATTAAATTCTCTGGACCTACGACTTCTGCTGGCTTGACATAAGAGACACTGGTTTGTTAAAGCTGGGATGCAGTCTGAGTCCCAGGCACAGGATGGGGGGGTATGTTTGGGAGCCCTTGGATGATACTGATAATAATAGCTAAAGTTTCTCGAGACCTTAACCATATGCCAGGTACTCTTGAGGGGTGGGGGAGCCCAGGTTAACATTCTCATTTCCATTGTTAACAGGGAAAACCAAACTTTGGCTCTCTGCATCTCAGAACCATCAAGAATCTGCTCTAACCACGAAGAATAAAGCTGTAAAAACCATAACCTGGGTTAATTCCTGTAACCACGGGGCAACTGTTTTTAAGAATATGAGTATCCTTGCAGTCATAGGCAAAAAAAATGACCAATTCCATGACCCTGGGGATGTATCTTTTTTGGTTTTACTCACTGTTGATGTCTGTTACCTTAACTTATAGCGCTTCTCCTGTAGCATAGAAGTCAGCACACTTTTTCTGGAAGGAAGCAGATATCAAGTGTTACAGACTTTGTGGACCATGTAGCCTCTGTCATGTAAGGAAAATAAAAATGGAGTCAGTATTGCTAAAATGGAGCTAGGAGGCCACTGAGGAAGTGGGGCTTATGGATGAAATCTGACCTTTTGACCAGTTATCTTTAAAAAAAAAACACGTATTTACTTATAATTGGCTGCATTGGGTCTTTGTTGCTGTGTGAGGGCTTTCTCTAGGTGTGGTGAGTGGGGGCTGCTTTCTAGTAGCAGTGTGCAGGCTTCTCATTGCAGTGGTTCCTCTTGTTGCCGAGCACAGACTCTAGAGTGCAGGCTCAGTGGTTATGGTGCATGGGCTTCGTTGCCCCACAGCATGTGGAATCTTCCCAGAGCAGGAATCAAACCTGTGTCCCCTGTATTAGCAGGTGAATTCTTAACCACTGGACCAGCAGTGAAATCCTGAACACTTATCATCTTAATACAGGCATCCAGAACATTTGCATAATGTTCTAGAAACTGAAGATATTTATCAGACCCTGGTCGCAAAGAGTCAGACGTGACTGAGCGACTGAACTGAACTGAAAATGACCAGTGACAGCCATCCCTTAAGGATCAATATTTCCTTCTTGTGTCAGAGTACCACCTCATGACTGTTGCTTTTATAGAAGCCCTGACTTTTCCTCTTCTTCAGAATACTCTTTCAGTTTTACTCAATTCTATCTCCAGAATTGATGGGAAATAGATGGGGAAACAGTGGAAACAGTGTCAGACTTTATTTTTCTGGGCTCCAAAATCACTACAGATGGTGACTGGAGCCATGACATTAAAAGACGCTTACTCCTTGGAAGGAAAGTTATGACCAACCTAGATAGCATATTCAAAAGCAGAGACATTACTTTGCCAACAAAGGTTCGTCTAGTCAAGGCTATGGTTTTTCCTGTGGTCATGTATGGATGTGAGAGTTGGACTGTGAAGAAGGCTGAGTGCTGAAGAATTGATGCTTTTGAACTGTGGTGTTGGAGAAGACTCTTGAGAGTCCCTTGGACTGCAAGGAGATCCAACCAGTCCATTCTGAAGGAGATCAGCCCTGGGATTTCTTTGGAAGGAATGATGCTGAAGCTGAAACTCCAGTACTTTGGCCACCTCACGCGAAGAGTTGACTCATTGGAAAAGACTCTGATGCTGGGAGGGATTGGGGGCAGGAGGAGAAGGGGACGACAGATGATGAGATGGCTGGATGGCATCACTGACTCGATGGACGTGAGTCTGAGTGAACTCCGGGAGTTGGTGATGGACAGGGAGGCCTGGCATGCTGTGATTCATGGGGTCGCAAAGAGTCGGACATGACTGAGCAACTGATCTGATCTGATCTCCAGAATTGCTATTCTTGAGACCCCAAATAAAGTCTTTTGTTATTTTCAGCCTTCTGCTTTTTGTTGTTGTTGACAGTTGCAGTTATTCAACCCTACTCTTGTAGAGCAAAAGCAGCCATATGCAATGAGTAGACAAAGGGACATGGATGTGTTTCAATAAAACTTTATTTGTGAAAGGTGGCAGTGGCTCCAGGACTACAGCTTGCTGACTCAGAGACAGTATATGGTAGGTTCAGTGTATAGTAAATTCAGAAATGTTGATGAAAAATAAGTAGAAAGTTCAAACAAATGAAATTTAAAACGGAAAACCAGAACTTCCCTTGTGGTCCAGCAGTTAAGAATTCCTCTGCCAGTGCATGGGACATAGGGTTGATCTCTGGTCCAAGAAGATCCCACATGCCACAGGGCAACTAACTCTGTGCCACAGCTACTGAGCTTGCACACTCTAGAGCCCATGCTCCACAACAAGAGAAGCCACTGCAATGAGAAGCCCACGCTCCACAGCTAGGAAGTAGCCTCCGCTTGCCACAACTAGAGAAAGCCCATGTGTAGCGACGAACAGCCAGTGCAGCCAACAAATAAACGATGAACAAATAAATGCAAAGCCAATCTTTGTAAAAAGTTTATGACAGTAAATACATGCCTATTGTAGAAAATTTGGAAAATATAAAAGTACATTAGGGAAAACGTAGACATCCTGACCAAAAGATAGGCCCAGTTAAAAATTTGGTGAATAATTGTTTCCTTTTAGTAATTTTCCTATGCATGCCTTTTAAAAAACTTGGTAAACAACTAGAATTTAAAATATACTACGCATTTGCTCTGTTTTTCTGGAAGGTGGCAGTTGAATCCAGCTTGAGACTATCGCAAGGAGCAACTCTTCTGTTCAATGAAGAGACCTCCTTCAAGTCCGCCTGATTGCCTGTATCTCTTGAGATCCAAAATCAGATTTCTTCCCATGATTTTAGGTTCTAAAAAATCCTAAACTGCCTTTTGGATTGCAAAAGATTTACTTAAACATCTCAGTAGGTTTTCAGCACTGAATGCTTTATTGCTTGTATGTGGTGTAACTCATTTAACCAAAACCTGGCATTTCTTCTCTAGTTCTGAGTGCTTGGAAGTGTCTGGGATGCTGTTGGCAGAGGCCAGGACATTTTGAGGATGTCTTGCCTAAAATGGGAAAGGAGGTCTGTGATGAATGGTTGAGCCATAGGTGTTAATAACTTGGTGTGAGAGCGAGCCATCAGGAATTTTTTATTTCTATGTCATAGAGAGCAGGACTTTCCAGTTCCCCTCTCCTGGGACACACACACACACACACATACACGACATCCCTGCGTGCATCTTCGAGAGTGTTTGATCTGCCTTGCATGCGTGCTGAGTCACGTCTGACTCTTTGCAAACCCATGGACTGTAGCCCACCAGGCTCCTCTGTTCATGGAATTTTCCAGGCAAGAATACTGCAGTGAGTTGCCATTTCCTCCTCCAGGGGATATTCCCGACTCAGGGGTCAAACCTCAAGTCCTTATATCTCCTGCATTGACAGGTGGGTTCTTTACCATCTTTATCACTAGGGCTACTTGGGGGGCAAGTGAAATTAGCTTTATGAAGAAAATAAAGTGGAGTGGTATGAGTGACAGAGGCAGGCAAAGGAGGGCAACATTCTATGCTGATTTCTATCTAAAATGATCTCTTTGCTTTCTTGCTTGTTGGTTTTTTAACTGTGTTTTTTTTGGCCAACTTAACTAAATGGACATCTTCTGTATCAATAAATATATTTCCACACAAACTACATAAAAATGTATATGGTATTCTGTAGTATCATACTTTATTTAATCAACTGTAGAAATTTTAGGCTATTTGCAAAATTTTTAAACTTTTTAAGAAGCTAGAGTTTATGTTTTTGTACAATTATTCTTTCTGATACTCATACTGTTAATTCCTTAGTATGAATATCCTTAAGTGGAATTTCTGGGTTGAAGTCTGTGCATTTGAAGTAACCAAAGTAACCAGGAAAGAGGTGTGTGAGTGATGCCTTCTGAGTGGAGAGTGATGAGAGGCAGCCAGCCAGGGAAGGGTTTGGGACATGAGGACAGAGGGAACAGCAAGTACATTTCTTAAATGATTTTTCTGGCCAAAGTTCCCCCAGCTTCTCATCTGTGCGTTTCCTCTCTATTGAACAGCAACTTGTTAATTATGGGTTGCCAAACAGTGCTAGACTCTAGGTCAGTCTGGAACATCCAGGTTCTAATCAGAAACTCGGGAGCAAATTCAACTTGGAGATGAACAGACTTATTATCAGTGAGTGCTGTTTGGGCTGCTGTTCAATTTTGGAAAATTCCTGAACCCTTGATTGACTTCTACCGAAAACCAGAGCTGAGTTTCTCCCCCAGAAACGGTCCCGGAACTGTGTGAGCACAGATATGTCTGGGAGCTACTGGCTTCCAGCAGGTGAGATAAGAAATCTGTTAAATCACAGGCTGATGAAAACATACAAGCAAACACACCGAAAAAAAGTTCAAATTTGTGGTTAACCAAGGCAGGGATATTGGGGGAGGGGAATTGGATGAAGGCAGTCAGAAGATACTGTGTATGTCCAATTATAAGATAAACAAGTCCTAGGAATGGAACATGTGACATGATGAATACACTGTAATTAATACAGCTGTATATTATATACTATGCTTGATCTTAGCCAAAAGGCCGAGAAGCAATATAAAAGTTAAGAGAGTAAATCCTCAGAGTTCTCATCACACACAATTTTTTTCTGTTTCTTTCATTTTGCATCTATAGGAGATGATGTTCACTAAACTTATTGTGATAATCATTTCAGGATGTGTGTAAATCAAATCACAATGCTATATGCTTTAAACTTATAAAATGTTCTATGTCAATTATATCTCAATAAAACTGGAAGGAAAAAAGAAATTTGTTAAATCATTCTGCAGTTTCATCTGAGGGAAGGTAATAGGTGTGCTGGGGCTGTGGCAATCAAGTTTGGCTCCTTTTGGGGGTGGTGGGGAGAAGACTGGGAGAGATTATATATTTTTCATTCACTACTGACAGAGGTGTTTCTTTAGGTAATATTTGCACTCATCAGACTTGCGGAATGTACCAACATTCTGTGCTGTTTGAACCAGGATCACTGCCAGGAAAATGCAACACACAAAAATTGTTCCAGTTATGAAGGTGATTTTGCTCTACTAAATTCTTATTGTGTATGTTAACACAGGGGCCATACCAAACCATTCTACACTGTAAATATAAACTGTAAAAAAATCTTTGCATAAAGATCCTTATGCAAGTATATTGATATAACATATAGGGAAATATGAAATACAATGTGTTTGTACATCAGTAGAAAACTGGTGGGAAAAAACTGTGATGGTTAGTCATCTAGAAGTAGACTGCAGAGGCATTTACTCATTTAGTGAGCATTGTTGAGTACCACCGTGTGCTGGGCAGTCTTCTGGGTAATGGAAGTGGAAAGATAAACGAGACACATTGCTTGTTCTCGGAGAGTTTGTTGTCTTTGGGGGAATCGAGTCAAGGCTTTTGTAGTTGTTGGCTGTTTAGCTTTGGGCTTCTCATCTCTGAGCCTTGGTTTTCATGTCCACAAATCAACAGGATTCAGCCAGGTGACTGGTGGGGTATTTCCAGTACCGGTGGGGTATTTCCAGTGATATTGCAAGGTTAGCAAAGGAAGCCCGAATAGGGCTGCATGATTGGAGCAGGACAGTCCATGCTAATGCAGACAAGGAAATCTTCCAGGAACAAGATTCAGTAGAATCTTAGATAGTTTATGAAGTCAGCTGTGAATTTGAACTTCGATGGAAATTGGCTTGGTTTCTTAATTAAATAAAAACCTTCGTGCAATTCTGCTTGAGGTGAATTCTGTGGTCTGTTTTTTTTTATTTTATTTTTTTTAGGATTTTAATTTTTGTTTTATATTGGAATATAGTTGATTTACAGGGTTGTGTTAGTTTCAGGTGTACACTAAGTGACTAATTATCCATTCTTTTTCATAAGCACATCTGTCTATTTTTTTTCACTTTCCTTTTCCATATGAATTATTACAGAATATTGAGTAGATCCCCCTGTGCTATACAGTGGGTTCTTGTTGATCATCTATGTTATATATATAGTGGTGTATAGGTGATAGTTCCAAACTCATAATTTATTGCCCTCCCCCAAACATCCCCCCCCACCCCGCCCCCACTACATTTCCCTTTGGTAACAATATATTTGGTAACAATAGTCTGAGACTATTTCTCTCTGTGTGTGTTTTTATATAAGTTCATTTGTATCTTTTTTTTTAGATTACAGTTATAAGTGATATCATATGATATTTGTCTTTGTCTGATTTTCTTCACTTAGTATCCTCTCTCTGGCCTTTATTTTTTAAGATAAAAAAAGAGATGCATTCTTAGGACTGCTGCTGCTGCTGCTAAGTCACTTCAGTCATGTCTGACTCTGTGCAACCCCATAGACGGCAGCCCACCAGGCTCCTCTGTCCACAGGATTCTCCAGGCAAGAACACTGGAGTGGGTTGCCATTTCCTTCTCTGTTCTTAGAACTAGTGACTGTAGAACTTATTGGTAAGTTTCTAGGTAAATTTCAGATTGGGTTTGGAAACACAATTTTTAAGTAAGTAGAAAGAGAAGTAATGATCTAGCATGGATTCACAAGGCAAAAGACATTCACTGATCAATTCAAGAAATACATTTAGTTTTTGAGGCATATTTACATGTATGTTTTAGGTATCATTTTAGGTACTGTGGATTGAACAGTGATTAAAACAGTTAAAAGAATTTTTTTCTTTTCTTGTGGTATTTGTATTCTAGAGGAGGTAAGAGGAGTAGCAGACAGAGCCCAGGCAGAGCCTCGGAGGTCTCCTGTGGGTCGAAGATGAGCAACTTGAGAGACTGCACATTACTTGAAGAAATGATTTAAATTGTTGCATCCAACTGGACTAAAATTTATTTTTTATTAATTTTTTAAAATAATTATTTATTTGGCTGCACTGGATTTAAGTTGCAGCATGTGGGATCTAGTTCCCTGACCAGGGATCGAACCTGGGTTCCCTGCCCTGAGAGTGCAGAGTCTTAGCCACTGGACCACCAGAGAAGTCCTTGGACTAAAATTTATTTTTTTTCTTTTATTCCCACTCCATAGTCAGTGGGGCTGCTCCATAGTCAGTGATGAGAAGTACCATACAAGTAATAAACTGCACTTTATTTGCATTCTGAGAGGTAATGTGTGTAAACTTGAGAACCCAAATCAGTTGTATGTTCCTTTTTTTTGGAGGGCTGGGGAACAGTAAGAGTCCTGAACTCTTATTAAAAGTTTCTCTAACAGGTGTGTGTGTGCTCGTGCTCAGTCACTCAGTTGTGTCCGACTCTTTGAGATTCCATTGTCTGTAGCCCACCCCTCCTCTGTCCATGGATTTTCCCAAGCAAGAATACTGGAGCAGGTTGCCATTTCCTACTCCAGGGAATTTTCCTGACCTAGGAATTGAGCCTACATCTCCTGCATTGCCAGGTGGATTCTTTACCACTGTGCCACCTGGGAAGTCCCTTCTCTAATAGGTATATGACTTCAAAAAAATTCAGATGCTCCAAGCACCTTGCAAGCAAATATTTTGCTTGTCATAAATAGTAATGAGCATTCTAGGGCTGTGGCAATGAAGTTTGGCTCCTTAGGGATGGTGGGGAGAGGACTGGGGAAGGTAATTTTCTTTTCATCTACTACTGACAGAGGTGTTTCTTTAGGTAATATTTGCACTCAGTAGCCTTCTGGAGAAGGCAATGGCACCCCACTCCAGTACTCTTGCCTGGAAAATCCCATGGGCAGAGGAGCCTGGTGGGCTGCAGTCCATGGGGTCGCTAAGAGTCGGACACAACTGAGCGACTTCACTTTCACTTTTCACTTTCATGCATTGCAGAAGGAAATGGCAACCCACTCCAGTGTTTTTGCCTGGAGAATCTCAGGGATAGGGGAGCCTGGTGGGCTGCCGTCTATGGGGTCGCACAGAGTCGGACACAACTGAAGCGACTTAGCAGCAGCAGCCTTCTGGAATGTACCAACAGTCTGTGCTGTTTGAATCTGGACCATTGCCAGGAAAATACAATTCATAAGAACTGTCTAGTTAGGAGAGTGTTTTTGCTCTACTAAATTCTTATTGTATATGTTAACACAGGGAGCTATACCAAATCATCCTACATTGTAAATACGAACTGTAAAAAAAAATCTTTGCATAAACATCCATACGTGAGTATACTGATATAACATAACAGGCAAATATTAAATACAAACTGTCCATCAGTAGAAAACTAGTGGGAAAAAACTGGTTCATCCAAATAGGGGAATAATAATACATATGATAATAATGCAGTTGTTAAAAGAAGGAAACAGATCTACACATACCAAAATGAAGTAACCTTTGTGATGTATTATGAAGAGCTCTGCATTTATATATACTTCCATTCATATAAAATGAATCTATAAATCCATATGTATATATATATATTCTTACCTATATCTATATCTACACCTATCTAAAACAATGTTAATTTCTATTTTGCTGCTTTTATATAAACAGAATATTTCTGGTAAGCTGTGTAGGAATTTAATACTCTTGGTTGCCTCAAGGAGAAGACTAAGGGATAGGATAGGTGGGGAAGCAGACATAGAGAAGAATTATTCTTCATTTGAAATCCTTTCATTCTATTAGATTTAAAAATAAATATTTTCACATATTACTTGTTTTTCCAAAAAATTAGAAATGATTGGATTAAAACACATGTTTTCATGATTGGGGAAAAAAAGCCAACTACACATAAATACACAGCACCTAGGGTTGAAGGTTAGTTAAATTAACAAGCAGAATCTAGTTTTTAATAGATTGCAGCTTGAAGATTTTCAGCTTTTCTAAACTGGTAGATACAGAGAGGCTTCCTCCTCCCCTAACTGGTTGAATCCAAAATGTGTTATCCTGGAGGAACCAAAAAAAAGGCAGGAAGAGAGGAAAAGGGCCGGGGCAGTGAGAGATTTCTGACTCCTTTGCCACTTTAGATTGTCAGTGGGGTACCCTGCCATAAGCAAAAATTTGTAGACAAAACTTGAAATAACCTAAAGGTGTGAAAAGAGGGAAATGGAAGCAGCATTTATTAAATGCTTTTTAGGTTTAGGACCTTTGCAAAAGTATTTTCCTTAATTCTTACAATATCCCCATTTTGCATATAAGGAAACTGAGGCTCACACAGTAGAGGAATTTGCCCAAGGTCATCCAGCCAGTGAGCGGGATGTAGGGTCTGTAGGGCTCATTCATCTTATGATCTTTTCACTACATCATGATTTGCAGGTTAAGGTTTGTCTAGAGCAGAAGGAATGAGGCCAGCTTCCTGGCAGAACAACAAGCCATGAGATAATGAGACCCATCACCCTGGAGCATCATTTGTTCCTGATGAAAAGTAATTAAAAAAATTTTAGGCTTATATTAAAGTAACACAGATGTAATGTAAAGTGACATGCAAATGTCATAGGCGTTTTAAAGATAACATTCAAGATGTCAGAGAAATTCCTTGTTGGTTTCAAAATACTTTCCTCACAACCTCTAAGCATTGGTTCTTTATGATCAACAGTTGTCAGAGTGCTGCATGGGACCACCTTCTGAAAACCAGTGAGGTATGTTTGGTCACATGTCCATTCTCCCAATTGGTATTGTGGGTTGTTAATCCACCATGAGAGCAGACTACGGAAACCAGAGGTGTTGGCATGGGAACCCAAATGTGAGGGAAGTAGAAGTCAAGGGGGCAGAGAGGACGGGGGAGTGAGTTCATTGTGCAAATATGCACTGTGAATTCCTGGGTAGAGATTCTGTGTAGGTGTTTGTTTTATGCAACCTGGAGTGGGGGTTCTTTTTAGAATCAGATAGTATCTGGAAGCAGCACAGTGAAGATAAGGCAGATACAAACTATGTGCTGGAACCATACTCCTCCTCCTTAGCCTTGTGCCTTGGGAGGCATTGCTGGTCTATCTCAGCACACTTCTTCATGCTGATCGTGGGCTTCATCTCACAATTTTCCCCAACATAACCATCACTACTAATGGGTAAATGGAACTCACATTGCAACAAATCCTACATGCCATGGAAGAATTAAATCTAGTGGCTAGAACACACACTTGGAAGCCAGACTGTTGCTGCTGCTAAGTCGCTTCAGTCGTGTCCAACTCTGCGACCCCATAGACTGCAGCCCACCAGGCTCCCCCGTCCCATCCCTGGGATTCTCCAGGCAAAAATACTGGAGTGGATTGCCATTTCCTTTTCCAATGCATGAAAATGAAAAGTGAAAGTGAAGTCGCTCAGTCATGTCCAACTCCTAGTGACCCCGTGGACTGCAGCCTATAAGGCTCCTCCGTTCATGGGATTTTCCAGGCGAGTACTGGAGTGGGTTGCCATTGCCTTCTCCAGAAGCCAGACTATCTAGGTTTAAATCCTGGCTTTGACCTTAATGGCTGTGTGGCCATGACCAGGGCACTGAGCTTCTAGGGAATCTCACTCTCTTCTATAAAGTAAGGATAAAAATAGATCCCCACATCATAGAGTTGTTATGTCGGTTAAAATATGTGCAAAGCTCTTAGAACTGTTGCTGGCATATGCTAAGCACTCTCTACATTATTAATGTTTTATATTATTTATAATTGAGTAAGGTAGCTCCATGTTAAAGAGAGTGAGGATCAGGGAAGTTGAGTAACTTGCCCAAGTCATTCAGGTAAGAAGTGGTAGAGCTGGGGCATTGAATTCAGGACTGTGGGCATCACTATGCACAATCTACTCCACATCATAGACTGCGCCATGAATGCCTTCCCACTGTGGTCAGTTTTCTTAGCCTTTCCTTTGGTCTATATGTGTAGGGCTGACGAGTAGAAGGTAGGGACAAAGGGCATTGCCAGAAAAGCCAGAATATAGAGTTGGATGAGGGGCTGTGTTGTGAGTGGGGGAAGTTGAGGGAAGACTAGAGTCCTGGGGGCCTGGTCCAGGCTTTGGTGAAAGAATGGCGTTGCTTCTTATTCTTGGGGATGGTGGTGGCAGGAAGCCAATGAGACAGAGTGCCCTGTGCTTCATGTGGGTTGTGGTGTGCTGGGTGGGCAGGGACGCTTGGGAACCCTGTTTCATAGTCTCCTGGACCTTGTGGCTGCAAATCCATGGATAACAGTTGAATCATTCACCCACTGAGCAACTGGGCCTTTCAAAATAAACTCTCCTCCTTCCCAGCACTTCTGGCAAGTTCCTCTATGTCTCTGTGGCAGATTGCAAAACTGGTCGTATGCTTCTGTCACCAAGCAGTGGAACCTACTAATCTATCCTTTGAATCAGAGACATCCGTGTGCTTTTTCTTGACCAATAGAAAGTCACCTCCTTGCAGCTTCTTCTCAATGTTTTGAGAACCGTCCACCACCATGGGACAAACCCAGGACAGCTTAGTGGAGGATGAGGAACACATGGTCAGAGACCCCTGTTGCCTCTGTGACAGCCAGCCACCCACCAGTCATATGAGTGAAGCCATCCCCAGGCAGCCCCAGCTAACCATCAGCTGATCACAGATATGCACAGGAACCTTAGCTAAGGCAACCGAGGTCAGAAGAACCTCCCAGCTGAACCCAGTTCAAACTGCTGACCCCTGGAATGGTGAAAGAAAGAAATAATCACTGTTTTGAACCTCTAAGTTTTGGAGTGGTTTGTTACACAGCAGAAGACAACCACTGCATGGACCAAGCAGGAGTGGATGCCAAAGCTCAACCAGTCAAAACAGCCAGCCAGTTTTGATTTTGCATGTCTGACATCTAGTCAAGATTTTTCTGTGTAAGGAACACTTTAATTCTATTTTCTTATCATTTATAGTCATTAATTCTTCAAATATGAGAGTCTTTCAGTTCAGTTCAGTTGCTCAGTCGTGTCCGACTCTTTGTGACCCCATGAATCACAGCACGCCAGGCCTCCCTGTCCATCACCAGCTCCCGGAGTTCACTCAGACTCATGTCCATCGAGTCAGTGATGCCATCCAGCCATCTCATCCTCTGTCGTCCCCTTCTCCTCCTGCCCCCAATCCCTCCCAGCATCGGAGTCTTTTCTAATGAGTCAACTCTTTGCATGAGGTGGCCAAAGTACTGGAGTTTCAGCTTTAGCATCATTCCTTCCAAGGAAATCCCAGGGCTGATCTCCTTCAGAATGGACTGGTTGGATCTCCCTGCAGTCCAAGGGACTCTCAAGAGTCTTCTCCAACACCACAGTTCAAAAGCATCAATTCTTCGGCGCTCAGCCTTCTTCACAGTCCAACTCAGGGAAAGGAGCAGTATGGATGGTTTCAGCATTTTTTAATCTATAATTAGCTGCTTACAAGAGATGACAGAGTTGGGGTGGGGCAAGGAGCTGGAGTTCTGGGACCTACCAGCCTTACCTCACCCCCAACTTTAATCAGAGAAATTCTAATTTTTTTTGTCTATATATGCGTTTATTTTGGTAATACATTTTTGAGTACATGTATTCCAGTCAAATATTTTTTAGAAACTCTGCTTGCCAGACCATTAACTGGTGAACCTGTTTGTTCACTGACAGAAAGATTCGTCTGCTACAAAACAAGTTTGAAATACACTTCTGTGTTCAGTATTTTCTCAGAATCCTTTTCAGAAGGTGGAAGCATTTTCCTGGAAAGGTAATTTTGGCAGAGCTCTCTGCATGTGTGCCAGGAGGCTGGCTTGGCTGGAGGAGGGGCAAGGGCTGGCTTTCTTGGAGCTTGGGTGGGGTGGGGAGTGCAGAAGAAAACTTCTGATGGGTGTGATTGGCTCACAGTTGCTCCAGGACCCCCTCCTTAAGTTCAAGTCCTGCGCCCCAGCTCCTGGCTCACCCCAAGCTGCTTCCTGGCTCAGCTCCACCTCCCTCCTGGCATCGAGAATATTCCCACTGCCGTTGGGTGCACCCAGAACCAAGCAGGCTTCCCTGACAGCGGGGGGGTTTGACTGCTTCATTTTCCCTTCTGCTCCCTCACATTCTTCCATCTTCCCTCCAAGACCTGGTGCTCAGCAACCTGGCCAGAGAGGAAACAGCTACCATCTGGCCTCTTTACCCTCCCTCTTCTCTCATCCTTTGAATGATGGCCTGTTTTTTTCTCCTGTTACTTCTTGAAGACCCTTTCACATAAGAGGTGGATGCGGGATGAGGATTCAGGAGATGAGGTTCAGGAGACCAGTTCTGTGTTTCTTCAAGTGTGAAAAGAGGGACTTGGCCCCAAGGCTCCTCAAACCAGCCATCTGGAGCCACCTGGGCTGTTTGGCCACAAACAGCACAGCGAGGTGGAGCCTGCTGTCTCTTTGCTGAAGAGGAGTATGCAGGAATGCCGAATCACTATGCCGAACACTGGAAACTATCACAGTACTGTAAATCAACTATACTTCAATTAAAAAAAAGATCAGCAAGTGTTAGGCTGTTAAAGACAGAGCAATCCCAAGCAGATTTTGTTTTCTCTATTAAGAAGGACTGCAGAAATACAAACTATATTATATAGGATAAATAAACAAGGCCCGACTGTATAGCACAGGGAACTACGTTCAGTGTCCTGAGATAAACCACAATGGAAAAGAATATGAAAAAGAATGTATATATATATATGTATAACTGAGTCACTTTGCTGTATAGCAGAAATTATAAATCAACTATATTTCAATAAAATAAATCTAAACAAATAAAACAATTGCTACCAAGCGAAAAAAGAAAAAGAAAAATGATTACAGAAGATGTGAAGGAGAGGTAAATTTTCTATTTTGTGATATCTTGCTTGTGTCCCAAAGATTAGCATTATAGGGACCTAGGAGGACCTTGGATACCAACCCTATAAAACATATTTGAGTCCTAAACTTTCTAATTATTTAATGTCTGGACTCCATACTTCTTCCAAGTTACGTAAGTCTCCCTTATTGGGCTTCCCTGGTGGTTCAGTGGTAGAGAATCTGCCTGCCAATGCAGGGGACTCGAGTTCAATCCCTGGTCTAGGAAGATTCCACAAGCTGAGGGGCAAATAAGCCTGTGCACACAACTGTTGAGCCTGTGCTCTAGAGCCTGGAAGCTGCAGCTACTGGAGCCCGAAGAGAGCCCGGGCTCTGCTACAGGAGAAGCCATCGCAATGAAAAGCCTGCAGAGCGACGAAGACCCAGCACAGCCAAAAAAGAAAAAGTCTCCTTATTTTCCTAGGTACAGTGTCTATCCTAGGCTACTGCTACTGCTAAGTTGCTTCAGTCATGTCCGACTCTGTGCGACCCCATAGACGGTAGCCCACCAGGCTCCCCCGTCCCTGGGATTCTCCAGGAAAGAACACTGGAGTGAGTTGCCATTTCCTTCTCCAATGCATGAAAGTGAGAAGTGAAAGTGAAGTTGCTCAGTCGTGTCCGACTCTTAGTGACCCCATGGACTGCAGCCCACCAGGCTCCTCCGTCCATGGGATTTTCCAGGCAAGAGTACTGGAGTAGGATGCCATTGCCTTCTTCTTCTTCTACCCTAGGCTAATGCCCCCATAAGTGCTAAATCGACTTGAAAGTTGGTTGTTGAAGGCTCTAAAGTTTCCACAGGAAATTTCTCTTTCCTCCCGTCCACTGTTGTTCCTCTGACTTTTATCTGATCCATGTGCATTCACATACAAGCACATTTATATTATATGATGGGCTTCCTTGAAGGCTCAGATGGTAAAGAATCTGCTTGCAATGAGACAGACCTGAGTTCTATCCCTGGGTCAGGAAGATCCCCTGGAGAAGGGAATGGCTCCCCACTCCAGTATTCTTGCCTGGAGAATTCCAGGGGTCACAGAGTCGGACTCGACTGGGTGACTAACACTTCATGTTATATGAGAAAGATTTCGTGAGATTAATTGCTCTTAGTCACTGCATGGATACTCAGAAGATGTTTAACATCTTCAAATAAACACTTGTTGGGAACTTGCTCTGAGACTAGCGCTGTTCTAGATGCTGGGAAGACAACAGTGGGGGGTAAAAGCTTCCAGCACTTACAGAGCCAGTGGGGAGGCAGACAGCACAGACGTGGATCAGGAGTGGGATGGTTGACAGAATAATGTCCCTCCCCCCCCAAAGATCTCCACATCCCAATTACCAGAACCTGTGATTATGTTACAGTACATGGCAACTGAGAATTAAGGTAGCAGATGGCATAAAGGTGACTAATTAACGGATTTATTTTTATTTAAAAAATATATCTATTTTTTGGCTATGTCAAGTCTTAGCTGGGAGTCTTACTTGCAGCATGCGGGCTTCTCTGTAGGTGCAGCACATGGGCTTAGTTGCCCCACTGCATGCGGTAATCTTAGTTCCTTGACCAAGGATCAAACCTGTGTCCTCTATATTGGAAAGTGGATTCTTTTTTTTTTTTTAATATTTAATTTTATTTTATTTTTAAACTTTACATATTTGTATTAGTTTTGCCAAATATCAAAATGAATCCGCCACAGGTATACATGTGTTCCCCATCCTGAACCCTCCTCCCTCCTCCCTCCCCATACCATCCCTTTGGGCCGTCCCAGTGCACTAGCCCCAAGCACCCAGTATCGTGCATCGAACCTGGACTGGCAACTCGTTTCATACATGATATTTTACACGTTTCAATGCCATTCTCCCAAATCTCCCCACCCTCTCCCTCTCCCATAGAGTCCATAAGACTGTCCTATACATCAGTGTCTCTTTTGCTGTCTCATACACAGGGTTATTGTTACCATCTTTCTAAATTCCATATATATGCGTTATTATACTGTATTGGTGTTTTTCTTCTGGCTTACTTCACTCTGTATAATAGGCTCCAGTTTCATCCATCTCATTAGAACTGATTCAAATGTTTTCTTTTTAATGGCTGAGTAATACTCCATTGTGTATATGTACCACAGCTTTCTTATCCATTCATCTGCTGATGGACATCTAGGTTGCTTCCATGTCCTGGCTATTATGAACAGTGCTGCAATGAACATTGGGGTACACGTGTCTCTTTCCCTTCTGGTTTCCTCAGTGTGTATGCCCAGCAGTGGGATTGCTGGGTCATAAGGCAGTTCTATTTCCAGTTTTTTAAGGAATCTCCACACTGTTCTCCATAGTGGCTGTACTACTTTGCATTCCCACCAACAGTGTAAGAGGGTTCCCTTTTCTCCACACCCTCTCCAGCATTTATTATTTGTAGACTTTTGGATCGCAGCCATTCTGACTGGTGTGAAATGGTACCTCATAGTGGTTTTGATTTGCATTTCTCTGATAATGAGTGATGTTGAGCATCTTTTCATGTGTTTGTTAGCCCTGGAAAGTGGATTCTTAACCACTGGACCACCAGGGGAGCCCCTGACTAACTGATTTATTAATAAAACAGAGAGATGACCCTAGATTATGCAAGTGGGCCCGATATAATCATAAGGACCTTGACATGTGGAAGGTGTGTGTTAGTTGCTCAGTCGTGTCGGACTCATTGCGACCCCATGGACTGTAGCCCGCCAGGCTCCTCTGTCCATGGAATTCTCCAGGCAAGAGTACTGGAGTGGGTTGCCATTTCCTTCTCCAGGGGATCTTCCCAACCCAGGGATCCAACCTGTGTATCCTGCATTGCAGGCAGACTCCTGACCAGACATCTGAGCCACCAAGGAAGCCCCAAAAAGAGGGAAGCAGAAATTCACACTCAGAGAGAGAGCAGATGTAATGAGAAATTACTGACCAGCCATTACTAACTTGGAAGATGGAAGAGGATCGTTGGCCAAAGAATATAGGAATTCTCTTCAAGTTCAAAAAAGCAAGAAAACAGATTTTACTTTAGAGCCCCCAGAAAAGAGTAGGGCCTGCTGACACCTTGGTTTTAGCCCAGTGAGGTACATTTTGGATTTCTGACCTTCAGAATGGTAACATACACTGAAACCATAATCACAGAAAACTAGTCAATCTAATCACACCAGGACCACAGCCTTGTCTAACTCAATGAAACTAAGCCATGCCCTGTGGGGCCACCCAAGACGGGCGGGTCATGGTGGAGAGGTCTGACAGAATGTGGTCCACTGGAGAAGGGAATGGCAAACCACTTCAGTATTCTTGCCTTGAGAACCCCATGAGCAGTATGAAAAGGCAAAATGATAGGATACTGAAGGACAGGGAGGCCTGGCGTGCTGCTGTCCATGGGGTCGCAAAGAGTCAGACACGACTGAGCGACTGAACTGAACTGAACTGAACTGAAGCCACTGAGTATGGGTGACTTGTTGCAGCAGCCATAGGAAATTAATACAGATCATGTCTCCTTCTTCTTCATTTCAGTTTTCTCTTTCTTTTTTCACTTATAAGAGCAAGTGTCCTGGGGTCTTGAGAAGTCCTCTCCTTTCCTGTTGAGAGGCTGGTGTATGTATCACTAAAGGAAACAGGGAGCCAACCTTGCTGTGGCTTCCAGAACACCCCCACCCCAAATCCACCCCAAAACAAAAAATGGATATGCTCTTAAGTGGTTCTTGGATTTTCATTTTCTCTCTCAGTGCCTCAGGCTTCCCCACTTAAGAGCTTTGCCATATGGCAGTGTTTTTCTAGGCTCCTGTGATGCAGACAGCCATTTGACAAAAGTCACCCCACTGAGGATGCTGGAGGCTGGGGTGTGCTCAGAGATCTGATTTAAAATGTCCTGAATGACCCATAGTTTAACCTGGTGCCTGCAGCCTATGGAGGGGACGTGTAACCTGCTGAGTGGACTGGTGATGGTGTGGTCCCAGCTGAAAGCAAGAGACTGAAATTCTTTTTCAAATGCCTTAGCTGTCCCTTCTGCTTTTTGTTTATTCATTAAGACCTTAATACATTTATATTATGATATATAACACACATTCAGATAAGGGTAAAAAAAAAAAAAAACACACGCACAGCTTAATGAAATATCACAAAGCAAACATTTGTTAAACCATCACCTGGCTAGTGAAAAAGAACATTTCTGACACCCAGAAGCCCTTGTGTGTCCCTTCCCAATAAACTACTTCCTTCTTCTCAAGCATAACCAACTATCGTGCCCTCTCATATCTTCTTTTTCTTTTATACATTTAAAAAATAACACACATACACTACCTTGTGTAAAAGAGATAGATAGTGGGAACCATAAAGAAGGCTGAGTGCTGAAGGATGGGTGCTTTCGAACTGCGCTGCTGGAGAAGACTCTTGAGAGTTTCTTGGACAGCAAGGAGATCAAACCAGCCAATCCTAAAGGAAATCAACCTGGAATAGTCATTGAAAGGACTGATGCTGAAGCTGAAGCTCCAATACTTTGGCCCCCTGATGCGAAGAGCCAACTGATTGGAAAAGACCCTGATGCTGAGAAAGATTGGAGGCAGGAGGAGAAGGATGACAGAGGATGAGGTGGTTGGATGGCATCACCGACTCAATGGACATGAGTTTGAGCAGACTCCGGGAGATGCTGAAGGACAAGGAAGCCTGGTGTGCTGCAGTCCATGGGGTCGAAAAGAGTAGGACACGACTGAGCGACTGAACAACAAGTGGGAACCTGCTATAAAGCACAGGCGGCTCAGTTCGTTGCTCTGAGGTGACCTAGATGGGTGGGATGGGGTTGGGTTGGGAGGTGGAAGAGGGAAGGGATATATGTATACATATAACTGATTCACTTCTTCATACAGCAGAAACTAACACAACATTGTAAAGCATTATCCCCCAGTAATAAAGCAAATTAGCTTGTTTTAAATTTAAAAATGAGGTTGTGAAAATTCAAACAGTATCAAAGCTGAAGATGAGTGGTTGATCACAATAAGCATTTCTTATTAGTAATGATTCTCAATTAAAATTATTATGAAGTAAAACATAATAGTGTGCAAAAGAATATAAGGAATAGCTGGTGCCCAACACACTGCCTAAGAAATAAAGCATCATCAATATGCTCAAAACCTCATGTGTTCCTTTCCCTGATCCATCCCTCCCCTGCCCCAAATGTGGTATATATTTATTAACTCCATGCACTTTGCCATATTTTTTCTAACTATATTTGTGTACCTAAACAATATATCATTTTGTTTTTCACATTTTCACACCATATCAGACTCTGCACACTCTCTTTTGCTCAGTGCTATTTGTGAGATTCACTCAGGTTGATGGTTCATCCCAGGTGGCCCTAGTGGTCAAGAATCCATCTGCCAGTCCACGAGATGTAAGAGGCACAGGTTTGACCCCTGGGTTGGGAAGATCCACTGGAAGAGGAAATGGCAACCCACCCCAATATTCTTGCCTGGAGAATTCCATCAACAGAGGAGCCTGGTGGGCTACAGTCCTTGGGCCGCAAAGAGTCAGACACGACTGAGAGACTGGGGACACCCAGGCTGATACATGGAGTTCTTGTTTATCCATTTAGTCTTCAGTCTGTTTAGATTTTTCAAAAAGAATAAGAAGGTCTGTCCCATCTCTGCCTTCTCCCCATTCCCTGACCTCAGAGATAAAGACAGATCGGGGTTTGGTATTTATAATACCCTCAGCTATCTCTTCCAAAGTATATATCCATGGGCACATACAGAAGTGAAAGTGAAAGTGTTACTTGCTTAGTCATGTCTGACTCTTTGTGTTCCTATGGACTGTAGCCCACCAGGCTCCTCTGTCCATGGAATACTTCAGGCAAGAATACTGGAGTGGGTAGCCTTTCCCTTCTCCAAGGGATCTTCCTGACCCAGGGATTGAACCTGTGTCTGCTGCATTGAAAGGTGGGTTCTTTACCACTGAGCCAGCAGGGAAGCCCCATGCAAAATTTTAAACAGTTACTTACAAACATTGGATCCTCAGAGCAGATATGAGCCCAAGCTCAGGAGTTGAATGCCAGCTCCCTCACTTAGCAGCTCTGTGACTTTAGGCAAGATATTTCATCTCCCCACATTTTATTTTACTCATCTATAAAATGTGTTAATAAAAATAGCTATGGCCAAGTGTTGGTGAAAGGATTCAATAAGATGATATATGTCAAGTGCTTATTGTACTTTCTGGCCTGTAGCAAGTGCTTCAGTAAATGTTAGCTATTATCATTACATGTCGTTCCGTAATGTGCTTTTTCCTTTGAATAATTTATCATGCCATCTTTCTACGTCTGTAAATATGTGTGCTCGGTCGCTAAGTCATGGCCAACTCTTTGCAACCCTATGGACTGTAGCATGCCAGGCTTCTCTGTCCGTGGGATTCTCCAGGCAAGAATACTGGAGTGGGCTGCCATTTCCTTCTCCAGGGGGTCTTCCAGACCCAGGGACTATAAACTTGCATCTCCTGCATTGGCATGCAAGTTCTTTACCTCTAAGCCACCAGGGAAACTCTGTCTGTAAATATAGGACTGTATTATAACGTGAAAACACACACATGTATGTACACATGTACATGCACACACAAACACACAATGCTGCTGCTGCTGCTGCTAAGTCGCTTCAGTCGTGTCCAACTCTGTGAGATCCCATAGACGGCAGCCCACCAGACTCCCCCATCCCTGGGATTCTCCAGGCAAGAACACTGGAGTGAGTTGCCATTTCCTTCTCCAATGCATGGAAGTGAAAGTGAAAGGGAAGTCGCTCAGTCGTGTCCGACTCTGTGCGACCCCATAGACAGAAGCCCACCAGGCTCCCCCATCCCTGGGATTCTCCAGGCAAGAACACTGGAGTGGGTTGTCATTTCCTTCTCCAATGCATGGAAGTGAAAGTGAAAGGGAAGTCGCTCAGTTGTGTCCGACTCTGTGCGACCCCATAGACAGAAGCCCACCAGGCTCCCCCATCCCTGGGATTCTCCAGGCAAGAACACTGGAGTGGGTTGCCATTTCCTTCTCCAATGCATGGAAGTGAAAGTGAAAGGGAAGTCGCTCATTCGTGTCCGACTCTGTGCGACCCCATAGACAGAAGCCCACCAGGCTCCCCCGTCCCTGGGATTCTCCAGGCAAGAACACTGGAGTGGGTTGCCATTTCCTTCTCCATTGCGTGAAAGTGAAAAGTGAAAGTGAAGTCGCTCAGTCGCGTCCGACTGGTAGCGACCCAATGGACTGCAGCCTACCAGGCTCCTCCATCCATGGGATTTTTCTAGGCAAGAGTACTGGAGTGGCGTGCCATTGCCTTCTCCAAAACACACAATTCCTATTTACAAACCAGAGGACTGGTATGGAAACTCACCATCATGATCAATTTCAACTTACTTTATTGGTCATTTTGAGCACTCCTGCTTTTTTATCCTGTAACTAGAGGGCTTGGCAGGTTGGAATATTTGTCATACATTTCAGGAGTTCTTAGTCAGAGATGGCAACCCTATTCCCTACAGGTCTGTGGATAGAATATAAACGATTAGTCAGTTTGGAATGGAAAAAAGTTTTTTTTCGCTGATCTCTCACTAATACTTAGTATTTCTTTGGTTATGATTGTAGGCCACAACCACAAACCACAGTGGAATGAGCACTCCCTGTGACTTGGTCGCCATTGGGAGCCATAGCTATTTTCATATCTCATTATAATTGTTGCAGAATCTTCAAATATTCTTTAGGCTCATTGCTTCTTTGAAATTACAATAGTTGTTAAGCCTACTGTTAGACTTTTTTC
This sequence comes from Bos grunniens, assembly GCF_055505025.1. Classification (NCBI taxonomy): domain Eukaryota; kingdom Metazoa; phylum Chordata; class Mammalia; order Artiodactyla; family Bovidae; genus Bos; species Bos grunniens. The sequence continues at coordinate 30,162,072 of NC_141189.1, forward strand.
CCTTAATATGCTAATAAAGAACAATGCTCATTGCATATATATTGCTATATCACAAGTTTGTTTTAATATTTCGATAACTATATTTCAATGTAATTTGTTTCTTTTGGAATCCAATGTATTCTGTTTTATTCACTTAAAATTATTACACTGAGAAGGTCTATATGCTTCACCAAATTGCTGAAGTGATTCATACCACTAAGGAGATTAAGAGCCCCCTTGGGTTTTCTGACCAAGCTCTGTCGGTGTAGTTAGTATTTGCCATACTTTTTGGCTGCTCAGTATCTGAGGTCCAAATATTTGGAGGACCCTTCCAAATGATGAGGCATAACCTGCCTCCTTGTACAGAGACTGAAAATGGTAGGCACCTGTTCTCTAGGTTTCCATGCAACTGGGACACAGAGCCACTCTTTGTGTGTATGCATGCATGCTAAGTCGCTGCAGTCATGTCCAACTCTTTGTGACCCCATGGACCATAGCCCGCCAGGCTCCTTTGTCCATGGATTCTCCAGGCAAGAATACTACAGTGGGCTGCCATTTCCTCCTCCAGGGGCTCTTCCTGACCCGGGGATCGAACTCATGACTCCTGCAGCTCCTGTCTCGGCAGGCAGATTCTTTACCACTGAGCCATGTGGGAGGCCCCTGTATAGCGAAAGTGAAGGATGGCATTTCTGATACTAGATTGTGAAAGGTTGTGGCTTCCATCTTGACGTTCTTTCACTTGCTCTTGGATCATCCGCTGGCAGGAAAGCCGGTTTCCATGCTGTGAGCAGTCTTTTGGAGCAGCCCACATGGTGAGACTGTTGCCAGCTAAAATCTTGGCCTTCTCTGTCCGCCGAAGCCAAATGAAAAATATGAAGACAGAGTTCGGGGGAAATAGGTGCTTTAATTCTCAGCTGGCGGAGAGGGGAAGACAGTAGGCTCGCGCCTCAGGAACTGTGCGCCGCCCCCACCCTTGAGGAGTCTAGGGGCTTATATAAAACACGGGCTTGCAGTCAGGAGTCGGTGGTGGGGAACGAAGGTGGTAGGATCTTGATTTCTTCTTGCGTTGTTTCAAAGACAGTCATAAAATGGCACCAGTAACCCAGTGATTGAGTCTGGCAGTTCTGTGCTCTGCAGCCTTCTTTCTGATGTGTAACTACAAGGGGAAGGGTGTTGTAGGCGTAAACATCAGATAGGGGATGTATTTAGCATTGAGTCAAAGAAAAAAATGTGAATTACAGCTCCTGCAGAGTTAGGGGGCAGAAGAGCAAAGTTACAGACACGTAGAGTAGGAGCAGTTAAAGTAAAAAACTAGGAATGTTCAGACCCACTCACTGTTCTTTATCTTCTTCATTCGCAGGAAAGGGGAAGAGAAAAACTCATTCCTCTTTTTTTCCTTTTCACTGAAACAAGACTACAATGCCTCTGGCCAAAAGTCAATGAAACACTGAGGCCTGCCAACGAACATGTGAGTGAGCTCAGAAGTGGATTTTCCACCCAAATCGAGTTTTGTGATGATTGTAGCCTTGGCTGACAGCTTTACTGCAATCTAGTAAGAAACCCTGCGGCAGAACCACCCAGCTAAGCTGCTCCTAAACCCCAGACCCTTAGAATATGTGTGAGATAGCATGTTTGTGATTTTAATCTGTCAGACTTTTTTAAAGGGAGAAATAGTTTGTTTCCCAGTAAGAGATAACTAAGACACAAGATTAAATACAATGCTCTTGCTAGTTAGTATATGTAGCTCAGTGGATAGAAAGCATGTTACAAGGACTAAGGCAACATGGAGAGTCTTTCCTGTATTATGCAGCTAGTAGAATATGTAACACACAAATGGATAATAGCCATCATATGTAAAGAGATTCGGAGAAGGCAATGGCACCCCACTCCAGTACTCTTGCCTGGAAAATCCCATGGACAGAGGAGCCTGGTAGGCTGCAGTCCATGAGGTCGCTAAGAGTCGGACACAACTGAGTGACTTCACTTTTAATTTTCACTTTCCTGCATTGGAGAAGGAAATGGCAACCCACCCCAGTGTTCTTGCCTGGAGAATCCCAGGGACGGGGGAGCCTGGTGGGCTGCCGTCTACGGGGTCGCACAGAGTTGGACACGACTGAAGTGACTTAGCAGTAGTAAAGAGATTCTATTAATCATTGTGATAAAGATCAATTACCCAGTAGAAAAATGAGTGTGTGATCATGGGTAAATCATGTAATCAGTTTCCCAACTTAAAAACTTTGACAGTCAAGTGCCTCTTTTACAGATTGGTTGAAGTCATGCCTGGCATGGAGTAAGTAATAAGTAAGTTTACCTAAAACAGATGAATTTCCATAGAGAAATATGGCATGGTCTCACTTATATGTAGGATCAAAAAATAGGCAAGCTCAGAAGTAAAGTAGAATGGGGGTTATCAGGGTGGGGGTGGAGGATGTGAAGTAAATGGGGAGATTTTGGTTAAAGGGTACATATTTTCAGTTATGTAGGATGGATATATTCTAGAGATGTAATCTCAGGGACTTCCCTGGTGATCCAGTAGTTAAGACTGCATGCTTCCTCTGCAGGGGGCAAGAGTTTGATTCCTGGTCAGGAAGATCTCCAAAGCCTTACAGGAAAGTAAAGAAAAAAATGAAAAAGAGATGTAATCTCACAGCATGGTGACCATGGTTAACAATACCATATTGAATTCTTGAGCTTTGCAAAGAGAATAAATCTTAAAACTTTTGCTTGAGCTCAAGCCTGAGCATGAGGCACACACTCTTGGTAACTATTAGAAGTAAAGAGTATGTTAATTAGCTTGATTGCGATGTATGTATTACAAGAAGTATATGTATGTATCCACAGTGTAGCTAATGTACCTTTAGGGCCGCTGTGTGATCCACACAGTCAAAGGCTTTGGCATAGTCAATAAAGCAGAAATAGATGTTTTTCTGGAACTCTCTTGCTTTTTCCATGATCCAGCGGATGTTGGCAATTTGATCTCTGGTTCCTCTGTCTTTTCTAAAACCAGCTTGAACATCAGGAAGTTCACGGTTCACATGTTGCTGAAGCCTGGCTTGGAGAATTGTGAGCATTACTTTATTAGCATGTGAGATGAGTGCAATTGTGCGGTAGTTTGAGCATTCTTTGGCATTGCCTTTCTTTGGGATTGGAATGAACACTGACCTTTTCCAGTCCTGTGGCCACTGCTGAGTTTTCCAAATTTGCTGGCATATTGAGTGCAGCACTTTCACAGCATCATCTTTCAGGATTTAAAATAGCTCAACTACAATTCCATCACCTCCACTAGCTTTGTTCGTAGTGATGCTTTCTAAGGCCCACTTGAGTTCACATTCCAGGATGTCTGGCTCTAGGTCAGTGATCACACCATCATGATTATCTGGGTCGTGAAGATATTTTTTGTACAGTTCTTCTGTATGTTCTTGCCACCTCGTCTTAATATCTTCTGCTTTTGTTAGGTCCATACCATTTCTGTCCTTTATCTAGCCCATCTTTGCATGAAATGTTCCCTTGGTATCTCTAATTTTCTTGAAGAGATCTCTAGTCTTTCCCATTCTGTTGTTTTCCTCTCTTTCTTTGCATTGATTGCTGAGGAAGGCTTTCTTATCTCTTCTTGCTATTCTTTGGAACTCTGCATTCAGATGCTTATATTTTTCCTTTTCTCCTTTGCTTTTCACTTCTTTTCTTTTCACAGCTATTTGTAAGGCCTCCCCAGACAGCCATTTTGCTTTTTTGCATTTCTTTTCCGTGGGGATGGTCTTGATCCCTGTCTCCTGTACAATGTCACAAATCTCATTCCATAGTTCATCAGGCACTCTGTCTATCAGATCTAGGCCCTTAAATGTATTTCTCACTTCCACTGTATAATCATAAGGGATTTGATTTAGGTCATACCTGAATGGTCTAGTGGTTTTCCCTACTTTCTTCAATTTAAGTCTGAATTTGGCAATAAGGAGTTCATGATCTGAGCCACAGTCAGCTCCTGGTCTTGTTTTTGCTGACTGTATAGAGCTTCTCCATCTTTGGCTGCAAAGAATATAATCAATCTGATTTTGGTGTTGACCATCTGGTGATGTCCATGTATAGAGTCTTCTCTTGTGTTGTTGGAAGAGGGTGTTTGTTACTGTGTGGATCACAATAAACTGTGGAAAATTCTGAAAGAGATGGGAATACCAGACCACCTGATCTGCCTCTTGATAAATTTGTATGCAGGTCAGGAAGCAACAGTTACAACTGGACATGGAACAACAGACTGGTTCCAAATAGGAAAAGGAGTACATCAAGGCTGTATATTGTCACCCTGCTTATTTAACTTATATGCAGAGTACATCATGAGAAACGCTGGACTGGAAGAAGCACAAGCTGGAATCAAGATTGCCGGGGGAAATATCAATAACCTCAAATATGCGGATGACACCACCCTTATGGCAGAAAGTGAAGAGGAACTAAAAAGTCTCTTGATGAAAGTGAAAGTGGAGAGTGAAAAAGTTGGCTTAAAGCTCAACATTCAGAAAACGAAGATCATGGCATCCGGTCCCATCACTTCATGGGAAATAGATGGGGAAACAGTGGAGACAGTGTCAGACTTTATTTTTTTGGGCTCCCAAATCACTGCAGGTGGTGACTGCAGCCATGAAATTAAAAGACGCTTACTCCTTGGAAGGAAAGTTATGACCAACCTAGATAGCATATTCAAAAGCAGAGACATTACTTTGCCAACAAAGGTTCGTCTAGTCAAGGCTATGGTTTTTCCTGTGGTCATGTATGGATGTGAGATTTGGACTGTGAAGAAGGCTGAGCGCCGAAGAATTGATGTTTTTGAACTGTGGTGTTGGAGAAGACTCTTGAGAGTCCCTTGGACTGCAAGGAGATCCAACCAGTCCATTCTGAAGGAGATCAGCCCTGGGTGTTCTTAGGAAGGAATGATGCTAAAGCTGAAACTCCAGTACTTTGGCCACCTCATGTGAAGAGTTGACTCATTGGAAAAGACTCCGATGCTGGGAGGGATTGGGGGCAGGAGGAGAAGGGGACTACAGAGGATGAGATGGCTGGATGGCATCACTGACTCGATGGACATGAGTCTGGGTGAACTCCGGGAGTTGGTGATGGACAGGGAGGCCTGGCGTGCTGTGATTCATGGGGTCGCAAAGAGTCGGACATGACTGAGCGACTGAACTGAACTGAACTGAGGGCCGCTGTGTGCCATGCATAATCTCTCAGTTGTGTCTGACTTTTTGTGAGCACATGGACTGCAGCCTGCAGGCTTCTCTGTCCATGGGGATTCTCCAGGCAAGAACACTGAAGTGGATTGCCATGCCCTCCTCCAGGGGATCTTCCCAACCCAGGGATCAAACCCAGGTCTCCCACATTGCAGGCAGATTGTTTACCATCTGAGCCACCTGGAAAGGTTTAGGGGCACCCAATCCCTGCCCAGTAGAAAATCTACATTTAACTTTAGACTGTCCCAAAACTTACCTACTAACAGCCTATTATTGACTGGAAGCTTTACCAATAACATAAATTGTTGATTAACACATATTTTTTATGATTTATGTATTATATACTCTGTGTGTGTGTGTGTGTGTGTGTGTGTGTGTGTGTTAGTTGCTCAGTCGTGTCTGACTGTTTGCAACCCAGTGGGCTCCTCTGTCCATGGAATTCTCCAGGCAAGAATATTGGAGTGGGTTTCCATTTCCTTCTCCAGGGGACCTTCCTGACTCAGGGATCGAACCTGGGTCTTCTGCATTGCAGACAGGTTCTTTACCATCTGAGCCACCAGGGAAGCCCATTGTATACTGTATTCCTACAATAACACAAGCTAGAGAAAATAAAATATTAAGAAAATCATAAGGAATAGAAAATATATGCACAGTGCTATAGTATATTTGTTGATACTGTAAGTTTACACCATCTGTTTACAAAATGAATCGTCAAGGCCATGGTCTTTCCAGTAGTTATGTACAGTTGTGAGAGCTGGACCATAAAGAAGGCAGAGCACTGAAGAATCGATGCTTTCAAACGGTGGTGCTGGAGAAGACTCTTGAGAGTCTCTTGAACAGCAAGGAGATTAAACCAGTCAATCTTAGAAGAAATCAACACTGAATACTCATTGGAAAGACTGATGCTGAAGCTGAAGCTCCAATGCTTTGGTCTCTTAAATGAACAACGGACTCATCGGATAGGACCCTGATGCTGGAAAAGATTGAAGGGAGGAGGAGAAGAGTATGACAGAGGATGAGATAGCTGAATGGCATCACCGATGCAATGGACATGAATTTGGGTGAACTCCAGGTGATGGTGAGGGACAGGGAGGCCTGGCATGCTGCAGTCCATGGGGTCGCAAAGAGTAGGACATGACTGGGCGACTGAATGACAACAATGTACAACAGTCTTATATGATACAAAACATGGTATATGTTATATGTACTACTAATATTATGACCAAAATCTTGGCTTTCTCTGTCCACCGAAGCCAAATAAAAAAGTACGGAGACAGAGTTTGGAGAAAATAGAGAACTGGCTTTGATCCTTAGCTGGTGGAGTGGTAGAACACTGTAGACTCATGCCACAAGAACTGTGCCCCACTTCCATGGTGAGTCTATGTGTTTAACTAACAGGAAGGCTCACAGTCAAGGGCAGATGATGAAAAACGAAGATGGAAGCATCTTGTATTCTTCCTCTTGCATTGTTTCAAAAACAGTCATAGGTTGCCATCAGGTAGCCTGGTAATTGGGTCTCGTAGTCCCATAGCCCAATAGTTGGATCCATTGTCTTTCGTGTATTTTACTGAGGCCTTGTTTCTGTAATGCAAAAAGAGAAGAGCTACAAGGGCTGGTCGGCGAAGCCAGTGCTGTAAAGGTGAGCGCCAGACAAAGAATGCAATTGGTATAGAGTCAAAGGATAATATGGGCTTCTCTGGTGGCTCAAGTGGTAAAGCATCTGCCTGCAATGTGAGAGACCTGAGTTCAATCCCTGGGTTGGGGAAGATCCCTGGAGATCCCCTTGAGAAGGGAATGTCTCCCTACTTCAGTATTCTTGCCTAGAGAATTCCATGGACAGAGGAGCCTGGCAAGCTATAGTCAGACATGCAAAGAGTCAGACATGACTGAGCCTCTAGGATTCAGAGAGAGAGGGAAAAGATAATAGGTGCAAAATGTAGTTCATGCAGATTTAGGGGGAAGAAAAGCAAATGTTGTTACAGACTATAAATTCAGATCAGATCAGATCAGTCGCTCAGTTGTGTCCGACTCTTCTCGACCCCATGAATCGCAATACGCCAGGCCTCCCTGTCCATCACCAACTCCCGGAGTTCACTTAGACTCATGTCCATTGAGTCGGTAATGCCATCCAGCCATCTCATCCTCTGTCGTCCCCTTCTCCTCCTGCCCCCAATCCCTCCCAGCACCAGAGTCTTTTCCAATGAGTCAACTCTTCACATGAGGTGGCCAAAGTACTGGAGTTTCAGCTTTAGCATCATTCCTTCCAAAGAGGAATAGTTAAAGTAAAAACTAGGAGTGATCAGGCCTGCTCACTGTTATCTTCTTTGTTCCCAAGAAAGAAAACAAAACTCATTCCTCTTTTTTCCTTTCACTGAAACACTTTATCCTTTTCACTGCAACACTAACAATAAACTTCAAACATAAAAAGGTAATATGAAGAAGAAATTCATATTTATTTACAGGTATAATAATTCATGCATTGATAACAAAGCAGCAGCAGTGTAAGCCTAGTGTAATTGATGGTGCCACGTATGGTATATGTTTGTGTGCATAAATTTTTTAATAAATTTTGACTTTTTATAATAGCTTTGTATATATTTTGTGGTAGTGATAAATAGACTAGCATGCATTCATAACATACCTAACTTTTTCTTAAAATTTTTCAATATTTCTAGGCTACACAATTTGTCTGCAAGTTTAAAAAAAAAAACTGTCACAAATCTCCAAAAAATTTTCCAATATTTTTATTGAAAAAAACTCAAGTAGAAGTGGACCTGTGCAGTTCAAACCCCTGTTGTTCAAGCGTCAGTTGTATATGTCAAAACATCAAATTGAAAAAAAAAATCAAGTACATTTTAAATATATACAATTTAAAAAGGTATCTCAATAAAGTTGTTTAAAAGAGACTGAATTGACCCATTGAAAAGAAAAAAAACACAAATACTCAGCAAAATAATTATAAAATAGCCAGTTAGTTTATGAAAAGATGCTTTACTTCGTAAAGAGCAGAGAAATGTTAAGTCCAACGGCTTGTTCTTAGAACAGTATCTGGCACATCATTAATACTCAATAAATATTCCTTGAATGAATAAGACCTGGAAGATGGAAGGAAGAGTGTAGAGAGTGTGCTGCTAAGTCGCTTCAGTCGTGTCTGACTCTGCGACCCCATAGACGGCAGCCCACCAGGCTCTGCCGTCCCTGGGATTCTCCAGGCAAGAACACTGGAGTGGGTTGCCATTGCCTTTTCCATTGTATGAAAGTGAAAAGTGAAAGTGAAGTCGCTGAGTCATGTCCAACTCGTAGCGACCCCATGGACTGCAGCCTACCAGGCTCCTCCATCCATGGGATTTTCTAGGCAAGAGTACTGGAGTGGCTTGCCATTGCCTTCTCCGAGAGAGTGTGCAGTTGTGGTCAAAGATGCCAGGCAGCGGGGAGGGCTAGGTCAATGTCACAAGGAAGGAACAGGTCTGACTTGTTTGAGGACAGTCGGAAATGCTGTGTGGTTGGAGCAAAATGAACAAGAGGAGCCTGGGTAGCCCTGGGGGATGTGAACAGACTCATCAGCCATTGTGAAGGCTTTGGCTTTTACTCTGGCCAAGTGAAGAGCTAGTGGTGGGTTTTGAGCAGAGAAGGGACATCTTCCAACATGTTCTGGCTGCTGTCCTCTGAACTGCCTGATGGGCCAAATGGAGAACTCAGGCCAGGTGATCAGCAGTGGAGATGGTCAGATTTTTTTAAAACAGCATACATTTATTGGGTTTCCCAGGTGGCTCAGTGGTAAAGAATCTGCCTGCCAGTGCGGGAGATGCAGGAGACATGGGTTCGATCCCTGAGTCAGAAAGATCCCCTGGAGGAGGAAATGGCAACCCACTCCAGTATTCTTGCCTAGGAAATTCCATGAACAGAGGAGCCTGGTGGGCTACAGTCCATGGGATTGCAGAGTTGGACACGACTTAGCGAGTGGCACGAACAAGCTCACATACTTTTATTATCTCACTTTGAAATGATCACATGGATTTTCTTCTTTGGTCTGTTAATATGATGGCTTACACTGAATGATTTTTTAAAGAATATTTACTTGACTTTTTATTTATTTGGCTGTACCAGGTCTTAGTTGTGGCATGTAGGATCTTTGACATTCGTTGCGGCATGTGAAATCTTTAGTTGTGGCATATGAATTCTTGGTTGCAGCACATGTGATCTAGTTCCCTGACCGGGGATCGAACCCAGGCCTCCTGCATTAGAACACAGAGTCTTACCACTGTACCACCAGGGAAGTCCCTTGAATGACTTTTAAGTATTGAACAAGTCTGGCATTCCTGGAATAAACTCCGCTTTGTCCTAGGGTATTCTTTTTTTTAATATGTATCATTGTATTCAATTTTCTGGGCTTTTTCTAGTGGCTCAGTTGGTAAAGAATCTGCCTGCCATGCAGGAGACCCAGGTTCAATCCCTCGGTGGGGAAGATCTCCTGGAGAAGGAAATGGCAACTCACTCCAGTACTCTTACCTGGAAAATTCCATGGACAGAGGAGCCTGGTGGGCAATAGTCCACAGGGTAACAAAGATATAGACACAACTCTGCAACTAACTTTCACTTTCATTCAATTTTCTAGTATATGAGTAGTCAGATTTGAGATGTGTTTGCAGTTAGAACCAGGGCCAGCATCATGGCCATGTGATCTGTGATGTCACACAGGATCCCTTATTCAGGAAGATCCCTGCTTGGTTTCATGCTCTGTCTCATCATCTTGCAATTCTTAATCTTTGGATGGGGCCCTCCATTTTCATTTGATCCTGAGCCCCACAGATTATGGACCTAGTCCTGGATAGAACTGGTAGGATTTGTCAACAGATTGGATGTGTGGTTTGAGAGGAGAGGTGTCAGAGATAATGTGAAGGTCTTTGTCTCAGCAATTGAAGCTGGAGTTGATGTTGAGTGAGATGGGGAAACTGCAGGATTGTTGGGATTAAGAGAAAGTAGGAGTTGCAGAGAGAATTTTCTAGGACATGTGAACTATTGTGAACTATTCCAGGGTCCTCTTTGGGGAGAGTTTTCTCCCCTCAGATTTCCATCAGGGCCATGGCCCCATCCCAGAATGACTTTAGCCTGACTAGCAGAACAGTCACACCAACAGCAGCTGTGTCCTCTTCGGGGACAATTGGTCTGACCCCAGAGGGACTGTGCATGCCACTGACTTATTTTTAGAATTTCTCATTTCTCCTCAACGGCAACTGAAATGAAAAAATCCCGAGGCTGGATGTGAATGGCTGAATAAAAACCTTTAATTAAGAGTTAAAGACTTTAATCTGCCTCTAACTCGGTTTTATTCCTAAATCCTACAATTCTGAAAAGAAAAAGCAATTGAGAGAACAAAAATGCCATCTAATACAAAGCTGCGAACGTGTTAAGCCAAAACAATTGTGGTCTCCAGGGCAATTAAACTCTCCACTTTTCAGATCTGGCAGGAAAAAATGTTTTTTTTCCTCCCGGTCTGAGCTGCACATTTTTCTCCAAGCGCTCCAGTTGTGCTGACTCAGCAGGAAATACATTCCTTCTCTCCCCGCCCCACACACCCCTCAGACCTCTGGCTGGTCTGCCTGTGTCTTCCTCTGCCCTCTTCCTCCCAGGTAACCTAGAGGAGCCATGGAACTAAAATGAGGCTTTATTTTACTTCTTTTTTTGGCCACTGAAGAAATGGTGGGGAAAAGTGCTCACACTTCTTTTTTAAAGATGCATATTTCGCACAATGTGTCAGAAGGAGGAAGGCAGTGAGGAAGGAGGAGGTGCCAACGGCTGACATGATTGAGAGCGAGAGAAAGCCCTGTGTTGCTCAGATGTAAATAATTGAAGGTTTGGAAGTGCTCACCTTTGGACCCAATGAAGCTGTTGGGAACTTGTGCAGTGGGGGGAAAGAAAATTGCTGAGACAGGAGGGAGAGAAGTTAGCTTACTGGCCTGGACTTGATTGATTCAGCCAGGGGAGCAGCTGATGAGCCCTGGTGGTTGAAATCAGCCAGTGCAGTAGAAGATTCCATGAGGACTGAGCCCTCGGGGGGGCTGTGGATTGGGAGCCCCCTTCCATCATGTGGGCTGAGAATTCTCACTGCTACCAAAAAGATGGCAGAGGCAGATGACTTACCAAGGCAAAAGAGAAGGGAAAAACATAGTAATAAGTAATATTAATATAGTTCTTACCACATCCTAGGTAACCTTCTAGATTGGTAGTTGGCAAATGTTTTCTATAAAGGGCCAAGCAGTAGATATTTTAGGCTTTGTGCCCATATGGTCTCTGTGAACTGCAACTACTTAACTGGGTTCTGGTAGGGTAAAAATAACCAAGGACAGTATGTAAATGAATGGGTGTGGCTGAGTGCCAATAAAACTTTATTTCTGGACACTGAAATTCAAATTTCATTTTTCGTGTGTCATGAAATCTTCTCATTTCCCCCAAGTCTTTAAAAATATAGAACATATTCTTAGCTTGCTGGCAATGCAAGAACAGGTGGCAGGCTGCCTTTGGCCCTTGGGTGATTGTTTCCTGGCCCCTATTCTAGATATTTCGTATGTGTCAGCTCTTTTATCCTCCAAACCCTGTAACAGTAACTTTGACATAGGAGCAAGAGCAGGGAGAAAAAGTCATTGTCAATAGTCGCTCTTATGGGTTGAATTGTGCCTCCACCCAATTCATATGTTGAAATCTTAGAATCCAGGACCACAGAATGCGATGCTATTCAGAAATAGGGATTTTGCAGATACAATTATTATGAGGTTATTAGAGTGGATCCTGATTCAATATGACTGGTATTCTTATAAGAGGAAGAAATTTAGACCTTGAGATACATGCAGGGAGATCTCCGTGTGAAGATGAAAGCAGAGATTAACGTGATGTTTCAGTTAGCCAAGGAATGCCAAAGATTGCCAGGATATCACTAGAAACTGCAGGACATGTGGAACAGATTTCTCTGATACAGCCCCTGCTGCTGCTGCTGCTGCTAAGTTGATTCAGTCGTGTCCGACTCTGTGCGACCCCAGAGACGGCAGCCCACCAGGCTCCCCCGTCCCTGGGATTCTCCAAGCAAGAACACTGGAGTGGGTTGCCATTTCCTTCTCCAATGCAGGAAAGTGAAAAGTAGAAGTAAAGTCGCTCAGTTGTGTCTGACTGTTCGAGACCCCATGGACTGCAGCCTAGCAGGCTCCTCCACCCATGGGATTTTCCAGGCAAGAGTACTGGAGTGGGGTGCCATTGCCTTCTCCGATACAGCCCCTAGAAGGGACCAATTTGTCCGTCACATGTTGATTTTAAAACTTCAGAACTGTGACATGATAATTTCTGTCACTCAGTTGTGCCCTACTCTTTGTGGACTGTAGCCCACCAGGCTCCTCTGTCCTTGGAATTTTCCAGGCAAGAATCCTAGAGTGGGTTGCCATTTCCTATGCCAGGGGATCTTCCCGACTCAGGGATTGAACTCACATCTCTTGTGTCTCCTGCATTGCCAGGTGGGTTCTTTACCACTAGTGCCACCTGGGAATCCCAATTTCTGTTTAATCAACCTTATTTGTGTACTTTGTTGTAGCTGCCCCGGCAAACAAGAGCAGTTACACAGCCAGTAAACGGCATAGCAGAGGTTGAAAGACAGTTTGATTTCAGAGGCTGGGTACTTAACCGTTGTGCCATTCGTTCTAATCTTAACTTTATAATAAAAGTTAAGAGTGTCTAGAGCCTGACAGAACCAGATACAATTTCTGACTAAAATTTCTGTATGCTGTGTGTTTTGGGGCAAGTTCCTCGACCTTTCTGAACCTTGCTTCCCACTTGTATAAAGTATGGATTACAAGATAGCCATTTTATAAGGATGTGAGAAGGTGAAGATGATATACAAATAAAAGTGAAAGTGAAAGTGAAGTCGCTCAGTCGTGTCCGACTCTTTGCGACCCCGTGGACTGTAGCCCCCAGGCTCCTCCGTCCATGGGATTCTTCAGACAAGAATACTGGAGTGGGTTGCCATTTCCTTCTCCAGGGGATCTTCCCGACCCAGGGATCGAACCCAGGTCTCCCGCATTGCAGGCAGATGCTTTAACCTCTGAGCCACCAGGGAAGCCAATACAAATAAAAGAGGATCTATAATATAAGAAACAAAGAAGCCCATGGCACACAGGAAATGTTCAATGGCTGCTGGTCATTTTTATCTGCTTACATATCCTCAGATTTTTATTAGTGTTTGTAATCTCACAGCAGGAGCTTCCCAGGGGGCACAGAGGTAAAGAATCTGCCTGCCAATGCAGGAGACCCAAGTGACATGGGTTAGATCCCTGGGTTGAGAAGATCCCCCCGAGTAGGAAATGGCAACCCACTCCAGTATTCTTGCTTGGAAAATTCCAGGAACAGAAGCCTGGCGGGCTACAGTCCAAAGGGTCTCAAAGAGTTGGACACCAATGAACACAATCTCACAAGAGGACATTTTGTTCTTACAATGGCTATTTTGTAGCCACTCTGCAGACAGGCTTTTAGAGGCTCTTCCCCAGCACATGTCACCTTATATACACAAGGTCTACTTATATACACAGGTTTCCTTATATGCACAAGATCACCAGCTGCACTGGCTAAGGACTTACCCTAATGACCTCATCTTAAGTAATTGTATTAGCTTTTTCGGTTCCCGATGCTCTTGTTGGAGAAGGTCATGGAGAAGACGTTACTGCTGGTCGATTCTCTAGCAGGAGGGTAATCGGAGGCTGCTCACCCGTCCCTGTCCTTGAAATGTACATTCTGCCCACTATTCTCACACCGGGAGTTGGTTCAAGGATATGGCTTTGAGAGAGTAGCGTGTTGTTCTGACCATCTGGATGGGATATACGGGATATAAGACTAAGCCCTGTAAAGTCCTCTATAAACTGTTGAGATTCTGGTGGCTGGATGCTGAGATCTACTTGTCTTGCAGGACCCAAGACACACTTCCTAGGTTCCCTGGCTTGTTAGTAAACCTGCCCCCTGCCAGTCTGGAGTAGCTGCCTCCTTCTTCCATCTCTCCATGCCCTCCATGTACATGGCAGCTTTCATAGGAAACTCCCGAAGTTTCTAACCCGTGGCCGCATCTAGTGGAAGATTCTCTGCTGCTTGCAAGTGAGGTATGGTGAAAACTGCTTGCTCATTTGATCTGCTCCGTTTATTGTTTAGGGTTTATCATCCAGGCAGGAGGTGAGGGACTTAGATGGAGAATTTAGAGAACTTCCTTCTGGCTGTGTCTGGGGGCCTGAGAGAATGAGAGGAAACTCTGAGGAGTGGGGCAAGGAGATGCCACATTTAGAGGGAGACCCCTTGGATGGTCTGTAAAAGATCTTTCAGAGAGCACCTTCACTCCCTTGTCTGTTGTTTTTAGTTGCTAAGTTGTGTTTGACTCTTTGTGATGCTATGGACCATGGCCTGCCAGCTCCCTCTCTCCATGGGATTTCCCAGGCAAGAATACTGGAGTGAGTTGCCATTTCCTTCTCCAGGGGATCTTCCTGCCCAGGGATTGTACCCATGTCTCCTGCATTGGCAGGCAGATTCTTTACTACTGAGCCTCCAGGGACACCCTCCTTGTCTGTTGTTTGTGGTCAAATCAGGGAGAAGGCAATGGCACCCCACTCCAGTACTCTTGCCTGGAAACTCCCATGGATGGAGGAGCCTGGTAGGCTGCAGTCCATGGGGTCTCAAAGAGTTGGACACGACTGAGCAACTTCACTTTCACTTTTCACTTTCATGCATTGGAGAAGGAAATGGCAACCCACTCCAGTGTTCTTGCCTGGAGAATCCCAGGGACAGGGGAGCTGGGTGGGCTGCCGCCGTCTATGGGGTCGCACAGAGTTGGACACAACTGAAGCAACTTAGCAGCAGCAGCAGCAGCAGCAGGGTCCTCTTATATGCTGATTTCAACCAAGGTTCCAATTTATATTCTTGAGACGGGAGGAAATCCATTCATTTGGGCTAAGACAAAGTTCTACCTTCCTATCCCCTTTATGCATTCCTGGCTGGAATTCTCTCAATGAAGTCTTTTTCAACTGGCAACCAGCAGGGAGCAAGGCATTGATAGAACATTTTCTGGGATCCAGGATGGTGGGAGTTTTTCTTTTTTTTAAATATAATTTGGCTGCATGGGTCTTAGTTGCAGCACATGAGATCTAGTTCCCTGACCAGGGATTTGAACCCAGGCCTCCTGCATTAAGAGTGTGGAGTCTCAGCCACTGAAGGAAGTCCCCAGGATGGTAAGTTTTGATAGGGGTCCAGAGTGTGGACAGTGACAAAAGTCAAAATAGGGGATATTACTTATGGAATTATGGCTATAGGCATCGGTGGCAGGAAGGTCCTCAGTACCTAATGCAGGGAATGTGCCAGAGAAGAGACAGACAGGCACATAAAGGGAGAACAGCAGCAGCAAACTTGGCAGAGGCCAGCAGACCCTGGTTCGAATCTCAGCCCTCCAGCTAGCAGCTGTGTGATCTTGAGAAAGATGCTGAACCTCTCTGAGCCTTAGCTTTCTAATATTTTTAAATGGAATTAGCAATAGTTACCTTATAGAGTAGTTGTCAGTGTTAAACAAGAACATGGGAGTAATAATACAGCTCTTTTGGGGATGTAGAGAGCCTAGCAGGACCCTGGGTTCAAAGTGGGTGCTCAGTAAATGGGGGTGATAAATGAGGTTGGTGCTCTGCCCAGGTCCACTTGGATCCCATTTTTGCATGACCCCAGCTTTAGTTTGCTTTCGCTTCCTGCAGCTCACATCTGCTGATCCCTTAGAGGGACCCATGCTCTTGGCTTAGGGAGCCTGAAAAGGGAGGTACAGGGCTATCTATGAGTCCAGAAGGCAGCCTTACACCAAAGACTGGAGGCCCAGTGACACTAGGCCTAAGCCCCCTCTGTGGGCCTCTGCCTGGGTTTCTGTACTTACTGAAGTCTCTCTCCTGCCTTTCCCTGCCTTTCCTCTCTTCTTCTGTTTGTTTGTTTGTTTTTTTTCTGGGAACATCTCTTTAATGAATCCCTTGTATATGAACTCTGTGTCTGGAGACCTCAATCTAAGAACCACAACCCTTGTCTGGTTGTATTCTAGTCTGAGTTTGGGGCCTCTGAAAATCACCAAGCCAACAAACAGGAAAACCATACTGAATTCCTTTTTTGCATAAGAGATAAAGAAAAATACGCTGTAAGTAAGTAAGTAAGTGTTAGTCGCTCAGTCATGCCCAACTCTTTGCAACCCCATGGACTGCAGCTCACGAGGCTCCTGTGTCCTTGAGATTTTCCAGGCAAGGATACTGGAGTGGGTTGCCATTTCCTTCTCCAGGGGATCTTCCCAACCCAGGGATTGAACCTGGGTCTCCTGCATTGCAGGCAAGATTCTTTACCGACTGAGCTACAAAGTCAAATGTACTATAGCTAAGGTCTTTAATGCAAGATAAAAGAAATGTCACAGAAGTCATTTGGGGGAGAGAAGGGATCAAAGTTCCATTTGGCTTTTGTTTTAAAGATGTATTTATTTTTTGGCCGTGGTGGGTATTCGTTGCTGCACCTGGCCTTCTCTAGTTGTGGTGAATGGGGGGTATCTCTAGTTGAGGTGCAGGGGCTTCTCATTGCAGTGCTTCTTTTGTGAAGCACGGACTCTTGGTACACAGGCTTCAGTAGTTGTAGCATGCATGTTCAGTAAACCTGTGTGGTACACGGGTTTATTTGCTCAGTGGCATGTGAAATCTTCCCGAACCAGGGATCGAACCTGTCTCCCCTGCATTGGCAGACGGACTCTTACCCACTGTACCACAAAGGAAGTCCTAATTTGAGGTTTCAGTTCAAAGGTTTATGTCATTCCAAAGGGCGATGGTCTTTGTTTACTACTTGGAAAGATGGGATGTTTGAGAGAATGGCGGTGCTGCCTTCCTGGATGGTACATTTTATTCTTTTGGGGGCCAGTTCACTTTATCAGTTAAGGCTGTGCGTGGTCTCAGTTGCAGAAATTTTCCATGGGAAAGGAAAAACAGAACCACCATATATTTAGGTGCTATCTACATGATTGGTTAATTTTTTTCTCTTTCCACACCTGGGGACATTTACTGAAGAGACGTTTATAAGCAAATAAGCACAGAACAGCCGTTTAACCTGTTCAGTATCTTAAATCTCAGTCCTTTTTAGGTCAGTGGTTGTCAACCTTGGCTGTACCTGGGAAGTTTAAAAAATATTGATGTCCAAGCACCATCTTAGAGATTCTGATGATATGGATCTGGGGTATAACCTAGGCACTTGAGCATAGAGTGTTTTTGTTTATTGCTGTTATTATTGTCAGGTTTATTAGAGCTTAATTTTTGGTGAATAGTTCTATATGTACTGATAAACACATTTGACACATAAACAACACTCAAACAACGTACAGATTTCCCCACTCCCCAAACTTCCTTCATGCTCATTAATAATCAAGTCTTCACTTACCATGCCCCCACCTGCCACGCACCCAACCCTTAGCAAACTCTGCTCTATTTTCCGTGCTATAGTTTTGCCCTTTCCAGTGTCCCATTAAAATGGTTATAGCCTTTTGAGTCTCCTTCTTTAATTTGGTTGCTTTCAATTTTCAGCAATCATAAGTAAAGCCACTAGAAAATCTTATGTATAGGTTTTGTGTGAACATAACCTTTTATTTCTCTTGGATAATATCTAGGAGTGGGACCTTTGGGTTTTGTAGGTATATACTTAACTTTACAAGAAATTACAAAGTTGTTTTCCTATGTCTGTACCATTTAGCATTTCTAACAAAAGCAAACACATTAGGTTTTTTTTTTTTTAATAAAGCCATTCTAATGGGTTCATTTTATGATTTCATTGTGTCTTTAATTTGAATTTATGTAATGAAAATGAAGTTGAGTATCTTTATAAGCTCATTTGCTACCTATGTAACTTCTTTGGGGGAAGGTACTGTTGAAACCTTTGACCATTTCTCTAGGGCACAGGGGCTCAGGAGTTGTGGTGCCCAGGTTTAGTTGCTCTGCAGCATGTGAGTCTGATGGACCAGGGATTGAACTCATGTCCCCTGCATTGGCAGGTGGACTCGTATCCACTGTGCCACCAGGGAAGCCCCACAGATTGATTTTTGAAGGTTGAACTAACTTGGCATTCCCAAGATCATATTCCTGGGATACCTCATTCGTCCATTCATTCCCGATTTCTTTTTTTTTTTATCATTCTACCACTGCTAGATCTCGTTTGCTATTTTTTGAGGATATTTGCATCTGTATTCACTGTGGACATTGGTCCAGAGCTGCACTACACAGTGCAGTAATTCCTAGACACTGGGCTATATAAATGTAAATATAAATAGATTAAATTCTTATATAAAGTCGAACATTTATTTCCTAAGTTACACTAGTTCTATTTCACGTGTTCAATAGCCCCGTGCAGCTCGGGGCTATCATATTGGATAGTGCAGATATTGCTACCAAAGCAGAAAGCCCTATTGGACAGTGCAGTTTTTAGAGTTTTCTTCTTTTTTTTTTTTTTCCTAATTTCTTTGTCTGATTTGGTATAGTATGATGGTTGCCCAATGCATGAGTTGAAAAGTCTTTCCTTCTTTCCTATTTCCCAGAAGAACCTGTGTAGACCTGTTTGTAGAAGAACCGTGGTCTATCCTGGGGAATGTTCCATGTGTACTTAAAAATGCATACTCTGTTGTTGGGTAGAATGTTTTATGAATGTCAAATTAGGTCAGGTTGTTGATAGTCTTGTCCAAGACTACTGCATCCATACTTGATTTCTGCCTGCTTTTCCTATCAAGTAGCTCTGAGACATGAATTTGAGCAAACTCTGGGAGCAGTGGAGGACAGACAGCCTGGCGTGCTACAGTCCCTAGGGTCTCAAAGAGTGGGACACGACTTAGTGACTGAACGGCAACAACGTGAAGCACCACATGTATTTTTGCATTTATCCATTTCTCCTTTCAGACTTATTAGTTTTTCCTTCAGATATTTAGAAACTCTTTTGTTATTTGTGTATACATTTAGGATCCTTGTGACAATGGTAAACAGATCCCTCTAGTGTTACATGACTTGTTTCATGCCCCTGCCTCAGGGGCAGAAGATACTTTTGCCTTTTCTCCTGCTGCAGCGGGTCTCTACCTGTGGCCTTGGATTTGCTGCTCCGCTTCCATCATCTTGTGGAGAAGGAAATGGCAACCCACTCCAGTACTCTTGCCTAGAAAATTCCATGGATGGAGGAGCCCGGTGGGCTACAGTCCTTGGGGTTGCAAAGAGTCGGACACGACTGAGCGACTTCGCTTTCACTTTCCATCATCTTGAGGATTTTTTTCTTAATTATTTGTTTGGCTGCATTGGGTCTTAGTTGCAGCACCCAGGATATTTCGTTGTGGCACATGGGCTTCTCTGTAGTTGTGGCACTCCAGTTCAGTAGTAGTGGCGCGGGCTTAGTTGCCTGGAAACTGGTAGGATCTTAGTTCCCCTACTAGGGATCAAACCCACATCCTCTGCATTGGAAGGCAGATTCTTAACCAGTGGACCACCAGAGAAGTCCTCATCTTGAGGTTTGCATTCTGTTGGGCAGAAGGATCTCAGTGAAGGCTTTGCATTTACTCTAGCCGCACAATAGAGCTATACCATCAAGGAAGACCTTTTCAGTATCTCACCCTTTATTTGATCTTTCTCTCAAGAACCCTCTAATGGTCAATGGAGAAGAGCTTGCGGATGTGTACAAGCTTCCCTTGTGCCTGTGACTCTCAGGGATTCAGTAATCATATGCTAGCCCCACAGGACTGGAAAAGGTCAATTTTCACTCCAATCCCAAGGAAACACAATGCCAAAGAATGTTCAAACTACTGCACAATTGCACTCATCTCACACACTAGCAAAGTAATGCTCAAAATTCTTCAAGCAAGATTTCAACAGTATATGAACCAAGAACTTCCAGATGTTCAAGCTGGATTTAGAAAAGGCAGAGGAACCAGAGATCAAATGGCCAACATCCATTGGATCATTGAAAAAGCAAGCAAGTTCCAGAAAAACATCTACTTCTGCTTTACTGACCTCACCAAAGCCTTTGACTGTGTGGATCACAACAAACTGGAAAATTCTGAAAGAGATGGGAATACCAGACCACCTGACCTGCCTCCTGAGAAATCTGTATGCAGGTCAAGAAGCAACAGTTAGAACCGAACATGGAACAACAGACTGGTTCCAAATTGGGAAAGGAGTACATCAAGGCTGTATATTGTCACCCTACTTTTTAACTTCTATGCAGAGGACATCACGTGAAGTGTTAGGCTGGATGAAGCACAAAGTAGAATCAAGATTGCAGGGGGAAATACCTATAATCTCAGATATGCAGATGATACCACCCTTATGGCAGAAAGCGGAAGAGGAACTGAAGAGCCTCTTGATAAAAATTAGAGTAAAAAATCTTGCTTAAAACTCAACATTCAGAAAATGAAGATCATGGCATCTAATCCCATCACTTCATGGCAGATAGATAGGGAAACAATGGAACAGTGAGAGACTTTATTTTCTTGGGCTCCAAAATCACTGCAGATAGTGAGTGCAGCTATGAAATGAAAAGATGCTTGCTCCTTGGGAAAAAAGCTGTGACCAACCTAGGCAGGGTACTGAAAAGCAGAGACATTACTTTGCCAACAAAGGGCCGTCTAGTCAAAGCTATGGTTTTTCCAGTAGTCATGTATGGATGTGAGAGTTGGACTATAAAGAAAACTGAGCACCAAAGAATTGATGCTTGTGAACTGTGGTGTTGGAGAAGACTCTTGGGAGTCCCCTGGACTGCAAAGAGATCAAACCAGTCAATCCTAAAGGAAATCAGTCCTGAATATTCACTGGAAGGACTGATGCTGAAGCTGAACCTCCAATACTTTGGCCACCTGATGGGAAGAGCCGACTCACTGGAAAGGACTCTGATGCTGGGAAAGATTGAAGGAGGGAGGAGAAGGGGATTACAGAGGATTAGATGGTTGGATGGCATCACCGACTCGATGGACATGAATTTGAGCAAGCTCTGGGTATTGGTGAAGGACAGGGAAGCCTGGTGTGCTGCAGTCCATGGGATTGCAAAGAGTTGGACATGATTTAGTGACTGAACTAAACTGAGCCCACACTTGGCCTCCAGAAAATTAAAAAAAAAGTTACCTGAGTTAATCGTACTCGCATGCCTGGTGTCTCTGCATTCCATACTTTGCACAGATGATCCTGGGAGGTGCCTTTCTGTAAAGTTCAAGCTACTTGCTTCCCTGTGACCCCAACTTTTAGATGCATTGAAGAAACATAATGGTTTTGAAGTTTTTCCTGTCTTTTTCTTGTTGTTAGGATGGGAGTGAAGCTCCTTCCAGCTTTCTACATCCTAGAAAAGTCTATATGGTTGATAATTTAAATTTTTTTTTCTACAGGTGTGCTTGCAAACTCCCAATGTAGAAGAGGTCACCTCAGCATTATATGAGAAGTAAAGTTACTTTAATTAAAAAAGGAAAGGATTTTAGTGTGGTGATGAATGCTAGGAAGGACTGATTGGTGCCTTTGATTGGTGCCTTTAATTGCTGCATAACTTAAAAACAGTATTTTGAAAGCCAGGTTTTATCTCAGGGCAAAATTTTAGAGGTAACTTAATAATCCATAAAGCAGACTTATTCAAAAAGTGCTGATATCTTCCCCTGGCATGCAATTTTGCTATAATCCTATAGCTCTTGCAAAAGGCATTGTTCTACTAGGTGGTATCTTTCTGTCCTTTGGATGGCAAATCCTCAGGTATAAATTTTTACATAGTCCACCCTCTTTCAGTAATTGAACCTCATGTTGAGAGTGCTGTACTTTTGAAGGGTATAGAGATCACAGGGAAAGAGGATTAATACATAGGCAAGACTCAGAAAGAGGGAGAACACAGGAGTTACAGAGAGTAATGGATTGCTTAATAAGGATTTAAAAAGAAAGCTTTTACTTTATTCAGAATTGTTAACTCGAGTCAGGACACATGAAGCAAAGGCAGTGTTTCTAGGAAAGGGTTTTTGTTTCTGAGACTTCAGATCCATCCAGGTCTCCATGATGGCACCAATGCCATTGACTAGTGAATTTAATTTTTCTTAAAGAATGCTGGCTCTGGGAAAGTCCAGTGGGGTACACTAGAAGGAGTATTCAGGAAGTCTGCAGGGGCACAGTCCCATCCAGACTGTGAATGGTGTCCCTGAGATGATACTTGGTTTAGACACATGTATATATTTTTTTATTTTTAAAAATTTAATTTTCAATTAATTTTTATTGAAGTATAGTTGCTTTACAATGTTGTATTAGTTTCTGTGTGCTGTGCTGTGCTTAGCCTCTCAGTCATGTCTGACTCTTTGTGACCCCGTGGACTACAGCCCGCCAGGCTCCTCTGTCCGTGGAATTCTCCAGGCAAGAAGACTGGAATGGATTGCCATTCCTTTCTCCAGGGGATCTTCCTGACCCAGGGACAGAACCCAGGTCTCCTGCACTGTAGGCAGATTCTTTGCCATCTGAGCCACCAGGGAAGCCTGTGTTAGTTTCTACTGTATAGTAAAATGAATCACCCATACATATACATAAATCCACTCCCTTTTGGACTTCTTTCCCATTCAGGTCACCTCAGTGCATTGTTGAGTTCCCTATTCTATACAGTAAGTTTATACTATTGATACTATATATATAACAGATAGGGCTTCCTTGGTAGCTCAGCTGGTAAAGAATCTGCCTGCAATGCAGGAGACCTGGTTCAATTCCTGGGTCAGGAAGATATGCTGGAGAAGGGATAGACTACCCACTCTAGTATTCTTGGACTTCCCTGGTGGTTCAGATAGTAAGGAATCTGCCTGCGATGCGTAAGGCCTGGGTTTGATCCTTGGGTTGGGAAGATTCCCCTGGAAAAGGGAATGGCTATCCATTCCAGTATTCTGGCCTGAATATTGGACAGAGGAGCCTGGTGGGCTACAGTCCGTGGGGGTAGATAACTAATCAAACCTATATTTTAATGCTGGTTTTTCTTCTGAGTGACCTTGGGTAAAATCACTTCACCTCTCTGATTCTCAGTTTACTCATTGGTGACAAGGAGCTGATAATCCTTATGTTTTAGTGTTACTTGGTGGATGATGTGATAAAATCTGTATCACATCTGCCACAAGGCCTGACACTAAGGAAATGCTCGGTCAGTATAAATTCACCTCTCCTTGTCCCCTTTTTGGGAGCTGTACAAAGAAGGGGACGTGAACTTGTCCTCTGACAAGCCCTGTCCCCTGGGATCTTGATTTTACAAAATACACAATTTTACATTTGTATCTTTAGGAACCTGGAGGCATCTTTGCTGAATGGGTTGAGGTTTGCACTTGTGCCCTATGGTGACTTAGTTGTATGGGTGCCATTATATAAAATATTAATAATTGTTTTCATTCTACAATTTGGAAATCAGAGCAGTTGTCCCTTTGGCTCACTGTTGGACTGAATCTATGCCTTGGTGAGGTGTGTATAACTGGGGTCAGAGATTGCCAAGGGCTTGGGTCTTCTGCATGAATGTTGATTAAATTAGCCAAGACTGTCTGGGTTAGACTGATCTAGGTTTGAATCATGGCTTTGCCAATTCTTAGCAGCAGAATCCAAAGCAAATTCCTATTCCTCTCTAAGTCTTAATGTTCTTGGTGACAAACTGGGAGAGGGATGCAATGTCTACTTCATAGGTTGAGATAATCAATGAAGTCAGGCATATCATGCACTCGCAAATGTTCTATAAACAATTTATTGCCTGTTTACCATTTACCATGCTTAGCAGTGGGTTAAGCACTTTATGGGGTTTCCCTGGTGGCTCAGATGGTAAAGAATGTGCCTGCAATGCGGGAGACCCAGTTCAGTCCCTGGGTCAGGAAGATCCCTTGGAGAAGGGAATGGCTACCAACTCCAGTATTCTTGCCTGGAAAATCTCATGGACAGAGGAGCCTGTCACTTTATGTACGGATTATATAGTTTAGTGCCCATTACAACTCTGTAAGGTAGGTGATATTAGTATTCCTATTTTACAGAGGAGGAGGCTGAGGTAAGTTACTCAGTCAAGATGTGGTGGTGATAGGCTGTGAACCCACGTCTATACTCTTAACCCCATTACTGTGCTCCCTTCCATGTTCTTTGGCTTCTGCTTCTCCCCAAACCACTGGGAATTTAGAAATAAGTTCTGATATTTGGTGACATATTAGTAGATGGCATGCCTAATATTGCCTTCTGAAAAGAGGTTTTGGAGCATTGCAGCTACTCTCAGAGTAGTGAAAGTAGCCGAAGATATTTCGGGGGACAACCTCCTGATATGGTAAGCTTTAATTCCCTGGTCTATCAGGCATTTGAAGCCTTAGGTTGGTAAGTTCTACTTATGGGCGGGGCAAAGACTCTGAGGGCTAAACAGACTGGGAAGACAACAGTGTCATGCTTACCACAGGCCAAGGGAAAGAGTGGTTTTTTAAGGAGAGCAGAATGACCAGAAGGAACTCTGTCTGAAACCTTACCTCTTTAAAAACATTTCTGAAATTTATTTTTCTTTAGATCAATCTTGTTAAATGGAGGGGGTGTTCCCTAGTTGGTAAAATAACATTGTGCACTGAGTCAGAAGCTTCTGCACTTGGCAGATAGTCTACAAAGGAGAGGTGACATTTTGTCTTGATTTTTCTTATCATTTTCCATCAGGTTCCAGTTAAAACACAGCTGGTGCTGTGAAGTGCAGTGACAAATTAACCTCCCTTGGAGGTTCCTTCACCCTCCAAAGGACTGTCTCCTAAGGAAGGTATCTTGAGAATGGTTTCTCTGTACAGGAATGATTCTAGGAGTTGTAATTTATGAAGGCATTTTTGAGGGTCTCCAGATTTTCTCCAAAATTATGTTAATGAACTAGAGTACTTCATTTCAATATGCTGGGCATTGAATACAGTGATGGCACCTGATCCACAATTAGAAAAGTAGTCTTTTCTGATACAGAATCATTTATAGTCTTTCTTAAGTCTCATTTAGACCTGTGTTACCCATGTTACATGGCCAGGTTAATGATGCAGAGGTAACATCAGAAGTTCTCTACATGGCAGTCCTTTCTTTGTAAAAAAAAAAACAAAAACAAAAAACTGAGTTGATGACCAAAGCTTTAACTGTCTTAAATAATTGATCCACCATACAAAGAAATGCCATAGAAACTTCCCAGAGAAATGGGCCTCCCAGGAGAAAGCATTAAACCCTTACTGTTTTTCCTCAGTATACACTCCTGACTATCACAGACTATTGTTGATAGTTGAGCAGAAACAATAAAATCATTTGTAGTCTTCTCAAATGTGTAGCCATAAACACAATGATCACTATTTCACATACATTTAATCTAGCTATCTATGTACATCCTCTAGAATATTTGCATCTCTGAAAAAATAGATATAATTTACTCCACTTTGTAAATTAGGAAAAGGAGGCTAAAGTAAGGAGGGTTAAGTAAATTGCTTAATATCATGTAGCTAGTATTTTGTGGAACCAGATTCAGACTTAGTTTGAATTATTTCAAGGCTTCTACCCATTCTATTACTTTGTAGCCACTAGAGGGTATCATGAAGGAAAAGATTCAGTTCTTTTCTTTTAATACCTTACATGTAGCTAAAGAGCTAAGACATAACCATCACAATAAAAGGTTGAGAACTTATTTTGTGTCAGGGATTCTGCTCAACTTTCTGTAGAGAATTTCTCATTTAATTATCTCAGCAACCCCATGAAGTACATGTACTACTGTTCCAAATTGACCAGTGATGGCAAATAGCTTCCTTTATATGGTGGATTGGATCTGAGCTTCAAAGACAAGTAATTGACTCTAGAGTCTATTCTTTAAACTACCATCGCTCCCCAGGACTGTTGATCTGGGACACAGATAGTTCAGAAGACAATTTAGCCTGAAGTCAGCCTGACTCAGCCTGAAGTCAGGCTAAGTGAGGGTTCAACAGTAACTGCAGTTAGGGAGCTGAGAGGTCAAGACGATGATAGGGGTAAGTTGTCCATGGCAATAGACATTTCAGAACCATGGACAGCCACCTAGAAAGGAGGTTATAGTTTGTCTAAGTCAGGTAAAGCCTTTATCTTCAAACAAGGTTGATGTCTCCTATCCACTATTTTTATTATTAATTGATCTTCACTCACTTGTTGCTTGGCTTAGCGCCTCAGAATTCATAGAATCCTTCTCAACATCCTCAAGAACTCTTGATGTCTATATTGATGTCCACTGATGTATAGAACATAGAGCAGGGTGGAGGAGGAGGAGGAGTAGTGATGAGTGTATGGGAATGGGAGAATTCTCAGCCCTCTTAATCCATTGGTGTGTCCTCTAACCATCCATTTTCCTTTAATTCAGGATAATATTAAAACTAAAGCCAGGGTCCTAACAGTAAATGTGAACAGTTTAAAGGAGTTGAGCTGCAGAATACAGGCAATGTCACCAGGAAGTTCATGATTAATTGCTGACTGGAAGGTACAGTCAAACGCCACTGGAGGGTGAAATCATTGTAAGCTGCAGTGATCTCAGGAGAGAATAGAGGGATGTATTTGTCTGAGTGTAGATAAGGAGGGGGTATTTCCGAAAAAGGTAGAGCACAGAAAAAAAAAAGTACAGATGTAGGGAGCTATAAAATGTCTAGCGGGGAATAAACAGGCTGACTTTTTTTTCCCCCTGGAGACTCATATTCGTGAATGACCAGACTTGAGTCTTAATTGTATGTATGTACACAAAATACGAGCAGAATGAAAAAGCATCAGATATGCTTTCAAGCCGCTGGTGTGGATACAGAAGGGCTCATGCACCTCTTTAGCCAGACAGCTCTATTAGCCCCGGATTTCTGCTATAATTATAAAGCATCATTAGAGACAAGCTGTGCTGTAGCATTTCTCCCCAAGCATCCAGGGGACCCAGAGAAGCTGGATTGTCATTTGCAGGAGACAAATGAGAATGATCCCCTGAGACGTAATGTGCAGAAAAAACGCAATCCAATTATGAGGCTATCATTGTAAAGGTTTCTTCTGTTCCCAGCTCAGACAGAGGAGGGAGACAGGGTACCATGTTAACAAGAGGAAAGAGATCTTAACCAGAGTACAGAAAGATCCCTGCCATTTCAGAAAAACAATTCTTTGGGATTGAGTGAAATTAAATGCTTCAGGGAAAAAAATGTTTTGATGTATAAGAGAAAGAATATGGCTTAACAGCTAAAGTTTCTCTTCTGATGGACCTGAAAAGCCTTGGTGATGAAATTTAATTTCCACTTTCTTTGAAGAGATCAGAAACTCCATTGTGCAGTGAAGAGTGTTCCCAAGTGGAATTGTGTCCATTTTTAAGAGATCAATTAGTTGTTAAGATACATTGTCTTTAATTTTAAGGAGGAAAAAGAAGACCATGTTTTACTTGGCTTTCTGTGTTGTGTGATGGGAGAGAGAGGGTCATGTTCATTCTCAAACCACTGGGAAATGTGTGTAAGTATACTTGTGCACATGAAGATGCAGACTTTGACCTCTAGTGTGGTGAATATTAAGATATTCATCCTTTACCAAGAGGTCATCCAGATTATTTCATGCCTGATGCCTTCTACCCAGTGAAGTACCAGCAAGGTATATAGGGAAGGACAGGAGCTTTGGCATGGGAGAGATTCAAATTCCAGCTCACCCACTTTCTAACAGTGGATCTTTGGCAAGTTAAATTTTCTGAGCCTCATTTTCCTCATCTGTGCCATGGGGTTACTTATTCTCTGGGTGAAACATTTGGGGTAGTGCCTGATGTATATGAAGTGCTTAAGAAATATCCATGACACATTCCCACATTACAATCAAAAGCAGTTATTTTGTTGCTTCCTTTGTGAGGTGGTAGACACTCCTTTTTGTCTTCCAGTATCTTTCCCCTCCTCTTCACTACTTAACACTCTTCTGATTTTCCTTTGAAATAAAACCACCTATTCCCCCATCTCAGTCCATGTGGCTTGGGTAGAGAGCTTTCTTTTCTGCAGAGGTCGATATACCTTCATCAGTCATGGTTTTCCTTGTTCCTGCCCACCCTGATTGTTTCAGGGATGGACGCGGGACCCAATATGGGCCAATAAGACTTGATTCCAGTACTTTTATGGATCTTTCTGGAAGGAGAAACTCTATTCTTCTGGTGGTTAAGAATGTATCAGATGGTTGCTCAAAAAGTTATACATAGAATGACAACATGACTCATCAGTTCTATTCCCAGAAAAATACCAAAAACAATTAAAAACAGGTGTTCAAACCAAAGCTTATATATGAATTTCATAGCAGCTTTATTCATAATAGCGCAAAGGGGGGAAACAACTCAAATGTCCATCAACAGATGAATGAATAAATAAAATGGATAAAAATTCCATATAATGGAATATTACTCGACCACATAAAGGAAGAAGGACCAAGGTGTGCTACGCCATGGTCAAACCTTGAAAACATTAGTTAGTGATAGCTTTGTAGGCACCCACCTCCTACTGAGAGAAAAAGGCTGATAACACTCTTAACACAAAAGGAAGGAGAGTGTTTTCAGGGCCAGACAGCTCCATTCTCCCCACAGAAAGGAAGGTGACATGCTCTTTGAATCCTAGGCTCCATTTTTCTCTTTTCATGAGTGTATTGAATAAGACCAGCTCAAATGCTGCTTCTTCCAGGAGAAATTCAAAGTTGAACTTAGTCACTCACTGTCATAGGGTGAAATATTTTGTAAATATCTGTTTCCCATAAAGATTAGGGGACTATTGAGAGTAGCAACCATGTCTTATTCTTGTTTGTATCCCTCACCTGTAATGCCTACTATGGTGCCCGACACTAGTGTTTTCTCAATGAATACTGAATTTGAAGAGAACATTGGTCATAATTGTGTGTGAGAGTAACACATAATTGATTTTAGATCTAGTTTTGTTGAACACTTAACATGATTCCTTAAAGTATGCATTTTATTATATAAATTATAGCCATATGTATATCTACCTATAACCTACACCTGTATCTACTTGACACCTATATCTTCACCTACATCTATACCAATACCTGTGTCTACATCTATGTCTGAGTAATACTACCTGAGAGAAACTGAAACCCTTCCCTGTCTATGAAACCCACTATACCGTTGAACCATCCTCCAAGAAAAAGAAATGCAAAAAATCAAAATGACTGTCTGAGGAGGCCTTACAAATAGCTATGAAAAGAAGAGAAGCAAAAAGGAAAGGAGATAAGGAATGATATACCCATTTGAATGCAGTGTTCCAAAGAATAGCAAGGAGAGATAAGACAGCCTTCCTCAGCGATCAGTACAAAGAAATAGAGGAAAACAACAGAATGGGAAAGACTAGAGATCTCTTCAAGAAAATTAGAGATACTAAGGGAACATTTCATGCAAAGATGGGGTCGATAAAGGACAGAAATTGTAGGGACCTAACAGAAGCAGAAGATATTAAGAAGAGGTGGCAAGAATACACAGAAGAACTGTACAAAAAAGATCTTCATGACCCAGATAATCACGATGATGTGATCACTCACCTAGAGCCAGACATCCTGGAATGTGAAGTCAAGTGGGCCTTAGAAAGCATCACTATGAACAAAGCTAGTGGAAGTGATGGAATTCCAGTTCAGCTCTTTCAAATCCTAAAAGACGATGCTCTGAAAGTGCTGCACTCAATATGCCAGCACATTTGGAAAACTCAGCAGTGGCCACAGGACTGGAAAAGGTCAGTTTACATTCTAGTCCCAAAGAAAGGCAATGCCAAAGAATGCTCAAACTGCCACACAATTGCACTCATCTCACACGCTGGTAAAGTAATGCTCAAAATTCTCCAGGCCAGGCTTCAACAATACGTGAACCGTGAACTTCCAGATGTTCAAGCTGGTTTTAGAAAAGACAGAGGAACCAGAGATCAAATTGCCAACATCCGCTGGAAGCAAGAGAGTTCCAGAAAAACATCTAATTCTGCTTTATTGACTATGCCAAAGCCTTTGACTGTGTGGATCCCAATAAACTGTGGAAAATTCTGAAAGAGATGGGAATACCAGACCACCTGACCTGCCTCTTGAGAAACCTGTATGGAGGTCAGGAAGCAACAGTTAGAACTGGACATGAAACAACAGACTGGTTCCAAATCAGGACAGGAGTACGTCAAGGCTGTATGTTGTCACCCTGCTTATTTAACTTATATGCAGAGTACATCATGAGAAATGCTGGGCTGGAGGAAGCACAAGCTGGAATCAACATTGGTGGGAGAAATATCGATAACCTCAGATATGCAGATGACACCACCTTTATGGCAGAAAGTGAAGAACTAAAGAGCCTCCTGATGAAAGTGAAAGAGGAGAGTGAAAAAGTTGGCTTAAAGCTCAACATTCAGAAAACTAAGATCATGGCATCTGGTGCCATCACTTCATGGCAAATAGATGAGGAAACAGTAGAAACAATGAGTGACTTTATTTTGGAGGGCTGCAAAACCACTGCAGATGTTGCCTGCAGCCATGAAATTAAAAGATGCTTACTCCTTGGAAGGAAAGTTGTGACCAACCTAGAAACATATTAAAAAGCAGAAACATTACTTTGCCAACAAAGGTCCATCTAGTCAAGGCTATGGTTTTTCCAGTGGTCATGTATGGATGTGAGAGTTGGACTATAAAGAAAGCTGAGCACTGAAGAATTGATGCTTTTGAACTGTGGTGTTGGAGAAGACTCTTGAGAGTCCCTTGGACTGCAAGGAGATCCAACCAGTCCATGCTAAAGGAGATCAGTCCTGGGTGTTCTTTGGAAGGACCGATGTTGAAGCTGAAACTCCAATACTTTGGCCACCTCATGTGAAGAGCTGACTTTTATTGGAAAAGACCCTGATGCTGGGAAAGATTGAAGGCAGGAGGAGAAGGGGATGACAGAGGATGAGATGATTGGATAGCATCACTGACTCAATGAACATGAGTTTGGGTAAACTCTGGGAGTTGGTGATGGACAAGGAGGCCTGGTGTGCTGCAGTCCTTGGGGTCGCAAAGAATCGAACATGACTAAGCGACTGAACTGAACTGACATTGTTGAACTTGGTATAAATCACTGAACATACTGTTCTACATATCCTAGAGGTCACTGAACTATGGTATTACCTTCTGCGGTGGGACCTCCATCCCTGTCTTTAACTCAATGATAATCCTAACGATGAAGACAGTAGCAGTTACCATTTAGTGAGTATTTGCTTTGAGCTTGCATTGCTGTCACCCACATCATTTCATTCTGTCGACACAGCAGTCATTTATTTGAGCCATGTTCTGTGATTATCCTCATTCTACTGATACATGGAGGCTGAGGGAGGCTCAGCCACTTGCCCAAGGTCACATATTGCATTTGAGGGAAGAATCGAGGTTTCAACCTGTTTGACCTCCAATCCCACCTTCCTGACTAGCACAACTGCCAAATGGGAAATTCTGCCCTAGTTGGCCAATTCCCTTTTGCTCCCACTTCCTGCTGGTCACCACCTCCCTCTGAAAGCTGAAGGGTCTAAGAACCAGCATCTGAGGAGTCTGTATGCTGCTGGTGTGCCCTCTCCTTTTGTGTCTCTCCAGTTTCCTGGAAGGGGCTCAGTTTGGGGGCAGTTCTGATTTGGTAACTTCATGAACACCCCAGAGGGTGGGAGTGGTCTTGTTCTTGTCCCTGTCATTACCCATTATGTCTAGAGATGTGCCTGCATTATAATATGGATAATCGCATAGGAAATGACATAGATACCACAAAACCTTCAGAATATGTTGCCAGACACCAGCGTCTGTCATTGTATTTATGGCAGTTTCAAATACAGAAGCCCATTTTCCTTCCTAATTTCCAGAAATCAGGTTCAGGGAGACCCTGTCCTCACATTTCTGAGCCCTTTGGTGGGAGAAGAACCAAAGGAGGCTCCTGGGCCACCCTGGGCTTATTTGGCCTCAAATCCATCCTTTATCCTCTGTCTGCACACCATGGTTCCCAGACTCCCATGCCAGCAGAGTTACAGCTGAGTTTGGCCAACGGGAGGTGGTGATGGGAGACAGGCAGCCAAGAGGAAGGGATAAGCCTTGTTTTGGGTTGGCCAAAATTGTTGTTTGGATTTCCCATAAGGTGGTACAGAAAAACCGGAATGAACAAACTGGCAAACTCAACATTTCTCACTCCCTTTGCCTTGCATGGCATCTCTGCAGCAGCAGTGTCTCCTCTGTGGGCCCAGATCCTTTGGGAAAGAGCCCTTTTGTGCCGGACTTCAGTGACACCTGATCTTCCTTGGTGCCTCATCCTCGGAGTTGTAGTAGATTCCTGCTGTGTATTCATCTTTGGCAGGACCAAGATTAGGATGAAACAGGTGAGGCTGATATGGGGTCAGATTCTGTCTTTATGTACAGTTTTGATATTTGCTTTATCATTGATTTTTTTCTGTATCAATCTAGACTTTTAAAAAAATTATTAGAATATTATCGCATTACAAGGTTGTGTTAGTTTCTGCTGTACAATAAAGCAAATGAGCCATTTTCATACAGATAGCCCCTCCCTCTTGGACCTTCTGTCCAGCACACCCCACTTCCTCACCCCACCCCTCTAAGTCATCACAGAACCCCAAGCTCAGCTTCCTGTGCTTTATAGCAGCTTCCCGCTAGCTATTTTTGTTACACATGGTAGTGTATACGTCAACTCTAATCTCCCAATTCACTGCTCCCTCGCCGTCCCCGCCCCTGGGGCCACGTATCTGTTCTTTATGTCTACATCTCTATTCCTGTCTTGGAAATAGGTTCATCTGTGCCATATTTCTAGATTCCACATGTATGTGTTAATAACCTTGACTTATGGTGGAGTTATGTCCAGATAAATCCATCATAAGTTGAAAACACTGTAAGTTGAAAATCCATTTAATACACCTGACCTGCTTAACATCTTAGCTGAGCCTAGCCTACCTTAAATGAGCTCAGAACATTTCCATTAGCCTACAGGGGGGCAAAATCACTTAACACAAAGCCTGTTTTATAACACAGTGTTGGATATCTCTTGTCATTTATTGACTATGACACTGAAAGTGAAAAGCAGAAAGGTTGTCTGGGTACAGAATGTTGAGTGTTGGCGGTTTACCTGGTGACCACATGACTAAGAGATGCTCTTGGCAGCTGCCCAGCACCATCAGAGGGCCACACTGCCTAGGGCTAGCCTGGGAAAAGATCAGAATCCAAAGTGTGATGTATGATTTCTACTGAATGGGTCCCATTTTTCACACCATCATAAAGTAAAAAAATTGAAGTCAAGCTATTGTTAAGTCAGGACTTATATTTCTCCTGTTCACTTGCTAAGTCGTGTCTGACTCTTTGCAACACCACAGACTGTAGCACGCCAGCCCTCTCTGTCCTCCACTATCTTCCAGAGTGTGCTTAAATTCATGTCCATTGAGTTGGTTAGATGGTTAGATGCTATTTGACATCTCATCCTTTGCTACACCTTCTCCTTTTGCCTTCAATCTTTACTAGCATCAGGGTCTTTTCCAGTAAGTTGGCTTTTTGCATCAGGTGGCCAAAACACTGGAACTTCAGCTTCAGCGTTTGTCCTTCTGATGAATGCTCAGGGTTGATTTCCTTTAGGATTGGCTGTTTTGATCTCCTTGCTGTCCAAGGGACTCTCAAGAGTCTTCTCCAGCACCACCATTCAGTGCTCAGCCTTCTTTTAGAAAAAAAATATATTTAATTGAAGGATAATTGTTTTACAGAATATTATTTTCCGTCAGACATCAATAAGAATCAGCTATAGTTGCACCCATGGTCCAACTCTCACATCTGCATATGACTACTGGAAAAACCATTGCTTTAAGTAGACAGACCTTTATTGGCAAAGCGATGTCTCTGCTTTTTAATATGCTGTCTAGGTTTGTCATAGGTTTCCATTCAAGGAGTAAGCATCTTAATTTCATTGCTGCAGTCACCATCTGCAGTGATTCTGATAGTCAGGACTATATGTATTAAAGTAGGATTTCCATATTGTTCCATTTGGAATCTTGGTTTTTGTCACCTGAACACCTAACTCCCAGCCTTAAATCCCTGCTGTTTAAAATACTCAAGTGGTTTCTCTTCCCCAGTGAGACACTGATAGATTGCTTCACACTGATTTTGACTTACGTGTCTCTGTGAGGTAGGGATTAGTATTATGTCCATTTTAAGTATGAGGAGAGATGCTCTGAAACCTTTGGTTACCTGCCAGTATCACTGAAGCTATGATGGGGCAGAAGCAGGTCTTGAACACAGGTCTGTGGGACTCCAGAATTCTCACTCTTAACCATGAAGCTCTGTGGTCTTATATATATTTTCAAAGGATTCAACTAAGAACAAAAATCCCTTTTGATCAGGAAGAAACCTTTTGATTGTGGAGAATGCTCTTGAAAGGGTCTCTGTCTGGGCTCTTTCAAACTGGAAATTTACATGCAGAGAAGACAACTGTGTGAGAACGGGTGATATTGGGATGAATCTGGGCAGGTTTGTATTCTTCTCTGAGCTGATTTGTCTCAGTAAATCCCCAGAAAATATCACTCGTCTCATTTCCCTTCAATCCTTTTGTCTGAGTTTAAGTTGGAAACACTTCCCCTCCGCCCCTCTTTCTTTGTAAATTCTCTTGATTTTGGTTATGTAACCAGGCCAGGCAGTTGCCTTTGCTGAACAAAAGTCTCAAATGAATAGATATCAATGGTAATACCAGTAATTAACAGTTTTTCTCTGCAGCGCATGTCTGAAACTGCTTTTATTGATTTATTTTGACTCTAGTCCATATAGGACAATTTTTCAGCTCACACAAACATATGCTTATCTCTTTTTGGTTCTGACTGTTCTGGGCCCTCCTTTTGGTTCCTCAGGACAGCTCCAACAGTGGGGCAGATGAAACGGGGCTATGGTACCTCAAGTGAACTGTAACCTCAAAAGGTTAACAATGGGTGGGGGAAAAGGGAGAACCTCTTAATTTGGAGTTTGATCTCTGTGCTTTCTTTCTGATATAAGAAGAACTTGGAGTTTCATGGAGTTGTGTGTAGGGAGAGGACGGGGGGATGGGAGGAGTCATCCAGGCAAAGATAGGAGTCAAAGAGGAGGAAGATGGAAGAGAAAGAACCAGTTGCCAAGTTCTCCTGACTCAGGAGGCTCTGCTTCTCTGGGATCTAGCCTGGGGATCATATTCTTTCCCCTCAATATAGTATTAAAAGGCCACTTTGTTTGATGGTTAGGTATGTCAAAGTTACTGCTTTTCCCCTAGAATTGAGTTCTTTTATTAAGCTGAGTGTAGAAAACTTAGATGACACAGAAGGAAAGGAGGAAGGGATGGGGAGGAAGCTAGTTTTACATATTTTCAAATATTTTGTGGTCCTTCATGCAGTTATGTTCCATCCCTCCCCCAACTCTCTCTCTCACATGCACCCACATGCACACAATATCTTTGAGATGCCCCTGAACGTGCCTATAGGACATAAGAATATTGAACATGTGACCTGTTTTTCAAATTTGTGATGTATCATGAACCCTTTTACATGTCTAGAATTATAGCTTGGTGTTATCATTTTTCAAGCCCGAATAGTACACCATTTATTGTTTTTCAGTCACTCAGTTGTGTCTGACTCTTGAGATCCCATGGACTACAGCAAGCCAGGCTTTCCTGTCCTTCACTGTCTCCCAGAGTTTGCTCAAACTCATGTCTATCTATCTATCTGTCCATCTGTCTATCTCCAATGGAATACTATTCAGCCTTTAACAATATAATGTATATTATAGATATTTATAATATAATATGGGGCTTCCCTGGTGGCTCAGATGGTAAAGAATCTGCCTGCAATGTGGGAGACCTGGATTCAATCCCTGGGTTTGGAAGATCCCCTGGAGGAAGGCATGGCTACCCACCCCAGTATTCTTGCCTGGAGAATCCCCATGCACAGAGGAGCCTGGCGGGCTATAGTCCATGGGGTCTCAAAGAATTGGACATGACTGAGTGACTAAGCACATAATAAAATATAATGTAAATATTTTCCTTCCTGGCCTCTTTTATTTCCTTATTTCCTTCCATCACTCCCTTCCTCTCTCCATTTTTGCTGTATAACCATTCTGAAATAAACAACCTTAATCTTTCATTATGAATCTGAAACATTTGCTTAGAACAGATTCTTAAGTGTAGATTGTTGGGTCAAAAAGTGTGCCTTAAAAAAAAAAATAATTGGAAGATAATTGCTTCACAGTGTTATGCTGGTTTGTGCTGTACAACAGTGAGAATTAATCATAATTATATATGAATATCCTTTCTGTCTTGAGCCTCCCTCTGCCTTCCTATCCCACCTCCCTAGGTCATCACACAGCACCAGGCTGGGCTCTCTTTCAGTTCAGTTCAGTTCAGTCACTCAGTCCTGTCCAACTCTTTGAGACCCCATGGACTGCAGCCAGGATTCCCTGTCCATCACCAACTCCCAAAGCATGCTCAAACTCATGTCCATCGAGTTGGTGATAATATCCAACCATCTCATTCTCTCTATTGTCCCCTTTCCTCCTGTCTTCAATCTTTCCCAGCATCAGAGTCTTTTCCAATGAATCAGTCCTTCGCATCAAGTGGCCAAAGTATTGGAGCTTCAGCTTTAGCATCAGTCCTTCCAATGAATATTCAGGACTGATTTCCTTTAGGATCTCCTTGCAGTCCAAGGAACTCTCAAGAGTCTTCTCCAACACCACAGTTCAAAAGCATCAATTCAAAGTCAGGAACAAGACAAGGGTGCCCACTTTCACCATTACTATTCAACATAGTTTTGGAAGTTTTGGCCACAGCAATCAGAGCAGAAAAAGAAATAAAAGGAATCCAAATTGGAAAAGAAGAAGTAAAACTCTCACTGTTTGCAGATGACATGATCCTCTACATAGAAAACCCTGAAGACTCCACCAGAAAATTACTAGAGCTAATCAATGAATATAGTAAAGTTGCAGGATGTAAAATCAACACACATAAATCCCTTGCATTCCTATACACTAATAATGAGAAAATAGAAAGAGAAATTAAGGAAAAATTCCATTCACCATTGCAACGAAAAGAATAAAATACTTAGGAATATATTTACCTAAAGAAACTAAAGACCTATATATAGAAAACTATAAAACACTGGTGGAAAAAATCAAAGAGGACAGTAATAGATGGAGAAATATACCATGTTCATGGATCGAAAGAATCAATATAGTGAAAATGAGTATACTACCCAAAGCAATCTATAGATTCAGTGCAATCCCTATCAAGCTACCAACGGTATTCTTCACAGAGCTAGAACAAATAATTTCACAATTTGTATGGAAATACAAAAAAACCTCGAATAGCCAAAGCAATCTTGAGAAAGAAGAATGGAACTGGAGGAATCAACCTGCCTGACTTCAGGCTCTACTACAAAGCCACAGTCATCAAGACAGTATGGTACTGGCACAAAGACAAATATAGATCAATGGAACAAAATAGAAAGCCCAGAGATAAATCCACGCACCTATGGACACCTTATCTTTGACAAAGGAGGCAAGAATATACAGTGGATTAAAGACAAACTCTTTAACAAGTGGTGCTGGGAAAACTGGTCAACCACTTGTAAAAGAATGAAACTATAACACCTTCTAACACCATACACAAAAATAAACTGAAAATGGATTAAAGATCTAAATGTAAGACCAGAAACTGTAAAACTCCTAGAGGAGAACATAGGCAAAACACTCTCTGACATAAATCACAGCAGGATCCTCGATGGCCCACCTCCCAGAATATTGGAAATAAAAGCAAAAATAAACAAATGGGACCTAATTAAACTTAAAAGCTTATGCACAACAAAGGAAACTCTAGGCAAGGTGAAAAGACAGCCTTCAGAATGGGAGAAAATAATAGCAAATGAAGCAACTGACAAAACACCTAATCTCAAAAATATACAAGCAACTCCTGCAGTTCAATTCCAGAAAAATAAACGACCCAATCATAAAATGGACCAAAGAACTAAACAGACATTTCTCCAAAGAAGACATACAGATGGCTAACAAACACACGAAAAGATGCTCAACATCACTCATTATCAGAGAAATGCAAATCAAAATTACAATGAGGTACCATTTCACGCCAGTCAGTATGGCTGTGATCCAAAAGTCTACAAACAATAAATGCTGGAGAGGGTGTGGAGAAAAGGGAACCCTCTTACACTGTTGGTGGGAATGCAACTAGTATAGCACTATGAATAACAGTGTGGAGATTCCTTAAAAAACTGGAAATAGAACTGCCTTATGATCCAGCAATCCCACTGCTGGGCATACACACTGAGGAAACCAGAAGGGAAAGAGACACGTGTACCCCAATGTTCATCACAGCACTGTTTATAATAGCCAGGACATGGAAGCAATCTAGATGTCCATCAGCAGATGAATGGATAAGAAAGCTGTGGTACATATACACAATGGAGTATTACTCAGTCATTAAAAAGAATACATTTGAATCAGTTCTAAAGAGGTGGATGAAACTGGAGCCTATTATACAGAGTGAAGTAAGCCAGAAAGAAAAACACCAATACAGTATACTAACGCATATATATGGAATTTAGAAAGATGATAATGATAACCCTGTATGCGAGACAGCAAAAGAGACACAGATATATAGAACAGTCTTTTGGACTCTGTGGGAGAGGGAGAGGGTGGGATGATTTGGGAGAATGGCATTGAAACATCTATAATATCATATATGAAACAAATCGCCAGTCCAGGTTCGATGTATGATACGGGATGCTTGGGGCTGGTGCACTGGGTCGACTCAGAGGGATGGTATGGGGAGGGAGGAGGGAGGGGGGTTCAGGATGGGGAACACAAGTACACCCATGGCGGATTCATGTTGATGTGTGGCAAAACCAATACAATATTGTAAAGTAATTAACCTCCAATTAAAATAAATAAATTTATATTAAAAATAAATAAATAAATCCAGCTTGAACATCTGGGGGGGGGGGGAAACGCATCAATTCTTCAGTGCTCAGCTTTCTTTATAGTCCAACTCTCACATCCATACATGACTACTGGTAAAACCATAGCTTTGACTAGACAGCAAAGTACTTTGTTGGCAAAGTAATGTCTCTGCTTTTTTAATATTCTGTCTGGGTTGGCCATAGCTTTTCTTCCAAGGAGCAAGCGTGTTTTAATTTCATGGCTGCAGTCACCATCTGCAGTGATTTTGGAGCACCCCCAAATAAAGTCTCTCACTGTTTCTGTTATTTCCCCATCTATTTGCCATGAAGTGATGGGACCAGATGCCATGATGTTAGTTTTCTGTATGTTGAGTTTTACGCCAACTTTTTCATTCTCTTCTTAAATTTTCATCAAGAGCCTCTTTAGTTCTTCTTCACTTTCTTGCATAAGGGTGGTGTCATCTGTGAACCTGAGATTATTATTTCTCCCGGAAATCTTGATTCCAGCTTGTGCTTCATCCAGCCTGGCATTTTGCATGATGTACTCTGTATAGAAGTTAAGTAAGCAGAGTGACAATATACAGCCTTTAAGTACTCCTTTCCCAATTTGGAACCAGTCTATAGTTCCATGCATTCACTATTCTGTCCTTTGAGAAGAATGTACTGATGCATACAGGAAGTATGACAGTTTTTACTCTACAATTACATCATCCTGTAAGGCTTCTCTGGAGGTGTAGTATTCGCACTGAGGACTCTAGGATGGATATAAGTTAGCAAGGCAAAGAGGGGGTGGTGATGGCAAACATTGTGATGGAGGAACTCTCATGTGTAAGGAACACTTGGTAGGGAGTAAAGGACCTTCAAAGTGGCAGCTTGAGCACAAAGAATAAAGGGGGAGGGTATATCATTTAGGATTCTGAGGTTTATTATAAGGAAGTGGCTCATGTGATTATGGCAACTGGAAAGCCCCCAGATTGTAGTCAGGAAGCTAGAAACCCAGGAGAGCCAATGTTTCATTATAAGTCTAAAGGCAGAGGAAAAAAATGAAAAGAAAAACTGTAAGACCTATGTCTAGCTGAAGCCATTCAGGCAGGAAGTGTTTGATCTTATTTGTGGGAGAGTCAGCACTTTTCGGGGCTTCCCTGGTGGTTTGGACAATAAAGAATCTGCTTGCAATGCAGGAGATCCAAGTTTGATTCCTGGGTCAGGAATATCCCCTGGAATTGCCTACCCACTGCAGTATTCTTGCCTGGAGAGTTCCTTGGACAGGTGAGCCTGCTGGGCTACAGTCCATGGGGTCACAAAGAGTCAGACAGGAGTGAGCGTCTAACACTTTCACTTTCACTTTCTTCAGCCCTTTTGCTTTCTTGAGGCCTTCAACTGATTAGATGAGGCCCACTCACCTCAGGGAGGGCAATCTGCTTTTAGTCTACTAATTGAAAAATTAATTTTGTCCCCAAATATCTGTACAGACACATCCAGAATAATGTTTGACTAAATGTCTGGGCATCCTGTGGCCCAGTCAGTTTGACCCCCAAAATTAAGCATTATAGGGAGAACATGAAAGGAGGTTCAAGAAGTGGGCAATAGGGGAGGGAATGTAGATGGAAGGAGACCTGGACCATACAGGGCCTTGTGGACCACATAAGGGATTTTGGTTTTCATCATAAGAGATATTGGGAACTGTGTTGTTGCATTGAGCTCAGTTGCTCAGTCACAACTGATTCTGTATCCTCATGGACTGCAGCCTGCCAGGATTCTCTGTACGTGAGATTTTCCGTACGTGGGATTTTCCAGGCAAGAATACTGGAGTGGGTTGCTGTTTCCTCTCGGGGATCTTCCTGACTCAAAGATTGAATCTGCGTCACTTGGGTCTTTTCATTGGCAGGTGGATTCTTTACCACTGTGCCACCTGGGTGGTTTTAGCAAGGCCTGGAGGTGCAGTGACATAGTCACATTCATGATAACCCTATGAAGTGTGAGGGGAAGGCATTGCTGACATATATGACAGATGAAAAGACTAGACGAGAACCTTTAAGTAGCTCACAGAGGCCCTTTCTCATTCCACAGTATAAATTAGCATTCTTTTGGCCATACTAGACTACTACTTGAGGGTTCACATGTATATAGATAACTTTTTCAAGGCATTCTCCCAGTACATGAATTCACCACATCCTTTTACTTCAGCTTGGAATTGCTAAGGAGTTAATGTCCCTAGAAGCCACCCAATGGCAGCTGGGGAACTTGTGGGTAAATGCAGCAGCCTGGCAGTCCCATGCTATGGAATCATCCCAAGGTGCCTGCTCCCCAGTTCTCTCCTGGGCCTCCTAGTGGGTCTGTGCTCCCATCGCCCGGAGCAAGAATCTTTTGCACAACACAGTCTGTACTGGATGCTTCCTCTCTTCTTTACTACCCTGTTGGGCTTTTCTGAGATCACTTACCCAACAAACAATTTACATGTAAGTCTTCTCTGAGGACCTTCTTCTTGGGGGAAACCCAGCCAAAGGCAGGGATGCTCCTTCCAGGACAATGTTGCTTCTGTGCAGTTCTGCCACCAGCACTCGGGCTCTCTGGCTGGAGGCTTTAGTAATGAGCATGGGGCCAAGTCACTCAATATTTGTTCCTCTTTTCCACTCATGAGTACAGAGCTGGTGTCAGGGAAGGACCTCTGTGGACAGTGTGAGGAAATCTTGTGGGTGTTGCATTTGTGATGCATTTCTGCTTAAGGCAGGATTTGACAGTGGGTACCTGCTGGCATGCCAGCAACAGCAATGACACCATGCCTGGGGCTGAAGTATTAATCACCAGCCTCTGCCTAGTCCAGGGTAACACGCCTGCCATCTTTTCACCCCTGACTCCTCTGCTACCCAATGGATCCCCAAGGCTCCATCAACAATTCATAGGAGAACCAAGAGCATCACGACTCTGGAACACCTCCTCACAGTCGACTAGTTTCTGGCCCTCTCCTACCTTCTGGGTCAAGCCTTGTTCTCTGTTTTCCTGAACTGTATGTGGCATCAGATGAAGAATAAACTTTAGGGCTGTCATTTCCCAAAGGTGCCAGAACTAAGGATGTAAATTAAATACTCATAATTGGAAGATGCCTCTCTGCCAGCCTTCTTTAGGGAAAAATTTCCTCCTCACTCTGTCTGATATTCCCATGGAGATGAGGGGGGACAATTCCTATCTGGCAGCAGGCTGTGGTATCAAAAATAATGGCTTCAGGCACAAGGAAAATGTAATCAATATTTACCTGCTGAGAGGTCCCATGATGGGAAGAAAATTGACTCTGTTCTCCAGTGCATATAGCCCATGTTGGTGTCCTGCTTTCTTTGTGTATTTGGCAGAGGGGAAATGCATAATCTTGGTTCTTTAGCGGGGAAAAACTACACGAAACCATTACATTGTCATCAGTCTATATAAGATAATCCATTGCTG
This sequence comes from Bos grunniens, assembly GCF_055505025.1. NCBI lineage: Eukaryota > Metazoa > Chordata > Mammalia > Artiodactyla > Bovidae > Bos > Bos grunniens. The sequence continues at coordinate 30,204,663 of NC_141189.1, forward strand.
TGGGTGGGAACTTAAAACATCCTAGCAGGTCTCCTGGTTTTCTGTCTGGTTTCTCTTTGTGCCCGAACCATTGCAGTTCGGCAATATGCTTGTCCTTACTCCACTCTACCCCTTGCCCCAAACAAATGACAAGTGATGACACTTGTTTCACTATCTATGTCACCTCCCCTGAGAATTCTCTTGGGAAAAAACAAGTTACATGGGTTGATCATGTTTCTGTGGACTATGTCATCATAGATCTGAAAGTTTTACTCTAGAGATAGACCTAAAAATCCAGAGCATATCATTTAGATGATTTTTTTCCCCTCCAGTAGAAGTATACTTATCTGAGTTTCTGGTTGCCAATAAAACGACAGAATGGATGGTGTGTGTTTGTGTGTGTGTGTGTATGTGTGTGTGTGTGCATGCGCGCATGTGAGCTTAGTCATGTTTGAGTCTTTGTGACTCCCTGGACTGTAGCCCACCAGGCTCCTCTGTCCATGGGATTCTCCAGGCAAGAATAATGCAGTGGGTTGCCATTTCCTTCTTCTGGGCTTCTTCCTGACCCAGGGTTCAAACCCGCATCTCTTGCACCTTCTGCTTTGTCACGTGGGTTCTTTACCACTGTGACAACTGGGAAGCCCTGGAATGGATGTAGGTGATATGAAATGGAAAAGGGATCTATGGTTTGGAAAACAAATAGAAATCGAAAGAGGCAAGACCTGGCCTGACTTGGCCTTAACACCAGCCATCCTGGGGTATTCCTGTTGGTGTGGTTGCCCTTCAGTTCAGTTCAGTTCAGTTGCTCAGTTGTGTCCAGCTCTTTGTGACCCCATGGACTGGAGCATGCCAGGCACCCCTGTCCATTACCAACTCCCAGAGCTTACTCAAACTCATGTCCAGTGAGTCAGTGATGCCATCCAACCATCTCATCCTCTGTCATCCCCTTCTCTCACCTTCAATCATTCCCAGCATCAGGGTCTTTTCCAATGAGTCAGTTCTTTGCATCAGGTGGCCAAAGTATTGGAGTTTAAGCTTCAGTATCAGTCCTTCCAATGAATATTCAGGACTGATTTCCTTTAGGATGGACCGGTTGCATCTTCTTGCAGTCCAAGGGACTCTCAAGAGTCTTCTCCAACACCACAGTTCAAGAGCATCAGTTCTTCGCTGCTTGGCTTGGTTGCCCTGGATACTTATTTTGCAACTGTACTCCAAAGACAGTGTTGGCTATGTGAGTATCTCTGAAGGTGGCTATCTTTACATCCTCTATTCAGTGTCAGGTCCTGGAGATGGGTACCTACCACCTGAGCTTTCACCATGGCCAGCAACCTCACTTCCAGGTACCAGGGACAGGCACGCCATCCTTTTTGCCCCTGTAAGGAGAGGCTTTGAAAGAGCAATCTTTTCCATCACCCACCCATCCTCCACCCTCTTTCTGTTTCTCCCTTTCATTTGTCCTATCACTTTCCCACCCAGCATATAATTTTCTCATCTCTCATGTTTATGTTCTGCAACCTCCCACTAGGACCCAAGTTCCATGGGAGCAGGATTTTGGTCTCCCTCATTCATTGCTAAATCCTAGAACAGTGCCTGACACATAGGTAGCACTTAGTAAATGTAAGTTGAATGAATGAATCAATGAAATGGGAGAGACAGTTTGGATGCTGGACTGCTCCAAAGGCTGACTATCCCTTGAAAGAAATATTTCTCATTCTTGATAAAAGGAACAATCCCTTTTAGGAGTTGGCTCTTTGTGCTTAGCAAGACAAGACCATGAAAAACTCAAGTGCTGCAGAGAAAAACACTGCACTGTGACATTTTCCCCTCAGATTTTCTTCTATGTAAAGATGACATTTATAGGCACTATCCACCAGCCTCTGTTTATCTACAAAGTGAGTCACAGAGGACTCAGCAAAGATCTTGGGATATGGCAGAATCATGGCAAGTCCATCTCTTCATACAGAGAATAAAGGGAGAGTCTAGTTCCTCTGCTAAGAAGGACCATTTGGGAGAATAGTACCACAGGACATGGAGCATTCAGGGCAGTGGATCTATGGGAAAAACTGTAGGCTAATCTGTTTCAGTTTCCTCATCCTGATCATATGCTTAAGGACAAACATTTATTGAGCATATACTGCATGCCAGGAACTCTTCCAAGCCTTCCACATCCTTTAATCCACCATGCTATTATCCCCATATTGCAGCTGAAAAGTTGGGACACGTTTGAGATCTGTGTGAGCTATGGAAGTTGCATAAGGACGGTCCCCCTTTCAGAACCATGGACAGGTACCTGAGTGCAACAGCAAGCCAAGCTGTCTTCTAAGGATAAGAGAAGAAAGTGCTTACCTGAGAGTCACCCATCATACCCAGCACCCAGTTGCCCTGACGAGGCTGTGTTGACAGAGGTTTGGCCCAATGGGCTGTCTGTGCTCTAGAGTCTGCAAGCCTCAACTACTGAACCCGAATGCTGCAACTACTGAAGCCCGCATGTCCTAGAACCTGTGCTCTGCAACAAGAGAAGCCACTGCTGGCCACAACTAGAGAAAGCCCTCACAGAGTAATGAAGCCTCAGCAGAGCCAAAAATAAAGAAATAATAAATGAGAGGTACAGAAGAAAGCCAATTGTGGGGCACAAGTGCTAGAAGATTCCAAGACTGCTTATAATAGTCCTGTACAGAGAATCTTTCACTGCAGTCATGCTTGGCTTTTGGAGTAAGAGATTCACTTTTGGCTATGGAGATTCACCATCTTCCTGCCCCTAATACACCACCACAAAGCAAAGCCTCTTGAATGTCAGCTGTTATTGTCCTTAACACAAGGGATTTGGGGAACTGCAACATGTTTTTCTTGTTATGTATGACATGGTGCTAATGGAGTCACTGGTGACTTTCTCCACAGTGGTGCAGTCACTGTAATCAAATGAACATAAACTCAGACATGTGCCTTTACTCTGGGGCCAAGGAATTAATTAGATCTGCACTGGAGACGGATTAAGATATAAGATGCCAACTAAAATTCAAGATCTCCAGTGAAATTTGAATTTTAGATAGACAAGGAATAATTTTTAGTATAAGTATGTCTCATGCAATATTTGCAACATACTTATTCTAAAATATTATTCATTGTTTATTTGAAATTCAAATTTTACTGGGCATCCTGGACTTTTATGTGCTAAATTTTGCAATCCTAAGACTTTTGTTTTGTCTCTGGCTCTTCCTGGCCTTCTATTAGCCTCTTTCTTCCCCCTGCCTGCTTAAATGTGAAATCGGAAGTCATAAAAGACTTGACACAATGACAAGAATTTTAATGGCCTGAGGCATTAATTCATCCTTGACAGGAGACATATCCAATCTATTTAGGTTCAGGGATTTGAAATGACACAGTTTCATATTTCCCACCCGCACTCCATCCCCACCAAGAATCCGGATGGAATCAGAAGCAATTAATTCCATTCTTAGAATATTTGAGGGAAAATGCCTTCTTGTGAAGAGGGTGAGGATTTAAGGCCTAAAGGCAGATGTTGGAGACCCTTTGGATGGGTGTTAATTCGACTCTCCTTGTACTCCACTGCTAATTTCTTTAATAGTCATGAGCATACAGGTGTAGGTAGCAATGCAGAGGAGAAACATGTCCCAAATTTGGATGATTAAGACACCTTTTCTCATTTCCACCCTGTAATTTGAGATATTCTTGATTTTTGTTTTCACTCGTCATCAACTTGCAGGGGCAGCAAACATTTTAATATTAAAATCTCTGCCCCCTACTTCCCAGACCCTCTCTCAAGCCATATACAGAGTCTAGATATACTGTTCATTTCAAGAAAAGAGCCCTGCAATGAATCTTTACACACAATGGAAATTCCTTGTGTAGTGCAAATTACACATCTTCCCCATTTTATGAGTTCTGTAAATGTTGAAGCTTCTGTTTATCGACTTTTTAAAAAGTAGATGTTCTAGTATGCCACCGGGTGTCCTGACCTCTTGTTCCTCTTCCTTTCTTTCTACCCATCATCCTCACCCTATTCATCATTTTTGTATTAAACTCACAATTAAGGATTGCCACTCAGAGCAGTGGTCTTTGATTCTGGCTACATTTTCTGATTGCAGGGGTAATTAAAAGACACCTACAGATGCTCAGGGCATAGCCCTAAAGACTCTGACTTAAATAATCTGAGATAGGATACTGCTAAGCCATTCTAATTGCAGCCAGGATGGAGGACCACTTGCCTAGAGATTAAAAACAGAGAACCAGAACTGAGGGGTCTGGATTCCCATCCTACCTATGACGTGTCCTCTGGCAGGTAACCACCTCCCTGAGGCTCAGTTTCCTCATCCATAAGATGGGGATGGTCGCAGCAGAATTGAGCAGTTGTGATAAGAGATTACATGGCACACAAAGTCTGAAATATTTACTCTGAACCTTTACAGGAAAAGTTTACTGTAACTTAGCGTAACATAAGCCCATGTAACGGGGAAGAACAGACTCTGATTCCATGTTGGATCTGTTTCTTTTCCTTTAATCTTTGTTTTCCATGGCCTTTGTTACTACTATAATCACCAAAAGGAGGCTGACATAGGTATGCCCACATGCATGCTAAGCAGCTTCAGTCGTGTCTGACTCTTTGCAACCCCATGGACTGTATCCCTCGAAGCTCCTCTGTCCATGGGATTCTCCAGGCAAGAATATCAGAGTGGGTTGCCATGCCCTCCTCCAGGGGATCTTCCTGAACCGGAGATTGAACTTATGTCTCTTCTGTCTCCTGCATTGGCAGGTGGGTTCTTTACCACTAGTGCCATCTGGGAAGCCCCATCTATAGCTATCAGTATACATAATGGCCTGCCTTAGGGAACCCTGCCCCTCTGCCTGAATGTTAAACTAAAGTGCCTTTGTTCAGCTCACAGGGAGACATTTTGATCCTGTGAATGGCTACAGAAAAGGAAGAAAATTAAGACATGTCCTCCCCAAAGCTGGCCAAGCCAAGAGCTATTCTGCAAGCCTTATGGCCTTCTTACTTTCCTTCCTCACCTCCTCCCCATCTCTATTCTGTAAAAGAAATTGGCATCCAGACCTTGATAAGATGGTACTCTAGGACATTAGTTTGCCATCTTCTCAGATACCTGAAAGTTATTCCTTGTTTCAACACCTAGTCTCTCCTGTGAGCAGACTGAGCTTGGATTTGGTAACACTTGTTCCATAAACCTCATTTATGTCCTCATGGGGTTTCCAGCCTACTCGGGGAAGATACTTTAAATTCCTCCCATATATTCCCAGTAAAGACACAGTGTGATATTATGGAGACGGTCTGGGATTGGTTTCTTTCCTCAAATCTTCCCTAAACCACACATTTGATCTTAAGTAACCTTCTTTTTTCTCCCATTCCTCTGAGTCTCAGTTTCCTCATTTTTTATGAGGAAAGGTGGAGTTTGATGATCTCTGTGGTCTGTTTTGGGGCTTTCCCTATGGCTCAGTGATAAAGAATCCACCTGCAATGCAGGAGATGTGGGTTCAATTCCTGGGTCGGGAAGATCCCCTGGAGGAGGGCATGGCAACCCACTCCAGTATTCTTGCCTGGAGAATCCCATGGACAGAGGAGCCTGGTGGGCTACAGTTCATATGTTCACAAAGAGTTGGACATGACTGAAGTGACTTAGTGCGCATGCACACACAAGGGCTCTTTTAGCTCTAGAATGTTCTGATTCTGTCCCTGGCCTCCTGTGTTGCTCTTAAAGCACAGCTCTATCCCATGGGTGTTCATTGGAAGGACCAATGTTGAAGCTGAAACTCCAATACTTTGGCCACCTGATGCAAAGAGCTGACTCATTTGAAAAGACCCTGATGCTGGGGAAGATTGAGGGCAGGAGGAGAAGGGGACGACAGAGGATGAGATAGTTGCATGGCATCACCAACTCAATGGACATGGGTTGGGGTGGACTTTGGGAGTTGGTGATGGACAGGGAGGCCTGGCCTGCTGCGGTTCATGGGGTCACAAAGAGTAGGATATGACTGAGTGACTGAGCTGAACTGATTCTATGGGAACTGGTCCAGAAGACCTTTTCAATTGGGTGTGGTGACGGACCAGGCTTTCCCTTCTCTACACTACAGGTATTTTAGAGTGAAGTGATACCATTCTGCATCACAGCCACTCTTCTTTCTCTAGAGATTCAGAGAAAGGTTTAGAAATCCCTCTGTGGCAGGAGGCAGATTTGACTGCAGAGAAGACAATTAGGGCCACCTCAGCTGAGAGAGTTTTAAAGATGCTAAGCTGCTGGCTTTGAAGATGGAGGAAGGGAATGAGTGTTGAAGAATGAAAAGACTGCAGCTCTAGAAGCTAGAAAAGGCAGCTGGAAAAAACTTCCACTCTGTGCAGGGAGCACAGCCCTGTTGATATTTTAATTCCACTCTGGTCAAATTGCTTTTGGAGGGACTTCCCTGGTGGTCCAGTGGCTAAGAGTCCATGCTCCTGATGGAAGGGGCCCAGGTTTGATCCTTGATTGGGGAACTAGATCACACATTCCACAACTAAGAGTTTGCATGCCACAACTAAGGATCCCCAATGCCATAACTAAAAGTCTCATAAGATGCAACTAAGACTCAGCACAGTCAAATAAATAAATAAATACTAAAAACAAACAAACAAACAAAAAAAAAACCCTTGCTTTTTGGAATTCCAACTTTGAGAACTGTAAAAGCATAAATGCATGTTACTTTAAACTACTGCCTTTGTGGTAATTGTTGTGACAACAGCTTTGGGAAAGTAATATATCTTTCTTACATTGATAAGTAACCCATGGATCCCAAGGAGAACAAGGAGTGTACATGTAAAATAAGTCTTGTATCAGAGAGAAACTGAGTAAAGAGTTTTATTTTGGTCAGTTACATGGAAACACTGAAATGGAATAGAGACAGAGGGAAAATGGAGGAGAGTTGAATGGGGTGAGAGGGAAAACACAGAAGGTCTGTGTTCCTCCCCAGCTCTTCATTTTCATCCATCACTGTGCCAGGGCAAATTCTAAGCTACCTCCACAATCTCCATCTGCTGGCATTATTGAGACCTGAGACTTACTTCTAACCAGTAGAATTGGCAGAGGTGATGTTGTCTGGGTCTTAGACCAGAGAGAGATGTACTCGTCTGTGTGCAGATTGGAAAAGAATTTCCAGACATGAGGCAGAATGAGAGGAGAATAAAGTTTATTAGAGTGGGAGACTCTGTTAGAACAGTGGACTGGTTCAAGGGAGAGCCAAACCCTTTTGCAGGCTAGTGACCAATTTTTATAGCCTCAAGACAGAGAAAATTCCTACTGGAAGGGTGGCATTAGGTGATTTGTTATGATGCTATAGGGTAAATAATAGGGTGGGTATTTCACCTAATACAGGATCAGGGAACAGGCCAGTTTAGATCCAGAGGCATATGGCAACAATTGTTATTTATTTATCCAGAGATTTTTGTCTTGTGACCTTGTACAGAACTCCACATCTGTGCAAGAGAGGCTGTCCCATTGGCCTTGCAGAAGCAAACAGCCTTGTTGGAACTGTCTGTGGAGAGTGGCATGTGTCAGGGAATGGGACTGGTGTCTAGGATTTGAGGACAGCCCCTATAGCCAGCAAGAAACCAGGACCTGAAGTCAGTAAGCAACATGAAGGCAAATTTGCCAAAAATCAAAATGAGTTTGGAAGAAGGTCCTTCCTGAATCCACATTCAAGATGAGAACACGAGGACTTTACTTGTTGTCCAGAGGTTAAGAATCCATCTTTCAATGCAGGGGTGCAGATTCAATCCCTTGCCAGGAAACTAAGATCCCACATGCCATAGAGCAACTAAGCCCATGTGCCATGACTACTGAGCCCATATGCTCTGGAGCCCGTGGGACACAACTAGAGAAAAGCCTGCATGCCACAGTGAACGATCCCGTGTGCTGCGGCTAAGACCCAGTGCAGCCCCCCTCCCCCAAAAAGATGAGAACACAGGCCCCTCCCTCCCTGCTGTCCCCTGGCACCCTGATTGATGCCTTGTGAGACCCACAGGAAGAGACCAAGCTGTGCCTAAATGTCTGAACCACAGAAATGGTGAGACGGTAAATGTATCTCTTTTTAGTTGGTAGGTTTGTGATAATCTGTTACACAGCAATAGGAAATATATGTAATAAAATACATTCTAGTCGAGGCAGAGTAAATGATTATTGAAGGAATGTGTTTGGGGCAATCTCAAGTCTTACTTTCACAAAGATTTCCACCCTGTGTGAGCAACCACAATGCCTATCCTCATGACTCTCAAAAATTGAAGTTATCAAAGTTGTATTTAAAAGAAAAGATATGACCGAGGCGGTACAGAACATGGAATGATCATCAGTGGGTTTTTTTATTTTATTTTATTTTGGCTATGCTGGGTCTTATTTGTGACACATAAGATCTTTGATCTTCATTGGTACATGTAGGATCTAGTTCCCTGACCAGGGATTGAACCCAGGCCCCCTTCATTGACAGCTGGACTGCCAGGGAAGTCCCCAGAATGACAATTTGTTTTAAACTTAGTTTAAGTATTTGATAAACTCAATAGTTGGCAGTATAGAGAATAGTACTCAGGGTAGGTAAGTTTTGATTAAGGCAAAAGGGAGGGCAAGGAGAAATCCAGCATAAAGATAGTATTTAAGATGCATGTATGGAAAACTCACTATGTGTCAGATGTTACATTGAATACTCTACATATATGTCTTATTTAATCATCATTATCAACTCTACGGGGGTAGGTACTTTGACTATCTCCAGTATACAAATAGGTGCACGGAAAGTTTATTTAACTTGCTCAAAGTCACACAATGATGACTTACAATACAATATATTAACACATATATATGGAATTTAGAAAGATGGTAACAATGATCCTATCTATATGCAAGGCAGAAAAAGAGACATAGATGTAAAGAACAGACTTTTGGACTTTGTGGGAGAAGGTGAAGGTGGGATGATATGAGAGAATAGCACTGACATATGTATATTACCATATGTAAAATAGATGACCAGATGACCAGGGAAAGTTTGATGCATGAAGCAGGGCACTCAACGCTGGTCTCTGGAACAACCCAGGGGGATGGGTTGGGGAGAGAGGTAGGAGGGGGGTTCAGGATGGGGGACAGATGTGCACCCATGGCTGACTCATGTTGATGTATGGCAAAAACCACCACAATATTGTAAAATAATTATCCTCCAGTTAAAATAAATACATTTTAGAAGAAAACCTTTTTTAAAAAAGCACAATGTGAGAGTTTCTAGTTAAGATTGATTTGGGGGCAAAATGAGGACTAAAGCCTGGGAAACAGCATCTCAGATAGCTCTGAGAAACTGCTCCAAAGAGGTAGGGGGATGGTCAGCATGTATGTGATTTTGGTGAAGGGGGGATACATGCAATCAAGCACATATTTTTCCAAAGGGTTTCTACTAGTCTCACCAAGCTTTGCTATTCATGAGGAACAGTCATCATTATGAAGGATTTCAGTGCCTTTCTAGATATGGGGAGAAACAAGAGCTGGGCTCATAAAATAAGCTCCTGAAAATATCTGTCTGAAGACCTGCCTTGCCAGTTTTCCTCAGAGCACAGAGTGCCTCATTTCTGCTCTCCACCTTGAACTCCTTTCAGAGGGTGTTGAAGGTCAGTAGCTGCTGCAGCACATGATTTAATCCTCACAGAGATAGACAGCAAGCTCCAATGCATAGTTGATAGCTAGGGCTGATGTCCAGGAGGGAGCGTGCACAGGGACCCTTGACTAGGCAGGAGGCTGAAGAATGACTGGCGGTATGCAGGAAATGGGAAGGGGTCTTGAGGAAGGAGGAAGGTTCTCCAAAGAGAAATGAAGTCCAAGGCAGCTCTATCTGAAGGCAAACTGAGAGGCTATTTATGAAATAGACTACAACTAGGTTTATTGGCAAAGGATGCCTGAAGGATTTGCTTGCGAGTGACTCTGAGACTTTGTCCAGCTTCAGTGGGAAGGAGTGATCGGATTATTAGTATTGTTATTATTCATTGATGTGGTTAAGCAATATTGATTTTTTAAAATCCCATGAGTTAATAATAATTTGATAATAGACTTTATTATTAACTCATGGGATTTTTTTTTAAAAACAATATCGCTTAGCTACATCAATGAATAATAACAAAAATAACACAGTAATGCTCAAAATTCTCCAAGCCAGGCTCCAACAGTATGTGAACTGTGAACTTCCAGATGTTCCAGATGGATTTAAGAAAGGCAGAAGAACCAGAGATCAAATTGCCAACATCCGTTGGATCATCAAAAATACAAGAGAGTTCCAGAAAAACATCTACTTCTGCTTTATTGACTATGCCAAAGCCTTTGATTGTGTGGATCACAAGAAACTGTTGAAAATTCTTAAAGAGATGGGAATACCAGACCACCTGACATGCCTCTTGAGAAATCTGTATGCAGGTCAAGAAGCAACAGTTAGAACTGGATATGGAACAACAGACTGATTCCAAATCAGGAGAGGAGTACATCAAGGCTGTACTTTGTCACCCTTCTTATTTAACTTCTATGCAGAGTACATCATGTGAAATGCCTGGCTGGATGAAGCACAAGCTGGAATCAAGATTGCTGGGAGAAATATCAATAACCTTAGATATGCAGATGACACTACCCTATGGCAGAACATGAAGAAGAACTAAAGAGCCTCTTGATGAAAGTGAAAAAGTTGGCTTAAAACTCAACATTCAGAAAACTAAGATCACAGCATCCATTTCCATCACATCATGGCAAATAGATGGGGAAACAATGGAAACAGTGACAAACTTTGTGTTTTTGGGCTCCAAAATCACTGCAGATGGTGACTGCAGCCATGAAATGAAAAGATGCTTGCTCCTTGGAAGAAAAGCTATGACCAACCTAGATAGCATATTAAAAAGCAGAGACATTACTTTGTCAACAAAGGTCCATCTAGTCAAAGCTATGGTTTTTCCAGTGGTCATGTATGGATGTGAGAGTTGGACTATAAAGAAAGCCGAGTGCCGAAGAATTGATGCTTTTGAACTGTGGTGTTGGAGAAGACTCTTGAGAGTCCCTTGGACTGCAAGGAGATCCAAGCAGTCAATCCTAAAGGAAGTCAGTCCTGAATATGCATTGGAAAGACTGATGCTGAAGCTGAAACTCCAATATTTGGGCATCTGATGCAAAGAACTGACTCATTGGAAAAGACCCTGATGCTGGGAAAGATTGAAGGCCAGAGGAGAAGGGTATGACATGGATGAGATAGTTGGATGGCATTACCGACTCAATGGACATGAGTTTAAGTAAGCTCTGGGAATTGGTGAAGGACAGGGAATCCTTGCATGCTGCAGTCCATGGGGTTGCAACGAATCGGACATAACTGAGTGACTGAACTGAACTGAATTAATAATGTGATAATTTCAGGTGGGCAGCAATGGAACTCACCCATACATAAACATGTATCCATTCTGCACCAAACTCCCCTCTCATCCAAGCTGTCACATAACAATGAGCGGAGTTCCATGTGCTCTACAGTAGTTCCTTGTTGTTTATCCATTTTAAAGATAGCAGTGTGTACATGTCCATCCCAAACTCCCTAACCATCCCTTCATTCCATCCATCCATCCCAAACAACTATAAGTTTGTTCTCTAAAGTCTGTGAGTCTGTTTCTGTTTTGTAAAGAAGTTCATTTGTATCATTTCTTTTTTGATTCCACGTATAAAGGGCATTCCTGATAATAAGCTTATAATTGTTGGTAATGTGCCTTTGACAGGGAGAAATCTTCTGACACTGGCAGAACATTGGGATCAGGTAATGTGAAAAGACAAAAATGGCAGCTTGCCAATGTTTGCATGAGGTCTTGCCAAAGTGAGGGCCACTTCTGGCTGGAAGAGGACAAAGGCACATAGCAGTGTCTAAGAGTGATGGCTGTCAGATCAGATAGCTTTCTTGCCTCCTGACGCATTCACATAGCAGCTGTGTTGCCATGTGCAAGTTATGCTTGTTCTGTGCTTCAGTTTCCTCACCTATAAGGTGGAGCTATAGAAACTATGTACCTAGTAGCACTGTTGCAAACATAAAATGAGTTGATCCATGTCAAGTGCTTAGAACACTGGCAGTACACACTCAATAGATGTTATTATTATCAATACTATCATTATGTTGATGATGGACAACTTTTTTATCTTTATTTTTTATTTTTTGCCACATTCCTGGTGAAGCAAGTTGGTTTTTTTATGTATACATACCTTAGATGTTCCAGGCACTCTGCTTGATAACAGTCATCTCATTTCCTCCCATAATTTATCATCATTCCTGTTGTACATGTGAGAATCTTGGAGGTCATCAAGACAAAGAAGCAGCTGCTGATAGAGCCAGCATTCCAGCCAGAATGCTGAGACCCTATCCTCTCAAGTTGCTCTCACAAGAAGAGGCCATCAACCCTAGGGTAAGAGATTGGTACCACCAGTGGCTTAGATGGCAAAGAGTCTGCAAGAAGTGCAGGAGATCCAGGTTCCATCCCTGGGCTGGGAAGATCCCCTGGAGAAGGAAATGGCCACCTACTCCAATATTCTTGCCTGGAGAATCCCATGAACAGAGAAGCCTGGCAGACTATACTCCGTGGGGTCGTAAGAGTGGGACATGACTGAGCGCTGTTCAGGTCTGCAGGGAGGAGAACGTCCCTTTCTGCCCCAGCCCATTCACATCTCCCGGTACAGAGCTCTGCTCTTACATGTGGCAGGGAAAGTGCTCCTTCTGCTGGCCTTCTAGTTTCTTATAGCCCCAAATCTGCAGTCTTCATGCTTCATCAGCTGCAGGCAGGGGTCCTCAACCCCTGGGCCAGAAACTGGCTTGCACAGCAGGAGGTGAGTGGAGGGCCTGTGAGTGAGCAAAGCTTAATCTGTATTTACAGCTGCTCCCCATCATTCGCATTACTGCCTGAGCTCTGCCTCCTGTCAGTTCAGCATTAGGTCATCACAGGAGTGAGAGCTCGAACCCTAAAGGAAATGTGGAATATTCTGCTGCTACTGCTTAGTCAGTCCATTGTGTCTGACTCTCTGTGACCCCATGGACTGTAGCCCACCTGGCTCCTCTGTCCCTGGGATTCTCCAGGCAAGAATATTGGAGTAGGCTGCCATTTCCTCCTCCAGGGGATCTTCTGACCCAGGGATCGAACTCTCATTTCTTGTGTCTCCTGCATTGGTAGGCGGGTTCCATCCTGAGATTGCCACCAAATAGAAATAAAATGCACAATAAATGATGTAATGTGCTTGAATCATCCCAAAATCATACCCTGTCCCCCCCACCCCATTTCCATGGAAAAATTGTCTTCCATGAAACTGGTCCCTGGCGCCAGAAGGGTTAGGGACCACTATTCTAATGGAACCTCACCAAGTAGCAGGATTGGAGACATTCCGAGGACTTTTGGCAAAAGAGATCTTGGGTACTTTTCTGTTTGGAAGCACAGTTCCCACTGAGTTTAGGGAGAGGTGACTCCACTGTAGATGAAGACGCTTTCTGGGAGGCTGCTTCCGCCCTTTTTCCCGAAGCATGTGGGGTTTTAGGAGCTGAACTGAAGGCAGTCTTCTTTCTGAGATTTCCTGTAGTTTCAAGGGCATGGTTAAGCTGCCTCATCAGGTACATTGTGATTCAAGGAAAACTGCAGAGACACAGGAAGTAGAAAGGACATTTCACATGAACACTGGGAATGAGAACTTTGGGGAAATGGGGAAGAAAGGAAAAGAATGAAGCACATTGTTGAGGGCGGTCAAAAATCCCAAATAAAAGAAGAAAAATTGTGCCTTTCTGAAAAGGACCCAAAGTAAATGACACGTGTTAGGAAGAAGACAACCATGAAGGGTAAATTTGAGGAGAGAGACAGGAGTGGGGAAGGTGACAGAGGATGTGGAGTGCTGGAGTAAGAGGGATGGTAGGAGGAAAGGCAGCAGAACGGGAAATATGATAAACTCTTAAGTGCCAATGAGAGAGAGTCCAGTAATGAGAACCTCAGCTAAGACAAACATAAGAAGTAAAACCCTTTCAGAGCGCAGCTGAGGGGCCGAATGGAACCGACAGCCAATGAGGGCAGGGCTGGAGGATGCGAAGCATGAAGGAGACAAATTCAAAGAGAAAGAGAATCTCTGGGCTGCCATGGCTGTCAAAAGGCTTTGACAAGGGAGGTGAAGAGGGACAATGAGGGCCCGATCTGACAGACAAATCCCCCAGCCCTGAGTCACATAGCATTAGAGGAATCTGCTTTGTGGGCTGTGACCGTCTCCGCTCTGGGATGCACATGAGGGCACATTCAGCACCGATGATGCAGGCTCCTTGTCTGTTTGAGATTAGGTTTAAGGTGGAAATGTCTAGGAAGCAGCTATAAAGACTCAGAAGTCAAAAATGTATTTCCAAACTTACAGGCCCGAAAGTGGAGGGAGGGGGTCATCTCTGTTCTAACACTGAAGCCTTTGGCACTTTTCCTCCAAGGGCTGTCCCTTTGGTTTTCAGTCATAGCTTGTTTGTTTGTTCTCTTTTTTTGTTGTTGTTTTTTTTTTTCTTTTTTCTTTTTTTTTTAATTTCAGATATACGCATGCTCCCCATCCTGAACCCTCCTCCCTCCCAACCTCCCCATACCATCCCCCTGGGCCTTCCCAGCGCACCAGCCCCAAGCATCCAGCATCGTGCACTGAACCTGGACTGGCATCTCGTTTCATACATGACATTTCACATGTTTCAATGCCATTCTCCCAAATCTTCCCACCCTCTCCCACAGAGTCCATAAGACTGTTCTATACATCAGTGTCTCTTTTGCTGTCTCGTATACAGGGTTATCGTTACCATCTTTCTAAATTCCATATATATGCGTTAGTATACTGTATTTATGTTTTTCCTTCTGGCTTACTTCACTCTGTATAATAGGCTCCAGTTTCATCCACCTCATTAGAACTGATTCAAATGTATTCTTTTTAATGGCTGAGTAATATTCCATTGTGTATATGTACCACAGCTTTCTTATCCATTCATCTGCTGATGGACATCTAGGTTGCTTCCATGTCCTGGCTATTATAAACAGTGCTGCGATGAACATTGGGGTACACGTGTCTCTTTCCCTTCTGGTTTCCTCAGTGTGTATGCCCAGCAGTGGGATTGCTGGATCATAAAGCAGTTCTATTTCCAGTTTTTTAAGGAATCTCCACACTGTTCTCCATAGTGGCTGTACTAGTTTGCATTCCCACCAACAGTGTAAGAGGGTTCCCTTTTCTCCACACCCTCTCCAGCATTTATTATTTATAGACTTTTGGATCGCAGCCATTCTGACTGGTGTGAAATGGTACCTCATAGTGGTTTTGATTTGCATTTCTCTGATAAAGAGTGATGTTGAGCATCTTTTCAAGTGTTTGTTAGCCATCTGTATGTCTTCTTTGGAGAAATGTCTATTTAGATCTTTGGCCCATTTTTTGATTGGGTCATTTATTTTTCTGGAGTTGAGCTGGAGGAGTTGCTTGTATATTTTTGAGATTAGTTGTTTGTCGGTTGCTTCATTTGCTATTATTTTCTCCCATTCTGAAGGCTGTCTTTTCACCTTGCTAATAGTTTCCTTTGATGTGCAGAAGCTTTTAAGTTTAATTAGGTCCCATTTGTTTATTTTTGCTTTTATTTCCAATATTCTGGGAGGTGGGTCATAGAGGATCCTGCTGTGATGTATGTCAGAGAGTGTTTTGCCTATGTTCTCCTCTAGGAGTTTTATAGTTTCTGGTCTTATGTTGAGATCTTTAATCCATTTTGAGTTTATTTTTGTATATGGTGTTAGAAAGTGTTCTAGTTTCATTCTTTTACAAGTGGTTGACCAGATTTCCCAGCACCACTTGTTAAAGAGATTGTCTTTAATCCACTGTATATTCTTGCCTCCTTTGTCAAAGATAAGGTGTCCATATGTGTGTGGATTTATCTCTGGGCTTTCTATTTTGTTCCATTGATCTATATTTCTGTCTTTGTGCCAGTACCATACTGTCTTGATAACTGTGGCTTTGTAGTAGAGCCTGAAGTCAGGTAGGTTGATTCCTGCAGTTCCATTTTTCTTTCTCAAGATTGCTTTGGCTATTCGAGGTTTTTTGTATTTCCATACAAATTGTGAAATTATTTGTTCTAGCTCTGTGAAGAATACTGTTGGTAGCTTGATCGGGATTGCATTGAATCTATAAATTGCTTTGGGTAGTATACTCATTTTCACTATATTGATTCTTCCAATCCATGAACATGGTATATTTCTCCATCTATTAGTGTCCTCTTTGATTTCTTTCACCAGTGTTTTATAGTTTTCTATATATAGGTCTTTAGTTTCTTTAGGTAGATATATTCCTAAGTATTTTATTCTTTTCGTTGCAATGGTGAATGGAATTGTTTCCTTAATTTCTCTTTCTGTTTTCTCATTATTAGTGTATAGGAATGCAAGGGATTTCTGTGTGTTGATTTTATATCCTGCAACTTTACTATAATCATTGATTAGTTCTAGTAATTTTCTGGTGGAGTCTTTAGGGTTTTCTATATAGAGGATCATGTCATCTGCAAATAGTGAGAGTTTTACTTCTTCTTTTCCAATTTGGATTCCTTTTATTTCTTTTTCTGCTCTGATTGCTGTAGCCAAAACTTCCAAAACTATGTTGAATAGTAATGGTGAAAGTGGGCACCGTTGTCTTGTTCCTGACTTTAGAGGAAATGCTTTCAATTTTTCACCATTGAGGATAATGTTTGCTGTGGGTTTGTCATATATAGCTTTTATTATGTTAAGGTATGTTCCTTCTATTCCTGCTTTCTGGAGAGTTTTTATCATAAATGGGTGTTGAATTTTGTCAAAGGCTTTCTCTGCATCTATTGAGATAATCATATGGTTTTTGTTTCTCAATTTGTTAATGTGGTGTATTACATTGATTGATTTGCGGATATTGAAGAATCCTTGCATCCCTGAGATAAAGCCCACTTGGTCATGGTGTATGATCTTTTTAATGTGTTGTTGGATTCTGATTGCTAGAATTTTGTTTAGGATTTTTGCATCTATGTTCATCAGTGATATTGGCCTATAGTTTTCTTTTTTTGTGGCATCTTTGTCAGGTTTTGGTATTAGGGTGATGGTGGCCTCATAGAATGAGTTTGGAAGTTTACCTTCCTCTGCAATTTTCTGGAAGAGTTTGAGCAGGATAGGTGTTAGCTCTTCTCTAAATTTTTGGTAGAATTCAGCTGTGAAGCCGTCTGGACCTGGGCTTTTGTTTGCTGGAAGATTTTTGATTACAGTTTCAATTTCCATGCTTGTGATGGGTCTGTTAAGGTTTTCTATTTCTTCCTGGTCGAGTTTTGGAAAGTTGTACTTTTCTAAGAATTTGTCCATTTCTTCCTCGTTGTCCATTTTATTGGCATATAATTGTTGATAATAGTCTCTTATGATCCTTTGTATTTCTATGTTGTCTGTTGTGATCTCTCCACTGTCATTTCTAATTTTATTGATTTGATTTTTCTCCCTTTGTTTCTTGATGAGTCTGGCTAATGGTTTGTCAATTTTATTTATCCTTTCAAAGAACCAGCTTTTGGCTTTGTTGATTTTTGCTATGGTCTCTTTTGTTTCTTTTGCATTTATTTCTGCTCTAATTTTTAAGATTTCTTTCCTTCTACTAACCCTGGGGTTCTTCATTTCTTCCTTTTCTAGTTGCTTTAAGTGTAGAGTTAGGTTATTTATTTGACTTTTTTCTTGTTTCTTGAGGTGTGCCTGTATTGCTATGAACTTTCCCCTTAGGACTGCTTTTACTGTGTCCCACAGGTTTTGGGTTGTTGTGTTTTCATTTTCATTCGTTTCTATGCAAATTTTGATTTCTTTTTTGATTTCTTCTGTGATTTGTTGGTTATTCAGCAGCGTGTTGTTCAGCCTCCATATGTTGGAATTTTTAATAGTTTTTCTCCTGTAATTGAGATCTAATCTTACTGCATTGTGGTCAGAAAAGATGCTTGGAATGATTTCTATTTTTTTGAATTTACCAAGGCTAGCTTTATGGCCCAGGATGTGATCTATCCTGGAGAAGGTTCTATGTGCACTTGAGAAAAAGGTGAAATTCATTGTTTTGGGATGAAATGTCCTATAGATATCAATTAGGTCTAACTGGTCTATTGTATCGTTTAAAGTTTGTGTTTCCTTGTTAATTTTCTGTTTAGTTGATCTATCCATAGGTGTGAGTGGGGTATTAAAGTCTCCCACTATTATTGTGTTATTGTTAATTTCTCCTTTCATACTTGTTAGCATTTGTCTTACATACTGCGGTGCTCCCGTGTTGGGTGCATATATATTTATAATTGTTATATCTTCTTCTTGGATTGATCCTTTGATCATTATGTGGTGACCTTCTTTGTCTCTTTTCACAGCCTTTGTTTTAAAGTCTATTTTATCTGATATGAGTATTGCTACTCCTGCTTTCTTTTGGTCCCTATTTGCATGGAAAATCTTTTTCCAGCCCTTCACTTTCAGTCTGTATGTGTCCCCTGTTTTGAGGTGGGTCTCCTGTAGACAACATATGTAGGGGTCTTGTTTTTGTATCCATTCAGCCAGTCTTTGTCTTTTGGTTGGGGCATTCAACCCATTTACGTTTAAGGTAATTACTGATAAGTATGATCCCGTTGCCATTTACTTTATTGTTTGGGGTTCGAATTTATACACCATTTTTGTGTTTCCTGTCTAGAGAATATCCTTTAGTATTTGTTGTAGAGCTGGTTTGGTGGTGCAGAATTCTCTCAGCTTTTGCTTGTCTGAGAAGCTTTTGATTTCTCCTTCATACTTGAATGACATCCTTGCTGGGTACAATAATCTGGGCTGTAGGTTATTTTCTTTCATCATTTTAAGTATGTCTTGCCATTCCCTCCTGGCTTGAAGAGTTTCTATTGAAAGATCAGCTGTTATCCTTATGGGAATTCCCTTGTGTGTTATTTGTTGTTTTTCCCTTGCTGCTTTTAATATTTGTTCTTTGTGTTTGATCTTCGTTAATTTGAGTAATATGTGTCTTGGGGTGTTTCGCCTTGGGTTTATCCTGTTTGGGATTCTCTGGGTTTCTTGGACTTGGGTGATTATTTCCTTCCCCAGTTTAGGGAAGTTTTCAACTATTATCTCCTCAAGTATTTTCTCATGATCTTTCTTTTTGTCTTCTTCTTCTGGAACCCCTATGATTCGAATGTTGTAGCGTTTAATATTGTCCTGGAGGTCTCTGAGATTGTCCTCATTTCTTTTAATTCGTTTTTCTTTTATTCTCTCTGATTCATTTATTTCTACCAATCTATCTTCTAATTCACTAATCCTATCTTCTGCCTCTGTTATTCTACTATTTGTTGCCTCCAGAGTGTTTTTAATTTCATTTATTGCATTATTCATTGTATATTGACTCTTTTTTATTTCTTCTAGGTCCTTGTTAAACCTTTCTTGCATGTTCTCAATCCTTATCTCCAAGCTATTTATCTGTGATTCCATTTTAATTTCAAGATTTTGGATCAATTTCACTATCATTATTCGGAATTCTTTATCAGGTAGATTCCCTATCTCTTCCTCTTTTGTTTGGTTTGGTGGGCATTTATCCTGTTCCTTTATCTGCTGGCTATTCCTCTGTCTCTTCATCTTGTTTAAATTGCTGAGTTTGGGGTGTCCTTTCTGTATTCTGGCAGTTTGTGGAGTTCTCTTTATTGTGGCTATTCCTCGCTGTGTGTGGGTTTGTACAGGTGGCTTGTCAAGGTTTCCTGGTTAGGGAAGCTTGTGTCAGTGTTCTGATGGGTGGAACTGTATTTCTTCTCTTTGTTCAGTCGCGCTGTGGGGAGGGAGGGAGGGATGCTGCAAGCAAATAACACTGGCGTGCGCTCGCAGTGCCTCAGCCACACTGGGTCTGCCCCCGCTCACTGCGCGTGTAGCCTCCCTGCCCACACTGCTCGGGCTCTAGGTTGTTCCGCCAGGAACAATCCGAGGCTGGCCCTGGGTTGTATGTACCTCCCAGGTCCAAGCCGCTCAGGTTCAGGCACTCGGGTAGTCCTCAGAGGCGCAGACTCAGTTGGGCCTGAGTATTGTGCTCTTCCCAGGTCCGAGCAGCTCAAGTGATGAGGTGTTTGGCGAGCGCCAATGCTGCGACTTATCGCCTCCCCGCCACTCGGTTATCTGGGCGCAAAACCGGTGCACCTTCTTAGGCAGATGTTAACCGTCGAGACCCCCAAGAAGTTTTAGTTAGCAAAGAAGCCTGCTTACAGTTTTATAGATAATGTCTCTCTGGGGCTGCGATTGCCCCCTTCTGGCTCTGGCTGCCTGTCACCGGAGGGGGAAGGTCTGCAGCCGGCTATCTCTGTTCAATTCTTTGTTCCGTGCGCGGGCCTGGCGGTCTTAGGTTGGGGCTGGCTTTTCGCGTGGTAGATATCCCACAGTCTGGTTTGCTAGCCCAAATTATTTCGCTCAGATAGTGCTCAGGGTATTCAGGCCAGATTCTTACTCTAAGCGATGCAGCCCGCGCTGCGCCTCCCTGCCCAGCCCCCGCTTGTTAATGGCGCCTGCAGGCGTCTGCGCTGCTTCTCCGCTGGGGGAGTTATCGTAGGACTCTCAATCTTCGAGTTTTAATTGTTTATTTATTTTTTTCTTCCTGTTATGTTGCCCTCTGTGCTTCCAAAGCTCGGCACAGATTCGGCAGTGAGAAGGTTTCCTGGTGTTTGGAAACTTCTCTCTTTTTAAGACTCCCTTCCCGGGATGGAGCTCCGTCCCTCCCTCTTTTGTCTTTTTTTTTGTCTTTTATATTTTTTCCTACCTCCTTTCGAAGAGTTGGATTGCTTTTCTGGGTGCCTGATGTCCTCTGCCGGCATTCAGAAGTTGTTTTGTGGAATTTACTCGACGTTTAAATGCTCTTCTGATGAATTTGTGGGGGAGAAAGTGTTCTCCCTGTCCTACTCCTCCGCCATCTTCGAACTTATTAGCTTGTTTGTTTGTTTTGATTTTGTCCCAAGCCCTGGTTGAATGTACCTTTGTGGATAGGTATGGAGACATTGACCATCAATAGACTGGGTTGGAATCTTAGCTCCACCACTTACTGACCCACTCCTAGTGGTTCAGATGGTAAACAATCTGCCTGCAATGCAGGAGACTCAGGTTTGATCCCAGGGCTGAGAAGATCCCCTAAAGAAGGGAATGGCAACTCACTCCAGTATTCTCACCTGGAGAAATCCCTAGACAGAGGAGTCTGGAGGGCTACAGTCCATGGGGTCGCAAAGAGTTGGACATGACTGAGGGACTAACACTTTCACTTTTTCACCACTTACTGGCTTCAGGTTTCTCAAATAGAATGGAGGTGATGTGGGGCCCCATAGGCTGGCTGTGGGCACCAAGTGGAATCAGCTGAGTAATATTCTCAGCATGGTGGAGAGGCTGAGCTGGAGGCTGGGGTGTGGATCAAGGCACAGTCCAGCTCCATGTGGTTCTCGGCTGTGAAGTGAGGCAGGGAGCAGCATATGCCATAATGAAGTATAAGAAATACAACCATGGGCTCTTGTTTTCAAAGTCTAACCCTCACAGCACTTAGAGGACTTGTGGAGGAATTTCAAGGAAGGGAGAAGGAGATACATAGGCATAAGGAAAATATATTAGCCATGCAAAGAGAGAATGGGGTTCTCTCTACCTCTAGACCAGAAAGTTCCTTGAATGTCAGTAAGTAGAAACCAGGTCTACTTGCTTGCAATGCAACTGGAGGCATCAAGACCCCAGACAAGCATGCCTGGCTGGCGGCTCAGTAGAAAGGATGTATTCGTTACCTGCAAAACAATTCTCCCAATACAGTGACTTCAAAGAGCAAACACTGAGCATAATGTGTGAGTGTAAGAGGAGTGCTCAGATCAGTTAGAAAGGAAATCAGAGCAAATGTACACAGATCCAGTGAGATATGATGGTTACTACATTTTGTACTTTATGGGTCCTGTAATTTTTGTTGTTTAGTCACTCAGTCATGTCTGACACTGTGACACCATGGTCTGTTGCCCACAAGGCTCCTCTGTCCATGGGATTTCCCAGGCAAGAATACTGGAGTGGGTTGCCGTTTCCTTCTCCAGGGGATCTTCCAGATCCAGGCATCAAACCCGTGTCTCCTACATTGGCAAGTAGATTCTTTACCACTGAGCCACCAGGGAAGCCCCGTGGGCCCAGTATGTATTTTTCTGAATGAGTCAAAGAACAAATGAATGACTGGAGGTTTGGTGCAAAAGCAGAAGACAAACAGCTTGAAAAGACTTTTTAAAAAAACCAACAAGACATTCATTATATCCCAATTTCTATAGGTCAGAAATTTGAGTATGGCTTAGCAGAGTCGTTTGGCTTGGATTCTCTGACAAGACTGCAGTCAAGGTGTTGGGTGGAGAAGGTGTCATCTTGGGACTTAAGTGGGAGATGATCCAGTTCCCAATCACTCCTGTAGCTGTTGGCAGGATTGAGTTTCTTGTGTGCTCCTGGACTGGGGGCTTTAGTCCTGGCTGTTGGCAAGAAGCCACTTCAGTTCCTTGCAGGATGGCCCTTTCCATAGGGCATCTCACAGCATGAAAGCTGGCTTTATCAAGGTTCATTAGATGATCCAGAGAGAGAGAGGAGTAAAAATATTTTGTAATGGAGTTTGAAAGTGACATCCTGTCACATCGGCCATATTCTAGTCTTTAGTGTACACTTGAGGGGAGAGAATTATACAAGGGCATGAATACCTGGAGAGGAGTATCTAGGAAGTGGGGACCTTGGGGTCCATGGCAGAAGCTGCCTACCACGAAGGACTACCACAACCGTTCTTACAAGAGTTCTATATAACTCTTAGATGTAGCAGAGAACAGAAGTCAACTGAGAGTGAAACAATAGGGGTGTCACTGGGAGTCTGTGTAAATAGTTAGCCAATCACAGAGGAGGTCTACCTTGTGTCTCATACTATATCAGATCCTAGACTCATGATACAGGTACAGGGCATTATGGGAAAAGTCCTAAGAAGGGCTAGGCTGAAAAGCACATTTACAGTTTTAATGGATGCTGGCAACTTGCCATTTCCAAAAGGATGTACCAGTTGTCATATATAGAATTCACAGTCATTCCTTATCTTTTCTCTTTTCCCTGGAAAAAATGTTCTGTGGCTAACTGCTGGGAACAGTGTAGTAGAAGTGATATGAGCAAATGGTCATGTTCCATCCAAGTCAATGAAAGGTGAATCATAGGCATTACTGTACAGCAAAAGAATAACTCTGAGATTAGATTTAGTGAAGCTCAAGGAGGGAGAGTGACTTGTCAAACTGTAAATGAAAGTCTGGCTTGGAAGTGTTGAAGAAGAGAAGGGAACAAAATTGACTAGAGCAAGAACTCTGAATCCAGTATGGAGAGTGAATTCTAACTCTGAAGCCCAAGCTCATCCAAACATTAGCTTAAACATTCATTTATTCATCCATCCAATGACTGTTGGGTTCACTTTCTATATGTTAGGACATGTACATGACACTGAGGCTATAACAATAGACTAGACTAGGGATCAGAACACTGGCCAGTGGACAGATCTTTTAAATCTTGTAAATACATTTTTTCTTTTTTTGGCTTTGTTGTGTGGCTTGTGGAATCTTAGTTCTCTGACCAGGGATTGAACCTGGGCCTGTGGCAGTGAAAGCACTGAGTCTTTACCACTGGACCACCAGGGAATTCCCAGGTCTTGTACACAAATTTTATTAGAACACAACTACACTCATATGGGCTTCCTGGATGGCTCAGCAGTAAAGAATCCTCCTGCAATGCAGGAGACACAAAGGACACAGGTGTTGGGGGCCAGAGTGAGGCACTCCGCCCGTGGCAAAGGTCATGAGGAAGGAGGCTCGACATAGGCAAAGGCGGGATCGAGCCTCAGGAGTCCCCCTGGAAATCCTCGAGCATCTACCCCCATAACCAGAGCCTGCCTGCTTTACTACTTTGTGCTCCCACCTACACCTCTGACTTTATGGGGGGCTGTCCCCCACCACCTCTTTCGGAGAAGGAGTTAACTTAGAGCTCCAGTTAATAAAAACTCCTGGGCATGACAAGAGTGTTTTAACCTACAAACTCCTCTGAAGGTTCTCTAGCCCGCCTGACAGGCTTGTCCGGCCACATGTGATTGCTCACAGCCTCCCAACCGTGAGAGGCACGAGATGCTTTAAACCTTCTAAAAACAGGTTCCTTAGAAAAGTTAGAAAACTATTAGTATAAGTATAATGGGCTGATTAGAAATTGTATTGGTGAAGGGTTTTTCATTTGTTGAGCCAATGTTTGTTGCTAAGTCTCCATATCCCCTGCCCTTACACACATTAATGAATATATAGAAGAAATAAGTATTAACCTTTGATATTAATCACGTTAGACCTTAGGCTAAGTAAATTCTTTCCTTAACTAAAACCCACTACACCCTCACCCTATAGGAATGTAACTTTATTTGGGTGGCGTCTGTTTTAAGAATAATCACCCCTGGAGAAATAAGTGTCCTGGTTGACTGACCGCTGTCACAAGGAGAGGGTCATAAATTGTCAGCAGGCCCCCTGGCCAGAAGATGATGTAACATCCCTAAGACCTCTGTATACATTTGTATGAAGCACCTGACTTTGATAAAAGTCAGGACTGCTGACCCCACGTGACTTTTGCATAACATCTCAGTGTATAAAAATAGACCATGGAAAATAAAGAATTGGGATCAGTTTCTCGAAATACTGGTCTCCCCATGTCGCTCTGTCTCTCACTCTGGCTGAGTCTCCATCTGGAGCGTGGAACCCGCCATGCTTACTAATTATGCCTGGGCTTCTAAGATCCGACCGGGGAGGCCTCAGTGTCTCCTCTCCTTTGGGAGAACGGAAGGACGCCTGCGGCCTACGTAAGTGGTGCAAACTTCTTGTCTTGAAGTTTTATTGGTCTCCCGCGTAAACCAAGCTACTCAGCCTCTTTTCTCCACTGAATTTTCCTACTGAGCTATCCTCATTCTATTACTCTTTACATCTCTAATTAATATCTAATTGAAGCTATTGTATCCTGATCCTCGCTGACGCCGTCCCCGCTTCGAATACCCTGGATCAGCTGGGGCTGGACCCCGGCACACAGGTTCAGTCCCTGGGTCAGGAAGATGTCCTGGAGGAGGAAATGGTCACCCACTCCAGTATTCTTGCCTGAAAAATCCCATGGACAGAGCAACCTGGCAGGCTACAGTCCAAAGGGTTGCAAAGAGTCAGACATGACTGAGCAACTGAGCACACATAGTCACACTCATTAACTAACAAATTATCCATGAATGTTTTCACACTATGATGGTAGAGTTGAGCAGTTGTGACAGAGACTGTATGGTCCACAAAATTGAAAATATTTACTATTTGCCTCTTACAGAAAAAGTTTACCAATCCCTAGGTTGACAGTCATGGTTGCCATCTAACTGTAAAGATGGACATTCATCCAATAATATCCCAGGTGTGTAATTATAAACTGTGAGTAGTGTTCTAGAAAGTACATAATGCCATGGCAGAATGCAGCCTGGGACACTTTTTGATAGCGTGGTCAGGGAATACTTCCTGAGGACATGGATTTTCTTCAGGGATTTGATGGAGGCAGGCAGGAAGCAGCCTGCAAAGAATGGGGGAAGAGATTTCAGAACAGAGGGAAAAGGATGTGTCAGGAATCCTTGCTGGGAAAGAACTCATCTCTCCCAGGAATGAAGAGGCAGCAGAGTAGCTGGACCATGGAGGGTGAGACAAGACTCAGTTAGGATCAGATCTTCAGGGACCCCCAGTCAATGGTCACAGACCTGGATTTTGTTTAAAGCACAATATGAAGACTTTGAAATTTTTATGATCAGTTTGATGAATCTTTAAGACCACTGTCTTGTTTAATTAGCTGATTTTAAGAGAGAAGAGACTGGAAAAATATTTAGTACCCAGGCCCTGTGTCTTTTTTTTGCCTTGACTTAATAGTTCAGGATATGTGGACAGAAACAGAATGTTTTATTCACTGAGGAGTGAGGCATGTCAGGTTGGCCATAGAAGTGAGAAGCCCTTGGAAGCTGCCAGAGAAGTGGAGCAACACAGCCAGGCTCTGGTGGCAATTTTGAAAAGTGAATCCTCTAGAGATATCATACTTCTTGGGTCACAGAGTCCATGGAAAGGTCTGAACCACAGTGCTGTCCCAGGGAATACTCATCACAGGACTTTTGCAGCGAAGAAGGCTGCTGATGCCTTTTTAAAATAAGGTATTAAAATTTTTTGATTAATAATTAGTGTCTGCTGTGTCTTCATTGCTCTGCGTGGGCTTTCTCTTATTGCGGTGAGCTGGGGCTACTCATTGTTGCAGAGCACGGGCTTCTCACTGCGGCGGCTTCTCTTGTTGTGGAGCACAGGCTCGGTAGTTGTGGCACATGGGCTTAGCTGCTCTGAGGCATGTGGAATCTTCTTGGAGCAGGGACTGAACTGATGTCCCTTACATTGGGAGGCAAATTCTTTTACCCCTGGACCAGCAGAGAAGTCTTGCTGATGCCTTTAAAAAGTTTTTTAAATTTTATTTTTATTGGAGTATAATTGCTTTACAATGTTGTGTTAACTTCTGCTGTACAATGGAATGAATCAGGTATATGTACACATATTAAATATATGCCTTTCTTCGTGGACCTGCCCCCCCCATCCCACTGCTTAAGGTCACCATAGGGCACCAAGCTGAGCTCCCTACCCTATAAAGTAGGTTCCCACTAGCTGGTTGTTTTACACATGGCATTACTGATGCCTTTTTAGACTACTAAAGTTGTAATTTTTATCAAGTATAAATGAACCAAGAGTCACAGACAACTCATAATCTCCACGTCAAACCCTCTTCCTCCAGCTCTTAAGTACCACTTTTCCTGTGGTCCCTTCTCACAAGTGATGAAGATGTTCCCTTGTTTGGCTTTGCACTTGTTGCTAAAAGTGTTCAGGCTTGAAAACAAAACAAAAGAGCTAAGCAAAACAACTCTGTAAGTGCCTGCTTGACATTGAACAAGGAATTAACTCACCTTTTCCAGATTTTACCTTATCTTAATGTTTTTCTAATCTCCTAGAAGGAACATAGCAATTTAGTCATGAGCTTGGAAGCGCTAACCAACATCTTCCCTGAGTAGATAGCTGTGTAATCGAATAAGCTTTCAAGGTGTCTCCTTGAAAGTTTTATTAAAAAGCTAGTACTAAAACCACTTCAAATGATGTCGCTTTTTATCATTCCACTAAACAATGAGAAAACCAAGAGACAGGCTGCTTAGGACAGTGCTATTGGTGAATGATGCAGCTGGACCTGATGTCTTCAAGGTGAACAATTAGAGAAAATGAAGGCTTTTTTGCCAAAATGCAAACTTTTTTTTCTCTTATGGGCTATCATGTTTAATAAAAATATATAATAACATGTAAAAATGTGGACATTTTCCTTTCGGTTATTTTATAATCAAGAATGATGTAAATTGAAAGTTAATATAGTTAACTATTTTAATTAATTGTTAATTAAAACTATTCAGTTCAGTTCAGATCAATTGCTCAGTCGTGTCCGACTCTTTGTGACCCCATGAATCACAGAACGCCAGGCCTCCCTGTCCATCACCAACTCCCAGAGTTCACTCAAATTCATGTCCGTCGAGTCGGTGATGCCATCCAGCCATCTCATCCTCTGTCGTCCCCTTCTCCTCCTGCCCCAAATCCCTCCCAGCATCAGGGTCTTTTCCAATGAGTCAACTCTTCGCATGAGGTGGCCATTAGTTAATAGTTAATAACTAATAGTTAACAGTTTTCATTCCAATCTCAAAGAAAGGCAATGCCAAAAAATGTTCAAACTACTGCACAACTGCACTCATCTTACATGCTGGCAAAGTAATGCTCAAAATTCTCCAAGCCGGGTTTCAACAGTACATGAACCATGAACTTCCAGATGTTGAAGCTGGACTTAGGAAAGGCAGAAGAACCAGAGATCAAATTGCCAACATCCACTGGATCATTGAAAAAGCAAGAGAGTTCTAGAAAAAATCTACTTTTGCTTTATTGATTACGCCAAAGCCTTTGACTGTGTGGATCACAATAAACTGTGAAAAATTCTTAAAGAGAAGGGCATACTAGACCACCTGACCTGCCTCCTGAGAAACCTGTATGCAGGTCAGGAAGCAACAGTTAGAACTGGACATGGAACAACAGACTGGTTCCAAATAGGAAAAAGAATACGTCAAGGCTGTATATTGTCACCCTGCTTATTTAACTTATATGCAGAGTATATCATGAGAAATGAATATTCAGGACTGATCTCCTTTAGGAATGACTGCTTGGATATCCTTGCAGTCCAAGGGACTCTCGAGTCTTCTCCAACACCACAGTTCAAAAGCATAAATTCTTCAGCGCTCAGCTTTCTTCACAGTCCAATTCTCACATCCATACATGACCACTGGAAAACCATAGCTTTGACTAGATGGACCTTTGTTGGTAAAGTAATGTCTCTGCTTTTTAAAAAGCTATCTAGGTTGGTCATAGCTTTTCTTCCAAGGAGCAAGCATCCTTTAATTTCATGGCTGCAGTCACCATCTGCAGTGATTTTGGAGTCCCAAAAAATAAAGTCTGTCACTGTTTCCATGGTTTCCCCATCTATTTCCCATGAAGTGATGGGACCAGATGCCATGATCTTCATTTTCTGAATGTTGAGCTTTAAGCCAACTTTTTCACTCTACTCTTTCACTTTCATCAAGAAGCTCTTTAGTTCTTCTTTGCCTTCTGCCATAAGGGTGGTATCACTGCATTTCTGAGGTTATTGATATTTAGGGGCAGCGGCTCAGAGGAGCAACCCCATGTCCAAGGAGCAGTGGCTGCACAGGCACAGGCGGGCCAAGAAGAGCTACTCCACATTCAAGCTCAGGAGGGGTGGCGGTAAGGAGATACCCCCTCGCCCAAGGTAAGGAGCAGCAGCTGAGCTTTGCTGAAGCAGCAGTGAAGAGATACCCCACATCCAAGGTAAGAGAAACCCAAGTAAGATGGTAGGTGTTGCGAGAGGGCATCAGAGGGCAGACATACTGAAATCATAATCATAGAAAACTAGACAATCTAATCACATGGACCACAGCCTTCTCTAACTCAATGAAACTAAGCCATGCCCTGTGGGGCCACCCAAGACGGGCGGGTCATGGTGGAGAGGTCTGACAGAATGTGATCCACTGGAGAAGGGAATGGCAAACCACTTCAGTATTCTTGCCTTGAGAACCTTATGAACAGTATGAAAAGGCAAAATGATAGGATACTGAAGGAAGAACTCCCCAGGTTGGTAGGTGCCCAATATGCTACTGGAGATCAGTGGAGAAATAACTCCAGAAAGAATGAAGTGATGGAGCCAAAGCAAAAACAATACCCAGTTGTGGATGTGATTGGTGATAGAAGCAAGGTCCCATGCTGTAAAGAGCAATATTGCATAGGAACCTGGAATGTTAGGTCCATGAATCAAGGCAAATTGGAAGTGGCCAAACAGGAGATGGCAAGAGTGAACGTCAAAATTCTATGTTCATTCTACGATTCATTCTAGGAATCAGCGAACTAAAATGGACTGGAATGGGTGAATTCAAGTCAGATGACCATTATATCTACTACTACTGGCAGGAATCCTTTAGAGGAAATGGAGTAGCCACCATGGTCAACGAAAGAGTCTTAAATGCAGTACTTGGATGCAATCTCAAAAACGACAGAATGATCTTTGTTTGTTTCCAAGGCAAACCATTCAATATCACAGTGATACAAGCCTATGCCCCAACCAGTAACGCTGAAGAAGCTGAAGTTGAACAGTTCTATGAAGACTTACAAGACCGTTTAGAACTAACACGCAAAAAAGATGTCCTTTTCATTATAGGGGACTGGAATGCAAAAGTAGGAAGTCAAGAAACACCTGGAGTAACAGGCAAATTTGGCCTTGGAATATGGAATGAAGCAGGGCAAAGGCGAATAGAGTTTTGCCAAGAGAATGCACTGATCATAGCAAACACCCTCTTCCAACAACACAAGAGAAGACTCTACACATGGACATCACTAGATGGTCAACACCAAAATCAGATTGATTATATCCTTTGCAGCCAAAGATGGAGAAGCTCTATACAGTCAGCAAAAACAAGACCAGGAGCTGACTGTGGCTCAGACCATGAACTCCTTATTGCCAAATTCAGACTTAAATTGAAGAAAGTAGAGAAAACCACTAGACCATTCAGGTATGACCTAAATCAAATCCCTTATGATTATACAGTGGAAGTAAGAAATAGATTTAAGGGACTAGATCTGATAGATAGAGTGCCTGATGAACTATGGACGGAGGTTCGTGACATTGTACAGGAGACAGGGATCCAGACCATCCCCATGGAAAAGAAATGCAAAAAAAGCAAAATGGCTGTCTGGGGAGGCTTACAAATAGCTGTGAAAAGAAGAGAAGTGAAAAACAAAGAAGAAAAGGAAAGATATAAGTATCTGAATGCAGAGCTCCAAAGAATAGCAAGAAGAGATAATAAAGACTTCCTCAGTGATCAATGCAAAGGAATAGAGGAAAACAACAGAATGGAAAAGACTAGAGATCTCTTCAAGAAAATTAGAGATACCAAGGGGACATTTCATGCAAAGATGGGCTCGATAAAGGACAGAAATGGTATGGACCTAACAGAAGCAGAAGATATTAAGACGAGGTGGCAAGAATACACAGAACTGTACAAAAAAGATATTCATGACCCAGATAATCACGATGGTGTGATCACTCACCTAGAGCCAGACATCCTGGAATGTGAAGTCAAGTGGGCCTTAGAAAGTATCACTATGAACAAAGCTAGTGGAGGTAACAAAATTCCAGTTGAGGTATTTCAAATCCTGAAAGCTGATGCTGTGAAAGTGCTGCACTCAATATGCCAGCAAATTTGGAAAACTCAGCAGTGGCCACAGGACTGGAAAAGGTCAGTGTTCATTCCAATCTCAAAGAAAGGCAATGCCAAAGAATGCTCAAACTACCACACACTTGCACTCATCTCACACGCTAGTAAAGTAATGCTCAAAATTCTCCAAGCCAGGCTTCAGCAATATGTGAACTGTGAACTTCCAGATGTTCAAGCTGGTTTTAGAAAAGACAGACGAACCAGAGATCAAATTGCCTACATCTGCTGGATCATGGAAAAAGCAAGAGAGTTCCAGAAAAACATCTATTTCTGCTTTATGGACTGTGTGAATCCCAATAAACTGTGGAAAATTCTGAAAGAGATGGAAATACCAGATCACCTGACCTGCCTCTTGAGAAACCTATATGCAGGTCAGGAAGCAACAGTTAGAACTGGACATGGAACAACAGACTTGTTCTAAATAGGAAAAGGAGTACGTCAAGGCTGTATATTGTCACTCTGCTTATTTAACTTGTATGCAGAGTACATCATGAGAAATGCTGGGCTGGAAGAAGCACAAGCTGGAATCAAGATTGCCGGGAGAAATATCAGTAACCTCAGATGTACAGATGACACCACCCTTATGGCAGAAAATGAAGAGGAACTAAAGAGCCTCTTGATGAAAGTGAAAGAGGAGAGTGAAAAAGCTGGCTTAAAGCTCAACATTCAGAAAATGAAGATCATGGCATCCGGTCCCATCACTTCATGGGAAATAGATGGGGAAACAGTGGAAACAGTGTCAGATTTTATTTTTCTGGGCTCCCAAATCATTGCAGATTGTGATTGCAGCTATGAAACTAAAAGATGTTTACTCCTTGGAAGGAAAGTTATGACCAACCTAGATGGCATATTCAAAAGCAGAGACATTACTTTGCCAACAAAGGTCTGTCTAGTCAAGGCTATGGTTTTTCCTGTGGTCATGTATGGATGTGAGAGTTGGACTGTGCAAAAAGCTGTGCACTGAAGAATTGATGCTTTTGAACTGTAGTGTTGGAGAAGACTCTTGAGAGTCCCTTGGACTGCAAGGAGATCCAACCAGTCCATTCTAAAGGAGATTAGCCCTGGGTGTTCTTAGAAAGGAATGATGCTAAAGCTGAAACTCCAGTACTTTGGCCACCTCATGTGAAGAGTTGACTCATTGGAAAAGACTCTGATGCTGGGATGGATTGGGAGCAGGAGGAGAAGGGGCCAACAGAGGATGAGATGGCTGGATGGCATCACCGACTCGATGGATGTGAGTTTGCGTGAACTCCGGGAGTTGGTGATGGGCAGGGAGGCCTGGCATGCAGCAGTTCATGGGGTCACAAAGAGTCGGACACGACTGAGTGACTGAACTAATGAATTAACTCTACAGTCCATGGAATTTTCCATGACCAGAATAGTGGAGTGGGTAGCCTTTCCTTTCCCCAGGGGATTTTCCCAGCACAGGAATCAAACACAGGTGTCCCACATTGCAGGTGGATTCTTTACCAGCTGAGCCACAAGGGAAGCCCAAGAATACTGGGATGGATAGCCTGTCCCTTCTCCAGCAGATCTTCCCAACCCAGGAATCGAACCAGGGTCTCCTGCACTGCAGACGGATTCTTTACCAACTGTGCTATCAGGGAAGCCACAAGGGTTTCAATCCAGCCAGAAGCTGTAATTGTGAGCATTTAAAGAAGCTAGAGATTGGAGCTAACCACTGCAGCTGGAATAATACTGGTAGGAAAAGTAAAACAGAGACATTCTGTTTTTTCTTCCTCCTCTAGAATCTTCCATCAGCAGTTCCTAACAGGAAGCCAGTCCCTCACAGGAGTGTGTGAAATTTAGTGTGCAGAGTTCCAACTAGGATAACATACAAGTATAGAAGGATGGACAAAGAGCTGGGACAGAAAGGATAAATAACTGGCATAATAGTATCCTTTTCTGTGAATAAAGCATCTTGGGTCCATAGGAGCCCCATCAGGCTGGGCTAGGTTCTGAATTCTCTTGACTCCATGAAATTCTAGTAGATTTCTTTCTTTCTGGCATAAACTTTTCCAGGCTTATCATGTATGTTTTATGCTCAAGTCAGCTATTTCTGCAAAAATCCTGGGTTCCTTTTAGCAGAGAATGGTATGTAGAGACCAAAATCTAGGCATCATGGATATTTATCAAAACCCTCATTTTAACTAGGCATTTGCCTACAGTCCATATTAAGTTTATAATTGTAATCTACCACGAGTTCTGGAGTTTTGTTGGGGAGGCTTATCTTTGTTTTTGCTGTCAGTCCCTTGTGGAAAGAGCTGATTCCAGGTTATTTTAAATTTCCCTCATCATTGTGTTTTTGTTCCTAATTTCATGCTTAGTCTTCAAGCTTCTCGTTTTTAAATCCTAAGCCATGTTCCAATCTGACAATATAATTTGTAAGTTACTATTCTGTGAAAAATGTACATGAAGAGTGACATTAAAAATCAATCAGACAATGAATACATTTTGGTATATTTGTGTTATCAGTTGATCACTATTGTGGGAAATAGATGTCAGTTGAGGAGATCAAACATTAAGCAAATTTATGTCAAGAACTTGAATTTCAAAAGAGCTGTGGATTTTATATATAATCAAATGGCAGAAAAACTGGTACATATAGTGAAATCCTCATTAAAATTCTGGGTGTGCAGGGATATTCAGACTCACTCAGGAAATCTTGCTCAAGCACATCAACTCCTTTACATCACCACTGGCCATGTTGAAACTCAGCGACATTATCATAATCTTTACTTCCCCTATAGACCCCGTTGACTTTAATGCATCTTTTGATTATACCCCAACAACCAAAGGCACATAATTATTCAGTTGCTTCCATATAAAAGTTCCACGTAAAAGTGACATGCTTCATAATTTTAAATGTGAAAAATTCCATGAGATTGGTCAACCCGGGAAAATGGTATTTTGATAATTGTGCTTGGATATGCCTGTGATAAAATCTTCTAAAAGCCCAGAAATTAAAGTAAACACTTTACAGATCTTTGAGTAAAGTGAATGCTGAGGAAGATACACTATGTCTATGTGTGGCTTTGGGAAGCCTCCAAGCTTCACTAAATACTCTATCTTGAGACATATTAGAGGATAGCGATTCTGATTATTGCTTTCTGCTGCAGTCCTAGTTCTAAGAGAAAGGAACATTCATAAGGAGTTTGGTGAAAAAATAAAGTCTCTTATTTATCACTAAGATCCATTAAAGTCCAAAGCATGGAAGTCTGGTAAAAGCAGACTGGAGAACGGAGTGGATCTGATGTCTCTCCCTACCTTCCCCAATATCTAGGTCTTAAACCATCCATCCACTTTTAGCACTAGGAAACAAAATAGATTTTGAAAAATCTCACCCAGTTTTGAAATTTCTCACTCAATGGAATTTTAAAATTCACACTCCATGGAGGGTCACTGATAGATTTAACAGCTCAAGGTTTTTACAGGAAGGGACCAGAGAGGACTCCAGAAAGTGCTGACTGCTAGGAAACAGAGAGGAGTCCTGGCTTTCTCACCTCAGAGATTGAGATCTATTGAACAAGAGAGTGGGTGGACCACCTTTCCTTGCTTTTGAGACAAACTGAGTCTCCCAGTGGAAAGCAAGTCCTCCGGAACCTCACCCACCAATCAGATTAGTTAGTGTCACCCTGTGCTGCTGCTGCTAAGTCGCTTCAGTCGTGTCCGACTTTGTGCAACCCCCTAGATGGTAGCCCATCAGGCTCCACCATCCCTGGGCTTCTCCAGGCAAGAACACTGGAGCAGGTTGCCATTTCCTTCTCCAATGCATGAAAGTGAAAAGTCAAAGTGAAGTCGCTTAGTCGTTCCCGACTCTTAGCAACCCCATGGACTGGAGCCTATCAGGCTCCTCCATCCATGGGATTTTCCAGGCAAGAGTACTGGAGTGGAGTGCCATTGTCTCACCCTGTAGGGAGAAGCAAAGGAAGGTCAGAGTTAGAGGTCAAAGCCATTTCTTTGGGGGCCAATAGGATGAACATCTTTGAGAATCTGAGGACAGAAGAATCAGAATTCTTCCCTTTTGAGAAGCAGGGATCAAATACCTTCAGGCATTGGAGGCAAGGTGTTATGAAGGAGTGAAGGGAGCCAGGTAGGACATGAGGGACCTGGAGACACAGAAACTGTCCAAAGCTCACAGTGCCTATTCAAGGTCCAGCAGATGTTGGCATATGGGCACATGCGTTTGGAGCTGCTGGACCTCCTACATTTTCAAGAGAAGCCAAGAATGAGGCTTTTAAATAAAGCTTTCCAATTTAGAAATTTTGACAAATTATTCAACTTTTTAAAAGATCCTGTGCACACCAAACAGAACATTGCTGTGTGCTGGACTCAGCCCAGGACTCTCTGACGTCTTGTTTGCAGCATCATCAGCTGAGACAATGAAGCATCACTCTTTTTTTAAACCTCTGCTTAGGCTGGTGAAATGAGCCATACCACAAAGGAATAGAATAAGAAAAAGAAAAATCCCAAACTTACTGTATTATGGATATTTGTGTTTCCTGGCCTCTCTTCCACCTCCCTGCCCTAACTCTGATTCAAGACAGACAATCTTGGCTTCTTTCTCTGGCCCTGCTGCTTCCCTCGGCAGCTCCTTCATTTGTAAGTCATATGGTCCCGGTCCCACAGCATCAACACACTGACTCTGGCTGAAGTTTTCTGTCATTCTGATTAGCAAATGTAGGAAGTTGATGCTGCTGTCCTCGACAGATGAGACATGGAGCCCCATTTTCAGACTGGAACGGCCAAGCCTTCATCCTGTGTCAGTAAAAATGTCACTCTGCATTCTGCAAGGCTGGAGCCAAGTGCGCAGGACAGCTTTGGACAGAGCCCGTCTTGAGCATGTCAGTGCCTTTGTGTGGCTGGTGATGCCCTTGAAATGCAAGTGTTGTTAACAGGCTCCTCCTCATTATTACTATAATCTCCTCCTTACCTGTCTCAGATTACTTTCTGTGCAGAGAAACTTCTGACATTCATTCATTATTCAGCAAGCATTTACTGTGTTCCTGCTATTAGCTGGGGTCGGTTGAGGCACTGAGTATTCAGCATTAAATAAAAAAACTTGCTCCCTACCTTTGTGGAGCTGACATCCTAGTTAGGGAAGACAGGTAAGCAAAAATAAACAAAAGATGATTTAGCCAGTGATGATGCCTCCAAGAAACTAAAACAAGGTGATGTTGTAGTGATTGAGGACAGGGTTTCCTTTGATTAGTGTGACTGAGAGCTTCTCCTTATGGAGATGACATTTTAACTGACACCTGAATCATCTACTGTTTAAGTGTCCATGTATTATTATCATTATTATTTTATTGGATCCTTAGTCCTAGAGTTAATGGAGAAACAAGATTGTTAAAGTTAAATATGGTTAAGGTCTAGAAATGGCATGCATTGAAGTATTAACAATGGTTATCTCCTGATAGTGGGTGTCATGAATTCATTAACTTAAGAAGTGCCGATATGACCCTGGGACTGTACTAAGTGCTGGGAATACAGTCATGAGCAAATAAAACAGACAATATTATATGGATAAAATGTACAGTGTTCTGGGGAGAATGCTGTGCTCTGATGAAGGATAAAAAAGGGAAGCACTTAATTTATAATGGTGGGTCAGCTCAACCTAACACTGTGACTGAGAAATGAGAAGGATTCAGTCATGTGAAGAATATTGAGGGTGGGGATTTGGAGGAGTATTGCAGTTAATGAGGGTGGCATGGGCAAGGGTCCTGGGGTCGGACAGAATTTGCTGTATTTGGGGAACTGAAAGAAAATGTGCTAGGATGGGACAAAGGGGTGAAGAAATAAAACTGGAGACATATTGAAGATCCAGACTGGGCAAGTCTTGGGTTCATAAAGAGGGCTTTGGACTTTTTATGAAGAGCAATGGGAAACTCTTGAGGGGTTTTAAGTTGGAGAGTGATGTGATCTGCTGTTCAGTTTTTATGAGCTCGCTCTTGTTCATTGGGTGGAGAAGGGGCTGTTAGGGATAGAGTGGAAGCAGGGATATGTGTTAGGAAGTTGTTGCATTTATTCTGGTGAGAGATGATGGTAGCTTGGATGAGGGAAAGAGGACTCATGTTTATGGTCCTGTAAGTTGGTTCTTGGAGAAGGCAATGGCAACCCACTCTAGTGTTCTTGCCTGGAGAATCCCAGGGGTGGGGGAACCTTGTGGGCTGCTGTCTATGGGGTTGCACACAGTCGGACACAACTGAAGTGACTTAGCAGCAGCAGAAGCAGCAAGTTGGTTTTTGCACAACTCTAGGGGGTAACTTTCACCGGCACAATAATGTAAACAATGCTTTCTGGAGTTCAGTGCTGGGCCTGACCCAAGTCTGAGGCAATAGTATCAGCAGAGAGATAGAAGGAGTTGGGATTACTGATAATTAGATTGCGTGGAGGGAAAGAAGAGATGACACTTAGAGGTGATTCCTAGGGTTCTGAGTTAGATAACTTTGGGGATGTTGGTGGCATTTTCTTAAATGGAGAAAGAGCAGATGTAAAACAATTTGAGAGAGAAACAGCAAGAAACTTTTCTTAGATTTAAGTGTGAGATATGGGAAGACATCCGAGCGAAGATGTCAAGTAGGTGGTTGAATACACAGGTCTGGAATTCAGAGTGGAGGTCTAGGCCAGGTACCAAATGTTGGAGTTTCTTCAGGATAAAGATAGATTTAAAGCCATGGGTATATATAGAGAAAAGATGAGATCTTGAGTCTGTGACCTGAGGAACTTCATAGGTAAGGAGAAGAGGAAGAGGAAGAGTTGGCTAAGAAGATGGAGAGAGAGCTGCCGTGAACTAGGAAGAAATCAGAAAAGTGCAGCCTCTTAGAAGGAGCATGGATGACTTAAGAGACAAGAGAGGAACAGTCAAAACAGTCCCTTATCCTAAGGAATTATTCTTAACATAACATATGTGTATTCTTAAACATAAATGCAGGGGCTTCTCTGGTGGTCTAGTGTTTAATGCAGGGGATATGGGTTCAGTCCCTGGTCCAGGCAGATTCCACATGCTGTGGAGCAACAAAGCCCGTGCCCCACAACTACTGAAGTCCTCATGCCTAGGGCTGGTGCTCTGCAACAGGAGAAGCCATGGCAATGAGAAGCCTGTGCACAGCAGTGAAGAGGAGCCCCTGCTCACGGCAACTAGAGAAAGCCTGCTCACAGCAACAAAGACCCAGCATAGCCAAAAATAAATTTATGTATTTAAAAAAATAACTGCAAGTGCATGCATTTTTGTCTCTAAAATGATGCAATTGCATGTACATTATTTTTCTGTGAGTGGCAAGGCTGAGCTGATTTTGCTCCACAAGGGGAAAGCAGTGGTGGGTGTTAGTGAGGTGTGATACAGGAGTACATGGTACCTTACGGTTGTGGATGCTAAAGATGGCTAAGACAGAGCATTGCTCATCACCCAGTTCTTCAGGGGTTAAGTGGAAACCCACTGCACTTGCCCACATAGAGTGTACCCTGAGAGGAACTCAGGATGAAAAATAGATTGGGGCACTCTATGCTTTGGGTAAACAGGTGCTTAGACAGTTAGATGCAACCCTCAGAATGAATTTCAAGGACCTCCAATTCTTGCATCTTCCCATACATGGGGAAAGCGCTAAAATCATTAACTTGAACTATCTGTTCTTTGGCATTGGCAGTATACTTACCAAGATGTATACTTGACCCCATGTGTCCCCTACCCAAAAATCGTACAGAAGCTGCTTCTCCTCTGCCTCTTTGGAGCAGTTTCCTCAAAGCTACTTGAGGGGCTATCTCAGTAAGACTCTGAATAAAACTTACACTTGCAATTCTTACATTGTGTGCTTTCCTTTAAGTTGAAACACCCTAAAGGAGATCAGTAGAGCTGAAGTCGGCCCGGTGTAGGGCAGTGGTTCTCACTGCCAATTTGTGGGCCAGTTTGTCACTTGGGGATATTTGGCAATGTTTGGAGACATTTTTAGGCTTCCCTGGTGGCTCAGTGATAAAGAATCCACCTGCCAATACAGGAGACACAAGAGACACATATTCGATCCCTGAATCAGGAAGATGCCCTGGAGTAGGAAATGGCAACCCACTCCAGTATTCTTGCCTGGAGAATTCCATGGATACAGGAGCCTGATGGATTATAGTCCATGGGGTCCCAAAAGAGCTGGACACAACTGAGTCCACACACACAGATACATTTTCAT
Source organism: Bos grunniens (assembly GCF_055505025.1). Lineage (NCBI taxonomy): Eukaryota > Metazoa > Chordata > Mammalia > Artiodactyla > Bovidae > Bos > Bos grunniens. The sequence goes on from NC_141189.1 coordinate 30,243,757, forward strand.
TTGTTATGACTGGGTGTTGGTCATGGTGAGGTTGCTACTGGCACCTAGTGGGAGGAGGCTAGGGACACTACTAAACATCCTACAAAGCACAGGATGGCCCCTGCAACAAACTGTCCATCCCTAATGTCAGTAGTGTTGACGTGGAGAAATCCTGTTATAGTGCTTGTAGAGATTTCCTTGCTTCTTCCTCAAAGACTTCCCTGGGGGAGGAGAGAAACCTGCCATGCCGAGGGTTTATCTGTCTCCATTTTCTCGGAGTATCTATACCCAGACACGGGGACTTGATTGAAATGATTTCTTGACTGATGTTTCACACTTAGGCATATCTCCAGGCTATCAGAGATACAATTCATAGAAAAATTTCTGCGACTAGGATATGTATTTTTATTTTTTTCTGGAGAGAGAGAGAGAGAGGGAGAGCAAGAGAGAGCAAGAGAGAGAGAGAGATAGGATCTTTTGCACCAATGTTGCATTTTATTTCAATTATTCAGAAGTCCTCAAACACTTGCCCTTGTTCAAAAAATGGCATTTATGTTCTATTCTCTTGGGAATTGATTAACAGAGGTTGAAGAGGACTTAGCACCTGAAGGTGACCAAACTAATCTTGGCCTCACATATAGATTCAAAGGCAATGTGGCATTTCTATACTGCCTAAACTTTTTCTTTAATTGGAAGTTTGCCTGTGGATGGAAGGTGAAGGGCAGTTGGAGAAGAGACAGGATTATGTAGAATTCAGAATTTTATATCCTTAAAGAACTTTAGAAAACATCTAATCTGACTTCTGTACAGCCAGAGACTTTACGAATATCACAATTAGCCTCATCTTTCTCCCTCTTTGACTTTGGAGAAGTATAAGAGATTGCATGAAAAACTTGAAGAGTGTTATAAAGAAAAGTGGCCTGAACTCTCTCTCATTGTCTGTGCATGGGTTGGAAAAGAATTTCCAGACACGAGGCAGAATGAGAGGAGAATAGAGTTTATTAAAGTGGGAGAGGCTGTTAGAACATCAGGCTGGCTCAAGAGAGAGTGGACCCCTTTTGTGGGCTTGTGGCCAATTTTTATAGCCTAACAACAAAGAAAATTCCTATGGAGAGGGGTGGCATTAGGTCATTATTCAGGATTCTATATGATGCATATGTTTCTTAATATAGAGATGGGAGCTGGCTGGTTAGGAATATGATGGCTCATGACAAAGAGGATGGCTCCTGACGATAGTTGCCATGGAGCTTGGCTAATGCTGGAGATATTGTCCTATGACCTCAGTATAGGGTTCCACTCTTTCCAGCTCTGGATAGGTGTTCACTGTGGAGGGAGGAGGAAGAAGAACATGTGACATAAAAGAGGCTGCAGAGCAGAGGATTATAGACTATCTTAGCATGGAGACAAGGGGCCTGAGGGGCTTCCCAGGTGGCTCAGTGGTAAAGAATTCACCTGCCAAGCAGCAGATGCAGTTTGATCCCTGGGTTGGGAAGATCCCCTGGAGAAGGAAATGGCATCCACTCTAGTATTCTTGCCTTGGAAAGCCCATGGACAGAGATGCCTTGTGGGTTACAGTCCATAACGTTGCAGAGTCAGACATGACTGAACAACTAAACCACAGCAGCAGCAAGGGTCCTGAAGCTGAATCCAGCCTCTGTACCCTGACACTAAATTAAATCCCAGGGATAGAGTTTTGGGTGAAGTAGAAAAGAATAGCTAATATTATTGCTATGCCAGGCAAACCCACAGTGGGCTAGTGCCCTCAAAACTGCATGCCAACTTAGAGGGGGTAGTGAGGAGTTTTACAGGAATGGTTCAAGGAGGGCATGATCAGCTGAAGGACATTCTTCTGACTGGTTGGTGGTGAGATAATTGGGAGTCGATATCATCAACCACCTGCTTCCAAAAGGTCTGGGGTCTATATGCTTGTGGGAAGCCTACAGTCAACTTCTCCCACCTGGTGGGGGTTTCAGTATCTGCAACATAGCCCAGTGATATGGTAATATGTATCCTTGGTTTCTTTTGACTGTTCCTCCCTTGTCTCTGTGTCCCCTCCCTTCTGTGATTGTACTGTGTGTGTGTGTGTGTGCTCAGTTGCTCAGTCATCCAACTCTTTGCGACCCCATGGACTATATCCCACCAGGCTCCTCTGTCCATGAGATTTCCCAAAAAGGTGATCTTCCCGACCCAGGGGTTGAGCGTCTCTGGCATCTCCTATATTGGCAGGTGGATTCTTTACCTCTGAACCACCTGGGAAGCTTCTTCCCTGATTAGCAACTGTTTAAACCTGTCCTTTAGAACTTAGGAAAAGTTATGGAAGCTGAATTAAGCCTATTTCCTATAAGCAAGAGACAGAAATAGGGGACACAGAAAGGCTTTTGTTCCCAGGAGCTCTGCAGGGCCCTGCTTGGTTTCTATCCACTGGGGAATTTTGTTCATCACAGAAGACTTGGTCCTTTAACAGCACTTGCCTATAGTAGGAACTTGGTAAATATCTGTTCAACACAGGACCCAGGGAAATCCTGTGCTAATTCCAGCAAACCCACTCATTTGTGGGGGTGGCAGGCTCATTGAAGAAGATGATATTAACTTTCATATTCTTTGCCTGTTAAGATGCTTCAGAGAAATAGATTGTTAAGAGGGATAATAATAGTAAATATCAGATAATATTTATATTCAGCTTCATGAAACAATACCTAAAAACTAAGGACTGACATAAGGAAAAAAGTGCATTTTCCTCATGTAATGAAAAGTTTGAAGATGGTTAGGAAGTCCAGTGCTGATGTGGTGACTCAGAGGTGCTATCAAGGGACCTGGACTCTTTCTGGTTTCTATTCTTCACCAGCCATCTTTGCATTTATCTTTGTCAAAATGGATACAAGATGGCTGTTTTATGTCCAGATGTGTTCTATGTCTTCCTTCCAGCCCAGAAGAAAAGGGAAAGGAAAGAGTGGTTGAGTCTATTCCATTTTATCAGAAAAAGAATGACTTTTCCAGAAGTCCCACCCACTAAATTTCCTCTTCCATCTTATTGGCTGGAACTAGGTCACATGCCCATTCATAGCTGCAAGGGAGTCTGGGAAAGGTGTTTGTCAGCTACCCTGGACAAAATATGATCTCTGTTTGTAAAGAAGTAAAGGGGAGCTTGGCACACATCCTTTATTCCACAATTAAAGGGAATGGACTTGCCTGGTCCTTTGTAGTGAATTCAAGTCAGTGTAGAAACTCCATTCCCATCTGAATGACTTGGCATGAAATCCAGATGTAGAGCAGCATGGAGCTTCAGTGACAGCTTCTGTTCATCACCACCTGGTAACTGGGCTTTGGTTTCTGCTAAAGGTCATGTGGTAGGGCCAGTACATCCTCAGGAGTCTGGGGGGTAGCAGTGCCAAGTGAGACAGAAATCAATAAAGCTGTGGCTGTGGCTGCTTTTATTCACTGTGAACACAGGATTTAACCAGAGATATCACATTTGGCCAAAGGATGATAAACCTGAGTGTTATGCTGAGTCCTATGGAGACATTGCAGACCTGGCTGCATTTTTCTAAGTACTAGAATCCAGTGGACCAAGTGAGAAAAATGGTGTGCACACAAGAAGTGCTCAGTAAATGGTAACTGTGGTGATTGTCATTTAATGGATAATATTGACCCAAAGAGAAATCTGATGCATTGTAGGATACAGTTACATTAGAGTAACTAAGATATAAAATATGCATGATGAGGAGGTTGGCTAACATACAATTATAATTTTGTGTGCAAGTATAGAGAGTGGAAGGAAAGAGCTGAGGTTGGACCAGATTTAGCATTCCTCTAAGCGTGAAGAAAAACCACTAGGGTGAGGGGAGAAGGGTGTTAGCAGGGGGAGTGACCACATGTATGTTTTGAAGAGCTCTCTCTGTAAATCTGAGACTAGATGGTGGGAGGAAGGGTGGACACAGAGAGACAGAGATTATGTCACTACTGCAGGTGAGAAAGTATGGTGGCTTGAACCTCAGTGCTTGTGGCAGAAGTGAAGAGAGGTCAGATTTAAGATGTATATATCTATATGCATTTGTGTGTGTGCTAAGTTGCTTCAGTTGTGTCTGACTCTTTGTGACCCCATGGACTGTAGCCTCCCAGGCTCCTCTGTCCATGCGATTGTCCAGGCAAGAATACTGGAGTGGGTTGCCATGCCCACCTCCAGGGCATATTTCTGACCCAGGGATTGAGCCCAAGTTTCTTATGTCTGCTTCATTGGCAGGCAATTCCTTACCACTAGCAGTACCTGGGAAGCCCATATATCTCTATATAGAGATATATGTATTGGCTGTGTCCTGTGGCTTGTGGGATCTTAGTTCCAGGGTTAAACTTGGGGCCCCTGAAGTGGAAGCGTGGAGTCCTAATCACTAGACTACCAGGGAAGTCCCTTGTATATACACTTTGAAGGTAGAACCAACAGGACTAACAGATGTATTTTAGGTGGGACTTGAGAGAAACAGGGGAGGCAAAGATGTCTCTTGAACAACAGAAATGATGGAGTTGACATTTCCTGAGTGAGAGACAACTGAAGGAAGGACAGGTTTAGGGGCAAGTGAGGGGATCAGTAGCTTCTGGCCAAGTCTGAGAGGTCTGTTAGACACCCTATTTGGGACTTAACTAGGCAACTGGAAATTTGAGTCCAAAGGCTAGGATTGAAGTTGGGGCTGGAGAATTGCATTTTAAAGTCCTGATTGTGTTGTTTGTTGTTTAGTGATTAAGTCATGTCCAACTCTTTTGTGACCTCATGGACTATAGCCCACCAGGCTTCTCTGTCCATGGAATTTCCAAGACAAGAATAGTGAGTGGGTTGCCATCTCCTTCTCCAGGGGATCTTCCTGACCCAAGGATTGAACTCACATCTCCTAAATTTCAGGTGGATTCTTTACCATTGAGCCACCACCTGGGATTTAAAGCCATGGTGCTGGATAGAGTCATGGGGTGGGGATATGTGTAAGTAGAGAAAGGAAGAGATTCAAGAACAGGATCCTGGGTTAGTGAGAAGGAGGAGCCCATAAGGAAGGGGGAAACAAGATGTGGTATCTAGGAATCAAAGTGGAAAAAAGCCCCATAAGGGTGGATAGGGTCTGTGCAGTGATGATGATCTCTGCTTTGGCATCATGGGGTCCCCAGAGATGTTGACAAGACCATTCCAGTCTCTTGCCAGGGATGACAGCCTTGTTGAAGAATAGAGTAGCATGACCCCAGGGTTCTGTGAGAAGACTCATGATACGATTTGCTTGCTGTGTAAAGGAATCTGAATTTCATCATGAGGGCAATAATGTTGTAGGAAGAAGAGTGACATGGTCAGATTTGTATTATAAAAAGATCACCCTGACTGTACTGTGGGACAGGAGAGGTGAACTTGAAAACAGCTGGTGAATGATGGTGGCCAGGACAGCTGCAGTGGAGGTGGAGACTATAAACTGATTTGAAAGAAATGGAGGAAATGGAACCCATTCTGCTTGAGGATGGGTTGGAGGTGGGAGGTAGGAGAAAAGGAGGTGGGTTCAGATCCTGACTCTGCCAGTGGGTTGCTCTGTGACCTTGAGCAAGTCTCTTAACATCCCAGTGCCTCAGTTTCCTCATCTGTAAAATGAGGCTAACAGTAGTATCTACTCCTTAAGGGTGTTCTAGGATTGAATGAGATGATGTGTATCAAATGCTTAGCATAGGGCCTGACCTGTGGTAGCTATTGAGAACCATCAACCGAATCTTTGAACATTTTAAATGTGCTTAACTCCTGCTAGGTGTTCTTTTTCCAGGGACTATCTCCCCCTTCTTCAGCAACAAGAACTGTTGTCATTCAGTCGCTGTCATGTCTGACTCTTTGCGACTCATGGACAGCAGCACTCCAAGCTTCCCTGCTCTTCACCATCTCCCAGAGTTTGCTCAAACTCATGTCCATTGGTTGGTGATGCCATCCAACCATCTCATCCTCTGTCATCCCCTTCTGCTTTCAATCTTTCCCAGCATCAGGTTCTTTTCCAATGTGTTGGCTCTTCACATCAGGTGGCTAAAGTATTAGAACTTCAGCTTCAGCATCAGTCCTTCCAATGAATACTCAGGGTTGATTTCCTTGACTGGGTAGGATTGACTGATTTGATCTCCTTGCTGTCCAAGGGACTCTCAAGAGTCTTCACAAGCACCATAGTTGGAAAACATCAGTTCTTTGGTTCTCAGCCTTCTTTATGGCTTAACTCTAACATCCTTACATGACTACTGGAAAAACTGTTGCTTTGACTATATGGACTTGTGTCAGCAAAATGATGTCTCTGCTTTTTAATACAGTGTCTAGATTTGTCATAGCTTTTCTTCCAAGGAGGAAGAACTGAGGAAGGCAGAATTAACCACTGGACTGAGCGACTGATCTGATCTGATCTGAAGAATACAGAGCTCAGATGACTCTCATTTTCTCCAGGAAAAAGACATGATTCATATATATGACTAGATATCATAGAAACTATACATTATTATTTCATATAATTTCATTAGTGAGATTCAACTATCAAGAAACACTTTGGCTAAGAGGATTCACTCAGGAAGAGGTGGGTATGATTGGCGTCCTTGTGATTGACATGCAGTGACTATTAGGTTTAATGGGACAACAATTTTACATGAAGATTGATTTGCATATATCATGCCTTCAATTTGCCCACAAATCAGGCACTTAGGTACACAATTACCCAATTAGTGGATGTCATTTCCTAATTGCAGGGGCCAACGTGATAATTGAGCCCTCAAATGTCTAAGCATTCGCAATTTGCTTCCTTTTAGGAAAGGTGGCACTTTGGAGTTTCCTGGTAGAGGTGAAACCATCTGACAGCTAAGGAGTCCTTTTCTAACTATATGATGGTGTCATTTCAGTACAGGCTGAGCATGGCAGTTAAGAAATTGAAGGAGCTATTCAATCTGGAGTTTCCACGTGGAGATTGTCAGTATCTTACTGGACATCATATTGGAATTCCTTGTCCTGGGATGTAGGTACCAATGTCGTGGCCTATTTTGGAAATCATTTCCTTCATGGGGTAATATTCCTTCCCTCTGGATTGTGTGTCTCCATTGAGTGGCATGCTCTGGCCTCAGTGGTAAGGGTATTCTCTTTGTCCATCCAGCATGCCCTTTGTATCAGTCCACTGCATCTGGCATTCAGTTAGACCTAGGGAGCTTTCTATTTTTGTCCATCTTAAAAGGAGTTTCTTGGTAGGATCAGGATTTAACATAGAACTTGGAATTTTGAATCTGACCCACTTCCCAGTTTGGTGGGAAGTCACTGGAGATTCTTTTGGAGTTGCTTGCTAAAAGAACTAACCTACATCTCTTCCTTCCTTCCTTCCATTACCAAATCAAAGGGTATGCACAGGTGTACTCAGTAAAGCCAATCTACTGACACCAGGTTGTCATGAAGGTTAAATGCAGCATTTATTTAAAGGCACCAGATAAGGAGTCCAGGACAGCTAATACTCAAAAAGCCCAAACTCCTCGATGGGTTTCAGCAAAGCATTTTTAAAGGCCAGATGAGGGAGGGGCATCCCAGGGTCTTTGATCAGTTTGTGCACAATTCTCTGATTGGTTGATGGTAGGTCAGGATGGTGCCAATGATCAATCTTCAATAGGTCTGGGGGCTATATGCTCATGGCCATCAAATAGCATCTCCCATTTGGTGAGAGCTTTTTAGCATCTGTAAAACAATTCAGGAAACGTGCATAAGATACTGTTACATCTAGGGACTCCAGAGAAGAGCTAAAGCAGAGGATATGGGGGGTTCTGCCCTAGAAAGACCCCTATGGGTCCTACTCAATTTCCCTTCCTTATTTATCTTCTCCCTTCCCTCCTTCATGTCTCCCTTCCTTCCTCATTCCTTTCTTTCTTTGTCTCTCCCTTTCTCCCATCTTTCTTGCTTGTCACAGGAGGGAAAAGAAGATGGTGATATGAGAGGTGTGAAACACATAAGTTTTGCCCTGAATTACCAAACAACAAAGCCAGGATCATAATCAGGCCTTCCAGTTTTCATCTCCTTTCTACCAAAGTGGTTAGATTTGTGTATTAATCAAAATAATATTAGCATCTGTCACATAGAGTCCCTGAAATCTCAGTGGTTTCACTCTCTTATTTCTTGCTTATTTTTCATCACCTTTGTCAATGGACAGCATTCCGTGAAGTCACTCAGGGACCCAGGCTCCTTCTATCTCATAGCTCTGCCCTCTTCTTGGGCCTCAGACTCCTCTCTCTGTTGGCTGATGGAGAAAAAGAAGGTGGAGAAAGCATATGTGCTTCTTACTCACTTTGTACTGGGAGGAATGGATGTAACTTCTACTCACATTCCATTGGTGAGAACAAGTCACATGACCCCCACCTAGCTGCAAAGAATGCTGGGGTAAGTATTCTTTGGATGGGCAGAGAGTCCCCAGCAGTAATTCCACACTTGGCAAGAGAAGACCCAGTCTTTGGTTGTCAGCTAGTCATTTATGTCACAATTCACATCTTTCAGCAGGCATCCCCTTCTCTGCCCCATCTCCCATCCAACTGGAGCTCACTTCATTCTGCTTTATCTAGAGCCTTGCATGACCAGAATTTTTGCCAACTGAAACAGAAAACAGAAGTGCTGCATTCTCTAGCCAGACAAGCTCGCCATGGGATCTCTGAGGTTCATAAATCACAATGCAGAGGCAGTTCATCATCTGGAAAATGAGGAGGAAGAGCTGGCAAAGCCCAGCTCATAAAACAGATGTTCTTTTGGTGGAGAAGAGCAAAATAAGCAGGGTTACGGAAATAAAAAACCCAGGAAACTAGCCATCCTACCTTAAAAAAGCACAACTTCCCTAAAGTAATTCACTTTCCCCCTCTTACTATACCCTGCCCTCTAGGGGAAAAAAGGGGAGAGTTATTTTCCCCAGTTTAATTCTCCATTTTAAGCTGGGACAATAGCTGTTTTTCCTGTGTTTCCAAAAGTGTGGACGTTAATTTTTTTTTTCCCCCACTGCATGACAAATACAATGATACCTCACTAACCACTGCGGGTCTGTTATGTTTCAGGATACACGCTGCTCTGCCATCCTTATCATGAAATCCCACTCAGGATAAATAAGATTCATTTCGGCTATAGCCATTTGTTCTTGTTAGGGAGCTGCCAGGATGGCATGAAATATTAAATGACAAGGGTTAATTCTGTTCTCAGCAAAGAGCTCCCATCTAATTTCCCATAAGATTGTACAATGGGTCATTGTGTCAGGCTTGAAATCAGCCTGCAAAAGCCTTCCCTGAGAAGGTTCTGTACCCTGGCTGTATTGATGATTCTGGCTTTTGTGATGGGAAAACAAAGCTGATTCTTCCTGCCACTGGGAGGAATGAGGGGCTTGGTTGTTCCCAGGGTGTGCAGCAGTGACTCTGACAATCTGCCTCTAGTGACTGGTGCTTCGTTATTTTCTTCTGGTTCCCTTCTGACGAATGGGGGTTTCTGGGGGTGGTGCTAGTGGTAAAGAACCTTCCTGTCAATGCAGGAGATGTAAAAGACATGGGTTCTATCCCTGAGTTAGGAAGATCCCCTGGAGAAGGACATGGCAGCAGCCCACTCCAGTGTTTGTGCCTCAAGAACCCCTGGGTGAAGGAGCCTGGTTGGCTACAGTCCATAGGGTCACAAAGAGTTGGATACAACTGAAGCAACTATACATACACATCTTTGGGTATTGGTCTTTCATGCTTACTTCTCCTGGTTTCTTATACAGAGATGATTTGTGTTAAGTGAGAAGGTTGTTGCTTTAAATTACATTGATGCTTTATTAATATGTTAAATGATCATGCTTGAGCTATATTCACTTACAGCATATGCATGTGCATTATGCAGGGCATTAGTAATGAATGAGAATGCTTTACTTAAAGATCTGTCTATAAATCAGTTGAACACGAGGGAAAAAAGAGTCATTGTTTATTTATGAAGCCTGGAAAAGGAATCACAGAGTGTAAATGTTATGTATTCTCTTATTCTAAAAACATTATGAAACATTGATTATATGTTTGTCATTAAGTTTATTCCCATGTTGCCTTTATATTCCTGATACAGTGTTACTCTTAAGGATTAAGCCTCTGAAATCTTCTGTAGACTTAAGAGTAGAAAGCTTCAAGGCTAGGTAGTAAACTTTGCTCAGACAGAAATTGGATATGTGCTCTCTTGCTGTGCAAATGGTACACAGGATGAGCCTTCAGAGTGTGCCGTTCTGTGGGAGTGTTTTACTACTGCCCGGGGTCCATTAACACTTTGCTTCTCAGTAAATTCAAATTAATAGACATTCATTGGGTTTCTTGCCTTCGAATTAAGGATAGGGCCAAGGTACTGTTTGTTGTTGTTTAGTCACTAAGTCATGTCTGACTCTTGTGACCTCATGGACTGGAACCCGCCAGGCTTCTTCTGTCCATGGGATTTTCCAGGCAAGAATACTAGAATAGGTTGCCATTTCCTTCTCCAGGGGATCTTCCTGACCCAGGGATTGAGCCTGTATCTCCTGCCTTGGCAGGTGGATTCTTTACTACTGAGCCACCAGGGACAACCAAGGTACTGTTAGAACATCTAAAATAAAGACATTCTGGGAAATTATTCCCTACAGCAGAACTGTCACTCTTCATAAGACTTCTGGAGTGGAATATTCACATGGAATTATAGCCAACAGGAAACAAGGCACCATTTTATTACTTGGCTAAGATTCTATTGAGAGCCATTGTTTCAAAATACATTGCTAGAGTGGCCTGAAGAATGTGGCCTTACATAAGAATCTATTGGGACCTCTATTAACTTCTAAACCTCTAGATCCTACTATAGCAATTGGACAGATGCTGGGCAAGTCCTAGGATGTGCATAAGGATGAAAGGAAAGGGCTCAATATGGCCTCACTGGCTGACCTGTACAATATGGCTGCTTGGATAGACCAGGCAGAGAAAGAGTGATGCTGTCCACTGGACCCATGGCTCAATCATTGTCCTGGAGCCTGGAATATAATGAGATTAGTAGTTCCTTCTCTTGAGGATGAAGAAGAGATTGAATCAAGAGCTGTTCTTTTTAAAAAAATGTTATTTATTTATTTGGCTGCATCAGGTCTTAGCTGTGGCACAGGATCTTCATTGCCTTCTGTTAGATTTTTTGCTTCAGTGCACAGACTCTCTAATTGTGCATGGGCTTCAGTAGCAGTGGTGTCTGGGGATAGTTGGCCTGCAGCATATGGGAATCTCAGGTCCCTGATGAGGGCTCGAACCTGCATCCCCTGCATAGCAAGGCAGATTCTTAACCACTGGATGGCCAGGGAAGTCCCAAATAAGAGCTGCTCAGAACCTTCTTTTCTTGCTATACCTCCTCTGCACTGGGTTTTATCCTGAGATGATGGACATGGAGATAAGTAATACTAATCAGTTGCTATTTTTAAAATACTCAGAGGCTTGCAGTAGAGGTAATCCAGTAAACAAGTTAAACACTCTAGAAAATAGTAATAATAATAATCATAAAATGCCAACAACTTACTGAGTGCTTATGATGCATTGGGCACTGTGCCAAGAAGTCTGTAAGTTCACACGCGTTCTGGAGGTAGCATAGGAAAGGGAATGATTAACTTTGGCAAGACAGGATTTCTGGAGGAGGTGACATTTATGCTGCAATGTAAGAAGGAATAGGAATTCTCCAAATGCAAAAATGATGAAGAACATTCCGGACAAGTGAAAGGGTGTGTTGTGTGTGTGTGTGTGTGTGTGTGTGTGTTGTGTGTGTGTGTGTGTCTGTGTGTGTGTGTGTAATGATATAGGCCTGGAGAGAACTATACCCATCTCAGGGTCTCTGAAACATTATCTAGAGGACAAAGGTGGTGTGCAATGAATTTGAAAACAGAGGAAGAGTGAAATTGTACTTTTAATTCTAGGACAAGAAACTTGGATTTTTAAAATTCTTGACAGTAGCCTTTTAAGGGATGTGTGGCTTCCCAAGTGACACTAGTGGTAAAGAATCCACCTGCCAATGCAGGAAATGCAGGAGACATGGGTTTGATCCCCAGGTCGGGAAGATCCCCTGGGGTAGGAAATGGCAACACGCTCCAGTATTCTTGCCTAGGAAATTCATGGACAGAGGAACCTGGTGGGCTATGGTCCAAGGGGCTGCAAAGAGCCATTCACGACTGAACATACACACAAGAGATATATAAGTAGAGAAAAGATTGCTCTAGGTCTTTGTAAAGGTCTTTCTGGCTACAGTTGGGAAGATGGCTTGGAGGAAATGAGACATGACAGGTGAGCCACCCAAGAGTCAATAGGGGTGTAAACTAAGGAGATGTGATAACTTAGAGCAGAAAATGATCTGAAAAATCTGTGAGAAGAAGAACAGATGCCATGGTGGCTGCCAGGATGAGAGGACTGATGGGAAAGGAAAGAGTCCTGGATGACTTCATGATTTATTCATTAGGTGGCAGCCTCAGTGCGAAGGGCTGGAGTCAAAAGTAGACTGTCTACCTGGTGCCAGTCTCTACTAATTAGAGTTCTTGGTTGAAATCAGAAGCAATTCATTTTGAAAATTATTCATTATTTAGTTCACTGTACCAGATCTTGTCTGCAGCACTCGAGATTTTCCATCTTAGCTGTGGCATGTGGGATCTAGTTCCCTGACCAGGCACTGAACCTGGGCTGCTGCACTGCGTGTTTGAAATCTTAGCCACTGGACCACCATGGAAGTCTCTTAAACCAGTTCTTGTTATGAATTTCTTTAATTGTGGCAAAATACGTGCTTATGCTCAGTCGCTTCAGTTGTGTCTGTCTCTCTGTGACCCTATGGATTGTAGCCTGCCAGGCTCCTCTGTCCATGGGGATTCTCCAGGCAAGAATACTGGAGTGGGTAGTCATGCCTGTCTCCAGGGATTCTTCCATACCAAGGGATTGAACCCCATCTCTTATGTCTCTTGCATTGGCAGGCAGGTTCTTTACCAGTAGTGTCACCTGGGAAACCCATGGCAAAATGTACATAACGCAAAATTTATTATAACACTTCTAAGTGTACCATGGTATTAAGTACATTCATACTGTTGTGCAACCATCACCACCTTCCATATTCAGAACTCTTTTCATCTTATGAAACTGAATATCTGTACTTGTTGAATAATAACTCTCCACCCTCCCCTTCCCCTAGCTTCTGGCTATCACAACACAAAAAGTATCTTGTCTCTATGATTTCAGTCACTCTAGGGACCTCATATAAATCAAATCTTAACATTATTTGTCCTTTTGGAAGTGACTTGTTTCAGTTAGCATGATGTCCTCAAGGTTCATCCATGTTGTAGCATGTGTCAGAGTTTCCTTCCTTTTAAAGGCTGAATAATATTCCACTGCTTGTATAGACCACACTTCGCTTATTAATTCATTGGTAGATGAGCACTTGGTTTGCATCCACGTTTTAGCTATTGTGAATCATTTTGCTATGAATGTGGTATAGAGTATTTCTCAAATACTCTCAAAGTATTTCCTTGAGATTCTGCTTTTAATTCTTTTGGGTTTACAGTTAGAAGCAGACTTGCTGAATTAAGTGGTATCTCTTTTTCTAATTTTTGAGGAACCACCATGCTGTTTTCCAAAGTTCAAACAGCAGTGCACAAGAGTTCCAATTTCTCTACATCTGTCCCTATACTTGTTATTTTTTTTTAATTTTAACTTCCTTAACTCTTTTGGCTGCATCACTCAGCATGTGGGATCTTAGTTCCTTGACCAGGGATAGAACCTGTATCCCCTGCATTGAAAGCATGGAGTCTTAACCACTGGACCACCAGGGAAGTCCCTGTATTATTATTATTATTATTTTTTACATAGTAATGTTAGTGGGTGAGGCCAATTTTTAGATGTCTGAATTTCACCCTGTGCTACTATGAGGGCATTCATTCAGGGTCCCTGGTAAATTATGTACAGGAGTTGTCTTTATTTCCATCCTCAGTTTTTCTGTGCCACCATGGAGGACTTTATTTATTTTTTCTGGAAAAAAAAGGACTTTTACTCATTTATTTTAGTGTGAACATTACTGATAACATTCTAATAGTACACAACCCAACGAGAACAGCATGTTTACAGGGACCATGCAGGAATTTAGGTTTTTTGTTCAAATCCTGGTTCAGCTGTTTACTAGCCGTGTAACTCTGAGCAAATCAGATCATTTTAACTTCCTCGTGTGCAATGTGGGAATTAGAAGTTAAGTATCCAAGCCAGGCTTCAGTAATACGTGAACCGTGAACTTCCAGACGTTCAAGCTGGTTTTAGAAAAGGCAGAAGAACTAGAAACCAAATTGCCAACATCCACTGGATCATGGAAAAAGCAAGAGAGTTCCAGAAAAACATCTATTTCTGCTTTATTGACTATGCCAAAGCTTTGACTGTGTGGATCCCAATAAACTGGAAAATTCTGAAAGAGATGGGCATACCAGACCACCTGACCTGCCTCTTGAGAAATCTGTATGCAGGTCAGGAAGCAACAGTTACAACTGGACATGGAACAACAGACTGGTTCCAAATAGGAAAAGGAGTACGTCAAGGCTGTATATTGTCACCCTGCTTATTTAACTTATATGCAGAGTACATCATGAGAAACACTGGGCTGGAAGAAGCACAAGCTGGAATCAAGATTGCCAGGAGAGATAACAATAACCTCAGATATGCAGATGACACTACCCTTATGGCAGAAAGTGAAGAGGAACTAAAAAGCCTATTGATGAAAGTGAAAGTGGACAGTAAAAATGTTGGCTTAAAGCTCAACATTCAGAAAACGAAGATCATGGCATCTGGTCCCACCACTTCATGGGAAATAGATGGGGAAACAGTGGAAACAGTGTCAGACTTTATTTTTTTGGGCTCCAAAATCACTGCAGATGGTGAGTGCAGCCATGAAATTAAAAGACGCTTACTCCTTGGAAGGAAAGTTATGACCAACCTAGATAGCATATTCAAAAGCAGAGACATTACTTTGCCAACAAAGGTTCATCTAATCAAGGCTATGGTTTTTCCAGTGGTCATGTATGGATGTGAGAGTTGGACAGTGAAGAAAGCGGAGCGCCGAAGAATTGATGCTTTTGAACTGTGGTGTTGGAGAAGACTCTTGAGAGTCCCTTGGACTGCAAGGAGATCCAACCAGTCCATTCTGAAGGAGATCAGCCTTGGGATTTCTTTGGAAGGAATGATGCTAAAGCTGAAACTCCAGTACTTTGGCCACCTCATGTGAAGAGTTGACTCATTGGAAAAGACTCTGATGCTGGGAGGGATTGGGGGCAGGAGGAGAAGGGGACGACAGAGGATGAGATGGCTGGATGGCATCACTGACTCGATGGATGTGAGTCTGAGTGAACTCTGGAAGTTGGTGATGGACAGGGAGGCCTGGCGTGCTGTGATTCATGGGGTCACAAAGAGTCGGACACGACTGAGCGACTGAACTGACTGACTGACTGACTGACCCTTTGCTGAGTTGCTTTGAGAACTGGAAGAACATTTGGTGTGTCATAGAAGTTTGATTAGTATTCATTTTTACTCTTCTAAAGTTAAATAACATTCTTAATGGTGGGTCTTCAGAAAGGGAGGTGGGCAGAGACTGAAACCTGACCACACTGACTCTGAAATTCTATATTCTGTACTACTCACTACTCTGCTTACATGATGGAGTCTATAGCAGCTCAGGCTGCTATAATAAAGATACCATCAATTAGGTGGCTAAAATAGTAAATGTTTATTTCTCACAATTCTGGAGGCTGAAAGTCCAAGATCAAGGTACCAGCAAATACCAGTGTCTGGTGAGAGTCTACTTCCTGGTTCATAGACAACCTTCTCACTGTGTTTTTACAAACTTGGGAGACTTCTGGGCTCTTCATCCTCCTGAAAGTGAAAGTTAGTAGCTCAGTCTTTTTTATGGCTTCTTAATATTCCAGTGTGAGTGCATGCACGCGCACGTGTGCGTGCGTGTGTGTGTGTGTGCATGCTCAGTCATATCTTACTCTTTGTGACCCCATGGACTACAGCCTGCCAGGCTCCTCTGTCCATGAAATTCTCCAGGCAAGAATACTGGAGTGGGTAGCCATTCCCTTTTCCAGGGAATCTTCCTGATCCAGGGATGGAACCCTGGCCTTCCACATTGCAGGCAGATTCTTTATTGTCTGAGCCACCAGGGAAGCCCCCTGCTTAGTTGCTGAGTCGTGTCTGACTCTTTGTGACCCCATGGACTGTAGCCTGCCAGACTCCTCTGTCCATGGGGATTTTCCAGACAAGAATGCTGTAGTGGGTTGCTGTTTCCTTCTCCCAATGAAGCGCTATCATGCCATAAATCTCATCTTGGGGCCTCCACCCCCATGACCTCATTGAAACCTAATTACCTCTCAAAGGCCACACTTTCAAATTCTATCACTTTGGGAACTGGGGAATTAAGCCTTAACATATGAATTTTGAGACATAAACACTTAGTCCACAGCAGATGGCTTTTTTTTTTTTTTGCCCTGTGTTTTGTCTTCTCTTTCACTGAACCTTTGACTAAGAACAAGCACAAATGCTGATCTGGTATGCAGTGAACACATCTGACATGTGTTTTAACTTCACCTTTTACTAGGGATCTTTCATACTGAATAGTTATTAGTCGCTTGCAAGATGGAGAGATTAGATTGCAGTCAAAGAGGCCATGACAAGAGCAGCATCATCCTAGCTCAGGTGGCCAGAAAACACTTAGACAAAAATTATGTATTTTCTGTATAATAGCATTGTGTTAACCCAAGTTGCCCTGAGTGATTATCCCTATGGAACACTTGCAAGTATGTAATGAAATGAGTATTGTAGATACTGTCAGATTCCCCAGGAAGAGGAAAAGGAAAATCTTTGTAGCACAGAGGTTTTCATTTGTTTTCAAGTAAGAGAAGATGATATAGATTCACTTTGTGGTTTTTTTTTCTGGCCTCATAGAGTCTGGTGCTCAGACTACAAAGCAGGAAATCTGAACAATTCCAGGGGAAAATGTTACAGTGATCTGTCATAAATGCTCTGAAAATTGAATGATGAGCTCTAAAGATGTTGTGAGCATTGTCTTCCTTTGGTTGTCCCGTGGATTCTGAGAAGCTTAACTTTTGAAATTGGTCTGATAAGCCTGTGAGATGGTTCCCTTTGGTTGTGTTTTCCAACAATAACACTCACCCCAGGAATTATTGTCATCATTTCTTTTAAGTTGTTAGGGAAAGGTCATTGTTTGGTCTTGAATAGGCTTTCCATGAATTTTCTATATAATAGAAATCCTTATTGGTTCCTACAGTAATCTGAGAGATTGCAGTCTTTCCAAACTTATTTGTGCTTTGGAGTCAGGTGGACTGGGTTATATCTCAGCTCTATGATTTACTGGCCATGTGAAAAGTGAAAGTGTTAGTCTCTGTGTCTGACTGTTTGTGACCCATGGACTACAGCCCACCAGGCTTCTTTGTCTATGGAATTCTCCAGGCAAGAATACTGGAGTGGGTTGCCATTCCCTTATCCAGGGAATCTTCCTGTCCAAGGGATTGAAACCGTGTCTCTCATGTTGCAAGCAGATTCTTTACCGTCTGAGCCATGAGGAAGCCCTAATGGCCATTGTCAATAAACTTATTTGAGCCTATTGGTTTTCTTACCTATGAAATGGGGATAATACCTATCTCATAAAGATTACATAGGATTCTGTAAATTGCTTGGTATGATGACAGGACATGGCACATAGTCCGTACTTAATGTGTGATTGTGTGTGAGTGTGTGCTTGTTGTGTCTGACACTTTGTGACTCCGTAGACTGTAGCCCGCCAGGCTCCTTGGTCCATGGAATTTTCTAGGCAAGAATACTGGAGTGTGTTGCCACTTCCCACTCCCGGGGATTGAGATGATGTCTCTTGCATCTCCTGCATTGGCAGGTGGGTTCTTTACTCCTGGTGTCTCCTGCGAAGCCCATACTCAGTAAACAATAACTGTTATTAACTTGGGCTTCCCTGGTAGTCCAATTATTAACTTGGCTCTGACACCTTGCTCTTTTAAAAAGGAAAATAGACACATATGTTGCGTGTAAGGGTTAAGAAGGCATAGTCAAAGAAGGATGCTGTGGTACTTAATTTCCATTGTACCTCCTTCTTCGCCCTTGGTCTCCCCTGCCACCTCAGTTTTCTTCCTTCCTTGAGATGAAAGAGAATCATATAGGACCATGGCTTTGTCTACTGCAAGGATCCCATTTTCAGATATCTTCCCCCAAAGGGAGAACCAAGCCATCTAGAAACAATATGTTTTTTTTTATATTACTTTTATTTTTATTTTTTTAATTTAAATTTATTTATTTTAATTGGAGGCTAATTTCTTTACAATATTGTATTGGTTTTGCCATACATCAACATGAATCTGCCACGGGTGTACATGTGTTCCCCATCCTGAACCCCCCTCCCATCTCCCTCCCCGTACCATCCCTCTGGGTCATCCCAGTGCACCAGCCCCAAGCATCCTGTATCCTGCATCGAACCTGGACTGGCAATTTGTTTCTTATATGATATTATACATGTTTCAATGCCATTCTCCCAAATCATCCCACCCTCTCCCTCTCTCACAGAGTCCAAAAGAGTGTTCTATACATCTGTGTCTCTTTTGCTGTCTCGCATACAGGGTTATTGTTACCATCTTTCTAAATTCCATATATATGCGTTAGTATACTGTATTGGTGTTTTTCTTTCTGGCTTACTACTCTCTATATAATAGGCTCCAGTTTCACCCACCTCATTAGAACTGATTCAAATGTATTCTTTTTAATGGCTGAGTAATACTCCATTGTGTATATGTACCACAGCTTTCTTAGCAATTCATCTGCTGATGGACATCTAGGTTGCTTCCATGTCCTGGCTATTATAAACAGTGCTGCAATGAACATTGGGGTACACGTGTCTCTTTCAATTCTGGTTTCCTCAGTGTGTATGCCAAGTAGTGGGATTGCTGGATCATAAGGCAGTTCTATTTCCAGTTTTTTAAGGAATCTCCACACTGTTCTCCATAGTGGCTGTACTAGTTTGCATTCCCACCAACAGTGTAGGAGGGTTCCCTTTTCTCCACACGCTCTCCAGCATTTGTTGCTTGTAGACTTTTGGATAGCAGCCATTCTGACTGGCGTGAAATGGTACCTCAATTTGGGTTTGATTTGTATTTCTCTGATAACGAGTGATGTTGAGCATCTTTTCATGTGTTTGTTAGCCATCTGTATGTCTTCTTTGGAGAAATGTCTGTTTCATTATTTGGCCCATTTTTTGATTGGGTCATTTATTTTTCTGGAATTGAGCTGTAGGAGTTGCTTGTATATTTTTGAGATTAGTTGTTTGTCAGTTGCTTCATTTGCTATTATTTTCTCCCATTCTGAAGGCTGTCTTTTCACCTTGCTTATAGTTTCCTTTGTTGTGCAGAAGCTTTTAATTTTAATTAGGTCCCATTTGTTTATTTTTGCTTTTATTTCCAATATTCTGGGAGGTGGGTCATAGAGGATCCTGCTGTGATGTATGTCGGAGAGTGTTTTGCCTATGTTCTCCTCTAGGAGTTTTAGTTTCTGGTCTTACATTTAGATCTTTAATCCATTTTGGGTTTATTTTTGTGTATGGTGTTAGAAAATGTTCTAGTTTCATTCTTTTACAAGTGGTTGACCAGTTGTCCCAGCACCACTTGTTAAAGAGATTGTCTTTTCTCCATTATATATTCTTGCCTCCTTTGTCAAAGATAAGGTGTCCATAGGTGCGTGGATTTATCTCTGGGCTTTCTATTTTGTTCCATTGATCTATATTTCTGTCTTTGTGCCAGTACCATACTGTCTTGATGACTGTGGCTTTGTAGTAGAGCCTGAAGTCAGGCAGGTTGATTCCTCCAGTTCCATTCTTCTTTCTCAAGATTGCTTTGGCTCTTCGAGGTTTTTTGTATTTCCAGACAAATTGTGAAATTATTTGTTCTAGCTCTGTGAAAAAATACCGTTGGTAGCTTGATAGGGATTGCATTGAATCTATAGATTGCTCTGGGTAGTGTACTCATTTTCACTATATTGATTCTTCTGATCCATGAACATGGTATATTTCTCCATTTATTAGTGTCCTCTTTGATTTTTTTCACCAGTGTTTTATAGTTTTCCATATATAGGTCTTTAGTTTCTTTAGGTAGATATATTCCCAAGTATTTCTTAGAAAAGTACAACTTTCCAAAACTGAAACAGGAGTAAATAGAAAATCTTAACAGACCCATCACAAGCATGGAAATTGAAACTGTAATCAGAAATCTTCCAGCAAACAAAAGCCCAGGTCCAGACGGCTTCACAGCTGAATTCTACCAAAAATTTAGAGAAGAGCTAACACCTATCCTACTCAAACTCTTCCAGAAAATTGCAGAGGAAGGTAAACTTCCAAACTCATTATATGAAGCCACCATCACCCTAATACCAAAACCTGACAAAGATGCCACACACAAAAAACGAAAACTACAGGCCAATATCACTGATGAACTTAGATGCAAAAATCCTTAACAAAATTCTAGCAATCAGAATCCAACAACACATTAAAAAGATCATACACCATGACCAAGTGGGTTTTATCCCAGGGATGCAAGGATTCTTCAATATCCGCAAATCAATCAGTGTAATACACCACATTAACAAATTGAAAAATAAAAGCCATATGATTATCTCAATAGATGCAGAGAAAGACTTTGACAAAATTCAACACCCATTTATGATAAAAACTCTTCAGAAAGCAGGAATAGAAGGAACATACCTCAATATAATAAAAGCTATATATGACACACCCACAGTGAACATTATCCTCAATGGTGAAAAATTGAAAGGATTTCCCCTAAAGTCAGGAACAAGACAAGGGTGCCCACTTTCACCACTACTATTCAACATAGTTTTGGAAGTTTTGGCCATAGCAATCAGAGCAGAAAAATAAATAAATGAAATCCAGATTGGAAAAGAAGAAGTAAAACTCTCACTGTTTGCAGATGACATGATCCTCTACATAGAAAACCCTAATGACTCCACCAGAAAATTACTAAAGCTAATCAATGAATATAGTAAAGTTGCAGGATATAAAATCAACACACAGGAATCCCTTGCATTCCTATACACTAATAATGAAAAAAACAGAAAGAGAAATTAAGGAAACAATTCCATTCACCATTGCAATGAAAAGAATAAAAGAATCAATTTGGATTTTAAAGAACTATCAGTAAAAGAAAGAGCAGCATTCTTCTGGTTCCATCTAAGAACAAGACTCTGCCCACCAGAATCCATTCTTCTCACCTGCCTGTGCTCCCAAGGTCGTTACTTGTGAGCTCGGGGTTATTTTGTACAAGCTTAATCACTCCTGAGACCACTCATTGTAAGCTCAATGACCAATATTTTATTGGCTCAGTTTTTTTTTCTTTTTTAGGGACAAAGTTCATTAGCATCTGGAACTGAAGCTTTACAGACAGTGGCCGATATAGCATTGTAACTTTCCTCCCTTTTTTAAATTGCCATTGGACTTATAATTAATAATAAAGCTTGACTTTTGTTCTTCTGTTTTCATCTTCCAATGTATAATAATTACAAACTGAACTTTAATTCTTCCATTAGGAGCTATTCATGCAAAATTAGAGGATTGTTTAGATGAAGCTTGACTTGTCCTCCTTTTCTTTCCTTCCAACTGTGTTGACTTGAATTTCAGTAATGAGGGGTAGGAGGTGGTCTTTGAAAATAAATGAGAATAAAGCTGCATTTGTCAATTTAAAATCTGATTTTAACTCTTTATTAAACTATCATGACATATTTATTTAACTAGCACATGAATATTCAATCCAGCCACTGTTTATGAGAACTAGGGCTTCCCTCATAGCTCAGTTGGTAAAGAATCCACCTGCAATACAGGGGACCCAGGTTCGATTCCTGGGTAGGGAAGATCTGCTGGAGAAGGGATAGGCTATCCACTCCAATATTCTTGGGCTTCCCTTGTGGCTCAGCTGGTAAAGTATCCACCTGCAATGCGGGAGACCTGGGTTCCATCGCTGGATTGGGAAGATCCCCTGGAGAAGGGAAAGGCTACCTGCTCCAGTAATCTGGCCTGGAGAATTCCATGGACTGTATAGTCCATGGGGTCGCAGAGAGTCGAACATGACTGAGTGACTTTAACTTCACTTACTGTGTGTGAGTCTCAGTGGAAGACACACTTAAGATGGACAGATGAGACAGAACCTCTGACCACAAGTGTATTAGAATGTCTTGGGAGGAAAGATGTAATTAAGAAAGAGGCCCAAGACTATGATTTGAAGCAATGAAAGCCACCAAAGCACAGTGGGGCATTCTTCGACTCCAGTATGCAGTGGAATTCTAAGAAAGCTTGTCAACTTGCTTAAGAGTTCTAATTGGAGGTATGTTGGCTTGTGTATAGAGCTACAGACTTTTCCCCTGATACTTTATTGAGGAACAATTTAGATAGAATAAAATGCACAAATCTTAAGTGTATAGCTTGGTTAAGTTTTGTATATATGTGTATATATATACACATAAGTGTCTGAGCACCTTGTATTAGTAGATATAATCTGTATCTTCAGATCAAGATAGAGTTTATTTCCTTCACTGCAGAAACTTCCTCTGAACCCCTTTCCTGTCAATTCCCCTCCCCAGAGGTAACTCCTATCAACCCTAGAGGTAACTGCCCAGAGGTAAGTGATCTAATAAGAGGTAAGTCCTAGTGACCTAATCTCTGGTGACTTCAATCACCAGAGATTAATTGAGGGTATTTTTTTCTTTTGCTTTTATATAAAAAATTATTTTATTGAGGTATAGTTGATTTATAATGTTGCATTAATTCCTACTGTACAGCAAAGTACAGTATTCAATTAAATATACAGTATGTAGACATTATATATACATATACATAATATATATACATACATATGCATATATCACCAACTCCTGGAGGTTGCTCAATCTCATGTCCATCCAGTCAGTTATGCCATCCAACCATTTCATCCTCTGTCATCCACTTCTCCTCCTGCCTTCAATCTTTCCCAGAATCAGGGTCTTTTCCAATGAGTCAATTCTTCCCATAAGGTGGCCAAAGTATTGAAACTTCAGCTTCAGCATTAGCCCTTTCAATGAATATCCAGGTTGATTTCTTTTGGGATTGACTGGTTTGTTCTCCTTGCTGTCCAAGGGACTCCCAAGAGTCTTCTCCAGCACCACAGTTTGAAAGCATCAGTTCTTTGGCACTCAGCCTTCTTTATGGTCCAGCTCTCACATTTGTATATAATTACTGGAAAAACCATACCTCTGACTATATGGACCTTTGTTGGCAACACTCCAACATATGTATTATATACATACATATAGTATATAGTAGAAAATATGCCAATATATGGTAACTGTTATTATGATTATTAGCATCTCCATATTTTCTTCTTATCTACTTTAAGGCAACATTTTCCAAGATGAGCAATGTAGTGCTGAGTGAGTTAGTGAAAGTCCAACTCTTTGCGACCCCGTGAACTCTACAGTCCATGGAATTCTCCAGGCCAGAATACTGGAGTGAGTAACCATTCCCTTCTCCAGGGGATCGTCCCAACCTAGGGATCAAACCCAGGTCTCCCTCATTTTAGGCGAATTATTTACCAGCTGAGCCACCAGGGAAGCCCAAGAATACTGGAGTGGGTTGCCTATTCTTTCTCCAGTAGATCTTCCTGACCCAGGAATCGAACCGGGGTCTCCTGCATTGCAGGCAGATTCTTCATCAGCTGAGTTACCTGGGAAGCCCACAATGTGGTGCTGCTTGACATATATTTTACTCTAAGTATTAAACAGAAACAGCATTAAGAAATACTGAATCACACAGTGAAACTTTATTTCTATTCCAATTTTCTTTAATCCCAATTATGTCAAATGAAGAACCTCAGCATGGTGTTAATCTGATTTAACACCTCTCCAACACTTGCTAATCTTCCTTTTTAATAAAGTGAGAACAAGACATAGGCTCTTTGTGTTTAGAAGGCAACAGTAGCGAGAAATAATTCAATATTGTTTTGTCTCATTTAAAAAATTTTTACTGTTAGTAGAATGGATGGTGAGTGGTACTAGTAGTATTTATGGTAGTGATTTAATCTGTTCCTAAATTGTTTACATCTAAACAGTGAATTTTCTGAAAGAAAAAAATGTTAAGAAAATAATATGGGAGGAACTTAGGGGCTGGCCTAAGTTGATCCCCTCCTGGGGGTCCCATACCCAGCTTCATGCTGACCCCCTGCCAGCACACACAGATGCTGACACATGAGTGTGCAAGGGCATATATCCTTCATCCTTGGAGTCCAGATCGTCCAGATCACACAAAGAACATGGCATGTCAGGGTCACTGAAGGGGAAATTTTTGGTGAACGAGATGGAGGTTAGCCAAGCAAGACCAGAGTAAGGACAGCTTTAGTCTTTGGGGAAATGGTCAAAAGGATTTCAAACAAACTTCCACATTATGTATCATTCAGCTAGAGATATTTGAGACAGTGCTAATAGAATTTTAGAGACAAGTAGAACTGGGTCCAAATTGTGATCTTTGCAAATTACTGGCTGTGTGACATTGGAAAAGTAACAACTCGTGGCCGGGTGTCCTTATTTGTGAAATCGTGGTTCTAATGCCTCCCTGTCTGTCTTTATGGGCATTAAATGAGGCAACATGTGTGAATATGTTTAATGAATGTTTTGTATTGTTTTGATTATTTTGGATAAAAGTTCAAGAATGTATAGAATCTTCATTTGCTTTATCTCTACTGGAAATCAAGCAGGACAACCTTTTCTTGGCTGATTAAGCTTTGCTGCTTGAAAACTTCTCGTATGCCCCTGATTTAACACGTCCCCCAAATTTACCATCAAAACTTGCGGTAATGTGTCCCATCCTCTCAGCCTCTGCTCCCCTGCTAGAGAGAATTAGATATTGATCCTTGTGAATGGAGTAGCATATCTGAGTCTGGAATCTGATCTTGATGTTTCTGTTTGATACTTTGCACTTAGATCTGTCACCAATCCCAGGCATTGTGCAGAGAAGTCAATTAGATGGTAAGCTTCTTGTAGACAGTGACCATATGCTGATCTATGAATCTGGAGCACCTGGCACAGCATAGGTGCTCAGTAAACACTGGCCCTTGGGTGCCCTGTGGCTTCACTTATTTTCTTAGTAGAATGGAATGTCTTGGAAAGCAGGAGCATGTCTATGTCTGCCTGTACAGTGTTGAATCTCTCATACTTGGTGGGCTCTCAAGCCCCAGGTTGAATGAATGAATGAATGAGGCAAAAGAGAGGCTGCTTTTTCTTTTCTGTGTTTGAGACTGGGATGTGAGCAGATAACCAGGCCTGCATGAAAGGGAGCCAGCCACTGGCCAGACGTGTGTGCAGCTGGTCTGATCTGCTCCCTCTGTTGGCAAACGCTCTGCCAGAGGCCCCCCTCCAGTGCACCTGCCTGGATTGATCATCTTCTTTGTGATAAACAGGAAGGAAAATCATTATAGCACAAGCGCCTTGTCATTCCACATGCCTCTGCCTGTGATAAATGTTCTCCATTTACAGAGTCATCAGTGGAAGCCTAGAGGGAATGATTGCCATCCAGCTTAACCTGGAGCAGGTTCACCATTAAACAACTCCTGTAATTTCCACTGCTCAGCATTCAGCTTTTCCTTACAGGTCTGGGGAAGAAACAGGGTCTTTGACGTCAAGACAGACAAATCTGCCACCTAATTGCTCTTTTGTCATCTGAGCATTGCTGTGAGGACATGGACAAGAGGGAGTGTTATCAGATGGACAGGCATTTGGGGCCACTAGAGCTTTTTAACACTTTTGGTGGGAGTATTTGGCATGATCCAACAAAATTGGTAATATGCAGATTCAATAACCCAGCAAGTGAAGTCTTCAGTATTTACCCTGGAGAGTTGCCCGCATTTGTGATTGATGAAAGCTCAGAACAGCATTGTGTGTAACAGCCCAGATATGAACAAGATTAAACAGCCATCAACATAATGGTATGTTTTTATAACTTGGTGTATTTATACATTAGAATATTCTACAGAAATTAAAATGAATGACTCTGACATACAAGATTCTTTACAAGAATAGTGAAACAATACACAAAAGAGAACATATGCTATAAGCCCATTCATATAGAATCAAACCCAGAGGAAAGTGAATATATTGTTTAGGTCTACATACAAAGGAAAAAAGGTCAAGGAAATAAATGATCTTAAAAGTTAAGATAGTGTTGAAAGTTAAGATAGAGGGCAGGGAGAAGCATTGATAGAATGGGACCCAGGGGTGCTTTGGGGTTGTTATCCTTATTCTAGTTCTTCACCTTGGTGTCAGTTGTGACAAAGATACTACTTTATAAGTATTTACTAAGCTGTGCCTTTGTACAATTTTCTGTATACAGGTTATTATTATGGTTCAGTTGCTAAGTTATGTCCAACTCTTTCCAACCCCATGGACTGCAGCATTCCAGCCTCCCCTGTCCTTCAGTATTTCCCAGAGTTTGCTCAAATTCATCATTCAGGGATGGGGGAGCCTGGTGGGCTGCTGTCTGTGGGGTCACACAGAGTGGGACACGACTGAAGTGACTTAGCAGCAGCAGCTCAAATTCATATCCATCGACTTGATGATGCTATCTAACCATCTCATCCTCTGCCACCCCCTTACTTTACAATAAAATATATTCAAAAAAATTCATCCTATAGATATTGAGCTGTCATTTATCCTAGTCTTAGGCCAGTGCTTCTCAAACTTGCAAAACGCTAAAATCGAGCCAGGGCTTTTGTTAAAGTGCAGGTTCCTAAGTGCCTGGTGATTTTCATAGCTGTGGGACTGATGTATGATTGTTTTATAAAGGAATTTTTGAAATATTAATTTAGAGCAAGTTTTTGCATTAGAATCACTTGGGGTGCTTTAAAAATGACTATTATCTGGATTCTACCCCCAGAGCATCTGGTTTGATGGGTCTGGGGGGGCAATTTGAACATTCAGATTTTTTTAAAGCTCTCCAAGTGATTTCAGTGTTCAACTCAGTTGAGACTAGTGTTTCTTAAACTGTAAACTGGGTTTCTAGTTGGTTACCTGAGGATCCTATGAAAATTCAGATTCTGATTCAATGGGTCTGAATGGACCTGAGATTCTGCATTTCTTATAGGTTCCCAGGTGATGAGGATGCTTCTGGCACATGGACCACACTTAGATTAGCAAAGGTTTCGAGCCTTTGGAATCAGACATGACTCTGAGTCTCAGCTCTAACCCTAAATGCTGTGTTACCTGGGGCAAGGACTGAACCTTGCTGGGCCTAAAATCATTCATCTATAAAACAGATAATTTCTAGCAGAGTATCAGGCAGAGAGTAACTGCTCAGTAAAGATGGCTTTGCTGGTCTGATGTGAGGAGCTCCCGGAGGCTGTTGACAGTGGGTGAAGCCTCATAAGGAGCCCACTGGGAGGGTCAGATAGAGGGTCAGCAAACCCTGCAGGCCCGTTAGCTTAGGAGAAAAGTGTAGTAAGTGCTTCTTACTACAGTAAGTAGTGAGGGCTTCTGAGGTTGAAGTGGAGACTTTGACCAAGCCTGCTGGGAACTGAAGAGAATACAAGACAAGCCATGAATTCTGAGGACAGAAGTCCTTGGTGTTGGGCTTCTTTGGACCTGCCTTTATTTTCTGTGTGCATATCCATATATGCTGCTGCTACTGTAAGTCACTTCAGTCGTGTCCGACTCTGTGCGACCCCATAGATGGCAGCCCACCAGGCTCCCCCGTCCCTGGGATTCTCCAGGCAAGAACACTGGAGTGGGTTGCCATTTCCTTCTCCAATATATCCATATATACATACATGTATATACACGTTGTTGCTGTTTAGTAACTAAGTCATGTCCAACTCTTGCGACCTCATGAACTATAGCCCTCCAGGCTCCTCTGTCCATGGGATTTCCCAGGGAAGAATACCAGAAGGGAAAGTGTTGCCATTCCCTTCTCCAGGGTATCTTCCTGAGCCAGGGGTCGAAGTCATATCTTCTGCATTGCAGGTGGATTCTTTACCACTGAGCCACCTGGGAAGCCCCCGGCACAGAGAAGGTGTTGTTAAAAGTGTTTCACTTGAATGATATGTTGGCTTCTGTCTCTTGCGTTCTTGGAAACATTGCAGCTGCAGGTGACTCAGTGTAGGCTCAAGTGTGTTGTGGCTGATCTTGTAAATATCTGCATTTTTTTTTTTTTGATGGCCAGTTTGAGTGCCATGGTGTGAAAGCCCCTTTGCACTTCAAAGTACTATCATTTTAGGTCAGTGGTGCAAACCAGCTTTTAATGACATTATTTGCAGAGAAGAAAGGAAAAATAAACTTTATTACACTTTATCACTCCCCGCACCCTAGCATCATGTCTGAGTCACCTCTCAGTCGCTGATCTGTTCTGGCTGCAATTAAAGTCAAATTGCCTTTGGGACCAGAGCAGTCTCATCTTTATTTACAGCACCTGCAAATCATGTTGTTCCTCCTAATTTTAACAGCTTCTTTAGTGGCAAAAATCTCTCCTCCAAAGGAGCGGGTGGAGAAGTGATAAAGAACGGTTACTGAGCTCTTTCCTCTGGGGATAGGATGGAGGAGACTGGGCCAGGAGAAGGGAACGTTTGTGCTGTGGCAGTAGATGTCTCCCACCCTCTGGATTCAAATGTGGGTGCTGCCCTTTATGGACTGAATGACCTTGAGCAGGTCATGGAAAGTTGCTGAACCTCAGTCACCTTGTCAATAAGATGATGGGAGATCAATGGCTGGTCGACCGATCCAGTGGACTGTAGGAACCCTAGGAGATCAATGTTAAAAAGTCTTTAGTAGCAGTGAGAGGGAGCAAAAGGTGGGAGAATCTGTAATAATCCTATTACAAGAAGTCTGTTACATAAGAACCTTCAAGTTGCGAACTTTCAAAGATGCAAACTTGTGTCCACATGTTCAATCACGTAAGCTAGTTCATCCGTCTGGTGTCCATTAACATGTGCATGCGCCCTCTACAAGCGGTTGTATTTGTGTCCTTTACAGTACTGTATAGAGTACAGAGTACAGTATCTTTATTTCAAGCCCAGGATGTCTGGAAGCAAGTGGAAAATCAGCAGTGGTGTAGCTGGTACTACTGTACTTTTCACGATACTGTACTGTAAGATTAAAAATGTTTTCTTTAATTTTGTGTTTATTTGTTTATGTGTTATTTGTGGGAAAAGTATTATAAACCCATATCAGTACAGTACTAATATATAGCGGACTGAGTTAGTTGGATATGTAGGCTAACTTTATGGGACTTTCAAACAAATTGGACTTACAAACCCACACTCAGAATGGAACTCATTCGTATGTAGGGGACTTACTGTATTTAAACCAGCAGGCTCACTGCTTGTTTGAAACCCTTCTCATCACGTATCATTGTGCTGAAATGCCTTTTCTCCTATGTCTGTCTCTCTATGCCTTTATCTCCTTGCCTATTTCCATCAAATTCATTTGGCAATACTTTATAATTTATAATAATAAACATGATGTGCTAGTCACTGAACAAGACAGATGTGGCTTCCAGTCGTAAGTAGCTTTTGTTGCTGTTGTTTAGTCGCTAACTCACATCTGACTCTTTTGTGACCCCATGGATTGTAGCCTGCCACGCTCCTCTGTCCATGGAATTCTCCAGGTAAGAATACTGGAGTGGCTTGCCATTTCCTTCTCCAGGGCATCTTCCCAACTCAAGGATCAGACTTGCATTTCCTTCACTGCATCTCCTGCATTGCCTGCTGAGTCACCAGGGAAGCCCTGTAAATAGCTCAGAAGCCAATAATGGAAGAGAAGCCTGGGAAAACTCACGTGCCTGACTATGCGATGACCACCATGCCACCCTCCAGGAAGGGGAAGCGTCTGGAGTTAAGAGAACATATAGTAGGGAGACCAAACCACACTGAGGGGCCAGGGAGCCCTCTGTGCAGATGGGGTTTCCACGCAGAGACATGAAGGATGTCTGGGAATTAACCAGATGGAAGGAGGGAATAGTGTTCCAGGCAGGTGGAACAGCATGTGCTAAGATCTACAGCTGGAATAAAGTAAGTGAAAGGAGAGGTGAAGTCGCGAGCGGAGAGATCAGGTAGGCAGGTCACTTTGTTAGAGCAGTGGGTGTGTTTTCACAGGAGGCTCCTGCTGCAGTAATACAGTCCTGGCCATGATGACATAACCAAAACAGAAGAAAACACATAAGCAAAGAAAACAACAGTGAGAAGCCATCTGGTTCTGCTTCCCCTGCATCACTGGCAAACTTTTCTCCAAACGATGCTTTTTTTTTTTTTTCTTCTTCTAATAGTCTTTATTGTTTAGAGCAATTTTAGGTTCACAGCAAATGAGCAGAAGGTACAGAAATTTCCTATATACTCTCTGCCCCGCCACATGCACAGTTTCCCAAATTGTCAGTGTTAAAAAGTGTTTCTTCAATCGCCAACTTAGGATTTGTGTATGTGTAAGTGGCTCTTTCTTAGAAGTCAAGTTATTCCTTGCCCTTCTGACTCCAGAGGGAAGGTTGGGAGGACAGGAGAAGGTAAAAATAATTTCCAGTCAGTGTTGGACTGAGCTCTGCATGTGTGTAAACAGAACTCCAAGACATAGAACACTGGTGCAGTAGTCTACTCATTTAATAAGATTCCCTGGGCTTCTCTGGTGGCTCAGATGGTAAAGAATCTGCCTGCAATGTGGGAGACCCAGGTTTGACCCCTGGGTTGGGACTATCCCCTGGAGAACGGAACAGCATCCCACTTCAGTATTCTTTCCTGGAGAATTCCAAGGACAGAGGTGCCTGGTGGGCTACAGTCTATGGGGTTGCAGAGAGTTGGACACAACTGAGTGACTAACACTTTCACTTTCACTTGCTTGACAGTCCTCTCTGAAGCTGGTATCAATTACCCTGTGATATTGTTCTTTTTTTTTTATATAATTTTGTTTTTTTTTAAACTTTACAATATTGTATTTGTTCTGCCATATATTGAAATGAATCCGCCACAGGCATACACATGTTCCCCATCCTGAACCCTCCTCCCTCCCTATACCATCCCTCTGGGTCGTCCCAGTGCACCAGCCCCAAGCATCCAGTATCGTGCGTCAAACCTGGACTGGCAACTCGTTTCTGTGACATTGTTCTAATCCATGCCCTCCTCCTCCATCTGGACTCAAGCAGACAGATTTGCCCCCCAGGGAATGGTGGTCTGCCCATGTTTCCATGAAAAGTTTATTACCAAGCCCAGGCAATCACATTTACATTGCTAATTGAAGAAGAAAGCTACCATAAGTGCAAGAGTGAGAATTATTGGGCAGTATCAGGAAAGACATGCCCAGTTCCCCCGGGGGCATCAGTGTCAGCAACCACAACAGGACACTCTGCCTGATGCTAATAAAAGAGATGCTTAAAATGAGCACCGAGGAAAATCAGCAGACTCCAGAGATTCTCAGTGAGCGCCTCTGACGTGGACTTTTGAGATATTTTAGTGTGATGGGATTAAATTGAAGTGGAGCAGGGTAGCAAATGGATTTCATTTCTTAAGAGGGTTCTCCTAGGGCCAAGGAGATATCTAAGCTGAACTTGTTCTACTATTTTTCAAACCACTGATTTGGCCTGGCAAAACCCTCTGTTCCCTGTGAATAGATCCTATCCCTTCACCACGGCCATCACTTGACCTATGACCCCATGGGAGGAGTCAAATTATTCACTTGTAGATCATGGGCATGAATTTGAGCAAATTCTGGGGAGATGGTGAAGGACAGGGGTACCTGGTGTACTGCAGTCCATGGGGTCACAAAGAGTCAGACACAACTGAGCGACTGAACAAGATCGTGGCCACAAGTCCTCCTCTTCCCCATGGCAGGCACAACAAAGGGGAAAACCACCCCCATCTCCCAAAATGACAGGACGATGAACTCTGACTGCCATGCGTTTTGATGACTGCTCCTTGCTCTCCGTGAATAACTTGATGTAAAATCCTCAGCGTGGGGGTGTTTAAAAAATATGAATTGGTTGTCACCGAGGGGGTTAGCAGAACAGGACCAGTCTTTCTGGATCAGGGTTTCATGTTTCGAGCAAAATAGGTTGTGAAGATCTTTTTGGTAACTACTAGCTCCATTTACGGAGAAGGCAATGGCACCCCACTCCAGTACTCTTGCCTGGAAAATCCATGGACGGAGGAGCCTGGTAGGCTGCAGTCCATAGGGTTGCTAAGAGTCGGACACGACTGAGCGACTTCACTTTCACTTTTCACTTTCATTCATTGGAGAAGGAAATGGCAACCCACTCCAGTGTTCTTGCCTGGAGAATCCAAGGAAGCGGGGAGCCTGGTGGGCTGCCGTCTATGGGGTTGCACAGAGTCGGACATGACTGAAGCGACTTAGCAGCAGCAGCAGCAGCAGCTCCATTTAAAATAAAATTATTTATTTACTTGGCTGTGCATGCCAAATAAATATTTTGCAAGTATTTATTTATTTACTTAGTTGTGGCATGTGGGATCTACTTCCCTGACCAGGGATGGAACCCGGCACCCCCTGCATTGGGAACAAGGAGACTTAGCCACTGGACCACCAGGGAAGTCCATCCTAGCTCCATTTTAACTTGAAGGCTCCCTTTGAATTTCTTTCAAAAAGCTTTTAAATATGGAAAGCCCCAAACGTAAATGAAAGTATGATGAAAAAAAGTGACATCTGCAAGATGGCTGGATAGGAGCTTCCCACATCATCCCCCCTCCCATGGAACATCGATTTTGACAATCACTCACAGACAAGGGTGCCTTTGTAAGGAATTGGAAGTCCCGTGGAAAGGGTCCAGTACATCCTTGGAGCAAAAAGCCCAAGAATAGACCACGTTGAAGGGATAAGAACAGCTTCACTTTACCCATGTCATCCTCTGCTCCCTGATGACACAGCTTAGTGCCAGAGAGACCCCCTTCAGTCGGGGAAAAGCGAGAGCGTGTGAATGAGGGCATGGCTTCCCCAGTCATGTGGGATGGTTGCTCAAGAGGCTGGCTTCTGTGTCTCCCCAGTAAAGCGAGCTGCAGGACTGAGGGATGGAGAGAGGCAGGGAGCTTAGCAACCAGGACTCAGCGAGCATCAAAGGGAGGCAGATCCTATTAAGTTCTTCCCTGGACTCCAGCAGGGAGGTTGTCCATGAGCTGCTAGGGCTGTCGTACATGGACGCCTAAACTGACCCGCCTCTCCACCGTCGGATCCCTGTGTGTGCGCATGGACGGTGTGCGTGAACCCTTGCAGACAGTGAGCACGAGCGAGCAGAGAGCCAGTCAGGCTCTGAGGGTTTGGGGCAAAGCACACAAACTTGAAGATCACAGGGCATTGCCCTTGGGAAACAAAACGGAGGCTTTTAACACCTGCCTGGCTTTGTGGGACTAAGCGAGGGAAACGGTCTTATGGATTCTCCTCTCTGTGGATTCTGTAACACTCACAGCCCCTGTCTCCTCTTCCTGTTCTGGATATCTGAAATATTTCCTCTCTTCCATGCACTTCCCATGACTGTATCTGACTCTGGGACCAGGAGGTGGAAGAGATAGTAGAAAGCAATGGATATGCTCTTCCCTCCATCGGAGTTTTAGGTACTTGTCCAATGGCAGCCGCCTCCACCGTTGCCCCTGCTCTCCTCGGATGGCTTGGGGGCTGGGGCAGAAGAGAAGGGAAAGAGCATAAAAATGGGAAATTACTTCTCTCCTGGGACCTTCTAGGTGCACTCTTTCTCACTTCCTAGATTAGAATGAGGAGTCCCTTGAAGCTCTTAGTGTCTGTGCCTAGTGACTACTTTTCGAATTTTGCATGCCTCTGGGTTCAGGCTGCAGATAGTGGTGGAAAAAAAAAATCCAAGAAATTCACTGCTAGAGTGGTCTTGCTTTGAGTTATAATTTTTCTTTCTTTTTCTCCTTCCTCCTCTTCTTCTTCTTTCCAGTCAGCCTGCTAGTTTCCTTTTCCGAGTCCTCAGATGCTGGCCTAGGCCTTCTTGGCAAAGAAGAGATAGAGTGGGCTATGTTTCTTCATCTTTCCCAGGACTGGAAGATGAATGGTACATTTTAAAAAATATTTATTTGTTTAGTTTTGGCTGTGCTTAGTCTTTGTTGCTGTGTGCAGGCATTCTCTAGTTGCAGCAAGTGGGGATTACTCTCGAGTTTTGGCCCAAGGGCTCAGTAACTGTGGTGGACTAAGCTGTGGCTTAATTACTCTTCGGCATGTGCAATCTTTCCGAACCAGGGATCGAACCCGTGTGCCCTGTTTGGCAAGCAGATTCTTAACCATTGGCCCACCAGGGAAGTCCCTGAATGATTCTTTTTTTAAAAACCTATTTTATTTATTAGGCTTAAGTTCTACATTTTTTTAAGTCAGTTTTATTGCAATATAAGTTGTTGTTCAGTTGCCCAGTCATGTCTGACTCTTTGTGACCCTATGGACTGCAGCACATCAGGCCTCCCTGTCCCTCACCATCTCCTGAAGCCTGCCCAAGTTCGTGTCCAATGTATCGGTGATGCCATCCAGCCATCTCATCCTCTGCAATCAAATATACACATGGTAAGTATACATTCAGTGGATTGTGACATATATATATACCCATATATACATCATCCTGATCACGAGAGGGGACGTTTTCCTTTCCTTGAATGATTCCTTCATATGCTTGCTAATCTGAATAAACATTTTTTTAAACTTCTGGAAATGATGATATTTACTATTTATTTTTTTAAAAAAGAGTATTCCAATGCTTTATTCTTCTCTCCTCTCTCTCTCTTTGAATTATTATAATTCTGCTGAACACTTGAAAGTGAGTTGCTGACTTCAAAACCCTCTGCCCCATAAGATATCATGTGTATTTCTTAATAAGGACATTCTCTTACATGACTGCAGCAAATGATTGAAATCAGGAAATTTAATACTGATACAGAATAATGATATAATATTCAGTCCATATTAAGCTTTTTTACCTGTTGTCACATTTCGTGTCAGTTATACCACATTTTTCCAATCCAAGATCATTTTGCTGTTGATTTGCTCCTTCAAAAGGAGACTAAAATCTCTTCCCATTCCCCAGTTCTTCAACTCCACATGAGGAGCCAAGAGCCCGGTGGGCTCCCAAATGAAGCATACCAAGGTTGATTCTGGATGGAGAGCAGAGGGGGTGAGAGGTCAAGAGAACAGCCCACCATGGAAGGAAACATGCTTCTTTTAGCTCGGCCAGCCCGGCCTCTGGCAGAACCATGCTGGCCAGCCATCCAGACTGCAACTCCTCAGGAGCCTTGGCATTCTGTGAGCCTGCCAGCAAAACAAACACAGTCAGAGACAGCAAGCATATTTCTTAAAAGTCAACTTGATCTGCCTCCTGGAGTGGAGGCTGCATGTCCGTGTGCCAGTCACATTAGAGTAGTCAATTTCCTGCCAGCAGTCGGTAGAGGATGCAACCCACATGGGCTGCCCAGGGTGCCCTATCTGCAGTCATGACAAGGGAAAATCATGGTCTCCTCTCTAAGATGCACACAACCTGAATTCTAGAAAACAATTCCCATCTCTCCCTTGCCCGGGACAAATGTGAATTTAGAAGGACGTGCTCTTGGCATTATTCATTTTTATATGGGGGCAACTTCTTGGACGTGGGCAGGTTGGGAACACATGTTTGTGGGCTGGTGGATCTTTGAGACGTGTAGCTGATTTCATGTCTCTTGGCCAGTTTAGAGCAAGTTGTTGCTCCTGGAGACAGTTATCAGATTGAAAATAGTAAGTTATGAATATCTTCAATCCTTCTTCCCTTTTGAGTTTTTAGAAATTGGTACTTATCTTTAATAATGATAGATAATTCATTGCTCTTTGTCCTATGGTGGTGATTTAGTTGCTAAGTCATGACTGATTCTTGTGACCCCGCAGACTATAACCTGCCAGGCTCCTCTGTTCATGGAATTCCCCAGGCAAGAATACTGGAGTGGGTAACCATTTCCTTCTCTGGGGGATGTTCCCAACCCAGGGATCAAACCCATGTCTCTTGCATTGTAGGTGGATTCTTTACCACTAAGTCACCAGGGATTCCCTCTTAGCACTATAAGGTTCATAAAACCCTATAACCAAAGCCTTTAAGAGTGGAAGGGAGTGATGGTGCATTATTAAATAGTCTTCATATTTACCAGTTATACATATATAGTCCAGAAGAATGTAAAACACACACACACAAACCAAACCCACAAAAACCTTTTTGAGGTCAAGTTCTATTTCCAACTAGACAGAGGCCACTGACAACAGGTGTGCGTGGGAAGCGGATCCTCCTTTCTGCCCAGTTTGTCACTAGCATCTCAACAGGGATGAAATCTCACATGCATTCAAGTGCTTTATCTTCATGGTTACTATAGAACCTAACTCCTCGCTTTTAGCTCTTTCTTCTTCAGGATCTTACACTCCTCCCTCTCCTCACCTCACCATCCTGCCTCTTCTATTCTGTATTTAAAAATAGGATGTCAGTTGCTCAGTCACATTTGGTTCCACTGAATAAGTGCAGAGATGCGATTCTGGGTTGAAGGTTGACGGTGACTTTGGACCAGGTTGGGTAGAGCAATGACAGTCCTAGACAATTCAGCTGCCATAATAGCCTTCCTCCTGGCTCGCATACTTGACATTATGTTAAAAGAATTTCTTTCTTTCTTTCTTTCTTTTTTTTATTATTCACCTTGAGTTACATTAGCAAATGCACCCTGTTCCCCATTTGTTAAATTATCTTTGGAATGTTCCAGGCCCAGGAGAGAATAAACCCTATCCATGCAAGTTATGTTAACATTAGCCAAAAATAGGGATTAATTTTTTGGCAAGTGCATCCCTTTTAAGGTAACAAGAGCACAAGGACAGGTAAATGCAATGGTTTTTTCAATTATTTGGGATCTTTAAAAAATATGGATTTGGATCCCTTCCTTGATTCTGCAATAGTAGGACCTCTGAAAGGAAGGCTCAGGTACTACATTTTTAGTGAATTTCTCAAGATTCAGGAACTACAGCTTTAGAATGCCTAGCTGCTTCCTTCTGGGGAAAGAGGAAAATAGCTCCATCCAAGGAAGGGGCAAGTAAGAAGACATGTGCCTCTGGAGCAGTGGATGAGAGGAGTATTCTCCAAAGACTTGATGGGAAGAGAAAAGCTGATTACAATGGGGAAAATTAAGAAAGCAGCATTACTGACAAAATATGGATAATTAGTGGTTTAGGGAAATTGGATTGTTTAATATTGGACTAAGACTTTTTAGAGTCAAGAAAAGTCACATTGATTTACAAAGTGAAAAACCAAAGCAATGATATTCACAGCACTGAAGATTTCCCAAAGGGGCAAAAATAACAAGAAGGCATTTTCTGGTGAGCTGAAGCAGGACATAATATATGCTGTTTCTAGTAATGGGACACATTTCTGTTCACTTGGAGCCTAATTCTTTTAAACTTTAGGCTCCATGTAGACTGAAATCTTCATGATTATTTCAAGATAGATAAGACTTCTAGTACTCTGTGCTGCATTAGAAAAGGGGAAACATTTCTATTTTTCAAAAGTGAGAGCTGATGAATCTATCAGTCTTTCATTTATTCCACAAATATTTATTGAATGTCTACTAAATGTCAGGTATAAAACTATGCCTTAAAAAAAAAAAAAGCTATGCCTTAGTGACAGACTGATGGGCAATTCTAATTATATGGTGTCTGTATTTGAAGACTGGCCTCCTATATCAGTTTCTATGTAGAAAATTAACCCCAAACTTGACTTAAAACACTGAACATTTATAATCTCACAATTTCCATGGGCTAGGAATTCAGGAACATCTTAGCTGTCTGGCTCTGACTCAGGGTCTTTTGAGATTGAAGTCAAGATATTGACCGAGGATGTGGTGATCTGAAGGCTTGACTGGGTTGGGGGGATGGTTCAGGCACTGCTGTTGGCAGGGGGCCTCAGTCACTTGCCCCATGGCCTCTTTACAGGTTAGCCTGAGCGTCCTTACAGCGTGGCAACTGACTTCCCCCAGAGTGAGTGATCTACAAGAGAGCAAAGAGGAAGCTGCCGTGTCTTTTATGGCCTGATCTTGGTGTTACCTACTGTGACTTCTGCCACATTTTGTTCCTTAGAAATCAGTCACTAAGTCTAGTCCACACACAAAGGAAGGGGAATTAGGTCCTATCCTTATTTATTTATTTGGCTGTGTCGGGTCTTAATTGCGGCATGTAGGATCTTTGTTGCATCATGCAGGACCTTTCATTGTGGTGCACGGACTCTAGTTGTGGTGTGTGGGCTCCAGACTGCAGGCTTCGATAGTTGTGGCACACAAGCTTAGTTGCCCTGAGGCATGTGGGATCTTAGTTCCTCCACTAGAGATCGAACCTGTGAACCCTGCATTGCAAGATGGGTTCTTAATCAGTGGACCATCATGCAAGTCCCAGGCCCTATCATTTTAGTGGAGGAGTATCAAAGAACTTATGGACATCTCTTTATACTATACCCCACTTGCCCTAAAGGACTTTGTTGCCTGTGATATAGCTAGGTTCAGATGCAGACTTAAGGGAGATGTATAAGCATGCTGACTGAATAATCTAACCACTCTCAAATACTAAGTATGTAATGATTATTGGTAATGGTCACATACTAGAATAACTAGGGGAGTATAGCTTTCCAAAAATATTGATACCTGGATTCCAGCTCTAGAAATTCTGACTCAAATGGTCTACAATGGGATCTGAATATTGGTAATTAAAAAAAACTTTTCAGGTGAAAAATCATTGCCTGATAAACTCGAGGTTACCAATTAACAAATCTTTAAGAAACCCTTTTTTGGATGCCATTTTAAATCTTTGATTGCATGATTTGATGAGCTCTCCCCATCTTTCATTGGCCTTTGCCACCATTTTTTGCCCATTTATTCCCTTTATACATCTTCTGGTTTGGTTTTCTTATTTATTTTGGACCCATGTTCTCAACTATGTTAGAGCTTGATGTAATGATATTTCCTTATAGCTTCATCGTGCATTCTCACATCTAGAGGAAAAATCTTAACTCCAGCAAAATTGGCTTGAAGTATGTGTGTGCTATGTAAAAATGTCAGGAATGCTATAATTATATTTTATCAGGTGAAGCTTAACATTTTAATAGGCAGTGTCTAAGACTGATCTGACAGGGTGTTTTTGGATGGTGAAATGGATGCTCAAAATAAGAAAACACCACTCAGGAACTAAATGAGTCACTTCTGCCAGACAAGTAGGCTTGAAGTTTATGCTGAAGGACCTGTATAGTATTTCTGAAGTGCTATCCTCTTTTAATGTATATTCATTAAATCTGATTTGGAAGGTTGGGAAAATAACCCCTCTGTGGCTTGTTAATCATTAAAGAAGAAGAGTGAACATTGGCAAAGTTCCAGGAGAAGCCCTTAGCTGAGTATATCATCTCGCCATGGGTGTAATTCACCAAAAATACTGATAGTTTAAGCAATTTCATCAGCTACACATCTCTATCCATTCCTTTGTGTGTTTGTCCACTGAATTGGATGAATGAGCTCATTATAGCTGCACTATTTATTATCATTTTTCTCTCATGGGAGTGAATTTAATTTACTTGGGTTATTCAGCTGATATATGTGTTGCCTTTGTTTTGTTTATAAGCAGGATAGTCATGAGTCCCTTGCCTTGCGTTAGATCCCTGATGAGAAGCATACTTTTTGCACATTAGCTGGGAAATAGATAAACTATGCATTTTACATATGTGTGAAACTTCTACTTCTTTATGAAATGTTGATTGTTATCTCTAAGAATGATTGCTCATTTCCTGGAGAGCTAAAACAATTTGCCTTTGGAAAGCTGGGTGATTAAACTGCAGCATTGACCGTCCCAGGACTACCAGGTTTGACTCTAATGACCTGACTGCCAACTTCCTTCTTATACAAGGCATTCTGCAAGGAATATAGGTTAAAATCATGGGATTGAAGTTAGACTGGACTTGAGTTTCATTTTTGACAGCTCACTGTATGACCTTGTGCAAACTATTTCTCTGTCTGCCACAAAAAGCTGTCATGAGGGTTAAATCAGTGCATAGATAATCCTTGTTTCAGCTTTCCTTGCTTACTCTTCCCTATCCCTTCTATTCATTACAGTCCTGTTTCCTCTGGGGAATTGTATTCCATAATGCTGAATGTTTCACAGGGATGGGCATTCGGTCAAAGAAAGTCCAAACAGAATCTTATCAATGGAAACTTATTTTTAGTACCTTAAAGATATTTTTCCATTGTTTTCTGGATACCATTCTTACTACTGAGAAGTCATCCATTATTCTTATTGCTCTTTTGAAGGTAAATGCTTTTTTTTTCCTTTTTCTGCTTTCAAACTTTATCGTTATTGTTGGATTTTAGATGTTTTATTTTGATGTGTTTAGGTGTCTCTCTCTCTCTCTCTCTCTCTCTATCTATAAAATCCCTGCTTGAGATTCATAGTTTCCTGAAACTGTGTTTTGATTTTTTAAGCATTTTTGGAAAATTCTTTTCAAAAGTTACTTCTCCCATTCTCCCACCTCCAACCAGTCTCTCTCACCTCCCCTATTGGGCATCCAATTACATAAATATTAGAGTATATCAAGAAGTTTCTTGTATCTTTTGTGTTTTTTAAAAAATGAATTTCCCATAAATTTCTTTTTCTGTGTGCTCCATTCTTAATATGTTCCACTGATGTATCTTTAGATAGACTAATTCTCTGTTGTGTCTAATCTAATGTTAGAATATCTATTGACATATCAAAAACTCTTTCATTTTCTGTATTTTTTCAGCTCTAGAGCTTCCATTTGATTTATGCAGATTACAGTTCTCTGGTTAAATCCTCCATTTTGCTATCTTCTCGAGTATATTAAAATCACTTTAAAGTCTCTGATGATCTAAAAGCCTGTTTTTCACTTTGTCTCATCTCTTGATGTGCCAGATAAATGAATGAAACAGTATAGAAACTATGGATGATGTTTTTCATCTTCTAGAAAGGACATGCTTTAGATTTTGGAAGACAGTTAATGTAGAGGCAGGTAACTTTATCTAATATGCAATTCTGTCTA
Organism: Bos grunniens; assembly: GCF_055505025.1. Taxonomy (NCBI): domain Eukaryota; kingdom Metazoa; phylum Chordata; class Mammalia; order Artiodactyla; family Bovidae; genus Bos; species Bos grunniens. The sequence goes on from NC_141189.1 coordinate 30,284,846, forward strand.
ATACAAAACTGAATTAGTGTTTATAAGGGATGGTATATATTCATTCTGTCCTTAACTTTAGGACAGAACACTTAAGGGCCCCAAATCAAAACCTTGTGATGTTTACCAAAACCTCTTATTTTTGGCTAGTCCTGAACTCCAATTTTTGTCTCACCATCATTGTGAAACTACTATAAACCATGCTTTGCTTTTTGGGGTTTTAGTTTATATTTTCTCTTTGGCTTCTCAGCTTCTCAGTCCCTGGTTACAAATCTGTATGTTCCTAAAAGGGAAATGCAGAAGCTAAATGTAAAGCTTACTTCCATCTTCTCCATGACCTTGGCCCCTCAAGTTATGTCTACTTTGGCAGCCATGGATCTTACTTTTACCCAACCACTTGAGACTTCTGAAGGAGCTGCTTATTCTTTTTAACCCTTTAGTCATGACTTTCTCCCTAGCTTTTCACCTTTGTTTCCAAATTGGCAAAGGTTTCAAGGGGAAACTTTGTACAGAATACCAGGCTTTCCTCAGATCCTAGCCACCTTGGTGGATTTTCAGTGACTTTGAACATCTTTTAAAAAATTTCATTTAAAGTTATTCTTTTTGGAACTTTTGGTATGATACAAACTGGACCATTACAGTTGGAAGCACCGTTCTCTGCTAAAATTTTAGTTTTGGTCTGTGAACCAGAAATGGAAAAATTCAGTGGTAATTTCTAGGGAACCAATTCTGGGACCTCTGCTGCTGAGCACTCTTGTGATGCCCTAGTTGTAGCATTTCCCTGAGATCAATTTCTCTTCTCTTTGTTTGAATGTATTACTCACCTGCTACTATAGTAAAAATCCTCCTTTTCTTAAACTTAGTCTGAGTATCTGTATTTTCAAATAAACCATAAACATAAAGCACATTTATCAGTTGGCTACTCAGCATAAGAGGACTAATTTGTATTCATGTAAGAGCAAAGTTATGTGATTATTTTGAAGGGGTTGTGGGGGGCAAGTGGCCTGGTTTTGCTGGGTTTTATAAGAAGCTCTGTCACTGCACTGCTTGATGAATTTGGAGAATTTATCCCCATGGGTCTCAGTTTTCTCATCTGTAAAATTTTATGTTTGTACAAAATTACCTCTGAAATTCCTTCAAGCTGAAAATCCTATCTTCTGAATTGGAGCTAATTGGCCCACACAGGAACTGAATATATGAACTTGCTCTTCTAAACCCTTGATCTTACCAATTGATCAGACTAATATTTTACATACCACGTTCCTTGTTTTTTTTTTTTTTTAAAGCTAGCTTTAAAACTTCCTGCCCATGTAAAGTGAGGCACACTCTAACAGGAATTATACTAGTCTGGATAATATGGTGCAAAGAACAGACTTAGATGAAAAGGTCACTTTGACAGTGGATGTCAATGATTCTACCTGACTCGCATGTCTCTGTAACAACACTTTTGGTGATACACAGGGTAGCCTGGCATGCTGCAGTCCATGGGGTCGCAGACTCGGACATGAAAGAGTGACAGAACTGAATTGAATGACACCTTAAGATGTTCTTTTAATCTGAGCAATTTACAAAGATACCAAAACAACAACAGCAACAACAACAACAATAACAGAGATATATCTTTATATTTTTGGAATAGCTAATATATAGTTACTCCTGCATATACAGCCCTAACTTTATATAAATAAAAGAAATATACACAGCAAGATTTTTGACTTTTGTAGGAGGATGTTAATCATTTATTTCCAGTACAGTGAGAACCTCTGTATGTCACCATTGACTCTGTGAATGTCAATATCTCAGTTCTTGGTGGATAGTTTAAAATTGAACCCTAGACCTCCTCAATCATGAGGCACTTTTTTTTTTTGAAGAGACACTTTCAAGTGGGCTTTAGGAAGCATCACTATGAACAAAGCTAGTGGAGGTGATGGAATACCAGTTGAGCTATTTCAAATCCTGAAAGATGATGTCGTGAAAGTGCTGCACTCAATATGCCAGAAAATTTGGAAAACTCAGCAGTGGCCACACGACTGGAAAAGGTCAGTTTTCATTCCAATCCCAAAGAAAGGCAATGCCGAAGAATGCTCAAACTACCACACAATTGCACTCATCTCACATGCTAGTAAAGTAATGCTCAAAAGTCTCCAAGCCAGGCTTCAGCAATACGTGAACCATGAACTTCCAGATGTTCAAGCTGGTTTTCGAAAAGGCAGAGGAACCAGAGATCAAATTGCCAACATCTGCTGGGTCATGGAAAAAGCAAGAGAGTTACAGAAAAACATCTATTTCTGCTTTATTAACTATACCAAAGCCTTTGACTGTGTGAATCACAATAAGCTATGGAAAATTCTGAAAGACATGGGAATACCAGACCACCTGACCTGCCTCTTGAGAAACCTGCCTCTTGAGAAACCTGCAGGAAGCAGGTCAGGAAGCAACAGTTAGAACTGGACTTGGAACAACAGACTGGTTCCAAACAGGAAAAGGAGTACATTAAGGCTGTATATTGTCACCCTGCTTATTTAACTTATATGCAGAGTACATCATGAGAAATGCTGGGCTGGAGGAAGCACAAGCTGGAATCAAGATTCCTAGGAGAAATATCAATAACCTCAGATATACAGATGACACCACCCTTATGGCAGAAAGTGAAGAAGAACTAAAGAGTGTCTTGATGAAAGTGAAAGAAGAGAGTGAAAAAGTTGGCTTAAAGCTCAACATTTAGAAAACTAAGATCATGCATCCAGTCCCATCACTTCATGGGAAATAGATGGGGAAACAGTGAGAACAGTGACTGACTTTATTTTTCTGGGGTCCCAAATCACTGCAGATGGTGAATGCAGCCATGAAATTAAAAGACATTTACTCCTTGGAAAGAAAGTTATGGCCAACCTAGACAGCATATTAAAAAACAGATTCATTCTTTTACAAGTGGTTGACCAGATTTCCCAGCACCACTTGTTAAAGAGATTGTCTTTAATCCACTGTATATTCTTGCCTCCTTTGTCAAAGATAAGGTGTCCATATGTGCGTGGATTTATCTCTGGGCTTTCTATTTTGTTCCATTGATCTATATTTCTGTCTTTGTGCCAGTACCATACTGTCTTGATAACTGTGGCTTTGTAGTAGAGCCTGAAGTCAGGTAGGTTGATTCCTCCAGTTCCATTTTTCTTTCTCAAGATCGCTTTGGCTCTTCGAGGTTTTTTGTATTTCCATACAAATTGTGAAATTATTTGTTCTAGCTCTGTGAAGAATACTGTTGGTAGCTTGATAGGGATTGCATTGAATCTATAAATTGCTTTGGGTAGTATACTCATTTTCACTATATTGATTCTTCCAATCCATGAACATGGTATATTTCTCCATCTATTAGTGTCCTCTTTGATTTCTTTCACCAGTGTTTTATAGTTTTCTATATATAGGTCTTTAGTTTCTTTAGGTAGATATATTCCTAAGTATTTTATTCTCTTCGTTGCAATGGTGAATGGAATTGTTTCCTTAATTTCTCTTTCTGTTTTCTCATTATTAGTGTATAGGAATGCAAGGGATTTCTGTGTGTTGATTTTATATCCTGCAACTTTACTATAATCATTGATTAGTTCTAGTAATTTTCTGGTGGAGTCTTTAGGGTTTTCTATGTAGAGGATCATGTCATCTGCAAATAGTGAGAGTTTTACTTCTTCTTTTCCAATTTGGATTCCTTTTATTTCTTTTTCTGCTCTGATTGCTGTAGCCAAAACTTCCAAAACTATGTTGAATAGTAATGGTGAAAGTGGGCACCCTTGTCTTGTTCCTGACTTTAGAGAAATGCTTTCAATTTTTCACCATTGAGGATAATGTTTGCTGTGGGTTTGTCATATATAGCTTTTATTATGTTGAGGTATGTTCCTTCTATTCCTGCTTTCTGGAGAGTTTTTATCATAAATGGGTGTTGAATTTTGTCAAAGGCTTTCTCTGCATCTATTGAGATAATCATATGGTTTTTGTTTTTCAATTTGTTAATGTGATGTATTACATTGATTGATTTGCGGATATTGAAGAATCCTTGCATCCCTGGGATAAAGCCCACTTGGTCATGGTGTATGATCTTTTTAATGTGTTGTTGGATTCTGATTGCTAGAATTTTGTTTAGGATTTTTGCATCTATGTTCATCAGTGATATTGGCCTATAGTTTTCTTTTTTTGTGGCATCTTTGTCAGGTTTTGGTATTAGGGTGATGGTGGCCTCATAGAATGAGTTTGGAAGTTTACCTTCCTCTGCAATTTTCTGGAAGAGTTTGAGCAGGATAGGTGTTAGCTCTTCTCTAAAATTTTGGTAGAATTCAGCCACACCATATACAAAAATAAACTCAAAATGGATTAAAGATCTCAACATAAGACCAGAAACTATAAAATTCCTAGAGGAGAACATAGGCAAAACACTCTCTGACATACATCACAGCAGGATCCTCTATGACCCACCTCCCAGAATATTGGAAATAAAAGCAAAAATAAACAAATGGGACCTAATTAAACTTAAAAGCTTCTGCACATCAAAGGAAACTATTAGCAAGGTGAAAAGACAGCCTTCAGAATGGGAGAAAATAATAGCAAATGAAGCAACCGACAAACAACTAATCTCAAAAATATACAAGCAACTCCTACAGCTCAACTCCAGAAAAATAAATGACCCAATCAAAAAATGGGCCAAAGATCTAAATAGACATTTCTCCAAAGAAGACATACAGATGGCTAACAAACACTTGAAAAGATGTTCAACATCACTCTTTATCAGAGAAATGCAAATCAAAACCACTATGAGGTACCATTTCACACCAGTCAGAATGGCTGCGATCCAAAGGTCTACAAATAATAAATGCTGGAGAGGGTGTGGAGAAAAGGGAACCCTCTTACACTGTTGGTGGGAATGCAAATTAGTACAGCCACTATGGAGAACAGTGTGGAGATTCCTTAAAAAACTGGAAATAGAACTGCCTTATGATCCAGCAATCCCACTGCTGGGCATACACACTGAGGAAACCAGAAGGGAAAGAGACACGTGTACCCCAATGTTCATCGCAGCACTGTTTATAATAGCCAGGACATGGAAGCAGCCTGGATGTCCATCAGCAGATGAATGGATAAGAAAGCTGTGGTACATATACACAATGGAGTATTACTCAGCCATTAAAAAGAATACATTTGAATCAGTTCTAATGAGGTGGATGAAACTGGAGACTATTATACAGAGTGAAGTAAGCCAGAAGGAAAAACATAAATACAGTATACTAACGCATGTATATGGAATTTAGAAAGATGGTAACGATAACCCTGTGTACGAGACAGCAAAAGAGACACTGATGTATAGAACAGTCTTATGGACTCTGTGGGAGAGGGTGGGAAGATTTGGGAGAATGTCATTGAAACATGTGAAATGTCATGTATGAAACGAGATGCCAGTCCAGGTTCAGTGCACGATGCTGGATGCTTGGGGCTGGTGCGCTGGGAAGGCCCAGGGGGATGGTATGGGGAGGTTGGGAGGGAGGAGGGTTCAGGATGGGGAGCATGTGATTTTTTTTTAAATATTTAATAAACAAACAAACAAACAAAAATAAATAAATAAATAAAAAACAGAGACATTACTTTGCTGACAAAGATCCATCTAGTCAAGGCTATGGTTTTTCCAGTGGTCATGTATGGATGTGAGAGTTGGACTATAAAGAAAGCTGAGCACCGAAGAATTGATGCTTTTGAACTGTGGTGTTGGAGAAGACTCTTGAGAGTCCCTTGGACTGCAAGGAGATCCAACCAGTCCCATCCTAAAGGAGATCAGTCCTGGGTGTTCATTGAAAGGACTGATGTTGAAGCTAAAACTCCAATAGTTTGGCCACCTGATGCAAAGAGCTGACTCATTTGAAAAGACCCTGCTGCTGGGAAAGATTGAGGGCAGGAGGAGAAGGGGACGACAGAGGATGAGATGGTTGGATGGCATCACCGACTCGATGGACATGGCTTTGGGTGAACTCCAGGAGTTGGTGGTAGACAGGGAGGCCTGGCATGCTGCACAGTTCATGGGGTCATAGAGTTGGACATGACTGAGCGACTGAACTGACCTGAACTGAACTTTTTAAAAGTATTACCAACCCAGTTTTTAGATTCTCTAAAATGTATTGAATCCAATTTATCAGAGAAATGTGTGCTTGGTACACATTCTTTTGCCTTTGGGGAAAATTGTTTTGGCTCTATGGTATCCAAATTCATCAAATATTAATATGTTCCTTTCTTTCCATATTCCTGTCAATACTATAGGAAAAAATGCCTTTATTTATCATCTGGGTTATTACAATACCTAACCTTAATTCCAGCCCATTGATCTTCCCGCATTTTCTGTTGTTGCTGTTTAGTCACTAAGTCATGTCGGATTCTTTTGCACCCCAAGGACTGTAGCCCACCAGGCTCTTATGTCCATGTGATTTCCCAGACAAAAATACTAGAGTGGGTTGTCATTTCCTACTCCAGCAAATCTTCCCCACCCAGGGATGGAACTGGTTTCTCCCCTATTGGCAGATGGATTCTTTACCACTGAGCCACCTAGGGGATTCCATATAATTTGCTCTCCCTTGGATGCCAAGTGATTTTTTCAAAACAAAAGTCTGATTATCTCAGTTCAGTTCAGTTGCTCAGTCATGTCCGACTCTTTGCAACCCCATGAACTGCAGCACAACAGGCTTCCCTGTCCATCACCAACTCCCAGAGCTTGCTCAAACTCATGTCCATCAAGTCAGTGATACCATCCAGCCATCTCATCCTCTGTCATCTCCTTCTTCTCCTACCTTCAATCTTTCCCAGCATCAGGGTCTTTTCCAAAGAGTCAGTTTTTCACATCAGGTGGCTAAAGTATTGGAGTTTCAGCTTCAGCATCAGTCCTTCCAAAGAATATTCAGGACTTATTTCCTTAGGACTGACTGGTTTGATCTCCTTGCAGTCCAAGGGACCCTCAAGAGTCTTCTCCAAAACCTCAGTTCAAAAGCATCAGTTCTTCAGCCCTCAGCTTTCTTTATAGTCTAACTCCAACATCCATACATGACCACTGGAAAAACCATAGCCTTGACTAGATGGACCTTTGTTGACAAAGTAATGTCTCTGCTTTTTAATATGCTGTCTAGGTTGGTTATAGCTTTTCTTCCAAGGAGCAAGCATCTTTTAATTTTATGGCTGCAGTCACCATCTGTAGTGATATTGGAGCCCCCCAAAATATAAAGTCTGTCACTGTTTCCATTGTTTCCCCATCTATTTGCCATGAAGTGATGGGACCAAATGCCCTAATCTTAGTTTTTTGAATGAGGAGTTTTAAGCCAACTTTTTCACTCTCCTCTTTCACTTTCATCAAGAGGCTCTTTCATTCTTCTGCACTCTCTGCCATAAGGGTGGTATCATCTGCGTATCTGAGGTTATTGATATTTCTCCTGACAATCTTGATTCCAGCTTGTGCTTCATCCAGCTCAGCATTTCACATGATGTTCTCTGCATTGTCTCATCCACTTGGTGAAAATCCTTCAGTATCTCCTCATTGATCTTAAGAGAAATTGGTCCATTGTCTGACTCTTGTCTATCTCCTCAGCCTCTTCTCCCACTAGACTACCTCTTCCCCACCTCCTTTTGGCCACAGTGGTTCTAAGTTACCAAAACAACTTTATTCCATGGGGCAGTTCATTGGTTGTACATTCTGGCAACACCTTTGTTTCTTTGCTCAGGGCAAACCAATTCAACCTTCCAATCTAAAGTCAAGGTTAAATCATCTATCATTGTATTTTATGACTGTTTCACAGTACTGGCATTTACTTTATGACTGCTTCATAGTACTTGCATTTATTCCTGTGTTTTGTGATATTTCGTCTGAATCTCTCATGAGAAGCTAAGCTCCATGAAAGCAGGAATTTTTATCTCTTTTATTTACCATTGTCTCTACTCCCCAGGGTATAATACAGTGCCTGGAACATAATAGGTGCTTAATAAATATGTTCTGAGTGAATGAAGAAAACAACCAGCTTAAATTCATTATTTCATCAATTGTGGGATGGTTTTGAAGATGTTTGTGTGAAAATCATTGTTCAATGAGCACATAGTGTGAAACATTTTCTCTGGTTTCAGTACCATAGATGAGCTGTCTCATGAATAACTGATGTGCTTTATTTTGTCTATAGATAGTGAAAATTAAAGAACTGTTTTTCCTTTTTTGTTTGGATTTTAAGCAGGCCAGAGTGAAATTTAGCATTGAATTCCAGCTGGTTGGGTTCATTTTAACCAAGATCTGTTTATTCAGCATACATTTATCAAGCACTTGCAATGTGGAAAACACTGTCCCAGGCTCTAGATAGAGGGGAATGAGTGAAATCAAGCCTTATTAGCTTCTACAGGGGCTTCTAATATTTAGGCAGCAGTTAATGAAAGAATTATACAAATCAGTTCAGTTCAGTTCAGTTCAGTCGCTCAGTCATGTCCGACTCTTTGTGACCCCATGAATCGCAGCATGCCAGGCCTCCCTGTCCATCACCAACTCCCGGAGTTCACCCAGACTCACGTCCATCGAGTCAGTGATGCCATTCAGCCATCTCATCCTCTGTCATTCCCTTCTCCTCCTGCCCCCAATCCCTCCCAGCAAGTTCTCACAATTGCAATTTTCAGATGTACTATAGAAAATAAGTCTGTGGTCCAGTGGTAAAGAGTCCATTTGCCCATGCAGGTTACATGGGTTCAATCCCTGATTAGGGAAGACCCCACATGTCATGGGGCAACTATGCCTGTGCACCAGGGCTGCTGAGCCTGTGCTCTAGAGCCCTTGAACTGCAACTGCTGAAGACTAGAACTTGTGCTCTATAGAAAGAGAAGCCCCCTTAAGGAGAAGCCCATGCACCTCAAGGAAGAGCAGCCCCCACTTGCTGCAAGCCCACATCAACGTGAAGACCCCGCACAGCCAAAACAAGAAATTTTTAAAAAAGGAAAATAAACCTGTGGAATTATGAGGACTTGGTATAGCAGTATTTGTTCTGGTCGAAATAATGTTGGAGGGGATATCAGAAGAAGGAGTAGAAGTCAATTGGGCAAAGAATGGGGAGAAGAACATTCCAGGGAAAAGCATGAGCAGAGGTCTTACTGCAGAAAGGGGTGTGGGGAGGAGAAGAAACTCAAAATTAGGCCAGTGTGGCTGGTGTGGAAAGGACAAGGAGCGCCATGTGAAGCTGAGGTTGATGGAGTGTGCAGAAGCCAGGCTGTGCAGGGTCTCTTGTCAAACTTGCTAAGGAAATAAGTCTTTATCTGGAGAAAAAAGAAAAATCATGAAAGATTTTTTTTTTTAAATAGTTAACCTTAACACCTTGCATTTTATTATTTTTTTTTTAGCATTAAAAACATCTATTTATTTATTTGGCTGTCTTAGGTCTTAGTTGCAGCACAAGGGATCTTCCTGCAGCTCAAGGCTTCTCTCTAGTTGCTGCATGCAGGCTCAGTAGTTGTGGCTCTTGGGCTTGGTTGCCCTGGGGCATATGGGATCTTAGGTCCCTGACCAGGGACTGAACCCACGTCCTCTCCATTGAAAAGCAGATTCTTCACCACTGGACCAGGGAAGTCCCATGAAAGGTTTTTAAGAGTGGGGACATATCTATTTTCAAAAAAAAAATCATTGTTGCCTCTGATGTGAACACGACATATACATGAATTTATATTCTTGGTATTTTGTACAGCCTGATTTTTCTTTCTATCATACTGTCTTTGGCTAAATTCTCCAGAAATAAAGCCATTTCAGAGATTCTTGTGCAAATGACTTATTCAAAGAGTGCTTTCAGGAGAAAGAGAATAAAAGGGAAGGGAAAAGAATTTATCGAAGATGGGTCCCAAATGGAGTCTAGCTTCAGCCTAATCTCAAGAAAATCTCTGGAGCAAGCGTTGTATCAGAATTGATCCCTTCTTGAAGCCAGGGAGCCAGCAGGGATCAACTGTGAGTCATCATCAATCAGCATTCCTAGCAGCTATGGGACATGGCCTGTGAAAACAGGTCTGCGTGGGGCATCAAAAGCGTCCACCACGAGTGCTTTATTTACTTTTTATTGTTTAAAAGTTTTATTGGAGTATAGCTGTTTTACAATGTTGCATTAGTTTCTACTGTAAAGCAAAGTGAATCAGTTATATGTATACATATATCCCCTCTTTTTTAGGTTTCCTTCCCATTTAGGTCACCACAGAGCTCTACAGAGAGTTTTCTGTGCTATGCAGTAGATTCTCATTAGATTTATCTATTTTAAACATAATGTCAATAGTGTATATATGTTAATCCCAGTCTTTCAATTCATCCCGCCACCCACCTTCCCCCTTTTGGTGTCCATAAGTTTGTGTTCTGTATCTGTAACTTTATTTCTGTGTTGCAAAGAAGTTCATCCGTACCATTTTTCTAGATTCCATATACAAGTGGTATTATGTGATATTTGTTTTTCTCTTTCTGATTTACTTCATTCCGTATGACAGTCTCTAGGTCTATTCATGTCTCTGCAAATGGCACTATTTCATTCCTTTTAAAAATGTCTCCAATTTTCTTCCCCAGAGGCAGCCACTGTTATGAATTTCTTGTATATGCTTTCAAAAGTAGTCTCCATGTATTTTTAGTTATTGAAGTATAGTTGATTTACAATGCTGTATTCGTTTCTGGTGTCCAGCAAAGTGATTCGGTTACATGTATGCATGTGTGCATGCTAAGTCGCTTCAGTTGTGTCTGACTCTCTGTGACCTTATGGACTGCAGCCTGCCAGGGTCTTCTGTCCATGGGATTCTCCAGGCAAGAATACTGGAGTGGGTTGCCGTGCCCTTCACCAGAGGATTCTTTTCCATTGTAATTTCCCATTACTATGCAGCAGATCCTTGTTGGTTATCTATTTTGTATATAGTAGTATGTGTGCATGTTAGTCACTCAGTCGTGTCTGAATTTTTGTGACCCTATGGACCATAGCCCTCTAGGTCCCTCTGTCCATGCAATCCTCCAGGCAAGAATACTGCAGTGGGTAGCCATAGCCTTCTTCAGGGGATCATCTTCCCCACCTAGGGATCGAACATGGGTCTCCTGCATTGAAAGCAGATTCTTTACCGTCTGAGCCACAGGGAAGCCCCCATATACAGTGTATCTAGTAATCCCCAATGCCTAGTTTATCCCTCCCCCATCCTGTCCCCTTTGGTAACCATAGGTTTGTTTTCTATGTCTTATGCTTTTTCTCTTACTTTCTGTAAACCAATTTACAGCATGGCATGCTTAGTCTTCTGCACCTTGTTCTCTTTTCTTAGCAATGAAACTTACAGAGTATTGTATATTGAAACACAGAGAGCTGCATCATCATTTTTAATGGCTGTAGAGTATTGTGTTGTACCATAGTATATTGACCTTGATTTTTTTACTAAATATTCCTATTTAACTGTACTGTATATATGTCTTTAAGCCACTTCAAATACTTGGAACAGAGTAGAAGGTAAGTAACTAAAACTGATACATGGGATCTCATGTCCTGTGAGAGACATAATCCAAAAAACCAATCAAAGGGCCTGGAAATATCCACATTCAGAGACGGAACCATGTTTTTTCCTGTATGATCCTGTGAAGTCTAATCAGTGATGGATATTCAATCAGTTCATTATGGCTAGAGGATCTTGGCTGAAACTCTTGTCATTTCATCTGAAAATGGCAGAAATCCCAAGTCAATTTCAGAGCTTATTTCCTAGGTTTCCAAGGAATCCATTATGACTACATCCAAAGGTCTCTGAACTTTGGTCCAGACTTTCTTTATTGATTTAATGTAAAGCCTAATAAAATTCCATGGCTTAAAAATAAACCAGCCTGATCTAGATATAGCTCAAAGTCAATGGTGATGGTGCTTTTCCCCTGTATCTTTGTCTTTAGAGATTTAATCATCGTATCTAAGTCACTGCTTAATGGAGTCAAAGATCTGGAAATATTCCTGCCCAGTTGTGTTTGCAAAGTGAACAGCTGACATTCGTACAAGATGAAGAGCTGCTTTGAAAGCTAAGGACAGAATCTTGGCTTCTCCCCTAGAGGCAGCCTGTTTAGCCATGATTCACACACTGCAGTTTCCAACATGGCGCTGGAGTGGGCTGGAGCTGCTGGTGTTTCCCCAAGCGGAACCTCCCTGGGATCTCTGTCTCATTCTTTCCAAAGGACTGATGCTCTATGGCCAAATGCCATATGTAAAGCATTTGACCCAAATTTAATGCAGTTTTGTGATTCCTGTTTGATTCTTTAAGAAGTCATGCAGATAGAGCTTAGATGTCTGCTTGTTGCTCAGATAAACGTATCTCACCAAGAGACAGCTAACCCTCAGAGCTATATTTAAAGTTGTCTCATATTAAATAATCTGCCTGCAATGCAGGAAACCTGGGTTCAATCCCCTGGAAGAGGACATGGCAACCCACTCCAGTATTCTTGCCTGTAGAATCCCATGGACAGAGGAGCCTGGCAGGCTACAGTCCAGGGGCTTGCAAAGAGTCAGATGTGACTGAGTGACAAAGCATAGCACAGGACAGCAATCAGGCACAATATTTTATAAGTGTCCAGCTTAAGATAAAAGTACTATTGTAAGTCTTGAATAAACTCTCTGTTTTCTGAGGATCAGAAAGTTAAGGTCAGGTGTTTGGTACCTTGAAATTGACAATGACATAGGTTTGTTTTCTTTCACTTTCTTTTTGGAAGAAACAGAAGTGATGAGCAATGCCAACTACTTTATCCAACACTGCTCAGTGAAAGTGTTGAATAAACTATTCATTATTAGCAAAACTGCATTTTTAAGTTGGTACAATGACACCTTGATGGATTATATATATGGATAGTCATTTCTAATTTGCAGTTTGTACTGTTGACAGCCTACTGGCTGCTGGAATCCATCCAGTAATTGTGAAGATGTAATGCTTCACAATGCTCCCCCTAAGCCTCAGATTTCTTATGAATAAAAGAATTGTGAGGTTGTTCTAAGGATTTGGCGAGTTAGTTCATGTAAAGCCCTTGGCACAGTACATTGGGCATAGCAATCCCTCATTCAGTATATTTCAAATAGATATTTAATAAGTGCTTTTCATGAGTTGGGAATTGCTCAAGGTACCAGAGATGTATACAGAAACAAGGAGTATGATGGTGGTGGTTTAGTTGCTAATTTGTGTCTGACTCTTGAACTTCATGGACTGTAGCCAGCCAGGCTCCTCTGTCCATGGGTTCTCCAGGCAAGAATACTGGAGTGGGTTGCCATTTCCTTCTCCAGGGGATCTTCCCAACCCAGGAATCGAACCCAGTCTCCTACACTGCAGGTGGATTCTTTACCGACTGAGCTATGATGGAAGCCCAAGGCGTATGATGCTTACATCCTAATTTGTAAAAATGAATAAAGAAATAATCAAGATAAGTCTAGATTCCATGGACAGAGGAGCCTGGCAGGCTACAGTCCGTAGGGTCATGCGAGTTGGACATGACTTATGAATAAACCACCACCAGACAGTAGTGACTACTATGAAAATAACTATACAGGACACGATGATCAAAATTGAATGGGAGGGGAGAGATTGGAAGATGAAATGGGCTCATGCACTGACTTTGTGCTGTTTGACCTCAGATCCATCTTTTCCATTTCCCTGTTGTGATCTGTATGGTCATGGGGCTGTCGGATATATTTCCCAAACTCCTGTGGCTTTGGGGTTCCAGATGGACTTCGTCAGTGGTGGCACTGGTAGGAGATTTGAGGGACGGAGGAAGGGAGAAACCATGGTATTTCTTCCCACCTCTCTATGATGACCTCGTGTGGTTGTATTTCTCTTGTGACTCTGGCTTCTGCTGGGCAGGTCTTACTAAAGCTTCTTCCAGCTTCCACTTGGTGATCTTGGCTCATGGGCTTTGGTAATGCAGTTTCTTCCTTTGGCTTTCTGGGCCTGAGTGGACTTAGTTTTCCTGCTGTTGCAGATCTTTGCCTTGTCGTTCCTTGCTTGTCTTCAATGGTTATCCATCCTATGTATCATTAATTGTCTATATTAAATTCCTCTGTATTAGAAATAGAGTCACAGATGTAGAAAACCAACTTATGGTTACCAAGGGAGAAAACAGGGTAGGGATAAATTGGGAGATTGGAATTGACATATACACACAACTATACATAAAATAGGTAACTGATAAGAACCTGTTATATCACAGAGAACTCTACTTAATATACTCTTATAATGTACAGAGTTATTATATAATTCTGCAATTACCTATGTGGGAATAGAATCTATAAAAAGAGTGGATATATGTATATATATAACTGACTCACTTTATTGCACAGCAAAAACTAACACAACATTGCAAATCAACTATCAGATCAGATCAGATCAGTGGCTCAGTCGTGTCCTACTCTTTGCGACTCCATGAATCGCAGCAAGCCAGGCCTCCCTGTCCATCACCAACTCCCGGAGTTCACTCAGACTCACGTCCATTGAGTCAGTGATGCCATCCAGCCATCTCATCCTCTGTCGTCCCCTTCTCCTCTTGCCCCCAATCCCTCCCAGCATCAGAGTCTTTTCCAATGAGTCAACCCTTCGCATGAGGTGGCCAAAGTACTGGAGTTTCAGCTTTAGCATCATTCCTTCCAAAGAAATCCCAGGGCTGATCTCCTTCAGAATGGACTGGTTGGATCTCCTTGCAGTCCAAGGGACTAATCAACTATATGCCAGTACAAATTAACTTAAAAAATTCCTTCTGGGTTAAATACAAAGAAAGATTTCTGCTTTCTTTGTTGGATCCTGACTTGCACAAAAAGTTAGAGTTTTTCTCAAAAGATACTATTTGAAATGAAATCTGAAAGGACAGGAGGCTAGTTGTGTGATCTGGAGGAAGAACATTCCAGCAAGAGGGAACAGCAAGGACAAAAGCATTGAGATGAGGCTAAGATTAGAGTATTTGAGAAAGAGAGAAAGCAAGTGTGGTTGGAGCATGGTGAGGGGGTGGGAAGGTGCTAAGAACAGAGAGGAATGCAGGGACTCATGTTGGAAGATCTTGCAGGCCAGAGTGAAGGTTTGGGGGTTTATTCTAATTGTATTTGAAAACAATCACAGTGTTTTAAGATGAGAATAGGTTTTGTTTGAAAATATATAAGTTTTGTTTGAAATAGGTCATCTTGGCTGCTCTGTAAGAATATGGTAAAGTCCTAAGATTAGGACAAAGACCAGTTAAGTACTTATTGCTGGTGATCCAAGCTAGAAATGATGAGAACTTGAGCTTGGGTGGAAGAAAAGGAAACAGAAGTGGGTTGACTCCTAATATGTTTTGGAAGAATCATCCACAGAGCTACCGATGAGAAGAATGAGGGAAAAAGAGGCATCAAGTATGACTTCTAGACTTCTGCTCTTAAAGTTGATGGTATAATTTACACAGATGAAGAAAGCTAAAGGAGCCACAGGTTTTTGAGGGAGAGAAGATATTGGATTTTAAATATGTTAGAGATGCTTGTTGACATCTAAATAGTTATGTTGGGAGCTTTTGATCATGTCTGGACGTCCAGGAATAACTCATGGTTAGAAGTATAGATATGGAAGTCAACAACACAAATCCATGCATTGGATAAATTAACAGAATAAAGAATATAGGTATATATCAACCATTATTATTGTTGCTGTTTATGCTGCTCCTGCTGTTGCTTTTCTGACTGTTATTAAAACAAAGTTTCAGACTGCCTTAAAATTTAACTTTGACCAAAGTTTGAGACTTGCTAACTTAACAGTATGTGAACCGTGAAATTCCAGATGTTCAAGTTGGATTTAGAAAAGGCAAAGGAACGAGAGATCAAATAGCCAACATCTGTTGGATCATCAAAAGAGCAAGAGAGTTCCAGAAAAACATCTACTTCTGCTTTATTGACTACACCAAAGCCTTTGACTGTGTGAATCACAACAAACTGTGGAAAGTTCTTCAAGAGATGGGAATACAGACCACCTGACCTGCCTCCTGAGAAATCTGTATGCAGGTCAGGAAGCAATAGTTAGAGCCAGATATAGAACAACAGACTGGTTCCAAATCAGGAAAGGAGCATGTCAAGGCTGTATATTGTCACTCTGCTTATTTAACATCTATGCAGAGTACATCATGCGAAATGCTGGGCTGGATGAAGCACAAACTGGCCTCAAGATTGCCAGGAGAAATATCAATAACCTCAGATATGCAGACGATACCACCCTTATGGCAGAAAGCAAAGAAGACCTAAGGAGCCTCTTGTTGAAAGTGAAAGAGGAGAGTGAAAAAGTTGGCTTAAAACTCAACATTCAGAAAACTAAGATCATGGCATCCAGTCCCATCACTTTATGGCAAATTGATGGGGAAACAGTGTCAGACTTTATTTTTGGGGGGGGCTCCAAAATCACTGCAGATGGTGATTGCAGCCATGAAATTAAAAGATGCTTGCTCTATGAAAGAAAAGCTATGACCAACCTAGACAGCATATTAAAAAGCAGAGACATTACTTTGACAACAAAGGTCCATCTAGTTAAAGTGACAGTTTTTCCAGGAGTCATGTATGGATATGAGAGCTGGACTATAAAGAAAATGGAGCAACAAAGAATTGATGCTTTTGAACTGTGGTGTTGGAGAAGAGTCTTGAGAGTCCCTTGGACAACAAGGAGATCCAAGCAGTCCATCCTAAAGGAAATCAATCCAGAATATTCATTGGAAAGACCGATGCTGAAGCTGAAACTCCAATACTTTGGCCACCTGATGCAAAGAACTGACTTATTGGAAAAGACCCTGATGCTGGGAAAGATTGAAGGCAGGAGGATAGGGGGATGACAGAGGATGAGATGGTTGGATGGCATAACTGACATGAGTTTGAGCAAGTTCTGGGAGTTGGTGATGGACAGGGAATCCTGGTGTGCTGCTGTCCATGGGGTCACAAAGAGCTGGACATGACTGAGTGACTGCACTGCACTGAACTGAACAGAAGGTAATGATGGAAATGAGTATAGTGATCAATTCACCTAGATGCTTGTTAGAACATTCTTATCCTTTTCTCTGTAGACCAGATGGCTAGCTGGATAAGTAGTAAGTGTGATGGATGGTCTGAGGCTCTGAACATCACCTCCACGTGCAAGTTTTCTGGAGAGAGGCCCAGACCAGTTCATTATAGAGTAGTGAATAAATCTGCTTCATATTTATATTTTGTATGAATAATTGAATAATACATACTAAATTCCCCCATGTGAATATTTTGTGAAAGATAAGTTGTGATGAGTATGTTTGAATTTGCAAATTCTTAACCTCTTTATTTAGGTAGACTTAGAGAATATTGTGCTTAGTAAAAAGTGTTAGACAAAGCCAAAATCTGTATCACCTGTGTGTGGAATCTGAAAATTAATACAAATGGATCTATATACAAAGCAGAAAGATACAGATATGGAAAACAAATTTATGTTTATCAAGTGGGAGAGGAGAGAAGGAGGGACAAATTAGGAGTATGGAATTAACAAATACATACTACTACTATACATTAAAAAGATGAGCAACAAAAATTTAATGTATAGCATAGGGAATTTTACCTTATATTTTGTAATTATCTATAATGCAACATAATCTACAAAATACTGAAGTACTATGCTGTACATCTGAAATTAACCATATTGTGAATCAACTAAAAACCCATGGTGGATGCATGTTGATGTATGGCAAAACCAATACAATATTGTAAAGTAAAAAAATTAAAAAAATAAATAAATAAAAAGGGGACCAGAAAAAAAAAATGAAATAGATGAAAATAATAAATAAGAATTTAAAAATCCTTAAAAAAAAAAATAAACAATTGTTTTTAAGGCCTAACCAGCTTTTTCCAGAAAATTCCCCAGAACAAAACTAAGGAAATACTCAAATACTTCAAAGCGAAAGAGGTAAAGAAGGCACAGCGAGCTCATGTATGACCTCTTTGTTCTTAGGTCATTGCCTAGTGAGTGTCCAGGAGCTTAATTTACCCGCTGCTATTGTTGTGCATTGCCTCTTGGTCATGTAGGGGCAAACTTTGATAAGAGAAAATGTTTTGACTATTCATGAAGATAGTCAAAATGTTTCGACTATGGAATTAGGAGTGACCTGGTGTTACCATATGGAAGTCGAGTATACCCGGGAAAATCACCAATAGCAGGGTCTACAAGATGTTGTTTGTTCATTGTTCACTCAAGCCTTATTTGAACACAACTTGGAGGTGAATGTACATGTTTGAAAAATAATTTTGGTTGTCCATTTCTTAAATTAATAGACCGTTCTAGGCTCTGTCTATTAGAAGCAGGGGCATGTCGTGTTGCTTGGTGAATAGCAACAAGAAGATGATCCAGGGAGCTATTTTATCTGCTATGGTGCCAAATTCAGAGCATGCCAGCCTTGAGAGTGGCTTGGCAGTCTCCATAATACTGGTGATAAAGAAATTTCTCCACATGCCTAAATTAGTCTAATGAAACCTATCAGAATTCTGAACATCGAGATGTTAACACTGCCAGGAATTCTCTTGTGCCTTAGACAATGTCAGCTAGAAGCCTTGATAGTAACTTAACTCTGTTATTTCACCCAAGAGTGCTGTTCATCTTCAATTCTCTCATTTTCTATTTTTATCCCAGTGAATCTGGTATATGGCAAATCCATGAATCCATATTAGTTGCACATTTGCGTGGTAGGGGTAGGATAGGGGTAAAAACTACAAATAAACACAAGACAAACCAACTCTAACAATGGGGCACAAATATCCACCAGTTTTGTTTGGGGGTATTTTTGTGTAATTCTTGGATACTGGAGTTCCATAATGAATTCACTATGCAGTTCTCAGCATGACACTTCTTTTCAAGTTTTAATGCTGCCTTCATAACTCAAAACTTATTGTAAGTCTACAGTAACAAAATCAGCATGATATTGGCATAGCTATAGACAAAGAGATCAATAGAACAAAATGAAGAGCCCACAGGATAGAAGTGATTTTGCATGTCAGTGAAGAAAAAGAGGATGTTTTTATTAATGTTGCTGAGACATTTGTTATTTATATGGAAAGACATGTGATTGGACCCCTACCTTACATTGTACACAAATATGAATAACAAATTTATTAAACATCCAAATGTACAAGGGAAAACTAGAAAAATTATTTATTTATTTATTTACTTTTGTTGATCCTGCATGGCCTGCAGGATCTTCGTTCCCCGACCAGGACTGAACCTGCACCCTCGGCAGTGAAAATGCGGAGTCCTAACCACTGGATCCACCACAGAATTCCCTAGAAAGCTTTTCAGAAGAGAATGTTTGTGGATATTTTCATGAACTTAAGATATGGGAAGATATCTTAAACAAGGCCTAAAAAGCACAATCCATAAAGGACATGACTGACAAGTTTATCCAAGTGAAAACCATGCATATGCATTTATCCAAAGACATCACATAAAGAGTGAAAATGGAAACTTTGAGGCTGAATTCCTTCGGTTCTGTTTGTGAAAGTTGGTTTATCAAGACCATCCCAAGCTATAAGAATGTAGACAGATGTTATGGCTGCTCGGATGTGACAACTCTTGCTGACCTCATCTCCATTATTGGTGACCCTGTCCTTCCTATCAAAGTCATGGAGAAGATAAATTTAGCATAATTGCTATTCTCTGCTTTTTCTGCAGAGTGTTAAAGTACTTTTGCATTCCTCTGGTTTGAAATGTGCCCCGTGGCTTCTCTGACTATTGCCAAAATATATGATATCTTCAAAGAATTGGAGTTTATAACTCAAAAATGTGTGTGTGTGTGGATGTGCATGCTAGAAAAGTTCAAGAAGTACTAAAAGTGAGTCTCTTCTTCAAGTTTGAATATAATGCATGCTCATTATAGAGAAAATTTGCAATACAGAAAAATAAACAAGAAATAGCTCATAATTCTCCTACTGTCCATAGTCATTTATTAATGTTTTGGTGTTTGCTTTTTTCTATGTATATCACATTGTAGCGTATTATTGAATTCTGGTCAATTCACTCAAGATAATAACATAAACTTCCTCTGTGTTATTATAAACTTGGTAGAAACATTATTTTCTTTTTCTTTAGCTTCTTTCCCCCCAGTTTTATTGAGGTATAATTGACATACAGCACTGTATAAGTTTAACATATATAGTATAATAATTTGGTTTGCATACATCTAGAAACATTATTTTTAATGGCAGTCCATGGGAAGTTGTACACCATTTTCATTAGGATCCTAGGCTCCAGGGCCATACTATCTTAAGTTTGAATCCCAAATCCACCACTTATTAGCTGTGTGGTGATGAGCAAGAAACTGACCATCTCTTCCCTTTGGTTTCCTCATCTGTAAAATGGGCTAATAAGAGTATCTACCTCACAGAAAGGACGGTTGGAATTTGATGCTTATAAATTGTGCTTAGCAGGTATTCATTGGCAGTTGTTACTATTATCATTGTGTGTGTAAAGGGGTTGATGGATTTCAGTATCCTCCAGGCCCACTCTGTTAGTGCTAGAGCTTTCCTTGGTATCTTCCCACTGGTCTCTGTACATAGAGGATTCTACAGTTGCAGGGCTCATGAATGTCCTGAAAGGTGTTAGTCCACATGGTGTAGTTTGGAGATCTTCAAAGACTCAAGGGCGTAGGTGGTAATTCTTTTGCCAGAATACTATTGGAGATTGGCAGGTGGCTACTGTGGGAAGACCCTTATGAGAACACCAAGGACTGATCACTGGACTCTCAGCATCAGCCCCAATATGAGCTTCCTCTAATGGGGTTATTTGGGCTGTTTCGTGATGCTGCCATCTCTGCATGTGATCCCCTGGTGTCCATCCCTCCTTTCCTAGTCTTAGGCAACATCCACCCTCCAAGAGTGTGTCTTATCCCTTTGCCCAACCAGGAACAAAGATGAGAGGCATGATTGCCTACCCTTTTCTTTCCAGCCAATTATTGTTGCATAAACTTCATCAGTCAACTTTCCCCGAAGACCATTCTATGTGATTATCAAGGCTTTTTTTGGAAGTTAGACTGGATATGGCTTGTTTCTTTCTCTCCATTCTCATGATAACAATCCCAATTTCCTTTGAATGCCTCTGATTAACTAGGAGAAGGGTCATGTATAATGGAGCACAGAAAAGAAAGCACAAAGATTAATATTTTAAAGTATTATCTCATCATAAGTGAATGTGTCATAATTTACTTAATCACTCTCCTATTACTGGACATTTAGATTATTTCCAATTTTTAGCTATTAAAATGGCACTGTGATTAACAATGCTAAAAATCTTTTCATATTTTGGATGACTTAGTATGAATAACCAGTAGTGGAAATTCTGGGTCAAATGATACAAAAAGTAATAAACGCTTTAAGAATTTTCTTTCTTGTGTTAGGGGTAGTTTCCATTGTTTTATCAGGTGGTAGAAAATTAAGCATAAGAACAGGGTAAGATTTTTGAAATCATTGCTATTTAACTGTCCGAATACCTGTAATATCCATTTATATTGACCAAAAAGACCCTAACAGTTTACTGATGTCTGAATTTCTTTGGCTAATGACTTTCTTCTCTTGTTAAAACTGTTAGTACTTTGGGGAATAGTAAAAGTTTAAGACTGTGCACTAAAAGACAGAGTTTGTTTTATTGGATCCTTAACTAACCTAACTTGTTTAACTAAGCATTGATTAGTAGAAGTGGCACGGTCAGTGGGACAAAGGGGCAGGCAGTGTCACACATGGCATTAGAATGGATTCCTGGAGGTCACAATAGCCAACTTTTGATTTCCTCGGTCTTTTAAGAGAAACGAATGGGAGATGAACCGATGGGGCGTCAAGATGACTATTACGCCTCAATTTCACAATCATATTTTCAAACAGTGGAGAGTAGGTCAAAATAAACATGAAGAACAAGGTTGTCCCTGATGTACTTTTGTGATGGAAGGAGAATGTTGTCCACTCACAGATAGTCTAAGCTTTGTCTTATAAGGAATTCCAACAGGGGTGCTATCAATGTGAGCCTACCACAGACACCAAATCTTGAATGAGATGGGTCCTATCCCTCTATAACACAAACCTCTCTAAAGGAAAAGCAGTACTCACTGAAAGTAAATAAACGGTGCTACAGAATACATGGATAATTTTATTGTACACTTACCACAAAAATAATCATATATAAGAAATTAAAAACACTGTACAATAAAACTTGTAATTCATATCCAATTGGTCCTAACTAGGAATTCCTGAAAGCTTTGGTCAGTGGCTCTATTCTCATTTGGTCCGGATTTTTTCTTCTATAGAACCTCTAAGATCCATGAATTATTTTCTGCATATCTCATGTTCTTCTTGCTTTATGCAGTCCTCTGCTGGAA
The DNA here is from genome assembly GCF_055505025.1 of Bos grunniens. Lineage (NCBI taxonomy): Eukaryota > Metazoa > Chordata > Mammalia > Artiodactyla > Bovidae > Bos > Bos grunniens. Next base: position 30,307,188 of record NC_141189.1, read on the forward strand.
CGCTTGCTTCCCTGAGTTAGAGAAAACTTATTATCAGAAATTACAGGAAATCCTCAGTCTCTGAAAGTGTAAAGCTTCAACATTTAGTTTAAATATGGAGCCATCATCAACTGCGTTGCTATGGAGATCCTTCCTCCCATGTGCTCTGCAACTTGTCTGCTGCCAATTATCCAGAAATAACTTCTCTATTTCTATGGAATATTCTGTGTCTCACCTACTGCTGCCTCTGTATTCTTTTTGAATTTTGGTGGAAGGAGGGATTTTCATTTCTATTCTTTGTAGGCAGGAAAGATCATTTTCAGTGTGTCCCAGCTGAAAAGGATTCCCCACTGTGCCACTTCCTGTGTAACACTATTAAACCTCCCTCTTCACTGCTTAGCTGCAGTGGATGAAGGTTAATATTTTATCTATTTTGTACTCACATTAGACTAGACTACCATCTTGGTGGAAGTGGTGGGAAAGATGGTTATGGGTCAGTTTAACATTGTAGACTGTTGTTTTTCCCCTAGTAGTTTGATGAGTCAATTTATTTTCCCATATGAGCTGCCACTCAGAGTCAACCCCAGTGAGAAGTTAAGAATTGAGTGTGGGACTTGTCTATTTCTCTATTTTGATTTGGAGCATCCATGCTTGGGAATTCAAGAGTCTTCCTTGAACTGATTCAGCATCATATGGCAGATTTGAAAGTACTCAGTCTATAACCATTGAGCTAGACCCCATGGGTGGCTTTATACTGCAGCAGGAATTTCAACTCTGCAAATTCCTTATCTTGATTCTCTTGGTAGGCCAGCAGATTCTAATGCAATAGGAGCCTCCTTTATCTATTGCTTCATGCTGAAAACTGATGACAATTTTGTGGTTGATCATTACCTCTCTAAGCTCAACCAAGTAGTGTTCTAAGAATATCTTGGCTTCATAGAAGCCTTCCATTGTATTTTATAGAGTCACTTTTAGTGAGTGGTTTAATGAACACAGATCTGTTCGGAAGAACTGTTTCCTGCACTTGTAGCAGGGATGGAGAAACTGGGAAAGTTCTTTGAATTCTGCCCAACTTGGAGGCCTTTGAATGACAAGAAATGAAAGATTTGTCTGCCTGTATTCTCTTTCCATGTTTATAGCCCACTTGGAGCCTGTAAGGAGAATGTAATCCAAAAGGTTTGGAGAATATGGTGGATCAGATCCAAAAGTGTCACTGGCTGGGTCTGAGATGAAGATGATGGACAGTGGAGGAGGACCAATAAGAGACTGCCCAGTCTCATACTGTTTATACATCAATTTCTGACTTTCAGACAAGCAGACTCCAAATCTGTCAAGCTAGTGAAGTGTCCCTACGTCAGACTTCCCAGAAAACCTGTGTATGATGGGCTGCTATGTATAATCATTGAGGTTTATTTATTTTTGGCTGCACTGGGTCTTCATTGCCACACATGGGCTTTCTCTTTCAAACAGCAAAGAGAGGCCAGTCTCTAGTTGCGGCGCACAGGCTTCTCATTGCAGTGGCTCCTCTTGTTGTGGAGCACAGCTATGGAGTGTGGGTTTCAGTAATTGTGGCGCACTGGGTTAGTTGCCCTACAGCACGTGGGATCTTTCCAGGCTAGGAATCAAACCCCTGTCCCCTGCATTGGCAGGTGGATTCTTAACCACTGGACCACAAGGGAAGTCTAATCATTGAACTTTGATTCTCTGTCTTTGGTAGATCCAATGATTGCCCCCGTTCCTGGTCACTGAATGCAATAGATATCACTATGCCTCTTGAAAGCATCACCTAAACACTTTTCTTCTGCCTCTTCAATGCTTTTAAAGCTATTGTAGAAGAATAGGGGTTGCAGGGAGGGAGCACTACACAATGCTGAGATGACAATCTGTTTAAAATTAGCCCCAAAGTTGTATTATCGGGTCAAAAAGGAGGTACACTTCAAATTTAGATATTGTCAAGTGACAACTTAAGGAATCTGCCCTCCAAAAATTGTCACATTGTTTCAGAAACCCTGTGTATTAGAATGTTCATTACAGCCTTGTTTGTGTTAATAAAAACTTGGAAACAGCCTAAGTATCCAGCCAAAGAGGATTGGATGAATAAATGATAGTTCATCCATACAGTGGAATACTGTTGGCCTTATATAGACTTGGGCAGAGCTTTAAAGTGTGACTCAGCAATGGAATATAACAATGAATATAATAAGGGTATAGTAAATCTCCTACGTACAAGCCATCAAGTTGTGAACTTTCAAAGATGCAAACATGCATTCTATCAATGTCAGGAATGACTGCAGCTCTCCCTCCATCTCCTAAGGATGAGGATTCTTCTCCTCTACCCTCTTGCACTTCCTCTCCCTCCTCCAGTCCATAACTCTTCCTGCCTCTTCACTCGATGCCAGCTGCTGTATGCCAGCTGTTGTACTGTACTTTTTCAAGGTACTGTATTGTAAGATTAAAAATATTTTCTTTATTTTTGTGTGTTTGTTTTTAATATATTATTTAAAAAGTATCATAAATCTATTACAGTACAACACTGTATAGCTGATTGTGTTAGTTGGGTACCTAGGCTAAGTTTGTTGGACTTATGAACAAATTGGACTAATGAACTTGCTCTTGGAATAGAACTTGTTCATATGTAGGGGACTTACTGTATAGTAAAAAATCTGGAAGGCCATGTGCAAGCTTATTAGTAAGTAGTTAGCTATGGACAGTCAGTTTAGAAGGAGGAGATTTTTACTCTCTACTTATTTTATTATATATATATGTAACACACACACATATATACATATATCCTTGTATTACTTATAAAATCTTTTTAAAGTGTCTTGAAAATCAATTCTCCATATGTGTTTATTTTGTTTGTTTGATTATACAATTCAAATCATGGGTAACGATCATGTCTGTGACAGACTCCCATGGATGTCTTCAAGTCACACATGATTACTAGTCCCCAAGTGATGACTTCATCTCTTGCCCTCCCATTCAAGAGAGCACTCAAAGTGACTTGAGTCAGGGTACTACGATTATAAGAATAACCCTAAATATGTTGCAATTTACTTTTTTTTTAAAAAGTCACTTAATATAAAGCATACTATTTTAACCATATTTCAGTGTACATTTCAGGGACACTAAGTACATTCACACTATTTTGTGTAACTTTCACCATCATCCATAATCTCGCGAATGTTTCACTTCTCTAAGCTGAAACTCTGTCTCCATTAAACTCACTAAGTCCCCATCCCCCCACCCCACACTCTACCCTTTCCTTCCTCACCCCCCTACCCTTCCCTTATCCCTGGCCCCTGACATCTATGAGTATACTTTCTGACTCTTTCTGAATTTGACTCTTGCAGGTACTTTTAAAAGTAAAAGTATTTGTAAACTTAATATCTCTCTCTATGTAGATATACCTGTCTATCTATCTCAAAAACAAATTATATGAGACACATGTAATTGAGAACCACTAACATCGCAAAGAGTTGGACACAACTGAGCGACTGATCTGATCTGATCTGAACATTGATGGGCAGTCATGACCTTTGGGTGAGATGTTGTACAAAGGTGTGTGTGATACCAAGAACATCAAAGTGCCATCTTTACCTTAAAGCTGCTTGAAGTAGAGAAGTACATGTAACAAGACACCTCATGATGAGCTCCTGCCTCGATTTGCGTGCATGGATATTCTGAGGGCAACTTCCAGCTGGGAAACTGAGGGAAGTCCTCATGAAAGAGGTGTCTCAACACAGTGGTATGATTAAAAGGTTCAGAGGTGTGTGTAGGTGGGTTTAAGCTGAGGAGGAGTGTGGTAGGCAAAGATTATCTTTAGAGGACACTGCAACCTTCATGAAGGTAAGGGATTTGTTTCATTGGCTATGCTTTGCCTAATGTGTACAGCCAGACATTGAGAACGTGCTCAGCGATATTTGTTGTGTACATAACAAGTCAAATTTAGCGTCAGAAATAGAAATCAATCTAGTCTAGAAAATGGCCTATGGATCCCAGTGCCCTGTTGGTAAAACAATAGCTGCTGTGCATCTTCTTAATGTGTGAGACCCCTGGGAGGACTGCTGGATTCAGTCCTTCAACAATAGCTTTGGAAGATTGATGATTTCTCGGGCCCAGAGCTCTTTATTGGCTGCTGAGCAGAAGACAAAAAAAAAAAAAAAGGAAGACAAGATCTCTGTCAGTAAACAGTTTACTGATTCCTCTATGTGGCTGGCTTTTGATAAGTTGCACATTTGCACAGCTCCAGACACCATCTCTGTATTTATGTGACCCTCATGCTGCTCCCTGAGTAATGATGGATAGCATGAATTATTGTTCCCCTTTTACCACTTCTGGGATCCAGAAGTGCAGGGACTTGTTGGTCTCACAGTCCAGGAGTACAGAGCCTGGGAGAAAAATCAATGTCTCCTGACCTTGCTGCCGTTCCCCTTCCAGTCACACAGCCTGGGACACTGTGAGACCTCTGTGAGCAGCTTGGTACGTCTTAGGAGGTACTGCTTGCTGCTGTAATTAAGGTGTGGATAATAGGTTTCCTTTCCTCTGGGAAAGAGGAATAAACAAAGCAAAACAAAGAGAAACCCTCTGAGATGCTTCTGCTTTGTGTATTGACTTGAGGGTTTCTGTTTTGTTTGACTTTCTGGAAATCCCAGGAATGAGATTTGCCTTTTTTCTACCCTTGATTAGAATTATTGAATCTCTTCTGTTTAGTCTTCGGAATACAATCCTCTTCAATTTACAGTGAGCAAAAATCCATCGTTCAATGTCTACTTCCCTATCATTTCCTTCTCCAAACAATCCTGGACATTGGGGCAGATAAGTCATGGGTTATATATATGCTCAGATGTCAGGACAGCACTCATCCTTGGAATAACAATGGAGCATTTGTCCATGTTTGATTTCTTCCTTTCCTTTTACATCTTCCCCTCCCCATGCTCATTTCCTCATATTTTCCTTCTTTGCCATGTCTAAATAGACCCTCTAATTTCATGAAGCATTTAAAAGTAAAATTGGATATTCATTCATTCAGTAGTAATGACTACAGGCCTGCTGTGTGCCAGGCAAACTTTGCTATTGGTATCAGCTTTCTATAGCTACTTCATATGTTACCACAAACTTAGTGGCTTAAACAAACACGCTTGTTATTTCACACTTTCTGTGGATCAGTGATCTGGGCTTAGCTCTATCCTCCGCTCAGAGTCTCATCTAGCTGAAATCTAGGTGTCCCCCGGGGTTTCAATCTCATCTGATGCTTGCTGTGCTCTTCCAAGCTTACTAATTGATGACAGAACTCATTTTTTTTTTTTTTTTTTTTTGTGGTTGTATGGCTGAAGTCCTCTTTGTTAGCTGTTACCTGGGGATCAGTTTCAGCCTCCAGAGGCCAACCTAGAATCCTTGCCACATGGTCTTCTTCTCTTACCAGATGGAAGCTGACCTCTTAGACACTAGACAAGAAAGTACTGTTGCTTCTTATCTCTGTGACATCATTTAAGGACTTGCTTGATTGAAGGTCAGTCTACCTGGGATGATATCCCTTTTGATTAACTACTGATTAGGGATTTTTATTGTCTCTACAAAGTGTCATCCTCATTCCCATATATGTAACCTTCTTATGAGAGTGATGGCCCATCATAGTCTTAAGATCTACCTAGGTTCATGGGAAGGGATTATACAGGTCTTGTATCCCAGAGAAAAATAATCTTGGGGGCCATTTAGGATCCTGCCTAGTAAGCTACATAGTAGATACATCTGTAACTAATACGTGCTTGATCCCTGCCCCTACGACATGTATGTTTAGTGGGAGAGTCAGACAACAATAAACAGATATTTAAAATTTGCGATAAATTCTGTGAGAGGAATCAACAGATTGATATGAAAAAATACTATGCACAGGTGACATTGTTTATTTTTATTGAAGTATTTAGAATTTATTGAAGCTTTACAATGTTGTGTTAGTTTCTGCTGTACAAGGAAGTGAATCAGCCGTATGTATGCACATATTCTCTCCCTCCTGGACCTCCCTACCATTCCATGCCCCGCCTCATCCCATCCATCTAGGTCATCACAGAGCACCAAACTGAGCTCCTTGTGCTATACAGCAGCTTCCCACCTGCTATCTATTTTACACACGGTAGTGTATAGAGAAGGCAGTGGCACCCCACCAGTACTCTTGCCTGGAAAATCCCATGGATGGAGGAGCCTGGTAGGCTGAAGTCCATCATGGGGTCGTGAAGAGTTGGACACGACTGAGCAACTTCACTTTCACTTTTCACTTTCATGCATTGGAGAAGGAAATGGCAGCCCACTCCAGTGTTCTTGCCTGGAGAATCCCAGGGACGGGGGAGCCTGGTGGGCTGCCGTCTATGGGGTCGCACAGAGTCAGACACGACTGAAGTGACTTAGCAGCAGCAGCAGAACTCCTAAAACCATTGGAATTTACTAAGGGGTGAGAGAGATCAAGCTATCTTTTGTTATGTTAGTGAGAAGACATTTGGACTTAACCTAAGGATGATGACTAGTCCTCACTGAAACCAACCAAAGGATTAGAGAGTTGGAGCTTTCAGTCCCTCCCAGACCTCTGGGGAATGGAGAGGAGTTCAACTGGAGTTGGAGATAGAGTTCAATTACTAATAGCCAATGATTTAATCAACTGTGTCTATGAAATGAAGCTTCCATAAAACCCCAAAAGGACCGGGTTTAGAGAGCTTATAATTTGCAGGACACATTGGCATTTTGGGGTGAGTGTTCCCTGGACAGGGCTTGGAAACTGTGCTCCTTCCCACATACTTTGCCTTAGGCATCTCCTCCATCTGGCTGTTCCTGAGTTATATCCCATAACATGCTTCTCAGAGTTCTGTGAGCTGCTTTAGAAAATTAATAAACCCAAGGAGGAAGTCGTGGGAACTGCCAGTCTGTATAACCATTTGACCAAAAGGCGAGGGAACAACCTGAACTACTGATTGACCTCTCAGGGTGGGGACTCAGTCTTGTAAGAGTGAGTCCTTAACCTGTGGGATCTGACACTGTATTCAGGTAGATAGTGTCAGAATTGAGTTGAATTGTAGTATATTCAGCTGGTGTTGGAGAACTGATGGGAGGTATGATGGTGAAAACCCCCTACACATTGGAACTGGGTGCAGGATTATAAGATCACTTTGTGTAGAAATTGGATCTTAGAAGTTCAGAAGAGGAAGTGGGAGACCAGAGTGGAAACTGCTGAGAGAATCCAGTAAAGAGGCGATGGAGGGCTGCACCAGAGTGGTGGTTGTGAAGATAGGAAAAAGGAAATAGAGCTGAGATGTATTTTGGAGAAATTAAGAAGGATGGGAGTTGCTGATGGATGGAATGTGGCACCTAGCAAGGGCATTTCCATTTTAAAAGGTTAATCACTTTGCTTAAGGTCACACAGTTAATAAGCATCTACAGGCAGTTTGTGGATGCAGGTAGTCTAGCTCCAAATCTGCTATTCTCTCTCCATCCCTTTAATTCTTTAGTGAAAGAACAATTTGAACCAGGCAGGTGATATCATTAACTGACACTTTGGAAAATATGCTACAAACCTGCTTATGTTTTCCTCTTAAAAATGCAGGTAAAAGCAGTAGAGAGTTGCTCAGTGAAGCTGATTCCAGACACACAGCAGAGAGCAGTAGCTTGCAATGAACAGCAGCTTGAAGCAAAACCTTAGTTCCCTGATGGGGTATAAAGCCATGGCAAAGGTGGTGAGAGCACCAAGTCCTAACCATTAAACCATGAGGTCCTGTGGCTAGAATCTGGGACCCAGTTCTTTTCTGCCTTGAAAAAAAAAAAATCTGACAAGGAGATGGAAGGTAGAGAGGAAAGTAAGGTGTCCATGTGGACAGACTCATGGGTGAGCTTGGAGAGCCATTTATGTCTTTGGGGAAGTTTAAATCACTCATAAGCTAGCAGTCTTCCAGGTCTTTGTTTTCCTCTGGCCAACTGTTTTGCTTTGACCCCATGGCTGATTTGCTTCAAGACCATTTCTACATGTGTTCGCATCCTTCAGCAAAGATGGATTTCAGTTCAAGCGCCTTTGGGGGAGTTAGGACACTTTATTATGGCCTGGCATCCCCTCCCTTTTTGACCTCTAAGAAGCGTTTCTGTGCATGTGCAGTGAAGATCTTCTTGGCCCCAAAGATGGGAAATATGTAACCTCTTGATCTTTTACACAAACAACGTTATCCCCCCTCTGCCCTTGCCATTAGTGTCATCGCCAAGTGTCCACAGGAGACAAAGTCCAGATATTTACCCTGTTTCTTTTGTTATTTCCATCTCAAAGTATAAACAAGAGACTAGCTATAAATGTCTAATAACCTAGAGCTTATCTATCCCCTGCCTCAAGAAATATAAACAGGAGGCCACTTTTAAATGCTTAACCTGGAAGCCACATTTCTCCTGCCTCAAAGTCAGCACATCCATATCTTTATTGCAAGCCAGGGTAACATGATCCTGGAAGTCATAGTCAGTCAGAGAAGAATTGTTGAATTTTTTTTTTTTTTCTTTTTACCACAAGGAGATAATCTTTTCCTGGAAGATTTCCAAAGGAACCCATCACAGGGTTTCTGGATACTGGATGGTGATTGTCATGCTGCAAAAACACCTTTGTATAATGAGCAAAGGAAGAAAGCAAGGAGGGGATGATTGCCCTGGATTTGGGTGATTTATGATTTCAATTTTTAAATTTGTGAGTCAGGTTTGAGGACTATGATGATCTACAGAGTCAGTCAAATTATCATCAAAACAAGCTCTCTCTCACTGCCCGCTCTCCTTGTCACTCTGTCCAGAGGAAGACAAAAACATTTGCATAAGCACCAGACTAAATGATTTGCTGTCTATTAATCTACCTGCTAGAGATAATAGTTTCATTTTTTATATGGCTGTAAATTGTATTAACAGACAGAGCTGGTGAGAAATTAAGGAGCATAAGCTCCAAATCAACAAACTTAAATGACTACCTGTACCACAGTTTATGTCTCAGGAGCTCTTCTTGGTCTCTGATGGAGAACAATGAGATGCACCTCAAAAAATGAGGTACACAAAGAGAAGAACTGCTCTTTTGGGGTAAGGGCATATTTGGTCAATATAAACCAAAAGAGAAGAATTTTGGTAAGCACCATGGGGTGTTGGGGTTTCCCAGGTGAAGCAGTAGTAAAGAACCTGCCTACCAATGTAGAAGATGGAAGAGATGCAGGTTTGATCCCCGAGTGGGAAAGATCCCCTGGAGAAGGAAATGGCAACCCACTCTATTATTCTTGCCTGGGAAATTTCATGGACAGAGGAGCCTGGTGGGCTACAGATCCATGGAGTCACAAAGAATCAGACATAACTGAGCAACTGAGTATGCACATATGGGGGTGTTATCATAGGGGTGAACATTAGGACATTGGAGAAGGCGTATCAGCAACTTACATTTGCTTGTGGCTCTGCAGATGGCTATCTAGGGCATGTGCTTCCCTGAGATGGCTAGTGTCACCTGAAGGTCCCTTCAGACCACTTAACCAAATAGAATGGATACCAAGGCAGCCGTACTGTGAAGTAGTTTAGCTAAACTCTCAACAGCTTGCTACTTCCGCCATTACTACCTTTATTAGTACTGCAGTTCATTCTCATATGCTAATATAAGAGGTAACAGTGATTGAAGACTAATCATGGTCTAGGTATTATGCTAATTGTTTTACACCAATTAACTCATTTAATTCTTTACAACAATCTTGTCTTGCAGACACTAGGATGATCTCTTTTAAAGGAAATAGAGGCTTAGAAAGATTAAGGAAATTTCCTAAAGATTCTTAGACAGTGAATGGAGAATCTAGTATTAAAATACAAGGTATTTCACTCTGGCTTTAGTGCTTTAAAATATAAATATAAAATAATGCCCTACCTTAGTGACTGTGTTCTAGTCCATTTCTTTTCTCCCTTCTTCCCATTCTTTTATGGATAAAACACTGTATCTTAGAGAAGTGAAATGACCTGCCCAAGGTCATTTACTTGTGTAAATTTTTAATGAGAAATCCAAGAGAGATTTTGTTGCTTAGGAAGAGTTTTTGAATGTCACTGGTATTCTAGCAGTGTTCTCAGTTAGAAAATGAAAGCCTCTGGCAGAAGAAAGAGTTTCTGGACACCTGAGAATGATGACACCTGAGAAGGACTGCAGCTATGTTTGTTTATGAGAATACCTTAGTCTTGATGTGCAGAAGTCCTGGTTCAGTTGAACAAATTATTCTAATGAATTCTAAGGGGAAAAAAGGTTAAACAAAGCAGTGATTTAAAATCAATAGAAAGTGATTTTTTTTTAATTGCCTAGATGCACTTAGAAGTTTCTCATTCTATAATATTTTAAAATATAATTATGATAAAGTCTCCCATCCTAGGGAATATCACTCTAGACATTAATTTATAAATGACTCACATTTTCAAATTCCACCACATTGGTTTTTTTCCCATAAAACTTATTTTTATTATTTTTTGTTAAATTTTTAAAAACAATTTCTATTTATTTGTTTATTTTTGGCTGTGCTGGGTCTTTGCTGCTGCTTGGGCTTTTCTCTAGTTTTGGTGAGCAGGGGGTACTCTTCATTTTGGTATAGGGGCTACTCATTGTGGTGGCTTCTCTTGTGAGGCACAGGCTCTAGGGTGCACAGGCTTCAGTAGTTGTGGTTCCCAGGATCTAGAGCACAAGCTCAGTGGTTGAGGTGCTCAAGCTTAGTTGCTCCATGGGCATGTGGGATCTTACCTGACTGGGGACTGAACCCACATCTCCTGCACTGGCAGGTGGATTCTTTACCACTGAGCCACCACAGAAGCCCAGAAGTTATTATTCCCTTAATCTCTTCTCATTGCTTCCAAACCAGCATTAACAGTTGCATTTCTTGGGAGAAGGGACTGGGTGGGGGGAATAACTTTTTTGTTTAACTCACAGGAATTACTGCATCTTGATTACTAAAGGAAAACAGTGTGTGGTGGTCAACTAAGTCCACTCACTATTTACAGTTTACAGAGGCATCATGTTCTAACAGTTGTCCCTTAAACTCACAAATGGGTCATTTCAAATGATAGATGTTCAGAGCCACTCATAAATTGTTAGAATCAAGAAAGATATATGTCAACAGTCCACGGTACTAGCAAAAGTAATTGGCACTTGTACTTAATTAACTACAGCTTTCAAAGTTAAAACCATGATTGAAAAGAGAAAGATTTTTTCTCTAACTTTAGGTAATTATGGGCATAGGAAGCCTTTCTAGAGTATGTAGTTGTAACCTAGTTTACACTCCTGTTTATTTTGTTCAGAAATCCTAGTTCCTGATCGGGTTCTATGAAAGCAACAATTTAGAGGTATCTTGTCTTGCATATTCATACATACTGTTTCTCAAACTTCCATGATGATGAGAGTACTTATTAAGTCTAGAGATTACCCAATTTCTTCCCCAGGAAATACTGATTCAGTACTGAACTGAACTGAATGTATGGGTGTGAGAGTTGGACTGTGAAGAAGGCTGAGCACCGAAGAATTGATGCTTTTGAACTGTGGTGTTGGAGAAGACTCTTGAGAGTCCCTTGGACTGTAAGGAGATCCAACCAGTCCATTCTGAAGGAGATCAGTCCTGGGATTTCTTTGGAAGGAATGATGCTAAAGCTGAAACTCCAGTACTTCGGCCACCTCATGTGAAGAGTTGACTCATTGGAAAAGACTCTGATGCTGGGAGGGATTGGGGGCAGGAGGAGAAGGGGATGACAGAGGATGAGATGGCTGGATGGCATCACTGACTTGATGGACGTGAGTCTGAGTGAACTCCGGGAGTTGGTGATGGACAGGGAGGCCTGGCTTGCTGCGATTCATGGGGTCGCAAAGAGTCGGACACGACTGAGCAACTGAACTGAACTGAACTGAAGACTCAGTTGAAGCATAGGAATCTGTTTTAACAAATACTCCAAGATATTCTTATCACTGAGAAAGTTTGAGAAATACTGTGGTGTGAGAGCAAACACCATTCTTTGCCTAAGATGTCATGATTTCAACAGGAGAAAGATTTCAGTATAAATATGAAATATCCTCATGCAAGTTCTTCATTGAAGTTGCTGTGTATCCTTCTTTCCGTTTGGACACCTGGTTGGTTGTTTTATAATAGTTGCAGTGGTTGCATCTGTTGTAGGTAACACAGTTAGTACTTCCTCCCTCTCCCACGTTTATTAGAGAAATGAAAGATATATTAAAAAAACAAAATTGAGCTTCTAAAAATTAATACTATGATGTCTGAGATTAAAAAGTAATATACTGGGTGGTATTAATAGTAGATTAGATGTTGCAGAGGAAAAGATTAGTGAACTTGAAGAGATAATGATGAGAAGGAAATGGCAACCCACTCCAGTATTCTTACCTGGAAAATCCCATGGATGGAGGAGCCTGGCAGGCTATAGTCCATGGGGTCACAAAGAGTCAGACATGACTGAGTGACTTACTTCACTTCACTGCACTTGAAATAAAATACATAGGAAAAGCACTGGGGAAAAAAATAAACAGCATGAATGATATGTGGGAAATCTTTAAGGAGCTCAATATGTTTATAATTGCAGTGTGGAAAAATGGGTGGAAAAAAAATTAGGAGATAGTGGCTGAAAAAATTTTAAATTTGATGTGAAGTTTAAACCTTGTAGCTCCAAGGAGCTCAACAAACAGCAAGGACAAGAAAGATGACAAATACTTATCCAAAGTATGTCATATAAAATTACTTAAAACCAGGGATGAAAAGAAAATCTTAAAGCAGTCAGAGAAAAAGCACACATCATATATAGAAGAACAATGGTAAGCATGACAGCTGATTTCTTAGACACAATGCAGGGAGACAGTGGAACAACTTCAAAGGATCAAAAGAAAAAAATCTGTCAGCTATGAATTCTATACCTAGTAAAAATGTCTTTCAAAACAGGAAGGTGAAATAAGGACTTTCATGAAATGTGTAATGTCTGACTTTTTTATAATGAGAAATATTAGATTTTTATGGCATCATTTTTCTTTTCCAGTGGAAAACTCAGTCTATCCTTTAGGTAATTTTTTTCCTCTTTGGATGGTGCTTTTGCAGTTCATTTTTTATAAGTGAGAGATAGAAAATGCATGTCGGTAAATTTGAAAGAGAAATGCTTAACATCAGTACTAGGGTCTGCCCAACACAAAATACATTTTTCTTTTTCTTAAAATAAATTTTATTTACTTCTTTTTGGCTGTGCTGGGTCTTTTCACTGCACAGGCTTTTTCTCTAGTTGTGGTGAGCAGGAGCTACTCTCTAGTCGCAATGTATGGGCTTCTCATTGTGGTGGCTTCTCTTGTGGAGCATGGGCTTTAAGGCATGTGGGCCTCAGGAGTTGCAGCTCCTGGGTTCTAGAGCCAGCCGCAATAGTTGTGGTGTGTGAGCTTAGTTGCTCTGTGGCATGTGGGATTTTCCTAGATCAGGGATTGGACCCATGTCTCCTGCACTGGCAGGCAGATTCTTTATCATTGAACCACCAGATAAGCCTAAAATGTACTTTTCATATCCTGCTCAGATCTCTGGTGTGAACCTGGATTTCAGGATAAGTGAGCTAAAGCCAAGCTACTATTCCTATAGTGACTCTGAAAAGGGGATGAAAATTGCAACCTCAGTATCCTACTGAGCTTCAAGTCTCCATTTGTTGCATGTTCTTAGGGAAGTAATGGGTTCTAAGTTATACATGACAGATGCTGAATGATTCTTAGTGAGACCCATAAACTCTACCAAGCATTAATTGCATTCATATCGTAACCAGCTAGAAAGAGTCACAAGCTAAAGTAGGCCATGTCCAGGGAATTTTGTGTTTCACACTTTGGGTGTAATGTTAACCTCCAGGAGAGTGGTGATTATCTCTAAGACAATGAATTGATCCAGACATTGATCCATACAAGTTTAGCAAGTATTTATTGAACACCTTTAATCTATCAGCTATTATGTTAGGCATTCGATTTATGAAAATATCCATACAGACTCTCCTTCAAGAGTTTACAGCTAATGTAAGAGGTAGACCTGGAAAACAATTACAGCACAGATTAAGTATTAATAGAGTTCATCAAAGAGCTATTATATTAGTTTGGCATAACAATATACCAGACACTCTGTTAGGCAGTGGAGAGCAAGACAGGACTCTATAAAGCTTATAATATAACTTACGGGGTTCTATGGTAATAATGGGCTTCCCAGGTGGTGCTAGTGGTAAAGAACCAGCCTGCCAATGCAGGATACATAAGAGACATGAGTTTGATCCCTGGATCAGGAAGATTCCCTGAAGGAGGGCATGGCAATCCACTCTGGTATTCTTGCCTGCAGAATCCTATAGAGCGAGGAGCCTGGTAGGCTACAGTCCAGTGAAACTCACTCAGTTGGGTCTGACTCTTTGTGACCCCATTGACTATACAGTCCATAGGATTCTCCAGGCCAGATACTGGAGTGGGTAGCCATTTCCTTCTCCAGGGGATCTTCCTGACCCAGGAATTGAACTGGGGTCTCCTGCATTTTAGGCAGATTCTTTACCAGATGAATTACGAGGGAAAGTGACTTAGCATGCATGGGAATAGTAAGAAAGAAGTGTATCTTCTTTGTCTTGGGCATTTTGAACTATCACAATTTATTTGATGGATCTGACTCCTAATATTTCTTGAACAACAATAACAAAAAAAGACAATTCTTGCTTCTGGATTTATTCACTTATTTTGAGAAGAACATCTGTTGTTGGCCTCAAAGGGAGTCATTATGCATATAAAAGGTATGCATGACTTCTTTGGTCCTTAATTCATTATTGTAAAGACAACTCAATTATTTAAGTTGTAGAAACACACATACTTATTCCTGGAAGAAATCTTAGAAATTATTTAACCCATTTTCATCTCCACCCCCTGTTAAAGATGAGGAGATAGAAGACTAAAAACCTCTGATGTCATTTAGTTAATGGTGCAATTGGGATTAGGGTCCCTTTTCTCTTCCTACAACACCTTCTAGACTTCAATAGTGTGGGTATAAAATAGAGTGGATAAAAAATAAGGGCAAAAGGCAACTGGACCACAGGTTGACTTAAAAAGTCTGAGTTGAAGAAGTATAGCGATTAAAAGAAGGGATTTTCAGAGATGAATCCTACAGTACAGGGCACTAGTCAGGAATGAAGGGTCAGAGCCATGGAGAACACCAATGAGAGCTCTCAGGGGGTTTTCAGCTTTGGTAAATCATCCAAGAATTCTTAATCCTAAAACTCACACCATGCCTTCCTCAAATGGGGAATTTAGGTTTTTTACTTTAGGAAATTTCCCACTGGGTGATGTGGAAACAGCACAGCATTGGGAGGTAGAAAGTCCAAAATCAGCTTCCACATTTTACTGACTGTCATATCCTGAGCAGCTGTTTAACATTTCTGAAGTTTCATTGTATTTACCTGTAAATTGGAAGTGACCCTGATGCTTGGAAAAATTGAGGGTAGGAGAAGGGGGCGACAGAGGATGAGATGGTTGGATGGAATCATCGACTCAATGGATATGAGTTTGAGCAAACTCTGGGAGATAGTCAAGGAAAGGGAAGCCTGGTGTGCTGCAATCCATGAGGTTGCAAAGAGTCAGAGTTACAAATGAGTAACTGAACAACAGTAAAAGTGGTAATAAAATTAAAATGTGCCTTTCAGAAATTCTGTAAATATTAAACGAGATCATTTACTAGAAATGCATATTTTGAGTAATAAATTATTATGCAGAATCTTCGTTTTTATTATTGTATACATTCTTTCTGGTATTTTTGTTATGGTATCTTAGAACTTAGCAGCAGTCTTACTTTTGGAGAAGGAAATGGCAACCCACTCCAGTGTTCTTGCCTGGGGAATCCCAGGGATGGGAGCCTGGTGGACTGCTGTCTATGGGGTCGCACAGAGTCGGACACGACTGAAGCGACTTAGCAGCAGCAGCAGCAGCAGCAGTCTTACTTTGGTTCAGGATCCTCAGTAGATAGTAGTGATGTCTGTTATTTTGAAATAAATCTCAGGAAACTTGAGTTTCAGTGTGGTGGACTGAACACATCTCTTTATGCTGGCCCTCCTGAAATCCTCTAAAACACCAACAAAATGATAAAAAGTAAAAAAATTTTTAAAAAGATACACAAAGAAACAGAGGACATAACAATAGGCAAGAAATTTCAGTATACTTTTGATTGTTGATAAAAGATGGGCAAAGGATACCTACCTGGCAGACTGAGAAAGTTGAAAGTTAGGTACCAGTGAGAAGAGGGAGAAGGCTAAAAACAAGGAGGTATATTTGCTGAAGCCCAGAAAGATTCAAAAAAGGCATGAGGAAGGATTGAGAACATAAAGACTGGTTGAAAGTTTTTATAATGAGAAGTGAAACCATGGGAGCTGCTCCCTCACTGCAAACCTAGAAATCATTTTACTATGTCTGTTCTTCCTTGGCAGAAGATTGCAAGTTTATTCTCCAGGAAGATACAACCAGAGGATCTCTAGATTCAATTGAGTTCAGTTCAGTCACTCAGTCATGTCCGACTCTTTGCGACCCCATGGACTGCAGCACACCAGGCTTCCCTGTCCATCACCAACTCCCAGAGTCCACCCAAACCCATGTCCATTGAGTCAGTGACCATCTCATCCTCTGTCGTCCCCTTCTCCTCCTGCCCTCAATCTTTCCCAGCATCAGGGTCTTTTCCAATGAATCAGCTCTTTGCATCAAGTGGCTAAAGTATTGGAGTTTCAGCTTCAACATCAGTCCTTCCAATGAACACCCAGGACTGATCTCCTTTAGGATGGACTAGTTGGGTCTCCTTGCAGTCCAAGGGACTCTTGAGAGTCTTCTCCAACACCACAATTCAAAAGCATCAATTCTTTGGCGCTCAGCTTTCTTCATAGTCCAACTCTCACATCCATACATGACCACTGGAAAAACCATAGCCTCGAATAGATGGACCTTTGTTGGCAAAGTAATGTCTCTGCTTTTTAATATGCTGTCTAGGTTGGTCATAACTTTCCTTCCAAGGAGTAAGCATCTTTTAATTTCATGGGTGCAATCACAATCTGCAGTGATCTTGGAGGCCAGAAAAATAAAGTCAGTGTTTCCACTGTTTCCCCATCTATTTGCTATGAAGTGATGGGACCAGATGCCATGATCTTAGTTTTCTGAATGTTGAGCTTTAAGCCAACTTTTTCATTCTCCTCTTTCACTTTCATCAAGAAACTCTTTAGTTCTTCTTCACTTTCTGCCATAAGGGTGGTGTCATCTGTATATCTGAGGCTATTGATATTTCTCCCAGAAATCTTGATTCCAGCTTGATTAGGATACCAGATTCAAACAAAATTGCTGCAATTCATGGGGTTGCAAAGATTCAGACACGACTGAGAAAATGAACTGAACTGAACTGACTCTACTAAAGGTAAGGCATTGAGAAAATATATACATACTAAATGGTGAGACTCTGAGTTCTCTTTTTCCTCTTAGATCCCATTATGTTGTCAGCCAAACCTAGACCATCCAACTAGGACAATGAAGTTACCTCTGGGAATATTTGCTACCTGAAAAGATAGTAAATTTGTTGTTGTTATTGTTGTTCTGTTGCTAAGTTGTGTCCAGCTCTTTGTGACTCCATGGACTGCAGCACGCCAGGCTCCTCTGTCCTCTTCTGTCTCCTGGAGTTTTCTCAGATTCATGTCCATTGAGTCAGTAATGCTATCTAACCATCTCATCCTCTGCTGCCCTCTTCTCCTTTTGCCTTCCATCTTTCCTAGCATCAGGGTCTTTGCCAATAAGTCAGCTCTTTGCATCAGGTAGCCAAAGTATTGGAGCTTCAGCTTCAGCATCAGTCCTTCCAATGAATATTCAGGGTTGATTTCCTTTAGGATTGATTGGTTTGATCTCGTTGCTGTCCAAGGAACTCTCAAAAATCTTCTCCAGCACCACAGCTCGAAAGCATCAATTCTTTGGCTCTCAGCCTCTTTATGGTCCAACTCTCACATCCATACATGACTACTGGAGAAACCATAGCTTTGCCTATACAGACCATTGTGGACAAAGTGATGTCTTTACTTTTTAATACTCTGTCTAGGTTTGCCATAGCTTTTCTTCCGAGGAGCAAGCATCTTTTAATTTCATGGCTGCAGTCACCATCTGCAGTGATTTTGGAGCCGAAGAAAATAAAATCTGCTACTGTTTCCATTCTTCCCCCATCTATTTCCCATGAAGTGATGGGATCAGATGCTGTGATCTTAGTTTTTTGAATGATGAGTTTCAGCCAGCTTTTTTAGTCTCCTCTTTGACCTTCATCAAGAGGCTCTTTAGCTCCTCTTCACTTTTTGCCATTAGAGTGGTATCATCTGCATATCTGAGGTTGTTGATATTTCTCCTTGCAGCCTTGATTCCAGCTTGTGATTTATCCAGCCTGGCATTTTACATGATATACAAAATGCATATAAGTTAAATAAGTGGGGTGACAATATACAGCCTTATATAGACATATTGGTGTTTAGGTGCACCCAGAGAAATAGTTAGGTCATTACTCCTAGAGTGAAGCCCACAAATTGACAAGTTCTATCTATGAAGATAGAACTACCCATCATCCTCAACCAGCATTTTAGTGTTTTGTTATTAAATAAAATCCAATTCCATATTGGATTTACAATGAATGAGTAAAATCTTCTGATCTTTAGACACTTAAGGAAAGCCTCTACTATGAAATACAATGACCTAAATAAAGGAATGCAGAGGAAATAGTGTCCAGACCACAAAATCCAATTCCATATTGGCTTTACAATGAATGAGTAAAATTTTCTGATCTTTAGACACTTAAGGAAAGCCTCTACTACGAAATACAATGACCTAAATAAAGGAATGCAGGGGAAATAGTGTCCAGACCATTAGTACCTTCAGAGAGATAGTAGACTATAACCATTATGTTATGAAAGAACAGGATGCTTTAGAAAAGGTACAGAAAAGAACAAGAAAGAAATATTGGAAGTTAAAAGATGGAGGGATAGTTGCCAAATTTTCATATAAGAATTTAAAGATAAGTTAATGACTCAAAATTTTAGGAATAACAAAAAGATAGAAAAGACAAAGACAGAAATATTGCTGGCCAAGAAAAGAAAACAGAAAATGGAAGGAAGGAAATGATTAAACTATCAGACCTCCATGACATGAATTAAAAGAAGTGTTATTGGGGATCCACACAATGTGAATAAAATTCTACATACTAAACTACCTCCCTGTGAATTTTAGAGCAGCAGTGATAAAAAAAAAAGATGGACATAAAACTTTCCCAAGATTTTAAAAATGCCCTAAAGAATGTGGACTTGGAATGGCATTGAGCTTTTCAAGAGTAACACTGCAGTCTAAACACTGGGATTTAGAACACAATAGAAGGGGTGCATTCAGCATTTTGAGGGAAGAATTATTTCCAATCTAAAATTTCACACTCGGACAAACGGTCCATCAAGTTGGATGACAGAGAAAAGAAAACTTCAGACAGATAAGATCTCATTAAATTAATCTTTGAAGGTTCCTTTCTTGAAAAGTACTGAAAATGTGCTCTCCTAAAACAAGGGAGGAACCCAAATAAAAAGATGTGCCATTCAACTGCTGGACATTTATCCAAAGGAAATGAAATCAGTGCCTTGAAGAGATATCTGTGTTGTCATGTTCATTGCACTATTATTCACAATAGCCCAAGTATGGGAACAATCTAAATGTCCATTGATTGTTGGATGGATAAAGAAAATGTGGCATATGAATTTAATGGAATATTACTGAACTCTTAAAAAAGAAGAAATTCCTGCCATTTGCAACAGCATGAATGAAGTTTGAGGATATTATGCTAAACGAAATAAGCCAAACATAGACAATGACTGTGGCTCAGATCATGAACTCCTTATTGGAAAATTCAGACTTAAATTGAAGAAAGTAGGGGAAACCACTAGACCATTCAGGTATGACCTAAATCAAATCCCTTACAATTATACAGTGGAAGTGATGAATAGATTCATGGGATTAGATCTGACAGACAGAGTGTCTGAAGAACTATGGACAAAGATTCGTGACATTGTACAGGAGGCAGTGATCAAGAACATCCCCAAGAAAAAGAAAGGCAAAATGGTTGTCTGAGGAGGCCTTACAAATAGCTGAGAAAAGAAGAGAAGCTAAAGGCAAAGGAGAAAAAGAAAGATATACACATTTGAATGGAGAGTTCCAAAGAATAGCAAGGAGAGATAAAAAAGCCATCCTCAGTGATCAGTGCAAAGAAATAAAGGAAAATAATAGAATGGAAAGACTAGAGATCTCTTCAAGAAAATGAGAGATACCAAGGGAACAGTTTATGTGGAGATGGGCTCAATAAAGGACAGAAATGGTATGGACCTAAAAGAAGCAGAAGATATTAAGAAGAGGTGGCAAGAATACACAGAAGAACTGTACAAAAAAGATCTTCACAACCCAGATAATCACGATGGTGTGATCACTGACCTAGAGCCAGACATCCTGGAATGCAAAGTCAAGTGGGCCTTAGGAAGCATCACTCTGAACAAAGCTAGTGCAGGCAATGGAATTCCAGTTGAGCTACTTCAAATCCTAAAAGATGATGCGGTTAAAGTGCTGCACTCAATATGCCAGCAAATTTGGAAAACTGAGCAGTGGCCACAGGACTGGAAAAGGTCAGTTTCATTCCAATCCCAAAGAAAGGCAATGCCAAAGAACTATCACACAATTGCACTCACCTCACATGCTAGAAAAGTAATGCTCAAAATTCTCCAAGCCAGGCTACAACAGTACGTGAATCGTGAACTTCAGATGTTCAAGCTGGATTTAGAAAAGGCAGAGGAACCAGAGATCAAATTGTCAACATCCACTGGATCATTGAAAAGCAAGAGAGTCCCAGAGAAACATCTACTTTTGCTTTACTGACCATGCCAAAGCCTTTGTGTGGATCACAACAAACTAGAAAATTCTGAAAGAGATGGAAATCCAGACCACCTGACCTGCCTCCTGAGAAATCTGTATGCAGGTCAAGAAACAACAGTTAGAACTGGCATGGAACAACAGACTGGATCCAAATAGGAAAAGGAGTACATCAAGGCTGTATATGGTCATCCTGCTTATTTAACTTGTATGCAGAGTACATCATGCAAAATGCCAGGCTGGGTGGAGCACAGGTAGGAATCAAGATTGCTGGGGGAAATATCAATAACCTCAGAAATGCAGATGATACCACCCTTATAGCAGAAAGCAAAGAACTAAAGAGCCTCTTGATGAAAGTGAAAGAGGAGAGTGAAAAAGCTGGCTTAAAACTCAACATTCAGAAAACGAAGATCATGGCATCTGGTCCCATCACTTCATGGCAAATAGATGGGGAAACAATGGAAACAGTGAGTCACTTTATTTTGGGGGGCTCCAAAATCACTGCAGATGGTGGCTGCAGCCATGAAATTAAGACGTTTGTTCCTTGGAAGAAAAGCTATGACCAACCTAGATAGCATATTAAAAAGCAGAGATGTTACTTTGCAAACAAAGGTCCGTCTAGTCAAAGGTATGGTTTTTCCAGGAGTCATGTATGGATGTAAGAGTTGGACTATAAAGAAGCTGAGCACTGAAGAATTGATGCTTTTGAACTGTGGTGTTGGAGAAGACTCTTGAGAGTCCGTTGGACTGCAAGGAGATCCAACCAGTCCATTCTAAAGGAAATCTGTCCTGAATATTCATTGGAAAGACTGATGCTGAAGCTGAAACTCCAATACTTTGGCCACCTGATGTGAAGAACTGACTCACTGGAAAAGACTCTGATGCTGGGAAAGTTTGAAGGCAGGAGAAGGGGATGACAGAGGATGAGATGGCTGGATGGCATCACCGACTTAATGGACATGAGTTTGAGTAAGCTCTGGGAGTTGGTGATGGACAGGAAAGCCTGGTGTGCTGCAGTCCATGGGGTCACAAATAGTTGGATATGACTGAGAGACTGAACTGAACTGAACTGAGACAAATACTGTATGGTCTCACCTATATGTGGGATCAAAAATAGTCAAGCTCATAGAAACAGACAGCAGAGTGGTAGCTGCCTGTGGCTGAGGAGAGGGAAAATGAGGATATGAAAGGGTTCACATTTTCGATTATGCAAGATAAGTTCTGGAGGTCTACAGACAAGGTGTTATACGATAGCTAACAATGCTGCGTGGTACACTTAAAATTTGCCAGAGAGTAGATCTATGTTAAGTGTTCTTTGCACAAATAAGAACTGTGATAATAATATAATAAAAGAGTGAGAGGAAACTTTGGGAGGTGATGAATATGTTTATGGCCTTGATGATAGTGATGGTTTCATAAGTGTGTGTGAAGTGAGGTATTAGTTTCTCAGTTGTGTCTGACTCTTTGGGACCCTACGTAGTGCAGTCTGCCAGGCTCCTCTGTCCATGGAATTCTCCAGGCAAGAATACTGGAGTAGGTAGATTTCCTTCTCTAGGGTATCTTCCTGACCCAGGGATCAAACCTGGGTCTCCTGCATTGTAAGTGGATTCTTTACCCTTATAGCCACCAAGAAAGCCCTCATAGTGTGTATCTATCCCCAAACCATCAAGTTGTGTACATTAAATATGTATAGCTTTTAATGTCAACTATTTTCCAATTAAAAAAATAAAAAATATATAGAATTCAGGAAACAAAGTCTCCAACTTAGGAAAGAGACAAAAGGAATTTCCAGGTTAATGAAAGGGATTTCCAGGATGCTGAAGAGTTGTGAGCAGATCATAATCTCCAGATTATAATCAGAGAAAAGAACTCCTAGAGGGTTGTCTTCAATAAACATAATAGAACGAAAACTCTCAGTGTTTCTGATTTACCCCTTTGCTCATCCTCTCCACTCCCCCATTGCTGCTGCTGCTGCTAAGTCGCTTCAGTCGTGTCCTACTCTGTGAGACCCCATAGACGGCAGCCCACCAGGCTCCCCTGCCTTGGGATTCTCCAGGCAAGAACACTGGAGTGGGTTGCCATTTCCTTCTCCAATGCATGAAAGTGAAAAGTGAAAGTGAAGTTGCTCAGTCGTGTCCGACCCTTAGTGACCCCATGGACTGTAGCCCACCAGGCTCCTCCATCCATGGGATTGTCCAGGCAAGAGTACTGGAGTGGGGTGCCATTGCCTTCTCAGAAGAAAACCTGGGTATATGGAACTAAAAATATTATTATTTCAAGCATCTGGATCCATGGGCTCCAGACAAACTGCCTACTCCTGAGATCTATAATTAAAATATGATATTAAAATAACTTCACTGCTAAATGCAAAGGAATTAGAAATGTCCTATATTCATTTAAAGCTATTATAGAAGATCAAGAATTCATACTCTTGAGAATAAAATGAGTAGATTTTGGATTATCCTGGATTTAAATCTGAAGATATAACTTTAACAGAGTTAAAAAAAATAAATAAATACTACTATTGAGGAATAAAAGAGAGGAAAACTCAAATATATTGGTCACCTACTATGTGCCAAGTCTTATTCTTGGCATGTAGAGTCTAAAAACCTTATAAGGATGCCTTTCTAGAAGTGATGAAAACATTAAGGACAGCCCCTCCCTAAGCCCTTACTTTGGTTGGTTGATTTTTAGCTCAGCTGGTAAAGAATCTGCCTGCAATGCAGGAGACCCCGGACTGATTCCTGGGTCAGGCAGATTCCCTGGAGCAGAGATAGGCTACCCACTCCAGTATTCTTGGGCTTCCCTCGTGGCTCAGCTTGTAAAGAATCTGCCCACAGTGCAGGATACCTGGGTTCGATCCCTTGGTTGGGAAGATCCCCTGGAGAAGGGAATGGCTATCCACTCCAGTATTCTGGCCTGGAGAATTCAGGTCACAAAGAGTCAGGTACGACTGAGCAAGTTTCACTTCCCAGCTCTAGAGATACAGATTCAATGACTGTTAGATATTCTGAACCATGGTAGGCAAGAGGCAATGGTGGAGAGAAGGTATGTGGCTGAGGAGGTACAAGTCAGAGAGATGGCGAGCGAGAGGTTCCAGTTTTTCCTAGGAAGTTGTGGGACGTGGATCTTTTTCTTCACCCATGATGTTTCTGTGTTCCCCAGGAGTTGTTGTGGTTCTTCTTTTCCTTCCCTTTCTCTTTCTTCCCTTTTCCCCTCCTCCTTCTCCCCTTCTTTCTCCTCCCCTTCTCCTTCCCCTTCTCTCTTCACCCTTTCCCTGTTCCTCTTTCTCTTCTCCTCTCCCTTCACTTCTTTTTCTTATCCTTCTGCTTCTCCCTCTTCTTCTTCCAGCTAAGAAAACAGACCCAGAAAATATAATCACTTGCCAAATTTCATACATATAGTAAATTTGAGGGCATGATTGGATCCTGTCTAATTAAAGGACCTGTCCTTTGCTTGTCGGAGAAGGTGATGGCACCCCACTCCAGTACTCTTGCCTGGAAAATCCCATGGATGGAGGAGCCTTGTAGGCTGCAGTCCATGGGGTCGCGAAGAGTTGGACATGACTGAGTGACTTCACTTTGACTTTTCACTTTCATGCATTGGAGAAGGAAATGGCAACCCACTCCAGTGTTCTTGCCTGGAGAATCCCAGGGACGGGGGAGCCTGGTGGGCTGCCGTCCATGGGGTCGCACAGAGTTGGACACGACTGAAGCGACTTAGTAGCAGCCTTTGCTTGTAGTGTGTAGTTATACAGTGCTTACAACTTCCAAAAGTGTTGGGCTTGCCATAGTTTCTTTATTGGCTCTGTTTTCTTATGAATCAGAACTTCCATGTCAACTTTGAACTGGTCAACCTCTAGACATTTAAAGGAGAGAGAAATAAACATGGCTTAGTTTATGCCACGGATATTTTGAGTCTCTTTCGCAGTCAAACCTAATTTAAGTCAAAACTAATTTAAGCCTGTTTAGTCACAGAATATTCTATTATTTTATAAATGCATATTCATGAAGCACATACTAGATACCTGGCACTATGCCAGTTTCAGGGGATAGAATGATGAGGAATAATAAACACAAATTCTTTGGAACACCCACTGGGAAATATTTTTTAAAAAAGCTATTTGTTATTCAAGGTAGTTAGGTCTTTAGTTCATTAACTAACATGTAAATGTGGATTTAAACAATCATATTAGAAAAAGGAAAGCTAGGGCACTGTGGGAGTGAGATATAAGGCAATGAAAGGAAATTTCAATGTTGGGGAGCTCTGGATATTTGAGGAATTGATGAAGGCCAAAGCCAGAAGACAAGGTGGAATAGGATAGTTGATAAAGCCAAATTACTTCCTTTCTAACTTTGCTGCAGTCTTTGGATCCACTTCCCTGGTGGCTCAGAGAGAGACCTGGGTTCAATCCCTGGGTCAGGAAGATCTTCTTGAGAAGGAAATGGCTACAGTTCATGGGGTCGCAAAGAGTCGGACACGACTGAGCAACTTTACTCACTTACTCACATGGACTTCCAGTGCCAAGTGTGAACTGACCTTTCCCATTCCACCTAGGCAATGTCACCTTTTCTTGCTGAGCTTGTCTGACACATTTTGGGATGGAGGAGAAACTCATTTACCCAGTGTTCCTTGAACAGCCAGCCTATGATATTGTTCTAGGAGGCCCTGAGGAGTTCATCTTCGCCTGCTAAACAGATGAGATATTACAGGTTTAAAATAACTTTATGCCACCAGGGTCACTGGAGAAGATGTTCTCAGTTAAGATCTGCCATTCATCCTATGGGGGCAAAACTCCATAAAGCTATCAGTAGCACAGGAATAAAGGCAGATGGGGAGAGAGAAAGTGCTCACTAGCCAGCATCTTCATTGCAAAATACCTACTGTTAGGATACTGTTCAGATGGCTGTAAATTCAGGAGTTCAGTGAAATGGAGTCAGGAAGAGGGCAGGAAGAAGCAACAGGTGAAAACCCAGGTTTCCTCATGTTCTTTAGGAAGCTGATGTTTACTCAAACCTTCGTTCATTCCAAAGATATGTATTGAGTACTATCAGGTGCTGTACACTGTGGCTGGGATACAAAGATGGAAAAAGCAGACATGGTCTCTGCTCCGATGGGTCTCATCAACAAACAGAATATGAATGTCCAGAGAGAGCCTGGGAGGTTGCAGGGAAAGGGAAACAGAAAGGATATTTTTTGAGTGTTTATTATCCTCTTAATCTCCTAAAAACTAGAAAGGATACAATCATCCTCCTTGGCTCCATTATAGAGAAGGAGTACATGTGTGCTAAGCTGCTTCAGTCGTGTCTGACTCTTTGTGACCACATAGACTGTAGCTCACCAGGCTCCTCTGTCCATAGGATTCTCCAGGTAAGAATACTGGAATAGATTATCATGCCCTCCACTATGGGATCTTTCCAACCCAGAGATCGAACCCACATCTCCAGAGGCTCCTGCATTGCAGGTGGATTTTTTTACCGCTGAGATATCTGGGAAGCCCATAGTAAAGGAGACCAGAACTCAAAAAGTTTAGGTAACTACCCCAAATTATTTGCTAACTCGTAAGAAACAGAAACAGAATTTTAACCTGGGTCAACCTGACTCCATTACTTAAACTATTGGTGATTAGATGAATGTCCTGTATCATTTCTTTTTTTTGGTTGTGTTGGGTCCTCACTGTGGCACATGGGCTTCTCTAGTTGTGGCATGCAGGCTTAGTTGCCCCGTGGCCTGTGGGATCTTAGTTTCCTGACCAGAGATCAAACCTGTGTCCCTTGTATTGGCAGGCAGATTCTTAATCACTGGACCACCAGGGAAGTCCCCATGTATCATTTATGGATTTATTTCCAAGGAGGAGGGTTACCAGGGGCTGGCTTCCTTCTAAAGCCCAGCATAAGCATAAGCCCCATAAACATGCTTGAGGAAATAAAAACTCATTTTAATATTCAATTACAGTGACTATTTGGCTTTCCTGGTAGCTCAGCTAGTAAAGAATCTGCCTGTAATACAGGAGACCCTGGACTGATTCCTGGGTCAGGAAGATCCACTGGAGATGGGATAGGCTACCCATTCTAGTGTTCTTGGGTTTCCCTAGTGGCTCAGCTGGTAAAGAATCTGCCTGCAACATGAGAGACCTGGGTTAAATCCCTGGGTTGGGGAGATCCTTTGGAGAAAGGAATGGCTACCCATTCCAGTATTCTGGCCTGGAGAATTCCATGAACTGTATAGTCCATGGCATTGCAGAGACTAAGACACGACTGAGTGACTTTCACTTTCACAGTGAATATTATTAACAGGGTATATCTGCCACTACATATTAAAAAAAAGAAAAAACCTTAAAAATCAAAGTTATATAGAAGTGGTATTAGAAATGTTTGGGGTTTATTCCTGGCAGTTTAATTTGGATGCATTTCATGGTCATGACTTTGGAGTTGGCAAATGGCTAACTAAGAATCTTTACTTCTCACAATCTGTGGTTTGGATCTTTGGATGTTTTTTCCTAATTGCAAAGTGATTGAGCAGATTTTAATAATTCAACCAAGTCAGACATATCTATTTGTTGTTGTTGTTCAATCACTGAGTCATGTCTGACTCTTTGAGATCCCATGGACTGCAGCACACCAGGTTTCCCCGTCCTTCACTATCTAGCAGTGTTTGCTCAAACTTAGGTCCATTGAGTTGGTGATACTATCTAACCATCTCACTCCCTGTCACCCTCTTCTCCTCCTGCCTTCATGTATCCCGAGATAAGAGTCTTCTGCAACAAGTCAGCTTTTGCATCAGGTGGCCAAAAATTTGGAGCATCAGCTTCAGCATCAGACCTTCCAATGAATATTCAGGGTTGATTTCCTTTAGGATGGACTGGTTTGATCTCCTTGCAGTATAAGGGACTCTCAAGAGTCTTCTCCAGCGCCACAATTTGAGAGCATCAATACTTTGGCACTCAATCTTCTGTACAGTCCAATTCTCACATGTGTATAGCTTTGACTATATGGACCTTTGTTGGCAAAGTGATATCTCTGCTTTTTAACATGCTGTCTAGGTTTGCCATGGAGAAGGAAATGGCAACCCACTCCAGTATTCTTGCCTGGAGAATCCCAGGGACGGAGGAGCCTGGTGGGCTACCGTCTATGGGGTCGCACAGAGTCGGACACGACTGAAGTGACTTAGCAGCAGCAAGTTTTCCATAGCTTTCCTTCCAAAGAAGCTTGGAAGCAAGCTTTTCTTACAAGGAGCAAGCGTCTTTTAAAAATTTCATGGCTGCAGTCACCTACCACAGTGATTTTGGAGCCCAAGAAAATGAAATCAGTCACTGTTTCCACTTTTTCCCCATCTATTTGCCATGAAGTGATGGGACTGGATGACATGATCTTCATTTTTTTAATGTTGAGTTTTTTAAACCAGGTTTTTCACTCTCCTATTTCACCCTCATCAAGAGGCTCTTTAATTCCTCTTCACTTTCTGCCATTAGAGTAGTATCATCTGCATATCTGAGGTTGTTGATATTTCTCCTGGAAATCTTGAGTCCAGCTTGTGCTTCATCCAGTCCAGCATTTTGTATGATGTACACTGCATATAAGTAAAATAAGCAAGATGACAATATACAGTCTTGACGTACTCCTTTCCCAATTTGGATCCAGTTTGCTGCTCCCTGTCTGGTTCTAACTGTTGCTTCTTGACCTGCATACAGTTTTCTCAAGACGCAGGTTAGGTGGTCTGGTATTCCCATCTCTTTAAAGATCTTCCACAGTTTGTTGCGATCCACATAGTCAAAGGCTTTAGTGTAGTCAGTGAACAGAAGTAGATGTTTTTCTGGAATTCCCTTGCTTTCTCTATGATCCAACAGATGTTGGCAATTTGACCTCTGGTTCCTTTGCCTTTTCAATATCCAACTTATACATATGAAAGTTTTTGGTTCATGTAGTTCTGAAACCTAGCTTGAAGGATTTTGAGTGTTACTTTGCTAGCATGTGAAATGAGTGCAGTTGTTTGCTAGTTTGAACATTCTTTAGCATTATCTGTACTAATGGCTAAAGCCCACATATTAAGTTCTAACCGTTGTTCTAAATGCTTTGCCTTTATTACCTTGTTTAAACCTTTCAACATCCCTCTGCAATAGATTTTATGAGTATCGTTCCCATTTTATGGATGAAGACACTTTGGCCCAGCAAGGATAAGTCAGTTCCTCCAGACCACACCACTGGCAAATGACAGAGCCGGGATTTGAAAGGATTTTGGACACAAGAGTTTAGTGTATATTCTTCCACCTTCTTCCAATGGAAAGGGAAAACCTTCTGCCTCTTCTCTGTTTATGCTCATCAGGAATAAAATGGTATTTGCAGAAACCTGTTCTGGGAAGTAGATTAAAAAGAATTTTCAATTTCTCTGTGGTTCTATTATTTACGTCTTCAGATTTGAGCATCTCAGTGGGAACTGAGATCACAGTCAGGGCAGTCCTGGGAAACCTCTAGTCTGTGGACGAGAGGGCTCCCTGTGGGGTGCCAGTTGATTAGATATTTGCCTTCAGGGTCAGCAGAGCTATGGCTTCCAGAGAAGGACACATTGGCTCTGTTCTGAGCCTCTGGCTGCCATCCAGTGCACCAGGTAGGAATCCTGCTGACTGCTCCTCTCTCAAGCCAGTAAAATCCATGATTTTCTCTGCTCCTCTTCCTAAAGTCCAGAACGAATTTTTACCTTCAATTCAGTTCAGTTCAGTTGCTCAGTCATGTCCGACTCTTTGCGACCCCATGAATCGCAGAACGCCAGGCCTCCCTGTCCATCACCAACTCCCGGAGTTCACTCAGACTCACGTCCATCGAGTCAGTGATGCCATCCAGCCATCTCATCCTCTGTTGTCCCCTTCTCCTCCTGCCCCCAATCCCTCCCAGCATCAGAGTCTTTTCCAATGAGTCAACTCTTCACATGAGGTGGCCAAAGTACTGGAGTTTCAGCTTTAGCATCATTCCTTCCAAAGAAATCCCAGGGCTGATCTCCTTCAGAATGGACTGGTTGGATCTCCTTGCAGTCCAAGGGACTCTCAAGAGTCTTCTCCAACACCACAGTTCAAAAGCATCAATTCTTCGGCACTCAGCTTTCTTCACAGTCCAACTCTCACATCCATACATGACCACAGGAAAAGCCATAGCCTTGACTAGATGGACCTTTGTTGGCAAAGTAATGTCTCTGCTTTTCAATATGCTATCTAGATTGGTCATAACTTTTCTTCCAGGGGGTAAGCATCCTTTACTTTCATGGCTGCAGTCACCATCTGCAGTGATTTTGGAGCCCCAAAAAATAAAGTCTGACACTGTTTCCACTGTTTCCCCATCTATTTCCCATGAAGTGATGGGACCAGATGCCATGATCTTAGTTTTCTGAATGTTGAGCTTTAAGCCAACTTTTTCACTCTCCTCTTTCACCTTCATCAAGAGGCTTTTTAGTTCTTCTTCACTTTCTGCCATAAGGGTGGTGTCGTCTGCATATCTGAGGTTATTAATATTTCTCCCAGCAATCTTGATTCCAGCTTGTGTTTCTTCCAGTCCAATGTTTCTCATGATGTACTCTGCATATACGTTAAATAAGCAGGGTGACAATACACAGCCTTGATGTACTCCTTTTCCTATTTGGAACCAGTCTCTTGTTCCATGTCCAGTTCTAATAGCTCAGAGAATGTAAGACATTTCGCTTTAACTTAGCCCTCCCCCAACATAGTCTTCCCTCACTGATTCCAAACTATGCCCCAGATCAAGGTAACTCCCTCGGAAGTCTTTTTGCTGTTTCATACTGATCATAGGGGTCTTAATGCAAGAATGTGAAGTGCTTTGCCATTCCCTTCTCCAGCTACCACATTTTGTCAGAACTCTCCACCACAGCCTTTCCATCTTGGGTGGCCCTGCCATCACTTCAAGGCAAATGGATGGGGGAAAAATGGAAATAGTGTCAGACTTCATTTTTCTGGGCTTCAAAATCACTGCAGACAGTGACTGCAGCCATGAGATTAAAAGACACTTGCTCCTTGGAAGAAGAGCTATGACAAACCTAGATAGCATATTAAACACCAGAGACATCGCTTTGCGGACGAAGTTCACTACTGTCAAAGCTATGGTTTTTCCAGTAATCATGTGCAGATGTGAGATGGACCATACGGAAGGCTGAGTGCTGAAGAACTGATAGTTTCCAATTATGGTGCTGGAGAAGACTCCTGAGAGTCCCTTGGACAGCAAAGAGATCAAACCAGCCAATCCTAAATGAAACCAACCCTGAATATTCATTCGAAGGACTGATGCTGAAGTGAAGCTCCAAAACTTTGGCCACCTGATGTGAAGAGCCGACTCACTGGAAAAGTCCCTGATGTTGGGAAAGATTGAATGTAGGAGGAGAAGGGGATGACAGAGGATGAGATGGTTGGATGGCATCACCAACTCAATGGACATGAGTTTGAGCAAACTCCAAGAGTTGGAGAAGGACAGGGCAGCCTGGCATGTTGCAGTCCATGGGAACTGAACAAAAACATGAAAGTCTGTGGGACAGACACAGACTGGGGTTTCTCAAGCCTTAGACACAGGCTGCCTATCTCTTGGTTTAGATTTGCTGCGACTGGAGCCTGAAGGAATATTTCCTGGAGGAAAATTAAGAAAACATACTGGACTAAGTGAAGAAGGAGGGCAGCCACTGCTGGGAAGGTGAAGATTATATTGAACAGAAGTGTCAGTGAGAGAAAGAAAACTCTGACCTTTTCTAGGCATTGAGTAAGAAATTCGAGTTTTCTGTAGAAAAGATATCTTTATTGTTTGACGGGAATGTATCTGAAAAAGAGGTACACAAGGTACAAGAGAACAGAAAGAGAAACAAGGAAAAAGATGAAAGATAAAAGTGGAGGAGAGAGGCAGGGAGAGAAGCTATAAATACGAATGGATAGGAGATAGCCAGGTCTTACAATGCACACTGGAAGCGATTTTAAAAAATTGCTTATTTATTTTTGGCTGTGCTGGGTCTTGTGTTGCTCTTTAGTTGTGGAGAGTGGGGGCTACTCTCTAGTTGGGGTGTCTGATCTCTAGGGCTTCAGTAGTTGTGGTGAGTGGGCTTAGCTGCCCCAAGACATGTGGAATCTTCTTGGACCAGAGATTGAACCCATGTCTCCTGCATTGGCAGGCAGATTCTCAACCACTGGACCACAAGGCAAGTCCCAGAAACCATTGTTTTATTTTCCCCTTTTCTGCCTCTCTTGTTTTCTCCTGGGCTGCTCAGAGTCATTCACATGTGTACCATCCAAACTTACCTTACTTGGATATCTCCCGGTGTTCTTAATTGCTTCTACCTCTCACCTCACCAATACTTGCTTGTCCTGAAGATGTTAAAGAAAAGTGTCTTGATGGGTCAGGAAACATTGGTTCAATTTTCATATCTGCCCTACATAGATTGTGTGGCTTTGGGGCAAGTCACTTCCCCTTGCCAGGACTCAGTTTTCCCCATCAGTAAAATGAAGGGATACAATTCAGTAAGGTCTCCCATCCTTTCTTACTGTAAGAGTTTATCATGCCATTTGAAGTGAAGTCAAAATTGTTCAGTTGTGTCCAACTCTTTGCAACCCCATGGACTATACAGTCCATGGAATTCTCCAGGCCAGAATACTGGAGTGGCCAGCCTTTCCCTTCTCCAGGGGATCTTTCCAACCCAGGGATCAAACCCAGGTCTCCTGCATTGCAGGCAAATTCTTTACCAGCTGAACACAAGGGAAGCCAAGAATACTGGAGTGGATAGCCTATCCCTTCTCCAGTGGATCTTCCCAACCCAGGAATCAAACCAGGGTCTCCTGCATTGAGGGGGAATCTTTACCAACTGAGCTCTCAGGGGAATATGGCCATATAATTCCTAGAGGTCTCTTCTCCTTGGGGATCAGGTGAACATTTTTCTTGAGCATCAGTATCACCTGAAAGTTTAAGAATAAAAATTTCCAGTCCTCTAGCTCAATCCGTTGCTTCAGAATCATCAGGGCAAGGTCCTGGGAAGAGGGGAAAGACATCAAGAGTCCCAAATGATTTTTTTATCTTGGGGGAAGTTTGGAAAACAAGATACTATGGTAATTTTATTTCTTGACTGATGTGGTTTAATGTTCTATCTGCCCTAGTTAAAATATTTACATTTCAAAGGAGTCTCAACTGCCTAGCTTGAGCAAACTCTAGGAGATAGTGAAGGACAGGGAA
Source organism: Bos grunniens (assembly GCF_055505025.1). Taxonomy (NCBI): domain Eukaryota; kingdom Metazoa; phylum Chordata; class Mammalia; order Artiodactyla; family Bovidae; genus Bos; species Bos grunniens. The sequence continues at coordinate 30,340,314 of NC_141189.1, forward strand.
GCCTGGCGTGCTGCAGTTCATAGGGCTGCAGAGAGTCAGATACAACTTACGACTGAATGACAAGATCAACAACTGCCTAAACCCAAAGTTTATTAGTGTTTGAAAACAACATACGGTGAGGAGGAAGCACTTTTTGAAAGTGTACCTGTGCCTAGAAGCAGCTAAATGTCACATACATACTCCCTCAAATATGTGCACTTAGGAAAGTTATTTAACTTCTCTGTGCCTCAGTTTCATTGTCTGTAATATGGGGGCAAGAACACTGGAGTGGGTTGCCATTTCCTTCTCCAATGCATGAAAGTGAGAAGTGAAAGTGAAGTCGCTCAGCTGTGTCCGACTCTTAGCGACCCCATGGATTGCAGCCTAACAGGCTCCTCCATCCATGGGATTTTCTAAGGAAGAGTACTGGAGTGGGGTGCCATTGCCTTCTCCACCAATGGACCTTAGGAGAAATATATTATTATCTCCATTTTACAAATCTGGAAAGTAGATTCATGTGGGTCATGTTTGTTGCTGAAATGGATTTTATAGGTAATTTGTAGGTGATGCAAGTGGAATTTGAACCCAGGTCTGCTGCTTCTGCTGCTAAGTTGCTTCAGTCGTGTCTGACTCTGTGTGACCCCATAGACGGCAGCCCACCAGACTCCCCCATCCCTGGGATTCTCCAGGCAAGAACACTGGAGTGGGTTGCCATTTCCTTCTCCAATGCATGAAAGTGAGAAGTGAAAGTGAAGTCACTTAGTCGTGTCCGACTCTTAGCGACCCCATGGACTGCAGCCTACCAGGCTCCTCCATCCATGGGATTTTCCAGGCAAGAGTACTGGAGTGGGGTGCCATTGCCTTCTCCCGAACCCAGGTCTACACTGACCCTAAAACTTTCATTCCTTATCTATACTATCTGATCACCTACTATAGCTGAATGGCAAGCCAATCCTGACTTAGTCAGATAACTGGCCAGTACTTAAATCTGTTTTGTAAAGTGGTTGTTGAACATAATGGGATGATCCATTCATGCTGGTAGAACAGCCTCTGGACAGCACATCCTTTAGGCTCTTGGATGATGATGGTTCTTCTTTTGTTGTCAAGGTTTTGCTCAAGAGAGTTGTACAGACTTCCTTTTCTCTTGGAGGATTTATAATTCACCATATTCCTTTCCTGGCTGCCCCAACTCCTGCTGCATCGGGTTTGATATACATTTCTAGTTTGATCTCTTATTCATGACAGGCAGTTTTCACAAACAAATAGAGAAGGAGAGTTTTCCATACCAGAGGCAAATGGTTGATGTAATTCCTGGGCTTGAAACAGGAGTGATAGTTCGGCTCCTCTGTCCATATCTGTGTCTAAATGCAGTATTTCCATACTGTGTGCACATTTTACACATTCCAGTGTTTTCCATGGATGCCAGTGAGTTTGTGTACTTGCCAGGCTCAGCTGTGACAACTCACCTGTATAGAGTCCTATAAATTGAGTGTTTATGCCCTTCCCAAATTCTTATATTAAAGTCTTAGCCCCCAGTATGATGGCATTTGGAGATAGGGCCTCTTAGGAAGTAAAGCTAAATGAAGTCATAAGGGTGAAGCCTTGACCCTTGACAAAGATTAGTGTCCTTAGAAGAAGGGAAAGAGAAAACACATTGCCCAAGAAATGTGTATTTCCAAGTAGAAATTGGTCATTCAATATCATGTGAAGAAGAGAGTGGAATTGCCTTGCACTTCATGATCTAGAACCCAGGGCTCTAGAACTATTATTTTTTAAGCTGGTGAATAAAAAAGGCTTTAGTAACAGGTGCATTTGGTGAAAGCATCTGGGTACAGCGTAGGTCTCAAACTGGAAACTGTGGCTGAGCTAGCCCACAGAAGTGTGCTTTATTTGGCCTGCATATTGTTTTATTTTGGTTGTTGTTTTGTTTTAATTGATTCAAAACAAAACAAACTCTAAACACTTTTTGACCATGAACAGTTCACTTCTCTAAGTCTTAGTTTCTTATATGTCAAAATGCTTGCAAGTTCATGGTGAGCATTACATGAAATTACATATACAAAGCACACTGCACAAAGCAGAGCCCATTCCAGGTGTTCAGGAAATGGCAGCTTCTGTTGATGAACATGAGAGCACTAACAAATATAAGTTTTCCACCATGGAGAGTGTCCAAGCCTTTCACCTGGTCGATTTACAGGGAATCCCTTTCCAATTTGACCAGTTGAAAAGTGTTGATGGCTTATCCCATCACCTCATGGTGAAGTGCCAGCCCAGTATGCCCACCCACCAGCTGCCATAAAGCCCTGATATTCTCCAAATGTCAGTTGGAAAAGCTACTCCTTCTTTGAGTGACAGCCCAGAACTGTGATGACTCGCATTGGGGAATGTTGGCTTGCCCACCACTCATTGGCCTGGGTCCATCCTTAGCCTCCAAGGCTTGCCTTCCTTTGGATTTGAGACAGTATTTCAAAGAATAGCAGATACCTCAGAGCTAAAATTCTTTGAGAGTGGAAAGATAACCATAAGTGAGCCATCAAAAGGAATGCACAGCTTGGCAAAGTCCTCCCAGTGGGAATATGCATCTATATGGTAATTACCTCTTGACTCCTTGAACTACTATACTCCAATGAAAAGTCCTTGAAGTTGGAGTCCATGAGTGACTCATCTTTGTATCCCTAATTCTAGCATAGGACCTGGCTCAGGGGTGGCACTGACTAAGGGCTAGTTGGATGTGTCTCTGAATAACTGTTATTTTTTATTTTTAAAAATCTTTTTATGGAAAATTTTGAGCAAACACAAAAATAGAGCCACTATATAATGATCCTTCAGGGACTAACCACTCAGCTTCAACTGTTATTAACATTTGCCACTCTTTGTTCAGTTACTCTTCCTGGTTTGTTTATTTTACTTATTTTTTTCTGTAATAGTTTAAAGCAAATAAAATATTATAGCATTTCAACTATAAATAATATAGTATGCATTAATACGGAGAAGGCAATGGTACCCCACTCCAGTACTCTTGCCTGGAAAATCCCATGGACAGAGGAGCCTGGTAGGCTGCAGTCCATGGGGTCGCTAAGAGTCGGACACGACTAAGCGACTTCACTTTCACTTTTCACTTTCATGCATTGGAGAAGGAAATGGCACCCCACTCCAGTATTCTTGCCTGGAGAATCCCAGGGATAGCATTAATAACTGATAAAGAATCTTTTAAAAGCAGAACTATAATATTATTAATCATACCTGACAAGTTCAACAGTAATTTCATATATATCCTCTACTACTTGGTTCATATTCAAAGTTCTACATTTGTCTTAAAATCTTGGGTTTTTTTGGCCATGCTTTGAATGTTTGTTCAGTTTCACTTTAAAATATTTTGTTTATTTACTCTCAGAGTTGGTTTATGACTTTGGGATATGTTTGCTTTGTTTTGTACAGTCTTATTTGGGATATTTAAGGACCTCATAGTTGAAGAGCTCATCACAGTTTGTACAGGACACATGTTAGAGAATGAAACCTTGTGTGCTTCTGTTAATAAAAACGAAGTCTGCTTAGAAATTTCTGATACAAACACACACGCATGTGCACACACACACACACACACACACACACACAACACAGCCTATGCTTGAAATAGAAACAAAGAAAAATTTGGCTTTCTTCAGATTAAAATAGGAAGGACTAGGATACACTTTGCAAAAAAGCCATTTACTTTGGTAAAGATGTTTCAACTTTTTAAACAGTGTATTTTATTTTTTTAAATTAGAGGATAATGGTTTCGCCATACATCAATGCATCGGCATTGTGTACCCATATGTCCTTTTCCTGTTGAGCCCTCTCCCCAGTTCTCTCCGCATCCTACACCTCTAGGTTGTCACAGAGCACGGACTTTCCTGCATCATGCAGTGAATTCCCACGGGCTATGTGTTTAATCATATGGTAATGTATGTGTTTCACGGCGATTCCCTCATATCATCCCACCCTCTCCTTCACCTACTGTGTCCAGAACGTCTGTGTCTCCTTTGCTGCCCTGCAAGTAGGATCATCAGTACTTTCTTGATTCCATGTATATGCATTAATATATGATATTTGTCTTTCTGACTACTTCAGTCTGTATAATAGGCTCTAGGTTCCTCATTAGAACTGACTCAAATGTGTTCCTTTTCATAGCTGGGTAATATTCCACTGTGTATATGTAACCACAATTTCCTTATGCATTCATCTGTCACTGGACATCTAGTTTGCTTCCATGTCTTAGCTATTGTAAATAGTGCTGCAATGAACATAGAGTATATGTGTCTTTTTCAGTTCTGGTTTCCTCAGGGTATATGCCCAGTAGTGGGATTGCTGGGTTGTATGATAGCTTTTCCCTAGTTTTTTAAGGAAGTTTCACACTGTTATCCACAGTGGCTGTATCAGTTTGCATTCCCACACAGTGCAAGAGGGTTCCCTTTTCTCTACACCCTCTCCAGCATTTATTGCTTGTAGACTTTTTGATGATGGCCAGCGTGAGATGATACCTCATGTAGTTTTTATTTCATTTCTCTAATAATGAGCAATATTGAACATCTTTTCATGTGTTTACTAGCTATCTGCATGTCTTCTTTGGACAAATGTCTGTTGAGGTCTTCTGCCTACTTTTTGATTGGGTTGCTTTTCTAATATTGAGTTGCATGAGCCACTTGTATATTTTGGAGATTAATTCTTCATCAGTTGTTTCATTTGCTGTATATTTCTCCCTTTCTGAGAGTCGTCTTTTCACCTTGCTTATAGTTTCCTTCATTGTGCAAAAGCTTTTAAGTTTAATTAGGTCCCATTTGTCTATTTTTGTTTTTATCTCCATTATCCTAGGAGGTGGGTCATAGAGGATCTCACTGTGATTTATGTCAAAGAGTGTTCTCTGTTCCCCTCTAAGAGTTTATAGTTTCTGGTTTTATATTTAGATCTTTAATCCATTTTGAGTTTATTTTTGTGTATGGTGTTAGGAAGTTTGTCTTTCATTCTTTTGTGTGTAGTTGACCAGTTTTCTCAGCACCACTTGTTGAAGAGACTGTCTTTTCTCCATTGTATATTTTTACCTCCTTTATCAAAGATAAGGTGCCCTCAACTCTTTTTTATACACTTGAAGTGATTTTCATATTGAGATAAGTCAGAGCACTTTAAGAAATGAATTGACTATTACTGGCTATGACCTTCCATGCAAAATTGTAGATTTTAGATAATATTTATGGAAGTGCTTATAACTGAAATTATTTATGAAAATAATTTCTTATATCTTAGCTACTACTTGGCTTATGTTTGAAATTCTTAAAATGTATTTTTATAGTTACATTTTTTTTGTGATTGGGATCCAAACAACTCTTGCCTTTTAACTATAACAGTTTATATAAGAATACAACTGTGATAATTAATCTCCCCACCTTTTTTTTTGGTTCATGCTGTTTATTTGTGAATAAAAAAGTGAGTCACTGCCTGATAGAACTTTCTACATCTGAGATTTGGCTGATTCTAATCTTGTGACTTTTTAACAACTTCCTCCCTTTCCTTTATTTCTTGTAATCTGGTAGTTAGGGTTAGAAGTGTTATGATTTTCATGCTTGTTTTCTTCTGGAAAAAAACCATCTTGGATACCTCTCTTTGCTTCCTATGGCATCACATCTGGAGGCACTGGTTGTCCCACTTTTAGTGATTGAAAAATAGCAATCTCAAAATTATATAATTTCTGCTGAATTTATTAACAGGAATTCTCTTATAAGAAACAATCTTAGTGAGGTAGATGAACCTAGAGTCTTCCATACACAGTGAAGTAAGTCAGAAGGAGAAAAACAAATATTATATATTAATGCATATATATAGACTGATGAACCTATTTGCAGGGCACGAATAGAGACACAGACATACATAACAGACTTGTGAACACAGGGCAGGAAGGAGAAAGCAGGACAAGTTCAGAGAGTAGTGTTGACATACATACACTACCGTGTGTAAAGTAGATAACCAGCGGGAAGGTGCTGTGTAGCACAGGGAGCTCAGCTTGGTGGTCTAATAACCAGAGGGGTGGGATGGGAGGTGGGAGGAAAGCTCATGAGGGAGGGGATATATGTATATATATAACTGGTTCACATCATTGTACGGCAGAAACTAATGCAACATTGTAAAGCAGTTATCCTCCAATTAAAAAAAAATCTGGTGACTCTGAAATACAGCTGACCCTTGAACAACCTGGGTTTGAACTGCAGGGGTCTACTGGTACCTAGGTATTTTCCAATAGTAAATACCTCAGAGCTACACAGTCAGGTCCACGGTTGGTTGAATCCACAAATAACAGAGAAACTGCAGATATGAAGGGCCAATTATAAATTATATACAGATTAACCCCTCCCCATGTTGTTCAAGGGTCAACATGAAAATAGTCTATTTATAAAAGCAGGCTAGATGCTTGATTTCTGTAATTTTAACTATCAGTTCTTCACATCAGGTGGCCAAAGTATTGGAGGAGCTTCAGCTTCAGCATTAGTCTTTTCAATGAGTGTTCAGGACTGATTTCCTTTAGGATTGACTGGTTTGATCTCCTCACAGTCCAAGGGACTCTCAAGAGTTGTCTCCAACACCACAGTTCAAAAGCATCAATGCTTTGTGCTCAGCTTTCTTTACGGTTCAATTCTCACATCCATACATGACTGCTGGAAAAACCATAGCTTTGATTAGATGGACCTTTGTTGGCAAAGTAATGTCTCTACTTTCTAATATGTTGTCTAGTTTGGTTATAATTTTTCTTCCAAGGAGCAAGAGTCTTTTAATTTCATGGCTGCAGTCACCATCTGCAGTGATTTTGAAGTCCAAAAAAATAAAGTCTGTCACTGTTTCCATTGTTTCCCCATCTATTTGCCATGAAGTGATGGGACCAGATGCCATGATCTTCATTTTTTGAATGTTGAGTTTTAAGCCAGCTTTTTCACTCTCCTCTTTCACTTTCATCAAGAGGCTCTTCAGTTCCTCTTTGCTTTCTGACATAAGGGTGGTCATCTGCATATCTGAGGTTATTTATATTTCTCCCAGCAATCTTGTTTCCAGCTTGTGCTTCATCTATCCCAGCATTTCTCACGATGTACTCTGCATATAAGTTAAATAAGCAGGATGACAGTATACAGACTTGACATTCTCCTTTCCCAATTTGGAACCAATCTGTTGTTCCATATCTGGTTCTAACTGTTGCTTCTTGACCTGCATACAGATTTCTCAGGAGGCAGGTCAGGTGGTCTGGTATGCCCATCTCCTGAAGAGTTTTCTACAGCTTGTTGTGATCCACACAGTCAAAGGCTTTAATATAGTCAGTGAAGCAGAAGTAGATGTTTTTCTGGAATTCTCTTGCTTTTTCTATGATCCAATGTATGATGACAATTTGATCTCTGGTTCCTCTGCCTTTTCTAAATCCAGCTTGACCATCCAGAGGTTCTCGGTTCACATACTGTTGAAGCCTAGTTTGAAGAATGTTGGGCATTACTTTGCTAGTGTGTGAGATAAGTGTAGTTGTGTGATAGTTTGAACATTTTTTGGCATTGTCTTTCTTTGGGATTGGAATGAAAACTGACTTTTCCATTTCTGTGGCCACTGGTGAGTTTTCCAAATTTGCTGGCATATTGAGTGCCACACTTTCATAGCATCATCTTTTAGGATTTAAACTAGCTCTGCTGGAATTCCATCACCTCCACTAACTTTGTTTGTAGTGATGCTTCCTAAGACCCACTTGACTTCACATTCCAGGACATTCAACTCTAGGTAAGTGAGCATGCCATCATGGTTATCTGGGTCATTAAGGTCTTTTTTGTATAGTTCTGTGTATTCTTGCCACCTCTTCTTAATATACATGTATATATGGCAACCCACTCCAGTACTCTTGCCTGGAGAATCCCATGGAGGGAGGAGCCTAGTAGGCTACAGTCCATGGGGTTGCAAAGAATTGGACACGACTGAGCAACTTCACGATGTTGATGATATATATATATATATATATATATATATATATATATATATATGTAATTTCTAAATAAGAATAACTGATACTAACACTGCTAGAAATAGTTTAAGCTCTTTTGCATTTTGGATATCTGCCCCTTGGAATGTAAATTCAATATATTCTGTGCCTGTCACTTAAAATAATTTTTGGGTGATTATGCCAAAAACTTGATATACAGTTATGGTATTTGCTTCAATTTGTGTTCTGCAGGAAATTATCCAGTACCAGTGTGGTCTCCTCTAATTCAATTCAATTCTGAAATTAACTGCCCAGAGTTAACGTCCAATCTCATACGGTAAAGGGCAAGGTTCCCCAAGAAGACTCCCCCTTACTTCAGACACCAGCCTCAAGTAGGGACCCAAGGCCGCCTTCACTAATGCACAACTACAATTTTGGGGCTTCCCACAACTAACTTCCTTCTGTAATTTATAGAACCACTCACAGAACTCAGGGAAGTGCTATACTTAGGATTACCATTTTCACATAAAGGATACAAATGAAGAGCCAGATAAAGAACATAGGGTGACAAGGTTTCAGTATTATGCAGTCAAAGTGTCTCCCCTTCTCTAGGCCTTTGATATGTTCATCAGCCAGGAAACTCCCTCAATCCTTGATGTTCAATTTTTTTCTTTCTTTTTTTTTACCGAGGTCTATTAATTACATAGGAATGATTGATTAAATCATTGACTATGTGATTGAACTCATATTCCAGAACTCTTCCCCTCCCAAATGTTGGGCTGTTGAAAGTTCCAACCCTCTCATCATTTGGTTGTTTTTTCTAGGGACCAGGCCTCATCCCAAAGCTATGTAGGAGCTCTGACATTCGTCACCTCATCAGTGTATGATTGCATGCCCATCACTCATGAAATTTCAAGGATTTGAAGCTTTGTGCCAGGAAGCAGGGACAAAGACCAGAGATTTTTAAAAATTATATTACATAGATGATTCTCAATTTAATGCTATTTATTAAAAAAAATAATTATTTATTTGGCTGCACCAGGTCTTAGTTGCACCAAGCAAGATCTTCAGTGAGGCGTGTGGACTGAGTAGCTGTGGTGTGCAGGCTTAGGTGCCCCAGGACATGTGGGATATGAGCTCCCCAACCAGGGATCAAACCCGTGTGCGTCTCCTGCATTGGAAGGCAGATTCTTAACCACTGGACCGCCAGGGAAGTCCCTTTATGTTATTTTTAATGGTGAATATGACTGCAAGGAGATCCAACCAGTCCATTCTGAGGGAGATCAGCCCTGGGATTTCTTTGGAAGGAATGATGCTAAAGTTGAAACTCCAGTACTTTGGCCACCTCATGCAAAGAGTTGATTCTTTGGAAAAGACTCTGATGCTGGGAGGGATTGGGGGCAAGAGGAGAAGGGGATGACAGAGGATGAGATGGCTGGATGGCATCACTGACTCGATGAACGTGAGTCTGAGTGAACTCCGGGAGTTAGTGATGGACAGGGAGGCCTGGTGTGTGTGATTCATGGGGTCGCAAAGAGTCGGACACGACTGAGCAACTGATCTGATATGATCTGATCTGATTGCTATTATGACATTGCCCAAATAAAGGTACCTAGCAGAACATTTCTTACATTGAAGTTGCTCCACTAATTATTTGTGCTCAGATGATTCTCAATCTCCTTGGGTTTATGAATCAAATGGTGCCTATGTTCTTTGTATGTGGGTTTCATACACACCGGTCTTTTCTCCCATCTTGGTTCTTTCCAAGACTAGGACAATTCCATTTCTGCTCATATATAAAATATCAGTATTGCTGTGGCTGGGTTTGATCAATGAATATTGAGTTAAATTGAAAATTAAAAAAAATGCTGAGGATATAAAGGTAGGAGGTGTTAGGAAAATACTCTTAACTCTTCCATCTATTAGTAATTTTTTTTTTTTGAAAAGATGCAAATTGTTACACAATTTATTTAAGGGAATAATATTGTTTCAATTCACATGCAAGGGGAAATACTATTTTCCTTATACACACAGGCAATTCCAAGGTTATCAGGTTGCTTTCTAGAAGCTTAAAATTATATGTAAAATTCTCACATAAAGTTTGTGATCAGCAAAGACACTCTGTAGAATTTAAACATGAATTATTTGTAATCTGTTTCATGACGTACAATTTTATGGAAAGAACATGGATTTTGGAGAAACCGCATCTTACACAATACGTTCAGACTTCAGCAATGTTCAAGCTTTTCATAGCTAACAGACAATTCTTTTCCTCACAATGTTGTTTTAAAGAATAAAATGTAATCAAAATATTTAGCACCAAACTAGGTATAGTTTACTTTTTATTATGTTAAGTTTCTCAGGAATGGTGCTTGAAGCTTTGAAGGAGGGCAGGGAGTGAAAAAAAGTACAAAAAGCAATAAATCATAATGTCTAACCCTACATAGGACAGTCTAATTGAAGGAACTAAAATAATAAAGTGGTAAGTGCAATAACAGACCAAAAGAAAAGTGTTTGAGAGGTTAACTGACACTGAGAACAGAAGGACATCATAGCTGGCTCTGAAAAAAAAGAGTGCAGAGTTCAACAGAACAGGAATGGAGCAAAGAATATATCCTTTTCTGCAAACGATCAGTAATTTTAATATATAGTTTCCCAGAAAAAGAATCTACCTTCATTTCTTTGCCTTTATATCTGCTATTTTGTTTCTGTTGGTGATTCTCAAGGCTTGTGGCAGCTGTCAGACTCCTAGGGGAGCTTTCAAAAAAATTACCCTAGGCCTGGGCAAGACCCCTTTCTCCACCTACCTGGAGTCAAGTTTAATCAGTTCTAATTCAGTTGATCTGGACTGTGTTTGGAGCATTGGTATTTTTAAAAAATATACCCAAGCATTAGTATGAACTCATATTTGGATTAATATAGATGCATATATTTACATATAGAAGTATTTATAGAAAAATGTGTATAAATATATATATATACACACAGACACACACATATATACAGTTAGATAAGAAACGTGAAATTTCTTTTCTGTTAGTTGAGAGGACCTAGAAGAAACACCCAGTAGCAACAAGCAGTCCTAGAGCTCATATTTTAATTTCTCATATATTCTCCAATAAACTCTAAGCTCCAATAATATGTATCGGTGGTCCTTGGAGAAATAACTGATTCTAAGACTGGGCAACAAATATATAAAATAAACCTAGAGCACATGTGCTATAGAGTTAATTAAGTGCTAAAAACAAAAACCAACCACAAACCAAAATAAAGCCTCACAATGATGGGGATATGTCAAAGATGCAGAAGTCAATTGAAAGAATTCCCAATGGCTAAAGCTGGAACAATTTGAGCAACAAAATAATAAAGTAGTATTGGATGACAACTCAAAGTGAAAAATAGCCACCAATCCACACTGATATAAGTAAATAGTTAAATAAATGGGGGAAAGAGACCAATCTTCCAGGCAGAAGAATTCCAAATAATTTAGGTAGATATTCCTTTTTCAAGGAGGGAGAGCCTCAGACCCCACTCTGTAACTGTGGGCTTCGTGTAATGACTTCCTTCCAAAGAGTCCAGTATGGAAAGTGGGGAATAAGAGTGACTGGATAGAGGAGAAATCTGAAAAACACTACTAAGTGAGGGGATCAAGGTCAACATCAACAGTGATAAGTCATCTTGAAAGCATGTACCCTTTGGTATTATGGCATTTTACCTCTGTGTTCTTCCTCTTATGAACCCATAACCCCAGTCTAATCAGAAGAGAAATATCAGACAGATCTCAGTGGAGGGATATCCTACATTCATACTTGAATAGCACTCCTCAAACTGTCAAGATCTTCAAAAACAAGGTGAGTCTGAGAAACTGTCACAGCCCAGATTGCTTAAGGAGAACATGATGACTATATGTCACATGGTCCCCTGGATAAAATTCTGCAACAAAGAAAGGACATTAGGTAAAAACTAAAGATGTAAGAAGAAACAATGGGCTCTAGTTAATGATCGTATATTAATACTGGTTCACTTACTGTAAAAAATGTATCAGATTAATGTACCATGCTAATAACAGGAAGACCTGGACGTGGGGGTATTTGGGGACTCATTGTGCTATCTTCACAATTTTTCTGTGTATCCAAAAGTTTGCTAAAGTGAAAAGGCTTATTAAAAAAGAAAAAAAGAAAGCCTACCCAGGTATTTTCTTCCTTCCTCTCCTTTGCAATGTCCCAGACTAAATGAAAAGAAGAAAATGATCCATTCTACCACAGTTACAATACCTATTCAGTATGCTACTCAAGTATAAATTGGATTATCTAACTGTTAAAACTGAGGTGTGACTTTCTAATAGGCTTAACATTTTTGGGTGGTATTTACATTTTAAAAGAGGCACTTATTTACTCAAATCTCAAAATATAATACCCAGGAGATATTTCTGAGCTGAGTCTTTTTGGTGCTCTGTATCTGTGACTTCCATAAGCAGCACTCACAAAGAATAACAGCACAAAAATAGATTCATAAACTTTCCAACAAACTTCTGAAGTCTTCAGAGACAAAGCTGATAGCTTTGGACACAAACAGGAAATAAAATTTCAAAACGCCAAACCAGGAGAAACAAAGCGTGGTGCAATGGGAAGATCTCGGCCATGGATATCAAATAGACCTGGGTTCTAATTATGATGCCAGGAACTTTCCTAGCAGGCCAGGGGTTAAGACTGCGTTTCCAGTGCAAGGGACTCAGGTGCAACCCCTAATGAGGAAATTAAGATCCCAGATGCTCTACAGCAAGGCCAAAAAAAAAAAAAAAAAATTATGATGCCAGCACTGATAACTTGATGACATTGGCCGTGATACTTGATTTTTTGAGTCCCAGTTTCCATACTTGAAATAGACATAGTTAAATATTTATCGTGGTGCCTACGTGACACAATGGGGCTTCCCTGGTGGCTCAGTGGTGAAGAATCCGCCTGCCAATGCAGTAGGCTTGGCAATTCCTGGGTTGGGAAGATCCCCTGGAGAAGAAATGGCTACCCACTCCAGTATTCTTGCCTGGGAAATTCCATGGACAGAGGAGCCTGTTGGGCTACAGCCCATGGGGTCGCAAAAGAGTTGGACGTGCTACTAACACAACAAATGACACAATGCAAATGAGAAGCCGAGTATGATACCTGGCACATAACAGATTTTTTTTTTTTAAGATGACTGTTAATGTTTTGCTGTCTTTATCTTCATCATTGTGATCACCATCAATGGCTCCTGCACTGCCAAGCTGAATTGTCTGGGGAAAATTACTTACCATCCCCCAGCTTCAGTTGCTTGTGTAAAATGTCTATAAAAACTTCATATTCCGTATGGAAGGGCTATGAAGATTAAATGAAGTAATGGTTTTGTGTTTTTCCTTGTGGTCTGACACAGTTGTTTGTGTCTGCCTGATTATCTATCCAACAGTCTTCATATCTATTCATCTATCTTTAATATTTAAATAGAGTTAACAAAATTTTCTGTGCAAGAAAAAGTATTTGTTTTTAACAGTGGAAAGGAATGAGTTATAAAAAAGCTCAAAGGCTTTTGATATTCATATGTTCCAGATAAAATTCTCAGAAAATGCATATACATGAAGAGAGACTTAATCTGCAATAATTAATGAAAAAACTATTGGTTTTGAATAATATTGGAACTGTAGGTTTATTACAGGAGCCTACCTTTACTTAAAGGTTACTCCTAATTAATATTTTTTGAATTAAAAAAATGTTGGTGCTTTCTTGCTAGGGGCACTGAGGCCGGCTGAGAAATTATTAATAATTCTGGATGCTTTGAAGCCTGAAGCCATGAATACTTCTCTTATTTTTCATTGCATTTGCCTATATTGCAGGATCCTTGCAAGTTGCTTGTCAATAAATATTCAAAAACTTCATGGTCACACTGTGATAAGCAGCACAGTGGTTAAATAATCTTTGTTATTCCTGTCATCCTGCTTTTCACTGACATCTGCCCAAGACCACACACTGATTCCTCCCTCAGGCAACACAGGCTCACTTTTCTCTCAGATTCTAGCCAGAAAACAGGCAGACATAGTGGTCACATTGCTGGAAAGTGAAAGTAAAAGTTGCTCAGTCTTGTCTGACTCTCTGCGACCCCATGGACTGTACAGTCCATGGAATTCTCCAAGCTAGAATACTAGAGTGGGTAGCCTTTCCCTTCTCCAGGGGATCTTCCCAAACCAGGGATTGAACCCAGGTATCCTGGATTGCAAGCAGATTCTTTACCAGGTGAGCCACAAGGGAAGCCTAAGAATACTGGAGTGGGTAGCCTATCCCTTCTCCAGGGGATCTTCGCAACCCAGGAATCAAACCAGGGTCTCCTGCATTGCAGGTGGATTCTTTCCCAACTGAGCTATGAGGGGAGCCTTGCTTGGTTGAGTCCAATATTGCTTGGTTAAAACTCTGAGACCTCTTTGGATGAACTGGGAATCTAGCATGAAGGGAAAGGAAAGAACTAAAAAGGGGCCCAGGACTGACTCCTGAGTAACTCTGCCCTTTAGAGTTAAGAAGAAGAAGCGTGACAAATGGATGTAAAGCCCTGGTCTGGGAGAGAGGAGGAAAACCCAATATTCGAGAAGCAAACAGAGCCCAGCTGCCCACGCAGGCCTTGACAAGTGCTGTTGAGAGACTGAGTGAAATAAAGGCAAAGGGCTCTGCGTTTGACAGATGGAGGTCATTGGTAATATTGGTAAGCAAAGCTCCCGTGGAGGGAGGAGGGTGGGGGAGCTACAGTGGAGAAGCAAATGGCAAGTGAACGTGCAGGGCAGACCTGTGCTTTCTTTGTGTTTGAAAATTTTTATGATTAAATAAAAGAGAACACTTCTAAAGCCAGTATCAAAACCTGTATTTGGATAGGTACACACACACACACACACACATACACTCACACACACACACCGGCCCTCACATTTCACATCGTGGACAACATAGGGTATGAACTCAGGTCCACTGAGTCTCAATGCCATCCTACCTTCCCACCAGACCATGTCACAGCTCTGTGAAGCTACCTCATTTACAGCTTTTACTTTTCTGAAGCCTTAATAATTAGATTCCTCTGCTACTCTCTTTCTGATACTATTTTGAGGTCAACACTATCCATCTAACTTTCTTTCTAGGAACAACTGATTCTCAAGAATTTACTGCATGGTAGAGTAAGGTCTTCTTTTCTTCAATGCCCCTTAGCTAACCATATGGTAAGAGCAAAAGATCTGAGTTCTTCCTACGGTCTATAGCGATGGTCCCCAACCTTTTTGACCTCAGGGACCTGTTTCCTGGAAGACAGTTTTTCCACAGACCAGCATGGGGAAGGGGGTGGTTCTGAGATGATTCAGGAACATTACATTTATTGTGCCCTTTATTTCTGATCTAATGCTGCCACTGACCTGACAGGAGGTACCAATCCGCAGTTCAGAGCTTGGGGATCCCTGGTCTATAGGGTTGTTCACATCACCATTTGGCTCCTGGCCCCTTTTCTCACCACTTGCCCCCTGTAACAGTCCCCCAGCCATATTGGCTTCACTGCAGATCCTCCATCATACAAATATCCCGACCTTGGGGCCTTTCCACCTGCTCTTTCCCCTTGCCTTGGACACTGACCAATAATTACATGATTCACTCCCTATCTTCATCTGGAACTCTGCCCAAATGTCACCTCCTCAAGTGTTACCTTTCTTAACATGCCTTGCTGAAAGAGCAACACTTGTTCCTTTCTACTCCTTAATTCTTGATTATCATATTTTCATAGTACTCATTCTGATTATATTGTTCATTCAGTATTTATTTCTTAAGTGTTTCTGTACCACTCTTCCCACACACAAAAGCAAGCTTCATGTGATTAGCCAGTATGGTGGACAGGTTCTTGGTACAAAGCAGTTATTCAGTAAATAGTTGTTGAGTGAGTGAAAGAATATGGCTGGGACTTCCCTGGTGGTCCAGGGGTCAAGAATCCACCTTGCAGTACGGGGGTGCAGGTTTGATCCCTAGTTGGGAACTAAGATCCCACATGCTGAGGAGCAACCAAGGCCCCATGCCACAACTACTGAGACCACACCTCACAACCACAACTAGAGTCCCTGCACGCAAGGAAAGATCCCGTATGATGCAACGAAGATCCTGTGTGCCGCAACCAATACTCAATGCAGCAAAAAAAAAAAAAAAAAAAAAGAGAGAGAGAGAGAGGAGAGAGAGAATATGGCTGATATTTTCTGACTTTAAGATGATTTTTTTTAATCCTTTTCTTATTTTAAAAAATTATCTTTATTCGTAATCACGAAGGAAAGAACCAAAGAGTTAATTCAGGAGTCTTAGAGTTGTGGGAGACCCCATAAAGCATCTAAATCAGTATTTCCCACAAATTTCTATGTTATTAGTTGAATCTGTGAAAAAAATAAGACTTTTGAAATAAAGCACATTTGGAGTATAATACACATTGATACAGAGTAATAGAGAAGATCTATCATAAAGAAAATTTAACTGGTTTGGTGGTGATTTAGTCACTAAGTCGTGTCTGACTCTTGCGACCCCATGGACTGTAGCCTGCCAGGCTCCTCTGTCCATCGGATTCTCCTGGCAAGAACACTGGAGTGGGTTGCCATTTCCTTCTCCAGGGGATCTTCCTGACCCAGGAATCACATCCGGGTATCCTGCATTGCAGTTAAGATTCTTTACCAGCTGAGCTATGAGGGAAACCCCAGCACTAACTGAGTGATTCACCTAAAAGATTTTTAATTAATTATTTTTGGCTGTGGTGGGTCTTTGTTGCTACCTGCGGGCTTTCTCTAGATGCAGTGAGTGGGGCCTGCTCTCAATGGTGGTGTCCAGGCATCTTACTGCAGTGGCTTCTCTCGTTGTAGAGCACAGCCTGTAGGTATACAGGCTCAGTAGTTGTATCACATGGGCCCAGTAGTTGCAGCTCGTGGGCTCTAGAGTGTGGGCTCAGTAGTTGTAGTGCTGGAGCTTAGTTGCTCCACAGTATGTGGAATCTTCCTGGACCAGGAATTGAACCCATTTCCCCTGGGTTCCCTGAATGCCTAGAGTCTGTGCATTGGCAGGGCTTCCCTGATAGCTCAGTTGGTAAAGAATCCGCCTGCAATGCAGGAGACCCCAGTTTGATTCCTGGGTTGAGAAGATGCACTGGAGAAGGGATAGGCTACCTCCTCCAGTATTTTTGGTCAACTGGTAAAGAATCTGCCTGCAATGTGGGAGACCTGGGTTGGGAAGATCCCCTGGAGAAAGGAAAGGCTACCCACCCCAGTATTCTGGCCTGGGGAATTCCATGAACTGTATAGTTCATGGGGTCACAAAGAGTCAGACAGGACTGAGCAACTTTCACTTTCCCCTGCATCAGTGGTTGGATTCTTAATCTCTCAACCACCAGGGAAGTCCTGAAAATATATGTTTTGATCATAGCATATTTTATTTCTTTGGAAATTTTCATGGCACTCTATTTTGTGGAATATATAGAAACACATAAATGTGCAGTATAACCTAGGAAGGAAGATCAGTGTGGTGCGGGCATTAAGAGTGTAGAATCTGACCTCTGGTCTGCCTTAATTATATCTTGGCTCCTAGGCTACAAGCTGTGTAACTTTGGGCAAGTTATTTAATCCTTTTGTGACTCTGTTTGCTCATGGGCAAAATGAGGATAATAGTGGAACCTACCTCATTCAGCTGTAATGATGATTAAGTGGGTTAATCCATATAGGTACTTAAACTAATGCCTAACTCATAGTACGCACCTACTAGCTCTTAGCTGTTACTATTATACATGCATATGTTTTTCAGTAAAATTAAGTACCAACCCAAGGTTGGTTTTCAAATTCTTTTGCCCTTGCAATTTAAAAAAGCAAATGGGTTTCAATCTTGTTGTAGTGACAAGGAATTCTGACCTTTTTTCCAGGAATTGCTCTTGGGCAGTTTGAAAACCTCTCTTGCCCATTTCACCAAATATTTAATGATCTCATTTGACTTCTTGGTTTCTTTACTTCTGGCTGCTAAGCTGTACTCAGACAGAAAATATGCCAAATAGTATTATGTCCTGACTATGCAGATATGCAATTATCTTTCACAAATATATTGTTTCCTTCCTTCTCTACGTATGTTTCTGGCCTCTGTCTGTCTCACTCTTATTTCATCTCTTGTCTGTCTCTCTTTTTTTGTTTAATTGAAGTATTTGTTGCTTCCCTGGTGGCTGAGAAGGTAAGGAATCTGCCTGCAATACAGGAGACCCAGGTTCAATCCCTGGGTCCGGAAGATCCCCTGAGAAGGGAATGGAAACCTTCTCCAGTGTTCTTGCCTGGAGAATTCCTTGGACAGAGGAGCCTGGCAGGCTACAGTCCACGGGGTCTCAAAGAGTTGGACACGACTGAGTGACTAACACACACACGTACATAGCTGATTTACAATGTTGTGTTAGTTTCTGGTGTATAGCAAAATGAGCCAGTTATATTAATGCATACATATATTCTTTTTCATAGTCTTTTCCATTGTGGTTTATTATGGGATATTGAATACAGTTCCCTGTGTTATACAGTAGGGACCTTGGTGTATGTCTATTTTGTACCTAATTGTTTGTATCTGCTAATTCCAACTCCTAATTTATCCCTCTTCCACCCTCTTCCTCCTTTGGTAACCATATGTTTGTTTTCTGTTTCTGTGTGTCTGTTTCTATTTTGTAAATAAGTTAATCTAAGTTTTTAGATTACATATGTAATTGGTATGGTATTTTTCTTTCTTTTCTTTTTTTTTATTATTATTTTTTTAACTTTACAATATTGTATTTTTTTTCTTTTACTTTTTAGCTTTACAATATTGTATTGGTTTTGCCATATGTATACCTGTGGTGGATTCATGTCGACCCAGAGGGATGGTACAGGGAGGGAGGAGGAAGGAGGGTTCAGAATGGGGAACACAGGTATTTTTCTCTCTATGTCTGACATATTTCACTTAGCATAATGCTCTCCAAGTCTATCTGTGTTGCTGCAGATGGCAACATTTCATTCTTATTTATGACTGAGTAGTATTCCATTGTGCGTATGTGTGTGTGTGTATATATATTCCATAGAGAAGTTCATCTTCTCGAACCATTCATCTGTTGATGGATAACCTGCTTTACTTCCATTTCTTGGCTATTGTGAATAGTGACTCTGCTTTGAACATCGGGGTGAACATATATCTTTTCAAATTAGAGTTTCTCTGGATATATGCCCAGGAGAGGGACTGCTAGATCATATGGCAACTTTTAGTTTTTAAAGAAACCTCCATATCATTTTCCACAGTGGCTGCACCAATTTATGTGCCCACCAACAGTATAGGAGGGTTCCTTTTTCCCACCTTCTCTCTAGCATTTGTGATTTGTGTCTCTCTGTCTTGATCTCAGCATTTGGCTATTTCTATCCTAATTTCTATTTGTTTCTGTCTTTGTTGTTATCTCTGCTTATGTCTGCCTTTTTATCTTTGTCTCCTTTTTCAACGTCTTTCTCATATACACACAAAAGCAATACACATGTTATGTCTGTTTTTCTCTTTGCATGTGTGTGTGTGTGTACATGTGCTATTTCCCCAGACATGACTCTGCTTCCTCTTGTATCATCTTTTACTAACTTTTCTTTCCCTTTATCACAAGAGGCTTGGCATCTCTAAGACACACATCCAAGTTCTCTTGGTTTGAGCCTTTTGAGTTGAGCTAAGTGGAAGATAAAGGCCCCTCTGAATGGCTTCTTTTCTTTAAACTAGCATTGCAAACATGCCAGTGTCTATTTGGAAAGTCTTTCATTTGGGAGGATTTTTCCTCCTCAAAATCCCTTTTAAAATTACCCACTTACAGTTCAGTCTTTGTCTGTTTGTGCAGCTCAGTTCCACCCGAGGTCAATCACCTCTCTTCTCTGCCTTTCAATTATCTTTGGTGCTTTTATTCCCGTGCACAACTTGAGTTGCTACCTAGCAATTTGAATCAGGGTGTTCAGCCTCTGAGATTTGTGAATGAATAGCACTCCTGATAACAAGCATTAGTTGACAAGCTCCATCTTCTGTCCATATTGTTAAATGGTGGGAAGAATGAAATATAAATAAAGTCAAATTCTTGTATCTTCTTTTGGGTAATTCTCCTATTAATTTCACTGTGAGTAGAAAACCTGTGGTTTTTATTGGAAGCAAGGACATTTGACACTAGCATTTTAATCAGATTTGTCCAGAGTAGTTTGGAAGTTGATTTTCAAGACATCAAAACATTATCCAGAAGACTCTGTCACGGTGGGTTTGTTTCTGTGGGTTAAAAAAAAATATCCCAACAACTTTTGACCTATATAATCTGTCTTCAGAAAGTGATTTCCGCGTGCATGACATGGTTAGACTGCCTTGTAAAAACACAATTTTTATTTGACAGTTTTAATATTTTGAACACTCCATGTTGACATTTTTATCAGATGGGTTGCTTGTTTTCATTGACAGTAGGAGTTTGCAAACTAATGAGGAAAATAAGAAAGGAAATTAGCTTGAAGCTGCTGAGTATTTGCAACCAGAAGGTAAACGAAGGAGGTACCAGAGTCTGGAAATAATTACCGTCACTGCCACAGTCCTCCATTAGCGTTGGCAAAAGACCCAGGGTCTGACAGTTAAATTAAAGCTTGCAACCCGGTGAAAAATTAGCAACAGAAAGCTTGAATTCTGGTAACATCACACTGCATGCCGTTTACTGTAGGGCTTTGACAACTCTGCTCCGTTCATGAGATTCATTGGTGAAGCAAGATCCCTTAGAAGATGTAGAAAACCAATTCATCTATAGCAGGCAGTGTTTACAAAGCAATGACCCGGGCAGTCTGCTAGGGAAGTCAAACCTTACTCAGTGAAATTCTTCTTTTATTATGTGGCATGGGATGATGACAGAAGTCTGAACTTTAAAAAATTTCTAATTGGAGGAAAATTGCTTTATAATGTTGTGTTGGTTTCTGCCATACAACCATGCAAGTCAGTCATAATTATACATACATCACCTGCCTCCCCTCATTCCACCCCTCTAGGTCATCAGACTGCCAGGCTGGAGTCCCTGCATTATACAGCAGCTTCCAACCAGCCATCTATTTCACACATGGTAGTGTATATATGTCGGTGTTACTTTCTCCATTCGTCCCACCCTCTCCTTCCCTGACTGTGTCCATAAGTCCATTCTCTACATCTGCATCTCTATTCCTTCCATGCAAATACATTCATCAATACCATTTTTCTAGATTCCATATATACACATTTATATATGGTGTTCGTTTTTCTCTTTCTGACTTACTTCACTCTGTATAACAGGCTCTAGGTTCATCCACCCCATTAGAACTGACTCACATGTATTCTTTTTTATGGTCAAGTAATATTCCATTGTGTATTTCTTCCACATCTTCTTTATCCATTCATCTGTAGATGGGCATCTAGGTTTCTTTCTTGTCCTGGCTATTATAAATAGTGCTGCAGTAAACATCATATATATGTCTTTTAAAAGTGTGGCTTTCTCAGGGTATATGCCCAGTAGTAGGATTGCTGAGTCATATGTGTGTGAGTGCATGTGTGTGGTTGTGTGTGCTCAGTTACGTCTGACTCTTCACGACCCCATGGACTATAGCCTGCCAGGAACCTCTGTGCATGGAATTTTCCAGGCAAGAATATAGGAGTGAGTTGCCACTTCCTACTCCAGGAGGTCTTCCTGACCCCAAGGGTCAAACCCACATCTCTTGAGTCTCCTGCATTGACAGGATTCTTTACCAACTGCACCAGTTGGGAAGCCCTTTAGTGGGGTTATGCCCAGTAGTAGAATTGCTGGGTCACATGGTAGATTTATTCCTAGTTTTTAAAGAAATCTCCATATTGTTCTCCATAATGGCTGTATGAGTTTACATTTCCATCAACAGTGTAGGAGGCTTCCCTTTTCTCCATCCTCTCCAGCATTTACTATCTGCAGATTTTTTGATGATGGCCATTCTGACTGGTGTGAAGTGATGAGTCTGAGCTTTGAAGTCAGAGTTGCATGTAATACCCAGTTCCAACACTTATTGGCTGTATGTCTTTGGTCTGGTAACATCACCATTTTGAGCCTTAGTTTCCTTACCGTCAAAATATGTAAAATACCACAAACTACCTAATAAAATTACTGGGGGACAATAAGATAATGCATATGAAGTACACGGTGATGCCTGGCCCATCATAAATGATGGAATGAATAGTTGATCTTGTTGAAGCAAATGGTAGAGAAGGAGATTCATTTCACTGTAGACATTTGGAGGCTCCTTGGAAAATGTAGAAGCTGAGATTCATCTTGAACTAAGAGTAAGGATTTGACATGAGCATATAAGTTGGGAGAAGAATGGAAACCTGGAAAAAAGGAGACAGCTTAAGCAAAGATTTGGGAGATGGGAAGGTTTATGGCTTATTCAAGGAATAGGAGAAGGGCAGGGAATAGGGAATGACCATGAGCTAAAATAGATTCGGGACCACTTTCTCTGTGATTTGTCATGCATAAGACATGACCTTCTTGAGTAGCCAAGTTCAAACTAGGTTCTCTAGTACAGTTCTTAAGTATCAGACTGCAGGGAATACCTAAGGATACGCCACCATTTAGGTTGCTCACCATTTTTTCCAAGATCCTCAAAGGCACTAACCCCTTTCCCTGGCCAATGCTTGCCAATCTGATGAAAAATGGTGTTTTCTAGTTGACACTTCAGTTTAAAAATTTGCAGTACAAATATAATGCTATAATCTTTTAGGAAATTAATCTGACAGTGTTTGTAAAAATTAATTATATTTATATTAATTGGGCTTCCCCGGTAGCTCAGTGGTAAAGAATCCACCTACCAACACAGGAGACATGGGTTTGATCCCTGGGTTGGGAAGATCCCCTGGAGATGGCAACCCACTTCAGTATTCTTGTCTGGGAGATCCCATGGACAGAAGAGCCTGGCAGGCTACACTCCATGGGGTTGCAAAAGAATTGGATACAGCATAGCGACTAAACAATAGCAATAATTATATTAATCATATAATTAAATATAGACTTCCCAGGAGGCACTAGTGGTAAAGAACCTGCATGCCAGTGCAGAAGTAAGAGATGCAGGTATGATCCCTGGGTCAGGAAGATTCCCTGCACGGCAACCCACTCCAGTATTCTTGCCTGAAGAATCCCATCAACAGAGGAGCCTGGCAGGCTACAGTCCATGGAGTTGCAAACAGTCAGACTCGACTGAAGTGATTTAGCATGCATAATTAAATATATAATTAATTGTAAAATTAATTACATTAATACCCCTTCAGTCACAAATCCAGCTTTGAGCAATCTTATAGAAAGAAGCGTATTAGTACCTGAAGATCTCTGTGTTAGCATGTTTATTAAAGTAGTTTTAACAATGGTTTAAAAGAAAGCAAATTCCATATCATCTACTGATAGAGATGGTTGAATTGATGGACTGGAGCTCTCATTTTACAGAATATTATTCAGTATTTTGGGAAATTAGTTACATCTCTATGCCTTAATGAGAGCAATTTGTATACTATAGTGGGAATAGTGTGATCTAGTTATTTTAAAAATAACTTTATGTATGTGACTATGTTTACATATGGTTGGATGAATGTAGATGTAAAAATCATACACCAAATATGTGTGTTATCCTGTTTCTTTGGTGGAAGGTTGACAAGAATTGAATGAGAAGAGAGAAACAGTTGCCCTTTTCTTTGTACAACTCTGATTTTGACTTGTTGTCACAAGCATGCATTGTGTAACTTGAAAGGAAAATCCAATAAAATATATAAAAAAGGCATGCACCTGGTGAATGGCAGATACAGGAAAAGAAAAGTAGACTAAAAGCAAAGGGAAATTGTGTGGGTTGTAAGCCTAGGAAAGAATGAGTGATAGCCATTTTTGTTCATTTAAGTACCTGATGGGTTTAAAAGTCTGCTTGAGGGCGATTTTTCCTCACTTCCTGCACAGTGTAAAAGGAAGCTACACAGCTCTTATCTTGTCATGGGATCTGCCTTACATGAGGTGGTCTCTGATGACCTGTCCAGCCCCATCTCCCGCCTGACTTACTCACTGGTAACATTGAACTGTTTATCTAGTGGCCCACATTCTATCATAAACATATACACGTGTGCATGCACACTTGCATGCATACACACGTGTGTATGCACACTTGCATGCACACACACATGCACCAACATTCATGGCTGTGCTTTACGTGGTTCCCCACCGGTATGTTGTTCCTTTAGACCAGAACACTCTTTCCTCTACTCATTGCCTGGTTAAGTCCCATTCTCTAAGATTTGAGTTGGGAAATGTTCCTCCACTGAAGACTGGACTAAGCAACCTGCATATGAGCCCTCCGCCCACCAGCAGCCTAAGTAACTGTCTAGCTCAGCATTTCATCTGTGCGTGTGGTACTATCTCCTTCTCAAAATGAAGTTTCTTTCTCTCTTTTCCTTAAACCATTTTAACTGGGTTTCAGTCCCAGTTGAGATTTTTCATGGAATTTCTCCAAAGCACTAGAAATTGGGTGAATTTTTATTTGGTTTCTATTTCAGATGAGGAATTGGAAGCTCAGAGTAGTTGAGTGACCTCCTCATGTTCCCACAGTAAAGTATTGACAGGCTCAAACATCAAAGCCATATCTCTATACTCCTAACTTGGGACTTTTCTGCTCCACCCACACTGAAACTGCAGATACAGACACACTCCAGTGAAGTTAACTGGTGACTCTATTACTATTATCCAGGTATGCCTTATAGTCTATTTACTGGTTGCCTCAGAAAATCCCATTGGTTTTGCCTCATGTTGACTTGCTCTAAGCCAGACTATAATACCCTAATGACCACGTGTATGAATTAGGATGACTTCAGTTGTGACAAGAAAGTCTAACTTAAATAGCTTAAATGTTAAAGATGTGCATTATCTCATATAAAGAAAAGTTTGTCTCAAGACATGAGCAAGGGGACTTCCCTGGCGGTCCAATAGTTAAGATTTTGCACATCTAACACAGGCAGTGTAGGTTTGATTCCTGTTTGGGGAACTAAGATCTCACATGCTATGTGGCATGGCCAAAATTAAAATTTAAAAATAAATAAATAGACATGATTCTGACATATGAACAAGGTCAATTAAAATAAAATAAAACTTCCCCTTAAAAAAAAGAAACACATGTTAGGAAGAACATTAGCCTTCCCACCTTTCTCCTCAGCCACCCTACACGTTTGACTTTTATCTCCAACTGAGTCACCTCATGGTTACAGGATGGTTGCTGCAGTTCCAGACCTCACAGCTGCACATAAGAACAATCAAATGTGGGAGAAGAATCCCTATCTTTAACTCTTTCAAAGATAGGAGATAAAAATTCCACAAGTCTTCCTCTATGAGCCTGTGTAGTGAAGGATTAAAATTGCCCCAAGATTTGGGCTTTGGCCTCAGCTCCTGGGAGGTAACCTTTAAGCCCTTGGGGAGTCCTGCATGATAAGAATATCTGTTTACCTGGGGGCTTTGGGCCAGGCCAGATAGTGTCTGTTGACAAGGTGACTTAAGGTGGGAGGCCTTGCATAGCACATCAGCTTCATCTCTGCAAAGGCTGGAGATTAAGGTCAGCCATGGGAGCGGTCAGTTGCATCTTTGTGACTGAGCCCCAATAAAAACTCTGGATACCAAGGTTTGGATAATATTCCTGGCTGGCAACATAGCATACATCATCATACACTGCTGCTTGAGAAGTAAGTGCTATCTGCATGACTCCACTGGAAGAGAACAACCATAATCTCCACACTGAGTATCTCTTAAATGTTGCTCATGAAACTTGGCTGATTTTAATATGTTCTTTTGCTATAAAAAAAAAAAAGCCCTTAATAGTTGCTATTGAAAATGTTAGGTGGCATTTCAGGGGGCTCCTAAGAGCTCTAGTTCTTTATGTTTCTTTGCAGAAAGAATTCAGTGAGAGGTGAAGTGATAGAAAAGTGGTTTATTAGAATAGGACACTTGTGAGGCTTACACTTGTGGTTGAGAGGGTGCCAAACCCTGAGGACTTATTGGGTTACAGGTTTATAATCAAAGGAAAAGGGGTTGGAGGAGAAGACCTTCTTTGTCTTTCTTGAGTATATGTCATGCTCCCATCATTAGTTCCCCCTCCCAGTTGGGCAGGGGAGTTTTTTGGTTCCTACATGGTCAAGCTAGGTCTACAAATTATTGTGTGTGTGTGTGTGTGTGTGTGCATGTGTGTGCATGCACGCAGAGAGCATGTTCCAGGGATTATTAACTTGTTAAGCTCACTGGGCAGGTTGTGGGTCTCATGCCACCATTGTTTTATTGTTTGGGGGCATGTCTCGTGCTTCTGTTGCATGGTTTTGTTGCTAAGCAAACCTGCTTGGTTTTGTGGTTAAGCAAACCTGGCTCAGGTGGTAAAGCATCTGCCTGCAATGTGGGAGACCCGGGTTCAATCCCTGGGTTGGGAAGATCCCCTGGAGAAGGAAATGGCAACCCATTCCAGTACTCTTGCCTGGAAAATTCCATGGACTGAGGAGCCTGGTAGACTACAGTCCATGGGGTCACAAAGAGTCGGACACGACTGAATGACTTCACTTTCAAACCTGCTTTTGTGAGTCATCATTAACTTGCAGGGGTCTCCCATACTTTTTTCTGTTAACTTTTAACCACCAATTTTGTCTGTCCTTTACTCTGTCCCTATCAGTATGAAGACTTTGCTGAGTTCTGTGAAAGAGAAAGTGTTAGTCGCTCAGTTGTGTACAACTCTTTGCCACCCCATGGACTGTAGCCTGCCAGACTCCTCTGTCCATGAAATTTTCAAGGTAAGAATACTGAAGTGGGTAGCCATTCCCTTCTCCAGGGAACCTTCCCAACCCAGGGATCAAACTCAAGTCTCCTGCATTTCTGGCAGATTCTTTACCGTGTGAACCACCAGGGAAGTTCGAGTTCTATGAGTCCTAGGCAATTATTGTATTATACCTGCACATGATCTTGGAGACCAACAAACTTGTAGGTGATGTAAGAAGTGAGAGTGGTCTTGTAGACATTGTTTTCTACCTCTTTTGACCAGAGCAGCACCCCAGGCTCACCTCTCAATCAATCATAGGCAAGTGGAATTGTCATGAGTGGCTGGAGCTGATAAAGATTTAGCCTCTGGGCTGGCGAAGAGCACTTGGCCCTTGAGTGTTGACATTTCTGTTAGCAACAAAGAAGGGGGCCATAGCTGCTGGGGAAACATCTAACAGTGTCAACCACGAACTGTTGCCGCTCTTTTTCTGCCCAGTGGAAGCAACTACAGCACCAGAGGAACCTTTTACCTCTGCACTTTGCATCCATCTCTGTTTCCCATGGGCTGAGGGACAGGGAATCTTCATTCCAGACAGCAACACTGATAAACTTGTCAATGCTATTATCCATCTGGAGTCCAGAAGGCTTTGACACAAGCAGCTTGAGCTGATCTTCTCCCACAATTGGTATTTGTGCAGAATAAGGACCAAAAATAGCTAAGTGGAAACCCGAGAGAGGTCTTCCTTAGGACAATTTTCTATTCACAGACCTCCCATGTGTATAAACCTAGCATCCCACCAGCTTCCTTTGGCATTCAAGTTGATTGTAGAGATACAAGTGCCCAATGAAAACAATAAATTCAGGGACTTCCCTGGTTGTCCGGTGACTAAGAGTACACATTCCCAATGCAGGGGTCCAAGGTTTGATCCCTAATCAGGGAACTAGATCCCACATGCTGCAACTAAACATCCTGCATGCTGAAACAAAGACCCCACACAATAGATATTTTTAAAGTAATAAATTCATGTAATAATGATGTCAGTTGATTGACTGCTATTATGTGCTAGGATTGGGGAAGGGCTATGCATGTATTATTTCATTTATTCCTCAAAACAATCATGTGGGGCTGGTTTTGTTGGTAATTCTTTCTGTGTAAATAAGGAAACTGAGTCTCAGAGAGTTGCAGCATTTTCCCACAGTCACACAGCCAGTAAGAGCTGTAGTTAACCTGGAAGCCTCTAAATCAGAGTCTAGAGCCATTGGGCTACACTGCTATATGAGGTCCTGTCTGCTGGGGAAGGGACTTCCTCCCAGGAACAGTGGGGTACTGCTGAATGGTCATGAGGAAAGGATGACTAACTCATTCTGGGACGGGCATCTGGGTAAGATGAGAGTGTTCCAAGCTGCCCGTGGTAGGGATGGTCAAACTACTACTGGAGTTTCTTTGATAGCTATTAATACCTTGAGTGCACACTTGCCTCATCTGAGAAACATCCTTTTGATCTGTTTTACACCTTGGATTCC
This sequence comes from Bos grunniens, assembly GCF_055505025.1. Taxonomy (NCBI): domain Eukaryota; kingdom Metazoa; phylum Chordata; class Mammalia; order Artiodactyla; family Bovidae; genus Bos; species Bos grunniens. Next base: position 30,368,602 of record NC_141189.1, read on the forward strand.
ACATAATATTTCATTTGAATGAAACATTTAATTGTTTTTAGAAAAGAAAATTAGAATTCCATTGTGGACCAAATCTGGAAAGTTGGTAATTTTGTAAAGTTATGTTGGAAGAAAATCATGTCCATTTACATGTTACCTAAGGTTGTTTTTACTGTAAATAGTAAAGCCTAAAATATTTACTGTCTGGCCCTTTGCAGAAAATGTATGCAGGCCTCTGAGCTAGATCAGGGTTTCTCAGACTTGGCAATATTAACATCTTGGGTTGAATGATTCTTTTTGTAGGATTCTGATCTGTGTGTTGTAAAATGTTTTAACAGCATTCTTGGCCCAACGAGACACCAGTGGAGTCGTCCCCACAGCAGTCAGCCAATACCCCCCAGATGAGAGCCACTGAACTGGATGATATTCATGTCCTTTCTGGGTCTGAAATTCTAGATATTTATTTATTTATTATTGGAGTATAGTTGATTTATAATACTGTGTTAGTTTCAGGTACAAAGCGAAGTGATTCAGTTATACACACACACATATATATTAATATATATTGATATATTTGCTAGCATTTAACTGTTCATAGTATATTCTTATAATTTTTTGTATTTCCAAAAAATACAAAAAAGTATCAGCTGCTATTTCTCCTCTTTAATTTCTTATTTTGTTTATTTGTGTCTTCTTTCTTTTCTTCTTGGTGAGCCTGGCTAGAGGTTTGTCAATTTTGTTTATCCTTTCAAAACCCAGCTCTTGGTTTTAGTGATCTTTATATATTTTTTTAAATCTCTATTTTATTTATTTCCTCTCTGATCTTTATTATTTTCTTTCTTCTGCTGACTTTGGGTTTTGTTTATTTTTCTGATTCTTTTAGTTAGTAGGTTAAATTGTTTATTTGAATTTTTCTTGTTCCTTGCCAAAGGCCTGTGCTGCTATAAAGTCTCTTAGAACTGCTTTTGCTGTGTCCCATAGATTGGGTAAGGTTGTTTTCATTGTCCTTTGTCTCGAGGTATTTTCTGATTTTCTCTTTGATTTCATTGTTGACCCACTGATTTTTAGTGGCATATTGTTTAGCCTCTATGTAATCATTTTTTTTCCTGTTTATCTTTCTGTGGTTGATTTCTAGTTTTGTACCACTGTGGTCAGAGAAGATGCTTGAAATAATTTCTACCCTCTTAAATATTAAAAAATCTTTTCTTTAATTCTAAAGGGTAGTTTTCTGAGTAGTGTATCCTTGGTTTTTCCCTTTAAGTAAACCATGACTTTAAGTATGTCATGCCAGTCCCCTCTTGCTTGCAAGTTTTCTACAGAAAAGTTTGTTAATAGCTGATTCCCTTGCATGTGTGACTCTTTGTTTTTCTCTTGCTGCCTTTAGGATTCTCTTTTTAACTTTTGTCATTTTAATCATGATATGGTTTGGAGTGAGTCTCTTTGGGTTCATCTTGTTTGCACTGTCTGTGATTCCTATACCTGGATATCTGTTTCCTTCTTTAGGCTCAAGATTCTTTCAGCCGTAAGTTTATCAAATACATTTTTGTTCCCCTTTTGTATTTCTTCATCTGGGACCCCTATAATATACCTAGGGGACTCAGAAAAGGATGGGGATATTACAGGCTTGGAGGTCATCTTCTAATGTGACTCTCTAGCCTTGGTTGTAGAAGAGTCTTTCTGACAGTTTCATTTGCCTTCATGAGAATTGCTCCACATGGAGATGTATTTTTGCTGCTGTTGGGGGGAGTTGAGCTCACTGTCCTCCTACTCTGCCATCTTGATCCCCTTCCTCCCTGGTGCAAATTTGAATTTACCCACAGAATAGGAGAGTTACCTCTCTGAAGTACTAAAGTTTTAAGAAAGTTTGTGAAATGAATGATCAAATTTTCTCAGTTCTCTTTTTATGCTGGTAAAGAAATATGGCTATGTGACTAATACATTCAACTGTACAGAGTAAAAGAAAGTGGGAATTAAGCTACATTTTATGATTTGGTAATTATAAACTCTTGGAGCTGGAATATCACTGTAGGGTTAGACAAGAAAATGATGCTTGATTATGATATTTCCAGGCTTATAGTGTCAGTACCATAATTTAAAAAACTCAAGTTTTGGACTGTGATATTTTCCATTTTCACAATTTCCTCTGCTTTTAAAAATTATAAGAACTCAGAGATCCTCTGTACCTGTGCCATTATCAAGTACTGAAATGTTGGTCTTGAATTCAGTTTCACTGAACTAATAGCTATAGAGTTGTCTACAGTTTAGATATTTCCTTGCAGCCAAGAGATGACACAATGGTGTAATCAGAGAGGCATGTAAGCTAATTATCTATGGTTGAATTTTGACTCAGATTCAATAAGAGATTTCACATTTAGGTTTTGAGCCATGATGGGGAACTCTTGCTTTTGTGTGTATGAGTGTGTGTGCCTACATGGAAATCTGAAAGATGTGCTATGTGGAAAGTTGTCCAGGGAAAAGAAATGATGTGCAGGTCTCTGTCCAAATGCTGAAATTCTTGAAACCTTTTGCAACCAGTGGGTGGATCCTGGGCTGAAAGTCAAAAAGTCTGGGTTGCCTTCTGCTTCTGCTCATTGCCTGTTCTGTGTCCTTGGGAGAGGTTCCCTTCTCTGGGCCTCAGTTTTCTCATATGTCAAGTGAGCACATTCAATGGAACAAAGCGTTTACCATTGTGTTTTGTAGTCCTTCTCTCCTCCAGTCTTTCTTTCTCTGATCTCCAGCCCCACATGTAGGTCAACTCAACATATTCCACTCCTTCTCTTTTATCTTTCCCAGTCCATTATTTCCTGTTGACTTTCACTGGCAGCAGTACTATTATGGGATAATTTTCCAAAAAGATAGAATCATGATTTCCTTAGTCATATGAAGAAGCACATTAGGTTGAATAGTATCCCCCTATTCACATTTGTAAATGTGACCTTATTTGAGGATAAGATATTTTCAGATGTAATCAAATTAAGATGAGATCATACTAAATTAGGATAGGTCCTAAATCCAGTGACTGATGCCCCGTAAGGGGAAAATCTCAAGACAGACTCACAGGGAGAATGCTGGGTGTAGACAAAGACAGAGAATTAGAGTGATGTATCTGCAAAACAAGGAGTGCCAAAAACTATAAGAAGCTGGGGAAGAAACTACAAGAGACTGAAAACTGCCAGAAACTACAAGAAACTAAAGAGAAACAGGGGAGGATCTCCCCCTAGAACTGTCAGAGGGAAAATGGCCCCGCTGACACCTTGATTTCAGGCCTCTCTCCTCCAGAGCTGTGAACAAATAAATTTCTGTTGTCTGAAGTCACTCAGTTTATGGCAATTTGTAATGGCAGCTTAGCAAACTGAGACACACATATTAAAGATTTTATTTAACTCATATGAGGACAGTAGCCAGCAAATGGTTCAAAGCACAAATTAATGGGGAGTAAAGGAAAGTGAAATGGATTTGCAAATACAAAGCTACTTTTACATGGGGATGAGGGAGTGGGGGGTTATCTCTCTACTGGACATAACTTACTTGCACATCTATACGAAAATTGTTTTTACTGCTATCAGTTATCTACAACTTACCAAGTTGGGAAGTAGCTCCTGTAGAATCAGACAGCTTGGAAGATACACTCTGGACAGTGCATGGTTGTCCAGTGACATACACACGTTCCCTCCCCACTTTCTTGTTCACCCAGGCTGAGAGAGTTCAGGGTCATTTTGTGGGGTGGGGACACGCTGTGTGGCATGTAGGATCTGTTTCCTGACCAGGGATTGAACCCCATCTTCTACATTGGAAGAACAGTGTCTTAACCACTGGGCCACCAGGGAAGTCCTCCAGGGCCATTTTTAAAATTTTCTTTCTCTTCCGTGCTTCTTGAAACCCTCTTCTTGCCTGTTTCCCTTCTTCTACCTCCATCTACTTAAGATTGTTCCTGGATCATCCCTGGTTTCCCCTATCCCAACTTTCACTTGGAGACCTAAAACTGGCCCCAGATTCCTGTTGTGATGGGGATTAACGCAGTGTAGTGGGCTGAGTAGCATGTCCCCAAAATTCCTGTCCACCTGGAATCAAAGAATGTGATTTTATTTGGAAATAGGGCATGTGAAAGATGCAATTTGTTAAAAGCCTTGAGATGAAGTCATGGATGTAAGGTCAACCTAACTCTAGTGACTTGTATCCTTTTAAGAAGAGGAGAGGACATGGAAAGACACATAGACACACAGGGAGGAAGTCCACATGAAGATGGGGCAGAGATTGTAGTCACGCTACCACAAACCAGGGGAGGCCAGGAGCCACCAGAAGTTGCAAGAAATAAAGAAGGACTCTCACCAAGGGCCTCCAGAGAGAGCACAGCCCTGCCAACACCTTAATTCTGGCTCCGTGAAATTGATTTCAGACTTCTGGCCTCCAGAATTGTGAGGCAATAAATTTGTTTTGTTTTCAGCCACTGAGTGTGAGGTAATTTATTATGGCAGCCCTTGGAAACTATGACAGGAGGAGACAGCAGTGGGAAATAATTCAATTTCACAAACTTTTGCTAAGGACCTGCTGTATGACTTCCAGCCTTGTGCCAGGCATTGGAGAACTGGAAAGTGTTGAAGAGGAGCTCTGGTCACCTTTGATAACACATGGTAGTGACCACGTGATATGGGCTGCCTTGCCTCCTCCTCTTCCTCTTCCTCTTCCTTCTCTCCTTCTTTTCCTCCTCATCCTCATTCTTTTTTACTTCCAAATGGATCTTCCTTTTCAATTCATCATTTGGGTTTTGTCATTGTATTGGGTCCCTCTTGGGCATGTGTGTGTGCATGCTAAGTCACTTCCGTCATGTCCAATTCATTGTGACCCTGTGGACTGTAGCCCACCAGGCTCCTCTGTCCATGGAATTCTCCAGGCAAGAATACTAGAGTGTGTTGCCTTGCTCTCCTCCAGGGGATCTTCTGGACTCAGGGATCGAACCTGTGTCTCTTATGTCTCCTGCCTGACAGGTGGGTTCTTAACCACTAGCGCCACCTGGGATGCTGCAAACCCTATGAGCCCCACCTGTTACTCCAGATGCTTCTGCAGCCACTAGTTGAGAGCAGATGTCAACAGTCTTCAACTGGTCAATCCCCACCCTGGATCCTGAGGGTATATTTCTGGCTTCTATGACACCATGATGATCTATAGGAACTGATTGGCCTTTAGCTTGGACGCAGAAGTTGTATATGTATGTGTGTGTGTGTGTGTGTGTGTGTGTGTGTGAGTGTTTAATGCCTGTGGTACCACCTTAAACAATGGGGCTGAGCAGTTGAATACCCCCAGGCAGAGAGATTCAGACTCATTTCATCAGCCTCTTCAGACTGAGCACCCTCAGCAGGGTTCATCCCATTAGCGCATCTTTGCATTGCTCTCCCTTGCCCCTGTTCCTCTTCCCTGGACTAACTGCAAGTCCCTATAATCAATTCCCAAAGAAATGACCTGCAGGGAGGCCCTGGCCGCTGTCAGTGCTCTCAGGGGACCCAGCATTCCTCTCTGCCCACGGTGTCTTGCTCTGTCAGATCGTCTATCCATACAACTGCAGGCTTGAGTCATCTTGTGCAAATCACTCCCCTCTCTGCTTTCTTACCCTCTGGTCCAGGCCAGGTTTTCAGTCTTCTGATCATAATGGAATAAAATATGAAATATGAGGATATAGAAGCTGGTTGAAGGAGTCCTTCAGACCTTGATGCCATGGTTGTTAAATGCCAGGGGTTGCTCTGGACAGAAGAATGGTGTCATCATTGTCTACAGCCCAGATCTTCCAGATGCTTCTGGGGACCTGAACCAGAGAAGTGGGGGGCCATTTTCAACTTTTTACTGTTTCCTTTTGGCAGTAATTGAGAGTCCTGAGTAATTTCAGTTATTACCATGTATTTCCTATTGCTGCTGTAACATATTATCACAAACTATTGCCTTCCCAGGTGGCTCAGTGGTAAAGAACCCATCTACTAAGGCAGGAGATGTGGGTTCAGTCTCTGGGTCGGGAAGATCCCCTAGAGTAGGAAATGGCCAGTATTCTTGCCTGGGGGAATTCTATGGACAGAGGATCCTGGTGGGCTACAGTCCATGGGGTCGCAAAGAGTGGGACACAACTGAGCGACTAAGCAGCAGCAGCAGCAGCAGCAGCATTGGCTCAAAACAACATAAATGTATCATCTTGTAGTTCTGGAGATCAGAAGTCCTAAAACCAAGGTGTTGGCGGGGCTACATTCTTCTTGGAGGTTTTAGAGGAGAACCCATTTCCTTGCCTTTTCGAACTTATGGAGGTCTCCTGCATTCCTTGACTTGTGGCCCCTTCTGCCTTCTTCTAAGTGCATCGCTCCAACCTCCACAATTCCATCATCACATCTCCTTCTTGGTCTCTGACCTCTTGCCTCCCTCTTATAAGATCCTTTGTAGTTACATTGGGTTCAGCCAGGTAAACCAGGCGAATCTCCCCATCGCAGTGTCCTTAATCACATCTGCAAAGTCACTCTTGCCACATGTTACCTCTAACACATTCACAGGTTCTGAGGATTAAGGCATGGAAATCTTTGGAAGGGGTCATTATTTAGATGAGCAAAAACTTTCTTGTATCGTGTTTATGACATTGGTCAAAAGTTCTTTATCCATCTATCTATCATATATATAATCTGTCTAGTTAACTGCATCCTTACGCATCTCACTGACCATGATTCTTAAATAATGAGGGATTTTTCTACCTGGCATAATTATCAAACAAAATGAAATTTAAGCAAAGAAGCTTCAGACAATGAAAAATGCTTGGTCACTACAGAGGAACAAGATAATTTTAGAAATGATGCTTGGACTCTGGAGCACCTTGTTGAAAAGTAATATTTTTTCCAGGAGGAAATATTATCATGTGGAAATCTCAGGTTATATCAGATCTTTACAAAATCAGTGTCTGTCAAACTGGGTCCAAAATGAGATTTCTGCTCGAAGATTAGGTAACTCCTGCTTAGCTGTTAATTGATACTCTCAGGATGAGATCTTAATGCTTGGCCCATTTCTTCTCTTCTGGTCCTTGTGGGTGGGCATTTTTCTCTTGTATTTGCCAAAAGCAAAAAGTAACGATTCCAATCACTGGGGATTTAAATGAAAGAAGGTTTATCATTTTCTACTCATAGTTATGGGCTTCCTGGGGGGTTCAGTTGTAAAGAATCCACCTGCCAATTCAGGTTCAATCCTTGGGTTGAGAAGATCTCCTGAAAAGGAAATGGCAACCCACTCCAGTATTCTTGCCTGGAGAATCCCGTGGACAGAGGAGCCTGGCAGGCTACAGTCCATGGGGTCATGAAACAGTCAGACATGACTTGGTGGCTAAGCAACAACAGCAACCCACAGTTGTAATCACAGAGGACCATGCATATCTACTGCAGTTTGTGTAAATCTCTGCACACTGTCACATTCCCATCTTGTGGTTCTTTTATTCCTGTTGAAGTTGTTATAATGATTGTATGCCGCATAATGATCTCAGAAGCCTGTGTTCTGTTGGATGTGTGATGAAGAAACTTGTCGTGGTTTCTCAAGAAAATAAAAGTTTTTTATTCAAAATGACCTCTGAACTTCTGGCCACTTATTCATTGAGCAGCCTGAGTGTGTGATGCAATTAATCCTTCAACTGGGTGGGTGGGAAAGTCAGACAGGGCAGGTGGGCTTGACACCTACTAGAGGCAACATTCATGTCCCGCATTGATGAGGGATCAGGGAGTTAAGATTATAACCAAAGGAGGAGAGTTTAGGAGGGAATTCATTCCTGCCCTCTGGCATTTGCTGAATATATGTATGGCCTGAGATTATTTCCCTCACACAAAGGCCAAGTTACTAGGAAAAGCATTAGTTCAGATTCATCATCTTAGGACTTAACAGCAGGTGCTAATGGCGTGTGTGTCTTTGTAACTAAGCATTTGAAAAAAGCAATCATTTTGGACAGAAATTTTGACCTCAGAGTAGCTGCCTGTGGCAACTATAAACTATTAATACTTTATAACCCTAGGGGTCCAGCTGCCTTTGTGGCTAATCCTCTCAGAAGCTAATCCTCAGGGCCTCTATAGATAATGGCCCTCTTTCCTCCAAACTTCTTCTACTTTCACTATAGATGAATCTACTTTTTCAGTTTCTTCCGATTGATCAGAAACATCAAATAGTTCTCCATTTCATATGTTTCCTATGAATAGAATCCAGCCTTCTTGGTCAGGCCCAAGGCTACATTTCTTGTCTTATCTCCTACTTTTTCCCAGAAAGTTTTAGCTATTGAAGACATCTTGCATTGTCCTGCACCTATGACTTTGGTCAATACTTATTTTAGCTTAGAACCTGCTCTCTCATCCTTTTTCTATAAATTCCTATCTCTTCTATAAGGGACAGTTTAAGTGCTTTCTGCTACCAAAAGCATCCTTGTATTTTCTCAACTAGATGAAGCCTTTTTTTCCTTGAAGTTTCCCTTCCTAAGAGAATGTTTCTGTAAACGTTCCTTCTTAGGTGTTGTTTGTGAGAAATGCTGGTCTCATTACTGCCTATGATTTTTTTTTAAGTTAATAGTTCAAGTCATATTTCCCTTAAAGGATTGACTTGGTATGAAGTTCAATTTAATACTACCTGAATGAGCAATCCCCTGTCTAATTAAAATGATTCAATTAGCTAGGATGACATAATTTATAAAGGGAATACTGTTTTTAGCATTTTTAAGAACCTATTTAAACCATGGGCTCTTTTTCACCAAGAGGTTGCGTGCATGTGTGCTAAGTTGCTTCAGTCAGGTCTGACTCTGTGATACCCTATGGACCATAGGCCCCCAGGCTCCTCTGTCCATGGATTCTCCAGGCAAGAATACTGGAGTGGCTTGCCATGCCCTTCTCCAGGGGATCTTCCTGACCCGGGGATCGAACCCATGGTTCTTAGGTCTCCTGCACTGGCAAGAAGGTTGTTTACCACTAGCAGCACCCGGAAAGCCCTCACCAAGAAGTCAACAAGGCAAAATTCTAGAGAATTTTGCATAATATTTCGGAACTACCTCAAACCACCATGCCTTCATCTGCTCTTGATTAAGAACTTATGCTTCAATAGGTTACTTCTCTTGTGTTGTGTATTACCTGAAGCACAAGGGAACCATATTTGATATTGACAATAGACAACTTCCAACAGGATTAACATTAAACTTGATTCAGTAACTGTATTTTTAGAGTCTGCTGTCAGAAGGAAAAGAAAAGCTATCATCAAGGCCTATCTATACATAGGCCTTGAGAAGTCAGGACATTATAAGTGCTATTTGCTGTGATGGAAGTGACATACACATTTTAGCTCTGTACTGATCAGAAATGCTTTAATTCAAGTGGCCAAGGGCTCAAACTGCCTTCTCAGTGGCATAAAAATAACTTCTCCAGATCCATGGAGACCATTGAGTGCATGGGATTCAATCCTCTCATAAAGTAATGATACACTCTGGTGTCAATGGAGCTATTTCTTATTAAGCAAGATTAAAGCTATAGCTAAATATCCAATCAACTGTTTGGGAGGTTTTTTGTGGCTGTTATACAAAGCTGTTAGAATAGCTGTGGGCCAAGTGATTAATTAATTGGCCAAATTAATTGATTTAATCTGGTCATTATTATGCTAGAGAAAGCAGTCCTCATGAAAGCAATAGAATTTTGGATGCTAGCTGTTCTCAGAGCTTCAGTGTCACCACATGCAAGTATAAAACTGAACTAAATCCCTCTGTGTCTCTCTTGCTCGCTTTCTGCTCCAAGTCTTCTCTCTCTGAGAAATCCTTCACCTTTTCTCTGGCTCTCCACTCATTTCCGTTGATTCATGTAATTTTCCTTATCATTTCTTTCTACTGACATTTCTACCGACCCCTCAAACCAGACCACTGCAATGCCCTGCAATCATGCTTCCAGCTTCTATTCTCTCCTCCATGCCAATAAGTTTATTTTAAAATTATTGCTTCAAATTTTTTTTTTTTTTGGCTGTGCTAGGTCTTTACTGTGGCATTCATGCTCTTCATTGTGGTTCACGGGCTTTGTCTACTTTCAGTGTGCTGGAGCTTCTCTCTGGTTGCGGAGAAATGGCTTAGTTGCCTCTGTTGGCTTAGATGATAAAGAATCTGTCTGCATGCAGGAGACCCAGGTTCTATCCCTGGGTCCGGAAGATCCCCTGGAGAAGGGAATGGCAACTCATTCCAGTATTCTTGCCTGAAAAATCCCAAGAGAAGAGGAGCCTGGTGGGCTATGGTCCATGGGGTCACAAAGAACTGAAAACAACTGAGTTAGTAACACTTTCACTTTCATGTGGGATTTAGTTCCCTGACCAGGGATAAAGTCAAATCCATGTCCCCTGCATTGGAAGGTGGTTTATTAACCACTGGACCACCAGGGGAGAACCCCCTGCCCCCGCCACCTGCAACAAATTCTTACTTTATATGAATGTACATAATACTCAACATTCAAAAACCTAAGACAATCCAATCCCATCACTTCATGGCAAATAGATGGGGAAATAGTGGAAACAGTGACAGACTTTATTTTCTTGGGCTTCAAAATCACTGCAGATGTTGACTGCAGTCATGAAATTAAAAGACACTTGCTCCTTGGAAGGAAAAACTATGACAAACCTAGACAGCATATCAAAAAGCAGAGACATTACCGACAAAGTTCTGTCTAGTCAAAGCTGTGGTTTTTCCAGGAGTCATGTATGGATATGAGAGTTGGACCATAAAGAAGGTTAAGCACTGAAGAATTGATGCTTGAACTGTGGTGTTGGAGAAGACTCTTGAGAGTCCCTTGGACTGCAAGGAGATCCAACCAGTCAATCGTAAAGGAAATCAAACCTGAATATTCGTTGGAAGGACTGATGCTGAAGCTGAAACTCCAATACTTTGGTCACCTAATGCAAAGAGCTAACTCATTGGAAAATACTCTGATGCTGGGAAAGATTGAAGGCAGGAGGAGAAGGGGACGACAGAGGATGAGATGGTGGATGGCATCACTGACTCAATGGACATGAGTTTGAGCAGGCTGTTGGAGTTGGTGATGGACAGGGAAGCCTGGCATTTACATTCCTTTCCACTCTTGTGCTTTGGCTCATTCAGTACGAGGCTCATTTTTTTTTTTATCATGTTCATGATTATTGTCATTGTCCTCATTATCATTATCTTCCTCCTCATCACCATCATCATCACATCACCCCTTACCCTTACTATATTCTGGTCATTTTCTAAGTACTTTACACGTATCTACTCTTTCCTCATTTTCTTAGTACTTTACATGTATCTAATCTTTCTCACCAACCTATGATATAGGTATCTTAACTTTCCCCATTGTATAGATAAAGAAACTGAAACACTGAGGTTAAACAATTTGCCCAAAGTCACCTCACATGTACATGATGTGGCCAGGATTCAAGTCTGGGCAGCCCAGCTCCAGAGGCAATGCTTCTGACCCCTCATCTGTACATTCTCTCTTTTCACAAATCATAAGCCACCAATTTGGCCAACTTCCTTGACCATCACTGCCTGACCATCTACATTTGGTCTCCTGTTCAACAGACATTTCGAGCCCCCTTACTCTGTGTATGTTCTGTGCTAGTTTCCGGGGCGATATTGGCAAATGAAATGGTGCAGTCCATGTCCTGAACTTGTCAGGCCAATAAACTTGACCTTCAGATGCACTGCTATCCACACCACTCAGAGGTATGGGATGCATACTACTTTTTATCTTTTTATGGTGTGTTTTGCATCCTGTATCTTCCTTAGGTAATTAGTTGTGTCTTTGCTGTTGGACATCTCTCTTAACACTTAGATGATCACAATTGCTTGATGATCATTTAATGATGATGATGCTATAATAGGCAATGTTCCATATAGATTGCTTAAGTCTTACCTACAAAAGAATCTGGATATGGTGCCAGGTAAATCATGTCTTGCTAATAAGTCTCATTCCCACTTTGATGTCCAGAGAACTACTTGGCATATGGCTGAAACCCACTCACTGAGGACTTTTATGTCCCCACTCAGGAAGTAGGACTTCAGTATCTACAGATCATCTGAAGAACCTCATCTGAAGCCTTGGGTTCTTTCAAGAAGAACTGTTGGGGTTAGAGAAGTGTGTGGAGTCAATCCTGGCTCTTGAGCTCCACGTGTCTCACAGTAAGGGAGGCAAAGGGTAAAAGAGTGCCCGTTCATCAGAGTGGCTGCATGTCTGTCGATTTCACCTTCTGTAAATCTGCTTCTGTTGAGCTAATGCCTCTGGTGCCCACATTTAATATTTTATATGCTCCCCTGAACCTAGAGAAAGTCAAAGCATTTGGAAACATCTTTAGGATTCACAGTTTAGCAGAGGATTATCCTATCATGTAACATACCAAGTGAAAAATACCAGGAGTTGGGCTTTCACTTTCTTTTACATAACAGATGTTGAGAAGAGCATCAGAGGGAAGCAGGTAGAAACAACCACAATTAAGTGGAAACAAATTTGCTGTATGACTCAGGGAGTTCAAATAGGTGCTCTCTGACAACCTAGAGGGGTGGGATGGGGTGGGAGGTGGGAGAGTAGTTCAAGAGGGAGGCGACATCTGTATATCTATGGCTGATTCATGCTGATGTATGGCAGAAACCAACACAATACTGTAAAGCAATTGTCCTTCAGTTAAAAATAAATCATTTTTTACAAAAGGAAGTGGAAACAATCGAGTTAGTGGCTCAGAGGTCTATGTTCCACATCAAGATGCTACCAATGGGCAAGAGGAAAAAAAAACTCACTGGGCCAAATTTGTTAAAATCAGGCCTTGCTTGTTAACACACCAGACAATACCTTAGGAGCTTTTTTAGAGCATTTTGTTGTCATTGTTCATTTTGCCTTGATTCTGCTCCAACACAGGGAATTAAATTCAGTCTATTTACCTGTTCTGAGCATTTTTAGCAAAATACTCACAGGTTTGTTCTACATCCTTGCTTCGAGAAAGAGGGAGTCTTCCCTGATCCCAATACTTTGTATTCGTCCAGTGTTTGGGGCAGATAAACACAGCCTGGTAAGGTTTCACAGATGAAGGAAAGCTGATTGCTTAAGTTCATGGCAGAGTGAATATTAGGTTATGGCACTTCAAATCCTGTCCGATCACTAGTTTTCCACCACAATGCTTTTCTATTCTGTGCTGAGTATACCTCTTAAGATGAATATCAACATTAGCCTGAGAGGTCTGGACACTATTCAAAATCATATCCCTCCAGTTCTACAGAGGCTGAGCTCTAATAATGCCAACCTGCTCTTTAGTCCCCCCAAACATCTCTTGGCTTTTTTTGCACACGTGGTTCTCTCTCCTCTTCCCCTTTTGTGTGATGAGAGCCTCCACTTCCTTCCAGACTTAGTCCAAATATCACTTTCTCCGGGAAGTTCTGCATGCTCTCAGTTTCACTACAGCATCTTGAGATGACCCTTTCCTTTAATATTCATCTCAAATGTCTGAAACTCCAATCTAAGAGCAGGCATAAAATCTATCTGTGCCCAGTATCTCTAGGGATTCTTGGCAGGACCCACTACAGGGCACTTATCCTCTCCCAGTTGTCTCTTGCCCTGAGTTCCTGTGTTCTGCCCACCTCCTGCAATTTCTCTCTTTTTCCCCTTCCCCCTGGCCCGTACTGACACGGTCTTCAAAGTACCACTGATACAGGCTGTCCTGTCTAGCAGATATTTATTTAACAGAAGATTTTTGCTCACAGTGGGAGATTACCTCATGGAAGAACAGAAGAGACAATAACTTGAGATGAAATATTAGATGTCGCGATCCCAAGAACTCATCAAATGTTCCCTGGCACTGGGGATTTCTCACTGACTGTGTCTCAGCCGAGGATTTTATTTTATATACCTTTCTTGCCCTGCCTCTGTGGATGTCCCCTCCCCTCTACTTTTGCCAGCCTTGAACCTTTAACATTCTTATGACTTACATGCAGAGCTTTCTAGTGTCTTCCTCTTTTCTTCTGAACTAATCTCTGGCTGACTTGACATATCCAAAAATTTCATTAAGGTGGCCACACTTAATAAGAGATTTTTTTCATCTGATCTCTCCCTTTTTTAGCTCACAAAGCATCTGACGTGCGGACATTATCTTTTTTATCAGTAGCATCTCCAGTGGGTGAGAAAATGGAATTGCTAGAAGGGAGACAGTCAAGGACTCTGTTTTCTCTTTTTAAAATGTATGTTTTTTTATGGTTTGCATTTTATTTTTACAGTGAGTGCCTATTGGTTTATTGGTGTATTTGTAATGAAATTATTAATGCAAGGAAGTTTAAAATAGCCTCTTTCTAATTCTTGGGATAATATTCAATTCTCATACAGGAGTTTCTTTCACAGGGGCCTGGTAAACAGAAGAGGAGCCATGGAAAGATTTATTCTCCTTCTGTTCAGGCAGAGCAAAGCAAGTTCTTTGTTTATGTCAAATTTCCCAGATACCACACGAGAAGGCAGAGGCTGCATCTTAATCATTCTTGTAGTGTAAGGAAAAGTGGTGGTTCAGTGGGACAGTACCCACTGCCTAGAGAGTATTCTTTCTGCTTGTTGAGTGTTGACCATTGCTGAGTTCTTTGATGACTGTAAGTCGTGGATGACCCACAGCAATGCAAAACCATCCTTGCCAGTAGACATCCAAAAATTTTGTAAAATGAAGGTTCATATCTGGACAGTGGAGATTCTCAGGTAGAAGAGGCCAGTTTTTCCCAGTTTGAATATTCACTTTAATATTCCTGACCTATGCATATGTATAATCTTTGCATTCTCCTTTAACCTGACAGTAACCTCCTACCAGTTCCCTCATTAATGACAACTAAATTCTCTAACATGTTTTCACTTTACTCTATATAAGAGTCATGACTTGACCTTTTCTGAAGTTTTAAAATAATCCTGTAATAATTCCTTTGTTGCCTCTGTCAAAGACTGATGATGCATGGTCCCCACAATAAATGTTTGTTGAATGAATGGATAAATGGAAAAACAAGAAGGTCTAACCTCACTGTGCACTGAAAAGCTTTAGAAAGCTGAGCACCGAAGAATTGATGCTTTTGAACTATGATGCTGGAGAAGACTCTTGAGCATCTCTTGGACAGCAAGGAGATCAAACAAGTCAATCCTAAAGGATATCAACCCTGAATATTCATTGGAAGGACTGATGCTGAAGCTGAAGCTCCAACACTTTGGCCACCTGATGCGAAGAGCTGACTCTTTGGAAAAGACCCTGATGTTGGGAAAGATTGAGAGCAAGAGAAGTAGGTGACAGAATGAGATGATTGGAAGGCATCATCGACTCAATGGACATGAATTTGAGCAAACCCCCAGAGATAGTAAAGGCAGACACTCACAATGAGTTGAACACTACTCAGTGACTTAACAACAAACAAACCTTGTTGGTGTTAAAATAACGTGAGTTCAAGTAGCTGCATTATGAACAAGTCTGAACTTTCTCATGGCTTGCTAGCTAATGTTAAGATTGGTGATAACTTGGGTTTTACCCAAGCCATCATCATTTGATGTTATTTGAATTAGAAAAAAAAATTTTTTTAAGAAAAATCAGAAAAGATAGAAAGGATAAAGAATAAATTGTAACCATTCCACAATTTCTCTCCCTTGAGTAATCACAATTTTTAAAAGTATAATTTAACTAATTTAAGATAGATAATAAACATATATGACAAAACTACAAAGCACATGAAAAATTTTTAAACATTTTTTTTTTCTTACCAGGATAGTAGTGGCTTAAAACAGCACAGGTTTATCTTACAAGTCTAGTGAGTAGATGCCCTAAGATCAAGGTGTTGGAAGGGCTGTATTCCTTCTGGATTCTCTGGGGGAGAAGCTATTTCCTTGCCTTTTCCAGCTTCTAGAAGCTTTTAGAGGCTTTTGGCCCATCCCTTCATTTTAAGTCTGCAATGTAACATCTTCAACTCTTGTTTTCTCTCTGACCTCCTCTTCTGTCATCGCATATCCCAGCTCTGATATTTTGCCCCCCCCTTTTTTTAAATAATTTATTCATTTTATTTTTGGTTGTGCTGGGTCTTCATGCTGTGTGCGGGCTTTCTCTAGTTCTGGTCCCGGGCTTCTCCTTGCAGTGGCTTCTCCTGTTGCAGAGCACGGACTCTAGTCATGTGGGCTTCAGTAGTCTTGGCTCATGGACTCTAGAGCACAGGCTCAATAGTTGTGGTATATGGGCCTAGTTGCTCCGCAGCATGTGGAATCTTCCCTGACCAGGGACTGAACCTATATCCCCTGCATTGGCAGGAGAATTCCCATCCACTGAACCAGCAGGGAAGTCCTGGCCTCCCTCTTTTAAGGATCTTATGATTGCATTGGGCCCACTCGATAATCCAAGATAACCTTCCCTTCTCAAGATCCTTTGCTTAAACACATTGCAAAGTCTCTTTTGCCATATACATACCACAAATACTGAAAAATAGGACCTGACATCTTTGGATCTTATTATTCCACCTACCATAGTCTCCTAGGGTTGAGTAATCACTATTAATTCTTGGTTTATTTCCTTCTAATTTTTTTCTCTGCCTCCCTTCATTAAATAAGAATTTACTAAGTACTTATGGCACCCCACTCCAGTACTCTTGCTTGGAAAATCCCATGGATGGAGGAGCCTGGTAGGTAGTCCATGGGGTCGCTAAGAGTCAGACACGACTGAGCGACTTCACTTTCACTTTTCACTTTCACGCATTGGAGGAGGAAATGGCAACCCACTCCAGTGTTCTTGCCTGGAGAATCCCAGAGACAGGGGAGCCTGGTGGGCTTCCGTCTATGGGGTCGCACAGAGTTGGACATGACTAAAGCAACTTAGCAAAACTTAGCAGTACTGCATGCCAGATACTATAGCTATAGCACTGAAGAAAGCAGACAAGGCCCCTACCCTTTTAGAGCTGACAGTCTAAGTGGGAGAGGAGAAAAAAATAGATACATAAATGAATAAAAATATCCCAGTCAATGAAGAGCACGTGTATACTTCTGAATGAATATTTTCTATGCATTGAGTTTGTGTGAGTTAGTAAAATATGTTTTGATCCATTTATCCATTATTAACTGCTTAAGCGCAAATACATCAGTACAGAATTGCTTTATTGAAGTATAGTTGATTTAGAATGTTGTGTGAATTTCTGCTGTACAGCAAAGTGACTCAGTTATATATACATGTACAAATATTCTTTTTTGTATTCTTTTTTATCCTGGTTTATCACAGGATATTGAATATAGTTCCCTGCAGAACTGGGTTTTGAATCAGGATCTGACTCTCCTCAATGGTCCTGACTCTCCTCTGTGGCCCTAGAAGATTCTATAACCAGGTGTAAGAAGTTAAAGTTGGTCACCCTCAAAGGTCAATGACTCTGCTGCACCTCTGTGCCTCTGAGACTCAAAGTCAGACTTTCAAATTCAACAGCCTCCTGGGGGAACACAGAGTAAGAGTAATTTTTTTTTTTTTTTTCCTGTAGGGTTACAAATAAGAAAGGCATTCCCAAAGGGCAGGGAACTTGAATTTCCCTTTGATCTGTCCTTGGTTGGCGGGAGGGGACTGTCACGTGGAGGAGAGAGAAGCGATGGTGGTAGAGGAGAAGGTGAGGAGAGGAGGTGGCTAAGTCTGACATTTTTCTCTTGAAAAGGTGATACTTCTAAAGGCACCCCCATATATGTGGGGAGAAATCACGGTTTATCAGCATTCACACTTGGTGGATTTCTTTTCTTGTCAGGATGTTTCATTTAAAATGAAATGTTCTGCAAACTTTAAACCTTTTATTTTATTTGAGAACCTGATCTGAGAATACTTATCTTGGAGATGAAGGTGTGTGTGTGTTTCAGTTTTAAACTAGGTCCCACACAGGAGCTGTGTTCTAAGATTGGGAAGAAGGTGAGACCCTTTGAAGGGCTTACATGTAAATTGATTCCAAGTCATGGCTTAATATTGATTTATAATAAATTTCCTGTGGGGTAAGTTCATGAGTTGTTTCTTTCTATGATTTAGCACACGAGAGCCCTTGTTTTGTGACACATGATAATGGCCTTTTCATATAATTAGACACAAGAGGAGTGTCATCTGTTAAGGCTCTCTTTCTCTGCCTCTTTCTCAGTCCCTCTCTTGATTCTGATGTCTCAGAATATTTTGTCCTGATAGCAAATAAAACAATGTCTCAATTCAGATGTCTGAAAAAGATGTAAGAGGGTTTACCAGACACAGGCATTGGAGAGACATTACATTCATTGTAGAGTCATGTCTTCACTCACTTTAATATGTATATACTTAATTGAACTATAATTGACATACAATGTTATATGTTTCATGTGTACAAAATAGCAATTCAGTATTTGTGAACATTATGAAGTGATCATTACCATAAGTCTAGTTGCCATCTGTCATCATTTAAACTTATTACAGTATTATTCACTATGTTTCTAATGCTGTGTATTACATCTCTGTGACTTATTTTGTAACTGGAAATTTGTACCTCTTAATCCCTTTCACCCTCCATCCTCCCAGCTCCTTCCCCTCTGGAGACCAGTCTGTTCTCTGTATCTATGAGTCTGTTTCTCTTTTATATTTGTTCATTTATTTTGTTTTCTAGCTTCCACATAGAAGTGAAATCATATGGTATTTGTCTTTTTCTGTCTAATTTATTTCAGTTGTTTCCATATCTTGGCTATTGTAAATAATGCTGCAATAAACATAAGGTTGCATATCTCTGTTCAAATTAGTGTTTTTTGTTTTATTTAGATGAATAGCCAGAAATGGAATTGCTGAACTATATGGTAGTCCTATTTTTAATTATTTAAAGAAACTTTGTACTGTTTTCCATATTACATTCCATTACACTCCATATTACATCCCCTTCAATGGTGAATGAGGGAGAGTATGTTTGAAAATCATATATATGATAAGGAGTTAAATCCAGAATATATTAAAAAAAAAAAAAAACTCATACAACCTAATGTTGAAAACCAGTTTAATTGAAAAATGGGCAGAGGACTCGAACAGACACTTTTTCCAGATAAAAATATTCAGATGGCACTTTAGAAAAAGCTTAGGGAAATGCAAATCAAAACCATAGTGAGACATCACTTCACTCTTGTCAAAACAACAAGGAATAACAAGTGTTGGCAAGGATATGGAGAAAAAGGAAACTTTGTCTGTCTATAATATCATTTAATATCATGTTAAATGCTTGCAAAGGTCCATATAGTCAAAGCTATGTTTTTTCTAGTTTTCATGTATGGATGTGAGAGTTGGACCATAAAGAAGGCTGAGCACCGAAGAATTGATGCTTTTGAACTTCAGTGTTGGAGAAGACTCTTGAGAGTTCGTCAGACAGCAAGGAGATCAAACCAGTCAATCCTAAAGAAAATCAGTCCTGAATATTCATTGAAAGGACTGATGCTGAAGCTGAAGCTCCAGTTCTTTGGCCCCCTGATGTGAAGAGCCGACTCACTGGAAAAGACCCCCATGCTGGCAAAGATTGAAGAAGGCAGGAGGAGAAGGGGACGACAGAGGATGAGATGGTTGGATGGCATCACTGACTCAATGGACATGAGTTTGCACAAACTCCAGGAGAGAGTGAAGGACAAGGAAGCCTAGCCGGCTACTGTTCATGGGATCACAAAGAGTCAGACACAACTGAGCAACTGAACAACAACAAATGTATTATGTTTTTAAAATATACTATTATTTAATATATTAATTGTATGTATTATAATGTATTATATTAAATACTATATAATATATTTAATATATTAATTGGTATCATAATATTTTATATTTATTTTCTGATACTTCTAGGGGTGAGTCAGTTTCACTCATCCAGATGTTGATTACTGATCTTTGATATTTTTTGGACTCTTCACCCACCATATTTGATTATTGGATTAAGGTTGCCAAGTTCTCCACCCCACCCTCTCAGCTGCTATGGTCCCAGGTCCCTGGAGTAATACAAATTACAAAAGAGACTAATTCACCTGGCAAACATTTAGGAGGTGTTACTGGACCATGCATGACTGTGATAAGTTTTCACAGATAATCTCCAGATACCTGTTCTCTTCCCAGTACACTTCCTTAAGCACCCAAATGAGCATCATCAGGAGACCCTAAGTCATTTCATCCACAGCCTTCACTCCATGATCCAAGATGTTCCTATTTTGTCATATGGGGAAGAAGGAGAGGTTTCTAATTCTGACTTGTTCCATGGCTGGATTCATTCAAATAAACTCTGGCCTTAATATCCTCATCCCAAACCTCTTGGATTTTATACACCAGAGAGGAAGAATACCTCTTTCATCTTTCCCTTCTTTGACCTTGTTCTTTGAAGGCTATGACAGTATCTAAGACCTACAGGTAGATCATAAGCAGGTGAATCTTTTTTACATTTATTTTTAATTGGAGGATAATTGCTTTACAATGTTGGGTTGGTTTCTGCCATACATCAACATGAGTCAGCCATAGGTTACACATGTCTCCTCCCTCTTGAACCTCCCTCCCACCTTCCACCCTATCCCATCCCTCTAGGTTGTCACAGAGCAGCAGGCTCAGCTCCCTGGATTATAGAACAACTTTCAATTAGTATCTATTTTACATATGGTAATATATTTTTTTCAGTGCTGCTGTCTCAATTCGTCCCACCCTCTCCTTCCGGGGAGGACACTTCTGTGTCCATAAGTTTGTTCTCTTGTCTGAGTCTCTATTCCTGCCCTGAAAATAAGCTCATCAGTACCATCTTTCTAGATCCCATATATATGTGTTAATATTCGTTTTTCTCTTTCTGACTTCCTCTCTGTGTATAACTAAACAGGTGAATCTTCACTAATGATTTAGGGAAGGAAGGAAAGGAAGATTATCTGTATACCACCTCTTCCAACACGAAAGACTCGAATGAAGATTTGAACTTTTCTGTACAAATTAACTTATCGTTGTATTTTATTAAGTTCTTGTAGGATTCATGTCCTTTCTCTGTGGGTTTGAAAGGTTCCCTGACTGACTGTAAGCCCACTGTGGACATGAATTGTCTGTGACATCTTTGCCTAAGCCACCACCACTCTCTTTTAGGTTATAGCAACAGCCTCCTGTACGGTCTCACTACTTTACACCTATACCTATAATACATTTTCCACACAGTGGCCAGATGGTGTTTAAAAACATAAGTCATATCGTATTACTCCCTTGCTAAAACCATCCAGTGGCTTCTGTTGCCCCAGAGAAGAAATGGAAACTTTACCATGACATACAAGGCAGTCTCTACACCCGTCTTTCTATTTCCTCTTCAGTTCACTTGCCAACGTTCCAAAAATCTGACCTTCCCACCCCAGGGGCTTTGTACTACTTGTTCTGTCTTCCTAGAATGCTCTTCTTTCTTTATTTTTAATTGGAGGGTAATTGCTCTACAATATTGTGTTGGTCTCTGCCACGTATCAACATGAACCAGCCATTGGTATGCACATGTCCCCTCCCTCTGGAGCCTCCCTCCCACCTCCCACCCCCTCCCACCCCTCTAGGTTGTCACAGAGCACCAGGTTTGAGCTCCCTGCATCACAGAACAAACTCCCGCTGGCTGTCTGTTTTACACATGGTAATGTGTGTGTTTCAATGCTGCCCTCTCGATTCGTCCTTCCCTCTCCTTTCCCCACTGTGTCCACAAGTCTGAATGCTCTGCTTTAAGACATTTCATGTAGCTAATTGCTTCTTGCTGTTGAGATATCTCCTGATCCAATATCAACCTTTCTCATTCTTTCTGTATCATAGTTTATCTGAAAAAGGGCTCATCTCTGTAAGATATTTTTTCTTCATTTTTTTCTTTTGTTTTTCACTCTTCTGTCCCTCTTCCATCTCCCTCCAAGAAGATGTAAGCTCCTTGACAGCAGAGATCTTTTACTGTCTTGTTCACAGCTGTATTCTTGCTTAGCATCCAGTACAAAACTTGACACATAGTGGGTGGTCAATAGATATTTGTGGGTTGAATGGATGAATTATTTAACATCCCCTCCATTCCAGATTGGAGGCCAGATTTTCTTGGGGAAGTAAAGGATGTATTTGCATTGATTGATTATTGTTTGTATAAACTTTAGCAAATGGAACATGAGGCTGGGAGCACTGACTTATAGAAGCATTGGTTCCTGGGGTGACTGGCATTCAGCCTGTCATGGCTGAGCACATTTTCCCTCCCCGTGTAGACAAAGCTGTTGATCTGAGTGTGGCTCAGGTTCCATGGGCCCAGAAGCAGCTGTAATTAACTTCCTAAGCTTTGAAAAGGTATTTTGAGCTAACCCAGAGCAACCAACTTTGTAAACAGTAGTTAGCTAGAAAAAAAGGAAATGCTGTGTCTGTCCTCCCATTTTCTATCATATGCATTTCAAGGTTCAAAGGGATTATATGAAAATGAATATTCCAGTGTTCTCATATACACCTGCCTTCAAAAGAAGAAAGAGAAAATTTTAAGTAGGGCAGCATGTCTGCCACTTTAAATACTAAGGCCAGGGATGTTTGAGAAGCAAAAGGACCATGCAGGTGGAAATCATTTCTCACTGCTAACTATGCCCCGTGGGACATTTCTCAGAAAGGGTGCATTTACTCATAATAATTGGGGTGGGGAAATGTGGGGAAATATTGCTGGCCCTATTTCTTATTGACAGATGAAACTGAAGCCTAGAGGTCAGTAATACACACCTTCTCCTCTGTCCAAGTGATTTGCTTTTTCATTCATTCATTCAAGATTTACTAGGCCTCAGTGTGCAGCAGGGGCTGTGTGCTAGTTGCATATATTCAGTGAACAAAACAGATGTGGTTCCTCCCTGTCCTCGTGGGGCTTAGAGTCCTTGGTAAGGAGGACAGTGAAAGTGAGGACAGGCATTTGACAAATAAACATGCAGATAAATATTTAATTATTACAATAGAGCAAAGGCTGAGAAGAGAAAGGACAGGGTGTTATGAGAGGGGATATGAAGGAATCTTTAATTATTCATATTGGAATATAATTGCTTTATAATGTTGCATTAGTTTCTGCTGTACAAGGAAATGAATCAGCTGTATGTATATCATATATATATATATAGTAGGCTGCAGTCCATGGGGTTGCTAAGAGTCGGACACGACTGAGCGACTTCACTTTCACTTTTCACTTTCATGCACTGGAGAAGGAAATGGCAACCCACTCCAGTGTTCTTGCCTGGAGAATCCCAGGGACAGGGGAGCCTGGTGGGCTGCCGTCTATGGGCTCACACAGTGTCGGACACGACTGAAGTGACTTAGCAGCAACAGTAACTTCTCCCCTGGAGAAGGAAATGGCAACCCACTCCAGTATCCTTACCTGGAGAATCCCATGGACGGAGGAGCCTGATAGGCTATGGTCCACGGGGTCGCAAAGAGTCGGACACGACTGAGTGACTTTTTACTTTACTTTACTATATATATATGTGGGCTTCTCAGGTGATGCTAGTGGTAAAGAACCCCCCTGCCAATGCAAGAAGACACAAGAGACACTTGTTTGATCCCTGGGTTGGAAAGATCCCCTGGAGGAGGGCATGGCAACTCACTCCAGTGCTCTTGCCTGGGGAATCCCATGGACAGAGGAGCCCGGCAGGCTACAGTCCGAAGGGTTGCAAAGAGTTGGACATGACTGAAGTGACTTAGAGTGCACACACAGGTGTGTATATCCCCTCCCTTTATTTAGGTCATCACAGAGCACCGAGCTGAGCTTCCTGTGGTTTATAGCAGGTGAGGGAACCTTCTTTAAATTAGGGGATCAGAAAAGCCTTTCTGAGAAAGTGACATTCAGCTTAGACCAAAGAAGGAGGAGAAGCTGGGGAAGAAGTGCTCCAGTTCTGAAGGGTGGTGATCAGCTGGGGCCAGGAAGGTGCTTGATGTGATCCAGAGGTAGACAATCCCACGTGGCTGGATGATAGAGAGTTTAGGGGCCTGGACACAGTGGCTGATGAGGGGCCAGATCATGAGGGTACATGGAAATTTGGATTTTATTTTGTAGGTAACTGGAAGCCAAGACAGGAAACATCTGAGACTGTGCTTCCCTAGCAAGCTAAACAAGAATAGGTCCCCAAACCTTTCAAAGTGTTCCCTAACACAACTAGTTTCAACTGAGGTTACCTGGGGGAAATATAATTAGTCCTCTTGTTTGTAGAGGACAGTCCCTTCTGCTTCCTGGGAGTCCACCCAGAGTAATTCTGACACTGCTACCCCCAGAGAGTCCTTTTCTGTGAAGGATGTTGAATCTTGAAAAACTCCAAGGAGATTTACTCATATGATGGAATAATATGCAGCCATTAAAATAATAAAGAAAAGAATTGGGAATTTCATGGCAGCTGCTCCAGTGGTTCCAGCTCCACACTTCCACTGTAGGGGGCACAGGTTCGATTCTTTGACGGGGAACTAAGATTCTACATGTGGTGTGGTGCAGCCAAAAAAGAAAAATAATGAGAAAGAAGGAAACAAAAAGAAAAGAATTTAAAGGATGTGAGAAAATGCCTTGACTGTATCTGATTGTTTTTGTTCGGTTGCCCAGTCATGTCTGACTCTGTGATCCCATGGTCGGCAGCACACCAGGCTTCCCTGTCCTTCACTATCTCCCAGAGTTTGCTCAAACTCGTGTCCATTGAGTCAATGATGCCATCCAACCATCTCATCCTCTGTTGCCCCCTTCTCCTCTTGCCATTAGTCTTTCCCAGCATCAGGGTCTTTTTCCAATGATTTGGGTCTTCACATCACTTGGCCAAAGTGTTGGAGCTTCAACTTCAGCATCAGTCAATCCAATGAATGTTCAGGGTTGATTTCCTTTAGGATTCACTGGTTTGATCTCCTTGCAGTCCAAGGGACTGTCAAGAGTCTTCTCCAGCCCCACAATTCAAAAACATGAATTATTTGGCACTCAGCATTCTTTACAGTCCAACTCTCACATCCATACATTACTCCTGGGAAAACCATAGCTTTGACTATATGGATCTTTGTCATCAAAGTAATGTCTCTGCTTTTTAATACACTGTCTATGTTTGTCATAACTTTTCTTCCAAGGAGCAAGCATCTTTTAGTTTCATGGCTGCAGTCACCGTCCACAGTGATTTTGGAGCCCAAGAAAATAAAGTCTTTCACTATTTCCATTTTTTCCCCATCTATTTGCCATGAAGTGATGGGGCCAGATGCCATAATCTTAGTATCTGTTTACAAAGTAGTATGTATTACATGATCTTATTTTTTTTAATGGTGTTAACCAATCCATGTTTTGGAAAAATGAAAGCCCTGGGTGGATATTTATCAAAATGGCACTTCTGAGTGGTAGGATCCCACATATGTTTAACTCTTACCAAACTTTGAGAGAAGACACTGCCGGCCTTAATTTCTAGATGAGGAAAACTATCAGAGGTAACACACTGTTGGGGCTTCACAAGTGACTCAGTGGTAAAGAACCCGCCTGCCAATGCAGGAGACATAAGAGATATGGGTCCAATTCCTGGGTCAGGAAGATCCCCTGGAGTAGGAAATGACAACTCACTCCAGGGTTCTTGCCTGGGAAATTCCAAGGACAGAGGAATCTGGCAGGCTATAGTCCATGTGGTCCCAAAGAGTTGGACTTGACTGAGTACACCTACACACTCAACACACTGTTAAGTCACTCACACTCATTCATTCATTCCTTCAAGAAATATTTATTAGGTACTTACTATGTATCAGGGGTTGTGGTCAGTTCAGTTCAGTTCAGTCACTCAGTCGTGTCTGACTCTTTGTGACCTCATGGACTGCAGCATGCCAGGCTTCCCTGTCCATCACCAACTCCCAGACCTTGCTCAAACTCATGTCTGTAGAGTCAGTGATGCCATCCAACCATCTCATCCTCTGTTATCCCTTTCTCCTCCTGCCTTCCATCTTTCCCAGCATCAGGGTCTTTTCTAATGAGTCAGTTCTTCGCATCAGGTGGTCAAAGTATTGGAGTTTCAGCTTCAGCATCAGTCCTTGCAATGCATATTCAGGACTGATTTCCTTTAGGATTAGCTGGTTAAATCTCCTTGCAGTCCAAGGGACTCTCAAGAGTCTTCCCTAATGCCATGGTTCAAAGGCATCAATTCTTTGGGGCTCAGCTTTCTTTATAGCCCAAATTTCATATCTACACATGACTACTGGAAAAACCATAGCTTTGACTAGATAGACCTTTGTTGGCAAAGTAATGTCCCTGCTTTTAATATGCTGTGTATTTTGGTCATCTTTTCTTCCAAGGAGCAATCATGTTTTCATTTCATGGCTGCAGTCACCATCTGCAGTGATTTTAGAGCCCCCCCAAATAAAGTATATCACTGTTTCCACTGTTTCCCCATCCATTTACCATGAAGTGATGGGACCAGATGCCATGATCTTCATTTTCTGAATGTTGAGCTTTAAGCCAACTTTTTCACTCTCCTTTTTCACTTTTATCAAGAGGCTCTTTAGTTCTTCTTCACTTTCTGCCATAAGGGTGGTGTCATCTGCATATCCGAGGTTATTGATATTTCTCCCAGCAATCTTGATTCCAGCTTGTGCTTCATCCAGCCCAGCGTTTCTCATGATGTACTCTGCATATAAGTTAAACAAGCAGGGTGACAATATACAGCCTTGATGTACTCCTTTTCCTATTTGGAACTAGTCTGTTGTTCCACGTCTAGGTCTAACTGCTGCTTCTTGACCTGCATACAGATTTCTGATGAGGCAGATCAGGTGGTCTGGTATTTCCATCTCTTTAAGAATTTTCCACAGCTTGTTGTGATCCACACAGTCAAAGGTTTTGGCATAGTCAATAAAGCAGAACTAGGTGTTTTTCTGGAATTCTCTTGCTCTTTCGATGATCCAACAGATGTTGGCTATTTGGTCTCTGGTTCCTCTGCCTTTTCTAAATCTAGCTTGAACATCCGGAAGTTCATGGTTCACATACAGTTGAAACCTGGCTTGGAGAGTGCTTGGGGTTGTGCTAGGCACTGAGTTTTCAATGATGAGTATAGCAGATGACTTTTAAAAATGTATCCTGTGTTATTTCAGACATAATGAAAAAGTGTCAAATAAAAAGTGCAACTAACATCCATGTATCCAATAATTAGACAAAGAAATAAAACATAACTGATGCAATTGAAGGTCCCTGTATATTATTCTTGTCCCATTACACTCCATCCCTTCCCCTTAGGGCTAAACACTTCTGTAATGTGGGTGTTTATCATTCTCAGACATTTCTTGGATTATAGTTAATTTTTATCTTCCTTTTCCATGCTCACATCTTTGAAATTTCCTGCAGTGAACACATATCCTTTCAAGGGAAAAAAAAGTGAAATTATTTTTTAAAACCCAAAAGGAGATGTTGGAAATCAGGGCCCCTAAAAGAGTGCCTTCAGAAACCTGCAGTCAAGGGCCTTCCTTCATCCTGGTGAGCCCTTCGAACACTCCTGCCCAAGCTGTCCCTCCCAGCCCCTCTCCTGAGATCCAGATAATCATCAGCCAGGAAGGTCTCCTTCTCAGGTCTTCTTGCTTCCTAAAAATATTTAAAGGACAGTGTTTGTTGATGCCTGGAGCTGGGGCTGTCAGTCTTCTGATGGGACTGTGTCCTTGCTCTCTGGCTACACCCTGTTCTTTGGGATGACACTGACCGAGGGCAAAGAAGATGGAATGCTCAACCCCAGAAGCAGGAGGCAATGTCCTCTGGATGCATTTTCAATATGAAAGCTGAAATTAGAGTGAAACTTTACCTTGCATTTTTTATGATGTGTGTCTTAGTCAACTTCTGTATTTGCAAAGACAAAGGGAATTAATATTTAATATGGGCACGGCGAAAGGAGACGAGAAAGATCCTTTCTCTGCTGTGTCTTTGAATCTTCAATCTCCTTGGAATATCAGCCCTTAATCTCTTGATTATGAGCTTGACACCATCCTCTTCCATTTCTCATTAACACTGGGTAAGAACTGTTGTTGGAGAGGGAATTGCAACCCACTCCAGTGTTCTTGCCTGGAGAATTCCATGAACAGAGGAGCCTGGAGAGTTACAGTGCATGGGATTGAAGAGAGTTTGGACACGACTGAGTGAGTTTCAGTATACTACACTAAGAACTGTTGTATCCTTGGACTTAGATAAACCTGAACTTTTGTGCCAGCCCTGCCATTTATGTACTAGGTGACTCTGGGATTCGATTTCCTCTTCATAAAAATGGAATAATATGAATAATATGTACCTCTTGGGTATTCATTGGATATTCATTGGAAGGACTGATGGTGAAGCTGAAACTCCAATACTTTGGCCACCTGATGCGAGGAACTAACTCATTTGAAAAGACCCTGATGCTGGGAAAGATTGAAGGCTGGAGGAGAAGGGGATGACAGAGGATGAGATGGTTGGATGGCATTACCGACTTGAAGAACATGAGTTTGAGTAGGCTCTGGGAGTTAGTGATGGACAGGGAATCCTGGTGTGCTGCACTCCATGGGGTTGCAAAGAGTCAGACACGACTGAGCGACTGACTGAACTGAACTGAATATTTATTGGAATGCATTTTTAAGGTTGACTTAATATATGTGTGCATTGATTCTTTGTGATTCTTTGGTCTCACGTTTAAGGATGTTGGGAATTAGTACTTTAAAAAACAAAAGAAAACCCATGTGTTAGGGATGGGAAGTAGTGGAATACAGAAAAAGGCTCAAAGTCAAAGCTAGAGTGAAGTTTGCCCTCATGATTTATCTCTATCTGAGCTGTCTGGTTAATTGCTCTCAAGTGGATAGACTTGGATCTGAGCCTGGAAAGTACTCAGACTTAAAGGTCCTGCCTCCCAGGGTGATTATAAGGATGAGTTAGGTAGGGTAAGTAAAATGTCTTAACTTATAAACGAATTCTTTGATCATTTAAACAATATTTACTGAGCACCTATTATATCTGAAGAATGCTGAGGGCTGGAAATTGACACCTTTGTGTTGTGGTGCTGGAGAAGACTCTACAGAGTCCCTTGGACTGCAAGGAGATCAAACCAGTCATTCCTAAAGGAAATCAACCCTGAATATTAATCAGAAGGACTGTTGCTAAAGCTGAGACTCCAAAACTTTGGCCCACCTGATACGAAGAGCCCACTCATTGGAAAAGACCCTAATACTGGATTGAAGATTGAAGGCAAAAGGAAAAGGGGATGGCAGGGGATGAGCTGGTTGGATAGTATCACTGACTCAATGGGCTTGAGTTTGAGCAAACTCCAGGAGATGGTGGAGCACAGAGGAGCCTGGCATGCTACATACAGTCCACGGGGTTGCAAAGAGTTGGACACAACTTAGGGACTGGAACAACAAGTATCTGAAGAAATAATGCACAGTGGAGAAAGCAGTTGCTGACCTGGCCCCCATGGAGCTTAGAGTGTAGCAGGGTAGACAGACATAAGTCAATTAATAATAATTAACACCATGTTGCAGACTCAGTTGGCGTGTTTCTTGGAGCCCCTGTTGCCTTCCTGACAGCTCATACCTCCAGTGTCATGCTAAGGCTTGTGATTTCCTCCGATTTCATATCCCCCTACCGCCGGGGCTTCCTGGCGGCTCAGACGGCAAAAGCATCTGGCTACAACGCGGGAGACCCGGATTCGATCCCTGGGTTGATCCCCTGGAGAAGGAAATGGCAACCCACTCCAGTACTTTTGCATGGAAAACCCCATGGACGGAGAAGCCTGGTAGGCTACAATCCGTAGGGTTACAAAGAGTTGGACACGACTGAGTGACTTCACTTTCACTTTCACCGCCGGGGCAGCCTTTAGTCTCTGATTGACTGATGAGTAGCTACCAAAACCCAGCTCCCTTTGCTTCAAAACAAGACAGACTCAGTAGTTCAGTCCCTGCTCTGGAGCTCCCGGGTAGGGGTGAGTGCTGACGCTTCATGTCACCTGAACCTGTATCTTTGCCGATGCTTTGTGTCACCTGTATAATCTATACCTTTGCTCAGCTTTTCCATGTCCTGTCCTGCATCCCATGCTCCCTTACATGTTCCTCCCAGAAGCCTTCCCTTAGAAAGCCAGTCAATTGCACAAGAATCCTCAGGATCCTCTTCCAGGGAAACTGACCTGAAATACAGGATAATTCTTAGTAGCCGTAAGGGCTATAGAAACAGGGCCGGAGAAATGTGCCAGAGGGTCATGAGGGAAGAGGGACTTATTTTAGATTAGGTGTCAAGAAGGGCTTTTTGGAGGCAGGGGCATTTTGCAATGAGACCTGGCTGGGAAGGGAGAATATCTACACTGACCCAGGGGAGAAGCGTTTCAGGAAATAACTGGCAAAGGATCTCAGGAGGAAGTGAACTGAAGCCTGGAAGTCAGCCTGAGGCTGGAGTGTAGTAGATAAGGGCAGAGTGGAAGGGGATGAGGTCAGAAAAGCAGCCACAGTACCCTTCTTTATAAGCTGAGGAAAGAAATGGGTTGTATTCCAGATGATTTGAATATACTGAGGGGGATGAGACTTGATTCAGGTTTCAACAAGATCACTCAGGATACTAAGGATGCTGTTTAGTTGCTAAGTCGTGTCTGAATCTTTGCGACCCCATGGACTGTAGCCTGAGAGGCTTCTCTGTCCATGGGATTTCCCGGGCAAGAATACTGGAGTGGATTGCCATTTCCTTCTCCAAGAGATCTTCCCAATCCAAGGAGAGAACATGTGTCTCGTGGGTCTCTTGGATTGCCAGGCGGATTCTTTACTGCTGAGCCACCAGGAAAGTGTGCTTGTAGTTAGTCTTTCAACTGTGTCAGACTCTTCGTGACCTCATGGACTGTAGCCCACCAGACTCCTCTGTCCATGGAAATTCTCCAGGCAAGAATACTGGAGTGGGTAGCCATGCCTTCTTCCAGGGGATCTTCCCAACCCAGGGATTGAACCCAGGTCTCCCACATTGCAGGCAGATTCTCTACCGATTGAGCCACCAGGGAAGAACAGATGATAACACAATGTCTGGCAATAATAGTTGCTAAATAAATAGTAGCTCCATCAGCAGCTCAATTCCCATCCTTCAGAGGTGTCTTAGAGGACATTTCTGCATTAGGAAGGAAATTGGCATGACTACCCTCCAAGGGCTGTTTGAAATAGACTGTAACTTGATGGGACTTCCCTGGTTGCTCTGCTGGTAAAGAATCCACCTGCAGTGCAGGAGACCTGGTTCTATCCCTGCGTTGGGAAGATCCTCTGGAGGAGGGCATGGCAACCCACTCCAGTATTCTTGCCTGGAGAATCCCCATGGACAGAGGAGCCTGGTGGGCAATAGTCATAGGGTTACAAACAGTTGGACATGATTGAGTGACTAAGCACAGCACACAGCACTTAACTCAATGACCTCTTATGGTATTACCCCTGGGGCCACATGACTCACCCACTAAGGCTTTTTGTTTGATTGTGTTTCATTTATTGGAAAAACTGATAAGACCTTGTTTCAAGTATATAATTTCCAGATGCTTTTATTGACTTTTCCTCTCTTTTATTGACTTTTAAATATAGAAAGATGAGACACATTTTGCAGAGTGCTGATATTTGACCCAATCAGGTTGTAAAACAGAATGACTTCCTTTTCTTCTCTTCAAGTATTTAAACTCCAGGCAACTGGCCCCTCCTTACTCTCCACTAAAAATGTTTAAACAACCTCTATTATATTTTCTAGTTACAGGAGGAATACAACCATGTTTTGCAAAAAAGATGATAAAATCCAGGCAAACAACAATTGTTTTTTTTTTTTTTAATTTTATTTTGTTTTTAAACTTTATATAATTGTATTAGTTTTGCCAAATATCAAAATGAATCCATCACAGGTATACATGTGCTCCCCATCCTGAACCCTCCTCCCTCCTGCCTCCCCATACCATCCCTCTGGGTCGTCCCAGTGCACTAGCCCCAAGCATCCAGTATCGTGCATTGAACCTGGACTGGCATCTCGTTTCATACATGATATTTTACATGTTTCAATGCCATTTTAATTTTTATTTATGTTATTTGTTTATTTATTTTTGACTGTACTGGGTCTTCATTGCTGCACAGGCCTTTCTCTAGTTGCGGCGATTGGGGGCTACTCTATAATTGCAGTGCACAAGCGTCTCATTTAGTGGCTTCTCTTGTTGTGGAGCACAGGCTCTGGAGCACAGGCTTAGCAGTTGTGGTGCATGGGTTTAGTTGCTCTGCTGCATGTGGGATCTTCCCGGACCAGGCATCAAACCTGTATCCTGCTTTGGTGAGCAGATTTTTTACCACTGAGCCACCAGGGAAGCCCCTCAACAATTATTAACTGTAATAGCTGAGATTTATTAGGTACTAAGACACTGAGTTTGGCGTACATTTGCAGATATCATTTTATTCTCACCATAACACCAGGAGGTGGGGACTATTATTATATCCATTATAGAGAGGAGAAAACAGCTTGAGTGAGTCAAGTAGCTTGCTCAACTCGGCAGCTAGGAGGTGGCAAAAATAAGTTGAACTCATGTTATCTGACCCCCAATTATCTGAACACATGTTATTCAGACACTGTCCCACCACTGGGCTGAAACATCATTAGTGTTAGGTACATAGACTGACATATTTTAAGCTATAAGTGGTATTCATTTGCATAAATATGATTTTGTCCACTTTCATCATCCATCACATTACATTTAGTTTCCAGTCAAAGGTACAGATATGTATAAGTATGTATGTGTGTGTGTATACTTTCTGGCACTAGGGACCAGTTTCATGGAAGAGAATTTTTCCATGGATCAGGGATGGGGTTAGATTTGAGATGAATCTCCTAAGGAGCGGGCAACCTAGATCTCTCACATGCACAGTTCACAGTAAGGTTTACACTCCTATGAGAGTCTAATGCCACCACTGAGTTAACAGGAGGCAAAATTCAGGCAGTAATGTGACTGATGGGGAGTGGCTGTCAATACAGTCAAAACTTCACTCGATTGCCTGCCTCTTGCCACCTGCTGTGTGGCCCATTTCCTAACAGTCCATGGACTGGTTCAGGTCCGTGGCCTGGGGGTTAGGAACTCCTGCAGTCTGATATAAACACCATAAGATGTTGATCTCACTCCCTCATCCCATCTGCCCCCATCCCATATCCCTAACATTTAGAACAGTGCATGGAGTGAAACAGACACTCAAGTGAGTGCTTGTTGAATAAACAAGCTAAATCAATACTAGCTCAGCCAGCAGCTTTTATCCTTAAATATATAACCTTTTTGTAATCAGAGTTTTCCCTTGAAGCAGTCTATCACAAACATCTACTACATTTACTACTTTAGCAGCACCTCACTTTTAATGGCTATGCAGAGTTATAAATTGACTGGTTCAGTTCTTTTTTTTATTATTATTATTACCTTTTGGGAGCATCTTGAAGCATTATCTTTCTTTGGCCTCAGGAATGTTCCCCTTTTCTGTGGTCTGTCTGTCTATTTCAGCATCCTAAAGCCTTCTCATCTTCCATCTTCCTCTCTGAGGAATCTGACGTCTCTCAGGCTTGAGTTGGGCTCTTATTCCTCTCTGTCTTCACACTTTTTAGGCAAGCCCAGCTGCGTCTTTATCTCCAGTTAGGACCGCCCAGATGCACACTATGTGCTCTACGTCCCTCGCCTTCTCTCACTTATTCTCCACACTGGTGTTTAACGAGCCTGCATGACTTCACAAGTGTCACACATCTGGAAACAGAAGAGCTAGGATTTTAAGTCAGATCTGTCTGATGAAAACACAGGAGCTCCATCCTCTGTATTCTCCAGATCAACAACACAGAACATCTTATGCCCCTTCACAACTACACGTGGAAGCTGTAAATCCTATGTTTTAATCCCCCATGACTACTTTTGTGAGCCATTTCTTCTCACTAAAAGGATTATGTCTTGAATTTTCCATTTCTCTCCCAATTCTCTTTTGCCTCCCAATTCTTTCTCCTCCTTTTGTTTTTTTCTTTTGAATCTTCAAGCCTAACAGTTGGAGATTTCCACCCAACTGTAGTTGGAGTTTTGGTGGAAATTCAAAGTCTGTCTTGTAACTTTGGAGCAGTTAACATCCACTAATTGAGCTGTGGCTGCCTAAAAAGATCCTAAACTTAAGCCAGATGAATCACCATACTCCTCTGGATCCAGTAATTAAACCAGGGATAGTCAGCTTCAGAGAAGCCATTTGTCACTTCTCCCTTGGCCTCCTTACCCCTAGGGAGGTGCAACATCCCATCCACATAGAGGGTCCATGGAGAGGAGGATGGGATTTCAGGAACCACATAGAGGTTACACTGTGTGACCATCCAAATGGAGAAAGGTGGTCAAAAGATAACCTTCTGTTATGAGACAAGTAAGTACTTGGAGTGTAATGAACTACATAATGAGTAACTTTTACAGAAATGGTTAGGAGAGTAAATCTTAAGACCTCTCATTACAAGGAGATTTTTTTTCTTTTTTTCTTTTTTTATTGTGTCTTTATAGTATGATGGATGTTAGCTGAACCTATTACGGTCATCATTTCACACGTATGCAAATCAAACCATCATGCTGTATGCCTTAAATTTACATAGTAATGTACATCAATTTTCAATGGACTGGGGAAAAAAGGCAAAACTACCCAAAGCAATTTGCAACAAATGTGGGACTTGATGGTCCTCATGGGATGCTTTTGATGCCTTCCTTAGGTTCAAATGGAACTAGCTGGGTGATTCTGAACACTGGGAGAAGTGCTGCATCCAAGTATATCTTGAGATCTGTTTTGGCAGTGTCTCAAATGAGAACTTGAATATCAGAAAATCTACCATGTACTAAAATGGTCCATTCTGGGCTGTCCAACAGCCAGAATGTATATTGTCTGATCCATCTGTCATCAGCCACACACAACCCACTCCAGTATTCTTGCCTGGAAAATCCCATGGGCAGAGGAGCCTGGTGGGCTACAGTCCATGGGGTCATAAGAGTTGGACACGACTTAGCAACTAAAACTTGCCCTTGGCATGTGGCTGTGGATCCCTTGTGACATGTTAGTAGGGCAAAGAAAGAACAGAATTTTCAATATTATTTAATTTTAATATCCATACACGCAGTTATTTCAAGAACAAAGGAATGAAGAAAAGAACACCTGTAGAGTTCATACATGCAACTCAGAGTTCTAGTCTATAGAATTGTGAGCAAATAAATTTCTGCTGTTTGAGCCTCCCAGTCTGTGGTACTTTATTGTGGTAGCTTGAGTGGGCTAATATATTCTCTCTCCATCCAGCTACCCTTGCATTCTTCCATCTGTCTATCCAGTAATTATGATTTCTTTTAATCATGTCATAAATTTCACATGCTCCTAGGGGATCATGTTATTTTCTTGTCTTCAACACAATGTTATTACTAACTGAAAATTGACGTTAATAATGATGGTTACTGTTTCTAACCTGCCAGCTTGAGCTAGGCCCTGATATTTATTTTCGAATTTAATCTTTCCCACTATTTCAAACATGTTAAGTAAAATATTCAAAATCAAAGTCTTGAATCCATGCCTCTTTGCCTCTCAAAGTATTTGACGATTTATCTCAAAGAAGCCAGGAGCTTGTATTCCTTCATACTCACTCAGTTTCATTCACAAATACCTCAAGCCAGGGGCAGGAGTGATTAATACATACTTTCTTTTGCAGTGGGAAAAGAAAATAACCTACTGCTTCCAAACCCTTTAGGCCCTTTATATCTTAAAATACTCTACCCCTGGTAATACTCTGCTCCTGTTAGGAGGAGATATGATAGGAGCATGGCTTTGGAGCCAAATAGAAATAGGTTCAAATTCTAGCTCTACCATCTACTTCCTGCCTTGTAAACTAAGACAAGTTACTGAACCTTGTAACTTTTCTTAACTATGTGGAGAGGATAATGGTATCTATCTTCAAACATATCCACCTGTTGAACAAATGTTTTTCAATTGTGAATGCTGAGTATGTGGAAATTTACCTGATGGTAGCCCTTGAGCAAGGAGCAAGACACACATTGTCTCCACCTACCCATAGCTGTGGTCTAAAGGAAAAGTCAGATAATTAATCAAATAATCACACAAGCAATTAACTGCACTCATGATAAATGCAACAGAGGAAAAGTACGGTAAATTATGAGAGCACATAGTCAGGGCATATGAAGAGGTGACAATTATCCCGGGATCCAGAGAATGAAGAAGAGTGGTCTTGCCTTTATTCTCAATACATCTTAAATAGAAGCTATTATTGTGCAAAGAATCTCATTCTCAAGTCTAATGAGCAAGGTATTCTTGGACCTGAGGTTTCTGTCGGCCTTACACTTCATTTGTACAGGTGGTTGCAGGGTTTTTAAGCTTCATTTCAAAGTCAAGGATAAAAGCTCTCCTTAATTTTTCTCTCTCCAAAAGCATATGCAGAGGACAGAGCCTTAGGAGAGGGAAAATGCCATTGTAATGTAATTATCTTTGTAGCTGGCAGGTTGGAAGGCACCACTGCCCAGATTGAATGATGTAAGAGGAACAGCTCTCACTGATTCATATGTATGGTAGGATATTAAGAAGCAGCAAAATCCACATTTGGGGTGAGGTAGTGGGGAGCCTGTGATCTCACAGACAAGTACCTCTTGGTCCTAAGTTGTAGGACTTAAAACACTCAGTGTACATTTTAGGAAAATGGTATTTTAAAATATAATTTTAATTAAAAATATAAATATTAAAGTATTAAAATACAACTATATCAATGAAACCAAAGTCTCCCTCCCACCTCAGACTCCCATGACTTTTCCCATGAACAATCAGTATTCATGGCTTCTTACGTATTTTAAAAATAAATTTTCTATGTATTATAAGTATATGTATGTCAGTATATTCTCTTTTTTTAACATAAAAGGGATAAAACTAAGCACAGTGTTCTGTATATTAC
Source organism: Bos grunniens (assembly GCF_055505025.1). Lineage (NCBI taxonomy): Eukaryota > Metazoa > Chordata > Mammalia > Artiodactyla > Bovidae > Bos > Bos grunniens. The sequence goes on from NC_141189.1 coordinate 30,405,449, forward strand.
ATTTTTCACTTACTATTTTCAAATAAATAATGCAGATCCACCTTAATCTCTCTTTTCCCCCAAATAGGTGTATATAGTCATCTATAAAATGGGACAGTCTTGACCTGCTTTAAAAATTCAACAACACTCCTGTGGATGAATATTTAGGTTGTTTCCAGTCTTTCTCTTTTCTGAACAATGTTGCTATAAATCTTTTCATGGGTGTATCTTAGTGCATTTTTGCAAGGACAAATGTTGCTGTTGTTGTACAGTTCAGTTCAGTCACTCAGTCGTGTCTGACTCTTCATGGACTACAGCATGCCAGACTTCCCTGTTCATCACCAACGCCCAGAGCTTACTCAAACTCATGTCCACTGAGTCAGTGATGCCGCCCAACCATCTCATCCTCTGTCGTCCCCTTCTCCTCCTGCTCCCAATCTCTCCCAGCATCAGAGTCTTTTCCAATGAGTCAACTCTTCGCATGAGGTGGTCAAAGTACTGGAGTTTCAGCTTTAGCATCATTCCTTCCAAAGAAATCCCAGGGCTGATCTCCTTCAGAATGGACTGGTTGGATCTCTTGCAGTCCAAGGGACTCTCAAGAGTCTTCTCCAACACCACAGTTCAAAAGCATCAATTCTTCGGTGCTCAGCTTTCTTCACAGTCCAACTCTCACATTCATACATAACTACTGGAAAAACCATAGCTTTGACTAGATGGACCTTTGTTGGCAAAGTAATGTCTCTGCTTTTTAATATGCTGTCTTGGTTGGTCATAACTTTTCTTCCAAGGAGCAAGCATGTTTTCATTTCATGGCTGTAGACACCATCTGCAGTGATTTTGGAGTCCCCCAAAATAAAGTCTGTCACTGTTTCCATTGTTTCCCCATCTATTTGCCATAACGTGATGGAAATGGATGCCATGATCTTCGATTTCTGAATGTTGAGTTTTAAGGCAACTTTTTCACTCTCCTCTTTCACTTTCATCAAGAGGCTTTTGAGTTCCTCTTCACTTTTTGCCATAAGGGTGGTGTCATCTGCATATCTGAGGTTATTGATATTTCTCCCGGCAATCTTGATTCCAGTTTGTGCTTCATCCAGTCCAGCATTTCTCATGATGTACTCTGCATAGAAGTTAAATAAGCAGGGTGACAATATACAGCCTTGGTGTACTCCTTTCCCAATTTGGAACCAGTCTGTTGTTCCATGTCCAGTTCTAACTGTTGCTTCTTGACCTGCGTACAGATTTCTCAGGAGGCAGCTAAGGTGGTCTGGTATTCTCATCTCTTTAATAATTTTCCACAGTTTGCTGTGATCCTCACAGTCAAAGGCTTTGGTTTGGCATAGTCAATAAAGCAGAAGTAGATGTTTTCCTGGAACTCTTTCACTTCTTTGATGATCCAGCGAAATTTGGCAATTTGGTCTCTGGTTTCTCTGCCTTTTCTAAATCCAGCTTGAACATCTGGAAGTTCACAGTTTACGCACTGTTGAAGCCTGGCTTGAGTAATTTTGAGCATTACTTTGCTAGCATGTGAGATGAGTGCAATTGTGTGGTAGTTTGAGCATCTTTGGCATTGCCTTTCTTTGAGATTGGAATGAAAACTGATGTTTTCCAGTCCTGTGGCCACTGCTGAGTTTTCCAAATGTGCTGACATATTGAGTGAAGCACTTTCACAGCATCATCTTTTAGAATTTGAAATAGCTCAACTGGAATTCCATCTCCTCCACTAGCTTTGTTCATAGTGATGCTTCCTAAGGCCCACTTGACTTTGCATTCCAGGATGTCTGGCTCCAGGTGAGTGATCACACCATTGTGATTATCTGGGTAATGAAATCATTTTTGTATAGTTCTTCTGTGTATTCTTATTGTAGGGGGAGGTAAATTACTGGTAGATCATAGGATTTGTATCTTACAGTTTAAATAATTGGGGTTAATTTGGCTTCCCAGAAGCTGTCCTGCTTGACACATTTCAGCCAGGCTGTCCTTAATAACAAGGTCAGTTATAAATATCTTTATATTTTTCAACCAGGGAGGTGAAAATTAGGGTCTCATTGTTATTTTAATTTGCATTTCTTTAATTATGAGGGAGGTTAGACATCATTTCATATGTTAATGAGGCATTGATTTTTTTCCCCCCTTCTTGTGAACTGCTGTTTGTGCCCTCAGCTAATTTTTCCACTGGAACCATTTTTTAATTTCTTTGAAAGAGCACTGATTTGATGAAAGAAATTGATCCTTCTTCTGTCACTGGTGATGCAAAAGTATTGTTCCTTTAGTTTATAATTTTTTTTCTTTTTATTTTTTTATGGATGGCCAGAATCTATTTGTTCTGATTTATTCAAATATCCATAATTGCTCCTAAAGGACAACTGGTTCTTTGGATCTTTCACCTCATGTATTCTTAGTTCTTTGATTCATTCATTCCACAAATACTTACTGAGCTCTTATTATGTGTCAGACATTGTTTTAGGTTCTGGAAGGACAGAAATAAAATTATCACAAACCTTTGTCTTCTAGGGGCTAGTGAGGAGACACAGATAGTCAAAAAGCAGGTAAAATATATTGAATGTTCAGTGACGATACATGCTAGACAGAAAATAAAGCAAGTGAAAGGAATCAAGATTTTATGGGGTGGGGTTAGGGGGTTGTAGGGTGGCAATTACAAAATTTGAATTTTTAAAGCCTTCTCTTATTGTGAAGGTGACATTTGATTAAAGATATGAAGGGGGCAAGGAAATGAGCCACATGAATATCTGGGAGAAAAGCACTCAGCTAAGAAGTAGTACTCAGCAAGTAGAAAGGGAGCATTGTGGGAATAGCAAAATGTAGTAAATCCCCTACATAAGAACCTTCAGGTTGCAAACTTTCAAAGATGTGGGCGTGCCTTCACACATTCAGTCCTGTAAGTTAACTCACATGTCTGGTGTGCTTCTGTCCTCTACAAGTGGCTGTGCTTTGGTGTACTTTACTGTTCAGTACTGTAGAGAGCCCAGTAGCCCAGCATGTCCAGAAATAAGTGTAAAAGCAGCAGTGATGTAGCTGGTACTACTGTAGTTTTCAAGGTACTGTATTGTAAGACTAGAAATGTTTTTTTTTATTTTTGTGTGTTTTTTAAATGTACTATTTGTGTGAAAAGAATGTGGCCTTTAAAAAATATTAACAACCTGAAAGTTGAGAGGTATGTTTTATGTGGTGGATATTTTTAGGACTTCAAGCCCTGGAGATAGCAAATCAATTGACCCTGAGATAAATGCTCTGAGAAGGTGAAGGGAAGAGCCAGGTTACATAGAAGTTTTGCAACAAAGGGCAGGTAGTCTGAACATCAAGAGATGTTAATTAGATGATGTTAATTAGAGAAAACCAGTTATCCCAAGTTAAGGAATTTAGTGCATTTTATGTATGGAAAGATGCAAGAGTCTGGTCTCACTGAAATCATTTCTCTCATATGCATTTCAGCTGTCTGGGGCCAGTTTCCTCTGTTTTTCACATCCTGAGCTTCCTTGGGGCTCACTGTAGAGAGTGACTATAGTCTGATGGCTGCTAAATTGCAGGTATTCTTTTCCTTCCTGAGTGCCCTTAGGTCTTACCAGCTCATTTTGGAGGGCTGTAATCACTGTTGATTGTGATATCCTTGTTTACTGATATGGCAGGAAATATTCCATTTCTAAAGTATTGTAAAGCTATTACAGCACAGTACTGTATAGCTGATTGTGTTAGTTGGGAACCTAGGCTATCTTTGTTGGACTTAGAAACAAATTGGACCTACTGACCCACTCTAGAAATGGAACTCATTTGTATGTAGGGGATTTATTCTACTCAATAGGAATTGAGGGCTTCCCTGGTGGCTCAGACAGTAAAAAATCTTCCTGCAATGTGGGAGACCTGGGTTTGATCCCTGGGTTGGGAAGATCACTTGGAGGAGGGCATGGCAACACACTCTAGTATTCTTGCCTGGAGAATCCCCCAGACAAAGGTGCCTGGTGGGCTACATACAGTCCATGTGGTCACAAAGACTCAGACACAACTGAGTGACTAACACTTCACTACACTTCAGGAATTGAGGTCAGAGATGTGCTGGGGAGGAGGGCAAATTGTTAAACACTGTTTTTGTGAGAGTGGAAGCTGGACGACTAGTGTGGAGGCTATGGTTCTAATCCAGGTAAGAAATGATGGTTGCTTGGACCAAGATGATAGCAGGGGAGGGTTGAGAAGAGGTGGGATTCTGGTTGTATTGTAGAGGAGGAGCCATGGACTCTATTGAAGGATTTATATGGGATACAGCAGAAAGAGGAAAGTCCAGAATGGCTTCTATTTTGGTAAGAAATGGAAGGAATGGTGTCAGCATTACTGGGAGGAGACAGATTTAGAGGTACATGATCACAAGTCCAGTTTTGGTTGTGTTAAGATTTAAATGCCCATTATGACATCAAGAATAGATGTTGAGCAAGCAGGTGAATATATGGGTCTGACATTCCAGAGAGGGTTCTAACCTACTAATAAAATTTGGGAGTCATTAGCTTAGAGACCGGAGAAGGCAATGGCACCCCACTCCAGTACTCTTGCCTGGAAAATCCCATGGATGGAGGAGGCTGATGGGCTGCAGTCCATGGGGTTGTGAAGAGTCGGACACAACTGAGCGTCTTCACTTTCACTTTTCACTTTCATGCATTGGAGAAGGAAATGGCAACCCACTCCAGTGTTCTTGCCTGGAGAATCCCAGAGTCGGGGGAACCTGGTAGGCTGCCGTCAGTGGGGTCGCACAGAGTTGGACACGACTGAAGCGACTTAGCAGCAGCAGCAGCAGCTTAGAGACACTGTTTAATGTCATGAGGATGAAAGCGCTAGAAAATAAGCACAGATAACAAACAGAAGTCCAAGGGTAGAGCCCTGGGACCCTCCGAAAAGTGGCAAGAAAATTAGGAAGATGCAGCGTCATGGCCAATAGGCTCTGGTACTTAAGCTGAATAAGAAGCAAGCATAGGAAATTGTGTACCAGGCAGAGGGACCAGAATGTGCAAGGGCCACGAGTGAGGAAAGGATGGTCAAGGTCAGGATTGTAACTGAGGACTGGCGGACCTCACTGGCTCACTAATGTCTTTTATTTGGCTTGTCCAGTTTTTGTTTGCTTGTTTGTCTTAGTGGAATTACTTGTTAGCTCTGAGAAAACTGCTCCTGGACTTGGAGTCCTAAACATTTCCATCAAATACTTTTCAGGTTGTGACTGTATTTTTTAGTCAACAGATGCCAGCATTTGAAAATAGGGATATTTCACATTTTTAAGAATAAAATTTGGAAATCTGCCATCTCTTCAATCATCAGTGTATTTCACAACACTGGCTCCACTTCCCCTATAGGCAAGAAGTGGCTATTGCTAAAAGATGAGAGCAGAAGAATGAATGCTTTTGAACTGTAGTTGGAGAAGATCTCGAGAGTTCCTTGGACTGAAAGGAGATCAAACCAGGCAATCCTAAAGGAAATCAGTCCTGAATATTCATTGGAAGGACTGATGCTGAAGCTGAAGCTCCAATACTTTGGCCACCTGATGTGAAGAGCTGAGTTATTAGAAAAGACCCTGATGCTGGGAAAGTTTGAAGGCAGGAAGGGAAGGGGAAGACAGAGGGTGAGATGGTTGGATGGCATCACCAACTTGATGGACATGAGTTTGTGCAAGCTCTGGGAGCTGGTGATGGGCAGGAAATCCTGGAGTGCTGCAGTCCATGGGGTCACAAAGAGTCGGACATGACTGAGCCGACTGAACTGAACTGAACCAACTGCTGCCCACTTAGAAAGCTTGTGTGATTTGCTGCCGGAGTCCCCTGGCCTGGCTCATTCATTTTAGTTCCAGGTCTAAAAAGCTATGCCCTTAAGGTTGTCAACTGGAACTTCTTTCAGTCTGGGCTCCTCCTCACCCCACCCCAGGACCAGGTGAGGTGATTTCTGTTGGGGGCACCTCCAGGTTGGAGTTATGAAATGGTTCTGTGTCAGACTCATTGTGAGTCCTGAGTCAGTCCTGCAATTAAGGTAACTGACTGACCTGTCCAGGTTGGCCCAGATCTGTGTGGTTTCCCAGGATTTGGGACTTTTCTGCGTTAAAACCAGGAAGGACCCACGCAAATGGAGACAAATTGGGCAGCCATCACTCTGAACCTGCCTGGCATTCTAAGTTGAATGGCAGGCATCAAAACTCCTCACATTTTTCCCCAAGATGCTGACATGCTCTTTAAAACTGTTAGAAGTTGAAACTTGAGATAGAAAAAGAGACTGGAATTTGAAATCAAATTTTTGTAATAGAAATTACAGACAGTCCTTGATCATGAAGGGAATCATTATTATTACTATAGTTAAGGTCAGGAAGATCGCCTGGAGAAGGAAATGGCAATCCACTCCAGTATTATTGCCTGGAGAATCTTGTGGACAGAGGAGCCTGGCTGCTAGAGTCCATGGGGTCATGAAGAGTCAGACACAACTTAGAGACTAAATAACAACAATGGCTAATTAACAAAGTTGTTAGTTTCAGGTACACAGCAGAGCAACTCAGTCATACATATTAATATACTGGGATGGCCAAAATGGTCACTTGGATTTCTCCATACGATGTTACAGAAAAACTCAAGTGGAATTTTTGGCCAATGGAATACATGTATCCATTCTCCCCCAAACTTCCCTCCAGGGACTAAGCATTTTGTATGCATTCACTCACTTCATGCTAGAAGCCCCACGAGGTAAGGACTGTTATTTTCCCAATGGAGATGCAGAAGTTGAGTCTGTGTGTGTAAGGTCACAGATGTAGTAAGTGAGAGAGCCAGGGTACAATCCTAGGCCTGTGTGTTTTTGAAGTCTGCACAATTTTGATCAGTGTCTAAAGTTCAAACAGGGACTCCTTTAGGTGGCTGGCATGGACTGAATTGATTGCAGGCTGAACAAAGCACCTCCCTCCACCATCCTCCAGGTCAAACCTCCCCCTCAAAGGCCTCCGTGTGCTTCAGAAGTCAGGACCCAGCGTTGAAAAGCCACCTCCTTCTACGGAATTCTAGTTATCTCGTTTTATGCCAAGTGGCTTAATATTCTGGCAACATAAGCCCTGGCATTTTATATCCCCCCTATTTTCTGAAATTTGCAATCAAATGAGGAGTACACTGGGCTCATTAACTAAACCCCCTCATCTGCAAAGCAGAGATGGGATCAGAGCTAGCCCACGTGGCAGCCGCTCCCTTTCATGGATGGGGGTTAATTAGGCTTCTGTGTCACACGGGTTTAGGAGAGCTGTCTTTTCTGTTGGGCTCATGGAATTTGACTTCCTTCTTCCCCTCCTGGGTCCACAGTGGGTGGGGAGAAGGAACAGTCTTTCTTATTTCTCTGAAGCTGAGCCTTGAGTCCCAAGCTTGGGCCTCTGAGCTTTTTTTTTTTGTGGGAGTCATTTAGGTAGAAGCTGAAGTCATGTGCAAGCCTTGTCAGAGATAACAAGGGCCTGAGTGCCCCTTTCATGATCCTGACGGGGATTCAGACATCCCTGGAAGGCAAGAAGGGGTCTATCAGATCCCTCTGGTAAAAAATATGCTCCTTATGGCTTCACGCCCTTGACTCTACCCATCTCCTCTTCTTGCAGCCGTAACCCTGTGCTTTGCATCAGGCCCACTTCCCAGCCCCCAACTTCTTCTTCACTTGATTGATTTCCACTCATGCTTCAGGAAGTACCACTTTTTCCCTTTTTTTTTTTTAGGGAAATCATCTCTAATCCTTTCAACTAGATTAAACCCCACTGTTTCCTGGCCCCACAGGACACCGTAGCCACTTTTCCTTAATACCCTTCTCAGCTATAATTTGCTTAATGTCTCTCTCCTAGTCTAGAAAGCTCTCTCCCAGAAAAATTTTCAAAAAATTAAAGACATGACTTTCAGGTGAATATCAGTTGAACACATGACAAGATTTTATTTCCCTCTTTAATGAAGGAATCCATAGAAAAGATAAAACTTACTCAAAGAGCAGTTTGAAAAACTGGATATTTATAGGCATTTTAGAAAGAAAAACATTAGGACTAAGACTCCTAGGTTAGGTGCAAAACTGAATACTGTCCTATAGGACAAGAAATGGAACCAGTAGGATGGCCTTTTCAACTGCACAGAAATCTGCAAGGTGACATGTAACTTCAGAGTATTTGGTCTCTAAGCAAAGAATAAATAACAAAACCAATATAGATACATTCTCTAAAAAAACTAAATAAATCTTAAGTGAGCAGAATTGTTAAACAACACTCTGACATGACATTGAGAGCTCAGGCTATGTTTTTTTGACCTTATTTATAAATTTCATATCATCTTTTTTAAAAAGCCCATATGGTCAAGGCCCCTTTTGTGGTGTTGCTATAGCACCTAGCCCAGTTCTTGAAATAAAACTTTTGCTTTGATCAGAATCCAGTGGAGATTTATCAACTACTGACTGAAATAAAAGAATCTGTTGTTGTTTAGTCAGTTACATCTGACTCTTTTGGGACCCCAGGGACTATAGCCCGCCAGGCTCGTCTGTCCATGTGGTTCTCCAAGCAAGAATACTGGAGTGGGTTGCCATTTCCTCCTCCAGAGGATCTCCCAGACCCAGGGATCGAACCTGTGTCTCCTGTATTGTCAGGCAGATTCTTTACCAGTGAGCCACCAGGGAAGCCAATAAAAGAATATTGTATAGCAAATTAACTTGAAGTCTGTGTTAGTCAGCTAAGGCTGCTAGACTGGATGGCTTAAAAACCAGAAATGTATTTCCTCACAGTTCTGGAGGAGAGAAGGCCAAGATGAAAGTTTCTGTGATTGGGCTCTGGTGAGAGGTCTCTTCCTGGCTTGCAGAGAGCTGCTTTCTTGTCTGCACAGGGCCCTTCCTCCATGTACACACAGAGAAGGCACTCTCTGGTGTCTCTTTCTATAAGGACACTAGTCCTTTTGTATCAGCGCTCCATCTTTATGACCGCATTTGACCTTGTTTACTTCCTTACTCCAAAAACAGCCACATTGGGAATTAGGGTTTCCACAGATGAATTTTGGGAGGATGCATACATTTATTCCATAACAAAGTCCAATTTTGAATGGAATCAGATGTGAGTCAGGTTCATTCATGTTTTACAATTTTTTTATTTAAGTATTGTTGTTTTACAATGTTGTGCCAATCTTTGCTGTACAAAAAGTGACTTAGTTTTACACATATTTAGATGTGTATATATACATTTGTATATCTTTTAAGAAATGCCTATTCAAATTCTTTGCCTATTTTTTAATTGAGTTTTTTTTTAATTGTTGAATTGTAAGAGTTTGCTTATTATTATTATTGCTGGAGTAGAATTGCCTTACAACATTGCCTTGGTTTCTACTGTATAACAAAGTGAATCAGATATATGTATACATATACACTCTCCTTCTTGAGCCCCACCCCCTCCCCATCCCATATTCATTTTATACAAGACTTCAAGGCTTTTGTTTGTTCTGGGTAAACTATGCAGGCTTCATTATTCAGTTGGTTTATATCTCATGACTATTATCACTGTTTCTTCTGGATACACAAAAGTGTGTAGACATTAGTACTAAGCGATGCAATAAAGCTTTTCTCCTCTTGTGTGGGATCCACTTATATCTCTCCACTAAGATAATGTAGCAAATATCAGTCATTTTTGTCCATTCATCATCCATTCTTCCTTACTATGTTATCAAATGCTTGATTGTCATCTGGGGAGCCACAATTCCCCCACTCTCAACCCACATGATTCAGAAGGTGTTTCCTCTGTTCTCACATCCAGCAGTAGCCAAGAGATTAAGGCAGAGCCAGAATATACAACCCTCAGAACTGATTCGTTTATAGTTGGGCTTGTGCTTTAACCTGGGAGAATCCAAGTCTTAACTAAGACTTTTTCTGCAGCTACCAAGTAACAGTCTTCACCTTTTCTTTTAGGGTTGCCCAGTTTTTATGCTAACAATATAAACCAAAAGGAGCTGTGGACATTTTTGCAGTCTTATGATGACATCCTAAGACTGAATCTATTGAATGCTGGCTCCCCCAAATACCAACAAAACAATTTGCTGATAAGCCAAAGTTGAGTTGATTTTTACCATAGAGAGTAGAGCTCTACCTTGATAGAATCTTACTAGAATCCCAGAGAAGTGAGGACAAAATTGAAATATTTATTGAGATTCTGAAGTCAATTTATGGTGGGTCTCTAATGTGAGGACTTTGTCAGAATTAGTAAGGACTGTAGTATAATAATTTAGGGTTGGTAGACATATCAGGATGAGAAATTCAAGATGAGGCATTCAAAGAGTCTTGGGTATAAACTGTTGTTTAATAGTTTCTGTTGAAGAATTGATGGATCTTTACTCAAGTTCCTTAAAAGAATAATAAATATTTGCCACTTTTATCTTTCTGGGTAAGAGTTTTCTGGAACGGTAAAATTATGTCTATGAAGACAAGAAAATAGTAAGTGTTAGTCATTCAGTTGTATCTGATTCTGAGAGCCCACAGACTGTAGCCTGCCAGACTCCACTGTCTACGGGATTCTCCAGGCAATAATACTGGTGTGGGTAGCCATTCCCTTTTCCAGGGGATCTTCCCAACCCAGGGATTAAACCCAGGTCTCCCACACTCAGGGCAAATTCTTTACTGTTTGAGCCATCACAGAAGCCCTGGGAAAATAGTAAAGTCATGAAAATGTAGACAAGCCTCTTATTCTTATCCATCAGAGGGCAGACAGAATGAAAACCACAATCACAGAAAACTAACCAAACTGATCACGTGGAGTTAGCCTTGTCTAACTCAATGAAACTATGAGCCATGCCATATAGGGCCAACCCAAGAAGGACGAGTCATGGTGGAGAGTTCTGTCAAAATGTGGTCCACTGGAGAAGGGAATGGCAAACCACTTCAGTATTCTTGCCTTGAGAACCCCATGAACAGTATGAAAAGGCAAAAAGATAGGACACTGAAAGATGAACTCTTTGGGTCGATAGGTGCCAAATATGCTACTTGAGAAGAGTGGAAAAATAGCTCAGAAAAGAATGAAGAGGTTGAGCCAAAGCAAAAACAATGCCCAGTTGTGGATGTAACTGGTGATGGAAGTAAAGTCCGATGCGGTAAAGAACAATATTGCATAGGAACCTGAAATGTTAGGTCCATGAATCCAGGTAAATTGGAAGTGGTCAAATAGGAGATGGCAAGACTGAGCATCAACATTTTAGGAATCAGTGAACTAAAATGGACTGGAATGGGTGAATTTAATTCAGATGACCATTACATCTACTACTGTGTGCAAGAATCCCTTAGAAGAAATGGAGCAGCCCACATAGTCAGCAAGAGTCCAAAATATAGTAATTGAGTGCAATCTCAAAAATGACAGAATGATTTCTGTTCATTCCCAAGGCAAACTATTTAATATCACAGTAATCCAAGTCTATGCCCCAACTAGTAACGCTGAAGAAGCTGAAATTGAATGGTTTTATGAAGACCTACAGGACCTTCTAAAACTATCATGAAAGAAAGATGTCCTTTTCATCATTGGAGACTGGAATGCAAAAAGTAGGAAGTCAAGAGATACCTGGAGTAACAGGCAAATTTGGCCTTGAACTACAAAATGAAGCAGGGCAAAGGCTAACAGAGTTTTGCCAAGAGGATGCACTAGTCATAGAAAGCACCCTCTTCCAACAACACAAGAGATAACTCCCCAGATGGTCAATATTAGAATCAGATTGATTATATTCTTTGCAGCCAAAGATGGAGAAGCTCTATACAGAGAGGAAAAAAAAAACAAGACTGGGATCTGACTATAGCTCAGAACATGAACTCCTTACTGCAAAATTCAGACATAAATTGAAGAAAGTAGGGAAAACCACTAGACCATCCAGGTATGACCTAAATCAAATCCTTATGATTATACAATAGAAGTGACAAATAGATTCAAGGGATTATATCTGATAGAATGCCTGAAGAACTATGGATGGAGATTTGTAACATTATACAGGAGGGTGTGATCAAAACCATCCCCAAGAAAAAGAAATGCAAAAAGGCAAAATGGTTGTCCGAGGAGGCCTCCCAAATCGCTGAGAAAAAAAGAGAAGCGAAAGGCAAAGGAGAAAAGGAAAGATATAGCCATCTGAATTCAGAGTTCCAAAGAATAGCAAGGAGAGATAAGAAAGTCTTCCTAAGTGATCAGTGCAAAGAAATAAAGGGGGAAAAAATAGAATGGGAAAGATTAGAGATATTTTCAAGAAAAATGAGAGATACCAAGAGAACATTTCTTGCAAAGATGGGCATGAATGCCTGTACCGTTGGGCATTGGACCTAAGAGAAGCAGAAGATATTAAGAAGTGGTGGCAAGAATACAAAGAAGAACTATACAAAAAAGATCTAAATGACCCAGACAACCACAATGGTGTGATCACTCATCTAGAGCCAGACATCCTGGAGTGTGAGGTCAAGTGGGCTTTAAGAGCATCACTATGTACAAAGTTAGTGGAGGAGATGGAATTCCAGTTGAGCTATTTCAAATCCTAAAAGATGATATGTGAAAGTATTGAACTCAATATGACAGCAAATTTGGAAAACAGCAGTGACCACAGGACTGGAAAAGGTCAGTTTTCATTCCAATCCCAAAGAAAGGTAGTGCCAAAGAATGTTCAAACTACCGCACAATTGCTCTTATCTCACATGCTAGCAAAGAAATGCTCAAAATTTGCCAAGGCAGGCTTCAACAGTATGTGAACCATGAACTTCCAGATGTTCAAACTGGATTTAGAACAGATAAAGGAACCAGAGATCAAATTGCCAACATCTGTTGGATCATAGATAAAGCAAGTTAATTCCAGAAAAAATATCTATTTCTGCTTCATTGACTATGCTAAAGCCTTTGACTATGTGGATCACAACAAACTGTGGAAAATTCTTAAAGAGATGGGATATTTGGCAAAACTAATACAATTATGTAAAGTTTAAAAATAAAATAAAATTGGAAGAATAAAAAAAATAAATAAATAAAATAAAATAAAATAAAAAAAAAAAAAAAAAAAGAGATGGGAATACCAGACCACCTGACCTGCCTCCTGAGAAACCTGTATGTGGGTCAAGAAGAAACAGAACTGGACATGGAACAATGGACTGGTTCCAAATTGGGAAAGGAGTACATCAGGCTGTACATTATCACCCTGCTCATTTAACTTATATGCAGAGTACATCATGTGAAATGCCAGGATAGATGAAGAACAAGCTGGAATCAACATTGCAGGGAGAAATATCAATAACCTCAGATATGCCGATGGCACCAAGCTTATGGCAGAAAGTGAAGAAGAACTAAAGAGCTTCTTGGGGAAAGTGAAAGAGAAGACTGAAAAAGCTGACTTAAAACTAAACATTCAAAAAAACGAAGATCATGGCATCTGGTCCCATCACTTCATGGCAAATAGATGGGGAAACAATGGAAACAGTGACAGACATTATTTTCTTAGGCTCCAAAATCACTGCAGATGGTGACTGCAGCCATGAAATTTAAAGACATTTGCTCCTTGGAAGAAAAGCTATGACCAACCTAGACAGCATATTAAGAAGCAGAGACATTACTTTGCCAACAAAGGTCTGTATAGTTAAAGCTATGGTTTTTCAAGTAGTCATGTATGGATTGGAGAAGGCAATGGCACCCCACTCCAGTGCTCTTGCCTGGAAAATCCCATGGATGGAGGAGCCTGGTAGGCTGTAGTCCATGGGGTCGCTAAGAGTCGGACACGACTGAGCGACTTCCCTTTCACTTTTCACTTTCATGCATTGGAGAAGGAAATGGCAACCTGCTCTAGTGTTCTTGCCTGGAGAATCCCAGGGACAGGGGAGCCTGGTGGGCTTCTGTCTATGGGGTCACACAGAGTCGGACACAACTGAAGCGACTTAGCAGCAGCAGCAGCATGTATGGATATTAGAGTTGGACCATAAAGAAGGCTGAGTACCAAAGAATTGATGCTTTTAAACTGTGATGTTGGGGAAGACTCTTGAGAATCCCTTGGGCTGCAAGGAGATCTAACCAGTCAATCCTAAAGGAAATCAGTCCTGAATATTCATTGGAAAGACTGATGCTGAAGCTGAAACTACCATACTTTGGCCACCTGATGTGAAGAACTGACTCACTGGAAAAGACCTTGCTCCTGGGAAGATTGAAGAAGGCAGAAGAAGGGGACATCAGAGGATGAGATGGTTGGATGGCATCACTGACTCTATAGACATGAGTTTGAGCAGTCTCTGGGAGCTGGTGATAGACATGGAAACCTGGCATGCTGCAGTCCTTGGGGTTGCAAAGAGTTGGACCTGAGTAAGCAACTGAACTGAGCTGAACTGATATTGTAGACAGTAAGCTGTCAATGTAGGTGATGGAAGGCAGAGGGATGGAAGATATTCTGTTGGCATCATTTAAATTTCTAGCAGGGAGTATAGGGATAAATTAGGAGTTTGCAATTAACATATACCAACTATTATATATAAAATACATAACCAACAAGGACCTACTATATAGCACAGGGAACTATATTCAATATTTTGTAATAACCAGTAAAGGAAAAAGAATCTGAAAAAAAAAAAAAAAACAGACACACATGTGTATAGCTGAATCGCTTTGCTGTACACCTGAAATTAACACAATCTTGTAAATCAACTATACTTCGATACAAATAAATAAATTTCTGAATCCAGAAATACTGAAGTCAACAGTGGCTGGTTGAATCATGCTCTCTTTGCATTAGAATTACACATTCTCATCTTTTATCATGCAACCAGAACACCTCCTAACAAACAATGTGGATTCTATTTCTCGGTCCCACTGATGCTGGGCTAGTCACAGGACTGGACTTGGCCAGTAGAATATGGGTAGGAATGATGGCTGCCAGTTTTGAGCAGTTACTTGTGAGCATTTGTATTTCTACCACCCTTTTTAAGCTTCTGTGATCAGCCATGAGATGATCCTCCTCAAGCTGCCACTCCATTTTTGGCAGGGCATCGGAGTAGTCAGAACAAGCCGGGAGTCCTGAGTCCTGTCTGGTTCAACTGCGTTCAACCTGCATCTGCCAAAAAGCTGCCCCAGGGACCTATGAGAAAGGAAAACAAAGATTTGTTGTTGAAAGCTACTGAGATAAGGAAGTTTTTTGCCACACAATAAAAAAATGACCAACATTAAAGAGTTCACCCTAGGACTTTTTAGATATGTGATCCAATAGGTTCTCCATATTGCTTAATTAATTTGAGTTGGAGTTTTGTTATTTGTTAACTAGAAGAGTCTTCTGTGTTAGTGTCTTTTTATGGCATTGCATCACTTTTTGGCTCACAGAAGCTCTGTGACACCCCGAGTCTTTCTCAAGGAAGCCACAGCCAAGCTTGAGTCTCTCCGTTCTCTGCTTGAGCAATTGATTTTTTTAAAAGCAATATTTATCCTTGTTAATGCTTATCTTTTGGCTTACACCCAATGTTCCAGTCTAGTGAGATCTTTCTCAATTTGATTCTTTCATTCTGGGGCTTAGCTGTCTCATTCAACATTTTGTCAAATACAAATTGGATCTGTGTGGCCACAAGGGCCTCTTCCAAGCCCCTGATTTCTCCATTATGATCTTTCAGTGTTGCACTGAAAACCAACCTCAAGGCTGACCCCAACCACACAAATGATCATTATTTGGGCCAGTTATTCTAGATGAAGCTCATAGGACAGAAATATTTTTCAGTGCATTTTTTGTTGTTGTTTGTTTGCCACCATAATGATCTCAGAGGAATGGAAATAAGGAGATATTATGCTTGGTATTTTTGCAGATAATATTTTCCAAATCTACCAGCAATTGCGTGACACATTTTTCAAGTCAGTGGGTTGGAATCTGTAAACCTCCTAAAAAAATAAAATTGCCCAACTCTTGAGTTCTAGTCCTGCCCAATGATGTCAAATAATTGACCTTGAGTGAGTCATTAATTGGAGAAGGCAATGGCACCCCACTCCAGTACTCTTGCCTAGAAAATCCCACGGACGGAGGAGCCTGGTAGGCTGCAGTCCATGGGGTTACAAAGAGTCGGACACGACTGAGCGACTTCACTCTCACTTTTCACTTTCATGCATTGGAGAAGGAAATGGCAACCCACTCCAGCGTTCTTGCCTGGAGAATCCCAGGGACGGGGAAGCCTGGTGGGCTGCCGCCTATGGGGTCCCACAGAGTCGGACATGACTGAAGTGACTTAGCAGCAGCCGAGTCATTAATATCTGTCCTCTGACTCTTTGTTACTATGTCTTGGATAGGATTTGTACCTATCAAAGTACCAAGGCAGTTATAAACATATCAACTTATTCAAACCTATCTCTTCTTCCTAGCTTGTCTCGGTACAAGGATTTTGAAAAATCTGGGGTATATGCTTCACATCAGAGCTTCCATAGCACATCCCCGCATCCAGCATTTCACTGTGTTGTAATTTTCCATTACCTTGTGAGTTTATCCTGCTTATCTCTGGACTTTTTGAGAGGAAGAATCAAGTTGATCTTGTTATGAGAATACCTGACAGTGTTTCTGGCTGACAGTGGACACTCAATAAATATTTGTTTGGTTCAATGAATAGAAATTGTTCTGAAGTTTTGTGTGTGTGTTTCTGCATGTGTCTGTGTGTATTTGTGTTGAAATAGCTGGATAATATTCATCATTTGCCTGAAGCATTGGCTAATGTTAAATTTAAATATACTCTTGGGTGACTACATCTTCAATTTCATGGTTGATTCCTTTGTGATTGACTTATTAAGCTAAACTGGGAATTGAAAACTAGAATACCTTGAGGGGCCAGAAAGAAGCATAATAAACAAGGATGGTTAGGTATAACTGAAAAAAAAATAACCAATATCTTCATAGGAATGGATATCCAGTATCTTCATAGGAATAGACACTCAGTATTGCTAGATATTCTAGTTTTTCAGAGTAGGATTTTAGTTTTAAAACGTGCTTTTAAGAAATGTAAAAGGTCCTGATTTTAATTTTTTTTAATTTTTTTATTAATAGAATTGGGAAATACTAAAACAGAATGTCTATAATATTATATGGGCCAAATAACATATATCTGAAGCTTAGACCCAACTCATAAGCCATTAGTCTGAGAAAAGGAGTTAAATAGTATTTTAGTTTGCAATGAATATTTAATTTACAATGAACAACCTTGAACTAGTGAAAGTGTTCATTGCTCAGTTGTGTCCACTTCTTTGTGACTCCATGGACCTGTAGCCCATCAGGCTCCTCTCTTCTTGGGATTCTCCAGGCAAGAATATTGGAATAGGTAGCTATTGCCTTCTCTAGGGTATATACCTGACCCAGGGATCAAACCTGGGTCTCTTGCATTGTAGGCAGATTCTTTACCATCTGAGAATAGTACAAAACCTATAAAATTGATAGAGATCCAATTAAGGCCCAATTGTGAGGCCTGAGGTTAGATTTTAGTGGGCCTGCTTCACAAAGGGTTTCCCAAGTAACACAGGAAGGATTATGGCATTAAAGATCCACTTTTAGCATTTTATACTAGTGCTTTACTCAACAAGATAGAGACCTTGAGTCTGTCGTCTTCAGGTCATTGATTTCCACTATGGTTGAAATAATGAAAGTTATGTCACCCTTGAGAAGCTCCCTATCATACCCCCTGACCTTGCCTCACCATGTTCTCGATGTTTATGCATTAATATTCATGGAGAGAGATGGGGTTCTTAACTGCTTCTGGCTTTCAGCCCATCAGTTATTGTTGTTGGTTCATCCCGCTCACTTTAGTAACCACTCATCAAGCATGTCAAAATTCTCTTATGTATTTGCAAAGATAGGAACTGGAATCTCTCCTTGGAAAAATGACCATGTTAATAAAAGCCTACAACTTCCAACAAGCAGAAATCCATCTGAGGGTTTCATTATATTATCCATTAATTGAAAAACATATTTAATATTCATGCCTCATTGACCCTAGATATCGAATGGATCAAGCATCATATAGCATTTTTATTAAAAAGCACAGTGAGATATTAAAATAACTGCAAGTAAGCCTAAAAGAACCACTGTATCTAGGATGTTGCCTTCCTATGAGAATATGAAGAACAGAATTCTGTGTTCCTGGGAATGAGAACTCTAGTGAGGCGAGAAGCGGTAAAGGCAGGGTGGAAGCGAGTGGAGTAAAAAATGTAAGGTGCTCTCCTACAGCAAGTATCTACTCTTTTACTGAAAAGTGAAAGTGAAAGCCGCTCAGTTGTGTCCGACTCTTTGCAACCCCATGGACTGTACAGTTCATGGAATTCTCCAGGCCAGAATACTGGAGTGGGTAGCCTTTCCCTTCTCCAGGGGATCTTCCCAACCCAGAGATCAAACCTAGGTCTCCTGCATTGCAAGTGGATTCTTTATCAGCTGAGTCACAAGGGAAGCCCTTTTACTCTTTTACTGAACACCTGTCGTTTATAGAGAAGGGTGGGGATACTCTACTGAGGATAATTTCAAGACCACTCACTAATTTAGAAGGGTGGAGTGATGTAAGTGAATAGTAATGTCTGTTACAAGCATTGGAAGAAGAAATAGCAGTATACATGTGTATGTTGCTGCTACTGCTAAGTCGCTTCAGTCGTGTCCGACTCTGTGCGACCCCGTAGACGGAAGCCCTGCAGCCTAAGTAGAATAAATAAAACAGAAAGTTTGCAAAGGATTGTCATAAGATCCAATATGCATGGGACAGTCTCAGTTTGTCCCTGTCATAAATCAGTTAATCCTTCTTAGTTATGCATGTACGCCTCTTTATTTTCAAGAGTGTCTCCTAGTCTGGATAGTAAGTGATCTACAGTCACTCTGGAAAGATTCTTGCATGATTATTATTAGTTCATTTCTTAACTCAAGAAATATTCCTAAATCTCTTCTGTTGGGCCCTCATCACTCATTATTAGCCACCATCTTCTTTTGGGGGAAGGGTTTTCTCAGTATTTTGCTCAAAATATCTCAACACAATAGAGCCTTCTTACCTTGTGGTTCAGCAGGTAAAGAATCCGCTTGCAATGTGGAAGACCTGGGTTTGATCCTTGGGTTGGGAAGATCCCCTGGAGAAGGGAAAGGCTACCCACTCCAGTATTCAGGCCTGGAGAATTCCATGGACTGTATAGTCCATGGGGTCACACGATTGAGTGACTTTCACTTTTTTTTTTTTTTCGCTAAGCATAATTCCATACTTCTTGTCTAAAGCACTCTCGGATATATTCTGGAACACAGCCATGAGATCACACTCCTTAGCCTCTCCTGGATCTGATAATTCTGTCTTTCTTCCTCCCCAGAATAGCTCCTGAAAAAAAATCTCTTTTTCTAAATGGAGCTCCTTCTTTATTTCTGCCATATTGAGTATCCTGTCTTTGTCAAATAATGTCAATTTCCAAAAGCCCAGATCAAAGACTAAGAATGTATGTATCAGATTTTTCCACTGCAGATTCCTGGGAGTTTAAAATCTTGGATTCTGTCTGGATTTTTCAGTTGGTTTTCCAAGGGCAGAGCTGGGGTTCTCTAACACAAACAGCTATCACAACTGAGGTTCCTAGCTAGATTTGCCCTCATGGAAATACTGGTGTATTTCCATGCTGTCAGCAGACTTAGAAGCCAGATTTCTCAACCTCAGCAATATTAACATTTTGGGCTGGATAACTCTTTGTTTGCTGTCTGTGCATTATTGGTTAGTTAGCAGCATCCTTGGCTCAACCCACCAAATGCTAGTCTCCCTCTTCCCCAATTGTGAAAACAGAAATTTCTTCAGATGTTGCCAAACACCCCCTGGAGATGAGACAAAACTGTTGCCTGTTGAGATATTGGGATAGGCATTCTAAAGATCAAGACAAGTAAACTACTCTTGTGAGCAAGTCATGTGAGCAAGTGTATTACGAAACTCTAAGTGCCCTGTTAAGGTTTGGCAAGAGTGCTGTCAGAGACAAAGAAGGAGGGATGTTTCTTCTTGGACAGTCAGACAGAGCTTTACAGAGGATGTGCCTTTGGGGCTTCAGGTGATCATCTGATATTCCCCAGGTGGGGAAGAAGGGGAGGACCTCCCAAGCAAAGGGGCTGTGGTATGAAGGTGAATATTGTATTTGAAACAGAGTAAGAAATTTAAAGGGAATGGGGTACACTAGGGAGAGAGTTAGGGATTGAGGGATAGGATGGGGGCCTACATTTAAGTCCACTTTGTAAAACTGCTAGAATATGAATCTGGACTTAACTGGGCAACAGGAAATTACAAAAAGGCTGGTAAAAGTGATACGGGAGATGTGGGCTTTAGGGAGATCACAAGGATTTTGGCGAGAGTTGGGGCATCAGGGTGAATGACACTATCTTTGGAATTAGGCTGCCTTGGGCTGGGATCTTACTTCACCATTGAATAGTATGTGGGATCTTGGGCAAACATGTCTCTTCCCTAAACCCCCACTTCCTTCTCTGCAAAATGAAGATGATAATCCTGCCTACCCCACTGGGTTGTTGGTGAGGATTAAAGAAGCTAATTCATGTAATGCGCTTAAAGTGTCCAGATGTAGTTGAAACTCATTAAGTAATTATTCTAGATTCGCAGGAAGTGTGGGGGTTTGAGCCTGAAGGCAGGGAGACCAGTTTAGAAGAAGGAATGGAACATGATGGGGACATAAGCTAGCACAATGATGGGGTGATGGAGAAGAGCTGCAGTAGCTCCTACCTGAACTGAGTTGACTCAAGAAACTGACATTCTCCAGGGACCCAGCAACAAGCCATGCAAATCACCAAACAGATGTCCTATTCCCAGGGTTCCTACCATGTCCAGGTCTGGACAGTCCCATGCTGAACTTTCCCACCACATTGCCCCTGATAGTGTGAGTCTGAGATCTGAGCTAGAAAGAGTTAATTCAGTGAGGACCCACAGTTGAAGGGTACATCTTCATTTCATTCTGCCTTGTCTGTATTTGCCTGTTCTTTTCTGCAGCCTGCCTTCTGTTCTGAGGAAGAAGGGCTGCAAATGACCTGCTTCAGGACCAAATAACAATTTAATAGAGTGGAGATTCATTAAGACAGTGCTGATGGCGACTATAGTCTCCAGAATGGAGAAACAGCCCAGAGGACTTAGATTCTCTACCAGTTTACTGACCTCAATTTACAAGGCACAATTAAGTTCTGGAAACCTCAGAACAGAATGAAATAATGAAACTACTGGCTTTTAATCACTAGTAGAATCATGAGGAGTTAGCAGACCTCTAACATTATTCAGTTCTCTCTTTTAAAGGAAAGTTTCTGTATCAGTGACACATAACCTGATGTGGATTGCTATTTTTCCTTTCATTCTCAGAACGTACTCATCCAAATATATTTTTTAAAAACAAAACTATGTGCCATGATAGTGCCAGGTATTGGAAAAACAGTGATAAACAATGCCAACCTAACCCTTGTTCTTGTGGGGGTTACCTTCAGGAAGAGCCGAACAACAACAACAAAACTGCTAAAAAATCATGGCAATTACTGGAGAAGGAAATGAATCAACTGGTCTTTATGTGGCTAAAGGACATGGGTCCCAATTTTAAACATGATTTTCAGGTTTTTTGTTTCCTTTTAGATCATAATTATTATGAAGCAGACAGACAATTTCATGCCTACCTCTGGCAGCTTGGGGAATTGACTTAAATTGATTGAGTCATGGGTTAATAACTCAGAGTTATTATCACTTTCTTACATGTCTAGGAAATCAGTGTTGAAGGGCAGAATAGAAAAACATGATTTGTTTTAGTTTTTTCATAGTTAGGTGAAGTTTGGTTTCTTAGAGTATTTTGGAAAAACTTTAGTAATGATGTTAAGGTAGGGGTTAGGAGTGTGGGCCCTGAAGTCAGGTACTTGGGTCAAAATTTGGGTCCTGCTACTTATTGGCTGAACGACTTTGGCAGGCTCATTCACCTTACCAAGTCTCAGATTGTAAAATGGGATAATAACCAACTTCTCAGAGATGTTGGGAGAATTGAATGAGATGATGCATATAAAGGCTTAGCAAAGTGTCTGACACATATGGCATATTTCTAAAAATAATATAACAGAGAAAGGAGGTGTGCTATATTGCCGGGTGCAGTGGAAATTACTGAACTGGTCTATGAGCAGCAGCAAGGAAGAGTATGTTCACAGGCAGCTTTTGCCTGCTCCTAACAATGATTGCTGGAGAAGGCGATGGCACCCCACTCCAGCACTCTTGCCTGGAAAATCTCATGGATGGAGGAGCCTGGTAGGCTGCAGTCCACAGGATCTCGAAGAGTCGGACACTACTGAGCGACTTCACTTTCACTTTTCACTTTCTTGTATTGGAGAAGGAAATGGCAACCCACTCCAGTGTTCTTGCCTGGAGAATCCCAGGGATGGGGAAGCCTGGTGGGCTGCCGTCTATGGGGTCGCACAGAGTTGGACATGACTGAAGCGACTTAGCAGCAGCAGCAGCAGCAACAATGATTCCATTTCCCTCTCTCCACCCCAACTTCCTCCTTTGCAAAATAGGAATAATAACGACCATCTTTTGAGGCCATAGTGAGGATATGAAGCAATGTATTTAAAACATCTAGATTGGAGGCCAGTACGTATCACTCCTCGGTACAACGTAAGAATCACCATCAGTACCATCACATCATCATCACCATTAGCACCATCGTCAGCATCACCATCATCACTATGATCATCACCACCTTCATAACCACCATAATCCATCTTCATCACTATCACCATCGTCACCGCCATTATTAGGGACAGTTGGTTGTTTTGCTGCTTAGCATGCTTTTTTGCCTTCCCATCTGCCTTAGGTTATATTGCCTAGAAGCATAATTTGCAATAGGATATTTTGTGTGTGTGTGCAAATGGTTTATTGAGAGGCTGCTCTCAGGACAAACAAGTATCAGGAGAGAGTGGGGGAGGAAAGATGCAAAGAAGTGATTTGGGGTGATGTCCAGCTTTGGTCAGATCCTGCAGGGAGTTCTAGTGCACTGTATCACAGAGTTTATCCTATCCAGAGGCCAGAGAACTGGGCTCTATACCGCCATATTAGTCAGTCGTTGGTTGCTTGCCTGCTCCCAGAAGGACCTAATTTCCCAGACACGCCTGATGAGAGGGCTCCTATCAATAGCAAGGCGATGCCCCAGAGAAGGATGCAAGATAAACTGTCAGCACCCAGCATCACAGCAGCTGGGAGATGAATGCACAGACTTTGTATTGAGGCTGGGATACCAGTAGCATCCACTGTACCTTTCTGATGCACTTTGATTTCCTCTGGAAGCCCCCTCCCCTACTCTCAGTCTTATCCCACCTCCAAGGGGAGACTTGTGACCTGAGACTTGGCCAAAGAGAGTATGAGATTTGCCTGCCCATAGTAATTGGTTCAGAGGTGATCATGTGATCTCCTGAAAGTCAATAAAACTCAAGGAAACTTTTGCTAGGAATGCTGGCAGAGAGTTAGATGGTCTTTCCCACAGATAATGCTAACAATTATGGCATCACAAGCCAGATCAGTCAGGAGCCAAACATGGGGTCTGAGAATGAAGATAGTTCAGTGGATGATAGTCAAATGACAGAGAGAAACGAGGTCCCTGGATCAAAACATGCTTGAAGTTTACTCTTCCCTTGCACTTTCACATTACATAAGCCGTTTCTCCCACTTTCACTTATTTCTCTGAGCTGGAAATTCTGGATACCTGCAATAGTGAGTCCTGACTGATATTATTGCTGTAATGGCCCCAGGAGTGCTATGTAAATGAGAAGCAGTCAATCAACTTACAGGATTATTGTTGCTATGTAAATAAAGTTCTCTTTTGACTGAGTGAGCAGAGACTTCCAAGCCAGGGCAGTTTTCCAAATTAGATTTTTCATTGTCTCAGCCAGAAGAGAGGCACATTAGGCTACTCAGAGGGCACCAAGCCTGCCCATACCTCTGAGAATGAGACTTTCCTGCCAGCTTTCCCTAATTGCTGAGGGCCAGGTGCTGGCAAAGTGACTTTCAAACAAAGTGGCCATCGTAAGGCTGACAGCTTAAACCAAGCCAGAGGAAGGCATAGATTTACTTTAGAAGGAAAGGTAGACAAAAGTAGAGTGGGGCAGGCAAATGGGTGATGTCAATGAGCATTTTTAAGAGATAAATTGAGTCATATTCAAAATGGTAAGAATTTATTTGAGCAAAAATCTATTTGAATCTGCCAGTGCCCAATAGGAAGTGGTTAGGAGTAGCCCAACACAGGAGCTTGGGGAAAGATGTTTATAGAGAAAGGCTGAAAGTAACGTGAGGGAATGGTTTGCTCAGCTATAGCTTACTTGGTTGCCTTATGGGGAGAAACCTAGTTGGCTATTTGTGGTTGGTTGTCTTTAGGTATCAACTGTTTAACCTTGAGAGATTACAGGCTTAGATATTGGTTTGCATATGCCAGCTGTGTGCTCCGTCGCTAAGTCATGCTTGACTCTTTGTGACCCCATCCATGGACCATAGCCCACCAGGTTCCTCTGTCTGTGGGATTTTCCAGGCAAGAATACTGGAGTGGGCTGTCATTTCCTTCTCCAGGGAATCTTCCTGACCCAGGGATCGAACCCGAGTCTCCTATGTCTCCTGCATTGGCAGGTGGAGTCTTTACCACTGAACCACCTGAAGCTATTAAGGCATTAAAGTCAACTTAGTCTATTGACCTTCTTGTTTGGTTAATTTAAAAACATGGACAGAAGCAGTTCGCTAACAACAACCAAAACCCCTTTACATCCACGCAGACACATACTGATAAGGCAAAATGCATTAACCTTTACTCATAGTTATTTGCATTTTTTTAAAGTTTATTATCTTTTTGTTTCCATTTCTTACTCTTTAAAAAAAAAAATCTTTTTCTATACTATTACAATGTGCCCTTGGATTGCCTGCTGACCTCATTTCATAAGATCTCAACGCTTGATGCAGTCAGAAAAAGAACTCTTAGAAAAATTTGTCGAAAAGATGTTTTAAGAGCCATCAAACCATTTCCATTAGACAGAGCTTGGTTTCTAGCCTTTCTGTATAACAAGAATGTATTTTCTATGAATCAAATTTGGAAACCATTATGTGTTTTCTTTTCATTGGAGGATTTTTCCAGCTTAAGGGTGGGGAGGGCTCTGGCAATTCTGGAGTGTTTAGAAGAATGAGCAGTCTAAAGCCACAAGGGGAAGAGTTGAGGATAGCCATCCAGAACCAGTGAAGTGACACATGAGGGCAATGACAGGAAAGAGAAGTGAACTCATGGATGAGCCAGTATAGAGAGAAAGGGAAGAAAGAAAAAAGTGTGGAAATAAGTTCCAGTAATATGTCACCTACCTGCCCAGCTGACTGTGGCTAACCGTGCTTGGCATTTAGTATTCCTGGTTGGCTTGGTGTGGCCGAGATATATTTTCCTCACACAGCATTTTTCAAAGTGCAATTTGGAGACCACCTTCACCAGCGTGTCCTGGGAGGTGTATTGAAAAGCTGATTCTTGTATTTCACCTACTGCTACTTAAACATTTCCGGGCATGGAGCTGGGTGGCTGCGTTTTTTTTGTTTTTTTTTTTTTACAGCTTTACTGAAGTATGATTGACTTACAATAACTTCACACATTAAAGTATCCAATTTGATGAGTTTGGACATTATGATGTGTCTGTGAAGTCATCACCACAATCAAGATCATGAACATATCACCTCCTCAAGTTTTCTGGAGTCCTTTTGTAATGCATTCATCTCCGTTCCTTCCCCATCCTCCTATCTCAGATTGCCATAGATC
This sequence comes from Bos grunniens, assembly GCF_055505025.1. Classification (NCBI taxonomy): domain Eukaryota; kingdom Metazoa; phylum Chordata; class Mammalia; order Artiodactyla; family Bovidae; genus Bos; species Bos grunniens. The sequence goes on from NC_141189.1 coordinate 30,431,181, forward strand.
TATGGTTTCTGTAGATCAGTTTGTAATTTTCTAGAATTTCATATAAGTGGATTCATAGATTACACACTCTTTTTGTTTGGTGACTTTCACTCATTTATTCTATCCATCTGATGAGAGACTTCTCAGATGCTTCTATTTTTTGACTATTACATGTAAAGCTGCTTTGACCATATGTCTGCAAGTCTTTGTATGGACCTAGGTCTCAACTGGAGAAGGCAATGGCACCCCACTCCAGTACTTTTGCCTGGAAAATCCCATGCTTGGAGGAGCCTGGTGGGCTAGTCCATGGGGTTGCTAAGAGTCAGACACGACTGAGCGACTTCACTTTCACTTTTCACTTTCTTGCATTGGAGAAGGAAATGGCAACCCACTCCAGTGTTCTTGCCTGGAGAATCCCAGGGACGGGGGAGCCTGGTGGGCTGCCATCTATGGGGTCGCACAGAGTCGGACACGACTGAAGCGACTTAGCAGCAGCAGCAGCAGCAGCAGGTCTCAATTGCCCCTTGGTTCATATCTAAGAACAGAATGATTGGATCATAGTTTAGTCAAATGTTTAAATTTTTTTTTTTAATTTGCAAGCAGGTATATGTCCCACAGGGGCTTCCCAGGCGGTGCTAGTTGTAAAGAACCCACCTGCCAATACAGGAGACATAAGAGATGCAGATTCAGTCCCTGGGTTGGGAAAATCCCCTGGAGGAGAACATGGCATCCCACTCCAATATTCTTGCCTGGAGAATCTCATTAACAGAGGAGCGTGATGGGCTACAGCCCATATGGTCACAATGAGTCAGACACAATCGAAGCAACTTAGCATGCACACACGCATATGTCCCAGAGTGCTTGTAACTTTTCCAGAGAGTTTTTGTAGAACTGGTATTATTTATTTCTTAAATGTTTGCTGAAATTGACAAATGAATTCATCTAGGCAAGGAGTTTTCTCGGTGGTAAGGTGTTTTAAACTCTAAATTTAATTTCATCAGTAGATACAGGATATCAGATATTCTATTTCTTTTCAAATGAGTTTTGATAGTTTGTGCTTTTTAAGGTGCTTGCCCATTTCATCAACAAGTTGTTGATTATAATGGCATATTGGTGTTCATAATATTCCCTTATTAGGCCTTTAATGTTTGTAAGATCAATGGTGAGTCTCTTTTCTCATTTCAGATATTGGTGATTGACATCATTTTTCATCCTGATCAGTTTGAGTAGAAGTATATTAATTTGATTAATCTCTTCAAAGACTTGTTTTTAGTTTTAATATGTATATTTTCTATGTCATTTATTTCTATTATTTTCTTTATTACATTTCTTCTTCTGCTTTTTTGGATTTAATTTGGTTTTCTTTTTATCAGTCAGTCAGTTCAGTCGCTCAGTCGTGTCTGACTTTGTGACCCCATGGACAGCAGCACAGCAGCCTTCCCTATCCATCACCAACTCCCAGAGCCTGCTCAATTTCATGTCCATCGAATCAGAAATGCCATCCAACCATTTTATCCTCTGTCATCCCCTTCTCCTGCGTTCAATCTTTCCCAGCATGAGGGTCTTTTCCAGTGAGTCAGTTCTTCACAGGAGAAGGCAATGGCACCCTACTCCAGTACTCTTGCCTGGAAAATTCTATGGACGGAGAAGCCTGGTGGGCTGCAGTCCATGGGGTTGTTAAGAGTTGGGCACGACTGAGTGACTTCACTTTCACTTTTCACTTTCATGCATTGGAGAAGGAAATGGCAACCCACTCCAGTATTCTTGCCTAGAGAATCCCAGGGACAGAGAAGCCTGGTGGGCTGCCGTCTATGGGATCGCACAGAGTCGGACACAACTGAAGTGACTTAGCAGCAGCAGCAGCAGTTCTTCACATCAGGTGAGCAAAATATTGGAGTTTCAGCTTTGGCATCAGTCCTTCCAACGAATATTCAGGACTGATTTCCTTTAGGATTGACTGGTTTGATCTCCTTGCTGTCCAAGGGACTCTCAAGAGTCTTCTCCAACACCACAGTTCAAAGGCATCAATTCTTTGGCACTTAGCTTTTTTTATGGTCCAACTCTCACATGCATACATGACTACTGGAAAAACCATAGCTTTGACTAGATGGACCTTTGTTGATAAAGTAATGTCTCTGCTTTTTACTTATAAATACTTATGCCTACTTTCCTCTCAGGGTTACAGTTACATTATCAAAGCCATCTGAAATTGTTCCACAGCATATTATCTTCTGGGTTTTTGTCATTCTTTTTTTCCCTCTCAAATTTCCATTGCTGTGTCTTCAATTCACTAATATTTTCCTCCATAGTGTCTAATCTGTTGTTAATTTCATCTAGTGTATTTTTCATCTTAGAGATTGTATTTTTCCTTTCTAGAAGTTGATTTTGATCTTCTAAAATATCTTCTCTCCTTAACATGTTCAAGCTTTTCTCTCTTCTTGATCATATCCAATATATTAATAATAGCTGTTTTGTTTTCCTTGTCTACCTAGTCTCTAGTCAGTGCCATTTCTGGGTGTCTTTCTGCTGATTAATTATTCTCCTCATTTTTCATAAGATTTTTCTACTCCCTTGCATGCCTGGAAATTTTTATTATTATCAGTCATTTTGAATTTTACCTTGTTGGATGCTGAATAGTTTTGTAATCTTATAAATATTTTGGGATTTTGTTGTGGGACATAGTTAAGTTTGTTGCTTTCTAGGCTTGCTTTTTAAGTTTTGATAAGCAGATCCTTTAGTTCAGGGCTTACATTTCCAAGCTAATAAGATGACTCATTTTTCAGAATTTTCATTTTCTGTGAATTATGAGGTTTTTCTCTCCAGCTAGTAAAAACATAAGCTATTCCTGAACTTTGGTCATATTTGGGGATTGTCCTGGCTCCAGTATTTGACAAGGCTCCAGTATACTTTTAGGTACACAATGTAAGTTTTAGGATTTGAGGGTGCTAATAGAAACCAGCAGTGACTGCAATAACGGTTAGCATGAAATAGGTATTTACAAACTTGTGGCTCTTTTCCGATCTGAGGAACCTCAAGTTTTTTTTTTTATTCTTTAATCAGAGGGGTGAGAAAGGAAGGGGATTATATTCCATGTTGTTTCAAATAGGCTTCTTCCGTTTTAAGCCGGATTATTGTGTAGACGTCATGAGTAAGCACAGAAGGTGGCCTAGATAAGGTTGGAGTAAGTTATTCTTGTTGTTCAAGCCACCTATCCCTCCTATTAAGCTCTTAAACTCTGTTTAGATATTCAGGAAGTCTGGGTTTCCTGGACACTCAGATGCCAGTGGGAAGAGTAGACTCAGAAATGCCATTATTAATACATAAGATATCTAGCTGATGCACAGAAAAACTCCTAATTATCTGGTCGACAGTGAGGGCAACCTCTAGGGGAATGACTTTAGTCTGCTTAACTTAAAATTGAACCACATGTCAGTCAGACCAGTGGATCACTTCCAGTCCCTGATTTAGCCATCAAATTCTGAGATCATTCCAAATAGTCATTCTGTTTCCATTATCCTACTGTTTCTTTTTTTTTTTTTTCTCCAAAAATTTTATTTAAAAAAAAATCACATGCTCCCCATCCTGAACCCTCCTCCCTCCCAACCTCCCCATACCATCCCCCTGGGCCTTCCCAGCGCACCAGCCCCAAGCATCCAGCATCGTGCACTGAACCTGGACTGGCATCTCGTTTCATACATGACATTTCACATGTTTAAATGACATTCTCCCAAATCTTCCCACCCTCTCCCACAGAGTCCATAAGACTGTTCTATACATCAGTGTCTCTATCCTACTGTTTCTACAGGTTTTAATCTACATAAAAACAACAGCTGATACAGCATTATGTCTTGTCAACTTTGAGTATTAACATCAAAATAATTATTGGCATTTTATTTGTAATTTAGTAAAATCTGATTCTGCTAGAGGGCATTATGCCTGTTTTTCCTACTGCTATAACATCAGCAGCTAAGGTAGTGCTTGGCACGTAGTAGATGATAAATTAATTTTTATTGAATGGTTTAATTTTAATGTCTGCACAATAATTCATGTTTATCATTGTAAATCAAATTACACAAAGAAACACATAGGACATTCAATGATTAACCTCCTTGTACTCCACACTCCTCTCCCCACAAATTAGATGAGCAGTATTTACTTTTGGTATTATATATATATTTTTCATTTTTCACAAGCCTCAGACAAAGCTATGAAAAATTATACACATTCATATTGCTTATTCTCTTATTTTTCTTCTTGTTGTTTTTCTTCATTTCCCCCTATCTTTCTTGCTTTTCTACTTAATATTTGATGATACGGTGATGTCCTATTAAGCTGGTGAGTCTCATTCGAATTGCACATTAAAATCACTGTTGAAAGTTTAAAACAATTCCAAAGACTAGACTCATATATCTACAGATAAAGGTACAGGTATGAATCACTTTGGCCAGTGGCATTTTTAAAAAGTTCTCTAGATGACTCTAATGTGCAGTCAGGATTGAAAGCCTCTGATCTACTTTAATATATATAAATGTAACTCATCCATTTTACTAGTTACATAATATTTCATAGTAGGGGTGCATCAAAATCTGTTCATCTGCTTTTTCCATTCATGTTCATTAGGTTGTTCCTGATTTCGTTCCCTTATTCTCCATTGTTTGGTGCAGAAACTGTCAGGATTACACTATTCTCTCCATGGATTATATCTTGTAACATTTTGGCAAATTCACGCTTTTGGTCTTGAATTGTGTTCTATCTGCTGATACCAGTACCGATCATGCTTTCCACTGTTGCTTTTGCATTTGCCTGCTGTGCCTTTGTGTTGTTGTTGTTTAGTCGATAAGTTGTGTCTGATTCTTTTGCAACCCCTTGGACTATAGCCTGCCAGACTCCACTGTCCATGGTTTCCCAGGCAAGAATACTGGACTGCGCTGCCATTTCCTTCTCCAGGGGTTCTTCGTGAACCAGGGATGGAACCCGTATCTCCTGCATCGGCAGGCAGCTTCTTTACCACTGAGGCCACCGGGGAAGTCCACTGTACTTCACCTGTGGATATAGTCACAAACTTTTGTTCTCACTTGTTCTAGGCATAAACAGCATATAGCTGGAATTAAACCAAATTCTTGTGTGCAATCCTTTGCCTTTTTATAAGGATGTTAGCATTTTAAATTAGAATCCAAAAAGACTGTAAAGTCTTCAGGCCTCAGATTGATGGGCATCGTAGTGGAGTTCAGACCCCCGGCCAGCCTGACGGAGGATGAGCAGGATGACTGTTCTATCCTCACCTTTCCAACCTTTTCAGTCCCTGTGTGTGCAGCAGTCACATGGGGCGCTTCTCATTGCAAATTCCACATGTAAACTGTTTCTTTCTTAATTTTATCACTCTTCCCTCTTAATTTTCAAGAGGCTTAAGTTATTAGCACTTGTCTCAACAAAGCAGGCTTGCCTGGTATCTCTGAGGACGTGTTGTTGATAACTTCCCAAATGATGTCACCCCAGAAAGCACAGCTCCAAAACACCCGTTCCATTGTGGGCATTGTTCACAAAGTGCCTGAATAATTCAGTGACCTACAGCCTGGATGCATTTATAGAAGTGCAAATTGAAAAGTAAATCAGAAACTTCATTTCCATGTCTGGGACTCTCAAAACTCCATGTATTCCCTGTGTACCAACACATCTTATCGGGGGGGTGGGGACAGGCAGAAATAGTCTCCTGTCCCTCCAGGAGCTCTTTTTTCTCACATCCTCAGCAGCAAATTAAGGCATTTGGTGAGGGGATGGGGGTGGGGTGGGGGGTTCACTTGAAGAACTGATGCTGAAGCTGAAGCTCCAATACTTTGGCCACCTGATGTGAAGAGCCGACTCATTGGAAAAGACACCAATGCTGGGAAAGATTAAGGGCAGGAGGAGAAGGGGATGACAGAGGATGAGATGGTTAGATAGCATCACTGACTCAATGGAAATGAATCTGAGTAAACTCTGGGAGATAGTGAAGGATAGGGAAGCCTGGCATGCTGTAGTTCATGGAGTCACAGAGTTAGACAGTACTTAGCGACTAGACAATAACAACATGACTCCCTGCCTCACCTTCAGGAGCTTTCCACAGTAACATGTATTAAACATGTACTCAGTGCCAGGCACTGTGGTAAGCATCTGAATAGATTATTTTAGTTAACTATCCCCACTACTCGATGAGGTAAGCACTGCTAGTTTCCCATTCTTCATATGAGATAACTGAGGCTCAAAGAAGTGATGTCACTTGCTCAAGGTCAACCAGTAAGTTAGACAGGGAATATGGATTTGAGCCCCAGTCTGTATGTTGCCAGAGTTATGTATGACTTTATCCCCTATGATAACCTGATTGAGTCTAGTATGAAGGACCATCACACTAGGGGTCCTGCCAACCTCTCTGGCGTAATCCGTCTCATATGGGCCCCTGGCCTCCTCACCGCCCGTACTCCAGCCATACCTGCATGGGTACATGCTTAGCCGATTCAGTTGTGTCCAACTCTTTGTGACCTCATGGACTGTAGCTGCCAGGATCCTCTGTGTATGAGACTCTCTGGGCAAGAATACTGGAGTGGGTTGCCATGCCTTGCTCCAGAGGATCTTCCAAACCCAGGGACTGAGCTCGTGTCTCCTGCATTGCAGGTGGATTCTTTACCACTGAGATACTGAAGAAGCCCCTATCCATATCTAAGCCATCCCCTTAATGTGCTTCTTTTTCTTCCCCCTCCATGCCTTTGCTTCCACTGCACCCCCTAAGTGGGGTTGACCCCTGGACTCCATGCACAGTTCTATCAGAGCTCTCCTATACTTTATAGCATCCCACGCCTTCTCATCTCCCTACTCCCAGCCCCTGATAGTGTGAGGTCCCCATCAGGGGACTGTGTCTCACTCACCACTGTATCTGATCACCTAGCACAGTGCCTGGCACACAGCAGATACTTAATAATAAATTGAATGTTCCTAATCCCGCCCCCAAACTTTTTTCTCCCCACTATGAAAGAAGTCAAGCCCTTTTGACCTGTTATTTCATTCCTCTTCAGGCAAGTGGGAGGCACATTTGTTTCTATCATTTTATTGGTTTCCCTTTATTGGTTGTTGGTCTTGAACACTTGGTCTAGAAGTGGAAAAGTGGAAATAGTAACAGATTTTCTTTTTTGGGCTCCAAAATTACCGAGGACAGTGATTGCAGCCATGAAATTAAAAGATGCTTGCTCTTTGTAAGAAAAGCTATGACAAACCTAGACAGCACATTAAAAAGCAGAGACATCACTTTGCCAACAAAGGTCCGTATAGTCAAAGCTACTGTTTTTCCAGTAGTCATGTACAGGTGTGAGAGTTGAACCATAAAGAAGGCTGAGCACTGAAGAACTGATGCTTTTGAACTGTGGTGTTGGAGAAGACTTGAAAGTCCCTTGGACTGTAAAGACATTCAACCAGTCAATCCTAAAGGAAATCAATCCTGAATATTCAATCAGGATTGAATATTGAATATTGAATAAATCAATCTTGAAGCTGGAGCTTCAATACTTTGGCCACCTGATGCGAACAGCCAACTCTTTGTAAAAGACCCTGATGCTGGGAAAGATTGAGGGCAGGAGGAGAAAGGGGTGACAGAGGATGAGATGGTTGGATGATATTATCAACTCAATGGACATAAGTTTGAGCAAACTTAGGGAGATAGTGAAGGACTGGGAAGCCTGGTGTGCTGCAGTCCATGGGGTTGCAAAGAGTCAGGCATGAATGAATGACTGAACAACAACAACAATCCTTCTAAAATGTTAAAAAAAAAAAAAAATTCTCCATGGTCCAGTCACAACTGTTTGGCATGATCTGGCTTGATTTTGCAGTTTTCCACCTCTGGTCTGGATTTTCAGACAGGCCTAAGCAGAGAAACCTATCTGGATTTGATTTCCCACTGTTTGAATCAGGCAGCTCTGATTGACTGGACTTGAATCACACACCCATCCTTGGTCCGGTCAGTCATCTCCAAACCATGCAAAATCAAAACCGGGGAGAGAGTGGTTCTTCCCTAGAGGAAGAAGAGAGAATAAATGCTGGTGAGCACAATGGTGTCTGCTCCAGAGGCCACATGTGGATGATTTGGGTCTTCAAATGCTCCCGCCTAATGGCTCAGATGGTGTAGAATCTGCCTGCAATGCCGGAGACCTTGATTCGATCCCTTGGTTGGGAAGATCCCCTGGAGAAGGGAATGGCTACCCACTCCAGTATTCTTGCCTGGAGAATTCCATGGACAGAGGAGCCTGGAGGGCTACAGTCCATGGGGTCGCAAAGAGTCAGACACGACTGAGTGACTTCCACTTTCACTAATCTTGCCTTAGGGAGCCCCTACATCTCTCCATTCCCAAAGACGGAGCAGGCTCAGAGGGGGAGGCACCAGCTGCATGCCTCCCACCATGCAGTAAGCCCAGGGCTGCTTTGGCCCAAGGCTAATGAGGCAGAGGGGTATTTGCAAAGCCCTCTCCAGAGAGGTTGCCAAACATAGAAGAAATTGAAGAGTATCATCAAGTAATCACACCGCACCCTGGACTCTAAAATGAGCTCCTTCTTCCCTTTGATCTTGTTCTAATGGAGAATGCCCATGGCATTCGCTGTGACCTAAATCCCTCACAAGATTGCTGGAGAGGAAAACTGCACCAGAAGAGAACCGTGGCCTGGAATATCAAGTGAAAGGGGCCAATTAGCCCTGCTCCCTGAGATCCTATCACCCGGCCTGCATATTCATGGGATTCGCATACAGACGAGCCAGCAGCTGCTGTTGAAAACGGTTCACTTTGTTGTAGGGAAGTCTGGGGCCTCCTGAAGCTGCTCATTGGTGAAATGTCCTCTTCAGGGGTTGTTCTGTTCCCACTCAATGTGGTCCTTTGGACTAATAAAAAATAATAAAAAAATCTGGATCTTCCAGCTTCACGGAGCAAATGCTTGCCTTCCAGCTGAGTTGTGTTGGGTAGGGGGTGGTTAAAAGCCTGGATATAAATTGATGACTCTTTGCAACCCCATGGACCCACAGCACGCCAAGCTTCCCTGTCCCCCACCATCTTCTGGAGCTTGCTCAAACTCATGTCCATTGAGTTGGTGATGCCATCCAACCATCTCATCCTCTGTTGTCCCCTCCTCCTTCCTTCAGTCTTTTCCAGCATTGTGTATATCCTGATGCTGAGATATAAATTGGGAGGGATAAATCCTTAGTTTACCTGGTGCAGAACTGTCCTAAATGATCCCTGTCCCGCCCTTTTAAAGGATGGGAGTAGGGGTGAGGTAGAGACAGGTGTCTGTAGAAATTTGACTTGGAAGAATGCCAGAGACTTGGTAATTCCTATCTGGGATGGTCTAGGGCAGTGCTTCTCAGACTTTATTAATAGACACACAGACACTTGCGAGTATTGCAGATCCTGCTTTTCTAGATGTAGGATGGAGTTGAGATTCTGCATTACCTGCAAGTTCCTAGATGAACCATGCTTCTGGTCCATGGGCCACTCTTTAAGAGTATAAAGAGATGGCTCCCAAACTTGGTTGCATATTAGAGCTGCTTGGAGAGCTTTTAAAAATCAGGATGCCAGGCCACACCCCTGACCAGTTAGATCAGAATCTCAAAGTGATGCCTAGGAATCAGTATTTTTAAATTTTTTATAGCTGATAAGGGCTTCCTAGGTGTCGCTAGTGATCAGGAACCCGCCTGCCAAGCAGGAGACATAAGAGACACTGTTGCCATCTCCAGGGGTCAGGAAGATCCCCTGGAGGAGGTTATGGCCACCCATTTCAGTATTCTTGCCTGGAGAATCCCATGAACAGAGGAGTCTGGTGGGCTACAGTCCGTGGGGGTCATACAGAGTCGGACACGACTGAAGCGACTTAGTGTGCATACACTCACAGGCGACTCACAATGTTGTGAAAGTTTCAGGTGAACAATGAAGGGACTCAGCCTATACATACCTATACATGTGTCCATTCTCCCCCAAACTCCCCTCTACCCCCCTCTTATCCGGGCTGCCACATAATATTGAGCAGAATTACCTGTGTTATACAGTAGATTCTTGCTGGTTATCCATTTAAAATAAAGCAGTATATATGTCCATCCCAAACTCCCTAACTATCCCTTCCTCCTATCCTCCCCCCAAACCCAGGCAATCATAAGTTCATTTTCTAAGTCTCTTTCTGTTTTGTAAGTTAATGTGTATCATTTATTTTTAGATTAGGAATCAACATTTTTGTAAAGCCTCCCGGGTAATTCCTACATTCAGTTTGAGAATCAATGGTATGGTGGTTCACAACCCTGGCTACTGCACATTACAATCATCTGGGGGGTCTAAAAGGTATCCCGGCTCAGCCCCATCCCATGGTGAATCTCTTGTGAGGTGTGTACAGTAGGGATGGACCTGAGCATTCTTATGTTTTAAAAGTTTCAGAGCTGATTATTTGCAGTCAAGGTTGGTAATCAGAGATGTAGAAGGAATCAGCCTCTGTAGTTCTTTCCCATCCTGAGATCCTGTGAGTTACTTTTGCTACTATTGTCATGAGGGAGCTTATTATCACCTTTGGACTCAGATTTATATCTCTTAAGGCAACCATAGGTACATTGTTGTACAGCAGGCCCCTTATTCACCTTGCTTAACTGAAGCTTTATGCCCATTGATTTGTACCCTCCTTCTGCCCTCCCTCCAGCTCCTGGCAACCGTTAGTCTTTTTGATTCTATGAATTTGACTACATTAGATACCTCAATAAGGAGAATCATGCAGTATTTGTCCATCTGTGATGTATTTCACTTAGCAAATGTCCTCAAGTTTCATCTATCTTGTAGCATATTGCAGGGTCTCCTTTTTAGGTCTGCATAGTAACCCATTGTGTGTATACAACACATGTTCTCTATTGATTCATCTGCTGATGGGCATTTAAATTATTTCCATATTTTGGCTGCTGTGACTAGTGCTGCGATGAGCATGGAAATGTTAAGATCTCTTAAAGAATCTGATTTCAATTATTTTGGATAAATACCCAATAGTGGGAGGCTAGACCTAGGATAGTTCCAATTTTTGACTTATGCTCTTCTATTCTTTTTAAAATAGTTTTATTGCATCTCTCTCCACTTTTTGTTTGTTTGTTTTGTTTTTGTTTCTTTGTTTCTTGGCCATGCTGATCAGCATCACAAGATCTTAATTCCAAGACCAGGGATCAAACCCTCACCTCTGCAGTGGAAGCATGAGGTCTTAACCACTGGACCACCAGGGGAGTCCTTCTTTTAGTCTATCTAATTTTACAAGTTTGGAGTGTTCAACACCACACTCTCCCTTGTTTTAAAATATCACTTCCCCATATTGTATCTTTTTCTATAAGACATTTCTTAATGACTGCACATTACTATCATGATTAATTTAACCATTCTTCAACTCTTGATAAATACTTAGATTGCTCCTAAGTGAAAGTGAAAGTGAAGCCATTCAGTCGTGTCCACTCTTTGCAATCCCATGGACTGTAGCCTACCAGGTTCCTCCGTCCATGGGATTTTTCAGGCAAGAATATTGGAGTAGGTTGCCATTTCCTTCTCCAGGAGATTTTCCTGACCCAGGAATTGAACCCAGGTCTCCTGCATTGTAAACAGAGGCTTTACCATCTGAGCTATCAGGGAACTAGATTGCTCCTAACATAAATATAGTTTCTTTAATAAAACGTCTTAGATATGGAAGTATAGGCCGAAAGACAGGAACATTTCTTTAGGAGAATGGATTCATACTGTCAAAGTAGGGCTTCAGATTTGTAAGTCATTGTTTAATAACCAGTGCCTTGCATGCAGTAAGCATCTAATTGTTGAATGAAAGAGTAAATAAATAAACTGAGTCCTTGCATCTCCAGCATTTAGCAGGGTGCCAGGCCCATAGGACTCATTCAACACATGTTCCTAGAATGCATGAATGAGTAAACTTTGTATAAAACTATAAAGCATTAAAAAAGATAGCTATCCATGGCTAGGATGTGTCAGAAGGCTGACTAGAATATAATTTACTTTTGTTCTTCACAAGCAGTCAAGCCCAATTACCTAGAAATGCTTCCCAAAGTGAAGGCTAACATCATAATTTGCTCTTAGTAAGGTATCAGAAAATTAATTGTTCTATTTCTCAAAGACCTTTACTGTGTGAGATATATATATATATATATATCCCTCCGCTGTAGCAATTATCTATAATTACTAATGAAAACAGGTATCTTCAAAGCCTTTTCAAATTGAGACATGAATGGTTCATTATCGTAGCAGGCAACTACCAATATCCAATTTTCAATGAGATGTTGAAATCAAACATAATGCGGAGGATCAGCAGGGCACACAAAGGGAACGGCGCTTCTTGGCTGCTGTTCATTAGAAGAAATTTGGTGGAGGAAGCAGAGGTTGACTGATGTTAAAATAAGAAGCGGAGTTTCTTGGGGACGTGGAGCACTGCATGGCTGAGAGAGGCTCAAGATAGCAACATTTTTTGTACAGGGGATAAAAGTCTCTTCTTCCAAAAGCTTTTTCATGGAGCAAAATTAGCTCAAACAAGCCATTGTCTCAAAGCTTACTTTCTGCATCTGTAGAGTGGCCACGAGAAAACCTCAGCTTATTAGGGCATAGAACCCCCTTTATAAATAAGATTTAGAAATCTTATGGGGAAGTGACTGAGAAAACGGATGACAAGGGAAGAGCAAACTGTCTGGCGTGGGCCTGGTGGTCAAGATGTGATTCTATTCTTTTTTAATCTTGTTAAAATGTGAAGTGAAGTTGCTCAGTCATATCCGACTCTTTGCTACCCCATGGATTGTAGTCCACCAGGCTCCTCTGTCCATGGGGTTTTTCAGGCAAGAATATTAGAGTGGGTTGCCATTTCCTTCTCCAGGGGATCTTCCCAACCCAGGCATCGAACCCAGGTCTCTCACATTGCAGGCAGATGCTTTCACCTCTGAGCCACTATTTATGTATTTATTTTTGGCTGTGCTGGGTCTTTGTTGCTATGCCAGCTCTTCTCTAGTTGCGACAGGTGGGGACTACTCTCTAGTTGCGGTGCGAGGGCCTCTCATTGTGGGGACTTGTTGCAGAGCACAGGCTCTAGGGCACGAGGGCTTCAGTAGTTGTGGCTCATGGGCTTAGTTGCTCTGCAGCCTGTGGGATCTTGATCAGGGATCGAACCGTGTCTCCTGCATTGGCAGGCGGATTCTTTACCACTGAGCCACTAGGGAAGCTCTTAAATTTACTTTTAATTGGAGGATAATTGCTTTACAATGTTGTGTTGGTTCCTACCATACAACAACAACGTGAAGCCCTGTGTGTGCATGCATGTTCATTCACTTCAGGCATGTCCCACTCTTTGTGACGCTATCGACTGTAGCCCTCCAGGCCCCTCTGTCCGTGGGGTTCGACTGGAGTGGGTTGCCATGTCCTGCTCCAGGGGATCTTCCCGATCCAGGGATCGGACCCAAGTCTCTTATGCCTCCTGCATTGGCAGGCGGGTTCTTTACCACTAGCGCCACCTGGGAGTGCATACATATATCCTCTCCCTCTGGAGCCTCCCTTTCCACCCCTCTAGTTTATCACAGAGCACCGCGCAGGGCTCCCTGTGCTATACAGCAGCTTCCCACTAGCTGTCAATGCTCCTCTCTCAATTTGTCCCACCCTCTCCTTCCTCCACTGTGTCCACAAGTCCTTTCTCTTTATTTCTCCTTTAAAGTTTTCTTTCATTCCCAATTTCTATCAACTTGTGATAAGCGCTGTGGACCAGGTATAATACAGCATCTAATCCCTGCAGAAATTAGAACTCTGCACTCCTGTCTCTACACTTCCTGTTGCATTGCATGCTGGGAGTTATCGCTCATGAGCGTATGCATAGAGCAAGGAGTTGAAAGGAGAGAAGTTGAAAAATATCAGAACTTGACCTGTGGCTCAGGACACAGTCTCCATGCATTGGAAGCATAGACATGTTTATTTTGGTGGATTTGCCTTCCTTGCATCCTAGTTTGGAGAAGGCAATGGCACCCCACTCCCGTACCCTTGCCTGGAAAATCCCATGGACAGAGGAGCCTGGTAGGCTGCAGTCCATGCTAAGAGTCAGACACGACTGAGCGACTTCACTTTCACTTTTCACTTTCATGCATTGGTGAAGGAAATGGCAACCCACTCCAGTGTTCTTGCCTGGAAAATCCCAGGGACGGGGGAGCCTGATGGGCTGCCGTCTATGGGGTCGCACGGAGTCGGACATGACTGAAGTGACTTAGCAGCATCCTAGTTTTAGTCGGAAATGGTGAAGAGGATCAGTATTTTCTCGAATTTTGTTCTTCGGGGATACTCTTGTAATCCAGAGAACCGGATTGTGGGATCTATCCCATTGACCATATAGCTAGCCAAATGCCCCTTGGACTTTGTGATTCCCATAGAATGCAGCCCCAGAGGCTGCTTGACTCTAAAAGCTTTCCCCAGCCTAAAGTGTTGGAGGAAAACTGTAGACTACCTTTCCCCTTGGGAAATCTGCAACGGAAATTGACATATTTCCACAAGGAGAGTCCTAGAGCAGAGAAACAAGATTAACTGGGTTTATCCAGTCTTTTCTAAACCTATTTGCTCACAAAACTCCTTTTATATGGAAGAACTATTAACATCCCACTCATTTTATGTCCTGGGGAGCAGATTTTAAGAAACACTGGTTTACGGTCTTTTTAATCTTTGGTTTTCCTATCAAGTTTTGAATTTTTATGTGTCTCTATGAGTCTGTTCAGGAGAAAATGAGCTGCGGAGGGCAATTTTGTTTTTGCCCATCCAACAGTCTGTTGATTTCTTCTTTCTCCCCTCTAGCTAGTTTCCAATCACAGAATCCTCCTCCTGCCTCTGGCAACCACAGGGTTGCTGGATCAAATATAAGATACCCATTGTTTATTCAGATAAACAATGAATAACTTATTAGTCCCTGCTTATCTCTTTATTTGCTGAATCTAGCAGCTCTACCATTAGGGTGGCTGTGCACCCCCAGGCTGGCCCATCTTGGACCTGCCTTCTTCCAGTTCATAATGTCTGTTCCGGGAGGTGTTATCCCATTCAAATAGGTTAATCAGAGAACATCCCCTATGATTCTTCATTCTGTGCTAGAAGAAAATGACTTTGTGATGCATGTCACAAAGCTGAAGGAAAGGTCGTTGACTGGGTCAACCATCTCCCCCTCCATGTGGAAAAAGGCTACCTGTGGAAGGTAAGGATGCAGCCACCACCTACAGAGAAACAGGCCAAGAAGGGGAGAGACATGGAGTTCTTACGACTTCAGTAATGTCCCTGGATCCACTCTGGATTGCAACTAGTCTCCTCTTCAACTTTCCAGGTACACAAGCTAATAGAGTTATCTTTTGCTTTGTTACTGTTGGTATCTTTTCTTTTCCTAAGCGAATTTGAATTGCAACCAATACAGAGTATACCTGGTACTTCTTTTCTGCTGTCACAACCCTATAAATGATTTAACATTTATTTAATGTCTTCTATACACCATTGTATAGAAGATTTCTATACACTTGCACTGGGTGATTTCCTTTGCCCATCGCCTGGCATTTAGGGCCACTTAACTGTGACAATCAGACTCACCAAGCCAGTCCTTTCTCCCAATCCCAGCTTCCCACACCTGGCTACCCCTGTGTTGTTAAATTCTGAATTTGAATGGAGTCCTGAAGAATCAGCATGCTTCAACACAAAACCCAGGCAAAAGCATCAGATACAATTTTGCTGCAAACCTGAGAGGGAATGGAAAGGAGGAGAGGTTCCTGTCCACAGTTTGCTTCTCACTTAGAATCCTAAGCAGCAGAGCAGCTGTTCAACATCAGTTTGAGAGTGAAGTCTTGGGATTAGAGATTCCCGTTAAACCTGGTGTGTCACAAGGAATGTGAGGTTGAATCCTCCTCCCTCAACTTATGTAAGGAAGGCAGTCACTGGTGGAAAGAGGCTGCCGGTTCTCTGAAAGACATTCCTTGGGATGACTCATGGTCTTCTAATATTCTAGAACTAATAGCTGCCAAAGACTTCACTTGACATTGCAAATTTCAAATCCTGGCGTACATACCATATTCAAAAAGATGTTCAAAAAATAAGTAACATGGAAGGAATTTGTTGTTGCTGTTCAAGGGCTGAGATAGCCCTGAAATTTCTCTGGCTTCGTCTCTCCTTTGTGTGTAAAGCTTGTGATCCAGCCCTTGAGAATCACCAGAAATTCTCTGGGCCCTTCATGTCCTCTCAGTGCTGTGTCTCTGCACACATTGTTCCCTCTTACTGGAATAGTTTTGCCATCCTGATTCTTACTGTGAAATCCAGCCCTCTTTGGACACCCGGCTCATTCATGATCTTTTCCTTCCAGTACTTTTAAAATCCACATGTAATGCTTCACCTGTTGGATTCCAGTATGTCTTGAAGTTAGCCTTAGTATTGAACAGATGACACTGTTCTGTAATTATTGGTACATTTCTTCACCTCAGCTCTAGGTTGTGAACTCCTTTGGGGATGGAGACTGGGAATCTTTCACCTCCTTATACCCAGAACCTAGCATGGTACCTGGAAAAATAATATTTGGGGATCAATATACATTTTTTAAAAATAGCAATTTCTAAAATCTCTGTTTTCACTTTGAGGGCCTTTGTTGACTTTTGTGTGTCAGAGTGTAGTAGAAAGCTATTGCTTTCTGGTATTCATTCCCCTCTTTCTACTAGCCTTAAATTTTGATAGATTCTTCAGGTACTGGGAAAGCTGACATTAACCTCTGGATCATGTGACCTGGCCCAGCCAATAATCACTATTCATCCTCTTGACTCTGGTGTTGGTTCAGAGGTGGACTTGTGACCTAAGCCAATCCAATCAGAGTGAATCTCAGATCTTTGGCTGGAAACTGTATTGTTGTTGTTCAGTTGCCAAGTCATGTCCAACTCTTTGTAACCCCATGAACTGCAGCACACCAGGCTCTTCCATCCTTCACTATCTCCCAGAGTTTGCTCAAACTCATATCCATTGAGTTGGTGATGCCATCCAATCATCACATCCTCTGTCACCCGCTTCTCCTCTTGCCCTCAATTTTTTAGCGCATCAGGATCTTTTCCAATGAGTCGGCTCATTGAATCAGGTGGCCAAAGTACTGGAGCTTCTGTTTCAGCATCAGTCTTTCCAATGAATATTTAGAGTTGATTTCCTTTAGCATTGACTGGTTTGATCTCCCTCTGTCCAAGGGACTCTTAAAGAGTCTTCTCCAGCACCACAATTCAAAAGCATCCATTCTTCAGCACTCAACCTTCTTTTATGGTCCAAATCTCACATCCATACATGACTACTGGAAACTCTGGGCTGACACTAACCTCTGGATCATGTGATCTGGCCCAACTAGTCGGCAGTGTCCATCCCTTTGGCTCCGGTGGTTGGTTCAGGGATAGCCACGTGACCTGAGCCAGTCCAATCAGATCTTTGGCTGGAAATGCTGGACCACGGAAGCTCTTCCCACCCCCCAACCCCCCACATTCTGCCTTGTGTAGATGCTAAGTCTTTGACTCCTGAAGATATTTTGCTACGGTGAGAGAAGCCATCCCAAGGACACAGCTAAAAGAACTGCAGAGAAGCCAAGTTGCAAAACTAAAAACCTAATGATATTTTTAATCTCTGGAGCCATCGTATTGGAAATCTACCCTAACTCTGGACTTTTCTGCTGTGCAAGTCAGTAAATTCTCTGTCTTGCACATTTTAAAGCCAACATGAGTTTAGTTTTTCATTATTTGCAACACAAAGTCCAATACTTCAGTCTTAACTGGTACTCAGAGCCTCTTTCTTCCCTCTGAACTTATTCCAGTGAGGGCTATTGCTTAAGATTAAGTCGGTCATCCCAATTGGTGTGACTGACTTTAGCTGAAGATATAGGCTGTTTTTGGAGCTTCTGGGAATACCCTCCACCTTTTCTGTAATCCACTTTGTCAGTGTTTATTGAACACTGCTCTGTTGCAAGAACTGGGCCAGATGCTCTGTGACATCCCAGTAAGAGCAAAGATCCCATCTGCAAGGTGCTGGCAGTCTAGTGAACCTGAAGGCGCCCTGAACCATGGCTGAAGAAATACATGCTTTAATTGAAACATATGCTTTATCATATATAAAGCAGATAGCCAGTGGGAATTTGCTGTATGATTCAGGGAGCTCATACCTAGTGCTCTGTGATAACCTAGAGGGGTGGGATGGGGTAGGGGTTGGGAGGGACATTCACAAGGGAGGGGACGTATGTATACCTATGGCTGATTCGTGTCAGTGTATAGCAGAAACCAACACAACATTGTAAAGCAATTGTCCTCCAATTAAAAATAAATTAAAAAGAGAAATACATGCTTGCTTCTCCCCCAGTTTGCTTTGTGATCTTGTGCTTATCACCATCCTTCCCTGCACTTGAGCTTCTCATCTATAATGTGGGTGCATTGCTTGATAACTCTCTAAAATCCTCTCCAGCATTAACATGCCACTCTCTAAATACATTTGATGTTGTGTCTGCTCAAAATAGAGCTTCAGGTTTATTTACCCAGCCAATATTTGTTAAGAGTCTATTATGTTCTAGGTGCTGGAGACACAGCAGACAAAAGCACCTAATCTCTAACAGTTTATATTCTGGTGGGAGAAACAGATACTAGAGAAACACCTAAGTGAGATACAGTTGTTGTTTGGTCACTAAGTTTGTCCCACTCTTTGCAACCCCAGGGACTGTAGCCTGCCAGGCTCCACTGCCCATGGGATTTCTGAGGCAAGAATACTGGAGTGGGTTGCCACTTCCTTCTCCAGAGGATTTTTCTGACCCGGGGATCAAACCCACGTCTCCTGCTTGGCAGGAAGATTCTTTACCACTAAGCCACCTGGGAAGCCCAAGATGGAGAGTAGACCCTCATTATTCATGGAATAAGTATTTGTGAATTTGCCTGCTTGCTAAAATGTCTTTGTAACCCCCAAACCAATACTTAAGGCACTTTCGTGGTCCTTGAGTGACAAGTGGGAAGTGGTGAAAAAAGTGAGTCACTTAATATGCAATTCCCAACTGAGCTCAAACAAGGTGATGCCTTCTCCTAACAGCTCTCTTGTTGTAAACAAGCTCCTTGTGGCACAAAACTTTTAGTGCCAAGTTTTAAATTTCTGTCTTTTTGTGAGTGATTTTAAATAGCCCAGATATATAGTTCTGAAGTGCTGTCTAGTCTTCCTAAGGGCAAGAAAGCTGTACGAGCCTTACAAAGAAAATATATGCTTCATTCAGGCATGAATTATAGTGTGTGTTGGTTGTGAGTTCAATATTAATGAAATCATGTATATTAAATAAGGTGCCTTTAAACAGAAACACAAAGGACAAGGTCATAAATTGATGGGTTGAGAAAAACGGGATGACCAGAGCCTTTCAGGAAACTGAGTTTTATGTTACCTCCAGGAGCGAATGGCTCGGTGTTTGCTTACTCACAGTTCACATCAACTTCATGGAACATCACTTCCTGCAATAATAAGGAGCAACTGGATACCATGTGAGTTTGCAGTAAGAGCTGTGGAGGAAAGAAAAGAGTGGAAGCAGGAAAAAGGAGCCCATGTCTTTAAAGGGTGCCAAGAAAGAATGGCGAGAGTGAGAACTCTGCAGTGGAAATGTGCTTCACGTGTTGGAGGGGTAATCTGGTGGCTGGTGTGGCTGGAGAGGATTGAGACCCGAGACAGTGGAGGGAGATGAAGATGAGAGAAGGTAGCAGAGGCCACACCATGGAGGTCTTTGGGGCTATTTCAAGGACTCTGATGCCTTCTGAACCTCATGGGATAGCATTGGCTAGTTTTGACAGAGAAAGGATATGATCTGAATTCATGTTTTGTTTTATTTTGACTGCACTGGATCTTTGTTGCAGCACTTGGGCATTACATCTCTTGTTGTGGCATGAGGGTTTAGTTGCCCCAAGGTATGTGGAATCTTAGCTCCCTGACCAGGGATCAAACCTGTGTCCCTTGCATTGGAAGGCAGATTCTTAACCTCTGGACCACCAGGGAAATCTCCATCAGAGTTCATTTTAATGGGGTCTGTCTGGCTGCGGCATTGAGAACAGACTGAAGCAGGTCAAAGCAGAGGACAGCAGGCCAGCCAGGAGGCAGTTACAGTGACCTGGGTGAGGGCGGACAGTGACTCTTTAATGACACACCTGCACAATCCCCATTAGCCTCCTAACAGAGCAAAGGTTGCCGGGAGTCTGAGAAGCTGGTTCTTATTGCAAAAGTCCTTGAACTTGAGCAGTAAATTATCCTCAAAGTTTCATTAGCTCACCTTGGCATGGTTCTCTCTTCGGACGCCCTGTGCCATGGCTCCTCTTGAGAAGTGGCTATAAATAACCTGCGATTCTGCTCTCATCAGGGAAACAGGACCTGGAGTCGCTTTCCAGACACGTTAATAACCACCCTCTCCTCACTCCCAAATTAATCTCGTTATGAGGCTGCCTTGCCCCAGGTATCTCCTAATCATCATTTAACCCCAGGACTCAGCCATCCTACAGCACCAGGCTGTGTCTCTTCTTAGTGGCCTCAGAGGAGCACTAGGTCCATTGAAGTTCAGCCAAGTATCTTTCCCAGACAAATGCATTGCATTGCAGTAGAGAAAGTGTGGTTTTGATCTAATTAACTGAATTCTTCTTTATAGCTGCTTTGTGATAACCTGTACAGAGGAGCCTGAGGGGCTGCAGTCCATGGGGTTGTAAAAGAGTCCAGCACCATTTAGGCACTAAACAGCAACAATGATAAGCCATACTTTGGGGCAAATTTGGGGCACAATTAAAGATTCAAGAAGAAGGCAAGAGATTTGAATTCAACTTTTATTAACTTGGGCTTCCCTGGTGGCTTAGATGGTAAAGAATCTGCCTGCAATGCAGGAGATCTGGATTTAATCCCTGGGTCAAGAAGATCCCCTGGAGAACGGAATGGCTACCCACTCTCTTCTTGCCTGGAGACTCCCATGAACAGAGAAGCCTGGGGGGCTACAGTCCATGGAGTCAGAGTCGCACACTACTGAATGACTAACACTTTATTAACTCTTTAAGACCAATAGATGGGAGGAAGGAAAAGGGAGCTGACATTTGTTAAGGGTGTCCTCTATGCATTCATTTATTCCTTCATTCAATATTTATGAACACCTACTATGTGCTAGTTATTGTTCTAGGGGCTGGGGATAGAGCAGAGAGCCAAGACCCATGTTAATCAATGAAGTGAGAAGCATAACAAAATGATGCACTGATTCAGAGCATGAACTGGAGCTGGACTGTGTCCCCACCTGAACTCTGGTTGTGTGACCTCGTGTGATTTCATCTCTACCCCATAGCTCCCTTTCATCATCTGTAAACCAGGAGACAATAAAAATACCTGGATCACAGCTCATTAAATTAAGTGAATTCATGTTCAGTGTATTTAGTATCAGTCTGATTAAGCGTGCTTGGTAAGTGATGTGAGAGTACACGAGTCCTGAAGGAGGAGTTTAGGGAAATCTGAGAGTGGAAACCAGGCCAGCTTCATCTCAGTAGGCTCTGTGTTCAGAGCTTTGCTAAGCTCATCTGCATCTCCATATAGTCTCAAGAAGTCAGCCATCCTTCTTTGTCACAAATGAGGAACCTGAGAACCAGGACTAGGAAGCTGTCTGCCGCTGAGGACTCAGCATCTGTGTGGCAGGGTGGAATCTAGCCTGTGTATGCTTTATTCCAGAGTCCTTCCCCAGGCTGAACTTCCTGTGGGCTGAGAGTTGAGAGCTGTTCAGTTGCTCAGTTGTGCCCGGCTCTTTGCAACCCCATAGACTGCAGCATGCCAGGTTTTCCTGTCCTTCTCCATCTCCCCAAGTTTGCTCAAACTCATGTCCATTGAGTCAGTGATGCCATCCAACCATCTTGTCCTCTGTTGCCCCCTTCTCCTCCTGCCTTCAATCTTTCGCAGCATCAGGGTCTTTTCCAATGAGTAGGCTCTTTACATCAGGTGGACAAAGATTGGAGCTTCAGCATCAGTCCTTCCAATGAATATGCAGGGTTGACTGCTTTAGGATTGACTGCTCTGATCTGCTTGCTGTCCAAAGAACTCTCAAAAGTCTTCTCCAATACCACAATTTGAAAACATCAATTCTTCAGTGCTCAGCCTTCTTCATGGTCCAACTCTCACATCCATATATGACTACTGGGAAAACCATAGCTTTGACTCTACAGACCTTTGTCAGCAAAGTATACTGTCTAGGTTTGTCATAGCTTTTCTTCCAGGGAGCAAGCATCTTTTAATTTCATGGCTTCAGTCAGCATCTGCAGTGATTTTGGAGCCCAAGAAAATAAAATTTGTCACTGTTTCCATTGTTTCCCCATCTATTTGCCATGAAGTGATGGTGGAGAGTTATTTTACCCCTAAATACAAAACACCCTGCCCCTTCCCTAGCTAAGTAGCATAGGGGACTGGGGTCTCTGGGAAGAGGACATAGATTAGTCCAACACTCCTTTTGTACTACATCACAACATATGGCCATGGTGTATTTGCTTGAACTTCTGGAAGGGGAAACTCACTACCTCCCCAAGCATCTCAATCACAGACCTCCTGGTTTGCCTGAGACACTTGTAAGAATTGATGAATTCTCTCTCTTGCTCATTTTTAAACAGTTCAATTTCTTGTACATTCTAAAATGTTTTTTTTCCCCACACAGTTCACATGTGCCTTTCCCACTCCAATCACCCATCATTTGAAGGACCTACTAAACTTTCTTGGGTTTAGAAGGAAAAAAAAAAAAAATTTTCCCCTAGCAATTTTTAGATGAATTTTGAATATGGTAACACCATCTTTGTTCACCATAAAAGAGGGCTCCATCTGAGTGACAGGACTAATGTTCTCTAAGCCCAGATTAGAATTGGGAGAGATTGAAGGGAGGAGTAAAAGGGGATGACAGAGGATGAGATGATTGGATGGCATCTATTCAATGGACAGGTTTGAATGAGCTATTCAATAAGTCTGAGCAACCTCTAGGACATGGTAAAGGCCAGGGGAGCCTGGCATGCTGCAGTCCATGGGGTTGCAAAGAGTCGGACATGACTGGGTGACTGAGCACCACAACAAAGCTCAGATTAGGCTCTAGGGTTGGTGACACAAATTTTGTATGGGTAGAATATTCTAGAGGCATGTAATTTTATTATGACCAAGAACTATGCTAACACTGTATAGAATTGTTTGTTAATTTAATCCTCACAGTGACCCTATGAGATTTTTATTACCCCGTTCAGTAGATGTGGAAACCAAGGTTCAGAGAACTCAGTAACCGTCTGATGACTTGTCATAAATGGTCAAGTCCCTTCTTGAACAGATGTCACCTGACCCCAGGGCCCATTTTCTTGACCACAGATCACAGCCTCCCTGGTTCATGAAAGTTCTAATGATGTCATAGAAAGTATCATGTATGCTTGAAATTACTACAAGGCTTCAAGGCTAACAGTTTGTCTCTGTGCTGGGAGGTAGTCTTGGAATACAGTAAGTACTCAGTAAACACCAAATGAATGAGCGTCTGAGTGAATTTAAGACTTCACGTGTAGGATTGGAACAGTCTCCGCATGGTCTTTTAAAGGCTTTGTTGTGGTTGTTCAGTCGTTAAGTCCTGCCTGACTCTTGTGACCCCATGGACTATAGCCTGTCAAATTCCTCTGTCCATGCGATTCCCCAGGCAAGAATCCTGGAGTGGGTTGCCATTACCTTCTCCAGTGGATCTTCCCGACCAAGGGACTGAACCCATTCTCCTGCATTGGCAATCAGATTCTTTACCACTGAGCCACCAGGGAACCCTAACTTGCTTTAATGTAATCCATTTTCTTTCTTTGATTGCCAAAGTTAATATTGAATAGTAAAAGTCTAATTTTTTTTTTGAATTGGAGTTTTGGAAGCATCCTAGTAACAGTAGCCTTGACTTTGGGGAATTGGAAGCAATTTTTGGACCCCAGAAACTTGCAATCTCTCCTTCCCTGCCAAGGGTGGCTTAACCTTGGTAATTCTCATCTTCTTTTTGGTCAACACTGGGGTATTAAGAAAGCAAACTCGAAAGCTTCAGTGTCAGAGAAGCTTTATGACTATTTGTTTTTTCATAAATTTATTGTATATAGGATGCTCTTTTTAAAATACTTATTTATGGCTGCATCGAGTATTAGTTGCGGCAGGCAGGATCTCAGTTGCAGCAAGTGGATCTTCTATCACAGCTCGAGGGCCTCTCTTCAGTTGTAGCACGTGGGGTCCAGAGCGTGTGGGCTTAATTGCTCCTCAGTATGTGGGATCTTAGTTTCCTGACCAAGGGTCAAACCCATGTCCCCTGCTTTGGAAGGTGGATTCTTAACCACTGAACCTCCAGGGAAGTCTCTATACATAAGATGCTTGAAGGAACCCATGAACTGTGGATCATTTGCATACTCATGTAACCCATTCATGTATTCATTAGTCTAGCTATGGAATGAAATGAAAGGGATAGCGTTAATTTTGATAGAAGCAACTGGAGAGTGCCTGTCATTTCATGCTCCAGACTAACGTCTCTCTAGAAGCTGGGGATTCAGAGGTGGGAGGTCTGGGGGAAGGTGTGGCTGGAATTTGGAAGTATCTGCTCATAGAAAGCAGTGTCCCTGGGGATCACATCATGGAGCCATGATAAAGTCAAGGATACAAGCTCTTTAAGAGCTGCATTCACAAGTTATCAATCACATTCAAAGAGTTTGTTTGAAATAGTTGTACTATGAGCTGTGCTGCTGCTGCTGCTAAGTTGCTTCAGTTGTGTCTGACTCTGTGGGACCCCATAGACGGCAGCCCACCAGGCTTCCCTGTCCCTGGGATTCTCCAGGCAAGAACACTGGAGTGGGTTGCCATTTCCTTCTCCAATACAAGAAAGTGAAAAGTGAAAGTGAAGTTGCTCAGTCGTGTCCGACTCCTAGCGACCCCATGGACTGCAGCCTACCAGGCTCCTCTGTCCATGGGATTTTCCAGGCAAGAGTACTGGAGTGGGGTGCCATTGCCTTCTCAGACTATGAGCTGTAGAAGTCCCCAAAAGCAAGCTTCAAGAAGTTGGAGGGACACAGTGTCATTTTTTTAAAATTTGTTTTGTTTGTTTAGAGTTTTTTAGGGCAATAGAAAGTTACATTTATTTTATTTATTTGAGGTTGCTGGCTAACTTTATTTTTAATTGGTTATAGTTGGTTTACAATGTTGCATTGTTTTCTGCTGTACAGAAAAGTGGATCAGCCACTCATATACATATACCCTATCTTCCTTGGATTTCCTTCCCCTTTAGGTCACCACAGATTACTGAGTAGAGTTCCCTGTGCTATACAATAGGTTCTCAATAGTTATCTATTTTATACATAGTAGTGTATTTATCTACTGGAGAAGGCAATGGCAACCCTCTCCAGTACTCTTGCCTGGAAAACCCCATGGACGGAGGAGACTGGTAGACTGCAGTCCATGGGGTCTCTGGGAGTCAGACACGACTGAGCGACTTCACTTTCACTTTTCACGTTCATGCATTGGAGGAGGAAATGGCAACCCACTCCAGTGTTCTTGCCTAGAGAATCCCAGGGACAGGGGAGCCTGGTGGGCTGCTGTCTCTGTCACACAGAGTCGGACACGACTGAAGCGACTTAGCAGCAGCAGCAGCAGCAGCAGTGTATTTATGCCAATCCCAACCTTCTGATTCATGCCACTCCCCCGCCCCCTTTGGTACCTATACATAGGGACAGAGTGTTTTGAAGTGAGGGGTCTTAGAATCTCAGCTCTAACTACTTCTTAGTTGTGTGAATTCCTTGTCAGTGAGGAGGTCAGTCTGTGTGAAATCTCAGTGGGGCAAAGTGATTTAATAAAAATAATTAGCTTTTTAAGAAATTGATCAAACTGGGATTCAAATCTTGCATTTACCATTTACCAGCTGTGAGTCCTTAGGCCACCTCTTGACCTTCCCAAGGCTGTTTCCTTATCTGTAAAACAGCAATGAGTATATCTAACTGTTCAGGATTGTTTGAGGAATAACACAAGACTGGGTATAAATTTTTTGGCATGGGCATGAGTTTCAGTGTCAAATGTCATTCTCTTCCTATGTTCCTTCAGAGTGCTCCCAATACCTAAGTATAAGTTCTATTTTTAGCTAATACTAATTGTGTATCAGAAATCTGATGCTTGAGGTTAATGGAAAATCCAACTCAAGTCATCTTGAACAGAAAAAGGGACTTATTGACTGGGACTGATGAGCATCCCAGAGGAAGATCTGGCCTCAAGCAGGCTTTGGTGCATCTTACACAGGTATTTTCTATCTCTTCTCTCCAAATTATTCTTTTCTGCTTCATTGTAAGAATGACTATCCTTATGATGCAAAGTGGCTGCCAGGAGCTTGCAAAAGCCCAATTCTTCCTCATCATTTAGCAGCAGGAACTAAGTATGCCTTCCTTGAAGCCATCTCACATAGAGGAGAAATGTTTTCTCTTCCAAGAAGTATATCTGTTATCTCATTGGCTCAAAATGTATCAGATACACTGAACCAATCAGAGTGGCTTCCTGGAGGGTGTGGACTGTTTTAAGCCAATCAAGGCTCATCCCTGGAGTGAGGGTGGGGCTGTGTGTGTAAGAGGGGAGTGATACCCAGTCAAAAATTATAGTTTCAGTACCAAGAGGAAAGGGTAGTGAATGTGAGTTGCTTTTTTACTGTTTAGTGTCCTTCAGAATAGAATAAGGGAGTTTGCCTAGAAGCCTGTAAGTTGTGGTCTTACACCATTTTAGAGGACCTCACAGGATGCTAGATTTTAATAGGATGCTATTTTTCATCTTTAACAGTCCTGACCCATATATTTTCTGTCACAAAGACAGGAAGATCATCATCTAGGTTGGACTCAAAGGTCTCTGGACCATCCCAGCCGGAATATTTTACACAGCCCCTATAACAGTGGAAAATATACTAGGTTGCAAGGGAGTTAATTGGTAGTAACTAAAGCTCAGTGGTACAATTTGGTGGTGATTCAGAGAGGAGTGATGCTTAAGGCTTATCAACAATGCCACAAGGGATTGGCTTTATAATTCAGTTGCACAATTTAGTTTTTTGTAAATCGTGACTCTGATACTCCAAATCACTATGCTAGCTCGCAAGGCAGGAACTGTTCAAATAAAAGACTGTGTTTTGGGCATATATATAGAATCTAGAAAAATGGTATTGATGAACCTATTTGCAGGGCAGAAATAGAGACACAGACGTCGAGAACAGACTTGTGGACATGGGCGGGGAGGGGTGGAGAGGGTGGGATTAATCGAGAGAGCATCACTGGTGCACACACACTACCATGTGTATGGTGCATAGCTAGTGGGAAGGTGCTGTGTGGCACAGGGAGCTCAGCTCAGTTCTCAAGATGACCTAGGGGGTGGGATGGGGAGTGAGAGAGAGGTTCAAGAAGGAGGGGACATACGTATACATATAGCTGATCCACTTTGTTGTACAGCAGAAATGAACACAATAATGTGAAGAAATTACGCACACATGCATGGTAAGTTTCTTCAGTCATGTCCGACTCTTTGTGACCCTATGGATTATAGCCTGCCAGGTGCCTCTGTCCATGGGATTCTCCAGGCCAGAATATTGGAGTGGGTTGCCACTCCTTCCTCCGGGGGATCTTCCTGACCCAGGGATCAAACCCACATCTCTTATGTCTTCTGCATCGGCAGGTGGGTTCTTTACCACTAGTGGCACCTGGGAAGCCCCCAAAGCAATTACACGCCAATTGAAAACCAAAAAGCCCTTGTTGTGGTCTTCATGAGATTCAACCTAATCTTTCCTATATGCTAGAACAGTGGTACTTTAGACCTGCTGAGTGCCAAGACTACCGGTCACATGGCACAAGTCAGAGCCCCACATTTTGCTAGCTGGACCTCTGTTTTCCCACCCACGCAATGGAAAAGTTTTTGATGTCTACTGCAAAGAGTTGTGGTGAATCTATATAGAGTAAACACAGTGCCTGGCACGGTGAGTGCTTAATAGAGTTGATCTTATTAGAAGTAGGGATAACAGAAAGGGATATTGGATATGATCAGTTATAATATATGCATTGTGTGATTCAGTGTCCTCACCTATGAATGGGGATATTGATATCTTATAGGATTGCTGGGGAGATAAGTGAATTAAAACACGTCATTCAGTGTTTTGCACACAATAGGCATTCAGGAAGGATAAAGTCCAGTGGTTTTTCTCCTAGGAATGATATTGTATCCCAGGGGACAGTTGGTAATGCCAGAGGCATTTTTGGTTCTCACAGATGATGATGGCATCCGGTGTGTAGAGGCCAGGGATATAGCTAAACATCCACAAGTCACAGGACAGACTCCCCACAGCAAAAGTTATCTGGCCCAAAATATCAAAACCGCCCAAGGTTGAGAACCTCTGCTATAGTCAAAAGCCTGAACGAGGTCATCTTTTCTTCCTTTGGTGGCTTTTGTGACTTCTGCTTCCCATGGAAATTTGTTCCCAGGGGACAGAGACCAACTATCAAAAAAGAGCCAGATTGGCCTTGTGAAGTGAGCTCTGGTTATGCTCCTTTAAAAAGTATGTTTAAAAATAAAGCTTTTGTTAAAAAAAATAATAATAATGAGGTGGGTGAAACTGGAGCCTATTATACAGAGTGAAGTAAGCCAGAAAGAAAAACACCAATACAGTATACTAACGCATATATATGGAATTTAGAAAGATGGTAATGACAACCTTGTATGCGAGACAGCAAAAGAGACACAGATGTATAGAACAGTCTTTTGGACTCTGTGGGAGAGGGAGGGGGAGGATGATTTGGGAGAATGGCATTAAAACATGTATAATATCACATAAGAAATGAATCGCCAGTCCAGGTTTGATGCAGGATACAGGAAGCTTGGGGCTGGTGCACTGGGATGACCCAGAGGGATAGTATGGGGAGGGAGGTGGGAGGGGGTTCAGGATGGGGAACATGTGTATACCTGTGGCGGATGCATGTTGATGTATGGCAAAACCAATACAATATTGTAAAGTAAAAAATAATAATTAAAAAAAACACCTCATTATTCTAAAACACCCCAGCCTCAACCACCTTCTGGATCGATCTTTCCAAATCCACCCTGGGTTCACAGAGCAGCCTCATCAGTTGTAACCTTGAGCAAGTTATTACCTCTCCTAGCCTCACTTTACTCAACTTCAAAATGGGAATAATAATATCAATACATTTGCCCCTCAGGGTCGTTGCTGTGAGTTAAGGTAGCAGAAGCACTTAGCACGAAGTGAGGCACCTTGTGAATATGTGAGATCGTTGTTGGGGTCTTGCTTTCTTTTTTAAAAAATATATATTTATTTATTTGGCTGCACTGGATGTTAGACGTGGCACACAGCATCTTCGGTCTTTTTTATGGCATGCGGGATTTTTAGTTGTGGCATGTGGGATCTAGTTTCCTGACCGGGGGTTGAACCCATGCCCCCTGCATTGGGAGCCCAGCATCCTAGCCAGTGGACCACCAGGGAAGACCCTGGTCCTTGTGAACTCTTACATGGCATTATGGCATCTGCCTTTCCTTTCTTTTGTTGAAGCTTCACAGTAAAAAGAGAACATAGATGTGAAATCGTTTTTCTCCCTAAAGTCAAAAGGAGTCATTAACATAAGGCTGTTGTTAATATTAATTTGAAGGATGATGAGGAATATCCTGGGAGACTCCCTCTGGTGAGGATTTCATGAATTTCCAGGGCAGAGATCCGGCTTCCCCGCAGAGCCTAACCTCCTCATCCTCCTTGTCTTGGCAGAGATGAACGCCAGATCTATGCTTCCCCAGGAGCCTGCATCTTATTTTCTTACTGCTTACCTGATTTCACTGCAATTGATTTTCCATTTCATAGCGAAGTGGGGAAATACAAAAAGCGGAAGCAAAAACACATCCTCAATCCTTTACCAATTGTATTTCTTTTCACCTGATCATTTAGGAAAACAGTGTGAAGCCCCCAGGTGCGTGTGTGCACACACAGCAGTTGTGTGTCTGCCTTCCGGAGTTGCAGGAGTAATCACATGCTTCTGATTACTTGTGTTATTGTTATTTCATCACTAAGTCGTGTCTGACTCTGCGACCCCATGGACTGTAGCCTGCCAGGCTCCTCTGTCCATGGAATTCTCCAGAAAAGAATACTGGGAATGGGTTGCCACTTCCTTCCCCAGGGGATCTTTCCAACCCAGGGATCAAACCTGCATCTCCTGCGTTGCTGGTGATTCTTTACCGCTGAGCCACCAGGGAAGCCCAAGTACTCGAGTGCATGCCTGTGTGTGCACTCACGGTTGCATAAGTGTCGGTGTGTGTGTGTCTTGTGTGCCTATGTCATTATATTTGTGTGTGAGAATTTGTATCTTAAGACTTACACGTCCCTGCATGCCTGTGCTGTGTGTGCATGTGTGAGTGTGTGAGTTCTCTGTTGCAAACACTCGTCTGTTTTGTGTTTGTGTTTGTAGGTACATAGGTTACCATTTGGGTAAACTCCAGGAATTGGTGATGGACAGGGAGGCCTGGTGTGCTGCGATTCATGGGGTTGCAGAGTTGGACACGACTGAGCGACTGAACTGAACTGAAGTGGATTTTTTATTGTTATGGGTGTCAGGTGCAGGAGAATATTCCTACCTGTAGAGACACAAGCAGATGAGTATTTGTGCATGCACTGCAGGCTGTGAATATAAATCCGTGTTTGTGCTTATGTGTATTTTCATGAATATTATTGACAACTATGCATCTGATACATTGGTGTGTGTTTATGGGTGTGTGTGTGTGTGTGTGTGTGCATGTGCACATGTAAAAGAGAGAAAAAGGAGCAAAGATCTTCACTGGATTTTTATCTTTGTGGACATCACCACTTGGACTGAATATTTTCCCCATTTAATCATCTCAGGGAAGAAACAGCAACCGTGTAAATGCAGGGGAAAACGTTACCAGCCAGTTAATTTCTCCCTTCCTTTTCACGGCAATTACTTACAGGTGTTTTTTATAGCACAGGGAACTCTACTCAGTGCTCTGTGGTGCCAAAGAGGGGATATTTGTATATGTGTGGCTGATTCACTTTGTTGTACAGTAGAGACTAACGCAACTAAAGCAACTAAACTCCATATAAAAGAGAGTGTATTAAAATGTAGGGGAAAAGTTACTTTAATTTTTTTTATAGGAGTATAATTGACTTACAATGTTGTATAGGTTTCAGGTGTACAGCACAATGACTCTGCTGCTGCTAAGTCGAGTCAGTCGTGTCCGACTCTGTGCGACCCCAGACATGGCAGCCCACCAGGCTCCGCTGCCCTGGGATTCTCCAGGCAAGAACACTGGAGTGGGTTGCCATTTCCTTCTCCAACATATATATATATGTATGTATATGTAATTATATATGTATATATGTATACATATGTGTGCATATATATATGTGTGTGTGTGTGTGTATCTATGTATATATATATATAATGGACTTCCTTGGTAGCTCAGACAGTAAAGCGTCTGCCTACAATGAGGAAGACCCGGGTTCAATCCCTGGGTCGGGAAGATCCTCTGGAAAAGGAAATGGCACCCCACTCCAGTACTTTTGCCTGGAAAATCCCGTGGACAGAGGAGCCTGGAACGCTGCAGTCCATGGGACCACTGAGGGTCAGACACGACTGAGCGACTTCACTTTCACTTTTTCACTTTCACGCATTGGAGAAGGAAATGGCAACCCACTCCAGTGTTCTTGCCTGGAGAATCCCAGGGACGGGGGGAGCCTGGTGGGCTGCCATCTATGGGGTCGCACAGAGTCGGACACAACTGAAGTGACTTAGCAGATATGTAATTATATATGTATATATGTATACATATATATATGTATCTATGGAGATATATATATATATGTATGTATGTATGTAATGAACTTCCCTGGTAGCTCAGACGGTAAAGCGTCTGCCTACGATGCGGAAGACCTGGGTTCAATCCCTGGGTCGGGAAGATCCTCTGGAGAAGGAAATGGCAACCCACTCCAGTACTCTTGCCTGGAAAATCCCATGGATGGAGGAGCGTGGTAGGCTACAGTCCATGGGGTCACAAAGAGTCGGACACAACTGAGCAACGTCACTTTCACTTTCATATATATACATATATATATATATATATATACACACACACACACCCTCTTAGATTCTTTTCCCATATAGGTCATTACAGAGTATTGAGTAGAGTTCCCTGTACTATACAGTAGGCTCGTATTATTGATATTTATCTATTTCATATATAGTAGTATATATATGTGAATCCCAACCATTTTAAAGGTAGAAAAATAGGAGAGTATAATAACATGTCACTGGCATTAAAAATTTCTGATTAAGGAGAAGAAGCCATTTTTCAAAGCTTCACTGTGTATCTGATATTTCCAGAAGGCCTGGAGGCAGAAGGGCCAGACTCTCATCTAGCAATCTTGCCTCATTTACCTTCTGACAAACCGCCCGTCTGAGGGAACATACTGAGAATCCCTGGCTTAGCTCTGCGTTTGCTGATCCATGTTTGAGAGTTGCCGCTTCGGCGGTTTTCAAAATGATGAGGAGGATGTTTGGCTGGTGCTAAAATGGGAAGTCTGGCTTTTAGCTCTATGATTTCAGAAAGTTCAAATTCTATGTACACTTGAGCTGGCGAGACACATACACATTATCTAGCTTAAGTTTGTTGTTGCAGGGCTGAGGAAACTGAGACCCAAGGTAGGAGAGTCTGTTTCTAGGTGCTGGAGAGACAGCAGTGAACATGATCAGTGAGGTCTCCATGAAGATGAAACCCTAACAAGAGAGGAAGACCCCTCACCCCTGCTCACTCAGCTCCAAGCATGTAACTTTCTTTCTGTTCCTCTGAGCTCATGCCTGCCCCAGGGCCGTTGCACTTGGGAGGGAATATTCCCTCCTTTGGGAATATTCTAGACTCCACACTCCTTGTCATTCACCTCTCAGCTCCATATACTCTGTCTAAAATCCTCCCCACCCAGTGTTGTCTTCATAGCCCTTCTCATAAATAAAATGCATCCATGTGAATGTGTATGTTACCATGATTGTCTTTGTTTTCCCCAACTAGAATGTGAACTCTAAAATAACCACAATCATTTCTGATTTATCCACTGGCCTATACCAATTGCATTGCACATAGTAGACACTCCATAAGTGTCTGATGAATGAATGAATGACTTAAAGGAATAAATGTAGAATTTCCCAAGTCAGAAGTATTATGAAGAAGTTGCACAGAGTCGGACATGACTGAAGCGACTTAGCAGCAGCAGCAGCAAACAGCGTGATGGTCTCTTGGAGGCATTTTCAGTAAGAGCTTGGTGATGAAGTGTGAGCCCTGAGGAGAGAAGGGAAGGACATTGGCCTGGGGCTGGCAGGAGCCCTATGGATGCCAGCGTGGCTGTGGCAGGGCAGGAAAATGGGGAGTCACCTGTAAGAGCCACAAACAAGAGTCTGATGATGTCGGGCAGGGACCGGCTAACTCTTCCAGTAAAAAGCCATGTGGTAAACAGTTCAGCATTTCACACTATATGGTTTTTGTCACAATGGCTCCATTCTGCCACTTATAGAAAAAGC
Organism: Bos grunniens; assembly: GCF_055505025.1. Taxonomy (NCBI): domain Eukaryota; kingdom Metazoa; phylum Chordata; class Mammalia; order Artiodactyla; family Bovidae; genus Bos; species Bos grunniens. The sequence goes on from NC_141189.1 coordinate 30,464,773, forward strand.
AGCTACAATTGATACAAAACTGAATGGGTGCAGTTGTTTTCCAAAAAAACCTGTCTTGACACATATAAATGTTAGGCTGACTTTGTTTGTCCCAAGGGCCCCAGTTTGTAGCTCTCTGATGTTGGGACCCTAGGCTATGGGAAAGTATTTTTGTTTCATCCTCAGGGCATCAGGAAATCTTATGACTGGTGCCTTTGAAAACCATCTTTCTAAGGAGAATGAAGTGGAAGGTTAGGAGAAAGCACAAGCATGCTTCATTTTTGTCTGGGCTCTGAGGAAGTGGAAAGACTCCTGTGCTGTACTCAGGCATGTCTGACTCTTTGTGACCCCACAGACTGTAGCCCCCACCCCAGGCTCCTCTATCCATGGGATTTGCCAGGCAAGAATAGTGGAGTGGGTTGCCATTTCCTACTCTAGGGGATCTTCCTGACCCAGAGATCAAAGCTGCATCTCTTGAGTTTCCTTTTTGGCAGATGGATTCTTGACCAGTCCCTACTTCTGATCAATGGTGGTTTAATTAGATGGTGGTTCAGCTCTTAACAGCCTTGTGGAGATGCTATTTGTTCCTAAAGACCCAAACTGGAAACTACCCAAATGTTCATCAACAGAGCGTGCATAAACTGTGATACATCCATACAGCGGGATGCTCCTCAGCAATGAAAAGAATCAATTACTATATGCAACAACATCAATGAATCTCAAAAGCTTTATGCTGATAGAAAGAAGACAGACACAAGAGAGTCCATACTGTATCATCATCTCATTCACAGAAAATATAGATAAAGCAAAGCCAAACTGTAGTGACAAAACTAAAAGTCATTGTTTTTGTCAGTCTCCCACTGGGGTTCAGCAGGAGAGATACTGACTCCAAAGAGTGATGAAGGAGTTTTACGGGGGTGATGGATATATTCTATAGGTTGAATGTAGTGATGGTTACTCTGATGTATGTATCCACACTCATCAAACTTTATTTAAATGATTGCATATTACTGCCTATAAATTATAACTTCAAAAAAGTTGATTAATCTTTTTAATTTATTTATTTTAATTGGAGGCTAATTACTTTACAATATTGTATTGGTTTTGCCATACATCAACATGAAGGCAATTCCACTTCTGGGCATATATCAAAAAAAAAAAAAAGAAAACCATAGTTCAAAAAGATACATATAGCACAATGTCCATTGCAGCACTATTTACAGTAGCCAGAACATAGAAGCAATCTAAATGTCCATCAATGAAAGAATGGGTAAAGAGGATGTGGTGTAAACATACGAAGGAATATTACTCAGCTCGTAAAAAGGACAAAATATGCCATTTGCAGTGACACAGATGGATCTAGAGACTGTTGTTCTGAGTGAGGTCAGATGGATAAAGACAAATATTATATGATTCACTTTGCTGTTCATAGAAACTAACACAACATTGTCAATCAACGATGATCCAATAAATATTAATTAAAAAATAAAAATAGTGAAGGAACAATGAAGGGACGTTGAATGTCTTCTACAAGGAATTTAATGTGTGTGTGTACATGTCTGTTTGTCTATAGATATCTGGACATTGAGTTGAGGAAAAGATGTAAGCGTTGAATTAAAGGTTAGACTAAAATCCCTTAAACATCCATTCAGCTCTCTTGTTATATGATACTCCAAAATCGACAGGTTAAATTGGTTGCTGGGCATTATCCTTCACTGGTCATCTCTCTTGACCCCCAAGGTAATGTCAGAGACCCTCAGAGAGCGTGAGAACTCTAGAGCCAGCTCAGTGAGTGATCAGCTTCCAACTGTCAAAGTTCTGGCTTGGCAATTAACTCATTGAAGCCATTTGCTTTCTCAGAATGAATCAACAGCTTTTTCTTATCATTCCTGTGCACATTTTATATCCAATCGCATTTTTTTTAATCCCCAAAAGATTGTGTTATTAAAGTTTTGTGTGAAGCTGTGATTGCCATCCTTGGAACTGAAGATGCAATCAAGGGGACAGAATTGATGCCTTATAATTCAATGAATGGATGTGCTTCTGTGGTAATTTCTTCAGTAATTACTTGTGTAAACTGTGTGTTTCTGTAATTGAAACTCGAGAGTGTGGGGGTAATTCATCAAAATCTATAATTTATTACAGCTTTTCCATTTTGTCTCTTGGATTCTCTACTTGTCCTCATTAGATTGTTGTCCTCTCACCACCACTCCAGTCCATCATAACTGTTTAGGCAAAAAATGTACTGATGGGAATTTGGGAAAAAATATTCTGATGAACTTGGATGGAAGTTTAAACTGTGTTTTCTAAAGAACACAGTTGTTATTGTCGCTTGCAACATGTATTTGCTGACAGATTCTAAAATATTATTTATGAAATGGTTTTGAAGAGGTTGTCTACTTCAAAAGTCTAGATAATAACATAGGTTTTTTCTTGTGCTCAGAAAGTATTCTGAGTGTGTCTCATGTTTGTTCACAAAAGTCTAGAGAGGAAGGTAGGGGCTGGGAGGTGGGTTCTGCTAGCAGAGGACATTGAATCACAGAGACTTTTGAGAGAAAAGCTGTGTCTCCTGACTTAAGGAACTGTCATAGGGCAATGTCAGAGGGAAACTGTTAGAATCCCATTCCAAGCCTGTGAGAAAGCCACCCTAAGAAATGTCCAGGAGCTGTCCATGGTGCTCGCCCATTTCTTTCCAGTAGATAACAGATAGGGACTTCCCAGCAGCAGCAGCACAGGAGAAGGCAATGGCAACCCACTCCAGTACTCTTGCCTGGAAAATCCCATGGATGGAGGAGCCTGGTAGGCTGCAGTCCATGGGGTCACAAAGAGTCTGACACAACTGAGCGACTTCATTTTCACTTTTCACTTTCATGCATTGGAGAAGGAAATGGCAACCCACTCCAGTGTTCTTGCCTGGAGAATCCCAGGGATGGGGGAGCCTGGTGGGCTGCTGTCTATGGGGTCGCACAGAGTTGGACACGACTGAAGCGACTTAGCAGCAGCAGCAGCAGAGTGGTAAAGAATTCACCTGCCAATGCAGCAGATGCAAAAATGCACATTCACTCCCTGGGTCAGGAAGAGCCCCTGGAAAAGGAAATGGCATCCTGTTCCAGTAACCTTGCCTGGGAAATTCCATGGACAAAGGAGACTGGCAAGCTACAGTCCATGGGGTCTCAAAGAGTGGGACATGACTGAGCACACACACAGATAACAGGTATCAGGCAAAGTCTTGTGTGCTGTGTGAAGGACCCTAAAGTCAAAGACAATTGAGAGAAACTTCTATAATCTAACATATGTTTAAAGCAACGTTTAGTTGTTTTATCACTAGAATGAAGCACAGAAAAGAAGAAAAATAGTAGAAAACAACATTTGCTCTCCCACCAGCAAAATCTACTGTTAGGATTTTGACATGGTTTTCTCCAGTATGTTTTTCTGTGCATGCTTTCTGTGTTGCTTGATACTGTTTCACATTGCTTGTGCATATTCTCCATGGCACTCAAAACAATAAAAAATACAGTTTTAAGCTTTATTATGATTTTTGAGGTGTAGTTTGCACATAGTAAAGTCTACCCATTTTAAGGTACAAGTCACTTGATGAAAGTAAAAGTGGAGAGTGAAAAGGCTGGCTTAAAACTCAACATTCAAAAAACTAAGATCATGGCATGTGGGCCCATCACTTCTTGGCAAATAGATGGGGAAACAATGGAAACAGTGACAGACTTTGGGCTCCAAAATCACTGCAGATGGTGACTGCAGTCATGAAATTAAAAGACGGTTGCTCTTTGGAGGAAAAGCTATGACCAACCTAGACAGCATATTAAAAACCAGAGACATTACTTTTCCAACAAAGGTCCATCTAGTCAAAGCTATGGTTTTTCCAGTAGTCATGTATGGATGTGAGAGTTGGACCATAAAGAAAGCTGAGCACCAAAGAATTGATCCTTTTGAACTGTGGTGTTGGAGAAAACTCTCGAGAGTCCTTTAGACTGCAAGGAGATAAAACCAATCAAGTCTAAAGGAAATCAGTCCTGAATATCCATTGGAAGGACTCATGCTGAAGCTGAAACTCCAATACTTTGGCCACCTGATGGGAAGAATTGGCTCATTGGAAAGACCCTGATGCTAGGAAAGATTGAAGGCAGGAGAAAAGGGGATCACAAAGGATGAGATGGTTGGATGGCATCGCCGACTCAATGGACATGACTTGGAGCAAAGTCCAGGAGTTGGTGATGTACAGGGAGGCCTGGCGTGCTGCAGTCCATGGGGTGCAAAGAGTCAGAAACGACTGAGCAACTGAGCTGAGCTGAACGTACAGTTCTCTGAATTTTGTCACTTGTGTAGAAACCCCTCTAATCAAGACGTTGAACAGCCCTCTTGTCACCAACAATTTCCTCATAAACCTTTTAAATCATCCTCTCTCCCCACTTCTAAACACTGGTAATCACTGATTTTTTTTTTCTGTCCTTCTAGAAAAATATTATCTTTATAACATAATTTTATAATAAGAAAGTATATCATAATCTCTTAATTTTGTCTCTGTAAAATATTTAGTTTATTATATTTTCCTCCCATTATAAATAATACTGCAATGAATATTTCTGTGCATATAGCTTTCAAGAATCTTAAGTAATTACAATACCATGGAATTCTAAGGATGAGGTTGATGCATTAGAGATGAGGAAAGTTTTGAAGCTTGACTCTGGGAGCATACACCAAATTAACACACTTGATAATGAAAATCCAAGGAACTACTTATAAAAACCTCATAGTAGAAAGGAGAGAATCAGGAATGTGCCAAAGTGCTGAAAAGCAGTAATTCCAATCATGCTACAATTCGGTTTAGTCTTCATTAATTTTTTTTTTTTTTTTTTTTAGCAAGGAAGGCAAATTTATTATAAGGATATAGGGATGTCTCTCAAAACACAAGGTCAGGGTACAATTCAGGTCATTTTTAGATCTTGAACCGTGTGTTGGAAAGCCATTAGGATTCTTCACAGCTTGTTCCTCAAAAGAAGATCTTCTGTTTCTCTGGTGACACATGAATTCTCTCATCTCTGCCTCCTTCTATACTTTTGCTTTTTTTTTTTTTTTTTCTAATTTTATTTTATTTTTAAACTTTACATAATTGTATTAGTTTTGCCAAATATCAAAATGAATCCGCCACAGGTATACTTGTGTTCCCCATCCCGAACCCTCCTCCCTCCTCCCTCCCCATACCATCGCTCTGGGCCGTCCCAGTGCACCAGCCCCAAGCATCCAGCATCGTGCATCGAACCTGGACTGGCAACTCATTTCCTACATGATATTTTACATGTTTCATTGCCATTCTCCCAAATCTTCCCACCCTCTCCCTCTCCCACAGAGTCCATAAGACTGTTCTATACATCAGTGTCTCTTGCTGTCTTGTACACCGGGTTATTGTTACCATCTTTCTAAATTCCATATATATGCGTTAGTATACTATATTTATGTTTTTCCTTCTGGCTTACTTCACTCTGTATAATAGGCTCCAGTTTCATCCACCTCATTAGAACTGATTCAAATGTATTCTTTTTAATGGCTGAGTAATACTCCATTGTGTATATGTACCACAGCTTTCTTATCCATTCATCTGCTGATGGACATCTAGGTTGCTTCCATGTCTTGGCTATTATAAACAGTGCTGCGATTAATTTTTATATTTCCAAATTGTGGTGCTAGAGAAGACTCTTGAGAATCTCTTGCATGGCAAGGAGATCAAACCAGTCAATCCTAAAGAAAATCAACTCTGAATATTCATTGGAAGGACTGTTGTTGAAGCTGTAGCTCCAATACTTTAGCCACCTGATATGAAGACCTGATTGAATAGAAAAGATCCCAATGCTGGAAAAGACTGAAGGCCAAAGAAGAAGAGGGTGGCAGAGGATGGGATGAGTTTAGATAGCCTCACTGACTCAATGGACATGAATTTGAGCAAACTCTGAGAGATAGGGGAGGACAAAGGAGCCTGGTGTGTTGAAATTCAAGGGGTCACAAAGAGTTGGACTTAGTGACTGAACAACATCAACAATTTCTTTTTTTTTTTTAATTTTTTATTCCTTTATTTCTCATGTGTTCCCCATCCTGAACCCTCCTCCCTCCTCCCTCCCCATACCATCCCTCTGGGTCGTCCCAGTGCACCAGTCCCAAGCATCCAGCATCGTGCATTGAACCTGGACTGGCATCTCGTTTCATACATGACATTTCACATGTTTCAATGCCATTCTCCCAAATCTTCCCACCCTCTCCCTCTCCCACAGAGTCCATAAGCCTGTTCTATACATCAGTGTCTCTTTTGCTGTCTCGTATACAGGGTTATCATTACCATCTTTCTAAATTCCATATATATGCGTTAGTATACTGTATTGGTGTTTTTCCTTCTGGCTTACTTCACTCTGTATAATAGGCTCCAGTTTCATGTAAAAGAATGTAAAAGAATGAAACTAGAACACTTTCTAACACCATATACAAAAATAAACTCAAAATGGATTAAAGATCTCAACGTAAGACCAGAAACTATAAAACTCCTAGAGAAGAACATAGGCAAAACACTCTCTGACATACATCACAGCAGGATCCTCTATGACCCACCTCCCAGAATATTGGAAATAAAAGCAAAAATAAACAAATGGGACCTAATTAAACTTAAAAGCTTCTGCACATCAAAGGAAACTATTAGCAAGGTGAAAAGACAGCCTTCAGAATGGGAGAAAATAATAGCAAATGAAGCAACCGACAAACAACTAATCTCAAAAATATACAAGCAACTCCTACAGCTCAACTCCAGAAAAATAAATGACCCAATCAAAAAATGGGCCAAAGATCTAAATAGACATTTCTCCAAAGAAGACATACAGATGGCTAACAAACACATGAAAAGATGCTCAACATCACTCATTATCAGAGAAATGCAAATCAAAACCACTATGAGATACCATTTCACACCAGTCAGAATGGCTGCGATCCAAAAGTCTACAAATAATAAATGCTGGAGAGGGTGTGGAGAAAAGGGAACCCTCTTACACTGTTGGTGGGAATGCAAACTAGTACAGCCACTATGGAGAACAGTGTGGAGATTCCTTAAAAAACTGGAAATAGAACTGCCTTATGATCCAGCAATTCCACTGCTGGGCATACACACTGAGGAAACCAGAAGGGAAAGAGACACGTGTACCCCAATGTTCATCGCAGCACTGTTTATAATAGCCAGGACATGGAAGCAACCTAGATGTCCATCAGCAGATGAATGGATAAGAAAGCTGTGGTACATATACACAATGGAGTATTACTCAGCCATTAAAAAGAATACATTTGAATCAACAATTTCTTAATGACCTCAGACAGAGTTAAGCATCTTAGCTTGATATGCAAGGTCTTTTATCATCTGCGCTGTGTCTTTTCCACACCACCACTGCCCCCTGCATCATGATTTATATGTGTATCTACTCTATATGCACCACTACTTGTGCTCCTGGCCTTCCTAGGTGGCACAGTGTTAAAGAATCTGCCTGCCAGTGCAGGAAATGCAGGAGACACAGATTTGATCCCTGGGTTGGGAGGATCTCTTTGAATAGGAAATGACAACTTGCTCCAGTATTCTCACCTGAAAAATGCATGGACAGAGGATCCTGGCATGCTGCAGTTCATGTTGTCACAGAGTCTCAGCTAAACACACACTTGTGCTCTTAAGTGTGCCACCTGCTCCTATAGTTCCTGTCTTTGAACATATTTGCCCCCCACCCCCGCCACTTTCTGAAAAATCTCCTCCCCCCTCCACTGTCCCCTCTTTTTTAGCCTTCTCAACCAACCACCCCTTAGTACTAGTCACCTTTGCTTTGTGTTCCCACAGTTCCTTCTGCTGAGCTCTGTGTTAGGACTCATTCATGTATACCCTCAACAATCACATATTGAGAGTCTACAATATGCAGGGCCCTGTGGACATGGCAGTGAATAAGAGACACAATGTCCCTGTCAAATGGAAAACAGCATTCTTAGCACCAAAGAGATGATATTGGAGCAGAGACATGAATAATGAAAAGAAGGAGTTGTAGGGATAGATAGGTGAAAAGTGCTTTGCGTGCATGCATGCTAAGCTGCTCAGTCGTGTCCAACTCTTTGTGACCCTATGGACTGTAGCCCATCAGGCTCCTCTGTCCATGGGATTCTCCAGGCAAGAATACTGGAGTGGGTTGCCATGCCCTCCTCCAGGGGATCTTCCCGACCCAGGGATCAAACCTGCATCTCTTGCAACTCCTACATTGCAGGCTGATTCTTTACCTCCGAGCCCCCAGGGGAAGTCTGAAAAGTGCATTAGGCAGATGGCAAAACAGGTACAAAGATCCTGAAAAGTGGAATGCTTGGCTTATCCGAGGAAAAGTAAAGAGGCTACGTGGAGTCTGGTGATTAAGAAAAAAAAGTTGTAGGAAATAGTTAGCAAAAGTAGGTCCTGATCATTTATGGCCTTGTAGGTCATGACAAGGTGGCACAGTGGCCTACCAATGCAGGAGACACCAGAGAAGCGGCTTCAATTCCTGGGTTTGGAAGATCCCCAGGAGTAGGAAATGGCAACCTGTTCCAGAATTGTTGTCTGGCAAATTTCATGGACAGAGAGCCTGATGGGCTACAGTTAATGGGCTTGTAAAGAGTCGGACATGACTGAGCACATTCATACATTTAGGTCACAGCACAGCGTATGGCTTTTATTGCAAATGTGATGGAACAATTAAAATCTTTAATTAGGAGAGCTATAAGATGTAATTAGGATTTCAAGAACATCATTCTGACTTCTGGGTGAAGAAGAGGGAAAATAATAGAAGACTACCAAGAAGGCGGCCATGGTAGTCATGTAGGTATGCAACAATGACGGCTTAGGTCAGCAGTCAGCAAACTTTTCCTGTAATGGGCCAATTAGTAAAAAATCTGGGCTTTGTGGAACAAATGGTTTCTGTCACAACCACTCAGTTCTGCCATTGTAGCATGAAAGCAGCCACAGACAATATACAAATGAATGAGGGTGGCTTTTTTCCAATAAAATGTTATTCACAAGAACAGATGGTGGGCTGGATTTGGCCCAAGGGCTGTAATTTGTTGAGCTCTCTCTTATAGTAAGAGTTATGATGAAGGTAGTGATGAATGAGTAGATTAAACATTCATTTTTGGATATGGAGTAGGTTTTCTCTGAGAAGTCCGAAGTTCTGTTTTCAACCTCAGGTTCTTAAGACACTCATTTCATGTCTACTTGAAGATTTTGCATTGGCTATTGGAGAGTTGAGTGAAGCATAGAGTACTGTGGCAGGATTGACTAGCATTATTAATTCTGGGATTATCATCATGTAGGTGATAAATAAGAAAGGATGTAGCCATCAAGGGAAAGGGCTTAGAGAAGAGCAGAGGAGAAGAGATGGGAAGGGAGGGAAGATGAGGCTAAGGGTTGAGCTTTGGATGATTTCCACATCGAGAAGTTGGCATATGAGGATGACCCAGAAAAGAAGAGGGGCTTCCTGTGAAGAAGTGGATGTCTCCAAATTCAGGAGCAGAGGATGCTTTTAATTGAAGTATTGTTGATTTATGGGGCTTCCTCGATGGCTTGGCAGGTAAAAGAATCTGCCTCCAATGCAGGAGATTCTGGAGACGTGGGTTTGATCCCTCAATCGGGAAGATCCACTGGAGAAGGGCATGGCAAACCACTTGCTAGGAATATCCCTGAGAAGCCTGGCAGGCTAAGGTCCATGGGGTTGCAAAGAGTCAGACATGACTGAAACTGTGCATGCATGGTTGATTTATAATGTTATATTCATTTCAGGTATACAACAATGATTTGATATTTTTATAGATTATACTCCATTTAAAGTTATTATAAAATATTGTTATATTCCCTGTGCTGTACATTAAGTCCTTGTGTTTTATTTTTTTTCTTCCTTGTAGTTCATATCTCTTAAATCTTTTCCCCTATCTTGCCCCTCCCGAACTGTCTTCCTACTGGTAACCTCTAGTTTGTTCTCTGTATATGTTTCCGTTTTATTACATTCATTCATTTGCTTTATATTTTTAAGAAGAAAGAGTGACCAGATGTATCAAAGATTGCTGAGAGTTCTTGTAAAAGGAGGGCTGAGGGTTGACTATTCATTTTAGCAACATAGAGGTTATTGGCATAAGTGAAATGGCATAAATAAGACTCATATGGATTCAGTTAGAATAATAAGCCTGGAATGTGGGTTAGTTTGCAATAAAGAAAGAAAAATGCAATACTGGTAGAACGAGATGTAGTATCAAGGGAAGCATTCTTAAAAAATGAGAGTTGCCATAGCTTGTCTGTATGCTTATGGCTGCCTGTGTGCTAAGTCGCTTCAGTCATGAAAGTTTCTGACTCTTTGTGAACCAATGGACAGTAGTCTACTAAGCTCCTCTGCCCATGGGATTTTCTAGGCAAGAATACTGGAGTGGGTTGCCATTTCCTCCTCCAGGGGATCTTCCCGACCCAGGGATCAAACCCACATGTCTTTCATCTCCTGCGGTAGCAGGCAGGATCTTTACCACTAGCCTAATGGGCTGCTGCTGCTAAGTCGATTCAGTCATGTCCGACTCTGTGCGACCCCATAGACGGCAGCCCACCAGGCTCCCCTGTCCCTGGGATTCTCCAGGCAAGAACACTGGAGTGGGTTGCCATTTCCTTCTCCAATGCATGAAAGTGGAAAGTGAAAGTGAAGTCACTCAGTCGTGTCCGACTCTTTGCGACCCCATGGACTGCAGCCTACCAGGCTCCTCCATCCATGGGATTTTCCAGGCAAGAGTCCTGGAGTGGGGTGCCATCACCTTCTCCGAGCCTAATGGGAATGATCCACAAAGAGGGCAGAATTGATGCAGGACAAAAAAGACAATTGAAGCAGTAAAGTCTTTGAGGAGGAAAGAGTCATAGGGGAGGGCTTGACAGTCCATCCAGCACAACAAGGAAGTCAGAATCTGCAATGATGCTTATAAATATGGTGGGGGGAGAGGGATATTGAAGGACTGCTTCTCATTTTCCGGGAGATAGAAAAAAATCATCAATTTTCCAAGGATGGGAGAAGAGGCATTGGAGGTTGGGGAAGAAGATATTAAGTAGTCAACCTGGACAGATGGAAAGACAGACTTTCCAGGGAAACAGAGTTTAGGATTTTCTGGTAGGGCTAAGTTCATACACGTAAAGTGAGGTCAGTCAGCTGGGTTTGTGTTTCTCTTACCATGTTGAGTTCTTGGGTGTGGGCATAGAAGAGATGAAGCACTAGGTTTAACCTGGGCTTGACTGGGATGGAGACAGAAGACACAGAACATGGGAAGTGAAAGAGTTAACAGTGTACACAGGTGACGTGGCTTAGTGTTTGGTCATGAGCAAACTGTCTGAAGCAAAAAGGAAGAGTGAGCAAGAGACGATCGTTAGTGAGGTAGTGGTGGGGGACAGTGGGTTAGAGCTCTCAATGGTGGGGGAGAATAATTGGATTAGGGCGTCCTGCAACGTATGACGTGGAAAGATAAGAGGATGGAATACTTAAGTTTGAGGTCTTAGACCTGGTGCTCTCAAAGTTCTAGAGTGTATTCATGTAAACCTGTTGAGAGATGAGATGAGACAAAAGAATAGATTTGCAGAGGCAGGGTGGTCATGGACCTGAGGGGCAGGGTCCTTGGGTGGATAATTGGATAATTCACACAGATACTCAAGTCACAAGGAAGGATGACTGGAATAATGGTTGACAGAGAAACAGTGCACTAGATGCTAGAATCTTCAGTGAATGAGAATGAGTGCCTAGGAAGTCAGCCCAAGACTCTGAAAAGAAGGAGCCATGGTTTGTGAAGGCTTGGCCTAAACTACAAAAGAGCTGAAATTTGGGAAGCAGGAAGGAAAAGAAAAGGCTGAGAAGCAGCCGTGTTGAAGTAAGAAGGGTGGTTTCTTACCTTTTCTCATGTAGGAAAAAATTTATTTCTCTCAGGGGCTGGTTGTGTTTTGGTTTGCATCTCTGTATAGGCATATCTCATTTTCCTGTGCCTCACTTTATTGCTCTTCCCGGATATTGTGCTTTTTACAAATAAGTAGAACAGAAACAGATGCATAGGTATAGAGAACAAACTACCAGTTATCAGTGGGAGGAGGGGTTGGAGAGGGGGAAAGTGAGACTAGGAGATTAAGAAGTACAAACCACTGCATATAAAATAAATAAGATACAGGATATATTGTACTGCACAGCGAATACAGCCACTATTTCATAGTAGCTTTAAATGGAATGTAATCCATTATTGAATCACTATGTTGTACACTTGAAACTAACACAATATTGTAAGTCAACAGTGTCAGTGCTGCTTTCCCAACAGTATTTGCTCACTTTGCACCTCTGTGTCACATTTTGGTAATTCTTGCAATATTTTAAATGTTTGTTAGATTTGTTACAGTGATCTATGATCAGTGATCTTTGATATTCTACAAAATGATGGGTAGTTTTTTTTTAGAAATAAAGTTTTCTCAAGTTAAGATATGTACATTGCATTTTAAAGACATAATGTATTACACACTTCATAGCCTACAGTAAACATGGGCTTCCCTGGTACCTCAGCTGGTGAAGAATCTGCCTGCAATGCAGGAGAGACTGATTCGATTCCTGGGCTGGGAAGATCCCCTGGAGAAGAGAGAGGCTACCCACTCCAGATTCTTGGGCTTCCCTGGTGGCTAAGATGGTAAAGAATTCGCCTGCAATGCAGGAGGCATGGGTATGATCCCTGGGTTGGAAAGATCCCCTGGAGGAGGGCATGGCAATTCACTCCAGTATTCTTGCCTGAAGAACCCCATGGGGTGGAGCTTGGTGGTCTACAGTCCATGGGTTGCAAAGAGTTGGACATGACTGAGTGACTAAGCATAGCACAGGACACAGTGTGAACATAACTTTTACACGCACTGTGTGCTAAGTCACTCAGTCATGTCCAGCTCTGTGTGACCCTGTGGACTGTAGCCTGCCAGGCTCCACTGTCCATGGGATTCTCCAGACAATAATTTTGGAGTGGGTTGCCGTGCCCTCCTCCAGGGATCTTCCCAACCTAAAGATCGAACCCATGTCTCCTGTGTCTCCTGCTTTGGCAAGCAGATTTTTACCTGCTGAGCCACTGGGGAAACCCTTTACATGCACTAGGAAACCAAATAATTCACATGACTCACTTTTTTTCTCTTTTTTTGCCATATTTGCTTTATTGCCATGACCTGGAACCAAACCCACAATATCTCTGATACATGCCTGTATATGTAGTATTACTTTGCTACCCAGGCAAGAAAACTGAGGTTCAGCAAGATTGGGGAGCCTGGCTAAGGTCACAGCAGCTTGGGCTCAAGCCCATGTCTGTTGATTCTGGAGCCTGTGTTCCGGTTTGATACAATTCACAAATCTGAACCCCATGCTGTATCCAGTTCTGCCACGTGTGACCTATTCTGCCCTGACCCTGCAGCTTCCTCCTTCAAAGGTCACCCCCTGAGGCTCCTCAGGAGGTTACTGGCATCTGTAGCCTCATCTGAGGCTGGCCTGGGCCACGAATCCTTGGATATTGTCCTCAGGGTTAATGACTTGCACAGGGAGTTCACCCTTGACTTCGTCTCCCTCCCAGATTCTATTCCGAGCAGGGACAGACAGCTGGTTTTCATTCTCTTGATGCTGACAGTGAGATAATGACTCAAATTGGCCTTGGTTATGAAATGAAGCCCTGGGAGGGAATTCTCATCAGACTCCTTAGGAGAGCAGAGAAAGGGATTGGAATTAAAATGGTAACTGACGACTTGGTTGGCATTCAGACTGACTTCTTAAGTCTTTCTTTCTCTTCATGTCATCATTAAATGAGATAGAGCAGGCAACTGGTAAATGGGAGAAATCTAGGCTAGTGCTCTGATGCTGTGATAGCCAGTCTTTAATAGCTCTCATTTAGGCACTGAGGGCTTCCCAGATGGCTCCTGTGGTAAAGAACCAACCTGCAAATGCAGGAGACCTAAGACACTTGGGTTCAATCCTTGTATCAGGAAGATCCCCTGGAGGGGGGCATGGCAATCCATTCCAGTATTCCTGCCTGGGGAATCCTATGGATGGAGGAGCTTTGCAGGCTACAGTCCATAAGGTTGCACAGAGTTGGACATGACGGAAGCAACTTAGCACTGGTTCTGAGCCCCACACTGAACAGGAAGCACGCTACCCCACCCCCATAGCAATCCCACAAGGTGAGCCACTTCGCTGCCTCTTTTACAGGTAGGCAATCCAGGCATAGTATTATCTTACTGGAGACCACACGTACACCCCTGCCTCCCAAATCAGCCCCTTCTCTACCTCAAGGTGGTCCTTCCCCAAGGACCCTATTCATTTTCTTTGACTTACTTAGAAGTTGGAAGGATGAAGGGAAGCCAAACCAGCAGATCAAATCAGAGTTTTCTGTGGTCTTCCTCTGCTCTGTATCATAGATTCTAGCACTTGGCTCCCTGGCTTTAAATATTGCCTGTATTACCTATCAACTGTGTGAACTCAAGAGGAATTACTTAATCTCTCTGAACTTCATTTTCCCCATCTATAAAATTGGTTTAATTATGCATCTAGTTCATAGGATTGTTTTTGTTGTTCAGTCGTGTCTGACTCTTTGCAACCCCATAGACTGCAGTATACCAGGCTTCCAAGTCCTTCACTGGCTCCCAGAGTTCAGTCAAACTCATGTCCATTGAGTTGATGATGCCATCTAACTATCTCATCCTCTATTGCCTCCTTCTCCTCCTGCCCTCAATGTTTCCCAGGATCAGGGTCTTTTCCACAGGATTATTGTAAAAATTAAATAATTTAAATATGTTAATCTCTTAGAATGGTGCCTGGCACATAGGCAGTGTTTGTTGTCATTTTTGTTTTGTTTATTTTTTAATTGAAGTATAGTTGATTTACAATGTTGTGTTAATTTCTGCTGTACTGCAAAATGATTCAGTTACATATATATCTTCATATTCTTTTTCCATTATGTTTTATCATAGGATATTGAATATAGTTCCCTTGCTATACAGTAGCAGAGAAGGCAATGGCACCCCACTCCAGTACTCTTGCCTGGAAAATCCCATGGGCGGAGGAGCCTGGTAGGCTGCAGTCCATGGGGTCGCTAGGAGTCAGACACGACTGGACTTGCTTGGTGGTGCAGTGGATAAGAATCCACCTGCCAATGGAGGGTACATGGGTTTGATCCCTGGTTGGGGAAGATTCTACATGCCATGGAGCAGCTAAACCTGTGGGCCACAGCTACTGAACCTGTACTCCGCAACAAGAGAAGCCACCACAGTGAGAAACCCATGCATCACAATGAAAAGTAACCCCATTCACCACACCTAGAGAAAGCCTGTGCAAAGCAGCAAAGACCTAGCACCACCAAAAATAAATAAATAGGTACAGCTTTAAAATTTTTGTGACCCCATGGACTGTAGCATGCCAGGCTCCTCGGTCCATGGGATTTCCCAGGCAAGAATCCTGGAGTGGGTTTCCATTTCCTTATCCAGGGGATCTTTGATCCCAACCCAGGGATCAAATCCACATCTCTGGCATTGGCAAGCAGATTGTTTACCACTGCACCATCTGGGAAGTCCCATCATATGCTTACTCCAAATCAGTCGAGAGAATAGGATTTCCTCAAGGTCAGTCAGGTCACCTAGGAGCCGAAGGTGAGATCACCCTTCCAGAAGCATATAGACACCTGGAAAATCATAGTACCTGAAAAAAAATCATACTGTGAGAGAAAGAAAGGAAAATCTAGGTGGCCAAAATCAGGGTCCACTATACGGAGGTGCTGTTATTCCTTTTTAATAGAGAAGGAAACTCAGGCTGTGAGAGTTTTCATAATTTCACACAGTCATCAAATTAAAAGTGGAACTCGAGCCTTTCTGATCCTAAGATACATGTTCTTCAGGGCCACATTAAAGCTCTGTGGGGTTTGCTATGTTCACAGCAGCACTATTGACAATAGCCATTACATGGAAACAACCCAATTGTCCATTGACAGATGACTGGATAAAGAAGCTGTGGTGCGTATATACAGTGGAATACTGCCGCTGCTGCTGCTAAGTCGCTTCAGTCGTGTCCGACTCTGTGCGACCCCAGAGACAGCAGCCCACCAGACTTCCCCACCCCTGGGATTCTCCAGGCAAGAACGCTGGAGTGGGTTGCCATTTCCTTCTCCAATGCATGAAAGTGAAAAGTGAAAGTGAAGTCGTTCAGTCGCGTCTGACTCTTAGCAACCCCATGGACTGCAGCCTTCCAGGCTCCTCTGTCCATGGATTTTCCAGGCAAGAGTACTGGAGTGGGGTGCCATTGCCTTCTCTGACAGTGGAATACTACTCAGCCATAAAAGAATAAAATAATGCTGTATGCAGCAACCTGAATGGACCTAGAGATTATCGTACTAAGCGAATTAAGTCAGAAAGAGAAAGACAAATATCATATGATATCATTTGTATGTGGAAACTGAAATACACTGACACAATGCACATGAGTTTGAGGAAACTCCAGGAGAAAGTGAAGGACAGGCATTTTGCAGTTCATGGGGTCGCAATGAGTCAGACATGACTTAGCAATTGAACACCAACAAAATACAAGTCAGCATATCTATGAAATAAAAACAGACTCACAGATATAGAGAACAGACTTGGTGTTGCCACATGGGAGAGGAGATAGAGGAGGGAAGGAATGGGAATGGAATAGAATTAATAGAGTCAAACTATCACATATAGGATGGATAAACAACAAGTTCCTACTGAATAATACATGAAACTATATTCAATATTCTGTGACATACCGTCTTAGAAAAGAATATGAACAAAATGTATTTATATATATATATATATGCATGCATACATACATACTGTCACTCTGCTGTATAGAAGAAATTATACAACATTTTAAATCAACTATACTTTAATAAACTTTTTTTAAAAAGCTTTACAGAGTTTGGAGATGTGGCAGTTTTTATTGATTGAGCACATATCATGTTTGGCCACTATGAAGACACTTTACAAGAATCTTATTTAATTCCTTTCATTAACCCCGAAAATTAGTTCCATTTAATCAGATGAGGGGGTAAACTGGGATTAAACAGCACATTTGGCTTGTTGCAGGCCACAGAGCTAAGCCAAAAAATCAAAATTGGAACCCTGGTCTCTTTGGATCAAAAGCCTAAACTTTTCCTATGACCCTAAAATAACCAAATGCCATTCTCATATTCTTCTATTATTTGAGATTCATATGAGAAAAAGTCAAACTTTTAATGAGGATCCTGACGAATTTCAATTCAATGACCCAGTTTTTTTTCCCCCTAATTTTTATTTTAGAATAAGACTTTCAAAGCACATATAGATATGGACTTTTTCTCTTTTTTTGTGCTCCAAGCTCTGTGACCTCCTCTTTCCACCTGCTTTCACTGAGAACTTTTAGGATAAAACATCTTAATTGGCTGCTCTGATGCCCTCTGGGCTGAATGGGATCAGGAGTGCTCGGGTTCCATGCTGGTTTGCCTCCTGTTCTCCATCAGCCAGGAGCCGGGGAGAGCTGAGTGTATTATGATTGCATGAACCCAGGTCATGCTCAGATCTTGCATGGAAGCCCTCAGCCGCTTCTCCCCTTTGTTCCCTAAAATCCCTTCTACTTCTAAGACAGGGGCAGGAATTCTGGTTAGTTGAGGCCCCAGACAAGTACCAGGCAGTATATTACTGTTTAATTTTCACATCCACATCAAATATCGGTATTCTTTATAAAGGTGAAGACACTGGTTCACAGAGGTGAAATAACCACCCAAGGTATCACAGCTGGTGAGTGGGGATTAGGAACTGACCTGAAGAACTCCATGAAATTGCTGAAGAAGAGCTCCATGAAAGAGCTGAAAAAATCTTTAATTTTTTATTGTGCCTCCCAGATGGTAAATTTCTGTAGTGTTAGTCACTCAGTCCTTGTGAACTCATGGACCATAGCCCTTCAGGATCCTCTTGTACATGGAATTCTCCAGGCAAGAATACTGGAGTGGGTTGCCATGCCCTCTTCCAGGGGATCCTCCTGACCCAGGGATTGAACCTGTGTCTCCTGCACTGAAGGCAGATTCTTTACCGTCTGAGTCACCAGGGAAGTCCAAATTTCTATAAGGAATCTGCCAAAGTCTTATACTTCTTTGCTGTATATCCTAGGTAAAGTCATATGAATTTACTTGCAACTAACAGAATCCTACTCAGATTAGCTTAAGCTAACCAGGACCTTGAATGCAGTGTAGACTTTCCTTCATCATATGAGTTTCTGTGTGTTTACTTCATTCTTGTTCACTTAAACTAGTTTGCTTGACTTCCCACAAATTAAAAAAAAAGACTGCTGCACCTCTAGTTTACATGACTAGATTATTCATACAGAAGAGTTTTCTTTTCCTCCTCTCCCCCCCCCCCCCCATTTCTCAATGCATCTTAATCCTCTCCGTATTTTAATCTACAAGGGTTCCGCCTGGCTTGGCTAAGGCCCATATGCAACACTAACTCAATCATCTATGTCTGAAGTCTGGGAGTGACACTGGACCAAAATGGTAGCTTTCCTTGGAAATTTGTGGTTGGAAGGAGGAGGAAGTGGTCTCAGAAAAATTTGAGGGGGAGATCCCAGAAGCTGTGGTTTTACTGGATAGACTGCCTAATAGTTCTCCTTTATAAAAGTATTGAAACTGTACTACCTCATTAAGACAATCTAGTGAATTACATTTTAGGAATGCAGAATGCTGTCAATTGATATAAATGCTCAATAAATGCAGAAAGTTTTTTTGTTTGTTTTAAAATACACATATATTCTTTTGCAGATTATTTTTCCTTTACATGTTATTGCAAGATTTTGAATATAGTTCCTGTGCTCAACAGTAGGTCCTTGTTTATATGTAATAAACAAGTGGTGTATATATGTTAATCCCCAATTCCCAGTTTACACTTCCTCCCTTTCCCCTTTGGTAGCCATAAGTTTGTTTTCTATACCTGTGAGTCTGTTTCTATTTTGTAAATAAGTTCATTTGTATCATTTTTTTTTTGATTCCACATATTAGTGACATGTGTCCTTCTCTGTCTGGCTTATTTCACCTAGTGTGGTAATCTCAGTGTCCATCCATGTTGTTGCAAATAGTATTATTTCATTCTTTTTTATGGCCAAGTAATATTCCATTATATTTCTATACCACACTTTCTTTATCCATTCCTCTGTCAATGGACATTTGGGTTATTTCCATGTCTTCACTATTATAAATAGTACTGCTGTGAACACTGGGGTGCAGGTATCTTTTTGAATTAGAGTTTTCCTCTTTTCCAGATATATGTCCAGGAGTGGGATTGCTGGATTGTATGATAGTTCAGTTTTTAGCTTTTGAGGAACCTTGATACCACTCTCCACAGTGGCTGCAGCAAAAGTGCAGGTTTTTATCCTATCCTTTGAGTTTTGAGTTGGAAAACAGAATAAATTGCCATTTGAGAGAGGAAATCAGTGGAAGAGCTCAGGGGGGACATGGTAAAAGGCCGTGGCATTCTTCTTAGAATCCAAATTGGTGCACGCTTATCTCTAAGGCAGAGTTCCTTCATTATAGGCAGAGTCAAAATATTTGCAGAATTTTTTCTTCTTCACTTAAGACCATGTTCCTAACCATAGATCCACACATGGGTTTTTTAAGCAGACGTGTTTAAAAAATAACTGATGCTGAGGCCCAGTCCTACCTCCCTCTAGGGATTCTGATTCAATTCATCTGGGGTGGGACACATGCATTAATTTTCCAAAGAGCTTCAGAGATGAGTCTCATACACACAGAAAGGAGAGCTATTGACTTATAGTGAGAAGCAGATACCTGAGGTCCTGAACCTATTCCAAGAAGTGCTCAGACCAAAAGCCACATGATCACAGGCAGGCAGGGATGGTGTCTTTTGCTCCAGGGAGATGTGGGCCAGGCTCTGAAGTGGTGTCCTCTCCAGGAGGTGCTGTGCTGAAGCTATTCATGGGTCTATTCTAGAGTGAGACCTGTTTTGGCTAATTACAAGAGAAATACTGAGGCTCGGGTGGATCTTGTTAGTGTCAAGTATATTCCTATTGGGTCCAATTTGCTCTACTCTTTTACTTCATCATCTCTCATTTGAAATGGCGTTAGGGCATATTAGGAAGAACTCTCAGAGACTGAAGGGGATGGGAATGACAGGTTCGAGTGGCCATTCCTGACATACAGCCAAACTTTAAGAGCAGAAGGAGAGTGCACACGAGCTGCATTAGCTCACATCAGGGAGGGCCTCCTGGTCTCAACCTTTGCTCCCTTTTTAGACAATTAAAACAGCCACCCTGCCTAGGCAAAATTGATAACAACACGTTGAATCTGTACAAAAATTTACAGCTTACAAAACTCCCTCACAAATACCTCACTGTTCCCTAAAGTGTGATAACATAAACCATAGTCCCATAGGTGGTATAGAAGATGCTTTTAAGTGGTACACAGAGATTTTTAATAATTATCTTAATGCCTATTTGGGGAAACATAATTATCAAGTGGAAACTGATTTCACAGATATTATTTCTTATGATAAAGTAGATGATTAAGATTTTACCTCCCCCTTAGAGTGAGTTGATTTAAAGAGAAATGTTAATTTCAGGTTATGGTTAATACAGTGAGACAGCATGATGTGTTTTGAGGATGATCAAAGTTTGGGGGACATTGGGTTATTTTGTTGTCACCAATAATCCAGAGTAAGTTGGTTGTTATCTGGGGGTGTGGGGAGTTGTTTTATTGATTATTGAATTGGAGCTTTGAGAGTTTAAATAACTCATCCAGGCTTGTTTTTTATATATGTGTGTGTGTATTAAGCTGCTTCAGTCGTGTCCAACTCTGTGTGACCCTATGGACTGTAGCCTGCCAGGCTCTTCTGTCCATGGGATTCTCCAGTCAAAAATACTGGAGTGGGTTGCCATGCCCTACTTGAGGGGATCTTCCCAACCCAGGGATCAAACCCGTGTCTCTTATGTCTCCTGGACTGGCAACTGGATTCTTTACCTCTAGTGCCATCTGGGAAGCCCTTTGAGCTCATACATATATATATATATATATATATATATATATATATATGTGTGTGTGTGTGTGTGTGTGTGAGTGTGTGTGTGTATGTATATAGGCTCAAATTCATGTTTTCTGAATCTAATTCCAGGCTTCTTTCTATGAACTTACTCTTCTGTTGAGAGTTAATGTCTAAATTCAGTTCAGTTCAGTTGCTCAGTTGTATCCAACTCTTTGAGACCCCATGGACTGCAGCACACCAGGCTTCCCTGTCCATCACCAACTCCCAGACCTTGCTCAAACTCATGTCCATAGAGTCGGTGATGCCATCCAACCACCTCATCCTCTATCGTCCCCTTCTCCTCCTGCCTTCAATCTTTCCCAGCATCAGGGTTTTTTCCAATGAGTCAGTTCTCTTTGTTGTTCTATCAGGTGAGAAAGGCTTTCCAGAGTCACCCACACTCAGAATAGATGCATACATGGCCCTGGATATGTAATAGAATGGACCAGTTCAGTGGTTCTCTAAGGGTGGCTTCTGGGCCAACAGCAGAAACATCATCTGGAATCTCTGCAAATTTTTAGACCCACTAGAGGACTGCTGGGCCACAAACTCTGAAGGTGAGGCTCAGAAATCTCTGTTTTATCAAACTCAAGGTGATTCCGAGGCACACTGTAGTTTAGGGACTATCTTTGGGTTTTCAACTGGGGGTGACTTGGTTTCCTTAGGAGACATTTAACCATATCTGGAAACATGGCACAGTGGTAAAGAATCTACTTGTCAATGCAGGAGATGCAGGTCTGATCCCTGGGTCATGAAGACCCCCTGGAGAAGGGAATGGCAACCCCCTCCAGTATTCTTGCTGGAGAATCCCCATGGACAGAGGAGTCTGGGGGTCTACAGTCCATGGGGTCACAAAGAGTCAGACCTGACTGAGCAAGGAGGCACTTATAGTTGTCCCACTTGGGGCAGGGGGTGCTGCAGACCTCTGGTGAGTAGAGGCCTGGGATGCTGCTGAACATCCTATACAGGACAGCCTCCTACTACAAGGATTGATCCATCCCAAGATGTCAGTAGGGCTAAGATGAAGAAACCCTGCACCAAACCGATTTATCTTGGCCTGATGGGCATGGTGGTTTCGTCAATGGTGTATAGTTTCTTTTTTTAATTAAAAAAAAAAATTGGCCTTGTCCTGTGGCATGTGGGATCTTAGTGCCCATACCAAGGGTTGAACGCATGCCCCCTGCATTGGAAGCATGGAGTCTTAACCACTGGAGTCCCAGGGAAGTCCTACAATGGTGTATACTTAAGAGACCACAAGTCATCTAAAAATTGAAGCTTCTTTTGGCCTCTGGTTGACTGAGTAGCACATTGGCCATTTGCCAGGGCTCACAGGTTCATGGTCAGTGGGCAAGGAACTTCTTCAATCCGTAGCCATAGTCATATTATCTTAAATGGATGTCAAATTGTGGTCAGAGGTGGTGGTAGAGTCTAGCCCAAGAAACCAGGGCAGCCAAGGTCAGGAAGGGCGGTGGTGAGGAGATATCCCTCGTCCAAGGTAAGGAGCAATGGCTGCGCTTTGCTGGAGCAGCCGTGAAGAGATACCCCATGCCCAAGATAAGAGAAACCCAAGTAAGACGGTAGGTGTTGCAAGAGGGCATCAGAGGGCAAACACACTGAAACCATACTCACAGAAAACTAGTCAATCTAATCACACTAGGACCACAGCCTTGTCTAACTCAATGAAACTAAGCCATGCCCATGGGGCAACCCAAGATGGGCAGGTCATGATGGAGAGATCTGACAGAACGTTGTCCACTGGAGAAGGGAATGGCAAGCCACTTCAGTATTCTTGCCTTGAGAACCCCACGAACAGTATGAAAAGGCAAAATGATAGGATACCGAAAGAGAAACTCCCCAGGTCAGTAGGTGCCCAATATGCTACTGGAGATCAGTGGAGAAATAACCCCAGAAAGAATGAAGGGACGGAGCCAAATCAAAAAGAATACCCAGCTGTGGATGTGACTGGTGATAGAAGCAAGGTCCGATGCTGTAAAGAGCAATACTGCATAGGAACCTGGAATGTCAGGTCCATGAATCAAGGCAAATTGGAAGTGGTCAAACAAGAGATGGCAAGAGTGAATGCTGACATTCTAGGAATCAGCGAACTGAAATGGACTGGAATGGGTGAATTTAACTCAGATGACCATTATATCTACTACTGTGGGCAGGAATCCCTCAGAAGAAATGGAGTAGCCATCATGGTCAACAAGAGAGTCTGAAATGCAGTACTTGCTTGGATGCAATCTCAAAAACAACAGAATGATCTCTGTTCGTTTCCAAGGCAAACCATTCAATATCACAGTAATCCAAGTCTATGCCCCAACCAGTAATGCTGAAGAAGCTGAAGTTGAACAGTTCTATGAAGACTTACAAGACCTTTTAGAACTAACACCCAAAAAAGATGTCCTTTTCATTATAGGGGACTGGAATGCAAAAGTAGGAAGTCAAGAAACACCTGGAGTAACAGGCAAATTTGGCCTTGGAATACGGAATGAAGCAGGGCAAAGACTAATAGAGTTTTGCCAAGAAAATGCACTGGTCATAACAAACACCCTCTTCCAACAACACAAGAGAAGACTCTATACATGGACATCACCAGATGGTCAACACAGAAATCAGATTGATTATATTCTTTGCAGCCAAAGATGGAGAAGCTCTATACAGTCAGCAAAAACAAGACCAGGAGCTGACTGTGGCTCAGACCATGAACTCCTTATTGCCAAATTCAGACTTAAATTGAAGAAAGTAGGGAAAACCACTACACCATTCAGGTATGACCTAAATCAAATCCCTTATGATTATACAGTGGAAGTGAGAAATAGATTTAAGGGCCTAGATCTGATAGAGTGCCTGATGAACTATGGATGGAGGTTCGTGACATTGTACAGGAGACAGGGATCAAGACCATCCCCATGGAAAAGTAATGCCAAAAATCAAAATGGCTGTCTGGGGAGGCCTTACAAATAGCTGTGGAAAGAAGAGAAGCGAAAAGCAAAGGAGAAAAGGAAAGATATAAACATCTGAATGCAGAGTTCCAAAGAATAGCAAGAAGAGATAAGAAAGCCTTCTTCAGTGATCAATGCAAAGAAATAGAGGAAAACAACAGAATGGGAAAGACTAGAGATCTCTTCTGAAGAAGGCAATGGCACCCCACTCCAGTACTCTTGCTTGGAAAGTCCCATGGATGGAGGAGCCTGGTGGGCTGCAGTCCATGAGATCGCGAAGAGTCGGACACGACTGAACGACTTCATTTTCACTTTTTACTCTCATGCATTGGAGAAGGAAATGACAACCCACTCCAGTGTTCTTGCCTGGAGAATCCCAGGGACGGTGGAGCCTGGTGGGCTGCCGTCTATGGGGTCGCACAGAGTCAGACACGACTGAAGCGACTTAGCAGCAGCAGAGATCTCTTCAAGAAAATCAGAGATACCAAAGGAAAATTTCATCCAAAGATGGGCTTGACAAAGGACAGAAATGGTATGGACCTAACAGAAGCAGAAGATATTAAGAAGAGATGGCAAGAATACACAGAAGAACTGTACAAAAAAGATCTTCACAACCCAGATAATCACGATGGTGTGATCACTGACCTAGAGCCAGACATCCTGGAATGTGAAGTCAAGTGGGCCTTAGAAAGCATCACTACGAACAAAGCTAGTGGAGGTGATGGAATTCCAGTTGAGCTATTCCAAATCCTGAAAGATGATGCTGTGAAAGTACTGCACTCAATATGCCAGCAAATTTGGAAAACTCAGCAGTGGCCACAGGACTGGAAAAGGTCAGTTTTTATTCCAATCCCAAAGAAAGGCAATGCCAAAGAATGCTCAAAGTACTGCACAACTGCACTCATCTCACATGCTAATAAAGTAATGCTCAAAAATTCTCCAAGCCAGGTTTCAGCAATACGTGAACTGTGAACTTCCTGATGTTCAAGCTGGTTTTAGAAAAGACAGAGGAACCAGAGATCAAATTGCCAACATCCACTGGATCATGGAAAAAGCAAGAGAGTTCCAGAAAAACATCTATTTCTGCTTTATTGACTATGCCAAAGCTTTTGACTGTGTGGATCACAATAAACTGTGGAAAATTCTGAAAGAGGTGGGAATACCAGACCACCTGACCTGCCTCTTGAGAAATTTGTATGCAGACCAGGAAGCAACAGTTAGAACTGGACATGGAACAATAGACTGGTTCCAAATAGGAAAAGGAATACGTCAAGGCTGTATATTGTCACCCTGCTTATTTAACTTCTATGCAGAGTACATCATGAGAAACGCTGGACTGGAAGAAACACAAGCTGGAATCAAGATTGCCAGGAGAAATATCAATAACCTCAGATATGCAGATGACACCACCCTTATGGCAGAAAGTGAAGAGGAACTAAAAAGCCTTTTGATGAAAGTGAGAGTGGAGAATGAAAAAGTTGGCTTAAAGCTCAACATTCAGAAAATGAAGATCATGGCATCTGGTCCCATCACTTCATGGGAAATAGATGGGGAAACAGTGGAGACAGTGTCAGACTTTATTTTTTGGGGCTCCAAAATCACTGCAGATGGTGACTGCAGCCATGAAATAAAAAGACACTTACTCCTTGGAAGGAAAGTTATGACCAACCAACCTAGAGAGCATATTCAAAAGCAGAGACATTACTTTGCCAACAAAGGTCTGTCTAGTCAAGGCTATGGTTTTTCCTGTGGTCATGTATGGATGTGAGAGTTGGACTGTGAAGAAGGCTGAGCGCTGAAGAATTGATGCTTTTGAACTGTGGTGTTGGAGAAGACTCTTGAGAGTCCCTTGGACTGCAAGGAGATCCAACCAGTCCATTCTGAAGGAGATCAGCCTTGGGATTTCTTTGGAAGGAATGATGCTAAAGCTGAAACTCCAGTACTATGGCCACCTCATGCGAAGAGTTGACTCACTGGAAAAGACTCTGAGGCTGGGAGGGATTGGGGGCAAGAGGAGAAGGGGACGACAGAGGATGAGATGGCTGGATGGCATCACTGACTCGATGGACGTGAGTCTGAGTGAACTCCGGGAGTTGGTGATGGACAGGGAGGCCTGGCGTGCTGCGATTCACGGGGTCGCAAATTGTTGGACACAAATGAGCGACTGATCTGATCTGATCTGATCAGTGTCTGGTGAACTCCATTTGGCCTTCTTAGCACCTAGGACTTCAAACTGTCCTCTGAATGCTAGGACTCCACCCCCTCCAAAAAAGAATGCATATCCAGTTCCCTGATCACTAGGCCATGTATCATAAAAGTCAACAGCACCGTCTGGGGAACGAGAGTGTTTGGAATCAAATCCCGGCTTTGCTATTTCATGGCTGTGTGACTTTGGCAAACTGGTCACCTTTCTAAGCCTCGGTTTCCTCATTTGTAGAATAAGGGTGATAATTACTGGAGTTCTGGCTCAGTGGTAAAGAATCTGCCTACCAATGCAGGAGACGTAAGAAACTAGGGTTCGATTCCTGGGCCAGAAAGAGCCCCTGAAGGAGGAAATAGCAACCCACCCCAGTATTCTTGCCTGGAAAATTCCGTCGATGGAGGAGCCTGGCTGCAAATAGTCAGACATGACTGAGCGCACACACACGCACACACACACACACACACACACGCACACACACACAAGGGCTGAATGGCACACTGCATATAAAACTCTTAGAACAATACCGGATCCATAGAAAATGCTTACCACATGCTAAGTATCAGCATTACTATCTTTTTAGGTCTTGCATTTTAAAAATGGCAAGCCTGTCCCCTTTGTGCTTGATAAGAACCCCTGATGCTCATGTGTTTGAACTCATTCCTGGTCTCCTCTCTCTTCGCCCTGCCTCAGATCTGACAGTGGATGCTCCTTGTCCAGGACCAACCTTGTCTCTCTCTACACCTCTAATATGCCAGGACACAAACTGCATCATCTGCCTCCAGCTCTTGGACTCCACGCTGGTCCTGGAAGGTTGGTGTGATTTTTTTTTTTTTTTTAACACAATTAGGATAGGATGGGTGTCTGGCATTACACTAGCTGCTCTCAGTTTCAAAGAATGCATTTTGAATGATGGGTTATCAGCATCAGGGAAGGTATTTTCAGGCAAGAGATGACTTTGCCCCCCATGGGCAGGCTCTCACTGAAGCTTTCATAAGGTCAGCCTTGCCCAGGTTAATATGGCTTTCGAAATAATAAAAGGGAAGAATCAAAATCTGTCTGCTTTCATTAAGTCTAACCTTTGCCTGCATATTAGAATATGTATAACTCAGCACCATGCAGAAGGATGGCTGGCCTCCAGGTCAAGCTGGGTACAAAGGAGAAGAACAGGGCTTCTCATTAATGGCCCTGGAAGCAAGCGGGGTCAACATCATTAATATTAGAACATCCCCCAATTATCTTCAGATGATGAAACCCCTGAGGGAGGGGCCAGTGGGGGAAGCTCTGAACATGTCACTAGGATAAGAACTATTCAAGCTTCTTTTTCTTCTGTGTAACCTCCAAAGTCTGTATCTCCCAGCTCAAACCAGCATCTACTGCAAAAGCCTTTCTGTCTTTGCATCTGAGCATCACAGTGGGAACTCTCCTTCTAGTCAAAACAGAAAGAAATGGGAAAACTTTGCACAGGTGGCTATGCAACCCTCCTGATGGGAATGCTCTCATCTTATATGAAATTACTGGAAAGAAGTTGGAACCAGCTTTGGATTCTGAGGTTGGGGGAGGAGAGAAGTCAGCAGATTCAAACATGATGGGAGCTCCTATCAGATTTGTTGTTGGTATTCTGGAGTTCTGTTCCTGGGCCACAGAGCGTCTCCCAGGGTATGTGTGGGCTTCATGCAAAAATGATAAAGTCAACAGCCAACCTCCCTCCTTCAGAGGGAGTTATTTCTCGAGTGTTTTTTTTTCTTTTTTCCTGAGCCACCCTAGGAGGAGAACGCTGATGGATGGAGACTTCTATTTCAAAGGTTTGTTTAGTTTTTCAGGGAGAAGTGATATTTTGGTGACTCATCCTAACAGCAGTTGTAGGGGGAAATCTGCTAAAGGTTAAGAGCATTAAACATAAGGAATGTGAAACAGTTAAATGACAGTGTAGAGTATACCAAGTCCTGTGCTGGATAAGGGCAGCGGCTCTCAACCGTGGCTGTTCATTAGAGTTCTCCTTGGCACTCAGAAACAACATAGTAAAAGAGTACAAGTGCCAACCGCCAGACTAATTAGACCAGAACCTCTGGGGATTACCCTAGGCATCTGTAGTTTTCAAAACACCCCAGGTGATTTCAATGTGAAATCAGGGTGAAGCACCTTGGACCTAAATTGACAAGAGTTTAAAAAGACGTAATTTGCTCCCTTGAGAAAGTAAACAGAGACAACCTTGTAAACAAATACATGTATTTATTCACATAAGATGCACATAAGACATTAGATGCCCTCATGGTGATGCACTCAAGGGATCAGGTTTTTGGAGAGAAGGAATAGACTTATTTTCCTTGGGAGGATCAGGGGGTCTTTCATGGAAGAGATGAGGTCAGAATAATTTTGAAGATGACAAAGGGTGTTTTCCAAGTTGGCAAGCAGGGAAGAAGACTGGAGGGGGGAAGGGAACTCACATGCTCTGTGTGGAGGTAGAGGAAAGTCAAGATGATGCTGGAGATTTTTTTTTTGACCCATAGCTGTCAGATTGGAGAGGGAAATGGCACCCCATTCCAGTACTCTTGCCTGGAAAATCCCATGGATGGCGGAGCCTGGTAGGCTGCAGTCCATGGGGTCGCGAAGAGTCGGACACGACTGAGTGACTTCACTTTCACTTTTCACTTTCATGCATTGGAGAAGGAAATGGCAACCCACTCCAGTGTTCTTGCCTGGAAAATCCCAGGGACAGGGAGCCTGGTGGGCTTCCATCTATGGGGTCACATAGAGTCGGACACGACTGGAGCGACTTAGCAGCAGCAGCAGCAGCAGCAGCTATCAGATAGGGAACAGTTTGTGTGGAGTGCTCTCGACATCCAACCTGGAAGCTGCTCTTGACTGCTGGGAAGCCAGTGGCTGGGACAGACAAAATCCCCCTTTTTCTTCAGTGGGGTCTGTAGCGTGAGAGTTGAGAGCTAGAAGGCAGTACACTGGCAGAGATGCCCTTCTTAGAATAAGGGGTGACAAAGCAGGACCCTGAATGACAGTCAGCATTTTGTACGATGAATTTTTTAAAGCATTATTTAGCATTTGGTGAAATCCATGTGGCTTCAAACCATGAAGATACCAGACTCCTCTTCCTGCTCTTAATCTTCTCCATGGTTCTTCTGCTGATGAATTTGACCTTCATGATGACAGGCAGCTTTAGGAGTTTCTCTTCTCCAGAATGTTTTAAGCGCGATCTTATCACATCCACGATGGGACTGTCACCAGTCTCGGTTTTGTTAGCATTTACCTATGTCTGCTCCAAGGCCCATGATTTATTGAGGTCGACATTTGGATAGAAGTTCTGATCCCTCTTTAAGTGGTTATGACTCATATAAACCTTGTCAAAGTAACCTAGGTAGCTTTGCCTAAGTTGATTGTTCGGTGATGCCTGCCACTAGCCTGACCCTGCTTCCCCAGTGCTTCTGGTTGTTGCTGATGTGTCTGTTGTCTTGCCTCCCACGGTCCTGAATCTCATGGTTCTTCTTTAGTTTGGATGGTATGTCAGTGACAGAGACAAATGAGATATCAATATTTTTGAAGTTGCAGCATTTTCATGAATGGATGCTATAACTAACAGAAACAAAGATAAATGTGGTTACAGAGATACAATTTACATATGATGTGGTACTTGGTGCAAGTTTTGAAGACATGGTATGCATTTTCACAATGGCATTCATGTTTGGAAATATTGCTTGAGGTCAACACCAGTCAAGCCGCATACCCATCACCAGCTGAGTTGTGACCAGCCTTATGCATCATGTGATATCTTGTCAATTGCCACAGTTAATAGTGGCATTGCCCATAAAGATGGTACAGCAAAAGCTACAACTAACAATAATTTTAAAAATATATTGAGGGCTTACAAGTGGCTCAGTGGTAAAGAATTCATCTGCCAATGCAGGAGACACAGGAGATGTGGGAGATGCAGGTTTGATCCCTTTCCTCCAGGAAGATCCCCTGGTGGAGGAATATACCCAAATATACCCACTCCAGTATATTTGTCTGGAAAATTCCATGGACAGAGAAGCCTGGCAGGCTATAGTCCATAAGGTTGCAAAGAGTCAGACACGACTGAGCATACGTGTGCACACTGAGCATACATAATACCCTAAATGTGTTAACTATTTTAAGAAATCTTTGATTACGTTTTGCCACTTACACTCCATTTATTTTACTTTTAATATCAAATATTTTACTTGCACATTTGTTTACTCATAACAAGGATAATAGTTTTTAAAGTTTTTAAAGAGATCTTTTTTCTCATTTTTGTGGTAAATCATGTTCTTCCAATAGGGTTTTTTGTTTTGTTTCAGGTGTGTGGGCTTCTCTAGTTGTGGCTCGTGGGCTTAGTTGCCCCGAGGCATGTGGGGTCTTAGTTCTCAAAATCCGGCATCAAACCCACGTCCCCTGCATTAGACAGCAGATTCTTAACTACTGGACCATCAAGGAAGTCTTCCACTACAGTTTTAATTTTTAAAATTTATTTTGTTCAAGTATATTTGATTTACAACATCGTGTTAACTTTTGCTATACAGTATAGTCATTCAGTTATACATGCATATATTCTTTTTCATATTATTTTCCATGATGGCTCATCACAGGGTATAATATAGTTCCCTGTGCTATGCAGTAGGACCTTGTCGTTACCCATTCTATACATAATAGTTTGCAACTGCGAATCTCAAACTCCCACTCTGTCCCTCCTCCATGTTCCCCTCCCCTTGGCAACCGCAAGTCTGTTCTCTGCGTCTTTGAGTCTGTTTCATTCTAATGTGGCTTTAGATTAAGAAGTAAGATGCCAACCTGGGGAAGAGAAGAGTGTAGAATAGGAAACATCACTGTGAGAGAGGTAGAAGTAGCCTAATGGCCATTCCTGCTGCTTCTGGCAATGTGGGAAGAAACAAGTTAACAGTTTGGTGAGGCAGGGGGTGAAACACATGTATCTTTATCAGCCTCTCTGGGTTGAAGTGCGGGGGGGGGGGGGGGGGGGGGGGGGGGACCAGCTAGATAGATTGAGAGGAAGATGAAAGCAGAAGAGGATTTTTCTTTGCTTGCTTCCTATTTAGGATCTGAGAGGAGAAGGATTTCTAAGGCATCCCCTGGGATAACATGGGGTGGCCCCTTCAGAGCCACATAGACACATGCTGTGGTTAGGGGAAGAGTTGGGCTGAGACAGGATCTTAAGCCTCCCTGGGCTCTTGTGGGGACCAGGAAAAGCAAGAATTTTTTCTGAATTATGGAAGGACCTGGATATTAGCTGAGCATGACTAGGAAGCTTGCCTTAGGGTTGCTGCTCCAGAAGTGAAGTGGTCTATGGGAGGATGCTGCATTGTGGGCCACCTAGCCTGGGGGCTCAGAGGGAGTGGTCAGCCTCAGAGGGGTGTGTGGAAGCAGGGAGGGACCCGTCAGAGGCCCCGACTGGGTTGGGAGAGCACAGATCTTTAATTTACCTGTCATCAGCTTCCCCGTGGTCCACTGCCAAGCAGGGTGTCTGGAAACTGGGCAGCAAAGGACATCACCATGGAGACCAGGGGGGCTGGATTCAGTGGATGAGCCTGAGTGAGTGGATCTGAAACCCCTACCATCCCTGCCACCACAGTGCTGTGTTCTCCAGCCTCCTGGACCCCATCCAATGCCCAGTGGAGAATAAGCATAAGGAGGGGAGAAGGCAAATAGAAGGGGAAAATGTGGAAACAGTGGCAGATTTTATTTTCTTGGGCTCCAAAGTCACTGTGGATGGTGACTGCAGCCATGAAATTAAAAGACGCTTCCTCCATGGAAGGAAGGCTATGACAAACCTAGATAGCATATTAAAAAGCAGAGACATTACTTTGCCAACAAAGGTCTGTATCAGATCAGATCAGTCGCTCAGTCGTGTCCGACTCTTTGTGACCCCATGAATCGCAGCACGCCAGGCCTCCCTGTCCATCACCAACTCCTGGAGTTCACTGAGACCCACGTCCATCAAGTCAGTGATACCATCCAGCCATCTCATCCTCTGTCGTCCCCTTCTCCTCCTGCTTCCAATCCCTCCCAGCATCAGAGTCTTTTCCAATGAGTCAGCTCTTCGCATGAGGTGGCCAAAGTACTGGAGTTTCAGCTTTAGCATCATTCCTTCCAAAGAAATCCCAGGGCTGATCTCCTTCAGAATGGACTGGTTGGATCTCCTTGAAGTCTAAGGGACTCTCAAGAGTCTTCTCCAACACCACAGTTCAAAAGCATCAATTCTTCGGTGCTCAGCCTTTTTCACAGTCCAACTCTCACATCCATACATGACCACAGGAAAAACCATGCCCTTGACTAGGCGAACCTTTGTTGGCAAAGTAATGTCTCTGCTTTTGAACATGCTATCTAGGTTGGTCATAACTTTCCTTCCAAGGAGTAAGCGTCTAAGATCTGTATAGTCAAAACTATAGTTTTTCCAGTAGTCATGAACGAATGTGAGAGTTGGACCATGAAGAAGGCTGAGAACAGAACAGCTGATGCTTTCAAAATATGCTGCTGGAGAAGACTCTTGAGAGTCCCTTGGACAGCAAGGAGATTAAAGCAGTCGATCCTAAAGGAAATCAACCCTGAATATTCATTGGAAGGACTGATGCTACCTGAGGCCACCTGAGGCGAAGAGTCAACTCACTGGAAAAGACCCTGATGCTGGGAAAGATTGAGCGCAAAAGGAGAAGGCGATGACAGAGGATAATATGGTTGGATGCCATCATGGACTTGATGGACATGAGTTTGAGCAAGCTCTAGGAGATGGTGAAGGACAGGGAAGTCTGGTGTGCTGCAGTCCATGGAATCACAAAGAGTCAAACCTGACTTAGCAACTGAACATCAACACAGGGAGAAAGAAATTGGAAACACTGGGGAGAGGCTAACTCACCTTAAGAGATTGTTTGAAGTATTGCATCAGCCTGAATTAACGTGGCTAAACTATTAAAACTTAAGGTTTTGCCCACGGGCACTTGAGATGAGGGCTTGTGAGGTTAATTCAGGACATATAAATGGTGCATTTTCTTTGACATCTGTGTAAATCTGTGATCCAGCTATACTAGTTTCCAAGACTGCCACAACCAATCACCACCAACCAGGTGGCTTAAAATAACAGAAATGTGTACTCTCATGGTTCAGGAGGCCAGAAATCTGAAATCAAGGAATCAGCAGCATTTGTTTCTTCTGGAGCCTCAGAGGGAGCTCCTCATGGTTGCCAGCCATCATGGGTATTTCTTGGCGGGTAGATTCATCGCTCAGAACTCTGCATCCATCTTCATGTGGATTGTCCTCTGTGTGTCTCAGTCTCTCTTTCTCTTTTTTAAAATTAAAAAAGATCAGAGATATTTAAACAAAGATATCAGAGACTTTCCCGGTGGTCCAGTGGCTAAGACTCCAGTCTCCCAATATAGGGAGCCCAGGTTTGACCCCTGGTCAGGGAGCTAAGCCCACGTGCCAAGCAGCTAAAGATCCCACATGACTCAACTAAGACCTGATACAGCCAAATAAATAAATAAAGTAAAAAATAAAGTGCAAGATTTTTTTAAAAAATGAATTATTGGATTTAGTACCCACCCTAATCCAATATGACCTCACTTTAATTAATGACATTTGCAAAGACCTTCTTTCCAAATACTCTGAGGTTCTGGGGGACATGAGTATCTGGTGACACTATACAGCCCAGGGCTTCCCTGGTGGTGGCTCAGTGGTAAACAATCCATCTGCAATGCAGGAGACCTGAGTTCCATCCCTGGGTCGGGAAGATCCCCTGGAGAAGGGAATGCTACCCACTTCAGTATTCTTGCCTAGAGAATGCCACGGAAAGACGAGCCTGGTGGGCTACAGTCCATGGGGTCGCAAAGAGTCAGACCTGACTGAACAACTAACACTTGTACTTTTCATACAGTCCAACACACTGAATACTTACTTATTTCTCCCTCACTACCCTGTAAGCTTCCCCAGTGGGGAAGCCCTTGGGCTTCTCTGATGGCTCAGCAGGTAAAGAATCTGCCAGCAATGCAAGAGACACAGGAGACTCGGGTTCGATACCTGGGTCAGAAAGATCCCCTGGAGAAGGGCATGGCAACCCACTCAAGTATTCTTGCCTGGAGAATCCCATGGACAGAGGAGCCTGGTCGGCTCCAGTCCACAGTGTCACAAAGAATTGGACACAATTGAGTGACTCAGCATACACCCTGTAAGCTCTCAGAGGGCAGTGACCAGATGGGTTTTATTGACCCTACTGGCACCTCACACAGAGTGTGTTCCCAGAGTGTATTCATTGATCAAGTGAAAGAATGAATGCACTTCATCACTATGACTTTTGCTTCTTCCCTATAATCCTTCCACCCATCCCAGCAGTACCTCTTCAATCCATCATGAGTCAGACTAGTCTAGTGTCTCCTGACTCAGGACCTGCATCCCAACTTTTTATAGCCCCTACATGAGGTTTCTCCAACAATATGGTTTCAGTCTATGAGCACTCCCCAAGACTTGTTCCCCTTGGCTTCTAAGTAGAAAGTGATTATTGAACTTTATTCTACGTCTTTTAGCATTTGTTGAGCAAGAGAGGAGTTCTGCCTCTTTGAAAATACAGAGGACATTTATTTCTCACCTTGCAAGGCCAAGAGAGGTCCTGTCTATCCTGTCCACCCTTCCTGACCCTACATCAGCACTGCTGTTTATCTGAGTTGAAGATTAGCCTGGGCAAGATGCCTCTTCTGCAAGAGGGAATGTCTCCATGCAGAATTTTGGAAGGCTTTTGATCAGGCTGCCATGTAATTAGGAGATAAAATAGGGCATAGGCCACTGATGAAAACGGGGAAAAAATTCAGTCAGTTCCAGGTATTGTGCCTCATCTATGGTAAAATGATGATTACTTTTTGCTTATTCTGCTATATGCTTGCAACAAAAGTGATTACTTAGGCAGACATGGTCAAATATTTAGGACCTGTAGACTAAATTCAATGTAATGACTAAGTGTCAAAACTGCTTTCAAAGCCCAGGGAACTTGCATTTTCAATTCAACAATTGTATTCCAAACCCAGATCTAAGTGTGATCAAAATTAAATCCCTCTTCCATCCTCATTTCTGCCAGCCTACTCTAATCCATCTCTCTCGAAAATGCTCTTATTTTCGCTTCCTGGCAATGAAACTCAAGATGAAAACCCAAGCCATGGAGTCAGACACACCCAACTATATACTTACTTGTGTTTTTGATCAGTGTTTCTCAGCCCTGGCTGTGTGTTAGAATTACTTCAGGAGCTTAAAAATCCTGATATGCAAGCCCCACCCTACACCAATGAAATCACAGTCTTTGGAGGTAGGACCCAGGCATTAATATTTCCTAAAACCCCTCAGGCAATGACAAGATGCATCTATATTTCAGAACCAGGGATCTCAGATGAATCATTTGTCTTTCTAAGCCTCAGTTTGATCTTCTGTAGATGGAGGTAATTTCTTTCTCATAGAGTTTTTTCTGAGGATTAAATGACAGTGTCTGAAATATTTTTAGTATAGTGCCTGCTAGTTAATAATCTCTCAGTACTTTTATTATGTTTAGCTGCTTTTATTATGTTTATTCTTGTATTGTTCACAAATGGTTTCTTATGTCTTATTTCCAAAATAAGTTCTTCTCTAGAGACTATTATATTTTATTCTTAATTAACTAATTAAGAAGTATTTCTTATGGTACGTCTCTGTATTAAGTACTATAGGGGAGAGGACTTAAAAATAGTTAAGACAAGGCTTCTTATCTCCAAGAGCTCAACATGTAATAGGGAAAGATGACATCATGTACTTGGCTCTGATCCAACGTACACTCCACAATAAGCATGTTGGTATAAGTACCCAGGATATGCAATGGAGGAGTGCTGTTTTGTCGCTCACTTGTGTACGACTGTTTGCGACCCCATGGTCTGTAGCCTGCCAGCCTCCTCTGTCCAAGGGACTTCCCAGGCAGAAATGCTGGAATGCCCAACCCAGGGATCCAACCAGCGTCTCTTGGGTCTACTGCATTGTCAGGCAGATTCTTTGCCACTAGTGCCCCTGGGAAGCCCCAAATTGGAGAAGAGTGCAGTTTATCCTGGCTGGAGTTCTTGGAAGACTTCTTAGACAAAGTAGAACCTGCAGTAACTGGGTTTTGTAGAATGAGTTAGCCTGAGATGGACAAGTCAGTGCTGGGCAGAGAGTATAGGGAGAACTGCTTTTACAAAGACAAAGGGGAAGAAGAACATTGAATTTTTTTTCCCAGAAAGGCAAGTGGTTCATGTCTCAAGAGTGCATTTGAGAAAGAACCACAATGGTAGAGAGGCAACTGATGGAGGTAGGTAGAGGCAACTGATGGAGGTCTTGGCAACTCGAGGTAAAGAGTTCGGACTTTTTGTCTGTTTTACTAGTTGGGAGCACAGGTTGTTGGTTGTTATGACCTTCTTGCTAGTTGGGGTTGAGTTTTGCAAATAAACGAAAGGTAGGTAGAGGCAACTGATGGAGGTCTTGGCAACTTGAGGTAAAGAGTTCGGACTTTTTGTCTGTTTTACTAGTTGGGAGCACAGGTTGTTGGTTGTTATGACCTTCTTGCTAGTTGGGGTTGAGTTTTGCAAATAAATGACAGTCCTGTTTACAGAATCCCACAAGGCCCAGTCACATCAGGCTCATTAGCATCAAGCCTGGTACAAAAGTGAATACATTTCCTAAAATGTGTGTAGGACAGACACTGGTCAAAATGTGCTGTTGCCCATTACCTGGGGGTTTGTTAGAAAAACACAATCTTGGATTTTATCCCAGAACTATTACATCTAAATCTGAATTTTAACAAGATCCCCAGTGATTGATATGCACATTAACATTTGAGAAGCATGGAGAAGGCAATGGCACCCCACTCCAGTACTCTTGCCTGGAAAACCCCATGGACGGAGGAGCCTGGTGGGCTGCAGTCCATGGGGTTGCTAAGAGTCGGACACGACTGAGTGACTTCACTTTCACTTTTCACTTTCATGCATTGGAGAAGGAAATGGCAACCCACTCCAGTGTTCTTGCCTGGAGAATCCCGGGGACAGGGGAGCCTGGTGGGCTGCTGTCTATGGGGTCGCACAGAGTCGGACACGACTGAAGTGACTTAGCAGCAGCAGGCTAGCCTCGCCTCTTTGCAACATCTTTCCCAATATCCATCCAGTTGAACACATCTCTCATCACCATAACAACTGGTGTCCCATAATAATCAATAAAGATGTTAGCAGAAAGGAGCAATTTGGCAAATATGACCTTTCCCCCCAATTTAGAAATGTTTTGTTTCCAGAAGTCTCTTGTGGTAATATCAATTTCTTCTTATGGATACCCTTCACATTTTAACATACAATCTTTACTTATGAATGCTGGAAAAGTCAACAGTAGATGTGGACTTCTTGCCACCAGTGACCTCATTCAGATGCACACATGTGTTTTCCAAAGTCAAGCAAAATTACTAAGGGTACATAAATCTTAATAATTGTATCTTCTGATTCCTTGATATTGCCAACAGAGAGTTACCTTGTTGGCAATCAAGATATGCTCTATTACCAAGAGTTGCATAAATAAGTTTCCTGGGGTAAAATGATTACAGGAAATGCCATATACTTTCTTTCCTTTCTGTGGCATGTATAATATATGCTAACCTATTTTTAAGTATGTATTTACTTATTTTTGGCTGCCTTGGGTCTTAGTCACAGCACATAGGATCTTCACTGTGGCACCCAGCTTCTGTCTAGTCATGGCACGCAGGCTTAGTTAGTTGCCCCCCTGTGTTGGGGACCTTAGTTCCTCGACCAGGGATTGAACCCGAATCCCCTTGCATTGCAAGGTGGATTCTTAACCACTGGACCACCAGAGAAGTCCCATTATAACTTATGGTAACAAATTTAAGATTCTATGGGGCCCTACAGGAAGTGTCTGGTTCATTTACTGTCCCCACTATGTTACATTTGACCACAGAACACACGCAATGCATTAATCTCTTGCAGAACACAATTAGAGAAATTCTGCTGTGTGAAAGAAAGGGATGGACAGTGTCAAGGGGTGTAAAATTAACCACTAGAAATGCACAATTCATGGAGAAAAAGGGTGGAGAGGAAAATGTGCCAAGATAAACTTGAACTCCATTAGCCTCAGACTTCTGTCCTGTAAGAAGGTACTCAATTAGTTCAGAGCCTTTCTAACTTACCAAATGCTGTTTTAAGCCTCTCCAAATATCTGAACACATTCTCAGTAAATGGAAAAAAATATTATTCAATTTCACAGTTAAAACCATATAAAACTTCTGGGAAGAGGTAACGGCTTTGGTATCAGACATACCTGGGACCTTGGGTGAGTTCTTTACCTATACGAGTCTTAGTTTTCTCATCTCTAAAATGGGAACACTGATTTACACATAACAGATTTTTTTAGTATTGTATTTGTTTTAACCAGTCAATTTAGTCTTAAATAAATTGAAAATATAATAAAAAAATCACATATATACTCATGCAATTACCATTTCTATTTCTCTTCATTCTTTCATGTGTCTCCACACTTTTATATGAAATCATTTTTCTTCTGCCTGAAGAAATTCATTAACATTTCCTCTAGTGCCAATTTTCCACTGCTGAATTATTTGGATTTTGTGTGTCTGAGAAAGTCTTTATTTCAGCTTCATTTTTGAAAGAGATTCTCCCTGGGTGTAGAATCTTGGGTTGACAGTTCCTGCCCCCTCTGTCCCCTGACTTCAGTGATATGGCTGCGCTGCTGCTTACCGTCATGCAAAACTTTGTTCCTGTGTATGTTATATGTCTTATTTCTCTAACTACTTTGATGATTTTCTCTTTATCACTGGTTGTAAGCAATTAGGTTATGATGTGTCTTGGTGCCATTTTCTTACGTTTCTTGTAATTCAGTTTGTTTGAGCTTCTTGGCTCACTGCGTTTACATTTTCCTTTCATTTATAAATTTTTATCATTATTTATTCAAGTATATTTCTTTGTTCCCCACTCTTTGGGGTCTATAACTACACATATGTTAGGCCAATAGAAGTTGATTGCAGCTTGCTGCTGCTCTATTTTATTTTTATCCTTTTATTTTTCCTTTGTGTGTCACTTTGGAAGGTTTCTATTGCTATATCTTCAAATTCACAAAACCGTTTGCAATGCCTAATTTTATGCTGATCTCCAGTGCAATTTTCACCTCTGAAAGTTCAATTTAGGTCTTCCATGTATCTTCCACATCTTTACTTAATATGCTCAATTTTTCTTCTACCTTCTTGAACACATGAGATATAGTTATAATGACTGTTTTAATATCTTTGTCTAACTGGTTCTATATATGTGTCATTTCTGGGCATGCTTTGATTATTTCTTTTTTCTCCTCACTGTGAATCATATTTTCCCACATCTTTGAATGCCTGGTAATTTTTGTCTGGATACTAGACACTGTGGTTTTAGCTTGTTGGGTGTTAGATAATTTTGTATTTCCATAAATATTCTTGAACTCTGTCCTGGGATGCAGTTAAGTTCTTGGAAACATTTTGATCCTTTTGAGGCTGGCTTTTCAGCTTTATTTGGGGGACTAGAGCAGTTCTTAGTCTGTGACTAATTTTGCCCCACTACCAAGGCAATATCTTTCTGAGTACTTTACCTAACACACTGTTCAACCTGTGAGTTTTTTCACTCTGGTTAGCAGAAATAGGAACTCGCCCTGGATTTTTGTGAGCTCTGGGAATTATTCCTTTTGCTACTTTCAGATAATTCTTTCCCTAGACTTTGCTAGTTTTATTAACCATTATCCTAACCAGTGGGTTTCCCTCATGGCTCAGTCAGTAAAGAATCCACCTGCAATGCAGGACTCTGCCTACAATGCAGGAGACCCAGGTTTGATTCCTGGGTCAGAAAGATCCCTTGGAGAAGGAAATGGCAAATTACTCCAGTATTCTTGCCTGGAAAATTCCAGGTGGGCTACAGTCCATGGAGTTGCAAGAGTCAGTCAGACATAATAACTTAGCAGCTAAACCACCACCAACAACAACCACCATGCTGACCAGTATTGAGCCTAGGACTTGAAAGGAAACTTCTTCAGACCACTCTGCTATCTCTCTCTCTCTCCCCCCACCCCCACCTCCACTCCTGTCCATTACTCTTCTCTGTGAACGCTCTGCTGCTACTGCTGCTGCTGCTAAATCGCTTCAGTCGTGTCCGACTCTGTGTGACCCCATAGACAGCAGCCCACCAGGCTCCCCCGTCCCTGGGATTCTCCAGGCAAGAACACTGGAGTGGGTTGCCATTTCCTTCTCCAATGCATGAAAGTAAAAAGTGAAAGTGAAGACGCTGAGTCGTGTCCCACTCTCAGCGACCCCATGGACTGCGGCCCACCAGGCTGCTCCGTCCATGGGATTTTCCAGGCAAGAGTACTGGAGTGGGGTGCCATTGCCTTCTCCCAGTGAACTCTCTAATCACCTTCATCTCCCTGAGTTTCTGTCTCCTTCTCAACTCGGATCACTGGAATTTGCCTGAGTTTCCTCTCCCAAAACCGTGGCCTGAAAACTCTCTGCCGTAGTAACTTGGGACAATTTCTGGGACTTATATGATTTGATTCCTTCATTTCAGGGATCACTGCATTGCACTGCCTCATGTCCAGTATCTGAAAACAGATATTCCATTTACTGCACCCAGTTTTTCAGGTGTGTTAAGTAGGAAGATAAATCTGTTCATTGTTACTTCACCTTGGTTGCAAGCAAAAGATTCTATATATATATTCTATATATGAAAAATTCTGAATGCAGGCTGACAATATATAAATAATATCCTTATGGCTATAATTTGTGATCTTAAATTGAGGTCTCTTTCATTTATTCTAGACGTTTCTGCTTCTTTGTTCAAAATAATGTCTTGACTGTCACAACTTTGTGTGAACTCCACACACGAGCACTAGGGTCTCATATCAGTGGCTAATTTCCCCAAAAGATTTACAGTGAAGTGCAAGGGTCAGATTTCAGATAATAAATGACTTTTATTTGGCTACAACTACAATCTGGGCTATCACTGATTGATTTATTAGTAGTTAGTCTCAACTTAAGAACAGTAGCCAAAGCTTTGTCTTTAGCCAAGACATGTTACTAATGAAGTGATGTACCCCCCAAAAATGAACCATGTGGTAACTTTTGCTTTCTCTAGGTATCCATGCCTGGTGAAAATCTAACTGACCTATGCAGGCAGAGGCATATGCCCATAGTGAATGCTGCACAAATTGCAGGCATAATTCTAATCTGTATTAATGGGACCTACCATAATACCTGGGCTTCCCTGGTGGTTCAGGTGGTAAAGAATATGCCTGCAATGCAGGAGACCGGGGTTTGATCCCTACCTAGTTCCCAGGCTTAAGTACTTAAATGACAAAGGTCCTTGACCATAGAGATGGTAACTTCTATAATGCTTCTTACTACAAAACCTCAACAGAAAATTTTCACTTTTCAAGAATCAATCTACACAGAATAACTATAGTGTCATTATTATTATTGCTTCTTTGGGCTGAAATGATAAAGTATAAAAATAACAACTACTCCTTGATAAACAAATTATGTTTAAGCCATCGTTTTTAGGCCTCAAAACAACTGTGCAAAA
Organism: Bos grunniens; assembly: GCF_055505025.1. Classification (NCBI taxonomy): domain Eukaryota; kingdom Metazoa; phylum Chordata; class Mammalia; order Artiodactyla; family Bovidae; genus Bos; species Bos grunniens. Next base: position 30,506,647 of record NC_141189.1, read on the forward strand.
AGAGGAGAAGTGAGAAAACTTTACTGTTCTGAATACATTGTGTTTGTCCCTCGTGAACTGGTGAGAACGTCTATTCAGTAGTTACAATTTTGTTTGACTGATAAAATTATGGGAATGAATGAATAATTACCACACCAGTGCAGTTTGTCAACATGATATGATAAAATGGTTATCATCTTTGGAGTGAGACAGGTATGGATTCATATCTCAGCTCACTAATTTGTTTTGTGATCCTCAAAAATGTACATAACTTACCTGAATGAGTTCAGATTCTTTACTGTTAGTAAATAATTAGCAAATAATAAGATTCAGCATGATTTGAGCAGTTAATATGTGACAGCCACCATAGTGAGGTGAAATCAGGATGATTATTGTCCTCATTTTACAGATGAGGGCTTCGCTGAGAGCTCAGTTGGTAAAGAATCTGCCTGCAATGCAGGAGACCCCAGTTCGATTCCTGGGTTGGGAAGATCCCCTGGAGAAGGGAAAGGCTACCCCTCCAGTATTCTTGGGCTTCCCTTGTGCATTCCTGGATTGAGAAGATCCCCTGGAAAAGGGAAAGGCTTCCCACTCCGATATTCTGGCTAGGAGAATTCCATGGACTGTATAGTCCTTGGGATCTCAAAGAATTGGACATGACTGAGTGACTTTCACTTTACAGGATGAGGGAAATGAAGCTTAAATTCGTCACTTGGGTAGTAAATGAAGATCCAGGATTTGAACCCTGACTGATAATAGTATCATGCAAAAACAAGACAAAACAACATGTATGTTCAAAAGTCCTTGGTAAGGATTAAATGTCGTGCGGTGTGTTCCTAATACATGGTGATTCTTCAGTAAGTGGCACTTTCCTTTTCTTCACTGGAATTTCTTAAACAAGGATTCCATAGCAGGAGATCCAAATCTTTTTTTTTTTTTTTTTTTGCTGTTGTTTAGTTGCTAAGTCATGCCCAGCTCTTTCGCAACCCCATGGACTGTAGTTGGTCAAGCTCCTCTCTCCATGGGATTTCCCAGGCAAGAATACTGAAGTAGGTTGTCATTTCCTTCTCCAGGGAATCTTCTTGACCCAGGGATCGAACCTGTACCTCCTGCAATTGGCAGGCAGATTCTTTTATCACTGAGCCACCAGGGAAGCCCCAGTTTTTTAAAGAATTTATTTATTTATTCGATTGTACCATGTCTTCATTGTGGCATGTGAGACCTAGTTCCCTGACAAGGGATCGAACCTGGGCCCCCTGCATTGGGAGCAAGTAGTTTTAGCCACTGCATCACCCAGAAAGTCCCAAGATTTAATAATTTTAAAGAGTAGTTCTTGGTGGTGAGACTACTTGAGATCAATGGGAACATTCAAATGCAGACTATGAAGAAAATTTTATGATGTTATAGGAATAATATTAGTTTATGAGACCCATGCCTGAGGATATTCTGAAATCATCTTCACACCAATAAATGAGGCAGGCACTATCGTCATCATTTCTACTGAGACTTGTGGAGGACACATCTACTTTATTCACGTTCATCCAGTAAGGTCTGGGGAACAGAGGCTGAGTCTAGACAGTCTGAATCCAGAGTTCCAGTTCTAATCACTAAAGCATCCTGCATCTTCATAGCTCTCAGACATCATTTTTAACTGGGGTTTTTGCATTAAAAAAAATTTTTTTTTTCTGCACCACAGAGCATGTAGGATCTTAGTCCCCTGGCCAGGGTTTGAACTCACGCCACCCCTGTATTGGAAGTGCAGTCTTAACCACTGGACCACCAGGCAAATCCCATTTTTGCATACCTGATTGAAACAAGCTATGGGTTTGTGCCAGGATCATCCAAGAAGATTCTATCTCACACAGGGAGGTAGCATCCCATTGAAAGTTAACATGGCAAGTTCAAGACAGGTTATGCAAATATTTCTATTGTACTTTTCATTGTGTAATTAGCCTCTTGCCACAGCTTGACTTCAGATTTCCATTCATGAAAGCCAATTTGGAGCCAAGCAGGGTTGATGCCTGAAATCCTGGAAGTCGTACGAGAAATTCCTTTTCCTCCCAGGTTTACAGCAATTAAATCCTTGATAATGAATTGCTCATCAGTTCTGCAGGCGTCAGAAGTGATTGCCTTTGCAGGTAGCAATCATTCTGTGCAATTGCCGCAATTATCTATCCCCTTCAGAATGATTGGGATTTAGCAATAGGGACCAGAAGAGTGGAAGATTTTTCAAGATAGGGACTAATATTAGAAACGTGCCAATGAGAAATGACGTCTTTTCACTAATGAAGGTCTCTTAGAAAGTGAGCAGTGGCTAGAAAATGATCAGGATTTCTGAGGCTCCTCCCTTACAGACTTGAATGCAACTGTGTACACCCAGAAGACAAGATAATTTTAAAGATCTCTCATAGATTTTATTTTTCCTCTTCATGACTCCCACCAATTATTATGCTTACACATATTCATTTCTGACCTAAGTGTTAAATTCCAGGTAATTTTTAATGCTGGTGGTGGTATTAGGAGTATACACTTTCTCCGCCCTGGAAAAATAATTTGGCAGCATACATGAAAAACCTTAAAATATTTATACCCTCTGTCTTTTTCATACCTTTTCTGGAAGTCTATCCTATGAAAAGCAGAGGAGTAGGAAAAGATTGAAACACGCAGTGTTATTTCTAATAGAAAAATATTAGAAAATACTTCAATGCTCCATAACAGAATAGTTAAGTAAATTATAGTTCATTAAATGATGGGGTATTATGCAGCCATTAAACATCATGTTTTTGAAGAGAGGTTAATGACACATGGAAAATACTCATTATAGAATGTCAAGTGGAAAAAATAAACACAATCAAGGTTGAATAACACTAGATATAATGTAATTTCTTAAGCATCCATTATATAACCCTGAGGGGTAGGTATTTTTATCCCCATATAACAGAAATGGAAACAAAAGTTCAAAGAGGTTATGGGAGAAAGAGAGATACGGGGAGGAAAAATGAGATATGAAAATATACAAAATTTATTGGTAGTTACCCTGGAGGGATAGGAACTGAAAACAACTGTGTTTTCAATATGCGTTGTGGTAATTTCCACCATAACCATGCATTATATTTGTAATCAGAAAATAACAAGTATCATTAAAATATGCTGGGCACCTAAGAAACAAACAACCTTGGGAAAGAACTTTTTCTTAGACCAGGAAGCAGGAGGTAAACATGAATTTTCGTCTTCAAGACCTAGACTTGACCATAGTCTTGCTTACTACTCTGGCCCCTGGTTAAGGGATTATTCAGACATGGGAATCTCCCCAGCTAGCAGTTTTCCTACTGCTGATCCTCTCATTATGGGTGGTCCTTGTCCCAGAAGGAAACATCTGGTAAACTCACCCACCCTCAGGAGTTTGACACTAAGAGTGCTATTTCTCAGAATACCTACCTGGTTCTGGTCCTGGAATGCCTGATCCAGGAATCATTCAGGCTCCTTAACAAAAATGTTGATTCCTGGACCTTTCAGACTTCCTGAATCAGGATGAGACTGGTGACTCTACATCTGCAGCAAGAGCTCCAGATGATGTTATTTTGCTATTGTTAGAGATCATTGCCCCGGAGGAACCTACTGTTAACGGGGAAAGAACTAAGAGGGAAATGTTGAATCCAGTGAAAGTGTCTACAGGGAAGATACCTGGGGGCAGAAAATCCCTTTAATCATGTCAATTCAGCAATTTCCTAGTAGGATCCTGGCTCTGTACCTTCTTGCTAGGGTGACTTTGCTTTGGGAAGTTACTTCCCCTCTCTGAGAGTCTCTTTGTTTTCATCTATGAAATGAGAATGGCCTGATGATGACTGGTGAAGACGTTGATGGTGGTGGTGGTGGTGGTAACAACGGTGATGATGGTGATGGTGGTGATGGGGATGGTGGTGGCAATGATGATGGTTTGTTGTTGATGATGATGATATGATGTAGCCTACCTGGCTCTTCTGTCTGTGGGACTTCCCAGGCAAGAATTCTTTACCACTGATCCACCAGGGAAGCCTTTAAAATGGCCTACAAGATCATATATGATCCACTCTGTAGCCCCATAACCTCTCTGATGCCACTGTATTCTCTGTTTCTGTTTAATCAAGCCAAGCACACTTCCATCATAAGACTCTCCCATTGCTATACAGATCAGCAATCTAATTCCACTGAGTCTTTTGCTCAAAGATTCTTTTTCTGTGAGACCATCCTGTTTAAAATTTCAGAATTCCTCCTCGACACCCCCAACCCCTCACTTGCTTTCCTCTTTGTTTTGCACTGCACTTACCACCTTCAAACATACTGTATAATTGGCTTATTATTATTCTTTTATTGCACCCTCTCCCTGCACATATCTGTTGAAACCCCTTTATCTTTTTATTGTTGCTAATTGATATCCCCAAGCACCTTGAACAGTGCCTGGAACACAGTAGGGTCTCAGTAGATAGTGGTTGAGTAGATGCATGAGGGAGTGAATGAATGAATGAATGAACAACAACTTGATAAATCTCTATTCTTCACCAGGGGGATTGATTCTTAAGACAGAATGGCTTTAATGTTCTAGTGTTTACTCATTTGCCTTTTGTTTTATCTGTGTTTTAGCTAAGTCTTTGAATGTCCCTGCTAATCTACCATATCTTTCTTATCAAAGTTTTTGTGCCTCTGAGTTCTGTGTACAGATGACTTGGACTGTTCAACATCTGGCTAGTGGGCAATGGTCTGGGGAGCTATTTGCCATGGGCATCATTTTTAAAAGGGTTCTGAAAAAAAGGAGTTCAATGCCTCGCTGCCACAGATGTGGGCACAAGGCTTTCTGCAACAGACACAAACGCAGACCATAGTGAATTCCATTAAGACAGGATTGTGCTATTACATTGATCTCACCAGAGGAGCCTCTTGACATGAATCTAATACAATTTTCCAAGTTACTAAAACCAGTTCTGACTCTGTCTCCTCTGAGTTTCTCTTGAGACTGCAGAAAACAAGGCTACTGGCTTAGAAATCAAAATGCATTTGGTGGGAGGTATTGCAGACTGTAAAACACAACACATTTTAGTGATGGGTATTATTATTATTGTCATTTATTATTTATTTGCCCTCCTCCATACACAGAGAAGACTTGGTAATGATCCCTGCTTCCTTGCTTTAAAAGCCTTCACATTTGCCCCCAAATTGGCCTGAGTGATATAATTAGCCTGGAAGAGCCACTCACTCATTATTATTCTAATAAAAGCAAGTTTTCCCCAGGCCAGCTTGCTTTCTCCACTACCCCAGGCCTCCATGGAGGGGATCAATAAGGATATATAAAACACCCAGAAGGGCACCATTCTGGGGAGAGGGGACCAGATGGCAGAACCACAAAGAGCTTCTCAGTGCTGCTTGAACTCCCTCTGGCCAGGCCTGTGGACTTTAATGACTGTTTTTGTCACTCTGCACAGCAAGATGTAATTTACCTTTCCTGGGATTTCAGAGCAGGATGTTCTCTAACACTTGGGTCTGTTTTGCATAATTGCACTGGAGTTCTTTAGCCATCTCTTGCAGTGGCACAAACCAGAAAGCGGAAAGAGAAACAAATGGGCATCTCATGGAGTGTTCCAATTCCATCCAAAAGCCTTGGTGTGATTATTAGCACGTGGAGCACAGATCCGGAAGAAGCCTGGGGAGCCACCTGGTGGTCCAGGGGCTTAGACTCTGTGCTCCCAATGCAGGGGGCCTGGGTTCAATCCCTGGTCAAGGAACTAGATCCCACAAGCTGCAACTAAGATCTGGCACAACCCAATTAAAAAAAAAAAAAAACCTGGCGAATAAGATTGATGTTATCTGATTATGTAAAGTGACAGCGTGATGGGATAGTCATGGGGTGGATCTCTGTTGAGGAAGACCTTGATTTCAGTCTTGGTTCTCCTCCTTTCCATCAACATGAACTTGGTAATTTATTGGAACTTTCTATGACTCTGTTTATTCATCTGTAAGACAGAAACAATAAAACCTCTTGCAGAGTTGTCGTGAGAAACAGAGGAAATAACTTAAAAATCTTGGCACGTGGTAGGTACAGAATGCATCCTGATGATTTGAAGAAATACCTCTTTGGAATCTCCCCAGGGCTGGTGGTCCATATGTTGTGAATAGTGGGTTTCATCATCCCACATCTAAAGTTCCTCTGTTTCTCAGCCCTTCTATATTCCCGGTTACTTTTCCCCCCTCAGGCAAAGATCTCCGGTGATGGCAATGATTTCCATAATCTTGTCACCTTAATTGCTGCTGTCACTATAGGTATTGAAGTTAATTTTGATTTCTTTTTGTTTCTGCTTAGTGCTTTGGAATGTGACTAATGGAATTATTTTGGGCTTTAGCTTAGAGTCATGTTCCTGGCAGCTTGAAGAGCAAGCCTGAGCTTTCTGTGTGGGGCCACTTTCTGCCCAGGGACGGAAAGCGTGCTGGAAGTCTCAGAAAAGGGATCAGCTAGTTGAGGTCATTTCAGACAAATGGCACATAAATGGTGTGTGCTTTTTTATTGTCAGTTCCCTTTTGTACACCCCAGTGAAATCTTATGTGTTGGTCTTACCACAATTTGGGTACTGTAAGGAAGGAAAGAAAATAAAGTTTATCGAGTGCCTAGGCATTATATTCAGAGAAGGCAACGGCACCCCACTCCAGTACTCTTGCCTGGAAAATCCCATGGACAGAGGAGCCTGGTGGGCTGCAGTCCATGGGGTCGCGAAGAGTCGGACATGACTGAGCGACTTCACTTTCACTTTTCACTTTCGTGCATCGGAGAAGGAAATGGCAACCCACTCCAGTGTTCTTGCCTGGAGAATCCCAGGGACAGGGGAGCCTGGTGGGCTGCCGTCTATGGGGTCGCACAGAGTCGGACACGACTGAAACGACTTAGCAACAGCAGCAGCAGCAGGCATTGTATTGAGGCTTCCCAGGTGGCGCTATTGGTAAAGAACCTGCCTGCCAATGTAGGAGACATAAGAGACGAGGGTTCGATCCCTGGGTCAGGAAGATCCCCTGGAAGAGGACGTGGCAACCCACTCTAGTATTCTTGCCTGGAGAATCCCATGGACAGAGAAGCCTGGCGGGCTATGGTCCACCGGGTCACAGAGTCAGACACGACTGAAGTGACTTAGTACAAATGCTCACCGGCATTATATTGCTTTAAACTATGTGACTCATCATAAAAACTCCAGAAGCGATATCTAAAATATGACACAGGTGAACTTATTTGTGAAATAGAAACAGACTCACAGACATAGAAAACAAACTTATGGTTACCAAAGGGGAAAGAGGGGAGGGATAAATCAGGAGTTTGGGATTAGCAGATAAAACTACTATATATAAAACACTATATATATATAAAACTTTACATATATATAAAACTACTATATATCAAATAAACAATAAAATCCTACTGTATAGCATGAGGAACTGTATTCAATATCCTGTAATAAACCTTAATGGAGTAAACCATAATTCACACACACACACACACACATATGGTCTTCCCTGGTAGCTCAGTTGGTAAAGAATCTGCCTGTAATGCAGGAGACCTGGGTTCAATCCCTGGATTGGAAAGATCCCCTGGAAAAGGGAATGGCAACCCACTCCAGTATCCTAGCCTGGAGAATTCAATGGACAGAGGAGCCTGGCAGGGTACAGTCCATGGGGTCACAAAGAGTTGGACATGACTGAGTGACTAACACACACACACACACACACACATATATATATATAGAATCACTTTGCTGTACACCAGAAACTAACAAAATTGAAAGTTGATTATACTTCAATTAAGGAAAAAAAACTTCATGAGCAAAGGGTACCTCTGTTACTTGTGCTACACCCTTCAAATGCTCCCTCTCTGGAATCAAGTCTTGAGTAAAAGAGTAAATTCACCATGACTGATCCTGTTGCAGCTTCCAGAGGAGACCAGTCTAGCTTTCTGAAGATTCCTGGAGCTGCCCTTTCTCACCATAATTTTTTTAAGCTTAGTGATTCTTGAAGCCACCCTGCATTTTCCAGCAAGCTCCGTTTCTCCCTTGGTTAGTTACAGTCGGTTCCATGATGTAGGACTGAAGAACCCTAGCTCCTCCTATGCATTTTACGAATTTTAGGATACCAGTGGTGACATAACCTCACTCTGTCTTTCTCCCTCTTTCTCTCTTTTCCCATTGTTGAGCCTGAGATTCCCTGCCCACCTAGCCTCCCCACTGCTTCTTCATTCTTCAAGACCCAGGTCAAATGTTATTTCCTCTAGCGAATATCCCAGAGAGACGGATGTTGTTTCCTCCGTGTCCCCCGCAGTGTTCCTGCCTCCCACGTAGCATCCGTTATATCACACTGCTAGTTTTGTTTGCATGCCTGCCTTTCTGCCATGGAGCACTCCTCTGGGGTGACAGTCAAACTTCTGAAGGCCACACACATGACACTGAGCAGAGTGCCACACACAGGGTCCCTGTTCATCCATCGCTCCTGGCACATGTCGGTGGATGGATGGATGCACTGACCCCACCGAGGGACAGAAGGTCTGAAGGTTGTCAGATGCCCTGACTGAGAGCAGCTGTGCTGAGTTTTCTCAGAATACACCTGTAGTGGTGTATTATATTCATCTGTTCAAAGTGCTCTGGGCCAAAATCAAAGAGTTTATTCCTCCTGATGAGCAGAGGACAGAGAGTGCAAAGTCACTCTGACCTCTAAGATCCTCTTTTATCACAAATAACATGAATTTTGTTTCTGATTATAAAAGCAGTACAAACACAGTGTCAGGAATTTATATAATACCTGAAAAACAGAAAGGAGAAAATAAGAATGCCCCATAGCCCTGGCACCCAGAGATAAATGGTGTCATTTTAAAGTACTTTATTCTAGTCTTTTTTTCCTCCAGGTATCACAATTTGTAGATATATTTATTTATGCACTATTTTTGTTATGTGCTTTCTTGCGTTTGATCTTAGATAGTGCCCATTTTCTTTTATGTATCACTTTTATTTATTTTTTATTGAAGTATGGTTGATTTACAATGTTATGTTAGTTTCAGGTATACAGCAAAATGATTTGTGTGTGTGTGTGTGTATCTATCCTTTTTCAGATTCTTTTCCCTTATATAGTATATTATATTAGTATATATATTATATTATATATTATATTACTATATATATAGTATATAATATATACTATAATATATACAATATATTATAATATATATTATATACTATATATATAGTAATATAATATATTATATTACTATATATATAGTAATTATTGAGTATAATTCCTTGTGCTATACAGTAGATATATGTTAGTTATCTATTTTATATATGAAAAAAGTGAAAGCATCTGACTCTTTCAGACTCCATGGACTGTAGCCCACCAGGCTTCTTTGTCATGGAATTCTTCAGGCAAAAACACTGGCATGAGTAGCCATTCCCTTCTCCAGTGTATATATGTTAATCCCTAATTTGAAATTTATCCCTCCTCTCCTTCCCCCTTTGGTAACCATAAATGTGTTTTCTATGTCTGTGGGTCTAATTCTGTTTTGTATACAAGTTCATTCAAATCATATTTTTTTTAGAGTCCACATTAAAGTGGCGTCATGTGCTGTTTGTCTTTGTATGTTTGACTTCACTTTAGTATGATGATCTCTAGATCCATCCATGTTGCTGCCAATAGTATTATTTCATCCTTTTGTTTGGATGAGTAATATTCCATTCTGCACATATTATGTGCTGCTTTTAGAGTCTGTATGATAGTCCATCCTACGGAGAAACTAACATTGAGTTCATCAGTCTTCTCACTTGCTGCATCTTTGTTGTCCTCTTTTCCATGTGTGGTTGTAAATAACACTGAACTGAGGTTTGGGAGGGGGGTTAATAAGTAGTACCCTCTCAGGACTTCCCTGGTGGCCCAGTGGTTAAGAATCCACCTGGCAATGCAGGAGACGTGGGTTCAATCCTTGGTTGGAGAACTGAGATCCCACATGCCCTGGAGCAACTCAGCTGTGCATCTCAACTACTGAAGCCGCTGTGCTCCAGAGCCTGTGTGCCACAACTACTGAGCCTGGGTGCCGCAGCGCAGGTGTCCATGCACCCCATCAAAAAGATCCTGCATGACGCAACTGAGACCCAACACAGCCAAATAAATAAATAACTTAAATAAAAAATAGTACCCTTCTGTCCCCACCCTCAGAGCCAGTTGAAGATTAGACACACAGAAGTTAGGACAGGTAAGGATCTGTCAACTTAGTTACTGATTGCATACTAATTTGGAGGATGTAGAACCACAAAGAACTCCCTGATGCCATATTCCAGAATATTGTTGCCAGCTTTGTTGAGATACAGTTGACCTATGACACTGTATATGTTTAATATGTAAAAGTCAGGGCTTGATCCATGTACATATTGCGAACTGTTTCCCACGATAATCTTAGTTAACACATCCGTTCACCTTGCACAGTTCCAGTTATTTTTGTGTGAATGGTGAGACATTTAAGAACTACCCTCTTATCAGCTCTCAAGTGTCAAATGCAGTTTTGTTAGCTCCAGTACATGAGATCCTCAACATTGATTCATCTCATAACTAGAAGTTTGGATCCTTGGGACAATACTTTCCCATTTCCCCCACCCCTCAGCCTCTGGAAACCACCAATCAGTTTTCTGTTTCTAAGAGTTCATTTTTTTTTTTAATGTTTCACTTGTAAGGGAGGTCATGCTATATTGGTCTTCCTCAGTCTGGCTTATTTCACTGAGCACGATGTTCTGAAATTTCATTCATGTTATCACAAATGGCAAGATTTCCTTCTCTTTATGGCTGAGTTATATATACATATAGTTGTTGCTGTTCAGTTGCCCAGTCATGTCCGACTCTTTGCGACCCCATGGATTGCAGCATGCCAGGCCTCCCTGTCCCTCACCATCTCCCAGAGTTTTCCCAAGTTCATGCATTGGTGATGCCATCCAGCCATCTCACCCTCTGATGCTCTCTTCTCCTTCTAGCCTTGATCTTTCCCAGAATCAGGGACTTTTCCAATGAGTCATCTGTTCAAATCAGGTAACCAAAATACTGGAACTTCAGTTTCAGCATCAGTCCTTCCAGTGAATATTCAGGGTTGATTTCCCTTAAGATTGACTGGTCCAAGAGACTTTCAGGCATCTTCTCCAGCACCACAGTTAGAAGGCATCAATTCTTTGGCATTCTGGCTTCTTTACTGTCCAGCTCTCACCATCACACATGACCACTATATACATACATATATATGTATATATTATACATTGCATTCATATATTAGAGAGAGAGACAGAGGGAGAACAGAGCAGTAGACACCTTCTTATGTGGGGAGTCAGATTCCACCCAGAGGGAGAGGGTAGAGAAGACAGGACCCCTCAGACCCCGTGTCTTCTCCCAAATTCACCAACTGGATGGATCTTACCCTTGTCCCCCGAGTGCCCAAGAAGTAAACTTTAGTGGACATCTTTCACTTGACCAATTGTGTTGGATATTCTGAAGCACAAGTCCATAAGTATTTTCTTAAGGAAGATTTCTATAAGAGTTATTGAGAGGTTGAATATTTTTATGTCTTTTGAGACATATTTTCAATTTGTTCATTGTAAAGTTTGTTCAAATTTACCATGCCACCAGCAGTGTATACAGCTGACCATGTCCCTGAATCTTCATAAGCACTGGGCAGTGCCAGTTTAAAGCTGTTCTTCTCTATTTGATAGAGAAAAAAAAAGCAGCTTATTTTTTCATTTGTGTTTATCTGCATAGAAAGAAAGCTGATGACTTTTTTCATCTGTTTGTCATTTGAGCTTTTGCTCTAAATAAGCCAATCATTCATGCCCTTTGACCATTTTTCTACTGAATTTTAATTTCTGAATGGGTTTTATATACTAAGTATAACAGATTTGTCTGCTATATTTTAATTTTATTTTTTTCTTTTATTTTGTTGATTCTTTAAATAAGCTATCATTACTGAATTTGTTGAGTGTTTGTGATTCTTCCATTGCTTACAAATTTCTTCTTTTTCAGATATAATTTGTCTGTACCATTTTATGGTTTTCTTCATATATTTACACCTAACATTTTAATCTGGTTAGAGTTTATTTTGGTGTGTGTTGTCAGGCTGAGATTTCTCTTCTTCCATAACAAATAGATAATTCATTGTCCTGGAACTTATTGCTATTTTATATAGTATCTTATTAGAAATTTAATATCTAGCAGGACAGGGTGCCTCACATTTTACACCTCTCTTATATCCCCTCAAATCTCTTGGTTAGTCTCATCTCATATTTTCAAATGACACTTAGAATAATTTTACTGCATTCTAAAAAAATTCCCAAAAAAGGGCAATGCCAAAGAATGTTCAAACTACCGCACAATTGTGTTCAATTCACGTGTTAGCAAGGTAATGCTCAAAATCCTTCAAGCTAGTCTTCAATAGTATGTAAACTGAGAACTTCCAGATGTTCAAGCTGGATTTAGAAAAGGCAGAGGAACCAGAGGTCAAATTGCCAACATCTGTTTGGATCATAGAAAAAACAAGGGAATTCCAGAAAAACATTTACTGCTGCTTTACTGACTACACTAAAGCCTTTGACTGTGGGGATCACAGCAAACTGGAAAATTCCTAAAGAGATGGGAATATCAGACCACCTTACCTGTCTCCTGAGAAACCTGTTTGCAGGTCAAGAAGCAACTGTTAGAGCTGGACATGGAACAAAGGACTGGTTCCAAATTGGGAAATGAGCACATCAAGGCTGTCTATTGTCACCCTGATTATTTAATTTATATGCAGATTGCATCATGTGAAATGCCAAGCTGGATGAATCACAAGCTGGAATCAGGATTGCTGGGAGAAATACCAATACCTCAGATATGCAGATGACACCATTCTAATGGCAGAAAGCAAAGAGGAACTAAAGAGCCTCCTGATGAAGGTGAAAGAGGAGAATGAAAAAGCTGGCTTAAAATTCAACATTCAAAAAATGAAGTAATGGCATCCAGTCCCATCAGTTCATGGCAATTAGATGGGGAAAAGAAACAGTGACAGATTTTCTTTTCTTGGGCTCCAAAATCACTACAGACAGTGAGTGTGGCCATGAAATTAAAACACGCTTGCTCCTTGGAAGAAAAGCTACGACAAACCTAGACAGCCTATTAAAAAGCAGAGACATCACTTTACCAACAAAGGTCCATCTAGTCAAAGCTACGGTTTTTCCAGTAGTCATGTATGGATGTGAGAGTTGGACCATAAAGAAGGCTAAGTGCCAAAGAACTGATGTTTTCAAACTGTGGTGCTGCAGATGACTCTTGAGAGTGCCTTGCACAGCACGGAAATCAAACCAGTCAGTCCTAAAGGGAATCAACCCCGAATATTCACTGGAAGGACTGATGAAGCTGAAGCTGAAGCTCCAATACTCTGGCCACCTGATGCAAAGAGCCAACTCATTGGAAAAGACCCTGATGCTGGGAAAGATTGAAGGCAGGAGGAGAGGCAGGCAAGAGAGAATGAGATGGTTAGATGACATCATTAAGTCAATAGACAGAAGTTTGAGCAAACTCCAGGCGATAGTGAGGGACAGGGAAGCCTGGCATGCTGCAGTCCATGGGATCACAAAGAGTCGGACACGACTAAGCGACTGAACAAGAACAACAAAAACAAATTTCTTTTATTTATTTATTGGAGTATAATTGCTTTACGATGTTGTGTTAGTTTTTGCTGTCAATGAAGTGAATCAGCTGTATGCATACATATATCCCCTCTCTCATGAACCTCCTGTGCTTCCCACCCCACCCTTCTAGGTCATCACAAAGTCAGTATAGAGCATCAAAAAAACCTTCATATCATATATGTTGTGTGTGTGTTTTGCCTATGAGTTCTGGGGATTTTGTTGTTGTTGTTGTTACTGCTGCTGGAAATCAACTGTTTTGTATTTTCTAATTCCTTTGTTTTAAACATATTAGGGAGGTGTAAATGTATTAATTTTGCAACTGATTACCTTCAAAACATTTTTATTATTTCCATTTTCCCAGCTCATATTTTTTTCTAAGTAGGTTATCGTATCTTGTGGAAAGAGTAGTGAATTTCCCTACTCCTTTATTTGGATAGATTAGAATATCCAGCACATTAACAAACAACAGTGAGCTTCCTTGTCTTATTGTTAATGTTAATGGAACTATCTCCTTAACCATTGACCTAAGACAATTAAAAAAAATTGTGTTGAGGCACTTTCATTTTATTTTAGCTGCATTAAGTTTTTGTTAGTAATGCGGTGAGTGTGGACTTCCTCAGAAGCCTCCTCTTGTTCTTTTCTGAGGATGATTTTATCACTGCTTCAGGAGATCTGGTAGTGATTCTTGGGTTATAAGGGCTTCCCTGGTAGCTCAGTCAGTAAAGAATCACCTGCCATGCAGGAGACCCCAGTTTGATTCCTGGGTCAGGAAGATCCCCTGGAGGAGGGCATGACAACCCACTCCAGTATTCTGGCCTGGAGAATCCCCATGGACAAAGGTGCCTGGCAGGCTACGGTCCACGGGGTCACAAAGAATGGGACGTGACTGAGCAACCAAGCACAGCACAACACTTGAGTCACAATCTTTGCTCCTCAAGTATTGGCAATATGGAAGAAAAGTTTGAGACCCGTATCATGTTTTCATCTTCCCAGGTAAACCATTTTTCAGTTATGTTTCATTTTCTGCCTGGCTGCATGTAGGATTTTAAACATTTTTCCTTGAAACTCTAAAACTTAATCAGATTGTATCTAGATGGTGTCATTCAGTGTATCTATTAGAATTACAAATTCAGATCATCCATAAACCTGGAAGGTGTGTTGCTATGTTATCTCTCTGATGATTGCTTTTGTCTTTTCTTATGATTGTGTTTTTAGAAACATCAGTGGTACCCTGAATCTCCATGTTTGGTCTTATGATCTGATATATCTCTTACCATTTCACATCTTTATTCTTTTATACGGCATTCCCTGATAACTCAGTTGGTAAAGAATCCACCTGCATTGTGAGAGACCTGGGTTCAATCCCTGGCTTGGGAAGATCCCCTGGAGAAGGGAAAGGCTGCCCACTCCAGTATTCTAGAAAGGCTTCCCATTCCAGTATTCTTTTATACTGCATTCTGGATGAGATTTGTGTGTGCACACATCAGTGCTTAGTTTCTGTAGTATTCTGCATGTTTATAATGTAGGGTTTAATTTTGCTACTACATTTTGTATATCTTTGCACTGTTTCTATATCTTGTCAGGACATTCTCTTCTCAGTCCTTCTTTCTCCTGATTCCCTTTTGTAACACTATCATATGTATTTTACCTGAAATATTATGCATTGATCAAACATTTTATTTCAATCGCTAAACTTTGAATCAATAAGTTCTTTTCAGAATCTAAAAATAACATATATTTACTGCAAAAAACTTAAGAAACACATAAAAGTATTTAGAAGAATACAAAATGATCATTATGCCAACATGCCAGCAAATTTGGAAAACTCAGCAGTGGCCACAGGACTGGAAAAGGTCAGTTTTCATTCCAATCCCAAAGAAAGGCAATGCCAAAGAATGCTCAAACTACTGCACAATTGCACTCATCTCACACACTAGTAAAGTAATGCTCAAAATTCTCCAAGCCAGGCTTCAGTAATACGTGAACTGTGAACTTCCAGATGTTCAAGCTGGTTTTAGAAAAGGCAGAGGAACCAGAGATCAAATAGCCAACATCCGCTGGATCATGGAAAAAGCAAGAGAGTTCCAGAAAAACATCTATTTCTGCTTTATTGACTATGCCAAAGCCTTTGACTGTGTGGATCCTAATAAACTGTGAAAAATTCTGAAAGAGATGGGAATACCAGACCACCTGACCTGCCTCTTGAGAAATTTGTATGCAGGTCAGGAAGCAACAGTTAGAACTGGACATGGAACAATAGACTGGTTCCAAATAGGAAAAGGAGTACGTCAAGGCTGTATATTGTCACCCTGCTTATTTAACTCATATACAGAGTACATCATGAGAAATGCTGGGCTGGAAGAAGCACAAGCTGGAATCAAGATTGCCAGGAGAAATATCAATAACCTCAGATATGCAGATGACACCACCCTTATAGCAGAAAGTGAAGAGGAATTCAAAAGCCTCTTGATGAAAGTGAAAGAAGAGAGTGAAAATTTGGCTTAAAGCGCAACATTCGGAAAATGAAGATCATGGCATCTGGTCCCATCACTTTATGGCAAATAGATGGGGAAACAGTGGAAACGTGGCTGACTTTATTTTTCTGGGCTCCAAAATCACTGCAGATGGTGACTGCAGCCATGAAATTAAAAGGCGCTTACTCCTTGGAAGGAAAGTTATGACCAACCTAGATAGCATATTCAAAAGCAGAGACATTGCTTTGCCAACAAAAGTCCATTTAGTCAAGGCTATGGTTTTTCCAGTGGTCATGTATGGATGTGAGAGTTGGACTGTGAAGAAAGCTGAGTGCTGGAGAATTGATGTTTTTGAACTGTGGTGTTGGAGAAGACTCTTGAGAGTCCCTTGGACTGCAAGGAGATCCAACCAGTCCATTCTAAAGGAGATCAGTCCTGGGTATTCATTGGAAGGACTGATGCTGAAGCTGAAGCTCTAATACTTTGGCCACCAGATGCAAGAGCCAACTCATTTGAAAAGACCCTGATGCTGGGAAAGATTGAGGGCAGGAGGAGAAGGGGACGACAGAGGATAAGATGGTTGGAGCCATCACCAACTTAATGGACATGGGTTTGGGTGGATTCTGGGAGTTGGTGATGGACAGGGAGACCTGCCATGCTGCAATTCGTGGGGTAGCAAAGAGTTGGACATGACTGAGTGACTGAACTGAACTGAAAATGACCATTATCCCATTAAAAACTCACTGCCAGGATAATGGAGTAATTTTTTTTTTTTTATGGATTGGAAAACTTAATATTCTTTTTTAAATTTATTATTAATTGGAGGATAATTGCTTTATAATGCTGTTTGTTTCTGCCACACAACGATGTGAATCAGCCATGAGTGTACAGATATCTCCTCCCCACCCCATCCCACCCCTCTGGGTCGTCACAGAGCACCAGGCTGAGCTCCCTGGGTTATATAGGAGCTTCCCACTAGCTTTCTGTTTTACACGTGGTAGTGTGTATATGTCACTGCTACTTTCCCAATTTATCTCATCCTCTTTTAGTCAAAATTTTTATTTCCTTGGTATACATTTTTCTTTCATTTTGCAGTCATTATAGACCTACAGGACGTTGTGAATATAGCATATAGGGTCCCATAAGCCCTCTATTCTGGTTCCCTCAGCAGTGCCATCTCATAGACTTTAGCATAGCATGAATCTAAGAAGTTGAAATCGGTAAAATACTGTTTCCTAGACACAGATTTTACCAAGTTTTTAGCATTTTTAACATGCATTTATTTGCGTGTGTACGTGTATATGTCTATGCAATTTCAGGCCCTGGATAGGTTATGGAACCACTAGTATAATTGGAATACAGAGCTATTCCATCAGTTCCAAGGAACTCCCTGCTACTACCTTCTTATATTCACACCTCCATCCTTGTATCTTGGCAACCACTAACTAATCTGTTTTCATCTCTTTAGTTCTGTCATATCAAAATTGCTATATAAATGGAATCATGCAGTATACAACCTTTTGGGATTGACTTATTTTACAATGCATAATGCCTTTGAGATACATTCAGGATGTTGTATGTACCAATACATGGGTGGATCAGAGTTTATATAAACATTCACCTACTGAAGAACATTTGAGTTACTTCCAGTTTTTTTTTTTTTTTCCTATTATGAAGAAAGCTGCTGTGAACATTCAAGCAGAGACTGGGATTTTTGGCATTCGTTGTTTTTAAATTCTACTTTTAAGATATAACATTCTATTGTAAGCGTTTCTCCATTTCGTTCTTTCGTCTTTGAAGACATGGTGTTTAATGCCTGCATAATATTTTACCATATGGCTGTACCTCCATTTATTTAACCATTTCCCTATAAGTTCATGTTTCTTTGAATTTTATCAAGAGCTCACCAGATGCTCTTTAAAATTTTCTTCTTTTTCTCGGCAGATCTTTTAAAAATGTGTGTGCTTTCTGTGCATTTTGCGTGCAATGTTTCATGTTTAGTATGATAAGAAGTTGTTCCATAGACTCTAGGTTGTTGGTTTTATAAATTTCTTCGTTCAAACTTTTTTGGGGGCTGCATTATGCAGCACAGGGGACCCTGGCTCCCAGACCAGGGATGGAACCTGTGCCCCTTGCAGTGGAAGCATGAAACCTTAACCACCGGACAACCAGTTGTGGTTCAGTAGCTCAGGTGTGTCTGACTCTTTGCAACCACATGGACTGCAGCACACCAGGCTTCCCTGCCCTTCACCATCTCCCGGAGTTTGCTCAAACTCATGTCCACTGAGTCAACGATACCATCCAACCATCTCATCCTCTGTCATCCCCTTCTCCTCCTGCCCTCAATCTTTCCCAGCATCAGGGTCTTTTCCAATGAGTCGGCTCTTGCATCTGGTGGCCAAAGTATTAGAGCTTCAGCTTCAGCATCTGTCCTTCCAGTGAATATTCAGGTTTGATTTCCTTTAGGATTGAAATCCCTAAAGTCTTCTTCCGTCTTCTCAAAAATGAAGAGAAGCTTGGTATTTGCTGATAGGTTGGGTGGATTTTTCTCTGTATTCCTAATTGTCCTCCTGGGTACAATTAGACCTCCCTCTCTCAGGCCTTTTGAAGGATGTTTGATTAATGTATTCTGCCAGCCATATTTCTGAAGCTGGTGGCTATATAGTGAGTGTGAGTGTAAGAGACAACTTTACTCCACTGATGATGCAGTGGGAATCTATTCATGGATTATTTAACAGGGTGTGTGGTCCTTCCCTTGTCTGGAGCAGCACGTTAAATCCTACACAGAGTACACCACTCTGGGACTTTTCTGGTGGCCCAGTGGTTAAGACTCTGCACTCCCAATGCAGGGGACCTGGGTTCTATCAGGGAACTAGACCCCACATGTTGCAACTAAAGTTCCTGCATTCTGCAACTAAGACTCAGTGCAGGCAAATAAATAAATTTTAAAATAAATAAGTTTTATTTATTTATTTATAAAGCCAAATAAATAAATTTTTAAAAGTACACTGTCCCCACTGCTCCCTATCTCTCCCTGACTCCTCCTGCTTTGGGTGTCATATCTTCCATCCCAGGTTTTATAAGCAACTGCTGTTCACTCTTTCTCTGCATCCTTCACAACATCACAATTCCAGCTACTGCAGTCCCTACGTGACTATAATTTAAAAAGATGCAGTGTTGGAGGGATGGGGACCAGTGAAGGAATCATGACCTCATCAGAACGTGTCTCCTACATAGCAGAAACTCATGTGTCTCAGATACCAGAGCTCAGGGAATATCTATTACCTTTTCCCTTCCTGATCTCGCTGTTCTGCCTCAGGTGGCCAAGAGTGACTTCTTCATGGATATGTCTCCTAGAGTCTGGCTTGTGCTACTCTAACCATGCATCTTGATGTGGCTTGAAATTATTTTCACAGAAAAGAGGTGCTGTGAAAATCAGGTGTCTCTAGGGTTCCACCCTCATGATCCAGAAGTCTGTAATAGCTTTGTGATCTAAGACAATGGTACTGGCGCAGGGTCTTATTCTCCAGATGATGATGAGTGTCAATTCTGAAACATTTCCTTGTTTAAAACACTTAATATGCATTATCTCAGCTCATTCACCTAGTTTCTGAGCACCTGTTATATGCCAAGCACTGGGGACACCAAGTGAATGACACTTTTTTTTTCTTTTTTTTTGCTTTTTGCTTAAAATCCTTCAATGCTGACACATAATACACAGAACAAAATTTTGATTCCATCACTACAGGGGCTGGCCCTTTCTGTCCTTCCAATCTCATCTTCTCCCTCTTATATACATATTCCATTTCTCTTGAGCCATAGAGGTCTCTGGTTTTTTTCTCCTTCCCACCTCCAAAATCTATTTCTTTTGCTTGAAATTCTCTTTCTGTATTAACTCGCTGCTTCTTGTCATTCAAATCTCAGCTTAAATGTCACCTCCTGGAGAGGTTAAAAGGTTCTGCTTCAAATGATCAAATATTGGAAACAAAAGCATTCTGCCCCAGTCAAATCTTTGCTTGTGTTATCTGCAATCAATTACCTAATTGATCAATAGCTAGTAAGTATCCACTCTGAGTCAGGCATTGTTTGGCATGTATATACAGTTCATGCCAGTCACTCTGTCGTGTCTGACACTTTGTGACCCTCACTGGTAGACTGCAGCCCACCAGGCTCCTTTGTTCATAGAATTTTCTAGGCAGGCATAGTGGAGTGCGTTGCCATTTCCTACTCCAGGAGTTCTTCCCAACCCAGGGATTGAACCTCCATCTCCTGTGTCTGCTGCATTGGCAGGCAGATTCTTTAGCACTGAGCGACCTGTGAAGTGCCATGTATACAGTAAAAGAGAGCTTAACTTGACCCCTGACTTTTTGGAGTCTACATTCTCTTGGGATTTGACAGTCTTCGAATAGATCACTAATAAGAACCTGCTGTAAAGCATAAGGGACTCTACTCAGTATTCTGTGAAAGTGAAAGTGTTAGTCACTCAGTTGCGTCTGACTCTTTGTGGCCCTGTGAACTGTAGCCCGTCAGGCTCCTCTGTCCATGGGATTCTCCAGGCAGTAATACTGGAGTGGGTTGCCATCCCCTTCTCCAGGGGATCTTCCTGACTCTGTAATCAAACTCAGGTCTCCTGCATTGCAGGTGGATTCTTTACCATCTAAGCCACCAGGGAGGACCTGGAGATAGATAGATAGATAGATAGATAGATAGATATAAACAGATTCACTTTACTGTATGCCTGAAACTGACACAACATTATAAATCAACTATACTAAAAAAATAAAAATTTAAAAATTTAAAAAAACAAAACAAAGCAAAACAGACTAGACCTTGGCTGAGGATGGGCAGGAGAGGTGAAACAAGATGATGTCATCCTAGGAAGAAAGCTGGGTTGCCCTAAAACCTCTTGCCAGGAATCCTCATTGGTTTCTCCCCTTTGATTTCTAATCTGCTCATTTATGAGCTCAGATTCTTAAGGAAAAAGGATTAATTTTCAAAGTGATCTGAAGGCTGTCCAAGAGCACCATTACCCTTGCCTATTTAGGAACCTGGCCCAGCTCCCAGCTCCAATCCCAGGAGTGATTCACCTGGGACTGAGTGAGGACATGGGGCTCCAAGCACACTGGCCATGGTGTTTGCCCACAGAATGTTCTCATGGAGGCTCTGTTTGACTTTTGCTTTTCCCCTCCTTGTGAAGAAATTGACTAGGACCTGTTGTCATGGTGATGCAGGATGCTGAGAACCTTGCTCTGAGAGAACATTTTCTTTGTTCTTCCTTCCTAGTGGAGGAGAGGTGAGATGGGTAGGGCTAGGAATGGAGTCTGGAATCTGAAACTGGCAAATACTTCAATTTCAGAAGCCACTGGCTCTGATTTACAAACCCAACCATGCCACAAATAAGCTACTTAATCCCAGCAGGTGGCTTAACCCTGCTTAACTATTAGCTTCAGTTTCCTCATCAGAAGTTGGGGATAAGAAAAAGCTTTATTTTACAGAGTTTCTGAAAAACCAATGAAATTATTCCTTTAAGTATTTAGGTTAGTACCTGGCACACAGTAAGGCAATTATTACTTTCAGAAATATTGCAATTGCAGTATTTGCAATGTTACTTTTATGACTACTGCTACCATCATCACCACTTCATCATCATCAACTTTATCCTTGTCATCCTCACCAATAGTTTCCCAGTGCTATCTTTGTAGAGAAAAGTGAAACTGAAAGTCGTTCAGTCGTGTCTGATTCTTTGCAACCCCATTGACTGTATAGTCCATGAAATTCTCCAGGCCAGTATACTGGAGTGGGTTCCCTTCTGCAGGGGATCTTCCCAAACCAGGGATTGAACCCAGGTCTTCTGCATTGCAGGTGGATTCTTTACCAGCTGAGCCACCAGGGAAGCCTTTGTAGAGGAAAAATTCATAGCAAAGAACAAAGAGACCCAAGTTCAAACCCTGATTTCACTACTTATGAGCAAGTCTATTGATGTAACTGTCTTAGAAAATGGAGACAATGAAATTTATCTTTTCAGGGTTATTTTAAAGAGTCAGTGAACTTAAGTGAAGTGAAAGTGTCCAGCACAAAACAAGTGATTAACAGAGATTAGTTGAACTTGAATTTGAATCACATTCCTGCAGCAAAATAGCCTTTGGTTTTAGGATATGTCTTGCACTGCTAAAACTTGAAAGGAACTTAATAATTAAAGAAAAAATTACAACCAAGATTCCCCTCCCCCAGCAAGCAAAACCAAAGAACATCTTGCACGTAGTGATATAGTGTTGGGACAGTCAACTGGCTGATGAACAGATGTCTGCTGAGCACCTTCTGCATGTTGAGTGTTGTTCCTGGCACTCTTTGGAAAGAAAGAAGACACAGAAGGGCCCCAAAGGGCCTGTGTAAGTCGCACAGATATGGCTCCAAGAAGATAATCGGGCAAGGCATTGGAGACCCTGTAGTTCCCAGATAGAAAGCTCAGACTCAGTTTACTCTAAGGACCTGCAGATTCTGGCCTCTCTGTCTTCCTGTAGCCTTTTTTCCTACCATTCTTCACAAACACTCCAGCTCATTAGTATGATTGTGTAATGCTCCTTCATGCCCCAGTAATTTTGTTCCTGCTATGACTTCTGCCTAGATCACTCTGTCCAAAACTTTTTATGCTCTTCATCTCTGAAAACTCAGTGATGGCCAACATCCCCCAGGGGTGCCCTTGTATTGTGTGTCTACTATCTGTTGGTTAGTCGCTCCATCGTGTCCGACTCTTTGTGACCCCATGGGTGGTAGCCCACCAGACTCCTCTGTCCATGGAACTTTCCAGGCAAGAATACTGGAGTAGGTTGCTATTTGCTTCTCCAGGGGATCTTCCCAACCTAGGGATCAAACCTGGGTCTTCTGCATCACAGACAGATTCTTTACCATCTGAGCCATGAAGGAAGCCCATGTCTACTATTTAAATACGGTGGTGGTTTAGTCGCTAAGTCATGTCCAACTCTTGCGAACCCATGGACTGTAGCCTGCCAGGCTCCTCTATCCATGAGATTCTCCAGGCAAGAATACTAGAGTGGGTTGCCATTTCCTTCTCCAGGGGATCTTCCCAATCCTGGAATCAAACCTGGGTCTTCTGCATTGCAGGCAGATTCTTTACCAATTGATCTATGAAAGAAGCCCCATTTAAATATAGTATCTACTCTATTTCTATCTGTTTTCTGATCAGTTGAACCATATGAAATTGCCATTTTGGATATTAAAAGTGGTTGAATACTGTCAATTTCATTTGGTTAGAACAAATCCCCTAGTGTCCTATGTATGACTCTGTGCACTGCTTCCAAACCCCACCCTTACCCCACACCATCCAAACCCCTCCCCCTCCCCCACTTGTGACTATGGGAAAGTTATTTAACTGTTATATGTCTCAGTTATCACCCTGTTCTCAGTTCTATGTCTCAGTTGTCACCCTGCTTATTTAACTTCTATGCAGAGTACATCATGAGAAACGCTGGGCTGGAAGAAGAACAAGCTGGAATCAAGATTGCCAGGAGAAATATCAATAACCTCAGATATGCAGATGACACCACCCTTATGGCAGAAAGTGAAGAGGAACTCAAAAGCCTCTTGATGAAAGTGAAAGTGGAGAGTGAAAAAGTTGGCTTAAAGCTCAACATTCAGAAAACGAAGATCATGGCATCTGGTCCCATCACTTCATGGGAAATAGATGGGGAAACAGTGGAAACAGTGTCAGACTTCATTGTTTTGGGCCCCAAAATCACTGCAGATGGTGTGATTAATTTCATGACTGCAGCCATGAAATTAAAAGACGCTTACTCCTTGGAAGGAAAGTTATGACCAACCTAGATAGCATATTCAAAAGCAGAGACATTACTTTGCCAACAAAGGTCCATCTAGTCAAGGCTATGGTTTTTCCAGTGGTCGTGTATGGATGTGAGAGTTGGACTGTGAAGAAAGCTGAGCACCGAAGAATTGATGCTTTTGAACTGTGGTATTGGAGAAGACTTTTGAGGGTCCCTTGGACTGCAAGGAGATCCAAACAGACCATCCTAAAGGAGATCAGTCCTGGTTGTTCATTGGAAGGACTGATGCTGAAGCTGAAACTCCAATACTTTGGCCACCTGATGCAAAGAACTGACTCATTTGAAAAGACCCTGATGCTGGGAAAGATTGAGGGCAGGAGGAGAAGGGGACAACAGAGGATGAGATGGCTGGATGGCATCACTGACTTGATGGACATGAGTTTGAGTGAACTCCGGGAGTTGGTGATAGACAGGGAGGCCTGGCGTGCTGCAATTCATGGAGTCGAAAAGAGTCGGACAAGACTGAGCCACCGAACTGAACTGATATCTCAGTTTCCCTATTTGTAAAGTAGAAATAATTTATCCTATCTCATAATATTCATGGGGAGATTATATATAAAATTTAACAGAATCTCAGGCATATGAAAAATGAAAGTCAGTCAGTCGTGTCTGACTCTTTGTCCATGAAATATATAGTCCATGGAATTCTCCAGGCCAGAATACTGGAGTGGGTAGCCTTTTCCTTCTCCAGGGTTTCTTCCCAACCCAGGGATTGAACCTAGGTCTCCCCATATTGCAGATGGATTCTTTACCAGCTGAACCACAAGGGAAGCCCTTGCATATAATTAATGATAAATAGCAGTAAGTGTTAACTTATAGTCACTGGTTTATTTTACTGGACTCCTCATTTACACTATAAGGTCATTGAGGGCATATACCGAATATTATTTGAGTTTATTACCCCATAGCCAAGAAAAGCAACAAAGATAGGTGACTAATAGATGTTTATTGAATAAATGAAGACCTAGGTATGAGTTCCCATGCAGATATACACCAGCTATATGATCTTGGGCAAGCCAGTCAGCCCTCTGAACCTCTTTATTTTAATCTGTAAAATGAGTAAAATAATTTTAAAATGCCATTTCTACAGAACTTCCTGGTGGTCCAGTGGTTAAGACTTCACCTTCCAATGCAAGGGGTGAGGGTTTTATCCCTGGTTGGGGAGCCAAGAAACACACATGCCTCATGGCCAAATAAATAAATAAAATGAAAGCAATATTGTAACATATTCAATGAAGACTTTTAGAATGATCCACATCAAAAGAATATTTTAAAAAACAAAATGCCTTTTCTATCTCCTAACATTTTTGTAGCTATTGAACAGCATTCATCAATTCTACAAATATTTTTAGTGTCTGCTATATACGTGCTTGGGAGTATACATAGTGCCACAATATTTTGGCAGTGAAGAAGCGTTGTCATCTGTAAAACTTTGATCATATGCAAGAGGTTACTTATAGAAAGAATCAACCACTGGGCATGAGGAAAAAAAAAGATATCTTCATATGAAAGGTTCCCAGAAGATAGAGAAAAATGAAGCGTTTACACTGATTCAGAGACCCGAGGTCTGATAGCAGGGCAATAACAGTCCATAATAAGAGTTTTTAAAATTGTCCTATAATACACATTTCACAGTCTTTGACATAAAGTTAAAAATAATTCCTTCTTCTACAGCTTGAGGATGTTGAATATCCTTAAAGTGAAAGTGAAAGTCTCTCAGTCGTGTCTGACTCTTTGCGAACCCATGGATTATACAGTCCATGGAATTCTCCAGGCCAGAATTCTGGAGTGGGTAGCCTTTCCTTTCTCCGGGGGATTTTCCCAACCCAGGGATCGAACCCAGGTCTCCCGCATTGAAGGCAGATTCTTTACCAGCTGAGCCACATGGGAAGCCCTGAATATCCTTAGACTGTGTATATTTAATGCAGAGGGAAGAAGGCTAGAGTGATAAAGCCGTGAGGGACCTTACATGGGAAGGGAAGGGGTGATGGCTGTTTGGGGTCAAGTTTATTAGCTAACAGGTCTCTCTGGTGGCCCATCATCTTTCTAAAAACATCAGAGGAAAGGGTTGAAAGGATTGAAATTGACACTATGGTTTGCTACTTGAGATATGAGCCAAGTTCACGGACTGGTCTATAAGAAACTCTCTTTGGCCTCACCGAGTTTCACTGATTGCTTAAAAGGGATCCCCCCTCCCCAATTCCAGACTAGCCCTACCATCCCACACTCCCAAGAACATTTCCATCGTCCCAACACCAACTGTCCCAGCCCAAATGAATACACAAGCAATGGGGAGGGAGGGAGGAGTCGTTCATTCGGGACCAGGAAGATGAGCAAACAACACTTCGACTTGGTGCAGAGCCAAGAAGCAAAGATCCTCAAGGGAAAGGGTTAGGAGAGGATTACCACGAGTGCCCCCTGAGCATCGACCATGTGCACGACTCTGGAGTAGAGGATTTACACACATCCTGCTAAAAAAAAGAAAAAAAAGGCTTATTCCAGGAAAACATTCTTCTCATTTGATAAATGGACAGAGTCAAAGCAGACATGATGTGGAGTAAAAATGAGTTGGTAGGAAGTCTAAAATTTTTTTCAAAATAAAAAATTTTAAAAAGCTAGATTGATAGATACTAATCTGTTACCCAAGTGTTGACTCTTGGTTGCAAGTGACAGAAATCCAATGATACTCAGAAAAGTGGAATATTGGGGCGACCCATGGAAGCCATGAGGGCAATTCCACTGGACCTCAGGTATAATGGAAATCAAAGACTTGGACACTCCCCAGATAACCTCGTCTCTTAAGCCACCTCCTCTCTGAGTGTTTATTCCATTTTCTTGCTGTCTCCCATACTGGCCTTCTCCAATTCTGACCAACACCTCTCAAGCTTTGCCTCTTTACAGTCCTGAAGATAGATAGAGTGTCTTTCCCAGTTCCAGGTCCCCAATTCTCAGGAAAGGAATCTGATCATATTAGATGCCCATCTATGGACCATCTGGAGTCAACTCTGCACAGGAATGGCTTAACACTTTTCTAACAAGTCAGGGTCTAGAGTAAACTTCTGGATGGAGTGAGAGGGGAGACCAAGGATATCTGGGCAGATACTCAGCGTGGGGGTGAAGGGATATAATGGTGTAAGAAAAAGGGCTTGAATGTTGTTCCTGCAGGATAGAAATACCTACCATTCAGAAGCTTTCTGTATAACCAAAGAGGTAACATTTACCAATGATCAGTGCTAGTGTCTGAAGCCTGGCTATAGGCATGCTGGGCATTTGGACTTGGTTGTGGGCTGAAACAGTGTGAAAAGGGGAAGGAGTGTGATCAGCAGTTAGTCATGCATGTGTTAACCATGTCTTGTACTGGTGCTTTGTGTATATATGTCTCGTGCAACTTTTATTCCCATCTTGTTGGCATGGAAACCGAGACCCCAGGAGGTAAGGTGACTTCCTCAAAGTCACAATTGTAATTAATAGTAAAAACAGATTCTAAGTCATGGAGCAGAGGGAGCGAGGTCCAAGAGGAAGGGAATATATGTATTCATAGAGCTGATTTCAGCTTTCCAGGTGGCACTAGTGATAAAGAACCTGCCTGCCAATCAGGAGACTTAAGAGATGAGTGTTTGGTCCCCAGGTCGGGAAGATCTCCTGGAGGTGGGCATAGCAACCCACTCCAGTATTCTTGCCTGGAGAATCCCATAGACAGAGGAGCTGGGGGGACTGCAGTCCATAGGGTTGCAAAGAGTCAGATACCACTGAAGCGACTCAGCATGCACGCATAGCTGATTCACTTCAGTGTACAGCAGAAACAAACACAATGTTGTAAAGCAATTGTACTCTGATAAAAAAAACAAAGAACAATTCTAAAAGTGGTGCCATTTCTAAAACCTCTGTTACTCTGAAATCAAGCTCATCCCTGTTATTTTTTGAACTTCAAAAAAGTTTGAACTTTAAAGCATAAAGTTAGGTGGCAAAGATTTGGTTTCCTTCTGATTTCTGTAAAGCTTTGGGTTTCCACTCTGGCCTCAGGGAGCTGCTTGCCAACATCTCTGAATCAGTCAAACCATCCCTTTAAGAAATGAAAAAGTGCAACCAACTGAGCCTCGAGTGATTCATGGTGCCCAATATACATATTTATAGGCTACATGCAAGGGTGAAATCCACTCGAGGCTCTCTTTTTCACACCCCCACGCATCTGTGCGCCTGCATCAGGCACTTAAAGGGACCGAAGCCCCTGCCACTTATTCACCCACACGTGTCTGTGATGGAGTCTGAACTCTCCATGAACCACCACCAACTCGCAGAGCCAAACTCTAAGTGCCCATCTGTGGAAGCAGAGTTCCAAAATGAGAATTCTGCTCTTGGTCCCTAGAAACATTCTTCTAGTTGTTTTTGTTTTTGTTTTTTTTTCTCTTTCATTTCTCTTCCGTTGGAGATCTGGGGTGATTGGCAAGTGGTTTGGACTGATCTGGGTTTGAGGGTTTGCTCCTACTGACTCTGACCTTGAACTTGTCTCTTAAGCCTTTTGAGATTTAATGTCTTCTCTTTAAAAAGGAGCTATTAAAAACCATGGGACTGCTGTCATGAGCGAAGTGTGGGACAGGATTTTAGGAAAACTGCAAGACATAGCAAATGCCTCTGGGGTAGTAATGGATGGCAGCTGATACAACTGCAAAGCTGGAAAGGGCAACAGGAGGAGGTGGTTACTGGTACCCAGAGAAGGCAGCCATGTGGAAAAGACTACATGAATGAAACTAGAGTCTAGAGCAGGATGGTGCAGCCGGCTCATCTGTTGTCACCTGGGAGGGAGGGAGCCAGGGAACATGAATACCTTGACCATATTCTGCTCGTTCCCTCCAACATCTGCTGGCGCCTCCTTTGGTTAAATCTATGTAGAAGCTGGAGGAATAAAGGACCCATGTGGTCCATACAGGTTCGCATCCTCGTACCCAGAGCAGGATGGAGAGGGGTGGAGGGTGAACCTGGAGGGGCCCATGGGAGACATCCAGCTCAAGTATCGAACAGAGAGAGAGAGATGCAAGTAGAGTGCTTCATCACAGAGGTTGGCATGGGATACGTGTTTAATAAATAGTGACCTTAATTACACAATCAAAGTGTGAAGAATTACAGTGCTACCACTTGGGGATTCTTTTCAACTTCAATCTTGATGTGCAAGTTTATGGAAAAATTAGGGAAAGATGCCCGGAGCCAGCGTGAGGAACTCCGCCCGTGGCAAAGGTCATGAGGAAGGAGGCTCGGCATACCCAAAGGCGGGATTGAGCCTCAGGAGTCCCCCTGGAAATTCTCGAGCATCTACCCCCCAAACCAGAGTCTGCCTACCTTACTGCTTTGTGCTCTCACCTATACCTCTGACTTTACGGGGGTCTGTCCCCCACCACCATCTTTCTCTCTGAAAAAGAGTTAACTTACAGCTCCAGTTAATAAAGTTCCTGGGCGTGAAAAGAGTGTTTTAGTTCACAACCGTGAGAGGCATGAGATGTTCTAAACTGTCTAAATACAGATTCCTTTGAGCAGTTAAAAGATTGATTAGAAATTGTATTGGTGAAGGGTTTTTCACTTGTTGGGCCAATGTTTGCTGCTAAGTTTCCATATCCCTTACCTACTGTGTTCCTGGAAGTGTATTGATGAATATAATTGGTGTATAGGAATGTAAGTAGTAGCTTTAATGTTTGTAACCTTGGACCCTTGAGTTAATTCTTTTCTTCTTGTAGCCCACCACACCTTTGCCCTATAGAAATGCAACTTTATCTAATGCTTTCGGAGGGTGGCGCCTGACTTTAGAATAATCACCTTTAGAGAAAAATAAGTTTTCTGGAGAAAGGATCTTAAAATGTTGACAGACCCCACTCCCTGGCCAGAAGATGATGTAAATCACCTAAACTTTTGCATATGATAAGTTTGAAAGCCTGGCTTCGATTAGGATCAAGGACTGCTGTCCTTGCATGACTCTACCCCTTCCCCCATTATCCTCTATGCACAACTTAAGGTATAAAAACTGTTTTGGAAAATAAAGTGCGGGCCTTGTTCACCGAAGCTTGGTCTCCCCATGTTGTTCTTTCTCTCACCTTCCAGCTGAATTTCCATCTAGAGTGTGGAGGCTCATCAAGCCTACTAATTATGCCTGGGCTTCTAAGATCTGACCGGGGAGGCCTTAGTGTCTCCTCTCCTTCGGGAGAACAGGAGGATGCCTGCGGCCTACATAGGTGACGTAAATTCCTTGCTTTGGAATTTTATTAGCTTTCCACGTAAACCAAGTTATTCAGCCTCTTTTCTCCACTGAATTTTCCTGCCGAGCTATCCTTATTCCATTACTCTTTATATCTCTAATTAATATTTAATTAAAGCTATTGTATCCAGTTCGCCGACACCGTCCCTGCTTTGAATTCCCTGGATCCACCGGGGCTGGACCCCGGCAGAAAGATAATTCCCATTTTCCATGTTCTTTGTTTTGAAGATTTGCTGATCCTCTCCACCCAGCAGTGCCCTCTGGCACTTTCTACATTTCTTCTTTGTTGTTGTTCAGTCGCTAAGTCGTGTTCAACTCTTTGTGACCCCATGGGCTGCAGCACTCCAGGCTTCCCTGTCCTTCACTATCTCCCAGAGTTTAATTCAAGCTTAAATTGAAGAAAGTAGGGAAAGCCACTGGACCATTCAGGTATGACCTAAATCAAATCCCTTATGATTATACAGTGGAGCTGGGGAATAGATACGAGGGATTAGATCTGGTAGACAGAGTGCCTGAAGAATTATGGGTGGAGGTTCATAACATAGTATAGGAGGCGATGATCAAAACCACTCTCAAGAAAAAGAAACAGAAGGCAACGTGGTTGTCTGAGAAGGCCTTACAAATAGCCGAGAAAAGAAGAGAAGCAAAAGGGAAAGAGATACCCAACTGAATATAAAGTTCCAAAGAATAGCAAGGAGAGATAAGAAAGCTTCTTAAGTGAACAATGCAAAGAAATAGAGGAAAACAATAGAATGGGAAAGACTAAAGATCTCTTTCAAGAAAATTGAAGATATCAAGGGAACATTTCATGCAGAGATGGGAACAATAAAGGCAAGGATCTAACAAGCAGAAGAGATTAGGAAGAGGTGGCAAGAATGCACAGAAGAACTGTACAAAAAAGGTCTTAATGATCCGGATAACCACGATGATGTGGTCACTCACCTAGAGCCAGACATCCTGAAGTGTCAAGTCAAGTGGGCATTAGCATGCATTGAAGTGAAGTGAAGTGAAGTCGCTCAGTCGTGTTTGACTCTTTGAGACCCCATGGACTGTAGCCCTCCAGGCTCCTCCGTCCATGGGATTTTCCAGGCAAGAATACTGGAGTGGGTTGCCATTTCCTTCTCCAGCAGATCTTCCCAACCCAGGGATCGAACCCAGGTCTCCCGCATTGTAGGCAGATGCTTTTACTGCCTGAGCCACCAGGGAAGTCCTTAGCAAGCATTACTACTAAAGTTTCTTCTTAGGGAAGACATTCATTCATTCATTCATGGTTTACTCAACAATGATTGACTCAGCACCATCTCTGTGCCAGGCATGGTACAGGGCACTGAACCCACAGTGATGGACACACATCTAGTCTCTGTGTTTGCAGGCTATCAGAGGGCAGGAACACTAAGCTCCTTCAGTAAGTCTGAACAAGTTCTGTTCAGAGAGTGCATTCGTTAAGTCCAATTTGTTCATAAGTCCAACAAAGTAAGCCTAAACCCCCAACTATAACAATCAGCTACATAGTACTGTACTGTAATAGATTTACAATACTTTTCACACAAACAATATATAAAAAGAAACAAAGAAAACATTTAAAATCTTACAGTATAGCACCTTGAAAATACAGTAGTACAGTACAACAGGGCTTCCCAGATGACTCAGTGGTAAAGAATCTGCCTGCCAGTGAAGGAGATGCCAGAGATGTGGGTTTGATCCCTGGGTCAGGAAGATCCCCTGAAGAAGGAAATGGCAACCCACTCCAGTGTTCTTGCCTGGGAAATCCCATGGACAAAGGAGTCTGGCGGGCTACAGTCTATGGGGTCACAGAGAGTTGGACACAACTGAGCAACTGAGCATGCATGCACAGTACAACAGCTGCCATTCAAGGGCTGGCATTGAGTGAACAGGCAAGAAGAGTTACTGGAGGAAGGAGAGGAGATGGGAGATGGTCGAGCTGAAGGACCACCAGCAATAGAAGATTGAGAGCGTTCTGCTGAAAGTGAAAACTTTCATCTCAGGTTCAAAGGATGTGTTAACAAAATAAGTCACTCGTTATACACAAATAAATAATACAACTATTTATTAGATAATGATCTAGCTTACTTTCAATATACTAACATTAAAAGAAAACAGAAACAGAAAGAGCACAGAATACATCACCAAATTGGGTTTTGGCCAGCATCCAGACTTAAACAGCACTGGGAAGTCCTGTGTCACAGCACATCTGGAGTCCCAGTTGGGAAAAGGTCCCAGGCAGCATGTCTGCTCTCTGGGTGAGACTTCAAAGATTGCAGTTCAGGGTTCCTGTTTATAATCCCAGGATGGAGGCAAACTGATTTCACCATCAATCTGTGACCAAATTGCAACCCTTTTAATGTGAATGCTGTTTGTTTTGTCTTGGAAAACTTGGAATGTAGCTAAACCCAGGGCTTGGTTGGCCAGACCCCTCCAGGATCCCAACAATCTCAAGATTCCTCCCCATCTTATCTAAGGCGCTGCAAGTCTTGCACTCACAGCAGGCAGTCACTCCCAGTCACTCCCAGTCAGGGCAGTGTCCAGGCAGGTTAGAAGCAAGGTCAGAGGTCTGCTCTGCTTTGTCTCTGAAGCCTAAATAAGACTATTTTTTAAATTTCCCTAACAGAGGGCAAGATGCAATTTCATTCATGCCTGATATTGATGGGGTGCACATTCGCCCCTTTTTTTTTTTGCTGCACTGGGTCTTCATTGCTTTGTGTGGGCTTTCTCTAGTTGTGGCAAGCGGGGGCTACTCTTCATGGCAGTGCTCAGGCTTCTCATTGCCGTGGCTTCTCATTGCCGTGGCTTCTCTTGTGAAGCAGAGGCTCTAAGCACGCGAACTTCAGCAGTTGTGGTCCACAGACTCAGTAGCTGTGGCTCGTGGGCCCTCGAGTGTGGGCTTCAGTAGCTGCAGAAGCAGGTTCGGTAGTTGTGGCACATGGGCATATTGGTTTCTTTGGAAGTTAGCAACTTGAAGGTTCCTATGTAGGGAACTTACTGTAGTGATGAAGCAGCATGTGAGATGTGAGATGGAGGTAGGTGTGGGTGAGCAAGCACCTCCACAGCTTGATTGGAGCTCCAGCCTGATGCTGTTTGAAAATCAACCATCAAGGATTAGCAAAGAGAAGAAGCTCTCCACAAAGGAAGACATCGTTAAATGCAAAGGTTTGAGGATTAGCCAAAGTCGTTGCCAGCCCCAACTTTGGTGTCTTTCCAATTCTTTGGTCTTTCCAACTTTGTGGTGGGGTGTGTATTTAAAGGAATAAGTGTAGGGTCGTTAATTGCTTATAGAAAAAAAAGAGTCTTGTTTATGTGCTGAGCGCATTCTCTTCCAACTAATTAGCTCAACAAAGCTGAACACAGAGTCATTTCTGACCCTCCTTAGGCAATTAAACATAAGTGTTTTCTACTATCTATAAGCCTTTCACCGCCTTCTGAATTGCTGCTGCCAAGGAGGGGTGTGCAAGGGATGTGCATGCGTATAGCTCCCTTTCTAGCAAAGAAATCACGGTGGCGTCCGGGGTCCTAGTTGTGACGCCTGCCTTGGTCCATTCTCAGCCTCTTATCTCTGTCTGTCTGCAAAGGAAAATTGCAAAAAAGAAAAAGAAATTGAAAAGGTCTGACTTGGTTGCCCCAGCAGATGCCCAGCATACTGGGGGAGAAAGAGCATAGCCCCCAAAATGGCAGGACCCTAGAACAGGGGTCCCCAAACTCCAGGATCTAATGCCTGATGATCTATGGTGGAGTTTATGTAATGAAATAGAAATAAGGTGTACAATGAATGTAAAGTGCTTGAATCATCCTGAAACCACTCCCACTTCCATGAAACTGGCCCTTGGTGCCAAAAAGGTTGGGGACCACTGCCTAGATGACTCCCTCCCCTGCCATCTGGGAGCAGCAGAGGATAAATGCTAATGCTAATGCTAATAAGTCACTTCGGTCGTGTCCAACTCTGTGCGACCCCATAGACAGCAGCCCACCAGGTTCCCCCGTCCCTGGGATTCTTCAGGCAAGAACACTGGAGTGGGTTGCCATTTCCTTCTCCAATGCAGGAAAGTAAAAAGTGAAACTGAAGTCGCTCAGTTGTGTCCGACTCTTTGCGACCCCATGGACTGCAGCCTACCAGACTCCTCCGTCCATGGGATTTTCAAGGCAAGAGTACTGGAGTGGGGTGCCATTGCCTTCTCCAAGAGGATAAATGGAGGTGGCCAATTGTCCTGAAATAGATGTGGTGATATTCCCAAGGTTCTGAATGATGCACTTAGTGCAGAGACAGCAGGGTGATGCTGACAGGGCAAAGAGCGCCTTGGGCATCTCCCTGCTTCCCATGCCCCAAGAAAGGGTGACCAAACGCTCCTGTGTTCAAGAGAGGCCGAGCGTGATTGAAGACAGGAGTGACCATGGCTTTTACCAGGAGGGATGGAGTGGTTCTCAAGGCATGCTAGCACAGACTGATAATGACAGAAAAATAGAACACTTCCTCCCTTAGCATGGTGTGACTCAAGAAGCCTCAGAGTTAACACTTCCTCCCTCAGCATTATGTGACTCAAGAAGCCTCAGAGTTAAGCCACAACATGTTGAGAAAGAAGAAGAGAGAAACCCTAAATAGTCCAAGATTTCCTTTTCTCTGCTTGGTGGAACTGAGACTCAAAACAAAAATTAAGGTGTTTTATAAAAAAGAAAGTTTCCTATCTTGCCATTGTCCCCTTTCTGCCACACATACACCAAGTAAAGCACAGGTCCAAGTGTCAGAATCTCTGGGTGTGAGGCTCTAGTCTAACTGGCTGTTAATAGCTGTGAAAACCCATTTTGCAGATGAGGAAACTGAGGGATAGAAAGGTTAAGAAACATGTGGCTGGTAACTGACCGAGGCAGAATGCTAATTCATGTCAGTTTGTCCCCTAAACCTTCATGTTTAATAGCTACAACTATCCTCTGAGAAATCTGTGTGCAGGTCAGGAAGCAACACTTAGAAATGGACATGGAACAACAGACTGGTTCCAAATTGGGAAAGGAGTACGTCAAGGCTGTATATTGTCACCCTGCTTATTTAACTTATATGCAGAGTACATCATGAGAAATGCTAAAGCACAAGCCGGAATCAAGATTGCCAGGAGAAATATCAATAACCTCAGATATGCAGATGACACCACCCTTATGGCAGAAAGCAAAGAAGAACTAAAGAGCCTCTTGGTGAAAGTGAAAGAGGAGAGTGAAAAGGTTGGCTTAAAGTTCAACATTCAGAAAACGAAGATCATGGCATCTGGTCCCATCACTCATGGTAAATGGATGGGGAAACAGTGACGAAATTTATTTTGGGGGGCTCCAAAATCACTGTAGATGGTGACTGCAGCCATGACATTAAAAGACACTCCTTGGAAGAAAAGTTATGACTAACCTAGACAGTATATTAAAAAGTAGAGACGTTACTTTGCCAACAAAGGTCCATCTAGTCAAAGATATGGTTTTTCCAGGAGTCATGTGAGAGTTGGATTATAAAGAAAGCTGACCGCAGAAGAATTGATGCTTTTGAACTGTGGTGTTGGAGAAGACTCTTAAGAGTCCCTTGGACTGCAAGGAGATCCAACCAGTCCATCCTAAAGGAGATCAGTCCTGGGTGTTCTTTGGAAGGAATGATGCTGAAGCTGAAGCTCCAATACTTTGGCCACCTGATGCAAAGAACTGCCTCATTTGAAAAGACCCTGATGCTGGGAAAGAGTGAAGGTGGGAGGAGAAGGGGACTACAGAGGATGAGATGGTTGGATAGAGTCACCAACTCAGTGGACGTGAGTCTGGGTAAACTCCGGGAGTTGGCGATGGACAGGGAGGCTTGCTGTATTGCAGTCCATGGGATTGCAAAGAGTCAGACATGACTGAGCGACTGAACTGAACGGAACTGAACTACTCCTCTGAGAACAATATATTTACATTCATGAAATGGAGGGTTCTAGGTGACATGATGCAGGCAATTGCTGATTACCTAATCAGATATGGATAATTATTTTTTTAATAGAATCATTCATTCTCAAGACTTGTTTTTTGGGGAGGTATTTCAGCTTTTATCTTATTTTTAATCAATTTTTATTAGAGTATAGTCTGGGCTCCAAAATCACTACAGATGGTGACTGCAGCCATGAGATTAAAAGATGCTTACTCCTTGGAAGGAAAGTGATGACCAACTTAGATAGCATATTCAAAAGCAGAGACATTACTTTGCCAACACAGGTTCATCTAGTCAAGGCTATGGTTTTTCCTGTGGTCATGTATGGATGTGAGAATTGGACTGTGAAGAAGGCTGAGCACTGAAGAATTGATGTTTTTGAACTGTGGTGTTGGAGAAGACTCTTGAGAGTCCCTTGGACTGCAAGGAGATCCAACCAGTCCATTCTGAAGGAGATCAGCCCTGGGATTTCTTTGGAAGGAATGATGCTAAAGCTGAAACTCCAGTACTTTGGCCACCTCATGCGGAGAGCTGACTCTTTGGAAAAGACTCTGAGGCTCGGAGGGATTGGGGGCAGGAGGAGAAGGGGACGACAGAGGATAAGATGGCTGGATGGCATCACTGACTCGATGGACGTGAGTCTGAGTGAACTCTGGGAGTTGGTGATGGACAGGGAGGCCTGGCGTGCTGCGATTCATGGGGTCGCAAAGAGTCGGACACGACTGAGCAACTGATCTTATCTGATCTGATCTGATAGTTGCTTTACAATGCTGTGTTAGTTTTTACTGTACAGTAAATTGAATCGATATGTGTGCATATACCTCCTCTTTTTTTGGACTTCCTTCCCATTTCGGTCACCACAGAGCACAGAGTAAAGTTCCCTGTGCTATACTGTAGGATCTCATTATCAATAGTGTATATATGTCAATCCCAATCTCCCGATTCATCCCACCCCTCTCCCCCTTCTGCTTTGCTAATAAGATCATCTATACCATTTTTCTAGATTCCACATATATGCATTAATATAGATATGGATTATTATTAGCAAGAGTCTCAAGGGCATCTTCTGGAGTCAGTTTACTAGCTTGTACAAGAGAAAACTTGCAGCAACAAATTCTGAGACCCTTCTGTCAGCCCCAGCAAAACCAAGGAGACATGTGATTAGATGAACAGCATGCGTGCATTCCCTCCTCCAGTGGATCTTCCCAACCTTTTCATAGCAGCAATAAGAAACTAATACAAACTGTTACATATAGAAAATATCAGATGGCCTGGTAGTGCATCACAATCACTTCTGCAGTTTGTTAGAAGCATTTCCCCCAAGAACCACCCCAGGCATAAAGATTCATTAATCTGAGAGAATGGAATGGCTACCCACTCCAGTATTCTTGTCTGGAGAATTCCATGGACAGAAGAGGCTGGCAGGCTTTAGTGCATGGGGTCGCAAAGAGTCAGACAAACTGAGTGATTAAAACTTTCTTTTCCAGCCAGTGAATGCATTTTTAACATCCTTCCCTCCCCAGATCCCCAGGTAGTTCCGATTCAGGGGGATTGAGAAATATTCTACTGGGGTAACGGAGACTATGAGGACCTAGAAGTTCACTATTCAGAAAACAAGCGATGATTTTTGTAGTATGTTTGGCAGAATCTCTAAGCTCTGAGCAAGTTACTCATTAAATCCTGCATTGTTCACACTGGAAAGGACCTTGGAGGGACGGTCCAAATGCTTAAATTTTTCAGACCTAGGAATGGAGTCAACAGGAGGGCCAGGGTTTCTAGGGAGTAAACTATCAATTTTGAGTCTGGATCAGAATTTAGTGTTGCAGAATAATTCCATTAGACCAAAGCAAAAGGGCAACATGAGTTCTTTCTAGGGTGCCATCTTTTATTTGGGGAAGACAATATTGATTTGAAAGCGAGTTTTTTCTAAACAGCTCAAACAAAATAAAAAACCCAACTCTCATGCTCATGTGTAATTATGGGGTTGCATACTTTCACATTATATTTTCCTTCTATCTCTTCTACCACTATGGATGTATCTATCATGTACATCCCTGGATTTTAAAAAGGTTTTCTATTAGTGGAATTTTATGAATTTTTACAGTTTACCTGGGGTTGCTAGTGAAATGAAAAAGATGATGCATTTTTTAAAACTTTCTGAGCACTTTCTCCCAAAAAAACGGAGATAAAAAATGCACTGGGATGACCCAGAGGGATGGTACGGGGAGGGAGGTGGGTGGGGAGATCAGGATGGGGAACATGTGTACATCCATGGCGGATTCATGTTGACGTATGGCAAAACCAATACAATATTATAAAGTAATTAACCTCCAATTAAAATAAATAAATTTAAATTAAAAAAAAACTTTAGAAAATAAACTGTAATAAAAGAATGCTAAGGTGTATCCCCTGAAAACAGAGTGTCCTATGTCAGGCCCAACACCTGTTGCCTTGTGACGGATCCCTAAAAGGCTCTGTCAGAGGGTCAGGAGCACAGAATCCTCCTACAGGTTACAGCACAAATCCTGGTCAACCAGAACCCTGAAATGAGGCACTGTTCTTAGAGACTCCTATTGGACTTTACATTTCTGTGTCTCCATTCAGTTATGAATGTGTACAAAATGGCAATCCACTCCAGTATTCTTTCCTGGAAAATCCCATGGACAGAGGAGCCTGGCGGGCTACAGTCCATGGGGCCGCAAGAGTCGGACACGACTGAGTGACCATGTGCACCTGTGTGTCATACATGTGTGCTTGTGTGTGCCTGTGTGTCCTGGTGAGCCAAAACGGTAATGAGAGATTATCCTACTAAGTGAAGTAGGTCAGACAGAGAAAGACAAATACCATTTGATATGGCTTATGTGTGGAATCTGAAAAAAGTGTTACAAATGAACTTGTTTATAAAACAGAAATAGACTCACCAACATAGAAAACAAACATATGGCTCCCAAAGGGTAAAGATGGGGTCAGGGATAAATTAGAGGGTTGGAAATAACATATACACAGTACTGTATATAAAATAGGCAACTAACAAGGACCTGCAGTTCCAAATAGTGCAGTGCAGGGAGCTAGTCAATATCTTGTAATAACCTATAAAGCAAAAAAATCTGAAAAAGAATACACACACACACACACACACACACACACACGTATATAAGTGAATCACTTTGCTGTCACCTGAAACTAACATGACATTGTAAAACAACTGTACTTCAATAAACTTTTTAAAAAGAAAAGATAATGAGAGCATTTGGGTTAAGAATGAAATATATCTGTTTCTACCAGGTAAAATTTTTCAAGGTCCTGACCCAGGAGAGTCCCCTAAACATGACCCTCTAACTCCATGAAGAAACCCTAAAACTCTCAGCATTGTGAAGTGAACTTTGGTGACAGTCCCTGGAGCAGAAATACAAGGAACAGGGGACTGTCCCTGGGTGACTCAGAATCTCTTTTAAGTGTGTGTGTTTTAAATACACAGTAGATTTTGTCAAGATCCTGACATATTTCCCCTGGCAGGCTCCCCTTTTAGTTAAAGAAATCGCAGGATGAAAGAATGACAGGAAGAATTCCAGATGAAAACATGGAGATGATCCCCAAATAAAAAAGGATCCATGATCAGAACTGATGCTTTTGAACTGGGGTGTTGAAGAAAACTCTTGAATGTCCCTTGGACTGCAAGGAGATCCAACCAGTCCATCCTAAAGGAGACCAGTCCTGGGTGTTCGTTGTAAGGACTGATGTTGAAGCTGAAACTCCAATACTTTGGCCACCTGATGCAAAGAGCTGACTCATTTGAAAAGACTCCGATGCTGGGAAAGATTGAGGGCAGGAGGAGAAGGGGATGACAGAGGATGAGATGGTTGGATGGCATCACCAACTCAATGGACATGAGTTTGGGTAAACTCTGGGAGTTGGTGATGGACAGGGAGGCCTGGTGTGCTGCAGTTCATGGGGTTGCAAAGAGTTGGACATGACTGAGCGACTGAACTGAACTGAACTGATGATCAGAATACAACAGGTCCAAGTAAATTGTTGTTCAGTCACTAAGCCTGTCTGACTCCTTGTGACTCCATGGACTCTAGCCTGCCAGGCTTCTCTGTCTATGGGATTCTTCAGGCAAGAATAGTGAAGTGGCTTGCCATTTCCTCCTCCAGGGGATCTTCCCTACACAGGGTTCGAACCCAGGTCTCCTTCATTGCAGGCGAATTCTTTACCACTGAGCCACTATTGAATTCTTCCCCACCCCACCCCAGAAAATAAGGTGGGTAGAAAACCAACAGAATCTAGTCTTTTATATGCAGATTCCAGATTCCAGTTTGCGTTAGGAAGCACATTGAAAAGGCTTTGAATGAATTCATGTGGCACAAGCTGGGAACCTTTTCTCCAACCTCATCTCTCCCCATCCTCTCTTTTGCTTTGTGGTCTCGGCACCTCATAACACCCGAGAACTTATGTGGTATTTTAGACCTCTGTAATTTTATGTGGACTGTTCTGTCTGCTTTAGCATTCTTTTTTTCTCCTTTATGTATGACAAAGTCCTTCTCCACCATCAGGTCCTCTAAGACAGCCTAGTTACTTTTTTCCCAGTCTGTATAAGGTACCCTCCCCTGTGATCCAGTGGGTCCCATGCTAATGTCTACCATGACACCTGTTATACTGGATCAGAATAATCATTTCTTGTTCCATTTTCCAATTAGACTATGGGTGTCTTGAGGACAGGTGGGTCTCTTATTCTTTTTTTTTTGATTTTCTAGTGACTGAGCAGTCAGAGCTCAGGCTGAAAAAGAATTTCCAGACATGGAGTGTTGCAGGAAGGCATGAGTTTATTAAGAACAAAGAGCAGAGATCATGTGGGTGCTTCAAGCACCACAGCCAGCTTCCTGACAGGCAAAGGAGAGTCAACGATGTTCATGCATTAGTAACCAATTTTTCTAGCCTCAAGACAAAGAAAATTCCTGCTAGAAGTGTGGCATTAAGTGATTGGTTAAGGCACAATAGCGTGTGTACTGGGGTGGGTATTTTTGTTAACATGGGTTCAGAGACTTTGCCAGGAAGGATTGAGATGGGGAGGTTGTCAATGGTTACCATAGGGCTCAGTCAGTTCCAGCGATGATTTTGGTCCTGTGCTCTGCATGTATGGCCTTGATGAAAGGCTTGCACCCATGACCTTGGTGTTAGGGGAAGCACACTGACTGAAACCACCCACCCTAGCCAGGCACCATAGTAATCATTTGCATGAGCTGTTTTATGACAGGAGGTCCTGGTAAGGAAGAGTTCAGGAAAGGTCAAAAGGAGACACCACATGTCCGACCACCTCCCAGAATCCTTCTCTCTGGCATCCATCTTGGCTGAACAAGGCGTGC
The DNA here is from genome assembly GCF_055505025.1 of Bos grunniens. Classification (NCBI taxonomy): domain Eukaryota; kingdom Metazoa; phylum Chordata; class Mammalia; order Artiodactyla; family Bovidae; genus Bos; species Bos grunniens. Next base: position 30,548,195 of record NC_141189.1, read on the forward strand.
ACCACCAGGAAGGAATCTGAGTCAGAATGATTGGCTAAAGACAACCCGGAAACTAATCCCATCACCATAAAACCGGAGACTGAAGCCACGTGGCAGAGCAGTTCTCCCGAGTTCCCTTACCCTTCTGCTCTCCGCCCGGGCGCCCTTTCCCAATAAAACCTCTTGCTTTGTCAGCACATGTGTCTCCTTGTACAGTTCATTTCCAAGTGTCAGACAAGAGCCCAGTTTTGGGCCCTGGAAGGGGTCCCCCTTCCTGCAACATTGGTATGAGACTCCACAGTGAGCAGCCCAGTGCCTGCCACATGGCGTGTATTCAGTAAATCTTTGTCAACACTCCTGTGGTGATCACTTGTGGAGCATGTGTGGAGAAAGAGTGAAAGAATACTGGTGGCCGCGTGACACAAACAAAGAATGAAGTGGGTTATGTGGGATGGCAGAAAGGGTCTATACAGTCCGGTCGCCCTGACTTGCCCCCCTCAAACCCTGGAAAATTCAATCCATCGTAACATGAGTTATATAGCATGAGCTTTTGGTTATAAAGACTGAGTTTGAATGTCAGCTTTGTTTAAGGACTTTAATAGTAAGGTTAAATATTCTCTGTGCATCTGGGTATGTATGTAATTACTTATATCTTCTCTTCTCTACAACTGTGAATTCCGTGGGGGACTGTGACTGTCTTGATTACCCATATTTCTGCTGTACTTCACACATATTTGTTGAATGAATAAGGGTATTATAAATGAATGTCATGGCCTAGCTGTGTAACTTTTGACAAGTTACATAATCTCACATAAAATCTCTCAATAGACAGATGGCATATAGATAGTAGTTAAATAGATGATTGGTAGACAGCCATGGCATATAGATAGGTAGTATAGCAGATAGACAGATGGCGTATAGATAGTAGCTATATAGATTGTGTTGTTGTTTATTCACTGAGTTGTGTCTGACTCTTTTCCAACCCCATGGATTCTAACCCACCAGGCTCCTCTGTCCCTAGGATTTCCCAGACAAGGATACTGGAGTGGGTTGCCCATTTCCTCCTCCAGAGGAGCTTCCCAACCCAGGGTTTGAACCCACATTTTCTGCATTGCAGGCAGATTCTTTACCACTGAGCTACTGGGGAAGCAAAGATAGATACGTAAATGGTACATAGGTAGGTATGTACGTAGATAGACAATAGAAAGATATAGAGACAGATGGCATATCAATAGATAAATAGATATTCTCATATATAAAATCAGGGTGAAAATTTCTTAGCCAAACTCCTAAGAATGCTTCCTGACTCTCCTCTCATAGCTCTCAGTCAATGCATGAGTAAGTTCTGAAAATTCTACTCAGAAACATAATTTCATCTCCATTCCTCCAACTTGACTATAACCATATCCAAGCTGACAGCTGCAAAGCTTCCTAATTCATTTCCTTCTTCCATCCCAGCCTCTCATAATCTATTCACTGAAGAGCAGCCAGATTGATTTTATAAAATACAAATCAAATCACAACACTACCTTGCTTAAAATCCCCCAGTGATCTACCATTTTGCTTGGAATGGCATCAAAACTCCTGACCTTGGTTTTCTAAATCTTTCAAGACTGTCATGTCCTATCTCTTCTAACTCTCCAGCTACACTGTGTTTGTTTGTTATTCTTTGAATCCATCATGCTCATTCTCAACTGAAGACTTTTGCCCTGGCTGTAATCTGTGCCTGGAAATGACTTGATTTTCGCATAGTTAGTTGTCTCACTCTTTGTCATTCAGATTTCACCTTCACTGGCAACTCAGAGATGTCTTTCACAATGACCTGATCTAAACTAACGTATGTTCTATATTTATCTTGTGTTTTAATGATCTTCAGAGATCTCTGCAGGCTTGTAGTTTTATTTGATTTATTTATTTGATGTTGTCTGTCTCCCTTAGGGCTTCCTAGGTGGTGCTAGTGGTAAAGAATCCATCTGTCAATGCAGGAGACCTTAGAGATGGGGGTTCGATCCCTGGGTGGGGAAGATCCCCTGGAGAAGGGCATGGCAGTCCTCTTCATTATTCTTGCCTGGAGAATCCCATGGACAGAGGAGTCTGGGGGGTGAGTCCATAGGGTCACAAAGAGTCAGACACGACTGAAGTGACTCAGCACACATGCATGCAGGTCTCCCTTACCAGAAGGTAACTCCATGGATGGGAAGTACGTTGAATTCATGGAAATATCCACAGTACCTAGAATAATGCTAGTAACTCAGAAATATTTGTGAAATAAATATATAAACCCCTACATCTTAGCGTAGTTTTGAAGGTTAAATGAGATAATTTACATAAAGCACTTAGCTCTGTGTTTGACAGATAAATAACATGCAGTAAATATAGTTATTCTAGTCATTTGTTACATTGCTTTAAACAAACAACAACAACAAAAATCCCATTTCTAAGTTTCTGTTTCTGCATCAATTCTATCCAATCCTTTGGGAACTGGAGTGCAGGAGGTCATCCAAACAGAACTGACTTGTTTCTGTTTACCAGGTCTGGGTGATGATACCGACCAGATATGTTACTTATAGAGGAAAGGAACGGAGAGTATAGGGAGGTTCAAGATGGAGTGGACATATGTACAACTATGGCTGATTCATGTTGATGTTTGACAAAAAATAACAAAATTCTGTAAAGCAATTATCTTTCAATTAAACAATAAATAATTTTTTTAAAAAAGATTATACTTGGCTGCAAGTAATAACAAGAAATTTAAAGCCACTGATTTAAGCAGATCAAGGGTTTTCCCCCTCATGTAGTAATATCTGAAGAGCACCTCTTGAATATTTGGCTGAATTCTGATTAGCACATACATGTGAGAAAACTCCCTAATGTGAAAGAAAGAAGCACCCAATGAGATTAGAGGACTCAGTGCTTAGTGCTCACACAGGGCTGGGAATCGTGCCTCTTCTACCAGCCAAACTAGAAAGCCTCTGATTTTAGAGGCACTGGCGTGAGGACACAGAAGAATCTTGCCTCATAATGGGGAATGATTAGTCCCAGACCAATTTCTTCTCTGGTCCTGCCTAGAAAACATTAAAAGCAAGATCTGAAGGAGTCTTCCAAGGAATTTAACTGTTTCCCATTACCAAGGGCAAGAATTGTTATAGGAATACAAATGATTTCCAAGGTGACTCAGTAGTAAAGAATCCATCTGCCAATGCAGGAGATGCAAGAGACATGGATTCAATCCCTGGGTCTGGAAGATCCCCTGGAGAAGGAAATGGCAATCCACTCCAGTATTCTTGCCTGGGAAATCCCATGGACAAAGTCTGGTGGGCTATAGTCCATGGGGTCGAGAAGAGTCAGACACAACTAAACACACACACAGACACACACAGACATACACACACACAAAGATATTCAGCACCCAAAGAGGCACAGTTCACATCTGTCATCAAAGAGGACCCATAATGAAGGGACTAATTAATCAAAATTATTCCAGAACTGACACAGTTATTAGAATTAGCATGCAAGAACATTAAAATAGTTATAATAGCTGTATTTAAAATATTCAGAATAAAAGTAGATGTATGGAAGATTAAAAAAAAACCTCACATTGACATTGTTGAGATAAAAACTACAATGTATGAGGTTAGAAATACTAGATGGTATTAACAGGAGAAGGCAATGGTACCCCACTCCAGTACCCTTGCCTGGAAAATTCCATGGATGGAGGAGCTTGGTAGGCTGCAGTCCATGGGGTCGCAAAGAGTCGGACACGACTGAGCGACTTCACTTTCACTTTTCACTTTCATGCATTGGAGAAGGAAATGGCAACCCACTCCAGTGTTGTTGCCTGGAGAATCCAAGGGACGGGGGAGCCTGGTGGGCTGCCGTCTGCGGGGTTGCACAGAGTCAGACACGACTGAAGTGACTTAGCAGCAGCAGCAGCAGCAGCAGATGTAGCAGAAGAAGATAATAGTGGACTTGAAGATGTAACTATAGAAACTATCCAAAGTTTTCACCTTTTTTCATGGAAGATTTTTTTAAAAACTCACCTTGACATTGTTGAGATGAAAACTACAATGTGTGAGATTAAAAATACTGGATGGTATTAACGGGAGATTAGATGTAGTGGAAGAAAATAATAGTGGACTTGAAGACATAGCCATAGAAACTATCAAAAGTTAAAGACAAAAAAGAGAATTTAAAAATATTAACAGAGCATCAATAAGCTGTGAGATGGATTCAAACAGTCAAATATACATATAATTAGATTTTCTAAAGGGGGGGAATACTTGAGTAGGGGTTACAGCGTCAGGGTCTTTTCCAGTGAGTTGGCTCTTCAAAAAGGAAAAGAGGGTGAAAGAGGATGATATAGTTAGATAGCATCACTGACTCAATGGACATGAATTTGAGCAAACTCCAGGAGATAGTGAAGGACAGCAGAGCCTGCATGCTGCAGTCCATGGGGTCACAAAGAGTCAGATATGACTTAGTGATTGAACAACAACAACAGGGGTTACAGAGCCTAGATTTCAGAACGAATTTAAAATATTTAATAGTAAAATATAGGAACTTGGGATAAACAAGAGTAGGAGACATTGATTCCATCATTCATATCTATAGGCCAGCAAGTGTGTGGTTTTTAGACGAGTGAGCCTATTTTAAGAGTCAAGAGCAGGGCACAGAAGCACAGCGCTCAGATCCCTCTCACTTCTCAGCAAGAGTTTGATCCATATCTGCTCCCAGTGAATCGAACACATCCTTCTTGAGCAAGTCATCCTGCAGAAACAGAACATTTCCTTGCGGTGCTTGGGCCACTCCTCTGATCCTTTGTTTACTGTCTTTATGGTTCTCTGTTAGTAACACTAGGAAGCACAAACAGCAGTTCAGTCTCATCCTTTCCTTGTTTTTTCAGACAGAAGGTTTCTTTGTTTGTTTTGCTACACTATCAGCTGACCCACATCAGATATCTGTGTAAGGAATATTCTAGAAATTACAATGAACTTTTGCTTCTCTGTGGCTGTACTCTCTAAGACTGTGGCATTTTGGGGGTAGGCTTAGGCTCTTCTGTGATAAAACAAAGTTTTAAATTCCAAAGGATTCACACATAAAAGCTGATTTGTTGTTCACTCAAAATCCACTTCAGGTCACTCAATTTAGTCCCTTCCAAGGTCACTCAGGGATCTGGTCTGCTTCCTTCTGTGGCCATCACACAAGATGCATTCAGAGTTGCCACTGCAGGATACGAGAGGGATGGAGAATTGGACAGGAGTAGAGAAAATAGAGCATTGTCATATACGTAGAACACAAGTGTGTTGAATGTTAATAACCTAAAATTCTAAAATTTTAAATATTATATGGTATTAATATAACAAGTGCTCATGATGACCAAGCCACACACTTTTAACCCTCCTGAGTTCAGCACTGCAGTGGCGGACAGTTCCAAGCCCACTGTCAGTGTCCTTAAGAGCCACAGGGTCTCTACAGTCAACTTTTCGTAAAGCTGGCAAAGGATTATCTATTGATCAACTCAGAAGTACAGGAAGGTTAAAGTCCTTTAGGGTAACTCCCAAATAATGAGGGCCGTGAGTCAATGGGTAAATGTCTAGGCTTTCCTATCCTTTGGCAGGACAATTCTTTTTTTTTTTAATTAAAATTTGTTTGTTTCTTTTATTTATTTATTTTTATTTTTTAAGCTGCACCTTGCAGCATGTGGGATCTTAGCCCCCTGACTAGGGATTGAACCCATGCCCCCTGCAGTAGAAATGCAAAGTCTTAACCACTGGACCACCAGGGAAGTTCTCCCATAGGAAAATTCTGTGATAAATTCTCCATGAGTCTTTAGGGGGTTCCTCAGCAAGACCAAACTCTGTCTATAGTTCTAGCTAATTTTTTAATGCACTCTTGATTGGCTTTTTTCCCTACCTTGCCTCATTCTTCTCATCCCTTCTCTTTTGTTTTCTGAAATCTCCTCTCAGTAAATGAACTGTGCTCAAGTCCTTATCTTAGGGTCATCTTTGGGGGAAAAACAAAACTAAAATATATGGGAAAATAAATTTAGAAAATATTGAGTTACTTGTAGTTAAACATGCCTTCTTTTATAGAAGTTCTAGAGCTTTAATATGCTAATGTTTATTCTGACTCTTCATGAGGGGAATTCAGAAATTTAAGCTTCTCAAAGTTGGATTATAAGTTTTTATCCCCAAGGCAACCTGGAGAATTAGCACTCCATGAAACACATATCAGGGATGCTTGATTTAAAGTTTCTACAGTTTTTTCTATTTTGAATAAAGAAAAATATTTAAAAATTTAAATGGTATAGAAGAGTAAGAGAGGAAAAAAAAAGGATTTTCAAACATATCAAAACATGAGTACCTTATTTTTCTACCACTGACAAGAACAAAATTGACTACCAGGCTGGTACCTAGCCCCATGAAGAAAGAGTTCTGTGGCAGGTCCCAAGGGTGGGCATTAAGTAGCCAGATATTCTCTGGAAAGCTTCTTGCAACTTCCACTGGAGAATGGAGCCATGTGGTCGTTAGTGAAAAAGAGCAAATTCTTCCTCTCCATGCTAAGTTGCTTCATCATGTCGGACTCTTTGCAACCCCTTGCAACTCTAGCCTGCCAGGACTCCTTTGTCCATGGAATTCTCCGGGCCAGAATACTGGACTGGGTTGCCATTCCTTTCTCCAGGGGGTCCTCCCAAGCCAGAAATGGAACCCGCATCTCTTCCCTCTCCTGCATTGGCAGGTGGGTTCTTTACCACTAATGCCAACTAAGCTCCATCTTCCTCTCCCCTCATCTTTTAATTACTGTGCGGGATGGTGAAGTTAAACCCAGCAAGTAACAACTCCTGTACAGATTTCTGAAGCTACCTCATGCGCTGGTTAATTGTATCTGCCTGCAGAGGCTAATTAGCATAATTAATCTTACCCTGTGATTACCCTGAGGAGGAAGAAGTTCTGAATGCACAGGTGGGATCTGGTGAATGAGCAGCTGTGCCTGTCTCCCAGGGACAAAGAAACATGGGCTGGAGAAGGTTTGAGGACCACAGCCAGAGTCATTTCCATGAATGTGGTGCAGGGCTTCACGCACATGCACATGCTCAGTCGCTCAGTCATGACTCTGACTCTTTGTGACCCTTCGGACTGTAGCCCACTAGGCTCCTCTGTCCATGGGATTTTTCAGGCAAGAATACTCGAGTGGGTTGCTGATTCCTTCTCTAGAGGCTCTTCCTGACTCAGGGATTGAACCTGTGTCTCCAGCATCTCTTGCATTGCAGGTGGATTCTTTACTGCTGAGCCACTGGGGAAGGCAGGGCCTCGTGGCATAGGAGAAAAGAGGAGCGGAAAGGCAATTTGTACAAGTCAAGCCCACGGGCTGGGATGTGCCCACCTATCTTCGTACAGGTGTAGAATTCCAGGTCTCCTTTGCCTTCTGAGAGCTCCCTGAGGACCAGGGTTTTGTCTTCTACATTTTCCAGAGTTCTTTGATCACTTGGTACAGGGATGGGCCTCTTATTAACTTTGGAAAGAGTAAGATATTTGGGATAAGATGGGAGAACAAAAGAATAGATGGAATTAGAGGAAGAAATAAAAATACTATGTTAGGAGAGATAGAGGGAGGTAAGTGGTTAGGTAGATGGATACTAAGTAGATGGAAAGATAGACTGTTGTGAAGCACTGACCATACACCAGGATCATGCAATAAAGCAGCTTCCATACTGATCTCTGTAAGGTATCTTTTTAAATTATCACAACAGCCCACTGCACACATTGGTTCTCAACTTAAAGATGCCTAACTATCACCAATAAACTTTGTTAAAATGCATATTAACGAGTTGCCCCTAGAGAGATTTGAGTCCTATAATCTTAAATACGATCTAGGAATCTGCATCCATTAGTGGTCTAGGAGATCCCCATGTGGTTGGGCCTAGGACCTACTTTGAGAAATGCTCTTTCTCTAATGAACGAGTGAATGAATGAAGTGTCCTTTGAGGCAATTATTTTAGTGATCAATTTCAGAAAGGCAGAGACTGGGAGGCAGAGCAAGTGAGTAGCTTGTGCAAGCTCCCACAGAGAGTAATGGAGCTCCTATTTGCCCTTTCTACTGTAGGAGACAGGTAGCAAAGATTATGAAAGAGATCCTTGGTTATCTTTTCCTTAAAGCATAAATAGAGGAAGAAGCGCAAGGAAGGATATATCAAATTTGAATCATTTCTTCCTTCATTCATTCAACCAATATCTTAAGCATGTACTCTGTGCCAGATATTGAGATTGTAATAATGAACAAAAAGGCATGATGCAAGCCTTTTTGGAGTTTACAGTCTAGAGTAAATATATATAAATGAGAATCATCGCATAAATACAACCTTATAAATTGCTCCAAATATTTTTTTTCCAAACACAGTGTTTATGGTGTTAAGAAAAGATTTAACAGGGGCCCTGACCTGGCCTTGAGGATCAGGGAAGGACTTCTATTTGAGTTAGTGTCTTTAAGTAGGAGTCTGAGTTAACCAAATGACTAAGGTAGAAAGAAGCACACCCAAGACAGTGGGAAAAGCTTGCATAAAACTTTGGGAGGGGGCTAGGGAGCAGAGGGCTTGAAAAATGGAGAGGATGTGAATTAGGCTGAATCCTTCAAGCTGCATTTCTTGGGAACCAGAGTATGGTCTGGGCAATTGAGTAAGGTACATCTTCAGTTAAGAAAGATGGAGTCCCAATCATTGGTTTGGGAATGAGAGAAAGCAAAATTAACTGAAGACAGGCTTATATGTTGGAGAAATTAAATCCGAAGGAGAACCTGAGTAGTCAGAAGCTAATCTGGAGGGTCCAGAAGAAGAGGTTCTGGAATCAGTTTTTGAACACATTAATGCCATTGGAAAAACCTGCTCTTATTTGATGCTACCTGCAAAATCCAGGAGTCCAATGGAATTAAACAAGCCTTTTGAAAGGCACATTATAAAGGCAGGATGAAGGTAAATTCCCATCAGTCCCATTGTCCATTATAAGGAAAGCATCTGCTTTTTTCCTCTGGCCCGGAGCCCGAAGGCCATATTAGCTAGTTAGTATATAAATACTGAGCATGTGTGTCAGGCTGGATGCTAGATATTTGTTATATGGCAGTGAACAGAGGGGCTTCCCTAATAGCCCAGTTGATAAAGGATCTGCTTGCAATGCAGAAGACCCTGGTTCGATTCCTGGATTGGGAAGATCCACTGGAGAAGGGATAGGCTACCCACTCCAGTATTCTTACCCACTTCAGTATTCTTGGGCTTCCCTTGTGGCTCAGCTGGTAAAGAATCTGACTGTAATGCGGAAGACCTGGGTTCAATCCCTGGGTTGGGAGGATCCCCTGGAGAAGGGAAAGGCTATCCACTCCAGTATTCTGGCCTGGAGAATTCCATGGGCTGTACAGTCCACGGGGTCGCAGAGAGTTGGATACGACTGAGCGACTTTCACTTTCAGTGAACAGAACAACTAACTCAATTCCCACCTTCTTGAAGTTTACAGAGAAATGGAAGTGACTTTCATTAAGTACATAACTACAATTCTGATCAGTGTGATGAATAATTAATCCAAGAAAGGGAGAATTTCTTTGGGAACCTCACCTAGTCTGAGAAGGCAGTGGCTGAGGTGGAGATGGGTGCTCTGAGGACATGACATTTAAACTAAGACCTAAAGAACAAGGTTAGGGACATCCCTGGTGGCCCAGTGGTTAAGACTTCACCTTCTGCTTCAAGGGGTGCAGGTTTGATCCCTGGTCAGGGCTTCCCTCATAGCTCAGTTGGTAAAGAATCTGCCTGCAGTACAGGAGACCTGGGTTCGATTCCTGGTTTGGAAAGATCCCCTGGAGAAGGAAAGGGCAACCCACTTCAGTATGCTTGCCTGGAGAATCCCACGGACAGAGGAGCCTGGCAGGCTACAGTCCATGGGGTCACAAGAGTCGGGCACAACATAGTGACTAAAGCAAGCAGGGAGATAAGAGCCTGCCTGTCTCGGGGCCAAAAACCCCAAACACAAAACAGAAGCAGTACTATAACAAATTCAAGAAAGACTTTTATTTTATTTTATTTTTTTTGGGGGGGGGGGGCGGGGGTTGCACTTTTTGGAAAGCATGTGTAGTGTGTCAGTTTACAAAGCGTTTGGAGACTTTTAATCCCTGGACTATTTTGGAGAAATGGCTCCTTTCTCCCGAGCAGGCCAGATCCCGGCTCTCTAACTCCGGTTGGAAAGGCCCTGCTTCCTCCCAGTGGGTACTGGGGTTGGCCTGTGCCTTGCTGGCTTCTGTCCAGTGGGGTTAGGGTTTCTGCCTTCCCCCATCCCCCACTCCCAACCCGTGAGAAAGACTTTTAAAAAATGGTCCACATTAAAAAAAAAAAAAAGTCTTGAAAAAAAAGAAAAAACAAAATTCATGAAGTGACTGGTGGGATGGAGAATGCACACATGTGTAAACCCGGTGCTGGTAGGTTCTGCAAAGAGTCTAAGCAACTGGCAGAGGGGGTGTGCATCTACAGAAAAGAAATTTGTTGAAACGATAAAGCAAAAATTTGTGAATGCTTACACCACATGGGAGCTTACCACTGTGGTCCAGTGAGTGACTTTGTTCTGAAAGAAATGGGTGACTATTGAGAGATTTACCCCAGAGAATGGCAAGAGCTGGTTCATCTTCAGTCTCTAGGGTGCTTCATCTCAGCAGAGCACAGGACAGGAATTCTTATTCCAACCAGGCTCTGTGCCCACACTCAAGGGAATAGAAAGGATCCAACAGTGATAAGAAGGAAGAAGATGCCTCCTGACTCTGAGCAAGTCACATCCCCATCCTGAACCTCAGCTCCTCCTCCAACCACTAAGAATTTGGGCCCAACACTCAGTAAGTACTTATTGAATCATTGGAGATAAATATACTTGTTTTCTGGCCTTAGCTTTCTCTAGAGTGGAGCTATTTTTCTCCCTTCTAAAAGGTCTCTTGAAATACAAGAACATCATTTAGAAATGAGATCCTGCAGTAGATTGATCTGTTCCGATATGAGATGAGAAAGGGAATAAAACCACATCCATTTAAAATCTGACTGAGGAACAGGAGAGTAAAACCCACTCAGTCTAACAACGAGACTGAGCTGAATTTTGTTGTGATTTTTTGTTGGCTGTTAAGTTTCTCAGTTCTTCTGAAGGGAGATAAAACACCCTCAAGAATAACAATGTGTTGAACTGGCAAATTTCAGGAGCGTTCACACATGCAATTTGTGTTGCAAGTCTTTCCTCCCTGATTTGTTTTCACTTTTCAGTTGAGGGATTTTTCTAGTGGAGACAAATGAACCCAGTGTGAGACGAATAGAGGAGAAAGCAAGAAACATGGCTGGTGGCCCAAGACTCCACGTGGCAGAGGAAGAAGGAGGTCAGTGACCAAACCCAACATCTGGCTGTCCCCTTGGCTCCATCCTGCAGGGCGCCCACTGGAAAACATCAATACATATATTATTCTCTGAATAAAAGGGTGATGAAGTTTTTCAGTAAGGGATCAAACTGTAAATCATTTGGGGTTTTCAGGTCATGCAGACTGTTTCTATTAGTCAGCTCTTTGGTTGTAGCAGGAAAGCACATACCATGTATGTGAATGGGTATGTCTGTACTTCTGTAAAGAGGCAGTGAGCACATTTGACTCGTGGGCTGCAGTAGGCAAAGGAGGGGGGCACTTCCCTGGTGGTCCAGTGGTTAAGAATCTGCCTGCCAGTGCAGGGGACATGGGCTCAATCTCTGGTCTGGGAAATAAGATCCCGCACGCCGCAGGGCACCTAAGCTCATGCGCCACACTCTGGAGCCCCAAGTCACAACTGCTGAGCCTGCACATCCTAGAGCCTGGGCTCCGCAACGAGAGAAGCCACTACAGTGAAAAACCCACACGCAGCAACTAGAGAGTAGCCCTCCTTTGGGGCGACTAGAGAAAAGCCCACACAGCACTGAAGACCCAGTGCAGCCAAATATAAATGAATAAAGGGCTGTGGAGTCCAGGTGTGTGGGCTTGAAACTGACTCTGTCTTTACAGGCTCATGACCTTGAGATAAATGACTCTACCTTTCTGAGGCTCTGTGGTGGGCATTTGTTGCATTTGCTTCCCTGCATCCTACTTCTTGAGAGAACAAGATGATGGATTTTGAGGGGGTTTTATCTGAGGGGAGGGCGTCTTACCTCTTCAGCACTCACAACCTAGGCGGTTCTCATGATGAGGACTGAAGTTGGTGGCTTTTCACCTTCCTGCACCATGTTCTACCAGAGATCCTATCCTTGCTGGACAAAATCTTCTGCTCTGGACTTTTCCTATGACCTCCAGACTTTCCAAAGTCAAACCTGCCCCACGTCCAACTCTATTTGAGAGATGATTCCTGGGACTCTTCTGTGCTTTAGAGCAGCTGTCTGAGGAGTGGGTGATTGTGACCCTCACCCCCCAGAAGACATTTGACAACATCTGGTGACATTTTTGTTTGTCACATCTTGGGGGGAAGGAGGATGTGCTCCTGGCATTGGTGGGTGGAGGCCAGAGAGGCTGTTAAACACCCCATGATGGACTAGACAGCCCTTCACAACAGATAATTAATTACCTGTCCCCAAGTGTTAAGAGTGCTAAGGTAGAGGATTTCCCTGGTGGTCCAGTGGCTAAGATTCTGCACTCTTGATCCCTGGTCAGGAAACTGGATCCCACAGACCACAACTAAAGATCTTGTGTGCTGCAACTAACACCTAGCACAGCCAAATGAATTTTTCTAAGTGTTAAGGCAAAGAAACCCTACTTTGAAGTTAACAGCTAATAGCAATATTTTCTTTGATAAATTGTTATGTTTTCAAATAGGGCCTCTCAGATCAGATCAGATCAGATCAGTCGCTCAGTCGTGTCCGACTCTTTGCGACCCCATGAATTGCAGCACACCAGGCCTCCCTGTCCCTCACCAACTCCCGGAGTTCACTCATCTTTGATTACCCTGGATCCCTAAATATCAGCGTTAGAAGGAGGCTATTTGAGCATTTGTGGAAACGTTTTTCTAAATGTAGGACTTCATGAATTTCTCAGGTTCTTGTTTTTCTCTGCTGTAAAGTGGGGATGAAGATGGAAACTGTCTCAGGAATTTGGGGTTTCCCCAGTGGCTCAGCAGTAAAGAATCTGCCTGCAATGCAGGAGACACAGGGAAACATGGGTTTGACTTCTGGATTGGGAAGATCTCCTGAAGGAAGGCATGGCAACCCATTCCAGTATTCTTGTCTGGAGAATCCCCATGGACAGAGAAGCCTGTTTGGCTATAGTCCATAGGGTCGCAAAGAGTCAGACACTACTGAGCGACTGAGCACATATGCTTTGGAAGCATCTCCCTGCAAAATGGGGTGATTATTATTTTTAACTACCCATTATTGAACCCTCATGAAGTACCAGGCAGTACACTCAGCTGAAAAGCTTCCCCTATTCCTCACAATTACTCTATAAAGGAAGTAGCAGACTTCATAGAATTATGCCCATTTTAGAGATAAAATAACTGAGGCATGGAACGTTTAACTGATGAAACTGCTATGTAATTCTCACAACACACAAGTCATGGGGTAAGGAGAAAGGAAGATAGACTTTGAACCTGGGATATCCTGGACCTTTTTATTAATTAGCATTCCCTTAGGGCATAAGGTAACCAGGGAAATAAAAATAAAAAAGAACAACCCTGTCAACTAAATAGTGAACCAATTAGATGGAAGTCAATATTAACAAGATTCAGCAATTCCAGGGGCCCAAAGACAAGGATTCAGAAACCTCTGCCACTTAGCAATCTTGTAGACTTGTGACCTAAAGGGAAGGGATGTAACACAGGAATCAATTCTTTGCCAGCTGATTAGTAGCTGACTGTGTCCCAAGTAGCCCATAGTCCCATCCTATCCAGAACCAGAAAGATGCTGCAGACAGTAACCAGTTAAATACAGAAACTGCTAAGGAAGCTCTTTCTTTTAGGAAGTAGAGCTCCCTGCCCTACACAGACACACAGTTTGCAAAGGGTGTTTTTCCTACTTCTTGACCTTAGCTACCCAAAGCACCAAGCGAAGAACAGAATCATCAACAGAGTTGACACTGGATTCCCTCACTTCTGCAACTGGAGAAGGTAATGAAGCTCAAGGGCAGTTTTTCAGAGAGTAGGTCAAACCCTCCAGTCTAAGAATCTTCCTAGACTCTTCTCTCTGTTTCACGACCTTTAGGCAGTCTGTCTCAAGTACTGATGGCATTACCTCTGCATTCCTTCCCCTGCCTAGCCAGCCCTTTCCCTCCCCTTGCCAACAGCATAAACACCCATCCACAATTTCCTAGAACTACTGCAGCAGCTTCTTAACTGGTCACACAACCTCACACTCATTCCTTCCAATCTACTTATACTATTTATACATGAACTCCACAGTGAACTTTCTATACTGCAGGTTTGATTATGCCATCACTCTATTTAGATGGTCCCAATACAATAGGATAAAACTAAACTTCCAGCATGAGATAATATCCTCTGAAATCTAGCCTCATCTCTCACCTCAACTCCCTCTAGTCCCTATCATATTGAATGATATTCAGTTCCAGAAGCTTGAGATAATGAGATAATATCCTCTGAAATCTAGCCTCATCTCTCACCCCAGCTTCCTCTAGTCCCTATCATAATGAATGATATTCAGTTCCAGAAGCTTTACTTTTACAGATGCTAGTTCTTTTATCTGAATTACTTTTCCATCCTTCTTCATGTTTAATTGTATTAAACAAGTGGTTTAATTTTATTCATTTTTTGAAGACAGAAATTAAGGGTTAAAAACCCTCTGAATTGAGTCAGGCACTTGTCTCTCTGCATTTCTGTGGCCTTGTCTTCTTATCTCTTGTGGTGGCTTAGAGCTATGTTCACAGATTCTTTGACACGCCTCTTCTTCAGAATGTGCTGTCTAATTCCCTACACCTTGAATGCAGACCAAATTTGGTGACTTGCTTCCAGAAAATAGCATGCCACAAGACTAATGGAATATGACTTATGAGGCTAGATCTTTGCTGCCCCTACCTGCCTTGCTTCCTTCTTGACTCACCCACTCTGGAG
Organism: Bos grunniens; assembly: GCF_055505025.1. Taxonomy (NCBI): domain Eukaryota; kingdom Metazoa; phylum Chordata; class Mammalia; order Artiodactyla; family Bovidae; genus Bos; species Bos grunniens. Next base: position 30,563,253 of record NC_141189.1, read on the forward strand.
GAAGCCAGCTGCCATCTTGTGAGGATACTCAAGCAGCCTGAGGATGACAGCCAACAAGAGCAAGATCTAATAATTGGATACTGCAGTGCCAGTCAAGTTTTCAGAAAGTTGCGGTCCCAACCAACATCTTGACTACATGTGCATCAAAGACCCTGAGCTTAGCCACACCTGAATCTCTGACTCACAGAATTTATAAGTATAAAACATTGTGGAGTTTTTTTGTTTCTTCTTCTTTTTAAGAATTGTTTGTTTCTTTATTTTTGGCTGTGCTGAGTCTTTGTTGCTGCATGGGCTTTTCTCTAGTTGTGGAGACTACAGGGCTATTCTTTAGTTGTGGTGCACAGGTTTCTCATTGCAGTGGCATCTCTTGTTGTGTAGCAAGAGCTCTAGGGTGCACAGACCTTAGCAGTTGCAGCTCCTGGGCTCTAGAGCACAGGCTCAGTAGTTGTGCATAGGCTTAGTTGCTCTGCAACATGTGGGATTCTCCCAAACCAGGAATCAGCCACCAGGGAAATCCAAAACATTGTGGGTTTAAGTCACTAAACTTTGGGGTCATTCATCATACCTCAGTAGATGACTAATAAACCTCCAGAGCCCAACTGTCTGGGTTCAATCCTGGCACTGTCCCTAATTAACTCTATGACTTTCAACTAGTTACTTCATTTCTTTAAAAAAATTTTTTTTAATTTTTTGACCTTGTGACATAGCATATGGGATTTTAGTTTCCCAATCAGGGGTCAAACCTGAGCCCCCTGCATTCGCTGATGCCATCCAACCATCTCCTCCTCTGTTGCCCCCTTCTCCACCTGCCCTCAATATTTCCCAGTATCAGGGGCTTTTCCAAAGAGTCAGCTCTTCATATCCAGTTGCCAAAGTATTGGAGCTTCAGCTTCAGCATCAGTCCTTCAGATAAATATATTCAGGGTTGATTTCCTTTATGGTTGACTGGTTTGATCTCCTTGCAGTCAGGGCTATACTTATAGGGTTACCACTTGTAGTTTTGTGATCTTAGGTAAGTTTACATAACTTTGCTAAGGTTCTTTTGTGTGTATGTGTGCTCAGTCATGTCCAGCTCTTTGTGACCCCATGGACTACAGCCGGTCAGGTGTTTCTCATCTGGAAAATGGGGATTAAAGTTAACAGTCATCTCAGCATTTGTTCTGGTTATCAATTGCTGCATGACAGACTATGCCAATACAGAGAGGTGTCCTTCAGCTTTCTCCAGATAAACAGAACCAATCAGATATACATACATGGAGACAGAGAGGTATCTTGTGGGAGACTGACTCATGCAGTTACAGAAGCCAAGAAGTCCTGGGAGCTGGAGCCCAGGAAAGCTAATGGTATAATTCAGTCTGAGTCCATAGGCCCGGGAACCAGGAACACCAGAGTCCAGGGGTGGGAGAAGATGGATGTCACAGATCAAGCAGAAAGAACAAATTCATCTTTTGTCTGTCTTTTCATTCTATTTGAGCCCTCGACAAATTGAATGATACCCACTTTCACAGATGAGAGTGATCATGTTTATTCAGTCTGTCAATTCAGTGTTAATCTCTTCCAGAAACACAGACATGCCCAGACATGTTTTACCAGCTATTTGGAAATCCCTTAGCCCAGTCAAGTTGACACATACAATTAACCAATCATAAGAGGCTTAAAACAAAACGCATTTTGCTGTGTGTTTACAGTCTGCGCCAAGCTCAGTAGGGAAATCTCTCTGTTCTACTCAGCCTGAGCTGTGGCTACTCCCCTGTGAGCTGAGAATCTGCCTCCAAGATGGGCCACCATCACAGTTTTCCAGTCAGGGCAGGCTTCTGTCAGGAAGGTCACCTGAGGACTCTGGGGACCTCAGTCTGTCCCTGTGGAGGCATCTTCATGTGTCCTGGGTTTCTTCACAGCATGGTGGTTGGGTTCAAGAGTGACTCTCTCAATAGAGATAGCCAGAGAGAGATGCTTCTCTCATTGTGCAGCCTTGGAGGTCACATAGACTCCATTGCTCTGACAGTCACAAAAGCCACTCAGCTGCAAGGGGAAGAGACACAGACTTCATTTCTTAATAGGAGTGGCAAGCTTTTATAGGATAAGTGGAACAGGAAAATCCAGTCTAGTTATTGTATCTTATTGTAAATAAGGTAGCAAATATAAAGTCCTTAGCTTGGTTTCTGGCATGGAATATGTATTTTATAAAAATTTGTTAGATGAATGATAAATTTACTTACATAACTTTTAAACTTGAGTTTTCTCATCTGTATTATGGGACATACATGAACTGGGCTTCCCTGGTAGCTCAGCTGGCAAAGAATCCACCTGCAATGCAGGAGACCCTGGTTCAATTCCTTGGTTGGGAAGATCCCCTGCAGAAGGGATAGGCTACCCATTCCAGTATTCTTGTGCTTCTCTGGTGGCTCAGATGGTAAAGAGTCTGCCTGCAGTGAGGGAGACCTAGGTTCAATGCCTGAGTTGGGAAGATTCCCTGGAGGAGGGCATGTCAACCTACTCCAGTATTCTTGCCTGGAGGATCCCCATGGACAGAGGAGCCTGGTGGGCTACAGTCCATGGGGTCACAAAGAGTTAGACAAGACTTAGCGACTAAGTACACAGCACATGATAGAATTAGGGAGACTTGTTGTGAGGTTTACAAACACACATAAACCATCAACACATGCTAAGTCTTTGTATTATTATTACTGTGACCCTAATGATTCCATCGGAGAAGGCAATGGCAACCCACTCCAGTACTCTTGCCTGGAAAATCCCATGGGTGGAGGAGCCTGGTAGGCTGCAGTCCATGGGGTCGCTAAGAGTCAGACACGACTGAGCGGCTTCACTTTCACTTTTCACTTTCATGCATTGGAGAAGGAAATGGCAACCCACTCCAGTGTTCTTGCCTGGAGAATCCCAGGGACAGCAGAGCCTGGTGGGCTGCCATCTATGGGGTCACACAGAGTTGGACACGACTGAGGCGACTTAGCAGCAGCAGCAGCAGCAATGATTCCATTCCTTTCCTCGAGGCACACATACAGCTGACTCATTTTGAGGCTGTTTATGTGTGTTATGTTTAAGGACCAATAGACTCCACCTCCAAGAGGGTAGGGCTATGTCGCTCCCTTGGCATTTTGTATTAATCCAGTTTTGCCGAGTATGCATTGGACACTCAATTACTGCCATGACTATTCAAATGTGTATTTTAGGGGTCATATTAATACACACAGAGATTGATAGTGACTATAAGGTTATCTGGGCTTCCCAGGTGGCGTTAGTGGTAAAGATCATGCCTGCCAATGCAGGAAACATAAGAGAAGTTCAATACCTGGGTCAGGAAGATCTCCTGGAGGAGGGCATGGCAACCCACTCCTATTCTTGCCTGGAAAATCCTATGGACAGAGGAGCCTGGTGTGCTGTGATCCATATGGTCACAGAGAGTTGGACATGATTGAAGCAACTTAGCACACACACATAAGGATATCTAAGTTCAGTTCAGTCGCTCAGTCGTATCCAACTCTTCGTGACCCCATGGACTGCAGGATTCATGCAAACTTGTTTCTTTCTCCATACCCATTATTTTAAGATAGAGTAGCTTCTAATGGCTGTGTATCAGCACAATGTCTATTTTGCCCTTTTTTCCTGATTAAATTATGTTAGAACATCTTCATTAAGGTCTCCAGACATGATATGTGGGGATCAATAACAGCCTAATATTAGCAAATGCCAGGCTGGAAAAGCTGAAGAGGAAAACACACTTCCTTCTCCTCTGAGATGTAAACTTTCCTCATCTGTTATATGAACTCCAGTGGTTTCAAATTTTGATGTATGATCTGAGACACCGAATAGTCTGGTTATGATTTATTTGCAAAAACCAAGGAGATGAGTGAAGTGAAAATCATTCAGTCATGTCCGACTTTTAGAGACCCCCATGGACTATACAGTCCATGGAATTCTCCAGGCCATAATACTGGAGTGGGTAGCCTTTCCCTTCTCCAGGGGATCTTCCCAACCCAGGGATCGAAGCCAGGTCTCCTGCATTGCAGGCGGATTCTTTATCAGCTGAGCCACCAGGGAAGCCCTGAAAAAAAAAAAAAAAACACAGAATAAAAAAACTATAGGCTAGAACATCTCCAGGCATAGGTAAAGGTTATAAAATAATTCATCTGGTTTCCCTAGATTATGCTGTCTTTGTACCCTGCTCACCTTGTCATCTGTGTGGTAACATGGGAGAAGAGGAGTGGAAATGAGGGAGGGAGAGTAACATTTGCTGTATAAAGTCTGTAAAATCATTTCTCCCTGAAGCATGCCAAGACCAGAACTGTGCTTGACTGATAAAGCATGGGCACATGCTAAGAATGTCTAAGATCCTTCCAGTCAAAGAGACTCCATCATTTTTATGATATCTCATGATCCCCAAGCAGCCACAGTTGGTGGAAGGAGAAGATGAACCGTAACAAAATAAGTGTCCCCATGAGGTTATTCTTATTATTCTCTGAGTTTCCTTCAGAGTCCCCCTGTTCAGTGAGTTCACTGGTAGAATAAGTGCATCAAAGTTGGAACACTTGTGATCTGTCCCTAAATTTAATATATTCTTAGTCCCCTAGAAATGGACAGTTTTTTTGTTTCCCTCTTGAGATGATTCTAATATATGGGTTTTTTAAAAGATACATTATAACCTCAAAGCAAACAAAAACAATCATCACTTGGTTCTTTTAAAGTTAAAAGAGCATTACCCAAATCTTTGAATATTACCCAAAACTTCACAAATAATAATAATATCTAAAACTTGAGTAGCAATTTAAATTTTATGAAGTGATTGCTAGCAATATTAATATTATCCCCACTTTATAGAAGAGACAGAGGGTCAATGATTTGTACCTTATCCAAAGCCATAGTCAGACAGTAATAGTGAAATGACAACATATATATGCTATAAACTAGTTTTGAGCTTTAGAGATGATACATGAAAAGTATCTAGCACTTGAACACTCCCCCCAGAAATGTTGGAACATGTCTATACCCTCCATCAGAGTATCCCCAGTGCCCAGCGTAGTGTAAGAATGTGGGACATACTCAGAGTAGGTTAGTTCATCCATGCATTGAACAAATATTGCAAATATTGGTTGTGCTTCCAGTGACATGTCAGACACTGTCCTTGACATAAAGGAAGGAAGAAAGATGACAAGTGAGGAATTCCTCCTAAAGTCTTGCCTAGAGAGGCCCTACTCATATTTCATAACAATAGAACTATCACTTCTTTCAATTTTTTTTTTATTTCTCAGGTAGATTTCCTGGGTCTTCAGTTCCTGTTTGGGGACTGTCCTAAGCATAAAGGGCAACAACAGAATGTTTGGGGGACTGTGTTTATTGGTAGCTGAATAGCCCAGGTAGTGCAGTGGTAAAGAATCTGCCTGCCAATGCAGGAAACACAAAAGACACAGGTTTAATCCCTGGGTCAGGAAGATTCCCTGGAGTAGGAAATGGCAACTCACTCCAGTATTCTTGCCAAGAAAACTCCATGGATAGAGAAGCCTGGTGGGACTACAGTCCATGGGGTTGCAAAGAGTTGGACATGACTGAGCACACACTGCATGGTTAACACAGTGAGTAGCCAATACAAAGAATCTTGTTCAAGAGGCTTTCATATTATAGATGGTAAATGGTCCTAGGTCAAATACAAAGGACAAAATGAACAAGGCGGGTGGAATGATGAAAGACGATACAGAGCTGGTACTTGTATAGAGAACCAGCCAAACAGAGGCATTCAGAACTTAGGCTATGAACTGTAAGTATGTACAGGATCTTTCTTTTTATGTGGCAACATGCAGTGTGAGACAACCGTATAAACAAAATCCACCAAAAGACACCCTCACTTCTGACTCCAATCGTAGATTCAGAGGATCCCCCAAAGCACTTTTAGTTCTGGTAATTTGCTGGAAGGATTCGTGGAACTCACAGAAAGCTGTTATACTTGTGGTTACAGTTTATTGCACAAAAAGGACACAGATTAAAAGGGAGCTCATGGGCAGAGTCCAGGAGAGGTTGCAAATTTGGAGCTTGGATTGTCCTTTCTCCATGAAGTTCTGGATAGTGTGACTTTCCCAGCATAAACGGGTGACTGTATGTACAAAGTATCACCAACCAGGGAAACTCACCTGAAATTCTAGGGCTTTTATTGGGGCTCGATTATATACTGCTTTGGCGAGAACCCATCTGGTGTTAGAACTGATAACATAATGCTAACTGTTAGTCTTCAGCTCCTTCACAGGTAGAACTGATATTATATGACCCAAAGCCTCACTTATAAATCACATTGCTAGACTGTCTGATGGCCAGGGATACAGGGCAAACAAGGACACTTTTATCAGGCATGACATTCCAAAGGTCAAGGGATTGCACACCATTAGCCAAAAGCAAAATTCAGACCCCTGTTTGGGTAGGGTTAATTCTTCACTTGCACAGTGCCCTTAAAAGGAAATTCAGATGGCCAACAGGCACTTGAAAATATGCTCAATATCACTAAACATCAGAGAAAGGCCAATCAAAACCACAGTGGGCTATCACCTTTGATGAATGGCTATCAGCAAAAATAACAAAGTTTGGCCAGGATGTGGGAAACAGGGAACCCTTGTACATTGATCATGGGAATATAAACTGGTACAGCCACTGTGGAAAATGGTATAAGGTTTCTCAAAAAACTACAAATAGAATTACCATATGACCCAGCAATTCCACTCTTGGATTGAAAAAAACAACAACAATAATTGGAAAGGATAGATGTACCCTAAGGTTCATTGCAGCATCAATTACAGTTGACAAGATATGGAAGCAATCTAAGTGTCCCTCAACAGATGAATGGCTAAGGGAGATGGGGGTCTCTGTATGTATATATATGTATGTGTACACACACACACACACACACACACACAATGGAACACTACTTAGCCATTAAAAAGAATGAAAATTTGCCATTTTCAGCAATATGGATGCACTTGGAGAATTTATTGTTAAGTGAAGCGTCAGGTGGAAAGAGACAAATATTGTATAATACCCCTTATATGTGAAATATAACAAGCTAGTGAATATAACAAAAAAGAAGCAGACTCGCATATATAGAGAACAAGCTAGTGATTACCAGTGGGGAGAAGGAAGGGGGAAGGCCGTTTTAGGGATATGGAAGTAAGAGGTAAAAACTACTAGATACAAAATAAACCATAAAGATATATTGTAGAACATGGGGGATATAGCCAATATTTTATAATAACTAAATGGAGTATTACCTTTAAAACTGTGAATCACTCTATTATACACCTGTAACTTAGCAGCAGCAGCAACTTATATAATATTGTACATCAACTATATTTCAATCACAAAAAAGAATAGACCTTGGCATTTCAGAATTGCCCCAGTGAATCATTCATTTATTCATTTCTCTGTGCAAATAATGTGCTGGGCACTGTGAGGGAAACAGCGGTAAAGAAGACGTGATTCTGGAGCTGACTCGATGTCAGCAATTAATTGGAGACATGGAGAAGGTGGAGGATGGAAAAGTGATCTAACTAGCTAGTGGGGATAGCACTAAAGATGAAAACAGGAACGTTCAAGGGCACAACCTAAGGGGAACTGGGACTCCGAGGTCGTCTTGAGAAGAGAAAATGGGAAAGGCCAACCATAAGTCATTAAGATCCATAGGAAACAGATGAAGAGGAGTCACCAGCCAGATCTTTATCCCATTTTATTTTCTTTTTAGAACTTAAAATGTCTGAAATTACTGGTTTTCTTATTCACTTCTTTAGTGTCTAGCTCTGCCAATAGGATAAGGGATGATGCTTGCCTTTCTTACCCATCTATTCCCAGTTCCCAGAATAGTGCCTAGCACAAGGTGGACACTCATTATTCATTAATTAAATGAATTTTTTCCCAATACCAAGCCTTAAGAAGGATCTCTGAACTTTCCATCTACAGGGCTTAGGTTTCTCCAGCTTAAACCAGAGAAACACATAGCCACCAACAGATTGTCTAGCTTGAAGTCAACTCTTGTTCTTCTTCTTTTTTTTTTTTTCCCAGCAGAAGAGTGAAGCGTTTTGTTGTGGGAATAGGAGGCTGTGTTTCATTTGTCCATTTAGATCCACTTAAAAGCTGAGGGGGTAATTGTAGATGCAACACTGCTGCCTTTAACTGGAAAAACTCCACTCTGAGTTAATAAAGAATTGGGCACTTAGCTATATGTTTTCACATCTTAACACATGAAGGCATTTTCCCAAGGGTTGAATGAACATAATTATCAATTTCCACACGTTTATTACGACTCCCCTGGGATTGGGCAAATGCTTCCTAAACACAGGCTGTTGACAATGACAATGAGCACGGCTCCTCACTGTTCTCATCCACCAGGTGCAAGTTTGTGTCACTTTCTTTTGACTCTGTTTTATTGATTTTCACATAAATCTGTGGTGAATGCAAAACACTGAAGCTGCTCTTGAAATCAGTCCAACGGGGGACAAAATGGACTTTGACTTTGCTGTCTGTGTAGGAAATGAGAGATCCATCCTTATGGGGGGTGTATAAATTGGCAGAGAATGACTTGGAGTCAGTGCAGAGATGGACTTCTCATATTTACTGGCAGATAAGAAATTTAGACAGATAGGGGTGGAGGAGAATGACTAGAAGGGGAAACTTTTGTTTTGAAGAGGATCGTGTACTAAATTATGTATCTAAAATGAACTTAAATAAATGGTTTATAAAGCTATAATTATGTGGTTATATGCATTTGGAGATATTCTGTACAGAAACTGAATGGATTAAAATAGTAGAGTTAGAATACAACTCGGGCAATAAGATAAAAAAGTGGTGGTTGGTTATATCTCTGATAGTAATAGTGATGTGGGCCAAGAACATACCTGGAATTCAACCAAGTGGAGGGGAGTGTCCTACTTAGGGTGAAAAAAAAAAAGGAAAAATTCCAAATTGCCTGGTTCTTAGACTCCTTTCCTTCATGCAAATGCCTTTGTAATAAAGAGAACCATGTGCCTGGAAGTATATATTATAGTAACCAGGGACAGACTAATACAGATGATAACAGGCACATGAAAAGATACTCAGCATCCCTAATTGCTGGAGAAATGCAGATCAGAACTACAGATACAATGAGGTATCACCTCACACCAGTCAGAATGGCCATCACTAAAACATCCACAAATAACAAATGCTGTTGATGGGAATGTTAATTTGTGCAGTCACTATAGAAAACAGCATTGAGGTTCCTCAAAAAACTAAAACTAGAGTTGCCGTATGATCCAGCAACCTCACTCCTAGGCATTATACAGACATAACTGTAATTCAAAAAGATACACGCAGTCCTATGTTCATAGCAGCACTGTTCACAATAGCCGACACATGGAAACGATCTAAATGTCCAGTGACAGATGAACGGATAAAGAAGATGTGGTGCATGTACACAGTGGAAAACTACTCAGCCATAAGAAAAGAATGAAATATTCCCATTTGCAGCAACATGGATGAACCTAGAGATTATTATACTAAGTGAAGTAAGTCAGAAAGAGAAAGACAAATACCATGTGATATCGCTTATATGTGGAACCTAAAATACGACACAAATGAACTTAACTACAAAACAGAAACAGACACAGAACAGACTGGTTGCCAAGGGGTTGGGAGGGTGGGAGATGAATGGACTGCAAGTTAGGGGTTAGCAGATGGAAACCATTGTATATAAAAGGGATAAACAACAAGGTCCCACTGTATCGCCCAGGGAACTATATTCAGTATCCAGTGATAAATCATAATGGAAAAGAATATATATATGTACATGTATAACTGAATCACTTTTCTGTACAGGAGAAATTATCACAATGTTGTAAACCAACTATACATCAATAAGATAAATTTAACAAACAAAATATCCATGCGTGTAGCAGCCCCAAATTGGAAGAAGGTCCAAAGTAGGATACAGAAGAAGCACTTCTTCCTTCCGATCATCCCTACTGATCCACATCCAAGGTCTAATGCTACATCTTGGGTTACAAGGTGCAGTGTGGCTTCTTTCTTCAAGACTGTGCATACATGCAGACATTGGAGCAAGTCTGCCTGGATTTGAATCCCAATTCCATCCTTACCACCTGTGTGACTTTGGGTAAATCTGATTCTTTACTTCTTCCTCTGTAAAACGAGGATGACAACCCACATCTAGAGCTACTGTGAGAGTTAACTGAGTTTGTAAAATGCCTGGCATGCAAGAATCAATCATCAAACATTTTCTATGATGATATTTAATACTTTATTATTTTTCAGATCACTGAATTTTTATTAAAAAAAATAATCTTTTCTTAGAAGACCAAAATAGTCAAGGTTTAATACAAGGCCCTATTTATTTATTTTTAGTTTTATTTATTTATTTTACTTTACAATAGTGTATTGGTTTTGCCATACATTGACATGAATCCGCCACGTGTGTACGTGTGTTCCCCATCCTGAACCCCCCTCCCACCTCCGTCCCCATCCCATCCCTCTGAGTCCTCCCAGTGCACCAGCCCCGAGCACCCTGTATCATGCATCGAACCTGGACTGACGATTCATTTCACATATGATAATTTACATGTTTCAATGCCATTCTCCCATATCATCCGGCCCTCGCCCTCTCCCACAGAGTCCAAGAGACTGTTCTATACATCTGTGTCTCTTTTGCTGTCTTGCATACAGGGTTATCATTACCATCTTTCTAAATTCCATATATATACATTAGTATACTGTATTGGTGTTTTCCTTTCTGACTTACATCACTCTGTATAATAGGCTCCAGTTTCATCCACCTCATTAGAACTGATTCAAATGTATTCTTTTTAATAGCTGAGTAATACTCCATTGTGTATATGTACCACAGCTTTCTTATCCATTCATCTGCTGATGGACATCTAGGTTGCTTCCATGTCCTGGCTATTATAAACAGTGCTGCGATGAACATTGGGTACACGTGTCTCTTTCATTTCTGGTTTCCTCAGTGTGTATGCCCAGCAGTGGGATTGCTGGGTTGTATGGCAGTTCTGTTTCCAGTTTTTTAAGGAATCTCCACACTGTTTTCCATAGTGGCTGTACTAGTTTGCATTCCCACCAACAGTGTAGGAGGGTTCCCTTTTCTCCACACGCTCTCCAGCACTTATTGCTTGTAGACTTTTGGATAGCAGCCATTATGACTGGCGTGAAATGGTACCTCATTGTGGTTTTGATTTGCATTTCTCTGATAATGAGTGATGTTGAGCATCTTTTCATGCGTTTGTTAGCCATCTGTATGTCTTCTTTGGAGAAATGTCTATTTCATTCTTTGGCCCACTTTTTGATTGGGTGGTTTATTTTTCTGGAATTGAGCTACAGGAGTTGCTTGTATATTTTTGAGATTAATTCTTTGTCTGTTGCTTCGTTTGCTATTATTTTCTCCCATCCTGAAGGCTGTCTTTTCACCTTGCTTATAGTTTCCTTTGTTGTGCAGAAGCTTTTAATTTTAATTAGGTCCCATTTGTTTATTTTTGCTTTTATTTCCAATATTCTGGGAGGTGGGTCATAGAGGATCCTGCTGTGGTTTATGTCGGAGAGTGTTTTGCCTATGTTTTCCTCTAGGAGTTTAATAATTTCTGGTCTTACATCTAGATCTTTAATCCATTTTGAGTTTATTTTTGAGTATGGTGTTAGAAAGTGTTCTAGTTTCATTCTTTTACAAGTGGTTGACCAGTTTTCCCAGCATCTCTTGTTAAAGAGATTGTCTTTTCTCCATTGTATATTCTTGCCTTCTTTGTCAAAGATAAGGTGTCCATAGGTGTATGGATTTATCTCTGGGCTTTCTATTTTGTTCCATTGATCTATATTTCTGTCTTTGTGCCAGTACCATACTGTCTTGATGACTGTGGCTTTGTAGTAGAGCCTGAAGTCAGGCAGGTTGATTCCTCCAGTTCCATTCTTCTTTCTCAAGATTGCTTTGGCTATTTGAGTTTTTTTGTATTTCCATACAAATTGTGAAATTATTTGTTCTAGTTCTCTGAAAAATACCATTGGTAGCTTGATAGGGATTGCATTGAATCTATAGATTGCTTTGGGTAGTATACTCATTTTCACTATATTGATTCTTCCAGTCCATGAACATGTATATTTCTCCATCTATTTGTGTCCTCTGATTTCTTTCACCAGTGTTTTATAGTTTTCTATATATAGAAATAGACCTATATATAGGTCTTTTGTTTCTTTAGGTATATATATTCCTAAGTATTTTATTCTTTTCATTGCAATGGTGAATGGAATTGTTTCCTTAATTTCTCTTTCTGTTTTCTCATTGTTAGTGTGTAGGAAAGCAAGGGATTTCTGTGTGTTAATTTTATATCCTGCAACTTTACTATATTCATTGATTAGCTCTAGTAATTTTCTGGTGGAGTCTTTAGGGTTTTCTATGTAGAGGATCATGTCATCTGCAAACAGTGAGAGTTTTACTTCTTCTTTTTCAATCTGGATTCCTTTTATTTCTTTTTCTGCTCTGATTGCTGTGGCCAAAACTTCCAAAACTATGTTGAATAGTAATGGTGAAAGTGGGCACCCTTGTCTTGTTCTTGACTTTAGGGGAAATGCTTTCAATTTTTCACCATTGAGGATAATGTTTGCTGTGGGTTTATCATATATAGCTTTTATTATGTTGAGGTATGTTCCTTCTATTTCTGCTTTCTGGAGGGTTTTTATCATAAATGGATGTTGAATTTTCTCAAAGGCTTTCTCTACATCTATTGAGTTAATCATATGGTTTTCATCTTTCAATTTGTTAATTTGGTGTATTACATTGATTGATTTGTGGATATTGAAGAACCCTTGCATCCCTGGGATAAAGCCCACTTGGTCATGATGTATGATCTTTTTACTATGTTGTTGGATTCTGTTTGCTAGAATTTTGTTAAGGATTTTTGCATCTATGTTAATGAGTGATATTAGCCTGTAGTTTTCTTTTTTTGTGGGATCTTTGTCAGGTTTTGGTATTAGGGTGATGGTGGCCTCATAGAATGAGTTTGGAAGTTTACCTTCCTCTGCAATTTTCTGGAAGAGTTTGAGTAGGATAGGTGTTAGCTCTTCTCTAAATTTTTGGTAGAATTCAGCTGTGAAGCCGTCTGGTCGTAGGCTTTTGTTTGTTGGAAGATTACTTATTACAGTTTCAATTTCCATGCTTGTGATGGGTCTGTTAAGATTTTCTATTTCTTCCTGGTTCAGTTTTGGAAAGTTGTACTTTTCTAAGAATTTGTCCATTTCTTCCAAATTGTCCGTTTTATTTGCATATAGCTGCTGATAATAGTCTCTTATGATCCTTTGTATTTCTGTGTTGTCTGTTGGGATCTCTCCATTATCATTTCTAATTTTGTTGATTTGATGTTTCTCCCTTTTTTTCTTGATGAGTCTGGTTAATGGTTTGTCAATTTTATTTATCTTCTCAAAGAACCAGCTTTTGGCTTTGTTGATTTTTGCTATGGTCTCTTTTGTTTCTTTTACATTTACTTCTGCCCTAATTTTTAAGATTTCTTTCCTTGTACTAACCCTGGGGCTCTTCATTTATTCCTTTTCAAATTGCTTTAGGTGTAGAGTTAGGTTATTTGTTTGCCTTTTTTCTTGTTTCTTGAGGTAAGCCTGTATTGCTATGAACCTTCCCCTTAGCACTGCTTTTACAGTGTCCCATAGGTTTTGGGTTGTTGTGTTTTCATTTTCATTCATTTCTATGCATATTTTGATTTAGAGGATGCATGAGTGTGAGTCTGGGTAGGAAAATGAAACGGTGTCGGTGAAGACAAAATCCCTTCCAAAGATACCTTGATTAATGCAAGTTCAGGTACTCAATGCCCAGTGAGGCCAAACAGACTGAAATGATGGAATCTGAAACATAGAACAGCTTATTGCAGGGTCATGCCAAAAGACAGGTTGCTCATGCCTTAAAAAATCCCTGAGTTCCCGGAAGGGTTTCAGCAAAGCATTTTTAAAAGCCAGGTGAGGATGACGGGGTCTGTGATCAGCTTTTGCACAAGCCTCTGATTGGCTGATGGTGAGGTAGCAGGGTGATGTCACAGGGTTAACATTATCAATCCCTGGGCTCCAGGAGGCCTGGGGCTCTGTGCTCACGGTTGTCAAACAGTTAAACATATTTCATTTGTTGAAAAGGGGGAGGAATTTTACAACTGCAAAACAACTCAGGAAACGTGCATTAAATACTGTTACGTAGGTACTTCAGACAGGAGCAGAGGACATGGGAGATGGTTTGGCCCGGGAAGACCCCATAGGGTGCTGTTCAGTTACCCCTCTCAGATTCTGCCAGCCTCTCCAAGTCTTTTTTTCCTTCTGCCTGAATCTCTCCCCTCCATTCTCTTCTTAGAGGTTTAATTGACATAGTTTCTCCTTCAATTCCAAAAGGAAGCAAGCAAACACAGTGAAAGAGGGTGTGCAGTGGTTCTGAAAACTTTAACCTTTTACAGCTGTGCATGGTTGGTCAAGTATGTCCTGCAGGGGGAGCCGTTCCCTTTCCCTCTTAGTTTCTTACAACAAGTCCAAAGAAGACAAAAGAAGACGTTTGATCCTCTCAAAAAGATCAAATGGTACAGACATCATCTCATTACCTCACTAGTGCCCCTTGAAGAGTGGAGATCTTTATTTCATTTATGAGATGAGGGGATTATAACATAAACTGGGCAAACCTTCTCTGTTGGAAAGAGTTATTGTGCTAACGGCAGTGGACTCCTCTTTTTCTTGCCTCTTTTCTCTTGATAAGAGTGAGGTAAGCTTTGGTTTTTCACAAAGCTGGACCACCAACCAGACCAAAATCTTCCCCTTCATGGGCCCTTGTATTATGTAGCAACTGGCATAAAATGCAGTGGCTTAACCATTTGTTGGGGTTTTCCTGGTGGCTCAACTGTAAAGAATCTGCCTGCCAATGCAGGAGATGGAGGAAACTCAAGTTCAATCCCTGGGTCAGGAAGATCCCCAGAGGAGGGCATAACAACCCACTCCAGTATTCTTGCCTGGAAAATCCCATGGACAGAGGAGCCTGGTAGGCTATGGTCCATGCAGAGTCAGACATGACTTATAAGCATGAACACAACCATTTATTGGGTTGACCAAGAAGTTTATTTGCATTTTTCCATAAGGTGGCATGGAAAAGTTGGAATGAACTTTTTGGCCAATGTGATATTATTGTTTACAAATCTATGGGGAATCTAGTTAGTTTTGCCAGTTTTAGGGTGGGGAGTGGGCAGGACCTTTAATGCATCTTCAGGCAACTGGAGAGTTGGCCAGGGGCTGGCTGGTCTAGGATGTCTTTGCTCTGCTCCATGTGCCTCTCATCCTCCAACAGCATAGCCCAGGCTTATTCTCATGGTGACAGCAAGGATCTGAGAGTGAGTCAATTCCAGTATTCTTGCCTGGAGAATCCCATGGACAGAGGGGCCTGGCAGGCTACCATCCATGGGGTTGCAAGAGTTGGACACACACGTTCTTCCAAGCCTCTGGTGGCACGAACTTTGCTGTGATCTTGTAGACTTAAAAAACATTCACAACCTGAAAGTTGAGAGTTATGTTTTATTTGGCAGAAATTCTTAGGACTTCAAGCCCAGGAGACAGCATTTCAAGTAGCCCTGAGAGGCAAGAGGATGAGCCAGGTTATTCAGAAATTTTACAACAAAGGCCAGTAGCCTGAACATCAAGAAATTATTGTAAATTAAAGAAAACTAGATATCCCAAATTAAGAATTTATCTCTTTTTAGGTGTATGGGAAGATGCAAGAGTCTGGGTTCACTGAAAAGATTCCTTTCATATGCACCTCAACTATCCTGGGGCTAGTATCCTGAAGTCTGTTTTTGTTCTTCTTTTACATCCTGAGTTCCTCAAGGGAGGGAATGGCTGCAGGATCCCTGAAAGTATTCTCCTTCCTGAGTGCCCCAGAGGCTGAAATTGCTGATGACTCTAAGTGACATCCTTATTTATTGATATGGCAGGAAATACTCCATTTCTAAATCTCATCTTCCAAAACAAATCACACATCTGAGCCAGGGAACTACAGAACAACAAGCAAAGGGTGTGGATATAGGCAGGTCATTTACTGGGGTCATTATTACAATCCATCTACCCCAGTCCCAAACTCTGCTATGTGGGAGTTGGGGTGTACACAGCTTGCAAGGGCGAGAAAAACCATCTCACTTGGGAAGGCTTGGACAGCTTTGTGATGGAGGAGATTCCTGAGCCAAACTTCTTTTTTTATGGGATTGCAAAAATGAATCTGATAATTTATTGAAATCTTTCAAGCACAGGCTTTCTTCTTGCCCAAGAAAATCAGAAATTATTCTATGAATACATGTATTAATCTTGGATCCATTAAAAATGTCTATTATGCATTTTTAAAATTTTTTATTGGAGCATGCATTCTACCAGAAAGCTCAGAGGCTTGATTAGGGCTTGGCACTTTGGAGGAACTGGCAGTAATCATCAGGCAAAGTAAAAGATGAATCGTGAATGCTGAGGTTGAAAGGTTGTGCTGAAGTGCAAAGGGTTTCTATTGTACCCGTCTACTGGAAGCCACAGAAGGTTTTTATATTGTTGAATGTGATCTGCCTTCTTTTGGAAAGATAACCTTGTCCCTCGGTTAGGAAGAGGAGAAAGAACTGCACGCCTACCTGATCTGTAAGTTAAGAGAATTTTGTTGTCAAATAATACTCCTTTCTCCACCCACCTGCTTTGTTTAGCCCTTTTGTTCCTCTCAGGAACACAGTTAAGTGCTTCTAATTCACAGACTTGGAAGCCAGCTCTTTTTGTAGTCGTTAGACAATAGATTCCGGCCACACACACACAGAAACACCAGAAATAATGGCTGGGATGTGAAGTAAGGCCCCAGTTTGAGGCTCTTTCTTGCTTTCTCCTTCTGAAGCATCTATAATTAAACTTGAGACAAAGACTTTCTTTAATTCATGCTATTTCACATAAGATCGTTAGCAGGATTTGGCCAGAGCTTTATTACTCCTGTGCACGCTACCTCTGTAAAGTTGAGAGCAACAGTGGGGCTCTACTTATCTTCAGGAAGCCAGCCCATTCTTCTGAGTAAGGAAAAATGGCCCCAGCCCCAGGTTGCTATAGACACTGGAGAAGGCTGTCACAGAGCTGCAGTATACCTATTTCCCGGTGACGTGCAGAATTACAGGTGTTGGGGGATCAAGGGAGAGCTAGCTTGATGAAACAAAAGGTCCCTTCAGCTTCTCCTGACATACTTCTTTGCAGAAGCAGCCTCCTGGCACCCTTCTCCTTCTCCCCCACCTGCCTGAAGCCAGGTGAATGAATTTACATCCAAAGATGGAGACAGTAACCTCCACCACGTTGAGGTCAATTTCAAAGGCCTTCTTTAAACAACGTCAGTGTCTTCCCATGGTTCCAGAGTTCCTTTCGTATATATATATATATAATTTTATTTATTACATATATTTTGGCTCTGGGTCTTCATTGTTGAACAGGCTTTTCTCTAGTGGCAACGAGCAGGGGCTACTCTCTAGTTGCAGTCCATGGGCTTCTCATTGAGGTGGCTTCTCTTGTTTCAGAGCATGGGCTCTAGGGCGTCTGGACTTCAGTAGTTTCAGTTCCCTGGCTCTGAAGCACAGGCTCAATAGTTGCAGCACATGAGCCGAATTGCTCCGTGGCATGTGAGATACTCCCAGATAAGGGATCGAAGCCATGTCTCTTGCATTGTCAGGTGGATTCTTTACCACTGAGCCTCCAGGAAAGCCTAGTTCCAAACTCCTTGATGTGATCCTAAGTCCCGATAAGTCTCTGTCACGTGCCAGCATCTCCATGTTCTTTGCTGCTGCTGCTGCTGCTGCTAAGTCGTTTCAGTCGTGTCCGACTCTGTGTGACCCCATAGACAGCAGCCCACCAGGCTCCCCCGTCCCTGGGATTCTCCAGGCAAGAACACTGGAGTGGGTAGCCATTTCCTTCTCCAATGCATGAAAGTGAAAAGTCAAAGTGAAGTCGCTCAATCGTGTCCGATTCTTCGCGAACCCATGGACTGCAGCCTACCAGGCTCCTCCATCCATGGGATTTTCTAGGCAAGAGTACCAGAGTGGGGTGCCATTGCCTTCCCCACCATGTTCTTTAGTCACTCTTATTACAGCCCAGTTGTTGTCCTTTGAGTTCATAAATATGCAACACATTCCCACCTAGGGGACCTTTGTCCCTGGTGGCCCCATCCTGCTAACTTCTCTCACTCTTGCCTCTGTGTGGCTGGTTTTTTTGTTCTCCAGGTCTCATGTGAAGGTTGCTTTCCCTGGAGATCCTGTCTGAGCGTGTGTGTGTGTGTGTGTGTTAATTGCTCAGTCATATCCGACTCTTTGTGACCCCATAGACTGTAGCCCACCAGTCTCCTCTGTCCTTGGGATTTCCCAGGCAAGAATACTGGAGTGGGTTGCCATTCCCTTCTCCAGGGGATCTTTTTGACCCAGGGATCGAACCTGGGTTTCCTGCATTGCAGACAGATTCTTTACCATCTGAGCCACCAGGGAAGCCTGCCTGTCTGAGCATGATTACCTCTGAAAGAGTTCCTCCATCCCAGTTATTCTCCATCATATCATCTTCGTTCTTACTCAGTAATTTTCACCATCTATAATTATCTTTTATTTACTGTTTGTTTTTATGGCTGGTTTCCCCATCTAGGGTGCAATCTGCATAAAGCCAGGTACCTGATAGATGTTTCTGCTCATCTTTGCTTGGTTTCCTCCCACAGCAGATGCTGAGGCAAGGAGTCAAGTGTGAATAGTTTTATTTATTTATTTTTGGTTATGCTGGGTCCTTGTTGCTGCACACAGGCTTTCTCTAATTGTAGCAAGTGGGGGCTCCTCTTTAGTTGCCAGTGTGTGGGTTTCTCATTGCAGTGCCTCCTCTTGTGGTGGAGCTTGGGCTCTAGGCACACGGGCTTCAGTGGTTGTGACAGATGAGCTTAGTAGCTTAGTACGGGAAATCTTCCAGGATCAGGGATCGAGTCCATGTCCCCTGCATTGGCAGGTGGATTCTTAACCTCTAGACCACTGGGGAAGTCAATGGTTTATTTGAGAGGTGAAGAAAGTGCAGTCAGAGGATGAGAGTGAGACAAGGAAAGGAAGAGAGTCAATAAAAGTCTGTGATACAAGGTACCATTCTGAGTGGATTATATACATCAGAAATTTATTTCTGAATGTTCTGGAGGCAGGAGGTCTGAGATCAGGGTGCCAGCAGGGTCAGGGTTGAGCAGGAGCTCTCTTTCAGGTTGCAGATGGCCAAATACTCCTTGTGTCTTTTCATGGAAGCAGGGGAAGTGAGCTCTCTGGGGGTCTCTGGTATAAGAACACTCATCCCATTCATAAAGGCTCCACCCACATTACCTAATCCCTTCCTAAAGTCCTAAACACCATCACATTGGATATTAAGTTTTAACATATGATACAAACTTTCCGTCTATAGTGCGTGTGTCAGAGTGAGTTACCACTGGGGTAACTGGAGTATGCTCCTTGGGACTCTAGGAGCCAGTGTAGATACACATTCAGAGTTGTCACACCTCAGGGGTGGTGGAGCTGAGGTAATTACATATTAGCTCCCATCAGTCATTGAGGGCTCTTTCCAGGGATTGGGAAGTCTTCAGCTCTGTCATCCTGCCAAGTTCCTGGGCAGAGCGGGCTCTGGTGGCCAGAGGAAATGTTTAAGTAAAGACTTGTAGATGACAGCACTAAGAGTTGTGTTGTGTATACCATATTGATAAGACCTAAGAGGGGATCCTGATAGCATCTGTTAGATGCTTCACAGACATTTGTTGACTGAATGCAAGAAAGCATGCATGCATGCATGAATTAATTAATGAATTCATGTCTTTTGCTGCAGCTAATATCAGACCTTCAAGAAATGTTCAACAACTAGTACACATTAAAGAAGAAACAGCACAGATTTTCATCTCAAGCCGAGCTGGGTTCAAATCCAGCTGGGTGACTTTAAACAAATTACATAGTCCCTCTGGGTCTCAGTTTACCCATCTGTAAAATGGTGATAATAACTCCCACCTCAGAGAATTATTTTAAAATGACTAGAGATAGTGTAAATGAAGTTCGCAACTGTGTCTGGCATATAGTAGGTGACCAATAAATCTCATCTCTCTTTGCCATGAAAGGGAAGCATGTTAAATTAGGAGATCCATGAAAGCTGGAGTGGTCATGAGTAGCTTCTAGATATGTTTTGAAGAATGGGCAGGGTTAGGGTGGATCTGGGCAAGATTCAAGATGAAGAATATTATTCACTTCTACTTCTTACTTACTTGTCTTAGACCCTGTGGGAAAGCACTTTGTATGTGTATTTACTTTTTTTTTTTTGCCATACCACATGGCATATGGATTATTAGTTCCACAACCAGGTATCGAACCTGTGCCCCTTGCAGTGGAAGCATGGAGTCTTAACCATTGGATTGCCAGGGAAGTCCCTGTATATATATTTCCTAATCTACACAGTATAACTCCATGAGGTACTACCTCCCTGCCCTCAACCCTGAAGATGAAAAAACTAAAGGATAAATTACTTACCTGAGGCCACTCAGCAAGTGAGGGGTGGAATATGGGTTAAAAGTAATTGTCTTTGGAGAACTAGCTTTGTTAGGAAAGAGTATAATGTAGTCTTCCCAGAATGTGGGAGTAGGACATGGGGTTGGGAGCGACTCAATGGGAGTGATGGGAACATGGAAATCAGGGCTGGCCAAAAATATCATGGGAGAAAAACATGTGGGGACTGCACATAAGGGGATGCAAGGGTCAATATGCAGTGTTTTCAAATTGAGGTGAAAATTCCATACAGCAGAGAACACACACATTGATTTGTTGTTGTTCAGTTGCTAAGTCATGTCTGACTCTTCACAACCCCATGGACTGCAGCACACCAGGCTTCCCCGTCCTTCACCATCTCCCGGAGCTTGCTCAAACTCATGTCTGTTGAGTCAGTGATGCCATCCAACCATCTCATCCTCTGTCACCCTCTTCTTCTTCTGCCCTCAATCTTTCCCAGCTTTAGGGTATTTTCCAATGAGTCAGTTCTTCACATCAGGTGGCCAAAGTATTGGAGCTTCAGCTTCAGCATCAGTACTTCCAATGAATATTCAGTGTTGATTTCCTTTAGCATTGACTGGTTTGATCTCCTTGTAGTCTAAGGGATTCTCAAAATTCTTCTCTTACTGTACCCCATTGATGGCACAGCCCAATGAATTTGTACCTCTATACACCTGGCGGGCTATAGTCCATGGGGTCAAAAAGAGTCAGACACGACTGAGTGACAAAGCAAACACAAGCCTATACACCCATATAACCACCAGATCAAGATACGGAACATTTCCATCACTCTAGAAATTTCCCTCATGTCCCTTTCCAACCAATAGCTCCCTCTCTGCCTACTCCACCCTCAGGAAATCACTGTTCTGCCTTTTTGTTAATCACCAAAGATTTCTGCTTTATTGACTATGCCAAAGCCTTTGACTGTGTGGATCCCAATAGACTATGGAAAATTCTGAAAGAGATGGGAATACCAGACCACCTGATCTGCCCCTTGAGAAATCTGTATGCAGGTCAGGAAGCAACAGTTAGAACTGGACATGGAACAACAGACTGGTTCCAAATAGGAAAAGGAGGACGTCAGGCTGTATATTGTCACCCTGCTTATTTAACTTATATGCAGAGTACATCATGAGAAACACTGGACTGGAAGAAGCACAAGCTGGAATCAAGATTGCCAGGAGAAATATCAATAACCTCAGATATGCAGATGACACCACCCTTATGGCAGAAAGTGAAGAGGAACTCAAAAGCCTCTTGATGAAAGTGAAAGTGGAGAGTGAAAAAGTTGGCTTAAAGCTCAACATTCAGAAAACGAAGATCATGGCATCCAGTCCCACCACTTCATGGGAAATAGATGGGCAAACAGTGGAAACAGTGTCAGACTTTATTTTTCTGGGCTCCAAAATCACTGCAGATGGTGACTGCAGCCATGAAATTAAAAGACGCTTACTCCTTGGAAGGAAAGTTATGACCAACCTAGATACCATATTCAAAAGCAGAGACATTACTTTGCCAACAAAGTTTCGTCTAGTCAAGGCTATGGTTTTTCCTGTGGTCATGTATGGATGTGAAAGTTGGACTGTGAAGAAGGCTGAGCGCCAAAGAATTGATGCTTTTGAACTGTGGTGTTGGAGAAGACTCTTGAGAGTCCCTTGGACTGCAAGGAGATCCAACCAGTCCATTCTGAAGATCAGCCCTGGGATTTCTTTGGAAGGAATGATGCTAAACCTGAAACTCCAGTACTTTGGCCACCTCATGCGAAGAGTTGACTCATTGGAAAAGACTCTGAGGCTGGGAGGGATCGGGGGCAGGAGGAGAAGGGGACGACAGAGGATGAGATGGCTGGATGGCATCACTGACTCAATGGACGTGAGTCTGGGTGAACTCCAGGAGTTGGTGATGAACAGGGAGGCCTGGCGTGCTGCAATTCATGGGGTTGCAAAGAGTCGGACACGACTGAGTGACTGAACTGAACTGAACTGAAAGATTAGATTTTTAAAGTACATATTTTTAATGCATAAAAGAAATATATGCTTGAAGGAAATTCACACAATGACAAAAAATTCAAAAAGAATAATTAAAATCACCCATCATCCTATAGCTCAGAAGTAACCACCTTGAACATTGTAGTTAATTCCTTGCTGTCTTTACATTTTTTAAAATTTAACTTGAGATCATACCATATATTCAATTTTATATGCTGGTTCTTTTTTTAATGAATCATTAGGACAGAAGCATTTTCCCAGGTGAATTATAAATTCTTTGTAAACTTAATTTTACATGACTTCAATATTCCATTGAGGAATTCAGGAAAAACACCTACCAATTCTACATATTGACTGTTTGAGTTTGCTTCCAGTGTTTCATAGTAATGAATGCCTTTTTTGATAAAGTTGTCTGGGTTTCAGACTGATTAGAATGGAAGTGGAAGTACTGGTTGAAATAGTACATATCCTTTTTTTTTTTTTTTGCTGCACTGCATGGCTCTTATGTGATCTCAGTTCCGTGACCCGGGATTGAACCCAGACCCTCAGCAGTGAAAGCTCAGAGTCCTAAGCACTGGACCATGAGGAATTCCCCAAAACCATACATATTCTTCAAACCCTTGATATATAGGCATCAAACAGCTTTCCATAACAGATAGACTTACATTCCTATCATCTGGGTCCCTGATGGGTGCCAATGAATTTCACACTCATCAGCCTTAAGCACCATAAGGTAGTGGTGTTTAGTTGCTAAATCATGTCTGACTCTTGTGACTCCATGGACTGCAGCCCACCAGGCTCCCCTGTCCAAGGGATTTCCACTCCAGCATGGAGTGGTTTGCCAATTCCTTCTCCAGGGGATCTTCCCAACCCAGGGCTTGAACCCAGCTTTCCTACACTGCAGTTGGTCTCCTGCACTGCAGGCAGATTCTTTAACGACTTAACCACCAGTTTGTTAAACCTGAAGTACCATCTGGAAAAGCTCCAAAAGGCTCTCCTACTAGAAGCTTCAGTGACCACGCTGAAGGATGATGCTAGTTTCTTTCTCTTCTCCTATTCTGTGATGCTGAGATAGTCTTAGTAGGTAACCTCAGAAGTGACTCTGGTTCAACAGCTGGAGCCTTCAAGGAGTCATGAGCAGGGAAGACAGACAAGGGACATTTGTGGGCTGCCTTGGAGCAGGGTCACAGATGGCCTCTGATTATCTAACCTCCTTCTGAAGAGTCCACTCTGTCCACCTCTCATTTCATCTTGGGCGTGGAGAAGCAAGAAGTTGACAGACGCAGTCTGTGCCTTGGGCAGCTTCAAAGGGGCCCTTTGTGAGGTTGGGAGCTGCAAGAGGGCTGATAATTACAGTGGAACGCACAGCCGAGAGGCATAATGATGGGGGCCAACCTAACATTTAGGGCAGACTCCATAACGGCCTTTTGAAGGCTGTTTAAAATTACCCTCCCATCTCCAGGAAATCTGGCCTTTTGCACTGAAATCAAAGGCCAGAGTATGTGTGCAAAGTTCTCAATAGGATACTTCCAAACTTGCTTCCAGGAAACCCACTCCAAAGAAAATTCTCCACCATGAGCAGGGAAACACACTTCTCACTGACTTTCAAAAGACCTCAAAGAGTAAAGGCAATGATGGTTATTTCTGGGAGCCAGAGGCTCCTGTGAACAGGTGGTCTCCTTCCAAACCCACCCTGGAAGCACTGCTTCCTCGTTTAAGGTTCATTACCCTTCCAGGAACTAACATAATGTTGTAGGTCAGTTATGTTTCAAAATCAAACAAATGAATTCATAGACAAAAGTGATCAGATAAGGTTTTCAGAGGCAGGAGGTGAGGGGAAGGGGAACTGGATGAAGGTAGTCAAGGTACAGACTTCTAGTTGTAAGATAAATAAGTATTAGGGATGTAATGTACAACATGATAAATATAACTAACACTGCTCTATGTTATATATGAAATCGTTATGAGAGTAAATCCTAAGAGTTCTCATCACAAGGGAAATTTTTTCCTGTTTTTTAAATACTGCATCTGTATCAGATGATGGATGTTCACTGAACTTATTGTGGTCATCATTTCCTGATGTATGTGAGTCAAATCATTATTCTGTACAGCTTAAACTTATACAGTGCTGCATGTCAATAACATCCCAATAAAACTGGAAGGGAAAAAAAGGAGGGTAGAAAGCCTTGAGCCTGTGCTTCTTGAAGCACAGAGTCATAACCACTGGACTGTCAGGAAAGTCTCATGGCTGTTTAATTTTCTGAGGGTCTTCCATACCATTTTCCACAGTGGCTGTGCCAATTTACAGTCCCACCAAGAGTGCACAAGTTTTCCTTTTTCTCCACATTCACACTAGCATTTATCACTTGTCTTTTCGATGATAGCTATCTCCTTTCAGGTGGAAGGTAATATTTCATTGTGGTTTTATGTGCCTCACTGAACTTGTAACACCAAATGAGATTTTTGGTTTTTATAGACTATGAGTGACTTGCAGACAAAGATCAAATTAGTTCTTCCATATTTGCCTCCATAGGGTTTAACTCAGTGTCAAGCACATAGTAGGTGCCCAGCAAATGTTGTTAATATATGAGTAAACCTGCACTCTAGTTTATATAGGCAATAATAATACTTACAATCAGTACTTGCTATGTGCCAGGAAATATTCTATATGTATTTTTGTACTCACTAAATCATTACTTGTTCAGGAGGTAATATTGTTATCCTTCATATCTTCCCAACCCAGGGATCGAACCCATGTCTCCCACATTGCAGGCAGATTCTTTACCAGCTGAGCTGCCAGGGAAGCCCAAGAATACTGGAGTGGGTAGCCTATCCCTTCTCCATGGGATCTTTTCAACCCAGGAATGGAACCGGGGTCTCTTGCATTGCAGGTGGATTCTTTACCAGCTAAGCTACCAGGGTAGCCCCTTTATCCTTCTGCATAATATTGTATATCATCTAAGATATACAATATTATCCTGTATAATGTCCTATATATCCTATATATATTATGTAGCCCAAAGAGGTTCAGCAACTAGCCCAAAGTCACACAGCTGATACATGGTGGAGTCAGAATTTGCATCCAAGTCACCTGGCTTAATTATTCTATATTATGCCCTGAATGATAATGAAGACCCAGGGTTCCATTATAGAAAAGGGGTAGAGGATAAAATGATTTCAAATGGACTTGAAACTAATACTCCCTTTCCACCATCACCAATACATAAGCTAATTTGCATGCATTCCTTTCTTCCTTCCCTTGCTCCTTCTACAAGTATTTACTGACTACCGTGATCCAGGGACTGCTGTAGAAACTGGCTTTCAGTAACGAAGGGGAAAGGACATCAGCCTTTATCTCCACAAAACTCTCTCTCAACAAACATCTCCTGAGAACCTCCTTTGTGCTGAGATCATGCTAGGTTCTAGAGATACTAACATGCATCAGGAAGAGTCCAATTTCCTTGTAGATGGGACAGACACAATGGCAATAATTAAGATGGAAAGAAAAATGAAGACAATAATATGCCCTTCCTGAAAACAATTTCAAAGTAAACATAGAGAAATGGAGAGAAAGATACATAGATAAAAAGATAGATAGACAGACAAATGGAAAGGAGGTGAAAAAGAACAGAAATCTGCACGAGGGGAAAAATGAAACAAAAGTGAAAGTCTCTCAGTTGTGTCCGACTCTTTGTGACGTCATGGGCTGTAGCCCGCCAGGCTCCTATGTCCATGGGATTCTCCAGACAAGAATACTGGACTGCGTCACCATTTCTTCTCCAGGGGATCTTTCTGACCCAGAGATCGAAGCTGGGTCACCTGCATTGCAGGCTGATTCTCTACCATCTGAGCCACACTGAACCCAACTCTAGGAGTGAACCCAACTCTAAGACTTTCTGGAAGTCTTCCTGGAGAAGACACAGCTGCCCCCAAATCTTTAGGCATCCTCAGATGTCAACCAGGTCAAGAAAGTTAGCTCCAGTGAAAGCACAGAGATAAAGAAATACTTCTCTGTGTGGCTATCTACAAGTATTTTTATATGCTAGAGAAACTAATAAGGCCAGGTGGTAACACTGGAGAAATCAAGAAAATGCTTCCATAAGACGTATGAGACCTTACATTTTTTCTTTACATCCTAGTGAACAAAAATGAAAAGGAAACAGACTGGTTTTCACAGAGGAGAGAGGAGGTGATCTTCCTTCTAAGACGAGTTGCATAAAACTTAAATCTTGGCAGATAGCCATGATATGAATGACTCTTGCTTCTCCAGGCCAAGAAATACTTCAAATAAGTAGTTGGACTTCCGGGCTGGACTCCTACTTTTGTATGAGAAGGAAACTGCCCTTAAACAAGATTGATGTTCAGGTTATTTCATAAACGACAGAAAATAATGTCAAGAGGGAGAAAAATGAATAAAGACAGGTCTGAGAAGAGTAATGAAGGGGCATTAGTGGGTGGTTTATGATGCATGGCATTTTGTTAATGTTAAACTTTCCCAGGTGTGTTGTATAAGTCACAGAACAAGGCAATGGGTGGAAGTTTTATTTTCTTGTGTGAACAATGAGCACCCATGAACTACATAAAAATAAGGGGCTTGGGAACATGGGGAGTTGCTTATCAGGGCATACAATTGATCATAGGGACTATATCCTGCCATGTACCAACAAAACAACCTGCACCATTTATGTTTGTTTGCTTCTTTGAAGGAAGGTTATCAAATGCTTTCACAATGTACTTTTTTAAAAGATGCTGAGTCTCTGGCTTTATTTCATCTGTTTTTTTGTTTTTGGCCCCACCACGGGACATGTGAGATCTCAGTTCCTTGACCAGGGACTGAACCCATGCCCCCTGCACTGGCAGCACAGGGTCTGAACCATTGGACTGCCAGGGAAATCCCTATCATGCATTATTCATCTAATTTTATCTCAGCCTTGGGAAGGAGAAATTGCGTCATCTCCATTTTACAGATAATGGAGAATGAGATGGACCAGTCTTGCTCAAGATCTTTCAGCCACTAAGGAATCAAACTGGAATCCAAATTTAGGTGCACTGACTCTCCTGAGTCTGTTAATTCATTGGGTCTGTGCAACACTTCCGGAGAAGGCAATGGCACCCCACTCCAGTACTCTTGCCTGGAAAAATCCCATGGACGGAGGAGCCTGGTAGGCTGCAGTCCATGGGGTCGCTAGAGTCTGACACTACTGAGCGACTTCACTTTCACTTTTCACTTTCATGCATTGGAGAAGGAAATGGCAACCCACTCCAGTGTTCTTGCCTGGAGAATCCCAGGGACGGGGGAGCCTGGTGGGCTGCTGTCTATGGGGTCGCACAGAGTCGGACACGACTGAAGCGACTTAGCAGCGGCAGCAGCAGTGCAACGCTTCACAAACTTCTTCAGAGCAAACATTTTCTAAAGAAGGTTCATGAGAACTCTTCTGTTCCCCTAGTGTTAAAATCACATTCGACAATCAGCCTTGATTTAAAAAACCTCAACACCCACCTGAAACTATCACAACATTGTTAATTGGCTATCAGATCAGATCAGATCAGTTGCTCAGTCCCATACAAAATGTTTTTGGTGTTAACAAAAACTAAAATGAGAAAGAAAAAAATCCCAACACAGATGAAGTTTGTATATTTGGCGTAGTTGGAAGCCCAGTATCTATGTTTTCTACCTTTCTCCAGTACATGTGTGCATGGTCAGTGGCTTCAGTCGTGTCCGATTCTGTGACCCTATGCACTGTAGCCTGCCAGGCTTCTTGGTCCATGGGATTCTCCAGGCAAGAGTACTGGAGTGGGTTGCCAGGTCCTCTTCTAGGGGATCTTCCTGACCCAGGGATGGAACCCACATCTCCTGCATTGCAGGCAGATTCTTTACCCCTGAGACACCAGAGAAGCCCAGTGAACTTCCCCCCACCCCTGAAATTTTTTTTTTTTTTTTTGTCTCAAAAGAAACGAAATTTGATCAGAAGTCCTCCCATGGGAGATTTAGTACTATCTTCTCCAGTTATAACTCTAGAGAAGGAATGCCTCTCAGAACTGGAGGAGAGAGTAGGATAAACTGTCCAACCTAGTTTTATTTGCAGAGTATATTGTTTTGAGCCATTTTCTTTCACTTTTAAACTTTTATTTTGAAATCATTATAGATTCACTGGAAGTTACAGGAACAGTGCAGAGTCTTGTGTACCTACCCTTCACCTACCCCCCAGCTTCCTCCAATGGTAACATCTGATAAATCTATAGTACAATATCTTTGCAACCTCAGTGTCCATCAACAGAGGAATGGATAAAGAAGACGTGGTGTGTATATATGATGGAATATTACTCAGTCATAAAGAGGAACAAAATTGGGTCATTTGTAGAGACATGGATGGACCTAGAGACTGTCATAGAGGGTAGTAAGTTAGAAAGACAAATATCGTATATTAACAAATATATGTGGAATCTAGAAAAATGGTAGAGGTGATCTTCTATGCAAAGCAGAAATGAAGGCATGAGCACAAAGATCAAATCTATGGATACCAAGAGAGAAAGGGGGGTGGGATGAATTGGGAGATTGGGATTGACATGTATACACTATTGATACTCTGTATTAGATAGATAACTAATGTGAACCTACATATAGCACAGGAAGCTCTACTTGATGCTCTGTGGTGACCTAAATGGGAAGGAAATCCTAAGAGAGGATATATGTATACAGCTGATTATATATACATATATACACACACACACATATACATCAGCTTCCCAGGTGGGTAAAGAATCCATTGCCAGTGCAAGAGACACAGGACATGTGGGTTTGATCCCTGGGTTGGGAAGACCCCATGGAGAAGGAAATGGCAACCCACTCCAGTACTCTTGCCTGGAAAATCCCATAGACAGAGGAGCCTGGTGGAATATAGCCCACGAGGTCACAAAGAGTTGGACATGATTGAGCTGCTGAGCACAGACATATATATATATATATATAACTGATTCTAGCACACATTTAAAGCAATTATACTCCCATAAAAATTAAATATATATATATTTATATAAATATATATATTAATTGCAAAGCATTTAATTTTTTTCTGAATTAGTTATCAAGATTAAATCAAAACAAGCAAGCAAATGTTAACAACAAAGCTAGGAGATCTAACAAGAAAGTTAGAGTTCTGGTCTTTTTTGAAAACCTGGAAGATCTGGCAGTGTGGTCCTGCCTGGGCAGTAAAGGTGGCTAGTGATGCTGTCCCTTGTCCGCAGGCAAGCGCTCGACAGGTCCATGAGGCTTTCTTCACTGGTGTTACCTGCCTGGCCTCTGGAGGCAGCTGAGTTTTCAGTGCATTCTTCGGAAAGGGGAGTTATTATTATTACTAAGTTACAATTAGCATACAATATTGCATTAGTTTCAGATGTGAAACATAGTGATACAATATTTTTATACACTATGAAATAATCACGACAGTAAGTCCAGTTACCATCTGTCACCATACAAAATTGTTACAATATTAGTGATTATATTTCCTACTACTTACAATAGCCAAGATAAGAAAGTAACTTAAATGTCCATCAACAGATGAGTGGATAAAGAAGACATGGTATATATGAATAAGTGAAAGTTGCTCAGTTGTGTCCGACTCTTTGTGACCTATGGACTATGCAGTCCATGGAATTCTCCAGGCCAGAATACTGGAGCGGGTAGCCTTTCCCTTCTCCAGGGGATCTTCCCAATCCAGGGATAGAACCCGGGTCTCCCGCATTGCAGGCGGATTCTTTACCAGCTGAGCCACAAGGGAAGCCCATATAAATATACATAAATTTGAGCCACCTGGGAACGCATGTATTTATATGAATATATATATAAATAAATACATGGGTTCCCAGGTGGCTCAAGTTGTGAAAGCAAATTGACTCCTCTGCCACCCACTGTTTTTCTTCACTCCCTTCCCAATCCCCATCACTTCATCTAATTTTTGCTATTGCGAGTTGGAGTAATCCTGGGCCTTCGAACATGCCCATATCCCTTCTTAAAACAAAACATATGCAGGCTCTAAGCTAATGAGAAAGACATTTGGAAAGAAAACTGTGAAGCAGAAACAAAAGGAGACCGTTAACAGAATAACTAGGAAACACACTAAAAGATGGCCAGTGTTGACTTTTCCAAATTTGGATGTTTTGTATTTACTCTGTTTTACAGCCAGACAATAGCAAAATCTTCCTTTCTTTTTCTTCTCCAATAAAGTGACTTAAACTCCATCCCTGGTTCCCAACACAGCAGGGAATTGGACAGATCGAATCCAATGACTGCCCTGAAGCCAAAGAGAGGAGGAGAGGATAATTATTGGGGAAGCGATGGCACATTAAAAGGATGTGCTAAGTCGTTTCAGTTGTGTCCACTCTTTGTGACCCTGTGGACCACAGCCTGCCAGGTTTCTCTGTCCATGGGATTCTCCAGGCAAGAACTGGAGAAAACTGCAGTGGGTTGCCCTGCCCTCCTCCAGGGGGTCTTCCTGACCTGGGGATCAAACACACACTGCTGAGCCAGCTGAGAAACCCCGTTAAGGGGATAGGGTGCCACAAATTGGGCTTCCCAGATGGCTCAGTGGTAAAGAATCCACCTGCCAATGCAGGAGACATAGGGGATGCAGGTTCCCTCCTTGGGTCAGGAAGATCCCCTGGAGAAGGAAACGGCAACCTACTCCAGTATTCTTGCCTGGAAAATCCCATGAAGAGAGGAGCCTGGTGGGCTACAGTCCATGGGGTTGCAAAAAGTTGGACATAACTGAGCACGCACACTATCAATAGGAAATAGACAAGGTAAAAAGGGGAGAAGTTTCTGTCTAAGGAAAGAGAGCCCCAAACATCTAAAATGAATCCCTACCCATATACACAGTCACTATTAAGAAACCATCTGTGGGAATTTCCTGGCAGTCCAGTGGTTTAGATTCTCTGCTTCCAATGCAGGGAGCATGGGTTCGATCCCTGGTCAGGGAACTAAAATCCCACCTGGCATGTGGTGCAGCCAAAAAAATTTTTTTTGATTAAAAAAATGTAAAAACAAAGATTTAAAAATAAATACATACAGAAAGAAGCCATCTGCAAATTCATAATTCCTGTGGGGGCATTTGAGGGTGTCATATTAAAACTGAGGGTGTACCAGGTCTCTCCTCCTCCCATGTGTGTAGAAAGATCACAACCCCCCAAGAACACACATCCTCCTCCTTCGTGCCTAAATTTTAACCCAGCCCTCTAATAGCATTTCATCTAATCACAGCCCCAGCTGTGACTACCAGCATTTACCATGCTAGTAAATGGCTGAGATCACTGCCACTCTAATGGAAAGTTTGGAAGGTCAAAAAGAAGCAGAGCTGGCTCCCAACTGGGCTTTTGAGAGCTGACCTTTTATTTCCTCCATGGCTCTGTAGCAGAAATAAAGTTTCCTAAGACGGTCCATAATAGGGTTTAACACAATGGCATCAGCAAAGACGCTTGGAAGATGGAGAGTCAGACTCAAAGTCAAGGAATTAAAATTTTGAGAGGTGCTTCCCTGGTGGCTCAGTGGTAAAGAATCTGCCTGCCAATGCAAGAGATAAGGGTTGGATCCCGGATCCGGGAAGATCCCACATGCTGTGGAGCAACTAAGCCCATGCACCATAACTATTGAGCCTGTGCTCTAGGGCCCTGGAGCCGCAACTACTGAGCCCATGTGCTGCTACTTAAGCCTACAAGCCCTAGAGCCTGTGCTCTGAAGCAAGAGAAGTCACCACAATGAGAAGTCTGCCCACCATAACTAGAGAAAAGCCCTCACAGCAATAAAGATGCAGCACAGCCAAAAATAAATAAATAAAATTATAAAAAGTTTGAAAGCTCAAGGAACACCCAAAAGGCATGTGGTCCAGTCTCTTGCTTTTGGGCTTCCTTGGTGGCTGAGCTGGTAGAGAATACACCTGCAATGCAGGAGACATGGGTTCAATCCCTGGTTTGGGAAGATCCCCTGGAGAAGGGAACAGCTGCCCACGGCAGTATGCCAGCCTGGAGAATTCCATGGACCGTATAGTCCATGGGGTTGCAAAGAGTCGGACACGACTGAGCGACTTTCACTTGCTTTCAGTTTCAACCATTCTTCATGGAGAGGTAACAAATCTCCCTTCTTGGCCTCCATATTCCAGGTATGTCTCACCTGAAAGATAGGCTCTCCTGGACAGACATTTCTAGAATCCCTGCAGGTAACCTTTTAAGTGTGTGTGCGTACACGCTCAGTTGCTTCAGCCATGTCCGACTCTTCACGACCTTTGTACTATAGTCTGCCAGGCTCCTCTGTCTATGGGATTCTCCAGGCAAGAATATTGGAGTGGGTTGCCATGCCTTCCCCTAGGGGATCTTCCCAACCCAGAGGTCGACCTCTCATCTCTTATGTTTCCTGCATTGGCAGGCAGGTTCTTTACCACTAGCGCCACCTGAGAAGCCAACCTTTTAAGTGTACTTTATAAAATAAAAATACCCCGAGCACTGTGCCTACATATCCTTGGCATTCTTTTTAAGTTGGCTTCTTGAGTTTTCTTATTAGCAGAGATGGAGGCGATCACCTCATTTAGCGAAGGGATGAAGACAATAATTAAGTGGCTGTGTCATCTTTTCCTATCTAGGCTAACTAATTCCAATTATATTTTAACCTTTTTACATGGGCCCTTTTTTCTGACCTTCGAATGAATTTTCACTGCTTAGCTCTGGTCCTCATCTAGAGGTGCCACAGGCTTCACAGTTTGCCAAAGCTTTTCAATAGCCATAATGAAATGCTTACTATTTTCTCCCTCTTTGTAAGAGTAGACTCCCATTTTTGAGAAATATTTAACAAAAATTATATGCCTAATTTTCAGCTGTAGTTCTGCAACGGTGTTCCTACCAAACACATCAGCTAGGCTCTCTATTTTTTATTTTTTATTTTTTTGCAGCTAAATGTTTTATCTACAAAATAAAATGATTATTGGAAGTATTTTCAATGCATTATCGAGGCCCTACAAGCTATGGAAGCGTGTGCTATGTACTTCGTGTACATGCTAAGCCACTTCAGTCGTGTCTGGCTCTTTGCGATCCCATGGACTGTAGCGTGCCAGGCTCCTCTGTCCATAAACTTTTCCAAGCAAGAATGCTGGAGTGCATAGCTCCAGTTTCCCTTCTCCAGGGGATCTTCCTGACCCAGGGATTGAACCTAGGTCTCCCACACTGGGGACAGAGTCTTTACCATCTGAGCCACCAGGAAAACCCCTAATTAAGTGCTAGAAAAGTGATATAAACTCCAACTTGTCTTGACCGAAAGCCAGTCAGTGGCTTGGTGGTTTTTGCTATATTTACATTTATGACCTTGGCACTCTTATCTTACAAGTCAAGCATCACCTTAAAAACACAAAGCTGATATTGTTAGGGGAAGCACACTGAAACTGCCCACCCTTTCCAGGCACCATAGTAACCATTTGCATGAGTTTTATGACAGGAGGTCCTGGTAAGGAACACAAACCTAATAAGCCACCACCAACTGGAAGAGTTCAGGAAAGGTCAAAAGGAGACACCACATGTCTGACCACCTCCCAGAATCCTTCTCTCTGGCATTCATCTTGGCCGAACAAGGCGTGCAGCACCAGGAAGGACTCTGAGTCAGATGATTGGCTAAAGACAACCTGGAAACTAATCCCATCACCATAAAACCCGAAACTGCAAGCCATGTGACAGAGTGTTTCTCCTGGGTTCCCTTACCCTCCTGCTCTCCGCCCGGGCGCCCTTTCCCAATAAAATCTCATGCTTTGTCAACACATGTGTCTGCCTCAACAATTCATTTCAGAGTGTTAGACAAGAGCCCAGTTTTGGGCCCTGGAAGGGGTCCCCCTTCCTGCAACAATATTAGTAACTATTAGTGATACGATAAACATCATCTCCAAGAATCTAATGGAGAGGGACTTCCCTGGTGATCCAGTGGTTAAAACTTTGCCTTCCAATGCAGGGGGTCCAGGTCTGATCCCTCCCTGATCCAGAGCTAAGCTCCCACATGACTTGTGGCCAAAAAACTGAAACATAAAACAGAATCAATACGGTAATGAATTCAATAAAGACTTTAAAAATGGTCCACATTAAAAAAAAAAAATTCTTAAAGAAAAGAAAAAAACCAAGGGGGAGTTTACAGGAGAGAGAATTGAAACCCATCAGGACCTTCCCAATGCAGTCACCACGTCCTGTTTGTTCTTCGTGGTACTGGAGGCTGTACAGAATGGAGAATGAATGCATGGCCCCTGGGACCAAGCTGGTTTCATCCCAGCTCCCCCACTTAATGGCTGTGAAGCCTTAGGAAAAATGCTTCTCCTCTCTCTGCTTCCATTTTCCCATTTGTGCAATCAAAATATTTGTAGCATTGACCTCGCTGCACTATTGGGTGTATTCATATGTTAAAAGTGGAAAGAATTGAGTCTGAAATAGATGAAGTGCTGAGTAATTAGTGACCATCACTGTCCTAGAAATGTCTTCTCCCCAGGGTGTCCCAGCTTTTAATGTCCATCTTTCTGGAGTTGTATCGCCTTTATGGTAACCATGGCAAACAGCCCCTGTAGATGTTTCCATGACATTTTTTTTTTTTCCTTAAGCAAAAACTTGAAAATCTCTTTTGAAAACCAAAGCTATCTAATTCTTCCAGGCCAAAAGGAATCTAAATTTTCATCAGAGCTGTAAAATGCTTTAAGCAAGGATATGGGGGATTAGACAGGATGTCCTAAAGCAATTAACCACACAAATGGATGAGGCAAAATTCAAGTCTATCTGAAATACAAGGTCATTGTGTTTTAAGGTGACTGTGGAAACCAGCAGGAATAGAAAATGGAAAGAATTCTAAAGCGTCCTTGCTTACCTGAGTAGTTTATTCCCTTCTGTTTTCTTAAATATAAAATTTGTAGAGTAAGTCCTCTACATATGAACAAGTTCAGTTCCAAGAGCATGTTTGTTAAGACGAATTTGTTCATAAATCCAACAAAGGCAGCCTAGGTACCCAACTAACACATTGGCTGTATCATACTGGACTGTAGTGGGTTAGTAACACTTTTCACAGAAATAATACATAAAAAAATGAACACACACAAAATAAAGAAAACACTTTAATCTTACAGTACAGTATCTAGTACAGTACAAGAGCTGGCATACAGGGCTGGCATCGAGTGAACAGGCAAGAGGAATTACAGACTGGAGGAGGGATAGGAGGTGGGAGATGGTAGAGCTGAAGGATCGTCAGCAATAGGAGATGGAGGGCGGGCTGCAATTTCGCTCATGTCTGACATTGATGGCACAGGTACTGGTTCCTTGCTGGGATCAGATGCATGTTCACATCTTTGAAAGTTTGAGACTTGAGGGTTTGTATGTAGGGGACTTACTGTATTGAAGTATAACATGTCTGTGGGCAAGGATACAAATCTTAAATGAACTTTTATAACATGAGCACTGCTGCTGCTGCTGCTAAGTCGCTTCAGTCGTGTCTGACTCTGTGCGACCCCATAGACGGCAGCCCACCAGGCTCCCCTGTCCCTGAGCACATCCAGATGTAATTGACGTTCAGATCAGGGGACAAAACATTGAATGAACCTCTCTCACCTTATTTCACTATTTTTAATCCATATTCATACACACAGCCCTAATGAGGAATGATAATATTCAAATGTTTAAAAAGAAATCATTTTGCTTGAACTAACAGAAGCTATGGGAGGAACTGATTTTTTTTTAATTTTATTTTATTTTTAAACTTTACATAATTGTATTAGTTTTGCCAAATATCAAAATGAATCCGCCACAGGTATACATGTGTTCCCCATCCTGAACCCTCCTCCCACCTCCCTCCCCATACCATCCCTCTGGGTCGTTCCAGTGCACTAGCCCCAAGCATCCAGTATCGTGCATCGATTTTTTTCCTCAGGTTTTGATCATGGTTGAGTCCACCAGAAATCATTTTTTTTAATGTCTGGATAATCTGTATATTATTGATAGCTGTTCATTGAAAACTACTTTTTCCCAGTTACAGGCCAATGAACATAAAATTGTAAAAAAAAAAAAAAAGAATTCCCTTTGGAATAGATATCATTCTTCATTGAGCTGGGCTCAATTATGCAGTTGACTGCCTTTTCTGAAGACAGTTTACCATCATTTGCCCAGTGGTTTGTTATTCAATTGTTGTGTATTTATCTTCTCTTTTCAACCACATTTCAGATTCCTGTAGAGAGAATTCTCACTAAACTTCTTTAAAGTCTTTGTACTTCTGAATACTCATGACATAGAGTTATCTCCCTATATTTCCTGAAGAAATGATTCAAAGAATGTGTGTATCTATCCTCTCCGGCAATACATATTGTTAAAGTAATAGAAGTTTCACTACACAAAACAAAAACAGAACCTTGGTACATTCTTGAAAGCTGGTGTTTTCATTAATTAGCATAATGGATCAAGTAAACAGGGAAGAAATTATGTTTGAAAAAGAACAGATTACCTACAGGGCTGAGACCTTGTCATGAGATACATTTGCAGTGTTTGTATATTTTTCGTCTTAAAGAGGGATTATTCTTCATGGTATATTCAGAAAAATACCAATTTCTTCCCAGTCAAAACAGAATACAACTACTTTGTAATAGGAAGAATGGTTAATAGGTTATTGAATGTTACTGAATTACTTAGCTAAAGTTCTGCTAAAAACCTGGAACACCAGCTCCTATTACTTAATTAATTCTTCATTCCAATAAGAATCATTGAGTAGATACTGTGTACCAGGCATAGGTTGTCTATCACAGAAATGTCACCAAGCTGACAAAAGCAGACAGTAAATGATCTAGAATCAAAGCACATATAATCTGTCTATCCTAAGGATATGAGGTTAAGTCAGGTGGGCAAATCCTCCAGGCTGTGCTCAAATGGTTTCTCGTTCATGAACCCATTCGTCTATTTCCCCCCTGCATTCCTAAAGATTTTACCCAATAGCTTCATTTTCACTTATTTCCTTTTGTGTTATATTATTGTTACCTTGGATGCTGTGAAGCATGGTGGTCAGAATGTGAATTTTATGGTCAGATTGAGATTTGCATCCTAGCTTTAATCTTTCCTTGCCCTGTGTCCTTGAGCACAGGAATCAACCCCTCTGGACCTCAGTTTATTCACCTGTGAAATAGGAATAATTAAAAATTTCTACAAGCTATCATACACATGGGAATTCCCTGGAAATGCAGTGGTTCAGACTCTGAGCTTCTAGCACCAGAGGCCTGGGTTTGATCCCTGGTCAGGAAACTAAGATCTCACCAGCCATGGGGTATGGCCAAAAAAATCATAAATGCAGCATGCTTCTGCAACCCCATGGACTGCAGCCCACCAGGCTCCTCCATCCATGGGATTTTCCAGGCAAGAGTACTGGAGTGGGTGCCATTGCCTTCTCCACATGCACTCAGAGATAATAGTGATTATAATGAACACAGAACTAACTGAATTTTTATGAGTGCTTTAGGTATATTAACTCATTTAACCCTCACAATAACCCTACAGAGTAGGCACTTTGGTTATTTCAGATGAGAAACTGAGATGCAGAGAGGTTTAGGGAACTCTCCCAACGTGACACAGTGAGTTAAGTGGTGAAATGAAGTTTTGAATTGACATATGTTGCCTCTAGTCTTCACGATTGTACTACTCTATTCTACTGACTTTTCTAGAAGAACATGGTAGGCATAAAATTAATAAGTGATAGCTATTAATATGGGCTTCCTATGTGGTGCTAGTGGTAAAGAACCTGCCTGCCAATACAGGAGACATAAGACACGTGCAGTTCGATCCCTGGGTTGGGAAGATCCCTTGGAGGAGGGCATGACAACCCACTCCAGTATTCTTGCCTAGAGATCCCATGGACAAGGGGAGCCTGGCAGGCTACAGTCCATAGAATCACAAAGAGCTGGACACTGCTGCAGTGATTTGACAAAACATCTATTTCTGCTTTATTGACTATGCCAAAGCCTTTGACTGTGTGAATCACAATAGACTGTGGAAAATTCTGAAAGAGATGGGAATACCAGACCACCTGATCTGCCTCTTGAGAAATTTGTATGCAGGTCAGGAAGCAACAGTTAGAACTGGACATGGAACAACAGACTGGTTCCAAGTAGGAAAAGGAGTTCGTCAAGGCTGTATATTGTCACCCTGCTTATTTACCTTATATGCAGAGTACATCATGAGAAACGCTGGACTGGAAGAAACACAAACTGGAATCAAGATTGCCAGGAGAAATATCAATAACCTCAGATATGCAGATGACACCACCCTTATGGCAGAAAGTGAAGAGGAACTCAAAAGCCTCTTGATGAAAGTGAAAGTGGAGAGTGAAAAAGTTGGCTTAAAGCTCAACATTCAGAAAACGAAGATTATGGCATCCGGTCCCACCACTTCATGGGAAATAGATGGGGAAACAGTGGAAACAGTGTCAGACTTTATTTTTCTGGGCTCCAAAATCACTGCAGATGGTGACTGCAGCCATGAAATAAAAAGATGCTTACTCCTTGGAAGGAAAGTTATGACCAACCTAGATAGCATATTCAAAAGCAGAGACATTGCTTTGCCAACAAAGGTTCATCTAGTCAAGGCTATGGTTTTTCCTGTGGTCATGTATGGATGTGAGAGTTGGACTGTGAAGAAGGCTGAGCACCAAAGAATTGATGCTTTTGAACTGTGGTGTTGGTGAAGACTCTTGAGAGTCCCTTGGACTGCAAAGAGATCCAACCAGTCCATTCTGAAGGAGATCAGCCCTGGGATTTCTTTGGAAGGAATGATGCTAAAGCTGAAACTCCAGGACTTTGGCCACCTCATGCGAAGAGTTGACTCATTGGAAAAGACTCTGATGCTGGGAGGGATTGGGGGCAGGAGGAGAAGGGGATGACAGAGGATGAGATGGCTGGATGGCATCGCTGACTCGATGGGCTGACTTGATGGATGTGAGTCTCAGTGAACTCTGGGAGTTGGTGATGGACAGGGGGGCCTGGCGTGCTGCGATTCATGGGGTCGCGAAGAGTCGGACATCAATGAGTGACTGATCTGATCTGATCTGATAATATACACAATTTTAATCATCTTTTCCCAGCACTATGTTAATAACATAGTGAAACAAAAAGCACATCATATTTATTCATCTGTCTTCCTTCTTTTGTGTTCTGCACATAGTAGGTCCACAACATTTGTTTGTTGAGTTGAAATGCTTTTCTTGAAAATGAAACAACAAAAGAAAACAAATAAAAACTAAGGGATAAACTATTTTAAACTATAATTCTATCAAGTTTTTGAATCAATGTTTCTTCATGACCCTAGAGACTAATGCAAAAATGCAAATTTTTGAGCATTTTAGAATGTCACCCTCCATTGCAATCATTTCACAGCTCATTAGCTTCCAGGTTGTTTTTTTTTTTCCCCTCTCTCAGTCCCTCACAATAAGGACTCTTAGAAAATAATTCTCACCTTCCAGTCCACATTTGCAGCTTCTGTTTTTGTTTGTTTGTTTTGTAGCCTTGCAAATAGTCACCTGCCCACTGGCACAGGGGAATGGCATCTATTCTAAGATGTTTAAAGAGATTATAGATGTCCTACATATTCTGAACTTGGAAGTACAGAAAAGAGAAATTAGGATGGATTGACCAGCTTTTTCAATTGGTTGTTCAGCTTTTCATCTTTCAGAGACTGCGGGAAAGAAATTCATGAGACTTTACAAGCCTGGGTACAACCTAAAGACATGTTATTTTAATTTTATTATTGGAATTGAGTGTGTATTTCCTTACAAGTCTGAATTCCTCAACAGGTAGGACAACAAAGTCACTGTTGGAACACAGGAAGCTGAGTGAGTCCAAAACCAGTTGTTTATGTCCATTGACTCTCAGATTGACCATGGAAGAAATCGTGCTTACTAGATAATGGACCATGGGCCTGGAGTTGGAAAACCAAACAAACAGCAGCAACAAAAAAGCTGTACCTTTTTTTTTTTTTTTTAGATTCCACAAATAAGTAACATTATATATTTGTCTTTCTCTGTCTGACTTACTTCAC
Source organism: Bos grunniens (assembly GCF_055505025.1). Taxonomy (NCBI): domain Eukaryota; kingdom Metazoa; phylum Chordata; class Mammalia; order Artiodactyla; family Bovidae; genus Bos; species Bos grunniens. The sequence continues at coordinate 30,603,901 of NC_141189.1, forward strand.
CCAGTATGACAATCTTGGTGCATCCATGGTGCTGCAAAAAGCATTATTTTATTCTTTTTTATGGCTGAGTAATATTCCATTGTATATATATGTGCCACATCTTCTTTATCTATTCCTCTGTGGATGGACACTTAGGTTGCTTCCATGTTCTAGCTATTGTAAATAGTCCTGCAATGAACATTGGGGTACATGTATCTTTTCCCAATTATGGTTTTCTCCATGTATATGCCCAGGAGTGAGATTGCTAGAGGAACCAAATACATTTGGTTTGTTTGTTTACCCTTTCTTGCTTCAAGCTGTTGTTTTGTTGCTGGATATACAGCCTGATAAGATCTTGGTAAAAATCAGTTGGATATTAGAAAATATAACCAAGAACACATCGCATATTCCAGTTGGATGAAAATTTATACACAACCGGTGTCAGTTTCCTCTCCTAAATCAGAAATCGCTTCTGTCCATTCAATTCTTTCTCCCCTTGACATCTGAGTTTCTACTCAGTCCCAGGCATTATGATGGGCAATGTGTCTAAAGAGCTAAACAACTGAGAACAAAAGAAGTTTATCATATAGATGCAGAAAGAGGCAGGTTAACAGGTAACCTGTAAAATCTGGGGAGGTCAAGTTCAAGACACTGAATTTAGGCTGGACCATGAAGGTGATCACAGACTTTCTCAAGTAGGGATATCTGAGATGGATCTTGACGGATGTGTAGGAGTTTTCCCCTATCCAGCGAAGGAGGTTTCCCAAGGCATTCCTCATGAGGAGAGTCTCCCTCCTTTTCTAGTCGTTAACCATGTGGGAGCAGTTGTTGGAAAACTTCTGGAACCTAAATACACCTTCCTGTAACACTTCTCTTATCTCTGGTTTTGTCTTCTGAAAAAACTCTTCTTTTTACAGAATTCCATCAGACAGTTGAAGATAGTCTTTATGTCCACTGTAACTCTCCCCCATAAAAATAAACATCTTGTAATCACTCCTCATATAACTTAATATCAATTTCCTTCATCTTTCTGATCACCATTTGCTGATAAAAATAAAATTAAATGTTCATTGAGTCCCTTTCAGGGCCTGTACTAAGCACTTTTGGCTTATCTCCACCCTCACGACAAATCCTTTGAAAGGTTCTTCTTACCCTATTCATGTATTTGGCTGTGCCAGGTCTTAGCTGCATAGAGGATCTTTAGTTGCAGCATATGAATTCTAGTTCCCTGGCCAGGGTTTGAAGCTGAGCCCCCTGCACTGGGAGCACAGAGACTTAGCCCCTGGACCACCAGGAAGCCCCTATTGTTGTTGTTGTTGTTTTGGCAAGCTTCTCAGCATGTTACATCTTAGTTCCCCAACCAGGGATCAAACCCATGCCCCCTGCACTGGAAGTGTGGAATCTTGACTACTAGACCACCAGGGAAGTCCTTTTATCCCATTTATAAATAAGAAAGTGAGGACTTAGAAAAATAACCTGCTCAAAGTAACCCACTGGAGCCCTAGCTTTCAGCAATAACTGTGCCTCCTAGATTCCCACTGATTTCATTAAAATGATCAAAGGCAAAGGCTTGCAGTACCCTTTTCTCCCTTTTAGCTGAGGAAAAGCATGAGATCCAAGAAGTAGGATGCCCTGGAACCAGTTAGGAAAACAAAGTGAAGCCCCTGTCTATAATTGTACTTGACTTGGCACTCCGTGTTCTGGGTAGGGAGGACGATGTTTTTGTTAGAAGCAATGTGTCACCATTACAAGTACACGGACTCCTCTGTCTAAATAGTGAGGGATAAGTCACAGTGGTATTCATGTCTGATAAACACAGCACATCACAAGCCAGCTCTTCCACCACACCTGTCCATCTCAGACTCTGAAACCGTGGGGTTCAGCAAGTCCCTGTCTTCCTATCTTTTTGTGTTTTTATACATTTCTCCACCTTCTGCCCTCATCCTAGAAAATCAAAGTGACTGCTTACATATCTTATGAGAAATCACACCATGGGCGATCTCTACCCCAGGGAACATTTGGCAATGTCTAGAGAATTTTTGGTTGTCGCAACTGAGAGTGTGGGTGTGGCAGTGGGTGTAAGTGACTTCTAGTGGAGTGATACTGTTGAACATCCTACAATGGGCAGGACAGCCCCGGACAGCAGAGAGTGACCCAGCCCCCAAAGTCAGTCACGCTGAAGCTGAGAAACCCTACGTTCATGCATCTGTCTCTCAATCGTCATTTCCTCTTCCTCTTCCCTCTACTTCCCTTTCCTCCCTTCTTCCATTTTGTTTTTTATTTCCCATTCTTTCTTCCTCCCTTTTCTTTCTATTCCTCTGGTCTGTTCAACTTCCTTCCTCAGTTGATGACAGATAAAGTAAAACTCTGCTTATCCTCACTGAACAAAGTTTTCATCAAAAACCCCAAATGGTGGGGCTGCCCTTGTGGTCCAATGGTTAAGACTCCATGCTTCTAATGGAGGGGGGCACAGGTTTGGTCCCTGGTCAGGGAACTAGGGGCACGACCAAAAAAAAATTTTTTTAATAAAAACCCCAATGGTAATGGTGACCAGAGGTAAAAAAACATGGTGGAATCTAGGATACCAGGTCCTGTTAAGGTGGGTGCCCTATAAATGCTTCTTCCTCTAAGCTTCAGGCCTGCTGGAGTTTGCAAAAAGGCAGCATTAATCTTGTCCTTTGGCAGATTAAGAATCTGAAAGACTCAGCGCTCCCCACTTTCACATGTAATGTCCTCTACTGATCAGGCATCTTAAAGGAGCATCATTAGATTGTTAAGGACTATATCTGTCTGCTAGGGTTACCATAACAAAGTACCACAAACCAGATGACTTACACAGCAGAAATTGATTTTCTTCCAGGTCTAGATGCTGGAAGTCTAAGATCAAAGCTCCTGCGGGGTTACTTCTTTTGAGACCTGTCTCCTTGGCTTACAGATGATTGTCTTCTCCCAATATCCTCACATCGTGTTTCTTCTATGTGTTTTCTTCTCTCCTTTCTTCCTTATTTTTTCCAACCTTACTGGGTACACTTGACAAGTAAAAATTGTATGTACTTAAGGTATACAGCATGATGTTTTGATATATGGACACATTGTAAATGATTACCACGTCAAGCCAATTAACAAATTCATCATCTGTTCTTTTAAGGATGCCAGTCATTGGATAAAGGCCCATGCTAATGACCTCATCTAACCTTCATGATCTCTTTAAAAGCCCCAATATAGTTGCATTCTGAGATTATGGGGGCTTAAACATATGAATTTTGGTGAAGGGGGAATAATTCAGCCTCACACAAGAATGTTGCAACTCATGTTTACCTCTTGCTAAGTTGTATATTATATGTTAATATCTTCCTCATCTGTAAACTGTCTTAATTTATAAATAAGAAAAACACACTCAATTAGTCATCAAATCAATTACAACTCCAAAAACTCCAAAATACCTTTGAAATGTGTTCTGTCATGGGTTGCGTCCACTTGCCCCCCACATCCATATGTTGAAGTACTAACATCAGTACCTCAAAATGAGACTTTATTCGGAAACTGAGACTTCACAGATGTAATTAGTTAAGATGAGGTGATACAGGAATAGTGTGGGCCCCTATTATGATTGGTATCGTTAGAATAAAGCAAAGTTTGGACACAGAGACAACGAGCCCAGGGAAGGAGCATGTGAAGATGGAAGGAGCGATTTGGATGTTGTAACAGAAACCAAGGAATGCCAAAGGCTGCCAGCAAACCATCATGAGCCAGGAGTGAGGAGCAGAGCGGACTCTCCAGACCTCACAACCTTCAGGAAACACTCACATCTGACACCTTGATCTCGAATTTCTAGCCTCCAGAACTGTAGCACAGTTCATTCCTGTAGTTTAAGCAACCCGATTTGTTGTCCTTTGTTGCAGCAGCCCGAAAAACTAATACAGGTCATCTCCTCTATATGCTCTGTACAAAATTAATAAATAGAAATCTCAATTAAATAGAGTTAGGAGACCAGAAGGGGGCTCTCTCACACCCTGCCACGATATAATAGCACAACCCATCAGCAGAAGGCAGGCTTCTTTCTTGGTGAGGACTCAGCCAGTGACTACAGCCCTCCCGACTTCCTTTTCACCTCAGTAAAAGGGTTCTTTTTCTCTGGCCATGTAGGGACTTGTGCGTGACTCCCCATGGTTGTGGACCCAAAATTGCAATTCTCTGCTGATCCCCAAAGAAATCCATCTTTGCTAAAGAAACATCAACAGTCTATTTGTTTCAGATTGACAGCCCATAACTACAGCTGAAACTGTTCACCATCTTTTCATCATTTCTCATGTAGTCTATCCCAGTTAGCTTCAGGTGCTCTTCCCTCCACAAGACTAACACTGTCTCCTTCCATTTATTCTCCACTCACATGCATGGTGACCTTTCCACCATTCAAATGTCACCTTGTACAGAATCCTCACCATTATCCTCAGGATGTGTGCCAAGATTGTCAGCCCAACATCCAGGAACACAGTCCCCCATTAATAAAATTACTCTTCTGGGAACATTGTCCAAATTTTAGATCTCGTGAATTTCTTCTAGGGGTCAGAATTCACTTGGACATGAAATGGAAAGGAGAACGCAGTCTCAGGAAATTGAATTACCTTTGGGAAGCTAGCACCAGAAACAGATAGATCTCTTTCATTGTTGTTGTTCAGTCACCAAGTCGTGTCCGACTCTTTGTGACCCCATGGACTGCAGCACGCCAGCCTTCCCTGTCCTTCGCTGTCTCCCTGAGTTTGCTCAAACTCATGTCCATTGAGTCAGTGATGTCATCCAACCATCTCATCCTCTGTCGTCCCCTTCTCCTCCTACCTTCAATCTTTACCAGCATCAGGGTCTTTACCAATGAGTCAGCTGTTCGCATCAGGTGGCCAAATATTGGAGCTTCAGCTTCAGCATCAGTCCTTCCAATGAATATTCAGTATTGATTTCCTTTAGAACTGACTGGTTTGATCTCTTTGCCATCCCAGGGACTCTCAAGAGTCTTCTCCAGCCCCATAGTTCAAAAGCATCAATTCTTTGCTACTCAGCCTTCTTTACGGTCCAACTCTCACATCTGTACAAGACTACTGGATATCTGTCTTTAGGACTGACAATCACGGAGGCCTCCCAAGGAGACCTTCTCCACTCAGGGTGTGTTTATTTGGAGATAAGGAACCCCTCATTGTTTTGAGCTCTTGGTCAGTGTACTTGACAATCCAGCCTTTGTCATCTTTTTGGTGGCCCATCCAAGAGGATCCCCAGTGATGGAATCCAACCAAGGGTGTGGCTCAGTGATAAAAGTGTTTGATGACTGCCTTTCTCTCATTTCCCCCACCCCCACCCCTTGCTGGTGATTCTGAGCATGAATAACCGACTTTATTATGCTGGGTTAGGAGGATGCTCTTCCACAGAAAATTACCCACAGCAAATAAAAACAATTCCATATGGCAGCCACATTCACTGCAAGACTAGCTAAACCTTGACGGCACAGTTTGTGCTCGTGTGTCATCTTTCTTGTTGCCTTGGCTATTTGCCAGCATGTGGTATTCTGTGTCCCTTGGCGACAAATTCAACCCAGAAAATGCCTTGCAGGGTTCTTTTTATCTCTAGATTTCTAGTAGTTCTTTCTGTTTTGTCCTCAGGACAGATTCTAAACCTCAAATTGACTTCTCCTGGAAATCATTCAATGTCCAGTAAATATTTATTAAACACCTCCAGTGTGATGTGCCATATATAAAACTCCAGAAATGCTATATTTCTGTAAAAGATGATGCTTTTGACTCATTATCGTGTGGGTTGTATCGTCAATGATTTTTTTTTTTTTCTATCTGTGAATATGAGTTGTTCTAGAATAATGCCCTGTTGGCATATCCTTACAGCTTGGAGAACAAAACCTATAGTCTGTCACCAGTCTGCCCTGTAAATACCTCATCTCTCGCTTCCTCTCTGTTTGTCTCCTCTCAAGTCCCCCTCACACTCTGTCCACACTGCTTCAAATATCCTGCCTTATCATCTACTCTTCCATCTCCACGCATTTACTTCCTTCTAGACTGTACTACCTGGAATGCAAGTTTCCATCTCTCAAGATTCCACTCAAGCCACATCTCCTTCACAAGGCTTTGTCTCTTCTTTTTTAGTTCGTCTACCTCCCAATTAGAATGATTCATCCCTTACAATTCTTCTGAGTTTGATTTTTCATGTAAACTGCAGTTGCCTCGATCTGTTTTGTATGACAGTCATCTGTTTACACTTCTTTTTTTAAACTGAAGTATAGGTGATGTACCCTATTATATACTCACAAGTGTACTCTATAGTGATGCACACTTTTTGAAGGTTTTATCCCATGTATGCATGCGTGGGTGTTAAGTCACTTCAGTTGTGTCTGACTTCTCGAGACCCTGTGGACAGTAGCCCACCAGGCCCCTCTGTCCATGGAATTTTCCAGACAAAAATACTGAAGTGGGTTGCCATACCCTCCTCCAGGGGACCTTCCCAACCTAGGGATCAGGCCCATGTCTCCTGTAGCTCCTACATGGCAGGCAGATTCTTTATTGCTGAGCCAATCGGAAAGCCCCATATTCCATTTATAGTTTTTATAAAATATTGGCTATAATCCCCATGTTGTACAATAGATCCTTGCAGCTTATTTTATACATAATAGTTTATATCTCTTAATCCTCTCTGCCTACAGTATTCCTTCCCCCCTCCCTCTCCCTATTGGTAACCACTAGTTTGTTCTCTGTGTTCTGCTTATTTTTTGTTACATTTCTTTATCAGAGAGGAAAGAGTGACTTTATCTAGTTATATACCCTGGATAGGCTCCTTAGCTTCTCTTCCTTCCTTTATAAAAGGAAAGTTTTTAACACTTGCCTTAGAGCAAAGAATTCATTTCTTTCCCTTTCTCATGCTGCTCTGGCAGGTGAGTTTGGACTAAAGGCCCATGTGGCATTTCTAGTCTTGAGCACTAAATTGGTGAAGTGAGATGCTCCCAAACTCCCCTTCTCTCTGCAAGGCCAAGCAGTGGTGTTCCTGAGAGTGCCTGCTCTTCTGCCTGATTTCCAGAGTAGCAGTCTCCAGCTGACTATTATAGATGTACAGCAAGAGTAAGAAATAAACCTCTTCTTATAACCTCTGACATTTGAGCATTGCCTGTTACTGCCGCATAGCCTAGACTGTCCTGACTGGTGTGGAGGGTTATGATGAGAATTAAATACAATTAGGTAAGAATAACGCTTGGTGGTACTTGGCAGACTGGAAGTGCTCAGTCATCATTTGTAAAGCACAGAGTGAGGAAGAGAGGGTGTCGATCCAACGGGAATTTGCTGTATGGCTCAGGAAACTCAAACAGGGGCTCTGTATTAACCTAGAGGGGTGGGATGGAGCAGGAGATGGGAGGAAGCTTCAAAAGGGAGGGGATATATGTATACCTATGGCTGATTCATGTTGAGGTTTGACAGAAAACAGCAAAATTCTGTAAAGCAATTATCCTTCAATAAAAAATAGATTAATTTTTTAAAATAAAAAAAAATGATCTATGTACAGCCATCCCATTTCAGTATTACATTTTGATGTGTCTGAAAGATCCCACAAATAAAGGATCTTTATTAAGTTAGCTCTGTGGCACTTGCTTCCCCCTAATATTAATTTCCTAGTATGAAATTAAGTCTTCCAGCCTGGCTTAAACTAATAGAGCATCAATATAAGTACTTTAGTAAGTCCTCTTGATCTTAAGATTGATTGACATATATGCACTACTGATACTCTGTGTAACATAGATAACTAATGAGAGCCTATGTGTAGTTCAGGGAACCCTACTCAGTGCTCTGTGGTGACCCAAATGGGAAGGAAATTGAAAAAAGAGGCAGCACACACATACATACATACATATATATATATATATATATACACACATATAGCTGATTCACTTCGCTATTCAGTGGCAACTAACACAACATTGTAAAGCAACAATACTCCAATAGACATTAATTTGAATTTCAAAAAATCTCTACGGTGCCCTTAAGAAGAGGGGCAGTTTCCTTCTGGCACCTTGGGAGCAGATGGACAGAGTGTGTCACCAGGGACTCGGTCTCAGAAGTAGGGGCTCCTTGGTGTAGTGGCTGCAGGAAGTGGTTTTAGAGTCAGAGAGACCTGAGTTCAAAACTGACTCCGCTGCCTTCTGGCTCTGTGAACCTGGGGAAACTGATTAACCCCTTGTCACTCCAGTTTCCCTTGCATAAAATGGAAAGAGCAACAGTGCCTACCTCAGAGAATTGTTGTGAGAATTCAATGAGATAACATATAGAAGACACTTGGCCAAGTGCCTGGTGTGGAGTAAGCTCCCAATAAATGGTAGCTATTATTATTACAGCAAGATGCAGCTCAAACTACATTTTCTGCCAAATACTTTACACAACCCAATGAACTGTGAAGTTTCTATTATAACAGGAAGGAGAAAGAAAGAAAGTTAACAGGGACCTTTGATGTTGGTGTAGCAAAGAGTAGATCAGTCTTCTGTTGTCTGCTTCCCACGCATTAGCTTCCCCTTACAGAGCGGCTATGGCGAGGTGAGCACAGGAAATTTGACCTTGAACCATGCCTATGAACTCCATCTATATCTACAGGATCAGCAAAACAACAATAATAACTCTTATTTCTAGTTTCCTGGTCTTTGAGTTGCTTAAGGATTCTCTGGGAGGAAAGAGATGAGTAAATAAACACCGATAATGACTTTCAAATTGGTCTTTCCAAAACAATGTTAATCGCGAATGGAAATCAGGACAATAGAAACCTAAACATGTTTTTCATATCTTTAAAAAAATATTTATTTATTTTTGACTGTGCTGGGTCTTCTTTGCTGCACGGGCTTTCTCTAGCTGTGGCGAGTGGGGGCTACTCTCTGGTTGCGATGGGCAGGGGGCATTCTCATTGCAGGGGGCAATCTCTGCAATTGCCAAACAAGGCTTCTCTTGTTGGGGAACACGGGCTGCAGAGCACAGGCTCAGTGGTCGCAGCACATGGGCTTAGTTGCCACTTGGCTTGTGGGATCTTCCAAACCAGGGATCGTACCCATGTCCACAGCAGCTGTCAGGCAGATTCTTAACCACTGGGCCACCAGGGAAGTTCTGTTTTTCATGTTAATGTAAATGAGCGGTTCTCTTTCAAAGAAGATTTTCTCTGAATGTTACAGTTTTCCTTTCCTCTGGTGACCTGGGACAGGAGTTTCCTTCACTCTCAAAGGAAGAAGAAGAGACTCATCATTTCTCAGGGCTTCTCTGATGGCTTAACGTTCCCTTGGAACACTCAGTTATACCCAAATCTGTGTCTTCCCAAATGGCAATTCCTAGGACCTCAAACAGTTAGAATCGGACATGAAACAACAGACTAGTTCCAAATTGGGAAAGGAGTACATCAAGACTGTATATTGTCACCCTGCTTATTTAACTTATATGCAGAGCACATCATAAGAAATGCCAGGCTGGATGAAGCACAAGCTGGAATCAAGATTGCTGGAATCAAGAAATATCAATAACCTCAGATATACAGATGGCACCACCCTAATGGCAGAAATGCTCTGATGCTGGGAGGGATTGGAGGCAGGAGGAGAAGGGGACGACAGAGGATGAGATGGCTGGATGGCGTCACTGCCTCGATGGACATGAGTTTGGGTGAACTCCGGGAGTTGGTGATGGACAGGGAGGTCTGGTGTACTGCAATTCATGGGGTTGCAAAGAGTCGGACAATACTGAACGACTGAACTGAACTGAATAGCAGAAAGTGAAGAGGAACTACAGAGCCTCGTGGTGAACGTGAAAGAGGAGAGTGAAAAAGCTGGCCTAAAACTCAACATTCAGAAAACTAAGATCATGGCATCCAGTCCCATCATTTCATGGCTAATAGATGGGGAAAAGATGGAAACAGTGATAGACTTTATTTTCTTGGGCTCCAGAATCACTGCAGATGGTGGCTGCAGCCATGAAATTAAAAGATGCTTGCTTCTTGGAAGAAAAGCTATGACCAACCTAGACAGTATATTATAAAGCAGAGACATTACTTTGCCAACAAAGGCCTGTCCAACAAAGGACCTCAAATAAAGTTTGGGCTTCTTAGGTGGCACTAGTGGTAGGGGATGCAAGAGATGAGGATTCAATCCCTGGGTTGGGAAGATCCCCTGGAGTAGGAAATGGTAACCCACTACAGTATTCTTGCATGAAAGATTCCATGGACAGAGGAGCCCTGGCAGGCTACAGTCCATGGGACCGCAGAGAGTCAAATGTGACTAAAGGCCTAAGGAGCAGCAGCAGCAAATAAAATTCTTTATTCTTTGCCTAGCAATCTTGATACTGATTATTGTTTAACAGGAGACAGACAAGGTGAGGGATACAGGCAGCCTCTTGGAGCTGAGAGCAGTCCTTGGTTGAAGACAATAGGAGGCAGGGGCATCAGCCCTACAGTTGCAAAGACCTGAATTCAGACAACAACCTGAATGACCTTGGAAGTGGCTTCATTCCCAGAGCCTCCAGAATGGAACATGACCCAGCTAATGCCTTGATTTCAGCCCCATAAAAGCTTGAGCAGGGTTCTCAACCATACTGTGCCTGGTATGGTTATCAGCTCCTAAATGTGTGATGATTTGTTATGCAGAACTAACACAGGGCAAGTGAGTTACTTTATTTGTATATTAAATGAAAAACTGGCCCCAGAAAGCCAAAGAAATTAGGGATGATTTGGGTAAATGATAGGAGCTTCCCTGGTGGCTCAGATGGTAAAGAATCTGCCTCTAATATCAGAGACATGGATTCGATCCCTGGGTCAGAAAGATCCCCTGGAGGAGGGCATGGCTACCCACTCCAGTATTCTAGCCTGGAGAATTCCATGGCCAGAGGAGCCTGGGTAAATGATGACTCTCACTTGGAAATACTGAAAAACAGGTTCACAGAATATAAAACAAAATGTAACTATGAGTATCTTTAAGGGATGGGACAGATTACAGGGTGGGTTATTTCTTATTTTTTGCTTTTCTCTGCCTTAGAACTTTTCTAAATTTCACCATAAGACAAAAATAAAGGAAACAATTTCCAGGGAAACACAAGGCAGATGTCAGATGGCCAGAGACAATAAAGTGAGTAGGCGATCCTTTCTGCCCTCCCTGGCAGCTCAAAGCCTTTCTTCTTTTCAGACACACATTTGGATACCTGACCTCTGTGAACTCCTGGATGCCCAGGGCAAGCCATTTTTATCACTGACTAATAAAACTTGGAGGTGATCAAACCTATCCCACTCTTTTTGTAGGTAAAGGAACTGGTTCTCAGGGAAACTAATTTATTCAAATCCATGCAACTGATTGGTGGTAGAACTGGGGTAGGAATCCAAGCTCCTCCCTCCCCATCCTGCCCTCTTTCCTCTTCACTCCAAAGCTGCCACGGGAACATTTCCTTTTAGAGCTGAAAGGAATCTCCACCCTCAGCTGGGGCAAGATCCTCATTAGGGAGACAAGGAAATAGAGACACAAAATTGGTGTAATGCTGTCACCAAGATCACTTGCCAGAGAGTGGAAGCCACAAGGTTAGAATTCCAATTTCACTCTCTTCCCAATGGTTTTCTATTGATCACTTCAAATGTAGTTCTCTCCAGTCTATTTGAAGGTTGGTGGCATGGAGAAACTTGTTTTTTTTCACCTGGTGCTTGTGGCAGGGAAATAAACATATTTGTCATTTGCTTTCTGCTTTAACCTGGGAGCAGAGCTATACCCCACACACATTAGCACCTCCCTGCCCCTCTGTGCTGCTTAAGGGGGCTGTTTGCAGGATGCACCTGTGTGTGACATCAAGGGCCACATGTTACTAGGGGGTGAACCTGGGTCTTTGGAGCGATGCTTCCTGTGGCCCTTTTTCTCCTGTGGCCACAGAGGGAAGGGAAACTGAGCAGGTCCGGCTCAGCTGTCTCTGCAAACTCAGTCCCACGATAGAACACATAGGAGAGTACTGGCGTACAGGGGCTTCCCTGGTGGCTCAGGTGGTAAAGACTCTGCCTGCAATGCGGGAGACCCAGGTTCCGTCCCTGGGTTGGGAAGATCCCCTGGAGAAGGAAATGGCAACCCACTTACACTTACTTATTTAACGGCCTATATGGAAAAAGATCTAAAAAAGAGTGGACCTATGTATATGCATAACCGAATCACTTTGCTGTACACTTGAAACCAACACAACATTGACTATCAACTATACTCCACTTACAAAAGAGAAAGAAAATGTATGGAGTGAAAAGCCCCACGAAGTACTCGGTTGGCCAGAAAGTTCGTTCACTATGGAGAAACCCAAACGAAATGTTTGGCCAGCCCAGTATTTAGGGCCCAATCTAGGCATTCCCTGTGCTTGTCACCAGCCATTCATCTTTTCCTCTGCTTCCTTCTGGTTAGACCTTACTTTCAGTGCTGTCACCAAACCAAGCTTGGGTCCCATTGCCCGCTCGCAAGGCAGGAAGAGAAGGGGACGACAGAGGATGCAATGGTTGGATGGCATCACCAACTCGAGGGACATGCGTTTGAGCAAGCTGCAGGAGATGGTGAAGGACAGGGAGGCCTGGAGTGCTGCAGTCTATGGGGTTGCAGAGTCGGACACGACTGAGCGATCGAACTGAACTGCCCGCTTCTAGTAAAGTTAGTCTACTGACACCTGGTGGTGGGGAAGGAAAGTGCAACATTTATTGCAAGATGCCAAGCAAGGGATTTCCCTGGTGGTCCAATGTCGAATGAACTCCCAATACAGGGTGCCTGGGTTCAATCCCTGGTCAGGGAACTAGAGCCCAAGTGCTGCAACTAATACCCAGCACATAAATAAGTATTTAGCTTCCCAAGTGGCTCAGCAGGTAAGGAATCCCCCTGCAATGCAGAAGACACAGAAGACTTGGGTTTGATCCCTGGGTCAAGAAGATCCCTTGGAGAAGGAAATTCTAACCCACTCCAAAATTAAAAATGCCATGGACAGTGGAGCCTGGTGGGCTCCAGTCCAAAGGGTCGCAAAGAATCAGACACAAATGACCAAAACACACAAAGAGTCCAGGGTAGCTAGTGCTCAGAACACCCAAATTCCCCAGGTTTCAGCAAAGCCAAATGCCATTGAGGGAGGTGGGGGGGCTACAAGGTATCTGGTCAGCTTGTGCCCAATTCCCTGATTGGTTGTTGATGTGGTAACAGAGTGGTGTCACAGGGGTTAGCATTATCAATCCTTAGGCACTAGTAGGTACTGGGGCTATGTGCTCAGTTCAGTTCAGTCACTCAGTCGTGTCTGACTCTTTGTGACCCCATAGACTGCAGCATGCCAGGCTTCCCTGTCAATCACCAACTCCTGGAGCTTGCTCAAACTCATGTGCTTTGAGTTGGTGATGCCAGTGTGCTCAGAGTCATCGAGTAGTTAACTTCATCCATTTTGTAGGGGTTTTAGCCTCTGTAAAACAACTCAGGGAATAGGCATCAGATCCTATTATCTGGATACTCTAGAGAAGAACTACAGCAGAGGATATGGGGGGTGGGGGTCCTGTCCTGGGAAGACCTGGGGTCCTGCTGGGTTACACAGTGTTATTGGACAGGATTTGCTCCAACCGGGCATTTATTTGTGCAGATGCACTCAAGGTATTAGGTGAAGTGAGGAAGGCCAGTAACAGGTTTCATGAGATTTCAGGCAAGAATTGTGTACAGTAGAATGGCCTGGAAGAAAGGGAAGAGAACAAATATCTGCTGATATCCCCTGCACCTCATGCACTGCGATAGGTCCTTTAACATACAACAGAATTGCGGCAATTAAAATGTACTGACGGTTTATTGAGTTCCACTGAATGAAGTTCATGACTGGGTTCATTAGAGCTGAAGGATGGTATATCGGAATTACGCAGAACAGAGAAAATGCCTGTTGTCGGTAAAGACAGGGATTAGAAATGGCATTGCCTCCAGGAGATCTGAATGCAGTGCAAACTCTCTTACCTGGCATGGGCCAGGGCTGGGGAGTTCCAGCCAACTGCATATTCTTGTTGATGGAAAAGGCTCACTTCCAAATGTTCTCTAGGTTTGCATTCACTGGTTCCAGTTTAATCAGTGCTGAAAATGATGTGGAAATCCACTCTCTTCTTGCCTGGTGTGTGGGAAGAGCAATTGAATCACTGCTTTCCCCTGAAGCAGATTTGAGCTGATTGGCTTGGAGTAGCCCTAACACCATCTTCTCCTGAGTGGAAGCTTGTCTGGGTGAGAGGATTTCACAGTATTTGCTGTTTGCAGAACTTAAGTTGTTTCCAAACAAGGTTGATTATAATGCATCCTGAGGCTGGAGAGGCTATGAGCTCATGCTGGGGCTGGGGAGGGGGGGTCAGGGACACTTCACCACTTGTGTATTTCTTGGGGTGACTCCAATTTCTCAACACCTCCAATTTTGTCTTTCCCCATTCCTTCCTCCCTCCCTCTCCCTCTTGCTGTCAGCCTGAACTTTTATTACTTTCTCTAATGAAACACACTCTATCTCACCTTGATGCGTTTGAAACAGCTGTTTCTTCTAGATGGAACAATTCTACCCTCCTTAACATCCTTCCTTCCACAAACCATCGGTGCTAAAACAGGACTCTTTCTGTCTCAGACTAAACCTCACTCCCTCAGGGAAGTCATTTCTGGCTCCTCCATCCTCTAAGATTAGGTGATATCCACTGCATCTTTCCTTCCCACTTCCAGGCATCTCTTCTAGATTGGACACTCTGGGAGAGAAGGGTCACACCAACCTGTTCAGCTTTGTATTCCCATTGACCAGAACAATGCTAAGCACACATTGAAGCTAGAGTAAGTATCTGCTAAGTGAACAGCTTTTTCTGGTCTTCTTTTCTTCTTTTTTAATTTTTTTATTGAAATCTAGTTGACTGACAATGTTGTGTTAGTTTCAGTTGTACAGCAAAGTGATTCATATTTTATATATATATATATATATATATATATGCATGCATGCGTGCGTGTGTGTGTGTGTGTGTGTATACCCTGCCAGGCTTCTCTGTCCGTGGGATTCTCCAGACAAAAATAAAATGGAGTGGGTTCCATGCCCTCCTCTATGGGATCTTCCCAACTCAGGCATTGAACCTGTGTCTTCTGCATTGCAGGCAGATTCAATGAGCCATCAAGAAAGCCATATATATACACACACACGTATATATATACACACATATATATTTTTCAAAATTCTTTTCCATTATAGATTATTATAAGATACTGAGTATAGTTCTCTGTGCTATACAGTAGGATATTGTTATCTATTTTATATGTAGTAGTGTGTGTATTCGGAGAAGGCAATGGCACCTCACTCCAGTACTCTTGCCTGGAAAATCCCATGGATGGAGGAGCCTGGTAGGCTGTAGTCCATGGGGTCGCTAAGAGTCGACACAACTGAGTGACTTCACTTTCACTTTTCACTTTCATGCATTGGAGAAGGAAATGGCAACCCACTCCAGTGTTCTTGCCTGGAGAATCCCAGGGACGGGGGAGCCTGGTGGGCTGTTGTCTCTGGGGTCGCATAGAGTCGGACCCGACTGAAGTGACGTAGCAGTAGCAGTAGTGTGTGTATTTTAATTCCAAACTTTTATTTTATCCCTCCCCTGCCTTTTCCCGTTGGCAATCATAAATTTGTTTTCTATGACTGTGAGTCTGCTTTGTAAATAAGTTAACTTGTATCATCTTTTTAGATTCCACACGTAAGTTGTATCTTGTGACATTTGGGTTCTCTGTCTGAGTTCCTTCACTCAGTGTGATAATCTCTAGGTCTACCCCTGTTGCTTGCTGCGATTCATGGAGTCTCAAAGAGTCGGACACGACTGAGCGACTGAACTGAACTGAACTGACTCTTGTTGCTGCAAATGGCATTATTTCATTCTTTTTTATGGCTAAGTAATAGTCCTATATATATACACACACACACATATATGCATGTATCTACTTCTTTATTCATTCATCTGTCGATGGACATTTATGTTGCTTCCATATCTTGACTATTGTAAATAGTGCTGCTATGAACATAGGGGTGCATGTACCTTTTGAATTAGTTTTGTCTGGATATATACCAGGAGTGGGATCACTGAATCATATGGGAGCTCTATTTTTCGTTTTTTAAGGAGTCCCCATACTGTTCTCCCTAGCTTTTGTATCACATTGTTATCAACAATGGGAAGCTTACAATAGAGCTCAGTAAACATTCACAAGATAAAATAGAATGCCTAGAGCAAGGTTAATTGAGCTCTGGCTCATGTGCCAAATCCAGCCGGCTATGTGGTTTTACTGAAACGCAGTCATGTCTACTTGGTTATGGATCCTCTATTGCTGATTGCAGAGAAGGCAATGGCACCCCACTCCAGTACTTTTGCCTGGAAAATCCCATGGATGGAGGAGCCTGGTGGGCTGCAGTCCATGGGGTCGCTAAGAGTCGGACACTACTGTGCGACTTCACTTTCACTTTTCACTTTCATGCATCGGAGAAGGAAATGGCAACCCACTCCAGTGTTCTTGCCTGGAGAATCCCAGGGACAGGGGAGCCTGGTGGGCTGCTGTCTATGGGGTCGCACAGAGTCGGACACGACTGAGGTGACTTAGCAGCAGCAGTAGCAGTATGGCTGATGGTGTATCACAATAGCAAAGCAGAGTGATTGCAATAAAGACTGCACAGCCCACCAAGCCAAGAATAGTTTGTATAATATCTGGCCAACTACAGGTCTAGATTCTTTCCTTTCAAGCCCAAGAAGAGATATAAGTAATTAACTACTTGAAAATACCTCCTCGCCTTTTGATTTTTCATTCTCTGCTTATAGCCACATTTAAAGCTAAGCTAAGTCGCTTCAGCCGTGTCTGACTCTGTGCGACCCCATAGACGGCAGCCCACCAGGCTTCCCCGTCCCTGGGATTCTCCAGGCAAGAACACTGGAGTGGGTTGCCATTTCCTTCTCCAATGCGTGAAAGTGAAAAGTCAAAGTGAAGTCGCTCAGTCGTGTCGACCCTCAGCGACCCCATGGACTGCAGCCTTCCAGGCTCCTCCATCCATGGGATTTTCCAGGCAAGAGTACTGGAGTGGGGTGCCATTGCCTTCTCCAGCCACATTTAGTTTTCCCATTAATCTTTAAACTGCAGAGTTTCACACATTATACACTAAAAATGTCTAAGGTTTAAGAATTTAAAATGTATAGGGGAAAAAATAATTGTGTCTTGGGTCAAAAGTCATTAAAAAACATTTCTAGGTTTAAAATTTTTTCCTTTCTCTGCTGCTTCTCTGCCTAATTAAATCTTACCAACTTCCAGAGCACAGATCAAGTTTCCCGTTTTCAGGAGGCCCTGCTGTTCCGTCCAGCTCTCAGAATGTTTATTTTCCTTGGAGGTTATTCCTATAAAACTTAATGCGTGAGCCATTTCTTTGGGGCTCCCTGGTGACAGCTCTCATATTGTCTTATGGCATTATTTAATGTATATTAATTTTATTTTCCCAATTAGATGCTAACCCCCCAAGGGTGAGGTCATTAAGTACCAAACTTGAACTAAAAATGTTATCAAGTTTAATTCGCTCCTTCATAATCCAGTTTGTTTAAATGGGCTTATATAAGATCAAAAAGTCGCATTTCACTAGTTTTGCTTCAACTACTCACAAGGAACCAGCCAGTCTCTATAGAGTGTCCTTAGTTTATGTCTGGGAATCTCCCCAGGGTTGTCTCATTTGTGCTCATTAACCAGGCTGTTGACTTGACCACTGTGTGATAATGTAAAATGTTCTTTCTCTGCTGCTCTGCCCTGGGCTGTTTATTCTGCCCCTTGAGTAGGCTAATGGTATCCTAGTGTGACATGACAAGCATTGAGTCCCCTGTGTGCCCAAAGCTAGACTGTGACTTGCAGGACTTAAGATGCTCAAGCCATAGTGTATTGTTATCAAGTCAAGCATAAGGTGAATAAAATCACCCCACCCACGTGCTGCTTTGCCCAGAGAACATCTCTGCTTGGTCCCCCATCATTAGAGCTTCTGCAGCTTCTCTTCTCTCCAGGTACCCAGGCAGGAGTCTCTGGATCTGGTTGGGTGACCCAAACAGACTTCTTGCTATACACATTATTTCCCTGTGCTAATGAATCTCTGAAGGCTGGAGTCCCATCACCAAGAACCCCACTTTCTGGTATCTATGCCCTTAAGTTGTCTCATCCCACCGTGAAACAAGGCTGCTGCTGCTGCTGCTGCTAAGTCGCTTCAGTCGTGTCTGATTCTATGCGACCCCATAGACGGCAGCCCACCAGGCTCCACCATCCCCCTGTGTAACTCAAAGAATGTACCAGAAGTGATGCCATATGACTTCTAAACCTAGGTTCTAAGAGGCTTTGCCGCGTCCATCTTGGTCTTGTTGAACACTTGCTCTGGGGAACGTCAGCTATTGTATATCTAGGTTGAGTATCCTGACACCATCACATTGTGAGGAAACCCAACCTGGTCACACGCAGAAGAGCAGTGCTAGTCTACCCCTGAAATATTTCAGCCGTCTCAGCCCAGACACCAGGCATGTGAGTGAGGCAGACATCTTTGACAGTCCAGCAGATGCCACAAGGTAATGAATTGAAGACTCAGAAAAACATCCCAGTTGAGGGTCCATCATCTCTAGTCATTCAAATATGCATAGGTCAACCACTGAAACAGCAAATTAGACATGCCTAGACAAGCCATATTCTCAGAGATGAATATAACAGAATTTCAGGAGAGGGCCTCCCCTCTCAAACTTGTCAGGTATCTGTTGGATGGATGAAGGAGGAAAGGAAGGGAAAAAAGGAAGGGTTCAAAGAAGGAAGGGGAAGAGGAACAAAGTAAGAGGTTCATGGTTTCAGCAAGAAAAATATAAGATGGCACTTATGAAGGGTATCATTTGGCAAAAACCTTCCCAAGTGATTTTCAAAGTTCTGCCAGCTTCACCACACCAGTGCTTCAAGCATCCTCTGCTTGACTCCAGTGTTAAGTAGATAAGTCATAATGACCATGTCAATAGGGTAAACTTACCCTCCCTCCTTGCTCTGCTCTTTGGAGTTAATCTGCCCATTGTCCCCACTCAGGGAATCTGTGATGGGCTGTTCTTTGTAGATTGTCTTTGTAGGTGGTACCTAAGTTCAGTCACTCAGTCATATCTGACTCTTTGTGACCCCATGGACTGCAGCAAGCCAGGACTCCCTGTCCATCACCAACTCCTGGAGTTTACTCAAACTCATGTCCATTAAGTTGGTGATGCCATCCAACCATCTCATCCTCTGTTGTCCCCTTCTCTTCTTGCCTTCGATCTTTCCCAGAATCAGGGTCTTTTCTAATGAGTCAGTTTTTCACATCAGGTGGCCAAAGTATTGGAGTTTCAGCTTCAGCATCAGTCTTTTCAATGAATATTCAGGACTGATTTGTACCTACACAGACAGAAATCTGTGATGGTGACATCTGCCCAATGCATGTGATGCCCATGGCCGAGCCATTCAGTCAAGCTTCTTCTGGTTTAGGAACAAGTAACACAGTAGTGGTTAGCAGGTCTAAAGGGACCAACAGCATAGACTTGTAGAAAGACATGAAGACACCATGCTCAGTCGTGTCCAACTCTTTGCGACTCCAGGGACTGTAGCCCATGAGGCTCCTCTATCCATGGGATTATCCCAGCAAGAATACTGGAGTGGGTTGCCATTTCCTCCTCCAGGAAGACTCCATGACAGGAACCCAATTATTAATAAGACAGAAAGTGAATTCACCAAACAAGTAGCTATTCATTCAGTCTTAATGCTGTTTCTGCTCATTTCCAATCCAGTTCTTAGGAGCAACTCCCTTGTCCTTTTGTGTACAGTTAGTCTCTGATTTTCTCTTTTTTAACTTAAAACCTTCCAAATAACACAAGGGACAAGAAGGGAATGTAATGTTGGCTTCCATTTTCACTTTACAAGTGCTTCCATCTCTGAATTCCTTCAAGTGACAAAACATATCATAAAACATGAAACATATACCATTCTCTCCTTCAGGTGCCAACCATCCTTCAACACATTGTCATGAATCCTGCACTGATGTTAACAGTCCTCTAACATCCTGAAAATGTCTGCATCCATTTACGTCTTCTCCAGTTGCTCCAGAGTGATGCGAGCAGTGATTTATTCAAAAGGAGCCTTCAGCAAGAAAAAAGTTATAGCCTGCATGATTTTCTCTGTGGCTACCCTAAATTTTTGATAAGCAGGCTTTCTCCATCTCAGTTACCATTGCATTTTGATTTAAACATTTCTTCTGGAGATAACTTAAAGGGACTTATCCAAATTTCTTAGGTTTCTGGGTAGTTTTCACAGGAAATAATGTGTGAATCAAAGTCCTCCTGGATGATCCAGCCTCTCAGAGGCTACATCACATGATACTTAAGATGTGGACCCTGGAGGCTGGTTGCCTTGGTTTGAGTATATGCTCTATTGTTTTTCTGCTGTATGGTCTAGGGTGAGGCACTTAAGTGTTTCAGTCTTGTTTTACTTTCTAAGGATGGAATAACAACTGCATTCACTTTGTGATGTTGAAAGAATTAAATAAATAAATGCATAAAAATTTGAGACTCTAAGTAAGCCTATGATAAAGTGCCAGGTCCTGCTGTTATTATTTACAAAGCTTTCTGACAGCTACTGTCTAGCTTGTTTCCTAACTGTGTGAAGTTTTTGTTTAACTTTTTGAGATTTTATTCATGTATATTATATGTACAAAAGAGTGCCAAGGTCATAACAGCACAGCTCAGTGGATTTTCACAAATTGATCATAGTCATGTGAGCAGCCCCAGAGCAAAAACAGACATCACTAGGACCCAAGAAGCTTCCCTGCTCCCCCATCCCCTAGTCACTACTTCCCGAAGAGAACTGCACTTCTGATTTCTATGCCATTGATTAGTTTTGCCTGTTTTTGAATTTTATGTCATCTTCCAGCACATACCCTTTGGGGTCTGGTTTATTTTGCTCAATATTGTATTTGCGTGAGTCACCCATACTTTTGCATGTATAATATGCTGAATGTGTACTATCCCACCATATGAATACATTAGGGTTTATTTATCTGTTCTACTGCTGATCGGAATTTGGGTAGCTTCCAGTTTGGGGAGGTTATGGAGAGTGTTACAAACATTCTTGAACATTTCTTTGGGTGGACATACATACGCATTACTGTTGGCAATGAAATGAGTGGTCATGGAGAATGGATACATGTGTAGATTTTTTAAATTTACTTCTGGCTGCGTTGCATCTTCACTGCTGTGTGCAGGCTCATAGCGGTGGCTTCTCGAGCTGTGGAGCTCTAGGGCATGTGGGCTCGTTGTGGCACATGGACTTAGTTTTTCCACAGCATGTGGGATCTTCCCAGACCAGGGATCAAACCTGTGTCCCCTGCACTGGCAGGCGGACTCTTAACCACTGGACCACCAGGGAAGTCCAATAAATGTGGTTTTAATAGACAATGCCAGCAGTTTTTCAAGCCATGGTGCCACTTTACATGCCCACCCCTTGTATATGAGAGCTGTTTGTTCTCTTCATTTCTGCCACTAGCATTTTCTGTCTTTTCCATTTTAACCATTTTGGTAGGTGTGTTGGGTTTGCTTTTGAAAATCTATCTAGCAAAGAACAGTGAGAAGAATGCTACAATAAAAAAAAAATTAAATTAAATTTGAGCCCCTAACTCGAATTTACCAAATCTACTTCCTAGATGTGTGACATGGTGAGTCATTTTACTTCTCTAAGCCTATTTCCCTGAGTTTAAAATGAGGCTAATAATATCCCCAGGGAATTCAAAGCCCTTGTTTCAAGGAATGCTGTGTGGGCATTTGTGAACACCTACTCCATCCTGTTTTCAAGTCCATTTTCTCCCTGGATGCTAGAACTTACTCATCTGCCAGTGCTATATACCAATAACACATTGTAATCATTAGGTTGAGGTAGTAATTTCTGTGGTTGAAAAGTCAGGGCTTAATGTGTCATGCTGCTCTCTCTACAGGACTTTTGCATGCAAGATTACAACACGGAGAGGTAGTGGAGGCTTTGTTTTCCTCCTAGTTACTAAATTAAGAAGTGAAAACAGAACCTGGGGATAGCTTAAAACTGTACACATATTTTAGGACACCCAACTCTATATCATGTGGTGATCAAGTGGCATATCTCAGCCATGAGAAAGTCAAATTTAACTCATGGGGGAAAAGCCACAAAAAGGACTTACCAAGATAATCCTTAAATGACAGGACTTGGAAAGAAGAGATTAATCTGGCCACAGAAATCCCCTATTGGCTCTGCAGTTGCCTTAACTTCTTAGCTGTTGCTACATTTCCAAGATGACTTCTGACAATGTAATAAAATGGCCCAGGTTTAGCTTAGGGACATCTTGCTTTCTCTTCTGCTTAATCTCCCATTAAAGATATAGATACCCAGAGTAGCAACTGGTTGATTCAGACATCGGTAGACCAATTTCTCCACAGGTGTATACATGCAGAGACCTCAAAGCAGGGGTGCATAGTTAATCAGAATCTCATCATCAAAGAGCCTTTCATTCATTCTAAAAGCCAGTGTCTTTAATATTTTCAAGAGAGAAATCCTTGTTTTGAGAGCCCGGTGAAGAGCCTCAGAAACAGTTCCATCTGCTTGTTACAAATGATAAAATCGGTGACGAGAGTGATAAATTGCTTGCTGCTGGGGCTGCTAAGTCGCTTCAGTTGTGTCCGACTCTGTGCGACCCCATAGATGGCTACACAAGGTTAATTTTAGTGACAGGTTTTATTTGTTCAAATTTCCTGATTTTCAATCATTGAATTTTCTTCAAATTCCATAAAGAAATTTGGAGGTGAGCACAGAACTCATGGTGTGGATCTTAACTGTGATTATGTGGGGGCTTCTTTCTGCATCCTTCGGAGTCAGATTTTCCTTTGTGAGAACTTCCCTGAGTTTTCAGTTGATCCAGATGAAATCAATCCCTCCTTTTTCTGTGTGCCTAGGGTAATTTTGCATATTTCTCGACTATACCATTTCACTCATTCATTTATTATTTGTTTATTCATGTGTGTATGTATGATTGCATTCCCCAAGAACATCACATTTTACTAGATTTGTTATTTAATCATCCCTTGTCTTCTTGAATCTGATACCTAAAGTCAGGTACCTGACTTTAGGCAGCTATCAGATTGAATAATGGCTTGCATAATGGCTATCACAGTGAGAGAAATATACAGAGACAGAGAGAGGAAAAAGAAGAGAGGAAGGAGAAAGAGAATATAGTGTAGGGGAAAGAAGAAAAAAGAAAGAAAAGAGAGAGGAGAGAATTTAGGAGATGTTATGGACATCTGCTGATATTGCCTACTGAGCATCTCTATCCCCTTCTTCCAGCTCTAGCATCAACATTTTCATCTGGGAAACCAGACCTCTCTACTCTCACCCAGCCTGTGGACCTCATATGGGGCTGACCTCACAGTCCCCTACTCTAGGGATGCACACACAAAGCAGGGTGTCCAAGCAGCTTGGTTCATTCTTTGACCATAATCATGGGCAAATGTGACCAAGTCAGACTGGTATCACTCAATTCTGGGAATTTTATGAGAACTACTAAAAGGAGAAGCTCTCTTTTCACAAGTTTCAAGGGAATGTGTCTGGGTCTATCAGAAGCAATTTTGTCAGCATGAGGGGAAAAATCTTCCAAAGAACAAAACTTATTCAGATAGAAGCAGAGATGAAAATAGATTCCTGATGCTGTGATTTGAACCCCTGAATACAGCTGTACCTGAAGCTGGATTATTTTATGAATCTAGTCATCTGAGCCAATACATTTCCATTTTCTGGCTGAAACCAGTTTGAGTTAGATGTCTTTCATCTGTCTATAATCAATAGAACTCCAATTAACACAAGAGTTATAGAAGGAGAAAAGAGAAAAAAGTAAGGAAAAATAAGAGGACAGGCTTTGGGTACCTTTGGGTCCTCTAGGTACCTTCTAGGTCCTCTCTACTGATTGAATATTCATGGTCTAACCCAATAACAGGAAGCAACAGTTAGAACTGGACATGGAATAACAGACTGGTTCCGAATAGGAAAAAGAGTACGTCAAGGCTCTATATTGTCACCCTGCTTATTTAACTTACTTATATGCAGAGTACATCATGAGAAATGCTGGGCTGGAGGAAGCACAAGCTGGAATCAAGATTTCCAGGAGAAATATCAATAACCTCAGATATGCAGATGACACCACCCTCATGGCAGAAAGTGAAGAAGAACTAAAGAGCCTCTTGATGAAAGTGAAAGAGGAGAGTGAAAAAGTTGGCTTAAAGCTCAACATTCAGAAAACTAAGATCATGGCATCCAGTCCCATCATTTCATGGCAAATAGATGGGGAAAGAGTGGCAGCAGTGGCTGACTTTATTTTGGGGGGCTCCAAAATAACTGCAGATGATGATTGCAGCCATGAAATTAAAAGACGCTTACTCCCTGGAGGGAAAGTTAGACCAACCTGCTTCCGCTGCTGCTAAGTCGCTTCAGTCGTGTCCGACTCTGTGCGACCACATAGACTGCAGCCGACCAGGCTCCCCAGTCCCTGGGATTCTCCAGGCAAGAACACTGGAGTGGGTTGCCATTTCCTTCTTCAATGCATGAAAGTGAAAAGTGAAAAGTGAAGTCACTCAGTCATGTCTGACTCTTTGCGACCCCATGGACTGCAGCCTACCATGGAATTTTCCAGGCAAGAGTACTGGAGTGGGTTGTCATTGCCTTCTCTGATGACCAACCTAGACAGCATATTAAAAAGCAGAGACATTACTTTGTCAACAAAGGCCCATCTAATCAAGGCTATGGTTTTTCCAGTGGTCATGTATGGATGTGAGAGTTGGACTGTGAAGAAAGCTGAGCACCAAAGAACTGATGCTTTTGAACTGTGGTGTTGGAGAAGATTCTTGAGAGTCCCTTGGACTGCAAGGAGATTCATCCTAAAGGAGATCAGTCCTGGGTGTTCTTTGGAAGGGCTGATGTTGAAGCTGAAACACCAATACTTTGGCCACCTGATGGGAAGAGCTGACTCATTTGAAAAGACCTTGATGCTGGGAAAGATTGAGAGCAGGAGGAGAAGGGGACGACAGGATGAGATGGTTGGATGGCATCACCAACTCTATGGACATGGGTTTGTGTGGACTCTGGGAGTTGGTGATAGACAGGGAGGCCTGGCATGCTGTGGTTCATGGGGTCTCAAAGAGTCGGACACACCTGAGCGACTGAACTGAACTGAACCCAATAACCAGCTTGTGAATGAACTTTCTTGTTAGGTGGGAGGGAAAGGCCACGCCTGGGCAGACCCATGTTGGAGGTGTGTTTGGACAACGGCCTCCTCAGCCTTCTGCAATTTATTCTACCTACCACTCTAGTTAGGCTTCCTAGGTAGCACTAGAGGTAAAAGATCCACCTGCCAATGCAGGCGATCCAAGGGACTGGGTTTTGATTCCTAGATTGGGAAGATCCCCCGGAGGAGGAAAGGGTAACGCACTCCAGTAGTCTTGTCTGGAGAATTCCATGGACAGAGGAGCCTAGCAGGCTACAGTCTATGGGGTCACATATAATCAGACACGACTGAGTGACTAATACACACACCTCTCCAGTTAGGAATGACATAACCACGGGTACATCATTCCTTTCCTTTTATATAGCAAGTCTAACAGAGGAGCCTGGTGGACTACAGTCCATGGGGTTGCAAAAGAGTCAGACATGACTTAGCAACTAAACTACAACAACAGACCATAAAACAAGGATTTGGCCTATATTTTCAAAGCCCTTTCTATCTCTGACACCCCAGGTGCCTCACCTGGTTCTCCTGAAGCTCCAAACCAGTCTCATCCCCAGAGGTCTCTCTGAATCCCATGATGGGGCATCTTGGGTGAACAACCATCTCAGCTTTCCCAGGACTTAGGGGGGATCAGGGGACACAGGACTTTTAGTTCTGAAGCCTAGAACATCCCAGGAAATTGGGACAAGATTGGCTCCCCAGACTGACATATTCCCATTAGCTGCTGCAGCCCAAGGGTAAGGCTCCCTCTAACAGATCAGACATTGAAGAGCCTAAAATGATGGTGACCTATCTCCAAGAATTTCAGAACTTTGCAACAATGAGTTGTAAAACTCCTTGTATAAAAACATTGTTTAATTGTTAAGTCTCATAATGATAAAAGTCAAACATGTTATTTATAGAAATGTAGATAGAAATAATGGGGGATTCCCAAGTGGCTTCTATGGTAAAAAAAAAAAAAAAATCTACCTGCCAATGCAGGAGACTCTGGAGACCTGGGTTTGATCCCTGGGTCAGGAAGATACTCTGGAGGAGGAAATGGCAACCCACTCCAGTATTCTTGCCTGGAGAATTCCACGGACAGAGGAGCCTGCCGGGCTGCAGTCCATGGGGTCACAGAGTCAGACACAACTGAGTGAGCACATGGGCACAGACAGAAATAACAGGTTAAGTAGGTTGATAGACAGACAGACAGATGCTTTTTGGAATTCAGATCGCTGTCAAGCCATCCTTGCTGATGCAGAAACAAAAACAGCCTAGGGATGGCAGAGCAACAAGAGAGGAGGGTCCTGGATCCCTGAATGACCTTGTAGAGCAGAGAGGCCATGCTTGCCTGGATTGCTTTCCTTGCATCTCATCTTTTTTATGTTTAAGTTATTACTATTCTGGGCTGTTGATACACACAGGTAAACTAACTAATTCACACATTATCTCATCTGGCCATCGCTGGAGCTGTTTCTGAAGAGAAGTTAAGAACTTTGCCCTTGACCACATACCCGGTTAGTGGCTGAGATTCTAGTAGAGTTTAGGCCTGACTCACATACAATTTGGGCTTCTAATCTCCAGGCTTAACTGTCATTCTCACTTTTGCTTTTATGCAGTGCCTTCCAGCTTCCCAAGTGTTCCATGATTATTACTTAGATAAGGAGGCAGGAATTATTACTGTAGTTATTAGCCAAATCACTTAGGTATTTGACTAAAATCATCCAGTGAATTAGAGATGGAGCTAGGATAAAAGTCCTAGTCTTTGAAACTTTGCAACATTGCCTCTTTTACTTGACTTTATCCGTCAGGCTCTCTTGGAAGCACCAGACTCCACCAGCCTCTCCTAATATTTTTTAGTTACTCTAAGCCATTCATTCAGATATTAAATTCAAGAATACTAATGACAGCTATTTTCTTTGAATTAAGGTATATTTGACAGGGGAAAATTAATTTGTTAGACATAAATGAAGTTATGGTCAATTTCAGTCTCCCCTCCCACAGAGAGTAGTATCTTTTTCACTAGGTTTATTCAGAATTTTTATTAGTATCAATGAAATGGAGTTTAAACACTCTCTCTTTTAGCAAACAGATGATCTAATTCAGCCACAACCTGTCAGGCTTTGTTTATTGAGATTTAACAGCAGTACCTAATTCTTATCATCAATTTAGCATCCTTGAAACAGTCAGCTTCGTTCCCCAGTGCTCGACTTTCTGACAAACACTCTATTTTTCTTGCATATTTTCTGAACTGTAGGTTCTAATTCTATGTTCCAGTTAATTAGCACCGTCTGTAATTTTAGACAACCCATATCTGTTAAGGCACCCAAAATTCCATCTTTGTTTCCAAAGGTGGCTGTTTGTTGTGCCAGAAGGTACTTAGCTGCCGAAATAAATAGATGACGTATCACTTATAAAAAGTGCTGTTGCCTCATTGGGCAGATGTCTGGTGGTGATGGTACCTAAATATAGCATGCCGATTTTAGGGCAAAGATGTAATTTTAAAAAGTAATCATAAAACTATTGATCGGAACGATATCACTCATTTCCTGTTCACTGCAATTAAAGAAACCTTCATCCTTACCAGGCTTAGGAATTTTTAACCCTTGAAAACTAGAGCCCCCATGAACAGATTTCACACCAAAAAACTAAAAGGGATGGTTAGATAGCATCACAGACTCAATGGGCATGAATTTGAGCAAACTCCAGGAGATAGTGAAGGACAAGGAAGCCTGGTGTGCTTCAGTCCATAAGGTCGAAAACAGTCAGACACAACTTCAAGGCTGAAAGGCAACAACAACCCAGAGGGAGAAAAGTGTGAGTCAAAGACTTTTTTCTGCCCTTTATTCCAGCAATGAAAACACATTCAGGAGGGAAAAAAGGAGGTGCTATGGGAGGTACCATCTTAAATAATAATAAAACTCCTAAAAATATAATCCGGAGAAGGCTATGGCACCCCACTCCAGTACTCTTGCCTGGAAAATCCTATGGATGGAGGAGCCTGGTGGGCTGCAGTCCGCAGGGTTGCAAAGAGTCGGACACAACTGAGCGACTTCACTTTCCCTTTTCACTTTCATGCATTGGAGAAGGCAATGGCAACCCACTCCAGTGTTCTTGCTTGGAGAATCCCAGAGAGGAGGGAGCCTGGTGGGCTGCCATCTATGGGGTCGCACAGAGTCAGACACAACTGAAGCGACTTAGCAGCAACAGCAAAAATATAATCATTGTTACCATATTTCAGACTTCATCATGTGCCAGACATTGTGATAAGCACTTTATTTATATTGTGGGTTCATTCAGTTCTTGGCGTGCCTGTCATCAGAGCAAGATATATTCAATGTGAAGAACACAAAACTTACGTTTTAGGGTCCCCTCCCTCATATGGACCATTTCTAAGGCCCAAGCAACGTGTTTCCATCATCACATATTGCTTTGAAAATTTGTAAAAGTAAAATGTTTGCCTGGCAGTGGCTTAAGGCTGTGAATTCTTTCTCCTGGAGCTTGTCCTTTATTACATATTCCATCGTGGTTGGTGCTGGAGAGGCTGAGAGCCCTTGGGGATTTGGGATTCAGCAGCAGTAACACATCAGGGTAGGGTTTTGTGGGATATATTTATGTGTTTCTCACTCATTTCCATGAATAGTTAAGTTACTCTACCCGGGAGTGACTTATCCCTATGGTTTCCAGGAACACTCCCGCCGCCACTGCGCTGACTCATATGATATCTTGACCCAAAACTGCAGGGGCAGAGGTGGTACTTCAATGGGGCCAGAAGAAATGCAGGTACCAGAGGAGAATTTAGGTTGGAAGTTTACGGAGTCAGAAACTAGTCTGTGGGAAATTCTTCTAAAGCTTATAACTCATATATGAAACAAATTCATTAGAGCTTTCCCCAAATTTAGTGACAATACAAATTTACATGACATTACTAAAACAGTGAGTTGTGCAGCTGAAACAAAATTTTCTAAACAATCAATAGTCATATAGTATTTTATCAACCATGCTAGAAAAAGTTAAAGGGACTTCCCTGGTGATCCAGTTACTAAGACTCCGAGGTCCCAATGTAGGAGGCCTGGGTTCAATCCCTGGTCAGGGATCCCACATTCTGCAAACAAGACCTGGCACAGCCAAATAAATAGTTTTGAAAAGAGAACGTTAGAATTCTTTATTCTCTTTATAGAAAGTATCTTTATAAAATTATTGTCTTATGAAGACAGAGTAAGCAGCATGAGCATAGAGGGTGAAAATATTATAGAGATTGATTAGTCTCTTAGTAAAAACTATTATCTTTAAAAATTTGGTGATGTGGGCATTTATCATCTTTTAAAATTTGAAATCTGCCGTGGCTTCTTTTTTAATTCTAAATTAACATTTATTTCTGTACCTAATTTTCATAGTTTTGATTTTGCTTTCTTTTAAAGGGTGTATACAACACAGAATAACTTGAAGATCCCATAAAATGTAAAAATGGCTAAGCAGTAGAGAGATTTATTTCTCATATGATAAAGCATCTAGAGAAAAATGTTTCAGAGAAAGTAGATTCAGCACCTAGACACTGTCAGGGCTCTGTATCACTTTCCTGTGATTTTCTTGCTTTTCCCCTCATGACTGCAAGATGGCTGCTGTAGCACCAACCATCATAGAATCATTAATGTCTAAAACTATGAAGAAGGAAGATGGGCTCACTCTTTTCTCCATTCTCTTTCTTCTTGTTAGGGAGGGAAGTCTTTCCCCAGCATTCTCCAGCAAGTTTCCCTTTGGACTGCATGATCCAGAAATGATTGCATGGCCTAACCTGAATGGACTAGGATTATTATGATCACTCTAAAAGTCAAAATTCATCCCCTGGCACAAGATACCTTGCCTTGAGTACCTAAATGAAACAATACTCTATTTTCAACAAAGATGGGATGACTGTTGGTTAGGCAACAGCACAATAGCATCTCACAGTCTCACAATAGCATCACTGTCTCCTTTCTGTCCCCTTACATAAACAAGTTAAGGCTTAGTGATATAAAGTGTTGTGTTTCCAGAGTCACGCACTGGAAGTCGTGAAGTTAGAAAGCCCATATGTGTTTAACTCTGGGACTCAACTGATATCTTATACTATGTCATGTAGCCTTCCCAACCCACAAGGCCACTGGTACACACTACACTCTGTAGAACTTTGGGGAGCATGGGAGGAAGGAGTATAGGACAGCAGAACTTTGAGACTCAGAAAGTCTCAAAGGGTCAAAGAGGGAGAGGGGCCTCTGTTCTGAGTCCAGGGATCAAATTTCAATAGGGACCATTACAGGTACCCAAGACACATTTTGTTGTTTTTTGAGTGAAGAAGGGCATTTCAGGTAGTGGAGATGACATAAAGAAAATAATAGTGGAACATGACTGGATTAAGGGTAAAGAAAGACTGTGTTTGAATCAGAAATCTACCATTTTCAAGATCTGTTATTTCCCCTTGCAATATCTTATATTTTCAGAGGGGGATAGTTTGATGGGGGTCAAAGGAAAATCAGAGGAACCATCAGCTTCATGCCCCTTTTCCTTCACAGGGTATGAAACTGAGGCCCATAATAGTAAATTAGTGACTTGCCCCCAAATCCCAACCACTTATTACCAAAGCCTTCATCTACAAATTCGAGTTACTTGTTATTCAGTCTATCTTTTAGACCCTGAACTGGGAAGGCATCATTCTGTACTCAGTTCCTTATACAACCTACTCAGATCGTTTAATGCTAATAACATGCTTCTTTCCTTGTGGAAGTATGTCTATGATGACACTTATCAGCACCATCTAATACTGTGATTAAGTAATGCTTTTGAATTACTGTCTCCATTTCCAATAGGGTGTTTGGGAGATGTCAAACCCAATAGAGATCATGAATAATATTCCACATGAGATTAATATGATTGCTATCAACGGTGCATTCCACATGGTACCTCTCATTTCTGGTCAATTACACATCCATTCATTCATTCCACAAGATATACCACACATCAAATATGCTGCTCCAAACTCAGTTTATTATTGTTCAGTTCAGTTGCTCAGTTGTGTCCGACTCTTTGCAACCACGTGGACTGCAGCATGCCAGGCTTCCCTGTCCATCACCAACTCCCAGAGCCTACTCAAACTCATGTCCATCGTGTTGGTGATGTCATCCAAATATCTCATCCTCTGTCATCCCCTTCTCCTCCCACCTTCAATCTTTTCCAGGATCAGTGTCTTTCCCAATGAGTCCGTTCTTCGCATTGGGTGACCAAAGTATTGGAACTTCAGCTTCAGCCGCAGTCCTTCCAATGAATATTCAGGGTTGATTTCCTTTAGGATAAGTCTATTAAGAAGATTAAAGAAATGAAAGTGGGTAAAACGCTCAGAAGAATAATTGGAGCATCAGATCAGATCAGTCACTCAGTCGTGTCCAACTCTTTGCGACCCCATGGACTGTAGCCTACCAGACTCCTCCGTCCATGGGATTTTCCAGGCAAGAGTACTGGAGTGGGTTGCCATTGCCTTCTCCCTTCACACTGTTTAGTTCAGTTCAGTCACTCAGTCGTGTCCGACTCTTTGCGAACCCATGAATCGCAGCACGCCAGGCCTCCCTGTCCATCACCAACTCCCGGAGTTCACCCAGACTCACGTCCATCGAGTCAGTGATGCCATCCAGCCATCTCATCCTCTGTCATACCCTTCTCCTCCTGCCCTCAATCTTTTGCAGCATCAGGGTCTTTTCAAATGAGTCAGCTCTCTGCATCAGGTGGCCAAAGTACTGGAGTTTCAGCTTCAACATCAGTCTCTCCAATGAACACCCAGGACTGATCTCCTTTAGGATGGACTGGTTGGATCTCCTTGCAGTCCAAGGGACTCTCAAGAGTCTTCTCCAGCACCACAGTTCAAAAGCATCAATTCTTCAGCGCTCAGCCTTCTTCACAGTCCAACTCTCACATCCATACGTGACCACAGGAAAAACCATAGCCTTGACTAGACTAACCTTTGTTGGTAAAGTAATGTCTCTGCTTTTGAACATGCTATCTAGGTTGGTCATAACTTTCCTTCCAAGGAGTAAGCGTCTTTTAATTTCATGGCTGCAGTCACCATCTGCAGTGATTTTGGAGCCCAGAAAAATAAAGTCTGACACTGTTTCCACTGTTTCCCCATCTATTTCCCATGAAGTGGTGGGACCGGATGCCATGATCTTCGTTTTCTGAATGTTGAGCTTTAAGCCAACTTTTTCACTCTCCACTTTCATTTTCATCAAGAGGCTTTTGAGTTCCTCTTCACTTAGGCGCCCAATAAATTCTCTTTAAACTTTGGAAGATCCAGCAATATGGTTATTACTCTGACAACTTACAGCAGTTTTTCCCCAAGTGTGGCCAAACTCTCTAGGTCTGAACCTAGAAATATGCATTTTAGTGCACTCCCCAAGTGACATGGACATAGGCTTATGTTGGAGAATCACCAGCTTACCTGCTAAGAGATGTTGGGTAAATTTATTTGGTTCACAGCAATTTCCTCCTTTGGTCCTCAATCAATTAAGTCCATGTCAAGAAGACAGGGTGCACATCCAGTGCCTTTTAATCTCTGTCCTTCAATAGCTGGCCATTTTGGGTCATGTGATCTGCATGAAATGGAAACAGGCAAGCTGATGTGTTTAGACATGGAGTGAGGATTTTCAGAATGAATTTTTCAGTTGTCATCCAGTTAAGTCACCATTGCGGGGACCCTGGCAGCAACTGTTCCCCTTATTGGAGAAAGACACCATTGGGAGGCCAAGGAGAGCCATGGCTGCCCTGCCCCCCCATCCCCACTGAGAGTTGGTGGGTGGTATCTGAATGTGCCTCCCATCCATGATCACACTGGGGCTTCCCAGGTGGCACCAGTGGTAAAGAGCCCACGTGCCAAAGCAGGATACATAAGAGACTCAGGTTCGATCCCTGGATCAGGAAGATCCCCTGGAGGAGGGCATGGCCATCCACTCCAGCATTCTTGCCTAGAGAATCCCATGAACAGAGGAGCCTGGGGGGCTACAGTCCATAGGGTTGCAAAGAGTCAGACATGAATGAAGTGACTTAACATGCATGATCACACTTGGTCTTTCTGAAAAAAAAAATAGTGACTTTATGTTATAATGATTTGACTCTGCCAAAAATCCAGAAATAGCAAACTTGAAGTAATCAAATCAATAAACAATGTTTAGTAAGATGTACTAAATAACAGTATTTAGTATGTTCTTACATACAAGAACAGTTTGTGAATGGGGAACTTTCAGACTTAAAAAGGATATGAAGCTCAGGGGCATGACTTTACAGGATGGCTTATAAAGTGACAATGAGGAAGTTGTTTAATCTTTAGAGTCATTGCTTATTACAATGGAGATTTCCAGGTATCAGGAGATTGGTTAAAAGTGACTATCTTATTCTCTCACCAGAGTGAAGGTGTGGTTTAACGGTAGAAACTTCCAGCTAGTAGATAAATAAGTCCTGGATATCAAAAACATAGCATAGTGTTTACACACAATAATATTGTAATATAAATATCAAAATAGCTAAGAGACTAGAATTTAATTAGGCTCAGAATGCTTATTCCTAGAAATGATAATTATGTGTTGTGATAGAGGTGTTAGCTAAATCTACAGTGATCATTATATTGTGCTATGTAAATGTATCAAATTAACGGGTAATATGCCTTAAACTTATACAATGTTATTATGTCAAATATATTTCAATAAAGAAATAAATTTAATAGACTCACAGACATAGAAAACAAACTTATGGTTACCAAAGAGGAAAGGCAAGGGGAGGGACAAACTAGGAGTTTGGGATTAATAGATACACACTCTCCTCATTTCTGTTCTGGAAAACCATGGCTACCCCCAGCTGGCCTTTTATGGAGCACGGAGGTATTGAAGAACTCCTATGGGAGGCCAGAAAGCCACACTCCTGATAGGACCCAGAAGCAACAAAGCCAGGAGTGATGTGGCAGTTTGACCAGGATGTTAGTGATGAGACCATCAGTGGGCTGGTCTTTGAGCATGTGTGAAGCATGGCTGGGTCCTCACAAATAGCCAAGGGAGATGGTGGGGAAGGAAAAGGCCATGTAGTTCTTTGCTGGAGACAAAGGGTCATGGCAATTTAAGTGTTTGTGCCAATTTGGCTCCATGTGTGGGTAAGCCAGGTGAAACCTGGATCATTTTGGATATATCTGTGCATGTTGCTGCGCTAGACTATAAACACCTAGAAGGAAGGACTCGGGTCTTGCATGATTTTTAATCCCAGCATCAGGTGCACAAAATTGGGGCTTAATCAATACTTGCTAAATGCCCTGAGGAACTCCATTTATTAATCAATTCATCCATTCATTTATTTAACAAATAATCAGTGAATATAATATTGTCCAGGCACTGTGTTAGAGCTGGGTTAACATTGGTGAATAAACCACATTGTTAGCTGCCCTTGTGAAGCCTGTAACCTAGTGAGGGACAGACAAGCACATAAAATTAATATATAATTGAAAAGATTATGAAAAATGCTAAATGTGGAATATAGGGAGAAGGATAAAGGGAGAAGGAAGATGCCTGAAGATCGAGTACCAGGAAAACCCCCTTTGAGGACTGATGTTTAAGTCAAGAATTCTTGAAGGATGGAAACATGGAAGGTGGAAGAGCCTTCTCAGCAGCCATCACAGCATGCACAAAGGCCCCGAGGCAAGAATTAATGGAGTGGCACATGATTTATGGACATGAAGTAGAGCAGACTCCAGGAGATGGTGAAAGACAGGGAAGCCTGACATGCTGCAGTTCATGGGGTCGCAAAGAGTCAGATACGACTTGGTTACTGAACAAAAACGACATAAGATTTATAAGAAATATAACCCACACCCTAGATTGCTGCTCACTGAATAGCCCTACCCTATTTAAGCAACAGAAATCCTGAACTAAGTGCCGGGGACCAGCCCCAGCTGATCCAGGGTATTCGAAGGAGAGACGGCCTAGGCGACTATTTATATGCTAATTAGAGATATAGAGAACAATAGAATGAGGATAGCTCAGTCGGAAAATTCAGTGGAGAAAAGAAGCTGAGTAGCTTGGTTTACGCGGGAGACCAATAAAACTTCAAGACAAGAAGTTTGCACCACTTACGTAGGCCGCAGGCGCCCTCTCGAATAGCGGAAGGTGTCTCACCCTAGACACCTTCTCGAGTGGGTCTTAGAAGCCCAGGCATAATTAGTAAGCGTGGTGGGTTCCGCGCTCCAGATGGAGACTCAGCTGGAAGTTAAAGGGAAGAATGACATGGGGAGACCAAGCGCTGGTGAACAAGGCCCGTAGCTTTATTTTTAACAGGGGCTTTTATACCCTAAGTTACACATAGAGGATAATAGGGGATGCAAAGTCAGCAGTCTTTGATTCTTATCAAAAACCAAGGTTTCTTTCCTGCAAATTTATCGTATACAAATGGTTTAGGTGATTTACATCATCTTCTGGCCAGAAGGCCTACTAACATTTTATGACTCTTGACAAGGACTTATCAACAAAGACTTATTTTCTCTAAGAGTAATTATTTTAAGGTTTGGCACCATCTTCCAAAGATAAAATTGCATTCCTATAGGGCGGATGTGTAATGGGTTTACAACAAAGAAAGAATTTATTACCTTAAGGGTCTAAAGTTCCTAACACCAAGGCCACTACTTATTTTTTACTATATACCAACTATTAATTAATACACATTCAAGGATACAATTCAGGGGATGTGAAAACTTGGCAACAAGCATTGACTCATCAATGAAATCCTTTACTAGTTTATTCTGACAGTTTTTAACTCTCTGAGAGGCTCTAAGCTATTTGAATATCTTAAGCTTCCCGTGCCTCTGGAGGCTAGGAGACTGTAAACAATCGTATGCATAGCTGCAGGAGTCAGGGTAAACTTGTCAGGCGAGTTAGAGAGCCATCTGAGGGGTTTGGATTTAAACACTCCTAATTGTCCAGGAACTTTATTAATTGGAGCTGTAAGTTAACTCTTTGACAGAGAGAGAGTGAGATGGTGGTAGGGGACAGCCCCCAGTAAAGTCAGAGGTGAGAGCACAAAGCAATAAAGTAGGCAGACTCTGGTTTTTTGGGGGAAAATGCTCGAGAATATCCGGGCGGACTCCTGAGGCTCGATCCCGCCTTTGCGTATGCCGAGCCTCCTTCCTCATGACCTTTGTCATGAGCGGAATGCCTCACCGGCTCCCTGCAACTAAGAGTCAAGTCTGTCTGAGACAAACCAAGTTCTGTTGTGAGCCCTCGGGATTGCTTTGGTTTGTGCTCCTTTACAAAAGGAGAGTCATCCATTTGGAAAATCCAGGCACTGCGGGGTTGGAGTTTCTAGGAGACTTTAGCATCTCAGGGCTCAACCTAAAATCTCGTCTTATAGGTTTCTAATTTGTTACTCTTCACCCTGCACCCCCCACCCCCCCCACCCCCCTGCTCTTGATCGTGGAAGATGAAAGCGTGAGTCATGCGATTTAGAATGTGTCAGTGTCACATTTCAGGGCCACGTTCCAAATAGAAAGGA
The DNA here is from genome assembly GCF_055505025.1 of Bos grunniens. Lineage (NCBI taxonomy): Eukaryota > Metazoa > Chordata > Mammalia > Artiodactyla > Bovidae > Bos > Bos grunniens. The sequence goes on from NC_141189.1 coordinate 30,640,722, forward strand.
ATATTTTTTTTTTTTTTTTTTTGGTGAAGATAATGAAAAAGTTCTAGCTCTGCTGTTACTATTTATGTGACCCTGAACCTCTTACCTCAACTTCCCACACCCGGTTGCTTCCTTGCCAAAACAGTCTTTGTGAGCCCCGTGATGTTTATGAGAACTGGCTCAGTTTTGTGCAGTAGGAAGGCATTTCTTGAGCACCTAACAGTCAGTCACTCATTTGACAAATGCATTGATTCCCTCTCTGTATGTTTTAAGCACTGAGTGAAACTCTGGAGATACAACAGAGTAAAACAGGAGCATCCCAGCTGCCAAGAGCTCACGGTCTACCAGGAAAGACAGGCTTAAAGAACAGCAGATGTGAATTTCAGCCCAAAATGTTAGCACTATATATAAAACAGGTAAACAACAAGGATTACTGTATACCACAAACATCTTGAAATACAGAAAATAATGGAAAAGAATCTAAAGAATTTTTTGAAAAAAAAATACACACACACACACATACACACGTATATATTGTTGCTGGTTTTTTGTTGCTAAGTTGTGTCTTTTGCAACTCCATGGGCTGTAGCCTGCCAGGCTTCTCTGTCCAGGGGATTTCCCAGGCAAAGATAGTGGAGTGGCTTGCCATTTCCTTCTCCAGGAGATCTTCCCTACCCAGGGACTGAGCTCGCATCTTCTGCTTGGCAGGCAGATTCTTTAGCACTGAGCCACTAGGGAAGCCCTATATATATAATCACTTTGCTGTACACTTGAAACTAACACAATATTGCAAATCAACTATACTCCAGTCAAATTATTTTTTTATAGTGAGGTTGCAAGAAATAGCAAAGATATTTATTGTCTGTAAACCAAGTGAAGGCTCATTTCAAGCCCCAATTGTGTCTGGTTGGCAGGTAATTCAGTCTTGGACATCACCAGGCTCAGTCTCTTAACGTGGGACTTTGCAGAGAACCTTGATTTCATCCTGTGAGACTTCTAGCAGACTACTTATGCTCAGCCCAGATTCCTGATCCCAGGAAATGGTGAGACGATAAATTTGTATTGTTTTAAGCCCTTGGATTAGTGGTGGTTTTGCAGCAGTAGAACAAAAATACAGAGGGTCTCCCATCCTTCCCTACATCTCTCCCGGTTTCTGTGAGTGTCCTTGTGTGTGAGCCTTCACGGTTCCTGCTGTGGTTTCCATGACACCTGAGACCAGTCTTACAGACCAGCAACCCAGATATTGTGATCCAATGTCTTTGGTGCACCAGACCTCCAAGTCCTTGTGCCAAGCATCCATGCCCACTGTCCATCCTCACTCTGGGGGACTCTCTTGTCTCAAAGCTAGACCCCAAAGTCAAGCTCTTCTCTTCCTGTTCCCCTGCTGGGATGATGCCAGAAATGGCTTAGAATTTCATAAGATGCAGGGGGAAAAATAAAACAAACCCAGGTTCTTACTTTGCTTTAAAATGACATGGAGAATCATCACAGAACACTGAGTTAGAGGGGTGGGATGGGGGAGGGAGGCCCAAGGGGGAGGGGATATGTGTATACATACAGCTGATTCACTTTGTTGTGCAGCAGAAACTAACACAACCTTGTAAAGCAGTTATGTGCTCAGTCGCTCAGTTGTGGCCGGCTCTTTGTGACCCCATGGACTGTAGCCCACCAGCCTCCTCAGCCCATGGAATTCTCCAGGTAAGAATACTGGAGTGGGTAGCCATTTCCTTCTCCAGTAAAGCAATTATATTCCAATAATAAAATAAATTCACAAACAAAAAATTGACACGGAAGAAGGGGTCCCATAGACAACTTGGGATTAGTGTGGGGAACTGGGGGGAGTTTGGAAAGCAAGGCATGGCTATTTCTCCTCTGTTCTTGTTGTTCTGCAGAAGTGGCAATGGAACACCAATGTCTTCATATATTTTCCCATCAAACTAATGATGATATTATACCGTTTCAAGTGCTGTAATAGGAGAAGAACATGGGGCAACAGGAGCATATACCAGGGGCCGTTGGCATTTTCTAGCAAGTCTAATGGAAGATTGTTGGGTTGCACCCAGCAGTCTGCAAGCCCTGTACTTAGCTAGCTTCAGGACGGAAGAAAGAGCTCGGAGTCAGTGACAGAGACATCAATGGTTTAATGAATGGGGGGATCTTACAAGCAAGTTCCTGGAGCGACACCCCACCATGGGTGGCAGATGGTAGGTGGGACATGGCAGGAGGTTACCGGTTATAGAGGGAATTGACGTCAGATTGGCTCATCCGTTACTAGGGAAACAAGCAGAGGGGCACACTGCTCACCACCCCTTTGATAAACTATCATGGTTGAGATGTTCTAATCTGAAGATTGGAACAATCACTAGCTGGGGCAGAGGCACTGTATGTAGGAAGGTCAGTTATGTGAGTAGGGTGTAGATGAAGCAGGCATTGGTCAAGCAGGGGATGTACAGAGAGCAAGAAAACAGCCATCTTAGGGGCCTGATCATACAGAAACTTACTGGTGGAAATGGAATTTAGTGTGAGAGCCAAAGAATGAGGAATTAACCAAGTGAAAGGGTAGTGGGATTCGGAGGGGGGAAGGGGGTGGAAGGAGACAATATGTTATTAACTCAAAGCCAATCAAGACATGGCACAGTTAAAGAATTAAAGAGCAGAGCATGTGCTGGAGAGAAGGGGATGACGCTGGGGGATAAGTCTGGGTAGATAAGAAAGGCTCAGCCAGGGAAAGCCGTACAAACCCAGTTAACAACTTTTCTGTATCAGTCAGCTTTTGCTGTTGTAATTCTGCCTAACAAAAACCTCCCAAACTACGTGGGCTATTGAAAAAAAAAAAAAAGCATTTCAGTTTTGCTTATGGGTCTCTGGAGAGGCAGTTGTGTTTCTGGGCTTGACTAGAATCAGCTAGGTTTGAATCTAGGTTGGGCAGTGGGTTGACTCCACCTGCTTCCTCCTTCTCTTTGGACCAGTGGCTAAGTGAGGCATGTTTTTCTCATGGTAGATGGCAGATATGCAACAAGGTGAGAGGAAGCATGTAATGTTTCTTAGGGTCTCAGCTGGGAACTGGCACAATGGGAGTTCCATTCAAGTTCCATTGGCCGGTCACCTGGCCAGGGCAGGAAAGGTCACTTTGCCCGCAGAGGAAGAGACACACTTCAGACGCCCATGGGAAAGGGCAGGGAGGTGCGATTTCTAATTCAGGGAGGGAAGAGAGAAGTGGGAACAGTAGCCCAACTTGTAATCCTAGGGGTAATAGAAACCCATGCCAGGGTTTCAAGGAGAGCTATGAATAAAATGATCAGATGAGCAAAATGTTATGCCAATGTGAACAGCCACCACTCTCAAGAGTCCTGAGGGGTGCAGCACTTCCTCCATGGATCTTGATCCTACTTGGTCACCTGAGCCTCAAAGCTGGCCTATCTGTTCTCAGAGATTCACACAACCTTTAATGAACTGTTGCCCCTTCCCTCAGCTGTGGTCCTTAATAGGACTAACCCAGGATTTGAACCCAGGTCTCCTGCATTGCAAGTGCATTCTTTACCATCTGAGCCACCAGGGAAGCCCCAACAATACACCAGAGTGGATGTCCAACACAGTCCCCTTCTGCCGTCTTCTGTCCCAAATCCCTGGAAATGGCCAAAATAATATGACTAAAAGGGAAAACAAATGATCAATGGAAAACATCAGTTCAGTTCAGTTCAGTCGCTCAGTCATGTCCGACTCTTTGCAACCCCATGAACTGCAGCACGCCAGGCCTCCCTGTCCATCACCAACTCCTGGAGTTCACTCAGACTCATGTCCATCGAGTCAGTGAACATAACATCAATGAAAAACAACAAGAGAGGGACATTAGTGGACCAGAAACAATGAGAAATCACTACAAGCAAGTAAACAGGATGTGACTGAAGGAAGGAAAATTGGTGAGAACCTTGGGGATGGGACTGGTTACAGGCTTTGCAGGGCCCAGTGCAAAGTGAAGATGCTGGGCCCAGGTTAAGAAATGATTCAGGATTTCTATATGGCGACACCAGAGAACTCAAATAAGCCCAGAGCCCTTCTACGTGTACAGCCCATTGAGAAGAAGAAAGATTCCATCAAGGTGACTAGTCAGTTGACCTTAATACAGAGAGGATCCTAAGTTATTCAACTGGGCCCAGTGTAATCACGTGAGCCTCATGAGATTCTAAGTAGAGAAACCACCAAGCTAAGCTGCACGTAACCTTCTGAAAGATGGAAGGTATGAGATAATAAATCTATATTGTTTTAAAAAAAAGAAGAAGAAGAAGAAGATCCCTTTTCTTTCCTGGCAAGGGCTCAGCCAATGAAAAGCCATGGACACTGCACAGGCCACATGCCCATGAAGCTGGCCGGCTAAAGGCAGCAGGTACCATGTGCAGGAGGGGGCCAAGAGCAACAATCATGGGGATTGGTTTGAAATCAGATTTATAACCAGGGCAGGATTCCCACATGGTGCCATGGTAAACAATCTGCCTGCCAGTGCAGGAGATGCAGGAGATGTAGGTTCGATCCCTGGGTTGGGAAGATCCCCTGGATGAGGAAATGGCCACCTACTGCAGTGTTCTTGCCAGGATAATCCCATGGACAAAGGAGCCTGGCAGGCTATGGGGTGGTAAAGAGTTGGACACAACTGAGCAACTGAGCACACATTACAACCAGAGCAGTTGATGAGTTTAGCACGTGTCTTCTGCCAGGCCTGAAACCCTCCACTTGTTCCCATCAGGTGAAGGATTGGTTCTTCCGACCTGGACTGCTGTCATAGTAACCACTCACTAGGTGGCTTAGACAACAGAGACACATTGTCTCCTAACTCCGGAAGCCAGAAATCAGGAACTGTGGTGTCTGCAGGGCTGGTTCCTCCTGGAGGTGGTGAAAGAAGTCAGTCCCATGCCTCTTCCCTAGCTTCTGGAGGTCTGGTGGCAATCTTTGGTGTTCCTTGGCTTGTGTCGAGGCATTGCCCTGATCTCTGCCTTCAGCTTCACTTGATGTGCTGCCCAGGTACATGTCCGCGTCCAAAGTCCCACTTTTCATAAGACACTACTCATACTGGATTAAGGGGAGGGTCCATCCTTCTCCAATAGGACCTAATTTTAAATAATTACATCTGCCATGACCCTATTTCTAAACATCATATTCTGCTCAATATTTTGTAATAATCTATAAAAGACTCTGAAAAAGAGTATATATAGATACATAGATAAAACTGAGCTATATTGCAGTACACGTGAAACTAACACAACATAGTGAATCAACTATAGTTCCATTAAAAAAAATAAAGTCACATTCTAAAGCACTGGGGATTAGCTATATGTCTAATGACAAATGAATGGAAAATGAAGATGTAATACATATATACAATGGAATACTACTTAGTCATAATCAGTAACAAAACTGGGTCCATGTGGATGGACCTAGAGTCTCTCATACAGAGTGAAGTAAGTTAGAAAGAGAAAAAACAAATACTACATACTAATGCAAATATATGGAATCTAGAAAAATAGTGCTGGTGCTGCTGCTGCTAAGTCGATTCAGTCGTGTCCGACTCTGTGCGACCCCATAGACGGCAGCCCACCAGGCTCCTCTGTCCCTGGGAGTCTCCAGGCAAGAACACTGGAGTGGGTTGCCATTTCCTTCTCCAATGCATGAAAGTGAAAAGTGAAAGTGAAGTCACTCAGTCGTGTCTGACTCTTAGCGACCCCATGGACTGCAGCCCACCAGGCTCCTCCGTCCATGGGATTTTCCAGGCAAGAGTGCTGGAGTGGGGTGCCATTGCCTGCGCAGATGAACCTATTTCCAGGGCAGGAATAAAGACACAGGTATACAGAACAAACATATGGACCCAGGGGGAAGGAGAGGGTGGAACGAATTGGGAGAGTATGACTGACATATACACACTACCATGTGTAAAAAGGTAGTGTAAAAGGGCTCTTGTGGGAGCTCAGCTGTGTAAGCTCCTGTATAAAAGGTAGTGTAAGAGGGCTTCCTGTGGAAGCTCCTGTATAGAAGGGTTTCCCTGGTGGCTCAGCTGGTAAAGAATCTGCCTGCCATGCGGGAGATCTGGGTTCGATCCCTGGGTTGGGAAGATCCCCTGGAGAAGGGAAAGGCTACCCACTCCAGTATTCTGGCCTGGAGAATCCCATGGACTATACAGTTACAAAGGGTCAGACACGACTGAGCGACTTTCACTTTCACTTCATGTGTGAGAAAGATAGCTAGTGGGAAGCTGCTGTATAGTACCAGGGATTCAGCTGAGTGCTCTGTGGTGACCTAGACAGATGGGGGGAGGGGTGGGAAGGAGGTCCAAGAGGCAAGGGATATATGTATACAGAGAGCTGATTCACTTCACTGTACGGTAGAAACTAACACAACATTGTAAAGCAATTATACTCTAATGATAAAATAAAAAATAAAATTTTAAAGCACTAGGGGCTAGGAATTCAACACATGAATCTGACCAGAGACACAATTCAACCCACAACCGGGGTGTGGTGGGAGCTTGAGGCCGAGGTGCAGGGCCATGCCCCGACACAGACTTCTTCACTCCCAGGACACGGGCAGGCAGGGAAGCTCCCCCACCCCCCGCCTCACCTGGCTGCGTTCTGCTCCTCTCTCCACAATCACAGGCAGCAGATGGCCCTAAACAGACAGAGAAAACCAGGACCATCAAACACCAGGGCAAACCAAATGTCAGGGAATGAGAAAGTTTCTCATGAAGAATATCATTTGATTAGACTGCATTACTTATACAAAACAGATGGACTTTTCATAGTCCCCTGACCATTCTGAATTTGTACTGCAATTACCCAACAGGTGCGGCTGTCTCTTGCACTACCTTACCTGCTGCAGTCAGGTTACAGAGTTTGGAAACACTGTGGCTTGACTCATCCAAGGTCAGAGGTTGTGAACCTCGGCTACACACTGGAATCCTCTGGGGGGCTTTGAAAATGCTGCCTGGGCCCCACCATTGAACTAGTCTGGGGGGTGCAACCTGGACACTGGACTGTTTTTCTTTTGAAAGCTCCCAGGGATGGCGGAGCCTGGTGGGCTGCCGTCTATAGGGTTGCACAGAGTCGGACATGACTGTAGTGACTTAGCAGCAGCAGCAGCAGGTGATCAGAGTGCATAGCGGAGGCTGAGAACCGCTGGCTTGGAACCCTCCCACAACCTAGCCATCTGCGTAGCTGTAATGATGCATATTGATTGCAGATGGCATGGAATAGGTTTGTCGGAGGTTGTCTTTTGTTCATTGCTTTTGAATGAAATGCATCAATATCTCTATTCTTTAACTCTGCAGGGCCACATGCTCTATTTTCTTTAACTTCTGTCGGCTGCTAAGGAGCCAAATCTTTGCCGTATGAAGTTCGACTTTGGCTTACACAAGCAGCACCTCAGCTGGAAACCGAGGCAGCACAGTGAATTGTAGTAAAATGGAATAGAACAGAAAATAGGTTTGCATTCAGTACAATGTATGATCAGGAGTAATCGTGTGGACCATAGCATCTTTTTTTCCCCAAGGATGCAGTTTGGTCCTGCTTACTCTATTCAGCAGAAAACACTGGTCTGAGGCCACAGTGCATTGCTCCCTCTGCCTCCTGGGTTCTTTTCCTTTTACTCTCTCTCTCTGATTCTCTTTCCATCTTCTCATTTATTCTCATTCCCTTTCTCTTCTCTTATGTTCCTTCCCACGTTGTCTCTCTCTTTCCCTTTCTATCCTCAAAACTGTTACTCTCACCACTTTCACAGGTTGGGGTTGGGGCAGTGTAGGTTCAATAGCTAAAATGCTCTGACAATCAAGACGTTATACATGCAAACCCTACGATCTTCTGGGACATCTTCTATTGCTTCTTGTAAAAGATGTGAGGAGAAACCACGAAGCCAAGAGAACTAAGTAGGTCTCTCTTTCCCTCAACCCATGAAGTCTTTCTCTCCTACAGTCTTCTCTTTCCAAATCTGCTATGTCACCCTGTTTGCTGGTCCCAGAAACTATACCTAGGGAAGTTGGCTCTACAAACCTGGGAAATAATAATAGTGATTGACTAGAGCATGCTTCTTACGTGCCAGGCACCCTTCTTAGCACCTCTGACAGATAAGGAGACATAGCCAGAGATGGGAGTAGATTTCAAGCCCAGGCTTTGTGCTCCAGGGTCTTTATATTATGAGCATTTCAGAAGGGGAAGTGAGAAAGAAAGATTACAGCGAAGGAGAGAGACAGAAAGTAGAAAGCAGAAAGATGAAAGACAGAGACACAGGGGGGATGAAGAGAGACAGCCACTAAGACATAAAGAAGAAGAAACAGAATGGGACCATAAAAACCTCAGCAGCAACAATCACAGAGCCAGAGAGAGCCCTGGTGAACACACTTTGTATTGGCTGTGAATTGGGTAAAAGCAAGTCCATGTCTGGGGCCAGTTTAGCTGAGAATCTCCAACTGTATGAAGTACAAGTTTGACTCAGGTATGGCTTGAAAGAAAATTCTGATGTCATGGTTCACTGGTTTTGGAAAATGTGTGTTTGTTTCTGGTTCACCTGGTGTCTTTTGAAAAGGGAGGGAAAAAATCCCCTTTACTTCTAGTTTCAAGCCAGAAGAGAAAAAAAAAAAGTAAAACATTGTATTTAAGTCTTGTTTAATTCAGCCTTCAGAAAACCAAGGCAAAAAATTCTGATTTTTTTTCCAAGTCTCATCATTGGCACTTGCCAATTGAAATCTTCAGAGACCTTGTTAAATCCAATGCCTAACCTACTGCAGCCATGAAATTAAAAGATGCTTACTCCTTGGAAGGAAAGTTATGACCAACCTAGATAGCATATTCAAAACCAGAGACATTACTTTGCCAACTAAGGTCTGTCTAGTTAAGGCTATGCTTTTTCCAGTGGTCATGTATGGATGTGAGGGTTGGACTGTGAAGAAGGCTGAGCACTGAAGAATTGATGCTTTTGAACTGTGGTGTTGGAGAAGACTCTTGAGAGTCCCTTGGACTGCAAGAAGATCCAACCAGTCCATTCTGAAGGAGATCAGCCCTGGGGTTTCTTTGGAAGGAATGATGCTAAAGCTGAAACTCCAATACTTTGGCCACCTCATGTGAAGAGTTGACTCATTGGAAAAGACTCTGATGCTGGGAGGGATTGGGGGCAGGAGGAGAAGGGGACGACAAAGGATGAGATGGCTGGATGACATCACTGACTCGATGGACGTGAGTCTGAGTGAACTCCAGGAGTTGGTGATGGACAGGGAGGCCTGGTGTGCTGCGATTCATGGGGTCGCAAAGAGTCAGACATGACTGAGCGACTGAACTGAACTGAACTGAAGGGATAATACTGATCAATTTTTGCTTATCATTTCTCTTGGTGGAAGAATATCTGTGCAGTAAATCAGTTGATAAACAGAAAACAGGAAGAAGGAAGGCAAATAAAGGGTCTATCCAGCCATTAAGGTTCCACTAGGCAGAGGATGAGATGGCTGGATGGCATCGCTGACTCGATGGACGTGAATCTGAGTGAACTCCGGGAGTTGGTGATGGACAGGGAGGCCTGGCGTGCTGCGATTCATGGGGTCGCAAAGAGTTGGACACGACTGAGCGACTGAACTGAACTGAACTGAACCTAGTAGTTTCATTAGAAGTAAGTGGGGATAACAAGGCAGGATGGGGCTGCATTTCCTGGATTTGAAGTTCCAAGAGCACCCATCGTAGGGAAGTAGGGGTGGATGGAACCTGTTGGTGGTTATAATTGGTAGAGGTATTGTATTGTGATTTTCAGGCCAGTTCCAGTAGCCTCAGCTAATCAATTTTATTTCTTTAATTTCTTAGTGTGGTAGGTGTTAGGATGCTAGTGACCTAAGACCTATCTTTTGTGGTATGTTGGTGGGACCCTGAATCATTAAGAGGAATTATTTCCCTTCCAAATGGTCTTGGAACATTGCTATCTGCTCATTCCATTCTGTGGTCACTTGAGTGTAAGATGGAGACCTAATTTAATTCAATAAAAGTTGCATGTTCTTCAATAGGTGAATGGATATGTGAACTATGGTATATTCAGACAATGGAATATTATTCACTGTTAAAAAGAAACAACCCATTGAGCCATAAAAAGACATGCTGCTGCTGCTAAGTCGCTTCAGTTGTGTCTGACTCTGTGCGACCCCATAGACGGCAGCCCACCAGGCTCCCCCATCCCTGGAATTCTCCAGGCAAGAACACTGGAGTGGGTTGCCATTTCCTTCTCCAATGCATCAAAGTGGAAAGTGAAAGTGAAGTGGCTCAGTCGTGTCGGACTCTTAGCGACCCCATGGACTGCAGCCTACCAGACTCCTCCATCCATGGGATTTTCCAGGCAAGAGTACTGGAGTGGGGTGCCATTGCCTTCTCCAATAAAAAGACATGAAGGAACCTTAAATGCTTATGACTGACTAAGTGGAAGAAGCCAATCTAAAAATGCTACATACTGTACAGCATTCTTTCAGTTTTGAGGTGAACCTAAAACTGCTCTAAAAAATAAGGCCTTTACTTTCAAATTGTGGTGTGGAGAAGACTCTTGAGAGTCCCTTGGATGGCAAGGAGATCAAACCAGTCAATCCTAAAGGAAATTAACCCTGAATATTTATTGGAAGGACTGATGCTGAAGCTGGAAGCTCCCTTACTTTGGCCACCTGATGAGAAGAGCCAACTCACTGGAAAAGACCCTGATGCTGGGAAAGATTGAGGGCGGGAGGAGAATGGGACAACAGAGGATGAGATGGTTGGATGGCATCACCAACTCGATGGGCATAAGTTTGAACAAGCTGCAGGAGATAGTGAAGACAGGAAAGCCTGGTGTGCTGCAGTCCATGGGGTCACAAAGAGCTGGACATGACTTAGCAACTATACAATAACACAAACATTTTAAAAGAGATTATGTATTAAAGACTTGATAATCTCATTTGTTAGGATGCTATTAAACATGAAAATTCCCTTTCCTCTTTGATTTTTCCATCTCCTCCTCAAATTGATTTTTGATAGAACAACTACTATGAGCCAAGTTTCTCTCTTTTACAAAGGAGACTTAGGCTCAGAAAGGCTATCAATATTTCCAAAGGACACAGCACATAAAAGAACCAGGATTTTTCAAACACAAGATTTTCCAAATTCTGAGCTTTCCCACTGCTTCTCCATCCTGAGAATCTGCTAGAGGTTTGGCAGTCATTTCCATGCAGCTTTCTGTAGCTTCCTACTTAATTCCTGGGATTGAAAACTCCTCAGTCTCCTGTTTCATATTGCAATTCACAAAGACTGTCCCAGAACTGATACGTGGGAGCCACCTGGACCCAGATTTCAACGAATAGAAATTGCTCCACAGGGCAGAGAGCTCCCCAGGGTAGAATGGACTGCCTCAGTAGTAATGACTTCCCCATCACCACAGATATTCAAGCAGATGATAGAAAAACAAGGATTCTTCAATTGGGATTCACAAATGAACTGTGGACCATCTAAAACTGCCAAATTTTGAGTGTGGAGTATACACATATATGGAGAAGAGTTACACTAGGTTTTCAAATTTTAGTTTGACCCAAAAGTTGAGAACTTTTAAGACCAAAGGTGGAGGAGAGGGTGGAATGAAATTATATCCCGAAGTTGATCATCCAAGCGTCTCCCTACTGAGTCATTTTCATGAGTGAAAATGAGTCCTCAGGGATAATATCAAGCCAGGCATCAGCTGAAAGACTTGAGTCTCCTGTGCTCCAGTAGGAGTCAGTGCTTTCCTAGGGTCAGGGTGAAAATGAACTGTAAATTGCATAAAGAATAAGGGATCTTACTAAGGTGATGGAAGTGCTCTAAATGTGTACCATGTATTTTTACTGAAAAAAAAAAAAACAGCTATATTTGAAAGCACTAAAAACTAATATATACACTTAAAGGACAGACTTGTGGTTGTCAAGAAGAAGAGGTGAGAAGGAGGAATGGATTGGGAGTCTGGAGTTAGCAGAGGCAAACTATTATGTATAGAATGGATAAACAACAAGGCCCTACTGTATAGCGCAGGAACAACATTAAATATCCTGTGATAAACCATAGTGGAAATGAAAAGAAAAATGTATGTATGTGTATAACTGAATCTGCTCTCCAGCAGAAGTTAACACATTGGAAATCAACTGAACTCCAGTAAAAAAAATTTTTTAAACGAATGTGTCTTAGCTTCTTAGAGCTTTTGTAACAAAGTACCACCAACTTGGTACCTTAAAACAAGACAAAGTCACATTGAACTAAATTATACCTACAACAATCCTATTTTCAAATAAGGTCATAATCTGAGCTACTGGGGGTCGAGATTTCAATATATCTTATTTGATGTACACAATTCAATACACAGCAAAGTAAAATCATAGTTTTGCTTGCAAATGTATGTAAGTTTACAGGGATAGGTATATTTTATAATATGTAAGTTAAACTTTGTGAAACATGAATAAACAGAAACCTCAATAAAGTAGAGTTGGGAAACCAGAAGGGGGAGCTCTCATGCCCTCTGATGATAGCACAGCCCAAAGGAAAGAAGGACTCCTTTTCTTTGCCGGCAAGGACTCAGCCAGTGAAAAGCCATGGAACCTTTGTTTACTATTACCCCCACCCCCACCCAACTTGCTTTTCCTCTTTTAAAAGCCTTCTCCTTCTCTTGCTCCTTGGGGACTTGCAGTGACTCAATATGGTTGCAGACCCCAAAGTTAACATTCTCTGCTGATTCCGAATAAACCCATCTTTCATGGAGAAAAAATACCAGCAGTCTATTTGTTTCAGGTCAACATTTTAAATCAAGTAATTTTTGAAGAGTGGCAAGGAGATTTTTCAAACCATTGCTGGGACTCTGAAGTTCATATAGTCAGCCAGCACTATATCTTAACACACCATCTGAAAGTTTCAAGTCATATTTAGTGAACCAGCTATTCCATTTCTCATGTATAGCTCAGAGACACACTCGCGTTGAGTTTAGATAGCACAAAATTAGGAACAATCTAAATCTCTTGGTAAATAAATTGAGATATAGCCAATCATGGAATACTATGCAGCAATAACAAAGAATGAGATAATGTGACATTTCGTGACATGGAAAGAAATCTGAGATAGCTTGTTGTGAGGAGAAAAAAAGCACACAACAGACTGACACAGGAAACATACCATTTGAATAAAACACAAAAAGTCAACATCAAAAAAAAAGTATATTACATGTTGTCTGAGGATACAAACATAAAAAATAATATTGAGCATTTACTATATTTCAGGCTGTGTTCCAACAGACTGACATATAATAACTTATTAACTTCTCAGAACTAATTAACTGCTATATTATTATAGCCCGTTTACTGAAGATGAAGCTAAGGCACAAACAGGTTAAGTTACTTCTCCAAAGATATTACCTGGTGGAATCAGAATTTGAATCCAGACTTGTCTGAATTCAAAGAACTCTTTCCACTCTGGGCTGTTTTATGTATTCCAGAAGAATGCACATTAAAATAATGAACGTGCTTATACTCACTGGGAATATACTACATACCATCTTATAAGTTGCTTTTTTCATTTACAAGTCTATTATGAACACTACCCACATTACATTAAGTATTTCTCTAAAAAATGTATTTTGGCTTTTTCCCTTAATTACTCTTAGTCATCATGATAAACCTACTATGTTCAGGGAACTTGCAGGAGAGCTGGAGGTAATGTTAGAGACCACCTTGCTCACCTTCCTTGCTTATGAATGTAGCGTATTCTCAGTGAGTATAAGCACACACACACACATACATACACACACACATGTGTGCGTGTACATGTCTGTGTGGGTATGTGCATAGAAAGATTTCACACATATAAAAAATTATCTAAGACTAAGCAGATTATTACCAGTGGTGGCATTGAAATTACTGATATTTTATTCTTGGTATATTTTTGCATTTTATAATTTTTCTGTAAGGTACAGGTTTTACTTTATTAGCTGGAGAAAAATAAGTTTTGTGAATGTTTTCTTCTGATCATTAAGTTAGTATGTGTGCCTTCTAATAGAGCTAATATTTTGTAACTATGTAATTGGAATTAAAATGATAGTTGACCAAAAGAAAAAAAAACAAAAGTCCTGAGCATTCATCTTCAGAAATGAGTAGAGGGGAATCCATGACTCCAGTTAGTAATCAATAGGATTTTAACTTTTTGACTACTGTAGGAAATAATGCAGAGAGATTTGTGTATCATTTACTCAGTTTCCCCTGATAATATGATCTTGCATAATTGTAGTAAAATATCATTATCAGGACACTGACGTTGGTATATCCACTGATAAATGCACCTATTTTTACTCATTCATATGTGTGTATTTGGCTGTATGTACTTTTAAAATTTTATCTATTTATTTTTGGCTGTGTTGGGTCTTCGATGCTGTGCACAGGCTTTTTTCAGTTTTGGTGAACGAGGGCTATTCTCTAGTTGTGATGCACAGGCTTCTCATTTCGGTGGCTTCTCTGGTTGCAGAGCACGGGCTTTAGGACTTCCGGGCTTCAGGACTTCCGGGCTTCAGGACTTCCGGGCTTCAGTAGTTGGGGCTCATGGGACTTAGTTGCCCTGCAGCACATGGAATTTTCCTGCATGAAGAATCAAAAGTTCCATACATCCCATATGAATTTTAGAATCATTTTTACTATCTCTGAAAAACTCTGTTGGAATTTTGATAAGATTTGCATTGAGTCTCTAAATTTGGGGAGGCAACATGGACACTTAAAAAATACTTTTCCAGTCTACAAACACGGGGTATCTTTCCCTTTATTTTTATGTTATTCAATTTCTTTCATCAATGTTTTGTAATTTCCAGTATCATGTCTTTCACCTCCTTGGTTAAATGTATTCCAGGTCTTTTGATGCCATAGTTTACTCATAGCATGTAAAAATATAACTGATTTTTTCCATGTTGAATTTATATCCTGCAAATTTAATGAGTTCCTTTACTAGTTCTAACAGTTTTTCTGGTGGCATCTTTAGGATTTTCTATATATAAAATCATGTCATCTGCAAACGGAGGCAATTTCACTTCTTCCTTTCCTACTTGGGTGCCATTTGTCTCTTCCTCTTGCCTAATTACTTCTGGCTAAGACTTCCAATAGTATGTTAAATAGAAGTGTTGAGAGTGATACCTTTGTCTTGTTTCTGATCATAGAGCAAAAGGCTTCAGTTTTTCACCATTACAGTATGATGTGAGCTGTGGGTTTGTCCTTTATTGGACATTTGGCCTTTATTATGTTGACATTCATCTCCTCCACACCTAATCTGCTGAGATTTTTTTTTATCATGAGCAGATATTGAGTTTTGGCAAATGCTTGTTCAGCATCTATTGAAATGATCATATGATTTCTATCCTTCATTCTGTCAATGTGGTGTATCATGTATATTGATTTGTATGTGTTGAATCATTCTTACATTCTGGCAATAAATCCCATTTGATGGTACTGTATGACCCTTTAAATGTGCTGTTGGAATTTGTTTGCTAGTATTGTGTTGAGGTTTTCTGCATTCATACTTATCAGGAATATTGTCCTGGAATTTTCTTTTCCTGGAGATCCTCATCTGACTTTGATATCAGGGTTCTGTTGGCCTCATTAGGAGCAATTCGTTTCCTCTTCAAATATTTGTAAGAGTTTGAGGAGGATTGACATTAATTATTCTTTAAATGTTTGGTAGAATTTACCCATGAAGCCATCTGGTCCTGGGCTTTTCTTTGTTAGGGCTTTTTTGATTACTGATTTAATCTACTTATTAATAATTTATCTGTTCAGATTCCCTATTTCTTCATGATTAAGACTTGGTAGTTCACAGGTTTTAAGGAATTTATCTATTCCTTCCAGGTTGTCCAATTTATTGGTATGTAATTGTTCACAGTAGTCTCTTATTATCCTTTGTGTTTCTGTGGCATCAATTGTAATATATCCTCTTTCATTTTTATTTATTTTAATCTCTTTTTGTCTTAGTCTTGCTAAAGACTTCTCAATTTCATTTATCTTCACAAAAACTCAACTGTTAGTATCATTGACCTTCCTATTTTTTTTCTAGTCTCTATTTACATTTATCCAATATAACTATGTGTTCAATGATCATGAATCTAACTAGGTCATGGCCTAGTTAGTACATATAAGTTTACTGCTGAGCTAAGCTGTATACATGGATTATCTTTTCTCAGTAATGTAACTTTATATTTTCTTGGAGTTGATAATTGCTTCAGTTTTTCATTTGCTTAGCTTTCACACTCCACAGAACTCTAGAGATCATTTTTACTGTTTTCCTCACAGTCAAGTGAGACAGTTATAATTCATCTTTCTCAAGTGCCTCTGTGTTCCTGTTCTGATCTGTTGTGGCTGTTCGCTGGGCCTACTTCCCAACGTCATCTAGAGACATCCCCTCAAAACCATTCTTAAAATGGCCTCTGCCTCTGCTTTCTGCTGGATGCCTCCCCTAGAAATCTTATTTTTCTGTCTTTTGGCTACTTCTTTTTAGAGGAACACTTTGTCCAATAGCTTTCTGAGAACTTACAAATACTAAGAAAAAAAAAGCTTTCCCTTAATACTTGGTCGCTCGTTTGAATGGCGTAGAATTCTTATTCAGAAATCATTATTAGTCAGAGAATTGAAATCATTGCTCTATTGTCTCCTAGTTTCCAACATCATTGCTAAGAAAACTAATACCATACTCATTTCCAGTTCTTTGTATATTGTCTCCTTTTTGTCTCTTTTGAAGCATTTCAGTTTTTCTTTATTCCTCTTGTTTTAAAATTAAATAATGATATGTCTTAGTTTTATTATTATTATTGCTTTGTTCTGGTCATTGGGTTAGAAAGAGAGTGTTTTTCAAAACTGGAAAATATTTCTTGTATTTTTTCTTTAATAGGTTTTTCCTTTCTCTGTAATTCCTGTTCTATTTTTTTTAAAACTCTCTTTAGTAAAATATTGAATCTCTTGGATTCATGGTCAAATTTAAAGTATGTATATATGTGTTTCTGTGTTTTTATCTTTTGGTACTACTTCCTCTGAGATGTCTTTGATTTTATCTTTCAACTCTTATGTTTATTTTGTTCTTTAAAAAGTTTGGTTATGATATTTTAATTTAAAAGATCTCTTTCATACATCTGATAGTTTATCTATGATTTCCTGTTTCGTGGCTATTTCATGAATTGTAAAAGTAGCTATAATGATAGCTAATATTAGTTGAACCATGGAGTATTTTAAGAACTTTGTGAAATTAGCTCCTTTAATCCCCAGAACCATGGACTGAGCAAAGGGAGTAGTTCTTTAAAACAAACAAACAAACAAAAAGGCATTGATAATAGAAGAAAATGAAAGGAATGTGGAATGCCAAAAAAGGACAGATAGCCATGAAAGAATGATTCAAAGTTATATATACCTACCAGGAGAAGGGGACACCAGAGGATGAGATGGTTGGATGGCATCATTGACTCAATGGACGTGAGTTTGAACAAACTCCGAGAGATAGTGAAGGACAGGGAAGACTGGTGCCCTGTGGTCCATGGGGTTGCAAAG
The DNA here is from genome assembly GCF_055505025.1 of Bos grunniens. Lineage (NCBI taxonomy): Eukaryota > Metazoa > Chordata > Mammalia > Artiodactyla > Bovidae > Bos > Bos grunniens. The sequence goes on from NC_141189.1 coordinate 30,658,252, forward strand.
AAGTCTGACAAGACTTAGCAACTGAACAGCAACAACCAGTGCCCAGGCACTATTGTAGGCCCAGGGGCTGGGACCTTGGAGAGGGCGATAAGGTACCATTCCTGCTGTATTCACATCCTTTAGTATAGTTGAAAGCTAATGGCATTTGCCACTTGTCAGCCCCTGATGAATTCCTCCCCCAGTGCCTTGAAGCAGCCAGGAGCTCTGCAGGAAAGGCCTCCTGGAACAGGAGGAGGAAAGGGAGGGGACCTTGGAGTTGCTCCTTCTTTGTGAAAAACTTTGATGGGAAAATTGTCAGCTGTACTCCCACTCTCTCTGAAAGTCAGTGTGATGCTGCATCCATCTTAATCACCATCGGAGAGAGCAGGCATTTTAATAAGCAGCATTATTCATGAAAACTGTGTTCTCCTTTCCCACTTCCTTCCAAAATAAGATAGACATGAACTTGGAATGAACTCCTCATTTGTCTTCTTGCCTCTTCTTTATATTGAAACCTGTTACCTTCCCATCATGGTCTCCATCCTCTGGACATCTCTGGGGAATAACTGAGGAGCAGCTGTCCACCTGGGGGTGGGGGGGAGGGAGAGTGTGGCTGGAGGTGTCTGGACCCTAAGAGTGTAGGGACCTGTCACTACAAATTGAGAGGCCAAAGAGATGGGATCCCTGCTGTGGTGGAACCTAGAAGTCATTCACTGAACCAACGACTTATTTAACAAGTATTAATTGGTCACTTAATGTGTGCTTTGCTGAGAACACAGTGAATCAGATATGATTTCTATGTCTGGCATGCATACATGGTAAGTTGCTTCAGTAATGCCTGACTCTTCATGACCCTATGAACTGCAGTCTGCCAGTCTCCTCTGTCAATGGGATTTTCCAGGCAAGAATATTGGAGTGGGTTGCCACACCCTTCTCCAGGGGATCTTCCCAACCTAGGGATCTAACCCATGTCTCTTATGTCTCCTGCATTGGCAGGCAGGTTTTTTACCACTAGTGCCACCTAGGAAGCCTTCTATCTCCAGAGGAACTATCAGTTCATTCAAGAAATAGTTTTGAGCTGTGGAACAGACCCCAGACAAGATTCTTAGTATGCATATGCATTATGCATTGTAGTTCATTGCATTATAGGGACACCTACATATTTTAGGTACTGTACTAGACACTGGGCTTATAGAAACATAGAAAGTCCAAGCCTTCGTTCTACTCAGGGTCTAGAAGAAAAGGTTAGGAAAAGAAAAGAAATCTATAAAACATATTATATATTGTGGGGGATGACTTAGGTAACAGCTCACAACTTCTCCCTTCTAGAGATTTCTCTGTGTGTTTCAGAGGCACTATTGCACCTTCCTGAACACAGTGCTTGTTTCAGAGATGGAGCAGGACTCAGACTGAATAATGCAACACTTTGTGGGGACACTGCTGGGACCATTGGAGTAAGGCATGTGTTTATATTAGGGTTTCTCAGGGTGTTCCTGCTACCATATGCAGAGAGAGTTGTTGTTGAGTCTCTCAGTCATGTCCAACTCTTTGAGACCCCGTGGACTGCAGCACACCAGGCTTCCCTGTCCTTCACTATCTCCCGGAGTTCACTCAGACTCATGCCCATCGAGTCAGTGATGCCATCCAACCATCTCATCCTCTGTCATCCCTTTCGCCTCTTGCCCTCAATCTTTCCCAGCATCAGGGTATTTTCCAGTGAGTCTATTCTATACACCGGGTGGCCAAAGTATTGGAGTTTCAGCTTCAGCACCAGTCCTTCCAGTGAATATTCAGGAGAGAGCCTGCCTGAGAATAAAACCAATGAGGAGCAAAATAGAGCAGAGATGAAAAGAAATCAAACCCTTTTGACACTGGAGTGCCTGGAACCAGTCATACCTAAAGTAGTCATATAAGAGTAATCCCTAAACTCTTGGGGATTTTAGGGAGGCCTCAATTTTTGGGCTTAACTTAATAGTGCATTGTAGATACATTTTTTTTTTTAACAAATTGAAGATTTATGCAAATCCTACATGGAGCAAGTCTATCATCATCATTTTTCTGACATTTGTTGATTTTATGTTTCTGTGCCACATTTTGGTAATTCTCACAATATTTAAATTTTTTCCACATTATATTTGTTATGATGATCAGTGATCATCATGTTATCAGTGATCTTGGACTTTACTACTTTGGCTCACTGAAGGCTCAGATGACAGCATATTTTTTAGCAATACAGTATTTTTTTAAAATAATTATTTCTTTATTTGGCTGTGCCAGATCTTAGTTTTGGCATGTAAGATCTTCAGTTGCAGTATGTGGGATCTAGTTCCCTGACCAGGAATGGAACCCTTGCATTAGGAGCACATGGAGTCTTGGCCACTGGACCACCAGGGAAGTCCCCAGCAGTGAAGTATTTTTAAATTAAGATATACACATTGCTTTCTAAGACATAATGCTTTTGCATACACAACAGACTACAGTAGAGTGTAAACATAACATTTATATGCACTGCTGCTGCTGCTAAGTCACTAAAGTCGTGTCCGACTCTGTGTGACCCCATAGACGGCAGCCCACCAGGCTCCACCGTCCCTGGGATTCTCCAGGCAAGAACACTGGAGTGGGTTGCCATTTCCTTCTCCAATGCGTGAAAGTGAAGTCGCTCAGTCGTGTTCCGACCCTCAGCGACCCCATGGACTGCAGCCTGCCAGGCTCCTCCATCCATGGGATTTTCCAGGCAGGAGTACTGGAGTGGGGTGCCATTGCCTTCTCCTAGGAAACCAAAAAATTTGTGTGACTTGCTTTATTGTGATACTTTACCATTGTTGTTCAGTAACTAAGTTGTGTCTGTCTCTGCAGCTCCATAGACTGCAGCACACCAGGCTTCCCTGTCCTTCACTATCTCTCAGAGTTTGTCTGTTGAGAAGGTGATGCCATCCAACCATCTCATCCTGTCATCCTCTCCTCCTGCCTTCAATCTTTCCCAGCATCAGGGTCCTTTCCAATGAGTCAGTTCTTCACATCAGGTGGCCAAAGTATTAGCGTTTCAGCTTTAGGATCAGTCCTTCCAATGAATGTTCAGGTCTGATTTCCTTTAGGATTGACTGGTTTGATCTCCTTGCAGTCCAAGGGGCTCCCAAGAGTCTTCTGCAGCACCACAGTTTGAAAGCATCAATTCTTGGGTGCTCAGCCTTCTTTCCCGTTCAACTCTCACATCTGAACATGACTACTAGAAAAATTACAGTTTTCGCTATACAGATCTTTACTGGCAAAGTGATATATCTGCTATTTAATACACTGCTTAGGTTTGTTATAACTTTTCTTACAAAGAGCAATTGTCTTTTAAATTTTGTGGCTGCAGTCACCATCCTCAGTGATTTTGGACCCCAAGAAAATAAAATCAGTCACTATTTCTACTTTTTACCCATCTATTTGCCATGAAGTGATGGGACAGGATGTCATGGTCTTAGTTTTTTGAATGCCAAATCTTAAGCTAGCTTTTTTACTCTCCTCTTTAACTCTCATCAAGAGGCTCTTTAGTTCCTCTTCACTTTCTACCCTTAGAGTGTTATCATCTGCATATCTGAGGTTGTTGATGTTTCTCCTGGCAATCTTGACTCCAGCTTGTGATTCATCCAGCCTGGCATTTCAAAAGATGTACTCTGCATATAAGTTAAATAAGCAGGGTGACAGGATACAGCCTTGGTGTGCTTCTTTCCCAATTTTGAACCAGTCTATTGTTCCATGTCAGGTGCTAACTGTTGCTTCTTGACCTGCATACAGGTTTCTCAGGAGGCAGGTAAGGTGGTCTGGTATTCCCATCTCTTAAAGAATTTTCCACAGTTTGTTGTGATCCATACAGTCAAAGGTTTTAGCATAGTCAGTGAAGCAGAAGAAGATGTTTTCTTAGAATTCCCTTGCTTTTTTGGTGATCCAAAGAATGTTGACAATTTGATCTCTGGTTCCTCTGCCTTTTCTAAATTCAGCTTGTACATGTGGAAGTTCTCAGTTCGTATACTGTTGAATCTAGCTTGAAGAATTATGCTCATTCCTTTGCTAGCCTGTGAAATCACTGCAATTGTACAGTAGTTTGAGCATTCTTTGGCACTGTCTTTGGGACTGGAATGAAAACTGATCTTTTTCAGTCCTATGGCCACTGCTGAGTTTTCCAAATTTGCTAGCATATTAAATGTAGCACTTTAACAGCATCATTCCTTTCCTGTGATGTTTGCTTTATTGCAGTGGTCTAGAACTGAGCCCTCAGTATCTCCCAGGGATGCCTTGACGTGGATCATTAAATCTCCCCTTTGATCTAAGCCAGTTTGAGCTCTGTTCCTAACTAATATAGAATCTGATACATATTAATATTTCCCAACTCTTCAGCCTTTGTAGAATCAAAGAGGGCCATGTGTCAGGTGTCTGCAATTCCTAAAATGAGATTTTATTTTTTATACAGAAAAAAAAAATAAGAAAAATGAGATCCAGCGAAGTTAATTATTTTCCTAAGATCACATGATCACATCTCTGCCACATAGCAGAGTTGAGATTTGGATTTAAGTTAGTCTGATTCCAAAGAAAAAGCTCTTCATCATCATGATGGAGGCCCCATATAACTTATACTCAGAAAATGTACTGTTGAATCCTAGAGGGCTGGGGTGGGGGCATGGCAGAAAGCTCAAGAAGCAGGGGATATACATATATTTATGACTGTTTCTAGTTGTTGTATGGCAGAAATCAGCACAACATTGTAAAGCAATTATCCCCCAATTACATTTTAAAAATAAATAAAATGTACTCTTAACTATCAATCGCCAGAATTTTAAGGGGGTTTCCCAGTGGCTCAGTCAGTAAAAAATCCACCTTCAGTGTAGGAGATGCAGGAGAGCCGGGTTCAATCCTTGGGTTGGAAAGATTTTCTGGAGAAGAAAATGGAAACCGACTCCAGTAGTCTTGCCTGGGAAATCCCATGGACAGAGGGGCCTGGTGGGCGACCATCCATGGGGTCTCAAAGAGTTGGACATGACTTAATAGAAATTGTGCACACATGCATGTGTGTGTGTATTATTTAATAATAACAAAATATCTATGAATTGGATACTTTTATGCTCACTTTGCAAATGAGAAAACTGAGGTTCAGAGAGTTAACTTGGGCAAGATCACTTACTATTAAGAGGCAAATCATGGATTGGAACTGGAACTGCTCTTGTTCCAAAGGTCCTTTCATGTTCTTTCCAGAAAATCAGTTTTCCAAACTTATTCAGTGGTATCTACAGGGGATCTGATTTTATCTCCAAGAATGCCTTTGCTGTGGTGCACAGCTACAGTCCATCTTGCTTGCTGCTGTTCCAAAACTCTTCACCCTGTGTACTTTCCAATACCCAAGGGAAGAGAAAGTACTGAGCTTTTTGGGTAAAAATGGCATTTAAAAAAAATGCTCTTGGAGAACAAGATGGTGGAGGAGTAGGCGGATATGAAGTACATCTCTCTCCATGGATACATGAGGAATATACCTTCAGACACAGAAGTGTATGCAGAACACCAGCTAAGAGCAGACAGGAGTATCTGACCAGCGGAAAAGAATATATCAGATCACATCAGATCAGATCAGTTGCTCAGTCATGTCCGACTCCTTGCGACCCCATGAATCGCAGCACAGCAGGCCTCCCTGTCCATCACCAACTCCCGGAGTTCACCCAGACTCACGTCCATCGAGTCAGTGATGCCATCCAGCCATCTCATCCTCTGTTGTCCCCTTCTCCTCCTGCCCCCAATCCCTCCCAGCATCAGAGTCTTTTCCAATGAGTCAACTCTTCGAATGAGGTGGCCAAAGTACCGGAGTTTCAGCTTTAGCATCATTCCTTCCAAAGAAATCCCAGGGCTGATCTCCTTCAGAATGGACTGGTTGGATCTCCTTGCAGTCCAAGGGACTCTCAAGAGTCTTCTCCAACAGTTCAAAAGCATCAATTCTTTGGCACTCAGCCTTCTTCACAGTCCAACTCTCACATCCATACATGACCACAGGAAAAACCATAGCCTTGACTAGACAAACCTTTGTTGGCAAAGTAATGTCTCTGCTTTTGAATATGCTATCTAGGTTGGTCATAACTTTCCTTCCAAGGAGTTAGCGTCTTTTAATTTCATGGCTGCAGTCACCATCTGTAGTGATTTTGGAGCCCAGAAAAATAACGTCAAGATCAAGCCCTGAGCCCTTGGAGTGGGAGCACTGACTCCAAAACCCTAGACTACCAGATAACTAACCCTAGGGATTATCAAATAGTGAGAACTCCCACAAAGGAAACCACTTGAATATAAGACCTGGCATCACCCATTCACCAGTAGCACCCTGTGCAGGAGGCCTCATCCAAATAAGAAACAAAACAAAAATACAAACCTAATCATCAGCAGACAGGATTGCCACCTCACTCAGCCTTGCTCATCAGAGGAAAAACCAACAAACAAAAAACTCAGCACAAATCTCACCCTATACAAAGCTTACACAAACCACTGCATCAAACTTAGGAGGGCAGAAACCAAAAGGAAGAAGGAATTCAACCTTGAAGCCCGGGAAAAGGAGACCTCACACCCAGTAAGTTAAAAAAAAAGAAAAGGCAGAGAAATACTGCACAAATGAAGGAACAAAGTAGAAACACAGAAGTCCAAATAAATGAAGAGAAAATAGCCAAACTACCTGAAAAAGAATTCAGAATAATGAGAGTAAAGATGATCAAAAATCTTGAAAACAGAATGGAGAAAATGTAAGAATCAATTAACAAAGACCTAGAAGAATTAAAGAATAAACATAGAGTCAAACAAAACAATTACTGAAATTAAAAATACTCTAGAGGGAATCAATAGCAGAATATCTGAAGTGGAAGAACAAATCAGTGAACTGGAAGATAAAATGGTAGAAATAACTTCTGAAGAGCAGAATAAAGTAAAAAGAATGAAAAGAACTGAGGATAGTCTCAGAGACCTCTGGGACAATATCAATTTCACCAACACTTGAATTATAGGGGTCCCAGAAGAAGAAAAGAAAAAGGAAAATGAGAAAAATTTTGAAGAGTATAGTTGAAAATTTCTCCAACATGGAAAAGGAAATAGTCAATCAAGCCCAAGAGGTGCAGAGTCCCCTACAGGATAAACCCATGGAGAAACAAGCCAAGACACATATTAATCAAACTAACAAAGATTAAACACAAAGAAAGAATATTAAAAGCAGCAAGGGAAAAGAAACAAGTAACATACAAGGAAAACCCCATACGTTTAACAGCTGATCTTTCAGCAGAAACTCTGCAGGCCAGAAGGGAATGGCAGGATATATTTAAAGTACTGAAAGGGAAAAATCTACAACCAAGATTACTGTACCCATCAAGGATCTCTTTCAAAATTGATGGAGAAATAAAAAGCTTTTCAGACAAGCAAAAATTAAGAGAATTCAGTACCACCAAACCAGGTTTACAACAAATGTTAAAGGGTCTTATATAGTCAATAAATACAAAAGAAGTAAAAGATCTATAAAATCAAGCCCCAAACAATTAAGAATATGGCACTAGGAACAAATATATCAATAATTACTTTAAATGTAAATGATTTAAATGCTCCAACCAAAAGACACAGACTGACTGAATGGATACAAAACCAAGACCAGCATATATGCTGTCTACAAGAAACCCACTTCAGACCTAAAGACACAGATAGACTGAAAGTGAGAGAATGGAAAAATATATTCCATGCAACTGGAGAGCAAAAGAAGGCTAGAGTAGCAATTCTCATATCAGACAAAATAGACCTTAGAATAAAGAAGTTTACAAGAGATAAGGAAGGACAATACATAATGATCAAGGGATCAATCCAAGAGGAAGACATAACAATTGTAAATATCTATGCACCCAATATAGGAGCACCTCAATATATAAGACAAACACTAACAGACATAAAAGGAGAAACTGACAGTAACACAATAATAGTAGGAGACTTTGACACCCCACTTACACCAATGGATAGATCATCAAAATAGAAAACAAATAAGGAAACACAAGTCTTAAATGATACATTAGATGAGAGGGATCTCATCGATATCTTCAGGACATTCCATCCAAATGCAGAAGAATACACCTTCTTCTCAAGTACACATGGAACATTCTCCAGGATAGACCACATCATGGGTCACAAATCAAACCTCAGTAAATTTAAGAAAATTGAAATCGTATGAAGCATCTTTTCCGACCACAACAGTATGAGACTAGATAGCAATTATAAGAAAAACCTGTAAAAAAACACAAATACGTGGAGATTAAACAATAAGTTTTTAAACAACGAACAGGTTACCAAAGAAATCAAAAGGGAAATCAAATAATTTCTAGAAACAAATTACAATGAAAATAAAACAACTCAAAACCTATGAGATCAGCAAAAACAATTCTAAGAGGGAAGTTTACAGCAGTACAATCCTACCTCAAGAAATAAGAAAAACATCAGATAGACAATTTCTAACTTTACACCTAAAACAACTGAAAAAAGAACAAAAAAACTCCAAAATTAACATAAGGAAAGAAGTCATTAAGATCAGAGCAGAAATGAATGAAAGAAAAAAAAAAAAAGAAATGAAAGAAGAAATAGTAAAGATTAATAAAACTAAAAGCTTGTTCTTTGAGAAGATAAACAAAACTGACAAACCTTTAGCCAGACTCATCAAGAAAAAAAGAGAGAAGAATCAAGTCAACAAAATTAGAAATGAAAAAGGAGAGGTTACAACAGACAATGCAGAAATACCAAGGATTATAAGAGACTATTATGAACCACTATATGACAATAAAATGGATAACCTAGAAGAAATGGACAGATTTTTAGAAAAGTTCAATCTTCCAAGAATGAACCAGGAAGAAATAGAAATTATGAACAACCCAATTACAAGCACTGAAACTGAAGCTGTGATCAAAAATCTCCCCCCAAACCAAAGCCCAGGACCAGATGGCTTTACAGGAGAATTCTATCAAACATTTAGAGAAGAGCTAATACGTATCCTTCTAAAACTCTTTCAAAAAATTGCAGAGGAAGAGACACTTCCAAACTCATTCTATGAGGCCACCATCATCCTGATACCAAAACCAGACAAAGACAACATAAAACAAGAAAACCACAGGCCAGTATCATTGATGAACATAGATGCCAAATCCCTCAACACAATTTAGCAAACAGAATTCAACAACACATTAAAAAACTCATATACCATGATCAAGTTGGGCTTAGTCCAGGGATGCAAGGATTCTTCAATATATGCAAATCAATTAATGTGATGCATCATATTAACAAATTGAAAGATAAAAACCATATGATAGTTTCAATAGATGCAGAAAAAGCCTTTGACAAAATTAAGCACCCATTTATGATTCAATTCAGTTCGATTCAGTTCAGTCACTCAGTCGTCTCTGACTCTCTGTGACCCCATGAATCGCAGCACGCCAGGCCTCCCTGTCCATCACCAACTCCCGGAGTTCACTCAGACTCACGTCCATTGAGTCAGTGATGCCATCCAGCCATCTCATCCTCTGTCGTCCCCTTCTCATCCTGCCCCTAATCCCTCCCAGCATCAGAGTCTTTTCCAATGAGTCAACTCCAAAGTACTGGAGTTTCAGCTTCAGCATCATTCCTTCCAAAGAAATCCCAGGGCTGATCTTCTTCAGAATGGACTGGTTGGATCTCCTTGCAGTCCAAGGGACTCTCAAGAGTCTTCTCCAACACCACAGTTCAAAAGCATCAATTCTTTAGCTCTCAGTTTTTTTCACAGTCCAACTCTCCAAAAAAATGGGCATAGAAGTAACATATCTCAACATCAGTTCAGTTGCTCGGTTGTGTTTGATGTTTTGCCACCACGTGGACTGCAGCACACCAGGCTTCTCTGTCCATCATCAACTCTTGGAGCTTACTCAGACTCATGTCCATAGAGTCAGTGATGCCATCCAACCATCTCATCCTCTGTAGTCCCCTAATCTTCATGCCTTCAATCTTTCCCAGCATCAGGATCCTTTCCAATGTGTCAGTTCTTCACATAAGGTGGCCAAAGTATTGGAGCTTCAGCTTCAGCATCAGTCCTTCCAATGAATATTTAGGACCGATTTCATTTAGGATGGACTGGTTGGATCTCCTTGTAGTCCAAGGGACTCTCAAGAGTCTTCTCCAACACCAAGTTCAAAACCATCAATTCTTAGGTGCTCAGCTTTCTTTATAGTCCAATTCTCACATCCATTCATGACTACTGGAAGACCTATAGCTTTCATTAGATGGACCTTTGTTGGCAAGTAATGTCTCTGCTTTTTAATATGCTGTCTAGGTTTGTCATAACTTTTCTTCTAAGGAGCAAGCACCTTTTAATTTCATGGCTGCAGTCACCATCTGCAGTGATTTTGGAGCCCAAGAAAATAAAGTCTCTCACTGTTTCAATTGTTTCTCCATCTATTTGCCATGAAGTGATGGGACCAGAAGACATGATCTTAGTTTTAAATGTTGAATTTTAAGCCAACTTTTTCACTGTCCTCTTTCACTTTCATCAAGAGGCTCTTTAGTTTTTCTTTGCTTTCTGCCATAATGGTGGTATCATCTGCATACCTGAGGTTATTGATATTTCTCCCTGCAATCTTGATTCCAGCTTGTGCTTCATCCAGCCAGGTATTTCACATGATGTACTCTGCATTTAAGTTAAATAACCAGGGTGACAATATACAACCTTATATATAAAGGAAAGTACTCCTTTCCTGATTTGGAACCAGTCTGTTGTTCCATGTCCACTTCTAACTGTTGCTTCTTGACCTGAATACAGGTTTCTCAGGATACAGGTCAGGTGGTCTGGTATTCCCATCTCTTTAAGAATTTCCCACAGTTTGTTGTGATCCACACAGTCAAAGGGTTTGGTGTAGTCAATAAAACAGAGGTAGATGTTTTTCTGGAACTCTCTTGCTTTTTTGATAATCCAACAGATGTTGGCAATTTGATTTCTGGTTCCTCTGCCTTTTCTAATTCCAGTTTGAACATCTGGAAGCTCACAGTTCATATACTGTTAAAGCCTGGCTTGGAGAATTTTGAGCATTACTTTGTTAGTGTGTGAGATGAGTGCAATTGTGTGGTAGTTTGAGCATTCTTTGGCATTGCCTTTCTTTGGGATTGGAATGCAAACAGACATTTTCCAGTCCTGTGGCCACTGCTGAGCTTTCCAAATTTACTGGCATATTGAGTGCAGCACTTGCACAGCATCATCATTTAGGATTTGAAATAGCTCACCAGGAATTCCATCACCTCCACTAATTTTGTACGTAGTGATGCTTCCTAAGGGCCACTTGACTTTGCATTACAGGATGTCTGGCTCTAGGTGAGTGATCACACCATTGTGGTTATCTGGGTCATGAAGATAGTAACATAGTAAAGGCCATATATGATAAGCCTACAGCAAATATTATTATCAATGGTGAAAAACTGAAAGCATTCTGCCTAAGATCAGGAACAAGACAAGGGTGTCCACTTTCACCATTATTATTCAACATAGTTTTGGAAGCCCTAGCTACAGCAATCAGAGAAGAAAAGTAATAAAAGGAATCCAGATTGGTAAAGAAGAAGTAAAGCTCTCACTGTTTGCAGATGACATGATACTGTGCATAGAAAACCCTGAAGATATTTTCAGAATATTACTAGAGCTGATCAGTGAATTTAGCAAAGTTGCAGGATATAAAATCAATACACAGAAATCACTTGCATTTCTATACACTAACAATGAAAAATCAGAAAGAGAAAATAAGAAATCAATCCCATTCACCATTGCAACAAAAATAATTAAATATCTAGGAATTAACTTACCTAAGGAGACAAAGGGAGAAGGCAATGGCAACCCACTCCAGTACTCTTGCCTGGAAAATCCCATGGACAGAGGAGCCTGGTAGGCTGCAGTCCATGGGGTCGTGAAGAGTCGGACACAACTGAGCGACTTCACCTTCACTTTTCATTTTCATGCCTTGGAGAAGGAAATGGCAACCCACTCCAATGTTCTTGCCTGGAGAATCTCAGGGACTGGGGAGCCTCGTGGGCTGCCATCTCTGGGGTCGAACAGAGTCAGACACAACTGAAGTGACTTGGCAGCAGCAGCAGCAAGGAGACAAAAAGAACTGTACACAGAAAATTATAAGATACTGATGAAAGAAATCAAAGATGACATAAACAGACGGAAAGATATTCCATGTTCCTGGGTTGGAAGAATCAATATAGTGAAAATGACTATACTACCAAACACATTCTACAGATTCAATGCATTCCCTATCAAATTACCAATGACGTTTTTCACAGAACTACAACAAAAAATGACACCACCCTTATGGCAGAAAGTGAAGAGGAACTCAAAAGTCTCTTGATGAAAGTGAAAGTAGAGAGTGAAAAAGTTGGCTTAAAGCTCAACATTCAGAAAACGAAGATCATGGCATCCGGTACCACTTCATGGGAAATAGATGGGGAAACAGTGGAAACAGTGTCAGACTTTATTTTTCTGGGCTCCAAAATCACTGCGGATGGTGACTGCAGCCATGAAATTAAAAGACACTTACTCCTTGGAAGGAAAGTTATGACCAACCTAGATAGCATATTCAAAAGCAGAGACATTGCTTTGCCAACAAAGGTTTGTCTAGTCAAGGCTATGGTTTTTCCAGTGGTCATGTATGGATGTGAGAGTTGGACTGTGAAGAGGGCTGAGCACCGAAGAATTGATGCTTTTGAAGTGTGGTGTTGGAGAAGACTCTTGAGAGTCCCTTGGACTGCAAGGAGATCCAACCAGTCCATTCTGAAGGAGATCAGCCCTGGGATTTCTTTGGAAGGAATGATGCTAAAGCTGAAACTCCAATACTTTGGCCACCTCATGCGAAGAGTTGACTCATTGGAAAAGACTCTGATGTTGGGAGGGATTGGGGGCAGGAGGAGAAGGGGACTCCAGAGGATGAGATGGCTGGATGGCATCAGTGACTCGATGGACTTGAGTCTGAGTGAACTCCGGGAGTTGGTGATGGACAGGGAGGCCTGGTGTGCTGCGATTCATGGGGTCGCAAAGAGTCAGACACGACTGAGCGACTGATCTGATCTGATCTGACAACAAAAAATTTCACAATTCATATGGAAACACAAAAGACCCCAATGGCCAAAGCAGTCTTGAGAAAGAAGAATGGAGCTGGAGGAATCAACTTTCCTGACTTCAAATTATAGTTCAAAGCTACTGTCATCAAGACAGTATGGTACTGGCACAAAAATAGAAATACAGACCAATGGAACAAGATAGAAAGTCCAGAAATAAACCCATGCACCTATGGGTACCTTATTTTTGACAAAGGAGGCAAGAATATACAAAGGGGCAAAGACACCCTCTTCAATAAATGATGCTGGGAAAACTGGCCAGCTACATGCAATAGAATGAAATTAGAACACTTTCTAATGCCATACACAAAGATAAACTCAAAATGGATTAAAGACCTAAATGTAAAACCAGAAACTATAAAACTCTTAGAGGAAAACATAGGCAGAACACTCGATGACATAAATCAAAGTGAGATCCTCTATGACCCACCTCCTAGAGTAATGGAAATAAAAACAAAAATAAATAAGTGGGACCTGATTAAACTTAAAAGCTTTTGCACAGCAAAGGAAACTATAAGCAAGGTGAAAAGACAACTCTCAGAATGGGAGAAAATAATAACAAATGAAACAACTGATAAAGGATTAATTTCTAAAATATATTAGCAGCTCATACAACTCAAACAAACAACCCAATGAAAAAGTGGGAAAAAGACCTAAACAGACATTTCTCCAAAGAAGACATGCAGATGGATAACAAACACATGAAAAGATGCTCAACATTGCTCATTATTAGAGAAATGCAAATCAAAACTACAATGAACTATGACCTCACACCAGTCAGAATGGCCATCATCAAAACATCTACAAACAATAAATGCTGGAGAAGGTATGGAGAAAAGGGAATGCTCTTGCACTGATACAGCCACTATGGAAGACAGTATGGAGATTCCTTTAAAAACTAGCAATAAAACCACCATATGACCCAGCAATCCCACTCCTAGCCATAGGCTCTGAGGAAACCAAAATTGAAAAAGACACATGTATTCCATTGTTCACTGCAGCACTATTTACAACAGCTAGAACACAGAAGCATCCTAGATATCCATCTTCAGATGAATGGATAAAGAAGTTGTGGTGCATGTACACAATGGAATATTACTCAGCCATAAAAGGAATGCATATGAGTCGGTTCTAATGAGGTGGATGAATCTATAACCTATTATACAGAGTGGAGTAAGTCAGAAAGAGAAAGATAAATATCATATACTAACGCATATATATGGAATCTAGAAAAATGGTACTGAAGAATTTATTTGCAGGGCAGCAATGGAGAAATAGACATAGAGAATAGACTTATGGACAGGGGAAGTGGGGAAGAGAGGGTGAGAAGAATGGAGAGAGTAACATGGAACGTTACATTACTATATGTAAAATAGATAGCCAATGGGAATTTGCTGTATGTCTCAGGAAACTCAAATAGGGACTCTATCAATCTAGATGGGTGGGATGGGGAGGGAGATTGGAGGGAGGTTCAAAAGGGAGGGGATATATATAAATATGACTGATTCATGTTGAGATTTGACAGAAAACAACAAAATTCTGTAAAATAAAATTTTTTTAAAATGCTCTTTCTACCTTTCCCTTCAACAGTCATGGAAATATCACTGTATAGTTTACTTTTAATCTGGTTTTCTTCTCTTATTTATTTTTTTATTTTTAATTGGAGGATAATTGCCTTATAATGTTATGTTGGTTTCTGCCTACAATAACATGAATCAACCATAAGTATGCTACATATATGGTAGAATATGTATGTCAGTGCTACTTTCTCAATTCATCACACCCTCTTCTTCCCCTGCTCTGTCCACCAGTCCATTTTCTACATCTGTCTCTCTATTCCTGGTCTGCAAATATTAATAGGTTCATCAGTATCACTTTTATAGGTCCCATATATATGGGATATAATATATGATATTTGTTAATATATGGTATTTGTTTTTCTCTTTCTGACTCACTTCACTCTGTATAAAATCTTATTTTTTAAATAGCACACATGCTAAAATTCAAACAGTACAAAAGTATTTACAATGAAGACTAGGTCTCTCTCCCACCTACAATCCTAGCCCCAGCTGTAACAGGGACAGCTGCCACTGATGAGTCACATGGTTATTCTAAAGATGATCTGTGCACACGCAAACACTCATAGCCCTTAAGTTCCATGCATCTATGGCCATCATTCTTAACCAGCAGTGCTTTAGCATTGCTTTCCCCAGGGAACATCTAGTAATGTCTGGAGATACTATACAGAGTGAAGTAAGTCAAAAGAGAAACACCAATACAGTATATTAACACACATTTATGGAATTTAGAAAGACAATAACAACGACCCTATATCCAAGACAGCAAAAGAGACACAGATGTAAAGAACAGACTTTTGGACTATGTGGGAGAAGGCGAGGGTGGGACGATATGAGAGAATAGCATTGAAACATGTATATCACCATATGTAAAATAGAAGATCAGTGCAAGTTTGATGCATGAAGCAGGACACTCAAAGCTGGTGCTCTGGGACAACTCAGAGGGATGGGGTGGGGAGGGAGGTGGGAGGGTGTTCAGAATGGGGGGACACATGTACGCCCGTGGCTGATTCATGTTGATGTATGGCAAAAACCACCACAATATTGTAAAGTAATTAGCCACCAATTAAAATTAATTAGTTTTTAAAAATTTATTTATTTATTTATATGTTTGGTCACACTGGGTCTTCTTTGCTGTACATGGGCTTTCTCTAATTGCCGTGAGCAGGGACTATTCTCTAATTATGGTGTATGGAATTCTCCTTGCGGTGGCTTCTCTGGTTGCACAGCACAGGTTCTAGGGCACATGGGCTCAGTAGCTGGAGCTCCCAGGGTCTAGAGCAGAGGCTCAGTAGTTGTGGAGCATGGGCTTAGTTTCTCCGCAGCTCATGTGGGATCTTCCCAGACCAGGGGTCAAACTCTTGTCCTTTGCACTGGAAGGCAGATTCTTAACCATTAGACCACCAGGGAAGTCCTGGAGACATTTCTTACTGTCACGGCTTGAGAGTGGTAGGGATTGCCTCTGGCATCTGGTTGGTAGATGCTGCAGATCATCCAACAATGTGCAGCACAGCCCCTCCACAACAGAGAATTATCTGGTCCAAATTGTCAATAGTGCTGAAGTTGAAAATCTCTCCTTTAAAGGAATCTGTTTTCAACACTTAGCCGTGTGTTGTCTCTTTCCATATCAGCTTACACTGATATTTTTCAGTGTTTTAAATAGCTTCATGATACTCAGTTATGTAGATAGGTCTTAGTTCATTTAATTAGCCTGCTATTGAAAAACATTTAGGTTATTTACTGTATAAGACAAGTACAGTACAATACCATGCAGCAAAGAGTCTGAACATGTCTTTGGGCCCAGAATTCATGTATCTGTAAGATATATTCACAGAGGGTCAATCACTAAGTCAAAGGGAAAGTATTTTCTCTTTGCTTTGAGAGTTATTTCCAAGTTGCTCTTCAAAGAAGCCCTACTGGATTACACAGCCACATCCATGAATAAGAATATCCGATTCCTCACATTCACTCATCCTGTGTTTTACCAAGCATTTTAACTTTAGTCCATTTGATAGATAAATAATTGGTGTGTGCTCAATCATGTCCAACTCTTTGTGACCTCATGGACTCTAGCCCACAAGGCTCCTCTGTCCATAGGATTTCCCAGGCAAGAATACTGGAGTGGGTTGCCATTTCCTACTCCAGAGGATCTTCCCAACTCAGGGATCAAACTCGGGTCTCTTGCATCTCTTGCACTGGCAGATGGATTCTTTACCACTGTCCAACCTGGGAAGCCCCAAATAACTGGATCTAGCTGCTATTCAGAATACCATTTCATTACTAATGAGCATGACTGAACATCTTCAGTGTGCCTAAATTCTGAAGTTCCTAGAAATGGCCCCTTGTTGCTACAGGACCAGGAAACTCACCCTTTCAGAAAGAGGTTTTACTTTAACACCTCTTTGCCCTGCTCCTAGAGCCTGACTGATTCTCTGGCAGAGCCCTCAGAAAGTGTGAGATGATGTCAATGCACCCATGACTGTATGCTTCTTGTGAAAATGAAAGCATTAGTCTCTCAGTTGTGTCTGACTTTTTGTGAACCCATGGACTGTAGCCCACCAGGCTCCTCTGTCCATGGGATTCTCCAGGCAAGAATACTGGAGTGGGTTGCCATTTCCTACTCCAGGGGATGTTCCTGACCCAGAAATCAAATCCGGGTCTCTGGCATTGCAGGCAGATTCTTTACTATCTGAGCCACTTAGAAGCCTACATATTAGTTAGAAACAGATGGGGACTCCCTAATGTATCTGAAGTCATTCCAGTTCTTATCTTCATGACCAGAGGTGTTTTGGTTTGTTTGTTTTTTTTTCTGTGTGGTGATTCCAAGAGAGATTAAAGTTGCAGAAAACCAGAAGGAGGACTATGCCTCTGAATAAGCAAATTAATTTATTTTAGGCTGATTAAAAACTACATTTCTCTATTTCCTAGAGTTGAGAGAATATTTCTTATTCTATAAATGATGAGATCTTATATGAAGAAGGCATTTACCCAAAGGGAATGTAAAACAAAAGAAGCTTTAATGACACCTCCCTCCTTTCAGGAGACAGGAGAAAGGCAAGGGTTACAGCATCTCACCAGCCAGCGAGGGTGCCATGCTCACCAGTGATAGAGAACAGGGTGAACCCCCATGAGCCAGACTGTGTCTCAAATGGATAAGGGATAAAGAGCTCTTCTACCAATATGGATGGCAATTGCCATAACAGTCTATACGTACATGAATGGCCTATATGTACCATTGCTCAAGCTGCTCAGGAACAGAAAACTATGGATTGACTTTGTTATGGGGCAATCTGAGTATTGAAAGGAACTAGGCACTAAGGGAATATGCTGCCCAGTTTCTGGCAATCCATCAGTTCTTTTGCCTTGTGTTGCCAACTATTAATCATTCATTTATATTTTGAATGTCACATTTATTCTAAATTTTAATGCCTCATAAATTTGCAGGGAAGAGAAGACAGAGGATTGTCCCAATGTACTCTCCCATTGTGACTTTGTTGTTGTTCAACTGCTAAGTCGTGTCCGACTCTGCAACCTCACGGACTGCAGCATGCCAGGCTCCCCTGTCCTTCACTGTCTCCTGGAGTTTGCTCAAATTCATGTCCATTGAGTCAGTGATGCTATCTAACCGTCTCATCCTCTGCTGCCCACTTCTCCTTTTGCCTTCAATCTTTCCCAGCATCAGGGTTTTTTCCAGCGAGTTGACTCTTTGCATCAGGTGGCCCAAGTATTGGAGCTTCAGCTTCAGCATCAATCTTTCCAGTGGATATTCAGGGTTGATTTCCTTTAGGATTGACTGGTTTGATCTCCCTGCAGTCCAAGGGACTCTCAAGAGTTTTCTCCAGCACCACAATTCTAAAGCATCAATTATTTGGTGCTTAGTCTTCTTTATGGTCCAAATCTTGTATTTGTAAAAGCCATAGTTGGATATGATTGGAAAAACCATAGCTTTGACTATTCATATTAGTATGCCATCAGTCTAATTGAAATATTGTCCATGGTATGTTATATCGCTGCTGAAAATATTCACTGCTTTTCTCTAAGGGAAGACTGTACATTTTTCCCACTGATATCAGGCTTGACCGTATGACTTGTTTTGGCAAGTAGAATGTGAACCAAAGTGACATCAACCGATCATGAACAGAGTCATCATCTAGTAGTCCACTTCCTCTCCTTTTTCTCTGCAACACTATCAGTGACATTCCAGGGTGGACTTCTTCTAGCATCTTGGATACTTAGGTTGGTTGCTGTAACTTGAAATCAAGAAATGTGAGTACTCCAGATTTTCTGTTTTTCAAGACTGTATTGGCTGTTTAGGATCCCTTGCATTTTCATATAATTTTTAGTATCAGCTTGTCAACTGCTGCAAAAATGGGAAAAGAATTTTAATAGACACTGTGTTGAATCTGTAGATCAATTTGGGGAGTGTTGTCATCTTAACAGTATGAAGTCTTCTGATTCATGAATACATTCTATCTCCCCCCCACCTTTTTTTTTACTTCTTTAGTTGTCTGCAAGGATTTTTTCAGTTTTCAGTGCACTAGCCTTACATTTCTTTTATTAAATTTCCTGAGCATTGTATTGTTTTTAAGGCTACTGTTAGTGGAATTGTTTTTTCATTTCCTTTTTGAATTGTTCATTACTGGTGTATAAAAATACAACTGATTTTTGCATGTTGATGTTATATCCTATATCTTGTGGAAGTAATCTGTTAGCTTCAGTCTTTTTTTATTCCCTTGGATATTCTGTGTAAAAGATTTTGTCATTTGCAAAAATATGCCAAGATGCCAGTTTTACTTCTTTTATTGCAGGATGGACAATTTTATTTCTTTTTCATATCTAATTGCCCTAGTTAGAAACTTTAGTACAATGTTGAATAAAAGTTGCAAAAGTTGACATCCTTGTCTTGTTCCTGATCTTAAGGGGAAAGCTTTCATTCCTTCACCATTAAGTATGATGTTAGATATGAATTTTTCATAGATATCCTTTATCAAGTTGAGGAAGTTCCTTTCTAGTCCTAGTTTATTGAATATTTTTACTCAGGAAAGAGGATTAGATTTTCTCAAATGCCTTTTCTGCATTTATTGAAATTACCATGTAGTTTTGTCCTTAACTCTATTAGTGTGACATATCACATTGATTGATTTTTCATATATCTAACCAACATTATATTCCTGGAATAAATTCCACTCTGTTGTGGTGTGCAATCCTTTTTATATTTTGCTGAACATACTTTCTTAGCGTTGTGTTGAAGATTTTTGTGACTACATAATACAAGGGATATTAGCTTGTAGTTTTCTTTTCTTGTGATGCCTTTTTCTGGTTTCAGTATCAGAGTGCTATTATCCCAATAGAATGAGTTGGAATGTATTCCCTCCTTTTCTATTTTTTAAGATTTTTTTTTAAAACGTTTGGTAGAATTTGCCAGTGAAGCCATCTGAGTCTGAGATTTGTTTTGTGTATGTTTCTTTCTTAACTTGATATTCAGACCTTCTTGAGTCAGTGTTGGTAATCTTTGTTTTTCTAGGAACGTGCCCATTTCTTCTAGATTTTCTATTTGTTGGCATACAGTTGTACATAATATTCTCTTATAGTTCTTATTTCTATGAGATTGGTATTAATGACCCCACTTTCATTTTTAACTTTAGTAATTTGAGTCTTCTCTTTTTTTTCTTGATCAATCTGGATAAAGTTTGGTACTTTTGTTTATATTTTCCAAGAACCAAGGTTTGGTTTCATTAATAGTTTTCTCCGTTATTTTTCTTTTCTCTAATTTCTGAGTTGCTCAGACAGTTCCCTTTTCTCCATGTATGCATGCTAAATCGCTTCAGTCATGTCCAACTCTTTATGACCCTATGGACTATAGCCAACCAGGCTCCTCTGTCCATGGAATTCTCCAGGCAAGAATACTGGAGTGGTATGTCATGCCTTTCTCCAAGGGATCTTCCCAACTGAGGGACTGAACCCTTGTCTCCTGCAGCTCCTGCACTACAGGCAGATTCTTTACCACTGAGCCGCCAGAGAAGTCCCCCTTTTCTCCACATCTTCCCAATTGTTGTTGTTGTTCAGTCACTCAGTAGTGTCTGATTCTTTGTGACACTATGGACTGCAGCATGCCAGGCTTCCCTGTCCTTCCCTATCTTCGAGGGTTTGCTCAAACTCATGTCAATTGAGTCAGTGATGCCATTCTTCCAATATGTGGTGTCTTTTTGAAGCTAGACATTCTGACAGCTGTGCAGTGGTACCCACTTGTGTTTCTGATTGGCATTTTCCTGATGATTAGTGATGTTGAGCACCTTTCCATGTGCCTGTTGGCCAGTTGTATTTTTCCTTCGGGAAAAAAATGTCTATTTAGGTCTTTTGCTGATTATTCAATTGAGTTGTTTGGTTTTTTGATACTGAGTTATATGAGTTCTTTATATATTTTGCACCCCTTATCAGACATCATACTATGAAAAGCAGTATGGAGGTTCCTCAAAAAACTAAAAATAGAACTACCATATGATCCAGCAATTCCACTCCTGAGTATATGCACAAAGAGAATGAAAACACTAACTTGAAAATATATATACACCCCAATGTTCATCAGTATAGTTCAGCCACTCAGTCGTGTCCAACTCTTTGAGACCCCATGGACTGCAGCACACCAGGCTTCTCTGTCCATCACCAACTCCCAGAGATGTTCAAACTCATGTCCATCAAGTCGGTGATGCCATCCAACCATCTCATCCTCTGTCATCCCTTTCTCCTCCCACTGTCAATCTTTCCCAGCATCAGGGTCTTTTCCAGTGAGTCAGTTCTTCACATCAAGTGGGCAAAGTGTTGGAGCTTCAGCTTCAGCATCAGTCCTTCCAATGAATATTCAGGTCTGATTTCCTTTAAGATTGACTGGTTTGATCTCCTTGCAGTTCAAGGGACTCTCCGGAGTCTTCTCCAACACCATAGTTCAAAAGCATCAATTTTTCGGTGCTCAGCCTTCATTATAGTCCAACTCTCACATCCATAGTTGACTACTAGAAAAAAAGATAGCTTTGGCGAGACAGACCTTTGTTGGCAAAGTAATGACTCTACTTTTTAATAAGCTGTCTAGGTTGTCATAGCTTTTCTTCCAAGGAGCAAGCGTCTTTTAATTTCATGACTGCAGTCACCATCTGCAGTGATTTTGGAGCCCAAGAAACTAAACCTGTCACTGTTTCCATTGCTTCCTCATCTATCTGCCATGAAGTGATGAGACTGGATGCCATGATCTCAGTTTTTTGAATGCTGAGTTTTAAGCTGACTTTTTCACTCTCTTTCACTTTCATCAAGAGGCTCTTTAGTTTCTTTTCACCTTCTGCCATAAGGATGGTGTTGTCAGGTGAGGGTATGTTCCTCAGTTCTGCCTCATCACAGCAAAGATTTGGAGTGACGGACATTAAAGCCCTCATTGCATCACACTCTTGGGTCTTAGATTATGTTATAGCTCTCAGGTCTTGAACAGACCATGTTATAGCTCTTAGACAAATCAGTGTTTCACCTCTGTGTTACAGCTCTATTTTATTTAGAAAATAGCACGAAAATCCATCCTCGAGGCGTGAGGGCATGTTGACCCAAAGATGCGAAGAGAAGAGCACCCCAGCGAGTGAGGGAGAGAGAGAGACCCCTGGCCTTTTGGCTCCTCCTTTTATATGTTTTTTTCTCCCCCTGGACCTGCCCTATATAAACTGGGCTAGCTGGGAGTGTTATTTGTTCTACCTGAGGTCCTCACTCTGGTCCTTGGACCTTCCTTTGTTCTATTTTTGCAGGCTTTTCCCTTCCTTATCTTTTAGCCACCACCATTCTGGACTCCTGTTTCCTATTCTACCTACTTAACAGCGTTATCTGCATATCTGAGGTTATTTATATTTCTCCTGGCAAATTTGATTCCAGCTTGTGCTTCATCTAGCCTGGCATTTCACATGATGTACGCTACATATAAGTTAAATAAGCAGGGTGACAATATATAGCCCTGATGTACTCCTTTCCTGATTTGGAACCAGTCCATCATTCCAGGTCCAGTTCTAACTGTTGCTTCTTGACCTGCATACAGATTTCTCAAGAGGCAGGTAAGATGGTCTGATATTCCCATCTCTTTCAGAATTTTCCACAGTTTGTTGTGATCTACACAGTCAAAGGCTTTGTTATAGTCAGTAAAGCAGAAATAAATGTTTTTCTGGAGCTCTCTTGCCTTTTCTATGATCCAGTGGATGTTGGCAATTTGATCTCTGGTTCCTCTGCCTTTTCTAAATCCAGCTTGAACATCTGGCAGTTCTGGGTTCACATACTGTTGAAGCCTGGCTTGGAGAATTTTGAGCATTACTTTGTTAGTGTGTGAGATGAGTGCAATTGTGCTGTAGTTTGAACATTCTTTGGCATTTCCTTTCTTTGGGATTGGAATGAAAACCAACCTTTTCCAGTCCTCAGGCCACTGCTGAATTTTCCAAATTTGCTTGCATATTGAGTGCAGCACTTTCACAGCATCATCTTTAGGATTTGAAATAGCTCACCAGGATTTCCATCACCTCCACTGGCTTTGTTTGTAGTGATGCTTCCTAGGCCCACTTAACTTCAATGTTCATAGAAGTCCCATTTTCATAGGAGCATTATTCACAATAGCCAAGATATGGTAACAACCTAAGAAAGATATGGTACATATGTATACAATGGGACATTATTCAGCTTTAAAAAAAAGAATGACTTTTCCCATTTGCAACAACATGAATGGACCTGGAGTTTAGTGAAATAAGTCAAACAGAGACAAATACTCAATGTTTCCACTTACATATGGAATCTAAAAAAAAAAAAAAAAGACAAAATGGAAACAGATTCACAGGTATGGGAACAAACTAGTGGTTACCAGAGGGAAGAGAGGTGGAAGGAGAGGCAATATAAGGGTATGGGATTGAGAAGTGAAAGTGAAGTCACTCAGTCATGTCCTACTCTTTGTGACCCCATGGACTGTAGCCTACCAGGCTTCTCAGTCCATGGGATTTTCCAGGCAAGAGTACTGGAGTGGGTTGCCATTTCCTTCTCCAGGGGATCTTCCTGACCCAGGGATCGAACCCAGGTCTCCCACATTGTAGGCAAACGCTTTACCCTCTGAGCCACCAGGGAAGCTGTGAGATTGAGAAATGGACTGCCATATCAGCAAACAAAGATGTCACAGTCATCAGGGATTTCAGCTTTCCAATGTGAAGTCCTGAGCCCTAAGGGCAATCAAGAAGGAGAATACCGGCAGTCTCAAAGCCATCCTATTCCAGTTACTCCCTCTGGGTGAGCCCAAGTGAGCTCAGAATGTGAAAAACACAGGATACTGGCCACAAGGTAGCTGAGATTCATATGAAAGGAATGAATTCAGGGAGCCCAGACTCTTGTATCTTCCAATACATAGAAAAGTGCTCTAAATTCCTTAACTTGGGAAATCTGGCTTTCTTTAATTCCCAATAATCTTTTGATGTTCAGACTACCTGCTCTTTGTTGCAAAACATCTATAAAACCTGACTCGAACCCTCACCTCCAGAGCAGTTCTCTCAGGGTTACTTGAGATGCTGTCTCCTGGGCTTAAAGTCCTAAAAATTCCCACCAAATAAAACATAACTTTCAACTTTTAGGTTGTGGCTAATTTTTAAATCGACAAGATTCAGAGATACAAACTACTATGTGCAAAATAAACAAGCTACAAGGATATAAGGTACAACATGGGGAACATAATTAATATTTTACAATAACATCAAATGCAGTATAACCTATGAATCTATTGAATTACTATGTGGTACATCTGAAATGAATAGGTCATTGTAAATCAACTTTATACCCCCCAAAATCAATTATCTTACTGCAGTTAACTGTACTTCATGATTCTCATCCCTGGCTGCATATTAGAATCACCTGGGAAGGTTGTGACTCATGGGGCTTGGGGTGGAGCCCACTGGCTGATTCCACAGTGGGAGCCAAGGTTGAGAAGCAGTGCTTCAGGGCCTCCCAGCTCTACTTCAATTCAATGGTGTGTTTGTAGTGTCTCAAACTTCAGGTTTCTTGGCTTTAACTGGAGAGCTTGTTTAAAAAACCCAGATGCCAAGAATCCACCCCTGCGCCCATTTTCTCAAAATCCATGGAGGTGAGGAGAGCCATCTGGAATTTAGCAAATCCCTCCGTTGAAAACCAGTGATCTGCCTTCATCCTTTTGCTTCACACAGGAAGAAGCAGACGCCCAGAGAGGAAGGAGACTTTCCAAGTCTGTCTCTCCCAGGTTTTAGTTCCTCTCACCAGACACAGAGCTTAACCACAGCAGACACACAGTAAAAGTTTGATGACTGAATAATTGTTGAATGGCTTTCACCTTTTGAATTTAGAGAGGCAGTGCATAAAGTAACAGGCTCTGGAGCTAGACTTCCTTCATCCAAATCCCAACTCTGCCACATACTAGCTTTGCCATTTTGGGTGAGTTAACCTAACCCTCTGCCTTTGTTTTTTCAACTGTGTCATGGGACTTAGAATCTCCCTTATAGGGTTGTAAGGAATAAATGGGTCTAATTCACTTAGTAAACTGACAGAATCAGCAAAGAAAAATACAGAAACTTACAATACTAAAGAAGCACTCACTGTTTATCTAAAATCCAAGTTTAACTGGATTTCTTGTGTTTTTATTTGCTAAATCTGGCAACTATCATTTAGCATACCCAGCAAGTGCTAATAGATGTTTTCTATGTTTTTTTTTTTTTTTTAATTTTTATTATTGAGCCCACTCTGGTCTAAGCCTTTTGCTCAGAGTAAGGAGTAAAGAGCCCTTCAGAACCTTACTAATTTGGCTTCTAATAATATTAATGCATAACCTAACAGAGGTAGATGGGAGCTTTTCATTACTAAGTAAACACTCCCTCAAAAATAAAATAAGTTTGTGCTAAAGATAATAAGATCATGGTGGGAACACTTAAAATAGTTAACTGAACATGATGTTTTAATGAAACTTCTGATGTTTTAGAAACTCTCATTTCCATACAATTAGGATAATTATAAATTATTTTGTGCTTGAACGAAAGCCCACTCAAAGGCATCTTCTCAAGCCAGTTCAGGGCTTGAGCTATCACCTCCGGAAAATAAATCCTTATTAACAGAATTTCCTTTAACTTTATTTTCAAGATGGTGTCAGAAAATCAGTATTTGGCAGAAATGGAGACAAGACATAGATAACAAATATGTGGATTACGAGGGGGAAGAGGGTGGGTGGAATGAATTGGGAGATTGGGATCGATATATATACACTATTGATACTATGTGTGAAATAGATAACTAATGAGGACCTACAGTATAGCTCAGGGGACTCTACTCAAAGCTCTGTAGTAACCTAAACGGGAATGAAATCCCCCAAAGAGGGGCTCTATGTAAACATAGAGCTGATTCACTTTGCTGTACAGTGGAAGCTAACACAACATTGTAAAGCAGCCGTGTGTGTGTGTGTGTGTGTGTGTATGTGTGTATCAGTCACTCTGTCACATCCTACTCTTTGAGACCCCATGGACTGTAGGCCACCAGGCTCCTCTGTCCATGGATTCTCCAGGCAAAAATACTGGAGTGGGTGCCATTCCCTTCTCCAGGAGATCTTCCCAACCCAGGGATCAAACCCAGGTCTCCTGCATCGCAGGCAGATTCTTTACCATCTGAGCCGCCAGGGAAAATTTGTGATTTGTATTTATAAACACTATTTACACTGATTGTTACCAGCCCATAAGGAGGAAAAACAGACAGAACCCATGATTGTGGAGTTTTGGAACACACGTAGCCCAAGGTTCTCAGTCTAGGCTGCATGCTGAAATGAAGGGACTTTAAATTAAATGCCCACACCAGGTCTCCACTCCCAGGGATGCTGATCCAGTTGGTCTGGATAGGGAGCAGGCACACTGGAGCTGCCCAGGTATTAATGACACAGAGCCAGGGCAGAGAACCATTGACTTAACTGGCCTCCATGATCCCAGTTTTTATCTTTCTCTCATATCCCTCTCAAATTCACCCCAAATCCTTCAAGATGAGGCTCATAGGTGATCACAGATCACATTGCTCCAGATCACTTGATTTTCATTTGCACGTGGCTAACTAGGATGCTATAAGCATGAAGGAAAAAGCCCCATGCAGGATCGACCTGGAAGTGCAACAGCACAGCTTAGTCTTGGCCACACCCTCTGCTTCTCTCTCACTTTTAGAATTTTTTTGTCAGAGGATAACTGCTTTACAATGTGGTGTTGGTTTCTGCCATACAACAATGTGAATCAGCCAGGTGCCTCGGTCCACGGAATTCTCCAGGCAAGAATACTGGAGTGAGTAAGCCATTCCCTGCTCCATGAGATCTTCCTGACCTAGGGATTGAACCTAGGTCTCCTGCACTGCAGGCAAATTCTTTACCATCTGAACCAGGGAAGCCCAAATCAGCCATAATTAAACACACACACACACACACACACACACACACATCTTCTCCCTCTGGCGCCTCCCTCCCCTCTTCCATCCTACCCCTCTTAGGTCATCAGAGCACTCAGCTGGCCTCCTGGTGTTGTGCAGCAGCTTCCCCCTAGCTACCTATGTTACACATGCTAGTGTACACGTGTCAGTGCTACTAGGTATCACCTCACAGCAGTCAGAGTGGCATTTGCACCCTTCTTTTGGCTAAACTCCCTGTTCATCTCATTTCGACTCACCTCACTCTTGGGGTCCCAAGAAAGTCGTCTCTGCAGCCTCCCCACACCGTGACTTACAAATCTCACTGTCCAGGATATAGTCTCCTCAATCCACCAGTGTAGCACATTTCCTTTCCTTGATCATTATGAACTATCTGGAATATATGGAAGAGGATAGATTCATTTAATAAGCTAGCAAGCCGCCACACCTGTCTGCCAGGGTGAACAAATGTTAATGCTTTGTTCATACTTCCTTTATGGTCTTTTCTAATCTTGTGCTCTTAATTTTTTCCCAGGTGTTACCATCACTCTCAGATTAGTGAGCATCCCTCTCATTTTGGGGATGTTAAAGCCTTTCTATATACAAATGTTAATAAGTAACAAAGGATATTGTTTGGTGTGTTTATAAAACTATATATGAATGGAATCACACTGGATGTTTATTCTGCAGCTTACTTTTTTCATACAGCATTTTGAGATTTATCTAAATTCAGTGTATTCATTTTAACACCTCTGTAACATTCCATTGTGTAACTGTCTAACACTTTATTCATTCTAGTGCATTATCTTTCTACCAACAGAACATTTAAAATCTTTCCAAACACACCTATTCACACAAAAATGATCTTACTGGCTAAAGAGTTTCTTCTTTTCCAGAAAAAAATGTTGGATTATGAACCCCAATGTGTGCATATTCATTTCTACATTGTGCACTTACCCACTGTCAATCACATGTTAAATATCCATAAAGCTTAATTTCCTTCTTTTTAAAAAAACCGTTTTATGTATTTATTTATTTTATTTTTGGCTGTGCTGGGTCTTCATTGCTGCACAGGCTTTTCTCCAGTTGCAGCGAGTGGGACTACTCTCTAGTTGCGGTGCTTGGGCTTTTCACTGCAGTGGCTTCTCTTGGGTGAAGCATGGGCTCTAGGGTGCATGGGCTTCAGTAACTGCAGCACATGGGCTCAGTACTTGTGGCTCATGGGCTTAGTTGCTTCACAGCATGTGAGGTCTTCCTGGATCAAGGATTGAACCTACGTCTCCTGCGTTGGCAGGTGGGTTCTTTACCACTGAGCCACCAGAGAAGCCCCTTAATTTCGTTCTTCATTGTGAGCAAACATAAATATTGTTAAAAGTTCTATTAATAATATTTTCTCCCCATATCCCAGTGTGACTTTTTATGCACCTTGTCTTGCTTCAGAGGCCATTGCTCTAACAAATGCATCTTTAACTTAACTGAATGGTTTTCTATCTCCTAAAAGAATTCATTTTCCCCCTATAAATTTCTTTCTTTTTTTATTGGAGGATGATCGCTTTACAATGTTGTGTTTTACACATGGTAGTGTATATATCGGAGAAGGCGATGGCACCCTACTCCAGTACTCTTGCCTGGAGAATCCCATGGATGGAGGAGCCTGGTAGGCTGCAGTCCACGGGGTCGAGAAGAGTTGGGCACCACTGAGTGACTTCATATGTCACTGCTACTCTCTCAATTTGTCTCACCCTATTTTGATCAACACAACCCTCCATTTTCTCACCAGTTGCATGTGTCTTTTAATAGGAGAGAGGTCGAGAGGGATAAATTAGGAGTTTGGGATTAAAATATACACACTACTATATATAAAATGGCCTTCCCTGGTGGCTCAGACAGTCAAGAATCCGCCTGTAATGCGGGAAACTTGGGTTTGATCCCTGGGTTGGGAAGATCCCCTGGAGGAGGGCATGGCAATCCATTCCAGTATTCTTGCTTGGAGAATCCCCATGGACAGACCTGGCAGGCTGTGGTCCATGGGATCTCAAAGAGTCAGACATGACTGAGCGACTAAGCACAGCACAGCATATACAAAATAGATAACCAAAAAGGATTTAGTGTATAGCACAGGGAACTATACTCAATATCTTCTACTAGCCTATAATGGAAGAGAATATAAAAAAAGAATATATATATATATATGTATATAACTGTATCACTTTACTGTATACCTGAATCTAATGCAGCATTGAAAATCAGCTATATTTCAATAAAAAAATTTTAAGTCTTTTCTCAGCGTTAAAACAAGCCCATACTGCATCACACACTTTCTTTCTCCTCATCCATATAGCTTCTCCCTCTCCCATTCACATTTAAAACCTTCAAATCCAAACAGGTTCTGAGCTCCCAGGGGTCTTTCCTCTGATAGTCCTAAGTCATGTTCCTTCGAATGATCATGTCTCTGTATACAGTTGATACTGATTTAGTGTGAGTTTGGTCTGTTACAACTCCTCGGATAGCAGTTACAAGGAAGAGCCTACCTATGGTACGAAAATTCCTTGAAGCTCCCCTCTTCCCATCTCACTGTGGAAGAACCAACCTCTGACTCCCCAGGAGGCTAGACACATGGCTGCAAAATCATTGTCATGATTACACCTACTAGTGCCCATGGCTCAGATATGGCTGATTAGAAACGCCTTTGCAGGTGATTTCAGCCCAATTTTAAGGACTTGTTGATTAACTTGGTTGATTAATCACTTGAAGCACAGTAGGGAATTGCCAGTCTGTGGGTACTTGGGAGAAGCCTTTTCTGAATTATAGATGATTACAGCCATTGACAACATGGATTTGAATTGCAACTATGAGGCTAATGGCCTGGAAGACTGTGGAATGCCCAGGGATAAGTAAGGGCTCGTTAGCAGATCTTTCTTCTCCATCCAGATTTTAGGAAAGGAGACCGAGACCAGCTCAGTTGTGTCTGTCTGTCTGTCTGTCTGCCACCTATTTTGGGAGTGATCTTCATTTTCTCAGCCTGTTCATCTTGTTTTAGGATAAGGAGCAGCATTTTCGTTCCAAATGATGCAAAATGCTGTAGAAGCTGAATAATGAATCAAGAGACCCATGGTTCAATTATTAGTTTCCCACCCAAGGATGAAGCAAATTTGAGCACACTGCTTGACTTCTCTACCTCTTGGCTTCCTGTTCTGAAAAATGGGGACAATGATAATATTCTCCTCTTACCATTGTGAGGATTAAGTGGGAGAATGTCTATAAAGTGCCTGGCACAGCATAAGAGCTTACTAAGTGAGACCCATCTCTCCTTCCTCTGTTTTATGTATCCATTTTGCCCAAATTCAGATCTCAGCATGATTGGGTACCACAGAGTATACTCTGCATGGTGTCTGGCATTCAATAAGCATTCCACACACAGCAGTGGATAACGTTTGATTTCTGAATGGTTGTTGGCACATATTGTTGGACATTTATTTAGAAGTTCGCCCTGGTAGTTTGTTTAATTCTTAGAGTTTAAATTTTGTTGATTGGAACTGCTTGCTGTACTGGTTTTACAGATGATTCTTGAGGTTACTAAGATCTTTGAGAGAGGAGAGAATCGTTGACACACACTAAGTCAGGTATTTACAAGTCTAGATCCTTGATGCTCATAGGATGCCCTGGAAACCATCAACGCTGGCATCACCTGGGAGCTTGTGTACAAATGGAGAATCTCAGCATCCCCAGACCTACTGAGTCAGAATCTGGATTTTAACAGAATCCTTGGTGATGTGCTTGCACAATAAAGTTTGAAATGTCTTTACCTAAATATTTATACCACATGTGAAAACACACTTCCACTCTCCTTAGATAGATGTCACCTCTATTTACACAGGTTAACTGTCTAGAGCTGGCACTACAGAAAGTGAATGGACAAGACTCAGTGTTGCATTAAAGCACTACCTGTTGAGTTATCAGCAATATCTTTTCAAATGATGTGAGCCATGGAAACAAGATATTGGATATTTTGTCATAAGGTGAACTGATGGCAGTTTTGTATATACCTTCTTCACATGGCCCTTGAATGATCCTTATTTTCTGGACCAGTGGCAAGACAAAATTACCAATATTATACCATGTGATGATAACACCAAAATAAGGGCTCCATGCATCTCAACTCAAGGCAATCTAGAAGACTTAAGGGGAGTTTTAACTTTCTAGGAGATAAAACTTTCCTGGTGGAAATGTCTTTCTTTAATATTTATTTATTTATTTGGCCGCACAGTGTCTTAACTGAAGCACGCCGGATCGTTCAGCTGTGGCATGTGGGATCTAGTTCCCTGACTGAGGAGCAAACCCAGGCCCCCTGCATAAAGGAGCAGAGTCTTAGCCACTGGACCACCAGGGAAGTCCCCATCCTTGGGGGAAATTTCTTGCTGTCCTCATTTTTTTCAGTGGTTCACACCTGGGTTGTCCCTGGAGTCCCATAGACAGATACAAACCTGGGAGTCATTCCTGATCTTCACCATCATCATCCTTTTTGGAACACAAATATGAAGTCCCAAGGTCCTTGTACGTTATGATCCTCTCTGCCCTCCTCATTGTTCCATACCCCAAATGGCTCATTTCCTCATTCTTATTGACCACAGAAGAACTGAGCCCCTAACTCTGACATTGCCCAGCATCATGGTCAAATGAACGTGATTCTCCAACCAAAGAAATTCACCAGATACAGAAGTTTTTATTATCACTGTCATTTGCATTATTCAAAAAGTAATTAATGTCCATGGAAGGAATCCATTCAGAGAGCGCAATTCCTCAGACATCGGGAATCAAGTCTCTTTCAGAGGTTGATCAGAGAATAAGTGAAATATGAAACGATATCTCAAGAAACTCTTATCATTAAATTGTCTATTTAATAAAAATATTCCCTGGTGTTCATTATAATTGGGTATTGTCTATTTAATATTGTCTATATGGCATATTGTCTGTTGAATAAAAATACTCAATGGTGTTAATTATATTTGGGTGAAAAGAATCATCTTGCATATTCATTGAAAGACATAAACCACCCAAATTCTGCAAGTTGAGTGAATGCTGAATGGGGAAATATCTCTTGTTGCTGGTTCTAAATTTGCTTCTCTTTATTTTCTCAGGGCGTCTCTTGTCTTTGTGTGATTCAGTGTCTTTGGCAGAGACACAATTGCTTTTCCCTGTTCCTTGGAGCATGCCAACACCAGAGACTAGCCTTATTCCTCCCTCCCTAGATTTTGGTCTGTTTCATATTGTTTTTAAGAACCTAGTGGACACGGGTCTTTCTGAAGAAGTCCAAGCTAGTTCTAAAAGGCAAAGTAAATCTGTTAGCAGATTTACTAAGCCAATGGGAGTGAAGATAAGGAAACTGTCTAGAGGTGTTATAGTTCCTCAAACTGAGCAGATCATCAAAGATAAGTTTTTATTTTGTTTTTATTATAGACTTTTAGCCACACGTCTTAGATCAGGGGGCTTCACACTTAAGCATGCACCAGAAATCATATGGAGGGACTTCGCTAGTGGTCTGGTGGTTCAGAATCCGCCTGCCAATGTAGGGGATACAAGTTCGATCCCTGGTCCGGGAGGATCCCACATGATTTGGGGCAACAAAGCTCGTGTGCCACAGCTACTGAGCCCACACTCTAGAGCCAGCAAGCTGAAATTACTGAGCCTGTGTGCCACGGCTACTGAATCCTGCTCACCTAGGACTCATGCTCTGTGACAAGAGAAGCCACTGTAATGAGAAAGCCATACACCTCAATGAAGAGTAGCCCTGCTCACAGCACCTAGAGAAAGCTGGTGTATGGCAACAAAGACCCCGTGCAGCCAAACATAACAGAATACATACATAAATTTTTAAAAGGAAAATGCTATTTAAAACCAGAAATCCCATGGAATGCTTATTAAAATACAGATTGCCGGGCCCTACCAGCTGAGTGTCTGACTCAGAAGGTCCGGGAGGGCCTGAGAGTGTGCATTTCTAACGAGTTCTCAGGAGATGCTGATGTGGCTCCTCTGCCCCCGAAGTCCTGCATCAGAGTATTCTGGGACTTGAGAATACACGTATGTGTCTCACATTCTATGGACAGTGCACCCCAATGGCTAAGACCATCAGTGCCATGCAAGCCTATTCTGAAGCCAGCACTGTGCTAGGTTCAGCATCAAGGCTGCAGGAAAGGCTGGGCCCTGCTGGCCTCGGGAACTCTAGCCTCTGTCACCCCCAAGCCCTGTCCTATGTCTCAGTTTTACCAAGTCACTTGTGCTGTGTGTGTGTGTGTGCGCGCTCAGTTGCTAAGCCATGTCTGACTCTTTTTGCAACCTCAAAGACTGTAGCCCACCAGGCTCCTCTGTCCATGGGATTTCCCAGGCAAGAATGCTGAAGTGGGTTGTCCTTTCTTCCTCCAGGGCATCTCTCCCACCTATGGTTGGAACCTGTGTCTCCTGCCTTGCAGGCGAATTCTCTACTGTTGAGTCACTGGGGAAGCTCACCAAGCCACTTGCAGGCTTCCAGATTCAAAAGCATGTCTGCACCTTAGCATCTTTGCACACACGTTTTTGATCTGTTCTGAATACTCTCCCCCACTTCTCTGTTTCATGCTTCAGAGCTCAGTTCAGGTGCCATTTTCCTCAGGACCACCCTCCCTTAAGGAAACTTGGTTCTTCTTCAAGGAAAAATCTCAAACAAATGACCATCTGGAGGGAGAATTAAAATCCCCAATTGTGACACTGCCTTTGTATTTTGCTCTACACATATTTCAATGTAGGGCTAATTTTCCAACATTGAAATGGTTGTTTTCTATGGCTGCTTCTCCCCCTAGACTACGGCCTCTTGGAAGGCCAAATCCACATCTTTTCATTCCTCTGTACTTAGTTGGTCGTGTGGCTGAATCTTTTCCAAAGGCTTTCGCAGTTCAGCACAACAACCTTATACTGACATGAGTGCAGCAGATGTGGATACCTTAATTATTTTATTAGTTGGCCTCAGAATCCTTTTTATATGTGCTTGCCTGTTTTGGTTAAGAAGAATCCCTTGAGAAGCCACTTGAGGCTTGAATAAAAGCTCAGGGCATCTGAACTTCGGGGGGAAAATTCAAGGTGGTGAAAGAAAAGGGTACTTGGCTCTGTGTGAGAAGATGAAAGGAAGGTGGCTTTGCTCCTGGGGTAGGGAGAGAAGGAATATGATAGTAGAAGAAAGGGAAATGGAATAGGACAAGTGATGAATGAAAGAGATTGGGAAAGAGGGGCATCTGTCACCAGTGAGATGGGCTGGGACTAAGGCATGAGATGGGATGAAGCAGCCAGGGAAAGTTCTCTGGTTCCAGGGTGACCAAAGCATTTCAGCAACAGATGAAGTTTTTATATCACTTTGATTAGGAATCTCTTCTATGTGTGTCCTGTGTAGCCCATAATTTTCAATAAAATCCACCAACTCACAAATGCCTTTTACAAGTGCTTTCTGTTAATGTTTGTTTTTGGCAAATAAAGGAAGAGTCTGAGTTTTGTGTCTGGGTCAGCACACTGAGGACTGGAGCCAGGATTCCTGGGACGATGGTAAGATGATCTTAGAGATAAAGTGATACAGAATGCCAGTCAAGACATACTCACTGAGCATGATTGGGTGCTGGTCATGCTTGTAGAACTGGGGATACTGCAGTGAACACAGTGGGGGAGGAAAGTCCCTGATCCCACAGAGTTCACATGCACGTGGAGGAGACATTTAACACAACTGGAGTGCTGAGCGCTAAGCAGGAGAATGAAATAGGGCACGATGATGGTGTGATGATGGTCCAGGGTGATTGAGGAAAGCCTCTTTGAGGAGGAAGTGATGCAGCAGCTGTGCTGGGCTTAGTCACTCAATCATACCCAACTCTTTGTGACCCCATGGACTGTCGCCCGCCAGGCACCTCTCTCCATGGCAGTTCTCCAGCAAGAATACTGGAGTGGGCGGCCGTGCCCTCCTCCAGGGGATCTTCCCAATGGAGGGGTCGAACACAGGTCTCCGCATTGCAAGCGGATTCTTTACTGTCTGAGCCACCAGGGAAGCCCTGATGGAGCAGAGACCTGACCGAAATAAAGAGCCATAGGCAATCTGTGTGAGAGACCACTGGGCAGAGGAAAAAGCGAACCAGTCCTGAGATCGGGAATGGTCCAGTTGAGAACAGCAAGGCTGCCAGCACTTCTGGAGCAGAGTGAATGCTGGGAGGAAAAGAGAGGAGGTCGCTAGACAACAGGGAGAAGATCACTTGGGGTGCTGATTGGCAAGGACTCTGGATTTTACCCTGAGTGGAGGGGGGTGTGGGATGGGGAACCATTGAAGGGTTTAGAGCAGAGAAGTGACATGATCTGATTTGAGTTTTAAAGGCTTTTTCTGGCTTCTGTGTG
The DNA here is from genome assembly GCF_055505025.1 of Bos grunniens. Classification (NCBI taxonomy): domain Eukaryota; kingdom Metazoa; phylum Chordata; class Mammalia; order Artiodactyla; family Bovidae; genus Bos; species Bos grunniens. The sequence goes on from NC_141189.1 coordinate 30,693,804, forward strand.
TAAAATAGACAATAAGTGGTGAGAGTGAGAAGAAGGAGCCCAAATGATCTTCAGAATTAATGGAAATCTTGAGCAAGACTTTGGACTTCCCCTGGTCATGGAATTGAGATTTATATCCCTCTCTTATAGATTGCATACAGTTGGGAGGCCCTCTTAACATCTGGATTTAGTGCTACTGCTACTTCTACTATTACTTATTATTACTACAATTGCAGTAAATAATAATTACTAATAGTGAGGGTGGTAATATTACTACTACTATTACTACTGTGACTGGTATCGTTACTGCTGCTTAGTACTTTATTACTAGGAAAGTACTTTGTGATTACTATGCTGCTTTATTACAATAGAGTAATAAGCATTATGTGGCAGAAACATTGAGTGATTTGCATATTAAAGAAAGCTCATCCAGCTCTCTCAACAAACCTATGGGAGAGGAGCTATTTTTAAAATTCATATTTTGCAGATGAGAAAACTAACCCTGGGACATGTTCAGTAAATTACCTAAGGTCACTTAACTGTTAAGTGATGGCAACAGGACATGACCTTAGGCCTTTCTGACTCTAAAGCCTGAAATTCTTTACTTTCCTTCTGTAATGACAAGTGACAATGAATATTTCAGTGTTAATGCAAACAAGAGGTACAGGGGAACTAGTCAGTTAAATAAAGCCCCTTCATTCCATACACCATTTATGTGAGACTGTTGTATTGAAATATGAAACAGAGGAGGCATCAGCTTAGGTGAAGATGGAAGGGAAGCAGCCCTTTGAGAAGGACAGGGTGGAGCTGCTAGGATGGGAAGGTAGGGGCGTGATGCTCATAAGATGTACAGGTAAGAACATAGATGGTTAAAAGCAGGAGTTCTGAAATTGGGAAGTAGATTAACACCCCAGGTCCCACTCACTCACTCAAACATCCTTGGGCAAGTTCCTGGACCTCTCTGTGCCTCAATTTCATCATTGCTAAATGGGAGAAAAAATAGTATCGTCCCTATAGGGATGTCAATGAAATTAAGCATGAAAAGTTCATAAGATGCTTTCAATTTAGCAAATATTCAAAAAAAAAAAAAGAAGGTCAGGGACTTCCCTGGTGGTCCAGTGGTTAAGACTGTTCTCACAATGCAGGGAGCCTGGGTTCAATTCTTGGTCAAGGAGCTAGATCCCACATGCCACAACTAAGAATTCACATGCTGCCGTTCAGATCCCATGTGTTGCAATGACGACTGAAGCTCCCACAAGCCACAACTAAGACCTGGTACAGCCAAATAAATAGTTAAAAAATAAAAGGTTAGCCTTTATTAATTTAGAGCTGCTGCTAAGTCGCGTCAGTTGTGTCTGACTCTGTGCGACCCCATAGACGGCAGCCCACCAGGTTCCACCATCCCTGGGATTCTCCAGGCAAGAACACTGGAGTGGGTTGCCATTTCCTTGTCCAAGGCATAAAATGAAAAGTGAAAGTGAAGTCGCTCAGTCGTGTCTGACTCTTCGCAACCCCATGGACCGTAGCCCACCAGGCTCCTCCGTCCATGGGGTTCTCTGGGCAGGAGTACTGGAGTGAGTTGCCATTGCCTTCTCCTTAATTTAGAGGGATGTGGACAAAAGAGAGAAATGATTGCTATTTGGTGATTGATTCAAGAATGAGAAGAGAATGACTCCCCCCACCTTGCCCTGGCCAGTTTTCTGGGTTAAGTTGCTGAGGGCATCACAGTACCATGAATTGAAACATATGGTCCTGGTGGAGAATCAGGCTTTTTCAAGAAAACATATCTTGTAGTCCTATTTCCCTAAGAATGGAAGAAAGAGAAAGGTGGGCAAAGAGATACAGAAGAAAAGATGATGGTGGATTTTCTCAGCCTTTAAGGTAGAAATTGAATCATCTATGAGTGTGGGAAATGAAGGATGCAGTAGGAGTGTTAGAAAAGAGGAAGAATGAGGTGAGGTGTTAGTTTATATCTCCCCAAGCAGAACCGGAGACAAGTTCTCAGGTAGTGTATTGGAGAGGTTATCTTCAAAAGTCGGAAGAGGGGGCAGTACAAATCAGACGAGAAAGGAAGAAAAGCTGATAACAAGGGCATTATTATTATGGCCACACCATGCAGCACCTGGACCTTAGTTCCCTGACCGGGGATGGAACCCATGCCTCCTGTATTAGGAGCGCCAAGTTTTAGCTACTGAATCACCAAGGAAGTTCCATGGCGGAGGGTGGGGGGTGCATTATTGAGTTATTAGCACTGTGGGCAACCAGAAAGCTCCCTGCTGGAGCTCCTTGGAGAAGCTGTGTAGAAGGCATTTCAGAAAGCCTCCTCTAATGACTAGGAGTTTGGGCATTTATCCCCTGACTCTTTGTCTCCCATTGGCTGAGGGTCACCATGCTGGCATTAACTCCACCATGTTTCCATGTGTGATCGGAGTGAGCTGCCACCATTAAAAAAAAAAAAAAAATCCCTAAGACAGCAAAGTGGGGAGACACTGTGGGGACCTGAAGTCAGACACTGGCAGTGACCATTCAGCTCAGCTAAAATCAGACCCTGATGCTGAGAAAGACTGAAGGCAGAAGAAGCAGGTGACACAGGATGAGACAGTTGGAAAGCATCACCGGCTCAATGGACATGAGTTTGAGCAAACTCTGGGAGATGGTGAAGGTCAAGGAAGACTGGTGTGCTGCAATCCATGGGGTCACAAAGAACTGGACACGACTGAGTGACTGAACAACTACAAAAATCAGAGACGGGCTAAGGGAAAGTGACACATGGGTAAGAGTGGCATCTGCTAGGTGGTAGATTGGGGTTTAAACCCACATGGGATGGAATTCAAAACTCTCGTCTGAGCTACCATGCTGCCAGTCTTCAGCAAAGGATTCTATTAAATTGAACATGGCAACAGCATCAATGGGCCAATTCTTCCCAGGACTAATTATTGGAATTTTGCTGACTGTTTTCCAGACCAGGACCTAAAAATACCCATTTCTTGAGAGACCAGACACATAACAGACTCTAAACAGGAAAATGAGAGCCACAATGAATTCAACATTGGAAATTCTTCTCCAGTTTAAATTTGAGGGATGGGAACTGAATTTCTTAGCCCAATCAAGACGTCCTTTACCTCCAGAAATATGTAGTCCTTAAAGTTCCAGGCTTTTGTCCTTGGAGGAGGAATTCCAAAAATTCCACGTATAATCTGCTTAGCTCAGCATTGTACCCAGTGGATTAAGGTACTTTTCCATTTTCCTCATTCTAACAGACCTTTTAACACTGGTCCTAAAAATACTTTAGGAAATCCTAAAGGAAATCAGTCCTGAATATTCATTGGAAGGACTGATGCTGATGCTGAAGCTCCAAATCTTGGGCCACCTGATGCAAAGAACTGACTCATTGGAAAAGACCCTGATGCTTGGAAAGATTGAAGGCAGGAGGAGAAGGGGACGACAAAGGATGAGATGGTTGGATGGCATCATTGACTCAATGGACATGCGTTTCAGCATGTTCTGGGAGTTGGTGAGGAACAGGGAGGCCTGGTGTGCTGCAGTCCATGCAATTGCAGAGTTGGATACGACTGAGCAACTGAACTGAACTGAAAAACTCTGTCTTCTAGGCCTATCAACCATATCGTGTTTATCTTCTCTAACCTTCAGAATTTCCACTAGATGATTGAACTATTTAGAATTGTGCTGAATCTGAGAGCCCTGATAATAGAATAAAATTTTCTTATGATTTTCGTGTTCTGAAGGATGGAGAGGAAAGTAGAGAGAAATTTACTGAGCATTTATTTATGCCCAATACATCTTATAGATTGCATAAATGCATGCGAAGTCACTTCAGTCGTGTCCAGCTCTTTGCAACTCTGTGGACCATAGCTCCCCAGGCTCAACTGTCCATGGGATTCTTCAGGCCAGAGTACTGGAGTGGTTGCTATGCCCTCCTCCAGGGGATCTTTCCCAACCCAGGGATTGAACGTGAGTCTCAATCTCCTGTGTTGGCAGGCGGGTTCTTTACCACTAGTGCCACCTGGGAAGCTCAATTCTTCATAATTTCATCTAATTCTGACAAGTTGATGACTTTTTAAGGTTCAAAAACTCATGCTCATCTTTCTCCATTCATCTTCCATTGGATACTTCGGTTGTTTTCATGCAGTTATGAATGGTGCTGCAATGAACATTGGTGTACATGTATCCTTTTGAATAATGGTTTCTCACGGTATATGACCAGTAGTGGAATTACTGGGTCATATGATATTTCTATTTTTAGTTTTTTAAGGAATCTGTATACTGTTCTCCACAGTGGCTATGTCAATTTACATTCCCACCAACAGTGTAAGAGGATTCCCTTTTCTCCACTCTCTCCAGCATTTATTGTTTGTACATTTTTCTGATGATGGCCAAGCTAGGGGGAACCTGCTATAAAGCACAGGAAGCTCAGCTCGGTGCTTTGTGATGACCTAGATGGGTGTGGGAGAGAGATCCAAGAGGGAGGGGATATATGTATACATATAGCAGATTCACTTCATTGTACAGCAGAAACTAACACAACATTGTAAAGCAATTATATTCCAATTAAAAACAAACAAACAAACAAAAAACCCTCATGCTCAAAGCCAATATTTGGACTCAGTTGCTGTCTGGACAGCAACTATAGCACCTCATACTGCAAATTCCTCTCCTACCCCCGGATAGACGTCACTAATCAATCAGGATCTTCGAAATCCTTCTGTATCCCAAGTAATCACTATCAATTAAGTAAGAGCCAACTAATACACTTCCCTCTGTTAACCTAAAGCGATAGAACGACTAGTCGTTTTACAAGCAAAACAGGTTTATTTAGGAACTGCAGAGAATTTCAGTTCTGAACATTCAACAGTGGGGAACCGTGTACCAGCCTGGTAAAACAAAAGAGGAAACTCTCATAGAGAAGGGGACGTTAGTTGGGAGGGGCTGTTATAAACTGAAGTCCATTGGAGAAAACTGGGAGTTTGACTTACAGTGGCTTTTCGTTGGTTGAAGATGACAGGCTCTCATTGGCTAAGCTGTTGCTAGGTCAGGAGAAAAAACATTTTTTCTTCTCTGGCTGGCCACAGTAGCGTCGCTTCTGCTGAAGATGCAAAGTACTCTCTTCCCTTTAGGACTTGTATTGACACCTTGTTATGTGTGTGAGAGCGCCCCCTTCTGGCTTCCAGATTCCCGAGTTCAATAAGATTTCCCTTTATTAATTTTCACATGACTTACCAAAGATTTGAGGCCTCCCTGGCTTCCCCTGTGGCTCAGCTGGTAAAGAATCCGCCCGCAGTGTGGGAGACCTGGGTTTGATACCTGGCTTGGGAAGATCCCCTGGAGAAGGGAAAGGCTACCCACTCCGGTATTCTGGTCTGAAGAATTCCATGGACTGTATAGTCCATGGGATCACAAAGAGTCGGACACGACTGAGTGACTTTCACTTCACTTTGGTGGTTCAGAAGGTAAAGAGTCTGCATGCAGTGCAGATTCAATCCCTGGGTTGGGAAGATCCCCTGGAATAGGAAATGGCAACCCACTCCAGTATTCTTGCCTGGAAAATTCCATGGACAGAGGAGCCTGGCAGGCTACAGTCCATGGGGTCACAAAGAGTCAGACACAACTGAGTGACTGACACCAAAGATTTGCTAGCAGAAAGATGGTTCTCCTTCCACGGGAGGCCATGCCCATCACAGAGCCACACCTTTGCTGTCCAGACCAATCTGAAAGGTCATCCCAAGACAACACAGGGTACCCTAGATTCTACCAGGATCACACTTTCATGGCAACAGATAGTGTTGGCATATAACACTTCTCCCATCCCCAGCAGCAACCACTGAAAACATATTCATACATTTCTTTTCAGTCTATTCTCACTGCAGAAATTTTGCTGTGGACTTGAACTTAATTGTGATCACACCGCAGCTGCATTTCAAATGCTGCCTTTTTCATGTATCATCATAACAAAAGCATTAAACAGACTCTCCTATCATAATGCTCTCCATTGGTTCATTTTTTATTTCTGCCCCAGTTACAGGAAAACAAAGAAATCAGACCATGCACTCCTCTCTCCCTCTCTTCTGCACTCTGTGGGTAGAATAGATAGCTAGTGGGGAGCTGCTGTATAGCACAGGGAGTTCAGCTTGGTGATCTGTGATGACCTAGAGGGGTGGGATGAAGGGAGGGCGGTCCAACTGGGAGGGGATATATGTATACATATAGCTGATTCACTTCCTTGTACAGCAGAAACTGACACGACATTGTAAAGCAATTATACTCCAGTAAAAACAATAAACAGTCATTTAAAAAAAAGGAGATCTAAGAAGTGAGCATTGCTACTTAGTTTGGGCAAAGTGAAAGTTTTTTTGGGCGGAGGGTGTCTTTGCTAGAAGTTGGAGAAGCTTCTTTCAGCCGTCACTTCTTTCAGCTCTCATTGATACTCATCTCTCCAGCCTGCTTTGATGTCAGCAAAAGCATTTTATTTGCGCACGAGTGGGCACCATGGCTGATTCCCCACCTGTTGTCATCCCCTCCCCTGCCCCCTCCGAACTTCTTCCAGCAGAGAATTTAGAAAAACTCTTCACAGGGTAGCTGTGCGTTTGCTATGGTGCCGCCATTCCCCATGTTTGATCTTATGTTTCTTGCCTGGAGCTTGTATTTCAGACTAGAGTAAATTATTTACCAGTGCTAGCAACCAAGTCTTGTGTTATTCAAAATATAAACCTGAAATATCGGAGCAATCAGACCTTGCCAGCTGACACTATTTATGCTTTGCAGACAAAGAGACAGATCAAAGGATGAACCATAATTATTCCAACACATCAGTTTTTCCAAGTGAAAGAGGGGGAGATGCAGTCCTCTCTGGTGACCATGAACTTCAGGAAATAAACACTGATTTGCTCGTCTCCTCCCCAGACTCATCCCAGCCAGGAAAGAGGATTGTGGGTGTGGGCGGGCGACCAGGACCTGGGCTGACTCTCAAACTGTTCTGGCTTCCTTTCTTTGCTCTCTCAACCTCCTTTGCACATCAAGAGTCCTTGGTTGGTAGTTCTGCTCATCACAGTGTTTTCTGTCTCCTTTCTCGTCTCTGCCACCCACCAGTCTATGAGTTCCTGAAAGGGCAGAAAACCAAGTTATACAGAAAAGTGTGTTTATGTGGAAGCAGCTGTCATTTGCTTTCCTTGTTAGCTTTAACACTGGCTGGCTAGAAGCCTATTTTATCTACCTGCTGGGCAGACTCCCTTGTGATAGAGAAAAATAAGAGCAGCCTGTGGCAGGCAGCGCTGGTAATTGACTAAGAGACTGGACTTTAGAGTGATGTACACTCCAGTGTTCTTGCCTTCCAGAATCCCAGAGACAGCGGAGCCTGGTGGGCTGCCGTCTATGGGGTCGCACAGAGTCGGACACGACTGAAGCAACTTAGCAGCAGCAGCAGCAGATCTGGGTTTGAGTCGTATTCTGATACTTTTTGCTGTGTGACCTTGAGAAAATTACTTAATCTCTCTGATCCCCAATGTCCTCATCAGTATAACGGGGGTTGTTAGGGAAATTGATTGAGACAACTCATATATAAGAATTGACTCTAAAGACTTCCCTAGCAGTCCAGCGGTTAAGATTCCGTGCTCTCAGTATAGGGGACACAGGTTTGATCCTTGGTTGGAAAACTAAGATCCTGCCCAACAGGGTATTGCCAAAAAAAAGAGAATTGACTCCTATGAAGAATTTACCACAGGGACTTCCCTGGTGGTCCAATGGATAAGACTCCATGTTCCCAATGCAGGAAGCCTGAGTTCAATACTGGTGAGGGAACTAGATTCCACATATGGCAACTAAAGATCGTGAATGCCACAACTAAGATCCAGAGCAGCCAAATAAATAAAGAATTTTGCTAATAAAAATTTTTAAAAAAGAATTTAGCAGAGTACCTGCACATGCATGCTACATCACTTCAGTCATGCCTCTTTGTGAACCAATGCTGTAGCCCGCCAGGCTCCTCTGTCCATGGGGATTCTCCAGGCAAGAATACTGGAGTGGGCTGCCATGCCCTCCTCCAAGGGATCTTCCCGACCCAGGGATTGAACCCAGGTCTCCTGCATTGGTAGGTGGGTTCTTTACCTGGGAAATCCTAATCCCTGCATATCAGGACTTAATAAATGATAGTGATTATTACTGTTGGGAAGACCTGCAATGCAAGCCTTTCATGGATCAGTGAAGCAGTGTTGCTGGAAGATGTGAGGACATCATGTTCTCTGGAACAGCTGGATTCCAGGTGAGATGAGATCTTCCTTACTCCAACTGTGCCAAAGCCTCTTTTGGAAAATGAAGAGGGCTTCTGTGCTATAAGGAGCAACATCTTAAAACTCAATGAGCCATTCAGAGTTAATACTCCAGTGCTCGCCCTTTATCCTCACTGCCTCTCTCTCTGCAAAGAGGAGCTGAGGTAAGTCTCAGAATGACTCGTGCCTCTGGAGCCCAAATGCATTTCTGGAGAGGATTCACTTCTCTAAATTCATCTCTGCATTTTGGATGCAGAGGCACAGACCTGAAGCTCCCAAGGATGGCTCTCAGAGGACTGAGCCCTGAGGCTGGTTCCAGGCTCATCTTAGTGGACCGAACATGTACATTTATCAGTTCTGGAGCCTTTCAGAAAAGTCTAGTGAAAGTAATGGATGTTCTAACTTCTGCACTTCTGAGGAATCAGGTCTGTCTTTATATCTGACCTAATCCCTCCCTTTCAGACCAGATAAACACCAGAGCCCTTAATCTGCTTCCCTAAACAACAGTAACCATTCCTGCATGAGATTTATTACCACTTTTTCAAGAGTCTAAGATGCCCTGTTTGTAAGACATGTCATTGATTTTATAGCACCTTTCTAGAAGAAAAACACAAAAATAAATGTACACATCAATTGTCAGTTATAACGGGCTTTCAGAAAATAAAATGTAGAAAGAAGTGCTACTTGGAAGAAAAAAGAATCCTAGCCATCTTAACTAAGGGGCACTTGTTGCAACAGAAATGCTCTGTCAATGGATTAGAGAGCAAACAAGGTTCCCAGGCCCCCAGGCCTTTCCCTATCTCTATTCCATGGTCCTCAGGAACCGTGTGCTTGGGCTCCAGAAGGATAAGTGAAGGTTGCTCAGTCATGTTCAACTCTTTGCGACCCCATGGACTATACAGTCCATGGAATTCTCCAGGCCAGAATACTGGAGTGGGTAGCCTTTCCCTTCTCCGGGGGATCTTCCCAACCCAGGGATCAAACCCAGGTCTCCCGCATTGCAGGCAGATTCTTTACCAGTTGAGCCACCAGGGAAGCCCGCTTGGCCTCCAGAGACCTGGTACTAAACCAGGGAAGTCACATCTGTAGTATCTGTCCCTTGTGACTCCGGCCTCTCTCCTTATCTAGGCAAATTTGATATTTTCTAAAGAAAATCAGACTGCCACTATAAAAGATCTCTTTTCCTTTAACTCACCATGTGTTCATGTTGTGGGTGATTAAGACAAACAGTATCAGGCAATAGGAAAGTCGAAACTGATGGCGGCTTTGCAAACCTCATTGGCATTTTGTAGGTAGAAACTAGGAGGACAAAGGGGGTTGATATTTACTACACAATAGGATTTTCCCCTTTATTTTTAGTAACTGCTGCTCATTTTCTTACTAGATTTTCTCCACCAAGCAACACCCAATGACATTTTGTGGAACATGGTTTAAATTCTCTACTTGATGGATTGTCCAGAGCATGGAAGATGGGAGCTGGTGACTTAATACTTTAGTTCTGAGATGACTAGCATTTTACTTTATGGTACAAGACAGAAAATGGGAAAATGTAAATGTCTTTGAAAAGCAAAACTGTGCGAGATATAGATCACATGTTGAGGGACTGACTTTGGGAAATGAGATGAGCAGAACTATTGGAGGTCTGGAGATTTGATGACAGGAAGTTTAGGGAATTCTCTTCAGTTTTCTTAACCATGAAGATCATCAGGCAAGAGGAAGGTGGGTTAATGACAATAACAATCATAACAACAGTAATAATATTAACATTCATTGAGTGATTCCCATATGCCAGTTGATATTTTAATCATTTTGCATATATTAACTCAGTTATCACAACAATCTTATGCATTTGGATTAGATCCTGAAGAGCGGGAAAGTAAGCTCAGTGGAAATAAAGACTATATAAAAAAAGGATGTTTATATATGCGTGTATGTTAGTTGCTCAGTTGTGTCCAATTCTTTAGGATGCCATGGACTGTAGCCCACCAGGCTCCTTTGTCCTTGGGATTCCCAGGCAAGAATATTGGAGTGGGTTGCCCTTTCCTCCTCCAGGGGATCTTCCCGATCCAGGGATCAAAGCTGGGTCTCTTGCATTGGCAGGCAGGTTCTTTACTGTCTGAGCCACCAGGGAAGCCTAAGGTTATTATATGTATGTGTATATGTGTGTGTATATATATATATATATACACACACATACACACATATGCATACACATGCACACACACACGTGTGTGTGTGTGTGCGCGCATGTGTGTGTATATATGTATATGCACATGTGTGTGTGTGTGTGTGTGTGTATATCCCCAACCTAGGACTGATGTTGAAGCTGAAACTCCAATACTTTGGCCACCTGATATGAAGAGCTGACTAATTTGAAAAGACCTTGATTCTGGGAAAGATTGAGGGCAGAAAGAGAAGGGGATGACAGAGAATGAGATGGTTGGATGGCATCACTGATGCCATGGACATGAGTTTGGGTAAACTCCAGGGGTTGATCATGGACAGGGAGGCCTGGCGTGCCACGGTTCATGGAGTCACAGAGAGTTGGACACAACTGAGCGACTGAACTGAACTGAATTGATTCCCAACCTTGGCTGGGTATACATAAACTATGAAAATATATGTACATTAACTACTACTTCCCTGCTGGCTCAGACATTAAAGAACCTGCCTGCAATGCAGAAGACCCAGGTTCGATCCCTGGATCGAGAAGATCTCCTACAAACTGAAATTGAAACCCACTCCAGTATTCTTGCCTGGGAAGTACCATGGACAGAGGAGGCTAGTGGGCTACAGTCCATGGGACCACAAAAGAGTCAGACACAACTCAATGACTAAACAATAATAACAGTGCATATGTGTGTGTGTGTGTGTGTGTATCTGAATCACTTTGTGTACAGTAAAATTAACACAACATTGTAAATCAGCTATATTTAAACCAAAAAAAAAAAAAGAGGGGTAAAAAAGAAATACATTATAGAATGTAAAACCAGTATCCTGGTTTTCTTCTTGCTTTTAGTCACCCAGGGGGAGCTACAGCAAAGACAGAAGGCTTATTGCCTATAGGCTTGGGTTTTACCAGGCAAATGCAGTATATAGAGAGAAAAGGAGTCAAGTATATCCAAGATAGTGGGCCTTTGGGAGCAGATAATTGCAAGTGATGGGCCATGAAATCAGGATAAGAATGGGAATGAAGAGAGGCTTAGGAATATGGGGAACTTGGTGTCAATGGCTTAGGGTCATCATGAAGTTAAAGAATGATCCTATGAGAGTTAGCTGCCTTCAGGCTGGAAGAAGAGGAGTTTGCACTCACAAAGAAGGGAGATGGTGTTTGCGATGCCTGTAAACGGGGCAGCGTTCAGTGATCATGAGTCCTAAGATGTGACCCTGATGTGGCAACTGAGGTATACAGGAGGTGAAATAATAGATTGATTATTACACCTGATTAGATTGATGTTTAGGAAGATGAACATTATGGAAGGGACGAGATCTTTCTGCTATGATAGACAGGATCCTTCTTCATTACTTTTAGTATTTCATCTCTTGGAAGGAGTTTTTGCACTTGACGAGGTTACTAATGAACTCAAATTAAGACCTGTGGTGGGAAAGAGTGTTGCCAGTGGAAATGTGGATACAGAAGTTAGGAAGGGCATTTTAAGGACTGAAGGTAGGATCCCACCAGTACTAGACATAACCAAAGTGCTGCTCTCCGGTTAGGCTGGGTCACCTGCTGAGCCAGAATATAAATAGCAGCCAATAATGACAACCATGGTCTGTTGATGACAAGCCTGTGCTGTGTAGCCTCTTTTATTAAAATCAAAAATTTTATTGGAGTATGGTTGACATGCAGAGTTGTGTTAATTTCCACTGCACAGCAAAGTGATTCGGGTATACACGTATAAACATTCTTTTTTGTATATTCTTTTCCATTATGGTTTATCAAGGATATTGATTATAGTTTTCTGTGCTATACAGTGGGACCTTGCTGTTTACCCATTCTATATATAAAAACTTCTATTTGTTAACCTTAACCTCTCACTTCATCCCTCATGTGTATCCTCCTTTTGAATCACCCTGGAAGAGGAAATCTCTTGGGAGTTTCTCAATTTCCATCTCCTTATGGCAGCATAAAGGGTCTTATTGGGTTGTAGATAAAAGAACTTCACTCACCTAAGATTGAACAAAGCATAGGCATTCAATGAAAGGATGGTTAGGGCCTCTCACCGAATCTTTAAAAATGTGAAGAAAAGAACACTTCAAGGAGAGTGGTGGTGAGAACCAGGACAAATCTCAAATCTCAGCAGCTGCAGTATATAGACTTTCTCCCTGTAGCTCTATTCATTCCTGGCAAGGAGATCAAACCAGTCAGTCCTAAAGGAAATCAATCCTCAATATTCATTGGAAGGACTGATGCTGAAGCTGAAGTTCCAATACTTTGGTGATCTGATGTTAAGATCTGACTCACTGGAAAAGACCCTGATGCTGGGAAAGATTGAAGGCAGGAGGAGAAGAGGATGAGATGGTTGGATGGCACCACCGACTCGATGTACATGAGTTTAAGCAAGCTCTGAGAGTTGGTGAAGGACAGGGAAGCCTGGCTTGCTGCAGTCCATGGGGTCACAAAGAGTTGGATGCGACTGAGCAACTGAACTGAACTTATTCATTCATTCAGCAAGCATTTATTGAGCATCTGTTATGGACAAGGTATTGTGCCAGACACTAAGGATACAGCAGAGAGCAAAAGTGAAGATGACTCATCCTAATGGAGCCTGGATTCTGCTGGAAGAGACTGTCATCAATCAGATAATCATGCATATACATGTGTAACCACAACTGCGGCTTGTATTAGGATGAAAAGGCATGCAGGGCAATGAAAGCCCACAGGACATAAGCCTGATCCAGTTGGGGAGGTGAGGGAAGATTTCCTTGTGAAAGTAACTACAGAAATGATATAGGAAAGATGAGGAGAGCAGAAGGACTGGTGTTCCAGGCAGAGGGAACAGCATCAGCAAAGACCCTTTAGGAAGAGGACCCATGGTAAGCACAGGGCCAGTGCACTTACAAGAAAGGTGACATGCTGTGAGGTGAGGCCCTGGAGGTCCATGGTGTCTCAGGTCAGACTAAACAGGTCCTTGTTCCAAGAGCAAAGGGGAGCTACAGATGTGTTCGAAGCAGGAAGGAGGTGATTGATTTTCAGAAAAATCACTCTTGCTGAATTGTGATATCAGGTTTGGAGGAACTCATCTTCCAGTTCCCACCTCTGCAGAGAGTGAATCTGATTGGATCAGAGGTCCAACTCCAGTCCAGTCATGTAACAGAAGGAGAGGGTCACATGGCTGGCAAGGACCCACTTGCAGGGAAGTTTTCAGAAAAAATGTACTAGACATGCATGTGGGCTTCGCTGGTGGCTCAGACATTAAAGAATCTGCCTGCAATGTGGGAGACCCGGGTTCGATCCCTGGGTTGGGAAGATCCCCTGCGGTAGGGAATGGCTACCCACTCCAGTATCCTTGTCTGAAAAAATCCCATGGACAGAGGAGCCTGAAGAGCTACAGTCCATGGGGTTGCAAAGAGTTGGACCCAACTGAGCAATTAACACTTTCACTTTCAGACGTGCCTGTGTGTTCAGTTGCTGAGTCATGTCTAACTTTTTGCAACCCCATGGAGTGTAGCCCGCCAGGCTCCTCTGTCTATGGGAGTTTTCAGGCAAGAATACTGGTGTGGTTTGCCATTCCTTTCTGCAGGAGATCTTCCCATCCCAGGGATCCAACCTGTGTCTCCTGCATTGGCAAGCGGATTCTTTACTGCTGAGCCACCAGGGAAGCCCCAGAATCCCCCAGATAACTGTGACATCCATTCACATGACACCATCACTTTCCATGAATGAAGACCCCATGATTAACACTTCCCCCTAAATGTTTCCAGTCTCCTTCAGAGCAGGCAGCTTATGGGGAGGGATGAGGGCAAGAGATTTAGGGAAAGACATTTGGCCAAAACATTTGTGTGTCTGTACACAAATGGCTGAATCACTCCTACTTCCTCCTCTGCAAAGTCAGAGATCATCACAAGAGCCAATGCTTCCTAAGCTGGTACACCATGATCTCATTATAGTGTCATTTTAATCCCAAGGGGCAGAAATTACAATCTCTATTCTATAAAAGTAGAAATGAAGGTTGAGTGTATTTTAAAGCAGGAATAACTTCAAAGTCTATATACTCTTCATCATTTTCCTCCCTAAATCTCCTAACCCTCTACATCAAATGAGAAATTATCATTGTTTTTCTTAATAGCAATAATAGCAGGGTTCAATTAATAGTACCGTTACTATGAATGGTTTAGATGTATAGTACATCATGTTACAGGCATGGTTCTAAGCACTGCTGTGTTTGGAATTATTCATCTAACCCTCATAACAATCTATGGGATAAAATAGTATTATTACCGTTACTTTGCATGTGTGTGTGCTAAGTCACTTTAGTCATGTCTGACTGTGAGACCCTGTGGACTGTAGCCCTCCAGGCTCCTCTGTCCATGGGATTCTCTAGGCAAGAATACTGGAGTGGGTTGCCATGCTCTCCTCCAAGGGATCTTCCCGACCCAGGGATTGGACCCGCGTCTCTTATGTCTCCTGCATTGGCAGGTAGGTTCTTTAACACTAGCGCTACTTAGAAATCCACCTTCACTTCAGACACTCAGTCGTGTCTGACTCTTTGTGACCCCATGGACTGCAGCACCCCAGGCCTCCCTGTCCATCACCAACTCTGGGAGTTTACTCAAACTCATGTCCATTGAGTCAGTGGTGCAAAAATAGCAGAGTCATGGGGGTGGGGTGGGATGGATGGGGTTATGTGGTGAGTAGATGCAAACTAGTATATACAGGATGGATAAACAACAAGGCCCTACTGTATAGGACAGTGAACTAAATCCAATATCCTAGGATAATCCATAAGGGAAAATACACTAAAGAATGTATATATATATATGATTGAGTCACTTTTCTGTACAGCAGCAATTAACATAACACTGTAAGTCAACTATACTTCAATTTAAAAAGTTGAGCAACTTAAGAAAAAAAATTTTTTTTACTTCAACCATCCTGTGTGCCCACTAGGATATTTTGTTTTTAAAATTTAAAACAGTGAAGCATTGCAAGTTGTGATATATAAAAACAAATAAATAAATAGCAGAGACATAGTTTGAACCCCAGCTGTTTGGCCTCAGAGTCCAGGTGGTCATTCTGTTCTGTTATTCATTTTCTCTCTGTCTCCCTCCCTGCCACCCCCTTCTCTCTAGCTCTCTCATGCTCTCTCTCTCTCAACACACACACACACACACCCCAAACAGGAAAAAAAAACCAACCAGGACTATTATTATTCATGAATTATTATCTCAATACTTTTTAAAGAGGAGGCACAAGAGAATATATACTTTGTACAACCACTGTCTTTATACTATTATCATTGCCTCCATTTTACTGATAAGAAAACTGAGGCTCAAAGAGATGGACTTCCCCAATAGCTCAAGTGGTAAAGAATCTGCCTGCCAGTGAAGGAGACACATGAGACATCGGTTCAATCCTGGGTTGGAAAGATCCTCTGGAGAAGGGAATGGCTATCCACTCCAGTATTCTTGCTTGGAAAATTCCATGGTCCAAACAGTTGGACACGACTGAGCTCACATGCCATTTTACTGATAAGGAAACTGAGGCTCATTCAAGATAACACAGATTGTAGCTGACAGCATCAAGATTCAAATTCAGGTCTATTTTACTCCAAAGTTCTATTGACATGAGAACAGGAAAACCATTTTCCTATCATTCTCTCTCCACTGCTTCCACTGAAGCCCTTCTTGAATGAATTTTGGGACCCTTGTGAGAAAATAAAGACCAAAATGATAAAGTGCCTGCTGCTGCTGCTGCTAAGTCGCTTCAGTTGTGTCCGACTCTGTGTGACCCCATAGACGGCAGCCCACCAGGCTCCCCCGTCCCTGGGATTCTCCAGGCAAGAACACTGGAGTGGGTTACCATTTCCTTCTCCAATTCATGAAAGTGAAAAGTAAAAGGGAATTCGCTCAGTCATGTCCAACTCTTCGTGACCCCATGGACTGCAGCCTACCAGCCTCCTCCGTCCATGGGATTTTCCAGGCAAGAGTACTGGAGTGGGGTGCCATCGCCTTCTCTGGATAAAGTGCCTATTAGCCCTTAAATTTTGCCAGTTCCCACTCCACCCATGACTCCCATATACCCAGACCAACATGTGTCTGCATTTTCACACAAAAAAAGTCACAACACAGGATTAATCTCCAGTATTTTCTGCTTCAGTTATGATTTCTGGCATAGAAGTGAGTTATTTAGATTGTTAGTAGCTGACAGTGCCCATAAATTGCTAGAGGAGGTTCAGCAGGGTAAAAGCTGACTCTGTTTTGCTCTCTGCCTTGCAGTATATCTCACTCTCTTTCTCTTTCTCTCTCTCTGGTTACAATCTCTCCTTGCAGTTCCGTGTACCGAGTGGCGATGAATTATACATGTACTTTCTGAAGTTAAATGAAAGTTCCCCCACCTATTAAATTGCCAGCTTCCCGAATCTAACATAAATCTAATCCAAGTACACTTAGGAAAATATTGTACTGTTTGTTCTTCTATTATTGGGTCTTTTTCTTTATTGTATCATGTATTCAAAGTGCCAAGAGCTTCTGCTTACTATATTTTCACCAGGGGATTACAGATGGGTCGAATGAGTGTGCAGAGTGGCTCAGAGATGTTAGAAATCCACAAAACACAGGCTGAATCATTCCACTCCATCAAGCAGGAGAAAGCTAGTCCACTGCCTTGGAAGTAACAGGTAGAAAGAGATAGGAC
This sequence comes from Bos grunniens, assembly GCF_055505025.1. Taxonomy (NCBI): domain Eukaryota; kingdom Metazoa; phylum Chordata; class Mammalia; order Artiodactyla; family Bovidae; genus Bos; species Bos grunniens. The sequence continues at coordinate 30,710,919 of NC_141189.1, forward strand.
TGCAGGAGAGGAGTCAAACTTCCAAATAACAATCCTAAGGCAGAGAAAGCCAGAGCTACTTTCTAAGCCTTTCACTGGCTTACTATTGTCTATGAGTGATGAGATTAACTTTAAGGGAAGCATCCTAGGTTCTTTGTGATGTAGTTTCTTTCCATCTGTGCGTCTTTCTCTGGTCACACTTTTTCTCCCTACCATTTCAAACTACAGCAGATTCTTGACATGTCATGTTGAACAATCCCATTATCAATTATTTATGCATGACCCTGAGGTCTTTGAATGGATTAAGGTTTTGTTGTTGTTGTTGTTGTTGTTGTTTTAGTTGCAAGCGTCTGCCTGCAATGCAGGAGACCTGGGTTCGATCCCTGGGTCGGGAAGATCCCCTGGAGAAGGAAATGGCAACCCACTCCAGTATTCCTGCCTGGAGAATCCCACGGACAGAGGAGCCTGGTAGGCTACAGTCCACAGGGTCGCAAACAGTCAGACACGACTGAGCGACTTCACTCAAAAGAAGAATAGAAAGTGAAAGTGAAGTCGCTCAGTCGTGTCCGACTTTTTGTGACCCCATGGACTGTAGCCTCCCAGGCTCCTCCATCCATGGGATTTTCCAGGCAAGAGTACTGGAGTGGGTTGCCGTTTCCTTCTCCAGGGGATCTTCCCGACTCAGGGATTGAACCCGGGTCTCCCGCATTGCAGGTGGATGCTTTACCCTCTAAGCCACCAGGGAACTAAAAGAAGAATAGAAAGAATAACTCAGATTTAAATAAAAGGAAGAAATTGTTAGGCTATGCGACTAGAAGGAGCTTCCTAGGTGGTGCTAGTGGTAAAGAATCCACTTGCAATGCAGGAGATGCAAGAGATGTGGGTTCAGTCCCTGTGTCTGGAAGATCCTCTTTAGTAGGAAATGGCAACCCACTTTGGTATTCTGGAAACTTCCATGGCCAGAGGGGCCTGGCAGGCTACAGTCCCTAGGGTCACAGAGAGTCAGACATGACTAAATGCACACACGTACATGTAACTAGAAGCTCAATGCTGTCGGAAGTTTCAGGTGCGGTTCGATCCAGGAGTTCAAATGCCATCATCCGGACTCAGCTTCCCACCATCTCTCAGTCCTGCTCTCCTTCTCTAAACTGTTGCTGTCATTTTAGATAAGCTTGCTCCCCAAGTCAACGAGAAGGCCCCTGAGAATACTTGACTCACAACCTATCCCTTCAACAAAAAGAAAACAAAGACTGTGCTTATTTTTTTTTCCATACTAGCAGAATATCTTCAAATATTTGCTAAAAATTTGAGTCAAGAAAAAAATCAGACTATTACTTATGGCTATCCTAGTTGAGAGTATCTATGGAAAAGCCAGATGATCTAGCAATACTGGGCCTTGGTTCACAAATGGTAACTATAGTCTGGCTCCTTAGAAGTGCACCCTTGACACAGAGCACATACTCTTCAGTTGATTACCATCCCTCCCACACTCTACTGTCTCTGAAACTCTAGAGCCAGGCATCAATGGTCAGTCATCACCATACTCTCATTGTTTTTGTTTTAGAAGAAAAATATTTCTCTGTGGCCATGTCTTTAAGAAAAGTGGGTCAATTAATGAACAACTGAGAGACCCTTGTGAGTTTTCTTAGACCTGTCCCACTTCAATTATATAGATTGCCTACCTGGCTTTGGAGGGCATGGAAGTGTGAGCCTCCATGGGAAAGACATGCTGCTTGGATGGCATGATGAGGAGGAGCGTAACAGTACTCAGAGAGCCAGGGTCCAGGAGTGGACAGAATGGTACAAATAGAATGGATCCATTGGTGAAAATTCACCCACAGTTTGAATATTTCACTTCCTTCTCACCCCAAACCAAATTCCCTGCCCAACATTTGGTCCACAGCTAAACTGATAGCTCTTGGTGATGGTTCAGGGGCACATACATAGGAAATGCATTCCTCACCTTTCAAGTTGGTCATCCTCTTGGTATGGAGAGAAAGAACTCTCCAACTATTTTAAGAAGGCAATGCTGTGGATTGCTACATGCTTTCACCAAGGAAGCTTCCTTTCTGGGATTAGAATGATTCACTGCCTGCTTTTTGTCTGGGACCAGCAAAAAAAAAAAAAAAAAAATTAACATCTTTTATATGAATCTGGGTCCTGGTATACCTAAACAGAGACTTGGGTTCATAATAGGAATCCTCAAGTGTGCATTTATTAAATTATTGATTATTTACTTGGCTCCCTTCGTGATCTGGGATCTTCATTGGCTCTTTATTTGGCATAAAGGCCACTACCATTGACCCCTTTTTAAAATAAGGGACATTATCAATATTATCCCTCTGTGTTTAAGTTGGAGAAAGTTGATTCTGGGAAGATGGGATGGCATGCCTGAACATGCCTGGGTGAGTCTGAGCAAAGTAACCTCACAACCTTTCTACTAAGCTCCTGGGAAAGGGGTTCTGATCTGATGAGGCTCCGTGCTGGAAGCCCTCCCTTCAGTATTTAACTATAATTAGCGAGAACCATCCATATGGCGACTCTTCTCAGGCCAGATGGGTGGTTGTCAGGTGGCACATGATCTTTGCTTCACTTTGAAAGAGACGTGAGTAATCCTGGGGATATTAATCCAGCAAGGGCTATATTTATCTCCGTTTCTTTGGTGGATAACGCATCTCTGTTTCTTCTCTAGGCATCTGGGGGCGGCGGGGGGAGAGTGGGACACAGGGCACAAGCACCAAGATGATCCTGCCCAGAGCTGATGCCTCCACTCTGGGGTTCCCACCTGATTCCACGGCCCCATCCTCCAGTGACCCCAGACACCCTCGAAGGCTCAGAGCATCAGAACCTGGAGGGATGTCAGAGCCTCAAAGTTTGTCCAGGGAGCTTGACAGACGAGAAGACTGGGGCTCAGAGAGGGCGTGGGATGGTCCACAGCAAGTCAAGGATAGGACTGGTTTAACAGTCGCATGACCTCTCCCTAGCTTCATGTGGGAGTGACAACCTATTTTGCATGTGTTGAAGCAAAGCATGAAAAACTATATGGTTGCCATATTTTAAAAGACTACTGCTGCTGCTGCTGCTAAGTTGCTTCAGTAATGTCCAACTCTGTGTGACCCCAGAGATGACAGCCCACCAGGCTCCCCCATCCCTGGGATTCTCCAGGCAAGAACACTGGAGTGGGTTGCCATTTCCTTCTCCATAAAAACTACAGTTCCTTTGAAAGGGAACCAGAGCAGGTAGACATTTTCAGCATATATATGGTATAAACGGAACCAGAAAAGCTATCACACTTTAAGGTAGTTCCGCAAGCAACCTATTCCATCCATTTCCCTCTTTCTCCCTAATGATGGCTCTGCATCTCATCTCAACTCCGTCATCCTCTCCCTCCCACCTAACTGGTCCTCATTCCCCAGGAGGCTGGGCCACATTCCCCAGGAGGCTGGTCTGATTGGCTCTGCTGATAGTCATCAACTCCTCTGGCCATTCTACTTTGCCTTCTTGGTCACTGGCCAGTCAATGGACAAACTACAGACACCAGATTCAATGCCCCATGGAGTCAGCAGCCTAGCTGAGTAAGGACTGAGGCAGGGGCCATTTTAGCTAGAAGAGGGTGTTGTGCATGGTGAACTTTGGGTTGTAAAAGGTAGGGTCCTTCTTAGGATTTTGTTAATGACTTTATCACTAATATTCTTTACTAAAATCATAGGTACCTAGAATAGTCATAGAGTCAGAATGTACACTGGTAGATGCCAGGGGCTGGGGGTGAGGGGTACTTAGTGTTTTAATGGGAACAGAGTTTCAGTTTGAGAAGGTGAAAAATTCAGGAGATGGCTGATAGTGAGAGTTGCACAACAATGTGAATGTCCTTAGTGCCACTGAAATGTGCAGTTAAATATGGTTAAAATAGTATCTTTTATATTATATGAATTTTACCACAAAAACATTAAAAAATTATAACATACTTTTGAATGCTTCCTGGGAGTTGGTGATGGACAGGGAGGCCTGGTGTGCTGCGATTCATGGGGTCGCAAAGAGTCCGACACGACTGAGCGACTGAACTGAACTGAACTGAACTGACACCAGTTTAAGATTATTTTCTTAATCTTCACACAATCCTATAGGGTATATATATTCTCATGTTATAGATAAGGAAATGGGGTCCAGAAATTCCATAATTTGCTGAAGGTAATGCTAATGCATCTTTTAAAATCCTGTCTTGACCCAGTTTTGAGGCCCTGGCTAGAGGTTAATTAGTTCTTTTTGAGTGGAAACGTCCACACCCATGCACCTCCGTAATGGGCTCACATTCCAGGCAGATCTGTCCACCCCAAGGACTCTAGACAAGGTAATCTGGGAAAGCAACTATGCCCCAAGGCTGAAATTATTCAATGAGCCAATCTTACACCTGCTTACTCTGCTTCTCCTTTTCCTTCCTGAAGAAACCACAATAAAGGAGCCTGACTATCGTCTCCCTCTCCCCCTGCCTCATGGTGGACCAGGTGCCTCCCAGAGTGGCCCTACATAGCATGCTCTTTCTCCCCAGGGAGCTGTGAGTGTGACAAATCACAAAAGTCTACCAGTTTCTCTCTCTTGATCTGCATCTGGTCACACCATACCTCACCCAAAGTAATATGGTTAAAGGTGACATAACTGGGAAGAAGTGAAGCTGCGGGTTGAACCCAAGCAGCCTGGCATGATGAGCCACACACACGATTATGCTGCCTTTTCTCTCATTCACTGCCAAGCACACCCTCCAGGGATGGGGTACCACCAACTTGTTAATCTGTGTTGACTCTGACCTTGGCATAGACAGAGTGGCTACAAACAGCTTCAGCCCCGCCTTCCAAGAGTATCTTTTACCTCTATTTCCAGTCTGGGTATTATTAGTTCCTCCCTTGAAGGTCCTTGATAGCAAGTAAAAATTTCAGTCAACATGACCTGGCAAAGTTTGTGGAATCTTTCCTATTTCTTACAGTTGTTAGTTGCTCTTGTTATTATGCATTTTGTTCATCTTATTATTTTGTATTTTCTGATTGTTGTTGTTATTTTGCAATTTATTGGTAGCCTGGAAAGCCTTTAAGATCTAATATTACAAACTTTAACTGTAATAGAAAAGAAAAAGGAAGAGACTCAAAATGCAGGTAGCACGTATCTGATTTTCGACAAGTTACCTTTCTGAGTCTCAGTGTCTTCATCTGTAAAATGAGAACAATACTTCCTACCTTACAGAGTTATTGTGAGGGATGAATGAGAAAAGGCCCATGGAAGTGCCTAGGAGAGTCTCTGGAACCTAGTACTTGTTCAGCAAGTATTTCTCTCCTGGCTTGAGTAAGACCTTAGGCAGCACCAATGTGTCATCTATGTGGGTCTCCGATGTGAGGCATCATTATCCTTCTTTGTCCAACACTTCCCTCTAAGTTCTTTCTCTCTCCAGGGTATCTGAATTAATTATTCCTGGGTCTGATTTCTTTCCCTACTTATGTTTTCTCCCATTTCTGATCTCAACTAGCCCTTCACACCTAAAGCCCTACTCTTCCTCCCCACTATGGCCATCAGATTTTGGGATAAATGACTTGCTACCTCTTTGCTCAAAAAAAGAGAAGACAGTTAAGGTCTTCTGTTTTCTCCTGAGCTATAGATAGCAAATATCTTTCATATAAGCTGGAATCAAGATTGCTGGGAGAAATATCAATAACATAAGATATGCAGATGATATCATCCTTATGGTAGAAAGCAAAGAAGAACTAAAGAGCCTCTTGATGAAAGTGAAAGAGGAGAGTGAAAAAGGTGGGTTAAAACTCAACATTCAGAAAACTACGTTCATGGCATCTGGTCCCATCAGTTCAGTTCAGTTCAGTTACTCAGTTGTGTCCTACTCTTTGTGACCCCATGAACCCCAGCATGCCAGGCCTCACTGTCCATCACCAACTGCCAGAGTCTACCCAAACCCATGTCCATCGAGTCGGTGATGCCATCCAACCATCTCATCCTCTGTCGTCCCCTTCTCCTCCTGCCCTCAATCTTTCCCAGCATCAGGGTCTTTTCAAATGAGTCAGCTCTTCGCATCAGGTGGCCAATGTTTTGGTCCCATCACTTCATGGCAAATAGATGGGGAAACAGTGGAAACAGTGAGAGACTTTATTTTGGGGGGCTCCAAAATCACTGTAGGTGGTGACTGCAGCCATGAAATTAAAAGACGCTTACTCCCTGGGAGAAAAGTTACGAACAACCTAGACAGCATATTACAAAGCAGAGATATTACTTTGCTAGTCAAGGCTATGGTTTTTCCAGTAGTCATGAATGGATGTGAGAGTTGGACTATAAAGAAAGCTGAGCTCCAAAGAATTGATGCTTTTAAACTGTGGTGTTGGAGAAGACTCTTGAGAGTCCCTTGGACTGCAAGGAGATCAAACCAGTCCATCCTAAAGAAAATCAGTCCTAAATATTCACTGGAAGGACTGATGTTGAAGCTAAAACTTCAATACTTTGGCCACCTGATGCGAAGAACTGACTCATTGGAGAAGACCCTGATGCTGGGAAAGGTTGAAGGTGGGAGGAGAAGGGGACGACAGAATGGACATGAGTTTGAGTAAACTCCAGGAGTTGGTGAAGGACAGGGAGGCCTGGTGTGCTGCAGCCCACGGGAGTCACAAAGAGTCGGACACGACTGAGTGACTGAAATGAACTGAACTGATCGTTCATACTGAAGTCTGACTGTGATTATATGAGAGTGGCTGAGTTCTTAAGAGGCTAAGTCCATGAACACATTCTGTGGGAAGGAGTTCCATGATCGATTGGCCATGTCTGCCTGGGCACAGAGTGGAGAGTGACAACCCATGTTCCATTTTTCTCCTGTGCTTGTGACACTGATTTATTCCTAGAATTGTTGTCACATCATGCTCTTGGTCAGGATGAAGGTGATGTTATGGGCAAGCACCAAATGCAAAAGCCTCCACCACCACTAAACAAACCATTCAAATGCTTTCACTCCTGGTTTATAGAAAGTCCATCTTCATATGCAAAAATGCACATTGTGCAGATGAAGGAAAGACTCATTGAACCATCTTTCATGAGTAGTTGAGGGATTTAGGCCAATTGGTTCTCTTTCTTTTTCAAATGGTTTTAATGAGCCATGCAATTAGGAAAGAAAATCTGGGGAAACAAGGTGTGATTGTTTCATTCTTTAGGACACAGTAGCAATTGCATTATTAATAACTACTTTTTAAGGGATCCCACAGCTATCTAGCTAGCACTGTAATCAAAACAATTGGTGGTCCAGGGCTTAGGAATCCACTTTGCAGTGCAGGGGACACAGATTCAATCCCTGGTCAGGGAACTAAGATCCCACGTGTCACAGAGCAACTGAGTCTGTGCACCACAATTCAAGAGTCCATGCACTATGACGAAAGATTCTGCATGATGCAATGACAATCCCACATGCCTCAACTAAGACCTAAGGCCCATGGAAGTGCCTAGGAGAGTCTCTGGAACCTAGTACTTGCTCAGCAAGTATTTCTCTCCTGGCTTGAATAAGTCTTTAGGCAGCACCAATGTGCTATCTATGTGGGTCTCCATGCTATGGCTTCTCATTCAACATTACAACAACACTATTTGGTCAATACTATTAGTATATCATTTTATGGGTGAGGAACTTGTCCACGTTCACACTGCAGTTGAGCAGTAGAGCTGGATTTTACCCTGGCTACTGCCAGTAACCAAAATATGAGCTCTTCCCAAAATACCAGGTTTCTGAGCAAGGGTCTGGAAGATGTTGTCTTGTCAGGTCAGCCCTCCTGACCTGACTATCCCCTTTCCTCATTTGCTGGTTAATTGACATCTGAGATAGAGACTCTGTGTGTGTGTGTGTGTCTGTCTGCTTCTGCGCCCAGCTTGGCTTTCTGCAAAAGATTGAATTTAGAAGATTTGGGCTGAAGAGGCCAAGCAATGAAGCATGCATTAGCTGGGTCATAGCACAGAGGCCATGAAAGAATTATAAATTGAACCACACCCCTGAACCAGAAAGACCCAGGTGAGCTGATATCCAACTTCTGGTGTGTTTGCTTCCCAGGGCCACCATGATAAAGTAGCATGAATTAGGCCACTTAAAACATCACAAATGCATTATGCCACAGTTCTAGAGGCCAAACGTCCAAAATCAAGGTGTAAGCAGAACTATGATCTCTCTGAAAACACTGGGGAAGGAACTGCTCCAGGCCCTTCTTCTAGCTTCTGGTGGCCTCGGGGGCCCCCTTCACTGACAGATGCGTCACTCCTGTCTTATGGCCATCTTCTCCCTTTGTGTCTGCTCATTACCTTCCTTCTGTGTGTCAGTTTCTGTGTCCAAATTTCCTCTTTTTTACAAGGACACCAGTCATAGGCCACGGTAGTTTAGGGATCCCCTTTATGAGATCTCCCTGGCTGCTCAGCAGAAAAGAACCTGCCTGACAATGCAGGAGACACAGGTTCGATCCCTGGGTCAGGAAGATCCTATGGAAAAGGAAATGGCAACACACTCCAGTATTCTTGACTGGAAAAATCCCATGGACAGAGGAGCTTGGCGGGCTACTGTCCATGGAGTCTCAAGAGTTGGACATGATTGAAGTGACTAAATAGCAGCAATACCCTTAATGATTTCATTTCACTTTGATTACCTCTGTGAAGATCTTACCTCCAGGTAAGGCCACATTCTCAGGTACTGAGAGTTAGGACTTCAGTGTATAATAAGGGGTTGGGGGACAAGATGTGGCCCATAACTCTTGGGTCCTCTGTATGGGAATGAGAATTCAGGAATTGTTCTTCCCATGGAAAGAACTAATCCCATGGACAGGGGAGCTTGGTGGGCTATAGCCCATGGAGTTGCAAAGAGTCAGACACAACTGAGCAACTAAGCACAGCACATGGAAAGAACCAAGAGAAGCAGGAAACATTGATCAAATCAAGGATGGGATTCACATAGCCTCTTAGAATACTTAGGACCATAGTATACAGAAGGAGTAGAATATCCACCTCTAGGAAGGGTGGGCAGGTAACATTTGCTGAGCACCTAATATGTGCCAGGAAACTTTACAATCTGTACCCTATTTAGCTCAGTGAGTAATGGGTAAATAAATATTCATATCCATTCATTGATCTTTCAGAACAAAATCTTGGGCAGGGGATCCTACTGTCTCCATTTTATGGAAAAGAAACACGAAATTCAGAGAAGGGAGAATGCCTCAGTTGGCAGGATTAGATTTCCAGATCAGGAGCAGTGAAATGCTTCTCCCCATGGCCATCAGTCTTGAGGGCTGGTAGTGACCAACACCAGCTCAGACCTCAGACAACCGGGCCAATGACCACCAAGAAGCAGACTCTTCCTCTTAGGAATGGTAAAAACATGAAAAACCCAAGAAAGGGAAAACCAAGCACAGAGTTCATTGATGAGTGCCAACTGTATCCCCAATGAGGAGAGAAAAGGAATTGAATTTCTCTTCTTGATGTTCAACTTTGATATTATAAATTTTGAAACTTGGCCTGAAAATCCAAAGATCAACAAACCCTAGTTTTCTCATCCTGAAAACTGGAGACGTGAACTTGGTTGGGGAAATCAAATGGACTGAGATGAGTGTAAAACACAGAAGCAAAAAGCAAGGGAGAAAGGAAAAGATATACCCAACCGAATCCAGGATTCCAAAGAATAGGAAGGAGAGATAAGAAATCCTTCTTAAATGAACAATGTAAAGATATAAAAGAAAACAATAGAATGGGAAAGACCAGAAATCTCTTCAAGAAAATTGGAGCTATCAAAGGAACATTTCATGCAAGGATGGGCATGATAAAGTACAGAATCAGTAAGAAACTAACAGAAGCAAAAGAGATTAAGAAGAGGTGGCAAGAATAAACAGAAGAACTATACAAAAAAAGGAATTAATGATCCAGATAACCACGATGGTACAGTCACTCACCTAGAGTGAGACATCCTGGAGTATAAAGTCAAGTGGGCCTCAGGAAGCATTAATATGAACTAAGTTAGTGGAGGTGATGGAATTCCCGCTGAGCTATTTAAAATCCTCAAAAATGATGCTGTTAATGTGTTGTACTCAATATGTCAGCAAATTTGGAGATTTTAGGAGTGGCCACAGGACTGGAAAAATCAGTTTTCATTTCAGTCCTAAACAAAGGCAATGCCAAAGAATGTTCAAACTACCATATACAGTCACAGTCATTTCATTTGCTAGCAAGGTAATGCTCAAAATCCTTCAAGCTAGGCTTCAGCAGTACATGAACTGAGAACTTCTAGATGTACAAGCTGGAGTTGGAAAAGGCAAAAGAAGCAGAGATCAAATTGTCAACATCTATTGGATCAGAGAGAAAGCAAGGGAATTCCAAAAAAGCATCTCCTTCTGCTTCATTGACTATGTTAAAGCCTTTGACTGTGTGGATCACAACAAACTGTGGAAAATTCTTAAAGAGATGGGGACACCAGACCACCTTACTTGCCTCCTGAGAAACTGGTATTCAGGCCAAGAGGCAACAGTTAGAACGGGACATGGAACAAAACACTGGTTCAAAACTGGGAAGGGAGTATGTCAAGGTTGTATATTGTCATCCTGCTTGTTTAACTTATATGCAGAGTATATCATGTGTAATGCTGGGCTGGATGAATCACAAGTTGGAACCAAGATTGCCGGGAGAAATATCAACAACTTCAGATATGCAGATGACACCACTTTAATGGCAGAAAGTGAAGAAGAACTAAAGAACCTCTTGATGAGGGTGAAAGAGGAGAGTGAAAAAGCTTCCTTTAAACTCAACAGTCAAAAAACTAATCATGCCATCTGGTCCCATCACTTCATGGCAAATAGAAGGAGAAATAGTGGAGACAGTGACAGATTTTATTTTCTTGGGCTCCAAAATCACTGTGGATGGTGACTGCAGCCATGAAATTAAAAGACACTTGCTCCTTTGAAGGAAAGCTATGACAAATCTAGACAATGTATTAAAAAGCAGAAACATCATTTTGGCAACAAAGGTCTGTCTAGTCAAAGCTATGGTTTTTCCAGTAATCATATACAAATATGAGAGTTGGACCATAAAGAAGGCTGAGCACTGAAGAATTGATGTTTTCAAATTACGGTGCCAGAGAAGACTCTTGAGACTCCCTTGGACAGTAAGGAGATCAAACCTATCAATCCTAAAAGAAGTCAACCCTGAATATTCATTGGAAGAACTGATGCTGAAGTTGAAACTCCAATACTTTGGCCACCTGCTGCAAACAGCTGACTCATTGGAAAAGACCTTGATGCTGGGAAAGAGAAAATGCAGGAGGAGAAGGGGACAACAGAGGATGAAATGGTTGGATAGCATCACCAACTCAATGGACATAAATTTAAGCAAACTCAGGGAGACAATGAAGGACAGGGAACCCTGGGATTACAAAGAGTTGGACAAGACTTAGCAACTGAATATCAACAAAAACAGAAAAACGTAATGAAAAGGAGTTGATCTTTTTAATCTCCACGGTTGGAGTTAGAGCAGAAGTGGTTTGGAGCTAGATAAGATGATCGTTTCCGAGAGATGAGGCCTTTGTTATTCTATGTAACAAGGTTATGGAGTTCTCGGTCTATTATTTTTTTTTTTTTTGATTGGAGTATAATTGCTTTACTGTGTTGTGTTAGTTTCTGCTGTACAATGGCATGGATCAGCCATGTGTACGCATGTGTTTCCTCTCTTGAGTCTCCCTCCCACCCCCCATCCCACCCTCTAGGTCGTCACAGAGCACTGAGCTGAGCTTCCTGTACTCTATAGCAGCTTCCTGCTAGTTGTCTGTTTGCAGCACATGGTAGCATGTATATGTCAATGCTACTGTCTCAATTTGTCCCATTCTCTTTTCCCCTCCATGTCCAAAAGTCCATTCTATACATCTGCGTCTCCACTCATGCCCTGCACATAGGTTCATCAGTATCATTTTTCCAGATTCCATATATATATATATGTGAATATACAATATTTGTTTTTCTCTTTCCAGCTCACTTCATTTTGTGTGATAATCTCTAGGTCTATCCATGTGGCTGCAAATGGCATTATTTCATTCTTTTTATGGCTGACTAATACTCCATTGCATATACGTACCACATCTTCTTTATACATTCTTCTGTCTATGGGCAACTAGTTGCTTACATGTCCTGACTATTGTATACAGTGCTGCTGTGAAATAGGGGTGCATGTATCTTTTTTAATTATAGTTTTGTTTTCAACAAAGCAGCAGAAATTATGTCAGAGCAGGGGCACTAGAAAACTCCTCCACCTCCGTGTGTTTTTTGCTACAGTTTTTTGATGCTGAAAAAACTGGATGGTTACCTTATGACCAGGAAGTTTAGGTACCAGATATTTACACCATGATTTTCATTCTGTTTACATTTTGGGACATCCTTGCTAATCTCTCTCTTCCATCTTTCCCAAATGTTTTAGTGAATAAATGGGTTATTATCTCTCAAAGTTAGACAACTTGTTCCTGCAAATGCAGGACGTGACTCTTGGCTCTGAGTGTGAGATTGTTGGAAGATGTCTAGAAGCTCCATTCACCCTGGACGCCATGAAATATACATGACACCAAAATAGGCTTGACAACTCCCCCCACGCATGTCAGGAGGGTAATGTTTGTGATCTATATGCATCTTGGTCAAGTGGACATCTGGGGGTCAGCTTGAAATTTATCGATAATTTCATCAGGTTGATAACATTTCACACATTACCCAAACCAGCTTCCTCTTTTCCAGATGATCTGAAGAACCAGGTGAAACTTGGATTGCAGCTGAAAAAGCTTTAGAATCAAAGTGGCCCTGCCTGCCCCTGGCTATGGTTTCACTTCCCTTCCCTTGAAAGAGAGAAGTCAGCCTGTTTGATGTTTGGATGGATGTTCCAACCAATCATACATGTGCACTGATGGTCCCTAATCTACAAGGTCCAAGAGCTGGACCAGAGAACATCCTCCTTCCTGCACTGAAGAATGTTTTCTTTTCTGCACTGAAGGGTAGCTCTTCCTGGCCTCTGACTTCTGAAGACAGACACTGCAGAGGACCTCTTGCCAAGAAAAGAAGCAGGATGAAGAGCTGGATATCTTTTTTTGAAAGCTTTTTTAAAAAAATTGTTTGTTTATGTATTAATTTATGACTGCACTGAGTCTTCATTGCTGGACATGGGCTTTCTCTAGTTGCGGTGAGTGGGGGGTGCCTACTCTCTAGTTATGATACACAGGCTTCTCATTGCAGTGGCTTCTTTTGCCACTAAGCATGGGCTCTAGGCATGTGGGCTTCAGTAGTTGCAGCTTGCAGGTTCTAGAGTGGGGTTCGCTAGTCGTGGTACATGGGCTTAGTTGCCCTGTGCCTGTGGGATCTTCCAGGACCAGGGATCGAACCCATGCCCCCTGCATGTCCGACTCTGTGACCCCAGGGACTGTAGCCCACCAGGCTCCTCTGTCCATGGGGTTTCCCAGGCAAGAATACTGGAGTGGGTTGTTGTGCCCTCCTCCAGGGGATCTACCCAAGGATCAAACCCCAGTCTCCTGCATCTCCTGCATTGGCAGTGGGGTTCTTTACCGCTAGCGCCACTTGGGAAGCCCCAATATAACTGCAGTGTATGTGTGATAGTCACTCAGTCGTGTCTGACTCTTTGCGACCCCATGGACTGTAGCCTGCCAGGTTCCTCTATCCATGGAATTCTCTAGGCAAGAATACTGGAGTGGGTTGCCATTTGGATTTCTCATTTTTTTCTGGTGGCACCGCTTTGCTTCAGATCTACCTCCAGTCATTTCTCTAGACTCCAGCCATCCCCCTCTTTCTTTTTCTAAATATCACTATCTAATTTATACCCCCAACTAGATTAGCAAGAAGGAAAATCAGCCCAAGATCATGGGGAGTGTTTTCTGAAGGATGTTAGGGAATAGAGATAGAACATGAAGCCAATCGAATGCACATCAAGAACTGTACCAGCTATTTAATGCATACCAGGTTATCATGGCAACCTGGGGTAGTATTATAGTTACAATAATAGCATTACTGTTTCCATTCTCCAGACAGGAAAATAAAGATCAGGAAGGTTCAATGACCTGTTGGAAGTTATACTGCAAACATATAGTGGAACTGGAATCAGAACCCAGGACTGGTCTGGAGAAGAGACAAGGTCATTTTGGAAGGGAAGCTTGAGATTACAGCCACAAAATATCCCAAAATGTTGAAGCCAGGGAGGAAAAAAAAAAACCCACTGTGATGGAGGAGAGCAGATGAAGTAGAAATGTGGGAAAACTGAAATATATGCATTTCTTTTTTTTTTTTATTTAACACTCTTTATGGAACTTAAGTCATTTTGTAAGCTTTGAAACATAAAAATGTATTATGTATAATGTGCTTTGCTCATAAAATTATCATGTTTGGTGTATTTAAAGACGTGAGAACATGGGAAGAAGGAAAGGAGTTTGAGGGGAATAGCTTTTTTTCTTTTTTTTTTGAAAAAAGTTAAAAGGTTTTGATGGGGAAAAAATGTTAAATAAAAATTTTCTATTTTTTTCACCAGATGTTCATGATTCTATTTACAGCCATTAACTTTTCCCTTTTTCTGTTAACTTTCAGGAACCCTCAAACTGACCCTCAGGGGTTCCTCCATCTGCCTCAGGCCCAAAGCTCATCATCACTATCCCCACCCCTCTGGGGATATCCCCTCCTTCTCTTTAGTTGTGGACACTTCACAACTCTGGCACCCTTGATTTTTCTGGCTCTTTCTCAAGTACCAGCCTTCCATCCAGCTTTCTGTTAGTAGCTGTTACTTGGTTCTGCCTCTTCATGATAAACTACTCCTTCTGAGTGGTTAGTGTCTGTATAGCTCACAGTGGCTTCTAGTCATCTCACTGAGATGACTTATGATCCTTGGGATTGGCTGGGTACTAGGTAAAGAGGACTGCTTCTCTAAGACTTTTACAGGGGTCAGGCCAGGGAACTCCCCTTTACTACACCTGTATACCTGGGGGACACAGTCCTACTCTAGGGTTCCTGGTCTGATGAATGGAGTGTGGGCTTGAATGTCACTCCCAGTTGGCCTCTTGGTCAAGTGCTCATCCCCTCTGTCTCAGATCAAGCCAAGGTTTTCAAAAGAATTTTGCTAAAGACTGGAAATAACCTTAAAAGCTAAAATAGGATTGTTTAACTTATGACGTGTCCACAAAGGGGGATGTGTGTTGCTCAGTCGCTTCAGTCATGTCCGACTCTTTGCAACCCTATGGACTGTAGCCCACCAGGCTCGTCTGTCCATGAGGTTTTCCGGGCAAGAATACTGGAGTGGGTGGCCATACCTTTCTCCAGGGGATCTTCCTGACCCAGGGATCGAACCTGCATCTCCTGTGTCACCTCCTAAAATGGGAGGATATACAGCTATCAAAATATTAAGACAGAGCTATGTCTACCAAGTATGGTACCATCCTTAAGGAAATTTAACTGATACAGGTAAAATACAAAGTTATATGGAACTATTTCCTATTTACATAAGAAAGATTAGAAATGGACTGATGGACTGTGCACTTCTATGTCCATAAGATATCTTACAATCTTTACAAGCCCCAGGAAACTATGACAGAGAGGTGACCTAGGGGATGGAAGATAAGGAGCAGGAGAGATTTAATTTTGACTAAATATTATTTACAGTGCTTGCTTTCTATCACTTACATGTATTACCTTTTGATAGCTGGCTAACCAGATAGCTAGGTAAACGAATAAATAAATGAAAATGTAAAGGTAGTTTGATACATTGTATGCATTGAGTAAATTTGCTATAAATTTATTAAATGAAAAATTTGCTAATTGATCAAGTCACCACTGCATAAGGGATAGCAGGCATGTACTCTAGTAAATCTGAAAATTCTGTTTGTCTCTGTGGAAGGAAGGCAACTGAACTTGCCTCTAGATGGTCTCTCAGCTATTTCGTTATTTCTACAACAAACATAAACTGAGAGCTCACATGTTCCAGCACTGATGTGCACACTTGCGCTGCAAAGGTGAGTAAGACACAGCTGATTCTGGACCACACAGTGAACAGGAGAGGTAAACACCTCAATAAATCACTAGCTCGATGTAATAAAAGCTCAACCCAAAGATCCTGGGGGATAATCCACTAATGGGATTATGGGAGGTTTGGAGAAGACACTGAATAACTTCAGAGATGAAAAGATCCTTAGGAATCTTCTAGTTCAATCTCTTGTTGAAAAAGTAGAAGAAACAGACACGGCCAAAGTCAAGCGGGAACAAAACGACAGAACTGGATTAAGCCAAACTGTGCTTGTGCTCAATTGCTCAGTTGTGTCTAACTCCGTGTGATCCCATGGACTGTAGGCCACCAGGCTCCTCTGTCTATGGGATTTTCCCAGAATGAATACTGGAGTGGGTTGCCATTTCCTCCTTCAGAAGATCTTCCCAAGCCAGAGATCGAATCAGTGTCTGCTGCATTGGCAGGCAGATTCTTTACCACTGAGCTACCTAGAAAGCCCATGAGCCAAATATAAATGTTCAATTCTGCTGCGTGACAAGTATCCTCAATATCTCAACAACATGCAATAATAAGCATCTATGTAGCTCCAGTTCTGAGGGTTGGCTGGGAGTGGGCACGGTGGCTCAGTTCTGCTCTGTGTGCCTTTCATCTATTGCACTACCTGGGAATGTTCTTCTCCTGACATGGCAGAGATGCAAAAAAGCAAAGAGAAGCATGCAAAGCCTCAGAAGGTATAATTTCAGAACTGGTACCACGTCATTACTGCTTCATTCTTGACTAAAGGAAGTTTCTTGGCTGAACCTAAATTAGAGGAATGGGAAATTATTTTCCACTCCTTTGGTGGAAGAACATAAAAGTCATAAGGCAAGGGGCATGGTTAGAGAGAAGGGTGAAGAAGGGTCAACAATAAAATCCAGCACACGAATTTTAACTCACATCTTTTGGTCCCAAGCCCAATGCAGTAGGCTACATTTTAGGAAAAAATAGTTGCTAATATAGGGCAGTCCTGTAGACTAGGTACTTGTAATCACATTGGTATAGTTAAGGAGGAAAATAGATCCTTTCTAGCAAGCTGGCATCTGGAAATTGATCTTTTTCTCTTTCAAAGCTGTTGCAACCTGTCCAAGGTTTTGCAGATGTGTGCAGGGGCTAGAGAGGTTGGTGGTGAGGGGCACCCACTCCAGGCCAGTTTGAAACGGAGAGTAGAGGGAAGGGGGGCCAGGAAAGACAATACTCTTCTTTTTGCATAATTGTTAAAAGTAGAATCTTTTCAGGTATTTGTTCAGATAATATATGAATATATGGACATGTAAGAATGATGAATCATTTCAGATGAGTCAAGTGTCAAAGTACAGCCTTGGGGCTGGAAGAAACTCAAGATCTAGTGCCCTTAAGTGAGCCGGCTGATATGCCAACCAGAAAGCTCTGGTTCCACCCCAACAGGCCCCACCCCTAACAGGCCCCACTTCCAAGAGGCCGCAACTCTAACAGACTTCAACCAATCAGGCTCCACCCTCAGCAGGCCCCGCCCCCAGGCTCTCCTTCCTCCCTGGTTAGGACTTGGCTGTGCCTCCAGTGGGTTGGGCAGGAAGAAGGGTTACTAGGGCTCGATTAGTTCTATTAGGAAGCATAACCTGGAGCATTACTTCCACAGAGTGATAATGTCTAGTGTTGCCTGCAGGCAAGACTTCTAAAAATTGGTAACCACTGTGGCAAGAACTGAAATAACTGTTATCACACTGTTTTAACACCTAAATTGTGTATATTGTTGCTGGGGAAGAAGCAAATTTGGCTGGTGGGTGTTGAGATTGTTTTCAGAATAATCAGGTTGCAAAGACATTCTATGATGAGTCACTGAGTTACTGATAATAAGGCACAGAGAGGAGAGAGACAAAAATAATAACAATAGCTACCAAACAGGGAACACCTATGATGTGCTGGATATTGCTGCCAGATTATTTTTCTCACTACCCCAATACAGTAGGGACAGGCACATGACCTAATATCAACCAATTCGATTCTTTCCTGGGACTCTGACTCTTAAGTGAAATGGTGCAAGGACCATGGAAACCACTAAGGTTTGTTTATTCCAGTGTTATCATCTGGGTGAGACCACTGTGCTGGTTAATTTTATGTGTCAACTTGATTGGATCACTGGCTGATCTGAATAAAGTGGATTGCTACTCTCAATGTGGATGGGCCTCAGTCAATCAGTTGGAGACCTGAATAGAAAAATAGAGTCTTCCTTGGCGACTGAGATGGTAAAGAATCTGCCTGCAGTGCAGGAGACCTGAGTTCAATCCCTGGGCTGGGAAGATCCCCTGGAGAAAGGAATGGCAACCTACTCTAGTATTCTTGCCTGGGGAATTCCATGTACAGAGGAACC
The DNA here is from genome assembly GCF_055505025.1 of Bos grunniens. Lineage (NCBI taxonomy): Eukaryota > Metazoa > Chordata > Mammalia > Artiodactyla > Bovidae > Bos > Bos grunniens. The sequence goes on from NC_141189.1 coordinate 30,729,298, forward strand.
TGGTGGGGTACACTCAATGCAATTGCAAAGAGTCAGACATGACTGAGCAACTAACACTTTCCCTTTTCATAAAGGAAAATGTGCTCTCTCTTCCTGTTTTCAAGCTGGAACATTGGCCTTTTACATCAGACTGGAACTTAGTCAACTCCCTTGGTTCCCAGGCCTTCGAACTTGGAGTGGAATTACACTGCCAGCTTTTATGAGTCTACAGTAGAAAGTGGAACTTCTCAAACTCTATAATTACGTGAGCCAATTCCATATAATAAATTTCTTTGATAGCTAGGTGATAGGTAGATAGATGAACGACAGACACATAGATAGATAGATAGTTGTTGTTTTTCAGTCTCTAAGTCATGTTCAACTCTTTGTGACCCCATGGACTGCAGCATGCCAGGCACTCCTGTCCTTCAGTATCTCCCAGAGTTTGGTCAAATTCATGTCCATTGAGTCAGTGATGATACCTAGCCACCTCATCCTTTGCTGCCCTCTTCTCCTTTTGCCTTCAATCTTTCCAAGCATCTATTGACTCTTTCTCTGGAAAATCCTGGCTGATATAACCATCAAGAGATTTGTGCTACCAAGACCTTTTGGAGAGGCCCAGACACTTTTTATTGTCTGCTTTGTTCTATACTGGAAGCTACTCCATGTATTTTTAATTAATTTTTAAATTAATTTCTAATTAATTCCTTTTGGCTTAAGCAATTTAGAGCCAGATTCTGTTGCTTGTGACCAAAGAATCATAGCTTCTGATGTAACCTTAGTAGATTGGTAAATACTCCTCCTCTCTAAAGATAAAAATAAACAAAAGCAAAACAAAACAGAAACCCCACAAAATCTATTGCAAGTCATAGAGGTGAAGCTATGTCACACAGTTAATGAGGAGTGGGCTTGTGATTTGAAATCAAGATTCTGAGCTCTTTTCCCTTTGTCCTTTGGGGTTGCCAATCATAACGTGACTGGAAACTGGTCTGGAATTCTGGAGGAGGCTCCTCACCAACTCTGAGCTACAGAAACTTCCAGAGGCAGATGACCTGGCTCATTCTCCAGCAAGGAAGATACTCACAGGTCAAAGGTTCACAGAATAAAGGGTGTCAAACCTGATTCAGTGCCAAGTGCTAAACCTGGGGTCTGCCACTAAGTTGCTAGAGGTTCTGTTACTAAACAAAACTTGGGTTTCCTTGCCTGCATGCAGTAAAGCCAGTCTACTGACACCAAGTTATGGTGAAGGAAAGTGCAATGCTTGTTGCAAGCACTAAACAAGGAGTCCAGGATAGCTAATGGTCAAAAAGCCCAATCTCCTCAATGGGTGTTAGCAAAGCATATTTAAAGGCTAAGGAATGGAGGAGCATCCCAGGGGCTGTGATCAGTTTATGCACAGTTCTCTGATTGGCTGATGATGAGGTCACAGGGGTTAACATGATCAGTCCTTAGGCTCCACTAGGCCTGGGGGCTATGTGCTCATGGTCATCAAGTCACTATATGTTATCAAGTCACTAATGTCTTCCATCTGGTGAGTGTTTTAGCACCTGTAAAGCAACTCAGGAAATGTATGTTAGACACTGTTATCTAGGTCCTTCAGAGAGGAGCTAAAGTAGTGAAAATGGAGGAAGGGACTGTCCAGGAAAGGCCCCATTGGGTCCCACTCCATTATAGAACCTGAATTGGAACCTGAGTCTCTTAACCCCAGAGCCCATTGCTGTTTTGTTCCACGCTAACCTACCATTTCACATGAGAGTTTCATTTTAACAGGATAAGAAGTAATTATAATTGCAGATTTTCCTTTTTCCTGGCCTTGCTTCAAATTCAAATATCAAAACAAATGTAAAACCAAAGTTTAAACAAGAACCATCCCCACTGGAAAAGCCATACGTGTTCTGTTCTTCCCCCTGTTTTTATCAGCTCTGTGCACATCTCTGTGCTCAAGTCCCTAGAAAAACCTTTGTTGGGACCTAGATGGACCGCAGAAGAGCCTGAGCTGAGAGCCCAGTCCTCCTCCTATCAGCTCAGGGCTGCACCTAGTGGCAGATGGTTATTGTTTAGTCACTCAGTCATGTCCAACTCATTTGCAACCCCATGGACTGTAGCCCGCCAGGCTCCTCTATTCATGGGATTTCCTAGGCAAAAATACTGGAGTGGGTTGCCATTTCTGTGGAGCCTTGTACTAAGGTTACTGGATAAAAATCTTTGGAACTGACCAAGCCTCATAGCAACTGTTGCCATGAGCCTACAGATACAGTTCCCTGACCTCGTATCAGGTAAAATACCCACCCTATAGTATCCTAGCCTTCCCTGGTGGTTCAGTCAGTAAAGGGTCTGCAAAGTGCAGGAGACCTGGGTTCAATCCCTGGGTTGGAAAGATCCCCTGAAGAAGAAAATGGCAACCCACCCTAATATTCTTGCCTGGGAAATCCCATGGACAGAGGAGCATGGCGGGTTCATGGGGTTCAAGAGTTGGACATGACTGAGTGACTAAACCTACCTACCTATAGCATCTTAACCAATCACCTAACGCCACCATTTCAGTAGGGATTTTCTCTGTCTTGAGGCTAGAAAAATTGGCTACTAGCCTGTAAAACTGTTTAGCTCTCCCTTGAGCTGGTCTACTGTTCTAACAACATCTCCCACTCTAATAAACTTTATTCTCCCCTCATTCTGCCTCATGTCTGGAAATTCTTTCCCAACCTGCGTAGACGATGACAATTTTCTTCTCCAAGGGATCTTCCTGACCCAGGGGTTGAACGCACATCTCCTGCAATGGCAGGCAGATTCTCTACCACTGAACCACCTGAGAAGCCCAGTGGACAGATATCAAAAGGCTTAAAATTCAGACCTGGAGAACCACACCCTCACACACATATATACGCACATGCTCATCCCCATTCCCAAGGTCAGGGAGCCAGAAACAAGTTAAGGAAGGCTTTCTTGAACTTGGGCTCTTTCCAACTAGAGTCTTTGCTGTACCATTTCAAATATGTGTCAAGCAAGGAGGAGAGTCAGCTTTATTCTTGTGTGATAAATCCTTATCATTGCTTATTCATGTAGAGTTTACCTCTTAGTGTCACATTGGCGACTGAGATATTTGTTTGAGAGTTCTCCAAACAGATCTCTTAGGGCAGGAAAAATGCAGCTGGCTGGAGAGCTTTCTTGCCAAACAGTTGGGTTTGTTTTGCAAAAAAATAAATATGGTGAAATTAGTCCATGAGGACTGCCTTAGTCTTCATTGGTGCACGAGACTGAGAATATAGGCTGGACCTATATCTTGCAGGGCTTTGGATGTCTGCTGAGGAGTCTGCTCTTGACTTACAAAGTGATAGGGGGTGGTGGAGGTGGGGTTTTGTTGGTTTGTTATATTTCTAGTGGAAGATGGCTGTGATTCAGGTTTATTTGATCATTTTGCAAATATTAGACATCTACTACATTCCAGCTACTCTTTCAGGGCCTGGAAATTTTATAGAGGATAAACCAGACAGACATAAGTAGGTTATTATGCAACTTTGATTCATCTACAATAGTGGTTTTCAACCAGGGGCAATATTGCCTTCCCAGGGGCCATTTGGAAATGTCAGGCATTTTTGGTTTTCATAACTAGGGAGAGGGAGGCAAATTTGCTACTGGCAGATAGGAATGAAGACCATGGATCCTATAGAACACAGGGCAGGCCCCAGAACCAAGAACGGACAAAATAACCAATGATGCAAAGGTTGGAAATCCCTGACCTAATAAGTCATAAGCTCATGAACGATAAAGATATTTTCTCCTGGCACATAAATCATAGACACTACTGAAGTGCTGGACACAGAGGATAAACGGTGGAGAAAATTAAATAAGGCATCACACAGAGTTGGACACGACTGAAGCGCGTTAGCAGCAGCAGCAGCAGGCTTTAGCAAAACCAATACAATATTGTAAAGTAAAAAAAAAAAAAAAAAAAAATAATAAATAAAATAAATAAAAACCAAAAAATGAAAAAAAAAAGAAATTAGTCATTTATATATCATTTATATAGTCATTTATATACCAATAAATTAGTCATTTATTAGACATTATATATATAGTCATTTATATATATATGTATATATAGTCATTATGTACAGTCAAATATTGGGTATTTCAGGTAGAAACTCTAAGCACCTAGTGAGAGCTCCAGAAAGTCAAACATGAGGTGTTTCCAACCTTAGGGTCTCAGGGTACTTTTGAAAAAAAAAATAATGCATGAAACTCTGGATATCAGGAAGATTCTACAACAAAAAGCCATTGCCTTTGATGTTTGCTGTGTGAGTAGACAATCGTAATTATCACTTATTAAGCAATTAGTATATGCAAGTGTGTGACAAGTCCTGCTTTGGTCATGTCTGACTGTGTGACCCTATGGACTGTAGCCTGCCAGTCTCTGTCCATGGCATTCTCCAGGCAAGAATACTGGAGTGGGTTGCCATGCCCTCCTCCAGGAGATCTTTCTGATTCAGGGACTGAACTTGTGTCTCTTAGATCTACCTGCATTGGCAGGTATGTTCTTTGCTGCTAGTGCCACCTGGGAAGCCCAATATATGCAGAATGTGATGCATTATCCCTTCCATTCCACTGCCCCCCGCAACAACAACCCTGTGGGTTCATGCTGTAATGATCTCCATGTTACAGATAAAAGAACAGAGGTACAGAGGGATTAGGGAGCTTGTCCAAGATCACCCCATTTGCAGGCAGAGCTGGTCTTGCAGGCGAGAAGCCAGCTGGACCCCAGAGTTTGCACTCTTCACCCAAATTTCCTCTTGAGGGAACTCCCACTGTGCTTGATATTGGGGAGCCACCAGCGAGCATCCCCTGCCATAACTCACATCAGGCCAACTGGACTTTCTGGCCTGGAAGTTTCTCTCTTAAACTTTGTGACAATGAAACAGAAATGGTTGATCGATTTCCCTTCAAGCAGTTGTAACCAGATTCCTTGTGTTGCCCTGGGTCCCACTTTCCTGTCCATTCTGCCAACTGCCTCTTTTCTCACCAATAAACTCCACCTTCTGCTAATGTAGGTCATTGTTCATTTCTTTTGTTTGCAACCAGAGATTTCCGGTACAGAAAAAGATCCAGGAAAGGAATTATGGATGTCCTGGGCCCTACTGGGCTCTTAAAGCAGCTAGAAAGTCAGTCTGTGGAGCAGGGAAAGCTGGAAGCTGTGAAGACAGGCCCAAGGCTCAGCTGAGGAAGGAGAGGAAGGAGATTAAAGAAGCCAGAGAGCATTCTGCCTCAAGTACCTGGAGAGCAGGTGACCTGCAGCTTCCTGGAAATGCATGCATGGGCTTGCACCAAGCTGCCGAGATTTAAACTGTGGCTCTCTTTTACTGACTTCCCTGGGTGACTCAGTCAGTAAAGAGTCTGTCTGCAGTGCAAGAGACCTGGGTTCAATCCCTGGGTTGGGAAGATCCCCTGGAGAAGGAAATGGTAACCCACTCCAGTATTCTTGCCTGGGAAATCCCATGGACAGAGGAGCCTGGCAGGCAACAACCAATGGGGTCACGAGTCAGACACGACTGAGTGACTAAACCTACCTACTTACCTGTCTCTTACTAGCTGTGAAACTTTGACAAGCTGTTTAATGTTTTGGAACCAGTTTCCTCTTCTTGAAGGGGGTGTATATTAATATCTGTTTTGTAGAGTTGACAGACAGACCGAATGAGCTAACAGTGCATTCATCACTTCTATGGGATACATTTGCCACATTTTATCATCTTTCAAAATTGGAAGGTGGCTTACAATGGATAATACAATACAGATCACTAGATGGGGTGTTCTTCCCCTTAGTAGTACATGAAATAAAAGTAAGTTATTGCTGTCATCTTAGATTCAGTGATACAGCCTGAGTTTACAGCTTAAAATATTAGCAATTATTATTTCTATTTATACCACCAGTTCCTAGCATATCATAAGCACCCAGTGACTGTGAGATTAAAAAAGATCCCTCTTGAGCTTGAGCTTTACCTGAAGTTGTATTTGAACACTTACACCCATTGAAGGTCAGGGAGCGGTTACACTTGGGCTCCCTTTATGGGGAGAGAGGTCGACACGAATGTACAAACAGAAGCCCCTAGCCAGGAAGAAATGAAGAAACTCTGGTTGCAATAAATCACTTTGGACAGGTTTATCTGTGTTTTCAGGGAACTTTTGCAATCATATTTCTCTTTTGTTCCATAATTTGCAATACAAAACTGCTGACCCCTCCACCTCTGCTTCCTGGCACACTGACAAGTCATCCAGACTCTAGGTAGCAACCAGGAAGTCGAAGTAAGTGATTGCTTCATATCCAGGCTTTGCAGGACCAGTGATAAGCCCTTTCTAAATGCCATTACTCATCTTCAGCTTGGCCACAAAATTAGGCATTTGCAACTCTCTGGTTGTCATTGATGTAATTGTTACAGATCACAACACTTCTTATCAGATTTTATTTCCTCTGACCTAAATATGCAATTCTACAGGAGCATACAGCTCATCTGGGCATTGTTATCAGTATTCACTCAATAGTTATCTAGGGAGATGGAAAATACAGCATGATGATTAAGAAACAAGTGCTGGTATGTCACTGTCCAGGGTCACAGCTTCACTCCTAAATATGTGACCAAATAGGAAAATACCCAACTGCTGTTAGCCTCAGTGGCCTCAGCTATAAGACAAGAATAATAATAGCTGATAGTATTATGGACTAGACACTGCTCCATGTGGTTAACACACAACTGTTTATTTGCTCCTCACAACCATCTCTGAGGTAGCCATTCTATTAACATCCCCATTTAACAGATGTAAAAAGGGATGTTTCAAGAGGTTCTGGAAGTTGCCCAGTGAATGACAATGGCAGGCTGGCAGTCTCCGGGTTATGTGCTCTTAACCGTAACTTTATGTTGTGTCCTAAACCCAACAGAAATGCCTCCCCAATGGCAAGAGTGTGGTAAGATTCAACAAGATAATGAATGCAAATATATAGCTTAATGCCAGGTTTTATAAACACAAGAAAGTTTAACACTGTCATGACAGCTTTCATTTATCAAGCACTGATCATATGCCACACGCTGGGCTATGGCCTTGACCATGCAATCTCTCTCATCCTCACAATGACCCTAGGAAATAAGAATTTTTATTACCTCCTCTTAAAGATGAGAAGCTAAGTTCAGAGGGGTTTTGTCCTTACAGTTACTATGGACCAGTCACCACTGCACATGTTGTGCAAGAGTGGAGTGCAGGGCACACCACTACTGACGAGCCAGATCTACTGGACTCTGAGACCCATTCTCTCTCCATTTACCCCATGACTCCAACAGTAGGCTTTATCTATCTGATAAGGATGCTGAGATCATTTCAAGGGGACCAAGCAAGGCTTATGGACCATGATGATCAAAGAATAGGAGTTATTCTCAGTATATATTAAGTTACCTGGGCTTCCCAGATAAAGAATTTGCCTGCCAATGCAGGAGACACAAGAGACACGAGTTCAATCCCTGGGTTGGGAAGATCCCCTAGAGTAGGAAATGGCAACCTACTCCAGTATTCTTGCTTGGAAAATTCCACGGCCAGAAGAGCCTGGTGGGCTGTAGTCCACGGGGTCACAAAGAGTTGAACACGACTGAGCACACACATAAGTTGCCCTGGAATTGATTCCAAGATGCCAGAATAAGAAGCAAGCTTTGGCAATCATTTAGTTCCAACCTTCTTTTTGCAGCAGAAGAAGGGAGCCTGGAGACCTGCCTGAAGGACAGAGCTCTTTAGCAGAACCAGGGCAAAACCCCATGGCTTTCAAGAACCATCCATTTTGCCAACTGCTCAATGCAAGGGGCTTCCCTGGTGGCTCAGATGGTAAAGAATCTCCCTGGAATGAAGGAGACCTGGGTTTGATCCCTAGGTCAGGAAGATCCCCTGAAGAAGGGAATGGCTACCCAATCCAGTATTCTTGCCTGGAGAATTCCATGGACAGAGAAGCCTGGTGACTAACACTTTCACTTTCAACACAAAGAGAATGCAAACTGCACTGAAGGGCTTCCACTGAAGTCTTTTAATATATAGTTTATTTTGGAATTATAAAAGCTGTGCATGTTTGCCATAGAAAATTGGGAAAATACAGAAACAAAGAAAGTTGTGACAAAAATAAAATGATCCTGTTTCCCACCACCCAGAGAGCTGTAGATAACTTGGCATGTTTCCTTCTAGGACTCTTCCTATGCATAGCTTTTTGTTTGTTTTCTTTTTAGTATTTAGATACTTGTGAAGGCACTGTGTATGCAATTTGTTACCAGCCTTCCCACTTAAATTATAAATATTTTCCCATGTTATTACAGTCTCTTTGTAAACAATTTTCTTTTTCAATATTCAAGTGCAATAGTCTCCTGCTCTATGCCTACACCCTACCCTGCTCACACATGCATCTATTGCGATCCCCTTGGGAACTGGCTTCAACCATCTGTGTTTAAAATTTTTCTGTTACCTCCATATAGCTTAAAATGTGACTTCTAGATTTTTCTACTTCATAATTACCTGTTGATTTCCTGCTGTGATAGATGGGAATTGAGTTTATTTCTACCACCAACTCTAGATATATCTTTTCTCCTTATTCTTCTCCCAATAATTATAATAATTATGCCATTATTTTTCTTATTTCCTCCTTGGCCACCATGATAATTGTAGATAACTTGCCTAACCCTCACTTTCAAGATCTTTGTCTTGTTTTCCTCCCTACACTTCTGAACTTCTATTGACTCTAGTTTTTATTTTTAAAATTTTTATTTTATTTTATTTTTGACTGCACCACACAGCATGTGAGATCTTAGTTTCCGCACCAGAGATTTAACCTGTGACCCCTGCAGAAGAAGTGTAGAGTCTTAACCACTGGACTGCCAGGGAAAATCCTGACTAGTTTTCCTTTTAATTTGTCGGTTTTGATAATACTTATATTCTCTCCTCACTCCATAATTAAGACATTAATGCTTTCTTTATAGGTTGATTCTGAAACTTGAAAACAAATAAACAACATTTACACTAGTAGGAAAAATGGGCATCTGTTATGACTGCATAATATTCCATTGGATGTTTTTGTTTCTCAATTTCCCTAACCATCAAATGCTTGCTGCTGCTGCTGCTGCTAAGTTGCTTGAGTTGTGTCCGACTCTCTGTGACCACATAGATGGCAGCCCACCAGGCTCCACCGTCCCTGGGATTCTTCAGGCAAGAACACCAGAGTGGGTTGCCATTTCCTTCTCCAATACATGAAAGTGAAAAGTGAAAGTGAAGTTGCTCAGTCGTGTCCGACTTTTAGCAACCCATGGACTGCAGCCTACCAGGCTCCTCTGTCCATGGGATTCTCCAGGCAAGAGTACTGGAGTGGGGTGCCATTGCTTAAGTCGGATTAAAAGAGGATTTTTTCCCTGTAATTATTCATTATTCTAAATTACACTGTGATAAAAGGCTTTGATTTTTGTGTTTGTCTGAATATCCTTCTCTGATGGTTTCTTTAGAAGAGATACCAAATAGTAGCCAGTAGGGTACCTGACATACTGTGAATTTATAATATTTGTCACAGCAATGAATAAAGTGTGGTAGATGTGAACAGTTTTAAGACTCTCAATAAATAACTAACGAGAACTTACTGTATAGCACAGGAAACTCTACTCAATGTTCTGTGGCGACCTTACTTAGGCTCCAAAAAAGAAGGGATATATGTACATGTATAGCTGATTCACTTTGCTATACAGTAGAGAGAAACTAACACAACGTTGTAAAGCAACTATACCAATAAAAACCAATAAAAATTATTTTTTAAAAAAGATTACAAAACGGCTTTCCTGGAATTATTCTAAATATTCACCACTGAATGTCCCTGAAATCCATGATAGAGATTGGGGATAAGAGAAATAATTAATACAAGCTCATTTGAAAAAAAAAAAAGAAAAAGTGGGTGATTGTGATGCTGGAAGGGCTAGAGCAGGGGTCAGCAAATTATGGTCTACGCCAAATCTAGGCCACCACCTGCTTTCATAAATAAAGTTTTATTGGAACACAACCATGACCATATGTTTATAAATTCAGTGGCTGCTACAGCAGCTCTGTTGAGTCACTGTAACAAAAATCCAATAACCAATGAAGTCTAAAATATTTACAACTTGGGCCTTTAAAGAAATATTCATAGACTTCTGGACTTCAAGATTTGGAAGAATAAAGCTGAAGGTTGGGTTACGGTGGTTTTAGTAAATGAAACTAGTTCTCTATCCCTCTTCCTAGACATCCTTCCTGAAAAACCACTGTTATGTCAGGAGAAGAATAACACACAGTTGTAAAATTTTACTATTTTTCAAGCAGGGTACTAAGGACTTCACATATCATCCACTCACTTAATTTTCACCACAGTCTATGAAATAGTTACTATTATCATAACTTTTTTGTTGATAAGGAAACTGACATCAAATAACTTGCACGGGATGATAGCACTGGTGGGTGGGGGAGGGAGAAACCGTGGCTGGGAGGCAGACTCCAGAGCCTGCGCTCCTAACTACCACATTATAACACATTGTCCTAGAGAAATGAAAGCAGAAGGGACCAAAGAGAGCAATCTCCACTAGCCTGTAAACACAGATTTTTTAGTAGTGCAAATTTTGTATCTTCCTACCTCACAGTCACCTTCCATATTTGCTCCCCTTACCCCCCAGATGGTCTTCTAGAAGCCCTGCTTAAACAACATGACTCAGCCCAGAGCTGATTTTTTTTTTTTTTTTTTACATCCTCCAAGTCATTGTCCAAGTGAGCTGGACCAATCAGAGTCCTTTCCCTCCCAGGAACTGAGAGGGAGGGAAAGCCCGTCTCTTCATGGGGTTGGGCTTAAAATATGTATTGTAGAACCTACTTAGAATGGCCAGATAAAATAGAGGATTCCCACTGAAGTTTAGATTTTTGACAAAAAATACAGAATTTTTTTATTTAAGTATGTCCAAATATTGGAAAGAAAACACACTAAAAAAAAAAAAAAACTTTCTTTTTAAATCTGAAATTCAAATTTAACTGAGTGTCATAATACACACATATATACATACAACATGCTAAATAAAAGATATAATATGTAATATATAAAATACAGTATATATGAATATGTATATATACAGGTATACATGTATATGGGGCTTCCCTGGTGGCTCAGTGGTAAAGAATCTGCCTGCCTGTGCAGGAGATGCAGGTTTGATCCCTAAGTCAAGAAGATCCCCTGGAGAAGAAAATGGCAACCCACTTCCAGAATTGCCTGGGAAATCCCATGGACAGAGGAGACTGGCGGGCTACAGGACATGGCATTGCAAAGTCAGACACGACTTAGCAACTAAACCAACACCACCATACATGCATACACACACACACACACACACACACACACATATATATACACACACATACATTATATAGATACACGCACACACGCTTTATATAGACACACACACACACACACACACACACATACATATGTTGTTGTTGTTCAGTTGCTAAGTCATGTCCGACTCTTTGTGACCCCATGGACTGCAGCACGTCAGGTTTCCCTGTCCTTCATTATCTCCCAGAGTTTGCTCAAATTCATGTCCATTGAGTTGGTGATGTTATCTAACCATCTTATCCTCTGCTACCCTCTTCTCCTTTTGCCTTCAATATTTCCCAACATGAGGTCTTCTACAATGAGACGACTCTTTTTGCATCAGGTGGCCAAAGTTTTGGAGCTTCAGCTTCTAGGAGCCCTGTGAATACCCTTGTTTTGGAGAAAGTCTGCATGCTGAGCAGGAAAGATCTAACAGACACATAGAGAGAAGCAGAGATGTGAGAGAGGAAGTATCTCCCAGACCTTGACTCAGTTCCTTCATACATTCTCAGCCTTGGATCCCACCTAGGCTCCCCCATCTTTTACAGCCAAAGCACCCTTAGAAGGTAACCCTTCAGTAGAAAATGTGAATGTTCAAGTGTGAAATTAATGCCATTCACTATAGCACAGTGGAGAATTGATATCCAACATTCAAACCATCTCTCAACTGTCTTTTTTTTTTTTTTTTTAGAATTCTTCAAAAGAGGGTGGTTCTAAGAGTCAGACACGACTGAGCGACTTCATTTTCACTTTTCTCTTTCCTGCATTGGAGAAGGAAATGGCAACCCACTCCAGTACTCTTGCTTGGAAAATCCTATGGATGGAGGAGCCTGGAAGGCTGCAGTCCATTGGGTCGCTGAGGGTTGGACACGACTGAATGACTTCACTTTCACTTTTCACTTTTATGCATTGGGAGAAGGAAATGGCAACCCACTCCAGTGTTCTTGCCTGGAGAATCCCAGGGACGGGGGAGCCTGATGGGCTGCCGTCTATGGGGTCGCACAGAGTCAGACATGACTGAAGTGACTTAGCAGCAGCAGCAGCAAATGGACACACAATTGCACAAAAATACTCTTTCTTTCATCCCTATCTTAATGAGTTAGAATTCCTCTATTAAACAAACATGCCTCTAGAAATGATAACATAAAAATCAAGATAGCAATTCTGTGTGTCGACAGGGCAAAATGAGGCTGAGGAAGTGTCTCAAAGGATCTCAGTTAAATTTATGTTGTTTTATTTCTTAAACCATGTAGTAAAGACCTGAAAGCTCACTAAAATATTCTTTACACTTGTTTTGCATCCTAAATATTTCACAGTAAAAAACAAAAAAAAAGGTTTTTTAAGCCTGATCACAGTTCTTGAACTTAGTTAAAACTGTCTTAAGTATGGGTTGGGTAGAAAAGATTTAAAAATATCTTTGCAGTTTATTTAATATTTAAAATACAATAGCTTGCATTTTTTTTAAAGATTTGGTCTGTAGGTCCCAGGAGCATTATCGTGACCCATTTGGAATTTTAGCTTTCTCAATAAAAAGGTTTCAGCATCTGGAACAATGCCTGGCAAATGGTAAGTATCCTGTGTATAATGATTGGGTTTCCCTGGTGGCTCAGATGGTAAAGAATCTGAGATGGTATAATGATTAAATGGATGGCAAAACACTAAAATCATCACTGTACACCCTCTTTTATGTTAAAGTTTTCTCCATCTCTTCCCATATGCCTTGTCTCCTAAGGTATGGCTATGTGTGTTCTAAGTCACTTCAGTCGTGTCTGACCCTGCATGGCCCTATAGACTGTAACCTGCCAGTCTCCTCCATCCATGGGATTCTCCAGGCAAGAATACTGGAGTGGGTTGCCATAACCTCCTCCAAGGAATCTACCCGACTCAGGGATCAAACCTGTGTCTCCTATGTCTTCTGCATTGGCAGCTAGGTTCTTTACCACTAGTACCAACTGGGAAGTCCAAGGCATGGCTCTGTTAGGGGTTATACTGGAAATGGAACAGGGTTGGCAGGAGAGAATTTGAAGGAGCTGCATTTTTGTGATATCCAAAATGTTTGCCTGAGACCCATGCTGAAGATACACTATGTGGTTGACATCATCTCCACCTGTTTTCCTGCCTAAATGGTCTAATTTGAATAATGTTACCTCGGGCCCCTCAGCATGCTGGTTAGAGGATATGGAGAAAGACGAGGTCAGGACAGCAGGGGCAAGTCTTTTGTCTTGCCATTTCACCTCCTCAAACAATGACAGCTGAAATACATCTGATGCTTTTCCTCACATCCTCACTTATGAGCATCGGAACAAGATACTCCCCTAAGAGGATGATCCTGGAACAAAGACTACTTTGATGAATATAATAGAGCAGTTCATACGCTCTGCTGCTTTGGGGGGTAAAAAGTCCCAGAACATTCTATTCCTTTTTTTCCCACAGTCCTATTATTCATGTGATGCCTCAAAATAATTATTTTCTAAGAGGATTTTAGCATCCCAGATGCACTTTGAATGTCATGAAAGAGCAGAGGAAACATAAGCATGAGATGAAGCACAAGGCAGGAACAGAAAACAAACTGCCCGGGTCTGTGATGTATGGCGCCCAGAATAAACACAAGGAGCTCTGTGAGAGCCAGTTCATTTTATGTACAAGGCGATCCAACTTCAGTTGCTGGCAAGACCATTAGTCGTCCTCACCTAATCATGGAGACAGTGAAGTGAAAGTGTTAGGTACTCAGTTGTGTCCAACTCTTTGTGACCCATGGACTTTAGCCCGCCAGGCTCCTCTATCCATGGGATTCTCCAGGCAAGAACACTGGAGTAGGTTGCCATTCCCTTCTCCAGGGGATCTTCTTGACCCAGGGATTGAACCCTGGTCTCCTGCATTGCAGGAAGATTTCTTACCATCTGAGCCACCAGGGAAGCCCATCATGGAAAAGAGCCCATCTAAATTTTCCTGAAAATTCCAACTCATTGAGCGGATTAAAAGGATGGTCTTTTTATTTTAGAGGTAAGACTTTCATAAAGTGGCAAAACCTAATTTTGTTCTTTTCCTCTCTATTAAATGTGTCTAAACAACTTATCGATTCCTGTAAAAGGAAGCACAGGGGGAAAAAATCATGTACAAATTGAATGAAGACTTAGGGGTTTATTACACTAGAGTTATAATTCAAGCAGTCTTTGAAAAGAACGTTTGTCTAATTAGTCATTGTAATCAGGTATCTATGGGAATAAGTGTTAATGCTGGAATAGACAACCAATTAATCATGTCTACAGTCAGCATAATAACTGGCATCAGGTTCTGTGATTTTTAGACTTTTTATACAGCAAGTACAAAACAGGCAGCTATCCTGTGCTTTTCCTGGAACAGAAAGCAAACCCCCTTTCTGCACTGGGAGGTCCCTGGGATAGCTCATCCCTGGATGTCTGAATGCTTACAGCCTCAACCATAAGCCAAGGGAAAACAACAGCAGGGAAAGTGCACGAGAGGCCCATCCATTCAGGATATATGGCCCCTCTAGCATGGAATATGCTTTACCGTTTTTGTGGGTCAGGAATCTCGTGTGATTTTGTTCAGTCATTTAATTCAAGGTGCCTCACAAAGCTGTAGTCTTCATCTCAAGGATCAACTGGAGAACAGTCCATGTCCAGGTTCACTCATGTGGCTGTTAGAAGCCACAGGTCCTGACTGCCACTTGGACTGCTCCCTGGGGCCGCTTACAACACAGCAGGTGGATTCCATCCAAGAGAGAGCAGGGGAAAGAGAGAATGAGCGAGAGAGGGTAAATGAAGTGGAACCAGAGTCTTTGTAACCTAATCTCAGGAGTACAGCTCATCACTTTGGCCACATATTTATTAGAAGCCAACTAACCAGGTCAGCCTGAAGAATTGATGCTTTCAAATTGTGCTGCTGGAGAAGACTCTTGGGAGTCCCTTGGACTGCAAGGAGATCAAACCAGTCAATCCTAAAGGAAATCAACCCTGAATATTCATTGGAAGGACTGGTGCTGAAGCTGAAGCTCCAATATTTTGGCCACCTGAAGCAAACAGCCAACTTGTTTGAAAAGACCCTGATGCTGGGAAAGACTGAAGGCAGGAGGAGAAGGGGATCACAGAGGATGAGGTGGTTGGATGGCATCACCGACTCAATGGACATGAGTTTGAGCAAACTCCAGGAGATAGTGAAGGACAGGGATGCCTGGAGTGCTGCAGTTCATGGGGTCGAAGAGTTGGACATATTACTTAGAGACTGAACAAAAATAAAAACCAGGCCATCCTAGAGAGATGACTAAATGACAGCCTAAATACCTGGTGACGGGGATCACTGGGAGATACCTTAGGAGCCTCTGCCTGGAATATCTTGACCTTGTCTCTCAGAACAGGTCCAGACTAGGGTGTCCATCACTTGCTTTCGCGTGCTTCCTCTAAGAACCATCTTGAACTCCTGCCCTGCACCCCTCCCAGAAAACAGGAGCCAACCCCTCTACTCCTGGGTATTCGGTGGATGGCAGTCCATCTCTAAACTCGGTTCATCCATTCATTAGTTCTGTGTTTCAGCCTTGGCCATGTTGCTTGACCTCACTCATGTTCTAACTCTCCATCTGTAAAATGGGGTTAAAAGTAGAACTCATTTTGTAAGGTTTTTGTGAGGACTAAAAATGCACATAAAAACTCTTAGAGTGGTTCCCAAAGCAATGTAACTCCTCAGTAAACAAAAGCAACCTTTACTTGTTTTTAAAATTTATTTTTATTTTGTTTTTATTTTTCGGCTGTACTGTGCAGCATGTGGGATCTTAGTTCCCCACCCAGGGATGGAACTCGCGTCCCCTGCATTGGAAGCATGGAGTCTTAGCCAGGGGGCCACCAGGGAAATTCAGCAACCTTTACCATTGTTGTTGTTGTTATAATTATTACCATTTTATCCATGAAGGTCAAGATATCTGAAACAAGGCTTCTGCATGGTGGAAGACACTGCTATACAAATCTTCCCAGAACTAGAAATTGAAAATTACAAGGAAGGAACTGTAAGACCCCATTGGTCCTCCAAGAGTGTGGATGCCCCAAGATAGAGATTGGAAGTGGACTAAGAATCAGATCCCACAAAACTGTAGTATAGACAGAAATCAGGGTGGAGAGGGTTTTTTTGTGTACATTTCCTTCTTTAAAAGAATCTCATTTGGTTTCCCTAAGCAATTAATGGGTGGTGGTGGTTTAGTTGCTAAGTCGTGTACAGTAAGTTTGGGGCCCAAAGGGTCATAGCCCTCCAGGCTCCTCTGTCCATGGGATTTCCCAGGCAAGAATACTGGAGTGGGTTGCCATTTCCTTCTCCAGGGGATCTTACTGATCCAGGGATCAAACCTGTGTCTTTTACATTGCAGGTGGATTTTTACTGCAGAGCACCAGGGAAGTCCCTATGCAATTAATACAGTTCTTTTAAACTTAAGGATAACCCAGCTATGCTAAGAGAACCCAGGGATGTGATCTGTACAGTCTGAAAAAAGATTAAGTCTGGGAAGAGAATGGGAAACAGCATTTATTGAGTGACAATTGTTAAGCCACAGAGTGCATTTGCATTTCACTGTCACCCAACCACTTTAGGGGGTAGTTTTTCTGATCCTCCCATTTTGAAAACAATGTCAAATAATGAAATTATTTCACCATAATAAAATTAACCATTTTAAAGTGAACAACTCAGTGACATTTAGTACACTCAGAATATTGTGTAGCCACCATTTCTACATAGATGCAAATAATTCTCATCACCCTTAAAGGGAAACTTGTTCCCATTATGCACTTTTTGTCCATTTCCTTCCCACCCCACACTCAGCCCCGGGCAACCACCGACCTGCAGTCTGTCTTTATGGATTTACCTCTTCTAGATATTTCACATTAATGGAATCACACATAGGTGACTTTTTGTGTCTGGTTTCTTTCACATAATGTTTCTGACGTTCATCCACACTGTAGCATGTACTGGTACCGCATTCCATTTTATAGCTGAATAATATTCCCTTGCATGGATACAGCACAATTTGTTTATCCATTCATCTTTGATGGATATTTGGGCTGTTTCCATCTTTTAGGAACTGTGAATAATGCTACTGTTAACAGGATTTTTTTATTGGAGTATAATTGCTTTATAAAGTTGTGTGAGTTTCTGCTATACAACATTGTGAATCAGCTATAGTACACATATATCCCCTCTCTCTTGAGCCTCCCTCCCAACCCGCCCCATCCTACCCCTATAGGTCATCACAGAGCACTGAGCTACGCTCCCTGTGTTATACAACAGCTTCCCACTAGCTAGCTATTTTTGTGTGTACAGGAATTTTTATATCTGCTTTTTGGTTCTTTGGTATATATTCCTAGGAGCAAAATTGTCATGTGAAGTGCCAACTCATTGGGAAATTCCCTGATGCAGGGAAAGACCGAAGGCAGAAGGAGAAGAGGCGACGGAGGATGAGATGGTTGGATGGCATCACCGACTCAGTGGACATGAGTTTGAGCAAACTCCAGGAGATAGCGAAGGACAGATAAGCCTGGCATGCTGCAGTCCATGGGGTGGCAACAAGTTGAACACAACTGTGCTGTTGAACAACAACAATAGTGATTCTGTTTAGTGTTTTGAGGAACTGCTTCATCTCACTTTTTTACAGGTGGAGAAAAAAACATGAATGCTTTCAGTTTAGAGTTATCAGGACTCTGAGGCATAAAAGTCATTGCCATTTTCACTGATTACTGAAAGCTGCATGGAGGAAGGCTTCCTGGAGGAGGCGAGACTATCTCAGGGAAGCAAGTTGCTCCTGTGGGATAGAACAGGGCAGAAGGGGTGCTGATGCTAGGATGATATGAACAGAGGCAGAGGCAGGCAGCTTAGTCTGGTTGCAGCCAAGGTCCTGCCTGGAAAGAACTCAGGCCACAGGGCTCCATTCACTCCATTCACTCCTCCCTGGGTATCTGCCTGCTCATATCTTTATTTACCTTTCAGAGTCAGAGGAACTAATCTCTGTCAGGTTAAGTAAGACCTATGTATCCCAGGATAGGCTTTGGGCTCTGTCCAGCTCACACAGGGACACAAGCTATGGACTTTGATTTCTTTTTTAAAAAGAAAGCAGTGGGGGCAGGTTAATTTCCGCCTGCACATCTCAGTTCTTTAGGGGCAGAAACAAGAGATTACACAGTCAGATAGCTGGCTCTCCTGGTTTCCCATTAACAATCATGACTCAGCTGGACCAAGAGACAAAAGTCTAGGTCCTCCAGCACCACGAGGAAGGAAATGAGCAGCCTAGATCCAACCACCCCATGCTCTAACAAAACCTTCTCCCCCTGCCCAACATCTTTAAACATCAGTGTATTCTCTTCACCCCAGACACTGCAATTCCTCTGCAACAGCAAAATTGCACCATTATCCCCATCAGTTCAGTCTCTACTTTGCGTCAGGCTCATTCTACACACTATCTTCTTTAGCCTTCACAATAACTCTGCAAGGTACACAAGATTACCCTCATTTGACAAGGAGAACGGTGAGGTTCAAAGAAAATAAATTGGGTGGAATCGGGTTCCGAGCCAATGTCTTGGCCGAACTTTCAAAACCCGTGTTTCTTCTGCTGCCCTGTGCGTCCAGGTTCACTCAACCTGCTGCATGAAAAGTGAAAAGGTCCATCGCTCAGTCGTGTCTGACTTTGTGTGACCCCATGGACTGTAGCCCACCAGGCTCCTCTGTCCATCAAATTCTCCAGGCAAGAATACTGGAGTGGGTTGCCATTTCCTCCTCCAGGGGATCTTCCTGACCCAGGGATCGAACCCATGTCTCTTACGTCTCCTGCACTGGCATTCTTTACCATCTGAGCCACCAGGGAAGCCCACCCTGCACTATATTTTGTCTCCATAATTTATTTGCCTTGAGTACTAAACTTTGCAAACTTTGACCAATTTCTCCCTCCAGCCCCTAGTAACCACCATTCTACCCTCTGCTTCTAGGAATTTGGCTATTTTAATAGCATGTTTTTTAAAAAGAAGAGAAGCAATGATTCCATAAGCTTTAGCGGATTTGTTTGTTTTGCTTGGCTGTGCCACGCAGAATCTTAGTTCCCTGACCAGGGATGGAACCCATGCCCTGCAGTGGAAGCACAGAGCCTTAAGTGTGAAAGTCTTAACTGGAACAGTTAACTGCTAACTGGGAAGTCCCCTAATGGCATTTTTGAAAGAAGCAAAGGAAGAAGTAGGGAAAAGAGGAGAGGGGCGGAGGAGCCAGAGTGAATATGGACAAAGAAAGGGAGGTGCTCCATGAATGGAGCGGGCGGAGGGTACGGGGAGCAGGAAAGAGAGCGATCCTCTCACAGGGCTGAGAAGAGCCCCCAGTTTGTGCGGTTGGCAGAACCCCCATTTCTCCGAAAGGAAACCTGGTCCCTCTGCACGACTTCCCCTCAGGCTGGGAGCGTGCAGCCAGGAGGCAATGACACAGGCGCACTCACTGATGCTAAATAGACTCTGCTGGGAGCACATCAGAATGATTTTCGGGATTCAATTGAATCGACTCGTTCTTTAAATTAAATTCTTTCATTGCAGCTCGGCTCCTCCACAATCGCCCAGTTCTCTCCTAAAGGGGCTCCGATTCCCAATTAGTAAATGAGATCTCCAGTAATGCCAGTGTGCGTTTTGCCGATGGGGCTGGACTAGATGGCGGAGGGGAAATGCAAGGAACACTGCACCTCTCCGCTTTTCCTCCTGGAGGGCGCATGTGGATGAGCTAGTCTGGGGCAAGGGCGGGGAAGGAACAGGGTTACATTTGCAGGGAAGCTCCAAAACCAGGTCCTTGTTCTAGGGAAGCTGGCTTGTCTTCCCAGTCTGTTACATCATGGGGTCCCACTCAGAAATGGGATCGGGGGTGGATCGAGTCTGGGAAGTCAGCACCTCATGAAATTCAGGATTGTTAGAGGGAAAGGTGGGCAAGAGCCCACTACTTCTCGACTCTTGTTCCCCTTCCCTCCATCACCTTGAATGCTTTCTTTTGCTTGAATCAAGGTAAAGTTTCACATCCTGGAGGATAGAAACAGCTGGACTGCTTTTTTGTTGTTGCTGTTTTTTGTTTTGTTTTATTTTATTTATTTTTTTAAATTTTTTGGCTGCACCGCACTGCATGTGGGATCTTAGTTCCCCAACCAGGGATTGAACCCATCCCCTTGCAGTGAGATATCTCCAGGAGACAGTGAAGGACAGGGAAGCCTGGTGTGCTGCAGTCCTTGGGGTAGCAAAGTGTTGGACATGACTTAGCAACTGAACAGCCCTTCAGTGAAAGTACAGTCTTAACTACTGGGCCAACAGGGGTGTTCCTACACTGCTTTGAAATAGGGGCATGGAGATGGAAATGGAGGCTGAACAGAAAACTTGGGGGGGAGTCCTTTTGGGAAACCACACTCCTTCCTGGAGCTTCATGTCTGCCATTTCCCTGAATCCTCACAGTAATCTGATGGTGTAGGTAGAACTAGCACCTGCATTTCACTGATGGGGAAACTGAGGCACAGAAGTCTTCAAGACTGTGCCCACAAAGGCAGAGGGGGATGAGGTAAAGCCAGGATGGGGACCTGGATCTGCTCATCTCAGTTCTACAGAGCAGTTAAGAGTATGAGTCTACAAGTCCATTCTTTATATCTGTATCTGGGAAACTGAGAGAGCTGGATTGACATATATACACTGTTGCTAAGTCGCTTCAGTCATGTCCGACTCTGTGCGACCCCATAGACGGAAGCCCACCAGGCTCTCCTGTCCCTGGGATTCTCCAGACAAGAGTACTGGAGTGGGTTGCATTTCCTTCTCCAATGTGTGAAAGTGAAAAGTGAAAGGGAAGTCGCTCAGTCATGTCCCACTCCCAGTGACCCCTTGGACTGCAGTCTACCAGGCTCCTCCATCCATGGGATTTTCCAGGCAAGAGTACTGGAGTGGGGTGCCATTGCCTTCTCCGATGTATACACTGCCATGCGTGAAATAGATAGCTAGAGGGAGGCTGGTGTATAACACAGGGAGCTCAGCTCGGTGCTCTGTGATGACCTAGAGGGGTGAGATGGGGGGAAGGACTGGGAGGGGGGCTCAAGGGGGAGGGGATATACATATATATATACTTACTTATGGCTGAGTCACACTGATGTACAGTGGAAACTAGCACAGCACTGTAATGCACATATACTCCAATTTAAAAAAATAGTAGATAAATAAAATATGATTCTGGAGCCACTCATTCTATATTTGAATCTGAGCTCTTGACCCTACTGCTGTGTGACCCTGAGAAAATTACATAATATCTCTGTGCCTGATGAGTGAAAAAAATGTGAGACACTTAGTTGCGTCTGACTCTGTGACCCCACGAACTGTAACCCACCAGGGAATTCTCCAGGCAAGATTACTGGAGTGGGTAGCCATTCCCTTCTCCAGGGGATCTTTCCAACTCAGGGGTCAAACCCAGGTCTCTTGAATTGCAGGCAGAGTCTTTACCATCTGAGTCACCAGGGAAGTCCGAAAAATGTTAGTCGCTAAGCCATGTCCGACTCTTTGCAACTCCATGGACTGTCACCCACCAGGCTCCTCTGTCCATGAAATTCTCCAGGCAAGATTACTGGAGTGGGTTGCCATTCCCTTCTCCAGGGGGTCTTCCCAATCCAGGATCGAAATGAGGTTTCCTCCACTGCAGGCAGATTCTTTACCATCTGAGCCACCAGAGAAGCCTTCCCTGATGAGTATCTAAGTGATTAGAGCAGTGATTGTCTTATGAGGCAAGTGCTAATGAGAGTGTGGTAAATGAATTTTTACATTCTTAGCCACCAGTGACATTCAGTACAATAAAGGAGTGAGCAATTGTCTTTGGAGGGTGTGGTTTAGAAGAAGGGGGAGGAATATCTCAGCTGGACTTTATCATGTGAGCAGGAAGTCTTCTGGCTGCCCTTCTGAGCGTCCTTCTGCGGGTTCCCTCTGAGGCAGTCTTCGCCTAACTCTTGCAGCTCCAGGGGGAGCCAAGGAGACTGCTCATTTGAGCCAAGTGGATTTGGGGACAGGCCTCTAGGCACCTTGCCCAGGGAGCTTCCCACTCCATCAGTGACCAGAACTCAGTGGCAGGCAGCAGGGGGGTGTATGTGCCCTTCTGACACACTGAGCCTTCCCCAGGCTCTGAGAGCCATAATGAGGCCAGATCTCAGCATGGCGGCCAGGCTGCGTTAGACGGGAATTTCCAGCTCTCCTTCCCCAGCACCTAGTTAACTGGATAAACTCTTCCAAAAGGCCACACATTAGCAATTCGCTAGATAAACTGTGGCTTGGACAGAGCTCCCTCTGTGAAGCAAATCGAAAGGCAGAGTTCATCAGACAGAAGTGGGTTCAAATCCCAGCTCCATTAACGTCCAGTTCTGTGTTCCTGGAGAAATTGCTGAACCACTCTAGACCCTGGTTTCCTCTTTCTCTGTAACATTAAGATAGTAATCCTACTGACTTCTTTTTTAAAAATTTTTTTTGTTTATTTTTTTTATTTTTATTTTTTGGCTTTACCTGTGGTTTATGGGATCCCACTTCCCTGATGAGGGATTGAACTTGGGCCAAGGCAGTGAAAACCCAGAATCCTAACCAGTAGGCCACCAGGAAACTCCCATTACTGACTTCTTAAGCTTGTCATAATGATGAAAATGAGACAATCCATGTAAAGCTTTTAGCAAAATGCCTGGGAGATCATTGCTTAGTATTTGTGTATTATTATTTTCATTATTGATAATATATTGATGTCAATCATTAGTAAAGGTAATAAATTAATGGAAACTAGAGTTTTCAGAGGAGGACTTTTTCCAGCAAGAATTTCATCATCAGTTCCTTTTGACTTAGTGGGGTCCCTCAAAATCTACAACCTCTGTGAACTTCTGAACCATCAGAAGGACAGGGTTGTGCCCAGGAAGCCTGTGGAGAGCTTCCATGAGGAAGGGAGCATCTTTATATAGTAAGTCCCCTGCTGGAGTGGTGCTGGTGGTAAAGAACATACCTGCCAGCACAGGAGAAATGAGACTTGGTTTCGATCCCTGGGTCAGGAAGATCCCCTGGAGGAGGGCGTGGCAACTCACTCCAAGTATTCTTGCCTGGAGAATTCCATGGACAGAGGAGCCTGGAGGGTTACAGTCCATGGGGTTGCAAAGAGTCGGACACGACTGAAGCAAGTGAGCAGGCACGCTGCGTAAGAATGAGTTCCATTCCAAGAGCACATTTGTAAGTCCACCAAAGTTGGCCTAGTACCCAGCTAACACAATCAGCTACCTAGTAATGTACCATAATAGCTTTATAATACTTTTCATGCAAATAATATATTTTTTAAAAGCACAAAAAATAAAGAAAACATTTTTAATCTTACAGTGCAGCACCTTGAAAAGTACCAGCTATGTCACTGATGCTTTCACACTCTCTTCTAGACATGCTGGGCTTGAAATACAGAGAACTGTGCTACTGTATTCTATACAGGGCAGTAAAGTATATAAAGGCTCAACAACATGTAGGGGATGTGTGCACAGGATGATGTTCGCCAGACGGCCGTGGGAATGCATGTTCGCATCTTTGAAAAGATCACAACTTGAAGGTTCACACGTATGGGGACTTACTGTATTTGAATGAAAATCTCCTTTTTTTTCAGTTGAGTGGCAGGCATCCATGATTCGGATCAGACACCTGAGTATATTTCCCTACCTTCCAGCAAGTGCTTCGAAGGTAAGTGTCTCAGAAAACCCTGAGAACTGTGCCAGCAGGGAGCACCTGAGGTTAACTTCCCCTTCTTGCTCTCTCGGGAAGCATGAAGCCGATAGTCAGACCACCTTCCTTTGCTAAATCAAACCTTTGTTGCCTGGGAAACTTTGTATCTGCTCTATCCTTGGGGGGACTTCTTCCTTTAGATGGGTGGATGGCTCTTTCTCACCTCATTCAGCTGTCTGTCATTGTCCTGGTCAGTATGGGCTGCTATAACAGAGCATCATAGACCCAGTGGCTTATACATAACATACATGTGTTTCTCACGGTTCCAGAGGCTGGAAGTCTGGGAGCAGGGTGCCAGCACGGTCTGGTTCTTTTCTTCTTTTTTATTGGAGTGGAGTCAGTTTACAATGTTGTGTTAGTTTCTGCTGTGCAGCAAAGTGAATCAGCTACACATACATATTGTGGCTGTTGTTGTTCAGTCACTAAGTCATGTCCAACTCTTTGCAACCCCTTGGACTGCAGCACGCCAGGCCTCGCTGTCCCTCAGCATCTCCCAGAGTTCACCCAAGTTCGTGTCCATTGAATCAGTGATGCCATCCAACCATTTCATATACACATATATCCCCTCTTTTTTAGATTTCCTTCCCATGTAGGTCACCACAGAGCACTGAGAAGAGCTCCCTGTTCTATATAGTAGGTTCTCATTAGTGATCTATTTTATGCATAGTAGTCCCTTGGACTGCAAGGAGATCCAACCAGTCCATTCTGAAGGAGATCAGCCCTGGGATTTCTTTGGAAGGAATGATGCTAAAGCTGAAACTCCAGTACTTTGGCCACCTCATGCGAAGAGTTGACTCATTGGAAAAGACTCTGATGCTGGGAGGGATTGGGGGCAGGAGGAGAAGGGGACGACAGAGGATGAGATGGCTGGATGGCATCACTGACTCGATGGACATGAGTCTGGGTGAACTCCGGGGGTTGGTGATGGACAGGGAGGCCTGGCGTGCTGCAATTCATGGGGTCGCAAAGAGTCAAACACGACTGAGCAACTGAACTGAACTGAGTGTATATACATCAATCCCAATCTTCTAATTCACGCTACCCTTCTTTCCCTATTTGGTCTGGATCTGATGAGAGCTCTCTTCTGCCATGTGCCAAGCTGACTTCTTGCTGTATACCCACGTGGTAGGGAGCAGGGAGAGAAAGCACTGTCCCTCTCTTGTGACCCTTATAAGGGCACTGATTCCACTTATGAGGGCTCCACCCTCATAATTTCATCTGATCCTTATTACTTCTTAAAGGCCCTACCTCCTAATACCATTCAATTGCAAGGTAAGGTTTCAAGATATGAATCTGGGGGGATACAGACATTCAGTCCATAACAGTCACATAGGAACACCATTCCTGACTATGCTATTATAAATCCAAACCCCGCCACAGCATTCTCTATTTCTCAAAATGTTTTCTCCCCTCAGGACAAAGGGAAACCCCTAATATAGACTGATATAGACCCAGTCTCAGAAGACCTCACAGTATAAATTTGTACCACTTTCTTACAAAATCATCAGTAGACTTAAAAAAATAAATATTGTATATTAATGCACATGTATGGAATCTAGAAAAATGGTACTGATGAACATATTTTCAGGGAAGGAATAGAGACACAGAGATAGAAAACAGACTTGTGAACACAGAAGAGGGAGGAGAGGGTGGGAAGAACTGAGAGAGTAGCTTTGAAACATATACATCACATATGTAAAACAGCTAGCTGGGAGGAGGTTGCTGTATACACAAGAAGTTCAATCTAGTGCTCTGGGACAACCTAGAAAGGTAGAATGGGGTTGGATTGGGGGGAGAGAGGTTCAGAATGGAGGGGACATATGTATACTTAAGGCTGATTTACGTTGTTGTATGGCAGAAACCAACACAACATTGTAAAGCAATTATTTTCCAAGTAAGATAAGAAGAAAAGAAAAAAATCTGTTCCATCTGACTCATTCAAATAACCTAAGGTAATAACATGAGATCCAAAGAATGATGAGCAGGAATATTTATCCAAGTAGCATTTATGGAAGCAAAACATTGGAAATCACCTAAATATCGAACCACAAGGGGATGGATTAAAATGTTATTGCACATCAGTGTGTCGGAACACCATGCAGACATTTTAAGTCTTTAATACTGTAGGGATGCTATTAGAGTAAAAAATAAATCTGCATATTAATATTTACTTACAGTGTTATTCTGAAGAGATGCAAGGGAGACTATATTTCAAAGTGCTAAATGTCTCACCGATGGAAAGAAACAGGAGCAAATATTCTCTTCATCTCTTTTATAGTTTCTAAGATAGGTTTACAACGAACACTCATTACACCTATAAGGAAATAATTTTATAAGCTCTGTGAGTTTTTTAATTTATTTATTTTTAAATGAAGGATAATTGCTTTACAATATTGCTTTGGTTTCTGCCATACACCATCATGAATTGGCCATGGGTGTACATATGTCCCCTCCCCCTTGAATCTCCCTCCCACCTTCCACCCTTTCCCACCCTTCCAGGTTATTACAGAGCCTGGGTTTGAGTTCCCCGAGTCATACAGCGAATTTCCATTGACTGTCTATTCTTCTAACATGTAGCAGTGTATATGCTTCCATCTACCCTCTCCATTCATCTCACCTCTCCTTCCTGTGGTACATAAGTAATTGAGTTTTTTTTTTTTTTTCATATATCCCATCATATATTTTGTTGCCATGAATATGATCATCAGTCCCACCAACAGAATGGGGTCCCCCTAAAAGAATATTATCAGCCACATTCCCAGAGTTTCTGGACACGGTGAAGCAGGAACATGCTCCCCCCAACCCCCCACCATGCTGTTCAAAATACAGCAGGCATAGCAAATCACAACCATCCAAATAACACAGGTGGGTAAATATTGATAGGATTTGTTACATGAAATGCTAAAAAAAATATAACTTGAGGATGTAACCACTTATTTTCCCACCTTTAGAAATCCCAGTATCTGTTTCTGCCAAAAAGATGGAGGGTGGGGAATTTTGCAGAGAAAAAAAAAATTCAAAATCTCTTCTTTCAAACTGACAGAGGAAGAGGTGGGGTTGATAATGGAGGAAATGCACTAAATCAGAGATTTGGCTGTTATCATTCCTGAAAGCACAGGTGAGCTGGATTTTGCAGCATGAGAGTGACAGGTAAGACCAACGGAAGGACTGAGGATTAAGAGACACTTTTCAGATTTGGAAGGAAGGCAGGGAAAATCCTTCCTCTTCTCTAACTGATAGACACACAGAGTCTGACACAGGCTTAAGAGACATGGCCTGATTCCACCAGGACTTGTCGTGTGATTTGGGGCAATTCAAGGAAAGGCTCAAAGAAAAGGAGGGGAAAAGTTCTCTGAATCAACGTTCCTTCCTCTGCATTTTCAAACGTTCTCTCTGGCACACCCTGGACACTGTTCATTTCTGTGCATTGTGTGATCAATTTTTCATCATCCTTGGGACTTCCTTGGGGTTTTCCCTCTTCTAATCCCTCTCTCCACCCTGCCAATTCTTGACAACAAAGTTAAGCCACACCTGCTTGGCACCTGAGACATCTCTTACGTGCTCAGGTCCCTGAAGGAAGGTAAAAAACCCAAGGTGAAAAGGCTGTCAGCAAGTTCCAAGATTGATCT
Organism: Bos grunniens; assembly: GCF_055505025.1. Taxonomy (NCBI): domain Eukaryota; kingdom Metazoa; phylum Chordata; class Mammalia; order Artiodactyla; family Bovidae; genus Bos; species Bos grunniens. Next base: position 30,757,047 of record NC_141189.1, read on the forward strand.
GCAAACCAAGGCCAGTCTCTGCCTTGGGCTCAATTTCCAACACCCTCTCAAGGATGGGCCAATGTCAAGCAGTGACTACCTGATACCCTGGACCAATCAATGCCAGAGCAGGAGATTCAGCCAGAGTTTCATGGAGACACTGCTGGGATCTTGCGGACTGACTTTTGAAGCTTTGATTGCATTCAGGACTTTTCCAGAAGAATAGGAGACCTGGAGTGTCTGGGCAGCTGCCCTGGATTCAAGATGATAGAATTGTCCTGAACAGACCAACACTCTAGAAAAATGATCTTAAACTAGAGGTCCACAGCCCAATTCTGTCCGTAAGTATATTTTTCCTGGTCTGCACAGCTGATTTTTGTTTATTTAAATGCCTTGTCAAGATGTAAATCGTGAATGATTGCATGTGAAAATCCACATTTCTGACTTTTTTATATAAAAAGATTTGATTGTAGCTGTGCTGCGCTGTGCTTAGTCACTGAGTGTCATGTCCAACTCTTTGGGACCCCATAGACTGTAGCCCCCCAGGCCTCTTTGTCCCTAGGGATTCTCCAGGCAAGACTACTGGAGCCACGCCCTCCTCCAGGGAATCTTCCCAACCCAGAGATCGAACCCAGGTCTCCTGCATCACAGGCTAATTCTTTACCATCTGAGCCACCAGGGAAGCCCAAGAATACTGAAGTAGGTAGTCTATCCCTTCTCCAGGGGATCTTTCTGATCCAAGGATTGAACCGGGATCTCCTGTGTTGCAGGCAGATTTTTTACCAGCTAAGCTACCAGGGAAGCCCTTTGGTTGTAGAGTACAATGTTTGAGAATGTGAATTCTGGAGCCAGATTTCCTGATTTAGAATCCTAGCTCTGTGATTGAGAGTAAAGTATCAAACCTCTCTGTGCCTGAATTTTCTCGTCCAAAAAATGGGAATAATAGTAATACCTGTCTTGTTATTGTTGTAGCAATTAAATAAACTAATGTAAACAATTTAAAAATGTAATTATTTCTTAGCTTCCCAACCAGGGATTGAGTTCCCGACTCTGGGTAGTGAGTGTGGAGTCCTAACCTCTGGACCACCAGAGACTTCCCTAAGCAACTTTTAAAAAACAGCGTCTAGCATATAAAAGTATTAGAACAATTACTACACTGTGTTGCTGGGTTGGGAAGATCCCCTGGAGAAGGAACTGGCAACCCACTCCATATTCTTTCCTGGGAAATCCCATGGACGGGGGAACCTGTTGGGCTACAGTCCACTGAGTTGCCAAGAGCTGGACACTACTGAGGGGCTCACACACACGCACACGTGCACACACACACACACACACACACAGACATGTTGCTATTTACAAGGGTGGGGCATTCAGCAATTACCTCCCTCACTCAAGGTAGGACATAACCTCCCCTTTTCATTATGCTTATCACCCACTCGATTCACTCATTACTTTGTATTGTATTAGCTTTATGACCTCTGGATCAGTAGTAAAGAATCCACTCACCATTGCAGGAGACACAAGAAATGCAAGTTCGATCGCTGGGTTGGGAAGATTCCCTGGAGGAGGAAATGGCAACCATTCTCCCACTCCAGTATTCTTGCCTGGGAAATCCCACAGACAGAGGAGCCTGGTGGGCTACAGTCCATGGGGTCACAAAGAGTCACACGACTGAGCACACACACACACACATACACATATTGTGTTGTATTACCTTCCTGACCTCTGTAAGTACTTGAGTTTGAGACTCGTGGTTTTAAATGATGATATAGGATTTGCCAGTGTAGGACCTTTGTAAATCCATGAGGGTAGCGCCACCTTGGGCAGTAGCCAGGTGCAAATTTCCTCACACCAAGAAATCTAGGAGCATAATAGGTGAACATCACTTCCTGCTCATGATTTGGCCATTATTTAAGGAACAATCTTACGAATTAGGTACTGTTGCTCCCTCACATTTACAGCTGATGATGTTGAGGTCCAAGTGATGCAGCCTACAAATGGTAGACTGAAGCCCAGGATGTCTAGATCTGTATCTGGGCTCCTAACTACTACATGCCTCTGCTCCTGCATTACATAAGAATTTTGCAAATGGTGGAATAAGCAGAACTTAGTGGTTGATCAGCCATAGAGGTAAAGAACAGGGAGTTCAAAACTGTTCAAAAATAACCTGACCTTCTCATTTGTTTTAGGGAAGAATGTGTGTCCTGCGTGTGCAGGTGCCAATTTACAGTGACAAACAAGAAAAAGCCCACTAAGAAGAGAAGATCCATGGGAGAATGATTACTGTCAACAAAGATTTGGTGGATTGTCACATATTCGGTTCTGACTTGTTCTCTGGGGATCAAGGAATCAGGACAGAGGCAAAGAGGTGGGAGGAGTTTTGAAAGGAGGAGGAGTTTGATTTGAATGTTTGGAATAATTTTCATTGGTCAAAACTTTACATGGATAGGATGAGCTGCTTTGAAGATACACAGATGCTTGGCATTGCAGTTGTCTAAGCAGGGAATTGACATCACTTGGCAGGAATAATGAAGAGGAGAATCTAGCAGTGGGGTGTGTGCGAGTGTGTGTGTGTGTGACAGAGAGAGAAAAAAAAAAAAAAGAAAGAGTGTGATAAACAAATTGTTTTTGTTGTTCAGTCTCTAAGTCGTATCCAGCTCTTTGTGACTCCATGGACTGCAGCTCACCAGCTTTCCCTGTCCTTCACCATTTCCCAGAGTTTTCTCAAACTCATGTCCATTGAGTCAATGACGCCATCCAACCATCTCATCCTCTGTTGCCTCTTTCTCCTCCTGCCCTCAAAATTTCCCAGCATCAGGGAAATTTTTCCAATGAATTGGCATTATGCATCAGGTGGCCAAAGTATTGGAGTTTCAGCTTCAGCGTCAGTCCTTCCAGTGAATATTCAGGACTGATTTCTTTTAGGATTGACTAGTTTGATCTCCTTGATATCCAAGGGACAATCAGAAGTCTCTTCCAAAATATCAGTCCTTCAGTGCTCAGCCTTCTTTATGGTCCAACTCTCACATCCATACATAAACAAATAAATTTCTTAAAACAATCACAGGGTCATTTTGTGACGACTTCTAAGTTGTCTACTGCAGCTGAGAACTTGTTTCAATCTTTTGGAGTCTATTTAAAATCTGTTTGCTGCTTCAATTTTTCTATTTAATACAGTAGCCAAGACTCAGCAAGATAAACAACTATTTGGAAGGAGAAAATCCTGGATATTCTTGGCTTTGTCAGGTTCTTTAAAAAAAAAAAATTCTTGTTTGATGCAGAGCAGCATTCTTTCTCTCTAGAGCAGAGATCAATAATGACTTTTCTGCTAAAGGTAGCATGTATATTTTCTTTAATTCCAAGGGATGAATGCTGGCAGCAAGGAGACAGAGAATCCTCATTCAGCTTGACTCCCTAAAACTTTTGCTCCTAGACAAAAGTTTTGGAAGAGGTCACTTTTGAGACAGGCTTTCAGTCTCAGAGTCTTTAGCTTTCTCCCTGACTTTGTCTTAAAGTTAAGCTTTCTTTCTCTATAACCACCCCCCACCCCTTGGCCGAGTGACTTGTGCTATCTGGTAGGAATCAGATGGCCAATTACAGGACTAGGAGGGCATCTCTCAGACTTCCTCCTCATTACATGATGGAGGCTACCAGTAATTTGGAGATCAGTGGATATTTGAGATGGAATTCAAAAGGTGGGGGAATAGAACTCAGAAAATCTGTCACGTGGTTTGGTGTGAGCACAGAGCTGGGTAACAGAGTTTGAATAGAAAGATCAGAGAAATGAAAAGACGGGGCCAATATAGAGAAACCCAAGCCTTTCTTGATGAACTTAATGGGGATACCTAACTCCTCTGTTGTAGGGTTCCAACTATCTGATATGAAAAAAAGTGTGTTAGAAGTGGCCTGGGTTTATTATTATTATTACTAATTGTATTGGATATAATTGCTTTACAATGTTATGTTAGTTTCTACTGTATAGCAAAGTGAGTCAGCTACACATAAACATATATTCCCTCTTTTTTGGATTTCCTTCCCATTTAGGTCACCACAGAGCACAGAGTACAGTTCCTGAGCTATCCAGTAAGTTCTCATTAGTTATCTACATTATATATAGTATCAGTAGTATATATATGTCAATCCCAATCTCCCAATTCATCCCATTACCTCTTTTCCCCCTTGGTGTCCATACATTTGTTTTCTATGTCTGTGTCTGTATTTCAGTGTTGCAAATAAGAGCATTTATGCCATTTTCCTAGATTCCATGTGTGTGTCTGTGTGTGTGTATTAGTCATTCAGTCTCGTCCAACTCTTTGTGACCCCATGGACTGCAGCCCACAAGGCTCCTCTGTCTTGCCTGGAATTCTCCAGGCAAGAATACTGGAGTGGGTTGCCATTCCCTTCTGTAGGGAATTTTCCTGACCCAGGGATCGAATCTGAGTTTCTGCATTGTAGGCAGATTCTTCACAATTTGAGCCACTAGGGAATCCCAGATTTCACATATATGCCTTAATATATGATATTTGTTTTTCTCTTTCTGACTTCCTTCCTCCTGTATGACATCCTCTTCCCTACAAATGATCCAATTCCATTCCTTTTTATGACTAATAGTTCCATCATGTATCTTCTTTATCCATTCCTCTCATGTCCTGACTATTGTAAATAGTGCTGCCTGGTTTAGAAGCAGCAGTCAGGACAAACACACACATATTCTGAGTCGTACCTGGCCCCTGTCAGTCACACCCTGGAGGCTCTTAGAAATCAGGGGCTCAGTCCACCTTTGGCCTTTCCCTAGTTCAGCACCAAGGACAGAACACAGAGGCCATGGTGGCTCCACAGTTGGTCTCTGCTTTTCATTAAAGTCACATTTTAAAACAAAACTGAAATTGATCATAGGGAAGCTCCACTCAAGCTATGAAGGGAAAAAGCAGCGAAACTTACATGGGTAGGTCATGAAATCTAATGGAGGGAATGCAGCCTTGACCAGAGACTCTATGACCACGAAATGAAAACTCACTACTTTGTCCATCCCCCTCTAGAGCAGTCCTGTGTTGTGCTCTTCATAGGGTCTCCTGGGAAGCCTAGATTCAAATTTGTAGTTTGTCTATCAATTGTGAGTAAGGATAGGGACTTCCCTGGTGGTCCAATGGCTAAGACTCTGTGTTCCCAATGCCGCGGGCCCAGGTTCCATTCCTGGTCAGGGAACTAGATCCCACATGCCACAACTAAGAGTTCACATGCTGAAACTAAGCAACTAAACATCCCACATGGTACAACTGAAGACCCACATGCTGCAACTAAGACCTAGCACAGACTAAGTATTTTTTAAAGTGGCTAAGGACATAAGGGTACACTTTTTAAGTCATTTCTGACTCCATTTTATTGCTCTTCTGTTTTTAAAAAGATCTTCCATCTATTTTGAATTTGGGCTTTCTCTTTTGATATTAGATATTCTTTTGTGTCATATGATATCTTTTCTGAACAGTATCAAATATCAAATGAAACATACACTTGGACATAAACTGACACCCACACTTATATGTGATTGCATGATCTACATACATGTGCTTTTATTTCCTCTCAGTACCACCCCCTTTACACCACCACCACCACCACAAAATAATTAGGAGCACTTTATAAGCCACTGGTAAAGAATCCGCCTGCAATGCAGGAGACCTGGGTTCAGTCCCTGAGTTGGGAAGATCTCCCAGAGAAGGGAAAGGCTACCCACTCCAGTATTCTGGCCTGGAGACAATCCATGGGGTCACAAAGAGTCAAACATGACTGAGTAACTTTCACTTATAAGAAACATGATCCAGAGAAAATGCATAAAGTGTATTTGGATAATGGAGTTAGTGGGTTATGTGGCTGTTTTGTGGGAACTTCGATTTCCTAAACGGCCAGAGACAAAAGATGTGATTTGCAAAGGTTAGTGAAAAAAATAAGTGATATCCCATATGATCCCGGGTGATGTGAATTTGCCTACTCCTCTCAGCAAGAGCTGGAGTCTGTCTCCCCACACCTCAGGTTTGGGTTGGCATAGTAAATTTCTTAGATCCACAGAAAGTGGTAGAAATTTTTTTTTTGGTTGCTCTGGGTCTTAGTTGCAGCACTCTGGATCTTCAATCTTCATTGCTGCATGTGGGATCTTAGTTCCTGGACCAGGGATCAAACCCATGCCCCTTGCACTGGGAATGTGGAGTCTTAACCACTGGACCACCAGGAAAGTTCCTAGAAAGTGGTGGAAATGATATTGTACAAGTTTTGGACTCTAGGTATCAAGAGTTCTTGCAGTCTTATGGAATGCCTCTCTGAGACCATCACGGAAGGAAGTGGATCTGGCCTACTGAAGAATGAGCAGCCACGTGGAAGACAACCTAGGTGCCCCACTGGCCGTCAGCTTCTGCTTTTACTGCTGCTTTACAGAGTAAACTGATGCCAGAGGCTGGGCCAGAACTTAGATCTGCAGGCCTCTACTCCCGTATCCTTTCAGAGTGTGTTCAACATTATACCTCGTCTCTGTGCATGTGTGCTCAGTCGCTTCAGTTCTGTCTGACTCTTTGCGACTCCATGGACTATAGCCCAGGCTCCTCTGTCCATGGGATCCTCCAGGCAAGAACACAGAAGTGGGTTGCCTTGCCTTCAGGAGATCTTCCTAATCCAGGGATCAAACCCACATCTTCTGTGTCTCCTGCACTGCAGGCAGATTCTTTACCACTGAGCCACTGGGGAAGCCCACATACCTCTCCTCTGTAGAAGAAATGCTGTGAAAGTAGAATTCTGTGTTACAGCAGGAAGGGGACAACCCTGAGGGTCAAAAGACAAGAGCTTTATCCCCAGCTCAGTCAACAACTTGCTGGGTTGTTGCTGTTCAGTCGCTCAGTCATGTCTGACTCTTTGCGACTCCATGGACTGCAGCATGAGAGGCTTCCCTGTTCTTCACTATCTTCCAGAGTTTGCTCAGACTTATGTCCATGGAGCTGGTGATGCCATCCAACCACCTCATCCACTGTTATCCCCTACTCCTCCTGCCTTCAATCTTTCCCAGCATCAAGGTCTTTTCCAATGAGTTGGCTGTTTGCATCAGGTGGCCAAAGGATTGGAGCTTCAGCTTCAGCATCAGTCCTTCCAATGAATATTCAGCACTGATTTCCTTTAGGATTGACTGGTTTGATCTCCTTGCAAGGGACTCTCAAGAGTCTTCTCCAGCAGCACAGTTCAAAAGCATCGGTTCTTCGGTGCTCAGCCTTCTTTTATGGTCCAACTCTCACATCCATACATGACTACTGGAAAAACCATAGCTTTGACTAGATGGACATTTGTCAGCAAAATAATATTTCTGCTTTTTAATATGCTGTCTTGATTTGTCACAGCTTTTCTTCCAAGGAGCAAGCATTTTTTAGTTTCATGGCTGCAATCACCATCTGCAGTGATTTTGGAGCCCAAGAAAATAAAGTCTGTCACTGTTTCCTTTTTTCCCCCATCTATTTTCCATGAAGCTCCTCTTCACTTTTTGCCATTAGGGTGGTGTCATCTTCATATCTAATGTTATTGATATTTCTTCCAACAATCTTAATTCCAACTTGTGCTTCATCCAGCCTGGCATCTCGCATAATGTACTCTGCATATAAGTTAAATAAGGAGCCTGACAACATACAGCCTTGATCTGTAAACAAATGAAGTGAACTTTCTGGATCTCCACCCCTGCATGTGTGGGCTGAGCAGGTTGGAGAAGCGAGTCCCCAGTAATACTTATTTATCTGTGGCTGTACTGGAGCTTTGTCGCTGGGAGCCTTCTCTAGTTGTGATGAGCAGGGGCTGCTCTAGTTGTGGTGCATTGACTTCTCATTGTGGTGGCTTCTCTCGTGGCAGAGCATGTGTTCCAGGGCACTCGGGCTTTCATAGTTGCAGCGCGCAGGCTCAGTAGTTGTGGCCCATGGACTTATTTGCCCTGTGGCATGTGGAATCTTCCCGGACCAGGAATGGAGCCCATGTCCCCTGCAGTGGCAGATAGATTCTTATCCACTGTACCACCAAGATGTCCCAAAGCCCCTTTAAGCTCTCATAGTCTCTATTTGTCTGACTCTAAAGCATCCTTCCCAACCCCTTAGTCACGGCAGGAGCTCAGGGATTTTATCCTGACAGGCAGGAAGCCAGTGAGGGGGAGGGAGGGGGTTGCATTTCATTCTGTCAGCTCCCCTTCTTCTAAAGGGTAACATTGTCACTCACAGCTTATCTTGCTGTGAACTTTCCTTAATGGTTTAGTTGGATTCAGGCTCAGATTAATCATCCTGGGCAACAGGCAACACGACAAACTCATCACTAATTAATTGGCAGCAACACAAGATACCACGTTCCCTGTTGCAGAAGGTCTGTTTCTATATCAGCCTCCCTCCTCCCAGGTTCTAACAATGGTGTGCCTTTTCATCCTCCGTGCACTCATCTTGGCTAAAAGCATAAGTGAACGCTCACCATGGGGAAGAATGACAAGGAGAAGATTCAAGTCGGGAACGTGTGTTTCTGTTTACATCTTCATTCCCCAAACCACTGTTGTAGTTCAGGGAGAAGTTCTGCTTTGGCCATCTTCCACAAATGAAAATGTTTGCTCTTGCAATGTTAAGCAAAAATTCAATATTATTGCTTCACATGCAATACTGTAGATGTGAAGATTAGGTCGTTCCATAAATAGGCTCTAAATTTTGATGTTCAGCAGAACTTTTTATCAAAGAGGTTTATTCACACTCAGATATAGACATGTATCACCTGTGTGTGCATACATTCATGAGTCATGTCTGACTCATTGCGACCCCCAGGGACTGTAGCCCATCAGGCTCCTCTCTCCATGGGATTCTCCAGGCAAGAATACTGGAGTGGGTTGCCATTTCCTTCTCTAGGGGATCTTCCCAACTCAGGGATTGAATGCATATCTCCTGTGTGTCCTGCATTGGATCTGTCATCTCTGGTCAATGCTAAATCGCCCAGTGCACAGGAGCGTAAATGTTTCTTGTAGAAAAGAAGGAAACTCTCTTACAAAACAACCACACTTTACTTTCTCATCTTTTATTGATTCCTCAGATTACAGTGTTCTTGCTTCATCTCTACCCCGACAATCTCAGTATTGGTCAGGAGTCTTCAAACATTTTAGGAGCATAAACACAACTCGAACTCTATTTAAAGAAAAGAGGGAATTTTTGGATTGTGTGGCTGGAAAGAAAACTGGGCAGCTTACGGTGATCAAAGGAAAAGATTTGGGAAACATCCTGAAATTCTGTGCTGCCAGAAAGCAATTCAGCAACAAACCAACTCCGCCACCCCCAACCTCTCTGCCTCCACCATGTACAGACAAGCAAGAAGGTGGTTGTATGTCAACCATGAAGCAGGAGGTGAGTTCTCACCAGAAACCCAACCATTTGGGCACCCTGATTTTGGACTTCCAGTCTTCAGAATTGTGAGAAAAATTTTTGTCATTTAAGCCACCCAGCCTGTGGCATTTTATATGGTAGCCTGTGCTAACACACCAGTCTAATCTAGTTTTCTTCTTATCTCTTTGAAATTTTTTCTCTTTATGCTCTCTTTGGGGTTGAATTTTACCTCATCCCATGTTTTCAATGGACTGATGCTTTTGAATTGTGGTGTTGGAAAAGACTCTTGAGAGTTCCCTGGACTGCAAAGAGATAAAACCAGTCAATTTTCAAGGAAATCAATCCTGAATTTTCATCAGAAGGACTGATGCTGAAGCTGAGGCTCCAGTACTTTGGCCACCTGATGCGAAGAACTGACTCCTTGGAAAAGACCCTGATGCTGGGAAAGATTGAAGGCAGCAGGAGAAGGGGGCGACAGAGGATGAGATGGTTGGATGGCATCACTGACTCGATGGATATGAATTTGAGCAGGCTCTGGGAGTTGGTGATGGACAGGGGAGCCTGGTGTGCTGCAGTCCATGGGGTCCCAAAGAGTCAGACACAACTGAGCGACTAAACTGATGTTTTCAATTGCCACTACAATTTAGGTCTCCCAGATGTAATGTGCAGCTCATATTTCCCACAGGAGCTACATATGAACATATCTTGCTACTCACTGCATACGCCACTGGTGCCTCCTGCCCCAAACTGAGTATTATCTTCTCCCAAAGCCATCATTGTTCCCAGCCACACTCATCATCTCTGTGGATGAGTATCACAGTGAAAGAATATCCACACTGATGCAATCTTTTACCCCACTGTCAAATGCAAACACCAGCTTCTTATTATAACTACTAAGTAGTTCTAGAACTCTTTGGTTTGCCTGCACTTAACACTGACAATGCCTTAGTGAAAAGGAACCACCACTGCTCACCTGGATTTTTACAACACTCTTCTAAGAGGTCTCCATGACTTCAGACCTGCTCTCTGTAATCCATTCTACATTCTGCAGTCTAACTTGACCATACTATCCCTCTGCCAGAAACTCAGCACAAATCAAAGTGTTGGACTTACGTTTCTAACATTATTTCTTGCTCTTTTCCTCTCACACTCTTTATTTCAGTCATGTGGCATGCATGGATGTTAAGTCGTGTCCGATTCTTTGCCACCCCATGGACTGTACCCCACCAGGAGTCTCTGCCCATAGGATTCTCCAGGCAAGAAAACTGGAGTAGGTTTCCAAGCCCTCCTCCAGCGGATCTTCCCGACCAAAGGATCAAACCCACGTCTCATGTCTCCTGCAATGGCAGGCGGGTTCTTTACCACTAGCAGCACCTAGGAAGCCCTGAGTCATGTGGATCTACTTACAATTCTGTTGGACCGTATAATTCTCACTAATGCCTCGGAATGTTTGAACATCTATTCTGTCTAAAAAATTTTTTCCTTTGCTCTTTACCTGATTACTTCCTACTGGTCCTGCTGACTTCCGTTGGTCTTCCTTTGAGAAGCCATCTCTTTCCCCCAGTTTAACTAGGTTCTTATGGGATCTCATAGACCACACTATTAATCTTACTGTAGGATCAATTTATAGTATCCTAAATGATGTGCTTATTTTTCTTCTCTTCTGTTAGACTGTGAATTCCTTCACTGTAGGAGTAGTGTTTGGTGTCCATTCTGAATACTTAATTTCTATTTGTTTAATTGGTACATCAACAAAATAATGAGTGAAAAAAGATACAAACCTATCCCCACCTCCTAATTGTTTGATGACCATAATTCCTTTAGCTCAGTTCTTACAAAAATATAAACAAAAACCAAACAAATTCCACAGCTTCACCTTTTTAATAGGGAAACATAGCAAGTATCATTTTATGGCTTTATAAAGAAGATCAAGAAGTTTATGTGTCTTATATGCTAATTCCATTACTACCTTCTTGAAAATCTATTCTGTCCATCAATTTCTGCTGTTCTAAGCAGAAGGAAGATATGTTTCATCAACAGTTGTCCCCTACGGATACATAAAAACACATTAAATGCCTCAGATGGACTTTGTGAATGACATGTTCCTTCTTGTTACTCTTTTTCCTAATATTGGTTTAATTGTTTCATCATCATTGTGGAAGAACCAAAAACCGGCTGTTACATTTTGCTCAGACAAGTGGCTCACTCAGAGCTGTTTGCTTGTTTCATTTGGGCTTCTTGAGTCTGATTTTTACATGGGTGGAAAATCCCATGGACGGAGGAGCCTGGTAGGCTGCAGTCCATGGGGTCGCTAAGAGTTGGACACAACTGAGCGACTTCACTTTCACTTTTCACTTTCATGCACTGGAGAAGGCAATGGCAACCCACTCCAGTGTTCTTGCCTGGAGAATCCCAGGGATGGGGGAGCCTGGTGGGTTGCCGTCTATGGGGTCAAACAGAGTCGGACACGACTGAAGAGACTGAGCAGCAGCAGCAGCAGAATACATTTAGTGACAAAGAAAATGCTTGGGGACAGGTGGTAACTGAAAATAAGATATAAAATTGTCCATAGAGATTTGTTAGTTGAGTATGCAGCAGTGAAATGGCAGAAGAGAATTACACACGTTTTTAAAAATCCATAGTAGACCTGGAAAGATGGGAAGGGTACCACAAAAGCAACCTGATGGAAGAGAAAAGGGGCTGGAAAGGACTGACCAAGGGAGAAGAGGGGATAAAGGACAAACGGCCATGGGCTCTTAGTAGAGTGAGTAGTTATAAGGTAGAGAAATTAAGGCAAGCTCTGCATAGCAGAAGGTCTTTATCTGACATTTGGCCCCAGGACAATGTTTTACATATCATCTTTGACCCTGAAATTCTGACAAAGGCTCCCAGAGAGAGATGTTTGGCCAGTGAGATGAGACTGTGCCTCAGATAAATTACAGCTTCAAGGAAAGACAAAGAGGTCACATATTCAAAGTGAAAAACTCATTCTCCACTTACACATCTTAAAGGAAATTCCACTTGGTCTCCCATCCCTTCCTCCATTCCCTTCTCTTACAAAAACACTGACATTAAGGTACTTATGATCTAAATCTGCCTTCATTACCAAGAGGAAGAGAAATTTCAATTGGGCTGAGGAATTACTTCCTGGGGCCAACATTGCTCAATTTAGATTTCATCAATGATTATGAACAGCAGCTAATAAATACCATACATTTGAAGAAACCTAACAGTATGAATATAATCAATCTGATTTCGGTGTTGACCATCTGGTGGTGTCCATGTGTAGAGTCTTCTCTTGTGTTGTTGGAAGAGAGTGTTTGCTATGACCAGTGCATTCTCTTGGCAAAACTCTATTAGCCTTTGCCCTGCTTCATTCTGTATCCCAAGGCCAAATTTGTCTGTTACTCCAGGTGTTTCTTGACTTCCTACTTTTGCATTTCAGTCCCCTATAATGAAACGGACATCTTTTTTGGGTGTTAGTTCTAAAAGGTCTTGTAGGTCTTCATAGAACCATTCAACTTCAGCTTCTTCAGCGTTACTGGTTGGAGCATAGACTTGGATTACTGTGATACTTAATGGTTTGCCTTGGAAACGAACAGAGATCATTCTGTCGTTTTTGAGATTGCATCCAAGTACTGCATTTTGGACTCTTTTGTTGACCATGATGGCTACTCCATTTCTTCTAAGGGATTCCTGTCTGCAGTAGTAGATATAATGGTCATCTGAGTTAAATTCACCCATTCCAGTCCATTTTAGTTCACTGATTCCTAGAATGTTGACGTTCACTCTTGCCATCTCCTGTTTGACCACTTCCAATTTGCCTTGATTCATGGACCTAAGATTCCAGGTTCCTATGCAACATTGCTCTTTACAGCATTGGACCTTCCTTCTATCACCAGTCACATCCACAGTTGGGTATTGTTTTTTCTTTGGCTCCATCCCTTCATTCTTTCTGGAGTCACTGCAGATGGTGCCTGCAGCCATGAAATTAAAAGATGCTTACTCCTTGGAAGGAAAATTATGACCAACCTAGATAGCATATTGAAAAGCAGAGACATTACTTTGCCAACAAAGGTCTGTCTAGTCAAGGCTATGGTTTTTCCAGTGTGGATGTGAGAGTTGGACTGTGAAGAAAGCTGAGCACCAAAGAATTGATGCTTTTGAACTGTGGTTTTTGGACTCTTGAGAGTCCCTTGGACTGCAAGGAGATCCAACCAGTCCATTCTAAAGGAGATGAGCCCTGGCATTTCTTTGGAAGGAATGATGCTAAAGCTGAAACTCCAATACTTTGGCCATCTCATGCAAAGAGTTGACTCATTGGAAAAGACTCTGATGCTGGGAGGGATTGGGGGCAGGAGGAGAAGGGGACGACAGAGGATGAGATGGCTGGATGGCATCACTGACTCGATGGACGTGAGTTTGAGTGAACTCCGGAAGTTGGTGATGGACAGGGAGGCCTGGCGTGCTGCGATTCATGGGGTCGCAAAGAGTCGGACATGACTGAGTGACTGAACTGAACTAAACAGTGTGAAGGGAGAAGGCAATGGCAACCCACTCCAGTACTCTTGCCTGGAAAATCCCATGGACGGAGGAGTCTGGTAGGCTACAGTCCATGGGGTCGTTAGGAGTCGGACATGACTGAGCGGCTTCACTTTCACTTTTCACTTTCATGCATTGGAGAAGGAAATGGCAACCCACTCCAGTGTTCTTGCCTGGAGAATCCCAGGAACGCAGGAGTCTGGTGGGCTGCTGTCTCTGGGGTCGCACAGAGTTGAACACGACTTAAACGACTTAGCAGCAGCAGCAGCAGCAGCAACAGTGTGAAGAGGAATTTCAAAATACAATAAATAACAAATTAATGTGGGAGGAAACAGTTAACACAATAAGCTGAAGGAAATTTATCAAGCTATTTCACATCAGCAAGAAAGAACAGGCTGCAAAGGAAAGGAAACATCAGAACTCTCAAAAACAAAATCCCACCCCTGGACATATATTTAGAGAAAACTCTAACTCAGAAAGATACATGCATCCCAGTGTTCATAGGAGCACTATTTACAGCTAAGCCAGGACATAGAAGCAACCTAAATGTTCATCAATGGATGAATGGATAAAGAAGCCATGAGATGGTTGGATGGCATCACTGACTCGATGGACATGGGTTTGGGTGGACTCTAGGAGTTGGTGATGGACAGGGAGGCCTGGCGTGCTGGGGTTCATGGGGTCACAAAGAGTTGGACACGACTGAGCGGCTGAAGTGAAAACTGAAAAATGGTAGCCCAGTACTTATCGCCAAAGCAGAAGCTGACCCACAGACATAAAAAACAGACTTGTGGTTGCCAAGGGGGTACTGGGTTGGGGAGGGATGGATTGGGAGTTTGGGGTTAGCAGAAATTATTATATATAGAATGGATAAGCAACAAGGTCTTGCTGTATAGCACAGAGAACTATATTTAATATCTTGTAGTAAACCATAATGTAAAAGAATATAAAAACAAATACATACGTATATATGTATAACTGAATCACTTTGCTGTACAGAAGAAATTAATACCACATTGTAAATCAACTCTACTTCAATGAAATAAATTTTAAAAATATAGTGGCATATAGAAAATGCTAAAATAGTGAAGAAAAAAGAAAACATTTATATAAAAAGAAATCAGAACTATACTGACATCATCTTTTAGAGCAATAGAGCCAATTCTTGAGTTCTTATAGAATATGATGTTGAATTCTTATTTCTATATCAGACAAAATTGTATATGCAGTGCCATCTCAATTATGTAAAAATATGCATAGGAAATATTGAAAAGAAACGTGTGTTGAACACCTAACCAGTTCCAGTATTAAGGGTTTTAGACATATCACGCTTGATCCTCTCAGGGTAGGGATTATTTTTCTTGTTATTGGTCAATCTCATAGGGCTGATAGAGAACAGAGCTAAACTCAGACCATGCCTTCTGTAGAGGAGGAAGTTAGACTGCCCTCCTTGTCATCAGATTTTAGAAATTTACACTTGATATTGAATGACAGATACTCCTGCAGCATCAAATGACCAATGCTTCCACTACAAATGGACCCAATGCCCAGCACACTGGGCCAGATGTCCAATGGAACTTGGGAATTTGTGCTTGACCAGAGGACAACTGGGCTTCTGAGGCAGCACTAGTGGTAAAGAATCCACCTGCCAATGGAGGAGACACAAGAGATGCAGGTTCCATCCCTGGGTCGGGAAGATTCTCTGGAGTAGGAAATGGCAACCCACTCCAGTATTCTTGCCTGGAAAATTCCATGATGGTCAGAGATGCCCAGGAGGGTAATACAGTCCATGGGGTCCCAAAGAGTGGGACACAGCTGAGCAATTGAGCACACACACAAGAGGGTGATGACTAGGTTCACAGCATGGGCTGTCTTTCTGCTGTTGGGAATTGGCAAGTTCTCCCTGAAATCGGTTTGATTCTACTAGGTTTCCTCCAAAGGGATGGCTATCATTGCTAAGTGGTTTTTCCAGCTTCCAGGCAGCGTGAATGGCTTTTTCAGGCATTCTGATTCCGCACAGACTCGGCATGGAATTTGAGCCACTTGACATAATCGAGGGCCTTCTCCTTCCTCCGCCTTTCACAGTCAGCCAGCAGTACTGTGGCTCCCTTCCGTCTGCCCACATTGTCTCTACCAGGGGGAATTAACAACCACTTCACTAGCACAGCTCCTAGAGGCTGGAATAATTCATTAAAATTTAAAATAAAACCATTTACAAGCCTTTGCATCTGAAACCATAGGAGTGGGTAACCTCTTGAAGGCATTGCAACTGATTTGCAAGGAAAGAAAAGTTTGTTTTCCAGAGGATATTAGCAGTATAAGTTATTTCTTAAGCATATATATAAATAATCAAACCACAAAAGCTGACATTAAAGCCGAACAATCTTGGTGTGTATAACAATTAGAGATTTATCCAGAGGATCAAGATGGATTCATGGCCAGCAAGTACGGGCTAGGCTACTAAGTGAAAAATGTAGATGAATAAAAGTGACAAAATGATAACTGGCCCAGCTTTACCGTTTATGAGGTGCTCCCCAAATCCTTGGAATAGTCCAGTAGCTGATGGACAGAATACCGTTTTATGTTTTGATTTTATGAAGCTTCAAATGAGAAGGAAGCAAGCTAATGACATGTGTTATAGACACTTGTCTAGCCAAATTTGTTACTTTTGCCTAGATGAGGAAACTAAGATATCTTTCTTTGGTCACTGGAGTGACCTTCTCAAGGTCGTTACAACAAATGATTCATTCCTAGAAACACTCTCGTTGCAAGAGGCCAGATTCACTTTTAACATCTGTATTTTCAGTTCCAGCTCACTCAGAATGATGCTTGATTGATGACCCAGATATGCCAGTTATGCAAATGCTTTCTGATCTCAGAGACATGGATAGCCATGAACTTATCGACAGTTGATGACAATATTGCTCTTTCGTAAAGGTTCATCTAGTCAAGGCTATGGTTTTTCCTGTGGTCATATATGGATGTGAGAGTTGGACTGTGAAGAAGGCTGAGAGCCGAAAAATTGATGCTTTTGAACTGGTGTTGTTCAAAAGCATCAATTGGTGTTGGAGAAGTTGTGTTGGAGAAGTGGTGTTGGAGAAGACTCTTGAGAGTCCCTTGGACTGCAAGGAGATCCAACCAGTCCATTCTAAAGGAGATGAGCCCTGGCATTTCTTTGGAAGAAAATGATACTAAAGCTGAAACTCCAGTACTTTGGCCACCTCATGTGAAGAGTTGACTTATTGGAAAAGACTCTGATGCTGGGAGGGATTGGGGGCAAGAGGAGAAGGGGACGACAGAGGATGAGATGGCTGGATGGCATCACTGACTCGATGGACGTGAGTCTGAGTGAACTCCGGGAGTTGGTGATGGACAGGGAGGCCTGGCGTGCTGAGATTCATGGGGTCGCAAAGAGTCGGACACGACTGAGCGACTGATCTGATCTGATCTGATCTGAATTTTTCTGAGGCTTGGGGAAGAGGATTGAGTGTTCACTGTGCTTGGACTTTTTGTATATGATGATCTCATTGAATTTCATTTTTTAAAAATGTTTATTTATTTTATTATCACAAAAATATTTATTTTATTCAATAGTAAATTAAATTGAACGAATGCATATGTCCATAGTAGTTACTCTATGTTTCACTATTTTAACAAGTTGAATAATCTATTTAAAAAATTTTTATGTTTATTTATTTATGGCTGGGCCATGCAGCATGCAGGCTTCTAGTTCCCTGATCAGGGATTGAACCAGAACTCCCTGCAGTGGAAGTGCAGGGTCTCAGCCACTGTATAACTGCCTTGTGCAATAGGCATTCCATATTTCAGACCGTAAAAAAGTTTGGAGTCAAGCAACTTGCCCACAGTCATTCTTTTGCCATCTCATGGACTGTAGCCTGCCAGGCTCCTCTATTCATGGGATTTGCCAGGCAGGAATACTGGAGTGGGGTGCCATTTCTTTCTCCAGGGGATCTTCCTGACCCAGGGATCAAACCTGGGTCTCCTGCATTGGCAGGCAGTTTCTTTACCACTGAGCCAGCAGGAGTAAACTCTGGGAGATAGTGGAGGACAGAAGAGCCTGGCAGGCGACAGCCCATGGGGTCGCAGAGTCGGACACGACCTAGGAACTGAACAACAGCCATCACAGTCACACAGCTGCTCAACTGAAGCCTGAGATTTCTAAACGCCTCTGTTAGGTCACACCATCAATACGTCTCTGGGAGATCTCTGCTTGCACCAGTGTGACCAGGTGCATAGGCAGAAATTGGGTCTTCAGAAGTACTTCTGCAGACTGTTCACAGCTGATGGGCTGAATCAATGTAATGCAGTGCAAACTACCAATTCTGGTGGTAATCAACTAAGGGCTTGGCCAAATCACCATCACTGCGCTGATCCCCTGGCGTTCCCAGTTTAGAAAATGAGAGAAAGCAGTAGCTTTAGTTCTCCCGAGAGTTTAAATATCCCGAATTAAAACAGAGGGAGAGAGAGATTATCAGCAAGTCTAAGAGAAAAGTTAGACACATAGACTCACATAGGTGATTCTAAAGGCTGTGGGGGAAAAAAAATCCCATTTGATAACATGGATAGTTCTGATGGTAAACAATGGGGTGGGAGTAGGCGGTAAAGAGAAAGACAATGGGTTTTGCCTGAGACAGAGGAAAAGGAGACTCTGTTGTACATCTTCCTCCTGTCTAGGCGCTCTACCCTTATCATTTCAACATGTGTCATTTCATTAATCCTCACAAAACTAGTGTAAGCTGTTCTTAAACTTACTATGAAAATATGGTGATAATTATTTTATTTTTCCGAAGAATCAGAGAGTCCTCACCTACTAGATTGGCAAAAAATAAAAATAAAAACCTGATTGCCTTCTCATGGATTTCCCTATCAATTTCACAAACACCAGGAAGAACTGGGGTTTATGTTTACATGTGGTGGAGGTAGGGGAGGGAGTGGGTGGTTGTCCAACTTCCACACTCAAGCAGAAACATTCACAGCTTTCAAACAGCCCACCATCACCATTGCTTCTTGCTGCCTCATTGCACTGCTTTTATAAACAACTTTATTAAGGTATAGTTTCTGATGAGGAAATCCATCCATCTCAATTAGACACTTTGATGATTTTAGTAACTTTACTAAGTGGACTAACCATCATCATCAATCAGTTTGAGAACATTTACACACTCACAGCACACACACACACATACACACACAGGCACACCCTGTAAGGTCCCTAAAATGCCCATTAAGAGATAATCATTATTCCCACTCCCAGCTCCAGGCAACCACTAAGCTACTTTCTCTTTTATATTCTTACTGGACATTTTGTATAAATAACGTCTTTTAATCTGTGGTCTCTGTATGTCTTCTTTTTCACTTCAAACCTTGTGTTTGAGACTCATCATTGATGGAGTATGTGTCTGTAGCTTGTTCCTTTTTACTGTTGAAAAGCATCCCATCGTACAGATAGACCACACTTTTCCACTGATCAGTGTCCACAAACTTGCTCATAGATGTTCTTAGCAGCATTACTCGTTGTTGCTATTCAGTTGCTAAATCATTTCTGACTCTTTGTGACTCCATGAACTGCAGCATGTCAGGCTCCCCTGTCCTTCGCTATCTCCCTGAGTTTGCTTAAACTCTTGTCAGTGAGTCAGTGATGCCATCCAACCATCTCATCTTCTCTCACCCCCTTCTCTTCCTGCCCTCAATCTTTCCTAGCATCAGGTCTTTTCCAGTGAGTCAGCTCTTCACATTAGGAGGCCAAAGTATTGGAGCTTCAGCCCAGTCCTTCCAGTGAATATTCAGAGTTGATCTCTGTTAGGAATGACTGGTTTGATCTCCTTGTGGTGTCCACAGTTTGAAAGCATTAATTCTCTAGAGCTCAGCCTTCTTTATGGTCCAACTCTCACATCCATACATGACTACTGGAAAAATCATAGCTTTGACTATATGAACCTCTGTTAGCAAATGGATATCTCTCCTTTTGAATACACTGTCTAGATTGGTCACCGGAGAAGGCAATGGCACCCCACTCCAGTACTCTTGCCTGGAAAATCCCATGGATGGAAGAGCCTGGTAGACTGTAGTCCATGGGGTCGCTAAGAGTCGGACACAACTGAGCGACTTCCCTTTCACTTTTCACTTTCACGCATTGGAGAAGGAAATGGCAACCCACTCCAGTGTTCTTGCCTGGAGAATCCCAGGGACAGGGGAGCCTGGTGGGCTTCCGTCTTTGGGGTTGCACAGAGTTGGACATGACTGAAGTGACTTAGCAGCAGTAGCAGTAGCAGCAGATTTGTCACAGCTATTCTTTCAAGGAACAAACATCTTTTAATTTCATGGTTTCAGTCACCATCCACATTGATTTTGAAGCCCAGGAAAATGAAATCTGACATTGTTGCCACATTTTTCCCCATCTGTTTGTCATGAAGTGATAGGACCTGACACCATGATCTTTGTTTATTGAATATCGAGTTTTAAGCCAGCCTTTTCACTCTCCCCTTTCACTTTCATCAAAAGGCTCTTTAGCTCCTCTTCACTTTCTGCCATTAAAGTAGTATCACCTGCATATTTGAGGTTGTTGTTGATATTTCTTCCAGCAATCTTGATTCCAGCTTGTGATTCATCCTGCCCTGCATTTTGCACGATGTACTCTGCATATAAGTTAAATAAGCAGGGTGACAAAATACAGCCTTGAGTTATAAAAGCTACAAATTGAAAACAATCTAATGCTTTTTAAAACTGGTCTACACCTGTGGTTTTCAAGCCTGGATCTGCATGGTGATTTTGATTTAATAGACCTGGGGTAGAGATGCATATTGGTTTTCAGAGCTTTCCAGATGAGTCTGTGGACCACGAGAATTCTACAGAGTCTAACAGAAGATGTTTGCCCTCTCTCTCTCTCCATTGATGTTACAGTTCCTGAATCACCAATATGGTTGCTTGATCTCACTCCTTCTGAATTGAGCTTGGCCAAAGATGCCCAAAGGTGAGCTCTATATTACAGAATTTCATTTGTGTAGTATTTGGGACATCACCCTGCTCTCCACAGAACTCCAAAGTCCCATCCATTTCTCCTCCCCAGACCTGAGATCAGTGGCTTTCTCTTAAACCCTTATAATCCAAATATCTTACATATGTCCCCTTTCCTGCGGAATGGGAGCACCTGTCTACTTCCCAAGTGAAGCTCCAGGCCCTACTCCTTTCTCTAGAGATACCACTTTTAATGGATCACAAGCCAATTCTCTCTCAGGGAAACTCCAGTTGATTCCAAGTTGCCACCTACTCTACTGCTAATTAGAGGCTACTTTTATGACTCCAAGATACTCTGCATCTCCTGTTTCCTGTTGATTGTACATGTTTCTTGGTTAATAAAGCAGAAAAAAAAATACATTCGGTGACTGCTGTGTCACAACCTGCATAATCACACCATTGTGTAAGTATATTATTATCCTTATTTTCAGACATTGATTCCCAGCTAGGTTAATTGGCTGGGGTTATACAGCTGATAATTGCAGATCAACACTTTAACTCAAGTCTTCTTGCCTCTGAAGCCTGCGTCACTTTCTAACTTCCTACCACAATCTGCTGGCTTCTCTCCACCAGGCTTCTTTGCAGAGTAAGGATTTCCACATTCCCTTTAAAATGCAATTTAATTGTAAATACATTCTGGCAACGGCTCATTCTATCTCCCTTGTTTTCTTTTCTCATTCCTCAGTCTCCTAAGAGAGAGTCATTAGGAAGGTACATTCTGTTTCTAAGGCACAAAAGGTCTTCTTTCAAAAACTCGGTGGGGGTGCATTGGAGAGTCAACAATGGTGTCCTGACACACTCCCCGTTAGGTCTGCAGAATCTCAGAGCCTTGAGGATACATCAGCCCAATATTACAAAGTCCTACTCCCATCCCAGCCAGGCTGCAGCCTGCAGACCCTCACCATTGGGGGGGAAATGTCAGTTAAAGGCAAATTGTATTTTTCATCAAATAAACAGTTGGATTTTGATGGAGTCTACTGAGCAAGGCAGGGCATTGCTCTATTGAAGCCTTTATCAGAGCCCAGCAAACACTTCCTCCCCATGTAGCTGGCTTTAAATGTTCCATAATAGGGAGAGTGATGATAATTAAGTCAGCCTGTCAGGGTCTTATGCCAATATTCTTGCATCCAACCAGTTTTTGGCAAATGCCCACCTTGCTCTTCAGGTGGGGTGAGGGAAGCTTTCTGGAGGTCAAGTCTCATTCACCTATAGTTGATTGCAGGGACACAGATTTTGGTAACTTTGTTATTGTTGTTCAGTGGCTAAATTCCATCTAACTCTTTGCAACCCGATGGACTGCAGCATGCCAGGCTTCCCTGTCCTTCACTATCTCCCTGAGTTTGCTCAAATTGAGTCAGTGATATTATCCAACCACCTCATCTTCTGTTGCTCCCTTCTCCTTTTGCCCTCAGTCTTTCCCGGCATCAGGGTTTTTTCCAATAAATCAGCACTTTGCATCAGGTGGCCAAAATATTGGCGCTTCAACTTCAACATCAGTCCTTCCAATGAATATTCAAGGTTGATTTCCTTTAGGATGGACTGGTTTGATCTCCTTGTAGTCCAAGGGACTCTCAAAAGTCTTTTATAGCACCACAGTTTGAAAGCATCAGTTCTTCAGTGCTCAGTCTTCTATATGATCCAGCTGATAGTAGCTTGGAGCTGGGATCAAATCTCATCCCCTATTTACAAGGTATGTGGCCTTGTATGTGTGTGTGTGTGTGAGTGTTAGTTGCTCAGTTGTGTCCCACTCTTTGCAACCCCATGGATACTACCCTGCCTGGCTCCTCTGTCCATGGAATTCTCCAGGCAAGAATACCAGAGTGGGTTGCCAGTTCCTTTCCCACAGGATCTTCCTGACCCAGGGATCAAACCTGGGTCTCCCACATTGCAGGCAGATTCTTTACCATCTGAACCACCAGGAAAGCCTGCGCAACTCTACTGAGTCACAGATTCCTCCATACTTCTACAGATTTAGTTCAGTCAGTGCCTCCTTTATTCTTTCTCTTCACCCATTTGCCTCAAATATATCACCCCAGGACCTCTGCACATACTGTTTTCTCTTTCTGAAACATGAATAGAACATTATAACTGGCAGAGGCCGTTGTGTCTACCACCTTCCTATTGTAGATGAGGAAACTGAAGTTTTGAGAAGGGAAGTGGTTTTTCCAAGACCACACAGTGAATCAGTAACAGGAGAATATAATTGGCAGAGTCCCATTGTTAAAAGGACAGACAGAGAGGGGCAGGCATGGGAGACAGTCTGGAACCTGGGACGCTTTGCTGCAGTGTTTGCAACCTGGACAAATCTCTCTCTGAGCAACAAAATACAAGGAAACTATAAGGGATTATAAATATCTACATGCCTATGCAGATGAGGCAAATTATGGGCCAAAAACAAAAAGACCAAACACCCTACTGCCCCTTCTGAGGAGTTCAAAACAAAAGTAGGGTATTGGGAGCAAAAGCCGAGTACTGTGCATGTACCCTGCACACAGCATCACCAAGGATGTGGGCAGACCACCTAAGCCACTCCTCCAGCCCAACCCACCCTCATCCCATATAAGGACCTCCAGACCTGCTCCCACCCTCATCCCATATAAGGACCCAGATTGCTCCATCATCACCACCACCCCCAGGGAGGGAGCCAAGGAACCTGGTACTTGTTTTCTATTCCTCATACTGCAGCAGGAGTCCCAATAAAACCTTGCCTGAATTTCCTGTTTGGCTTCTTATCAATTTCTACTGATTAAGAAATCCAAGAACCCTGATGGGTAACACAGGGAGCTGGCTGAGCATAAAAGTCTTCAGCTTATGAAAAGTACTTTCTATTTATAATCACCAGAAATCTGAGCATTCCTGGACACATAGAAGAGAAAGATCTCGTGCTATATATGCCCCATAGCATAAGTATTGGTTTTCCCATCTTACATATGAGAAAAGTGAGAGTGGTTAGCATTTTCAGTAGACACAGCTGGTAGCTGACTGAGCTAGGATTTATCCAGGCTCTCTGCCTTCAAAGCCCTCCTTATATGCCCTAGAAGATACAGCATCCCCTACCTTGCTTTGCTTTCAAACATTCACAGACTTACTCCCCTCTCAAAGATCAGCTCAAATTCACCACCTCTTGAAACATCTTGGTGCTTTTTCCTGAACAGTCTTCTCTTGCACTTTGATGTGGCTCTCCTAACATCTGTCATAATTATTTCTTGACCTGGACGTTTTCACCTCTCAATCATTTCTTGTGGAGGACCAAGAATATGTATTAACTTCTACATCTGCCCATTACAGACACATAATAGCTATACTCAGAGCCGATAATAGATATATAGGTATAACTGGTATTATGTGTCTAGGTGGGCACATAATAGGTATTCATCAAATACCTGCTGAATGTGTCACAAAGCTAGTGATGGTGATTTTCTCCAAGAACTGTGATTTATTCCAGCTGCAAGATGACTTTCTTTTATTAAAAGATTTACAGGATTGATATGAAGACATGTTATCTCATTAAGAAAAAATATCACAGGAAACTGTGCCTACCATAGGAAAAAAGAAAACATGCTGACATTGAAGATGGAAATAAGACAATGAACCTACAGAGAGAGGTTCACTCTTTCTCCCGAACATGGAGAACATTATGTGCTGATAAGCATGCTCAAAGAGAAAAGTTTTCATTGAACATAAGGAATGGCTTATTCATCTCCATGTTCTAAACATGTCCACAACCCTTACCCCTGCCCTCAATGCTGACCACAAAACACCTGTCACAATTGAATTGGGAAAGTTTCAATAGAAAAATGAGGGAGGGAGGGAAGTATGTGGGGTCCTTGAGCACCCTCCCCCATAGATTCATGTAGCAGCTGCATCTCCTCTGGCCCCCAAGTATTGTAATTCCTTCTCTCTATGCATGGCTTCCTGGTGTCTACTTAAAAAAAAAAAAAAAAAAAAAAGCACAATGTGAGAGTTGTGAGTTATTTGTGGCAAAATGAGGACTGCAGCCTGGGAGACAGCACCTCAGATAGCTCTGAGAAACTGCTTCAGAGAGGTGGGGGGTGGACAGGGCAATAAATGTGATTTTGGTGAAGGGGGACTTCATGCACTTGCCTTTGCAAAATGTTTTCTACTAGTCACGAGGAGCTGATGTCACCATGAAGGGATTTGGTGCTTTTCTAGATATGGGGAGATGCAAGGATTGGGCTCATAAGATCAGCTCCTGAAAGTGTCTAGCTGTCTGAAGACCTGGAGCACAGAGTGCCTCGTTCCTGTTCTCCACCCTGAACTCCCTTCAGGGTGTGTCGAAGTTCAACAGTGGCAGCAACACATGATTCAGTCCTTGTATTAATAGAAGCAGATGGCAAGTGCCCATGGCAAGGGCCAGTTTGTAGTTGACCCTGGTGAAATCCTCTGGACACAGGGATCCTTTGAGTCACAGGAATATCTATCCTAACACTTGGAAGTAGAGTGCTAGCTGCTAAGTCATAAAAGGCTGAGAAACAAGAAAAGCATGGAAGCTAAAATTCTCACCACCACCCTCTAGGGTGCCCATTTTAGAGATGATAAGGAAGCATGATCAGAAATGTAAACAGCATTACCTGGGACACAGGGAAGTTAAGCAAGGAACAGATGCAGGTTCGTTGGACTCATTACTAACAGCTGGAATAATCCAGCAAGTGGATTCCAACATTTATGTAAGTATTCCCCCTTCTGTTATACATTTAGCTTTACTGTTGTTCAGTTACTAAGTCATGTCCAACTCTGCGACCTCATGGACTGCAGCACGCCAGGCTCCCCTGTCTTTCACCGTCTCCCACAGTTTGCTCAAATTCATGTCCATTGAGTCGGTGAGGCCATCCAACCATCTCTTCCTCTGTCATCCCCTTCTCCTCCTGCCTTCAGTCTTTCTCAGCATCAGGGCCTTTTCCAATGAGTCAGTTCTTCGCACCAGGTGGCCTAAGTATTGGAGTTTCGGCATCAGTCCTTCCAGCGAATATTCAGGACTGAGTTCCTTTGGGACTGACTGGTTTGATCTCCATGTTGTCCATTGCCTTCTCCTTTTCACCACTGCAAACAACACTGTGAGGAAGTTTTTTAATACAAGAAGCTTTGGCTGCATTTAGGATTGCTGCCTTGGAGGTAGAATCGTTGAATTAAGAAGCATGGGTGTTCTTAAGGATCTTGATATGCATTGCCAAATTGCTTTCTAAAAGGACTGCATGAACTCACATTGCCTCCAGCAGTGCATGCGAGTATCAGTTTTACCACACCCCCATCAGTTTGGGTATTCTGGTTTTTTGGAAAGGTTACATACACATTTGCTAGCTGAAAATAGTATCTCCATTTTAATTTGCATTTCTTTGATTACTAGCAAGGTTGAACATTTTCCCATATGTTTTTCAAGCCATTTTGTTTCCTCTTTGTGATTTTTATTTTCCTGTCTATTTTAGCTTGCAGCATTTTGATGATTTTCATAATAATTTTATAAGCCCTTTTATGTTAAGAATATCAGGACTGGGTTTGTCAGCTTCACTTAGAATATTGTCCCATTTTGCTTCCTTTTAACAATTTTTAAACCAGAGATTTTCAAAATCTATAATTAAATACATCAGTCTTTTATTTTGTGACTTTATCCACCCATATCCTCTCTGTCTCCACAACTCGATAAATGTTCCATTTTACTTTGTTCTGGTGCTTGTTTTTACTAAAAATGTTAAGGCTTTGACTCTATCTGAAAGGCTTTTTCTTTTTTTTTCCAGTGTTAAATCTGACGTGAGGGATCAACCTGAGTTTGTGCCAAAATGCTAACCAACATTTCTCCCAGCAGTGTGTACTAAATAATCCCTCAGCTTCCCCATGGCTTGTTATCATACATTAAGGTCTTATTCCTGAGAGTGACTGTTTTTCATCCTTGTCTTCACTGAGTTATCCTGAGTTAGGCTGCCCTGAGATCCTTTGCTGCTTTGCTTGTACCTGGACAAGCACCTCCTCCATCAACAAAATACAAAGAAACTATGAGGGACTGAAAATACCTGCATGCCTGTGCCTGTGGGGCAAATTATGGACAACAGGATACAAAAAGACCAAAAGCGCAACTGCCACTTTTGAAGAACTGGGAGCAAAAGCAGGGTATTATGCGTGCCCCCTGCACATGATGCCCCCAAAGGGGTGTGCAAACCACCTAAGCCACCCCTCCAGGCTGCCCTCTGGACTGGCCCCTGAAAGTGAAGTGTTAGTCGCTCAGTCCTGTCCGGCTCTTTGCGACCCCATGGACTGTAAAGCCCCCAGGCTCCTCTGTCTATGGAATTCTTCAGGCAAGTATACTGGAGTGAGTAGCCGTTCCCTTCTTCAGGGGATCTTCCTAACCCAGGGATCGAACCTGGGTCTCCTGCACTGCAGGCAGATTCTTTACCGAGTCAGCCATCAGGGAAGCCCTGGACTGGCCCCTACCCTCACTCCCTATAAGGAACCAGTTTGCCCTTCCTCAGCAAGTGAGCATGGGAGCCTGTTACTTGTTTCTTGTTCCCACCCCTGCTACAGAAGTGGCCCCAATAAAACATTGCCTCAATTTCTTATCTGGCCTCTTATTAATTTCTATTGATGAAGGAGGGCCAAGAACCCTGGTTGGCAATAATAACAGGGGCCATACAGATGTCCTTGCTCATCTGTGCTCCACCCACCACCACCTACTCAGTCCCCACTCCTACAGGGTCCTCAGAGCTGTCCTTGGATGTCCAGCCAAATAGTTTTCCATCCCCAAAGTTCTTTGGAAAGCATTTGCAAGGCTGGCCTGTCTTCCTGGAGGCCAAGACCTCCCGGAGAAATTCCAACTGGGAAACAGCAATAGTTAGTGCCTATAGGAAGGCAAGTTGAGTCTTTTCGTTAATATATATTTATTTATCATTATGAACATTAAAGCACATTAATATTAATACAAGACAAATGTTTCATGTCAGTAATAGGCAGATTGTATCTTTGAGTCTGGCAACACTGCTCCCATCAAAGCTCTCTCTCTCTCTCTCTAGCCTGGACAAGCCTCAAGGTAGGAAGAGACTGTATGGGATTCTGAGAAGCACTATAGGCTCTGAGAATCACAGAATCCTCATCTTAGTCTAAGATTAAGAGAAGAACTCACTCCAGTACAAGAGAACTAAACCCTTATCTTCCCAAAGAAAGAAATCAATAAATAATACCTGGGGGAAATTAATCAAGAAATAGCAACCCATGCATATTTAGAAATATAGAGTTAACCATTAAAAACCTTTGCCTTTGAGAAGGTACCCAAGAAGGGAGAACAGGACACATAGGGAAAGAGGACCTCTGATTTTCCTTATAAAACTGATTGATATTTTTAACTCCATGCATGAAATTGCTTTAATATAAAATTAACACATCTTAAAAAGCATCCTCTGAACATGACAATGCAAAAAAACAAAACAAAAAAGGGATTTACTTTCTTGTCTGATGTCTGGTGAGCAGAATTGAATCTTTCTTTTCTGATCCCATGTCTTAAGAACAGAAATTCTCACCACCCAGGCCTGCAGCTGGAGATGAATTAGAGTTTAGAAGATTGATTACAGTGTGAATTGGTGGCCAAAACACTCTGGATGTTGGCAGCGATTCTTTTAAAAGAAAAAAAATCCTCTAAATTTGCTTGCTTTTGTTTGATTGTCTTCTGCCTAGAAAGGAATAGTTCCTGTCTCCCACACCAAACTCTGCACTTTTGGAGAAAAGGGACCAGATATCTTTAGTTTACGTATCCTCTGCATATGCTTGATGAATATTTGTTGAATGAATTGATGGAGAGGATAGGATGGAATAGAACAGGAGAATTCTCTTGGGCCTCAGGAAGTCAATGTGTCCACTCCCTTTCCTCTCCATGGAAATACATTAAAAACTCCTACGACAGAGACTATCTTACTTCCGCTTTGGGTCTAATATAGACAGAGTGCTGTGAGAGCTAAAGGAAACTAGTGTTTTCAGGGAAGGAGGGAGCTGAGACATGAGGCTGAAATTCACCAAAAGGTTGTGGATTCCAGAGTCAGGAATTTGGACTTCTAATGATATTTCATGAAAACCAACACATTCTGGCTGTGAACACCCGTGTAGGAGCTCAAGCCACATCACATCAATCTACAGCCAGTATCAATTCCATTTTTTTCTTATGGCTCTGAGCACATTCGGACGAGTTTTCCTCCCTGGATGATTGACAGCCTGTTGTTTTGCCAGATTGTCTGAGGGCATTTGAGGGTGGTGGGGGTGTTGGTTTCCTTTCACCCTGAACCTCAGTGGGAACTCATGGCTCTTTTTTCGCTTTCTGAGTCACTGTAGAGGGATCTTACCTGAGAAGGTTGATTTAATTAATGTCTCTGTTATCTACCTGCCACCTTTGAAGCTGCTGTCATGTTGCTGGAGTTCAAGCTGCACAGTGACACCCCTGGGGGCTACACCTGTCAGCAAACTCCCATCTACTGTCATCCTTAGCTGTGGAACCTAGAGGCAAGGCAAGGGATGCTTTGATTTTGAGGATGTTCATATCTCATCCTGAAAGAGTTGACCACAGATAGGTCCAAATCTCACTAACTTCCATCTTAAGGCTTTCCAGATGGTTCATCAGTAAAGAATCCACCTGCAATGCAAGAGACACAGGAGATGAGGGTCTGATCTGTGGGTGGGTAAGAACCCCTGGAGGAAGAAATGGCAGCCCACTCCAGTATTCTTGCCTGAAAATCCCATGGACAGAGGACCCTGGTGGGTTACAGCCCAAAGAGTCACAATGAGTCAGACATGACTGAGCATGCATGCAACTTCCGTCTCACAATTTTCTTTGTCAGTCATCCCAAACTCATGAAAGCCATGGTCACCAGCCCATCTCCATGTCAGGTGACAGAAAGAATTCATGATCATGTGACCTTAGCACATGGCACTGAGTAGACAGATGACACCATGAACCCACCAGCTTCTTCCTATATGAATTTATAAAAATGTTGAAAACAGTACATTTGGATAATAAGAAAGCATATGGTAGACATCATCAAAGTGCATGACTTGGAAACCCAAATTTCATCCTTGTTCCATTTCAGAGTATATCCTCAATCTCTGTTAGCTTAGAGAAATCTGGTGAGAGTCTTGGCCTCTGAAATTAGGAAGAACCTCAGTTTTGAATGAACTCTGACTCTTAACAGCTATGTGGCCTTGGTCAAGTCGGTTAACGCCAGTGCTCAGTATAAAATGTGAATGCTGCCCTTATCATCATCATCAAAGTTGTGATCATCAGTATCATCATTAGAATTCCATCTGTACTCTGTAAACGGATCCAGGCTGGGTCAGATTCCCTTCCTGGGGTGGCGCCTGTAGTGAAGAACCCGCCCGCCAATGCAGGAGACAGAAGAGATGTGGGTTTGATCCCTGGGTTGGGACAATGCCCTGGAAGGGCACAGCAGCCTGGAATGAATACTGGAGGAACGCGGTGGGCTATAGTCCATTGGGTCACAAAGAGTCAGACATGACCGTAGAGACTTAGCATGGACTCCCCAAGCGCCTGAAACTTCCCCATCTTAGAACATTTCACATGTTACCACTAGCCTTCTGAAAAGCATGGAAAATGCAGTTTTGCTTGCAAAAAAGTAGAAAGGAGGGAACCAACTCTTATTGAGACTCTATTATATGCCATATGCTCTGTAAATTTATTTCTAATCCTCAAATTAATCTTTCAATATTTCCATTTCTATTCGCATTTCTTGGCTGGAGGAATGAAGACCCTGGAAAGTTAACTTGACCAAAGATGCACAGTTAATATTAATAAGTGGCAGTGACAGTACTGAGAAATAGCCTGCCCAATAATCTTTTTCTACTAGATGATTCCCTAATGAGCCAGAAAATTTATTTATTCAGAATCTTTTTTACTCTGACTCTTCTAGGTAATCGAAGTTTTACTGTTTCCCTGTGGGGTCATAGGGGAGGAGCACTCAGGTTGGGGAAGAGGGTGGCAGATGGTGTCAGGAAGACTAAATTACATGACCTCAGGGCTGCTAAAATTTTCTAGTCAAATTCCAACCACTTAGAATTAAGAAATTGCACATTTTCCCCCCATTTGCAAAGCTATCCATGGACACAGGGTGTGCTGAGCAGTCTGGTCATGATGTTTTTATTTGCAGAGGGCTGCTTTCAAAATCTGAGTTCTTTGCAAAGAAAATGGCAAACACAGGTTTAAATCACCAATAAAATTAAGTGTTTAAACTAGATTTTCTACAAATAGCACATAATGGACAGATTTCAGATTTCATCAGCTTCAAGTAGCACAGAAGGGACCCTAAAACATTAAGGCAAGAGCAAGCAGTCCGACTGTAAAGGTCAAGGTAAGGGCTTTTACAAGCAATGCTTGATTTCAGGTGAACACGCATACAGAGGTGGTAACATCTGCCAAGACATCTGGGTTGTTCCTCAGAAGCACAATATTTAAATTGGTGGAAATGACACCTGGAGGGAACGACATATTCCAGCAACCTTCTTGCTTTACAAAAAGGAATGATCAAAATAAGATAATATTGTAAAGATAAAATATCACACAGTCAGATCAAGAGATCTGAATCCTACATATAATAATGATGGGTGGTGGTGATGACATGATTTTTTACCATGTATCACAACTAGATATTGTCCGAGTCACCATCCTTGAGTGTTATCTATTTAACACCTTGTGAGTCTGTTATTATTAACCCACTCTTAGTGATGAGGAAAGAGAGTTCCAGAAGATAAGTAACTGGTCACATAATTAATAACAGGTAGACTAGACGTAACTTAGACCAACCTGCCTCAGTTCAGTTCAGTTCAGTCGCTCAGTCGTGTCTGACTCTTTGAGAACCCATGAATCGCAGCACGCCAGGCCTCCCTGTCCATCACCAACTCCCAGAGTTCACTCAGACTCACGTTCATTGAGTCGGTGATGCCATCCAGCCATCTCATCCTCTGTCGTCCCCTTCTCCTCCTGCCCCCAATCCCTCCCAGCATCAGAGTCTTTTCCAATGAGTCAACTCTTCGCAAGAAGTGGCCAAAGTACTGGAATTTCAGCTTTAGCATCAGTCCGTCCAAAGAAATCCCAGGGCTGATCTCCTTTAGAATGGACTGGTTGGATCTCCTTGCAGTCCAAGGGACTCTCAAGAGTCTTATCCAACACCACAGTTCAAAAGCATCAATTCTTCAGCACTCAGCCTTCTTCACAGTCCAACTCTCACATCCATACATGACCACTGGAAAAACCATAGCCTTGACTAGACAGATCTTTGTTGGCAAAGTGATGTCTCTGCTTTTGAATATGCTATCTAGGTTGGTCATAACTTTCCTTCCAAGGAGTAAGCATCTTTTAATTTCATGGCTGCAATCACCATCTGCAGTGATCTTGGAGCCCCAGAAAATAAAGTCTGACACTGTTTCTGCTGTTTCCCCATCTATTTCCCATGAAGTGATGGGACCAAATGCCATGATCTTCATTTTCTGAATGTTGAGCTTTAAGCCAACTTTTTCACTCTCCTCTTTCACTTACATCAATCAGCCTAATTACATTCAATTACCCTATGCAATATCTCTAAGAATTAACCAAGTCACTCTCTAGGGTGATAACAAAGCATGTTATATCAGCAGCAACACAGAAAGAAAACATTTTTAGAAAGGTTCCCACATCAAGGACCAAAGTCTTCATCTAAGAGAGAATGTGATGTCCCAGGGAAAACAGAAACACAGAGTTCTCATTCAATTTCCGCTCCTACAAAATGTTCTAAATGGACAGCGATTCTCTGATAGAGCATTTGTTTCCTGATGCCATTTCTAGAGATAGAGTTCTTACTAACAAGTTTAAGAGATCCAGACATTTAAAATTATTTTCAATAAAAAAGAATCCATGGATTCCCTATAGCTATATCAGATATATTGTGTGTGTGTTTTTGGGGGGAAATGGTTGCATCAGATGCTCAGAGGGACCTAAAATCCCTGTTGCCCTCAAAGGAAGGTTTTCTGTCCCTAGGTCTTTCAAACCACAAACTGTCCCCTGTCTTCAATGAGTCCTGGACTACTCAATGATCAGAAAGGCAACAAGGTGTAGTAAAAGTAGCATTTTTTCATTTACTCATTCATTTGGGTATTTATCCATCACCTTGCTTAATACCCTGTCCAAGGCAATGTGAATTCAGAGACAAAATCATTTTTAAGGAGCTCCTGGTCTAACAGAAAGAAAGATACCTAAGTAGATGATTATAAGGCAGTGTTATAATTTCAGTAATACATATTTACAGGCCACAAGAAGGAGCATCTAATCCAGGCTGAGAGGGTTGGAAAGATTCTGATCTGAGTGTTAAGTAATTAGCACAGTTAACCAGACGTAGAAAGAAAGGCATTCCAGGCAGAGGAAAGAACCAGGCCAGGTAGGAGGAAATAGGATGGTGGATTCATGGGGGAACTTCCAACAGCCTAATCTTCCTAGAACATGAAAAGGTAGAGAATGAGAAAAGAAGAGTCTGGGGAGATTTCAGGGCAGGCAATGGAGGTTGTCACATGACTCATATTTATCCTATAAGGAGACCCTGTGAAAGGGTTTAAGCAAAACTGCAGGTAATGTAGCTGCAGTATGGAGAGCAGATTTAGAAAAAATTTGACTGATTAGCCCAGTGATGAAGTCATAGAAAACTTATACAAAGATAGTGGTGTGCCATTCCAAGTAGACTTGGATCACATCTTATTCATCATTTTTGTTACTTGTCCCAGACCTACTATAGATATCAACAAGCACTCAAGTAGCACAGGGTGAATGAATTAATTTATAGGAAGGATGGAGAGGTGGAGATCATGCTTGAGAAATATTTCAAGTATTAGGTTGGCAGGAACTGGAAATTAACTAGACACGATAAGTGAAGAAGAGTGAGACTGAGGCAGCTTTTAACAGCACAAGCTTTGGAGTCTGCCAAACATGGACGTAACTTCCATCCTTTGAACTTGAATGGTGCTTGTTTGGGACAACACAAGCAGGAATGGGAGATGGTGCTGCTGCTGCTAAGTTGCTTCAGTCGTGTCCGACTCTGTGCAACCCCATAGACGGCAGCCCACAAGGCTCCGCCGTCCCTGGGATTCTTCAGGCAAGAACACTGGAGTGGGTTGCCATTTCCTTCTCCAATGCATGAAAGTGAAAAGTGAAAGTGAAGTCGCTGAGTCTTGTCAGACTCTTAGCAACCTCATGGACTGTGGCCCACCAGGCTCCTTCGTCCATGAGATTTTCCAGGCAAGAGTGCTGGAGTGGGGTGCCATTGCCTTCTCCAGTGGAAGATGGTAGTGATGGTTTAATGTGGATTGTTCTTGAGATAGAATGAATCCTTTGTATGTGAAAAAGAGAATGAAACAGAGAGACAGAGGAGAGTCCCAAAGACAGAGAGCCAGAGAAGAGAAACAGAAAGAGACTAGACAGAGAGAGAATTTTAAAGAAAGATAGGAAGGGAAGGGGAGGAAGGAAGAGAGGGAGGAAGGAAAGGAGGGAGGGAGGGAAGAAAGAAAAGAAGGAAGGAAAGATGCAAAATCAAGTTAAAGGAAAGGAACAGCAGTGATAAACAGTATGGGGGAGAATGATACAGGAAGGAGCAGAAGCACAACAGAAGAGAGAAAGGGAAAGGATGAGGAAGCAGTGGGAGGGCCAGGCGTTTCAACAGGTGTCAATAATGCTCATGGCCTGGTACAGTCAGGTATACAGGTGTGTGGACACTGAGAGGGTGAGTAGAGACAGAAAGAGAAGAGAAAAAGCAGACTCCCATGGTGGTCCAGTGGTTAAGAATCTGCCTGCCAACGCAGGCAACATGGGATCGATCCCTGGTCTGGGAAGATCCCACATACTGCAAAGCAGCTAATTCCACGAGCCGCAATTACTGAAGCCCAGGAGACGAGAGCCTGTGCCCTGCAACAAGAGAAGCCACTGCAATGAGAAGCCTGCGCATCGCAACTAGAGAGGAGCCCCCACTCACCGCAACTAGAGAAAGCCCAGCGCAAAAATAAATAAATAAATAAAATGTTTTAAAAAGAAGAGAAAAAGCAAAATGACAGAGACTCAGGCTGGGAGGAGAGGGAGCAGACCACATCCTCTTTCATTATGCAGACAACAGCTCACACCCAATCCTCTGTTACCCAGTATTAGTCTGCTGATCTGTCACAGGACCATGTTGCCTCTGGGCACACCTGTGCAACAAGATGACTGGCACTTAACAAACCCGGAAGGGACTGTTCCTCCCTTTGCAAGAGTTGGGTTCTCTCACTTTGCCCCCAAGGTGTCCACTGAGGATTCTCAGGCAAGCCCCAGAAACAGCTGAAGTCTAAAGTCACATCAGTAGGATTTGCTCCAAAATTCTGTTCCATTCTGGGTGAGGTGATTAGCCAGACCAAGAGGTCCCTTTCTGGAAAGAACCCGGTGGTAATTGCTGACAGTCCCCGGATCCATAGATGGAAAAGTTCAGGAATAAGAGAATAATGAATAAGCAATCAGTCTATTCTTGGATCTGCTATTACTGTCCTTCTAATTGGGTGTCTCAGAGTCTCCTGGGATTCCCTAAACCATAGCACTGTTCCCAGTGAGACTGAGAATCCGAGGCTAAAGACATAATAACTCATAACCACAATTCTGATCGGAAGTGGTGATGAGTTGTCTCATTGTCTTGTTGTCTGTCCCCAAGACCCCCTGTGAGGGCTGGACAGAAAAAATTCCTGACCAGAGAATTCAGCCAAAGTGAGTCCTCGGTCTGCCCGTCTCCAGCTGTGTGGCTCCAAGCCAATCACTTCACCAGCCTGAGCCTCACTTTCCTCCTCTAAAATTAGGGTGACTAGTTCCCACCTCATATGACTTTTGTGAAGACTGGTGCTAATGCATGCAAATTGCCTGGCACGAAGTACACTTTCAATAAATGATAGCTATTAGGATTATTATGATAGAGGGCATCTTTGGCAATGACGCAAGGACTGGCTGCCTGACAAATAAGAAGCCAGAGCCACATTTTGAAAGCTGCCACCAAATTGTGCAGTAGCCCTAATTAAAATTCTCATTAAGTCCTGATAATGAAAAATATGCGAGGAGACACTTTTCAATCTCCCAAGAGAAAACAGGAAGTGGGAGGATTTTTGAAAAAAAGTGACGAAAAGTAACTTTCAATGGCATCTCATTTTCGTCTTCTTAATCTTAGAGAGTGTTAGGAGAAATTAAATGAAATCTCTCTTCTGTGCTCACCTTTTTGACCTAATGGGGGTGTTTCATAATACTCTTGGTCCAAGGATAACGAATGCCCAAGTGGATATAGTTCCTTGCCAGTTTAAGTACTGATGGGTCCTGGAAATAACTGAATAAGTTATAGGAGGAAGCATGATGTGAGCTCGACCCCTGGGTTGGAAGGTCACCTGGAGAAGAAAATGGCAACCCACTCCAGTCTTCTTGCCTGGGAAATCCCACGGACAGAGGAGCCTGACAGGGTACAGTCCATGGCATCGCAAGAGTCAGACACAACTTAGCAGCTAAATAACAAAATGGTGTGAGCAGCTGGGTTTGAGCTGTAATTTTTTTTTTTTTTTGGTAGTGTCTTTGACTAGTTTTGGTACCAGAGTGATGATGGCTTCATAGAATGATTTTGGGAGTGTTTCCTCTTCTTCAGTCCTTGAAAGAGTTTGAGAAAGATTGGCATAAGTTCTTTGTCTATTTGGGAGAATTCCCCAGTGAAGCCACCCAGTCCTGGACTTTCATTTGCAGGGAGTTCTTTTTTTTTTTTTTTTAAGTGAAGTGTTGCTAATTTATAGTGTTGTGTTAATTACTGCTATACAGCAAAGTGATTCAGTTATGCTTATATATACATTCTTTTTTATATTCTTTTCCATTGTAGTTTATCACAGGATATTGAATATAGTTCCAACGGGGAGTTTTTTAAATTACAAATTCTATTTCACTCCTAGTGATTAGTCTGTTCAAATGCTTTGTTTTTCTTGATTCAGTTTTGGCAGGCTGTATGTGTCTAAAAGTTTGTCCATTTCTTCTAGGTTGTCCAGGTGGGTTTGCATAAGAGGTTCAGGATTAAGGTTGTAATTGGCAGAATAGCTCAAGAGAACCCTTTTATATGAGGTTTGCCATATGACATGTGGGCGCCCCTGGTAGCTCAGTGTAAAGAATCCACCTGCCAAACAGGAGTTGTAGGTCCCATCCCTGGGTCGGGAACATCCCCTGGGGAAGGGAATGGCAACCCATTCCAGTACTCTTGCCTGAGAAATCCCATGGACAGAGGAGCCTGGTGGGGCTACAGTCGAACATGACTTAGTGACTAAACACCAACAATATGACATTGGTACAAAGTAGAAGCTTCAAGGTACTTCTTTCAGGAAGTGATCCTAAGGAAAAGGAGGAGGGACTGGGCAGAAGAAACAGGGAAGGAAGAAAAGCCAACCACAGAGGGCTTCCTGGACCTGAAAACCACTGAGTGCCTGGGCTTCAGCCCACTGGGACCTCCAGGGAGCTGATAGAATGTCCTCAGAATTGTCTGCCCAAGAGACAGAAGGGCATAATACATATCACTGACGTGCCTCCCATTGGTCATGCTTTGGATCATGGGGTGTGAATTCCTCACACTTGCAGAATCACACATGCTTCTGAATGGCTGGACTGGTTCTGGCCTTGTCTTACCCGATGAAGGCAGGAAGGCATGGAGACAGAAAATATGAGCTTGCAGGATATTCGTGCTCTCTGGGTAGACCTGCCACCTGGTTGCCACAGCCATAGCTCAAGGAAAACCAAATGACCAAGAGGAAGTGAGGTGGGGCTTAAGAGGCATCTGTTGTAGCAAGTACAGCAAGGGGTTGAAGTATTTACGTGAATATATGTTGCCTGAAGTTCCCTGGTGTCTGAGAATAGACAGGTGGGAACTTGGGGCTGGTGCAACCTCACACACGAAGACCATCACCTTTGATTCTTAGAATTTTCCCATCTGCCATTTCAATGGTTCCTGACAGAAATCTTGCAGAATACAGGGCAGGGATGAAGAGCCCCGTTGTGCAGACAAGGAAAGATGCTCAGAGGCCTTCCACAACTAAGCTGGAGCTTTGGGAGCAGACCCAAGCCCAGGTGTCTAGAAGTGATTCTCAAACTGTGGTCCATCAATTACCCACCTAAGAATTCTTGGTATGCTTCTTAAAACACTGATTCCAGGGTCAGCACCCCACTCCAGTACTCTTGCCTGGAAAATCCCATGGATGGAGGAGCCTGGTAGGCTGCAGTCCATGGGGGAGTCGCTAAGAGTCAGACACGACTGAGTGACTTCACTTTCACTTTTCACTTTCATGCATTGGAGAAGGAAATGGCAACCCACTCCAGTGTTCTTGCCTGGAGAATCCCAAGGACGGGGAGCCTGATGGGCTGCTGTCTAAGGAATCGCACAGAGTCGGACACGACTGAAGCGACTTAGCAGCAGCAGCAGCAGACCAACTGAATTTTTTTAAACTTCCTCAGGCTAAATTTTTTCAACTTTTTAATTCACATTAGAGTATTAGAGTTGATCAACAATGTTGTGATAGTTTCAGGTGGACAGCAAAGGGACTCAGCCATACATACACATGTATCCATTCTCCTCCAAACTCCCCTCCCATGCAGGCTGTCATGTAACACTGGGCAGAGTTCCCTGTGTTCTACAGTAGGACCTTGTTGGTTATCTGTTTTAAGTATAGCAGTGTGTACATGTCTATCCCAAACTCCCTAACTATTTGAGTCTGAATACTGTCTTATACAAGTCATCAAAGTTTTCCTCTCCACCCAGAGCAGCTGCCCTAAACGTTACAAGAAAATGGTACCTGGATTCCAGCCAAGAGTCTGTTTCCATGAGACCTTTCTCAAGCCCAAAACTACTCATCCTCCAGAATCCAAGGGAAAAAAAAAAAAAGCTGGTTATTATTTTGGGAGTACCTCATGGGTGCCTTTCCAGGACTGAGACCCAATGTAGGGAGGAATTGGAGATTTTTGACAGTGGAATTCCTGGCCAAGAGGACTGGAGCAGTCCTTAAAGATCACAGCCTCTCTATCATGTGGATGAGGAAAAACAACAAGATCAATTTCAGTGCTAGAATCAAAACTACAAATGGCCCGATCCCTACCCCAGGGCACTTGCGAGGCCACCCATCTGCAAAACAGTGGGAAAAATCACCTCTTGTCCAGACCTTCTCCCCACCCCTAGCCCCCATCCTCCCAAAGTAATGAGCCATATATTCTATCTGTCAGTCCTCATGGCTGCCTACTTGGGGTGCTAATTTCATTCACTGCACCTCCCATCCTCCCCATGCCCAAGCTTTAACTGACACTCTGGATGGTTTTCTGTTGTCTTTAAGAAACCCTCTGTCACACCTGTGGGTTTGGCTTGAATTGAATCTCCCAGAACTTCACAGATTCTGCAACCTTCAAAGGGGCCTTGGAAAATAACAGTGGGAGGCAGGAACTTCACAGGGCGGTAGGTTGGATATCGTCCAGTTGAAAGAAAGAACTAGGTCTGTGTGGTAGGAGGATGCAAGACAGAACCGTAGAGAGGAAGTGAAGGAGGAAGGAAGTGGGGCGGAAGGAAGGCGAGAAGGGACAGCATCAAAAATAAAACATTAATGCATATATATGGAATCTAGAAAAATGGTACAGATAAACCCATTTGCAAAGCAGAAATAGAGACACAGATGTACAGAAGAAACGTATGGATATCAAGGGGGGAAGTGGGGGGCTAGATGAGTTGGGAGATTGGGATTGACCTATATACACTATTTTTAAAAATTTTTAATTGGAGGATAATTGGTTTACAATGTTGTGTTCGCTTCTTCGGTACACCACGTGAATTAGCTGTGAAGTATATATATATTTATATATCTCCCTCCTTCACGAGCCTCCCTCCCACCCCCTCCCCACCCCAGCCCTCACAGAGTGCCAAGCTGAGCTCCCTGTGTAACACAGCATCTTCCCACTAGCTATCTGTTTTACACATGGTAATGCATACGTGTCAATGCTGCTGTCTAGATTCTTCTCACCCTCTGCTTTCCCTGTCCGTTCTCTACATCCGCATCTCTGTTCCTGCCCTGCAAATAGGTTCATCGCTACCCATTTTTCTAGTTCCCATATACATGCATTAACATACCATATTTGTTTTTCTGACTTACTTCACTCTGTACAGTATATGCATTATTGATGCTATGTATAAAATTGATAACTAATGAGAACTACCATACAATACAGGGAACTCTACTCGATGAGAGGGAGATGGAGAGAGAGAGTGAGAGCGTACAGGAAGGACAGAATCTGTGATGTATATGTCTGCCTCCTCCACTCAGTGGCAAGGTCTCGGGAGGCAGTACCTATGTCAGATTCATTTCAGGATACCAGTGCTTAGCCCTAAGCCTGCATGTAGCAACTGCTCAGTAGATATACTGCCAAAGAAATCAGTAAACATAAAGCAGCTCAGCCCAGAATAAAGTTACACCAAGTATATCATTATTCTGTTTACAAGTGAGAAACTTTAAGTCAGAGAGGCTAAATCAGTTCCCCACAAGCTGCAAAAAGATAGGCCGAGATTTTCTCTTGAATCAGGCTGACCCCAAAGCTATGCCTCAATTCCTCCCATTAGCCAAATTTGGACAGATAAATCTTTCAAACTTCCTGTTGGGTCAGGGTTAATGTCCTCCAGAGGTCAGAAAAGGGAAGTATGACCAAAAAAGTTGGTGTTTCACCCAGATTTCCTAATGTGTGATCGTCACTCAGTCATGTCTGGCTCTTTGCGACCCTATGGACTGTAGCCTGCCAGGCTACTCTGTCCATGGGATTTTTCCAAACAAGCATACTGGAGTGGGTTGCCATTTCCTTCTCCAGTGGATCTTCCCAACCCCAGGATCAAATCTGTGTTTCTTTCATCTTGGGCATTGGCAGGCGGGTTCTTTACCACTAGCGCCGCCTGGGGCTACTGGTACCACTTCCCTTCACATGCAGTGAGTCAGCGTTCTTGAGGTTGCCACCCCTTTGGCTAATGATTGCCAAGTGTAAGAATGGGAGAAGGAAAAGCCCAGCTTCTGTGCTAGGGGTAGATGCAAATTCTGAAGAGCGGTACACATTGGGGTATCCTGCATGGGACATTACCTGAAATTGCATCCTTGTTTGACTTCTTCCCCTTATGTCTAACTTCTACCATTCCCTCCCACTTCCTCCCAGGATCCCCTTGAAGCTTGAACACGAATCCTTGTCTTGAAATCTGTCTCTGGGGATCCTAACTTAAACAAAAGGCAAAAACCAAGCTGATCTCCAATGAGTAGGAATGAATGATAAACAAATGTTTCATATTAATATCACCTCCAATTTCTGGAGCATCCACCATCACTGAATGTTTCACACACCTTATCTCAGATGCCCAAACAATATTGCAAGGTAGGTATGATTGTGTCCATTCTCGGGATGAGAAAACCTAGCTCTGAAAAAGCTCAGTCATTTCCCCCAGGTCACATGGCTTGAAGTGCTAGGGAGGAAATTTGAACCCAAGGCTATCTGACATCAAGGATTTCCTCTACCCATGACGTCTCTCTATACGGTACTTGCTTTTCCATTTATCCATCTTCCATCTTCCCTTGTTTTTGAAGGGATGGGATGGTGGCAGAGGGTCCTTGTATCCTCGGGACTAGTATAACACTTGGCACATAGTAGATGTTTTGCATTTTGTTGGATGAGTATGAGGTGTTTTGAGAGGAACCAAATTCTTCCCGGGCTTCCCAGGTAGCTCAGTGGTAAAGAATCTGCCTGCCAGTGCAGGAGATCAGGAGATGCAGGTTTGATTCCTGGGTCAGGAAGATCCCCTGGAGAAGGAAATGGCAACCCAGTCCCATATTCTTGCCTGGGAGATCCCAGGGACAGAGGAGCCTGATGGATTGCAATCCATGAGGTCAGAAAGAGTCAGCCACGACTGAGCACTGAACACTTTGGGGGAAATTCTCAGAAGTCTCTGTATTTTCACTCAAATTTTGTTGAATCAAGTTGAGAAAACATTGAGTAACCATGAAACAGATACCCACAGCAAATAAAGAGACCCAGGGGGAAGGCTTTAAGATCCACATGGTGTTAACTTTTGGCACCCTGAATGTGGGGACTCCAGTGACACCCAACCTATAGAATTCTTGTACATTCAGCTCAACTGACTTTGATAAGTGGACAATGAGACACAAAAATGAAATTAGAGCATCAAAAACAGCTTCCAATTACCAGAAAATAAGGGACCTGCACATCACAAATTGCCTCTCTAAAATCTCACTTTGTCCCTTTTAAGATGAAGACAATGAATCGTTCCATTTGGACGCTGAGATTTTTTAAAATGAGCTGTGCTTTTATAACGTTTTAAAGACAGGCATTATAAGATTTGCATCTAACTGAAACCTCTGAACTTGCAAAGAGGAAAATTTCAAGAGGGTGTGACAAAATTATTTCTAGCAACCATGACATTTCTTGATGTGAAATGCTTTCTTTGAACTGCACAACACAGCACAAGTTCGGATTGGAAATCTGACAAGAAAATAAGTGAGATGCCAAGCTGACAACGTAGATAACTCTCCTACAAAGGTTTTACCTCCATAACTGGGTCCAGATCATACCAGAAACTTTGAGAGGGCTAAGTGGGATGCTAGAAATGGTGGAACCAGAGAACATAAACGAGACTTCAAGTAGCACACCAGCACTTGCTCTGTGACCTCAAATAAGTTATTTAACTTCTCAGTTTCCTTATCTATGAAATGGAGCTACTAATACTGGTTGCCAGGCAGATTAGAGAGGTGTGTAAATTTCTTAGCACAGAGTAGAAGTTTCGTTAATTAAGATGATGATGATGGGGGCCACCCTGGTGGTCCAGTGGCTGGGACTCCACACTCGCAATGTGGGGGACCCTGATTCAATCTCTGGAGGAAAGGACTGGATCCCACATGCCACAGCTGAAGGATCCAACATGCCACAGCTAAGACCTGGTGCAAGTGGAAGTGCTAGTCGTTCAGTCGTGTCTGACTCTTAGTGATCTTGTGGACGATAGCTCACCAGGCTCCTCTGTCCATGGGATTCTCCAGGCAAGAATACTGGAGTGGGTTGCCATGCCCTTCTCCAGGGGATCTTCCCAACCCAGACATCGAATCTGGGTCTTCCATATTTCAGGCAGATTCTTTACCATGGTGTTGCCAAGTAAATAAACACATAAAAGTAAATGATAAAAAAAAAAGATGATGGTGGTGGTTGTGGTGACGGTAACAGGGGACATTTATTGACCAGAGCCCTCAGTCCAACAATCTTAGAGGAACTGAGCTTACAA
Organism: Bos grunniens; assembly: GCF_055505025.1. NCBI lineage: Eukaryota > Metazoa > Chordata > Mammalia > Artiodactyla > Bovidae > Bos > Bos grunniens. The sequence goes on from NC_141189.1 coordinate 30,800,305, forward strand.
GCAGATCATTCCCCTCATGAGCCTTCAGATGAGACTTTAAACTTGGCTGAAACGTTAACTGCAGACTCATAGGATGTCACTAGGCCGTGCTCAGATTCTTGACTCTTGACAATAAATGTGTGCTGTTTTTAAAGCTAAATTTTGGAGTAATTGCATAGTTGTTCTGCAACTGATGGGTTCGATCCCTGAGTTGGGAAGATTCCCTGGAGAAGGAAATGGCAACCCACTCCAGTATTCCCTCCTGGAAAATTCCATGGACAGAGGAGACTGGTGGGCCCCAGTCCATGGGGTCCCAAAGAGTTGTACACGACTGAGCAACTGAGCTGCAATTGATAGTGACTCTAAAGCCAGGAGTTCACAACCATATTTACTACCATGGTTCTCTTTAATTATGACTTATCCCCTGTAGACCTCTAGATCTCAAAAATTCCTCCTACCAAAAAAACCACATTGAGCAAAAATTTATTTTCTTTCCCATTTTTTAAATTCATCATAATTATATCTAATTGGATCTGCAGTAAAATTAGCTCCTTGCCATGCTCATGGCATCACCAACAGCCAAAGAATTGGAGGAAAAAGCACCAGTGAGGTTCAGATATGTCTCACCCAAAGTAAAGAAGTGTGATATTTCTTCTAATCCCTTCTGCAGAGCCTGGGTATATGATAATTTCTGAATGAGGTTTTAAAATACTGAAAATGTTACCTGTGAGCTGTGCTCAGAGCTTTATCTAAATTGCCTCATTTCATTCTCATAATAACTCTCCGACAGATGCTATTATTATGCCCACTTGGATTCAGACATGGATCCTTGAACTTCAGAGGTCCTACTCTTATCCAAAAGATTGCTCCTAGAGAGGGGAAGTGACTTTTGCAAGGTCATTCAAAATGAAGGCATACTAAGTTAAAATTCCTAGTTTCTGATCTGCTTGCCCCTTCTGGCCCTGTTTTCTTTCCACCTCACAGACCCTAAAGCGTTCTGAAGATCAAGTCTGTTTTGTCAGAGAACAGATTTGAGGACGTGAAGGACAGAGTCATCAACCGAGGCGGCATCAGGCCAAGTTCAACGCCTCTAGCTCAGTGACAACTCATAGGATGAATATTGACCAGTGAATACTGCCTGAGCCAGAGGAGTCTGTTTTCCCCAGACTTAACTGTATCTCCTTGGAACAATTTTAGTTTGCATTAGAGTTCCCAATTATTTATCCCAAAGGTAGCAAGCACAAATATGGATCATGCAAGAATGTGGATTGTTGTGATAACGTCGGCTTTGGAATCATAAAAATCTAGGTTTTGATTTCAACCCTGCCAATCATGTAAGATCTTGGATGAGTCATTCCACCTCTCTGAGCCTCAGTTTTCTTCATCTCAAAAAGGGGATTGATGCCTCTTCCTCAGAGGACTGTAGAAAGGAGGAAACAAGGCAATGCATGCGTAGTGCCTAAACCAGAAGGAATTGTTACCAGAATTGATACCAGAAGGAATTGTTGCTATTATTATCATTATGATGATTATTATATCTTTCAAGACTGAGAATGTCTGAATTGATAAGACATACTTATTTCAGTTTTAGGTGATAAATATATTTCTAAAGGGATTGAGTTTTTAAATCAAAGAACCTTAAAATTTCCAGGACAGTGAGGTGCCTGTAATTGGAATCTGCTAAGCACTGGGGCTCGGGAGAGCTTATTTTGAATGGGAGGACATTATTAGAAACTGTCTCCAATATGCCTTTAAATAAATGGTCCTCACATAAATCTGACAAGAGCTTCCTGAATTTCTGAAACCTGCCATTTTCCTTGGGGAGGGGAGAAACACTGGAAACTTTACTGGGAGACACCCCAGGGTCTGACTGGCCTCATTCCAGGGAGTCGTGAGGACATTTAATTGCAAAAAAAAAAAAAAAAAAGTATACCCTGTGGTATGTGGTCAAGAACTTGAGTTTCCATCACAAGGATCTGGATTTTCTTCAGCCCTGGCACTGACTTGTTGTGCGACTTTGTGCAAATGTAATCTCTCTGTGGGGCTTCCCAGGGCTTGCTAGTGAATTCGCCTGCCAATGCAGGAGACTCAAGAGATACAGGTTTGATCCTGGGTTGGAAAGATCCCCTGGAGTAGGAAATGACAACCCACTCCAGTATTCTTTCCTGGAGAATTCCATGGATAGAGGAGCCTGGTGGGCTACAGTCCATGGGGGTGCAGAGTCAGACATGACTGAGCAACTGAGCACACAGCATGAAATCTCTCTGAGCCTGTTTCCTCTGGGAGTGGTGAATAATAAAATGCTATTTCCTAGGGTTGTCATGAGGATTCACTGAAATAATAATCATGATAAGAGAAGCCAACTCAAGTGTTTACTGAGTTAATCAATGCTTTTTAATCTATTGTTTTATTTCTCATAACAGCCATTAATAAATATATTCTAATTGTTCTTATTTTTAAAAGATGAGAAAACAGAAGTATGGAGAAAATAGGTAAGTAGCTCCAAGTCCCATGAATCCATGAGAGCTTAACCCAGACCTGAAGACCATGGAGGGGATCTATAGATAGAATTTAGTGGGTCTGGGAACTTGGATGGTACAAAATGACATCTTTACGTTCAGTTCACTAGCCTATCATTGAAATGTAGTATGTCCCTCAATTGGTGATGATGTCACCAACAGAAGAACAGATATTGTCAAATTGCAGGGGTAGCAGAGAGCTCAAAGGATTGTTTGTGCTTAGTGCATATTGAAACTTGTCATTAGGTCTTGTTATTGAATTCATGAGTTAAAAATTGAATATATTACTATATGACATGTGGATTTTAAAATATTTTCATCAGTGTTATTTCCACATGATAGGTTTATTTTGTAATCCTATGCATTTTGTTCTATGCATTTAAAAACCGTTGTTTTAAGAAAGGATTGTAGGTGTCACCAGACCATCAAAGGGGTCCATGACTCATAAAAAGTTAAGAACCTCCACCATAGCACATAGATGATGTGTATGTGTGTGTGTGTGTGCGTGCACATTCAGTCATGTCTGACTCTTTGCAACCCCATGGACTGTAGCCCGTCAGGCTCCTCTGTCCATAGTATTTTCCAGGCAAGAAAACTGGAGTGGGTTGCCATTTCCTATTCCAGAATCTTCCCAACCCAGGGATCAAACCCACATCTCTAGCGTCTCCTGCACTGGTGGGCAGATTCTTTTATCACTGCGCCACCTGGGAAGGCCCACATAACTGTTAGAGCAATGAAAACATCTTAGCATAGGGCTAAGGTACAGAGCAAGTGCTCAGTGCACAAATGTCACCACCATAGTGATTGTTATTACACCCAGCAAAATCTTGTTTATCTAGGAGCAAACTTTGGAACTAAGAAGGGAGTCAATGCTACTAATGATACCAAATGACACAGTGATGGGGAGGAAGACCATTCAGTCGAGTGAGACAGCAGAATTGGAGATTATCCATCCCAGCTTCTTCCTTCTTGGGATGAAGAAATAGAGTCCCAAGTGGGCTATTTTCAGGGCTCAGAGCACATGGCAAATTAGTACTGGAATCAATACCAGCAACCAGCTCTTCAAGAGTCAGTCCTCTGTCCATTAGAGAACACGACCTTCCAACATTGGACATGAAACTGAAGGGTGAAGGTCCCTCTCTTTGGAAGCACACATCTTCATTCCATTTCCTCCTGCATCCCAAAGTCCACAGGATGAGCCCACAGATATTGGATGATCAGGAAACTGGCATCATACAAATGCATCTTGGGGGTGGTCCAGTTGTCACTACACTATGAAGAGGCAGTGTCTCTTACAAACACTGAATCCAGGGCCCCATTCAGACTGACAGCTTGGAAATCATTATCTTTATCAAGTTTCCCCGCTGACTCACAGCCTCATGCAAATGAGCACTACTGTGTAGGAGTTAAAGCATGAAGTCTGGAGTTCAAATCCCAGTTCTACTACTTAATAATTGAGTGGCTTTCACAAAATTACTCAAGTTTTGGGTTTCCCTGGTGGCTCAGTGGCAAAGAATCAGCCTGCCAATGCAGAAGACGTGGGTTTGATCCCTGGGCTGGGAAGATCCCCTGGAGAAAGAAATGGCAATCCACTTCAGTGTTCCTGCCTGGAAAATCCCATGGACTGAGGACTAGTGGGTTGCAGTCCATGGAGTCAAAGAGTTGGACTCCACTTAGCGACTAAACAACAACTCAAGTTTTAGATAAATCTCTCACCTCCAAAGCTAATAGTGCCTACCTTATGCAGTTGTGAGGGTCCAGTATGACAGTCCCATCTAGTCTTCAGCAGTGGCTCATCCTGCTGCTGCTGCTGCAGCTAAGTCACTTCAGTCGTGTCTGACTGACGGAAGCCCACCAGGCTCCCCGGTCCCTGGGATTCTCCAGGCAAGAACACTGGAGTGGGGTGCCATTTCCTTCTCCAGTGCATAAAAGTGAAAAGTGAAAGTGAAGTCGCTCAGTTGTGCCTGACTCTTAGCGACTCCATGGACTGCAGCCTACCAGGCTCCTCTGTCTGTGGGATTTTCCAGGCAAGAGTACTGGAGTGGGGTGCCATTGCCTTCTCTGGCTCATCCTGAGAGCTCTACAAACATAATTTATAAGGCGGGCGTGGTTGTTATCGTCTGTGTTTTGTAACCAAGACTCACTGATGGAAGAGTCTGCCACGGCCTCCCACCGCCCACAGAAGTATGAGTCTCTGTCCTAGGACAGCATCTGTGGGGAAGGGGTGTGCTGCTCAGTGCCTCCACAGATCTGAACAGTTCCGGAGTACTGGAAAAGCATCCTCTGCCACCCAGGCTTCTCTGATGACCACAGCTATGTCCCAGAGAGAAAGCCACAACATCTGCTCTGAGAGATACCAAGTGACCCATGACCAGTGAAGGATCCCAGATCCCAGAACTGAGGACCCTCACTCTGACTGCAGTTTGGGGTCCACAATCCTTATGGACAACTTCTCCAAGTATCCAGAGGGTGGAAGCTTCATTCCCAGGAGATTCTAGATATGTGGGTATGAACAGCTCCTGTGAGCCCCCGCCCCCATCCCTGTGTCTTTAAGACTTCCCATTAGCGTCAGGACGTGGGTGGGGAAGGGCTTTCCAGGTGGCTCATTGGTAATGAAATCCACCTGCCCATGCAGGAGCCACAGGAGATCCAGGTTCGATTCCTGGGTTGGGAAGATCTGCTGGAGGAGGAAATGGCAACACACTCCAGTATTCTTTCAGGGGAAATCCCATGGGCAGAGGAGCCTGGTGGGCTATGGTCCATGGGGCCACAAAGAGTGGGACATGACTGAGCGACTGAGCATGCACACATGCATGAGTGGAGAAAAGACAGCCCCCCCTGCCTTGTTCTGTTCTCTCTTCCAAGCCTTCTCACCCTACCATCCCTATGTATGGGGCTTTCTCTGTCCTTGCACATGATGGCCTGGGACTGTGCGAGCATAAACACCCCTTGAAAGCAATGCTCAAATGATGTCTGATGGGAGTTGGTGTGTGAGCACCCCAGCTCCATGCCCACTTGGGTGGGATAATTCTCCCAGTTTCCCTGAAGCATTAAACTCTAGTCACTCAGAGTGGTAGCTGACATGATCGAGCATCTTTTATGGGCTGGTTTCCTTCCTATGTTTCTTTCACCTTCTCACCCCTTACCAGTGTTCCCTTCACATCCCAAACTCCTCACACCAAATCCTTTTCTCAGAATCCCTCCCTTGTAGAACGACATTAAGGCAGATTTCTACCTGAGCATTCAAACTTAATGCTATTGGAAGCCAGACAGGAAATGAAATTCAGTATATAGTAGAAGAATCCAGTCCCCCATACTTTTTCAATATTTGTGTCTTTTACAAACCTAGTCACTGGTAACAACAAATGTGCAAACCTCAGCAAGATTCCTGACCATGAAGAATAGATTTAGTGATGATAATAGAAATTGATCTGTGTTATACATTTCAAGGCAGGACATGAACTAAGAGATAGGATAGACTCTTCCCCAAACCTTTCAAACTCTCCCAGAAAATTTGTCACAGTTAATTAAAATTATCCTTTACCTGTAATGATTTCCCATATATTTAGAGTATTAAACATTTAGCTCTCAATACTGCTGTTCATTGGTAAAAACTCAGGTTAGGATGTAGGGCCCTAGAAAGATACATGGTAAACCCAACAGCATCACATATAATCAATTTTATTGCCAGGTAAGAAATTCATATTAATATAGTGAATACATATGTTTACAAATAAACATTCTTAGAAAACAAACAAATGTTTTTTTCATCATTGTAGGAAGTATTATTGGTATCATAAACTCTGCAGTTGTTGACAAGTATTAACACAGGTTTACTTGCAGAACATACGGTTACTAAAATATTTGCACATAAAATATGCTCCATTTACACACACACAAAAAAAAAAACCTGGGGAGAGTTAGATGGGGATGCCAGGTGGAGCCCAAGGCAGATGAAGGATGAGATATTCTGGGAGGGCAAAGAGAAGTCAGATTCTTGTCCCATTGGGTTGGAAGTGGGGGAGTAGCTAAGAGTATGTAGAGGAAGTGCCAGGGCATGGGATGAGACGGTAGTCTCCCTGCTTTGTTCTGGTTTCTGTCTTCTAAGTTTCCCCACTCTAGCTAGAGGATCCTTGCTGATACATGGCCATCATAGTTCTACAGGTCATCCTTCAGGGTAATCTTTCAGTATCAAAAGGTCTGTCCACTGTCCCTAGAAGAAGCCAAAAAACAAACTTCCCTGTTGAAACTTCCTCACTCCCCCCACAAGTTCAGCTCCCAAAGCCAAGAGGAAGGTAACAAGGCTAAGTATTGGGCTTGCCACAAAGTTCGTAACACCTCACGGAAAAACCCAAAGGAAAATTTTGGCCAACCCAATACTGTTCTTGGATTCTCACCACTGCTGCTTCTTATGGACCATGCTGCAATTTCACTGCCAAAACTATAACTGCAGACTCCCGACTAACAATTCACTGGAGGCAGTTTACTCGGAAGAGAAGGAACATGACAAATACATCCTGTAGATTCAGAGACCAAGAAAGGTCCTTAATCAGGGCTGGGGTAAAGGTCACACGAAAGGGATTGAGGGCAGACAGCAGAAACCAGCTAAGTGGGAGACTAGAAAGGAGAGAACTTCTGAGCTGAAGGAAACCTCACCAAATGAGCCAATCCTGTATTTCCTGAAGTATGTGCTGTATACCACTAGCAAATGCAAGACAAATTTAAGTAGTACATGCATAGGGCACTAATTAACATTGTCACGTGGGAAATGATTCCCTTTTCACTTTCGTCAGTCCATTTGATGACTTCAAAGAGAAAGTCTCCACTGGGGGCTAGAATATCTTCAGCAACTCTTGAATGTCTGTTAATCTGTTTTTAATAAATAAAAGGGCCTCCCTGATGGCTCAGTGGTAAAGAGTCCGCTTGCTAGCAGGAAACATGGGTTTGATCCCTGGATCAGGAAGATCCCTTGGAGAAGGAAATAGCAACCCACTTCAGTATGCTTGCCTGGGAAATCCCACAGACAGAGGAGCCTGGCGGGCTACAGTCCATGGGGTCGCAGAGTCAGACATGACTAAGCGACTGAAAAACAACACTAGCAATAAAGAAAAGGGGAGAGGAAGAGAGGAGGGAAAGAAGGAAGAAAAGGGGGTAGCAAAGGCCAGGCTCAAACCCTTCCACGGGCAAGTCTGTAATTAGAACTTAATAGTTTTACACTTACTTCCTGTTTAGGATGGCTGCCACTGAGGAATACTGGTTTTCTATTTATGATACTGGCAGGAAGTTTTCCTTTCAAAAGGTAAATGTAGTAAAAATGCACCGATTTATCACTAAAATTAAGCAGGTCTCTGGGGTAATGTTAGCAAATAACACTTCCTGCTCCACTGATTCTAACACCAGCACTTTTTATACATTCTTAATTCAAAGCCACTAGACTCAGGACACATAGAGCCATATACTAAACAAATGTCACTGAGGATTACAAGGGAAGGTCTAATATTCTCTAAATCTGACTTTAAACAACTTATTTATTGAAGTTAGAACACTAATAATGAAAACCCATAAGACACAGAAAATACTATATGCATGAAAAATGGCCCTCATATTATAAATAACTATGCATTTCCCTCCATTCCCACTTGGAAAGAAATGAGTCTGAGACCTTCCTTTGACAGAAATGTCTTGGAGTTTTGTGTATTTAATGCTAGATGGTTGTTGTGTATATGTTTAACAAATGTTGATCTCTTCTCATCTTAAGTATCAGTGCTGTTTTCTGGCTGATTCTTTTTTAAGTGCATGAGAATGCTGTTTATGTGGTCATTTAAATGTTACAAAAAATGCATCAATTTAGGAACAAGTATTGTGACAGGGACACACAGACATGCCAAAAGTGTGTTGCAAGTACACAGATAACATCAAGGAGACACTGACCAAGCCCCGTGGTGTTTACTCTACAGTGGGGAGCACTGGGATTTCAGCCAAGAGGCTGAGAAAACAAGCACTGAAACCCCCATCCCTGCTTCGTCTAGCACAGAGCCTCGGTCTGCACAGGGATCCAACAGGAGGTCTTCTGGGCACGATTTCATTTTTTCATTTTCAGAAAGCTTGAAAATCTTGATCTCTCCCCAGTTCCCCACGTAGCAAATGGAAGACTAAAGCCCAGAGGGATAAAATGCATGGTGCACATCCCCAGATCAGCCAGGACTAAGGAATAAACAGCTGGTTTCCCTGATCCCATGACGTCAGAGTGCAGAGATGGGGAGGCAGAATACTGAAATCCAGCATTCCAGGAAGGGTCTTGTTGGACCAGACCACATTTAGTTTCTGACAAAGAAAGACCTAGGGGTCTATCCGAGGCTCCTGTTAATTAGCCAAGCCCTTGAGGGATAGATTGAAAACTTCTCACCTTGAATGCAAATCTCTTCTGTGTCAGTTCCCCTCTTTGGACTTCCACTAAACAAATCAGCTTCCTTCATGGTTCAGTGGTAAAGAATCTGCCTGCCAATGCAGGAAATGCAAGTTTGATCCCTGGGTGGGGAAGATCTCCTGGAGAAGGAAATGGCAACCCACTCCATATTCTTGCCTGGGAAAACCCATGGATGGAGTAACCTGGCAGGCTACAGTCCATGGGGTAGCAAGAGTCGGATGTGACTTAATGACTAAACCACCACCACCAAATAAATCAAACTAGTAGGAAAACTGTCTTTGTTGGGACATCCTTTAGCTATGAGAACCAATCTGAACACCCACCTTGGGGGATCATGAGTCGGGGATGAATGTACCACAGTATCTGGGGAGGCGGTTTGGAGGGACAGTGGGAATGATGGGACCCAGAAATGCTTGGGGAGCTAAAAGATCATGGGACTCATGGAGTTTTGAGGGTGTGGGTGGTAAGGAGGTCTTGGTCTTTGCAAGTTGCAACAGCCCCCTCAGAGTGTGTGATGGGGTGGGCTCACCAACAAAAGGAAGATGGAAACAACTTCTACTACTGCAGAAAGACAGGAGGGAGGAAGGTAAAAGAACACAGGTTGCACTTGAGAAACAAGACTGTCATTCAACAGTGACACATTGAAGGCACCACCCACGCTTATGACATTTTCAGTCCAAAGCAGTTGAAATTTGGCAGCGGCGGCGGCAGCAACAGGCTGAAAGGGAAGGGAGTCAGGGATAGACAGTTAACAGAGGACTGGATTTTGTGTCTGTTTCTTGTCTCAGAGGCAAGGGGGCAATGCCAGAAATCACAGGCTCTGTGTCCCCTTCTCGCCTCTCGTTGACATCTCAACTGTGAATTTTGTTTGTTCTTGATGACGTTGTTGATTTCCTAGGTCTTGAAAATGTTGGACAAAAATTACTTTGCTGTTCTTGTCTGTTTGGTAGTGGGATTCTATTGTATTTTTCTTTTTTAAAAAATAGTTATTGAAGACCCTCTGGACCCTCTTCCTTCCACACAAGCCTACCCCTCCCATTTCCATGGTCTTTATGGGAGTTGTCTAAAAATGTCCTCTCTTTCCCATCACTGTAGGTGGGTTCAGGGTCTGTTCATTTTTTGTGAGTTTGAGTGTATGTTGTTTTTGCTTCCAACCTTGATATGAAAAGTACTAAAAGCATGGTGGTGGTGGTGGGGTCCAGTTACTCCTCATGCTTAGCAAAGTTCTGTGTCCATATCACTACTTTCTGGGATTAGGAAATGCTTATCACAGGCACACACGACCCCTTTTCTCTACCCCACCCTTTTCTCACTTTTTCACCCAGAAACAGACAACATGTGGTAAATGGTATATGTGCTCAACTGGACAATTTCTCTAAATTGTGCTACCTTTTTTTCATCATGGATTTCAGTTTCAAGTTAGGAGGAAAAGAAAAAAATCAGCCCCATGGTTTGGGCGTGTGAGTCATCCACCTCAGCCCTGAAGTTCAAAGAGGGTGTCTCAGTTACCCCTTGGCTGTACCGTGGACCGTCCACGCTCCAGTCTTGCTCAGCTGCCCGCCGACACACATTAGGCAGGACGCAGGAAAAGCATGATTCCATGTCACCAGTAGGTTTATCATCAGTTGGTGTGGAGGGTGAGTGTGTAGGTGGGTGTGCTGGCGGGGGACAGGGAAGACGTGGGCTGGGGTATTTTTTGCCTCTCTCAGTTGAGTGTGGTCTCCAGGATGTCCCCTGTGGCGACACCTCAGACAGTCACTTCCGTTTTGCTGTTGGTGATGAAGTATGGCTGTGGGGGTGGGTAGTGTGGGGTGCGAGTCCCCAAGGGGTCGCTGGAGCCTGACTCAGCCGTGCCAAGCTTGCCCTTGTTCCCATAAGCCTGTTGCCGCCGGAGAGACTGATCCTTGGGGTCCCAGCTCTTAAAGTTGGCAGTGGAGTTGTAGGCCAGGGGGTGGGGGGGCGTCTTGTTGGTGCGGGACTTCTGTCCATTCTGCTTGGCGGGGCCGTGCTCAGGGCTGAAAGCCCGTGGCTCATCCTCCACTCTTACAGGGTGCAGAGGTAAGTTCCCCTTGGCAGCCAGCTCAGCCAGGTGCCGTCGCTTGGAGTAGAAGTCATCGTTTACCTTGTCGGCTGTACAATGGGACAGGTAGGTGGACGAAGGAGGGGAAGAGAGAGCAGAGAGAGGGAGAGAGAGGAGAGAGAGAGAAAGACAGTTAGGGATCGGCCAGGTCAACCCAAGAACAGCATCTCAGTGGGCCAACAGTCCAACGAGACACACACTAGAAACACCAGCTGGAGCAGACAGAAGGAAGGAAGACAGGGCCATGTGTTTTTCACAAACAAGACCACAACCAAGAAGGTGAGGGCGTCCCCAGTGGAATCTCTAGCTTCCCCCACCTTGATCCTTCTTCCCCCACCATCACACCTAGCACTCTGCCCTCCTTGCCTTTCTCATAAAATACCAGTGTTGTTTCATCATTATGAAAATGATACCTCCTCATTAGAGAAAATACTGAACACACTGAGAAATATTCATATCTACCAGCTACTGCACAAAACAATCGATATCAATACTTGTATATATTTTCTCTTGGTTTTCTCAACAGCTTCATTTGGAATTTGTATTAGTGCGTTAGTTTTTGCTTTCAGCAGTTAAGCAGACCAGTGTTCAAATCCCACTTCTGACACATACTAGCAGTGTAACTTTGATATAAATAACTTTTATTACCATCAGCATCTGCATCAGGAAACTGGCTTCAATAAAAAGGCTACTTTATAGGTTTGTTTAGTGGGTTAAGTGATATGACATGCAATGTGCTTAGATGTTGGTCACCATTATCATCATCATTGTTATGAATAATTATAATTTCCCATGTAACTTTCTAACAAGCATTTCTTCATATTTTTATGAATCATTAACAAAGAGCATTCTAATACCTATTTAGACTGAGGTATTTCAGTGAGCAGAACTACAAAAATCAATCAGTTGTCCTATTGATGAACATTCGAGTGGTGCGAACATTTTGCTAATATAAATGAGGCTGAAATGAGAATTTTCTAGACCAAAGCTCTCTTTGTATTTAGAATTTTGAAAGGAAAATCATTCTTAAAATATCTTTCAATCTATATCAGATGATGGAAAACTATAGCCCATAGATCAATCTAGCTACCACCAGTTTTTGTAAATAGTTTTACTGGAATCATCCCCAGACCCATTCTGTTACCTACTGTCTGTGGTCGCTTTTGCTCTGCAGTAGTAGATTTGAGTACTTGTGACAGAGACTGCATAGGTTACATAGCCTGAAATAGTTACTATCCAGCCCTGAGATGACTTATCTGAAGTAGAATTACTTGGCCAAAGGGCACAAACATTATTAAGGCCCTTCATACATATTGACATCTATGCTACAAAAGAAGTATACCAATGTCCACTTCATTCATTACACTTTAGAGCACTAAATGACTGTTTATTTTTTGGTTGTTTCTTCCTTCCTTCCCTTCTCCCTTCTTTCCTTTCCTTCTCTTTCAATTTATTTAATAAATTTCTGAGACTTTTACATTTTATTTTCTCTCACAATTCTTTTATTAGGAGAGCCTCTATACCTTTAAAATTACTGTGTTAGCAATAAACTTTTGAACTTACATCTCCCAGGAGCCCAGAAAAATGTGCTGCTCTTTTATTCACACTTCTAACATCTCGTACTGTTCCATGTATGACTGTATGTAAATTCATGGAGCTCATTGCCCTTCTACGTTTATTTTCTCATTTGATCCTTTCAACAAGTACAAGAGGTGGTAGAGATGGGGATTATGACGTCTGCTTGACAGACTAGGAAACTTTCAAGCTAAGGCATGTGAAATTATTTAACTGAGGTTACTCACAACTAGTGACTGTGCCAAAATAGAACCTAATTCCAATAGATGCTATTTGATGCTTTTGGAAGGCTGCAGAGGGAAAGGTTTGCTTTCAGGACTGAACAGACAAACATGCCCCCCTGCCCCCCTCTGCATCTGTAGCAGAAAGCACTCATTGAGCTCTTTCCTAGTAGGTGCAGCCTGTACTTAAATTCCTCAGCACAATGCCCCAAGAAGCCACATGTTAATTTCTAGGCTCAATACAGTTTAGGTTGCGTTTCTGTCCATGTTTAATACAAACATCCCTGCATAATGCAATCTTTCAAGAGAATGCTCCCCTCCTCCTTGAATTCTAGAGCTGCATACAGACACAGAATATCAATGCCAAAAGGAACCATGGGATAGCTACTGACATGGGAATGAGTTATTTAAGTTAATAGTAAAACTGCTGTCTTCTAGAGGAAAGTTCTGGGTTTCCGGTGCCATAATGTCCCAACAGAAGGCTGCTCTGACACCATCTCCTTGGACTTCAAAATTCATGTATCCAGTTATCTTCAGGACAGAGTCACTGGCATCTCCCACTCGAGGTGGCCAAGCCTGAATACACCAACACCACTCAGTCTGTTCTTCAGGTTCTTCCATCTGTCAAGAGTGGGAACACCAACTCTTTGGTTACTCAAGCCAGGAACACAGGAGCAGGTGCTGATGTCATCTTCCTCTTCTCCCCAGCACAACTGCTAACCCACAGGTCCTTCCAGCTGTATCTACCAAATGTTCCTCTAGCCTATGCAGCCAAAGGCATATTTCTAAATGTAAAATTGACCATCTACCAAAACCTCTCCAAGCAACTTTGTTTAGTCACTCATCAAATAGGCATGGGCCAGGTGACAGACACTGGAAGTATAAGGGAGAATCAGAAAAAGACAAAGTCCCTGACCTCATGGAGTGGATATTCTGCTAGGGAGGATGGAAAGTAACCAAACAATCCCACAAATTACGTCAAAGTAGAAATATGATAAGTGTTGTGAACTGTCAAGTCTTTTGAGTATTTATAATAAGGTCTCTGAGCTGGTCAGAGAACCAGAAGTTGGAGTTGACATGCTTCACCCTTCATTTACACCAGATGCTCTGATATTCATCTTTCAAGACTAAGCTAAGGTGCCCTTTCCTGATTCCCCCAGCTCCCTCAGCAACCCCTGCTCTCTCTATCATAGCACTGACTGTGCTGTTTTATAATTTTCCATTTTCACATCTATTTGCTCTCACTAGACTGTGAGTGCTTTGAGAGCAGAAACCTTATCTTTCCATCAATGTGGCTCAGTGGTTCTCCATGCTGGCAGTGCATGGGAATCACATGGGAGAACTTTTAGAGCATTCACTTCTTCTTTTCCAATTTCAGATCAGATCAGATCAGTCGCTGAGTCGTGTCTGACTCTTTGTGACCCCATGAATCGCAGCATGCCAGGCCTCCCTGTCCATCACCAACTCCCGGAGTTCACCCAGACTCACGTCCATCGAGTCAGTGATGCCATCCAGCCATCTCATCCTCTGTCGTCCCCTTCTCCTCCTGCCCCCAATCCCTCCCAGCATCAGAGTCTTTTCCAATGAGTCAACTCCTCGCATGAGGTGGCCAAAGTACTGGACTTTCAGCTTTAGCATCATTCCTTCCAAAGAAATCCCAAAGCTGATCTCCTTCAGAATGGACTGGTTGGATCTCCTTGCAGTCCAAGGGACTCTCAAGAGTCTTCTCCAACACCACAGTTCAAAAGCATCAGGTTCCTTTTAATTCTTTTTCTTGTCTGATTGCTGTGGCTAGGACTCACAATATTATGTTGAATAAAAGTGGCAAGAGTGGGCATCCTTGTCCTGTTCCTGATTTTAGCAGAAATGCTTTCAGCTTTTCACCACTGAATATGACGTTAGCTGTGGTTTGTCATTTATGGTTTTTATTATGTTGAGATATGTTCCCTCTATGCCCACTTTCTGGAGAGTTTTTGTCATAAATGGATGTTGAGTTTTATCAAAAGCTTTTTTTTTTTTTTCCATCACTGACTCAATGGACATGAGTTTGAGCAAACTCCGGGAATTGGTGATGGACAGGGAAGCCTCACGTGCTGCAGTCCATGGGGTCGCAAAGAGTCAGACACAACTGAGCAACTGACCTGAACTGATTTAGATGACCTTGTGGATTTTATTCTTCAGTTTGTTAATGTGATGTATCACATTGATTGATTTGCAGATACTGAAAAATCTTTGCATCCCTGAGATAAATCCCACTTGATCATGGTGTATGATTTTTATGGAATTACAGATTCCTGGATCCCTCCCCCAAACAATTTCATCAGAATCTCTGAAGGCGTGGTCCAGGCATTTTTTTTTCAAGCCTCCCTGGATGATTCTAATATACAGCCCAAGTTGAGAACCACAGATACAGCCCTGGTATCTAGCATGCTGTCTGTACAAATGTTTGTTTTTTTTTTTTTTTAATTAAAAAAGAAGTGATTACCCACTTTATTTTTCTTATCTCCAGCTGCCTCCCAGCTCAAGCACCCCTCCTTCATACAAAGTTTGACAAAGTCATATCCCTCCATGATAGGTCATTCTCCAGGGCATGTGTCACAGCTGCCTTTCTACATTTATTTATTCAGTTCATTCATTATTGTCTAATTCTTCCACTAGAGTTTCAAGAAAAAGAGCCCGGGTCTGATTTTTGCCCACCATTGTATAAGCAATGTCCAACCTAGTTCTTAACAGACATTAGATACGCAATAAATATTCAGTGAATAAATTATGATCAAAATGCAAAGCACAGGTAATATCAGGACAACAGTAGGAGTGGAAGTTCTTTTCCCTCTTCTAGTCTCTTGCTAAAAGTCTCACCCACCATTGTTCTGCACCCCCAGCATCATTCAGAACCATTTATCCCCATATTCCTCTTTCCAACCAATGGACTAGTCTAAGGTCAGCTCAGATCAAGGGATGCATTTAAGGCTTCCTATTTCTGACAAACCCAGGAAACTGATTATGAAGCAGGTGTGCCAATAAATTGGCAAGTTGATATCCTCTCAAAAAGTTCTAGATAAAAAAAGAAAGAAGGCTGAGCACCAAAGAATTGATGCCTTCAAACTGTGGGGCTAAAGAAGACTCCTGAGAGTCCCCTTGGATTGCAAGGAAATCAAAGTAGTCAGTCCTGAAGGAAATCAACCCTGGATATTCGTTGAAAGGACTGATGCTAAAGCTGAAGCTCCAATATTTGGCCACCTGCTGTGAAGAGCTGACCCACTGGAAAAGACCCTGATGCTGGGAGGGATTGGGGGCAGGAGGAGAACCATACATCAGAGGATGAAATGGTTGGATGGCATCACTGACTCAATAGACATGAGTTTGAGCAAACTCTGGGAGATAGTGAAGGACAGTGAAGCCTGGCATGCTGTGGTTCATGGTGTTGCAAAGAGTCAGACACAACTTAATAACTGAACAACAAAAATAGTCGTAGAGGCAACTCTTGCCATATTAGTGCTGGTGTGAGAAGTAGCCCCGACTAAGAAATCATGGAGTCCCACATGGAGAACCTACATCCTTCTCCACACTCAGCCCTGAATAGGTTTCTTGGGGAACTTGGCATTGGGAAGCCCCTGAGCTCTGAAAATGTTTGGTATATGGTGCAAAAGTGGGACAGAAAAGTCTGTAGGCTTTGGAATCAGAACCTGAGTATATGAGATGTTGGTAATTTCAACCTCTTATATTGCCATTTCTTTTGGTGTAAAATGAGGATAAAATAAGTAATCTGAGGTTTATTGTTAGGAATAAATTATATGAGACATAGAAGCTATATAGCATAATTCTGAAAGAGAGTAACTATTCAAGACATCTATTTTGTCTGTCTTCTGGTTTATGAAGGAGGCACTGGATTACATCCAACATTTACTGAGCACTCTGTGCCAGACATCCTGCTAAGCACAAAGGAACCAGTCATCCCAACCAACCATCATTCCTTCCTTCCTTCTTTCCCTCTTTGCTTCCTTTCACCGGCCGTGTGTGATGGGTGCCTAGTTCTCATTATGAGATGACGTAAGAAGGGGCCTTTTCCACTTGGGATGAAGGGCTGGCTAGGGAATGCATCCTTGTGGATGCTCTATTAGGTGGCATCTGAAGGTAAAAAGTAGCAGAAACAGCACCCAGGAGAAGGCACATAGGGTGTATTGCAAAAGTAGCTGTAATACTTTGCAATTTCTTCCAGTAGGAAGTAGAGTCTATTTCCCCACCTTTGGAATATGACCTGACCTTGTGATTGGCTTTAATCAGTAGACTGTAGCAGAAATGATGTCACACACATCCCAAATCTGTGCTTTTAGAAGTTCTACTGCTTCTGCTATCAGGCTCTTGGAACCCTGCCTCCAAGTGCAAAAAGAACCCAGGTTAGCCTCCTGAAAGATGATAAACCTGCATTCCAGTTGCCCACGTTCACCCAGCCAACAGCAGCCTGGTTGGTACCTGCCAGATACCAAGTGAGGCCATCCTAGACCATTAGCCCACCTGCCATTAGCCATACAGATACCAAACAGCCATTAGCCCACCTGCCAGTTGATCACAGATACCAAGAAGGCCTGGACAAGAACAGCCAAGCCAGCCTAAACCAGAATAATTGCCCAGCTAACCCAGGACCACAAACTGTATAAACAGTTTTTACGTTAAGCCACTAAGTTTGGGGGTAATTTGTTATACAGCAGTAGATAACTGATACAGAACAACATTTACAAAAGCCCTGAGGTGGGAAGTAGTATGGTAGTTTCAAAAACTGAAAGGATATCTATGTAATAAAGTGAAGAAAACAAGGGGTTAGCAGATCATCTAATGTTCTATAGGGAGGATTCTACTACTCACATCTATTGTCTGATACCCTTCCTTCACAAGACTCAGAGGTGTTTTCTACAAGTGCAGAGCAAGTACAGACTTGCTGCCTCGGGTGTGAAACTGTCCTTCAAAGAGTTATTTTCAAGATTATGTCAACAAGGATGTGGTTGGTGGTTACATGGATGAACTGTTCCCACAGTCAGAAAATGCAATTTTCGTGGAATCCTCTTTCTCATCCCCTCTGATTTAGGTATCAAGGACAGGAAAGAAATGCTTACCTGGCCACTCTCAGCTTTGTGCATTATGGTCCCTGTCTTAGTATATTAAAAAGCTACTTGTGAAAGAAATCACAGATTCATTGAGCAGCTTTGTAAGCCCCGTTAGTAAATGCATTAACCTAATCATCTCGGGTACCTCGTGGGCAGATGGCTAACAAGCCGACCAGGAAACAGATGTGTGAGGCTTTCAACAACACTGGTCCTCTCCGTTTTGATTTTTCTTCATTTAAAGAGATGAAGAAAGAATGAAAAAGGTGCTTTCCTTCCAATAAGCCTAATTGCCTTGAAGGAACCAAGGCTATAAAATTAAACTGTACCTTCCTCCATCTGTCTCTCTCTTAATTAGCAGCAGACACTGGTACAGGTGCTGGGTGGGATGGAGCTTTGCCTCCGTGGAGATGGAGAGAGTCAAGGTAATAACCAGTTTTCAAAACAAGCTACATAGCTGAGGGTCTCAGCAGGTGGCCTCCCACCTACCTTCTTTCCTTGGGACAAAGGCATCTTAAGGAGAGGTTCCCACAGCTCTTTCTCAGTTGGTGTTCATCTTGGGTCTCAGGTGATGGATTTCACCTGGTAAGCAATGTCCCAACCTAGGCTTTCACTAATTCCCCACATATCCCTATCTTTGGTCCAAGAATATAGCGAAATAAGCTTCCCATCACATTTACAAATCGAATCCAAAGGATTTGCGTGACTTGGTCTGCCTGACCTGACCCCTGGCTGTTGGTCCACCCTCATCCTTCCCACACTTGCTATGACCTCACTTAGCATACTGGTTTCCCAAGGCTGCCACAGCAAGTTGCCACAAACTAGGCAACTCCAAACAACAGAAATGGACTCTTTTCTAGTTCTGGAGGCCAGGTGTCAGTGGGTCTGTGGTCCTTTTGCAGGCTCTAGTGAAGCATCCTTCCTTGTCTCTTCCAGCTTCCAGTGTTGGTGGTAATCCTGGCATTCTCTGCCTGTAGCAGCATCTCCTGTCTTTGCCTCTGACTTCACAGGGCTCTCCTCTGTGTGTGTGTCTATGTGCCCAACTTCCAATTTGTTCTGTTTCTCGAATACATCGTCCACACTGTGGAAGGTTTTGTGACCTGGGCTTCACAGAGATAGAAAGACTGGAGCTTCCGGGGCAGGAGAACCAGGTTGCTGCCCAGCTCCAAACCCCTGGCTGGAAACTTGCAGAGGCATGAACATTTTCTATCAGCCATAGCTCAGGGGAGCTAGGATGGAGGCAGGTTCAGGAGGCAGGGATTGGCTAAAGAGACTGCCTGGAGACAGCAGCAGGCTGTGCTAATGCACCTCCCTCCCAGCTCCCCCAGCAGTAACCTGTAATCTGACTAAGAGCTCACCTTTAGGTGTATACTCTGCCCCAGGTACCCAGATAGGGAATGGACATTTGTTAACCCACTTAATACTCTCAAGGGCTTCCCTGGTAGCTCAGATGGTAAAGAATCTGCCTACAGTGCAGTATGACTCAGGTTTGATCCCTGAGTTGTGAAGATCCCTTGGAGAAGGGACTGGCTACTCACTCCAGTATTGTTGCCTGGAGAATTCCATGGACAGAGGAGCCTGGCAGGCTACAGTCCATGGGGTTGCAAAGAGTTGGACACAACTGAGCGACTAACACTTGCACTTTCACACTCTCAATATCCTAATGAGATCGGTACTATTATTGGTTTCCTTTTACAAATGGGGAAACTGAAGCAACAGAGCTTTGGCAACATGTCCAAGTGACAATGCTGGAATCTGAATCCAGGGAACCTGGCTGAATTCCAAGTATCTTGGAATTTACGAATCTGTGGCAACAACACTCACCACTATTTAGCCATCTGCCCACCTGATAGAAGAAACTCTTGTTTCCTTAACAAGTTTCTATCCACTAGAAAACATTTCCCCCAAACTCCAAAGAAGATGGAGGGCAGAGTGAAAATTACACAGAGAAAACACTTTTCTTGATTCCTCCTCTCAAAACACTAGGGATTGAGATATACATGTAAAGCTTGTTCACACAAGGCGATATCAAAATGTCACAACTGGAAACCTCATGAAGTCTCAAATTTTCCCTGAAGGCAAGATCTGTTTGCTGCTTTCTTCCTTAAAGTGGGACAGGAGAAAGGGAGCTGGGGTGTCATAAGACTGCCTGCCAGGTCGTCTGCACTCAGCCGGCTACTGCATTAAAGAGTATGGGTCTCACCTCCTCTGAGATGCACTGGCATTGGCTGGAGTGCTGGCCAGCCACCAACCACAAGTGGTTTCCTGTTGCAGAGCTGGGTCAGGTAACATGCTATATGCTTCTCATAGAACTGGGAGGAGCCTGAAGCTTCATCATTGCTCCAGCCAGGCACACCCAGGTGCTTTAGACGAATCATCTCATTTAATTGGCTCCCTGCCCCACCCCGAGCCAATGAGGTAGATGTGGTCGCCTGGGTGTTTCATGCTACATCACACTGATTCTCTCCATGACAATGTGGAGAGATCCCATTCTGAGATATTCACCAATATTCTTTTCCCTCTGCTTCCACTCTCCCCTCCCCACCACTCAGAGGGCAGAGATCACTTTTGATGGTGACAAAGGGTTCCGAGTGTTGCTTCTGAATTCTACAATGAGATTTCACAGTAGAGTCTTGGAGGGTGAGATTTCAGCAATAACATCTGAGAGGGCTGAGAAAGAAAGAAAGATTAGTGAGATTGAGGGCCTGGAGGATTCAGCGCATCAGGTTTATACAGCAGATAGCAGAGTTTGAAAGAATGTACCCTTGCTTTTTGTAACTGTAGACTCTTCTTTACAATACAGTAGAAAGAACATGAACTTGGAAAGCACACGGACCTGAGTTCAAATCTCAGTGTATAAGCTGGAGGCCTTCAGAAAGTCACCTAAGTTCCTCAAAGCTTCCCCAATAAAACTGAAAATAAAATAACAATGCTGGGTGACTTTCACTGTTATATGGCAGAAACCAACACAGCATTGTAAAGTAATTATCCTCCGATTAAAAAAATAACAATGCCTGCCTATGTGGTGGGGGGTTAGGGTATTCAAGAGCATCGTGTGAACTATACTGTATAATGTGAAGTACTAATGTCCTTGCTTCACAGTAGGTATTCATTAGACAGTAGCCACTATTGCTTTATTGTCAAAAAATAAAAAGAATATAAAATGAGGATAAGAAGACCTACTCCGCAGAGTGCCGCAGAGAAGTAAACAAGACGAGGCATGAAAACACAAACCACTATGCATGGTGCACAGGAGGACTCCTTAAATGTATACCCCACATGAGACAATATTGTAAATACTGCTACTTGTCTCCCAGAACTCTTCTGCCATTTTCTCCTGGGCACATGGCCACCCGGTCCTAGAGTTCCCCAGCTTTCTTAGAAGCTAACCTTGGACATGCGGCTGATCTCTCACCAATGGAATGTTAGCAGAAGTGATGTGTTCAATTTCCACTTCACATTACTCACTTAAAAGAAAATTGGTTGTCCTATCTCCCCCTTCCCATAGGCGATGACAACAACTCACTCTAACAGTGCAGACAAGGATAATACAGTAGAGGGTCTGCAGAGCAACAATGTTGCAGGAACCTGGGTCCCTGAGTGACAGCTTGGAGTGCATAGCCCTACCAGTCTGGACCACTCCCTTTGGGGCTATGACATGAAACAGACATATTTCTTTCTTTTAAGCCACTGTATTTAGGGGGCCTTTTGGTTCACTAGGACAGTACTGACCTTTTATTTATATAGGGATGTTTTCTTGGTCTCTACATTATTTCTCTCCATCATAAGCTGAATTAGAAAATAAAAGGGGAAACAGTTCATGTTAAAAAAAAAAAAAAAACACCCAGGTATTTCTCTCTGCAGTAAAGCTACAGAGGCTTCTGGGGCTGTCTCAGCAGGCAGAAATAGAAAGGCAGGGGAAAAAAAGCCCAGCTTCCCAGGCAGAAGAGAGCCAGGAAGAAGATGGAAAGATTTGTCTTTATGGCAAATCAGCCCCATTTTACCTGGTTCTGGGCCTCGCTGCAGAGATACAAGGAGGGAAAATCACATTTGAACCAGTTTCTAATGAAACCCGGGACTCCTGGCTGTTCCTATAGGGCTGTACATCTTTCCTGAAGCCTTATCCCTCCAAGAGAGAAAACTGGAGATGGGAGAACAGGAGCCTGGCCCTTTATACTTCTGCCCTGAGAGCTCCCATGTGGAGGTCCTGCTACCTTTGTTGAGAGGGTTCTGAAATAGTTCCTGGCTTGGGCTTTGTACCAAAGTTGTCCACCTGCACCATTGGCCCCCTGGTTGTGGCTGCAGGGAGCTCTCTGTGAATGTCTTGCTGCCAACGGACCTATGAAACCTCAAGCCCTCTGTCTCTTCCCTTAGGCAGCCCTGCTGAACAGTCACTACTTTCTGAAAGGCTACTGAACAAAGATGGATGGCCTCACTGTCCATCCATGGCTGACCACAGCATCCCCTGTCTTGAAAGGTCCTAGACGGAAACTGTGAACTCATTCACTGCCTTTCATCCTGCTCCATAGATGGAGATATTTCTTTTTAGAAATTCATTACTTGGTTTGTCTTGTGAGCAACCTCCCAGCTGGGAGGAAATTTTACACATCTGGTGATTTTTTAAAGGGAGGAAATAAAGGTTAATTCTCTTTAATCCTACCTACCTCCTTCCAGTGTACTTCCAAAGGGCCATCTCAGAGTAGATGATAAGATTTGGTACCCTGTGTTAGATGAATACATGAAGGACCTCCATTCTTCCCTGTTCCCTACATCCATATTCTTTTTATGTGACCTTGAAATTCACCCCCCAAAAGAAGGATCCCGTTTCCTCACCACTGGATTCCAAGTTCATCCATGTGACTGATGAAGGTGAGCAGGCATGACACACACCGAAGCCTGAAAAGTGCTTTTTGGCATTTGGCTGCTCTCTTGCACCTTTATCCCCCAAATGAGAACATGTCTGTGCTACCCTCTCTGAGGTTGAAAGACAGGTGGAGCAGAACCAAGTCACCCCAGTCTTTCCAGCTGAAACTAGCCTACATTAGCCAACATTCAGGCAACCCCCAGGTATATGGGTGAACTCAGCTGAGATTAGAAGAACCTCCTGCATCAACATAAACATCAACATCACTGGCACTTAGACCCCAACCCCAATACGTGCTGAGCTAAATAATTTTAAGGCATGAGATTTGAGGTTGCTTGTTATGCAGCATTAGTATAACAATGGCTAACTGATACAAATACCAATCATTCACTCACCCTACTCCCAGGAAGAGCCCCAATTCCCAGATGGGGATCCATGTTGCCTCTACTCTAAATCCATGTGGTTTGGATGACACACCCCTCCACTCCTTACCCCCAACCATTCTCCAGTGACGATAAATAACCCATTTCATTGCCCTCACCATAACAATTTGTTCAGAGCTGAGTGGTCACATGAGGTAGTCAGTCAGAGTAGAGGTAGTCAGTCAGAGTAAAGCCTGGGATCTTTACTTATGGAGACAGAGGGGCCAATGAGATCAAGGATCCCTACCTTCCACTTATAGGAGAAGCAACCAGAACTGGGGGCTCCACATGACAGGCAACAGAATAGAAGCAGCGCTGGATCTAAACACAGGCTTCCTGGCTTCCACCTGGTTGATTTTTCTGCTATTTCCCACGGCCTCTTCAGAAAAGACAAGATTCCCCTCAAATGCAACGCCCAACTCCATTTAATAATTTATTAATAAAATGTATGTTGTGTGTCTACTATATGCCAGGGCCACCATGCAAGATTTGGGGGAATTTAGCATGAATGGCATCTACCCAGCTTAGCCTCAGTACGGACATGCTTCAGTCATGTCCAACTCTTTGAGACCCTATGCAGTGTAGCCAGTCAGGCTCCTCTGTCCATGGGATTCTCCAGGCAAGAATACTGGAGTGGGTTGCCATGCCCTCCTCCAGGGGACCTTCCCAACTCAGGGATCAAACTCGTGTCTCTTGTGTCTCATACACTGGCAGGTGTTTTGTTTGTTTGTTTGTTTTTACCACTAGAGCCACCTGGGAAGTCCTTGGCCTCAGAAGGACACACTCAAACTAGTACCCGGGGCTGGGTACTCGGACCTCTAGCAGTTGACCACTAGGGGGAGACTTGCTTGGAAAACGTCAGGTATTAAAAAACAAATATAGTAATGCAAGGTGGGCTACCACAGCGGCTCAGCAGTCCAAGAATCTGCCTGCAATGCAGGAGCCACAGGAGATGCGAGTTTGATTCCTGGATCAGGAAGATCCCCTGCAGCAGGGCAACCCACTCCAGTACTCTTCCCTGGGAAATCCCATGGACAGAGGAGCCTGGTGGGCTATAGAGGATAGGGTTACAAAAAGTCAGACACGACTGAAGAGACTGAGTACACACATATGCCCACAGCGCTAACTGATAAGATCTGTCTTGCCATTTCCTAGCAGATAGGATGGGAGAAGGCAATGGCACCCCACTCCAGTACAATTGCCTGGAAAATCCCATGGATGGAGGAGCCTGGAAGGCTGCAGTCCATGGGGTCACTAAGAGTCAGACACAACTGAGTGACTTCCCTTTCACTTTTCACTTTCATGCACTGGAGACGGAAATGGCAACCCACCCTAGTGTTCTTGCCTGGAGAATCCCAGGGACGGGGGAGCCTGGTGGGCTGCTGTCTATGGGGTCACACAGAGTCGGACATGACTGAAGTGACTTAGCAGCAGCAGTAGCAACAGATAGGATTCCCCTCCAAAATCAGTTAGAGTCAACGCAAGTGGAAGCAGGACACTTGGATTTTCAGGGACCTTGTCCTCTCTCCTTCTCAGCTACTACTTCTTTATCCAACCTCCCCTGGACACAGTCATCCCTCACTTGGTGTTTGTAAAGTGGGTTCACAGCAACAATCACACTCTGGATGTTAAGACATGAACTGGCTTTACTGATAGAAAAGATATCAGATGTTAAAAGTGTTTGAGGGAGTAGTGCAGTAGTTAAGAATCTGCCTTCCAAGGCAGAGGACACAGGTTCGATTCCTGGTTAGGGAACTAAGATTCCACATGCCACAGGGCAACTACTGAGCCACACACCACAACTAAGACCCAATGCAGCCAAATAAATAAACACATTTTTTAAAGTGTTTGGGAAATGATGGATTTTACAGAGTTTAATAGTTTCTTTACCATGAGATTTTTCAGAATTTTAATTTGCTCAGCTGATAATATTCGTATTAATAATACATGTTACTATGACATGTGTTTTCACTTTTAACACACCAGGCACTGTGACATGTATTGTACATGTTATCTCATCTTATCCTCACAACAACCTTAGGAGGGAGGTGATAGTGATGTGGCCACCTTGTAGATCAGAAATGAGGGGCTCAGAGAGGTTGAATGACTTGGAGAAAGTAAAAAGATAGGGCTATGAATGGAGCCCAGGTGTGTCTGAAGCTAAGCCCATTATGTCCTGCTTATACCTCCCTTTCAAGAAGCTGGCGTGCGTGCTCTGTCAGTCACTAAGTCGTGTCTGACTCTTCATGACTCCATGGACTGTAGCCTGCTGGACTCCTCTGTCCATGGCATTTCCCAGGCAAGACTACTGGAGTGGGTTACCACTTCCTTCTCCAAGGGATCTTTCTGACCCAGGAATCGAACCCACATCTCCTGCATTGGCAGGTGGGTTCTCTACCACTGAGCCACTGAGGAAATTCTCAAGAAGCTGACAGGTGTACAAACCCCACACCTTAGGCAGACTGAGGGTCTGGAGGTTGAGTAGAAAACAACAGGGGAAGACCAGTGACCCCAGAGGCCCCCTCTCTGGAACCTCTTTTCTTCTCCCCTGATAAAGAAGAATAAATAAAGGTGCATTTAGAAGGACAGGTGGATTTAGCTTGGTTGGAGTAGAAAAATAGCCTCTAAGCTCTTGCTTCTGACCCAATCTGAAATATTTTCTAAATGCATCCGACAATAACAGGCTGGTATCAGGACACGGATGCTGTCACGGGCATCGTAATGGCTTTGTTTTTCACCAAGGAAGGAAAAAAATAGTTTATGCCTCAAATTAGCAGGTCTGTCATGTTCCAAATTGTTTGCATTTCTAAAAATGGACGTTGACATGTGAATAGTTATTATCTAATACAAGACCTAAAAATCTGCCTCTCTCAAGGCAACGACTGGGTGATCAAGGGATTCTCATTAGACACAAGGGTCTAAAGCTCTCTCTCTCTCCCAATTCTGGAATAAGGGGCTGCCCTCTCCATTCCCCCCTCTTTGCTGAGGCTGCTTATGAGCCTCTGGGATTCTGGTCAAACTACCGTATTCAGAACTCTCAAGCCACAGAAAGATGTTTGGAGATCCAATCAAAGCGTCTTAGGGGCTTAGTTTCCCAGCAAGATTTCTCTAGTGCAGTGGTTTTAAAAGTATGGTCCCCAGACCAGCAGCATTAGCATCACCTTGGAACCAGTTAGCAATTCAGCTCCTCAGGCCACACTCAAGGTCTAGTGAACGAGATGCTCCAGGATGGTATCCAGGAAGCAGATTTCAACATCCCTCCAGGGGATGCTGATACGTGCTCAAGGGGTTCAAAGGTGAGGACCATGGGTCAGCCCACAGCTCCCTCCCCTCCTCTCACATGCATTCTACAGTCTCTTCATTATCCCTCCACTCCATTTTCTTCTCTTCATCCTCTACCACCCCAGTTCAGGGCACTGCCCACCTGGATGACTATAAGAGCTTCCTGGTGGGTGGTCCCAACTTCAATCCACCCTCCCCTGATCCAGTCTCCAGTTGGAAACCAGAACTGTCTTTCGAGAAGGCAAAATGGCCCTACCAGTACCTTACCTACATCCCTGCAATATCTTCTAACATCTCCCAGTTCAAGGTCACTAAAAAGTTTGAGCTCCATCTGCTTGGGTCAGCTATACCTTGCCAACCACCAAATTCAACCAAGCACAAGGAGTGAAGAAAGAAGAGAACTGAATTTCCGGCCTGTTCTGGAAAAGAACTACTCCTACCACACCCCAGTGGGAAATAACTAAACATTAGAGCTAGGCAGAAATGGGTTCAAAATTTCAGCTCCACCTCTTAGTAGCTAGCTGACTTTAGATAAGCGAGACTTAGACTCGATCAGACACCCAGGTCCTTATTAATAAAGAGGATTAACAGACGGGAAGGACAACACACATATGGCTGGGTCATCAGAGAATTCAATGATACAGTGATATCAAGGGCCTGGCCCTCTGTCTGGCACATAGCAGGGGGTGAATAAATTATAACTACCACCTGCCTCTGTCAGCCAGCTAGTTAACACACAGACTCAAGTGGCCTAACTCCTAAACTTTCAGCTCATCGTGATAGCCAGGAGAGTTAAAAAGAGCATCTGTTCCCCAAAAGGCTAGTCAATCCCAAGACCCAAGGCCAGCAATCTGTTTATCATTCCCTCAGAAGTTGTTTTCCCCCTGCATTAAATCACCTTATGTTTTGCCATTTGCCTGTGCAGCTTTCTGAGAGGAAAAAAAACAAAACATTTCCTGGATGTCTTACCTGGGATGGCTTCTGATAGCAACAGTTTCCTCCAGGCAATGAATATCAGGAAGTGAAGAGGAACACACTTTTAAGCAACAGCCTGGAGACACGCCACCCCAGGTGCACGCGCACACACACACACACACACACAACACCTACACACACACAACACCTACACACTGGAACTCAGACAGACTTGCAGATCCAGCCAACATGGACACACGTGTGCACTGGGTCACACACAGAGAGTGGGACGCTCTATGCCTTCATGGATCAACGCCAAATCCAACAACACCTAGACAAAAGAGCTAGAAAAAACCGTACGGTACCTTTCGGTGACTTAAGTGTCGCCACTGTCCAGTCACCCTCAGAACTTCCTAAAAAATAACAATGGAGAGATGCTGATCTGTTCACCAGCTACCCACGTGCACGGTGCCCTCACACCCAGATTCTGCTGTTGGCATCTCAGACGCAGCCTTTAAGTTTGTGTGTGTGTGTGGGGGGGGGGGGGGGGGGGAGGGGAGGCAGGTCTCAGGGGACTCAGGGAACAAGGCGGGGGAGTGAACGCACAACTGTGATTATGTGAACACTTCTCTCTGCAAGGTCCTGAAGCATGATCGAGATAACGCCCAACACAGGATCAAAAAAGGTTCCCCTTGAAAAAGCCTAGATGTATTCAGAGAGAGACAGACAATTCTTAGGTGGTGAATCTGAATCTAAATTTCCACCTTCTAAGAAAGAAGGCAAAGTTTTAGTTACAAGAAGTCACAGTGGCTAATAACAACGCTCTGTGGTCAAGAGAGAACTCTGGATCCTCTTCTACTGCAATCCCCTGCTAAAAGGGAGTCAGGGGGTGCATCGTTAGCTCCATATTCAAGATTGGGGCAGGCTAGGCTCTGCCGACTGTGACTTTTAAATGCTAGGCAGCAGACCAGGTGGGGTGGAGACCACCCTACCCCAGTGCCCACCACACAATCTGTGTTTGCAAAACATTGTTGAATGAATGAATGAATTCAAGGTTCTCCACGGAGTCACTCTTCCTAAGGTAAGAAAGCTCCCCTTAATGCAAAAGGGAGCAAGCTTGTTATGTGAGAATCCCTAATGCCTGGAACTTTGATTGTAAATCAGTTTCTCCAGATTGAATTCCGTTTCGGATGTACTGGCTGAACCCTGGGGGAAATCTCACAGGATAGCAGGAGCCCACAGTGTAAACCTTTTCGTAAAGAATGGTGAGAAAGGCTCCGGCTACGCCTTACCCAGCCAGGTCCTCCACAGATCTTCTCTGTACTACGGGATTTTGCTCAAAGAGGGGCAAACCTGCGCGCGTGCCCGGGCCGCAGCCTCTGCCCATTGGCTGGCGGCCTGACTAATCAGTGTGCGCAACTAGCTCCCGTTTGCTTTCTTAGGAAGCTACCTGGAAAAACGAAGTCCTCAACGTTTCTGCACAATTTCCAGAGATATATCCGGCTGCCAGCTGGGAGGAGATGCAGGGAACAGTCTGTGATCTGAATGATTACAGAGCACAGATCCGGGCCCATTTAAGCATTTCTGGTTGGCCTCCCCAGGCGTGCCAAAGGACACTCAAATTGCCACGTTTCCCCTGCGGATATGAACTCTACACGCTCATCACTCACAACAGTCGGGAAATTGGAGTGACAGGCGAAGAGTGACGAAGTTAAAATTAAGCGGGATCTGCCCGGGATGCCCTGAATGTTTCTTCTCCCTCTGAACCAGGATCACTGACATCTGGAAATAGTGATGTAGCCTTAGATCTTCCGGTGTGGGTGGACACAAGCCTGACACAGTCACTGAGTCACTAACTCCAAGGAAGCCATTTGCCCCCAAGTCAAATACATCACTGCCTTGAAGGCAGGAAACACACGGTAGACATCCCTGTCTCCACTCCCCAGGACAGGGCTGCACTCTGGTGAAGCAGTAACATGTTTTGTTTATTAAATCCAGTGCTAATAAGGGAACTTAATAAGATGGTACAGAAGCTACCAAATGTATACTTTAAGTCCCCTTTTGTGTTTGGTGACACAAGCACAAAATTGATTCTCACAAAAAGTGAGAATTAGTTAAACATTTGTTGGGTGAAAAATTAAATGCCTACGTAAAGAGGATGGGCCTTAGGCACTGGGAGGAAGACAACATGAGGGAACTTTCTGAGAGAGGAAAATATTTCTTATCCTTCCTGGGATGTTGATGGCTCTAGCATATGTATATTTCAATAACCACACTATTATAAAATTATGATCTGAGTCTTTTACTATACATATTAAATTATACCTCAACTATAACATACCTTAAATGTGTTATACCTCAATCATACTAGCATAATGAGAAAATTTTTACCTCCAAGCAAACAAATGAAAGAAAAATAATTAACACCTTAGTAAGTCTTCCCGGACAAAAGAGGAGAATGAACCTCTTCAATCTTCTTCTTCTTTTTTTTTTTTTGGCCTGGTAAGATCCTTCTGGTGCCAGAAACTGCTCTGTGGGAGATAGCATCATTTCATGGGAAGAAGAAGACCTGATTCAGGCTACCCCAGATATGACTCTTGGCTCTTCAGGTGTTACTTTGGAAAAATTACTTAACTATACTGAGCCTCAGTTTCCCCATATTTTGACCTTGGCACTGATACCTCCCCCAGAGGCGTACAATTTGGGGATCCAGTGATGCTAGCTCCCTTTCTTCCATATCAACAACAACAAAAACTAGTAGAGGTTAATTCAAAGTTCAGGGGTTTATGCATCACTTAAGGTCTTTATACATGATTCCTACAGAAAGAGTGAAAAAGAATCCCTAAGTGCATTGTTGCTGTGGTTTTAAAAAGTGCTATTGGAAAACTATAACAAGCTTCTGGGAACACAGTCCACAGACTGTTAAAGAGTAACAGAGAAAATATTTTCTTATTAAATTCTGGAATTTAAAAAGAAAACACTACCTTTTATCAATAATGCTGGTACATTTTGTCTCTTTTACTCACTGGACAGCTAGGTTGCCCAAAAGCACCTAAAGGGCACGTGGTCAAGAACCATTAGTAGCTGAGGATTTCAACTCTCAAGACACTCTGAGGAAAAACAAGACCTGGGGCCACTGGTGCTAAATGCCAATGTGCAGGCAATTTTCCATTTTCCAGAGCCCCTCAGGAGTTACATAAAAAAGTGGTCTTTTCCCAGTTTTGGAGGTAGGAAACAACCAACTCAGAACCATCAGGTGACCCTTAGGGATATTTTCACAGCTGTCTTTGTAAACATTGACCAATGAAGAACCATAAAGTGGGTCCTCATATTGTCACCACCATGGCACAGGGTGGGGGCTGGGGTGCAGGCCAGATGATGTGTGTGCTTAACTGAATTGTCAAAAGGTTACTGTTTGGCTCAGTCTAGAACAACACACACTTCTTGACTTTTGGTAGAAAACACTTTGAAACTGTTTAACCTCACATTCTTGACTGAATAAGGAAAGTTAATTGAGTGAAACAGAATCTTTCTTTGACGGATTATGGGAGTCATGGGTCTGGGCACATGGACCTTCATTGTCCAGGCTATCAATGGGGAAAGTGAAGAGGTTTGGGCTTCCTCTTATCTGGCATGAACTGTGCTACGTGGTGCTAGGTCCTTGGATACACCAATGAAAGGACAGACTTGGTTCCTGACTCAGTGGGACTTACAATTGAGGGACACTAGATTAAACAATTGGAGAACGAATGAATGATTTGGACAAATAATTATTCAACTCCATCACTCCTTCTTGTACAGAGTACAGTGAGGTTTCAGTTCAGTTCAGTCACTCAGTCATATCCGACTCTTTGTGACTCCATGGACTTCAGCACACCAGTGAGGTTTAGGGCTCCCCTCATAGCTCAGTTGGTAAAGAATCCACCTGCAATGCAGGAGACCCCAGTTCAATTCCTGCATTGGGAAGATTGCCTGAAGAAGGGATAGGCTACCCACTCCAGTATTCTTGGGCTTCCCTTGTGACTCAGCTGGTAAAGAATCCACCTGCAATGTGGGAGACCTGGGTTCGATCCCTGGGTTGGGAAGATCCCCTGGAGAAGGGAAAGGCAACCCACTCCAGTATTCTGGCCTGGAGAATTCCATGGACTGTACAGTCTATGGGGTTGCAAAGAGTCAGACACAACTGAGCGACTTTCACTTCTTTCACTTCAGGGAGGTTTAGCCTCTTACATTTCCCTAGTGTGTGCTAATATTTTACAATAACTGGGCAGGGAACGCCCTGGGAGCAGAGACCATTCTGCAGCCACATGGTATACAGGACGGGATGTTACATTCCCAAATCCCTGAATCATAGAGAGAAAGGAATTCTGTTTAAACATGAATGAGTGTGATTTCAACAAGCAAACAACAATAAATAAAATATAAGATTGCTGTTTTTGTTTAGTCACTAAATAATATTTGACTCTTTGTGACCCTATGGACTGTAGCCCGCCAGGCTCCTCTATCCCTGGGATTTTCCCAGAAAGAATACTGGAGTGGGTTGCCATTTCCTCCTGCAGAGGATCTTCCTGACCCAGTGTTCTAACCCATGTCTCCTGCATTGGCAGGAGAATTCTTTACCACTAAGCCACCAGGAAAGCCCATAATATAAGGTAAAATAAAAATAAAATAAAAAATAAGGGAAGGCCTGTTTTGGAAGAATTTATCTCAGGAACTACCAACAGTTCCCATTCTGAGTTGGTAGTGAATGAATGAGACATATTTCATGGCCCACGGGTATTCTAATAACTAAAATGAGTAGAATTGTTTTGTTTTCTAATTTAAAAATCATAATGGAGTTTGGAAACTACAGAGTTAAACTTCTTCATTTTTCACACAAAGAAGCTGAGGCCAGGGGATTTCAGTGACCAAAACCCCCTTGAGGTTCTGAATATTAAGGCCTCCAAGAGAACACCGATTTTCCAGAAATATTTTTGAACTTGGCAGTTAACCCTAAAGGCTGTCCAAGCCTCTCCTTATTGACTGAATTGAATTTTGTAGGAAATGAATCTGGTTATCAGACACTGCAGAACTTTCCACAGCAAACCATTTTTTAAACAACTCTCCTGGGTGGTAATGATTTTGTTAATGAAATGCATTTCATCCTTCACACCACAGTCACATTATGCCTTAATAAAGAACCCTTGAAAGAACATTTATTATGGGATTTGCATTTCATTTGGGCAGGCAGACTCTGGACTCCTGGGTAACCCACTGGGCAGGCAGTCACTCAGTCTGCCCCACACTAGACCTCACAAGACCATCACAAGACCATCTGTGACTCAGATAAAGCCTGTGAACTCCTATAATAGAAAAGAAGGGCAGTGAAGAAGAGGGCCACATTAGTCATATCCAGGATTGAGAAGGGTTCTTTATCTGAGATCCTTCAGAGTTTTTAGAAGATATAGGGGTGCTCCCTTCCAACTAAGCTATTCTTGGGTTGGGCGTCAAAGATAAATTCATTCATTCATTCAGCAAACGTTTCAGGAGTTCCTGCTTTGTAGGAGAAAAGGTTACTCAAGGAATGTTGAATAAACTTTCAGACTGCAAATTTAATTCCAAGTGCACTGCAAACATTTGCTGTACCAAGGAGCCCTGTGTCAAGCCTGGACAGAATCAAGGAACTCTGCTGGAAGATCCGTTTATGATTTATCCAAGAGCTACAGGGTGCTGAGGGGGAAGGAAACACAGGGCCCAAGTGAAGAAATGAGTTGTCTGGGGTAATGGGACCTGTTCAAAAGGAAAAAGATGCCTGGGTGGGATTTTTTTTAATGTCAAAAGAAGAATCAAATATAACAGCAGATGCTAGTCATCACCTAAATGCAAGACTCAAGAAACGGAGGTAGACCACCGAGTAGTGCGTGAAGGCTTCTGCATGTACATTGGCACAGATGCCAAGACTTCTTCTCTCCTAGACAACAGCCCTCATCCCTCTCGTGTAATATCTGAGTCTATTTGAACATGCTTAGGATGTATGTGCTATACAAATATGCAATACGGAATAGAGAGAATCTACGGACACTGCTGGGCTTCCCTGGTGGCTCAGATGGTAAAGAACCCACCTGCAATTCAGGAGACCCAGGTTCAATCTTGAAGATCCCCTGGAGAAAGGAATGGCAACTCACTCCAGTATTCTTTCCTGGAGAATTCCATGGACAGGGGAATCTGGTGGGCTACAGTCCATGGGGTCTCAAAGGGTGGGACATGACTGAGTGATTAACACTTTCACTTCATGGTCACAGATGTAGATAAGGATTGAGTTGGGTGGAGAAATTCAACAGGAAACATGGGGTGCTGGTATGTGAGAGCTTATGAGGCTTGGGATTTAGGAAGCACAAGCTGTACCCTCAGAATTATAAGCACCCCTCAAACCCTCTTCAAAAGGTTCCATTCGGAAGTCCTAGGATATCAGGGAATATAAATTCCTATAGATAGATTTCTAAGCTCCAAGTTTGGGCCTGACTGTCTGCAGGGCACCAATATGCTTGTTTTTTGAGTCTGATGTCCGTAGACCATAGTTATGACAGCAGCCTAGCCACGTGATCGTGTCTTTGCTTTAGTTTCTGTCCTTAATGTGTATTGGAATTAGGATATTTCATACTAGAATTGATCAGCTCTATCTTATCTTCAAAGAGGAGCTTGGCAGAAGAGGGGGAAGATAGAATGAGAAGCTGATAATAAAAGAAAGCACATGGTCTGGGTGTCTTCTGTCTGCCCCAAGGCTTGACTTTGCTGTGAGTGCTGCTTCCATCCTATAGAAAGTGGCCATGAGTCATTTGTTCAGGAGTCTGGGTCATCATCAAGGTCACCGTCACACTCCCTCATGTATGAATCAGAGGAGTGGACTGAACCCCCACCCCAGGGCTGTGGGAAGGGAGTGGCAAGAACACAGGCTCTGGAGTGATAAAAACACAAGCTCAAACTGCCCACAGGCTGCTTGACTTAGGGCAAGTTAAATTAACCTCCTCAGTCTCAATTTTCCTAATCTGAAAGCTGGGGCAATATTTATGCCTTCCTCTTTGGATCATTATGAGAAAGTGAGGCAATGTTCTATAAGAACACCAATGCAATGTCCCAGACTTGATAAGAATGCAGATAACAGGAGCTCCAGGCTGTCCCTTCAACCTGGAAATATTTACACCTGGAAACCAGAAGCTGCCTGAGATAGGAATGTGCAGGCTTATCGACTTCTCCAAGGGAGGCTACATTGGGTAAATAGTGAGAGTCTTTCACTAAAGGGCAGGATGTTCAAAGACCAGTGCCCTGGATCCTATGTCCAGGTTCCCTGAGGATTCACTAGGGCAGATGTTCGATGGTGAAGGGGCTGAGGTATCCACGGGATCAAATGAGTATCCACGGGATCAAATAAGTATCCATGTTCTCCTCTTCCCCCATCCACCCTGCCCCACACAGCAAGGTAGGACTTGACCTG
The DNA here is from genome assembly GCF_055505025.1 of Bos grunniens. Classification (NCBI taxonomy): domain Eukaryota; kingdom Metazoa; phylum Chordata; class Mammalia; order Artiodactyla; family Bovidae; genus Bos; species Bos grunniens. The sequence goes on from NC_141189.1 coordinate 30,835,159, forward strand.
GAGCCGAGACAAAACAGCTAGGGGCCTCTGGTCTTTAGTAAACCATGTCCCAGGTACAGAGACCCAGAATATATTAGAGAGAGAGAATGAGACAGAGAGAAATAAAGAAAAGGGAGAAAGAGATGCTGGATGGATAGAAGATACATGGTAGATGGATAGATGATGGATAATAGAAAGATGATGGATGATAGACAGATGAGAGAGATCAGAAAGAGGAGTAGAAAAAAGTTAGAGATAAGGAAATGTAGAAGGAACGGAAAAGTACAGGATAGAGAGAAGAAACCAAATGGTGCTCACCGACTGCCTTCAAGGAGGCGTACTTGTTGAGCTCTTTGCCAGGTGGCTGCTGTTCATAAGGGTTGGAGATCTGGCCCAGGCTGGGATAGGAATGTGGGTGGCCCATCTGCTGGAGCAAAGGGGAGGTGGGCACTGCGTTGTTCATCTGGGTTGTGTCTGGAAGGGAAGAGAACAGAAGGAGATGGTCATCAACTGGGCAAGAACTTCTACCCACCCTCACCATCACCACACCCCTCGAGACCAAAACTCCTCACCCTCTAGGGACAGGAGAGTGAGGGCAGCCAAGGATGGGCAGGAATAATGGCATCAGTCAGCTTTGCAGTCGTCATTAGCGAGCAGCTGAGGATGGATGGGGAAGAGCACAGATGCACCTAGAACATTTCCATTTTCCCCAATTAAACGTAAGTCCTATCATTGCAGGGGATACTCTTGTGATTGAAGCAATAAATGTATAAACGGATGACCAACTTCAGTAACAGCCGAAGAAATGCAAGTCAGAACAATGGAAGGCCACTCCTCTGCCAAGAGATTGGCAAAAATTAAAAGGACTGAAGAACACCAATCTGGCAAAGACACTTGGACCCTGGGCAGTCTCATAAACTCATGGTAGATACACGATTTGCTGTATCTGCAGAAAGGAAGCACATGGTGTGTGTGTACGGAAATTTAAAATGATTAGCGTGGGTATGTTCACCAGATAATGCCAATTCGAAGGATGGTGAATTCAGAAATATAAGCGTCAGAATGCGAGGGTGGCAATTCCCTAGTGGTCCAACGGCTAGGATTCCATGCTCCCAATGCAAGAGGCCCAGGTTCAATCCCTAGTCGGGGAACTAGATCCCACATGCTGCAACTAAGAATACACTAAAGATCCCACTTGCCATAACTAAGACCAGGAGAGAGCAAATAAAAAAATAAATATCTTAAAACATTTTAAAAAAAGGAAAAAAAACAAAACAAAACAACAACCAGGGCTTCCTTGGTGGCTCAGTGGTAAAGAATCTGCTTATCAATGCAAGAGACATGTGTTCAATTCCTTATCTGGGAAGATCCCACATGCCACGGAAAGCTAAGCCCACGCGCCGCAACTATGGAGTCTGAGTTCTAGAGCCCAGGAGCTGCAAGTACTGAGCCCAGGAGCCGTAAGGTCTGAGCTCCACAACAAGAAATGCTACTGCAATGAGAAGCCCTCACGCCACAGTTAGAGAGTAGCCCCCACTTGCCACAACGAGAGAAAAGCCCCTGCAGCAATGAAGACCAACACAGCCAGAAATAAAAGAATAAATGAAATTCGAAAGTGAAAGGCGCTCAGTCCTTTCCAATTCTTTGCGACCCCATGGACTGTAGCCTGCCAGGCTCCTCTGTCCATGGAATTCTCCAGGTAAGACTACTGGAGTGGGTTGCCATTCCCTTCTCCAGGGGGGTCTTCCCAAATAAGATTTTTAAGTAAGTAAATAAAATAAAAAAAAACAATCATATATATATATATATATATAAAATTTTCTTTACGCTTTTTAAAATTAATTAATTTTAATTGGAGGATAATTATTTCACAATGGTGTGGTGGTTTTTGCCATACATTAACATGAATCAGCCACAGGTGCACATGTGTCCCCCCATCCTGAACCCTCCTTCCACCACCCTCCCCACCCCATCCCTCTGGGTTGTTAAAAAAGAATGTGAGGGTATTTGTTAAGAGATGTGCATTGCACCATTCTTTGTTAAGTGAAAAGTAAAAACCACACAGAAACCATTTGAACTTCTATCATTAGCAATTCTTAAATTATTGTACATCTGTATTAGGTACATAATATGTACATACATATGAGGGGATATCATTCAGCTCTTAGGAAAAAATGAGTTAAAAATCAGTTAACTATACATTCAAACTGTAGAGTGTCTTATGATTTGTATTGGTAAGGGGGAAAAAAGCAGATGTCAAAGTAATGTGAATAACAGTGTTTGGTTGAAAGAGAAGAAAGTCTGCATACTTTTGTGTGCTGCAGTTTGCAAAAATAGGTAAAGACACACAAATTGAATATTGGGTACTTAGAGGGACTGGGATTCATGGAGAGAAGAGTTCAAGACATTTTTCCAGAGGAAATACTGTTTGTGCTTTTAAAGGTTTCTGTCTTCACCCCAAGGACAGTGGGACAGATGGACTACGGATGGACTGGAGGCAAGTGGGAAGTGGGAGTCACAGAGTCCAGGTGAGGTCATTCAGGCTCAGATAAGATAGAGGAAGCGGTGATTCTCCCCATTCCCATGAAGCACATCTGCAGATACAGATCAGCACGGTGGGTAGTTGCTTCCGGTGCCTTGAGAGATGCCCTTACCCCACAAGTGAGTCCCAGCTGTTTCAGCTGCTAAGAGCTTGTAAAGAAAGATAGCGCTAAGTCGTGTCCGACTCTTGCAATCCCACAAACTGTAGCCTGCCAGGTTCCTCTATCCATGGGATTCTCCAGGCAAGAATATTGGAGTCGGTTGTCACTTCCTTCTCCAGGGGATCTTCCTGACCAAGGAATTGAACCCAAGTCTCCCGCATTGCAGGCAGATGCTTTACCTACTGAGCTACATGGCTTCTGTATATTAATACAGAAATTTGCTCTTGGCTGATGTGAGCCACCGTCTTGGGCTTAATCTGTTCGACGGACCTCACCCCCAACACCCCAAGGTGGGTGACAACAAAAGCCTAGCGGACACTAAGGTACCAAGACCAGCCCTTTCCTCAAGATAGGGATAAGTCGATGGAGCAATGGAGGCTCCAGAACTCCCACAGGTTGGGACAAGTTTTAGAGCAGGGGTCAGTAGGCTATTGCTGGAAAAAAACCAGACTATAATAGCTTAGGCTTTGCAGGGCATCCGGTCTCTGTGACAACCACTCAACTCTGCCCTTGAAGCAAGAAAGCAGACATAGCCATTATGCTAACACAGGGGCATGGTTGTGTCCCAATAAAACTTCATTTACAAATACAGGGGCAGCTGAATTTGGTCGAGGAGCCATAGTTTGACAACCCCTGGTCTAGACTCTATCTGAAACTGAGATCCTCATCCCGGTGTGTATCCTTTATTTTTCTTATATTGTTTCCCTCACAACCTTAGAAGTGTGTGTGTGTGTGCGTGCGTGTGTGTGTTTTACTCCGTCAGAGTCTCATACACCTGAAGCTGTCTCTCAAACACTGCTTTCTAGACAATTTGACCTGTGACATGTATGGAATAAGTTTGGCTTTAGAAACCAATACACTCAAATTGGGCTTCCCTGGTGGCTCAGACAGTAAAGAATTCACTTGCAATGCGGGAGACCTTCGTTTGATCCCTGGGTTGGGAAAACCCCCTGGAGGAGAGCATGGCAACCCACTCTAGTATTCTTGCCTGGAGAGTCCCCATGGACAGAGGAGCAGGCTACAGTCCATGTGGTCACAGAGTCAGACATGACTGAGCAACTAAGCACATACTTGAATGAGACGAGGCAGAGATACCACAGCTGAGACACAGAGATAAGGAGAGTATTTTTATCACTGCACACGCATGGGCCAACCCACAAGCCCAACTGTCTAATGGGAATATCGCCAAACATAAGCCAAGTCGCCCAGCCGCTGGCCAGCATCTGAGGAGGCAGGCATGTCCTTCTGCCGTGATAATTTTTTGGCTGGCATTCAGCTGGGGTGGAAGAGTCCTAAGATTAATGGAGTTAGGGTGGAAATGCTGTCTCCCATAAATTACAGCTCTGCCTGTTGCCTGGCCCCCAAGATCCGCTGACATTTTCCTCTCTAGAGCAACCTGCTAGGGAGGTCTGTTGGCTTCCCCTGGGCATAGCAAGCAAGTCATGGTTTGTTTCCAAATGTTGGTGTAATAGGAAGGGATTTACCTTAAGTTCTCATTGTTTGCTCTTTTGTGGATTTCTTCCCCCTTGCCTCCCTCCACCTGCAATGCACACATATGTATTTCAGTGGACAGCTACTATTTTGTGTATTCAGAACTATAAGTTCCTTCGGCACACTGCTTCATCCCTGTTTGACTCATGTAATGAGCTGTCAATCACAATAACTCTCTTAGTTTGGGTTTTCCCATAAATCACTGAGATTAGGACTCAAGTACAAGCAGAAAAACATCTACTTCTGCTTCACTGACTATGCTAAATCCTTTGACTGTGTGGATCACAACAAACTGTGGAAAATTGTTAAAGAGATGGGAGTACCAGACCACCTTACCTGTCTCCTGAGAAACTTGTATGCGGTCAAGATGCAACAGTTAGAACCAGACATAGAACAACTGATTGGCTCAAAACTGGGAAAGGAGTACAACAAGGCTGTATATTGTCACCCTGCAGAGTACATCATGTGAAATGCCAGGCTGGATGAAGCACAAGCTGGAATCAAGATTGCCAGGAGAAATAGCAACAACCTCAGATATGCAGATGATACCACTTTTCTGGCAGAAAGTGAAGAGGAACTAAAGAAGCCCCTGAAGAGAGTGAAAAACTGGCTTAAAATTCAACATTAAAAAAAAGAAGATCATGGCATCTGGTCCCAATAGATGGGGAAAAATGGAAACAGTGAAGATTTTATTTTCTCAGGCTTCAAAATCACTGTGAACAGTGACTGCAGCCATGAAATTAAGATGTTTGCTCCTTGGAAGGAAAACTATGACAAAGCTAGACAGCACATTAAAAAGCAGAGACATCATTTTGCTGACAAAGGTCCATTATAGTCAAAACTGGTTTTTCCAGTCATCATGTATGGATGTGAGAGTTGGACGATAAAGAAGGCTGAGCATCAAAAAACTGATGCTTTTGAACTGCAGTGCTGGAGAAGACTCTCCAGAGTCCCTTGGACTGCAAGGAGATCAAACCAGTCAATTCTAAAGGAAATCAACCCTGAATATTCATTGGAAGGACTAGTGCTGAAGCTGAAGCTCCAATAGTTTGGCCACCTGATGTGAAGAGCTGACTGAATGAAAAAGACCCTGATGTGGGGAAAGACTGAAGACAAAAGAAGCTGTAGAGGATGAGATGGTGGGAGAGCCTCACTGACTCAATGGACATGAATTTGAGCAAACTCCAGGAGACAGTGAAGGATAGGGGAGCCTGGTGTGCTGCAGTCCATGGGTTGCAGAGTCCTACATGACTTAGTGATTGAACAACAACCATCAGGAAATACAACAGAAAAGGAAGTAGGGGGAGAAACAGAATAAAAAAGGCAGATAGAGAGTGCAATGTCTGCAAGGGGGCAATGGTGAAGAATGGGCATTTAATCCCACTCTAGCCTTCTGATAAGTGGTGTTGAAATTCTATCAGCCCATGGGCAAGAGTCCCTGAGTATTTATATGCCAGCTTCCATCAGTCATTTGAGGGCTGCTTCTGAGATACAGTAATTCCTCAGCACTTGGAACCTGCCACATTCATGGGCACAGAAAGCCCCAGTGGGCAGAGAAACTCTTACTCAGAGATGTAAGTGAGAGCTGGCAGTTGGAAATCAGGTCAGAAACTCACCCCTCTGGTCACACAATGAGCATGTGATCCAAATCAAACCAATCACAGCACCTTCTTCTCACGGTGATTGGCCCAGATGTGAGCATGTGATCTAGCCTGGACCAATCAGAGTTCTTCCCTCAATTTTTTCTACTGAGAAGCTTTGAAGTCAATGAACCAGGAGGCCATGAATTCAAGTGGAGAAAGTCTTCCTTCATTGTGAAAGAATAAGGACAAGAGAAGTAGCACAGGAGATAGGGAAGCTCCTTTCAAAATAAGCTAGTGTGCTTTGAGGTTACTGGCAAACGCAACATAGAGTTCTGACAAGTGCAATTGTCTGGATTCCTTCCAGAAAGCTGGAACTGATCAGAAGAGAAGCTTCCCATGGGGTCTGTGGAGTACATCAAGATGGAATGGGCATTGGCCCTAGATTTCCTTTTTATTTCTTTCTCGTTTTTTTTTTTAACTGTCTGGGTCTTTGGTGCGGTGCGTAAGTACTTCTCTGGTTGCACATGGGCTCAGTAGTTGGGCTTAGTTGTTCCACAGCATGTGGGATCTTAGTTCCCTAACCAGGGTGGGAACCCATGCCCCCTGCTTTAGAAGGTGAATTGTTAACCACTGGGCCACGAGGAAGGTCCAGTGCTAGGTTTTCATTAAAGTTGCAGAAGAAATGTCAAGCAGCAGATTGCCTGAGTAGTGAGTAGAGAATACCCTAAGACTTCAAAAGTTAGTTATCTTAACAGCATTTGTTGTTGTTGTTGTTGTTTTTCTGAAAACAGATTCCAAACTAGTTGAAGAGCTGACACCACCTAAGCCCATCATCCAGTGGGAGCCCTTACTCCCATCTCTTTGCTCCCTCAGTCCCAGATCCCATCCACTATTGTTCAAACCCTGTAACCAGTCTTGCCAGGGGAAAGCTAAACACTTCATTAAGGGAAAAGAAATTTGTAGAGAGGTTCCTTATCATTTGGGATAGCCTTTTATATTATTAGACAGACTACTTAATACATCAGTATAAAACACTTGCTTTTGGATGACTTCTCTCAAGTGAAAGTGAGTTGCTCAGTCGTGTCTGACTCTTTGCAATCCCATGGACTGTAGCCCACCAGGCTCCTCTGTCCGTGGAATTCTCCAGGCAAGAATACTGGAGCAGGTTGCCATTTCCTTCTCCAGGGGATCTTCCTGACCCAAGGGTCGAACCTAGGTCCCTGGCATTACAGGCAGATTCTTTACCATCTGAGCCACCAGGGAAGCCCCAATTTCTCCCATGTCCTGAGCTAACTCAGGGGTAGCGAGTAGTTACTTAATGGAAGTGGGTAGGACCGAACTGGCCCTCCGAAGGGATTCCTCACAAAGGAGGAAGAGCCTGCTGCAGAATCACGTTCCTGCTTTCACATTCAGGACAGCAGGAGGCAAATTTCTGGCAGTTTTAGATAGCCATATTGTACTAGCTTCCAGGCTTTGATTATTCAGAAATATTGAAATCCAGGCGCAGAGCAGCAATCAAGAATTCTTAAACAGACTTTGGTGATTGGGTTTTTTTTTAATCTTATATTCATTTTACTGAACAGGAAGCTGGACTTGACCTGACCACTCAGATTGTCTGTGAGTTTTGCACAGATACATCCAGCTAAGGAGGACAAACAAAGAATACACATGGGGTAAGCTTAGCTTGGCGTCTAAGAAAAACAGAACAAGAGTGAGTGAAGAGAGAAGAGTGGGTGAGACCTGGGTCATCTACAAATCCTCTCCTTGACAATCGAGAGAAGAAACATAAAGACAGGTGGCTAAGTCAATACATATTTGAACATATGTATATAGGAGGAGAAGGGGACGACAGAGGGTGAGATGGCTGGATGGCGTCACTGACTCGATGGACGTGAGTCTGGGTGAACTCCGGGAGTTGGTGGTGGACAGGGAGGCCTGGCGTGCTGCGATTCATGGGGTCGTAAAGAGTCAGACACGACTGAGCGACTGATATGATCTGATCTGATCTGATCTAAGTAGTATGTATACATATCTATGCATGTGTATGTATATATACTTTATATATAATATAAATAATCATATATTACATAATGTAGTAATATAATATAATAAATATATAGGTATGTAAATATAAAATATAAAAATGTGGAAAATTCTGAAAGAGATGGGAATACCAGACCACCTGACCTGCCTCTTGAGAAATATGTATGCAGGTCAGGAAGCAACAGTTAGAACTGGACATGGAACAACAGACTGTTTCCAAATAGGAAAAGGAGTGCATCAAGGCTGTATATTGTCACCCTGCTTATTTAACTTATATGCAGAGTACATCATGAGAAACGCTGGACTGGAAGAAACACAAGCTGGAATCAAGATTGCTGGGAGAAATATCAATAACCTCAGACATGCAGATGACACCACCCTTATGGGAGAAAGTGAAGAGGAACTAAAAAGCCTTTTGATGAAAGTGAAAGTGGAGAGTGAAAAAGTTGGCTTAAAGCTCAACATTCAGAAAATGAAGATCATGGCATCCGGTCCCATCACTTCATGGGAAATACATGGGGAAACAGTGGAAACAGTGTCAGACTTTATTTTTCTGGGCTCCAAAATCACTGCAGATGCTGACTGCAGCCATGAAATTAAAAGGCGCTTACTCCTTGGAAGGAAAGTTATGACCAACCTAGATAGCACATTCAAAAGCAGAGACATTACTTTGCCAACAAAGGTCCGTCTAGTCAAGGCTATGGTTTTTCCTGTGGTCATGTATGGATGTGAGAGTTGGACTGTGAAGAAGGCTGAGCGCCGAAGAATTGATACTTTTGAACTGTGGTGTTGGAAGAGACTCTTGAGAGTCCCTTGGACTGCAAGGAGATCCAACCAGTCCATTCTAAAGAAGATCAGCCCTGGGATTTCTTTGGAAGGAGTGATGCTAAAGCTGAAACTCCAGTACTTTGGCCACCTCATGGGAAGAGTTGACTCATTGGAAAAGACTGATGCTGGGAGGGATTGGGGGTAGGAGGAGAAGGGGATGACAGAGGATGAGATGGCTGGATGGCATCACTGACTCGATGGACGTGAGTCTGGGTGAACTCCAGGAGTTGGTGGTGGACAGGGAGGCCTGGCATGCTGCGATTCATGGGGTCGCAAGGAGTCGGACACGACTGAGCGACTGAACTGAACTGAAATATAAAATATATTTCAGATAACTTTATAAATCATATATTTATATATTATATACTAAGTATATATAAATATTATATTTTATAATTACATATTATGATGGACTATACGGTCCATGGAGCTCTCCAGGCAAGAATACTGGAGTGGGTAGCTTTTCCCTTCTCCAGGGGATCTTCCCAACCCAGGGATTGAACTCAGGTCTCCCACATTGTAGGCGGATTCTTTATCAGCTGAGCCACAAGGGAAATCCAAGAATACTGGGGTGGGTAACCTATCCCTTCTCCAGTGGATCTTCCCAACTCAGGAACTGAACCAGGGTTTCCTGCACTGCAGGCAGATTCTTTACCAACTAAGCTATCAGGAAAGCCCATGTATTATGATAAATGCATATTTTTATATGTAGTGTATTTATGTAGTATATATATACTATGCAAAAGAAATCATATATAGATATATGTAACTATATGTATATAATGTATATAATTTGTATATAAAATATATATAATGTATAATTTGGCTTCCCTGGTGACTCAGTGGTAAAGAATCTGCCTGCAATGCAAGAGGCCTAGGTTGGATTCCTGGGTTGGGAAGATCCCCTGGAGGAGGGCACGGCAATCCACTCTAGTATTATTCCCTGGTGAATCCCATGGACAGAGGAGCCTGGTGGGCTATGGTCCATAGGGTCACAAAGAATCAGACACGAATGAAGCAACTGAGCATGCATGCAGGCATATAATTTCTTTTGCAGAGTCATGACCACAGAGAGAATCTAGTAGGACCAGCAATGTCTTGCTGCCGGCAGTGTCGTTTCTCTTCTAGATACATCTCAGCCCCAGAGATATCTTACCCACCTCATCTCTGTAGAAAGGTACTTTCTACCCAGTGTCACAAAAAAAATTTCCCTGCTTAATCATAATTTTGCAACTCCTTCTTTTTTTAAAATTTTTATTGGAGTATAGTTGATTTATAATTTAGTGTTCATTTCTGCTATACAACAAAGTGAATCAGTTATACATATAATGTATCAACTCTTTTTTCTGATCTTTAGAAATAACTGATGAGGACTTGCTGTTCTTGGGTGCTGCATTCTGTCAAGACCCTCAGTCAGCAGACAGAGATGACATCCCATCCTCTCCTTACTAAGACAGAAAAGAGGGCCTCATACATTTAATCAGTTTCAAAGAAAGTTAAAATACACTTACTCTAACCGGAAGTAACTAAATGGTGGTTACCAAAGTAACCGCCATATAAGTACCGTTTTTATGTGGTACATCTTAGTTACTAAACAGACTAATGAGTGCAATCAAGACAGACTCACTGAAGTAAAAATGCTCAGTTACAAATACTGGGATGATGCTCTAATTTTCTCAGTGGAAAAGAAGCAGATAACAGCTATCAAAAACTAGAGTAGTCTGGCTCATCTTGGAGGGAAGGGAACAGTATTAAGCTTTTCAAGGCATGTAACAAGGAAGAATAGCACAGAAAGGAACAAAAAGGTCAAAGCATGTTGCTTTGTGGAGCATGTATCACCCATCACTTGGCAAAGAACGTTTCATGCACTATCTCCTTAAATCTTCATATTAATCCTATGGAGTAATGATATAGGGACAACATATAAATATCTTTTAAAATAAACTTTTACTGTAGAACGATTTTAGATTTACAGAAATACTGCAAAGATAGCACAGAGTTTCCATATCCCCAGACCCAGTTTCCTCTATTATTATTAAATTACATTAGTAGGGTACATTTGTTACAATTAATGAATCAATATTGATATATAACTATTAGCTAAAGTCCAAACTTTAGTCAAGCTTCCTTGTGCTCAGTTGCTCAGTCGTGTCTGACTCTTTGCAGCCCCATGGATTGTAGCCCGCCAGGCTCCACTATCCACAGAGTTTTCCAGGCAAGAATACTGGAGTGGGTTGCCATGCCCTCCTCCAGGAAATCTTCCCCATCCAGGGATTGAACCCTCATCTCTTGCATCTACTACATTGGCAGGTGGATTCTTTACTACTAGCATCACCCGGGAAGACCTCAAGCTTCCTTAGTTTTATCTAATGACCTTTTTCTGTTCTAGAATCTCATCCAGGTAGCACATTAATCACCACCTTTCTTTAGGTCTGTCTCTTGGCTGAATTTCTCAGACTTTTCTTATTTGTGATGACTTCGACAGTTTTGAAGAGTACTGGTCAGATATTTTGTAGAAATGTCCCTCAGTTGGAATTTGTCTGATGTTTTTCTCATGACTAGACTGGGGTTATGGGTTTGGGGGAGGAAAACCATACAGATAAGATGACATTCTCAACATAACATATTAAGGATACCTTTTATGACATCGCTATTGATAGTGACCTTAATCACTGCCTGAGCCAGTATTTCTCCTCTCTCCATTATAAAGTTACTGCATTTTCCTCTCTTTCCACATCATACCCTTTGGAAGAAAGTCACTATTCACAACCCACACGTAAGGAGCGAGGAATTACGCTCCACCTCCTTGAATACAGAATGTCTACATAAATTATTTGTAATTTTTTATCATAGGAGATGTGTCTCTTCTTCTGTTTAATTTGGGCTTCCCCGGTGGTTCAGCAGTAAAGAATCTGCCTGCAATGCAGGAGATGCAGGAGACATGGATTCGATCTCTGGTTTGGGAAGATCCCCTGGAGGAGGGCATGGTAACTCACTCCAGTATTCTTGCCTGGAGAATCCCATGGACAGAGGAGCCTGGTGGGCTACAGTCCATGGGGTCGCAAAGAGTCAGACACGACTGATGGTGACTGAGCACATAACCCATTTAATTATTAATTCAACTATATATATATATATATATATGTCACACATATATGATATTATTAATGTGAACACATGGATATATATTTTATACTTTGGATTATAATCTAATACTATTTTATTTTGTTTTTTTTTACTCAAATATTCCCAGGTCTGGGGAATCTCCTTCAAGTGGCTCCTATGTCCCTCGTCTTTTTTGTTTTAATAACTTCCTTTTTTTCTAACAAGGCAACATGCCCAAGGTTCATCTAGTTTATTTCCTGCCCCATCCTAGAATCCATTTCTCCAAAGACCCTGGCTTCTTTTCTTAGAGGATGATGTTAGAAACCAAAACATGGGTGCTAAGGGTACTCGAGGCTTTCAGTCCCTCAGCTGACTAAGGAAGTCAATGTGTATATACTGACTCATATACAGATACTTGCTGCTGCTGCTGCTAAGTCGCTTCAGTCGTGTCCGACTCTGTGCGACCCCATAGACGGCAGCCCACCAGGCTCCCCCGTCCCTGGCATTCTCCAGGCAAAAACACTGGAGTGGGTTGCCATTTCCTTTTCCAATGCATGAAAGTGAAAAGTGAAAGTACAGATATTTATCTATGAATATTTACCTATGCAACCATCTGTATCTATCTTAAGCTAAACATGAATTCATCTTGATATCTCCAACTCCAATCCATTATCACGTGGAACATTCTAGCCTTCTCCCCTTGCTCATTTGTAACCTCTCACCCCAACAATGAGAAACCCGACTCCCGCCCTCCACCATCTATTTACTTAGTTGTTTAATTCCAGTATGCATGTCTAGCAATATCAGAATTGTTAACCTATGAGCCTATGGGAAAACACCTGTACCCACTAGAATACAGTCTTAAGGACAATTTTTTTCAAACTATTTATGCACTTTTCTTTTGCTTTCCTGAGTATATAAGCTCTATTCTGGATGGCCATGGCATCCACATAGCTATGTAAGGCTAGGACATCAGGATTTATTACAGAAAGAACACAAAAATGGTGATGACGATATTAATTAATGATAAAGAAGGTGAAAGCACACTTATATACCTACTAAAGAGAAAGGTGCTATTATGTGCCAGGCACCATTTCATATACAAACTAATGTACTATTTCATGGCTTCCCAGGTGGCTCAGTGGTAAAGAATCCGCCTGCCAATGCAGGAGCTACAGGAGATGTGGGTTTGATCCCTGGGTTGGGAAGATCTCCTGGAGAAGGGAATAGCTACCCACTCCCGTATTCTTGCCTGGATAATCTCATAGACAAAGGGGCCTGGTGGGCTACAGTCCATGGGGTTGCAAAGAGTCAGACATGACAGAGCAACTGAACGCAATGCATTACGCCAAGAGCCCCTATGATATACTATTATTATTAGCCACATTTTGCATACAGAGGTTTTGTGGTTTACCTGAAGTTACACCACTTGAATATGGCAGACCCAAGCTTAGAATCTGGTAGTCTGACTCTAAAATCTGTGATCCTCAGTACTCCTTACTGCCTCAAAGGGCGTTAAATGCAAATTTCTGGCATTCAGAAAATGATTGTGCAGCTAGACAATAATAAAATTTGTCACTATATTGACTTTGGAAGGTAGTTTTTACTAAATACCTTTATCTCTACTCTTCAGCATATTAAAGATCACACTTGGTTGGCCAGACCATAGAAGTCACGTCCTCTGATCTCTCCCACTTGGCTCATCCACTTATTCCCCCACACATATTTGAGTGACTCTGGTATGCCAGGCATTGTATTTGGTGGACAAATTCTAGCTCTTATACTGCTTACTGGTGGCTCAGATGGTAACAAACCCGCCTGCAATGCAGGAGACCTGGGTTCAATCCGTGGATCAGGAAGATCCCCTGCAGGAGGAAATGGCAACCCACTCCAGTATTCTTGCCTGGAGAACTCCATGGACAGAGGAGCCTGGCAGGCTACAATCCGTTGAGTTGTAAAGAGTTGGACACATCTGAGCAACTAACACTTTCACTTTTCACACTGCTTACTAACCCTAACCCTAACTAGAGAAATGCATAACATTTTTCCAAAGCTTTTTTCACAAGGGAGAAACACCACATTTCTGCTTGGCCCACAGGCCATGTTGATCCTACCCAAGGCCCTTCTTCACCCCTACTCTTTAGAAAACCCCTAGTTTTTCTGTGCCCCATGCTGTAGCCTCAACAGACTTTCTGCCATGACAACATCCAGAACAACATGACGAAAGAAGCATGGATTTCTGGATCAGTCAGTTCTGGATTCAAATTCTGGCCATTCATTTCCTAACAGCATCTTTGGTGTGTTGTAAAATTTCTCAGGTCTAAAATGAAGCTGTTGTTTTTCAGTCACTTAGTCATGTCTGGCTCTTTGTGACCCCCTGGACTGCAGCATGCCAGGCCTCCCTGGCCTTCACTATCTCTCGGAGTTTGCTCAAACTCATGTCTATTGAATCGGTGATGCATTCCAACCATCTCATCCTCTGTTATCCCCTTCTCCTCCTGCCCTCCATCTTTCTCAGCATCAGGGTCTTTTCCAATGAGTCAGCTCTTTGCATCAGGTGGCCAAAATATTGGAGCTTCAGCATCAGTCCTTCCAATGAATATTCAGGGTTGATTTCCTTTAGGATTGACTGGACTATAACATAAATCCTCATAGGCTTTGCTATAAAGTTTAGAGACTGTGCATGTTCCATGCTCAGTATCACATATGAAGCATAGTAAACATCCAAAATATTGTAGCTAAAGCTTTATCGCCTCTGATTGTCAGGGAAACCAAGAAGAAGAGGGTGTCTGTTTTCCCTAAGGCCGCCTCTGGACTCAGAATTCTTGGATACATTCCAGATTATTCAATTGTCCCAGAACTGGACAAATGAGAGAGAATAAGCAGGAGATATTCCTATGGGAGCCAAATGCACTGCTAATTCTCTTAACAACAAAAAAAAGAGAGAACAGACATTCAGAAATTATAACAGGCTTTTAGCTCCATTTTCCTTTCCAATCCAAATATGTACATCCAGCATCCTTTTAAAGAGAAAACCTGAAAATTATAGTTTGAAACATCATGTAGATTTTTCTCTGACCACAAGAAAGCAAAAAAAAAAAAAATCAGATCCAACTCAAAATTACCCTGAATTTGTCAAAAGAGAACATAGAAGGCTAGGCTTTTACCAGAAAAGGTTGATGTAAAAAGAGAATTAAATTAATCTTATTGAACCCTGGTGGCAGAGAGAACAGCAGGAATTTGTGATGCAGAAAAAAGTGTACATATTCATTGGAAAACCTTTGGCAAATTGACCCTGTATGTTACCCAAGAGTTTATATCTTTAAGAACGCAAAAAAAATTCTTTTAATTTTGAGCATTTAGGATGTGAATATTTTGAAACTGGGGTTGTTAAACAAATGTCTATTTAATGTTCATTTCTGGCCATTTTGTATGCAGATTCTGAGGGACGGAGATTCACTTCAAATCTCAGTGTGTGCCCCAAGGAGATGATGTTCTAGAATAGGAAGCAGCCCAAGAGCAACACAGGTGAGACAGAGAGGAGTTAAAATCAGCATGGTTATCGCTACGATACAACAAAACAGATTCTGTGAAGGCCCAAGCGAGCGGGTACCTAACTCAGGTTTATTGTCGTTCAGTTGCGAAGTCATATCCGACTGCTTTGTGACCCCATGGACCGCAGCACACTGGGCTTCCCTGTCCTTCACCATCTCCCAGAGTTTGCTCAAACTCATGTCCATTGAGTCGGTGATGCCATCCAGCCCTCTCATCTTCTGTCACCTCCTTCTCCCCCTGGTTTAGAAGGTACATTTTGAAAAAGAGAGACTCTCAAAGGCAGTAACAAGAAGAGAAGGACCTTTTAAATTTGTAGTAGCATTGTGTGTCGAAGAAACTACAGTTTATTGGCATCACTTCTGAAACAGGACATCTCTAAAGTGGTTAAACTCACCATTGACAGCTCAGTATTATCATTAAAGGATCAAAGGGTGGTTGGTGGTTCTGTGCTTCAAGTAGCCATTTCCCCAGAAGTTAATTTCATGAGCTAGTGCATTGGAGAAGGACATGGCATCCCACCCCAGTGTTCTTGCCTGGAGAATCCCAGGGACGGGGGAGCCTGTTGGGTTGCCGTCTATGGGGTCGCAGAGTCGGACACGACTGAAGCGACTTGGCAGCAGCAGTGTAATGATGGATGTTTGTTCCTTCACTCAGTAGACAGATGAATGGATAAAGAAGATATAGTATCCACATACACACACACACACACACACACACACACAATGGAATATTACTCAGCCATAAAAAGAATGAAACAATGCCATTTGCATAACACAGACAGACCTCGAGATTATCATACTAAGTGAAACAAGTCATTTACAGAAAGACAAATATCATATGATATCACTTACATGTAGTATCTTAAAAAAAAGAAAAGAACTTGTTTACAGGCTTACTTGGTGGTGCTAGTGGTAAAGAGCCTGCCTGCCAATGCAGGAGACATAAGAGACCAGGGTTGGACCCCTGGGTTGGGAAGATCCCCTGAAAGAGGGCATGGCAATCCACTCCAGTATTCTTGCTTGGAAAATTCCATGGATAGAGAAGCCTGGCGGGCTGTGGTCCATAAGGTCACAAGGAGTCAGACACAGCTGAAGTGGTTAGCACACATGCATGCATGAACTTGTTTACAAAATAGAAATAGACCCACAGATATAGAAAGCAAACTACAGTTACTAAAGGGGAAAGGGGAGAGATAAAGTAGGAGTTCGGGGTTAACATATACACACTATTACATACAAAATAGATAACTAACAAGGACCTGCTGTATAGCACAGGGGAGTATATTTAATATCCTATAATAACTTATATTGGAAAATAATCTGAAAAAGAATGTTCATATATCCTTAAATGTATATATCTAAAACTACCACAACATTGTAAGTCAACTATACTTCCATTTTTAAAAAGGTTTAAAAATTTTTTAAAGATTAAATGAGGCCATATGGGTAGACCCTACTCCAATCCTGAGTGGAGTCCTTATAAGAAAAGAACATTTGGACACAGAGATGCACAGACAGAGGAAAGACCACGTGAGGACTCGGCAAGTAGACAGCCATCTGCAGGCCAGAGACAAAGACCAGAAGAAATCACACATGCAGACACCTTCTGACCTCCAGAATGGTGATAAAATTAATTTCTATTGTTAAACAACAGAGCCTCCTCCCCCCCAAAAAAAAACAGATGGAAAGGTTGTTTTATTTCTGTTCCTTCTTCTCTTCCCTTTGTGTTCTCTTCCTCCTGATTCCGCTGATTTAAGTTTACATTCCTCCACCATCATGGTCAGTCTGTTTTATCAGCCACACGGCGAGTAGCAGCCAGCTCTCTTGGACTTTGCTGTTTCTAGTCTTAATGTGTTGTGGGATTCGAAATGTGATACCCACACATGTTAGAATAGATTGTAACCACTAGCCGCGTATCAAAATACTGTTTCTTCTGCATTGTGCTGTTCGTTGGCGTGTCAGGCTTCTCATTGCCGTGGCTCCTCTTGTTGCGGACCACGGGCTCCTGGGTGCGCAGGCTTCAGCAGTTGCTCTCAGGCTCCAGAGCATAGGCTCAGGAGTTGTGGTGCACGGGCTTAGCTGCCCGGTGGCATGTGGGATCTTAGTTCCTGGAACAGGAATCAAACGTGTGTCCCCTGCCTTCATACAATGGGATGTTATTCAGCTTTAAAAAGGAAAGGAATTCTGACCCATGCTACAACACAGATGAACCCTGAGAACATTCTGCTAAGTGAAATAAGCCAGTTACCAAAAGACACATACTATAGGAGGCACCTAGTCAAATGATAGAGACAGAAAGTCGAATGATGGTTGCCAGGGGCTGAGCAGAGGAGAGAATTGGGAGTCAGTGTTTGAGAGGTATCTGAGTTTCAATTTTGTAAGATGAAAAGGTTACGGAGATGAATGGTGGGGATGGTTGTACAACACTATGAACAGGCATTACGCTACTGAGCTACACACTCAGAAATGGTGAAGGTAGCAAAGTTTATGTTATGCGTTCTTTACCACAATTTGAACAAAAAACACACATGCCAAGTACTTTACCTTCAATATACTAAACCCACAGCACTAGCTAGGCATTGTATGTGTGTGTGTGCTCAGTCGCTTCTGTCGTCTCCAGCTCTTTGTAACCCCATGGACTGTATCCTGCCAAGCTCCTCTGTCCATGGGGATTCTCCAGACAAGAATACTGGAATGGGCTGCCATTTCCTCCTCCAGGGGATCTTCCTGACCCAGGGATTGGGACCCACATCTGCTGTGTCTCCTGCACTGCAAGGCAGATTCTGTACCACCGGGGAAACCCAGTTAGATATAACGTGCTCATTTTGCAGATGAGGAAACCAAGACAAAGGGAAACTCTGAACCACTTGATCAGGGTCACAAGCAAAGAGACAAAGTCCAGTGGTATCCAAAGCCAGTGCTTATTTCTCCACATTGATTCTTTATGAAGAGTTCAGGATGGGATAAGGCAAGATACATCCTGAAAACACTGACCTTCGTGCTTGGCACACGTGAGAGCCTGTAATGTGAGATCCTTCCCCTCCCCCCCAACATTTCTATGTTTTAAAAATTCAGGCCCCAAGGAAAAACAACCTAACCATTTTCTTCTCTGAGAACGCTCAAGGTGGTGATTGTTGAATAAACCAAATCCTTTCTAATTACAGGTTGAGCAATTTCATTCACTGAATAACCCACTTATGAAATAATCACCATGTGCCATTCCTAGGCCACACATCTTTCTAGGTACTGCAGGAAAAGAATTGGATAAATCACACCCCAGCCTTTAAGAAGCTCACAATTCAATGAGGGGAACAGACAGCAAATAACTTCACCATAACACATGGGACGTTAAAAGTAGGTTAGGAACAATAGTAAGTGAAGTAAGTCAGACAGAGAAAGACAAACGTCATATGTTACCATTTATATGTGGAATCTTTTTTTTTAATATAAATTTATTTATTTTAATTGGAGGCTAATTACTTTATAATATTGTATGGGTTTTGCCATACACTGACATAAGTCCGCCACGGGTGTTCATGTGTTCCCCATCCTGAACCCCCCTCCCACCTCCCTCTCCATCCCATCCCTCTGGGTCATCCCAGTGCACCAGCCCCGAGCACCCTGTACAATGCATCAAACCTGGACTGGTGATTCGTTTCACATATAATATACATGTGGAATCTTTAAAAATGATATAAGTGAACTTATTTACAAAACAGAAATAGGCTCATGGACAAAAACTTAGTTACCAAAGGGGAAAAGGGGGCTGTGAACTGGGAATTGGGGGTTAACAAATACACACTACTATGTATCAAAATAGATAAACAACAAAGACCTACTGTATAGCATAGGTAAGACATTCAATATCTTATAATTACCTATAATGGAAAATAATCTGAGTAAGAATACATATATACATAAATATATAAAATGGAATCACTTTTCTGTACACCTGAAACATTGTAAATATACTTTCATTTTTTTTTTTAAGTAGCCTTGTCATGGGCTTCTTAGGTGGCATTGTGGTAAAGAACCTGCCCGCCAATGCAGGATACACAAGAGACGCAGGTTCGATCCCTGGGTAGGCAAGATCCCCTGGAGGAGGGAACAGCAACGCACTCCAGGATTCTTGCCTGGAGAATCCCATGGACAGAGGAGCCTGGCGGGGTCACAAAGAATTAAACACGACTGAAGCAACTGAGCACGCGTGCACGCACGGCATGAGTACACAATGATCTCTTAGAATTGAATTAGATAGGTTCCTGGGCAATCTAAGTTCGGAAATTAAGTGAACCAGAGGTCATGCGCCTTATAGACTCTTAGGAAATTTTCCTAGTTGCCTGATGACTCTTTCATATTACAAAGTCCTCAATATCCTGGGCCAACATTCACCCTAAGAAAGAGACCTAAACAGATATCTCGAGTCTTGTCCTATCAATTTCACCCTGCTCCCAACACATTTTAACGCCCACATTCTTCTGCCAGGGTGAAATAGCAGAGGGAGATTTTGGCTGTGACCCTTCCTCTTTACATTAAGAAGACTCTGTTCTGGGCTTCCTTGGTGGCTCAGTGGTAAAGAATCCACCCGCCAGTGCAGGAGACTTGGGTTAGATCCCTGAAAGATCCCACATGCTATAAGCAACCAAAACTAAGCCTGTGTGCTGCAACTACTGAGCCTGTGCGCTACAGCCCAGGAGCCACAACTTCTGAAGCCTGTGTATTCTAGAGCCCGTGCTCTGCACCAAGAGAAGCCACACAGTGAGAAACACACGCACTGGAACTAGAGAGCGGCCCCAATTAAGAAAGCCCATGCAGCAACGAAGACCTAGCACAGCCAAAAATAAACAGATATTTTAAAATTAAAAAATAAAGAAGGCTCTGTTCCCATCCAATGGCCTGGTCTCACCCTTGAATTTTCCAACTGGACCATGGATTCTTGAATTTCTACACTGAACCTAAAAATTAATAATTCATGGAAGAAATAAGAGAGAAGAGTCTCTTTCCAGCCCCATCATCTTTCTCAGAAGATGATCATCACTGGAGCCAAGGCCAGGAGCCCTGCTTATTTAACAGAGGATTTTCCTTCAATTACTTAGAAGGAAAGGAGGAGGAAAGTGGGTTTGCTTGAATACAATCTTGGTTCTACCTTTTAAGACCTGTGCAACATTGAGTAAATTTCTTAGCATCTCTGATTCTCTGTTTCCTTGCTATAAAGTAGTGATAATCATCATATCTGTCTTATAGAGGTGTTGGAAGGGCAAAATAAGAGCTTATGAATATGTTTATGTCTAGCACATGGTCAGCTTTCCTGGTGGCTCAGATGGTAAAGAATCTGCCTGCAGTGGGAGAGACCCAGATTCAATCCCTGGTTCAGGAAGATCCCCTGGAGAAGGAAATGACAACCCACTCCAGTATTCTTGCCTAGAGAATTCCATGGACAGGGGAGCTTGGTGAGCTACAGTCCATGGGGTTGCAAAGAGTTGGACACGACTGAGCGACTAACACACATACACATAATTAGCACTCAACAGATATTAGAGAGTTGTTGTTATTGTCATGGAAATGTCTGACCACTCAAAAGTCTTCAATGTCAACAAACAAGAATAAGGTGTGTTTCAATTCTCAGACCACCTTATAATCAGTATCAGGCCTTTCTAGAAGTACTGATATTATTACTAAATAGGTCAGCCAAAGTAATCCCATTGGCTGAGAAACTGGACCTGAAAATAGATCAAGCTAGCTATTATTTGTCTGGACACCACGTCAGCATCTTCTGCTTCTAGACACTATTGCTAAGTCCAAATGGGGCTTCTCTCTAAGGCCTCGCTGACCCGTGGCTGGAAGCTGGCTTCTCTGCTCCAGGTTCCCCAGGTCCCAGGTGCAGACAGAGCATGGGGGTGGGAAGTTGTCTATGTTGCTGGGGATGGGGAGGGCTCTCCCGGCGTCTTGGAGCTAGATGACACTGTCAGATAGCCAAGTGGTTAAATGTTGAGGGCTGTAAATGAGGCTCATCTGTCAGTCGTGGGCAGGCACCGGCTCCATCTGCTGTGTCAGCAGCCTGGAGAGCGCTTGGAGGAAGCAGCTTATAAAGCATGAAGCCCAGGATGGGGGGCAGAAGCATCCTCAGAAGATATATGTGTACGTTGAAGACTCTCTCAATCTTAGCGAAGGTTAAAAGGCAGACAAACAACAGACCTAAAGAGGGCTTGGCCATGGTCACTCAGCAAATGTGCATGACGATTGCCAGGATGACATGCCAACTCCCCAGGATTCCAGAGAACTTCTCTCTCCACCCAGACACACCTGACCCAACTTACACCTAACCCATGGGTGGAAGCGATGCCCTGAGCAATGTAAGAATAACATCTCCCAGTTCTCTTTCTATGCTTGCATTTTTTCTTCAAGTATCTGTTCCTCTCTCTAGAACCTCAGAATAGACCTGATCACATACATTCATTCATTCATTCAATAGATATTTCTGGAGCACCTCTATGTATAAGGTCTCATCCCAAGCACTGAATGCATCGACAAAAAACACATACCTAGTTCCTGCCTCCAGAAGCCCATAACCTAGTGTGCAAGACAGATCTTACGCAGAAAGAAAATGAGTTTTTGTAAAGAAAAAGTACTGGGTACCAGTTGTCTCTAATTCACATGTTGCAGAATATTATGAGGAATTAACCACTATGTTTCCCCCTCACCCCACTTCTTTTTATTCAGTGACCCTTCTTCACTGCGCTGATGGCCATGGGGCACCCAGAGTCTTGGTGGAGAATTTTGCACAAAGGAATCAGACAGCAAAAGAGTCACATTCCAGATTTCTGAACTTCAAAACACAGTACTGATATGGGCAAATATTTGCTAAGTTAGCATTCTATTTCTGGCCCAGAAAATATGAGGAATTCTGGGCTACAGGAGGAGCAAAAGTTAAGTAAAAGAGCAACTGAGTCAGCTGTTGGTGTATATTTTCTGAGATGAGGTTCTGTAGGTTGCCCAAAAAAACAGGCACAAGCAAAAATACAGATCTCCCTAATTCTCACATCCTCAAGCACATCGAAGAGTTTGGCCCTGGATCAGAGATATTCCCAGCTGATGAGCTGAGCAGGGTAAAGGAAAGGCCAAGAGAAGCAGGCTTTCCCCAGTCAGCAAATGAGGAGGCTTCCCCAGCCTTGGGTCCTCCAAGGTCAAAGGCTGGCAAACAGTCTATAATTGGAGTCATATGTCCCCTAGCCTTTGGGTAACCACATGGCTGAACAACTCCAAGTCACCATCATGGCTTAGTTATTGTCTCAACAACAGATGAAATGCAGAAAGAAGAGAAGCGATGTGGGTGATCCGAGAGCTGCAGTCCTAGAAGGCCATTATCTGTCTTAAGCTTCAGCCCACCCTACCACCTACTCCTCCATGGGAGGTTATAATACAGCAATAAGTCTGCAATTATATTTTACTGGTGAAAAAAAATAGTGGTGAGTCAAAAGCCAGCTCACAGATGTAACATCTCTACTAGTTACTTAAGTGGGAGGGGGCCAAGTCTTGGGCTGAAGTCAGACTCCTCACTGTGGGCCCATGTTCTTGAGGCTGACTGCTCTGGACCAAGTCTCCCAGGAGCACTTAGCCCTAGCTGGTGATGACCACCAGGCACAAGAGAGGTAGTGGTTAAGGTTCTGGAAGGAGGCTGTAGGACTTTGGACAGACCCTGGGGTCTGGCTGTTGTTGTTGAGTCACTCAGTCATGGCCGACTCTTTGCGACCCCATGGACAGCAGCACACCAGGCTTCCCTGTGCTTTACCATCTTCCAGAGCTTGCTCAAACTCAAGTCCATCGAATCAGTTATGCCATCTAACCATCTCATCCACTGCCACCCCCTTCTCTTCCTGCCTTCAATCTTTCCCAACATCAGGGTCTTTTCTAAGGAGTCAACCCTTCACATCAGGTTGCCAAAGTATTGGAACTTCAGCTTTAGCATCAATCCTTCTAATGAGTATTCAGGGTTGATTTCCTCTAGGATTGACTGGTTTGTTCTCCTTGCAGTCCAAGGGACTCTGAGTTAAGCATCAATTCTTCCGCGCTTAGCCTTCTTTATAGTCCAACTCTCACATCCATACATGACTACTGGAAAAACCACAGCTTTGACTAGATGGAGAAGACATAGCAGCATCACAGCCTGGACCATCTTACCAGAGACAGAAGAAGGAAAGGGGCAACTCTACAGATGTAAGAATGGATGCCTCAGATCAGCCAAGAACCAGACTGGGCAACATAGCCATCAGTAGAAACCGCTATAGACACATCATCACCAAAGGCCAAACGTGTACCCAAATATGCCAGGACAAGGTGTCAGCTCACTCTGAATTTAGATGCAATCATGGGGACAAGGGTGAAGGTAGAATATATTGAGTAAAG
This sequence comes from Bos grunniens, assembly GCF_055505025.1. Taxonomy (NCBI): domain Eukaryota; kingdom Metazoa; phylum Chordata; class Mammalia; order Artiodactyla; family Bovidae; genus Bos; species Bos grunniens. The sequence goes on from NC_141189.1 coordinate 30,858,847, forward strand.
AAATCTTAATTGCCATATGTAAGTTTTTAACATCAAGCAGAATAGGGACATAAAACAGAATTAAGCTAAGTTATAAATATAAGAAAATATATGTAAATGTATGTATATATTATAAACATGTACATATAGGTATATTTTGGGTGTCCCAGGTGGTGCTAGTGGTAAAGAACCTCCCTGCCAGTGCTGGAGATTCAAGAGACACAGGCTCGATCCCTAGGTCAGGAAGATCCCCTGGAGGAGGGCATGGCAAACCACTCTAGTATTCTTGCCTGGAAAAATTCCACGGACAGAGGAGCTCGGCCGGCTACAGTCCATGGGGCTGCAAAGAGTCAGACACGACTGAGGGACTGAGCACACAAACAAACAAAAGTATATTTGTATCTTAATATGTTTATATATTTATATAAACATATATAACTAATATTAATATATATATGCAAAACATAAAATGTAATATAATTATATAATTAAATACTAATACAAATATAAATACACATTTATATATATTTATGATCTATAAATTATATATAATAAATACATTCATATTTATAAAATGTCTACTTTTCATATTATACGATTATATATACTACTTTATATTTTTTACAAATGTACTTATTTATATACATATATATTTACATAAGAGAGAGAAAATGAACCTCAGTTCAAATCCCAGTTATGTCACTTTATAGCTCTATAACTTTGAGCCCAATATGTTTCTCTCTTGATTTCCTTATATGTGACATTCTAACCAGTGATCCTACCCACCCACCCTCTCCTGTGGGAGAGGCCATTTTAAATTTTATCGGTGATAAAGAAGAGGCTTCTTTCTAGCCTTGGGGCTTACTATTCTCCAAGATCCAAGATGCTAACAACGCCTCTACTGGAAGACACTGGAACGAACCTCACATCCCTTCAAGACTACCTGGAGAATCATTGTTTGTTTTAAATTTATTTATTTAAATTGGAGGCTAATTACTTTACAATATTGTGGTGGTTTTAGCCACACATTGACATGGAGAATCACTGTTAATCCAGACTCTTCCCAAAGTCACCTTCTGCCTGGTCAGGGATGGGCATGAAACTGAGTCGATGGCCACCCCAGAACCCTGCCACAGGGCATGTCCCACCCAAATCACAGAAGCAAGCCCCCAGGCTCCAAAGAATACTTATTATCCATTCTCTCATTTACTCCTTGCAGCTTCTCTGAAACCCCTCCTCAAAGGGGGAAAGTGAAGTACATTTGATGCCAGTAGCAGAACACCCTCACCACGAGTTGTGACAACCAAAACAATCTCCAGACATTGTGAAATACTCATGCAATGGGGGTGCAGACAGAGACAGGAGCACAAAATCACCCCCAGGCAGAAACAATGTTCTTCTCATATAGGAATACAAATATTCCTATGATGCAGCTCAGGGCCTGGAATATGGTAAGCATACAATGAAATTAAATTTATGCTTATGAAAATGCATTTGTGGGGTGTGTGTGTGTGTCCGTGCAAATATGCATGCATGCATGTTTGGTGGTTTCCAAAATAAATTGTCAAGGATACGAGATTTTTTGTTTTTCTGGGATGCGTTCAATACTGCTCTGTGTTTATATGGCATTGTTAAAAGTAACAAAAAAAAAAAATGTTGCTGTTAATTGGAACTTAACAACCCTTTGTTCTTAGATTGGTGATTGTGTGTGTGTGTGTGTTCATCTCTTTTGACTGATAACAGGTTCCTTTCAAACAATATTCACTTGGCAAAGAAAATGAATTTTCAGTGAAACAAGAAAGCCCTTTCTCCATTCCATAAAAGAGACATTATCAGATCATTAAAGCATCGTTACATGTTGAGCTCCTAATGCACTGGTCTTTACTTGGGAGCACATGGCAATCTCAAGGAAGAATTTTTATTGCCAGATGAAGAGATCAGGAAGTAAGATATTATGAAATGTGCTATTAGGCGGCAGATAAGTAGTTAGGTGACAAGCAAAATACATTATTTGGCATTTCAAAATATTTCCACTTCATCACCAGTTCATTGTGATTCTGCCTCCTCTCTCCTGGCCCACCAGGAATTTACATCAAGATTATTTACAAAAAAAAAAAAAAATCATCAGGCTAAGTGAATTGTAATTAAGTCATATGATTGTTTTTAACACTTTCAATGAGCCTAAAGAGACAGGCATAAACAGGTTCAAATTACCCCTGGCAGTCTGAATGACTGCTGTTCTTGCCAGCAGGAAGGTGACGGTAAAATGGTGTTTTTGTTATTATTTCACACACACACACAAAAAGGAACTGAGGAGCCACGGATGGTGCCACAAGAAGGGAGACTAATTCAAACCACAGTCAAGATGATTGTGCGTCTTTAAAGAGACTCTGCACGTTGATTTGATGCCTTGACAAAAGACTGGATGCAATAACAAATGCCCCAGGGGAAGAGCAATTAGCAAGCTACCTGGTTTCTGTACAGCCTTTGTCCCTACCACCACCTGCTTATTTCAGTAAGGACTGCTCAAGTGTTTCAGGATATTAAGATTCACAGGTGCTATAACAGGGAAACCTTCCCGTACCCTGGCCCTCTTTGAAGAACCAGGCATAAAGTTAGTGCCCATTTTATACTCATTGATCAATTCGATAACCAACTGATTTAGTAAGAATAATAGCAAAGCCCCTAGCTTTGTTGTTGTTGTTTAATAGCCTTGAGTTTTAAAAGAATTAAAATGCATTCTTCGCTTAACATGAGAATCTCTAGGTCTATACATGTTGCTGCAAATGGCATTTCTCATTCTTTGTTGTGGCTCCATAATACTCCATCTACTTACATCTTTGTTATCCATTCATCTGTTGATGGGCATTTAGGTTGCTTCCAGGTCTTAGCTATAATAAATAGCAAAGAACATTGGGGTGAATATTGGGGTGCTGGTATCTTTTCAAATTAGTTTTCATTTTTCTGGATATATGTCCAGGAGTGGGATTGCTGGATCATATGGCAACTCTATTTTTCATTTTTTAAGGAATCACCATACTGTTTTCCACATACTAAGTGAAATACCTCAAAGACACATACCATTTGATATCACTTATATGTGGAATCTTTTAAAATGATACAAATGAACTTATTCACAAAACAAATAGATGACAGACATAAAAGAGAAACATCATTACAAAGAAGAAAGGAGTTGGGGGATAAATTAGGATTTGGGGATTAACAGATACAGACTACTATATATAAAATAGATAAGCAAGGACCTACTATATAGCACAGGGAACTATATTTAATATCTTATAATAACCTATAATGGCAAACAGTCTGAAAAGGAATATATATTCATAAATTTATATGTATGTATAACTGAATCAAGTTGCTGTATACCTGAAACATTATAAGTCAATTGAAATTGTACAGGAAAAAATGTATTCTTTGGTCACTTGGGTTTTTTCTCAAAGGGGATATTAGCTTCATAAACACAGAAGAGAGAAGGGAGGGAGAGAGGGAGGGAGAGAGGGATGGAGGAAGGGAGAAGACGAGAGAGAGAGAAAGAAAAAGAAAGAAAGGAAATTTTCCTATGCAGCACACCAAATGCTAAGAGAAGCATCTGCTCTTGGCTTATTTCCTATAGTAGCTACTGCAAAACTAGAGGTAAGTCCTATTATCAGTATCACCTGATACATGTGGAAAGGATCAGAGATAGAAAGCAATTCATTCAGCATCACATTAATGTTGCATCTTTATTTTGTGTATACATGTCTGTGCGTATACGTCTGTGTAACTGTGCTCATGTCACGTCCTAAAATGCTCCAGCGGTTTTCCCTTCTCTTAGGACAAAGATGACAGGGAACCCACACAGCCCCTGCACCTCTCTACCTTCCTGCCTCTCCCACCACCTCATACTTTCAGCCACTTGCCTTCTTCCAGTTTCCCAAATGTCCTTGTCATTTGTTCTTAATCTCCCAGGGCTAGAACTTTGCAGATAATGTTTCCTCTGCCTGACATACCCTGATTCATCCACATAACCCCTTCCCTTCCTTCTTGTCAGCTTCAGGGGGAGCCTTCCCTGAACCTCCATGACAGTATTAACAGCATCAGTTATTGATACTCTCCTCAGCACATACCTCCCTCATTTATGACGTCCATCTCATTTGCAACTTCACACCAATCTCTGTGATTTATTGATGAATGGATAACCCCTCTATCATACTTTTTGCGACCCCATAGACTGTAGCTTGCCAGGCCCCTCTGTCCATGGAATTCTCTAGGCAAGAATACTAGAGTGGGCTGCCATTCCCTTCTCCAGGGGATCTTCCCAACCCAGGGATTGAACCTGGGTCTCCTGCATTGCAGGCAGATTCTTTACCAAAGAGTCAGACACAACTGAGTGACTAACGCTTTCACTTCACTTTCACTTTCTATTACACTGGTGGCTGAGTGGTAAAGAATCTGCCTGCCAAAGCAGGAGCCACAGGAGACTTGGGTTCAATCCCTGGGTCAGGAAGATCCCCTGGAGGAGGAAATGGCAACCCACTCCAGTGTTCTTGCCTGGGAAATCTCATGGACAGAGGAGCCTGGCAGGCTATGGTCCATGGGGTCACAAAGAGTCGGACATGACTGAGCAACAGAACACACACGTACCCAGCCACTATTATGTGAGAAGTATCTAAGTTCAGGGACTGTTCCAGTCACCAATGTAGCCCCTGCACCTAGCACAGAGTGGCTCGACAGATCTTCATCCTGGGGATGAATACATGAACAAACGAATATGTATTTTAAATGCCGATATTTTTAAGCACATGAGTAACAATTCAGAACTTGACTGCCACACCAGCCAGTGAACCAGGGTGACCCCGGAAAGTCCCAAGAGAAGAGAGTGATTCAGGACTGGGACACAGAGCAGGAGTTGTTACCTAGAGTGATCATCCATCGTCATTAGTTTTGGGGGGAGCTGATGATCGTATTCCAAAGACTGTGTCAATCTCTGACTTCTGGCCCAGGCTTCTCGTAATTGTTTTAGAACTCTAAAACCATTTAGATCTAGAAATCTAAAGCCAGAGATCTGACAATTTTTTTTTATTTCCCTTAAAAATGATAGATCAGCCGTTTGGTGTTTTTCATAAATTCTTCAGCCAATGTTGCGTTTTTCCATCCACATTTTGCATTAAGGATTTGCTATGAAAATGGCTGGAAGAGAGGAATTTAATGCAATTATGATTTTTTAAAGCTCCATCTCTCTAATTAATACCCCAGAGGGGGGACTTTTTTCTAACATAATGGCCTTTCAGTGTTAAAAGGGCTTAATATTATGGTAAAATATGTTAACTTGCCCGACACTCTGACCCAAATGAAAGAATGAAGAGGGAGCGCATCTGTCTTCCCAGAGCTTCTGCCACCGCAAATGGTGTTGTTTTCGGTATTTTCATAATGAACTAATCAACTGCTTATTCACTAATTGCGTCTACATTAAAAACTTATTACCCTGGAAAAGGGCTGCTCTGCCATTGACCTTCTGACTAGCGGAGAGAGGGATGAGGATTATATGGAAACCTTAAGGCAGAGGAAATGGCCGTACCCAGGGCAAGGATATCTTTCTGTTCGTTGAAACAGGCATAATGCTTTCCGTGGGGCTGTCATACACAAGGAGCTGGAAGTCCAAAAACTGGAAGCTGCTTCTGTTTTGCTGGGTAGGGTCCATGCCTCAACAGGCTTCACAATGCTAACCAGGAGCACAAAAACAACTCTAATGATGACACTGACTCATGGGGCAAAGTGGTCATGCCAGGCGCAATGATGCCTGGTATCCACTCCTACCAATAAGGAATGTGGGGCTCAGACAGGTCAAATGGCTTGCCTAAAGCCACACAGCTGGTCAATGTCAGAAGTAGACATAAATCAAACCCTTCTAACTACATCTCCTGGGTGCCAAGCCTCTCAAGGGATGCTGGAAAAATGAGAAACTAGATGCTGATGCGATTTAGAGCAAATCCAAGATCTCTAGCTGTTCCTAAGCTCTCATTGCTCCCTGGCCAGCTGTCTTCCAAGACTCCCTCCTCTCTTTCATGATGTACTATAGAGAGACAATGCTTTGCAGTTCACCAAGGCACACAGGAAGACTACATTTCCCAGCCTCCTTTGTGGATAGGCTTGGACCATGTGGTTAAATGTTAACCAATGGAGCACTGGCAAAAGTGATGGGCCCCAGGCCACCACTGTGACAGTTCTGGAGGCCATATGCTTGGAGGGCATTGCTAAAAGAGCTATACTGCTGAATATACAGCAGAGTTTGTGTAAATAAGAAATAAAGGTTTATTGTATTAAGCTACTGAGTTTCTAGGCTTTTTCAATCACTGATGCATAGCCCAGCCTCACTTAACTAGTCTACCCTCTCAAAGAATAATTCTAAGTCTCTATTCTTCATTCAATTGACAGATTTTATTAAGCACCTCTTGCATCCAGAGAGACAAAGGCGATCGAGGCTGACATGATCCTATCTCTACAATGGTTAATTCTGGGTGTCAACTTGATTGGCCCCCAAGATGCCCAGATGTTTGGTCAAACCTTCTGGGTATGTCTGAGGGTGTTTCTGGACAAGAACATTTGAAGCAACAGACTAAGTAAAGCAGATCACCCTCCCAAATGTCAGTGGTCCTCTTCTAATCAACTGAAGATCTGAACAGAACAAAAGGCTGAGTAAGAGGGACCTTCACCTTCCTGATTGTCTGGGCTGAGATATTAGTCTTTTCTTACATTCAGAATCAAACCAAAAAATCAACTCTTCTTGGGTCTCAAGTCTGCCAGATTTTGAACTGGAACTTCCAGTTATGGAAAAATAGAGGTAGTAAGAGAGACAGAATGATAAAGATAGAGACAGAGATAAAGACAGATAGTGACAGAAATAAAGATAGAGAGAGAGTGTGATAGAGAGATAGCAATAGAGACAGAGATAGAGAAAGATAGAGATATAAAGATACATCTCCTATTGGTTCTGGTTCTCTGATTAATGCACTCTTAAGAAAGAAACTAAGTAGACAAATAAACACACAATTAAATAATAACAACCTAGGGTACCTTCTATGCAGGCTGGTAATTATAGGTGGTTGGGAAAAGGCTCTCCAAGGAGACAATACTGTTTTAAAATGTAGCTTTTATTATATTTCAGTATGGCAAGGCCAACAGATCAGGAGACCTGGAGATGTTTACCACTGAAAAGATAACCTGTTACATTCTTAGATTCCAAGAGGATGAGGCATGGCACACCATGTGGGGCCATGTAGGGAAGCACCAGGGCCAGGTGGGAGGCAGAGTGAGGACCCAGGAGAAAGCATGCACATTGAGGTTTCTATCGTGGTTTCTGCAAGAAGAAAGAGAAGAGGCAGAGTAAGGAGGTTTAGGAATGGTTACTGTGAATAATTTTGCTTGGCTGTGAGACATAAGAGCCATCCCTAGTTGTCTAGTACCTAGACCTGGGTGATAAAGGTAGAGAATGAGTGAGTGATCTAGAGTGTAGAAATCCTGTGAGGGAGGTGGCTGGGGGGTCTGCACTATGGTTGGTTTGCATATGAAAGGCTCTCTCGAGTACCGCTGGGATGGAGAGACCCACCAGGGTCCAACAAGGTCAAAAGATGTCAAAGCATCAAACAGAGAAACTAGAAGATGTGGTTCTTAGCAGCCATGTGGGCTGAGACCGGAATAATGGGAAGCCATCAATCATGAAAAGAGCAAGAAGGCATACTCAAATCAGAGAGAATAGCATAGAAAACCAAATAAGTGAGAGAGAAAAGGAGTGGCCAGAAATACAGGCAGAAGACCAAGTCAAGGGAGGAGAGCGTTCCAAGAAGACGAGAGTGCTGCTAAGAAATGGAGTAAAATAGGAATGGAAGCATATTCTCCTAATGAAAAAATAAATCTTAGTATTCTACACACTGCTTCCTCAGCTTCCCTACTTTCTCCATGATCGTCTGGCTTCTTCGCCCAGCAGCACCCCATGAAGGTCACTGGCGGCTTCACACTGGATCACATTGAGTACTCTTTCCTTTGCCCTCATTTTGATAGCATCTCTGGAAAATTTGGACTTCTCTGGTGGCTCAGACAGTAAAGCGTCTGCCTACAGGGCGGGAGACCTGGGTTTGATCCCTGGATCAGGAAGATCCTCTGGAGAAGGAAATGGCAACTCACTCCAGTACTTTTGCCTGGAAAATCCCATGGACGGAGGAGCATGGTAAGCTATAGTCCATGGGGTCGCAAAGAGTCAGACACGACTGAGCAACTTCACTTGACCAGGTACACATCAGTAAACAGACAAAAATATCTGTCCTCATGATTGTGACATTCTAGTGGGGATGAAAGACAATGCAACAGAAAAATGTATAGTGTTAGGTAGTAGTGCCGAAATGGAGTAAAGCAAAGCAGGAAAAGACAGAGCATGAGGAGAGGAGGAGAGGACTTTGATTACAAGTGGCTAGGAAGGACCTCACCAATCTTCCTAGCCAGCCATGCCGAGAAGTGTGCACTTGATCCTCAAGAGAAAGCTGAGCACCAAAGAATTGATGCTTTTGAATTGTCGTGCTGGAGAAGACTCTTGAGAGTCCTTTGGACTGCAAGGAGATCAAGCCAGTCAATCCTAAAGGAAATCTACCCTGAATATTCATTGGAAACACTGATGCTGAAGCTGAAGCTCAAATACTTTGGCCACCGGATGCCAAGAGCCAATTCACTGGAAATGACCCTGATGCTGGGAAAGGTTGAGAGCAGGAGAAGGGAATGACAGAGGATGAGATGGTTGGATGTCATCACTGACTCAATGGACATGAGTTTGAGCAAACTCCAGGATATGGTGAAGGACAGGGAAGCCTGGTGTGCTGCAGTCCATGGGGTCATAAAGAGGCAGACACAGCTTAGTGACTGAACCACAACAAAGGAGGTATTCTAAGTCTGGGAGGCATGGGAGTCCCATGACCAAAACTGTTTTATCAAAAGAGCTGAGATGTGAAGAGGGAGTGAGAAGATGCTCCAGCAAAAGCCCAGAAGCATGAAGGAGTAACATATACCTGTGAGGACTGTTAGTGGTCTGATATGACTCCAGTGGAGAGAGGGACTGGGTGACAAACCATAATCCTGGGCAAGTCCCTTCATTTATTCAGACCTGAGTTCTCCCATTTATGAAATGGAAAATACTACAACAAACATGTGCAAGATCAAAGAGAGCAGGTATGAAATCCCAAGCACAGTCTCCTGCCAGCAGTAGGCATTAACAAATGATAGCTACTATTATGACAATGACTTCCCATTGAGAATTTTATGGCAGGAGAATCACAGGCTTCAGACACTGAGCAGCTGATAATATCTGCCGTTCTATTTTTTTAAAATTTTATTTATTTATTTATTTTTTGGTGATACTGGGTCTTCATTGCTGTGCACGAGGCTTTCTCTAGTTGTGGCAAACGGGGGCTATTCTTCTTTGCGGTGCTTGGGCTTCTCGATGCAGTGGCTTGTCTTGTTGTGGAACACAGGCTCTAGGTGCACCAGTTCAGTAGTTGTGGTGCACGGGCTTAGGTCCTCTTCAGTATATGGGATCTTCACGGCCCAAGCATTGGGGACGCCATCCCATTTTCTTAAAGGCTCTACTGAGAGTTGTACTTAAAGACTGTGTGAGAGTTGGACCATAAAGAAAGCTGAGTGCTGGAGAATTGATGCATTTGAACTGTGGTGTTGGAGAAGACTCTTGAGAGTCCCTTGGACTGCAAGGAGATCCAACCAGTCCATCCTAAAGGAAATCAATCCTGATTATTCATTGGAAGGATTGATGCTGAAGTTGAATACTTTGGCCACGTGATGCAAAGAACTGACTCATTGGAAAAGACCCTGATGCTGGGAAAGATTGAAGGCAGAAGGAGAAGGGGATGACAGAGGATAAGATGGTTGGATGGCATCACTAACTCGATAGACATGAGTTTGAGCAAGCTCTGGCAGTTGGTGATGGACAGGGAAGCCTGGTGTGCTGCAGTCCATGACATCACAAAGAGTCGGACACGACTGAGCGACTGAGCTGAGCTGAACTGAGCCCACCATATGGGGCCAGTGCTGCTTCTTGGGCCTGATTCAAAACCTCCCCACTGTTTTTATAAAGATCTGTTGACATGATTTATTGGGAATTCTGTCCATTAACATTTTTAAATGTTCAATAAATCCTCCAACCAGGCTAGTAAATTAATCTTAATAAATTCACAGCAGAAACAGCTTTGCTTGTTGATCAGCACGTGATAGTGTGTTCGCTCCCCTGTGTGTTGTAGGAAGGGATGGTGTGTGTGGAGCTGAAGCCCCTGAAGACAGAGGGGAAAGACACTGAAAAGTGTCTTCTCCACAGAGGAGGAGTCTTAGCCCACACCTCAGCCTCCGTTTCCCCATCCACCCAATGGGACAAAGATGTAACAGAAATTTGTCCAAACTTATGACACATGATACATTGAGACTAAGTGCCAACAATCTCATGAAACCAAGGTTAGTTTACCATTTGAAAGTCAATGTAATATGAACATCATAATATTAACAATCATATGATTATTTCAATGGATGCAGAAAAATCATTTGCTAAAATTCAGTACTATTACTGATAAAAACTTTCTGCAACCTAGGAATAAAGGAGAATTTTTCAACTGGTAATGGACATCATACTTAATGGTAAGATACCCAATAATTTCCTACTAAAGTCAGAAACAAGGCAAGAATACCCACTTTCACCATATTTATTCAACATTTTATTAGAAGTTCTAGTAAGCACAATAAAGCAAGGAAAGGAATCCATGTCAGAAATTGTCTTTATTATCAGGATTCCTTTCCTTTGGAATCTACAAAAAACATAAATAAAATAAACCTATCACAACTAATAAATGATTTTAGCAAGATTGTAGGATACAAGATCAATATATACAACTCAATTGTATTTCTATAGAATACCAATAGACTACTAGAAATTGAATGTGAATAAAAATACCATTTGGGATAACATAAAACTACTAAATATTTAGAGATAAATCTGACAAAAGAGGTGCAAGTCCTATACACTGAAACCACAAAACCTTACTGAGAGAAATTTATAAAGGAATAAGACACTGGGTTCTTGGTTTAGAAGATTCGGTGTTGTTAAAATGTCAATTTTCCCCAAATTGGTATATAAATTCAGTGCAATACCAATCAAAACCCAAGCAGACTTCTTTTTTTACAGAAGTGACATGCTGATTCTAAAATCCATACAGAAATTCAAAAGGTCTGTAACAACCAAAGCAATGCTAAAAAGTAGAATAAAGTTCGCTTAGAAATGTTAAATAATTTTCCCAAGGTCAAATGAAGATCATGCCTCTCTCCTTCCTTAAATGACATGCTATTGCCCTTATTGCCTCTCTCCCCAGTACCTGTCCTAGGCAGGTATTTCCAAATATATTGTTTCATGTCGTCCTTACTATGGCCCTAGAAGTTTATTAGCTTCCCTTACAGACAAAGAAACTGAGGCCCAAGTGACTTATGATGAAACTAAGCTAAGTAACTCACGGTCTTTAAGAAAAAGAATATGGGCTGACTTAGAATTTCTCTCTCTCTCATTCTGGCAAATAAAAAACACTAGATAAAATACTCACAGTAAGACTGAGGATTGAGAAGAGTCATCTTTTGACAGACTCAGGGTGACTACTACCACGTAATGAAATAGAATGTGCTCAAAACCACTTCTTCTTCCCCTTATATCGGGATTTTCTCATGTAAATGATTAACTTAATTTGCTTTCCTTTCAAAAGCACTTGCTATTGAAGTCTTTTTCGAGTGTCTGACATCTCTCACAACAATGGTCATATACCTATCTGATAATAGCTATCCACTAAGTCACATCACAACAAAATCCTGTGTGTAACACACAGTCAAGTCCCAGGAGTGGCCTACTTATTTCCAAGTCCCCTCACTCTACCCCAATTCTATCACAGAAAAAAAAAATTGGGACAAGCTTTGAATTTATCTTTATGGAATTTGACTTATCATTCCAGCAATCAGCCCCATGTATCAATATTAAAGATGCACTCCACGCCTAACACAGTGATTGATGCTAATGCAAGGTACCAAAAACAGCATCCTTACTTCTCTTAAGTGTTTTTCCTCAACAGTCCTATTAGAACCACCTGCCAGTCTGGTTTAATTTATTTCTTAATGACTCCTGTATCCACACAAGTATCTCTTGTCCCTGTTTCCCCCTCGAGAGAATTATACCATTCTATGTGCACGCATGTATGCTCAGTTGTATCCAACTCTTTGACATCCCATAGACTGTAGCCCACCAGGCCCCTCTGTCAATGCGATTTTCCAAGCAAGAATACTGGAGTGGGTTGCCATTTCCTACTCCAGGGCATCTTCCTGACAACAGGAATCAAATCCAAGTCTCCTTCATCTCCTGCATTGGTAGGCAGATTCTTTTATCACTGAGCTATACTAACTCATAAATCTCAAAAAAATTCATGTTTATTTTCCTTATTCTTCTATACCAGCTAGGTCTCCAAGGACCTGAAACTGATATGCATACTCTGTCTCTAAGAAAAAGCTCTCTCCCACGTCCTTCCAAGCATCCACCCTTCTGACTACTTTTGCTAAACCTTATATTATCTATTTGAGGATCTTGGGGACTCTATGGGCCAATTCATCTGCTGTTGACAGCCACATCTGAGGTCCCCCTGTGCCATCACGTTTCCCCCTCTCCCACGATAAAGTCTCAAAGGAAGCAAATCATTAGCAACTCTCCATTTCTAGCACCACTGGGGGAAAATAACAAGGAAGGGGTTTTTCTAGTAGGGCAGCATCAAGACTCTCCAACCCTGGCCCATCAAAACTTTATCTTGCACGTAATGGTTCACAAAGGGTGAGATGCCCATAAAAGAGACTGGTAGGTATAGGACTCAGGGAGTGAAGACAGGGAAATACAGAGACAGGAAGATAAGTTCATCACTGCCTGGGGCCTAGACTTGGGTCTGGGCCATCATAGGGGAGTCAGGATGGCTGGGTATAAAAATGCCTTTGAGTTTGTGTGGACACAGCATCTTAGCTGTAGAGGGACAGTCGAGGTTGGGATGGGAAAAGTGCCAAAAGTCAAGATCAAGATGAAAGAGACAGATTAACCGGTTCAGAAGCTGATCAGAAAAAAAAAAAAAAATGTGGCCATGTAGGTGAAGAGTTGTTTAGAAATAAGGCAGCATAGTGAGAGCGTTAGGGTCCAGCTCTGAGGTGGGGCTACCCATGTGGGCAGCTGGGTCTGATGACACAAAGGCCTGGGCAGGTGAGAAAGATGTCCTCAGTGATGTGACAAAGAGTGACCCACTGAAGTAGCAGAGGTCCACCCTCCCCTAATTTTGAAGGCATCACAGACATCTCCCAAAAGCCATGGAATCCTGGATCCTGAAGCTCCCCACAGCCTATCATTCCCTCTGCTCACTACCTCCTAGAACCTGCCAGGACAGAGAACTCAGAATTTCCATGGCTCCTTTGAAATATAGGTCTTTGGCTCTCATCAGGGTTTGCCTTTTCCAACAAATTATTTATGAAGCTTTGGCTCGAGTGCCAACTTTTCAACTCCTCTTGCCATGGAAAATGAGACTAGGGAGAGAAACCAGGGCCATTTCGACACCATTATCTATCCTGAGGCTGAGAATTTACTTGTTTCCTTGAAGCCATCCAGTCTGAAAAGGAGAGCACTGCTTTCTTCCCAACTTGTCTCAGCCAGAGGCAGTGAAATTAGAGGACTTCAGGGAGACATCATCCCCTTCCTGTCGGAAAGTTCCCAGCAGAAGTATTCTGATAGATCTATGGACATATGTGATAAGGAGCTTGTTAAGTGCTAGGAGCTGTATCTTTCAACTGAGCCCAAGGAGGTATAAAAAAACAGTTCCCAAAGAGCACATACTAGAATTTCCTCATCAGATTTTGGTTCTCATATTTGACGCTCAGGTGTGGTCCTCCTGATTTGACTGTACTGGTGAAATGTGACCCAATGTTCATTAGCTATGCCCCCATGGGGGGGGCCTCCCTGATGGCAATAGTGGTAAAGAACCTGCCTGTCAATGCAGGAGATGGCAAGAGACATGGATTCGATCCCTGGGTTGGGAAGATCCTTTGGAGAAGGGCATGGCAACCAACTCCAGTATTCTTGCCTGAAGAATCCCATGAACAGAGGAGCCTGGCGGGCTACAGTCCATAGGGTCACAAAGAGTCAGACACGACTGAAGTAACTTGGCAGGCACGCAAACCACATGGGACCTTGTAGCCTTCTGCTTTGGGCTGCAGTATTTTGTGGAAATAATAACTTGAAGGGACCAGGACCACTTATGCTGTGTAAAATACAATGAGGGGAGGAAAAATTTCAATCAACATGTGTCAGTGAACACTCCAAGCAAAACAAATAACAGGCAGATAGGAAGCCCCTGGTGGTCTAGTGGTTGAGGATCCACCTGCCAATGCAGGGGACATGGGTTCAATCCCTGGTCCAGGAAGATCCCACATGCTGAAAGGCAACTAAGCCCCTGTGTCCCAACTGCTGAGCCCGTCTCTGGAGCCCATGCTCCACAAGAGAAGCCACTGCAAAGAGAAGCCTGAGCATCGCCACTGGAGAGCAGCCCCTGCTCACCACAACTAGAGAAAGTCCATGAGCACCAAAGATGACTGAGCACAGCCAAAAATAAGTAAATTAAAAAAAAAAACAGGCAGATATCAAGAAGTAGAAAACACAGACGTGACTGCTGAAAACACAACTTAATAAGCTAACACAAAAAATACCATTGTTCTTGTTCAGTTGTGTCTGACTCTTTCCGACCCCGTGGATCACAGCATGCCAGGCTTCCCTGTTCTTCACCATTTCCCAGAGCTTGCTCAAACTCATGTCCATTGAATCAGTGATGCCATCCAACCACCTCATCTTCTGTCCTCCCCTTCTCCTCCTGCCTTCAATCTTTCCCAGCACCAAGGTCTTGCCAATGAGCTCTTTGCATCAGGTAGCCAAAGTAATAGAACTTCGGCTTCAGCATCAGTCCTTCCAATGAATATTCAGGGTTGGTTTCCTTTAGAATTGACTGGTTTAATTGCCTTGCTAAACTTCTCTCCTTCCCTCACTGCTCACCAGCCATGCGAACCCTCTGTCTATGCCTGGAGTACATCAGCTCACTCTGATCTCAGGGCCTGTGGTCCGTGGTTTCCTCTACCTGGAACTCTCTTCCTTGGGTCTTCAGTCTTCCTTAGAAGGGCCCTCACTAACATCCAGGCATCAAGTCTCTCCACCTCCCCTGATGTCACTGTCTCAGAGTCTTTCCCACCACAATATAAAATTAATTTATTTCTTTACTTGTCAATTTTCTCCTTTCCCCACTAGAATAAAATTTCTCTGGGAGTAGATAGCTTGTTTGTCTTATCACCCATTTTATTTCCTGTGCCTAGAACATAGTTAGGCCCTCGGTGAAAATGGTGAAAAGAAAACCAACAGTGAATAAAAAGAGGAAACCATGTGAGCTCCAGGAGCAGGGAATGGGCACTGAATGGTCCCAGTGAGTTTCACCCATGGGACAGACTGGAATCCGGGTCTTGGAGAATGGGCAGACGATCTGACACCTCCATGAGCTATTCTCCTCCCAAGAGTGGCCACCTCTAGGTGTCGGATGCAGGGAATGCTATGATGGCATAGAAATGTCACAAAGGTTTATCTGGAAAAAAGCATATGCTCAAAGGATGCTCTGATGAGTGAACCAAGAGCTGCTCATGTCCACTTCTGTCAGACTCCTAAGTGATATTCAGCTCATTCTAGGGACTTCCCTGGTGGTCCACGGGCTAAGACTCCACACTCCCAATGCAGGGAGCCCAGGATCAATCCCTGGGTTCGATCCCAGGGAACTAGGTCCCACAGGCCATAACTAAGAGTTTGTATGCTGCGACTCCAACTCCTGCATGCCACAACTAACATTCAGCACAGTCAAATAAAACAAATATTTAACTCATCCTAGGCAAGGGAACAGGTTTCCCAGCTGGCTCAGTGGTGAAGAACTGCCTGCCAAAGAAGGAGACTCGGGTTCAATTCCTTGAGAAGGAAATGGCAACACACTCCAGTATTGTTGCCTGGGAAATCCCACGGACAGAAGAGCATGGAGGGTGTGGGGAGAGACCAAATTAGCCAAGATGGCATGGTCAGGCTCTCTCGCCCCACAGCCCCTCGGTCTTGCCCTGTGTTTTGTAAATAATGTTTATATAAGAGCTGAGATCGCTTGTAGCACTGCGCATGCGCATCACAAGGCACTCACTTGGTCACAAGCTGCTTTGTGCAGTAGGCCTGTAAGAACATCACCACGAAAGCCCTGGCTGCTACGGCATATGGGCTACATTGGAGTGGCATCATGGTTGTGCTATATTAAATTATGTCATGGTTATGTTATTGCTACATTATGGTTATGTTGTGGCTGCTGCTACGGCTGCTCCTTCCAGCCTCTTAGCTCACGCCTTGCCTATCCTGGGTTCAGCAAACAGTGCAGACAGTATGAACAGTGAGACAATTGGTGTCCGGAACAGGATCAATGATACAGCAGGCTACAGTCCAAAGAGTCTGACACCACTTAGCGACTGAACAACAACAAGACGAGGGAACAAGACCTTTGCCAATCCTGAACTCCTTCTCAGAACTGAACAGTATCAGGCGCCTTCTCTCATATCTCAGGAAGTCATTCTCAGGAACTTCCATGAACCACTGGGAGTCTGAAGACAGGTCAACAATTATAAACCAAGGCAGCCTACACCACTTATGTACCTAGGAAGGAACAGCCTTCTGGGAACCATCCCCTGAAACCCAATCCCTGAAGTACTTTCTAGAAACAGGGACAGGAAAGAAGGATTTGTTGAGGGCATATAATGTGCTATGCACCATGCTCCAGCAGTTCATGAGGGCTAACAGGTAACTTCCACCACAATTCTTAGAGATGGGTCTTGTTTTCCCAATTTTACGGAGGAGGAATCAATATTGTTGCTGACAGTGCTAGCTGAGTAGAGTTTGTTGTTATTTCAATCATCTTAATCATCTCTTCCTACATTTAGAGAAGTTTGGGGAGGTGCCCATCTTAAGAGTCTTGAAGAGAGATGGAATATACCTCCCAGAAGTTGAAAAGACCAGGTGCTTTCCCAGCCTCCCTTGCTGCTCAGGAAGGCGCATGTGACTAGACACATGTGACTAGACTTGCCCAATCAGATGCGTCAGCCAGCAACACTGAGTTGGGAGCAAAACACCATGGCAACAGACAGGGTCCTGGGAGGGCAACAGAGTGTCCTCAGAGGACAGCTTCTGTGGCAGGATTTTGATGGTGGTTCTGGCTACTGTGTCTCTCTCAGTCTCTGCTTGTTTCACGAGCTAGTTTCCCAGTCCATGTGTGTGTGCTCAGCCGCTCAGTCATGTCCAACTATTTGTGACACTATGGACTATAGCCTGCCAGTCTCCTCTGTCCAGGGGATTCTCCAGGTGGGAATACTGGCATGGGTTGCCATGCCCTCCTCCAGGGGATCTTCCTGACTCAGGAATTGAACCTGCGTCTCCCGTGTCTCCTGCATTGCAGGCAGATTTTTTACTGCTGAGCCACCAGGGAAGCCCTTAGTTTCCCAGACACCCTGGAAATTCTATGAGCTTCTTCATATCCCTTCAACAAATTTGTCTCCAGTGAGAATCATTCAGAGGCAGTTCCCTTTCCCTGGCAACTAAGAACTCAGACTGATTCAACCTTGGAGAAGACAGCAAGGTCATTCAAGGATTTGGACACTGGTCAGTCTGAAGGCACGGCCCATGCTGTCTCCGCTCTATCTACACTGCTCTGGGAAGACGCTGATCCCACTTCACAGATGAGGCGTAGAGAGGAGAGGTAACCACCCAGCCTGGAATTGACTGTAAGCTCCTGCTTCTCTCTAATGTACCACAACTCACGTTCTGCTCCACCACTCTTCACCACAGCTTCTTGACATAAAAATCTTGTTTCAGACTAAGGAGCCCACAATAGAGGGAATGAGACCCCAAACATGAATAGAAGCAGGAACTTCCCAGATAGAGAGATAGGGGTTCTCTTTTCAAAACAAGATTAAAGCCTGTGATCATGGCCAGTTCCTGGGAAACTGGGAACGGGAATGAATGATTAACAGGGGTGTGGGAGTGGTCTCCTTCCTGGGAGCAAGCAGGGAAGACAGCTGAGAGGCTGTGACACGGATCTGCTCTGACCCTGTTTTCATATGTGCAAAATAGGAATAACATCACTTCCTGGACAGGTCTGCCTGAGAACATCAGTGTAGCACTTAAAATAAACCACACACTGTTTGAAGGGTTTTTCCTATATGAATTCTTTCAATCCTCACCAAAATATGAATTGGGTACTATTGTGATCTCTGCCTTCCTAAAGAGAAAATGGGGTACAGAAAGTTTAAGTGAGTTGTCTAATTACAGCAAATAACGGGACAGCTGGGATTTGAACCCAGGGATCCTAGTTCCAAAATCACAGACTGTCAGGATTGTGCTAATCAAGTTTTATCATGGATGCAATAGAGTTTTGTGACTATAAATCGCTTCACATGGATTAGCAAAAAAAAAAAAAAAAATGTGTACTTGATGCCAGGATAGAGTCGAGTCTCTGAGTAAGGAGACATGTATCTGTCTTGTGGCCCTGCACCCAGCACCATGGTTAGCCTTATCACAAGCATAGAAATCATGTTGGTGCAATGAATGAATGAATGAACGAATGAACAAACACATAAAATGAGGATTCAAGTGGTAGCGAGGAGATGGGAAGGAAAGAGCCACGTGGAACCAAGAAAGAGCAGAATATAGAAACGTCGCTCTAAGTGGGGATCCTCTGAGGCAGGCTTGAAAAGCCCTCAGCCAAGTTTCCAAAGGAAACTTGCAAATCGCTTCCATATATCTGTTGAATCAAAAAAAAAAAAAAAAAAAGCATTCCATAAATGTTCCATTTCTTCATGCCTTCATGCTTCAGCGGGGAATACCGTATGAAGTCATGTGCAACCAGAGGTGTGCACAGGGTTCTGTGGATAAACAGCATCCCACAGGTGTGCCCAGCTTTTGGTGTGCACGGTTGTGCAAGGATGTAATTTCACACTGTATACAATCGGACCCCTCAGTGAATGTCTGCAGGATTGGGCACACACACCCACGTGCAGACAGTTAATAACGGGCTAACGCTAATTTGAACTTACTATGTGCCAGGCTCTGTCTTAAGCATGTTGCAAACATCGTCACATTTAATCCTCGCAGTGGATACAGTGGCACCCAGGGATGCACGTGGATGTGTGCATAGCTGTTTGTGAGCTGCACATACACAGATTTTTCCCCGGGGAAACACAGGTTCAGACTGGCTGTCAATTTTCAGCTGCTTAACCCAAGCTCTATGAATAACGCCAGGAAGGCACACTTTCCTGGGTTGGAAGGAGTAACAATGAATTAAAAGCTAGATCATAAAGTCCTTTCAAAATACCATCCACTTAAGAAACAGCAGACACCCAGCCTGCGTTTTCTTGCTGTGTAAACACATTCCTACCACCCCACTCACTTAAATAAGGCTCACTCCACTTTGGCAACCCCGCAAACACATTTTTTTTTTTTTTTTACAGTTTCTTTTTCAAAAACAAGATTGCTCCCTCGGCAACTGTTTCCAAGCACATTCCCTCATTCTGGGAGAGGGAAGGAAAAAGCAAGAGAAAGCCTCTTGTTACTATCAGGGAACATAGAACAGGGGCAGGGAGAGAGATGTGGGGAACAGGCTGAGAAGCCAATGGGACAGGAAGATATATTTCCCCCAAATAAAATTGGCCAAATGCTCCCCTAACCCAGCGATGTATCCCCAGGACCCAGTAATTGTGAGTTCTTTTAAAGGTTATGGTCTGGGTACCCCAACTAGGATCCCCCAACTCTTCTGCACTGTATGTGCGTGTGTGTGTGTACACATGCACACGTGTGTATACACTCGCTATGAAAGGTGCATGCTATACATGCATGCTATTAAAGGTCAGAAACCATCCCAGAATCAGCCCAAACTATCTCTCTCAAAGAGGGGACATCTTTTGAACGATGACATTTTCTCCACAGTCTGTGGACTACTGACAGCAACAAAAATAGTCCCCAGGGCAGGGCTTGAGGGTAGGGCAAGGATAAGAGACCAGAAGAAAAGAACTCTGTCTGTCCCATTCTATGCCTTTCATTCAGTGACTAATTCTGTTCCACTCAATTCATTCTATTCCATCTGATCTGAATATCTTACTCTGTATCACTCCCTAGCTTCCACGCCACACTATTCCCTTTTCAGACCTTCTATCCCATTGAAATTCCCACTCCTGCCATTCTACCTCATCTCCGTCCAGTCTCTCCTAATCTACTTCCAGGTCATCTCATTCCATTGAAAGTCAAGCTCTTCCATTTCAAGCCCCAGTGTCCAAAATCATTCCATTTCATCCCATTTCATCATTGCAGCATCTTCTTAACTATTTCAATCTGTTCCAATAACTCCTGCCAGAAATATTTCAACAGGATTGGCCATGTGACCAATCCTAGGTGCCATGAGGGGTCTGGAGAGATGGGCTGAGCCCCCATCCTTGCTCTCTCTCTTTTTACAATTTTATTTAGTTTATTTATATTTTCGGTGGTGCTGGGACTTCATCGCTGTGCCACGGCTTTCTCTACTTACAGTGAGCAGGGGCTACTCTTTGCTGCGTCCCATGGGCTTCTCATTGTGGCGGCTTCCCTTGTGGAGCACAGGCTCTAGGGTGTGGGCTTTAGTAATTGTGGCTCACAGGCTTTAGTTACCCCGTGGCATGTGGAACCTTCTCAGACCAGGGACCAAACCCGAGTCCCCTGCATTGGCAGGAGAATCCTTATCCACTCTACCATCACGGAAGTTGTGCACTCCAGTACAGCATCAGAAGCCATCCTTATGAAACAAAATAAGGACCATATCACACTATGGTCTTCACAGACCCAGCTGAATCAAGAATCATGGGCAAGGGCTTCCCTGGTCGTTCAGTGGCTAAGACTCTGTGCTCCCAATGCAGGGGGCCCCGGGTTCGGTTCCTGGTTGGGGAACTAGATCTCACGTACAACAACTAAAACATAACACAGCCAAATAAATAAAAAGAATCATAGCCAAAGCATCTGAATGCCTAACTCTCTACACAAATCTCCATGCTTTGGTGCCACGTGGAATAGAGGTAAGAGCATAAATTTTGAAGCCACACTAATAAATGGTCAAATTTCAGATCTTCTTAGAAGCTGTAATAGACAAGGTTATGTACCTAACAGTCTTAAATACTGTCAGTGGCTGGACTTCCTGGGTGGTCCAATGGTTAAGAATCCGCCCACCAATGCAGCAGACATGAGTTTGATCCCTGGTCCGGGAAGATTCCACATACCTTGGGGAAACAAAGCCGATGTGCCCCAACTACTGAGCCCCTGTGCCCCAGAGCCCGTGCTCTGAAACAAGTGAGTAGCCCCCCCCCCCCCGCCCCCACCACCGCTCAGCACAACTAGAGCAAGCCCACGTGCGCGGCAATGAAGACCCAGCACAGCCAAAAATAATAAAGTTTAAAAAAAGTCAGTGGCTAAAAATAAAGTTTTATCTCTCACTCATGACTCACAGCTCTCACACATTGGATGGGGGCTCTGCTCCATGGTAGCCTCGCTGTCAAGACCGAGAGCAGCCTGTGTCTGGTACATTGCCCATCGCCACGGTGGGGTGCGGGGAGAGCACATGGCGGTGTATGTATTAGCACTTAAAGCTTCCGCCCAGAAGAGAAGCACTTCATTTCTGCTCACATTTCACTGTCCTAAAAAAGTCACTTGCTTCCACTCATGTTCAAACGTCAGGGAAGAGAAATCACACACTGGCCGCAGGAGATGTGGGTTCGATCCTGAGTTGGGAAGATTGACTGCAGGAGGAAATGGCAACTCACTCCAGTATTCTTGCCTGGAAAGTTCCATGGACAGAGGGGCCTGGTGGGCTACAGTCCATGGGGTCACAAAGAGTCTGACAAAACTGAGCCCATACGCAAGGCACAGAGAAGGACGAAGACCACAGAAATGTTTATGTTCTTGGGAGGAGAATGGGAAATATCTGATGGGCAACACTGATGACGATCACATCGGCAGGGTTTCCATAGGCCCCTAACTTCATTTTCTCGAGCCTCAGTTTTCTCACCTGTAAAATGGGGGTAATTAGAACCTACTTCTCAGGTCTATATTAAATGATGAGATAGGAAAAGGAAGAACCCAGCACACAGCAAGTGCTTAATAAACGTGAATTCGCTTCCCCAAACCTCTTCATTTATCTCTCTGCTAACCTTCTCACAAAACAAAACAAAACATCAGAGACACAAACTAGACAGCTCTTCTCTGGGAATAGAGAGGTGCTCTTCAGTCCCACTCCCACCTCCCTTCCAGCCCTCAGATCTGTTGCCTCTCCCTGCAGCAGCTTCAACCACGTGCTCAATGATGATCCATCTGCTTCGCAAATGTAATTATATCACAACACTGATTTCTGATGGGCAGAGACCAATACCCAAAGCTGCTTTGTTCCCAAACATTGCAGGAAAAAAAATAGGTACCATACTTCCCTGGAGCAGAAGTGTAATCAAAATGAATGATCATCATGCACAATATTGTCTCACGCTCCAGAGAAGACTGACAGACATCCTGGAACAGCAGGTTTGGATCCCTCCAGAGGGCCACATCCCTCTGCCTGCTGGAGCTTGTGATGGCTGGAACTGATCCTCTGGGACACGCTTTGGCTTTTTCTAATGGCTCTGTGGGAAGCTGAGCCTGCAGACCCCCTCCTCTTGTGGGAAGTCACCCATAGGAGTTCCACCATCAGGTTCCAGAATAGTGGGCACGGGATACCTCCACAGTCCACTGAACACCACGACTGGGACGACCAGGAGCAAGAAAGTTCCATCGTCTATCAATGGATGAAGCCAACACGCATCAGCCACTTCCTTTCCTACATGAGAAGGCTGAGCACCCAAAGAATTGATGCTTTCCAACTATGGCACTGGAGAAGGCTCTTGAGAGCCCCTTGGACAGCAAGAAGATCAAACCAGTCAACCCTAAAGGAAATCAACCCTGAATGTTCATTGGAAGGGCTGATGCTGAAGCTGAAGCTCCAATACTTTGGGCACCTGATGTGAAGAACTGACTCACTGGAAGAGACCCTGATGCTGGGAAAGATTGAAGGCAAGAGGAGAAGGGGACGACAGAGGATGAGATAGTTGGATGGCATCACTGACATGAACCTGAGCAAATTCCAGGAGACAGTGGAGGACACGGGAGTCTGGTGTGTGGCAGTCCATGGAGCCACAAGGAGTCGGACATGACTTAGCAACTGAATAACAACAACAAGGTTTTTATTTATAAAAAGAGGGCATAATTAAATTATAGTCTGTGAAACCATTTTTTTTTAATTGAAATACAGCTGATTTACAATGTTGTGTTAGTTTCCAGTGTACACCAAAGTGATTCAGTTATTTTCATTGTGGTGGCTTTTTTGTGGAGCCCAGGCTCTAGGGTGCATGGGCTTCAGTAGTTGTAGCATGCCAGCTTACTTGCCCCATGGCAGGTGGGATCTTAGTTCCCATGTCCCCTGCACTGGCAGGCAGATTCTTAACACTGGAACACAAGGGAAATCTCCTGATTCAGTTTTGATCAGTTCATTAAACTGGGTGCCATATTCTTTCCTGTTTAAGGACTACACATGAGAGGTAGGCCAGTCAGCTATCCTGTCCCTGGGATTTGAATCTTGACTCGAATGATCCCACAATGGAAAATTGTTGACGTTCAATCACCTCCATCACAGATTGTGCTGAAAGGAGCAGAATAGTTGCAGTTCTCTGAAACTTCCCTGGTCTCTTTCCTTCCTAAAGTGAGGTTCTCTAAGCATTTCTTCTGATTCTGTGAGCTGTCCCATGTTTCTTCCAGAAGATCATTTATTGGCTTAAGTCATCCAGATATAGTTTCTGTTGCTTGCAACCCATAAGCCTTGAGATATTCAGACACAGCGACACACACAGAGATAAGCAGAGAAACCCACAGAACATGAAGATAAAGCAGGCACATAGACAAACCCTCCTGACTTGTATTGAGGACAACAGACTTATTTTGAAAGAAAAAAAAAAAGTGAGTCTGAAATAAATAGCTCGGCCAGATGCATTTATTTCTAGGGAGCGGTCGACTTGCTCTACGCATCTCTGGGTATTTTCACAGTCCCACTGTTGGAGCTAGCCCCTTCTATTTATTTACACTGAGTGATAAAAGGAGTATGATAATATGCGTGAAATAAGGTTTCTACTTGGCTTTCTTCTCTGATCTTTTTCTCACAAAATTTAATCTAAGGAGCCATACTAATTCCTACTGGCAAAGCCTGAAGAACTGACTGCCACATCTGTCCATTCATTCATTCAAAAACAAATTATAACACCTACTCTGTGCTGGGAACCTTAGAGATGTGGAGATTTAAAAAGTCAGACACCCTGGACCCAAGGGAGTTACTCAGTCATTCATTGAAAAGAATTCCCTGAGCATACCCACTAAGTGCCAGCTAATCCATCATCCTGTTCTCATGGAGATTAGAGTCTAGACATAAACTTATGAACGAGACACGTGCTGATGTAGAACGATCAGCAGGGAAATCTTTTTTTTTTTTTCTGAATGAGAGAAAGTGCATTTGGCTAATTAATAAGCATACAAAACATATTTAGTTCAAGATTTGTAAAGGTTTAATTATGCAGTCATGTAAATTTAGAAATATTCTTTTCATAAGAGCAGGAGAGATAGATACTGATGGAGGAGAACTGAGGGAACACATCTTGGTGGATGAGATATATAAAGAGGATAGAGCTACAGAGTATTTATATTCTTGTGACCGTAAGAGGAGGCTGAATTCTCTGCTGTTCAGCCAAATGGAGGCAGGATACAATACGCTGAAAAATCAGAGATTGGGTACCACTCTTTGTTGTTCCATATGTGGATATTCCTCCTCATGTTGATGATAATGTGAAAAAAAAGTCCATATGCAAAGAAATATGCAATAATTAGAGACACAGTAACCCATAGTTTGCTGTTTCCATCTGGGAAATATGGGAACAGAGTTTGGGGGAGGTTTGAGATGAAGGCAGGAAAAAGATAATATGGAGGAAAATTAGAGGATTCAATGAAAGACCAAGACTGTATTCTTGATTGCATCGTACATACATATGATATCTACTTGGGGTTTCTTCCATGGTCATGGTAGAAATCAGACAAGTGTTCACAGATGCCCTTTATTTCACCTGTCCAGCTTATCACCATCGTTGCAAGGGGGAAGCCCTAGAAAGTGTTTCCCAAACCTCATTATTCAAATAAATCACCGCATTATTAACATTTATATTCTGATTCAGAAGCTCAGGGGTAAGGTTGAAATTCTGCATCTAAAGCAAGCCCCCAGGTGACAAGGATAACCCCAAAACACAGGTTGAGTAGCAAGGCTAGGAGTAGACTGATCTTATTTTTTTTTTCTTTTTCTTTATTATTTTTCGGTTTATCTTAGTAATGCCAGAAAAATAACAGCCATTATTTTCACTTTTTTTTTTAATTTTTAATTTAATAATTTTAAAACATGTGTTCCCCATCCTGAACCCTCCTCCCTCCTCCCTCCCCATACCATCCCTCTGGGTCATCCCAGTGCACTAGCCCCAAGCATCCAGCATCGTGCATTGAACCTGGACTGGCATCTCGTTTCATACATGACATTTCACATGTTTCAATGCCATTCTCCCAAATCTTCCCACCCTCTCCCTCTCCCACAGAGTCCATAAGCCTGTTCTATACATCTGTGTCTCTTTTGCTGTCTCATATACAGGGTTATCGTTACCATCTTTCTAAATTCCATATATATGCGTTAGTATACTGTATTGGTGTTTTTCCTTCTGGCTTACTTCACTCTGTATAATAGGCTCCAGTTTCATCCACCTCATTAGAACTGATTCAAATGTATTCTTTTTAATGGCTGAGTAATACTCCATTGTGTATATGTACCACTGCTTTCTTATCCATTCATCTGCTGATGGACATCTAGGTTGCTTCCATGTCCTGGCTATTATAAACAGTGCTGCGATGAACATCGGGGTACACGTGTCTCTTTCCCTTCTGGTTTCCTCAGTGTGTATGCCCAGCAGTGGGATTGCTGGATCATAAGGCAGTTCTATTTCCAGTTTTTTAAGGAATCTTCACACTGTTCTCCATAGTGGCTGTACTAGTTTGCATTCCCACCAACAGTGTAAGAGGGTTCCCTTTTCTCCACACCCTCTCTAGCATTTATTATTTGTAGACTTTTGGGTCGCAGCCATTCTGACTGGTGTGAAATGATATCTCATAATAGTTTTGATTTGCATTTCTCTGATAATGAGTGATGTTGAGCATCTTTTCTTGTGTTTGTTAGCCATCTGTATGTCTTCTTTGGAGAAATGTCTATTTAGATCTTTGGCCCATTTTTTGATTGGGTCATTTATTTTTCTGGAGTTGAGCTGAAGGAGTTGCTTGTATATTTTTGAGATTAGTTGTTTGTCGGTTGCTTCATTTGCTATTATTTTCTCCCATTACTGTAGACAGTGGCGAGTCCTCCTTCTTAACTACTCTCCCTGTCTCTTGCTGCTGCCAAAAAGGGCCAGGTCTGCCACACTGGTGAAGGATGAGGAGCAGGGGATCACCATGCCCAAGGATCAGTAGGAGCAGAAGAAGTCTAAGTCTGCCTTGGGGAATCCAGGATGCTATTCAGAACAAGTAACATTTGAGTCTACACTTGAAAGGTGAGTAAAGGTTTGCCAAGCCAACAAGAGAGAGGAGGGCAACACAGGGAGATAAGATGGCACAAGAAAAGACACAGAGGTATGAGCTAGTATGTTTGGGGAACTGTTGTTTTGGTCACTGAGTTGTGTTCTGCTCTTTTGCAACCCCCAGTAGTTATGTCTTACTCTTTGCTCCTACTCTTTCAGTGGGCTGTAGCCTGCCAGTCTCCTCTGTCCATGCTATTTCCCAGGCAAGAATACAGGAGTGGGTTGCCAGGGAATCTTCCCAACCGAGGGATTGAACCTGTGTCGCCTGAATTGGCAGGTGGATTCTTTACCACTGACACCTGGGAAGCCCGTTTGGGGAACAACTGAAAGGTCAGTATGCGTGAAGAGCAAAGTGCATCCTTCAAAGGTGAAACAAAAGATCAGGGTTTCCTTAGAATTCAGTCTTGGCCAGAGTCAATATAGAAAAATAAGCTTGGCTTAAAAAAAAAAATGATGACGATAATGTCTACTGAGTGGTTCCTGTGTGGTAGGCATTGAGCTGTGCTCACCTCACCATTATCTCTTTGGACATCACAATGATCCCCATTTTAGAGTTGGGAAAAGTGAGGCTTGCCCCAGATCCAGGACCTAATATACAAAGGAGATGGAATTTGATGGAAAGCTACCAGCTTCAGGCACCATGAATTTATACTATGCTCTACTACTCCCTTCCCAGGGCTTCCCAGGTGGCTCAGTGATAAAGAATCTGCCTGCCAATGCAGGAGACACAGGAGATGTGGGTTCAATCCCTGGATCAGGAAGATTCCCCTGGAGGAGAAAATGGCAACCCACTCCAGTATTCTTGCCCAGATAATCCCACAGACAGAGGAGTCTGGCGGGCTACAAGTCCGCGGGGTTGCAAAGAGTCAGACACATCTGAGTACAGCACACACACATGTTACTACCCCCAACTGGTGATACAGTGGCCACTCCATCCTTACCCATAGGTGGTTCCTGGAAACCTGTGACCCTGTGTCTGCAGAACATGAGCACCAAAACCCAAGGTACTGAACCATAGTCTCTTCACGTGAGCCCCTCATTTCCATTCCCATTTGGCCAACTGGGCCCAGAATTTAAGCCTGGTCAGTGGGTCCCCACTTTTCCAGATATTTGTCTCACATCAAGAGATCTTGGGAAGGGATATGTGCCAAGAATAGGCCATTTTTCACACATTGGTCTCAGCCTCAGCCTTCACCAAGCAGGGCTAGCTGTGGCAGGAAGCTCATCTAACTAGCTGAGAGCATCACTCTCCCCCCTCCCCAAATATTCCATCCCTTCAACAGAGCAGTAAATATCCCCTTGCCTAGAACACCTGCTGCTGCTGGTGGTGGATAAAAGGAACTTGCACGCCCATCACCAACAGTAGAGCAGATGCTGACGTCAGAAGTCAGAGCTGCTGAAGTTACATAATTCCAGAGGCTGCTTGAGCATGGAATAAGGCCACGTTTAACCTTAAGGAAGATAAAAATAGGCAAATAGAATCTTATTTCCCCATAAAATTTTTAAGCTTTAAATAATATTCTTTTTAGTGATTGTAGGCAAGAATTGTGTTTGGCCCCAGGAAGTTTTTTCACTGTTGAATTATGTTCCCCAGGAAATAAATATAGGATATATACATGGCATGCTGTGCTCTTGTTTAGTTGCTCAGTTGTGTCCGACTCTTTGTGACCCTGTGGAGTGTAGCCCACCAGGCTCCTCCATCCATGGGGATTCTCCAGGCAAGAATACTGGAGTGGGTTGCCATGCCCTCCTCCAGGGGATCTTTCCAACTCAGGGATCGAACCCAGGTTTTCTGCATTGCAGGCAGATTCTTTACCATCTGAACTACCAGGAAAGCCCAAGAATACTGGAGTGGGTAGCCTATCCTTTCTCCAGGGGATCTTCTCAATCCAGGAATCGAAGCAGGGTCTCCCACATTGAGTGGATTCTTCATCAGTTGAGCTACCAGGGAAGCCCCATATACATGGCATAGGCATAGCATATTTGTGTATGTACATGTAGGAAGGAGAAGACAATGGCACCCCACTCCAGTACTGTTGCCTGGAAAATCCCATGGATGGAGGAGCCTGGTAGGCTGCAGTCCATGGGGTCGCACAGAGTCGGACACGACTGAGCAACTTCACTTTCACTTTCCACTTTCATGCATTGGAGAAGGAAATGGCAACCCACTCCAGTGTTCTTGCCTGGAGAATCCCAGGGACAGGGGAGCCTGGTGGGCTTCCATCTATGGGGTCACACAGTCGGACATGACTGAAGCAACTTAGCAGCAGCAGCAGCACATGTAGGAATGAAGGTTCGTGTGTGTATGGATAGATAGAGATATGAGTAAGGATAGGGATGTAGATATAGAGAATGTGGGCTGTGTTTTGCTGCAATAAGGTGGTCCAGAATGTGTTTCATGTGACTGGGTTGGGTAGGGAGCGTAAGGTGTGTAAATTTCATGGGTGGGACAGTTTTGATACCAGTGTGTGGTGTATTTCTGTGGCTAAAAGCATGAGCTATCTGCGCGTGTGGTGGAAACTGGGCATTCTGTGTGTAGTGTTGGTGCATCTGCAGGGATGCGTAAGATATGTGAACCCAAGGCATTGCATCTGCTCTTGCTTATGTGAGCATGTGGTGGATTATTTCACTCAGGACGGGGAATGTGTGTTTGTGCGCCTTCAGACTATGTGGGAAACATATGTTGACAATATGTGTGGGTCACAAGTATGTGGTGAGTATGCAGGTGTGTGCTGGAAGGGGTGTGTGCCTGTTTGTGTCTGTGGGTGCACGCACATGTCAAGGCTGAGGACACCAAGAAAGATGGTCCCAGGGCCTTGAACAACCCTGCCCAATGTTTACAACATCCTGGATCTTCCTCCAACTTATTTCCAGAGAACTATTTGAAGGTGTTCTCCTGAATACTGACCTCCTGCTCTCCTTTGCCCCCCTGGGACTCTAGTCCCTAATTATTCCCTGGACCTGGCAGAAAGTGTCTGTGGCAGTCGACACTTCTTGGTACATATAGGCTTGTCTCAAACTCTGGTCTAGAGGCAGAGGTGTCCCAACTTGATGGAGATGGTCAAAATAAAAAAATCAAACTGTAAAATAAAACCTGTCCTGGACAGAAATAGCCTAGAGTTAAAGCTCACTTCACATTTCCCCGTAAGAATTAAGAAAACATAGTGTGGCTTAGAAGAAATTCTCCAGCTTTAGGGTTTCTAGTTTCTGCTGTTATTATTCTGCTGTCTGACCTTGGGTAAATCCCTCCTTTGTCTTAATCTTTGTCTTAACTCCCACCCATTCCAGCCATTCCATAGTTGTCTCCTTACAGTCCTCAGATAGAGTCCAATCTCCTAAATGCACCACTCAAGGCTCTTCATGACCTGATCCTACTAGTTTCTCATTTCTGGCCATCCTTCCATGCCACCATATCTTTTAGGCTCATCTATCCATTGATCCTTCCTCAAATTTAGCAAAGAAACACACGTCGCTGTCCTTTGTGCTGAATAAGCATACTTCCTCTGTCTTCCTTTCTGCAAAAAGACCAAGGACCAGGAAGGACATATCCTACCATAGTCACTCATGACTGATTCATTCATCCATTCAAAATAGTTTCTGGTAATTAGTAAGTTTCAGAAGCTCAATTACCTTCTAGAATACAGTGTGTGTGTGTGTGTGTTCAGTCGCTCAGTCATGTCTGATCCTTTGCAACCCCATGGACTGTATAGCCTGCCAGGCTCCTCTGTCCATGGGATTCTCCAGGCAAGAATACTGAAGTGGGTTGCCCTTTCCTACCCCAGGGGATCTTCCTGACACAGGGATTGAACCAGAGTTTCCTGCATCTCCTGCACTGGCAGGCAGATTTTTTACCACCAGAATACAGAAGTCAGCCAGAAAGACATGTCCCATGCCCTTGTAAAGCTAACATATTAAAATTAACTGAAATAAGTCTTTTCTCCAGAAATCTAGTGCCATAACCTGTGCCTGAGTCTGGAATGAAGGAGAATTTGAAGGAAAGACTTCATCCATCAAGTTGGTGTCTCGTTAGTACTGGCTAAGAGCATGAGTTCAGGATCAGGTACATCTGGGTTTGAAACCTGACTCCACCAATGTTAAGGTGTGTGATCATGGGCAGGTTTGCTAAACTCTCTGTGTCACAACTGCTTCATGGAACAAATCTACCTCAAAAGGTTGAATGAGATGCTGTATTATTGTAAGGGCTCAATAATTGTTGCTTTAGGAAATATACACCTAGCTTCCTCCCAGCAGACACAGATCATGCCCCTTTCACTTCCCAAATGCTGGAATTTGGGTTTCAATTAAGAGTCTTGTCCATCAGGCTGAGGCTTCCCATGTCTTCTCAACTCAGATGCTAATTTTAGCTGTGAATTATTAATAAGGTACTAGGATAGTACATCATGATGACCTCCGTAAGGTCAAGGATTTTTTTTCCCTCTGTTTTATTCACTGATACAATTCAGTGCCTAGAACAGTTTTCAGCACAGAGTAGGTTCTCAGTGAGTATTTATTAGGATAAAAAATACTGTACCCATCAGTAGGTTGCAGAAATTAATCTGTCTAATCATTGCTATTATTAACAGCTGCCACTTTCCCCATGAACTGTGAAAAGCCTTCCACAGTTCATCTCTAATTCTCTCCACAAAATCACAAGGCAGGTCTGAATATTCTTTTTTATAGGTGAGCAAGCTAAGTGACCTAAGACCCAGCGAGGTTAACAACTAGCCAATTCACATTCGGATTTTAATCCGAGGCTCATTTCCACACTCTCCTATGACACCATCCAGGAGCTCTCATGGTTTGCTAAGAAGCAGCAGAGAATCTTCTCTCCACCCCCATTCCTCTGATGGAGCCCTCAAACTAGATGGTGAGGGACACAGGAAAAGAGGCTGGCATTAAGAAAACAATAGGGCTGAAGAAACTGCATTGTCAATAACTCTCGAAAAATCATGACACTAATTAAGAACGATGCTCCTTGTTCTGCCAAAAGCTCTATCTTCTTGCAGAGATCAATAAATCAAAACTAATTGTTTACTTTGTCTAGTCTCCTTCCCTTCTGCCTGTATTTTTTTCCTTCTTTCTTTGTACAATGTGAAGGTTGATGAAGGAGTCTCATCTTCACTAACGAAAGAAACTTAATTTTGGGGGCACTATATCCCTCATTAAGAAGAGCAAAATCCATTTAGTGGTGGCTTTTTCTGCCTTCCATTTGTCCAAACAAAGACCCGGAATCAGCAGAAGGCCAGTTTTAGCATGAAATTTAAGCTTCCATGAAATTTATATCTATTGTATTAGGGAAGATATTTAATGATAGATAGAAACAGTCACTAAAAATGACCACAGCCATTTCTTCACTGCTGTTTTTTTATCTCTCCGCTCTCTCCTCAATAGTGTATGCAAGAACAACTGTGAGATGCCCTCAGAGAATTTAGGATCTAGAAACCAGGTTATCATGGAATACTACTGCTGCTGCTGCTGCTAAGTCGCTTTAGTCGTGTCCGACTCTGTGCGACCCCATAGACAGCAGCCCACCAGGCTCCCCCATCCCTGGGATTCTCCAGGCAAGAACACTGGAGTGGGTTGCCATTTCCTTCTCCAATGCATGAAAGTGAAAAGTGAAAGGGAAGTCGCTCAGTCATGTCTGACCCTCAGCAACCCCATGGACTGCAGCCTTCCAGGCTCCTCCGTCCCTGGGATTCTCCAGGCAAGAACACTGGAGTGGGTTGCCATTTCCTTCTCCAATGCATGAAAGTGAAAAGTGAAAGTGAAGTTGCTCAGTCGTGTCTGACTCTTCGCGACCCCATGGACTGCAGCCTTCCAGGCTCCTCGCCCTTGGGATTTTCCAGGCAAGAGTACTGAAATACTACATATGTGTACAATTCTCTCCCTTAGATAGACACTAGAGGAGAAATAAATAATATTACTTTAAAGAACTAGCAAGAAAAAAAAAAAAAAACTAGGCTAATACATAATAGTAGATTCACTCATCAGAAGGGTGCTTGCCCAGCCACACATACAACAAGGAGTGTTAGGGAAGAAGACATAGGGCATGCCCTTCCCAGGACTGTCTAGCAGATGTTTAGGGAAATCCTATCAGCTTAAATATGTCTTATAGCACATATAGTAGTTCAAGTAATGGTTTAAATGCTGGTAAATGTTTAACAACCAGATTTTGGGGGAAGGAGTTCTAATTTGTAACATTTTTAAAGTATGATAGTGTACCTATTCCCACCATGGTTCATTACAAGCAAGCAACATAAATGTTGGATTAGAAAGAGATGTGTACAATTCTCTGTATACAGATTGTACAATCCATTGACTGTGGATTTAGTAAGAGATATATACAATTGGCTCTTATGCATCAAAACCAGCAGACTCTGGCATCCCCAGTGGTAGCCTTTGCCTTAGGAATCCTTTGATTGTAACTGAGCTTCCTGTATGGTTTGGTCCTTGAGAGGAAATTCACTTATCTGCTTAATGGCTCCTTTTTCTTGGCCTCCAAAATCACTGTGGATGGTGACAGCAGCCATGAAATTAAAAGACGCGTGCTCCTTGGAAGAAAAGCTGTGACAAACCTAGACAGTGTATTAAAAAGCAGAGACATCACTTTGCCGGCAAAGGTCCATATTGTCAAAGCTATGGTTTTTCCAGTAGTAATGTACAGATGTGAGAGTTGGATCATATAGAAGGCTGAGCACCAAAGAACTGATGCTTTCAAACTGTGGTGCTGGAGGAGACTCTTGAGAGTCCCTTGGACAGCAAGGAGATCAAGCCTGTCAATCCTAAAAGAACTCAACCTTGAATATTCATTGGAATGACGGATGCTGAAGCTGAAGCTCCAATACTTTTGCTTCTTGATGTGAAGAGCTGATGGATTTGGAAAAGGCCCAAAGATTCCAGGAAAGATTGAAGGTAAAATAAGAGGGTGGCAGAGGATGAGATGGTTAGATAGCATCACCAACTCAGTGGACATGAATTTGAGCAAAGTCCGAAAAAAAGGGAAGGACAGGGAAACACAGCATGCTGCAATCCATGGGGTTGCAAAGAGTTGGACACAACTTAGTGACGGAACAACAACAGCAGCAACAACAGCATAATGGTTTATACATCAGTTCACTGTGAGTCAGTCTCTGGAACCAGTTCACATTAAGAGGAATAGCCAGCAAGGCTGGATAGCACAGCTGGAGTATGGTGAACAAATCACAGTATGACTTCCCCCTTGGACCAATGCAGTTGCCCAGGGGCCTTCCTTCACCTCCTTATCACCCTCCTTTGTAGCTGTTTGCTTCCTTCCTTACCAGTCTCTTTAGGTAGGCTATGAATTCTAGAAGGATAGGTTTGGGGACATATTCATTCTTGACACGCTGAGGTTTTAGGCTGAAAGCCTTCATTAATATAAACAAGCAGGCCAATTAGAATAAAGGAAATATCTACTGAGGACCTTCATCTATGGCTCTGGACTGCAGCCTACCAGGGTCCTCCATCCATGGGATTTTCCAGGCAAGAGTACTGGAGTGGGGTGCCATTGCCTTCCCTGTCATCTATGGCTACATGCTGCTAAGTTCATCCTCAAAACCTTGACTGTGTCTTCTCCCATAAAACACTTAAAACAGAAATTACAGGGAACTTCCCTCGAGGTCCAGTGGTTAAGAATCTGCCTTGCAATACAGGGAATGCAGTTCCCCAATCCCTGGTTGGGGAACTAAGATCCAACATGCCACAGAGCAGCTAGGCCCACGTGCTGCAATTATTGAAGCCTGCACATTCTGGAGCCCATGCACCACAACTGGAGGGTCCGTGTGCCACAGTGAAGACCCTGCATGATGCAAACAAGATCCTGCATGCCACAACTAAGACCCGACGCAGCCAAATAAAAAAAGAAAGAAAAGAAGAATTAGGAAGAGCCTTGCAACCCTTGTCACAAACACTCTAACACTCTTTAAAAACTCCTGAACAGTGTGCTCACATGCTTTAATTTGGTTCAAAGTGATGATGGAAATATCGCCCCCCCACCCCCACCATACTCCCTTGAAATTATGAGATGATAATAAAATAATGAACTTGGGGTAAACAAGAGGCAGAAATACTTTAATCCAGATGATGACCAATTAAGAGACTATTTGGTAATACATTGTCTGCAGACTTAATGGTGGGGAGAAGTTAATGATGTACAAGTCTAATATGAAGACTTGGGAGTTTGAGTATCGTAGTCTACTGGTTTCTACTTGCAAAATAGCCATTGCAGCTAGCCACAGAGGTGTACAATAAATTAGGTGCTGATAATCTGCATTTAGCCAAAGTGTGAAAATCAATGGGATCCTAGAGGAACTCAGAAGCTCCCAAGGTTTAAACTGCCTAACTCAGGCAGTATTTTTGGGGGACTCAATAACACACACACACACACACACACACACACACACACACACACTCACACACACACATATATATAGCTATGGAAGGGAACATGTGAGCTGTTACTCATCTGGAGTTAAGGAAGACCTAATAAGTAGTTATGGCTGCACCATTCAGTCTGGTCATGCTAGACACCCCATTTCTAACATAATTATAATGATTCCTGGAACCCTACTTCACCCAGTCCACACCCAGACATGAAAGACCTAGAGTCAGACCCCACAGGACCATCTCCAGCTGGCTCTGGCTCCAAGGATGACCTCAGGAATATTCCTAGAATGAGGATGCTGCAACTTTATCTCAGGTAGAATGGAAAGCTAGGTTTATTTTGGCTTGTGTGATGGGGAATCTTTCTATCATCTGAGTTAATTTCCTGCCTGAGCGAGGAAGATCCACAGACGTGTCCCTCCAGGGTCATGGATGTGAACTCTCATCCTCAGGGTCCAGCTCTACCGCTGCAGAAAACATGGGAGGCAGAGACTGCCATCATGTTTTTAGACAAAGCCCCAGGACTTGGCTATTTTTTTATCTGACTGACAACAAGTAGTGGCAATAAACTTCAGTTCATTAAAGGACGAATAAATGAGTATACAGGAGCTCTCTGTGCTATCTTTGCAACTTTTCTGTAAATCTAAACTGTTCTAAAATAAAACATTTCAAACAAACAAACAAAAATCCATTACATAATTCCTGACTCAATGGACAAGAATTTGAGCAAACTGGGAGACAGTGGAGGACAGAGGAGCCTGGAGTGATGCAGTCCATGGGATTGCAAAGAGTCGAACATGACTTAGTGACTTAACAACAATTTCTAGTTTATTGAGAAGTTGAGTAGGCTTCCATAAAGGGAGCGCTTTCCTGCTTAAAACCCTCTTTTGTTATCATCTCCACTGTATAAAAATCTATGTAGAAAAAAAAAAGGCTGAAAGAAAAAAACAAGGATAATAATAATGGTTGCCATTGGAGGGTGGTAAAAGTCATTCAGTCATGTCCAACTCTTCGACACCGTGGACTACACAGTCCATGTAATTCTCCAGGCCAGAATAGTGGAGTGGGTAGCTGTTCCCTTCTTCAGGGGATCTTCCAAACCCAGGGATCAAACCCAGATCCCCTGCACTGCAGGCAGATTCTTTACCAGCTGAGCCACCAGGGAAGCCCCAATCAAGACCATCCCCAAGAAAAACAAATGCAAAAAGGCAAAATGGTTCTCTGAGGAGGCCTTACAAATAGCTGAGAAAAGAAGAGAAATGACAGGCAAAAGAGAAAAGGAAAGGTATACTCACTTGAATGCAGAGTTCCAAAGAATAGCAAGGAAAGATAAGAAAGCTTTTCTCAGTGATCAGTGCAAAGAAATAGAAGAAAATAATAGAATGGGAAAGACTGGAGATCTCTTCAAGAAAATTAGAGACACGAAGGGGACATTTCATGCAAAGATGGACACAATAAAGGACCTAACAGAAGCAGAAGATATTAAGAAGAGGTGGCAAGAATACACAGAAGGACTATACAAAAAAGATCTTAATGACCCAGATAACCACCATGGTGTGATCACTCACCTAGAGCCAGACATCCTGGAGTCTGAAATCAAGTGGGCCTTAGGAAGTATCACTGTGAACAGAGCTAGTGGAGGTGATGGAATTCCAGTTGAGCTCTTTTAAATCCTAAAAGATGATGCACTTAAAGTGCTGCATTCAATATGCCAACAAATTTGGAAAACTCAGCAGTGGCCACAGGACTGGAAAAGGTCAGTTTTCATTCCAATCCCAAAGAAAGGCAATGCCAAAGAATGCTCAAACTACCGCACAATTGCACTCATCTCACACACTAGCAAAATAATGCTCAAAATTCTCCAAGTCAAGCTTCAATCATATCTGAACCAGGGACTTCCAGATGTTCAAGCTGGATTTAGAAAAGGCAGAGGAACCAGAGATCAAATTGCCAATATCTGTTGGATCATAGAAAAAGCAAGAGAGTTCCATAAAAACATCTACTTCTGCTTTATTGATTATATCAAAGCTTTTCACTGTGTGGATCACAAGAAACTGGAAAATTCTGAAAGAGATGGGAATACCAGACCACCTGACCTGCCTCCTGAGAAATCTGTATGCAGGTCAAGAAGGAACAGTTAGAATGGAACATGGAACAATGGACTGGTTCCAAGTAGGGAAAGGAGTACGTCAAGGCTGTATATCGTCACCCTGCTTATTTAACTTATATGCAGAGTACATCATGAGAAATGATGGGCTGGATGAAGCAAAAGTTGGAATCAAGATTGCTGGGGGAAATATCAGTAACCTCAGATATACAGATGACACCACCCTTATGGCAGAAAGTGAAGAGGAACTGAAGAGCCTTTTGATCAAAGTGAAAGAGGAGAGTGAAAAAGTTGACTTAAAGCTCAACATTCAGAAAACTAAGATCATGGCATCCAGTCCCATCACTTCATGGCAAATCGATGGGGAAACAATAGAAACAGTGACAGACTTTATTTTCTTAGACTCCAAAATCACTGCAGGTGGTGTCTGGAGCCATGAAATTAAAAGATACTTGCTCCTTGAAAGAAAAGCTATGACCTATCTAGACAGCATATTGAAAAGAAGAGAGATTACTTTGCTGACAAAGGTCTGTCTAATCAAAGCTATAGTTTTTCCAGTAGTCATCTATGGATGTGAAAGCTGGACCATAAAGAAGGCTGAGCACTGAAGAATTGATGCTTTTGAACTGTGGTGTTGGAGAAGACTCTTGAGAGTCCCTTGGATTGCAAGGAGATCCAACCAGTCAATCCTACAGGAAATCAGTCCTGAATATTCATTGGAAGGACTGATGCTGAAGCTGAAGCTCCAATACTTTGGCCACCTGATGCGAAGAACTGACTCATTGGAAAAGGCCCTGATGCTGGGAAAGATTGAAGGCAGGAGAAGAAGCGGATGACAGAGGATGAGATGGTTGGATGGCATCACTCATGTGATGGACATGAGTTTGAGCAAGCTCCAGGAGTTGGTGATGGACAGGGAAGCCTGGGATGCTGTAGTCTGTGGGGTCACAGAGTCAGACTCGACTGAGTAACTGAACTGACTGACTTGGAGGGAGGGCATCCATTCAAAAGATCAAAGAATTTTTTTTTCCTATTTCTTATGATTTTTCTTTGTCATCTAAATTTTATATCATTACTTTTTTTAGTGTCTTTAATTGTAGCTTTATTTTACATTTCCCTGATTATTTTTTACTGGAATATAATCATGTTACAAGGTTGTGTTAGTTTCTGCTGTACAGCAAAGTGAAAAGGAAGAGAGAGGAGAAGACAGAAGAGGAAATGGAGTGAAGTAAGAAGGAGGGAAGGAGAAAGTGGAGGAGGAGACCAGAAAGAAAAGCAAGTTAAAAATAGAGAAGGAAAGAAGGAAGGAAAGGGAGGTGGAGGGAGACAAGTTAAGGAAAAGGAACAAGAAGGAAGAAAACAAACTACTGATAAAACCCAAACTTGTCATGAGAAAACAGAGTCAAGAGTGAAGTGAGATTTCTGAGCTCAGAGGACAAAGAAAGGAGATGGTGTCATCGTAGTGAAAACTCTGGTCCTCTCCTTCCCAACTCAGGACTCCATGTTTCAGGACAGAGGCTCCAATAGTTCCTTCTTCCTCTCCATCACCCCACAATGCAATAGGATGCCCTCATAGCTGCTACAAGCCCAGGATGCCCCATGAAGCACAGAGCAAATGCAAAAGGGGGGATTGGTCATCTCATCTCATCTCATCTCATCTCATCTCATGGTCATCATCTCATCTCATGGTCATCAATAGGTCATCTCATGAGCCATGAATCCTGCAAAAAAATATATCGCCAAATAGAGAACCCTGATGACCTGCTCACATGAATAGAGGAAAATTATTTGTAATGAGGGCTGCAATTGTTTGCATGTAAATAAGAGCTGTATGCCTGTAAAACCTTTGTCCTCCCAAATGGCTCAAATATCCCCCACATGAGGTGTTGATAATCCTGTATCACTGAAGAAAGTTCCTACCCATTCTCCCAGATGTAGCTCATATATTCTTTACTTTATACAATTTTTCCTCATTCCCTCTCCTGAGACAGAAGTAACTCTTCCAATTTTTCTCAACAAGCTGTGTGGAAACTCTTCTGTTAATCCCTACCCAGTGCCTAGAACATAGTCAGACACTTAGCAAGGGTTCGATAATATTTGTTGGAACAAATCATAGTGTGTACTGATGTATCACTGTGTGTCAGGCACTGTATTAAGTATCCGAGGAAGATTATTTAACTTAAATGAGGGTAGGTATTACTGCTGTTCCTCATTTGACAAATGGGAAAACTGAAGCCCAGAAATGTTAAGTGACTTTGTTGGTACTTGGCATTGGCAAAACCAGGCAGTCTGGTTTTACTAGGCATTTCTTCACCACTGTGTTGTGTGTGCTTACTCGTTCAGTCATGTCCAGCTCTTTGTAACCCCATGCATTGTAGCCCACCAGACTCCGCTGTCCATGGGGTTTTCTGGGCAAGAATACTGGAGTGAGTTGCCATTTCTTCCTCCAGGGGATCTTCCCAACCCAGGGATCAAACTCAAATCTTCTGCATTGCAGGTGGATTCTTTACATTCTGAGCCATTGGGGAACCACTGTGTGATATTATAGTAATACATGGGTTCCCAGATTCCAAGCAAAATCACCGAAGCCATGAAATTAAAAAACCCTTACTCCTTGGCAGGAAAGTTATGACCAGCCTAGACAGCATATTAAAAAGCAGAGACATTACTTTGCCAACAAAGGTCCATCTAGCCAAGGCTATGGTTTTTCCAGTAGTCATGTATGGATGTGGGAGTTGAACTATAAAGAAAGCTGAGCACCAAAGAATTGATGCTTTTGAACTGTGGTGTTGGAGAAGACTCTTGAGAGTCCCTTGGACTGCAAGGAGATCAAACCAGTCCATCCTAAAGGAGATCAGTCCGGACTGTTCTTTGGAAGGACTGATGTTGAAGCTGAAACTTCAGTACTTTGGTCACCTGATGCGAAGAGCTGACTCATTGGAAAAGACCCTGATGCTGGGAAAGATTGAGGGCAGGAGGAGAAGGGGATGACAGAGGATGAGATGGTTGGATGACATCACTGACTCAATGGACATGGGTTTGGGTAGATTCCAGGAGTTGGTGATGGACA
This sequence comes from Bos grunniens, assembly GCF_055505025.1. Lineage (NCBI taxonomy): Eukaryota > Metazoa > Chordata > Mammalia > Artiodactyla > Bovidae > Bos > Bos grunniens. Next base: position 30,899,301 of record NC_141189.1, read on the forward strand.
GGGAGGCCTGGCATGCTGCGGTCCGTGAGATCGCAAAGAGTCGAACACGACTGAGCGACTGAACTGAACTGAACTGAGATTCAACCAAGTTTCTTAGGCATAGTGGATATTCAATAAATGATAGCAGCAATATTTCAAGCTGGGTGTTTGGAGGGGTCTGTTCGTACTGAAAACATAGAGGAAGTATGTCGATTGTAGGAAGTTTAAAAACAGTGGTAAAACCAACCAACATTTGGTCTTCTTTGTAATATCACCATGCACTAGCAATTCTAAACAATTCTAGCAATTCTAAATGTCAGTAATAAAATAGTCTTCCATGCCAAGATGGATCATTTCCACTCCCCCATTGACTGATACACTACTGAATGGTTGCTGAATGAATGAACAAACTAGTTGATAGAACTGAAGAGAATGTGAATGATGAAGAGGCAGCAGTGATATGAACAAGTCAATTACTTCCATGTCTTTGAATGAAAGCAAAGCCCATAGCCTAGTTTGACATGCTGTCTACCTTGCATAATGTGAGTAAAACTGGGCAAAACCAGACAATTCAGCTGGATGGTCCTGGTATTCTAAAAACAGGATTTTAAAAAAATCCATATGCAAATCCAAAGGGCCTTGCATCACCCAGTAACCTGAAGGGTGGGGACAGAGAAATATCTCACCTTGGTGTTCCCATGCTGCCTATGTCAGTGATCAGAACTGCAGAGATTCAAGTAGGATTCAGGGAAGAATCTCAACCTGAATCTGAATGGGCTCCATTAGGCAATGACCCAGGTTTCCACAGTACTCATCACACTATTATTCCATTAGGACAAAGAAATGAGAATCATGGACATTCCTTATGAGTAAGTTCTGCACCTCAGGTCTTCAATGATCATTTCTATAGGCATTTATCATAATAGAGCATGTGAGTTTCAGTATTTGCACATTTCCACATCAATACAAAATTCCCTAATATTTGGTTAAGCCAAAGTCCATCTAAGATCCCAACCAGCTCTGTAGCCCCCATCTGGGAGAATGCTCACTTATTTGTCTGCTTGTCTGTCTCTGACTAGATTGTGAGTTCCTGGAATGTGGAGAAGGTATCTCCCTTTTCATTGCTTCCTGAGCTATAGAAGTATTCCTTGGTTTGTTGAGTGACTAAATGATGACCTTCCCTCTTTCTATCATGGTCTGACCTGGTGACTTTCTCTTAAGTACACCTTCCCCAAGTAATTGACTAGGTCACTCAGAACATCTTTCCCATCCATGAAGAGAACCTAGAGAGCTGGGTTAGGGTCAGATACTAAAATGTCTGCTTTCCTTCAGAAACGTTTTCCACAAGCTGCTCACTTTTTCCCCAAAGTTTTCTCCAAAGGCCTTCAATGGATCATATCGGTGAAAGGGTCTTGACTAGGGGTTAATTGCTTTTGATACTTTTTAACACATTAGTTTTTCTCTTCAAGAGGAAGGCATGTGTCAGGATTTGCCAAAGAGCCACAAGGAAGAAGTGATGACATCAGAATAGGGGTTCTCAACTAGGGGAGAGATTTTTGCCCCCAGGACCCAATGGGACATTAGGCAATGTCTAGACACATTTTTGGTTCTCCCAACTCGGGGAGGAGATGCTACTGCAACTAGAGGGGAGAGGCCATGGATGCTGCTAACACCCTAAAATTCACAGGATGGTCCCCTATGAATTTTAGGATGTTAGCAAAGAATTATCCAGTCCCAAATGCCAATGGTGCTGAGGGTAAGATACTCTGCATTAAGGCACTGGCGCTTAGAAGCAATCAATATATTAAGTCATAAGTTCTATGTTGGGAAAAATAATGATGATGATGATAGCAGCAACAGCAATAAACACCTACTGAGTGGCAGACATGCTTCTTTTTTTTTTGTTTTTTCTTGGCAGCTTCTTTTTTTTTTTAAATTTATTTAATTGGAGGCTAATTACTTTACAATATTGTAGTGGTTTTTGCCATACATTCACATGAATCAGCCATGGGTGTACATGTGTTCCCCATCCTGAACCCCCCTCCCATCTTCCTCCCCATCCCATCCCTCTGGGTCATCCCAGTGCACCAGCCCTGAGCACCCTGTCTCATGCATCGAACCTGGACTGGAGATCTGTTTCACATACGATAATATACATGTTTCAATGCTATCCTCTCAGATCATCCCACCCTGGCCTTCTCCCACAGAGTCCAAAAGACTGTTCTATACAGCTATGGGCAGACACTCTTCTAAGCACTTTACACTTGAGCTGTTTCAACCCTCATCCAACAGCCCTCAGGCGGGGACAATTACTCTCCTTATTTTACTAATGAAAATCCTGAGGCACCCAAAGTCACCCATCTAGTAAGTATCAGAGCTGTTATTCCCCTCACCTGCCTGGCTCCAGATCTGTATTCTTAACCACTTGGGTGTGTTGGAGATCAGGGACCGTGTCTATTCTGGCTTCTAGATTCATCTCTTCAGGAAAGAGACAATGCAACCAAGCAAAGCGTCTGTACTTGTGCAGGTTTCTGAGGAAGAAAGGTATCGAGAGTGAACACTGAACAGTGACCAATGTTTGCAGTCAGAAGGAACAAATGGCAAATACACGAGCCCGAGATTGGTTTCTGTTTCCGCCATAGTGGTTAATGAGGGAGGTTGGTGTAGTGGAAAGAACATCAAGTCAGGAAGCAAGAAACACGGATTCAGGACACAGCTCTGCCACAAAGATATCCTGGGACTTTGAGCAAGTTTGTTAAATCCACCTCATCTTTCTTTTTTTTTTTTTTGGCATATTCCATGTTTTTTCATTTTATTTCTGGCAGTTGTATAGAGTACAAGCTGACAAACTATGACCCATGGCCCACATATGACTGTCACCCATTTTTGACAATAAAGTTTTATTGAGACATGGCCACACCCACATTTTAAGTGTCATCGATGGCTGCCTTTGTGCTACCATGGCAGAGGTGAGACATTGTAATAGAGATGGTAGGGTCAACAAACATTTAAAATATCTACTATTTAGTACTTTACAGATAAAGTCTGTTGAGCCCTAGTGTAGAGGTAATTCTTTGTAGATTTTCTTTCTAAATCTATGAAGTAGAAAAACAAAAACTCAAACATGAGCTGACTGCTAACACTGAACTACCATGATGGTCTAATGAGATGATCCATGTGAAAACACTTTGGAAAAGAACTAAGAAATATAGGCCTCTTGCAATGTGACAGAATGAAAAGCAAGCAAGTAGCATAGGATTTGGAATCATGCACATTTGAACCCAAGTCCAACCAATGACTACTAAAGTGATTTGAGCATAGTTAGTAAATTCCGTGACCTCAATTTTCTTAACTGAGGATAATATTCCCTGGTGGCTCAGTCAGTAAAGAGTCTGCCTGCAAGGCGGGAGACCTGGGTTCAATCTCTGGGTCAGGAAGATCCTTTGGAGAAGGAAATGGCAACCCACTTCAGTATTCTTGCCTGGAGAATTCCATGGTCAGAGGAACCTGGCAGGCTACAGTCCATGGCATCACAAGAGTTGGACACAACTTAGTGACTAAACCACCACCACCATGGAGAGGGAATGATTCATAATGGGGATAGTGAAAGTGTTAGTCGTGTCTGACTATTTTCGACCCCATGGACTGTAGCCCACCAGGTTTCTCTGTCCATAGGACTCTCCAGGCAAGAATATTGGGATGGGTGCCATTCCCTTCTCCAGGGGATCTTCCCCACCCTGGGATCAAACCTCGGTCTCCTGCATTGCAGGCAGATTCTTTACCATCTGAGCCACCAGAGAAGCCCAGGGATAATTATACTCAATTCCTAAGATTGCTGGAAAGGAAGATTCAGTGAAATATATTCAATGACCTATGCATTTGTTCACTGAATATATCATAGTTTCCCCACTATGCACCAGGAGCTGTGCCAATCACTGATGGACCACTATGCTCAGACAGCATGGTCCCTGTTATCCTGGCGCCTAGGGTCTAGTGGAATAGAAAGACCCTGAGCAGGAAACTTCAGCACACGAAATTCACGGAACACTGGAAGGGCCATTCAAATTAAGTGATACCATTACTAGGACTGCTACCAACAGCTAAGACTTTTTTAAAGGTGTAATACATCTGGGTTCCCAGTTGTAAGAGGGCTTTGAGAGGTGACTGAGGGATTCACAAGAGTGGAAGAGCTTAACCCAGGGAAGAAGGAAGGAGAGAAGGCGCACAGGAGAACTCTGTGTATATCTGAGCACTGGATAAGACATAGGGTAAGAGAGGCCAGGGGCTTTCCTGGTGGTTCAGCAGTAAAGAATCCACCCACCCATGCAGGAGACATGCATTCAATCCCTGGGTCAGAAGATCCCCTAGATAAGGAAATGGCAACCCCACTCCAGCATTCTTGCCTGGAGAATTCCATGGACAGAGGGACCTGGTGGGCTATAGTCTATGGGGTCATAAAGAGTTGGACATGACTGAGTGATTAAACAACAGAGGGCAAAGAGAGAAAGAAGAGGATGTGAAAATGGCAGGGCTAGTGGTCAGATTTCCCTCCTGGACATCATGAAACCATACAGAATGCTACACATCCACCAAGGATGCCTCCTCCTCTGGAGGAGTGCAAGCCCCCGAAGCCCATGCAACTGTAAACACACAACAAGGCATTGCACAATCACACTTGTGTACACTGAAGCAGGGTATGTATGTATTTTTACTAAACTGGTTCCCTTTTCTTCCTGGGAAACTATCCCATATCCACCAGCCTTTCTTGTATTTAGGTTTAGCCATACAGCTGTTCTGTGCTTCCCCTATGGTGCTACAGGTAAAGAAGCCACCTATCAATGCAGGAGATGTAAGAGATGTGGGTTCAATCCCAGGTTCGGAAAGACCCCCTGGAAGAGGGCATGGAAACCCAGTCCAGTATTCTTGCCTGGAGAATCCTGTGGACAGAGGAGCCTCAAGGGCTACAGTCCACAGGGTCACAGAGAGTCAGACATGACTGAAGCAACTTAGCATGTATGCATACAACAGTTCTGGCCAAGAGAAGCTAGGCAGAAATTATGTTTGCCCCTCCAAGACTCCCCAAGCCCATCCAAGTAAAGCATCCCATCTAGATCTCTCCTAGTCTGCTGGTCAAACACAGACCCATGGCCCTGTGGGAATTGTGGAACCAGAAACTAGAAGGGTCCCTGGGTCCCTGAATGACTACATGGGGCAGAACTCACTAGCTGTGCACGAGGCAAAAATCATTGATTATATTAATGCACTGAGATTTGGGGGTTGTTTTTCTCCTTCATAACACTAATTAATACATATAAGTACCTTGATATGGCTGTTCAGTCACTAAGTTTTGTCCAACTCTCTGCAACCCATGGACTGCAGCACACCAGGCTTCCCTGTCCTTCACTATCTCCAGGAGTTTACTCAAGTTCACGTTCACTGAGTTGGTGATGCCATCCAACCAACTCATCCTCTGTCACTTTCTTCTACTTTTCCTTTATACTACCTTTGAAATGGAAGCTTCATGAAAACAAGAACTCTGTCCTCTTACTCGCCCTTGTGTCTAGAACAGTCTGATATAAAGAAGATGCTCAGATAACATTTGTAGACCAAAATATTAGCAAGTTGAGGACAAGATAAACAGCAATCAATGACCTAGAGTCCTTGGAAAGATGAGATAAATGCATATACAGAAAACTGCTCTTCTGTAAACAGTGAAGTTCTGTGAGGATATTAATTTTTACCATCACTGCTGAGGTGGGTTTGCAAATACACAGGTCAGAGCTTGTGTACAGACATAGCCACACAGAATTCTTACAGCATGCAGACCCGGGTACACAGACACAGCATAGGTGAATTCTTACAGCACAATGGGAACCCAGAGTGTTCATGTCCCAGACAGAACAAGAGATTTCCAGACTTCGTGTACATATGGGACTCAAGTCCATGCAGGACACTCCATTTCCCAAGGGCACATAAGCTGAGCTTACAGATTCATACATCAACTGTAGGATTTGGGTCTAGATAATCGCAGAATGAATAAGAATATTAACTCACACTTATCAGGTTCTTTGTAGCTGCTCAGCACTGTGATAAGAGCGTTATATATGTCCCCTCTTACTTGATTCTCTTATCAACCCTACCTGTATTATTGTTATCTTCACTTTCTAAGTCAGCACATTTAGGCTTAGAGACCTGAAGGGAGGTGCTTAAGGCCACCTGGCCAGTGGGGCTTCCTAGAGGCTTGACCGTGGTACGAGCCTTCAACCTTCCATCACCCTGTATCTTCATCTGAAATGTGGAAGCCACAGTGCATACCTGATCATCTACTAGGAGGATGAAATTAAATCAGACCATGGGTGCAGAATTCCTGTTGATCACCTGACACTTAGAGGTCAGAATTATGCCCCCTTCCTTCCTTTATCCTTCTCTTCCTTTGCCAAGGATTGCTGTTTTGTCCTAGGCAAGGTTCTGGCCTCCAAAAGCCAGCGGCAAGCAGAGGCTGTGTCCCCAAATGACGCCGCCACAAAGGGCCAGCCAGTGTGCACCAAATCCTTAATAGTATTTAAACTTTGTCTGGGCACCTAATTATCTTAATGATGCAGCACTCAAAATAGCACAGTCTGTGTGAACCCCAGGAAAGGTCCCATTCACAGACACAGGCCTATGAAGCCAGAGGAAAACATCTAATAACGGAATTTAACAATTGCAGACTTAAAACGGGGAAGGCTGACAGGTCTTCATGCAACCGAAGCTGGGCTCTCCCCAAGATCCCTACCTCCTGGCTGAGCTTCTCCGGATGCTTTGGCCTCTGAAATACCTCATCTCGGCTTCAGCCTTCCCTGCTTTGGAGATTGTGGCTTTTTTTTTTTATTGTTATTATATAATTTAATTCTAACAATCATGTGAGGTCAACATGGTTAAGCCCATTTCACAGATGAGGACTGAGCCTTAGAGAGTTTGATATGGAACAAAATTCCTAAGCTCTCCCTGCAGCTCATTTTCCACCTTAACAACTTAAGAAATTGTATCTTGGCAGAGAACAGGCTTGTGGTTGCCAATTTGTGGGGTGGAGGGACAGACAAGGAGTTTGGGATTAGCAGATGCAACTATTATAAACGGAGTGGATAAATAACCAGGTCCTACTGCAGAGCTCAGGGAAGTATATTCAATACCTTGGGATTAAACCATCATGGAAAAGAATATAAAAAAGAATGCACATATGTGCATAACTGAGTCACTTTGCTCTACAGCAGAAATTCACACAAAATTGTAAATCAGCTATGCTTCAATAAAATAAATTTTAAAATAAATAAATAAATACTAATTTTAAAAAAAAATAATTTATGTCTTGGAAAAGAACCAAAGAGAAACCTTTCAAGAGCTGGCCTATATTGTGCTGGTTTCTGCCATATATCAATATTGTAAAGCACTTATCCTTCAACTAAAAATAAATTTTTTTTTTAAAAAAGAATTAACTTCAACTTTGAAGTACTAAAAAAAACAAAAAACTGTCCTGTAGAATCTGCCCTTCCTTCCTATCTTTTCCTTTCTTCTCCTCCTTCTTCCCCCTTTCTTCCTTCCCAACTTTCTTTTTTCTTTTCTCACTTTAGTCTTCATCCCCCCTGTTTTCTGTCTTCCCCTCTTTTCTGCTTTATCTCCCTAGTCTCTCTATCTTTCCCCCCTCGATGTCTTTCCCTATTTCTCTTTGTCCCTGTCTCTATCTCTCTCTTTCTCCATCTATCTCTCTCCACCTCTGTTTCTGTCTCTCTCTGTGTCTCTGTCTCTGTCTTTGCCTCTCTTTCACTCTCCATCTCTGTCTCTCTGTCTCTGTCTCTCCCCTCCCACTTCCTCATTCTCACGCGCTCTCATTCTCTTCCTGTATTGATTACCCACCTACTCTTTGCCTGGTCTCTCGCATCCCACTGGGATGTGAAGATCCATTAGACCTTGTCTCTGTCTTCCAGGAACCCACACTCTGGTAGAGCCAGGAGATAAAGAGCACACAGACAAGTGCAGCAGGAGGTAAGCACGACAGTAAGGGAGGTCAGTGGGCTGTAGGAGCGTGGAAGAGGGCCCCCGGGGAAGGCTCAGTCTGCAAGGCAGTCTCTATGCCACTGTCCAAACCATTCTCCCGGCTCAAGAGGTCACCTTCTGCATAAACAGGGCTACCAAGGCTTTGTCAGCCTCTGTAGATCACCAAGTTCTCAATTTGTGCCATGGAACACTTAAGGGCTTACTGCTACCTAGGATGTGTCAGGGAACTGGACCCTTCCTCATATCTTGTCCATTCCAAACTGGGCTGGTCATTGCTGAGAGAATCATCCTAGTAGTTAAAAAGAAAAAGAAATAGGCCTGCTGTCTGCCTGTCTCTGGGCAATGGTGAAGAGTCAGGTAAAATCAGGTATCAGCCGGCCAACGTCCACCACTGGTCTCACAGTTGATCAGTGTTCAGCATTTGTGAGAACAGATTAGTAAACAAAAAACACATAAATGTATCCTGAGTGGTAATGATAGCTTTGCACCAGACTGGGTTTTCATGGGGCTTCCCAGGTGGGACTAGTGGTAAAGAACCTGCCTACCAATGCAGAAGACACAAGAGACACAGGTTCAATCCCTGGGTTGGGAAGATCCCCTGGAGAAGGTCACGGCAACCCACTCCAGTATTCTTGCCTTGAGAATCCCATGGGCAGAGGAGCTTGGTGGGCTACAGTCCATGGGGTCGCAAAGAGTCAGACACGACTGAAGTGACGTGGCACAGAGATGAGGGAGTCATCCTTGTTGTTAAAAGAGAAAAAGAAATTGGTCTGACGTCTGCCTGTCTCTGTCCTGGGCAATGGTGAATAGTCAGGTAAAATCAGACAGAGACTGTCTCATGTTGAGGTCATCTTGTGTAGATGGGATAAACATCATATTTGGAGTCAAACAGATTTTCATTCCTAACTGTGAGGCCTTGGGTAAGAAACCTCAATTTATGCAGCTCAGTGTCACATTTCCCCAATGTGGATTATGACATCTGCATTGCAAGAGTACTGATCAAAATGGAGATGAGAACAATGGCTCCTCCATCATAAAAGAAGAATACAACTTTTTAGAAAACTTATGATTTTTAAATTTATGACTCTAATTCATCATTACGGTGCTGTGAGATAGGTATCATCATATACTCATTTCAGGAGGGAAGCGAAAACTCGAAGATACATCACTAATAAAACAGAGGGCCAGAATCTGAGGCGCAGTCCTTCCAAATGGGATACCCCACCCCATCAGAGAAGTTACTATCAGGAAGGAAATCAGTGGTGAATTCACATGGCAAGCCCATGCAGACAGTGGAAGACACTGATCGTTTCTCAGTTATTTCACCCTGTCCAGAGGACAGGTTAGAGGAGAAGGTGTGCCTGTCCAGAATTCCCTGAAATGTTATAGGTAACCTACAAACACTGAAAGGTTCCACAGGCCTCATGCTTTAACAGGTCTGATCTCTCTTGAGCTTGGGAAACTGACACCCCACCCCACCTCCCCACCCCTCTCCCCACCTCCACAGTCCCCTCCACACTCCCCAGCTAATAACTTAGGTCATAGGTCAACCTCTCTTCAAAGCCTTTCTTTGGTCTCAGCTTGAGCAAACTCCAATTTGGTGATTGTTCATTATCCCCCCATTTAGGTAATTTTCAACACACAGTGGAGCCTTTAAACACTGAACAATGTTGCCAATCTTTTTTGGGCAGCCTCTGCTAGGCATTAAGAGGTAAACTGACTGCAGCAGGAGGAGGAATTTGGAACACAGTTTCCATTAATAGAAATAGAGGAAGCCAAGTACATCTTGAAGTTGGGTCGTGGTAGGGGTCATTAGACACCTGTGTATGGAGGGCTGAACTCAATCTGAGTCAGGACTAAATGCCCCTCAGTGAGGGCTTTCCCCATCAAGGACAGCACCCCCAAATGCAGGATACAGTGGCTTGGAGAAGGTACTCAAAAGCTGGTACTCAAGATGTCATCTTCTGCACACACAGTACTGCTAAAGCTTTGTGAGCCTGTGTAGATCACTGAGTTCTCAACCTGTGCTATAGAATGCTTAAGGTTTGTTGCTAGCTAGGATGTGGCAGGGAACTGGGCTCTTCCTCATATCCTGTCAATTTCAAAATGGAGACAAGCACAGTGACTCCTCCATCATAAAAGAACACAGTAAATGATACTTGCAGGCATGCATGCTAAGCTGCTTCAGTCATGTCCAACTCTTTGCAAACCTATAGACTATAGCCCTCCAAACTCCTCCGTCCATGGGATTATCCAGGCAAGAATACTGGAGTGGGTAGCCATTCCTTCCTCCAGGGGATCATCTCGACCCAAGGATTGAACCTGCAGCTCCTGCATTGCAGGCGGATTCTTTACTGCTGAGCCACCGGGGAAGCTCAAAATGATACTTATGGTTTCTAAATTTATAACTCCAGTCCACTGAGTACCTGCTGTATGCAAAGCCTTTTAATAATTTGCCTTGCCTCATTTTCAGAATAACATCAAGAGTTGGGGGTAGTATTCATATTTTGTTAAAGAGAATACAGAGGTAAAAACCCAAAGTCACATAGCTCCTAAGTTCCAGGATTTGCAATGCGATCTGTCTAGCTCCAACAGTCTGCTGGCTGATAACCACTTTACTAGGAAAAGGGCTCACATCCTGGATTCTCCCTAATATCTCTGTTTTGCCCAGATAGGGCTGCTTCTCTTGGAGGCAGTTGAACAATTATAAGTTCACTATCTCCTATTCTCAAGTGGCTCAGTGTGAAAAGAATCCACCTGCCAATGTGGGAGACAGCAGTTTGATCCCTTGATCAGGAAGATACCCCAGAGAAGGAAATGGGAACCCACTCCAGTATTCTTGCTGGGATAATCCCTTGAACAGAAAAGCTTGTGGGCTATAGTCCATTGGGTCACAAAGAGTCGGACATGACCGAGTGACTGAGCACTCACTCACTCATCTTCTATGATAACATAAAATGTTATCACATAACATCTGCCCATTCTCACCTAGATTCTCAGTTTCTGCCACCCATGCTTACCATCCATCTCATACCTTTGTTTTAAAAAGATATAATCCACCTTCCCTAACGTGTGCATTCAACAGAGCAATTTTCCTGTATTATTCAGAACAGCCACCTTATGAGTAGGTATCAATAGCAACTGGGTCACTCATACCCCATCCTATTATGGCAGCCAGGCATCATTAATCAATTTCCCACTGAGCAGCCACTACCAGTCGATCAGATTAGGCACCAAAGATTTAATCTATTCACCAGCCCTGACCCAAGCCCATCACAGCTCCTAAAAATATGAATGAATTTATCCTTTGGATTAACAAAATTTCTTCTTTCTTGCCTCACTTCCCAAGAGAGCAGAAAAACAAACTGACTGTATTCTAATGTGTACCTTTACCACCACGTCTCTTTTATTTTTTTAATTCCCACATATCCCCTCAAAGATTTGGATCCAGACAAATATTCTAGTTCTCAAAACCTAGTTTTATCATATTTGTTTGAGTTACATGAGCTTTGGGATGTTAGTTTCTTTATCCATAAGACAAGTGGGATAATATGGTCCCTGTGGTGTTGTTTCAGCATTAAATGAGCAAACATTCATGGGGCACCAAGCACAACACCATTAGTGACATTAGACCACTAATGTCAACACGCTTCTCCCAAACACCAGTCATTATACTTGTCTATTTGCTCCTTACAGAAAACTGATACTGAACAACACTACGTAGCAAACCTACAAACCCAAGTGATACCATAGATTTCTTTTCCAACTTCTTGGGAAAAAATGCCCAAACATCTTAAAGGTATCTCTTCCTCTTCCACCAGCACTGCCTGGCTGGTTTCCTATATTACAGAGATCTTTCCACCCCATTCCCTCCAGAATTTTGGGAAGAGCATGAGTACCTCAAGCCAACCTTAAGAAGGGCTTTCCTGGTGGTCCATTGGTTAAGAATCCACCTACCAATGCAAGGGACACGGGTTCAATCCCTGGTTCAGGAAGATCCCACATACTGCGGAGCAACTAAACCCATGCAGTGCAAGTACTGAAGCCTGTGCTCTAGAGTCCACGCTCCACAACAAGAAAAGCCACTGCGAGGAGAAGCCGTGCATTGCAACTAGAGAGCAGCCCCCACTTGCCAAAACTAGAGAAAGCCCAAGCACAGCAACAAAGACCCAATGCAGCCAAAAATAAATAAAAACAAAGACCCTGATGCTGGGAAAGATTGAAGGCAGGAGGAGAAGGGGGCGACAGAGGGTGAGATGGTTGGATGGCATCATGGATTCAATGCACCTGAGTTTGAGCAAACACCAGGAGAGGGAAGCCTGGCATGCTGCAGTTCATGGGGTCACAAAGAGTCGGACATGACTTAGTGACTGAACAACAACAATAATTAATAAATAAATCTTTTTAAAAATTTGAGGATAGCCACTTGCCAGAAGCAGAAACAGTCATTGGTGTCCTGGCAAGAAATGGCTGTGACCCAAATAGATGGAGAAATATACCATGTTCGTGGATCAGAAGAATCAATATAGTGAAAATGAGTATACTACCCAAAGCAATCTATAGATTCAGTGCAATCCCTATCAAGCTACCAATGGTATTTTTCATGGAATTAGAACAAATAATTTTGCAATTTGTATGGAAATACAGAAAACCTTGAATGGCCAAAGCAATCTTGAGAAAGAAGAATGGAACTGGAGGAATCAACCTACCTGACTTCAGACTATACTACAAAGCTACAGTAATTAAGACAGTATGGTACTGGCACAAAAACAGAAATACAGAACAAAATAGAAAGCCCAGAGATAGATCCACACACCTATAGACACCTTATCTTAGACAAAGGAGGCAAGAATATACAATGGAGAAAAGACAATCTCTTTAACAAGTGGTGCTGGGAAAACTGGTCAACCACTTGAAAAAGAATGAAGCTAGAACACTTTCTAACACCATACACAAAAATAAACTCAAAATGGATTGAAGATCTAAATGTAAGACCAGAAACTATAAAACTCCTAGAGGAAAACATAGGCAAAACACTCTCTGACATAAACCACAGCAGGATCCTCTATAACCCACCTCCCAGAGTAATGGAAATAAAAGCAAAAATAAACAAATGGGACCTAATTAAACTTAAAAGCTTTGCACAATGAAGGAAACTATAAGCAAGGTGAAAAGACAGCCTTCAGAATGGGAGAAAATAATAGCAAAAAAAGCAACTGACAAAGAATTAATCTCCAAAATATACAAGCAGCTCATGAAGCTCAATTCCAGAAAAATAAACTACCCAATCAAAAAATGGGCCAAAGAACTAAACAGACATTTCTCCAAAGAAGACATACAGATGGCTAACAAACACATGAAAAGATGCTCAACATTACTCATTATCAGAGAAATGCAAATTAAAATCACAATGAGGTACCATCTCACACTGGTCAGAATGGATGCTATCAAAAAGTCTACAAACAATAAATGATGGAGAGGGTGTAGAGAAAAAGGAACCCTCTTACACAGTTGATGGGAATGCAAACTAGTACAGCCACTATGGAGAACAGTGTGAAATTCCTTAAAAAACTGGAAATACAACCCCCATATGACCCAGCAATCCCACTGCTGGGTGTACACACTGAGGAAACCAGAATTGAAAGAGACACATGTACCCCAATGTTCATCGCAGTACTGTTTATAATAGCCAGGACATGGAAGTAACCTAGATGTCCATTGGCAGACAAATGGATAAGAAAGCTGTGGTACATATACACAATGGAATATTACTCAGCTATTAAAAAGAATGTATTTGAATCAGTTCTAATGAGGTGGATGAAACTGGAGCCTATTATACAGAGTGAAGTAAGTCAGAAAGAAAACCACCAATACAGTATATTAACACATATATACGGAATTTAGAAAAATAGTAATGATGACCCTATATGCGAGACAGCAAAAGAGTCACAGATGTAAAGAACAGGCTGTTGGGAGAAGGCGAGGGTGGGATGATTTGAGAGAATAGCATTGAAACATGTATATTACCATATGTGAAATAGATTGCCAGTCCAGGTTCGATGCATGAAACAGGGTGCTCAGGGCTGGTGTGCTGGGATGACCCAGAGGGATGGGATGTGGAGGGTGGTGGGAGGGGGGTTCAGGATCGGGGGACACATGTACACCCATGACTGATTCATGTGAATGTATGGCAAAAACCACTACAATATTGTAAAGTAATTAGCCTCCAATTAAAATAAATAAATTAATTAAAAAAAAAATAAAAAAGAAATGACCGTGTCCTAAAGCTGAAGAGGACCTTTGGTTGAACAACAACAACAAAATTCTGCAATAGCTGGTAAATGCCTAGAGCTGAATTATACACAGAGGCTGACTTTCCTTCTGTCAAAACCAATGTCAGTCCCAGCTTATTTATTTCTTCAACACAAGTATTGAGCCCCTATTCTGGGCAACCCATGGGTTATATCCACGAACCATCCCTCCAGTCAATTCTTCAATGAGCTGAAAAATATGAGAGTAACCTTGGACATGGACTGAGAGCTTCCCATGTGCTGGGCACTGTGGTATTTGATATGGGCTCTCTCCCTCTGTCCTCAGAAAATACCGTGCAATAGGACTCCCATTATCATCATTTTATCAAAGAGGAGACTTGACAGTGAGAGGAAAGGATGCTGAATATGCCTGTTATAGACACCTGTCCTCTGTGTGTGTGTGTTGAATTTAGTAATCTATCACAAAAGTCACAATGATCTTGCAAAATTTTTAAGAAGAAATGGACAAAATGAAACATTAAAGTTGTCTACTCCCCTTTCAACTCACAAGATTAACATGGATACTGTCTGGGGTAGACCCTTGCCAGACATTGCCCATCCAACAAAGAAGGCATATTGAATATAATTCTTCATATATTAGAGCTTTCTTCTATTAGTGTTTTGTGTTAATATCTTTGGGCTTCCCTGGTGGCTCAGACAGTAAACAATCTGCCTGCAATGTAGGAGATCTGGGTTTGATCCCTGGGTAGGGAAGATCCCCTGGAGAAAGGAATGGCTACACAAATACAAAGGAATCTTTGTGTTTCCAGTTGAAAAAGTAACACATGGTTATGATAGAAAATGTACAGAATGCAGAGACAGAGTCTCCCAATTGCCCATCACATTACTGCACAAGTCTGAACTGGGTCAGGTAACCAGAGTTTAGTGGTGGAAAGACCACTGGGCTAGGAGACAAATCAATGTGTAGGGAATCCCAGGTCCTTCCCTATGTACTAGCTGAGTAACTTTAAAAAAAATTCCCTTAATCTCCTTGACTCAGTTTTCCTATCTGTAAAATGGGTTTAAATGCATGTTTTCCTATCTGTAAAATGGATTTAAATGCTTACCTCCAAGAATTACACATGCTTAGCAAAAGGACTATCATATAGGTACTAAAAACACAAATAAAGAGTGCCCATCCTCTTCCCTCGCTAATGGCATTATTATTTGATTAGCCTTGCCTTCTCTACTCCCTTCCTCAAAACAAGGCAGCCTTCCCACACTGTGGAACATCCTTGACTTCTCTCTTCCCTTCTTTCCCAACCTGCCAGGGCTATTTCTCTCTCTCTCTATCAGCATTTTCCTCTCTCATAAATGTTTGCAAGGGCTGCTCTGTCACATTGTGTTTTCAGGACTGGTTTTGCCACCTTCTTCACAGAGCTGATTTGACATAAATATTTATGTGTAAAAATATGTTCTCCTGCCCCCCCGCCCCCATCCTCCTCCCTACATACTACCACTGGGACATGGTGGAGATGGTGCCACCAGGCAGTGTGTGGGGCACCGGGGCCACTAGCTTCATCCCGCATAGTGGGGGGGACAAGATGTTTGATGCGGAATTCCCTGGTAACAAGTCCTCACTGATAATATGCCAAAGAGCCCCAAAACTCTCTAGTGGAATCTATCATTCACATCCTTCAGGGGTGGGAGTAACTCTGTGTTCAAACCAGTCCGGTCAAAGCTAAGAGAAATATATATATGACTACATGTGTACCAGTACTCTTTCCTGGAAAGTCCCATGGACGGAGGAGCCTGGTAGGCTGCAGTCCATGGGGTCGTGAAGAGTCGGACACGACTGAGCAACTTCACTTTCACTTTTCGCTTTCATGCATTGGAGAAGGAAATGGCAACCCACTCCAGTGTTCTTGCCTGGAGAATCCCAGGGACGGGGGAGCCTGGTGGGCTGCCATCTATGGGGTCGCACAGAGTCAGACACGACTGAAGTGACTTAGCAGCAGCAGCAGCAGCAGCAGCAGCATCCTTCAGAGAAGGCAATAGCACTCCACTCCAGTACTCTTGCCTGGAAAATCCCATGGACGGAGGAGCCTGGAAGGCTGCAGTCCATGGGGTCGCTGAGGGTCGGACACGACGGAGCGACTTCACTTTCACGCATTGGAGAAGGAAATGGCAACCCACTCCAGTGTTCTTGCCTGGAGAATCCCAGGGACTGGGGAGCCTGGTGGGCTGCTGTCTATGGGGTGGCACAGAGTCGGACACGACTGAAGTGACTCAGCAGCAGCACCCCTCCTTTAATGCATTCTCAGAGCCGCCTGCAGATACACCTACACTACTGTCCCCTCCTACACTACAGTCATGCCATTTTTAAGGACATGTCAGCTGGAGTCACCCCATTCGCACCTGACCTCTAAGACCACACTGTCTTCATCTCTTTCTGTCTCCCTGTTATGTTCTCATTCTCCCTGGAGCCCAGCCTTCTGTTTCCGAGGTCATCCACCATCCTTCTTCCAAACACTGTACCTCCTAGTGACTGTTGCTGTGGAAGGTGGACTTGCCTGGTACCTTAGATCTCATGCAATTCACAACAACAACAGCAAAAACAAAAGATGAGACCTCTTTCAATATTCAGTAGTCATCTCAGAAAAGTAGTTGTTCAACGACTCAGTAACAAAATGCTTGTCTTGAGCTGAGTGAAAGACCCAATGGCTTCCCTGGTGGCTCAGAGGTTAAAACGTCTGCCTGCAGTGCGGGAGACCTGGGTTCGATCCCTGGTTCAGGAAGATCCCCTGGAGAAGGAAATAGCAACCCACTCCAATAATCTTGCCTGGAGAATCCCATGGATGGAGGAGCCTGGTGGGCTGCAGTCCATGGGGTCGAAAAGAGTCAGACACAACCGAGCGACTTCACTTCACAGCCCTCTGAGGCCCTGATCAAGGGAAATGTGGTTTTGGGTGTGAGAGAGTCAACTACTAGCTAGGTTGATAAGAAGTCCAAGGACCCCGAGGAAGAGAAAGGGGTCTGGAGCCTTTAAGAAGGAGAAAGGGGTCCAAGGCTCTCAAGGAGGAGAAAAGGACAAACATTTTTTTTTCTACATTGCTTTGTTTTAGTCAATATAACAATGTATCTTGCTTGAGAATATGTTTCTCCTTAACAAGAACCTTCTAACTAACCTTGTTATCTTAAAACTTGTATACTTTGGAATGTGTCTGGTAAGATCTTTCTATCTTTCTTCAAATCCTGTTATCTTAAGATGTACGTTGTGGGGGTGGGTCTGATAAAAGTATATAAGGCCTTGCTTAGACTAGCAAGGGGAGGCACTCTCCACCCCACTTCTGATGTCTATGTCAGAAGCTTCCTCTGTCCCTTTCATACTTTAATAAAACTCTGCTACACAAAAGTTCTTGAGTGATCAAGCCTGGTCCCTGGTCCCTGGTCCCGAAGCTACATCTTCTTTGGAGACCAAGAATCCGACACTATTCATCATAAGCTATCAGGTGCAGCCCAGTTCACCCTCAACTCCCACTAAGTCAGTTTCTCTAACAGTGAAAGTGTTAGTCACTCAATGCTGTCTGACTCTTTGTGATCCCATGGACTGTAGCCAGTCAGGCTCCACTGTCCATGGGATTCTCCAGGCAGGAGTACTGGGTTGGAGTGGGTTGGGTGGAGTACTGGAGTGGGTTGCCAGTCCCTTCTCCAGGGTATCTTCCCAACCTAGGGATCAAACCTGGGTCTCCTGAATTGCAGGTGGATTCTTTACCATCTGAGCCACCAGGGAAGCCCCCACCTTCCCTGAAGGAAACAGCAAATAGAGACACTGCTGCCTATACCTTTTAGGAGGCTATTAAAAGAGGTAATTTACTTACAATTCATAAAATTATTAGTAACTAATAAGGATAATTAATAGTCACTAGTTGATATAATTATTCAATAATATAGAACATAAGTAATAATATTTATTATTGATTAGTAATGAGCACTTACATTACATCAATAAGTAGAAATATGACATTAACAATCTATTAGCAAAAGCAATCTCTCAGATTGGGTCAGAAACTTTAAAATCTAGCCCTTCTTTGTAGAACATAGTGAAATTGCATGATGAATTATTCAAAAGGACACCATTTAGAAAAAAAATCAGAAAAGCAGAGTTCTGACATCAAAGATATCATTTGAGTCTGTATGACCTAAGGCTTGCAGACCTGCTCTCAACAAGCTTCTGGTTTCCCAGCTGCAAACCAAGGACATGACTATCTCCGGGGGAGCATGTGTGCTAAGTCACTTCAGTCATATTTGGCTCTTTGCAACCCCATGGACTGTAACCTACTAGGCTCCTCTGTCCATGAGATTCTCAATGTAAGAATACTGGAGTGGGTTGCCATACCCTCCTCCAGGAGATCTTTCCAACCCAGGGATCGAACGTATATCTCTTACATCTCCTGCACTGGCAGGCATTTCTTTACCACTAGCACTACCTGGGAAGCTCCTCCAGGGGAGGGAGGCATGTAAATGTCAGGATATTCAGACCTTGCTCTTCCAAGTGTGGTCCACAGACATCAGCTGTGAAGGAACAGCTGAGGTCAGCTGGACTCTGAGCTCTGAAGGGCTTTCACTAAAACCCTGGCCTGTTCCCTTACTAGCTGTTTGGCCCTGGGTGAATCACTGAATTTTTGTCAGTCTCAGTGTCCTTACCTGTTAAAGGAGGCTATGTCTATCTGTGTCATAAAGTCATTATGAGTATAAATAACACAAAACACATAAGAAAGGATAAAGTTGTTATCACTACAGATATAGCTGAAATTAGAAAAATAGAGTATGATTTGTAAGTTTCACCATAAATTAGAAATCAAGTTGATGTGGTCAATTTTTCAAGCAAGATATTCATGACCCAACTGCCCCAAGAAAAAAGTGAAAACCACAGTAAACCAAAAGCCATTTAAAAATTGAAGTAACTTCTATGGTGCTTCTCTTTCAGTGTTTTTTTTTGTCAATCTTTCAGCATTTCAGAATAAAAAGTCAGGGTAAAAAGAAATTTAGATAAAGGTCCTAGCTCAAGATGGTTTTCTAGCCAAATTCTAGCAAACTTGCAAGAAATGGATAATTCCATTGTAGTCACACTATTCTAGAACATAGAAAAGGATGAGACTTACCCTCATAACTTTATAACAGCAGTATAATCTTAGTACAAAGACAGGACAAAGATGGTTAGAAATGTATCCCAAGCCAATCGCCTTGACTCAAGAAAAGACCACACAAGAAAACCTATCTCCATTACACACAGGGTGCAAAACAAACAAAAAACAAACTGAACCAGGGTATCTGTAAAAGCTTGGCACCAGATCAATAATCTGTCTCGTATATTCAGTTCAGTTCATATCAGTCGCTCAGTCACGTTCTAATGAACTCTTTGCAACCCCATGGACTGCAGCAAGCCAGGCTTCCCTGTCCTTCTTCATCTCCTGGAGCTTGCTCAAACTCATGTCCATCCAGTTAGTTATGCTATCCAAACAATTCGTCCCCTTCTCCTCCAGGCTTCAATCATTCCCACCATCAGGGTCTTTTCCAATGAGTCAGTTTTTCCCATCAGGTGGCCAAAGTACTGGAGCTTCAGTTTCAGCATCAGTCCTTCCAATGAATATTCAGGGCTGATTTCCTTTAGGATTGACTGGTTGGATCTTCTTGAGGGACTCTCCAAGGGAATCTCAAGAGTCTTCTCCAACACCACAGTTCAAAAGCATCAATTCTTTGTCACTCAGCTTTCTTTATGGTCTAACACTTACATCCATACATGACTAATGGAAAAACCATAGCTTTGACTAGATGGACCTTTGTCGGCAAAGTAATCTCTCTCCTTTTTAATATGCTGTATAGCTTGGTCATAAGTTTTCTTCCAAGGAGTGCATGTCTTTTAATTTCATGGCTGCAGTCACCATCTGAAGTGATTTTGGAGCCCAAGAAAATAAAGTCTGTCACTGTTTCCATTGTTTCTCCATCTATTTGCCATGAAGCAATGGGAATGGATGCCATGATCTTCATTTTTTGAATGTTGAATTTTAAGCCAGCTTTTTCACTCTCCTCTTTCAAGAGAGGCTCTTTAGTTCTTCTTTGCTTTCTGCCATAACTGCTGCTAAGTCACTTCAGTCATGTCTGACTCTGTGCGACCCCATAGACGGCAGCCCACCAGGCCTCACCATCCCTGGGATTCTCCAGGCAAGAACACTGGAGTGGGTTGCCATTTCCTCCTCCACTGCATGAAAGTGAAAAGTGAAAGTGAAGTCGCCCAGTCATGTCCAACTCTTAGCGAACCCATGGACTGCAGCCTACCAGGCTCCTCCATCTATGGGATTTTCCAGGCAAGAATACTGGAGTGGGTTGCCATAAGGATGGTGTCAACTGCATATCTGAGGTTATTGATATTTCTCCCAGCAATCTTGATTCCAGCTTTTGCTTCATCCAGTATGGAATTTTGCATGGTGTACTCTGCATGTAAGTTAAATAAGCAGACTGACAATATACAGCCTTGACATACTCCTTTCCCAATTTGGAACCAGTCTGTTGTTTTGTCTCTGGTTCTAACTGTTATTTCTTGACCTGCATGCAGATTTCTCAGGAGGCAGGTAAGGTGGTCTGGTATTCCCATCTCTTTCAGAATTTTCCACAGTTTGTTGCGATCCACACAGTCAAAGGTTTTGGCATAGTCAGTAAAGCAGAAATAGGTGTTTTTCTGGAACTCTCTTGCTTTTTCTATGATCCAACAGATGTTGGCAATTTGATCTCTGGTTCCTCTAACTTTTCTAAATCCAACTTGAATATCTGGAAGTTCCCAGTTCATGTACGGTTGAAGCCTCACTTGGAGAATTTTCAGCAGTACTTTGCTGGTGTGTGAGATGAGTGCAATTGTGTAGTAGTTTGAACTTTCTTTGGCATTGCCTTTCTTTGAGGTTGGAATGAAAACTGACCTTTTCCAGTCCCATGGCCACTGATGAGTTTTCCAAATTTGCTGGCATATTGAATGCAGCACTTTAACTGCATCATCTTTCAGGATTTAAAATAGCTCAACTGAAATTCCATCACCTCCACTAGCTTTGTTCATAGTGATGTTTCCTAAGGCCCATTTGACTTCACATTCCAGGATGTCTGGCTCTAGGTGAGTGATCACACCATGGTGTTATCTGGGTCATGAAGATCTTCTTTGTATAGTTCTTATGTGTATTCTTGCCACCTCTTATTAATATCTTCTGCTTCTATTAGGTCCATACTGTTTCTGTACTTTATTGTGGCCTCCATCTTGGTATCACTAATTTCTTGAAGAGATCTCCAGTCTTTCCCGTTCTATCGTTTTCCTCTATTTCTTTGCATTGATCCCTGAGGGAGCCTTTCTTATCTCTTCTTGCTGTTCTTTGGAACTTGCATTCAGATGGGTATATCTTCCTTTTGTCTTTTGCCTTTAGCTTCTCTTCTTTTCTCAGCTATTTGTAAGGCCTCCTCAGAGGACCATTTTGCCTTTTTACATTTATTTTTCTTTTGGATGGTCTTGATAACTGCTTCCTGTACAATGTCAGGAACCTCTGTCCATAATTCTTCATGCACTGTCTATCAGATCTAATCCCTTGAATCCATTTGTCACTTTTACTGTATAATCATAAGGGATTTGATTTAGGTCATACCTGAATGGTCTAGTGGTTTTCCCTACTTTCTTCAATTTAAGTCTGAATTTGGCAATAAGGAGTTCATGGTCTGAGCCACAGTCAGCTCCTGGTCTTATTTTTGCTGACTATATAGAGCTTCTCCATCTTCGGCTGCAAAGAATAAAATCAATCTGATTTCAGTATTGACCATCTGGTGATGTCCATGTGTAGAGTCGTCTCTTGTGTTGTTGGAAGAGGGTGTTTGCTATGACCAGTGCGTTCTCTTGGCATAACTTCTAGCCTTTGCCCTGCTTCATTTTGTACTCCAAGGCCAAATTTGCCTGTTACACCAGGTATATCTTGACTTCTTACTTTTGCATTCCAGTTCCCTATGATGAAAAGGACATCATTTTTTTTGGTGTTAGTTCTAGAAGGTCTTGTAGGTTGTCAGGCTGCTGCTAAGTCGCTTCAGTCATGTCCGACTCTGTGCGACCTCAGAGACAGCAGTCCATCAGGCTCCCCCATCCCTGGGATTCTCCAGGTAAGAACACTGGAGTGAGTTGCCATTCCTTCTCCAATGCATGAAAGTGAAAATTGAAAGTGAAGTCGCTCAGTCGTGTCTGACTCTTTGTGACCCCGTGGACTGCAGCCTACCAGGCTCCTCCGTCCATGGGATTTTCCAGGCAAGAGTACTGGAGTGGGTTGCCATAGAACCATTCAATTTCAGCTTCTTTGGCATTAGTGATTGGGGTATAGACTTGGATTACTGTGATATTGAATGGTTTGCCTTGGAAACGAACAGAGATCATTCTGTCATTTTTGAGATTGCATCTAAGTACTGCATTTTGGACTCTTTGTTGATTATGAGGGCTACTCCATTTCTTCTAAGGAATTCTTGCCAGCAGCGTACATGTAATAGTCATCTGAATTTTGTCTCCATCGTTGTAGCAATTTCAGCTTCTTCAAAGTGTTTTAACAAAGGGAACTACTGAAATATGAAAGTAAACTAAACAACCTTGGGAAGAGGACGTAAGTCTTACAAGTTGAAAGAAAAGTCAAACGACACAAAATAACATGAACAAAAGTGAAATGTACAGTCCCCACCCCACCCCGGACATATACCCACCACCTAGAGCTCACTAATTAAACTGAAAGAGACACTCTCTGAAGTAAGAGGGAGGATGGGAAAAGCATGAGTCAATATCCACTTTTTTCCTAACTTTTTCACAATAATGAATGAAAAGGTTCCGCTCCAATTTTATTGTTAACAAATGAACAGTGGCCAAGGTTCAGTCTCTGGTTGGAGAGCTGAGATCCCACAAGCCGCACGGTGTGGCCAAGAAACAAAACAATACCAGAAGATGAAAAGAAAAAACAAAAATGAAGAAAAAGAATTAAATGTATTCATTAAGCACATATGGGCTTCCCTGGTGGCTCAGAGGTTAAGCACATAAAGGCAACCAGCAGAAGAACTTTAAAAATGACTATAGAAATCATGGAAATAGCAGGAAAGGAGGGGGAAAGGAGACTAAAAAAAGATCTAGATAAGTGATTCTCAATTCTGGTTGCTCATTAGAATACCTGGGGAAGATTTTTAAACCCTGATGCCTATACCACATGCCAGAGCAAATAAATCCAACTCTTGGATGGGAGCCAGACATCAGAATTTGTTAAAGCTCTGGATGGGATTCCAGCATGTGGCTAAAGTGGGAAGCACCAATTTAGAGCAAAAGATACAAGATGGAAAGGAAAGAAAACAGCAAGGAGGTATGAAGAAGAATATCACCCAAAAGTGAACAGAATTAATCATAAACAAGTTCTATCTTAAGTAGAAATATGATCAAATAATATATTAAAAGAAAAAGATTCACAGGCTGGGTCAAAAAAAAAAAAAAAAAATTAAAGCCCAAGGACCTACTAGATAGCATGGAGAACTGTACTCAATATTCTATAATAAACTAAATGAGAAAAGAATTTGAAAAAGAATAGATATAGGTATATATATAACTGAATCATTCTGCTGTATACCTGAAACTAATACAATAATGTAAATCTACTATACCCCAATATAAAATAAAACTGAAAAATCAAAGCCTAGACTTTATTTGCTGAGTGTCGAAGAATGGATGCTTTTGAACTGTGGTGTTGGAAAAGACTCTTTCGAGTCCCTTGGATAACAAAGAGACCAAACCAGTCAGTCTTAAAGAAAATCAACCCTGAATATTCATCGCAAGGACTGATGCTGAAGCTCCAATACCTTGGCCACCTGATGCAAAGAGTCAACTCATTGCAAAGACCCTGATGCAGGGAAAGATTGAGGGCAAGAGGAGAACAAGGCAACAGAGGATGCGATGGTTAGATAGCATCGCTCACTCAGTGGTCATGAGTTTGAGGAAACTGGGAAATGGGAAGCCTGGTGTGCTGCAGTCCACAGGGTCACAAAGAGTTGGACACAACTGAGCAGCTAACAACATTCTCCAATATAAAACAAAATTGAAAAATCAAAGCCTAGCATTTATTTGCAAGTCACAAGTTGCACAATGAGTTATTTAAAAGAGTATTGTACACACTGCTGTATTTAAAATGGGTAACCAAAAAGGACCTACTGTATAGCACATGGAACTCTGCTCAAAGTTATGTGGCAGCCTGGATGGGAGAGGAGTTTGAGGGAGAATGGATACATATATATGTACGGCTGAGTCCCTTTGCTGTTCACCAGAAACTATCGCAACACTTAGTCAGCCATGCATGCATGCGTGCATGTGTGATCAGTCGCTCAATCAATTATACTCCAATACAAAATAAAAAGTTTAAAAAAACAAATAAAAGAGCACTGTATTCAAAGTCGGAATATCTGAAATCTAAAACTGAAGATCTCACTTGAGGCTATGTGATGTCATGCAAGGTACCTCCTCTCTTTAAGCTTCCACTCTTTTTTTTGTTTTTTTAGCTGTTATAAGTTTATTGTGTTTTTCTACAGTTTCTTTACACTTTTATTAGTTCTTAATATAAATTTATTTATTTTAATTGGAGGCTAATTACTTTACAATATTGTATTGGTTTTGCCATACATTGACATGAACAGCTGCAAACTGAGGATGTGGCATTCTTCAGAAGAGACTGCAATCTGTTAAGAAACGAGCAAAAGTGCTCTAAACTTCAGAATACCCGGGCCTTGCATCTCAGTGTGGTCCACAGACCAGCTACATTGGCATCTTCGAAGAGCTTGTAAGAAATGCAGATTCTCTACTAACTCCAGGCTCAAGGAATCAGAATCTATATTGTAACAAGAGCCCCCTAGTGATCTGTGTACATATTTTTTTTTTTTTTTGCCACGTGTCATGTAGGATCTTAGTTCCCCAACCAGGGATAGAACTGACGCCCCCTGCGTTGAAAGCATGGAGTCTTTACCACTAGAATGCCAGGGAAGTCCCATCTGTGTATATCTTAATGTTTGAGAAGCACCGCTCTAGATGGCTATGTGACCTTCCCTGAGTTAACTATGATTAACTCTGTAACCTTTCCAGAGTTACAAAGACAAGAGCTATTGCCTGTTCTTGCCATCTCATCGCCTCTGTCTTGGCTCCCTCCTCTCAAAGGCCCTCCTCCCACCCTTGTCTAGCTAACCCCTCCTTGATCTTTGAGATGGAAAACACCCACATATATACCTCCCTGCTGGGTTACCTGCCTTTCCTGTGCTTCTCTCTGTCAAAATCTTCACCCGCTATAATGCATAATTTTTGGTTTATATGGCATCCCCCATAAGCTTTTTTTTTTTTTTAAACAAACAACTTTTTTTTGAAGTATGATTGGTAAACAATGTTTTCTATGGTAAAGTGATTCAGTTCTCTCTCTCTCTCTCTCTCTCTCTCTCTCTATATATATATATATATATTCTTTTTCAGATTTTCCCATTATAGGTTAATATAAGATATTAGCTACAGTTCCCTGTACTTTACACTAGTTTCTTATTGTTTATCTACTTTATATATACTAGTATGCTTCTGTTGACCCTAAATTTCCAATTTATCCCTCCCTGCCTTGCACTTTGGTAACCATTCGTTTGTTTCCTATGTCTGTGAGTCTATTTCTGTTTTGTAAATAAGTTCATTTGTACATTTTTTAGACTGTCTATATAAGTGATATATGATATTTGTCTCTCTCTGTCTGACTGACTTCAGTTAGAATGACAGTCTCTAGGCCCATCCTTGTTGCTGCAAATGGCAACATCTCATTCTTTTTATGGTTGAGTACTATTCCATCGCGTATATATACCACTTCTTCTTTGTCCATTCAGCTGTTGATGGACACTTAGGCTGCCTCCCTGAGTGCTGCTGTGAACACTGGGATGCATGTATCTTTTCAAATTCGAGTTTCCCTCTTTTCCAGATACAAGTCCAGAAGTGGGATCGCTGGATCATATGATAATTCTGTTTTTAGCTTCTTGAGGAACCTCCCGACTGTTCCCCATAGTGACTGCCGCAACTTACATTCCCACCAACAGTGTAGGAAGGTTCCCTTTTCTCCACGGCCACTCTATCATTTATTATTTACAGACTTTTCAATGACATTTACTCTTAACTTTTAAAGGGCATTTCAGGAAATGCCTAGAGTGTGCAAAAGATTCTGCATAACCAGAACTTAGCACAGAGACCACCTGTATTAGTTTCCTATGGTTGCTATAATGAATCATCACAAACTTGGTGGCTTAACCAACAGAACTTCATTCTCTCACAGTCCTGAAGGCCAGAAATTTGAAACCAATGTCCAGGCAAGGCTGCTGTATGGGAGGATCTGTTCCTTGCTTCTTCCAGCTTCTGGTGGCTCCAGGACCTCTGCTCTGTGGTCCCACTGCATCCTCTGTGTGTCTCTTATAAGGACACACCACTGGATTTGGGGCTCAGGCAGGTAATCCAATATGATCTCATCTCAAGAAGCTTAAGTTTGATATTTGGCAAAACTAATACAATTATGTAAAGTTTAAAAATAAAATAAAATTAAAAAAAAAAAAGAAGCTTAAGTTTATTACAACCTCTTTTTCCAAATAAGTTCAAATTCACAGCTTTTGGGGATCAGGGCTTGACTCTGTCTTCTTGAAGACCACCGTGGAGCCTACTGCACTATTTCATAGTAGGTATCCCCAGAAGTGTCTGCTGTGTTAATGAAGACCCATTTTACAGATGCAGAAACTGAGGCCAAGAGTGTTTAAAAACAAATCAACAACAATTGCAAAACCTTCCCCAGCACTGGGACAAACACATTTGTCTGTCTCCTGGATGTTTGTCCCTAATGTACACAAGAGCTCCCACCCATATTAAGTGAAAGGTGTTTACTGCATACACACCATCTGCCAATCATAGCGTTAGGCCTTATCCATCTGTGAAATTCCTTTGTCCAACAGCCCCAGAGGGTAGACTCTTTTTGTTATCATTTTTCGGACAGGGAAACTGAGCTTCGGTTCAGATAAGTGTGCTCAGTTGCCCAATCAAGTCCAACTCTGCAATCCTTTGGACTGTAGCCTGCCAGGCTCCTCTGTCCATGGAATTTTCTAGGAAAGACTACTGGAGTGGGTTGCCATTTCCTCAGCAGGTGGACTCTTAACTGCTGCACCTCCTGAGAAGCCCAAGAAATGGGTCCAAAATCTCGGAGGTAGATTCAAACATGAGAGCCAGGATTTGAACATGTGGCTCTCTGGCTCCATTCACACACTCAGCAAATATTTACTGAATGCCCACGACGTGCCAGCAGTGACTAGGTTCAAGATGCATACTTTTCTAGACTTTAAGCACAGGTTCAAAGAACTTAGTGTCTAGCTCTTCTCCCTGTTCCACACCACCTGGCTCTCAAAGTGTCTTGGTTTCACCTTCTCAAAGCATGTTTTACCCCTAAAACTTCAGCTCCTTCCCGAGATTATCAGCAACATCATTCTTCCATCCCATAAACCACTTTGTTCTGAGCTTTCTCAGAGCTGAGGACCTTTAGAGTCAGGGACACCTTGATAAGTTCCTATGAATGAAAACACGGGGATGTGACATTATCATGTTGCCCCCTGCACACCTACACCTCAGGCTGTGTTGACTCCACGCTTGACTCCCAGCCCACCTAACAAGGATTTGCTGAGTCCCCTAGGCACCAGATGGCATGCATGTTTAAGTGAGTTGCTATTCAGTCGCTCAGTCATGTACGACTCTTTGTGACCCCATGGACTGCAGCACACCAGGCTTCCCTGTCCTTCACTATCTCCCAGAGTTTACTCAAACTCATGTCCATTGAGTCAGTGATGCCATCCAACCACCTCATCCTCTGTCACCCTCTTCTCCTCCTGCCCTCATCTTTCCCAGCATCAGGGTCTTTTCTAATGAGTTGGCTCTTTGCATCAGGTGGCCAAAGTATTGGAGGTTCAGCTTCAGCTTCAGTTCTTCCAATGTTTAAGTGAGAGGCAGATACAAAAGGTCAGATAGATTAGTAAGGTACAGTCCCAGGTTCAAGGAAGTTACAGCCCACTGGACCATTCAAGCCATGGACAATGCTACAGGCATAACCCTGATTACAAAGCAGAGTGGTGTCAAAATAAAAATTTGTCTTGGAGACCCTAGAGGTATCCATGCAGGAAGTGGAATTTGAACTTGGCCTGAAAGGCTGCTTAGATTTCTACAAGCGAAGATGATGAAGGAAGTGTCTGGGTAGTAGAAGGGAAGGGTATTCTTGAGGAGGAAAATGAGAGGATTCTGTTCATAAGAATGTCAGCACTGGAAGGAATTTGCTAGAATATGGCTTGAAAACCCCAGTGCCTACAGGCAGGGTTATTGGACAGCTGGTATGAACCAGTATGATAGATTTACCAATTATTCAAGGTCAAATTTAGCCTCACTGGGCTATTACAAGCTTTTATTATTTGGTGCCTGGGGGCGTGAAGGTTGTTAAATATATTGAGTATCACCCTTGATACATGAATTAGGAAAGAAAAATGAGTGAGTGAAATAGGACAGGTGTAAAATAGCAAGACAGCAGCCAGAAATATGAATAAGTAGACAGACACATTGATGATGATAATGACCATGATAATGATATCGGTGATAATGATGGAGGAGAAAAAGAGAAAGAAAGAAAAAGAGAAGAAGAAGGAGAGGGGAAGAGGGAGAAAGGAAAGAAAGAAAGAAGGAAGGAAAAAAGAAAGGAACAGTTAGCTGGATGGATGGGTAGATACATGGAGTTAGGCATAATACCTAGTTACAAAGAAACATGTGGAAAGCTGCAAAGCATAGCGTCAAGTGAGGGGAAACGTAAGAGCAGAGTGAAGTGAAAAATATGAGACAATGTACATAAATAAAAACATAAAAATACTATACATTATTTACTGAAACATAGGCCTATATGTAAAAGTTAAAAGTAAACCTACTTGTAAGAGAAAGCTATGAAAATCTTAGAAAACAACATAAGAGAAAAACTTCACGGCACTGGACTTGACAATGATCTCCTAGAAATGACAGCAAAAGCTAAGGCAACAAAAGAAACTACATAAATAGATGATGTCAAAATCAAAAACTCCTGTGCATCAAATGAGATAAGCAACAGAGTGAAAAAGTAACCCATGAAACGGGAGAAACTATTTGCAGATCATACATTTGGTAAGGTGTTAATGTCCAGAATCTATAAAGGACTCTGAAAAACTCAACACTAAATAAAAAAAAAAAAGAACAAGAAAATTCAAAAATGGGCAAAGGATTTGTACACACATTTCTCCAAAGAAGATATACAAATTACTAATAAGCACATGAAAAGAGGTTCAACATTACTAGTCATCAGCGAAATGCAAATTAAGACTCCATCTTTGGGCATCCTGTGGCTCAGTGGTAAAGAATCTGCCTGCCAAGGCAGGAGACATGGGTTCGATCTCTAGTCCAGGAAGATTCCACATGCTGCAGTGAAACGAAGCCCTTGTACCACAACTACTGAACCTGTGCTCTAGAGCCTGGGAGTTGCAACTATTGAGCCCACTCCTTTACT
Source organism: Bos grunniens (assembly GCF_055505025.1). NCBI lineage: Eukaryota > Metazoa > Chordata > Mammalia > Artiodactyla > Bovidae > Bos > Bos grunniens. Next base: position 30,929,215 of record NC_141189.1, read on the forward strand.
AACTGAGCCCACTCCCTTACTAAATTTACCAATTACTAAAGCCTGCCCACCCTCGGAGAAGGCACTGGCGACCCACTCCAGTACTCTGGCCTGGAAACTCCCATGGACAGAGGAGCCTGGTGGGCTGCCATCTATGGGGTCACACAGAGTCAGACACAACTGACATGACTTAGCAGCAGCAGCAAAGCTTGCTCACCCTAGAACCCATGCTCCTCATTAAGAAAAGCCCCTGCAATGAGAAGCCCACAGACTGCAGTGAAGAGCAGTCCTCACCCACAGCGACTAGAGAAAAGCTAGCCCCCAATCACAATGACTAGAGAAAAGCCTGGGAAGCAAGGAAGACCCAGCATAGCCAAAAATAAATAAATTTTAAATAACTTTTTTTTTAAATGACCCCACATTCTCATGCCCATGAAGATGGATACTATCCAAAAAAAATAGGGGGGAAAAACTGCAGAAAAATAACAAGTGTTGGCAAGGAAATTGGAACTCTTGTGCATGGCTGGTGGGAATGTAAAGTGATGCAGCCACTATAGAAAACATTATGATGGTTTCTCAAAAAATTCAACAAAGAAGTATCATATGGTCCAGCAATTCCACTTCTGGGTATATGCTACCCTCCCCTACCCTCCCACCCTGCCAAAAAAAAAACATAAGACTAAAAACAAGGACTAAAAGAGTTGTTTGCACACTCACGTTCCTAGATGCATTATTCACAAGGACCAAAAGGTGGAAGAAACAAAGTGTCCATCAACAGATGGATGGATAAACACCAGTGCAATATTTATTTATGATGGAATAATCAACCTTGAAAGGAAATTCTGATGCATGGAATGAACCCTGAGGACATTATGCAAAGTGAAATAAGTCAGTCCCAAAGGACAAATACGATATGCTTCCACTTATATGAGGTACCTAGGGTAGTGAATATAGAGATGTGGCAGATTCATGTTGATGTATGGCAAAACCAATACAATATTGTAAAGTAATTAACCTCCAATTAAAATAAATAAATTTATATTAAAAAAAAAAAGAAATTAAAATGGTGGTTGCCAGGGGTTAGAGGGAGGGAATGGGGAATTAGAATGTAATAGGTACAGAGTTTAAGTTTTGCTACATGTAAAGAGTTCTGGAGATGAATGGCAGTGGTGATTGTGCAATTAATGCCACACTGCTAAATCTTGTTATGTAAATTTTACAATTAAAAATAAATAACTTTAACTATTTACTGTTAAAATGTAATACATTGTAATCAACTATACTTCAATACAATAACCTTAAAAAAAATAAAGTTAAAAGGTATTAGAATTAGGTATAAAAAGAAAACACACAAAATTCATGACTATAAAGGGATGTCCCTGGTGGGCCAGTGGTCCCAATGCCCAAGTGGCACCGGTTCAATCCCTGGTCAGGGAACTAAGATCCTGCATGTCACGTGGTACAGCAAAAAAAAAAAAAAAATGTGACTTTAACTCCCTGATTGGAAGAGGGTGGGATATAATACTGGGAGGTGGCATTAGGGAAAGACTTTTTTCCCTCTTTTTTGATTTTTGGTACTTTTTCTTTATTTTCTTGTGCTTCTAACTTTTTAAAAAATTGAACTACAATCGATTTACAATGTTGTGTTAATTTCTGCTGTACAGAAAAGAGATTCAGGAAAGACTAGTTTCAACATGACCCGTAACATATTGGTTCTGATGCCAAATATATATATCTACCTGAAGAAATATGACCAAAAGTCAACAATTATTCATTCTGGGTGGTGGAAAGCTGGGTAATTGTTACTTAGTTCTTTGTCCTTTTCCTCAAACTAGAAATTAGAATGAAGAAGAAAAGAATTGGCAGTTGGGGGGGAGACGTCAACATTATGACTTTGCTAATAGTCAAATCTCTGTGCTCTGGGAACAACAGTCATTTATTTCTAGGACTACTTAAACCAACACAGGTAATCTCTAAAAATTTTCCTGGTACAACTTCAGGCTTACAATAGGTACAAGGCAAATATTTGTGAAAGGAAGGAAGGGAGGAAGGAAGGAAGGGAGGAAGGAAGGAAGATGAGAAGGAGGAATGGAGGGATGCTTGCTAGGTAGTTTAGAGCAGAGGTCTGCATTGACTGGGAATCAGATTACGTGACCACTTGACTATGGCCACAAAACACGTTTCCTCCATAAGATAGTGGCCTGTGCCTTGTTTCAGGTTCTAATATGTTCAGCCCTCCCTCCTCCCTGGGTTCCAACAACCCAGCCTGAGAATGCAAACTAATGAGCCACTAATTTTCAGGACATCCTCAATTTCTTGGCTGGATCCCTGCAGCAACTGAATATTAAGCATATTAACTCTGACCTCCATGCACAGATTCCTTTGTATTGGCTGCAATAATGAACTTCTCAAGCAAGACAATTTTCCCAAGGTTTAAATGTCTATTCTTGTCAGTGGGTGATACCCACAAGTCCTGAAGGCAGCCAGTTAATTTAGAGATGTCTTTCTAAACAAGGATGACCACACTCCACTGTGGGTGGTGGGAAGTTCAGACCAGGCAATCTCCAGGCTGGGTCAGGATGGATACTGCCTGGAAGAACACCTCTCTCTATCCTTAACCTATCCCTAACCCTATACCTAATCCAAACCCCTATCCCTAACCCTAAAAGACTGTGAGAGCCATGTTATATAAACACGTGTATGTGTTAAGTCACTTTGGTCATGTCCGACTCTTTGCAATAATCCCATGCACTGTAGTCTGCCAGGCTCCTCTATCCATGGGATTTCCCAGGCAAGAGTACTGAGTGGTTTCCCATTCCTTTCTCTAGGGGATTTTCCCGACCTAGGGATTGAACTCAGGTCTCCTGCATTGCAGGTGGATTCTTTACCACCTGAGCCACCAGCAACAAATCCTACTTTTGCTTAAAACAACTACAACTAAAAACCTTACAAACACGATTCTCAATGAGACGTACAATTTAGAATCAAATTTCATTTGCCCAAAACTGACCTCAGGGATTCCAATTCAGTAGGTGTGGGTATGGTCCTAAAAAAACACATTTTTATGGAAATTCTAAGGCATAACCCTCGTAAAGTCCCATAAAGTTAATATATTATAAAAGCGTATCTTGCAAATGACAATCCAAACCTCTTCTTTCCTTCTTCCTTCTCTCCTTCCTTCAATTAGGCAAATAGGTATTGAATATACATTGTTAGGCTTCCCTGGTGGCTCAGAGGTAAAGAATCTGGGTGCTAACGCAGGGGATGTAGGTTTGATCCCTGGAAGCCTTTCTTTTTAATGGTGTGAGCACCTGGACTAAAGGTAGCAAGACTTTTAGGTCATTTTTAGAAGACAGATGGTAAAGGACCAGAGCACTGAAGTTAGAAAGAGACCTGGTCTTGAATCTCAACTCTGTTTCTTAGCTGTGAGTCTTTAGATAAGTTTCCTAATGTCTCTGGGCTTTAATTCCTACATCTGCAAATACAAGATAAAATGGACCTCCATGGATATCAGCCGTGAAATGACAACCCACCCCCACATTCTTGCCTGGAGAATCCCATGGACAGAGGAGCCTGGCAGGCTACAGTCCATAGAGTCGCAAAGAGCTGGACACAACTGAGTGACTAACACTTTCTCTTTCTCATCCCTTGGACAGACACAGGTTCAATTCAGGACTGGCTGAGACTGAATTCCTCAGGTGCCCACAGGATGAGCCAGGAGGCTCTGATCACAAGCTCTCTCTCCATCACAGCTCCTCGGCTGGCTGACTAGCCTCATTGACCTGTCACATCATCAGGAGATTAGCTCCACGTCTCCAGAAACCTTTGATTCTCACTAAAGTTTCAGGTCTCTCCCCTCTGTGCTTCTGGATGCTGAAACAGACCAAGCAGTAGCAGAAACTGAAAAGGGACCATGTCTCCTCCCGGAGAAACAAAGAGCAGACACCGCACACTATTCATACCCGCTACCAAGGTTCACCTTTTAGCACAACATTCATCTTTTTTGTCTCTTTTCATGAAAAGCCCTTTTCAGGAGAGAAACATTGCAGCTGCTTTTACAGGACTGCACCCGTCTCCTCTGGAGAAAAAGGCGAGTTCAGACAGCTGTAGCTGTCTTTGTGTTTTCTCTTCCTTGGGGTGGGCTGGGGCAGGAAGGGGAAGCTTGGAGGAGAGACTGGTGGGTGGAACTGCTCCAGCACATGGCAGCTCCTGAAAATCCCACTGCAGGCTGGGCGGCAGCCATGTAGAAAGTACCCAGGGCCACAAGGAAGGCTCAGGCACCACCCTTTTGATGTGGCTGAAAGGACATTTTAACAAGGCTTAAAAGCTAAGTTGGGTTGTCCAATGGCTCAAGTAGTAAAGAGTCCACCTGCCAATGCAGGAGATTTGAAAGGTACAAGTTCGATTTCTGGGTCAGGAAGATCCCCTGGAGAAGGAAATGGCAACCCACTCCAGTATTCTTGCCTGGAGAATTCCATGGTCAGAGGAACCTGGTGGGCTACAGTCCTTGGGGTCTCAAAGAGTCAGACACGACTGAGCAGGTGTTGGATGATGGAAAAACCAAGCCATCAGTTTCTCTTTTTTTCAATATTTCGTTTATTTGTTTACTTATTTGGCTGCCCTTGTCTTCACTGCAGCACATGGACTTCTCTAGTTGCTGTTCATGGGCTTTCTGGTTGTGACACATGGTTTACTTGCTGTACAATATGTGGGATCTTAGTTCCCTGACCAGGGATCAAACCCACATCCCCTGCATTGGAAGGCAGATTCTTAAACTTAAATACAATCTTACTATGTGCTGGGTGCTTAGTTGCTCAGTCATGTTCAACTCTTTGTTTTTTGTTTTTTAATTTATTTATTTTAATTGGAGGCTAATTACTTTACAATATTGTGGTGGTTTTTGCCATACATTGACATGAATCAGCCATGGTTGTAACATGTGTCCCCCATCCTGAACTCCCCTCCCGCCTCCCTCCCCATCCCATCCCTCAGGGTCGTCCCCGTGCACCAGCTTTGAGTGCCCTGTTTCATGCATCGATGTTTGACTCCTTGGGCATGACTCTCTGATCCAACCCAGGGAGCAAATCTGTGTCTCTCGTGTTTCCTGCATTGGCAGCTGGATTCTTTATCACTGTGCCGCTTGGGAAGCCCATAAGCTTACTATAGGCATCCACCAATTCCACTCCTATATAGCTACCCAAGACAAATGAAAACTTATCTCCACACAAAGATTTGCATGCAAATATTCAGAGTAGCACTATTGATACTATTCTCACACTGGAAAACACTCAGGTGTCTACTAACAGGTGAATGGAGCAGTCTCTCCATATGCTGCTGTTGTTGTTCAGTCACCCAGTCGTGTTACTCTTTGAGACCCCTTGGACTGTAGCATGCCATCTAGACCATCTGTCCCTGTCCCCCACCATCTCCTGGAGTTTGCCCAAGCTGATGTCCATGGAACTGGTGATGCTATCTAACCACCTTGCGGAATATTATTCATCAATGAAAAAATGAAGTATTAATACCTGCTATAACCTGTGTGAACCTCAAAAACAGCCTGATACACAAGACCACATAATGTATGATTCCATTTGATATTAAATTTGCCAGAATAGGCTAATTCATAAAAACAGAAAATGGATTATTAGTTGCCTGGGGCTAGGAATGGGAACAAGAATAGGATTTTACTGGGGCAATGAAAATGTTCTAAAACTGTATGGTGGTGATAGTTGTTAAGTTTACTTGGGGGAAAAAAAAAAAAACCCAGGGGCTTCCTTAGTGGCTCAGTGGTAAAGAATCCACCTGCCAATGCAGGGAACATGAGTTCGATCCCTGATCTAGGAATATCCCATGTGCCATGGAGCAACTAAGTCTGTGCGCCACACCACTGAGCCTGTGCTCTAGATCGCAGGAACCACAGCTACTGAGCCCACGTGCCACAACTACTAAGGCCCCTTGCCCACCCTAGAGCCCATGCTCTGGAACAAGAGAAGCCACTGCAATGAGAAGCCCATGCACGACAACTAGAAAAACGCCCGAGAGGCAGCAAAGACAGCATGCTGCTGCTGCTAAGTCACTTCAGTCGTGTCTGACTCTGTGTGACCCCATAGACGGCAGCCCACCAGGCTCCCCCGTCCCTGGGATTCTCCAGGTAAGAACACTGGAGTGGGTTGCCATTTCCTTCTCCAATGCATGAAAGTGAAAAGTGAAAGTGAAGTCGCTAAGTCTTGTCTGACTCTCAGCGACCCCATGAACTGCAGCCCACCAGGCTCCTCCATCCATGGGGTTTTCCAGGCAAGAGTGCTGGAGTGGGGTGCCATTGCCTTCTCCAAAGACTTAGCATAGCCCTAAATAAATAAATAAAGCTATTTTTTTTTTAATCTAAATTGTACATTTAAAATTAGTGAATGTTATGCTATGGTAAATTGAACCTCCATAAGCTTGGATTTTTTTTAAGTCACCAAACATTCAGTTGTATTTTTGTTTTGTTTTGTTTTTTTTACAAAATCTAATGATGTGTGTATGAGACACCCTGGGAGTTTGCTGCTCTCACCCCATCCCTAAGCAGGAGTCAGGGAAAGGAATGATGCCAATATGGGGCTACCCCTGAAGCCTCAAAATGAAATATGGCGGGGCTGATGCCCAAAACACTGGGTACGTTTTTTCAGTGGCTTGATTTTTAGAATCCTGAAAAGCTCATAAATATTACATGACTTTGGAATCAGGAGCGCCAGGTCAAAATGGCCCCCTGAATCATGGAGTACATATCACAGCTTCATCTGTTCCATGTCACCCAACACTTGCTGCTTAGCGCACCCAGAGAGGTCCTAGTCCATTCTCTACATGATGGTTTGGAAAGCATATTGAAAAGTTGACTCTTTCCGGGAAATCTATTCTCCAGCCCAGGTTCATGAGAGTCTCCTGTGATATCATCAGTTGTGCTGTGAGTTGTTTCAAATCATGAAAAAAGAAAAAAGTTTATAAGTGACTTGCTTTAAAAAAAAAAAAAGTTTGGATCAGAGTCAAGATTTCCCCAGTGGTAAAAGAAAGCAATCTCTCTCTCCATCAGCTTTCTAGCTCCTTCGGCTGATGTTCACTCCATTTTGTGTTACATTATGAATATTTCCCCAGAGATTAGTAAGCATACCTTCCTATGGGTCTTGCTCTTAAGGTAGACTTCCTTGTCAGCTTTCCTTGCCCACCTTCTTAAATAGCACTTCCTCCCCCAACTCTCATCTGCTCATCCAAATTTCTTTTCTTCTTAGCTTTGATCACCACCTGATACATTCCCTGGTGGCTCAAATAGTAAAGAATCTGCCTGCACTGCGGGAGACGTGGGCTCAAGCCCTGGGTCAGGAAGATCTCCTGGAGAAGGGAATGGCTACAACTCCAGGCAGTATTCTTACCTGAAGAATTCTTGACATAGCCAAGAGCTGGACACCACTGAGCAATTAACACTTTCACTTCTTTAATGTATTACAGACTGTTGTCCCATTCGACACTCTGAGAAGTCCAGGACTCCTCCTCTTTTCTACCAGCTGAATCCAAGTACCTTGTACAATGCCTGGTCTGTGAAGTGTTAGGATACTATCAAACTATAGCTGAAAACCTCAATTCCTTGAAAAAAATCAAATCAACTCATATCTGTAGAACCTACTACATGTAAGGCTTGTGCTATGCCATATTAGACTCTTATTCATATCCCTACTTTCCAAGCTGATTTATGATGACTCAAGATTAAAGACTATTTGCTGCTGCTGCTGCTAAGTCGCGTCAGTCGTGTCCGACTCTGTGTGACCCCATAGACGGCAGCCCACCAGGCTCCCCCGTCCCTGGGATTCTCCAGGTAAGAACACTGGAGTGGGTTGCCATTTCCTTCTCCAATGCATGACAGTGAAAAGTGAAAGTGAAGTCACTCAGTAATGTCTGACTCTTCGCAACCCCATGGACTATAGCCCACCAGGCTCCTCCGTCCATGGGATTTTCCAGGCAAGAGTACTGGAGTGGGATGCCTCAAAACACTGCCACCGTTCTTACTTATCCCCACTCAGGGTCCCCAAATGATCTATTTGCCTTTGGTTTCACCTGCCACCATTCATTCTCCAATGCAATGTCATGCCATTAAAAGTTCTGATGACCTGGCCCCAACCTACCTGGTCAGCATCATCTGCCAGAATTATTCCTTGACCCCAGTGTGACTCCCAAACAAGAAAATAGTGCAGCCACAGTACCTGCATCCAACTGAACAATCTTTCACCTTGTGAATTCTGGACCCTATTACCTGTCTGCACCTTGGCTTCCCATCTAATTATTTGATCTTTGCTAAATCTGAAGTTCAACTCTGATCATTTTATAAGCATTTATTATTTCTATTCACTCCATCACTTACTGAACATTTAAATGAAAGCAAGATTTGCCATAAAACAAATGAATGAATATTACAAAGTAGAAACAGACTCACAGGTACAGAGAACAACCAGCAGTTACCAGTGGGGAGATGGATGGGAGGAGGGGCAAGAAAAGAATGGGGACTAAGAGGTACATGCTACCATGTATAAAATAAATAAGCTACAAGGACATATTACAGGGCACAGGGAATATAGTCAATATTTTATAAAAACTTTAAATGTAGTCTAATCTATAAAATATTGAATCACTATGGTGTATATCTGAGACTAATACAGTACTGAAAGTCAGCAATACTTCAATTAAAAAAAAAGACTGGCCATTTTAAAATGCCTACTATGTGAAGCACAAATTTCTCTTGCAAGTGACAAAACATATTTTAGCTAGCTCAAGCCAGAGCAAGAAGAGAGGGAGAATTTTTTTTTTTTTTTTTTGGTTTATGCAACTAGAAATATGGAGGTATAACAGGACCCAGAGACTCATTATGACCAAAGTTCTCTCTTTGACCTTCCTTCTCTTGGTTCTGTTTCCTCTGGTTTGGCCTCATTCTCAGGAAATGCTTTCCCACCAGGTGGCAACAACAGCTCAGTGTTTATATGTCCCTTGGCACCCATCAACTTGGAAGGCTGAAAAGTGCCTCTTCATGATATTTCTAGCCAAAGTCCCAAGGCAGGCATGGATTGGTCCACTGAGGTCACATGACTTCCCGTGAACCAATCCATGTGACCAGAGTCATGACACTGTCCCTGGAGCTGGAGATTACAGTAAATCTCATCAAAACTGAGCTGACTGAGGATAAACAAGGTTTGGGTGCCCAAAGGAAGACAAAGCTGCCCACCATACTTAGTTCCTATCAGGCACCATATATGCATCACCTCACTAAATCACAGACCTTCTGGGTAAAGAAAGTGAGGGACTTCCCAGGTGGCTCAGTGGTAAAGAATCTGTCTATCAATGCAGGAGATGTGGGTTCCATCCCTGGGTCAGGACGATCCCCTGGGAAGGGAACGGCTACCCACCCTAGTATGCCTGCCCGGGAAATCCCATGGACAGAAGGGCCTGGTGGGCTACAATCCATGGGGTTGCAAGAGTCAGGCATGACTTAGTGACTAAACAACAACATGTACCACATACTCTAATGAAGAAAGTGAGACGCGGAAATGTTAAACAAGTCACCCAAAGCCACAGAGCTAGTAGGTGGAAGAAGTGAGGTCTGACTCAGGAACTTAACACATACCAAACTCACTTCCGTCCTCAGGCTCTGGGCTGGGCCCAGAAGATACAGTGATGAAATATACACAATCTGTGCACATGAGAAGCAGACGCACTAGTATACAATTATGATATGATGTGATAACATGTGGTATGATTCACACCAAAATCTGGGAGGTAATAGAACTTCGTAGCCAAGAGATCAGGCTCTTAAGTCATTGAAAACTGGATTCTAATTCCAGCTCTGCCGCCGATTTCCACATCTGCCAAAAGAGAAGGGGGTGGGGGGGAGGGCTGCAGGGATGAAGGCAAAAAAGCAGAGGCAGAGCCGTACCTGTGGAAATAGGGAGAACAGGGTATACAGAGGAAGCAAACTCTGGTGAGATGCAACAGTGAAGTGTGTGCAACCAGAAGCCAAATGATGAAGAATTTCCATGCCAATATCCAAGATGGTGCGCTCAAGTTCAGCTCCACATTTCCCTGCCTCCAAGCTCTGTATTCCGCACCAGGCAGTGCCAAGTTTTCAGTAAACCCAGGAGGAGCTGGGTAACTTGTAAGGATGAGGTTTCTCAGCCACTGGCAGCTCTCTTCAGCAGCTGAGCTTGATTCCTCCTGACAGCACAGGCACTTGCCATGACCAAAATGAAACTGACTGCTTAGAAAGTTCAGCCCCCTTTCTGTGCTCTATTTTCTCTCTCCCCAGACTCGCAGCCATTCTGCTGGCACAAGCCCAAACCTTCCTCCTCCAGAATCTCCCCACAACGAGTCTAATTGGGATGCTGCGGGAAGCCCCATGGGGACAGTCTGCCCATCCTCCCTCTAAGCTTCCTTACAAGAAGCTTTGCAAAAATAGGAAGCAGGAGCCAGGAAGACAGGAAGACCTGTTGTGGTAAGCAAGGAGAAAGGAAGCTGGTGGCCTGAAATGCAGTTCAGATAGGGCCCACTTGGGACTGAATGCAGCAAGGGATAATGATAATAGTCCATCTCCTCCAGTCTAAGACACCTTCGGTCTGCAGATCAATCTGCAGATGCATGGAAGGTTCAGAAACACTTTTCAAGATAAAAGAAACCTAATCACCACTATTGATACTATGTATAAAATAGATTACTAATGAAAGCCTACTATATAGCACAGGAAACTCTACTCAATGCTTTGTAGTGACCTAAATGGGAAGGAAATTCAAAAAAGAGGGAATATATGTATACATATGGGGCTTCCCAGGTGGCTCTAGTGGTAAAGAATCCACTTGTCAATTCAAGAGACACAGGAGACACGGGTTCAATTCCTGGGTCAGGAAGATCCCCTGGAGGAGGAAATGGCAACCCACTCCAGTATGATCGTCATGAAATCTCATGGACAGAGGAGTCTCGTGGGCTACAGTCCATGGGGTCGCAAAGAGCTGGACGTGACTAAGCAGGAACACACACATACCTATACGCACAGCTGATTCACACTGGTGTGCAGTAGAAACCAACACAACATTGTACAGCAACCATACTCCAATAAAAATTTTTTTTAAATACTTGTACTCAAGGTCATAGCATTTGTACTTTTATGAATATACTTCATCATTTTAAAATGTGGAATATAAAAAAGAACCACTGACAATAAAGAAACATAATTACTCTGCTAGCTGTACACTCTTACAGTCTCTTACAGTATATTTTTAAAATGTTAATAATATTAAAAACATCAGCATCAAGGAAAGACAACAATTAAAAATAACTTGCTGAGCACAGTATATAAGTTGTTCTTTTTTTACAAATTCTAATTTTGGTTGCTATATTTTCTTGATGCTAAGCATTTCTCATGTTCTAACCAATATCTATCTTCACAAAAGCCCAAGGAGGTAGTGCTTATGCCCATTTTATGGAAAAGGAAAGTGAAGCTCAATTAAATTCAGCAATGGCATAACCAGTGAGCAATGCAGTAGGAACTCAAATCAAGGTCTGTCTGAATTAGAGCCCATATATTAAAAATCAGTTTCACTGAGATATAATTTACATATCATAAAATCCAGCCATTGTAAGTATTCAATTCTATGGGGGACTTTTAGTAAATCTATAATATTTCAGTCATTACCACCCTCTAACTTTAGACATTTCCAGCACCCAAGAAGATTCCTCGTGCCTACTTGCTCTTAATTCTTGCTCCCACTTCTAGCCTAAGGCAACCTGATCTACTTATTGTCTCTTTAGAGTTGCCGTCTCTGGATATTTCATAATGGAATCATACCACAACTAGCTTATATATCTGGTTTATCCCATTTAGCATAAGGTTTCTGAGGATCACTCATGTCATAACAGGTCTAGTATTTCATTCCTTTATATTGCTGAATTGTATCCCACTGCTTGGATATACCACATCTTGTATATCCATCCATTGATTGACAGACATTTGGATTGATTCCACTTTGAAGCTATTATGAATAATGCTTGCATAAATATTCATGGACTTGTCTTTGTGTAAACATATGCTTTCATTTCTCTTGGGTAGATTCCTAGCAATGAAGTTGCTACGTTGTATGGGAAGTTTATACTTTAAGTAACTGTCAAACATTTTCCAAAGCCACTGCACCATTTTACATCCCCATCCATAACCATACTGTTCACTATTAACATGCCCTACCTTGACTGAACTTCAGATATGTCTGAGCGTGTGGAGATCTGGTGAGCTAAGCCCCTTGAGACAATGAGACAATGCTTTCACATGAGTTCCTTGCAGTAGAGCACTGGTTGGGGATAAAGATGAAAGCAAGAGACTTGGATGACCAGAGAGAGACAGATGTGGGGATGGTGCAAGAACCAGGTGTGTGACCCTTGGAGCATTCTAGAGAGGGAACGAATGGAGAAACGGAAGGTCTGGTTTCATGAGATGTTTTAGTGTAAAGCCAAGCAGGATGGCTTTGGAACTCAGGTAGTAGATTCTACCTCAGAATTGGGGAGAGACTACTTCTCACGACTCTGGAAAGTTCAGAGTTGGAAACTTTGTGAACATCAGGACAGAGTCAATGGGTGGTGATTCAAGGGCACCAGCACCATGAAGCATCCTCAAGAGCTTCTTAAATCACAAATAATGACAATGAGGCCAGAGCAGAAGAAAAAAATCACGGTGGATTCTATGAAAGGAATGCAGCTAGACAAATGCAAGTACACGGTGAACCCGCCATGAGAAATCTCGACAGAGAGAATGTTTGCACGGGCAGAAGTCTGTGTGTGTGAATGATGATACCAGTCAGAAAATGTGAGCAATCTCTGCCCCTGTGACTCCATCATTCCTCAAGGCTGAGAATCCTGGGAAGACTGGGTCACACATGATGTACGAGAGGGGAGCTGATTCCCACTGGAGACTTCTTGCTTTGCAGATGTGAGAGCAATAAGCTTCCTTTCCATCAGCCAAGGCTTCTCCCACTCACACGTTCATGAGACATTAAAGATACTCCATGGCCCCAGATGTGTGATAAGTCATCCAAGAAAGATAATCACGTCCCCCTAGACATCACAGGAACTCTATAAGTCACGCTCAAAGGAGATAAATCATCAAATTCACATAGGAGAAATCTTTAAGGAGGGAGATTTCATCCTATCCCAGAGAAGCTTAAGGATGAAAAGCAGGGGGATGGGGGTCTTGGTGGGTGTCTTCCTCAATGTATGGCATGAGCTTTGAAGTCTGACACATCTGTGTTTCAATCCCAGTTCTGCCACCAACTAGTCATATGACCTTGGGTAACTTGTGCCATCTTTTTGCCTCAATTTCTTCATGTTGTAACTGAGAAAACTACCTTGCAGGCTATTGGAAGAACTAGAGATAATGCAGTCAGAGATTCACGCATAGTAGGCCTTCAAAAAAAGTAGAAATAAGAAAAGATAGGGACTTCCCTGGCAGTCCAGTGGTTAAGACTCTGTGCTTCCAATGCAAAGGGCACGGGTTCAATCCCTGGTTGGGGATTAAGATCCCACATGCCACGTGGTGCAAAAAATTAATTTCTGGATACTTAAAAAAATTAAAAGGGCATTGCTATATGAATAGACTATCATAAACTGTCTGTTCCATCTGCCAACTCATGGCCTGTGTCCCTTAAGAATGAAGACTGGAAGTTGACTTAACGATTTATCCTTTAAATTAAGATGACTTTGGGCCCAGGGAGAATAATAATTATTTTTCCCTGAACAGTAACTGCATTGGATGCCATATTGATTGGGGATTAGCAGGGAGAAAACAAGTCATAGAGAGTGAATTCTCCCCCAAAAGTCAAGGGGAATCAGTTGAGCATCACAGTGACAGAGAAATGGAGAAAGGGCTGGGGGAGGGGGAGTCAGGAGAGAGGACAGAAAGGGGAAAGCCAGTTACGACCTCATGGATGAAATGTCTCCCAAGGCCCAGCCGTGACCCTCACTTTATGGTGTGATCAACTTGGCCAAGAAGGCTGAACTGGGGCATCAGATGGGATGGAAGGAAAATCTCCCCTCTCTCCCTTGTCCCTAATATTTCAGAGGGGCAAAAATGGCTACCATGGACTTCCTGAGAAGTCCATGAGAACCACCTGAGAACAAAGGGACCTGGAAGAGGTAAAGAAAGGATACCTCTGGGACACATAGAGCAGGTCAGAATTCTCCCAAAATAGCAGTCATTCTAATTTCCTCTGAAGGCTGCTCCGGCCTGGAGATTGAGCCACGTGCACGGAGATGCAACAACACCCTGGAGGAATCATAACTGGTCATTTATTGGTTACGGCAGACATGAGGTTCTGAGCCCCAGGGCCAAGCATGGGACTTCATACACACAAGACTCAGCCCCAGGTGTGCTACTCAGACATGCAGCCTCAACTTCAAGAGATGCAAACCCAGAACTTCAGGGAGGAGGAGAACAGGCAGGGTATATAAATTAGCCAGGTAGACCTGGCCCAGAGTGAACGGGGAGCACACACCTCACCTGCAAGAGGGAGCCATTCTCAGCATTACCATTAATCATGCTGGAATTTGGGTCTGGTGTGGCCAGAGTTTCCCAATGTTTTCATGAGAAGCCCAAATCTGGAATTTACTCTGAAATCTTTCACTTTTCAAAAGCCAGCAGTTAAGACATTTTTTATTCTATATGCAGTTATGTTACTCAAACAAAACGCAATTGCTGGCCGGACTCCAGTCTATAATAATAACCCTAACCCTAACCTTAACGCAGTTATTTCTCTGTTTTTAAGGACTTGTATGCTACTCTTTTTCCTAGAGTGGAAACTTCAGGAGGGCAAGCATAAGCTTGTAGCCTCTCAGTCTCTGGAGTAGCCCTGAGGACAGGGTTAGACCAGGGGTAGGAGTGAGCCAAGTGAGGACCCCTCATTGCTCTCAAGCTACACCTTCAAGTTGCATGCCTGCTAAGTCATTTCAGTCGTGTCCGACTCTTTGCAACCCCATGGACTACAGCCCATCAGGCTCCTCTGTCCATGGAATTTTCCAGGCAAGAATACTGGAGTGAGCTGCCACACCCTTCTCCAAGGGATCTTCCCAACTCAGGGATTGAACCTGGGTTGCTTACATTTCCTGCATTGGCCAGTGGGTTCTTTACCACTGGTGCCACCTGGGAAGCCCACCTGCAAGGTATGAGAAGCAAAAAGGGGGCATTCATCTGTATTTGTGCTGGAAACTTTCTGCCGATACTCTTTGTTTTTCATGATATTTAAAAAAGACAAGTTGAATTACTAGCAAACTTACAAAAGCTGGAAGCCCTGATATTAAAATCTGCTTTTCTGAGTTCTTCTGAGAAATCGTCTCTGGCGCACTGAGCTCCCTTTCCTGTATTCCCAACAACCGGCTGGCGAGGATTAGCATCCATCCCTTAAAGACCACTGTTCCTTCACATCAGTCCCGCTTGCTGTTGCATCATAGGCTGACCCCTGCCAACTCCTGGGTTCTCATCACCGCCTGCAGGTGTCAAGGGAAATGGTCCAGGATGGGAGGCTCAGAGGTCCACGTGGAGACCCCAGGCTCCAAACTCCTGAATCTTCCCTGGCTCAAATATTGCAGCCAAGGAGGGAGTTATAAAGTACAAGTCCGATCATGGCCTTTCTCAGCTCATCACCACCCAGTGTTCCAGCTCACACAGGGCAAAAGGCAGAATCCTCCGAAGAAACCACAAGGTCAGAGACAACTGTCCCCCACCCCCCAATGAGGTGCTGTTGTTCAGTTGCTCAGTCATTCTGACTCTTTGCAACCCCATGGACTGCAGCACGCCAGGCTTCCCTGTCTTTCACTATCTCCCGGAGTCTGATCAGACTCATGTCCATTGAGTCGGTAATGCCATCCAACCATCTCATCCTCTTTTGTCCCCGTCTCCTCCTGCCCTCAATCTTTCCTAGCACCAGGGTCTTTTCCAATGGGTCAGCTCTTTGCATCAGGTGGCCAAAGTATTGGAGCTTCACTTTAGCATCAGTCCTTCCAATGAATATTCAGGGTTGATTTCCTTTAGGATTGACTTCCCATTTCTCTTCCCTGTACATTCTGCTCCAGCCACGCAGACTCCTCACTGCTTTCAGGATGCACTCTTCTGCCTCAGGGCCTTTGCACTTGTAACCTCCTCTCCCTGGGCATTCTCCTCCCTGATACCTCACTGCTCATTCCCTCACCTCCTTCTGAAATGTCACCTTCTCAATGTTGCTGGCTCTGGCTACTGAATTTGAAGTCACAACTACATTCCCTACCAGCATGCCCTGTCACCCTCCCTGTTTTAATCTTTCTCCATTGTTCTTACCACCTCCTAATGTAATAGATCATTTTACCTATTGATTCATTGTGGCGGTGTGAGTCTTTATTGCAGCACGTGGGCTCTTCACTGCAGCACCCAGGCTTTTTCTAGTTGTGGCTCAGGGACTCCATAATTGTGGCATGAGGGCTCAGTTGCCCCATGGGATGTGGAATCTTAGCTCTCCCACCAGGGATCCGATCCATGTCCCACACATTGCAAGGCAAATTCTTAACCACTGCACCACCAGGGAAGTCCCTATAACATAAAATTTAGCTATGTATTAGGTTTATTACCTATCTCCCCTCTTCTGGAGTGTCCCATTATACTAGGGAAGTGATGTGTGTGTGTGTGTCAAGAGATTTTCTCTGTGTCATTACCCAGATCAGAGGTCGACACACTTTATCTGTGAAGGGCCTAATAGTAAATATGTTAGGCTTTACAGGCCATATGGTCTCTGTCACAACTTCTCAATTCTGCCGTTGTAGCATCAAATCAGCCGTGGACAATACGTAAATGAATAGATGTAGATGTGTTCCAATCACGCTTTGATAGGCAGCAGCTGGATTCAGCCTGCAGGCCACAGTTTGCCAACTCTGAATCTTAGAACAATGGCTTATACACTCAAGAAATGACTAAGACTCCATCCTTCCCATGCTGGGAAAGATTGAAGGCAAAAGGAGAAGGGGGCAGCAGAGGCTGAGATGGTTGGATGGCATCCCCGACTCAATGGGCATGAATTTGAGCAAACTCTGGTAAAGTGAAGACAGGGAAGCCTGGCATGATGCAGTCCAGGGGGTCGCAAAGACCATGCTCCCAGTGCAAGGGGCCTGGATTTGATTCCAAAGAACTAGATCCCGCATGCCACAACTAAAAGAACCCGCATGCCACAGGATGATCAAAGATCCCGCTCCACAACTATGACCAGGGGCCATGAAATAAATAAAATTAGATTTTTTTTTTTAAAGAAATGTTTGTTGAACAAATTCAGCAGCTTTTAATGTCAGTCCCTCACACACACACAAACACACACACACATATATATATGCCATTTCCTTTTAGCTAACTACTGTTCACTTACTCTTCATAGCCGCCCCACTTTGCAGATGAAGAAACCAAAGCTTAGAGAGGCGAAGGGAGCTGTCCAACATCACAGAGCCTCAAGGGGCAGAGCCAGGCCTATCAGATCTGGGCCACCGAGTCCGGAACCCCACTGGGAATGTTATCCAGCTCAGCACTGAGCTCCACTCCCAAGGCAGCAACTGCCCCCTGCACAGACTGGATGGGAGTCCAGAAGTGGTCCTTGAAGAGAATCTGGACATTCTGCCCTGGGCATCCTGCAGAAAGCTGTCAAGACCTTTAGGTTAATTCTGGATGTCTCATTCTCTGAGCCTCCTTCCTTCCTCACTGTGGCCTAAAAGTGGTTCCCATGCTCTACACAGGGAAAAGGCTCCCCTTTCACTTGCAGAGAACAGGATTCAGAACTTCAGGGAAATTCTAGGGATGGGTCGGCCCCCGGTGGAGGGCATGGTAACCCACTCCAGTATTCTTGCCTGGAGAATCCCATGGACAGAGGAGCCTGGCGGGCTACAGTCCATGGGGATGCAAAGAGTTGGATACGACTGGGTGATTAAAACACACGTGTATACACACGCACACACACGGATGTCAGCACACAGAGAAAAGATCCCCAAGAGGGCACAACAAGAAGGGGCTATTTTCAAGCCAAGGAGAAAGGCCTCATAGGAGACTAACACTGCACTCACCTTGATCTTGGACTTCCAGCCTCCAGACTTGGGAGAAAATTTCTGTTGTTTAAAGCCCCCAGCCCGCGGCACATTGGTATGGCAGCACTGGCAAACTAATACAATAACATTGGGTAGAATGGTGATTTTTCAGTTATGAGAATAAGAAAAATGGACCTGATTTATTAGAGATACAAAATGTAGCATTTGCAAGTAAATCAAGGAAAGCAAAAATTTAATAAAAGAACAAATGAAATTCTGTTAGGATTTAAAATCCTTTTTACATTAATGTTGCTATTGTGCTCAGTCGTGTTCGACTCTTTGTGACCCCACAGACTGCAGCCTACCAGGTTCCTCTGTCCATGGGATTCTCCAGGCAAGAATACTGGAGTGGGCTGCAATGCCCTCCTCCAGAGGATCTTCCCAACCCAGGGACTGAACCATCGTTTCTTGTATCTCCTGCATTGGCAGGTGGGTTCTTTACCACTAGCGCCACCTGGGAAACCCCAATTTGTTTATACACAAGCCCAATTATCTATATATTTTATATTCCTTGAGAAAAGGAGGGGGCCACTTCAAACCTGTCATAAATGCTTAATACATCCAAAAAAATGTATATTTCAAAGTTTAAGTTCTTTGGTAGATAAATCGTTGTCTAGAATAGTCCCTCAAAAAAAAAGAAATTCAGAAAGCACAACGCAGGGCCAGCAAGTGAAAGAGAAACAGAGACTCCTTGGTTTGCTGGGGCTCCAGTGGGTTTATGGCAGCATTGAACAGCTAATTCTGAATTAGTTAAGGAAAAGGATATTGGCCATTAGTTATCAGAGCTGGCATTTATGGATGCCAATTACACACCCGGGATTCATTTGGCATCTTATACACATTGTGTCTAAATATTACAAAACAGGCAGTGAGGAAACCAAGGTTTGAAGAGATTGCCACTTGCCTGAGATCATTGTTGTTCAGTCGCTAAGTTGTGTCCGACTCTTCTGTCCTTGGAGATTTTCAGGCAAGAATACTGGAGTGAGTTGACATTTCCTTCTCCAGGGGATCCTCCCAGATCATGGATCGAACTCATGTCTCCTGCTCCGGCAGGCAGATTTTTTTTTTTTTACCACTGAACCACTAGGGAAGCCCCACCTAAGATCACACAGCTAAGTGTCACAGACAGGATTCGCTCATCTGCATCAAAATTACCCAGCTAACACCTGCAGAAGTAGGAATTCAAACTCAAGTCTGACTTGAAAGCTTTCACTACTGACACCTGAGCTGTAGTTCTCAAAATGTCAATTCTCAGGCCCCACCCCAGACCTAATAAATAGTAAACTGTAGCCATAGGCTCAGCAATGTGTGTTATCACAAGCCTTCCAAGTGACTCCGAGGCACATTCAAGTTTGAGAACCACTGGCTAGAGTTTATTGTCAAGCAGAATAAACCTAGTCACTATTTATTGAGTATTCACAAAATGCCATAGTAGGTTCAATGCCAGGGATACAGAGATGAGAAACAATATCACCAGCTTCTGCTTGTGTTAGACTGTCAACGGTTCATGGACGAATGTTATACTCTGTCAAACTTAGCAATACAAGGCTTGTTGCTGTTCTTGTGGTTCAGTCGTTAAGTCATGTCCGACACTTTGCAACCCATGGACTGCAGCACACCAGGCTTCCCTGTCCTTCACCATCTCCCAGAGCTTGCTCAAACCCATGTCCATTGAGTCGGTGATGCCATCCAATCATCTCATCCTCTATCACCCCTCTCCCCTCCTGCCCTCAATCTTTCCCAGCATCAGGGTCTTTTCCAAAGAGTGGGCTCTTTGCATCAGGCGGCCAAAATATTGGAGCTTCAGCATCAGTCCTTCCAATGAATATTCAGGGTTGATTTACTTTAGCATTGACTGGTTTGAGCTCCTTGCAGTCCAAGGGACTCTCAAGAGTCTTCTCCAGCACCACAGTTCTAAAGCGTCAATTCTTGGGCACTCAGCTTTCTTTGTGGTTCAACTCTCACTTTCATATGTGACTACTGCATAAACCATAGCTTTGATGATATAGACCTTTATAGGCAAAGCGATGTCTTTGTCTTTGCCTTTTAATACTCTCTCCACTATGACCCATCCATCTTGGTGGCCCTGCATGGCATGGCTCATGCTTCATTGAGCTACGCAACCCCTTCACCATGACAAGGCTGTGATCCATGAAGGGGATGCAAGGCTAGGGGTCTGTAAAATAAGGACTGCCTGGACCACAATCTTCTTCCTTGACAAATAGCAAATATTGTGCCTGAAGTCCACACGAGCTAGAATAGTCCTGAAGAGGAAGTTGGCAGCCTCTCAACACTTAAAAACCTTCCTCCCCAGAGAAGACAGCTGCAGATTCCCAAACAATTAACTGCCTTCAGCTCAAACTCCAATATATTTGACTCCTGATTGGTAGTCATTCATTGTGTTTGGACATGGGTCCCTTGGGTACCAAAGACATAAAATCTTGATACAAAGGCAAAGTTCATATCATGTCAAGGACAGCAAAGTGTATTTCCATTAGTTCAGTGTCACAGCCCTTCTGGAGGACTGGGCAGTCCAAGATCAAGGCAACAGCAGCAAAGTAGGTGTCTGGTGAGATTCCTCTTGGTTCAAAGATGAAGCCAGCAGTCTTCTTGCTATTTCCATACATGGCAGAAGCAACAATTTGTGTTTTCATGTCCCTTCGCTGACCTAGTGAGGTCACCACATTCACATTTGGGAAATGATAATTTGCCTATTCACTCATTGCGCCTTCCCCAGGTAATTAAAACATGCAGAATGGAGGTGGTCAACCAACCCAGAAACCAGACAGCAAGGCTGGCCATGCATCCTTAGCTTAGCTTGAAAGCACAAAGACAAACTGCGTATGTGTATTGTGGGCTAATGGGTCTCATCGTCCTCAACGCAGAGGGAGGAATGAAAGATGTTTCAGGCAGATGCCTGCCAGTCTCCTGAGAAACAGGTTCCAAACGCACAGTGCCAGCAAGGATAGTCACAAACAGTGTTTGCTCAGCTAATTCTCCTCTTCTTTCTCCCAGTTATCCCTGCGGCCTAGGAGGTATTAAGAAACCATTGAACCCAGCAAGTTTGTTCTCTCAAGGAGGAGGGGGAAAAATTGATGTCTGTAAAAAGAGGAAGCTGCAAGGAGAAGGACAAAATACATATTTCCTGAGCACCCACTTTGTGCCAGGCACCCCGCTAGTTGTGTATGTGTGTGCTTGCTAAGCCACTTCAGTCGTGTCCAATTCTTTGTGACCCTACAGACTGTAGACCGCCAGACACCTCTGTCCATGGGATTTTCCAGGCCAGAATACTGGAGAGGGCTGTCATGCCCTCCTCCAGGAGATCTCCTCAACCTGGGAATCAAATCCACAGCTCTTACATCTCCTGCATTAGCAGGCAGGTTCTTTACCACCAGCACCTCCTGGGAAGCCCCGACTTTACAACATAGATTATCATTAACTTTTCTGACACTCTTACACAGTCAAATTAATATCTCTACTTTAGAAGAAGAGATCAGGACTCAGAGAAGTTAAGTGACTTACCCAAGGACACACAGCTAGTACAGAGCATAACTTGAATTCAATCCCAGTCATACTTGACTACAGAGACCAGAATCTTGTCAATTACATAAGGCACTATCTCTTCATTGTACCCAAAGCAAGATCTATAAGCCAATTAGGAGAGAGGTCCAGAAAAGTCCATCTTCAGGGAATGTATATTTTGTCCCCAATATCAAATGCATAAATCTCATTTAATGGGAAATTCAGCATGTGTGGTGTTGACACTGAGACAAATGGAATTAAAGTTGGCTTTCCCTATGACTTTGAGAAAATATTCTGAGTATGTTTTTCTATTTTAGGCACAGTTACAACCCGAGCAGTCAAAGTGAATTAGTTTGGGCTACTTTTTTTTTCTTTCATTTTTGCCTAGTCATCTGTAAACAAGATCTATTAAAATAATTAAATGCAAATTTGGTAATTTCTGCAACATTTAACTCAAAAATAGCAGATTTTATAAGAATGGATATATTTAGCACTCAATTGGCTCTTCGCTTACTTTTGTCTAATGGCCTATTTTAAAGTCATCTTCCAAAGAGGTGAAGTTCAGTTACATGTTTTGTCAACTGCTTCGTGCAGTTCCGAGGGGGGTGAAAATCATATCTTCTATCCTTCTCCCAAATCAGAGGACCACATCTGGGGAATTCATCACATTTTGCCTTTTCTCCTTTCCTGTGACAATGACAATCTTTTCTTTCCCAGAATCCCTTCTGCTGGCGCTTTGGCAAAGGACAAAGAGAGAACGGAAAAGTACTGAGAAGCAGAGACCTGGGCAGCGTCCTTGAAACGGGAGATGGGAGACACAGGAATAGTCCTTCTCCTGATGGGGTATTCCTTTATGGGGTGTGGTCTGAAGCTGGGCAGAGTCCAGCTGCAGAAAAGGCAGACGAGGGAGGAGGCAGACAGAGGGGGAAAGTGAGCCACACCTATTTAAATCCTTGGTGCTCCTCTCCTCTGCCAGAGGAGTGAGCATCTGAGTCAGCGACAGTCTCATCTGAGCTAGTTTGTCCTGGCAACTCTCTCTCTCTGTGCTGTGCTAAGTAACTTCAGTCATGTCCGACTCTTTGTGACCCCATGGACTGTGGCCCACCAGGCTCCTCTGTCCATGGGATTCTCCAGGCAAGAATACTGGAGTGGGTTGCCATGCCCTCCTCCAGGGGACCTTTCCAACCTAGGGGTCAAATCCACAACTCCTGTGGCTCCTACATTAAAGGTGAACTCAATTGCTGAGCCACCTGGAAGACCCCAATCCCTCTCTCTGTCTCTCTCTCTGTCTCTCTGTCTCTCTGTCTCTCTCTCTCTCTCTCTCTATATATATATATATATATATCCCATTGTACCATGTTGCATATAGAGAGAGGCTTGTCACTGTGAAAATGCAAAGAGATACAAAGGCTGCAGGCAGGGAAGGTCAAGGAAGAAAAATACCCAACTCCTGAGGAAATTCTCCAAGCCCACCTGAGTACCCAGAAGAAAAATGCAGGGCTGAATTGGAGCAACAGCTCCCCAAAGGGGAACAGGGTTTCCCCAGAGGCCTGACTTTCTCTGATTTATAATCTGTCTGTTCCCTCTGTGCCCCATATGCATACTTCATAACTTGGATTTTAATAGTTCTTCACTCTTTTTGATCCTTACCTAAAAACTGATGACAGCTAATATGGACTCCCTCCTAAGTGGACCCTTCCCGTCCCGATTACTCCGTTGTATCCAGAAACAGTCACGACCCATCGCCTTCCTGCTAACATTTATTGTAACTTTTATTACCAACTTGCCATTTTATGTATGATTCAGGAAATCTTGTCAAAAGTCCTGTAAGACAAGCCTTATCAACATGCCCACTTTCCAGATGAACAAACAGAGGCTCAGAGACAGAAAGCAACTGGACCAAGATCCTACAGCTAGTGGCAGAGTCAGGCTTTCTGAAACCCTTTGTTACAGTGAAAGACAGAATCCTCAGTAGAAGTTCCTCCTGATCATCTTGTTACCTGAGGTTGAAGTCAGGTCCAAGGCCAAGTCCAGAGAAAGAAGGATCCAGCTCCCTAAGCCGTCTGCCCCATCTTCTCCTCTCCCTCCAACTCTGCTGCAGATCCAAGACTCTATGTCCCGAGAAAAATCTCAAGGTGACCCCCCTTACCATCCCAGCTTCAGTATTTCCACAAATGGGCTTTGGTGTCCAAAAGAGCTAGGTTCATGTTCCCACCTGTGTGTGTGTGTTCAGTCGCTCAGTCACGTCCAGCTCCTTGCAGCTGCGTGGACTGTAGCCCGCCAGGCTCCTCTGTCCATGGGATTCTCCAGCCAAGAATACTGGAGCGGGTTGCCATTTCCTACTCCAGGGGATCTTCCCAACCCAGGCATCAAACCCACATCTCTCGTATCTTCTGCGTTGGCAGGCAGATTCTTTACCACTAGCGCCACCTGGGGAGCCCCATACCCACTCTAGTGCTCACAATAATAATTCATTGTCTCTTCAAGCCTGGTTCTTAGAAAAATGAAAACCTCCTTATAATGTCTGAAAATCAACCTCTCTCTACTCAACACAGTCACTGGTTTCCCTCCAGAGGATAAGCTCACTGGTCTCTTTCTTGTGTCTGTGCTTAGTCGCTCAGCATGTCCAACTCTTTGTGACCCCATGGACTGTAGCCCGCCAGGCTTCTCTGTCCATGGGGATTCTCCAGCCAAGAATACTGGAGTGGGTTTAGAATACTGGAGTGGGTTTTCACGCCCTCCTCCAGGGGATCTTCCTAACCCAGGAAGCAAACCCAGGTCTCCTGCATTGCGGGACAATTCTTTACCATCTGAGCCACCAGGGAAACCCAAGAATACTTGAGTGGGTAGCCTATCCCTTCTTCAGGGGAACTTCCCAACCCAGGAATCGAACCAGGATCCCCTGCATTGCAGGCGGATTCTTTACCAGCTGAGCTACACAGGAAGCCCAGTCGCTGCCTTAGCAGGCCTGTTTTTCTTAGTCCTGAAACACAAAGTATCCTAAGTTTCATTCCAATGGCACCATGTTTGCCTGGGACAACACAACTCGAGCATCCTTTGACTCTACTCTTGACACCTTCTGATTCATCAGCACTAATTTTTCACTCTGGATAATTTCTTTCAATCTCTTCCTCTCTCTGAAGCTATGTCTAATTGTTTATGAAATCAAGTATTAAAAAAAAAAAAAAAAACTTTTTTGGCTGCACTGCATGGCATGTGGGATTTAGTCCCCTGACCAGGCATTGAACCCACGCCAAACCTGCACTGTAAGTGGGGAGTCCTAACCACTGGACTGCCAGGGAAATCCACGAGCATTTCATTTCAGTGAGGATATTCTTGATTACTGTTTATTTTAGTTGGCCTTAAAATTTTTTTTTCTCTCTTTTTTTACAATATCCTGTGCTTTCATGATTGTCTTTCATCCTTCTGTTATTTGATCATTTTCAACAAACTGATTTTATAATCTCTTACAGATGGTTCAACAGTCTCAAGTTCCTGAGATGTTATTTCCTAACTTTCCTTTATGTAAACTATCTAATGATGTGGCTTATAATTTTTTAATGATGAGCTCCTCATCAACAGAGGTTCTTTATTCTGTGAAAGTTCTGTGCGCCAAGGGATGCAAAAGTTACCATACAAAGGGGTCTTACTCTCCAGGTGTTTCCTTGGCCCCAGATGAATTTATACCTTAATTTCTCATGTTAAAATTTCTAGGAACCTCCCTAGTGATCCGGGGAAACTAAGATCCCACATGCCACACAGTGCCACTAAAAAGTGAAAAAAAAAAATCTACTTCAGGTGGGTACACCCATACATAACACAGATCTAACCTTTCACTTTTTCACTGGATATTTTCTTTTCTCAGGGCTTCCCAGATGGCTCAGTGATAAAGAACCCGCCTGCCAGTGCAGGAGATGCTGGTTTGATCCCTGATTCAGGAAGATCCCCTGGAGAAGGAAATGGCAACCCACTCCAGGATTCTTGCCTGGGCAATTCCATGGACAGAGGAACCTGGTGGGCTATAGTCCATGGGATGGAAAAGAGTCGGACACTTTTGTAGCGACTAAACATTTCCTTTTCTCAACCTTCAACCCTGGGTGGACAACAACCCTCCCTGAACATGTGGATAGAATTTCTCCACCCTTTTAATAAAGGAAGCTGCATTCTAGCCTTAAGTAGAGATGTCAGTAGTTACTATAAATTATATTCATTAATAATTGCTGTTCAATTGCTATGCCCTGTCCGACTCTCTGCAACCCCATGGACGGCAGCACACCAGGATTCCCTATCTTTCACTGTCTCCCAGAGTTTGCTCATGTCCATTGAGTCATGAGTGATGGTATCCAACCACACAATAGTAATAATATATTCATATTATACATATACATATATATGTTTCTCTTTCCAATAATTCTACCTTGTGTGAAGAAGGGAGAGGGCTATGCCAGTTGAGTCTGCCATATTGCTAAGTATACTCCCTCATGCCATAACTTCCAGAATGATACTTCTAAAACACAAATTGTATTCTGTTACCCTGCACACACACACACACACGGACACACACCCTCAACCCTCATACCTGCTGTGTTTACCTTCTGCCCTGTCCTCCTCTTGACTCAAGAGTCAATTTCCACCCTCATCTCTCAACACACCCATTCCCACCCTACCCTCCAGCCACCTCACCTTCCTCAAATGAACAGGGTCTCAAGCAGACCACTCCACCTTGGAAATCATACACAAGCTGTTCCTTCTTTCTGGAATGTTCTTCCATCCTCTTTCTCAAACCCCGCCCACCCAATTCCTAATTTCTCTCCATTCTTTCAATCTCCTTCTGATCACTCCCACAGAGAGAAGCTTTCTAACCCCAAACCAGGTCAGGACACTTGCTTATGGGTTCACACAGTACCCCAGATATCTTCAGAGCAGTTACCAAAATTGTCATTTTTATCACACAAAGAGTAGTTTAACTTTTGTCTTTGCCACTGGACTGTAGCTTCCAGAAGAAAGACTGGATGGTGCACGGCCGCAACCCCCACTGTCCAGCACAACAAATATTTGTTAAATAAATGTGAGCGCCCAGGCACCAGCTCTCTGTCACCCTGCCTATCGTGGACCTGAGCTCACCGTGTTTCCCGCGAGCCTCATCCAAA
Organism: Bos grunniens; assembly: GCF_055505025.1. NCBI lineage: Eukaryota > Metazoa > Chordata > Mammalia > Artiodactyla > Bovidae > Bos > Bos grunniens. Next base: position 30,956,004 of record NC_141189.1, read on the forward strand.
GCAAGGGCACCATTGTCTGGGAGGCTTATTCACCACGTGACCAAAATTTGATTCTAAGCAGCAGGAGGGGGTCACTGAGTTCATGGAGACATAGTTCCACCAAGCAACCGCCTCTCCCCTAGCTGCCTGTTTTCACAGAAGCAGCAGAAAGAGCTTGCTGGGTCTGAAGAAGGATGCTTGGGCAAGTTCAGTCTTGGGTCTGTCCCCCTCTCTGTGTGAATCTGGGCTACTTGATTTTTTTCTGGGCCTCGGTTCTCTTGTTTTTAAAATAAAGGGGTTGGTCCAGATCATCTTTTTGAAAAAAAAAGGTTCGGCTTTTTGGAGAAAACTGATAGCAGGAATAAGCTCATGGTAAGAGGCAAGCAGTTTCCATCTCTAATCCTCCTGCAACACCTGCTGGCACTGGGGACCTCAGCTCTGTTCTTCAGTTCCTGGGTTGATAAGCTGGAGCTACTCACAAACCCAGTCTCCCTCCCCTTTGGTCGCCAGTTTGTATCCAGCATGGTGGAGTCGATGCCATCAATTCCCTTCACCATGGTGGGCACATCCCTGACTAGTGAACAGACTGCTAGTGACTCACAGCCACCCTCATCACTGGAGAACTGGCTGCCACTGAATGGAAGTTGCCTCACCAATGAGGTTCCATCCCCTGGGCCTTGGAGCAGCCTGAATGGCCCAGTAGCACAGAAAGCCAGACCCCTTGCCTTAGAGTGAGACCAGCTCTGAGATGCGGTGGAGGCCCAGTGTTCTCCACGGGATCAGCCCATAGGCCAGCTGAGACCAACGCTTCTGAGCTCCTCTCCCTGAACCATTTGCTTTCCTCGAGGCCACCCTTCTCTGGAATGTTGTTGTTTAGTCATTTAGTCGTGTCTAACTCTTTGCAATCCCATAGACTGTCGTCCACCAGGCTCCTCCATCCACGGGATTCTCCAGGCAAGAATACTGCAGTGGGTTGCCATTTCCTTCTCCAGGGGATCTTCCCAACCCAGGGATTGAACCTGCATCTTTTGCACTGGCAGTGGATTCTCTACAGCTGAGCCACCAGGGAAGCCCACCCTTCTCTGGAAAGCAGTCTTCAATAGGTCTCTTGCACAAGAGTCCCTATTTGAATCCAACTTAAGATGCAAATGCAGGCACTATTGCTTGTCATCATCCCATGTAATGCCTAGAAAAATCCTCAGAATAACCCATGTATGTGACCACTGTGGGCTTCCCGGATGGCCCTAGTGGTAAAGAACCCACCAATGAGAAAGAGAGACTCCAAGGACTCGACTAAGAGGTATTTAAAGAGATGTTCTGTCTTCTCTGAATGGTGTGGGTTGAATGGTGGAAAGTCTGCAGCTGCTGCAGCTGTTTCTAGACCAGGAGCAAAGAGCATGGAGCTACTGATGACCCACGAAAAGATGCCTGAGGATGAAGCTATTACCATGAAGACACAAAAGGAGAGGGCTGTACACTGCTAGATCAAGCCTCACCCGAATTGAGCAGTGTCTGGATTTCCCTGTTGCTGTAGTCAATAAGTTGCGCAAATCGTTTCAGCCAGAGTGACTTGTGTTTCCTTTCTGTATACAATGCAAAAAATCTTAAGTGACACATATCTGTTCTGTGTGTTCTCGAGGGAGTTAAACACTTCCGGTTAATACTGCACTTTGGCTTCACAGCATTCACCCATACAAAATTCCGTCCTTTTTTCTCTCCCTTGGGATTTTCTGTTGCTTTTGTCATTGTTGTTGCCTTGGCGATTACCTAAAGAGTCGGCCGTGACTCCCAAGTGTGGCAAAATACTGAAGAGATATTGAGTGCGAACTGTTTCTATTCACAATGTCAATTTTGAATCTACATTTGGGGCAATAAATTGGGTCATCCCCCTTCCCCATTCCCCAGTCCAGTTGATCAGTGGAGGCCATCTCAAGTGCTGGGCTGAGAAATATTCTGAAACCCAGTCCTACCTAGACAAAATGTGGTTACCTGGTGGGTGGGGGGTGTCGCAGAATTAGGGGCAGAAGGGACACTAACTGATCACCTCGGAACAAAACCATACCTTGAAGGTCTGGTCTGACTTCCCTTGCAGCCAGCCCTTCCTCATGTTCTGCCTTTCCTTGCAGCCAGAAAGCCCTTCCTCATGTTCTGCCTAAATAATTCATATTGCAATTTCAGCCCAGCCTTCCTTCTTCACAGCAGCTGTGAGGACCAGCTTGTCAGCCTCATCTGACCCTGTTACATTCATGATAAAGGGTGCTATAAAGTTGTCTTTCCCATCTCTTCTTCTTCCCTGTGGTAAGTGACCCCACCCCACTGCTTCGGGTCTAAATCCAGATGAGGTACTCTGCACAGAAAAATTATTGCAAAGCCCAGATTGCTAAGAGACTCCATCTCTGGGGACCACATTTTCTATCCTTTCTTGGGTACAGAGAAGGCTCCCTGAATTAAATCAAATGGGACTAGGATCATGTAGTCTCATCCTAGTCCTCCAGAATCTAGTGACTCCCTTCTCTGACAGCGTCTCTATTTCATGTTTCCAGTGAGAGTCAATCCATGACTGAAGTTGGCCATCAGCCAACCACTGCAAAGCATTGATTGTAATTCCGGTAAATGACAACCAAAGAAAAGGAGGTCCCATTCAGGCAAATACACCATGTTCTTGTTCCTGTCCTTCTTTTAGGAAATCTCCTCTCCCTCAGTGTCTAGGGTCTCAATGAAACTGTAAATCACTGTGCCTCACCTTGTCCTAGCCAGGGAGCATATATACAAGCCAAGCAAGACTGACAGGACTCTAACTGGGAATTCAGCCCTCAAACGCAGCAAAACAAGATGGAGATAAAGATTGGAGCTGCTCAAATGCTGGAGTCTACAGAAGATGGTTCTGCTGCCCTGCTTCCTTAATACCTGGAGCCTCTGGTTGCTGGCTCCCTACCCTTCCCTTACTCTTATCCATTCTGTATGTTCTATTGTTCTCCCTTCTCTTATACTAGCCAAGGTTGGTTTCTATTGCTTGCATCAACGGATACTAATGTGTACTGTTAACACTCCAAGAAGGTGTCTCCCAGATTTTTTAAACCTTAATTATATATTTTTTAAAAGCAACCATTTCACACTTGTGCTGGCATAAGAGTCTGAGGCTGGAAGTCAATGGAAAAGAGTTTCTCTGTATCAACCGAATAATGTCATGACAACAGAATTTTTGTCAAGCAACCAGACTACTCTGAAATTAGTTTTGTGACACTGACCTAATGCCTTATTAAAATTAGGGAAATCGAGGGGAATGCAGATGCCATCAAAATGAATGAACATTGTCAGAAGAAGATGGATTTTCCTGGAAAAATGAATTGTTTGGGGGGCATTGTGACTGTCATAAGTGTCTTCCTCTTGTTAAAGTAGTTTTGCAAAAAAAAAAAAAAACTTGAGTGTAATTTACTAATTGTACAGTGGAATGGACTTTATGCTATCATTTTTAACTGCCTGCCTTTTTCTCTGTGTTACTTTAGTTCCTCATCCTAGAATGTTGGCAACAATAACAACAAACTGACAATATGTGATAGACAGCACTAGGGACTTTATCTTGAATTACCTGAATTCTTCCTCATAAGACCCCACGAGATAGGATCTATCATCAAACATGCTTTTTAGATGAGAAAGTCAAAGTTTTTTGAGAATTAATTCCAAGTGTGCAAAGACTGTAAGGTATACAGTCTGGAATCCACACTCTGTATTCCCAACTAACATATCATTGCATTTATTAAGGTCTTCTATGTGCCAGGGGCTGTAGGAGGCATTTCAGAGGTCCTGTGTTACATTTAACAGGCTTCCTAGGTGGTGCTGATCGTAAAGAACCTGCCTGCCAAGAGACTCAAGAGATGTGGGTTCGATCCCTGAGTCAGGAAGATCCCCTGGAGAAGAGCAAGGCAACCCACTCCCTGGAGAATCCCCTGGACAGAGGAGCCTGGCGGGCTACAGTCCATAGGTTCACAAAGAGTTGGACTGATTAAAGCAACTTAGCACACATGCATGTCACATTTCATCCTCCCCACAATCTTCCGCGGTAGGTTTTTTTAATCCCCATTTTACAGAAGAGGAAGCTGAGGTTCAGAGATATTAAGAAACTTTGCACAATGTCAAGATTCAGCTAGATTCAAACCACAGCTGTCTGGCTGCTGCAGAACCTAACTCTAACCACTCTCTTGCTTCCTCCAGAGGAAGTCAGACATGCCCTTCCTCTTTATTCTCCTAATTAGTTTCAAAGCTATTTTTGAGGAGTTTGAGCATCACCACTCCACAACCTCCAGTGTCTAGTACTAGGTTTCTCACCCTTTAGAATCTCCATCAAGTTTCTGCAGGATTAAAAGGGTTGATGGATAATCTGTCGAACACTTAGAACAGTGCCTGACACCCAGTAAATGCTAGATACACATTTGCTATTTCTCTTTTTATCATTATCATTACTTAAGAGAATCAAACAAGCACCTGTTTTCATTCCAACCATTTCTGTGTTCATTACCATCATTATGGTTGTATTCAAAAGAGCAGATCCCCTGAGATTTCTTTTGCTTAGGCTTCTTTTCATCTTCTTTGGCTTCTTTTTACTTGTTTTTGCTGCATTTTTATGACTGTAGTATAACTTGTGTGTCCTTACAAGTAATAAGGCTGGTATGTCAACACCCAGCTCTCCCACCTTCAAAAGTTTCTTACTGAGTACATGCCTTTGGCCAGCCTAGGAGGACCTATGACTTCTCAGTTGGGCAGAGAAAGAACAGTAGCAGCCTTTGGGGCTATTTCCCCATCCCCTATTCCTCACACATAGAAATGGGGACTCTGGGGTCATTTTATGTAACACAAACCCTGCTTACTTCCTGGACACTCCTGATTGGACCAGACATGATCATCTCATCCAAGTTGAGCCAATCAGAGTCTTTTTCCTGAAAACTTGAAACTGATGGTTAGAGTTCGCTTGGTCTGGATTTGTATTTGAAGTAAGAGGTCAAGTAAATGTGGGGATCAAGATTTCAGTTTTGAGGAGATCATTTTTTTGCCATGTAGAGAAAGGAAGCTGGTCTGGAGAAAAGGAATAAAAGGATAAAAAGGAGAGGGGCAAGCAGAAAGAGGGAGATGAAGGTAATCACTAAGCAAACCTGAGGTCAGGAGCTATTCCTGCAGAGAAAGGAAGAATAATGGCTTTGGTCCTGAGGCATTTCCAATTCCTGGTCCTGGTCGCTCAGGAAGCTAGGCTGGACTTCTGCCCTCGGAGTCTATGAGTATCTGTGGATCTTTCCAGCAAATAGCTCCTCTGCTTTATGTAGTTTGAGTGGGTTTCTGCTGCTTCCTTCAGAACCCAGTGGTAACCAAGGTAAACTGTCATTGTCACTAAGAGCTAATGAATGCTCCTGAGATTTTAAAATTTTTATATTATATTGGAGTATAGTTGATTTACAAGGTTTTGTTAGCTTCAGCTGGACCTCAAAGTGATCCAGTTATACATATACATGTGCGTGTGTGCTACGTATGTCACTCAGTCATGTCCAGCTCTTTGCGACCCCATGGACTGTAGCCCCCCAGGCTTCTCTGTCCATGGGATTCCCCAGGCAAGAACACTGAAGTGGGTAGCCATGCTATCCTCCAGGGGATCTTCCTGACCCAGGGACTGAACCTGCATCTCTTACGTCTCCTGCATTGGTAGGCGGGTTCTTTACTACTCAGGCTACCTGGGAAGCCTATACATATACATACATCCATTCTTCTTCAGAGTCTTTCCAAAGAAGACACACAGATGGCTCTTGTGATTTGAATGCAATGGAAAGGACACTAAAATTGATTTTTTCATGAGTTCAACAGGTATTTACTGAAAGGCTACTACCTGCCGGGCACCATAACAGGCAATGGGGATACAATGCCAAACACATTACAGAAAAACTATTAATCTACAGAGATGACGATCCAGCTGATTCTTGGAAAAGAATGGAGGGGAAATAAGGAAATCAGTGTTCTCAAGATGCTCTTGCTAAGGCTGCAAGAAGCCTTAGCAATGAAGCCTCAAGAAGCCCATCCAGTAACTTACTGATCGAGCTTCCCAGGTGGTGCTGGTGGGAATGAAGCCACCTGCCAGTGCAGGAGATGTAAGTGATGCTGGTTCGATTCCTAGGTCTGGAAGATCCCCTGGAGGAGGGCATGGCAAACCACTCCAGTATTCTTGCCTGGGAAATCCCATGGACAGAAGAACCTGGCAGGCTACAGTCCATAGGGTCACAAAGAGTCAGACATGACTGAAGTGACTTAGCATTCAACTTACTGCTTGACTTTAAAACCAAGTGGACAAACCTCTGTGTTGATCCACACCACTAAAATAGCAGAGGCGTGTGTGTTTGTGTTTGGAAGAGGAATTGACTAGGCAGTGATGAGGTGAATGAGTTGTATCATATATAACTTTATACTCTGATGACTCATACAGAGATACTCAGATTTGGGATGTTCGCAGAGGCAGAGCAGCATCTTAGGAAAAACACAGGATCCATAGTTTGACCCCTAGTTCTCAACAGGAGATAGTTTTGTCCCCACAAGGATGATTGACAACATCTGGAGATATCTTGGCTGTCGTAACTGGAAAGGATATGCTACACTGTACAGGACAACCCCCCCCCCCAACAGAAAATTATTCAGCCTCAAATATCAACCGTATTGAGGTTAAGAAATGCTGAGTTAGATAAATCCTGGTTCTGCCTCACCAGCTGTGTGACCTTTGGCAGGCTGCTTTTTCCTTGGGTTTTATTTCATCCTTTGCAAAATAGGAAGCTATAATATCTCTCATATAGGCTTCCCCGATGGCTCAGCAGGTAAAGAATCCTCCTGCAATGCAGGAGACACAGGAGATATGGGTTTGACCCCTGGGTCAGAAAGATGCCCTGGAGAAGGAAATGGCAACCCACTCCAGTATTCTTGCCTGGAGAATTCCATGGACAAAGGAGCCTGGCAGGCTACAGTCCATGGGGTCGCAAAGAGTCAGATATGACTGAGCACATAAGCTCATTAGGGGCTATGGGCTCTGGATTGGTGATTTTCTGAGGGTTAATTAAGATAATACATGTGAAGAGGCTGCATAAAGAGGACAACCAAGGCTACCAATAGATACTATGAACTGAATGAGCTCAGCTGTTCTAGAAATCTCCAGGGTGAGTTTTCAGAACCAAAAGAATCCCTTGGGATCCCATCAGAAAGATGCCCTGGAGAAGGAAATGGCAACCCACTCCAGTATTCTTGCCTGGAGAATTCCATGGACAGGATTTTGGTACCTGTTGCTGCTGCTGCTGCTGCTGCTGCTGGGTCGCTTCGGTCGTGTCCGACTCTGTGCGACCCCATAGACAGCAGCCCACCAGGCTTCCCTGTCCTTGGGATTCTCCAGGCAGGAACACTGGAGTGGGTTGCCATTTCCTTCTCCAGTGTGTGGAAGTGATTTTAATTTAAAAAAAAAAAAAAGAATTCCATGGACAAAGGAGCCTGGCGGGCTACAGTCCATGGGGTCGCAAAGAGTCGGACATGACTGAGCACATAAGCTCATTATGGGCTCTGGATTGGTGATTTTCTGAGGGTTAATTAAGATAATACACGTAAAGAGGCTGCATAAAGAGGACAACCAAGGCTACCAACAGATACTATGAACTGAATGAGCTCAGCTGTTCTAGAAATCTCCAGGGTGAGTTTTCAGAACCAAAAGAATCCCTTGGGGATCCCAGAGACTTAGCTGATGGTTTTCCCAGTCCAGCCTGGCTCATCTCCCCATCTTCCTGTCTCTTATAGGCAGCAGACACAACAGAGCACCTTGGATTCAAAAGATCTTCCTAAGTGTTCAAACCATGAGGATGGGCTCCAGATCCCTTCACTTTAGGACCTAGAGGACCAAGCAAGAATCTCTAGCCAGCCAGGCCCTCTGTCTCCTAGGGGTCTGATGCCAGATGCTAGAGATCAGAGAATGGTGAATAATGGAGACTTCTTGGGTATATAATTATGCTGACTTCATTACACCATTAAAGCAGATGATTAGGAAATTTCCACCCCCCTACCCAGCTTCTTTGGTGGTCCTGTCCCCCAGATGTGAACCAGGGAGTCGAGCCTCATGCTTCTTGGCTTTGACATCTTCTCATCCAGGCCCGGATGCTTCAGGCATTGAGCCTGAGTCACTTACAGTATAGGGCAGATATAAGGTCCCAGATGAATGTTAACCAGGTTCACTTTCTTCCCCTGCTGAACACAGAGAAGCATAAATAAAGCTAGCAATAAAAGCAATAGTGAGAATGATAATAATAAAAGTAAGTTCTACTAGTGAACTTCTGGTTGCCACGGGGGAAGAATGAGGGGAAGAGATAACTAGGGAGTTTGGGATCGACATGTCAGTCGTGTCCAACTCTTCGCAACCCCGTGGACTGCAGCATGCCACGCTTCCCTGTCCATCACCAACTCCCAGAGCTTGCTCAAACTCATGTCCATCGAGTTGGTGATGCCATGCAACCATCTCATCCTCTGTCACTGCCTTCTTCTCCTTCCTTCAATCTTTCCCAGCATCAGGGTCTTTTCAAATGAGTCAGTTCTTCGCATCAGGTGGCCAAAGTATCAGGGCTTCAGCTTCAGCATCAGTCCTTCCAATGAATATTCAGGACTGATTTCCTTTAGGATTGACTGGTTGGATCTCCTTGTAGTCCAAGGGACTCTTAAGAATCTTCTGCAACACCACAGTTCAAAACCATCAATTCTTCGGTGTTCAGCTTTCTTTATAGTCCGACTCTCACATCCATACATGACCACTGGAAAAACCACAGCTTTGACTAGACAGACCTGTGTTGGCAAAATAATGTCTCTGCTTTTTAATACGCTGTCTAGGTTGGTCCTAGCTTTTCTTCCAAGGAGCAAGTGTCTTTTAATTTCATGGCTGCAGTCACCATCTGCAGTGATTTTGGAGCCCCCCCAAAATAAAATCTGTCACTGTTTCCATTGCTTCCCCATCTGTTTGTCATGAAGTGATGAGACCCGATCATTGTGTCTTGTGCACACTGGTATATTTAAAATGGATAAGCAACAAGGTCCCACTGGATATCCCAGGGAACTCTGCCCAATGTTACATGGCAGCCAGGATGGGAGGGGAGTTCAGGGGAGAATGGATCCACGTATATGTATGGCTGAGTCCCTTTGCTGTCCACCTGAAACTATGACAACATTGTTAATCAGCTATACTCCAATATAAAATAAAAGGTTAAAAAAAAAGTTCTCCTGCAAATGTAGAAAGCTGGCTAAAGAAGGATGTGTCTTGTTTGACTGGCATGGCCAGGCAGGGAAGAAGAGACAAGAGGTTTTTACTCACAAAGTAACACTCTTCAAGGCTAAACACTCTCAGTTTTTAGTGTGCATAAAAGTAACCATAGAAACTTGCTTTAAAAACATAAAAACGTCTGGTCTGGGTTTGGGCGAACAAGGGATGGGCCTCTGTACCTACACCCTTGGAGAAGTACTGCTCTGAGCCAGGGGGCTTTCAACTTTAATGTGCACCAGAGTCCTCTAGAGGGTTTTGTGTTCGTTTCCTGTGGCTGCCATAAAAGTGACCACAAACTGAGTGGTTTAAAACAGAAATGTGTCCAGAGAAATCATACAGATGGCCAACAGGCACAGGAAAAGATGCTCAACATCACTAATTATTAGAGAAATGCCAATCAAAACTACAACGAGATACCACTTCATACCAATCGGAATGGCCATCATCCAAAAAAAAAAAAAAAACTACAAATAATAAATGCTGGAAAGGGTGTGGAGAAAGGAAACCCCTGTCCACCGTTGATGGGAATGTAAATCGGTACAGTCACTATGGAGAACTATATGTGAGTGAAGTGAAGTCGCTGGGTCATATCCGACTCTTTGTGACGCCATGGACAGCAGCCTACCAGGCTCCAGGCCCATGGGGTTTTCCAGGCAAGAGTACTGGAGTGGGGTGCCATTTTTGGAGGTTCCTTAAAAAACCAAAAATAGATTTGCCATATGATCCAGCGATCTCATTTCTGGCATAGTATCTGGGAAAGATGGAAACACTAATTTGAAAAGATACATGCACGGAATGTTCATGTGCTTAGTCACTCAGTTGTGTCCGACTCTTTGCGACCCCATGGACCATAGCCCACCAGGCTCCTCTGTCCATGGGATTCTCCAAGCAATCCATGGGATTCTCCACGCCCTCCTCCAGGGGATCTTCCCACCCAGGGATCAAACCCAGGTCTCCCACATTGCAGGCAGATTCTTTACCATCTGAGCCACCAGGGCAGCCCATCTAATGTTCACAGCAGCTCTGTTTACAACAGCCAAGATGTGGAAACAACCCAAATGTCTATCCACAGATGACTGGCTAAGGATGTGGGGTATACAGTGGAATACTACTCGGCCATAAAGAAGAATGAAATAGTGCCTTTAGAGGAACATGGATGGACTAGAGATTATTATTCTGAGTGAAGTCTGAGAAAGACAAATATATGATATCACTTATATGAGGAATGTTAAAAATGATGCAAATGAGCATTATTCTGATCTCTGCCTCTGTCTCCACATGCATGCACCTGTGTGTGTTGTTTCCTCCTTTCTCCTCTTACAATGACACTTGTCATTGGATTTAGAGCTCACCTTAATTCAGGGTGAGTTCATCTCACAATTCCTACTTTCATGACATCCACAAAGACTTTTTTCCAAATAAGATCACATTCACAAGTTCCAGTTGGACATACCTTTGGGCAGGAGGGGGCATCAATCAATAGAGATTGCCGGGCCCCTTCCCCAGAATTTGCATGTCTAACAAGTTTCCAGGTGATGCTGATGCTTCTGATCCAGGAAACACACATTGAGGACCATTGCCTTCAGAAAAAACTCCGCATCCGAGTGACTCGCTGTTCTGATATTTAACAAGTGTCAGTTGTCTACACTTAAAAGAGAGAATAAAGATGGCAGAGACTCTTGCCCCCATCTTTCACCCTTGCCTGCCTCATCAGTCCCTGTCCTGCTTTCCCAGTGACCCCAAATTAATCTTCAGGAAGCAGCAAGGCCTACTGTACAAAAAAAGTGGGAATGGGAGGAGCTTTGAGCTTAGCCAGACCTGTCTCTGCATCTTGCCAAACTATGAGTCTGGACGAACCATTTCCTCTCTCGAAGCCTTAGTTGTCTCCACTCTAAAATGGGAATAAGAATCTTGCCCAGCCCAGGGGCTTCCCTGGTCATCTAGTGGTTAAGAATCTGCCTGTCAATTCGGGGGACATGGGTTCAGCCCTTGATCCGGGAACATCCCACGTTCCCGTGAAGAAACTAAGCCCACAAGCTGCAGCTACTGAGCCCAAGCACTACAACTACTGAAATGCATTTGCCTAGAGCCTGTGCTCCACAACAAAGAGCGGCTCCCACTCACTGCAGCTGGAGAAAGCCCGCGTGCAGCAGTGAAGACCCAGCGCAATCAAAAATATAAAATAAATAAATAAATCTCAAAAAAAAAAAGGACTCTTACCTGGTCCAATCCTAGTTCTTAAAATGCTGAATGGGCCATATGTGTAGATGTAGCTATTGCTACAGCTAAAGATGTCAGCAAGCCAGCAGTCCTGATAAGTGGCCTGCCTGCTGATGTGTGATGGGCACAGGGTAGCAGGAAGGACCACGGGTCTAATTCTGTGAAAAGATAACTCGAGCAAAGTGTGTCTTTGGCCCTCACTTCCTCTCCTAGCCCCACAGAGGCCCAAGTTCCTCCCCTTCCACCAAGCTACTACCAAGCCACATAACCAGCATTGATGAGGCCAGGTAATCAGCTGGGTTGTTGCCCACCTCCAAGGATGAGCCTCGTTAGCTTTGATGTGGCTGGCTTACCAGCCTTAGTCCCAGCTCTTTTTCCAGCCACCGCTTTGCAACACCACTGAAGCGGCTTTGAGACTTTGAGGACACTGGGGAGACAGCCTGGGCAAACCAGCTGCCTGCTAGGAGACTGACGGGCACTCAGGCCTTCAGAAGGAACTGAGCTGGAACCAGGGACGAGGTATCATCTAATCTCCTGGGACTACAGAGAAGTCGGGCTCTCTGATCGGCATCCCCGCACTGGTAAAGCAGTGAGGAAGCGGATTGGATTCAGGAGGTGTGCTGGTGTCAGAAAGGTCTGGGTTCCCACCAGGGCTGCCTGGCTAGCTAGCTGGGCACACTCCAGCAATGCCCCCACCTCTGGAGCCTCGAGTATTCCATCTGTAAAGTGGAGGTAATAGGAGAAACTGCCTTGTAGGGTGCCGGGAGGATACAATGAAATAATCCACATTTAAGTGTTTGGCAAGGTGCTTACCCAGGATAAAGTACTCAAAAGTACCCTGATGGCTGATTCCTCTCCCTTATGTGGCGTGAAAAGCATAAGGCCAGAATCACAGGTTCACAAGACCCCGATGGGATGTAATACCTAGGACCTATGTCACTCTTTTCTTTAAATACACAGAAAACATATCATTTAACTCTAAGTGTAAAGCTTTGTAGTATTAAGTATTTCACACTGTCATACAACCATCACCACCATTCATCTCTAGAATACCATATTGTTCTTAAAAGATAAAAAGGCTAGGATTTCCCTGGTTTAAGACTCCAGGCTCACAGTGCGAGGGGCCAGGGTTTGACCCCTGGTCAGGGAACTAGATCCTGCTTGCCACAACTAAAGATCCTACACGCGGCAAAGAAGATCCCAAACGCCACATCTAAGACCTGGCACAGCTCCAAAAATTAAAAAAAAAAAAAATGATGACAAAGTGACATACACTAGTTCCTGAGACCTACAGGGCTCCACAAACTGGCTGGCTGGTTACTCCAGAGAGAGAGGAACCAGACCAAAGGATGGGGGCGGGGTGGGCGGGAAGGTTCTTGAAAAGCACCTCACTCCCCTGCCTCCATGAACCCAGATCCCAGATCCTTCTAGCCCATCTCTAGAATCCCCAGGGAAGGTGGTGATGCAGACTTTTTAATGACAAGACACATCTGGGTTTACATCTCAGCTCTGCATATACCTGCCATACAGTCTTAACCATGTTACTTCTCTCTCCCTCTCCTAATCCGTAGAACTGGAAGAAACATACCACCTACTTCACAGGTTCGCTAATGAGTTTATATATATATATATGTATATATATATATATAGAGAGAGAGAGAGAGAGAGAGAGAGAGATTGGGGTTGACATATACATGCTACTATGTATAAAATAGATAACAATGAGAACCTGCCGTGCAGCACAGGGAACCCTACTCGGTGCTCTGTGGTGACCTAAATGGGAAGGAAATCCAAAAACAAAGAGAGGATATAGATATATGTGTGGCTGATTCACTTCGCTACACAGCAGAAACTAACAGAACTGTGGAAAGCAACTGTAATCCAATAAAAAAAATTTTTTTTTTTTAAGAGTTTACCAAACAGTGGCTGATAAGTAGGTGAGAACTATTACCAATATGGACCACCCTGCTCCTCCAAGCTGCTTGTGTGCCTTTTTGTAAATCTGTTCAAGTGGCCTCATTCTGCGACTCAGAGTCTTCATTAGGACAAGAATCCCCTCCCCAGCTTGGGAGCCCTGCTCACCATGGCACACTTTGATTCCTTTCATGTTCCAGAGAATATCCCTTCCCCAAAAGGGACCAAGGACAAGACTCGCCCCCCAAATCTGCCCACCAACCCAGAGTCGGGCCCCAGCCCGGCCAATCACATGTGCTCACCCTGCAGTGGTTGCCTAGGTAACCAGCACTCCTGTGCCAGCCCAGAGAGACTGGGTGCTGGACGAGGGGGCGCCGAGGAGGGGCACAGAGACAGACCCGGGGGTGGCAGCCTGACAGCAGGAGGGTCAGTGACAGAGGGGGACAGAGGACAAGGACAGTCATGGAGACGAAGCGACACAGGCAGGGACCGAGGGGGAGGAAATGGAGAAGGGTGGAAGGGGAGGAGGAAGAGGATTCCCTCTCTTCTTTGGCTGTTTTCATATGTCTATACACGTATATACACACAGACACACCTGCACACATAAAATCAAAATACACATGTGTACAAAATACACACACACACCCCTAGAACCCTTTCTCATTCGCAAGTCGCAGGGAAAGTCGGGCTTCCTAAAGGCCCAGCTGCAGTATTTGTCGGCATTTGCGAAGCTTATCAAAGCCTTGGATCACAACCAGTTTATTTACTGAGCTCCTGGGATAGGATGGAAGGAGTGCCTGGGAAGAGACACTCCTGCTCTCCGGCTAAACGCAAACACACTTCCACCTGTCACACAAAGTTTGGCACTTTGAAGGGACCGTCTGCAAGGTCCCTTAGTGACAGAGAGAGGGAGAATGAGCGTGTGTGTGTGTGTGTGTACATGTGTGCACATGCATTCACACCCCTTTGAAGAATGTTTTTCTTTTCAGGTCCACAAAACAACAGGAAAGTGATGAAAAAAAATACCACCATGTATACAGCATCTCCTCTGGACCAGGCACCACTTACACCATCAGTGTCATTACAACAGTGATGGCTGCTAGCCCATTTCATGGAGGAGGAAAACTGAGTCACAAGGATGTGAAGAGTGCTGTCCAAGCATCCACACTATGAATGGAGACACTGAGGCACAGGAAGGTGAAGAGCGCCATCCGAGAGCTAACCCCTGTCAGTCAGGGACCCAGGATTCAAGCCCAAGGAGCTGGATCTCAGAGCCTGGGAGCTGAATCACTCAGTTATTCAGCCCTCAGGATAACGGCCCCAGCCTGGAACTGATGGACAGAGACTGCATAGCTAGTTAATGCTGGTGCCAGGGCACTTGACAAGGAACATCTAAAGTGAGCTCTGAAGGGTGAGGAGGAATCAATGAAAGGAAGGAAGGCGGGGTGCAAGGCGGGAGTGTGAGCGGGTAAGAAGGGCGTGAAGCCCTATTACAAAGCCTGGGTGCAGCTGGTGTGGCCGCAGGTGCCGGTGGAGACGGGCAGGCAGAGGAAGCCCAGGTAAGGCAGAGCCTCAGCTGGAATAGACTTCAGACTCTACCCGGAAGACAATGCCAAGTCACTGAAGACTTTTTTCTTTAGGAGAGGCATCACGTGATCAGATTTGCCTCTTAGATAGAACACACTGGTTTCCACCAAGACAATAGACTAAAGGAGGTAAGCCCTGCTGGAGAGGCATAGAATCTCATCTGATTCTTCCCAGAGCAGCAGAAGAGGAAACCAATGCAGAGAGGAGGAGCCATTTGCTCCAGAGTCACACATCTGGAAAGTCGTGGAATCCAGATTCCAGCTTGAATTCAGCCATGTCCAGAGCCCAGCTCTGCGGGACCTGCACAAGCCCTGCCCACCTGGGTGTTATTTACAGGCTCACTCTACTCTCAGCCAAGAGGCTGGAAGAGATTCTGCTATGGCCTTCTCCTTCACTGGGACTAGATTCTATACTCATCACTGAATTGGAAATAAGTGTAAGCACCCACTCTGTCCCTTCTGGGTGTTTTTTTTTTTTTTTTTTAATTTATCTATTTTTAATTGAAGGATAATTGCTTTACAATATTGTGTTGGTTTCTGCCATGCACCAACATGAATCAGCCATAAGTATACATATGTCCCCTCTCTCTTGAACCTCCCTCCCACCTCCCACCCCATCCCACCTCTTCGGGGTGTTTTGACATCAAAAGTATAATTTTATATGTAGCATCACTACCCTTGTCTGTGAAGGCCTTATCAGATCAGATCAGTCACTCAGCCATGTCTGACTCTTTGCTACCCCATGAATCACAGCACACCAGGCCTCCCTGTCCATCACCAACTCCCAGAGTTCACCCAAACTCATGTCCATCAAGTCGGTGATGCCATCCAGCCATCTCATCCTCTGTCATCCCCTTCTCCTCCTGCCTCCAATCCCTCCCAGCATCAGAGTCTTTCCCAATTAGTCAACTCTTCACATGAGGTGGCCAAAGTACTGGAGTTTCAGCTTTAGCATCAGTCCTTCCAAAGAACATCCAGGACTGATCTCCTTCAGAATGGACTGGTTGGATCTCCTTGCAGTCCAAGGGACTCTCAAGAGTCTTCTCCAACACCACAGTTCAAAAGCATCAATTCTTCGGTGCTCAGCTTTCTTCACAGTCCAACTCTCACATCCATACATGACCACTGGAAAAACCATAGCCTTGACCAGACGGACCTTTGTTGGCAAAGTCATGTTTCTGCTTTTGAATATGCTATCTAGGTTGGTCATAACTTTCCTTCCAAGGAGCAAGTGTCTTTTAATTTCATGGCTGCAATCACCATCTGCAGTGATTTTGGAGCCCCAAAAAATAAAGTCTGACACTGTTTCCACTGTTTCCCCATCTATTTCCCATGAAGTGATGGGACCACATGCCATGATCTTAGTTTTCTGAATGTTGAGCTTTAAGCCAACTTTTTCACTCTCCTCTTTCACTTTCATCAAAAGGCTTTTTAGTTCTTCTTCACTTACTGCCATAAGGGTGGTATCATCTGCATATGTGAGGTTATTGATATTTCTCCCGGCAATCTTGATTCCAGCTTGTGCTTCCTCCAGCCCAGCATTTCTCATGAGGTACTCCGCATAGAAGTTAAATAAGCAGGGTGACAGTATATAGCCTTGACATACTCATTTTTCCTATTTGGAACCAGTCTGTTGTTCCATGTCCAGTTCTAACTGTTGCTTCCTGACCTGCATATAGGTTTCTCAAGAGGCTGGTCAGGTGGTCTGGTAGTCCCATCTCTTTCAGAATTTTCCACAGTTTATTGTGATCCACACAGTCAAAGGCTTTGACATAGTCAATAAAGCAGAAATAGATGCCTTTCTGGAACTGTCTTGCTTTTTCCATGATCCAGCGGATGTTGGCAATTTGATTTCTGGTTCCTCTGCCTTTTCTAAAACCAGCTTGAACATCTGGAAGTTCACGGTTCACGTATTGCTGAAGCCTGGCTTGGAGAATTTTGAGCATTACTTTACTAGTGTGTGAGATGAATGCAATTGTGTGGTAGTTTGAGCATTCTTTGGCATTGCCTTTCTTTGGGATTGGAATGAAAACTGACCTTTTCCAGTCCTGTGGCCACTGCTGAGTTTTCCAAATTTGCTGGCATATTGAGTGCAGCACTTTCACAGCATCATCTTCCAGGCCTTATAGATACTAGCTATTTCTTCCTATTTGAACATTTAGCCTAAGACTCAAAGCAATTAAAGCTTGAGGGATGGGAGATGAATTGAGACAGTAGCACTAACATATATACACTACCATGTGTAAAACAGATAGCTAGTGGGAAGGTGCTGTATAGCACAAGGAGCTCAGCTCAGTGCTCTTTGATGACCTAGAGGGGAGGGTGGTCCCAGAGGGAGGGGATACAGGTATACATACTGCTGATTCACTTTGTGGTACAGCAGAAACTAACTCAACATTGTAAAGCAATTATACTGCAACTAAAAAATAATGAAAGAAATACACATGAAAGAAAAACAACATCAACAAAAAAATACCTCTACAGACATAGATGTGGCTCAATGGTAAAGAATCTACCCACCAATGCAGGAGACACAGGAGACGTGGGTTCGATCCTTGGATCAGGAAGATCCCCTGGAGGAGGAAATCGCAACCTATTCCAGTATTCTTGCCTGGGAAATCACATGGACAGAAGAGCCTGGCAGGCTACACACCATAGGGTCTAAAAAGAGTGACTGAGCATGCACACACACATAGGCACAGATACACAGAGGGACAAAATGCTCAAACAAACAAAATGAAAGAGATAAATGAGTAAAGCTTGAGGGGGTCTTGAAGGTGCTTCAGTCCAATATAGAAGAGGAACCTTCTCCAAATTCCAAGTCCAGCCTGTCATCTGAAAGCAAACACTTAGAACAAGGCTTCGAGAGCCTCTATGAATAAAGACCCTGAATTCAGATATAACAATGCATCCCTTTGCTAAAGAATCTTCCATAAGTCTGGAGAACAATATAAATACATCTGCTAAATGTAACTTATCACAGAGGCCCTGTTTTGGGTTCTCCGGGTTGACAATCATTATAAAAACAATAGCATGTGTTTACTGCACCCTTACTATGCGCCAGGCAGGGTGGAAGGTCCTTTACCTTCATTCTTTTAATTCTCAACACGTCCTTATGAGGCAGACATGATTAATATTCCCATTTTACAGACAAGGAATGTGAGGCTCATGGAAGTGAAGTGACCTTACCACATTAACCAATCCATTATTGGTTATTAAACAATCCATTATTAAACAATTATTAAACAATCCATTCAACACATACATTAATTGAGTGCCTACCATGTACCAGGCACACTTCAGGATAACAGGGTTACTCCACTGAACACCAATAAACAACCACAAAAAAATGGTTCTCAGGGAACTTATAGCTTAGACAAAACAGGCTTAAAACAAAGAAATATGCAAAACATAAATAAGCATGATGATGGTGATTAATAAGTGCTATATGGAAAAAAAAGAGAACAGTTTAAGGTGATATTATATATGTCAGGATCCATTAAGTTATGCTGCAGTAACAAACAAGCCCTAAGTCTCAGTGGCTGGTCCAGCTCTCATTCACACCCCATGTGAAATGCAGGCAAGAGGAGGGATATGTTTACTCTCGCCCCTTGGGGACCGTGATGAGGCTTCTTCTCAGCATGTTCCATCTCCACAGACAGGGGACAAGGACATGGAAAATCACACACTGGCCCTTAAAGCCTCACCCGAGAAGTGACACCCGTCACTTCTATTCATGTTTCATTGGCTAAATCAAGTCATAGAGCCACTCTGAACTTGTATTAAAATAGAAGGAAAAGAGTGATCCTACCTTGTCCCTGGGAGACAGGGAAACAGGATAGTGATCAGCCCTCCTCAGTGAGGGACAGAGTCTAATAGAGGGGGCTGCTTTGAGTAGACAGATCAGAGAAGCCCCTTTGGGTAGCAGGTTGCGGGACTGGAATTTAAACCCTGGCCTTTCACAAGCCCACACCTTTACATGAGGCCAGGCTACTAGGATGAATTATCAACAGACCCTGGCACAAAAGACCGTTCACGCACCACGGGTACACAAGATTGAGCTGTGGCAGTCAGGGCATTGTCAAGGTCTAGTTCAGAGTGATGAAAGGCTTGCCAAGTCATCCTGACAAGCAGAGATTCTGGGAGCTCCAGACAACACTCACTGCTTCTGCCTTTCTTGCAGAATTCAAAGGACTTAACACCTTGGTTCTGAAACTTATTTTCCTTTCTCTGTTCCTTTCTACAGAAGAGCCACGGTGTGGAAAAACATGGCAAGCCTTCTAACCTTCTTCCATAGCAACAGAATTGTCAAAGTAGGCAAAGAACAGTAAAAGCATTTAAAAAGAGAAAAAAAATCTCACCCGAGAGCTAGAAATGAGTAAAAGGCCACTTGGATGCCTGAAGTTACCATTTTTACATTAGGTGCCTGAATAAACGTGTCTTTTCCATGTGAACAGTGTTAGTTTCAGTTGGAACCCTGGATGCAGTTTTGACCTTGAACTCTGTCCTCTTCTCTCCCCAAATTTCTTGTTTATATGTACATCCAGCTGACCCTAAGGATGAGCTGGTATCCTGACTGGGGTCCAACCAGCATGATGGAGAGAAGAGAGAGAAAGAGGAAGAAAAAAAGGGAAGAGAGAAGAGGAGGGGAGAGAGAGGCTGAGGAAGGGATAGAGAGGGAGAGAAGACCAGTACCAATAATGTGTGCTCATTGTCAAGGATGCAGAGGACCAGAGGAAGCGCACAAAGAAGCGAGGCACAGGTGTGACTGGCATCCTTGTTAAATGAGGTCCATGGCCTAGGAAACCCAGGGGAGACAAAGGAGCGATCTCTTAGGCTAAGGCCAGACTGATCCCATTAAGGCAAGGAGACTAAGCCTTGCCTGATGTCTATTTCTCACCATCCTCCTGAGAGGCGGGCTTTGTCCCCATCAAGCAGATGAAGATGCAGAGGTCAAGGGCGGATGGAGTACGTGGTCCATCAGGTCTGAGCTCAAACATCACACCTTGGTGAGACTGCCCCTCTCCTGGGTACCTCCTCCCCATCGCCCTCCCCCTTGGCCCTGGTTACTTTCTACCCCATCACAGCTCACTCAATCCTTTGTTCTCTTGTTTTTCGCCTGCCATCACAATGGGAAGACAAGAAGGGTAAGCTTCCTAACTGTAAGGACCTGTCTCTGTTCATTTCCTGCTGAAACTTCAGCATCTGCAGAAGTGCCCAGGACATAGTAGGTGCTCAACAAATACCTGTCAACTAAATGAGTGGTGGCACTAGTGGTAAAGAACCCGCCTGCCAAGGCAGGTAGATGTAAGAGACACAGGTTCAATCCCTGGGTTGGGAAGATCCCTGGAGAAGGGCATGGCAACCCACTCCAGTATTCTTGCCTGAAGAGCCCCATGCACAGAGGAGCCTGGAGGGATACAGTCCATAGGGCCGCACAGAGTCAGACACGATGGAAGGGACTTAGCACATACACACGAGTGACAGTGACCTGCCATGACACCTCTTTGAGTCTCAGCTCTCAGCAGCAGAAATTGACAGTTAAAAGGTAAAATACAGAAAATGGGGCAACAGTGAAGGCTTGGATCCAGACAGAGGTGCAGGAAAGCCAATCAGAGCCTGCCTCAGCCAGGAAGCCTCAAGAGCGCTGGGCAGGGCTGGCAGGCAGGAGGGGTCAGAGACACAGGCCGAGCCAAGCTCAGAAATGGGTGGGGGCTGTCCAAAAAGTGGTGCTGGGGAAACACCTGCATTTTCCTGATACCAGAACGCTCCGGGCTTGACTTTTCAGGGTCACGGTCAGCACACCCGCTCTCCGAGTTGGAGCATTTGCACTGGCCTTGGCTTCAGGCTCCCACTGTCCACATCTCTGTCATAGTCTCTACCACCTCTGTGCCCCTGATGAGAAGCCACCACCCATCCCTGCTGGAAAGTGGCAAGAAGTAAATAAAAATGCCCAATACATAAAAATAAGCTGCTTTCCCGGTGTAAAGACAGGAGAGGATGCTGAAGGATCCTGGCACGCATTCTGCATCATTGTCTCATGGATGCACCATAAGGAATCACTGAGATAGAAGCTGATGTGGTCCTCACTGTACAGATGAGGAAACGGAGGCTCTAACAGGAATGGTGAGGTGTTTTGAACACTTTGTAAATGAAAGGTACTGTCCTAAGCACTTGACATGAACTTTTTTTTCCCTCAGTTAAGGCTACAACCAACACTGAGACACATGCTTTTCTGAAACCCATTTTACAGATAGGGAAACTAAGGCACCGTGAGACACTAAGGCACTGAGAGTCCCTCCGCCAGTAAGCCGTGGGTCTGGAAGCACAGCAAGTGTGTCTGGCTCGTGAAACTGTCAGTCTCTCCCGAAGAAGCCAGGACTAGGGAACTTCCCTGGTGGCCCAGTGGTTAAGACTCCACACTGCCAAAGCAGGGGGCATAGGTTCCATCCCTGGCTGGGGAACTAAGGCCCCACAGGCCTCACGGTGCAGCCAAAAGAAAAAAGAAACCAAGACTAAGGTGAAAGCAAGTGAGCCCTTCTCCTTGCATGTAAAATATAAGAGGTGGGCACCAAAAAACTGAGTCATCAAGATAAATAATATTTTAATGCAATAATTTTAAAAGTTAATTCAAAAAAATCTGTGACGAAACTGTGTTAACATTTAAAATAAAGACAGAGTTGGTAACTGTGTTGTGCCAAGCCAAATTAGAGACTGTGGTTAAGAAATAAGCAGTAATACCCTTTTCAATCTTGTCCAGGAAACTCCTAAGCAATCAATTGATGTCAGGGGCTCAGGTATGATAACTCATATCCTCAAATAATAAAAATCCTAGTACTTTTCACAGCACTTGAGCAAACATTCTGCAAATGAAGCCTAAGTAAAACCATTCGAGGTGCTTCAGACCTAAATTGGAATCTTTATTTTTCAGCTGTGGCAGCTGGGACACAGAGAGGTTAGGTAACTTGCTCTGGGTCACAGAGCCTTGCCACAGTTCTCTCTCTGTGTCACAGAACTTCCAGGGCCAAAACAAATCACCATCTTTGCCCACGAGATTTCTCTCAACACTGCGCTATGGAGTTAGTTGATCACTCCAGTTAGGGCTGCCGATTCAGCAAATAAAAAGACAAGATGCCCAGTTAAATTTGAAATCCAGGTAAACAAAAATAAATCAATTTTAGTATAGATCCCATGCAATATGTGGGACCTACTTACACTAAGAGTTGTCTGTGGCTTATTTGAAATTTGACTTTATCTGGGCACACCGTTTTTTATTTAGCAACCCTAGCTGCAACAGATTTGGGGCAACAAGAATCATCAGATAATAAAAATAATCACTTAACTGGACACTTAGCTGCCATCCTTTCCCACTCCTTCTCCACCTGAACTCTAGCCCCATTTTCCTTCTCTTCCTTCCTCAGTTGTATGGAGCTCTTTCCATCCTGAAGGACCTTACATGGATCCTCCTGTTTGGGCTTCCCTGGTGGCTCAGACTGTAAAGAATCCACCTGTAATGCAGGAGACATGGGTTCAGTCCCTGGGTCAGGAATCAGCCCTGCAGAAGGGAATGGCTACCCACTCCAGTATTCTTGCCTGGAGAATCCTATGGACAGAGGAGCCTGACGGGCTACAGTCCATGGGGTGGCAGAGTCAGACAGGACTGAGCGACTCTTTCAACTTTCCACTATTCAATGGCTCCATCTTTTCTGTCCTTTGAGTCTTGGCTTAAATGCTCCATTCTTGCAGAAATCTTCCCATTACCTCATGTCTCACTCTCTCTGCCTCTTGTTTGTTTCCTTTACAGGAGAAATCACACCTTGCAACTGTTTATGTTTTGGCTTATTACTTAGTTTGAGATTGCCTCTTCCCAAAGGATTGCAAGCTCCAAAGGGCAGCTTGCTCCTTCCAGTCTCCCACCAGCACTGAGCCCAGTGCCCAGCACATAGTAAGTGCTCGATAAATGTACCAAGTCAACACAACCAAACCATTAGGCACTCCCAGTCCAGCAGCATCTCATCTGTCCCCAGAGAATCGTCCAAAGTGACTGCACATTCATGCTCCCCTTAAAGCAGGCAGTGCATAAATCCGCCCAGATCAAAGGCTTTGCCTGCATCCGACAGTCTTAGACCTTGAACCTCACCAACCTTCAGGTTACTTCCCTTAACAACAATAGCAACCCCCAAAAATGTATTATATAACTCTAGATGGGGGAAGAGTCATCAGAAATATTTCCTTGCCTGGCATCATCCTGTTATTATTTTGACATCTGTGTAGGCTGCAGAACGATTCTTTTAACGCTGTGTGTGAGGCGTATTTATGTCTCTGGCTGGAGTGCAGAGCATATGCAAAGGCTTCGGAAGCCTGTTCTAGTGCGTCTTGCTTGTAGCTGTAGCAGGTCCCGTGCGGACGGCCTGAAAGAGCATCCCTGCTGTTTACTATGTTTAAGGAGATAAGTTTCCAAGTGGCAGGGGAATAACCAAACCCTGCTTCTCCTACCTGCCAGTTCCATTGGTCTCAATGGAGATGAGAGCGCTGGGAAGCAAAGGTTCCTGCCCCCTATCCCACGCACCTTGACTTGAAGGGACACCATCTGATTCAAGTAACAGTGGCAGCGGGTGCTATGGACTGGGAGTGCTGTTATGCCCAGCGCTACTATAGACTGCCTCCAGGCATTATTCCTTCCAGTCTTTACCATCACCCTCTATGATCAGCTTTGGGCTTCTCAGGTGGCGCGGTGGTAAAGCATCTGTCTGCCAGTGCAGGAGACATGGGTTTGATCCCTGGATCAGGAAGATCCCCTGGAGGAGGAAATGGAAATTCACTCCAGTATTTTTGCCTGGAGAATCCTATGGACAGAGGAGCCAGGTGGGCTACAGTCCATGTGGTTGCAAAAGAGTCAGACATGACTGAGCATCTGAGCACACGTACACACCACACACTTTATGATCAGCTGCACCCTCCACACTTCTCAGAGAAGAAAACCGGGGCCCAGAGAGAGGTTAAAAAAACTGTCTTGTGATGAATGGCTAAAGAAAATGTGGTACATATACAAGATGGAACACTACTCAGTCATAAAAAAGAATGAAACAAAGTCATTTGCAGCAACATGGACGGACCTAGAGATTATTATAATAAGTGAAGTAAATCAGACAAGGATAAATATCATACAACATCACTTATATGTGGAATCTAGACTATGACGCAAATGAACTTACCTGCATAACAGAAACAGACTCACAAATATAGAGAACAGACTTCTGGTTGCCAAGGCGGAAGTAGGCGGGGGAGGGATGGATTGGGAGTTTGATATTAGAAGGTGCAAATGATTATATATAGAATGGATAAACAAGGCCGTACTGTATACACAGGGAACTGAATTCGATATCCTGTGATAAATGGAAAAGAATTCTGAAATATAAGATATTGTAGCATCACCGAGCCAGTGAATTTGAGCAAACTCCAGGAGACAGTAGAGAACAGAGGAGCCTGGCATGCTGCAGCCCATGGAGTCACGAAGAATCGACATGATTTAGTGACTGAACAACCTAAGTGGATCACTTTGCTGTAGAGCAGAAATTAACACAACATTGTGCTTTAAAAAGACATGTGTGCCCTAATGTTCTTTGCAGTACTATTTGCATTAACTAGGACATGGAAGCAACCTAGATGTCCATTGACAGATGAATGGATAAAGAAGCTTTGGTACACATGTACAGTGCAACACTGCTCAGTCATAGAAAGGAAATTGCCGTACGACTCAGGGAACTCAAACCGGGGCTCTGTAACAACCTAGAGGGGTGAGAAATGGTGGGAAGTGGGAGGGCGGTTCAAGAGGGAGGAGATATATGTACACCTATGGCTAAATCACGTTGATGTATGGCAGAAATGAAACCAATATTGTAAAGCAATTATCCTTCAATTTTTATGTTGATGTATGGCAAAATCAATACAATATTGTAATTAGCCTCTAATTAAAATAAATTTAATTAAAAAACAATTTTAAAAAATTAACTTAAAAAAAAAAAACAGTCTCATGCCTCCAGTTAACCAGATGACGAACAGGAGACTTCAACCTCGTCTGTTCTTTCCAAAGGTATACGTGCTCCCCAGAAGAGCACAGCCCACACCATCACCCGCCTCACCAACAGCGCCTGGCCAAGGAAGGAGGGGAGGGAGGAACCTGGATGCTTTTCATGGGGAGAAGGAGCTTTCTGAATTCCAGTTACGCGCCTGTAAAATGGGGATAATAATAGCAGTCACTCCTGCACTGGTTTCCTAGGGCTGCGCTAACCAAGTACCAGAGACTGGGGGGCTTAGCTTCATTCTCCCACAAAACCAAGGTGTCAGCAGGGCTGGTCCCGTCTGGGGCCGTGACGGAAGGATGCGCTCCCAGTCTCTCTCCTTGTCTCAGAGATGGCCGTCTTCTGCCTGTGTCTCTTTACATCGTCCTTTCCCTCCCTCTCTCTCCCCCTGACCCCGTGTATCTCTTTGTCAAAATGTCCCCTTTAATGAGGACATCAGTCATATTGGAGTAGGGCCTACCCCTACGACCTCAGTTTAACTTGACTGCCTCTGTCAGGAGCCCATTTTTGAATAAAGTCAGGTTCTGAGATCCTGGGACTTCAACGTATACATTTAGAAGTGAAGTAGCTCAGTTGTGTCTGACTCTTTGCGACCCCATGGACTGTAGCCTATCAGGCTCCTCCGTCCATGGGATTTTCCAGGCAAGAGTACTGGAGTGGATTGCCATTTCCTTCTCCAGAGGATCTTCCCGACCCAGGAATCGAACCTGGGTCTCCAGCATTGCAGGCAGATGCTTTACCGTCTGAGCCACCAGGGAAGTCTTAATACATTTAGGGGGAGACACAATTCAACTCGGGTTCAGTCCTTGGGCTGGGAAGATCCACTGGAGGAGGAAATGACAACTCACTTCAGTATTCTTGCCTGAAAAATTCCATGGGCTGAGGAACCTGGTAGGTTACAGTTCCTGGGGCTGCAAAGAGTCGGGCACGACAGAGCACGCATGCACACACACACACAATTCAACTTATTACACGACCTCATCAGAATGTCTCATTGATGAGTGCAAAAAGCACACACAGGCACACGTTCCCAAATGTTCGTCCACAAATGTACAGCCCGCACATACTTTGGTCAAATGCTCTAAGATTACACCTGAGGCAATTTTGAGGTGCACTCTTGGTTAAGAATGACCTGCTAGAGTAAGTTCTCAAACAGTATAACGCATCAGATTTCCTTGGGAGTGGATTCAAAATGAAGATTCCCAGGCCCTTGTTCCCCAAACTCTGATTCTCTGGTCTGTGATGAGCCCCAATAGTCTGAATTTTTAATAAGCAGTATACAGGGAATCGGGGATCCCTGCCAGCCACCTTCCATATGTGGGAGTCCATGCCTAGCAGTTTGCTTCCTAGAAAGCCAGGGCAGCTGGGTGGGCACTCTGGAACCTCAGTTGAGTAACATCTGGGGCTGATGTTATCCAGCCCCAGCAAGGATAACATCATATATGCGTACTCATTTGTGCCCTCTGCTGGCAGGGCCACTGCACCAAGGCCATTTTCGCCTTTGCTAGCCCCATAGAAACAGTTACAGACTATTTTCTTGAGCTCCAAAATCACTGCAGATGGTGACTGCAGCCATGAAATTACAAGACAATTGATCCTTGAGAGAAAAGCTATGACCAACCTGGACATTATATTAAAAAGCAGAGACTGCTTTACCAAGATAACTCCGTCTAGTCAAAGCTATGGTTTTTCCAGTAGTCATGTACGGATGTGACAGTTGGACTATAAAGAAAGCTGAACACTGAAGAATTGATGCTTTTGAACTGGGGTGTTGGATAAGACTCTTGAGGGTCCCTAGGACTGCAAGGAGATCCAACCAGTCAATCTTAAAGGAAATCAGTCCTGAATATTCATTGAAAGGACTGATGCTAAAGCTGAAGCTCCAATACTTCGCCAACTTGATGTGAAGAACTGGCTCATTGGAAAAGACCTTGATGCCAGGAAAGATTGGAGGCAGGAGGAGAAGGGGACAACAGAGGATGAGACGGTTGGAAGGCATCATTGACTCAATGGATATGAGTTTGAGCAAACTCCGGGAGACGGTGAAGGACAGAGAAGCCTGGCATGCTGCAGTCCTTGGGGTTGCAAAGAGTCAGACATGACTGAGCAACTGAACAGCAACAAGCCTCACAGCTAATGAGTCCCAGAGCCAGTCTTCAACCTAAACATACAAAGGTACAAACCTGCCGGACTCTGTCTCCCCAAACCTCCTGTGTCTATAATACTTTCTGCCACTTCTTCCTGATAATACTGGAGGCTTAACCAGCCCCAAAAAAGAAACTTACCCCTTTCCCATCCTAATAAATTAATGCCTCTGTAGCACTCACGCTGTGCTCGGCAATCTTCTGAGCCCTCTATGTGGCCTGATTCATTTGGTCCTCAGCCACAACACCATGAGGTGGGAGGCACATCTCATAGAGAGGAAAGGAGCAGTCACTTAGCTAAGACCACAGAGCTCATTAAGGAGGAGACCCTGGAATTGAACTCAGGCAATCAGATTGCAGAGCGTGCTTGCTGTCACCCCTTAAATTCACCATCGCATAACTGACGGTGACCTAGTCTTACCCATTGTAGGAATCCCTCTCCAGCTCTAACGGTGGTCTACATATCTGACCTTGATGTCCAGGGTGACTCCAACATAGATGGACCGATTCGGATCCCATTACCAAGAGAGGTGGGTTTAGACAGTGGGCTTTTATTTCCTTTTGTTCAGCCCCCTATTCAGTGACTGGACCCTTCCGTGTAGATGAAGTCTGGTTTGCCTCCACCCTGGAAAAATGCACTTCTCTCCTCCTGCCAACACTTCTCCAAACACAGTGAACATCCCCAGCACACTTGATGCCATTTAGTGCTAAGTGATGCATGCAGGATTTCCCTCCTCTTCTGCTGCCCCAGGGTAAAGCATTCCATGGTTCAGTCTATTTAAGCAAATGACCCCTATAGCTCATGCATCCACTCTGCTGATATTTCCAGGGCTCCTGCTATGTGTCAGACCCTGAGCAGTGTCCTGGGGAGTCCATGCTCTCCTAGAATTCACAGTCTACCGAGGAAGCCAGACCTGAAATCTAGTAAGGACATCAGGGCCCCAATCATCATGAAAACCACTTGTTATGTATGGCATCCGCCAGAGTCCATAGGTCTAGATGGCAGTCCCCGAGGCCTCCACCCACCAAGGGCTCATGGGTTCTCACCAAGGACATGTGGTAGTTTTTCAGCCAGTCTCAGTTGAGCCCAAAGGAAAGGTTTTTCTAAAAACGCTTTGGTTGAGTCATGAATAGCAGAATGTCAACCCTGCTGCACCCTCGGTGATTCCACAGACTTCTCTGCTACACAAGAATGTATCTCAGTGTTTCTCCGGGTTGGTGCCTGGCCTCTAGAGTTCTGCGAAGGAAGCAGGTGGGTGGACATAGAGGGTGAATTTAGCATCTGCTCAGCTATTGTAAATCAGAGTGGGATGCTGCCTCATTCTTCAATGGGTCCCACGAAGTCACATTACAGTTCCCAGGTGACTGGGATTCAAGCTGGGAGTCTAGGGACCTTCCTGTGACCATCACCAAGGTTAAGGAAATAGTAAACTGAGAGCTGATTCATGTTGCTGTGCAGCAGTAACTAATACAACATTGTAAAGCAATTATACTCCAGTTTAAAAAAAGAATAATGAGGGATTTCCCTAATGGTCCAGTGGCTAAGATGCTGCACTCCCAGTGCGGGAGGCCTGGGTTCAATTCCTGATCAGGGAACTAGATCTCACATGTCACAGCTAAAACCTGGTGCGACCAAATAAATAAATCAATACTTTTCAAAAAAGAGAATAAGGAAAGAGAGGCTTCAGGGCACAGAATTAGAGAAATACTCATTCATTCATTCATCCCCAAAATACTTAGGTGGAGCTTATCTTGTGCTAGATTTAGAGAGACAGTGAGCAGCAAAAATCAACATGGCCATTGCCTAAAGAAAACAGAACAGACTAGGGGTTACAAGCACAGATTCTAGAACATGGGTGCCTGAGTTCTAATTCGAGTTCTATTTACTGGCAGCATGATCTTAGGGAAATCACTTACTTTCAATGTAGCTCAGTGTCCTCATCTGTATAATGGGCACAATCATAGTACCAAACTCATGAGGTCATTGTGTGGATTCCACAAACTAATATGAATACAAATGCTTAGAACAGTGCTGGACACAGAAAAGGAATTCTAAAGGTGTGAGTTATGATGATAACGAAGATGGCCAAATTGCAGGGAGGGCTACTAATGTAACACTGAGACACAGATGTGAACTTGTAGCTGTGATCACTGGGACACTTTAAGACCAGAGGGTAAAAGGATTTGATTTGGAGGTATTGGGGAATGTTTCCCCAAGGAAGAGCTATTTGGATGAATAGGTAGCAGCTAACTTGTTTTAGACTAGAGAGAACAGTGAAGCAGTCAGAGAGAGCAGCGTGTGCAAAGGTCCTGTGGCAGCAGGGACAGCAAAAATTTCCTAGCACTAAAAGGAGGGCTGCATGCCCAGAAGGCAGAGAGTGATGGGAACAAGGTCATGATGGGGCTGGAGGTGCAGGCAGAGGCCAGGGAGAGGCAGCCCACGTAGAAGATGTTGCTGTCATTGAAGCATCTGCCTGAGGCAAGTCTAAACCCTCTCCCACACCAGATAATTCTTATTTGCCTTTTTAACAATCATCTCTAGAAGAGTCACAAACCCCCTCCGCAAAAGTCCTACTGTTGCCCTGAAAAATAAGTCAAATTTGTCAGCTATTTTTAAAAGGAGGCTCTGATGGAAAGTTAAAGGCCTTCTTCTTGATTCGCCAATAAGAATTTCCAGGGCTTTGTGTGTAGTCGAATGACTTAGAAGACTCCTTGGTTCCCAGAAATATCAGAGAGTTTAAAATAGAACAGTCATCACTTGCTGCTTGGGAAACTTCAGTGTTACACAGAAGGTGCAACAGCAAAGCAGTAACGTTCATTGAGGGCCAACACGCACCAAGTGGTAAGCCAGTAGTGGGCTCCAAGCAGGTGCTTCTTAGGTGGTCCTCACACTCGCCCTGTAAGGTAAAGATCATTCCCCTCCCCACTTAAAACCGATTAACATGATTTGCCTAAAGGCCACTGTTTAAACCTAAATCTACAGTATTTCTACTATCTTTGATTAGTGGTTAAGATGAAGCAGAAAGACAAAGCAATGGTTAAAAGTTGGGCTGTGGGACTTCCCTGATGGTCCAGTGGTTAAGAATCTACCTGCCAACGCAGGGGACGTGGGTTTAATTCCTAGTCCTGGAAGACTCCACATGCCATGGGGCCACAACTACTGAGCTCGCATGCCTAGAGCCTGTGCTCTGCAACAAGCGGAAGCCATTCAATGGGAAGTCCACGCACTGCAACTAGAGAAAGCCTGTGAGCAGCAACTAAGACCCAGTGAGACAAAAGAAATAAGTTTTTCAAAAAGTTGGGTTGTCAGGTTAGCTGGTCTGCTCTCTTTAGGATAGCCAACCTTAATGTTTTGTCTGGGACTACCCCAGTTTGGGGCTTCCCAGGTGGCGCTAGTGGTAAAGAACCCACCTGCCAATGCAGGAAGCATAAGAGACTCGGGTTTGATCCCAGAGTCAGGAAGATCTCCCGAAAGAGGGCATAACAGCCCACTCCAGTATTATTGTCTGAAGAATCCCATGGACAGAAAAGCCTGGCAGGCTATGGTCTATAGGGCTGCAAAGAGTACAAAGAGTTAGACATGACTAAAGCAAGTTAGCCCACATGGAGGCATCCCAGTTTTAACACTGAGAGTCTCACATCCCAGCAAATCCCATAGTCCCAGGCAAACCTGTGTGGTTGCTCACTCTACCTCCCATGCCAAAAGCAACAGGGAAACAATCACAAGTCAGGCTGTTGAGTAAATGTTGATCTGAGTAATATTGCTGGCACCTTATTAATGGCAGGCTTCCAACACCTCTCAGCCCCTTTAAAATTAAAATACACACAAGCAGGTAGGAATACAGGGTTTCAAGAGCTGGTGGCATATAGGGTGACCATGCTTTCCAAACCTAGGGATGGTAACATTTATTCAGTTTTCAGATGTCTGTTGAACTGAGTACCAGGCATGGTTGTATGGGTAAGGAACACACAGCTATGGTTTCTGTCCTTTTGAAAGTTACAGTCTTGTAAGGAAGACATCAAATCAAGCAAAATTCTATGTAAACAAAATGATGTCTGATGGGGGGACTGATGGGGGCTTTAAAAAAGATAAAGTAGGTGATATGGAAAGGAGGGACTAGGGGTGATGAGGTCAGATGTCTCGGGCTAAGATTATCACAGAGGGTCTCTTGGGGAGGCGGTGGCTTTTGACTTGAGACCTGGACCATGAAACCATATCCAGCACCTGCAGGCAGAGCGTTTCAGGCAGAAAGGAGAACCAGTGCAAATGTCAGTCTCTGAGGTAAGAAGGAGCTCAGTGGGTTTAAGATCTGTGAGGAAGGATGGGGGAGGCTGAGCTCGGGGAGATGGGAGGCAGATGGCAAGGTGAGGTCAGAGAGAGGTGGTGATGGTGGTGGTGGTGGTTTAGCCGCTAAGTTGTGTCCGATTCTTTGTGACCCCATGGACTGTAGCCTGCCAGACTCCTCTGTCCATGGGGTTCTCCAGGCAAGAACACTGGAGTGGGTTGCCATTTCCTACTCCAGAGGATCTTTCTGACCCAGGGATCAAACTAGGATCTCCTCATTTCAGGCAGATGAGAGGGGGTGTTCAGAGAGCAATTCAGGTGGGCGAGAAACCTCTGGAGGGCGCCATAATGGAGTGATATAGTCAATTTCCCTTTTTATTTTATTTTTTTATGGTAGCAACAACTAATTTGTCTTTTTTCCAAACTTTAAACTTTTTATTTTGTATTGCAGTGTAGTCAGTTAACATCATTGTGGTAGTTTCAGGTGAACAGCACAATTTCCCTTTTTGAAAGGAATACTTGGGCTACTATATTGAGAATGGATTGTCCAGGACAAGAATGGCAGCAGAGAGATTGCAGTTGTAGCTCAAGCAACAAGTGATGGAGACTTGGACCAGAGTAGAAACAGAGAAGATGAGAAGAAGTTATTGGCTGGAAACATTATTGTGGAGATGAGATGGGAGCCCTTGACTGATGAAGGGTTGGATGCAAGGAGGTGAAGAAGGGAATCTTAAAGGATTTCTTGATTCCTAACAGCTGTATCAACTTGAGAAACTCATGTAAATCTTCTGAGCCTCAGTTCTTCTAATCTTAAGGGGAAATAACCATCCATGACAAACCTACACAGCATATTAAAAAGCAGAGACATCATTTGCTGCCAAAGTCCATTGTCCATGGAGTCAAAGCTATGGTTTTTCCAGTAGTCAAGTACAGATGTGAGAGTTGGACCATAAAGAAGGCTGAGCACTAAAGAACTGATGCTTTCAAATGGTGGTGCTGGAGAAGACTCTTGAGAGTCCCTTGGACAGCACAGAGATCAAACCAGTCAGTCTTAAAGGAAATCAACCCTGAATACTCATTGGAAAGACTGATGCTGAAGCTCCAACACTTTGGCCACCTGATGCAAAGAACGGACTCACTGGAAAAGACCCTGATACTGGGCAAGATTGAGGGCAAGAGGAGAAGGGGGCAGTGGAGGATGAGATGGTTGAGCGGTATCACTGACTCAATGGACATGAATTTGAGCAAACTCCAGGAGATACTGAATGACAGGGAAAGCTGGCGGCTGCAGTCCATTGGGGTCACAAAGAATCAGACACAACTGAGCGACTGAACAATACCACCACCCACTGACAGTTGCAAAGAAGACCAAATACCTACTTCTTAGCACAGGGCTCAGCTCAAGTGGCATCTTTTTTAAAAATCTATTTTTCCATTAGTGTGTTTGAAGTTTGGCTGCCACTGGGAAAGAAAAATGTATGGTTAAAAATATGCCCGGTTTAGCTTAATTCAGGAAAACAGAAGTGACTCTTCCGCAGTTTGGAGCCATATGGATTTCTTGGTTGGGTGGACTCATCTGAATAGGGTCTGTAGAGTGTCTGTCAGCCAGTTGTATTTTTGCCATAGATTGTGTGGCAAGATGATTATTTCAGTGCAATTGGCAGCCTCAGGTATTTAAGAGATGTGTTTGACTCATTTCTCAACAACCAGGATGGAGCAAAGGAGGAATGTCTCCTAATAATGACTGTTTGCAGAGCTCTCAGAAGACAAAGCCCAACAAAAGGTCTCCTTGGCCTTATTTCTTCCCTCCCTCACACATAATCTTTAATCATCCTTAGAGCCAAACATTTGGGGTGACACATTCACCAAGAGTTATTACAGAAAAACGATTTCATTTCCACAGCCCAGAAGTATCCTTAGAAAGGAAGAAAAATCTCTAAATCATCACCAAAGGCATCAAGCCCTTAGGTGACTGGGTTCTAATTTGGAGTTTTCTACAATATTGCTTGTTCCTTCTTTCCTTTTCTTGGCTTATTCTTATTCTTATTTTTAATGACAGAGGGTTTCTAGTATGTGGGTAATTGAGGTTTGATTGGTCCTTCCTCCAAGACTTAAGGCTTGCAATGAGAAATAGTAAAAGTCAAAAAATGCTTTAAAAATATGAAAACTTTATGGGGCCATGATTGAGGACAAACTGGGCTGTATTGTAAAGTGGTCCTCCCTCTGGAGATATGGAATAGCTTCAAAGATTCACTTTTATTGCTCATTTGTTTGTGTAAACCATGTTGTCTTAAGGAAAAGGGGGAGGCGAAGGGGAGGGGGAGGGAGAGGTAGAGGAGGAGGAGAAGGGAGGGGAAGAGGGGAGGGGAGGAGAAAACCACAGGCAGATAATAAGGAAGGTAGTAAGAACAGCTGGAGAGTGTTGGGCGTCCAGAAGCAGCTAACACAGAGTATTCGATCCATATTCTGTGCTGATCATTGTTTAGAAGATCATCTCATTGAATCCTCACAAACACCTTCTGAGATAGAAGTCATTATTAACCCCATTTTTCAGATGCAAAGACTGATACCCAAGTTATACAGCTAGGAGTGGCAAAGCAGAACTCCGGAGTACACTAAATTATACTGCATAGACACATAGGGGTTTACTTATGAGCCTAACATGGCAAATACTTGGGATTTTCCTGGTGAATCTTTGATGAAGCTTTAAGAGAAAGAATGTCACAAGAAAAGAACTTGAGCATGGAAGCAGATTGAACTCTAATCAGTAACCAATTTGTTAAGGGACTAAAGAAAGACTGATGATGCCCCATGCTCTAGTTTCTCCATTTAGAATCTATGATAATATTTACTGTATTTTTATTATAAATGTAATGGACACTTACTATAGAAAATTATAAACTGTTAAGTGGAGGGGAGTGCAGGATGGGGGGAAACATGTACACCCGTGGCTGATTGATGTTAATGTATTAAAAACCACCTCAATATTGTAGAGTAATTAGTCTCTAAATTATAATAAATTAATTAATTAAAAATTACAAAAACAAACAAACAAAATTCTCCAAGTCAGGCTTCAACAGTATGTGTAACTGTGAACTTCCAGATGCCAACATCCATCTGGATCAAGAGAGTTCCAGAAAAACATCTACTTATGCTTTATTGACTACACCAAAGCCTTTGACTGTGTAGATCACAACAAACTGGAAAATTCTTTAAGACATGGGAATATGAGATGTCTATAGTTTTGGGGTGACTTTGGGCAGCCTGTATCTTGAAGCTCAGGGCTGTGTTCCTTTGTTGCTGGAGAATTTGCTTGGTATGTCTTGCCCTGGAACTTATTGGCCCTTGTGTGGTGCTCATATATGGAATTTAGAAAGATGGTAACAATAACCTGGTGTACGAGACAGCAAAAGAGACACTGATGTATAGAACAGTCTTATGGACTCTGTGGGAGAGGGAGAGGGTGGGAAGATTTGGGAGAATGGCAATGAAACATGTAAAATATCATGTAGGAAACGAGTTGCCAGTCCAGGTTCGATGCATGATGCTGGATGCTTGGGGCTGGTGCACTGGGACGGCCCAGAGAGATGGTATGGGGAGGGAGGAGGGAGGAGGGTTCGGGATGGGGAACACATGTATACCTGTGGCGGATTCATTTTGATGTTTGGCAAAACTAATACAATTATGTAAAGTTTAAAAATAAAATAAAATTAGAGAAAAAAAAAAAAAAGACATGGGAATACCAGACCACCTTACCTGTCTCCTGGAAAATCTGTATGCAGGTCAGGAAGCAACAGTTAGAACTGGACATGGAATGACAGACTGGTTCCAAATTGGGAAAGGAGTATGTCAAGGCTGTATACTGTCACCCTACTTATTTAACTTATATGCAGAGTACATCATGAGAAATGCCAGCTTGGATGAAGCACAATGTGGAATCAAGATTGCAGGGAGAAATATGAATAACCTCAGATACACAGATGATACCACCCTTATGGCAGAAAGTGAAGAAGAACTAAAGAGCCTCTTGATGAAAGTGAAAGAGGAGAGTGAAAAAGCTGGCTGAAAACTCAACATTCAAAACACTAAGATCATGGCAACCAGTCCCATCACTCCATGGCAAATAGATAGGGAAACAATGAAAACAGTGACAGACTTTATTTTCTTGGACTCCAAAATCACTGAAGATGGTGACTGCAGCCATGAAATTAAAAGACGCTTGCTCCTTGGAAGAAAAGTTATGACCAACCTAGACAGCATATTAAAAAGCAGAGACATTACGTTGCCAACAAAGGTCCATCTAGTTAAAGCTATGGTTTTTCCAGTAGTCATGTATGGATGTGAGAGTTGGACTATAAAGAAAGCTGAGTGCCAAAGAATTGATGCTTTTGAACTGTGGTTTTGGAGAAGACTCTTGAGAGTCCCTTGGACTGCAAGGAGATCCAACCAGTCCATTCTAAAGGAGATCAGTCCCGGGTGTTCTTTGGAAGGACTGATGCTAAAGCTGAAACTCCAATACTTTGGCCACCTTATGCGAAGAGTTGACTCATTGGAAAAGACCCTGATGCTGGGAGGGATTGGGGGCAGGAGGAGAAGGGGACGACAGAGGATGAGATGGCTGGATGGCATCACTGACTCGATGGACGTGAGTTTGCGTGAACTCCGGGAGATGGTGATGGACAGGGAGGCCTGGTGTGCTGCAGTCCATGCAACTGAGCGACTGAGCTGAACTGAACTGTATATGCATTTTACCACTGTATCTTCAATTATTAGAAAAAAATTAAAATTTTAAGTTGTTTTAAAAAAATAATGTATCTATAAGTTCTCCACCCAAAGATTAAATTTAACATTTCGTTATCTATTAACATATCTATATCCATATTTCTATCCATTTCACAAGTACGATCATATTAGTCATAGAATTTTGTAATCATCCTTTTTGAAAACTTCCCACTACATCACGATACCTTTTCATGTCAACAATTATTCTACATGATCATGATACGGTGTCCTAATATTTTGTTTTATCTAGCATCCCCTTTCTTGGACATTTAGCTTGACAGCTCCAGGCTGATTTCCTTGGGATCAATTCCTAGAAGTTATTTCTCCTTTTGAGAAGACGATGTGAACCTCTATCTCTGCAGAGACATGTAGGGACAAATGAGAAAATGAATATCAAAGAAAAAAATCACCAGTGGGGATACAGATGCTGTACCCAGCCACAGAGAGGGCAGATCTGACCCCCACGCCATCACCTCTCCTATTTGAGCATTTCTCAAGGTGAGAATCACCTGGCAGCAGAAACTGAGTTGGGGGTAGGAGGTGTGAAGCTACGACATTTTGTCTGCGCTGCCCCAGGAGGAAAGCAGCAGGAAGAAAAGAGGACTCATTATCCTTTCAGAATTTTTCTTTTGTCTAATTTTCCCCTCTTGACAGGGAAGATTTAAGCTCTGGATAGAGAAGAAATTCACGCTGTCAGAGGCTGTTCTTGTTTTAGTTACAACACATGCAGCGTGTTTCACTGTCTCCTGCTCCCTCATCACTACCAACACAATCCGGTGGGGAAAACAACAGAGAGGACACGTTTCCCTCCCCAGGGAAGGAAAGAGCAAAGCCAAACTGGGTCATTTCTCAATGAATCCTCCTTTCAAATCTGGAATAAGAGAAGCAAAGGAAGTGATTACCTCCTGTGAGCTTGCTGCACAAGGAATCTTACGTCATCTGGTCAACCTACCTATTCTACAGCTTGGAAAAGTAAGACCAAAAATGTTCTTCAACTCCCTAGAAATGGCACAGTTTTTAAGGAGCAGGGCCATTCCAGGGCCCAGGGATGCTAACTTCCAACCAGAACAGGCTGGGACCATTCATCAATGTTGTTTGCTTCCTCTATGCCATGAAACGCTTTCATCACTCTTAGACTCGTACCTGGCAAAATGCCAAGTAAGCCTGCAAACTCAATACCCACACATACACACACACACATTCCTAATCAGAAATTAGAATAGCTGCTCAAAGCTTTGGATTTGCCAATAATTCCTGAATAGTGCCCACTAAGCCTAGCACCAAAAGTAGACTTCTTTGAAGGATTCTTTTCCTTTTGAAAATTCCAGGACCTCACACAATAGACCAGAAATGTTTGTTGAATGACTAAAAGGTTTAATGAATTGAGTGACAGAATCAATCAATAGATAATAAGAGAAATAAAATATTGAGTGAATGAGTGAATGTACTTAATTGAAAAATTATTCATATCTGACTTGTCTACTCAATGAAACCCACACATATTAGACCAATTATGTCTCATGACCCTTGTCCACTGTGGAGTTCTCTTAAAGTCCAAAGCTCATCTTACAACAGAGCTTCCTTTCTAGACTTCTAGACCCTAAAGCACTTTTTAAAAGATGCTCTTAAGTCCATGGGCTTCCCTGATGGCTCAGACAGTAAAGAATCTGCCTGCAATGCAGGAGACCTGGGTTTGATCCCTGGGTCAGGAAGATCCTCTGGAGAAAGGAATGGCCTCTCACTCCAGTGTTCTTGCCTGGAGAATTCCATGGACAGAGGAGCCTGGCGGGCTACAGTCCATGGGGTCACAAAAACTCAGACACGACTGAGGGGCTAAGACACACACATTTAAGTCCATGAATCACTTTCAATGGCTCAAAAAGCTCATTAGAAATTGCATGCTCTACACATGCCTGCATCTGCTTTGGGTTACATAAATGTTTGCCCTCCTTATCATTCTGATCAGAAGTTCTGATGATCCTATCTGATTTTGAGTTATGCAAAGTGAAAAAAAATCAAAGAAATTGCTTGTTACTTCATCATCCGACTTTGTTTGAGATATGCCATTTATCAAAACAACAGCGTCTGTGTGAGGAAAACAAATAAAAAAGGAGTGATTTTGCATGCAGATGGTAGAGACATGCTACCTCAAAGCTGAGCCTTCAGAATCCATCTCAAGGGATTCCTGATGTGGGGGATGGTGCCTGGGATGATGTCTTTCAGAAAGCATCACAATGTTCAGTGATAAGTTCAGCTAACCACTAAAAAATGCTGGACACTAAAAAATAACATGAATCTTGACATCTGCTGGGCAAAATTGGAATCCCCTTGCAGAATGTGTGAGCCCAGGCAGGTTTCTCGGTTTCTCTGAGTTACAGGGTCCCGCTACAAAAAGGAACATTAATAACTTCCACCTTCCACGGAGGAAGTGATGATCCAATGAGGTGTGTGTGCTCACTCAGTCATATCCGAATCTTAGCAACCACATGGACTGTAGCCTGCCTGGCTCTCCTGTCCATAGAATTTTCCAGGCAAGAATACTGGAGTGGGTTGCCATTTCCTTCTCCAGATCCAATGAGGTGATGCATTTTAAATAGTCATCATAAGGTCTGAGACATGGCAATTTCTCAGTACACTTTAGCAATTTTATTATTGAATATTATTAGTAATCAACCCACAGGGCTGCGTGAGCCTCAAGTGAAATATAGTGGATATAGAATCTAGCACAGATTCTGGCACTCAGGAGGTACTTAATGTTTATTTCTTGTCACTTTTTTTAGATGGCCCTGTTGGGGATCCTCTGCATTTATCCTTTTTCTAAAAGGGCAGAATCATTATGCAATAAACATCGCACCCTCCAGAAAGCCACTCACAAAGCTAATCCCTATGCCCTGGGCAAGGAAACTGACCATAAACTTCTCTCTGTTGCCTAAGAAAGCTTCTTGAAAATAACAACTGCCCATGTGCCACCAACTGGGACTGGATATGGTCCCCCAGGCTCCAGGAAGTCTTCTTGACTTTCCCCATGGGCTGATGGTCTGATTGATGGAGGGAAGGAAGCTTGCTGGCCCATAGCAGGGAATGAGCTTGCTCCCTTCTTCCTGTGATGGACAGAAGGGGCAGATAAGGACTGAAGAAGGCTCTGAGGAAATGGCTAGAGTAAGTTTTGAAACACTTGTCTCAGAGGCATTCAATCAGGGCAAGAATAAAGAGTAGAGAGTTGAGGGGATTCTTATGGATTAAATGTGTAGCCCTCCTTAGTTTATCATTCAAGAAAATACCCAGCCAGACCCACTGCAGAGAACCATGGTAGAATTTAGCTTCAAATTTCAGGTTCCCCTGGCAGTCTCCAAGGATCCTTCTAATTTATCCCATAGTTCCATTTCTACTTTGTGTCCACTATGATGAAACTTTCCCCTAAAGTTGACACTAGTGTAATGAAAGAAGCAAAGATAATACG
Source organism: Bos grunniens (assembly GCF_055505025.1). NCBI lineage: Eukaryota > Metazoa > Chordata > Mammalia > Artiodactyla > Bovidae > Bos > Bos grunniens. Next base: position 30,995,763 of record NC_141189.1, read on the forward strand.
CATGACATCTACATACAAATTTTGTAGAAGTGATACTTGTCAGAATAACATATTGGTGCTTATGATATAATGATATCAAAACAAAAATGAATTTTAGTGAGGGCTGACTTACATATTGCTTTTTAAAAAAAAACAAACAAACATGTACACTCATGGTGGATTCAAGTCAATGTATGGCAAAACCAATACAATATTGTAAAGTAAAATAAATTAATTAATTTTAAAAAAAGAGGAAAAAAACGTAAAAGAAAAACATAGTTTTAAAACAAAGGGGACAAGAAAAAAAAAAGAAGCCTGGTCAGTTTTTTTTCTCATGGACAGTATTGAACATTTTCTCATCCACTTGCCAACATGTTCAACATTCATACTGTTTGCCTGGGGTTTTGTTTTGTGTGTGTGTGTGGACACAGTAGTATACAAGAGAGTACAGAGTATAATGGAAACCCAGAACAGGAAAGGCTCATCTACCCTAGAGGTTCCAGGGACACAACAGGGAGAAATGATGTTGTAACCGAAGCATGAAGGAGGAGAGGGAATTAGCCAAGCAGAGGTGTGTATTTTAGACAAAGGAAATGATGCTATCAAAGACTTACATGTAGAAGACTGAAATGTCTAGGGAACTGAAAGAAGCTCATGACGGCTGGATTTAAAGGCGTGAGGGAAGAGGAAAGGGAAAAGAAGTTAAAAACAGACCAGAGTTAGATCATACAGGGTTTTGTAGGCTATGATAGTGCTGTCGTCGTTCAGTCGCTCAGGTGTGTCCAACTCCTTGCAACCCCATGGACTGCAGCATTCCAGGCTTCCCTGCCCTTCACCATCTCCCAGAGCTTGCCCCAACTCATGTCCATTGAGTTGATGATGCCATCCAACCATCTGGCTATAGTAAGGAGCTTAACTTTCCTTGTGAGAGCAATGGGGAGCCACAGAGCACTTTAGGCAGGAGGAGGCCCGTGAAATTCCCTTTTATGAAATATGCCCTGGCTGCTTTGTAGGGAATATTGGTTCTCTCAATAACTAGCTGTGTGGTTATGGGTTATTCACACATTTTCTGAGCACTTTTCTGGAAGATGAGGAAAGTGGATTGATGATATGACATCATAGCAAAAATCCATCCTGGCTCCCCCTTCCCAGAGCAGGCCCAAGAAATGCTCTGTGTCACCCAGCCCCTAAACCATCCAGAAACTCTATACTCTAGGAGTCTAGATCTCATAACCTGAATGCCTCCCACACTTAAAGCAGTTCAAAAATCCTTTGTCACACCAACAAGGATCTACTGTGTAGCACAGGGAACTATATTCAAAATCTTGTTAATAATCTATAACAGAAAAGAGTGTAAAAAAGAATACACACACACAGACATACACACACATCACACCACACACACATACACACGCACATATATATATATATGTGGCTTCCCAGGTGGCCCTAGCAGTAAAGAACCTGTCTGTCAATGCAGGAGACATAAGAGACACCAGTTCGATCCCTGGGTCAGGAAGATCCCCTGGAGGAGGGCATGGGAGGGCATGGTATTCCACTCCAGTATTCTTGCCTGGAGAATCCCATAGACAGAGGAGCCTAGTGGCTACAGTCCATTGGGTTGCAAAGAGTCGGATACGACTGAAGCGACTTAGCACGCATGCAAACATATAGATATATATATATATCTATATAACTGAATCACTTTGTGGTATACATGAAACACAATATTTAAATCAATTACATTTCAATAAAAAAAAAAAAAACCTTTTAAATCCTTTGTCAGCCCAATAGGATCTGAATTGAGGGTCAGGAACTACAGCCTCCCTCAAAAAGATCCCTTCTTGCTCGGATACACTGCCATTCTTCATTCATCTAGTATACAGCAAGGCTTTGTACAACACACAGCCACAGAGGAAAACTCGCCTTTTCCCAGGAAAGGGGGGGAGGGGAGCCGATATCTGTCTCACGGCAGCATCACCTTCAGACCACAGCTTCTTGCTGATGTCTGATTAATATGCTATTGCACTTGGAGAAAATTAATGGGTTTTGATGGTTATTTGGAGCTTGCCTCCTCAATTCCACTGCAAGAGAGTTACGAATTTAAACAAACATTGACAGAGAATAAATCTGTTCTCTGCACACTCGTCGGAAGGTCTGACTTAATAGGCCTGACCGTCTTGAAATTTGGATTGAATTCATAACTGTGACATGGGCTGGCTTATCAGGGAAGACAAGCCGCAGCTGGGGAAACGGCCAGACCCTTCCTTTCCAGGCACCACGTGCCCTCTCCCAGCGGGGCAGCCACACAAAAGTTCCTCGTCACTCTCCATCCCATTATCCAGTTTTATTTTCTTCACAGGACTTAAAATCTGGGTCTAAAATTAGCTAGTTTATGTATTTGTTTACTGATTTGTCATCTGGAGACTGAAGCCCCGAAGGAGATACACTGCTAACCATTGCCACCCCAGCAGTTATTCTCAATGGGGCCCACCACATGCTGCTGCTGCTGCTAAGTCGCTTCAGTCATGTCCGACTCTGTGCGACCTCATAGACGGCAGTCCACCAGGCTCCCCCGTCCCTGGGATTCTCCAGGCAAGAACACTGGAGTGGGTTGCCATTTCCTTCTCCAATGCATGAAAGTGAAAAGGGAAAGTGAAGTCGCTTAGTCGTGTCCGACTCTTAGCGACCTCATGGACTGCAGCCTACCAGGCTCCTCCGTCCGGGATTTTCCAGGCAAGAGTACTGGAGTGGGGTGCCATTGCCTTCTCCCACCACATACTAGAAGCTCAATAAATATTTCTCGAGTGAATAAGTGAGCAAGCAGTCTTTCATTAGTCATGTCATATCCATGGACCTTCTGTATTATTTAAGTGGAGGCAGTGTGGTGTGCTAGTGAGCAGTAAAGGATCTGGAAGCAGAATGCATAGAATCCTTGCTCTATTTGCCCCATCCCTGGGCAGACTACTTACCTGTCTGCACCTGTAAAATGGGTTAATAACCCACCTTCACAGTGAGCATTCAGGGAGATCACATGTAAGACCATTAGCACATCACCTAGTAAATACCTAATCCAAGTTCTCCATTAAACTTCCTTTCATATTGGCTCACAATTTCGACTTAAGTACATTGGTAAGTCTTTATGTTTCTCCCACTAATAATAACAAACATATGGAATCTCTATGACAATCCTATGAAGTAGTGACTACTATTACCTCCATCTCACAGATCAGGAAACTAAGGAGATTTCCCTGTGGTCCAGTGGTTAAGAATCTGCCTTGCAATGCAGGGGACGTGAGCTTGATCCCTGGTCAGGGAACTAAGATCCCACATGCCAAGGAGCAACTAAGCCTGCGTACCACATCTAAGACCCGACACAGCCAAGTAAATCAATTATTTAAAAAAAAAAAGGAAACAGACATAAGAAACTGGTATGAGGTCACACATTAGAAACCTCAGTGCACAGATTTTCAAACAGGCAGAATCTATGTGCTTAACTCCCAACTGGTGTCCCCTGTGGAATACTCATGAGGCTTTTCAAATAGAGACTGTAAATATCGATGTAAACTTTCAATTTTTTTTTTTTACTCTTTGTGGTGGAAAAAATGAAACGTGCCAAAAATGGAGAGAATGCTATTTTTCAAAGGTTGAAGTGATCATGAAGCTATTACCGTAGAGTCCACCCAAGAAATACGAGTGGGTCATTTATCACCTGGTGGGAAATTGCAAGGGTTTATTTAATCCTCTCAACAACTTAACAAGGACCCCATTCGCCCCCAGACCTTCATATACACATACTATTGCCTCTGCCTGGAATCTTCCAGTAACCCCTTTCTCTGCCAGATCTTGCTTACTTTCCAGTCTCAGCCCCATAGCTTCCTGGGGATCCCTTCCTCTGAAGTCTTCTCTTTGCACTGAAAGAGACCTTAAAATCATTGGTCTAATACCCCAGTCCCTGAGATCTACCTGCCTTCTATTCACTCTCATACACCCAGCACCTACATTAGTGCCGGCACATAACAGGCACTCAGTAAGCAAATGTTGTGTTAAAGTCATCATTTTTTGCATCAGAAAACAAAAGTCCAGAAAGGTTGAGTAACGTGCCCAAGGTCAGACAGCCAGTAAACAGCAGAGCTGGGATCCCAATCAGTGTCTTTCTAGACCCAAGCTCCTCCTGCCACCCAGATACCCACAAGCATCATGTGGATTTGACTTGTTGCCCCTCAGACATCAGGAAATTAAATTAGACATCCTCTAGGACCCCTGCCTTCAACAGGATTTTCAGATTCCGATTCATGAAATAGATCACAGCTTGAGTCTGCAGGATCCCCATGGGTCAATTTCCAAGCAAAATTTAAATCGGGCCCTTTCCACTAGCGTGGGACCAGCAAGACATATTTGTTTGGCCAGGTTAATTTCTGGAGCATGATACAAAAAGAATAAAATATTTTCTAGTTTATTTACTGCTCAGTGGTAATGAATACACCTGCCAATGCAGGAGACCCGGGTTCAGTTTTTGGGTCCGGAGGATCCCCTGGAGAAGGAAATGGCAACCCACTCCAGTATTCTTGCCTGGAGAATCCCATGGACAGAGGAGCCTGGTGGGCTACATTCCAAGGAGTTGCAAAGAGTCAGACACAACTTGGTGACTAAGTAATAAAACAAGCTGATAAGGCATTTTGGGCAGAGAGAAGAGCGAAAGTCCCAAAGTGTAACATGCATGGCTCTGGGCCTTGGAACATCCATTCAAGGAGGAATGTGAGGCTGTTGGGACAGTGAGTTCAGCCTATGGAAGACTAAGAAGTTTGAACTTCCTGCTGCAAAAAGGGAGAGGTCAACTTTGGGTGCTCAGAAAAACAGACACATCTTAAAGTCCAACACAGGAGTGATAGAGCAACCACCAAAGTCCCCATGATAAGGAGTGGGGAGAACCAAGGTCATTTCTGTTTCCTCCTGGGTGCACAGCTAGACAGAATTTCCCAGGCTCCCTTGCCTATGCCCACATGACTGAAGTTCTGACCAACAGACTGTGGAGGCAACTAATGGAGTCACTCCCAGGTCAGACCCGTTAAATCCTTCCAAAACATCTCCCATCCCTCTGCCTACATCACCCCGATCCCCTAATGTCTAGATAATGATGCCCAGGCCAACACTGAAAGCCATATGATGAAGGTGAAACTCTCGCCATCCTCCTGAGTTCTCGAGTGGCTGCAAGGAGCAGAGCTTCTCACCCAACCTCCAATCCTGAGCTGCTGTCCAGGAACAGTTAAATTTTATTTGAATACAAAATAAGTTTCTGTTTCATTAAGCCCCTGAGATCCTGGGGTTTGTATGTTCTGGAAGTTAGTATCACCTTAAGCAATATATCCCTTGAGTTAGTTTATTCCATGAATGTTCTTTGAGCATCAACTACGCGGCCAGGTATGCTTCTAGGCATTTGTGGTAAACAAGGAGAATGGCTCTCATGCAACTTTAGTGGGAAGAGACAAACTGCAAGTAAGTAAGCAAATAAGATCACATTAGGCGATGGCACCCCACTCCAGTACTCTTGCCTGGAAAATCCCATGGACGGAGGAGCCTGGTGGGCTGCAGTCCATGGAGTCGCTGAGAGTCGGGCACGACTAAGCGACTTCACTTTCACTTTTCACTTTCATGCATTGGAGAAGGAAATGGCAACCCACTCCAGTGTTCTTGCCTGGAGAATCCCAGGGACGGGGGAGCCTGGTGGGCTGCCATCTCTGGGGTCACACAGAGTCGGACACGACTGAAGCGACTTAGCAGCAGCAGCAGACCATGATAAGAAAAAGGAGATAAAGGAAAGAAAATGAGAAAATATATATAAAGGGAATAAAACGAGATGATGTAACTAGACTGGGAAACAGGGAACTTACTCTAAGCAGGGCAGTCATTTCCCTCTGCCTTTTTTTTTTTTTTTTGGAAACACAAAACCCTGTTTCAGGACCCCCAAGCATTCTAGACACTACAGGACCAGAGAACTACCCAAAGCAGGTGGCTCTTGATCCCTTCATCAAAAAATTGAGCATTCACCTCAGTGGAAGTCAAATGATCCTGTCTTGGGAAGACTTTGATGAGAACAACTAAGGCATTCATCACAGAGGCTGGGCAGATGTTTGCAAAGCCTGTCGGTGCTTGGGGAGTTTGGCTCAGCTATATGTTGTCCTATAAATTGTCATTATATTTCCCACTAATTACAGTCAAAGTAAATGTGCCATTTCATTAATCCTAATACCAGCCCCCAAAGGAACAGATTCTGTCAATGAGCAGAAAGCAATCACAAGCATGGTGTTAAAACTTCGCCAAGCAGCAGGTTAGAACCTCTTCCAGGTGCTAGTCACTATGAGCACAGTTACAGGGTTAGGTGGATGTGAGAACTGGCCCAAGACTTCGGGATTTCTTTATGGCCTGTGTTCAAACTGTGTTCTACAAGCGTACAACCAGCATATTTTGGAAAAGCTTGGTAGTCACATCAGTTATTAAAATACAGAACTGCTTCCAATAAACGCTGTGTGTGTGCTCAGTCACTCAGTCTTTGCAATCCCCCGGACTGTAGCCCGCCAGACTCCTCTGTCCATGAGATTTTCCGGGCAGGGATACTGGAGCGGGTTGCCATTTCCTACTCCAGGAAATCATCCTGACCCAGGGATCAAACCCCTGTCTCTTGCGTTTCCTGCATTGGCAGGTAGATTCTTTACTACTGCACCACCTGGAAAGGCCTCCTCCAATATAAATTAGGAGCAGACAAGTATTGTTCAATTCCATTTATATGCGGTACCTAGAATAGTCAAATTCATACAGTCAATAAGTATACTGGTAGTTGCCAGGGTCTGGAGTGGGAAGGGTGGAGAGGGAGAAAGGGGAGTTAGTGTTTGGTAGGGACAGAGCTTCAGTTTAGGAAGGTGAAAAATTCGGGAGCTGGATGAAGGTGAGAGTTGAACAACAATGTGAATGTGCTTAGTACCACTGAACTGTACAGTTAAATATGGTTAAAATAATATATTTTAAATTAGGCAACTTTAACCACAATGCTTCTATGCATGTGTGCTCAGTGGTGTCCAACTCTTTGTGACCCTTTGGACTGTAGCCCTCAGCCTCCTCTGTCCATGGGATTCTCCAGGCAAAAAGACTGGAGTAGTTGCCATTTCCTCCTCCAGAGGATCTTTCTGATCCAGGGATTGTGCCTGAATCTCTTGCATTGGCAGGCAGATTCTTTAGCCACTGGAGCCATTGGGGAAGCCCCATGCAAAGCTGCCATACTTGTGGGTAATAGCCCCTGTCCCTTGAAGCCTAAATACCCACCTGATTATCAGATACCCCTCTGTCTAAATCCCCTAGACCTTCTCCTAATCCAGAAACCAAAAGCTCAACCCAGGCATTTGGGGAGCGATTGAGAAAGAGCTCCAATATCTTGTTGATTGGCTAGTGCTGATGTCATGTAAATATTTTTGATATTACCTCTGGACCTACATCAGAATTGCTGAGAGTTTGTTCAAATTGCAGATTCCTGAGTACCAGCAAACACATACTGAATTGCAATCTGTGGAGGTGAAGCCCAGCAATTGGTATTTTATCAGGCTTCCTTAGCCCGAGTCATGTACTCTGAAATTTGAGAACTGCTAGTCTGGGCACTGTGTTGACATTTTGCCAAAACAAGGAGAAACTGGGTTTTGTGTTCATCTGATCTGATCTGCGATTTTGAAACTTGATCCAAGGCTTTCTTAAAACAAATTCTACACTGGGATTTCAAAACACAAAGTAAATCAGAACAGAGCCACATAGAGCCCCTTGTTTGTAAGCCCAATCTGTGAGGGTAGAGCATGCACCACAGAAGCCATACCTGGGGCTGCCTGATGCTGGCAGGGAACAGAACAGCCAAAGAAAGGACAAGGCATGACTTTAGATGAGGGAGGAGCCTAGCAGGTTTCAAAGTCTGATAATGGCAGAGAAGAAAGCCAAGGATAGGCCAAGAGCCCAGGGTCTTATATGTGTACCAACCATGATGAAGAACTGGAGTGCAAGGCACAAAGGGAGATCAGAGAGAGGGGATGGAGAGAGGCCAACAGGATAACAGGTTGGCCAAATAAGCAGGCTTCATTTGGCCAGGAAGGAAACGGTGGGGAAAGGGAAGTTCTTTGTGGAGCCCTGCACTGCTCCTGTAGGGCAGGAGCTACACAGCTCTGATAAAGTACAAAACAGCACGTCCAACTGTGAATTGTTGGGAAAAGAAGATGTGTGTTTGCTCAAAATTACATTCTAAGTACCTCACCCAGTACTTGCATAAAATCTGCCCTCAATAAGATAGTATTTGTTGGATGGATGCATGCATGCATGCATAGGTGAGTGGATGGACAGATGGATAGCTGAATAGATGAGTGGATGAAGGGCTTTATATTTGCAAGAGAACCCACTACTTGCCTCTGGCAGTCAGGGATCACTGGACCCAACTCTGGCTCCCTGCTTCAAATGCCAGAAAAGTCTGTCTTGCTCTAGAGAAAACAGACTTGCTCCAAAGAAAACAGCTCAGTAGAGTACCTTAAGACAATGTTTGTTTATGAGTCTTTAAAAATCCTATGTTTATTGTTCCCTTGCACCAAAAATCTATCTAAGAGTCCCCATACCTTAGCATGATGCTAAGGCGCTTCAGTCGTGTCCGACTCTGTGCGACCCCATAGACAGCAGCCCACCAGGCTCCCCCGTCCCTGGGATTCTCCAGGCAAGAACACTGCAGTGGGTTGCCATTTCCTTCTCCAATGCACGAAAGTGAAAAGTGAAAGTGAAGTCACTCAGTCGTGTCCGACTCTTAGCGACCCCATGGACTGCAGCCTACCAATCTCCTCCATCCATGGGATTTTCCAGGCAAGGGTACTGGAGTGGGGTGCCATCGCTTTCTCCCCTTAGCATGATAGGAAGAAGGAAAAGAAACTTTTCTTTACTGGGTGGCTCTTCAATATTTTAAATTCAAAAATTCTATTGGGATGTTTTATACACCAAACACAGCATAAGGCACTGATAATAGAGCAGGGGTGGGGAAACAGGCCAGGTTCTTCTCTCTTGAAGTTTGCATCCTAATAGAAAATCAGGCCATAAACATGAAAACATGCAAATGAATGAGATTATTTGGAATGTGATAAATCCCATGAAAAAAAATCTGAAATGGGGATATGCAAAAGAAAGAGACTAAAAGGCAGGAAGCTTTTCAGAAAAGGAGACCATTCTTAGAAATGGCATTTGAGCTGAAATCGGAATGACAACAAGACAGTCATGCAAACATGAAAAGAGACTAGCACAGCAGGCAGCAGGGTTAACGACCAGTGCAAAGGCCCTACAAGAGCCACGTGTTTGAGGAACAGAAAGGAAGCCAGTGTCATTGGAACTGAGTAGTAAGGCAAAAATAGATGAGCCAGAAAAAGAGGCAGGGATCAGAGCAAGCACAGTGAGGAGTGTGCGGGTGGTTTGATGATCTGATTTGGTTTTGAAGGACAATTCTGACTGCTGTGTGGCAAACGGACAGTAAAGGAAGCCAGAGCAGAATCAGGAAACCGGGTAGGAGGTGATGGCAGACCACCAGCAGGGAGATGACTTGGACCAAGATGGTGCCAAGAGGCAGAGCGATTCAGGAAATGTTAGGGAGGTGGAACTGACAAGACTGAAAAGCAAAAGGAATTAAGCAAACTAGCATCCAATAGGCATGATGAGGAAATGGTTTCTCATCCCCATTTTTTGGGGTCAAGAAACTGAGGTCCAGGTCACACAGCCAGGAACTATGAGGACCAGCATCTGAAACCACATCTTTGTGTCTCCAGAACCCCCACATTCTTTCCAATCTTTCTCCTTTTTATGGAGCTTTTGTTCTTACGGTCATTGCCAAAGAACAGGTGTGTGGGGTTTGTGCATTCCCTGTATGCCAACTCCTCCTCATTTGGGGAAGAAAAATTAACCTTGCACTAGTTAACACCATGCTGCTTATTGATTTAGGCAAATGCTTGGCAGCTCCAATTCATCTTCCAAAGGGTAATGTAATAAAAGCCTGGATTATGCTGTCACTTTCTCAGGGCTCTGAATGGGCCACCCTTCTTGGTCTCACAATCTCCTCTTAGTTATAGAAATAAACAACCCCATGGCATTGACACATTGGCCAGGCGTGTCTTTTTCCACAGATGGAAATAGGAGCTGGAGGCGTGGAAAGAGCTGGAGATAGAAGTTCTCGAATAGTTTATGACCTTGTGCAAGTCACTTAGCCTCTCTGAGTCTTAAAATACCTGAAAAATGGGGTAATACCCTGACCTGTCAATCTTGGAAAGTTCAAGGAGAAACAAGGAAGACATTGTATGTCATTTGTGAACTGAAATGTGTAATATTAGGATGAATATTATGAATTGTTTAGTATTCAATGAGGGAATGAGTAGAGAGAGCCACTGCGTGATTCAATAAATATTTATTGGCTCTCTACTTTATGCCAGACACTAGCAATTCTGTGGTGGGTAAAGTAGACCTGAGAGGTGGTCTCTGATTCCATGGAGCTTATAGTCTAGTCAGGGAGAGAATGAACAGATGATTGCCTCTGCAAATACATAATGTCACATTGTTAGAACACATGTTTAAAGAAACATGCAGGGTGATATAGGAGCTCAGAGAGGGTGTCCCAGAAAAAAAAAAAGAAAAAGACAGAGCTGAATCCGGAAGCATGCCTTGAAATGAACTATGAGGTGGGCAGCTATGGGGAAGGATGAGAACATTCTATGGAAGAGCATGTGCAAGGGTCCTGTGGCAAGAAGGAGTATGGGGCACATCAGAAGAACTGAAAAAAAGCCAAGGGTAATGGGCACAGACTGAACAAGAATCAGAGGTCTACAAGATGAGGCCAAAGTAGGGGCAGAGTCTACACCATGCAGGACCTTATGGGCCACAATATGATGTCTCAGTTGCTCTGAAGGAAATGGAAGGAAGGCACAGGGATGAAGAATGGAAGGTAAATTACAAATGATTAAATAGATCTGTATATTACCATGTCCCCTGGAGCAGGAAATGGCAACCCACTCCAGTATTCTTGCCTGAAGAATCCCATGGATAGAGGAGCCTGGCAGGCTATGGTCCACAGGGTCGGACACGACTGAAGTGACTTAGCATGCACATATTACCATGTGGAACTTTTAAGAGAGGATTGGAATACAGATAGTGTAGGAGCGCAGAGAAGGGGTCTCTGATCCAGCTGTAAGAATAATGGTGTTAGAAGGAGGAGGAAGACTCTGAGAGGCTGACACATGCATTCTTGATTGGAGGATATCTGGGAGTTACAGAGACAGCTGAGGCAGAAAAGGGCATTCAGGTAGAGAGAACCATGAAGGCGAAATACTGCATCGTGTGATACGCTGAGGACCCTGCCTATAGTTCACTAGGATGAAGAGTGAGGAAGCACAGGAGCAAAGAAAGGGACTGGTGACATAGTCAGAGCCCAGGTTTTGAATGACACTTGATGTTTATGGAGGACTTTACTACATGAGAAAGCTCAATTTGGGGGAATGTTTAACATATTTGAGAGAACACAGTGGGGAAAAAAGCAGATACGCATGTTTACAAAGAACTAGGGTCAAGACAGGGAAAGATTGCAGTGAAAGGAGCAGTTAGGAGGCTGCTTCTGGAATTCAGGCAAGATATGGGAGATGGCATGATGGGGATAATGGTGTGGATGGGAGGAGATGCAGGCAGGCAATGAGCTGGGGTCTGAGCTCTCAGCTTGATTCTTTGCCCAATCTCCTACAAGAAGAGTTTATCTCCGCCCCATTCTCTCACCAGCATCCTGCCCAGAACCTCAGCCCCCCAGGCCCTCTGAGCCACCACTTCCACCACGCGCATCCTCCCTTGCTGCTGCTCACCCTCTAATCTTGGTCAGATGCTCTGCAAAACCAACACTGCTGATGCCTGTTATGTAACACTGTTGTTTCTATCTTCTGAGAACTAAGGGGGAGAAAAGTCTGCCTGACGAGTAATTCCGTATGTAAAAAAACAATCTGCCAGAGGCCTGGGGAAATATACCTGCAGTTCCTGCACACACTGGCAGGTACACCTGCTTGCCTGATGACAAATTCTGCCTTCAGACATCCTGGAAGCAGGACATGATTACACACGAGACATAAAAATGCCCTTTCCCATTTCAGGGACTGAGACCACCACTTTGAAGTTTAATGTGTGTGTGTGTGTGTGTGTGTATGTGTGTGTGTGTGTGTGTTTCATTGTTCTCTGTTTTCCTTTAAGAAAAAAAATTGCCCTGAGGAAAACGTTTGATTTCGCTACTGCAGAGTAAGGATAATAACAGTGGCTGGTGAGAATAAAGTGAATGCATATAAATAGGGTCTTACATGATACCTGGCATATAGTAGGCATTCATTTAAGGGTTTTTTGAGCTGCCTTTTAGTGAGGGCTTACTCTGTTGCCAGGCTCTGTGCTAACTGCTTTACCTGCATTTTTAACATAGACTCCTGAGGTGCTGTCCATGGTTCTGAATTGGTTTTTTTCCGGCAACTGATGCTATTTTCCTCCTAATTCAGGGAAGCTGATTGTACCACAGCATCCACCATCTCCCTGGAATTCTTAATCTTATGACTTTCAGAGGACAAAATTTTAAGTCTCTTTTAAAATCATCTTCATCATTTATAATTTACATACAATTAAATGCAACCACCTTAACTGTACAGTTTACTGGCTTTTGACAAATGTGTATACCAATTTAACCACCAAGATACAGAATATTTTCATCATCTTCAAGTGTCCCCTTGGGCTCCATCTTAATAAATCTCCCACATCTCAGTCACAGAAAAATTCTTATTTACCTTCCGTCACTACAGATTTGATTTGTCAATCCTTGATGTAATAGTAATATAAAGTATATAGTACATAGTCATTTATGTCTATCTTTTTTCTCTTAATGTAATTTTTTAGACTCCACCCATGTTAATGCAGATATCTGTAATTTATTCATTTTTATTGCTCATGCAGCATCCCATATACAGTTTACTTATTTATCAATAGATGGACTTTCAGACTATTTCCAGTTTCGAGTTATTTTGAATAAAGCTGATACAAATATTTGTCTTTGCATACAAGTCTTTGCATGGACACGTTTACTTGAATCTTGAATAAATACCAAGCAGTAACACTGATGAGTCATATAGTAAGTGTAGACTTAACTTTATTTTAAAACTGTCAAACTCTTTCTATTGTACCATTTTATACCCTCAGTGTATGAGAATTCTAGTTGCTCTACTTTTCTCACCATCTCTTGATATTGTCACTGTTTTTAATTTAGCCATTCTAATGGGTGACATCTATCTTATTATGGTTTTAGTTTGCATTTCTCTGGAAATTAATGATGCTGATCATCTTTTCATGTGCTTGTCAAACATTTGTATATTGTTTGTGAATTACCTTTGCCCTCTGTTCAAACCTTTGCCCTTTTAAATATGATCGTAATACTCTCAACAAACACAGGATCTTCAGGGTAAAAGTTATTAAAGCTGAGACTTGAAGGAAGACATAATCAACCTCAGGATGACAACAGTCCAAGAGAATATTCCCCTTTACTCCAAATTATTGAGCTCTTTGAACTAACAGCAATGGCCACCATAGGATTCTGGGTGTGGATACACCACAGAGAGGTAGGTAGACTGGGACAGTGGAAAGTGTCTACCTTGTTATCTCTAACTAATCCCTTATTAGCTAGTTGGCCCATGTAAGTCATTTAACATCTGTAATTCTCATCTCAATTATCTTCAAAATGCAACCTTCCTAAATGTGCTGGAAAGACTGAAGACGGTGTACATATGGTGTCTGTTGCATAGTAAATACTTGAGATACAAAACTTTTCATTCTGTCTTAAACATATTAGTTATAGATTGCCACAACAATGCTGCTTTAAAAACCATCCCCCGTATGAATCACTTGACTGTGTACATGTAACTTATAAAATTTGAAAAGACCCTGATGCTGGGAAAGACTGCAGGCAAAAGGAGAAGAAGGTAATAGAGGATGAGATGGTTAGATAGCATCATTGACTCAATGGACATGAATTTGAGCAAATTCCAGGAGACAGTGAAGGACAGGGAAGCCTGGAGTGTTGCAGTCCATGGGATCGCAGAGTCAGACCCGACTTAGCAACTGAACAATGACAATTTATATAATATTGTTCATTAACTATACTTCAGTTTTAAAAAATCATCCCTCAAATGCTGTGGTTAGTTTCAAAATGTGCTTATTTAGCTCTCAAGTCTATGACCAGTGACTCAGGTTAGGATCATCTAGGTTTCCCTTCCCATTTCAACTCAGCTCACTCACATGTCTGGGGTTGGTTGACTGTTGACTAATCTAAGATAATCTCAGATGAGGTTGCTAGGGGTTTCTGCTTCACATGCCTCTCGACCTCCAGCCTCTCGACCTCGATGGAGCATGACCTCCATCTCGACCTCCAGCATGACCTCGATCATCCAGGCATGATCCCTAGGCAATGGTGGAAGTACAAGAGAGCAAGCAGAAACACACAAAGACATCTCAGTCCTGGACTCTGAACTGGTAGAGAGACACTTTGATCATATTCTATTAGTCAAAGCAAATCACAGGTTCAAGAGGTGGGAGAACATCTCCACCTCTTTGGTGATAGAAATCACAAAGTCACGTGGAAAAGAGTATGCATACTGAGAGGCTGAAAAGTTGGTTCTATCACGCCAATCTGCCACACAAAACTTGAGATAAATTTAAATTACTTCCCACTCTCGAATCTCACTAATTCTGGCCTCAGGCTGAATATCTATGATCCAGTTTCCCTCCCCCCAGAAAAAAGAACAGCCCAATGACCTGACTTCTGTAAGATATGAGTCAGTGTCATTGTTCATTAGCAAGTCTAGCAGGACCAGGAAGTGAAAGAAAAGCTGAGAAGTTAGGTCATTTGTAAGGAGATGTTAATGGTACTCACTGCCTCTACACCCTCCCTCCCCCGACACACACACATACAGCTTTATTCCTCTGTATTACCCTCTATCCTGCTAAATGAGCTGGACTCCAAGGAGCCAAGCAGACTACCTCTCTGCTTGAGGGAGTGAAAACTCTGGACTCAGATAGAGATATTTATCAACTCTCCATCACCTCATCAATCATGAGTTAAGCCATCTTGGACCTGAATCTTGGAAGTAGTGGAGTTATACTTCACCAGTTTGAGATGACCTGCCTCATTATGGACACCTACTTAGGTAGTCTGACCAACTCACAAGGACCATTCTGCCAGTCTCCACATCTAGAGACATAACAGTCGGCTCCTGAAAGTCTATTTATACAACAAAAAAGCAGCACCCCCATGCTTGAATCAGGTCACTTACATGAAAGAGAGCCCCTGATTCAAGCTGGGTCAGAGTCCTTGCTTTAGAATTTTGAATTGAGATATTCAGTCCTTCCGGTGGCTAGCTCTTTAAGAGTTTGGATAGCGTGGGGCTGGCAGATTCTGCCCATTATGAAGATTGTGTGGATCAGAAAAGCAGAGAAAGAAAAACTTCAGGAAAAGAAAAACAGTGAAGCATAGAGCAGTTAAAAAAAATCTAAATGGCTTCCAAACTTCTGATTTGGGCAATTTCTTATAGCGGAATCTTGTTGGTTTTGCCAGTATTCATTCTTCCTTATTCGGGTAGTAATACATTGAGGTTCCTGTGAGGAAGCACTCTTGCCAACTCTCCCTCCAGGTCCATTTGCATAAGATCTGACGATACCCTAAATTCCAGGGGAACGTATGACACCCAAGCCTGGCAATAAGAGAATCGCATCACTCTGACCACAATTATAATTTCAGGAACATGATCCAATTAGAGCCAATAAGCCCCAGGATTTAAGCAGATGAGACTAGAACAAAGAAGCACCCTATCTTTCCCACTAGACTTGGAATGTATGGATGTGAGCCAAGAGTCACTGGCCACCATCATGCCATCAGCAGGATTAAAGCCTGTTTGAAAACAGAGCCAGCAGAAGGCAGGGCTGAGAGATGGAAACTAAGTCCCAGTGGCATAGCAGGGGTTTAGTTCCTTGATCCAGCTGTGACTGAACCAAATCTTCAGGGAACCTCTTAGTTACAAGCCAATAAACTTTTTGTCTCCACAAGTGTCAGTTGGGTTTACTGTTTCTTACAACTAAAGGTCATAGCCATGACTTCAGCGAAGCCAAGTTACATTCCTCTCCCTGAGATAGCTATTCTAATAAATCACTGGTTCTTTTCTACCTATGAAGCCCAAGTTGTTTCTCTAAGCAATCAAGAGTTACAATTCAGCTCTTTCTACATTTCATCATATGAGGATTTAAAGTGAGGGAATGAGGCTACACTAATATTTACTCTGTACTACACGCTATGCCGGGCACTTTACCTCATTACACAGACAGTTCTGCTATCATATAACATATGCATTCCTAAAATTCACTGCACTATGCAAAACTGTGCAATAAAAACTACAAAGTCCATGGGGAAATGAGGCTGGAGTACAACACTCAAAAACCTCACCCGTGACACATTAAAAAATACAGCAAACTGATAATAAGGGAAGCGCTGTTTTACACACGTTAAATCATTTTTAAATACATACATACTACAACAAATATGATCCTTTGCTCTGGAAAAGACCCAAAGTTGGCTTATGAAGGGCTTCTCTGGTGGCTCAGTCAGTAAAGAATCTGCCTGCAATGCAGGAGACCCATGTTTGATCCCCAGGTTGGGAAGATCCCTTGGAGAAGGGAATGGCAACCCACTCCAGTATTTTTGCTGGAGAATTCCATGGACAGAGGAGCCTGGTGGGCTATAGTCCAGGGGGTTGCAAAAGAGTCGGACATGAGTGAATGACTAACACTGGTTTGTGAAGGTAGGAGTTGGGAAAAGCAGCTGATGAGCTATGAGATAATAGAACTGACAACGGCTATCTGAAGTCAGACAGGAAGTTTTAACACCAGATGAGGTTAAGTGTGGCTCATAATTTAGGTATTGGGTAGATGCTTGAGGTGTGTGCACATTGTATCCCGTGTATTCTTACCTGGCTAGTTTCAGCTGAGTGCAATTGCCTTCATTCACCTATTACTTCTCACTGATGAAATTGTACATAAGCAAACACGAAATTCACATTATGTTCAGACTGCTTCCTAATGTATCAATCTCACTGGAACAAATTCATGTTTCTGGGACAAGTGTTAAGAGCCGCATTAACCATCTCATATGATCCTAACCTTAATCTTACATCATAGATATTAGTTCTTTCATTTTAAAAGAAAAGACCTTGAGGTTCAGGGAGCCAGTGAGTGGCCAAACTTAGATTCAAAGCTGTGTCCACCAGACTGTAGAGCTCACGCACTCTCCACACTGGCAGGCTCCATCTCAGCACCAGTGTTTCCTAGGTTACGTGTCTAAGTTGCCTTACCCTTGGCTGTCTTCTCCTCAGGTTTCAGGAGTTACATAAGATTCTGCACTGAAATTTTAAAAATCTGGCACAGGAGGTAGTGACTGCATCATGTTTCTCACTCAACCTTGGTTACTCCATCTGTAAAATGGGGCAGTTCCGTTTATTACCCACCCACCCCATGGAGACGGTGCACTGGCTGCATACCCTGCTGACAAGGCACTAGCCTCACACAGTTCACAACATATGAACACACGAGGCTTCTTCATTCCAACCACTGCATTTAACACAGGAGGGGGCTTCCCTTTGGCTCAGATGGTAAAGAATCCACCTGCAATGTGGGACACATGGGTTCAACCCCTGGGTTGGGAAGATCCCCTGGAGAAAGGAGCAGCTACCCACTCTAGTATTCTTGCCTGGAGAATTCCATGGACAAAGGAGCCTAGGAGGCTACAGACCACGGGGTTGCAAAGAGTCAGACACGACTGAGGACTGAGTGACTTTCACTTCACAAACTGCAGGCCAGAGAGAGCAGGGGACTCACCAAGGTCACAGAGGAAGGTGGTAGCAGGAGAGTGATTAAAATCCGGGGCTGTGGATGCCTAGCAAAGTCATTTTCAGTGTGCCTGGAATAAGACTCATTGTAACCATGGTGCCCAGTGGAACCTGCTTAAACCACTGTTTACTCAAACTAGCCCCTCCATCAACAGAGAAGAGCTACAGAAATGGCCAGGAGGTGTGTGCTCATCTTCCTAAGCCTTGCAGTTTCGCAAAGTCACTTGGCTGCACATAAACCCACAGCCCATTATTCTGACAGAGTGATAGCCCCACACTACAAGCCAGGCTAATCAATCACTCAACCATTGTTTACCGAAAACTCCCCTCTCTTTTGTTGTGAAAGGGCCTTTCAGGATTCATCTCCCCCATTGCATTGTTCTCCTATAAGTGCTTTAATAGGGTTCACCTACCCAGCAAATGGCATTTATTAAGAAACAATTCTGTTCTACCATATTTTATTCATCAAAGCCTTAAAGAGCTGCCAATCAATACCCCTGGCCGGCAGAAGATAACTAGCCCAGACCATGACACTACACGACATTGGGTGATTCTAGCCAAGAGTAGAATTGTGATGTTTCAACTCATTCATGGGATCTGGATCTTGAATTGGCTTCAGAAGGAGGGTCTGAAATAAAGTCTGAATGCAAATAGTGTATATAGTCGGTAGGAAGGAGGAGAGAAGTTAGACAGAGAAGGGGCATAAGACAATCCAGTCTTAACTGGCAGGGGCAACTGATGCTCAATCCCCACACTGAGAGTGGAGGAGGGGGAACTCCTGGGAGTATGTAGAATATGCCTTGGGGTTACTTCACCCAAGAGATGAGAAAACTGGGGAATCCATTACTGGCTGAGAGCTGCTTCCAGAGGTATCAACTCTCCAGCACTTCTAGGCCACCTCACATGCAGGAGAGCATGCCAGAGAAAGCCCTCCTACAGAGTGAGCGGAAGGTCCCTGTAGTGGAATGCCATCACCAGATACAGGCAGGTAAGTGCCAAAGAGATAAGTAATAGGCACCCATTCACCTGCACACTTGGTTACAGGTAAGTACCCAGTTTTTTTAAGTCACTTACAATATTAAAAAATAGTAATAATACATAGATGAATTTATTTGCAAAGCAGAAATAAAGGTGCAGATGGAGCGAACAAACATACGATACCAAGGAGGGAAGGTGGGTGGGATGAATTGGGAGACCTTGATTGGCAAATGCACCCTAGTATGTATAAAACAGACAACTAATGAGAGCCTACCATACAGCGCAGGAAATTCTACTCAATGTCCTGTGGTGACCTAAATGGGAAAGAAGTCCAAGGAAGATAGGATATATGTATATGTGTGGCTGATTCACTTTGCCATGCCACCGAAACTAACCCAACATTGTAAAGCAACTATATCCCAATAAAAAAGTAGTCATCATAGATTCCACTGATTAAGGGCTTACTGTGTGCCAAGCATTGTGTAAACACTTGATACAAACTATCTCACTGAATCCTCACAGCACTGTCATAGGGTAGGTCTTATAAGTATCCTCATTTCAGAGACAAGGAGGTTGATTCTTGAAGAGCTTAAATAAATCGCCTAACTTCAAGGACTCAAGAAGGAGCTGAGATGAGATTGGAACCCACATGTGTCTGACTTCAATGCCTTTGCCTTTCTTTGACTTCATTCTGGTCGTAGAAATCACGAAAGTGATGAGACAGATGTATCCATCTCATTCTGGAGGATGAAGGGTCTGAAAGAGAGATGGGTACCCAGCCAGAAAGGTTATATCCAGGAAAGGCCTATGTAGAAGACCTCTGTGGCATTTACATCCATTTCTCCATCTTTTGGTAACAGCACCCCTGCATTCCTCTGAGAAAGGATTCCACTCCAGTTTTGGAGGGCTGAACCCACCCTCCAACTGGATTACATCACCCAGGCCTGACCAATCATAGAATTCCACTACCATCTCCAAACAGTGATAGGTTCAAGGAAGGTCATGTGACCCTGATGATTCCAATGACAATTTATACCATAACTATAATATAAGAAGCAGCTCTTTTTCCCTTAAGGTTGCTGAACTGAGGAACATACATTGCCAAGAACTGGCTTTGCTACCACGTGGGGAGAGCCTGTGTGCAAACAAAGCCACATCAACATAAGCAGAGCCAGGGAGAGAGGCAGATTTTTCAATAAAACTTACCGAGGTATAATTTACATAAAATAAAATACACCCATGTTAAGGGCACAGTTTGATGCATTCTGACATTTGCATATAGTCGAGTAACCACCATGACAAGCGAGAGTAATAATGTGTCCATCACCTTAGAGGGTCTCAGACCTGTTTGCTGTCAATTACTCCATCCCAACTCCAGGTAAAAGATCCCGATGCTGGGAAAGATTGAAGGCAGGAGGGAGAAGGGGACAACGGAGGATGAGATGGTTGGACGGCATCACCGACTCAATGGACGCGAGTTTGAGCAAATTCTGGGAAACAGTGAAGGACGGGGAAGTCGGGCGTGCTGCAAAGTCCATGGGGTCGCAAAGAGTCAGAGGTGACTGAGCGACTGAACAACTACTCCAGGTAACCACTGGTCTACTTCGTCACTATAGGGTTACCTTTTTAGAATCTCATGTAAATAGAATATACAGATGTGCCTGGCTTCTTTTACTCAATATAAGGCTTTTGAGATTCAACCTTGTTTTCGCATGTATCAATATTCATTCTTTTCATTGCTGAGAATTACCCCATTGTGTGGATATTCCAGCTTGTTTATTAATTCTCCTGTTGATGGACATTTGGGTTGCTTCCAGTTTGGGGCTATTATGAATAAAGCTTCTATGAATACTAGTGTAGATTTCTTTGCATGGATATAATTTTCAATTCTCTTGGGTAAATACACAGGAAGGGGATGTTTCAGTGGCATGCTAAGTGTTCACTGAATTAAGAAACAAAAGGTAAACTTTAAACAAGGTCTTTAGAGCACCTGTTTCTAGTTGGATTCCTAGACTTTTTGTTACATGACCCAATTAATAACATTAATTGTTTAAGGAAGTTTGAAGTGGATTTTATTGCTACTTATAACTGAAAGAATACTGATGGAGTCCATCTTCCAGGTAACAATATCCATAACTATTGGCCAGTTTCCAAAGAAACCTAGGAATTCTGCATCCAAGAGTTGACAGCCAATATGCGTGCTAAGTCGCTTCAATCATATCCGACTGTTTGTGATCCTATGAACCATAGCATGCCAAGCTGCTCTGTCCATGGGATTCTCCAGGCAAAAATAAAGAAATGGGTTGCCATGCCCTCCTCCAGGGGATCTTCCTGACCCAGGGATCGAACCCTCATCTCTTATGTCTCTTGCATTGGCAGGCAGGTTCTTTACCACTAGCACCATCTGGGAACCCCTAGTACAACTTAACGTTGAAAAGAGAAATCCTGGGGCTCCCGTTTTGTTGTTCAGTAGATAAATTATAGCCCCAAAGACTTGGGTGCAGTGGTTCAGGCAGTTGCCGGGAGTCTCTTCTAGTCCCTTCCAGACGACAAAACTCCAGGAAGTTTCGGTACCCTGAAGGCAGAGCTAATAACTTTGAACCTTAAAACCTGACGCTTTGACTTTGATCCAGGAGCGGCACTGATTTCCTCTTTCTTCAGCCAAAGTCTTTGTGTTTCACATTCTACTCCTATAAAGTGGAAATGATACTAATCACCCCAGCTAACTGGAAGTTTTTCATTGTATTGAGTGCTTTATATGCATTACACAGGTAATCCTCAAAACAATCCTATAAGAAGATTCCCATTATTACTCCTATTAACAGATAGGGAAATGAAGGCTGACAGAGGTTAAGAACTGACCCACAGTGAATGTGTAACAGGATAATCACTATGAAAAACAGCATAGAGTTTCCTCAAAAAAATTGAAAATAGAACTACCATAAGATCCAGCAACCTCACTTCTAATTCACCCAAACGAGTTGAAATCAGGATCTCAAGAGCTATTTGCCCTCCCATGTTCATTGTAGCATTATTCACAGTCAGCAAGAGGAAAACAACCTTCATGTCCATTGACTATTGTTGTTTGTCAGTTGCTAGGTCATGTCCGACTCCTTGCGACCCCATGGACTGCAGCATGCCAGGCTTCCCTGTCCTTCACTATCTCCCAGAGTTTGCTCAAACCCATGTCCATTGAGTCAGTGATGCCATCCAGCCATCTCATCCTCTGTCGTCCCCTTCTCCTCCTGCCTTCAATCTTTCCCAGCCCCATGGTCTTTTCCAATGAGTCAGCTCTTCCCATCAGGTGGCCAAAGTATTGGACTTTCAGCATCAGTCCTTTCAATGAATACTCAGGGTTGATAGATGAATAATAAAGAAAATGCATATTCATACAATGGAATATTATTCAGCCTTAAAAAAAAAAAAGGAAACAATGCCACACCTGACAATGTGGATGAATCTGGAAGACATTATGCTAAGTGAAATAAGCCAGTGGCGAAGGAGCAACATTGCACGATTCCACTTATATGAAGAATCTAAAGTCGTGAAACTCCTAGAAGCCGAAGATAGAGTGGTGGCTGCCAGGGGTTTGTGGGGGAGGAGGAAATGGGGAATTGGTGTTCAAAGGGTATGAAGTTTCAGCCATGCAAAATGAATAAGTTCTAAAGATCTGCTGTACAAAACAGTGTCTGTAGTTAAAAACACACAGTCAGTCTCTCAGTTGTGTCCAATTCTTTGCAACCCCATGGACAGTAGCCCTCCACGCCCCTCTGTCCTTGGGATTTCCCAGGCAAGAATACTGGAGCGGGGTGCCATTTCCTCCTCCAAGGGATCTTCCCAATCCAGGGACCCAACCCACACCTCCTGTGTCTCCTACCTTGCAGGCAGATTCTTGACCACTGAGCCATTGGGGAAGCCCATAATTAAAAATACTGTAATAAAAATTGTAAAGTGTTGATGAGAGAGTAGATATCACACTAAGTATTCTTGCCACATTTTCTTACAAGTGGAAAAAAAAGAATGGACCCACAGTTTAAAACAAGGACCTTAGGATGTCATCTATGTCTGACTCCCAAGCAGGCACTGAATCACCATGTTCTATTAACTAACAAATGCACTCGGAGTGCCTATTGGGAGTGACACACCATGTCGGTGGTTCTCACCTTTGGCTAAATATTAGAATCCTTTGGAGACTTCAAAGGATCCCAATGCCCAGGACACACCCTGAAACAAGTAAGTCAGAATCTCTGGAAGTGAGACCAAGGCATCATTATTCTCTAAAGTGCCCTAGGGCTTCTGGCACATTGCCAAGCTTGAGGACCAGGGGTCTGGGGCAGTGGTTTTTCAACTTGAGCATGTATGAGAGTCACGTGGAGGGCTTGTGAAACAGACTGCCAGGGCCCAGGCTCAGAGTCTCTGATCCAATGGATGTGGGGTATGTCTTGAGAATCTGCATTGCTTACAAGTTTCCAGATGATGCTGATACTGCTGGTCTGGAAATTCTGAAAACCAAATTCTGAAAACCAGTGGTCTAGGATGATGAAAGTGAAAGTGAAAGCCACTCAGTCGTGTCTGACTCTTTGCGACCCCATGGACTACACAGCCCATGGTATTCTCCAGGCCAGAATACTGCAATAGGTAGCCTTTCCCTTCTCCAGGGGATCTTCCCAGCCCAAGGATCAAACCCAGGTCTCCTGCATTGCAAGCAGATTCTTTACCAGCTGAGCTACAAGGGAAGCCCAAGAGTCCTGGATTGAGTAGCCTATCTCTTCTCCAGCGGATCTTCCCGACCCAGGAATCGAACCAGGGTCTCCTGCATTGCAGGCAGATTTTTTACCAACTGAGCTATCAGGGAAGCCTGAAAAAAGAATAATTAGCCCTTGCCTTTAAATGTGTCCTAACCTGGATCTCCTGCATTGCAGGTAGACTCTTTACCATCTGAGCCACCAGAGAAGCCCTATATAATAAATAGGACATTACAATCCAATGTCATAAGTGTGATGATAAATTAAGTATGAGGTATTCTAGAAACTCATAGAAGGAAGACATCACATAGGCCTAAAGGTTCAGAGAAAATTCCAAGAGGGGATGATGCTATACTGAGTTTTAAAGAATCCTCTTAAAATACTGATATCAGTCCCAAGTTGACTATGATATTGCTGTTGTTGTTGTTGTTGCTTAGTTACCAAGTTGTGTCTGATCCCTGTGCCATCCCATGGACTGTAGCCTGCCAGGCTCCTCTGTCCATGGGATTCTCCAGGCAAGGATACTGGAATGGGTTGCCATTTCCTTCTCCAGTATTATGTGTGTGCTGAGCTTAATCACTGAGTCCTGTCCAGCTCTTTGTGACTGCATGGACTGTAGCCCACCAGACTCCCCTTGTCCATGGGGATTCTCCAAGCAAGAATACATGAGTGGGTTGCCATTCCCTTCTTGAGGGGATCTTCCCAACCCAACCCAATGAGGAACAAACCCAGATCTCCCACATTGCAGGCAGATTCTTTACCACCTGAGCCACTAGGCAAGTCCCACCAGGATTATGACATATGTGAAATCTAAAATATGACACAATGAACCTATCTATGAAACAGAAACAGGCTCACTGGCATAGAGAACAGAATTGTGGCTGCTAAGGGGGAGAATGTTAGGGAGGGATAAACTGATGAGAGTTTGGGATTAGCAGATGCAAACTATTACATACAGGATGGATAAATAACAAGGTTCTACTATATAGCACAGGTTACTATATTCAATATCTTGTGATAAACCATAATGGAAATGAATATCTAAAAAGAACTATACTTAATAGTTCTTTAAGTTCTTTAACTATACTTAAAGACAAAAAAAAAAAAAAAATCAAGGTGACTAAGGATAAACGAGAGAAGCTAGTAAGGTACTCGCACAGGGCCTGACTCACAGTAGATATTCAATAAAAGCCTTTCCAGACCAAGTCACATGGGATCCCACAATCTTCCACCCAGACATCCCTTCTCCAAGATCTGCCCCCCGCCCTCATTAGTGAAGATGCTCAACATATTTGTATTTGACAGAAGGTACCTGGTACTGCGATGCCAGCTGCACCACTGCCACTTCCAGGCAAGCAGAGACCTCACCCTATAGAAGACGCTAATCAGGGATAAGGAAGCGTCACAGGGATCTGCAGATTCACCAAACCCAGGAACTCTGGGTCTACGGTGTGGCAGGCATCAGTCAAGGTGTTTTATGTGCAGGCTCTGCAAAGGTGGATACTATCATCCTTTAGGTTTTAGCTGAGGATGCAGAGGCTCTGAGAGGATGCAGAGGCTCTGAGAGAAGGATGAGGATGCTGAGGCTCAGGGAGCTGAAATAACTCACCAGTGGTCACACAACCCATTAAATGGCAAAGGCAGGACTTGAGCTGGTGTCTGTCTTATTCCAACCTTCTCCTTATAGCAGAATATACTGCTTCCCTCTTGGAAAATTCTGCCTGACTTGCTCCAATTCCAGCACTGGAGGGTGTAGGGAATCCAAACCCTTTAATATTTATCTGTGGGACTGGCTCCTCTGCAGTGCCAAGTGGCCAAGGGTGCCAAAGAGGGTGTTGGCACTGAACTTGCCAAAATCTGCCTCTGTGCCCCCACCAGCTGGGCTGCCCAAGGCCCTGAGTTCCAGCTGCCAAAGGTAAGGTGGTGAATGCCAGGCTGGGGGAGGCCCAGGATGAGCAGTGACAGCTTCTGTGTTGCAAAAGATATGCCCGAGTCTTGACCTCTCCCTACAGCTGCTAGTAAAAAGCCATGCAAATGCTTCCTTTACCCTAGAAAGAGCACAAACTCTAGAATCAACAGTGGTGGTGGTGGTGGTTTAGTCGCTCAGTCTTGTCCAACTCTTGCATCACCAGGCTCCTCTGTCCATGGGATTCCCCAGGCAAGAATACTGGAGTGGGGTGCCATTCTCTAGGGCATCTTCCCGACCCAGGGATTGAATTTGCATCTCCTGTATTACAGGCAGATTCTTTACCAATGAGCCACCAGGGAAGAATCAGCAGAGCTGTGTTCAGTTTCTGAATGTGTTTGAGCTACTTGTTTACTTTCCCTGAGCTTCTGTTTTCATCTTTAAAATTGAGGTAACCCCTGCAAATAGGCTCATCACTACCATCCTTTTCAATTCCATATATATGTGTTAATATGTGATATTTATTTTTCTCTTTATGACTTACTTCACTCTGAATAATAGGTTCTAGAGTTGTGGACACAGTGGGGAGAGGAGAGGGAGGGACAAACTGAGAGAGTAGCATCGAAATATACACATTACCATGTGTAAAATAGATAACCAGCGGGAATTTGCTGTATGATGCAGGCAGCTCAAACCTGGTGCTCTGTGACAACCTAGAGGGTGGGATGGGATCGGAGGTGGGAGGGGGGTTCCAGAGGGAGGGGACATTATATACCTATGGCTGATTCGTGTTGTTGAATGGCAGAAAGCAACACAATATTGTAGAACAATTATCCCCCAATTAAAACTAAAAAATAAATTAAAAATGGAGATGACCAATACACCAAGTGTTAGCAAGGATTCATGGCTATGAGAAATGGAGAGCTTTAGTCCAGTTCCTGGCATATAGTATTAGTTGCTTAGTCATGTCTGACTCTTTGTGACCCCATGGATAGTAGCCCACCAGGCTCCTCTGTCCTTGGGATTCTCCAGGCAAGGATACTGGAATGGGTAGCCATTCCCTTCTCCAGGGGATCTTCCTAACCCAAGGATCAAGCCCAGGTCTCCTGTACTGCAGGTAGATTCTTTACCATCTGAGCTACCCTGGTATACACTAGATGTTTTATTACTGTCCCTCTCTGCCTCAGTCTCTCCTTTCCCTGAATTTTAGGTGTAAATCACTTTCCATAGTATTCTCTTATCTCTTCTATCTTTCTGGTGTATTCCATTCTGTCCTGGGTTGGATAGTATCCCCACTGAAGTCTGTCCAAGTGTTAATCCCCAGAACCTGTGAATGTGACCTTGTATAGAAAGAGGGTCTTTGTCGATATAACCAAATGAAGAACCTCATGATGAGGTCATCCTGAATTATACAGATGGGCAGGCCCTAAATACAGTGACAGGCGTACTCACAAGAGAAATGCAAAGAGAGATTTGACACATAAAAGCCCAGAAGAAAGAAGGCCATGTGAAGGCAGAGGCTGGAGTTTTGCAGCCACAAGACAAGGAATGCTTGAAGGCAGGAGGGCAAGGAAGCACTCTCCTTACAGATTTCAGACTTCCTGGTGGCCCAGTGGTTAGGACTCCGTGCTTCCAGTGCAGGGAGCATGGGTTCAATCCTTGGTCAGGGAAGTTTCACATGACTTGAGATGCAGCCACACACACACACACACACACACACACACACACAATCCTTAAAGATTTTAAGAGAGAGTGTGGCCTTACCAACACCTTGTTTTCAGACTTCCAGTCTCCAAAACTATAAGAAAAAAACTTTGTATTGTTTTATAGCCAGACAGTGGATAGTGATAGGATCCATCTGCAAGAGAACCCTAATGCACCTTCTTCTCACCCCTCACCAAATTTCCACCTCAACCCTTAGAGAAAAGAATAGCCAGTGACTCAGTCTTCCTCTTCTTCCTCCTCACCACAGTTCCCCATCTTCTTACTTCACATGGGAAGAGAAGTAGCTCATCTGAATGTCTAGAATTAGATACATGGATTGAGCCACATTTTACTAATGCCACTGAGCCTTAAATATCAGAAGCCTGGCTCCGTATCCTATTTTACACTTGCGTCCCTCATTTGTCGAAGACTGTTTTGCAAACATGCCCTCAGCAGGACCACCAAAAGAGAATTTCTCAATGTCATCACTACTGTTTGGACTGGATCACTTTTCATTATGTGTGTATGGAAAGAAGGGAGTCAGGACATCCCTGGTGGTCCAGTGGCTAAGACTCAGAGCTCCCAATGCAGGGGAACTGGGTTTGATCCATGGTCAGGGAAATAGATCCCACATGTCGCAGCTAAGAGTTTGCATGCAGCAACTAAGACCCGGGATAGCCAAAATACAAAATAATAATGATAAAATAAATTTTAAGAAAAGAAAGGAGTGGGTCCTGTGATGTCTAGGGTATTGAGAAGCACCCCTGGCCTTTACACGAAATAGGTGCCAAGAGCCACCACCCTCCCCCAGTGATGATGACTCATTGGATCATTGGGGGTCCAGTGGTTAAGACTCCACTGTAGGTTCGATCCTTGGTCAGGGAACTAAAATCCCACATGCTGAAGCAAGCATAGCCAAAAAGAAAAGAAGAAGGACTACTGGCAAATACCCCTAAAGGAGGAGAGAGAGGAAAACCATCCCAAGTTGATTCACTCCTGCTCTACAGGAAAGTCCAGCATCTACGAGGCTTGTAGAAAGGGTAGAAACACCCTGTCATCTCTGTCTATGAGACTGAATGAGCAAGCTCAGCCTGGCACACCCAGCCCTTCTAGACTGAAATAAACCAGGAACAGAAATCCCAACCAATTCTGGGCCTGAGCTTCTTGCTCCAGCACCAACCAGCAGAGGAGCCTAGGACTGGGGAGATATTAGGTGTCTGCAGATAAAAATGAACACAAGACTCTGTGTCCTTGTGTATAATTCCTTCAAAGAGAAGTGATAGGATATCCTACTCACACTGAATGCCTGACAGTTATAACCACAAAGGTCTTGAAACTTATAGCTCCACTGTATCAGAGGCCTTTGGTACATTTGGACCATAGAATCTAGAAAGGAAGGGAAATTGGAGATGGAAAGGATGTGCTAAAGACTCTTATATGCCATACTTATATGGATGGATTAAATATCCCTCCAACTCCCAAATTCATATTTGGAAATCCTAACCACACAGCAGCTCTGCTTGGAGATGGGGCCTTTAGAGGAATTAAGGTTAAGGGAGGTCATAGAGGTGGGGCCCTAATCCAATAGGATTAGTGTCCTTATAACAGACACCAAAGAGCCCCTGCCCTCTTTCTCTCTCTTCCTCTACGTCAACCTTGATCTCTACCTCTAACTCTCTTCTTAGACACACACCAAGGAAAGTTTATGTGAGGGTATCGTAAGAAGGAACCATCTGCAAAAGTGAGGATGAGGGGCCTCACCAGAAACTGAATCAGCTGGAACCTTAATCTTGGACTTCCAGCCTTGAAAACTTCGAGAAAACAGATTTCTATTATTTAAGCCCCTCAGCCTATGGTATTTTGTTATGACAGCCCAAGCAGGTAAAGGCTCATTCTAACTTTGTCCCGTGGGTAGAAACTTTCCAAAACTCAGTTCCTGGACCTTCTGTATCAGATCTCCTAGTTCAGTTCAGTTCAGTTCAGTCGCTCAGTCGTGTCCAACTCTTTGCGAACCCTTGAATCACAGCACGCCAGGCCTCCCTGTCCATCACCAACTCCCGGAGTTCACACAGACTCACATCCATCGAGTCAGTGATGCCATCCAGCCATCTCATCCTCTGTCGTCCCCTTCTCCTCCTGCCCCCAATCCCTCCCAGCATCAGGGTCTTTTCCAATGAGTCAACTCTTCGCATGAGGTGGCCAAAGTACTGGAGTTTCAGCTTCAGCATCAGTCCTTCCAATGAACACCCAGGACTGATCTCCTTTAGGATGGCCTGGTTGGATTTCTTTGCAGTCCAAGGAAAGAAGACTCTCAAGAGTCTTCTCCAACACCACAGATCAAAAGTATCAATTCCTCGGTGCTCAGCTTTCTTCACAGTCCAACTCTCACATCCATACCTGACCACTGGAAAAACAATAGCCTTGACTAGATGGACCTTTGTTGGCAAAGTAATGTCTCTGCTTTTGAATATGCTATCTAGGTTGGTCATAACTTTCCTTCCAAGGAGTAAGCATCTTTTAATTTCATGGCTGCAATCACCATCTGCAAGAGGCTCTTGCAAATGCAGACAACCCACACCTGCTGAATCAGGGGCTCTGAAAGTGGGGCCAAGGAATCTGCATTGTCATAAGAGCACCAGGTGATATTTACACACATTAAAATTATATGACTAGGACTTCCCTGGTGGTGCAGTGGATAGGAATCCACCTACCAATGCAGGGGACACAGGTTCAATCCCTGATTCAGGAAGATTCCACATACCATGGAGCAACTAAGCTCATGAGCCACAAATACTGAGCCTGCATGCTGCAACTACTGAAACCCAAGCACCCTAGAGCCCAGGCTCCACGACAAGAGAAGCCACTGCCATAAGAAGCCCAAGGACCACAACTAGAGAGTAGCCTCCACTCGCCACAACTTTAGAGAAAGCCCACATGCAGCAACAAAGACTCAGCACAGCCATTATTAATTAAATTTTAAAAACTGCATGACTGAAGTTAACAGTGGCTGGGAATCCATAAAGAACTTTAAGCAGACATATTTTGGAATTACTTCCAGCTGCAGTGCCTCTCCTGGACTGAAAAACAGCTGGGATGGAGGCAGAGAGAACACTGCAAAGTCTGCACGTGTTGAGACTCTTCTTTCTGCTGCTTTGCAACTGTTTGCCTTTATCCCTATGGAACAACCCTCCTCTTCCTACACCTTGCTCAAAAGACACAGCTCGTAAAAGATGACCCATGCAGTGAAGGACGGTGTGCTGGGCAAATGCTAAGAGGTAGGGTAGACAGACTGAGGGTAGGAAAAGAGAATGAATGGGGAAAAAATCACACACACACACAGGAAGGAAACAGGAGATACTGAGAAACAGGTCTTAATTGATCATATTTAATGACTTCCTCAGGAAGTGGGGCCAACTGGCCTGCGTCTAAATTCAGACTAGAGGCCAGATCCCTCTTGCCAGATCTGGGGCCAAAGCTTTGAGCGCAGGGCATGAATAATGAGGGGGAGCCAGGCCAACACGAGTTCAAGAAGCCCTCTCCACAGAAGGGTTCTGCTGATTATGAAAGCCTCCAAGACAGGCAAACAGAGGGGAGCAAAGGCTGCTTAGGCAGGGATCCAGCTGTGGTTACCTCTGCCCAATCAAGGGCTGGGACTCTGAGCTGGCCTGTTAGTAGGGGACAACATAGGATGTGGGGAAGTGTGAATGGTCTGGACTGGTACAAGGAAGAAATCCAAGTTCAGACCTTTCTCTTTTCAGTAACCAAAAATCTTTGGGATGAACATACACATATTATTCTATATTAAATACTCACACTACTATATATAGAATAACCAACAAGCACCTACTCTATAGCACAGGGAACTCTACTCAATACTCTGTAATAACTTACAAGGGAAAAGAATCTAAAAAAGAATGACTAGACGTATATAGGTAATGCAATCACTATGCTGTACACCTGAAACGGACCCAACATTGTAAATCAACCACACTTCAATAAAACTTTTAAATGAACAAATAAAAATGTTAAAGTAGCCAAAAATCTCCTGTTAGAAGGGAATACAGGCCTGCGGAAAGACTCTGGGTTGAATGCATGACCCGGTATGACTTGAGAAGGGCAGAAGTTGGCAGAGTCCATGTCCTTTCAGCACTGCTGTCACACAAGGATGTATTCAAGCCCCTTCTCTGATGTTTACAAGCTGGGGAGCCTTGAGCCAGTAAATTAACTTCCCTAAACCTCAGTTTCCCTTACCTGTGAAATGGGAATAATAACCTATTTTGTAAGGTTCTCATGAGGATTAAATGAGATCATCGATGGACGGTGTTTACCCCCATGCCTGACATATAGTGGGCAGTTTGTATTATCTATTAATATTTATTGCTGTTGACAATATTATTTTCAAAGAAAAAGGACTTTCAATAAGAGAGATCTAAATGGGAATCCCAGCTTAGCCAATAGCCATGAGATTTTCAACAAATTACTTGATCATTTTGAGTGTCAGTTCCCTTTTCTGCAAGATGGGGGTAATTATTCCAACTTGGAAATCTGTTTATGAAACTCCAGTGAGATGATGTATAGAAAAGTGCCTTTCACAAAATCTTACATCCCATCTTTTCAGAAGAGCAAAAGTTCCCATGGGGCAGGGAGCCCCAACATATACATAAACATTTAGACTCCTGCTCAACACTTCAAAATGCGTTTTGAAATTTCTAATACCAGAGAATACTCACCTAGGTCAAAATTGCCTTTCTTGGGGATTACGTTTTTAAATGTCCCAGGAAAGTGCCTAAGAAGCACAATATGTCCCTGCATCTTGATGTTGACTTCATCCCCCTTCATGATTTCCCACACAGCCCATTCCTTTAACACGTGGCATAATGCTTTTGTAATACTTTCAACATAAAGGTTGTCATAGGTCTAATCCATCAACCAAGCAACCAATAAATGAATGTTCTGGGACTTCCCTGGTGGTCCAGTGGTTAAGAATCTGCCTTGCAAAGCAGGGGATGTGGGTTAGATCCCTGCTCGGGGAACTAAGATCCTACATGCCTTGAAGCACTTAAACCCGCACATCACAACTAAAGAGCCTGTGCACCGCAATGAAAAACCCCACATGATGCAGCGAGTATCCTGTGCGGCACAACTAAGACACAACACAGACAAGTAAATATGTTTTTTAAAGATCCAATAAATAAATAAGTAAAATGAATGTACTGAGTTGAGTTTGGTTATTAGTCTTGTAGGATCTGCCCAATGCAAATATAAGTGATGATAAAGCCACCAAAACTGGAAAGCTAGACCCTGCATCTTCCTTTGTGCAGAGAAAAAATAATCTCTGCCCTCATCACCGCCTATTATACAACCAACTACGTGGACTTACGCTTGTGAATTCAGTGTTACCGCCCCTCCTCTTCCTTGCACATACAGTCAGCAAAGATTTAGACAGCTCTAGGAATCTGTGGCAGAGCTCCCCCAGTGGCTCAGTGGTAAAGAGTCTGCTTGCAATGCAGGAGACACAGGAGACAGGTTCAATCCCTGAGTCGGGAAGACCACATGGAGGAGGGCACAGCAACCCACTCCAGTATTCTTGCCTGGAGAATCCCATGGACAGAGGAGCCTGGTGGGCTACAGACTTAGGATCGCAAAGAGTGGACAGAAGCAACTTAGCATGTGCACACGCATGAAGAATCTGTGGCATGGAGAAACATGGGGAAAATGTTCCCGTTGAAAGCTCTAGGAGGGCTGAAACCATAAGCGGCTAAGAAGCTAAAGAAATTAATTTGTCTTTGTGAAATTGGCACCAGACTTCAAAGGTATTGATGAATCAGCTGCTCCAGACACCTCTGATCTCCAGGAGCAAATCTGTGTGTTTATGCAGAGAGCAACAGTTCCTTCCAGCCACAAACTACTCAGGCCTCCTGCCTGCTTTCTCGAGTGATTTTAGGTGGCAGTGCCCTCAAAGCCCCCAAGAGAATTAACCCCAGATGCTCCAAAAACTGGGTTCAAGAATCAAGATGAAAAAATTCAGTCTGTTCTCAATTTTCTGCAGTATCTGGGAATAGGGAGCATAAGGTAAACTAAAAAAGCCTTGGCTTTAGAGAACTAGAACTGAGTCCACACCCTGCATTCACTACTTATCAGTTGGGAAAACTGTTTAACCTCCTTGAACCTCAATCCTCTCATCTGAATAATGGGAACACTGCCTTTCAGGTTTGTTTATAAAGCGGGAGTCGGCCAACTTTTTCTGTAAAGAGCCGGAGGGCAAATATTTTAGGCTTAACAGGGTCATATGGTCTCTACCACAACTAGTCAACTCTGCCATTGCAGAACAAAAAGAGACACAGATAATACATACATAACTAGGCATGGCTGTGTTCTGATAGTACTTTATTTATAGACAGCCAGCTGAACTTGGCCCATGAGGTATAGAGTGCCAACTCGTGGCTGAAAAACATAAAACCCAGTGTCTACACATGAAAGACAATCAAAAATGGTAGTGATGATGATGATGATGATGATGATAGCAACGCTGATTAACACAGAAGACCCACCAGCCAGTCATCTGCCGAGTGCCCTGTTTGTCCAACCCTCTGCACACGTGAGTGCTAAACCACTCCAATCACGTCGGACTCTTTGTGATCCCATGGACTGTAGCCCGCCAGGCTCCTCTGTCCATGGGATTCTCCAGGTAAGAACACTGGAGTGGGTTGCCATGCTCTCCTCCAGGGGATCTTCCTGACCCAGGGATCGAACCCGTGTCTCCTGCATTGGCAGGCAGATTCTTTACCACTGAGCCACCTGGGAAGCCCATCCAACCCTCTACTAGATGCTAAAGGAGAGAGGTACCAGGCAGATAGGTGAGGCCTCCATCTTCGAGTCACTTTCACTTATTGAATAGGTAAATAACAGATAAAAAGGAACACAGCAATGAAAAAATATCAGAGAGGTGTCTTTGAAATCCTGTGGCTCTATATTTTAAACAAAGGGCTCATAGTGAGATCTGATTCATCAGGGGGTGTGTGTGTGTGTGCCTGTGTGTGTGTGTGTGTGTGTGTGTGTGTGCGCACGCGCGCGCGCATGCGTGTGTTTAACAGCCTTAACCCTGGTTCAAAAGCCACATTAGCCCTCCACTGTGATAGACAGCATCACACATCAAACTGGTACAAAGCAGTAACCCAAGATGAGATGCTCTTTGAAAATTCCCCCTTTGGTGTTCATGCTTTTTCTGGAGTCAGAAGGAAGAACCAGGGGACGTGATTGTAAAGCCCTCCTGTTGGAACTATTGCCAATATAAGGAAATAAGCACAAATGAAGGAGACTGGATTGGATTAATTAAGGACATTATCGCTCGCTCTGTTTAATTACCTCCAAGTAACCGTTCCCAAAATGCTGTCAGAAGATGTTAACAAGTACGCCCAGAAAATAAAGAGGGAAAGGTCGAATGATTGTAGGAAATGCCCCTTCTTGGAGACTCATAAATCCTATTAACCTATTAAACTCCTCTGAATCCTATAACTGAGAGTCCCATTTAAATTGGTTACCTTGGGAAGCTGGCTCTGGAGTCAGGCAAATGTGGATGGTAATCTCAAATCTGTCTCCAGCCTTGTTAGTTTGGGCACATGCCTTTACCTCTCTGTGCCTCCGTTTTCTCATCTGTGAAATGGGGAGAATTAAAAGACCTACTTCATGGAACTGTATGAGGGTGAAATGAGATGGTGCAGGCGTCTCACCCGGCACCATTTCTATGTCCAGTGAGAGCTTTAAAGATAC
Organism: Bos grunniens; assembly: GCF_055505025.1. NCBI lineage: Eukaryota > Metazoa > Chordata > Mammalia > Artiodactyla > Bovidae > Bos > Bos grunniens. The sequence continues at coordinate 31,030,826 of NC_141189.1, forward strand.
CCAGCATTTTTCAATCTGCTTTGACCACACTAACATCCAGCTCCAACAAGCTTGGGCAAAGCAGGAGCAAATGCAGAGATGTGAAAAGTGGGGCCTTGTGAATTAAAGAAGGTGGGCGTTTAGAGTCAGCCTTCTTACAAGTACATAGCAGGATATTTGGTGAATAAATGCTTAGACCCTCTGGATGCTACAAGCTGCGGCATGGGACAAGCAAACTGGATGCAACCTCTGGCCATTTGGAATTTAGTCAACTGTATCTTTATTGACTCCATGGCCCTGAGTCACTCCCAGGAGCTACTGGACTTGTGCTCCAGGCAGACGAAAGCCTAACTTCCTTGCAAGGCTCTGAAGATCACAGGCAAAAGCCTTGAAGGCCAACACAGGCCCCAGGCTAAGAAATAAAGGCCTGCCAGCCTCCTTGTCTCTGGGCCCATCATTCCAGAGAAAGCTGGTGGCAGCCCAACCCTGGCAGAGGACAAACAGCCTGTAGGGGACGTGTTACCGGTCAAAGCTGTAGGCTTCAGAGCTCATTAGCACCAGGCACTTGGAAGCCCGCCAGCCCTGGGGTCCCTGATGTGGTTAGCAAGTCCCACCGCTTTGCCGAAAAGCCTCTTCTGATCCCAGCACGGAGCATAGAAAGGTCCTGCCTCCGTGGCCTCTGACTGCTTAATCAATAATAACTTCAGAGAGGGAGAGAGAGAGGAGAGATAGGCAGCGAGAGAGGCAGGCCCCCTTCTCCCTGTCTCCCTCCACTTCCCCTCCCTCTGGGATGCTGAAAATAGCCTAATTAGATTGTCCCCCTGCCTGGGTACCATGGAGATAGCAAGCACAGAGGCTGTGACAGCTCTCACACATACTTCTGAAAGTTGTCTCTCTTCCCCGTCTGGCCGTCGTTGATGGAGATATAGGAGCCCAGCCCCACAGGACCAGAGAGGAGGGGAAGTCACAAGGCGAGGGTGATGGGCAGGTGGTTTATGTAAAGAAGACGACGCTCGCAAGGGCTTCCTAGGTGGCACTGGTGGTCAAGAACCTGCCTGCCAATGCAGGAGACATAAGAGACTCGGGCTCCATCCCTGGGTCGGGAAGATGCTCTGAAGGAGAGTATGGCAACCCACTCCAGTGTTCTTGCCTGGAGAATCCCATGGGCAAAGAAGCCTGGCGGGCTACAGTCCATGGGGTTCACAAAGAGTCAGACACGACTGAAGCAATAAGCATGCAGGCACAAGAATGCTTGCAAAGCACTGACGACGCACAACCACGGACCCTTGTATGAAGCAGTGGCCCAGGGCACTACTAACCCTGACCTCATTCTCTGGGACCTGCTTCTGCATCCAAATCGCTTAGCAAGCACTTGTGTGTAAGGTGTAGTGGGCAGTGGGTTAAACACAGGTGTACTGAAAGTTTCTCATAATTTATTTGAAATGAAAAGAGGGTGCACTGCTGCCCAGCAATCTGACCCCATCTCTTCCACCTTGTTCCCCCCACCCTCCACTCACTGTGCTTCAACCCACCAGGGCTTTTCCTGCACCATGATCACACACGCTTGTCCCCACCTCGGGGCCTTTGCACTTGCCTTTTCCCAGGTTGGACCTCCCTTCGCCAGGTCTGCCCATGGCTGACTCTTCCTCATCATTTGTGTCCCCTCTCAAAGGAGGAGAGGTCCACCCTGATCATGCCATCATGTCACTTTCTGTAGTATTATGCTGTTTTCTTTCTGCTTAGAACTGATTACTGTCTAAAATTATCTTTTGTGTCTGTTTTCTGCCTGCCCACCTGCAAAAGACTGTGTGCTTCATCAGAGTGGGCGTTGTGTCTTTCTGGTTCACTGATGCCCATATGTATTAGGTGCTCAATAAAAAATATTGGTGGGGGGACTTCCCTAGTGGTCCAGTGGCTAAGACTCCAGACTCTCGGTGCAGGGGGTCTGGGTTCAGTCTCTGATCAAGGAAGTAGATCCCACATGCTGCAACTGAGAGCTCACAAGCCCAGCTAAGACTCAGCACAGCCAAACAAATAAGTGTACTTGTGTGCTTAGTCGCTTCAGTTGTGTCCGACTCTTTGCCACCCTATGGATCACAGCCCACCAGGCTCCTCTGACCATAGGATTCTCCAGGCAAGAATACTGGAGTTGGTTGCCATGCCCTCCTCCAGGGGATCTTCCCCACCCAGGGTTCAAACCCATGCCTCCTGCATCTCCTTCATTGCAAGTGGATTCCTTACCACTGAGCCCTCAGAGAAGCCCAGAGAAATAAATAAGAAATATTTAAAGTATATATTTTTGGAAGAAATGAACAAGAATATCTTGGAGGGGGTCCAGTTCATTCAAGCAGAGATTTGCCGAGTAGAGTCATTCAACCGGCTTTCTTAAAGGCCAGATACTTGTTGTAGGAGGCGCCTGATTCTAATAATGCTTGATTATGAGGTTGTAGAGGTTAATTAGTAAAGGTCTAGACTCAAAAAAACAAATAACGCTAGCAATTCTGTTTTTCTGGTTATTCGATTTTACATTCCTGAGATTTCAGCTAAAATTCTGTCTGTTATTCTAATGATTGAATGTGTCAAGTATCTAGGAGATAGTTTTACCTCTAAGAATCTATAACACTAATGATTCTGACGTCAAGATTCTCTTGGTTTCTCATTATTTATTTAAAATGGATTCTGTCAAGCTAAGCACAATATTCTATTGTCTTAAGTAGGGGGTCTTAATAAGGGGGTTATAAGCTGAATCTGATCCATTAACACATTTTGTTTGAGCTCTTCAATGTCACCCTACAAAATGATTTTTAAAATTAGTTTATGGCCAATACTCACAATTTAGAATGTTCTTCCTTTTAAAAATTGGATTTCTGCTTGCTCTTTCCTATAGAATGGAAAAAGCAGCCATGCTGAACCCCCACCCCCACCAAGCAATGAGGGGCTGCCGTGGACTGTGCCTGCCTCCTCCAGACAAGACACCGGTGCTGCCATTTACCACCTTACCTCGAGGGGGTCACCTTGGCTGCCTGGCCCTTGCAGGCATTTGAGTTTGCAATCTTGGCCATGAGGCTCTGGAATCCGGTGGTTTTGAATTTAAGTTCCAGTGTGCATTTGAGACTCCTACAACCTCTACCTAAAATTAGTAAAGCTACAGGAAAGAATCTGCTACTGCAGCATCTGTAGCCAGGTTCCTCCGAGGTTTCTGATTCCAGCTTTTGACCCTTCAGCCTTCCCCACATCCCAGGACGCTGGTAATAATATAGCATGTGTGTGCATGTTAAGTCACTTCAGTCGTGTCTGACTCTTTGTGACCCTATGGACTGTGACCCGCCAGGCTCCTCTGTCCATGGGATTCTCCAGGCAAGAATACTGGAGTGGGTCGCCATGCCCTCCTGCAGGGGATCTTTCCCAACCCAGGGATCAAAACAGCCGCTCTTACATCTCCAACATTGGCAGGCAGGTTCTTTACCACCAGCACCATCTGGGAAGCCTGATAATAAAACTGACCTTTTCCAGTCCTATGGCCACAGCTGAGTTTTGCAAATTTGCTGGCATAATGAGTGCAGTACTTTAACAGCATCATCTTTTAGATAATAATATAGGGGACAGTAAAAGGGGAGGAGGAAATGAGATCACTGCAGAAGGCAGAGCTTCCTGCAAATAAATAAAGTCCCACTTTTATTAGAAAGAAACAGATGAGATCCTTAACAGTAGTTAGGTCATAAAATAGCATCAGAATCTGCTTTTCTGTTTCTTTTCCTCTTTATCACTGCTGCTTCCGTTTAGTCATTCAGTCGTGTCTGATTCTTTGTGACCCCATGGACTATAGCCCACCAGGCTCCTCTGCTCATGGGATTTCCCAGGCAAGCATACTGGGGTGGTTGCCATTTCCTTCTCCAGGGGATCTTCTCAACCCAGAGATCGATCAAACACTATGTCTCCTGCTTGACAGGCAGATTCTTTGCCATTGAGCCACCTGGGAAGCCCCTTTTCTCTTTATTACAATGAGTATATTATTTTATAGTAAAAAAGCAATTACAATGATGTGTGTCAATTATTTCTGAATAAAACTGAAGAGAAAGAAGCAAAACAGAAGAACAAAAAAACCTCCCCTCAAGGCATATGACCCTGAAAACCTGAACTTTTTCACCTTGCCTTTGCTCCTGCTGACCCCCCTTCCTAGAATGCCCTTCGTGACCTCTTCCAAAACCCAAATCAAGTCTCACCCTCTCTCTAAGGCACAGCAGCTCAGAATCCAGCTCAAAACCAGACGTCCGGAGCCAGCTCCCAGCTCCCCCACCTACAGCTGGGAAGCTGGGTTAACCATTTTGTCTCCCAGCTAACTTCCTCATCTATAAATAGGGATTATTATAATGGCCTGACCATAAGCTGCTGTGATGTTTAAATGAAAGAAACACACACACACACAGACACACTCCCTCTTAGAGCCTGGGACCTGGTCAGTGCCTACTCAGTGTTAATGCTAACTAGTTACTCACCATCCTCGCTGGGGTCCTTATCCTCTGATTTACAGAGGCTTTGAAACGGCTGATTGGTGGTTGTAAACTGTCTCATGTCACTCCCTAACTGTTTTATGGATACTTTATAGTCATTGTATGGCATGTTTTAGTCAGTCATTAAACATCTTTCAGGCACTGTCTTAGTTGGGTGGAGGCAGATGTTGAGACAAAGATCTGGATGAGATGGTCGTTAGTGAGCCGACGACCCCTGGAAGTCTCAGCAGAGAAGTGGGGACGTGACAAGAGGGGAGGGTGTGCTGGCAAGCAAGTTACCCCTGACACGGCTGGAGCACACTCACGATGGGGACCACCGAGAGCACGTGTGAAGACCATCTCATCATGGTTGCACCCAAGCAGTGAGGAAGCTGGGCTATTAACCCTCCAATGCTAATCTAAATTTAGAAGATTTTTTTGAATTAATTTTTATTATAGTTGCTTTGCAATCTAGGAGACCCTGGTTCAATTCCTGGGTCAGGAAGATCAGCTGGAGAAGGGGTAGGCTACCCACTCCAGTATTCTTGGGCTTCCCTGGTGGCTCAGCTGGTAAAGAATCTGCCCACAACACGGGAGACCTGGGTTTGATCCCTGGGTTGGGAGGATCTCCTGGAGAAGGGAAAGGCTACCCACTCCAGTATTCCAGCCTGGAGAATCCCAGTCCATGAGGTCGCAAAGAGTTGGACACAACTGAGCAACTTTCACTTTTCATAGCTGCTTTACAATGTTGTGTTAGTCTGTGCTGTACAGCAGAGGGAATCAGCTATACTTATACATATATCCCCATTTTTTGGATTTCCTTCCTTTGCACTGAGTAGAGTTCCCTGAGCTATACAGTGGGTTCTCTTTGGTTATCTATTTTATACACAGTATCAGTGTAAATATGTCCATCCCAATCTCCCAATTCCTTGCATCCCTTTCTTTCCCTCCTCCGTATCCATATGTTTGTACTCTACGTCTGTGCCTCTATTTCTATTTTGCAAATAAGATGATCTATACCACTTTTAACACAGTTTTATTTATTTATTTATGGTCTTCCCAGGCTTCTCTCTAGTTGCGGTGGCTCCTCTTGTTGTGGAGCACAGGCTCTAGGGCGCGTGGGCTTCAGCAGCTGCACAAGCTCCCGGGCTCCAGAGCTCAGCAGTTGTGGCACACGGGCTCAGTCGCCCCACAGCGTGTGGGATCTTCCCGGACCAGAGATCGAACCCATGTCTCCTGCATTGGCAGGCAGATTCTTTACCGCTGAGCCACCAGGGAAGTCCCTATCTATACCATTTTGATAGATTCCATATATATGCATTAATATATGGTATTTGTTTTTCTCTTTCTGACTTACTTCACTCTGTATGATAGACTCTAGGTTCAGCCACGACTCTACAAATGACCTAATTTTGTTCCTTTCTATGGCTGACTATGATTCCACTGAAGTTATTTTTAATTATTATTTACCCACCAATGTTCCCTAAAATGTTAACACCCTGACACTTCCATTCTGCTCCATTCACCTCCCAGGCATGCTCCTGCAGTCCGAGAAAACCCTCATGTGGAGCATCACCCGTCCTGGCAAGCAGAAACCTACAGCAGGTATGGAAGAGGGACAAGCTGAAGGAATAAGGGCAGGGCACCAATAACACCCGCTACAGTCAACTACAAGTGCCAGGCACTGGAAGACTCAGCGACTGCTCCTCCTATTGTGGGATTTAAAGGAGAGAGTCATGTAAACACTCATGTGCAATAGGAATACAGAAGCAGAGGGACTGCCTTGGTGGTCCAGTGGTTAAGACTCCATGCTCCTAAATGCAGGGGGCCTGGGTTCAATCCTTGGTAAGGGAGCTAGATCCCACATGCCATAGTTAGAACTCAGCATAGCCAAATAATAATATATAAAATTTATGAAGAAAAGAATAAAGCTGGGGTAGAGATGGGGAGTAGGGAGGAGGCTCAGGAGGAAAGGGATATATATATATATAGACTGATTCATGTTGTTGTATGGCAGAAACCAACACAAAATTGTACGGCAATTTTCCACCAATTAAAAAACATAAATTTTTAAAAAAAGAGTATAGGCGCAGAGCTAGATGACAGGGCACAAGAGGGGTCTGAGGGAGGGAAAGGCCAGTTCTCGGCAGGGAGCTGGAAGAACAGCTGCAGAGAAGAAAGCTGGCATGAGCAAAGGGTTGCTGGATCACACTAGACGAGCCAAGAGCAAGTCTGCACGAGGCCATATAAGAGTGGGGGCTGGGAGAGTGTACCGAGGGGAAAGTCGTGAAGGGCCCTGAAGGGCACATTTAAAAGCTTGGGTTCTCACCCTTGGGCAATGGAAGGCTCTCAAGTTTTTAAGTAACGCAGCAATGTGAAATTATTGGGATCTTTGATTCCTCTGGCTGCGGTGGGGAGATGAGTTGAAGGAAGGAAAGAACAAAAGCAGAGAGAGCAATATGGTGGCCATGGCAATAAATACAGGCAAGAGATAAGGAACATTTGTGGGTGGAGAGTAGAGAAAAGGAAGCAATATGGGAGATGTGGGAACTACAGGATTGGGACCTATTGGGTGTGGGAGGTGTGGGAAGAGAGCAGAGTCTAGAATGAGTCTCTATTCTCTGGTTTGGGGAAACAGGTGATGGAAAGAACCATCTGCTGAGACCCATAAAACAAGAGGAGGGGCTGGTCTGGTGGGAGAAAGGATGAATCTCTTTTTGATGTCCAATAGAACATCATGTATACATTTGGCTACATGAGTCTGGAACTCAAGAAAGAGACTTGAGAGTAGGAGACAGACATTCTTGGAGGACAAGGACTTGCGTGTGGTTCATTGTATTGTCTGTAACACCTAGAATAGACCCTTAAAGAGGCACATGGATCAGTTCAGTTCAGTTCAGTTGCTCAGTTGTGTCTGACTTTTTGCGACCCCATGCATCGCAGCACGCCAGGCCTCCCTGTCAATCACCATCTCCCAGAGTTCACTCAGACTCACGTCCATCCAGTCGGTGATGCCATCCAGCCATCTCATCCTCTGTCGTCCCCTTCTCCTCCTGCCCCCAATCCCTCCCAGCATCAGAGTCTTTTCCAACGGATGCTGCTGCCGCTGCTGCTGCTAAGTCACTTCAGTCGTGTCTGACTCTGTGTGACCCCATAGACAGCAGCCCATCAGGCTCCGCCGTCCCTGGGATTCTCCAAGCAAGAACACTGGAGGGGGTTGCCATTTCCTTCTCCAATGCATGAAAGTGAAAAGTGAAAGTGAAGTCGCTCAGTCATGTCTGACTCTTCTCGACCCCATGGACTACAGCCCACCAGGCTCTTCTGTCCATGGGATTTGCCAGGCAAGAGTACTGGAGTGGGGTGCCATTGCCGTCACTGTTGATCCCTAGACAGGGAACTAAATCCCACATGCTGCAACTAAGACCTGCCACAGCCAGATAAATTAAAAAAAAAAAAAATTTTTTTTAAGAGTAGCCTGAGCTGGACGGTCTGAAAGGTGGAAAAGAAACAGAGAAGAAAGCATTGCATGAAAACCAAGGAAAAGGTGAGTTTCAAAGACCAGAGAGTGGCCAGTGGAGTCAGACATGAGGTGTAGCCGAGTAGGCTGGAGGAGAGAGTGTATGCCATTCAAGGATGGTATCTGTGTGCCCCCAGTGAGTGTAAACATGTGAAGTGAGATTCCGGGTCACATCACAGGGTATAACTCACTTCCTTTTCTTATGTCTTCTCTCATTTGCACATCCAACATATATGTACTCACTACCTGTAGTGAGCCAGGCAGCATGCACAATACTAGCACCACAGTAATGAACAAGGCAGATAAAAATGTCTGATAATTTATGGTACAGATGAACCTACTTGCAGGGCAGGAATAGAGAGGCAGATGTATAGAACAGATACGTGGACACAGAGAGGGAAGGGGAGGTGGGATGAATTGGGAGAGTAGGATTGACATATATACACTGCCATGTGTAAAACAGCTAGCTGGTGGGAGGCTGCTGCACAGCACAGGAAGCTCAATTCGATGCTCTGTGATAACCTAGAGGGGTGGAACTGGGTGGGGGAGTGGTCCAAGAGAGAAAGAAAATAGGTATTCATATAGCTGACTCAATTTGTCATACAGCAGAAACTAACACAACATTGTACTTGCATTGCAATTATACCCCAATAAAAAAAAGGTCTGATGAATGAATGAATGAAGTCCCCAGGGACTTGCAGAGTCCTTGAGGACAGAGTTCTGAGTCATGCTTCACTGGCATCCTCTCTGCCCTCAGCCACAAGTCAGAGAGACAGAGAAAGTGCTCCATAAATGCTGACTGAGTGTCAAGGGCTGGAATGTTGATACAGTAGCAGGGAAGTGGACTCCACGCACCCCCACCCATCACCCTGCTGAGAGCTGGTGGTTTGACCTCTCTGGTTCTGGGTTTAGGAAACAAGGCAAGGGACAGGCGCCCAGAGCAAACACACCCACTCAGATTGCTGGGGTCACTCTGGCCCCTTCTTTTGGAGGAGGAAGGAAAGAGTCTGGCAGGCTTATTTTCCTTTCCTGCCAATGATGCTAACACTCAGATGTGAGTCTCTTCTTTGCACAGATGATATGCTAGCTAATAAAAGCTCATCTGAAATCAGTCTCTTGGAGAGTGTTTTTGTGTATGTGTTTGTGTGTGTGTGTGTGCGCATGTGTGTGGCTTCACTGCCCATCTGTAGCCTAAGCTGCAGGGAGACATATGCCTTAGTGGGTGACTTTGCAATTGAAAAGGACTCCAACATTCTGTGCTCAACTCTCTGAAATAACCCTCCCACCGCTTCAGACCTTCCCTGCTCACAAGCCGAGGTCACCCAAGAAATGCCATGTGGCCGCAATGCTTTTCCAAACAGGCAGCCGTCCCTGGGACATTAGTGCCCAAGAGGAAGAGTGTCTGTTTGCAAAGGTCACCTGCTCCTCGTTCCCACCAGCATCCACCCCGCCTTCTCTGATCACAGTTCTTCCCCTCCCCCACTCTGCAGCCATGTGGTCAGTGGGGTCAACCTCAGTGTCCTGTTTCAAGAGATGACCCTTGTCCCGGGCCTGGTCAATCAGAAAGTCCCACTGGCCTGAGGAGGGGAGCAAGGATGAGAAAGTACTCAGACTTGTCCAGTGAGAGTCAATCTCAGGACCCTCATGGAAGATTTTTTTCCTAGAAGTGGAAGAGAGAAAGAGCTGGATTTAAATTCCACTTCTGCATACTTCCTTGGTGGCTCAGGCAGTAAAGCATCTGCCTGCAATGCAGGAGACCCAGGTTCAATCCCTGGGTCGGGAAGATCCCCTGGAGAATGAAAGAACAACCCACTCCAGTACTCTTGCCTGGAAAATCCTATGGACATAGAAGCCTGGTGGGCTACAGTCCACGGGGTCGCAAAGAGTTGGACATGACTGAGTGACTTCACTTTCACTTTCTGCACACTTACTATGTGCCCTTGGGCAAATAACTTATCTGAGACTCATTTTGTTCATTGGCCAAAAATGGGTATCCAACCATCCAGTGCTTGCAAGATGACAACACACAGTGGGTGCTTCATAAACACCATCCCCCACACCCAGCCTCTTCTTCCTCTATGCTTCTTAACAGCTGATCTCATCTATCTGGAAACCTTCCAAAACTCATAAATTTAAATCTCCAGCACTGATCTCTCTTTTGATCTTCAGACTCATCTATCCAACCACTGACTTGGCATGTCTGTCTGGATGTTTCCCAAGTGTTCCAAACTTAACAATGCCTCAAATTGAGGACTGAGCCACTCTTCCCTGCACACGCATTCAATCACCTTCATCTCAGAAATGGCACCTCCAATGGTCTCAGCCAGCCAACCCGGCAAGCCAGGAGGTATCCCCCATTTTCAGAACTAAGCCATCACCAGGTTCTGTTGATAGTCTCTCATATATTTCTTGAATCTCTCCCCTTTCCAAAAACATCCCCATCCCAACCTAGGTTCAGTCACCATCATCTCCTGCCTGGATGAGAGCACTGATCCACTCTAGACTGAGCATCTAGAGATCTCTTTGTAAAAGGGGAATCTGGTTGAGGTCACCCCCTCTGCATACAGTTTTCCAGTGGCTTCCCAGGACTTTCAGAATAAAATCAGAAATCTTTACCTTAACTCAAAAAGAGCGTGAACTGGTCCAGCCCAGCCTTCTGGCCTCACCATTGACCATTCCTTTGGCCCTGACTTTGGGGATACTTAACACACAGACCTGACTATCAAGCAACCTGACTTCTGGTTCCTGAATGACCACAGGCTTCCTTTTGAGCTTTGACTGCATAACATCTCTTCTCTGGGGCTTTTTTTAAATGGACAAGTAGGACACTAAGGAGCCTTACAGATCTGTCAAAAGCTGGGCTTTTTTCTATAGCCCCTTTGAGGGAGACTTAGAGAAGAGACCAAATATATACACACAGTGGAATACTCCTCAGCCATAGAAAAGGAATAAAATAATTCCATTTGCAGCAACATGAACGGACCTAGAGATTATCAGACTTAGTGAAGTAAGTCAGACGGAGAAAGACACATGCCATAGGATACCATTCACATGTGGAATCTAAAAAATGACACGAATGACCTTATTTAGGAAACAGAAATAGACTCAGAGACACACAAAACAAATTTATAGCTACCAAAGGGAAAAGGTGGGGAGAAGGATAAATTAGGCGTAGGAGCTTAACATATCTACACCCTTCTATACATAAAATAGATAAACAACAAGGATCTACTGTACAGCACAGGGAATTATATTCAATCTTATAGTAACCTATAATAGAAAAGAATCTGAAAGAGAATACATATGTATAGATACATAGTAGATATATATGTACAACCAAATCACCCTTATGGCAGAAAGTAAAGAAGAACTCAAAAGCCTCTTGATGAAAGTGAAAGTGGAGAGTGAAAAAGTTGGCTTAAAGCTCAACATTCAGAAAACGAAGATCACGGCATCCGGTCACATCACTTCACGGGAAATAGATGGGGAAACAGTGGAAACAGTGTCAGATTTTATTTTTCGGGGCTCCAAAATCACTGCAGATGGTGATTGCAGCCATGAAATTAAAAGACACTTAGTCCTTGGAAGGAAAGTTATGACCAACCTAGATAGCATATTCAAAAGCAGAGACATTACTCTGCCAACAAACGTCCGTCTAGTCAAGGCTATGGTTTTTCCTCTGGTCATGTATGGATGTGAGAGTTAGACTGTGAAGAAGGCTGAACACCGAAGAATTGATGCTTTTGAACTGTGGTGTTGGAGAAGACTCTTGAGAGTCCCTTGGACTGCAAGGAGATCTAACCAGTCCATTCTGAAGGAGATCAGTCCTGGGTGTCCTTTTGAAGGAATGATGCTAAAGCTGAAACTCCAATACTTTGGCCACCTCATGCGAAGAGTTGACTCATTGGAAAAGACACTGATGCTGGGAGGGATTGGGGGCAGGAGGAGAAGGGGACAACAGAGGATGAGATGGCTGGATGGCATCACCGACTCGATGGACGTGAGTCTGAGTGAACTCCGGGAGTTGGTGATGGACAGGGAGGCCTGGCGTGCTGCGATTCATGGGGTCGCAAAGAGTCGGACACGACTGAGTGACTGAACCGAACTGAACTGAAATCTCTTTACTGTACACCTGAAATTAACACAACATTATAAATCAATTATACTTCAGTCTAAAAAAGAATGCAAGGCCAGCATATGGCTTATCCAACAGTTATTATTTCGTTCTGCCCCACAGAATATTATGGACATTGTCAGTTCTGTTTATTGTTGTTGTTAGTAGTATTTGCAGATTGCTTTTATGCCCTCTGTCTTGTAACGAAGAGAGGGTTTCTTGCCATTCGAGCAGGTTGGGTTTTTGCACGTGGCCAAAACAAACAATTCTCAGAAATACACACCAATGTTTGAAAAGATCGGAATACATCAATCTTAGGGAGACAGAGGCTTTGAAGGCAAAGAAATCTGGGTCTAAATCTGGATTTGACCATTTTGGAACTTGCATAACCTGGAGCAAAATGGGTCATGTTCCTCCCATATTTGAAGCCCTTCCTTGGTTCCCCAGTGATCTGAGGCTATAGTCCTGGGTCACTGCCATAGGGTCTAAGACTCTGTGTGTTCTGGCCATTGCGACTGCTCTGATCTCATTCTGCACCACACCCCTCTCATCTCACTCTGCTTCAACCACGCTGACCTTCTCACTCCTGAAATCTTTCCCACTTTGAGGTTCATACACATGCTGTTTCCTCCAGTGGGATGTGTGCCCCTTGACAACACCAACTATTCAGTTTCAGCTCACTGTTATCCTCTTAGGGATGCTGTCTTTGATGGTCTATCCATCCCCAAGACTCTGTCTAATGTCCTTTGTAGATGCCCTCACAGCTCCCTCTAATTAGATCTCAACGGCATAGATCATGGCTGTCATCCAATACTTGGTTAAGAATGCAATTTTGAGCTTACATTCCTATTAGAGTACAAGCCCTATGAAGACCCAAGTGCCAAAGAATTGATGTTTTCAAATTGTGGGGGTGGAGAAAACTCTGGAGAGCCCCTTGTAATGCAAGGAGATTAAACGAGTCTATTCTAAAGGAAATCAATCCTGAATATTCATTGGAAGGACTGATGCTGAAGCTGGAGCTCCAATACTTCGCCCATGTGTTGCAAAGAGCCAACTCATTGGAAAAGACCCTGATGCTGGGAAAGGCTGAAAGCAAAAGGAGAAGGGGGTAGCAGAGGATGAGATGGTTGGATGGCACGGACTCAATCAACATGTACTTGAGCAAACTCCGGAAAATGGTGGAAGACAGGGGAGCCTGGCATGCTGCAGTCCATGGGGTCACAAAGAGTCAGATACAACTTAGTAACTATACAACAACAACCACCTACAAAGACAGGGATCACTGACACTCTGACAGGGCATCGCCAGCTCCCAGCACAGTGCCTGACATTTAGATCATTATCGAATGAATGACTGTGAAGTGATGTAACCCCCTGTAGCCTCTGCTTTTGCACCATGAGGATAATCAGGACTAACTCCTGGAATGATTGCAGGGAGAAGCAGGGAAATTCCGCAGGCTTATTATCATGCCTGGCCCACGTTAAAGGGGCATCAAAGGGCAAGATTCAGCAAAGGGCATGATTTAGGGATCCAGAGCATGGTGTTTCCAATCCTGGCTCTTCCACTTTGTAGCCATGTGACTGTGACAGACACCTCTCTGATCACCCAGAGCTGTTGTGGGGGATTAAACAAGATCTTGCAAGTGAAGGTCCTGACATAAAATTGGCAATTTGTAAAGTCCAAATGCTATTACTCTAAGTCAGGTCAGTGGTTTTCCATCACAGAGAGCTTTATAAAGCACTGATGGCCAGGCCCCATTCCGGATCAATTAAATCCATTTATCTAGGGTAGAATCCTGGGTGATTGGCACTTTTCCCAACCTATTTATTATGAACATGCTTAAGCACACAGAAGAGTTGAAGAATTTTTACCATGAATGCTCATATATCCACAACATAATTTCTGCATTTAACATTTACTATTCTTGCTTTTTCCATGAAGTGGTGGGATCGGATGCCATCTTGTTTTCTGAATGTTGAGCTTTAAGCCAACTTTTTCACTTTCCACTTTCACTTTCATCAAGAGGCTTTTGAGTTCCTCTTCACTTTCTGCCATAAGGGTAGTGTCATCTGCATATCTGAGGTTATTGATATTTCTCCCGGCAATCTTGATTCCAGTTTGTGTTTCTTCCAGTCCAGCATTTCTCATGATGTACTCTGCATATAAGTTAAATAAACAGGGTGACAATATACAGCCTTGACGAACTCCTTTTCCTATTTGGAACCAGTCTGTTGTTCCATGTCCAGTTCTAACTGTTGCTTCCTGACCTGCATACAAATTTCTAAGGAGGCAGATCAGATGGTCTGGTATTCCCATCTCTTGAAGAATTTTCCACAGTTTATTGTGATCCACACAGTCAAAGGCTTTGGCATTGTCAATAAAGCAGAAATAGATGTTTTTCTGGAACTCTCTTGCTTTTTCTATGATCCAGCGGATGTTGGCAATTTGATCTCTGGTTCCTCTGCCTTTTCTAAAACCAGCTTGAACATCAGGAAGTTCATGGTTCACATATTGCTGAAGCCTGGCTTGGAGAATTTTGAGCATTACTTTACTAGCGTGTGAGATGAGTGCAATTGTGTGGTAGTTTGAGCATTCTTTGGCGTTGCCTTTCTTTGGGATTGGAATGAAAACTGACCTTTTCCAGTCCTGTGGCCACTGCTGAGTTTTCCAAATTTGCTGGCATATTGAGTGCAGCACTTAGACAGCATCGTCTTTCTGGATTTGTAATAGCTCAACTGGAATTCCATCACCTCCACTAGCTTTGTTCATAGTGATGCTTTCTAAGGCCCACTTGACTTTGAAATTAAAAGACACTTACTCCTTGGAAGGAAAGTTATGACCAACCTAGATAGCATGTTCAAAAGCATAGACATTACTTTGCCAACAAAGGTTCGTCTAGTCAAGGCTATGGTTTTTCCTGTGGTCATGTATGGATGTGAGAGTTGGACTGTGAAGAAGGCTGAGCGCCGAAGAATTGATGCTTTTGAACTGTGGTGTTGGAGAAGACTCTTGAGAGTCCCTTGGACTGCAAGGAGATCCAACCAGTCCATTCTGAAGGAGATCAATCCTGGGATTCCTTTGGAAGGAATGATGCTAAAGCTGAAACTCCAGTACTTTGGTCACCTCATGCGAAGAGTTGACTCATTGGAAAAGACTCTGATGCTGGGAGGGATTGGGGGCAGGAGGAGAAGAGGACGACATAGGATGAGATGGCTGGATGGCATCACTGACTCGATGAACGTGAGTCTGAGTGAACTCCGGGAGTTGGTGATGGACAGGGAGGCCTGGCGTGCTGTGATTCATGGGGTCGCAAAGGGTCGGACACAACTGAGCGACTGATCTGATCTGATCTGATCTGATTCTTGCTTTTTCATATATTTATCCATCTTTCCACCCATCAACCCATATTTGTGGGGTTGCTTTTTTTTTATTATTTCAAAGTAAATTGCAGACAGCAGTCTATCTTCCCCTAAACACTTCTGCATGAGTGTCATGTCATGAACTAAAGTTCAGTATCTGTTTATATTTGTCTCTTTGGAGATAAAATTTATTTAAGAATGTAACACACAATCTGAAGTATATCATTTTACAGGTTTAACAATTGCATCTGCTGGCATGCATGCTCAGTCGCTCAGGGGTGTCTGACTCTTTGAGATCGCATGGACTGTGGCCTGCCAGGCTCCTCTGTCCATGAAATTTTCCAGGCAAGAATACTGGATTGGGTTTCCATGTCCTCCTCCAGGGGATCTTCCTGAGCCAGGGATTGAACTCGAGTCTCTTCTGTCTCCTGCATTGGCAGATGGATTCTTTGCCAACTGCGACACCTGGGAAGCCCCCTTGCATACACCCATGTAACCTCAACCTGTATCAAGATGGACAACATCACCACCACCCCAGAAAGTTCCTTCATATCCTTCCTCAGTGAATGCATACCTCTACTCCCCAGAATCAACCCTTGTTCTGATTTTTTTCTCCATAGATTACTTTAGGGCAATGGAGTTTTCAATACTCTAGAGGAGCAGAAATTAACATTGTAAATCAACTATCCTTTAATAAAATTGCTAAAAAAGTGCTCTAGGGGAGATTCTTTGTGAAGTCAAAATTCAGAACCAAAGACTTAGTTAAATGCACTTACCCTAGTGAGTCTCAGGAGAGGGGAGGAGACCGGGACAAGGAAGAGTCACTGGCCCCCCTCGAATTGGCCAGGGAGGCGAGGAGGAAAAGAAGCAAACACATAACATTCTCAGAAGGACAAAGCTCTTACAGATGTAAAACAGATTCAGGATTGAGGGTGTGTAGGGGGAGGAGCAGTGTGTGATTGTGAAGGGATAGAATGAAGAAAAGCTTGGTGGTGATGGAATCTTATTCCAGCAGTGGTTACTGTAATCTACCCATGTGACAAAATGGGTACACACACATCGTACCCATGTCAAATTCCTGTTTTTGATACTATAACTATAATTATGTAAGACTGAACCAGTGGAAGAAACCTGGTAAGGAGTACATGTAACCTCTCTGTACTATTTTTACATCTATCTGTAACTCTACAATTATTTCAGAAGTAAAAGGTATATTAAGTGAACACCTTTGACCAAAAAAAAAGAAAGCTAACACAAAGGACTACATTGGCTATGATTCCATTTGTACCATGTTGGGGAGCATGCGAACCTACTTCACGGTAGAGGAATCGAAACATCGGCTTCCTCTAGCAGTGGTCCCCAACCGTTTTGGCACCAGGCAGCAATTTTGTGGAAGATGATTTTTCCACGGATCGGAGTGTGGGATGATTCAAACGCATTACATTTATTGGGCACTTTATTTCTATTATTATTACATCAGCTCCACTTCAGATCAACAGGCATTAGATCCCAGAGTCTGGGAACCCCCACCCTAGGAGATGGGGGCGCTGCCTGAGAAGAGCTCTAAGGGAATTTAGGAGATGATGGAAAGGTTCTCCATCCTCATAGGGGAGTTGGTGACGCAGGTTTACGCATCTGTCGAAACTCATTGTTCACTTCAGCTACTGGGCAGTTGGCTGTATGTAAATTATACTGATTAAAACAAATTCGAGGCTGAGGATTTGGCAGTGGGGGACTTGCAGACACCAATTACATGCATGCTAAGCAGTTTTATCCCCAGAAGACTCAGCACTGGGTGCCTTATATAAAATGAATTTTGGCCGTCATTTATCAAATTTTAACAAACTTTTTTTTTTTTTTTCAAAATTACAATTCAGCATGCCAAAATAACAGACCCAAAGGAAGCTTTCTGTTTGAAGTGGAGATAAGCAACTGAAGGTCTCTCGAAGGCCCCTCCCTCAGGACTTCCCCTTCTATCCCATAAGACCCTGAGACACATCCAAAAATCCTTAGAGATCATGGATCCCAGGTTGAGGGCAAAGTCAGTTGCGCAGGTGAGCACTGCACAACTTCAGACTATGATGTGAATGACATCACTTGGAGGTGTGCAAGGCAGCAGGCTTGGGGGCCATGCTGTAACACAAGCAAGACAAGTAGGCCTGGAAAAGGTGATGAATGGTAGCTAGGACTTAGCCAGAGCACCAAGCTCAAGAGAGCATGGTGGGGCTTGACGCAAACTGGTAAACTCAGCCCTGTTAAAAGTAAGGACAGCTGCTACTCACCTCTGACTGATTGTTGCTATGCGGGAAAACCAGCTCAGTACTGCCAGATCTGAATTTTTTCAAGAGAAGCCAAAAATCTGGATTTCATATGAAGCTTCCCAGTTTTTAAATGCTAGGAATTAAGTTCATTTTTTAAAAAAATTATGTAGCCCAAATCAAATGTATCTGCAAGACAAATACACCTCTGGGTCACCACTTTGCAGCTTTTGGTTTGATAGTTTCATCAGAAAGTATCTGAGTTCTTGGCAACAAATAAAAAGAGGCACGTATGTATCACACCCTCTGTGCCATGGATATATCCAGGAATTGGAGCGGTCTGCCTTCTGAGTCAGGAGACCTCAGTCACACCTCCCTGCAATTTCCAAGGAATTATGCAATCGGCATTACCAGCGACACAGGCAGAAACCCTGGCTCGGGAAGCACAGAAAGAGCTAGGGTGCTGTTTCCTGCATGTCCGTCCACCCCTTGGCCAGTGATACACCTGAGTGGCCACTGTTGTGAAGGCGGAGATTCCAAGATTGAGGTACCCAGATCTCAGACTCAGAGCAGCTCAGCATAGGCACCATTTAAATGAATAAGCAGGATAAAACTGCTTGCTTAATACACTCCACAGGGGAGTTTGGGAGAGAATGGATACATGTATATGCATGGCTGAGTCCCTTGGCTATTCACCTGAATTCTCACAACATTGTTAATCAGCTACACCCCCAAAACAAAATAAGAAGTTTTTTAAAAATAAAATTCACATTAGATAATCTAAAAGCAGGCTCTTCTATATAAATAAATACATAGAAATGAATGCAAACATGTCAGGTTTTTCAAGCCCTTCTTCCATGTCATTTGGAGAAATCCTCTGAGATTTAGGAGGAATTCTTAACCACGCGAGAGTAGAAGCCAGTGAGGGAGCAAGAGAGAGCAGGAAAAAATTCAGAAGCCAAACCATCATTTTTGTTGGGCTGAAGGCCAGTTGGACATTCAAAAGACACTCCTGGGACTTCCCTGGTGGGCCAGTGGTTAAGAATCCACCCGCCAATGCAGGGAACATGGGTTTGATCCCTGGTCCAAGAACAAAGATCCCACATGCCACGGGGCAACTAAGCCCATGTGCCACAGCTACTGAGCCCTGGCACCTGGAGCCTGTGTTCTGACTCAAGAGAAGCCACTGTGCCTTGCAACTAAAGAGTAGCCCTGGCTTACCACAACTAGAGAAAGCCCACACACAGCAATGAAGACCTTGCAAAGCCATAAATTAAAATAAATTGAAAATAATATTTTTTTAAAAGACACTCTTTTTTGGGTTCGGGACATGCCTGACTGACTGGAAAAGATTGGTTTTCATATCAATCCCAAAGAAAGGCAATGCCAAAGAGTGCTCAAGCTACCACCGAATTGCACTCATCTCACACGTTAGCAAACTAATGCTCAAAATTCTCCAAACCAAGCTTCAACAGTATGTAAACCGTGAAATTCCAGATGTACAAGCTGGATTTAGAAAAGGCAGAGGAACCAGAGATCAAATTGCCAACATCCCTTGGACCATCAAAAAAGCAAGAGAGTTCCAGAAAAATGTCTACTTCTGTTTTATTGACTATGCCAAAGCCTTTGGCTGTGTTCAGTTCACTTCAGTTCAGTCACTCAGTCGTATCTGACTCTTTGCGCCCCCATGACTCGCAGCATGCCAGGCCTCCCTGTCCATCACCAACTCCCGGAGTTCACTCAGACTCATGTCCATCGAGTCAGTGATGCCATCCAGCCATCTCATCCTCTGTCGTCCCCTTCTCCTCCTGCCCCCAATCCCTCCCAGCATCAGAGTCTTTTCCAATGAGTCAACTCTTCGCATGAGGTGGCCAAAGTACTGGAGTTTCAGCTTTAGCATCATTCCTTCCAAAGAAAGCCCAGGGCTGATCTCCTTCAGAATGGACTGGTTGGATCTCCTTGCAGTCCAAGGGACTCTCAAGAGTCTTCTCCAACACCACGGTTCAAAAGCATCAATTCTTCAGTGCTCAGCCTTCTTCAGAGTCCAACCCTCACATCCATACATGACCACTGGAAAAACCATAGCCTTGACTAGAGGAACTTTTGTTGGCAAAGTAATGTCTCTGCTTTTGAATACGCTATCTAGGTTGGTCATAACTTTCCTTCCAAGGAGTAAGCATCTTTTAATTTCATGGCTGCAATCACTATCTGCAGTGATTTTGGAGCCCCAAACAATAAAGTCTGACACTGTTTCCACTGTTTCCCCATCTATTTACCATGAAGTGATGGGACCACATGCCATGATCTAAGTTTTCTGAATGTTGAGCTTTAAGGAAACGTTTTCACTCTCCTCTTTCACTTTCATCAAGAGGCTTTTGAGCTCCTCTTCACTTTCTGCCATAAGGGTGGTGTCATCTGCATATCTGAGGTTATTGATATTTCTCCAGCAATCTTGATTCCAGCTTGTGCTTCATCCAGCCCAGCGTTTCTCATGATGTACTCTGCATAGAAGTTAAATAAGCAGGGTGACAATATACAGCCTTGACGGACTCCTTTTCCTATTTGGAGCCAGTCTGTTGTTCCATGTCCAGTTGTAACTGTTGCTTCCTGACCTGCGTACAGGTTTCTAAAGAGGCAGTGGATCACAACAAACTGTGGAAAAGTCTTTAAGAGATGGGAATACCAGACCACCTGACCTGCCTCCTAAGAAATCTGTATGCAGGTCAAGAACCAACAGTTAGAACTGGACATGGGACGACAGACTGTTTCCAAATCGGGAAAGGAGTACGTCAAGGTTGTATATTGTCACCCTGCTTATTTAACTTATATGCAGAGTACTTCATGAGAAACGCTGGGTTGGATGAAGCACAACCTGGAATCAAGATTGCCAGGAGAAATATCAATAATCTCAGATATGCAGATAACACCACCCTTAAGGCAGAAAGTAAAGAAAAACTAAAGAGCTTCTTGATGAAAGTGCAAGAGGAGAGTGAAAAAGTTGGTTTAAAAGTCAATATTCAGAAAACTTTTAAGATCATGGCACCTGAGCCCAGCACTTCATGGCAAATAGATGGGGAAACAATAGAAACAATGAGAGACTTTATTTTGGGGGTCTCCAAAATCACTGCAGATGGTGACTGCAGCCATGAAATTAAAAGACGCTCCTTGGAAGAAAAGTTATGACCAACCTAGACAGCATATTAAAAAGCAGAGACGTTATTTTGCCAACAAAACTCTATCTAGTCAAAGCTATGGTTTTTCCAGTAGTTATATATGGACATGAGAGTTGGACTATAAAGAAAGCTGAGCGCTGAAGAATTGATGCTTTTGAACTGTGGTTTGGAGAAGACTCTTCAGAGTTCCTTGGACAGCAAGGAGATCCAACCAGTCCATCCTAAAGGAAATCAGTCCTGAATATTCATTGGAAGGACTGGTGCTGAAGCTGAAACTCCAATATTTTGGCCACCTGATGCGAAGAAGTGACTAATTGGAAAAGACCTTGCCTGACACTGGGAAAGACTGAAGGCAGAAGAAGGGGACGACGGAGGATGAGATGGCTGGATGGCACCACTGACTCAATGGACACCAGTTTGAGTAAACTCTGGGAGTTGGTGATGGACAGGGAGACCTGGTGTGCTGCAGTCCATGGGGTCACAAAGAGTCGGATATGACTGAGCAACTGAACTGAACTGAACCACCTGATTCAAGTCCCTTTCCCTACCTGGGTCCTGTCTCAGCCTACTCAATTAGAATCTCCATAGGTGTGGCCAAGAAACCTGCTTTCTCAGCAAGTATCTTCAAGAATTTCAGACATACATCAAATTCAAGAAACACTGGCTCCCAAAATCTTATCCACTCCTGTGTCTTCAAATTCTGTTTGCACACCATTAGAAAAAGCCATATATCTTTATCTCAGAACTCTCTTGTGAGTCCAAGACACAAAAGATAATCTTCAGACTTGATTTTTCTAGTTGGGCACCTCATAGGTATCTTAAATTTCTAAGAACAACACTGAACTCTTGATCTTCTTAGTAAATGGCACCTCAATCCAACTAGCTGCTTATGCCAGGCGAGAATCATCTTTGGCACCTCTGTTTTCCTCACCCATGACATCATATCCCTGACCATGATCCATTGATGACCAGTTCTACCTCTGTAAGGGTCAGGTTTTGCTGTAGAAACAAATAACTCTAAAATCTGAGTGGTTGAAGACCACGATGAATCAGCTAGAGCTCTGCCTGACTCTGTGGAACTTATTCTCAAAATACAGGCCAAGTTCAGGACATTCTCAAGAGGCAGGCCAAGTTCAGGACCATGCCATGTATCACCTCATTCCAGAGCCAGGGTGATAGCAAATAACAGGAACACAAAGAGGCTGCTAGATGCACGTGAGTTCTCTTAAAGCCTGTTCTCTGACTGTACGGTGTTGGTTCCACCCATATTCCATCAGCCAAAGCATGCCATATGGCCAAGCCCAAAATCAGCAGAGTGAGGAAGTACATGAAGCAGAAAGTGAATCCTTACAGAACGATAAGAGAGTCCTCGGTGATGTCCAAAATATGTCCTGGATCCATCCACTTCTCTCCGTTACCATGGCTCCCATCCTGGTCCAAGTCAGCATCATCTCTGACTGGTTGTCCACACAGCCCCCCAACTACCTGCCTGCCATCCATGGCTCCTCCAATCTGTCTCCACACAGAAATCAGTGCTATTTGTTCCCAGGGTTGATCCGCTCATGGTGGGCTCTCTGATGGTTTCCACTGCACTTGGGAAAAATTCAAAATCTGTATTGGTTGCTAAGGCCCAACCAAAGCTGTCCCTAGACTATCTCCCTAGACCAGGTATATTGAGCCTGGAGTCCACAGACCCCCGCTGGATTCCTGCCTCCCTTCCGTCTCTTCTCTGCTCTCATGCTGCAGCCAAACCAACCTTCCTGCAGGTCCCTCTAAGTCACCGTCTTCATTTCTAGATGCCACCTCACTTCCATTCTGGATGCCATTCCCTCCGCCTGGAACACGCTTCCCATTCTCCTTGCTACCTGAGCTTCCTCCTATTCACCGACAGTTCTCAGTCTACAATACCCTGCTCAGAAAGACAAGAGATCATCCAGTCTAAATGAACCCTTCATACAGTTTCTTACATAACCTGTATTCATTACAAATTGAAATTGTAAGTGGGCAATTCCCAGCTTGATGTCTGCCTCTCTGCCACATGGTAAACTCCACGTGGGCAAGAGCTGTGTGTCTATGTTGCCCACCATCAAGTCACCAGTGCTGGACACAGTACACATAGTAGATGCTTGATGACTGCTTGCTTGGGATTTTTTAACATTTTATTTATTTCTTTGGCTGCACTAGGTCTTAGTTGTCCCATGTGGGATCTTCGGTCTTCGCGGCAGCGTGCAAGATCTTTAGTTGCAGCATGAGAACTCTTAGTTGTAGCACGTGGGATCAAGTTCCCCACCTGGGGACTGAACCTGGGCCTCCTGCATTGGGAGCACTGAGTCTTAGCCTCTGGACCACCAGGGAAGTTCAGATGACTGGTTGTTGAACGAATGGCAAATGCTCTTTAACTGAGCACTTACTTTCATTTCGTCCTCATTCCTGATCTAGGTATATTAATCCAAGGAAACTGAAGCACAGAAAAGCAATGTTAGGAAAAATCAGAGCCTAGATATGTCCAGATGTGTCTATTTCTGGGGTCCACACAAGTAAGTGTTGTCCCTTGCTGCTTCCCCTAAAAGAAACTCAAAAGTAGTTTCGCAGGACATGAGATGATCCATCCTGTGCTCTTTGCAATGTAAGTCAACCGCCGAGACAAGAAGAAAGTCAGTTCCTTCCTCTTGCAAAAAACCTACCTGAGGGTCAGCACAGGGGGCTCAGGGAGGGACTGAACTGTCCCATTCTCCTCTCCACCCAGCCTCCACCATGAAATGAGTAATCTCTTTTAGAGAAAGAGAGAGAAATACACACAAAGCTGAATTGCTTAAGAATCCAAGATGGAGACAAAGAGTAGGCACAGGACGTGTGTGCCCAGGGCCAAATAGATTGGACAGATGATGCCACGTTAGAAGTGGAGTAGCACTTCTGTGCCTCAGTTTACCCAGTTGTGAAATGGGGTGATAAGACTGGTCCCAATCTCCAGGAAGTATGGGAAGGAAGCTAAACATTCGAAGTGTTTGGTTTTACCTAGAAAATTGCAAGTATTCAGTGATGACCCCTTTGCAAAATGCCAGTCACCCTAGACAATTTACAAAACAAAAATGACAGTAACCTCTGTGGATACTATAGTTACAACAGTGAAGAAGGGAATCCCCTGATTAAATTGCTGTAAACAACCTTTGAGTGAGTCAATGAGTGAAGTCGCTCAGTCGTGTCCGACTCTTTGCGACCCCACGGACTGTAACCTAACCAGGTTCCTCCGTCCATGGGATTTTCCAGGTAAGAATACTGGAGTGGGTTGCCATTTCCTTCTCCAGGAGATCTTCCCAACCCAGGGATTGAACCCAGGTCTCCTGCATTGTAAGCAGACACCTTACCATCTGAGCCAGTTAGGGCATAAAAAGCCCAGGTCTCTGAGACAGAAAAACTGGAATCTAGAGCAGATTCTAGGTCCTACCAACCCTGTGATCATGGGCAATGTTTCTCCTTCTGTGAGACTTAATTTTTTTTTTTTTGTCTGCAGTCAAGAATGTTAACAGCACTCTTTTGTAAACTTCTCATTCTCCTACCACTTTCACAGATTTTACTGAACAGTATACCACTTCTCTGATGGCCCAGTAGTAAAGAATCTGCTGGCAATGCAGGAGGCGCAGGAGACATGGGTTCAATCCCTGGGTCGGGAAGATCCACTGGAGAAGGGCATGGCAAACCATTCAATATTCTTGCCTGGAGGATCCCATGGAAAGAGGCGCCTGGCAGGCTACAGTCCATGGGGTCGCAAAGAGTCGGACACGACTCATAATATTATTTATTAAATATTTCTAATTTACACCAATTTATTCAACAAATCCTCATCAGCACCTACAATATGCCAGACAATCCTCTAGATACTGAGGCACCGTTCTAGATGACTTTTTTTTTTTACTTAATATTTCTTTTTCTCCCATCCTAAGCAATAATATCCATGAACTCATGGAATTGATAAGCTAACTGTATTTTTTTTCCTAACGTATATTACAATCAATGTGAAAATAACAAGGTCCTGCTGTATAACACAGGGAGCTATATTCAACATCCTGTGATAAACCATAATGGAAAAGAATATGAAAAAGAATATGTCTGTATAACTGAATCACTCTGCTGTACAGCAGAAATTAACACAACATCGTAAATTAACTCTACTTCAATAACATTTTTTTTAATCAATGTGAAAATTGTAGAAGGAAACAGATCCTTTAACATCCACGTTACTCTCAGGTAGGGGTACCTGGTGGCTCAGATGGTAAAGAATCTGCCTGCAATGCAGGAGACCTGGGTTCTATCCCTGGGTCAGAAAGATCCCCTGGAGAAGGAAATGGCTACCCACTCTAGTATTCTTGCCTGGGAAATCCCATGGACAGAGGAGCCTGGTGGGCTGCAGTCCATGGGGTCACAAAGAGTTGGACACGACTGAGTGACTAACAATCTCAGGTGTTACAAGTGATACAAAGTGGATGCTTTGGGGGACCTGGATAATAGCTAAGATTCCTACTAACTCTCAAAAATGTTCTGTTCTAGATTTCTCTGGAGAGATTGACACACTTTATCTCCTCTCTTCCAACCCACTCTGCTCCAGCCATGAACAGAGTGACATTAATTAAGCAATTATTCAGCGATTACAAGAAGTTTTTTTCTGAGCCAGAGACTACGGTTCTGTCAGTTTGAGAACATGCTTGAACTTCCTGGCTCTCCACATTTAATTCACACCCCAAACTTCAAGCACTTTCATCTCCTCCCCTTCAGTCACAGAGGACTTTGGTTTACACCCAAGTGCTGTTTTCATCTTCAAAGGATATTATCAACTTGCAATGACGTCTCTATATCTGACACGGGAACAGCTCCAAAAAAACTCAAAATCACCCTACTCGACAGCTCTTCCCAACAATAGTTAATAAGTTGTACTTAATGAGTCCAAAATGTATGTTCTGAGTTGCCTTTGAAATCCAAAAAAAAAAAAGGTTTGCAAGGAAAACTTTCCCACCAATCAGTTAAAACCCTAAAACTTCAGAAGAAAAATGGGCTAAGGAAAGGAGTGCTAATTCACAGGAGAAGAAATGCAAACAACTCATAAGCATATGAAAAGGTACTCAGCTCCTTAATAATCAAAGCAAATGCAAATTAAAACAACAAAAGAGGACTTTTTTCCGGTTTCAAATTAACAAAGGGCTATAGTATAATCATTTTCCATGCTAGCTAGAGTGGGGTTTAATAGGTACTGGTGTTAGAAGAATGGTATTTCCACCTTGCTGGAAAGCAATTTGATACTGTGTTTCAGGATCCTTCAAAGAGGTTCTAATATTTGACTCAGTACTTTCCCTTCTAGGAATCAACCACAGAAAACCAGAGGAGATCTGTCTATCAAACATGTCCTGTTTAATGGACAAAGCAGTCTAGCATGATGGGTTTTTCTAAGATCAGGGTTTCTTCATCTCAGCACTCTTGATATTTGGGGTCAGACAATTAATTCTTTGTTGGAGGGCTGTACTGGGCATTACAGGACATGTGGGGCACCCTTAGACTCTACACACACCCAACATCCCTCTAGTTATGGCAGTCAAAACTGTCTCCAAGGTTGGTGGGGAGGGTAGAGTGGAAGTTTGGGGTTAGCAGATGCAACCTATTAGATATAGAACGGATAAACAACAGGGTCCTACTGTAGAGCACAGGGAACTATATTCCATATCCTGTGATGAACCATAAAGCTTCCCAGGTGGCTCAGTGCTAAAGAATCTGCCTTACAATGCAGGAGACCTAAGAGACACAGGTTTGATCCTTGGGTTGGGAAGAACCCCTGGAGGAGGAAATGGCAACCCATCCCAGTATTCTTGCCTGAAAGAATCCCATGGACTAAGGAGCCTGGCAGGCTACAGTCCGTGGGATCTTAAAGGATTGTACATAACTGCAATAAACCATAAGTGAAAGCAATATGAAAAAGAATATATATATATATATATATATATATAACTGAATCACTTTGCTGTACAGCAGACATTAACACAACATTGTAAGTCAACAATACCTCAATAAAATAAATTTTTTAAAAAATTATCTCCATACACTGCCTCATATGGACAATGTTCCTTGGGGTGACAAAATCTGCCTCAGGAACTGGTGATCTAAGAATAAAAACTTCTAAACGACCTAAATGTTCAGGTATAATAGAATGGTCAGATGTGTTACAGTCTGTTCAGAAGATGAAATATTATGCAATCACTTAAAATGTTGCTTTCAAGGAGTATTTAATGACATGGAAACCTGATCATGATAAAACGGTGTATGAAAAAAAGCAAAGAAGAAAAGCACTTAACTAGTCATTAATTAGCCCCTAATCATTTAATTAGTAATGCTTTTCCTAGAAAAACAGACTGAATGGAAATAAAGCAAATGTCCATTGCAATTATCTCTAGGTAGTACGATAAAAAAGCAGTTTTCATTTCCTTTTTTAAAACACCTATTGGCTCTATAAGCTCAGAAAATGGATTTCTAGTCTGAAAAACCTAGCTCTAAATCCTAGTACTGCCACTATCTACTACTCATCAACACTTTTTAAAATTTTTTATTTTGAAATAATTTTTATTGTTTTTTAATTTTTCCTTTATATTGAAGTATAGTTGATTTATAATGTTGTGTTGGTTTCAGATGTACAGCAAAGTGATTCAGATATTTATATATATATATACACACACACATATATATCTATTTCTTTTTTATTGGAGTATAGTTGCTTTACAATGAATGCTGTATTAGTGTCTGCTGTACAGCAAAGTGAATCAACTTTATGTATACATATATCCCCTCTTTTTTGGATTTCCTTCCCATGTAGGTCACAGCATTGAGTAGAGTTCCCTGTGTCAGACAATTGGTTCTCATTGGTTACCTATTTTTTTGGGGTATTAGTTCTAAAAGGTCTTGTAGGTCTTCATAGAACCATTCAACTTCAGCTTCTTCAGCATTACTGGTTGGGGCATAGACTTGGATTACTGTGATATTGAATGGTTTGCCTTGGAAACGAACAGAGATCATTCTGTCCTTTTTGAGATTGCATCCAAGTACTGCATTTCAACTCTTGTTGACCATGATGGCTACTCCATTTCTTCTAAGGGATTACTGCTGTGTGCAACACAATAAACTGTGAAAAATTCTGAAAGAGATGGGAATACCAGACCACCTGACCTGCCTCTTGAGAAACCTATATGCAGGTCAGGAAGCAACAGTTACAACTGGACATGGAACAACAGACTGGTTCCAAATAGGAAAAGGAGTTCGTCAAGGCTGTATATTGTCACCCTGCTTATTTAACTTATACGCAGAGTACATCATGAGAAAAGCTGGACTAGAAGAAGCACAAGCTGCAATCAAGATTGCCGGGAGAAATATCAATAACCTCAGATATGCAGATAACATCACTCTTATGACAGAAAGTGAAGAGGAACTTATTTTAAAAGCCTCTTGATGAAAGTGAAAGAGGAGAGTGAAAAAGTTGGCTTAAAGCTCAACATTCAGAAAACTAAGATCATGGCATCTGGTCCCATTACTTCATGGGAAATAGATGGGGAAACAGTGGAAACAGTGGCTGACTTTATTTTGGGGGGCTCCAAAATCACTGCAGATGGTGATTGCAGCCATGAAATTAAAAGATGCTTACTCCTTGGAAGGAAAGTTATGACCAACCTAGATAGCATATTCAAAAGCAGAGACATTACTTTGCCAACAAAGGTTCGTCTAGTCAAGGCTATGGTTTTTCCTGTGGTCATGTATGAATGTGAGGGTTGGACTGTGAAGAAAGCTGAGCGCTAAAGAATTGATGCTTTTGAACTGTGGTGTTGGAGAAGACTCTTGAGAGTCCCTTGGACTGCAAGGAGATCCAACCAGTCCATTCTGAAGGAGATCAGCCCTGGGATTTCTTTGGAAGGAATGATGCTAAAGCTGAAACTCCAGTACTTTGGCCACCTCATGCGAAGAGTTGACTCATTGGAAAAGACTCTGATGCTGGGAGGGATTGGGGGCAGGAGGAGAAGGGGACGACAGAGGATGGCTGGATGGCATCACTGACTCGATGGACGTGAGTTTGAGTGAACTCTGGGAGTTGGTGATGGACAGGGAGGCCTGGTGTGCTGCAAGTCATAGGGTCGCAAAGAGTCAGACATGACTGAGCGACTGAACTGAACTGGTTATCTATTTTATACATAGTCATGTATATATGGGGCTTCCCTGGTGTCTCAGATGGTAAAGAATCTGCCTTTAATAAGGGAGACCTGGGTTTGATCCCCAGGTCAGGAAGATCCCCTGGAGAAGGGAATGGCAACCCACTCCAGTATTCTTGCCTGGAGAATTCCATGGACAGAGGAGCCTGGTGAGTTACAGTCCATGGGTCACAAAGAGTCGGACGTGACTGAGCAACTAAATACACCCACACAGTGCATACATGTCAGGTTCTTTTTCAGATTCATTTTCTCATATTACAGAATATTGAGTAGAGTTCCCTGTGCTACAGGAAATAAGTAGGTCCTTGTTGGTTATCTATTTTTTTTAATAATAATGTACATATATGTAAATTCCAAACTCCTAATTACTAGCTCTTAACCTCTAAGGTGCCGTGACTTCATCAATCAAACGGGAATAACCATGTATCTACTGCAAAGAGGGTATAGAGTAAACGAGTTAATGCATAGAAAGCGCTAAGCAAGGTGCCTGGTGGGCCATAAGTATTCAGCTAAAGGTGAGTTCTCATTAAGAGGTACTACCTTTTTAATTAAAATCTTTTTCTTAAAACACACAACATCAAGACAGAAGGAGCTTGTCTAGTTTCTCTGGGGAGAGATACGGTCTGAGAGTGAGAGATCGCTGATGCTCGGGGATCTGACATTGGACAGAACTATTAGTGGTGAAATGAAAACAGCGATGAAGAATCCATCTGGCAGTGGAGACAGTCTGCAGGGAAACGTTATTTGAATTGGACAGGATGGAGAAACAGCTTCAAGTCAAGAGTACTGAAGTGTCAAGAGTCGTAAGTTTAACTGCCTAACAGGCTAGACTACCAATCTAGGGTCTTACAAAGAGGCACTGGGAACTGGCACTGGAAATGTTCCCAGGCGTGCCATGGTCCATTTCATCTGAAGCCTGGAGAGCCATGAGCCCCAGGTCATTGAAGGAGAGCCCCGGAGTTCTGTGGGTACGAGCACCGGGATGGACTGAAACAGTCTGGAGACTTGGTTTCAAGATTTTGCTGTCTTTTCCTGCAAATTCCTTTTCCTCTTTGGATCTCTGACAATCGATGTATTCAGATTAGCAGATTGGCTTCATTTAGAAGAATAGGAAAACTGGAGACCAACCACCTAAAGGTGATTTCTGGGCCTACCACAGACTAGCTATTGTAGCTCTGGGTGAGTTGCTTAGTTGATGGATCTAAGCCTTCATTTCTGCATCTCTAAGAGGTGGGTGATGGTATCTACCCTCTGTAAGAGGTTCCACATGGAGCCAGGTAACTCCCAGCAAGGGCTTAAAATGGCAGCTCTAATTGCTTTCTTTAAAGTTACTTCAGGGACTTCCCTGGCAGTCCAGCAGTTAAGATTCTGCCTGTTAGTGCAGGGGATGGGAGTTCAATCCCTCGTCAGAGAACTAAGATCACACATTCCTCCAGGCAACTAAGCCCCATGCACCATAACTGCTAAGCCAGTGTGCTACATCTAGAGAAGCCCACATGTCGCAACGAAGACTCAACAGTAAATAAATAGTATTAAAAGTCACTCCATACTCAAACCTACTATACACAAGATAGGTAATCAGCAGAGACCTATGTCTAGCCCAGGGAACTCTACTCAATATTCTGCAATAACCTATATGGGAAAAGAATCTGAAAAAGAAAAAAACACACATATATGCGTAACGTATGTATATCTATAGTCACTGTGCTATACACCTGAAACTCACCTGAGTTTTTACGACATTGTAAATTTACGACATTGTAAATCAGCTATGCTCTACTATAAAATAAAAATCAAATTTAAAAATAATCATAAATAAAAGTTATTCCAAACATAGAACTTGAATCTCCCTCAAAGTGGCAATCATTGTTTTGAAATTTTGAGTGTGGGGTAGGTCAATGGGCAGAGGTAGAAGGATGAATGACTACAGTTCTTTAGTCCATCAAGACTTCTCAGGGGCTCCAGGGTTCATCACTATGTTTCTGACCTGTGCCTGGTCCTGGGTAGGCAGTGGGGCTACTGTGATGGCCAAGAAACAGTCCCTTGGCCGCAAGTTGCTCAGAATCCAGTAGAGAAGACAGACAAGGAAGACATACTTTGTTCAGACAGTGAGAAGAGGAAGCGATATCAGGCCATGGTAGCACACAGGCCCTGGAACCACCCTCCCTTTTATCTTCAGATCTTGAAGCCATGTGAACTTGAACAGGCGACTTTACCTCTTCAAGCCTCAGTATTTTCATCTGTAAAATGGGAGAATAATATAAAAGAATAACAGTTGTGTTTCTCCTTCATAGGTTTGTGTCAGGACAAAATAAGGGGACGCCCTTAGAACTGCGCCCAGCACACAGGATTTAATAAATGTTAGCTTGGTTACTGCTATTAACATCTGAGTAACTAGTTATATGGACTGTAGAAAGGCAGTCTTGGTCTCTGACTTGCGAAGGGGTGGGATCCACCCAGGGAAAGTCAGCCCATCCCCTCCAATATCCAGCTTGGGCACACCTCAGGGCCATGATCACACCACACCTGAATCCCCCTCAGCATCACCACACAGATCTAGAGAAAACTTTCTCGGGAATTGAGATGGACACTTTTATTGTTTTACCCTCCTCCCCTAAAACCACAAAAGACCTGTGGCTGTGGAGCAATTCACCCATTTTCTAAATGGAAAAGAGACTCCAAATCACTTCAAAAAGTAGTATCAGGGCTTCCCTGGTGGTCTAGTGGCTAAGACTCCATGCTCCCAATGCAGGGGGCCCAAGTTCAATCCCTGGTCAGGGAACTAGATCCCACATGCCACAACTAAGATCCAGCGTAACCAAAAAATAATTAAATATTTAAAAAATTAATAAAAGCAATACCCCACTCTCCCCATCTCCTGTGCCACACACACATATACACACACCCCCCAAACAGTGAGGGGCAGTGGTGGGGGGGGGGTGTGAGACGGGAGAGGGGTGGGAAGGAGGCAGGAAGTGAAGAAGGAAGCCCTTTAACAGGAACCAGAAAGGGTGATGAGGAACTAACCGTGGGCAAGGCAGGATTGTCTGAGGATGGACACAGGGACCAGACACCTGAGCACACGCTCTCCTGCTCACCTGACCAAGCAGACAGGTGACAGGTGTCTCCTCTGTGCCTATTCACCTGAACACCTGCTGGTCCGGCCGCCCCCCACCCAGGTCACTCTGGGTGATCCTCAGACTGAATGGACTCGCAATCTCGTGCTGATCTTCAACAGAACCCAATTCTTCCTTTTCCCTGGCAGAGTCTGGGCATTTGGGCAGACACAAGTGCTTGAGGGTTTTGCTAAACAAGGGAGGCATTGTGACATCTGGGAGAAATGCCACCACAAAACGAGAAAGTTGGACCAGCCTGCCTGCCATTCTTAAGTACACACACACACACACACACACACACACACACACTTTCGAGTAACCCCATGTGTGCCTGTTTAAGGTGATGGACAAAATATTTAACAACTCTGACAGTGCATCTACTAACCAAGCAGAATGGACAAAGATCATAACTTTAGAGAAAGTTCTGGAAGTCCCTGCTGTTGTCTTTTTATTTTAAAAATCTTGGGACGGTTAGGCGATACAAGGGAAGGGTCAGGGTGGCAGACAGGCACTTGGGGCACCAGGGCAATGATTGTTGCCCAGCTGGTGTGGAAGTATTTCAGTATTTTAATGCCCACCACAGGCACACTGGTGCATACCAGTCAGACTGAACGTAGGCTCTAAGATGAGGATTTGTATGTGGGTGGTTTATTAAAAAGCTGTTCCTAGGGAGAAAAAATAAAAACAAACAAACAAAAAACAGTAAGAAAGCAAGGAAAGCAGAATAAAGAAGGAGGAAACCCTGGACCGGCTCAGGACTTGAATCAAAGCCCCACAGATGGTGACCTCAACCTGATGCCACGGGGGAGTCTGGAGCCAACAACAGTCAGCCCTACGGTCGGCTGATCAAAGGCTAGAGAGCCTGACTGTCGTGTTCATGCATCTGGAAGGCAGGAGTTGAGGCTGCCCTGGGAGCAGGATACAGAGCAGAGCAAAGCACCTCCAGGGGCTGCCCAGGAAGTCCTCTGAACAAGAGCCACCAGTCCCGCCTGGAAGCAAGAGCCCAGAAAAGTCAAAGGCTGGACACCATGAAAATGGCAAAAAAAAAAACCCAAAAAAACAATAATAATCAGTGGATTTAGATGGAGTGCCAGAACTTCTTCCCATGACACCAACTGAATGTCAGCCTAAGTCCTTAGACAAGGAAGGAACACACGCAAGTGATGGCTATGGTGCCTAGACTAGCATGGGGTACTGGCTTTGGGGTTCACCGCTTCTCCTTCTACATGATTCATTTCTGAATGAACTCCTGACCTCCAGTGTCAACCCTTTCCATCCCAAAGAGTAATAAGAGCTAAAATTATAGTATAAAGTGGGGGTTCCCAGTGGCTCAGTGGTAAAGGACCTGTCTTCAATGCAAGAGATGTGGCCGGACCCTCATGCTTGATCCCTGGGTCAGAAATATCCTCTGGAGGAGGAAATGGCAACTCACTCCAGTATTCTTGCCTGGACACAGGAGTCGGGCAGGCTGCTGTCCATGGGGTCGTAAAAGACTCAGACAGGATTTAGTGACTTAAGAATAACAACAAATGTATAGAGCGCCTGCAAGGGGCAGGGCACCATGAAATGCCATGCTCAGCCTCACAGCAACTTCCCAAGGTGGGTCACATTCTTTCCACTTTACAGATGAGCAAGATGAGGCTCAAAGAACTGAAGCCTCTTCTAAAAGTTTCCACAACAAATAAATGGTTATGGAGAAATTCCAATCAATCTCAAGTCTATAGGACTCAAGAGCTGCTGTTCTGTCCAACTGCCATCCCTACTCAAAATCACCTCCTCTGGATGCAAACATGACCCAGACACAGGCTCTGAGCTGAGGATTCACGTGCAGTGAGGGTCATGCAACATCTCATGCAGGAAGAGACTTCCTTAAGTGGGGGAAATGGGTCAGGGAAGAGGACAGAGTTGTGCATCAGGCGGTCTTTAGGAAACTCCCAGCCCCAGCCGCCTGATTCCAGCTGAAGCTCTGGCGTGTACATCAGGCTTCAGAGTTAGTTCTAACTTGAAGCAAAAGAACTAGGCTTTCACGTGCCTGCACCACATAGGCACCCAGAGCATGTAACTTTCCCAGTAGAATGGCTCGAGTAACCCAAGGGAGTCCGTCAAAGAGAGGTAGACGAGACTTCCCTGGTGGTTTGGCAGTTAAGAATTCTTGCAATGCAAGGGACACAGGTTCAATTCCTGGTCCGGGAAGATTCCACATGCCCAGGTGCCTCAACTACTGAGCCTGAGTGCCGAAACTACTGAAGCCCACACACAAAGAGCCTGTGCTCTGCAACAAGAAAAACCAACACAATGAGAAGCTCACAAACCGAAATAAAGAGTAGACCCTGATCTCCGTAACTAGAGAAAATCCACGTGCAGCAACAAAGACCCAGCACAGCCAAAAATAAAAGTAATAAATAAATCTTTTTTAAAAAAAGAGATAGGGTGGGGGGCAAGCAGACCATAAGAGCAAAGGCTAGAGAGGCATGCCTAAGGAACCAGAGGCGATCTGGGTACCACCCTGACACCCATTATTCTTAATGAAGCCTGGCAGTCCTTTCCCTAATTCTTAGCTTTCACTCCCAAGAACCAAATTCCCTATTGCCAGGGGGAAAAAAGTCTCCCTTTCGGATAGTCTAAAGATCATCTCAAAGACCATTTTCAAGAGCTGATTACCTGAGCCTGGCTCTAATCTAAGAAAAGTATCCCATTTTCCACCTCTGTAGAGAAAGAAACATAATCAAGTGACTTGTCCCTGGCTCTTTGGCTTTATTCATACAGATACCAGTAAATAAAGGAAAATTTGACTGTTCACAGAACTTCAGCAAATTGAGCTCCTATTTGGGGGCAAAAATAAAGACTCCTGAGATTTAATATGAAATCCTTCTACAAGGAAGATGATTGAATACATTATGGGGGCTTCAATTTTTACCATGACAGATATTGAATGAGCCTTTCATTTCTTTCTGCTGCTCATTTCCTCAATGCTTGAGGCTCTGATATTGAGGAAGAGATGGAATCAGTGTCTTGGCAATGGAGTAAACTGGTAGGAAGGCCAAGGGCTCCGGGCTGGAAATGCTGGGATGACATGAAGGAGGTCTCATCTGGGGAGCCCAGGATGGACTTGAGCTTCAAAATCAGTGCTAAATACCAAGTATTTAAAGAAAAGCAACAAGAGCGGAGTCGAATGGGTGCCCATAGGGGAGTCTTGAACAGGAGCTAATGCCAAAAGCCAACAGGCACTCATTATCCTAATCATGTACCGTTTGGTTGTAAGAAACAATAACTCACTCAAACTAGCTGGAGATGAAGGGGACTTTAATTGGAAGAATCAGAAGGAGAATTCAAAGCAAAAGGGTGAATAAACAACAGAATTCAAAATCAAAACCACAGGAACTTCTCTGGTGGTCTAGTGGTTAAGAATCTGCTTTCCAATGCAGGGGATGCTGGTTCAATCCCTGGTCGGGGAACTAAGATCCACCGTGCCATGGGGCACCTAAGCCTGTGCACCACAACCTCTGAGCGCACCAGCGTGCCACAACTAGAGGACTCCACATGCTGCAACGAAGACCCAGTGCAGCCCAAAACAAAAACAACAAACCACCCTCTCCTCTCTGACTCCACATAAACACATAATGTTGACTGAGGTCCTGCTACATGTCGGGCACTGTGCTGAATGCTTTACCTGCATTGTTTCACAGTTTACCTACACAGAAAGTCTGTGAGACACAAACATCCCCATTTTTCAGATGGGAAAACTGAGGCTAAAGTAAAAGGTTGCACAGCTACAAATTGGCAGAATTAGAATTCACACCCCGCTCAACTCGGTGCTCTGTGATGACCTAGAGGGTGGGATGGAGTTGGGGTGGGAGGGAGGCTCAAGAGAGAGGAAACATATGTGTACATGCAGCCAATTCATGTTGTTGTACAGCAGAAACCAACACAACCTTGAGAAGTAATTATACTCCAATTAAAAAATAAATTCACGCCCGGTCCTCAAAACAACTGTCCTCTGTCACCGGTCATGTGAGCTCCACCTCAGCTTCTTCTCTCTGGGTCTACTACATCCTGAATGCTGCTCCCTGCAGGCTGGCTCTTCCTGCCTTAACGAGCTTGTGAAGTGGCAAAATGACCAGCCCAAATCTGGTTCCGGCGCCCAGGGGAAAGTACCAGGATGGGAGACGTGAGCCCACCCATATCAACAATTACAGTCAATGGTACCCAAAACCATCTGATGCACGTGTCTGTGTCTTTTGGTTCAAATTTAAGAGTCTGATTGGTTTCTTATCCCTTCAGCTCTGATGATGAGCAAGACCTCACCTTGTAAAAATCAGGGCAGCTTGTGGTGGGGTGGCAATTTCTCTATGAAAGTGGGTGTGTGACATGGGAAAATGGGAGATACTTACAATGCCCTCATTTATATACGTGACACTTCTTGAGTGAGCATCTCATTCTTCCCAGGTAACCTAGGTGCCAGAGGTTCCAAGATTAAGTAGTTATCAGATCCTCCCTTGGGCGGCTCACCATATCTAGAATAGACACATCACTAAACCATGGCCATCCAGCAAGATAAGTGCTGTGGTTGGGAGAGACAGGAGTGCTGCCACCTCGCAGACAAAGTATACCTGGTCTGGCCCAGCAAAGCAAGGAAGTGGTCTTGAAGACAGTAACACAGGAATCCAGTCTTGGATGAATGATCAGGCATGACGAAAGTATAGTGTATTCCTGAAAGGTGTGATGCATTGGAGAGGTCTGGGGAATTGGGTACCACGGAAAGGTAGCAAGAGTGAAGGAGTACCAGAAAATGAGGTTAAAAAGGTAGACAAGGGCCAGTCCATGAGTGCTAAGAAAAGAAACATACTCATTTCCCAAGCAGCAACAATCTAGTGCAGTGCTGTCCAATAGAACTTGTCATGATGATGGAAATGGCCTAAATCTGCAGCGACCAACATGGCGGCCACTGACTGCGCACTTGGCCTATGGCTAGAGCAACGGAGTAACTGACTTCTGTATTTCATTTAATTTCAACTCATTCAAATCTAAATGGCCAGATGTGGCTATCAGCTGCCATACTGGACACCCAAATCTATCCATAAAGCTGTGAGTTCCCGAGGAAGGCTTGAAACTGGCTCCAAGTCAAACTGGCTGTGTGACTCTGAGAAAGTTCCATGACTGCTCTGTACCTCAGTTTTCCCATCTGTAAAATGGGATGATAATAACATATCTCCTAGGAGTGTTGTAAGGATAAGTAAGTCGATACACGTAAAGCAGTTGGACAACACCTGGCATATTGTGATAACCCAACAAGTATCTGTGTAGTTCGGAAGGTGATGGGAAGCTTTGGAAGGTGCTAATGGCAAATTTGTTTTCCTATAATTCTGGAAGCTAGAAGCCCAGGATCAAGGCATCAGCAGGCTGGGTTTCCTCTGAGGTCATCCTCTTTGCTGTGTCAATGGCCATCTTCTCCTTGTGTTCTCACATGGTCTTCCTGCTGGGTGACTGTGTCCCAGTCTCCTCTTCTTATAAGAACACCCGTCATACTGGATTAGAGCCTCATTCTAACACAACTAGCTCTTTAAAGAGCCTATCTCTGACTATAATCACACTGTAAAGTCCTGGGGGTTAGGACATTGACATGAATTTGCAGAGTGTGGAGGCATGATTCATATAATAGTAAAGACACTACAGACTGAAAATCAAGATTGACAGTTGCATTTCTGACCTATATACTGGCTCATTTCCACATGAGCCACCTTGGAAGAATCAAGGGGAAAGCAGAGAACCTGGGAGGAGTTTCTGGCATGGCAGGGGGCTGACCTGGACTGGGATGGGCAGGGACCACTTGGATCCAAAGCAGAAGCTGCCCAGCATGGTTGGAGAAGGAAAGAGGGTTCTAGAAGTTTGGCCCCTGGTGCTCTTCTACCATTTCCCAGATACATACAGTGCCTGCCCCCAGAGCCCAATTCAGACCTCTGGTCCAGATACCATCAGGGAAAAGAGCAGGCCAGAGTAAAAGCTGTGTGCTTGTGAGGTGCTGAGAAATGGGGACAGGACAAAATGACCTCAAGGAAATTGCTCCCTCAAAGAGAGGTGAGGACTTCTCCCTTTCATACCCTAAAAGTGGTATGTGTGAGTAGGGAAAACGGAAAAGCTCCATGAGGAGGCGCTTCCTTAGGGGCAAAAAGTGATGTCTGAAAAGCTATTTTGAATGGTGAGCAGTGATCGTGGGGTGCTTCTGTCTGGAGTTCTCCATCCTAGGGCTCAGTTACTCCCTACCCTCTGAGCTCATGGGAACTGACATGGGCGTCTGGCCTTCATCCATCCACACTGCCCATCAGAGTCAATGCCTAACTCCTCCAGGGTGACATGAGCTTACAACCCAAAATAACAAGACATTTGAGGATTAAAATAATTTCAAAGGGAAAACAACACACTGGGCTTCAGATGCCAACAGAAGTAAGAATATTAGAACAGCTGGACTTTGAATATATGGCACCTCACTCCAGTACTCTTGCCTGGAAAATCCCATGGACCGAGGAGCCTGGAGGGCTACAGTCCATGGGGTCGCTGAGGGTTGGACACAACTGAGCGACTTCACTTTCACTTTTCACTTTCATGCACTGGAGAAGGAAATGGCAAGCCACTCCAGTGTTCTTGCCTGGAGAATCCCAGGGACGGGGGAGCCTGGTGGGCTGCCGTCTATGGGGTCACACAGAGTCGGACACGACTGAAGCGACTTAGCAGCAGCAAAGCATATTAAAGACATAAAAGAAAATATGAACAATATAAATCAAAACAAGAACAAGAAAATATTTTTTAAAAAGGCAGGCTGAAGTATCACAGATGAAAAATGCAATGGTTGAAATAAAGAACACAATGGATGGACAAATGGAGACAGAATGAATACAACTGAAGAATGAATTAAGCAACTGGAAAACAATGTTGAAGAAATCTTCTAGAAGGAAGCAGAGTGACGAAAGTTTTTTATTGACGTACAGTTGATTTACAATTAATTTCAGATGTACAGCAAAATGAGTCATATATATATATATATCTTTTCAGGTTCTTTCTATTACATGGTATTACAAGAGAGTGCTATATATATCAGATATCTATATCTATCTATCTATCTATCTATCTATATATATATATATCCATATATATATATCTATCTTTTCAGGTTCTTTCCATTACAGGGTATTACAAGATAGTGAATATAGTTCCCTCTGTCATACTAGGACCTTGCTGTTCATCTATTTTATACACAGTCGTGTACACACGTTAATTGGGATTCCCAGGGGATTTGGTGGTAAAGAATCCACCTGCCAATGCATGGCACACATGCATTGTGTGTTCAGTTCCTGGGTAGGGAAGCCCACTCCAGTACTCTTGCCTGGAGAATCCCAAGGACAGAGGAGACTTGGGGGCTACAGTTCTTGAGGTCACAAAGAGTCAGACACAACTGAGCAGCTGAGTACACATCCACATATGTTAATTCCAAACTTCTAAATTATGCCTCCCCAAACTTTACCCTTTGGTAACTCTAAGTTCATTTTCTATGTCTGTGAATCTATACTATTTTGTAAGCAAGTTCATTTGTATCACCTTTTAAGATGCTACATATAAGTCATGTATAATATTTGTCTTTGACTTATTTCACTTAGAATGATAATCTCTAGGTCCATCCACGTTGCTAGTAATGGCATTACTTCATTCTTTTTATGACTGAGTAGTATCCCATTGTGTATACATACCACATCTTCTTTCTGAATGTCATC
Source organism: Bos grunniens (assembly GCF_055505025.1). NCBI lineage: Eukaryota > Metazoa > Chordata > Mammalia > Artiodactyla > Bovidae > Bos > Bos grunniens. The sequence goes on from NC_141189.1 coordinate 31,070,826, forward strand.
TGTTGATGGACAGTTCAGTTGCTTATACATCTTGGCTGATGTAAATAGTGCTGCTATTATTATTGGGGTGCATGTAGCTTTTCTAATTAGAATTTTCATCTTTTCTGGATATATGCCCAGGATTGGGATTGCTGGATCATACGCTAACTCTATTTTTAGTTTTTAAAGGAGGCCAAAAATTTTTTAAGCTAAGTGATATGGAAAATAGAATTGCTAATACAAAATAAGAAGATTCCAGGAGGTGGAGAATAAATTGAGAGATTGGGATTAAAATATGCACATTACTATATACAAAATGGATAACTAATAAGGACCCACTGTATAGTACAGGAAACTGTACTCAATGCTCTATACAGGCCTATACAGGAAAATCATCTTAAAAAAAGAGTGCATATATGTATATGTATAATTGATTCACTTTGCTGTGCCCCTGAAACTAACACAACATTGTAAATCAACTATACTCAAATAAAGTTTTTTTTAATTAAGAAGATTCCCAGAGAGAGGAATAAAAGTGAAGAGGAGTAAACATTTGAAAAAATGTTAGATACAAATTTCTCAGAATTTGTTTAATGTTCTATAAAGTCCCAAAGAGAAGAAATGAGGGAAAACCCACATCTACACACATCATAGGTCAAGAAGAAACAGTTAGAACTGGGCATGGGACAACGGACAGGTTCACGATCAGGAAACGAGTACATCAAGGCTGCATAGTGTCACCCTGCTTATTTAACTTATATGCAGCATACATCATGTGAAATGCCAGGCTGGATGAATCACAAGCTGGACTCAAGACTGCTGGGGGAAATATCAACAACCTCAGATATGCAGACGATACCACTTTAATGGCAGAAAGTGAAGAGGAACTAAAGAGCCTCTTGATAAGGGCGAAAGAGGAAAGTGAAAAAGCTGGCTTAAAACTCAACATTCAAAAAACTAAGATCATGGCATGCAGTCCCATCACTTCATGGCAAATAGATGGGGGAAAAGTAGAAATACTGGCAGATTTTATTTTCTTGGGCTCCAAAATCATGATGGACAGTGACTGCAACCATGAAATCAGAAGATGATAGCTTCTCCGCAGAAAAGCTATGACAAAGCTAGACAGAGTATTAAAAAGCAGAGACATTACTTTGCCAACAAAAGTCAGTTTAGTCAAACTATGATTATTCCAGTAGTCATGTATGGATGTAAAAGTTGGACCATAAAAAATACTGAGCACCGAAGAATGGATGCTTTCGAACTTTGGTGTTGGAGAAGACTCTTGAGAGTTCCTTGCACAACAAGGAGATCAAACCAGTCAATCCTAAAAGAAAGCAACCCTGACTATTCATTGGAAGGACTGATGCTGAACCTGAAGCTACAATATTTTGGTCACCTGATGCAAACAGCCGACTCATTGGAAAAGACTGATGATGGGAAAGATAGAAGGCAGGGGAAGAAGCAGGCAACAGAGGATGAGGTGAATGGATGGCATCATTGACTCATTGGACATGAGTTTGAGCAAGCTCCTGGAGATGGTGTAGGACAGGGGAGCTTGGCATGCTGCAGTCCATGGGGTCTAAAAGAGTCGGACACAACTGAGCAACTCAACAACAACAACACACATTACAAAGCTGTGTTGTGCTTAGTTGCTCAGTCATGTCCAACTCTTTGCAACCCTATGGACTGCAGCCCACCAGGCTCCTCTGTCCATGGGGATTCTCCAGGCAAGAATACTGGAGTAGGTTGCCATGCCCTCCTGCAGGGGATCTTTCCAACCCAGGGATCAAACCCAGGTCTCCTGCATTGCAGGTGGACCCTGAGCCACTAGGGAAGCAAAGAGCAAATTCTAAAAAGCTTCCAAGAAGAAAGAGATCACATTTGTAAAAAGAAAGAATCAAATTGACATCAGAACTTTTTCATCAGCCATACCCAATGCAAGAATACATGACGGACAGTAGTTACATGAAATGTGACTAGTCCAGATTCTGACGTGCCTTAAGTATAAAAGATATAGTAGATTTCAAAGGCTTAGGATAAAAAAAATACAAATTAGCTCATTATTAATTTTTATGTTAATTCCATGTTGAAATGATAATATTTTGGGTCTACTAAGTTGGATAAAATATATTATGATTCACATAGTTCTATTCTTTCAAATGAAACTATTAGACTATTTAAATTATTAATATGGTGCACATGTGTAGCTCACTTTATATTTCTATTTAATATCACCATTTAATTCCATTCTGCTATCATATTTCTTTTTTTAGTTACACTAATCTGAAATTTCCCTTTGTATTTACTCATTGGCTGTTTACCCCAATTAGAATCTAACTCTATGAGAGCAGAGACCTTAAGTAGTTGTTTGTGGGGTTGTTTTTTTTTTTTTTTTTTTTGCTGTATTCCAATTCTTAGAACACTGTCTGGCATAAAGAAGGCACTCAATAAATATTTATTGAATGACTAAAAAAAGAATAAATGCAGGAATGATTTCAAGGAATTTAGTGAAAAAAAATAGAGCTCAAAATGTTATATCCAATTAAGCCATCATTGAAATATGAAGGCATAATAAAAATATTTTCAGGCATAGAAGTCCTCAAAGATTAGCCACACAAAGCTCCACCTTGAACACAATTTGGGATGAATTACCTAAATCAGAGGAAAGACATATCCAGGAGATGGTATTAGGCATACAGCTGTAGATGATCAAATGCCTTGATGCTGTCTTTAAAAAATAGCTAGGACCAAATAAAAAGAGAAATTATAACCAGAAAAACAGAGAATTAAAAGTCTCCAGATTGTACTCAAACTGTGGTCCCTGGACCAGCAGCAAGAGCATCACCTGGGCTTGTTAAAAATGCAGGAACTGTTGTTCCACCCACAATGTACTGAAACAGACTCTGCATTTTAATAAGACCCCCAAGTGATCTGCATGCACTTTGAAACTGAGCAGCTTTACACAGAAATACCAAAGCATTAGATGTAGTGATGGGAAGGAAAGAAACCGAGGTATGGGAAAGTATGTCAAATCCCTCTTGTTAGAGGGGAGATACAGATACCCATTTTTGAAAAGAAAGCATTTTAAAGTTTAAAAATGTTAAACGTGAAAGAAATTAAAAAGTGAAACAAATTAAAATGGATAAAGAGCAGTCAAAAGAAATGAACTCTAGCAACACACAACATTATGGATAAATCTTAGTAAATGGAGACAAACAATGGAAATTCCAAAAAGTTACATAGAGTGTGCTGCACATTCTTCAAGGTTAAAGAGAACCACAATAAAAATATAAACGATTAGGAATATAAACAGAAGCAATAAATATATCAACAGGAAAGCAAGAAAATGATTCTGCAGCCCTGAGAATGGTAGTTGCCTTTGATGGAGGAAGGCATGGAGTGGGCTTTAGGGGCTGATAGAGAACCATAAGATTAGATGCGCTTTATCATCAATATTCCAGACTTTGTTTGGGGCGTGAGTTCAGAGGTGCTTCTTCCATTATTAAAAATAACAAACTTTGACTATTGAACAGAATTAACTAAACAAAAGCAAGTCCCACATGGAATGATGAAAGCGTGTTATATAAACTAACGCTTATCATCCATCCCTGGTGGCTCAGAGGATAAGAATCTGCCTGCAGTGCAGGAGACCTGGGTTCCATCTCTGGGTCTGGAAGATGCCCTGGAGCAAAAAAAGGCAACCCACTCCGGTATTCTTGGCTGGAGAATCCCATGGAGAGAGGAGCCTGGTGGGCTACAGTTCATGGGGTCACAAAGAGTCAGACACGACAGAGCAAAAAGCACTTTGTGTATGGTGTTAGGGGTTATTCTGATTTTATTTCTGATCTTCCTTCCAGTTTTGTGTATCTGAGGTCCAATCCCTTGGCAGAGTGTCTAGCATATGGCCGATACTCAAAAGGTGCTTCATGAATAAATAGAGCACCTTGATAGCAGTGGGAAGGATCAATCAAAAAGGGATCAGATAAAGACCAAGAAGGAATTCCTGTATAACCCAGGCAAGACCTTCTGGAGGCAGGAGTCAAGGGAATAGCTAAGGGAAGGATGGAATCTGAAGATTTAATGCAATAGAATCCACAGGACCTGGAGACTAATCAGATGAGGAGTTGGAGAGAAGAGAAGAATCAATGTCAGTGACCGAGTTCTGAGATTCCCAAAGAGATCACGAACCATCCCGTAAGTCAAAGACTCTACGTCTCACTGTTTCATTCCTTTGTCATTTTATTACAGAAACTTTCCAATATACAGAAAATGTGAAAGAATTGTATGTGAATACATACACCTACATACTCACTCACACTTAGATTCTACAATTAATACTTGAGAATAGCTCCTTTTACATACATTTATCCTTGTATCTATCTCTCTAGCCACCCATCAACTCTTTTCTTTTTCCTTTTTTTCAAAAGGGGGTGGTTCTGGTTCTGTCACGTTGCAGCAGAAAGAAAACAAAAGAAAATGCATCACCGCCTTAAACACCAAAACCAAATGTTCTGTGACGATCTCCACCACCAGCCTCCCCCTCCCATAAGGTAGCTGCCCTCCTTTAAGGCTGTTTCTAACGTCATTGGAATCAGATATTAAACAGATAACTCTGAAAACAAACACTGTTGTCCTTGATTGTTCTTCATGGCAGTTTATGGAGGTGGCAATTGGCATCACTGGCATTTGGTCTGGGGTTTGGAAACACGCTCATTGTCTACCGTTTCAAGTTATTTACCATCTACGTGGAGCATAATTGAATTCTGAGTGCTTCAAATAAAGCTCAGACGTCAGGTTATAATCCAGAGCGACTCCTTGGGTTACACAGTGGCTCTTCCTTCTCTGTACAAATCGGCAATCATAATTTGATGAAATAGGGCTGCACTTATGAAAATTCTTCCCCGGGGGGAGATAGAAGTCAGGCTTGTTTCTCCCAGAATAAACAGTAAGCAATCGATTATCCTATCCTAAGTAGGTGATGCCACTTTGGTTCATGAAAGTAGGAGCCAGATGGGGACCAAATTCAGGCTTCCATTTTACTTTCTGGAGAACATCATCCTCTCACTGTGTCATCTGCCCATTTCCAAGCACTCTTTTCCTTTTATTCTTTTTCTCTGAACCACCTAGACCCTCTGCAAGGCTCCTCCCCACCGCCTACCCTTATTCACATAAGATGAATATCCATCCCTCCCTCTTTCTTCACAACTTTGCTCAGGTGTCAGTTTCAAAGACACCTCACCTGATTCCATCAAGTTGGACTGTATTCTCCACAGCACCATATTCTTCCCTCCATCAGGAGTTCCTCCAGGGGGCCTCCCTGGTGGTCCAGTGACTAAGACTTCAAGCTCCCAGTGCAGGGGTCCTGGCTTCAATCCCTGGTTGCAGAACTGGATCCCACATGCTGCAACTAAGAGTTCAAGCACCCCAACTAAGACCCGGCATAGCCAAATAGGTAAATAAATATTTGGGGGGGCGGGGAAGAGTTCCTCGAGGGCAGGAGCCATTTCCTTCATTTACCTGTCCAGTGACTGCTATAGGCATAGTATCTTCCCTTTCTCATGCATTCATCAGGTATTTGGCTTTTGTTTGTTTGTTTTCGTTACAGCATGCGAACGCTTAGTTGCAGCACATAGCCTCTATTAATACTTACCTAACCAGGGATCGAGTCCAGGTCCCCTGCATTGGGAGTGCAGAGTCTGAGCCACTGGACCACGAGGCAAGTCCCATCAGATATGTGTTGAGTATCTACCAAGAACTCTTCTAAGCATGTGCGACACAATGGTAAACAAGACAGGAAATGCCCTGCCTTCACGGAGCTTACAGTCCAGTGGGAACATCACACACACACACACACACACACACACACACGACAGGAGCTATGCATATAAGGGCTCCATCTTCCTTTAACCTATAAATAGAGAGCCTGAGCTTTGATGCAGAAGGAACCCTGCTGCTGCTGCTGCTGCTGCTAAGTCGCTTTAGTCGTGTCTGACTCTCTGCGACCCCATAGATGGCAGCCTACCAGGCTCCCCGTCCCTGGGATTCTCCAGGCAAGAACACTGGAGGGGGTTGCCATTTCCTTCTCCAATGCATGAAAGTGAAAAGTGAAAGTGAAGTTGCTCAGTCGTGTCCGACTCTTTGCGACCCCATGGACTGCAGCCTACCAGGCTCCTCCATCCATGGGATTTTCCAGGCAAGAGTACTGGAGTGGGGTGCCATTGCCTTCTCCAAGAAGGAACCCTACAAGTTACTAAACATGTAGCCTCGGGCAAATTTAACCTTTTTGGACCTCAGTTTCTTCTCACATTAAATGAGCAGGATAAAAATCTACCATACACAGTAGGTAGTGAACACAAAATTTCTAATGTATGTAAATCATTAGCCAATGCCTAGAACATAGCACAATTTGCACCTGTACTTATAATGATATAAAACTCAAATCATGTAAAGTTACAAATCCAAATGATTCCAAACTAATGCTATAATACTCTTGGTAGGCATTCCTACTATCCACTGATATTCCTCATTTTTCTTTTTCCAGATAGGATCAAACTTTACAACACCCTCTAGCCCTCCTTGGAGCTATGGATAGCTATGTTACTTGCTTTTGTCAATGACATTCAAAAGGAAAGCTTTAAGAGCCACTGCGTGACTTGTCACCTTCTCTTCACCCTGTCTTGAATGATGGCAATATTACAGACAACTGAGGCTCTGATAAACTTGGTTTCTGAATAGGTACAGTTTGGAGCAGAGCCTATCTGCAATAACTTACAGCAGGAGTAATAACCTTTTTGTTTTTAAACCACTGAGATTTAGGGGCTATTTGTTACTGCAGCATAACCTAGACCATGGTGACTAATACACACCTGTTCTTCTAAGTTCTTAACCTCTGAAATATGTTCAATTTGCTCTCTGCTCACACTACTTTATATTTTCCTATATCACTCAAATTCACAATATTCTCCTTGTCCAGAGAAACCATGCAACCCTAGATGGCTTTTTCTTCATTTAAAGTGTCAACTCTTCCTAAAAGCCTTCCCTGACTTACCTTCAGCCATTCTCCTCTGAGATCCCAGGTATATCTGTCCATTTTAACCGTCCTATCTCATTTTCTCTACCTGGAGTGAAATTCTAGGCAAAGCCAAGCCTGGAATCAGAGTAAGTCTGACTTTCAGCCACAAGACTTACTGTCTCCCACTATAAAAATCACTTGCCTAAAAACCATTTAATATTTGACCCCCCAAAGGCACTTTTCATTGGAAAGTCTTAGCCACACTTTAGCACACCTGGAATGATTAAGAGAGATTCTGAGAATAGAGAATATATCTTTAGTTCAAGCCTACAAGATAACTGAATTTTGAAGGAAGTAAGCATCCTTTCCGATCTCTATGATTCAGTTGAGACGGTAGCAGAATAAGAATTATTCAGTGGGGGATGCTTAGTCTCAAAGCTTTCATGCCAAGAGATGATGCTCACATGGCCAGGACCACAAATGGACAGAAGAAAATCCAAAGGACTACACTCTTCAAAAATTAACGCGTTTCCTTTCCTAGAGCCATCAGCAGGGAGGCAACTTATGATTTGAAGGCATTCCATGATTGGTTCAAACATGCTGCCAAGTGAAATTAACTGAGAATCACAGTAAAACTTTGATTTTTCCGGACACTCTGGGTCATCAGATTTTCTGATGAATCAAAGTATAACTAGAATTTTCTGTTAGTTTAATGTTCATTGCCAAAAACACTGCTCAAATAAATGAAATCATTATCCTTTTTTATAAGGCAGGCCATTGAGGATGACTTTAAGTCTTTCTAAGATGACAAAGGATTTTGCCAAAATCTGGGTCATCATCCACCTCCTGTCAGACCCCTCACTCACCAGTTCTTAAACTTGCCAATTCCTGATGAGATTGAGCCTATTCACAATTCCATGCATGTGCTTCTCAGTTACCATTGCCTGAATGACCTTCCTTGGTTATTACCTAAATAGGCTTAATAATCCTTTAACTCCCAAGTCCCATAAATCCCAACTATTGTGAAGGACCTAATGGCTCTAATATCTGAGCCCCCCACAACAATTTGTTCCTGTGATTGTACTAGTTTCAAACACAGCATATGACAATTAATTTGTGAGCTTATCCATCTCCCCACACCCCACAACTACCCACACTTAACCAAAAACTGCTCAAGAATAGGAAATGTATCTTATATAATTTGTGCTCATATAGTGCATAAGGACTTCCCGGGTGACTCAGATGGTAAAGAATCTGCCTTCAATGCAGGAGACCTGGGTTTGATCCCTAGGTTGGGAAGATCTCCTTGAGAAGGGAATGGCTACCCATTCTAATATTCTTGCCTGGAGAACTTCATGGACAGAGGATCCCAGAGGACCCACCCTTTGAGTCCATGGGGTCACAAAGAGTCAAACACGACTAAGCAGCTAACACTTATTCAATGTTTGGCCACAATTAGGTGCTAAACAAATATTTGTTGGATGACTGGATGGACAAAGGGTTGGTTGGATGGATGAATGAATGAGAGTATTGTGCATGTAGGTTATCAATGTACAAGAATCTTAGCTGATTTAGTAGCAGACACAGAAGTGTATATATAGACAGACATATACATACTTTGGGAGAAGGCGATAGCACCCCACTCCAGTACTCTTGCCTGGAAAATCCCATGGATGGAGGAGCCTGGTGGGCTGCAGTCCATGCGGTCATGAAGAGTTGGACACGACTAAGCGACTTCACTTTCACTTTTTATTTTCATGCATTGGAGAAGGAAATGGCAACCCACCCCAGTGTTCTTGCCTGGAGAATCCCAGGGATGGAAGAGCCTGGTGGGCTGCCATCTATGGGATCACACAGAGTCGGACATGACTAAAGCGACTTAGCAGCAGCAGCATACATACTTTGCCAACAAAGGTCTGTCTATTCAAGGCTATGGTTTTTCCAGTGGTCATGTATGAATGTGAAAGTTGGACTGTGAAGAAAGCTGAGCGCTAAAGAATTGATGCTTTTGAACTGTGGTGTTGGAGAAGACTCTTGAGAGTCCCTTGACTGCAGGGAGATCCAACCAGTCCATTCTAAAGGAGATCAGTTCTGGGTATTGTTTAGAAGGAATGATGCTAAAGCTGAAACTCCAGTACTTTGGCCACCTCATGTGAAGAGTTGACTCATTGGAAAAGACTCTGATGCTGGGAGGGATTGGGGGCAGGAGGAGAAGGGGACGACAGAGGATGAGATGGCTGGATGGCATCACTGACTCAACGGACATGAGTTTGGGTGAACTCCGGGAGTTGGTGATGGACAGGGAGGCCTGGTGTGCTGCAATTCATGGGGTCGCAAAGAATCAGACACAACTGAGTGACTGAACTGACTGATACCTACTGGTAACATAAATGTAGACATAGGGAAAGAAAGAGAGAGAGGTAATCCTAGCTTCACAATAATTTTCACAGGGAGTAACCTAAAAATGCCAGTGGATTGAGGATTCTGATGAATAGGGGTTTTGCTTAGATTTATAAATCACTAGCTAGCACAGTGGAGAAGGCAATGGCACCCCACTCCAGTACTCTTGCCTGGAAAATCCCATGGATGGAGGAGCCTGGTAGGCTGCAGTCCATGGGGTTGTTAAGATTCGGACACGACTGAGCGACTTCAGTTCCACTTTTCACTTTCATGCATTGGAGAAGGAAATGGCAACCCACTCCAGTGTTCTTGCCTGGAGAATCCCAGGGACGGGGGAGCCTGGTGGGCTACCGTCTATGCGGTCGCACAGAGTCGGACACGACTGAAGCAACTTAGCAGCAGCAGCAGCAGCTAGCACAGACTTTGTGTGCATAGCAGTTAGACTACATGCTTAATTTTCAAAAACATAGGCTGTGTTTTTAGGGAACTGTCTATCTGGTTCCTCTGCCCTTTTCATTCAGTAAGCTCCTTTAGGAAACTACCTCTCTCCTATTGGATACAATTTTTTCAAAATCATCATAAAAGATGTCCTGCCCTCTCCTGGCCAAGGAGTGGGCCAAGCTTCTCTAAACATATGCTTTCTCCCCATAATTTGAATCATGAGCGTGAATACAAGGACTCAACCTAGACAGGTCTTCACTGCCTTTCTGTGGATACCCTGGAGCTCCCTGGTTCCTGTCCTTCCGAGGCCTCATACTTCAGCATCACTGGCTTCTGCTGCTTGCCACCCCAGAATGCTGACCATGCCAATGCTGGAGACCCTCGCCTCTGTCTTCACCTTTCCCTGAGCTCCACTCCCAATAAATAACAGTGAGGCCATGTAACACACAATAAAGAAAGCAAGCCCACTTTGATGCCATAGGTTACAGAACCCAGACTGGAACTTAGAGAATACCTGATTAATCCCCTCCAAATAATATCTGGACACACAGGGAGAGCTTTGCCAAGGCCACACAGCCAACTGGTGATGAAACTCAGACTAGAACACAAGCCTCTGTTCCTTTCATTGTACCCAAGTCAATGATGCCATCCTTACCTCTATGAGTCTTTTTTCTAATATTTTATTTCATTTTTTTATATTTTGGCTGCACTGGGTCTTCATAGCAGCACATAGACTTCTCTTGCTGCGGTGCTCAGGCTTAGTTGTCCCACAGCATGTGAGATCTTAGTTCCTGGATCAGGGATTGAACCCACGTCCCCTGCATTGGAAGGCAGATTCTCAACCACTGGACCAGCAGGGAAGTCTCATCTACAGATCTTATTTTGAAAATTTTGAAGTACTTTTTAGGAACCTATCATTAACAGGCAGAGTGGTTATGAAAATTCAGTGTTACATATATGTAAGTTGTGTAGCTCATACATACTAAAAGCAAAAAGGCAACAATCATTATCATTTGCAGGTTTTATTAAGTGCATTTTGTCTGCAGAAGGAAAGAGAAGTGATGGGGTGAACTAGTCTCATCTTCTCCAGCATCCTGACGACTCTGTTCTGAAATCAAAATGTTCCTCTTGCCTAGTGAGTGACCCAGTGGTAAAGTAGCTTGGTCTGTAGCCAATATCTTTATGGGAATCAAGAATCCATTCCACTAGAATTGAGCTGTCCATTGAAACACAGTGCACACTCCCTGGGGCTTTCTGTCTTCTGAAAGAATCAGCTCAGTCTTGATCCTGGACCATTCCAGAAAAGCAGACAGCATTTGGAAAAAAAAGAAGAAGAAGAAGAAGAAGGACACAAGAAAAATTTTCTTCGAATATTAGACTCGGCTGCCAGGTTTCTCAGGAAAAGTGAATGGTATAAAATAGCCTCTGAAATGGGCCCCTGCTTCTACGCTTGCCCTAAAAATTCACCCTCCAGAAAAATATTACCCAATCATACCATTCCACTGGGGCTTCCCTGGTGGCTCAATGGTAAAGAATCTGCCTGCAATTCAGGAGTCACAGGAGACGTGGGTTCGATACCTGGGTGGGGAAGATCCCTGGAGTAGGAAATGACAACCATCTCCAGTATTCTTGCCTGGAGAACCCCATGAATCTAGGAGCCAAGTGGGCTATGTAGTCCATGGGGTCACAAAAAGTCAGACATGACTGAAGTGACTTTGTATGCACTCACGCACCACTCCACTGAGCAAAACCATGCATTGCTTCCTGGATCACTTATAACTGCCCTCCAATATGGTAACCAATAGCTATTCACAGCCATTCCAATTGAACTTTGAATTCATTAAAATTAAGGATTCAGTACCTTAGTTGCACTAGCCACATGTCAACTGCCCAATAGTCACAAAAGGTTAGTTGCTACCATGCTAAACAGAGCAGATATAGGACATGCCCGCCATCACAGAAAATTCTACTGGACAGTGTTGACTGAGAAGAAAGACTAATGCGCTTTAAACAATTCTATATAACTTCACTCCTTCCAATACCTCTAATTCCATTATGCATCACTTTTGTTCTTGCTCATTTCAAATTACACTGGACTCTTCAGATTTGGGTGTGTGCTCAATTACTCAGCCGTGTCCAACTCTTTGCAGCCCCATGGCCTGTAGTCTGCCAGGCTCCTCTGTCCATGGAGTTCTCCAGGCAAGAATACCAGAGGGAGGGTGCCATGCCCTCCTCCAGGGGATCTTCCCGACCAAGGGATCGAACCCCTGTCTCCTGCGTCTTCTGCACTGGCAGGCGGATTCTTTACCACTAGTGCCGCCTGGGAAGCCCCTTGTTCGGTTTTAGGCCCTGCCAGACTTTGTTCCGCCTCAGGACTTTTGCATCTGTAGTTCTCTTTGGCTGGAATACTCTTCCACTCTGCCCTACTGTTTCTTCTTTTTTTTAATTTATTTATGGCTGCACTGGGTCTTCACTGCGGCGAGTGGGTTTTCTCTAGTTACAGTGAGCAGGGGCCACTCTTCCCTGCAGTGCAAGAGCTTCTCATTGCAGTGGCTTCTCTCGTTGTGGTTCCTAAGCTCTAGAGCACAGGCTCAATAGTCGTGGCACACGGGCTTAGTTGCTCCAACACATGGGGGATCTTCCCAGACCAGGGATCAAACTCTTGTTCCCTGCACTGGCAGGCAGATTCTTAACAACTGGACCACCAGGGAAGTCCTTATTGTTTTTCTTTTCATCTTTCAGGTTCTAATTCAAATATTTCCTTTCCAAAGAGCCCTCCCTGACCACCCTAGTTAACGTATCCCTACAGTTTTGATCCCTGGGTTGGGAAGATCCCTTGGAGAAGGGAATGGCAACCCACTCCAGTATTCCTGCCTGGGGAAACTCCATGGACAGAGGAGCCTGGCAGGCTATAGTTTATTGGGTTGCAAAGACTCAGACACAACTGAAGCAACTTAGCACAGCACACACACAGCACAGTTTTCATATCAGTGCTCACAACAACTGGAAAGATCATATATATTTACTTATTTCTCCCCCATGGGCTCCACTTAGACACACACGTGCTAGAATATAAACTCCAGGACAGAAGAGATTTTCCCCTAATTTATTTATGACCACATCCTTGGTGTCCAGAAGGTGCCTAGCATAGAGTAAGGGTTCATGAGAAAATTTTGTGGATTAACTAGGCTAAATACAATGCAAAGACAGGCCAGGATCCACGGGACAATCCTGTAAAAGGAAAGCTAATATGAATAACCCCATGGGTACCATAAAATTGAGCTGAACACTGAGCTGAAAAGGAGCTAAGAAAGTCTGCCAAATACCAGCTTTCTCCATTTTTATAGGATTTTCTTTACTTTGGCTGCCTTGATTAATTGCCTCCCAGATCCACCCCAAGAACAACGATGATGGCATTAATAATGGCCATCATAAAAATAATCGGGTACAGTGCCTGGCGCTCAGGGCTCATCCTCCTAAATAGAGATGATCTACACAACAGCACAGGGTGAGTAAGGAGATTCATGAATTTTTTAAATGACAGCATCCCCCGAGCACAGGGAGCATGCTTGCCTCCCCATTTATGCACCAAATTAGGCCACAGTTTCCCCCATCTCCTCCCCAAGCTTCAGAGGCTGACTCATGCTTCACGGGAAGACCTTTTTCCCATTCAAGACCAGGCAGCCAGCCAAAAGACAAGCGGGTTTCTGCCTGCCTCTGCAACACGGCTGGGCACAACCTCCATCTCCCCCATCACCTCCTTCCCCACCAGTGATCTGAGCTCCCTGGCTTCTGACAAGGCTTCAGGATTTACTAGACAGTCTCAGAGAGCAGGCAGGCTAAGGGGTCCCTCACAGCCTTTCCTGCACAAACTCAGAATGTGGAAAGGGAACAAGGTCAGCAGGTATCATCGTTCAGATGTTGGACACGGTTTTGCTTTTGCCATTTAGGCTGGAAATTCAGAAGCTTTGCAGACTGGGCAGAAGGGGAGACCCGACAGAGTCTGTCTTACTGCTCGGGTCTGAGGTGGGGTCTGTACAGAATCCCTGGTTTCCCTTCTCTCCAAATTCCCATGACACCTCCAAAACGTATTCGTCGGTCAGTCTGCAACTGTCTCAGGTGATGAGCATTTCACCCATTCATTCATTCAACAAATATTTGGGGAGTCCCTATTGTGTATCAGGGCTTCCATCATGGCTAAAAGAATCTGCCTGCAATGCAGGAGACCTGGGTTCAATCCCTGGGTTGAGAAGATCCCCTGGAGGAGGGCATGGAAACCCACTCCAGTATCCTTGCCTAGAGAATCCCCATGGACAGAGGAGCCTGGGGGGCTACAGTCCATGGGGATGCAATGAGTTGGACACGACTGAGTAACTTTCACTTCACTATACTTACTGTGTATCAGGGCTTCCCTGGTGGCTCAGATGGTAAAGAATCTGCCTGCAATATGAAAGACCCAGGTATGATCCCTGGGTTGGGAAGATTCCCTGGAGAAGGGAATAGCAACCCACTCCAGTATTCTTGACAAGAGACTTCCATGGACAGAGGAGCCTAACGGGCTACAGTCCATGGGGTCACAGAGTCAGACACGACTGAGCAACTAACACTTTCACTTTACTATGTATCAGGCCTTATTCCAGGCACTGGAGAGAAATAAAATAATTAAAAACCACTGTCCTCCTAGGCACACATTCTTCTGAACTTTGAAGCATGTGCCCCTGAAAAATAAAGATATCGTCTGCTATTCTTTTTGCTGTTAGTATTGAATGTGTGCTGTGCTTAGTCACTCAGTCATGTCTGACTCTTTGCAAGCCCACGAACTGTAGCCCACCAGGCTCCTCTGTCCAGGTGGATTCTCCAGGCAAGAAAACTGGAGTGGGTTGCCATGCCCTCCTCCAGGAGATCTTCCCAACCCAGGGATTGAACCCAGGTCTCCCACATTGCAGGCAGATTCTTTACTGTCTGAGTCACCAGGGAAGCCCAAGAATACTGGTGTAGGTAGCCTATCCCTTTTCCAGGCAAATCTTCCTGATCTAGGAATGGAACTGGGGTCTTCTGCATTGCAGGCAGATTCTTTACAGGCTGAGTTACCATGGAAGCCCCTATCACTGAATAATTGAACACAAAAAAGAAATAAAGGATAACATGATAAACCCCGCTTAATCATCACTCAGCTCAAGAAATAAAAAACTACAACTCCACATAAAGGCCTCTGTGGACCCCTTTTCCTCCCACATCCCTCCCTGCTTCCACACTGATCTATCCAAGATCCTGAATTTGGTGCTCGATCTTAATCTAGTGCCTGGTCCCTAAGCAGCTTATCACATCGTTTTGCCTGTTTTACATTCTGTGTATGGAGAATCCCAGAGACGGGCGAGCCTGGTGGGCTGCCATCTATGGGGTCGCACAGAGTCGGACACGACTGAAGCGACTTAGCAGCAGCAGCAGCATGCCTTCCAAAACACATTTTTTGTACATTTGATTTAGGGCATATCATTTTGGCTCATCTGTTTATTTGCTGCTTCTAATGCAAACTTAACATTGAAGAATAATACCACACAGAAAAGTGTACACATCAGAAGCTCACAGAAGGATGAATTGCCACAAAGTAAACACAGCAGCACGATCATCAGCCAAACGAAAGAAAAAAAAGATCATTTCTTGAGCCTCTGCAGCTGCCCTTCTCATCCCCACCCTCCACCTGGAGTGACAAGTCTCACGGCAGTTTTAGGGTTGATCAATGTTGCTTGCTTTAGCATAGGGATCAGCAAACTGTGGCAAAACTACACCCGGTGAGCCAAAGCCAGCCTGCGGCCTGTTTTATAAATAAAGTTTTATTGAAACACAGACACACTCACTTGTTTACATACATGGCTTCTTTTGTACAACAATGGCAGACTGACTTAGCAACAGAGACAATACTGCACACAAACCTAAAGAATTTACTGTCTGTCCCTTTGCAGAAAAGTTTGCTGACTCCTGTTCTAGAACACCATGTGCTTGGAATCACACAGTCTGTCCACCTCTGGGCCTGGCTTCTTTTACCCAACAGTGAGGGGGAGTCACACATGCATGGCAGTTTCTTTATCTTCACTGATGCGTAATAATCCCTTTTATAAACATGCCATGATTTAGGCATCCATATGTGGATGGATGTTTGGGTTGTTTCCATTTGAGCGCTATTACAAACAGTGATGCTATGAACATTATTTTCACAAACTTTGTTATTGAAGTACAGCTGATTTACAACATCACATCAGTTGCTGGTGGACAGCAAAGTGATTCAATTATAGATAAATATACATATATATTTTCTTTTTCATATTCTTTCCCATTATAATTCGTCATAAGATACTGAATATCGGTGCCTGTGCATACAGCAGGTCCTTGTTGTTTATTTTATTTATTGCTGTTGTTTAGTCACTAAGTTGTGCCTGACTCTTTTGTGACCCCATGGACTGTAGTCCGCCAGGCTCCTCTGTCCATGGTACTTCCCAGGCAAGAATACTGGAGTGGGTTGCCATTTCCTTCTCCAGGAGATCTTCCTGACCCAGGGATCGAACTCAAGTCTCCTGAATTGGCAAGCAGATTCTTTATCACTGTGCCACTGGGAACCCCACATATAAGTGATATTCTGTGATATTTGTCTTTCTGTCTAACATACTTCACTTAGTATGATCAGCTCTAGATCCTTCTGCTGCTGCTGCTGCTGCTAAGTCGCTTCAGTCGTGTCCGACTCTGTGTGACCCCATAGACGGCAACCCACCAGGCTCCCCTGTCCCTGGGATTCTCCAGGCAAGAACACTGGAGTGGGTTGCCATTTCCTTCTCCAATGCATGAAAGTGAAAAGTGAAAGTGAAGTCGCTCAGTCGTGTCCGACTCTTCACAACCCCGTGGACTGCAGTTCACCAGGCTCCTCCGTCCATGGGATTTTCCAGGCAAGAGTACAGGAGTGGGGTGCCAGTGTCTTCTCTGCTAGATCCTTCTATATTGCTGTAAATAGCATTATTTCATTCTTCTTATGGCTTAGTAGTAGTCCACTGACTATATGTGTGTATGTACAAACCACATTTTCCTTATCCATTCAACTGTCAATACATTTAGGAGGCTCCCATGTCTTGGCTTGGAGAAGGCAATGGCACACCACTCCAGTACTCTTGCCTGGAAAATCCCATGGATGAAGGAGCCTGGTGGGCTGCAGTCCGTGTGGTCGCTAAGAGTCGGACATGACTGAGCGACTTCACTTTCACTTTTCACTTTCATGCATTGGAGAAGGAAATGGCAACTCACTCCAGTGCTCTTGCCTGGAGAATCCCAGGGACAGGGGAGCCTGGTGGGCTGCCGTCTATGGGGTCACACAGAGTTGGACACGACTGAAGCAACTTAGCAGCAGCAGCATTTCTTGGCTATTGTAAATAGTGCTGCTGCTATAAACATCCTTTTTTTTTTTTCTTTTTCACGCCACATGTGGGATCTTAGTTTCCTGACCAGCGATTGAACCCATGCCCCGTGCATTGGAAGCACAGAGTCTTAACCACTGGGCCAGCAGGGAAGTCTTGCTGTAAACATTCTTGTATACATCTTTTGGAATAGTTCATATGTTATAATTACAGCAAGGCAATCCATGATATAAGCATACCATAGTTTATTTATACATTCAGCTGATAGTGGTCATTTAGATCAGCAGTTCCCATAGGAGTCTGCACACTGGAATTACCTGAGAGCTTCGAAACATAGTGACAGCTATGTCCTACCTCCAGCGATTGTGATATACTTGATATGGGATGTAGACAATTTTCAAAACATCTCTGGGTGATTTTAATATGCAGACATGCTTGGGAACCACTGAATCAGGCTGTTTCCGATTTTTTGACTATTACCAACAACACTGCAATAACTATTCTTTGCAGGTCCTGCTGTGCCCACAGCCATGGACTCCTTTAGAATCTCCACCTGGGGTTGATTTGCATTCTTGTACACAGAAATAAACAACACCGTAAAGCAATTTTTCTCCAATTAAAAAATAAAATTTTAATATAAACTTATTTATCTTAATTGGAGGCTAATTACTTTCCAATATTGTATTGGTTTTGCCATACATTGACATGAATCCGCCACGGGTGTACACGTGTTCCCCATTCTGAACCCCCCTCCCACCACCCTCCCCATACCATCCCTCTGGGTCATCCCAGTGCAGCAGCCCCGAGCATCCCGTCTCATGCATCAAACCTGGACTGACGATTCATTTCACATATGATAATATACATATTTCAATGCCATTCTCCCAAATCATCCCACCCTCACCCTCTCCCACAGAGTCCAAAAGACTGTTCTATAAATCTGTGTCTCTTTTGCTGTCTCGCAAACAATACAGGGTTATCGTTATTTTAAAAAAACAACACAAGAAAAAAAAAGAAGAAGAATCTCCACTTGGGAGAGAAACTGCCAGTTCAAAGAGTATGAACATCTTTCAGTTTCCAAGACGTTTCCAAACTGCTCTTCAAAATATTTCTACCAACAAGACCACATCTTCTTCATTTCTAGATCCCCAGAGATTTTCACAAATCCTAGCACACAGGAGGCACTCAGAAAATTTCTACCAAATGACTAGAATCAGGCAAAAAAATTCAAGAGGATAATCTGGACCACAGCCTTCCTTCCGGAAGGTGAATATTTAACCACCTTGGCTAGAGCTGAGTGTTTCTCAAGTTCAACAGCTCGGTAAACACACCTGGAAGCCTTCTAAAGACTTCTTTTTATTTATATATTCAACAAATATTTCTTAGCACTTATGTGACAGGCACTGTGCTGGAAATGAAGGAGACAGGGGATTCACAGTGTCCAAAGGAAATAATTGATGTATACAGATCATTCCAGTGCAAAGAAGAAAGGGGTTGTCCCAAAGACTGGGTGGGGTAAGAGAAGCAGCCAAAACTCTGAGAGGTCCTGGCTTTGCCACTGTCCAGCTGTCACCTTGACCACATTACATAGCTTTTCTAAGCCTTGGCTTCCTAAATCTATAGATGAGAGTAATGATGTCATCCTCATGGAATTTTTTTTTCACCCAAGGCAAAACATTTTAACAGGTTGCCATATACTCATAGGATTGTGACTAGGATTGTAAAGCACAGACCCAGTACCTACTGGCACTCGTTTATCATATAAAACATAAAGTGCTTTAGGGATTCTAGGGACTTCCCTGGTGGTCCAGTGGTTAAGACTCCATGCTCCCAGTGCAGGCGTTATGGGTTTCATACCTGGTCAGGGAACTAAGATCCCACATGCTGCAGGGCATAGCCAAAAAAGAAATTAAGAGCTTTACAGATTCAATTTGAGGACACAGTGGGGGGAAAAGGAGAGGGTGGGACAAATTGAGACGGCAGCATTAACTTATATACACTATTTTGTGTAAAATAGGGGCTTCCCCAGAGGCTCAGCAGTAATGAACTCACCTGCAATGCAAGAGCTGCAGGAGATGGGGGTTCAATCCCTGGGTTGGGAAGATCCCCTGGAGGAGGGCATAGCAACCTGCTCCAGCATTCTTGCTTGAACAATCCCATGGACAGAGGAGCCTGGTGGGCTACAGTCCATAGGGTCACAAAGAGTCGGACACAACTCAAGCCACTTAGCACACACACACTTGTAA
The DNA here is from genome assembly GCF_055505025.1 of Bos grunniens. NCBI lineage: Eukaryota > Metazoa > Chordata > Mammalia > Artiodactyla > Bovidae > Bos > Bos grunniens. The sequence goes on from NC_141189.1 coordinate 31,090,307, forward strand.
AATAGATAGCTAGTGGGAAGCTCGGAGAAGGCAATGGCACCCCACTCCAGTACTCTTGCCTGGAAAATCCCATGGATGAAGGAGCCTGGTAGGCTGCAGTCCATGGGGTCGCTGAGAGTCGGATACGGCTGAGCAACTTGACTTTCACTTTTCACTTTCACGCATTGGAGAAGGAAATGGCAGCCCACTCCAGTGTTCTTGCTTGGAGAATCCCAGGGACAGGGGAGCCTGGTGGGCTGCCATCTATGGGGTTGCACAGAGTCGGACACGACTGAAGTGACTTAGCAGTAGCAGTGGGAAGCTGCTATATAAAACAAAGAGATCAGCTCAGTGCTCTGTGATGACCTAGAGTGGTGGGATGGGTGGAGGGTGCTGAGAGGGAGGCTCAAGAGGGATATATGTATACTAACAGCAGTACTCTTGCCTGGAAAATCCCATGGACAGAGGAGCCTGGTGGGCTGCAGTCCATGGGGTCACAAAGAGTCGGACACAACCGAGTGACTTCACTTTCACTTTTCACTGTCATGCATTGGAGAAGGAAATGGCAACCCACTCCGATGTTCTTGCCTGGAGAATCCCAGGGACAGGGGAGCCTGGTGGGCTGCCGTCTATGGGGTTGCACAGAGTCGGACACGACTGAAGTGACTTAGCAGCAGCAGCAGAGACTCGAAATGGGGGAAGCTCTTTCAACACTGAAGACACAGGAAGGAGGTAGCATTGGAGCCTGGCCTTGAAGGCTAGTGGTGGTATTTGGACATGGTAGAGCTGGGAGGTAGAAGTCCCTGAGGTGAGTAAAATCATAGATGCAGGAAAGCAACATGTTCTTCAAAGGATTCTTGAGAATTCAGTTTTGATCAGTGGTGCCCAAGTAGGGACTAACTTTGCCCTCCAGGGGACGTGTGGCAATGTTGGCCCTAGTGGTAAAGAACCTGCTTCCCAATGCAGGAGACATAGAGACATAGGTTCCATCCCTGGGTCGGGAAGATTCCCTGGAGGAGGGCATGGCAACTCACTCCAGTATTCTTGCCTGGAGAATCCCATGGACAGAGGAGCCTGGAGGCCTATAGTCCATAGAGTCACAAAGAGTTGGACATGACTGAAGTGACTTAGCATGTATGCATGGAGACAATTTTGATTGGAACAACTTGGAAAATGCTAATGGCATCCAGCAGAGAGAGCCCACAGATGCTGCTAAATGTCTTTCAGTAGACAAGAAGCCCCTCCAACAGAGGATTATCCAGCTCAAGATGGTAATGGTGCCAAGTCAGACCTCAGTTTCAATGGAGCATTTGGTAAGAAAATTTTCCCCATCCTTCAATTCCTGAGATAAGCACTCACACTTACTACAAGGTTTTCCAGAAATACCATTTCCTCCTCATCATTCATTTCAAGCATCATCTTGCTCAGTTGTTCTGTCGTGTCTGACTCTTTGCGACTCCGTGAACTGTAGCCCACCAGGCTCTTCTGTCTAGAGGATTCCCCAGATGTGAATACTGGAGTGGGTTGTCATTTCCTCCTCCAGGGGATCTTCCTGACCCAGGGATCAAACCTGCATCTCCTGCATTTGTAAGTGGATTTTTTACCACTGAGCCATCAGGAAAGTCTTCAAGCATAATATCATTACCATTTATTGATCACTTACTAGGCACTAGATGAGCTTCCCCAGTGGCTCAGCAGTAAAGAATCTGCCTGCAATGCAGGAGATTCAGGAGATGCCATTTCAGTCCCTGGGTCAGGAAGATCCCATGGAGGAGGGCATGGTAACCCACTCCAACATTCTTGCCTGGAGAATCCCATGGACAGAGAAGCCCGGTAGGCTAGAGTCCTTAGGGTCACAAAGAGTCGGACACGACTGAAGCAACTTCCCACGCAGGCATGCACTAGATGACATGCTGAACTCTTTACATGCCTCATCTCATTTTACCCTCAGAACAACGCTCAGAGGTGGGTGGCATTTTAGAGACAAGAAAACTAAGACTCAACAAGACTCAGGCCACACAGCTGCCAAGCTGTGGCAGAGAAAGTAAATCTGGTCCACCCTACACTGCCCCTGCCTGCAAAAGCATTCACTCCCACTCCCCTGACCGACTTCCCTGGTGGTGCAGTGGCTCAGACTCTGCACACCCAATGCAGGGGGCCCAGCTTTGACCCCTGGCCAGGAAACTAGATCCTACTGCAACTGAGACCTGCCGTAGCCAAATGAATTAATTAAATATTTTGAAACTTTTATTTAAAAGCAGCAGTCACCCCCTCAATGACAATGACAGTCAGTTCCATTCATTTTTTATCTCGATAATTTAGGGTTTGTTCATCTGATTCCACGTCAGTTGGGAGAATTTTCTTACTATCATATTTCCAACTCTTCCTTGAACATAGGAGGTGCTCAATAAAAAAGAGACAGAAAGGAGAGTAATGTCTGCCAGGGGCTGGGGTGAGCAGGAATGGCAGTGACTGCTAATCAATATGGAGTTTCTGAGGTGACGAAAATGGCCTGTGAATTTTCACAGTTTTGTGACTGTACCAAAAAAATGAACTGTATAACTTTAAAATGTGAAATTGTATGGTACGTAAATTATATCTTAAATACATATAAGCACACAGACATATGTCAACAGACTTCAAACACGGTTGCAGTTTAAGCACATCATCTCTTAAATTTCCTAGGGGCTGAACTTTCAAGACAAAAACAATAATTTGTTGTCATTGCTGGATCAAACCTTTCCTGAAGGCACATATATACATAATATACATGAATGAACGTATAAATGAATGGATCAGTCTAAGCATCTACTACAAGAAACTGTCATGATCAATAACCATTAATTCCCATGATCACTAAGTATAGTTGCTCACTTGCATAGAATTCTAATAGATATATTTTCTCAGTTGAGGCTTTTGACAACCCCAAAGCATTAAAATAGGGCAGAAATGACTATTCATGTTTATTCCAGGGGGAAAATCTCAGAGAGATTTAAGAAACTTTTCTGAGGTTACACAGCTAGGAATGTCCTCCATTTTCTGTTACGTTCTTGAATTCTGGTCATCTGTTCTTCTGTACTTCACACAAGCTTGGCAATCTGGTGAATTTTTTTCCATCTCAGGCCAGATTGTGTGTCTATAAAATATTACCCTTGACCAAACCACAATATCAGACTTCAAACAGAGGTGTTATATAAACATATCTGTCATAAATTGCCCAGAAGTTGAGCTCTCACAACGAAAATAATAATTTTGTGACACTGGCATGGCTGGATCAAACCTTTCCTGAAGGCCAGAATACTGTGAGACATTTTAGTTATACAGCTGACCAATTCTATTACTTAAGTCAGATTGAATTTCTGTTGAATAGACACGCAGAAAACCCCAAGATCTTGACAGATACACCATCACCCCTTTGGTTCATGTCATATCTATGATGCACCATAGAATTAATCACCTTTGAATCATTTTTATTTGTTCAGGCAACAGATACTTGCAGCTACCTGCCAGAGTCCAAGGTCTTGGGCTTGTGGTCATGAAACAATCTTGCTTCCTTCAAGATCAGCTCTGACTATATCTTGGCTCAAAATTCTTTTCAAACACAGCATCTTGGGCTAGATCTGGAAGTGGACTGATTCGTAACATAGCCAGGGCAGGTCTGGGAACTGGCCCAACTTCAGCAGAAATTTGTTCAAATAAAACTGTGATTTGTCAGTGTTATTAGTCTGCAAGCAGTAGCCCTTTGAAGATTCCTTGTTTGCAGGGAGCTTTTCATTTAGTTAATTATAAGGCTGTCACTTGAAGGGTTCCAGAAGCCCCCTTGGTGAAGACTAGAGGGAAGGGATTACATGAGTGCTTTTCTCTCTGCTACAACACCCAAAACATGTGAAAAAGCTTGTTTTAATACCTTCTGCCTGAGGTGAGTACTATCTGTGCTGTGCTGTGCTTAGTCGCTCAGTCATGTCCGACTCTTGGCAACTGCATGGACTGTAGCCTGCTAGGCTCCTCTGTCCATGGGATTCTCCAGGCAAGAATACTGGAGTGGGTTGATACGTCCTCCTGCAGGGGATCTTTACAACCCAGGGATCGAACCCAGGTCTCCCTCATTGCAGGAGGATTCTTTATCAACTGAGCCACCAGGGAAGCCCAAGTATTATCTGACGCTGGCATCAATTTTCTCAGGCTGCCTTTCACAAGGCGACACCAAAGTCTCTACCCCCATGATACCTTGTGACACCATGGGCTGGGAAGCCGGAAAGGGAAGGTTTAAATGCCACCCAACCATTTCCTGGCCCTGTAACCTTGGGACACTTATATAACCTCTTTGTGCCTCGGTAGCCCCCATCTGGAAAATGGGAGAAATAAGAGTAGCTACCTCCTAGGGTTATTATGAAAATTAAATGACATCAGCATGTAAAGGAGAAGGCAATGGCACCCCACTCCAGTACTCTTGCCCGGAAAATCCCATGGATGGAGGACCCTGGTAGGCTGCAGTCCATGGGGTCACTAAGAGTCAGACACAACTGAGCGACTTCACTTTCACTTTCCACTTTCATGCATTGGAGAAGGAAATGGCAACCCGCTCCAGTGTTCTTGCTTGCAGAATCCCAGGGACGGGGAAGCCTGGTAGGCTGCAGTCCATGGGGTCGCACAGAGTCGGACACGACTGAAGTGACTTAGCAGCAGCAGCAGCAGCATGTAAAACATTAAGTTAGGCACCTGGCAGACAATAAAAGTTCAATAAATGCTACCTCTTATCATTGTTACTGTGTTACTATCAATTATCCCCCCCACTGAACAATCTCTTCCTCCTTTGGATCCCCACCACCCATCTTGTCTCCCTCACGTCCTTATCACATGTGCTCTGATATGGTTATTTATGCCCTTGTCAACAGCTCTCCTGATACACTATGAGGCCCTGAAGGCCAAGGCCATGCTGCATGTATTTTTGACACTATTTCCCATTCCCAGTCAGGCTGCAGGAAAGATCCAGGCTGCTGCCTTGCTTCTGTCTGCTTCCCCCCCGCCATCCTGGGTCCTGCAGAGATGTCCCTCGCATCCCTCACCTTTCCCACTCTTCTTGCTCATCACATGCACACACATTCATGCTCATCTCACAACATGCTTTCAGCCAACGATTAAAAACAAGTGGTATTTATGTAAATGTATGGCTGAGTCCCTTCACTGCTCATCTGAAACTATCACAACATTGTTAACCCGCTATAACCTCAGTACAAAATGATTTGGGTGTTAAAAAATATAATAAAAAACTTAAAAAAAAGTGTGTTTGGTAGGTATGAAATTTCAAGTATGGAAGGAGAAAAAGTCCTGGTTATCAGTTATACAATATCATGCCTACAATTCACTTAGAATGTGTTGAGAGGGTAGATCTCACATTCTGTGTTTTTTTAACCACAGTTTTTAAAAGAGCAATGAAATACTGATATGTGCTACAGTATGGATGAGCCTTGAAAACACTCTAAGCTTAAGTAGCCAGCCAGACCATGGGACTTCCCTGGAAGTCCAGTGGTTTTACCGCCAAGGGCATGAGTTCAATCCCTGGTTGGGGAAGGAAGTAAGACTCCACAAGTCATGTAGCATGGCCAAATAAATAAATAAGTAAAACCAGACCCGAAAGGCCACATATCATGTGATTCTTTAATATGCTGCTGCTGCTGCTAAGTCGCTTCAGTCATGTCCGACTCTGTGCGACCCCATAGACGGCAGCCCACCAGGCTCCACCGTCCCTGGGATTCTCCAGGCAAGAACACTGGAGTGGGCTGCCATTTCCTTCTCCAATGCGTGAAAGTGAAAAGTGAAAGGGAAGTCGCTCAGTCGCAACCCCATGGACTGCAGCCCACCAGGCTCCTCCATCCATGGGATTTTCCAGGCAAGACTACTGGAGTGGGGTGCCATTGCCATAGGCAAATCCATGGAGTAGAAAGTAAATCAGTAATTTCCAGGGCTAAAGGGATAACTGCTCATGGCTATGAGTTTCTTTGGGGATGGCGAAAATGTCCTAATATAAGACAGTGATGATGGATACACATTTCATGAATATACCAAAGCAAATGAACTGTACACTTTCAAATGGGTAATTTTATTGGCATGTAAATTATGTTTCAATAAAGCTGATTTAAAACAAAAACAAACAGCACTGAAAGGACCCAATACCTCTGCAGTGACCTAAATGGGAAGGAAATCCAAAAACAAGGGGATATATGTATTCACAGCTGATGGACTTTGCTATACACTAGAAACTAACACAACATTGTAAAGCAACTATATTTGATTTTTTTTTTTTTAAGTTCCCAGAGCCAGGCTAACCCTTCTTGGGGAACCTCTGTCTGCAAGGAACAGAAATGATGGTGGGGAACTGAAGCAGAAACAGACATGATTGGATGGACCCCGAGCAGCAGCTTACACAGGATGGAATGGCTGAGAACTCGAACTGGAAGTAGGGTTGGGATCAGATGACAGGAGCCAAGCTCCCTCCTTGTCTCCCCGAGCGCCCTGTGGAAAGAATATGCTGGACTGTAAGAATGGGCAGAGGCCAGGCCTGGGGAGAACTCTGATTGGCCCAACGTGGTCACGTGACCATCAACAGTCCGTCCCACCAAGACGCAGCCAATGAAGGGAACAAAATTCTCCAAACGGAAATTGAGGTACTTTAAAGAAGAAGGCCGGAGAAGGTAATGGCACCCCACTCCAGTACTCTTGCCTGGAAAATCCCATGGATGGAGGAGCCTGGTAGGCTGCAGTCCATGGGGTCACTAAGAGTCAGACATGACTGAGCGACTTCACTTTCACTTTTCACTTTCATGCATTGGAGAAGGAAATGGCAACCCACTCCAGTGTTCTTGCCTGGAGAATCCCAGGGACGGGGGAGCCTGGTGGGCTGCCATCTATGGGGTTGCACAGAGTCAGACACGACTGAAGCGACTTAGCAGCAGCAGCAGCAAAGAAGAAGGCTGGGCTTCCTGGGTGGCACTAGTGGTAAAGAACCCACCTGCCAATGCAGGAGGCATAAAAGACGTGGCTTCCATCCCTGGATTAGGAAGATCCCCTGGAGGAGGGCATGGCAACCCACTCCAGTGTTCCTGCTTGAAGAATCCCATGGACAGAGGAGACTGGCAGGCTACAGTCCATGGGGTTACAAAGAATCAGACATGACTGAAGCGACTGAGCACGCATGCACACATGCAAGGAAGGAGGTTAAAGGCTAGCTGTCTTAGCTCAGGTTGCCATTGCAAAATAGCATAGGCTGAGTGACTACACCAATAGGCATTTACTTCTTACAGTTCTGGAGGCTAAGAAGTCCAAGGTCAAGGTCAAAGTGCCAGGTGATTCGGTTCACCATGAAGGCTTCCTGGCTTGCAGGTGGCCACCTTCCTGCTGTGACCTCACATGGCAGAGCGAGCTCTGATGTCTGTTCTTCTTATAAGGGCATTAATGCCATCGTGGGGGCTCCACCCTCATGAACCCCTCTAAACCTAATCACCTTCCAAAGTCTCCATTCCCTAAAACCATCTTATTAGGGGTTTGGCTTTCAACATAGGAATTCTGGGAGGACAAAAACATTTAGTCCATAACAGAAGTGAATGTGGTAAGTGTCATTCTCACAACTGTGGGTCTGAAAAGTAACGGTGAGGAAGGTCAAAAAGCCCGAAACTAATGACTCCAGGCTCTGCAGTTTTGTATCCTGCAGATACAAAACTTTGCAGACTCTGGTTCCCACTGTCCTTGAGCAGATCCTTGAGCCCCTCTTGGCCTCAGCTGACCCCTCCTGCCTCCTAGGGCTATTGTCTTGAGAACCCAAGGTCACATGCATAAAGTGACAACAGGATAGCGCTGGCACATGATGGCTGGGACGTGTGGGGTGTTTCCTGCTTGTCTGGTAGGGAGCCTGGCCAGGGCAGGCAAGGGGGGCCAGGTGTCAGTCCTCAGGAGGCAAGTCTGGCCATGGCCAGAGGCCTCCATGCTGGGAGCACCGATGTCAATGTTGCCATGGCAACCACTGATCCCATTTTAATTACTCTTACTGGCCTGAAGTGGAGGCCCTGGGTTCTCAGTCTCAGCCAGGCTGGACGATACAACTCCCCAGCAGAGAAAGGCCAGCTCTGGCAGGGATGTGTGATCACACCTGACAGCCACTCGACTCACAGGGCTTGGCCGAAACCTGACTTGGTGAGTTCACTTGCTGTTCCCCAGGGGAACAGTTCTAGTGCAATGGTCTGATTTACCGGATGCTCTGGTTTTATTAGCATTTTAGAATGCGAGGATATCACCTTTCTTCCCCTTCTTTCTCCTTCTTCCTCCTCCCTCATGAAAACACCTTATTAGGCCTTTTGGGCTCCATTACCTCTTCAATTTTTTTTTTAATATTTATTTACTTATTTTATTTGGCTGCATCAGATATCATTGCATCATGAAAGATCTTTATTTGCAGCACGCAAAGTCTTACTTGCCACATGTGGGATATAATTCCCTGACCAGGGATTGAACCTGGGTCCCCTACATTGGGAGCACAGAGTCTTAGCCACTGGACCACCAGGGAACTCCCATCTCAGTTTTATTTCTGGCCACTCCACTGGCTCCACACACACAGTTAATTTCATCATATCTCTGGACTTTTGTCCCTGCTGTCCCTTCTTCTCTGAGGCCAAACTAGCTTATCCCCACTCCCACAACCAAGGCCTCCTCATCTATTAAAACTTAGCTCAAGAGTCACCTCCTCCAAGAAGTCCTCCCAACCACCTCCTGTCCCTAATTATATGCTCCATTCCTGGACTTCTTTGTATAATGCCATTTATGAACATCCATTTGATATCAATTTATCTATGTCCATGCCTGACTCACCCATGACACCATCACCTCATTTTTGCCATTGAACCTCCAGCTCCGAGGGTGACACATAGCAACAACTCAGCTAAGCAAAGAATGAATCTTGGGAGCTGACTACAGACATATCACAAAGGCAAAGGGACATACTGCCAGCAGGAAAAGTCATACATTATAAGGGGTTGGTTGGAGGAAAATGGCATGAACCCCGTGCATGGTATCAAGGTCCCCACTCAGCTCCTCCTCCATGGCAGTTCAAGGGCTCCCATATTTCCTCCCTCATGGTCAACCACTTCCCACCTCCAGGCCTCTGCATGTGCTGTTTCCTCTCCCTGGATTGGCCTCCCCTCAAAATGCCCTCCAGGCTCTCCCTGTCTTATTAAACTCCTATATGCACACAGGAGTTATGTATAACTATAGCATCTTCTCTTCTTCCAGGAAGCCTTCCCTGATTCCCTTCTCCCATTTCTTTGGCCTTGCCTATTCCCAGCTTAAAGCCTCTGTCACACTACATAACAGTTACGTGTGGAAGTTCTGTCATTCCCTTTGGATAGTGTGATCTCTAATGAGCAAAACCTGACTTCTATTCATCAGGGTATTTCCAGGACCTGGTCAGTGCCTAGCACACAGCCGTCTAATTACCCAATGCTCCATCTTACCCTCCACAGGCTAACCTCCAAGGGCCTCGAACAAATCAGCTCACCTCTGCACGTCTTAGTTTGCATGTCCACAAAACGCTGGTGACAGGTTATTGTGAAAGTGAAATGTGCATCCGGCATGACGTACGTGCTCAACACAAGTTACGTACCGTGACCCTCCAGGGGGGCAACACTTCAACAACTGTTAAAGGTAAGATGTTGATGAATTCCTGTTATTATGACAAAAGTCTGGCTAGAGGAGGAAGTATGAGATCAAGAGGCTGTTTATTCAGTAAATGGTTAAAGCCTCACCACTATCAGATACAGAAAAGAAAATCTGCTGAGAGTGAAAGGAGAGTGAGAATCTCCCATCACGGATTGACAGCTCACATTCTATTCCCCTCGCCCCACTCCAAAATTCATAACTGCTTTTAGAGCTCAGTTCAGCTCATTTTTATTCAATTTTTGAGTGATGAGCCAAACACGTGGCTCAGAAGTCAAAGCAGCATAAAAGCGTTCACATGCTACAAATGCTGGAGAGGGTGTGGAGAAAAGGGAACCCTCCCACACTGCTGGGAATGTAAACTGGTACAGCCATATGGAAAACAGCATGGAGGTTCCTCAGAAAATGCAAAAGAACTACCATATGACCCAGCAACCCAGCTTCTGGGTATATATCCAATTGTTTGTTGTTGTTCAGTTGCTAAGTCCTGTTGGACTCTGCAACACCATGGATTGTAGCATGCCAGGCTCCTCTGGAGTTGGCTCAGATTCATGTCCAGGGAGTTGGTATGCTATCTGACCATCTCATCCTCTGCTGTCCCCTTCTCATTTTGCCTTCAATCTTTCCAAGCATCAGGTCTTTTCCGAAGAGTTGGCTCTTCGCATCAGGTGGCCAAAGTATTGGAGCTTCAGCTTCAGTATCAGTTCTTCCAATGAATATTCAGGGTTGATTTCCTTTAGGATTGACTGGTTGGATTTCCTTGCAGTCCAAGGGACTCTCAAGTGTCTTCTCCAGCACCACAATGAGAAAGTGTCAATTCTTCAGCGCTCAGCCTTCTTTATGGCCATGCTCTCACACCTGTACAGGACCACTGGAAAAACCATAGCTTTGACTAGAAGCTATGGACTTTTGTCAGACCATCTCTTTTTAATACTCAGTCTAGGTTAGTCATAGCTTTTCTTCCAAGGAGCAAGGGTTTTTTAATTTCATGGCTGAAGTCACTATCTGCAGTGATTTTTGAGCCCAAGAAAATAAAATATGTCACTGTTTCCACTTTTTATATCCAGAGAAAACTCTAATTCAAAAAGATGCATACATCCCAATGTTCATTGCAGCACTACTTGCAATAGTCAGGATATGGAAGCCACTTCTATCCACAAATGAATGGAAAAAGAAGATGTGGTACATATATACAATGGAATATTACTCAGCTATAAAAGCAATGAAATAATGCCATTTGCAGCAACATTGGTGGAGGTCATGTTAAAATGAGATTATCATGTTAAGTGAAGTAAATCAGGGCTTCCCTTGTAGCTCAGCTGGTAAAAGAATCCACCTGCAGTGCAGGAGACCAGGCTTTGATCCCTGGGTCAGGAAGATCCCCTGGAGAAGGGAAAGGCTACCAACTCCAGTATTCTGGCCTGGAGAATTCCATGGACTGTACAGTCCATGGGGTCACAAAGAGTCGGACACGACTGAGCGACTTGCACTTTCACTTGCACTTTTCACAGCTGCTTTACAATGTCGTGTTATTTTCTGTTGCACAGCAAAGTGAATCCACTTATACATAGATCCCCTCTGTTTTGGATTCCCTTCTCCTTTAGCAGAGACATGGATGGACCTAGAGACTGTCACACAGATGGAAGTAAGTCAAAAAGAGAAACACATCTATGTGGAATCTAAGAGAATGGTGCAGATGAACCTATTTGCAAAGCAGAAACAGAGACACACGTGTAGAGAAAAAACTATATGAACACCCAAAGAGGAAACGGGGGGTGGGATGAATTGGGAGATTGGAATTTACATTCATACAGTAATATGCATAAAATAGATAACTAATGAGCACCTCATCTATAGCACAGGGAACTCTACTCAATGCTCTGTAGTGACCCAAAACAAATTTTTTTAAAGGCACACAGGGAGACCACACCTGTCCCCATACATCTTGCCCCACACATACACACGATCAATGTATAGCCTCTTGGGGTATCTTTTCTTCATCCTTCCAGTGTGTCCTTAATCAAACACATGTAAATCCAAATGCATACTCCGATCCACCTCTCTTTCTGACACTGTCCCGCAGTTGGTTTTCGCCATTCAACACGTCACTCTGGGGACCTTCTCTATCAGGATATGGCATGTGCCATTGTTGGGGGTGGAGAGCCGGCCTTCACAGCTTACATCCCCACCCCCATCAATGGAGCCACATATCCCTCTGGTCTAAAGTGACCTTCCAGAAATGAATTCCAAGTGTGATTTTCTTCTGTTTAAACCCCTTCCACAATTTCCACCACTCTAAAGAAAAACACCAAAACTTCACCTTCTCCCCTACTCCTGCTCCCTGGCCCCAGGACCCCTGAGACCTTGCCTGACCTGCCTGCTGATCTGTCCACATCCTTCTCCACTTCCTCTCCCACTTTTTCTCTGCTCTGGCCATGCAGATCTCCTGTCCATCCCTCCAAAGACCCAGCCACGAACCCCTTGCCCAAGGCTTTCCCAGAACCATGCAGTTCCCTCTGCTGATCCATGTTCCACCTGCTCCCCTCCTTCAGCTGCTGTCTCCTACTTGTCCTCTGGGTCTCTGCTCTAGCAAGGAGGAACGGGAAAGTGTTCCCTGACCCCTGACACCATGCGCCCCCTCCATTGCATTCCTCACTCCACATGGTATAAAGATACTTTTATCAGCACCCCCACGTCTAGATGATTAGTGCCCAGGCTCCCCAAGCAGACACACAGCTACAGAGAAGAAGAAACTTGTTCCCCTTGCTCATCACTGAATCCCCAGTGCCTGTAAGCCCTTGGCACTGGTTTGCAGTAGACATGTTTATGGAATGAAGGGAGGAGAGTGGTGAGAAAGAGAAAAGGGCAGGGAGGGAGGGAAAGAGGCAAGAGGGAAAGGGAGGAAGCAAGGGTGAGGAGGGCTTGAGAGGAAGGCGAAGAAACAGAGAGGAGGGGAGGTGAAGCTGGAGGGAGGAGGTGCGGGGAGGGGCTGGGTATGAAATGGATTTATTAAGCAAACTTCCTGTATCTGGCCCTACACTAGACACTGGGACGGAGGGAGAGGGAATGATAAATAGAAAAAAAAAAAAAAAAAACGCCCTGTTTGCAGTCTAGCTGGAGATGATTCATTTACACAAGAAAATGCAACTAGAGTTCAAGACTACAGAAGATCAGGGCCCAGTGCTAAACAAGCACACCCAGCAAACATACTCATGAAGACTGTGATGCCTGTTCTGACCTATTTATAAAGCATTTCTTCAAAGATTTCATAAACATGTGGTCCCAAGTGCTATATAATTAGAAATCCTAATTCCTATTTCTAAACCTTTGCACTTCACCGTTTCTCTTTAAATGTAAACTATCTTTCTGGGGTTGTTTTTTAACCAAAAAAGCATCTTCATTCGAAATAAAGACCATCATCTTCTGCCCCAAATTTGTATTTAGAGTGTTTAAACTGTTGGTTTAAGGGTGAGTGTCCAGGGCTTCGGCTTTCCTGGTGTCTCAGATGGTAAAGAATCCACCTGCAATGCGGGAGACGTGGGTTCGACTCCTGGGTTGGGAAGATCCGCTGGAGGAGGGCATGCCAACCCACTCCAGTTTTCTTGCCTGGAGAATTCCAATGGACAGAGGAGTCTGGTGGGGTACAGTCCGTGGGGTCACAAAGAGTCAGACACGACTGAGCGACTAAGCTCAGCACAGTTCAGGGCAGCATGAAGCAAAGAGCTAGGCAGCAGCTGGGGGGCTGGGGTCTCCTGGACTGTGAACCAATTTTCTGGGTCATCCTGAGCAATCGATGCCCCGCCCCCCGTGCTTCCAAGGGTTTTGGTTTCCTCTTCCACACAAGGAGCTGAATGAACTGATGAATAAAGGACGTCCCAGCCCTAACAGTGATTATCTCCTTCTGCCCTGGTTATTCCACCCCAAAAGAGAAGACCTCTTAATAAGAGTATGAGCCCCCTTTATTTTTTAAAAAATACTTATTTATTTATTTGGTTGAGCCAAGTCTTAGTTGCTGCGTGCGGGATCTTTTTTCCTTTGTGGCATGCAGGATCCTTAGTTGCAGCGTATGAGATCTAGTTCCCTGACCAGGGATTGAATCCAGGTGCCCTGCATTGGGAGTGCGGAATCTTAGCCACTGGACCACCAGGGAAGTCCTTTTCTTCCCTAGCTGCCCTGAGAATTTCCTCCTCCAAAGAAAAGACGAGTGAGGACATCATTTCAGTTGAGGTTTCCAGAGTGTTTACAGAATCACAGCCTTCCCTCTGCTGGTGTGGACACCCCAGGGGCTACACCCAGTAAATGTCCTCTGAATTAGTGAAATGAATGAATAAATGAACAAACTGACTTAACGAATCTTGCCCAGAAAAGCCAACAAGCTTACCAGCCCCCTGCACAGAGTGGGACTGGGCCCAGTTCCTCAGGGCTTGCACTGCACTGCTTTCTCTGGGAACCAGGTTCTTTATTAATCCAATAAAATATTTATCGAGCATCTGTTATGAACCCAGCACTGAAAAATCTAACATTGAACAGACAAGTCTAAATAATCTTTTAGAACATAAATCAGATCACATTGCTCTCCAACATAAAATCCTTCAGTAGCCTCCTAATGCAATAAGTATAAGATTAAGAACTGCCCCCCACCTCTGCTGCCACGGCCTTTAAGGCCATGGTCAAGTCTTTCTCTATGACATTATCTATTGTCACTGTGCTCTTTGTCCCCTAGGCCCAGCTGCACCAGCTGAGATCAGCTGAACCACAGCCAACCCTCAGTCCCAGCTATCATGTGAGAAAGTAACTGTTGATGTAAGGTCCTGAGATGTTTTTGGAGGGGAGAGAGTTATTTGTTACACAGCTTTATTGCAGTAATAGCTGACTGAAACAGAGTGCTGTCGTTTACTAGAAGCCGAATCTTAGGAAAGTCACTTAACCTCTTTGAACCTTAATATGCTTTAAATTTTTTGAAGATATATATGTCTCTTCTCCATTTACCTCCAGTGACAGTGGGATGACAAATAAAAAAGGCTTTGGAAACTGCCAAAACCTGTTGCAAATATAAGATAGACTATTCAGCAACAGTCTTGCCCACCCAGACCCAGAGGAAGGTCCGTGCTGTCCTGACCATGAAGCATGCCTCAGCAGGCCAGTACCAGCCGCCGTATGAAGACATACGGTGTCCAGCACATACACACTCTGAACCAAGGCCCATAGTCCCAGCCTGACAAAGATTAGGGCTTCAGAGAGACATTTCCACAGGGCAGCAATCAAAAGACATTTTTGCTTCTAAAACTACCTGTGGGAAATTATCATGAATACACACAAGGTTGGCAGCACAAAGCTGCCCATTATAACTTTGTTCATGATGGAAAATGAGAAACAAGCTAAATGTTCAACAACAAGGAACTGGGTACATCCACACGATGGAATATAATACAACCATTCAAAATAATGTCAGCTGGGGAATTTTTTTGCAAGCAATGCTTGTTGGAAAACTAGAAAATTCATGGAGTTGATTCAGGAGCCAATTTGAG
This sequence comes from Bos grunniens, assembly GCF_055505025.1. Lineage (NCBI taxonomy): Eukaryota > Metazoa > Chordata > Mammalia > Artiodactyla > Bovidae > Bos > Bos grunniens. Next base: position 31,105,516 of record NC_141189.1, read on the forward strand.
CAAAACAACAAAGCAAATAGGCAGAATTTTGGTTCCTCTATTTACGCTTCAATTAAAGAAGCTCTATTTTGATTCATACTATGGATTGAATGTTTATGGCCCCACCTAAATGTATATGTTGAAACCCTAACCCTCAACATGATAATAATAGGGGATGAGGCTTCGGGGGTGATTAAGATTAGATGAAGTGATGGGGCTGAAGACCTCATGATGGGTTAGTGCCCCTATGAGAACACAGCAAGCAGGTGACTATCTGCAAACCAGGAAGCAAGCTCTCTCAGGAACCAAATTGACTGACATCTTGATTTTGGACTTCCCAGGCTCCAGAACTATAAGAAATAAGTCTCTGTTATTTAAGCCACTCAGTCTATGGTTTTCATTATAGCAGCCCAAGCAGATTAAGACAATCTGTCTAATAAATTTCATTTCCAAAGACAGTGCTTGCAGAAACGGTCCAGGAGCTGCTTAAACAAGTTTGAAAACCATCACTAGAGGAGAATGTCAAGGTGCCTCTGCTGAGTTGTGAAAGGGAAATGGCCAGTTACAAAATAGCTTGTATAGCATTATTTTAGTTTGTAATAAGGAGAGAGAGAGAGAAAAAAAACAGATAAGATAAATATGCCCCAATATGTTAGCAGTGTTTATCACTAGGAGGTAAGATTAAAAGTCTCTTGCTTTGATGAATGCTTTTCTACTTTTTTCAACTCTCTCCTTTTTATTTTTAATCTTTTGGCTGCACCCACATGGCATGTGGGATCTTAGTTCCCTGTTCAAGAATCAAACCTGCACCCTCTGCATTGGCAGCATGGAGCCTTAACCACTGGACCACCAGTTAAAAGTTTCTTTTGATTGCTTTTTGGCTTCCCTGGTGGTTCAGATAGAAAAGAATCTGCCTGCAAATGCAGGAGACCCAGGTTCAATTCATGGGTCAGGAAGATCCCCTGGAGGAGGGCATGACAACCCACTCCAGTACTCTTGCCTGGAGAATCCCATAGACAGAGGAGCCTGGAGGGCTACAGGCCATGGAGTCGCAAAGAGTCAGACATGACTAAGCAACTAACTCTTTTTGATTGCTTCATTTTGCTTATTGAAACATTCTAAATGTTTGGTGATGAATAAAACTATAGGAATAAGAAGCAATACACAAATATACTTTTTCTGTGTGTCTATAATAAATCAGTCATGCCATTATGAGGAAAAGTGAACTCATGGTCTTTGGCATCCCAGAATTAGTCTCTGTAAATGCAATCCCTCCTCCCCTCCCCAACACCCCAGTGGGAACAGAGACACACATCAGCTCAAAGCCTGGAGGGGCAGGCTATCCTCAGAGGTGTGATGAGCACTGGAGAGAAGGCTGCTTACGGAAGGAGTCACCTGACAAGGAAACCAGGGAGCAATGACCACTAAGTGGTCAATCCTAATGTGCCCATTGGCTGGAGTGCAGGTTGGGGAGAGCGTGGGCACCCCCACAGGAAGAGATGCAGTTAAAAATGAAGACTGAGGAGGCAACTTACTAAGTCCTCAGGGAGAAACAAGTGGAAACATCAAGCAGGAGGAAAAAAACCAGCAGTCCACACCTCCTGGCTTCAGTTTTCCTATCTTCTAAAAGGAGATACACTACTATTGTAAGGAAAGAGCATCAGAAATACGCACGGACCTGTTTACCTGAGCCTGGTACATAATAGGTGCTCAACACGTGTCTTCATTTATTCCCTGCCCTCTGGGGATGACAATAAGACAAGTCCACTTGACAAAATGAGTTGATGAAAGCATCATGCTTTATACTGTGGCCTCTGCAATTTTACTGTGGCCTCCAGAATTATAATCTCTGGACTGTCATCCCTGCTTCACCATTGAATGGCTGTGTCATTTGAGACCTGTCATTTAACCTCTCTGACCCTTGGTTTCTTCATCTCCAAAACAGAAACAGTAGCAATCGGGATGCCTATCATGCAGAGTGATTTTTTAGAATTAAATAACATTTAAAAATGTGAAGTAATCAGCACAGGATCTATTCAGCCCCTAGGATGTGCCCTGTAAGAAATATCTACTATTACTCTTCATTACCATAAATAAGAATTAAGAAAAAAGTTCCACTGGGCTGATGGGAAGGTGTCAAGAAAAATGAAGTGGGTAACATAATCCCCATCAAAACACCATGCATGCACACACTGCTACTATGCTATCTTCTAAAAACACAAATCTATCCACATCACCCCTCATTCGATGGCTACCCATTGTCCTCTGGATAAAATTGAGGTTCCTTAAGCAATCTGAACCCTGCCCACATTTCCTGTCTCATGAGCTGTTATTTCCCCCATGTGAACTCTATGCGTCTTTAAGGACTGAGACGCTCTGACTCTGTGCCTTTGCACTGTCTGTTCCCTCCGCCTGCCATGCCATTCCCCATGCCTATTTTCACACTCTGTACATTTCCAGTTTAATGTTGCCATCCCGAAAACTCATCCTTCAAGTTTCAATCCATCTTGTCCCTTCTGAACGGTCTTCCTTGATTATCCCTCCACTATCCCAGGCTGAGACCAGATCACGTGCTCCTCACTTCAGTAACAATTCCCAGAAAGCCTGAACCCTGAGGCTGTCTCTACCCCGAGGCAATAAGAGAGGAATGTTGCTGTTCAGTCGTTAAGTCCTGTCCAACTCAACAGAACTGCCCCACGTCAGGCTTCCCTGTCCTTCACAATCTCCCAGAGTTTACTCAAACTCATGTCCATTCATTCGGTGATGCCACCCAACCATCTCATCCTCAGTTGCCCTCTTCTCTTCCTGCCCTCAATCTTTCCCAGCATCAGGGTCTTTTCCAATGAGTCAGCTGTTCACATCAGGTGGCCATAGGATTGGAGCTTCAGCTTTAGCAACAGTCCTTCCAATGAATATTCAGTGTTGATTTCTTTTAGGATTGATTGGTTTGATCTCCTTGCTGTTCAAGTGACTCTAAAGAGTCGTCTCCAAAACCACAATTCAAAAGCATCAATTCTTCAGCGTTCAGCTTTCCTTATAGTCCAACTCTCACATCCACTCATGACTACTGCAAAAACCATAGCTTTAACTAGACAGACCTTTGTCCAGCAAAGTGATGTCTCTACATTTTAATACTCTGTTTAGTATTAGTACTGTCATAGCTTTTCTTCCAAGGAGCAAGTGTCTTTTAATTTTGTAGCGGGAGTCGCCATCTGCAGTGATTGTGGAACCCAAGAATATAAAATCTGCCAGTGTTTCCACTTTTTCCCCATCTGTGTAAGAGAGGAATAGGTCTTGCTTATGTCTACGTAGCCTATGTGAGGTCCTCTGTGGGTAAGAGATGAGTATAAATTAATGAATCAAATATTCAATAAATCAATGTCCTTATGCCTCCTGATGGCTAAGAGCACTTAGAGCCAGGGGCCTGGGTTCCAACCCAACCTCAGCACTGATGAACTTGGCATCCTTGGGCCAATGACTCCACCTTTCTATGTTAGGTTCTCACCTATCACGTGGGGCTCATCTTAGTTCTACCTTCCTGCATCGTCATGCAGATTAATCAATGTGTAAGAAGCACTCCAAACACCGCCTAGCACAGAGTAGGCACCATACAAGCACTGGCTGTTTTTACTTGTAGGCCTTCTTCCACATGCCACCTTCTCAAAAAGACCACTCCTGACCACCTTATCTGTGATATCCCACACATACCATCACTTTCTATTCTTTTGCCCCTTTAATTCTTTTCACACACCTTATCATTTGGCAAACTTGCATGATTTTCTTATTTATTGAAAGTTGATAATTAGGAGATCCCTGGTGGTCCAGTGGTTAAGAATCCACCTGCCAATGCAGGGGACACAGGTTCAATCCCTGGTCTGGAAAGATCTCATATGCCTTGGGGCAACTAAGCCCAGGTGCCATGACTACTGAAGCCCTCCTACGTAGAGTCTATGCTCTGCAACAAAAGGAGCTTCTGCAGTGAGAAGCCCGTGCACCACGACTAGAGAAGCCCCCACTCACTGCAACTAGAGAAAGCTGGCATGCTGCACCAAAGAGCCAGAGCAGCCAAAATAAACAGGTAATTCTTTTAAAAAATGAGTATTAGTCTTCCCCACTAGCATACCAAGCCTGACAATACATGGTTCTTAAAACAGGCTCAGTGAACAATACACACTCAATAAACATTTGTCAAGGGGCTTTGCAAGTGACTCAGTGGTAAAGAATCTGCCTGCCAAGCAAGAGACACAGGAGACATGGATTTGATCCATGGGTTAGGGAGACACCTTAGAAAAGGGACTGGAAACCCACTCCAGTATTTTTGCCTGGAAAATCCCATGGATAGAGGAGCCTGACGGGCTACAGTCATGGAGTCACAAAAGAGTCAGACACAACTTAGGGACTGAGCACACACACAAACATTTGTCAAAGGAAGAGGACAAAAAGGAAGAAGATGTCAATTCTTCCTTGAAGAAATAAGATTCTGATTGGAGGAGACTGAAGACTGGGGAGACCACTCCAACACATCAATGGGTAAAAACAATCGAGAAGAATTGACTGCAAACCAGCTGAAGGGGCCTTTAGAAGAGTCTCAGCATTTACAAAGAGGGGCAGGGCCATGGGGGTGCCAGAGGAAATGCACAGAGACATCGGAGACATTTGAGTCCAGCCCAAATAGGTCACAGAAAGTTCTCTGGAGGCCAGAGAATCATTTTAATTGAGCGATTCCACCTTGAGAAAGCAGGAGTTGCAAAGATGTCATTTCCCCAGGATTCTGTATTAATTATTTCCTGGCCTAAGGCATTCCATGTTAATTGGCCTCAATTGGAAAATTTCATGTTTGTGTTTGTATTGGCAAAAGTTGGGGGGCGGGGAAATGTATCATTTTTTTTCCCACTTTAGTCAAGTTTATTTTTTTATTTTTTTTAATTTAAATTTATTTATTTTAATTAGAGGCTAATTAGTTTACAATATTGTATTGGTTTTGCCATACATCAACATGTATCATTTTTAAAAATCACTTAAATCCTCAAGATGACACTGCTACCGCCATCCAGGGTAGACCAGTTGCACAGACGTGCAGAATACTAAGTAATATTTTTAAATGTTATATTGATGTGCATATGTACCTCTCCTACAATCCTGAGAAGGAAATAAATGTTTGGTCCTGTTTTCCTTCCTTCTGCATATTTCTCCACCTGTAGTCTCACAGTCCAAGCTCCCTAAAATAAAGTTTCCCCCTCAAAGCTTCCTCTTTTATAAACAAAATAGCTAGCAGTTAGTAATAAAACCTGGGGAAAATCATTTCGGAAAAAAAAAATTCCTAATCAGGAGAAAAATAGAGGCATATAGACCCCTCCACCACCACCATGCTTATCTGGTATAAGCACTGACTGCTAACAGTTCTCAGCTGTTATTTTTCCCTAAAGCAGGGATCAGAAAACTACAGCCCACGGGCCAAGTCAAGCCCACCACATGGTTTTATCAAGAATCCTTTACTGGAACATGACCATGACCATTAATGATTTATGTTTGGTCTATGGTTGCCTCCCCAATAACTGAAGAATTGAAATTGCAGTGGAGATTGTATGGCTTAACAAAGTCTAGAATATTTGCTCTCTGACCTTTTATGGAGTCTGCCAACCCCTACTCCAGAGCAATATTGTCCAGTAGAAATATAATGTGAAGCAGATGCAAACTATTATATACAGAATCAGTAAACCACAAGCCCTATTGTACAGCACAGGGAACAATATTCAATATCCTGTGATAAACCATAATGTAAAAGAATATGAAAAGAATGAATATATATATATAGTTAGGATAGCAAGGAGATAAAACCAGTCAATCCTAAAGGAAATCAATCCTGATGATTCACTGGAAGGACTGATGCTGAAGCTGAAGCTCCAATACTTTGGCCGCCTGATAGGAAGAACTAACTTATTGGAAAAGACCCTGATGCTGGGAAAGATTGAGGGCAGGAGGAGAAGGGGGCGACAAAGGATGAGATGGTTGGATGGCATCATCGACTGAATGGACATGAGTTTGAGCAAACTGCAGGAGATAATGAAAGACAGGGAAGCATAGCGTGCTGCAGTCCATGGGATCGCAGAGTCAGAAACGACTTAGCCACTGAACAACGTGTACCTGAATCACTTTGCTATATAGGAGAAATTAATACATTGTAAATCAACTATACTTCAATACTATAAATTTAAACAAATGAATGTAACTCAAATGCATTTCAAAAATTTTTAAAGAAATTATGTGAGCCACATATATAATTTCAAATTTTCAAATAGCCATGTTAGAAAAATGAAATTAATTTTAAAAATCTATTTTATTTAACCTGGTATACTCCAAATGTTATTTCAACATGTAATCTACTTTATAATTACTAAGGAAATGTAGACATCTCTTTCTTCACACTAAATCTTCAAAATATGATGAGTATTTTATACCTACAACACATCACAGTTAAAACTAGCCACATTTGAAGTGCTTCATAGCTACATGTGGCTATGAGCTACCACATTGGAAAGGACTACTCAAGAGAGTCTCCTTTAGTTGACTAGGAGAGGTTTACCCAGAGGTTTTACACATGAGAAATAACATAAAATACACATATTGGTCTCTGCCCCTGGTTTCTGGCACAGAGCCCCTGAAACCTTAGTAATTTCCTAAGTGATATGAGCACTAATAGCATCTTTTTTCATAGTCTTTTCCATTATGGCTTATTATTGGAGGCCTCCCTTGAGACTCAGTAAAGACTCCACCTGCAATGCAGCAGACCGGTTTCAATCCCTGGGTGGGGAAGATCCCCTGGAGGAGAGCATGGCAATCCACTCCAGTACTCTTGCCTGGAGAATCCCATGGACAGAGAGGCCTGGTGGGCTCCAGTCCATGGGGTCGCATAGAGTCAGACACAACTGAGCGACTAACATACACATGGCTTATTACAATATATTGAATATAGATCCCTGGGCTATACAGTAGGACCTTGTTTGAAGTGTCAAAGTCACTTAGTCGTGTCCAACTCTTTGCAACCCCATGGACTATACAGTTCATGGAATTCTCCAGGCCAGAATACTGGAATGGGTAGCCTTGTCCCTTCTCCAGGGGCTCTTCCCAACCCACGGATCGAACCCAGGTCTCCCACAATGCAGGTGGATTCTTTACCAGCCGAGCCACAAGGGAAGCCCAGGACCTTGTTTCTCCATTCTGTATATACTAGTTTGCATCCGCTAATCCCAAACTCCAAGCCAGCTCCCCTCCACCCTCCCTTCCCCTTGGCAACCACAACTCTATTCTCTATGTCTGTGTAAATAAGATCATCTGCATCATATCTGAGATTCCACATGTAAGTGATATCATTTGGTTATTTGTCTTTCTCTGACTTACTTCATTTAGTATGATACTCTCTAGATCCATCCATGTTGCTGCCAATGGCACTAGTTCATTCTTTTATGACTGAGTAGTGACCCGTTATATACATACACCACGTGACCTGTTATATACATACACCACGTGACCCGTTATATACATACACCACGTCGTCTTTATCCATTCGTCTGTCAATGCACATTTCAGTTGTCTCCATGTCTTGGCTATTGCAAATAGTGCTGCTACAAACATTGGGGTACAAGAGGATCTTTTGTTCTAATATTTGGTCTTTGACCACAGGTCCTAACACAGAGCTCCTAAATTCTTTGAAATTTCCCTGATGGGTGAAAGGAATGTCTTTTGTTCTAATGAGGCAATGCTTGATGGGGTCCTGGATGGGGGCTGGCCACTGGAAAGATCAAACTATGATAAGAAGCTTGGGAGTTTCAGCCCCATTCCTTATCCTCCAGGAAGGGAAAAGTGGGGGTAAAAATTGACTTAAGGATCCATCACACTTACGGGATGAAGCCTCCATAAAGAGTCCAATGGTATGTGAATCAGAAAACTTCCAGGTTGCTGAAGACATGAAGGAGCTTGAAGCTGTGTATACCACCTCCCCACACCTTGCCCCATGTCTCTTTGCCGTCTGGATGCTCCTCTGCATCTCATCAAATTGTTGTTGTTGCGTCGCTCAGTCATGTCTTACTCTTTGCGACCCCATGGACTGAAGCCCACCAGGTTCCTCTGTCCATGGGATTTCCCAGGCAAGAATGTTGGGGTGGGCTGCCATTTCCTTCTCCAGAGGATCTTCCTGATCCAGGGATCGAACCCACATCTCCTGCACTGGCAGACAGGTTCTTTACTGCTGAACCATCAGGGAAACCCACATCTCATCATACTCTTTTATGATAAACTGATAAAAGGAAGGAAGTGTTTCCTGGAGTTCTTTAAGTCATTCTAGCAAGTTGTTGAACTCAAGGAGCAGGTCATGGGAAGCCTGGTTTATAACCAGTCAGGCAGAAGTACTGGTGACATCCTGGGACTTGCAATTGACATCAGAAATATGTCTGATCTGTGATCTGAGCTTCCTCCCATTAATGTCATAATTGAACTGTAGGACAACCAGCTGGTGTCACAGAGAATCGTTTGGTGTGGGAAGAATAACCCTACACATCTAGTGGGAGAAGTGGTGTCAGTGTGATCGTAAAGGAGACTCACACAGGAAGAAGAGTAGGTTTTTCCTACACAAAGCCACAGCCAACGATCACTAATGTGAAGGTGTCAGAGGTCAACCCCACAGCCTCAAGGCGATGCCAGCTCTGTGATGCTTCAGAGCTTGCCGTGGGATCAGGCTGTAGCCGGGCTCCAGAGTAGACATGCTGTTTCCTTCCTCTCCTGCCCGCCTCCTGCCACCATCTCTCCCTTTCAGATATTTCCTGAGATACCCCTCACCTCTAAAAAGCGACCTGTGCAAGAATCGCCATCTCAGGCTCTGAATCTAGTAAAGTTATCCAAACATGAGGAGAAAAGAATATAAATATTTGCTAAGTATCCATCACATGTCAGAGGCTTAATAACTTATCTCATCACAAAGATATGAGGTAGCAAATTCTAGCCCCACTTCAAAGATACAGAAACTTACATAGGTAAGTATACTCAGCCATTCAACAACATATTATGAGGTTATTTAAAATTATACTTGTGAAGGTATGTGATAGTATTTAAACACTTAACGGTATAATGTTGATTTGGAAAAATAAGACAAAAATGTGCTATGTGAATACATGTGTCTTTATTTTTTTATTTTTCTGCCCAAGTCATGTGGCATAGGGGCTCTCCCCGGAACAGGAATCTAACGCGTGCCCCCTGCAGTGGTATCATGGAGTCTTAACCACTGGACCACAAGAGCAGTCCTCATACGCTTCTAAAATACAAACATTGTTTAAAAGCCGGAAAGGCTATACAGCACAATGCTATCCATAACTTACTCTGGGGACCTCCCTGGTGGTCCAGTGGTTGAGAATCCGCCTTCCAATGCAGGGGATGTGGGTTTGACCCCTGGCCCAGGAGCTTGGACCACACATGCTGCAGAGCAACAGAGACTGTACACCAGGAGACTATACAACTACTGAGCCCATACTCGCTGGGGCAGTCACATCACAACCAGAGGGAAGCCCACCAGCTGCAACAACAACAAAGACTCCGTGTGCTGTAGCTGAGACCCAGAGAAGCCAAAAACAAATGATTTTTTTAAAAACTTACTTTGGGCAATCAAAATGAATGGCTGTTTATGTTTATTAAAGGCTGTTTATTCTACAATTTAATAAGACCCTGCAGGGACTCCCCAGTAATAGACCTCCTGTGTCCCCCAGTTCTTGTTTATAAAAGAAGCCTCGGGCTCCTAGGCAGTCCCCAAGTTCCAAAGAGCAGACGCAAGCGGTTAATCATCAGAGAAGCAGAGAAAAAGAAACAAAAAGAAAACAGTCAAGCAAAAAAGGTAGTAATAACTAAGTAGATCAGCCATTAAGAGAGCCATAGGACCCCAAATTCCCCTGCAAAGGATGAAAATCATAGGCCAACGCATGTCCTTGAGCTGTTTTTCAAAAACCAGGACCCCACCAGACAGAAACACAGAGACTCAAGGCTGGATGGAATCAGAGGGTTGATGATCAAGACACCAAAAAATATCACCCTGTTACTTCAGCACCAACCAATCAGAAAAGAAAGTCCATGAGTTGATCATATGTCTTATGACCTTCATCCCTTTAAAAACACTTCCCTAAAAAGCAATCAAAGAGTCTGAGTCCTTTGAGCACTAACCTCCCATGCTCCTTGCTTGGCATGTGTTGCTTGGCACCTGACAATAAACACTTTACTCAAGATGTCCCTGGTGGTTCTGTGGCTAAGAATCTGCCTGCCAATGCAGGAGACATGGGTTCCATCCCTGGTTCGGGAAGATCTCACATGCCGTGGAGCAACTAAGCCCATACCACAACTACTGAAACCTGCATAATTAGAGCCTGTGCTCTGCAACAAGAGAAGCCACCACAGTGAGAAGCCCTCATCCTGAAACGAGAGCGTAGCCCCTGCTCGCCACAACCGGAGAAAGCCTGCATGCAGCAATGAAGACCCAGCACAGCCAAAAACTAATGAATTAAAAAAACAACACTTTACTCCTTCACTACAACCATTTAATTGGCTCTGCTCCACATTAGGCAGACACAAGTTTGGTTCAGTAACAGTCCCTACCATTCTGTAATTTCAGTTTTTCCAAGGAGAGAAAGGGCTCCATTTCTGTTGAGGTTTGGCTTGCCTTGAGTGCGCTGTAGTATAATGGTTAGAGCTTGGTTTGGTTTGGAATGGGTCAACCTAGGGTTCACATCCCAGCTCCACCACTCTGAAGTGCTATGGCCATGGGCAAAAGAGTTAACATCTCTAAACCTCAATTTTAATATCTGTAAAAGGTGGACAATGACATATCTCATAAGGTCGTTATGAGGGTTACATGTTGTTGCCCAGTCGCTAAGCATTGTCTGACTCTTTGCGACCCCATGGATTGTAGCACATCAGGCTCCTCTGTGCTCCACTATCTCCTGGAGTTTGCTCAAATTCCTGTCCAGTGAGTCAGTGATGCTATCTAACCATCTCATCCTCATGAGGGTTTGCATTGGAAGTGCTCAGTATGCTGCCTGGCACATGTAGGCTCTTGGTAGATGGTAGATCCATAAACAGAGGTTGCCCAGCCCCAAGAGTCATGGTCTTTACCCTACTCCATGTTCCTAGATGGAATCCCTAGATCCCCATCATGATCTTAAAAATCTCAACTGGCGATTTTTGAGCCAAGAAACAGTCCCCAATGCAGGGGGATCATTCTCACTCACCTCCTTGTGTGACTATGCCACTCGAGTTCCACTTCCCAGCCTCCATTTCCCACTGTGCACTAAAAGCTCCAAGGGCTGGGAGTTCTTTCCCCCTTCTCCTGTACGTGATTAATGAGACTTAAATTGGCGCAGTGATAGATGAGTTATCCTAAAGGCATCGAATATTTAAAACTGAATCCTCCTTTGACAAAAATAGTCCGTGAGTTTCAAGAGCTGCTGTCCTGCTGTCCCTGTTAGCGAGCACGTGATGTCTACGGGCGCTGAATGAATTCCTGCTAAGCGCTCACCAACGCCAAGGGCCGAGATACCTTTTTCTCCTTTTGCTGTCCCTATGAAGGCAAAGCGTGTGCTTTCCATCTTTATCTTAAGTGATCAGACTTGTTTACAGCTGCTCCAAATAATTATGTCTGACCACATCGCGTCGAGCACACCCCAGACCGTGCTCTCCTCTGATTAAGGGTTTCTAAATGGAATTCTTCCCTGGAAACGAGTCTAAAGTGGATTTCTTCCCTTGAACAAGCTACTGTCCCAGATATCCATGTGGTCCTGGGAGAATTTTTGTACCACATCACGCTTCCTTGGTATACAACCTTCCATCTTTCTTCTGGGTGTCTGCTTCCCCTGTACCCACATGAACTTGCTCATCCTTGAAGTTCTTCTGGATTCCTCATCATGAACCCAAGTCCAGAGAAAAGAAAAAGTGAGTGTTAGGCACTCAGTGGTGTCTGACTCTTTGTGGCCCCATGGACTGTAGCCCGATGGGCTCTTCTGTCCATGGGATTCTCCAGGCAAGAACGCTGGAGTGGGTTGCCATGTCCTTCTCCAGTCCAGAGAAAAGTGACTTCCATTCTGGGGCCACTCTGGATTACTGTGAACTCCTCTCTTGTCTGAACCTCTGGACTGATTGACGGAAATAGCAAATACTTGAGCTTTCAAAGTCCTAGGGTCTCCATCATAACTACTCAACTCTGCCCTTGGAGCACAAACAGCCATAGACAATACATGAACAAATGAGCATGTCAGTGTCCTAATAAAACTTTATTTATAACATTAGCAGCAAGCAGGATTTGGCTTATGGACTGTAGTTTGCAGACTCCTGCCCCAGAGACCTGCAGTGGCCATTCTCAGTGCCCTGCTGAGATCCCTTTTACCAGCTGCTGATGGCTCCCAGCTGCCTTCTTCTCCACTTTGGCCAGCAGAGCCTTCTCTACTAAAAAGTTACTTCACCCCTACGCCCATCCAATGGGGTGGCCAGGATCAGTGAATGGGTGACTTAGGGGAAAGTACAGAAAGCCAGCCACTTGTTTTAAGGCAGAAACCATTCTGTGGTACAACTGATGCTCCAGAGTTCCCTCTGGGATCAGGCAGAAAAGTCGGTCTCCAATCAAGTCCAATGCTTGCTTAGCTTTGTCTCTTTCCCAATCTTGCTTCCTCATCCCCCTTCTCCTAAGAGCCTCCCTTGGTAAATTAAATCCTCCCAAACCCCTGTCTCAGGCTTTGCTGCTAGGAAACTCAACTTGAGATAAGACATTAAAACCCATCCTGGCTCCCTACTGGTCTCGACTTTCTCTCTTGGCTGTCTTATGCTTCCTAGGTTTATCTTTCCCAGTACGACTGTGAGATTCTTAGAGGGTGAGGAGTGAAATGGAGGCTGCGTCTTCAGCACATAGTATAGGACAAAGAATGCAGGCTTTTTATATTACCAGGCCTGGGTTGAAATTCTGGCTCTGTCACTGACTCGGTTTGTGACCTAATGACAATAACAGTTAACAGTGGCAGTGATACCGGTGACAGCAGGTGCCACACAGTGGGAAGTGTGCTGTGTGGCAGGCACTCTGCTAAGCCGTTCTTGTTAGTGGTGTCTGCATTCTCCCAGCACTTCTATAAGAACCCCTAGCCTCAGAGACTGCCCAGGTCACCCATTCAATGGATGAGAGTAAGGATAGCTACCTTGAAGGGTTGCTATGGTAACTCACATGAAGGTCAAAGTGTTCCGCAACCAGCAGATGCTACCAAAATATACGTTATATACGTTAGTCGCTCAGTCATGTCCGACTCTGTGCGACGCCATAGACGGCAGCCTACCAGGCTCCCCCGTCCCTGGGATTCTCCAGGCAAGAACACTGGAGTGGGTTGCCATTTCCTTCTCCACCGGGATTCTCCAGGCAAGAATACTGGAGTGGGTTGCCATGCCCTTCTCCAGAGGATCTTCCCAACCCAGGGGATCGAACCCTGATCTCCTTCATTGCAGGCAGATTCTTAACCCTTTGAGCTACAGGGAAGTCCTTTATTATCAGTTCTTTTTATTAGTAGACTGGTATTCCAAACAGGAAATATTTATTTTATTTATTTATTTGACTGTACTGGGTCTTAATTTGCAGCATGTGGGGTCCAGTTCACTGGCCAGGGACTGAACCCTGGCCCCCTGCATTGGCAGCTCAGAGTCTTAGCCACTGGGCCACCAAGGAAGTCCCCATTTCTCATTCTTGATCTGATCCTTCTTCTAGCACTTTGCTATGTACACCACTGCCCCATCCACCAAACATCCCTCCCATAGCAATGCCCTGCCAATATCTGTTCAGGCAGGAGGAAAAGGGACAACAGAGGATGAGATGGTTGGATGGCATCACCAACTCAATGGACATGAGTTTGAGCAAACTCTGAGAGACAGTGAAGGACAGAGAAGCCTGGTGTGCTGCAGTCCATGGGGTTGCAAAGAGTCAGACATGACTGAGCGACTTAACAACAACAACAACTCACATCTACACCCAGTGCTGCCATCTGAAAACACCTCTGACTCTCTACCCAGTAACTTTCCTTCTGGCTGGAAAACACACTTGGTCTCCTAGTTGCCTTGATGGTAAATGGTCAGAAAATACACCTTTTATTAGCTCCTCTATCTTGCTTACACCTACCTAACAGTGTTTTCTGGGATCACCTCCCCCCAAAAAATCTTGTCTCAAGGTCAGCTTCTGGAGAAATTCAAGCCAAGGCAGTCCCTAGGCCTCTTGACACTGAAAAAGTTCCTACACTTTTCCAAACACCCATACTGAAGTGTGGAGGGGGAGGACTTCCTATTCCTGCATAAGAAAATGTTTGCTGTCTGGCTAGAGATCTGGCTCTAAGAGAAGCACATGGCAAGGTCATCTCACAGAGAACTGCCCCTAAAAGTCCTATAATTGCACCCCCTGTGCCTGTTCGGCTCTCTTCCTCTCCAGCTATTTCCATCCATTTCCTTCCTGTAATTCAAGAAACAGCCATGATTTTTAGGACAAAATAACCACATGGCTTTGGGCTTAGCACTCTTCCAGGAAGGAAGTAATCATGATAACAGTAATGTCAAGAGCAAACATTTCTTGAGTGCTCATCATGTCCCTGAAAGGAGGTAAGACTTTACACGAATTAGTTTAGTTCTCCTAACAAGAAGAAATGTGGCTGTTTGGAGGCCAAAAGTACCTACAATTCAGTTCAAAGTGGGCCAGTTCATTTAGTCAAAGATTTGTTGGGAAAAAAGAAAGGATTTGTTGAGCATCTACTAAGTTCCAGACAACTAAGTTATTCAGGGACCCTCTTCTCTCAGAAGCCACATTCAAATAAGAGTAGTGGTTTTCCTGAGAAAACCATAATTCAAACAGACACAGGTACCCCAATGTTCATTGCAGCATTATTTACAATAGCCAGGACATGGAAGCAAACTAGATGTCCATCAACAGATGAATGGATAAAGAAGTTGTGGTGCATATATACAATGGAATATTACTCAACCATAAAAGGAGTGACTTTGAGTCAGTTCTAGTGAGGTGGATGAACCTATAGCTCATTATTCAGAGTGAAGTAAGTCAGAAAGAGAAAAAGAAATATCATATATTAACACAAATATATGGGATCTAGAAAAATAGTACAGACGAACCTATTTGCAGGGTAGACATAGAGATCAGACTTGTAGACACAGCAGAGGAAGGAGAGGGTGGGACGAACTGAGAGAGCAGCATTGAGACATATACACTACCATACGTAAAACAGATAGCTAATGGGGAGTTGCTGGATACACAGGGAGCTCAGCCCCGTGCTCCGTGACAACCTAGAGGGGTGGGATAGGATGGGGGGTGAAAAGGAGGCTCAAGATGGAGGGGACACATGTATACACATGGCTGATTCACATTGTTGTATGGCAGAGCCAATACAACATTGTAAAGCAATTGTCCTCCAACTAAATGCATGAAGCTGGGCACCTAAAGTCAGTGCTCTGGGACAACCCAGAGGAATAGGGTGGAGAGAGGTGGCAGGGGGCTTCGGGATGGGGGAACACATGTATACCTGTGGCTGATTCATATTGATGTATGGCCCAAACCATCACAATACTGTAAAGTAATTATCCCCCAAATAAAATAAATACATTATTTTTTTAATTTAAATAAAAAGAGCAGTGGTTTTTCAACCAAAATGATTTTGTCCCCAGGGGCCACTTGGTAGCATCTGGAGACATTTTTTGGTTGTCGTACAGGAGGGAGGGGTAACTTGCATCTAGTGGGTACAGGTCAGGGATGTTGCTAAACATCCGACAACACATAGGACAACCCTCATAGCAAAGAATTATCCGGTCCAAGACATCCAAAGTGTCAAGGCTGAGAAACCCGGCAGTAAAGGAAGGAGAAGACAGAACAACAAATGAACGAGCAAACAAAAAAACGTGGAGTATTTCAAATTTGACCTAAGCTAGGTTTCGGTTATCAATCTATAAAATGCTATTTACATCATACGAGCCTCTCATCAGTACCTACAAATGAAGGTAGGGTCAGTTTTTAACAGGCGTGCCCCTAACAGTATGGAGGTCTTGGCTGCACACCTGTGGGCAATCAGAAACAAGTTTCCCCTCTCCATCACATTCCAGAGCTCAACCTGGGGCTGAGCTTGCCGACTGTCATCTCTCATCGGCCCCTCCCTCCTCCCATAAAGAGAGATGCACTGATGTGTCTATTCAATCAGTTTACACGTCTTGGTTTTTTATTCCACCTCATTTCACATAGGGTTTCAGGCAGTGAAGCAAAATATAAATAAACAATCATACATCAAAACCAGGGACAACAGGTGTGTGGGGTTGTTTTCTTTATGGTTGTTGTCTGTTTGGAGTCTCTTGTCTGAGGAGCTCCTCCTGAAATATGACACGCACACACACACATACAAATACAAACACACCTTCACTGCTCCATAGCGATCCTGTGCAGTCTGTGAATTGATTCCACCTACGTCCAACAGTGAACCCATGATCCTAGACTAACCAGTCAGGCTTCCTCAGTTAACATGATTGGCCCAGGGATGGGCATGTGACCTACCAGAAACCAACCATAGACCACTCCCAAGTTTTTCCCCAAAGTTGTAGAGAAATAAGCTCTTTCCTTCTCTGCAGGTCTGGAGGCTAAGGACAGTGTCAGATTAGGGCTGCTAAAGCCAACTTGCCTTCCCAGGGAAAGAGTTTGTCTGAAAATTAAGTGGAGAGAGGCACACAAAATCTAGAGATGAAGAGAGAGTCACACCCCTGAGAACACTGGCTGAGTCCTAGCCATGCCTGAAATTCTTGACCCACTAAGTTCCTGTTAGCATTCAGTTTCTGTCACTTGAACCTACAAGATTATGACACATTACAGGGCATATGCCAAGATAAGAGCAAAATGGAAACCAGGGAGCAGGACATGAGGCTGAACACAGGCTTGAATTTGGCTGTGTGCTTCTCGGTAGTCAAAGTGAAAAGCAAACGCTGGTTACATCATTTTCATGAGTGCAGTGAGAACACTCAGGCTCCTTGAGAGAAGCAAAGCCTTTCCCTAGCACTGACTTCTCAAAGCATGATAAGAAAGGAAACACTGAGATATGAAGGATGGTGCTTTATCTGATTGGCACCTTCACGAATACAAATAGTAAACTGCCTTTTACAGACTCTGAAGCAGATGCTGGGGGACTCATTCTTCCCTGGTTGGTCAACTTGTCTCTGTGAGACTTAGAGAGAGGCAGTGTGCTCCAAGGATGAACTTTCCTGAAGGTTTTTTCCATGTGTGACCATTCCTAGAACTGGGTCCAGGACATTTTAACCACGACTGATTCTCAGCCCATTTCTGCCTTTCCCTTCTCAGAAATAAGGTCATTTCAGGACTTCCTTGGTGGCCCAGTGGTTAAGAATCCACCTGCCAATGCAAAGGATGTGGGTTTGATCCCAGGAAGGGCAACTAAGATTCCACATGTCGCTGGAGCAACTAAGGCCCCGGGCTGCAACTGCTGAACCCAAGTGCCACAACTAGAGAGCCCACGTGCATCAAGGGAAGATCTGCTTGTCGCAACAAAGATCCCATGTGCTGCAACTAAGACCCGATGCAGCCAAGAAATAAATAAATATTTTTTTTAAAAAAGAAATAAAGTCATTGTTTCAACTTCAGAAGGTTCCCCCCTCCCCTTCAGAGGAGGAATGTTCAAAAGAATTGGAGCCTCCTGCCCTCCAGCACTAATGAAGATGCACTGAGGGACCCACAGGTCAGAGGTCTCAAGGGCTTCCCTCTTCTTCATATCCTGTCTCCATGATTAACTTAGGCCATTAGGATCTCATGTTACCATCAGACTGTCACAGCACTAAGGATTTCAAATGACTTCAGCCCAAGTAACAGGTTACCCCAGGTTCCCTGTTCTTACAAGCAAAAAATTGCCAAATGTGCCCCCAAACTTGTCTTGGCAAGGTGATGCTTTGATGAAGTATATTCTAACCATATGTCTCATTCAAGTACCATAAACACAGGCAGGTTTGCAGTTCACTTTTACTGTGACACTAAAGAAGACAAGATTTGATTGTATTATTTGTTCCTTCTGTCTATTTGTTTGTTTGCTTTCACTATCCTCAGATCTGTGCCAAGGGTTTTATATGCATTATTTAATTTCATCTTCACAGTGATCCAAGGAACCAGATAGTAACACCATATCCCATGAGAGGAGAAAGAGGTTATATACTTTGTCCAAGATCACACCATTAGCATTAATAAGAGGCAGAGCCCATGAATCTGAACCCAAGTTTAAAGGACCCATGAACCCATGCTCTAGACTCTGCCTCAAACCCTGGAGGGTGAACAACATGTAACCACAAATGGGTAGAAGAATCCCTTGCTCCCGAGGTTCATCCAGCCAAAAATGCCTTCCTTTCCACCAAGGCTACCACTAAAATATGATATCTTGGAGGTGCTGAGTCACTCAGTCAACTCTTTGTGATCCCATACACTGTAGGCCAGGTTCCTCTGTCCATGGGATTTCCCAGGCAAGAATACTGGAATGGGCTGCTATGGGAGGAGCCAAACTTTGAATGCCTACCGCCTCCACCAGAGTATGGATAAGTTAGCTGAACAATTAGGGTTCTTAGACAGTATTTCTCAAAATATGACCCAGGACCATCTATGTCAGGATCACCTGGGAAAATGTAAGGCTGTTAAACAGGCATATACCCACTGTCGTGGAAGGAATGCTTGTGTCCCCTACAAATGCATATGTTAAAGCTCTAACCCCCAACGTGACCGTATTTGGAGATGATAAAGAAGACGATGAGATGGTTGGATGGCATCATTGACTCAGTGGACATGAGTATGACCAAACTCTGGGAGATAATGAAGGACAGGGAGGCCTGGCCTGCTGCAGTCCGTGGGGTTGCAAAGAGTGGGACACAACTGAGCGACTGAACAACAACAACAACAAAAAAACATGATAAAGGTTAAACGAGAATGTAAGGCTGGGGCCCTAATCCAATAGGGCTGATGCCGCTGCTGCTAAGTCGCTTCAGTCGTGTCCTACTCTGTGCGACCCCATGGACTGCAGCCCACCAGGCTATGCCGTCCCTGGGATTCTCCAGGTAAGAACACTGGAGTGGGTTACCATTTCCTTCTCCAATGCATGAAAGTGAAAAGTGAAAGTGAAGTCGCTCAGTCGTGCCCGACCCTCAGCGACCCCATGGACTGCAGCCTTCCAGGCTCCTCCGTCTGTGGGATTTTCCAGGCAAGAGTACTGGAGTGGGGTGCCATTGCCTTCTCCACCAATAGGGCTAGTGCCCTTCTAAGAAGAGATTTGGGGCTTCCCAGGTGGCACAGTTTGGTAAAGAATACATCTGCCAATGCAGGAGATGCAAGTGACGTGGTTTTGATCCCTGGGTAGGGAAGATCCCCTGGAGAAGAAAATGGCAACCCATTCCAGTATTCTTGCCTAGAGAATTCCATGGACAGAGGAGCCTGGTGGGCTACAGTCCATGAGGTCACAAAGAGTCAGACGTGACTGAGCAGGCGCGCGTGTGCACACACACACACACACACACACACCCCAGAAATCTCTCCTTCTGTCCACCAGGTGAGGATGCAGTGAGAAAGCAGCATCTGTAAGCCAGGGTGAGAGCTCTCACTAGGAACCAAATTGACCAGCACCTTGACCTTGGACTTGCCAGTCTCCAAAATGATGAGAAAATAACTTTCTACTGTTTAAGCAACATACTCTATGGTATTTTGTTATGGTAGCCTGAGCAGATGAAGACATCTACTGGTAAGCGAAATAAGCAAGGTATGAAAGTGTTTACAAATGTTAATAAATATCTTCAGGAGAACAGACAATAAGCTTATTACAGTGATTGCTTCTGAGGAGGAGAACTGTGCGCTGGAGGGTAGGGGACACCTTGTGTTTATACCCTTTTGTAGCACTTCATTTTTTTCTCCATATTCATGTTGCGTATTCATATAGATGAATGCATTAATTTTTTGGAAGTGCTGAATGCAAAAAGCAAGAGGACACTGTCCAGAGGCTGGCTAAGCGGTCCTTCTGGGGAAATCTCCAGCTCCACCAACCACCTAAAACTCAATTGCTGAAAGTCTAACAAATATGCAACACTAGAGTTATAGATACAAAAAACAAAGGGATGGTTGCCAAAGGGGGAGGGGATGAGGAGAGGAAAGAAAGAGGAGAGGGAGATTAAGAGGCACAGAATTCTAGGTGCAAAATAAATGAGTCACCAGTATAAAATGTACAGTGTAGGTAGAGAATGTGCTTAACAGCTATGTAATATCTTTGTATGGTGACAGATCATAACTAGACTCATGGTGATCATTTTGAAATGCATAGAAATACTGCATCACTCTGTTGTGTAACAGGAACTAACCTGGTGTTGTAGGTCAGTTACGCTTCAAAAACAAAGTCATAGAAAAAGAGATCAGATTTGTGGTTACCAAAGGCAGGGGTGGAGAAGAATTAGATGAAGGGGCTTCCCCAATGGCACAGCAGGTAAAGAATCTGCCTGCAATGCAGGAGACACAGGAGACGTGGGTACGATCCCTGGGTTGGGAAGGGACCCTGCAGAAGGAAATGGCAACCCGAGGAGCCTGGGTGGCTACAGTCCATGGAGTTGCAAAGAGTCAGACACGACTTAGCGACTAAGCACACGTGCAGTCAAAAGTTACAAGCATGCAGTTATAACATAAATAAGTACTGGGATGTCATGTACATGTGATAAATCTAACACTGTTATATGTTACACATGAAAGTTGTCAAGAGAGTAAACCCTAAAAGTTCTCATCAAAGGAAACTTTTTTTCTATTTTTTTAATTGTGTCCATGCGACATGATGGACGTTCACTAAACTTCTAATAAGCATTTCAGGCTGCACGTAAATCAAATCATTATGCTGTACACAAATGTATACAGCGCTGTATGTCAATTATATCTCAATAATACTGAAGAAAAAAAAAAGTACTATAAGTAAATGGCAAGAGACACTCCCCAGAGGTTTGGGTGAGCTGTCCTGGTGGAACGTCCTCAGCTCCACCACTGACCTAAAAGTCAATCCCTAAATCTCCAAAAAACATGCAATGCAAGGATGCAAGGGCAGTGGTGTACTTGCATAACCCGGGGGGCTGAGCTGTGATTCTTGGGAGGACCAGCTAATTGTATGGGAGTGAAAAAGTGAAAGCTGCTCAGTCCAAGCAACTTGTCCAACTCCTTGAGACCCCATGGACCGTAGCCCGCCAGGCTCCTCTGTCCATGGAATTCTCCAGGCAAGAATACTGGAGTGGGTAGCCATTCCCTTCTCCAGGGGATCTTCCCGACCCAGGGATTGAACCCGGGTCTCCTGCATTGCAGATGGATTCTTTACCATCTGAACCACAGGTACCTAGTGGTATTTTCTGCTCCAGGTTATAACAGTGATCTCAGAAATGACATCTTTGGGGTAAGGTACAAATAAATAAGCCCCACTACCCTCCAGCCAGTCCATACTATGCCAGGGGGGTGGGCAAGTAGGTGAACCCCATTGTGGGATTATCCATGGCACCAAGTAGGAATTTCACAAAGCTATTCATTGGAATCCTGTCTTGTGCAGAAATCTAAGGCCAGAGGGAGCAGCTAAAATCATGCTCAGCCAAAATTACCCACAATGGCTGTTTCTCTGGTTGAGCACCAGATGAAGTAAGTGGCTTCTGTTTGGTGGCCAAGTTATATGAAAAATGCATATCTTTAAATGCTAGAATCACACTCAGGAGAAGCTCGTGGGAAGTGAGTTTGTCTGCAGCAAAAGCAGACTCATGTCTCCCGTCTCACTCCGAGCATATGCTCATTGTGTGGAAGGGTGAGCAGAAATACTCACGTTATTTATGTTGCTCTCTCTCTCTCCCCCTCTCACGCCCCCTCTCCCATTTGCTTCTTCCCATCCCTGACCTGAGATCACAGAATAGAATTCACATGTCTTAAAGGCACTTCTGTCTCCCTCTACTCCGTAGTAAGGTTAAGAAAAGATGGCATTGGACTGACCTGGCTCTTCCTCCAATCATGGAAACTTAGAGAATTATTATCATCAGATCCCAACTGTTCAAGCATCCAGTTTCCTAGCAACCCTCAAAACGCTTTGGTGAAGGGTTAGAACGAGGACTTCATGGGTAAGCGGGTAAGGTAGTGGCGGCTGTGCTGGAGATGGCTTGGGAGCTCCCCCGAATTGTCTTAAAAGGCCATTGTCATCCATCATCCCAGCAACCCAACAAGACACTGTTAGTCACAAAAGTGATGTAAGGCAGCCCAGCTGCTCAACATTCCCAGAGGCTCAGGTCTGAATTCCTTAACCTGGACTCGGGGGTCTTCCACTCATCAGTTTCATCACTCTTCACTTCCATGTGCAGCCCCTCCGCTCCAGCAAGGCTGTCTCCTCTCCATCCACCTTGCAGCCCTCTCTGAACGTCTTCTTCTATACGCCCATGTTTCTACCCACATCTCCTTCCTCCCTAACTACGTCCCCTCCACCCACCCCACACCTCATGTTGTCGTTTAGTGGCTAAGTCATGTCTGACTCTGCAACCCCATGGAGTTGTAGCCAGCCAGGCTCCTCTGTCCATGGGATTTCCCAGGCAAGAATACTGGAGTGGGTTGCCATTTCCTCCTCCAGGGAATCTTCCCGAACCAGGGATTGAACACATGTATCCTGCTTTGGCAGGCAGGTTCTTTACCACTGAGCCACCTAGGAAGCCCACCCACACCTCACACCATACTTCTAATCACTTGACTGCCCTCCCCTAGGAATAGCTTTCCCATAATCACTTAACTCTGACTACTGCTGGAGATGTCGTATAGGTTTTGTTATTATGCCTAATTAGAGATACAGGGCAAATTCATCCCACAAGAGCTAAGCCACAGAAGAGGAAAACAATGCAGGAAAGATGGCAAGGCAGCATGTGGATACTGGCAGAACTGAGTGGTCTGAAGGGATTCAGACAGATATCAAGGCATATATAAATTCAGAAGAGTGATCAGACAAAAGATGGGATTTGTTTGGACCTTGGTTTCTCTCTCTGAATACTTAGCATCCATTCCTCCACTTTCTGCCCAGAGTCTCAATTTCATTTTGGAGATTTTCGTCTTCCTCCCTGAGTGCAATCTTGGTGAGACTGTCAATCAAGGTACCAGCCCTCCCTAGCCAAGGTTGACCATGTGACTCAGTGTGGGCTAGCCAGACACTCCCCAGGACCTTATATTTAAGTGGAGTAGGCACAAAGAAAGAAAAATGGTTAGAATGATTGATGTCTGCAGGGGAGCTTTGATGAGACCACAGATTAGCTCAAGCCACCAGCCCTGGTTAGAGCTGCCCTGATTCTTACTATGCCAAGCTTTGTTCTTCAAATGCCCCTTCAGTTCTATGAACCATCCCACATTCTTCAAAAGAGCTCCCTTTTTGCTTAAGTCGCATAGCACTGATTTCTGTCACTTATTTTTAATTTCTTTTATTTTTATTTTTTGGCTGAGCTGTGTGCAGCAAGCACGCACGATCTTAGTTCCCTGACCAGGGATTGAACCCATTCCCCCTGCACTGGACGTACAGAGTCCTAACCACTGGACCACCAGGGAAGTCCCTGATTTCTGTTACTTATAACCAAACCAGCCTGATACGGACTGTTTACATCAAGCCTTGAAGGATGACAGAAACTAGCATGCAGAGAGGAGGAAAGAGAATTGTCAATAGCTTTGTCCTCCACTGGCTCTTTTAAGCCGCTCTAAGAGGTTGGCTAATAACTTTGGAATGGGCACACTCCATATCAATGTTGTTGTTGTTGTCTTAGTCACTAAGTTGTGTCCAATTCTTTAGTGACCCTATGGACTGTAGCCTTTCAGGCTCCTTTGTCTGTGGAATTTTCCAGGCAAGAATACTGACGTGGGTTGCCATTTTCTTCTCCAGGTGATCTTCCCAACACAGGGATCGACCCTCATCTTCTGCATTGGCAGGTGGATTCTTTACCACTGAGCCCCCTATCAAAGATAGGGAAAACTAATAGGAAAGCGCCCTATCAATGAGGTCTGCCTGAAACCAGAAAGGATTGCCTTGGGAAATATTAAGTCTGCCACCAGGGAAGGTGATTAAGTTGGACGGAGTAAACATAAGCCCAGCAGCATTCTTCTAAGTTCTCCAGTATTTCATTTCCTCCATACACATCAATAATTGCTACACAAAAAGATATTTAACAGATCTATCAGTTTGAAAAACACTGAAATGAATGCAATTATAAATGGCTTTATTACTTTTATTCTCAATCTTTAAGGTGCCAATAAGATGCACTGAGAATCTCCAAGAGGTGGAGAGAGCAGGTAGCAATTCCCAAATTTATTTGGGCAAGAAACTAAAGGACCAGTGTTCCGTGGAACACCCACAGGGAAGCCCAATTAGAGGGACAGAGCAGTCCTGGGACACACTAGAACAGCTGTAAAGCACCTAACACAGTGCCTGGCACATAGTAAGTGCTCAAAATCGTAGCTATAATCTATACAGACACACCTCAGAGATACTACAGGCTCAGTACCGGATGACTGCAATAAAGCGAGTATCGCAATAAACAAGTCACACAAATTTCTTGGCTTTCCAGTGCATATAAAAATCATGTTTACACTAGCCTGTAGGGTATTAAGTGTGCAATAGCATCATGTCTGAAAAAACGTACATACTTTAATTTAAAAATATTTTATTGCTGAGAAACGCTAACCATCATCCAAGCCTTCAGCAAATTGTGATCTTTTTACTGGTGAAGTATTTGAAATATGACAAGAATTACCAAAATGTGAGACAGAGACACAAAATGAGCAAATGTTATTGGAAAAAACGCTGCTGATAGACTTGATGCAGGGTTGCCACAAACCTTCAATTTGTAAAAAAAAAAAAAAAACAAAAACGCAGTATCTTTTTATGGCTGAACAATATTTTATTGTATATATGTACCACAGCTTCTTTATCCATTCACCTGTCAATGGACATTTAGGTTGCTTCCATGTCCTGGCTATTGTAAATAGTGCCACAATGAATATTGGGGTGCATGTATCCTTTCAATTAATTGTCACTAATTAGCTGTCCCTTAAATGTGTGTTAACACAACATTGTAAATCAACTAACTCAAAAAAAAAGTTTTAATGCAGTATCTGTAAAGTACAATAAAGCAAAACTTAATAAAACAAGACATGCTGTAATCAATATCTCACTTTGTTCTCATTTCTGAATATCATTTCCCCACATTTAGGACTATGACCTCTGCCCCTCCCTCACCAGACTCTAGCCCCCTTGGGCTTCCTTTGGTTTCACAGATGAAGTAGTTTCCAGCCTCAGGACCTTTGCACATTCTGTTTCCTCTGCCTTCACTTTCCCCTGTGCTTCACTTGGACAGTTCCTTCTCACTCATCTTTGGGTCTCAGTGAATCGTCACCCCCTCAGTGACTTAGCCCTGTTATCCTTAATCCCATCATCTTCCTTGTTTCCTCCTATACTTATCACAAGTAATATCTCTTACACGTTTTTAGTCTATTAGATTTGCAAACAGTCCTATCCCCCTCAACTGTAGACTCCAGAGGTCAGAAACCTGGCTGGGTTTTGCTCCATTAACACAGTGTCTAACTAGATCTAACAAGAAAAAGATTTATTGAATACATGCATAAGACAGAAGTAATTCCCCATACAAAGGATGGGCTTCCCAAGTGGTACAGTTGGTAAAGAATCCACCTGCCAATGGAGGAAAAACATCAATGATTTTTTTAAAGATCAAAAATATACTATTGAAATATTCAGCTCTAGGTTGACTTTCCTATAGGAGACAAAGGGATGTAGTTCTGTTATGTAGTTTTATGGTAGATTGACTTGTTACATGTAAATAGCTTAAAGAACCTAGAAGAACAAAGGGTTGTAATATGCCTCAGACTATCCACTCATGTATTCATCCATTCATTAAAGATATGCTAATCACCTACTATACATCCAAACACCATATGTTAGGCACCATGCATTGAGGCCTTCCCAATCCATCAAGTGGGTTTATATTCCCTCAGTTTATATTCCATTTATCTTCCCTCATTAAAAAAATCATAAGTGCTTAGACTTATGTCAATATGAGTATAAATATAAGGCAAACAACACTATGCTCCTAGCTAGCTCTCACAGCAGACACAGTTAATCAACCACAGCACTCATGCCCACAGGGTTTGACTCTAACCTAAAAATCCCTTTCAGCACTTTTCTTCAGGCAGCCCCTTCCCAGCACCCAAAAGGGAATCCATGTGCCTACTCTGGGTAGAAGAAAGATCCCAGGTTTTGAAATCAGACTACAGTGTATGAGATGGTTGGATGGCATCACTGACTCGATGGATATGAGTTTGAGTAAGCTTCAGGAGTTGGCAATGGACAGAGAAGCCTGGCGTGCTGCAGTCCATGGGGTCACAAAGAGTCAGACACAACTGAGCAACTGAACTGATACTGATACGGTAGTGTATTTGAATCCATGCATCATATGCATAGCTTCTGATACATGGTATCTGACATCTATATCTGTTTACTCTGTCAGATATAGATAACCTCAGCCACCATACCCGCTCATTAAGAGAATTAAATGAGATAATACATTGGAAACACCTGGCAGACAGCATCCAATAAATGCTAACTATTGGTGTTATTACATTTACCCAAGTAAGCCTCATAAAGTGTTTCACATACCGTGATGCTTAATCAAATGGGCTGACATGAGCAATAACCAGCCGAAACAACCACAACAGAATACAAAGCTGGAAAACCGGACAAAAGGAGCAACAACGATGTCCTCTGTCCGCAACCTTTCCCCACCATGATATAGCCCATTTCCTTCCCATACTTTTACTAAAAAGTATCCTTGGGGGGGCAGAGGATGCTCAGAGCATTCGTGATGGAAAATTCAGAGACTGCATCTTTTGTTCTTGAGTGCTTTTCTTAGCTTGACCTGATTTTGCTCCGAGGGTGAGGATTATAAGATCGGTGGCATATTGGGGGCATTTTGGAATTCAGAGTCAAAAGGTAGGTAAGTACTTGATCTTAATTATAGATGCTATACCCAGGGCATATGGCTTGCTACTGGAGGGCTGTCCAGTTTTGGGATATGAAATGAATCTGTGGATCTGCTGGGTTTTTTTTTTTTTCCTTTGTATCCACCATCTCCTCCCTCTGGATTTTAAGACTTCCTTTTAAATATAATAATTAAATGTGGAACATAGCTGTTGGGGATTTAATAGTCTGCTTGGCAATATTTGAAAATCAACATTATAATCCAAAGCAGGCTGTTATTACGGTTACTTGGCATACACCGGAGTTGAGTTTTTTTAATTGTGCACATCAACACAGCATAGTTATTTCAAAAATGTTAAATACGCCCAACTCCCTCCTTAATTTGTTTTTGCGGTGATGAAATTGAGAGCCAAGATGGAGAAGGGATATCGTAGGGGACCTAAGACACAGGGAAGTCCAAAGGAATGACATGGGAGAAAACGCTATTGAAAAAAGTCAATTGTGCTCAAATTAGTGGACTGAACTTGGTGTGACACTTCATAATTTCCAGGTGATGCTGGAATATGTATTCATGATTTTTTTTATTACATGTAATTTCCAGGTGATGCTGGAATATGCATTCATGAGTTTATTATATGTAATTTCTCTGGGCATGCAACTTGGCATTTGCTAAACTTTGATAACTGCACTGAAAGCTTAGTCCATAAGAAATAAAACCTGGTGAACTGACAAGAAAAAATGTGAGTAGCAATTCCTTGAGAAATGTGCTCAGTGTTGTATTTTCTTATATTCCTTTTTATTTATTTATTTATTTGGCTTCCCTGGGCCTTAGTTGTGGCACACAGAATCGAGTTCCCTGACCACAGATTGAGCCCTGGCCCCCTGCATGTGAAGCATGGAGTGTGAGCCACTGGGCCACCAGGGAAGTCCCTCAGGGTTGTATTTTGACAGTACTTATTCAACAATTCCGGAGAAGGCAATGGCACCCCACTCCAGTACTCTTGCTTGGAAAATCCCATGGACGGAGGAGCCTGTTAGGCTGCAATCCATGGGGTGGCTAAGAGTCGGACACGACTGAGCGACTTCCCTTTCACTTTTCACTTTCATGCATTGGAGAAGGAAATGGCAACCCACTCCAGTGTTCTTGCCTGGAGAATCCCAGGGACGGGGGAGCCTGGTGGGCTGCCGTCTATGGGGTCGCACAGAGTTGGACACGACTGAAGCGACTTAGCATAGCATAGCATTCAACAATTCTGTTATTGAGCACCTAATATAGAGAGACAAGTTCCCTGGTCTTGTGGAGCTGACCTTTGGATGGGAAAGATAGTAAAGAAACAAATGAACAAGATGATGTTTAGGTAGTGATATGAGCTATGACGAAAAGAAAATGGTGACCTAATAGAGAGTTATGGTTGTGGGATTCCATATGTAGGATGAGCTACTTTCTATAGGGAGGCTTCCCTAGGAGGATAACTATTTAGCAGAAACCTAAATGATGCAAAGAGTGGGGCAAGGCAGAGGGAAAAGCAAAAAGAAAGTCCTTACCTAAGGCAAAAGCAATCCTGGTTCATTTAAATAAGAAAAGAGAGAGCTCCCTGTGGTCAAATGAGTGAGACAGTGTTTGGGCCAGATTATGCAAGACCAAGTAGGAGTTTGTTACTATTATTGCAACAGAAATGGGCAATGGAGAGCTCAGCTGCAGAGTTTTAAGCAGGAAGTGGCATAATGAAATTCAGGTGAAGACCCCTAAATGTTGCTATGACCCAAATTGCCCATGTCAAATGCAAGAGCACTAGACCTGGGGTTTGGAGTTTGGGATTCTAGTCCTTGTCTTGCCACTTAACCAGTGCTGTTAGCTTAGACCAATCACAGCTAGTTAAGTGGCTGGGCTTCATTAGTTTATTCACCAAGTAATTACTCATGGTCTACTGTGTTGGAAAAGATCCTGATGCTGGGAAAGATTGAAGGCAAGAGGAGAAGGGGACAACACAGGATGAGATGGGTGGATGGCATCACTGACTCGATGGACATGAATTTGAGCAAACTCCAGGAGTTGGTGATGGACAGGGAAGCCTGACATACTGCAGTCCATGGGGTCGCAAAGAGTCGGACATGACTGAGAGACTGAACTGAACTGAACTGTTTTCAGGTCTAAATGTGGGGAATAGAGATACACAGAGAAGAGCTCACAATCCGGCAGAATAAAATCACAACAGAGTTAGCATACTTACGGCTACATTTGAGTATCCCAGCTAAAGAGGCAATAGTCCCAAGGTGGTTTTTCTAAAAGTTAGATGAGATAACCTAAGTATTGGAAACTGTGGGTAATTTATGATGGTAGGTTTTGCTTATAGAAATCAGCATTCTTTCCCAAGCAAGTGACAGAAACCCAACTCAAGCTGATTGAATTTCAAAGAAATTCATTCTGTTACTGAAAGGCCCATGGCTTCAGGTATGGCTGGATCCAGGAACTCAAATCCTATCAGAACTAAACTCATTCTCTCCCCCTTTCCGTTCTGCCTTTCTCTCCCATGTCTTTATTCCATGGTGGGATGCTCCTGCCCCTTGTGAAGGCAAGGTAGCTTCAAGCAACTCCAGGTGTGCCTTCTACCTCCTACCAACCCTAAGTGATTTTTCTCCCAAGCGGTTCAACAACATGATAGACCTTATTCATCATCATTATGACTGGAGATTATTTTGTATCTATGAAGAGGCAATGATTAATGACAGAAGCAAGATTTTCAGTACCACATTATGTGAAGAGGTTCATAATTACATGTATAATGGTGGTGGTTTAGTCGCTAAGTTGTGTCCAACTCTTGCAACCCCATGGACTGTAGCCTGCCAGGCTCCTCTGTCCATGGGACTTTCCAGGCAAGAATACTGGAGCAGGACGCTATTTCCTTCTCCAGGGAATATTCCCAAGCCAGGAATCGAACCCACTTCTCCTGCACTGCAAGCAGATTCTTTATCAACTGAGCTATGAAGGAAGCCCATAGGTGTAATACTCATGTAAATTAAATAACAATGAATATATGTTTAAAGAACCATACCAGGATCTGAACCTACCCACCTCTATGCTTATTAGCAGAACAAAAATCTTCATAATGAACAATTTTTAAAAATATGCTTATACAGTGGTGACCATTTTGTAATTTACATAAGTATTAAGTCACTACGTTGTGTACCCGGAACTAACATGGTGTTGTGGGTTAATTACACTTCAGTGAAAAAAAAGAAGCAGGATCAGGATTTAATTTCAATCACTGTTCTAGTCTATGGATTTGGGGAAAACTGCCTTATTTGTGTTTTCTTTAAACAGAGGAAATATTCTCTCATGTCTCTAGGTGTACATCTTATGTGTAACTGAACCACTTTACTAAACAGTAGAAATCAACACCACATTGTAGGAAAAGTTAAGACTCCGAGCTCCCAATGCAGGGGGCCTGGGTTCAATCCCTGGCCAGGGAACTAGATCCCACATGCTGCAACTAAAAAGCATGTGTGCTTGCCACAATCAGACCCAGCACAACTAGAAATAAGTAAATATTTTTAAAAAACCCCACAGCATTGTAAATCAACTACACTTCAGTGAAATAATGTTTTTAAAGTGCACATTCTTGTCTTCACTAATATTAAACACGCAATTTCTCTCTTAAAAGGAAAACATGCTTATACAATCCCCCTGTCAGCTATTATCAAAGGATTGTTTGACTGAGGACCTTCCTTGACTTTGAATGTACGCACTAAATATTTTTAAACAATGCCTCTGAAGAATGAGGTGCTTTCTCCATTCCTTGTTAGTACTTAATAAAGACAGTCAAAAATTACATGCTGCCCTTGCACAACTTTCAATTCATGGGCTTTAGGCATTTCGATATTTTGTTAAAATATCTGAGTATCTGAATATTTTAAACAGCTTTCTTTGGATAACAGGTAAGGCATCAAACTGAGGAGGAACTGTACCAATAACTATGACGTCTATCCCTGTGCTTCACATCCTTAAGTCCATTTCCAAGAATTGCCAAGTAAACATGTATCTGTGATCAGTAATTGTGTCCTAAATATTCAATTTTAAATAGCAATTCATCCACTTTCCATCACTGTGAATTAACAACCATATCAATATCTCAGCTAATTTGCTTGCACAATTTTTTAAATAATTCTTTTTTTTTTGGCTGCACTGGGTCTTCATTGCTGTGCAGGTTTTCTCTAGATGCAGGGGCTACTCTTCATTGCGGTGCACAGGCCTGTCACTGCTATGACCCCTCCTGTTGCGGAGCACAGTCTCTAGAGTGTGTGGGCTTCAGCGGTTGAAGCACGTGGGCTCAGTAGATGCAGCTCCTGGGCTCTAGAGCACAGGCTCAATAGATGCGGCACGTGGGCTTTGGTGCTCCACTGCATGTGGGGTCTTCCCAGATCAGGGATAGAACCTGTGTCTCCTGTACTGGCAGGTGCATTCTCCACCACTGAACCTCTAGGGAAGCACAATAATGTTTTCTAAACAGTATTAACTTCACAAGTTTCATGGTTGTGTCACTTTAGAAAGAAAAACAGAACCCATACATTTCCATGTACTTCAGTTTCATTATTTGTAAAATGCAAAGAATGGACTGACTTTAAGCTCCATGAAGTCATATATACACACATATATATACACACCTATATGCATGTCTATATATATATACACCTACATACACATGTGTGCATGCACACACACACACACACACAATGCCACTCTCCATATCCCTAGCACTAAGCCCCAGTGCCTACCATATAGTAGGTACTCAATACACACTCATCCAATGAGCAAACCATTTAAGGAATAATCAGTAATTCCCCAAAATGTAAGTCTGTGTTCTCACTTTCAACTGACGGGAGGCCAAAAAAAAAAAAAAAAAAAAAAACAGAGAGAAAATATAAGGATGCTGGAATGAGATTTTTCATAAAATCAATTTCATTCAGTTTAGGAGTTGTGTTTTATTTTGAGAGCTATATCTAACCTAAATGTTTGGTGTTACAATGCCCATATCATTTGGGAAATGATGCTGATTGCTTTCATAGTTACTTTTTACATCATTATCTTCCTTAGCAAAATTGAAGGCACACTATATTGGTCCCTCCATTCTTGTTTTGTTTTTTTTTTTAATTTTTTGTCACCTTTGAAACCAAAAATGTGGTAAACCAAAGGCAAAATGACTCCCAAAGTTCCTTCTAGCTCTGAAATTCTGTAAGATAGACTTCTTGCTGGGTGGCTTGAATAAATACATCCGGGGTGTGATTCAGCACCATGGACAAATCTCAAAGAAGGCCCATCTCCCTGGACCAAGGGCTGGATTTCTACGTGTAAAAATCCAGGCTCTGCTTTGAGCATGGCCTTTTGTGAGCACACAACTCCAGGCCTAACACCTAAATTAATAAGTCTAAGTCTCCATTCAATGAAATACTCAGATTATGATTACATTTAGTTTCATTAACTGCATTCTCAGACTAATGTGACGGGATTTCCTTTTCAACTTGTAATTAACTTTACTGAGAATTCTTAATTGGGATTTTTTTCCTAAAGCCTTATTACAAATTCTTTTAATATATGCATTATGGTATTAAACTATGTTGCTTAATTTTATATTGGCTGTTATTTTTTAAAGAAGAAAATATTCAGGGACTTCCATGGCAGTTCAGTGATTAAGACTCTGTGTTCCCATTGTAGGGACCATAGGTTCAATTCCTGGTCAGGCAAAAAAGACCCCACAATGCTCAGAAAAGAAAAAAAAAGAAGAAAATATTCAATGCTAATCTCCAAGAACAGCAAGCTGACCTGAACTCAGAGACTGTTCTGCAAAGAATCTGTACTCAAACCTGAAAGCTGATCCAGAAGTTTTAGGCTTCCCACATCAGACATGGCATTTTAACTTTCCTACCAAAAGCAGTGTGACGCTAAAGGACCAAATCCTCTTCTCCCCTTATATAATTTGTATAAAACCAATCAGACGTGCAAGAGAGATCTAGGACTGGTAGTCCTCTTCTCAATCAAAAGCAAGCAAAGTCAGTACATAAAAATCTTCTGCTTTCTTTCCCTCTGGTTCTTGGAAAGTTGTTGGGGACTATTTCTCTCACAGAACAAAATACCTACTTCTCAGGAAAATCTGTCCTCATTTCCCTTCCCTCCCTATCAGCCCCAGGTGTTTTGAGGAGGCTGGCATGATGCTCCCACAACATTCCATACTTACTCCCATCACGCGGCTTTGCAAGTACCTGTTTCCTCTTCCATCTCCCTGACTGCATCACAGGCTCCAGGAGGATATTTCTTATTTTTCTCTCATTCATTCTCATACCTCCAGTTGTCACAGAGCATTGCATGACACATAGCAGAATTTTAGTAAATTTTAGTTCAGTGTTGATGAAGACATGGAAATGTTAATGACAAGAAAGCAAAGATTGGTGAATATCTGAATCTTCCAGAAATGATGGCTCTATCCAGTCGGTCTATTTTCAAAGATGCGTGTCATCTAATACAGTGATTCTTAATGAGGATCAATAAATAAAAGGGAGTAGGAGAAAAGACGTAATCTGGTACATCATCCACTGCATGTCCTTGAAAGTCATGAGAAAAGTCATCAAGAGTTCATGCCTGAGTCCATGTCTAAGGTCTGAAGTGTTAAGTGTTAACTGCTCAGTCATTTCGGACTCTTTGCAACCCCAGGGACTATAGCCTGCCAGGCTCCTCTGTCCGTGGGATTCTCCAGGCAAGAATACTAAAGTAGATAGCCATTTCCTTCTGCAAGGGATCTTCCCAACCCAGGGATGAAACCCGGGTCTTTTGCACTGCAAGCAGATTCTTGACCATCTGAGCCACCAGGGAAGCCCTAGGATCTGAACTCCTTATCAAGTACCTCAGGGGCCTTGGGCAGATTACTTAAGCTCTCAATGCCCGTTTCCTCATCTATAGTATGGGGGTGCAGGACCTATTTCAATTATTTCATGGATTGTTGTGAGAAGGAAAATGCATGCATGTAGCAGGTGCAGAACAAATGTTATTATTTCATGTATTCCTCTCTTTTTTAATCCACCCTGTCAATCACACAACAAGCATGTTGCATCTTTCAGTCCCTATACCTAAATAGAAATGCTCTCCCAAAGGAGCTGGATAGGCTTTCCCTAGAATGGAAAGAGCAGAACTTGGCATCTTTTAAACTAAACCAGACACTGTGATAAGCACTTGGGCTTTCTTTACAAATAGTCCTACAGCTGGTTGGAAGCACTTTGGAAAGGCAATGTAGATCCAATTAGGCAATGCCATGTGGCCAGCATTAGTAGCAATTTTTGAAAAGAGCCCAGGATGTGACCTACAGAAAGTGCTAATTTTTTTTTTCTTTTAAGGGATCTGTTTCTGTTGCTTGTGCATACACACACACACACACACAAAATCTCATTTTTCTAGGTGGAAATACAAGGCATGTTTTGGGCCAGATTTCTATGGGTCTGGTCTCCTAGTATAAGTAAATATTAAAATCAACACTCAGAACCAAAGCTCATGTGTTTTAATGGGACTCGAAGGAAAACATAAGACAGGAACAAATGGCTAAGAATGGGACACCTGCTGCACCCCAGCTATTTCTTCGGGAAAGAGTTGACAGTTTCTTCAGTTCTCATTTACATCAGAAACAGTAGTAGAAAACACACACACACACACACACAAATGGGGTTATCAACAGGCAGCATGAAAATATGTTCACTGTGAAGACAACTGTACAATAAATGCTGCTGATGAGCATCACTGGCCCCTCGTCTATGGACCACCTTAGCACCTATGCTCAATCATTCCACAAATAACAACAGTAATCAATACGTATGTTACCGGGCATTATGCTAAATCCTTTGTATGTGTTAATTCCTTTATCTCCAAAACAAACTTGTAAGGTAGATGTTATTTCACTCTTTTCAGTGAATGGAAAACTGTAGTTTACAGAATTACATTAATACTTCCAAGATTGCACAGCTCACAGATGACAGAGCATACATACACCCAATCCAATGATGTCCACCACCCAAGTCCATATCTCCCATGCCCTCACTGCACTA
Source organism: Bos grunniens (assembly GCF_055505025.1). NCBI lineage: Eukaryota > Metazoa > Chordata > Mammalia > Artiodactyla > Bovidae > Bos > Bos grunniens. Next base: position 31,140,660 of record NC_141189.1, read on the forward strand.
TCTCAAAGACAAACTGTCCACTGTTTAATGAGCGTCATCACATGTCAGGATCCCATCTATAACTCTGAATACTTCAGGAGAAAACCAGGGCTCCAATCTAAAACCACACCAAGTGAACTCAGGCCACAGCACTAAACCTAAAAATGTTTTTAGGGACTTCCCTGATGGTCCAGAGGTTAAGAATTGGCCTGGCAATGCAGCAGACACAGGTTCGATCCCTGGTCGGGGAATTAAGACCCAACACAGCACGGGGCAACTAAGCCCGAGCCACAACTAGAGAGCCCGTGTGCTGCAACACAAGATCCCACATGACGCAACGAACATCCCCTGGGCCACAACTAAGACCCAGTGCAACCAAATACATAAGCATTTTCTTTTAAAGTGTTTCTAGTGGATCCAGTGTGGCCCAGCCCCTTAACTCTTAGCAATGCTATAATCTACTGACCTGTGTGCAAAACTATTTGCAGTCATAGATCTTCAGATGGAAAGACTACCTGTCCAGTAATTTCAGGAACACGAGTACTGGTAACTGTCACTTCTTAGAAGAGAGTTAAAGCCTCATCTGAGTCGAAATTAGCCAAACTTCCTCAAAACTCAAAAATCTCAAGGGTCCTGTTAATGGGTTCCCCTGGACTTCTTATGGAGCTCCGGCAAGGGAGTCATTCATAGATACATGTAATCATTCATTTGACAAATGTCTGTTGAACTCTGTGTAATTTCTAGGCAGTGGAGGTACAGAAAAGAATAAAACTAATGTAATCCTTACCCCTACCCCTAGGAAGCTTAAAACAGCAATCTCCACTGTGCTTCTCAAACATAGCCTCTTGGAGACTAGTTCCACCTAAGTCCTGAGACTGAGACATTCTCCATCCCACCCAACTGATTGTTCAGGAGTCTGACAACTGATTCAAGGGAGCCAGGTTGATGGTTGGTCAGAAACCAACCACATTTTCTCTCTCTGGATAAAGTGAACTAAAAGACACTGTGATTGAGTGTATTAAGGACAGAAACAATAGTGATGTTTTACCCACTCTACCTCCTAAAGTCCCTCAAGTGTCCTGATTCTCATCCTTCCTAAGCCTGGATATTCACCAGAAGATAACCAACATGCCTCCATTAAAGTTCAGGCTACGGACTCAGACAGAACGGGGTTTGAATCCCAGCTCCTCTGTGAATTAACTCTGCTATGGTGGACAAGCTGTGTAACTTTCAATTTTATTATGGATATTTTCAAATATACACAAATATAGACTAGAATAAGGAATCCCCATGTAGTTGGTCACCTGGCTGTAATAACAGTATTTTTCCCATTTTGTTTCATCTACCATCCCCCACAATTATATACATTCCTGGTGATGTTAAAAGTAAATCTCAGTTATCATACCAGTTCTTTAGTTTCCATGAATCTCGGTTTTCTCCTTCATAAAACAGGGATAACGATACCTCTTCCACAGGCTTTCTCATTTATTAGACAAAAATTTATGGAGCTTCTGTTATGAGCCAGCCCAGTCCTGCCGTGGGGAGTACAGCTGTGACGATACAAAGCTTTTGTTCTTGTGGAGTTTACAATATAGTGAAAGAGGAATAAATTTAAAACATGAGCAAGACAACTTCAGAGAATACAAAAGTTATAGAGAGAATAGTGGGAAAATGGGGAACAGTAGGTGACTTGGGAGCCACAGGTAGACAAGGACATCCTCTCTAGTGAGGTTGCAATAGGGGTAACAGATGAGATGCAAGAGGCCTGGGATCCTGTGCTATAGGCAAAAAGCACAGCAGGTGCAAAGGCCCTGAGGCAGGAATGAGCAGGGCTGTTTAAACATTGTTTTGCATATTAAAGGAGTTAATATATTCAAAACATTTAGCACCTGTGCCTGGCCAAAATGAAAGTAAAGGTGTCAGTCACCCAGTCATGTCTGACTCTTTGCAACCCCATGGACTATAGCCCTCTGCCAGGCTCCTCTGTCCATGGGATTTCCTAGGCAAGAATACTGGAGTGGGTTGCCATTTCCTCCTCCAGGGGATCTTCCCTACCCAGGGATCAAACACCTGTCTCATGTTTCCCGCATTGGCCAGCAGGTTCTTTACCACTAGCAACACTTGGAAAGCTCTTCTTTTCCTTTATACATTATTACAAAAAATTGAGGACAGTTCCCTGTGCTATACAGGAGGCCCATGTTGGTAATTCCTCCCAATTTTTAGAAAGTATGTGGGAATATTCCTTCTAGTATTTCAAAAAAATCGAGTATGGGACATCCTGGGTGCCTTTGTAAATATGGACAAATGAATGAAAATCCATTTAGCCCTAAACATGAGCTGTACAACCTCTTCAGAAACTAAGTCATGGATCTGCTTTTCATCTGATTCCTCGTAAACCCGCTTGGAAATGGTCCTGGGGAAGGACAGGGTGGGAGTAGAAGCCAGGATAAGAATCCGGTCTTTCTGATGAGTTCCATGCCCTGAAATAGCAAGTCAGCATTTCACCAGAGTTTGGGGTGAGATCTCACTTGCTCAGATTATGCCCGTGAAATAAATACTACAACATTGACTCCATTCAGAAGTGGAGCTGTATGTTTGTACGGAGTGTGAGGGTCCTTTGTCCCATGAATAGATGTGAGAGCAGTCAGGATGTCAGCTGGTTCCATTCCAACCCTGAGCAGGTGCATAACTTAACGCGAGGTTTTCATAGACACTGGGCAACACTTTATACAATGGCAATAAAGGCTGTGTAATTGCCACTGACTTATTTCATGTTGTTTCCAGCCTTTGCCACATCGTTAAACAATACCGCACAACCAAAATTCTACTATCAAGTCAGCTGCAGTAACTATAATGTAGTGTTCTGGATTGAATCCTGGAGCAGAAAAGGGACATCAGAGAAGAAACCAGTGAGATTGAAACAATACCTACCATTTGGCTAAAAATAATGTACAAATATTGACTCCTTAGTTTTGACATATAACTACGGTGTACCATAGTCAAGTAAGATGTTAACATCAAGGGCAAGTGGGTGAGTGGGTGAGAATTCTGGGTACTATTTGTGCCACTTTCCTATAAATATAAAATTATTTCCAAATTAAAACTTTATTTCAAAAGAAGTGTGCTTTTAATACAAACAAGATGAGAAATGTTGATCCAAGGTTGTATTTTGTCCCCACAATCCCTCACTCAAATCTCACAATCTTGACACTAAAAGAAGCCTACATTTACCCTGGACTCTCAGAAGGTGAGGTTGGGGCGGGGGGGTGGGGTTGTCACTGGCAAACAGGGCGGCTGGGGTGGGGGAGACAGCGCACGTTCACAGTACTTGAGAACAAAATGCGCCTTCAAAAGCAAACTGTAATTACGCAGAAGCCGAGGAGCTTTTGCAGAAAATCACTCTCTCATCTGAATCTGCATCCTGTTAATCAAAGAGGTCCAAGCCCTTTTGATTATCAGACTAAATATTTTTAGGCAATAACACTGAATGCCTGAAAAGACCCTGAACAGCATCTGCTGAAGATAAAAAAAGGCGAGTCCTGCCTATATCACAGGAAAAATGAACCATAGGAAACTGATAAAGGTTGGCAAAAAAAATTCCAAATATTGAAGCCTTTTCCTCCCTATTTGCCTTCACTCTAGTCCTTCCCGACTCCCCTCCTTCCCGACTCCCCTCCTTCCAAATATCCAGGTTTCTAGACTGTTGCTGGTTCTCTTAGTGTTTGAACAAAGCATAAGGAAAAGTGCAGAAAGTGATCTAGTGTTAGTATCAAGAGAAGATGATTATTCTCTTAAAGCAATGTCAAGTGGGTCACCAAACAGAGATAAAAATAACATTTAAGTTGGAACTTCAATCAAATCTCACAACTTGAATATTTAGTGAAGAGCACCCTAAAAATGGCACAATGTGCCCCTTCTTGTTGTATATCAAATAGATGCATCTTTCCACTTTCTGTAATGGTAAATCTTCGTAGCTCCCATAATGTCCAGAAAAGGGTTTTATATTCATTGTGTGCTCGGACTCTTTGTGACCCCCAAGGACTGTAGCCCTCCAAGCTCCGTTGTGCATGGAATTTTCCAGGCAAGAATACTAGAGTAGGTTACCATTTCCTATGCCATTGTATTCAGTAGTGGCATTCTAATTCTGGCACCAAGAGCTGGTCTTACTTTCTGATTTTCAGACAAGATTCCTCCTCTCCTACTTCTCTATTAGTCAGTGGGCTCTGGAGACTACGTGGCTTCTTGAACCTTTAATAACTGATAATGTCAGTCACCTAGCTCTTATCTTCTCAATGAACTCCACAAATCATTGTTTCTTTTGAACATGTAATTTTTCCCACGTGTCCATTATATGTAAAGAGCTCCTGTAAATCAATAAAAGACAAACACTTCATTACAAGTAAATATTATCACTACCAACTACTGAATTAATTTGCTATTTAAATTAAACTCATTAATGTAAACCTGTAGAAAAGCTATATGCTCTTATTTTCCAGATATTCCCCAAAATACTAAGAAATAAGGATGGAACCAACCTAGCAGAACTACATAAAATTAATATCTGTCGTAATTCCTAGGAGAATGCAATGTTTTTGACATTGTACCTAGAATTCTCCCCTGCAGTTTGTCAGGAAAGCTCTAGTGCAATTCTACTCAGTAAAATATTACAAGATGCATTTTTTTCCTTGGTGTAAAAGATCACTGATTACTGAAACACAAATATAGACTAAAAGCAAGACTCATAAATAAACCAAGTTAGTCTGTCACAGGAGATTTCTGAAATGCACAGTACCTAGAGACCCATCTCTGAACCACAATTTATTTTCAGTACAACTTTAAACAAAGATCCCTTCCTAAAGCAAGATTCATTAATGTTGCCTGACCTTTTGCCTGACAGAGTGGTGTAATTTGAGTGACTTCAATGAGTTTGTTATTCCACTCAAGAGCTGATTCAAAATCATCCTAGAAATTGAAACTTCAAATGAGACACTTTCAACAGCCACCTTTTTATAGCCAGGGATTCAACACCATTTCAGCTTTCTCTACTTCATGGTCATATTCACTCGCTTATGATATTTAGGACTCATATACACCTAGGTTCAGCTTATTTTCCACTGAATTCTGAAAGAGAATGTGCTCATTTCCATCAAAGCCAGAACTGGATACAACAATTGCTATATCAGAGGTGGTGCAATTCACCATGCCTTTTGGGGCTTTGAGATTTGGTCATAAAACTTCCAATGACTGGTGTATTTTGCTCTAACATGTGGCTATTTCTCTTATCATTTTTACGATCCAGTTCATAAATAAATAATGTCAAGTTATTTAATAGAATGGAACTTAAGACTTTCTACTTAGTAACCCATTTCAAACCACGTACACATTAACTTTGCAAACATGCTGCAACATTTCCAAGGCCATGAACAATTATCACCATGTAGAGGCAGATAATTTGCATCACCAATGTCAAATTCCACAGACTTATTCCTCTACCCATTGAGCATGAAAATTTGTAACCAAACAGTGCAAAACTATGATTCAGCAAATAAAACACCAATGCTGTTTCTGGTGGAACTTTAGCAAAGGTGACCCAGACTAGAAAAACGTGCAAAAATCCAGAACTGTTTCTGTTTTTAAAAAACCTCCAGCTACAACTAAATGCATCCTTTAAATTTTCTGGCTTTTATTATTTTAAACAAAGCCCTACAACATTACTTTAATGTGGGGCTTACTTGAAAACATAATTGCTAGGAATAACCATGATAGTACACTACTGTCAAAAACAAAACAATCTTATTTTTCCCCACTCCCAATAGTCAGTACATCAGCTCCATAATATATATCGTATATACTGACCTTTGAAAGGAAAGAAAATCTTTGGGACCACGCTAAGATTCCCAGGTATGTGCTGTCAGCTAAAGAATACCTATTGAAACACAATAGCAAATGCAACTTTTTCCCCCTTGGAGAACAACAGAACAATTTGCTTCTTTTTAATCATAGGTACACACCCAAACTAACACAACCCCAACTCAAAACCCCCCACATACATGCACAGGTATACACACACACACACACACACACACACACACAGAGTTTGTGGATTATGTTTATGAAATTCTGATTTCATGAAAAATAAATCTAATTCTTCAAACCAGTATCTGTTAACTGAAAGCCATATAAAACCTAAAAGTGACAACTGGTCTACCTCAAGAGGCAGCCAGATAAGCAAATGAACCATTGATTAACAGATTACCCAATCAAGATGAACCAACAAAACAGGTTATTGGCTAACAGATTTACTATATAGGATGAACCAACCAAGTAATCCTTTGGTTAGCTAAGTACCTACCATGATGACCAGCCAAAAGGGCTATTAGTTAACATATGACCAAGATGAACCTCCAAAGTGGCCTGTTAACAGAAGAACCAACCATGAAAAATCCACCACGTGGATGACTCTTTAATGGAGAAACAAAGTGAAATCTGAAGATGCCACCCACAGTTAGATCCAGAAGAGATAAAATAAAACTTCTTAGTCAACAAAGAGAAGCTCCTCATAAACCCAAACACACACCATGAAATCTGGAGGTGTGACCACCGCTTAGGTCACCCCGTGGGACTGGAACTGGATGGCAGAGCTATACTTACGAAGATTATTTATGGGGGTTCTGGTATCCATGTTCTCATAATGCTGGACGTGGACCACAATGTTGAGATCTCTCTCCATGTGGTCAGTGTTGCAGTGGCCCTGTGGCCTCATGACGTCTGCAAGGGCCCTGAAAGGAGAGAAAGTTTAAATTGATTCATTCAAAACAATGACTAGCACCTACTTATTCTTAAAAATTGAAAGTGGCTCAGTCATGTCCGACTCCTTGTGACCCCATGAACTGTAGCCCACCAGGCTCCTCTATCCATGGAATTCTCCAGGCAAGAATACTGGAGTGGGCTGCTGTTCCCTCCTCCAGGGGATCTTCCCAACCCAGGGATCAAACCCAGGTCTCCCACATTGCAGGCGGAGGATTCTTTACCATCTGAGCTACCAGGGCTTTGGGCTTATGAACAAAAGACAAGACCCCTTTCTCCATGTAGCTGCCATTCTACTTAGGGTGGAGGGGAAAAAGACATACGTAAAGAAGATCCCTGCAATTAGAGATTACATAAGGATCTCATGCAGAAGAATTCATATACCTCTCGTGTTACTGATGTAATGGCAGCGTTACCCACTTTATAGAGTTATTGAGAGGATTAAATGATGAATATATGTAATATGTCGGCACCCAACAAGTTTAATCACCCTTTATAACTAATCCTAATAATAAAAAAAATGCTTATTCCCAGGTGGCGCTACTGGTAAAGAATATGTTTGCCAATGCGGAAGATGTAAGAGACATGGGTTTGATCCCTGGGTCAAGAAGATCCCCTGGAGAAGAAAAATGACAACCTGCTCCAGTATCCTTGCCTGGGAAATCCCATGGACAAGAGGAGCCTGGTGGGCTACAGTCCATGGGGTCACAAAGAGTTGGACACAACTGAGCACAGCACAGTACTCTTGCTAACCCTAGATACCAACACTTCAGGTACAGTTACGGCCCAGTATTAGTAACAATAAGTAACATTTACTGAGTACTTCCCATAAGCCAGGCACTGTTCTAGTCACGTGACATGCCTTAATTCAATTAGGCAGCACATAAACACATCATGAGGGTTATTACTCCTTCTTTGCTGATGAGTCAACAGAGACTCAGAGAGGTGAACTGATTCCATTTACTTGAAATGTTCAGAATGGGAAAATCCATATGGACAGCAGAGTAGTGGTTGCCAGGGGCCAGGGGTGTGGGAGGGGAAATGGGAAATCACTGCTAATGAGGGAGGGGTTTCTTTTTAGGGTGATGAAAATGTTCTAGAATTAGACAGTGGTGATGGTTGCTCAACTTTCTCAATATACTACAAATCACTGCATTGTATACTTTTAAAAAAGAAAATCCAAAATAACCTGACAGATTGGCTGATCAGGAAAAGCCTTCCTGAGAAGGCATCTGAGCTGAGCCCTGAACAGTGAGGCGTTACTGCCATGAAGAGGATGAAAGAACATTCCAGGCAGAGGGGTCAGCAAGTGCAAAGACCCTGAGGCATAGAAGAGTTCAGATCAGAGGAACAAGAAGGCTAACAAAGCTGAACTGCAGCCAACAAGTGGGAGAGCATTACAAGGCGTGGATTACTATACCCATTCTCCAGAACAAAAAGACTGCCCAACAGGACTTCCCTGGTAGTCCAGTGGCTAACATTCCAAGCTCCCAATTCAGGGGGCCTGGATTTGATCCCTGGTCAGGAAACTAGATCCCACATGCTGCAGCTAAGACCTGGCACAACCAAATAAATAAATAAATATTTTTTAAAAGACTGCCCTGTCGGGCTACAGTCCATCAGGTAGCAAAGAGCCGGACACGACTGAAGCAACTTAGCATGCACGCACACACGCCCAAGTTAACCCAGCTAATCAGTGGCGGGACTAAGATACAAACCTGAATGTCTTTGAAATCATTGTTTAAGCTCCTCCCGACCCTGCACAGTAAGCAGAACCTGAAACTTGAAAAGGACTGCAGGAAAGAAATGTTTGAAACACAAGACAGATGTCTCTCAAATCTAATTTGCCTTTTTTTCACTTCTAAACATGTTCTTTCCTATTTGCAGGACAGGAACAGAGACCCAGACATAGAGAACAGACTTACGGACACAGTGAGGACAGGAGAGGGTGGGATGAACTGAGAAGCAATATTGAGATATATGGATTCTCCAGGCAAGAACACTGGAGTGGGTTGCCATTTCCTTCTCCAATCCATGAAAGTGAAAAGTGAAAGTGAAGTCGCTCAGTCATGCCCAACTCTTAGCGACCCCATGGACTGCAGCCTACGAGGCTCCTCTGTCCATGGGATTTTCCAGGCAAGAGTACTGGAGTGGGGTGCCAGTGCCTTCTCCGATATATACGTTACCATATGTAAAACAATAGCTAATGAGAAGGTGCCGCATGCTGATTCATGTTGATGAATGGTAGAAACCAACACACTGTAAAGCAATTATCCTCCAGTTTAAAAAAAAATTTTTAAACATATGTTAAAATAAAAATAAATAAATACATAGGTTCTTTATTGAACTTCAGAGGATCTCTGAACTCCTCTAGAATTGAACAGAAATTTTATTTGTGCATTTTTCCTGAACAAGAAGCCATAGTTTGGGGTTTCTCTGGCCATCCAGTGAATCTGCCTTCCAATACAGGGCTTGATCCGAGGTCAGGAAACTAAAATCTTGCATGCTGAGGGGCAACTAAGCCGGCACCACAGCTAGTGAACCCACAGTCTACAACGAAGGGCCCACACACCACAACGAAGACCCACTGCAGCCAAAATAATGAAATATGCAAATAAAAATAAATAAAGGCAGACTGAGACACTATCGAGTTAAAAGGAAAAAAGAGGCCAGAGTTCTCACCACAGTCTCTCAAGATTTCTCTCCAAAATTGCAAAATATTTGAACTTTCAAGAGGATAGCAAAGTAAATGATCAGGGTGGCTACCCGTGAATTCGGTCAGCACTGCCATCGGCAGATTCCCTGGCTCCTGCTGAGTGCCAAAATTCATGAAATTCACCAGAAAGTCAAGGATACTTTTCCCCAGGGTAGCCCTTCACAGAGTAGGCATGAGGACGGGGATTCTTAGGCTTCTGTATCCTGGACAAGGTGTCTTCAAGGTGTGGTCCACTCACTCAGGGAATGCCTAATATAGTTTGGCAGTGGGGGGAAGGAAATATGACAACTTCTGTGTATGGTCTTTAGTCATTAAAAATAAGAAATAAATGTGTGAACTGAGGCTGGAGCCCTCACTTGGAACACCCATGTCAGATGGTGAGAAGCAAGAACCTTGGACCAAGGTGCCAACCTTGGCAGTGGCATCATCTTTAGGGTGCATCAGCTGTGCTGTAGTTATATACACCCCCAAAGGGATGTGCAAGCAAAGAATCTAGTTATACTAAGCTAGCCATCACTAGGTGGACATGGGGCTTAAGAATGTTCCCTCATAACAAAACCACAGCCTGGAGACAATACTGATTAAACAAGGACAGGAAAATGATAGACTGGACCCTCTCCTCTTCAACAGCTTCTCACAAAGTTAAAAAAAAAAAAAAAAACGATGGCCTATTCAGATCAAAATGAAATCAGCCAAAAATAATTCAAACTCTCATGAAGAATATTCAAAATATGGATCTATGTATGAATGATGAGCTTCATCCTCAACACACACTAGTGTGTTATTACACAAAGTCATCACCATTGGCAACAAATTGTAAATATTTGTTTCACCTTCAGTTCTGCTTAATATACCTGCTCTTATGTATGCTTTAGAGTCTATCTAAACAACAAGGTCCTATTATATAGGACAACATTCAAAAAATGAAGATCATGGCATCCAGTCCCATCACTTCATGGCAAATAGATGTGGAAACAGTGATATACTTTATTTTCTTGGGCTCTAAAATCACCACGACAGTGACTGCAGTCACGAAATTCAAAGATGCTTGCTCCTTGGAAGAAAAGTTATAACAAACCTAGACAGGGTATTAAAAAGCAGAGATACCACTTTGCTGACAAAGATCCATGTAGTCAAAACTATGGACTGTCCAGTAATCATGTATGGATGTGAGATGGACCATAAAGAAGGCGAGTGCCAAAGAATTGATGCTTTTGAATTGTGGTGCTAGAGAAGACTCTTGAGAATCCCTTGGACTGCAAGGGGATCAAACCCGTCAATCCTAAAGGAAATCAACCCTAAATATTCATTGGAAGGACTGATGCTGAAGCTGAAGCTCCAATATTCTGGTCACCTGATGTGAGTAACTGACTTATTGGAAAAGACCTGGGAAAGACTGAAGGCAAGATGAGAAGGGGCAGCAGAGGATGAGATTGTTGGATGGCATCACTGACTCAATGGACATGAGTCTGAGCAAACTCCAGGAGATAGTGAAGGACAGGGAAGCCTGGCATGCTGCAGTTCATGGGGTCACAAAGAACCAGATATGACTTAGCGACTGAACAACAACTACAGCACAGGAAACTATATTCAATATCCTGTGATAAGCCATGCTGCTGCTGCTGCTAAGTCGCTTCAGTCGTGTCCGACTCTGTGCGACCCCATAGACGGCAGCCCACCAGGCTCTGCCGTCCCTGGGATTCTCCAGGCAAGAACACTGGAGTGGATTGCCATTTCCTTCTCCAATGAAAGTAAAAAGTGAAAGTGAAGTCGCTCAGTCGGGTCCAACTCTTCGTGACCCCATGGACTACAGCCTACCAGGCTTCTCCGATCATGGGATTTTCCAGGCAAGAGTACTGGAGTGGGGTGCCATTTCCTTCTCCAGTGCATGAAAGTGAAAAGTGAAAGTGAAGTCGCTCAGCCATGTCTGACTCTTAGCAATCCCATGGACTGAAGCCTGCCAGGCTCCTCCATCCATGGGATTTTCCAGGCAAAAGAGTACTGGAGTGGGGTGAGTGGTAAGCCATAATGAAAATCAATATGAAAAAGAATATATATAATTGAGTCACTTTACTGCAGAAATTAATACAACATTGTAAGTCAACTATCTTCCAATAAAAATTTTAAAAATAATAAACATATGTGCATATATTATGTATGTTAGTCACTCAGTCATGTCCAACTCTTTGGGACCCTATGAACTGTGGCCTGCCAGGCTCCTCTGTCCATGAAGTTCTCCAGGCAAGAATACTGGAGTGGGTTGCCATTTCCCTCTCCAGGGGATCTTCCCAACCCAGAGATCGAACCTGGGTCTCCTGCATTGGAGTCAGATTCTTTACCATCTGAGCCATCAGGGAAGCCCATATATTGCAGTGTATACTAAAAAACATGTTACAAATAGGGATGTGTTTTTTTTTTTAATTTATTGAATTAGACAGTGGAAAGAACCAACTATGTACTACAAACCAAACTAATGCCCAAGGAATTGGTATTTATGTGTAGCACACATTCTGAGTGCTTCTCAAACTTGAATGTGCACATGGATTATCTAGGGGCTTTTGTTAGGATGCAGATTCTGATTCAAGATGTCTGCAACAGGCCCTGAGATCTGGGGCCAGGTGATGGGGATACTGCTGGTCCACACTCAGAAGAGCAAGATCCTAACGGTACTGTGATTGGAGATACTGCTGGTCCACACTCAGAAGAGCAAGATCCTAACGGTACTGTGATTGGAGATACTGCTGGTCCACACTCAGAAGAGCAAGATTCTAACGGTACTGTGATGGTGAATTTTATGTGTTGATTTGACTGGGTGCCACGGTGTGACCAAAGATTTGGTCAAACATTATTCTGGATGCCTCTGAGTGGGTGTTTTTAGATGAAATTAACATTTATATTGATAGACTGAGGAAAGCAGATTGTCCTCCACAGCATGGGTGAGCCTCATCCAATCAGTTGAAGACTGGAATAGAACAAAGGCCCATCCTCCCCCAAGAAAGAGAATTTTCCTGTCTGATGGCCTTCAGATTGGGACATCAGGTCCTCATGGTTCTACAGTGACTTATAGGCTTTCAGATTCAAACTGGGACCTTAGGACTTCCCTGGTGGCCTAGTGACTAAGACTCCATGCTTCCATTGCAGGGAGCATGGGTTTGATTCCAGGTCAAGGAACTAAGATCCCACATGCTTTGAGGCACAGACAAAAAGTGAAAAAAGGAGAAAAAAAAAAAAACACTTGGACCTTGACTCTGCAGATTTTGTATGTACCAGCCTCCATTATCATGTGTGGCAAGTCTGCATAATCTCTAGATAAGTAGATAGTTAGCCAGATCTCCTAAAGATTCTGTTCCTCTGGAGAACCCTGACTTAATAAAGGCACCTTATTGAAGAAACTACACTTTTCCTCGATATCCCTTAACCCAGTTCCAAACAGCTGAAAGACTGCCATTTTTGAGGTTGAAGATGATGGAATACTGGCAGTTGCATAAGGTTCAGCTTAGTGTCTATTCACTTGTACATTCACCTGTACATCACCCGTCTCCTGCCATGGACCGTGAGCTCTGTGCCTGCACTAATCCTTGCAGTCTCACAGCTCTCAGTCCAATGCTGGATCTACTATAGGTACTCCATAAACACCTGCTGCTGCTGCTGCTGCTGCTAAGTCGCTCCAGTCGTGTCCGACTCTATGCGACCCCAGAGACAGCAGCCCACCAGGCTCCCCCGTCCCTGGGATTCTCCAGGCAAGAACACTGGAGTGGGTTGCCATTTCCTTCTCCAATGCATGAAAGTGAAAAGTGAAAGGGAAGTCGCTCAGTCGTGTCCGACTCCTAGTGACCCCATGGACTGCAGCCTACCAGGCTCCTCCGTCCATGGGATTTGCCAGGCAAGAGTACTGGAGTGGGGTGCCATTGCCTTCTCCCAATAAACACCTACGGAATGACTACATCCATGAGCAAATAAATGATGGGATGAGGAGGTGCCTTATGTCATGTAAACCAGGATGTCAGGCATCAGAACTCCCGTGTGCCAGGTACTATACCAGGACTCGAGTGACAGGTGGGGAGAGGCTGCATTCCTTACTGTGAACAATAATGGAAGGAGGCAGATGATAAACTAGTAAACCAGTACGTTAGTGAGTTCATTTTAGACTGTAATGTGAAATGAAGCAAATCACATTGAGTGATGGGCTGGAGGGGCTGGGGGAGCATCGGTAAATAATCCTAGGGGATCAAGGACAGCTTCTCAGACAAGGTGACACTGAGCTGAGACCTGAATGCTGAGAAAGGGCCAGCCAGAGAATCTGAGGCAAACCAACACAACAACTCCAAGGCAGCAATGAGCACGGCATATCTGAGGAACGAAAAGAAAAGCCTGCATCCCTTTTCTTTCCAATTACAGTGAATAAATAAAAGACCCCAACATCGCCAAGTAGAGCTTAGAGTTGCAATATCTTGCTTAGAAGCCTCCAGGGGTTCCAAGGTCTGAACTGTTTTCTGACTTTTAAACACTTGAATGGGATTCCTGAGATTTTCCTCTTGTACCAGAAGCATCATTTATTTTTCCAGGATCTAAGGGCAATGCACATGAGGCTACTTTCTGGGGTAGTGGTTATATGGGTGTAGCCATGTGTCCAAATTCATCAAACTACACATAATATGTGTACACTGTATGCTGCAAATTAGACTCCAATAAAGTTGGTTTTTAAAATGCAAGGTCTCAGTGCCCAAAGAGAAGCAAAACATATTCTGCAAGGAAAAATAATTTAGATAGCCAGTGGGAATTTGCTATATGATGCAGGAAGCTCAGGCCGGTGCTCCATGACAACCTACAGAGCTGGGATGCGGTGAGGGGTGGGAGGGAGGTTCAAGAGAGAGGGGACGTAGGTATACCTATGGCTGATTCGTGTTGATGAATGGAAGAAACCAATACAACATTGTAAAGCAATTATCCTCCAATTAAAAATTAAAACAAAAAAATACTTTAGAGACTTTTTGTGGCCAACAGCATATGCATCCGTGGGCTTCTCCAGCCTGGGCAGCTGGTGGAAGCCACAGGATAACCATAAATGTATAAGAAAAGGGAGATGGAGGGGAGGCTGCAATAAGAGAGAGAAGGCAAGAGCAGGAGAGACGTCTGTCACTTGATGCCATTTCTTTGCAAGAGACTTGAGCGTTTGTGAAGCATGCTTGAAAAACACACAGGACATGGCGCTATGTAATTTGCCACTTGGATTTCTGACTGTTTGAAGGTGGGCAAGATGATGACATGCATTCCCTACTGGCTTCAAATGTAAAGAGCTTCAAACACGCATTCCTGCCCTCACTAATGCCTTTGCCAAGAGGGCTGGCCCTGCCAGGGGCAGATGCAGGAAACATCCATAGTCTTGATCTGACTCGGGCTCCTTGAACCAGCCCTGACACTCTTATTTGCAGGGCATCAAGCACTTCTCTGTGATCGGCAAAGACTGAAGTCCTGGATGTCAGTGCTTCAAGGCAGTGCAGCCTGATGGTCAAGGACCCGTGGCATAGCCTCAGACTGTCTGGGCCTGAAGTCTAGCTCCTCCACTCGCTAAGGGATTTTGCATCCTCTTGAAAAGCAATCTGTGCCTCTGTGAAAAGCAGATTGTCATAAAGCTGACCTCCGTGGGACATGAAATTAAGTGAGAATTTACACATAAGCTTATGTAAAATAGCAAAGCCAGCAAGTGTCCCTGAATATCAGCCAGGCCAATGAGGGGGTGTGGGATGGATTGGGATGGACATACATACATTGCTGTGTATTAAATAGATAACTAATGAGAACTTACTGAACTTGCCACCCATCCTGCTAAAATTCAATGCAAGTCCAGAGAGGTGATGAGACTTGGCCAATGTCACGCAGCTAAATAGACATAGCAGAGCAAGCACTAGGCACAGAGTTCCAGACTACAACTTCACCTCCTTCCATAGATAAGGGGAAGAAAATTCCAATAAGAAGGATGATGATAAAGGGTAATAGTCACTGAGCAGTTACCCTATGGCAGTCCTGCTCTATGAGATTTCTAAGCCCAGTCTCAGTGAATCTTCACACAGACCTATGACATAGGGACCCTAAAGATAGGAATCTGAGAATCAGAGATGAACCGCAAATTTCCCAAAAGTTCACACTA
This sequence comes from Bos grunniens, assembly GCF_055505025.1. Classification (NCBI taxonomy): domain Eukaryota; kingdom Metazoa; phylum Chordata; class Mammalia; order Artiodactyla; family Bovidae; genus Bos; species Bos grunniens. The sequence goes on from NC_141189.1 coordinate 31,156,310, forward strand.
TTAAGTGGCTGAGTTGGGACTGAATCTGGAGCCATCTGACTTGAACCCATTTCTCTTCAGATCAGCCCAACAACCTCTCTAGGGACTGCAGGGAACATGACTGACTGAACTGAGGACCGGGGCACGGGGTGGGGGCAAGTGAAATTAACCTGAGAGGGTCCTAAAGGGAACAGATGCCACTTGAAAATACAGGTCCAGTGTTACCTAATCTATCAGCTTCTCAAGAGAAATCATAAAATCGAGATTTCTATGCGAAACTTCCCAGTTTTTTAAATGTTGGTCATTGGTTCTAAGTTGGTTTTAAAACACCGTACACCATAGAGACTAAAGAGATTTCACAGCCAAACGCAGTGAGCCTTGACTGAAATCCTGGTTTGAAAACCCAATCTCTAGAAGACATTTCTGGTGTATGACTGGGAAAACAGTAATACAATTGGCTATTTGATGATGTTATGGAAATTTTGTTCCTTTTTGGGGGCAGGATACTGGAACTGTGTTATGTGGGAGAAATGTCCTTGTTCTTAGGAGATCCACACTAAAGTATTTAGGGATGAAGTGTCATGTCTGCAACTTATTTTCAACTGCTCCAGCCAAAAAAAAAAGGAAAAAAGAGAAGAAGACAGGGAAGGAGAGAGGAAGGAAAAAAGGAAGGAAGGAAAGAAGGAAGAGGGAGAGAGAGAGAGAGCCATAAAGCAAACGTGACAAAATACTAATAAGTATTCAATCTAAATGAGCAGTTTTTGACTGGGAGTGACTCCGCTCCTGGATGACTTTTGGCGACGTCTGAGGACATTTTAATTGTCCTGACTGCAGTGTGTGGGGGCCACCTGCTCCTAAGGGGGCAGAGTCCTGAGATGCTGCCAAACACCCAGCAATGCACCGGATGGCCTCCCACAGCAGAGAACAATCAAGCCCCAAATGTCAAGAGTGTCAAGGGGAGGAAACCCTGCTCTAGATGAAAGATCTACTGGAGTTTATGTTTATTCTTCTTTCAAGTTTTCTGTATGTTTAAAATGTTCACAATAACAAATTGGGAACAACTTAAGAATTCATGCGTGCAGGCTCGACCGCTTCATTCGTGTCTGACTCTTTGCGACCCTATGAACTGTAGCCCCCCAGACTCCTCCATCCATGGGATTCTCCAGGCAAGAATCCTGGAGTGTGCTGCCATGCCCTCCTCCAGGGAATCTTCCAGACCCAGGGATCATACCCGTGTCTCCTGCATCTGCTGCGTTGCAGGCGAATTCTTTACCCACTGAGCCACCTGGAAAGCCCAAAAATAAGAATACAGACATAGGAATATGTTGCAGACCAAATAAAATGTGTCTGCATGGTTTGGTACCATTTGGTACCCACCATTTGTGGTCACTTCTTCCAATAAATAGTGGTTGAATGTGGCTGTGGTTATATCTGCTGTAGAAACACCTATACAGTTTTCTCCACATCACAGGCCAGGCCTGCGCATACTCTGGAATTGCTGTCTCTCCCCGTTTTCAGTCCTAATCAGCGCAGAAGGAAGCAGGCAATGTGCCCAGGCCTCTGAGCCTGGAAACTGACCTTACAAACACAAGCACACTGGGCACTAGGAGCAGTCAACGGTGTGACGTTGGAGCAGCACGTGCTGTAAGTCTTTGAGGAGAAGGTATTCTCAGGTGAGGTAAGAACAAACTTCCCACCCCAGCGACCCCTGCAGCTCGAGACAAAATAAATTAAAAGGCTGCAGCCAGCACGTTCATTTCACCGGAAAGCCACCGTACAGTCTGTCTGATGCGGAGTTTGGCGTGCTGGACCCAGCCAAACATCCTATGGTCCATGCAGGCAAAAGCAAATGAGCCATGGCTGGGATATGAAATTATTAACTGCATCAGTAGAGCAGGATGTGCTTGGTGAGTACTTGGGGCAGCCCCTAGCACCATAGAAACACACCCAAAGGCTACACAAATGGGGAGAACCAGCAACAGAATGTCAGTAAGAGTCACACTGAATAAATCCATCCACCCTGTATCCGGGAAAATGTTCCCAAGTCAAGTGTGGACCACTTTACACAAGCCGTTCAAGGAGGTGGTAAAAATGCAGACTTCTGAGGCCCAGATAGATGGATTTAGAATCTCTCTGGATCAAGCGCAAGACTGTGCATTTTAGGAAGCTCCTCAAATTCTGATGCTCACTCAACCTGAAAACATCTGCCCCAGACACAGCTGACACCAGGGGAGTAAGGAATGCGCAATTTTCTGTGTGACCTTGAGCAAGCTACCAACCTCAGCTACAATTTGCTCCTATGTAATAGAGAATTAGCACCTGTCTCATCACTGGGCAAACTAAATGATGTTTACACACACATACACACACAGAGACACACACACATCCCTAGTACAGTGCCTGGCACCCAGAACTGTGCTCAGCAAATGTTACTTCCTTTTCCGGGACAGTGACTGACTGAACACCATAAAGCCTGGAGAGATATACAGAAGTATAGATGTGCAGACCCCACCCTAGAGATCCTGATTTGAACCATCTAGGGTGGGGCCCCTGGCAACAGTGTTTTGTTTTGTTTTTTTTTTAAAGCATTCCAGGTCACCCTAAACGTCAGCCAAGGTTGAAAATTATACCTTGGGGGTCATCAGTAAAAATCAAGCAGTCTTTCTTTTCAAGAGTATGTACCTTCACTCCAGCCTGGAATTCTCAAAATGTATGCAAGGAGAGCCTGTGTTGGGGCTCTGCAACACCAGGACTGGATACCCCCTAGATTCCACCTCCAAGGAGACCTTTCCCGGTACCTGTAGAGGAATGTGGCTGCAGCCTGCTGGGCTGGAGTAAACAGAGCTGCAAGGGGGCAGGACCAGGAAGTTTCTCCCACAGTTCCCCAAAGGTTAGTGCTCCTCCCCAGCTTCCCACCTCCCTCCTCCTGCTTCTCCACCCCCATCCCAACCGAACCAGGAGGAGAGCTCCCAAAGCCCTGGTTTGCAAGGCAAAGGCTCCAAGATTTCAGCAGAGGAATTAAGTCGAAATCTGCCAGGCACCCTACCCATCCCTGGGTGAATTTCTCTACCGAGGCAACAGTCGCTGCCGCAACCCTGCTTCCGAGTCTCGCTCGCAACACCAGACCCTTGGCGAGGACAGCGGGGGGACGTGAAACCACCGGCCCGTGGGGTTGGCGATCGGGCACCTTGGGGTGGCAGGAGGTGGGCGGGGCCCGCACTTGACTCTTTTGGTAGGTCAGGCTTTCTCGAAACCCCTGGAGTGGGGGTGGTTCTGTGCCTCTTGATCCCACCATCCATCCACACCTCCCTGCTAACCCAAACCGAGAGGAACTTCTCACCTCTTTCTTCCCCCAAATTCTTCCCTTGGGGTGGGAAAGGGTGGGGGGGAATCATCTGATAATCTGCATATAAATAGAAAATAATTACTAGTGATGTGGTGGTGATGTTCCTCGCCTATTTTTGGTGGGTCTCTTTGTTGAGATTTTTTAGGCAGGCACACGGAGCGCGTGCAGACACACGCGCGCGCACAGGCAGCCGGAGGTGCGGGGTGTGTGTGTGTGTGTGTGTGTGTGTGTGTTTGGGGGTGGGGGGGAACACATGGCGACTCTGTTGCGCGTATACGGGAAGAGAATAAACCTTGTTCCCCAGTCATCCGGCTGTGTGCAGGCGACCCCGCTCTCTTCACCACCCTCCCCCGTCCCTCCTCACCCCAGCCGGGACCCCACACCAACCCCTGGCCTCTCCCCGGCCGAGGGTTGCATCCTCCAGTCTGCGTCTTCAGCCTCCAAAGTTACTGGGTTGTGCGAATCGATTTAGACACTCGGGGGAAAAAAAAAAAAAAGGCAAATAGCTCCATTAATCCCCAAATGCCTTCTCCCATCTGCTGCGACTTGCTCGTGCTGGGACTTGCATAATGAATAAGGCAAAAGGGAAAGTTGACGAATCAGGGTGTCTGGGGGGGTGAAGGCACGCTGGGAGGGGGCTCCGGCCCTGGGAGGCCACACCAGCCCGCTCAAAGGGCGCAGCGCCACGGCTGAGGTCGCTGCCCCCGGCAGGGAGAGGAGGCGTCTGGAGAGAGGGACGAGGGGGTGATGGGGGGGAGGGGGGGCCGAGGTCCCAATTCCAGGGAACTGGCAGCTCGGCGGAAAGCGAGGCGGCCGCTCCGAGCAAAGCTTTTGTTCTCGCCCTCCCCGCACTCTCCACCTCCCTCGCCACATTTTCGCGAGTCGTACGAGTTGCAGGCGGCACACACTCCTTGCCTCCCTCCCTCCCCCTCCGCACACACGCGCGCGCGGGCTCACACACACCCCTCTTCCCTTTCGGGCTCGCCGGCCCCTGTTTACCTAAAGGGTAGTATGCGGAATCCGAAGGCTGGACCACCCCCACCTCCCCAAAACCCAAGACTCCAAAGGCACTGGCTCCCAGGCTGTGTGTCTCAAGTCCGCTGCAATACTCGGCGGGAGGGGGCGGCAAGAGAGCGGGGGTGGCGGGGGAAGACACCCCTAATCCACATACACACTCTCACGTCCACACCTGTGCTGAGCTCCCCGTCCCCTCTCTGCACTCCCAGCCCAAGTTGGCTGCCCGGGTGACATTCCCCCGCGGAGAGGCCGGGCTGGAGAGGGAGCGCCATTGCCTCTGGGAAGGTGGAGAGGGGAGGGGAGCGGGGAAAGAGCGGCGCCCGGGGAGTGGGGGGGCGGGGGGCGGCAGCCCACCTGGACATGTGCTCCCTTTGGGGCCGGTGCGCTTTCTCCAGCCCCAGCTTGGTGAAGATGCCCACGAGCACCATGACGGCCACCACCCCGCAGATGATGTAAACGATCAGGTTGGTCTTGTCCTTGGTGGGGTCGTGCAGGGGGTCGTCCTTGCGCGCGGGGGGCTTGCCGGTGTTGAGCCAGAGCGGAGTGTCGTAGTTGGTACAGGTGCTCTGATTCAGTCGCCGCTTCTTAAACGTGCAGCAGAACCGGAAGCCACAAGTCCCGCAGCAAAAGATGAAGTCGCCCGAGCTGCAGTTGAACGGCGGGTCCCACTGGCCCATGACATCGAAGTAGCCCCGGCAGAAGTCCGGCGTGGGCGCCCGGGTCGGGGGCGCGTCCGAGACCCCCACGCCCTCGCCGACCTCTCCGGAGGCGGCCCCGGAGCGGTTGCCCCCCGTCAGCACCACCACGCCGCCCAGCTGCGCCAGCTGCCCGTGCCCCGCTCGCTCCTGCGCCCGGCACACGCGGGCGCACAGCTCGGTGAGGAAGCAGCCGAGGAGCAGCCGGAGGACGCGGCGCATCGTGTCTCCCAGCCCGGGCTCGGCCACTCGGCCGCCGCTGGAGCCGCTGCAGCCGCCTCTCGAGGCGCGGCCGAAGCTGCCGAGGCTGCTGCCGGGGGCTGCGAGCCGCCGCGGGCCGCACATGCAGGGAGCGGCGCGGGGCGCTCGGTGGTCGGCGGCCACTGCGCTCGGCTCAGCCCGCGTTCGCCTCCAGCGCGCCGCGCGCCGAGGGGCCGGCCGGGGAGGAGCGCGCCGGGCCGGGCGGGGGGAGGAGGAACGGGGGCCAGCGCGGGGTGCAGGTCCGGCTGGCTCCCGGGGGAGGCGGGGGCCGGAGAGCAAGGGCGAGTCGGGCGGTGCGCGCCTCCCCTCGGCCGGCGGCTCGGGACTTGCCGCCCCGCGCCCGCTCGCAGGATCCCTGCTCACCTCTCCAGCTCGCCAAGTGCGCGGGAGAGAGCGAAGCGACACTTGTGGAATGAAGGGAGGGCAGGAGGGAAGGGGGAGGGGGAGGAGGGCGGGCAGAGGAGGCGCGGGGGGGAGGGGGCGGTAGCGAGCTCGAGAGGGGCGGGGGCGCGGGAGAGGTGACTCCGGCGAGCGGGCGGGCGGGAGGCAGGCGGGGGGCGTGCGGAGCCGAGCCGGGCTGGCGGGCGGACCGGAGCGAGCTCCGGCAGCCGCAGTGGCTGAAGGCACAGCTCGGATTTCCCGGCAGGTGGGAGACGGCGGCGGGACCTCCCGCGCCCTTACTGGGCGGGAGCCGCGGCTCGGACCTGTTCGGGGCGCGGAGGCGGCTCCGCCCGTGGCTTTTTCCCGGGTGCGTGCGCAGGAGCGGCGTCTCGAGTCGGCCCACCGGGGAAAGAGGTGTCTCGAAGGGTTGAGGGACAGACCAGGTGGCTTCCACTCCAAGACGGAGTGGGGCGCGATCTGATCAGGATTGTCCCTCCCAGGTGCCCGGGGGCTGCCTGGCCCTTTCCCGGGCCATGGCCTCCAACCCGAGGCTCTCCCGCCCCCGCCACCCCCGGCTGGGTGGACTCCCGGGGCCCAGGCGAGGACCAAGGCAGAGCTGGGAGGGAGCCTGGGCCCGGCGTAGGCACCCCCGGGAGAGGGGCTCGGGATGAACTAAAGTCAAAGAAACGCAGGGAAGGTGAGGCGATGACCTGGCCCCAGAACGTCTTTCCTTGGGACGCTCTCCCAGGCCCCTGGACCTGCTACTTGGTCCCTCTTCGCCGAGGCCGCCTTCCCCGCGCTCCACAGGAGGGCCACACCGCGGCGCCGCCTCTGCGCGCCCAGATCTGGTGCAGCGCAAGGCCTGGGCGCCCAGACTCGGCCGCCCTCCGGTACCTGCAGCCCTTGCGCATCGTTCTCCGGGAGCCGGCTGGCCCCTGACCCCACCGACTCCCACCACCACCACCCCGGATATCCTCACCGGAGCTGCCGAACTCGGCCTTGCTTCCTCGGCTCCAAGTCTCCCGTCGTCAGTGTTTCCAAATCTGCCCTAGCTCACATCAGCCGATTCCAGCCAGCCGTCGGCCCTCTCCCATTTCTCCCACTTCTTCCTCTCCTCGGCTTGAATTTGACTCCAGGAGCCCCTAAAACAAGAATTGTACCAAAGCTGCTACACCAAATTTAGATCCCCACACGCCCCTGCGTTTTGTTTTTTAATTGCATTAACTAAGTATACACTTTGCAGTCGGCTAGGCGATTTGCAGGCAAATGTTTCCACCACCCCTCTTCTCCATTTGGCTGCAGTCAAGGGCTTCTCAGGGCATTTCCGAAGAATCAAGAGGTTGGGCCACAGAGAAGGTGACATACTAGGGTGGGGGTCTCCTTAATTGAAAAATCATGGGGTTTTAATGGGACTGTTTTGCAAATTTTCTCAGCATGAGAGGGGGTTTGGCTTTGAAGAAGCCTTCTCTTTGAAGAAATGGTCACCTACTCTCTCCCGCTAAAGACTAGCAGAGAATGACCCGATTCCAACAAAAACACACCAGGGCCATATTGATAGAGCCATACCCAGGAGTGAACCAGCCCTGGAAGAATCAATGAATTATCAACTGTGTTATATCCCAAAACCCTCAGGACAAGGCATGAGATTGCCTAGCCTGAACTCCTGTTCATCAGAACAAGATCCCCAAAACAAGATAGCGTCCACCCACACCTATGTCCACCCACACCCACCACCACAGTATGAATCTCTGCAAACGCAGGCATTGGTGTGTGAGCTGACCACAGCTGACATTTATCCAGTGCCTATAACATACCCACTAAGCTTGCTTGTGTAAAATCACCTCCTCATGATACTTAAAGCAGTGCCTCGCATCTCTAGCAGACAATCTGGGAATATCTGCTGAACCATTGAGTGACTGATCTCATTTAACTCCCCCCTGTTAGGTAATCTTTCCAAGCCCCACACAACAGAGGGAGAGACTGAGGCCCAAAGCAATTAAACCAGGTGCCCAAGGAAACATAGCAAAGAAGTGCTGCTGTTGACATTTGACCCAAGAAATTTGACTCAGGAGCCTGTGTTCTAACCACTGCAGGTAGCGCCTTCCTAAAATAGGCCTCCACACTCTCCATCCAGTTGGCAGTATATTATTATTTCTTTTTTTTTTTTTTACTGTCATACCACATTGAAATATAAAGCCCAGGCCAGAAAAGGCTGACTCTGGCAAGAGTCCCCCAGCATCTAGAACAATGTGGATGTGGGAAACACTTTTAAAAATATGTTGTTGTTGTTTAGTCGCTAAGTCATGTCCAACGCTTGCCCAAAGACTGTAGCCCACCAGGCTCCTCTGTCCATGGATTTCCCAGGCAAGAATATGGGAGTGGGTTGACATTTCCTCCTCCAGGGGATTATCCTAGACCAGGGATGAAACTCCAGTCTCCTGCATTGGCAAGCGGGTTCTTTACCACTGAGCCACTGGGGAAGCCCCCCAAAATACCTAAAGGCTAATTAGTGAACTAATTAAGATCTTTTATGCAACACCCTGTCTTTAAGAGAGGAAAGGAACTATTAGGGCTGAGATAGACATGCAGAGGGTTTGGAATATTTTCACATGAGAATTCAGAATTGAGAAAGGCTGCTCCAACACATTTGCTTTAGTCCAGGAAGTTGAGGCTCAGAGAGGTTAAGGGCTTTGTCCAGGTCACACAGCCAGCAGATGGGAAATGCAGAGCTGGATGCAGAGCGCCCGGCCCCTAATCCCAGGTCTCCCGCCATCCTACCCCACTGCACCCCATGTGACACTTCCCGGCAAGCATCAGGGCTGAGGGATGAGGGCAAGACCCAGACAGAAGGCTGGATCACAGATACCTTTCTGCAAAATAGGTTTGAAGGCATTCCTAAATTTGATTAAAAAAAAGAAAAAAGAAAAAGCTTAGCAAAAAGAGACGAAATCTAGACCGAAAAGTCCATTTCAGAAGCAGCCTCCAATCTCTGCAAAATATTGCCTGTCACCAGGACATCTAAGTCCGATCCTCAGAGGAGACGGGCTCTGGAGGCTGCTGCCGGCTTTAATTAACAGAGACTGCCCCCTGTTTGTGACAAAGAGAGTGCAGGGAATGGCTTTGGGAAGAAGCAGACCTAATCCACTCTGCGTGGCTTATTTGCCAGATTCAAACCTGAAGCCCTGTAAGCTTTGCCCCAACCAAATTCCCTTCCTGCTCCCGCCTGCTGTGGCTGTCAGTATCCCCTGGAATACTGCCCAAGCCTATTTCCTAAGAATTGGAAAAATACTTAGAGGAGAGGGGAGTCATCTTCGTTTTACTCCTCAGAGGGAAAAAAGTCAATTTCCTCTGGGTATGTCAACTCAGGAAATAGATTCACTACTTCCTACCAGATGTGTGATTATTGGGTAAGTGCCCCCATTCGGAACATGTGATTGAGAAAGTATTTCTTTCAGGGCTTCTGGGGATGAGGGGTGGGGCGCGTTTGTAAACTTACTAATGAAACACCTGGCAAGTTCATGGAAGATGAAAAATCGTTATTAAACGCCACCCTGTACCACTACCCGAATGAATTCATGCAAATATGTTGAAATTAAAACGTAGCTCTTAATGAAAGTGCTTTCTGTGAAAGAGATGATGACATTATTATTTACAACACAGGGGCTTTTAATATCTGAAGAAGAATCTCATTTGCTCCAGCCTTACTGCTGTCAGGCTGCAGTGTGTGCAGCATCCAGAATGTATTTGTGCCCCACCCCACCCCCTACCCCTCCCCGCAAAAATTAGTGGAGGTAGCGTTGTAACGAAGGATGTTCACTTACCAGGACTTGTAATGAAGGATGCTCACTTACCAGGACTTGTAACCCACGTCCAGAAGCAGCTCAGCAAATCAGATGATTTGTGCAGTGGTCCTCACTCCCAGGAGTTCTTTGTTAATTTTCCTCATCCAGTGCCTTGGGGTTTCAAAGTAGTCTCTAAGCAACTGTTAGCCTTGAGAAAGAAAAAAAAATAAAAAGCACTGAAACAGAAGCTATTGGTTTAAATCCTCAGGGAACTTCCTAGGTGAAATTCCAAACTGGCCCATCTCCAAAGAGAGAAGACAGGAGAAAGAAGCAGCCACTTCAGATTAGCAGGATTAATAAACAAGAGAACTTACAGATGAGTTTGTCTTGAGTGGCTGCAAGAGGAATAGATCTGCACCCGTCTGCCAGTCTTAACCTTTTATTTAGACTTTTGCATCCTTGGAACAGCTTCTAGTGTGGGGAAAGTGGCTGGAATGTACATTTCAAGGGCCAAGGAGAATCAGGAGCCTCTCATTGCCCAGGTCTAGCTCTCAAGTCACATCCTCTCTATGACCTTCTCCAACAGAAGCCAAAGTGTAGCTAACACCCTGCCAGTTTCAAGTAAAATACTGAAATGATATATTTTATTCCCTTGTTCTGAAAAGATAAGAAGTTTTATTAGAAGAAGAAAAGTAGGTCTGCTATACAGTTCTCTCAGATAGGAGGTAGTGTGTGAGATGATTTTTGGCGGTACTCCAACAAAGATTTTTTTTATTTAATATATTTTTATTTAAATTCAGAAAACAAAACAATGTTAACTGTGATCCATGCATTTAACAGGCAGAAAAAGTGACATAGATTTATTTTCAGTAAAAATTAGTAGTAATTGATGAAAACACATCCCATGAACATATTTAAAAGAACAGTTCAGAAATTGAATATATTTGCAACATTATCATTTTTTGAATTTTTTAAGTGACTTTGGCATATTTTTATTTACTTATTTTTATTTTTTGAACCCACCATGGGGCACATGGGATCTTAGTTCCCCTGCTGCTGCTGTTGCTGCTGCTAAGTCGCTTCAGTCATGTCCGACTCTGTGCGACCCCATAGACGGCAGCCCACCAGGCTGCCCTGTCCCTGGGATTCTCTAGGCAAGAACACTGGAGTGGGTTGCCATTTCCTTCTCTAATGCATGAAAGTGAAAAGTGAAAGTGAAGTCGCTCAGTCGTGTCCAACTCTTATCGACCCCATAGACTGCAGCCTACCAGGCTCCTCCATCCATGGGACTCTCCAGGCAAGAGTACCAGAGTAGGGTGCCATTGCCTTCTCCGATTAGTTCCCCTACTAGGCGTCAACCCATGCCCCCTACAGTGGAAGCAAGGAGTCTTAAACCCTGGACCACTAGGGAAGTCCCCCCAACAAAGATTTTTTTTTTAATAGTTTTATATTTGTTGGCTGGAAAAAATGCACAACCTAAAAAGTTGAGAATTACATTTTATTTGGCGGACATTCTAAGGACTTCAAGTCAGGAAGACAGAAAAACTAGACTCTCAGCTCACTCTGAGGGACTGCTCCGAAGAGGTAAGGAGGGAAGCTGGATATACAGGAGTTTTGCAACAAAGGCCAGGTTATCGTGAAGAGGAAAAGTTAAAATTTTACATAACCTCCTGCTCCTCCTGGCTCTGTAACTCAGCTTGCTGCTTGCAAAGTCTGGATCACGTAGGTCACGTAGTTTCAGAAAGTGGGGACTTACAACACTAGGAACTGGAGCTTATCTCACTCACCCTTGTCCTGCTCTTTGCAAATGCCCAGCCCCTGCAATCCTGCTTAATCATCCCTGTCCATGTGAAAGTCAGGCATCCCCCTCCCCATCTTGACTGCTATTCCCGCGTGCACATGAAACCCCTTAGTTTAAACCAGCCTAGTTTAAACTAAGGGGTTTCATATGCACAGCCTATTAGTAGCTAGTGTTACCCACTATAGTCTGTCTATAAAAATTCTGTAATCCCTTTGTTCAGGGCTCAGAGCTTGGAGTGTTAACTCCTCTGGGCCCGCTGGAGTAATAAACCTGAGTTCTTGGTGTTTCAATTACTGGTTTCTGCAACAATTGGAGCATAAAAAAATTACTGTTAATTAAAGAAAATCAGATATCTCAAGTTAATGAATTTAGTGCCTTTCTGTGTCTGGGAAAATACAAGACTCTTGATGTAGGAGATAAATGGGCCCTTGGGCCAGGCAGCTGATATTTGTCAAATGGAGCAAAACTGAAGTTTTAGTCTTCAGCCAGACAGGAATGATACCTGTTTCGTTTCCTCCACTGATACAGAGGGATTAACTAACAGAGGGGCATTTGTTGCAGCAAAAACAGAAATGGGTGAACAGCCTTTGGTACATACTAGTCAAACAGGCCTACAAGAGTTAAACAACCTTGGTTATTCTTTAGCTGTTACTACAAACAAACAAACACTTGTAGCTGGATTTGTCCTTCACAAAGCTAATTACTCTCTTTCTCCATATAGATGATGCTCTGCACCTGTCATACTTCCCCCTACATGCAGGTCATGGGCCAATAACTTCAGGGACATAAGACCCGGCTGTGAGTTGTCTAATGCCAGCTATAGCCACTTTGAAACTTTGCAAGAAAAAAAAAAATGCAAGACCTTCAGAAGGATATAAAACCTCTCCCTATTCCCGAGAAAGAGGGAGCACAGTTCTTGAGGCACTAGCCTGCTGTTTTCCTTTCCCCTGGCAAAGGTAATAAAGCTACTCTTTCCTATTTCCTCCAAACTCTCTCTCCGTATTTCTATTTGGCATCAGTGGACAGGGAGCCAAGGTTTTGGCAAAGTCTGGGCTCACTGAAATCATTCATTCGATGTGCACCTCAGCTGTCTGGGGCCAGTATCCTGCTTTTCTGAATCCTGAATTCCCTCTGGGGGCACCCTTGCAGGTCAATGCCATGGCTAAAAGCTTGGCAATGGGCAGCTATAGTGGCTTGATGGTGGCAACATCCTTTGTTTACTGATACGCAGGCCACATCTTTTCACTGACATATTTATTTCAATGTATATCAGGAAAAAAATGATGTCACATCAAACACATGGCTTCAGTGTTTCAGGTGTAGTCCTTTCAAGTATATCAACTTAAAGTCAATTTAAGAAAAGTAATAAATATTTTATTAATAAAATACAAATAAAAAGAATACAAAGTGGCTGGTACTGAAAACCAGAATTGAGGAAACGTGGCCTTTGGTATCAGGACAGAGTTTCTCAGCTTCAGCACTGATGACTGGAATGGTTATTTAACTCTCTGTAGGATGTTTAGCAGCATCCCTGGATTCTACCCCCTGGATGTCAAAAGTACCCCCCAGTTGAGAAGTGAAAGTGTTAGTCCCTCAGTTGTGCACAGCTCTTCAGGACCCCATGGACTCTATAGCCCGCCAGGCTCCTCTGTGCATGGAATTCTCCAGGCAAGAATACTGGAGTGGCTTGCCATTCCCTTCACCAGGACATCTTCCCGTCGCAAGGACTGAACTCAGGTTGCCTGCATTGCAGGCAGATTCTTTATCATCTGAGCCATCAAAGAAGCCCACCTCCCAGGACGACAACCAAAAACTGTTTACAAAACATCCCCTGGGGGCAAAAAAAAAAAAAACACTGAATCTTGCTTATGTTTAAATGCCAGCAGTTTCTCAAATGAGTTTGATGATCTCAAATCATCTCAGCTTTCTAAGCCTTAGTTTCCTCACCTATAAATGGGGGGATAAGAACGGTACCTCTCCTCAGACCTGTAACACACACTCCATACTTTGTGTAGAGTGATAAAAAGCACAGTGAATGTAACCTGATGTTGACTTTGAAAATAACACTGCCACTTATTTTACCAGCAAAATGGGTTAGTTTGTGAATATCAGAGAATTGCAATGTGGAATAAGCAAACGTTGTATCTAAGTCCAGCAGACAAAGTAACCTTCCATGTCCCTCTGTCCATGGGAGTCTCCAGGCAAGAATAGGTAGGTTGCTGTTGTCTCCTTCAGGGGATCTTTCCCACCCAGGGATCGACCTGTGTGTCTTATGTCTCCTGCATTGGCAGGTGGGTTCTTTACCAGTAGCACCACACTCCATGCAGCAAAAGTCACCATGGAGGATCTAGAGAGTCCAGGGTGGTGCTGGCTTCCTATTGGCTGAGTTTGAACAGTTCTCATAGGCTGGGCCTGTTGCTGGGCGGGGAAAAATCTTCCTCAGGCTGAGGTGGTAGGGAAGAGAGACACCTTCCTCCGGAAATGCAAGGTATGTCTCTTCCTGTTGGGGTCTGTGGTTTAATGAAGTGGTAGTGCCTGAGAGTTTCCCTTTCTGGCCTCCAGACTCCATTTTAAAAGAGGTTTCCTTTATTCAGTTTCACACTTAGCAGTGAAACCATCACTTAATACAGTAAATCTGAAAAGTCCACAGTGTGTCAGGCACTACACCCGGAAGTAAGGAGACAGATGACTGAGACAAGAGTCTTGCTTTCAGGATCTCAACATCTGCAGATCGAGATAGAATATAGAGGCAGGGCAGGCTTCCTGGGCATGCAGTCTGTGTAGCCCTACAACAAGGCTCCATGCTTGGGGAAGGCCCCGTGCTTCGTTCAATGCTCTACAGTTGCCTTCTTGAAATTCCAAGTGATTTTTGAACACAGGGTCCCACCGATTACATAACCAGTATATAGGTAATGCAACTCCAGCAGAAACAGCGGTGTTGACTTAAAAAATATTCACAACCTGAAAGTTGAGAATTATGTTTTATTTGATGGGAATTTAGGACTTCAAGCCCAGGAGGCAACATCTCAAGTAACCCTGGGGGGTGGGGGGCGGAGCTGGGGTGGGGATGGGTGCAGCGTTAGGTGTAGGTTATATAGTAAAGTTTCGCAAAAAGGCAGATAGTCTAAATCTTAAAAGATGATTGTAAATTGAAACCAGGTATCCCAAGTTAAGGAATTTCGCGCTTTTCTATGTATGGGAATATGCAAGAATCTGGCTCACTGAAATCGGTCCTTTGATAGGCCAGTTTCCTGTGTTTCCATATCCTGAGTTCCTCAGGGCTCACTGTAGGGAGTGGCTGCCATCTGATGGCTGCTAGATGGCAGGTATTCTTTGCTTCCTGAGTTCTTTCAGGGCTTACCCACTCACCATCCATGGAGGCTGCAATGCTTGATGAGTGTGACATCCTTTGGTTACTGATATAGCAAGAAATGCTCCATTTCTCAGAGGTCATTTCTCATCTTACAGAAACTTAGAAGATGATGTTTAGCTCCACCAACACGGAAAAGGAGGACTTCCCAGAGGTGGTGACATTTGAGAATGTTAATTTAAGTTAAATATATCTAAGCATTCTCAGAAATTTAGCAGGAAAAATTTTGGTAGATGCTCTTTAAAAGTAGTTCTCAGGACTTCCCTGGTGATCCAGTAGTTAAGATGCCACCCTTCCACTGCAGGGATGGGTTCTATCCCTGATCAGGGAACTAAGATCCTGCATGCCTAGCAATGCAACCAGAAAACAGAGGGACAGGGAGTAGTTCTCAAAAGCTAGTCTGAAGAATAATACCAATATGTGTTGAGGTTTTCACTGGGCCATTTAGAAAACTGAGAAAAAGTAAGACTGATGAAATAAGTGTTCAAAATAACACTTTAATTGTTGTATATTATTATGTTATATATTATATATTATTTTTGTATTACAATTTACTTTCTAAAGTAAAGTATGTTGGACTTACTCCACATTAGTTTCCATTTAGTGTGTGAAAGTGAAATTGTTAGTCACTCAGTTGTATCTGATTCTTCGCCACTCCATGAACTGTACGCCGCCAGGCTCCTCTGTCCATGGAATTCTTCAGGCAAGAATACTGGAGTAGGTTGTGATCCCCTTCTCCAAAGGATCTTCCCAACCCAGGGATCAAATCTGGGTCTCCTGCATTGCAAGCAGAGTCTTTACTGTCTGAGCTACAAGGGAAGCCCATTTAGTGTGTATGTGTGTGT
Source organism: Bos grunniens (assembly GCF_055505025.1). NCBI lineage: Eukaryota > Metazoa > Chordata > Mammalia > Artiodactyla > Bovidae > Bos > Bos grunniens. The sequence goes on from NC_141189.1 coordinate 31,171,787, forward strand.
TATTTTTAAAAATATTTCCTACCAGAGAAAAATTGGCAAACCTACCCTTCCCAATTTTTGGTTATTTTACTATAGATGAAATCCCAGAGTCTGGGACTAATTTTAAAACATCACAGTAGCTTCCATTTACAAGTAAAGTGGTAGGTTGAAGCAAGTATCTGAATAATTGAAGTCCCTCCAACTATACTGTGAAACCAAAATAGGTTTGGGGGGTCATGAATTTTCCTGCTAGCTATATTAAAATAACTAGGCTTATCCCTAGGAATCAACTGAGACTAGATGATAATGCCCCAACTGTATACTCCCCAGGCCCATATCTCTCTGCTCAGATAAATGCCTATAAGTGAGATTGTATCAGTTTTTAACATGTAACAAATTATCCCAAAACAGTGGCTTAAAACAAGTAATGTTTGTTTAGCTGATAGTTCTCTGAATTGAAAACTTTTTTGTTGGCTTCATGGATGTTTCTTCTGGTCTTGGCTGGGCTCACTCACAGATTTGCTATTAACTGCCAGGTCACCGGAGAAGGCGATGGCACCCCACTCCAGTACTCTTGCCTGGAAAATCCCATGGATGGAGGAGCCTGGTAGGCTGCAGTCCATGGGGTCGCTGAGAGTCAGACACGACTGAGCGACTTCACTTTCACTTTTCACTTTCATGCATTGGAGAAGGAAATGGCAACCCACTCCAGTGTTCTTGCCTGGAGAATCCCAGGGACGGGGGAGCCTGGTGGGCTGCCGTCTCTGAGGTCACACAGAGTTGGACATGACTGAAGCAACTTAGCAGCAGCAGCAGCCAGGTCACCGGGGTGCTGGTTGGTCTGGGACAGCTTTCAGCTGGGTCAGCTCCACTCTACCCCATGAGGTTCATTATACACCATCAGGCTAGCCCAGGGCATTTCACATGGTGTTTGGGCAGGCTTCCTAGAATTTGAGAGAAAGCATGAAAGCCCAGTTGAAACCCAGGTTGGAAAAATCACACCGTCACTTCTGCCACATTCTGTTAGCTCAAAGCAAGCCATAAAACCAGTCCCTATTCAAGGGATTAGAGAAACAGACTTCTTCTCTTGATGGGAAAAGCTGTAAAAAGTCACATTGAAGAGGGACCTGCACACAAGGATGTGTGAATGACAGTAGCCATTTTTTGTATCAGCTCTCTTGGTGTGTTTGGGCTTTGTTATTGTTTAGCCGCTAAGTCTCATCTGACTCTTTGTGACCCCATGGACTGTAGCCCACCAGGCTCCTCTGCCCATGGGATTTCCCAGGCAAGAATACTGGAGTGGGTTGCCATTTCCTTCTCCAGGGAATTTTTCCAACCCAGGGATTAACCTGGGGCCTCTTATGTCTCTGGCATTGGCAGGTGTGTTCTTTCCCACTGAGCCACGAGGGAAGGCCCCTGTTTGGGCTCCTATAATGAAATACCATAGATTGGATGGTTTCTAGACAAGAGAAAGTTATTTCTCATAGTCTGGAGGCTGGGGAGTCCAAGATCAAGGCAGGGGCATGGTCACATTCTGGTGAGAGTCATCTTCCCTGTTCATAGCTAGCACCTTTTCATTGTATCATCACATGGTAGAAGGGGTAGGGGCTCCCTGTGGGGTCTTATTTATAAGAACTATATTCCCATTGTGAGGGTTTCAGGCTTGTGACCTAAGCACTTCCCACAGACCCCACATTCTAATACATCACATTGAGCATTTTGATCTCTACCTATGGATATGTTAGGGATACAAACATTCAGACCACCACTTATCTCAAATCCCATTACTACCAACTGGAGTAGAATAAAAAGCTCCGTATCTAGGAATTTCCTGGTGGTCCAGCAGTTAAAACTCCATTCTTCCACTGCAGCAGGCACAATTTCCTTCCTTGCTCAGGGACCTAAGATCTCACGTGCCAAGTGGCACAGCCAAAACCAACAAACAAAATCTCCGTATCACCAAGTTTGCCCAGCCAACAATATTCAAGGAGAAACTTACATACACAAAGAAGCAACAGAAGGAACTTGCCTATAGCTCAGATGGTGAAGAATCTGCCTGCAATTCGGGAGACCCAGGTTCACACCCTGGTTCAGGAAGATTCCCTGGAGAAGGAAATGGCAATCCACTCTGTATTCTTGCCTGGAGAATCCCATGGACAGAGGAGCCTGGTGGGTTACAGTCCATAGGGTCACAAAGAGTCAGACACAACTAGGTGACTAACACACACACATACACACAGAGAAGCAACAGTCACAGAGAGCTCTGTTTTCACCTACATATTCAGAGCCGAAGAATTGATGCTTTTGAACTGTGGTGTTGGAGAAGACTCTTGAGAGTCCCTTGGACAGCAAGGAGATCAAATCAGTCAATCCTAAAGGAAATCAGTCCTGAATATTCATTGGAAGGACTGATGCTGAAACTGAAGCTCCAATACTTTGGTCACCTGATGCAAAGAGCTGACTCAGTTGAAAAGACCCTAATGCTGGGGAAGATTGAAGGCACGGTGAGAAGGGGATGACAGAGGATGAGATGGTTGGATGGCATCACCAACTCAATGGACATGAGTTTGAGCAAGCTCCAGGAGTTAGTGATGGACAGGGAAGCCTGGCGTGCTGAAGTCCATGGGATCGCAAAGAGTCGGACACGATTGAGAGACTGAACTGAACTTGGACATTTGAAATTTCAGTGCATTAATGTCCAGCCATGTGTCCATACTGGTAAAGTGGAAGGTCTTCGATGCCATCCTTTATCTCAACGTCCATGTCCTGTTAATCACCACATTCTGCCAGACCTTCCTCCTAAACAAATATGGGGTCCTTCCTCTCCTTTCATCCCCATTGTCATGGCTTCAGTTCAGACCTCATTTCTCACAGTGACAATTACACTTCCCCCTAGTGTCACCTAACCCTCTGTGTCCCCATCTTGAATCCAACTGCCGCTCATTCACTTAACAGTCCTTTATTGAATGATCACTTTGTGCCAAGCACTGTGCTAGGGACAGGGGGGAAATAAGATACAGCCTATATTTTGGTAAAGAAAAGAAACAAGAGAGCAGATTTATTAGTCAGGATAGGACATCTGCTAGAAAACACAAGCCCAAGATCTGTAGTAAATGATGACTTAGGAATCCCAGTTCCTCCCATCATGTAGCTCCACCATCCTGAAATCATTTACCCTAAGCCATGTGGATAGCAAGTGGAGCCATGCATGTGAATGAAAGAACAGAAGGATATAGGGAGGCAACGTAAGGCCATGGCTGAATGGGGCACACATCATTCCCACCATATTCCGTTAGCTGAACTCCATCTCATGGTCCCAACTTAAGCACAAAGGAGGCTGGGAAATGTAGTCTCCCTATGCTCTCAGAGGAGGTAAGAGAATTGGTGAGTATATAACAAGTCCTCGCCTCACAGATCATTATATGCATGTTAACAGATGCTACAGCTGGAAAAGTATAGCATCCTGTGGGAACCAGGGGAAAGTTTAATACATTTACTGTATCCTGGGATTCAAGGTGTGGTGGTGGGCTGAATAATGGCCCCCAAAGATATCCAGCTCCCTATGTCCTTATCTTGAATCCAACTGCCTTTCATTCACTTAACAGTTCTTTATTGAATGATTACTTTGTGCCAAGGACCACGTTACCTATCCAAGTTCTACCCGACCCTGAAACTCAGTACTTAGCAAAAGGGACTTTGTGGATGTAATTAAGTTAAGGACCTTGAGATGCAGCAGTTACCCTGGATTATCCAAATGCGCCTTCAATGTAATCAGCAATGTTCTTATAAAAGGGAGACAGAGGAAGATTTGACTGCAGAAAAGGGAACCTAAATGTGATGACGGGAGCACTGGAGTAGTGCTCTTTGAAGAGGAAGGAAGGATCCAGAAGTCCAGGAAGCTGAGAAAGGACACTCGGAGAGGAAAAGGCAAAGAATAGATTCTCCCCCTGGAGCTGCCAAAAGGAATCAGTTTTGCCAACACCTTGATTTTCACTCATTAAGACTCAGTTTGGACTTCTGGCCTCCAGAAATGTAAGAAAATACATTTTTCTTGTTTTAAAACATTAAATTTGCAGCAATTTGTTACAACAGTAAGAGGAAACTAATATAGGCAGTCATGCCAACACTGACTTCCAGATAAGGGTCACTCATTAGAGAGCCAGGCAAAAAGGCAGGAGGGCAGGGAGGGGTGGAGGTTACGGCTGAGAGGTAGCCAAGGCCCAGAGCTAACAGGATTGGGGGACAGGTTGAATTTTAACCTGAGGGCGCTAGGGCAGCCTTGAAGCAAGTGTGACCTGATCAAGGTTTGCATTTTTGAAGGGTGGCTCTGCCTGCTTCTTGGAGAACAGACCAGGAGAATCAGTGCTGGAAATAGGCAATCATTTGCTTTATTTCAGGGGAAAAGGAGAAAGGCAGTACTCTAGGGGCTTCCTTGGTGGCCCAGACAGTAAAGAATCTGCATGCAATGCAGAAGACCTGAGTTCAGTCCCTGGGTCAGGAAGATCCCCTAGAGAAGGGACTAGCTACCCACTCCAGTATTCTTGCCTGGAGAATCCCATGGACAGAGGAGCCTGGTGGGCTACAGTCCATGGGGTTGCAAACAGTCAAACACGACTGAGCAACTAACACATACATGCATAATCTAAGGTCATGGCAGAGTGCTAATTGAGTGCATAGGTGGACTCAGGAGGGCTTGGTGATGAACTGCCTAGGCTCCAAAGATTGACCAAGGGCAAAAGAGCAATCTCCTCCATCAATATCAGCTATACCAACTCTGATGCTCAATAGTATCTTCAGAGGCTGTAACCAGCTTAGCCACCTATTCAGGACAGAGATCAAATAGGAAGGTCTAAAGGAACAGGGAAAGTGCCTGGGAAACCTAAGTGCTACCCTATGGAAGTCCTCTTCCAAATCCTATTGCTTACCAGGGCCACCATGCCCCTTGTAATTTGAGTAAAATAATTCAAATGCCATCTCCACATAATGGGAAATCCAGCATTAACTCCCACCTCCACCCACCTCATGATCAATAGGGATTTCTATTTCTCCTAATCTCTTCTGACTCTGATTTCCTGCTTCTGCTTGTACATTTATGCCTTACTGATTTCCAGGATGTTAAATATGTAAATTAATATATATTTAATATATATTACATATAAAATATATTCAAATATAAAAATATTTTTAAAATATTTTAAATATTTAAATATATATTATAAAAATTTAAATATATATCTTATAAAATATATTTAAATATATAAAATATAATACATATATTAAATATATATATTTATACACACAAAACTTTTCAAGATAGGGTAAAAAAAGGCAAGGCAAAAATAAAAACACACTTATTGTTAGAATATATGAACCATTTCTAGAAAGATATACTAGATCTCTAAGGATAGGAACTAGAAAGGAGGGAAAATGTGCTTTCCTCCTTATACTTTTGCGTACTGTTTTATCTTTTATTTTATTTTAGCATTTCGTTATTCAGCTATATTGGGTCTTAGTTACAGTACATGGGATCAGACGTCTATCCCCTGCACTGGAAGCCAGATTCTTAACCACTGGGCCACCAGGGAATTCCTCTGTGTGCTGTTTTTTAAACCATCTGTGCACTTAACCTATTTAAGAAAAGTAATCAAAATGTGTTTAATGGGGACTTCCCTGGCGGTCCAGTGATTAAGACTCCACCCTTCCACTGCAGGGGATACAAGTTCAGTTGGGGAACTAAGATCTCAATGCTAGGTAAGTGCAGCCACACACACACAAACACAAAAATCTGAAAGGAAAGAAAAAGAGGAGGAATGGGTGAGGGTAGATGAAAAGAGAAGATCAAGCATCTCAACAACAACAGCCTTCTGAGTTCCATTCCTAACGCCTCTATGCTCACAGGTCCTTGATCTTAACTAAATGATTTCCCTACTTCAGGCCTCAGTTTTTTCCTCTGGAAAACAGGTCAGCAGAACTTGATGCTCTCCAAGGTCCCAACTCTGAGCTAATTGCTCGGGCAGAACTTTCAAATTAAAGCAGTAATTGTGCCGGCTTCTCCCAGCTGCCTAAGATGTTCCCATCGTAATGTGAAATGGCTTTTTCTTTATTAGAGTCATCTTTGGAATCAGATGCCTTAAAGGGTAGAAAGTGAATCATAAGCAACGTATTTGCAAATCATGTAGAATAAGGGATGATTTTTTTTTTTTTTTACAAGAGGCACATTTGCATGCCTAACCAGCCCTTGACCCTCTTCAGAGAAGAGTCTCTGCTAACCCACCCTCAGCAACCTGGTCAGAGGTGGCCCCAGACAACTGATCAGAAGGATCCAATCAATGAGAATCCTGCCTAAAGTCAGTTAGAGTCCCCCTCAAGAACTGGAACTAAGAAACGTGATCTGAGGGAGAATGAAGGTGAAAAGGCCCGTTATATTAATGCTTCTGAACTAGATTGAAAGTAATATGAGGACAGAGATTGTGACAGTCTTGTTCACTGCTGCGTGCCTGGTCTCTGCCACCATTCTAGCATACGACAGGTGCTCAATAATCATTAGTTGAAAGAGAAAAATAATCACCAGCTAAAAGCTTCATGAATCTCATTGTTCTAGCTCCCTGGTACTACCCTGCTGTTACTGTTCAGTCACTCAGTCATGTCTGACTTTTTGGTACCACCCTAGCTCCCTTCCTTTTGAAAATTAAATTTCCAGTTTCTCTTATGGGGTTTTTATCTTTCTTTAAAAGCCCACTTACCTCTGGAGAAGGAAATGCCAACCCACTCCAGTATTCTTGCCTGGGAAATCCCATGGACAGAGGAGCCTGATGGGCTACATTCCATGGGGTCGCAAAGAGACATAACTGAGTGCATGCGCATGCGCGCGCGCGCGCGCACACACACACACACACACACACACACACACACACACCCGCTGGAGGGGCATGGCATGTGGGCGTGCAGCCAAGACCCTTGAGCTAGATCCTGGGTTTACTAGTTCTGTGACCTCCGAAAACCTCTAACTCACCTGTGATGAGGTTTCCTCATCTGTAAAATGAGAATTTGTAAGAGTTGCACAGGGGGACTAAATTAATAAATATAAATGAAGCACTTAAAAAAATAAATAAAGGCCCACTTACACCTGCTGCTGCAGCTGCTAAGTCACTTCAGTCATGTCCGACTCTGTGCGACCCCAGAGACGGCAGCCCACCAGGCTCCCCCGTCCCTGGGATTCTCCAGGCAAGAACACTGGAGGGGGTTGCCATTTCCTTCTCCAATGCATGAAAGTGAAAAGGGAAAGTGAAGTCTCTCAGTCATGTCTGACTCTTCGAGACCCCATGGACTGCAGCCTACCAGGCTCCTCCGTCCATGGGATTTTCTAGGCAAGAGTACTGGAGTGGGGTGCCCTTGCCTTCTCCGCCACTTACACCTAAGTTAATCTAAATAGATTTGGTTTGCTTCATCCAGAAGAACCCTAAAGGCAGATAATTTTTACCCCAGTAATATAAATCATTTTTTCCCCTGAGATAACTTTTTAAATAAAATGTTATCGAAATTCATATTAACATGTTCCCTGGTTCAAATCCAGTTCAGTAAACATGTATTTTGCTAGGAGGTATGGGGCAGCTCAGAGACGAAGAGGGCAGTGTCTCTACCATCAGAAAGTTCACAATTAGATGGAGAAAGACAGATACACAGTTAGGTCATTCCAATAGCATATTGTCTGAAAGAAGAGGTTTAAACAATGTCCCCTGGGTACAAATGGGAGAAAGGGAGAAATATCAAGGAAGACTTCACAGAGGAGGTGATCCTGAAGATGGGCTTTGAAGAATGCATAGGATGTCCCAGGGAAAGTGTATCTTGGACAGAGAGAACACTTTGAAGAAAGAAGTGAAGCCAAGGAACACAGTTTGTGGGGCTACATGTTAGAATGAAATGGAAAACGAAGCTAGAAGAGGAAAAGGAAAATTTAAGAGTGAACCACGTATCTTCACCCAAGATCCCAGCCCAGGGTTTTAAATTATTCAGGCCAGTAGGGATTCTTTTATAGGAATAGCACATTTGGCAAGTCTCCAAGTGCTCAAGGAAGCCCATGAAAGCCCATGAAGTCCTAGAAATTCTATAACACAGAAGAAAAAAAAATTATCAGAACCTAATCTCAACAAGGGTCATTCTTTCTACTCAAAATGTATGTTGTTCCTCCCCCGAAACATCCAACAAGCAGGGGATGTCTTGTTCAGTCATGTCTGACTCTTAGCCACCCCGTGGATTGCAGCCTACCAGGCTCCTCCATCCATGGGATTTTCCAGGCAAGAGTACTGGAGTGGGGTGCCAGCACCTTCTCCGGATGCTCGCTCAGTACCACACAAAAGTGGTTAACAATGATTCTCTTTTTGAAGTGATGAAACTGTTCTGAAACTAGAGAACTGTGATGGTTGTACAACATTGTGAAGGTAGGAAAAGCCGGTGAATTATATCCTTTTCCTGGGACATCCTACTCATTCTTTAGAGCCCATCTTCAGGGTAGTAGTCCATCGTGTGTGTCTGTATGTATGCATATACATTCTTTATCCATTCATCTGCAAGTGGACATATAGCTTCCATGACTTGTCTGTTGTAAATAGTGCAGCTGTGAACGCTGGGGTGCTTGTATCTTTTCAGTCAACAATTCTCCTTTAAGGAATCTATCTTTGTGCACAAGATACTAGTATCCTTGTATACAAGACTCTAGACAAAAAAGTTCATTGTGACATTGTATTAGTGAAAACTTGGAAACAACATAAATGTCCATAAATAGAAAGCTGGCTAAATAAACAGTAAAATAAGTAAATAGGATGGGCCACTAAAATTTGGTTACCTGTAGGCAGTGCTACTTAAGAGGGAGATTTTTCCATATAATTTTTTCATTTCTTACTTGATTTCTTATGGCATGCCTTACTTTCGTCATTTAATAAATCGGCAAGTTTTCTTTAATCAAATATGGCTTTATTGATTCCCACGGAAAATATATGAATTCTTCGACTTAGCTTACTCATACTTTATTGAGTGAGACAACATTAATGAAAAAAACAAAGTCTGTTTATTTTATGCGCATTTGAGGCACAAAAATATTAAAAGATGGGCATGTTTTAAAGATAGCCACCTGAAGGATACTTCCTAATCTTGAATTCTTAAATTAGATCGTGGTGGTGGTGGTGCTGGAGGTGGTGTGTCCACAGTCTTTGTGACCCCATAGACTGTGGCCCACCAGGCTTCTCTATCTATGGGATTCTCCAGGCAAGAATACTGGAGTGGGTTGCCATTTCCTCCTCCAGGGGATCTTCCTGATGCAGGGATCGAGTCTGGGTCTCCTGCATCTCCTGCATTATAGGCAGATTCTTTACCATTCAGCCACCATTCTTATTAAATCAGGGTCATGTTAAAAACCCAGTCTCTGTCATTCATAAAATGGATACAAATGATGAGATGTATCAAGTCAGCAACAGAACCAGTGTTATTGGACCAAGTGCTGTTGGTGTCCTACCCAGATTCCCTTGGCTTCCTTTGACCATGTCCTGTGACCCTTGCCTGCATTGCTGTGCTTTTGCTTCTGTTGCTGTGCACAAGGAAGTCATTAGAGAAAGAAAAAAAAAAGGCTACTGGAGCAGATTTGATTGGATGTTCTAAACCAGAAGTACTCAGAGGGTACCTCCCTTTGGTCGGGGACTTATGAATATCCCTTCTCCGGCAGATCTTCCCAACCCAGGAATCGAACCAGGGTCTTCTGCATTGCAGGCAGATTCTTTACCAACTGAGCTATCAGGGAAGCCCACTTATGAATACAAGAGTATGAAATTCCAGCTCTCTTGACTTGGGTCAGAATAAACTCTGAGGGACAGCTTACATTCCAGCGTCCCCTGTGGAATCAGGCTGGAGTTACCCTCTGTGGAACTTCGTCTACAATCATACTTTTGCTTGGCTTCTAGTCTTTCCTTTATGGGAAGTACTTCCTTCATAAATCAATTACATATGAATTCTCATCTCAGGGTCTTCTTCTGTAGAACAGTCTCAGGCGATCATTCTTACAAGTTTAAACTCAAAACCAGACGCCAAAAGCACAAAAACCATTATCTAGGACCAGCTTCTTCAGTTCCAAGTTTTCATAAAACAGGATGATTCAAAACATGGCTGATATGATGATAGTTTCTCATGGCTTCAGCTCCCGCATTTGCTACTTAGACTCTAAATCTGCTAATGATTCTGTCTATTGAAAGATTCATTATCTTTTCTTGCTCATGTGTATAAGACCAGTAGTTCCATGGAAGAAATCAATTAAGTTCTCCTAATTACACGTATCCTTGGAATTGTCCGCATCTGGAAAGTCAATAAAAATTTAGTGGGCTCATTTATTTCTTGCACCTACCTGTCTTTATTTAAAGAGTAGAATTGCTGTTCTACTTCAAAATCATTTCACACACCTAAGGGGAGAGAGAGAGATTTCTATTTGAAGGGACCTCACTAGATTGTTCTGGGGGTTAAATGAGGTTAAGTTCAGGACCTGATCCAGAGATATGGCTCATAGTAAGCACCCAATCAAGTAGTCACCTTCCTACATTCTGAAGCTGTAGCCTATAAAGATATTCTAGTTCTGTGATTTCCTAAAGTATGGTCGCATGTGAGAATCACCTAGCGTGCTTAGCAAATGCAGATTTCTGGGCTCCATCCTTCTGAATCAGAATCTCTAGGAAATATCCAGAAATCGGCATTTTGTAAAGCCTTCTGTCTGAGCCTGAATCGTATTCATTCTAAAGTTTAGAAATCATCATCACTGATTCAGTGGCTTTCAAACAGAGTGATCATGAGAATACATATGTGTTCAACAGTATGACTTTGAAAATAACAGAAAATCAAATGAAACTAACTTAAGCCAAAGCGGGGGAAAAAAAAAGAATTAGGAAGATTTATTCAGAAAGTTAAAAACTCCAAGGTTAGGTTTAGGTGTGGCTAGCTCCAAGGACTCAAATGCTGCCTTCAGGAATCTCTCTTTCCTGAGACTTCCCTGGTGCTGCAGTGGATAGGAATCCACCTGCCAATGCAGGTGTTTTCTCATTTGATTCCACATCTGGGAACTAAAATCCCACATGCCATCAAGCAAATACGCCCATGTGGCACAACTCCTGAGCCTGTGCTCTAGGGCCCGCAGGCCACAGCTACTGAGCCTGTGCTCCACAACAAGAGAAACCACAGCAGTGAGGAAGAAAGTCCACGTGTAGGAACAAAATTCCAGTGCTGCCAAAAATAAATAAATAAAATTTTTTTAAAAGAAGCTCTTTCTTTCCTCTGTCTTCTGGCTCTCATATCTTCTCATTTGGCTTCATTCCTGGGCTCCCGTGTGATGAAATGATAGCCACCAGCAGCCCTGTCTCACCTTGCCTGTATGCTATTGATCCATAAAGATAGGAGTGTATTTCTTTTCAGGTGGTTTCAGCAAAGCTCTCTGAGAGCTGTCTGATTGGTCTAGCTTGGGTCACATGCCCATCTTTTAACCAATCAATATTCAGAAAGTTACAGTGCTCTGAGAGGTGAAGCTTGAGTCATGTGTCCATTCCTGGGCAGAGATGTCAGTGCTGACTCCACCTAGGTGGCACTGGTGGAAAAGAACCTGCCTGCCAATGCAGGAGAGAGACCCAAGTTCGATCCCTGGGTTGGGAAGATCCCCTGGAGGAGAAAATGGCACCCACTCCAGTATTCTTGCCTGGGGAATCCCATGGACAGAGGAACCTGGTGGGCTACTGTCCATAGGGTCACAAAGAGTGGACATGACTGAATCAACTTAGCACAAAGTCATGTAAATGAGTTTCACCCAAGAAATGTGTCCTGTTGCCAGAAGAAGGGGAGAAGGCTCTTTGCCCAACTAGATCTCATGTTCACTAGCCCCAGAATCTGTCTTCTTTAAAAGCCCCCCAAATGGTTCTGCTGATCACCCACATTTGGGGACCAGAGTCTGGCTGCTCCTATGGGTCAGCTGGAAAGTGCCTCTTATCGATAGTGAGGGAATGTCACATGTGTCTTTTTTTTTTTACATATTTATTTGGCTGCATTGGGTCTTAGCTGCAGCACCTGCAATCTTCCTTGAATCATGCAGGATTTTTCATTGTGCTGAATGGACTCTAGTCATGGCTCACAGGCTCTGGAGTGAGCGGGTTCAGTAGCTGTGGTTTGCAGGGTTAGTTGCTCCACACCTCATGGGGTCATAGATCCCCAACCAGGGGTCGAACCTGTGTCCCCTGCATTGCAAGGCAGATTCTTAGTCGCTGAACCACCAGGGAAGTCCCTGACTATTTTTCCCCCAGTACTAATACAGCTAAACTTGTGAACATGTGTCTATGTGCCTATCTGGTGCTAACGTAGTAGCCTCCATCCTGCCTCCCCCTACCATGATGAGCAAAGGCGGTTGTGCTAAACCTCAGGGATGCATTTACCTTAAATTGACTCAGAAAATCTCAAAACCACTGATCTGTCCTCACTGGAGAGTTCTGCAGTTCAGCTGGGGGTGAATTTTCTGTAAACCATGTTAGCCAGAGAATGCAAGCTTGGACTGTCACCACTTAACAGAGAGCAAAAAGGTTGGCATTAGAAGCAGCTTCAGCAAAATGTGTCTGCTTGGACTCCAGGGAGACAACAGGGTAGTGTAACATCTACCAAGCAGATGTGCTCGTGGGAATAGGGGCCAAAAGGCAGATTTGTTGAAAAGGGAAAATCCAGCGTAATATAGATGATCTCCTGACACAAAAGTATTATCTTTCAGTTAGTGCAGTTAGGTCTCTTCCTTGCTATTTGTCACCAGAGGAGAATGTTTTTCTTGAACTGAAAAAAATAAAACTAATCTATGTGTATGTGCTTTTTTATATCGATGCCAAGGAAGATAGAAAAAAAGTCCGTGAAATAAATCCAGTGTCATCTTCTGCAACTGGCTTGCCCAAAATTCTGGTGCTCCTTGCTGTTGTTAAGTCACTAAGTTGTATCTGACTCTTTGTGACCCCAAGGGCTGGAGCCCACCTGGCTCCTTGGTCCATGGGATTTCCCAGCCAAGAATACTGGAGTGGGTTGCCATTTCTTTCTCCAGGATATCTTCCCGACCCAGGGGTCAAACCCAAGCACCCTGTGTTGGCAGATGGATTCTCAGATTCTGTACAGTTGAGCCACCAGGGAAGGCCTGTGGTGCTCCTATTCCTGGAGGGAAAAAAAAAAAAGGCAGGACCAGAAAGGACTTAGGAGCCTAATTTGAAAAGTACATCAAGACATTGGGAGAAGATGCTGGAAAAGTTGCTGAGAGAAGGTCCTGGTTGTGTCTTCTGGGGGTCAATTTGCTTGCATCAGCATGTCATATGTAAAGAGCAAAACACCATCTCATTTTAATAACACCCTTAACTGCCTACACATACACAGGAGATCATAGTGTTAGCCAATTAAAAAAATTTAATCTCTAAGGCAGGTACAGCAAGCCAGTATTTTTTTATACCAGACAGCTGGAAGAGATCTGTATTCTTAACACAATATTGGAGGCATTAAAAGTGTGGCAACAAACATAGCAATGATTTGGATAATAAAACTACATTTCGGGGTGGATTGTGACATAGGAGGATGCTTAAAAGAAAACAACTCAGCACCTTATTAGCAAGTGTGGGGGATAGCAGGAAATCATTGTGTGTGTGTGTGTGTGTGTGTGTGTGTGTGTGTTGAGCATGTGTGTGTGCTCTCCACCCACACATTTCATCCACCTAACAGCCAGGTGGCCTCCTTTGTGGTAGTTTTATGAATTTCATCTTGTGCAAAATTTAAACCCTCACCAGATGCAATTATGACTCTGACTTGCTTTGGCTTGCCCTCACTGCTGCTGTGAAAGTGCCCTCCTCTGGACTTCCCCAGTGGTCCAGTGGTTAAAGAATCCACCTTGCAGTGCAAGGGATGTGGGTTGGATCCCTGGTTGGAAAACTGCCAGAGTTCTCCATGCCGCAGAGCGACTAAGCCTACATGCCACAACTACTGAGCCTGTCAAACGACACAGTCAGATAAATAATTTTTTTTAAAGTGCCCTCCACCAGATAAGAATGCCCTTCCTCTCCCTTCTGGATAGAACTGGATATGCACTTCATCATTTATTTTAAAATATCTATTAAGGGTATACTGGGTGCTATGCGGAGAAGGCAATGGCACCCCACTCCAGTACTCTTGCCTGGAAAATCCCATGGATGGAGGAGCCTGGTGGGCTGCAGTCCATGGGGTCGCAAAGAGTCAGACACGACTGAGCGACTTCACTTTCACTTTTCACTTTCATGCATTGGAGAAGGAAATGGCAACCCACTCCAGTGTTCTTGCCTGGAGAATCCCAGGGACGGGGGAGCCTGGTGGGCTGCCATCTCTGGGGTCACACAGAGTCGGACACGACTGAAGCGACTTAGCAGCAGCAGCAGCATGTGCTATGCATGGCATTAGGCACTAAAGATACAGCAATGTAAAAAACAGACCCTCGTGATCTTTTGTTCTGGAAATGTACTGTCTGATATAGCAGCCACAAGCCACATGGGCTGTTGAGAACTTGAAAAGCCAATAGTACAAACTGAGATATGCTGTGAGTGTAAAATACAGGATTTACCAAGACTTACTGTTTTTTTTTTTTCCAAAGTGTAAGGTATGTCCATTTTTCCTATTGATTACGTGTCAGAATGATAATATTTTAGATATTGGGTCATATAAAATACGTTATTAAAAGTAATCTTGCTTGTTTCTTTCTACTTTTTTAGTGGAGCTACTAGAAAGCTTCTGTATAGTTGGGTGGCTCAGTGGTAAAGAATATGCCTGCTGAGGCAGGAGACTTAGGTTTGATCCCTGGTCCAGGAAGATCCCCTGGAGGAGGGCATGGCAACCCACTCCAGAATTCTTGCCTGGAGAATCTCACAGACAGAGGAGCCTGGTGGGGTACAGTCCAGGGGGTTGCAAAGCGTAAGATACAACTTAACAACTGAGCATGCATAAGAAAGCTTAAAATCACAGTTGTGGCTCACCTTGTATTTATTGTATATATTTATGTTGAACAGAATTGTTCTAGAGGAGGAGGAGTAGTTTAGCCGCTAAGTTGTGTCTGGTTCTTGAGAACCCACAGACTGTAGCCCGCCGGGCTCCTCTGTCCATGGGATTCTCCAGGCAAGAATACTGGAGGGGGTCGCCATGCCCTCCTCCAGGGGATCTTCCCAACCCAGGAATCAAACCAGGGTCTCCTGCATCACAGGAGGATTCTTTACCGATTCTTTACCTACTGAGCTACGAGGGAAGGGTGGTACTCAAATGGGGATGATTTTGCCTGCTCTCAAGAGACATTCATGGGGATGGTTTAGTCATTCCATTGTTTTCAACTCTTGCGACCCCTTGGACTACAGCCCACCAGACTCCTCTGTCCATGAGATATTCTAGACAATAATATTGGAGTGGGTTGCCATTTCCTACTCCAGGGGATCTTCCCAACTCAGGGATCAAACCTGAGTCTCTCACATAGCAGGCAGATTCTTTACGTCTGAACCACCAAGGAAGCCCCCTGCAAGGGCAAAATAAACATGTTTTCCTTTTACAGGTCTGAATCTATCATCACTTTGGAAGTTTAAACTACTACTTACAGGACCAATCTCTGAGAGGTTTTTAGACACCATGCCTTGGAATTCATTGAGCTGTCTTCCCCACAGCCCAAGTGGTGTCTAGTTTTCTCTGCTTAATTTAACAAGTTGAGATTACTACACACCTAGACACAGTATGGAGCCCATATTTCTATGTGGGGTGTGTGTGTGTGTTAAATCTTGAGGAAGAAAGTGTGACAGCAAAATCAGTGATTATAAACAAATAGGATACAAATTTGTGAGCAATGTTTTGCCATGTAAATCAAACCATCACACTGAATACCTTAAACTTATACAGTGATGTATGTCAATTATCTCTCAATAAAAGTAGGGGGAGATGTCTTGGCGTATTGCCAGGTTTTCCTCCCCTGATCTTTCCCCTATTACTACTTTGTTTCATTGAATGTGATCAAAATTGCTTTTTTTCTTTAATTGACATACTGCGATTTACAGTGCTGTGTTAGTTCCAGGTGTACAGCAAAGCGATTCACTTAGGCTGTGCTGTGCTGTGCTTAGTCCCTCAGTTGTATCCAACTCTTTGTGATCCCATGGACTGTAGCCTGCCAGGCTCCTCTGTCCATAGGGATTCCCCAGGCAAGAATACTGGAGTGGAGACTTTGGAATACTGGAGCCATGCCCTCCTCCAAGGGATCTTCCCTTCCCAGGGATCGAACCCACGTCTCCTGCATTGCAGGTGGATTCTTTCCTGTCTGAGTGATTCACTTATGCATACATATATATCTATTTTTTGTTGTTCAGATTCATTTCCCTTATAGATTTTCCCAAAATAGACTATAGTTCCCTGTGCTAGGTCCTTGTTGGTTATCTAAAATTCCTTTTCTTATTTTTTTCTACATTTTTTTTTCATGGAATATATTCTTAAAAGAGCAAAAGCCATGAGGATACTGTGTAACATAAATAGTAAGCAAATATCCATGTCACCACCAACAAGGTCAAGAATAGAAGATTCCGACTACCCCAGGAACCCTCAAGTTCATTTCCCCATCATGATCCCTACCTCCCTGTCAGAGGAGGTCATCAGAGAATATGACTACCGGTTGACTCCTGAGCAGGACCTGGGCAATCAGAGGCTCTCCATCCTGTCCCCTGTCCTTGCGATGTATGTCCCTCCCCCATTCCCACACTAGGAGCTGTTCCAAGGACATAGCCTTGAGAGAGTAAGGCATCAATTGAGAGAGTAAGCCTTGAGACCATCTGGATGGGAAATGTGACTGAGTACCATCATGGCCTCTATAAAAACTATTAAGATCCTGGGGAGCATGTGTGGAGATCTACCCATCCTGTGGCACCCAAGATTAGCCTCGTGTGTGAGTTCCCTTCTCAGTAAACCTACACCTGCTAAAATGGAAAGGTCTGCCTCTCTCTTCAGTCTTGCCTTGCCCTCCGTGTATGAGGCCTGTTTGGGAGCCAACTGTCCCCACTTCCCAGGATTTTGAGGCTTTTCCCTGCCTTCTTTTGTAGCGTTACAATCTGCAGACACATCCCTCAACAGTAGAGTTCCATGTTGCCTATTTTTGAGCTTTACATTACTGCCATCATCCTGTGTGTTTTCTTTTGTATCTTGCTTCCTTTTAAAATGTTTCTTTCTGTATTTGGTTGTGTTGGGTCTTAGTTGCAGCACACAGGATCTTTGCTGTGGTGCATGAATTCTCTAGTCGTGCCACATGGGCTCAGTAGTTGTGGCGCAAGGGCTTAGTTGCTCCCTCAACACGTGGGATCTTAGTTTCCTGACCAGGGATTGAACCTGTGTCCCCTGCATTATAAGGCAGATTCTTAACCACTGGCTCACCAGGGAAGTTCTTTTATCTTGCTTCTTTTGCTCAGTTTTATGTTTTCTAGATTCTTCCTCACAGTTGCATGAGAAAGACTTTATTTATTTTCATAGCTGTATGGCATTTTATGAATATACTACGTGCATGCTAAGTCACTTCTGCTGCTGCTTCTGCTAAGTCGCTTCAGTCGTGTCCAACTCTGTGGGACCCCACGGACTGCAGCCTACCAGGCTTCTCCGTCCATGGGATTCTCCAGACAAGAACACTGGAGTGGGTTGCCATTTCCTTCTCCAATGCATGAAAGTGGAAAGAGAAAGTGAAGTCGCTCAGTTGTGTCTGACTCTTAGTGACCTCATGGACTGCAGCCTACCAGGCTCCTCCGTCCATGAGATTTTCCAGGCAAGAGTACTGGAGTGGGGTGCCATTGCCTTCTCCCAAGTCACTTCAGTCATGTCCAATTCTTTGTGACCCCATGCACTGTAGCCCGCCTGGTTCCTTTGTCCGTGGGATTCTCCAGGCAAGAATACTGGAGTGGGTTGCCATGCCCTCCTCCAGGGGATCTTCCCAACCCAGGGATCAAACCCAAGTCTCTTGTGTCTCCTGCATTGGCAGCGAGTCTTTTACCACTAGCACCACCTGAGAAATCCATCAATATATATTCATGTAATAACTTCATGTACTATATCCATATAATAATACAGTATTACATGAGTATACGATGTATGCATCCAGCCTACTGATGAGGCACATTTAGGCTGTTTCCACTTTGAGTCTTTCTTGAATCATGCTCCTATGAACATTCCAGAACAGGAATGTTGAGCTTATGTGTACAGCTTTCTCTAGGGTATGTCCTTGCCAAATTTTAATTTTAAAACCTCTGGAGAATCTAATTATGCATCTATATTTGAGACTGAATAAAAGCAACTCTTCTGAATCTCTTGTTAGAGCTGAAAGATTTCTGGGATGAGGGACCTTTGCTTATTTATCTCTGTATTTTCAGCATTAAACATGATGCCAGATGCTTGTTGTAATGGTTAATATTATGTGTCAACTTGACTGGGCCATGGGCCCAGATATTTGGCTAGACATTATTTCTGAGCGTGTCTGGGAGAGCATTTCTGCATGAGATGAGCATTTGAATCTGTAGACTGAGTAAAATGGGTTGCCCTCCGCAGTGTGGGTGAATCGCATTCAATCCATCAAGAGTGTGAATAGATCAAAGAGGTCAAGGAAGGGAGAATTTGCCCTCTCTCTACCTGAATCCTTGAGCCAAGATACTGACCTCCTGTCCTTGGATCAGGACTTATACCATAGGCACTCCTGGTTCTCCGGTCTTCAGACTTGGACTGGAGTTACATCACTGGCTTTCTTGGGTCTCCTCTTCTTAGCCTCCATAATCAAGTGAGTCAGTTTCAGCTTCTCTGGATAATTTTAATACACTTGGTAAGTGCTAAATAAATATTTGCTGAGCTGAACTGAAATTGGCATTTGAACGTGAACTTGACTTAGATGAAAGAGAACATGCACAGCAACAGTGCTGGGGAGTCCCATTCACTATGTTGCAAATGACTCTGCTACAAATGATCTGTCCCTCCACCCCATTCCTCTTGTTTTCATTGTTATCTAATCAAGAAAATATTTCCTCCATGTGACCCACTTGTCTTCCTGATTTTTATCCTCCAGCACCTAGAGTTGCTATCCTAAGTAATTTAGAGTCAGTCACTTTAGAATCATCTAATACCACTCTAGTAAGTAACTGTATCCTTAAATGAGTGTTCCCTCCCTTATGGCTCATACAGTAAAGAATCTGCTTGCTGTGTGGGTAGACCTGGGTTCGACTCCTGGGTTGGGAAGATCCCCTCAAGAAAAGAATGGCTACCCACTCCAGTATTCTTGCCTGAAGAATTCCATAGACAGAAGAGCCTGGCAGGCTACAGTCCATGGGGTCACAAACAGTTGGACACAACTGGGAAACTAATACTTTCTCTTCTTAATACAAGTAGACTCTCAACCAAGAGCATATATTTTCTTTTTCTTGATTTTTTTTTTCACTTTGTTCACTTTTAAAAAAATGTTGGAATTTATTTTTTGGCTACCATAGGTTTTTGTTGCTGCCAGTGGACTTTCTCTAGTTTCACTGAGTGGGGACCACTCTTCATTGCAAAGTGTGGGCTTCTCATTGCAGTGGCTTCTCTTTTTGCAGAGCATGGTCTCTAGGGCACCCAGGCTTCAGTGATTGATATGCATGGGCTCAGTTGCCCCTTGGCATATGGGATCTTCCCGGATCAGGGATCGAACCCATGTCCCCTGCATTGGCAGGAGGATTCTTAACCTCTAGACCACCAGAGAAGTCTAGAATATATATTTTCAACAGAACACAGCTTGATGTTCACATAGATGTATAGTTTATCATTACATTATCTAGCGGGTTTTTTTGTGCCTCAGAGTCTTTCAGAATATAAAGGAATCAATTTGTCATCCTGTAAATAAAGTACAGGATATCTGTTTAAAATTTAACTATTTGAGTAGAAATGTTCTGGAAGACTCTTTTTTCAAATATTTGTTTAATTTTTCTTATGTGTCTCTGTCCTAAAAATCAAACACAAGGTGTGAAGTCCAGTTAAATATTTCAGCTAGTCAAGTATATAAAAACAAAAATGTCATTTCAATTTGTAGAGAAAATTACAAAAGACAGAAATCACACATGTTTGATATTCTTCATTGCTCTTCCCATACCTGTGGCAGACATCACTAATTGATTCCAGCACTCATCTCCTCTGAGATTATCAGAGATTCAAAATCCCTTTCAAGATAGAGCTCCAAGCAGAATTTGCTATTTCAGACTGAAAAGATTCCGAGAATGTTTTAGGTAAAAGGTCATCTATTTGTTTTTCTTGTTTGGATAAGAGTATATTCTAGTTGACATTAAGAATGGCGCTAACATATTGAATATCAGTGTGAAGCCGAAATGTTTTTCTCCTCCACTGGTACTAACTTCTCCCTGAAAGTCTCCCTGGTTTCTTCAGCCTATCCTGGCCTTTCTCTTCTCTCATTGTTCATGGTCCTTAGAATTTGTGCTATGGGACTTCCCTGGTGGTCCAGTGGTTAAGAATCTAGCTGCCAATGTAGGGGACATGGGGTCAATCCCTGGTCCTGGAATTAAGATCGAACATACCAAAAAGCAACTAAACCCATGTGCCAAAACTACTGAAGCCCTTGTGCCCAAGAGCCCATGCTCCAAAACAAGAGGAAGCCATCGCATTGAAAAGCCCACACACCACGACTGGAGAATAGCCCCCCCTCACTGCAACTAGAAAAGGCCTGGATGCAGCAACCAAGAGCCCGTGTGCCACAACCAAGACCCAGCACAGCCAAAAATAAGTAAATAAAGAGAATTTGTGCCAGATGGTTTAGTGTTCAATTAGATCGCTAAGTTCCTTGGGAGCAGGGGCCACATCTTACGGTAAACCTGGCAGAATTCTGCTCACACTCACCACTCTTCAACGCTCTTGGCCCTTTTGGTTGCTGATCTATAAAGAGAGGAAAGCAGAAAGAGGACGGTCTTATCTGCTGCATATGTTTCAAGAAAAAAAAAAATCTAAATAAAAAATTCAGGCCAGAGATTCAACTAAAACAACAACTAAATATCTCCCCTACCCTTTCAAGCCTGACATCTTCAAACTATTTCTAGTCAAAACAGTGGAGGGAAATCAATTCAGAGACCATACTACCCAAAATTCAGGAGACAGTCTGTTAATGCCGGGTTGAATAATTTAATATTTCAAATAACCTTTCCACACCTCGTGTCCAACAAGATTATTAATGCTGAATCTTTGTAAGGCTCTGAATTTAAAATTGCACTGCAGTCCTTCCCTGGAAGTCTCTCTTCTGTCTGTGAAGCTACTTGATCTTCCTGAGGTTTACTGGTTCCCTCATCTTTGCTCAAGTTGTCTCTTCCATCTGAGATTCTTTTTCCCTTCTGCTGCTGTGTGTCCCAGTCCTGTGTCAAGCCAGGGACTCCCCCTTCCTTAAAAGCATCTCCTGACTCCCCGGTGGAATGGCAAGTCTCTCCCTCTGGATGTCCACTGCAACACTTAAAAAAAAAAAAATTATTTATCTATTTACTCTTGGTTGCTCTGGATCCTGGAGAAGGAAATGGCAACCCACTCCAGTGTTCTTGCCTGGAGAATTCCAGGGACAGGGGAGCCTGGTGGCCTGTCGTCTCTGGGGTCGCACAGAGTCGGACATGACTGAAGTGACTTAGCAGCAGCAGCAGCAGCTCTGGATCCTTGCTGCTGAGTGTGGGTCCTCTTTAGTTGTGGCAAGCAGGGGCCTCTCTTCGTTGAGGTGCACAGGCTTCTCGTGTTGCAGAATACAGGCTTCAGGCACATGGACTTCAGTAGTGGCAGCACGTGGGCTCAGGAGTTATGGCCCGTGGGCTCTAGAACATGGGCTTAGTAGTTGTAATGCACAGGCTTAGCTGCTCAGTGGCATGTGGAATCTTTCCAGACCAGGGATCGAATCTGTGTCCCCTGCATTTGCAGGCGGATTCCCACCCACTGTACCACCAGGGAAGTCCTCCACAGCACTCTGCGTACCACACTTAGGGTTTAGATCACACTAGAGCATGTGCTTCAGAATCTGGGAGACCCCTGGGGCAGAATCCTGGCTTTGCCTCTGACAGGTTAAGTGACCTCAGGTAAAGCTCTTATCTTCTTTAGACCTCAGTTTCTTCATCTATGAGATGGACATAAAAAGAGCACCCACCTCAAAGAAGTTCCTATGAGGACTGAGTGAAATAATGAATGCCGACATACTGTAACCACTTATTTAGATATTACTTATCATTATTATTATTATGCAATCTGATAGTGGTTTATAATTTTAATAT
Source organism: Bos grunniens (assembly GCF_055505025.1). NCBI lineage: Eukaryota > Metazoa > Chordata > Mammalia > Artiodactyla > Bovidae > Bos > Bos grunniens. The sequence continues at coordinate 31,194,082 of NC_141189.1, forward strand.
TTGGCCTCATACATTATAGGCTGTGCTTAAGAATATGTTGTCTCTCTTAATGAACTCTAAGCATCTCAGGGGCACTGGTGAATTTCTCTTCCACAGCTGTGTTAGTTAGCCTCTGTATGCATGCTAAGTCTCTTTAGTCATGTCTGACTCTTTCCGACCCTATGGACTGTAGCCTGCCAGGCTCCTCTGTCCAGAGGATTCTCCAGGCAAGAATACATGGAGTGGGTTGCCATGCCCTCCTCCAGGGGATCTTCCTGACCCAAGGGTTGAACCTGCATCTCTGATGTCTCCAGCATTGGCAGGTGGGTTCTTTACCACTGAGCCACGTGGAAGCCCTCATTAGCCTCTGCTGGGTAACAAACTAGTCCAAGACTTAGTGGCTTAACATAACACCATGTACTTAGTGGTTCTTAAACGTTAGCATGCATCACAATCACCCAGACAGCTTGTTTAAAAATGTCACTTGGGCTTGTGATTCAGTAGTTCATAAGGTGACCCTTAAATTTTGCATTTCTAACAGGTTTCCCAGGTGAGGCTGATAATGCTGGGCTTCAGGATACACTTTGAGAATCACTGAGTTAGCTCATGATTTGTGGGTTGGCAATTTGGGCCGTATTAGTTAGCCTCTGCGTGCATGCTACGTCTCTTCAGTCGTGTCTGACTCTTTCTGACCCTATGGACCATAGCCCCCCAGGCTCCTCTGTGGGGCGGTTCTTCTGGTCTGGGCTGTGCTCACTTATGCATCTATGATCAGCTGCTGGTCAGCCACACAGCTCTGTGTCTAGGGGTTGGCTGGCTGCCAGCTAAGGTGACATGTGTGACTAGGTCGTGTGTCTCTCACACCTTGGCTGCTGAGTCCAGAGCTGTTCCCATAGAACTCATTCCAAGAGAGGGCAGAAGGGCTTCCCTGGTGGCTCCATGGTGAAGAATTCGCCTGCAAATGCAGGACACGTGGGATCAGATCCCTGATTTGGGAAGATCCCACACGCCACGGAGCAACTAGGCTCATACACCACGACTACTGAGCCCGTGCTCTAGAGCCTGGAGCCACAACTACTGCGCCTCACGCCCAAACTGCTGAAGCTCGTGCTCCCTAGAGCCCGTGCTCTGCAACGAGAGGCCACTGCAATGAGCTTCTGTACACCACAACTAGAGAGCAGCCCACGCAGTAGTGAAGATCCAGCACAGCCAAAAATAGATAAACGAGAGAGCAGAAACTGCAAGGCCGCTTGAGGTCTAAACTGGCCTTCTGTCATGTTGCAAAGGGGTGTGGCTAAAGAGAAAGGAGGTAACCTAGATGTCCATGGAAAGATGGATAGATAAAGACTTTGTGATACATATATACAGTAGAATATTACTCAGCCCCAAAAGGAATGCATTTGAGTCCATTCTAATGAGGTGGATGAACCTAGAGCCTATCATGGCAGAAAGTGAAGAAGAACTAAAGAGCCTCTTGATGAAAGTGAAAGAGGAGAGTGAAAAAGTTGGCTTAAAGCTCAACATTCAGAAAACTAAGATCATGGCATCCGGTCCCATCACTTCATGGCAGATAGATGGGGAAACAGTGGAAACAGTGGCTGACTTTATTTTTCTGGGCTCCAAAATCACTGCAGATGCTGATTGCAGCCGTGAAATTAAAAGATGCTTACTCCTTGGAAGGAAAGTTATGACCAACCTAAACAGCATATTAAAAAGCAGAGACATTACTTTGCCAACAAAGATCTGTCTAGTCAAGGCTATGGTTTTTCCAGTAGTCATGTATGGGTGTGAGTTGGACTATAAAGAAAGCTGAGCACCGAAGAACTAATGCTTTTGAACTGTGGTGTTGGAGAAGAGTCTTAAGAGTCCCTTGGATTTCGAGGAGATCCAACCAGTCCATCCTAAAGGAAATCAGTCCTGGGTGTTCATTGAAAGGACTGATGTTGAAGCTGAAACTCCAATACTTTGGCCACCTGATGCGAAGAGATGACTCATTGGAAAAGACTCTGATGCTGGGAGGGATTGGGGGCAGGAGGAGAAGGGGACGATAGAGGATAAGATGGCTGGATGCCATCACCGACACAATGGACATGAGTTTGGGTGAACTCCATGAGTTGGTGATGGACAGGGAGGCCTGGTGTGCTGTGATTCATGGGGTCGCAAAGAGTCGGACACGACTGAGCAACTGAACTGAACTGATACAGAGTGAAGTAAGTCAGAAAGAGAAAAACAATCATATATTAACACATACATATGGAATCTAGAAAGATGGTGCTGATCAACGTGCTTTCAGTGCTGCAGTGGAGGCACAGACATAGAGAACAGACTCGTGGACCCAGTAGGGGAAGGAGCGGGAGGGGCGGATTGAGAGAGCTGCATTGAAACACATATATTACCATATGTAAATTAGACAGCCAGTGAGAATCTGCTGTAGGACTCAGGGAGCTCAAACCGCGGTGCTCTGCCACAACCTTGATGGGTAGGATGGGAGGGAGGTTCAAGAGGGAGGGGACATATGTATACCTCTGACTGATTCATGTTGATGTATGCCAGAAACCAACACAGTATTGTAAAGCAATTATCCTCCAATTAAAATAAATTTAAAAAAGAAAGCAAAAAGTGAAAAATAAAGAGAAAGGAGGCATGAGAGGCAAGGTTTACAATCTACCTCGCCACCACTGAGTCTAATACCTAACTGGTGTGCAGGAAGTACTCATAAAATGAGTAAATAAGTCTAACAACTGAACCTTAGCATTTGGCAAATGATAGCAATTTATCTGAGCACTGCATTTCAGCAGAGCATGCCTAGGGGACCGCTGAGGAGTGCTTGATTTCTGACTTACTGGCCCTGTGACCTTTACCCTCAAGAGTCAGGATTTTCATGGATAAAATGAATATTCTAATTCTCATCTCACAGAGTTCTGGTAACTTGAGAAACAGTATAACTTAACCTCTCCACACCTCAGTTTCCTCATATGAAAAATGGGTGTAAATCATTCCCATCTTACAGAGCTTTGGGGAGGATCCAAACTGGATGGTATGTGCAAAGTTCTTGCCTTATAAACTGCTCACAATTACTCGTAACTGGATCACCTTGCTTAGCACTGTGGTGGCAACACTCAGTAAACGTTTGGTCCAATATAGCACTCTGGCTGTAGAAATCCCTGCTTCTGTTCAAAAAAGCTGCCCCTCAAGTGCTCCACATCAAGAACTACAGTTGCGTGAACCCTGCCCAAGGTGCCCAGCTGTGAAAATCTGACAGCTGCCAGCAGCCTGGTCAAATAACCTGTGGGGCCCCGTGGTTCTCACCAGCTGGAAGCCTCTGCCCACTTCTCCCATTCATCTGGCCCGCAGCTCCATGGTCTCCACTTACACAATGAAAGTAGGTCACTTCAATATTTCAGATTTTAGAGGCAGGAGAGATACAGGAGAAAGGGATGGAGTAGAGCCAATAGCCAGGAATAAGAAGTAGAGAGCTGGGGATTCATAGACCTTTTGTAACTTTCTTAGACTTAAATGGAAGGAAGGAAAGAAAAGAAGGAAGGGAAGGAGGGGAGGAAGGGGAAGAGGAGGACAAGGATAGGGAAGAATGGAGAGAGGGCAGAAGGGATCCTGCTAGGCAGATGGCTGATTTGCAGACAGCTTAGACCAACCATCCCCAGCAGCCTCTGAGCCCCAGAGGCTGGAGATGCTAAGGGAGCAATCTTGTCGCTGCCCATCTAATTGCCCAGGGAAACCTTGGTGAAGGAGGAGGCCGAAGCTCTGCTAAAGCTTTCTGAGTGGTCACTGGGGCTTCACTTCCTCCAAGTGACTCCCATTTAGGCCAGCCTTAATGGGTCCCCTGTCGAGAAGCCCTTGTGGGGGCTGTGCAGTTAAAAGTGCCTCATTCAAATAATCACCATCAGAAACAAACAAACAAAAAAATGGCCTCTGGGCTGAGAAGGTGAGCTCAGGCTGTCAGTTTCAGGCAAGCTTGGAGCAAGGCAGCTGCTCAGCCAGTAACCCAGGCTCTTTTTACCTCCCTTTCCCTGGGGGACAATGCACAATGCTTAGTAGCAACCCAGGATCAGATTTCAGAACAGGCCCCTGATAGCAGGCGGGAGTGAGGAACAGTGAAGAATCTGGAGTTTTCCCCCCAGGGAGGCTCCAGGTTAATACTTGTGGTTCACTTACTGGGTACCAGGTGCTTTCCAGGTGGCTGAGGGTGTTGGATGAGCATCATGGTGGAGCCCTGCTCTCAGGATACTGATGTCTGGAGCAGGGAGACAGAGGCTAAGTGAACCAACGAGTAATTGAGGTGATTTCAGAGAGTGAAGAGAATGCGTCCGTGGATGTGGCTTGGCCTGGAGTGAAGGCCGTGAGGAAGAGCAAAATTAAAGAGTGATTAAGAAATGCTTCTTGGACTTCTGTAGTAGTTCAGTGGTTAAGAATCTGCCTGCCAATGCAGGTGACAGGGGTTTGATCCGTGGTCGGGAAGGTTCCACATGCCACAGGACAGCTAAGCCTGTGCATCACGATTACTGAGCCTGTGCTCTAGAGCCCACGCTCTGCAACGAGAGAAGCCACCATGCGAGAAGCGTGAGCACCACATCAAAGAGTAGCCCCCTGCTTGCTGCAACTAGAGAAAGCCTGAGCACAGCAACGAAGACCCAGCACAGCCAAAAATAAAGAAATAAAATTAGATATATAAAAGAAATACTTCTTCAGAGATAAGACTGGAGCCAAAACCTGAATGTTATGAGGAAGCACAGATCAGAGGAAAGGTTATCCAGGTGGAAGGAAGAGCTGGCAGAGCACCTGGGTTTGGAACCAGCATAGCAGAAAAACAGAAAGATGATCAGTATAATGAGAGCAGAGTGAGTTCATGGGAGTTAGAATCAAAGAAGTTGCTCATTGTGGTAACATTACTGAACTCAAGTTCATAAGCCAGGGAGGCCCAACAAGCCAAAATGTTGGGAGTTGGGAGCAGAATAAGGCTCATTGCAGAGCCAAGCAGGGACAACAGGTGGCTCATGCTCAAAACCCCTGAACTCTCCAATGGTTTATAGCAGGGGTCCCAAGCCCCTGGGCCATAGACTGGTAGTAGTCTATGGTGAGCGGCACAGCAAGAGGTGAGTGGTGGGCGAGTGAGCAAAGCTTCATCTGTATTTGCAGCCGCTCCCCATCATTCACATCCCCTTGATCCTTGGAAAAGTTGTCTTCCATGAAATTGGTCCCTTATGCCCAAAAGTTTGGGGATCTCTGGCTTATAGGGCTATAGGGTGTGTGACTTTCTTCTCATTGGTTGGTGGTGAGGTGACAGGGTGGTGCTCCAGGAATCTTGTGCTCAGCCTGGGTGGGGCCTAAGTTCAGGGGACGACCTCAAAGATACTGTTATGTTGATTACTTTTCTGTTTTGGCCATGCTGCATGGCTTGTGGGCTCTTAGTTCCCTGACCAGGGATTGAACACTTACCCTCGGCAGTGGAAGTGCAGACTTCCAACCACTGGACCGCCAGGGAATTCCCTGTGTATTTCTTGAGGAGAAACCAGGACCCTGCCCCAAGCCTGCTCTATTGTTTCTTGACTGTGTGTATATGTGTGTGCTCAGTCGTAACCAAATCTTTGTGATTCCCCTGGACTGCAGCCCGACAGGCTCCTCTGTCTTTGTAATTTTCCAGGCAAGAATTTTGGATCGGGTTGCCATTTCCTACTCCAGAGAATCCCCCCAACCAGGGATAGAACCCATATCTCTTGCATCTCCTGCACTGGCAGGTGGATGCTTTACCACTGGCGCCACGTGGGAAGCCCGTTTCTTGATTGTCATTGTTGTTCACTCACTATCTAAGTCATGTCCAACTATTTGCAGCCCCATGGACTGCAGCATGCCAAGCTTCCCTGTCCTTCACTATCTCCTAAAGTTTACTCAAACATCCATTGAGTCGGTGATGCCATCCAACCATCTCATCCTCTGTCACCCCCTTCTCCTCCTGCCCTCAATCTTTCCCAGCGTCAGGGTCTTTTCTAATGAGTCAGCTCTTCGAATCTGGTGGCCAAAGTACTGGAGCTTCAGTTTCAGCATCAGCCCTTCCAATGAATATTCAGGGTTTATTTCCTTTAGGACTGACTGTCTTGATCTCCTTGCAGATCCAAGGGACTCTCAAGAGTCTCCTTCCTTATTTCTCCTTCCCTGATTAGCAACTGTTTGAATCTGCCCTTTGGAACTCAGGGAAAATCATGGAGGCTGGATGAAGCTTATTTCCTGCAAACAAGAAACTCAGGGCATGAAAAGCATTTTTGCCCAGAAGCCCACAGAATCCTACTCAGTTTCAGTAGATAGCCTCTAAGATATTCCCCAGTGAACTTTGAAGATTGATTCACGTCCTCCCACTCCACTTCCCTCACCTCCCACCGTGGCACACTCCCCTCCAACCCCAGGCTCACAGGAGTGATCAGGATTTGAGCCTGATACCCTGAAGCAACCAGATTTCTCAAACTTGAAAGCAGCATACTTTCTCCACCACCGCACTGTTCCTGAATCCGGAGCCTCATGCTGCCTGGAAGGCTATTCTGTGTTTCTTAATTAGTGCTTAATGGAACTCGGTGATTTCCTCCAGGCACAAGGACTTTCTGCATCTTTCTGATTGTTTAACCACGTATTCTAATTGGTGTCTTTCCCACTCCCGCCCGCATCCCCCACCCCACCCCCCGCCACCCGATTTATTTACTAATGAAAACTGTTCAAATGAGTCATGTTTGAATCAGGACTCGCCTTTGCTGGTTTACAGCAAGCTTCCAGGAAGCGCCTGGAAAATCTTCTTTGGGGTGGTGCTCAGTTTGGGGATAAACGTAGGACCTGTTCTTTGTACGACATAAGGAGTGGATCAGACTGACCCCAAACAGGGTTGGGACATGGTCTCTGCATTGGCAGCTGGCAGCACTCGTTGGCGATGGCCTGCTACGTGCCAGGACATAGACGGGCGGGAGAGACCGCATGCGTGATAGCCCAGGCAGCCCAGCACAGAAGAATGGCCAGCTTCTCTACCCGGGCAAGCCTTGAATGCACTGTGTGATTTGAGGAAAGTTAGTTGACCTCTCAGAGCCTCTGGCTCCTCCACTGCAAAACTTATTTAATGTCAACTAGGACAGGGAACTATATTCAGAATATCATAATGACCTACAATGGGAAAAAATCTGAAAAATACATGTGTGCATGTTTGCACAGGGCTTCCCGGATGACTTAGCAGTAAAGAAGCCACCTTCAATACAGGATATACAGGTTCGATCCCTGTGTTGAAGGTCTCCCGGAGGAGGAAATGGCAATCCACTCTAGGATTCTTGCCTGGGAAATCCCGTGGACAGAGGAACCTGGTGGGCTACAGTCCATCGAGCCACAAAGAGTTGGACACGACTGAGTGACTGAGCACTCACATGTGTATGACTGAACCACTTTGCTGTCCGCCTGAAACTCTATAAATCAACTATACTTTATACTTAAATAAATGATACTTAAATAAACTTTGTATAATAAATTTCACATTCTAAGTAATATGGAGAGTATTGAATCAGTTCGTTAATGCCTCTCAGAACGCCTATGACAGTGCATAGTGGTCCAGGTGAGCGCTCTGGAGCCTGACCACCTGGCTCACACCTGGGTCACAGCCATTATGACCTTCCACCAAAGGGCATAACTTCTCTGTACTCCATTTTTCTCATCTGTGTTATGGAGGTAATGGCAACACCTACCTCATTAGCTTGTTCTCAGAATCAAGTGAGATGTTAGAACAAAACGCTTAGAAAGTTGTTTGGAACACATTTAGCACTCAATCAGTGGTAGCTATTATCATCTGGGCTTCCCTGGTGGCTCAGATGGTAAATACCTGCAATGCGGGAGACCTGGGTTCAGTCCCTGGGTTGGGAAGATCCCCTGGAGGAGGGCATGGCAACCCACTCCAGTATTCTTGCCTGGAGAATCCCCATGGACAGAAGTGCCTGGTGAGCTACAGTCCATGGGGTCGTAAAGAGTCAGGGACGACTGAGCAACTAAGCACAGGGAGCTATCACTTTAACGTACTAGAGTCCTTGAGACTTACTAAGCTCTAGCTAGATTGTTGCCATTGTCATTAGTAGAAAAAAGCGATCAACCAACAGGAAACTTCAAACGTAACAGCCCTGGAAGGGGGCTGGAAAACAACAGCCCTGGGAAGCATGTGGTCTCTCTCTCTTTTTTTTTTAACTGAAGTATAGTTGATTTGCAATGTTGTGTGTTAGTTTCCAGAGTGGGAAATGGCAACCCACTCCAGTACTCTTGCCTGGAGAATCCTGTAGACAGTGGAGCCTGGTGGGCTGCCATCTGTGGGGTCGCACAGAGCTGGATACGACTGAAGTGACTTAGCAGCAGCAGTGTTAGTTTCAGGTGTACAGCAGAGTGATTCAGTTATACCCATTTATGTCTATTCTTTTCCAGATTCCTTTCCCTTATAGGTGGTTACAAAATACAGAGGCTCCTCATTTATCTTATATTTGGTAGTGTTTATATGTTAACCCCAAACTCCTCATTTATCTTTCCCTCACCAATAGCCATAAGTTTGTTTTCTGTCTGTAGATCTATTTCTGTTTTGTAAAAAAGCTTTGTTTATATCCTTTCTTAAGATTCCAAATGTAAGCAATATCATATGATATTTGTCTTTGTCTAGCTTACTTCACTCCGGAGAGGGCAATGGCACCCCACTCCAGTACTGTTGCCTGGAAAATCCCATGGACGGAGGAGCCTGGTGGGCTGCAGTCCATGGGGTTGCTAAGAGTTGGACACGACTGAGCGACTTCACTTTGACTTTTCACTTTCATGCATTGGAGAAGGAAATGGCAACCCACTCCAGTGTTCTTGCCTGGAGAATCCCAGGGATGGGGAGCCTGGTGGGCTGCCGTCTCTGGGATCACACAGAGTCGGACATGACTGAAGCGACTTAGCAGCAGCAGCCGCAGCTTACTTCACTCAGTATGATCTCTAGGTCTATCCATGTTGTTGCAAATGACATTATTTCATTCTTCTTTATAACTGAGTGTGTGTGTATACATATGTAATATATACCTCATCATTGTGTGTGTGTATATATACTTCATCACTGTGTATATATATATGTGTATATATATATTGTGTGTGTATATATATACACACCTCATCATCTTTATGCATTCATCTGTCAACGGACATTTAGGTTGCCATTCCCTGGAGAAGGAAATGACAACCCACTCCAGTATTCTTGCCTGGAGAATCCCATAAACAGAGGAGCCTGGCAGGCTACATGGGGTCACAAGAGTTGGACACAACTTAGCGACTAAACCACCACCACCACATGTCTTGGCTATTGTAAATAATGCCTCAATGAACCATGGAGTTCATGTATCTTTTTGAATTAGAGTTTTCTCTGGATATATACCTAAGAGTGAGATTGCTGGACCATATGGGAATTCTATTTTTAAGGAACCTCTGTACTCTTTTCCATAGTGACTACACCAATCTACATTCCCACCAACAGTGCAGATGTGGTCTCTTTAGAGATGCCTCCACTCTGAACCATGAGGCATGGATTGGATGCAGCTGTTCGTAGTTTAAACAAGCATCACTATCACCTGGCAGCTTGCTAAGACTCAGAGAGCTGGGCCTCACCCTCAGGGGCAGGGGCCTGATGACTTGCATTTGTATTGAGTCCCAGGAGAAGCTGGTGTTGCAGGTTTGGGAACACAATTTTTTTTTTGAACCCCACTGTGCAGCTTAGGGAATCTTAGTTCCCTGACTAGGGATCAAACTCGTGGCCCCTGCAGTGGAAGCACAGAGTCTTAACCACTAGACCACCAGGGAAGTTCCTGGGAACACACTTGGAGCCATCTATTTAATAGGCTAACTCTCAGGCAGTCACCTCACTTCCAAGCTCTGGCTCCATAAGCCAACCATCAACATGGTCCCATCCCACTGCCCCAGACAGCTCTCTCAACACAGCAGTCCACTTTGGAAAGAGGCCACCAGGATTCCTGCTCACATCCTCTCTTTTGATGCTAAAGGGGACCCTGTCACCTTACAAGCAATCACCAGATAGTCAGGGAATTCACCTAAAAGCACAAAGCCCTTCCCTGCATCCCTGAGTTGAGAAATAGAATTTTTCAGGGGTGCTTTAGCAGCTGTTCAGCCTCTGACTAATTCTGGCCCGGAAAGAGTTAATGTTTTTTTGTTTGTTTCAATGGACCCCAAATGTGAAGGGATTCCTCTGGTTCCTACCATAAAATTAAATCTATTTCTCCAGAAAAAGGTAAAACTAGAAGTATTCAGAGCTATATTGTTTCACTCCTTAAAAAAAAAAATTCCCTTCCTTCTGAAATTCATTAGCCTTGTGTTAATATTGTGACCCAAATTAATTTTAGACTGAAGTAAAAATTATTATTCTTTATTTTCCCTAAAATACATTTTACCTTCAGAAACTTGGCAAGTAGGAAAGTACAATTCAGTGTTAAAGTGGGCTTTGCTAATTTGCCGTGTAATCTTTGGAGAAGTGTTGAAGAAAGAAAGAAGTAACAGAGAATTATAGAGAAACATTTGGAGGGGAAAAAAATGAGACACATACATAAGAAAAAATAATGCTGCAGACCTAAAGGAACATTGGAAAATATTTTCTGTAAAAGGCCAGATAGTACATATTTTCAGCTTTGGGGGGCATAGAGTTTCTGGTTCCAACCACTGAACTCTATCCTTGTTCTGTGAAAGCAGCCACAGGCAGTTTGTGAAAGAGTGCGTGTGGGGGGCTTCCCTGGTGGCTCCGTGGGAAAGAATCCGCCTGCCAATGCAGGAGACAAGAGGTCCAATGCAGGGCTCGATTCCCGATCCGGGAAGATCCCACGTGTCACAGAGCAACTAAAGCTCTGAGCCACAGCTACTGAAGCCCTCATGCTAACTTAGAGCTGGTGCTCCACAAGAGAAGCCACCTCAATGAGAAGTGTGCCCACCCCAACTACAGAGCAGCCCCTGCTCACTGTAACCAGAGAAGAACCTGCATGCAGCCACAAAGACCCAACACAGCCAAAAAGAAAATAAACCTTTTATTTTATTTCATTTTTTTTGACTGTGGCAATGATTTTATTTGCAGGAACCACAAACGCCCTCTAGATAAATGTTGGGGAATCAAAAAAGCATCCCTATGACTGTTTTCCAACAAACTTTACAGGTAGACATGGAATTTTAATGTCATGTAATTTTTACCCATCACCAATATTATCTTGTAATTTTTTCCAACTACTTAAAAGTGTAAAATCCATTTTTAACTCATAGACTGTATAAATAGAAATGGTAGCTGGATGTGGCTCACAGGTTGTAGTTTGCTGACCCATGTCCTAAAGAAAACAGCTTATTTGAAACATCATCTTTGCTTTCAGAAATGTTATTTTTTTTCTAATTGAAGTATAACTGGTTTAAAATACTGCATTAGTTTCAAGGGTATATCAAAGTGATTCAGTTATACATATATATGTCTATTCTTTCTCAGATTCTTTCCCTTATAGATTATTGCAAGATCTTGAATATAATTCCCAGCACTATAAGTAGGTCCTATTATTTGTTTTATATATAGTAGTGTATGTATATCTGCTAATCCCAAACTCCTATTTTATCCCTCCCCATTTCCCCTTTAGTAACCATAAGTTTGTTTTCTCTGTGAGTCTATTTCTGATTTGTGAATTTCACTTGTGTTATTTTCTTTTAGATTCCACATTTAAAAGATGTCATATGATATTTGTCTTTCTCTTTCTGACTTATTTAGCATGATAATTCGAGAAGGCAATGGCACCCCACTCCAGTACCCTTGCCTGGAAAATCCCATGGACAGAGGAGCCTGGTAGGCTGCAGTCCATGGGGTCGATAAGAGTCGGACACGACTGAGCGACTTCACTTTCATGTGTCGGAGAAGGAAATGGCAACCCACTCCAGTGTTCTTGCCTGGAGAATCCCAGGGATGGGGGAGCCTGGTGGGCTGCCGTCTATGGGGTCGCACAGAGTTGAACACGACTGAAGCGACTTAGCAGCAGCAGCAGAGGCAGCAGCATGATACTCTCTAGGTCCATCCAGCTTGCTGCAAGTGGCATTCTCTCTCTTTTTCTGTGCCTGAGTAATATTTCACTGTGGTCATGGACCACATCTTTATCCATTCCTCTGTCGGTGCACATTTAGGTTGCTTCCCGAGTCTTGGCCACTGTAGACAGTGCTGTCAGTGAACACTGGGATGCACATATCTTTTTGAATTATATATAAAAAATGCTATAGTATTTAGGGACACAAGAAACAGATTTGTTTTTCTCTTGCTGACATAACAGTGGCCAGTAAGAGGTTAACCCACTGGGCTGCCGAGGGAGAGAGGGGGCAAGGAGATGTGGGCATTAGAAACACAAAGGACTCTATATGCCTGCCCAGTGGGAAATTTCTTTTTCAGTCTAGATGCCAATCAAGTAATGCCAAACGAAAGATGTCTACATTTCTCCTGGCATTGTGTCAACCTGTGTTTCACTGCCAAATGAATGCAATCTGAGGCAAGTGATCTCATTTCTAGGAATTTTAGCCATAGATGCAAGTAAAAATATTTATAGGAGGATATTCCTGGAAACACTGTCCTAGAGGTAAACTGGACATAGGCTAAGCATCCGCATGCAGGCGCGACTTAAGGAATTTAAGGGAAATCCATAAAATGGAGTAGTATGTGACCGTTAAAAACAATGAGGGTGGCTTTTATCCACAGATGTGACTCAATGTTCAAGATCTATCATTAAGGGGGAAAAAAGTAAGTCGCAGAATAGTACATTTGGTATTATGCTATATTTATATATTTGAATATGTATAGTGAAAAAAAAATGTCAGGAAGTAAAAAGTTCCCACTATAAACCACGGTTACTGTTGGAAAATGAAGCTAAAGGATGAAGACAATGATGGACTTCAACATTTTAAACATTTCTCTACTCCACGTTTTTTTTTCAAAATTTTATTTTATCTGTTTTTGCTTGCTCCGGGTCTTCATTGCTGAGTGAGGGCTTTCTCTAGTTGCGGCGAGCAGGGGCTACTCTTTCTTGCGGTGCTCAGGCTTCTCACTGTGGTGGCTTCTCTTGCTGTGGGGCACAGGTTCTAGACATGCAGGTTCAGGAGTTTCAGCACACAGACCAAGAAGTTGTGATTTGCAGGCTCAGTAGTTGTGGCACACTGGCTTAGTTGCCCGTGGCATGTGGGATCTTCCCAGACCAGGGATCAAACCCACATCCCCTGCATTGGCAGACGGATGCTTATCCACTGCACCACCACTCCAATATTTTTTTTGTTACTTTATGTGATGGTTAATTTTATGTGTCAACTTGACTGGGATATGGGGTATCCAGATATATGGTTCAACATCATTTCCAGGTGTGTCTGTGAGATGTTTGCTGAGGAGGTTAACATTTCACCTGGGAGCCCGAGTAAAGTGGCTGTGGGTGGGCATCAGTCAATCTGTTGAAAGTCTCACAGAGCTAAAAGACCGGGGAAGCAGGGATTCTCTATCTGAGCTGGGACATTCATCTACTCTTGCCCTTGGGATTCCTGGTTCTCAGGCCTTCAGACTTGAAACTGATTCTGCACCCCTGACTTTCCAGCTTTCAGGCCTCTGAACAAAACCACTGGCTTTCCTGGGTCTCCAGCTTGCAGATGACAGAGCCTGGGAATTCTTAGCCTCTAGAACTGCATACTGCCGCTGCTGCTGCTAAGTCGCTTCAGTCGTGTCCAACTCTTTGCGACCCCAGAGACGGCAGCCCATCAGGCTCCCCTGTCCCTGGGATTCTCCAGGCAAGAACACTGGAGTGGGTTGCCATTTCCTTCTGCAATGCATGAAAGTGAAAAGCGAAAGTGAAGTCGCTCAGTCGTGTCCGACTCTTAGCGACCCCATGGACTGCAGCCCACCAGGCTCCTCCGTCCATGGGATTTTCCAGGCAAGAGTACTGGAGTGCATTGCCATTGCCTTCTCCAAGAACTGCATGAGCTAAATCCTTATCAAAAATCTTGTTTTAGATATAGACATACATATACATATAGACACTGATATAGAAATAGATATAGATGATATAGATACAGATATAGGTTTATATAATATGTATAAATATATATTTTTAGAAAATATATAAAATCTATGTGTGTGCATTAAAAAAAAATTTTTTAGTAGAATATGTAAAATCTATATGTGTGTGTTGGGCTTCCCAGGTAGGGACACTGGTAGAGAAACCACCTGCCAATGGAGAACACCTAAGAGACAAAGGTTCATCCCTGGGTTAGGAAGATGCTGTGGAGGAGGGCACGGTCACTCACTCCATTATTCTTGCCTGAAGAATCTCATGGACAAAGGAGCCCCGAGGGCTACAGTCCACAGGATTGCAAAGAGTTGGACACGACTAAAGCGACTTAGCATGCACACACGCATATGTGTGTGTTAGTTACTCAGTCATGTTGGACTCTTTGTGACCCCATGGACTGTAGCCTGCCAGGCTCCTCTGTCCATGGAGTCCTCCAGGCAAGAATACGGGGTGGGTAATCATTCTCTTCTCCAGGGGATCTTCCCTACCCAGGGATCAAACCTGTGTCTCCTGCATTGCAGGCGGTTTCTTTACCATCTGAGCCGCCAGGGAAGCCCATAAAATCTTTTTCTGTGTCTATATCAGGTATATAGATATACATAAGAGAGGTGTCTCTCTCTCTCTCTCTCCCCATCTGTCTCCTATTGGTTCTGTTTCTGAACCCTGACTTTTGTAATAAAAATCAGTTTTAAAAAAATCCCTCCTTTCACAAGAAGAATGGATCAAGGAAGGGCTAACCTTGCAAGAGCCTGCATAATTTTTCTCAAAATTATTGATTGAACTAAAGAATCTGAGTAATTACATTTTCTTTAATTTGTTTCCAAATTTGTATACTAGGGCTTATGGGAGAATCCTTCAAATGTATGTATTCTTTCTGTCCACATTTACTGTAAAAGCACTCTATGTTCTAATTTAAAGAGATTTATATGACTTTGAAGGAAGAAAATTTGTATTTATTATATTTTGCTCTACTTCATGGCTTGAGGAATCTTAGCTCCCTGACCAGGAGTTGAACCTGGGGCCTCCAATGAAAGAATGGAGTCCTAAAACCACAGGACTGCCAGAGAATTCTCTGATGGAAAATTTTTAAAATGAGTTATTTTCAAAAATGTTTGAATGTTTTAGAATGTTATAATGTAAGATACACATATCAGGGGCCATAGTTTGATTGTTTTATAGATACACTTCATGGAAGTTAGGAAGGAAGCCTTGATAACCATAGGAGCTAAATGGTGTCATCTTTGTATTAAAGAGGAGGCTAATTGTGTCACTCTCATAAGGTCAGGGGATCAATAAATGCTAGATTTGAATCTAGATGTGTCTGACTTCAGAGACCATGTATGTTCTTTCTACTAGTGGCAGAGACCAAGACCCCTTCTCTCCTTTTGTTGTGCCAATGAAATCCCAAATTTTTATTTAGATTCACTTTACATAGCCACCAAAAACAAACAGATTACCCACCCCAGCCTCTCCTGGAATTAGGTATGGCCATGAAGGCAATGGCACCCCACTCTAGTACTCTTGCCTGGAAAATCCCATGGATGGAGGAGCCTGGAAGGCTGCAGTCCATGGGGTCGTGAAGAGTCGGACACGACTGAGCGACTTCACTTTCACTTTTCACTTTCCTGCACTGGAGAAGGAAATGGCAACCCACTCCAGTGTTCTTGCCTGGAGAATCCCAGGGACAGGGGAGCCTGGTGGGCTGCCGTCTCTGGGGTCGCACAGAGTCGGACACGACTGAAGTGACTTAGCATGAATCTAAATCCTAGGTGTAAGAGGACATAACCTATAGTAATATATGTAATCTATCGTGGCTTCCATAAAACCTTCCTAAGAGGTAGCTACTATGTACACTTTGCCTCTTCTTCCCTTTCTTCGTCCTGCTGACTGGAGCCACCAGGAGCCATCTTGGGCAATGAGGTAGAAGTCATGTGTTCGGTGTAGGAGGAGCATGAATCCCTGAGAACCATGGAGCTACCATGCCTGCCTCAGACTACTGGCCTCTAGGCTTCATTTATAGGAGAAAAAAATACATTTCTGTTGTTCAAGTCACCATATTAGTGTTTTATTGCAGATGAACTTAATCGTATTATATGACAAAATGCCCTCAAATCTGTCATCACTTGGGAAAGAAGTTCTAAAACTATCATCAATAACAATTTCAGCTCAAAATATCTTGGAGGAATCAGATTACACAAGGCAACATCCATAAGTACATAGCTCATTCAAAGGGAATACATAGGAATTCTTCCCGAAATAATTGGTGTTGACCTCTGTTTTTTAGTAAACATTGAGATTCAGTGCTCACCAAAATCAAATATTGACTTCCCCTTCACTTTGTTCAGCGTTCATCCTCAAAGCAATAAACTGAGATGGAGTGTGGGAAAGAGAGATCAAGAGAAAGTGCTTACCTGCTTCTCCATAAGTGCAGTGCTTGGGCTAGTTCTTAATAAATCTATTAGGAAGGATCAGAACTGGAGCAAAATAAATTGTTTGGGATTATAAATGTTTTTAGGGCACACACAAAACATCTTTTATAAACATTACTTTAAATGTATTACATTTATATAGTATTCACTTAAAACTATTTTCTTCCCTTGAGAAAGTCAAGGGACTTTACTAAAAATATTCTTTTGTCCATTTTAGGTAAACACAAACTTACATCTGGGGATTTTTAAAGTAAGGTTAACTTGGAAAAACAGCAAGAGAAATGCTGAGGTTTACAGCCTGTCTACCTCGTTCAAAATCCCAAAAAAGTACCCTACCTAGCATTTTGAAAACAGAGTTATAGTACCATAGCATAAATGGACAAAACCTACTGAAATGTTTTAAAGGAAGATATAGGATTTCATTATTATTGCTTTTGTGCTGACTTTTTAAAGTTGTGTTTTCATTATCATATTTTTGTGCTGCAGGAAATAGCACCCTGAAATATGAAATTAGCATTTAACTTTGAAATTTCCTTTTAAAAATATTAAACTAAAAGATTTTTAAAAGCCAGTAACCACTTTAAACTCTACATTCATTTCTGAAGCATGGTTCTTCCAACAATTCCTAATTAGTGGTGACCCCCAAATGGGTCATTTTGACTTGACCTAATCTTTTTTTCTTTTTCCTTTTTGATAGTCGACTTACATTTTGATAGTCAATGTAGCTATGAAAAAGAAGAGTGATTTTTCAACAACAGCTAGCAAATAGAAACTAACCATGGACCTATGTATTTCTGAAGGTTCTTAAACTATGTACCCTAGGACTTGATCTAATTTCTGGATCACATTATAGCTGTTTAATCAATTTCTGTCACAATGGCTCTTGAAAATTTATGCTACTTTTTGGACAACCACTCTTTTTTTTAAACACCGATGCTTTTGCCCCAAAATAGGTTAAATAAATATGCTATAAGAAGTGATAGCTTGACACTATGGTTTCAGGCAAAGACACACTTTCCAATTTACCCAACACAACAGTTTCAAGTCAGAAAATACCAAGTAGAACAAATTTGAATTGCAAGCCATGTTTGATGAACCTAGATTTTCCCTGTGTCTATATACCAAGAGTGAGGGATTAAAAGGTGTCTTCTATAGCACTCCAGTGGGCTGTGCACACGTACTATTCATATAAGCATGCTCATGTTTCATCTTGTTTTGTCCTTAAGTTATTTGTTTGAGCTCTAGTATTATTTCTTTTGTACAATTTGAGTGCAAAGTAACCAACCTATCAGCCCCAAATGGTTCAGAAATTACTGAATAAGTAGTGCAGAAAGAAAACGCCATTCAAAGAATGGTTCCTTTGCACATTTCTTTCTCAATTAAGTCTTGCCTTCTCTCTTTTGGCAGACACAGTAAGGCTTCTTGGCATTGTATCTTATGTTCAACTACATTTATTTACTCTCCATTTTTAAGTTACTACTTATATGAACTTTTTTCCATTGTTCAATTGATACATTTTTTTCTATCTTTGAAAATTATGAGGATATTTTGGATTGAGATGAAATGAATAATAATCTTCCCATTAAAAGCAATGGAAAAGCTTCCTATTTAATGACATTTTACTTAGCAACAGAATTTTCAGGAATTAATAAGGGTCATTAAAAAAAAGAGAGATAGGTGTATAGGTTCTTCCCCAGGCAGAAATAGAACAACAAATAGTCTTTCTCACTCATTCTTACTTTTTCCACAAGTTTTTGACATAATATTAATATGGATTCCAAGTTTTCTGCCCTTTTGGTATAAATTACCCTGTGTAATTCCCAGAACTATAAAGATGATGGATTTTATTCCAGTGATTAGGTTATATTATGTGGCAGTTGATCTTAAGTAAAGAGATAATCCCAATTATCCTAATCTAATCCCATGAGAAAAGTAGAGAGTTTTCTCGGGCTGAAAGAGAAGTTAGGGACACTCAAAGAATAAAAAAGGATTCAATTTCAGGGTGATTCTTGCTTGTCAAAGGAGGGGGCTACATGGCAAGAACCCGAGATAAGCCTCTAGAAGCTGAGAATTATCCCCTCAGCCTCTAGCTCGACAACTAGCAAGACAGTGGGAACCACAGTCCTACAACCATAAGAATATGAATTCTGCCAATGACCCACAGGAACTTGGAAGCAGATTTTTCTCTGGCCAAATCTTCAGATTAAGATGCAGTTAAACAGATAACCTTGATTTCAGCCTGTGGCATCTCTAGCAGAGAATCCAGCCACCCTGCACCAGACTCCTGACCAATAGAACTCTGAGCAAATAAAAGTGTGTTATTTTAAGCTACTACATTTATGGTAATTTCTTACACAGCAATAGAAAATGACTATGCCCCATATTAGTAAGAATAAACAGAATTATATTAAAATTTTTAAATTATTATTTTTTAAAAAACACAGAATTTCAGAATCACAAAACAACCAAGGCTCATTTCTCACTCACTCAAATGTCTTGTGTATTTTATTAGAAGGGTTCCTCTCAAAATACTCACTCAGGGATCCAGGTTGCTAGAGGCTCCTTTTTAGGATGTGTTTCTATGATTGCCAATGGGAGAGCAGAGCGAAGGGGCTTCACAGCAGCCTGACAATGACACATGTCCCTCCTGTTCACAACCTATTAATTATGTGGCCTTGACCAAAGTCAAGGAGGCTGAGAAGTTCAATCTCTCTACACTGGTGAACTACTGTCCTCTCAACCACAATCATCTGAATCTACTGTCCCCCTTCATCCTCTTACTCCCAGACCTTGGGAGATTTTACTGGCATCATGCATGTAGGGCTGTAAGGAGGAGCATATCCATTCTGAGGTCTCAGACTGGCCGTTGATTGATGGGATGAATCAAGCCCATAAGCGTATTCTGTTAAGCTCTCACACTCTTTACATTTTCAATTAGTTGCTAACATTTAAAAAATCAGAATGTTTTCCGATAAACATCTGAAGATCTTCCTAAGATCTCGCAGGGAACTTCCCTGGTGTCCAGTGGCTGACAGTCTGTGCTCCTAGTGCTGGAGGCCCAGGTTTGAGGCCCACATGCTGCAACTAAAGATTCCGTATGCTGCAACTAAGACTCAGCCCAACCAAATTAAGATAGCAGAAGATCTTGACCTGATCTATTTCAAAGAGCAAGGTAGAGTCATTTGGCCTGACCTACAACGTTTTCTAATGGAGAAGGAAATGGCAACCCACTCCAGTATTCTTGCTTGGAGAATCCCAGGGACAGAGGAGCCTGATGGCCTGCTGTCTATGGGGTCGCACAGAGTTGGACACGACTGAAGCGACTTAGCAGCAGCAGCAGCACAACATTTTCTAAAGAGCATTGTTGGGAGGTGGGAGGGGGTGTTCAGGATGGAGGGGACAGGTATACCTATGGCTGATTCATATTGATGTATGGCAAAAACCATCACAATACTGTAAAGTAATTATCCTCCAGTTAAGATAAATAAATAATTTTTAAAAATTAAGAGCACTGTTATATGAGAAAAATGCTAGTCAAACTCTTTTCCAGCATGTTTCTGCATACAAATGCAATAGAAAAAGATCTAAAAGACTACACACACCAAGCTATAAATCAGAGTTACCTACTGGCAATAGAATGAGATAGGGAGATTCCACAGCAGCCCAGAATGTAAATGAAGTGTTTTATCTGGCCAAGAAAATTCACCAAGTTTGACTGAATAAAGATAAGAATAAGCTTATGCCTTAAATTAAGAAAAAGATCTTATTTCCATTTATTTTAAAATCGTATTGTCTTAAACCCAGCAGAAAAAAAAATTCAGTGCACTGATGCTCTCACATAGTCATTTTTATAAATTCTACACTTCACTTTTCTAAGTCAAGGACCCCATGGACTATCCATGGAATTCTCCAGGCCAGAATACTGGAATGGGTAGTTGTTCCCTTTTCCAGAGATCGAACCCAGGTCTCCACATTGCAGGCGGATTCTCTACCGTCTGAGCCACAAGGGAAGCCCAAGAATACTGGAGTGAGTAGCCTATCCGTTCTCCAGCAGATCTTCCCAACCCAGGAATTGAAGCGGGGTTTCCTGCATTTCAGGTGGATTCTTTACCAACTGAGCTATCAGGGAAGCCCTAAGTCAAGGACAAACAACCAGAAAACAACTTAGGCAGGAATTTTTTTTTTAAAAATTCAAGGTATTTTACAAGCCAGTACAAACCACTTTCACTGATGTTTCCTGTTGAGCATTATGTGCAGCTGCTGGTGGTCCTATGCCGGTCTTGAGACTCTGAGAGAGCATGAAGCATCAGAGGGAGAGTCCAGTCAACGGTGCAGAGGTTTTGCTCCATAGTAGATAGCTGTGGTTATGTCCCCTCAGCAGCCCCTCCATCTTCTGGAATGACTCTCTATCCACCAAGGACTTTTGCTGCTTTTGGTCACTTATAAATTATTCCCCTCTTCTAAAACTCCAGTTTCCTTCTGGAAGTTTACCCCTCATTCATTGTGTTCAGAATCTCTGGTAAATCCAGGTGTCTACCCTCTTGTATGGTCAGGCCACTTAAGATGGCTATTTTTTTTTTTTTGTATTTTGGTTGTTCCCCATGGCATGCAGGATCTTAGTTCCTGACCGGGGACTGACCTCGGGCTGCCCTGCAGTAGAAGCATGGAGTCTTAACCACTGGGCAACCAGGGAAGTCCCATGATGGTTGTTCTCTTGCTCTCCGTACATCCCCTGCCTGATCAGTGCCTTCTTCACCTATACGCTGTGCTCATGACTGCCTTTTCTACATGCCTGCCCCAGGCCCCAGCTAGTGATCTTATCAAAGGGGCAGAGAGGGGCAGATCCCTCTGCTGCTTTCCCTAGTAACTAAGAGAGCCCACCCAAGATCAGTTCCCCTGTAGCTGGTAACCTTCCCATCCCCCTGGAACAAAGACCACCACCAGATACTGTTCACTGTCCACTGCACATGGTGGGCTGTTGTGCCGAGACCTGGCTTCAGACTGGTAAGCTCCTCCATCCACTACACCACTGAAGTCTGTTACTGACCACAGGCACTGCCCTGGGCGAGTGCAGGCCTTGTAGTCCTGCCCAATACCTCTTATAATAGACAGAATAATGATTTTCCTCAAACATACCCATACCCTAATCCTCAGACCTCATGCTGCTGCTGCTGCTAAGTCGCTTCAGTCATGTCCGACTCTGTGCGACCCCATAGCCTACCAGGCTCCCCCATCCCTGGGATTCTCCAGGCAAGAACACTGGAGTGGGTTGCCATTTCTCTCTCCAATGCATGAAAGTGAAAAGTGAAAGTGAAGTCACTCAGCTATGTCCAACTCTTGGAGACCCCATAGACTGCAGCCCACCAGGCTCCTCCATCCATGGGATTCTCCAGGCAAGAGTACTGGAGTGGGGTGCCATTGCCTTCTCCCTCAGACCCCATGAGTATATTACAATATATGGCAAAGGAGAATTAAAGTTTCAGATGGCGCTAAGGTTGCTAATCAGCCAACCTTAAAATAGGGAGATTACGCTGGATAACAGGGGTGGAGGTCTGTGTAATCATAAGAGTGCTTAAGAATGGAAGAGGGATGCAGAAGAGGAGAGTAAGGGAGATGAGAGAAGTAGAACATTCACAGGAGACGCAGCTGCGCTTGGCTTTGGAAGGGGAGGGAGGGGTCCGGGGGCCAAGGAAAGCAGATGGTCACTAGAAACTTGTAAAAGGCAAGAAGATGGACCCGCCCCCAGAGCTTAAGGAAGGCAGCTATGTTAACATCTTGGTTTCAGCCCCGTAAGACCTATGTCAGACTTCTGACCTCCAGAACTATTAGATAATAGATTTGTGTAGTATTAAGCCTTAAGTCTTTCTGGCTGATCCTTCCCTCAACTGGATGCTCAGAAACATCTCTACTTTCTCCCAGCTTGAGTACCTTTTCCTTCTTTGTCTGATTCTCAAGAGTCCTTTTAACAAACATATCCTTTAGTTTAAGTTTCTTGAAGTTGTGCTCTTATTGTGCCGTGCTGTGCTGAGTGGCTTCAGTTGTGTCCAACTCTTTGTGACCACATGGACTGTAGCCTGCCAGGCTCCTCTGTCCATGGGGATTCTCCAGGCCAGAACACTAGAGTGCATTGCCGTGCTCTCCTCCAGGGGATCTTCCTGACCAGGGATCAAACCTGGGTCTTTTATGTCTCCTGCATTGGCAGGCGGGTTCTTTACCACTGAGCCACCTAGGAGGCCTGTGCTCCTATTACTGGCAGTTAAGTGTCCTGATCATAATTTCTAGATTGGACAGAGGACCATTTTTCAATGTATTTTTCATTCCCAAGAATTATTATAAGCAGAATTAAAGTATTCATGAACACTTAGTTAACCAGTTAATGACAATAGTTAGAATCCCTTGTAGGTAGCCAAGATTCGTATGGATGAAACCTGTCCCTGTAGGATGTCTTTCTCTTTTTTAATATATATTTATTTATTTATTTGGCTGCACTGGGACTTAGTTTGGCACTCGGCATCCTTAGTTGCCGCATGCAAACTCTCCATTGTGGTATGTGGGACCTAGTTCCCTGACCAGGGATCAACCTGGGCCCCCTGCTTTGGGAGCGCAGAGTCTTAGCCCCTGAACCACCAGGGAAGTCCCTAAGGATGTCTTTCTTATCCTATATTCCTCTCAAAAAGAAAAATAGAGTAAGGACAGAATGGTGTGGTAGATAAAGAGTCTGGGCTTCAGAGCCTTGCAGATCAGAGTTCAAATTCCACCACTGCTGCTTACAAGCTGTGTGACCTTGGCCATGTGCCATGTTGGTTGGGGACCTCCATCCACTCAGCCTCTGGTTTTCAACTTGGTGTTTTGTTCGCCATGCTTCTGACCCCTGTCTCCCAATTTTCAATTTGTTCAAGGGAAACCTCTCTAGTGCTCCCTCAAGACTGTAAAAGTTTGAGTATTTTCTAGTCTCAATTTCCTCCTCTGAGAAATATGGATAATGCCACACCGACTTTGAAGATGAAAGAGAATAATACACAGAAATGAATTGTACTGATCTTGGCACATAGCGAGGATTCAACAAATGCTGGTTGACAGCATAGCACCAAGGATAGATGAGCCTCTTTGAGCTTAAGTTTCCTCACTTTTAAAATGAGATTGGCATCTTTCACGCATAAACTGTTAGAATTTTAAAACATGAGACATTTAAATTGCTTGTCCAGTACAAAAATTGGTTTCCTTTAGCTCTCCTATTCTTGGAGAAAGACACCCGAAGCAGCATCCATATGCTCTAGTTCTTCTTTCCCATTTCACCTAATAACATCATCATTCTATTTCTGTGAGCACAGAACCAGAGTTAGGGCTGTGCTCATTTCCCCCCACCCCTACCTTGAGGCATGCAGGATCTTAGTTCGATCCCAGACCAGGGATCGAACCCATGCTCCCTGCAGTGAGCATAGATTCCTAGCCACTGGACCGTGAGGGAGGTTCCCAAGGTTGTGTTCATTTCTGAAGCTATTTGCCAAGAACATGATCAACTAATCTTGATTAACCCTGTCTATGGTTAAAGTTGTTTTTGCTTTGGCTCCATCCCTTCATTCTTTCTGGAGTTATTTCTCCACTGATCTCCAGTAGCATATTGGGCACCTACTGACCTGGGAAGTTCCTCTTTCAGTATCCTATCATTTTGCCTTTTCATTCTGTTCATGGGGTTCTCAAGGCAAGAATACTGAAGTGGCTTGCCATTCCCTTCTCCAGTGGACCACATTCTGCCAGACCTCTCCACCATGACCCGCCCATCTTGGGTGACCCCACAGGCATGGCTTAGTTTAATTGAGTTAGACAAGGCTGTGATCCTAGTGTGATTAGATTGACTAGTTTTCTGTGAGTATGGTTTCAGTGTGTCTGAGTGAACTCCGGGAGTTGGTGATGGACAGGGAGGCCTGGCGTGCTGCGATTCATGGGGTGGCAAAGAGTCGGACACGACCGAGCAACTGAACTGAACTGAACTGATGGTTAAAGTTGTCCAGTTGCTAAGTCATGTCCAACTCTTTGCAACCCCATGGACTGGAGCACACCTCTGTCCTTCACTATCCTCCAGTGTTTGCTCAGATTCCTGTCCGTTGAGTTGATGATGCTATCTAACCATCTCATTCTCTGCCATCTCCTTCTCCTGCCCTCAGTCTTTCCCAGCATCAGGGTCTTTTCCAGTGAGTCAGCTGTTCACATCAGGTGCCCAAAGTATTGGAGCTTTAGCTTCAGTATCAGTCTTTCTAATGAATATTCAGGGTTGATTTCCATTAGGACTGACTCTCTTGATCTCCTTGCTATCCAAGGGACTCTCAAGAGATTTCTCTAGCACCACAATTTGAAAGCATCGATTCTTCAGCACTCAGCCTTCTTTATGGTCCAACTCTCACATCCATAGATGACTACTGGAAAAACCATAGCTTTGACTATACAGACTTCTGTCAAGGGTGATGTCTCTGCATTTTAATATGCTGTCTAGGTTTGTCATAGCTTTCCTTCCAAGGAGAAAGCATCTTTTAATTTCATGGCTGCATTCAACATTCTCAGTGATTTTGGAGCCCAAGAAAATAAAATGTCACTCCTCCCACCTTTTCCCTTCTATTTGCCATGAAGTGATGGGATCAGATGCCATGATCTTAGTTTTTTGAATGTTGAGTTTTAAGCCAGCTTTTACACTGTCCTCTTTCACTCTCATAAAGAAGCTCTTTAGTTCCCCTTCACTTTCTGCCATTAGAGTATCATTTGCATATCTGAGATTGGTGCTGTTTCTTCCAGCAATCTTGATTCCAGTTTGTGATTCATCTAGCCTGGCATCTCGCATGATGTACTCTGCATAGAAATTATTTAAATAATCAGGGTAACAATATACAGCCCTGTCATACTTCCTCTCCCAATCTGGATCCAGTCAGTTGTTCCATGTCCGGTTCTAACTACTGATACTTGACCCACATAGAGGTTTCTTGGGAGACAGGTAAGGGGGTCTGGTATTCATATCTCTTTAAGGACTTTCCACAGTTTACGGGTGAGGAACCTGAGACAATAAAGATGTTCTGATCTTTCCAGAAAAGCAACTCCTCAGACCCATTCTATTCTCAAGGTCCTCAGAAAGTAGAGGACATGTCTGTATGTCTGCTTCAGCTGTTCATCTGAGTTGGGGAGGAAGAATGGATTAAGTATCTATTTGCCAATTACATTTTTGCTGAAATTCTTATAAGCATTGACTAGGAAGTTAAAGGCAGAAT
Source organism: Bos grunniens (assembly GCF_055505025.1). Classification (NCBI taxonomy): domain Eukaryota; kingdom Metazoa; phylum Chordata; class Mammalia; order Artiodactyla; family Bovidae; genus Bos; species Bos grunniens. Next base: position 31,219,849 of record NC_141189.1, read on the forward strand.
GGTTTTAAAGAAAATAACAGAATATTACTCATTGAGACACATACATTAACAACACCAACAAAACAAGACTCCTCTGGTGGTCCAGTGGTTAAGAATCCACCTGCCAATGCAGGAGACACACGATCAGCCCCAGGTCCAGGAAGATCTCACGTGCTTTAGAGCAATTAAAGCCGGGAGTGGGGGACATAACTACGAAGCTCGCTCTCTGAGCCTGACACTAGAGCAGGAACTACTGAATCCTGTGTATGTAGAGCCCACGCTCCACAGCAAGAGAACGGCCCCTGCGCGCCACAACCAGAGGAAGCTGGCGCCCAGCAACAAACACCCAGCCCACTCAAAGAAATAAACAGTTTTTCCATTACTCCCATTTCAGTTGGTACATAAGCCATGCAGCTATATAAAATACATCCCAATTCTGCACTACATGTATTACATACTGAAAGTGACTTTAAAGTAGTTTTGTTGAGAATAACATATTAGTTTTGGCTGACTTAAGTACATTTTACTGTATGTTAAAATCTAATAGAAAATTATTAGGTCTGGATGTGCAATAATATTATACTCAAAAAGGAAAAACAGAAGATATAAAATTACCTAAAAGAAATATTTTGGCACCGATGATTAATGTTGTGTAGCAAAGGTAGAGTAATCATAAATTTAAATCTAATATATGAGGGATTGACCTTACTTTCCCCCTGATCTGGCTGTGTGGTCCCTGGTTTGTTTTCCTTTAAAAAAAAAAAAAAAAGAAATCTATGTTTAAAAATATCTTATCTGCACTGTGGTTTGTACTGCAGATCTTGGCCACTAGGGGCAGCATCAGCCATGACTTTTCTTTGATCAGATCGGATCAGATCAGATCAGTCCCTCAGTCGTGTCGACTCTTTGCGACCCCATGAATTGCAGTATGCCAGGCCTCCCTGTCCATCACCAGCTCCCGGAGTTCACTCAGACTCACGTTCATCGAGTCAGTGATGCCATCCAGCCATCTCATCCTCTGTCGTCCCCTTCTCCTCCTGCCCCCAATCCCTCCCAGCATCAATCTTTTCCAATGAGTCAACTCTTTGCATGAGGTGGCCAAAGTACTGGAGTTTCAGCTTTAGCTTCATTCCTTCCAAAGAAATCCCAGGGCTGATCTCCTTCAGAATGGACTGGTTGGATCTCCTTGCAGTCCAAGGGACTCTCAAGAGTCTTCTCCAACACCACAGTTCAAAAGTATCAGCTGGGTAATTTGGGTGCATATTTAGTGTATGTAGGAAAATCACAGTAGCTGACTTTGTGACTGGGAAATCACTTCTCTTTGGCCCTCAGTTTCCCCAGGAAAGATTTGGACTACATGAGCTCTGAGGTCCTGACAGTTAACATTCCATGGCTCAATGATCATTATTTTGTTGTTATTAAAACAGAATAGCAGAGAGAACTGAGTTCTAATTTCAGGCATGACATTACTTTCACTCTATGACTCAGGATAAGTCAACTACTCTCACTCGTTCTTAGATTTAATATTTATTTATTTTTGGCTGCGCTGGGTCTTACTTGCAGCGCTCGAGCTTTTCTTGCTGTGGAGCAGAGGCTCTGGAGCCCACAGGCTTCAATAGTTGCAGCCACAACTTTAGTTACCCCACGACATATGAGATCTTACCCAACTAGAGATCAAGCCTGAGTCCCCTGCATTGGAAGGTGGATTCTTAACCACTGGACCGCTAGGGAAGTCCCTGGTTGTTAGTTTTCTTAATTGTGAAATGAGATGAAGTTAGTATTTTCCTAATGCTGTTCTTCTTGCTACAAAGATGATGATGATAATGATGATGGTGGTGGCGGTGGTGGTGATGATGGGAAAAAAGAGAGTAAGAGAATGAAGATGATAAAGAAGGCAGGCCCATGCATGCTAAGTCACTTCAGTCATGTCTGACTCTTTGTGACCATATGGACTGTAGCCCGCCAGGCTCCTCTGTCCATGGGATTTTCCAGGTATGAATATTGGAGTGGGTTGCCATACCCTCCTCCAGGGGATCTTCCCAACTCAGGGATCGAACCCACGTCTCTTGTGTCTCTTGCCTTGACAAGCAGGTTCTTTACCACTAATACCACCTGGGGAGCTGAAAGAAGACAGCACAAGACAAATAATTACTGATCCCTTATTAAGTGCCATGCCGAATCCTAAGAGCTTTATCTGAATAATTTCATGCAATCCCCTTTGAAACTCTATGATGAAGGTACCATGTACTTATCCTCATTTTCAGCCATTGAAACATAGGTTCTGAGAGGCTGAGAGTGTGGCCTGAAGTCTCGATAGTTGCTTTACAATGGTGTGTTAGTTTCTGCCATGCACCAGCGTGAATCAGCTATAAGTGTACATCTATCCCCTCCCTCTTGAGCCTTCCTCCCACCCTCACCTCAGTTCTGATGAGACCCTGAACCTAAGCTTCTAAACCACAAGCCTATCTTGCTTCTTACAATATCACTTGAGGATTTCAAAGCCTGATAAATGCATCTTCTTCTTAGATTTTTACCTCCAGAAAAATGATGAACCAATTTTTGCCCAAAGGGAGATATATATTGCTGGTAGTACACTTGTTGAGTTTAGATGATACACAGTCAGGCCCCACAGCAGAACAGTACCCCCTTTAAAAATATACAGTTTTTAAAATGTGAACCCTGTATTTAGCCTGCCTCTGGTCAAATACCATTTGTAAGTAAGGAAGTTACTCTTTGTGCCTGTTTCATCCTTAGTCCATTGGTGATGCAATAATACTGAATTGAACTCTTTGTGTTGTCATGAATAGTTAAATAAAGTAAATAGTTAAATAAAGTAAATAGTTAAATAAAGTATTTGTAAAGGACTTGGAATAGTGCCCACAAAACAAGTGTCTTGAAATGTTTATTATTCCTTTCAATATATTAATAGTCGACAAGAGCAAACCCTATAGTGGTAAATTTGCACATCTAAAACTTGATAAACTAATAAATTCACTTTCTTTTTCTTATAATATTGTTTTCCGAAGCCCTTCTTTTTCCTGGAATCTTGAACATACAATGTTTTGTCTTATAAGGAAATATTACCTTGTGGTGGAGAAGGAAATGGCAACCCATTCCAGTATTCTTGCCTGGAGAATCCCGTGGACAGAGGAGCCTGGTGGGCTGCTGTCCATAGGGTCGCACAGAGTCGGGCATGGCTGAAGCAACTTAGCAGCAGCAGCAGCAGAGGGAGTTAATAACAGTTGAGGGAGAGTCAGCATTTGGTCAGCTTAACAAGGACTTAAAGGCAACTAGTAAACATGATGCATTTTTTCTCTCATTAAAAAACAAATTAAAAATTAAATAAATATTATGACTCTTACTTGAATGTAAAAACAAAATAAAAAATTAAAACAATAAAAACGCACAACGTAAAAACAATTGTAGGCTCACAGGAAGTCGCTGTTAAGAGCAGTTATGTAGAATGCCATGAACTCCTCACCTGGCTGCCTCCCTTGGTGGCATCTTGTGTCCTGAAGTGCCATATCAAAGCCAGGAATTTGACGCTGGTGCAGCACAGTTTATCGGACCACAGACCTTATTCAGATGTCATCAGTTTTTTGACACCTACGTGTGTGTGCGTGCCTAGCTCTGTGCGGTTCTGTCCCATGCATAGCTTTGTGTAACCACCACTACAGTCTCGTTTCAAAACAGATTACCCCAAGGGAACTCCATCGTCTGTATTCCCTCTTCAATTCACTTATCCTTAGCATGTGACCCTTTCCATTCTCCTTTGTTGTTTTTGTTTTTTTCTCTTTTGGCTGTTCTGGGTCTTTGCTACTGCAGGGGTGGGAGCACCCCAGGGCCAGAACAAGTAGTAGTCTCCTTCGGAAGGTCTGACCAGCCTCTGCCAAAGTCTCCTGAGCTGAGAGCAGGTGATGTCACCAAAGGACAGATCTGCAGATTTCTCGAATGAGCCAGGAGGGAAATGGGGAGAAAACTCATTGCTGTCTGTCCCCAGAAGAACCAAATGTGCATGGACGCTGGCACTGCAGAGCTGATACCGACAGGTAATAAACACGAGCATCTAGTGAAGAAGGCTCCACTAAGTGTTTAACTCATTATTTCAGCTTCTGTGTCTCTTCTTGTGAGAGTAATTCAAAGACTATGTTACCGTACTGCCAGATAAATGGCTGAAACCCATGCTAAGTGAGCCAGAAAAATCAATTAATTTGTAAACCCTTACTGCTAGAAATAATAATGTCCGGTTTGTTCCTTTTCTGGGCTGAGGAATTTTTAAGGTGATTTGGTTGATGGTCCTTGAAGTTTCACTTTGTCTAGGAAATGGTAGAGTTGGCTTGTTGGCTGAAATCATTCATTCATCTCTTCATGTTTTTATTAAGTAATTTGGCTGCATCGGGTCTTGGCTGCATCAGGTCTTAGCTGCAGCAGGCAGGATCTTCGTTGCATCACACAGGATCCTTCCTTGCAGTGCACACAGTCTCTAGCTGTGTCTCTCGGGCTCCCAAGTATACAGGCTCAATAGTTGCAACACATGGGCTTGGTTGCTCTGCATGTGGGATCTTAGTTCCCTGACCAGGGATCAAACCCATGGCCCCTGCATTGCAAGATGGACTCTTAACCACTGGACCACCAGGGACATCCCCTCGTCTCCTAATTTATTCCATAAATTTTGTTGAACCCCAGACCCTAACAGTGTGCCAGACACAGTCCTAGGAGCTAGAGATATAGGGACTGAATAAATGAAATTTCTTACCTTCTTGGAGCTTACATTTCATGAGTGAGGCAGAGAGTAAACAGGTAAATGTGTCATGTCAGGCCACATAGTAGCATGGAGACAAACATACTGCAGAAGAATGGAGAGAGAGACGGAGATCCCTCTGAGGGGAGGGTCATCTGAGTCATGGGTCATAGCATTTCCTGAACACTTACTACATGCTAGATATTTTGTGGGTGCTGGAAAGATGAGTAGAGGGAATAACATGGTTTACTGGTTACTCACCTAGTGGGCAAGGCATAAATCACAAGAACAATGATTCTAAGTTATCCCTTGATATCCTTCCAAGATGGGTGTTTTTCCCATTTTATAATGAAGACTTGGATATTCAGAAATTTTTAATTACTCTTCACAGAAGAAAAGTTCCAGCACTAAGAATCTACCACAGGTCTGTTTGCTTCTAAAGCTGTTTCACTCATACCACTGTACAGACAGAATTGGAGAAGGGATCAATGAGTTAAACACCCTTGGTGCCACCACACATGACATGAAATGATCTTGAACTGTCAGTTCAGTTCAGTTGCTCAGTTGTGTCCAACTCTTTGTGACCCCATGGACTGCAGCACGCCAGGCCTCCCTGTCCATCACTAGCTCCAGAGTCTACTCAAACTCATGTCCATTCAGTCAGTGATGCCATCCAACCATCTCATCCTCTGTTGTCCCCTTCTCCTCCTGCCTTCTATCTTGCCCAGCATCAGGGTCTTTTCAAATGAGTTAGTTCTTCTCATCAGCTGGCCAAAAGATTGGAGTTTCAGCTTTAACATCAGTCCTTCCAATGAATATTCAGGACTGATTTCCTTTAGTATGGACTGGTTGGATCTCCTTGCAGGCCAAGGGACTCTCAAGAGTCTTCTCTGACCCCACAGTTCAAAAGCATCAATTCTTTGGTGCTCAGCTTTTTTACAGTCCAACTCTCACATCCATATATGACTACTGGAAAAACCATAGCCTTGACTAGACAGACGTTTGTTGGCAAAGTAATGTCTCTGCTTTTTAATATGCTGTCTAGGTTGGTCATAACTTTTATTCCAAGGAGCAAGCATCTTTTAATTTCATGGCTGCAATCACCATCTGCAGTGATTTTGGAGCCCCCAAAAATAAAGTCTGACACTGTTTCCACTGTTTCCCCATCTATTTCCCATGAAGTGATGGGACCAGATGCCATGATCTTTGTTTTCTGAATGTTGAGCTTTAAGCCAACTTTTTCACTCTCCAATTTCACTTTCATCAGGAGGCTCTTTAGTTCTTCTTTGCTTTCTGCCATAAGGGTGGTGTCATCTGCATATCTGAGGTTATTGATATTTCTTCCGGCAATCTTGATTACAGCTTGTGCTTCTTCCAGCCCAGTGTTTCTCATGATGTACTCTGCATAGAAGTATAGAAACTAAACTACAAGGTCCTCCTAACTTGATTTTATTTCAACGATGAATCAGAAGGGATTTGAAGATCTTATAGGCCTTGTGTTCAGAATTCTGAACATTAATTATTACTAATGAGAAATATGTGAAAGTAGGGACTTTCCTGGTGGTCTAGTGGTTAAGAATCTGCCTCCCAATGCAGAGGACACAGGTTCAATCCCTGGTCGGGGAAGATTCCACATGCTGTGGGGCAACTAAGCCCATTCGCCACAACTACTGATGCCTCACTCCCTAGAGACTGTGCTCTGCAACAAGAGAAGCCACTATAATGAGAAGCCTGCGCACTGCAAGGAAGAGTAGCCCCTGCTTACCGCAACTAGAGAAAAGCCTGCACACAGCAGCAAAGACCAAATGCAGACCAAAAAAAACACAAAAAAAGTGAAAGTACTGACAAACCAAAAATGTGGCTAACGTGCTTTTGAATAACAGAAATTTTGACTCATAGAAATAAAAAAAAATATTGAGCATTTTGCAGATATCAACCCAGACCTTTCTGCTATATTGCAGATGCATCTATCCAACTGTCTATGAACATCTCTACTTGGGTATCTATCAGGCATCTCACACTCAGCATGCCCCCAAATTAAACTCCCCAAAGCTGCACCTCTGTTTCCATTTCATGTCCTGACAACTCCATCCTTCCAGTGGCTTGTGACAAAATCTTAGAAGTTTCCTCATCTTCTCTTGATATCCAAGCTCTCATAAAATCGTGCCAACTGTATACTCAAAATATATTCAGAGTCCAACCACATGTCTCTGTCTCTACCTTTAGCATCCTGTTCTGAGACATCATTGACTTTTGCCTGGATCCCAGCAACAGCCTTTTAACAGGCTTCCCACCTTCTCTCCTTCCCTCCATTCAATTCTCAATGCAGCTGACAGAGTGAGCCTTTAAAAAATGTAAGTCATAAATATACAATATTTGTTTTTCTCTTTCTGACTTAGTTCACTCTGTGCAACAGACTCTAGATTGACCTAGGTCTCTTCAAATGACCCAGTTTCACTTCTTTTTATAGCTGAGTAATATTCCATTGTATATACATGTACCGCATCTCCTTTATCCTTTCATCTGTCCATGGACATTTATGTTGCTTCCATGTCCTGGCTGTTGTAAATAGTGCTGCAAGGAACTTCGAGGTACACGTATCTTTTTGAATTATGCTTTTCTCAAGATATATACCCTGTAGTAGATTGCTGGGTCATATGGTAGGAGTCTAGAAAAATGGTATGGATGAACCTACTTGCAAGGAAGGAATAGAGATGCAGACATAGAGAACAGACATGTGAGCACACAGGGGCAGGGGTAAATTGGAGGTTGGGATTGATGAACGTGTATGTAAAACAGACGGCTAGATGGAAGATGCTGTATAGTATATAGTGCAGGGAGGCTCAGCTCAGTGCTCTGTGATGACCTAGAAGGGTGGGATGGGGGTGGAGGTGGGAAGAGGGGCCAAGAGGGAGGGGATATAGATATGCATATACCTGATACCAAGGGAACATTTCATGCAAAGAGGGGCACAATAAAGGACAGAAATGGTATGGACCTAACAGAAGCAGAAGATATTAAGACAAGGTGGCAAGAATACACAGAAGAACTATACAAAAAAGATCTTCATGACCTAAATAACTAAGATAGTGTGATCACTCACCTAGGGACAGACATCCTGGAATGTGAAGTCAAGTGGGCATTAGGAAGCATCACTATGAACAAAGCAAGTGGAGATGATGGAATTCCAGTTGAGCTATTTCAAATCCTCAAAGATGATGCTGTGAAAGTGTTGCATTCAATATGCCAGCAAATTTGGAAAACTCAGCAGTGGCCACAGGACTGGAAAAGGTCAGTTTTCATTCTACTTCCAAAGAAAGGCAATGCCAAAGAATGTTCAAACTACCACACAGTTGCACTCATCTCACACACTGGCAAAAGTAATGCTCAAAATTCTCCAAGCCAGGCTTCAACAGTATGTGAACCATGAACTTCCAGATGTTCAAGCTGGTTTTAGAAAAAGCAGAGGACCCAGAGATCAAACTGCCAACATCCCTTGGGTCATCGAAAAAGCAAGAGAGTTCCATAAAAACATCTGCTTTATTGACTATGCCAAAGCCTTTGACTGTGTGGATCACAACAAACTGTGGAAAATTCTTCAAGAAATGGGAATGCCAAACCACCTGACCTGCCTCTTGAGAAACCTGTATGCAGGTCGGGAAGCAACAGTTACAACCAGAAATGGAACACATACTTGTTTCAAATCGGGAAAGGAATATGTCAAAGCTGTACTTTGTCACCCTGTTTATTTAACTTATATACAGAGTACATCATGCAAAATGCCAGGCTGGATGAGGCACAAGCTGGAATCAAGATTACTGGGAGAAACATCAATAACCTCAGATACCCAGATGATACCACCCTTATGGCAGAAAGCGAAGAAGACCTAAAGAACCTCTTGATGAAAGTAAAAGAGGAGAGTGAAAAAGTTGGCTTAAAACTCAGCATTCAGAAAGCTAAGATCACGGCATCTGGTCCCATTACTTTATGGCAAATAGATGGGGAAACAATGGAAATAGTGAGAGACTTTATTTTAGGGAGCTCCAAAATCACTTCAGATGGTGATTGCAGCCATGAAATTAAAAGATGCTTGCTCCTTGGAAGAAAATCTATGACCAACCTAGACAGCATATTAAAAAGCAGAGACATTCCTTTGCTGACAAAGGTCTGTCTAGTCAAGGCTATGGTTTTTCCAGTAGTTGTGTATGGGTGTGACAGTTGGACTATTAAGAAGGCTGAGCACTGAAGAATTGATGCTTTTGAACTGTAGTGTTGGAGAAGACTCTTGAGAGGCACTTGGATTGCAAGGAGCTCCAACCAGTCCATCCTAAAGGAAATCAGTCCTGAATATTCATTGGAAGGACTGATGCTGAAGCTGAAACTCCAATACTTTGGCCACCTGATGTGAAGAACTGACTCATTTGAAAAGACACTGATGTTGGGCAAGATTGAAGGCAGGAGGAGAAGGGCACAACAGAGGATGAGATGGTTGGATGGCATCACCGACTCAATGGACATGAGTCTGAGTAGACTCCAGGAGTTGGTAATGGACAGGGAAGCTTGGTGTGCTGCAGTCCATAGGATCACAAAGAGTTGGACACAACTGAACGACTGAACTGAACTGAAATGATATGTGATTCACTATGTTGTACAACACTGTAAAGCAACTGTGCTCCAATTAAAAAAAAAAGCATTCCAGTTGCTCCAGGAAACAGTAAGTTGTATTAGGTCATGCCTCTGCTCTGAATTTTGCAGTGGCACCCCATTTTACTCAAAATGGCTTTTACTAAAAAACCAAAGCTCTTATGATGGCATAAAAGCACTTTATGTGATAAACTTCCATCATCTCCATGACTGCTTCTGTTACTCCACTCCAGTTGTTCATCTGCTCCTAGGACACAGGTCTCCTTGCTGTTCCTGCAAGTTCCAGGTATTCTCTTCCATTTCCTTGGAGCCTTTGCTCTAGCTTTTCTCTCTATCAAGACACTCTTCCCCACAGAAATCTACTTGGCTAACTCTCTCACCCTCCAGATCTTTGCTGAAATGTTACCTTCTCAATGAAGGTGACCCTGGCCACCCTTCTGTGCTCCCCTGCTGTAGCTTGCTCAGTCCTCTTCATCTTGCTCTACCTCTTTTTTCCGCATACTATCAACATCATCTTCTATTACATTATATGCATGCATGCTAAGTCACTTCAGTCATGTCCGACTCTTTCCGACCCTGTGGTCTGTAGCCCGCCAGTCTCCTCTGTCTATGGGATTCTCCAGACAAGAATATTGGAGTGGGTAGCCATTTCCTCCTACTCTCCAGGGGATCTTCCCGTCTCAGGGATCAAACCTGAGTCTCCTGAAACTCCTGCATCTCCTGCATTATAGGTGAATTCTTTACCTCTAAGCCACAGGGGAAGTTCTATCACATTACATCATCTATCTGAAAAGTGAAAGTGAAGTCGCTCAGTCGTGTCTGACTCTTTGTGACCCCATGGGCTGTAGCCTATCAGGCTTCTCTGTCCATGGGATTTTTCAGGTTGCCATTTCCTTCTCCAGGAGATCTTCCCGACCCAGGGATTGAACCCAGGTCTCCCGCATTGTAGGCAGACTCTTTACCGTCTGAGCCACTAGGGAAGTCATCTATCTAATGTATGTATTATGTGAATTCCTGTGCCAAAATGTAAGCTCCATGTGGACAAATGTCTTTGTTTTATTCACTCCTGTATTCCAAGCCCCCAAGCAATGCCTGCAACAGAGTAGACAGGCTGTAGATATTTGCAGAATAAATGAAAGAATTTCCCTAGGAAGATATGCTCCCAATGCCCATCAACCTAACTTGGAGTTCTGCATGTTTATTTGTTTTACTGAGAAACCCTAGAACAGTACTGTATGAAGAATGAGACACCAGGATTTCATTTTCCTACTTCATCTCCTCTGAGGATCACACGCAAGCTGGGAATCCTAAATGTCATACCAACAACTCTGGGCGCTGGGAACAGAGTAACCACGGGCAGTTAGAATCTCACAGCTTGTGTGGGGCATCCAGCAATCCAAGCGGCAGCTGGTTTGTCCCACAGGCAAACCCTCCAGGAGAAGGCAGCTGAGCCCATAATTATTTCTGAAGAGTTCTGATTCTGTTAGAAAAACTGGCAAGATGTGCCCCTTTGCATCTTTTTTTTTGTTTGTTTAATTTTTATTATTCTCTTTCCAGAGAGGAGAACCAAGCACTTCTGTGGCTTAACCTCTGCTTAACAAAAATCCCCCCAACACTGTGTCCTAAAGTGAAAGACTGAGCAGCAAGATGCACTGGGCAGGTAAGAGGGAAGACGATGTAAGGCGCAAGGTACAGGGTCTCTTTTGTGGGTATCACAGTGTGTGCCACCGTTATCACTGGAGGGAGGGAAGGCGGAAAGTGGTGATGCGGGTATGGTAAAGGAAAGATGAGGGGAGAAGATCTGGACCCTTGTCTTAGTAAGAAAGAGAACTCAGCAGGGAAACCCCATAGGTGTGCCCTATGGGGCTCGGGGCCAATTCTGGTGTGAAGTCTCATGTGTAAAGTGACCATTGTAACAACTTTGTTTTAAAACAAGGAAATACATCAATACAGGGACTTCCTTGGTGGTCCGGTGGCTAAGATTCCATGCTCCCAATGCAGGGGGCCAGAGTTCAATCCCTGGTCAGGGAAGACTAGACCTCACATGCCACAGCTAAAGACCCTGCATGCTGCAATGAAGAACGAAGATCCCGTGTGCCCCAACTAAGACCTGGCACAGCCAAATAAACATTAAAAAAAAAAAAAGAAATACACCAATGCTTCGAGAATGAAACCAAAGAAGATAAAGCAAAATGCCAATGACTTAAAAAAAAAAAAAAAGAAAACTAGCCTAACAGTATTAACTGAACCTTTTCATGCCTGTATTAATGAACTCCTTAGATAGCCCTGAGGAGGAATAGTTGACAACAGGCAATTCAGGTCCCCTCACTGTCTGTGTGTAAAACAACCACAGACACCAGGACAATTCCGGCTAAAATAGGAGTCTGTGAAAGAGAATCATGCCAACATGCATCACCAGTCTTGAAAATGCCCCAACCCTTTGATCTAGTAATATCACCTCAGAGCCTCTATCTTAAAGAAATAATCCCCACCTGGCCCAAATGTTTTGAACAAATAGATCGTAACTATAAACCCACTGCATGGGGACTTCCCCTGTGGTCTAGTGGCTAAGATTCCAGACTCCCAGTGCAGGCAGGCCTGGGTTCCATCCCTGGTCAGGAAATAAGGTTCCATATACTGCAACCAGAAAAAGATCTTGCATGCCACAATGAAGACTTAGTACAACCAAATAAATAAGAACAGTGCATGGGTAATAGCAAAGAAATTTGGAATGGTTCACGTGTCCATTTGTAGGGAAATGTGTCCAAATGCAGGACACATATTAGCTCATGTGTCCAATTAAGTCAACTAGGCTGTATCTACATATGCACCTGTGATACTCAGGGCTCAAAATATGTGTATGTTGATACTCACTCCAGCTTCATTTTTCAAGAGACAAATGGGAATTACGTAAATATTCATGTATACAAGTATGGTTAAATAAAGTGTGGTCCGTCCATACAATAGAAAAATAGGCAAGTGTTAAGAATAATAAGGTCAATGTATATGTATAAACATAAAAGATATTCATGTAAATACATTTCATTGAAGGTAGGCATTTCTTCCTGTTTATTTCACTGATATAGCATCAATATCTAGAAAAGTACCGAGACACAGTGAACAATAAATAAATATATTTCTTAGCAAAAGGGAAAAAACAAGCTACAAAAGAATGTATGCTACAGTCAATGTGTATATGTGTGCGTGTTCAGTTCAGTTCATTCGCTCAGTCGTGTCCGACTCTTTGTGACCCAATGGACTGCAGCACGCCAGGCCTCCCTGTCCATCACCAATTCCCAGAGTTTACTCAAAATCATGTCCATTGAGCTGGTGATGCCATCCAACCATCTCATCCTCTGTCATCCCCTTCTCCTCCCACCTTCAAAATGTGTGCATGTATAAATACACAAATAAACACATTGACTGTACATTACACACACTACTCTATTAGTAAGGATCAGTTATGCTGCTATAACAAACAGCTCTTTTTTAAATTAATTAATTAGTTTTAATTTTGGTTGTGCTGGGATGGATGCTTTTGAACTGTGGTGCTGGAGAAGACTTTTGAGAGTCAAACCAGTCAAACTTAAAGGAAATCAGTCCTAAATATTCATTGGAAGGATTGATGCTGAAGCTGAAATTCCAATCCTTTGGCCACCTGATGCGAAGAACTGACTCACTGGAAAAGACCCTGATGCTGGGAAGGCAGGAGGAGAAGGGGATGACAGAGAATGAGGTGGTTGGATAGCATCACCGACTTGATGGACATGAATTTGAGCAAGCTCCAGGAGTTGGTAATGGACAAGGAAGGCTGGCGTGCTACAGTCCATGGGGTTGCAAAGAGTCAGACATGACTGAACTGAGTTGAACTGGTCTTCACTGTCGTGTGTGGGCTTTCTCTAGTTGTGGCACTTGGGCTTCTCACTGCAGGGGCTTCTCTTGTTGCAGAGCGTGGGATCTGGAGTGCAAGTTCAGTAGTTGTACAGTCTTAATTGCCCCATGGAATGTGGGATCTTCCTGGACCAGGGATCGAACCCATGTCCCCTGCATTGACAGGTAGATTCTTAACCCCTGGACCACCAGGGAAGTTGTGCAATGGACAACTCTTAAATGAGACAGTTTGTGTTATTTCCCACTCTGTGTGTTCATCATAAGTTGTCCGGGGGCTCTGCCCTGTGTCACCTTCTCTCTGGAACTCAGCTGATGAAGCAGCTACTCAATGGAACACTGCCAGTTATTATGGCCAAGGGAACAAAAGCCCTGAGGGGCTTTATAACAGTAGTTCAGTATTCACAATTCATTGGCCAGAACTATTCACATGGTCTAACCAAAACACAAATTAGCCAACAAATACAATCATGCTATGTGCCTGGAACTGAAAATATTTTGACAAACAATGCTATTGGCTGCCACAAACACCATATTGAAAGTATGTAACTGTTCAAAACAGTTATATCTAAAGATAGAGATTTTGAGAAGTGAGGGGTTAATTTTTTAAATTTGGTTTACTTCTATCTTTTTTGATATTTTGAAACTAATTTGTCCTGTAATGAAATATTTTTAGAACTGTGTGTACATTTGCGTATGTGTGTGTGTGTGTGCTTAGTCCATCAGTTCAGATCAGTTTAGCCGATCAGTCATGTCCTACTGTGACCCCATGGACTGCAGCACGCCAGGCCTCCCTGTCCATCGCCAACTCCCAGAGCTTGCTCAAATTCATGTCCATTGAGTCAGTGATGACATCCAACCATCTCATCCTCTGTCATCCCCTTCTCCTCCTGCCTTCAATCTTTGCCAGCATCAGGGTCTTTTCCAATGAGGGTCTTTTCCAATTTATCCTGTAATGAAATATTTTTAGAATTGTGTATACATTTGTGTGTGTGTGTGTGTGTGTGTGTGTGCTCAGTCGATGAGTCACGTCCAACTCTTTGTCACCCCATGGATGGTAAGCCCACCAGGCTTCTCTGTTTATGGGGTTCTCCAGGAAAGAATACTGGAGTTGGTAACCATTCCCTTCTCCAGGGGATCTTCCCAACCCACATCTCCTGCATTGCAGGTGGATTCTCTACCATCTGAGCCACCAGGGAAGCCCATATACTTTTAAAGTATCCATTAATATAATGAAGTATTCTACAGCCCTAGAAATGTTTAGGAAGTATTTTTATAACATAGAGAAATTTTTATGCTGTGATCTTAAGTGAGACAGGCAAGATAAAATATCTTTATATAGTAGCATTTTGATTGTCTAAAGAAATGCTTAGAAAGAGAACACTGGGAAGAAATATGCCAAAATATTAATAGTACTTTATTTGGGTGTATTTGGGTGATAAGATTATATTGGTTTTCTTCTTCTCTTCCTCCTTCTCCTTAATATTTCTTTAGACAGTGGGTATTTTCCACAGCACTTAAGTGTTGCTATTATAAAAAGAAAAAAAAAATCTAAAAAAAGGCTCATCTCCAGGGAGAGGATGACCTGATATGTCAACTTTAACTCTTAAAACACAAGTGGACAAATATGCCCATGAGCATAACTAACTTTTCAGAGAAAATAATCAGCAATAAGCAGACATTTCCTGTCTCAAAAAACCTTGAGTTTTATGAAACCCTTGGAAATAGGGATGGGATTATAGCACAGATAGTCCCTCTCTAGAGTTGTTCTTTTAATATACAATGGAGAAAAAACTAGCTTTTATAAGCTTTTATCCTCAACTGTTATTCTAAAGTTTCTATCAAACGTCAAATAACAACAAAAAGTAAATGTTCCATTTTGCCAAAATAGATCATTGTTTTCAACTGGTCTTGATGAGAACACTCAGAAACAATGTTCAGGTCCTGCTTGTCTCTCGTATGTAGCTGTAGATAAATTCTATGTTGTGTTGAATCAGAATTTTAACACTGAAAAAGGCTCTTAGAAATAACACTTTGATTGAAATGGAATCTCTAAGAGGCAAGAAATATTAACAATAATATCCAGCATTCACTGGGCCCTGGCTCTTTCTGAAGGGCCCATACAACAGGATTTATCACCCTTGAAGCTATTGATTTTTAGATTGTTTATTTATTCACATGTCTGTTTGTTTAGGCTTCACTGGGTCTTAGCTGTTGCTCGTGGGACCTTCCTGGTGGCATGCAGGCTTCTTTGCTGTGGCTCACACTCAGTTGCAGCGTGTATGCAGGATCTAGGTCCCCAAACAGGAGTCACACCCAGGCCCACAGCACTGGGAGCCTGGAGTCTTATCCATAGGACCACCAAGGAAGTCCCAGAACTATTGATATTTGAAGCCGTATAATTCTTTGCTGTGGGGGGCTGTCCTCTGCATTATAGGATATTTCACAGAAACCCCTGTCCCTACTCATCCCTCAGTTGTGACAACCAAAATGTCTCTGCTGCTGCTGCTGCTGCTAAGTCGCTTCAGTCGTGTCCGACTCTGTGCAACCCCAGAGTTGCCAAATGTCTTGCTTGATGATGCTGGAGGACCATTGCCTTATAACCCTTCAAAAAAATCTCCCTCTAACAAGGGAGATGTTAGTATACCCATTTTATAGATAGCTAAGTACCTTGCTTGCAGTCACAGAACTAGTATATAACAGAGGTGAAAGTCGTCTCCAACTCTTTGCAACCCCATGGACTGTAGCCCGCCGGGCTCCTCTGTCCATGGAATTCTCCAGGCAAGAATATTGGAATGGGTAGCCATTACCTTCTTCAAGAGATCTTCCTGACCCAGGCATCGGACCTGGTCTCCTGCATTGCAGGCAGATTCTTTACCTTCTCAGCCACTAGGAAAGAGGTAAGGTCTGCTGTAATTCAGCTCATTTGTCATTCATTTACTCATTCATTCATTGCACTTGCCCAAATACTGAAAAGCATGGTCTCTGAAACTAATATTGTATTGTGATTTACAGTATACTTCCATTAAAAAAATTAAGTACAAACTTAAAAATCAGCAAAGAGCATGGTCTCAAATCCTGCTCCACCAAGGACTAGCTGTGTGACCTTGATCACATTGTTCAGTTCTCTGAACCTGAAACCTCATTTTCTTCATCTGTCAAATTGGGGTCAGTGCCTACTTTTTAGGATTATTACGAAGAGATAATGAAATAATGCCTGGGAACTGAGGAGCATAGTACGAAACACTCTAAGTGATCGATAAAACTTTTCAATAAATGTTATTATTGTTGTTGTTACTTCCCAGGAGGCATTGAGCTGGCAAAGTTCTGAATGCCTGCAGAGTTGAATAATATGAAAACAGCCAAAGAAAAATCATCATGCAAGGGAAATGCATTTGCAATGCCAAAACAATTCTGAAGCAGTTTCATATGATAGCATTTACCTACTATCCTATATGTTAGTTTTGGCGGGGGGAAGATCTGCATTTTCCACATTTATCATTACAATTTTGTAAAAAGGAGACTTTGACTTTATTTTAGCAAATGCGATGAGATAAGATATCCTTACACACAACTGCACTCTAAAGGAACCAAAATATATCTACAATTTTCTACATTTCTTATCATCATTTTGCCTGTTTCTACTTTGAGGACTTGGGGGCGAAAAGAAAACAACTTCTGTCACTAGGAACATTTCAATAAATGAAGATATTTCTCTGCCCACAAAGATGCCCCTGTGAACCAGTTCTCCTGTTCTCCCCCAAACCAAATTACACACAGATGTATGGCTAAGTCTGAAGGTGTTTATTCAGGCTGGTCATTTCAATTCTGAATTTAGTTACAGAATTAAGACACCAAATGGGAGGGAGGAAAAGTAATATAAATTCTTTCTCCCAGGGAAACTTGGCTTTATCTGTTTGAATCTAATCATCGCTCCAATTTGTATTTATCCTTATGCAAATTAGCCAGATATACTAAACATTCATATGCAAAGGCTAAGTCTAATATCCAGGGGTCAGGATTTAGCATCGGAAGTCATATGGTCATTACTTTTACTTTCTAGAGTTACTCCGAAATAAAACCCATGGAACTAGTTAATACACCCACTCTGGATGAATCTTTCAGCTTCCCACTTTGGAGATTAAATGTGAAAGGATAATCCACTTGGAAAAATACTAGAGTCCATACTGGAATAACCAGATTAATCTTTCTAAGATGTGATCAGGGTAATTTGCCTGGGAAGATAACAGAGCGTGGACGTTTACTGTGGGGAGCTCAGAGTTTGAAACGACTGGCTTCAAATCCTAGTTCTGCTATTTAACTATTATGGCAGGTAGAGTCTGTAAAGTCCTCCAAGGATTCTGACTTCCTGGTACCTGTGCCCTTGTGTAATGTTCTCCCGTTGGGTGTGGGCTGGCCTGGGAACTTGCTTCTAACTGAGAGAACATGAGGATGAGGCCACATAATATGCAAGCTCTAGCTTGTTAGAAGGTTATCTTTCTTACTGTCATTGATGGTGCAAGCACCCATGTTCTGAGCTGCCACATTGGAAAGGGCATGTGCCAAGGAACTGAGGGCAGTCTCCAGCCAACAGCCATCAGGTAACAGTCCCTGAGACCAACCACCATTGAGGAACTGATTATTGCCAACAACCAACCATGTAAGTCAGCTTGGCAGCCAACTCCTCCCCAGGCAAGTCTTCAGATGAGGCCCCAAGCCTGAGTGATGCCTTGATTATAGCCTGTGAGGTCCATGAGCAGAGCTTCTAGATAAGCTATGACCAGAGTCCTGGAAAATAATAAATATTTGCTGTTCTTGGATGCTAAGGCTGTGGTGATATGTTCAGTTCAATTCAGTCACTCAGTCATGTCCAACTCTTTGAGACCCCATGGACTGCAGTACACCAGGCTTCCCTGTCCATCACCAACTCCTGGAGCTTACTCAAACTCATGTCCATCGAGTCAGTGATGCCATCCAGCCATCTCATCCTCTGTCATCCCCTTCTCCTCCTGCCTTCAATCTTTCCCACCATCAGGATCTTTTCCAATAAGTCAGTTCTTCGCATCAGGTGGCCAGAGGATTGGAGTTTCACCTTCAGCATCAGTCCTTCCAATGAATATTCAAGACTGATTTCCTTTAGGACTGACTGGTTGTATCTCCTTGCAGTCCAAGGGACTCTCAAGAGTCTTCTCCAACAACACAGTTCAAAAGTGCTTAGCTTTCTAAATAGTCCAACTCATACATCCATACATGACTACTGGAAAAACCATAGCTTTGACTAGACAGATCTTTGTTGGCAAAGTAATGTCTCTGCTTTTTAATATACTGTCTAGGCTAGTCATAGAATTTCTTCCAAGGAGCAAGTACCTTTTAATTTCGTGGCTGCAGTCACCATCTGCAGTGATTTTGGAGCCCCAAAATAAAGTCTGTCACTGTTTCCATTTTTTCCCCATCTATTTGCCATGAAGTGATGGGACCAGATGCATGAACTTAAGTTTTTTGAATGTTGAGCTTTAAGCCAACTTTTTAACTCTCCTCTTTCACTTTCATCAAGACGCTCTTTAGTCATTCTTCACTTTCTGCCATAAGGGTTGTGTCATCTGCATATCTGAGGTTATTGATATTTCTCCCAGGAATCTTGATCCCAGCTTGTGCTTCATCCAGCCCAGTGTTTCTCATGATGTACTCTGCATATAAGTTAAATAAACAAGGTGACAATATACAGCCTTGAGGTATTCCTTCCCCGATTTGGAACCAGTCTATTGATCCATGTCCAGTTCTAACTGTTGCTTCTTGACCTGCATACAGATTTCTCAGGAGGCAAGTCACATGGTCTGGTATTCCCATCTCTTTCAGAATTTTCCACAGTTTATTGTGATCCACACAGTCAAAGGCTTTGGCATAGTCAATAAACCAGAAGTAGATGTTTTTCTGGAACTCTCTTGCATGATCCAACGATGTTGGCAATTTGATCTCTGGTTCCTCTGCCTTTTCTAAATCCATCTTGAACATCTGTAAGTTCACGGTTCATGCACTGCTGAAGCCTTGCTTGGAGAATTTTGAGCATTACTTTGCTAGCGTGTGAGATGAATGCAATTGTTTGGCATTGCCTTTCTTTGGAATTGGAATGAAAACTGACCTTTTCCAGTCCTGTGGCCACTGCTGAGTTTTTCGAATTTGCTGACATACTGAGTGCAACACTTTCACAGCATCATCTTTTGGGATTTGAAATAGCTCAACTAGAATTCCATCACCTCTACTAGCTTTGTTTGTAGTGATGCTTCCTAAGGCCCATTTGACTTGGCATTCCAGGATGTCTGGCTCTAGGTGAGTGATCACAGCATTGTGATTATCTGAGTCATGAAGATCTGTTTTGTATAGTTCTTCTGTGTATTCTTGCCACCTTGTCTTAATATCTTCTTTTTCTGTTAGGTCCATACCTTTTCTGTCCTTTATTGTGCCCCTCTTTGCATGAAATGTTCCCTTGGTATCTCTAAATTTCTTGAAGACATCTCTAGTCTTTCCCATTCTATTATTTTCCTCTATTTCTTTGCATTGATCACTGAAGAAGGCTTTCTTATCTCTCTCCTTGCTATTCTTTGGAGCTTTGCATTCAAATGGGTATATCTTTCCTTCTCTCCTTTGTCTTTTGCTGCTCTTCTTTTCACAGCTATTTGTAAGGCCTCAGACAACCATTTTGCCTTTTTGCATTTCTTTTTCTTGGGGATGGTCTTGACCCCTGCCTCCTGTACAATGTCACGAACCTCTGTCCATAGTTCTTCAGGCACTCTATTAGATCTAATCCCTTGAATCTACTTGTCACATCCACTGTATAATCGTAACGGATTTGATTTAGGTCATACCTGGCCACAGGACTGGAAAAGGTCAGTTTTCGTTCCAATCCCAAA
The DNA here is from genome assembly GCF_055505025.1 of Bos grunniens. Lineage (NCBI taxonomy): Eukaryota > Metazoa > Chordata > Mammalia > Artiodactyla > Bovidae > Bos > Bos grunniens. The sequence continues at coordinate 31,240,009 of NC_141189.1, forward strand.
GAAAGGCAATGCCCCCAAATGCTCAAACTACTGCACAATTGCACTCATCTCACATGCTAGTAAAGTAATGCTTAAAATTCTCCAAGCCAGGCTTCAGTAATATGTGAATCGTGAACTTTCACGATTTTCTGAACAACTTTCAGATGTTCAAGCTGGTTTTAGAAAAGGCAGAGGAACAAGAGATCAAATTGCCAACATCCAGTGGATCATCGAAAAAGCAAGAGAGTTCCAGAAAAACATCTACTTCTGCTTTATTGACTATGCCAAAGCCTTTGACTGTGTGGATCACAATAAACTGTGGAAAATTCTGAAAGAGATGGGAATACCAGACCACCTGTGCCTGCCTCTTGAGAAACCTATAGGCAGGTCAAGAAGCAACAGTTAGAACTGGACATGTAACAACAGACTGGTTCCAAATAGGAAAAGGAGTACCTCAAGGCTGTATATCGTTACCCTGCTTATTTAACTTATATGCAGAGTACATCATGAGAAACGCTGGGCTGGAAGAAGCACAAGCTGGAATCAAGATTGCCGGGAGAAATATCAATAACCTCAGATATGCAGATGACACCATTATGGCAGAAAGTGAAGAGGAGCTAAAGAGCCTCTTGATAAAAGTGAAAGAGGAAAGTGAAAAGGTTGACTTAAAGCTCAACATTCAGAAAACTAAGATCATGGCATCTGGTCCCATCACTTCATGGGAAATAGATGGGGAAACAGTGGAAACAGTGTCAGACTTTACTTTTCTGGGCTCCAAAATCACTGCAGATGGTGACTGCAGCCATGAAATTAAAAGATGCTTACTCCTTGGAAGGAAATTTATGACCAACCTAGATAACATATTAAAAAGCAGAGACATTACCTTGCCAACAAAGGTCTGTCTAGTCAAGGCTATGGTTTTTTCCAGTGGTCATGTATGGATGTGAGAGTTGGACTGTGAAGAAAGGTGAGCGCTGAAGAATTGATGCTTTTGAACTGTGGTGTTGGAGAAGGCTCTTGAGAGTCCCTTGGACTGCAAGGAGATCCAACCAGTCCATTCTAAAGGAGATCAGTCCTGGGTGTTCATTGAAAGGACTGATGCTGAAGCTGAAACTCCAATACTTTGGCCACCTCATGCAAAGAGTTGACTCATTGGAAAAGACTCTGATGCTGGGAGGAATTGGGGGCAGGAGGAGAAGGGGATGACAGAGGATGAGATGGCTGGATGGCATCACCAACTCAATGGACGTGAGTTTGAGTGAACTCCAGGAGTTGGTGATGGACAGGGAGGCCTGGAGTGCTGCGATTCTTGGGGTCGAAAAGAGTTGAACACAACCGAGCGACTGAACTGAACTGAACTGAACTGAATGGTCTAGTGGTTTTCCCTACTTTCTTCAACGTAAGTCTGAATTTGGCAATAAGGAGTTCATAATTGGAGCCATAGTCAGCTCCCGGTCTTGTTTTTGCTGACTGTATAGAGCTACTCCATCTTTGGCTGCAAAGAACATATTCAATCTGATTTCGGTGTTGACCATCTGGTGGTCCATGTGTAGAGTCTTCTCTTGTGTTGTTGGAAGAGAGTGTTTGCCATGACCAGTGCCAGTGCATTCTCTTGGCAAAACTCTATTAGCCTTTGCCCTGCTTCATTTTGTAGTCCAAGGCCAAATTTGCCTGTTTCTCCAGGTATCTCTTGACTTCCTACTTTTGCATTCCTATCCCCTATAATGAAAAGGACATCTTTTTTCGTGTTAGTTCTAGAAGGTCTTGTAGGTCTTCATAGAACTGTTCAACTTCAGCTTCTTCAGCTTTACTCGGGGCATAGACTTGGATTACCGTGATATTGAATGGTTTGCCTTGGAAATGAACAGGGATCATTCTGTCATTTTTGAGATTGCATCCAAGTACCGCATTTCGGACTCTTTTGTTTACTATGATGGCTATTCCATTTCTTCTAAGGGATTCTTGCTCACAGTGGTAGATATAATGGTCATCTGATTTAAATTCACCCATTCCAGTCCATTGTAATTCACTGATTCCTAAAATGTTGATGTTCACTCTTGCCATCCCCTGTTTGACCACTTCCAATTTGCCTTGATTCATGGACCTAACGTTCCAGGTTCCTATACAATATTGCCCTTTACAGCATCGGCCTTTACTTCCATCACCAGTCACATCCACAACTGAATGTTGTTTTCTCTTTGACTCTGTCTCTTCATTCTTCCTGGAGTTATTTCTCCACTGATCTCCCATAGCGTATTGGGCATCTACTGGCCTGGGGAGTTCATCATGCAATGTCCTATCTTTTTGCCTTTTCATGCTGTTCATGGGATTCTCAAGGCAAGAATACTGAAGTGGTTTGCCATTCCCTTCTCCAATGGACCATGTTTTGTCAGAACTCTCCACCATGACCCGTCCATCTTGGGTGGCCCTACAAGGCATGGCTCATAGTTTCATTGAGTTAGATAAGGCTGTGGTCCATGTGATCAGTTTGGTTAGTTTTCTGTGATTGTGGTTTCATTCTGTCTGCCCTCTGATGGATAAGGATAAGAGGCTTATGGAAGCTTCCTGTTGGTTGTTTACTTGCTGCTGAACAACCGTCGGCTGGAGAATGTTGGATCCCACCAAAAAAAGATACCCCACGTCCAAAGGCAAAGAGGAAGCCCCAGCAAGATGGTGAAAGTGAAAGTGAAAGTGAAGTTGCTCAGTCATGTCCAACTCTTTGGGACCCCATAGACAGTAGCCTGCACCAGGCTCCTCCATCCACGGGATTTTCTAGGCAAGAGTACTGGAGTGGCTTGCCATTTCCTTCTCCAGGGAATCTTCCCAACCCAGAGATCGAACCCAGGTCTCCCGCATTGTAGACAGACGCTTTACCATCTGAGCCACTAGGAGGGGCAAAATCACATTTAGAATCAAACCCCTTACCCACCAGAGATGCTCAGATGTCTCAAACAAACCTTGTGCGCACTAGGACCCAGAGACTGAGACAGAACTGTGTTTGAGTGTCTCCTGCAAAGGTACGGGTCAGCAGTGGCCTGTCACAGGGGCAGGGGCTCTGGGTGCAGCAGACCTGAGTATGGCATAAGCCCTCTTGGAGGAGGTTGCCATTAACGCCACCATAGAGCCGCCAGAACTTGCACAGGACTGGTGATATGTTATGGAACAAACCATGTAAACACTCAGATGACACAAAGATCTGAGATGGGATGATCTCACCATTTATCAACCACAAAGGGGAGAAAAAGCTGGCATCCTTAGAAACTGCCCCCAAGTTCAGTCACAAAGTCAAATGTATGGTCAATAACTGACGACTTTAAAAAGTTACCTTAGGTTGTCTTTTTCAGCTCTGTTATCCTTCACATACAACATGCACCAATGACTTCCCCACTTTCATTTGCCACCAAACCTGGATGGTTTGGGCTTCTCTGGTGGCTCAGACAGTAAAGAATCCGCCCGCAATGCAGGAGACCTAGGTTCGATTCCTGGGTGAGGAAGATCCCCTGGAGAAGGGAATGGCTACCCACTCCAGTATTCTTGCCTGGAGGATTCCATGGGCAGAGGAGCCTGGTAGGCTACAGTCCTTAGAGTTGCAAAGGGTCAGACATGACTGCATGACTAATACTTGATGGTTTATGTTCTGTCTTTGAGGGTATCCCCTATGTGCCTAAAAATGAGTTGCTTGTTCTGTTGGCTCTAGATTTCCAAGAACTGATGGAAAACACCTCATTCCATATGACTGGGCTACTCACACTTTCAGCTTCTCAGTTCCTTTGTGAATGAGGAAAAATTATGGTACCTGTCTCCATGAGTTGCCATAAAGATAACATGGACACAGATAACATGGACACATGTAGGTGCTCAATATATCAGCCATCGCTATGGTTTTGCAATGTCTCTAGATTGCCTGAAATCTCTCTGACATCTACTCTAGAGACTTCTTTTGTCTCCGTCATCCTACACTGTCTCCATCCATCTAAACTCTCCTTTTCTGTCTTCCTTATTACCTTTCATCTTCATCCTGTCCTTAACCTTGACCATGCTGAACCATGAGGGACTACCCTCTACTCTTGAGTCTCTCCTCTCCTCTCCTTTTTACATGATGACACTCATGATATAGCTGAAGGGTTTAGCTATAACATCTCATGTGATCCCCAGATCTGTACCTTGAACTCTGACTTCCCATTAGACTCTTCCAGCTAAATAACTGGAATTTTCCAACTGAATAACTGAAAAATTCCAGTTTTCCAACTTTTCCCATTCAGTATTTCCAACTGAATATGGAGGTAAAATTGAGACTTGCTAAACTCAGAGTTAACTTTAGAAAGTGTCTAATCCAGGGATCTTAAAGCCCTCTGCCTCAGAGGGAATTGGAAGGGAACCTAAAGGTGTGAAGTTGGTTGGGTATAGATAACATTTGAAATCAGTGTAGGAAGACAATAGGGCATGGTGGAGCCTGTGGACAAGTCAGGGAACATATCCACGGCCAGTCTAAAGGGGGCCACTGATACTCACGTTAGCCAACTGCTAGAGGCAGAAATCTGGAGAAGGCAATGGCACCCCACTCCAGTACTCTTGCCTGGAAAATCCCATGGGCAGAGGAGCCTGGTAGGCTGCAGTCCGTGGGGTCGCTGAGGGTCGGGCACGACTGAGCGACTTCACTTTCACTTTTCACTTTCATGCATTGGAGAAGGAAATGGCAACCCACTCCAGTGTTCTTGTCTGGAGAATCCCAGGGACGGGGGAGCCTGATGGGCTGCCATCTATGGGTCGCACAGAGTTGGACACGACTGAAGTGACTTAGCAGCAGCAGAGGCAGAAATCTGGGCTTTTGTGTAAAATCTTCCAATTTTGGAATGTTGGCAGCTAATTAAATTGTAAAACCTTGTGCAGAATAAACAAACTACATCTGCCATGAATTTGCCTATTTGGGTATAATGCAGGGCCGTTAGTTTTTAAAGATCAAGTGACCAAAACCCAGAAGGGTTATGTGTTGGATTCATTGTTAGCATGTGCCTCAGCTAACCAGAATTCACATTTCCTCATGCCAAACTCCCTCAAACTCCTGTTATTCAAAAACTAACGCATCTTTTTTCTTCATCAAACTGGCTCTCCCTTCCAACCAAACTGTTTCTGAAAGCAGATTTATTTTTTTTCTTCTGTCTTGTCAGGCTAGAAATGCAAGCCTTTTTTAAGAATTTTTAAAAAATTAACCTATATTGATTTACAATGTGTTAATTTGTGCTACAGCAAAGTGATTCAGTTTGAACATTCAGTGAACATTCTTCTTTATATTCTTTTCAAACATTACGATTTCTCACAGGATGTTGAATACAGTTTCCTGTGCTGTACAATAGGACTTCATCGTTTATCCATTCTATATACAAGAGTTTGCATCTGCACGTCCCAAATTTCCAATCCTCCCCTCCCCTCTTTTACCTTAGCAATCACAAGTCTATTCTCTACATCTGAGTCAGAGGAAACCCAAGCTTTTGATCCTGGTCTTAGAGTCCCTGTATCCACTCTGTCACCACGTTCCCTCTTTCATTGTATCTCCATCCATCATTTTTTCCTCCATCATTCTGACTGTCAGAACATTACCCCTTGTCAGTCTAGGTTTCAGCTGTCCTCTTTACACCAGCTCCTTCCAACCACAACCGTGGACTGTCTCATAAAACAATCCCTCTACTTGGCATTCAAGGTTCTTCCCAGATTCCCCCTAACCAGTCTTAACAACCTTCTTCCCACAGATTTATTTCTTCCTTTCCTTCCTCTCTGCACATCGTTTGTTACCCACACTCACCTCTAGGGGGAGCTCAAGACCCTCCTCCCTTTCCTCCAGGGGTCTTTGTTGACCAAAGACAATTGGGTCATGTGAAGAGATCAAGTTTTAGCACAAGCGCAGAAGTAAATTCTGATTCCTCCTCCTCTGGAGAACATCCTGGCCAGCTTCATCTATTATTAATCCTAATAATAATGACAATCATTACCGGTAACTTTTTGGTCTGTTTCGTTTGTCATTACAGGTACCAGGGCTTCCCAGGTAAAGAATCTGCCTGCTGATGCAGGAGACTCTGGAGAAGTGAGTAGGGAAGATCCCCTGGAGGAGGAAATGGCAACCCACTCCAGTATTGTTGCCTGGAGAAACCCACGGACAGAGTAGCCTGGCGGGCTACAGTCCATGAGGTCGCAAGGAGTCAGGCACTACTGAGCGACTAAGCTCGAGCACAGGTACCATTTTTGAGAGAAAGTCAAGGTGTTTTTCCTGCAGTTTCTCATTTCATTCTCTTTAAAACTCAATGAAGTTCTCTGATTTGGAGATGAGGACACTGTGGCTCAGAGAGACTAGGATACTTGCCTGTGGATATTTGGCTAGTAAGTGGTGGAGCCAAGGTGTTCCCCAAGTCTGTCTCCTCCAGAGTCCAAGCTCTTAGTCTGCACGTGATGCCTTCCTACATCTCCGGTAAATTCTGGTATCGGGAGTGATGTATAACTTCTTTGTGTCTTTTCTACTGCCTCACTCTTCTCATGAGCCTAGTGTCAATAATATACATCTGTATCAGATTCCTAGGACAACAATAACAGATTACCATAACTGGGTGGCTTAAAACAGCAGGGTCCCTGAATAAATTCTGTTTCAACTCCAGAGCCTAGAACTTTCAGCAGGGCCATGCTCCCTCAAAAGGCTCTAGGGAAGAACACTTCCTTGCAGTTTCCCCACCTTCTGACAGTTGCCAGTAACCCTTGTGTTCTTTGTCTTGTGGTTGTATCACTCCAGTCCCTTCATCTGTCATCACATGGCCATCTTCTCTCTGTGTATGTCCTCTCCTTTTCTTATAAGGATACCGCTTACTGGACTCAGGGTATACCCTAGTCCAGCATAACCCTGTATAAACTTGGTTACATCTGCAAAGACCCTTTTTCCAAATGAGGTCACATTCGCAGTTTCCACTGGATATGAGTTTGGGGGAACACTATTCAACCCAGTGTACAACCTCTCAGATCAGATCAGTCGCTCAGTCATTTCCGACTCTTTGCGACCCCATGACTTGCAGCACACCAGGCCTCCCTGTCCATCACCAACTCCCGGAGTTCACTCAGACTCATGTCCATTGAGTTGGTGATGCCATCCAGCCATCTCATCTTCTGTCGTCCCCTTCTCCTCCTGCCCCCAATCCCTCCCAGCATCAATCTTTTCCAATGAGTCAACTCTTTGCATGAGGTGGCCAAAGTACTGGAGTTTCAGCTTTAGCTTCATTCCTTCCAAAGAAATCCCGGGGCTGATCTCCTTCAGAATGGACTGGTTGGATCTCCTTGCAGTCCAAGGGACTCTCAAGAGTCTTCTCCAACACCACAGTTCAAAAGCATCAATTCTTCGGTGCTCAGCCTTCTTCACAGTCCAACTGTCACATCCATACGTGACCACAGGAAAAACCATAGCCTTGACTAGACAGACCTTTGTTGGCAAAGTAATGTCTCTGCTTTTCAATATGCTATCTAGGTTGATCATAACCTTCCTTCCAAGGAGTAAGCATCTTTTAATTTCATGGCTGCAGTCACCATCTGTAGTGATTTTGGAGCCCAGAAAAATAAAGCCTGACACTGTTTCCACTGTTTCCCCATCTATTTCCCATGAAGTGATGGGACCGGATGCCATGATCTTCGTTTTCTGAATGTTGAGCTTTAAGCCAATGTTTTCACTCTCCTCTTTCACTTTCATCAAGAGGCTTTTGAGTTCCTCTTCACTTTCTGCCATAAGGGTGGTGTCATCTGCATATCTGAGGTTATTGATATTTCTCCCGGCAATTTTGATTCCAGCTTGTGTTTCTTCCAGTCCAGCATTTCTCATGATGTACTCTTCATATAAGTTAAATAAACAAGGTGACAATATACAGCCTTGACGAACTCCTTTTCCTATTAGGAACCCAGTCTGTTGTCCCATGTCCAGTTCTAACTGTTGCTTCCTGACCTGCATACAAGTTTCTCAAGAGGCAGATCAGGTGGTCTGGTATTCCCATCTCTTTCAGAATTTTCCACAGTTTATTGTGATCCACACAGTCAAAGGCTTTGGCGTAGTCAATAAAGCAGAAATAGATGTTTTTCTGGAACTCTCTTGCTTTTTCCATGATCCAGCAGATGTTGGCAATTTGATATCTGGTTCCTCTGCCTTTTCTAAAACCAGCTTGAACATCAGGAAGTTCACAGTTCACATATTGCTGAAGCCTGGCTTGGAGAATTTTGAGCATGACTTTACTAGCGTGTGAGATGAGTGCAATTGTGCGGTAATTTGAGCATTCTTTGGCATTGCCTTTCTTTGGGATTGGAATGAAAACTGACCTTTTCCAGTCCTGTGGCCACTGCTGAGTTTTCCAAATGTGCTGGCATATTGAGTGCAGCACTTTCACAGCATCATCTTTCAGGATTTGGAATAGTTCAACTGGAATTCCATCACCTCCATTAGCTTTGTTCATAGTAATGCTTTCTAAGGCCCACTTGACTTCACATTCCAGGATGTCTGGCTCTAGGTCAGTGATCACACCATCGTGATTAAGAAGAGATGGCAAGAATACACAGAAGAACTGTACGAAAAAAAAAAAAAAAGATCTTCACGACCCAGATAATCACAATGGTGTGATCACTGACCTAGAGCCAGACAACCTCTCAGGATTGTGGTAAAACTTCACTGGGGCCCTGTAATTTTTTTTTAATTTAATTGAAATATAGTTGACTTCAATGTTGTGTTTCAGTTCTACCACAAAGTTATTGGTCATATATACATATACGTATACATATGCATGCATGCATATACATATGCTAAGTCATTTCAGTCATGCCCGCTTCACTCCTTGTGACCCTATGGACTGTAGCCCACCAGGCTCCTCTGTCCATGGGATTCTCCAGGCAAGAATACTGGAGTGGGTTGCCATGCCCTCCTCTGGGGGATCTTTCCAACCCAATGATTGAAGCACATCTCTTATGTCTCCTGCATTGGCAAGAGGGTTCTTTACCACTAGTGCCACCTGGGAAGCCCATATGTATGTCTCAGTTCAGTTCAGTCGCTCAGTCATGTCTGACTCTTTGTGACCCCATAAAACACAGCACGCCAGGCCTCCCTGTCCATCACCAGCTCCCGGAGTTCACCCAGACTCATGTCCATCGAGTCAGTGATGCCATTCAGCCATCTCATCCTCTGTCGTCCCCTTCTCCTCCTGCCCCCAATCCCTCCCAGCATCAGAGTCTTTTCCAATGACTCAACTCTTTGCATGAAGTGGCCAAAGTACTGGAGTTTCAGCTTTAGCATCATTCCTTCCAAAGAACACCCAGGGCTGATCTCCTTCAGAATGGACTGGTTGGATCTCCTTGCAGTCCAAGGGACTCTCAAGAGTCTTCTCCAACAACACAGTTCAAAAGCATCAATTCTTCGGCTCAGACTGAGAATAGGTGTGCCTAAAGAGCTCCCCAGCTGAACTCCCCCAGTAGTCTAGTGGTTAAGACTCTGGGTTTCCAGTATGCGAGGCATGAGTTTAATCTGCATGCCACAGTATGGGGAAAAAAAGGACTTTGGCCACCTGCTGCAACGAGGCAACTCATTGGGAAAGACTGTGATGCTGGGAAAGAGTGAAGACAGGAAGAGAAGGGGACGACAGAGGATGAGATGGTTGCATGGCATCACTGACTCAATGGACATGAGTTTGAGCAAACTCCAGGAGATGGTGAAAGATAGGGAAGACTGGTGTTCTGCAGCCTGTGGGGTCACAAAGAGTCGGACACAACCTAGCAGCTGACCAACAACAACTAGTTTGGGACGGACATGTGCACAACGTTGCATTAAAAATGGGTAACCAATAAGGACCTACTCTGTCGCACAGGAAACTGCTCAATGCTATGCAGCAGCCTGGGTGGGAGGGGAGTCTGGAGGAGAATGGGTACACGTTTATGTGTGGCTGAGTCCCTTTGCTGTCCACCTGAAACCATTATAACACTCCTAATCAGTTATACTCCAGTATAAAAGAAAAAGTGGGAAAAAAAGGATCTCTCTTACTCTTGAGACTTCCCTGGGGGTCCAGTGGTTAAGACTCTGTGCTTCCACTGCAGGGGGGCATAGTTTTGATCCCTGGAAGGGAGCTAAGATCCTGCAAGCCTTGAGGCCAAAAAATAAAATAAAAAAGAAGCTCCCTGGGTGATGGATTCTAACTTGTAACCAGGCTTGAGGACCACTCACCGAGACAAACATGGTCAGAGAAAAAAATTCCAGAATTGTGCTGTTGGAGTGACTTTAGATACAGTCATTATTTCTCCAGAACATTAGCTCCATCCATAAAAAACTAGGCTAGAGCTTTGGAATGATAAAAACTGTAAGACTTGTCAGATTCAAGCCTGTGTGTAGTTGATCCTTCCTGTGGGAAACAAAGCATTATGACGTTAGCATACACAGGATTTGCTTAATCTTCCCTGGTGGCTCAGACAGTAAAGCGTCTGCCTATAATGCGGGAGACCCGGGTTCAGTCCCTGGGTCGGGAAGATCTTCTGGAGAAGGAAATGGCAACCCACTCCAGTTTTTCCAGTTTTCTTGCCTGGAAAATCCCATGGACAGAGGAGCCTGATGGACTACAGTCCATGGGGTCACAAAGAGTCAGACACAACTGAGTGACTTTACTTTCACTTTTTCTTTCAAACAATCCCCAGCAAGGCAAAGATAGAAAAATAGAATAAAGGCAGAAGAAAGGTCAGGTGTGTCTATAGAGTTTTCCAATGAAACCAATGGCTTTCAATTTGGTTCTGAACCCCTAAAGGTAGAAACGTCATCCAGAGAGGGCCAGGAATCAACTGCAGTTACTTTGCGTAAACACAGGACAGATTAAAGAAAACACAATGCAAGAGGCAGGCGTTGAAGCATGTAGCATTTTGTTGTTGTCATTCATCGTGAACTGACCCAATACCAAGGCACGTGGGAAAACTGAATGGAATTTGAAATTTGCCCTCAAGACTCTTAGCATTAGTAAGTGCAAGAAGTGTGCATGCATGATAAGTCGCTTCAGTAATGTCCAACTCTTTGAGACCCCATGGACTGTAGCCCACTAGGCTCTTCTGTCCATGGGACTCTCCAGGCAGAATACTGGAGTGGGTTGCCATGCCCTCCTCCAGGGGATCTTCCTGACCCAGGGATTGAACCCTCATCTCCTGCAGCTCCTGCATTGGCAAGAGGGTTCTTTACTACTACAGCCAACTCAATTCAATTCAGCAGATTGACTGGGGGCTTCCTATGTGTCAAGTTCGATTCTGGACATTGGTACGTTCCATGCAGCTTATACTTCTGCAAGGAGCTTACATTGTACACTAAAGGTACAATTTAGTTGAGAGGTTTGGAGCTTGTAGCAGAACTCATTCTTGTTGAGAAAGGGAAAAAATGATCTTTCACAACCCAAAGTGAGTAATGATAAAATATTTAAATGCTTCAGGAAGCTGAGTTCTATATTCAGATCAAGAAATGAAGACTGGAAGTTAAGAGTAAGTCCCTACACGTGTACCCCAATGTTCATTGCAGCACTGTTTATAATAGCCAGGACATGGAAGCAACCTAGATGTCCATTGGCAGATGAATGGATAAGAAAGCAGTGGTACATATACACAATGGAATATTACTCGGCCATTAAAAAGAATACATTTGAATCAGTTCTAATGAGGTGGATGAAACTGGAGCCTATTATACAGAGTGATGTAAGTCAGAAAGAAGAACACATATATAATAACACGTATATATGGAATTTAGAAAGATGGTAACAATGACCCTATATGCAAGACAGCAAAAGAGACACAGATGTATAGAACAGTCTTTTGGACTCTGTTGGAGAAGGCGAGGGTGGGATGATCTGAGCGAATAGCATTGAAACATGTATATTATCATATATGAAACAGATCGCCAGTCCAGGTTCAATGCATGAGACAGGGTGCTCGGGGCTGGTGCACTGGGATGACCCTGAGGGATGGGATGGGGAGGGAGGTTGGCGGGGGGGTTCAGGATGGGGAACACATGTACACCCTTGGCTGATTCATGTCAATGTATGGCAAAAACCACTACAATATTGTAAAGTAATTAGCCTCCAATTAAAATTTTTTTAAAAAAGAGTAAGTCCCTACAGTCATGCCAAGTATTTTTTTCAATATTCACTTATGTGGCTGAGTCGGGTCTCAGCTGTGGCACGAGGAATCTTCGCTGAGTCACGCGGGATCTTCCGTTGTGGTGCACGAACTCTCTAGTTGTGGCCGGTGGGCTCAGAAGTTGCAGCACACAGGTTTAGTTGCCCTGCAGGATGTGGGGTCTTAGTTCCCCTACCAGGGATTGAACCCACATCCCCTTCATTGAAAGGTGGATTCGTAACCAATGGACCACCAGGGAAGCCCTGAAGGGATGGTTTTTGTACCCCAGCTCTCCATTCCAGGTTCTGAATGCCAGGAAGCCTCGCCCCAGTGCACAAGAAGCCCAAGCGTGCTGTTACGCTAGGAGGTCTTTGATTGCTTATCTGAAATAATACTGATGACAATAATAATACACAACTTATTGAGCAGTTATTATGTGTCATAATATACACTTTAAATAATCCATGTTCTGAAATCTTGTCAATACTTCTGTAGGTAGATGTGATTATCCTCACGGGGTGAGGAAAACAAAGCTCAGAGAGGTTAAGTGACTTACCTAAGGGCACAGAGCTAGTAAGTGAAATGTGCCAGCATGCATGCACAGTCACGTCCGACTCTTTGTGACCCCAGAGACTGTAGCCTGCCAGGCTCCTCTGTCCATGAGATTGTCCAGGCAAGAATACTGGCGTGAGAGGAATAAGCGTGGTTAAATTCATGTCATGTGACTGGCCAGCCTAGCCTCTAAATGAGTACCTCCTGGGGACATAAGTTTTCAAAGGCTTAAGAAACTTAAAATCAAATGGTAGTCAACAGGGAGGCTTTGTACGCATGCAAGGAGTACCCGCAGACATGGAAACTGACCACAGGAGGCCGAAAGAGGGTGGAAAGCGGATTCCTGGTTTCGCTACTTTTGGTAAATGATGAGCTGACTCAGTAACTCCAGGCAAGTTACTTAGCTTCCTTGAAGCGCTATGATTTTTTTATATAATATATTGTATTTCCTGGAAAATCCCATGGATGGAAGAGCCTGGCAGGCCACATACCATGGGGTTGCAAAGAGTGGGACATGACTGACTGACTTCACTTTCACTTTTTTCCATATATATATATAAATTATTTATTTTTGGCTGTGCAGCGTCTTCGTTGCTGCACACAGGCTTTCTCTAATTGCGGTGAGAGGGAGCTACTCTCTAGCTGCAGTGTGCAGGCTTCTCATCGTGGAACACAGGCTGTAGGTGGCTCGGGCTCAGCAGCTCCGCAGAATGTGGAATCTTCCCGGGTCAGGAATCAGACCTACATTTCTTGCACTTGCAGGCGGATTCTTAACCTCTGGACCACTAGGCAAGTCCTGTGGTCTTGTTTTTAGCAAAAGGTGGAACTTCATTTTGTTCAGGGGATAAAAGGAGAGAACACGTATGAAAAGTCTTGAGTGTGAAAAGTGTTAATTGCTCAGTCGTGTCCGACTCTTTGTGACCCCATGGACTCTCACACACCAGGCTCTTCTGTCCGTGGAATTCTCCAAGCAAGAATACTGGAGTGGGTAGCCATGACCTTCTCCAAGGGATCTTCCCAACCCAGGGATCTAAGCCGGGTCTCCCACTTTGCAGGCGGATTCTTTACTGTCTGAGCCACCAGGGAAGCCCACTAAATAACAGTGCATTTGGATTAGCTGTTAGAAGGGGTAGGATGGAAGAAAAGGGGCCCCTTTTAAAGGCGGGGGGAGGTGGGCATCATGGTCACTAGCGGATATACTGCCCAGCAGCACACTCCCCTCTGGTCAGTGGAGCTATATACTCTAGGGGTTCCCCCTAATGGGATGGCATGGGTCCTTCTGTTGTGATGGGGTCAGTTACTGTGGGCATGCTGGTAGGCAAGGCTGACCTTGAGCCCACTTGTCTGCCAGGCTCTGCCTTGTGCAGAAACTGCCACCCTGCTTGTGGGCAGGGCTGAGCCCTGGCATGAGTAGCTGCACAGCCCAGGGAGGCCCAGGGCTGGTGCCTGCCAGTTGGTGGGAGAGAACAGATCCTGGGCTGGCTGGCTGTGTGACCTGGGGGGCCCAGGGCTGGCACTAGGCTGGAAGTGGCTGGGTCCCGGGTCGGCTGAGTGTGGCGCCTGCAGTGTCTTGAGACTAATGCTAGCCCATTGGTGGGCAGGTAAGCCCCTGTCACAAATAGGCTTAAGGGAGGACTCCAGAATGGCTCTAGCCATCACCAGTGTCCCAGATGGCTGCCACCCATGTCTGTGTCTCTGGGTGGGGTAGGGAGGGGGGCTTCCACTTGCCTGCTGACTCTCAGGGAGGTTCTCCAAGATCAACGAGTAGGTCTGACTCCTTTCAAGTTACTGTTGGAGCTGGGACTCAAAGCACATGAGATTTTGCATGCACTTTCTTTCCTACAGTCCTCTGGCTCTCCTGTATGCAAGCCCCACTGGCTTTTAAAGTCAAACATTCTGGGGGCTCATCTTTCTCATGCAGGAACCCCAGACTCGGGAGCCTGATGTGAAGCTAAGACTGCTCACTCCTTGGGAAGAATCTCTGCAGTTGTGATTATCCTCCTGCTTGTGGGTTGCCTACTCAAGCATGGAAGGTCTGGACTGGACCACATCTCCACCCCTCCTACACATCTCATGTCGCAGGAAGGAGGACCCCTTCCAGGGCACAAGGGCGGGCTCTTGTCTAACACTTGGAAGTGAATTGTCCAAGGAGACACACGTGCTGACAAAGCAAGAGACTTTACTGGGAAGGGGTGCCTGGGTGGAGAGCAGGGAGGGTGAGGGAACACAGGAGAAACTGCTCTGCCACATGGCTTGCAGTCTCAGGTTTCATGGTGATGAGGTTAGTTTCTGGGTCATCTCTGGCCAATCATTCTGACTCAGGGGCCTTCCGGGTGGCACATGCATTGCTCAGCCAACATGGATGCCAGCAAGAAGGATTCTGGGAGGTTGGTAGGATATATGGACTGGAGTCTCCTCTCTCCTTTTGATCTTTCCTGAAATCTTCCATTTGATGTTAGCTTGTTGGCTCCATATTCCTTACCAAGACCTCCTGTTACAAGATAACTCACACAAGTGGTTACTATGGTGCCTGGCCAGGGCAGGCAGTTTTGGTCAGAAGAGAGGGCTTCCCAGATGCTGCTGGCAGTAAAGAACCTGCCTGCCAATGCAGGAGACATAAGAGATGCAGGTTCGATCCCTGGCTGGGAAGATCCCCTAGAGTAGGGCATGGCAACCTACTCCATGATTCTTGTCTGGAGAGTTTTTTCTGGAGAATCCCATAGACAGAGGAGCCTGGCGAGCTACAGTCCATACACTCGGGAAAGAGTCAGACATGACTGAAGTGACTTAGAAGCAGGAAGCTTAGAAAGAGTCAGTGACATGCTGAAGGCCACACAGCTGAGAAGTGGACTGAACAGGTCAGCCTGCTGTCCAGGAATCTGCTCTTATGCTGCCTGTCTGCCTCTCTTGCCTTCCAGGCAACTGAAAACAAAAGCATCTGAGCTAAAGGAGTACAGTCAGGGGAGAGTGGAAGCACAGTGGTCAGGGGAGGATGTGGCCGGCAGTGCGGCTCAGAGGTTGCTGATCGGAGTGGAAGACAAGCTGTAGTTGCAGCTGGAGCTCTCAGTAAGTGGCACCCATGCAGCTCTGAAGTTACTCACCATCACTGCCCAAGCTCTACACAGGGTTATCCTACCAAGACAGTCATCATCCACTTATTTATCATGCAACAGCCATTTGAGTTTATGTACCCTCTTGGTGGGCAGGGCAAAGTAACTGCCCTCATAGACCTTATATTTGAACTGGGAGAGACAACATTAAATCAATAGTTACATCTATAGTTACACATCAACCATGTGTAAGCACACGATAACCAACTGTGCAAAGGGCTATGAAGGTCATGAGCAGAGTGCTATTAAAAACAATGAGGGATAACCAGGTGGTCCAGTTGTTAAGACTCTAAGCTTCCACTGCCGAGGTACTGGTTGGAACTGAGATCCCGCTACAGGCCATGAGACATGACTAAAAACATTTTAAAAATTTGAAGAGTGTGTACAAGTGTGTAGGGTAAGGCTTCACTGTGGTCAAGTGTGATTTAAGCAGAGGCCTTGATATTTGAATGGGCAGATACACTGTAAACAGGAGGAACCACAGAGGCAAAGAGGGGAATGGATTTGCATATTTAAGGAACTGAAATTAGTGGCCTCACAATTAGTGGGTGAGAAGTAGGCTAGGGTTGCATCTCCCAGGGGCTTGAGGCCTTTGTTAGGATTCTTGATCCTCATGTATCAATTCATTCCTCCAACATTTCCCAAGAATTTTCTGCTGGACCAGGCCATAGGCAGTGAATAGGGTTTCCCTGGGGGCTCAGATGGTAAAGAATCTGCTTGCAGTGCAAGAGACTCAGATTCAACCCCTGGGTCAGGAAGACCCCCTGGAGAAGGGAATGGCTATCCACTCCAGTATTCATTCTTGCCTAGAGAATCCCATGGACAGAGAAGCGTGGCAGACTATAGTTCATGGGGTTGCAAAGAATCAAACATGACTGAGCTACTAACACTTTCACTTTTTTTTCCAGGTATATAAGTGATCAATAATGATTACAATAACAGTGGCCAATATTCATTCAGTACTTCCCACTTGCTATTAGACCAATTGTTTTAAGCACTTTTCCTCCCAGTACACTTCACCTATTTATTTTTTGGAGTAACATTGATTTACAACGAACTCTAAAGTTGTACATATATCCACTTTTAATTTTATTTTAAAATATATGTGTGTGTATCTGTATTTATTTCATGCCTTAAAAATTTTTTTTTAATTTATTTTTATGTATTTGGCTGTACTGGGTGTTAGTTGTGGCACTCAGGATATTCAGTCTTCACTGAGCATGCATAATCCTCTTGACATAGCATGTGGAATATAGTTCTCCAGCCAGGGACTGAACCTCAGCCACTTGCACTGGAAGCTCGGAGTCTTGGTCACAGGACCACCAGGGAAATCATTTTCAGATTTCCTTCCCATGTAGTTCTCTACAGATCATTGAGTAGAGTTCCCTGTGCTATACACTAGTAATAGATCTCATTAGTTACCTAGTTTATATATAGTAGTGTGTATATGAGGCTTCCCTGGTGGCTCAGTGGTAAAAAATCTGCCTGCAATGTACAAGACCTGGTTTTGATCCCTGGGTTGAGTGGATTTCCTGGAGGAGGGCATGGCAACCCACTCCAGTATTTTTGCCTGGAGAATTCCATGGCAGGCTACAGTCCATGGACTCGAAACGTCAGTCCCAGTCTCCCAGCTCATCCCACCTCCCTCCCCACCTTGAGGGGAAAACATAAGTTTGCTTTCTACTTCTGTGATTCTATTTCTCTTTTGAAAATAAGTTCATCTGTACCATTTTTGTTTTAAGCACTTGGATGTACCAACTCATTTAAGCCTCCAAGCAGCTCTATGAGCAAGATAGTACTGTCGACTTAAAAATTAGCCACAACCTAAAAGTTGAGAGTTACGTTTTAGTCAGTGGGAATTTTTAGGACTTCCAGCCCGAGAGACAGCATCTCAAGTGACCCTGAGAGATGCTCCGAGGAGGCAAAGGGAGGAGCCGGGTTATACAGAAGTTTTACAACAAACGTCTGGCAGTCTGAACATCAAAAGATTATTGTTAATTAAAGGAAGCCAGATATCCCAAGTTAAGGAATTTAATACTTTTCTACATATGGGAAGATGTAAGAGTCTGGGGCTCACTGAAATCATTTCTCTCATATGTATCTCAGGTACCCTGGGGCCAGTATCCTGTGTTTTTTCACATCCTGAGCGCCCCTGGGGCTCACTGTATTGGGTGGCTGTGGTCCTGATGGCTGCTGGTTCACAGGTATTCTTTTCTTTCCTGAGTGCCCTTCAGTTCAGTTCAGTTCAGTCGCTCAGTCGTGTCCAACTCTTTGTGACCCCATGAATCGCAGCACGCCAGGCCTTCCTGTCCAACACCAACTCCCGGAGTTCACCCAGACTCACATCCATCGAGTCAGTGATGCCATCCAGCCATCTCATCCTCTGTTGTCCCCTTCTCCTCCTGCCCCCAATCCCTCCCAGCATCAGAGTCTTTTCCAATGAGTCAACTCTTTGCATGAGGTGGCCAAAGTACTGGAGTTTCAGCTTTAGCATCATTCCTTCCAAAGAAATCCAGGGCTGATCTCCTTCAGAACTCACATTGGAGGGCTGCAATCCCTGATGACTGTGACATCCTCATTTACTGATACGGCAGGAAATAGTCCATCTCTCTATGGTTTTTCCAGTAGTCACGTATGGATGTGAGAGCTGGACTATAAAGAAGTTTGAGCGCTGAAGAATTGATGCTTTTGCACTATGGTGTTGGAGAAGACTCTTGAGAGTCCCTTGTATTACAGGAGATCAAACCACTGCACCCTAAAGGAAATCAGTCCTGATGTTCATTGGAAGGACTGATGCTGAAGCTGAAGCTCCAATACTTTGGCCACCTGATGAGAAGAACTGACTCACTGGAGAAGACCCTGATGCTGGGAAAGATTGAAGGCAGGAGGAGAAGGGGATGACAGAAGATGAGATGGTTGGATGGCATCACTGACTCAATGGACATGAATGTGAGCAAGCTCTGGAAGCTGGTAATGGGCAGGGAAGCCCGACATGCTTCAGTCCGTGGGGTTGCAAAAAGTCAGACACAACTGAGTGACTGAACTGAACTGAACTCCGTTTCTCACTACAATTGTTTTTGCTTGACAGAGGGCTTCCCTGGTGGGTCAGATGGTAAAGAGTCTACATGCAATGTGGGAAACCAGGGTTCAATCCCTGGATCAGGAATATCCTCTGGACAAGGAAATGGCAACTCCTTCAGTGTTCTTGACTGGAAAATTCCATGGGCAGAGGAGCCTGGTGGGCTACAGTCCATGGGGTTGCAAAGAGTTTGACACAACTGAGTGACTAACACTTTCACTTTAGTGAAATTGAGGCATGTAGAAACTAAGTAATTTGCAAGCTTATACAACCAGCAAGTGGGCTTCCCTGGTAGCTCAGCTGGTAAAGAATCTGCCTGCAATGCAAGAGACCCTGGTTTGATTCCTGGGTGAGGAAGATCCCTTGGAGAAGGGATAGGCTACCCACTCCAGTATTCTTGGACTTCCCTGGTAGCTCAGACTATAAAGAACCCGCCAGCAATGTGGGAGACCTGGGTTCGATCCCTGGGCTGAGAAGATCCCCTGGAGGAAGGCATGGCAACCCACTTCAGTATTGTTGCCTGGAGAATCCCATGGACAGAGGAGCCTGGTGGGCTAGAGTCCATGGGATCACAAAGAATAGGACACAACTCAGCGACGACAGCACAACCAGCGAGTCTGACTCTAGAACTCCTCAGCACTAATATTCTTAACTGCTATCATTTACTACCTCTTGTCCAAGACTAGGGAGCAGTTGCCCTGGTCATTTTAGCTACCCAAACAATGCTTCAGATGTAGGTAGCTAGTTAAAAGAATTTCCAATCTGTCATATCATAAGAACTCCTAGGGAATTAGAAGCAGTCCCTTTTTCTGGAGATTTAGACTCAGTAGTGAAACTGAGCTGTGTCACTCAGCCCCTGGGGGTTCCTGGAAATAAAAGCCTCTCTTAAAATTTTTTTTTTAATTTATCTATTTTTGGCTGCACTGGGTCTTTGTTGCTGCCCACAAGCTTTCTCTAGTTGCAACGTGTGGGCTATAGAGCATGTTGGCTTCAGTAGTTGTGGCTCATGAGCCCAGCTGTCCTGTGGCATGTGGAATCTTCCTATGCCAGGGACCAAAACTGTGTCCCCTGTATTGGCTGGCAGATTTTCTTAACCGTTGGACTACCAGGGAAGTCCACAAAAGTCTTTCTGTGTCCCCCATTTCTTGGTTACAGGAAATAGGCTTCATTCAAGCCTGCATGACCTTTGCTGAATTCCAGTTCAGTTCAGTTCACTCAGTTGTGTCCAACTCTTTGAGACCCCATGGACTGCAGCATGCCAAGCTTGCCTGTCCATCACCAACTGCCGGAGATTACTCAAACTCATGTCCATTGAGTTGGTGACGCCATCCAACCATCTCATCCTCTGTCATCCCCTTCTTCTCCCGCCTTCCATCTTTCCCACCATCAGGGTCTTTTCCAGTGAGTCAGTTCTTTGCATTAGATGGCCAAAGTATTGGAGCTTCAGCTTCAGCATCAATCCTTCCAATGAATATTCAGGACTGATTTCCTTTAGGATGGACTGGTTGGATCTCCTTGCAGTCCAAGGGAGTCTCAAGAGTCTTTTCCAACACCACAGTTCAAAAGCATCAATTCTTCAGTGCTCAGCTTTCTTTATAGTCCAACTCTCACATCCCTACATGACTATTGGAAAAACCATAGCTTTGACTCGATGGACCTTTGTTGGCATAGTTATGTCTCTGCTTTTTAATATGTTGTCTAGGTTTGTCATAGGTTTTCTTCCAAGGAGCAAGCGTCTTTTAATTTCATGGCTGTAGTCACCACCTGCGGTGATTCTGGAACCCAGAAAAATAATGTCAGCCACTGTTTGTCCATCTATTTGCCATAAAGTGATGGGACTGGATGCCATGATCTTAGTTTTTGGAATGTTGAGTTCCAGTGGGCAAGTCCAAACAGTTGCTAATCAGTGAGGGGGCTGGGAGGTGGGATGGATGCAGAGACAAGGAAGGAGCAGTCAAGAAACAGTAGTGCAGCCTTGGGGCAGGGTCCTGGCTCCCCCTCAAGAGATGCACATAGCAATATCCTTGAGTTGTTTTGCAGATACTGAAATCCCTACCCGGTGGGATATGTTAACTGCATGTTGCCCACAAGCACGTAGACCCCAGACCAGTAGGAACCAGGAGGTTGACCATGCTGACTTCAAGTTGCCTCCCCACCATCAGAAGAATATTCGTGAGCTGATCACACCCTCCTCTTTGAACCATTCCTATAAAACTTCTCACTACCCCTTCCAGGTCTTGACACACATTAGAGGACATTAGCCCACTGTGGCCCTGTTTGCCCAGCAAAGCAATAAAGCTCTTTTTTTCTACTTTACTCCAAACTTTGTCTCCAAGACACAATTTGGTGATGTGGTACAGAGGCTGAATTTCAGGTACAGCAACTCCAGTCTGGAACTTGTATTTTTAGCAGGTTTGACAAACCTGGCTTAGTAGTTCATTTTAATGATTTTTTTCCGCTGGACAGATACTGGTACAGGTGGGCGGCTGTTTCACTACTTTCCTGGGTGTGTGTCACTTGTGCACACCATTTCATCTCTCTGGGCATCAGTTTCCTCTTCTGATAAATGCAGCGAACGACAGCACCATCCCCTGAGGTTTTTGTGTGGATTAAGTGAGCTGGTGCAAAGTGCTTAACAATCCCACATGCTTAATGAGGGGTGATGACAGTAATGTGTCACCAAGCAAGGACTCCTGTGTCCATGGTGCAGAAAGCGAAACTCTGACATTGGGTGTTTGCAGCAAAGTAGAGTTTATTTGTAGGGGGTAGCAGCTCATGCTCAAAAGACACAAATAAACTGATGGCCTTCTAGCAAGGGTTTTTAAAAGATAGTGTTAGGCAAGAGTGTCTAGAATGCTTATATAGACTTTCTTTTGATTGGTTGGTGGGGTAACAGGGTGATGTTTCTGAAATTTTAACCTTCTGGTTCCAACCAGTCTGGAGTCTTGTGCCTGTGGTCAGCACCTTCCACCTGAGTTGGGGCTGGGGGTGTCTTCATATACATCAGATTGTTTATCTACATTCCTACAGAATCTGGTGACTCTGCTGTCTTAATCATTAACTGCTTGAGCCTGCTCTTTGGAACTCAACAGAGGCCTCAGAGGCTAAAGCCTTTTTTTCCCTACAAATAAACAAGGGGACATGGCAGGGCTTTTCTACCCTGGAAGGCCCCAGTCCTGGTTGGTTTCAATCTCCCCTATTCTTTGATAGTCCTCAATCCTGACGGGAACTAGGGCTGGACAGAAAGAGAATAAAATTTTTAATAGTGAGATTAATCACGATTTGGTAAAAGAACTCAATTTTAGGGGGATTTGGTTTCAAACGGAATGATGGTGATGGTGCTGATGACAAGCAAAACTGAAGCTGCTTCAGAATGAAATGTCAGCAATCACAGCAGGTGGCTGGTGGAAGGTACTGTCTTATCCCCCAAGGACAGGGCTGGGTCCTTTGGACCAGATACAATACAAGTCCCCATTTAAATTGCTGTTTCAGATAAACAACTACAAACATTTTAGTACCAGCATCTTGCAAATTACATACAACATACTTATCATTCATTGCTTATCTGAAATTCCAATTTAACCGAGTGTCCTGTAATCTTGGGATTCCCTGGTGGCAATCTTGGGATTCTCTGGTGGCTCAGAGGGTAAAGAACCCGCCTGGAATGCGGGAGACGGGGGCTCAGCTTTAGTTGTTAAACCTGGAGCCCCCACCTTTAGCGAAGGTCTGCCCACATGCCTGAGGCCAAATTCACTCCGTCTGCCCACGCAGGCGACTGGCAAGTGGCCTCCACTCGCCAGGAGCCCCAGTCGATTCCACAGGGGCCGCTCACGCTTCCGCCCCGCTCAGACAGCACTAGTGGCGCCCCGAGCGACCGAGTCCTGCGCGCCCGCCGGCCCCGCCCCGCCCCAAGCAGAGGGCGCAGCCCCCAGCCGGGCAGGCCCCACCCGGCGCTTGGGCAGTTAAGAGTCTCATAGCTCCTTGCTACGCAGCAGACTCAGTTGAGGCCAAAATACTCGCTAGCCATGTCGGCTGCAGAGGCGGGGGGTGTTTTCCACAGAGCGCGGGGCAGGACCCTGGACGCCTTTTCCTCAGGTACTTCCTGCTGGGGAGTGGGTGGTTTCAGGGCTGCGGAACATTCGGCGAGGGGAACGTTAGGTTGGGATGTGCACCTCCAGCCGGACCCCAGTGGGGGCTGCACCCCGGGGGCTGGGGATCGCAATAGCAACCGCACCTCCCGCACGTGGGGCTTCCAGGGGCTCCTGTGAGAGAGGCGTTCCTGGGCTGGGGGTCCGACAGTCATGGAATTTCGTTGGCCTTGACCGAGGTTCTCGGAGAGAAGATAAAAGTGAGGCAGCAAGACATAGTTGATATCGCGGGCTGTGCAGTTACACTTGATTTCTAAGTCCTGCCTTGGATACGTGGCTCAGGGAGTGTTCGCCTCAGTTTCCTCATCTGTGAGGCGGGAATAATGCAACGAGGTTCTATGTGGCACGGGATAAGCGCTGGGTGCACGTGCGATGCGGTTATTTTTTATTATGGTTGTTGACCTTGATGTAGATTTGCACTCCGTAATCACGGTTATCTTCTACAATATGAGTCATTCACCCAAATGTTAGCAGTGCCTTCAGAGCTAAGAGAGCAGGGAGGCAGTCAAGAGTTGTGTTTGAGTTACGTGCTTGGACTTCGGAGTTAGCTAATTCGCCTCGCTGTGAGAATGGGTTTGTTAATGCTTACCTCACAGAAGAGAGTTAGAAGGTTCAAAGAATTTTTGTAACCCCGTTCCTGACACAGGCTAAGTGCTGAGTGAATGTTCACTCCGGAGGCCCAAGAGGAACCACTGCTCCCCGTTCCTTGCTCCTCCCTGCGGGTTTTGCTGCGTGGAGTCACCTTCCTTCCCATGAACTCGCGGGTTTTTGTCACCCCGGAGAAGTCACCCCAGATGCCCTGTACAATCCGGCTTGTGCTCACCTGTATTACTTCACGCTCGCCATTCTTCTTGCTCAATTCTGCTTCACTGGGCTTCTTGAACTATTTTAAAAGGCCAAGTCCTTTCTCTCTGTAGGGCCTGGCTAATAGCTGGCTGATGTGTCTGGCTCTTTCTCAAACCTTCGCACCTGAATTAAAGTTTGATCACTTTCTCAGAAAGACTTTCCCTTGGTCACCGTTATTGAAGTAGGTTTTTTTCCTATAACTCTCTGGTCTAAAGTTTTGTTCTTTTATCTTCTGCAACCGTTGGTGGGAGGGTGGGAAAGGAGGCAGGGTTCTAGAAGAGCATATGGGGCCAGAGATCTGGTTGAGGTGGATTTTAAAATACAACCTGTTATAGTGCCTGTTCTCTAAATATTGTTTTAATGTGCCTTTTTCATCGTTTTTTGAACCCAAGTTCATGTGTGCAACTCACAGTGAAACCAAACAAACCAAAATATCAGAGTTTGGAGCAGAGGATTTATTGCAGGGCCAAGCTAGGAGAGCAGGTGACTCATGCTCAAAAGACTCCAGGTCCCTCTGGTTTTCAGGGAAGAGGTTTTGGTTCTTTTTTTAAGGTTTTTTTTTTTTTTTTTTTTAATGTGGATGATTTTTTGGCTACGAGGCACGTGGGATCTCAGCTCCCTGACCAGGGATTGAACCCACACCCCCTGCATTGTAAGGGGGAGTCTTAACCACCGGACTGCTCGGGAAGTCCCTCAGGGAAGAGTATTTAAAGGAAACAGTTGGGGAGACAGCTGCACGGTGAACACCTTTCTTCTGGTTGGTTTCTGGTGAAACCAGAACAGGGTAGGGCTTCAGGAATCTCAAGCCTCAGCCTCTAGTTCTGATCAGTCTGGGGGTTTCACCATGTTAGTTATCATCCTCCACCTCGGGGGTGGGGAGGGCTGCAGAACTCAAAAGACTGAATCAGATTGTTATGGAGGGACTGGGACTCTGTTTTATCCCGTCACTGTTGTTTCTTGACTGTTTTCCCTTCGTTTTTGCATTCCCTCAAGTCCCTCATTATTAACCCCTTGAATCTGTTCTTGGGAACTCAGGAAAGGTCTAGGAGACTAAAGCCTTTTCTTCAAACAAGAAATGAGGGACACGGAAAGGCTTTTGTTTTCTGGAGGACCCCGCAGGTTCCTTCTCTGTTTCAATCCAGTGTGAGGTTTTTGAGATTTATCCATGTTGGTATAAGTAGCTCTAAGAATTTTCCACAGTTCATTGCTCATTTTATTGCTGGGCAGTACTCCATTATAAAAGCATAGATCAGTACTTGATACATTCTGTTGCTAGATATTCTGAGGATCTTCCCTTTGCTTTCCAAATCTATACCCTCCCTTCCCCACCACTCTAGAAGGTTGATCTCCATGGGCTTCATCCATGGGCTCCTTGCCCTTAGGCCTTCTGTTGGGTTGAGACAATGGGGAGTCCCATTTGGAGACCAGAGGAATGGGAAAGCTAAAGTGTTTATTCCCCTGACTTCTCTGTGGAGCTGCCTCTGGCTGGCTCTACAGTTCAGTCCCTCAGTCATGTCTGACTCTTTGCGACCCCGTGGACTCAGCACACCAGGCTTCCCTGTCCATCACCAACTCCCGGAGCTTGCTCAAACTCATGTCGTTCGAGTCAGTGATGCCATCCAACCATCTCATCCTCTGTCGTCCACTTCTTCTCCTGCCTTCAGTCTTTCCCACCATCAGGGTCTTTTCCAACGAGTTGGCTCTTTGTATCAGGTAGCCAAAGGATTGGAGCTTCAGCTTCAGCATCAGTCCTTCCAATGAATATTCAGGACTGATTTCCTTTAGGATGGACTGGTTGGATCTCCTTGCAGTCAAAGGGACTGTCAGGAGTCTTCTACAACACCACAGTTCAAAAGCATCAATTCTTTGGCACTCAGCTTTCTTTATGGTCCAACTCTCACATCCACACATGACTACTAGAAAAACCACAGCTTTGACTAGACAGACCTTTGTCAGTAAAGTAGTGTCTCTGATTTTTAATATGCTGTCTCAGTTGGGCATAGCTTTTATTCCAAGGAACAAGTGTCTTTTAATTTCATGGCTGCAGTCACCATCTACAGTGATTTTGGAGCCCCCCGAAATAAAGTCTCTCACTGTTTCCATTGTTTCCCTATCTATTTGCCATGAAGTGATGGGACCTGATGCTATGATCTTAGTGTTTTGAATGTTGAGTTTTAAGCCAGGTTTTTCACACTCCTTTTTCCCTGGCTGTACTCCTTCCCTGAAATTCGCTGCTTCTCTCAACATGGCCTTTCTGCTGGAACTCTCATTTCAGATTTGGGTAACCACTTCCTCCCTCCTTTCAGATGGAGTTGTGCTTTTCTGTGTTGGACTACTAAACCATCCTTTGATGTTCTACACTCAACTCATCCCAAATAATCTCCCTTTAAATGCTCCTTTAATTGTCATAATTTGAACATGCCATCTATTTCCTGCAAGGATCCTGATATGATGGACATTCAGTTCTTTCTGTTTTTCACCATTGGTAACAGTTGTTAGGAGCATTCTGGTACAAGTCTTTTGGACACACAGGAAAATTTCTCCAAGGCGTCCACCCAGGAGAGCAAAGTTCTGGGTTGCAGGATATGATCTTTCCAGCTTTACTAGACCGTGTCACATCGCCTTCCAGAATACTTGCAGCAACTTACATTCCCACTAGCAGACTATGAGAGTTCCCTGTGACTCTGCCCTGTCTCTTTTCAGTTCAGGAAGTATTTATT
Organism: Bos grunniens; assembly: GCF_055505025.1. Classification (NCBI taxonomy): domain Eukaryota; kingdom Metazoa; phylum Chordata; class Mammalia; order Artiodactyla; family Bovidae; genus Bos; species Bos grunniens. Next base: position 31,266,578 of record NC_141189.1, read on the forward strand.
GCAGTCCTACTGCATTCTCTGATATCTTGTGGAGAGTAGAAAAAAGCAAGGGGAAGGCAAGGACGCATAATGTAAGCACAAAGCTATGGCACAAAAAATAGGCCACTGCAGTGGGAGTTGGGATTTTAAGCGTTGGTCCTGCGTGTTGGTGAGACTTTTAACATAAATCGGGGAGCAAGGAGGAGGGTCAGGTAGGATGGGATTGATTGGGAAGTGGTGGCTTCGAAGTGCCGTCAGGAAATCTGGGGCAACCTGGAGGACGCAGTGTATGGCTGGGGGTGGAGGTGTGAGTGCTGCCATCCCCGGAGAGGCAAGTAGATGGTATGGCTGTAGGAGTCAGTGACATCGCTCAGGGGAAAAGTGTGGAGCAGTGGATGGTGTGTGCACATGTGTGTGTAACCTTAGGATATGCCTATGTTTAGGGGATAAGACAATGGCACCCCACTCCAGTACTCCTGCCTGGAAAATCCCATGGACAGAGGAGCCTGGTGGACTGCAGTCCATGGGGTTGCTGAGGGTCGGACATGACTGAACGACTTCACTTTCACTTTTCACTTTCATGCATTGGAGAAGGAAATGGCAACCCACTCCAGTGTTCTCGCCTGGAGAATCCCAGGGATGGGAGAGCCTGGTGGGCTGCCGTCTATGGGGTCACACAGAGTCAGACACGACTGAAGTGACTTAGCAGCAGCAGCAGGGGATAAGAAACAGGAAAAGACACACTGAAGGTCTCAGAGCAGGAAGCAACCAGGAACTTTGGAAGATAGACCGAGGAACCGGCCTTGCTACCAAAGCTGGGGAGGGGGGCTCAGGCAGGGTGTGCACAGGCTCAGATGCTGCAGACGTCTAGGTGAGTGGTAGCTGAGCAGGTTTGATTGTTCTGTCACCTTTGGGAGGACAGTTTCAGTAGAGTTGTAGAGGGAAGCCCGGGGGCATGGTGCTTGAGGAATGGCAGAGAGTGAGGACGTGCAGTCAGCAAGCATAGGATTCTGCTTGGAGCCCTTTGGTGATGCAAGGTTGACGTAGGACACTAGAAGCTTGAGGAAGGAGCAAGGCTGCTGGAGGCTGAAGGGTTTGCAGCAGTAGTAAAGATGGTAAGAACAATAGGAGCATCTAACATCTGTCAGCTGTTTATGGCTTGCCAGGCACTGTATTCTGTGCTGTGTGTGGATGGTCTCAAGTGAAAAAAAGTGAAAGTCGCTCAGTCCTGTCCAGCTGTTTGTGACCCCACCCCATAACTGGCTGTTCAATCCATGGAATTCTCCAGGCCAGAATACTGGAGTGGTAGCCCTTCCCTTCTCCAGGGGATCTTCCCAACCTAGGGATCAAACCCAGGTCTCCTGCATTGCAGGCAGATTCTTTACCAGCTGAGCCACAAGGGAAGCCTGTGGACTATCTCATGTAATCTTCAAAACAGTCCTGTTGAACTAGCTATTATGGTTCTCTTCTTTCTATAGTGGGGAAAAAGTCAATCTCAGAAAGGCTGGGCAACTTGTCCAAGGTCACGTGACTGGTCTGAGATGGATCTGGGGTTGAAAAAATGCAAAAGGTAGGTTCACTGGTTGGAGAGCAGTATTTGAGGAGATGGGAAAAGATGGGATTGAGGGCTCAGAAGAGGGCTTGGCCCTGGGAACAAATGTTCTCTTTGACCATCTCTTCCTCCTCCTCTCTCTCCCTACCTCTCTCTCTTTTCTGTCCCTCCACCTATCTCCCAGACCATCCATTCACCAGTCTGTCTGTCATATGTCCATCATTTCATCTGTCTGTCCATCCATTTTTCTGTTGGCTCATCCATTTGCCTACTCATCAAATGTAGTAAGCACCTCCCTTGTCCCAGCAATTGTATTATTGATGAGTGAAACTAGTTGGGAATGGCAACCCACTCCAGTATTCTTGCCTGGAGAGTTCCATGGACAGAGAAGCCTGGAGGGCTACAGTCCATGGGGTCACAAAAAGTCAGACACGACTGAATGGCTAACACAGCCCACACAGTCCACCTGTAGCTACTTGGAGAGCCCGATACTAACCTGCCGGTCACATGAACCAGCATAAATAGCAGCCTTGGCAGATGTCAGGGAAGGGAGGGGACCTGAACAAGGCCCTGAGGGAGGCTTCCCTGGGGAAGGATGTGTTGGCCCCTGGTTGAAGGGTGAGTGGGAGGGACCTGGGTTCTGAAGGGCAGGAAGGCCACTGTGGACTAGAGTTCAAATGGAAGTCTGACCTGGTGGGACCGGAAAGGGAAGGTTGAAAGAAGGAAACTCCTGAGTGTGGAGCAGGGCGGCGTGAAATGAGACTGGCTTGTGGGAAAGGAGGTCATTGAGGAGTTTTGTTTTTATCTTATGGTTGTTGTTATTCAGTCACTAAGTCGTGTTGACTCTTGCGACCCCTGTAGACTATAGCCGCCCAGGCTCCTGTGTCCATGGGATTTTCTAGGCAAGAGTACTGGAGTGGGTTGAATGGGTTGCCATTTTCTTGTCCAGGGATCTTCCCCATCCAAGGTTCGAACCCGAGTCTCTTACATCTCCTGCAATGGCAGGCGGGTTCTTTACCACTAATACCACCAGGGAAGCCCATCACACCAAGGGCTTTTAAGCTGCATGTATGAGGTAATGCCGTTCCCATTGGAAAGAACAGTCTGGCTGCAGTGGTAGCAACAGAGCTTCTGCTTTAGAGGAACTTGGGGTGCAGTCAAATTGGAAGCTGGAGCTCAGCAACTTGTCCTGAGGCAACATTTCCAAGGCACACATTGTTCACTTTGAACTTGTTGATTCTCAGTCGCTGGAGGTACATGTGGAGGTGGTAGGGGGCTTCCAGTGGAGATTACAGGGGTGCTGAGGTATGAAGCTTCCCAGCTCACTGGAGCTGCCCCAGGACTGCCGTAGGACCAGAGAAGCATACACCGGGAAAAAATTGCAGAGATGTGCGGATGGAGAGAGATTTAGAAGATAAACTGATGAGCTAGGAGGAGGGAAGTGACCTTGGACTTCTAGGAGTGGGGCCTGCACTTGGTCTTCCCTGCCAGTTGAGCAGCCCAGCGGGCCTGCATAGTATGTGTGTACAGGGGTCTGGGACCCAGGGAAGGCAGTGACGGCGGGAGAGGCAGCCTGCGGTTGGACTACGTGCTCAACATGCAGTGAAGTGAATCCACAAGACTAGGGGTTTTAAGCCTGGCCCTCCAAAACCAGGGGTTTCCCTGGTGGCTCAGAGGTAAAGAATCTGCCTGCATCACAGGAGATGCAGGTTCGATCCCTGAGTCAGGAAGATCCCCTGGAGAAGGGCATGGCAACCCACTCCAGTATTCTTGCCAAGAGAATCCCATGGATAGAGGAGCCCACGGATGGAGATCCCATATAGCCCAGGGCTTCTAAAGGCCTGGCTTTGGAGCATGCCCGTGTGCTCAGTCACTCAGTCACATCTGACTGTGAACTGCAGCCCTCCAGGCTCCTCTGTCCATGGGATTCTCTTGGCAAAAATACTGGAGTGGGTTGCCATGCCCTTCTCCAGGGATCTTCCTGACTCAGGGGTCAAACCCATGTCTTCTGCAGTGCAGGCAGATTCTTTACCTCTGAGCCACTGGGGAAAACCCCGGTTTTGGAGGGCCAGGCTTAAAACTCCTAGTCTTGTGGGTTCAGTTCACTGCATGTTGAGCACCTAGTCCACCCCCAGGCGGCCTCTCCCGCCGTCACTGCCTTCCCTGGGTCCCAGGTCCCTGTTAGCATTGCTGGTGACTTTGGGCCATGCCCGTGGAGGGTCCATTGCCAGTTCAGGCTCTGTGGGCAGGGGATGAGCTGGTGGAGTTGCCCCAAGGGCAGGCTTGGAAGAGAAAGGAAAGGAACTGGCTTTTTCGGTCTCTTGCCAAAATACACATTGCCTGTCAAGGAGGTTTTGGTGAACTCCAGTAACTGTGCCTAAAATCACAGCCCTGATAACCCTCATGCTCCCTATGGGAAGCCCCCTCCAGAATTAAACAGTTTATTTCTCAAGTGAAGCTTGTCAAGTAAATGAAGGCGTGCTCTCTTAGCCAGCTGGGGCTGCTATGACAAAACACCATAGGCTGGCTGCCTTAAAAACAACAGAAATGCATTGCTCACGTCCTGGAGGCTGGTCAAAGGACCATCCAAGGTCAAGAAACCTGCAGACTCAGTGTCTGGTGAGAACCTTCTTCCTGATTCATAGATGGGTCTTCTTCTTTTTTTTAAAGACTTAATTTTTTAGCTCAGTTACATGTTCCTAGCAAAGTTGGAGGAAAGTACAGAAATTTCCCATATAGCCCACCCCACCCCCACACATGATAGCCTCTCCCATCATCAGCATCCCCCCACCAGAGTGGTATGTTCGTTACACTGGAGGAACACGCAGTGACCCCACGTGAGCAGCCGGAGCCCACAGTTGGCATTACAGTCACTCCTGGAGTTGTGCACTTTATGTACTGTATGTGTACTGTATAATGATGTGTAACCGTCATTACAGTAGATGGCTGTCCTCCTGCTGGGTCCTCGCGTGGAGGAAGTGGGGAGTGAGCTCTCGGGTCTCTCTCTTAAAAAATTTTCTTTCTTTCTTTTGGTTGCGCCGGGTCTTTGCTGCTGTGAAGTCTTTTCTCTAGTGGCATCAAGCAGGGGCTACTCTCGAGTTGCTGTCAACGGGCTTCGTTGAGAAGCATGGGCTCCCGGCACTGGGCTTCAGTGGTTGCGGTGCACGGGCTTCAGTTGCCCCTGTGGCATATGGAATCTTCCTGGACCAGGGGTCGAACCCATGTCCCCTGCATTGGCAGGTGGGTTCTCAACCACTGGACCACCAGGAAGTCCTCGGGTAATCCTAGTACTGAGCCCTCACGGCTTAATCACCTCCCAGAGTCCCCGTCTCCAAATATCATCACACTTGGGGTTAGATTTCAGTGTAGGGGTTTGGGGAGGACACAGACAGTCAATGGCAAGCACTTTAAGACTTCCTCCTGGTGATTTTTGAGGAACAGTATTCGCAAGCAGTTCTGTTGCCTGTTAAGCGTGGCTCAGTCACCCATTTCCTGCTAACACAATCTGCTTGGCTCCGTCAACAGATGTTTATAGAAAGTAAGTTGTACGTGTCTCACCTGAGAAGGCTCACAATCCTCAGGCATGTTCAAATATTCATTTTAATTAGGCAAATTGATAATTATATTTCCTTGACATGTATCCTAATTAAGACTACTTTCTCCTAGCAAATAATGGTCTTTCTGAAAAATTTACAACACCTGTTTTGAAGAAATTCTCAAAGGGAGAAATACCAAGATTAAAACATGCCTTCAAAATTACCTGTATTTGTTTTTAGGTCCCAATCAGTTTTTCGAGTTCATTTTATCGCCGGTTATTTCCCCCCTCGGAGTACAGGGATCATCAGTGGTTGACCTAAAAAGATGATTTCCCTGGACATTTTAAGCCTCCACAGCTGTTTCAGAGGCACCAACTGTGTTCACTAATTCTGAATATTTCTTGGTCCCTCCTGGAAACCCTTTCACTTTAAGACAATAAATGAAATTCCTAAAGAATAAACTTACTTCCTCAGGTCTCACCTAAGGAATTCTGTAGAAACAATCAAACTGGAAATGTTGGTTCAGGTCTGAACAGGATCAAAAACATTATGTAAAAAATTCTAACCTATCAATGAAGAAAACAAAATGAATACCTTGAATTATGCCATCCATGTAGGCCAGGCCAGTTCCCTATTTAAGAAGGGTTCCTGTGACTAAAATAGGAGTTTGGATATCTTCCCTCCTCACTTTCATTGTCTGTAAAAATCAGTGCATAAAAAGTTCCGATTAGAACATTTCCAAAAGACAAATGAACTTTTGTTTCTGAATGCCTTGTTTCTTTGCTTTTCTGTTTTTAAATGACTCTGTTGAGGTACCATAACATTCACTCATTTTCAGTTTTACTGGTTTTTAATACATTTTGTGGCGTGGCACAGCATCACAGTTTTAGAACCTCCTCCTCTCCCCAGAAAGGATACTTTGTGTCCATTTTCAGTCTCTTTATGTTTCCATTCCCAGCGCAGTCAGCTACTAATTTACCTCTGTAACTTTGCCTTTTCTGGACATTTCATATAAATGTATCATCTGTGGTCTTTTGTGACTGGCTTCTTTCCCTTAACATAATCTTTTTAGGATTCACCCATGTTGCAGTTTGTATCAGCACTTTGTCCCTTTCTACTGAAGGATATTCCAGTGTATGGATTACCACATTTGGTTTGTCCACTCACCCATTGGTGAACATTTGGATAATTTTTTGGACACATTCTCCCATTTGGACACTGGCTATCATGAAGAAAGCTGTCACGAACATGCACATAGATTTCTTTTTGTAGGGACATATGTTTCATTTTGGGTCTTCCCTGGTGGCTAAGTGGTAAAGAATCTGCGTGCCAGTGGAAGAGATATGGGTTTGATCCCTGGGTTGGGAAGATCCCCTGGAGGAGGGCATGGCACCCCACTCCAGTATTCTTGCCTAGAGAATCCCATGGACAGAGGAGCCTGGCGGGCTACAGTTCACAGGGTCACAGAGTTGGACATGGCTGAAGTGGCTGAGCACACACGTACGTAAGTAGCTGTGTTTAGCATTTTGAGGAACCACCAAGGTGTTTTCCAAAGCAGCTGACCATTTCCATTCCTAGCAGCAGTGCATGTGGTTCAGATTTCTCCATACCCTCATCCGTACTGGAGACTGTCTGTCCATTTACTTAGAACCCAGCACACGGATGTGAAGTGAAATCTCACTGCGGTTTTGATTTGCATTTTCCTAATGGCTAATGCTGTTGGATATCTTTTCACATCTTATTGGCTGTTTGTAATCTTTGAAGAACTATCTGTTCAGATCCTTTGCCTGCTTTTCAAATGGGGTTATTTCTGTTTCTATTATTAAATTTGTTAGCGTTCTCTCTATGTTCTGACGAGATCGGGCATGTTCAGGGTGGTATGGTCGTAGACTCTGTATGTTCTGCATGCAAGTTGCTTGTCGACTGTATGATTTGCACATTTTTTCTCCCATTCTGTGGCTTGTTTTTTTCACTTTCTTGATGATGTCATTTGTAGCACCCGAGTTTTTAATTCTGAAGTCCCAGTTCAGTTCAGTTCAGTCACTCAGTCGTGTCTGACTCTTTGCAACCCCATGAATCGCAGCACGCCAGGCCTCCCTGTCCATCACCAACTCCTGGAGTTCATCCAGACTCATGTCCATCGAGTCAGTGATGCCATCCAGCCATCTCATCCTCTGTCGTCCCCTTCTCCTCCTGCCCCCAATCCCTCCCAGTATCAGAGACTTTTCCAATGAGTCAACTCTTCGCATGAGGTGGCCAAAGTACTGGAGTTTCAGCTTTAGCATCATTCCTTCCAAAGAAATCCCAGGGCTGATCTCCTTCAGAATGGACTGGTTGGATCTCCTTGCAGTCCAAGGGACTCTCAAGAGTCTTCTCCAACACCACAGTTCAAAAGCATCAATTCTTCGGTGCTCAGCCTTCTTCACAGTCCAACTCTCATATCCATACATGACCACAGGAAAAATCATAGCCTTGACTAGAACTTGTCCTTTTGATGCAATATCTTAGAACTGTAGCCCGTGCACTGCCCCCCCCTCAAGGCTCCTCTGTCCATGGAATTCTCCGGGCAAGAATACTGGGGTGGGTAGCCATTCCCTTCTCCAGGGGATCTTCCTGACCCGGGGATCGAACCCCAGATCTCCTGCATTGCAGACAGACTCTTTACTGTGTGAGCCTCCAGGGACGCCCAAGAAATCTTTACTTAAACCCAAATTGTGAAGATTTTTACTCTTGTGTTTTGAGAGTATTATAATTTATGCTGTTACGTCTAGGTCTGGTTCCATATTGAGTAAATTTTTATGTATTGGTATGAAGTAAGGGTCTAATTAGAAATTTCCTTTTTTTTTTTTTTTATTACAGTAGAAGCCTGGTAGTTTGTCAACAAACAGAAAGAATTAGCTAAAGAGGGGAATCTTTAAAGAATTACACATTTTTGACATTTCATTTTAATGTAAACTCTAATTATAAATATACATTCATTTACCAGTCTTTTGAGGTCAGGCCAAGGTCATATCTTATGTTAATAGTTTGGATTTATGGATGGGCCTGCAAGGGAGCCTTTCTTGTGTAAACCACACTCATAAGGAATCTTTTCCAGTTTGGGTTTTTCCTCAGTGGAGTAGTCAGTTAAAAATCACTTAGCAAGTATTCTGAGTGAAGGATTCTTTTAAGTTTATACTCATCAGATCTTTTACACTTGCCTCCCCAGTACCTAATTCAATTGTATTTTATTTTTTACCAGCTTGCTTTTATTGAGTCTTCCCAAAGCAGCCATCTTTGCTTTATCAGAAGCAACGTTTTTTACATTCATATTTCTCTGATTTTAATTAGACAGTATAAAAATGAGTGCAGGCATGAACAGATCTGAGGGCAACTCCATGAGGGTCAGGGCAGAGCTCTGCAGAGCATGGAGAGGCCACCAGCTCGCCCTGGGCCACGATCAGAGCCTTTGCAGGGGCACGGAGAGTATTGGTGACACCTTCACGTTGGCCTAGTGGATGTCTGTTAAGGGAGTGTGTTCTTCAAGTAGAGGACTCAGCGACGACTTTTTATATTCGTGTAGTATGTGATTTTTAACTTTGTCAAACCCTCCAACTAGCAAGGGGCAGTAATGTGGGGCCAGGGCAAGTGGAGACTGCAGAAGCCCCAGGCCGGCTGCCAGCCACTCTCAGGACCACATATGTTGTGACGTCAGTTCAGTTCAGTTGCTCAGTCATGTCCGACTCTTTGCAACTGCACGGACTGCAGCACACCAGGCCTCCCTGTCCATCACCAACTCCCAGAGTTTACTCAAATTCATGTCCATTGAGTTGGCGATGCCATCCAACTGGATGAGAGGATGCCATCTCACCCTCTGTCATCCCCTTCTCCTCCTGCCCTCTATCTTTCCCAGCATCAGGGTCTTTTCAAATGAGTCAGTTCTTCACATCAGGTGGCCAAAGGATTGGAGTTTCAGCTTCAGCATCAGTCCTTCCAATGAACATTCAGGACTGATTTTCTTTAGGTTGGACTGGTTGGATCTCCTTGCAGTCCAAGGGACCCTCAAGAGTTGTCTTAAACACCACAAAAGCATCAGTTCTTTGGTGCTCAGCCTTCTTTATGGTCCAACTCTCACATCCATACATGACTCCTGGAAAAACCGTAGCCTTGACTAGACGGACCTTTGTTGGCAAAGTAATGTCTGTGTTTTTTAATAATGCCATCTAGGTTGGTCATAACTTTTCTTCCAAAGAGCAAGCGTCTGTTAATTTCATGGCTGCAGTCACCATCTGCAGTGATTTTGGAGTGGCATCAGACCCCCAGGAAATGAGCAAAAGAATGTCCAGACTCCCCCATGTCTCCTTGTTTAAAGAAAAAGAACACTCCTCGTGGAGCTATTGCTGCAGGTCCTCAGCTGGAAGACAGAGGCCAGGTGGTGTCCGGATCTGAGTTAAGGAGCAGCCTGGGTGGCGAGTGCGTCGTGTGTGGATCTGTATGGGGCACCGTGGCACTTGCTCATCTCAGGTCCAGGGCTGGTAAGCAGGAGCGTTCAGAGGAGCATGCAGCTCTTCTGGCTCCCAGCCCTCTGGCTCGCCACCGGAACCCAGCAGAGCAGGATGGGGCACCTCATTTATGTCCCCCGACCCCAGCCCCCAACCCGCTCCTTCTCAGGCTCCCCCAGCTGCTCTGTCCCACCGGCAGCCCAGGAGTCACTGTTCTACCTCTGCTTCTACCCCTCTCCGTGTCCCAGCGTCCGTAGCCCTCCGGGCACACCTGGGGTCCATCCATCTCTCTGCTTCCAGTCTGTTTCCTGAAGAGCACCCAGAGTCAGATCTTTGAAACAAAACCCAGTTCTGTCAGGCCTGGTCGAGGTTTGTCTCTGTCTCCCTCTTCACTGCTTCTTCATTCTTCAGGCCTGGGCTGGTTCTCCCGTTCTGAGTTAGGTCACCTGCCATTCACCGTCACCCATTCTTTTATGATAATTGTTCAGTTACTCAGCTGTGTCTGACTCTTTGCTACCCCATGGACCGCAGCACGCCAGGCTTCCCTGGCCTTCAGCATCTCACGGAGTTTGCTCAAACTCTTGTCCACTGAGTCAGTGATGCCATCCAACCATCTCATCCTCTGTCGTCCCCTTCTCCTCCTGCCTTCAGCCAGTCAGCTCTTTGCATCAGTGAATAGAATTGTGTCTGTACTCCTGTGACTTTGATGTCCTTTCCTGCCCTAGATGATAAATTCCTGGGAGGGCAGGAAGCCCGGGCCTAGGAGGGGGTCTGGCAGCCGTGGACCTTCAGTGGCCTTTCATTATGTGAATAAACAAATGAAAATGAATATAACGCTGCCTGATCAGGTATATGTATCCACTAACCCACCACTTATACACACCATGTTTTCTCTGGACAAAACCAGCAGGAACCCAGATATTGAGCCAGTCAACAGGACCCTTGCAAACCATGCACCCCTGGGTGGTTGGTGCCTTACTCAGAGGCATCCGCTGGGGGTGGTGCTTGTTTCCAGGCAGGGGCCCCTGCCCTGTAGAGCTGCATCTGTCTCAGGGAAAGGTGGCCATCTCTTCCATCCAGGGCCCCCATTTACCCAGCCTCTGTGCGGGACTGCCTCTGCCCAGAGCAAGTGCCTGCTTCCAGTTCTTCCTGAAGTGCTGCCCAGGCCAGCAGTCACTGGCTGTCTTGGCAACGAATCACGGAGAATGGCGCAGAAAAGTCACAGCAAACCTCCACCCAACACAGCCGGGCCCTGAGTGGAGTTCTGCTTCTGAAAATTGACAGGGGTTTGGAAAATGTCCCCGCCCCCACCCCAACTTAGTCATTGTCTAGAACAACATCGGCCAAGTGCACTGATGCTGAGAGCCGCCTGGCTGAGCCCTCCTGGCCCGACTGCCTTCTTACTTCTCTGAAGGGCTGCAGATAAAGATGCTGGCAGGCCCCTCGTCCCCACATGGCAAGTGTGGCAGCCAAGCTGTGACTCAGAGTCTTTTGTGTATCTCTAAAGCTACCTTTGGACATGTGGAGGCCAAGAAAAGAGGTTGGGTAAATTCACTTTGGTACTTAGGAAACGTAATTCAGAGACTCTGGGTTTCGCTGTCTCAATTATTTTGGGGGAGGAGAGGGTCCTGAAGGACATTGCTTTTTAAAAACACAGTTCTCCCCTTTCAAAGCGAACAATTTGGTGGCTTTTAGTCTATGCACAGAGATGCACCACTATCCCCACAGCCAATTTTAGAACCTTTTCCCCACCCTAAAGTAAAACCCCACACCGCTTAGCTGTCACCCCCGTCCTCAGCGCCCCCACCCCACCCGCCAGGCCCAGGCCGCCGCTAATGAAAGACGCTGTTAACTGCGGCATCAGGTTCTGGCAGTCTTCCTGTTGGGACATTTGGTTTGTTAAACCAGAAAGAGTCCCAGAGTGGTGAAGATTATTTTGCTACTGTTGTGTGTGTGTGTGTGTGTGTGTGTTTAACCACTAAAATGAGATTAGTCCCAGGGGAGATGAGAGGTATCACTGAAGACATTTAGATTGTGATTCACAGTGCCGATCGCTTCTGTGAGGAGCTACAAAAATTTCATTTCGTTGGCACTTGCTCTTTAGCCAAAAAGCTTCCAGGCAGCTATACAGCTACCCATGTTTGCCATTTTATAACCAAAGCAGTATCCACAGTATGCGATGGAAAAGATATTAAGACAAAAGCATGTGCACACGTGTGCACGTGTGCACACATACACATGCACACCATCAGATATTTTCTGAGCCCTGCTATGTGCTCTGGGGAACAAAGAAATGGGTAAGATTTTGAGGAGTCTGCTAGGACAGAGGTAGGAGTTACCATGAGTAACAATCATGGTTATAGAAGCTCTTACTTGACGACTTACAGTGTGCCAAGTCTGCGTGCTTCACGTATATTAACTCCGTAACTCAGCAACGCTTATAAAGTACATGAGTTACTCTTTCTTTGTTGTTGTTCAGTTGCTAAGCTGTGTCCGACTCTTTGCGACCCCGTGGACTGTAACCTGCCACGCTCCTCTGTCCATGGGGATTCTCCAGGCAAGAACACTCAAGTGGGTTGCCATTTAGTTCTCTAGGGGATCTTCCTGAATCAGGGATCGAACCTGTGTCTCCTGCACGGCAGGTGAATTCTTTACCACTGAGCCACCTGGGAAGCCCTATTCTTACTTTACCGATAAGGAAACTGAGGCCCTGAGAGGTTAGGTACTTGCATCATGTCACAGAGTTGGTAAAGGGGGAAAATGGGATATAATTCTGGCACTCAAGCCTCTGAGTCTGGGCTGTACTGGGACCAGGTTAGGGCTTTGGGAGATCCCAAAGTGGTCCAAGGTCTTGAAGCCTTTCCACAAGCCCATATGTCTGGGTGTGATGGGTCTTATCTTCTGCCCTGTATTCACATTTGCCCCACAGGGTCTGGTGTTCGCTGTGTGCTGTGCCTGGGGTGCATCCCCCTGCCCCCCACCTGACTGTCTCATCCTCAGATCTCATCTTCTGTGTTGTCTCGCTGCTGCGTTCACTGCAGAGCTCTCCCACCCACCAGTTACTCCATGCATGTTCACCCTGCTTCTGCAGTACCGAGGAGCACAGTGTGTGATGAGCTTGGTAGCTGAGCTGTTCCTTGTCTGTCTCGCCACCATTCTGTAAAGTCTTTAGGAATGGGACCTGCAGCCTTGTCCACCATTGAATCCAGGTGACTTGTGGGGCACCTGTCCTCAGAACAGACTGGCTGAACGAGGGGAGCAGGCGGAGCTACATCCACTTGCAAGGGAGGGGAGGCAGCGTATGAGCTGGGCCCAGAAGGACAGATGGCATCCCAGCAGGAAGAGCTGGTAGAAAGGAGCGCAGCCCCTGGAGGAAGGGGCAGGAAGGCACTGCGTTCGAGGAGCTGATACAGATCCACATGGTGGGAGCCTTTGGCATGTCTTGTGCAGGGCTCTTCGGTCTCAGCCTTGACATGGGCTGGATCCTTCTTTTTGTGGGGCTGCCCTTGAAATGTGGGATGTTCAGCACCATCCCTGGCCACTGTCCACTGGATGCCAGAAGCACCATCCCCCTCCCAGTGTGATGGATGGAAATCATCCCTGGTTTAGAGCTGCTGGTCTAATGGGAACAGTAATCAGTGCAGCTGGAAGAGTTTCAGGCAATGTTTTAGCTCCAGGTGCCAGCAGGAGCGAGGATCCACTGACATCTTCATTTATCCTTTCACCAAATGTTTACTGAATGCCTCCCGCCTGCCAGGAACCGTGCGACGCGTGCTGACAGTATGCTGGAAAGGGAAAGCAAACGCGGACCGTTTCTCATGGAGATTGGAAGGCGGTGGCCCTTTAGCGAGGGAGTGTGGTGATCAGGGTGAGCATTTTAGGAAGAGTCTGGTGGTGGTGACCGGCTGAGGTGGCGCAGAGCAGGGAGTCCTGCATGGAGCTGTCGTGGTGGAGCTGTCCCCTAGGTGGGAAGGATGAAGCCCTGACCTGCAGGGGCGGCACTGTCAGTAATGCTGAGTTAATTCTCTTTCTAGTCCAGTGGAGAGATGTGGCCCCTGTAGTCCCAATTTATGTATTATTTTGAATCAGTTAACAGGAGTCACAGCATTGAATTCTTAAATATTCTGATAATGCAGTGATGTGTTATACTGATAGGAACCTTGTGAATCAGACCGCCCACTCTCAGACTTTTTCTTTTTTTATAATTTTTCATTTTTGACCATGCTGGGTCTTCACTGCTGCGAGGGCTTTTCTCTAGTTGCAGCTTGTGGGGGCGACTCTGCAGAGGCGGCGTGTGGGCCCCGCTTTGCGGTGGCTTCTCTCGTTGCAGCGCACAGGCTTAGTTGCTCTGCCGTGTGTGGGATCTTCCCTTAACCAGGGATGGAAACTGTGACCCCTGCCTTGGCAGACAGATTCTCAACCACTGGCCCACCAGGGAAGTCCAAGCTCTCAGATGTTTTAACCACTGTCTTGTGATTTTAACTCTGTCTTCCAAAAGTCACACTACATTTAGAATAGGAGACTTTCATTTATAAAAAGAAAATTCAGGGGACTTCCCTGGTGGCCCAGAGGCTAAGACTCCACACTCCCAGTGCAGGGGGCCTGGATTCAATCCCTGGTCAGAGAACTAGATCCCAGATGCTGGAACTGAGAGTTCACAGGTCACAAATAAAAGACTCTGCATGCCACCACTAAGAGCAGCCAGATAAACAAACGGAAAAAAAGAAAGTAAATTTAGAAAGCTATCTGTCATTGTATTCCATCTTGAATTATTTGGGGTTGCCTATAAAATAGCAGGTTTAACACACCATGAAAACATAAATTATTAGAGTATCAGGTATTAGTGACATGACTGATTCCTGTAGGCCTTTTCCTAGTTGGATGATTCATTTGCTTTTGGGGGTGCGTTTATTATGGTTACTAATTGATTAACTGGTAAGAATGAAAAGATCAATAAAATTTCTAGTTCTTGGTATGTATATTAAAAGGACAGCTTTCATTAACAATTGACAAATATGCCCCAAAAGTGTAATAAAAACGAGAGGAACTATATTGGCAGAGACAAATCCAAGAAGACATTTAGTTCGTGATACTGATGTGCAAAATGTAAAGAAGGACTGCATTTTGAATCCCTGTCTTTCAGTCAGGATACTGGCACATAAACAGAATCTCATAGGAAGGAAGGATTCTTGGCAGGGAATTGTGTGAATTTTAAAAGGTGTTTAAGATTCTTTGTGTAGAGTCTCTTTGCACTTAATAATGCTCAAAGGAGACTTGCAGGCCTTTTCTGACCATGCTTTAATACCACCCAGAATCATTTTTATCCCTTGACTTTGAAAAAAACTGCTTCTATGGCAGCCTCTGTCTATTAGCAGAAATTTGTAATTGGCCAAATATTGTTACTCTGTATACAATGGATGAATCAAGTCTGATGGATTAACCAGGTTCCTCTCTAAGGTGTGTTTATCCTTTAAGAAGTATTTTTAAATCAATTTTAAAATTTGATGTAGGTTCTGGTAACATTCTAAATTATGGCAGTTTATCTTGGTAGCTTGGAGCTTGTCTGTTTCTGGCTTGTCATTTGAGCAGAGCTCAGCACTCCTAGCCGGATGAGTCTTCTCTGTAATTTTACCATTGTGATCACCTGCCCTGAAGTCAAGGCTCTGTGGCATAGTCAGTCTGGTTCTGCCCCTCACCCTTTGTTAGTCTCGAGCAAGTTATTTACCCTTGACCTCGTGAGCCTCCTCTTCTGTACCTCTAAGCAAAATGAAAGGGTTACCATAAATAAGGGCTTCTCATCCCACATGGCTTCAGGGAGCAGGTGGTGAATGGGGCCAGTTGTGGACCGTGGTAAATTCCAGAGCTTTTACCCCAGTAAAGGGGCAGTTACTATTCTCAGTACCTGCCATTCATTGGCACAGCCCATTTGGGCCTGTTGTGGCCAGATTTTCTATGAGATTCCAAGAAGCCAGGTGTATGTATGAAACTCATGCACTTAAACCGCTGGCAGCAAATTCAGAATTTTATAAAGACTGCATGGGCCAAACAGAATACATCTGCTAGGCAGATCACATCCAGAGACCTGGAGTGTGTTATCTCTAGGGGGGATAACCAGTTAGCATCCTACAAAAGAAAGAAGGCCTGGGCCCCGGCCTGTGACCCTGAATCAGCCCTCTACTGTTGGCAGGGTCTGTGTGCTTCGCAGCTTCCTGGGGAAGAGCTCCCGGCCTTGCCAGCATTGGCTTTGTGTACTGCCTTCTAATTCACCAAGATGTGGCATTTAAAGGAAACTCTTTGGAGACAAAAATGTCTTTATGGAGGTTGGCAGCTTGCAGGCAGCCCAGGGAACATTGCATCTTTTTCATGCATGGCTCTCTCCTCTTCAGGCCAGCCCGGAGATTCTGAACAGTAGAAGCCACTGCTCATCAACTGTGTAACCGTGAACTTGAGCCATGATTAAGCTCTCTAGACAGGCCTCAGTATTCCCCACTTGGTTAAATGAGAAGGATGCTTGAAGTAACTCCCTTGAGAATCCCTCCAGCACAATTTCCAGTTCTTTAGGGGGGAAAGGTGGGCTTGTAGGAGATAAGCCTTCAGCCTTCATAGGATGTTGTTATTTTAGTCACTGAGTTGTGTCGGACTCTTGTGACCCCATGGACTGTAGCGTGCCAGGATCCTCTGTCCTTGGGATTTCCCAGGCAAGAAGACTGGAGTGGGTTGCCATTTCCTCCTCCAGGGGATCTTCCTGATCCAGGGATTGAACCCGAGTGTCCAGTGGCTCCTGCATTGGAGGCAGATTCTTTACCACTGAGCCACCTGGGAAGCCCTTGTTACATAGCAGTAGATAGCTAATATACCATCTCTTTGAATTCGTTTAAAAAATTAATATTGAGGCGACTTCCCTGGTAGTCCAGTAGCTAAGATTCTGCTCCCCGTGCAGGGGGCCTGGGTTCAATCCCTAATCAGGGAACTAGATCCCACATGCGGCAACTAAAGATCTCAAGTGCTGCTATGAAGATTGAAGGTCCCGCATGTCATGGCTAAGACCTGGCACAGCCAAATAAATAATCATAAATATTAAAAAAAGTTAATATTGAAAAATTATATTCACTGTAGACATTCATGTGTATGTGCTGAGTCCCTTCAGTCACGTCTGACTTTTTGTGATCCCATGGATCCCTGCCAGGCTCCTCTGTCCATGGGATTCTCCAGGCAAGAATACTGGAGTGTGTGCTGTGCCCTCCTCCGGGGGATCTTCCTGACCCAGGGACTGAACCCATGTCTCTTAAGCCTCCTGCGTTGGTAGAAGATTCTTTACCTCCAGCGCCACCTGGGAAGTGTGTAGACATTCATGGCAGATATAAGTGTTTTAGTTAAATGAATGTATGCATTACTGTGTCTTAACACTAAGAACTGTATAGGCCTTATTCAGAGGTTTGTGTCAGATGTTTCAAAAGATTACAGCCTTGTTTTGATACCATCAGGGTCAGAAATGAGATCTTAATCAACTCATTTTATTCTTTAATCCATTCATTCTAAAGTACTTAGTTTATCTCAAAGTTTGGTCTTACCATAGTCATCAATTAGAGTTCCCGGCTGCATACTTGCATCAAATTTGGGCAAAGAAAGTACCCTGTCTGTTGTGCTTTTAAAAACACACATGTGTGTAGCACACGCACAGTTCTAATGGGTGTTTTCATTGTTTGCATTGATGTGTGAAAGTCTGAAGTGTCAGATCACACTAATTAGTAATGAATTCCCCAATTAAGTTCTTACCTTGAATCTTGGAATTCTTATAAGTAAGTAAGTAAAATTGCTCAGTTGTGTCCGACTCTTTGCAACCCCATGGACTGTAGCCTACCAGGCTCCTCTGTTCATGGGATTTTCCAGGCAAGAGTACTGGAGTGGGTTGCCATTTCCTTCTCCAGGGGATCTTCCCAACCCAGGGATCAAACCCAGGTCTCCAGCATTGCAGACAGATGCTTTACCGTCTGAGCCACCAGGGAAGCCCAGAATTCTTATAAGGAATATTGAATTGGTTTTGAAAGGTGATTTAAAGGAAGAAATGATTAGATAGTAATAGATAAGATGGAGAAATGTTTAGGACCAAGTACCTGAGCTGGTATAAGATGGCATCACCAACTCAACGGACATGAATTTGAGCAGACTCCAGGAGGAAGTGGTGGACAGAGGAGCCTGGAGCGCTGCAGTCCACGGGGTCACAAAGAGTCAGACGTGACTAATCGAGTGAACAAGAACAACCTGAGCTGGACATAAGCAGGACATCAGAATGAATAGGAAAATATGCAAAACAAAACCCGTACCCACTAACAGCAACAACAGAATCCCTCCAAGACATTATTTCAATTTAGGGAAACTATTTCTGTCTGTCTGTTTGATATAAAACACATTCAAGCGGTTCCTTGGTTAGTTGCACACAAGTGCTTTTCACAGTTGGATCTGCATAAAATCGGGGGTTTGTTAAAGTGCGGAGTCTAGGTCTGGGGTGGCAGGCTTTCCCACCTGGTGGGATGGTGATGTTGCCGGTCCCTGGACCAGGCCTTGAGGACTGAGGTGGAGGCTGAGCCCCGCCCCCTGTGCCCAAGCGCAGCCTGCACCTCCTAGCTGCTGTCTGCTTATCCTCACCTTCTCCCTCAGGCTCCACTTCCAGGTATTTCTGCTCCTTCATTTGGGTTGTCAGGCGTTTACCAGGCTGTCTCACACTTAGGCTCTTTCGGACTAGGAAAATTTTTTAAAATGAAGTTTTTTTTTTTTTTTTTAATTTTATGTATTTATTTTGGGCCTTTGGTGCTGCACGTGGGCGTTCTCTAGTTGCAGTGAACCGGCTTCTCATTGTGGAGGTTTTCTCTTGTTGCAGAGCACGTTTAGGCTCTTTCGGACTAGGAAAATTTTAAAAAATGAAGTGTGTGTGTGTGTGTTTTATTTTATTTATTTTGGGCCTTTGGTGCTGCACGTGGGCTTTCTCTAGTTGCAGTCAACCGGCTTCTCACTGTGGAGGTTTCTCTTGTTGCAGAATAGCAGGTTTGTCTTGTTGAAACAAGTTTCTCTTGTTTCTCTAGTTGCAGTCAACCGGCTTCTCACTGTGGAGGTTTCTCTTGTTGGCTCTGGGACACACGGGCTTCAGTAGTGCTGGCACTTGGGCTTAGTTGCCTCAAGGCCTGTGGGATCTTCCTGGGCCAGGGATCAAACCCCTGTCTCCTGCATTGGCAGGTGGATTCTTAACAACTGGAACACCAGGAAAGCCTCCCATAAACGTTTTTTAAATGCCCCGATTGTGTATCAGGGAGCTTTAGGGATAGACCTCACTGTATCCAGACTTCGACCATTTCAGCTGGCAGAACAGTGCTTTCCAGGATTCTAAAGAGAGAAGCTGGTCCGTTCTGGGTGTGTGTTGGGTTGGGGGGCAGACATTTGCTCTGCCCTGGAAGGGAGGCATTGTAAGCTTTCCCAGGCTCTTGTAGGTGTCAGTCAACTAATACCTAAGCCCTGTCCTGGGGGTAACTCTTGACTTTGGTGAAATAACTTAATGCAGATGTTAAGAATTCGCTTTCCTAATATAAAAATCTGCCCTTCTGAGGGGGCAGGGAAGGTATAAGTTTACAAAAGCTTCCTCCATCTAGTACTAAGCCTTACCAGCGTCAGTTCAGTTCAGACCTGCCTCTTGAAAAATCTGTATGCAGGTCAGGAAGCAACAGTTAGAACTGGACATGGAACAACAGACTGGTTCCAAATAGGAAAAGAAGTACGTACGTCAAGGCCGTATATTGTCACCCTGCTTATTTAACTTATATGCAGAGTACATCATGAGAAACGCTGGGCTGGAAGAAGCACAAGCTGGAATCAAGATTGCCAGGAAAAATATCAATAACCTCCGATATGCAGATGACACCACCCTTATGGCAGAAAGTGAAGAGGAACTAAAAAGCCTCTTGATGAAGGTGAAAGAGGAGAGTGAAAAAGTCGGCTTAAAGCTCAGCATTCAGAAGACAAAGATCATGGCATCCGGTCCCATCACTTCATGGGAAATAGATGGGGAAACAGTGGAAACAGTGTCAGACTTTATTTTTCTGGGCTCCAAAATCACTGCAGATGGTGACTGCAGCCATGAAATTAAAAGACGCTTACTCCTTGGAAGGAAAGTTATGACCAACCTAGGTAGCATATTCAAAAGCAGAGACATTACCAGCCTCAAGTATCTTTAATTCAGCCTTGATTAAAATCGAGACCAAAGACCACACAGACTTCTGTGGCAGGAACTTTAAGAGGCTCCAGGTGCTTCTGAGAACGCAGAGCCCTGAATCAACGGATTGCCTTTATGAGAAGGATAAGGTAGATGGAACAGTGACATGTGAGCTTTCCTTTATTTTAGATCAAATCTGTTTATTTCGCACCTTGTCATCATAAATTTGAGATTCTAAGCTTTTACTAAGTAAACGAGTAACAATGAAAGATTTAATACCTCCAAAGACTACTGACTTTCCAGGACTATGACTATTTGTCATAGAAAACTATGTTTGTTAAAATGTTACTGTAGAAAACTGTTTATAAATTTTATTTGTTGTAGCAGATTGATTTATGCCCCAACCTTCAGATGAGGATCATCCCCCTCCCTGTTTAATTTATCCAGTTTAAACCACTTTGCAAACTGCCTCAGAAACAGGAAAAGCAGTGAAAAGCATTCATCAGCACAAAAAGGTTACCATTTAAGTAGAATGAATGAACAGTGCCAACAATGAACTTTAAAACACAAGTCAAAATCTCAGTTTTTTTCAGGACACCAACCTTCAACTTGTGAAGAAGTGTTGCTGACTCCTTCCTGGCCCTCTACATCTGATCTGTGTAACAGATATTTTTTAAATGAATTTTATTATTTTTCTTATTGGCTGCACTGGGTCTTCGTCGCTGCTCTCGGGCCTTCTTTAGATACGGCGAATGGGTGCTTCTCTCTGTTGTGGTGCACAGACTTCTCATTGTGGTGGCTTCTTTTGTTGCAGAGCTCTAGGGTGCACAGGCTTCAGGGGTTGCAGCACGTGGGCTCAGTAGTTCCGGTTCCCAGACTCTACAGCACAGGCTCAGTAGCTGTGGCAAACGGGCTTAGTTGCTCTGTGGCATGTGGCATCTTCCCAGACCAGGGATCCCCTGCCTTGGCAGGTGGATTCTTAACCACTGGACCACCAGGGAAGTCCTGATGTATGTTAACAAGTTACCCCAGGAACTTGGCAGTTTGAGGCAGCTGAGTCACATTATCTCGCATTTCCCATCAGAAATCTGGGTGCAACCTAGCTGTGTCCTTCTGCTGCAGGGTCTCAGGAGGGCTCTGTCAAGTGTCACCTGGGGTGTGGTCTCATCCAGAAGCTCGCCAGGGCGAGTCCTCTTCCAGAGGCACCCGCGTGCCCGTGGCGAGTTTCCGTTCCTTTCAGGTTGCTGCATGGGGAGGGCTCGGGTCTTCACAGGGTGTTGGCCAGAGACCTCCCTCGGTCTCTTGCTACATTTGGGCTACTCATCTTGGGAGCCTTTTCCCTTCAGGACATGCGCTCCAAGAGAGAGTGAGGGAGAGCAAGCAAGATGGAAGGCAGGGTCTTTTGTTTTGTTTTTGCTTAATCTCTCTCCTTTTCAGAACCGCTACACTGAGGTGTGAAGACATATGAAAAGCTGTACATATTCAGTGTGTCCAGCTCAGAGAGTGGGGGATAACTTTACACCTGTGAAACCATCACTCCCATAGACATCTGTCATAAACGTGCATCTCCTCCTGAAGTTTCTTCCTGCCCACCTTATTTTGTTGTTTTTGTTATTGTGTGTGTGTGATGATAACACATAAGATCTACCTTCTTAGCAACTTTTAAGTCTCTAATACAGTATTGCTAGCTGTAGGCACCAACCTGTATAGAAGATAGAACTTACTTATCTTGGATAACTGAAACTTTGTTGTTGTTTGGTCACTAAGTCATGTCTGTGTCTTTGCGACCCCACGAACTGCAGCACGCCAGGCTTCCCTGTCTTTCACTATCTCCTGGAGTTTGCTCAAACACATGGCCACTGAGTCAGAGATGCTGCCCCCTTTCCTGTTGCCTTCAGTCTTTCCCAGCATCAGGGTCTTTTCCAGTGAATAAGCTCTTTGCATCAGGTGGCCAAAATATTGGAGCGTATCACCACCCTGTTTTCCTCACCCCCATCCCCAGCCCCTGGAAGCCACCACCCTGCTCTCTGCTTCTATGAACTTGACTATTTTGGATTCCACATACAAGTGAGATCATGCAGGGTTTGTCTTTCTGTGTCTGGCTTCTTGCATTTAGCTTGGTGTCCTCCAGGTCCATCTATATTGTCCCAAATGGCAATATAAGGGCTGAATAATATTCCCCTGTGTGTAAACACATTTTCTTTGTCCATCAAGGAGCACTGAGGTTGTTTTCACAGCATACCCAGGATATGCATAGTCTCTGGAGGCTCATCCCGTAACTGTATTCTGCTTATTAGAGGCAAGTTGCTAAGCAGGTCCAAGTCCAGCCCACAGTCAAGGGGAGGAGATCACACGGGATGTGAATATCAGGACTCGGGTCTTTGGGAGCATTCTGGATTCTTCTGCCACGAGTAGTAAGGGCTCAATGAATGTGAGTCAAATTTGTGGTAGTGCTGAGCTGCTGTCCTTGGCAATGGGATGCATGCAACAGGGTTTCATAGTCCTTGTTCAGACTGAATTCGGGTCAGTGGTGATTTGACTGAACAGCTAGGATTCTGAGCTGTAGGTCAGGAACCGGCAGATTAGCACACATATACAATTTGTTCTGGCCAAGTATGTATAGGTAGTTTTGTTTGTTTACATGCTTGTCTTAAGCTCTGGAAAAGGAGGAAGAAAAGGAAGGGAGACCTAAAGCCTGAGATCCACTCTTGAGATGATAGTAAGCTAGTCATGGTGGGTGGGAAGGTGACCGTGGAATTTTAAAAGCTTGTGTGCGACATCTGGATCTCAGCTTAAATGACACCACTTCTCAGTGCATCCAATTTAAATTAGCTGTTGTGTGCTGTGCTAAGTCAGTTCAGTCATGTCCAACTCTTTGCGACCCTGTGGACTGTAGCCCACCAGGTTCCTCTGTCCATGGGATTTCCCAGGCAAGAATGCTGGAGTGGGTTGCCATGCCCTTCCCTAGGGGATCTTCCCAACCCAGGGATCAAACTCTTATCCCTTACATCTCCTGCATTGGCAGGTGGGTTCTTTGCCACTTGCGCCACCTTCCCCCTTAATCCTCAGCAGAGCCCTTGGCACCCTCCGGCTACCCTCTCCGTGTATGTCCTTATCTGCTGCCTCTCCTCATGAGAACTAAGCTCGAGAGAGCCGGGACCTCACCTCTCTTGGTCCTCTCGTGTGTCAGCACGTCACACAGGGCCTGGCAAACAGTGGGCTTTCAGTAAATGTTGAGTAAACGAGTGAGATGAACACAGAGATGTGAAATGATGCCAGGGGGCTTTCTGCAAATTCTAGTATCCTCTTAACTTCCAGAGCAAATGCCGTTTATGCAGCTCACCTGCAAAATACAGTCATTTGTTCAAAAGAAGACAGTCTCAAGGTCACAGGGTAGTTCTGTCCCTGCAGCTGATGGCTGGTGGCCGTCAAGCAGGTCGTGTCACCGTTCTGGGCAGAGGATAAAATCTGGGGGGTTGAGTGAGTAAATGTGTTCAGGCTGCTCTGTCCCCAGAGCCCATTTGGGCAGAGGAGGCTATGTGTTTTCAACATTGGTCTGCCACGTGTGATTTTGTTTGAAGGAAGGATTCTGTGGCCAAAGAGAAGTTTGAAATCACAGTTTGAAACCTCTGTGCCCACTGATGGGCATTCTAGCTCTGCAGATGCAGACACTGCTGGCAGATTAGGATAGAGGCCTGTGGCCCCCGAGGCTTTGGCAAAACCAGTAGGCAGAGCAGTCTGGTAACTTACCTTCAGGTGATATAAGTGCTTTCCAAGAATATAAAGGATGAAAGATTCTGGTTCCCCGACCCTGACCCACAGCCTCACACCTCACCAATGCCCACATCACGCTGCCTTGGAAGTGTTAGCGTCTTTTTTTTCCCCCCACATTGACTCAGATTTCATTTTTGGCATTGCCTTTCCAACCAGATAGCCAGAGCTTCTGAACTCCAAGTTTTGTAATTAAATTTCTGTCACATCCCTTGAAACAGCGCAGATTGTGCCATTAAAAGATTTGACAGCACTTCACCTAGTCATTTAAACATAATACTTCTGGCAACTTTCAATTTGCAGTATTTTAAATTCTAATTAAAAAACTATTGAACATTAATATGCTCTAAACCTCTGTGATACCTCTGTGCTACATCTTGGCCATCTAGTTTTTAAAGAAACAGCTTGGTTGCGTGACTGTTAACAGCCCACGTGGTTTTTTTTTTTATCCTCCCAGCTTTTGGGAATCACCAGGTCCCAGGCATAATTAGTATAAATCAAAATCCTCTAGCTGATGACAGGAAAATGGTATGTTTGGACAGCAGCTTATTAAAATGACCTACTTAATTTAAGAAAAATATTGTATCCACTCGCATGATAACCTGGATGCTTTCCCTGACAGATTTTATAATATTTCTTCTCTCCTTTTCTTTCTTTTTCTTTTTAAGAAAAGGAAAGGGAATGGAAAGGCCCATTCTACTTCATCCAAGGTGCAGACCCCCAGTTTGGACTGATGAAGGCCTGGGCCACTGGGGACTGTGACAACGGTGGTGATGAGTGGGAACAGGAGATCCGTCTGGCTGAGCAAGCAGTCCAGGCCATCAACAAACTGAACCCCAAGCCCAAATTCTTTGTTCTTTGCGGGGACCTCGTCCACGCCATGCCAGGTAAGACTCGGGCTGTTGCTGTGATCTTATCTCCTTCCCGAAAAAAAAAAAAAAAAAGATCTCTCTTAAAAAGACATCTCTGCTCAGTAACGGCTCATTCCTTTCTCTTCACAGTGGTTGCAAGATCGTCAAATATCAGAAAATACACACTCATTTTAGTTTTAGAATATGGCAAGTTTAATCACAGTAATAAGGCAGAGCCCACGGTTCTGATTACCTGTGCTTCCTATCTGATTATCTGTGCTTCCTATGAAAATGGAACAGATTCCCATGTGTCACCTTTCTTCACTTATAGGAGACAAACTTGAATTGCTTTCGGATCCCACATCCATAAACATAATCTTCTCCTTTCGTTTCCCTCCTTCTTATGCTTTTATTTCTCCTGTCTTTGTTCATGCTTTTTCAGTTTCAAATGACAAGCTAACTTGAACTGGATTAATTTTTTTTTAAGTTTGTATTACCTTGCATGTGTGCTAAGTTGCTTCCATCGTGTCCAACTCTTTGCAGCGCTATAGACTGGATCCTACCAGGCTCCTCTGTCCATGGGATTCTCCAGGCAAGAATACTGGAGTGGGTTGCCTCGCCCTTCTCCAGGGGATTGTTACTTTCTGGTACTGTAAAGTCCAGGAGCAAATTTGGGCTTCAGGAATGGCTGGATCCAGGGGCTCAGAAGTTGCTATCAGGACTCCATCTCTTCCTTACTCAGCCCTGCCTTCCTCTGAGTTGAATTCATTCTCCTGCAGGCACTCTCTAGATAGTGGTTCCTGGGAGCTCTAGATTTATGTCCTTCTAACTGAAACCACAACAGAAAGAAAGTGTCTTGTTCTTGATGGCCCAGTCAAAGTTCCAGACCAATGTCCGTCTAGTTCACACAGCCCCATGAAGCCAGGGTATGGGAGCAACTCCATGGCAGCCAGGTGGTCAGAACAGGATGGTTCCCTTCAAG
Source organism: Bos grunniens (assembly GCF_055505025.1). Lineage (NCBI taxonomy): Eukaryota > Metazoa > Chordata > Mammalia > Artiodactyla > Bovidae > Bos > Bos grunniens. The sequence goes on from NC_141189.1 coordinate 31,291,931, forward strand.
AAAAAGTGAGATGCTAGGAATAAGAACATAACAGATGCCTTCTAGAACTCTCCTCCTTTTTAAATTTCCCTTTCCTACTCTGACATCATTCTCTCCAGGCAAGGAGAAAACCCAGTGAGTAGGTATAAATAAGCAAGCGGAAACCACCCCTGCTCGTCTGGGAGGCAGAGCAGGCACCTCCGATCACTCTCATCTTTGTCCTGGTCTCTGTTTACTGAGCAGAGTTGACCCAAACACCATTGCAGAAAATGCTGCGGCTGCTGTGGGTGTTTGTTTTTGGCTAATGTTACCTTGTAAACCCAGAGTCTTTGAGTATTGCTATGATTTATTTATTTATTTTTATCATTTTCTTTTTGGTCACACCATGCAGCATGTGGGATCTTATTTCCCTGGCCAGGGATTAAACTTGTGCCGCCTGCAGTGAAAACACAGAGTCGCAACCACTGGACCTCCAGGGAAGTCCCCAAGTCTTGCTGTGACATCTAGCGCCTTTAGAAGCCAAGGTCGTCTATAGCAAGCCCGGGTGCATTCATTCCTCCCCTCCAGGGCTCTCTTGTCCGGCAGCCTACCTATCCAGAACAACCCAGGGTGAACGTGTGAGGCTGGAAGAGAGGCTGCCCAGAATCACTCTCCCTGAAGTCCAGGGAGTGTGGCCAGCAGGGAGAACCCTCAGACCTTCCCACATTCTCCATTGGCTCCTGTTTTACACAAAGTCACGATTGTGGACATACTCGTGTCCTTGACTCCCCCTGGGAGACCCAGTGATGTCACCCCTGGAGAAGCAGCCTGTCCTCTTTGTTGTTGCTGTTTGGTGGCTAAGTTGTGTCCAACTCTTTGCAACCCCATGAACTGTACTGCGCCAGACTCCTCTGTCCTCCACTATCTCCCGGAGTTTTCTCAGACTCATGTCCATGGAGTTGGTGATGCTCTCTTAGCATCTCATACTCTATTGTCCCCTTCTGTTGCCTTCAGTCTTTCCCAGCATCAGGGTCTTTTCCAGTGCATCAGCTCTTCACATCAGGTGGCCAAAGGATTGGAAAAGCTTCAGCATCAGTCCTTCCAATGAATATTCAGGACTGATCTCCTTTAGGATGAACTGGTTGGATCTCCTTGCAGTCTAAGGGACTCACAAGAGTCTTCTCCAACACCACAGTTCAAAAGCATCTATTCTTCAGCGCTCAGCCTTTCTTATGGGCCAACTCTCACATCCGTACATGACTACTGGAAAAACCATAGCTTTGACCATACAGACCTCTGTCGAGGGTGATGTCTTTGCTTTTTAATATGCTGTCTAGGTTTGTCATAGCTTTCCTTCTGAGGAGCAAGCGTCTTTTAACTTCATGGCTACAGTCACTGGGTGGAAAAGGGGGATGACAAGACGCTGGATCAAGGCCTGCATTAGGGCTCATGTGGCCACGTCTGTGGAGATGCCGGCTCCACATCTGCCCCTGATTCGCTGGGGACACTTGGCCAGACCCCTTGCCTTATTGTTTTTAAACCTTATTTTAGTTGTTGTTTCTGGCTGCGCTGGGTCTTCGTTGCTGCACTCAGGCTTTCTCTGCTTGCCCTGAGCAGGGGCTAATCTCTAGTTACAGTGTGCAGGTTTCTCTTTTTGCAGAGTGTGGGCTCTAGGCACGCAGGCTCAGGAGTTGTGGCACATGGGCTTTGTTGTCCTCAGGCATGTGGGATCTTCCCAGACCAGGGATCAAATCTGTGTGCCCTGTGTTGGCAGGAGGATTCTTAACCACTGGACCACCAGGGAAGTCCCCTGCTCACCTCCTTAGAGCCTCAGTTTCTGAATCCAGAACTCACTGATGGCAGTTAAAATCTAAAACCTCAATAGTCTGGGGCAACCTAGCACAGGGCAGAGACTCTCTACCTCTGTGCATGCGAGCATCTCAGCAGCTTGGCACAGAAATGCGTTTTCAGGATAGTGCTGAGTTTTGTAGAGAGGTAAAATTCTTAGCTGCCAATGAACTTGACCACCCTTGGTGACTCTTGGCTGAGGGTTCCCCTGTGCTGAGATTGTATGGGTCCAAAGTGACCACAGAGCACCCCAGTTTCAAAAGGAATTAGAAATCACAGCAGGACTCAAGAGTCTTAGTGTACAAGGTAAATGCCACTTCCAAATGGTCTGATTTGCAGTCAGCTGGTTTGTCTGGACCCGTCTGGCCCGATACATGGTGTAGCATCAGCTCGAGCTCTCAGTCCGGACCACACAGTGAGGCAACTTCTGCTTTTATTGGACACTTGAAACAGATTCCAAATTTACTGCTTTTCTGTCCAGTGGTTTTTTTTTTTTTTCCTTTGAAAATAGAATATTATGAGACTCACTGGGATTATATAACATGTTCTTGTGGATGTTTACCGACTTTTCTGAATTATGTTAATGTATTCAGTCTTTTCAAAATAAGGTTTAAAATAAAAGCATTCTATGTGATTACATTGCTTTTTAAATAAAGTGTACTGAGCATAAGTAAATGTAAAGATGGAATTTTTATGGTCAACCCTACCAGTTGGTCAGAAGACCTCGAAAATATAAACTGGCAAACTTCTGAGAACTGGTTTTATATTCAGTGTGACCCGAGGAGAATTCGTGTCTGTTTTGAAGATTTGGACTATTCTGTGGAATGGTAACTGAGCCAGTGAAAGGACTGTAACTGTTCTGAATATTGTGGTCTGAGGCTTAAACAGAACGTTTTTGAAACTCATTACCATTTTTTTGCATTTAATTGCATTTTTTAATATGCAGTTGGTGGCTTCCCCCTCATTTAGCTCGTACACAGGGGCAGACACTAGAAAAGTAATTATTTGCTTTGACCGCTTAGCACCATTGTTAATTATCAAATGCATATATTAATAGGCAAATAAAATCAGAGAACATACTTTTAAATCGACCATAAATATTATCTTGGGCCAAGTAGTTTTAAGTTCAAGTCAGAGAAAAAAAACTTTACAAGTAATGCTTTTTCTAATGGAAGTCCCAGTATGTTTTTTCATTCTAAATATCCGTCATAATATCCACTCATCTGCAAACATTTATTGTCTGCAAACTAAGTGCCAGTTTATAGCCCTAGACACTGTGGATGCAATAGTTAGAAATGAGAGACCAGCCCTTCCAAAGAGCTTGGAGTCTAGCAAGGAAAGTGCAGAACCCAGGATGGTTAAGAGGTACTATTGGTGCCAAGACCTGCAGGAAAAAGCCTAAGAAAGTCAGGACGAAGCCTATTTAGTTTTGAAATACGTTTTCATTCTGCTGGCATCTTTTAGGTTATCTTGGTATTTTTCTTATTTTATAAAGCTTCTCTGTGGGATAAACCACATTATAAGTAGCAAATGAAGACCTGTACCAATATTGAGACCATTGATTTTTCAGTCCTTCACTTTTGAGCCCAGGGTGACTTTCTTTGGCCCTCCTGACGTGGAGGCATCGACCTGCTGATGCCGTCCCCAGGAGCCTTGTTAGGTTTCAGCAGTTACTGTGAGAAGCCGACAAATGGGGTTGTGATGATACCATTAGAGCACAGGAGAGTCCCTCCAGCCTTTGGAACCACTTGTTATTAACACACGTGTCTGTCCCTGTTTGGTAACAAGGGCTCTAACCAAAGAAACAGATAATGGGGAGGAATTCTTCCCTCAGTACAAAGTCTCCTTGAAGAGTTCTTTGTTTACTGACCTTCACAGGGGCATCTGTTACGTGGTATCTCTTCAATTGATTCAGCCTCTGAAGTCTTCTGTTACATTTTTATGAAATGAGGCAAGCCTGTGTTGTTGTTGTTGTCAGTTGCTCTGCTGCTGCTGCGTCGCTTCAATCGTGTCCGACTCTGTGTGACCCCAGAGACGGCAGCCCACCAGACTCCCCCATCCCTGGGATTCTCCAGGCAAGAACACTGGAGTGGGTTGCCATTGCCTTCTCCAATGCATGAAAGTGAAAAGTGAAAATGAAGTCGCTCAGTCGTGTCCGACTCCTAGCGACCCCGTGGACTGCAGCCTACCAAGCTCCTCCATCCATGGGATTTTCCAGGCAAGAGTACTGGAGTGGGGTGCCATCGCCTTCTCAGTTGCTCAGTCATGTCTGACTCTTTGCCACCCCGTGGACTACAGCACACCAGGCTTCCTTGTCCTTCAGCATCTCCCGGAGTTTGCTCAAACACGTACCCTTTGAGTCGGTGATGCCATCCAACTATCTCGTCTTCTGTCATCCCCTTCTCCTCCTGCTTTCAATCTTTCTCAGCATCAGGGTGTTTTCTAATGAGTTGGGTCTTCACATCATGTGGCCAAAGTATTGAAGCTTCGGCTTCAGCATCAGTCCTACCAATGAATATTCAGGACTGATTTCCTTTAGGATTTGACTAATTTGATCTTGTTGAAGTTCAGGTGACTCCAAAGAGTCTTCTCCAACACCACAGTTCAAAAGCATCAATTCTTCGGTGCTCAGGTTTCTTTATGGTCCAACTCTCACATCCGTACATGACTACTGGAAAAACCAGTGCTTTGCCTGTACAGACCTTTGCTGGAAAAGTCATGTCTCTGCTTTTTAATACGCTGTTTAGGTTTATCATAGCTTTTCTTCCAAGGAGCAAGTGTCTTTTAATATTGTGGTTGCAGTCACCATCTGCAGTGATTTGGGAGCCCAAGAAAATAAAGTCTGTCACTGTTTTCATTGTTTCCCCATCTATTTGCCATGTAGTGTTGGGACCGGATGTCCTGATCTCCGTTTTTTGAGTGTTGAGTTTTAAGCCAGCTTTTTCACTATTGTCTTTCAGCCTGCCTTGCTGCTAAGTCACTTCAGTCATGTCCAACTCTGTGCGACCCCATAGACGGCAGCCCACCAGGCTCCCCTGTCGCTGGGATTCTCCAGGCGAGAACACTGGAGTGGGTTGCCATTTCCTTCTCCAATGCATGAAAGTCAAAAGTGAAAGTGATGTCGCTCAGTCATGTGTCCGACTCTTAGCATTAGTTTAGTAAGTGCTATACTAGTTTCCCTTGGAGAAGGCAATGGCAACCCACTCCAGTGTTCTCGCCTGGAGAATCCCAAGGAGAGGGGAGCCTGGTGGGCTGCCGTCTATGGGGTCGCACAGAGTCCGACACGACTGAAGTGACTTAGCAGCAGCAGCAGCAGCATACTAGTTTCCCAGGTGGCTCAGTGGTAAAGAATCCACCTGCCAATGCAAGAGATGCAGGAGACCCAGGTTTGAGACCCAGGTTTAATCCCTGGGTTGAGAAGATTCCCTGGAGAAGAAAATGGCAATCCACTCTATTATTCTTGCCTGAGAAATCCCATGGACAGAAGAGCCTGGTGGGGCTGCAGTCCGTGGGGTCACAAAGAGTCAGATACAACTGAGCACACAGCACACTCTGCCTGGTATTGCTATTTTAAGTTTGAAAAACTAGATTTGGGGACTTCCGTGGCAGTCCAGTGTTTACGGCTCTGCTCTTCCAATGCAGGGGGCACTGATTCCGTCCCTGGTTGAGGAAGTAGGATCCTACATGTCACACAGCCAAAAAAAAAAACCCAAACAAAAAGCAACTCTAGTTTTCAAATCAGCTCTGGCCCAAAGCATTTTATATAAGAACGTGTGAACTTGCAGTGTTGATCTTACAAAATTTATAGATAAAGCAACCTTTCATCACTAGAAGCAGAAAGCTCTTCCTTCCCTCCCGTTTAATGTCGTCTCCCAAGTTCACCTCTGCACACCCATTGCACAGTGGCCACACTTTATTTTCAAAGTTGAAAGTGTTCCCAGGCAACTTATATTTGAAGTTGGGGGACCATTCCTATTGGGACCAGAGTGACTGAATATGAAAATGAAATTGAATTTGGAAGTGATTCTGACGAATGGAAAAAGAGGGTCCGTGCACAAAGATGATGTTTGCTACAGGTAACTGCAGGATAATCCACTTAGGTGGAAAAGTCTTCACTTCAAGGTAGAGAAGACTGGGTTTCTGCAGATACGGCTGTGAAAGGCTGGAGGGTTATAGGGACCAGTGGCGTGGTGATTAGGAGTGGGGACACTATGCAAGTGAACAGCAGAACTGCTGACATGTGGAATTGCGTTTTCCCTCGAGACCTGGAAGATTCTATTTCATCTGGTTTGGTAGCCCCTCACCTTAATTTAGGGGCTTCCCTGGTGGTTCAGGTGGTAAAGAATCCGCCTGCAATGCAGGAGACCCGGGTTCGATCCCTGGGTTGGGAAGATCCCCTGGAGAAGGAAATGACAACCCACTCCAGTATTCTTGCCTGAAGAATCCCATGGACAGAGGAGCCTGGCGGGCTACAGTCCATGAGGTTGCAAAGAGTCAGATATGACTGAGCAACTAATGTACACACACACACACAGACACACCATCTTAAATTAGATGTGAAGGGCTGGACCGAGGTCCAGATACAAGTAGCCCTGGCCAAATGACTGTCAAGATTCTTTCCCCACTGCAGATCTCTGATTCCGTGATGAATGGGTGGAACTGGGCAATATAGCAAGATGGAACGCTTTGGCGTGCTTGGCATCAGGCAAAGAATAAGCCATTTGTCCTCCGGTCGTTCACACCATCCAGGAAGGCTGGTGTTCATTTTCCCCCAGCTGGGCAGGCGCAAACACGTGAATGTAATTCTGGCACAAGACAGACTGATAAGTAAAGCCTTAGAGGCACACTTTGGAAAACCAAAGCCAGGATTAAGGCTGTGGTTGGGAAAAGGCTTTATCGCCTCCTTCCAACCTCTACAGTTCACCTTCCCCCAAGCCGAGTTGTCTGTTCCTAAAGGGCAGCAGATGTGTGTATGCACTGGTGTGTATTTTTATCTCACACCCAGCACTGTGGGTATTCGAAGGGTGTGAATCAAATGAACGGAGGTCCAGTGAATCACTGTATGTTTCCCAGAGTCCTTAGCAAGTGACTGGCACATGGTAGGTACCGGGTACCAGTTTCTGGATTAGATGAGTAATCAGTTCACTTATTTAACACATCTCTATTGAATGCTTCGGAGAAGGCAATGGCACCCCACTCCAGTACTCTTGCCTGGAAAATCCCATGGGCAGAGGAGCCTGGTGGGCTGCAGTCCATGGGGTCATGAAGAGTCAGACACGACTGAGCGACTTCACTTTCACTTTTCACTTTCATGCACTGGAGAAGGAAATGGCAACCCACTCCAGTGTTCTTGCCTGGAGAATCCCAGGGACGGGGGAGCCTGGTGGGCTGCTGTCCATGGGGTCCAACAGAGTCGGACACGACTGAAGCGACTTAGCAGCAGCAGCATTGAATGCTTGCTCTGAACCAGGCACTGTTCTGGATGCCTGTGCTACATCAGTGAATGAAACATATGAAAGCTTGTGCTTGACCTAGAAACAAGGCATAGGGACACTTGGAAACATGAAGTTTTATTATTTTTGATCATTCTCATCTTTTGTAGGATTGAAACTCAGGTAGCTGTGGATCTGTTTTATTGTTATTTTATTAGATTTTTAAATTACACAAGTAACATGGTGCTTCCCAGGTGGCGTAGTGGTAAAGAATCCACCTGCCAATGCAGGAACTGCAGGAGACGTGAGTTCGATCTCTGGGTCGGGAAGATCCCCTGGAGTAGGAAATAGCAACCTGCTCTAGTATTCTTGTCTGAAAAATCCCATGGCCAGAGGAGCCTGGCGGGCTACGGTCCATGAGGTCACAGAGTCGGACACAACTGAGTGACTGGTAACACACAAACAATATGTGAATGTGTTCTTTCTGTAAAGATTTAAAATCTATAATGTATCTGTGAGTATAGTAAACTGTGTAACCCCCACCTAGATCCATCTGATGGGGTCACCATAGTTGAAGTATGCATGTTTTTGAACAACCTGGTCTTATATAAATGTCATCATTCTGTATACACTGTTCAGTGCCTTGCTTTTTCCCCTTGCATCCACCAGGAAAATCCTTTTACGTTGATACACAGAGGCTTATGTCAGGCTTTTAATTACTGCATTGCATCCATGCAATTTCATTGCATTCCTCTCTCCTCTCAATTCTCCTCTGGAGTGATCATCTTAACAGTGCTGCCAGCAGAGACTCTTCTTGTGTGATCAGGTCAGCTGTTCTTTATGCTTGAAGTCAAAACGGATCGGCTGGTTTGAGACCTGCTCCAGCACTTGCAGTGTGTGAACACCGGGCAGTTGGCTCTGCAGTTCCTGGGAAGACCCCTCTCAGGGATTAGCCACACTTTCTTCTGCAGCATCTCTTCTGTGCAACATCATCTCTGCCCGCACTGCCTACCACACCCTAGATACTCAGAAAGTTTCCACTGGACGGGAGCCCTTTTGTTCCTCTTACAGTAGGATTTTTTCCTGTTGTTTTTTAAAAGAAGCACAGTTAACTCAAGGAGAATGCAATGGCGACCCACTCCAGTACTCTTGCCTGGAAAATCCCATGGACAAAGGAGCCTGGTAGGCTGCAGTCCTTGGGGTCACGAAGAGTTGGACACGACTGAGAGACTTCACTTTCACTTTTCACTTTCATGCACTGGAGAAGGAAATGGCAACCCACTCCAGTGTTCTTGCCTGGAGAATCCCAGGGACGGGGGAGCCTGGTGGGCTGCCGTCTCTGGGGTCACACAGAGTTGGACATGACTGAGGCAACTTAGCAGCAGCAGCAGTTAACTCATGTTTAGTTCCTCGGCTGTATAATTAGCCTTATGTTGTTATTTTTATGTGTCTATACCAGGCTCTAAGAAACGCCATGATTTAAAGGCAATTTACCACGTGACTTAATCGAAACATTACAGGGGGGTCTGTTTTGGATGCAGGAAAGTGATGCGTCTCAGTGGAAATACCACCAGGCCCTGGGCCGGGCCGGGCTGCCGACCTCAGCTCTTCTCGCAGGTTGTATTCAGCTGAACAGTTGACGGTGGCAACCTGGAGCAGTCAGCTAGCCCAGGACTCTTGGGATCCTCCGTGGCCATGATCAGTGCTGCTGAGAAACCCAGGCAGTCAATGGCAGTGCCTTCCTTCTGCTGGAGCTGATTGAAAGTGCTTCGAGCTAATCGACCCAATATTACTCATTAGCAAACTGAGATCATCACTTGCAAAGTTGTTTCTGATGCCGTTTGTGGTCTGAAGCAACGTGATCGTCCTCCCACCCCAGCCAGGGTCTGCCACGGGGCCTCATGGCAGAGGCGCTGTGCCTGCTGCCAGAGTCAGGACATCTCAGCCTGTGCTGTGCCCAGACCCCTTTGGCAGCTTGGTGAAGCCTCTGGATCACCTCTCACAAAAGTGTTCTAAGTGCATAGAATAGAATGCATGTAATTTCACAGAAACAAATTATCTTGAAATACAGTCATCAAAATATTTTAAAATTTATTTGCTAGAGAAATACATGCCTCTTTGTTGATCTGTTTTTACAGAACACAGTCTAATGGTGAGGTTAATAACCACCATACTTTCAAAGTGGTGCTGGCTTAAGCAGCGTTTCGAGGTATTGTTAACAACTGTAATGGGAAGTGAAAAGCCCTCGTGATTTCTGTTGGTTTCAGAGTCACAGGAGCATGAATACCTCTGTGGTTTTCTGCCTGACGTCATGGTAGGAGGAAATGCTGAATTTCGGTTAGAGGTCAGTGGAAATGTATTTTTTTTTTCTCCCATGTAGGTGCACAGATCCCTGTGGATCCCAGATTGAGCCCTTATCCATGTATACTTGTGAACATACTCTTGTCTGACTGGTCGTATAATTGACCAAAGTATAAACTCGATGGCAGAAACTGTACCTTTAATTAAGGGCTACAACACTTAGTTGTAGCTAGGAAAATGTGGACATTTGATTACTCCTTGAAATGAGCTAAATAACAGGAGCTAGTTAACAGTCATCTTTTGATTAAGGGGGGAAAAACCCAAAACCCTTTCATATGCTTTCTCTCCGGTGTTTGGATCAAAAACTGAAATTGAGAGAGTCTTGTCTTACTTGCTTGTTTGTTCCAGGAAGCATTTGAGAAGGCTTAAAGCAGACAGAAACAGACAATGGGAAAATATAAGTAAGGAACAACCAATCAGGACCAGAGAAAATATAAGTTCACATAGGAAGTCAGGGCTGGAGGGAGGGAGGCAGGTCCTCAGAGCTGTTGTGGTTGATGAGATGGAGGGTTAGCCAGACAAAGGGGCTTCCCATGGTGGTTCAGTGGTAAAGAACCCGCCTGCCAATGTGGGAGAAGTGGGTTCGATCCCTGGAAGATCTCAGGAAGATTCCCTGGAGAAGGGAATGGCAACCTACTCCAGGATTCCTGCCTGGGAAATCCCATGGACAGAGGAGCCTGGCGGGCTACCGTCCTTTGGGTGGCAAAGAGTCAGAAACAACTGATGCTACTGCACTCAGACGTGGCCAGGCAGAAAAGAAACTGTTCAAAGAAACAAAGTCACCCCTGTGTCTAAGAGGATCACAGCTTTTTCTGGAACATCTTAGATGGATTTTATTTTTTAAATTTTTATTTATTTATTTTTCTGTTTGGCTGCGCTGCATGGCATGTGGGATGTTAGTTCCCCAACCACAGATCGAACTCACACACTCTGCAGTGGAAGTGCAGAGTCTTAACCACTGGATTGCCAGGGAAGTCCCTTGGGAAATCTTGGATTTAAAAGAAACTTTAATGAGGTTCCCTTCCAGGATGCTAAGTAATATGATGTCCAACAAGGGGACTTCTAAAAGTAAGAGTCGTAACCTGGGTGTGAGGTCCATGAATAGGCTTATCTGACTAGCGAGCCTGTCAGACTGGGCAAAATCCAGTGTATTTGCACAGGTGCTTTGGAGACTGGAATGGGGAGATCTAAAACAAGCTTTTTTCCTCATGGGCTCTGTGACTCAACAGAGGAATAAGGAACCAAGGAGCAGAAATCACTTATGATCAGAGTACTCTCATTTTTGTCTGCCATCTGAGGATGCTTTCTCTTAGTTTTTAAATATACTGGTTCAACCTCAATGCCTTCTCCCAGAGCTAGAATGGCTTACATTTCATGTCAGTACCTTTAAAAATATTAGGCATGCTATCGGTTTCAGCTTCTTAAAGAAATTTCTCCTAGAGCCCTCTGTTTCCTGGCTGGTTGTTCTCTAAGCTACACAGCTGTCATCTTGGGATTTCCACCCCTGTTCTAGGGACTGACTGCCTCTCTTCCTGGCTGGCTCAGTGGTAAAGAATCCGCCTGCCAATGCAGGAGTCGTAAGAAACTCGAGTTCAGTCCCTGGATCAGGGAGATCCCCTGGAGGAAGGAATGGCTACCCTCTCCAGTATTCTAGCCTGGGAGAATCCCATGGACAGAAGAGCCTGGTGGGCTACAGTCCATGGGGTGACAAAGAGTCGGACACAACTGAGCAACTGAGCACACCTCTCTCTCAGGTTGGATCCCTACTTCTTTGCTTTGTAGCGGACCATGATTGTAGAAGCGTTTTAGACCAAACACCCCTAGTAGTCTGCTCTGAGACACCAGGCCAGCCCTCTGAGCAGTGCAGGCCAATGAGCAGATCAGCTCCGGAGCCCACTTCCACCCTCCGCCCATCCTCGGGGGCTCCTGAGGTGGCCAGGGGGTGCTCCCGGAGCATACAGAGTCCCTGGCACACCAATGCAGCGTAGACAAAACCAGCCTCTTTCTAGCTTGTGCTTAGCCGATTGGAATATTTAACCTTTCCTTTCATTGTTTTTGCTCTAAACACTCATTTTCTGGAATTGGGACATTTCACCTCCGTAATGGGCCTATTATCTCCAAGTAAATGAAATATGAAAAAGAAGTGTGATCCCGAAGGAATTCAGTTCCCAAGTAATTGGTCAAGTGATCAGAATGTGAAATGAAAATGAGAGGCTGGGAAAGGGAGCACGTTTCAGTGCTCAAACCACTGCAGATGCATGTTTCATAACCTCCAGAATTGTCTGCAGGTTTGGAATTCCACATATTGCTCCCCATATATTATTTGAGTTGTATAAAAAAATTTACTGCTTCTCTCTTTATGTATTATTTGGGTGAAATACTGCTGTCCTAATCCATAAATATTTTTGTGAAGAGATTTTGTATTGATCTGTAAGGTAACAGCTTGAGAAATTTCACTTGGATAATATACTTTCCTTAATCTTTTTTTTTTTTTTTTGCCAAAAATACATCAAAGTATATTTTATATCATACCAAAGTCTCCTATTGTGTCAAAACAGTTTCTTAGTTGTATCCTAAGTTGGTTCATGGGCTTCCCTCTGTGGCTCCGTGGTAAAGAACCCACCTGCAGTGCAGGAGAGACGGGCTTTCGATCCCTGGGTCGGGAAGATTCCCTGGAGAAGGAAACGGCAGCCCACTCCAGTATTCTTGCCTGGGGAATCCCATGGATGGAGGAACCTGGCGGGCTACAATCTGTGGGGTCACAGTGAGTTGGACACGACTTAGGGACTAAACAGCAACAATAAGTTGATTCATAGTAATGATTCAACAGCGATTTGCTATAAATGTCTGGGAGCAGCCAATGTAATAAGTTGTAGCTGTTAGATACAGAGTTAAATGAATCTTGTCTAATATCATGTATAATTTAAAAACCGGTAGAACCTGATTAAACTTGATCAGCCAGCAATGTGCTGCAGAATCACCACGTGAGTAATGTTTATGCTGGCAAAGATTTAGATCAAACGAATTTACGTACCTCAATTAATTAGGAAAAGATAATGGAAAGGATTTGAGAGGGAAAGGATTATGGTGCCGTAAATTCTCTGGGACTAGATGAAAGCAAATGTTTTTAATTGAAGGAGTAAATCATTTTCTTGAGCTCCACTGAAGGCTCCTTGAGACAGTGTGTTCCCGATCCTGGGGCTTTCCAGCCAAGTGTCTTCCTGTTCCATCCATCACTGCTTGTGCCCTTGACCGTTGGCAGGTGAAGTCAGGTAATTCAGCCTTAATCCGTTTACTTATTTGTTTGATCAATAATAGCAAGTATGTGTGGAGGGTCTGCTTTTGTGCCAGCACTGCTTAGCAAGAAACAAACTCCATGCCTGTCCTCGGGAAGCTTATAGTTAGGGAGAGGAGAGGGAAGTGAAAAGCTCTACAAATGAAATAAAACAGTAGTCTTCGTGATTTAAGCCATGGTGATTCCAGGCATGGTGCCGTGAGCAGATGCTGTCCTGATTGGGTGGGTTAGAGAAGGCTGCCCTAAAACCAGCATAGTATTAGATAGTCCCTGCCCTGCTCGTGGTTCAGAAAACCAAACACTACTAAAAGGTTTTTGGTGGTTCAGTGATAAAGAACCCGCCTGCCAATGCAGGAGACATAAGGGACTCGGGTTCAATCCCTGGGTCAGGAATATCCCCTGGAGGAGGGCATGGCCATCCACTCCAGTATTCTTGCCTGGAGAATCTCATGGACAGAGGAGCCTGGTGAGCTACAGTCCATAGGATCGCAAAGAGACGGACACAACTGAAGCGACCACAGCACGCACGCATGCAAAAGGTTTTCGGGGGCGGGGGTGCGGAACATCAGTGTTCACCCCAACACTGACCTGCTTCTTAGTGGAAGCCCACAGTAATTAATTTTTCATGAAAAGTAGCAGAAAGTTGTCAAGCTTATGTACACTTGCATGTAGAGTGCTTTGTGCAGGTGGAAGAAAAAAGCAGCGCAGCATCTGTTGTTGTTTCTATTGTCTCCATAGCATCGGCTTCAGACTTGCATCACTCTTTTCACTGGGCAAGATACCGGCGTGTGTTTGAACTGTCCCCTACTGGGGGGCATTTGCGCTGGGCCCCAAGTCCTGCGGTGACCAGCGCACTTCTGTGCACACGTGCAGCTGTTAAGGACACGGCTCTGAAGTCAGATTCACATGTGGGATCCCCTGTTTACCGACTGGGTAACCTTGGGCAACGCACTTCTCTCTCAGTGGCCGAGCTTCCTTATCTGTAAAATGCAGATAACAAGGATACCACTATGGTAGGCGTCTCATAAAACTTTTAAGTGCTCAAAACACTGTCTGGCATTTAATACCATCCAATAACTACAGTTACTTCCACCAGTTATTTATTTTTTATAAAAGCTTTATTGAGATCTAATTCATATCCTATAATTTACCCACTTAAAGTGTCTAATTCCATGACTTTTCGTATATCCCACAGAGTTGTGCAAACACCACCACCGTCAATTTTAGAGCAGTTTTCGTCAACCCCTAAAGAAGCCTCCTTTCCCACAGATTAACCATTCCTCTCTCAATCCCTCCCCCCTCATCCTTATCTCCAGCCCTAGGCAACCTCTAATCTACTTTGTGTGTTTATGGATTTGTCTGTTCTGGCCATTTTGTGTAAATGAAATCATATAATGTGTGGTCTTTTGTAACTGGCTTCTTTTACGGAGCTTGATGTTTCCTTGGTTATCTGTATTGAAGCAGGTGTCAGTACTTCATTGGTTTTTTCTCTCTCTCTTTTCGGCTGGCTTGTGTGATACAGCTTGTGGGATCTTAGTTCACTGACCAGGGACCCAGGGATGGAAGCCTTGCCCTCAGCAGTGAAAGTGAAGAGTCCTAACCCCCGGACCACCAGAGGGAACTCCCCATTGCTTTTTTGTGTGCCGGGCCTTCATCGCTAGGCTTCGCTTTACTCTGGCTGTGGCGAGCAGGGGCTATCTCTGGGGGCAGTGCTCGGGCCTTACTGCAGTGGCTTCTCTGGCTGTGGAGCACGGGCTCTAGGCACGCAGGCTAAGTAGTTGTGGCACAGGGGCTTAGTTGCCCCACAGCATGTGAGATCTTAGTTCTCTGACCAGGGATTGAACCTGTGTCCCCCGCATTGGCAGGCAGGTTCTTAACCATTGGACCACCAGGGATGTTCTCCTCCCCACCCCCTATTATTTCTGATGCCGTCACTTCAAAAAAAAAAAAAAAAAAAACCGTCTTTCTTGATTCCTTTCTATCATTGGGTCAACTAAGTGACCCTCTGGAAGTTGGGAAGAGCTCATTTCTCTAAAGAGTAGGGCTCGTGGTAGTGCAGAGCTGCTAAGGTAGCGGTATTACGATGAAAGGATAGTGCTTTTATCCCTTTTTCCAGATGAGCAAACGGTCAGGTCAGACAGCTTGCCCGGCTCTGCCTGCCGGGAGGCGATCCTGGGGCTGAGCCCAGCTCAGTAACTCAGAGCCTGGGCTCCTTTCTCTGGACCCCCGAGGAGGAGTCACAGCTGTCCAAGGGTGCATCCTTTATCTGCTGCCATCCTACAGGCCGAGGCTACGTGAGTCCAGGGAAGGAAGTGCTGGAGGGGGAGGACAGGAGTTCCCATCTCAAACTTGATGACCGCTAGCCCCAGCTGTGCTTTTGGAGCTAAACCTCCAAAATCTAAAATGGCCTGTCTCCATATTCCAGATGCCGCATCTGTAGTAAGGGTGAAGCCACGTTTCTGCGATTGGAAACAGGGTGCTGTTTAGTCACTGTCGAGGCCATCCCACCAGCCCTGAGCCCCCTTAGTGTTATCAGCTTTAGGATGATGCTGGCATGGGAATTGCTCCTCTTTGTTTAACAGACCGGGGCAGCAGTACTCAAAGATGTCACATTTTAAAAGTCCACTTACTGGTAAACTGAAAACGGTGCCCAGAGTCTCTAATCCAGGGATTTCCACACACCTGGCACCAACACTTCTGAACAGAGGACAGTTTTGTTATTCTTAGTGACCAGGTCTGCTGGCCCTGGGACCACTGTGTCCCCAACCGCAGGAAAATAGGCCATATCTTTATAGCAGCCTCCGGACTCCACCAGTGATGAAAGTAGCTGCCATCTTAAACTCTGTTCATTCCAAGACATAAAAAATGTTTCTGCCTGTGAGGGGCAAATTTAACCATCAGTTATTTAGAAAAGACAGAACAAGGCACTTGCAATGGACATTTATCCTCCGTCTTTTTTTTTTTTTCTTTTTGGCATGGCATGTGGAATGTTAATTTCCTGACCAGGGATCGAACCCTCTCCCCCTGCAGTGAAAGCATGGAGTCTTAACCACTAGACTGCCAGGGAAGTCCCACCCTTCGTCTTGACCTTCCGTTACTTTGAACTCCACTTTCCCTCCCATGGGTGTCTTGCTGTGACTGAAGCCAGATGCCCTGATGCTCTTTCCAGCCTCCCATGCAGCTAGGACCCGGGCTTGTGACCCAGGCTCAACCCCCGAGACCGCTCTGAAGCAGATTTTGAATCTTCAGCTGTTGACACAGAGAGCAGACTCTGTCTCAGTCAGGGGTTGGCAGTTACATCCACTTCCGGGGGGCAGCAGTAGATGGAGTCCCAGCGTTATTAGCATCCAGCATCACCAGCAGCGGTGTCAGCAGATTACCTGGCAGGGTCTGAGCCCAGGCCAGCCCTTCTCCCTGGAAGCATTGTTACTCATGATTGGAGGTGCTGCTTCTGCCTTCTTAGCTTTAAAACCTGATTCTCCAGCTCTCTGTAAGACCCTCAGCTACCCAGTGTCCTTTATAAATTGCTTCTCTGTTCAAACCAGCCAGAGTACATTGTGCAACAGAGAACCTGACCGATAGATGATGCCACAGCCCCTTCTCCTAGTGCTGCCCACTTACCACCCTGGGGCAGTCTGCTCTGTGCTTCTCCCCAGGTCTGTCTGTCCCACTCCGTGTCAGTTTCATCATGTGAAAACCAAGCTCTGTCTTCTTAGAGCTTCCTTCTCATTCATTGTTCCCTCAGTTATAAGGATCGCCCTTTTTGGATTCCTTCTTTTTTTGTTTTTTCCCATTGTACTGGGCCTTCATTGCTTCGAGGGCTTTTGTGTCGTTACTGCAAGCCCGCGTTACTCTCTAGTTGCATTGTGCAGTTTTCTCATTGCGGTGGCCTCTCTTGTGGAGCATGGGCTCTTGGGCGTGTGGGGTCAGTAGTTGCGGCTCCCAGGCTCTAGAACACAGGCTCAGTAGCTGTGGCACATGGGCTTAGTAGCTCCAAGGCATGTAGGAGCCTCCCGGACCAGGGAGCCAACCCTGCATTGGCAGGCGGATTCTTTACCCCTGAGCTACCAGGGAAGCCCTTGGATTCAGTCTTGATCTATCTTGAGCTATCTTTCTTTTACCCAACCCCTTCCCAGTCCTGCCCAGTCCCCCTGTCGCCCTGATTCGCCTCTGTCCTCTTAGCCCCAGACACTCATGTCCGAACTTGTGCAGCTGCCTCCCGATTGCATTCTCTGCTGACAGCATGGCCCCTCATCAGACTGTCCCTTCCATTGCCACCCCCTCTGTGCCACAGACTTGGTCCCACCACCCTTGTAGTGAGTGTTCTTATTATAGATCGACCTCAGTCCTGCTCCCCTCCCTGCAGCCTGCCTTTGCAGTTCTCCTATCCAGAGATGGAGTGTGTTTCCCATGTTCACAGAGCTGCTGGTCCAGAGCGTGGGCCACGTGACCTTGGTCTTCTTCCTCTGTTAAGTGAGGCCGACAGTGGTGCCCACTTTATTTTTTAAAAAACATTTATTTATTTGGCTGTGCCGGGTCCTAGTTGCAGCACTTGGGATCTTGAGTTGCTGCGTGCGAAGTCTTAGTTGCGGCATGTGGGGTCTAGTTCCCTGACCAGGGATCAAACCCGGCCCCCCTGCATTGGGAGTGCGGAGTCTTAGCCACTGGACCACCAGGGAAGTCCTGGCACCCGACTTTAGAGGCTTGTTGTGGAAATAAGGTGAGATGATGAACATTCAGGGCCAGTAGCACATAGGCATGGAGTAAATGATGCCTGAACCATCCAGCCCCTCCTTCCCCCTCCACCTTCATTATGCTGCTGTCATTGTCATCCTCGTCCTCCTCCTCCTCTTGTCTTCCTTTGAGATTCAGCTCCCCTTCCTCTCTTCTTCTTGAAAACTTCCGAAGTACCAGGTTTTTTTTTTTAAGTGATTCTTTCTACCTTAAACTCAGTGGTCTGCTTCACTAATGTAGTTTGGAGCCCGAATCATCCTCTGCATTTGTCTGATGCGCTTTCCAGTTAAGAGTCTGGGTTTTGGAATCAGAAGACACGACTGATTCACTCTGTGACTTTAAGTTACTTAACTCTCTAAGCCTCAGGCTCTGTACAACTTGGAAAATGGCAGCTATCCCCGTGGACATGTAGGAGGATTACCTGAAATCCTGACTGGGGAACATTTCACACGGTATCTGGCACCTGGTAAGCACTCAGTCATTTTTTTTTTCTTCTTTCTAAAAATTTTGTTTTTCACGGTCACACTGGATCTTTGTTGCGGTGCGCGGGCTTCTCATTGCAGTGTCTTCTCTTGGTTGGAGCGTGGGCTCTGGGCGCAGAGGCTTCAGTGGTTGCATCACCTGGGCTCCGTAGTTGTGGTACGTGGGTTTAGTTGCTCTGCGGCATGTGGCATCCTCCCACACCGGGGATCAGACCTGTGTCCCCTGCCTTGGCAGGTAGATGCCCATCCACTGTACCATCAGGGGAGTCGTCAGTCATTGTTAATGACTATTACAGTGGCCCTTCATGCATTTGCTCCCAGCTTGTGAACCGCTTGAGGACAGGTTCTCTGCCATTCATCCATTTGGATCCTAGAACCTACCAGTGTCTGACACATGGCAGGAGCTCAAAGCGTATAAGCTTTTTGGAGCGAGGCAGACCTGGATTTAAAACTAAGTGTCATTTACGAGCTATTACCTTTGCCATGGGCAAGGTCCTAGATGTCACTGAGTGTTTGCTTCCTTATCTGGAAGCCAGAGGAGATGGTATCTATGTTCCTGGCTTGTTTAGAGGATCAGACAAGGTCATAAATCACAGGGCCGGTGGCAGACCTCGCTGGAGCAGTTAGAGAGTGATGTCCTGGCTTGGTTTCCGTCATCCTCACAACACTATGCCGGACCAGGCAGTGGTGCTTGTCCTTTTTTCCTGCAGGAAGTGGAAATGTGAGGTTTAGAAAGGGGCTCTGTTTTTTCTTTCTTTGACCTTCCACCTCTTAGAATATTCCAAAAGCTTACACAGAAAAATATCAGGGAGCCCTGTGATGAAACAGGGTATTTGATTACATGTGTGTCTGTGCTCAGTCATGTCCAGCTCTTTGAGGCCCCATGGACTGTAGCCTGCACAGCTCCTTCATCCATGGAATTTTCCAGGCAAGAATCCTGGAGTGTAGATCACCATTTCCTACTCCAGGGGATCTACCTGACCCAGGGATCGAACCAGAGTCTCTTGTGTCTCCTATATTGGCAGGCAGATTCTTTACCATTGCGCCACCTGGGAAGTCATTTGATTACATGATTCGTCCAAACGACTGGATCCTTTTCTGCCTTTCCTTGCTGTTTACTTTGCTGGCTTTAGGTCAGCCCTAGCTAGCTACCAAGTTTATTTGGAAACATGGTCTTTTCAGTCAAATGCTCTGACACACCACCGTCTCCTGTAAATAAAGACACAGTGTTTTAATCTGCCATCATCTGACAGCATGCTAGGAGGACTTCTTACAAGGTTGCCGTTAGGACTGGTTTGATCTGGAGGGAATGAAGCTTGTCATGGTGCAGACCATTATTCCTTCACTAGACCTCTGCTGCTAAGACCCCCACGAGCAGTATCAGTGCCTACAGTCTGAGGCTCTGAACACCCAAAGCCTTAAGTCATATGGGCTTTTTCTTTTTTCATTTTTTGAATTTGAATCTTTAAAAAAAATTTTTATTTATTGGCTGCAATGTGTCTTCATTGCTTTGCTCGGGCTTTCTCTACTTGTGAGTGAGTGAGGGCTCCCTCTGGTTGAGGTGCGCAGGCTTCGTGGCTTCTCTTGCTGAGGAGCACGGGATCTAGGCACTCGGCCTTCCGTAGTTGCAGTTCCCAGGCTCTCAAGTGTGGGCTTCAGTAGCTGTGGTGCATGGGTGTAGTTGCCCTGCCACATGTGGGGTCTTCCCGGACCAGGAATCGAACCCATGTCCTCTGCATTGGCAGGCGTATTTTTATCCACTGTGCCACAAGGGAATTCCTGAATTTTTTTTTTTTTTTTAATTGAGGTATACTTGATGTGTAATGTTATAATAGTTTTAGGTGTACAACACGATGATTTGATATTTGTATATATTATGAAATGATCATCATAAGTCTAGTTAACATCTGTCACCATACATAATTACACAGTTTTTTTTTCCTATAGAACTTATAAGATCTGTTCTCTTAGCAACTTTCAAATATGCAACACAGCATTATTAGCTGTCATACTAATACATGTATATAATATATGTATTATATATAATACGTGTATCATATAACATATGTATAATATATATAATATACTTATATGTAATATAATATACATATAATACATAATATATATAATGTAATATATACTATAATATTTATACTTATATGTAATATATATATAATAATGTATACCATGCTATACATTACATCCCCAAGACTTATTATGAGTTTTTATTTTCAAGTCTGTTAAGTTCCTCCTATATTGTTCTGGTAGGCAAACCTTATAGGCAGATGGAGAATATGTTACTTTTCCAGTTTTGTTTTGCTCCAGTTTCAGGGAAGCAACCTGGTTTGATGTGGACTGTCCCGGTTAAGAGCACTAGAAAGTCTCACATTCTGAAAAACTCCTCAGTTCTGGGCAAACGAAGCTGGTTGGTCACCCTCGACATGTTACCAAAAGATTCTCCCAGACTCAGATGGTAATTTGTGAAGAAAAACATTTTTCAGGGCATTGTAACTAAAAATTTCAAAAATGAGACCTGGCAAATTGTTGATTCACCCATTTAATATAAACGTTCAGCTCTCACTAGGAAAAGCATCTAACCATCTGGGGACGTGTCTGGGGAGAGTGGTCTAGTCGAGATCTGTAACTTTTGATCTCAAGGGTTAAAAGTTGTACCCTAAGCTTCCCATAATACCCTTTGCTTGCTTGTTCTTGTCTGATTAATCTTGTTGCTGGCTGGCTTTCCTGGCATTTCTCGAGCAAACCACTGACCGCTGTTAAATAAAGACGTGTCTGCTGCCGCTTCCCCGGGAGCCGTTTGCACAGGGGTGCAGGTGTGAGATGCAGCCCTCTGGCAGGTCACTCCTCTCGTTGCCCCCTTTGCCCTCGAGACTGTCCACGTGGGGCTCCTAGTCACAACCGTAGCTGCCCGCGCCCACACTCCTAGTATGGACAGCGTGCCTTCCCCGTCGCCCGTCCTGTGGACGTACTGTTGAACCTGCCTCAGAGGGGCTGCATCTGAACCCACGTCTGCTGCTTCGAGGCACCCAGCAGAGCCCGCAGTGCACGTCTCAAATATGCCTCTTAACCTGGGTGTTCCGTCACATGGTCCCAAACACTTCTGCCAAAGTTGCTGAATGTGTCTAGCCCGTTTTCATGGGAAGAAGCGACAGAGAAGGAATTAGTTTTACTTATATGCCTATGAACCTTGTCCAGAGTATTTATACCTATTGCACCACGTGGTCTAACTGCATGGTAGATATATAGAGATGTAAACTGGAGTGCTCATAAAAGGGTCACCCTGAGAGAATTTCAGAGGTTAAACCACGAGGGTCACTGTGATAGTGGTCATAAAAATGATGCAAGTCCAGTGCAGAAGACATCCACTGGGGACCGTTTGACCCCACTATTGCTGCCGCAGGCCAGGGAGAGAGAGAGAGAGAGAGAGACAGGGACTGGTTCGGCTTCATGTGGAACACGCCTGCTGCCCCACCACTTCCTGCGTGCAGGAGTTCTATGGAGCGTCTGACCCCGCCTCTTCCTGCTGCACTTCAGTACTTTCTTTAATTTGGTCTATTGGTAAAGTCAGAGAAAAGCTGATATTCTCCCTCTTGCTCTCTTTCTTTCAGGCAGTAGAGAAGCACTGGTGAAAATTGGATTTTTATAAATAGAAGGCAGCAGAGATCTCAAGACGGTCTCTGTATTTTAGCCTTTTGTAAGGCCAAAGAATGTACTTGTGTACCCATGCCCTTGGTTTGTTTAATCAGATTTGTGTAGATCAGATTTAAAAGCTGTGCTCCTCCAACAGTGTATTTAATAGGACTGCTGTTCATGGTAAGGGACCTTCTTATAGGAGGAAGACTCCCCCCCGCCACCCCACCCCCTATGCCCCGACCCCGAAACCGACAAGGAGTTGCTCATGACAGCTGCCTTGAACTAAGAGGGCTTCGTCTGTTTTTGGTTTGCCTTGAAAGCATCCTGTCAAAATGATCTAGAGACAGAGCAAGTTTCAAAACCAGTATTGGTTATTTCATTTGTCATCAGACCGAGACTATGAAACCTCAAATGGGTGAATTCAGAGGGCACTGTGTACCTGGGTGTGGCTGTTTGTTATTGAGATGAAATTCGAGGATCAAATATCTCTCTTGTTTTCTTCTGCCTGACAACGCTGTGCCATGTAAAGAATCAGAGACTAAAAGAACAGACACCAGAGAGGAAAGGGGTTAAGAACCAGGGAGGTCGCCTCCTTTAAAAAAAAAAAAAATGACCATAATAAACTTCCAGTAACCCAGAGCCTCATTCTTGGCCATTTTGGTTCATCTGGTCCAGGTTCTCCACAGTCCGCACTGGAGAAGCAGCTGCATTTCCTCTTTTCCTGTGTCAGTCACCAAATAGGGTTGGAAATCCCAAAGGTTAGACTCTTAACCATGTGGGGGTGAGGGGCTCCCACAGGGCATGTGATTCAGGAAAAGCAAACACAAAAGCCACAGATTTAGAAAATAGGTCCTGGACCCTTGAGAGTCCCTTGGACTGCAAGGAGATCCAACCAGTCAGTCCTAAAGGACATCAATCCTGAATGTTCATTGGAAGGACTGATATTGAAGCTGAAGCTCCAATACTTTGGCAACCCGATGCAACAAGCCGACTCCTTGGAAAAGACACTGATTCGGAGAAAGATTGAAGGCAAAAGGAGAAGAAGGCAGCAGAGGATGAGATGGTTGGATGGCATCCCCGACTCAGTGGGCATGAATCTGAGCAAACTCCAGGAGACAGTGAAGGACAGGGATGTCTGGCGTGCTGCAGTCCTTGGGGTTGCAGAGTCGCACTGACTTAGCAATTGAATAACAATAATGTTCAAATTACCCTATGTTGTGTGGACAGGATGGTGGGGTGGGCACAGGGGATTCTGGAGAAATCGGGGGGTTATGAGGATGTGGAAGAGGGCGACTCTGTTATAAGAAAGAGGAGTCTGTTCAGACTAGCTTGAGAGGAAAAAAAAGCACTGAGGATGGGGTGGGGAGTGTATGGGTCTCAGGAGGAGTTCATGGGATGCAAGGGCATTGAGGCCCTGGAAGGCGAGGAGCTGTGGGGACACAGATAGGACAGACATTGGCCCATGACCTGATCCAGCCCTGGGCCCACCTAGCCTCTGCTCCGTGGAAGACAGCTTTCTTGCTTTGGGTGCACATACAGGATGAGCCCCGATCACCTTCACAGTATTTCACACCTCAGCTCTTCAGTGAGAAGCATCCATCTCCAAAGGCCCAATTTCAGGTTCCCAGAAGAGATGACATGATCAGCTCAGCTGGAGTCAGGTGTCTCCTGACACCACCCCGCCACTGCCAGATGCTCAGGTCACACTGCAGACTCAGCTACAGGCAGTCGTCCCCATGCACGCGTGCAGGTGGGGTTGGTGTCGTCCACCAGAAGATACCTGCCTAGAGGAGGGAGGAGGGCATTTTAATTTGTTGCCCAGGGTTCTTTGATTTCAAGCACCGGAAACCAAGTGGCCAATTTAAGAGGAGAATAAATAAATAAAAAGCAATGGAAAGAATAAGAAGTGGTTCAGAGGACTTAAGTGAAGTGAAGTTGCTCAGTTGTGTCCGACTCTTTGCGACCCCATGGACACCAGGCTCCTCCGTCCATGGGATTTTCTAGGCAAGAGTACTGGAGTGGGTTGCCTTTTCCTTCTCCAGGGAACTTCCTGACCCAGGTCTCCCGCGTTGTAGACAGATGCTTTACCGTCTTAACCACCAGGGACGTCCCCAGTCTCAGAGGACTGAAGGAAAAGCTAAAATATAGGCATCCCGGAAAGTTGGAGGAACCGACCAGCTCTGGGGGGCTGGGAAACGGAGCTTAATGGGAGATCTTTCCATAGCTCTCTGTCCAGGTGCCTCTGCTTCTGCGTTGTTCTGATCTTTCGGTCTGGTGAGGACCTTTCTCCCAGTTTGCAGATAGCCGCCTTCTCCTTGAATTCGTACTTGGTGGAGAGCAGAGAGGAAGCACACCTCTCTTGGGTCTGTTCTTATCAGGGCGCTAATTCCATTCACGAGATTGCTGCTTTATGATCTAATTACCTCCCACAGACCTTCCCCCACCTCCTAATTCCATGACATCGGGGATTAGAATTTCAACATAGGAATTTCGCAGGGCACACAAATATTCAGTCCATAACAACATGTTAAGAAATGAGAGAAATGTTTTTGGTGGTTGATAAAGGAGACTTCCCCGATGGCTCAGCGGGTAAAGAATCTGCCTGCAATGCAGGAGACACAGGAGATGTGGGTTCAATACCTGGGTCGGGAAGATCTCCTGGAGGAGGAAATGGCAACCTGCTCCAGGATTCTTGCCTAAAAAATCCCATGGACAGAGGAGCCTGGTGGGCTTCAGTCCAAAGGGTCGCGGAGTCAGACACGACTGACCGACTAAGCACGCACACAGCACACACACACAAAGTAGTGTGAAAATAAGAAAAAAATGGAACTCACACCGTACTGACTTTATGATGGTTCAGACAGTTCGAATTTGCTTAGAAAAATCTTCATCTTGCTGTCAGTCTTCAGCTTGTAAATCTAAAAGGCAAGCGAGTTTGGAGTCGGTATTGCCACCCAGGCAGGATAGAACATATAGATGATTTTTCATACCATTCCATACAATCTCTCTCTGCTTATTCATTTGTTTACCTGCCAAGACAGCCCTCAATAGACTAATTTTCAGAGTTTAATAAATTTGATCTGCTCAAGTTGACACAAATTGATTTATTCTCACCAATCTGCAGACAACTGTGGTTGAACAGACGGCAGTTAGGGAGAATTAAGTGGGAGCTGTCAAGATGAAACAAAGCTTCCCTGTTTATGTGGTCGAGTAATACATAATACAAGAGTTTCTTATCCAGCATGGCAGCTCATTAAGACCCAAACAGCAATGCAGGTGCATGTGTATGTTATAAACTAACATCAAGTAGGCTTTTTAATATCCAAGGGGTGTTTTTTTTGCCAGTTACAACACATGATGTTCTTTTAATAGATTTCCTTAAAGAAAGAATGAGGCTTTTCATTTTAAAATAGCACTCTAACCTCTGCTTGATTCCTGTTGTGTTTGATTTTCTAAACCAGAACTAGTTTATTATGAGAAACTTTTATCTTCAAGGCAAAGTTGTGTTTATCTACTCGTTAATTTAGGGTGTTTGGGGAACTGCTTGGAGCTGGAGATCAGAGAAAATTGGGTTTGAATTCTGGCACCACTGTCTGCCAGCTTGGTGACTTTAGGAAGCTTTCATTTTATTTCTGATTCAGCTTATTTATTGAGTTGCCTACTGTAGGCATTTCTTATACATTTTATCATTGAGTCTTCAAAATCTTGCTGAGGATTAAGTATTGGGCTAAGAGTTTTAAATGTTTGAGTATTTAAGAAAAACTAAAAAGCATAAAGAACACCAAAAATAGCCTAGAGATTAATATAATGAATACACATGTATCTACCAGCCAGCTAACAAAATAAAACATTAACAATGCTGTTGAAGCCGCCTGTGTGCTAGTTTCAGTTAGAGATTACGGACATGTGACAGAATGTCCAAATAAAAGGGAAAATATATATTTTCTTCTTGGGTAATGAGAAGTTTTGGGGTAGGCGTTCCTGGGATCCAGTCTGTTCTAGCTTTGTGCTCCTTTGTCTCTAGGAAGTGGCCCTTGTTTCCATGCTTACAGAATGGCTGCTGGAGTGACAGCCATCACCTTTTAGTTCCATGAAGGAGAAAAATGCCAGTGGCAAAAGGGTTTTTCAGGGATGCCCCTCCAATGACTTTCATCCCAGAGATACTAGAATTGTACTGGAAATTGTAGTTATTGACAGAAACTATTTTTACTGCTATCAAAATGTAGGCTCTGCAAGTAAGAAAAGAATGGTTATTAGGTAGGCAGCTGGCAGCTTCTCCTTGAGAGATAAGCACTATCCTAAATTAAGAGTTTTTTGTTTTTTTATTTCAAAAAAATTGTGTGTCTATATTTTTGCTGTATGTGTATTTATACCTCAGAAATATATAGGCTTATTTTACATGCTTTTGAACTTTGTGTAAACGGTATTATATCCTATATATGTTCTTGCACAACTTGCTTTTCTCATTCAGCTGTATGTCAGAGTCATCCGGATCCCCATGAATCATCCTAGTTCATTTATTTTTCACTGCTGCAGAGTATTCCAGCGTACGAGTGTACTGTAATTTACCATTATCCATAATTTTGTTGTTGGACATGTAAGGTGTTTTCAGTTCTTATTCTCTTCTGTTCCATCAATCAATTAACTGCTTGCCTTTTGTCCCTCTTCTCGGTGTTGTTTTCCTACTTCTTGTAGTGAATCTTACCTGGTTGGATGCTAGATGCTCTCTCTTCCTATAACTATTTTGGAGGCATTCTTGGACACAGTTGTCCTTTGGAAACAGCTGATCCTTTCAGTCTTGCTTGTAAGTTTGTTATGCAGGACCAGTGCAGAGTTGGGTTTGGGACTAATTTTGCCCCCCGTGTTAACCAAACTTCTTCAAGTCTCTTCTGCCTGATTGCTTATGAATTAGGAGGTTTTCCTCTCTGGATGGGAATTGCTCCCAGCCCCGTGTGAGCACTGGGGGCTGTTCCCCACTAGTCCTTTAGAAGAGTTTCTTTCCTTGCCCTGGGGTACTTGCCTCACCTGCCTCGATCAGTTCTCACTAGAGGCTTGCTGGGGACGGGGGGCAGGGGGTTGAGACACTCAGCAAGTATCTGAGGTTCTTTGTCAGTAACTCTCCTTGCTTGTTCTCTGCCCTCATGCCCTTGATGCCTGGACGTCAGCTCCACTTTCTTAACTCAGGAAGACGGTCAGGCTCTGTCTGGGTCTCCTTCCCCTCAGCATGACCCGGAAACTCTCCACATAGTTTCCGGGAGGCTGTAGGGCTCACCGTACTTGCTTCCTGTCTCTTACGATCGCTGACGGCCATGACCCAGTTAACTGTTTTGAATGCCCTCAGGTCATATAGTTTGTCCAGTATTTTAACCGTTCCAGGCAGGAGGGTAAACCTAGTGTGTATTCCTCCTCCTTGGCTGGAAGCAGAAGTGAGTCCTCATTGTGGTTTCAATTTACTGGAAAGGTTAAGCATCTTTTCACATATTTTCTGACCATGTAGATAGATTTCCTCCTTTTGAATTGTCTGTTCATCTCAACCTACTTTTTTTCCATTGAGATATATATATGTCTTTTTCTAGTAACTTGGAATAGTTCTTTATATATGTCTTTTATAGATTAATCTTTTGTCAGCTTAAATTGGTTGTTGCTACCTTTCCTTAGATTTAATTATCTTTTCACTTTTAAAATTACATTGTTTTTTGATGAGTGCAAGTTTTAAGTGTTGATGTAGTCGTCAGTTTCCTTTAATAAGGTCAGTACATTTTGTTTTTAGTTAAGAAATGCTCAATCCTGAAGTTATTAAGATATTCTACTAATATTTTTTTTCTAGAGGCTTCAAAGTTCTTGTATATTTCAGGTCTTTAATTTGTTTGGAACTGACTTTTGTGTGTGGTAGGGACAGTGACCCAATCTTACTCAATTTTTTTTCCAGTTGGGATTACCAGTTGCGCCATCCCTGTCTAATGAATAGTCTGTCTGTGCAGAAAAGACAGGCCAGCAGTCCTGAGACTTCCTGTATGAAAGGCCTGTTCACAAGGTCGGCCCCTAGCTGGCGCCTGGGAACCTGGATTCTGGGGAGGGGCGGAGGGTGAGGTTCCCACTATTCCCAGACCTGATAAGAAGGCCTCACTGTGCTTGGACTGCATCAACATGTGGTTTATACCACATGGTATAACATCTTTTCACATATTTTCTGACCACACAGATGGATTTCCTCCTTTCCTTCTGTGAGCCTGAGATGTTGGTCTATGCCAGGCAGAGTCTCCTGCAGGACCAGCTCCCAGTGAGCAGCCTGGGTGAGGGGCCTCTAATGAGATTTTTGATACACAGAATGTCACATGTGCTGTAACATCTCATTGCTGGAGGAGGCCTGTGTGAGTCACTGGGAGAGGGCTCCCGGGAGCTGGCGCCTGATTGCCTGCACATGCACCTGATCCCTTTGCTGATCTGGCTCTGTGTGCATTTCCTGGGATGAATCACACCATGAGTACTAGGTGCTGAGTCCCCTTCCCGAGTCATCCAACCTAGGGGTGGTCCTAAGGACCCAACGCGCTATCCTTTCCCTGCTGATATCAGAATAATCCTGAGAGGCAGATACTGGGCAGTGTTCTTAACTACTGTTGATCATTAGTTTCTTCACCTGAACATCTAATCTCCTTCCTTTTCAGGTGTTTTAGCCAATTCCAGGCACATACCCTGAATCACTATTTGAAAGTGGAAGTGTTAGTTGCTCAGTTATGTCCCAACTCTGGGACTCAATGGACTAGCCCACCAGGCTCCTCTGTCCATGGAATTCTCCAGGCAAGAATACTAGAGTGGGTGGTCATTCCCTTCTCCAGGGGATTTTTCCCAACCCAGGGGTCAAACCCAGGTCTCACACATTGCAGGCAGATTCTTTACCATCTGAGCCACTAGGAAAGCCCCGAATCACTCAGTAAATTTGATCATTAATATCATAAGAAAGAAATAGGCAAAGTGCTATGGTAGTTTGGAGGAAGGTTAAATATTCAGCTATAAATCTTTCAGGTGGGCACATTTTATGTTTTTTGCAATTAGTGAAATAAATTTTCTCATATTATTTAAAGTTGGCAATCATAATTTTTTTTTTTAGCATCTTGGAACATTTATAGTTCCTTTAATGTCCCTTTAATGTTTATTGTCCTTTAATGTTTAATGGGAAAGACTAGAGATCTCTTCAAGAAAATCAGAGATACCAAGGGAACATTTCATGCAAAGATGGGCTCGATAAAGGACAGAAATGGTATGGACCTAACAGAGCAGAAGATATTAAGAGGAGGCAAGAATACACAGAAGAACTGCACAAAAAAGAGCTTCACGACAAAGATAATCACGATGGTGTGATCACTGACCTAGAGCCAGACATCCTGGAATGTGAAGTCAAGTGGGCCTTAGAAAGCATCACTATGAACAAAGCTAGTGGAGGTGATGGAATTCCAGTTGAGCTATTTCAAATCCTGAAAGATGATGCTGTGAAAGTGCTGCACTCAATATGCCAGCAAATTTGGAAAACTCAGCAGTGGCCACAGGACTGGAAAAGGTCAGTTTTCATTCCCATCCCAAAGAAAGGCAGTGCCAAAGAATGCTCAAACTACTGCACAGTTGCACTCATCTCACATGCTGATATGGAGAAGGCAATGGCACCCCACTCCAGTACTCTTGCCTGGAAACTCCCATGGACAGAGGACCCTGGTAGGCTGCAGTCCATGGGGTCGATAAGAGTCGGACACGACTGAGCGACTTCACTTTCACTTTTCACTTTCATGAATTGGAGAAGGAAATGGCAACCCACTCCAGTGTTCTTGCCTGGAGAATCCCAGGGATGGGGGAGCCCGGTGGGTGCCATCTATGGGATCACACAGAGTTGGACACGACTGAAGCGACTTAGCACACGCTGATAAAGTAATACTCAAAATTCTCCAAGCCAGGTTTCAGCAGTACATGAACCGTGAACTTCCAGATGTTCAAGCTGGTTTTAGAAAAGGAAGAGGAACCAGAGATCAAATTGCCAACATCCGCTGGATCATCGAAAAAGCAAGAGAGTTCCAGAAAAACATCTACTTCTGCTTTATTGACTACGTCAAAGCCTTTGACTGTGTGGATCACAATAAACTGTGGAAAATTCTGAAAGAGATGGGAATACCAGACCACCTGTGCCTGCCTCTTGAGAAACCTATATGCAGGTCAGGAAGCAACAGTTAGAACTGGACATGGAACAACAGACTGGTTCCAAATAGGAAAAGGACTACATCAAGGCTGTATATTGTCATCCTGCTTGTTTAACTTCTATGCAGAGTACATCATGAGAAATGCTGGGCTGGAAGAAGCACAAGCTGGAATCAAGATTGCCGGGAGAAATATCAATAACCTCAGATATGCAGATGACACCACGTTTATGTCAGGAAGTGAAGAGGAACTAAAAAGCCTCTTGATGAAAGAGGAGAGTGAAAAAGTTGGCTTAAAACTCAACATTCAGAAAACGAAGATCATGGCATCCGGTCCCATCACTTCATGGGAAATAGATGGGGAAACAGTGGAAACAGTGTCAGACTTTATTTTTCTGGGCTCCAAAATCACTGCAGATGGTGACTGCAGCTGTGAAATTAAAAGATGCTTACTCCTTGGAAGAAAAGTTATGACCAACCTAGGTAGCATATTCAAAAGCAGAGACATTAGTTTGCCAACAAAGGTTCGTCTAGTCAAGGCTATGGTTTTTCCAGTGGTCACGTATGGATGTGAGAGTTGGACTGTGAAGAAGGCTGAGCACCGAAGAATTGATGCTTTTGAATTGTGGTGTTGGAGAAGACTCTTGAGAGTCCCTTGGACTGCAAGGAGATCTAACCAGTCCATTCTAAAGGAGATCAGTACTGGGTATTCTTTGGAAGGACTGATGCTGAAGCTGAAACTCCAATACTTTGGCCACCTCATGCAAAGAGTTGACTCATTGGAAAAGACTCTGATGCTGGGAGGGATTACAGGCAGGAGGAGAAGGGGACGACAGAGGATGAGATGGCTAGATGGCATCACCGACTCGATGGACATGAGTTTGGGTGAACTCCGGGAGTTGGTGATGGACAGGGAGGCCTGGTGTGCTGCAGTTCATGGGGTCGCAAAGAGTCAGACATGACTGAGTGACTGAACTGAACTGAACTTAATGTCCCAAGTCAGAAATTTTTTATCTTCCTGATTTTGAGAATTTAAAACCCTATGTTTAACGTGCTTCACATTTCTGCCTTTGTTTACTGCTGTGGACTAGATGTGTTGCCTCCAAGTTTATTAGGTTGAAACCTGACCCCTAAAGTGATAGTGTTAGGAGGTGGGACCTTAGGCGATTAGGTCATGAGCGTGGAGCCATCATAATTAGGCTTAGCGTTTTTACAAAGGAGACCCACAGAGAGCTCTCTACTCTTCTTTCTGCCATGTGAGGACATTGCCAGATGTTGGCAACCTGGAAGAGGTTTTTCACCAGAACCTTGGCATGCTGGCACCTTGATCTTGGACTTCCAGCTTTCAGAACCATGAGAAATAAACGTCTATGGTTTATGAGCCATCCAGACTGTGGCACTTAATGATACCAGCTGAACTAGGACTTGTCACTGTATTTCTAACCAGTTGTTTTTATTCGTGTGATGTTTCTGTAGGTAGTAGTTCATTATTAATGGATTTCAGTAACATGAAAGGCATGTGTACAGTTGTTTAGGATATGCTTTCTACAAGGGTTCTGGTCATCTCTACCTGTTTCTCTCTTCACATGTTTATAAGAACATCTCTATTCTGTCATGTTTTGAATCCTGTTGACTTAGACCGGAGATGTGAGGTAAGCACATGTGCAGTGACTGACATTATATACTAGAAATTGTAAGCTTCGGCACAGTTAACTGTGAGCCCTCTTATAAAATTCTAGGAGATAGCTTTTATTTTTTTTTAGT
The DNA here is from genome assembly GCF_055505025.1 of Bos grunniens. Taxonomy (NCBI): domain Eukaryota; kingdom Metazoa; phylum Chordata; class Mammalia; order Artiodactyla; family Bovidae; genus Bos; species Bos grunniens. Next base: position 31,323,636 of record NC_141189.1, read on the forward strand.
CCATGCAGTGTATTTTGTCTCAGAGAACTTCACACACCCGACCTGCTCTTTGAAAGTGATTCTCCCTAGTGCTTCTACGAAGAGATCAATAGTGCCAAACTAATTTCTTCCCCTAATGAGGGGAAGCAAATACTCATGCTCATTCCAGAAACTGCTCTGAATTGAGCTTAATGCCTTAAATCACACCCACAGTGAGTAGCATCCCTTTATCACTCTCAACAACTGCCATCTCTCTCCCATCACGTGTGATTCTCTGCAGCTCCCTGTAAACATGTCTGTCTCAATTCACTTGTTGTACAGAAAAGCATCCAAAGGAGACTTTATTTTTTTCTGCCCATTTTTTAAAAAATCTGATATAAAACTGTTCTGAGCATCTCTGCCATTTCTGAGGCAGAAGAGTTCTTTGTGATGCCCACTATTAATTATCATCGGGCTGGTTGATCTAAAGTTATTGTTGTGTTTTGTGTTAATTGGGTCTTGTTGTATTGCTGTGTCAGGCAGTTTTCCTGTTGTAACAGTGGGAATGTTACCTAGCAATTGCTGGCTCCTTAGAGCCGTTAAGCAGATTACTTATCGAGCACATTGAATCAGTGTGGACCCTTAGCCTTTTCTCCTTCAATTAGGTGAGGAAAGCTATGCATCACTTAGGAAAGTGTTTGGCTACAATTACTAGACCACCCAAGTGTAGGCAGCCTAAACAAACAGGATCTGCAGTTCAGCAGCCCAAGCAGTGCCCTCGGGGACCCAGAGTATTTCTGACTTTAAGCATAGTCATCCTTTAGCATTGTTTGTGTGTGTGTTCAGTCATGTCCAACTCTTTGCGACCCCATGGACTGTACCCCACCAGGCTCCTCTGTCCATGAAATTCTCCAGGCAAAAATACTGGAGTGGGTTGCCATATACAACATCCTTAGCACTCTGGCTTTCAAATTCCTGCTTGTTGCCTTGTGGTCTCAAGTTGGCTGTTTTGGCCACCTGCTGCTGCTGCTAAGTTGCTTCAGTCGTGTCTGACTCTGTGCAACCCCATAGACGGCAGCCCATCATGCTCCCCCATCCCTGGGATTCTCCAGGCAAGAGCACTGGAGTGGGTTGCCATTGCCTTCTCCAATGCAGGAAAGTGAAAAGTGAAAGTGAAGTCGCTCAGTCATATCCAACTCTTAGCAACCCCATGGACTTCGGCCCACCAGGCTCCTCTGTCCATGGGATTCTCCAGGCAAGAGTACTGGAGTGGGGTGCCGTCGCCTTCTCCGCATGGACCCTAGGGAATCTTGGAAAACAGGTAAGAGGAACGTGCTCATGGCTGTGGACCAGTTATTGCTCTTCAGCTGGGCACAGCACATGGTTGCCCCCAACAAAACTGGGTTTTTGTTGGAAGGGGAGGGAGGAGAGTGGATACTGGGGACACAGCGGGTACTTTGGCCACAGGAGTATATTCTCCAACTCTCTGTCCCTCTCGTACGCCACACCACACCCGCAGATAGAGGTCACATGACCACCAGAATCAACCTGAACATGTTACCGTTTTGCCTGATTCACTTCTGTAGCTTCCCTTGCTCTTCAGTTCAGTCGCTCAGTCGTGTCCGACTCTTTGCGGCCCCATGAATTGCAGCACGCCAGGCCTCCCTGTCCATCACCAACTCCCAGAGTTCACTCAGACTCACGTCCATCGAGTCAGTGATGCCATCCAGCCATCTCATCCTCTGTCGTCCCCTTCTCCTCCTGCCCCCAGTCCCTCCCAGCATCAGAGTCTTTTCCAATGAGTCAACTCTTCCCATGAGGTGGCCAAAGTACTGGAGTTTCAGCTTTAGCATCATTCCTTCCAAAGAACACCCAGTACTGATCTCCTTCAGAATGGACTGGTTGGATCTCCTTGCAGTCCAAGGGACTCTCAAGAGTCTTCTCCAACACCACAATTCAAAAGCATCAATTCTTTGGCACTCAGCCTTCTTCACAGTCCAACTCTCACATCCATACGCGACCACTGGAAAAACCATAGCCTTGACTAGACGGACCTTTGTTGGCAAAGTAACGTCTCTGCTTTTGAATATGCTATCTAGGTTGGCCATAACTTTCCTTCCAAGGAGTAAGCGTCTTTTAATTTCATGGCTGCAGTCACCATCTGCAGTGATTTTGGAGCCCAGAAAAATAAAGTCTGACACTGTTTCCACTGTTTCCCCATCTATTCTCATGAAGTGATGGGAAAAGCAAAATACAAAAAACGTAAAATGCCAGACACTGAACACTTCAAGGTCCAAAGAGGGCTGACCCTGCCCGCCTCCACCATCTGATCTTGTACTGCAGGGGTCCCCAACCTCTGGGCCACAGACCTGTACCTCCTTCAGATCAGTGGTAGCGTTAGATTAGAAATAAAGTGCACGATAAATGTCATGCGCTGGAATCATGCTGAAACCTTCTCCCCACCCTCAGTCCGTGGAAAACTCGCCTTCCACGAAAGTGGTCCCTGGTGCCGAAAGGCTTGGGGGCTGCTGCTGTGCTGTGCTTCTCATGCTCTCTGTGCGCCCGCCCACCGTCCTTTTTTAAGATCCTCCTATTTTGTACTCTTCCTCCCTGCCACAGGGCCTTTCACCTGCTCTTCACTCCCCTGAGAATTCTTGTCTTCACCCCCACCTTCCTTAACCCCATGACGCGGTCAGGGGGGCTGCCTCTGACCACCTCAACTGGTTCACATGCTCTCATCTTTTAAGGAGTTTCAAGCAGCCCTTTCTTAAAACACTAAAAATACAGTTGTCCCTCATTTTCCATGGGGCAATTAGTTCCAGGACCCTTCCCCACTTTCGATGCTAAAATCTGTGGATTCTCAAGTTCCTTATGTAAAATGATGTAGTATTTGCATGTAATCTGCAAATGTCCTCCAGTATATATTCGGTCATCTCAAGATTACTTATAATATGCCAGGAGATCTTCCCAACTCCAAGATGGAACCTGGGTTTCCTGCATTGCAGGCAGACTCTTTACCATCTGAGCCACCAGGGAAGCCCACTTATAATACCTAATATGATGTAAATACTATGAAAATAGTTGTAAATACAATGTAAATGCTATGTAAATAATTGCTGCTGCTGCTGCTGCTAAGTCGCTTCAGTTGTGTTCGACTCTGCCCATAGACGGCAGCCCACCAGGCTCCCTCATCCCTGGGATTCTCCAGGCAAGAACACTGGAGTGGGTTGCCATTGCCTTCTCCAATGCAGGAAAGTGAAAAGTGAAAGTGAAGTCACTGAGTCTTGTCTGACTCTTAGCGACCCCATGGACTGCGGCCCACCAGGCTCCTCCATCCGTGGGATTTTCCAGGCAAGAGTGCTGGAGTGGGGTGCCATTGCCTTCTCCGAAAATAATTGCTAGCACACGGCAAGTTCAAGTTTTGATTTTTGGAACATGTTAGAATTTTTTCCCCAAATCTTTTCCATATGCAGTCGATTGAATATAGATATAGAACCTATGGAAATGGAGGACTGACTGTGCATTGTAAGTTTACGTTTATTTGTGAGCCCTTTTTTTATTATCCTTATTCTCAGTAAACAATAAGCTCCATGAGAGCAAGCACCAGGCCTAATTATATTCATGATTTGTATTCTTTACGAATGCTCTGGTTGTAGGTTTTTTGTTTGTTTGTTTTAAAGTAGCTTAAATAAGGTAAGGCTTATTTTTCTTGAGTGAGTGAAAATCGCTCAGTTGTGTCCAACTCTTTGCGACCCCATGGACTGTGTAGTCCATGGAATTCTCTAGGCCAGAATACTGGAGTGGGTAGCCTTTCCCTTCTCCAGCAGATCTTCCCAACCCAGGAATTGAACCGGAGTCTCCTGCATTGCAGGTGGATTCTTTACCAACTGAGCTATTAGGGAAGCTATTAACAACAAATCTAAAGATAAGCAGCTCCTGGCATCAACCAAGTTGCTTAACACTATCGTGATGGGGCATCTGTGCCGTGTTCTTGTTACTTTCCTCAGAAGTACAAGGTGGCTGCTGTAGCCCAGCCATCGCCTCCACATTTCAGAGAAGGAAGGTATGGAGACGATACCACTGACATCTGACCCTTTCATTTAGAAATCAGTTTCCCTAGAATCCACCCAGTCAATTTCTTTGTTACTTGTTAGAAAGAAGTTTGGAAACCACGTGGGTAGCTTTTCTAGCCTCTATACTAGAGGTGAACAGGGGAAAAAAGGGAAGAAATGGGAGTTAGACTAGCTTACCAGAAGTGGTCTGCCTCACCCTTTTGCCCCAATATTTACCAGAAAAAGTACTTTGGTGTTAGTGGACAAGTAGGAAAAAATCCACCCACTTTAGTTATTTGTTCATTTATTCATCAACTATCCAGTATGAGCCAGGCATTAGTCACTCTCAGATGCATTTCCCTTATTCTCCTGGCAGTTCTTGCAAGGTGGACATTATTATACTCGTTTTGCAATTAGAAATGGAATCTCAGGAAGAATAAATGACTTGCTTGAGGTCATGCATCTCTGTTGGTGGCAGAACCAAGGCTCAAACCCAAACCTCCCTGCCTCCCTCCAGGTCGCACCTTCCACGATGCTGTGCTGTCTCTAGAATGATTATAGCTGATCCCGTGAAAGCCTCTACATTTAATTTTTTTTCTACCAGGGCGCAATGATTATTAGCCTGACAGAATTTAGCTTCTACCTTAAACATGTTTTGGTAAAAAAAACAGCTTGCTAATAATATTGCAACTATAATTGGGGGTGATTTTACATTTGGGCTCTAATGACGTGACATTCATCCTATGAGCAGGGTTATAATTTTTTGTACAGGGCCTTGGATGGTAGGCTATTTAAGAAGCATTTATCCCATGGTTAGTCCCTACTCTTAAGACTAAGTAATTTGCATAATCATTTTCTGTTTGAGCAGGTAAGGCACTTTGCCAGGAGCTTTTGCCCTTTATTATTCCAGAAAACCCCAGTATTCTTATTTCAGGATAAACGAAACAATGATCATCTATATTCATGTTCACAGCTTACAGTTCTGCGTTTGTGAACTAAAATATTTGGAGATATTTCATCCCTGCAACCTGTTTTTTAATGTGTATGGTTTTTCTGATTATTAAAGTGATAGATGCTCAACTGAAAGAAATTTGGGAAGAAGGATAATGAGAAAAATCACTCATAACTCTATAGTACCCAGAGGCAGTAATTATTAACATTTGTGGCATATGTCCTTCCTAATCTTAAATGTGTTCTTCATAGCTGAGGTCATACATTATTTGCAGTTTTGGGTGCCACGACTTTTCACGGAACATAAACAAGCCTTCTTATTATTATAAGCATCATTGTGAATGGCTGCATAATGTCCCTTCATTAAGAACACACCATCCTTCATAATTTTTATACGTTCACTAAAATAAAACAATGATCAGAGCCCCATAAGTAAAAATATTTTCGATGTTCAGATTATGATTATATTTTATTCGGCTGGGTTGTGCCTTACAGCATGTGAGATGGTCCTTACAGAGCACAGACTCTCTAGTTGTGGCTTCCAGGCTCAGCAGTTGCGGCTCTCAGGCTCCAAAGCAAGGGGCTTCTTCTGTTGCAGTGCTTGGGCTTAGTTGCCTCAGGCATGTGGGATCTTGGTTCCCCAGCCAGGGATCGAACCCTCATCCCCTGCATTGCAAGGCAGATTCTTAACCACTGGACCACCAGCAAAGTCCTTCAGTATATTTTTTATTTATTTTTTAATTGAAGGATAATTGCTTTACAGAATTTTGTTGTTTCCTGTCAAACCTCAACATGAATCAGCCACAAGTAGCACTTCTTTTTCTACTTCAAGATAGAAACATTTTCATGATAGATCTACTTCGTTCAGGATCTACCTCTTTAAGAAGATTTGTTAAAAATGTGTTCTGCAGTGGTGCATACCTAGGTATTGCCCTCTCTTTGCCAGTCTCCCCTTTTCTCTGGCAGTGTTTGTTCTCTTTTTAAATGTTTGGTGTCTTCCTCGTTTTATGGTTCACCACAACTGCCTCCTATGTTCCTGGCCTGTTTTGTGTATCTTGACTTCCTCCTGCCCAGCAGGCACAAGAGTGCTGACCTCAAGTCCAGATTTACCAGGATACAGTGGGAAAATGTATCTTCTGATTGGCTGTCCTCGTCCTTCCCTTCCTCTTCCCAACCTTTCTGTTCAGATTACCTCCAAGTAGAGTGACTCGCAAATATCTGGACCAGGGCCCTCTGAGCTGCAGGGCACCCAACTGACAGTTGCTGAAATTCTGAGTGACTGTAGCACGTGTTTGGGGGAAGGGGGACACTGATTTCTGTGATCAAGGCCAACGCTAAAGTCAGTATGGAGAAAATATTTTTGGTTGTGTTTTGGTTTTGCAGTTCAAGGCTTGGCAAATAATTTACTGTGTGGTATGATGGATGCTTCCAAATAGGAGAACCCATCAGATGAGAAATTTTTAAATTTTCAGGAAAAAAAAAATTCATGTATGTCCTTCAAAAGAAATCATTTCCTCCTACATTGAATGTGTAACTTAAGGAGTGATTTTGTAGCAACAGATCTGCAGGGTGGATCCCAACTCTGTGTTAAGAAGAAGAATTAAGAACTGGTACCTAGGGACTTTCCCCTGATGGTCCAGTGGTTAAGAATCTGCCTTGCAATGCAGGGGACGTGGGTTCAAGCCTTGGTCTGGGAACTAAGATCCTTCATGCTGTGGAGCAACTAAGCCCCCTTGCCACAGCTAGAGAGTCCGTATGCATGGATGAAAGATCCTGCATGATGCAATGAATATCCTGTGTGTAGCAACTAAGACCCGCACAGCCAAATAAACAAATACTAAATATTAAAAAAAAAAGAACTGGTATCTCATGTTTTTCTAGTTCCAAGCTCTTGCCTGTTACCTTTCGTTTTCTCTCTCTGTGTCTATATGAGCCTGCATATGATTGGCCTTGCTATTATCAAATAGTCTAAAGTGCTGCTGGAATTTGCAGGAGGTTGTTCCCAACACAGAAATAATTGCTACCTTAAAGAGACTTTGGTCTGATGATTTCTCTGCAGGTAACTCACGTGTTCACTAGCAGGAAGCCTGCCAGTCTTCCAGCAGCTTGGTGCCCGGCAGTCCAGTTGTTGGGTCTGTTACTAACCAGGCATTGACATGAACTTCAGGGTCCCTCCCGGTTTTGGTCCCTCATGCCTTGCGGTGTGGGAATGCCTGGGCTCTTCCAAGAGGCTGGTCTCTTAGAGAATCCCATGACTACCAATGAGCCATGCTTTCCTGTCTCATCCTGGGGACAAGGTTGGAGATTCACTGGCTTGGGTGCTATAAAGGTTGGCTCAATGGTGAGGATAGGGTGGTCCAAAGCCATCTTTACTGAAAGCAGGCACAGTTTTTGAGTTGTGCATTTCTTTATTCCTGCCTTTAGCTCCACATCTGGTTCTTTGTAGAAAATTATTTTTAATGGAAGGGTGCCATTCCATATCTATGGCTTAAGGAACCCCTCTTAACACCCCTCCCCAAGAGGAAAGAACACACTCTCCTTTACTGATGAATGTTTGGATTATCTCATGATACGAACTAACATTTTCTAAAAAGAATAACCCAAATTCTGCCATGTCTGCTCACAGGCCCTCTACTGCATCAAATACCCTGTTAGCAATTGATCATGAATGGGCATCAGGCATTCTTATTGTCATGATGACTTTTCCTTGGTAATTTTTACGTAAAAAAAAAAAAAAAAGCAGCCAGATCCTTTAGTCTTGCAAGCAGGTGTCCCCTAATACCTAGAGGGTGAATACCAAGAAGTCAGAAAATTACTCACGCGTTCCTTCCAGCTGTTCCTTTCTGCTGTTCCCTCTCTGGTCACCATCTGGTGGCCTCGAGCCCCGTTGCTGCCCAACTCCAGCGTCCCTTTTCTTCTTGTGTCTCAGCTGGCCCCTCTGGCCTCTGCAGACCTGATGTGGTTCATAGACATCTTTGATAAGGCAGGGGTAAACTTAGACCATCGGTTAACTTTCTGTTCTTCAGAAAAGCTGTGAGCAATAAGAACATTGCAGCTGGGGAGGTTTTTTGGTTTGCTTTTGATTTTATTGACATATAGTTGATTTACAATGTTGTGTTTCAGGCATACAGCAAAGTGATTCAGTTCTATCAATACGTGTATTCATTTTTTTCAGATTCTCTAATTGTATAGGTTATTACATGATTTTGAGTAGAGTTCTAGAGTTCCTTTTTCTATACAGTGGGTCCTTGTTGATTTTCTATTTCATATGTAGTGTTGAAAGTGTTAGTCACTCAGTCATGTCTGACTCTTTGTGTCCCCACGGACTGTAGCCCACCAGGCTCCTCTGTCCAAGGAATTCTCCAGGCAAGGATACTGCAGTGGGTAACCATTCCCTTCTCCAGATAACTAGTAGTGTGTGTATGTTAATCCCAATTTATCACCTCTTCTCCTTTCCCTTTTGGTAACCGTAAGTTTCTTTTCAAAATCTGTGAGTCTGTTTCTGTTTTGTAAATAAGTACACTTGTATAAGAAGAGTCCAAAAAAAAAAAAACCCTAATATTTATCACTGTGTCCAATTAATTTTTTAAAAATTTTTTAAAGTATTTTTTGAGATAGATTGTCTGTATAGCATCTTAGATTCCAAACTACTCTCTTCCACCATTTGGTTTCATCCAAATATAACTTTTCTCTGCTCGTGGGGGCTCTGAGGGGGCAGAGCCCCCTGTTTAATCTCTCATAGAAACACTTCATCAGTGTGTGAGCACGGCTTCTGGACAGAGACTTCTCATAACACCTTTGCAAACACACCATATTCTCGTCCCTCGTTTTACTTCATTTATGTAACTAACATTTATACAGCTTGCTGTGTGCCAGGCTTTGTTCTAAGTGCTTTGCAAGGATGAACTCACTTCATCTTCATAACAGTCCTATTAAAGCAGGCAGTATAATTAGACATATTGTTACGCTGCATGCAATTTATCTTTGGGGAAGGGGCACCTGGATCTTTGCAAATTGCTTTATGGTCATAGGCTGCTCATGCCTCTCTTTCCGCAGGAGATGAGAAGGGAAAGTTAGGACTTCCCTGGTAGTACAGTGAATAAGAACCTGCCTTGCAATGCAAGCACCACAGGTTTGATCCCTGGTCTGGGAAGATTCCACATGCCTCCGGGCAGCTAAGCCCATGAGCCACAACTACTGAGCCCCCCTCATCCTAGAGACTGTGCTCCACTAAAGAGAAGCCACCGCCATGAGAAGCCCACATATCACACTAGAGAGTAGGCCCTGCTCACTGCAACTAGAGAAAGCCTGTGCAGTAAGAAAGACCCAGAGCAGTCATAAATAAATGCATTTTTTAAAAAGGGAAAAATAAATACTGTTCTATGTAGTATGTCAGAGGGGCAGATTTTCAGCCCTGTAACAACGAGTTGCACCTAGGATCTCCCCAAACATCTGAATACTTGTGATGTGCTTGTGATGGCGGCGATTCAAGTCTCTCCAGCTGATCCTTCAGACAGTCAGGGACCCTGCTTCTTCTCTGCCCATTGGCAGGGCCCACTCCATTTTATTTTCTTTTAATAATTTTTTTGAAGTATTTATGTATTTGGCTACACCCAGTCTTAGTTGTGGCATATGGGATCTTTAGTTGTGGCACGCGCAATCTAGTTTCCTGACCAGGAATCGAACTCGAGCCCCACGCATTGGGAGCATAGAGTCTTAGCCACTGGACCACCAGGGAAGTCCCTCATCCCATTCCTGTCCTGCATTTCCCTGCCATGCCTGGTCTCTGAAGTCTGGTGCTGAGCTGGGGGGAGTGGTTGGGTGTGAGGAAGTGGTTGAGCATAGGGAAGACAGAGGAGCCCTTTAATCTTGGGCCCTGGCCGAGCTCTGTACTCCCAGAGGTTCACTTGCCTGGTGGTCTTCATGGGGTGCATGCCGGGACCCGGGACCCACCATGTGCAGCTTCCACCCCTCTCTTCATCTGCTCTGATGAAGGGTCATGGAAACCTGCAGACATGTAAGGGAGCTGAACTTCCTTCTGGAGCCAGACATTTAAATACCTTTGGGGACGGGAAAGTGATTTTTTTTAATTACAAAAATTACTGTGTACTCCTTTTATAGGTTATGGACTTGCTATTTTATGGAAAATAAAGAGTTATGATTAAAAGTTTTGCCTTTTTGGTTTAGTTTTTCATCTTTGTCAATGTTATATATACTATATATACACACAGATTAGTGAGTCAGATTGTACACAGGATGTTGTGAGCAGCAGCAGCTCACGACTCCTCACCTGCCCACTGGTCATCCCAGTGGCCACCACCATCAGTGATTTTAGCTAATTTTGTTCATAATCTCTTCCATCATAAATAACATGTGTATGCTGCTGTTTCTGAATCTCCTTGTTGTTGATTGAATTTGCATCTTCATTAAATCCTAATTTTGGTTATATTGTATTCCATATTTCTAATAATTCATCCATTTATACGTATTTTAAACACTGCTCACCACTGAGCCAATGTAGTTGCTGTTGTTTAGTCGCTAAGTTGTACCTGACTCTCTGCAATCTGATGGGCTGTAGCCCACCAGGCTCCTCTGTCCATGAAATGTGCAGTGTTTATTTCTCCTGAAAGTTTTATTTCAATTTTTAAAAATAAAATTTCTCAGTTTTTAAAATGTACTAGATGAATGTCAGTCTTTTCTTCAAAAGGTTTTAAGTGCACAAGCCTTTGGAAGGTATGTCACTACATTAAAAAAATATTAGGCATTCTATCAGTTTCACTGACTGGTTATTCTCTAACAGCTGTCATGTTAGGATTTCCATTCCTGTTCGAGGGACGACTACCTCTCTCTCATGTTGGATCCTTGTTTCTTTCCTTTTTATTATTTTATTATTATTATTATTATTTTTTTAATTTACAATATTATATTGGTTTTGCCATACATCAACATGCATCCGCCACGGGTGTACATGTGTTCCCCATCCTGAACCCCCTTCCCACCTCCATCCCCATACCATCCCTCTGGGTCATCCCAGTGCACCAACCCTTTCTTTCCTTTTTAGATGGATTATATCCTCTTGCAGCTTCTGGAGTAGAAATTATATCTGAAAATATCTTAGTCTACCCTCACATTAAATTGGCAGTTTGGGCTGGGTATCAAACGTTTGGTCATGTTTCATGTTTTTTTTTTTCTCTAGGTAGTCTGTTTCCCCACGTTTTGATCGTTTGGGAGTGTCTTTCATGTACACTTTCTTCAGGTGTCTATTGATCTGGCTGCCCACTCCAGTGTGAGGGTGTAGCACACACACACACTAAACCAGTGCAACATTAGAAAGCTGATTGGACTCTTCTTGTGGGAGGGCTTGTGTTCCGTGGTCTCTACCACAGTGAAGCCCTACCCCATCCCCAATACCAGCGTCTTTAGGTCTTTCTTTTTTTCCCCTTTCACTCCCATTTCCAAGGATACCTGTCACCACAAATTCCAGGGCCTGAGCCTGTAACGTGAAGCAGATTTTTTTTTCTTTTCATTCATTTTCCATATGTGTTTTTAAAAATTGAGATTTAATATAAATAAATTGAAATGCAATTAATCTGAAGAGTTTGAAAATGTGAATCCACCCTTCACCACCACTCAGAGATGGAGAACATTTGCCACACACTTGAAGCTACCCTCGTTTCTCTTTGTCAATTACCTTTCTGTTACTGTCTGTTGGCTTTGCCTGTTCTTAATGGAACCGTACAGTACGTAGTCTTCTGGCTTCTACTGTTACATAATGTCTAAGATTCGTCCATGTTATTGCATGTAGCAGCTATTAGTTCTTTATTATTGCTGTGTAGTATATCCATCTAGTGATTGCATCATAGCTTATTTACTCATTCTACAGTTAATGGATATCTGGGTCATTTATCTTTTGGGATTTTTATGAATAAAGCTTCCATGAATCTTCTTGATCATGTCTCTTTTTTTGGCTTAAAATAACACACATTTATTAGGGAGCAGTTTCTGTGGGTAAGGAGTCCATACAGGGTGTTCATGTCTTTAATAGACCTGTGCATTTAATTCTTTATATTCCTGGGAATGGAATTGCCAGATCACCAGAAAGATGGAGGTTTATCTTTGGTAAATACCTGCCAAGAGTTTTCCAAAGTGGTTATACCAAGCCATTTGCTTCGTAACTTTTCCCACTGTCAGATGCATATTTAACTTTCTAAACTGGCCAAGCCCATTACCACTTGTCCACCTGCTTTCTGGTTTCCAAATATCTGTGGATCTTTTCTCTTCCCATATTATCTCTGTCCTGGGAAATTTACTGTCTTTGTAGTATGGCTTGTGGAAAGAACAGAGCTAAGTGTGTGTTTTCAATCTGCCATCTTTAACTGGAAGGTTCTGTTATGATTTTTTTAAATGGCTTTTAGCTCTCTCAGTCTCACCAAACATAATTATCCCTGTTTTTTTTTTCCTGAGTCATTTCTGCTTAATCGTTTTATAAAAACAGTTTTGTGACTCTCAGCCTTTCACAGCTGCTGTAGACATTGTTTTCGGCACGGTGAACACGATGATAAGATAATTATGATTCCATGTCTTCATCAGATACAATGATTAATAAAGAACACAAACTGAAGGTATAGTTTAATGGGATTATTTCCCTTAAATTTTTTTTTTCTTCAGTTTGTAAAACCCTTGAGTATACTATTGTATTTAGGATTTTTAAGCTGACCAAGTAATGTCTAAGTCTAGGCAAATCTGAACATTTAGCCTTATAACATCCCAACATTAACCTTGTAACATCCCAACATTTAACCTTAATAACATCCTGAGTGTGTGTCCCAGGTGTTCCATTGCCCTGGAACTTCTTCACGTTTTGGTTTATACACAAGGACCAGAGGGCACAGTGGAATTCCTCGAGCCGTGAGTTGGGAGTCAGATCGTATTTCCCTGAGGAGTGGCGTATGTTGACCCCCACTGACCCTCTGGGGCCTCCTCCTTGTGCAGAGATGGCAGCTGGCAGGCCAAGATGGCAGCAAGGAGCCCCAGACATCTTTGCTGACAGTGGTGGTGGTTGTGAGGCAGACAAGATGATAGACACCCTCCATGCCTGAGATGCTCCGAGCTCCCAGACTCTGGATGTCCCCCATCCGTTTACCACCCAGGCTGTATTTCAGGAGACCTAACCCTTTATCCTGTACTTAAATTCCTCTTTACCCATCCTTTTTGCACTACAGAACTGTTTACTCTCCCTGGTTATAATTCACTTTATCCAGTGTGGTTTTACTCATTAGAATAGTATTAGCATGAGGAAGAGCCCCAGTCAGCTGGTCAACCCAACATGTCACAAGTTATAGTAAAGTAACAGGCTTGTTAGGGTGCAGTCATGCAGATGCTTATTAGCACACGGTAAGGATTCCGTGAATGAGAGCTGATAATATGTTTGTTATTTATGCTTATAGAGTGAGCTTCTGAGTAACCAGGAGAGTTCTCTGCTTCACTTAGTCAGACTCTGTGACTTTGACTTACCTGACTCTTTCTTTGGAATCTCAAGAGTATAATCAGCCTACAGGCCCTTCATCTTTATCTTCCTTGCTTCATCACATAGGTTATCCCCAAACCTCTAGTTTCATACAGTTTACTTCTATGAACATTGCAAATAGTGTTTCTAAGAATAAACAGCTACATGATTATACCTTTACCAACCCTCTGTGGTGGTTTAGTCGCTAAGTCAAGTCTGACTCTTGTGACCCATGGCCTGGAGCCTACCAGTCTCCTCTGTCCATGGGATTTTCCAGGCAAGGATACTGAAGTGGACTGCCATTTCCTTCTCTAATCCTCTAGTCAGATGCCTTTAATATACTTAATATTTTACATAGTACATGTATCTTCTCTAGTGTATTATATTCCCATATGATCATTTGTTACCTATGGGTATAAATAGTGGTTAGATTCCTATGCTAGCTGCTAAGAGAATTTTGAAGGGAAGAAGAGACAGAAAATCTGGCAATAATAGCAAATCTCATAAATGTTTACTAGAAAGTAAACTGTCGCTAAGGAGAAGAGCTTGATTATAACTCTTGTGTGGTTGAATTAGTACAGTCATCTGTGTTATGATGGAAAAAAAAAAGACAACCAAGTTTTTGTGAGTTAGCCTGAGATCTAATCACCAATCGCAGTGTTATTTCTGTGACAAACCCTTGTTGCATTTCAAATGGTCAGTCTATGAACGAAGTTCCACACCCAATACATTTTTAGAATGAAGACCACTGTACCAGGTTAAAAAAGTTTTCTCACCCTAATGTCTTTCCCTTTTCTCTCAGTGCTGTTAGTTGCTACACAGGGGATACTTTACACATTTTGCAAGTTAATAAATCCACATTGTAATGTTCATAATGCAGGATTATGATGAATTCAGAAACTGTAGCACCTCATCTTTATTTGGAGAATTGACATTATTCCGTCAGAATGGAATGCTTGAGAAAATGTCTTTGGTACCCAGAATCTCCCCTGCAATTCCAGCGGCCTCCCTTTGGCAGATATGATGACTTGGTCAAAGGATTTGCTGCTATGTATTCCCTATTCCCATGACCTGGAGTGCCTGTCTGATTGATTATACTGGGTATATTTCAGGAATTCTCTAGGATTCTCCTCTGTTCTGCACGTTGGGAAATACTAACCATACCTCATAAACCCAGGGGTCAAGTTGTTTATGGTCGAAAGCCTGTGAGGGCTGTCGGTTCTTTACTGTCACTGAGGCGGTGATTCCTCGATGGGTCTGCGAGGATGGTCCTCGGCACCGCGTGGGAGAAGTGCCCTCCTCCTGGTGGCTCCTGTGTCGCCCTGTGTTCACACCCTGAGCTTCACGGGGAAAGGCGTGCGTCCGTCTCACCCCTCACACTCTCCCAGGTACCTAGCCCCACGTGTCATTGTTTTGTCTGTTTGTCTTGGCCATGCCACTCCGCATGTGGGATCTTCCTTCCCTGACCAGGGATCAAACCCATGCCTGCTGCAGTGGAAGCAGGGAGTCTTAACCACGGGACCTCCGGGGAAGTCCCCTGTCACTGTTTTCATCATTGAAAATAAGACATGTTGAGTTTACCATTGCCGCTTCTTATCTGGGAACTGTGGGCAGCACAGTTAAGGAAGCAGTGGTGTCACGGGGACAGCACTGCTATCTGATGAAATATTATGTGTGAAGTGCCTTCCTTGGTGCCCTGGCAGATAGAAGCCCTCATGATGATAGCGAGGGCTGTGTTGATAGACTGATTATTGCCAGAAGGACACAGCTAGTTGGTTACAGAGTGAGATTTAAAACATGCTGCTGCTGCTAAGTCGCTTCAGTCGTGTCCAACTCTGTGCAACCCCATAGACGGCAGCCCACCAGGCTCCCCTATCCCTGGGATTCTCCAGGCAAGAATACTGGAGTGGGTTGCCATTTCCTTCTCCAATGCATGAAAGTGAAAAGTGAGAGTGAAGTTGCTCAGTCGTGTCCGGCTCTTAGCGACCCCATGGACTGCAGCCTACCAGGCTCCTCTGCCCATGGGATTTTCCAGGCAAGAGTACTGGAGTGGGTTGCCATTGCCTTCTGGGGTCTCCCCATTTCTGAGGCCCCAGCAGTGAGCCCCGCTGATGGGTCCATCCCCAGGCCACACCTCTGAGACTGGGCCCTGGGTTCCATGTAGCTCCACTCTGAGTCCTCACGCCTCGGTCCTCTCCAGAGTAAGCCTTGATTTGGTTGTCTGTAAACAGTGGTAACAGAACAATGAGATGGAACAGAACAATACTATGTGAACCCCAAATAGTGATACCAAAAAAAAAAAAGCCTCTCTTTAACTTTGAAGTAATTCAGATCCCTTCAGATCACACCTTTGTCAAGAATTGTGTCATTTTAGAGCTGATGAAGCTATTGATGAGTAAATGTAAAACTCCTGGTGCTTTTGCAAAGCGTCAGGGACACTTCAGGGGGTAAGCAGTACCATCCTGTTTCAGGAGTAGTTGTGAATTAGGCAAGGTTTTCAGAAGATGTCTCTTGCATAAGACTCCGTAAGGTCATCCATTGCATCATCAAAGGGACTATATGAGAATCAGATGGGATAAAATAGAAGAAGGATGAATCTTCGAAAATGTGAATAGTTTGTGACCGGAGAGGTGAGTGAGCGATTCGACAGGGTGGTGGTCTGGCTGTGTGGGGACATATTGTCCAGGGGCGCTCACAGCAGCCTGGAGAGTATGGTGGGCCTCTGGGCAGTGAGCTCTAACCAGGGGAGAGGAAACAAAGTCTTGCTGGTTTCTGTGATGCAGGAAGGATGGGTGGAGAGGAATTTTTTTTTAATATTTCTTATTCATTTATTTGACTTGGGTCTTAGTGGCAGCACACGGGATCCCTTGTTGCGGTGCATGGACTCTGCAGTTCTGACCCAGGGGCTCACTAGTTGTAGCACGAGGGCCTGGTTGCTTCGCTGGGTGTGGGATCCCAGCCCCACCATGCATGTTCAGTTACTCAATCATGTCTGACTCTTTGCAATCCAATGGACTGTAGCCTGCCAAACTCCTCTGTCTGTGGGATTTCCCAGACAAGAATACAGGAGTGGATTGCCATTTCCTCTTCCAGGGGATCTTCCCGACCCAGGAATCAAGCCCACATCCCCTGCACTACAAGATGATTCTTAACAACTGGACCACCAGGAAATGTCCCAAGAGGAATTTAAGTAGAGGACAAGGGGCTAGCTTTCCTGGACAGGGTTTAAGACTTCAGCATATGAACTGGAGGGGAGGAAGGCGCAATTCAGCCCAGAAGAGGCCGCTGCTTCTACCTGTTGCAGCTTTGCAGATTGCAACAAGCTGTACGTTGTGCCTTTAATTGCCTAAGAATTGGTTACGACTCTGTTAGCAGAGAGTTTAGAAGACAGAGGAATAGTTTGTGTATGTAGAAGTTGGTTTGAAGCTGGGTGAAGAAGCTGCTGGACTTCTCAGAAAGTCTTTACTGAGGAATACAGGTTCTGAGGCTGCCTAGCCCGTAACCTACTGCTGAAATTAGGAAGAGGAGGGGCAAGAGATGGGTGTCTCATGCATAGCCCCAAATCTTCCTATTAATTTCTTTTTTAAAAATGTATTTATTTTTGGCTCTGCTGGGTCTTCATTGCTGTGAGCAGACTCTCTAGTGCAGCGAGCGAGGGTTACTCTCCAGTTGTGCACGGCTTCTCATTGCGGCGGCTTCTCTTGTTGTGGAGCACAGGCTTATTCGTTGCCCTGCAGAACGTGGAATCTTCCCGGACCAGGGATCAAACTGATGTCCCCCGCATGGCAAGGTGGATTCTTAAGGTGGTCTTCCCTGGACCACCAGGGAAGCCCTCGCCCCCAACCCCATTAATTCCTGTACTCAGCCAAATTAGACCCAGTCCATACACATCTACCAGAGCAGCCTCATCATGCAAAGGAAATGCTGCTGGAGGCCGCTCACAGTGCACATCCCAGCCTCTGGGGGCCGTGGGGAAGCCAGGGTCTTCGTGAGATCCCAGACAGAAGGAAGCACCTGGAAGCTGGGGCAGGCAAGAGGGACTGGGGTTAAAGGATTGGACAGAGCACAGCAGCAGCAGCAGCGGTGGTCTCTCACCAGGAAATCCTTCCCCATCACAGGCTGACTCATCTGCCTCCTCTTCACCAGGCTCAGCTGGAGAAATCATTTGGTTTGTGATTGACTGCTCAGAATGGGCTTCCTCGAGGGCTGTATTGATTGTGTTGTTCTTTTCACTGTTGCTGGTATTGAACTGGGAAGTCCATGCTAGATCCGCCTGAATGACTAGCCCTGACTGTTTCTCTACTGTTCTACTATTTCATTTAAATTTTCCTGACAGTGGTTGAGTGTATTATCATCAGTTCTCGTTTGAGTTCTCATGCCTACGGCGACTGGGGTGAATAGAGGTCTTATTTTCATTAACTAAGCAACATCCTTTCTTGTCACTTTGCTACTGAAAACACTGGTTTCCTTGTTCATATTGAAAAAAAAGAGGATAAACTTCGTACTAAAACAGTAACTATATTCATTTGTTAGTGTTAGTCACTCAGTTGTGTCTGATTCTTTGCGATCTCATGGACTGTAGCCCTCCAGGCTCCTCTGTCCATGCAATTCTCCAGGTAAGAATACTGGAGTGGGTAGCCATTCCCTCCAAGGGATCTTCCTGACCCAGGGATCGAACCTGAATCTCTTGCATTGCAGGTGGATTCTTGATTGAGCCACCAGGGAAGCCCAAATACACTCATAACCCTGTTGAAACCCTTTCACGGCATCTCTTATTTAGATGACCTCCACAGAGAGAGACAATATTTTGAAAGTCTCAGAGCTGGACGGTTCTTATTTGTAATCTGCTGGTGGGATTTTGCGTCACTGCGTGTTGCCAGCTGGGGTGGCTGGTTCACAGGCAATGGAAACACGTGGGTTCAGTGCTTATTTCTCGTTCTGTCTTTTCTGTAACCTGGTTGTATTCTCCAGTGCTTTGCAGCAGCTTCTGTTTCTCTTTTTGCCCAAAGGGGAAAAGAAATGTGTATGATCATGATGTTTTGTGCTTGGCAGGTAAGCACAAAAATTTCTGCAGTGTCTGCCTACACTTCTGGTTGAGATAAACTTTACATGATGCATGGTGATTATTTTCCCTTTAGGAGGTGGAACCCTAGTCTAGGGGGAAAAATGTCAGTGACGTGTAGACCTGGGTTCTTGGAAATGAAGTAACCACTCGGGTTCTCAATAAGCAATAAATTGTAATGCACTGAAATCCTAAGAAAAGCTACATGACCAAGAGTTCATCTCATCCTTCCACGGGTTTTTACCATTTCCTCTGAGATATTATGGCAGTATTCCACAAATAGCTATCCCACGTACATTCTGATGTTTACTTTTAATCTACCATGCCCCAGAGAATTTAATTGTGGAATAAATGGACCAGGCATGGGAGTTTTATCCTAATAACAACCAATAATTTTGTTTGATCGTGTTGAGCTGTAAACTGAGCTTCGGTAGACCTGCATAAAATTGAAAACCCAAGTTAATGTCAGAAAATTAGAGAAGAAGGAGGTTCTTTAGCCTAAACACAGATCCCTGGGAGAGAGCACTGAACACACAGACACAGAAAACCTCTTTGAGAAGGACTTGCTAACGGCTGAAGCCAAGACACACATGGGTGTCTGATATCAGGGACAGTTAAGAAGAATACAGAAGAGAATCCAACCTTCTCATTTTTTAGGGCAAAGGCTTCCTTCTCCACAGATGAGAAAAGCCTGGTTCCACACTGCTCTGATAAATGGCTCTGGGTGCCACCCCTGGGTAGAAAAATGATGCCAGATACTTGCCAAACCTACATCTGGACTCTTGTTTGAGCTTGTCCAGCATCTGTATAAAGGCATCTAGTTTTGTTCAGTTCTAATGACTTTCTGATTAGAAATCTATACAAGTGTGTATGTCTGCACAGGCAGTGTAGTGTATGTGTAATTAACATACAAGCAATTTGTTATATGTTCAGTTTTTAAGGTAGTATGTTCATATGAGGGAGGGGATCAAGTCCTGTATGAGTGTAAGTAATGGGTAAATTAGTCATCTTCCCCCACCTCACCCCCTGCCCCATGACAGTTTTCTTACCAGAGATAACTGTCAGTTTCTTGTGTATCTTTTCCAAGTACATTTCTAGGCATATTCTTACTTTAATGTTATTTTCATAATCTTACATTTTGTTTTTTTAATTAATTTTAATTGGAGGATAATTACAATATTGTGATGGTTTTTGCCATACAGCAACATGGATCAGCCACGAGTATACACGTGTCCCCCCCATCCTGGACCTCCCTCCCACCTCCCTCCCCACCCTGTCCCTCTGGGTTTTCCCCTTTGGCGCCCAGCTTCATCCGTGGAACTCGCACTGGTCATCTGTTTTATATATGGTAATGTACATGTTTCAATCCTGATGTCTCAAATTATCCCACCCTCGCTTTCTCCCACTGAGTATATTTATATGGACCAGCATTCAAAAGTTACAAAAGAATGTATAAAAGGTCCCCTCCTAACCCACTTTTCCTCCTTAGAGGCAACACACAAAACCAATTTTTAAGATATAATAATATATATACAGTCTTCCTTGGTGGCTCAGTGGTAAAGAACCCACTTGCAATGCACGAAACGTAGGTTCGATCCTTTGTTCGGTAAGATCCCTTGGAGAAGGAAATGGCAACCCACTCCAGGATTCTTGCCTGGGAAATCCCATGGACAGAGGAGCTTGGCGGGGCTACAGTCCATGGGGTCAGTCATGACTTAGTGACTAAACAACAATGTATGCACATCAGTCAGTTCAGTTCAGTCGCTCAGTCGTGTCCAACTCTTTGCGACCCCATGAACCGCAGCATGCCAGGCCTCCCTGTCCATCACTAATTCCTGGACCCCACCCATACCCATGTCCATCGAGTTGGTGATGCCATCCAACCATCTCATCCTCTGTTGTCCCCTTCTCCTCCTGCCCTCAATCTTTCCCAGCATCAGGGTCTTTTCAAATGAGTCAGCTCTTCGCATCAGGTGGCCAAAGTATTGGAGTTTCAGCTTCAACATCAGTCCTTCCAGTGAACACCCAGGACTGATCTCGTTTAGGATGGACTGGTGGATCTCCTTGCAGTCCAAGGGACTCTCAAGAGTCTTCTCCAACACCACAGTTCTAAGCATCAATTCTTCGGTGCTCAGCTTTCTTTATAAGAAACTCTCACATCCATACATGACCACTGGAAAAACCATAGCCTTGGCTAGATGGACCTTTGTTGGCAAAGTAATGTCTCTGCTTTTTAATATGCTGTCTAGGTTGGTCATAACTTTCCTTCCAAGGAGTAAGCGTCTTTTAATTTCATGGCTGCAGTCACCATCTGCAGTGATTTGGGGCCCAGAAAAATAAAGTCAGCCACTGTTTCCACTGTTTCTCCATCTATTTGCCATGAAGTGATGGGACTGGATGCTATGATCTTAGTTTTCTGAATGTTGAGCTTTAAGCCAACTTTTTCACTCTCCTCTTTCACTTTCATCAAGAGGCTCTTTAGTTCTTCTTCACTTTCTGCCATAGGGGTGGTGTCATCTGCATATCTGAGGTTATTGGTATTTCTCCCAGCAATCTTGATTCCAGCTTGTGCTTCCTCCAGCCCAGCGTTTCTCATGATGTACTCTGCATATAAGTTAAATAAGCAGGGTGACAATATACAGCCTTGGAGTACTCCTTTTCCTATTTGGAACCAGTCTGTTGTTCCATGTCCAGTTCTAACTGTATGCACATATGTATGTATATATTTCTCCTTTTTTTTTTCATAAAAGGTAGCAAATTATATACAAAGTCTTGATCTTGTTTTTTCCCTTAGTGTAGACAAGTCTATCTTATTTTTTGTGTGGCTACATGGTATTTCATTATACGGATTGACTGTTTATTATTTACCTGGTCTCCTGTCTGTGTTCCCTTAGATTGTCAGTGATGATAGGCTACAGGACCGGGGAACCTGTGAAACAAAGGAGGCATCTAGAGAACAGAATTTAAGGAGGCACTTGTTTTCAGGATTATGCTAATACAGGGCCAACTCTTGCACAAATCCAAGGGTGAGTGCCCTCTTAAATCCTGCATTCACTCTCCTCTTCCAGCTCTGGGCTTGCCCTGCTATGCTCTTACAAACGGGCTGCAGAAAAATTGTTTGTACTTTTTTTTTTTTTTTTGCACATAGTTTTGGAAAAATTCTCCAGCGTTAAAATATTACAGTCAGCATGTATGCAGGTCGTCAAATATGAATAAAGGAAATCATTTACACTCCAGCCAACATGCTAAGAGAAGCCATTTACCTGTGCCCTCACCAACAAAGTGTAGTATTAACACTTTTTAATTGTTGCCTATTGGATGAATAACACATTGAGAAGAATGTGATTGAGCTAGTTGTTTCAAGGATTGGGCCTGAAATCATTGTCTTGTATCTCAACACAGAAACATGTGGAGTTCTAACTGCTGCTCCCTCTCTTTTCCCTGATTGTGTTCGCCTGGATCCGCTCTTGGCACTGACCAGGAGATGGTGTTCGCACCCTTTCCCAGTCCTAGCTGAGAACACAGGTTCTGGAGTCAGGCTGGGTTTACCCAGGCGGAATCTAAGTTCAGGCTTGCCAGATTTAGCAAATAAAAATACAGGAATATAAATACTGCATGGGACGTAATCTCCACACCACCACCACCACCACCCACTGCCCACCCCCCCGCCCCCTGCAAAAAAAAAAAAAAAATCACATATTTGCAATTCACATGTAACTTGGGCAACCTGTATTTTATCTGGTATCCCTAACTCGGTTAAAATCCAACTGTGCCAGCTGTGAACCCTGTGACCTGGAATGAGGTCCTCAGCTATGCCTCAGTTTCCTCATTTTTTCTGTTAATTCTATCCCAGGGGTCTCATAGGAGCTGATGAGATCATCTGTGTAAAGTGCTTGGCTCAGCGCTGAGTACAGAACGGACCCTCCCAGCATCTACTTTGGCTTGTACAGTCTTCACTGTTCAACTTCCCAACAGGAACTAGGTTCTCCTTCTGGCCTCTGCCTTCACCCTGCTCTTCCCTTTGCCTCAGAAATCTCCAGGCAAGACTACTGGAGTGGGTTGCCATTTCCCACTGTAGGGGATGGGCTTCCCCTGTGACTCAGCAGTAAGGAATCCACCTGCAAAACGCAGGAGACACAGGAGACTTGGGTTCGATCCTTGGGTCCAGAAGATTCCCTGGAGGAGGGCATAGCAGCCCACTCCAGTGTTCTTGCCTGGAAAATCCCATGGACAGAGGAGCCTGGCAGGCTACCCCCATGGGGGCCATGGGGTCACAAAGAGTCGGACATGACTGAGCACGCAAGCATGCGCTCCAGGGGACCTTCCCGACACGGGGCGAACCCACGTCTCTTGCATCTCTTGCATGGGCAGGTGCATTCTTTACCACTGCATCACATGGGAAGCCCCTCCCCACCTTCAGCAGGCACTAATTCTTCCTAAGCCTGTTGATATTTGGTTTGCTTCTTCTGGGAAGGCTCTCGAATACCTCCCGAGTAATCAGTTACCCCGACCCTGTGCTTCCCCAGGGCTCAGTGCTCCCATCACAAACTTCATAACTCACGTAATGCCATATGGCTGTTGCCTGTTTCCATATGGGGCCCCCTCCAGACTTTGAGCTCCATGAGAACAAAGATAACATCTTGCTTTTTCTGGTGTGACCGTGACCTAGCACACAGTAGGACAGCAGATGTGCATCAAAGAAATACTTAGCTGAAGACAAATAATTTCTTCTAGCCTTCCAATGCTTGGGACTTTTTAGATTTTTGCCTCTATCTTTGAAAGAACAGTGACTATATTTGAAGTTTCACTGTGAATCTCCTATTAACTTTTCATTAGGTTGTGTATTTAAAATCCTGAATTGGAACCAGTAATTGAGGGACAGAGCTGCCAGTGCCAGAATTCAGATTATAAAATTAAATCTTGAAGTAAAAAAAGCACTCGGGACTTTCCTGGTGGTCTGGTGGTTAAGAATCCACCTGCCAGTGCAGGGGACACGGGTTCAATCCCTGGTCCGGGAAGATCCCACATGCCTGGGGGCAGCTAAGCCTGTGCACCACAAGAAAAGCCACTGCGGCGAGAAGCCCACTGTCCACATCTAGAGAGTAGTTCCCACTCTCTGCAACTCGAGAAAGTCTCAAGCGCAACAGCGAAGACCCTGTGCAGCCAAAAGTAAACAAATAAATATGAAAGAGACATTCATTCTAAGTAAGACCTTTTCATGCATCTGGCACCCAGAAGCTGTAAGCAGAAATGAATCGTGCTCATTCGTTCCTCAAAAGGGACTTGCTTGTAACCGTCCTGGAGCTTCTGTGTTCTGGGACATGGTATTGTTTTGTCTTTTAACAGCATCAGCCTTAAGCAATGTTTTACGTGTACCAAGTGCCCCGCAGCCTTTTGTGAAACTGAATATTTTATCATTATGTATGTACAGAACTTATAGCACCAAGATTGGCTCTATAGAAGACAAATATCAGATAGAGGATCACTTTGGAGGGAAAAATAACTCATGTAAGATCTTGGTCAGCAGCTCCAAGTCCAGTTAATAGCAGAACGTCTTTCTCTTCCACATTTTCTTATTCAAACAGGATACAGCTTACATGTATTTTTACAGCCTCCTTTCCGGCCATTTCTAGTATCACAGCCCTATTCCAATCTTCATTACCTCTTGGCTGAAAACCATAAAATTGCCTCTCCGTCAGCCCCTCTTCCTCCATTTGCTTCCTTCTAAGCCCCTCCCAACTGCCTTTGGCAGATGAGTCTTCTTGCGGCTATAGTCCTCCTAACATGGTGCCCTCTTCCCAGAACATGTCAGCCACCCCCCCCCCACTGCCTCCCTCATTTCTGTAGTGCAGGTGCACAGGTGGTCAGGACATTATTTTAGAAGCACATACCACCTTTGATTCCTGGGCATGGGCCAACCTCCTGGGTCACAGTCCAGTCCCAGAACAGTATGGCTGTGGGTGTGTCTGCAATGACAGAAACTCAGACAGGCTTTCCTTAAAAGCTATATGTTTCCTGAATGGTAGACCTTGATCTTAGCTCCCCTTGATTCTGCAGTTACCACAGATTGATCCTAAAACTCACTTGGAAACTCAGGAGACCCAGAATAGCCAGAACAACCTTAAAAAAGAAGGACAAAATCAGATGAGTCATACTTCCTCATTTTAAACATACTAGAAAGGTATGGTAATCGAAACAGTGTGGCACTGGCATAAGGATAGGTATCAGTAGTATAGAATTGAGAGTCTGGGAGCAAGCCCTCACATTCAGGGTCAACTGATTTCTGACAAGGTTGCCAAGACAATTCAGTGGAGGAAAGGATAATCTTTAAATTGGTGTGGTGGATACACTTGAATATTCATATGCAGAAGGCTAGATTTGGAGCCCTGCCTCAAAGACAAAAATTATCTCAAAATGCATTAAAAATCAAATAAAAGCTAACACCATAAAACTCTTAGAAGAAAACATAGGCATACACCTTCATAACTTTATATTAGACAGGAATTTGTTAGATATAATACTAAAAGCACAAATGACCAAAAAAAAAAAAGAAAAGAAGTAAATTGTACTTTATCAAACTTGAAAACTTTTGTGCTTCAAAGGACATTATCAAGAAAGTGGAAAAACAGTTAACCCATGGAAAGGAGAAAATACTTACAAATTATATATCTGATAAAGGACTACTATCCTTAATATATAAAGAGCTCTTACAATTCAGTTGAAAAGGCAAATAAAGCAACTTAAAGATGGGCAAAGGATCTCAATAAACATTTCTTCAAAGAAGATGAACAAATGGCCAATAAGCAAGTAGAAAGGTATTCCATATCATTAGTCATTCAGTTCAGTTCAGTCGCTCAGTCGTGTCTGACTCTCTGCGACCCCATGAATCGCAGCACGCCAGGCCTCCCTGTCCATCACCAACTCCCGGAATTCACACAGACTCACAATCATCAAGTCAGTGATGCCATCCAGCCATCTAATCCTCTGTCGTCCCCTTCTCCTCCTGCCCCCAATCCCTCCCAGCATCAGGGTCTTTTCCAATGAGTCAACTCTTCACATGAGGTGGCCAAAGTACTGGAGTTTCAGCTTTAGCATCATTCCTTCCAAAGAAATCCCAGGGCTGATCTCCTTCAGAATGGACTGGTTAGATCTCCTTGCAGTCCAGGGGACTCTCAAGAGTCTTCTCCAACACCACAGTTCTAAAGGATCAATTCTTCGGCGCTCAGCCTTCTTCACAGTCCAACTCTCACATCCATACATGACCACTGGAAAAACCATAGCCTTGACTAGACGGACCTTTGTTGGCAAAGTAATGTCTCTGCTTTTGAATATGCTATCTAGGTTGCTCATAACTTTCCTTCCAAGGAGTAAGTGTCTTTTAATTTCATGGTTGCAGTCACCATCTGCAGTGATTTTGGAGCCCAGAAAAATAAAGTCTGACACTGTTTCCACTGTTTCCCCATCTATTTCCCATGAAGTGATGGGACCAGATGCCATGATCTTTGTTTTCTGAATGTTGAGTTTTAAGCCAACTTTTTCACTCTCCACTTTCACTTTCATCAAGAGGCTTTTGAGTTCCTCTTCACTTTCTGCCATAAGGGTGGTGTCATCTGCATATCTGAGGTTATTGATATTTCTCCCAGCAATCTTGATTCCAGCTTGTGTTTCTTCCAGTCCAGCGTTTCTCATGATGTACTCTGCATAGAAGTTAAATAAGCAGGGTGACAATATACAGCCTTGGAGTACTCCTTTTCCTATTTGGAACCAGTCTGTTGTTCCATGTCCAGTTCTAACTGTTGCTTCCTGACCTGCATATAGGTTTCTCAAGAGGCAGGTCAGGTGGTCTGGTATTCCCATCTCTTTCAGAATTTTCCACAGTTTATTGTGATCCACACAGTCAAAGGCTTTCACATAGTCAATAAAGCAGAAATAGATGTTTTTCTGGAACTCTCTTGCTTTTTCCATGATCCAGCAGATGTTGGCAATTTGATCTCTGGTTCCTCTTCGTTTTCTAAAACCAGCTTGAACATCAGGAAGTTTACAGTTCACATATTACTGAAGCCTGGCTTGGAGAATTTTGAGCATGACTTTAGTAACGTGTGAGATGAGTGCAATTGTGTGGTAGTTTGAGCATTCTTTGGCATTGCCTTTCTTTGGGATTGGAATGAAAACTGACCTTTTCCAGTCCTGTGGCCACTGCTGAGTTTTCCAAATTTGCTGGCATATGGAATGCAGCACTTTCACAGCAGCATCTTTCAGGATTTGAAATAGCTCAACTGGAATTCCATCACCTCCACTAGCTTTGTTCGTAGTGATGCTTTCTAAGGCCCACTTGACTTCACATTCCAGGATGTCTGGCTCTAGGTGAGTGATCACACCATCGTGATTATCTGGGTCGTGAAGATCTTTTTTGTACAGTTCTTCTGTGTATTCTTGCCACCTCTTCTTAATATCTTCTGCTTCTGTTAGGTCCATACCATTTCTGTCCTTTATCGAGCCCATCTTTGCATGAAATGTTCCCTTGGTATCTCTGATTTTCTTGAAGAGATCCCTAGTCTTTCCCATTCTGTTGTTTTCCTCTATTTCTTTGCATTGATCACTGAGGAAGGCTTTCTTATCTCTTCTTGCTATTCTTTGGAACTCTGCATTCAGATGCTTGTATCTTTCCTTTTCTCCTTTGCTTTTCGCTTCTCTTCTTTTCACAGCTATTTGTAAGGCCTCCCCAGACAGCCATTTTGCTTTTTGGCATTTCTTTTCCATGGGGATGGTCTTGATCCCTGTCTCCTGTACAGTGTCACGAACCTCATTCCATAGTTCATCAGGCACTCTATCTATCATATCTAGGCCCTTAAATCTACTTCTCACTTCCACTGTATAGTCATAAGGGATTTGATTTAGGTCATACCTGAATGGTCTAGTGGTTTTCCCTACTTTCTTCAATTTAAGTCTGAATTTGGCAATAAGGAGTTCATGATCTGAGCCACAGTCAGCTCCTGGTCTTGTTTTTTTTGACTGTATAGAGCTTCTCCATCTTTGGCTGCAAAGAATATAATCAATCTGATTTCGGTGTTGACCATCTGGTGATGTCCATGGTGATGTCCATCATTAGTCATTAGGTACATGCAAATAAAAACCACAATGAGATTCCACTTTATACCCACTAGGGTGGCTCTGACCAAAAAAACAATAGTAAGTATTGTAAATTATTAGGACCCTTGTACGTTGCTGGTAGGAATGTAAAATGTAAAACAATATTTTGGGAGACAGTCTGGCAGTTATTTAAATGATTAACAATACAGTTACCATATGATCCAGCAGTTTCACTCCTAGAGAAATACCCAAGATAAATGAAAGCATATGTCCACACAAACACTTGTTTATAGTTGTTTATAGCAGCATCACTCATACTAGCCAAGAAGTGGAAATAGTCCTTACGTTCCTTAACCGATGAATGGATAAAGTCAACAAAGTATCTTCCGTACAATAGAATATCATTCAGCAGTAAAGGAATGGAGTACTGAATGGAGTCGTGTCCAGCTAGAACATGAATGAGCCTTGGAAACACTGATAAGTGAAAGAAGGCAGCTACTCGGGACCACGTATTGTTAGATTCTGTTTATATGAAATAAAAAAAATAATTTTATAAAACACCTTCCTGGTCTTTTCTCTGTTTTCTTTCTTTCTGAGAGTGAAGAACTTGTCTTACACATTGGCCTTGTCATTTGTTTTATATTTGTTCCCATTAAAATTATATTTGTTTACTCAACAAGATCTAATTCTAGTGCATTTGTTATGTTTTAAATGTCTTCATTGTTTTTCTGATTATAAAAGTAATTCATGGTCATTATAAGAATTCAGACTTCATAGGAAACTGAAATGATTTCTGTCATTCCAGTCCCCCACAGATAATTACTATTAATAGTTTGTCCATATTTTTCCAGAAATGTTTTTCTCTGAATATACAAATTATTGACTTATTTTAAACAGAATTACATATACTAGCTCTTGCAATTTAACTGTTTTCACCTAACTTCTCTGCCCAAGACATAGGTTCACAAGTCTTAGCAGTATATATTTACTTACCTGTTTATTATATACTTATATTACATATTTAAACACAAATATACACTTATATTATACACATTTACCTGTTCTTTGTTCCATAATAAGGGCACACTCTATTGATGAACATTTAAGTCATTTCACATTTTTATATCTTCTCA
This sequence comes from Bos grunniens, assembly GCF_055505025.1. NCBI lineage: Eukaryota > Metazoa > Chordata > Mammalia > Artiodactyla > Bovidae > Bos > Bos grunniens. Next base: position 31,352,388 of record NC_141189.1, read on the forward strand.
AATGATACTCCCTAGTGGCTCAGATGGTAAAGAATCTGTCTGCAATGTTGGAGATCTGGGTTTGATCTCTGTGTCAGGAAGATCCCCTGGAGAAGGAATGGCTACCAACTCCAGTATTCTTGCCTGGAGCATTCCATGGCCAGAGAAGCCTGGTGGGCTGCAGTCCATGGGATCGCAAAGAGTCAGACACAACAGAGGGGCTAACAGTTTCACTTTTCAAATGATACTACAGTGAATAGTCATGTCTTGCACACGAGTATATTTCTGTATGATAAATTGTTACAAATGGAATTGCTTGGACACTAGATATAGTGAATTTATTTCTAACTAGGCCCTGCAAAGAGTTTCGGTTTATGACATTAACCATTTAGTAGATGCCCTAATGTGATTGCTCTAACCTTCATGTGACAAAGGGGCACCTGTGATGGTATTTCCAGAGATCTCGGGGGCTGGCATTGGAAGTTCTTGTCTTTGGCAGGGCTCTCCCTCAGTACCAGTGTCTTAGCATTGCCCATCCATTCATCCATCTTTCACCAGTGCCATGTGGCCTCCAGACATCACAAATTGCCAGGTTAAGGCGAGCTGGCTGGTCTCTCCACTCACGTGCCAGGGTGTCAGCATGCACATGTGTGCTGTCCTTTCCTGCACAGCTCAGGGGACAGCAGCAGAGCCAGGGGCCTAAGCCTGAGAATGAGGAGGACATCAGGGAGGTCTCAGATGACCTAAGGTCTCACATCCCTCCTCCTCACCTTATTACTGGGAGGGCTGGGTGGGGAGGGGGTTAGGGCCTAGAGATAGGCAGGTGAACACACACTACACATCGGGCAGTTAAGGCATGATCTCATTTATCTTACAGCATCTCTGTAAAGGAGATGATAAAATTTCTATTTTAAGGGCTAGAGAACTGAGACTGAGAAGGGATTCTGCGCAAAGGGCACCCCTCACAGAGGCAGACTGTGAATTCAGAGCTACCTGTGCTTTGGCTTGAAATGCCAACACCAGTATATAAGTGGAATCATACAATATTTGTCTTTTTGTCATTGGCAAGTTATCCTAAGCATAATGTCCTCAAGAATGTTCCATGTTGTAACTTGGGTTAGAAGTTCCTTTCTTTTTAAAGCTGAATTGTGTGTATATACCACATTCTGGTTCCAGTGGTCTTGTATGGATGTGAGAGTTGGACTACAAAGAAAGTTGAGCACCAAAGAATTGATGCTTTTGAACTGTGGTGTTGGAGAAGACTCTTGAGAGTCCCTTGGACTGCAAGGATATCCAACCAGTCCATCCTAAAGGAAATCAGTCCTGGGTGTTCTTTGGAAGGACTGATGTTGAAGCTGAAACTCCAATATATTGTCCACCTGATGCGAAGAGCTGACTCATTTGAAAAGACCCTGATGTTAGGAAAGATTGAAGGCAGGAAGAGAAGGGGATGACAGAGGATGAGATGGTTGGATGGCATCACTGGACTCAATGGACATGAGTCTGGGTAAACTCCGGAAGTTGGTGACAGAGGTAGTCCTGGCATGCTGCGGTTCACGGGGTCACCAAGAGTCAGACACGGCTGAGCGACTGAACTGAACTCATTCACTGATGGACATCTGGGATTCCATGTTTTAACTATGGTGAATAATGCCACTGTGAATATTGGTGTACAGATGTCTCCTCAAGACCGTGCTTTCAACTTTGGGGGGCATATTGCTGGATCATATGCGAATTCTATTTTTAAGTTTTTGAGGAGCCACCATACTGTTTTCCATAGAAGATGGACCACTTGATATGTCTAGTAACAATGTACAAAGTTAGCAATTTCTCCACGTCTTCACCAACACTTGTTATTTTCTGGGGTTTTGTTTGTTTGTTTGTTTATTGTGACCATCTTAATGGATTTAAGGTGGGTATCCCATTTTGGTTTTTATTTGCATTTCCCTAAAAGACGCTTGCTCCTTGGAAGAAACGCTATGACAAACCTGCTGCTGCTGCTGCTAAGTCGCTTCAGTCGTGTCCGACTCTGTGACCCCATAGACGGCAGCCCACCAGGCTCCCCCGTCCCTGGGATTCTCCAGGCAAGAACACTGGAGTAGGTTGCCATTTCCTTCTCCAATGACAAACCTAGACAGCATATTAAAAAGCAGAGACATTACTTTGCTGACAAAGGTCCATCTAGTCAAAGCTGTGGTTCTCCAGTAGTCATGTATGGATGTGAGAGTTGGACCATAAAGAAAGCTGAGCACCAAAGAATTGATGCTTTTGAACTGGGGTGTTGGAGAAGACTCTTGAGAGTCCCTTGGACAGCAAGGAGATCAAACCAGTCAATCCTAAAGGAAATCAATCATGAATATTCATTGGAAAGATTGATGCTGAAGCTGAAGCTCCAATACTTTGACCACCTGATGGGAAGAACTGACTCATTGGAAAAGACCCTGATACTGGGAAAGATTGAAGGCAGGAGGAGAAGGGAACAACAGAAGATGGTGTGATTGGATGGCATCACTGACTTGATAGACATGAGTTTGAGCAAGATCTGGAAGTTGGTGATGGACAGAGAAGCCTGGTGTGCTGCAGTCCATGGGGTCACAAAGAGTTGGACATGACTGAGCGAGTGAACTGAATGACTAGTGACGTTGAGCATCTTCTCACGGGTTTATAGACCATTTTTATATCCTCTTTGAAGGTGTTGCTTCAGACCTTTACCCACTTTTGTGTCAGGTTGTTTGTTGTGGTTGAGTTTTAAGAGTTATATATATATATATATTCTGGATATTGTGCCTTATCTGATACATAAGTTGAAAATATATTTCAATTTTTGATAGAAAAATATTTTGGTAGAAAATATTTCTGGAGAAGGCAATGGCACCCCACTCCAGTACTCTTGCCTGGAAAATCCCATGGACGGAGGAGCCTGGTAGGCTGTAGTCCATGGGGTCACGAAGAGTCGGACACTTACTGAGCGACTTCACTTTCACTTTCATGCATTGGAGAAGGAAATGGCAACCCACTCCAGTGTTCTTGCCTGGAGAATCCCAGGGACGGCGGAGCCTGGTGGGCTGCCATCTGTGGGGTCGCACAGAGTCGGACATGACTGAAGTGACTTAGCAGCAGCAGCAGCAGAAAATATTTCTACCATTCTGTAGGTTGCCTTTTTACTCTGTTGATGTCTTTTGGTGTACAAAAGTTTTAATTGTCATGAAGTCTAATTTGTCTATTTTTTCTTATGTTACCTGTACCAATACATCAACTTTTATATTGAAAAAAAGCTTTTGATTTTTATCTCTAATCTATTTCTTCCCCAGTCTTTTCCATGTCAATAAATGACATGGCTAACCTTCTACTTGCTCAGATGTCTGGGAATTATGTTTGAATCCTTCTTCGTGTAGTCAATACAGTAAAGATTCCTCTAGTTTATACCTCCTAAATATCTCTTAAATCCTTCTGCTTATACCTTCATTTCTTCATTGCCAGTGTATAGAAATAAAGTTAATTTTTATATGTTGATTTTTCATACAATAAGCAAGCTAATTTCCCTTATCAATTTTAAGAGGCTTTTTTCTTTCAAGATTTCTTGGGATTCTTCTATGGAGACAGCCATATCTTCTGAGAACAGATGGTTTTATTTCTTCTTTTCCAATCTGTATGCTTTTTGTTTATTTTTTCTTACCGTACCACACTGGTATGATGTTGCACACAAGTGGTGAAGGCAGACATTCTTGCCTGGTTCCTAGTCATAAAGCATTAAGTATATGTTGGCTTTAGGTTTTTTACAGATGTCCTTTATCCAGTGAAGGATGTTTATTTCTCTTCAGCTCAGAGGTTTTATCAATGTATTTTAAGGCTGATCTGAAGACAACAAGATAATCTCTTCTTTGATGAATATTGACAATAATTAGTTACACATTTCATAGTACCACATCATGTTAAAAATTCAAAGTCAATAAATGATTAAATAGTATTTTGTTATCATTTTTATAACATTCTTTACCTCCTGGTTTAGTTTTAATTTATTGCATTACATTTTTAAGAAAGGTATTTTAAGCACATTTTAGCTGTCCACGCTGCCCTTGCCAGTCCCATGCAGAGTTACCCTTCGCATGCAGCAGGTGTGTGCTGACCTCCGGTGTCTGTTCACTCAGTGGGTCTCTGTACCCACTTCTCAGCAGATGCCCCTCATCCAGTTCCAGCCCAGAACAATCCTTCTCCTTCTCTCTTTGAGTCATTTGTTGCAGTTCTTCCTTAGCCAGTGTCTTGTTTTTCTACCTCACTTCCTGTCTTCTTGGTAAAGCACAGAGCCTTGCTTGATAAACATCTCATGGGCTCTCTAGATCCTTGGCCAGGTTTCCATTTTTTTATCTTCCTGGTGCTCATGAGGTTTGGCTTTGGGCTTTGCTACAATATTATGACTTCTTTAGGAAGCTGTGCTAAGGTGTGCTATAAGCTATGTTAATTCTAAGGTGGTGGTGTTGTTCTGACCCTAAAGAAAATTCTGACATCCACAAATGAGCATGTTTAGGAAAATGCAGATGTTTTCATTCAACTTGGGTTTTTACCATCTAGAATTTACTCTTTCACTTCGAAATTCTTACCTAAAAATTATTCACATTCCTGGAGAATGTTTTCATTCCTTCAGGAATGATTTTCTTTCCCCTTTTTGGCCACACTGCCTGGCTTCTGGAATCCTAGTTCTCCAACCAGGGATGGAACCCATGCCCCATGCAGTGGAAGCATGGAGTCCTAAGCACTGGACCCCCAGGGAAGTCCAAAAAATGGTACACTGATTGCTGTGTGTACACGGTTGGATTACTGAGAAAGAGGGAAGAATTAATACATTCAGGCCTGAGGGTGGAGGGAAGACAGATAACATTTTGCATACCTGTTTGTACCAAAGTCTGGAATCATCGTGGTAGGAATTCTTACAGCTGCCCTGAGGTGTGGGGATTTTCATTCCCATTTCTCACGTGATGAGGCCAAGGCTCAGAGGACCTGGGTGACTCAGTCAAAGCCACAAGGCTCTTGTAAAGGGCAAGAGCCAAGGTCCAAACCCAAGAGTCATAGACTCCACATCAACACATTGCCTCCAGGTGGGGGTATAGAAAGTCCTGAAAAAGCTGCACAAGAGAGGCTCATCTTTTTTTTTTCCCTTCAAACTTTAAACTTTTTATTTTGTATTGGGGTATCACTTCAGTTCAGTCGCTCAGTCGTGTCCTATTCTTTGAAGTCCCATGGACTGCAGCATGCCAGGCTTCCCTGTCCATCACCAACTCCTGGAACTCACTCAAACTCTTGTCTATCGAGTTAGTGATGCCATCCAACCATCCCATCCTCTGTCGTCCCCTTCTCCTCTTGCCCTCAATCTTTCCCAGCATCAGGGTCTTTTCCAATGAGTCAGCTCTTCGAATCAGGTGGCCAAAGTGTTAGAGCTTCAGCATCAATCCTTCCAATGAATATTCAGGACTGATTTCCTTAGGATGGACTGGTTTGATATCATTGTAGCTCAGGGAACTCTCAAGAGTCTTCTCTAACACCACAGTTCAAAAGCATCAATTCTTTGGTGCTCAGCTTTCTTTACGGTCCAACTCTTACATCCATACATGACTACTGGAAAAACCATAGCTTTGACTAGATGGATCTTTGTCGGCAAAGTAATGTCTCTGCTGTTTAATATGCTGTCTAGGCTGGTCATGGCTTTTTTTCCAAGGAGCAAGCATCTTTTAATTTCATGGCTGCAGTCACCATCTGCAGTGATTTTGGAGTCCAAGAAAATATGTCAGTGTTTCCATTGTTTCCCAGTCAGTTTTCCATGAAATGATGGAACCACATGTTTTTGAATGTTGAGTTTTAAGCCAGCTTTTTAACTCTCCTCTTTTACTTTCATCAAGAGGCTTTTCAGTTCCTGTTGCTTTCTGCTGTAAGTGTGGTGTCATCTGAGTATCTGAGGTTATTGATATTTCTCCCAGCAATCTTGATTCCAGCTTGTGCTTCATCCAGCCTGGTATTTCGCATGATATACTCTGCATATAAGTTAAATAAGCAGGGTGACAATATACAGTCTTGAAGTACTCCTTTCCCACTTTGGAACCAGTCTGTTGTTCCATGTCCAGTTCTGACTGTTGCTTCTTGACTTGCATACAGATTTCTCAGGACACAGGTAAGGTGGTTTGGTATTCCCATCTCTTTAAGAATTTTCCACAGTTTGTTGTGATCCACATAGTCAAAGGCTTTAGCATAGTAAATGAAGCAGAGGTAGATGTTTTTTCTGAAATTCTCTTGCTTTTTCTATGATCCAGTGGATTTTGGCAATGTGCTCTCTGGTTCCTCTGCCTTTTCTAAATCCAGCTTGAATATCTGGAAGTTCTCAGTTCATGTACAGTTGTAGCCTAGCTTGGAGAATTTTGAGCATGACTTTACTAGTTTGTGAGATGAGTACAATTGTGTGGTAGTTTGAACATTCTTTGGCATTGACTTTCTTAGGGACTGGAGTGAAAACTGACCTTTTCCAGTCCTGTGGCCACTGCTGAGTTTTCCAAATTTGTTGACATATTGAGTGCAGCACTTTCACAGCATCATCTTTGAGAATTTGAAATAGCTTAACTGGAATTCCATCACCTCCACTAACTTTGTTCATAGTAATGATTCCTAAGGCCTGCTTGACTTCACACCCCAGAATGTCTGAGTGATCACACCATCATGGTTATCTGCATGAAGGTCTTCTATGTGTTCTTGCCACCTCTTCTTAATTCTGCTTCTGTTAGGTCCATTCCATTTCTGTCCTTTATTGTGCCATCTTTGCATGAAATGTTCCCTTGGTATCTCTAATTTTCTTGAAGATATCTCTAGTCTTTCCCATTCTATTGTTTTCCTCTATTTCTTTGCATTGATCACTAAGGAAGGCTTTCTTATCTCTCCTTGCTATTCTTTGGAACTCTGCATTCAAATGGGTATAACTTTCCTTTTCTCCTTTGCCTTTTGCTTCTCTTCTTTTCCCAGCTATTTGTAAGGCCCCCTCAGACAACCATTTTGCCTTTTTGCATTTCTTTTTCTTGGGGATGATTTTGATCACTGCCTCCTGTACAATGTTATGAACCTCCATCTGTAGTTCTTCAAGCACTCTTGTCTATCAAATCTAATCCCTTGAATCTATTTGTTACTTCCACTGTATAATCATACTGGATTTTATTTAGGTCATACCTAAATGGGTTGGGAAGATCCCCCAGAGAACGGAAAGGCTACCCACTCCAGTGAACTGAGAACTTCCAGATGTTCAAGCTGGATTTAGAAAAGGCAGAGGAACCAGAGAGCAAATTGCCAACATCCATTTGATCATAGAAAAAGCAAGAGAATTTCAGGTTGCAAAGAGTCGGACACAACTGAATGACTATCGCTTTCACTTTCCTTTGGAATATCCTAGTTGTTTTCCCTACTTTTTTCAAATTATGTCTGAATTTGACAATAAGGAGTTCATGATCTGAGCCACAGTCAGCTCCCAGTCTTGTTTTTTGCTGACTGCATAGAGCTTCTCCATCTTCAGCTGCAAAGAATATAATCAGTCTGATTTCGGTATTGACAATCTGATGATGTCCACATGTAGAGTTGTCTCTCTTGTTGTTGGAAGAGGGTGTTTGCTGTGACCAGTGTGTACTCTTGGCAAAACTCTATTAGCCTTTGCCCTGCTTCATTTTGTACTCTAAGGCCATACTTCCCTGTTGTTCCAGGTATCTCTTGACTTCTTGCTTTTGCATTCCAGTCCCCTATGATGAAAAGGACATCTTTTTTTTGGTGTTAGTTCTAGAAGGTCTTGTAGGTCTTCATAGAACCATTCAGCTTCTTTAGCATTAGTGGTTGGGGTATAGACCTGGATTACTGTGATATTGAATGGTTTACCTTGGAAACAAAGAGAGATCATTCTGTCATTTTTTAGACTGCACCCAAGTACTGCATTTCAGACCCTTTTGTTGACTATAAGGGCTACTCCCTTTCTCCTAAGGATTCTTGCCGATGGTGGTAGATATAATGGTCATCTGAATTTAATTCGCCCTTTCCAGTCCATTTTAGTTCATTGATTCCTAACATGTTGATGTTCATTCTTGCCATCTCCTGTTTGACCACTTCCAATTTGCCTTGTTTCATGGACCTAACATTCCAGGTTCCTGTTGAATATTGTTCTTTACAGCATTGGACTTTATTTCCATCACCAGTCACATCCACAACTGGCCATTGTTTTCACTTTGGCTCCGTCTCTTCATTCTTTCTGGAGCTATTTCTCTGCCCTTCTCCAGTAGCATATTGGGCACCTACTGACCTGGGGAGTTCATCTTTCAGTGTCCTATCTTTTTGTCTTTTCATACTATTCATGGGGTTCTCAAGGCAAGAATACTGAAATGTTTTACCAGTCCCTTCTCCGGTGGACCACATTTTGACAGAACTCTCCACCATGACGCGTCCTTCTTAGGTGGCCCTACATGGCATGGCCCATAGTTTCATTGAGTTAGACAAGGCTGTGACCCCTGTGATCAGTTTGGTTATTTTTTTGTGATTTTGGTTTTCATTATGTCTGCCCTCTGATGGATAAGGATAAGAGGCAGTATTGGGGTATAGCTGATTAACAATGTTGTGATGGTTTCAGGTGGATAGCTGGAGGACTCAGCCATACATAGACATGTATCCATTCTCCTCCCAGCGCCCCTCTCATCCAGGCAGGCACATAACATTGAGTAGAGTTCCATGTGCTATACAATAGGTCGTTGTTGGTTATCCATTTTTAACGTAGCAATGTGTACAAGACCTTCCCAAACTCCCTAATTATCCCTTCCCCCTGGCAAACACAAGTTCATTTTCTAAGTCTGCGAGTATTTCTGTTTTGTAAGTAAGTTCATTTGCGTCATTTCTTTTTAGACTCCAAGTATAAGGAATGTCATACGACATTTCTCTTTCTTGGTCTGACTTGTTTTGTTGAGTATGACACTCCGTTTTCATCCATGTTGCTACAAATCGCATTATTTCATTCTGTTTTATGACTAATACTCCATTGTGTGTGCGTATACACACACACCGCATCTTCTTTATCCATTGAGAGACTCGTTTCTGATTGAGAGGATCCAGGGAAGATGGGCTTCATGTGTTTTAACAGGTTATTGGGGATTGTTTGTGATGTCCAAGAGCAGCATCCTTCTGGAGTTTGGAAACAAACAGACACTATTATTATGTATATTTCACAGCTATTGAAATATACCTATTATTATGTATGATTCACAGCTCTTCACTATAAATTGCTTTCTAGACAAGGCCTCTGTTCCAAGTTTTGAATCAAGTCGTTTGTTTGAGGTGCTCACTTTGAACTTCTCTGTGCGTGCTCATTAACTGCTTAAACATTCTTTGTGTCTGGCTTAGGCCGTGTGTAAAGCACTGTGATGAAATGTCTTTTGAAAATCAAGAACGGGAGAGATTCTGCACTCTGGTGTATTATAAAGTCCTCATCCCTGTGGATCAGGATGCTGTAATGAGAGCCCACACTCATAGCTGGAGCGCCAAGTTCAAGTCCCTCACTGGTTGTCAACTGAGTTAATACTCGAACAGTTTTCAGAACAGTGCCTAACCTGGAGTAAGCAATCAGTAAATATTGGCTAGCACTGAGCATCAGAAAATATCCCCAAGTCAATGGAAAGGAGACAGTTGTGGTGGCTTTGGAATCTTTTAGGAAATGGGTTATGAAAAGTAGTGATAAATTGCTCTTGATTCATAGAGTCCTTTTGAGATGGTTTATCCCATTTGAAGTCATAAAGGATTCATCCTCTGTAACCAGCAGTCTGTTCACCTGGGAAAAGAACTGACCATTGGGGTCTTAGAGGGCATTAGAATCAACACAGCACAGTCCAAGGTCAGCTAACATCAGTCAATGACCTCTTCAAATCAGGAGCCTCAGGGTCAGGCCAGACTAGTGATGAGGCAGATGTTGGCTATAGGCAAATCCCCAGCACCAACAAGGGAGAGGCTTCCTGGTCCCCAGTGCCAGGCAGGACCTGCTCTTCTCCTCTCCTGAGCTCTTACCGTGGGTCAGCCAGCCTTTCTCCAGAAAATTCCACTCACCCCAAGATTGGGATCCACTGGAAATACAGCCACCTGACTGGCCATCCCCTGAATCTTCTTTCATCCTTAGGATCCCAGAGCTAAGGATTTTTTAAAATTCTTTTTTTTTTTTAAATGAAAATAATAAGCTTTTAAAATTCTAATTCTTTTTTAAAAATTAGTTAATTTATTCATTTTTGGCTATGCTGGATCTTTGTTGCTGCGCAGGCTTTTCTCTAGTTGTGGGGAGCAGGGGCTACTCTCTAATTGTGGTGTGAGGGTTTCTCATTGTGATGGCCTCTCTTGTTGCAGAACATAGGCTCCAGGGCACACGGGCTTCAGTAATTGCAGCACATGGGCTCAGTAGTTGCATTTCCCGGCCTCTAGAGCACAGGCTAAATAGTTGTCAGGCGCAGGCTTAGTTATTCCACAGCATGTGGAATATTCCCAGACCAGGTATCAAGCCCATGTCTCCTGCATTGGCAGACAGATTCTTTACCCCTGAGCCACCAGGGAAGCCCTAAAATTTAATTCTTTTTTAAAATGAAAATGATACATAAGCTTCAAAAAGTGAGGAAGAAAGGAAGGAACTTTTAAAATATAGTATAAAGGGTTTTAAGCCAAATATGAAAGTTCCCTTCACTTCCCACTTCTGTTTCCTAGCTTTAACTGGAGTTAATAGTTTCCTTTGTATCTTTGGAAAAGTTGTATCCATAAGATATGAATATGTATAAGCCTTTCTAAAACGTGTGTAATTTTTACCCCTCCATGTCTTTCCTTTTTAATTTAATTTATATTACAGATCTTTCCAGAACATCAATATAGATCTACCTGTTTCTTTTTTTTTTAATGTATTTTATTAGGATTAAACATAAAAATATTTCTGTGAGATATGGGAATTCTGAACTCTGAAGTATCTAACAACATAGCTAAAAGTAAGTGAATACCAGACTTGGCAGAATTATAAGGAGAAATGGATTCATCCATAATTACAGTGGGACCTAACCAAGTTTTTCAGAAACTGATATAGATTCAATAGGCCAAAAGCAAAGAATAATGACATAGAAGATTTGAATCACCCCATTAACACATTTGATTGAGTGTAAATATGAGGGACTCCATGTTCAATAGTTAGAAAATGCACATTCTTCACACATTCTCATGGGATATTTAGAAAAACAGGCCTATACTTGGCCATAAAGGAAATCTCAGGGCTTCCCAGGTGGCTTAGTGGTAAAGAATCCACCTGCCAAGCAGGAGATGCAGGTCTGATCCCTGGGTTGAGAAGATCCCCTGGAGGAGGAAATGACAACCCATTCCAGTACTCTTGCCTGGGAAATCCCATAGTGTCACAAAGAGTCAGACACGACTTAGCGACCCAACAGCAAAGGAAATTTCACTACTGCTGATCTCCTTGTGGTTGTAATTGCTGAAATGACTGTCTTTTCCCTCTCTTTCTTGCCTGAGTTGGCTCTGTCTCTCTCTCTGTCTCTAAGTCATGTCCGACTGCTCCGTGACCCCACCACGGAGGTCGGTAGCCCAACAGGCTCTGGTTAGTTCCAGCAGTTCCTATTTCACACCTGCCTTTTTCCTGACCTTCTAGACTATGCTTCTGCTTTATGGTCTGAGCTGTAATTGCTTTGTAAAGATTTTTCTGCTTTCTTTTTAATTCATGATGGAAATGGAGTGTGGGGTATAATTTCTATCTGCTCGTGGCAGGATTTTTCAGGTGAGTTTTTAATCATGCCTTGTGAAGGCGGGCCACTTTCTTTCACTGTTTCTCTGTCTTTGCAGGATGCTGAGCTTATCCCGAGGACGATCAGGGATTCTGTTCTTTCCCCACTCTAGTTTTCTCAGTCATTTTTAGTACTATCTGATACAGATAGGTGTGCTGCTATAATTCACTTGACAGAATATCTGACTGACCAGTTTGAAAGGAAGGGTTTGTGTCTCTGACTCACACCTCACCTGGGTAACTAAATCAGGACTTTATACATCGTGGGTACTCGGTAAATATTTGTTGAATAAATTGGCACAAAAAGAAACAGATCCAAGGTTAAATTGGTCATTTCAAAATCCATTTATTAAGGCTTTAAAACATTATCATAGGGAGTGTGGAAGCCAGGAAGCTGAGGGAGGGGGGAACCTCACTCTTTGTCCAAACAGTCATCTCTGGGATGACTCTGGAGTCCCAGGGGGAATGTGCTTCACCTTAGGGCACTGAGCCTCTGCACTCTTAGACACTATTGTATGTGTCTGGTAAGTCACTTCAGTTGTATCCAACTCTTTGCAACCCTGTGGACTGTAGCCTGCCAGGCTCCTCTGTCCATGGGATTCTCCAGGCAAGAGTACTGGAGTGGGTTGCCAGGCCTTCTTCCAGGGGATCTTCCCAACCCAGAGATCGAACCTGCGTCTTTCTGTGGCTCCTGTACTGCAGGCAGACTCTTTACTACTGAGCTACCTGGGAAGCCCCTAGACACTGTCAGTAGAATATAAAATACATCTTCCTCCGTAAGAGGTGGGTTTGGCAGGATGCATAGGCCAGTTGATGTAGCCATTTGGATTCAAAAATTTTTCCCATAAAGGTGGTCACACAGTCTGCAGAGTCATGTGTATTGTGAAAAAAAAAAGAAAAATACCTGTTGTTGGAGATTAGCATTCACGACTGTGTCCACACACCTCAGGGGTGCAGTTGATGACCCCTTGAAGCAGGGCAGAAACTATTTCTATTTATTTTCTAAATAAAAGATAGAAATGCAGCTTCACTAATATTTACAATTAGAATGAGCCTGCATCATCAGCTCAGTCAGCAACCTTGGATCGGTTAGTCACCTAGCTGCTGAATGTCCATGGGAAGGGGGACAGAGTTCCCCACCTCACATGTTGATTTGTTTGTAGCATGACTGCTCTTTGCGGTTTCCATGGGTCCCGTTGAGTGGATTTCTAGATTATTCTCTCTTATTTGATGTTAGCAAAGGCAGGAACAGCCTCGGCCGTTTCAGAACAGGGCCCTCTCTTGCAGGGAGGCCCTGGCGGAAGGAGCAGACAGAGGACCTACAGCGGGTGCTCAGGACCGTGGACAGCGACATCCCGCTGGTGCTGGTCAGCGGCAACCACGACGTGGGCAATGTCCCCACCCCCGAGACCATCGCGGAGTTCCAGCGGACTTGGGGAGACGACTACTTCAGCTTCTGGGTCGGGGGTGTCCTGTTCCTCGTTCTCAACTCCCAGTTCCTGTACGACGCCTCCAGGTGCCCCGCCCTGAAGCAGGAGCATGACCACTGGCTGGACCAGCAGCTGCGCACCGCAGGGCAGCGCGCCTGCCGGCACGCCGTGGTCTTCCAGCACATCCCGCTCTTCCTGCAGAGCATTGGCGAGGACGACGACTACTTCAACCTCACCAAGTCCGTGCGGAAGGAGATGGCAGACAAGTTCGTGGAGGCAGGTAGGCCCGGGGCTGCGGGGAGGGGGCGGGGCGAGGGGGAGAGACTGGTCTGGAGAGGAGGCGTCCAGATCCTTCTCCAGGCAGAGGGGAGAGAGGGCGGGGCCTTGGACCGAACTGGGTTCTCACCCAGCTCTGCCACTGGTGGCCGCGTGACCTTAGCCTGCGAGCCTCAGCTTCCTCGTCTATCAAGTAGAACAGCGGAGGCAGCTCTCGCAGGATGGCTGTTGACGCTTCAGTGAGAAGACGGCCCCGACTGCGTTAGAGCAGCCCGCTAGCTGAGGGCTGAACTGTAACTGCTCACTGCTGAGAATGGGGACCCTGAAGGCTGGGGGTATGGGAGGGGTGTCTGAGTGTGGCTGTAGGTACCCCAGGCAAAGGCAGGGGCCAGGGTTATCTTTTCTTACTGCTCTGGGAAGGAGGAATTTGCCCAGGGGCAGACGATGTTTCAGAGCCACACTTCCTAATAGGATTAGATGTAACCCAGGGAAATCCTGCGATGTGGCTACGGAGCAGGTCAGGGAGCCTCATCCCTGTTCCTTTATGAGGTGGACCGAGTTCTCCTCCAGAAGCAGGTGAAGAAATCTATTTAGTTTGATCTTACCCTGCTATGAGTTTCAAGCTAATCAAACACATGACAGGTACTTGTGTGCATGCACACACACACAAAATGAAGATGCCCTACCACCAAAGATCTCCAGTCCCGGTGGCGCCGTGTGCCTCACCGGCCCGCACAGCTCATTTCTCCTCCTGGGAGCCCCTGCGGTTTTCCTTTCCTGAGAAGTGGCGCATTCTCAGCTCATTCCCTGCATTATCAGTGACTTGGCAGGATTCCAGTTGTGACAACTGTTATGTCTCGTTTTGGCCCTAATGCCTCCTTTCAGATCCTTCCAAGAGTGTACTTCATCAAATTCTTCTAAAATTTAAATACATTCTTTTATTTGCTAGAGTGTAGGGAGAAGGATTCATGGCAAACAGATGGGGAAACAGTGGAAACAGTGGCTGACTTTATTTTTCTGGGCTCCAAAATCACTGCAGATGGTGGTTGCAGCCATAAAATTAAAAGACGTTTACTCTTTGGAAAGAAAGTTATGACCAACCTAGACAGCATATTAAAAAGCAGACACATTACTTTGCCAACAAAGGTCCATGTAGTCAAGGCTATGGTTTTTCCAGTGGTCATGTATGGATGTGAGAGTTGGACTGTGAAGAAAACTGAGCACTGAAGAATTGATGCTTTAGAACTGTGCTGTTGGAGAAGACTCTTGAGAGTCTCTTGGACTGCAAGGAGATCCAACCAGTCCATCCTAAAGGAGATCAGTCCTGGGTGTTCATTGGAAGGACTGATGTTGAAGTTGAAACTCCAGTACTTTGGCCACCTGATGCGAAGAGCTAACTCATTGGAAAAGACCCTGGTGCTGGGAAAGATTGAGGGCAGGAGGAGAAGGGGACGGCAAAGGATGAGATGGTTGGATGGCATCACCGACTTGATGGACATGGGTTTGGGTGAACTCCGGGAATTGGTGATGAACAGGGAGTCCTGGCGTGCTGCGGTTCATGAGGTCGCAAAGACTCGGACATGACTGAGCGACTGAACTGAACTGAACTGAACTGAGGGAGAAGGAAGTGGTCTGACCCAGTAGCAAACATTCATTAAAAAAAAAAAAAAAATCCCTTTCTAGTGGGAAGCTGCTATATAACACAGGGAGCCCAGCCTGGGGTTTTGTGATGACCTGGAGGGGTGGGAGGCTCAAGAAGGAAAGAAGATATATATATATATATATATATATATATATATATATAAAATTATGACTCATTCACCTTGTTGTATGGCTGAAACCAACACAACATTATAAAGCAGTTATCCTCCAATTAAAATAAATAAGATCAGGAAAAAAGGGAAAAAAATAAAAATACTACCTCACAATAAACTGTAACCCACCAGGCTCCTCTGTTCATGGGATTTCCCAGGCAAGAATGCTAGAGTGGGTAGCCATTCCCTTCTCCAGGGGATCTTCCCCACCCAGGAATTGAACCAGGGTCTCCTGCGTTGGCGTGCAGATTCTTTACCATCTGAGCCACCAGGGAAGCCCATATAATTATGATTCATTCGCGTTATTGTGTGGCAGAAACCAGCACAACATTGTAAAGCAGTTATCTTCCAGTTAAGATAAAACAAGATCAGAAAAAAGAGGGGAAAAATAAAAACACTGCCTCACAATAAAAGCCTTTATGACATTAAAAAAAAAAAAAAAAACTCCTGACACTGTTTTCATCTTTGAGCATTAAATGTGTTCACATTTACTTGCAGAAAGGACAATAGGCCCTTCTCTCTTTTCAAGACATTTTACAAAAAGCTTGCATAATTGGCGACATTTTCCAACTGTTCCATGGAGATGAAGTTGGAAAACTTCTATTAAGGCCTTTGAAATTTTCTGCCATGCTTGAGTTGGTGCAGAGAACTGTTGCTGATGACAAGGAAATGAAGTGTCAAGATGGCAGCAGCACCCCCACAGAAACTGCTTTGTAACAGAGAGTAATGCCAGCGAGAGCACTTCCTGGCACTGAAACGATCCCTTTCATGTCAAATGTTAAACCATGCAAATACCATCCCCGTGGCTGCTCTTTGTTCTCTGTCCTTGTCACCCACACCCTTGAGTGGCCTGTGGTTCTGGGTTTCTCGTCCTTCGTAGGATGAGCACGGGCAGCCCATGAACACCCCCAGATACTGAGGGCTGGAGACACTTCCAAAGAGAGAGCCCGCCCCCCAACTCTCACTGGGCCTCCTTGAGGAAAGCCTGCTGCCCACCCACCAGGATGGGCAGACGGTGGCATTGAGTCTGGGATGCACCAGCCTCTTCGCGCGTCAGGGCAGCAGCTCCCCTGAGCTCCGGGAGGGCTTGACGGTGCACCCAGAGCTGGCCTGTGTCTCAGGGGTGGGCTCCAATTGCCCTAGCTCACAGAGACTGATGTACCACCAGAACAGCACTGTATTAATTTGGAGCAGGGCTGAAACCATCCACCTCACCCCAGCAGGGCAGTCTCTCCCTGTAGGCCGAACAACATGGACGGTCAGGTTATAAGCAGGGTTATGATCTTGCTAAGCACGAGACAGAGCAGGCGAACTAGTTTTCTTACTTGCTCTTTTTTTAAAAAATTGAAGTATAATTGACTTACAATGTTGTGTTACTTTCAGGTATCTAACATTGTGATTCAGTATTTTGGGGGCCTGCACTATAAGTTACTGCAGGATATTGGATATAATTCCCTGATCTATGCAGTGTATCTGCATTACTTATTCCTTTCATATATGGTGGTTTGTCTCTGTTAATCCCATACCCCCTAATTTGTTCCTCCCCCACCCTCTTTCCCTTTTAGTAACACAAGTTTGTTTATTGTGTCTGTAAGTCTGTTTCTGATTTGCATACACATCCATTTGTATTATTTTTTAGATTCCACGTACATGTGATATCATATTGTATTTGTCTTTCTCTGACTTATTTCACCGGGCATAATAGTCTTTAGCTTCATTCACATTGCTGCTGATGGTAGTGTTTCTTTTTTATGGCTGAGTGGTATTCCATTGTGTGTGTGTGTGTGTGTGTGTGTTTGTATATGTATGTATATGCCACGTCTTCTTAATCGAATCATCTGTCACTGGGCACTTGAGTTGCTTCTTACGTCTTGGCTGTTGTTAATAATCTTATCAGCTCTTAATGGCATCTGGCACGGGAACCCTGGTGGGTTCACCTCTAGTTTTGGGCCTCGTTGCTCAGGAAGACTGATACCTCCTGTGCCTTTAATCCTACCTCTTTAATATCTCTCCAGCCTGTCCGCTTCTTGAGGCCCTCACTGCCTGGCATCTGGGTTGTAGCAGTAGTGCTGAGTTCCCGGCCCACTCTTGCTCCATCCTGGCCCATTCTCCACCTATAGCCAGACGGGTGTGTAGCCCCACAGCATCCACCCTTCTGAGGCCCCTCACCCTTAGGATAAGACCTCACCCTTCACCACCGTCTCTGCCTCTTCATTTCATCAGGCCAACACCATCTCAACCTTCTGCACAAGGTGTCCCCAGCCCCACCTGCTGGGTTCTTCTCCAGCTTCCCTTGTTTCCAGCGCATTTGTAGGTGTTGAAGCCCCCCTAGACTCTGAGCTCCTTGAGTGCAGGGGAGGCCTGGCCCAGGTCTTAGCTCGTAATGAATGCTTCATTGGAGTTTGTGGAATGAGTGGAGAACTGGACCTCTGCCTCAGGTTCCTTCCCTCAGTGGCCAACCAGCCCAGGGGCTGATCAACCCAGCTCATTTCTCTGTTTAGCACCCACCATGTGCCTGCTGGAAGGCCAGGTCCCGCTCCATGGAGCTCCTGCATGCAGCCTCTGCGTGGTATGTTCCAAATGTTGGGCAGGTGTTCTAAGTTTGATCCTCCCGTCTTGGGTGAGGCCATGTGTGTGACTGTGTTCTGACCCCCATACTTGCTTTCCAGGTTCACCTCACAGTCGATTGCTCTCCTCCTGAGTGGCCCCTTGCTATTCCACCAGGCAACCCCTTCATGTGTGAACAGGCTGCTCTTCTTGGTCACTGGCCTTGCAGTCTTCCCCTAGACCTGCTCAACCAGGGAGAAGCAGAAAGAAGGGTGCCCTTCCTGCAGTCACCTGCCAGTGGCATGGCTTTTCTCAAACCAGGCTCTTTGCCTAATGACCTTTCAAACTCAGAACAAGCCACAGGCACTGCTGGGCAGAGATAGAGATCAGATGTAGTCGCAGCTCCATGGCAGCCTGCATGGCCTTCTGGGTTTGGGAGCACAGGTAGGTGGGCTGCCATGGGGAATGCAGGCCCCCACGACTCAGTGATGCAGGAGATCGCTCAGGTCACAGCCACGTGATTCTGGAACTCATTTCGGAAAGCCAGCAGTTCAAGTGACATTTTGTGAAATTCATTAACTTAAAGACCATGATCAAATTGGGGGTGATGATGACAGATGGTATTTAATACTGCCTCCAGCTTTTTTATCCCCCACAGCAATATTATTCCCAAATACTATTTCAGTCTCATTTATCTCCATGTGCTAAAATGCCAGTCCTCAAAAATATGTCAAAAGCTCATCAGAATATCAGGGTAGTTTTTAATTATGATAATTGTGTTGTTATAAAATATCCTTTTTAAAGAGCACACCCCTCCTCAAACCACCACTTGGAGGTAACACCCAGCTTCCTTCCAGCAAGCTTAATGAATAATTCTGAATCATTGTGTGGGATGAATAAATGATTTAATAATGAGCATCAACAATCATCTCACATTGTGGCATTAATTTCCTAAATGGGATGAGGTAAATGAGGAGGAGGGGTGTTACTATACAACGGGCCACCGCCTGTGTAGGGATGTGCTCCGTGAATCAAAGCCTTGAGCTTCCGAGCTCAGGTTGCCCTAGAAACGGATGCATTCTGTTTCTCCTTTTGAAGCTCAAAAAAAAAAAGAAAAAAGAAAGTCTTTGTATGATCTGGAAAAGTTATCAATAGCCAGGACAAATAAACAGTTACCAGGGCAGGACAGTTGCACAGGTGTGAAGCGGCACTGTTATCTCCCGTCTTCACTCTGCCCGAGGATAGTTGATTTCATCACTTCCACAGGACGTAGAAATTAGTCTTCCCCTTGATTTACCTTGGGGCTTCCCTTGTGGCTCAGCTGGTAAAGAATCCGCTTGCAATATGGGAGACCTGGGTTCGATCCCTGGGTTGGGAATATCCCCTGGAGAAGGGAAAGGCTACCCACTGCAGTATTCTGGCCTGGGGAATTCCATGGACTGTATAGTCTATGAGTTCACAAAGAGTCAGACACAACTGAGCGACTTACACTTTCTTTCACTTAATTCACCTGATTTTGCAAGGGCAGTAGATGATAGATTCTTAGTCGAGACTCTTGGCCATTGTGTGTATCAATTATGCCTTTTTCAGCAGAGAGTTAATGTGTGACCCAGTTAATAACAGATTTTAATTTAAAGACTAAATCTTAAAATTAAAAAAAAAAAAAGCCTAGCTCTTTCACTGACCCTGCTGTGCTTGATGTCTTGATACCTTTTCTTTTCTCTATTCTCCACACAGAGATTAGAACTGTGTAGTAGAAAGCCCAGAGCAAATTTGGCAATTATGAAAAATTCCAATAAGTTGATCTTTCCTTTAAAAGTTAATGAGTAATTTCACAGAATTATAGTTTCATCTCTATTTATGCAAGAAAAGAAAAAAAAACTGGAGAGAGAGATCTTAACCCATGTAATATTATGGTTTTAGAATTTCAAAGTTTTAAAGAACAAAAAGGTCAGGTTTCCAGGGTCTGCTTCATAGGAAAAATGAAACATCAAACCCTGCTCTGACATCTAATACTGGGTTGTATTGAAATTATTTCTTTCCATCCTGATTCCTCCAGAAAATGGAGTCCCAGCTTTGTTCATCTCTATAAACCCAGCTCCTAGCGAAGATTATCACTTAGTAGCCACTCAGTAAGTAAACATGAAATTGAGTTGAACTTGATTCACGTTTACCCATCAGTGGAATCATAGGTAATGTGCATATTATCTCTTGATTGGTATTTACCAGCAAATTTGCCCTGCATATGGTCAGACAGTGAACATTTTGGGCTGTGGTCTCTGTAAAGTGAAAGTGTTCGTTGTATCTGACTCTTTGTGACCCCATGAACTGTATGTAGCCTGCCAGGCTCCTCTGTCCATGGGATTCTCCAGGCAAGAATACTGGAGTGGGTTGCTGTTCCCGTCTCCAAGGGATCTTCCCAACCCAGGGATCAAACCCAGGTCTCCTGCATTGCAGGCAGATTCTTTACCATCTGAGCCACCAGGGAAGCCCTGCAGTCTCTGTAGCGACTACTCAACTTGGCCTCTGTAACATGCAAATAGCCACCAGTGGTACATCAGCAAGTGAGTGTGACTGGATTCCAGTAAAACTTTATTTACACAAACAGGAGGTGGGCCTAAAGGCCATAGATTTCCCATCCTTGGCTTAGAGAAATGTTCCCAGTACAGTGTGAGACCCTTTCTCTCCCCAAGACCTTGTCTGCAATATGCACACGTCTAATTCCAGTCTGCTTCAGGTCACAACTGCCAGGTCACTGAAGAGTCTGCCCAGAAGGGGCCCCAGACTCCTCAGTGGAGGGCCTGCCTGGGTGCGGCTCATCCTACTGGAGGCCCAGGGTGTGGGGGGAGGGCGGGAGGGTTCCTGGGCCACTTACATGCTTTTGTAACATGTGTGAGGAAAAAACTAAAACTATCTCATCAAGTGAAAGAAAAATAACATGCCAAGTAGCATGGGTAATAGGCAGGTAAGGCCGAATTTGTGATGGTGGTACAAGGGGTGACAGGTTCTCAAGGGTGGGGTGCCCGAGGCCCTATAACCTCACAGGTCAGCAGGTAGGCTGTGGCTTCAGACAGACCTGCACTCAAGTCCTTTGGTGCCACCCCCCAACTGAGTTGTTGTTGTTGTTTAGTTGCTAAGTCTTGTCTGACTCTTTTCGACCCCATGGACTATAGCCCACCAGGCTCCTCTGCCCATGGGATTGCCCAGGCGAGGATACTAGAATGGGTTGCCATTTCCTTCTCCAGGGGATCTTCCTGACCCAGGTTTGAACCCAGGTCTCCCGCATGGACAGATGGATTCTTTACCACTGAGCCACCAAGAAAGCCCATTCACCAGCAAAGTGGCTTCCCGTAATCTGCTGAACATCTTTCTGTCTTAGTTTGCTGCTGCTGCTGCTGCTAAATCACTTCAGTCGTGTCCGACTCTGTGCGATCCCATAGACGGCAGCCCACCAGACTCCCCCATCCCTGGGATTCTCCAGGCAAGAACACTGGAGTGGGTTGCCATTTCCTTCTCCAATGCATGAAAGTGAAAAGTGAAAGTGAAGTCGCCCAGTCGTGTCCGACTCTTCAGGACCCTATGGACTGCAGCCCATCAGGCTCCTCCATCCATGGGATTTTCCAGGCAAAAGTACTGGAGTGGGGTGCCATCGCCTTCTCCGTGCCTTAGTTTACTCCCATGTTAAACGGGGCTACTCATCCCAGCCTCACAGGTGTCTCTCACAAAGGGTTGATGTGAGAATCAGGTAAAGGGAGGCCTGTGTAAGAGCACGCAGCACCACGCCTAGGACGTGGCCTCTGCTTGATGAAGGGTGGTATGTCCTTATCTGACCCGGACCAGAGTGCGCGTGGCCTCTGCTTGATGAAGGGTGGTATGTCCTTATCTGACCTGGACCAGAGTGCGCGCCCACAGCAGGCAATAGCTTTACCCAGGGTCTGGCTTCCTCCTTTTGTTAGAGCTTTCCTCCCCACCCCCATCCCCCCGGGGCTGGCAGGAGCGGGCAACTTCTTCTTGGGAGGATGTTGGTGAGTGTGTACAAAGCAAGGAGAGGCACGTTAAGTGTGCGGACTTGCCTGCAGTTGCCCAAGATAACTTCACATATTGGAAGAGGAATTAGCAGCTCTCTTCAGAATACAAACTAAGGAAGTGAAACTAGACAAGAAACCTGTTGACTTCTGGGCTGTGCAGAAAGGTAGACTATCTCAAGGAGGGTTTTCGGAGTGAACGAGGAATACACACTTTGCAGCTTTGTAGTAAGTGCATATTGGTTTAAGAGGTTGGGAGGCACTGAACTAGATGGTAAATTCCTATGGAATTTAGTGAGAGGATTTGACTCCGCATTTATGTTTTTTTAAACACACACCTCCACCAGTTAATGCGCTGGTAAACACACCAATTTAGAAGGTGTAATCTCATAGTCAGATTTTTCTGAATCCAGGAAAGGGATCCACAGGCAACGGCCATCATCAAACAGCGCTTTCTGTTTTTAATGCCCTAAAACAAAAACAAGCTATCTTAATGGTTCTTTTTTTAACTGACTTTCGAGTAAGAACTCAACAAGCAGTCCTTTTTTTGAGCATCTGTAGAATTCAGTTTCCGGGGGCATATCAGCCTGAGGACTTTTCAGCCTCTTTAATTTACATTTGGTCTTGAATTCATCTTCCAGGTTGGTCTGCTTTATGTTTCCATCAGTTCACCGTAAAACCTCATGCTTTAGTCATTTGATGTCTGTGTCTCCCTCACCATAAACCGAGATAAAAGACCAACTGCGGAAGCTACATCTGGTGCGAAGTAATGGATTACATTTCTCACTTCGGAGGTATCCTTAACAGTTGGGCTAATTAAAGTTAAAATCAAATCCTGATGGTAAATATTTATAAATTGCGAATCTGGCATGCGTAAGTGTGTGCTGCTGATTCCCAAAGTTAAGTCAGCATCTGTCCACTCAGCAAATAGCTTGGGCCCTGTGCTGGGCACCCAGGCCAGGAATGCTGGACACCCAAAACAGAGCACTGTAGGTCACCTTCAAACTGAAAATTCAAAATCTTGTTGGAAAACCCCACTGTGATATTTCCAAAAGGAGCCACAGGTACAGGGGAAACAGCTGTGTCTGTTTAAGCTTATGAAGTCAAAATATTATAGCTGGTTTTTTGGGGGGAGTCATGTTTTAAAATCAGAGAAGGCAATGGCACCCCACCCCAGTACTCTTGCCTGGAAAATCCCAGACAGAGGAGCCTGGTAGACTGCAGTCCATGGGGTCACTAAGAGTCGGACACGACTGAGTGACTTCACTTTCACTTTCATGCATTGGAGAAGGAAATGGCAACCCACTCCAGTGTTCTTGCCTGGAGAATCCCAGGGACGGGAGCCTGGTGGGCTGCCATCTATGGGGTTGCACAGAGTCGGACATGACTGAAGCGACTTAGCAGCATGTTTTTAAAATAGCAATTAGTGTCATTTTCAAATGAGCAGTGGGATTCCTGTGTAAAATTGAAATGTCCCTCACTTAGCTCAACACTCTTACTTCCTATACTAGTTTAAGTAATTTTCTCTTTACTGGACTTGCTTTCATTTAAAAGGCACTTGCCCCCACTGCAGCTAACACTGCATGCATGATAAGTCGCTTCAGTCATGTCTGACTCTATTCGACTCTATGGACTGGAGCCCACTGGGCTCCTCTGTCCATGGGATTCTCCAGGCAAGAATACTGGAGTGGGTAGCCATGCCCTCCTTCCTGCAGGGGATCTTCCCAACCCAGGGATCGAACCCAAATCTCTTATGTGTCCTGCGTCAGCAGGCAGGGTTTTTACCACTAGCGCCACCTGAGAAGCCCCATGACTAACAGTATATGGTGAAAATTTAGAATATTTCTACATAAAATAAGCTGGAGGGGATTTCCCTCGTGGTCCAGTAGCTAAGACTCCATGCTTCCAATGCAGGGGGCCTGGATTCCATCCCTAGTCAGGAACTAGGTCCCACATGCCGCAACTAAAGAACCCATGAGACACAAGAAAGATGGAGAATCCTGCATGCCACAGCTAAGACCTGGTATAGCCAAATAAATACGTATTTATATGTATATTTTTTAAGTTGGAAATTGCTTTAGTTAAGGTTTATAATTTTACTTAACAGAAGTGTTTGCCTGTTGATGCTTTAAATAGAAGTAAAGACCAGGACCCAATTGGGAAAAAGCCTCCTCTGCCCTGTTGTCACAGCCCAGGGTCCCGTGACCATGTCTGCAGACCAGATGAGGAACCCAAGCACGCAGCAGTGAGGAGCCTGGGTCCGTTTCAGATTTAGATTCCAGACACGCAGGAGGAAGGAAGAGAGCTTCTCTTAAGTGTCTCCTTTCCGCAAGGCACTCCCCCGCACCCTGGGGGAAGTGCAGGTGAGGAGTCCTTGCAGGACCTTGCTGGGTGGGAAGGTGAGCGAGTTCTGGCCAGAATAATGCTGCTCCAGCCTCCTGCTGGGTGGGGCCTGTGATGGTCTGTCTCCCTTGGGAGCTGTAACCTTACATCTGAATGGTGCTCCTTCCATGATGGCACTGAAAGGGAAAGTCACTCAGTCGTGTCCGACTCTTTACCATCCAGTGAACTAAACAGTCCATGGAATTCTCCAGGCCAGAACACTGGAGTAGGTAGCCTTTCCCTTCTCCAGGGGATCTTCCCAACCCAGGGATCTAACCCAGGTCTCCCACATTGCAGGTGGATTCTTTACCAGCTGAACTACAGGGGAAACCCAAGAATACTGGAGTGGGTAGCCTTTCCCTTCTCCAGGGGATCTTCCCAACCCAGGGATCTAACCCAGGTCTCCCACATTGTAGGTGGATTCTTCACCAGCTGAGCCACAGGGGAAGCCCAGGAATACTGGAGTGAGTAGCCTACTGAATGATGCCACTGAATGCACCCAGTAGAGCAGTTTTTCCCCTGAAAAAGGCAGAAGATGCATAAGTTTCTTGCGAGCCATGGCTAATACTCAGTTTTTTTTAATGGCTCGTGTTATTGCTGGTGGCTGTGTTCATTGTCCCTGCAGCCTACACAGCACCCCTCAAGGTGTTGGCTTTCTCAACATTTTACTGACGAGCAAAGTCCCAGAGGCTGAATCACTTGCTCAGGCCACAGAACTGGGAAGAGGAATAGATTATCTCTGGGTTTTTATGGGGATCAGATAAGGTAAATCCAACACCTCGACAGTGTCTGGTTGCTGGTAAGTATTCAATGATAACGTGCAGTTAGGATTAGCCATCTCACTGTCATCATTGTCACTGTGATAAAAATATTGTGGGTGACTTAACATCAGAGAAAGTAATGTGTAAGGATCCTGTTTTCTCCCTCACACAAGTTCACAGCTCTGACCCACGGCTGGGTGGCTGGAGGGTTGCCGGACTTGGAACCCGAGTCTTCCTGTGTTCTTTCTACGTCTCCTGTGCCCAGCACACGGGGCTCCCATGTCGCCGAGTCAACCCCCACAAGCGAGTGCTAAAGACCCCAGGGTAACCAGTGTCGTCAAGCGTCAGTTTCACTTCATAAGCCATTTAAAGCACAATATTATATTAACATCATAATAATTTCCACTTACTAAATTCTGTACTACAGGTTTTTTTTTCATGTATTTACTCATTTATTGATTTATTTTTGATTGCACTGGGTCTTCATCGCTTTCTCTAGTTGCTGCAGGTGTTGTGCGCAGGCTTCTCCTTGCAGTGGCTTCTCTTGCTGTGGAGCAGAAGCTCTAGGTGGGCAGGGTTCAGGAGTTGTGGTGCACCAGCTTAGTTGCCCCGAGGCATGTGGAATCTTCCCGGACCAGGGATCGAACCCATGTCCCCTGCGTTGGTAGGAGGATTCTTACCCACCTGCCACCGGCGAATTCCCACAGTTTCTATTGCTCTGATTTCATAGATGACGAAACTGAGGCACAGAGAGACACATACACGTGCCCAGCTTCACACAGGTCAGCTCCAGTCCCAGGGCTCTGGCTCTGACCCCTGGCCTCCTAATTATGCTTTCTGGATAATGAGTAGAATGTACGTTGGGCAAGATGAGGGGAGCCAGGCCAGCTTGTGTTGGGGTAGTTCCACCCACTCACCTGCCACCTCCACTCTGCACCTGTACTTCTTCAGGGGCTGCCCCAGGGAAGGAGCTGGTCCAGCCAGTTATGGAGGCTTAGAATCACAGCATCTGAAGTGGTCCTGCTGGGTGGGGGTCCAGGAACTCCTACAGGGTATGGAATTCCCCTCTGGCTTCAGTGAACAGCAGTCTTTTTCCAGAGTAAGCCCCTCAGCTCATCCTTTCATCTTGAGTGGGTGGACTCTTCCTTCTGCCGACAAAGATGCTGCTTGAAACAGGAAGGGGGTCTCTACTTTCCTGCAGACTCTGACCGACTCCCCTGGGGTACAAGTCCAGGTGGGCTCCCATCTAAGGACTGTCGTTGTTGTTTAGTCACTAAGTTGTGTCTAACTCTTTGCAACCCCATGGACTAGAGCCCACAGAGCTCCTCTGTCCGTGGGATTTTCCAGGCAAGAATACTGGAGTGGGTTGCCATTTCCTTCTCCAGGGGATCTTCCTGACCCAGGGATTGAACCCAGGTCTCCTGCATTGGCAGGCAAATTCTTTAC
Source organism: Bos grunniens (assembly GCF_055505025.1). Classification (NCBI taxonomy): domain Eukaryota; kingdom Metazoa; phylum Chordata; class Mammalia; order Artiodactyla; family Bovidae; genus Bos; species Bos grunniens. Next base: position 31,378,857 of record NC_141189.1, read on the forward strand.
CACTGAGCCACTGGGGGAGCTCATCTGAGGATTAGGGCAGCAGATAAAACTCACTTTCAAAATGACAACTGTAGGTCATAGAAATAGTGAGCAAATGAAAATAAAGGCTGGTTTGAGATACTATCTTGAGAAAAGAGGCAAATTATGGCCATCAACTTGTTTCAACTTGTGTTTGATAAAATGTTGGTTGTTACTGCAAATATACACCAACCCTTAGGATGAACAAAGAATGAATCAGTGCCATTTGGTTTCCTTGGTCTAAATTGTATAAAATAATCCTTTGTCAGCATCCTGTGTTTGACACTGGCAACAACATAATTGAGAGTCATTCTTATAAGAGAAAAAAATATTTGCAGGTGTCATCAATTTTCCCAAGGGTCTTTTTCTGAATCTATCAATAATCCAATTATTGCCCCTCTGTGGTACTTGTGTGTGTGTGCCCATGGGTGTGTGTTCTGTGAGAGCCTTGTTTTTGATGACTTCCCCGTGATTGTGACAGTTCCCTGGTGTCACTTTTCATCAGCTTTATATAAAATCCTTCATCGTTGGTATGATTTGTGATTTAACACAAAAGTGCCTCTCCCTGGTTGAGCAAGTCAGGTAGGGAGGAGTAGTCGCTAGGGGCTTGGTTTATAAGTAATTCATTAATTAATGTTTTCTTGCTAATAAGTTCCCTTTATACATCTGAGATCATATGAGCATTTTAGAAGCATAAGATTGTCATACAAAGCATTATCTCACGTCATTAAAAATACTCTCCAAGTCACAGATGTTCTTATACCTTGTAGACATACCATGTTCATTGAACTCTTTTGCTATTATTGGACCCTGAGGTTGTTTTCAGTTTTTCTCTGTGATAAATACTACTGTCATGAAGTTCTTTCTGCTCAAACAAGCCCAAATATTAAAAATTCTTCAGTTCAGTTCAGTTGAGTCGCTCAGTTGTGTCTGACTCTCTGCGACCCCATGGACCGAAGCACGCCAGGCCTCCCTGTCCATCACCACTCCTGGAGTTTACTGAAACTCATGTCTGTTGAGTTGGTGATGCCGTCCAACCATCTCATCCTCTGTTGTCCCCTTCTCCCGCCTTCAATCTTTCCCTGCATCAGGGTCTTTTCCAATGAATCAGTTCTTCGCAGCAGGTGGCCAAAGTATTGGAGTTTCAGCTTCAACATCAGTCCTTCCAATGATGTTCAGGACTGGTTGGATCTCCTTGCAATCCAAGGGACTCTCAAGAGTCTTCTCCAACACCACAGTTCAAAAGCATCAGTTCTTTGGCGCTCAGCTTTCTTTATAGTCCAACTCTCACATCCATACATGACCACTGGAAAAACCATAGCCTTGACTAGACAGACCTTTGCTGGCAAAGGAATGTGTCTGCTTTTTAATACGCTGTCTAGGTTGGTCATAAGTTTTCTTCCAAGGAGTAAGCGTCTTTTAATTTCATGGCTGCAATCACCATCTGCAGTGATTTTGGAGCCCCAAAAAATAAAGTCTGACACTGTTTCCACTATTTCCCTATCTATTTCCCATGAAGTGATGGGACCAGACGCCATGATCTTAGTTTTCTGAATGTTGAGCTTTAAGCCAACTTTTTCACTCTCCTCTTTCATTTTTGTCAAGAGGCTCTTTAGTTCTTCTTCACTTTCTGAAATAAGGGTGGTGTCATCTACATGTCTGAGATTATTGATATTTCTCCCAGCAATCTTGATTCCAGCTTGTGCTTCCTCCAGCCCAGCGTTTCTCATGATGTACTCTGCATATAAGTTAAATAAGCAGGGTGACAATATACAGCCTTGATGTACTCCTTTTCCTATTTGGAACCAGTCTGTTCCATGTCTGGTTCTAACTGTTGCTTCCTGACCTGCATGCAGATTTCTCAAGAGGCAGGTCAGGTGGTCTGGTATTCCCATCTCTTTCAGAATTTTCCACAGTTTATTGGGATCCACACAAAGGCTTTGGCATAGTCAATAAAGCAGAAATAGATGTTTTTCTGGAACTCTCTTGCTTTTTCAGTGATCCAGTGGACATTGGCAATTTGATCTCTGGTTCCTCTGCATTTTCTAAAACCAGCTTGAACATCAGGAAGTTCACAGTTCACGTATTGTTGAAGCCTGGCTCGGAGAATTTTGAGCATCCTTTTGCTAGCATGTGAGATGAGTGCAATTGTGCAGTAGTTTGAGCATTCTTTGGCATTGCCTTTCTTTGGGATTGGAATGAAAACTGACCTTTTCCAGTCCTGTGGCCACTGCTGAGTTTTCCAAATTTGCTGGCATATTGAGTGTAGCACTTTCACAGCATCATCTTTTAGGATTTGAAATAGCTCAACTGGAATTCTATCACCTCCACTAGCTTTGTTCATAGTGATGATTCCTAAGGTCCACTTGACTTCACATTCCAGGATGTCTGGCTCTAGGTGACTGATCACACCATCATGATTATCTGGGTCATGAAGATCTTTTTTGTACAGTTCTTCTGTGTATTCTTGCCTCCTCTTCTTAATATCATCTGCTTCTGTTATGTCCATACCATTTCTGTCCTTTATTGAGCCCATATTTGCATGAAATGTTCCCTTGGTATCTCTAATTTTCTTGAAGAGATCGCTAGTCTTTCCCATTCTGTTGTTTTCCTCTATTTCTTTGCACTGATCACTGAGGAAGGCTTTCTTATCTCTCCTTGCTATTCTTTGGAACTCTGAATTCAAATGGGTATATCTTTTCTTTTCTCCTTTTCTTTTTGCTTTTGTTTATGAAACAAGCACCTGAAATTGGTCTTGGTAAGACCAGGCATGACTTAGAGTCACTTTTGCTGAGGAGGTTCGACACTTTAATTGGAAGAGTTCTGGAGCTCTGGACACTGCAGTCTGGTGCTGTGCATATGGTCACAGTCACCTTTGCATCTTGAACATACTGTGCATGTTCTCTGCATTTGGGAACTAGAGGAACAAAGATGAGTAAGCATTGGTCTTAACCTCACAAAGCTCAATCCTGGGGGCAAGGTGGGAGGGAACCAGAGAATTGCAATCAATGTGGAAGCCTTAGAGTGAGGACTTCCTGATGTTAGAGATTTGTTTTTAATATTTAAACCCCCCTCTCCATAAATCAGGGCTTCCCTGGGAGCTCAGCTGGTAAAGAATCTACCTGCAATGCAAGAGACCCCAGTTCAATTCTTGAATCAGGAAGATCCAGTGGAGAAGGGATCCACTCCAGTATCCTTGGGCTTCCCTGGTGGCTCAGACGGTAAAAAATCTGCCTGCAGTGTGGGAGACTTGGGTTCAGTCCCTGGGTTGGAAGATCCCCTGGAGAAGGGAAAGGCTACCCACTCCAGTTTTCTGGCCTGGAGAATTCCATGGACTGTATAGTCCATCAGTCACAAAGAGTCAGACACAAGTGAGCAACTTTTACTAAACTCCATAAATCACATTTGAAGATATTTAAATACTTCCTTGCTACCCATTTGATAGGGGGATGGTTTCCCTTTAGAGTGTGTGAGCTGCATCCTACCTGTTGCCATGGATGGCTTCCACACCCAGGGCATCCCATCCCTCCTTCTTTCCTCTTTTCTTTTTCCTTCTTCCTCCATTGTCCATCCCCCTTCCTTCCTTTACTTTCATTCATAACAACCTTTACTTTGAGGATGTGCCTTCATGAAATCACTCCATGAAATGTTTGCTTTGGGGGCACCCATTCAATTAATTTAGTAGAGTGGGGTTTGCTGAGCCCACATATCATGGCACAGGCTGCTTTCGAGGAAAAGAAACCTTTCTGTGCAGTTGATCCATCAATACCCAGAAGCATGTTGATCAGTGTCCCCACTTTCTGTCTTCTAATGAGGATTATGGAACAGCTGTTCTCAATCTTGTTGAGGTCAATGACCCTCTGGCTAAAGGTGCCCACTCATTAGAGGTGAAGCCAGGTGCCTGGGGACAGCAGGGGCTGGTCAAAAGATACATGGGCTATAATTTTATAGAAATTATATCATTATAATTTTTCTTTCTTAAAAGCTGTGAAAAGGAGATCTTACAAGATGGAAATATTTATTATCTGTGGGTGGTGAGAATATAAATGTTATTATTAGGTTTTTGGGGTTTTTTGCCTCATCTGAATCTTCTGAGTTTCTCAAAAAAATGAAAAAAGAGTAATAAAAAGAATCCCTGTAATGAAGTCAAGGTCAGGGTTTGGCAGAGTATTTCTGTAGAGGCCCAGATAGTAAATCTCTTATGCCTTGTGGGCCCAGAGGTAAAATTGGAAAGAATACATAGGTGCTTATATAAACCAAAATGTAAGCTACTTAAAAATGTAAGAGGGGTTCTTCATTCACAGCTCTTACGAGCTGATAGACAATTAGCTGTGGTTTCCTAACCCCTGGTATAGGTACTTAAGATCACTCTCCACTGACACTTGTACTTAAGAATAATAGTTACAGAACCATCAATTATTTCAAAAGATTATGCCACTTAGCATTTTCTGCATTTCCTCTTGTCTACCCACAAGTGAGAGACTAAAATCTAAGGGAGAAGTTTTTCTTTCTTTGTTTTCTGTTAATCGTGTTTTGGGTCTTTTAATAGCACGCTCTATCTCTGATGGGTGTTATCAACGTCTCACTTCCAGATTGCCTCCAAGTTGTCGTATGTAAGTGAAAAGTGTTAGTTGCTCCATGGTGTCTGATTCTTTGCGACCCCATGGACTGTAGCCCGCCAGGCTCCTCTGTCCATGGGACTCTCCAGGCAAGAATACCAGAGTGGGTTGCCATTCCCTTCTCCTAGGGATCTTCCCCACCCAAGGATTGAACCCAGGTCTCCTGCATTGCAGGAAGATTCTTTACCATCTGAGCCACCAAGGCCTAAGGTTACCCAGAGCCCCAGCCCCTCCTCTGTGCCAGGCATTGCCCTGGGTCCACGTCTTGGTCTTATTGAATGTTTGATTCTTGAGAAAGCAATTTCACACTCTGTGGAAAGGATGTCAGAATATCTCTGACAAAACAGCCCTCTGTTGGGATCCTACTGAGCCCCACCCTACCAAGGAAAGTCATGGGACCTCTTGTATTATCTTCAGGGAGCTTCCAAAATCCAACTTACATCATGTCTAAAAGCAGATTACTGGCCATCCCGAGAGACTTTAGAGTTACAGGTCTAAAAAGGATAGGATCGTATTTATTCCTTTTGACTCAGAAACCCCAGCTTGCCCAGCTCAGAGAATAAGGAAGTTTATGATCTTGTGTGGTTCAGGCTCTCAGACAAGTCTAACTTGGGGACAGGATCTGGCTGTAATTCTGCCGCCTCTGTGCCCCCGACCGACTCCCCGCAGTTGGCTCTTTCCCTGGTTTGTACCTTCTCAGACGGTTGCTGAGTTCTGAGCATTACATTCAGACTTGGCAACTCCCAGGAGGCAGGAAAGGGGACTTGAAAAAAAAAAAGAAACAACGCCTTTTCCAGGACAGACCCCCAGCAGACATCCTCCCACAGACTTAGACCCCAGGCCCTTTCCCAGCCCCCCGGGGGTCCCTGGGAAGAGAACTGCCTCCTTCTTGGCTCTGAGGATGCAGCCCATGACCTGCCGTGGCAAAACCAGGATGCTTGTAGCAAAGGGAAAAAGGAAGGGCATGGGTATCGGGAGGCAACCAGCACTGCCTCCCGCGGCAAGGGAGGAGGAACCACATTCACGCTTTCTTTCAAAAACAGGACTGAGGAACCTCCCTGGTAGGCCCATGACCAAGACACCTCAGTCCCAAGGTAGAGGGCCTGGGTTCGACCCCTGGTCAGGGAACCAGATCCCACATGCTGCAACTAAAACCTGGTGCAGCCAAATAAAGAAAAATGCATTTTTTAAAAAAACCACCCAGGCCTGAAAAGTGCTGTGTCCCCAGGGTGTGTAGTGAGCCTGCGCTGGGGGGTCAGACACATCATCTCTGAAGCTCACAACAATTCCATGAGGGGTCCGTTATCATCCCCTCCTTTACACTGAAGAAACGAATGTTCAGGACAGTAAAGGAGCTCATGTGGCGTCTAAGACTCAGAATCAGTACTTACTCCACCGACTCTGCCCTCCGCCCTCATTTAGTAACATCAGGCCTCCTTTTGTAAGGAGCCTGGCAACTCCTTTGTAACAGCAGAAAGTGCTGGCGCTCAACTTTTCCTTTGATAATATTGGCAAAGGGGAGGTTTGTCTCCTCCAGGACACTTCCTAAAACGCAGCTTGTGAACTGCCACAAATTTCCATGTATCCACTCACTGTCTTAACTCTCCATCCATCCATCCTCCAACAGTCATTGATAGAGCAGCAGCCCTGTTATCTTCGTTCCGGGGATGGATGTTTACTTAGACTTGGCTTCTGTCCTCACAGGCCAGCAGGGGCCACCAGGGGGGAGCAAGAAACCACAGGACAAAAGCAGAGGACCGTGCCAGGAAGGGGAGGGAGGAGAGACTGCTCCGTCCAGGAGGAAGTTTTCCGCCAGGAGAGGAGAGGCAGGGTCCTGAAGGATGAGTGAGAGGTCATCAGGTGCCTGTGGGCAGGAAGAGGGCACTCGAGAGGCCGGGAGAGCACAGGCTGAGGCTGGAGCCACAGCACAGCTGGCAGGGACCGGGCCAGCATTGAAGCTCCTTGGTGACCAGAGGAGGGCTCAGGTGTGGAGACGTGAAACAGGAGGCAGATCCAGCCCCCGGGTGATGGAGAGGCACGGGAAGATTTTACCTGGAGAAGTGGCACAGTCAGGTTTTACATTTTAGACAACCTTGCCCTGTCTATCCTGGGCATTTTCCCTTCCTTCTTGCCCCGATTTTGTTCCGGGCCCCATATGACAGGCTGAGAACACTCCTTTCCAGTCCCCCTTACACCTAGGGTAGCCACATGTCCCAGTGCTGAAATTCAGCAGGTGGCACTTCCTGGAAAGCTTTTCATTAGCCCTTCCCTCTTCTTCCTGCCTGGAACTTGGACGTTATGTCTGGAAGCCCTGCAGCCACCTTGCAATCTAGACGACAAAGCCACAAGCTGAGGTTGGAGTAGGACAGAAGGAGCCTGGATTCTTGGTGAAAATTGTTGAGCAGCTGCACCCATCCTGACTGCCCTCCTTCTTTCTCAGTATGGCATGGACAGATAGAGGTAAATACAAGCACATGCTTTGCTTGTTTAAGCCGCTGACAGCTGAATGTTATCCTGACACACTTGGGTCAGAAAAGAGGGTTGAGCAGGCAGCCGTAAAAACCGCCCTGAGGATGGAGAGCCGAGAGGACTGTGAGCAGGTTCAGGCAGAAAGCCCCATGGCGTGCAGGAGATGCACAGCCCATGGCCCTGAAGTGGGTGGCTGTGTGCTGGCCCAGCAAAGCCCACGAGGAGGAGCAGGCATGGAGTGGAAGAAGTGAGCTTGCAGGACCTGCAGGGACTTGAGGAACAGAGGTCCTCCGAGCAGTGGGAGAACTGAGTCTGGGCCGGGAAATGATTTGGGTTGTCAGCAGGCGGGGTGGCAGAGGCTGCAACAGGCCATGGTTGTCCAGCGAGCAGGGAAGGGCATGGGCAGAGCCCCGGGAAGGCGACCATCTAAAGGGCTCATGGAAAAGCATGTGATTTAGGCAAATTCCATGTTGTTTAAGGCATCTCTGCCTGATTGGATTCTTTCCTTTCCTGGTTATTAAAATGGAAACTGACTCTCCCAAGGTCCCCACATTGCGATGGCACAGCATTCCCCTTCTGGGCCCACCTGGTCCAACCTAGAGCCCTTTCAGTTCAGTTCAGTTGCTCAACGTGTCTGACTTTTTGTCACCGCATGAGCTGCAGCATGCCAGGCTTCCCTGTCCATCACCAATTCCTGGAGCTTGCTCAAACTCATGTCCATTGAATCGGTGGTGCCATCCAACCATCTCATCCTCTGTCATCCCCTTCTCTTTCCTTCAGTCTTTCCCAGCGTCAGGGTCTTTTCCAATGAATCAGTTCTTTGCATCAAGTGGCCGAAGTATTGGAGCTTCAACTTCAGCATCAGTCCTTCCAATGAATATTCAGGACTGATTTCCTTTAGGATGGACTGGTTTGATCTCCTTGCAGTCCAAGGGACTCTCAAGAGTCTTCTCCAACACCACAGTTCAAAAGTATCAATTCTTCGGCGCTCAGCTTTCTTTATAGTCCAACTCTCACATCCATACATGACTACTGGAAAAACCATAGCTTTGACTTCTATCCCAGTAAATTTCTTCTCCAGCACTCTGCATAACATCTCCCTCCTGTGGCTTGCTGCCACCTCCATCTACCTCCCTCAAGTATTTTTGGACAGATTTCCAATCTGATATATGAACATGCCATCAGTCAAAACAGTCTTTTTAATGAGCCTCTTGTCCTGACAGCTGTGTTTAAGATAGGGCATAGAAACCGGTAATGGAAATCTAGAAAATTGTCCATTCTGGATTGAAACCTGACTCTGTGCCCCCACAGTTCCAGCTCACACACAGGCCTGCTGTCTTCTTTTAAAAATAAAGAGGAAATTATGAATAGTGAGAAAGATGTAATTTGTGCAAATGAAAAAAAAAAAAAAAAAAAAACTTGGGATACTTGGAGGAGATGAGAAGAAGGTATAATTATTGAGCATGGCCTGAATACATCACGTGCAGCTTCCTGCTGTGTGACCCTGGGCATGGCTCTGAACCAGGAGTGGTTGATTCTAGTCCTGCCTTCCCAATGGGGGGAAGCCAAGGCTCAGAGCAGGGCATGCACATGTTACACTCACACAGCTCGGCAGTGGCAGGCTGAGGTTAAAGCCAGCATCCCCTGAGTCCCTACCCCAAGCTGCCACTGCTTTCCTGGCAACCAAATATGAAAATTAATAAAACATTAATAAAATACAACCCTCCTCCAATGAACTTATGGTTTCCAGGGCAAGGAGAAGGATGGGGGCGAAGGAATAGTTAGGGAGTTTGGAATGGACATGTACACACTGCTATATTTAAAATGGATAGCCAACAAGGACCTACTGTATAGCACAGGGATCTCTGCTCAAAGTTATGTGGCAGCCTGGATTAACATTGTTAATCGCTTATACTCCAATACAAAATAAAAAAGTTAAAAAAAAAATACAGCCCTCCCCTCTGAACAGGTGGAGGCCCCTCTCCAACACCTCCCATGTGGGCGTGATGACTGACCAGCAAATCTCTCTCCAGCCCCTCTTCTTGGGAACTTTTTCAGCAAAACCACTCCCATCCTGATTGAGCTGGAAACACACAGCCCCTCTGTGTTCTCTGAGCCAGTTCTCTGCCACTGAGAATTGTGGCTTCATCCCCCAGCCCTCCCACCATCTTGTAGTTTCAACTGGAGCAGGCTTGGGGAGGGAAGAATGTCATTTTTGTTGATAATTATTCAGGAGAAGTAGAATGTAATTTACATGGCAATTTTTTTTTTTTTTTTAGGAGATGAACCTGGGGTGGGGGTGGAATCTAAAACAGAAGAAATCTCTTCACCTAATGTCAGCTTGTACTCTACAGAGAAAAGAAATCCCTTGGCCTTGGGTGAAGGTTATTTCAATAACTGAGCCATTACATTTGACCCAAGCTAAACAAAAAGAATCCCAGGAGGAGGCTATGAATCCTCAAGACAAAACAGATGCTTCACGGCACGTGGACCAGACATCTGAGCAAGTGCCTGAAGTGACCAGATGTTTTTGCATGTTCCATAGCACTCACAAAAGAAAGGGAGGTGTGAACCCAGGTTTCCAGTGGTGGCCCAGCACCTGATCCCCCGGCAGTGAAGTCATCCTCCCCTAGCCTTCCGTGGCGGCTCATGCCCTTCAGAAGATTGGGGTTCAACTCCCGTAGGAGATAATCCCCTCATCCCCATCCCTGGTTGACTCAGACAGAAGCAGGACTACTTGGGAGCCTTTTTTTTTTTTTTAATATAATTTCTAAAAACATTTGCTTTCTTTGTTTAAAAAAAAAAAAAAAACTATTGGAGGATGTTTCCTTCACAGTATTATGCTGTTTTCTGCCACACATCAACATGAGTCAGCCACAGATCTACATATGTCCCCTCCCTCTTGAACCTCCCTCCCGTCTCCCACCCCATCCTACCCCTCTAGGTATCATCACAGAGCACCAGGTTGAGCTGGCTTGGGAGCATTTTATTTTTTATTTTATTTATTTATTTGTTTTTTAAATTTAAATTTATTTATTTTAATTGGAGGCTAATTACTTTACAATATTGTATTGGTTTTGCCATACATCAACATGAATCCACCACGAGTGTACACGTGCTCCCCATCCTGAACCCCTCTCCCGCCTCCCTCCCCGTACCATCCCTCTGGTCATCCCAGTGCACCAGCCCCGAGCATCCTGTATCCTGCATCGAACCTGGACTGGCAATTCATTTCTTATATGATATTATACATGTTTCAATGCCATTCTCCCAAATCATCCCCTTGGGAGCATTTTAAACTGAGATAGTCTCTTGTGCTGATGAGCCTGCAGCCAACACAAACCCCCGGAGAGCTGGCCGTAGGGGCCGGGTGGATAGATGCCTGCCCTCTGCAGGGTCGCTGCCCCAGTGCCCCCTGAGACTCTCAAGCCACACCGAGTGTCCCCAAGTACCTGAGCAGTCCCTGGAGGGCCGGAAGTCTCTGAATGTCCCACATCCTGATTTAAAGCATAGAACGATCGTCTGACAGCCTAGATTTTACACACTGCAAATACAGTTTTCAGGATTTTATAATGTGGCAGCTCTGAGATAGAGCTATATGTCCTGAGGGGAAACAATTAAGAGAGAGATTGCTGAGTGAATAAAAGCAAGTTGCAAATCCATAGGTAGCATATCTCATTTTTATGAAATTACGTGCATTTGTGTATGTTTTATTTCAGTTGCCATATATCTGAAATCTATTTTATTAGTAGAGACATTTAAATTATCGGAATAACACAGAACTCCTAAAATGGGAAGAGAGACTTTTGTGAGATCCGCTCCCCCCGCCCCCGGCTTTTTTTTAATGCCTTGTATTTTTATAGTATTTGATTTCACCTTTAGCAAGCATGCATTGCTTTTTGAAGAAAACCTTTTTATTCGGAAATATTTTCAAGCTTACAGAAAAGTTGCAAGTAAAAAAGAAATTTCTATATACCTTTTACCCAGCTTTATCTGGCATTTTACCCTCAATTGCTTAATTGTTTTATTATTTGCAATAGATATTGCAAGTATATTTTTCTGATCTATTTGAGGGTATATTGCCTGCATCATCTGTGTTTTATTTTCCCTTTTTTACACTAAACATAGGCTCCTATATATACTTTTTTGCATATGACATTTTTCTTTGCAGTTATTCCATATCAGTTCATGGAGATCTTCCTGGGTTTTTTTTTCCTTTCTTTTTCTTTTTTTTTTACAGCTGTGAGTTTACCATAGTTTATTCAGCTGCTCGCCTCAGGCATGCATTACTTTTGAAAGCAGAAAAACAAAGATGAAGAGTGCAATGGAAAATTTAAATCCACCAAAGAGAGCAAGCTAAGGTTCTGATAGAAAGTCTGTGTTTTTAAAATGGGTAGAGCCGTGGGAGAAGTCAGGTGGCTGGTGAGCCCTTGAGCCTCACAAATTGAGCAGTAGAGGCGGCAGGGGGTCCAACCCAGGTAGATCCGGGTCTCTTCTCTGGAGGCAGAGCCTGAGACGACATATGAGTGAACAGGAAGTAACAGTGGGTCAGGGCAGGTGGCAGAGTCGAGAAGGATGCGTGCTCAGCTGAGTCGGACTTCAGCCTGATCCAGCAGTAGCTCTAGAGCAGCAATCACGCAAGAGGGGTTCCCACCTTGAGGGGAGGGGGTGGGGGGTCTCCCATCCCCCATATACAATAATATACTCTGAGAATGTTGAAGAGTGTAAATTAATACATGTAATGAGGCTTGTTTCTGACGCCTGGCCCGTAGTAAGTAGATCTTCACCAAATGTTAGCTGTTAGTATTATGGTCGTTACGGGCTTCCCAGGTGGTGCCAGTGGTAAAGAACACACCTGCCAATGCAGGAGACTATCCCTGGGTCGGGAAGATCCCCTAGAGAAGGAAATGGCAAGCTAGTCAATCTTAAAGGAAGTCAGCCCTGAAGGTTCACTGGAAAGACTGATGCTAAAGCGGAAGCTCCAATACTTTGGCCACCTGATGCAAAGAGCCAACCCATTGGAGAAGAACTTGATGCTGGGAAAGATTGAGGGCAGGAGGAGAAGGGGCAACAGAGGGTGAGATGGTTGCATAGCATCACTGGCTCAGTGGACATGAGGTTGAGCAAGTTCTGGGAGATGGTGAAAGACAGGGAAGCCTGGCGTGCTGCAGTCCATGGAGTCGCAAAGCATCGGACACAACTGAGCATCTGAACAACAACAACCATCGTGACCAGCCTTCGAGTCCCAGGTCAGGCACAACCAACGAACTGGAAGAAGTTGAGGATGTGCTTAGGTCAAAGCCACCCCCTCCAGGAAGCCTTCTTACTGTGCCCCAGCACCACCCATGATCCGTGGCACTTTGTACCTCCAGGGCGGTAGACAGAGCAGCTACTTCTGAGTCAGTCTGATCCAGGTACAAATTCTAGCTGTGTGACCCTGGGCAAGTTCCTTGACCTCTCTGTGCCTGATCCCGTCATCTGTTAAAAGTGGACATTATCTTCCTCGAGGGGGTCCTTAGGAAGCTTAACTGAGATGATGCACGTGCAGAGTGCTCAGCTCAGAGCAGATGCTCAGTAAATAAAATGGCTAAACTGTGTTATTTTCACTTTCTGCATTTTATTATGAAAGCACTTTACAGTGCTACCCAGCTGTAGACTTTAAGCTCTTGATTGCTAGAAACGGTTGATCTGGGTGCCCCCCTAGGCTCCACCAACACCTGGCTTCGAGAGGGAGCTCTGCAAATGTTCATTGCCTTGAATCGCCTGAAGAAACAGCATCCTACCCCACCCAAAGAACCAGGAGCAGGCCGTTTCCTTTCTCCACGGTCCCTAGCAGACTTGGGTCGCGGACACTTGGGCATCTGAAAAGATACCTGCCAGTGAAATTCTGAGAGCTCTTGTACTGGAATCTAGAAATCCCAAATTGGCAACTCAATGTCATAATTTAATATGAAGTATGTCATGCTGGGGCTTCCCTGGTTCTTCAGATGGTAAAGAATCTGCCCACAATGTGGGAGACCCAGGTTCAATTCCTGGTTGGAAAGATTCCCTGGAGAAGGGAATGGCAACCCACTCTGGTATTCTTATATTCTGATATCTCCCCTGATGCTATCTCAGCCGTCCCAGGCCACTGGCTTCCCGCAGGAATCATCATCTCCAGGCCTACATCTGAGCTGCCTGCTGAGAAATTGCTTACCTACAAGAGGGATTATTTATACCTGTTTTCTGTATGTTTAGAATCCCATGGACGGAGGAGCTTGGTGGGCTACAGTCCACGGGGTCGCAAAGAGTCAGACACGACTGAGCGACTTCACTTTCACTTTCTGTATGTTTGGGCTTCCCTGTGGCTCAGCTAGTAAAAACTCTGTCAGCAATGCGGGAGACCTGGGTTCGATCCCTGGGTTAGGAAGATCCCCTGGAGAAGGGAAAGACTACCCACTCCAGTATTCTGGCCTGTATAGTCCATGGGGTCACAGAGTTGGACACGACTGAGCGACTTTCACTTCACTTCACTTCTGTATGTTCAACCAACCTTCCTTTATTTCTCTTGCCCTTTTCTTTGTTTATGAGGCCCATTTTTCCCCCTTACCACTGAGACAGAATAAATTGAGTATGACTAAGGATTTGTGACACCATTTTCACTGTGACAGCTGGCAACATAAAGATGCACAGCATTTTCATAAACATGTACTCAGGCAGGATAAAAGTAAAAAGTGCCCAAGGAGAATCTGTTTACACTCTCCAAGCCTACGTAACACCGAAAGCATTAAGGAAGTCCATTTTTAATACCAAAATTGTTACCGGGGTGCATCCCTGATTTCCTGATTGATTCGAGGCAAGTTTCTGATATTAATGAGAATATTAAATTATATGGAGGTTGCCTCCTAATCCTCTGATTGATTTGAAATGAACTTGAATCAGGGCAGCTTAAAAATAGCCTTTATAGCATCTTTATGACCTGATACCATGGAGAAATAAATACGAAGCTAATGCCACGGAAGGCTTCCTCCTGATGTAGGGGCTGTCTCGGCCAGGAGTTCTTCCTCTGGTGGTAATTTAAGAAGATGCTTGTCATCTCCTTACAGCAGTTCATAATTCAAAAACAATCTATACATAATACTCAATTAAGGAACCACAAAGCCATGTCGGCCACAGATGGCTGATGAACGGCCGAATGGAAATTCTGCCCAACTCTAGAAAACACCGCTAAAATCAATCCCCTTGTCAGGGAAACCATGATTTATTAACACATTCCTTAACCTGCATCGAGTTGTGAATCAATGTGTCCCCATCAAAAGCTAATACCAAACCGAGATGGCTCAGACTTCATACAGGTCCTGGTGGCAGAAGTAACTCAGACAAGCCTGCACATTACCAGGCCAAGCTGGTTGTGTCTGTGTCCCTGTCCAGGAGGGGCCTCTCGGGAAAGATGGGGAGCACTCACTGTTTACCGAGTGCTCCACGGACAGAGGAGCCTGGTGGGCTACAGTCCATGGGGTCGCAAAAGGGTCAGCATCTATGCCCTTATCCAAACCTCTCTGTCACTGATGAGACAGGTGTCATTATTCTCTTACAGGTGAGGAAGTCGAGGTTCACCAAGGTCAGTAAGTGGCCCAAGATCCCCAAGGGCAGAACCCAAGTCTGCAGGCTTGGACTCTGGCATCTGAGTACCTGGGTTCTGATCCTGGCTGCCCTATTTTCTAACCCAGTCCCTTTGCCTTAGTTCCTTAACTTCTCCATGCCTCAGTCTTCTCATCTGTAAAATGGGAATGACTTCTGTGTCCCCTGCCCAGGACAGAGGTCTATTGGGAGGATTCAACGAGATGTTGGGTGAAAAGTCCTTCAAGTCCTGCCCTTCCAGGCCTCCCTCCACCCACTCTGCCTCAGTGTCTGCTCTTACTTGGGACGGAACCGGGAGGCATGAGGGGGGTTCAAAACTCCTGGACTTCCCAGGAGGTGGGGAATAGACCCAGAAACTTCCAGTACCAAATGCCAGACTCCTGGTTCCTGTTCCATCCCAAGAAGAGGCTCCCGCTCTTCCCACCTGAGTCTCATCTCTGGGCCAACCGGGAATGTCGCAGAGCCTAGAAGTCCATACCAGTACCCAGCAGAGTGGAGAGTCAATTGTATGTCCTTACTTTGAGACAGACTTTAGCCTCTTGCCTGACGTCCCTTTGTAATTTATCAAATGGTCATTGCCTCAGTGCCTTTTCAGGATGCAAATACCAAGGTCTTTCTTTATTGTAATGGAATGAGATCCCTTTTACCAGAAATGAGAAGGGTCTGAACACAATTGCTCTGCTTGCTAACAGTCTCTTTCAAAATCTTTATTTCTGGTCCCCTTTGGCATCTTTGCTCACCTAAAAATCCTCATTTGGTCACATTTTCTGTGACTCGGGACATTAACAATAAACGACGAGCACTCAGGGGCCTGGGGTGGAGAATGGATGGGATTCGCTGGTGGTGGAGAAACCCAGCTGTCCACAGCCCGCCGACGCCCGTTCTGAAAGCTCTGCTGGCCACTTGTACGGTCTCTGTTAATGCTCCTGTCTCTGCAAATGCCAATAAGTACAGCGTGAAATTTAAACATAAGTGAGTTTTTACAGCTAATTATGGCTAATGCAAGCTGCTTTCAAAATTGCCAAGCATTCCTTCTAGAATAGTACAGTTTGCAACTATGAATTAGGCATTAAGAGCCAAATTTCATAAACATAATTTAGCAGACAACAAAATAATAATACTAAGTGCTTTCCAACTGGCCATTAGGAGCTCCCCAAGGTGGGTCTAATTGCACACGCTCCCACTGGGACTTCCAACAGCACAGACCATAAGGCTCGGAAACCCCAGGAGCGCAGTGGAGCAGGCAGGCATTTTCACAGCCCTCCAGCCTGTGTGGTCAGGAGCTGTTCACGTGCTCAGTGATACGGTTCCAGCTGGAGCTTTTAGCCACACAGCTCTGTCCCTCCTGTCCTCCTTTCCTGGTCCATGTCACCTCGATGTTGGCTTGGGATCGCCAGGTCAAGTCATCACTGCAAACATTACAATAATGAAAACATAAAAAGTGGTGCCTCCCCCCTTGCTAACCCCGCCCCCCACTAGCCTGGCTGTGAAACCACCCGTGTGAGTTTAGTGTGTTTGTCCCTCATTCAGCTGAGGATACAAACACACGCACACACACGCTCTCAAACGGACGTTGCCTTTTTCTTTTTTAGTTGGAGAGTAATTGCTTTACAGTGTTGTGTTGGTTTCTGCCATAAAACAACGGGAGTCAGCTGTGTGTGTGTGTGTGTGTGTGTGTGTGTGTACATATATACAGAACTCTCTCTCTTGAGCCTCCCTCCCACCCTTCTAGGTCACCACAGAGCACCAGGTTGAGCTCCCTGTGTTATATAGCAACTTCCCACTAGGTATCTGTTTTACATATGGACGTTGTCTTTATTTTACAAAAACAAGACCACACAACTTTTTTACATCTTGCTGTTCATACTTAATAATATATTTGGTGCCTTTCAACACTGGTGTATGTAAATCTACCTCTTTTTTTTTAAGAAAAATACATGTACTATAATTTATCTAGTCTCCTGTAAATGAATATTATAAATAATGCCTCTGTGCACACTCTGTATTTATGACCACAGACACAACACACCTACACCTATGGGCTCTTCTCTGGTATTTCCAAAGGATATGTTTATGTGAAAATGTTGGCATTGGTCTAGGGGAATGCACAACAGAATGTGAGAACCCAGTTGCACCTATTTACCCTCTGAAATGAGTTGTATCCGTTTGCATCTTAATAACAGTCAGTGGAAATAGCTGTCTCCCCACCCTTGGCTGTTTTAAGCAGGGAAACCTGGGTCACCTTTCTTTCCATCCCTAGCTGCGGGCCCCGGCGGGCAGACAGCCCCACCTACCCCCAGGTGGGTCTCAGTTCCTACTGCAGGAGAGTGGCTGTAGTCTGCAGGGCTCCGTTCAGTTTCCCAGACCTCTACTAATGAGCAGGGCTCAACATTTGGATCATGTTTTTGTCATGCTTTCCGGAATCATTGTCAAATGCAGAATAATTCCTTCACCATGAGGATCCCATGGTGGGTATGGGCCACACCCATACCCAACCCCCCTGCACCCCTGGCCCTAACTCCTAGCAACCGTATCTGTAATATTGTCACCTTAAGAATGTAATGGAAGTGGGGACTTCCATGGTGGTCCGGTGGCTAAGACTCTGCCCTTCCAATGCAGGGGGCCTGGATTCACTCCCTGGTCAGGGAACTAGATCCTGCATGCCGCAGCTAAAGATCCCATGTGCTGCAGCGAAGACCCAGCACAGCCAAAGAAAGAAAGAAAGAATTAGATAAATGGAATCATACAATACGGAACCTTTTGAGTTGGCTTTTTTTTAGATCAGTGAAATTTCCTTGATATCCATTCAAGACTTTGCATCTCTCAGTAGCTGATTCCTTTTCATTGCTGAGTAGTGTTCCATGGTATGGATGCCTCTTCCTGTGACCATTTCTTAGACTTTCCGTGTTTTTGATGACCTTAACAGTTTTGGGAAGTACTGGTCAAGTATTTTATAGAACATCTATTGGCAAATAGAAGGGGAAAAAGTAGAAGCAGTGACAGGTTTTCTTTTCTTGGGCTCCAAAATCACTGTGGATGGTGACTGCAGCCATGAAGTTAAAAGGTCTGTTGGGATCTGTGATGTTTTTCTCATGCCATAGTTATGATCACAGAGGTCAATTACTGTTTTAATCCCAATCATGTTGTTCAGCTGCTATGTCCGAATCTTTGCGACCCTGTCTGCATGCCAGGCTTCCCTGTTCTTCACCATCTCCCAGAGTTTGCTCAAACTCATGTTCATCAAGTTGGTGATGCCATCCAACCATCTCATCCTCTGTCGCCCCCTTCTCCTTCTGCCCTCAATCTTTCCCAGCATCAGGGTCTTTTCCAATGAATCGGCTCTTCACATCAGATGGCCAAAGTATTGGAGCTTCAGCATCAGTCCTTCCAATGAATATTCAGGGTTGATGTCCTTTAGGATTGACAGGTTTGATCTCCTTGCAGTCCAAGGGACTCAAAAAATTCAGTAAAAGTTACTACAGAATTCAGCGGTCTTGATATATTCACAGAACTGTGCCACCGTTGCCACTGTCTTAATTCCAGACCACTTTTACCATTCTGCAAAGAAACTCTGTGCTTGTGAGCAGTCACCCCCATCCCTTCTTTCCCCTCTTCCTCCAGCAACCTCTAGTGCGCTTTCTTTCACTATGGATATGCCCATTCTAGACATTTCTTAACTTAGCATAATGTTTTGAGAAGTGGTAGACTCTTAGTCTTTATATGTACAAACAAGTATCTATTTAAAAGCCCTTAAATTTGAATGATGGTCTAGCTAGGTAAAAAAATTGAGTTCACAGTTACTTGCCCTAAGCATTTTGAAGGTATTACTCCCTGGTTCTTTTATGATTGAGATGCCTGCTACCTGTCTAATTGTCATTCCTTTATAATATTTTTGCCATGATATCTTTTGAAAACCTTTCTTTTTGATGCTCCATAATTTTACCATGACATATGTCAGTATGAATTGATTTTATTTATCCTACTTAGTAGCATTTTTTTTTGAAAACCCATATGTTCCTCCTTTCTGGAAAATTCCCAACTATTATTTCTTCAAATTGTTCTTACTCTTATTGCCTCTTTTCTTCTGTTCCATTTCCTCTTAAGCATTCACTGATACCTCTTAACCCATCCTTTGGGTTTTTTGAATTGCTCATTCATATCGCTTGAGTCTGGGTCTCTGTGTTGTTTTCTGATTCAGCTCCTCAGTTCTTCCTTTTCACTCACCGATGCCCTGTCTGATGAGTGTCTAGTCTACAACTTATCCAATTCATTGAGAGTTTTGTTTTAAAACTTTAACTTTTATGTTCACCATTTCTAAATTTTCATTACCAACTATTCTTATTCAGTTCAGGCCTGTTTTGTTTCATAACATCTTGTTCTTTTTTACGATATTAGTCCTTTATTGAGAATATTTGATAGCCAAATATTTATTTTAAATATTTTCCAGACTGTTGATATCATTGATTTCCTATGACGTGAATTCATGTCCCTGATTGAAGAGTTTGTTACTTAGCATGAGATTTTCATGGCTGGGAGGATTTTTTATTTCAGGTTCAATTTGAGTAAGAAGTATTTTGAAGTTCTGTTTTCCCCTAACTTTCCTCTTGACTAACTTCTCTCTGTCCAGTGGTTTTGGTTACTTCTACCCCAAAAGTATCCATCTGGGACCAGGCTTTATAATAGTGCTTTAAAGTCCTGGTCCCACAGTCATCCTGGGGAAACACGTTTTGGTTCCTTGACCTGAGCCTGTGTCTGTCTTCCCTCCTTAGGTCCACGGGTTGCAGTCAGCCTTCACCCACTGCTGGGCTGGAGACACCTCCTACCAGCACAGGAAAACCAGTGATTAAATGTTAAGGAGCTATATGAGTTGGTTGTTAAAAGCCATTACTACAATTTAATTATATGAACTCATCATTAAATAAATTATATTAAGAAGCAAAGGTAATACTCAACATACTCAATACTTACCAGTTTCTTTTGTGTGTGTGGTGGTGGAAGGAAGACATAATTTTTTTTCTTTTTTTTTTTTTTTTTTTGCCTATTTTTTCTTATTTCTAAAATTATGAAAGTGTGATAACATATTTACAAGAGACATGGAAAATACAGAACAAAGTTACACATAGTTCCACTATATATCTTGTTGTTGTTGTTCAGTCGCTAAGTCATGTCTCACTCTTTACAAGTCAAGCCTCTTTTTGTTTTTGGAGTGCTTGTTAACCACACCAGCCCAGCACTGCCCTGGCACAGGGCAGCAGAGGTTTCCTTCAATCTCCTTCCATGCTGCTGCTGCTAAGTCGCTTCAGTCATGTCCAACTCTGTGCGACCCCATAGACAGCAGCCCACCAGGCTCCCCCGTCCCTGGGATTCTCCAGACAAGAACACTGGAGTGGGTTGCCATTTCCTTCTCCAGTGCATGAAAGTGAAAAGTGAGAGTGAAGACGCTCAGTCGTGTCCGACTCTGAGCGACCCCATGGACTGCAGCCTACCAGGCTCCTCCATCCATGGGATTTTCCAGGCAAGAGTACTGGATTGGGGTGCCATTGCCTTCTCCAATCTCCTTCCATAAATGGAGGTATTGAGGCTTCCCTGTTTCCACCAGGAGCCAACCTTTATTTCCTTCTCTCAGAGAAAGTGCTTTCAGTCTCAATTATAAGAGCTCAGCTCCCACTCACTACTCTGTCTTTCTGCTTTTTTTTCTGGTCGCTAGAACTGTTTATTTTGGTTTTGAAGGCTACATCTGTCCTTTGGTTTCTTTTTCTGTATTTTACCTATCGCAGCTCTTAGGTTGGAGAGGAAGCGATACATTAAATGTTGACCTTGCTGTGCTGTCTTGATTAGAACTCCATAAACGCTGTTTTTCATGGACATGTGCCTTCCGCCTCCTGTGGCTGTTTATGTAGGCCTCAGGTTTCCTTCATCTCTCTCAAAGTCATTCACCTTATCTCCCTCTCTTTCCTTGTTCCTTGGGGCTTCCCTGGTGGCTCAGTGGCAAAGAATTCGCCTGCCAATGCAAGAGACACAAAAGACACAGGTTCAATCCCTGAGTCGGGAAGATCTCCTGGAGTAGGAAATGGCAATCCACTCCAGTATCCTTGCTGGAAAATTGCATGGACAGAGGGGCCTGGCGGGCTACAGTCCATGGGGTCATGAAGAGTTGGACGTGGCTGAGCACATGTACATACTCCTCCTTGTGCCCTAGTACTTTCCTGTGTGAGTCATGACAAACAGGTGAATAATGTATTGTGTACTGAGTTCCCCTTGGAAAGATTCTAGATGTCACATATGCCACCTTTGTATTTATTATATAATGCTGAATAATATCATGTATTATAATTAATAATGTGCCGCTGTTCACAGAAGAAACCCTTGGAGCCCCCCGGTTATCTCAGTGGAAATCCTTGGCCCCCTAATGTTCTCTCCCTCCCCTGCAGGTATCAAGGCTGTGTTCTCAGGCCACTACCACAGGAATGCTGGGGGCACCTACCGGAACCTCGACATGGTGGTGTCATCCGCCATCGGGTGCCAGCTGGGCACAGATACCCACGGGCTCCGAGTCGTGGTGGTCACCGCTGAGAAAATCATCCACCGATACTACAGCCTAGATGAGCTGAGTGAGAAGGGAATAGAAGACGATCTGATGGATCTGTTGAAGGAAAACTAATCGCCGATTATGATTGATTTACTTTTCACTTCTACTGTTTTTTTTTTTCATTTTGTTAGAAACAGTAGCTGCATACGACCCCTTATTGAAATAAAAAAAAAGTATTCCAGTATTCCAGACAGATTTGTGAATTTATGTCCTTCTGCTTAAATCAGAGAGCTGGGTCCTGCCCTAAATGATACTTAAATGGAACGGCCCTCCCTTTACAAAAGAAAGGAGGGAGGAGCCTGGAAATGAAAGAATAAATGATATTATTAGAATATCCCTGCATAGGTGATTAAATGTGTTCTCCTAATGATGTGTTTCTCAACTCTGCTCTTCATTAGATGGTTTTCTGGCAGCCTTTGGTAAATGTCTACCTATCAACTTCAGTCGCACCTTGACATCCAAGTGTGATCTCTGATGATCCTTTGAGCAAACTGCATCTGATTATAATAAACTGTGGTCACGACTCCCAAAATGTTAAGCAAAATGCAGGTCATCTCTTTTCCTTCCTAACAAAACAAATCACCATGTCCCATGACTAGAGCTGCAGACTCATCTTAATAAGGAGCCGAGTAGCTGACATTTGCTGTGAAAGTCTGGGACCAGTGATGAAGTTGATACAGGTCAAATGTTGAGTTTACCTTCTTGGCAGCTAGAAAAGTCACCTTTGCACCTCAGTGTGCTCAGTCACTTAGTCACGTCTGACTCTTTGTGATCCACGCGCCCCTGTCCATGGAATTGTCCAGGCAAGAGCCACCTGGGAAGCCATAAATTGTCCGTATTTGAAAACCTCACCACAGAGTCTAGAATGGAGCCCTTGAAGGTCCATCTCTGCAGTCAAGGGTGGCACACCTGATTCCCTCTCATTCACTGCTGCAGCAACTCCCTCTGCATGTGGGCATTCTCCTATGATGGGAATCATCCTCTGTTTATGAGATCCTTAGCTCTGCTTTCACAGAAAACATGGGAGCTGATGCAGAGTTCTCCAGAAACCAAGTGTAAATTACTCTGGGGCAAAAACAGTGGTTTCAGCCACGTTATCTAAATTGGCACCAACTTTGATTAAATGCACTCACTGGTGCCTTGATCAAGGAGCATGGATGGGTTAAAATCAATGTTCTCTTTGTTTAATCTACTTCTCCGCTGCTCCTGACCACTGCGTTAGTCCATCCACATCTTTTTCAGCAGATGTCCTGGTGGACCAGGAACCTGGGTACTCACCATCCTGCCTGTTTTCCTGTGAAGGAAAACTTCACAGTGTTACACAGTAGCATTCAGTCATCCTAAAAAAAAAAAAAAAAAAAAACTGGTTACAAATGAACTGCAAAGTCCATTAAATTAAATGCCTTTCTTGTTGAAAAGTTTCAGTCAATGTAGCAAAACCATGAGAAATTAAAGAGAAAGATAATTGGATATGTAAATTCATAAGGAACAAAAGACAAGAAGTTAATTATACTCCAGATTGGTGACACACCATAGCTCATTGTTATGTGGCAAGAAAATTAAAAATTTTCAAAATTAGTATGCTCCTATTTAAGAGTTCTGCTGCATTCTTGCCTTGTGTTGATCTTTCTTTACAACTAATGTGGCTAGAAGAAATCAAGAAGAGGAATTCAGGAAGAGGTGTAACCAGTAAGCCTTGGTTTCTGAGGCCTGGGATGTCATAACTTGTGAACTGGAGTCATCAATGCAGATTCGGGGTTTCTGCGGGCAACTGGGGAGAGTTCATCACCAAGCGCTAATGGAGATGCCTTGTCATGTCACCTGTAAGAAATACTCTAGACTGTAGCACTTAGGTTTGGGAAAGGATATGGAAATAATTCAAAGCAATGGAAATGAAACTTCTAGATCTCCTTTTCCAGAAACCTAATAAGGAAGGTAATTGACTCAATACACAGCAAGAATATACTAAGAGGGAATCCTATGACATCTCCATTTTTTTTTTATTATTAAATTTTTTTTTTTACTTTTTTTTGTTTGTTTGTTTTGTTTTAATTGGAGGATAATTACTTTACAATATTGTGGTGGTTTTTGCCATACATTCACATGAATCAGCCATGGGTGTACATGTATTCCCCATCCTGACCCTCCCTCCCACCTCTCTCCCCATCCCATCCCTCAGGGTCATCCCAGTGCACCAGCCCTGAGCACCCTGCCTCGTGCATTGAACCTGGAATGGCGATCTATTTCACATATGATAATATACATGTTTCAATGCTATTCTCTCAAATCATCCCACCCTCGCTTTCTTCCGCAGAGTCCAAAAGTCTGTTCTCTACATCTGTGTCTCTTTTGCTGTCTCGCATATAGGGTCATCGTTACCATCTTTCTAAATTCCATATATATGCATTAATATACTGTATTGGTGTTTTTCTTTCTGACTTACTTCACTCTGTATAATAGGTTCCAGTTTCATCCACCTCATTAGAACTGATTCAAATGCATTCTTTTTAATGGCTGAGTAATATTCCATTGTGTATATGTACCACAGCTTTCTTATCCATGCATCTGCCGATGGACATCTAGGTTGCTTCCATGTTCTGGCTATTGTAAACAGTGCTGCAATGAAGATTAGGGTACACGTGTCTCCTTCAATTCTGGTTTCCTCGGTATGTATGCCAAACAGCATTATTTTCCAATGGTGTTAGGTTCAGAAAGGAGTTAGGAAAGTATTATCAGTCTGATAGTTGATAAATACCAGTGTGTTCACTTATGATTCCTTTTCCTTTTAAAAAGAGATATATTTCTTTAAAAGTGCCTTATGCCATGATAAATAATAAAACACACCATGATCATAAATGCCATGGTTTTGATTGTTGATTATGTGCTAAGTACTGTTTTAAGTCCTTTGGCTCAGAGTAGTGGGACCACTTGGCCAAGGTCACAGTGGGCAAGTCAAGATTGAAGTGTAAGCAGTCCAGCTGCTGAGCCTGTGTTCCCCAACACTGTCCTCTTTCCTGGAAAACATTTTTCACAAGTGACAGCTTTGTACCTGCATTTGGCAGTAGTCAATATTTGGCACTCAGTGTTAGTCAGAGGCTCTGGGACTTCATCCCAAGGTTTGCAAAGCTTGAGCAGGGCCCAGAAGCCCCTTCTCTGACACCAGGTTCAGGGTGGCAAAAGCCTGTCCAAGGAACAGGTTGTTCCAGGCAGAGAATTTTTACTGGAGGAAACTAAAAAGCTGAACTGAACCATAATGGGCCACAGGACATAGCTCTGGCCACACCAGTAGATGCTTCAGCTCGTGATGCTTCCTTCCTTGTTCAAGTTCCCACTCCAGGGGATAGGAAACCAGCTGCTCTCTCAGGGCTCCCTTCTTCAACTAATGATTTTAATTGGAAAAGAAATAAGGGACTGCTAAAGGAAGAAGGATATTTACAGTGATCTAGAATCGGGTTGTCAAGACTCAGGAGTGGGTTTGTGGACCACAGGTGGAGAGATGATCATCTTAACCATATTTGCTTTTTACAATAAATAAGTTCATCTCAAGTCTTCAGTCATGTGTCCCCTCCAGTTGGAGGGAAGAGTGGGGACGGGGGGATGTGGTAAATTTCCTGGAGTATTTCATGATGTCTTGACTTTCAGTATTCCAAGATAGTCCCTAATAGACTCAAGTTTTAAGCCTGAATAACTTGTGGTGATTCAGTCACTAAGTCGTGTCTGACTCTTTAAGACCCCCATGGACTGCAGTCCCCCAAGGACTCCAGGCTCCCCTGTCCTTCACTGTCTCCCAGAGTTTGGCCAAATTCATGTCAATTGAGATGAATAACTAGGACTGGGAAAAGAATCTAAAAAAGAGTGGACATATGTATACATGTAACTGATTCACTTTACTGTATGGCAGAAACTAACACAACATTGTAAATCAACTATGCTCCAATAAAATTTTTTTAAAAGGATACATGGTGAAGGACAGGGAAGCCTGGCATGCTGCAGTCCATGGGGTCGCAAAGAGTCAGACATGACTGAGCGACCGAACAACAACGTTCATAGCAACTATAAAAAACAAAACTAGGACCGTTTATCTTGTGTGCATGCTCAGTCACTCAGTTGTGTCTGACTCTTTGTGACCCCATGGACTGCAGTCCACCGGGCTCCTCTGTCCACGGGATTTTCCAGGCAAGAATACTGGAGTGGATTGCCATTTCCTCGTCCAAGGAATCTTCCTGACCCAGGAATCAAACCCACGTCTCTGGCATATCCTGCATCGGCAGGCAGATTCTTTACCCCTGAGCCACCTGGAAAGTCCCCAAGAGGAACTAAATAGCCTCTTGATGAAAGTAAAAGTGGAGAGTGAAAAACTTGGCTTAAAGCTCAACATTCAGAAAACGAAGATCATGGCATCTGGTCCCATCACTTCATGGGAAATAGATGGGGAAACAGTGGAAACAGTGTCAGAGTTTATTTTGGGGGGCTCCAAAATCACTGCAGATGGTGATTGCAGCCATGAAATTAAAAGACACTTAGTCCTTGGAAGGAAAGTGATGACCAACCTAGACAGCATATTAAAAAGCAGAGACATTACTTTGCCAACAAAGGTCCGTCTAGTCAAGGCTATGGTTTTCCCAGTAGTCATGTATGGATGTGAGAGTGGACTGTGAAGAAAACTGAGTGCCAAAGAATTGATGCTTTTAAACTGTGGTGTTGTAGAAGACTCTTGGGAGTCCCTTGGACTGCAAGAAGATCCAACCAGTCCATCCTAAAGGAGATCAGTCCTGGGTGTTCATTGGAAGGACTGATGCTGAAGCTGAAACTCCAATACTTTGGCCACCTCATGCGAAGAGTTGACTCATTGGAAAAGACCCTGATGCTGGGAGGGATTGGAGGCAGGAGGAGAAGGGGACGGCAGAGGATGAGATGGCTGGATGGCATCACTGACTCGATGGACATGAGTCTGAGTGAACTCCAGGAGTTGGTGATGGACAGGGAGGCCCAGCGTGCTGCAATTCATGGGGTTGCAAAGAGTCGGACATGACTGAGCAACTGAAGTGAACTGAACCTGCAAAAGATACTGAGTTATAAATCTATATATACATAATACAATTTAATATTACAGTCTGTTCTCTAATGTGAAATCTTTTGAGAAAAGGTAGCAAAAACATCATTTGCATTTACTTGAACCCTTAGTACTTATTCCCCAAGTAGTGTCTAAAACAGCCTTTTGCAGTTGTGAAATTAAGTGGCAATACTGTATTGAGCTAAGTGAAAAAAAGAAGATTTAGGAATAAATTGTCAAGGCAAGTTCTATTAAAAGCTCTCTGTAATAGATGCCACGGATTTCTTGTTCAGATAACCTTAGCGGTTTTGGTTGCACATGCAAGAGATAGTACTTGACAGGTAATATTGATTTTTTTTTTTTATAACTTCAGAAAATACTGTCTTAATGCCATTGGAGAGCTCTTTAGGTATATTTATATACACACAAAATGAAGGAATTTTTTCTTGGATTAATAAATGACCTCTAGCATCTTTCTAGAAAACATTTTAGTGATTAAATTCTCTTTTTCCGTCAATGGATTTTCATTAGTGACTACACACACACAGAAAAATATATATATTCAGATTGGTTTTTTTCTTTAGATAAAACCCAAAGGAACTATAGAAGTTAAATAAAAAACTCTGTAAATAAGTTTCATTAAATGTGAATATTCAGAAATTACCTTTTATTTTTCTGTTCTGATATTTGTCTTCAAAAATAATTTTATTCCTTCAAGGGGCTTTGCATCTCATTTAGAACGAAGTTCGGACTCCTTCCTGTGACTTCCCAGGCCCCGCCCCCTTTGCCCCACCCCACCTCTCGGCTCCACCCCCTTGCTCTTGCTGACAGCCCCACTGCCCTGTGCTCTTGCTGTCTCCTCTGATGGGAACTGGCTTCCTGTCCTTTGGGGCTTCAGCTCAGAAGTCCTCAGAATGGCCTTCTTTCCTCACCTGTCTGTCGTTGTGCTCCTTATCCGCCACAGGCATCGCCTCCCCCGCTCATTTATTTTCTTCATAGCATATCACTAAGAACTGTGCTTGTTTTTCCATGATCTTTATGTGTACCACCCACCCCCACCCAGAATGCAAGGAAGGACCTTGTCCATCTCCTTGGCCATTCTTCCCAATGCTTAGAACCCTGCCTGGGACAGAGCAGCTGCTCAATAAGGACTTAGCAATGAATGTGGAATAAGATGTATAGCAATACTGATAGTGACATCAATATTGTATGTATTCATGTAATACATCAACACTCAATACAGGGAAGGAAGGAGAAGAGGCCATATTCCCAAGTCTTGTGGTAGTTCTTTTGGGATTGTCCTTAAAGTTAGGTATTATCAACAACAGGTCAGTGAATAACAATATCAGTGTTATCTTTGGTTCTGCACTCAAAGTGAAGAAATTGGGAGTAAAAAGAGAAGTGTCCCTGACTTAGTAATTCTAAGTCCTGTTTACTGAACAAATACTGTACCGTTAAAAAAGCAGGTGCGCCCAGAGAAGGGGCTGATTCCAGACCAAAGGTTATATGGGAAAAGAGAGGGCTGGAAATCCAAGTGAGGGCCTCAAAAGAAGTGAAAAATGCATTGTGGAAGTGCTTCCCAGAAAGGTTATGTGAATGAATGAGATTCCTGAGAAAATTTAGCAGTCCTGGAAGAGCCTTAAGGTCACAACCTTAAAATAGACCTTTAGGGAACATCTTTGTTTCAGCACAGGAAAAGACAGATGGAAGTCACAGAAGGGGTGAAGAGGAATTCTTTTTTTTTTTTAAGTTCAGACTGGTCCACACTGAAGAAATAGAAAAAGGAATGAGCTTTACTCAGAGCTGAGTGGTTTAGTTCCCACAGACCAGTCCTTCTGCAGATAACTATGAACTTAAAGATCCTTCTTGGTCATTTGGAGCATGAACAGAAGCAGGGAGCTCAGAACTTTCCCTCTCCCCCCTTCACTTTGCCCTGAGGGTTAACCACAGTTGTAGAGCAGTCAGCTGAGATGGATAAAGGTTTCTCCCAAACCTACCATCTATTTGACCAGAGACGCCAGGGAGGAAGCCCAGGTCACTGGAGAGTGAAGAATCCCAGACAGCTGGGGATGGTAATCTTAATCTCCTGATTTTCTACGTGAACTTCATACAAATCTCTGGCTTAACTCTAAGAATACATGAACTGTACAGATTGAGCAGCAGAAGCTTAAAGAATTGAACTGCTATTTGAACTGCTGCTATGGGCAATCAAAAAAGAACTTACCATTTGAGTCTAATCAAGTTAACAGCCAGCTAAAGCAAAAGCCTCAACATTCTTTAGAGGAATATAACAGAATCCCAAGTCTCCACAGTTTAACATGCACAATTCCCAGGATGCAATCCAAATCACATGATGTACAAAAAGCAAACAAAAACAAGAAAATGTGAGCCACTCTCAAAAGAAAAAGCAGTCAATCCCAAGATATCCCAAATGTTGGAATTATCACACTGGGGCAATAAAGCAGCTATGAAAACAATGCTAAAAAGTAAAAAATATGCTTATAATGAATTGACATAAAGGATATCTCATCTAAGAAATAAAATGTATAAAAATAATCAAATGGAAATTTCTGAATCAAAAAACAATATCTGAAATTTTAAAATTTCCTGAATGGGCTTAATATCAGAATGGAATGGATGAACATGAAGATAGGTGAATAGAAATCACCCAGCTTAAAGAAGGAACTTGCCTGGTGGTCCAGTCAATAAGATGCCATGCTTCCAATGCAGGGGGACCAGGTTCTATACCTGTGCAGGAAACCAGCTCCTTCATACCACAACTGAGACCCAGCACAGCTAAATAAATAAATATTGAATAAAATAAATAAAAGAAAAAAAAGTTTGGAAAAAAAGCCTCAGGGGCCTGTGGGACAATGTCAAAAGGTCTAATATACGGGTAAAGTGTGTGTGTGCTCAGTTGTATCCAACTCTCTGTGACCCCATGAACTTGTAGCCTGCCAGGCTCTTGTGTCCATGAAATCTTCCAGACAAGAATACTGGAGTGGGTTGCCATTTCCTTCTCCAGGGGATCTTCCCAACCCAAGAATTGAACCTGTGTCTCCTACATTAGCAGGCAGATTCTTTACCTCTATGCCACCAGGGAAGCAAATATAGCAGATTCTTTATCATCTGCCGCTGCTGCTGCTGCTAAGTCGCTTCAGTCGTGTCCGACTCTGTGCGACCCCATAGACAGCAGCCCACCAGGCTCCCCCGTCCCTGGGATTCTCCAGGCAAGAACTATGGAGAAGGTTGCCATTTCCTCCTCCAGTGCATGAAAGTGAAAAGTGAAAGTGAAAGTGAAGTCGTGTCCGACTTGTATCGACCCCATGTACTGCAGCCCACCAGGCTCCTCCATCCATGGGATTTTCCAGGCAAGAGTACTGGAGTGGGTTGCCATTGCCTTCTCCGCTTTATCGTCTGAGCCACCAAGAAAGCCCCCATACAGGTAATGCTATTCACCCAGTTGTGTCCAGCTCGTTGCAACCCCTTGTCCTGCAGCATGCCAGGCCTCTCTGTCCCTCACCATCTCCCAAAGTGCGCCCAAGTTCATGTCCATTGCATTGGTGATGCATCCAGCCATTTCATCCTCTGATGCCCTCTTCTCCTTCTGCCCTCAGTCTTTCCCAGTATCAGGGGCTTGTAAGTAATATGAGTCCCCAAAAGGGGACTCATGGAACAAAAAAATATTTGAAGACTCTAAAGCCAGCAACTTGCCATATTTGGTAAAAGATAGAAGTTTACAAATTCCAAACTCTCAGCAAATACAAAATATCACCAAACTGAACTTTAAAAAGATTCTGCTGTTCAAAAGACATTACTAAGAAATCAGAAGGCAAGCTATATACTGGAATGATACATTTGCAGCATAGTTGTATCCAGAATATGTAAGGAACTGTTACAACTCAATTTTAAAAAGGTTACTAAAAAAGATGGATGAAATATTTGAACAGACACTTAAAATATATGAAAGGCTAACAAACACATGAAAAATGCTCACCATCACAGCCCACATGGAAGTACAACTTAAAACTAGAGTGCAGTGCTATCTGTCACTAAGTAAAATTGCTGAAAGGGTAAAAGGTTGACAACACCAAGTGTTAGTGAGACTTTGGTACAACTCTTGTGATACTGTGATTCATAATAAGAAATATACTTTTGGTCTTCATCCCTGTCCCAAGCAAAGTTCCTAAAACCCTTGGAATTTCTTAAATGCAGAGAGAGAAGGATTCCTTGATGAAAGTGAAAGAGGAGAGTGAAAAAGTTGGCTTAAAGCTCAACATTCAGAAAACTAAGATCATGGCATCCAGTCCCATCACTTCATGGCAAATAGGTGGGGAAACAATGGAAACAGGGAGACTTTATTTTCTTGAGCTCCAAAATCACTGCTCATGGTGACTGCAGCCATGAAATTAAAAGACACTTGCTCCTTGGAAGAAAACCTATGACCAACCTAGACAGCATATTAAAAAGCAGAGATATTACTTTGCCAACAAAGGTCCATCTAGTCAAAGCTGTGGTTTTTCCAGTAGTCAGGTATGGATGTGAGAGTTGGACAATAAAGAAAGCTGAGTGCTGAAGAATTGATGCTTTAGAACTGTGGTATTGGAGAAGATTCTTGAGTTCCTTTGACTGCAAGGAGATCAAACGAGTCAATCCTAAAGGAAATCAGTCCTAAATATTCATTGGAAGGACTGATGCTGAAGCTCCAATACTTTGGCCACCTTATGTGAAGAACTGATTCATTTGAAAAGACCCTGATGCTGGGAAAGATTGAAGGCAGGAAAAGAAGGGGACAACAGAGAATGAGATGGTTGGATGGCATCACCAACTCAATGGACATGAGTTTGAACAAGCTCTGGGAGTTGGTGATGGACAGGGAATCCTGGCATGCTGCAGTCCATGGGGTCTCAAAGAGTTGGACACGACTGAGTGACTGGACTGAACTGTCTAATGAGGCAACTTTTAGAAATCGATAGATTGGAACTGGTTGCCCAGGGAACCAGATTAGAAGGTGGGAACTTTCAGGCCCATGCCCCATCCTCAGGGGAGGGCCAGGAGGCTGGAGACTGAATTAATCACCAGCAAATGATGTTTTGGGGCTTCCTGAGGCTCAGACAGCGAAGAATCTATCTGCAATGCTAGAGACCTGGGTTTAATCCTTGGGTCAGGAAGGGCCCCTGGAGGAGGAAATGGCAACCCACTCTAGTATTCTTGCCTGGGAAATCCTACTGACAGAGGAGGCCGGTGGGCTACAGTCCATGGGGTCGCAAAGAGTGGAACATGACTTAGCGACTAAACCACCATCAACCACCACAAGCGATCCAGTACTCTTGCCTGGAAAATCCCATGGACGGAGGGGACTGGTAGGCTGCAGTCCATGAGGTCGCTAGGAGTCGGACACAACTGAGCGACTTCACTTTCACTTTACACTTTCATGCATTGGAGAAGGAAATGGCAACCCACTCCAGTGTTCTTGCCTGGAGGATCCCAGGGACGGGGGAGCCTGGTGGGCTGCCGTCTCTGGGGTCGCACAGAGTCGGACACGACTGAAGTGACTTAGCAGCAGCAGCAGGCAGGTAGCAGAGTTTCCATGAAAACCCAAAGGACAGGTGACGGTGCTGGAAGTGACACACCCGCGAGAGCACAGAAGCTGTGCGCCCCTTCCCACGCACCTTGCCCTGTGCACCTCTTCATCTGGCTGTTCCCGAGTTATATCTTTTTAGAATAAGCCAGTGATCTAGTAAGTGAAATGTTTCCCCGAGTTCTACGAGCCCTATAGCAAATTTCGTTGAACCCGACAAGGGCGTTGTGGGAACCTCCACTTTAGAGCTGATCAGTCAGAAGCACAGAAGGACCTGGACTCGCATCTGAAGTGCAGTGAGGCAGTCTTGTGATGCTGAACCTTACCTTTTGGAATCTGACCTGATATCTAGGTAGATAATGTCAGAGTTGAGTCACATTGTAGTACACCCAGTGCGTTTCCCAGAATTGTTTCATGTGGGGAGGAAAAAAAAAAAAACCTAATATCTGATGAGCAGAAGTACCAGAAGTGTTCTGTGAATAGTGAATAAACAAAAATCCTGTACAAGCATGTTAGGATTGTACAATCCTGTACAATTTCTTAAAAAATGAAAGTCCCCCATATGACACAGCAGTTTTATTCCTAGGTATTAGGTTGATTAAAAAGTAATGGAAGTTTCAGAACACGAATTTTAAACATTGTATCTAGGCTCAAACGTATCTTTATTAATCAAAATAGGAACCGTTACAATCAATGCACTTTTGCCAATGAGAAATAAGTTTGTCCCTGTAGCATAAAAACCCATGCTTTGGGATTCGATAGACCTTAGCACTTTTTGCCTCCTGCTGGCTGTGAAAGTGTTTTCCCTGCAAACAGGGAGATGTTGAGACGCTTGAAGAAGTGGTGGTCAGTGGGTGAGAGGTCAGGTGAATATGGCAGATGAGGCAAAACTTCGTAGTCAAACTCATTCAGCTTTTGAAGTGTGGGTTGTGTGACCTGTCATCAGGCGTTGTCATGGGAAAGAATTGGGCCCATTCTGCTGACCCATGCTGGCTGCAGGCATTGCAGTTTTTGGTGCATCTCATCGATTTGCTGAGCGTACTTTTATGTAATGCTTTAGCTGGATTCAGAAAGCTGTAGCTGACCAGGAGGGTAACAGGCCACCAGACAGTGACCATGACCTTCTTTTGGGTCAAGTTTGGCTCTTGGCAGTGCTTTGGAGCTTCTTTTCAGTCCAGCCACTGAGATGGTTATCACTGGTTGTCATATAAAATCTGCTTTTGTCACACATTGCAATCCGATCAAAAAATGATTCATTGTTGTTGCATAGAATAGGAGAGGGCAACACTTCAAAATGATGTTTTTTTTTTTTTTTTGTGGTCAGCTCATGAAGCACCCACTTAATTGAGCTTTTTCACCTTTCCAATTTTCTTCAAATGCCTAACGACTATAGAATGGTTGATGTTGAGTTCTTCTGTAACTTCTTGTGTGTTTATAAGAGGATCAGCTTCAATGATGGCTCTCAATTGGTCATTGTCAAATTCCAATGGTTGACCAATATGCTTCTTATCTTCAAGGCTCTCGTCTCCTTTGCAGAACTTCTTGAACCACCACCGCACTGTACATTCATTAGCAGTTTCTGGGCCAAATGCGTTGTTGATGTTGCAAGTTGTCTCTGCTGCTTTACAACCCATTTTGAACTGGAATAAAAGTCTCTTGAATTTGCTTTTTGTCTAACATCATTTATATAGTCTAAAATAAATGTAAAATGAACAGCAAGTAATGTCATTATCAAAAAAACACAAAGTGAGAAATCCACATTAAAATGATGTCCAACATAACCACATTTATTTAAGAATATATTCCAATATCAAGCAGCAAATTCAACAACACAAAACCACAATTACTTTTGCACCAGCCTAATATTTACCTAAGAAAGTTGTAGACATACTTAAGCTCCAAAATTTGTACATAGTACCTTATTTGTAATAATAACTAAAACTAGAAACAGCCTGAATGCCCATCAATAACTGAATGAATGAGCAAAATGTAGTATATTCCTATGATGGGATACTCAGATCAGTCGCTCAGTCGTGTCCGACTCTTTGCAACCCCATGAATCACAGCACGCCAGGCCTCCCTGTCCATCACCAACTCCCAGAGTTCACTCAGACTCAAGTCCATTGAGTCAGTGATGCCATCCAGCCATCTCATCCTCTGTCGTCCCCTTCTCCTCCTGCCCCCAATCCCTCCCAGCATCAGAGTCTTTTCCAATGAGTCAACTCTTCACATGAGGTGGCCAAAGTACTGGAGTTCCAGCTTTAGCATCATTCCTTCCAAAGAAATCCCAGGGCTGATCTCCTTCAGAATGGACTGGTTGGATCTCCTTGCAGTCCAAGGGACTCTCAAGAGTCTTCTCCAACACCACAGTTCAAAAGCATCAATTCTTCGGGGCTCAGCCTTCTTCACAGTCCAACTCTCACATCCATACATGACCACAGGAAAAACCATAGCCTTGACTAGACAGACCTTTGTTGGCAAAGTAATGTCTCTGCTTTTGAATATGCTATCTAGGTTGGTCATAACTTTCCTTCCAAGGAGTAAGCGTCTTTTAATTTCATGGCTGCAATCACCATCTGCAGTGATTTTGGAGCCCAGAAAAATAAGTCTGACACTGTTTCCACTCATCATTAAAAAAAAACTACTGATACATGCAATAACACAGATGAGTCACAAAGATATCTTGCTGAGTGAAAGAAGCCACATTTTTTCCCCATACATTTAAGTCTGTTCCATTTGCATAAAAGTCTAGAAAATATAAACTAATCTATAGTGACAGGAAACACGTCAGTTGTTGCTAGGGAATCGGGGTGGAGGCAAGTATGGCTTGAAAAGGGGGCACAAAGAGACTTGGAGTGAGAAAAGTGTGATCTGTATCTTCCTGTGTGCCTGTTTCACAGGTGTGTAATCTGCCAAACCTCATTGAATTAAATATTGTCAATATGTGCAGCTTAACAGTTTATTTTACATAAATTGTATCTCAGTAAAGTTGTTTAGAAATAATTTTAGAAAAGAAGGACTTATTCCAGCTTGGGAGAGAGCAGTGTTTGTGTTCAGCGTTTGCCAGGGAGGCATTCTGTCCTGTGGTGTGCTGTTTCCAGAACAGCTGTGCCTCCAAAGTCAGACCGAGGTTTGGATCCAGGCTCTCAAGTTGTGCCATGGCTGTGTTGTCTTGCACAGTTCACTGCATCTCAGTTTCCTCATCTGTAAAAGTGCACACACTCCATCAATTGGAATGCTTCTAGCTGATGGTAACAATATCAGATCAGAAGTGACTTTACAAGTTGGGGTACATTTTTTTTTCATACATCAGTCCTGAGTCCTAAGGTCTGTGGTTTTGAGATGTTCCAGCAGCTCAGTGTGTCAGGGTTCTGTGCTGAGGACTTCATGACTCCTACTGACAAGACAGCTGCACAGTTCCAAGCATTACATCCTCATAGAACCATGTTCAAAAACAGGAAGACAGAGTTGGTGGGGTGGGTCTTTACTACCCAGAGTCCATCATTGGGAAACATTCCCCAGTCATCCAGAATCTGGTTTGGCCAGAACCAGAAATACCAGTGATATAACCCAATAACCAGCACCAATCACAAAGAAATACAGGAGCTTGGGTTTAGGACCATCAGTGACTGTGAATGCTCACCTAACTGGACACCACCCAATAAATTGCTGAAGGTGTGAATAGTAAGCAAGAGAATCAGCAAAGTCCAGTTTTTCCAGAGACCTCAAGAAGGGAGTCGGAGAAGGCAATGGCAACCCACTCCAGTACTCTTGCCTGGAAAATCCCATGGATGGAGGGGCCTGGTGGGCTGCAGTCCATGGGGTCGCTAGGAGTCGGACATGACTGAGTGACTTCACTTTCACTTTTCACTTTAATGCGTTGGAGAAGGAAATGGCAACCGAATCCAGTGTTCTTGTCTGGAGAATCCCAGGGACGGGGGAGCCTGGTGGGCTGCCGTCTCTGGGGTCGCACAGAGTCGGACACGACTGAAGTGACTTAGCAGCAGCAGCAGCAGGAAGGGAGTAGGTTGAGGGCAAAGTGGAGAAAGTGTGGGTTGAGCATGTTACCAGAAGCAGCAGCAATCGAGAGAAGGTGCGTAAAAATGTGGGAGTGGGAAAGGAAATGACTGATGGGCCAGGGACACTGAAGAGGAGCACAGCCTCGGCCATGAGATAAGACGGAGGAGGGTGGACAGGTTGGCGATGCTAAGAGTGGAGGAGCCTGGGGTTGATTGCTTAATTGACAGGCATATTCTGTGTCCTGTGAATTCATTTCTCAGAGTTGCTGTCTGCTTGTGCTTCATTGTGAGGGGGTTAGACTCTCTGGATTTATGCTCAGTTCACCTCTGTCTTGTTAGGCAAAGGCCACCATCTGCATAGACTGGTAACCATCTGGCTTTCATAGGATCTCTGCCCCAGATAGACTCAATGGGATTGAAGACATTGAAGGAGGGCACATTCAAGGTGTGGCTTACTCCCAGGTTTATCAAAGTCTCTCTTTGAGCTCTGAAGCTGTTCTTTCAAGCTTTCATGGAGAAATTCATCCATTTCATCTCTTATAATGTCTTTGAAAGACTCTCTGGATTTGCTTCTTGTGGAAACTATCAAACTGGAACATTGTGTCCCTAAACCACCTATTTTCGCTGTCACGGTTTTCCTGAAGAGCCTTGTCAATGACATTGTCCTGTACTTACCATGTAGTCCTGCACTTCCCTGGTCTCCAGTGTCTGTCAGAGAAGGTGATGAGCCCCTGGGGACAGGACGGCTTCTTGTTGGCCACTGATGGGGAGCAATGAGACAATTTAAACGTTGATGCTTCCTGCATCCCAGACAGCCCTCTCTGCCCCTTTCTGTCTTAGGAAGCATCAGTTGTCACTTTCGTGATGACAGTGCCCAAATACACCATTTTTAAAATGCAATGACCTTCTAAGCCCATGATTCACAGCCTCCCAAATGCCAACCAGACCCATAACAGTGGCCCAGAGTGGACTCAAGCACGACATCTCTAGAACTCAATTCCCTTGTCAAACCACTTCCGCTTCTGTTGTTCCCTGCCTTGATAAGTGCCAACAACTCCCTACCATCTGCCGAGAATCAGAAACCAGCTTCTCCCTCTCCCACTGCCCCATGTCCAATCTCTCACGACCCCAACACTGCAGTGACCCCCAGGGGCCGCAGTAGTGACAGCCCCCAACGCAGACTGTGGACCCAGATACCATCTGGTCACTAGTGGTTGCCTGACATTGTGTGTTTTTAGCCCCTGCAGACTTTCACGTCCTTATCTGTAGGATGATAAGGGTAGCTCGGAGAGGATTAAGCTAAGCAATGCATGTTTGGCACTTAACCTTGTGCCAGGCACGCAGTGGGCACTCAGTGAGTGGCATCCGTGTAGCCACGGCTTCCATCCAGCTCACTGAACCATTGCTGCAGCCTCCTAGCCCATCTCCCTCCCTCCAGTGAGTCTTTCCAGGCCCAGAAGGAAAACATGTTGATGGGACTGAGTCAGCCCATCTGGGCTTGACTCCTGGCTCTGTGACTCACTCAGTAGCTCTGTGGCCTTTGGCAGGTAAGGGCCTTTTGGCAGGACTTTGTTTCTTGATCTTTAAAATGGGTACAATATAGTACCTTCCCTGTAAAGTCAAAATGAACGTATTCTTTAATGTGTTAGCATATTAGATGCAGAATATGCACGTATAGAGGATAAGGATGCGAATCATCAAACATCACAGTTGGACTCCCCACCCCCACCCCCACATAAAGCCCAGTAGTGTATCATGAAGACCCACACCGCCCCCAGCCCCTCCTGTGTTGAGCCTCCTTATAAAATATATCTGTATTCCTGACTTCCCAGGATAACATCATTGGTCATCGTTACGACAGACGTGAGAAGGGCTGCAGCAGAGGGGGTTAGGGCAGAGGGAAGGCAGGCTTGAAGAGACTCGAGTTTGAACCCTGGGTCAGGAAGAGCCCCTGGAGGAGGGCATGGCGACCCACTTCAGTATTCCTGCCTGGAGAATCCCATGGACAAAGAAGCCTGGAGGGCTACAGTCCCTGGGGTCGCAAAGGGCCGGACACAACTGAAGGGACAGCACATACATGCACGCAGTTGGCATTTTTACAATTCGGGCTCAAAAGGACAGAGGAGCCAAGGAGGTCAGCTGAATGACCCGTCACTCTTCTGATCACTTCACGTGCCTGAACTCACTGAATGCTGAAACAACCCTTCTAAGGTAAGTATTTTTTTTTAGAAGTTGACTGATAAACTGATATTTTTAAATTTTTTTATTTACTTATTTATGTATTTTTGGCTGCACTGGATCTTCATTTTTGCACTTGAGCCTTCTCTAGTTGTAGTGAATGGAAGCTACTCTTCGTTGCAGTGCACAGGCTGTAGGCGAATGGACTTCAGTAGTTGCAGCAAACGGGCTCAGTACTTGCAGCGCATGGGGTTCCTTGCTCCATGGTGTGTGAAATCTTCCTGGACCAGGGATCGAACCTGTGTCCCCTGCATTGGCAGATGGACTCTCACCCACTGAACCACCAGAGAAGTCCAAGGTAAGTACTTTTATTATCTCTATTTTACCA
This sequence comes from Bos grunniens, assembly GCF_055505025.1. Classification (NCBI taxonomy): domain Eukaryota; kingdom Metazoa; phylum Chordata; class Mammalia; order Artiodactyla; family Bovidae; genus Bos; species Bos grunniens. The sequence goes on from NC_141189.1 coordinate 31,417,391, forward strand.
ATAAGGAAATGGAGACTCAGAGGCATGGGGGAACTTTCTAAGATCACACAGCTTATAAATGGCAGGGCTGGGAATCAAAATCCACCTGTGTGGTTCCAGAACCCATGACCTCCACACTGAACCAAGACTCAAAGTGGTCCTCCTGGGGTCTGGCAGGGGACAAGTCTCCAGCCCCCTGCGGTAGAAGGGGTGTAAACAACGCAGATCCCCCCTCAGCTGCACAGCGGGGCACATGTCACCAAGTAGGACCCCAGCCCGTCCTCCGACACGGAAGTCCTTCTGTTCCTCTTGGAGTCGTAGCCTGGCAAGCAACTCCCATTCTAAAGTTGTCTCCTCTGACACATGCAACCAAGTTTATCCATTTAATTAATACAACTTAGTTAAGTATTTTTCTCCCTTCCAACAAATTCTAGCAATAAAGTCACATGCATTCATGCTAGGTAGCCTCAATTGTATCTGACTCTTCGCAACCCTATGGACTGTAGCCCGCCAGTTTCCTCTGTCCATGGGATTCTCCAGGCAAAAATACTGGAGTGGGTTGCCATGCCCTCCTCCAGGGAATCTTCCCAACCCAGGGATCAAACCTGAGTCTCCTGCATTGCAGGCAGAATCTTTACCACTGAGACACCAGGGAAGCCCAATAAAATCATACATCCCCACAGAGATATCCAGCGGGAGTTTCTGAGCCAACCCCACTCACCTACAGAGTTGCCACAGCTCCTGGTGCAGATGAAAAGAAAGTTTCATTAGCTTAATTTACTGCTCCCGGCAGCACTGGCCAGCGGGGTCTAAATGCTGATGTCATGTCTAATTAGTGGCAGCCTCTGCCCTGCTGGTCGCAGTTTCCCGTCTGGCTGGCTTGTGCGCAGGGAGCGGTGTCATAGGGAGCATCGTTATGAACTAGCTCCCCTGTGGAGAGTCTCTCATTACGATTTAAGAAAACAAGCTTGTTGATGTTGTGTAGACAGTTCAGCAACATCCCCCCCCAACAGGGCTGATAATTATGATGCCCTTTCAGTGCATGATGGGTTTGTCTGATGATGATGACACCAGATCCTGGAGAGCTAGAAATCCGAAACGTCTCTGCCTCTCTGTCCCACACACCTCGCAGATCTCCTCTCAACTTGGGCTCCTCAAGGGCTCAAAAACCAGTTGTCTACTTTGGGGTGAGTTTGCTAAGTGTCAGAAATTCAGCTCAAACCACCAATGCAATCATTGTGCCCCCAGGTACCATTTATTTATTTTGAACTTTTTATCTTGTATTGTAGTAAAGCTGATGAACAATGCTGTGATGTTCGTGCATGCTCAGTCATGTCCGATTCTTTGCCACCCCATGGACTGTAGCCCACCAGGCTCCTCTGTCCATGGAATTTTCCAGGCAAGGATACTGTGGTAGTTTCAGGTGAACAGGGAAGGGACTCAGCCATACATATACATGTGTCCATTCTCCCCCAGACTCCCCTCCCATCCAGGCTGCCACATAACATTAAGCACAGTTCCCAGTGCTACACAACAGGTCCCTGTTGGTTATCCATTTTAAATACAGCAATGTGCCCTGGGTACCATTTATTGTCATGAAATCGAACCCAGGAGAAAGGAAAGCCATTCAACACCTAAAGGATTAGAGCAGGTACAAATATTCATTGATGCTGATAAATTTCACCATGTGCTTTTGTTTAAAAAGGAAAAAGAGCAAGGGACTTGTTTGAATTCCTCAATGCCAGAGTTCCATTGAGCTTTGAAGAATTAAGGATTCTTAACTAGTAAAGATTTTTAATTACAGTCTGAAAACATCAGTCAGGCAACACCGCTGTCTGCTAGACAGTGGCAGATAGCTCTATGATAAAGCAGATACAGCAAAACTTTAATGGTAGGACCTGGGTGGTGGGTATGTTTGTGTTCATTGCAAAGCCTTTACAATGTTTCATTATATTTGGAATTTTTTCATTTAAAAGTATTGAGAAAAAAGGCATGTGTGCTCAATTGTTCTGGAGAAGGCAATGGCACCCCACTCCAGTACTGTTGCCTGGAAAATCCCATGGATGGAAGAGCCTGGTGGGCTGCAGTCCATGGGGTCGTGAAGAGTCGGGCACGACCGAGCGACTTCACTTTCACTTTTCACTTTCATGCATTGGAGAAGGAAATGGCAACCCACTCCAGTGTTCTTGCCTGGAGAATCTCAGGGACAGAGGAGCCTGGTAGGAGGCCATCTATGGGGTCATGCAGAGTCGGACACGACTGAAGCGACTTAGCAGCAGCAGCAGCTCAATTGCTCAGTTGTGTCTGACTCTTGGTGATCCCATGGACTATAGACTCCCAGGCTCCTCTGTCCATGGGATTTCCTAGGCAATAATCCTGGAGTGGGTTGCCATTTCCTTCTCCAGGGGATCTTCCCAACCCAGGGATCAAACCTGGGGCTCCTGCATTCCAGGCAGAGTCTTTACCACTGAGCCACCAGAGAAGCCCTGAGAAAAAAGACACCAGAACTCAAATCTCTTTCACCCCATTAAGGATCTTAACAGCTGTCAGTAGGCCTTTGTTGGGCAGCAGGCTCTGGGCTCAGAGCTTGACATCCATGTCCTATTCCATTTTCATGAGAAAATGAAGCCGTTGCTCTAGTACTCAGTGTACAGGTGCAGAATCTGAGGCTTCAGATGGTAGCTTGTCCACAGTCTGCAGATGGTGGATGTCAGAGCACATAATTAAACCCAAAGTCCAACTTTCTCCCCATTCTGCCTTCCTGCCCACAAGAATAGGAACTGGCTGCATTGGAAGACCACCACCTGCCTCCCTGCCTTAGTCTGGGCTGATAGAACCAATGAGCACAGACTGAGAGGTTTAAACAAAAGACATTTAGTTCTCACAGTTCTGGAGGCTGGGAGTCCAAGATCAAGATGCTGGCAGATCTGGAGTCTGCTAATTTGTGGATGGCCACCTTCTCATTTGGAGAAGGAAATGGCAACCCACTCCAGTATTCTTGCTTGCAAAACCCCATGGAGAGAGGAGCCTGGTGGGTTATAGTCCATGGAGTCGCAAAGAGTCAGGCATGACTGAAGTGACTTAACACATACCTACTCATTGGCCATAAAGAAGGCTGAATGCTGAAGAACTGATGCTTTCAAATTGTGGTGCTAAAGAAGACTCTTGAGGGTCCCTTGGACTGCAAGGAGATCAAATGAGTCAATTCTAAAGTAAATCAACCCTGAATATTCATTGGAAGGACTGAAATTGAAGCTCCAATACTTTGGCCACCTGATGTGAAGAGCTGACCCAATGAAAAAGACCCTGATGCTGGGAAAGATCGAAGGCAGGAGGAGAAGGGGACAACAGAGGAGGAGATAGTTAGATAGCATCACTGAATCAATGGACATGGGTTTGAACAAACTCTGGGAGAGAGAGAAGAACAGGGAAGCCTGGCATGCTGCAGTCCATGGGATCGCAAAGAGTGGGACACGAATGAGCGACTGAACAACAGCAACAACCTTCTTATTGTGTCCTCACATGGCAGAGAGCAAAGAGGAAGCACAATATCTCTTACATTTTTACAAGGGCACTAATCTCAATTATGAGGGATCCACCCTTGTGATCTGATCACCTCCCTAGGGCCCCATCTTCAAATACCATCACCTTGGGGTGAGGGTTTCATCTTATGAATGTGAGGAGGGGAGGATGTGGAACACAAACTTTCAGTCCACAGCACTCGCCTATAGCATTCATCTAGGCCTAATATCCTTTATTATTCTTAAAAAAACTAAGATCATGGGATCTGGTCACATCACAGCAAATAGAAGGGGAAAAAGTGGAAGCTGTGACAGATTTTATTTTGGGGGGGGCTCCAAAATCATTGCAGATGGTGATTGCAGCCATGAAATTAAAAGACACTTGCTCCTTGGAAGGAAAGCTATGACATACTTGGGCAGCATATTCAAAAACAGAGACATCACTTTGCCAACAAAGGTCCATATGGTCAAAGCTATGGTTTTTCCAGTAGTCATGAAAGAATGTGAGAGTTGGACCATAAAGAAGGCTGAGCACCGAAGAACTAATCCTTTCAAACTGTGGTGCTGAAGGAGACTCTTGAGAGTCCCTAGGACAGCAAGGAAACCAAACCAGTCAATCCTAAAGGGAATCAACCCTGAATATTCATTGGAAGGACTGGTGCTGAAGCTCCAATACTTTGGCCACCGGATGTGAAGAACCGACTCATTGGCAAAGACCCTGATGCTGGGAAAGAGTGAAGGTGAAAGAAGAAGAGGGTGGCAGAGGATGAGATGGTTGGATGGCATCACTGAGTCAATGGCCATGAATCTGAACAATCTCCAGGAAATAGTGAAGGACAGGGAAGCCTGGTGTGCTGCGGTCCATGGGGTCACAAAGAGTTGGACATGAATTAGCAACTGAACAACAGCAGTTATCCTTTACCTTCCTTTTGAGACTTTAATGTCATGTAGAATCCCTCTATGTCCCAAAGGCACATCTGCACGTCATTTTACACACAAGGCTAATGGGTTCATGACCTCCCTGAGGCCCATGCACAGCCAGAGAAGCCCCAACCCCCTTTGCTCATGACTGAATCCTCTCTAACTCACCACACATCTCTGTGTTCCAAGCTTCCCCACTCTTGCTCCAACTGTTTCCTCTTTCTAGACTCCACGTCTCACTTATTCACCAAATCCCACTGGAATGTAGATGCCCTGAGGACAGGACACCATCCCCTTCCCCACTGTATCTCCCTTTCCTAGTCCAGCACCAGCCCAGAGGAGGTGCTCGAGAAGCGTTTTTAGACAAATATTTACTTGCTTGTTTGGCTGCATCACATCTTAGTTGCAGCATGCAAATTCTTAGCTGTGGCATGTGAACTCTTAACTGAAGCATGCGGGATCTAGTTCTGTGGCCAGGGATTGAACCCAGGCCCCCTGCATTGGCAGCAGGGAGTCTTAGCCACTGGACCACCAAGAAAGCCCCTGGAGCCATTTTTTGATTGACAAATTCTAAAATATCTTTGTTGAGCCTTCCTATAGACTCTGGCAATAGAGTGGTGAGCATCATAGCCATGGTCTCCATGCTTATGGAACTATGAGAATGTATTAGTAATTTACTGCTGTGTAAAAAAAATCACCCCAAAATGTGAAAGTAATAAATTTTATTATCTCACATTCTCTGAAAGTTGCAGATATAGGAGCAGCTCTGCTGAGCGGTTCAGGTCCAGTCTGTCATGAAGTTGTTGTCAAGCTATTGGCTGGGACAGCAATTACCTAAAAGCTGCAGAATCCACTTCCAGGCTCACTCATGTGACTCTTATTTGCTGGCGGTTGGTCAGAGGCCCTTGTCCTCAACACGTGGGTCTCTCCGTAGGCTGTCTAGCAGGTCCGTATGACATGGTGGCTGGTGTCCCCTGAAGTAAGTGACCAAAGAGAATCTCCAAGACAGAAGCCTTAGTCTTTTAAAACCTAATATTTTCTTTTTAATATTTATTTATTTGGCTGTGCTGGATCTTATTTGCGGGATTTTTAATTGCTGCTGCTAGGATCTAATTCCCTAATCAAGGTTGAACCCAGCGCCCCTGCATTGGGAGCATGGAGTCTTAGCCACTGGACCACCAGGACATCCCTTAAAATCTAATCTTCAAAGTGGTCTACCATCACTTCTGCCATATGCTGTTGGTCATAGAATCCAATCCTGGTATCAGTGCATTGTGGGAAGAGGCCACACTGGGTCTGAATACCAGGAAGTAGAGAGTATTGGGGCCCATCTAGAAGGCTGGCCATCACAGTCAGGTGACAGTAATAAATATCACACTCATGAGTGGACAATTGCAAACTGAGGTGTGTGCTCTGAAAACACAGAACCTGGTTCTGTGAAAGTAATAAGAGGTCTAACTCAGACATAGGTGGGGGCCAAGGATGGCACTTTCACATGGCCTCTGGGATGGCAGGACATGATTAGTAAGAGATGAAGAAAGGAAACAGGGCGCCCCAGACTCTTGGTTCTCCATCTTGGCTGCCCTTTGGGTTTTTTTAAGTTTCCAGAGTGATTGTAATGTGCAGCATTGTAATGTGAGAACCCCTGTTGTAGGCTGTGTGCTCAGTTGCATCTGACTCTTTGCAACCCCATGGACTGTTGCCCATCAGGATCCCCAGTCCATGAAATTCTCCCGGGAAGAATACTGGAGTGCATGGCCATTTCCTCTCCTAGGGGATCTTCCTGACCCAGGGAGTCAACCCATGTCTCTTGTGTCTCCTATACTGGCAGGCGGATTCTTTACCACTGAGTCACCTTTCCTAGGCCAGAGGACCAATTGATGTGACCAGAGGGAGCATGGGGCATTTGAAGAGCTGAAAGGCTGGGAGGCTGGAGGACAGAGAGGATATGGCATGAAATAGAGAGGAGAAGTGCGCAGACCCTGGACCACGTGGGTCCTCGGGGAGCAGGGAGGTTGGTCTTGGAAGGTGTGAGGATGGTACTGGGAAGTGAAATGATCCAGTTTACAGTTAGAAAAGGTCACTGTGGCTCAGGTGGAGGTGCACTGTGTGGGCAGCTCAGATGCCCATGGGAACACCATTTGGGGATGTTCCGCAGCGGGCCCCCCTGTGACACAGGGTGAGGACTTGGTCAGAGGTGTGGCTGCCTGAGTCTGGTATTCTGTGTCACCAATGCTTACGATCCAATCAAAATGCTTTATTTCACTAATAGGAAGCTGACTTCAGAGAGGTGATGGGGCTTGTTCAAGGCAATTGAACAATAGGAAAAAAGCAGAAGGAAAGAGAATCCAAGTGGGCCCTGAGAATCCAGGGTTGTGGTCTATGTGATCAAGAAGACCAGAGAGGGGGAAAAAAAAGAACATGATGATTAGACTCTCAGGCTAGGATAAAAGGCACATCACGCTCCTCAGTGAGAAGATCAAAAGGTTACCAGTAACTTGACAAATAGATGGTGTAATTATAAAGCTGTCAGAAATGGCATCCGGGGTCAGCCCCACAACCTATCCCTATTCTTGGCAGAGACTCTGGTGGAGGGCTGGGGAAGAGCTGTCAGCCTCCTGATCCCCTGGGGAGGATGCTGCTCCACGCCCTACCTCTCTTTTCCGCAGTGGAACCTGTGGCTTCCTTTCCAAGGCAACTGAAGCCCATGACAGCCTGTCCCACCTCTGTGATCACATGCTAAAAGGCTATTTGCAGCACCCCACTTTTATCCACACATTAAACGGAAGGGGCCCTTCCCTTTCCCATTGTTAATGACCCCTTGCCTCTGAAAAGGTGGCTTTTCAATGTCTTTCTGGAGAAAAAGAGAAGGTGACTCACATCTCACAAGGCTGAAATCATTAGCTCTGGGAGCAAAAGCTTGTAGATGTGGCTAAATGCTTTACAGTTATTCCCTCTAGGCAATAATCTCTACATTTATTAGGAAAGAAGCAGATAGTACAAAGAAGGAACAAAGAGACCAGAGATACATATTTCCATTATGTCCTGGGTTAGACAATTAAGTGGGTACTAAGTTTACTGATGGAGAAGGCAATGGCACCCAACTCCAGTACTCTTGCCTGGAAACTCCCATGGATGGAGGAGCCTGGTAGGCTGCAGTCCATGGGGTCACTAAGAGTCAGACAAGACTGAGCGACTTCACTTTCACTTTTCACTCTTATGCATTGGAGAAGGAAATGGCAACCTACTCCAGTGTTCTTGCCTGGAGAATCCCAGGGACGGGGGAGCTTGGTGGGCTGCCATCAATGGGGTTGCACAGAGTCAGACACGACTGAATTGACTTAGCAGCAGCAGCAGCAAATTTACTGAAAAATGTATAATTCTGGAATGTTAGAGCTAGGATGACCCTGTAAGAAAATCTAGTCTAGCAGTGGGCCAAAGAGGCATTCTTTCCATTACCTTCCCTCTCACACCCATACCAGACTTTTACTCCCACCAGGGGTGGTCCTGTGACTCATTTTAACCACATGGAATAAAGCAGAAATAATAGCTTTATTGGATCCATACATCAGTATGGATCCAAGCCTCCAGAAAACGTGGCAGTTTTGCGCTTGTGTGAATATAGCCACCACATAAAGAATCCCAAGTCACATGAAAGACCACGTGAGAGAGAGAAGTGCCAGCCCTCCAGCCATCCCCTCCAAGGCACCAGACTGTGAGTGAGGCCATCTGGTCACAATCGCTGTAGCACCTGCACGAGGCCAGGTGAGAGCAGCTGAAGAATCATCCAGCTGAGCACAGCCTCCCCACAGAATTGTGGAAGATACACAAGCAAATAATATGAATGCTTTTTGCCAAGAAGGATAGGGAGGCCTACAGAGGTTCAGTGAAAACTTGGCATTGGTGTTAACCGGGGCTACTCCAAGCACAGGGACTATGACATGTAAAGGTCCTATATCAGGCAGGAAACATGTCATTCAAGGAACACTGTGGGGACAGTGGTATTTGATGAGGCTGGCAGCATCCAGTGATTGGTCCAGGCATGGCCATGACGGTTCATGAGCATCTTTGCCATGGACATCTTTGCTGTAGCAATTTTTCCACAAACCTTTTTGCCACATAACTAATTGGCCATAAGGCAATTTTTCTGTAAAAGGTAAAATAATGATAAGTGAAAGAGGGGCTTTAAAGAGGACCTAACGAAACATGAGAAATGATTAACAAAATTAAAAGATGTTATTGTGAACTACAAAATGTTTGAATCCATTTAAAATATGTGTGGATTCATGGCGACTGCACGCAAAAAAACTGATTTGATTTTGTGGTTGCACCAAAGCACTTGTCTTCAGTGCCTTTTGTGCTTTATGCTTTTTTTTTGCTTCTTGATTTGTTTCCTCATTCAGGATGCACTTTTTCACTAAAAGGTCTTCCTTAATTGAGAGGCATTAATTTCCCAATAACAGGGTGTATAATTGTAACTGAGATTTACAACGTGTCAGGAAAAGCTTACACATTGTGGTCTTGACTTACCGTCACACGTCCATCCATAGGTTTCCAAAGTTCTGTGGGACATGTGGGTTCAACTCCGAACCTTCAAGGCCCTCAGCCTCTTTCTCCTTCGATGTAGTGCATTTCAAAATAAGAAAACAATTCTTGGGCAAATCCTCATCATCTTTCAGCTTGATAAAGCCATCAATAACATCACTGACTGGAAGAAGTGCTAGCAAATTCCAACCAGTTGAAAACCAAACTGTCAAAACACACTCTCAACAGATTATTTTATCTTTCATGGCAAAATTGCCATTTAGCTATGTGGTGAAACATTTGCAGCAAAAGTGCTTGAGGCAAAGATGTCTATGGCAAGGAAGCTTAGGCTGAAATTACCAGACCTGGGGCACGTGACCCAGTTCTAGCCAATGGTATGTAAGGGGGAGCCTGCAGGGGCTCTGGGGAAAGACTTTCCTCTCAGGTTAAAAGAAGGATTTGTGCTCAAAGAACCCCTCCTTCCCTCCCTGCCTGCTTCTGGGTATCACGAGCTTGTGTCATTTGTGCAACCCATGGAGGAAGGTAAAACAAAACAAAAATTGTGGGGAAACTGTCCTAGAGTCTGTGTAGACATCATCAAAGGGCTGAGTGAAGCAACTCTGAAGACACTTAACCCCAGGCTGCTTATTCAAGGACAGGATAAATGTCCTTGCTATTTGGACCACTTTTAGACAGGCATTCTGTGACTTGCAGCCCCAAACTCTTGCACCTTTTTTCAGAAGAGAATTGGAGGGTCAGCCAAGGAGACGCACATAGCTGGAGTACCTGAATACCAAGCCAATGCCCTCAGCAACCCTCCAGTTCAGAAAGGCCCATGACCTGAACTTGGTTCAGGTAGAGAGGAGCCTTTGCAGGGTCACAGGGTCATGTGTGTCTGGCCCCCACACACTCCAGAAGCCCGTAAATGGGCTGTGTCTCCGTGATGCCCTGCATCACTCCTTGTTTGAGTTTTTGTGAACTGTTCTAGCAAACTATGGAACCCCAGAAAGAGGTCATGGGAACCTTTGATTTGCAGCCAAGTTAGAAGACATTACAGTTAACCTGGGGACCCACTACTCGTGATTGGTGTCTGAAGTTGGTGGGGGCACGGGTGGGATGGATCCTTGAACCAGCGGGGTCTGCACTAACTCTGAGTCGTGTTGAAAGTGGATTGTAGCATACTTGGCTGGTGTTGCAGAGAATTGCCTGACATGTGAAAAACCCATGCATGTGGTACTAGAAGTGAAGTGTGACAGTAGTGACGGAGCACAGGAGAAACACAAGTGTGTTTTTCCCAGAAGCCTCCTCTTCATCACAGTCCACTGCTCTGGTCTCTGAACCTTTATTTCCTCATCTATAAAACATGAGTCATCAGGGACTTCACTGGTGGTCCAGTGGCTAAGACTCCGAGCTCCCAAAACAGGGGGCCCAGGTATAATCCCTGGTTGGGGATCTAGAACCTGCATGCTGCCACTAAGTCCTGGCACAGTTAACTAAATAAATAAAAGTAAATGTTTTTGAAAATATGAGTAATCAGAGCTACCTCATAGGGTTATAGTCAAAATCAAAGATGTTAATAAATCTGGAAGCATTTTGAAAACAATTTATTAAATATTATGTATGACCCCATTCCTGTTCAACTGTGAATTACTTAAGAGGAAAAACCATTTCACCTTAAAACTTTTTTAATCTCAAGTTCTTAGCAAAAAGAATTGGCGAAGGCTAAGAACTGTGGTGTTGGATAAGACACTTGAGAGTCCCTTGGACTGCAAGGAGATCCAACCAGTCCATTCTAAATGAGATCAGTCCTGGGTGTTCATTGGAGGAACTGATGTTGAAGCTAAAACTCCAATACTTTGGCCACCTCATGCGAAGAACTGACTCATTGGAAAAGACTCTGATGCTGGGAGGGATTGGGGACAGGAGGAGAAGCGGACGACAGAGGATGAAATGGCTGGATGGCATCACCTACTCAATGGACGTGAGTTTGAGTGAACTCCTGGAGTTAGTGATGGACAGGGAGGCCTGGCATGCTGCGATTCATCGGGTCTCAAAGAGTCGGCTGAGTGACTGAACTGAACTGAAGGTACTTGATAAATGTTTGTTAATTAAATGAATAGTTGATATTGGAAAAAAGTGAAAGTGTTAGTCTCTCAGTCGTGTCTGACTCTTTGCCACCCCATGGACTGTAGGCTTCTCTGTCCATAGGATCCTCCAGACAAGAATACTGGAGCGGGTTGCCATTTCCTACTCCAAGGGATCTTCCCTACCCAGGGATCAAACCTGGGTCTCCTGCATTGCCGGTGGATTCTTTACTCTCTGAGCTACCAGGGAAGCCCAGGTGAGCTCTTATTAGAGATTATCACATTAAACACTTATGTCCCCTTAAGATAGGTAGACTTTTCTTTTCTTTTCTTTGTGCTACTGGGCTTGTAGGATCTCAGTTCCCTGACCAGGATTTTTTATTATTATTATTTTAAAATATATATTTATTTACTTGACTGCCTCGGGTCTTAGTGGCAGCACACGGGATGTTCATTGCCTCGTGTGGGATCCCTCACTGTGGTGCGTGGACTCTCTAGATGTGACTCTCGGGCTTAGTAGTTGTGGCGCTCAGGCTTAGTTGCTCCTTGACATATGGGATCTTAGTTCCCCAATCAGGGATCGAACCTGGGCCACAGCAGTGAAAAGCACTGAATCCTAACCACTAGACCACCAGGGAACTCAGATAGATACTGTGATCAGTGCCATCTTACAGATGAGGAAAGGGAGGCTCGGAGAAGTTAGGTCTGTTTCCCAAAGCCACATAGTAAGTGGTGGAAGCAAGCCTTGAGCCCCTGTCTCTGCCCTCTGTGCCTACGCCCATGATGCCCACCTTAGACTGGATGCGGGATGGACTTCAAGACACAGAAGACATTGCATAAACCCAGGAGGAGGAGTCAGCAGTTTGCAAGGACAAGTGGGCTACACGGAGGCAGCAAGGAGAAGTGCAGTGGTGTGGGAGCCGATCTGGAAGCTTCTGGATTGGACCTGTGCTTTCGAGCAGGCAGAGCAAAGACTCTGCGTTCTACATGTCCATCACCCAAACCTGCCCCTGCGGTGGGGGCTGGTGATGGGTGCATCACCACCCAACAGACACCCCTGGCTCACCCACTTTAATTAGGAGGAGGTGTCAAGACCCGTTAGGATCACCTGGGAATGCCATGCTGGGACCAACAGCTGCATACTCTCAAATCACTGCCTTCCCACCCCAGCTAATATTTCATCAGCATTCATTCATTCATGCATTCATTCCTTTAGTGCTAGTGTTTTTTAAGTATTAATTTATTATTTATTATTACTTATTTATTATTGACATATAGTTGATTTACAATGTTGTGTTAGCTTCAGGTATACAGCAAAGTGATTCAGTTATATATTAATATGAAAGAGAAAGTGTTCATCGCTCAGTTGTGTCTGACTCTTTTGCAACCCCATCATCTGTAACCCACCAGGCTCCTCTGTCCATACAATTCTCCTGTGGAACCCAAGAGATCAAACCCAGGCCTCCTGCATTGCAGGCAGATTCTTTACCGTCTAAGCCATTATGAAGAATCCAATATGTTAAAATTTATATATATACACACATATATATGGGGCTTCCCAGGTGTCACTAGTGGTAAAGAACCTGCCTGCCAGTGCAGTAGGCATAAGAGGCTCATGTTGGATCCTTGGGTCAGGAAGATCCCCTGGAGGAGGAAATGGCAGCTCACTCCAGTATTCTTGCCTGGAGAATCCCATGGACAGAGGGGCTTGGCAGGCCCATAGGGTCACAAAGAGTCTGACACAACTGAAGTGACTTAGCATGCACACAAATGTGTATATATATTCTTTTTCAGATTCTTTTCCATTATAGATTATCACAAGATATTGAATATAGTTCCCTGTAATTTTAAAATATTAAGCAGATAATACAGCCAGCCACATGGTAAAGTTGTCAAACAGCACAAGAAAATATACAACAAAAAGCAGATCTCCCTTTCACCCCAGACTTCTGAGGCCACCTCCTCCCAAGCCATGGCTATTTTAAGTCTCTTGTGGGGCCTTCCAGAAATGTCTTATGCATACAAAAATGTGCAAATACAATTATCTTTAATTTTTAAAAACACATACACACATAATTTTTTCCTAGTTCATAAGGCATTCTGGACCTCTCTTGATAACACTACATGGAGACCTGCCCCGCTCTTTTCATGGTTGCCCAGCACTCCATGACTCGGTTTCCATGTCATTTGATGATATTTATGTTGTGTCCAATCATTTGTTATTACAGGGGATGCTTCCATGAGCTCTTTAGATCATCCATCTTTGCTTGATCTCAAAATATCTACAGGAAACCAGTTCCAAGTCATGGAAATGCCGGGCCCATGGCTAAGTGTGTTTTTAATTTCAGTAGATAGAGACAGAGATCAAATTGCCAACATCTGTCAGATCATCGAGAAAGCAAGAGAGTTCCAGAAAAACATCTGCTTTATTGACTACGCCAAAGCTTTTAATTGTGTGAATCACAACAAATGTGGAAAATTCTTAAAGAGATGGGAATACCAGACGACCTTACCTTCCACCTGAGAAACCTCTATGCAGGTCAAGAAACAACAGTTAGAACTGGACATGGAACAAAAGACTGGTTCCAAATCAGGAAAAGAGTTTGTCAAGGCTGTATATCGTCACCTTGCTTATTTAATGTATATGTAGAGTAAGTACATCATGTGAAATGCCAGGCTGGATGAAGCACAAACTGGAATCCAGTTTGCCAAGAGAAATATCAATAACCTCAGATATGCAGATGACACAACCCTTATGGCAGAAAGTGAAGAGGAACTAAAAAACCCCTTGATGAAAGTGAAAGAGGAGAGTGAAAAAGTTGGCTTAAAGCTCAACATTCAGAAAACTAAGATCATGGCATCTGGTCCCATCACTTTATGGCAAATAGATGGGGAAACAATGGAAACAGCGACATACTTTATTTTGGGGGGCTCCAAAATCACGCAGATGGTCCATTTAGTCAAAGTTATGGTTTTTCCAGTAGTCATGTGTGGATGTGAGAGCTGGACTATAAAGAAAACTGAGCACTGAAGAATTGATGCTTTTGAACTGTAGTGTTGGAGAAGACTCTTGAGAGTCCCATGGGCAGCAAGGAGATCCAAGCAGTCAATCCTAAAGGAAATCAGTCCTGAATATTCATTGGAAGGACTGATGCTGAAGCTGAAACTCCAATACTTTGGCCACCTCATGGGAAGAACTGACTCATTTGAAAAGACACTGATGTTGGGCAAGATTGAAGAAAGCAGGAGGAGAAGGGGACAAAAGAGGATGAGATGGTTGGATGACATCACCAACTCAATGTGTATGAGTTAGAGTAAGCTCCAGGAGTTTGTGATGGACAGGGAAGCCTGGCATGCTGCAGTCCGTGTGGGGTCGCAAAGAATCGGACATGACCGAGTGACTGAACTGAACTGAACTGAGATAGCACCATCCAAGGCAACATCACAACTCATTCTCTCCCCAAAATATGTGAGCGTCTCTGAGACAGGATCCACTTGACTCCATTTACTGATGCGTGGATCCTACTTGTTCCTTTGAGATTCCACAGATGTTCCCTTGGCCCCTGCTAGGTATCCACCTCTATGTAGGTCCTCGAACACAAGTTATTAACCAGGATTATGAGGCTGGCTGGCCTTTAAAAGATTTTCTACTGAATAAAATATCATTTGGGTAGTATAAATAATGCATGCTCCTATAAGTGATTGAATAGGCCTCCTAACAGTGGAGGGACATGTTTATGACCTAATATTAAATAGCAAATGCAGCATACAAAGAGTGAATCTTAAAGTTGAGTCTTTTTCAGCATCCCTGGGATCTAGTTAAGAATACAGATGCCAGGACACTAGTCCTGCAGGTCCTGACTCAGTAGACTTGGGATAGGACCAGCGCAAAACAATCTGTATTTTAGCAAGCTCACCAAGAGATGCTGTGCATTCTTAAAATGTTATATATTCACTATAATCTCACATATGATCAAAGAATAAAAATGGGGCTCATCAAAGAGAAGAGTGCTTGTCTTTGACTGAAGTGAGTCTGAGGTTAGCTTCTTTTCTGAGCTTTGCTGTGTTTTCCAAATTTCCCAGCTCAGAAACTTGTTCAGAAAACAAAAGGATGCTCTAAAAATCTGTACTCCCTCTGCCTCCCTCCATCTTCTCATTCCTTCCTTCTTGATTCAGCCCAGATCGAAGGAGCCTAGAGGGACATGAAACTTGGTTACAACACTTAATCTGGAGTGGATGGGTTTGTCCTAGAAAGCATCATCAAATTATCAAACCTTAAATGAGGTCTCTGGATGCGAGGTGTATGGGAATTCTTTGTTACCGTTGTACAACTTTTATGTAAGTTGAAAACTCCACCATTTTATGCAAGCATCTCACCGTCATCTTGGTGAGATAATAAAGCTTTTCTGTTGCTTGAATTACAAAGCATCGTAATATGCCTTTTAGCACTTAAAAAAAAGTCTAATATGGGTCTTTCTGGAGTACCTTATTGATGGAAGTTCATGCTTCTTCTGCCATAAAATATATTTATCAAAGTTAGGAGATAAACATTGATATAGTACTATCATCTAATCCATGGATCAATTTTCCCAATAATATCTTTTACATAAAAATATTTTTAACTGTATTTTCTTACTCTGGATCCAATTCAGGATTATATATTGCATTTGGTGGGCATGTCTCATTAATCTCCATCCTTCTAGAATGTTCTGCAGCCTTTCTTTGCCTTTTGGGATCTTGATGTTTTTTTCAGAGCACAAGCCAGTTATGAATTTTCCTCCATTTGGGTTTGCCTGGCGTTTTCTCATCACGAAATTCAGGTAATACGTCTTTGGCAGGAATGTCCCAGCTTGATCTCGTGTTTTTCTTTGCATGTCAGAGGAGGAGGCTCACAAGGCGGTCTGTCTCTTTCTGATGTCCTTAACTTTGATCACTCAATTAAGGCGGTGCCTGCAGGCTTTCTCTCCCATCAAGTGGCTACTCCTGCCTTTGTAATCAACCAGGAATCAGTGGGGAGCTATTCTGACACCACGTGACTATCCTGTTTCTCATCAAACTTTCGCTCTTTAATTTTAGCCTCCATTGACGATTCTTCACTGAAACAAGTATCATAATAGTTGCCGAATCTCAGCACTGTTCAGAATATGAAAAGTTAAGTGTATATCAAAGGACCTTGACCCACTAGTTATATTTCAAGGGAAATCATATTATAGGTCAATTCTATCTCAGTAAAGCTGGGGGGTGGGGAAAGAGAAAATATCTCAAGGAAGCAATGTAAGATGTGAATAAAGATATGAGTACAAAGGTTTTCATGGCAACATTGCTAGTAAGAGCAAAAAATGGAAAATCAAGCACTGCAGTAAATTGATACCAAGAAATAGGAGGCACTCATTTAAAGCAAGATTTTGAAGAAATTGTCCCCACTGAATGTTAAGTCATAGAAGGTAAAGTATCAAACTACATTTGGCTAAAAGGAATTTGATATCCTGACTTGGATCCTAGAACAGAAAAAGGATGTCATCCCTTATAAGCAGAATCTAAAAAGAAATAGTACAAATGAACTTTTTTACAAAACAGAAACAGACGCACAGACTTAGAGAACAAATTGAAGATTGCCATCGGGGAAGGACGGGGAGAAGTGATAGTTAGGGAGTGTGGGATGGACATGTACACGACACTGTATTTAAAATGGATAACCAACACGGTCCTCCCGTACAGCACAGGGAACGCTGGTCAGTGTCACATGACAGCCTGGATGGGAGGGGAGTTTGGGGGTGAATGGACACGTGTATATATATGGCTGAGTCCTCTTAGCTGTACACCTAAAACTATCACAACATTGCTAATCAGCTATATTCCAGTATACAATTTAAAGTTTTTAAAAAATGGGGAAAAAAGGATGTCAGTGGGAAAGCTAGTGAAATTCAAATTAAGTCGGTAACTAAGTTAATGGCAATGTTCTGATACCAAATTCTTGGTTTTAATAAATGTTTCATGGTACATGTGTGTGTTGGCCACTCAGTTGCTTCCAACTCTTTTGCCACCCATGGACTGTACCTGCCAAGCCCCTCTGCCCATGCAGTTCTCTGGGCAAGAATACTGGAGGTTGCCGTGCCCTCCTCTAGGGGATCTTCCTGACACAGGGATCGAACCCGTGTCTCCCCCACTACAGTAAGATTCTTTACCGTTCATGGTATGTAGATATTAATATTAGGGGGAATTGGGTCTGGGCTATCCTGGATCTCTCTCTATTATCTTAGCAACCTTCCTGCAAGTCTAAAATTGTTCCAAAATAAAAACTCCATTTAAAAATTGACTTGGGAGTGATGGATCTGTTCATTATCTTACTTGTGGTGATGGTTTCATGAGTGGATACAGTTGTCAAAACATTTTAAATTATACACATTAAATATGAGCAGCTTATTGTATGTCAATTATACCTTGATCAAGCTTCATTTTTTAAAAAATGATCTTTGGTAAACTCTCAATTATGTTCAGATACAAGCATTAGGAAAAGTACTGGATGGAAATATATCACAATGGTGTTGGGGGCCTTCTCTGATAGCTTAGTGGTAAAGAATCTGCCTGCTGATGCAGAAGACATGGGTTCAATCTCTGATCCTACACGCTGAGGAGCAACTAAGCCCGTGTGCCACAACTATTGAGCCTGTGCTCTAGAGCCCGGGAATCGCAACTACTGAGCCCACGTGCCCTAGAACCTGTGCTCCGCGACTAGAGAGTAGGCCCTGCTCTCTGCAGCTAGAGAAAAGCCCGTGCAGCAGTGAAGACTCAGCACAGCCAAATAAATAAAATTATTTTTTTTTAAAAAAGAGAAATCTTAGTGCTAAAGCAATCAAGATTTTTTTTAAAAAATGGGGTTGGTGTCTCTGTAGCTAGTGGGATAATAGTTCAGTTCAGTTGCTCAGTCATGTCCAACTCTTTGTGACCCCATGGACTGCAGCACGCCAGGCCTCCCTGTCCATCACCAACTCCCAGAGCTTACTCAAACTCATGTCCATTGAGTCAGTGATGCCATCCAACCATCTCATCCTCTGTCCCCCCCTTTCTCCTCCTGTCTTCAATCTTTCCCAGCATCAAGGTCTTTTCCAATGAGTCAGTTCTTCACATCAGAGGGCCAAAGTATTGGAGTTTCAGCTTCAGCATGACTGTCATTTTATAATTTGCTCTGGTTTGCAAGTTCCTTATAGTGGACGTGCAAGACTTGATTAAACAGAAGGAACCACTATTTTTACACAGGGCGGTTTGCAATGATAAAGCTTTTCTTCCTTGTCTGTGAAGCATCTGGCTCCTGATAAGAGCTAATGCCCATTTCCCACCTTCGCTCATTAAGACAATAAATAAGGCAAATAAATAAAACCTGAAGAAAGAAGAAACCCTCTCGCAGCCAAGGCTCCTCGCCTGGGAATAAAGAAAATGTGAAAATGTGCACCAAGAATGATGGAGATCTCAGAGCAGTGGTCCCCAAAGCTGTGTGTGTTGGGAATGCTTATGAAAATGCAGATGTGTGTATGTGTGCTGGGTTTGCTTGTGAAAATGCAGACCTCCCAGCCCCCACCAGCAGCAACAGTGACTCAGTGGGTCTGGGGTGGGGGTGACTGGGAATGCTTGCCCAGCAGCTCAGGTGATCTGACCCAGGTGATGGAGATCAAGGCTCAGCCCCAGGGCTGAGAGACCGGCTGAGAGTTTGCCTGAGTGTCAGCCCGGGGCTCACCAGGTGTGGACCATATTAACCTGCCCAGCTTAAAGCCCACATGACCCTAGGGCCTCACGGCTGGGACTTTCCAGATCTCCTGCAGACCTTGAGGATGTCCTGGGAAGCCAGAGAGGTGAGTAGCTCCCCTCCATCCTCAAGGGGACAGGGGTGGGGCCCGGACAGCTCTATGGACCTCAAGCCATATCTGTAACCCTGGGAACTCTGCTTTGGGCCAGGTCTCTGGCTTTTCACGCCACTTTGGAGTGCCACTCACTGCCGGAGGGCCAGGAGGAGGGGATGCCAGGCGTGGGGGGAAGGGGCAGAAGCAGAATGGCTAAGGGGACAAAGGCCAGCCTGTGCCATTGACGGGGAAGCAGAGGAGCACCCTGGCACCAGTGACACCCCAGGGACGGGGACAGCAAGGCTGGGGCGGGGGGGTAGAACTGGAGACCATGTGCCAGATGAAGGCCTTTTAATCCACAAGCTTCACACTCTGGGCCCTGTTCTTGGAGAGAAAGGAGGGGCACCTGGAAAGGAGAGCCACAGCCTGGTCCCTTTGTCCCCTCCACTGGCTGCGACCTAATTAGGAAGCAGCTGAGATGGTGGTGCTGGGAGGAGCCGCCACCTCCCAGGTACTAATTCAGCCTCAGAGACACAGACTTCTAAGTCCCGGCTCCTGCAGCACCTGGGTCTCCACCTCCCTCCAGGGACTCTCTGGAAAGTCACCTTGACCTGGAGGACCTCTCAGGAGGAACCTGAGGCTTTGTGCAGGAGCTCCAGCTGGGAAGGGGGCAAGGCCCCAGGCAGGCAGCCAGTGTCATAGTCCATGGAGAAGGAGGTGCCTTCCCATTCATCTGCAGAGTGGAGGTGGGCACCGGGAATCCAGATAAAGAGCTTTTCTGGGAAATTCCCCAGTGGTCCAGTGGTTAAGACTCACCCTCCAATGCAGCGGGTGTGTGTGTTCAATCCCTGCTTGGAGAACTAAGATCCTTTATGCCACGGGGTATGGTTAAAAATTAAAAACTGATAAGTACCTGACCATCACAATAGGGCTTGACAGAAAAGAGCTAAAGCTGCCTGAAGATGGGGTTCCAAGCCCAGAATGGGAGGTCAGGGAGGGCCTCCTGGAGTGGGGTGGACAAGCAGGGTTTGGACCCTTGAAGGCAGAAATCAAGAGTGTTTGCTGGCTGAGGGAGCAGCTTTAGCTATGTGACCCTTTGGGGAATGAGGAGCAGGTGGAGGTGGGAAGACTCCTCAAAGGTGCTGGTTCTCAAAGCGTGGTCCCTGGAGCCACAGCTGCCTCACCCGGGCGATGTTAGAAATGCCCATCTGCTTCCCAGGTGACGCTAGTGGTAAAGAGCCCACCTGCCAATGCAGGAGACACAGATTCGATCCCTGGGTCAGGAAGATCCCCTGGAGGTGGGCCTGGCAATCCACTCCAGTATTCTTGCATGGAGAATCCCCTGGACAGAGGAGCCTGGCGGGCTACAGTCCATGGGGTCACAAAGAGACACAACCGAAGCGACTTAGCACACACTCAGGGCCCCACTCAGACCTCCTGACAAACAGGGCAGGGCCTAGTGATCTGGATTTTTAACAAACTCTCCAGGTGACACTGATGCACGGGAGCATCTGAGAAGCCATGTCTTGTCGTTACTTAGCAACTGAAATACCACAACTCAGATAATCCCACCTGCCTGTCTAGACCACAGCAGGTCTGAGTGCTCTAGGCCTGCAGCTCTTACACTTGCAGGGCCTCTTTAAGAAAAGACTATGGAATCACAGATGTAAACTAGTTACTGGGTCTCAGAAGGGGCCTTTGCAAGTGAGGGAGGCTGAAACATCATTAGCTTCCTGTTAAATTTGCCTCGGGACTGACAGCTCTGAATGGTGGCGAGGGGGAAGGCAGATGCTGGAGGCAGAAAGCAGGGGACTCTATAAACCCCCCTTCCCACATGTAGGCCTGTGGTTTTTGCCCCAGTGGAGAAGTTCTGCATGGCTTATGTAGACAGCCAGGAAGAGGCCGGGCCGCTCGCTTACCAGGTCGGGGGGTGCATCATGCTTATTAAACAAAGCTCCCACCCACGGTTTGATTCAGCAGGTCTGAAGTAGGGCCCAAGTCTGCCTCTCTAGCTTCCTGGAAGGCACAGCTACATATTTTGCAGGGTTGCTGTTTTTGAGTCGCTCAGTCGTGTCCGACTCTGCAACCCCGTGGACTGCAGCAAGCCAGGTCTCCCTGTCCTTCACCATCTCCTGGAGTTCGCGTGTGTCCACGTCCGTTGAGTCGATGATGCTGTCTAACCCTCTCATCTTCTGTCACCCCCTTCTTCTCCTGCCCTCAGTCTTTCACAGAATCAGGGTCTTTTCCAGTTAGGGCTTTTCACATCAGGTGGCCAAAATATTGGACATGTTATGGGTTATAATGCTCAGTTATGACCACAGATCCAAAGAAGGGGGTTGATAAACTCAGAAGTGGAGACTGAGCTGCCAGGGGAAGCACCTTGCATCACCAGTCATGTGGGACCCAGATCTAAATATGAAATCCCAGCCCCGCCTTCTTAGCTGTTGGCTCTTGGACAAGTTGGTCATTCTCTGTAAAGTGGGTTCCTGTTGCAGAGGGCTCACCGCCCAGTAGGCTCTCGTATCGTGGTTCCTTCGACTTGGCCTAATGACTTGCTCTGAAAAGAAGCAACTCCATGGATGAGACCCCCAATGCACTTGATGCCGCAAGGCGGGTTGAGGGCCCCTGTGGGTGACTGCACGGTGGGGAGGGAGCCTTAACACACAAAGGGCACAGAACAGCGTGGAGAAGTGGTGGGAGCAAGGGATTAGGGCCAGTCAGCTCTGGTCCCAGCAGTGAGTGTCTGCTACTTATCGCCTGACCCTAACTTGTTGCTGTTCTAAGTCCCAATCTCCTGTCTGTAAATGGGAGAGTAGATGTTATTGATAAGAGTAGAAAGCATTGGACACCACAATCTTCTCAATAGGTTGAACCCACTGTGCGTGCATGCAGAGTCACTTCAGTCATGTCCGACTCTATGGACTGTAACCTGCCAGGCTCCTCTGTCCATGGGATTTTCCAGGCAAGAATACTGGAGTTGCCATGCTCTTCTCCAGGGGATCTTCCCGACCCAGTGATTGAACCTGTATTTCTTACATCTCCTGCATTGGCACACAGGTTCTTTACCACTAGGACCACCTAGGAAGCCCAGAACCCACTGTTCTTTATTATTATTATTAATCCCATTGTTCTTTACCATTTAGAGCCTGAGAACTCAAGATGAGTGGTGGTGGGCCTGGCTGTGCACCTCATGGGAAAAGTCACAGCAGGAACCAGAAAAGGAGGCCAGGATGGATCTATTAGAAGAAGAGTGTAAGTCTCAAAATATTCGTGAATATTGATCAGAGAGCTACTGTGACAGGCTTCAGGAGGCTGGGAGAAGGGCTGCTCTCCCTAGAGCTGGGGCATGGGTTGATGAAAGTCAGATTTATTTCAGGACTATGCTGTCCTGTAAGGTGATTACTAGTGACGTGTGGCTTTCAGGTTGGTGGGGCTGAGCAACTGAGATGTAATTTAGAACCAATTTTAAAACTTGATACACCATTCAGTTACTAGAAAACTTTTTAAAAAGTATGTTTGGAGCCACGTGGGTAGATGAATCTCCTTTTTCAACTGAAAATATTATGAAATTGAAAATACATTTGCAATAAACATTTAGCATCTGGATTAAGATGCTAAAAGTGTAAAATACACACTATCAAAGAATTAGTATCCCTCCAAAGAAAGATGTAACTATTATCCTTTACACATTATTTGATGTAAAGGAGTTTATTTTTTAATTTATTCAAGTATAGTTGATTTACAGTGGTGTGTTAACTTCTGCTGTACAACAAGGTGATTCCAGTTATATATGTATCTACACACATTATTTTTCATATCTTTTCAATTATAGTTTATCCCAAGATATTGAATATAGTTCCCTGCACTATATGGCAGGATTTCGTTGTTCATCTGTTCTATATATAATAGTTTGCATGGTGTAAAGGAGTTTAATGTCTTCATGTGATCAAATATTTCCTTTATGTTCAAGAATCATATTGAGTTTTTTTTAATGGTTTCATTGTTACTATTTGACTAATTATTTCATCTGGGCTTTAAAAAAAGAATGTGGTGTGAGATATTGAACTGATGAGAAATTCTGGATGGAAAAGAGCCATTTTAAAACAAATTTTTAATTTCTCAATGAGCATGTGCATATTTTATCCTGGTGTGTTGGGTTTTTTTTGGGGGCAGGGGGGCAGTGTCATATTTTATGTCTTTATAGTTCTGCCACCTTTCATAGAACTTTTGCTAATGAGATATTATCTCATGTAAGATTCAAAATAATCCCAGAAGGTAGATGGGGCATGCCATGTCATCCCATTCTACGCATATAGAAATTAAACGCTTGTCCAAAGATTGCCAGTTTAGAAATAGTGGAGTTAACACTTGAATTTGGGAACTCTGATTTTTGTAACTGGATGTGTACTGTCACAGGGAACCAGAAAAATTACTCCTTTCTTAGGTCGCTAGGTTGATCTCCAGGAACTTGAACAAGCAGAAAGTTTCCTCCTGAAATTGGTTTACTCGAGTTAACTAGACCCCACCTTACACGTCTGAGTCTGGGCCCCCACTCATGTCCATTGCCTGTTTTCTTAGGATTCAACCAGCCATTTCTCAAGATCATTTTCAGGACTTTGATCCACAAGTGGTCGATATGTATAGTCTCGATCCTTTCAGAGACTTACATTCATCACAATCTGGCTGTTTTAAAAAGGAGGCTTCTAAGAGGAAAGTCACCTTGGCCCACTAACCATGATCCCAGGCCTCCCGTCCTTTCCTTTCTCTGGCCTGATCTCTCTCACTGGTTTAGAGTGCTCCTTTCCAGACCTTTTCCTACGCGTTCATATCCACACCCTTGGAATCTATTGTTCTTGTTTTTGGAGTCAGGAATATATATGTATGACGTATGCATCATTTTTCAATTTGCTTTAAAAAAACACATATCTTCAAGCTCTCTCAGTATACTTAGATTTCCTTCTTTCTAACTGCTGTGCAATATATTATGGTACAAATGTATCAGTCTATTCATTCATGCGGCAGTGGGCATTTGGGTAGTCTTTTGATTTTGTTGTTACACACAATGCGATAGACATACTTATTCGGGCATTCTTATTGACATGGGCAAATTGTTTGTGCTTTTCCAGGGGGTGATAGTGAAACCTCCATCCTGGGGCATGCACTTATCAATATTTTACTGCCAAAATATTCTCAAAGGGCTATAGCAATTTATCACCAGCGATATATAAAAGCAATTACCATTTTTAATTTTGGGGCAATTTAATATAGATAGAAACGTTATTTCATTGTTTAAATTTGCATTTCTCTGATTGCTAATGCAGTTAAATGATTTTTTGCATGATCATTTCATATGGTCATCTTATGCAAATTGGTCATTCATAGCCACTGTTCAGAATTTTCTTTTTGATTTACTTTAACCAGTGTAAAAAGGGTTTTCTCCACCCAATTTTATATATATATGTATTTCTCTAGATTATTATGTATGCTACAAATATCTTCAGTGTTGCTTGACTTTTAACTTTCTTATATTGTGTTATGTAGAACCTTAAAATTTATCAGTCAAATTTATCAAATTTATTAGTCTCTTAAGACTTAAAACATCTTATCTGTGTGTGGGTCCATGCTCAGTTGCTCAGTCGTGTCCAGCTCTTTGTGACCCCAGGGACTGTAGCCCACCAGGCTCCTCTGTCCATAGGATTTTCCAGGCAAGAACACTGGAGTGGGTTGCCCTTTCCTCCAGGGGATCAACTTTTTCCCTTATCTTTTCTATTGTATCTTTTGCAAATAATTAATTTTGTATTTTTTTCTAATAATTGTAGGTCTTTTTATTTTTACAGACAACAACCTCCATTATAGTTTTTAAAAGTAGCAGAAAGATGGCAGGACTCTTGCCTTGCCCCTAAGTTTTACAAAATTATAATGGAGCCCATTTTAAGGTTATTGATTTCAGTTCCACTGATGAAAGGACTAATTCTTATGCTAGCATCACACTGTTCAGTTTATGGCAGTTTTGACATACAGATTGCTTAGTCACCACCAGTTCACTTTTCCTTGCCTTTTTATTCGTCTGATGTCTTTTGCTCAGCTTTAAGCATGAACAGCTTGGTTGGGCATGAAATTGCTACATCATGGCTTTTCCTCTCAAAATTCTTTAGATTTTGTTCTACTCTGATTTTCCTCCCCCCGCCCCCCGCCGAAATATTTCTGGCTTTTTGTGGGCTAATCTTTGTCTTCCTGGATATTTTCAGAATTTACTTCCTGATACTAAAACCTTAAGAATATTCTTCAGGGTGAAATCATTTGCTCAGCTATGCCTTTGTTTATTCTTTTTGTTTTAGTTTCTTGGGAAAGCCAACAGATTTTAGAGTCACTCTTTCTTCTCCTCCCTGATCGTTTTCTCCTTTGCTCTCTGGCTTCTGGCCCTTTCTTCTGCTTTGCAGGACAAAGACCTGTCTGATACGTCGGTTCTGCTCATGACCTCAAATGCTGTTGAGTTATTGGTTCAACTTCTTCACCTCTTCTGTAACAAGGGACTCTTCGGGCATGGCTCTGTCTAGACACAAATGATTTCTTTGTGGGGTCAGGGTGGGGCAGACAAAATCTGAGGAAATGTAGTCGAGATTAAATTTAAAAATTACCTGATATCAGTAAGATCATGTTTTCCTTTTATTGGAGTTACAGTTGCTTTACAGTGTTGCATTAGCTCCTGCTGGGCAGCAAAGTGAATCAGTCACACCTGTACCTGTATCCCCTCTTCCCTGGGTTTCCTTCCTATTTGGGTCACCACAGAGCACTGAGTAGAGGTCCCTGGGCTGTACAGTAGGTTCCTGTCAGGAACAGTAGGTTATCTGTTCTATACATAGTATCAACAGTGTGTATATGTTAGTCCCAATCTCTGAATTCACCTCACTCACCCCATCTCCTCTCAGTATCCATATGTTTGTTCTCTACATGTGTATACACAAATGATTTCTTAAGGTCTTTCTCAGCACTAAGAATTCTTAAAATCCAAGGTGGAGGATCAAAATGTAACCCATTTGCATATCTCTTCCGACTGAGTGCTCTGATACATCATCTGATTTTTTTTTATAACATAACCACATTTATTTAAGAATGTATTCCAATATCAAATGACAAAATTCAACAATGCAAAACCGAGATTACTTTTGTACCAACCTAATAATTTTACACATGGCAATGCGTATGTTTCAGTGCTACTCTCTCACTTCTTCCCACCTTCTCCTTACCCGCTTGTGCCCAGGAGTCCTTTCTCTGTCTGCATCTCTACTGCTGCTTTGCAGATAGGTTCATCAGGACTTTCTAGATTCCATATATATGTGTTAATATGATATTTTTCTTTCTTTCTGACTTGACTTCACTCTGCAGAATAGGGTCTAGGTTCATCCATCTCATTAGAACTGATTCAAATGTGTTCCTTTTTATGGTTGAGTAATACTCCATTGTGTACATATACCAAAACTTATCCATTTATCTGACAATGGACATGTAGGTTGCTTCCATGTCCTAGCTGTTGTAAATGGTTGTGCAATGAAACCTTGGGCTACATGTGTCTTTTTCGGTTATGGTTTCCTCAGGGTACATGCCTGGTAGTGGGATTGCTGAGTCATATGGTAGTTTTATTCCTAGTTTTTGTCATCTGATTTTGACTGGCCTTGCACCCAAATTGAAAAGTAAGAATGAATGATCGTGGCTTTGCTCCTGAGGCATTTTTTTTTAATTTATTGAAGTATGATTTATAATATTGTGTTAATTTCTGTTGCACATCAAAGTGGCTCAGTTTATATATATATATAATGTGCGTGTGTGGTGGTGGTGTTGTTTAGTCACTCAGTCGTGTCCAACTCTGTGACCCCATGGACTGCAGGATGCCAGGCTTCCCTGTTCTTCACCATCTTCCAGAGCTTGCTCAAACTCATGTCTATTGAGTTGGTGATGCCATCCAACCATCTCATTCTCTGTCATCCCCTTCTCTTCTGCCTTCAATCTTTCCCAGCATCAGGGCCTTTCCTAATGAGTCAGTTTTTCGCATCAAGTGGCCAAAGTATTGGAGCTTCAGCATCAGTCCTTCCAATGAATATTCTGGACTGATTTCCTTTAGGATCATATGGTTTGATCTCCTTGTAGTCCAAGGGACTCTCAAGAGTCTTCTCCAAAACCACAGTTCAAAAGCATCAATTCTTCAGCACTCAGCTTTCTTTATAGTCCAACTCTCACTTCCATACATGACTACTGGAAAAACCATAGCCTTAACTAGATGGACCTTTGTGGACAAAGTAATGTCTCTGCTTTTGAATATGTTATCTAGATTGGTCATAACTTTCCTTCCAAGGAGTAAGCGTCTTTTAATTTCATGTCTGTGATCACCATCTACAGGGATTTTGGAGCCCCCCAAAATAGTCTGACACTGTTTCCACTGTTTCCCCATCTATTTGCCATGAAGTGATGGGACCAGATGCCATGATCTTCGTTTTCTGAATGTTGAGCTTTAAGCCAACTTTTTCACTCTCCTTTTACTTTCATCAAGAGGCTCTTTAGTTTACTTTTCTGCCATAAGGGTGGTGTCATCTGCATATCTGAGGTTATTGATATTTCTCCCGGCAATTTTGATTCTAGCTTGTGCTTCCCCCAGCCCAGCGTTTCTCATGATGTACTCTGCATAGAAGTTAAATAAGTAGGGTAACAATATACAGCCTTGGTGTACTCCTTTTCCTATTTGGAACCAGTCTGTTGTTCCATGTCCTTAACTGTTGCTTCCTGACCTGCATACAGGTTTCTCAAGAGGCAGGTCAGGTGGTCTGGTGTTCCCATTTCCTTCAGAATTTTCCACATTTATATAATAGTTTGCATCTGGTGGCTCGTTTGGAAAGAATCCACCTGCCAATGCAGAAGACACAGCTTTAATCCCTGGTCTGGAAAGATCCCACGTGCCACGGAGCAACTAAGCCCGTGTGCCACAACTATTGAGCCTGTGCTCTAGAGTCTGGGAGCTGCAACTCCTGAAGCCTGTGCACCCTAGAGCCTGTGCTCTGCAACAAGAGAAGGCGCTGCACTAAGAAGCCCGTGTGCCACAACTAGAGAAAAGCTGGTGTGGCAACAAAGAACCCAGCACAGCCAAAAATAAATAAAATTTTTTTTTCTTTTTTTTTTTATTCTTCCAATTTTATTTTATTTTTAAACTTTACATAATTGTATTAGTTTTGCCAAATATCAAAATGAATCTGCCACAGGTATACATGTGTTCCCCATCCCGAACCCTCCTCCCTCCCCATACCATCCCTCTGGGCCGTCCCAGTGCACCAGCCCCAAGCATCCAGCATCATGCATCGAACCTGGACGGGCAACTCGTTTCCTACATGATATTTTACATGTTTCATTGCCATTCTCCCAAATCTTCCCACCCTCTCCCTCTCCCACAGAGTCCATAAGACTGTTCTATACATCAGTGTCTCTTTTGCTGTCTCGTACACTGGGTTATTGTTACCATCTTTCTAAATTCCATATATGTGCGTTAGTATACTGTATTTATGTTTTTCCTTCTGGCTTACTTCACTCTGTATAATAGGCTCCAGTTTCATCCACCTCATTAGAACTGATTCAAATGTATTCTTTTTAATGGCTGAGTAATACTCCATTGTGTATATGTACCACAGCTTTCTTATCCATTCATCTGCTGATGGACATCTAGGTTGCTTCCATGTCTTGGCTATTATAAACAGTGCTGCGATGAACATTGGGGTACACGTGTCTCTTTCCCTTCTGGTTTCCTCAGTGTGTATGCCCAGCAGTGGGGTTGCTGGATCATAAGGCAGTTCTATTTCCAGTTTTTTATACTTCCAATCCATCCCTCCCCACCCTCTTTCCCCTTGGCAACAACAGGTCTGTCCTATGTCCATGTGTCTGTTTCTGTTTTGTGGATAGGTTCATTTAGGTCATATTTTATATTCCACATATAACTGATATAATATTTATTTTTCTTTGCATAGTATGATAATCTCTATGTCCATTCATGTTACTGCAAATGGCATTATTTCATTTTTATGGCTAATATTCCATTGGACATATGTGTCACATCTTCTTTATCCATTCATCTGTTGGGACATTTAGATTGTTTCCATGTCTTGGCTATTATGAATAGTGCTGCTGTGAACATAGGATTACTTGTATCTTTCCAAATTATATTTTGTCTGGGTATATGCCCAGGAGTAGGATTGCTGGATCATATGGCAACTCTAGTGTTTGGTTTTTTGAGGACCCTCCGTACTATTTTCCATAGTGGATGTAACAATTTACATCTCCACTAACAGTGTAAGAGGGTTCCCTTCTCCAGCATTTATTATTGGTACACTTTTAATCATGGCCATTCTGACATGTGTGAGGTGGTAACGCATTATGGTTTTAATTTGCATTCCTCTAATAATTAGTAACGATGAGCATCTTTTCATGAGGGCACCTTTTTTTTTTTTTTTTTAATCTTCTCTTCTTGGGTAGTTTATCCCAGACCCTGTGGCTGTTGGGAGATTTCTCGGGAACCAACAAGGTGGTGCAGGGTGTGGATAGGAAATAAGCAAGAATCTGTCTCTGTTTCTGAGTTCAAGGGCAGAAAAACCCAGGTTTTTGCTGGCTAACAAATGATCATCATCTTCTGGTCTGTGAAGTTCTAATGCTAGGAGCACAACCAAAGTATGTGTGTGTCTCTTTTATCTACATCCTCTGGTTGGAGTGTGGTTTCCATCTAATGTTGCAACCCCATGGACTGTAGCCCGCTAGGCTCCTCTGTCCATGGGATTCCCCAGGCAAGAATACTTGAGTGGGTTGCCATTCCCTTCTCCAGAGAAGCTTCCTGACCCAGGGATTGAATATGGCAAGTGGGGTGAAAATTTTCCTCCTCAGAATGATTTTAAGGACTGCAGTGAATGACTATAACGCACTGGAAAGGAGCAGACACCAAATTATGGGTCAATGTCACTGTTCTGTCCTCGTGCAGATTTCATTCATTTTCTCAGAGAAAGGAAGGAGAAAGAACATGAGCCTCTTTCTTTAAGATCAAACATCACATCCTCGTAGCTGGCTTTTCAGTAAATAGCTTATGGAGTATGTTATAAGTCGCTAAATCATGTCTGACTCTTTTTGTGACCCATGACAGTAGCCGCCCGCCCCCCGCCACCCCCAGGCTCCTCTGTCCATGGGATTTGCCAGGCAAGAATACTGGATTGGGTTGGTTTCTTCTCCAGGGGATCTTCCTAGACCAGGGATTGAACCTGCATCTCTTGCACTGGCCGGCAGATTCTTTACCACTGAGCCACTAGGGGAGCCCCTATAGAGGGTGTGTGGGGTTCTGCAAACTTTGGCCTGTGGGTCACATCCAGCCAGTCCCCCATTTTATAGAGTTTGATTTGAACACAGCTATGCCCAGGCCTCCAAGTTGAGTCCCTGAAGGCCTAACATCCTGCAACGCCCAAAATACTAACTGGCCCTGTAAGGAAAATGTTTGCCTATCCCTGGCTTAGAGCAACAATTTCTTCCTGAGCTAGGATTGACATTATTATCAGCTTGTGTCATCAGAGCTAACTGAGGGTCAGTCAGTGGACCAAGTCAGCCAATTGCTATGGCCCAGTGTTTGGGGAGAGGTCACAGGATCAGCACACAGGGCCCGGCTCTTAAGCTTATAGTCCTCTTGGGTGGATAAACAAAGCCCATGCAGGCTGCAGACCAGAACTGCAGTCTTGCACACTGGCATTGACTTTTTAATTTGTCTGGGCCTCAGTTTGCCCATCTATCAAATGACCATGTTATGGGACTCATCCCTTTTCTCTGTGTGATCTTTGTAAAGACTAAATGAATTTTTTTTTTTTTTTTAATTCTTACACAGTATTTGGGCTGTACAAGAACCTCTTACCCAACTTTGCCTGGAAAATGGTATCTGTTCTTTTCAGAATGAATCTATTTGTCCTGCAGCCAGCTTCCCTCCCTTCCTTCCTTCCTCCCCTTCCCTGTACACCCCATCTTTTGTAGCCAACAGACCCATCATCCCCCCACCATGGTCGTGGTTCTGCCCAGGTACCCTCCCATGGACCCCCTGTGTAGCCAGACCTCCACCTGCTGACCCCACTCTGTCTGAGAAGGCCCAGAGCCACTTTCGAGGCAGGGACTGCAGAAACTCCATCTGTCTGCTAAGGGCACTGCCAAGGACATCTGGGTCCCTCTGGCTCAGACCTCAAGACCGCTGTAGTTTTAACTAAATTGGGGTCACCAGTTCCATCTCCCCATCCTGGTCACCAGTTCCATCTCCCCATCCTGGTCACCAGTTCCATCTCCCCATTCTGGTCCCACCCCTTCCTCCAAAGCCTCAGAGCAGATGGCGGTCGTTGTCTTTCCCTCTCCTCTGCCCCTTCCTAATTAACACGCCTCATCCTCTGCTGGGGCCTCTCTTAGCAGATGGTAAGTGACAACCCCTGTTCCGTGACAAATGTCCCTCCTGGGACAGGAGGGAGCTGGTGGTGGTTTCAAGGAGCACAGGGCAAATTTTGGAGACTCGAGAGGGCGAGGTGAAAAGAATGTGGAAGGGACGTGCCAGGAACCTCAAACAAGACACCCAGGTGGCTCCTCCCCGCCACCCCCGGGTCCAGGCGAGTCCACTGCATGACCACGTGCATCTGGTCCAGGCCGCCACCACCTTCCGCTTGGATGCTGCAGTGGCCTCTCATGTGGTCAACCTCCCTCCAGCCCACCCTCCCATCCACTCTCCACAGCCAGGGTGGGCTTTGCAAAAGGCAAGTTTGATGCCCCGACTAGAATCCCCTAAAGTCCACGACCCTTAATAGTGGCCACCACCCACGATCACATTCAATGCCTGCTCCATCCTCCCATGCAGAGAGCCAACTGCTTGTCATTCCCCCAGGCTCTTTCTAGCTCGCCTTTCCATGGAGGTCTCTGTGGAAACCACAGCCCGTTCCTTCTGTGACTTGAGCCTTAAGATTTTTTTCTCTTCAATTTTTAAAAAATTGAAGTATGGTTGATTTACAATGCACCAGTCTCTGCTGTACAGCAGAGTGACTTGGTTATGCACATATATACATGGTTTTTACTATTTTCCTTTATGGCTTGTCATCAGATGTTGAAGACAGTTCCCTGTGCTACACAGTAGGACTTTGTTGTTCATATTCTAAATGGAATAGTTTGCATCTATCAACCCCAAATGCCCAGTCAATCCCTCGACCTCCCTCCTTCCTTCTTGGCAACCACAAGTATGTTCTCTGTCCGTGTGTCTGTTTCTGTTTTGTGCGTGTTCATTTGTGCCATATTTTAGATTTCCCAGATGTTGTTCAGTCGCCACGTTATGTCTGACTCTTTGCGACTCCATGGATTGCAGCACGCCAGGCTTCTCTGTCCCTCACCACCTCCCGGCGTTCACCCAAGTTCATGTCCATTGAATCAGTGATGCCACATATAAGTGATATGATTCCACATATAAGTGATATCATATGATTTTTACCTTTCTCTTTCTGACTTGCTTCACTTAGTATGATCTCTAGTTGCACCCATGTTGCTACAAATGGTATTTCATTTTTTATGGCTGAGTGCTATTCCATTGCCTATATGCACCACATCTTCTTTATCCATTCATCTGTCAGTGGTCATCTAGGTTGTTTCCATGTTTTGGCTACTGTGAATAGTGCTGCTAAGAACATAGGGATACCTTTTGGAGTTGTAGTTTTCTCTGGATATATGCCCCAGAGTGGGACTACAGGATCATATGATAACTCTAGATACTGCCTCTTCTAGAAAGTCTCCTCAATTCTATACTTTCCCTCTCTTCCAAAGCTGGGTTTGGAGATCTTGTGTTCCCATAGCACCCAGCACGTGCAGGAGAGCTGCTGGCTGTTTGGCATCCTATTGCTGCTGTAGCAAATTATTACTTCCTTAGTGGCTTAATGACGCAAATTAATCATCTTACAGTGCTGTAGTTCAAAAGTCCACAATGAGTCTCATTGGGCTAAAAATCAAGGTGTAGGCAGGGCCACATTATTTCCAGAGGCTCCTTTGGGAGAATCCATTTCCTAGGTCTTTTCTGCTTCTAGAGACTACCCACATTCCTTGGCTTGTGGCGCCTTCCCGCAAAGCCAGTAACAGCGGATTACTCACATCTCCCTCCCCTTCTCTGTCTCCATCTTCCTGTCTGACAGACGCTGTGACGATGCGGGACCTACCCAGCTAATCTCCCCATCTTAGATCGACTGACGGGCATCCTTATCTCCATCTGCACCTTAAGCTCACCCTTACCACATGGCAGAACAGACTCATGTTCCAGAGATTGGGACGTGCACATCTCTGGAACCATTTTTCCGCCTGCCACTTGTTACTTTAATTTTTGCCAGCCTGGCATGCATGAAATGATCATCATTATTTTAATTTGGATTCATTAGAGGCATATTTAGGGCTTCCCTGGTGGATCAGCTGGTAAAGAACCCACCTGCTAAAGCAGAAGACACGGGTTTGATCCTGGGTTGGGGAGATCCCTTGGAGGAGGAAATGGCAACCCACTCTAGTATTCTTGCCTGGAGAGTTTCATGGACAGAAGAGCCTGGCAGGGTCACAAAGAGGCAGGCATGGCTGAGCAGGAATGCATGCATGCACAGAGGCATATTTACCTCTAAGGCATCAGTACCATCCTCTTAAGTGTTATGAATATTGATATTTGTGGGAGTGCCTTCCTGGCTTGGACCCCAAGTGAGATGGACACATGGAAAGAGCACTGAATTTGGAGTTGGCAGCCCTGGGTCTAACTTTGGCTCTGACTGTATTAGCTGTGTGGCTATGGACATACTCTTCCTCTCTGGGTCTCATTTCTCACCATACAAAGTGGTTTTTAAATTAATTTTAAAAATATACCCAATAACTTCTACTTAAACCAGGGAAGGTGAACAGGATCAAGTTGGGATCTTTTGAGGGAGATGAGCATAGAAGACAGAGGGGCCTGAGTGAAGGAATCCAGGATGAGAGACCCAACAAAACATGGGCAGCCCATCTCTCTGGGTTTGATTTTGCCTTGATTCTTCTCATTGTGAAAGGATGAAGTTCTGTGATATCAGAAGACCTGTGCAGTGGCGCTTGTAATTATGCACACAGACCTCAGTCAAAGGTGGCTCCTTCATTGTCTAAGCAGGGCTCTTGTTTGAGGTGTGGTTACAAAGAGGTTCTCTTACCATAGCGGAGCTCTGTGGGTAAGTCGGGTAGGAAACAGCAACTGTTTGGGGTTCTCCTCTTGGATGGAGAACCTAGTCCTCTGTAAGGGCTGCTGCGTGTAACTGGGCAGGTCGTATGTAATCCCATGGGATGTCCCATGACGGGGCAAGTGGGAGACAAAACCCAACCCATTACCCAATTGCCAAGTTTGAGCACACAAGCATGGAGCTGCCTCTACTCGGGGAAACACACTGCTTTCTCATTTGCACAAACACATGTTCCAGACAACCAAAGCTCTCAGTGCATTTGGGGTATTGAGGGGCACATTTTCCCCCAATGGCCAACAGAAACCTAGAAAGGAAACAGGGACCCTAAAGCACTATGGTTCTTCCTTTTTGGCCACATGTAGCAATGGACACACAGATACTGATGTGCTTAAAAATGAACTCCAGGGATTTCTGGTGGTCCAGTGGTTAAGACTCCACATTCTGATGCAGGGGCCTCGGGTTCTCTCCCTGGTTGGGGTACTAAGATCCCACATGCGGGGAGGCCACCAAGCCCAGGCACCATAATTACTGAGGCCCATGTGCCACAACTAGAGTCCTTGCACTAGATAAAACGTGATCTCACATGATAAACAGAAGATTCTGCCTGCCGCAACTAAGACCCAAAGTCGAAAAATAAGTAAATATTATAGGACTCCATTTATAACTCAGCTGCTTTCCAAGGGAAATGGTAAATTCACACAGTGACTTCATGGGACTTCAGGGTGCTCCTAAATTGCTTCCATGAAAGCCTGCCCTGTTGGGTTTGTCCCTCATGGGCTGGGTGAGGTTGCATGAAGGATGCAAAAGGTTGGAAGATTGCATGGGAGGACCTAGCAGGACCCAAACATGGCCCCTGGGGGGGGTGGTCCCCAGGCAGAAGTACCCTTCCTCACCAGCCTCAGTCTCCTAAATAGTCCCTTTGCTCTTGTGTGCTCCAGAAAACCTGTATTTCAGTCTTGTCTTGATGAGCTTTGTTTCTGAGATCTACAATCTTCACTCGTGAACTTGATGTCATTAAATGCAAAGTGTGACATCACCTGGCCAGTGGCAAAGGCATATACCCTCAGGACATGGTATCGCCACTATCATTAACTGAAATCCATCTGTAAAGGTCTCTCAGGTGAGGCTGCCAGAGGGAATGTGTCGGTCAGCTTTCCCATCTGTAAAGTCAAAATGACGAATATCACGAAGACCATTTGTGAATGTTGGGTAGCTAATCTACGTGAAGCACTTAGAGTGCCCAGTACATAGTAAATGCTCAATAAATGGAGGCGTCTATGATGGTGATGGAAAGGAGAAATCTAGAATATGGCTTTCTCTGCACAGGAACTTCAGGTCAAGAAAACTAGAAACTTAAGGACTGGAAGCAGTGGTTGTTCCAATTTTTAATGCTTTTTAAAAACTGAGATCCTTATAGAAAAATGCACAGATCTTAAAAGTATATAGAGTTCAATGACAGATTCTCACATCTGTGTAATCCACACCCTTCCCAAGACACAGAATGTTTCATCCCCAGAAAGATGGCTCACATCCTTTTCCAGCCACCCCCCCACCCCGCTGAGTGGCTACATTGTTCCCACTTCTTTTGCTGTGGACTGCTTTTGCCTCTCCTAGGACTTCACGTAGCAGGATCGGACAGTGTGTCCTGTTTTGTGTTCAGCCTTTTTCGTGCAGCCTGTTTGCAGGTCCTTCCATGGTGTGAGATATATCAGCAGGTCATTCTTTTCTTGGGCTTCCGAGGAGGTGCTAGTGATAAAGAACCCACCTGCCAATGCTGGAGTCATAAGAGATGTGGGTTTGATCCCTGGGTTGGGAAGATCCCCTGGAGGAGGGGATGGGAACCCACTCCAGGATTGCCTGGAGAATCGCATGGACAGAGGAGCCTGGCAGGCTACCGTCCATTGGGTCACAAAGAGTCAGACACAACAAGCGACTTTGCATGCATGCATGCGTTCTTTTCTTGTTAGACATTGTTCCACTGTACGAATATAGCATCATTTATGTATTCACCTGTTGTCTCCCCTGGTGGCTCAGAGGGTAAAGCATCTGTCTGCAATGCAGGAGACCTGGGTTCGATACCTGAGTCAGGAAGATCCCCTAGAGAAGGAAATGGCAACCTACTCTGGTACTCTTGCCTGGAAAATCCCATGGACAGAGAAGCCTGGTAGGCTACAGTCCATGGGGTTGCAAAGAGTTGGACACGACTGAGTGACTTCACTTTTTCTTGTTGAGCATTTGGGTAATTCTTGGATTCTGGCTACAGTGAACAAAGTTGCTGTCACCATTCCTGTACAAGGCTTTTTTTAAGTATATATATACATATTTTCACTTATTTTGTGAGTGGAATCTCTGGATCATAGAGAAGGTTTATGTTTAACATTATAAGAAACAATCATTCTGGTTGTACCATTTTACACATCTCCACTGTGTATAGGAGTTAATTGGCTTTACACTCTTGACAACATGAGGTTGACAGTTTTCAATTTTAGCCATTATAATGGTATGTAGTAATCTCTCATTGATTCAAATTTCATTTCCTTGCAACTAATGACATTGAGTGCTTTTTTTGTGTGCTTATTGGACATTCCTATATCTTCCATAGGAGAAGGCAATGGCACCCCACTCCAGTACTCTTGCCTGGAAAATCCCATGGATGGAGGAGCCTGGTAGGCTGCAGTCCATGGGGTCCCTAAGAGTCAGATACAACTGAGCGACTTCACTTTCACTTTTCACTTTCATGCACTGGAGAAGGAAATGGCAACCCACTCCAGTGTTCTTGCCTGGAGAATCCCAGGGACAGGGAGCCTGGTGGACTGCCGTCTATGGGGTCGCAGAGTTGGACACGACTGAAGTAACTTAGCATATCTTCCATAAAGGAAGGTTCATTTTTATTTTGTTGTCAATTTGTCATTGAGATATAAAATTCATTTCTGTATTCTGGGTACCAATCCTTTGTCAGCTGTACATATTTATTTCTCTGTTAATCAGTGACTTTTTATTTTCTTAGTGATATCCATTTTACAAAATTTTTTTATGAAATATATTTTAACATTTAAAAACTTTTATGATAATTTCTGTGCCTTGTCTAAGAAATCTTTATCCCAAGATTACTAAGAGATACTCCCATGTTTTCTAGAATCTTTATAGTTGCAGCAGTAACATTGGAATTTTGATCTCTCTCATTCTAAGTTTTATCTGTGAAATGACAGATGGGTCAAAGTTTTTTGTTTTTCTGTATGGATATCTAGTTGTTCCAGCATTATTTGTTGAGTTTCATTTTTCCATTAAATTGTTTTGGTACCTTTTAAAGAAGTGGGATTGATTTCATAGATGTGAATCTATTTCAAGACTTTCTGTTCTGTTCCATTGTTCTATTTGTCTATTTTTAAGTCAAAGCCATACTTCTTTTCCAAAACTGTTTTTGGAAAACATTTGCATTCCCATACAAATCTTACATTCACTATGTCAATTTCTAGCAAAAAATACCCAACTGAAATTTTTATTAAGGTCGTGTTAAATCTGTAGGTGAATTTGAAAAGAATTGACAACTTAACACTGAATTTTCCAGTCCGTGAACATAATATATCTCTTCATGTATTTAGATTACTTTCTCTGAGTGATGTTTTGTAAGTTTCAGTGGTTTTATATATTCATTGAAATTCAGTCTTATGTATTTAATGTTTTTTGATGTTTAAATGGTATTTTAAATTTTCACTTTCAGTTATTCATTACTGATAGAATGACTTTTTTTTTTTTTTTTTGTATGGTCTCTTCATATCCTACAGTATTGCTAAGTTTGCTTATTGGTTCTGGTGGGTTCTTTTTTTGTTTGGTAGATTCCTTAGGATTTTGTACATATACAGTTATGCAGTGTGTAAATAAGGATATTTTTAGCTCTTCCTTTCTAATTTTTATGTCTTTCAAATTTTCTTTTATTGTTGTCTTTAGGACTTTCTGTAAGATGTTCAATAGAAATTCCAATCTTTGAGCAAAGCTGTTTGTCACTGGGTACAATGTTAGCTCTAGGTATTTTGTAGATACACTTTATCTGGTTTTCTGGGAGTTTTTGTCATGAATGCACCTGGACTTTTCCCCCAAAGCTTTTTCTGCCTCTATTGAGATGATTGTATGGTTTTTCTCTTTTAACCTCTTAATGTGGCAAATTGCATTGATTCTTAAATGTCAAACCAGTACTGCATTCTAGAATCAAACTTCATCTGATTCTTGGCTCTGACTTTTCAGTATTTTGTTAAGGATATAGATTTATAAGAGATAGAGGCCTACTTAGCATTCACATGGCTTGACACAAGTCCTTAAAAGTTTGCTAACATCCACCAGTGAAGCCCTCTAGGACTGGAGTTTTCTTTGTGGAATGCTTTTTAATTATGAATCTGAATATTTAAGTAGAACTATTTTGATTTGCTATTTCTTCCATCAGTTTTGGTAATTCATTTCATTCAGAGAATTGAATGATTTTTTAAAATTTAAGTTGTCAAATTTATTGAAATGATTGTACATAAAATTCTCTCACTGTTTTACTGTCTCTCAGATTATTGCAATGTACTTTGTTTTGTTCCTAATGTTGATAGTTAATTTTATTCCCTTTATATCTTTAATTTATTAAAAATTTTTTTTAATCTACTTAAAATTTTTTTAATCAGAGGATAATGCCTTTGAAATATTGTGATGGTTTCTGACATACGTCAACATGAATCGGCCACAAGTATACTTATGTCCCCTCCCTCTTGAACCCATCTCTCCCCATCCCACCCCTCCAGGTTGGGTTCCCTGCATCATACAGCCAATTTCCACTGGCTATTTTACATATGGTAATGTATATGTTTCAATGCTATTCTTCAAACCATATCATCTTCTCCTTCCCCTTCTGTGTCGACAAATTTGTTCTTTATGTCTGTGTCTCCTTTGCTGCCTGCAAGTAGGATTTTGCAGATACCATAAATATGTGTTAATATACAATATCTGTCTTCTTTCCGGCTTCACTCTGTATAATAGGCCCTAGGTTCATCCGCCTCATTAGAATTGACTCAAATGGGTTCCTTTATATTGCTGAATAATATTCCATTGTGTTTATATACCACAACTTCCTTATCCATTTGTTTGTTGATGGACATCTAGGTCCCTTCCATGTCCTAGCTATTGTAAACAGTGCTGCAGTGAACGCTGGGGTACATGTATCTTTTTCAGTTGTGGTTTCCTCAGGGTGTATGTCCAGTAGTGAGATTGCTGGGCCAGATGGTAGTTTTATTCCCAGTTTTGTGTTTTGTTTTTTTTTTAAGGAATCTCCATGCTATTCTCCACAGTGGCTATATCAGTTTACATTCCCACCAACAGGACAAGAGTGTCCCCTTTTATCCACCCACTATCCACCATTTATTGTTGGTAGGCTTTCTGATGATGGCCATTCTGACTGACATGACATGATACGTTACTGTAGTTTTGATTTGCATTTCTCTAATAATGAGCAATGTTGAACATCTTTTCATGTGTCTTTGCCATCTGTATATCTTCCTTGGATAAATGTCTGTTAAGATCTTCTGCCCACTTTTTGATTGGGTTGCTTGCTTTTTTAGTATTGAGTTGCATGAGCTCCTTGTATATTTTGGAGATTAATTCTTTGTTCTTTCATTCGCTATTTTTTTCTCCTATTCTAAGGGTTGTCTTTTCACCTTATAGTTTTCTTCATTGTGCAAAAGCTTTTAAGTTTAATTAGGTCCTGTTTGTTTATTTTTGTTTGTATTTTCATTACTCTAAGAGGTGGGTCACAGAGGATCTTGCTGTGATTTATGTCAGAGTATTCTGCCTATGTTTTCCTCTAAGAGTTTTATAGTTTCTGGTCTTACATTTAGGTCTTTAATCCATATTCAGTTTATTTTTGTGTGTGGTATTAAAAAGTGTTCTAGTTTCATCCTTTCACATACAGTTGACCAGTTTTCCCAGTACCATTTGTTGAAGGGACTGTCTTTTCTCCTTGCATATTTTTGCCTCCCTTGTCAAAGATGAGTTGCCCGTTGGTTCATGAATTTATCTCTTGGCTTTCTACTTTGTTCCATTGGTCTGTTTTCTGTTTTTGTGCCAGTACCATGCTGTCTTGATGACTGTAACTTTGTAGTATAGTCTGAAGTCAAGAAGGTTGATTCCTCCAGCTCCATTCTTCTTTCTCAAGATTGCTTTCATTCTTTGGGGTCTTTTGTGTTTCCATACAAATTGTGAAATTATTTGTTCTAGTTCTATAAAAAATAACATTGGTAGTTTGATAGGGATTGCATTGAATCTATAGACTGCTTTGGGTAGTATAGTCATTTTCACTACGTTGGCTGTTCCAATCCAAGAACATGGTTTATCTCTCCATGCGTTTGTGTCATCTTCAGTTTGTTTAATTAGTGTCTTAGAGTTTTTGGCATACGGGTCTTTTGTCTCTTTAGGTAAACTTATTCCTAAGTATTTTATTCTTTTTGTTGCAACAGTGAGTGGGATTGTTTCCTTAATCTTTGTTTCT
This sequence comes from Bos grunniens, assembly GCF_055505025.1. NCBI lineage: Eukaryota > Metazoa > Chordata > Mammalia > Artiodactyla > Bovidae > Bos > Bos grunniens. The sequence continues at coordinate 31,458,023 of NC_141189.1, forward strand.
GATTTTTTCATTGTTAGTGTATAGGAATGCAAGGTATTTCTGTGTATTAATTTTATATCCTGAAACTTTATTGTATTCATTGATTAGCTCTAGTAATTTTCTGGTGATATCTTTAGGGTTTTCTATATAGAGAATCATGTCCTCTGCAAACAGTGGGAGTTTTACTTCTTTTCTAATTTGGATTCCTTTTATCTCTTTCTCTTCTAAGATTTCTGTGGTTAGGACTTCTAAAACTATGTTGGATAATAGAGGTGAGAGTGGGCACCTTTGTCTTGTTCCTCATTTTAGAGGAAATGCTTTGTTTTTCACCATTGAAGATCATATTTGCTGTGGGTTTGTCATATATGGCCTTTATTATGTTGAGGTATGTTCCTTCTGTGCCTGCTTTCTGGAGAGTTTTATCAGAAATGGGTGTTGAATTTTGTCAGAGGCTTTCTCTGCATCAGTTGAGATGATCATATGGTTTTTATCTTTCAATTTGTTAATATGGTATATCACATTATTGTGTATACTGATTAATTTGCATATGTTGAAGAATCTTTGCACTCTTAGGATAAAGCCTACTTGATCATGATGTATGATCTTTTCAGTGTGTTGTTGGATTCTGTTTGCTAGAATTTTGTTGATAATTTTTGCATCTATGTTCATCAGTGATATTGGCCTGTAACTGTCTTTTTTATGTGTGTGGCATCTTTGTCTGGTTTTGGTATCAGGGTAATGGTGGCCTCGTAGAATGAGTTTGGGAGTTTTCCTTCCTCTGCAATTTTCTGGAAAATTTGAGCAGGATAGGTGTTAGCTCTTCTCTAAATGTTTGGTAGAATTCACCTGTGAAGTTGTTTGGCTTTTGTTTGTTGGAAGACTTTTTATTACAGTTTTGATTTCTGTGCTTGTGCTTGGTCTGTTCAGATTTTCTATTTCTTCCTTGTTCAGTTTTGGAAGGTTATGCTTCTCTAAGAATTTTTCCATGGTTTCCAAGTTGTCCATATTATGGGCATAATTGCTCATAGTAGTCTCTTATGATCGTTTGTATTTCTGTGTTGTCTGTTGTAATGTCTCCTTTTTCATTTCTAATTTTATTAATTTTAGTCTTCTCCTTTTTTCTAGATGAGTCTTGCTAACAATTTGTCAATTTTATCTTCTCAAAGAACCAGCCTTTAGTTTTATTGTCTTGCTATTATCTCCTTCATTTCTTTTTCATCTATTTCTGCTCGAATCTTTATGATTTCTTACTTTGGTGTGGTGGGGGTTGTCCTTTTTCTAGTTGCTTTAGGTGTAAGGTTAGGTTGTTTATTCGAGGTCTCTCTTATTTCTTGAAGTAGGCTTGTATTGCTATAAATTTCCCTCTTAACACTGCTTTTAGTGTGTCCCATAGGTTTTCAATTGTTGTGTTTTCATTGTCATTTGTTTCTAGTCATATTTTTATTTCCTTTTTGATTTCTTCAGTGATCTGTTGGTTATTCACAAGCATATTGGTTAGCCTTCCTGTGTGTGTTTTTTTAAAAATTTATTTCTTTTTGGCTTTGTTGTGTGGGCTTCTCATTGAGGTGGCTTCTCTTGTTGCTGAGCACAGGCTCCAGGTGCACAGGCTTCTCCAATAGTTGCAGTACCTGGGCTCAGTAGTGGTGGCACATGAGCTTAGTTGCCCCGTGGCATGTAGGATTTTCCTGGTCTAGGGATCGAATCGGTGTCCTCTGCATTGTAAGGTGGATTGTTAATCACTAGACACCAGAGAAGCCCTCCCTTCATATTAATATCTCAATCAGTCTAGCCTAGAGGCATATCAATTTTATCAACCTTTTCCAAGATTCAGCTTTTTTTCTTTTTTCTTAGTTTTTTGAAAGTATAGTTGACCTACAATATTAGTTTCAGGGGTACAAATAGAAATTCAATATTTTTACAGATTACACTCCAAACAGAGTTATTATAAAAGATTGACTGTATTCCCTGTGCTGTGCATTACATCCTTGTAACTTACAAAAAGATGCACAACATCACTAATCATCGGAAACATAAAACCACAATGAGATACCTCCTCAACTTTATTTTTTATTGATTTTTTTCTAAAACATCATATATTTTCTCTTTCATTGAATTCTCCTTCTTTATTGTTTCCTTCCTTCTGCCAGTTCTGGGTTTAAGTTGCTCTTCTTTTTCTAACTTTTTAAGGTAGACATCTGAGTCAATGATTCACACATTTCTGCTTTAGAAGCTGTGAACGTGAAAATGTTAGTCTCTCAATCATGTCTGACTCTTTGTGACCCCATGGACTGTAGCCAGGCTCCTCTGTCTATAGGATTCTCCAGGCAACAATACTGGAATGAATTGCCATTTCCCCCTCCAGGGGATCTTCCCAACCCAGGGATTGAACCCAGGTCTCTCCTGTCCTGCAGGCAGAGCCACCAGGGAAGCCATACATTCAATCTAAGCTCTGCTATAAAAGTCGAAGCCCCGCCCCAATTTTTCTTCTCCTCTAATACCCCAATCACACATATTAGATTCCTTGATTTTTCTCCCACAGGTTACTAAGGCTCTGTTTCCCTCCTTTTTTCCTCTCCTCTGCTTCAATCTGGATAATTTCTATTGCTCTAATTTCAAGTTCGCTAGTCTTTCTCTTTTCCTATGCGATGTCTGTACTTCTTTGATTTCCTTCCAGTGAACATCTCCACTTTGGTAGTTTTGGATTTAAAATTTCCATCTTTTAAAAAAAAATTGCATTTCTTTCTTTCTTTTTTTTTTTTTTACTATTTATAAACTTAAAGTTAATTTACAGTGTTAGCTTCAGCTGTACAGCATAATGAGTCTCATTTCTGGATGTGTTCATATTGACTGATCCTCTGGATTATGGTTACCTTTTCCTGCTTTGTCATATGCAGTGTATGTTTCATTGTATAGATTCTTTGCTCCTGGGTGTCAGGGTTCTGTGGTAATAATCGAATGTTATTTCAGCAGGCAATTACTTATTTATGAATTAGCTTGTTCCTTTAAAAATCTGTTGGTGTGCACCTGGAGTAGCCTTTACTCTAAGGCTAGCTTAGCTCTACTCCTAAATGCGACTCCCTGGGGTCTCTCCTGAAAGTTCCATGGGTTCAGCTGGGCCTCTCCACACTGGTGGTTGATGTGAGCTCTGATGTTTATTCAACTCACAACTCCCTAGTGTTTTCTTTCCTGGGTCATTCTTTCCACAGCAGGTGCTAATAGCCAATGTCACAAAAGATTGACCTTTGCACTCACAGCCTCATGCTCAGCCAAATACTCAAAGGGACCCGATGCCGTTCTCTGTAGCCCCTTCTGTGACCAGCTGACTTCTCTCCAGGACCGTTCCCCACAGATTCCAGGCAGTTCAGCCCCTCCAATCTCCAATCTCTCTCTTCCTTGCTTTGTTTGGACTCTGCCTTCCTTTGCTGTGTCCAGAAGGGATCTCAAGCAGAAATCTTGGCACTCCCTTGTTACCTGTGTCTGGGGGATTATAGTCCTGCAATCAGTTGCATAAACTCTGGGCCCAGTTATTCCATATATTTTGCCAGTATTATAGTCATTTACAGAGTCGTTTATTTGGGTCCCAGATAACCCATCATGGCTGGGGGTGGAAGAGAGGGCAAAGTTTCCACTTTTGAGCAAACTAATAAGATGTAGTGCTTGCTAAAAGAAGTGAAGATGGAGCCAAAACCTTAGCTCACCTCTACCTCGAAGAACCACTATGAGGAGACTAGGCTACTGGGTCGGCTTGCTCTGCTCTTCCCATCTTTAAGACAAGGGCGATGGTTGAAAACTGGCTTGGCCACAGTTCAGAGCCTTCTATTGTCCTCCTTTTCCTGAATTGTCCACCTTCCAATTATATGTATATGTGTGTGCTGGGTCGTGCCTCTTTGGGACCCCATGGACTGTAGCCCACCAGACCCCTCTATCTCATTTCCAGACAAGAATACTGGAGTGGGTTGCCACTTCCTTCTCCAGGGAATCTTCCTGACCCAGGGGTCGAACATGCATCTCTTGTATCTCCTGCATTGGCAGATGGATTCTTTACCACTGCACCATTCATTAATATAGTTAATCCTTAAAATAGCCCTGAAAGGTAGGCATGGTGTCCCCATTTTATAGATGGGACAACTGAGTTTGAGGGAGACCACCAAGACTACAGCACTCAGCACAGCTTCCTGCTGCAGGAAGCGGACATGAGTGGATTCCTGTGTGTTCATTCTTCTTAGACTTGGAAGAGACTTTGGACTTATCCAGGATCACAGGCATCAGGAGTCTGTTGCATATTCCTGACAGGTGATGTCTAACTTCTATATGAAAAGAGTTTGTTGATGGCAAACTCAACCCTTATTGAGAGAGAAACCATTGCCTGCCTTTATCTTTTCCCAAGATCTTTTTATCAAAGTATAACTAATTTACAGTGTCATGATAGTTTCAAGTGTTCAACAAAGTGATTCAGTTGTACACACAAACACACACATATATATGCTCTTTCAGGTTCATTTCCACTATATTCTGTTACGAGGTACTGAATAGAGTCCTCTGTGCTATTCCGTAGATCCTTGTTGTCTACCTGTTTTATATATAGTAGTGTGTGTATGTTAAACACAGATTCCTAATTTCTCTCTCCCCCACCCTGCCCTTGCTCTTCCCTTTGGTAACCATAAGTCTGAAACTACAGCCTTTACAGTAATACAAACCATACACCAGGGCTCCCCAGCCTCTGGGGTCTAAGGCCTGATGATCTGAGGCAGAGCTGATGTAATAATAATAGAAGTAAATGCACAACAAATGTAATGTGGGTGAATCATCCCGAAACCATCTCTCTCTCCCTGCTCCACGGAAAAAGCACCTTCCATGAAACTGGTCCCTTGTGCCAAAAAGGTTGAGGACTGCTGCCATAGGAGACCCCTGGGAGAACTGACAGCAAGTGCTAGAGTATGTTTAGTGCAGAGTGTGTCTCTTAAAGGATTCTAGGCACAGGGGGATCCAGGGATGAATGAGATACTGTTGTGACTCTCAAGGAGTTTACATGTATTTAGGACTAGACATGAGCCTTTCTCATCAAGGTCAGTGTTTCCAAGAGTTGGCATGTCCTTCAGGTAGACATTACATTGTTGTCATTATTGTTCACTCACTAAATCATGTCCAACTATTTACACCCCCATGGACTGCAGCCAGGCTCCTCTGTCCACCACTGTCTCAATGGTCAAATTCATGTCCATTGAGTCAGTGATGCTATCTAAGCATCTCATCCTCTGCTGCCCCCTTCTCCTCCTTCCCTCAATCTTTCCTAGCATCTGAGTCTTTTCCAATGAGTCGGCTCTTTGCATCAGGTAGCAAAATTATTGGAAATTCAGCATCAGTCCTTCTAGTGAAAATTCAAGGTTGATTCCTTTGGGATCGAATGGTTTGATCTCTTGTGGTCCAAGGGATGCTCAGGGTCTTCTCTAGCACCACAATTCAAAAGCATCAACTCTTTGGTGCTTAGCCTTCTTTATGGTCCATTGCTCACATCCATACATGAGTACTGGAAAAACCATCAGATCAGATCAGATCAGTCACTCAGTCATGTCCGACTCTTTGCAACCCCATGAATCACAGAACGCCAGGCCTCCCTGTCCAACACCAACTCCTGGAGCTCACTGAGACTCATGTCCATTGAGTCAGTGATGCCATCCAGCCATCTCATCCTCTGTCATCCCCTTCTCCTCCTGCCCCCAATCCCTCCCAGCATCAGAGTCTTTTCCAATAAGTCAACTCTTCCCATGAGGTGGCCAAAGTACTGGAGTTTCAGCTTTAGCATCATTCATTCCAAAGAAATCCCAGGGCTGATCTCCTTCAGAATGGACTGGTTGGATCTCTTTGCAGTCCAAGGGACTCTCAAGAGTCTTCTCCAACACCACAGTTCAAAAGTATCAATTCTTCGGCGCTCAGCCTTCCTCACAGTCCAACTCTCACATCCATACATGACCACAGGAAAAACCATAGCCTTGACTAGATGGACATTTGTTGGCAAAATAATGTCTCTGCTTTTGAATATGCTATCTAGGTTGGTCATAGCTTTCCTTCCAAGGAGTAAGCGTCTTTTAATTTCATGGCTGCAGTCACCATCTGCAGTGATTTTGGAGCCCAGAAAAATAAAGTCTGACACTGTTTCCACTGTTTCCCCATCTATTTCCCATGAAGTGATGGGACCGGATGCCATGATCTTCGTTTTCTGAATTTGAGCTTTAAGCCAACTTTTTCCACTCTCCACTTTCACTTTCATCAAGAGGCTTTTGAGTTCCTCTTCACTTTCTGCCATAAGAGTGGTGTCATCTGCATATATGAGGTTATTGATATTTCTCCCAGCAATCTTGATTCCAGCTTGTGTTTCTTCCAGTCCAGCGTTTCTCATGATGCATATAAGTTAAATAAACAGGGTGACAATATACAGCCTTGACGTACTCCTTTTCCTATTTGGAACCAGTCTGTTGTTCCATGCCCAGTTCTAACTGTTGCTTCCTGACCTGCATACAAATTTCTCAAGAGGCAGATCAGGTGGTCTGGTAGTCCCATCTCTTTCAGAATTGTCCACAGTTTATTGTGATCCACACAGTCAAAGGCTTTGGCATAGTCAATAAAGCAGAAATAAATGTTTTTCTAGAACTCTCTTTTTTGATGACCTAGCAGATGTTGGCAATTTGATCTCTGGTTCCTCTGCCTTTTCTAAAACCAGCTTGAACATCAGGAAGTTCACGGTTCACATATTGCTGAAGCCTGGCTTGGAGAATTTTGAGCATTACTTTACTAGCGTGTGAGATGAGTGCAATTGTGCGGTAGTATGAGCATTCTTTGGCATTGCCTTTCTTTGGGATTGGAATGAAAACTGACCTTTTCCAGTCCTGTGGCCACTGCTGAGTTTTCCAAATTTGCTGGCATATTGAATGCAGCACTTTCACAGCATCATCTTTCAGGATTTGGAATAGCTCAACTGGAATTCTATCACCTCCACTAGCTTTGTTCATAGTGATGCTTTCTAAGGCCCACTTGACTTCACATTCCAGGATGTCTGGCTCTAGGTCAGTGATCACACCATCATGATTATCTGGGTCGTGAAGATCTTTTTTGTACAGTTCTTCTGTGTATTCTTGACATCTCTTCTTAATATCTTCTGCTTCTGTTAGGTCCATACCATTTCTGTCCTTTATCAAGCCCATCTTTGCATGAAATGTTCCTTTGGTATCTCTGATTTTCTTGAAGAGATCTCTAGTCTTTCCCATTCTGTTGTTTTCCTCTATTTCTTTGCATTGATTGCTGAAGAAGGCTTTCTTATCTCTTCTTGCTATTCTTTGGAACTCTGCATTCAGATGTTTATATCTTTCCTTTTCTCCTTTGCTTTTCGCTTCTCTTCTTTTCACAGCTATTTGTAAGCCCTCCCCAGACAGCCATTTTGCTTTTTGGCATTTCTTTTCCATGGGAATGGTCTTGATCCCTGTCTCCTGTACAATGTCATGAACCTCATTCCATAGCTCATCAGGCACTCTATCAATCAGATCTAGGCCCTTAAATCTATTTCTCACTTCCACTGTACAATCATAAGGGATTTGATTTAGGTCATACCTGAATGGTCTAGTGGTTTTCCCTACTTTCTTCAATTTCAGTCTGAATTTGGCAATAAGGAGTTCATGGTCTGAGCCACAGTCAGTTCCTGGTCTTGTTTTTGTTGACTGTATAGAGCTTCTCCATCTTTGGCTGCAAAGAATATAATCAATCTAATTTTGGTGTTGACCATCTGGTGATGTCCATGTATAGAGTCTTCTCTTGTGTTGTTGGAAGAGGGTGTTTGTTATGACCAGTGCATTTTCTTGGCAAAACTCTATTAGTCTTTGCTGTGCTTCATTCCGTATTCCAAGGCCAAACTTGCCTGTTACTCCAGGTGTTTCTTGACTTCCTACGTTTGCATTCCAGTCCCCTATAATGAAAAGGACATCTTTTTTGGGTGTTAGTTTTAAAAGGTCTTGTAGGTCTTCATAGAACCATTCAACTTCAGCTTCTTCAGCATTACTGGTTGGGGCATAGACTTGGATTACTGTGATATTGAATGGTTTGCCTTGGAAACGAACAGAGATCATTCTGTTGTTTTTGAGATTGCATCCAAGTACTGCATTTGGACTCTCTTGTTGACCGTGATGGCCGCTCCATTTCTTCTGAGGGATTCCTGCCTGCAGTAGTGGATATAATGGTCATCTGAGTTAAATTCTCCCATTCCAGTCCATTTCAGTTCGCTGATTCCTAGGATGTCTACATTCACTCTTCCATCTCTTTGTTTGACCACTTCCAATTTGCCTTGATTCATGGACCTGACATTCCAGGTTCCTATGCAATATTGCTCTTTACAGCATCGGACCTTACTTCTATCACCAGTCACATCCACAGCTGGGTATTCTTTTTGCTTTGGCTCCATCCCTTCATTCTTTCTGGAGTTATTTCTCCACTGATCTCCAGTAGCATATTGGGCACCTACGGATCTGAGGAGTTCCTCTTTCAATATCCTATCATTTTGCCTTTTTATACTGTTCATGGGGTTCTCAAGGCAAGAATACTGAAGTGGTTTACCATTCCCTTCTCCAGTGGACTGCATTCTGTCAGATCTCTCCACCATGACCCACCCGTCTTGGGTTGCCCCACAGGCATGGCTTAGTTTCATTGAGTTAGACAAGGCTGTGGTCCTAGTGTGATTAGATTGACTAGTTTTCTGTGAGTATGGTTTCAGTGTGTCCGCCCTCTGATTCTTTTACCTTGGGCGTGGGGTATCTCTTCACGGCTGCTCCAGCAAAGTGCAGCCAATGCTCCTTACCTTGGACGAGGGGTATCTCCTCACTGCCGCCCTTCCTGACCTTCATTGTGGGATAGCTCCTCTAGGCCCTTCTGTGCCGGCACAGCCACGGTGTGGGGTTGGTCCTCCCAGCCGCCGGCTTTGACTAAATGGGCCTTTGTCGGCAAAGTGATGTCTTTGCTTTTTAACACGCTGTCTCCGTTTGTCATGTCTTTCCTTTCAGTGAGCAAGCATGTTTTAATTTCATGGCTGCAGTCACTGTCCACAGTGATTTTGGAGCCCAAGAGAATAAAATCTGTCACTGCTTCTGCTTTTTCCCTATCTATTTGCCATGAAGTGATAGGACTGGATGCCATGATCTTAGTTTTTTGAAGGTTGAGTTTTAAGCCAGCTTTTTCACTTTCCTCTTTCACCCTCATCAAGAGGTTCATTAGTTTTATCTTCACTTTCTGCCATTTAGAGGGGTATCATCTGCATATCTGGTGTCAGGGTGGCCACATTAAATTATCAAGTCCCATACAGGAAAAGTTATTCCTTTTTCCTCTTCCTTTCTAGCCTGGTCACATCAAGGAGGAACTCTCCTGTGGATGCTAATTTGTCTTTAACACCTAACACTAATCCCCTCCCCCATCTTTCTTTTCTTTAAAAATTGAGAGAAGATTTCAGAAAACAAATCTTAGAAGTTAGTCATGGATTTTATTTATTTAAATTCAAAATATTTAGTAGCAGTAATGGTATGAACACTGACCAATCAGAGCAAGATGGAGCTTGTCAATAGTTCCCTTATTTTTCTCAAGTGATATTAGCCTTTCATTTAAGAGAGCAATAATTTTCTTTTCTGAAAGATATCCAGTAAAAAATTTGAGTGGCTTTAAAGGAAAATGTCAATACTTGTGCACATGGATCTAGCATAAGGTAATGGAAAGCTGCCAAATGAGTTTTTAAAACAGCATAAATGCGACAGAACTCAAACAACATACCGTTCATTCCTTGAAAGCAGGTCAATCATAGTATATTCACAGCGACGGTGTAACTATCATCACTATCTAACTTCACAATGTTTTCATTTTGCCCCAAGAGGAAAGCTGATATGACCCACTGAGCATCATTGACCATCACACTCCTATTCTCTTCTTCCCTGGTAGCCTATTCCCTTCTTCCCTGGGCTTCCCAGGTAGCCCCTGGCAACCACCAGCCTATCTTCTGTCTCTCTGAATTTGTCCATTATGGACATTCCACATCAGTGGACTCATACAGTATTTATCCTGTTGTGTCTGGGTTCTTTTACATAATATTTCCAAGGTGCGTCCATGTTGTAATGGATATTGGGACAGTAAGTCCCACACACTGGTTCCAAATAGGAAAAGGAGTAGGTCAAGGCTGTATATGGTCACCCTGCTTATTTAACTTATATGCAGAGTACATCATGAGAAACGCTGGGCTGGAAGAAGCACAAGCTGGAATCAAGACTGCCGGGAGAAATATCAATAACCTCAGATATGCAGATGACACCACCCTTATGGCAGAAAGTGAAGAGGAGCTAAAAAGCCTCTTGATGAAAGTGAAAGAGGAGAGTGGAAAAAGTTGGCTTAAAGCTCAACATTCAGAAAACGAAGATCATGGCATCTGGTCCCATCACTTCATGGCAAATAGATGGGGAAACAGTGGAAACAGTGTCAGACTTTATTTTTCTGGGCTCCAAAATCACTGCAGATGGTGACTGCAGCCATGAAATTAAAAGACGCTTACTCCTTGGAAGGAAAGTTATGGCCAACCTAGATAGCATATTCAAAAGCAGAGACATTACTTTGCCAACAAAGGTCTGTCTAGTCAAGGCTATGGTTTTTCCTGTGGTCATGTATGGATGTGAGAGTTGGACTGTGAAGAAAGCTGAGCGCCAAAGAATTGATGCTTTTGAACTGTGGTGTTGGAGAAGACTCTTGAGAGTCCCTTGGACTGCAAGGAGATCCAACCAGTCCATTCTGAAGGAGATCAGCCCTGGGTGTTCTTTGGAAGGAATGATGCTGAAGCTGAAGCTCCAGTACTTTGGCCACCTCATGCGAAGAGTTGACTCACTGGAAAAGATGCTGATGCTGGGAGGGATTGGGGGCAGGAGGAGAAGGGGATGACAGAGGATGAGATGGCTGGATGGCATCACTGACTCGATGGGCGTGAGTCTGAGTGAACTCCGGGAGTTGGTGATGGACAGGGAGGCCTGGTGTGCTGTGATTCATGGGGTCGCAAAGAGTCAGACACGACTGAGAGACTGAACTGAACTGAACTGAAGTCCCTTACATGTGAATGAGTTCCATTCTGAGAGCCCGTTCGTAAATCCAATTTTTCATAAGTCCAACAAAGTTAGCCTAGGTACCCAACCAACACAATTGGCTATATAGTACTGTACTATAGTAGTTTTATAATACTTTTCACACAAATGGAACATTAAAAACCAACAAACACAAAAAGTAAATGCTTTTAATCTTAGAGTACAGTACCTTGAAAAGTACGATAGTGCCAGCTACATCACTGCTGCTTTTGTGCTTGCTTCTGGACATCCTAGGCTTGAAATAGAGACATTGTACTACTGCACTCTGTACAGTAAAGTACACAAAAGCCCAGCCTTTTGAGGGGATGCCCACACATGACAGTGTACACCAGACACGTGAACCAACTTATATGATTGGACATGGGATGCATGCTTGCATCTCTGAACGTTCACAGCTTGAAGGTTTGTATGTAGGGGACTTACTATACCTTATCTCTTAAGTTGTTGTTGTTGTTTAGTCACTATATCGTGTCCGACTCTTTTGCAACCCCATGGACTATAGACCACTAGGCTCCTCTGTCCATGGGATTTCCAAAGCAAGAATACTGGGGTGGGTTGCCATTTGCTTCTGTGGGGATCTTCTTGACCTAGGGTTGGAAACTACATCTCTTGAATGGGAAGGCAGGTTTTTTACCACTGAGCCACCTGGGAAGCCCATATTCCTTTTTATCAATTCAGTTCAGTTGCAGAGTTGTGTCCGACTCTTTGCAACCCCATGGACTGCAGTACGCCAGGCTTCCCTGTCCATCACCAACTTTCAGACCTTACTCAAACTCATGTCCATTGAGTCGGTGAGGCCATCCAACCACCTCATCCTGTTGTCCCCTTCTCCTCCTGCCTTCAATCTTTCCCGACATCAGGGTCTTTCCAAATGAGTCAGTTCTTCTCATCAAGTGGCCAAAGTATTCGAGCTTCAGCATCAGTCCTTCCAATGAATATTCAGGACTGATCTCCTTTAGGATGGACTGGTTGGATCTCCTTGCAGTCCAAGGGATCTCAAGAGTCTTCTCCAACAACACAATTCAAAAGCATCAATTCTTCTGCTCTCAGCACTTTTTATAGTCCAACTCTTACATCCATACATGACCACTGGAAAAACCATAGCCTCAACTAGACAGACCTTTGTTGACTAATGTCTCTGCTTTTTAATATGCTATCTAGGTTGGTCATAACTTTCCTTCCAAGGAGTTCAGTTCAGTCGCTCAGTCGGGTCCGACTCTTTGAGACCCCATGAACCACAGCATGCCAAGCCTCCCTGTCCATCACCAACTCCCAGAATTCACCCAAACCCATGTCCATTGAGTCGGTGACGCCATTCAGCCATCTCATCCTCTGTCGTCCCCTTCTCCTCCTGCCCCCAATCCCTCCCAGCATCAGAGTCTTTTCCAATGAGTCAACTCTTCGCATGAGGTGGCCAAAGTACTGGAGTTTCAGCTTCAGCATCTTTCCTTCCAAAGAAATCCCAGGACTGATCTCCTTTAGAATGGACTGGTTGGATCTCCTTGCAGTTCAAGGGACTCTCAAGAGTCTTCTCCAACACCACAGTTCAAAAGCATCAATTCTTTGGTGCTCAGCCTTCTTCACAGTCCAACTCTCACATCCATACATGACCACAGGAAAAAACATAGCCTTGACTAGATGGACCTTTGTTGATGAAGTAATGTCTCTGCTTTTCAATATGCTATCTAGGTTGGTCATAACTTTCCTTCCAAGGAGTAATTTGGATTTAATTTTAATTTCATGGCTGCAATCACCATCTGCAGTGATTTTGGAGCCCCAAACAATAAAGTCTGACACTGTTTCCCCATCTAAGTCCCATGAAGTGATGGGACCAGATGCCATGATCTTCATTTTCTGAATGTTGAGCTTTAAGCCAACTTTTTCACTCTCCACTTTCACTTTCATCAAGAGGCTTTTTAACTTCTCTTCACTTTCTGCCATAAGGGTGGTGTCATCTGCATATCTGAGGTTATTGATATTTCTCCCGGCAGTCTTGATTCCAGCTTGTGCTTCCTCCAGCCCAGCATTTCTCATGAGGTACTCTGCATATAAGTTAAATAAGCAGATTGACAATATACAGCCTTGACGTACTCCTTTTCCTATTTGGAACCAGTCTGTTGTTCCATGTCCAGTTCTAACTGTTGCTTCCTGACCTGCATATAGGTTTCTCAAGAGGCAGGTCAGGTGGTCTGGTATTCCCATCTCTTTCAGAATTTTCCAGTTTATTGGGATCCACACAGTCAAAGGCTTTGACATAGTCAATAAAGCAGAAATAGATGTTTTTCTGGAACTCTCTTGCTTTTTTGATGACCCAGCAGATGTTGGCAATTTGATCTCTGGTTCCTCTGCCTTTTCTAAAACCAGCTTGAATATCTGGAAGTTCACAGTTCACGTATTACTGAAGCCTGGCTTGGAGAATTTTGAGCATTACTTTACCAGCATGTGAGATGAGTGCAGTTGTGTGGTGGTTTGAGCATTCTTTGGCATGGGCTTTCTTTGGGATTGGAATGAAAACTGACCTTTTCCAGTCCTGTGGCCACTGCTGAGTTTTCCAAATTTGCTGGCATATTGAATGCAGCACTTTCACAGCATCATCTTTTAGAATCTGAAATAGCTCAACTGGAATTCCATCACCTCCACTAGCTTTGTTCGTAGTGATGCTTCCTAAGGCCCACTTGACTTCACATTCCAGGATGTCTGGCTCTAGGTCAGTGATCACACCACTGTGATTATCTGGGTCGTGAAGATCTTTTTTGTACAGTTCTTCTGTGTATTCTTGCCACCTCTTCTTGATATCTTCTGCTTCTGTTAGGTCCATACCATTTCTGTCCTTTATTGTGCCCATCGTTGCAAATGTTCCTCTGGTATCTCTCATTTTCTTGAAGAGATATCTAGTCTTCCCCATTCTGTCGTTTTCCTTTATTCTTTGCATTGATCACTGAGGAAGGCTTTCTTACCTCTCCTTGCTATTCTTTGGAACTCTGAATTCAAATGGGTATATCTTTCCTTTTCTCTTTGGTTTTTCACTTCCCTTCTTTCACAGCTATTTGTAAGGCCTCCTCTGAGAGGAGCCATTTTGCATTTTTGCATTTCTTTTTCTTGGGGATGGTGGTGATCCCTGTCTCAATGTCACAAACTTCCATCCATAGTTCACCAGGCACTTTGTCTATCAGATCTAGTCCCTTAAATCTATTTCTTACTTCCACTGTACAATCATAAGGGATTTGATTTAGGTCATACCTGAATGGTCTAGTGGTTTTCCCTACTTTCTTCAATTTCAGTCTGAATTTGGCAATAAGGAGTTCATGATCCAAGCCACAGTCAGCTCCTGATCTTCTTTTTGCTGACTGTATAGAGCTTCTCCATCTTTGGCTGCAAAGAATATAATCAATCTGATTTCGGTGTTGACCATATGGTGATGTCTATGTGTAGAGTCTTCTCTTGTGTTGTTGGAAGAGGGTGTTTGCTATGACCAGTGCGTTCTCTTGGCAAAACTCTATTATTCTTTGCTGTGCTTCATTCCGTATTCCAAGGCCAAATTTGCCTGTTACTCCAGGTGTTTCTTGACTTCCTACTTTTGCATTCCAGTCCCCTATAATGAAAAGGACATCTTTTTGGGGTGTTAGTTCTAGAAGGTCTTGTAGGTCTTCATAGAACCGTTTGACTTTAGCTTCTTCAGTGTTACCGGTCGGGTCATAGACTTGGATTACCGTGATATTGAATGGTTTGCCTTGGAAGTGAACAGAGATCATTTCCATCATTTTTGAGACTGCCCCCAAGTACTGCATTTCAGACTCTTCTGTTTAAGACTCTCTTTCTTTTCTCTATTCTTTTTTATAGCCAACTATTATTCCACTCTATGCATAGACTACATTTTTTACACATTCATCAGCTGATGGACAGTTAGATTGTTTCTTTTTGGCTCTAACAAATTATGCTGGTATATTTATGTACACATTTTTTATTTGAACACATGTTTCAGTTCTCTTGGGTGTATACCTACAAGAATAAGTACTAGGTTAGATAGTAACCATGCTTCACGTTTTGAGATATATATTAAACAGGGTCTTCAAACACACTTCTTTTGGGAGTTCCCGGTGGTTAAGGATCTGCCTGCCAATGCAGGGGACACGGGTTTGATCTCTGGCTCTGGAAGATCCCACATGCTATGGAGCAACTAAGACCTCAAACCACAACTACTGATCCCACACGTCTTAGAGCCCGTGCTCCGCAACAAGAGAAGCCACCACGATGGGAAGCCCACGCACGGCAGTGAAGACCCAGTGCAGCCAAAACAAAACCAAAAGATTGAAGAAACTATCGTGAGCTCATCTCATGCTCAGAAATTGGCAGGCAAGGTCACGTGATCAAGAACTCTGGGAGCACACACCAAGAGAGCAGCTGAAGTCATAGTAGGTGCTTCACAGGCAGCTCCTCCTCCTGTTTGTTAGAGGCAGCCCTGGTTCTTCCTGAGTCCCTCTCCCTACAGCTCTGGCATTAGAACCACAGGATGGAGGTGTTTATCTTCTGCAGTAAAGTTGAAGTCGTGGCTACTTCAACTCCTTCTGTTCAAAGAGCCGAGATGAATAGCATTAGAAAGGAAAGCATTTGTCTAGTGGAGGAACGCCATCCAGCACAAAATATCCTCTGGCCATCAGGGTTTTACATCTGGGGATAGTGTGAGTGACTGAGCATAAGCACAATTGTCAGGATCTGCTTTCTAAACACATGTGGGCTTTGCCTCCACTTTTCCTTTCCCCCGTTTGTTTTATTGACAGTAATGGCCAGCTGCCTTGAACAAAGAGGCTGATTTTGACAGCAAAACACTAGACCTTGAAAGCAAACTGAAACAAGTAAAATACAGGCAGATGAGAAGCCTTCCTTTGTAATCATTGCATGTACTTATTGGTGCTTTCTCAACCATTGTCTCCAACCTTTCAATGCAATTTTTGCCATCAGTGTTGGAGAGTAAATAAAATTTCTGGGCACAGTAGTAAAGTTTGATTATTTTTCCTCTCATTTCGTCTGTATCCATCCAATAAATGTTTATGGAGCACCTCTTCTAGAGGCTGGGAATGCAGAGAGAAAACAAGCACTGCTGCCTTGTAAAAGGGTACCTTTGATGAGTGGAGACAGTAACAAATTCATCAGTAAACTACATGGTGTGTCCTATAATAATCATGATGACTATTATGGAGAAACAAAGGGCTGTGTGGAAGGAGTGTCCTGTAGGAGGGTCATTTCATGAGGATGGTTTGGGAAAACCTCACTGGGAGAGTGACATTCATTCCAGCAAAGATGTCAAGCAAGTTGGGCATCAAGCCATGATGGCATGCAGGGTGGACTTTCTCAACCCCAGTAAGCTGGGCTTTCTAAGTGGGGGAGTTCTCCATTGTTGAAGCTGTTGTGTGCACAGTAGGGTGTTTAGCAGCATCCGTGACCTCCACCTGCTAGATGACAGTAGTATCCCCCAGGTGTGCTCATCAAAGCCATCTCCAGATATTCCCAAATGTCCCCTGGACTAAGTCACACCCCAGTGGCAAACTCCTGCTCTAAAGCAAGAGGTTCCCTTGCAGATGGAGCAGAAGATGCCAAGACCTCAGGGGAGGAACGTTCCTGCTGTTCTAGAGACAGCAAGGAAGTCAATGAGGATGGAGCAGAGTGAGCAAGGGAGTGAGTACAGGGAGCTGAGGGCAGAGAGGCCTCGGAAAGCCTGGCCATTGTAAGGCGCTATGAATAATACATGTATGAATATTCTTATACCTGATGTGTATTGCACACGTGTACTAATTTGTAGATCCAGGACTGGAATTCTGGATCATAGAGGACACATATGTTCAATTTCAGTAGATATATCAGTTTTCTGGTATGTGTGTACTAATTTGCTCCCCCACCAGCAGAATGAGAATTCTAGCTGTACCACATCCTGGCCAACACTTGGTATTTCCTATTTTTTTCCATTTTAGGATTTTGATATGTGTGGAGTACTATCTCATTTCTGGAGAAGGCAATGGCACCCCACTCCAGTACTCTTGCCTGGAAAATCCCATGAATGGAGGAGCCTGGTAGGCTGCAGTCCATGGGGTCACTAAGAGTCAGACACGACTGAGCGACTTCACTTTCACTTTCACTATCTCATTTCAGTTTTTAAAACATGTTTTATTATTTATTGGAGTACAGTTGATTTGCAGTGCTGTGTTTCAGATGTATAGCAAAGTGATTTAGTTGTACATATTCACACGGGTTCAATCCCTGGGTCAGAAAGATCCCCTGGAGGAGAGCATGACAACCTATTCCAATATTCTTGCCTGGAGAATCCTACGGACAGAAGAGCCTGGTAGGCTACTGTCCATGGGGTCTCAGAGTCAGACATGACTGAGTGACTTAGCATGCATTCACATATCTATTCTTTTTTGAATTATTTTCCCACGTAGGTTATTACAGAATACTGAGTAGAGTTCCCTGACTATGCAGTAGGTCCTTACTGATTATCTGTCTTATATATAGCAGTGTGTATATGACAGTTCCAAGCTCCGAGTTTATCCCTCCTCCCAACTTTTTCCCTTTGGTGTCCATAAGTTTGTTTTCTAGGTCTGTGAGTCTGTTTCTGTTTTGTAAATAAATTTATTTGTATCATTTTTTTTATTCCACATATGAGTGATAACATAAGATATTTATCTTCTCTGACTGACTTAGTAGGGTAATTTCTAGACCTATCTATGTTGCTGCAAATGGCATTATTTCATTCTTTTTTACGGCAAAATACTGTTCCAAGGCATCCATGTACCACATCTTCTTTATCCATTCAGCTGTCGATGGACATTTAGGTTGCTTCCATATGTTGGCTGTTGTAAATAGTGCTACTATGAACACTGGAGTGCATCTCTCTTTTGAAGTTATGGTTTTCTCCAGTTATATGCAGTTTTAGTTTATGTTTCCCTGATGACCGACATTCAATATGTTTTCATGTATTTTCTGAGCTACCTGGGTATCCTCTTTCAAGAAATGTCTATGCAGGTGTTTTGCTCATTTTTCTAATAGGATTCCTGTGTTTTTCATTTTTGTAGGAGTTCTTCTGGATCTGAGTTGTTATGTGGGATATGTAAATTGCAAAAATATATTCTCCTATGCCAGAGGTTTGAAGGTGGTTATTGTTTTAGTTTTCTGTTGCCACACAGAAAATTACCACAAATATAGCCACTGATACACAGCACAGATGGTCTGTAGGTTGGAAGTTATCAGAGTTTGGCTACATGCTCTGCTGCTGCTGCTGCTAAGTCACTTCAGTCATGTCTGACTCTGTGCGACCCCATAGACAGCAGCCCACCAGGCTCTCCCATCCCTGGGATTCTCCAGGCAAGAGTACAGGAGTGGGGTGCCATTGCCTTCTCTGGCTACATGCTCTACTCAAACCTAAATCAAGGCGTCAGTGGGGTTGAGTTCTCATCTGGAAGATATGGGGAAAATACAGTTCCAAGCTCATCCTTGTCACTGGCAAATTCAGTTCCTGTGTCTGAGGCCTGAGGTCCCCATTCCCTTGATGACTATCAGCTGGGAGCTGCTCCCATCTGGTCCTCTCTGTCTGCAAAGCCTGCCACAGTTGCCAGATTTTTCTCATGCTTTCAACTTCTGGCCTCCTTTTCTCCCATCTCTAGACCCAATTTAAAGGGCCCATGTGGTTAGGTCATGTCCACTGGATATTGATACTCTCCCTTTTGATTAACTCAAAGTCAGCTGATTAGTAACTTTAATTGTTATATCTACAAAACCACTTATGTCCTTGTGTATAAAATACAATCACTGGACTGATATCCCATCATTTTATAGGTTACACCCCCTCTGGATGGTCAATGGGGACTTAGAATTCTGCCTACCAAGTATTTATTTATTTTCACCTAAAACAATTTTTTATCAGAGTGTGGTTGGATTAAACTGTTGTGTTTCTACTTACAGCAAACTGAATCAGCTATACATATATATGTGTGATGTATGCTAAGTCACTTCAGTCGTGTCTGACTCTTCGTGACCCCATGGTCTGTAGCCCACCAGGCTCCTCCGTCCATGGGATTCTCCAGGCAAGAACACTGGAGTGGGCTGCTATGCCCTCCTCCAGGGGATACATATACATCTATCCCATCTTTTTCAGATTTCCTTCCCATTTAGGTTGCCACAGAGCATTGAGTGGAGTTCCCTGTGCTCTCCAGTAGGTTCTCATTAGTTACCTATTCTATACATAGTATGTTATAGTTGTTCAGTCACCCATTTTTTGATCAGGTCATTTGAGTTTATATATATATATATAGAGAGAGAGGTACATAAGCTGTTTGTATATTTTGGAGATTAATTTCTTGTCAGTTGCTTCATTTGCAAATGTTTTCTCCCATTCTGAGGGTTCTCTTTTTGTCTTGTTTATGGTTTCCTCTGTTGTGCAAAAGCTTTTAAGTTTAATTAGGTCCCATTGGTTTATTTCTGTTTTCATTTTCATTACTCTAGGAGGTAGGTCAAAAAAGATCTTGCTGTGATTTATGTCAAAGAGTGTTCTATGTTTTCCTCTAAGTTTTATGATGTCTGGCGTTACATTTAGGTCTCTTATCCATTTTGAGTTTATTTTTGTGTATGGTGTTAGAGAGTGTTCTAATTTGATTCTTTTACATAAACATGGGTTTTTAAAAATTAACTTTTATTGAGGTACAGTTGATTTTCAATGTTGTGTTAGTCTCTGCTGTACGGCAAAGTGAATCAGCTATCAGATCAGATCAGTCACTCAGTCGTGTCTGACTCTTTGAAACCCCAAGAATCACAGCATGCCAGGCCTCCCTGTCCATCACCAACTCCCAGAGTTCACTCAGACTCACGTCCATCGAGTCAGTGATGCCATCCAGCCATCTCATCCTCTTCATCCCCTTCTCCTCTTGCCCCCCATCCCTCCCAGCATCAGAGTCTTTTCCAATGAGTCAACTCTTCCCATGAGGTGGCCAAAGTACTGGAGTTTCAGCTTTAGCATCATTCCTTCCACAGAAATCCTAGGGCTGATCTCCTTCAGAATGGACTGGTTGGATCTCCTTGCAGTCCAAGGGACTCTCAAGAGTCTTCTCCAACACCACAGTTCAAAAGCATCAATTCTTCGGCACTCAGCCTTCTTCACAGTCCAACTCTCACATCCATACATGACCACAGGAAAAACCATAGCCTTGACTAGATGGACCTTTGTCGGCAAAGTAATGTCTCTGCTTTTGAATATGCTATCTAGGTTGCTCATAACTTTCCTTCCAAGGAGTAAGCGTCTTTTAATTTCATGGCTGCAGTCACCATCTGCAGTAATTTTGGAGCCCAGAAAAATAGTCTGACACTGTTTCCACTGTTTTCTCATCTATTTTCCATAAAGTGATGGGACCAGATGCCATGATCTTCGTTTTCTGAATGTTGAGCTTTAAGCCAACTTTTTCACTCTCCTTTTTCACTTTCTTTCTTTTTTTTTTCTAATTTTATTTTATTTTTAAACTTTACATAATTGTATTAGTTTTGCCAAATATCAAAATGAATCCGCCACAGGTATACATGTGTTCCCCATCCTGAACCCTCCTCCCTCCTCCCTCCCCATACCATCCCTCTGGGTCGTCCCAGTGCACTAGCCCCAAGCATCCAGTATCGTGCATCGAACCTGGACTGGCAACTCGTTTCTTACATGATATTTTACATGTTTCAATGCCATTCTCCTAAATCTTCCCACCCTCTCCCTCTCCCACAGAGTCAATAAGACTGTTCTATACATCAGTGTCTCTTTTGCTGTCTCGTACACCGGGTTATTGTTACCATCTTTCTAAATTCCATATATATGCGTTAGTATACTGTATTGGTGTTTTTCCTTCTGGCTTACTTCACTCTGTATAATAGGCTCCAGTTTCATCCACTTCATTAGAACTGATTCAAATGTATTCTTTTAATGGCTGAGTAATACTCCATTGTGTATATGTACCACTGCTTTCTTATCCATTCATC
The DNA here is from genome assembly GCF_055505025.1 of Bos grunniens. NCBI lineage: Eukaryota > Metazoa > Chordata > Mammalia > Artiodactyla > Bovidae > Bos > Bos grunniens. Next base: position 31,479,145 of record NC_141189.1, read on the forward strand.
TGCTGATGGACATCTAGGTTGCTTCCATGTCCTGGCTATTATAAACAGTGCTGCGATGAACATTGGGGTACACGTGTCTCTTTCCCTTCTGGTTTCCTCAGTGTGTATGCCCAGCAGTGGGGTTGCTGGATCATAAGGCAGTTCTATTTCCAGTTTTTTAAGGAATCTCCACACTGCTCTCCATAGTGGCTGTACTAGTTTGCGTTCCCACCAACAGTGTAAGAGGGTTCCCTTTTCTCCACACCCTCTCCAGCATTTATTATTTGTAGACTTTTGGATCGCAGCCATTCTGACTGGTGTGAAATGGTACCTCATAGTGGTTTTGATTTGCATTTCTCTGATAATGAGTGATGTTGAGCATCTTTCATGTGTTTGTTAGCCATCTGTATGTCTTCTTTGGAGAAATGTCTATTTAGTTCTTTGGCCCATTTTTTGATTGGGTCATTTATTTTTCTGGAGTTGAGCTGTAGGAGTTGCTTGTATATTTTTGAGATTAGTTGTTTGTCGGTTGCTTCATTTGCTATTATTTTCTCCCATTCTGAAGGCTGTCTTTTCACCTTGCTAATAGTTTCCTTTGATGTGCAGAAGCTTTTAAGGTTAATTAGGTCCCATTTGTTTATTTTTGCTTTTATTTCCAATATTCTGGGAGGTGGGTCATAGAGGATCCTGCTGTGATGTATGTCGGAGAGTGTTTTGCCTATGTTCTCCTCTAGGAGTTTTATAGTTTCTGGTCTTACGTTTAGATCTTTAATCCATTTTGAGTTTATTTTTGTGTATGGTGTTAGAAAGTGGTCTAGTTTCATTCTTTTACAAGTGGTTGACCAGATTTCCCAGCACCACTTGTTAAAGAGATTGTCTTTAATCCATTGTATATTCTTGCCTCCTTTGTCAAAGATAAGGTGTCCATATGTGCGTGGATTTATCTCTGGGCTTTCTATTTTATTCCATTGATCAATATTTCTGTCTTTGTGCCAGTACCATACTGTCTTGATAACTGTGGCTTTGTAATAGAGCCTGAAGTCAGGTAGGTTGATTCCTCCAGTTCCATTCTTCTTTCTCAAGATCGCTTTGGCTATTCGAGGTTTTTTGTATTTCCATACAAATTGTGAAATTATTTGTTCTAGCTCTGTGAAGAATACTGTTGGTAGCTTGATAGGGATTGTGTTGAATCTATAAATTGCTTTGGGTAGTATACTCATTTTCACTATATTGATTCTTCCAATCCATGAACATGGTATATTTCTCCATCTATTAGTGTCCTCTTTGATTTCTTTCACCAGTGTTTTATAGTTTTCTATATATAGGTCTTTAGTTTCTTTAGGTAGATATATTCCTAAGTATTTTATTCTTTCCGTTGCAATGGTGAATGGAATTGTTTCCGTAATTTCTTTCTGTTTTCTCATTATTAGTGTATAGGAATGCAAGGGATTTCTGTGTGTTGATTTTATATCCTGCAACTTTACTATAGTCATTGATTATTTCTAGTAATTTTCTGGTGGAATCTTTAGGGTTTTCTATGTAGAGGATCATGTCATCTGCAAATAGTGAGAGTTTTACTTCTTCTTTTCCAATTTGGATTCCTTTTATTTCTTTTTCTGCTCTGATTGCTGTGGCCAAAACTTCCAAAACTATGTTGAATAGTAATGGTGAAAGTGGGCACCCTTGTCTTGTTCCTGACTTTAGAGGAAATGCTTTCAATTTTTCACCATTGAGGATAATGTTTGCTGTGGGTTTGTCATATATAGCTTTTATTATGTTGAGGTATGTTCCTTCTATTCCTGCTTTCTGGAGAGTTCTTATCATAAATGGATGTTGAATTTTGTCAAAGGCTTTCTCTGCATCTATTGAGATAATCATATGGTTTTTATTTTTCAATTTGTTAATGTGGTGTATTACATTGATTGATTTGCGGATATTGAAGAATCCTTGCATCCCTGGGATAAAGCCCACTTGGTCATGGTGTATGATCTTTTTAATGTGTTGTTGGATTCTGATTGCTAGAATTTTGTTAAGGATTTTTGCATCTATGTTCATCAGTGATATTGGCCTGTAGTTTTCTTTTTTTGTGGGATCTTTGTCAGGTTTTGGTATTAGGGTGATGGTGGCCTCATAGAATGAGTTTGGAAGTTTACCTTCCTCTGCAATTTTCTGGAAGAGTTTGAGCAGGATAGGTGTTAGCTCTTCTCTAAATTTTTGATAGAATTCAGCTGTGAAGCCGTCTGGACCGGGGCTTTTGTTTGCTGGAAGATTTTTGATTACAGTTTCAATTTCCGTGCTTGTGATGGGTCTGTTAAGATTTTCTATTTTTTCCTGGTCCAGTTTTGGAAAGTTGTACTTTTGTAAGAATTTGTCCATTTCTTCCACGTTGTCCATATTATTGGCATATAATTGTTGATAGTAGTCTCTTATGATCCTTTGTATTTCTGTGTTGTCTGTTGTGATCTCACCATTTTCGTTTCTAATTTTGTTGATTTGATTTTTCTCCGTTTGTTTCTTGATGAGTCTGGCTAACGGTTTGTCAATTTTATTTATCCTTTCAAAGAACCAGCTTTTGGTTTTGTTGATTTTTGCTATGGTCTCTTTTGTTTCTTTTGCATTTATTTCTTCTCTAATTTTTAAGATTTCTTTCCTTCTACTAACCCTGGGGTTCTTCATTTCTTCCTTTTCTAGTTGCTTTAGGTGTAGAGTTAGGTTATTTATTTGACTTTTTTCTTGTTTCTTGAGGTGTGCCTGTATTGCTATGGACTTTCCCCTTAGGACTGCTTTTACCGTGTCCTACAGGTTTGGGGTTGTTGTGTTTTCATTTTCATTCGTTTCTATGCAAATTTTGATTTCTTTTTTGATTTCTTCTGTGATTTGTTGGTTATTCAGCAGCGTGTTGTTCAGCCTCCATATGTTGGAATTTTTAATAGTTTTTCTCCTGTAATTGAGATCTAAGCTTACTGCATTGTGGTCAAAAAAAATGCTTGGAATGATTTCTATTTTTTTGAATTTACCAAGGCTAGCTTTATGGCCCAGGATGTGATCTATCCTGGAGAAGGTTCCATGTGCGCTTGAGAAAAAGGTGAAATTCATTGTTTTGGGATGAAATGTCCTATAGATATCAATTAGGTCTAACTGGTCTATTGTATCGTTTAAAGTTTGTGTTTCCTTGTTAATTTTCTGTTTAGTTGATCTATCCATAGGTGTAAGTGGGGTATTAAAGTCTCCCACTATTATTGTGTTATTGTTAATTTCTCCTTTCATACTTGTTAGCATTTGTCTTACGTACTGTGGTGCTCCCGTGTTGGGTGCATATATATTTATAATTGTTATATCTTCTTCTTGGATTGATCCTTTGATCATTATGTAGTGACCTTCTTTGTCTCTTTTCACAGCCTTTGTTTTAAAGTCTATTTTATCTGATATGAGTATTGCTACTCCTGCTTTCTTTTGGTCCCTATTTACATGGAAAATCTTTTTCCAGCCCTTCACTTTCAGTCTGTATGTGTCCCCTGTTTTGAGGTGGGTCTCTTGTAGACAACATATGTAGGGGTCTTGGTTTTGTATCCATTCAGCCAGTCTTTGTCTTTTGGTTGGGGCATTCAACCCATTTACGTTTAAGGTAATTACTAATAAGTATGATCCCGTTGCCATTTACTTTATTGTTTTGAGTTCGAGTTTATACACCGTTTTTGTGTTTCCTGTCTAGAGAATATCCTTTAGTATTTGTTGGAGAGCTGGTTTGGTGGTGCGGAATTCTCTCAGCTTTTGCTTGTCTGAAAAGCTTTTGATTTCTCCTTCATACTTGAATGAGATCCTTGCTGGGTACAATAATCTGGGCTGTAGGTTATTTTCTTTCATCACTTTAAGTATGTCTTGCCATTCCCTCCTGGCTTGAAGAGTTTCTATTGAAAGATCAGCTGTTATCCTTATGGGAATTCCCTTGTGTGTTATTTGTTGTTTTTCCCTTGCTGCTTTTAATATTTGTTCTTTGTGTTTGATCTTTGTTAATTTGATTAATATGTGTCTTGGGGTGTTTCTCCTTGGGTTTATCCTGTTTGGGACTCTCTGGGTTTCTTGGACTTGGGTGATTATTTCCTTCCCCATTTTAGGGAAGTTTTCCACTATTATCTCCTCAAGTATTTTCTCATGGTCTGTCTTTTTGTCTTCTTCTGGAACCCCTATGATTCGAATGTTGTAGCGTTTAATATTGTCCTGGAGGTCTCTGAGATTGTCCTCATTTCTTTTAATTCGTTTTTCTTTTATCCTCTCTGATTCATTTATTTCTACCATTCTATCTTCTAATTCACTAATCCTATCTTCTGCCTCTGTTATTCTACTATTTGTTGCCTCCAGAGTGTTTTTAATTTCATTTATTGCATTATTCATTATATATTGACTCTTTTTTATTTCTTCTAGGTCCTTGTTAAACCTTTCTTGCATCTTCTCAATCCTTGTCTCCAGGCTATTTATCTGTGATTCCATTTTAGTTTCAAGATTTTGGATCAATTTCACTATGATTATTCGGAATTCTTTATCAGGTAGATTCCCTATCTCTTCCTCTTTTGTTTGGTTTGGTGGGCATTTATCCTGTTCCTTTATCTGCTGGGTATTCCTCTGTCTCTTCATCTTGTTTAAATTGCTGAGTTTGGGGTGTCCTTTCTGTATTCTGGCAGTTTGTGGAGTTCTCTTTATTGTGGCGTTTCCTCACTGTGTGTGGGTTTGTACAGGTGGCTTGTCAAGGTTTCCTGGTTAGGGAAGCTTGTGTCGGTGTTCTCGTGGGTGGAGCTGTATTTCTTCTCTCTGGAGTGCAATGAAATGTCCAGTAAGGAGTTATGAGATGTCTATAGTTTTGGGGTGACTTTGGGCAGCCTGTATCTTGAAGCTCAGGGCTGTGTTCCTTTGTTGCTGGAGAATTTGTTTGGTATGTCTTGCCCTGGAACTTATTGGCCCTTGTGTGGTGCTTGGTTTCAGTGTCGGTATGGAGGCATTTGATGAGCTCCTGTCAATTAATGTTCCTTGGAGTCAGGAGTTCCCTGGAGTCAGGGTTTGGACTTAAGTCTCCTGCTTCCGGTTATTGGTCTTATTTTTACAGTAGTTTCAAAACTTCTCCTTCTATACAGCACCATTGATAAAACATCTACATTAAAGATGAAAAGTTTCTCTATGGTGAGGGTCACTCAGAGAGGTTCACAGGGTTACATGGAGAAGAGAAGAGGGAGGAGGGAGTTAGAGGTGACACAAATGAGATGAGGTGAATCAATAGTGGAGAGAGTGGGCTAGCCAGTAGTCACTTCCTTATGTGCACTCCACAACTGGACCACTCAGAGATGTTCACGGAGTTATACAGAGAAGAGAAGAAGGAGGAAGGTGACAGAGGTGGCCAGAAGGATAAAAGGGGGGAATGAAAAGGAGGGAGACAGATCCAGCCAGTAATCAGTTCCCTAAGCGTTCTCCACCGTCTGGAACACACAGAAATTCACAGAGTTGGGTAGAGTAGAGAGGGGTTAAGGAGGAGACACAGGCGACCTGGTGGAGAAAAAGGAGGGTCCAAAGGGAGAGAGAGCAGTCAAGCCAGTAATCTCGCTCCCTAGTGAAAAATGGGTCCTGAAGATTGGGTCCTTAAAGGTACAAAATTGGTAACAAATACATAAAAGCAAAAATTAAAAATCTAGAGTAGAGTTTGGAATTTCAAAAATACGATGTTAAAAGAAGGAAAAGAAAGAGAGAAAAAACGAACAAACAAAAACAAACAAGGTCGTGAAAATTATAAAGAAAGTACAGGTACAAAATTGATAACTAATACCAGAAAGCAAAAATTAAAAATCTAGAGTAGAGTTTGGAATTTCAAAAATACAATGTAAAAAAAAAAAAAAAAGAAAAATAAAGAGAGAAAACAAACAAACAAATACAAACAATGTCACAAAAATTATAAAGAAAATACAGGTACAAAATTGATATCAAATACCAAAAAGCATAAATTAAAAATCTAGAGTAAAGTTTGGAATTTCAGATATACAATGTTATATAAAAGAAGAAGAGAAAGAAACAGAGAAGAAGAAAAAAAAAAAGTCACAGAAATTATATAAAAAAAAACTATAGGTACAAAATTGATAACATATACCAAAAAGTGAAAATTAAAAATCTAGAGTAGAGTTTGGAATTTCAAAAATACAATGTTAAAGAAAAGAAGAAAAAAAAACCAAACCAAAACAAAAAAAAACAAGGTCAAAAAATTATAATATATATATATATATGAAGTTTGCTGAAGAAGAAAAAAATAGGGTCTTTTTTTTTTTTTTTGCAAAGTAATAGGTTATAAAAGTGAAAATTAAAGGAACAATAGAGGACTTACAAAAAAAATTTTTTTTTTTTTAAAAAAAGAATGATCGTAAAAATAATAAAAATATGTCTAGGACTTTCTTGGTTTTTTTGTGGGTGTTGTGGGTTCAGTTCATTTTTGGCTAGTTCCTTGGTCAGACTTATATTTCTCAAGATCTATAGGCCCTTTCCTATGTAGTCTGTAGTAACCACAGGGTTTTGATCTATTGCCTGTAGCTTCCAAGGCATTTCCCTCTGTTATAGCTTCTTCTCTTTGCTGGTCTCTTCAGTATCTGGTTTCCGCCCTGACACAAAGGGCACGGTGGAGGACACTTTTTTTTTTTTTTTTTTAGGCTTGCTTGTTCAGTCGCGCTGTGGGGAGGGAGGGAGGGATGCTGCAAACAAATAACACTGGTGTGGGCTCGCAGTGCCTCAGCCACCCTGGGTCTGCCCCTGCTCACGGCGCGTGTAGCCTCCCTGTCCACACTGCTCGGGCTCTAGGTTGTTCTGCCTGGATCAATCCGAGGCCGGCCCTGGGCTGCATGCACCTCCCAGGTCCAAGCCGCTCAGGTTCAGGCACTCGGGTAGTCCTCAGAGGCGCAGACTCAGTTGGGCCTGCGTTTTGTGCTCTTCCCAGGTCTGAGCAGCTCAGGCGATGAGGTGTTTGGCGAGCGCCAATGCTGCGACTTATCCCCTCCCCGCCACTCGGTTATCTGGGTGCAAAACCGGCGCACCTTCTCAGGCAGATGTTGACCGTCCAGACCCCCAAGAAGTTTTAGTTAGCAAAGAAGCCTGCTTACAGTTTTATAGATAATGTCTCTCTGGGGCTGCGATTGCCCCCTTCCGGCTCTGGCTGCCTGTCACTGGAGGGGGAAGGTCTGCAGCCGGCTATCTCTGTTCAGTCCTTTGTTCCGTGCGCGGGCCTGGCGGTCTTAGGTTAGGGCTGGCTTTTCGCGTTGTAGATATCCCACAGTCTGGTTTGCTAGCCCAAATTATTTCGCTCAGATAGCGCTCAGGGTATTCAGGCCAGATTCTTACTCTCAGCGATGCAGCCCGCGCTGCGCCTCCCTGCCCAGCCCCCGCTTGCTAATGGCGAATGCAGGCGTCTGCGCTGCTTCTCCGCTGGGAGAGTTACCGTAGGGCTCGCAATCTGCGAGTTTTAATTGTTTGTTTATTTTTTCTCCCTGTTATGTTGCCCTCTGTGCTTCCAAAGCTCGGCACAGATTCAGCAGTGAGAAGGTTTCCTGGTGTTTGGAAACTTCTGTCTTTTTAAGATTCCCTTCCCGGGACGGAACTCCATCCCTCCCTCTTTTGTCTCTTTTTTTTGTCTTTAATATTTTTTTCCTATCTCCTTTCGAAGAGTTGGGTTGCTTTTCTGGGTGTCTGATGTCCTCTGCCGGCATTCAGAAGTTGTTTTGTGGAATTTACTCGACGTTTAAATCCTCTTTTGATGAATTTGTGGGGGAGAAAGTGTTCTCCCTGTCCTACTCCTCCGCCATCTTGGCTCCTCCCCTCTCCTCTTTCACTTTCATCAAGAGGCTTTTTAGCTCCTCTTCACTTTCTGCCATAAGGGTGGTGTCATCTGCATATCTGAGGTTATTGATATTTCTCCCAGCAATCTTGATTCCAGCTTGTGTTTCTTCCAGTCCAGCATTTCTCATGATGTACTCTGCATATAAGTTAAATAAACAGGGTGACAATATACAGCCTTGACGTACTCCTTTTCCTATTTGGAACCAGTCTGTTGTTCCATGTCCAGTTCTAACTGTTGCTTCCTGACCTGCATACAAATTTCTCAAAAGGCAGGTCAGGTGGTGTGGTATTCCCATCTCTTTCAGAATTTTCCACAGTTTATTGTGATCCACACAGTCAAAGGCTTTGGCATAGTCAATAAAGCAGAAATAGATGGTTTTCTGAAACTCTTGCTTTTTCCATGATCCAGCAGATGTTGGCAATTTGATCTCTGGTTCCTCTGCCTTTTCTAAAACCAGCTTGAACATCAGGAAGTTCATGGTTCACATATTGCTGAAGCCTGGCTTGGAGAATTTTGAGCATTATTTTACTAGCGTGTGAGATGAGTGCAATTGTGCAGTAGTATGAGCATTCTTTGGCATTGCCTTTCTTTGGGATTGGAATGAAAACTGACTTTTTCCAGTCCTGTGGCCACTGCTGAGTTTTCCAAATTTGCTGGCATATTGAGTGCAGCACTTTCACAGCATCATCTTTCAGGATTTGGAATAGCTCAACTGGAATTCCATCACCTCCACTAGCTTTGTTTGTAGTGATGCTTTCTAAGGCCCACTTGACTTCACATTCACACTTCACAAGGATGTCTGCTCTAGGTGAGTGATCACACCATCATGATTATCTGGGTCGGGAAGATCTTTTTTGTACAGTTCTTCTGTGTATTCTTGCCATCTCTTCTTAATATCTTCTGCTTCTGTTAGGTCCATACCATATTTGTCCTTTATCGAGCCCATCTTTGCATGAAATATTCCTTTGGTATCTCTGATTTTCTTGAAGAGATCCCTAGTCTTTCCCATTCTGTTGTTTTCCTCTCATTCTTTGCATGGATCGCTGAAGAAGGCTTTCTTATCTCTTCTTGCTATTCTTTGGAACTCTGCATTCAGATGTTTACATCTTTCCTTTTCTCCTTTGCTTTTCGCTTCTGTTCTCCACTACGTTTTAGATTCTATACAGGTCATTACAGACTATTGAGTAGAATTCCTTGTTCTATACAGTAGGTCCTTATTATCTATTTTCTATATAGTAGTCTGTATATGTCAGTCTCCCAATTTATTCCTCCCCTCCCCAATCCCCCTTAGTTTTCTACATCTGTGAGTCTATAACATAGGTTTTATTTTGAGAGAAATGAGTAGCAGTTGGAGGAATTTAAGAAAAAGAGTGACATTTTCAAATGGATTTTTTTGGCTATTGGGTTGAGAATCACACGGTGGGGGCAGGGGTGAGAGTAGGGGCAGTTACAAGGCTAATGCAATAATCCAGGAGAGGTGCAGGTGGCTTGGAGCAAGGTGGCAGCAGAGAAGGTGGTGGGATGAGGTGGGATCCTGGATACAGTTTGACAGGAAATGCTGATAAACAGGATGCCTGAGGCATGGAAAAAAAAAAAAAAAGGACTGAAAAATTATTCCAGAGTTTCTGGCCTACTCATCATAGTTACTCAGAGACCCTGATGGAGGAACAGTTAGGGATGGAGCAGGCTTGAGCGGACAATCAGGAGCTTTGTTTGGACATGTTAAGTTTGAGATGTGGATGCGATGTCATGTGGAGCTGTCAAGTGAGCAGGTAAACATACAGGCTTGGAATCAGGGAGCAGCGTGCATGACAGTGGAGAAGGCAATGGCACCCCACTCCAGTACTCTTGCCTGGAAAATCCCATGGACGGAGGAGCCTGGCAGGCTGCAGTCCATGGGATTGCTAAGAGTCGGACACGACTGAGTGACTTCACTTTCACTTTTCACTTTCATGCATTGGAGAAGGAAATGGCAACACACTCCAGTGTTCTTGCCTGGAGAATCCCAGGGACGGGGGAGCCTGGTGGGCTGCCATCTATGGGGTTGCACAGAGTCGGACACGACTGAAGCAACTTAGCAGCAGCAGCAGCAGTGCATGACGGACATACCTGGGGGTCATCAGTATGTGGCAGCCAGGAGGCTGATGTGGCCACTCAGGAGTGGAGAGAAGAGGTCTGGGACCAAGCCTGGATGGGGAGGGTCAGGTTCTTGGGAGCCCTGGGGTGCTCTGCGGGAAGAGGTGAGGAAGATCCTGGGAGGAGAAACCAGGAAGAGAGACTGGACAGGAGTGTCCAGAGAAGTATAGGATGGAAGCTGGGGGGTGTGGTGTCCTGTCACCCAAGTGAGAAAAGGTTAGAAAACAAAGCAACCTCACCAGGTGCTATAATGGTCAAGTTCCATGAAGACCAAGATCTGACTATCGGGTTTCACCATGGAGAAGGGTCGGGGTTGTGGGGGTGGAGGGCGGCGGTTGTTGGTAATCTTTTTTTTCCCCCAATTGATTTATTTATTTTAATTGAAGGATAATTACTTTACAATATTGTGATGGTTTTTGCCATACATCAACATGAATCAGCCACAGGTATACATATGTCCCCCCATCCTAAGCCCCCCTCTCACCTCCCTCCCCACCCTATCCCTCTGGGTTGTCCCAGAGCACTGGCTTTGAGTGCCCTGCTTCATACCTCAAACTCACACTGGCCATCTATTTTACATATGGTAATATACATGTTTCAGTGCTGTTCTCTCAAATCATCCCACCCTTGCCTTCTCCCAATGAACCCAAAAATCTGTTCATTACATCTGTGTCTCCCTTGCTGCCCTGCATGTAGGATCATCAGTACCATCTTTCTAAATTCCATGTGTATGTGTTAATATACGATCTCTTTCTGACTGACTTCACTCTGTATAATAGGCTTCAGGTTCATTCACCTCATTAGAACTGACTCAAATGCGTTCCTTTTTATAGCTGAGTAATATTCCATTGTGTATCTGTACCACAACCTCCTTATCCATTCATCTGCTGATGGACATCTAGGTTGCTTCCTTGTCCTAGCTATTGTAAATCATGCTGCAATGAACACTGGGGTACATGCGTCTCTTTCAATTCTGGTTTCCTTGGGATGTATGCCCAGCAGTGGGATTTCTGGGTTATATGGCAGTTTTATTCCCAGTTTTTTAAGGAGTCTCCACACTGTTCTCCATTGTGTCTGTACCGGTTTGCATTCCCATCAGCAATGCAAGAGGGTTCCCTTTTCTCCACACCTTCTCCAGCATTTATTGTTTGTAGACTTTTTGATGAGGGCCATTCTGACCAGTATGAGATGATAACCTCATTGTGGTTTTGATTTGCATTTCTCTAATAATGAATGAAGTTGAGCATCTTTTCATGTGTTTGTTAGCCATCTGTATGTCATATTTGGAGAAATGTCTGCTTAGATCTTTTGTCTACTTCTTGATTGGATTGTTCTTTTTTCTGATATTGAGCTGCTTATATATTTTGAAGATTAATTCTTTGTCAGTTGTTTCATTTGCTATCAGTTTATCCCATTCTGAGGGCTGTCTTTTCACCTTATAGTTTCCTTCATTGTGCAAAAGCTTTTAAGTTTAATTAGGTTCCATTTGTTTATTTTTGTTTTTATTTCCATTACTCTGGGAAGTGGATCATAAAGGCTCTTGCTATGATTTATGTCAGAAAGTGTTCTGCCTATGTTTTCCTCTAAGAGTTTTATAGTTTCTGGTCTTACATTTAATCCATTTTGATTTTATTTGATGATATTAGAAAGTATTCTAGTTTCATTCTTTTACACATAGTTGACCAGTTTTCCCAGCACCACTTGTTGAAGAGACTATTTTTTCTCCATTGTATATTTTTGCCTCCTTTGTCAAAGATAAGGTGTCCATAGGTGCTTGGATTTATCTCTGGACTTTCTACTTTGTTCCATTGATCTGTATTTCTGTCTTTGTGCCAGTACCATACTCTCTTGATTACTGTAGCTTTGTAGTATAGTCTGAAGTCAGGAAAGTTGATTCCTCTAGTTTCATTCTTATCTTAATGAAGTAGTTTCAGGTCAGTGACTGGGAAATGCTGACTCAGAGGGGCTCAAGAGCAATGGGAGGAGAAGCATTTGGAGAATCCATCAGAGAAGAAAGCTGTACAAGTCAGGACAGGACAGGCTATGCTGCAGTAACAAACATCCCCCGATGTCTTTTGTCTTCATACGACAGGTTTATTTCTTGTTTGTAATATGTGTTCAGTAGAGGTCAGCAAGAGGGCTGTGGTCACTGGAGCTACTCTGTTGCCCAGGCTAGTAGAGGGTCTCTCTCAACAAAAACGTGCATGTCAGCAGAGGGAAGGAAGTGAAGGGAATCATGCACCAGCCATGCAAGATTCTGTCTGGAATAGACACGTATCACTTCCTTTCAAATTCATTAGCTAAAAGCAGCTCACATGGTTATGCCTGACATCAAAGAGTGTCCAGAAGGAGGGAACCAGGGATATCAATGAATAGCATGAGCCTGGTGGGCTACAGTCCATGGGGTCGCAAAGACACAGGCACGACTGAGTGACTTTCACTTTTTAAATGAATAATACACAGAGCATAACCTATATTTGAATTTTCTTGCACATTACTTCATTTAATGAGTTTTAGGCATGTGAGTTTTAAGCATGGTGATGATATCTGATTGTGTTTTTTCATTGGTTTGTTTTTGGCTGTGCTGGGTCTTTGTTGCTGTGATCAGGCTTTCTCTAGTTGTGGCAAGTGGGGGCTACTCTCTAGCTGTAGTGTGTGGGCTCCTCATTACAGTGGGTTCTCTTGTTGCACAGCATAGGCTTCAGAGTTGTGGCACACGGACTTAGTTGCCCGCACAGCATGTGGAATCTTCCTGGACCAGTGATGGAACCCACATCCCCTGCATTGGCAGTCAGATTATTAACTACTGGACCACCAGGGAAGTCCCTGAGTATATTTTTAAAACATTATTTGATTCAGTGGAATAACTCAGCAATAAGAGATTGAATTATTGATAGACACATAACCGTGGGTGAGTCTCCCAAAGATTATGCTGAGTGAAAGAAGCTGGATACAGTGAGTAAATACTATACAACTTGATTTATATGACACCAAGGAACAGGTGAACTAATCTATGGTGATAGAAATCAGAAAGTGGGTGCCTGGAGGGGTGGGGCAGGAATTAACTGGAAAGGGTAGGAGAGAACTTTTTTTTTTTAAGGCTTTTTTTTTTTTAAGTTGAAGTATAGTTGATTTACAATGTCATGTTAATTTCTACTGTACAACCAAGTAACTCAGCTGTACACATATATACATTCTTTTTTATATTCTTTTCCAATATGGTTTATCCTAGGAGACTGGACATAGTTCCATGTGCTATACAGTAGGATCTTGTTGTTTATCCACCCTATATGTAATAGTCTGGATGTACTAACCCCAGACTCCTACTCTATCTGGCAACCACAAGTCTCTTCTGTGTGTCTGTGAGTCTATTGCTGTTTTGTTAATAGGTTCATTTGTGCTATATTTTAGATCCTGCACGTGATAGCATATGATATCCGTCTTTCTTTTTCTGACTTACTTCACTTAGTCTGATTATCTGTAGTTGCATCCATAGGAGAGAACTTTCTGGGAAGAAGGAAATATTCTCAATCTTATTAAGTGTCACATACATGTGATACACTAGTATATATTACACACATGGCCTATACATTTACATACCTGCTTATATATAATTTGCATGTGTTATATGTGTGTGTAAGTGTGTGTATATACATGTATACCTATGTACACACACATGTACATAAGCACATGGAGGTAGAACAGAGACCAGCAGGCAGACTGGGTCTCCAGGTGAGGTCGATGGTAACCTGGAGAAGCAGATGGATTTGGACACTGTGTTGGTTTCCTGTGACTGCTGTAACTACTACAAACTTGGTGACTTAAAGGAAACTTATTCTCCAAGAATCCTCGAGGTTGTAAGTCCCAAATCAGGGTGTTGGCGGGGCCATGCTCCCTCTGAAGTCTCTGGGGAAGGGTCCTTTCTTGTGTCTTCCAGACTCTGGTGGTGGCTATCCATCCTCGGTTTACAGCATCACTCCAGCCTCTTCATCCATCTTCACACAGCCTTGTATCTGTATGTCTCCTCTTCTTATATGGACACCAGTCATTGGATTTAGGACATCCTATGCCACAATGACCTCACCTTAATGACTAATTACACTTGCATGAGCCTATTTCCAAACAAGGCCACATTCTGGGATTCAGGTAGACATGAATTTGGGGTAGACACAAAGCAACCAATATGGACAAAATTTGAAGGCAGAGTAGAAAGAACTTGCTGATGGATTGAATATAAAGGGAAGAGGGTGATGGAAGAGGAGTCAAGTGTGACTCAAGTTTTAGCTGGAACAACCTGTGGGAAGCGCCCTTTACCTTGCTTGGGGAGAGGAGTAGGGGCTATTCTGGGGGAGTCCATGAAGGTTCTGTTTGGGGCACACTTAGTTTGAGATGCCCGTTAAGCATTCCCGTGGGAGGCTGAATGAATACACTGGGGTATCATGCGTGTGCATAGATGGTGTTCAAAGCTGTGGGTGAGATCCTCAGAAAAGAAGAGGCTGGTACCCATCCTTGAGTCTTAATGCTGCGAGGTTTCAAAATGAAGAAACAGAAGTACCAGAAGCCTTGTGAATCTTCAGAAACAGAAATGCAATTTTTAAAAAGGTGGGTTATGGTAACAGCAATAAAAAAGGTGAGTTTTAAGACATTGCAGTTGTACTGCCGAGATAAATCAGAATTATGGTCCATGTGTGCATTGACAAATCAGCCCACTCTCATTCACCTACTCCATTTCAAGTGGGACAGGGAAACACTTTTGATTTGTAAAGAATGAAAAAGCTTTTACAGTACTCAGCATCAGTAAATTGTCAGCCTCTGGGTGATCCAAGCTTCGCTTTCCTCTTCTTAGCCAGGGATGATGATGATGATGATGTTCAGTCACGCCCAGCTCTTTGCAACCCCATGGACTGCAGCACACCAGGCTTCTCTGTCCTTCACTATCTTCCAGAGTTTGCTCAAACTCATGTCCATCGAGTCGATGATGACATCCAACCATCTCATCCTCTATTTCTCCCTTATCCTCTTGCCTTCAATCTTTCCCAGCATCAGAGTCTTCCAGTGAGTCAGCTCTTTGCATCAGGTGGTCCAAATATTGGAGCTTCAGCATCAGTCTTCCAACGAGTATTCAGGGTTGGTTTCCTTTAGGATGGACTGGTTTGATCTTCTTGCTGCCCAAGGGGCCCTCAAGAGTTTTCTCTAGCACCACAGTTCAAAAACATCAATTCTTCAGTGCTCAGCCTTCTTTATGGTCATCCCTGGTGGTTCAGATGGTAAAGAATCTGCCTGCGATGTGGGAGACCCAGGTTCGATCCCTGGATCAGAAAGATCCTCTGGAGAAGGTATGGCTACCCACTCTAGTATTCTTGCCTGGAGAATTCCATGGACAGAGGAGCCTGGTGTACTACTGTCCATGGGGTCGCGAAGACTTGGGACACGACTGAGTGACTAATACTTTCACTAGCCAGGGATAGGGAAACACAAAAAGAACTCTTGAAGAGACCCACTTCTGTGACAGACACAGAATCCCCCCCTCACAGAATACAGGGAGCCTCATCCTTGGAGACGGTCTGTGGGGTGCCCGCTGGGAATGAGGGTAAACAGTTCTCATGGTCCCAGTGATGTGTTTGGGGCCCCACATGCACTGCATCCCTAGTTTGAGGTTCATAGTCACCTGGGTGGAGTATTTAAAGATGGGTGGACCTGAGAGGATCAACACATCACCCCCGTTCACAGAGCACCTGCTTGGGGGGCAAGCATCAGTAAGGCATAAACTTGAGCCTTTATTCACCTAGGGCCAACAGCCAGTCAGCATCTTGGCCAGCTTTTCAGAGAAGCCTCCTAGATGAGGGTAAATAATTAGGCCTTTTAACCAGGAGATACGGAGAAGAGTCATAAAAGTGAGTGATCATTCATTCATTCGCTTCACTATTCATCCACTGAACAAATGAGCGTCTGAGTGTCCTTTATAGTCTAGCAATGAGGGTGCGATGGTGCATAAAACCAACATGGTCCATTTCCCCTAGAGCAGGGGCCACTGCCATCATTAGTAAGCAAACTGCAAATAAATATTTAAGTAGAGATACGGACCTCCCAGGCTTCCCTGGTAGCTCAGCTGGTAAAGAATCTGCCTGCAATGTAGGAGACCCCAGTTTAATTCCTGGGTTGGGAAGATCCCCTGGAGAAGGGATAGGCTACCCACTCCAGTATTCATGAACTTTCCTGGTGGCTCAGATGGTAAAGAATCCACCTGCAATGTGGGTGACTGGGTCTGATCCCTGGGTTGGGAAGATCCCCTGGAAGAGGGCATGGCTACCCACTCCAGTATTCTTGCCTGGAGAATTCCATGGACAAAGAAGCCTGGTGGGCTGCAGCCCATGGGGTTGCAAAGATTCAGACACGACTGGGTTACTAAGCACACACACACGGGCCTCCTAGGTGGCTCAGTGGTAAAGAATCCATCTGCCGATGCAGGAGACTTGGGTTTGATCCCTGGGTTGGGAAGATCCCCTGGAAGAGGAAATTGCAAGCCATTCTAGTATTCTTGCCTGAAAAATTCCATGGGCAGAAGAGCCTGGCAGGCTCTAGTTTTTGGTGTTGTAAAGAGTTGGACACGACTAAGCAACTGAGTACCTACAACACAGTTTATGAGAGACTGATGGAGAGGAGATGATGGTACACCTAGAGGTCAGGAAAGGCTTCTCTGAGGACGTGATGTTCAATTTGAACCCAAAGAATGAGTGAGCCAGGCAGAGGAGGCAATCAAGGCAGGGGGACCAGGCTGTGTGGAGGGACTAGGGTAGGTGGGTAAGGGCTTGGCATGCTTGAGCCATGGGAAGGTGGGTGGAGAGGAGTAGAAGGAGTGAGGGGAGGTGGGGGGATGGTCCTTACATCTCCAGAATGCAAACACAGACTGCAGAAACAACAGGCCTGGGTTTCAGCCCTGGCATCGGCTCTCACCAGCTGGGTGACC
The DNA here is from genome assembly GCF_055505025.1 of Bos grunniens. NCBI lineage: Eukaryota > Metazoa > Chordata > Mammalia > Artiodactyla > Bovidae > Bos > Bos grunniens. Next base: position 31,496,085 of record NC_141189.1, read on the forward strand.
TATGGCCTTCTGTCTTGGAACACTTGCCCTCGTGGGAGGAGCCATTAGCACCCCACCACCCAGAGGCCTCCCCACTGGTTTTGGAAGGCTGTGATGCTCCAGTGCAGACATTCCTAGACTAGGCAGGAAGGCCATTGAATCTCCCTGGGCTTCAGTTTGCTCATCTGTGTAATGGGGTAGTAATAGCGCCTGTCTCACAGGGTTGCAGTGAGGATCCATGAGATATTTATGTAAAGGACTCCATTTGGAGCCTAGAATCTGGCAGGCGTTTGGTGGCTGCTTGTGCCTAACACTTCTTTTCCTGTCACTGCTGCTGTGACCTCCCCACCTCCCCTTTCAGGTGCTTCAGGGCAGTCCCCAGACTGGGAGAGGTGGTGTTGCCTGGGAACTTGTTAGAAACGCACATTCTCAGGCCTGATCTAGCCCTCCAGCAACCAGCATCCTGGGAGTGGGCCCAGTGACTGGGTTTTAACAAGCCCTCTGAGTGGCAACTTACCATCAAATGTGAGACCCACTGGGGTAGGGAGGTAGGGGGCCGGGTGTCTGAGCGTCAGTCACAGGGAACAAGAAGCCGAGGGCCAGAGGCTGCAAACACTGAAAACCACACAAAGCCACCACCCGGGGCTTCCCTAGGGGCTCAATGGTGAAGAACCGACCTGCCAGTGCCGGAGACACAGGTCTGATCCCTTATCTGGGAAGATCCCACGTGCAGTGAAGCAACTAAGCCCATGAGCCACTACTACCGAGCCCTCGTACCGCAACTATGGGAGCCCGCACGCCCTATTGGCCCTGCGCTGCAACAATAGGAGCCACAGCAAGATGAAGCCTGCGCACCCCTCTCGCTGCAGTTGGAAAAAAGTCCTCACAGCGACGAAGACCCAGCACAGCCAAAAGAATTAATTAAAAATTGTATCCATAAAAAACCCGCTGCCCAGGGTGCCCCTCTGAGGGCCCGGGATCTGGGTCCCCTGACCTGCTGGCCTCGGGTAGTCCTGTTCTCATGACCAATGCTGCGTACCCTAAAGTGACAGCGACACTGCAGATGTCACTGAGGCAAGAAGGTGGCCTCAGAATCACAGCCCCAGCCAGGAGTCTCAGGTGACAGCTTGTCAGGCCACCTCGGAGGGTGTGCACACTAAAACATGTGCACACACAGGACGTCTCTCAGATTCCTCACCGAGCTCTTTCAGGGTCAACTCTGATGACACGAAGACAACACAAAGTGATCAATACCTGCCTTAGAAACCGCCAGAGAAAGGAAATGGGAACCCGGCAGGCGGACCGAGAACATAGAAGCCAGAATGTTCGCAGAATAATGATGGGAAATGAGAGGAAATTATTCTTGTTACTGTTTCCTGGAAAAGACACGGGAAGGTCGATCTGCCCGTTTCCACACACCTACAATCCCCAGAGAGGGGGGTCCAGGCAAAGGCGAGGCCGGGACACGGCAGTGCCACCCCCACCAGCATGCCATGCTTGCTTAAGTCAGCCTGAAGTGCTGTGTGACCTGGTGCAAGTCACCATACCTCTCTCGGCCTGTTTCCTCCATGGGATGCTGTAAGGGGGCAGCCCAAGCCTCCACAGCAAGGGGGCAGGAAGGACCACCTATTAAGCACCTGCTGTATGCTCTCGCACTGTCATCCTCTCTCATGGTTCTCCCGTCCACCCTGTGAAGTGAGTGAGGTCGCTCCCACCGGACAGGCAGAGGGGAGGGCATCTGCCTGCATCTCCATCTCGGTCTTTTAGGATCTCAGTGGAGCTTCTTCAGGGTGTTTGGGTTTGTGAGGCACTTCCCTTCCCTGGCAGGGGGACGGGCTCATCACCATCCCCACCTTGTGAGATTGTGAGGATTTTAAATAAGACAGAGGATGTGGGGATGTGCTCGTGCGTTCACTTTACAACGTGTTCTTGCTCCTGAAACATGCCAGGGGAGTCCTGGAAGGGCACCAGGGTCAGAGCAGAGAATGTGAGGAACAAGTGCCCGCCTGGAATGTGCAGCCTGGATCAATAAGGGATCAGTAAGTGATAACAAATGAACGTGAGATGCTGAACAGCATCCGTCCTGGTGGATGCTGGGGATGCCCAGGTAGGGCTGGTGCTCTAAGGACTTTACGTATTGTACTCAATGCGATGACCTATAAGGAAGGTGTGCTGTTATCCCCATTTTACAGAAGGGAATACCGAGACCCAGAGGGGTCAAGGGAGGTGCCCATAGTCACACAAGAGGTGGTGGAGCTGGCATTCAGGTTGCTGCCTCACAGAGGACGATGCCTTTTCATTCAAGGTGCTCCCTTCTTCACTCACCTAGTGTTTCTGGGTCTGAGCATCACGTTTATGCCAGGAAACTTGGGGAAGCAGTAAGTGCCGGTGATGTCATCAAAGAGGGAAGTCCCAGGGGTCCTTTACAGCAGGTGGGCTTCTCCCTCCTCCTCAGGGCTCCCAGCCCTGCTACCTGCCTGTCTCCCTTCCCTGTGGACTGTTATGATAGAGGCAGCTACTGCAATCAAGCCAATGTAGCAATCATGTGAGTCACATGATTTTTATTTCCCAGCACATATAAAAGTTGTGTATGCTATACTGTAGTCTATTGCATGCAATAGCATTATGTCTTAAAAACAATGTACATGCTTTAATTAAAAAATATTTTATTACTAAAAAATGCTGTCATCTGACAGTGAAGTGTGGTCAGAAACCTTCAATTTGTTTTAAAAAAAAAAAAAAGTAAATGTGATGAGTACCAAAATTAATTATATCTGAATTTTAGAAGTCATTTGGTCCAAGCCCCAGCTTGAGTAGTAATTCTCCAGCAGCCTTCTTGAGAGAGAGTCACTCACTTCATTAAAAAAAAAAAAAAAAAATTTATGTGCCAGGTCTTATTTATCCCATGTAGGATCTAGTTCCCTGATCAGGGATCAAACCCGGGCCCCTGCATTGGGAGCACGAGTCTTAACCACTGGACTACCAGGGAAGTTCCGAGTCACTCACCTCTGTTTGATCATAAAGTTTACCTTTTCCATGAAGTCTTTTTTTTTTTTTTTTTTAAAGATTTATTTATTTAAGTTTTGGCTGCGCTGGGTCTTCGTTACTGCACTCGGGCTTTCTCCAGTTGCAGCGAGCGGGGGCTACTCTTTAGTCGTGGTGTGAAGTCTTCCCACTGCAGTTGCTCCTCTTAATTGTGGAGCTTGGGCTCTAGATGTGAGTGCTTCTGTAGTTGTGGGGCACTAGCTTAGTTGCTCTGCAGCATGTGGGATCTTCCTGGACCAGGGATCAAACCGGTGTCCCTTGCACCGGTAAGGGGATTCTTATCCACTGGACCAGCACAGAAGCCCTTTCATGGAGTCTTTACACAGTCCATGATAAATGTTCTAACTTTTTCCATTATATGGACTTAAAATCTTCAAACTTTGAAGTCTATATTAGTGACAGACCCATGGTGGCATAGGATAGAAAAACTCACACATTAGTGAACTTTCATTCAACTTTTTTTTCATTATTTTTTTTTAATGCCCTTCAGTGAAAAGAGCTATCACTTGGGTGTGGACAGACTTGTTTGAATCCTCAGCAATGATATTAATACATAAAACCATCTACACTTAGGCAAGCTAATAACTCCTCTGGGCTTCAATCATTGCTTTGAGGAAATCAGGATAATTACTTATTTCAATTGTGAAAAAAATGGGCTTCCCTGGTGGCTCAGATGGTAAAGAATCTGCTTCCAATTGCAGGAGACCCAGGTTCGATCCCTGGGTCAGAAAGAACCCTTGGAAAAGGGAATGGCTACTCACTCCAGTGTTCTTTCCTGAGGAATTCCATGGACAGAGGAGCCTGGCAGGCCACAGTCTCCAGGATCACAAAGGGTAGAACGTGGCTGAGCCACTAACACTTTAACTCTTTCATGGTGATTCTGTTTAAGTTTTTGAGGAGTCACCAGCCTACTGTTCTCACAGCAGCTGTACCATTTTCCATTCCCACTAACAGTGTACAAAATTCCGTTTCTCTACATCCTCCCTAACACTTGTTGTTTTCTGTTTGCGTCTTTAAAAATGAAAGCCAGCCTAATAGGTAGGAGGTGTTATTACAGTTTTGATTTGCATTTCCCAAGGAAATGGCAACCCACTCCAGTATTCTTGCCTGGAGAATCCCAGGGACAGGGGAGCCTGGTGGGCTGCCGTCTATGGGGTCACACAGAGTCGGACACGACTGAAGTGACTTAGCAGCAGCAGCAGTGATCACTGGCATTGAGCATCTCTTCATGTGCTTTGGATCATGTGCTATTTGGATATCGTCTTAGGAGAAGTGTCTATTCGAGTCCTTTGACCATTCTTTAAAAAAAGCTAAAAAAATTTTTTAAAGACTGATTATATTTGGTTGCACTGAGTGTTCATTGCTGTGTGCAGGCTTTCTCTGTTTGCAGTGAGCAGAGCCTACTGTTGCGGTGTCCAGGCCTCTCAGTGTGGTGGCTTCTCTTGTGTCGGAATGTGGGCTCTAGGCATGTGGGCTCAGTAGTCACAGCTCGCAGGCTCCAGAGCACAGGCTCAATAGTTGTGGCGCACAGGCTCAGTTGCCTCTTGGTATGTGGGCTCTTCCCAGACCAGGGATTGAACTCTCATCTCCTGCATTGCAGGACAGGTGCTTGACTAATAGATCACCAGGAAACCCCCTTTTTGACCATTTTTGAATTGGGTTTTGTTGTTGAGTTTTGCGGTTTTCTACATATTCTAGATGAAGGAAAGTTATTACCAACCTAGACCGCATATTGAAAAGCAGAGACATTACTTTGTCAACAGAGGTCCAACTAGTCAGTTCAGTTCAGTTCAGTCGCTCAGTCGTGTCCGACTCTTTGCGACCCCATGAATCGCAGCACGCCAGGCCTCCCTGTCCATCACCAACTCCCGGAGTTCACTCAGACTCACGTCCATCAGTCGGTGATGCCATCCAGCCATCTCATCCTCTGTCATCCCCTTCTCCTGCCCTCAATCCCTCCCAGCATCAGCGTCTTTTCCAATGAGTCAACTCCGCATGAGGTGGCCAAAGTACTGCAGTTTCAGCTTTAGCATCATTCCTTCCAAAGAAATCCCAGGGCTGATCTCCTTCAGAATGGACTGGTTGGATCTCCTTGCAGTCCAAGGGACTCTCAAGAGTCTTCTCCAACACCACAGTTCAAAAGCATCAATTCTTCGGCGCTCAGCCTTCTTCAAAGTCCAACTCTCACATCCATGCATGACCACAGGAAAAACCATAGCCTTGACTAGCTGGAACTGTTGGCAAAATAATGTCTCTGCTTTTGAATATGCTATCTAGGTTGGACATAACTTTTCTTCCAAGGAGTAAGCGTCTTTTAATTTCATGGCTGCAGTCACCATCTGCAGTGATTTTGGAGCCAAAAAAAAAATAAAGTCTGACACTGTTTCCACTGTTTCCCCTCTATTTCCCATGAAGTGATGGGACCGGATGCCATGATCTTAGTTTTCTGAATGTTGAGCTTTAAGCCAACTTTTTCACTCTCCTTTTTCACTTTCATCAAGAGGCTCTTTAGCTCCTCTTCACTTTCTGCCATAAGGGTGGTGTTATCTGCATATCTGAGGTTATTGATATTTCTCCCGGCAATCTTGATTCCAGCTTGTGTTTCTTCCAGTCCAGCATTTCTCATGATGTACTCTGCATATAAGTTAAATAAATAAGCAGGGTGACAATATACAGCCTTGATGTACTCCTTTTCCTATTTGGAACCAGTCTGTTGTTCCATGTCCAGTTCTAACTGTTGCTTCCTGACCTGCATACAGATTTCTCAAGAGGCAGATCAGGTGCCTCTTTCAGAATTTCCCACAGTTTATTGTGATCCACACAGTCAAAGGCTTTGGCATTTCCAATAGTCATGTATGGATGTGAGAGTTGGACTATAAAGAAAGCTGAGCACCGAAGAATTGATGCTTTTGAACTGTGCTGTTGGAGAAGACTCTTGAGAGTCCCTTGGATTGCAAGGAGATCCAACTAGTTCATCCTAAAGGAGATAAGTCCTGGGTGTTCATTGGAAGGAATGATGCTGAGGCTGAAACTCCAATACTTTGGCCACCTGATGAGAAGAGCTGACTCATTTGAAAAGACCCTGATGCTGGGAAAGATTGAGGGCAGGAGGAGAAGGGGACGACAGAGGATAAGATGGTTGGATGGCATCACTGACTCAGTGGACATTGTTGGGTGGACTCTGGGAGTTGGTGATGGACAGGGAGGCCTGGTGTGCTGTGGTTCATGGGGTCGCAAAGAGTCAGACATGAGTGACCAACTTAACTGAAGATGTTAATTACTTATCAAAAATTTTATTTGCCAGTATTTTCTTCCATTCTCTGGGTTGCTTTCTTACTCTGTTCATTATGTCTTCTGATGTCCAAAATGCTTAAATTTTTTCATAAGTCTAATTTGTCCATTTCTTTTGTTGCCTGTGCCTCTGGTGTTATATTCAAGAAATTATTGCCAAATCCAATGTTGTGAAGCTTTCCCTTTTTGTTTTCTTCTAAGACTTTCATAGTTGTAGGTCTTACATTTATTTAGGTCTTTGATCTCTTTTGAGATAATTTTTGTACATGGTGTTAAACAAGGATCCAACTTCTTTTTCCCCATGGACAATCAGTTTTCCCATTTGTTAAAAGACTGTCCTTTCCCCAGTGAATGGTCTTGACACCCTTGTCAATGAGTGATTTGGCCATATATGCAAGGGTTTGTTTCTAGGTTCCCCATTCTATTCTAGTCATGTCACTATCACACTGTTTTGATGAATTTGTTAAAAATTTTGAAATCAAGAAATGTGAGTCTTCTGACTTACTGATTTTCAAGATTGTTTTAGCTCTTTGGGGTCCCCTGAACTTCCATGTGAATTTAAAATGGATCATTCTATTTCTTAGAGAATGGAATGGCAATCCACTCTAGTATTCTTTCCTGGAGAATCCCATGGACGGAGAAGCCTGGCGGGCTACAGTCAGACATGACTGAGCAACTAACACACACATTCTATTTCTGCAAAAAAAAAAAAAAGTCATTGGGATTTTGATAGGGATTGCATTAAATCAGTCAATTCTTTTGGGTAGTGACATCTTAATATTAAATCTTCTGACCATGAGCATGATATGTGTTTCTACTATTTTATGACTTATCATTCTTTCAGCAATGTCTTATAATTTATTTACAAGTCTTTTACCTCTTTGGTTAACACCCAAGTATTTTTTTTTCATGCTATTGTCAGGTGAACTGTTCCATAATTTTCCTTTTAAACTGTTCATTGTTAATGTACAGAAGTACAACTGATTTTTTTGTGTTGACTTTGTCCCCTACAATTTGCTGAAATTTATTGTCTCTAACAGTTATTATCTCTGTTTGTTTATTTCGTTTTGCAGAATCTTTAAGGTTTTCTACATATAAGATCTTATCAACAAATAGAAAGGATTTTACTTCTTCTTTTATAATTTGGATGCTTCTTATTTCTTTTTCTTGCGTAATTGCTCTGGCTAGAACTTCCACCGAAGTCAAAACAGTCCAACTTAAATAAAGTACAGTAGATTCACCTGGTAAACAAAGGAAATCAAAAATTATATTTACCAGTTAAGAACAAAACTAACTACAGCACCAACCGGAAAAGAAAACTAAAGCAGAGTGCCAAGTGGGGAATAAATAAATGAAAACAAAACTAACGAATATGTTGAGAGGAAAGGAAAGAAAGAAAAGAAAAAAAATAATAGATATGCAAAGTTAAATAAAGGTAGATGAAGATTATATACATTATATATATTTATATATATGTATAATTATATACATTAAAGATTAACAGCAAGGGGAAAAGAACAGTAGGAAAGGCAAAGGAATAAGTGTAGACAAAATATAGTAGGTTTGAAAAAAATTATAAAAAAGAGAAAAGAAAAAAGAAGAAAAACAAAAGGAAAACACAGAAATGCAAAAGCCCAATGTAGAGGCAGAGGTTTATAACAACAGTAAAAAGTGTGACTGAATATACACATATACAGATACACCCATAAGCAAAATCAAAACAGTCCAACAAAAGTAAAGTACAATAGATTGATCCAACGGACAAAGGAGACTAAAAATTAAATCTACCAGTTAAGAACAAAACTAACTAAAGCACAAACTGGAAAGCAAAACTAAAGCAAGGTGCCGATTGGGGGATAAAGCAATGAAAATAAAACTAACATATATGTTGAGAGGAAAGGAAAGAAAGAAAAGAAAGAATAGATATGCAAAGTTAGAGGTAGATAAAGATGATTTATATACATTAAAGATTAACTGCAAGGAAAAGAATAGTAGGAGAAGCAAGCAAGGGAATAAATGTAGAAAAAATAATAATAGGTTTAAAAATTAAAATTAAAAAGGAAAGGAAAAAAAAGCTCCACAGAACTGCAAAAGCCCAACGTAGAGGCAGACATTTATAACAACTATAAAAAATGTGACTGAGGGAAAAAAAGCTCAAAAGCTTAGATTTCATAGTGCGAATAAAATCGACAACTACAACAGGGTGGGGTAGGGGAGAAAAAAATTCCAAAAGAATCTATAGAACAAGTCAAAACATAAGAATAATAAATGCTTTTCTTGAGTCACTGCTGTCAGAGTCCTTTCCCTTGCTGGGAGTCAGTCCACCTCACCTCCCTAGGGATGCCCTCCAACACTGTGCTGGTCTCTGGACCTGCTGTCGGGGCAGCTCAGATTCTAATCTGGTCCTAGTGTGTTCTTGCCTCCAATGCCCACAGCTATTGGAAGTAATGTGTTTTCTTTTGTGGGAGCTCTCAATGACCTTTTATATATTCCATGGACCCAGAGTCTGGCTAGTTGATCATATGGATTTAATCTGCAGCTTGTACAACTGGTGGGAAGGTTTTGGGTCTTCTCCCTTAGCCACACTGCCCCTGGGTTTCAATTGTGGTTTTATTTCCACCTCTGCCAGGTGTGGAGGTGGTGCGGCTGCTTGGGTCTCAGGGGTTCTGGCAGCACCAGATACTCAGGGGAGTTGGCAGCTAGGGCAGCAGGAAATAATAGTGCTCTAGAAGGGTGTGGCAACCAGTATTGGCCAGTACGCTCCAGTATTCTTACCTGGAGAACACCCCTGACAGAGAGGCCTGGCAGGCCGTAGTCTACAGGGCCACAGAGTTGGACATGACCAAAGAAACCCTGCAGACATAGACGTGTCCCAGTGAGAGTTGAGTGTGAAGGTGGTGCAGCTGCTTGGCCTGCAGGGACCCTGGTGGTGCCAAGTGTGCAGGGACACAGACTGCCTCTGCCCCAGGAGTTATGGCCCTATCTGAGTCTTTTTTCAAGCCTCTTGTAGCTGGTGATCAGAAGGCCTCTTTGGCCGGTCTTTCTCCATAGCTCCGCCCATTCAGGCACTTAGAGGGCTACCTTACCTGGGGTCCTTCTCTTTTGTTCAGTAGTTCAGGCACTTAAGGGGCACCCTGGGTGGGGTCCTACTCTGGAGTTTAGTACCTCAGGCGTTTGATGGGCCAGCCTCTCTATTGTTCAGCTGCCAATGCTGGCGTGTGGGGAGAGAGAGGCTATGGTGATGGTTCCACCCCCTACAGGTGACTCAATAGTATCTTCTTGCTTCCATGGCTTCCTGGCTTTCCTCCACAGGCATTTTGTACCATAATCTCCTTCCTCACATCTCCTCAATCCATCTCTCCACAGTCAACAGCAGCCCTCCCCCTGGGATTGGTCCACAATCCCTAAACTCCAGCTCCCAGCTGCTGCACCTTCCAGGGGACCGGCATCCCTATCCGGGGTGTGTATGGCAGCGGCAAGGACTGTCTGATTCTCATTCCATTTAGGCTGCCACTGATCAGCTGTTTCACTCTCAGCCTTAAATGTTTCTCCTCTGACTCAGACAGTTGCCCTGATGTGGGGATCGGACCCCTGCTTCAGTTGCCCCACCTGCTGAGGGGAGGTCCAATCCTACTAACACTCCTGCTTTTCCCCCTAGTTCCTTCCTCCTACCGGGTTTTGCATAGTTCTGTATATCCTTTTCCACTGGTCAAGTTTCTCCTGTCTGCTCTCAGCCAGTGTTCTGTGTCTGAAGGTGTATTCCTGATGTATCCGTGGAGAGAGAGATACTCCACGTCCACCTACTCCTCTGCCATCTCGTTCTCCCAGATTTTGCTCTCTTCAATTTTAGGGGGGAAAGTTTGAGGATTGGAATTAGCTCTTTAAATGTTTGGCAGAATTCACCAGTAAAGTCATCAGGTCCAGGCCTTTCCTTTCTTGAGAGACTGATAATAATTCAATCTTCTTACTAGTTATATATAAGCTCGTTCAGCTTTTCTATTTCTTTGATCCAGTCTTGGTAGATTTTGTGGCTCTAGAAATTTGTCTGTTTCATCTAGGTTATCCAACTTGTTGGCATAAGATTAGTCATGGTACTCATAATCCTTTTTATTTCTGTAGAATCACTAGTAATGTCCCCATTTTCATTTCTGCTTTTAGCAAGTTCAGGCATCACTTTTTCCCCTTAGTCCATCTAGCTATAGGTTTGTCGATTTTGTTGATTTGTTAAACAACTTTCATTAATTTTATCTTTCCTTTCCATTCTCCACTTCATTTCTGCTCGAACTTTTGTTATTTCCTTCTTTCTGCTAACTTTGAGTTTAGTTTGTTCTTTTTTTACTGGTTCCTGAAATTGTAAGATTGATCTCAGATGCCTCTGGCCTGCAGTAGCTTGAACAGGGTTTCGGTTCCCAGCCTAGGGTCTCAGAAGTCTTTCTAATCTTTTTGAATAAGAGCTTCAGGTCTTGGAGTGGCTCAATATCCACCTGGAATTTTCAGGTTATCCTACATCCTTTGAATCCTGTGGAGACTCAAAGAAAGGCATGGATTCACAGGGATGGCTGGAATGTGGGTCTTCAGGTTCCTGTAATGTATCAATGGGGACAGGCTTAATCCTGGACCAATGAACCCAGCTGGTGACTCCCCTGGAGTTGAAGTGCTATGGGTAAGGACCCTTTCATTTTGGGAGCAGCTGGTCACCAGGGGACTATTCTTCCAGATCTGTAAAAGTACCCAGTGTCCAGGGCTTACAAGTGTCTTGGACTGTCATCTGGAGAGGACTGTAGTCTGTTGCCATATCTGGACGTGACCTAGATTTATAATCATTTAAGATGAGGCTGGGTTTCTGGGTCAGTTAGCATGTCTAGAATAAGGAATGGCCTTCTGTATGTCACTTCAAAAAGGCTTAACTTAGTGGTTGTTTTAGGGGCTGCCCTGACCCTTAAGAGAGCTACTGGCAGCAGGTGATACTGCAACTCTGACGTTTCCTGGCAGTTTGCCAAGGTTTTCTTTAGGGTATGATTGGCCTATTCCACTTTTCCTGAGGCTGAATGGAGGTGGTATTTAATTCCTAAAGCCTGCAAAACCTGTTGAGTTTTGCTTGGCTACAGAGGTCCTTTGTCACTCTGAAGGTGATGGGGCAACCTGAATCTAGGAATAATTTCCCTTAGAAGAGCCTTAGCCACTTCAGTTGCCCTCTCTGTTCTAGTAGGGAAAGCCTCTATCCATCCAGTAAAGGTATCTGTAAAGACTAGTAAGTACTTGTAAGTATCCATGAGGGGTTGTAAAACCCTTCTTTGCTTCCAACTTTATGGGGAACTTTATTGTCTCTTGTTAAAATAGGCGGTTTCTGGCCTAAGGCTAATTCTTACAAGTTGGGCATTCTTACAAATTGGGCCCTTTCAAGGATTCCTTCGTCCTGCAGTGAAGATTATAGCTGGGAATAGGACCTTGCTTTTCCGGCTGGTCTGTCTGAGAGTCAAGATAAGGGACTGCTTGGTATGGCCCCAAGGGAACTCAGGAGGTCCCTCCCAAGGACAAGGGTTGGCCACTGAGGTGCGGCTAAAAGGGCATCTGAAATCAACCGCTGCTGGAACTGGGAAGTGAGAGCCCAGGGAAGTGAAGAGTGTGAGGCTTTTCATCAACACCAGTCGTGGTAGAACTTTTGGAGGAGAGAGGTCCAATGTGAGAAATTAAGACAGAGCAAGTGGCTCTCATATCAAGTAATCAATTTTCTTACCTGCCTTGTCAAAGACTCTCTGGGGTTTCTCGATGGAGATAGATGTCTCACTGCGGGGCGCCCCCGGAATCTCCAGGCCGCCTCAGTCGTCCAGCAGGGCCATCTTGGTAGCAGGAGCCCCGCTTCCCCTTTGGGACTGATGGCAGTCTCTCTGGTCAGTGCGTCCCTGGGCTACTGTCCAGATTCTGTGTTTCTTGAGGAGTACAGCAAGCAGAGAGGACTGCTTGGACATCCTTCCAAGTTAAATCATGGACCAGAGTGAGGGCATGAAACTCTTCAGCAAGGTTACAGGGGTCTTCAGAAAACCGGCCCGGTTTCTGTGTGCATCAGGCTAAGTCAGTTAAAGAGACGGGCACATGTACTCCGACTGTGCCTTTGCCATTCAGCCTTCCCTAGGAGGGCAGAATTTTCCTGATCCTGGGTCATAGGGAGTTTTGCTGCAGGTCACCTCAGAGGGACTGGTCTCTCTTTCTTTGGAGTAATGGAGGGACACAGGGAGATGGAGTTTGGGATTGGTCAGGAGGACCAAGAAAAGTCGGTGATGCTGGAGAAGAAGGGGTACTGTCGGGAGAAGGGGGAGCTTAGTTTCCCCCGAGAGATGGGAGAGCTTAGAAGGGGATCACCTAAAATGTCGGGAGAGTTTTCTGCTTCCCCAGGTTTTAAATTACAAGAGTCATATAGGGCAGGGTTTTGTTAAGGACCATGAAAATCTGAATATAGGGAACCTCAGTCTACTTTCCTGAGGCAACGAAGATCCAATTGCAGCATGATATCATTTAGAGACCCGTTTTCAGGTCATTTTTTTTCATTCCCTAACTTATACAAAGGCCAGGCACTGCTACAATAGAACTTAAGGTTTTCCTTTCTTAGCCCTTCTATTTAAAAAATACCCAGTTCTTAGAGATATACTCCAGAGGTGTTTCTTTTGGCTTGGAGATGGATTCTCCCACGTGGGGTGACCTGCAGCCAAGAACAAGAGAGGTACAGAATCCAGGGTCCTGGACACATTTATGAGGAGGCTTCAACCTGAAGAGGTTTGGGGCATCACCTGAATTCCCTTCAAACCTGATGGGGTTTCAAGCATAGATTTCTCCTGTGGATTTCTGACCAGACATTTCTGGTCTTCCTTGGTATCTTGCACAAGGTGCCTCCCCACGTGGCCAGGGGAGGACATTTGAACCAGTACAGACGGGTTGTCAAGACATTCCTGAAGAGGGATCCTTTGTCTATAGAGCTGACGTCCCGTGACAAGTCTTCTATGCTGGGGCAGGTTTCTTACAACTAAACATCTACAGAGTTTATGATTTGGGCTTCTGGGTGGCTGCCAGCCTGATAAGCTCTCCATAGCAGTGTGCCCACTGCCAAGGCCTGGAGTGAAGGGGGTCCGATAGATGCAAAGAGGAACCTTTGAAGAAATTGGAGTTGGGTGCTATGGACGATGTCATGGGATTTAAGGCCCTTGAGGGCCAGGAGGGCAGAAACTCTCATGGGCACGGGGTGAAGGGAGAGACTAGACAGCAGAAGAACCGCAACTCCTTTGCGCTACCTGTCTGGTGGCTAAGGTAGAATTGGGAATCATCCTGATGGTTTTATCTGACAGAGACAGCACTGGGTTTGACAGTGGCAGGGATGCAGTTTAGGGATAATGTGCAGGATTTCTTCTCTAAAAGGACATAGAGATAGGAAGTAAGAAAGAGACTTTGTTGTGTGAGTAAGGTAGGAAAGAAAACTCTGGTGGAACATTCCACATGGGATGAGAGAGGGAGAGTGCGACCCCTTGGGCTCCTCTGTGGTCAGAAATCACATTTCCACCATGTCCCAAAGGACAGTGCCAGCTGTCACCCAAGCATTATTTGAATCTGCACGGCCCCTGGGAGATCCCCTCGACACCCCCAGTGTTGGCAGGGAGCCAAAAGGCTGTGGACAGATAGAAGTTATGCTCTGTGGGTTCTGAAAGCAAGCAAGAGTGGGTCAAGAGCCTCAAGCCGCAGCTGGGGGAAGCCCTTGCTTTACCTTGACTTTCTGAATTCCCAGGCTTCAGCAGCAAGTATAATGTCAGGTGGCCTCAGCCTGCAGTGGCTTGGAGCAGGGTTTCGGTTTCTGAGCCAGAGATTAAGGTCAGGTCATGTCAGTGAGAGCACCAGATCCTAGCCACCAGACCAGTGGTCAGGGGCAAGGGCCCTGGCCCTTTGGCTTTGCAGAAAAGAATTCCCACAAAGATAGAAAGTAGTGAAATAGATAAACTGTTTATTAGGAGGAAAAGGAGTACAGTGCATGTAGATAGATATACAGGCTGACTCGGTCAGTCTCAGCCTTTGGGTAGCTTAAATCACTTACGTGGGGTATCTCTCTGGGTGCTCTTTGGCCAGCCATCTCCCTTTGCCTGGTTCTGAGTCTGTCTTTGGTATATCTCAGGGTCCTCCTCTGTGTACATACATCTCTCAGCCAAGATGGAAAGGCTTGTGGGTAGCCTTGGCATCACTCCCCTTTTTGACCTCCAAGGAGCTTTCTAGTTGGGAGGGTTTCCTTGACTTTGAGAATGAGAAATATGTGGTCTCTTATATCCTGGGCCCAGCCTCCTCTCTCATTGTCCTGCTATTGAAATTTGGGGCTTTCTGGCCACAGGGAACAAACTACTGCTTACCTCAAGGAGCAGGGGCATCTTCCTCCTGCCTCAAGATTAGAGTGGTGGTTTTAGGTCATCCTAGTTTTTTAATAAAAGCATTTATAGCTGTGAACTTCCCCCTTGTCACTGCTTTCATTGTATCCCATAGGTTTTGCTATGCTGTATTTTCAGTGTCTTGAAGTCCTTGGAGTATTTTCTATAAATTTTTCACAATTTATTTGATCCATGGGCTGTTCATGTTGTTTTTCATGAATTTGTGAATTTTCCATTTTCCTTCTATTACTGATTTCTAACTTTATCCCATCAGGTTGAAGAAGATATGTTGTATGAAATCTTATCTTTAAAAAAAAAATCTGTTGAGACTTGACTTGTGGCCTAGCATATGGTCTACCCTGGAAAATGTCCCACATGCACTTCAGAAGCATGCGTGTGCTTCTGCTGTTGGTAGGGTGCCCCGTGTGTGTCTGTGAGAGGATTTAACTCAGTAAGCCAATTACATTTCCTTCCTTCCTTATTTTCTGTCTGGCTGTTCTGTCTACTATTGAGAGTGGGGTATTGAAGTGACCAGGTATTATTGGGAAAGTGTTAGTCGCTCAGTTGTGTCTGGCTCTTTGCAACACCATGGACTACTGTAGAACTGTCTGATTCTCCTTTCAATTCTATGAGTTTTTTGTTTTTTATATTTGATCACCTATTATGAGGTATGTAAATGCCTATAACTGTCATAGCTTCTTCCTGTATTGAAACTTTCATTAAAATCTATTTTGTTTATTATTGGTATAGCCACTTCTGACCTCTTTTGGTTACTACTTGCCTGGAATATCTTATCCTATGGTTTCACTTTCAATCTATTTGTGGTCTTAGATCTAAAGTAAATCTTCTGTAGACAGAATATAGTTGGATTATGTGTTTTTATTCTTTCTGCCAATCTTCGTCTCGGCTGGAAAGTTTAATCCATTTATATTTAAAGTAACTACTGATAAGGAAGGACTTATTCAGTTATTGCTATGTTTTCCATAAGTCTCATAGCTTTTTTGTCCCTCATTCTACGCATTCCTATCTTTCGTCATGAATGTTCCTTTCCATCTCCTTTTGTGTATATCCTACAGCTGTTTTGTGATTATCATGAGGATTACATTTAACAACCTGAAGTTAATTTGAATAATAAGTTGAATTCATAACAATTAGTAACAAAAAACCTATGCTCCTTTACAGCTCTATCCCCATTCCCTTCATACATCTTTATATATTGTATGCCCCCAAACATAAACAAGTAATTCTTTTAAATGCATTAGTCTCTTAAATTATGTCAAAAACAAAATATGGAGTTACAAACCAAAGTTACAAATGATACTGGCTTCTAGACTAGCTTGTCAGTTGAGCTTGACTAGGGCTGGGTTTTTACCAAGCAAGTATGAAGGAGATGCAGGGCAGACTGGGATGACCCCAAGGGAGCAGTGATCGGCATGGGCCACAGAACCAATGCTGGGAAAGGCGGGGGCTTGGCAAAGAGGAGGGCAGGATCTTGTGTTTTGGTTATTTTTGGCCGCACTGGGTCTTCATTGCTGCTCAGCCTTCTCTCGAGTTGTGGTGAGCGGGGGCTTGTCATTGCTGTGGCTTCTTTTGTTGCAGAGCACAGGCTCTAGGCATGCAGGCTCAGTCACTGAGGCTTTGGGGCCCCAGAGTGCTGGCTCGTTAGTTGTGTTGCATGGGCTTAGTTGCTCTGCAGCACGTGGAAGCTTCCCAGACCGGGGATCAAGCCTGTGTCCCTGCATTGGCAGGTGGCTTCTTAAGCCTGGGCCACCAGGGAAGTCCTGAGGACAGAGTTTTTTAAGATGACAGCATTCCTGAAGAATTTGAAGAGCTGTCACTGGGGTGGGGGCCACTAGAGAGAAGAGCTAGGAGGTAGAGTGGATCAGAGCAGAGAATCTGAAGTCAGGATTGCAGAGGTGTGTGCTGATGGCCGCTGTGTCCCTTGGTCTTGAAAAGCTGCAAGTGACACAGGGGAATGGCCTCTGGAGAAGGAAAAGCTCAGAGGAGAGAGAGGTGGGGTGTGGCTGGAGGGGATCAAGGGGCCCTGAGTGATGAATTAATCATCAGTGTGTGAGAAGCAGCTCGGAGGTCAATAGACGAGTCCAAGCCTAGACATAGAGGGTGATACAGGTGGATGGCATGAGCTCCTGAGGACTTGAGGTTTTTAAGGAGGCAAAGTGGTTTACAGTAGGGAAGCAAGTTCAATCCCAACCCAGGGATTGAACCTAGATCTCCCACACTGCAGGTGGATTCTTTACCAGCTGAGCCACCAGGGAAGCCCATGAATACTAGAGTGGGTAGCCTATTCCTTCTCCAGCAGATCTTCCTGACCCAAGAATTGAAGCGGGGTCTCCTGTGTTGCAAGCGGATTCTTTACCAGTAGGGCTACCAGGGAAGCCCTTGGGAATATGGACTGAGGATAATCAAGGAGACAGCCTCCAGCTGGGGGGTCAGCTGTGCTTGGAGATGGCTGAGGAGCCGAGACATCCCTTGGGAGAGGCCAGAGAGAACAGGGAGGTTGCTGCATGCACACTGGATGTGAGGGAGGGTGGCCTGGGCCAATCACAGTGTGGCCAGGACAGTCCTGGCTGTGGGCACGATGGAGACAGTCCTGCTGCTCCTCCGCCTCGAGGCTGGGGCACTAGGGCCCACACTCGGCCTGCACGTAGTTTTCTCTTTCTCATCTGTCCAAGTGGGGGATGCACTGTGGTGGCCAAAGGGTTAAGTGACCTGGAGGCTGGAGAGCGCAGGCGCAATGTGGTCCACGTACACGCCCTCGAAAAGCAGCGCTGGTCCCTCCTCTCTCGTATCAGCCTGGAAGTACCCTTCCCACAGCCCTGGGCTGAGGGGTCTGCAGTATCCCTTGTGGGCCCCTGGGCAGCATCTCCCATGATTTGCTGGGATGCCTTTTAAATACCGATCTCATTAGAGCGTGTGCTTAGTCACTCAGTCATGTCCGACTCTTTGCGACTCCATGGACTGTAGCCCACCAGGCTCCTCTGTCCATGGTGTTCTCCTGGCAAGAATACTGGAGTAGGTAGCCATTCCAGGGAATGTTCCAGATTCCAGGAATCAAACCTGGGTCTCCTGCATTGCAGGCAGATTCTTTACCGTCTGAGCCACCAGGGAAGCCAACCTGGCCTCTTACTATCCTGGTTAAAAAGGTTAGATACCTGGTTGCAGGGGGTGAATTTTTTAAGCCAATGTAAATTTGGGGTGGGGAGCAGGGGACTGCGTAGCATTTTTTCTCATCCTTCAGGTCATAACTTAAATGTCACTTTTGCCAAGAGAATCCCTGGTCTAGCCTCAGGGTTCTCAACAGGGGACCATTCCTCACTCCAGGGATGTGTGGTCACATCTGGTTGTGAGAACAGAAAAGGTTCCAGGGCGTTTAGGGGTTGGAGACCAGGGCTGATCGCACTAGTGACAGGACAGTCTTCACGCCCCAGAGCTATCCAGCCACAAATGTCATCGGTGTGAGGCCGAGAAAGCCTGGCTTGAACTGTTAGAAGGAGATCTTTCTCCAAGTCCATTGTGGAGCTTACGGTGGTCGGTAACTGTCTGCAGGGCTGATTTTAAACAGGGTCTGTGTGTTTAGATAGATGCGTACACGCATGCTCAGTCGTGTCTGACTCTTTGCAACCCCAAGGACTGTAGCCCACCAAGCTCCTCTGTCCAGGGGATGTTCCTGGGAATACCGGTGAAGGTTGGCATTTCCTTCTCCAGGGGATCTTCCTGACTCACGGATTGAACCTGTGTCTCTGGCGTCTCCTGCACTGGCAGGCAGATTCTTTACTGCTAAGGCACCAGGGAAGTGTGTGTAGATAGACAGATACACAGAAATATACATTATTGTCCATCTGTCTTACTTGGAATCTTAGTCCAAGAAGGCAGGGGTCTTTTCTGCCTTGGCCACTGCTGTATGCCCAGGGCCTGGCATGATGGTATACAGTAGGTGCCCAAAAATGGTTTCTGAGTGAATAGGAACCTATAATGAAGGGAATTTTTTTTCTGTATAGAATTTTGATGCTACATCTCCAATTAATATAGATCTGCCTAATAACTCAACATAAGCTCCTGCTCTACTTCAAATAAAAGTGATACTTGTCCAATCAAATCATGTTGTTCAGGGTAACATGTGAAATGGTGAAGGGCCTTATAAGAAGTTTTTATAATGTATACTGAAACTTCACCTAATCCCCAACTGCTGAAAAAGAATGGACGCGGAGAATTAGACCATAAACCGAATATCTAATTTAGAAAATGTAACCGTTTTAATTTTGTCATTGTAAAGAGGTGTGTCTCAACTAGATTGTAACAAAATTACCACAGCTTATTCCAAAGGAAAATTTTAATACAAGAGATTTTAGAAAATTAAACACATTTGTTTAAAAATTCTATCGTGTAAACCGTAACGGAAGAGGGTAGTTAAGATAATACCACGTGTTTTGCAGCCCATCTGTGGGCTTCTCAGCCTTGCTTCCATCCAGACCATAGACTCCAGATTTGTCGCCGGTTCCCCCTCGAACAGACGGCTCACGGGGACCCACTCACGGGTCACCATGGAGCCTGTAGTCAAAAGAATTCTTCCACCACCAAGTCAGCATCTGATGAGTTAAGCAGTGTGTTTTACCAAATGGTGATGCCGGAGATGGTGCCGCTAAGGTTACAGAGGTAAAGACATTCTTTCCAGGATGGATCCCAGGTAATAAGAAGCCCTAATTAGCTCCACCACCCCCTCACTCCTGGCAATGCCCATTCTCCAGCTCATCTCAATGCTGGTTGTAAACCTGCGATCCCGTCTTCTGTGTCTTCCGTCCCAGCTGTTGCAAAGGTCGTCCCCTTGTATGGCCTCAAGCGATGGCAGAGAGAACTGCCGGAGGGGCATGGCCTCTCCCCTTGCAGTTTGTGAAGGCAGTGATGGGATCTGAGGGCAAGGGGGGCATCTTGGCAGGTCAGCTAGTGGTCTTCGGTGAGGATGGCAAATCATCCCTGTGCCACAAACAACTGAATCCCTGGACCATGAAACCCTCGTGGATCCGGACGTTCTTCTATTCTTCTAGTGGGGTTGCTCATCCTTGGTATAAGCTCACCCATCTTTTAGAAAAACCAGTTTTCTTTCCTTTTTTTTTTTGCTTCTCTTCAGAAATTGATTAAGTAAGGAAACCCATTGATTGTTAGAACTGAGAACTACCAAAATCAGGCCCATTCCTGGCAGCAGGCAAGGGTGGCAAACGGGACAGTCTAAAATGCCGAGACGAACTCAGGGAGGGGCGTTTCCACTGCGGGCCGGGCAGAGGGCTGCTCTGCTCAGAGCGTGGAGGTGGGCAGTGCTCCCTGCTCACGCCTATCGATCCGGGAGCTGAAGTTTTCTTTTAGACACATAATCAAGACCACGTGTTAGGGAAACAGGAAAAATGAAATTTTTGGCAAGGTTAGATAAAATATCTAGTGCTGCAACTGTGCGATTAACACAAAAAGCCAATCTGAACAGCAGACACGTAAAGCAGCGACGTGCAATATTTTGAAAAATGATCGTTGCAAAAGGCCTTGCTCGTGAGCAGACACCTGCCTGCCGGGGGCACCCAGCCCGGGGGTGAGGTTCAGCATGGGTGGCACTGTCCGGAGGGGAACACTGAGGCAGAGTTGAGACCATTATTGCCTTTGGGGTAGCAGCTTGAGCGTGGCATGCTCCTTCGAGAAAGCTCTTAGCTCATCAGATGCTCCCGCTCAGGGTCCTCTGACAGGTCTTGGAGGCTGCCCATCCCAGCTCCAGGCTGAGGATCCAGTCAGTGATACGCCCAGGCGAGATCCTCCTCCTAGAGGAAGGCGCCTCCTGTGCACGGGCACTGGCACCAAGCTGCCGGGCTGAGGGATGAAGGATGCTGAAGGTGACTGGTTAGGAGAGGTCTGCTGGGACCTGAGAACGGGCTCTGGTTTCTAGGTGTGGGGCCAGCTGGCGGCTCCAGGCTGCACCCCTGTGAAGGTGAGCAGGTGAGGTACGGGGGCTGAGGCCTGGGACCCTGGGACCGGGCCCTCTGGTGGGCACACTCTCTCATGAGCAAAGAGGCCACCCCAGGCCCCAGATGCCAGGGCGCTGGGTGTCAGGAGACAAAAGCAGCAAAGCTTCGGATCCCCTGGGCTGCCCGGAGGGACTTCTTTCCTGTTTGCGGGCCCAAAATCTGGGAATGAATTCTCGGGCCTCCAGTGCCCGCTGCCTCTCGGAACTGGCTGCAACTGTGTTACCAGTCCCGGGGTGTAAACAACTTTGCCTCTGTGTTCTGAAAGGCACAACACAGCCTGGCAGTGCTGTCGAATCCAGCGGTTATCAAAGAAGGCATCCTAACAGGCCCCAAGCGACCACACCTGGTCCACACACCCCGGCTCACCAGCCTCTCTCTCACTGCTCGCGCCTCTTGCCAGGACTCACAGGATGGTACCCTGTCTCTGCAGCTCTGTCAGTGATCCTTCTGTGGCCAGGAAGCCCTTAGATGGGCCAGGCTATGGTGTTCACGGTGACCTCTGTGAGGTGCAACAGCCTCTTGGGAAAGCCGCCTCTTCCCCCAGGGCCTGACTGTAGAGAGATCTGTGCAGTTTCGAGCCAGGATTCCACAGGGGCTGCGGAGCGGTGGCCGAGAAAGCTGGTGAGGTATACACCAGCCTCAGCCCTCACTCCCTGGGAGCTCTGGTTTTCTCTTAAGGAGAGATGTCTCTGCTTTTTCTGTGAGATGCGAACGGAGCTGGACCTGGCTGGGCTTCCATCCCAACCCGGCTGAAGCCACCCCTGAACAGCCTGCTGGACTGTGCTCTGGGGACTTGGAGGGGGCGCTTCCTGCTCCCAGGGCAGGTGGGGCGCCAAGAGGGTCAAGGCCTGGAGACAGAAGGGCCCTTCTGTTCCTTTCTGAAGAATGGGGAGCGCTTTCTTAGGTGCTAAAGAATCTTTGATCAAGGAGACAGAAGCCAGCGTCAGCTGGTCCTTTGTTGGGGGGCTGTCTTTCACCTGATGGGTCTCGGGGGCAGGGGGGACATCCTGCCTCCTGACTTAGATTGGGGGTGGATGCACAGATGATGACACGGCCTCGGGGGGGGTGGCATTCTGTGAGCCACATCCCGGCCTGGACCTCAGGGTTTTTTGTTCTCTTTCTCCAGGAGCTGGTGGTCTGCCCCTTCTAAGTCCATCCCACTGCCCTGGTGAGCAGGGCTCTATCATGGCAGAACATTCCATGTGACTCCAGAGGTAAGGCTGGAGGAGGAGCTGTGATGTGCATGTCACATGCGTATCTGAGCTGAAACCAGACGGACTGAAGATCGGGGTTTCTGCAGGGTCACAGAAACGGGGGCACAGAGGGCAAGCAGCCTGGAGGGGCCCCCGCAGGGCCCCTAGGAACATGCTTTCTACAACCCGCGTGTGGGAGGGCAGGGCAAGCTTTCCATGAATAATTAAGCTTTAAAAACAGGAAGGCAGAGCTGCTCCTTTCCAAATACAGGCCGAGAGTGCTCTTATGTCTCCCTCTCGCTCAGCATCTGTCTGCTGTAGCTCTGGGTGCCTTTTTTTCTTTTTTTGCTGTTTTTTCACTCCATGCACAGAACGTCAAAGCTGCTTCTTGGTGGGGTAGCTGGAGAAGGTGAGGCTAGAAATCGTTCTCAGATGTGTTTGGGGTCAGGCGCCAACACAGCCTGGCTGATCAGAACCCTGGAGAATGTTGGGGTGCTGGATCTATTCTGGGTCTCACGTGAACAGAGAGACGACACCCTGGGTTCAGATCTGGCTGTGCAGCCATCAGCTGGCCTCAAAGTGACCCCTGTGGAGGGCCCCATGTGCGGGGCGGAGCTCTGGGGCAGCTGGAACTTCCAGATGGTCCCGGAGGCCTGGGTGGAGGAGGGCTCTATGTTCACGGCAGTGCTCTGGGGCGTGGGATTCCAGCACGGTGCATGCGCAGTGGATCCCTGGGCACACGAGGGGGAAACCAACCATGCTGCCTTTCTGGGACACGCTGTCCCTTGGGTCCTCTGACCCCCACAGGCCGACAGCAGGGCCCCCACATACACACACTGCCACCTCCATCCATGCAGGACAGCCGGCTCGTGTCGCTCCCCTGGGCCTAGCTCACCAGATAGAATGTCCCCTCTGAAGTTGCTGCAGCCTCCTTGAGTCCCTGGAGGGCCGTGTGCAAACGTCAGTTCTGACACGCCTCCCTCTGGTGAGCACGGGGCGTGCGGCACAGCCCTTCCAGGCTGGCCCTTCCAGGGTTTCCACTACAGGCTCGATGATGACCCACATTGCTCACCCAGGCATGGGCTGAGGTGTGCTCAGCCCTCTGCTTTTCACACATTTATGCCGCCTTTTGGTCCTTTGTATCAGCAGCCGAGGGTGACTCCTACCCAGGGTGGGGAAGAGTTCCACGTTTCTGGATGTTAAAACTGGCCAAACAGCTCTGGTCCCACGGGGGGACCTGATGCTGTTCTCCTCCTGTTCCCAACTGCTGCTGCTGGTGGTGGGGTGCTCTCTGAATGGGGGGAGCAGAGAGGTCAATCTTGGGATGCACCCAGCGCCCTGCTCCCACCGAGAGCATACTGGCCAACAACACATGTGCTGTCTTTAGGGGACAATCATGATTTGTTCAGAGTGAGTCACATTCACCCAAGTTCACAGAGAGTCACGCTGAGCTCCACAGAACCCCCAGAGGCCCACAGAAGCTTCTGAAGTACTTCCCAGAACCGAGTCTTTCAAAGCCTTGAGGACTCCTCTTGGCTTTGGCGGCCAAGGCCACCAACCCCTAGATAGCTCAGGGCTTTCTGGTTCAGGTCACTAGGTTGCTGCTGATGGCTGGCCTGACCAGGTACATGTAGGCTTCCTACAGGGGCCAGTCCTTCCAGAACCAACCAGAGAGGAGGTAGGAAGTTCTCCAAGAGCCACAGTTCCTCATCCCTAATGGCTCTGCTGCACGAAGGCCACGGGGCTGTCTCCCTGGAACCTGGTGGCAAGAATTAGGGTGTCTACTGATCCCTGGTGGGGCGTATGCGGAAAGGAACTAGCTCCCTCTCCGTGTTCATAGGTTGTAGCAGGCAATTACATTAAACGGGGGTAGGGAAGTAACAGTCATTCGAATTCCCACGTGGGAAAGAGTCAAGAGGTGAATGAAACTTCTGACCAAATGAGACAGACTTGTGCATCGCGACCAGGGGGCTCTGACTCTGAGCCCTCCAGTTGGCCTCTGGGCTGGAGGAAGGGGAATGCCTGGCCCTTGAGTCCCAAGGCGGGGCGCGGGGAGAGCAGGGCCCACGTGCCCACATCCGTCCAGCGAGGAGTCGCCCTGCTCTCACACAGCCCAGTTTAATCGGGGTGTCACACGCCTGGCAGGGCAGGTGTGCTCTCTGGGGTTCACCGGTGGGGGTAGGGTGGTCCCTCCGAGGTGGCAGGGGCCAGCTGCCGTGGCCGGGGTGGAGACGGCTGGCGCAGCACGTAGGGCCCAAGTCCGGGGTACCGGCGAGGTCAGAGGTCACCGCTCTGGGGCTCCACGTTGCGTGTCTCCCTGGGGTGCCCTCGGGCCAGCTTGGGGAAGCGGGAAGCCACTTTGGGCCGGCTGTTCTTGGTTAGTGCGTCTCCGGGAGGGGTGATGTCGCTGTAAGACAGAGTGGGGAGAATCGGGGTAAGTCAGGAGTTCTGAGGGCAACTGGTCACAGGCAGGGCAGCCGCTGGGGGCTGAGGGGGGAGAGGGGAGCAGCGGGAGTGGCTCAGGGCCACGGCGGCTGCCTGGCTGGGTGGCGAGAACAACCTGGAGAAATAAACCTCCTCTCTGCCGTGACCAGCACAGTTGTGGGGCCGCAGTTCCGGACCCTCTTTTAAGTCGATGAAAGAAGATTCTGGTCTTGGCTTTCTTCTCACCATTTTCACTGATCTTCAGCAAAGGCACATTTCAAAGAGAAAAGAAAAACACTGCTCTGGAGAACATTGCATTTAAAAGTCAAAAGATGCGAAAACCCAGGAGACGGAATTCCGGTGGAGTCGATCCTAAAAGAATAATCAGAGGTCTGCCCACGTCTAATTGTAAGGGCGTTCACAACAGCACTGCGTGAACGAGCCAAAAATGGGGAACTACTTGCGAGTCCAGTGTGAGGGGCTCGCTGGTCCTGGATATAAAGCCCTCACATCGCAAGACGGCGGCAGCCCACGAACAAAGGGGAACAGACGTGCGTTTACGGGCCAGAGAGGGTGTACACTTCTGCAGACCTAAAAAATACAACCTAAAAGCTGAGAGTTATGTTTTATTCATTGGGAATGTTTGGACTTCAAGCCGAGAGAAAGCATCTCAAGTGTCCCTGAGAGACCTGCTCCGAGGAGGCAAGGAGGGGAGCCAGGTTATATATATTAAAAGAAGTTTTGCAACAAAGGGAAGGCAGTCTGAATGTCAAAAAGTTGTTGTTGTTTAAAGAAAACCAGGTATCCCCAAGTTAAGGGATTTAGCACTTTTCTATGTACGGGAAGATGCAAGAGCCCGGGCTGACTCTTCCTTTGAAATCATTCCTTTGATGTGCACCTCAGCCGTCTGGGGCCAGTATCGAGTTTCCTCATCCTTTGTTTCCCAGGGGCTCACAGTAAGGAGTGCCGGCAATCTGATGGCTGCTAAATGGTGGGTATTCTTTCCTTCCTGAGTTTCCTCAGGGGGGTCACCATCCATAATTACTGATGCCTATGACAGCCTTTGTTTATTGATATGGCAGGAAATATTCCATTTCTCAATTCCAACCCACGTTACAGCACAGTAGAAGGGGTATACAGAAAACACCTGAAGGATATACTTGTTTACTCCATGAATCTTTGCACACCCACGTGGGCCAAGCACTGTGCAAGGCACTAGGGGTAAACAGCAAAATGGATTCTTCCAGACCCTGTGGAGCTCACAGTCCGAAGGAGGGCTAAAAGCATCATGCGCTCACTCTAAGACTTACGGTACAAAGTCTGCCTGAGTGGGGAGTCCCAAGCAAGGCAGGAAGGGCCTGGGATGCGGGGTGGGGCCCCGAGGCTCTGGGCACAGGAGCAGTGGGTGGAGGCAGCAGCTGGAGGACTCAAGAAGGTGATGTCCCTGGTCTGGTTGCATTTGAAGTGCCCACTGCCAAGGTCACTGCTCCAAGCACACAGGGCCAGGGCTGGGGCTGTGAACGTACAGGCGGTGAACTCGGTCTTTCCCACAGCTGCTGCACGCTAGCACACAGTGAGATGTCTTAAAGTTCTGGAGGCCGGCAGGCCTCAGTGGGTGTGATGAGGCCACGTTCAAGATGTACCGGACTTCTCTGGTGGCTCAAAGGTTAAAGCATCTGCCCACAATGAGGGAGACCTGGGTTCAATCCCTGGGTGGGGAAGATCCCCTGGAGAAGGGAATGGCTACCCACTCCAGTATTCTGGCCTGGAGAATCCCATGGACAGAGGAGCCTGGAGGGCTACAGTCCACAGGGTAGCAAAGAATCGGACATGACTGAGCGACTTCACTCAAGATGTACCAGTGTGTGTGCTCAGTCGTGTCTGACTCTCTGACACCATGGGCTGTATATCCTACCAGACTCCTCGGTCCATGGGATTCCCAGGCAAGAATACTGCAGTGGGTTGCCATTTCCTTCTCCAGGGGATCTTCCCGACCCAGGGACTGTACCTGCATCTCCTGCGTTGGCAGGTGGGTTCTTCACTGCTGAGCCACCTGGTGAGAGAGTCAATTCCTAGGCAGGTTGATAAGAAATCCGGGGTCCCCGAGGAGGAGATAAGGGTCTGGAATTCTCAAGGGGGAAAGGACAAACGTCTTTTTTTCTCCTCTACATTCCTTAGTCTTAGTCATGTAATACAGTTTTTTCTTTAAGCCCAGAACTGATGATTACACAACAAACAACTCAGCTTAAGGATTATATAACAACACTGTCTCCTGCTTGAGGACAGTTTCTCCTTCCTGAAAAGCTTCCGACTGATCCTGTTATCTTAAAATGTATATTATGGGAGTGAGTCTTATTGCCAAATTCAGACTTAAATTGAAGAAAGTAGGGAAAACCACTAGACCATTCAGGTATGACCTAAATCAAATCCCTTATGATTAGACAGTGGAAGTGAGAAATAGATTTAAGGGCCTAGATCTGATAGAGTACCTGATGAACTATGGATGGAGGTTCATGACATTGTACAGGAGACAGGGATTAAGACCATCCCCATGGAAAAGAAATGCAAAAAAGCAAAATGGCTGGGGAGGCCTTATAAATAGCTGTGAAAAGGAGAGAAGAGAAAAGCAAAGGAGAAAAAAAAGATATTCCCATTTGAATGCAGAGTTCCAAATAATAGTAAGGAGAGATAAAAAAGCCTTCCTCAGTGATCAATGCAAAGAAATAGAGGAAAACAATAGAATGGGAAAGACTAGAGATCTCAAGAAAATCAGAGATACCAAAGGAACATTTCATGCAAAGATGGGCTCAATAATGGAAATGGTATGGACCTAACAGAAGATACTAAGAAGAGGTGGCAAGAATACACAGAAGAACTGTACAAAAAAATCTTCACGACCCAGATAATCATGATGGAGTGATCACTCACCTAGAGCCAGACATCCTGGAATGTGAAGTCAAGTGGGCCTTAGGAAGCATCACTACAAACAAAGCTAGTGGAGGTGATGGAATTCCAGTTGGGCTATTTCAAGTCCTGGAAGATGATGCTGTGAAAGTGCTGCACTCAATATGCCAGCACATTTGGAAAACTCAGCAGTGGCCACAGGACTGGAAAAGGTCAGTTTTCATTCCAATCCCAAAGAAAGGCAATGCCAAAGAATGCTCAAACTACTGCACAATTGCACTCATCTCACACGCTAGTAAAGTAATGCTCAAAATTTTCCAAGCCAGGCTTCAGCAATACATGAACTGTGAACTTCCAGATGTTCAAGCTGGTTTTAGAAAAGGCAGAGGAACCAGAGATCAAATTGCCAACATCCGCTGGGTCATCGAAAAAGCAAGAGAGTTCCAGAAAAACATCTATTTCTGCTTTATTGACTATGCCAAAGCCTTTGACTGTGTGGATCACAATAAACTGGAAAATTCTGAAAGAGATGGGAATACCAGACCACCTGACCTGCCTCTTGAGAAATCTGCATGCAGGTCAGGAAGCAACAGTTAGAACTGGACATGGAACAACAGACTGGTTCCAAATAGAAAAGGAGTACATCCAGGCTGTATATTGTCACCCTGCTTATTTAACTTATATGCAGAGTACATCATGAGAAACGCTGGGCTGGAAGAAGCACAAGCTGGAATCAAGACTGCTGGGAGAAATATCAATAACCTCAGATATGCAGAGGACACCACCCTTATGGCAGAAAGTGAAGAGCTAAAGAGCCTCTTGATGAAAGTGAAAGAGGACAGTGAAAAAGTTGGCTTAAGCTCAACATTCAGAAAACTAAGATCATCTGGTCCCACCACTTCATGGGAAATAGATGAAGAAACAGTGTCAGACTTTTTTTGGGCTCCAAAATCACTGCAGATGGTGACTGCAACCATGAAATTAAAAGCTGCTTACTCCTTGGAAGGAAAGTTATGTCCAACCTAGATAGCATATTCAAAAGCAGAGACATTACTTTGCCAACAAAGGTCTGTCTAGTCAAGGCTATGGTTTTTCCTGTGGTCATGCATGGATGTGAGAGTTGGACTGTGAAGAAAGCTGAGCACCGAAGAATTGATGCTTTTGAACTGTGGTGTTGGAGAAGACTCTTGAGAGTCCCTTGGACTGCAAGGAGATCCAACCGGTCCATCCTAAAGGAGATCAGTCCTGGGTGTTCATTGGAAGGACTGATTCTGAAGCTGAAACTCCAGTACTTTGGCCACCTCATGCGAAGAGTTGACTCATTGGAAAAGACTGATGCTGGGAGGGATTGGGGGCAGGAGGAGAAGGGGACGACAGAGGATGAGATGGCTGGATGGGATCACCAACTCGATGCACAGGAGTTTGGGTGAACTCTGGGAGTTGGTGATGGACAGCGAGGCCTGGCGTGCTGCGATTCATGGGGTCGCAAAAAGTCAGACATGACTGGGTGACTGAACTGAACTGAACAACCTTGAGACATTCTTTTGATTTCTTGTAATAACCAGTTAAATTATATAACTCCCTTGCCTAGACTAGTGGCGGGGGGTGGGGGCACTCTCCATCCCTCTTCTGATGTCTGTGTCAGAAGCTTGCTCTGTCCCT
Organism: Bos grunniens; assembly: GCF_055505025.1. Lineage (NCBI taxonomy): Eukaryota > Metazoa > Chordata > Mammalia > Artiodactyla > Bovidae > Bos > Bos grunniens. The sequence continues at coordinate 31,525,002 of NC_141189.1, forward strand.
TTTCTTACTTTAATAAAACTTTGCTACACAAAAGCTCTTGAGTGATCAAGCCTGGTCCTGAAGCTCAATCTCCTCCTTCAGAGATCAGGAATCCGACATCATTCACCATAAGCTATCACTGGGAAGCCCCGGAAGGCTCCAAGGGAGATTCTAAAGGCCAGAAGTTGGCCTTTCCAGGCACTCTAAGGGTCACGGCTCCTGCCTCCATCTTCAAAGCCAGCAGTGCAGCCTCTTCAAATCTCTCTCCCCTTGACTCTCCTGCCCGGCTTGGGAGGTGAGGGCCTGTGGTCCCTGGAGGAGCCGGCTCCTCAGAGGACTGGAGAAAGGCCAGAGTGGGGGACAGTTCTGAGTCATGGGGCCAGGGCTTTGGTACTTCATTTGGTTTCTCCAAAGGCACCTACTATGTGAGGATCAGCAGAGGGGAGGGGCATAGCGGGGTTGCCTGCCCCTAAGCCTCCTGCCTGGGGCTGCCACTCAGAGATGGCACTGTGGGAGTGAGGAGAGAGTGCACTGCGTTTCCTCAGGCAAGTGTCTCATCGGCTTGGAATGGCTTCTAGGGTAGAGTAAATATTTATCGGAAAGAATAGAAATCAGGATCTGGAAGTGCTCTCTCTGCACTCCCAACAGGCAAGATGTGCAATTATTAATAACTTAGATCTCTATGAATGGATAAAAAAAAAAGTTTCATCCATACAAAGCAATATGCAAGCCTTACAAGAAAAAATGAAATGCTGACATATGCAATAGTATAGTGTCCTCCTGCTAAATGAAACAAGCCAGCCACAAGGACAGATAACTGCATGATTCCAATTACAGGAGGTGTCCAAAATAGTCGAACTCAGAGGGGGATGAGGGAGGGGGTGAGTAGGGAGTTACTAATTGACAGGCAAAAATGTCTCAATTGACTTAAGTTCTAAACTCAAAATGGACTAAAGATCAGATACTATAAAACTCCCAGAGGAAAACACAGGCAGAACACTTTGAACATAAATCACAGCAGTATCTTATCTCCTAGAATAATCAAAATGAAAACAAAAATAAACAAATGGGACCTAGTGAAACTTAAAAAGGTTTTTTGCACAGCAAGGGAAACCATAAATAAAACCAAAAGACAACCCACAGAATGGGAGAACATATTTGCAAACAAAGCACCCAACAAGGGATTAATCGACAAAATTTATGAACAGCTCATGTAGTTCTATGACAAACAACCCAATCAAAAGATGGGCAGAAGACCTAAGTAGACATTTCCCCAAAGAAGACATACAGATGGCCAAGAGGTACATGAAAAGATGTTCAATATTGCTAATTATTAGAGAAATACAAATCAAAATTACAATGAGGTGTCACCTCACACTGATCAGAATGGCTAACATAAAAAAATCTACAAACAACCAATGCTGGAGAGGGTGGAGAGAGAACGTAGCCCTCCTACACTGTTGGTGGGAATGTAAATTGGTACAATCCCAATGGAGAACAGTATGGTGGTTCCTTAAAAATCTAAAAATAGATCTACTGTATGACACTGCAATCCCATTTCTGGGCATTTATCTGGACAAAACCGTAATTTGAAAAGATATATACACCCTAATGTGGAAGGCATGATGCTAAAGCTGAAACTCCAGTCCTTTGGCCACCTCATGCGAAGAGTTGACTCATTGGAAAAGACTCTGATGGTGGGAGGGATTGGAGGCAGGAGGAGAAGGGGACGACAGAGGATGAGATGGCTGGACGGCATCACTGACTCGATGGACGTGAGTCTGAGTGAACTCCGGGAGCTGGTGATGGACAGCGAGGCCTGGCGTGCTGCGATTCATGGGGTCGCAAAGAGTTGGACACGACTGAGCGACTGAACTGAATGTTCACTGCAGCACTGTTTACAACAGCCAAGACATGGAAGCAACCTAAACGTCCATTGAGAAGGGAATGGATTAAAAAAAATGTGTGTATGTGTATACATACATGCATACATTAATGTATATATATATTATATAAACATAATAAAGATATATGTGTCTATATACACACACACACAATGGATACAGCCGTGTCCACTACAGCTGCAAAGAATGAAATACTGTGCTCTGCAGTGACCTGGACAGACCTAGAGGTCGTCGTACTTAGTGAAGGAAGTCAAAGACAAATATCATGTGGTATCACTTACATGTAAGCTAAAAAATGATACAAAGGAACTTATTTACAAAACCAAAACAGACTCAACAAGTCTGTTCTTCAACAGACTTGAAAAACAAACTTTTGGTTACCAAAGGAGAAATGTGTTTGGGGGCGGGGGGCAAATTAGGAATTTAGGATTAACGGATACACACTGCTATATGTAAAATAATCAACAAGGACCTACTATATAGCAGAGGAAACTCTACTCAATATTCTGTAATGACTTATCTGGGAAAAGAATCTTAAAAAAATGAACATACACCTGAAACCAAAACATTGTAGATCAACTATATTCCAATATAAAATTAAATTTTAAAAAAGAGTTAAGTTCGAGATCTGTACAACACTACCTACAGTCAACAGTCCTGTATTTGACTTTTTACATTGGAGTGTAATTGTTTTACAGTGTTTCTGCTGTACAACAACGCGAATCAGCTACACGTATCCCCTTCCTCTTGAGCCTCCCTCGCCCTCCTGGGTCATCAGAGCATGGAGCTGAGCTCCTTGTGTTATATAGCAGCTTCCTGCTGGGTGGGTGGGTGGGTGGGTGCTGGTGTGTGTGTGTCAACGCTGGTCTCGCAATTCCTCATCGTTTACAGCCTTTGTGAGCCACCTGCACTACTGAGATTTAAAGGAGGGGTGTGTTTCTCACCTGGCCCCATCAATAGAAATCAGGCCACCAAGAAGCTCTTTTTACCTCCTGCTGACGATGATGTTATAATAAAGCGGGCTGGTGAGTCTGGGTCTGGGCAGGAGCAGAACCACTGAGCAAGGCAAAATTACGTTCCTCATCTACCCGATTCTGTTTTAATGCGGAAGGTCTGTCTACCCCAGGGCTTCCACAGTGGCTCAGTGGTAAAGAATCTGCCTGCCAATGCTGGAGACATGGATTCAATCCCTGGGTTGGGAAGGTCGCCTGGAGGAAGCAGATAACCCACTCTAGTACTCTTGCCTGGAAAATCCCATGGACAGAGAAAGGAGCCTGGCGGGCTACAGTACAAGTAGTTGCAAAGAGTCAGACAAGACTGAGCACACATGTCTACCCCAATTTTGCAGACAAGAAAAGGGGGGTATGGAGGGCAAGAAAGGCCCCACCTCCATCATAAGAATAGATCCTAAAGGTGTATGGAATAATAGAAACCCCATATTCAAAGGCAGAAAACCTAGGTGCCTTCACTTAGACCCCTTAGGACCTTAGAGGAAGATACATCTCCTCCCCAAGACTCAGTTTTCTGATCTGTGAAATGGGTATAATATTGGTTCTCCCTACTGTTTATGTATCATTCAACACATATGAATTGAATCTGTTATAAATAGGAATATAACTGGCTCCTTAAGACCCCAGGATCTCTGAGATAAAATTCAGAGGCACAGGCAAATTCTAGCCAGCAAAATCTTAAGAACTCTGATGGCTGAGGCATCAATGTATCAAAGGAAGTGGGTAGAAGCTTTTATAAAGATTTTACAAATGACAGAAATAAACCTCAAGGGAGTTCCTTGGTGGTCCAGTGGTTAAGACTCCACACTTTCACTGTAGGGGGTGTGGGTCAGATCCCTGGTTGGGGAACTAAGATCCCACAAGCTGCATGGCATGGCCGAAATAAAAGGAAAATAATATACCTCCCATTCCTTTTACTAGCGCAGCTCAAGTCCTCCATCTGTCTGTCCTGGGGGCAGGAGACGGAGAAAGAAACCTTCTCTGAAGAGATCAGACTAGGTTTTCTGGAAGAGGAGCCCTAAAATTTACAGAGACAGAGGAGCTCTGGGATTTGGCAGGGCTGTTTCGAGACAGCTTAAGGAAATAAGTGAGCAAACAGGTGGATCCATCGGGGAACAAGGGTGGAAAAATCGTGACCCTCCTGTAAAGGAAGATCAAACCACTGTTTCCCTTGAGATAAGGCCAGACCCTGTGCTAAACTCTGGGGACATCAAGACAGCAGTTTCTACCCTTAAGTTACTCAAAACAGGGCAGGGGTGGTGGAGGGAGAGGGGGAAATGATGAAGAATATACACAGCGGTAGAGTCAGGGGCTGGGAGGGTCTCTGGAGGGGGCCTGAGCACTGAGGTGGGGTGGGGGGGGGGAGGTAAGGCTCAGTGGAGTAGAGGGGGATGGAAAGGGCTTTCTGGGCAGGAAGAGCAGCCAGCAAAAGACTCCATTGGGAGCAAGACAGGTGGCGGGGCCTGCAGCTGCCCAAGTCTGCGTGGGCCAGGAAGGCCCCCAGATGATGTAGACACCTCTGGTCTACATGAGTTCTACAAACTACCTTTTCAAAGGTGGGGACCCAGTCAGCCCGTGGCAAGCGATGACTTTTGGGCCACATCACAAGCATGAAGGATCTTAGTTCCTCCACCAGGCACCAAACCTGCACCCTCTGCTGTGAAGTGGAGTCCTAACCACTGGACTGCCAGCAAAGAAGGCCCGAGATGACGTCTTAATGGCAACAAAACTCAACCTCAGGTTGTCAATTTGCCAACTAAGGAGACATAAGACACATGAGCACAATCCAACTATTTGCAAAGGTGAGGGGAGGTCTTACTACTTTGCTTGTGGTTCCTCCTGCTTAGAGAACACGCCCTCTGGGACAAGTTCCAGACCACACATGGGACGGTCAGAACCAATGGTCTAGATGACCTTGAGGCTCCTCTGGTACCAGGCAGAGCACGCCACGCTAGGGATATGATTCTCAGGGCCATGGCCTCTTTATCCTGGAGACCAGGGTCACCCTGCCCGGAGCTGTGATGGGAACATGGAGCCATGTTTCCTGAATACTGCCTTATCATCTCTGATGCTTTAACCTCCCACCTCTTCATTATCTGCACACCTCCTATATAATACCCAAGATTTTTCTTCACCTCTGTTTTTAGGTTACTTTGGCTTATGCAAAATCATCCATAAACATAGATGTAAGCATATTAACATTAAATTAAAAAAAAAAAAAACATTTCCTAGATATCACCACTGGCTCATTTACCACCCCAAATGGTTGTTCCCTCCTTCAAAATGTGTATTCTTGGTAACATGGGTAAATCTCAAAGGCGTTCTGCTAAATGACAGAAGCCAGACTCAGAGGCTGCACCCCACCTGATTCCTTCCTAAGACATTCTGGAAAAGGCAAAAGTATAGGGACAGAAGCCGCAGCGGCGGGCGCCAGAGACTGGCTACAGACAGGCACTGGGGGGTCCTGGGGGCTGTTCCCGTGGTGCTGTGACCCTGCGCATCCTTCAAAACTCACAGAACTATATAACAAAAAGGGGAAATGCTACCACATGAAAATTTTACTTCAGTCTTAAGAAGCCTGGCTGAGAAAGGCTGTATTTAAAAATCTCTACCTTTTCCACATGAAGGAGCACCTTGCATCCAGGAGACAGTGACCTCACCCCCTTCCACAGCTAAGAAGGGCAGGAACCATGGGGACAGAAATTCTCGGACTCTGTCATTTACCAGCTGACTGCCTGGATGGTCACTGATGTGCCCTGGGACTGAGATTCCTCACCTGTAAGAAGGGATCGCATCACAGTGAAAAGACAACTCAATCAACGAACGGGCAAAGGATGTGAACAGCCAATACAGAGGACCAACAAGCACACGGAAAGATGCTCAACATCCTTATCAGGAAACGCACATCAAGACCACAATAGGAGGGACGTCCCTGGCGGCCCAGTGGTTAAGAATCCGCCTTCCGGTGTCGGGGGAAGGTGATCCCTTGTCAGGGAACTAAGATCCCATATGCCTTGAGGCAACTAAGCCTGAGAGCCACAACTACCGAGCCTGCGTGCTTTAACTAGAGAGAAGCCGTGCGCCGCATGAGGCCACGCGCTCCAACAAGACCCCACGAGCTGCAACTAAGACCTGATACAGCCAAAAAGAAATACGTTAAAAAACCCCAACAAAATAAGACATGACTTCACACCCACCGGGATGGTGATTGTTGAAAAGACAGGTAAGTGCCAGCAAAGATGGGAAATCAGAACCCGGCCACACTGCCAGTAGGGACATTAAATTGTGCAGCTTTGGAAAACAGTCTGGCAATTCTTCAGATGGTTAAACACAGAATGACCATGTGATCCGGCGATTCTTCTTGGTATACACCCTGGAGAAATGAAAACATGTCCACGTAGAAACTAGTACATGAATGCGGAAAACAGCATCATTTATAACAGCCAGAACTTAGAAATAATGCAAATGTGTATTGGTGGAATGGATGAACAGAACGTGGTTTTTCCACTCAATGGAATTTTACTCAGCCACAGGAGGCATGAATCATTGATACGGCTGAAGGTGGCAGAATATACCACACACCAAAAGGCCGCTCTGCATACTGACTGTTTTGGGGTTAAAGGCACTTGAAAGGAAGTGAATGCAAGCAAACACTCTGACCTTCCCATTCTTCATTAAAGCAGGAGACAGAATTCCCAAGTGAAAGACGTCCTCACCACACCAGAAGGAAAGGCACGCTCTCACTGTTGAGGATGAGAAGCTGAGATGGAGCGAATTCTGTACAAATAGGTCTTGTTAAAACTACTGTCTTCCTTGGCCCTACTCACACAGTTTAGTTACTTTTTCACAATTGATCCTTCCTGTTCACAAAATGTAAAATCAGCTCAAGAAACAGCAGGTAGGTTTGGCCGGGCCATTTCTTTGGGTCTTCACTTCCTTACCAAGGCTCCCATGTCACACGACCCTTCTACAAACCTGGACGAGCTCCCCATTCTTCCATCTTATGTCGGTTTGATTCAGACAAGGAGATCAAACCAGCCAGTCCTAGAGGAAATCAACCCTGAATGTCCACTGGAATGCTGCTGCTGAAGCTGAAGCGCCAATACTTTGGCCACCTGATGTGAAGAGCTGGCTCATTAGAAAAGACCCTGATGCTGGGAAAGATTGCGGGCAGGAGGAGAAGGGGACGACAGAGGACGAGATGGTTGGATGGCATTACTGACTCGATGGACATGAGTTTGAGCAGGCGCTGGGAGCTGGTGATGGACAGGGAGGCCTGGTGTGCTGCAGTCTATGGGGTCACAAAGAGCTGGACACGACTTAGTGACTGAACGACAACAAAGGTGAGAAACCCCGAGAGAGGAGAGAGAAACCCTGCCCACTCTCCATGTGCTACTGCGTGGATGAGCCTTGCAGCGGTGCTCGGTGAAGACGCCAGATGCAAAAACCCACATGATGATTCTGTTTCTATACGGTAAAACAGGGCAATCTTGAGAGACAAAGTAAACGTGTGTAATTTCCAGGAGCAAGCAAGGTGTGGGCTTTCTCTTCCAAGCGATAAAAATGCACTAAAAACAACGGTGGCGATGGCTGTGTATATGTGTGAATATACTAAAATCTGATTCAAAAAAATTTCATTATTTGGCTCCATGGGGCCCTAGTTACAGTCAGTGGGGTCTTGGTTGAGTTCTGTGGGATCTTTCACCGCAGTGCATGGACTCTCCAGTTGGGGTGCACGGGCTCAGTAGTTGTGACACAGGCTCGGTTGCCCCACGGATGTGGGATTTTAGTTTCCTGACCAAGGACTGAACTGCGTCCCCTGCATTGCAGGGCAGATTCTTAACCACTGGACTACCAGGGAAGCCCCTACAGACGACTGACTTGTGTACATTTTAAATAGGTGAATTGTGTGTGAACTCTATTTTAGTAAGGCTGTTTTTAAAATGGCACGTGTTAAAAAGCAGAAAAGAAGAAGAGTATTACAGGATCTTCTCTGGCAGGCTGTTGACAGCTGAGGGACGCACTCTGTACTTGGATGGCTAGCTTGCAGAGAGGATGCTTAGTAAATGTCCCCTCTCTTCACCTGCTTCTCAACTCGGCTTTGGCCAGCCTCCAGTGTGGCTCACTCTCTCTCGGAGGGAACTGAGCCCAGTCATCACCGAGCCCTGTCAACCCTGTGGGGCTGCTGGAGCCATTTCCGGGGCCGTGAAGGGTTCGTCCTGGAGGCTCAGTTCCAACCAGCGGGCAGGAGACCAGGAAGGCAATGGTGCTGTGGCTTCCTTCCCCAGGCCCGCAAGGTGCCGGCTGTCCTGAGCTGCAGCGACCCCCTGTCGCGGGGTTAGGGACCTTTCTGGGGATGTGGCTTCCCCAGGGCTGACACCTTACATGTGGCACTCAGCTCAGCTAGAACTGGGTCTTCAGCTGGACTGCGGTGGACAGACAGCCTCCTGAGGTCTGATGGCTGCCCATGGAGACAGCCCAGACATCCCCAGGGTACCCTCTTCCTCTCCTCTCCTGTGGGTATGGGGGACCAGAGCTGAGCCCAGGAGCCCCTTCATCCTGCCTGCTCTCCCGTTCCTGAGATGTGTTCGGCATTTGTTCAGAAACTCACTCTCCAGTGCTGGCCACCATCAAGGCACTGAGGGAGACCAACCTTGTGAAAGTGGCCCCTGCCAGGAGCCCTGGAGAGGGGAGGACTATTTCTTTTAATAAGCCTCTGGGGGCACATTGGCATGGTGTTCCCGTTCCCAGCTCAGAGGTGAAATTGATCCAGTGGTCTCAACCACTCATCAGTGAAAGTGATTTCAAGGAGAGATTTGCTGTTCATTTCACTTAGGAAGTGGCTTTCGAGGGCCGGTCAATACTCCATTTGCTGGGAGCTGCCATCCAAGTGGCTGTGCCTTTAGCACTGATGGTCTGATCTTTGGGAACAACTTGAATTGGGGAGGGCACATCTATCACTGGGGGACCACACACCCCATTTCAGCAAATCCCGTACTATAGTCTCAGGATCTTTCTCACGTGATTTCAGTAGTGCTCTGATGGGATTGCTGCTCTCTGTTGATAGATTTCTAACATTTCAACTTTCGGCTTTTCTACTCTGAGTTCTGGCCCGGGGGTTACACACGCACAGGTTAAAAAAGGGAAGAAGGAGGAGGGGACACTCACTCGGTGATCCAGTGGCTAAGACTCCGTCCATGCTCCCAATGCAGGAGGCCCGGGTTCCCTTCCTGGTCAGGGAACTAGAGCCCACATGTGGCAATTGAGACCCGGCACAGCCAGATTTTAAAAGACAGCAGGCAGGGAGCAGGTGGGTGTAGAGAAGTTAAAGAGGAGCGAGCCAGGCTCACTGTAGGGGAGAAATGGAACCAGCACGCACAGGCATGAAAAGGGAGCAGAGACAGCCTGAAACCCTGCCCTCCGTGGACGACAGCTGTTCGTGCAAGTCTGGGTTCTCCAGGCCACCGTCAAATGCATTTCTCATAGTGGACCTTTCAATATAAAAAATGGTTACTTCCTAGAGGGACCGGCTTTAAAATCTGACATCCTTTTAAATCAAGGCATCCTGCTCACAGAATGCCACAGATGTCGGTGATGTGTCCTGGAAAAGACTGGTGACAGTGACAATGTGTAATTCTACCAGGTCCGCTCACAGCGGGCTTGCTGTGTGGCAGGCGCAGGGCTCAGCAGTGTTACTCTATGAAGCTCTCCCTCCCACCAACACTGGGAGGGAAGGTCTCGTTTCACATGTGAAAACTCAAGAAGCTGCCATGGAGGGTGGCTTCCTGAGCTGGAGGGACTTGTGTGATATCACGTGAGTCCTATGTCACAGAGCAGGACAGAAGTCCAGGCCTGTGTTCTCAGCCTCTGGGCTGGGTGGCAGGTGGCAGGGCGATGTTTGCAGGGGATCGGGGGTAAGAAGTCTCCAAGGCTCTGGGAAGACTCTACAGTTTGTGAATTTACCTTCCTCGAGTGAGCCTTTTCATGCTCCAACCACCCCCATCTCTGCATCTTCTCTATAGTCACCTATTTCAAGAAATTTCTTGGTCTTGTTCTAGGCAAAGGCTCTTAATCTATGGTTGCCATTCACAAATGGGGCTGTGGGGTTAAACAGGACAACCCAGGGGATGTTCTCCATCAATGTGGGCTCTGGTGGCGAGGGCGGGACTGGCAGGGGCTGCCTCGTGGGGCAGAGGATCGTGGGGGGTGCAGGGGGCTGCAGGAGGGGTGGAACCTACTTTGAAGGCACAGCCTCTAAAGATCTCCTGATGGAGCTGGGAGCCATGGGACAGAGATGAGCCCCAGAGACAGGGAGCCCTGTTTTGGGGCTGGTGCAACCCTGCCCTGGGAGGAGGATCCTGGAAAGAGCCGAGACGGGGCAAGGCAAAGCAGCAGGGTTGGGATGACGCTCCCGAGGTGCTGAAGAGACCACATCCCTAAGGCTCCGTGACCAATCGGATGGGGGAGTGAGAACGGGTTTCATTTGTGCTTGGAAACCGGACTCTGGGGAGTGGCTGAGCTTGGGTTGGGGGGTGGGGGGGTACAGAAAGTGACAGGTGGATGGGAGTCAGGCATGTCCCTGGGATAAACTGTGCTATTAAAAATGTAAAGATGCATTTGGCCTAGTTTACAGGAAGATCACGCAAGTCCACCCACACACTGCACTGTCTACCTGTGAGCCCAGACATGCCAGCTTTCATCCCTTCACGGAACAAACCACAACGGATGAGATTCTGATTGCTACAGGTGGCCCTGAGGCTGACGGGGCTGCAACCAGAGGCGTGGCTGGGAGCCTCTGCAGTTACAGCTCCTTTTATCCAGAGCAGGGTGTTACCCAGAGTCGAGGTTCTGGGGCTCCTGATCTGACTCGACTGACATCTCAAAAGGTCTGTATACGTCATGTCCTAGGTTGGGGATCTTACCCCGAGAGGCTCTTGGGAAATGAGGCTAGATGATTTTTGCTCTTGCCCTTTAGGACCCCTCTCTCAGTCTTTCATGAAGCCCCCTCTCTGAATCCCGCCACTGACCCCATCTCAGTCCCCTTCTCACACATCAGCCCGCATCACATCTCCATGGTAATCGCTGCCCATCCCCTCATGGCTGCTCTTCCCCGTCACAAAGCCCGACCAAACCCCACACTAGTAAAGCCAAACAGTAGAACAAAATCCTTTTGCCGGAACAAAAGCCCAGGATGGGGCTACTGGCTGTATTTTCAGTTCGTGGCTAACCCCACTGGGCCCCACCCACAGAAGTGACTTTCATTTTTTCCCTCTTCCCAGACCATCCCCGACCCACCCTGCCTGGCAGTTCACCCAGAAACGGGGTGCTCTGGCTCCTCTCCTCCCCGACATAGGATCACGCGGCCCTGCTCCTACTTAAGGCCAACCCCTCCAAGCATCCTGGGCCTGGGTTCTCTCCTCGTCTCTGTCAACAGCGCCTATGTGATATTTCATGGAGACCTAGGGGATCACACGTGTCTAAATGCCAGAGATTCCCAGACTTACACGTTAGCCTTACTGCCTTTATGCTCCAGAGTCAATGGACCCACTGGAATTTTTGGCATTTCCACACAGATGTTCGATAGGCATTCCTGTCCTGAACGTGGCCCAAATGCATGTTGTGATTTTCCCCATCAAAATTCTGCTCCTTCTCCGGCCCTCACTTTAGTAACTGCTGCAGTTCCCCCACCCTATTCATCAACTGGAGATTTATTTCCACTTCCGTATAACTGGCAATACTGAGTTTCTTTCACAGAGTCTTCTTCCCAGAGTCTGTTATGAAAATGTCATTTGAATTGAGCGGTCCCTGGTGGCTCAGAGGTTAAAGCATCTGCCTGCAATGTGGGAGACCTGGGTTCGATCCCTGGGTTGGGAAGATCCCCTGGAGAAGGAAATGGCAAACCACTCCAGTATTCTTGCCTAGAAAATCCCATGGACAGAGAAGCCTGGTAGGCTATACTCCACGGGGTAGCAAAGAGTCGGACATGACTGAGCAGCTTCACTTCACTTCATAAAAAAAAAAAAAGGAGAAGTAGCTCTGTCTTCCTAAAAAGGTTAAAGAAAATAAAGCAAAATATATTCCTTCCTCCACCTTCTTTAATATTAACTCTTTGGCTTCAATGTACTTTTTAAACAAAATCATTTCATTTTTTGAACAAGGAACATAGAAAGTTTTGAATAAGGGACATAGAAAGTGGTGTAAAATGAAAACGTATATATGCAGAGGACACATAACAAGCAAATCTCCCCACCCCCACCCTCCACGGTGGGGTGGGGTGGAAGAGATCTTTAATCTTTTAATTAAAGATCTTTTAATCTTTCCAGGGCTATCCATCACACAGGGCAGCAGCGGTCCCCAACCTTTTTGGCACAAGGGGCCAGTGTCACGGAAGACAACTCTTCCACGGACTGGGGGTGGGGGTGGGGCTGGTCAAGTTTATCACATTTGTTGTCACTTTATTTCTATTATTACATCGTCTCAACCTCAGATCCTCAGGCATTAGATCCCAGATTCCTGACATAAAGCATGTACCAGTGTGTGTATATACATACACACTCACACACAAAACGTACATATGTTTTCTTTGCTATTTTTAAAAGTGAAAATGTAGGCACTGCGCTCCATCTTGCTTTCTCCTCTTACTGATGTATCCTGGCGATTTTCTATGTCACTGTACATAGATCAGGGACTTCCCAGGTGGTGCAGGGATAACGAATCCACCTGCCAATGCAGGAGACGAGGGTTTGATCCCTGGGTCGGGAAGATCTCCTGGAGAAGGAAATGGCACCCACTCCAGTATTCTTGCCTGGGAAATCCCAAGGACAGAGGAGCCTGGGGTGCTACAGTCTGTGGGGTCACAAAGAGTCAGACACGACTGAGCACGCATGCATGCACCATACATAGATCAGCGCCAATCAGAGCCTGGCCAACTTCCTCTCCAGTGCGGTTGACAGTAAACGTTTCAGGCTTCCCAGGCCCTCTGGTCTCTGGCAACTACTCAGCTTTGCCTATGAAGCATGCAAGCACCACAGACAGCATGTAAATAAATGGGAGTGACTGTGTCCTAACAAATCTTTATTTATAAAAATGGGCAGTGGGTGGGACTTGGCTCGTGGGCCACAGTTTACTGAGTTCTGTTCTAAACTCTCTGGCTGTCTGATCCCAGCTGGATCTTATCCATCAATGGCTGCACAGTATCACGGAGGCAGGGCTGGCTGGCCCCAAACGCAGGGACCAGGAAAGGGCTTCCTCCTCTACCAGCACTTGACAGCAAACAGAAATGAGCCGTCTGCTTATCACCCAACATGTTTCGAGCGAAACGCCGGAACAGATTTTGCTTGGGTCTCCAGTGGCCCCTGAATAGCATCCAGGACACCAAAATGCCAGGCGTGGGGACTGCTTTGAGCTGGTTTATGCAGCTCTGTTTTCTCTTATTTTTGGCCACATTGGGTCTCAGCTGGTCATACTGATCTTTCCTTCTGATTGTGCTGGGCTCGCTCAGTATTTGTGGCCCTTGGGCTCAGTTGCTCCACGGCATGGGGGCATCTTAGTTCCCTGACCAGGGATTGAACCTACGTCCCCTGCATCGCAAAGTGGATTCTTAACCACTGGACCACCAGGGAAGTCCTGTGCTCTGTCTTCTTTTCAGAGACACGTGCAGAAGTCGAGAGTGCTGAGGCTGGCTATGGAAGGCCTGGGGCAGAAGAGGCCTAGGCTTAGGACTGGGTCCCAGGGCAAGGCCTGAACCCTGCTCCAACCCTTCCCGGAGGCATGGGAGAGTCCAGAATGACACTAAAACACAGCATCGTGAGGGGCCTCGCCTGGTGAGGGGGCCTCACTTGTAGACACTGAACAGACAGCAATACAAGGATGAGGATGAAAATTGTTAAATAAAAGGTCAAAATTTGATCCCAGGATTTTCCATCTGCTGTGTCCTCAAGAAACCACATCACTAAACATAAACCCAGATGCTACAATGAGCAGCTGGCTGTAATCATGACACTAAGTTCCAAGACATTCCATGACCTGTTCCTGTCGCCCCACCCCCATGCTTGGTCCATGTTGGAATTCCTGCCCAGATGTCCTGATGTGACCAGCTGTCCCTTTGTTGGAGAACTCTGCCCTGACCCCTTGGCCTATAGTTAGAATCACCTGTTCAGTTTTCTTTGCTGCCCTCAGCAGACCAAAAACACCAGGAGAGCGGGCACTCAGCTCTCGTATTTTCTGAGGTTTCCCTGGTCACTTGGCCCACTGCACGTCCCTGGAAAACATCAGCTGCCTAGATGAGTGCCGGCATCTGCAGAATGCACACCCAGGACCCTGGCTGGAGACTCAAGGAACCGAGAGAGAGCTGGATGGCGTTAGGTCCACCCTCTGACCAGGGCCCCCACAGCTCTAGCTGGAGCGCAGGACTCACACGGACGGCCTGGGCAGAGCACATTGGCTGGCCAAGTTCATGGGGCTTAAGGGGACATAGTTGTTCAGTAGCTAAGTCACGCTGGACTTCTTTGCGACCCCATGGACTGCAGCACACCAGGCTTCCCTGTCCTTCACTATCTCCCAGAGTTTTCTCAAACCCATGTCCATTGAGTTGGTGATGCTATCCAACCATCTCATCCTCTGTTGCTCCCTCTCCTGCCCTCAGTCTTTCCCAGCATCAGGGTCTTTTCCAATGAGTCAGCTCTTCATATCAGGTGAACAAAGTATTGGAACTCCAGCTTTAGCATCAGTCCTTCCAATGAATATTCAAGGAGAAAAGAGTGATTCAAGCCTACTTTAATGAGAGCCGATAGAAGGCGCCAGAGGTGATTCCCAGAGGGCTTCACCTTCAAGGCACACGGCTCAGAGGATACACAGGCTGTCACCAACTGTCCCTGCATCCCCATACAAGCCAGGCGGTGACAGTGCTGTCAGAGAAAAGTGCCTCACCTGCCACACAGATGCAGCAGGAAGGGCCGGTCACAAAGAAGGTGACATCTGGACTGAGCCTTGGAAGGCAGGGGATTCAGAACGAGACCTAGCAAAGCAGAGAGCAGAATCAAGGGCAGAGGGGAAAGAGTGGTGTATTCGGGTCCCACAGCTGCTTTAACAAGCTGCCTAACATGCGCTCCCTTCCAACAACACGGATGTGTTTATTCTCTTAGAGCTCTGGGGGCCTGAGGTTCTACATGTGTCTCACTGAGCTAAGACCAAGGTGTTCCTGCTGAGCTCCTCTGCCAAGTTTCTGATTAACTCTCTCTATCCAAACCTTTATTCCCTTTCTTTTCCTGAATCTGTTCCCCTTAAAATTGTTGTTGTTCAGTTGCTTAGTCGTGTCCGACTCTTTGCGATCCTGTGGACTGCAGCATGCCAAGCTTCCCTCATCCTTAACTATCTCAATCTGGAGTTAGCTCAAACTCATGTCCACTGAGGAGAATCAAAGAAAAGAGGGGACTGGAACCACATATAAAACCCTGTGTCCCTGTCCTTTGAAGTCAAAGGCTTTTGCTTTAGTCTCCCAAGCCTCCCTAAGTCTCTGAAGGCTCAGGAGTTAGGGATGGGGTTATGTGGGGACTTCCTGGTGGTCCAGTGGCTGAAACTCCACATTCCCAGTGCAGGGTTCCTAGGTTCGATCCCTGATCAAGGATCTAGATCCCACATGCAGCAATTAAGAGTTCAGATGCTGCAACTCAAGAGCCCACGTGCCACAACCAAGACCTGGTGCAGCCAAGTTTTTTTTTTAATGATTAGGAAATGTGAAGATGTGGAAACGAAGTACAGCTCCAGGGCTGGGAGCCTGCCAACAGTGTAGACTGCAATCCAGCCACACAGTCCCCGAACCTCCAGTTCCCTGAAAAATACGAAGGCCTGACACACACTCCTAGGTTGTTTTTATAGGAAGCAGACGTCCCACCGGATGGTAACTGCTGACCAGCATGCGGTCCATTTTATGGATGAATCAGTGAAGGCTTAGGGGGAGACCTTGTTCTGGTCCCAGGGTTAATATCTGGTGATGCTGTTGTTGCTTATCTGACTCTTTTGCAACCCCACAGACTGTAGCCCACCAGGCCCCTCTGTCCATGGGATTCTCCAGGCAAGAACACTGGAGTGGGTTGCCATTTCATCTCCAGGGGATCTTCCCGACCCAGGGATTGAACCTGCATCTCCTGCGTTGGCAGGCTGAGCCACCAGGGAAGCCCCTGGAGATGCTTCAAGTGGACTAAAGGCAGTTTGACCACTGATCTGTACTCTCCAGCTCTGGCCTAAACCATCCCTGGGGCTGCCTGGCATGTCAGCCTCCACCCCAGTAAAGAGACTGGCTGCGGAGTCTCTGAAGCGCTTCCCAGCTTGGCCACATTTCACACGTCACAGTCTGATGCTGGGAGTGTTCAGTGCATCCGGTGTGAGTCCCTGGCTGAGGATCTTGGAAGCCTGCACCTGGACCTCCCTGGACTCCAGCCCCGTACCTTTCCTGTTTGCTCACCTTGCCCTGTATCCACTCACCAGGATGAATCAGAGCCAAGAGTGTGAGTCTATGCCGGGTCTCTGGGTTTCCCAGTGGCTCAGTGGATCTGGGGGTGACCTCGGGACCCCTGACACCCACCCTCTCACTGCACTTGAGTTCTGGGCAAGCGGGCACTAGGGTGCCTGGCTCATTGCTCCGTCCCTAGCCCAAGACAGGGCTCCCTGCCAGGACAGCCTGGCCTGAAGACCAATCTTTGGGCTTGGAGGGCTGGCAGAGCCAGGGTTAGATGGGTGTCCAGTTCCCAAGCTTGTCCTTGATTTCACCCCAAACCTGTGTCAAATGGGGACCCTCTGCACCCCTTTCTCCTCTCCTCCTTTGGGGGAGCCCAGCTTCCCAGAGGCACTAGGAGTAGGAAAACCAAAGGCGAGAACTTCCTCCTTCAAGGGAAACGGGGCCTCAGCAGGCAGGGGAGCGTCCAGCTCGGGGACTGACTTCAGGTGAGGACATCTCACCTGGAATCCAGCCCCACGTGGCCTCACTCCTCTGTGAGAAAGAAGGCCTCAGCCCTCCCCAACAGGAAGGCATTCACTGCCGCATGCACCCACATCTCAGACACCTGCAGGCGTGAGCTGGGCACCATGTGAGGCGGGCCTCCACCAACAGGGGTGGGCACATGGGTCCTGCGGGAGAGACCATGCCCCCAGGGGGCTCAGCCCTCCCCAACAGGAAGGCACTCACTGCCGCATGCACCCACATCTCAGACACCTGCAGGCATGAGCTGGGCACCGTGTGAGGTGGGCCTCCACCAACGGGGGTGGGCACGTTGGTCCTGCGGGAGAGACCCCATGCTCACCCTGCAGGCCCTGCCCGTGGGCGGCCCTCCTCCCGGGAGGCTGCCTGCCCCACTGCGCAGGGTGTGGGGTTAGGGAGTGGAGAGGAAACCTCTGCAGAGAAGGCAGGCCCAGCGCATTGGCCAGAAGGCTGCCCGCGCCCTGGGCCCCCACTCCCGGCACCACTTGGTTGCGGGGGCAGGCGGGGAGGCTTTCGGCCTGGCTGGCCCAGCCCAAGGCCTCGAGGAAGCTCTGAAAAGACTCAGAGGGACCAAAGTTCTATAGAAACAATTCTCCCTGAGCTCAACCTGGGCAGTGGACAGACCGGCCAGCCCTCCTGTGGGAGCCTGCAGGAATTCCTTCGGGGCACTCACTAAAGAGGAGAAAACTCACGTACACTGAGCACCTACTGTTTGCCCAACAACACGCCGGGCTCTTAGAGCATCGGGTTTAACCGAGCAGCTGAGCGGCTCTGAGGTGGACGGCCCGGGCTTAGGTCCCTGCCCTCAGGAGAGGCTGTGGGGCCGGGGAGGGTCGCCTCGCTGCTGTGCCGTCCTCTGTAGGCTGAGGCTGGCACCCTCACGGCCCCAAAGTCAAGAGGGTCAACGAGTAAATACAAGGAAGGTGCTGGGCGCAGGCTCTGACGCAGGGAAGTTAAAATGAGTTGTTACCACAGCTGCGTCCCTCTGAGGGAGGGCTAGTAATCAGCCTGTCTTACAGCGGAGGACCGGGCTTCCTGGGGGCTCAGCGGTAAATAATCTACCTGCGGGGCAGGAGCTACAGGAGACAGAGTTTCAGTCCCTGGGTTGGGGAGATCCCCTGGAGGAGGGCATGGCAACCCACTCCAGTATTCTTGCTCCCATGAACAGAGGAGCCTGGCGGGCTGCAGTCCATGGGGTCATAAAGAGTCGGGCACGACTGAAACGACTGGGCGGGAACGCACAGAGGAGAACTCTGAGGGTCAGAGAGGACCCGTGGTGAGAACTATGAGACGGTTATCAGAGCAGCCAGCCCATGCCCAGCCCATGGGAAGGAGCCATGGCAGCTGACGGCCGCTCTCACCTGAAAAGGGGCAAACCAACGCGCAGCTCCCACGCTTTCTGCCCTGGAGCCCTAACACAGGCGAACTTTCTCGGTCAGGCGTGAGAGGAGCGTTCTCTGTGTCAGGGCTTCTCTGCCACCCTGAGCAGCTGGAATAGGCTGCAGCCCGGATCCTACTTTCAGCCATGAGGCAACACAGCAGCCCTCGTGTCCTTCTGAGGGGAAGCCGTGGCAGGGAACAGGAAGGCCTGGACTCTGCAGCCAGCAGGGTCTGCTCTGGAACCTCAGGCCAGTCATTTAACCTATGGAGCCTCAGCTTGCTCACCTGTAAAATGGCAACAGTGCTAACTAAGGGACAGGGCATAGAAAAGGCATAGAAAGTGTCTCCCCCGGTCCCAGAGACAAGCTCCACCAATGACACCTGCCGATAATGATTATCGCCACCGTTGTTGTTTCACGAAAATCAGATCCCGTTTCGTTCCCAAACCCGGCCCGGTTCCACTCGGACCCGCTGTCCTGAGCATGGTCTCGACAAGCAGTTGATGCCACCTCTGGGCTGAGCCAGAGAGATGCTGGGCATCACCATGGTGACAGACTGGGATGGCACACACCAGGGTGCCGGTGTCAGGGGCCCACAGCTGGACCCAAACAGATGAACATTCCGGGCTCTGATTCAAAATGACTGGGATGGAAGCCACTTCGCCCAGGGAGCCTGCCAGACTGCTAAATCAGCCCGTACGTGGCTGTGCTTCTTCTGACTCAAGGAAGACATGGCAAATGCTCATCCACTGAAAACCCACTAAGGTGGGGCGCTGGGCAGGAAGGGGCCTAGAGGCCCCACAGCCATTACACTAGGGGGCTTAGTGCAATACACACACTTCAGAGGCGAGGGGCAGAGACTCAGAGAGGGGACGTGAGGGATCGAGGGTGGTGGCTGTTGTTCAGTCACTAAGCCATGTCCGACTCTTTGTGACCCCATGGACTGCAGGAGGCCAGGCTTCCCTGTCCTTCACCATCTCCTGGAGTTTGCTCAGATTCATGTCCATTGAGTCGGTGATGCCATCCAACCATCTCACCATCTGTCTCCCTCTCCTCCTGCCTTCAATCTTTCCCAGCATCAGGGTCTTTTCCAACGAGTTGGCTCTTCACATCGAGTGTTTTATTCCAGCGATTTAAAGACAAGTCCAGCCCCTCCTCTGCCCAGTGGACCTTCTTCCTGCCCCTGCCTGGGCTCCTCGCCTGGTATCAGACCGCCCTTGGCCAGTCCCAGGTTCAAGAAGGGGCCTTACTAGCTCAGCAGCTGAAGAGGCAGAATGTGGCTCCAGGAGAGTGGACCTGTGTTGACAGCACTGCTTCTGTCACAAGTCAAGGGTTCTACTCGGAAGAGAATGAAGATGATGGACAAATGCCCAGACAAAACTACCATTTCAAAAGACACATGCACCCCTATGTTCATAGCAACATTATTCACAATAGCTAGGACATGGAAGCAACCTAAATGTCCATCGACAAGACAGGTGACTAGATAAGGAAGATGTGGGGGGGGGGGGTGTGTGTGTGTATAAATATATATCAGATCAGATCAGATCAGTAGCTCAGTCGTGTCCGACTCTTCGCGACCCCATGAATCGCAGCACGCCAGGCCTCCCTGTCCATCACCAACTCCTGGAATTCACTCAGACTCACGTCCATCGAGTCAGTGATGCCATCCAGCCATCTTATCCTCTGTCGTCCCCTTCTCCTCCTGCCCCCAATCCCTCCCAGCAACAGAGTCTTTTCCAATGAGTCAACTCTTCACATGAGGTGGCCAAAGTACTGGAGCTTCAGCTTTAGCATCATTCCTTCCAAAGAAAACCCAGGGCTCATCTCCTTCAGAATGGACTGGTTGGAACTCCTTGCAGTCCAAGGGACTCTCAAAAGTCTTCTCCAACACCACAGTTCAAAAGCATCAATTCTTCGGCGCTCAGCTTTCTTCACAGTCCAACTCTCACATCCATACATGACCACAGGAAAAACCATAGCCTTGACTAGATGAACCTTTGTTGGCGAAGTAATGTCTCTGCTTTTCAATATGCTATCTAGGTTGGTCATAACTTTCCTTCCAAGGAGTAAGCGTCTTTTAATTTCATGGCTGCAATCACCATCTGCAGTGATTTTGGAGCCCAGAAAAATAAAGTTTGACACTGTTCCCACTGTTTCCCCATCTATTTGCCATGAAGTGATGGGACCGGATGCCATGATCTTCATTTTCTGAATGTTGAGCTTTAAGCCAACTTTTTCACTCTCCACTTTCACCTTCATCAAGAGGCTTTTTAGTTCCTCTTCACTTTCTGCCATAAGGGTGGTGTCATCTGCGTATCTGAGGTTATTGACATTTCTCCCAGCAATCTTGATTCCAGCTTGTGTTTCTTCCAGTCCAGCGTTTCTCATGATGTACTCTGCATAGAAGTTAAATAAACAGGGTGACAATATACAGCCTTGACAAACTCCTTTTCCTATTTGGAACCAGTCTGTTGTTCCATGTCCAGTTCTAACTGTTGCTTCCTGACCTGCATACAAATTTCTCAAGAGGCAGATCAGGTGGTCTGGTATTCCCATCGCTTTCAGAATTGTCCACCGTTTATTGTGATCCACACAGTCAAAGGCTTTGGCATAGTCAATAAAGCAGAAATAGATGTTTTTCTGGAACTCTCTTGCTTTTTCCATGATCCAGCAGATGTTGGCAATTTGATCTCTGGTTCCTCTGCCTTTTCTAAAACCAGCTTGAACATCATGAAGTTCACGGTTCACATATTGCTGAAGCCTGGCCTGGAGAACTTTGAGCATTACTTTACTAGCATGTGAGATGAGTGCAATTGTGGGGTAGTTTGAGCATTCTTTGGCATTGCCTTTCTTTGGGATTGGAATGAAAACTGACCTTTTCCAGTCCTGTGGCCACTGCTGAGTTTTCCAAATTTGCTGGCATGGAATACTGTTCACCCATAAAAAGAAAACAGTGACATCCGCAGCAACATGGATGCAACTAGAGATTATCATACCAAGTGAACGAAGTCAGAAAGACAAATACCACATGATAGCATTTATATATCGAATCTGTGAAAGAGAAACAGAGTCCTACAGACATAGAGAACAGGCTGGTGGCTACCGAGGGGGAGGCGAGGTGGGGGAGGGATGGAGTGGGAGGTTGGGATTAGCAGACGTAAGCTTCTATGTATAGGATGGATAATGACAAGGTCCTGCTGTACAGCACAGGGAATGTAGTCAGTATCCTATGATAAGCCATGATGGAGAAGGATATTTTTTAAAAAGAATGTGTGTGTGTGTGTGTGTGTGTGTGTGTGTGTAACTACTGAATCACTGCTGTATAGCTATTAACACAACAGTATAAATCAACTATACCTCAACGAAAAAGAAAAAAGAAAAAAAAAGATGAGGCAGACTCCAGGCTGAGGCAGAGCAAGTGACAGAGAAGACGAGGTGTGCAGCTTTGTGGGAACAGCCCCGCCCGGCCTGGCTGAGGGCTTCGCTGACCTCGTCCCAACTTCCCTCCAAAGGCTCTGTGCAACATCTAAAGCTACTGGTTACTTTCAAGGCTCAAAGACTGGGCACCTGAATGGTGAAACGGGGAACAACACTCTGGGGTGTGGACCAGGAAGATCAGGGAATTAATACAGAAACGGATGTTAGTGCCCTGTTACGGGCGAGGCTCTCGGAGGGTCACTGCCACGGAGCCCACACACAGCTGGCAAATGTGTGACTGTATGTCAGGCACTGGGGGTCTTCCCACTACATCCCAGCCTCCTGGACAAAGGTCAGAGGAGGCTCCAGTGGAAAGAGCCCAGCCCTCTGGCTCATTCTCCTCTGGTCTCCAGCTGGATCCTTCTCAGAACTCCCAGGCTCCTGCATCTTCTTGGCTGGGCCCTTTCAGTTACCAGCCTCTACTAGCTGGGTGGGCAGGGCTCCATCCTGCCTCCCGCAACAAGGCTGGCGGCATTTCCTGCCCCGCATGTGATGACGCCTAAGATTCCAACCCCCACCCAGCCCTCCATCCTAGGCTCTAGGCTCCGAGACTCCAGCACCCATCTCCACCCGGATGTTTGACGGGTATGGCAAACATACCACGTCCAGGGCCACCTCTTGATTCCCCCACCACCCTTGGCCACTTTCACTTCATAAATGTCAACTCTCTTCTGCTAGTTCCTCACCCCAGCCACCCTGGGGCCAGCCTGACTCCTCTCTTTCCCTCCTGTCCACATTGACCCAGTGGCAAATCCTGTCTGCTCTATTTTCAGGATACATCCGGAATCTGACTGCTGCTCACAGCACGGCCCCACCCAGCCATTATCTCCTCTCGCCTCGGTGACCACATCATTCCTTGCCCAGCCTGATGGCTTCTTTTCTGGTCCTGTCATTATTCACAACAGCCTCGCATGGCTCCCACTCCACTCCAAGTCCACAGCCAGAGTCCTCCTTTGACTGTCCTCCTTGCCCCACGACCTCACCTCTGGTGCTCTCCCCCTGCTCACTCTGCTCCCACTACACTGGCTTCCCTGGCACTTTTCCAGTGGTGCTGCCTCAGGGCCTTTGCACTTGCTGTTTCTGCCTCCTGACTCAGCCCCCCAGGTCTCCATGCTGTCGAACTATCTTTGTGGCCTTCTCCAACCACACATGACACAACCCCAGCAAGCCCCTTCCCCTACACGTCTTCTGGGTGGTCATTTCTCCAGAGTAATGACCATCTGACATATATGTTTGTCATAGCTTTCCTGCCAGAAGCAACCATCTTCTAATTTCATGGCTGCGGTCACCATCTTCAGTGATTTTAGAGCCCAAGAGGAGGAAATCTGTCCCTGCTCACACCTTTTCCCCTTCTTTTTGCCATGAAGACGACTGCTTCTTGGAAGGAAAGCTATGGCAAACCTAGACAGTATGTTAGAAAGCAAAGACATCACTTTGTTGACAAAGGTCCATATAGTCAAGGCTATGGTCTTTCCAGTAGTCATGTATGGATGTGAGAGCTGGACTATAAAGAAGGCTGAGCGCTGAAGAATTGATGTTTTTGAACTGTGGAGCTGGAGAAGACTCTTGAGAGTCCCTTGGACAGCAAGGAGATCAAACCAGTTAATCTTAGAGGAAATCAACCCTGAATATTCACTGGAAGGACTGATGCTGAAGCTGAAGCTCTAATACTTTGGCCACCTGATGCAAAGAGCTGACTCACTGGAAAAGACCCTGACGCTGTGAAAGACTGAAGGCAGAAGGAGAAGGGGATGACATGATTGGATGGCATCACCGACTCAAAGGACATGGACTTGGGCAAACTCTGAGAGATGGTAAAGGATAGGGAAGCCTGGTGTGCTGCAGCCCACGGGGTCATGAAGCGTTGGACATGACTTGACAACTGAACAGCAACAACACACATACACGTTCATTTGCGGTCCAAAGGGCAGGGACTTCGTTTTATTCACTGTTGAACTATCTGAGTCTGAAAAGGTACACGCAGTAGGTACACAGTAAGAATTTGTTGGGTGGGATGGATGAAACAGACAGATACATGGAGGACTCTTCCTTCCCACTCTCGCTGCTCCAGGCCCACCATGACTTCAGGCCGACCCCCCGCCCCAGCCCAGCTGAGGCTGAGGCAGCTGAGCTTCTTCCTGGAACTCTGACAGATCCTGGGGAGAACTGAGTGTACCTTTTAGTGTTTAGACTAATTTTAATCTCTTTATTTGCACCTATTTTGAAACCAATCCTAATCGCTTATATTTAAAATCTCCCATAATAAATGTACCTGCGTAGAAGGCAGCTGCTTAAATGTCTCTGTAATTTTCTCATCATGTTTTCTTGGTTTTCTAGTCAAAACAATAGCTTTAATCACAGGGGTTCTACGTATATTAAGAAATAAAAAGATTTTTCCCCCTTTGTTCTGAATCACTGTTTATAATTACCAATTGATCAAGTTAGTATTTGTACTTGACTCATATCATCCTTCTTGGGTTGAGGAAAGAATGAAGAAGGGAAATTACTTTTGACTTGATGGCGTAGAGCACCGACTACATACTTGATTGTTTTATAAGCACTGCGTCAGTCCCCTCTGCCATGCTGTGAGGTCTGAGTTACGGGCTCCATTTTATGGATGAAGAAATATGAGTGCAGAGAAGAACATAAATTGCCCGAGGCCATGTAGCTAAGAGAGAGACTGGGGATCTGAGCCCAGGGCTGCCCCACTCTTTACAGTTTTTTATTTTTGGATATTCAGATAGTCAAACTACAGTCCCCACTAAAGTGCAGGATAAATAAATAAATATCCCCCCATATCTGGGCTGCTCTGAGGCAGCCGCACTGAGACTCAGTCTTTCCGGATACCTCAGGTTCAGCTTCAGACACTGCAAGAGAGCACTGCAATGGAGCAAGTCACATGATTGTTGTGGTTGCCCGTAAATAATTCATGTTTACACAATACTGTAGTCCATTTATGTGTGCAATAGCATTAGGTCTTAAAACAATGTACATACCTTAATTAAAAAACACTTCCTTGCTGAAAAATGCTAACCCCCATCTGAGCCTTCAGTGAGTCATAATCTTTTTGTAAGAGTGACACGAAAGATCACTGATCACAAATCACCACGGCAGATATAATCAGCATAAACAAGTTTGAAATATGGTGAGAACTACCAAAATATGCCACAGAGACAGGAAATGAGCAAAAGCTGTTGGAAAAATGAGGCTGACTTGCCTAAGGCGGGGTTGCCACAAACCTTCAAGAGTGGGGAAAAGCAAAACAAATCAAAACCTGCGAAGCTCAATAAGATGTGTGCCTGTATTTCTTCTCTCAGAAGGGGCCCCCGTGCCTAGAGGTAGTCACGCCCGTCCCGCTGCCTCCACGCAGCCCTGCAGACACAGATGGCAGTGGGGCGGGGCAGGGGCGCCTGCCCCTGCCTCGCAATATTTCAAACTTGTTTATGCTGATTATGTCTGCCGTGGTGATTTGTGATCAGTGATCTTTCGTGTTACTGTTGTGAAAAGACTGTGACTCATTGAAGGCTCGGGGTGTCCTGCCAGGGCCAGGTAGTACGGATTCTGAAAACCAGCCAAGGCAGCTGCGTGAAGCAGAGAAAGCCCAGACCTGGTGTCTGCCCGACCCCGCTGGCTGCACCAACGATAGTCCCTCCCTGGCCACAGAAGCCTGCAGAGCTGGGGCCCAGAGTCTGATGAGGAAGCCACCCAGAGAGCCCACGTGCCCAGTGAAGGGGAGAGAGCTGGTTTTCAAAGGCTGCTCCTGGGTCTCAGGCTGGAATCTAGAGGCCTCACCATGACCCCTGAAGCCCTGGCTTAGATCCTGACTTCGTCACTACCACCTGCCCGCCCTGGCCCACGGCCCCCACCCTCCAGCTCCACGCCTCCCTCCTTTCTTCCCCCCACCCTCTTTGGTTGGCTGACTCCCAGTCATCCTCCTCATGCAACACACACCTCTCCAATCCCAGACCAGCCGAGGCTCCCGTGTGGCACCCACAGGCATAACTGGAACGCTTCCCTGGGTAACGGGGTCACAGTCGCTCTAACGGTGGCAGTGCCAAGGGGCCACCCCCATAACACCCACCCCCAACAATGTAAAGATGAGTCAGACCCCTCCACTGACTGGGCGTCCTGACCTCCAGCTGAGCCTTCAGGCTGACACGAAGCCCCTGAGGACAGACTGCTGGTGGTGTCTTCCTAAAGCCCAGAATGGGGCCTAGGAGACACAGAGGAGGCTCAATAAGTAGCTTTAAATAAAGGACTTAATCTCAAGGCAGGGTGACTGCGAGTCTCCTTCTCACCCCTGCACCCTTGATATGGCTGCATGGAAATCTGACAAAATGAATTAAATCAAAAAGGTGAGAAGGACATTAGAGATTAACAAAAGGTTCAATACAGCAAGAAGCAATAATGATTAAAACACTGCTCCCCCGCCTCAATAATGGAGCAAAATACATGAAGCAGATATTGATAGGCTCAAATGGAGAGATAGAGACAGACAGGTGGGGATTTCAATACTCCAGCTCTCAACAGTGGACAGAAGCACCAGAGGAAGATAAGAAAAAAGGAGACATAACACAATACACCAATTAGAGATAACAGGTGTACACACACGCTTCTCAAAGCCACAAGGGACATTACCCAGGATAGATCACACATTAGGCCACAAACCAAGGCTCAATAGATTTTTTAAAGATCAATTTTATATGGACTATCTTCTCCAATCACAAGAGGATGAAGTTAGAAATCAGTAACAGAAGGAAAACTGGAACCAAATTAAACACACTCTTAAACAACAACTGGATCAAAGAGAAAAAATCACAAGTGAAATTAGAAAATACTTCAACAGGAATGAAAGCAAAATCTCAATATACCAAAACCTATGGATGCAGGGAAAACATTGCTAAGGTGGAAATTTCTAGCTATAAATGATTGTATTAAAAAAACAACAACTAGGAAGATGTGAAATCAGAACTCTTATTTTATGACTTTGGGAACTGGAAACAGAGCAAAGCAAACCCAAAGTTAACAGGGAGAAGAAAATAAGGATGAGAACAGAGAATACAGAGGAAATTTAATAGAGGAAATTAATAAAACCAAAAATTGGTTCTTTGTAAAGATCAACAAAATGGACAAATCTTTGTCTTGATGGACTAAGAAAAAAGAGGAATGACTCAAATTATTAAAATCAGGGATAAAAATGTGGACCTCATTTTACTGATTCTACAGAAATAAAAAGGATTATAAGAGTGCTGTGAACAACTGCATGCCAACAAATTGGATAACATAACTGAAATGGACAAATTCTTAGAAACAAAAATCCTATCAAGACTGAATGTATGAAAGAAATAGGAAATCCAAATAGATGCATTGCTTAGTAAGGAAAATGAATCGGTAATCAAAAATTTCCTGTCAAAGGAAAGGCCTGGACCTGATCACCTTGCTGGTGAATTCAGCCAAATATTTAAAGAATGAATGCCAGTACTTTTTAAACTTTTTCAAAAAAACAGAAGAGGAGGCAACACTTCTTAACTCATTCTATGAGGCCAGTATTGCCCTGACGCAAAGCCAGACAAAGACACTGTAGAAAAAGTACAGACTCAAATCCCTGGAGAATATTAATGCAAAAACTCTCAATAAAACACTAGCAAACCAAATTCAGAAGCTTATTAAAAGGATTATCTACTATGACCAAGTAAGACTTATTCCTGGAATGCAAGGATGGCTCAACATACCAAAGTTGATCACTGTAACAGCACACAAATAAGGTGAAAAATGGATCATCTCAATTGATGCAGAAAAGTATCTGACAAAATTCAATGTTCTTGCACAACATACCCTTGCACCCTTGTCTTCTGGAGCACAGCCCTGTGCTGACTGAACAGCAGGGACTTTTAGTGCATTGGTCTCACTCAACCTCCCTTAGCAAGAGGAGGGAACTACAACTGCGCCCGTTTTATAAAGGAGGTAACTGAGGCCCGGAGAGGTTAACACATCATTGACCAGAGACATACTAATATGTCTTTTGTTACCTGAATGTTATTGACTGGACTGTTTCAATATCCACTTACATAACAAATCACTAGCCACAGGAGTTAATCTCTGCAAAACTCCCCTGGTCAATAATGAGTTAAGTGACTCACCCCAGATTTACACATCTATCAAACAACAGAGGAGGTGGTCCATGCTCTGACACCATGTCCATGCTCCGGATAATAATAATTGCAGCAGCAGCAGGGAAGATGGCAAAAGCATATAGCACATTTACCACGGCCTACACAGTGCTCTCGGAGAAGGCGCTGGCACCCCACTCCAGTGCTCTTGCCTGGAAAACCCCATGGACGGAGGAGCCTGGTGGGCTGCAGTCCATGGGGTCACACAGAGTCGGACACGACTGAAGCGACTTAGCAGCAGCAGCAGCACACAGTGTTCCAGATGTAACCAGCACTACAACCAAACAAGCATTGTGCTACTATTAACTGCACTTTACAGACAAGGAATCTGAGACTCAGAGAGGTGAAGTAACTTGTTCAAGGTCTGACGGGTGGCCAGGGATAGGGTCCAGGCTGGAACCCGATCTGGCTCCCAGGCCCATGCTCTTGGTTACTGCCCTACACTGCCTGCTGAGATGGGACCCAATCTCCCTCTTTTTTTCATGCATACGTTCTTTTTTGTTGTTGTTGCTTTTACATTTTATTTATTTTTAATTAAAGTATAATTGCTTTACAGTATTGTGCTGGTTTCTGCCAAACATCAACATGAACCAGCCATAGGTATACGTATATGGCCTCCCTCCCCATCCCACCCCACCAGGTTGTTACAGAGCCCTGGTTTCGAGTTCCCTGAGTCATACAGCAAATTCCCCTTGGATATCTAATTTACGTATGGCAACGTATGTTTCCATGTTACTCTCTCCATACATCCCCCCCCACCCCGCTCCTTCCTCCCCACCTCCACGTCTTTAACACTCTGAATTCTGAAGCTATCCTTCCTAGGATTAACTGCACCTGAGGTCACTGCCGGCAACTGCACAGTGCAGAGGTCGGCAAGCTCTCTCGAAGGGCCAGATGGTAAGTATTTTGAGCCATAGAGTCATGCAGTCTCTGCAACCACTCACCTGCCAGTGCAGTGTGAGAGCGGGCACAGACAGGAAGTGACAGATGGGCGTGGCTCTGTCCCAGCAGAACTTTATCCATGAGGACGAGCAGCGGGGGGGTGAATAGCACTGAAACATGCACACTGCCATACTTGACATTGATGACCAGTCCAAGTTTGATGCAAGAAACAGGGCACTCAAAGCCGGTGCGCTGGGACGACCCAGAGGGATGGGATGGGGAGGGAGGTGGGAAGGGGGTTTGGGATGGGGGACACAGGTACACCTGTAGCTGATTCATGTCAATGTATGGCAAAACCCACCACAATATTGTAAAGTAATTAGCCTCCAATTAATTTTTAAAATGTGGTAAACATGAGAAAAATTAAAATTAGTTTCCATACACATAATATTACAGATTACAGAATAAACAAAGCCCTCCTCCAACTTAAAAAAAAACAAACCAAGCAGCAAGCCAGATCTGGCCCCTGGGCTACATAGTCTGTGAACGTCTAGTTTAGGTAACATGCGTGCTGTGTGCTCAGTCGCGTCGGACTCTTTGCGACTCTATGGACTGTAGCCCACCAGGCTCCTCTTTCCAAGGGATTTTCCAGGCAAGAATAATGGAGTGGGTTGATATGCCCTCCTCCAGGGGATTGAAC
This sequence comes from Bos grunniens, assembly GCF_055505025.1. Classification (NCBI taxonomy): domain Eukaryota; kingdom Metazoa; phylum Chordata; class Mammalia; order Artiodactyla; family Bovidae; genus Bos; species Bos grunniens. The sequence goes on from NC_141189.1 coordinate 31,554,481, forward strand.
CCGCATCTCCTGTGTTGCAGGCAGATTTTACCCACTGAGCCACCTGGGAAGCCCCTCCTTGATTTTTGGATGTCAGCAATGGTGGGATGCACCTTTCATAGTCAATCACATCTTTCTGGAACAACAGGAACAAAAACCAACGAGGCAGCATTAAATGTACTGGTCCATTAAAAGTCCTTTTAATTTCATGCAGCCATCTTAGACACTGTTGGTGAAACTTCAGCCTTTGGGGAAAGCAATCTTGCGTGTGTGTGTGTGTGTGTGTGCGTGTACACACTAGCATACTCAGTCATGTCTGACTCTTTTTGACCCCATGACCTGTAGCCCACTAAGCTCCTCTATCCATGGGATTTCCCAGGCACGAATATTGGAATGGGTTGCCATTTCCTCCTCCAGGGGATCTTCCTGACCCAGGGATCGAACCTGCGTCTCTTGCGTCTCCTGCATCAGCAGATGGATGCTCTACCACTGTGCAACCAGGGAAGCCCTAGTTGAGGCAATATTGGGGCCAGTTCTGAACCACCCACTCTCCTTTATTTGGAGGCGACAAGACAGGTAAAAGCCATACTCTGGGCTCTGAGAACAGAAGAAAACAACCTGACCTTTGCTTTCTGTATGCACAGATCCCAGAGGAAACAGGCTCCACAGTCTGCTTCAAACCAGCTCTCTGTAAAAAGCCCCGGCTGGCAGAGGCCCTCATCACCTGCTCTGACTGGAGTGAACACTGCTCTCAGGACATGCCGTCTACAGGAGGGCAAAGTCCTGCTCTGAGACAGCAGGCCCTCAAGCCACTGAGCCAGAGAGTGGGGTGGTATTTTATCAGCCCATGAGCTGGATGGGAGCAGCCCCGGGGGATGGAGGCAGGTGGGGGCAGGCTGGAAGGGTGACTGTGCCCCTGGCGTGTGACAGCCAGGAGGCACCGCCATCTGCGTGCCCTGGGAGTCAACGTCACCCCCTCCCTGGGGGCTGCAGGTCCTCCACATTTAAATAGGTCCATCTGGCAAGCCGGTTACTTACCAGAACTCTGCGGAGCTGTTCGGGAGGCAGGAGCTGTCTCTTTGTCAGCTCTCCCCTACCCCTTTCCTAATCAGTCCTATTTCTCTGGGGGCCAGCAGGGTGTCTGCACTTAGTAACTGTGCTGGTGTGGTGGGAAGAGCTTGCCTGGGCCATGGAGCTTCAGAGTGGCCATGAAAAGCCCAGTTCTGTTGCGTCCTGGCTGTGTGATCTTAGGCAAGTTGCTTGACTTCTCTGAGCCTGTTTTCACATCTGGAAATAATGTGCACAGAGAAGGGGATGATAACAGCTAACAGATGCTGGTTGTTGGTCCACCCACCATGGGTCATGGACGGTCCACAGGCACGTGAAGTGTTATTTCCTTGACACTTCTGGGTTCTTCTCTGAGGGTCAAGCTGTGGCGACCTTCCCCAGATCCTGGATTTCTGAGCCTGATCCACATCCCTCGCTATACCTACCCGTTGGGATTCATGCAGCTTCATGAAATTCTTTTATCACCCCTCCCAAGGAAGCTCTGGGCATCCTACCAGGGGGCTCTTGCTGAATTCCTCAGCCCAAGGCCCTGGCAGGGTTAAGAGCTTGAGCTTTGGAATCTCAGCTCTGCTGTTTACCAGCGGTGTGACCCACAGCAAATGACTCCACCCCTCTGGGCTTGGAGATGACTTCCTGCCCCTATGAAAAGGATAAGTGAAAATAATTCAGAACAGCTCTCTCAGGGGCTATAGGGAGAATTAAGTGGGATCTCCCATAAACCCTCTAATCCCAGGGTATGACAGAGAATAAGGAATGACAACTGATTAATAAACACCTGCTGGACAAATGAGCCATTTAATGGAATATCCTGGGAGAACGCACAGTCCCCATACAGTCCCCACACAAACATTCCTAGAGGCCTCAAGAAGGGACCCGCCTCTTCAGAAGAAGACTTCCCTGGTGGTTGAAGTGCTTAAGACTTCACCTTCCAATGCAGAAGGCATGGGTTTGACCCCTGGTTGGGGAGCTAAAATCTCACAAGCCTCCCAGACAAAACACCAAAACATAAAATAGAAGTGATACTGTAACAAATGCAATAAAGGCTTAAAAAAAAAATGGTCCCACATTAAAAAAAAAAAAAAAAAGACAAGGGTTAGAAAGGAAATTTAGAGTCTCCGCAAATGCGAGCCATCAGGCTTCAGCAGACAGGCCCCAGGGCCCCTCCCAACATCAGCTCCCCTGTCCAACACTCTTGATGTTTGCTACCTGAAGACCACAGGGTCGGCCTCCCCCAGCCTTTGCCTGAGCATCGGGGACACCCATCCTTGGAGGCCGCGAGGCCATTCTCGGGAACAGTCCTAAGGCCGTGTTTACCTGTGACAGTGAACTGTGCTCTGAGTGTTAAGGAATCGGGGTGTTGTGGTTCCTAATCAATGCACATACCTCCCTCTCCCTCCTGGTGTGTGTTTTTCTAAACAACAAAGCTGAGGACTGTGGACTTATTTGCAGCAACAGCCTTCAGCAATGAAAACTGCTGAAAGACCTTTGCCCCTGCTGACATGAGCAATAGGAAGCACTCCTGTGGCTTTGGGACGTGACAAGTCAGAGCTGGGTCTACCATCCAGGGCCTCTGCAGTTGTGGGGTGACCTTGGCTGAGTCCCTCCCCTTCCATCCCGCATCCCCCTCACCAGATCTGTTCCTCATGCACAAGAGGGCATGGCAGTCTACCTCTGTGACCTGGGACGAAGGGCCACGAGGGTTCCTGTTAGTGTGATAAGATCTCTCAGCCTAGACACATTAATAATTTTTAAAGTGCGCACAGTCCTGTCCAACTCTTTTGACCCCATGGACTGTAGTCTGCCAGGCTCTTCTATCCATAGGATTTCCCAGACAAAACCACTCTCCTTCAAATATAGAAAGTGACTCACACCTTGCAGATGCTGCTTCTTCAGGACCCGCCTCTAGAGGGTCCATAAAAGCATGTAGGTGCCTGGGGGCCACCTTTCATCAGAGAAAGAAAAATCTCCTTGAAAATGAAGCCAACAGAGTCCTGCTGACATTATATGAACCTCCGGACCCAGCCACTGAATTCATTACTATCCTTGGGCTTCATAGTTAGGTGAGCTAACAGTATTTTTTTTTTCCAGTTTAAGATAATTCAAAGCAGGTTTCTGAAATTTTACAAACCAGAGTCCCTCGTGACACATACCATGCTTCTGGGACCTTTAGAGACTCAGGCGTTTAGCATGCTGAGGGCCTATCGTGGATCTAGATACCTTGTTCAGTCGCTCAGTCGTGTCCAACTCTTTGAGACCCCATGGACTGCAGCCTGCCAGGCTCATCTGCCCATGGGATTTCCCAGGCAAGAATACTGGAGTGGGTTGCCATATGACGTGCCTTTACCACATTCTTCCACTTAACTAATAATTTATTTTTGTAAAAAGCAGTGAGAGTATAGCGTTTCCAGCAATGAATGACGTTAGAGTCAGAGACCAGGGGTCAATACCCGCCTGGGACCAAAGTCCACGTCTCCAAAGCTTGGCCTTCAAAGCGTACACACCGAGTATAAACTCAGCTTCAGTGTCAGCTCTGAAACCTGCCAAGCTGTGTGATCTTAGGCAAGTCCTTCAGTCACTCTAGGCCTCAACTTCTTCATCTACAAGGTGGGAATAAGGATGGGTCTCACTTCTCAGAACTGCAGGTGAAACGAGATCCTGCCGGTAAAATGTGTAACCCAAGGCCCGACACACGGCAGGAGCACCGACGTAGGTGGGTGAAGCGGAAATGGTGGCTCCTTTTAGGGACTCTGGGAGGAGACCGCATCGCAGGATTTGAGAAGGCTGGGGATTAGGTCTATCTCTGCTATACTAATTTGAAAAAAGAAGGAAAAAGAAAAAGAAAAAGAGAGAGAAGCAGTGCTCCACCCTTCTGGATGTATCAGACAAGTCTCCTTAAACGGATCACACATCCCACCTGGGGAGGTCCCTGCTGTGAGCAGTCAACGGAAAGGAGCTTTGGGTTCATTACAATAAACTCGCTTAAGCTCCACAGCACAGATCAAAGGGGAGGGAGGTTCCTGACCTCTGGATGGTTACACTGGAGGGGGCACGTCCACACAGGTCAGCACGAGGCCTGGTGGCCTCGGTGGAGGGAAGCACCCCTGCCTGATGAGCTGGTACTGACATGGAGCAGGACCCTATGGCCCTTGCCACCCCCACCCCCCACCCCACGCCCTCTGCTGGCCTTCTGCCTGTGGAAAACTTTAACCAAAGGATAAGTTTAATCAGAGAAGTGAGAACTGATGAAACAAAAACAGTCCCAGGAGACTAAATAATAATAATGTAATCATTAAGCATAGCCAAGGACCTTTAGTTCTTTCTCAAGATAGGCTATAGATAATGTTCCAAGCCATATCCTGTGAGCTGTCCTATAGATACCGGAACACCAGGTGGACAAGTTAATGACATGGTGACCAGACTGTACCCAGGACATGAGCTGCCACAATTCCGAGAACTGACCACAAAGAAATGGGCACAAGTGCACCCTGGAACTGAAGATAAACTGGACCTAAAACATCCAAGATGATGCTAGTCAGACCACTGATGACCATTTGAGGACGACTGTTAGAGATGACTCTGCTGTTTCTGCGTGTAGCCCCCACCCACTCTCTCTATAAATGCCCTCACCCCCTGCCTGCCGGGTGTCGGGTAAGGGGGAGTCAGCCTTCGGACAGATGTCCACCACCCTCCCCTGACAGTGGCTGGCACCTGAAGGAAAGCAAACTTTCCTTTCCACCATCCTGGCCTGTTTACTGGCTTTTGAGCAGCGAGCAGCCGGACCCCCACACACTCCTTTTGGTAACAGTACCAGCGTGTCAAGTCAGCTAAAGAAAGACTTGATGGGGTCAGACAGAGATGTGGCTAGGGTCTGGACTTGCGGGAGCGGCTGGGCTGTGGCAAGAACCTGGGCAGTCCCTATTAGGGCAGGGTGATTAAAAACTGCAGGACAGAGTGGTTACGACCTGGGACCCTGGAGTCACACACATCTGAGTCTGAGATGTTGTCCTCCTTACTCGCTACGGATGGATCCTTTGGCAAATTCATTAGCTTCTCAGAGCCTCAGTTTCTTCATCTGTAAAATGAGCCTAAACATGGTACCTGCTCTCAAAGGGAATACTGTAAACATCAGGTAAGATAACTCTAGCAGATGGAGATACTAATAATTCTGGCAGACAGAAAGTGCTCAATACATCCTGCCCATCACAATTACCACGAACATTCCCCAGCACTGAGCATTCACTCCCTGACATAACACATGTTTATACAGGACACTCCTTCTTGGCATACACAACTGGTCCATGATTCTTTGGTGTAGAAAATGCAGAAGAAGGCATCCAGATCTGAGGAACAGAGTAAGCCTCATTCCACTCTGGGCCTCCCACCAAATTTGGCTATAAAACCTGGAGAGAATCCATGAAGGGAGCTATCTATGGATCCTGAAAAGTCAATAATAGCAGGTGGACTGGGGAAGATGACCACTGAACCTCAAGCGAGCTCACAATTTTAACTATCTTTTAGCCTGGACCCAAGGCAGCCGGACACCTGCGTGTGGATGCAGAGAGCTCCGGGCCAGCCTCTGGTTCTATTCAGAGGCAGGAGAGGGGCTTCCTAACAGTCAGGAAGAGTTGGGTGGGGGGCTCCTGTGTTTCTTTTCTCTCCTTCCTCTGGTTCTCATGCCTCAGTCTGTTCCTGAAGCACCCAAAACTCTGAGGGAGGGTGTGGAAAGGTGAATAATGGCTCCCTAGAGATGCCCTGGGACCTCCCTGGTGGCTCAAATGGTAAAGCATCTGCCTACAATGCAGATGGCCCAGGTTCCATCTCTAGGTGGGGAAGATCCCCTGGAGAAGGAAATGGCAACACACTCCAGTATTCTTGCCTGGAGAATTCCGTGGACAGAAGAGCCTGGCAGGCTACAGTCCATACCATCCATGGGGTTGCAAAGAGTTGGACACCACTGAGCGACTTTCACTTTCAAAGATGCCCTGTCTCACTCCCTGTTACTTTATGTGACAGAAGGATCTTCACAGATGCGGTTAGTTTAAGGCTTTGAGATGAGGAGGTGGTCCTGGATGATTCGGGTGGGTCCAGTGTGATCAAAAGGTTCTTGTAAGGAGACTGGGGATCAGAGTCACAGAGTAGCTGATGCAGTAGAGGCTGAAGTGATGCAAAGAAGGGGCCATGGCATCGGCAGCTTCTAGAAGCTGGAAAATGCGAGCAAGCAGATTCTGCCCTAGAGCCTCCAGAAGAAACCAGCCCTGCTAAGGTCTCAACTTCAGTCCCATGAGACTGAGTGTGGACTTGTGACCCCCAGAACTCAAAGGCATTACAGTCGCGTTGTCTTAAGTCACTGAGTTTGTGGGAGGTTTGTTACAGTGGGTGTCGGAAACTGATATGGGGGAAATACTCTTCAAATGAAAGAGCTTTGGCCCCACAAGGGCAGGACAAACCCTCGCTGCTTTTTACCTCTGTGTCCCCCTGCACTTGGTCTCGGACATGGACATAGTTATGGAAGGTATGTGAATCTCAGTCCAATCCTCACACCTTATACAAAAGTTAACTCGAAATGAACCACTGACCTAAACATAAAATTATAAAATTTTAAGCAGAAATTCTAGGAGAAAGTCTGCAAGGAGATGAAATCAGTCAATCTTAAAGGAAATCAACCCTGAATATTCAATGGAAGGACTGATGCTGAGGCTGAAGCTCCAATACTTTGGCCACTTGATACGAAGAAATGACTCACTGGAAAAGACTCTGATGCTTGGAAAGATCAAAGGCAAAAGGAGAAGGGGGCAGCAGAAGATGAGATGGTTAGATAGCATCACTGACTCAATGGACATGAATTTGAGCAAATTCTGGGAGTTAATGAAGGACAGGGGAGCCTGGAGTGCTGCAGTCCACGGGGTCCCAAAGTGTCAGACACAACTCAGCGATGGAACAACAAAAGCTATAACAAACAATGCAGGGAATATAACCAGCATTTTATAATGACTTTATCTGGAGTGTAATCTATAAAAAGCGAATCACTATGTTGTATGCTTGAATCTAGTACAACATTATAGTACGTAAGTCACTACATTTTTATGAAGCTCAACAGTAAAACAACAAACAACCAAATTTTAAAAATGAGGTACCATTTCACGCCGGTCAGAATGGCTGCGATCCAAAAGTCTACAAGCAATAAATGCTGGAGAGGGTGTGGAGAAAAGCGAACCTCTTACACTGTTGGTGGGAATGCAAACTAGTACAGCCACTGTGGAGAACAGTGTGAAGATTCCTTAAAAAACTGGAAATAGAACTGCCTTATGATTCAGCAATCCCACTGCTGGGCATACACACCAAGGACACCAGAAATGAAAGGGACACGTGTACCCCAATGTTCATCACAGCACTGTTTATAATAGCCAGGACATGGAAGCAACCTAGATGTCCATCAGCAGACGAATGGATAAGAAAGCTGTGGTACATATACACAATGGAGTATTACTCAGCCATTAAAAAGAATACATTTGAATCAGTTCTAATGAGGTAGATGAAACTGGAGCCTATTATACAGAGTGAAGTAAGCCAGAAAGAAAAACACCAATACAGTATACTAACGCATATATATGGAATTTAGAAAGATGGTAATGATAACCTTGTATGTGAGAAAGCAAAAGAGACACAGATGTATAGAACAGTCTTTTGGACTCTGTGGGAGAGGGCGAGGGTGGGATGATTTGGGAGAATGGCATTGAAACATGTATAATATCATATGTGAAACGAATCGCCAGTCCAGGTTCGATGCAGGATACAGGAAGCTTGGGGCTGGTGCACTGGGATGACCCAGAGGGATGGTATGGGGAGGGAGGTGGGAGGGGGATTCAGGATGGGGAGCACGTGTACACCCATGGTGGATTCATGTTCATGTATGGCAAAACCAATACAATATTGTAAAGTAATTAGCCTCCAATTAAAATAAATAAATAAAAAAAGATAAAAGCGCTATGTTATAGAATATAAATAAATAAATAAAAACGCACACAAGACTTGAGTAGCTACTTCCTCAAAGAGGACACAATAAAGAAAAGTAGGCACATAAAGAGATGCTTCATAGTATTAGCTACCAAGGGAATGCCAATGGAGACCATGACCAGACACTGCAGGGCACCCTTTCAAACAGCTGTGACAACACCAAGCAATAAGGAGGGTGCAGAGCATCTGACACTCTCACACACTGCTTGTGGGACTACACAACGGCACAGCAATTCCGAGACACACTTTTACACTTAACCTACAACCCAGCCACCCTAGTCTTAGGTATTACCCTAGAAATGAAAACTTCAGTTGACATAAAAAGCTGCTCATGAATGGTTATATGTGCTCCATTCAAAAGTTGTTCACAAATGTCTTTTGTGAACAGATAAACTGTGGAAATTCGTTTGATAGAACACTCCTCAACAATAAAAAGGAACAGACAACCGATACACCTGCCAGCTGGGTGAACTTCAAAGGAGCTGTGCTAAGTGAGAGAATCCAGTCTCGAGAGCTTAGACGCTATATAATTCCATTTAGATGACGGTCTTGGAAAGAAAACTGCAGTGATAAGAACAAGCAGTGGTGGCCAGGGCTCAGGGATGGGGGAGCACGTGACCACAAGGAGTAGCACGTGACAGCTCTGGGGGGTGATAGGACTGTTGCTTATCCTGATTGCGATGAGGTTCTCAAATCTATACATGTGGTAATATTCATAGAGCTGAGTGCACACACGCACAAAATCAACTTTATGCTGCTTTTTGTTTTGTTTTTGACCCTGCCATGCAGCTTGCGGGATCTTAGTTCCCCAACCAGGGATTGAACCCAGGTCCCAGCAGGGAAAGCATCGTGTCTGAACCACTGGACCACAGGGACTTCCCTGCATGCTGATTTTAAAAAGAAGTTGATTTTTTTTTTTTTTAAGTCAAGGTAAGCGGAACTCTGGTCAATATATGCAAGGTATGAACTGGCCCCTTCCCAGAATGCAGCGGGATGACCCCTCTCTGAGACCCACTGTTGATTACTGGGCACTTGGGGCTCTGATCACTGGGCTTCTGTCCACCTTCCTACTGGTGAAATATTATCCAGTGTAGAACTTTACAGCTGTGCCTCCCCCACGCCCTTTCACTTTCTACCTAGAATAAGTTGCACAAATGGCCCCAGTTATTCACTCCCTCTGTGACTTTGCAGAGTCCTCTGGCTCTGACTCTTGTTCTCCACTGTGGTCCAGAGCATGCCTTGCCCAACATGGGGTGTTAGCAAATATGGCACAGTCAGAGCTTGGTAGGTGCTGCAGTGATTGGGTTTTCCCCATTCTCACTCTGCCATACATACTCAGGCTGGCCTGCTGGTCCCAGCAGCCCCGTTACTCCAAGGCCATTCCTGGGCCAGCTGACAGTCAGCTGGCATAGAAGCAAATGACACAGAAGCAAATGTAGCCAAGATCAGCAGAACTTCCTAGCCCATCACCTAATATGTGAGCAATATGTTGTTATTATTGTTTGCTACAACCAAGGTGTCAAGGTTGTTTATTATACAGCATTAACATGGCAGTAAATAACTGATACGTCACCCAGTTAAGCAGCCATTCTCAGTTACCACTCAGGGAGAACATTTAAAAAGAGCAGAGGGAAATGCAGAAAGCTGTGAAATTGTTTTACCCATGGAGAAAAAAGCTGCCATGGAGATTGCTTATAATGTAGTAGAACAGAATAATCCCGTCTGCAAAGAGCACCTGACTTCTTGCGTGTTGTGGTCTTATCCCCCAATATTAGAGAACTTTTATTACTACTATTATTATTATTTTTTACTAACACCAAATTGGATAGAAGTTACTGTGTCCAAAATAACTTAATCTGCTTCCCTTGCTCCAAACTGAATTTTCAGATGCTCCAATATTTAAAAATGAAAGACATGAAGTAGGGCAAGCAATTGTAATAATCTTGAAGCTGCCAACTCAAATCATTTCGAGACTGCAGTGAGAGTCTGAACAAAGAAGTGAACTGTGACTACAGCAAAAATAGCTCCTCTTGGAGAAGTTCCCCGTAGGTGATATTTCATGTAATCCTCTTAGCAAGCCAGCAAGCTCTGTGCTACTGGCCCATTTTACAGCTGGGGACACTGAGGCACAGAGAGGCCAAGGCTGCTGGGTAGTGTGGTTGACACTGAACCCGGGTCTCTGACTCAAAGTCTCGCTTTTTCAGTTAGACACCAAGCTGCCGTTTTAATGTTGTAAGAAACTAATAACAGAGCTTCAGCCTATCTGCTCGTGTGATCTATCCATCACAGTGAAGAGTTACTGGGGTGAATAGGTCTGATATTTTAGGGGCACCTGGCACTTTGCTGCCTGGTCACTGGGCTCAGCAATGTAGGGCTTGGCCATGGGATTGCCATCTTGATGCTAACATGATCACAGAGCACCAGCCTCCCAGATTAACTTGACTGGGAGTTAATTAACTTGAAAGGGAGTGACCATTGCTGGGAGAGTTGCAGAGAAATCTATACTGTCTCCCACAAATCCTCAACAAGCGCACTTGCTGTGTGCTCCTCAGGCCATCATGCCTTGCAAATACCGTAGCTCCAAGGTCTGCCCTGATTCTGAGAAGCCAGAAAGAAGTTGTGTATCCTCCAGCTAACAGAACCAATCGTTTTACCCCTACAGCCACAGCTCACCCAAATGCTTAGGATGGGCCTGGTCTAAGTGCTTCAGCAATGCTGAAGCTCTGAACCAGCCTTCTGAAGTGGGGTGGGGCGGGGCCTAGTTGGAATCCCATTTTTCAGATGGGGATGTTGAGGCATAACGTCCTTAAAGGGTCTGATCTGAGATCATTGAGCTAGTAAACGGGATGGCCTCAAGTGGAACCAGGGTCTGCATGACTGTAGCTCTTTCTCTTAACAACAAAGTTAGCTTGTACCTTTAACGCAAAAGTCATAAAACACGCCGCATCCCAAACTCTGGCAGAATGGCTTGCTTCCTGTTGCATTAGTAATTTCTCAACCTGCCTCCCCAGAACAAGCTAGTGAGAAAAACATCCAAAACTCTGTCACAGCAAGTTCTCACATGTGAAAAAGAAAAATAAAAACAAGGCACCCTGTTCTCGCTCAGCAGCCTGTGACCCGCTTTATCTTCTGAGTGATGCTTGCTAAGCCAGCAGATGGTGTGTTCAAAGGAGAGTTCCCAGGGCCCAAGCAGGACTTCGGTTTACCCTTCTGGCCCAGTTAAAACATCCTGGGTGTATTAGATTGACGAACAAGAAAGGGCTGAGGCTTGTGAGCAAACCGGTTGAGGAAGGGATGGGAGGGGTGTGAGGTGCTTGAGGAGCGGGTATCTAAGACCGCTTTTTGCAACTGGGTCAAAGCCCTCATGAGTTCCGAACCCTCAGCCCCATTTTCCCTTTCTTTCCACAACATTTACTTTGGGAGCTAACTCCAAAGAGGCAGAGATGGGTAGGCCCTTGGACAGCACCAAGCAGCGGCCCTAGAACAGATATGCATGGTATAAGAAGCTACGGTGCAGAAAGGTTTAAAGCGGTGGCCCGAACCCATGCCAGAGACCACCCCCCCAACCCCCACCCCGCCAGAGGAGAGACAAGTGGACAGTGATGAGTGTGACAAAGCCAGGCTTACTTCCTGGGGTGTGGATAACCCACAATTAGAATCCTGAACTTGGTGACAGCCCATCAGAAGATACTTAGGAATGCTTTATCATGTTTTTCATTTTGATGGAATTGTGACACAGAGTGGAGACTGCCAAACCACAGAAACCCAGCTTACACTCCTCACTCCACCACCTCTAGCTGTGAGACTATGGCAGGTCCTGTCACTGTCAGAGGCTCCGTTTCCTCATCTGAAAAATGGGAACAATAACCCCAACCTCAGAGGGCAGATATGAGGACTTAATGAGAGAACAGCTCCTGGCCCATTTCCTGGGGTCTTCTTACCTCTCTCTCAGCCATGGGACCTGAGGGATTTGCAGCTTGCTAAACGAGATTCAATGACAGGGATGTCCCTGGAGGTCCAGGGTGTAAGAATCCACCTGCCAATACAGGGGACACAGGTTTGATCCCTGATCTGGGAAGATCCCACATGCCCAACTACTGAGCCCGTGAAACCTGCGTGCTCTAGCGCCTGTGCTGTGTCACAAGAGAAAACCCTGCACAGCACAATGAAGTCACCCCTGCCTCGCTGCAACTAGAGAAAAGCCTACACACACATGGTGAAGACCCAGTGCAGGCAAAAAAAAGACCCAATGACAGACCAGCTTCTTGGGCTGGAGCGGGGCTGATACCTGGTCAGGTGGCTCTCTCCTGTGGGGCTGTCCTGTGCACTGTAGGATGCTGAGCACCATCCCGGCCTCCCCCCACTAGACTCTAGCCCCCCGCCTCTTACAGGTGTGATAACCAAAAACGTCTCTATCCATTACCAATTGTCCCCGGGCTTGGGGAGGAAGGCATAATGTCCCTAGTTGAGAACCATGGTGTTAGAGGCAGGAGGAGACACAACAAGAGTTAGATGGGTAGGGGCAGCAAGTTAAAAAAAAAAGGAGCCACACAGGCACAAACACAATCATAGTAAAAAGCTTCTCTGCACAAAAGCCCTTCAGGTAAATCGTACCCACGAAGAGAGTATGTTTCTTGAACTTAACAGGTGAGATGACCACACTTCCTTTGCAATCCTAATAAGGGTTAGTCACTCAGTTGTGTCCGACTCTTTGCAGTCCCATGGACTGTAGTCCGCCAGGTTCCTCTGTCCATGAACCTAACAACCTGTCAATAACATATCAACCCTAATAACCTGTGACCAATTCCCTGGAAGGGTAACTGTACTCCAAGGATCCATGTTCCTCTTGCTAGGAGTAAAACCACATAATTACTGGCCGTGTTCTTTTTACAGGTAAATAAGCATGGCCTGTGGTTACACAAGGCTTCCCTGGTGGCTCAGAAGGTAAAGCGTCTGTCTGCAATGCAAGAGACCTGGGTTGGATGGCCTATGGTTACACAAAGATAAGAAACAAGAGAACTGCCCTGGAGAAGACGTGGGAGGCTCTGGCAGGCACCTTGTCTGGAGGAGCTGAACATGTGGCTGGTCAAGGCCCCTCTCTGGGAACACGGTACCTTCTTCACTGTGGAAGCAGACAGGCCTGATGGGCTGCTCTTGGAAGCTGAGCTGATGTCTACTGCCTAAGGCCTGTCCCAGTGGGCTCGTCACTCACCAGGCCTCAATCAGAACTGCAGGGGCCGCTGTGTCCTGAGCATCTGGGTTCAGAGCAACCCTGGCTGTTATCCTATTGTCACTGTCCTCTGTGACTGCCTGAGTAGGTCACTGCCTGCTTCTACCCCATATTTCTTCAGGTTTTAAACAGATTCGTCTAAAGCAGGCCCTTTGGGCTCCAGAAGGAGCGTGAATACAGTGGGCCACATGCAGCCCACAGCTGTTGTGTCTGGACCACAGACAAACAAACTAGCTGCCAACTAATTTAAGAGTCAGATTTCACATCAAGACATGGGCATCTGCCATCTCTTGGAAAGTCCACAGACCACCAACCTGTGGTCTCAGTGGTGATCAACCAGGCTGAGGCGGGCCTGATGCACTTGAGTTCCACACCCCATACCTCCCTATTAACACAGCTCACTGGCTTAATTCACGTACAAGACCTGCCTGGACCCTATTGGTATCTGAGTTTGCTGTGGTCATAGTCCAGTCGACAGGGATACACTCGGGGTGTTTGTCTGCTCTGTTGATCCCAGATGATGTAAGGTGCAAACCTCCATAAGCAAGATGGTGAAAGGTCACAGAAACAAGGAGGGTGGCATATCTGTCCCAATTAGGGTGCCAGTGCTGGTGGGGAACTCCCTCCTCTCCCAATAACCACCTGATTAATAACGGTGGGGTAAGAAGCAGAAGCTAAGAGACAACGACGAAGGCGGCAATGGGAAAAAAGCCATTTTGAACCGGGGATGAGACATCAGTGCTTTGCCCCATCAAATCCAAATGTGCTCATTTGCTCAGTCCTGCCAATCCCTTTTACGACTCTGTGGACTGTAGCCCTCCAGGCTCCTCTGTCCATGGGATTTCTCAGGCAGGAATACTGGGGTGGGTTGCTATGCCCTCCTCCAGGGATGTTCCCGATCGAACCCAGGGATTGAACCCATGTCTCTTACATCTCCTGCATTAGCAGGCAGATTCTTTACCACTAGTGCCAACTGGTAATCCCCAAATCCAAATGAAGCACCAGTGTATCAGAAAAGGAGCCAAAGGTTCTGCAATCCCAGCTGACCTCTATCTGATCAGTTATTGAAAGAGATTGCTGCTCAGTTGCGTCCAACTCTTTGCAACCCCATAGACTGTAGCCCACCAGGATCCTCTGTCAACAGAATTTTCCAGGCAAAAACACTGGAGTGGGTTGCCGTTTCCTTCTCCAGGGATCTCCCCAACCCAGGGATTGAATCCAGGTCTCCTGCATTGCAGGTAGATTCTCTAATGTCTGAGTCGCTAGAGAATCCAGGGCCCCAAAGGGTCATGATTTCTGAAATAATGGCCAGACACCGGCCACAAAGCCACCAGGGCTGAATCCCCAGGTGGAGGCTTTGAACTCTGCAAGGGGCTCCACATCAGAATGAACTGCCCCAACCTGCGAGACTAGGCCAATAGTCCTCCAGCACCTTGGACAGCTACCAGGTCCTGAAAGGTCACTGCAGAGAGAGTCCTGCCGGTCAAAGGCACACGTTTCTAAGCAGAGCTGTGGAACTGACTGCCCACTGCACCCCCCTCAAAACCCCAGGCCAACCAGGCAGCTGGGGATCTCCTAGGCGCTCCACCCCTGCTGCCCTCGATGCCTTGTTCATGTGCCCTCCCCTGACGCGGGTGGCAGGGACGCCACCACAGTTGTGCTCTGCCACATGCTCTGTGCTCCTCAGCCAACTTGGCAGCAAGGAAGGAGGACAGCTTGCTATTCTTACTGCTCTGGGACTAGGTGTGAATTTGGCAGCTTGTTCACACAGAGGAAGCCTTCTTTGGGAAATGCTCTCTCCCCTGGCAACCCTGACCCAGCTTTCTCCAGGTTTCTGCCTTCTATCTGTTCTGCTGGCTCCTGGCCCAATCTGTTGCAGTTCCTTCCCTGTCACCTCCTCTTGTTCACCCTATTTCCCTGAGGGCCCTACCCCAGCACCATGACCCCCATTCCCAAGTTCGTGCCCAGAAATTGTCTCCCAAGAAGGGTTGCCAAAATCCTGAAAGAGATGAGTCTTAGGGA
This sequence comes from Bos grunniens, assembly GCF_055505025.1. Taxonomy (NCBI): domain Eukaryota; kingdom Metazoa; phylum Chordata; class Mammalia; order Artiodactyla; family Bovidae; genus Bos; species Bos grunniens. The sequence goes on from NC_141189.1 coordinate 31,569,794, forward strand.
TTGCAGAGTAATTCCTGAGTGTTTTCTTGGAAATTCATCCCCCAAATCACAAGTTATTCTTAAAATAGTCCCAACATTCTTCATACAATTTACTCTTTATTGTGGAACTCTACCATGATCTGCTCAATAAGGAAGAAATAGTAAGTTCAGAGGTAATTCACAAAGAATCATAGCCTAGATCAAATATTCAAATCAGGAAATGCTAGTGAACACTAAGGAGTCCTGTTCAGATAATAATGCAATGTATGAATCTATGAGAGTCCTGTGTTAAAACAGGCAATTTAAGGACATTTTGTGCCTCTGAAACTTATTTCTTGGGATGCCATTCACATCAAGTACGGTGCTGTACAATCATTAAGTGTCCAACTCTTTGTGACCCCAGGGACTGCACCATGCTTCCCTATCCTTCACTATTTCTCAAGAGTTTGCTCAAACTCATGTCTAATAAGTTGGTGATGGCATCCAATCATCTCATGATCTTTCACCTCTTGCCCTCAATCTTTCCCCAGCATCAGGGTCTTTTCCAATGAGTCAGCTCTTCACATCAAGTGGCCCAAGGTATCACAACTTCAGCTTCAGCATCAGTCCTTCCAACAAATATTCAGGGTTGATTTCCTTTAGGATTGACCAGTTTGATCTCCCTGTCCAAGGGACTCTCAAGAATCTCCAATACAATTTGAAAACATTAATTCCTTGGCATTTGGCCTTCTTTGTGGTCCAACTCTCACATCTGTACATGACTACTGGAAAAACCATAGCTTTGACTATACAGACCTCTGTCATTAAAGTGATATCTCTGCTTTTTAATATCCTATGTAGGTTTGTCATAGCTTTCTTCCGAGGAGTAAGCATCTTTTAATTTTGTGGCTATAGTCACCATCTGCAGTGATTTTATGCAATAAACTTGTTAGTATTTATTTTATTTGCAAGAATAATTCATTGTTTGCAGTAGGCAGAGCCACAGACACACTACTTATGACAGCATCAGCTGAAGGCAAGAATGACTAATGAGATCATGACCCTTTCTCTCCTACAAGCTCCTGTCCTGGTTCCTAGAACCACTGACCTTGGCCCTCAATTCCACATGTGGCTCCTCCTGTTCTTGCTTTTGCCTCATTAACATGGATTCCTTCAACCAGGGATGTTGACTGTTACGCTTTAATTTTCACAGAAGAATCATCATACTTTTTCTTGATTTCCTGTTTTTCTTGAGATCTGGAGAGAAATATGTTTCCTGAGAAATGCAGGCAGGAACTCACAGCTGATACCAAGTCCAGAGGCTGCCATCCGAGGAGACACTCACCTTCCTCTCTTGCCTTCTGGACCCCACAGAGACCATCTCTAAGCTCAACACCCCACACTCTCATCTACTCCAAAACCAGTTTCTCCTTTGTCCCCTTGATCATCACCCACCCAGATATTTAGCGTCAAAATCTTGGCATCATGAAGCAAGGCACCCAAAGCCGGTGTTCTGGGACAACTCCAAGAGATGGGGTGGGGAGGGACGTGGGAGGGGTTCAGGATGGGGGGACACACGTGGACCCGTGGCTGATTCATGTCAATGTACGGCAAAAATCCATCACAACATTGTCAAGTAATTATCCTCCAGTTAAAATAAATTCATTAATTTAAAAAACATGGAAAAAAATCCTGGCATCGTCTGGTGTAGGCCCTCCCACCTTTTCTCTGGGCTCTTATAAAAGCACCATGCCCTGTCTCCCTAGCGCTCACGCCCCATCCCCGGCTGCCAGTAGGATCCTCCTGAAGCACAGACCTGAGCTCAGAGACCTGCAAGGACTCCCTTCCTGGAGACCAACACGGCAACTAGCTCGAGACTTCTGAGCTCCCAGCCCTGCTCCCCAGGGCGTCCTGACCACAAGGGCAGTGCCCTGTACTCTGCAGTGGAGACAGGGGGCCTCTGAGCTTTTCAGCTGTTCTGCACATCTAGGGGGGGAAAAACACATCTCTCTCTTCATGTCTAACAGAATGGTGCATATCAAACCGGTATGAGTGGTAGCGGTTAGTGATACCTGTCAATATTCAAACATGTGCCTGCCCTCAGAGCCAGAACCACTTCGAAAGATCAGTCCCACAGATCTACCTGCCAAAACTTTGTACATCTACTTGAAACCTTTCTGGCGATACTGTTTGAGGGAGCCAAATCTGGAAACCTCTTAAGCGTTCAGATGGAGCGATGGTAAAATAAATTATGAAACAGCCATTGCACTGAGTATTCTGTAGCTTTCAAAGGGAATGAGCCAGCTTTATTAAATTAAAAAGGCAAACTACAGAGGGCTGGTTGGAGCCCGGCTTTGGCTTACATAAGTATCGATGCTTTCTGCAAAGTTACATAAGAAACTTGACAGCGATCGCGGAGAGTGGGGGGCCCGACACACAGTGGAGTGGGGTGTGATGTTTACTTCTCCTTCTTATATCTTTCTGTAGTGCTTCAGGATTTTTTTTTAATACCATGATTTTATCACTTCCTCCAAAACGTCTGCTCCCCAGACTCCTTTTCCCGTGCTCCCTTTCTGCTGGTAAAAAATAGTTACGCACATACAGGGCTTACTATGTGCGAGGTGCCATTCTAAGAGCTCGACGTGCACGTGGAACCCTGCTGGCCCCACGAGAGGGTGCTGGGAACCTTGCCACTGTACAGAGGAAGACGCTGAGGGCTGGAAGGGCTTCGGTGAGCTGCCCAGGGCCACATGGCTAGTCCGAAGTAGAGTGGGGCTACAAATGGGACAGTCTGACATCTACCCAGGCACTCTGCAAATTTCCTGGTGAATGAGCTTGGGAAAGAAGGAAAAAAAACGCTGCCTTGGAGTAACTGCATGACCTGGACACCTATTGACCCTGAGGCCTGGGGCCCTGTCTCAGTCATCTGTGTGGTGATACTCCCCACCAACCTACTTACCACCCCAGACGCCTACATGGAGTCATGTAGGTGCTTGTGACCTGAATACAGCGTTGTGCTGTGCTTAGTCGCTCAGTCGTGTCCGACTCTTTGCAATCTCTGGGCTGTAGCCTGCCAGGTTCCTCTGTCCATGGGGATTCTCCAGGCAAGAATACTGGAGTGGTAGCCATGCCTTCCTCCAGGGGAATCTTCCCCATCCAGGAACTGAAGCCAGGTCTCCCGCATTGCAGGTGGATTCTTTACCATCTGAGCCACCAGGAAAGCCACCAGAGAATACAGGGTTATCTGTACGTAATAACACAGAGCATCTGCACACCTGCCTGGTCTGTTAGGACCTCAAGCATGTCATAATCCTCTTCTTTCAACCCCAAGAGCCAGCCCTCAAATGTATCTGGGGTCCAATCACCCTTCACACGGTTCTTCTCATCACTCTGGTCAAGCCACTACCTCTTCCTGTTTGGACCCTACAAAAGCCTCCCCCTCTGCCTCCCCTCGCCCCCACCCTGATTCTATTCTCCAGTCTATATCCAGAGTGAGGATGCAAAAACGTAAAGCAGGTCACGTCGCACTCCTGCCCCAACCCCTTCAGGTTGGAGTAAATCCTGATGTCATTATTACGGCCTCCAAGGCCCTGTGTGATCCAACCCTGGTGACCTCTCCAGCCTCGTTCTCCTGCTCTCTGTTCTGGCCACACTGGCCTCATCCGACACACTGGGCTCGCTCCTGCCTCAGGGCCTTTGCACTCACTGTTCCCTCTAATTTCCCTCGGAAATTCACAAGGTTGTCCCTCGGAGAGGCCTTCCCCAACCATCTCGTGGAAACACTACCTGCGTGACTGGGACTCTCTAGTCTCTTTGTTAGTTTTCCTCAGAGACCTTCTTGTTTAGCGGCATATGACATGTTTATTTGTCCATTCTCCATCTCTCTTGACTCCATTAAGGTGGTTTATGCTCTTTTTTTCTGTTTTGTTCGCTATTACACCCCCAGTGCCTGTTGAGTCCTTAGCAGGTGGTCAGTAAACACTGAGTGGATGACAGGGCTGTTTGCTTAACAGAAGTCCCTTTGATGAGGGTCTTCCATGTATCTGCTCAGCAGTGTTTCTGCCCTGGAGGTGTGCCAGGCTCCCCCACTTTTCCCGGACTTGTAAAAGCTGCACCATCATCAGCTTTGTGAAGCTGATCTCACCCCTCTTCACCACCCAACAGAAAGAAACGGCAGGAGTGAAACATAATTACTGTCACTGGTGGGATGTGTGGGGGGTAGGGGGGCCATCTGACTCACAGAGAAGAGTAGCTGTCACCCTCGTCATCTTCAGAAAGAGTCATCTGTTCTGAGCTCCGTGGGCAGGAGTCCTGCAGAGGACTGGAGGGCCGGTACTCTGGGGGACTGCACTTTCTCTGCATCCCTCGACACAGCCCCTCCACAGGCCAGCAGACGGAGGTGATGAAGCGGCATTTTGCATGTCATCTCTCCAGGCGACGGGGTGGTGGGTCCCCCTGGAGAGACCTCCAGGTAATGAGCTTCTGAGGGATGGGGTGTCTTATTGGAGGAAAGGCCTGGTCCCTAGAGGGAGCGCTGCCATGGGCTCTCAGAGTCCACAGAAAGCCAGAGCCCAGCTGGTGCACACGGTTTCTCCCTGAGTCACTGTGTCTAGATGCGAGATCCCGGTGGGGAAGGAGAGGGGGAGGCGGACTTCCAGAAACAGTCATGTTACCAGTTAGCGTTTCATGAGCACACACTATGTGCTGGGCACTCAGCGTCCCTGCGGCTCAGGGCAGCGCACTGGACCCTTGCTCTGACCTGCGACTTGCTCTCACCAGGACCTTAGGCAAACCAGTTAAATTTCCTGGGACTCAGTTTTTTACCTGTAGACATGGATAGATGATGGATGGATGAAGAGAGACAGGGAAATGTCCGTAGGGTTTTTGTGGGGAGTCTCTCCTGGTCTTTCTCACAAGTCTCGTCATCAGCTGCAGTTGACACAGAGAAGCGGCTGAGTTCCGCTCTCACCTACCATCCTGCATCCATACCTCTCCTCCCATTTCACACAAAAGGAACCTAAGACTCAAGAGGCTGCATCCTGGCCTGAGATCACCCTCCTCCTCCGTGGCAGAGCTAGTGGGGAACAGCAGTGACGCCCAAATCCCCACACTCTCCATTTGGACACTGGGGGTCTCAGACTCATCTGCTCATCACAAATCACTCACACGGATATTTCATTTTAAGCATGACCCACATCTCACCAGTCTGCCAGTCTGGCCTCAAGAGTGAGACTTCTTGAATGGGGTGTTCACTCTTTTCTGGCCTGGGAGATTTGGGCCAGTCCCCAAAAGCAGTGTGAGCCCAGGGTCCTGGGAAGGAACCGCATGGCTCCTGTGAGTGGCCCCTGGCAGAGCGGCATGTCCTCTGGGCTCCACGTGATCCTGGAGGCGCCCAGGCTGAAACATCTCAACCCCGAGCCAAACCTCCCGCTCGCAGGGAGAACGTGGCAGCTCCTATTTCAGCAAAAAATATGTTTAACAGCTTTGAGAGTAAATGTGGCAGCAGATGGGGGCGGGGAGTGGGGAAAACATCAACCGTGTTTTCTGCCGAGAATCCGGTGGGGAGGGTGTGCTGTGCCCTACATTACTCCTGCTCCCACCCCCGGAACTCTTCCTCTCCCTCCATGGAGCGACAGAACACGGTGCATTTCCCAAGGCTGAAGTATTCTGCAGAAAAACATCTTAATAACACGCTTCACAACAGCACCGCAAATCACTGAAGTCTTCATGGAGCTGCGGTCCGGTTCTGCAGAATGACTTCTTGGAATCCACGATCCCGCCCCCTGCGTTAATGCACCTTCCAAGGAGCACGCGACATTTCCCAAAGTAACTGCTCACATCTGCCACGTGTCATGTCCTGGGGTCTGCCTGTCCCTCCAAAAAGCCAGGAGGATGCAAACAACGTGGGGTCCCCCAAAGGAAGAGGGTATTAGGGTGTGTTGTCTATTCGCTGGTTTTGGGGGCAGGCTCAAATCTCCACGTGGGCCAGGCACACACAAGGGTTCAAAATGGAAAAGAGACGGCCCACTTTCTACTGTCCTACTTTCTAATTCCGACTGCTGCTGGCATTAGCCAGGAAGTCAATGGGAGGCAGAGAGATCTGGAGAAAAAAGAATTCAACCTGCTGATTCCTCAGCTCTCAGACGTGTGCAGATGGCAGAATCCTTGGAAGTCATGCTGCCCCTTGCAGAAGAGTGAAATACTGACACGTTAAACAGGAAAGACGAAGCGGAACAGTGTGTGTAAAAGCGGGTGCCATGCAATACTGGATGCCAGCCCTGCACAGCCCTGAACGTTTGAAGGATTTCAGTGAAGAAAAATGAGCAAACTCTACCTGCTAGGTTTAATCCCCTGCCTCCCTTCACCCTCCTGCCCCTCATGGGAAAGGGACCATCTTGACGGATGCTTAGCAGTGACGAGCTCATGGAACACACTTGGGAGCACAGAGGGTGAGCAATGCACCGCGGGCGCCTCACAGCCGGAACCTACATGGCTGAGCAGCGGGTCAGAGCCAGCACTGCAAAATCGAGTGTCTCCCGGGCCAGGCAGGTAATACGAGTGACTGTGGGTAAAAAACCACCCAAACGCTAACAGCAAATGGCAGGGAAGTCGGCTCAGTGTCCAGGGATGGGGGGGGGGGATCGGTGGGGACAGGGCAGCACTGTGCGACTTCAGCCAGGTGTGGTCCAGTGGGAACACAGTCTCTCTGGGAGATGGTGAAGGCCAGGGAAGCCCGGCGTGCTGCAGTCCATGGGGTCGCAGAGTCGGACGTGACTGAGAGTGAACAACCACCACCACCAGGGGTAAAGAATATGCCTTCCAATGCAGGGAACATGGGTTTGATCCCTGATCAGGGAACTAAGATCCCATGTGCCAAGGGGCAACTAAGCCCATGCACCGTACTAGGGAAGCCTACATGCTGCACGTAGAGAAGCCCGCACGCTGCAACAAAGACCCAGTACAGCCAATAAATAAATAAAATCAAATAAAAAAGGAAAGACCCAAGGAAATCTGTCAAGATTCTAAGAATAATCTTGCTCTGGGGAGGGGGGTTTATTTCCTTAGTTGAGATAGACGCTTTTTAACTGGGACTCTCTCAGAGTGAGCTTCTGAGCTGAGATAGCAGGCCTGCTGTCTTCTAGAAGGATGCAGAGACAGGACATGATGACATGGAGGTCACTGGCAAGGACAGAGCAGGGTGAGGCTTGCCTTCTGTCACCCCCTCATGAAATGATCTGCAAGTTCCAACCTGTAGCACCATCTGACTTCAAAATGACAGAGGAGGAGAGGGCAGCGAGCGGTGGAACTGCAAGGAAAGCTGTTTGATATCAACTGGATTTGAGACCAAGGTTGAGTCCAGGGTCTCGTGTCAATATTGTGTCATTTGCCACAGTCTCTTTTGTATGTTTTAAAGCCCATGCAATGGAACCCCACGTTCTCCATGCTAATTGGGCACAGAGCTTTATTTCTCAGCTGTGATCGATGGCAGCCAGCGTGGCTGGGACTGCACAACACACCAAGACGCTCCTGTGTTAACAGGCAGTTGTCATAATTCCACAGGCTGGAGTTTGGTGCACGCTCTACCAGAACTGCCTGGACCACCCACCCCAGCAGTGGGGGCACCAGCTCACCCTATGAGGCAGCCTATTCTCACACTTGAGGTGGGCAGCCTTTTGTAACATCAGGGTCTTAGGACCATGTCTTGGACTCCATTTTCACCAGGAAATCTGATCCAAACACACATGACTCAGTGAGAATTTGATTTCCAGTATTCATCACAGGCCAGGGGGCTGCCTTTAAAAGAAGGGGGGCTTCCCTGATGGTCCAATGGCTAAGCCTCTGTGCTTCCAAAGCAGGGGGCCTGGGTTCCATTCCTGGTCAGGGAACTGGATCCCTCACAGCGATCCCACATTCTGCAACTGAGAACCAGCACAGCCAAGTACATACAATATGCAATGTTTAAAAAGAAAAGAAGGGGGCCTCCTCTCATGAACTGTAGTGGTGTTTTCAAAACAAAACCAAGCCCCTAGTGGCACAAATAATAGAATGAAAGAAAAATACCATATGGTGTATTCTATTTGGAGGGGTGGAGGGGGAGACATCTTTTTTATCAGAGATAGCAGAGAACAACTGAATCTTCTCATAAAGGTCCTAAAACAATTAGAAGGATGCGAGTAAGCGGATTTGGCTTCAGTTTCAAAGCCTGGAGCAGGTTCAGTTCAGTTCAGTTGCTTAGTTGTGTCCGACTCTATGACCCCATGGAAGGCAGCACGCCAGGCTTCCCTGTCCATCACCAACTCCCAGAGCTTACTCAAACTCATTTCCATTGAATCGGTGACGCCATGCAACCATCTCATCCTCTGTTGTCCCCTTCTTCTCCCGTCTTCAATCTTTCCCAGCATCAGGGTCTTTTCTAATGAGTCAGCTCTTCACATCAGGTGACCAAAGTACTGGAGTTTCAGCTTAAGGATCAGTCCTTCCAATGAATATTCAGGACTGATTTCCTTTAGGATGGACTGATTGGATCTCCTTGCAGTCCAAGGGACTCTCAAGAGTCTTCTCCAACACCACAGTTCAAAAGCATCAGTTCTTCGGCACTCAGCTTTCTTTATAGTCCAACTCTCACATTCATACTTGACTACTGGAAAAACCATAGCTTTGACTAGACGGGCCTTTGTTGGCAAAGTAATGTCTCTGCTTTTTAATATGCTGTCTAGGTTGGTCATAACTTTTCTTCCAAGGAGCAAGCATCTTTTAATTTCATGGAGCAGGTAAGTCCTGCCAATGTCTCTCTGGTTGGAAATTCAACTTGGAAATTCCAGAAAGTGTGAAGCCAAAGATACTCCCCACACACAGAAGCAGAAATAAGCCCCATTTTGAGTTATAGCATCACTGTTAAGACAAAACAGATCCACGAACCCTTAGCACACCCATTTTGAAGAGCTCCAGGGAAACTCTTGTATTATCAGCAAACCAGTCTTTATCAAATGACAAGTCCCAACCTACTTTCAGAGGCCCATGGGCTTGCTATATGGATCCTTAGGTCTATTGTTTCCACTGCAATGACAACATTTTAGAAATCATATACAGTTGACCCTTGAACAACATGGGTTTGAGCTGAGCGGGTCCACTTATATACAGATATTTTTCAATAGACATATTAGAAAGATTTTTGAAGGTTTGCAATGATTTAAAAACTCGCAGATAAACTGCATAGTCTAGAAATACTAAAAAATTAAGAAAAAGCTAGGAATGTCATAAATGGATAAAATAAATGTAGACACCCAAAAATATGTGTTATCTGACTGTTTGTGTCGTAGGTAAGGTCAATAGTAGGTTATGAGCAGCTAGGTTTGGAGGGAGTGAAAGGTTATACACAGATTTTCAACTGGGAGGGAGGCTGGTGCTTCTTACCTCCGTGTGATTCAAGGGTGGAGTATAATTATCTTCTCTAGCATCTGAAGACTCAATAAAAACTAAGAGCAGCTTCATTGTTTGGGTTCCCTGAATCCAAGCATGCAGATGTCTTGATATGATGAGAGATGGATGAGGACTATGGGGAATAATCAGCAATAAGGCAGTGAGGCCCACCGGCCCCAAAGTGTGGCTCAAACAGATGTTCTCCAGCAACGTGACCCAAGGAAAGTTGGGTCCGGGGCAGGTGGGGTCAGCATGTGGATCACCAGCAAGGTATGTGGCAAGCTTGGGAGAAGCCAAGTTTCTTCTGCATATCACTGTGAGCAAAGACTTGGTTTCATAAAAAGCAGTGGCCACTGTGTTAATCGACGATTCAGAATTGTGATAATGTTCTAAGTGTCTAATACGTAAACATCTTTTTTGCTTTTACTTGTATACGACCTGTAATAACAAGGTCTATGTACCTAGTTTTAAGTTGGCTTATACTTAAGTCATACAAATATGAAAGTAATCTAAGTTGGCACCAGTGGGAGTCTTTCAAGAAGTTTCCTTGGGTTCACTGCTGACATGCTAAGAAAGTCTGAGAGAGACTACTTTAACTCCGGGACACCTGTAGGCTGCAATCCTTCCTGTGATCAAAATGTACCAAAGGACGAAACTGCAGAGTTCTGAATTTTGGGAAGCCTCGAATCAACAATGCTGACTTGCAGGCTCGCCCCCTCGGGTCTCCTGGGGTGTCCAGGACACAGGCGCCGCAGTGTAACCTCAGAGGAGAAGGCAGGCCGCACTGGGCGGAGCACGTGACCGGTACTCACACGAAGAAGGGCATCAGCTGGGTCAGGGTCTCCTTCTGGGGGCTGGCGGTAAACTCAGGGACTGCCTGGATGACTTTGTTCATGACGCTGCGCAGGTAGGTCTGCAGCTGCTTCCTGCGTTCCTCCACAAACTTGGCGTCCTGGGAAGACAGACAGACAGGCATCCTCAGGTATGCTTTCTGCTTTCCTCAACCGCCCAGAGAACACGCGACCAACAATCTTCTTTACCCAGAGCGAGTGCAAGTGTGCCTCAGGCTTTACACGTGTGACCACACTTAGCAACAGGGGAGATGCTCATGATGCTACTACTGTTGTGTGTGTGTGTGTGTGTGTGTGTGTGTGTGTTAGTCACTCAGCCGTGTCTGACTCTTTGCAACCCCATGGACTGTAATCGCCCAGGCTCCTCTGTCCATGGGATTCTCCAGGCAAGAATACTGGAGTGGGTTGCCATGCCCTTCTCCAGGGGATCTTCCCAACCCAAGGATCAAACCCCAGGTCTCTTGCATTGTAGGCAGATTCTTTATCATCTGAGCCACAAGGGAAGCCCCACTATTACTGCTAAGTGGGGGCAATGCAGGTTCATGAAATTTCCTACATTGTATTCCCAGGAACGAATGAAATCTCAGCACCTGCAATGTGCCAAGCAGGGCACTGGGATCTGGGATAGACCATGAACACAAAGGGTCCCTGCGGTGGCCCTGCTGGAGGAGATAAATAAACCCAGTGACCACACAGGTCAGCACACAGCGTCACTCATCACACGTAGTGTGCCTCCCTCCAGAGGGGGTGCTTAATTTTGCCTTCACGGGAATTTTCTGAAATTGGAATCAGTCACCACTATTTAAGAAAGATTTCATTAATAAACAAATTCCACCCTTTCTGAGAAACTAGGAGACGTAGTGACACGGCCCCACTCCCAGGGCCACTCCAGGGGTGGGTGTCTGCTTGGTGTGGCCCCGAGGTAGGCACAGGGCCCCAGGTCCACATTCAGAATCCTCCTGGCTCACACCCCCATGTCTGCCTGGCCCTCGTAGGCAGGGCTGGCTTCCAGGCGTGCCCCAGGGTGAGAACATGGACCCGTGTGGTGACGTGCTGTCCCCATGTTGAAAATCTAAATAATTTCGGCATGAGGGGCCCTACATCTGCCTGTTGCCATGGGCCCCACAGATCCCAGAGCCCCACCTGCTCATATGCCTCTGAACTGGCTGGGGGGTGCGGGGGAGAGGGGGCTGGTTTGGAACAAGGAAACCGAGCCCGCGTTGGGGGTGGGGGACATCCTCCTTTGAGGAAGCGATGCTTCTTCCAGACTGGAGGCTGAGTGGGGTGAACAGGCACAGCAGAGCAAAGGGATGGGAGGAACAGGGTTACTCATCCTCACAGGGACACAAGACGCACTCTCTGATGAGTTTCACATGACAAAGGAGGGAACAGTGGCCCAGAGCGAGGCTGGGCTGCTCGCCCACGAGGCCTCACACCAAAAGCAGGACACTCATCGCCCCCCTCGCCAACTGCCCCAGCCAGCCTGGGGCTCTGGAAGTCTGCAGGAGGTGCCCACACTCTCAGAGACACCTGAGGACAAGCCCTGTCCCGACAAGGCCCTGCCAGGAACCCAAGCGCAGCCGGGAGATTCTTAAGTGCTGCCAGGCTTAGCAAATAAAAAGACAGGATGCCCGGTGAAATCTGAATTTCAGATAAACGATGAATTTTTCAGTATTCATAACTCCATATTCAATAATTCATGACTCAATAATTTTTCGGTATTCAAGTATGGCTATACAATAAAACCTTTCCATATAATATTTGGGACTCACTCAGACTTGGAAATTATTCACTGTTTATCTGAAATTCAGATTTTACGGGGTGCCCTGAGTTTCATCTGCAGCCCTCCTCTGGATGCCAGCAGGGAGGAAGGAACACAGAGCATCTGTTGCCCCCTGGGGGCCGCTTCAAAGTCACAGCAAGGTCTTTTCTCCCAGAGCCACCCTCTGATGTAGTGCCTCAGTGGGATGTTTCTCCAGGGGAAATGGTGCTCCAACACTGTGGCTGGCCATCCAACTTGATTGCCAGCACAGTCCCAGGTTGGGGCTGGAATCTCGTGCAGTGGGGGCAGGAGGCATCAGGCCAGGAGAACCGCGGGTCCTCGCCCCAAGCTCAGCCACTCGGGCTCCGCTCACCCGTCTGATGCCTAGGTCTGCTCCGCAGTCTCCAAGTTTCAACCCATCATAAGCAATTAGATCCTCCTCCTTGGGAAGGTGATTAATATTCCAGGTTAATACTGAACGGAGCCACTCAGGCCTGGTTTGTAATCTGCGCAAGAAACCCTCAAGGACGGCTTGAAAGGCTTTGTGGCAGGAAGGCAAGAAAGGGGCTCAGCAGTCCCGGAAGAACTCATGGGGATTCCTCCTTTTTCAGAGGAAGGATGCTCAGAACTCTCTGAGCACCAAGGAGGGTGGGGATGGCTCCCCGTGCGGCTTGTGGGGCTGTGCTGGGCTATACAGTCCTGGGAGGGGAGGACAGGAGGACCCTCAAATGAAGGTCAGAGGATCCCACCCAGGATTCAAATCTGCCTGTTTTCACTAGGGCTTCTGCTGGCCCAGGTCCCAGGGCCAACAGGGGCTTGGCAGAAAGGTTACCACCTGGAGGAATCCCACATTCTTGCCACGCACTGAATCCTCGAGCTCTCCAGTCCCAGGAAACCCCAGCCAGCTTCTAATAAAACCCTGCATGGTAGCAATCTGAGTCTGACTGCTGAGCAATTTCTACTGAGCTGTTCAGAACAAGAGACAGGTATTTGTGGAGTCTTCATGCCTGCTCTGCGCTCAGCGCTTTCCCAGCGCCGCATATTTCCAGCACAGTGGAGGCTCGGGAAGGGTAGGGAAATTGTCCAAGGTCTCAGGACCTGGAGGCAGCTCAGTAGGGTCCCAGGTCATTGGCCGATGAGCAAGGGAGAGCTGCCTTCAATTCTGAAGACACTCTTCAATTTACAGAAGAAAAATCTATGGGTCTTTTAAACCCCAAGGCGTCTCCCAGTCAATACACAGTTTACACTTGCACTTGCCCGTCGGTTGTAGCAGAAGGAAGCCGGTCACACCGGAATGATGGGGATAGGGCTAGGATGGCGCGGGCTGTCCTCAGACCACGAGCCTTTGCCTGGACACACTGTCCTCAGATCTCAATCTCATCTGGGGGTCTGGACGCCTTGAGTGGCCACACACGACTCAGCAGGATTCGGTGAGGCTGCAAAGATCTCAGAATACCTCAGTCTTTCCCGGGACTGTCATTTCGTTTTTCACTATCAAAGTTCCAAATTATGGCAGAAAGTAGAGTGCATGGTATAATAAACCCTCATGACCCTTTATCTAATAAAGTCTTAACCCTTTCCCATATTTCATCATTTTCACCTTTTTGCTAAGCTGTCTTAAATTATAGCTACCATGATGTTTTACCCCTAAACACTCCAGGGTGCATTTCTAAAACACTAAGAACATTTTCCTATTGTGCCACAACACTGCGGTCACCTCTAACAAGGTGAACGATAATGTGTTGGTGTTACCTCATACCTAGTGTGTATTCGAACATCTGAATTTTCAAATGTGCCTACTGCTTATGGAATTTTTTTTTTTAAGGGTGGAGTCCATCCTAGAACAAAGCTGGCAATTCTCCAGCAGGTTGAATGCAGTCTGGTTCAGATCAGATTCCCCCTCGGGATTAGTGAAGTTCTGACCAAAAGTCCTGTGGCCACAGGACTGGAAAAGGTCAGTTTTCATTCCAGTCCCAAAGAAAAGGAATGCCAAAGAATGTTCAAAGTACTGCACAATTGCACTCATCTCACACGCTAGCAAAGTAATGCTCAAAATAGTACGTGAACCGTGAACTTCCAAATGTTCAAGGTGGATTTAGAAAAGGCAGAGGAACCAGAGATCAAATTGCTAATATCTGCTGGATCATTGAAAAAGCAAGAGAGTTCCAGAAAAACATCTACTTCTGCTTTACTGACTATGCCAAAGCCTTTGACTGTGTGGATCACAATAAACTGTGGAAAATTCTTCAAGAGATGGGAATACCAGACCACCTGATCTGCCTCCTGAGAAATCTGAATGCAGGTCAAGAAGCAACAGTTAGAAATGGACATGGAACAACAAACTGCTTCCAAATTGGGAAAGGGAGTTTGTCAAGGCTGTATACTGTCACCTTGCTTATTTAACTTATATGCACAGTACATCATGCAAAACGCTGGAATGGATGAAGCACAAGCTGGAATCAAGATTGCCAGGAGAAATATCAATAACCGCAGATATGCAGATGACACCACCCTGGTGGCAGAAAGTGAAGAAGAACTGAAGAGCCTCTTGATGAAGGTGAAAGAGGAGAGTGAAAAAGCTGATTTAAAACAACATTCAGGAAACTAAGATCATGGCATCTGGTCCCATCACTTCATGGCAAACAGACCGGGAAACAGTGACAGACTTTATTTTTCTGGGCTCCAAAATCACTATACATGGTGACTGCAGCCATGAAATTAAAAGACGCTTACACCTTGGAAGAAAAGTTATGACCAACCTAGACAGCATATTAAAAAGCAGAGACACTACTTTGCTAACAAAGGTCCATCTAGTCAAGGGTATGGTTTTTCCAGTAGTCACGTATGGATGTGAGAGTTGGACTATAAAGAAAGCTGAGCACCAAAGAATTGATGCTTTTGAACTGTAGTGTTGGAGAAGACTCTTGAGAGTCCCTTGGACTGCAAGGAGATCCAACCAGTCCATCCTAAAGGAAATCCGTCCTGAATATTCACTGGAAGGACTGATACTAAAGCTGAAACTCCAATACCTTGGCCACCTGATGTGAAGAAATGACTCATTTGTAAAGACCCTGATGCTGGGAAAGATTGAAGGCGGGAGAAGGGGACAACAGAGGATGAGATGGTTGGATGACATCACCGACTCAGTGGACATGAGTTTGAGTAAGCTCCGGGAGTTGGTGATGGACAGGGAGGCCTGGCGTGCTGCAGTCCATGGAGTCACAAAGAGTTGGACACGACTGAGCGACTGAACTGAAGTGACCAAAGGTACAGATGGTGGTGCCTTTTCACCGCAAGCTGCTAGTGGGCTTGTGTAGCCTAAAAACATGAACACCAGGGTGTAGGGGCTTCCCAGGTGGCACAGTGGTAAAGAATCCACCTGCCAACGCAGGAGACACAGAAACACTGGTTTGATCCCTGGGTCGGGATGATCCCCTGGAGAAGGAAACGGCAACCCACTCCGGTATTCTTGCCCGGAGAGTCCCATGGACAGAGGAGCCTGGAGGGCTACAGTTCATGGGGTCACAAAGAGTCGGACATAACTGAGCACAGACAGAGGGAGCTGCATCCCGTGCAGGTTCCTGTCCTCTCCTGAGAAGTGGCCCTCGAAAGCTGAAGCACAGGGCCACCGTCCCAGCCAGCGTCTGTGGGGACCCAACTCTGTGCCACATGGGATTGCCCAAGACACCACAGACCCATCTAAGATCCACCCAGCGAGACAATCACGTTCCAGGTGATCACATTCAAGGTGACCTTCCAAAACAGCTTGCACTGCTACTTGCTGGCTCTACTGTGCAGCGGCTAAACCACTGGAGCTATGGTTCCTCATCTGCAAAATGGGGTAAGGATGGTGTCTATGTCATTTGGGATAGCTTACGCTAAGCGCCTGGTGGCCAGCATTGTCTGCCAGTCTCTGCGATGGATGCTGATGTCTCTGGATGTTCAGCCAGGATGCCTTCCTCAGGGAGTGTCTCTGGGCACGGGGTGGGGACAGACTGGCAGACAGTAGTGCCCAGGCAGGGCAAGTGCTGGGAGGCCGCCTTCCAGAGGTGAGCAGGGGAGCGCAAGGGAAGTTCGGGTGAGAAACAGACAGGGTTTCACTTGAGGAGCCGACTCCTAAAGGGGCTCTTCAGCATCTCTTGCAGGAGAGACACCCATCAGGGGTCTAGGTGGGAGCCCTCAGTGGAGGAAGGGCATTCGAGGCAGAGGGAACAGCAACGTGGAGACTGTAGGCAGGAGTGCGGTTTATGGGAGCGGCACAAGGGAGGCCGGCGGGGCGGGGCTGGGCTGAGTGGCTCCCAGGAGCCGAGGCTGGAGCAGCAGGGGTTGGATCGCACACAGCCTCAGGGACCGTGAAAGAGGCCGCAGACGGAGGTGGGATGCAGGAAGTGCATTTAGAAAGACTGTTGGTGGCCAATGGGCTGTAGGCAGCCTGATGCGAAGAGATGCCTGTGAACTCTGCCCCCCTAGCCCAGGGTGCACATCGCAGCCCTCAGCGTGGCTCACATGAACCTTCTCGACATGGCCCAGCTTGCCCTGCCAACTTCCCTTCATGTTACCCTACCCTCAACCCCATCAACACACACCCCACATCCAGGCGATCACAGCAGCTCCGTAAACACTTGCTGTAAGAACGTACAAACGTGGGGGGGTGGATTTAGGGGAAACAAGGCAAGCCACCGGAGAGAATGAGCCCAGACAAGAGACGACAAGCCCCCTAGTGGGGAGAGACATAGAGAGAAGTGGCTGCAGGCTGGCTCCCTGGTCCCCAACTCCCCCCAGGCAGGGAGTGAGGGGCAGACAACGAGAGAGCAAAAATGGGGAGCCGGTCCTTCGGGGACCCTGTTGGTCAGCTGGCCCCCAGGGAAGAGACTGGCGTCCACATAGGGCCTGCCCTGCTGGATAGGGGCCAGCACTTAAAGGGCCATGGATCATGGTTGTGCTCCTGGGGCTGCCGCCAACACGCAGCATCAGTGGCAGTGGGCTGGATGGCAGCCCAGCTCTCGGAATGTGCCAGGCGCCTCTGGTGGCCGCTTAATGAGTCCTCGCTGCCCGTGGCCCTGCAGTCATCTTGCCCGGCCCTCTTATCGTAATGCTATTGTCAGTTATGGTTGAGGACTAAGAATAGCAAAGGCAGTTAGTCCTCACGGTAAAAAAGAATACTCAGGACTATTTTAATGGGGGTATTTTTTTTTCTCCTTCCTGAAAAGGTTAATTTTATTTTGAGCTTCAAGAAGATAAAGACGCCATCAAATGAAGAAGAGCTATTTTTAAAACAATGGAAGGATGTGAACAAGACAACGAGCCACCATTCCTGGAACCAGACCCCCAGCCCCCTGTACTTTCCAGCCTATTCTTTCCTAGGTCCTTCCTTAAAACTGCGCCTCCTCAACCACACCCCGTCTCTCCAAGAGGACTGTCCCCACCCGTCTGCACTTCCAGAGTGCCTCTTCATTCCCATTTAAGTATATCGCAGTGATTTATACAATATATAGAAGGTCTTGTCCATCAAGGGCATCAGGCCCTGTCGAGAGAGGCCATGGCAAGTCAGCTGATCTGACAGTGCCTCACTGGCTGGAGAATCCCAGAACAATTCTAGGACTAGTTTCCCAAGGAGCCCAGCATCAGTGAATGACTTCAAGTTCTATTTCAGAGCCGACAACCCAGGTGGGACGTCCTGATGGGCTGGTGTCATTCGTTCATTTACTCGATGATCCAGCCACAAATTAGTTCACTCATTAATGCAACAGATAGCCTGCTGTGAGACAGGCGCTACAGGGGAAGGAATAAATCAGTCTCGAATCCTGCCTTCACAGAGCTTACAGTCGATGGAAAAGATAGACTAGCTGATCATTACAAAAAGTGCGATGAGGCCAGGAACACACAGGATAAAGATGCGCACAAGGTCTGCTGTGGGGAGGGGGGAGTGTGTGTGGGAAGCGCACAGTGGGGTAGGCAGGCCTTTCCCAGGATTTATAATAGTTACAGTAGCATCAGCAGCAACAGGAAGAGGAGGTGTTACTATTAACATTTACTGAACATTCTGAGTGTGTGCATGCATGCTCAGCCATGTCCGACTCTTTGCGACCTCATGGGCTGTAGCCCACCGGGCTTCTCTGTCCATGGAATT
Source organism: Bos grunniens (assembly GCF_055505025.1). Lineage (NCBI taxonomy): Eukaryota > Metazoa > Chordata > Mammalia > Artiodactyla > Bovidae > Bos > Bos grunniens. The sequence goes on from NC_141189.1 coordinate 31,587,915, forward strand.
CTCAAGGCCAGAATACTGGAGTGAGTTGCCATTTCCTTCTTCAGGGGCCCTTCCCGATCCAGGGATCGAACTCAGGTCTCCCGCACTGGCAGGTGGACTCCTTACCGTTAGCACCACCTGGGAAGACTGAGTACATTAAATGCTTTATTGGATTCGCACAGACCCACTGGGATAGATACATTTTAGTATCCCCATGTCAGAGAGAGAAGCTGACATTCAGAGAGGTGGGGGCGAGGGGCAGTGTCCAGACACGTGACTGCTGAGGGGTGGAGACAGGACTCGGCCCTGGAAGCCAAGATCCCTCTACTCTAAGATAGAGGCAGAAAAGGGTGTTCTGCTCTGAGAACCACCTGGAGTCCAAAGACCACAGCCGGAGGGCTGTTCTGGGGAGACCATCACACACTTGCTAATGGGAAACCGAGGTGAGAAAAGGCCTGTCGCTGTTGCTTTAAACACGCTGGACGGGGACTTCTGAGAGCAATGAAGCCCAGGCAGGAAGGACCCTCGTAGCAGCTTTGCAAACATCACTGAGCCCCTTCGATAAGCATCTCATTGGGTGTTTTTAGCAAAACCGCACAAAATATCTTCACTTGCCTAACTCGGAAATAATAAAATCGCAACTTAAAAAAGGAAGCTCTCCTAATCTGTACACCATGAGTGGGTCCCCAGAGGTCAGGACAGAGGTGCTGATGTTCATTCACATCTGGGCCAAACAGGTAGGCGTGGCCTGGCTGTTTAAATGAGTCTGGTTTCCCAAGCTTTCTTCCAGGCAATCATCAGCTGGATGACGACCTGGAAAATCACCAGGCTTCCCTGGTAGCTCAGCTGGTAAGAGAACTTGCCTGTCATGCAGGAGATCCGGGTTCGATAATTGGGTTGGGAAGATCCCCTGGAGAAGGAAATGGCAACCCACTCCAGTATTCTGCCTGGAGAATTCCATAAACAGAAGAGCCTGGAGTGCTGCAGTCCATTGGGGTTGCAAAGAGTGGGACACGGCTGAGCGACAAACCACTTTCATCAGCTGGAAGGACCAGATGTGAATGAAGCGGGGAGGAGGCCTTTATTTAGAGTAGTTTGGTGGAGAGGGGAGGGCGGCGAGGGGTGAAGAAGGCCCACGCGTCTCTAAGGCATCCTTGCTGAGAATTTCAGGTTCTAAGCCTTGACCGACACCCACTAATTTAGAGACCAGAGCCACTGCCCCATGTGCCGGGCCAGGGGAGCACAGTCCTGTTAGTTGAATTACTTTACCCCCAGTGACTCAGCCTGGCCACCATTTACCAAGTAGCCTGGTGATGGGCTGGGATGAACAGAGACAGACAGGAAACAGGCATAGCCCCGTGGGGGTCAGCGTCTCCCGGTCGGAACATTTACTGAGTCCCGGGATGTTAAAGTTATCCACCCAAGCAAACACTGACTTGAAGCCTTCCCTGCCATGCCCAGTTAGTCCGCGTGAAAAACACCTAGTTCTTGGCCTAAAGGCATGAACGGCCTCTCACTCATCTATACACTTGAGCATCCACCAAGTGGCAGAGTGGAGGGTCCTCCACTTGCCCATCCACACCTGCCCTGGATGCCTGCCTCATTCCAGGGCCCGTGATGAGCAGGGGCTGGAGAAGGAGAATGGGACGGCTGCCCTCATGGAGGTGGCCATCAAGATCCCCTCCCTTCCAACACTGCTGGGCCAGACCCTGTGCTGGGGGCCCCCGAGATGAGATGACAAGTCCTGGTTTCGGTAGACACCACCAGGAGGTCAGGGCCGACACTGGCAGAGCAGGAGGAGAGTTCCTGGAGTGGGGGTGGCACGCCCTCTGAGCTGGGCTGCTGGGAATCGGCAGGCACTTCTAGCCTGGGTCTGTGGTGGGGGGCCGGGTGGAGGAAAGGAATCCAGATGGAGTGCCTGAGGGGGGTCGGAAGACATCCTTTTGGTGGGGGTGGGGCGTGTGTGTGGACTGAAGCAGTCAGGCTTTGGAGAGGTAAGGCGTGAAGTCTGTGTAGAGGGTCTGGGGGAGACCGAGTGCATGCACTGGGGGTTCAGGAGGCCCAGAAGTCGAGACTCGGGGGAGGAACAGAAAGGAGTTGATGAGGACTTCCCTGGCGGTGCAGTGGTTAAGACTTCGCTTTCACCTTCCAATGCAGGGGGTTCAGGTTTAATCCCCGGGAGAGGAGCTACAGTGCCTGGACTGTGAAGCCAGCTCCTCTGTCTCCATCAGTGGCACAGGCTACCACTCCCTCAGGAAGGCAAGGGGCTACTGAAAACAGAACTGCCTCCCTCACCATATAAAAATATAATAAAATAAATAAAAATATTTCTTATTTTTAAAATATTTTTAAAAATATTTCCCATTTCTTGTGGAAATAGGAGTTTCGACAAGACACACAGCAAGATGCGTGACTCTGCCGGCAGCCCCGAGGATCTGAGGGCTTCCGGTTGAGACACTGCCTGTGGTGGGAAGAGAAAGGGCAGGTTCCAGAAGACACCACAGACCCCAAAGTCCTCCCCACACTTCCTTCATGAAAAACGCCAGGGGGCTTAGGGCTTGCACCAAATCTAAGCTTGCACTTCCTATTGATCCAGGAGACACTCCTCCTCTTGTTCAGAAAGCCCCCAGTGAGGCTACAGACAAGCCTCATGGCTCACAATACCTCACTCAGAAATGGGGAAAACAGATCAGACCCCCAGGGCTGGGAAGCTCAAGGAGGGAACACAACGCGGAAGAGTTTGAAGAGTGTAACACGGCACTCGCGTGATGTATGTGAACTACGCTAAATGTCAGAAGAGAAGGCGGATCCCGACCCCCACCCGCAATGAAGGGAGCTCCACCCCACACCTGGACTGCAAACACAAGAAGCAAAGCAAGTCTCCATTTCACAAAAGGAGCAGCACCCCCACCCCAACCTCCAGGGCTCCAGGTGCATTTACACTTTCCTCCCACGCACTTCTCAGAATGATCATCATAGTAATTACTGTGATACCGTTTATTGCCAAGCTTCTGTGTGCTGAGCACTATGTGGAGTGTCCCCCTGAATTACCTCAACAGACCCCTGCGACAGCTCTATGGACTAGATACTAATATTCCCATTATGCAGATGAAGAAACAGAGGCTCCCAGAAATTAAGTACCTCCCCTACAGTGACCCAGCTAGGGAGGAACAGCTCTGGGATTGTAGGGCCATGTCTGTCTGAGTTCAGCTCATAACTGTGCTGCTGTCCTGGCTCTTAGGGTCAACGTATTCATAAACAGCAGGATTTCTACAGCTTCGCTGAACATAGGAATGAAAAAACAGAGTAGCCCTGCAGTTCACATGGGGTGAACCAGATACCAGAGCTCTAAAAACTCCCCTTGTGGCACAGCGTTATGCATTGTGGCTGGATAAGTCTCATTCTTCCATGCCCGTCAGTAGGAGGGGGATTACGGACAGTAGCTTTGGAGCAGCCTCTGCGGCTCAAGAAGCGCTGGATACAGGGACCTGTCCGCCCACAGGCGGGCAACAGCCTGCAACGTCTCTTCCCCGCTCCGTGACGCTGGCACAGGCTGGGTCCTAGATAGGACATGACAAATGATCTCCTAGCAGTAGAACAGAAGGCTCTGTCGCAGTCAAAGCCCATTTTTCTCTGTTATTGACTTTGCAGCCAAGGCAACCTGCAGGCTGGACAGCTGAGGTGGGGATGGGGGGAAGGCTGGTTCATGCATTCACTGGGAAAAACTCAAGAGTGGGGGGAAAAAAAGACTGTATCCACATGCAAGTGTCTCTTCCCAGAGCTGTGAGCTCCAGTGTGGGAGGGGCCAGTGGGTAACACAGGTAAGGACAGGTGCCAGTGGGGACAAGGTCAGCAGGAAAGACACAGCCGCAGCTTTAATCCCAGTAACTGCTGCCTCGTGGGGAAGTGGGTCCACTGTTCCCAGATCGCCTAGATTTTTTAAAAAGTGAAATCCCAGATTTTTAAATATTGAAAACCATAAAAGATTTAAAGTCCAGGTGGATCAAACAAAACAGAAGACAGGCCACAATTTCAGATGTCTGATCTAATGAGATGCTCCGTAACTTAGAATGCTTTCCACAAATTTATGGAAGGAAGACCTAGGACCCGGGATTATTTAGGAAAGCAGCATGGTGTGTCCACAAGGATCACTCAGAGCTGAGCTCAGCCCCAGCTACGGCTTAGCTGGGCGACCCCTGAGCAGGTTATCTCCACCTCTCTGGACCTCAATTTCTCCACTCGTGCAGCACAGCCCAGGTGGCTCAGTGGGTAAAGAATTCACCTGGCAATGCAGGAGACATTAACAAATGTGGGTTTGATCCCTGGGTGGGAAAGATCCCCTGGAGGAGGGCATGGCAACACGCTCCTGTATTCTGGCCTGGAGAATCCTGTGAACAGAGGAGCCTGGTGGGCTACAGTTCATGGGGTTGAAAAAAGTCAGACGTGACTGAAGTGACTAGCACACAGGACCTAGAGGATTATTATGTGATCAAATGAGACGATGTTTGCAAAACAAAAACTGCAGCTGTTCTCAATCCATGGTAGACATTTAATACACAGACATTTCCTTTTTCGAAGCTGTCACAATTCAGGTCTGTCAGCCATATTCTTTAGGCTGGCAAATTAATTTGGTCAAATTAAATATAGTACACTACATGACCCAGTGTACTGTAAATCAACTATACTTCAATAAAATTGAAAAAATAAATAGAAGATATACAGACGCTTTACCGTCTGAGCCACCAGGGAAGTCCTATAGTTCACTACACAGCCTGCAATTCCACCCTGAGCACCTATCCTGAGAAATTCTCACACAGGACCCTGAGGGTCACGGACAAGGAGACCAATGGCTGTGCTGTTTTGAGTGGGGACCAGTCAGGAGCCACTGGGGGGCATCTCCGGAGTAAAGGACAAGTGAAATGTGGTGGTTGTGTCCTCCCCAAAATACACTGAACAGTCACAGAAGCAAAGGACAGGCTGACGCGGCCACATGAATAGAGCTGAACAGGAGGCTGAGTCAAAAAAGTGAAAGGATGGAGGCTAGGACTATGCCATGTAAGTAAATTAAAAACATGCCTAGTACAACATATTCTGGAAGGAAACACACAAATTTCCAGCTCTGAGCCAAACACAATGGAGCAGCTATTTGTGGTGGTGAGAAGAGCTGATGGGAGAAGGGCTTCAGAGTGAACACTGAGATGCGTGCGTCAGGAGCTGGGCAACAGCATGAACTCGCTGTTTTGTCTGGGAAGTCCAAAGAGGAAAATCAGAGAGGAGGGATGTATTTCCTCTTTCTGCAACTGTTTAATGCCAGGACCTCCGTCCATCAGATCCAAAGACCCTCGTGGGATCCTGGGTTCCTATGTGTCCTGCCCTGAAAAACTCCAACAATTTCAGAGGCTGAGACCAGAAATTGAGAGTGCCTGCATGTATTTTATGTCCCAGTCTTCCCTGAGGGCTCCGTGGGGTCTCACTTCCCTCCCTCTCAACCGCTCTATGCAACTGTTTTGTCTGCGGGGGCCCCAGACAGCACAGCGATTGCTGGGCAGACAGATGGCACGCACACAGCCATTTCCCCGCAATGCCCTGGACCACTTCACAGTTCACTGCAAGTATTATGGTCACACAGGGTCTGCTTTAGAGAAAGTTTTAATGGCAGCAACAGCAGCGTTGTGTGGAGCCGTCTCTGACTGTCTTAATTGTAGTCTCTACAACCAGTATAAATCTTTAACTGCTGATGCCACAGCCTGAAATGGCTGTTTGAGCAGAGAGAGGCATAATGGAGCCAAAACAATGCCAGGCAGTGCGTGTCGAATGCCAGGACTTGAGAAGACATGGTTATGAGTGTTATTTCTGACCCCAACATTTCACCAATGAGGCTCAAAAACATTAAGTGCTAGGCCCAGGATCACACAGCTAAGGAGCAGTAGTGTCAGGATAGGAACTGACTAGAGGGCCGGTCTTCCTCTCGCTGGGCCCAGACATCACGCCCCAACGGAGGCCCCTCCGGGGGTGGGTCATGGCTGGGAGGAACAAGCAGGCTTCAAAGCCAATGAAGAGAAGGTGGCAAGGTGGCTGTGTCCCTCTCGAGAGTTTGCAGACAGATGCCAACACCCCGGCCCCGACCACACGGCAGGGACCAGGGGCGCACACTCCACCCTCTAGGGCCCAGGCCTGATGCGCGGGACCCAAGGGTGATGGCGACATTGGAGAAGCAGGATGCTCGGCATGCCGCTGCAAGGGGACTTTGGGGGCCTGCAGGGCCACTCCTCAGCTTTCAGGGGAAGCTGCCAACCTAGGCTGTTAGGGGAAATCCCTCAGCTCTCATAACGGCTGGCAGCTAATTCACATGTTTGACTATGATGGTGCAGACAAAATCAAATACATCCACAGGCCATCCAGAAGCCAGAGGAAAAAAATCACCAGGTCATCAAACACAGATCTCCGCAAAATGAGTCCCCCCAAGCTATGTTACTGGTGGTGGGGCGGGGTATGGATCCATGCTTCTGGGAGCCAAGCCCCTTTCCAGAGAAACAACCCAGACAGCCCAGGAAGGGGTGGAGCCCAGCTCCGGAGCAGAGTTGGGGCTATGCTACACATGATGGCCTGCTCTGGACTCCTTCCCTCGATTACCCTGCTAGCAACAGAATGCCCAGCACACCCGCCCTGGGGCTAGACATTCAGAATAACAGGATTTTTCTTAACTCTCAAAACACACTACTCAGGGAGGTGATGGTATCTCCAAAGGCATGGAGACGCACAGAGATGAATTTGCCTGTGGTCATGACAGAATGACCAGAGAAATAAATCTCTTAACTATTTATTTTTAGCTGCAATGGGTCTTCACTGCTGCAGGCGGCTTTTCTCTAGCTGCAGTGAGTGGGGATAACTCTCTAGTTGCGGTGCGAGGGCTTCTCGTGTGGTGGCTTCTCTTGTTGCAGAGCGTGGGCTCTAAGCTGCATGGGCTTAGGTGCCTTGGGACATGTGGGATCTTCTGGGACCAGGGATCGAACTTGTGTCCCCTGCATCGGCAGGCAGATTCTTAACCGATAGACTACCAGGGAAGTCCCGGAGAAAGAATTTGAACTCAGGTCCAGTGAACCTCCAGGGACTCTGTTGTCTTACACTGTTCTTTGTCTACACAGGGGCAGGTTACAAAAAATCCATTCAATTCAGAAACTCTGACTGACCTCTACCACGTGCCTGCTGCAACACTGGAGGGATGAGGAGGAAGAGGTCAGGGCCAGGCCATCTGAGTTTAAGGCACACTGAAACTGTTTTATCTACAATGTTTCTGACACCAAGTGTGTGGAGGTTCTTCTTCCACACCAACAACCAATTCTCAAAAGTTTTGGACAGGGGCTTAGTGTCCAACAACTCAACTCAATTCTGACACTAACTACCTGAGATTATCATCAGACCTCACAGATCAAGGGCTCAGTCCCACGAGACTGCCCCCGCTTCAGATGCCAAGTCCAAGTCCAAGCTAATAGTTAAGTGTTAGTTGCTCTGCTGCTGCTGCTAAGTCGCTTCAGTCATGTCTGACTCTGTGCGACCCCATAGACGGCAGCCCACCAGGCTCCCCCGTCCCTGGGATTCTCCGGGCAAGAACACTGGAGTGGGTTGCCATTTCCTTCTCCAATGCATGAAAGTGAAAAGTGAAAGTGAAGTCACTCAGTCGTGTCCGACTCTTAGCGACCCCATGGACTGCAGCCCACCAGGCTTCTCTGTCCATGAGATTTTCCAGGCAAGGATACTGGAATGGGTTGCCATTTCCTGACCAACTGGCTATAAATCGGTGGTTCCCGCGACACCCTTAACTGGTTCGATACTTTGCTAGAATGGCTCACAGAACTCAGGAAAAGAGCTTACATACTGTCATCAGTTTATCACGAAGGATACAACTCAAGAACAGCCGAATGGAATAGACGCAGAGGACGAGGGCCTGGTGAGGGGACGAGGCTTCCCTGCCCTCTCTGGGTGCACCACCCTCCCAGCCCCTCAAGTGCAAAAATGACAGTCACTCAGTCGTGCCCGACTCTTCAGAGCCTGTGGACTGTAGCCCGCCAGGCTCCTCTGTCCATGGGATTTCCCAGACAAGAATACTGCAGTGGGGTGCCCTTCCCTTCTCCAGGGGATCTTCCCGACCCAGGGGTTGTACCTGGTTCTCCTGCATGGTAGGCAGATTCTTTACTGTCTGAGCCACCAAGGAAGCCCCTCAGCACCTCAAAATGTGTGTCAATTCAGAAGCTCGCCAAACTTCAGGCTTGAGGATTTCTATGGAGATTCCACTAAACAGCAGTGATTGACTAAACGATCGGCCACTAGTGATAACTCAATCTGTGGCCCTTCTCCCTCCCCAGAAGCTAAAGGTTCCAACCTACTAATCACGCCTTGGTCCTTCTGGGGACCACCCCCCATCCTCAAGCTACCTAAGGACTCCAGCTGCTGGTCATTTCATTACCATACAAAAACCCACTCTTACCGAGCCAGAATTTCTAAGGGTTTTAGAAGCTCTTGTGTCAGACCCAATATTGTCACAAAAGCTGCTCCTTTCACCCCACTCAGGAGATTACAAGGGGTTTGTGAGTTTTCTGTCAGGAACCAGGGACGGAGCAAATATGTATTCCTTATTATATCACAGTATCATAAAACCAAATGGATGAGATGACGTTGGGAGGATAAAGGGATTATTTTAAATTTACTTGGGAATTTTATTTACACTGGACAAGGTCTCTGGAGTTTCCTTTTCTGAAGTACAATGCTTATTTAATTTATATGCAGAGTACATCATGAGAAACGCTGGGCTGGAAGAAGCACAAGCTGGAATCAAGATTGCTGAGAGAAATATCAATAACCTCAGATATGTAGGTGACACCACGCTTATGGCAGAAAGTGAAGAGGAACTAAAAAGCCTCCTGATGAAAGTGAAAGAGGAGAGTGAAAAAGTTGGCTTAAAGCTCAGCATTCAGAAAACGAAGATCATGGCATCCGGTCCCATCACTTCATGGGAAACAGATGGGGAAACAGTGCAAACAGTGTCAGACTTTATTTTTGGGGGCTCCAAAATCACTGCAGATGGTGACTACAGCCATGAAATTAAAAGACGCTTACTCCTTGGAAGGAAAGTTATGACCAACCTAGATAGCATATTAAAAAGGAGACATATTACTTTGCCAACAAAGGTCTGTCTAGTCAAGGCTATGGTTTTCCCAGTGGTCACGTATGGATGTGAGAGTTGGACTGTGAAGAAAGCTGAGTGCCTTAGAATTGATGCTTTTGAACTCTGGTGCTGGAGAAGACTCTTGCGGGTCCCTTGGACTGCAAGGAGATCCAACCAGTCCATTCTGAAGGAGACCAGTCCTGGGTATTCATTGGAAGGACTGATGCTGAAGCTGAAACTCCAGTACTTTGGCCACCTCACGCAAAGAGCTGACTCATTGGAAAAGACCCTGATGCTGGGAGGGATTGGGGGAAGGAGGAGAAGGGGATGATAGAGGATGAGATGGTTGGATGGCATCACCGACTCGATGCACATGAGTTTGGGTGAACTCTGGGAGTTGGTGATGGACAGGGAGGCCTGGCGTGCTGCAGTTCATGGGGTCAGAAAGGGTTGGACACGACTAAGCGACTGAACTGAACGAACTGAAAAATAAAGTCAGGGTCAAATAAGGAACTGCAAGTCAAGACATGCCCCGACTCGGGGTCTTAGTTTCTGTGTCTGTAAAAGGCGAGTGGGTGCTGTCATCGTGCCGTGACTCAATCAACATGACATGCGAGGCGCGGGGCCAGGAGTTGGGATCCAGGGGTGACTAAGGGTACAGCACAGAAAGCTGGTGCTCACAAAATATCCACAGGGTCCACATTCCTCAGTCACCTCTGGAGGGAGGCGGGGCGCCAGGACAAGTTCTGGCCAACAGGCAGCGGACGCGAGTGGGCCCTGCCAGTTCCGGGCGGGGGCGGCTCAGGGCTGGCGTGTCTCCCCCATGCCTCTCTGCAGGGAGAGCTGCGGTGACCTGGGGGCCATTCCTTTCCCCTCCTCCTTTTTCCTCTTGAACGCTCCTTCAAGATGTGCTCTGTCCTTCTCCCTTCCAGCCTCAGATGACCTGCTCATGGCAGAACAGCTGTGGCCTACCCTACCCCACAGATGGGGGCCACTGAAGCACAGACCTGCCTGGCACCCAAGATTTAATCCAGGCTCCTCGACTCAGAGCCCCTGGGAACCAAAGGGCATTCTGAAGTCTTGTGGAGTTCGGGGGTCTTCAAAGGAGGTTCCTGCAGGGTTCCCCGGAAGTGTCTCGAGTCGGGGCTGCACCCGGGGAACGAGGGGAGGCTCTGATTCAACAAGCAGCGCCCCCTCTGTCTGTTGAGGGTGATGTGGATGGTGATGCTGGTGATAACAAGAGCAGCCATGGACTGAGAGCGCACTCCCTGCTGGGCTCAAGGTTGAACAGTTTTCATATATTACTGGGTCTGATCCTCATACTCTGGGTGGGGGGCACTCCTGACCACAAATATCAGATACTAAGACCAACAAGGGGGACATCCCTGGTGGTCTAGTGGTTAAGACTCAGCGCTTCCACTGTCGGGGATAGGGGTTTAAATGCAGGTCAGGCAACTAAGATCTCACGTGACCTGTGGTGTGGTCAAATAAAATAAATAAAGACGTGATGTAAAAAAATGGCTTAGGATTTTAGAGCTAAGGAGACATGATAAAAGGAGAAACTGATTCTGCCAGGAGTCAAGGTGCTCATGCTGCGTCACTGAGTCATGTCCGATTCTCTGTGACCCTGTGGACTGTAGCCCTCCGCCCCCTCCCCTCCTCACGCCACCCCCCCACCCCAGCCCCGGCTCCTCTGTCCATGGAATACTGCAGGTAAGAATACTGGAGTGTGTTGCCATTTCCTCCTCCAGGGGATCTTCCCAGAGAGTCATATATATGAATGACCAACAGGGAACAAACTGAGAGCGCGGGGTTTAAATCTGTGGCAGCAGCGAGTTCTGCCCCAACTAACGTGTGGAGAAAGGGATGAGCTAGAGGCCTCTGTTCTACCCTGGTCACCGGTGTCCAGCCCTGGGACCGCGGGGCCAGTGCACAGATGCCAGCAACTCCGCACAGGAGTAAAGACATTCCTCCTCTGACACACACAGAATCCAGCATAAACTGAGGGTTTGCTGCTCTGTGCCACGCCCTGTACCAGCGCTTTGAATTGGTGGTGAAGAACCTAAGCTGGTTAGACCACCTGGGTTTGAAGCCCAGCCCTACCATGTACTAGATCTGTGGCCCTGGAACAGTTACTTCAGCTTTATCATCTCCGAGAGGGATGATGATAGTAGGAGTTGCAGCCCCGGCACAAAGTAAGCACTCAGTCTGCGTCAGCTGAGACCATTGTCATATTCCTCGTTGTGCCATTTAATTCTCACAAATAACCTACGGGTTCAGCATAGTAATTATCCCCACTGGCTGATAAGTACACAAAATACGGTCTTCATGCACTAAAAAAATGCTATGCTATGCTAAGTCACTTCAGTCGTGTCCGACTCTGTGCGACCCCATAGACGGCAGCCCACAGGGAGAATCCCCCGTCCCTGGGATTCTCCAAGCAAGAACACTGGAGTGGGTTGCCATTTCCTTCTCCAATGCAGGAAAGTGAAAAGTGAAAGTGAAGTCGCTCAGTCGTGTCCGACCCTTAGCGACCCCATGGACTGCAGCCTTCCAGCTCCTCCGTCCATGGGATTTTCCAAGCAAGAGTACTGGAGTGGGGTGTCCGAGGGATGATTAGAAGGAACTTAACATGTGTTGTGATGATCAGCCTCAGGAAAGAGACCGGAGCGATGAGTGGGTTTTGGCTGGATTTGGTGCGATGTCAGGGATGGAGGTGTGCTTAGTATAAGTTTTCCAGGCAGGAGACCCTCATCTCCCCAGCTAACTCTTCAGTACTACCGTTCACTGACCAGAGTTGAGGCTCTTAAACCAGCTTTGTCTGAAGCCCTTGATGAAGCCTTGATGTCTTTTGTTGTTCAGTCGCTCAGTTGTGTCTGACTCTTTGCAACCCCATGGACTGCAGCACGCCAGGCTTCCCTGTCCTTCACTATCTCTTAGAGCTTGCTCAAACTCAGGTCCACCAAGTCGGTGATGCCATCCAACCATCTCATCCTCGGTCTCCCTTGTCTCCTCCTGCCCTCAATCTTTCCCAACATCAGGGTCTTTTCCACTGTGTCTTAAGCTTTTGATAAACATAATATTCAAAAAAAAAAAAAAAAAAACCCTTTGTATGCTAAGATGCCCTGGATTTCAGAGATTTCTTTTCATCTCTTCTTCCCTGGGGTAATCAAGTGGACAATGGCCTTTGAAATCCTGGCTCCACTGCCTCTATATCCTTTAGATGGCTTTACTGAGGCTGAGATTGTAAGAATTTATAATAGGTAATTTTTCTTCTTTTCTCCTTTCTTACTTTTGCCTGTCCAGCAACCATCCCCTCCATGGCTCTGTTAAGAAGACTAAAATAATCCTTTCAAAGATCTCCTGTTCCTCACTTTCAGTTCAGAGGCAGGGAAGGGCTGCCCTCATCACCCACCCCTCCAGCCACAGAAGCAGGCTCACATGAGACAGGTCCAGCAACTGCAAGTTCCCTCTAGTCACAGACACTGACGTACCATTTCACACCAGTCAGAATGGCTGCGATACAAAAGTCTACAAGCAATAAATGCTGGAGAGGGTGTGGAGAAAAGGGAACTATCTTATACTGTTGGTGGGAATGCAAACTAGTGCAGCCACTATGGAGAACAGTGTGGAGATTCCTTAAAAAACTGGAAATAGAACTGCCTTATGATTCAGCAATCCCACTGCTGGGCATACACACTGAGGAAACCAGAAGGGAAAGAGACACGTGTACCCCAATGTTCATTGCAGCACTGTTTATAATAGCCAGGACATGGAAGCAACGTAGATGCCCATCAGCAGATGAATGGATAAGAAAGCTGTGGTACATATACACAATGGAGTATTACTCAGCCATTAAAAAGAATACATTTGAATCAGTTCTAATGAGATGGATGAAACTGGAACCTATTATACAGAGTGAAGTAAGCCAGAAAGAAAAACACCAATACAGTATACTAACGCATATATATGGAATTTAGAAAGATGGTAACAATAACCCTGTGTACGAGACAGCAAGAGACACTGATGTATAGATCAGTCTTATGGACTCTGTGGGAGAGGGAGAGGGTGGGGAGATTTGGGAGAATGGCATTGAAACATGTATAATATCATATATGAAACGAGTCGCCAGTCCAGGTTCCATGCACGATACTGGATGCTTGGGGCTGGTGCACTGGGACGACCCAGAGGAAGGGTATGGGGAGGGTTCAGGATGGGGAACACAGGTATACCTGTGGCGGATTCATTTCGATATTTGGCAAAACTAATACAATATTGTAAAGTTTAAAAATAAAATAAAATAAAATAAAAAATCTAAACCAGGAAAAAAAAAAAAAAAAAGAATGAGCACAGAAACAAAAGAAACACAAGACGTGCACTCCAAAAACTACAAAACATTGTTGAGAGACACCAAAGAAGACCTAAATAAATGAAAAACAGCCCATGTTCATAAAAAGGAAGGCTTACTATTATAACGATGATGAGTCCTGACATTGATCTATGGATCCAACAAAATTTCTTACGAAAATTCCAGTTGCTTTTTTTTTTTTTTTTTTTTTTTACAGAATTGACAAGCTTACCCTACAATTCATATGGAGGGACTTCCCTGGTGGTCCAGAGGCTAAGACTCCGTGCTCCCACTGCAGGGAGCCCAAGTTTGATCCCTGTCTGAGACCTAGATCCCACGTGCTGCAGCTGAAGACCCCATGCGCCACAACTAAGACTTGGCACGGCCCCATAAGTAAATAAATAATTCACATAGACGGTGAGGGACCCAGAAGGGCCAAACTCTCTTGAACAAGAAGAGCAAAGCTGGAGGATTGACTTCTCCATTCCAAAACTTAACACAAAAGCTACAGTAATGAAGGCAGAATGGTACTGCCACGAGGACAGGTATTTAGATCAATGGGGAAAAGCTGAAAGTCCAGAAATGAACTCTCACATTTCCAGTCAATTGATTTTCCACAAGGATGACCAGACAACGGCATGGGGGAATGGGCTATCTTTTCAGCAAATGGTACTAGGACAGCTGGATACCCACAGCACAGAATGAAATTTGTTGCTGTTCTTCAGTTGCTCAGTTGTGTCCGACTCTTGGCCACCCCATGAACTGCAGCACACCAGGCTATCCTGTTCATCATCTCCCAGAGCTTGCTCAAACTCATATCCATTGAGTGGGTGATGCTATCTTGCCGTCTCATCCTCTGCCACCCCCTTCTCCTGTTGCTTTCATCTTTCCCAGCATCAGGGTCTTTTCCAATGAGTCAGCTCTTCTCATCAGGTGGCCAGGGTATTGGTGCTTCCGCATCAGTCCTTTCAATGAATATTCAGGGTTGATTTCCTTTAGGATTGACTGGTTTGATCTCCTTGCAATTTTTTAATTTCATGGCTGCAGTCATCATCCACAGTGATTTTGGCGCCCAAGAAAATAAATTAAATATGTTTAAATTTTAAATAAATTAAAAGACACTTGCTCCCTGGAAGAAAAACTAATACAAATCTAGAAAGCATATTAAAAAGCAGAGATGTTACTTTCCTGACAAAGGTCTGTATAGTCAAAGCTATGGCTTTTCTAGCAGTCGTGTATGGATGTGAGAGTTGGACCATAGAGAAGGCTGAGCAGCGAAGAATTGATGCTTTTGAACTGTGGTGTTGGAGAAGACTCTTGAGAGTCCCTTGGACTGCAAGGAGATCCAACCAGTCCATTCTAAAGGAAATCAGTCCTGAACATTCATTGGAAGGACTGATGCCGAAGCTGAAACTCCAATACTTTGGCCATCTGATGCGAAGAACTGACTCACTGGAAAAGATGGGATGCTGGGAAAAGGCAGAAGGCAGGAGAAGATGGAGACAAGAGAGAATGAGATGCCATTCAACCAGGATGGCATCACTGACTCAAAGGACATGAGTTTGTGCAAGTTCCAGGAGATAGTGAAGGACAGGGTAGCCTGGTGTGCTGCAGTCCATGGGGCTGCAAAGAGTCAGACACAACTGACCGACTGAACAACAACAAAGAAAACAGTCTGTCACTGTTTCCATTGTTTCCCATCTGAAATTAGACCATTTCTTTAAACCACATAAATTATCTCCAAATGAATCACAAAATTAAATGTAAGCACTAAAACTATAAAACCGCTAGAAGAAATCGGGAATAAAGCTTTGTGTGGTTAGGCAAAGCTTTCTTATATACATCAAAAAGCATATGGAACAAAAGAAAGAATAAGCATATTGGATTTCGTCATAATTAAGAACTTGTTTTCTGGAAAGGACATCATCAAGAAAGTGAAAAGGTGACTCTGAATGAAAGAAGATATTTGTAAATCATCTATCTGATAAGGGATTTATATCTAAAACACATAAAGATCTACTGCAACTTAACAATAAAAAGACAACCCAACTTTAAAATGCTAAGCATCTGAATAGGTATTTCTCCAAAGAAGAGATACAAAGATAAGGACATGAAAAAAAATGCTCATTATCATTAGTCATCAGGGAAACACAAATTAAACCACAATGTGATATCACTTCATACCCATCATGGTGTATTTAAAAAAAAAAAACAAATAATGGTAAGTGTTGGTAAGACTGGAGAAATCAGATCCCTGATACACTGCTGATGCGAATATAGAATGGTGCATCACTTTGGAAAACAAACGGTTCTTCAAGGTGTGAAATACAGAATCACCATCTGATCTACCAATTCCACTCCTGGGTGGAATGAAATGAAACAAGAATATGAAACGAAAGAGAAAGGAAAATATATGCCCAGCTCAGCTTTGTCCATAGTAGAATTATTCATCATAGCCAGAAAGTGGAAAGCCAAGTATCTATCAACCATTGCATTGATACACAGGATGTGGTATATCTACATAATGGAACAGTATTTGGCAGGAAAAAGGAATGAGGTAGGACTTCCCTGTTGGTCCAGCAGTTAAGAATCCGCCTTAAAATTCAGGAGATGCGGGATCGGGGAACTAAGATCCCACCTGCCCCACAGCAACCAAGCCCTCAAGCCACAACTAAACAGCCTGCCTGCTGCAACCACTGAAGCCTGCTCACCGCAGTGAAAGACCCTGCATGATGCAATGAGGATCCCGTGGCTGCAACTGAGACCCAACACAGCCAAATAAATGAAATGAATAAATACATTAAAAAAAAAGAATGCAGTGCAGATACATAACACAGATGAACCCTGAAAACATTCTTCTGTGAAGTCACAAAAGACTATATAGCATATGACTCCATTTATATGATAATATTTCCAGAACAGGCAAACCTGTAGACAAAAGAAGAAGATTAAAGCTATCCTAAAAAACGAATGAGCACATCATCCAGACAGACTAATGAAATTTAATTTCAGAATTTTTGCTGGAACTGCTGGAAAAGAAGCTCTTTCTTCTGGGATTGCTGTCAGGATGACAGACGGCTAAAAACTGCCAGCAGGTCTGTCTTGGACAACACCTGTCAAGGAAGAAGCCAGCACAGAGAAAGCAAGGGAGAGAGGGAAGGAGGGAGAGAGAGAGACCAGTTCTGATGGTTCTGAGCCCTGGACCAGCGATGTCTGAAGTTGTGATCCATTCCTGCTCTCTCCAACCACATAAACCAAATTCCTCTTGTGCCTTTTCCAATCTGGGAGGGTCTCTGCTTACTTCCTCACTGCACCTGTGGTTCTTCCTGGGCACCCTGCACTCACTGCTCCGGTCACTCCTTCCCTGGGTTTCTCATGCTGGAGCCCCAACCTGTCCCCAAACCCCCCAACTCTCTCAGGGCCCAGGCCTATCCAAAAATTCTCTGCCTTCTGCACGCAGCAGCCCCCGTCAACCTCATAGCGCCTCTTTTTAGCCAAAGACGCTTTCCCCACCTGCACTGCACCTGCAGCAGGGCTCTATAACTCAGCTGCTTAAAAATAAACATGAGCTGTACTATTTCCAACAAGTTTTCCCACCCTATTAATTATTTAGCCGCACCTGCTTGTACAAAAAAGGAACTTGGTTGGGAAGGGATGGGGGAAGAGCCTGGAAAGAGTGAGGCTGCTGAAAACAGCAGAGGAGCAGGGTGGCCCTCCACCAGGACTGGGAGAAACGGGGCTGGCAGAGAGAGAGAGACCCTGGGGACGTGAGGGGGACACTGGCAAGGCTCTCTGTGAGGCCTTGGGGGAAGTCCTGCCATCCCCTTGTCAGAACTATGCTTTGAAATTCATGAACCAAGATACACAGAATTCAAAAGAGAAGCACATACATTTTAAGCACAGCTGTCACATTTGGGATAAGCAGTGCAGGCGTCTCTGTTGTTTAGTTGCTAAGTCACGTGGGACTCTTTGCAACTCCATGGACTGTGGTCCGCCAGGCTCCTCTGTCCATGGATTCTCCAGGCAAGAATACTGGAGTGGGCTGCCATTTCCCTCTCCAGGGGATCTTCCAGACCCAGGGATTGAACCCTCGGCTCCTGCATTGGAAGATGGATTCTTTACCACTGAGCCACCTGGGAAATCCAGGTGTTTCTTTGCTGGGGCATAAATAACAAGACGGAGTGGCAGGTCTGATCACTACCTTTAAAGTGGTGATGCGCTTTAGGACAGAGAGCCATCTGCAACAACTGTCATGTGACTGGATAATACACTTGATTTCTACTGGGGACAAAGTCACAGATGATACAACTACTGTTATGGTTTGTAGCCTAACTTTATGTGTCAGTGAAAATAAAGCTGTGATCCTTGTTCATTGATGGCCTGGATTTTATCCTCAGACCTCAGGGTAAAAACTCCTGGGCTAGATCAGGGCAAACCCCGGAGCAGTGTCTGAGCCAGAGTCCCCGTTGGTACAGTGGGCTGGGGATGGTGCCCTGCCCACCATGGGGAGGGGTGGGGAGTGAGGAGGTGGCGGAATGATGTTAAGAGATTGTGGCCAGACAACCCAGGAGATGGCTGAGCACCGGCCACCACCAGCAGCTTCCGAGCTCTCACTGTGGGCCAAGCGTGTTCTGGTTACCTGCTCTTAATCCTTGTAGCAACCTTGAGAAGAAGATGCCAATGTTTGAGGATACCAAGGCACAGCAAGGTGATGGGCTGGTTTACACTGTTATCAGGGTTCAGACTCAAGTTCAAACTCAGGGGACCCCAGAGCCACGCTCTCCTCCACCGCCTCTTACACCCACCAGCCCCAGAGACCTAAGGGAGATAAACACCCAGAGGCTGAAGACAGACTTGATTTAGAATTTGAGGCCTTGGTTCCAAACCTTGCACGTCGATAAGGAACACATTTTCAGCCTGGGTCAGGCAGTCCTGAGCCTGGAGACAACACAGACACTAAACAGTAAGTAGGTGACATGTATTTATGATTTATGAAACATATCGATGGAATGTATTTAAATGCACCTTTATATTACTGGCATATAGTATTCTCACGCTGATATGTTGTGCAGCAGTTCAGTTTTTAAGAAATTTTCCTGGATCTATGCATCATTTATTTTCACAAATATTTTCCAGTGTGGTAGAATAAAAAATGATTGTAATCTTAAATTAAAACTGTAAAAATTGCTTATATAATATTCTGAAAGCTACTAGTTTGGAAAAGTAAGATTAGTATGGCTGCTGTCGTCTCTTGTTCACTGTTTTATTTTATTTTTTTAATGACAAATAATGTCTTCATTTCTGACCCTAAGTTTTAACCAGGAACTAGGAGCTTTCCATCCCAAAGAGAGGAAATGCCGCATGAGCCGAGAGGAGAAGAGCCTCTGACCCAGGACCTGGTGCAGAGTTGCCTGCAGGCCTGCGTTTGCCGCTGCCTCTGCCTGGAGCAGGCTTTCTGGGTTCTGGCTAACTGCTACACAACTCCTGTATTTCAGTTTAAATGTGGGTGCCTGGACCCCTTGACTAGATGAGACCCTCTTCATTATAGCTCTCTGTGCTGTTCCTACGTAAGAGCTCATAAAAGTACTTGAAAGTACCTTTATAGGTTTGCTTGTTAATGTCTGTCTGCTGATCTACAAGTGCCCCCAGAGCAGGGACCACATCTTTCTTTCCCTATTGACTTAAAACACAACTGCTAAAAAACAAAACAAAACACAACACAACTGCTTAATGAATACAAAGGGTAATCATATGGGAAGAAGAAAAAGCAACGAGGACTGAGCCAGCCTGTTTCCAGGGAACTTCCTGTTTCAACCTAGGAGGTCGAGACTGGACATGGACACATCCCGATGTACTGATTTAACATGGTTACTCTGACCACCAACAGGTATGACTCAGAGTCTGACCACCTGAGATCTCAAGCAGCAATTTAGCCCCTAGAGGGGAACAAGGAGGAGTGAGGAAGAGCCCTGCTGGAAGGATCCAGGTCAGACAGTGAACAACAAAAGCCTTGGACACTGCTTCTCAAACTCACCTGGCAAGCCTCTTAAAACACAAAGATTCTGATTCAACTGGAACCTGGGGGGGGAGGGGGGATGGAGCTGAGTTTCCACATTTCTAACAGGCGATCAGGTGAGGTGACACTGATGGTGCAAGAAACACACTTTAAGTGGTGAGATCTTTAGAAAGGATAGGACACAATCTGAAATCATCCTTTGAGGTCCTATTTGATATCATTAATCTTAAACTGGATTTTGGCTGGAGACCATGGCCCAGAAGCACAAGGTTGAGAGTAAGGGAGCCTGCTGAGACCATAAGGAGAAGTGGACTCACCAGATGTTCCAGTCCCGGCTCTCTGAACACCTCATCATGTGACCTCGAGCAACCTGTTTCCTCTTCCTCGGCCTTTGGCCAGTGGCTCCCATCTCTGATCTGCAGACCAGCTGTGTCAACACTTTCCAAGCATTTAAAAAATAGATTTTCGGGCTTCACCCTTACAGATTCTAATTCAGTAGGTCTGAGGTGTGGTCTGAGTATCTGAATGTGTTTAAACCTAATGACTCAGATATACATCCAGAGTGGGAAACCATCAGGTAACTGACAACAGTGGTGGAACTCTCCATGGTGCTGACCAGCATCAGGCAATGTGGACTAAACGTAGACCCCTGGGAGGTAATGAGGCTTCCTGGGGGTGCAGTGGTAAACAAAACACCTGCCAATGCAGGAGACAAAAGAGACTTGGGTCCAACCCCTAGGTTGGGGAGATCCCCTGGAGGAAGAAACGGCAACTCACTCCAGAGTTCTTTCTTGGAAAATCCCATGAACAGAGGAATCTGGAGGACTACAGTCCATGGAGTTGCAAAGAGTCAGACACGACTGAGCACACATGCATGGGAGGCAGTAACTTCCCACCCTGTTTGAGAATCTGAAACAACGCAGCCATCTTTTGTCCTGTCCCATTACCAGTATCACTGGCACACCATCAGCCAGCTGGAGCACAGCAGTGATGCCTAATCTAAGGAAGAGGGAAAACAGTAATGCCCCGTTATTTACAAAAATCAATGCACTCGAGGTGTCTGCGACAGCCCCCAAAGCAATGCTGAGGGACATGATTTACAGCTCTCCAGATCTGTCTGAGCACTGAGAGGAAGTCTCCAGATAGCAAAACCGTCCCTTATTTGATGCTCTGATTTGAAGAACGCCTGTGTGAAACTCCAGTCTGCACTTTCTGCGGGGATTCCCCACTGTAAGAGGAGGAATGAGGGCAAGGGGAGAGGATAAAAGCCGGAAATGAGGATTAAGCAGGATGCCAGGGTGGCCCGGCTGGCTCATTTTTCTAGCTTTCCCCAAAGATGTATGCACCTGTCCAAAACGAATTACAGATCCATTATCCATACACGGAGCCGCTTCAAACATCAAGCAGCAGAAGGTCAAGTCCAAATGATAGTCCACTGCTAGCTGAAAACCTACTACCTCTCTATTTTTACTCTAGTCTTTCAAAGGGAGCTGGGTAATTTTACTTTGGTAGGCAGCACTGTGCAAAAAAAAAAAAAATTGTTTTTTTACTTTGCAGGCTGAAGAAATTCCATACTGCTCAGTTCATAACTTAATACCTCCTCTGACCTGGGTAACCTTTCCCAGGACAGTTTTCAAGGACAGTTCTAGCATTAAATCTGTTGACCTAGCGTGTTATTCAGAGATCAGAAACTATCTATATGTTTGTTTCAGCAGACGTCATCTGCCCTCCCTCCTCACGTCCTCCTCTTCCCAAATTGTAAGCTCTGTGCAAGCAGGACCCTTACCTATTTAGCCTCAGTGGCTGGCACATAGTAAGTGCTCAAGAAAGATTTGTTGACTGAATGAGTGAGTGAATGCATGATGCTCCTCTGGAGAAGTCTGTACACCTCTGGGCATTTCTCTGGGCCAGTCTCTCCTGCTGTTCATCCTCCACACGGCTTCCCAAGAAGCTGGAGGGGTGGAGCTGCTCCAGGAACTCTGGCTTCCAAAGTGCCATCTCCTTTGCCTGGAATTCCCCATCTCACTCAACAGCTGGACCCTGCTCATCCTTCAGGGCTCACCTCTGTTCTGAAGCTTGTCTGATCTCTCTCTGTTCCTTCTGCCCCAGGCTGGTCCCCCTGCTGTTTCGCCTACACACTCCCCAAACCCTTCTTTCCTGGTGACAGTGCTATAATCTTCCCCTGGGGAAAAATCAACCTTTTCCCACTCTCAGATCACAGGGCTGGGATGGGATTAATTCCACCCTTTGACTCCAGACTGAGCACACAACCTGGCCAATCACAGTCATTACTATTGACCCTGGAATAGGCACAGGACTCAAACTGGGCCAATGAGTGTCAGTGCCAAGACCAGAACACTGAAAGGAGATTGGCTCTTTCTGCCTGAGCTGCCAAGGGGATACAGAGAAAGCCTGGAGCTGTGTGATCTTTGCCACAAGAGGGGAGGCTGACTGCAAATGCAGCCAACTCAGAAAAAAAGCAGGTGGAGAGAGAAACAGATAAGTAGACAGATAAGAAGCAAGAGAGTGAGTGAGCAAAAGAGAAGATGATTGGCCAAAATATTGGCCTCTGATGATGTCACTGAATTCCTGAATCTAGCCATTCCTGAAGTCAGCTCTTGACTTCTGTGCTACACAAGCCAACAAATCCTCTTTTTAAATTAAAAATAGCTTAATTTGGGTTTTTGTCACTTGCAGTGAAAAGCATCTTAGATGATATATCCTCCCCTCTGCAGAAACCCTGACTGAACCTCCTCCATAGTACTTCCTGGGGGTGGGGGTGATCTCCCAATTGCCCTTCTAACCTGTAAACTCCCTGAGGGCAAGAAACCCATCTCATTCACCTCAGAAGTGTTAAGACTTGATGTACCATAGATATATAACAGAGATTGTGAAATGAAAGGGTGAAGGACAGTTTATCTGGAAATTATTGAAGCTTTCCATCGATCTGTTTTGCTTTAAGGGCCTTTCTGACAAGAACTCATAGACTTCTCAGGATCTTGACTGTCTTCAGTCTGCTCTACTCCCCTGAGTGCTAGTTTTTCAGATCTTCAAAGTCAGACATTCTGGAGATAACAGGAAGGAGCAGATCCAAGCTGCTGAGAAAGCACATGGCCCAGGGTTCTAACATAACTGTGCTTCTTGCTCACTGGGACTTCATCCAAGGCTGGAGCCGTCCCTGGACCTCCACACTGTCCAGCTGAGGGGCTGGAGCACTGGGACAAAACGGATCCAACACACGCCTGAACCTGTTAATTTTTCAGGCTTCTGGACCCGTGTGGAGGCTTTCCCCTGATTGAACGCCCTTCCCTCTTTTCTCTACTTAATTCTTCAAAGCTTACTTGAAAAGCTATCCCCTCCAAAAAGTCTGCCCTGAACTCCCAGAGAGGATAAGTTCAAAAGCCTTCGGGGACAGGCAGTGAGAGAAGCACAGCAGCCTGGGCAGCGCCCGCCCCATCGAAGGACCAGCCTCAGCTCCTGCCAACCGCTGCCACCAGAAAATCCAAGATAAAGACCGGCCTCTTACAGCTGGGCAGCCTGTGTGCTCTGATCTGCAGACACGGGTTTACTATTATGGTTGTCACTGTGAACCTCATCGCCACCATCAAATACAAACTGTGTCTCAGGTGGACTGTGCCCAGGGGGCCATCAGTTGACAACTTCCGTGCTGGGGCTCTGTCCAGGGCACGGGATGGGACCCTGACACTACAGGATACCATCACCTACGTGTGCTCATCTCTCCTACAAGGCTCCGTCTCTGCAGGTTGGACCCCACATCTCCAGGTCTGCTCATGACCCTCTCAGTCCTCTGGACAAACCAGACCTCACTGGCACCAGGAGATGTTCTGCCCATGACCTGGCATGTGTCTCTCTGCTCACCCCATCAAGCCATCCTCTGCACAGCAGTGATGAGCCCACAATAAAAATGAGACCACTGTAATTCCTCTGCTTGAAGTCCTTGAATGGCTTCCCCATCCCTGACATACACAGACACACTCCTCCACACATAAACCATGTTTAAACAAATCACTATAGTTATCAAATGTATGAACGCTGCGTGCGTGTGTGCTCAGTTCTGTCTGACTCTTTGCAACCCCAAGGACTGTAGCCCGCCAGGCTCCTCTGTCCATGGTATTCTCCAGGCAAGAATACTGGAGTGGGTTGCCATTTCCTCCTCCAGAGGATCTTTCCAACCCAGGGATCGAACCTGCCTCCTAAGTCTCCTGAACTGCAAGGTGGATTCTTTACCACTGAGCCATGGGGGAAGCCCCACAGTTATGAAATGGATGAATGCTACAAAGGAAAAAGAAAAAAAAACATTGGGCTGTAAAAGCCCCTAATGCAGAGAGAGCACTTATTCTGGGGGGCTGGAAAAGGGTTTCCTGAGGAGGTAGAATTTAAGCTGAGACCTGACAGATGAGAAAGATGAGTCACAGGAAGGGTGAGGGATGGAGTGTTCTAGAAGGAACTGTATATGCAAAGGCCCTAAGGCATAGAAGAGCTTGAGGGTTCAAGACCTAAGAGGGAGACACGGACAGTGGCCTGAGGTGGGGCAGGGATAATGGGTCCTCAGCCACCTGAACACTGAGAGGATTAGGCGACAGAGTGCAGGCAAGCCCTTGGCACCAGGCTGGGATGGAGTTAGCGCTCAATGAACAGCTGCTATTCTTAGTAAGATGGCAGTGCTGATGTGAAAAAGGGCTTGTTTATCTCCTGCTGCTAGGAACAGTGCTGCCCAGGTCAGGAGGGAGAGCTAAAAGCCAGCATCAAAGCCTCCTTTATGATACAAAATAGTTCCCTTCTCACGGGCTTATGAGGATCAGGCACTTGATGCAAAAAAAGCTTCTACACTCATTACAAAAAGTACCTTGCTTTCCCTGGGAAGGCAGAAGAGTTGAGAAAGTAATGATGAGAAAGTTCCAAGGAGGCAGTTAAGCTTGGTGGTAGAGAAGACTGGCTCTCCAAAGAAGCAGAGAAATTGTGTTCAACACTTCTTGGACACAGAAGGCTTTCTGAACTGCATCTTGAGCAGAGGAGCCATCGAGGGGTGAACCCCGAGTGCACATTACAAAATGCAACCCGGGGCCTCAAGTTCCTTTGTGCCAATAACCACTGACCAGCCCCCAGTGATGGCGAACCTCATGCCAGTGTCTTGGCATGTAGAGTCTGATGAGAAGTCAGTGCTCTTCTGGAAAACGGGACCAGTGAGGAAAGCAGACATGGAAAGGCGTGTGCACTAAAGCATTCTGGAGGCTGTGGAGGAAACAGGCGCCGAGCGCGTGGAAGCACAGAAGAAAGAAGAGGTGGTGGGAGGGGAGCAAGAGGGGTTTACTGGAGATGAAGAAAAGAGTTATGTCTTTTTAAAAGAACACACACAAAGGCTGGCATCCAGAAAACATTAGACGATTACAGAAACCAATAAGAAAGATACAAGAATCCCAGTGGGAAAATGACCAAAGGACACAGACCAGAAAGAGAGAGAAGAGGAGATACAAAGGGTCAAAAATCAGGAATGACTCATCAGCCTTATCAGTAATCAGGCAAATATGTGAAAACCACGATGAGGTACCATTTTGTTCTCATTGTGTTGGCAAAATACAAATTGTAAGTCTAACGGTGCCAACTACTGTTGAGAACAACGGGGAGCTCTCATCTTCCTGGTTGGGAGGGAACACTTGGTCCCACCACCGGGGAGCGCGATTTGGCAACAGCTAGGGAGGTTGAAGAGAAACATGACCTGTGAGCTGGCACCTCACTCAGATGATGTCCCTGATGGGCCTAAAACGTGTGTGCCAGGACATGCGGAAGGACATTCACGGTAACAATGTATGAATAAGGAAACTCATAAACAACCCAGTAAATGCCCGTCAAAGGGAGAATTTGTGCAACAGAGTACAAGTACAGCAGTTCGTGAATTAAAATGTATTCGTGAATTAAAACGTATTTGTGAATCCAAACGTATAGATCTCAACAAGGTAATACTGGTGAAAAACACAACATGTGAAAAGATAAAAAGAATGCTATCATTTATGCAATGTCACAAAAGGCAAACCCTCTCCTAAGCGTATGTATGATAATCAAAGTGTAAAACCACAAACAGGAAGGATGCACAGATCCACAGGTGGGGTCCCTTTGGGCACAACCATACAGGGGACTCAGCTATATCTGAAATGCTTAATTTCTAAACATTAACATTTATTAAATCTGGATAATGATACATGCATGCTCACTATCTTCTGGGGCATGTATAAAATATTCTGTAATAAGTTTTAAAAGCTTAACAGCAAGTACACCAAAAAAGGGACAGCTGTGAATTCCAGGTAGCAGGAACATGAGTGCTCATTGCTGTCAGTTCAGTTAGACAATTCAGTAGCTCAGTCATGTCTGGCTCTTCTCGACCCCATGGACTGCAGCACACCAGGCTTTCCTGTCCATCACCAACTCCCAGTTGGTGCTTGCTCAAACTCATGTCCATCAAGTTGGCAATGCCATCCAATCATCTCATCCTGTCTTCCCCTTCTCCTCCTGCCTTCAATCTTTCCCAGCATCAGGGTCTTTTCCAATGAGCCAGCTCTTCACATCAGGTGGCCAAAGTATTGGAGTTTCACCTGCAGCATCAGTCCTTCCAACGAATATTCAGGACTGATTTCTTTAGGATTGACTGGTTGGATCTCCTTGCAGTCCAAGGGACTCTCAAGAGTCTTCTACAACACTACAGCTCAAAAGCATCAGTTCTTTGGTGCTCAGCTTTCTTTATGGTCCAGCTCTCACATCCATACCTAACTACTGGAAGAGCCATAGCTTTGACTAGATGGACCTTTGTTGGCAAAGTGATGTCTCTGCTTTTTAATATGCTGTCTAGGATTGTCATAGCTTTTCTTCCAATGAGTAAGCATCTTTTAATTTCATGTCTGCAGTCACCATCTATAGTGATTTTGGAGCCCAAGAAAATAAAGTTTCTCACTCTTTCCATTGCTTCCCTGTCTATTTGCCATGGAGTGACGGGACCAGATGCCATGACCTTAGTTTTTTTGCTTGTTGAGTTTTAAGCCAGCTTTGTCACTCTCTTCCTTCACTTTCATCAAGAGGCTCTTCAGTTCCTCTTCACTTTCTGCCATAAGGGTGGTATCATCTGCATATCTGAGGTTATTGATATTTCTCCCAGCAATCTTGATTCCAGCTTGTGCTTCCTCCAACCCAGCATTTTGCATGATGTACTCTGCATATAAGTTAAATAAGCAGGGTGACAATATACAGCCTTATCGTACTCCTTTCCCAATTTGGAACCAGTCCGTTGTTCCATGTCTGGTTCTAACTGTTGCTTCTTGACCTGCATACAGGCTTCTCAGGAGGCAGGTAAGGTGGTCTGGTATCTCCATCTCTTTAAGAATGTTCCATAGTTTGTTGTGATCCACACAGTCAAAGGCTTTAGAGTAGTCAATAAAGCAGAAATAGATGTTCTGCTGGACTTCTCTTGCTTTCTGGATTATAATCTAACAGATGCTGGCAATTTGATCTCTGGTTCCTCTGCTTTATCTAAATCCAGCTTGAACATCTGGAAGTTCTTGGTTCATGTACTGTTGAAGCCTGGCTTACAGAATTTTGAGCATTACTTTGCTAGCGTATGAAGTGAAGTGAAGTGAAGTTGCTCAGTCGTGTTCGACTCTTTGCAATCCCATGGACTGTAGCCTATAAGGCTCCTCTGTCCATGGAATTTTCCAGGCAAGAGTACTGGAGTGGGTTGCCATTTCTTTCTCCAGGGGATTTTCCAAACCCAGGGATCAAACCCAGGTCTCCCGCATTGTAGGCAGGCAATTTACTGTCTGAGCCACCAGGGAAGCCCCTGCTAGCATGTGAGATGAGTGCAACTGCGCAGTATTTTGAACATTCTTTGGCATTGCCCTTCTTTGGGACTGGAATGAAAACTGACCATCTTTTCCAGTCCTGTGGCCACTGCCGAGTTTTCCAAATATGCTGGCATACCGAACGTAGCACTTTCACAGCACCATCTTTTAGAATTTGAAACAGCTCAGCTGGAATTCCATCATCTCCACTAGTTTTGTTCAAAGTGATGCTTCCTAAAGCCTACTTGACTTCACATTCCAGGATGTCTGGCTCTAGGTGAGTGATCACACCATCATGATTATTTAGGCCATGAAGATCTTT
Source organism: Bos grunniens (assembly GCF_055505025.1). Classification (NCBI taxonomy): domain Eukaryota; kingdom Metazoa; phylum Chordata; class Mammalia; order Artiodactyla; family Bovidae; genus Bos; species Bos grunniens. Next base: position 31,615,587 of record NC_141189.1, read on the forward strand.
TTTGTATAGCTCTTCTGTGTATTCTTGCCACCTATTCTTAATATCTTCTGCTTCTGTTAGGTCCATACCATTTCTATCCTTAATTGTGCCCACCTTTGCATAAAAATGTTCTCTTGGAATCTCTAATATTCTTACATTTTTTCCCCTTTCTTTAAGAATTCATCATTGTATAATAACACACCATTGGATAACCACTCTGGAAGCTCTCTGCCCATATCTACTTAAGTGGAGCATGAGCATCCTCTGACCGGGCAATTCCATTCCTAAGTATAGACCCACAGAAATCAGGGCTGATCTCCACTAGAAGACATCTCTGTACAAGGTCGCTAATTAAGCACTACATATAACTGAGCCATAGCAACAGTGAAACAACAACAAAAAACCATTTTGATATATTCATACAATAGAATCTTCCCAATGGAATTTATACAATGCAACTTTTCATGCAATGGAATACTACACAGCAATGAAAAAAATGATTGTTCCTTGCAAGAACATGAATGAATCATACAGATGTGATACTGAGAGAAAGAAGCCAGACCCAAAGGAGGACAGACTATCATCCCACTGATGTCAAATTCTAAACTGGGCAAAATGAATCGATGGTATTAGAAATCAGGAGAGTGGCCACCCCTGTGTGGAGAGTGACAAGTGGAGGCTGGGAGTTCTGCTAACCGTCTACGTTTTGGTCTCTGTGCTGTTACATAGGTGTGTTCATTTTGTTAAAACCCATTAAGCAGTACACTTAAGATTGGAGGTATGCTATACCTCAGTTTAAAAAACAAAACAAAAAAACCACCACCAGAGCAACGAGAGAAATGAAGAGGGAGAAGAAGACGACAGAAGGGAGGAAAGAACCCAGCATGCCTGTGTTTGACTCATCAGAGGTTACAGAAGAATGGCAACCAAATTAGGGAGGCTTCTTGTAGACCTATTATTTCAAGCTAGCGTTTGAGGTACTGGGTTAACAGCTAAGTAGCAGCGCCTCATTGGATCATCACAGAAGCCCTCATCCCACGTGACCGCTGAGACAACCGAGTCACAGGCTTGCCTGAGGTCATGTGGCCAGTGTATGCCAGAAAGGCAAAGAAAGGAAAGTGAAGTCGCTCAGTTGTGTCTGCTTCTTTGCAATCCCATGGACTGTAGCCTGCCAAGCTCTGTCATTCATGGGATTTTCTAGGCAAGAATACTGCAGTGGGTTGCCATTCCTCATCCAGGGGATCTTCCCAATGCAGGGATCAAACCTGGATCTCCCACATCACAGGCACGCGCTTTGCCATCTGAGATACCAGGGAATCAGACACAGGGTCTGATTGCGGCTAATGACACATCAAAGCCCACACCCTTAGCCTCTGGCAATTTAGAAGCCAAATTGCCAAATTGCAAAGCTTCTAAAAATGCCTAAGTGGACTTCCTTGGTGGTTCAGTGGCTAAGACACCATGCTCTCAAGGCAGGGTTCAATTCCTGGTCAGGGAACTAGGCCTGCATGCTGCAACTAGGACTCAGCGCAGTCAAATAAATAAATATTGGAAAAAAAAAAAATACACACGTTGCAGAGAAAGCCAAGGGGAAGCAGCTGGCTCCCTCCGTACATGAGGAATTCTGACTCCAGACACCTGGCAATGGGGACAGAACTAAGATGGTGGCAACTTGAGAAACTACAGATGTTTCCCTAGTTGCTGACATGAACCGAGGTTGCAACACACAGCTCTGGAATGCCAATGGGAGCACTTAAGGGGAAGGGAGCAATTATTCTTACTTATTGGAGACGTAAATGAAACTGAGAGGTACTCTTCTGGGTTGCGATTTTAAGCAGTTGTCCACAAATGTGAGGAGGGGAAAGCAGACATAATGTGGATTAAGTATGTTCAGAAAGGCCTTCAGAGCTAGAACGGAGATTAAATAGTGACATACAAGTTATTTAACAGCCCCGGAAATATGTGGGGCAACCCTTAATGCCCAGGAGCAAGTCCAGTGTTCTATAATTCACGGCCATTTCCAAACCAGTGGGTTCCACACTGTGGCAGCAGAGGCCTCAACCAGAGTGGAGTGAGGGGGAAGCTGGCTGGTGAACTGGGGGGCCAGGGCCCTGGTGAGTCACAAGGCAGGGCTGAAGCAACATCTCTGCAGACCCTCCTGCAAATATTCTCACTGTTGGGTCTACATCCAGAGGGCAGGTAGGGCCTGAGCATCTTTCTGAGAGCAATTACCAAAGAGCTTTGAGTGTTGCGGCATGCGGGATCTTCTGCAACACTTACAGCTCTTTGATATATGCTCCCAGAAAATAAATAAAAGAGCTGTAAGTGTTCAGTGATGCAGGGAAGAGAGGAGAAAGGGAACTGAAGCCACAGAACACAAGTGTCACACACTGGTATCGATGGAGCTTGAGTTCATTTGTTCATCAAATGCATTTGGACTTCCCTGGTGGTCCAGTGCTTAAGAATCTGCCTGCCAATGCAAGTGACATGGGTTTGATCCCTGGTCTGGAAAGATTCCACCTGCCGTGGGGCAAGAGGGCAACTAAGCCCGTGCGCCACCACTACTGAGCCCACGGGCAGCAACTATACTGAGGGAGCCACAGCAATGAGAAGCCGTGGCAGTGAGATGCCCACGCACCGTACCTGGAGAGCAGCTTCCACTTGCCACAAACAGAGAGAGCCTGCACGAAGCAATGAAGACCCAGCACAGCCAAAAATACATAAACGTTTAAAAAGAAAACGACATTGAACTCAGCACCTACTATGTGCCAGGCACTGAGTGAGATGCTGAGAAGACACATGCAGCAGGCCAGGTCCTGCTCTCTAATTCCACGGGATAACGGGGGCAGAGAGAGGACTGTGCATCAGGCAGCCCAGAGGGGGCATGAAAAAGGAAGTCAGGGGAAAGATAGCTGACACTCTGAGTCCAGGGAAGGCTTCCTGGAGGAGGTGGCACCTGCAAGGTCTGTGACCTGAGACCACCAGGATGATCCTCTTGGAATCAAACTCTTCATACAGGAAATGCGAGGGATGGGAACAAAGCAGTAACTACACCTCTAGCTGAGGCTCTGGATTATTCGTTTATAAAATGATCTTGATTTTTTAAACTGGATTTTAATTAGATGTTATAGAGCAGTCCCCCCAAGAATCCACATCTCCGTACGTAGGCGTATATAGTCTAGATCCGAGGCTCAGCACTGCTTCTCTCTCGAGACAATTTTTCTGGCCAGATGACTTTGGCAACTGCTCTCTGGAAAATATCTTAAGAGGCTCTTCACTGTATTAAAGGGAAACACAAATGTGTGGTGTATTATGAGCCCAATTTCTTTCTCCTTCTTGTTTAATACATTAAGTACCAGGACTATTTACACAGTAGTTGGCAGGGTGTCAAAAGAGAAACAAGCTTGCGTTTATGGCTTCATTCAGCTGAAGCATCTTTTCTCTCTGGAAGACCGTGAGCTTCTGGGGACAGCGTCTGCATTCCCTGTGTCTCGGTTCCGACTGGGTGGCCGTATCTGCATTGCCTTCTGGATCTTTTCCCCACATGAGGGTGCTCCTGGGAGAATCCCCCGAGACATTGCTTTTCTGCAGGGAAACCTGCGATACCACGTGACTCCCTATGGTGCTGGCTTCCGGGTCTGGGCGGGGCGGGGGTGGGGCGGGGAGGTCACGTGGGCTTCTCGACCAGGAGGCACAGGGCCATCAGCACAAGCCAGACTTGATCCCTGATGGGAGCCACGGGACCTTGGGTGGGAGGCTTACGGCAGCCGAGCCAGTTTCCTCATCTGTAAGACATCCTTCTACAGGGCCTGGCAAGAACTGCAGCATGAGAAAATGACTGTAGAGCCTCCAGTACACAAGCCCGGCACAGGATGGCTTGCATTAATATGCACACAAAAGTGGGGGACTCCGGACAGACCACCTGTCAGGCTTGTCCACTGCTTGGGCTCAGAGTCTCAGAATCCTCTACGGGAAAGATGTGCGTGCCTATGTGTCCACTTGCTCCATCTCACTACCGAGCCACACACCCCCCTTAACCCGCTGGCACACAGCGCTTACCATGTGCAGGCACAGTTGTGAGCACCACAGACATATGACCACCTCAGATCCTCATAACAACACTAGGAAGGAAATGCTGGCACCACCCCTGGTACACAGAAGGGGAAACTGAGACACAGAGAGGTCAGGAAACTTGCCTGAGCACACAGAGCTAGTGAGAGAGTGAGAACCTTTTTCCTTTTGTTTTACTCTCAGGGCTGGCAAAGACCTACAGAAGGAATACACACACAAATAGGTGGATGGATGATGCTGCACACACTTAGGCTTATCAGGAAGGTTTATAAGCCTGTGGGTTGACTATAAAGGCACAGCTCCTAGCTCTAAAAATGGCCCCTAAGTGAGGGTGGGTGGTGGGTGAACCTAGATGGTTCAGCAGAAGGGAGAGGCAATCAAGGGTTCTGGCTTCACCTGCTCCCTGATTTCTATACCAGCAAGGTTAAGAACCTGACTTAAGGGACTTTCCTGGCAGTCTTCCAGTGCTTAAGACTCTGCTTCCACTGCAGGGGACCTGGGTTCAATCCCTGGTGGAGGAACTATTAATAAGAACCTGCATGACTCGTGGATGACTGCATGACTGCACGACTTTAATTTTTAAAAAAAATTAAAAAATAAAGAAACTGACTTAAGAAATCAATGTCAATGTCCACCAACTGAGCAATGACTAAATAATCTACATTCGCCCACTCTCCAGCATCCTCTGGAGAGCAGATCTGTAGTGAGAGGGTGAAGGCGTAGGGCCCTGCAGACTGTCTGCCTGGGCTGACACAGCAGCCCTGACACCACTGAGCGAGATGACCTTGGGCAAGTCACTTCCCCTCCCTGTGTCTCTTGTTTCATTTGTAGAGTGAGGTCTCGGTGATGGTTTTCTGCTCCAGGCAAGGAAGGAGGTGTGAGGCAGGCAGAAGAACGTTTCCTTTGAGATGTTGTTCAGTCACTCAGTCATGTCCGACTCTTTGCACCCCTATGGCAGGCCTCTCTGTCTCTCAGCACCTCCGAAGTTGGCCCAAGTTCATGTCCATTGCATCAGTGATGCCATCCAGCCACCTCATCCTCTGACGCCCTCTTCTCCTTCTGCCCTCAATCTTTCCCATCATCAGGGACTTTTCCGATGAGTCAGCTGTTCACATCGGATGACCAAAATACTGGAGTTTCAGCTTCAGCATCAGTCCTTCCAACGAGTATTCAGGGTTGATTTCCCTTAAGACTGATTTGATCATCTTCCCTGAGATGCTCTCACCCTGATCTCCAGGACCTGGCTACACTACCTCACATAGCAACAGGGACTTCGCAGAGGTGATGAGGGACCATGAGATGCAGAAATGTTCCTGGGTTACCTGGTTGGACCACAACTGATCTCAAAAGCAGAGAACCTTCCCCTGGTGTGGTCAGCAGAAAATGGGACTATGGCAGAGTGGTCAGAGAGATACGGCACTAAAGATGGAGACAGGGGTCACGGGCAAAGGAATGCAGGAAGCCTCTAGAAGGTGCAAAAGGCCAGGAAGCCATTCTTCCCTGGAGCCACCAGGAGGAATCAGCTGTGCCCACACCTTGACTTCAGCCCAGTGAGACCTGGCTCAGATTCCTGACCTCCTGAACTATAAGACAACACATGCGTGGTGCTTTCAACTGCCAGATCTGTATTTGTTAGAAGGCAGTCATCGGAGGCTAACACAGACAGACGTACAGAGGAAACGGCACACGGACGGGGGGGACCCCCCCCCAAACTGCCTGCGCTCCCACTTGCTCCCTTGTGTGAGGCTCATCACCAGGATGCCTGCCGGCCCTGTGAGCATTGTCCCTCCAACAGAAAGCAGCCCTGATTCCCCCTCCTCATTCTTCTCTGAGCTCACGGGGACCCCACTCCAGTCTGCAGGATTCACGAGCTTTTCTCCCCACAAGACTGTGAACTTTGTGAAGGCAGAGACTACACTTTGAATCATCTTCAACTCCGCACACCTAGCATGACAGTCCTGACCTTGAGACGTGTTTGCCAAGTGGAAGAATTCACCTCTGTGTTCCTCCAGATGCCTGCTCGTTCCTCCTGCTGTCTCCAACCTCTGCTGGGGTCCTGCCGTTGGCCCTGGCGGCTGCATTGAAACCTACGCCTCTAGGGAGTTGCAAGGTGTTTTCCACGGCTCAGCGAGTGCCCGTCGGTTCCTCCACAGCACACTGGTGTGTGTGTTTTTAATGAGAATTTTAATGCATAATTTCTCCAACAAGTTGAATTATCTGCGGCTTGGGGGAAAGCGATTCGCCTTGCCTTTGTGCCAAATGAACTTTCAGAGACTGACTCCATTATCCTAAGAAGGAACGACAGGCCCTTAATTCTCATTTGCTCACTGAGCAACAATGGAGATTTTTTAGATTTTTTAGTAGTATCATCAAAAAACATGTCTTCCACCTAAGTCCTCGTACCAGTCAAATCCATTTGGACAGGGAGCTCTCAAGCCACGACCTTTGGTCGTGAGGCAGCCAGCTTTCCTGTCTGTAAAGGCTTGCCGGTCTTCTGCTCATCCTGCAAGAAACATTCAGGCAAAAGCGGAATGGGAACAACCTCTAAACATAACCTGAAAGTTACTCTACTCCTTTCTGGGATTCAGATTTTTCTACATTTGTGCCAAGACCCAGTGAAGTAAAGAGAGTAAAAGGGAAACTTTTCCATTTCACTTCTGTCCACGTAGTCATTCATTCAGGCCACGAGCGTCTCTGGTGTGTTGGGTTCTATTCTAGGAGCTGGAGAGAGCAGTTTTCATGAGCTTTGTTCCAGGGCAGAGAGAAGGATGCTACTCAAAGACACAAAGAAACCATCTCCACTCACAGTATGTGCCGGGAGAGGCTGGGCGAAAATGAAAACAGTGATGGGCTAGAGACTGACTGAGGGGCGGCATGCACAAGGATGCTGGGGAAGACTTCTCTCTAAGGAGTGGTGCTGAGCTGAGCCCTCACAAGTCGAATAAGTAGTCCAGGCAGAGATCGGGGAAAAGTCATTCCTGGCAGAGGGAAGAGTGGGTGCAAAGGCCAGAGAACTGCATGGACATGTACCCACTTCCAGGCAGAAGCTGTAAGAACCAGCATCCGGTCTGCTTCTGTCCCTTGTCCTGCTGCCATAACCGTGCTGAGAGGAGGCTCTGGTAGCCTGGGTGGTGATGCTGTGAGTGGCAGAGCTCCTCACCAATGACACGTGATGGACCCTGAGTGTGAGCCTGGGTTGTTCTGGGCTGCCAAGATCATAGTGCTATTTGTTACTTCAGTCGAATCATAACAAACTGTGGAAAACTCTTAAAGAGATTGGAACAGTAGATCGTCTTACCTATCTCCTGAGAAACGTGTATCCCAGTCAAGAAGCAAAAGTCAGAACCTTATATGGAATTGACTGGTTCAAAATTGGGGAAGGAGTATAGGAAGGCTGTTTATTGTCACCCTGTTTATTTAATTTATATACAGAGCACATCATGTGAAATTCTGGGCTGGATGAGCTACAGGCTGGAATCAAGACTGCTGGGAGAAATATCAACAACCTCAGATATGCAGATAAGATCAGTCTAATGGCAGAAAGTGAAGAGGAACTAAAGAGCCTCTTGATGAGGGTAAAAGAGGAGGGTGAAAAAGCCGACTTAAAAACACTTAAGATCATGGCATCTGGTCCCATCACTTCAAGGCAAATAGAAAGGGAAAAGGTGGAAGCAGTGACAGATTTCCTGTTCTTGGGCTCCAGGATCACTGCAGATGGTGACTGCAGCCATGAAATTAGAAGATGATGGCTTCTTGGCAGGAAAGCTAAGACAAACCTTGACATTGTATTAAAAAGAAAAGACATCACTTTGCTGACAAAGGTCTATGTGCTCAAGGTCTTTTATAGTAGAGAGTTAGATCATAAAGAAGGCTGAGTGCTGAAGAATTGATGCTTTCGAATTGTGGTACTGGAGAAGACTCTTGAGAGTCCCTTGGACTGCAAGGAGATCAAACCAGTCAACCCTAAAGGAAATCAACCCTGAATACTCGTTGGAAGACTGATGCTGAAGCTGAAGCTCCAATACTTTGGCCACCTGATGTGAAGAGCTGACTCAATGGAAAAGATTCTGATGCCAGGGAAGACTGAAGGCAGAAGAAGAGGAGGCTGACAAAGGCTGAGATGGTTGGATGGCATCACTGATTCAATGGACTTGAACTTGAGCAAACTCTGGGATATGGTGAGGGACAGGGAGGCCTGGCATGCGGCAGTCCATAGGCTTGCAGAGAGTCAGACACGACTGAGTGACTGAACAACAACAAAAAAAAAACCCCAAGTTTATCCTGAGTGATAGAAGTCCCATGCCTGTGATATTTAATAGTTAAAAAGTAACTTTAGGGGCTTCCCTGGTAACTCAACTGGTAAGAATCTGCCTGCAATATAGGAAACCCCAGGTTGATTCCTGGGTTGGGAAGATCCGCTGGAGAAGGGATAGGCTACCCACTCCAGTATTCTTGGGTTTCCCTGGTGGCTCAGCTGGTAAAGAATCCTCCTGCAATGCAGGAGACCTGGGTTTGATTCCTGGGTTGGGAATATCCCCTGGAGAAGGGAACGGCTACCCACTCCAGTATTTTAATCAACAGACAATGAGATGGTAGGATGGCAGCATTGACTCAATGGACATGAGTTTGAGCAAACTCTGAGAGATAGTGAAAGACAGGGAGGCCTGGCATGTGGCAGTCCATGGGACTGCAGAGTCGGACACAACTTACAGACTGAACAACAACTTTAATATGGGCTTCCCTGGTGCTCAGCGGAAAAGAATCTGAAGGTAATGCAGGAAACCGCCTTCAGTGCAGGAGATGCAGGTTTGATCCCTGGGTTGGGCAGATCCCCCAGAGGAGGGCATGGCAACCCACATCAGTATTCTTGCCTGGAGAATCCCATGGACAGAGGAGCCTGGTGGGCCACAGTCCATGAAGTCACAAGAGTTGGACATGACTTAGCAATTAAACCAACACTAGCAACTTTAACACACAACTATTGTGGCCTGACTTGGCTACGAAGGAATACATATTTCACTGACTCAGAAAACTATTTTAATGCGATGGGTTGGATTGGTACATGAAGGCATGACTATATCTCCATCGAGTGCACTGGGCTTCCTGCGCATTTATAACTAAACACATACACAGCATATTGTGGTTAAAGAAATGCATTGGTGAAGACAAATCTTGCATCCAGAAGCTATAAAATGTGTAAATTTAATTGATTTTTTAAAAGTTCAAACTGGGGTTAAGATGACATTTTACTTCTAGGGAAACAGAAATTCAGGCTAGAAAGGTGCTCATCTGATAAATTTTAAAAGGCTATGATGTGTTTAATACGTCCTTTGAATACTGTCCAGGACTGTAGATTCTACAGTGAATCATTTAACGGGTCTAAGGCTTAGAGCAACCAGGTGCATGTAACTCAGCCCCCCTGGAGATGTGTGTCTGCATATTAATACACACCTTAATGGTCCAGGAAGGCAAGTGTTCCATATTAATACATGGCTCAATGGTCCAGGCAGGCAAGTGTTCCTTCCACTGGTGAAGTGACCCAATCAAAGAAAAGACTTTGGTGGGGTACATTTTTCTGGCTCAACTGAGAATCAAGCACTCTAGAAACTTTGCCCATAGGGTATCAAAGCAGCTTTCCTGAGTTATTAGACTCAGGTGTAGCCAGTGAAAGCTTGGTCTTATAAGAAGAGTTCATCACCGGCCTTGGGCATTGAGGTCCTGAATCCTGACTCATTCTGCCCTTGAAAATCAGACATATCCTCAGATCTGATGGGGGTTGGGGGGCGGCAGCACAGACTAGAGGGAGTTAAACTAGAGTCAGAACCTGACCAGGGCTTCTCAGGTGGGCTCAGTGTTAAAAATCTGCCCACTGATGCAGGAGACGCAGGTTCGATCCCTGCATCAGGAAGGTCTCCTGGAGAAGGAAATGGCAACCCACTCCGGTATTCTTGGCTGGAGAATTCCAAGGACAGAGGAGCCTGGCGGGCTTCAGTCCATGGGGTCGCAGAGTCAGACACGACTGAGCACTCATGCATGCAGAACCCAACCAGCCAATTAAAAGCTAAAGGGCCACACAGACCAGACAAGCAGCCAAGGCCCTGAGCTGTGAGATTCCAAAGCAAGACTGGAGACTGTCAGATCCACTCCTAACCATGGGGAACAGAACCAATGATCTGGTGAAGAACCAGCCGGTGTGTGTGTATAAGCCAGTCACCACTGGGTCAGGCCCATCCAGAGGGTACCTTTAATTCCAAGCTCATTTATTCACAAACAGGGTTGCCCTGGGTACCCTATTGACAGATTTCACAGGTGCAAAGCCCACTGCTGGTGAAGGTCAGGCCCAGATTGACAGGGATGGAAGACCAGAGCACGAATGCAGGTGGCCCACTCAGAGGGGAAACTCTCTCTCGCCAGGTGTGCCTGGCACAGGAGAGGCAGGACTGCTCACGCTCTGTCTATGGTCACGTGACTCCAGAAGGCTCCTCCAACCCCTCAGGGCTGCGTTTCCTTCACTAAACCTGAGCCTGGCACACCAGCACACTGAGGACCGGTGGTGCTCTGGATGGCTCTGTCTTATTTTAAATAAGTTCTGTGCAACCATAAGGCTTGAGGAGAGATGAAGTGAGGGTCAGGGGCGGGGGTGGGGGGTGGTCCCTTGGGGCTGCAGAGAAAGAATTCAGCAAGTAGGGCCCCAAAGATGTCCCTCCCCATCCTCATCCCAGAGTCCAAGGGCATCTCACCTTACACGGCAAAAGGGGCTTTGCAGAACTTGAGAGAGGAGATGATCATAGATTTTGGGGGGTGGGGGGGAACTGTGATCACAGCAGTCCTTATTAGAGGAAGAGGAGTCAGAGAAGGAGATCTATGTTAATAGAAGCAGAGACACCAGAGCGATGAGATTGTGGCCTTGAAGAAAGAAGGGGGCCACAAACTAAGGGATGTGGGGGCCTCTAGAAGTTGCAAACCGCAAGGAGTGGCCTCTCCAGGAGTAATACGGGCCCCGCCCATGCCAGAATCGTAGCCCATTGAGGCTGGCTTTAGAGAATTAACTGCAATTGTTTTAGACCACTAAACGTGTGGGAAACGGTTACAGCAGCCATGTGCATGCATGCATGCTCAGTCACTCAGTCATGCCCAACTCTTGTGGCCCTCAAGGACTGCAGCCCACCAGCCTCCTCTGTCCACGGGATTTCCCAGGCAAGAACACTGGAGTGGGTTGCCATTTCCTCCTCCAGGGAATCTTCCGGACCCAGGGATCGAACCTGCATCTCCTGCATTGGCAGGCGGGTTCTTTACCACTGCGCCACCGGGGAAGCCCCCTTACAGCAGCCACAGGAGATGAAAACACAGTGGCAGACAGAAATGCCCCGGTCCAGCCTCATACTAATTCCCTCAGTGAGACGCAGACAGGCCATGTTCCCTGCAGGTGTCGTGCAAGGGCTGCGCCAGGGTAATGCTCTCTGCAGATGAGAACATCTTACAGTGATAATATGTTGGTTACATAGAATTTCATTTTATGACACTTAAAGATATTCTGGATGGGTCCCAAGATTTGTATGAGCCTGCAAGTCATGAGATTAAATCAGTAATATAGTCCCCTCCCCCATTTTCATAAGAAGTATTTTACTCCTTGCTGTGAACAAGTATAGAATTTCTCAGTCTTCTGTTTTTTATGGGCTCAACTCTATTTTTCTTCAACAGAAGAAAAGGAACAACAGATTTATTCTGGGTCTGAGACAAACCTGCTTTATAACTCTTTAAATTATGTTCCAGCAGACCCTGATGTCGGAGAAGGCAACGGCAACCCAATCCAGTGTTCTTGCCTGGAGAATCCCAGGCCGGGAGCCTGGTGGGCTGCTGTCTATGGGGTCGCACAGAGTCGGAGACGACTGACGTGATTTAGCAGCAGCAGCAGCAGACCCTGATATGATCAGATTTCTAATCTGGTTTAAACACAGACACCTCTGAACATATAAACACAATGGTCAGTAAGTTTTCTCTATGAAATTGGTTGAGTGTGGGGAGTGGGTTATGGAAACTCTTGCTCTGGCTTTTCTATGAGGAAGACTGTAGGATATCCTAGGAAATTCAAGGCCAGTGGGACCTGCACAGGCTTCATCCATGTGACAGTGCTGGGGTTCCCACACTTCCTATGGGTCAGCACCACCCAGAGAGCTTGCTAAGCCCCACCCTCCCTGTGGGGGTCCCGGCCCCAGAACCTGTCTTCCAGTAGGTGAAGGAAGCAGCCTGAGAACCTGCATTTCTCACAAGCTCCAGGTGAGGCTGATGCTATGGATCGGGGGTCACACTCTGAAAACCAACTCCCATCCAAGGCCCAACTTCTCCCAGGTCCCGAGAAGAATCCATGTTATCTCATCTGATTCAACTGCCCCTGCCAAGCTAGTTCATATGGTGCAATTGATGAAGTGTCTCTGTCTCCTACTTGACTGGAAGCCAGGGGCTCTCTGGCTTGTCTGCATCCTGGAGTCACTTGAAACCCCTCCATGCACAGGCCTCACTCCAGGCCAGTCAGCCCAGGATAGGGGGCGGGGAGTAGGCAGGTCGCAGAGTCTGGAAAGCTTCCCGAGTGATCCAAAGCCCAGCCAAGATGGAGAATGGCTGCAAATGTGATGGATGACAAAAATGATGCCAACCGGCTGAAGCAGACAACACAGCGGGGCCCTATGCCAAGCTCGGCTGTCATCTTTTGGGCCACTTACAGTGTGACACTGACTGGAGCTCAGTAATGCTGGCTGGATGAAAGCATGGATGCTAACTGGCCAGAGAGGAGGGCTAGTGCCTCCTTTCTCCAGGGCACAAGGATGAACACACGGAAACACACTAGTTCATTATCAATGACCAACCCCCATGAGGCAGCAATCCTGTAATAAAACAAGCTCTTCTGAGAAAGCCTTACCTGGGAAACAACTCCATACCCTTAAGTCCAAATAAATATCATGACAACCATGGATGAAAACCAGAAGACTTTTTTTTGTTTTTGGTCCAAAACAGGAGCTGGCAAACTATGCCCCACAGGCCAGATCCAGCTGCCACCTCTTCTAATAAATAAAGCTTTCCTGGCACACAGGCATGCTCGCGCGCGCACTGTCTGCAGCTGCTGCCACGGTGGCAGAGCTGGTGTTTTGGCTCAGGTGGTAGGGGCTGCGAAGCCAGGACACTTACTCTCTGGCCCTTTAGCAGAACAGGTGTGGCAGCCCCGCTCCCGAGAAATCAGAGGATGGACACGCAGACAAGACGTAACTCGACTATCTTTAGGGGGACGAATGGTGGGTTTACTTCGTTCCCATCTTTTTTCTCGTATCAGCCAACTTTTTGAGTTACATAAAGGAGCCCAGATGTTTAAATCGCCGGCAGAAGGAGGAGACGGAGGCACCAGGCGGAGAGCTGCCCGGCCCACAGCAGCGGCGGCCCCTACCTTGTTCCCGATGGCCTTCTTGGGCGGGAAGTTGAAAGCCCTCACTTGAGGGTATTTGTTCTGTAACTTGTGGTGCAAAGTCCTGAACTCCGCGTACCGCCGGTAGACATTCCACTCGTCATCTTTTATCCGGATGTAGACCTTTGGAGAAAACGAAAAGAGAAAGAAAATATCAAGTCTCTTAAAACTCTCATTCCATGCTGGATGCCTCCATGTCCTGGCTATTGTAAAGAGTGCAGCAATGCACACTGGGGGTCGTGTGTCTTTTAGAATTGGGGTTTTCTCACAGTATATGCCCAGCAGTGGGGTTGCTGGGTATATGGTAAGCTTATTCCTAGTTTTTTAAGGAATCGCAGATAAAGGAGATGTACATCTTCTTTATACAGTGAAATATTACTCAACCATAAAAAATGAATTTGAGTCAATTCTAGTGAGGTGGGTGAACCTAGAGCCTATTATACAGAGTGAAATAAGTCAGAAAGAGAAAAACAAATATTGTATATTAATGCATATATGTGGAATCTAGAAAAATGGTGTTGATGAACCTATATACTATCCTGTGTAAAATGGACAACTGATGAGAAGTTGCTGTAAGCACAGGGAGCCCAGCTGGTGCCCTGTGATGAGCTAGAGGGATGGGATTGGGGAGCGGAGAGAGGCTCGAGATGGAGGGGATATATGTATAATTACGGCTGATTTGCATTGCTGTATGGCAGAAACCAATACAACATTATAAAAATTAAAATTTAAAAGTGAAAAAAATTCTCATTACAAAGGGGGTGGGGCTCTGGCAACACCTCCCCCCACTCCAGGAAAACCAGCTCTGTGACCGCAGGGCCACATCTGCCCCCTGGGTCACTGGAGGCCCAGTGCTGGGCATGGAGGAGGGACTCAGTGTACCATGTGCATAAATGGGTACACGAGAGAATGGCACCCTCTGGCAGGCTGTGTACTAATGAACATCAGTTCCCAGTATCAGCGGAGACCGACAGCCCAATTCATCTCAGAGACGCATTTTCCATGCTTTTGTCCCAGGCATGCTGTAACAGTGACAGATGGCGGTGGAGAGACCATTCATCCTTGCTGGCCTGCATTTCTTCATCTGTTAATGGAGCTGACTAACGGCACCTCCTCCCAAGGTGGTGGGGATAACAGTCAGGCTTATAAGCCGAGCAGCTGTGCCTGGATCACACAGACCAGCACACCGGTGGGGAGGGGTGGGGGCGGTGGTGTGAAATCAATCCCAGGGAGGAGGAGGGAGGGAGGGGGCAAGAGCTGAGATCAGCACAATCCAGTGGAAGGTCACATCAGGATGGCATACACACACCTGGGGCATGAAACTTCTTCATTTTAATCAAGATGTGGTCCTCAAGGTAACATTCAAGGGGTATAAAATGCAAGGGCTATTTCACCTGCCTTTTTTTTTTTTTTACAGGCCCTCACACCTTCCAGGGACACACAGCAACTATGTCAGAAAGCAAAACAGAGAAGTGGGACAGAGCGCAAAGAATTTTTTTTAAATGATATGAGTTAATAAGAACAGCCCAGGGCTTTTCTGGTGGCTCAGTGGTAAAGGATCTGCCGGCCAGTGCAGGAGGCATGGGTTTGACCCCTGGTCAGGGAGGATCCCATGTGCTGTGGAGCAACGAAGCCCGTGGGCCACAACGACTGAAGCCCACGCCCTAGAGCCCATGCTGCACAGCAAGAGAAGCCACCATAGCGAGAAGCCCGCACACCGCAATGAAGACCCACCACAGCCAAAAATAAGTAGAATTAAAAACAAAAAAAAGAGAAGAGCAGCCCAGAGGGTGAAGTCTCCACTGATAAATAGCTACTGTAATCTGCAGTCAGCGAATGTCAATACATGTCCTAAAACCTCTTTCACCGTAAAAGCAGACATGTCTACCGTGACTGATAAATTCTGCCTCTCTCTAAAGAGTACCTGCATCCCCAAATGTGGACCTCATACATCTGAGCTCTGGGAAGGTGACCACCGATATTCTGGCGAACAAGGTGAAGGAGGGAGAATTTAAACCCAAAGAATGCCAATCAATGGATGGAAGTTTCCAGTGGACTTAGATGGAGAAACGGAGGCCTATCAAGTCTGATAGAAGCCCCCAAGTGAAGAGAGACAGTAAATATCCTGGATGACAGATATCAAGTGATCTCAAGTGACTTGAGGGATGAGTCTAATGCAACATGATGAAACTTAAAAAGATCAGTGCTGGACTTTGCAATACAACCCCAAAAGCCAACACTGTAAGATAAGATGGGGGAGATACGGTACAGCAATGGCCTGGGATAAAGACTCACGGGTTTTAGTAAATTCAAGTTAAGTGAATACCATCAAAGGGTCACCAAGAAAAGGCCTATGTATTATTTGCTCAGTCGTGTCTGATTCTCTGTGATCCCCTGGACTGTAGCCTGCCAGGCTCCTCTGTCCATGGGATTTCCTAGGCAACAATACTGCAGTGGGTTGCCATTTCCTTCTCCAACTATTTAGATCTCATTAAAAGGTATCTGATATATTTTAAATAAAAGGAGTTGACAAGTCTTGGTTTATTCTAAATTGACCACACCAACTTAGGTTTTAGCTGCTGCCTGTTAAAAGATGAACTGAAATAGGTTCAGAAACGCCCAGAAGACTTGCTACTCAAAACGTGGTCCGCGAACCAGGAGCATCAGCATCACGTGGTAAGGTGGCAGAAATGCAACATCTCAGGCTCCACCCCAGATGTACTGACTCAGAATCTGTCTTAACCAGAACCCCAACTAGCTCACACACACTTTAAAAGTTTAGAAGCACAGGTCCTCAGAGATGATCTGCAACCAAATTATCAGAAGGAAGATGGAAGAGACTGGAGGATGGTAAACTGAGCCTCAAAGATGGAGGAGTTACGGAACTCTGAAGACCGCAATGAGGAAAAGGAAAGACCGAGATGATGTGTTCTGGATGATT
Source organism: Bos grunniens (assembly GCF_055505025.1). Classification (NCBI taxonomy): domain Eukaryota; kingdom Metazoa; phylum Chordata; class Mammalia; order Artiodactyla; family Bovidae; genus Bos; species Bos grunniens. Next base: position 31,632,032 of record NC_141189.1, read on the forward strand.
CCAGGAGGCAAACTTCCAGCAGACAGAAGCTAGAGAAAGACAAATTTCATTAGGAAAGAACTTTATAGCAGCCAAAGTTGCCTAAAGAGGAAAAGATATGTCTCAAGAGCTTTTCTGGCACTAGGTACCCAAGCAGTGGTACAACAGATAGACAGATGGTTATCACGATTATGCAAGGATTTGCTTTGTAACAGGGAAGGATAATTAGACCCCAGAAGCATCTGGAAAGTCTTGGCTAGCTGTGGAACAGAGACTTCAGGAATTAAGTCTCCAGGGACTGAGACAAGATGGGTCAGTCGGCAAGTAAACCCAGGAGCTAGGACTTTAATGCAGCACTTGTAGGGCATTCTTTGGGTCCTTCCAAGTCACAGCAAATGCAAGCTGCCCAATCAGTATCCATTTCCCTCCAATACTTCTGGGGAGAGCAATGTGTTCAGGAACAAAAAAAAATTAACCACATTTTCCGGTGTTCCTGGCAGACTCATTGGAAAAGACCCTGATGTTGGGAAACATGCAAGCAGAGAATTAGGCAACAGAGGATGAGATGGTTGGATGGCATCGCTGACTCAATGGACATGAATCTGAGCAAACTCAGGGAGACAGTAAAGGACAGGGAAGACTCATGTGCAGCAGTTCATGGAGTCGCAAAGAACTGGACACGACTTAGCGATTGAACAACAAACAGATGAAAGAAAGCTCTTAGGAGAGATCTGACCCAGCCAATAAGTGCCTTTTAACTCTTCTCCCTGTCTTCTTCTTTCTCAAACACAGATGTGAAGACTGGAGCTCCAGCAGTCATTTTATGATCATGAGGTGATCAAGAGAATGGATATAGAAAAGTGGAAGGACCTTGGGTCTCTGATGAAATTATGAGGCCAAATTATTACACCAAATACTAGATGATCTATTCAAAACTTTTTTTTCTTTAAAAGAGAAATATTCACCTCTAAACTGGTCAACCTAATGCTTTAGAGGTCTACAGACTCATGGCTGAATGCCATTCTTCTCTGATACATCTTGAATGGACTATATCTACTTGTACTATATTTTCACACAAGTGCAAATATCCCCTTAAGAGTGGCAAATGTAATTGCTTATCTGAGCAAGTACAAAACAAATTACCTAGGTCAGGGGAGGGAAGCTGTGGCCTGTGGGTCAAACCAGCCGCATCTATTTGTTTGTTGTTGTTCAGTCACTAAGTTGTATCTGGCTCTTAGCGACCCCACAGGCTGCAGCACGCCAGGCTTCCCTGTCCTCCGCTATCTCCTGGAGTTTGCTCAAATTTCACGTTCACGGAGTTGGTGATGCTATTTGTTTACCTACTGTTTATAGCCGCTTACAGTGGCAGAGTGGCTGCAACAAAGACCACACGGCCTGCAAAGCTGAAAATGCTTACTCTCTGCACGTGTGCACGCTAAGTCACTTCAGTCATGTCCAGTTCTGGGTGGCCCTATGGACTCCACCAGGCTCCTCTGTCCATGGGATTCTCCAGGCAAGGATACTAGAGTGGGTTGCCGTGCCCTCCTCCAGGGGATCTTCCCAACCCAGGGGTCAAATCTGTATCTCTTATGTCTAAATTGGCAGGTGGGTTCTTTACCACCAGCACCATCTGGGAAGCCATTTACTTTCTGGTCCTTTACAAAAAAACTTCTCTGGTCCCTGATTTAGATACTCAGAAAGTCCTCATTATTGTTGTTTTTCAACAAACATATACAAATTTAGTGCAGAGAAGGGCAGTGTTTTCCAATAATTACCAGCCCTGGGGTGGACCACACAGAAACCATCTGAGACCCAGGAATTCCTAGAGTCCCAAAGCCTTCTGGTGATTCTGACAAGTAGGCGATGTTAGAGTCAGAATGTGCCCCTCCCCCAAAATGCACATATTGAAATCCAAACCACCAATGCAGTACTGGGGCAGGAGATGATTAGGTCATGAGGGTGGAGCCCCCATGAATAGGATTAGTGCCCTTACAAAAGAGACCCCACAGCTCCCTCATGCCTCCCGTTATGCAAAGACAGTGAGGAGAGAGCTGTCTGGAGCTTTGGTTTTGGACTTCCCAGCCTCTAGAACTGTGTGGAAGAGTTTATTGTTGAAATCACCCCGTCTGTAGTTGTTACAGCAGCCCAAGTGGACCATTAGCACCCCAAGTGGACTAAGACAATGGGCAATTAGGGGAACCTCTAATGCAAAGCACAGACTCTCCCTCCTCTCTGACTATGTGTTTCCTCATCTAGAAAATGGAGCTGAGACCTTACTGATAGAGCCTGTTCCCAAGGCAGTATGGAGAGTGTTTAGGTATAGAAGCCATCCAGCTATGCCTGGCTTCACAAAGACCAGCACACGGAGTGGGTGGAGACTGATTTGGAGAAGGAGGGAGAGACCAGAGTTGAGATCGACCCAGTTGGATGGAAAGTCACATCCAGATGGGATAAGCATAACTGGGGTGTAAAACTTCTTTAATCAAGAGAACACTCTGGGGGCACAACACACGAGGGCTGTGTCATCAGCATTTACAGGCCCTCACAGCTCCCAGGGACACCCAGCAACTGCATCATGAGGGAAAACAGAGGGAGAGAGATCAATGCATTTTTAAAAATTACATGAGTTAAGAACAGCCCAGAGAGTAAAATCTCCAATGATAAATAGCTCTTATAATCTGCAATCACTAAATGTCAATACACATCTTAAAAACCTCTCACATAATGATAAAAATTGGCAACTCTAATGTGCACTATAAATTATAATTCTACATTTCTCTTAACACATTCAAGAGCCAAATGCTTCACTCTGTGGAAGCGCTGATTCCTTTCTGCCTCTCCAATGGACCCTTCTTGGGCTTCCTCGTGGGTACCTCCTCTCCTGCCCGTGTTCCCAGGACCCTCCTCGCCCTGACACAGGTGTCCACTCCCACATCTGCACATTTCGTTTTAGGTCAACGACTCTCAAATTGTTATCTCTAGTCTGGATCTCCGACGTGAACTCTGGACTCAGGCTTGAGAAAGGTCTTCTTGTCTAGCTCTACACTCAGGATCTCTACCTCACTCTCTCGGCGAACGGATCGCTGAGTTGCCCGAGTCAGAAATCTGGGCATCAGCATTGACCAGTGCTGTTCGTTACCCCCATGTCCAAGTACTGAGCAGCAGGGATTAGCCAAGCCCACCTCCAGAGGCAGCCCCGCTCCTTGTGGGACCACAACAGCAGGCTTCAGGCGCTCCTTCAGCCTCCCATGTTTCCCCATTCAAACTCCTCCAGCGGCTGTCCGAGAAGGATGCTCATGCCAGAGACTAGGTTCTGGGGCAGGTTCATCGAGCAGGGAAGGCTCCTGCATCATTACAACCATCTCACTTCTTCAGGCTCCATTCCTCGCTTTGGCAAACCAGGATCATGCCTACCTGCCTGCCTTTTCTTTAAAATTCTTTCACCTCTTAAATTCTTAAAAATGTCTTAACAACCAGGATGGTGTTGATTTGCTTGTGTTCTTTAAAACCTTCTTAAAAATGTTCAGATGAGAGCAAACATCCTGTTCTAGAAACAGCATCATCCCTTGGCCTTCCACACTCCAAGTGTTACCCCCTGCTCTGGGGATAGCAGGCATTCAAGAACTCAGAACTTTGGAACAGCAGCATTAGAAAGGACCTCAGAAACCATTAGTTCAGGAACCTCCCTGGCGGTCCAATGCAGAAGACGCGGGTCCGATCCCTGGTTGGGGAACTAGAAGCCGATGGGCTGCTAAGCCTGTGAGCTGCGACTACTGAGCCTGTGCACTCGAGAGCCGGCACGCCACACCAGAGAGCCTTCAAGCCACAACTAAGACCGGATGCACCCACCAACCAATCACCAACCAACACATTTTGTTTTTCAAAAAAGAAACCGTTAGTTCAATCCTTCCTTTCTGTGACAAATACTCCCTGCTCATCTCATATCCTCCTTGATGTCTGGCTCTGGGGGCCCATGGCTTGGGGAAAGCCACCCAGACTGAATAAACAGCATTGGAGAGAGGGAAGGCCACAGTCATGATGACTGGGGCAGGGAGGGAAGCAAGTTTCTGGTGGTGGAGAATGGGGGCTCTGACATCAGAGCAGTGTCACCAGTAAGCACACCCAATGCATGGAGGCAGTTACGCGCGGAGACACTGCAGCCAAATTCTGGGGTTCAGACCCCAGCTCTGCCGTGCACCCTGAGAAAGCCACTTCACTTCTCTGTGCCTCTGCTTCCTCCTTTGAGAAATAAGGGTATTACCTCCCTTGCTGGGTCTTGGGAGGAGTAAATGAGTTCACATGTGTAACAGGCTTAGAATAGGGCCTGGTAGACAGAAGATGCCATTTAAGTGTTTGATAAAGAAACAATGTAACATAAGGACTTCCCTGTGGTCCAGTAGTTAAGAAACCTGCCAATGCAGGGGACACTGGTCCAATCCCTGGTCAGGGAACTCAGGTCCCACGTGCCTCAGGGCATCTAGGCCCATGCACCGCAACTAACGGAGCCGGTTTTGGAGCCCGCATGCTGCCAGCTACTGAGCCAGCACTCTAGAGCCTGTGTTCTGCAGCAGAAGAAGCCACTGCAATGAGAAGCCTTCGCACCACAACTAGAGAGTACCCCCAGCTCGCCTCAGCTAGAGAAAGCACACACGCCACAACGAAGGCCCGGCACAGCCAAAAATAAAACACATAAATACACAACATTGAAAAACAATGCAACCCATTGGTTAGGCCGCCAGTGGGGATTTACAAAGGTATGGATTTTGTAAGTCTCTGATCTTGCTAATCAGCTTTAATATTTATCCCCTCCAATGGTTTGGCTGATGGGAACTGGGCTCTACCAGGACATGGGAATGGTCATAGCTGGCTCACGGACTGCAGGGGGAATCCCAGAAGATCAGACCTCGACCGCCAGTCAGTTATGTGATGTTAGGTAAACTGCTTCTGAATCTCAGTTTACTCACTTGAGAAACGGGTATAACTGGGGGGCGGGGAGGGAGGAACGTGCCTGAAAGTGTTTATACAAATGCCATGAGGGTTACCTGCTGCTATTATTATTGTTGTTGTTATAACCATCATCACCAAAAACATGAAATTCTGCAAACGGGAAGAAGCACTGCCGCTGAAGGCACACCGGTCTTAGCTCTACGGTCTCCACCCTAGGAGCTCTGCTCAGTAAAGAATAAGTATACAGATTACTGCTGAGCCTTAGACTCAGAGTTCAGAACAAGTTATGCTGTGGGTCATTAAAAATTTCGAATAAAAATATGAATGATCATGCCTCTCCCCTAAAAAGCTCCCTAAACATGACTCCCAAAACACATTATTTCTCCAGAGTCTGTGAAAGCAGCTCTGTCCCTGAGACTGGATGGGGTGCAGGAGTTGAACTGGAGAGCCTCTAGGTCCCTTCACGGACCCCCTCAGGGGGCCTCTGTGTCCTTAGGTCATTCACAAACCCCAAGCACTTCACTGGGCTCTTCCACCCACATTCCACTCCCATTTCATTGTGGAGACCAAGGGGTTCATGGAAATCAGGTAGGAGGTCTGACCTTGGGCTTGACTTAGGAGGACTTCATACCCAAGGGGCAGGGCAATAGCAGAACCATCCCTGGAGCCTCTGTCTTGAAAGCTCAGCTGTCTGAGTCACCCAGCAAGTGGGAGAGAAGCCTCCCGGGAACACTGGGTGGGGAGAACTGATGCCCCAGGGGGACTGGGGGCAGAGAAGGGCCCAGGCACTTCCTCGAGTTTAGTGACCACCCTGCCCCAGCCAGTATCGTTAGACTGAGGCCATCTCAGAGGTGAAGAGCGGCCAGTGGGCATTTCTGGCACCAGCCTCTGTTCTAGCTGGAGGCCATCTGATAACAAGACAAGGGGAGCTGGTCACGGAGCCCATGGAGACCAACAACACACTTCTGGTCAAGCATCCCTGTTCTCAGCTTTCGCTGCTGTCTGGATGTCAGTCAAACCCAGACCTCTCTGGTTAGCAGTCAAAGCCATGAAGCAAGAGTCAAGAACACGGTCAGACCCAAGAGAGTGAAACAATATTTTTCAGAATGCCAATAACATAGAAACACCTTCGATGCTAACACTTGCCATTTATGAAGCACCTACTATGTGTAAGGGATGCCACACACCTCACCAGGCATCCTCACGCGAGTCTGCAAGGCAGACAGTGTGAACTTGCCCCTTCCCCAGATAAAGATGTGGGCTCAGAGTGGGTGTGTTGCCTGCCCAGAGGAGGTAGGGAAATGGAAAGTTGAACCCAGGTCTGCCTCATGGCGAAGGCCTGGCTGTACTTTTTGACCGTACCAAGCGGCATGTGGGATCTAAGTTCCCCGACCAGGTATTGAACCCACACCTCCTGCAGTGGAAGCTCGGAGTCTTAACCACTGGACCGCCAGGGAAGTCCAGGCCCGGCCCTTTCTATTACAGCACACAGCTGCAGAACCCAGGCCCTCCAGGGCCCCAGGAACCCCAAGCCAGCAATGCTGGCAACTGGCAAGGAAGGTCCCTGCTCAACAGCTCTGAGGCCTAACCGCCCCTCTGCTGGGGAGACCACATGTCCTTACAACAGTCTCTTTGGTACCAGCGATGTCAACTGCTCTCTCTCATTCATGCCTCTCCCTTCAGGAATCTAATGCCATCAAAATCATGCAGAATTACCTCAACAGTCCAGCCTCAACAGCCATGCTTTTAGCATCTGAAATCAGGAAATGATCTCTGAAAATTAAGTTGTCCTTGAATTATACTTAACCAAACTGTGCACTTCTTTCACTGAAGAATTCAAAGGGCTTATGTCCAAAATTATTAGGTTTCTGTTCTTGTTTTGTTTTGTTTTTAAGGGCTTGCTCCCTCCAAATTAAGTTTGATAGGCCCCAGTTCTGTCTGCTTGAGCCATAACGATAATAATTCCTTGGAGGAATAAAAAGAGTTGACCTCTCCCAGCAAAAACAAGTTCCCTTTTAAAATGAGCAATAAAAAGACACTTCAAGTCCAATCTCCTTGACTCAGCAAAAGAAAAAGAAAATAGAAGGGTAATATCTGTCATCAGGAATGGGGCAAATCCTCTCTTCTCTATTTTAAGAAGGAATTCGAATCTTGAGGTTTCTTTTCCATGGGGAAGAATGACCCCAGGGATGTGTGTAATAATCCTGGGCGGGAGGAGAGGTTAAGTGGGGGAGGAGGCAAAATTCTCAGTCCGGATGAACTGAACCCAGAGCAGACTCACAGGTAGACAGTCTCATCTGGAAGATGAAGACCGTCTGCTGGGAAGGGGCGTGCCCATCAGACCCCCTGTGCCCGCCGCCTAGCAGCACCACCCACCCACCCACTCTACGAAGCGCTCCCCCTGGCTTCTTTCACTTGCTTCTGAACTCCATCTCAATGGGCTCCGCAGAGTGTGCCCCTAGGTGTCTGGTTCTTTTCACTCCCTGTTGTGTCTGGGCGATGTTTCCGTGTGGTGTGGGTAGCACTCCCGTGTCCTGCTCACTGTCCACGCTGTGGGCATGCCACAGCTTATACGCGCTCTGTGCTGGGGTGGACACTGCTTCCAGTTGGGACTGTTATGGGTAAGGCAGCTATGGGCACTGACGCATCTCTTTTCTTGTTGGTTTTTTTAAGTTTTTATTGCTGTATACTTGCTTTATAATGTGTTATTTTCTGCTATACAGCAAAAATGAATCAGATATATGTACACACATATTCCCTCTTTTTTGAATTTCCTTCCCATGTAGTCACCACAGAGCACTGAGTAGAATTCGTGTGTTATACAGTAAGTTCTCATTTATTATCTATTTTATATATAGTATCAATTGTGTATATATGTCAGTCCCAAGCTTCCAATTCATCTCTCTTCACTGTGTAAGAAGGTCTCCAGGTCCATCCACATCTCTACAAATGACCCAATTTTGTTCCTTTTTATGGCTAAGCAATATTCCATTGCATATATGGCTTTTGCTCTTTTCTTTCGGGATCACAGATCTAAATGTGTAAGGTAAAATCAGAAAGCTACCAAGAGAAAGCCTACAGGATAGCTTCATGACCTTGGGGGTAGGTGAGGATTCCCAGTGGGAGCACAGAAGGGCACAATTGAGGGTGCTTGAGACGCCCTGTGTCTCTGGGCAGGGCTACACAGAAATACACAGAAGTAAAATTCACTGAACATACACTGAAGATTTACACGTCTACGGATAAACAACGAGGTCCTCCTGTGGAGCACAGGGAACTATATTCAGTATCTTGTGATAAACCACGATGGAAAAGAATAGAAAAAAGAATGCATACACATGTATAACAGAATCATTTTGCTGTACAGCAGAGACTGGACGACATTATAGATCAACTATCCTTCAAGGGACTTCCCTGATGGGCCAGCAGTTAAGAATCCACCTTCCAATGCAGGAGACGTGAGTTCAGTCCCTGGCGGGGCAACGAAGCCCACACAGCGAAACTGCTGAGCCTGTGTGCTGCAACTGGAGAGAAGCCCACACACCACGACGGAAGACCCTGCGTGTCACAGGACCTGACAGAGCCAAACAAACTAATAGATATTTTCTTAAGAAAACCAAACTATATGCCATAAAAACTATTTAAGCCTCTGATATTTATATTAAACCTGGATATAAAAGTGGAAGTCAAAAAAAAGCCATACCGATACTATCCTCAGGAGAGTGAGCTTTTTACCCTAATTTATGATGGTGGGATGTCTGAAATAGTCTGTGAGCCTGACACAGTCAGATGTCAGTGCTGAGAGGGGGTCCAGGTTCAGGACTCTGGCCTCGGGGAGACCTGAGCCTGAATTCCAGCTCTCCCTCTTGCAGCCAAGCCGTCCTGGGTATGTATATTTACCTCTTCCAGCCTCCATTCTCTCTCTGTCTCTTTCTCTATGCTGCTGCTGCTGTTACTGCTTAGTCACCTCAGTCGTGTCTGACTCTGTGCAACCCTATGCACCTGAAGCCTGCTAGGCTACTCTGTCCATGGGATTCTCCGGGAAAGAATACTGTAGTGGGTTCCATGCCTCCTCCAGGGGATCTTCCCAACCCAGGGATCAAACCCTGGTCTTCTGCATTGCAGGCAGGTTCTTTACCCCAGCAGGGAAGCCCTCCCCCCTCCTCTCTCTATATATATGAAGAAGGGAGGGAGCAAGCCAAGAAGTCAGAAGGGGAGAGGGAGAATGAAGAGTTAAGAGTTTGTTCTCAGTGGGCTGAAGTCTCAGCTCTGCTTTAAGATCCGCCAAGCACAGATTCTTTAGCCAGCCACATGCTGAACCTTAGGCATGTCTGAGGCCTGTTCTATGAGGGGCAGAAGGGCCCAGAGAAAGTGCATGGGCTGCACAGGGAGAGAGGTCTGGGTTCAAACACTCCACCTCAAGTCTCAGCTTCTCAATCTGTAAAATGGGGCCAAGATCAATCCTGTCGAGTGGCTGTGAGATGCCGTGCCTGGCAGGAAGGAAGAGATGGCAGCTGTTGATATGGTAACCCCATCACCTTCGTCTTCATCTGCCTTTGTGTACATGAACCTCCCTATTACAGAATTAGGGGTAATTATAGGCTGTGCAATCACAAAATTAAAGCAGGTAATTACCATGCCTGCCTAATTAATTGTCGAATGCCAGGCAGGCAAGGAAACACAAACAGAACGCACAGTCTGTGGGCTGGGCAGTTAAGCATCCCCTTTGCTTCCAAAAAACTGTCAACAGAAGCAGCGGAGTTCAGTAAATGACCTTCTCAGGAGGGTTTTCAAGGATGCAAATGAAACCTGGGAAGTGCTACTGGGCCTTCTGACTCGAAACAAGCTTGGTACACGGGCATTTATACAGCTCCTGCCACACAAGCACCAGGGTCTCTGGACAAGGCGCTCTTCTGGGAGAGGAACTTCATAGGTGATCCCTGATGGATGCTACTAACCTCTGCAAGGACCAGACCCTCCAGAGAAAGCTGCTGATGGGAATGTAGCAAGAACCCTGAAATTAATGCTCATTTACACGCTGCTTGTTTGAAAACCTCCACCAAATGCGTGCCTCTCTGTTTCCAGCTTCAGGCAACTTCATTTTTAAATTTACTTTTATTCCGTTTGTTTATTTTTGCCTGCGCTGGGCCTTTCCTGCTTTGTGAAGGCTTTCTCTGGTTGCGGTGCGTGGGTTCCTTACTGCGGTGGCTTCTGCTGTTGTGGAGCACAGGCTCTAGGCACGTGGGCTTCAGTAGCGGCAGCTTGCGGGCTTCAGAGTGCGGGCTCCGCAGTTGTGGCGCACGGGCTTAGCTTCCCCGCCACGTGGGATCTTCCTGGGCCAGGGACTGAACCCGTGTCCCCTGCACTGGCAGGCAGATTCTTATCCCCTGCACCACCAGCAAAGTCCTTCAGGCAACTCCTTACTATCCACAGTCCTCCATCTTAAAACCAAAAATGTGTTGTTGTTTTTTCCCCCTTTAATCTTTTGGCCATGCCTCAGGGCATGCTGGATCTTATTTCACTGGACCAGGGATTGAACCCACGTCCCTAGTATTGGAAGCACAGGTTCTTAACCACTGGACCACCAGGGAAGTCCCCAAATGCTTTTTCAAGAATGGAAGCTAAGTTCATGTGAATGTCCTCAGACCTCCAGAAGATGATGTACCATTTACTATTGCCAACCATGGGACAGACATTTGACCTACAGTTTTCACCAGAGCCCTGCAATTTTATATGCCGAGAAATGGAGTCTTGGAGCAGCTAAGCAATGCGCCCAATATGACCCAGGGGGTGAGGAGCAGAACCAGAACTTAAGGGGCCTTAAGTTGCTGCTACACCCGAAGCCCAGGCCGCGTGCTCTCGGCCCCAGAGAAGAGCAAGTGCTATAAACTCGAAGCTCAGATGCCCTTTATGAGGACTGTTAAATGAGGAGGGTCAGATGACTTCAGGGTAAGAAAGATTCTCTGAGGAATGGCTTTAGGTTCCTGATTAATTTTGCTTCCTTAATATCCAAGGAAGGAAATGATTTGTGTTTTGGTTGGCGGCCTGTGTTAATGGCTCCGAACAAAACTTTCTTCTTAATGAAATGGCTTCATGTGTTATTAACTGTAAGTGTCCTCGTTGCTAGAACAAAATGCCTGAATTACTGCATGATCACACTGATGGAGTGATATTATTATAGCCAAATGCCGAGGATAAGATGAATAACTGAGTTGGAGAAAAATGACTTTTTGGTTCACTGGGTTATGCAGATGAGGCAGACTTGTAAAGGCGGAAATGCATTACCAAAAACTGCCAGCATCAGCCCACGTGCCTTTTAAAGGAAGACATCGGAAGACCTTGCTGGTGGTCCAGTAAAGAATCCACCTGCCAACGCCAGGGACACGGGTTTGACCCTCGGTCTGGGAAGATTCCACATACCAAAGGGCAGCTAAGCCTGTGTGCTACAACTACAGAAGCCCTCTCACCCTCGAGCCCAGGCTCCGCAGCCAGAGAAGCCACCGTCACGAGGAGCCTGCACACCACATCCAAGGGTAGCCTCCACCAGCCACAGCGAGAGAAAGCCCGCGCAGCAACCAAGACCCCGTGCAGCCATAAAGAAAGAAAGAAAAAAGAAGGATAGAGGATGAGCAGTGGAATAGACCTGCCCAGTCTCCGTGTTTCAGGGACTACCGCACCTTGCACACCATGTTCCAGCCTGAGTGCTACTGTATCTGGCTGTGCTGTGCTCAGCCACTCAGTCATGTCCAACTCTTTCAACCTGTAGCCCGCCAGGCTTCTCTGTCCGTGGAATTTTCCAGGCCTAAGTCTCTAAGAGGAGAGGAAACTTTTTTTTTTTGGTAAACATTATAGCCCATGACGGAGAAGGCAATGGCACCGGTAGCAGCAGCACAGCCCATGACCATGGCTGCAGTGCCCGTTCACCTGCACCTTCACCTGCCATCTTATCTTACGGAGGCTGAGCCACTGGTCCAACACAGAACTGGTCAGAAAGCAAGCGAACACTGGGGCCCAGGTCGTCCTGACTCTGGGGATCGCATCTTCCCATGACCACACACCAATCTGGTGACAGAAGCTGGGACTCAGGTCTCTTTGGCGTGCTGAGATCTTGACCCGGGGGCTCACCTTTTGGCTCTAAAGTCAAGTCTCTGACTAGGTAAGTCACAGGTGGGATCACTTCCGGTGAAGGTCAGAGGCAGACGCACTCCCACAGAGGAACCATGGGGAATGTCTCCACGTCATGTCATAACCTGCTATGCAAATAAACCTTCCAGGCCAATCGGGCCCACTAGGACCCCTGCTCTGCCAGACGCCCACTGTGGCCCCCATCACCGCTAACAGCAGCCTTGGCCAGAGGACCAGGAGGAAACAAGCTTGACACTGACTGTGCTCTGACTTCATGGATCTGACCCTGTACTGGGGTGGACCTCTCCCCTGCTGGGAGAGTCATGTGCCCTTTCAAGGGAGTTGGAGACCAGAAGGAAGGCAGAGAGTCACCCTTCTGAGACCCCTGGACTTGAGGGCAGCCCCAGTTGCAAGTTCTCCCCAGTGCTGTATTTCTTGGCCATGATCCCTATACTGTTGGCCCAGTTTTATTACAAGTTCTGGCCTGGTCTCGGTTGTGCAGAGTGGACACAGGGAACAGGCCCAGCTATCTGATGCAAAGAGCCAACTCACTGGAAAAGACCCTGATGCTGGGGAAGATTAAGAGCAGTTGGAGATGGGGATGACAGAGGATGAGATGGTTGGATGGCGTCACTGACTCAACGGACATGAGTTTGAGCATACTCTGGGAAACAGTGAAGGACAGGGAAGCCTGGCCTGCTGCGGCCCATGAATTTGCAAAGAATTGGATATGACTGAGCGACTGAACAACACAGAAAGTTAGAGAAAGCATCCTACCCCCTCCCCAACCCAAGCCAGAGCAAAGGTGACCGTAGGTGGGCCAGGTGCCCAGATCCCTGGCCATCTAATGAGGGTCATCCTCAGCCAAGCAGCAATGTTAGGGGCCACAGAGAAAACCACAGGGGCAGGTCCCCAAGCGCGCTTGAGACAGTTCCCAGGAAACTCAGAAATAGCTGGAACCATTGTGATGGGGGCTTATTTCCAGCCATCAAGCTGCCGGGGGCTCCAGGGATCACACTTGGGGAATTTTAAAAGGAAGCATAACTTCATCCCGCAGTCACAGGCCGCAGTCTGGATAGCTGAGTCACGCACGTTGTGACTGGGCCACGCGCACGGCAGTCAATGTTCGCTTGCCAAAAGCTGGCTACTCCGTTCACAGCACTGAAGCTACAGACGGGGTTTCAGACTCACTGCAAAAGGCAATGAGACCTTCTGCTTCTCTCTTCACAGATGTAAATACCAGCCAAGTCTTCTGGGGGCGGGGGGCAGTGGAGAAGCAGAAGTTGGATATCTGTTTACTCTCAAATAATTCAATTTAGAGACCATTTAGGAGACGATAAGTATGACTCCAATCACATGTGTGTATGTGCGCAATTATATCCCTGAAAATAACCAGAAGGCTTCAAATCAAAACATTAACAGCGGTTGTGTTGGAATGTTTGGTAAATTCTTATTACTGTTATGGTTTTCCCAGTTTCCCAACTTTTCTGCTTCTGTTGAATACTGATTTTGATGAGGGAAAAATGAAATGATACATTTCAGGTCAGTGAGGCTTCCGGTGAGCTTTGAGAAGACAATGCATAGTCACCCTCCCTCTTCTCTCCAAATGCAACTGGATAAATGTTCAGAGCTGCTTTGAAATGCATGGCCACATTCCAAAACAAAACAACTGTCCTTGTCATTTAGGAGGAAACCTGAATGAGTGTGGTGGTGAGGACTCAGGCCCGACCTGGGCTCCAGGGCCTGAGAGCTCGCTGGGGCCCGGGGACCATGCAGGCCTGCCCACAGCACGAAACCAAGCTGGGCATGATTGTGAAGGCAGAAGGGGGCCCAGGATATTTGAGATACTGATCTCCATATGCACCTGAATTCTGCCACTATAATGAAACTGCAAGAAAAACGCTCTTGGAAGATCTGATGTTCCAAACCGCTTCCCAGTCCCAAACAGCTGTGACACTGCTGAGATAGACGGGAAGCTCCTTGTCACTCTGTCACCCCAGAGCTAAAGTCTTGGAGGAGGTTGCTGGTGTGGGAAAGTTTTACAAACAGAGGAAGTCTCTCAGCCTCGGAGAGAAGGGTCCCAGTGAAAACTCACTCTGGCTGCACATCTCTGCTCAAGGGGGAAGCCAACCCTGTCTCTAACTCTCATCAGAGCCATGAAGGAAGCAAAACCAGGACTTCCCTGGAGCTCCAGTGGTTAAGACTCCTCACTTCCACAGCAAGGGGCATGGGTTCAGTCCCTGACTGGAGAACTGATGTCCCATGTGATACATGGCATGGCCAGAAAAAAATGAATAAAAAGTCCTAAGCCAAGCTGCACACACATAAGTATTCAGTCTACTTCAGCTCATCCAGTGTTTCCTGAGCACCTACTACGAGCCAGGATCTGAGCCAGCTGCAAGGAGATAGATGGAGGTGGACCAACAGTTTGGAACAGTGATTACGAGCCGTCTGGGGACTCGGACTGCCTGGGTTTGAATCGTGACTTCACCTCCTTTATTAGCTGTGAACCTCAGTAACTGACTAAAGCTCTCCACGTGACTTACACTTCTTAATGTAAAAGGCGGGGCAGGGACTTCCCTGGTGGTCCAGTGACTAAGACTCTGAGCTCCCTATGCAGGGGGCCCAGGCTCAGCCCCTGGTCAGGGAACTAGAGCCCACATGCCACAACGAAAGATGCCAGATGCCACCTGAGATCTGACTCAGCCAAATAAATAAAAATAAATAAACAAAGAGTTCGCATGCTTTGACTAAGGATCCCGAGTGCTGCAACCAAGACCCAGTGCAACCAAAGTTCTGGCCCGCTCTAAAAGGTCCCACATGAATTAGGCTGACAGACAACTAAATGGACAAAAACTACAGTCCGGGTGGAATCAGTGCTATGACACAGGAGGCTGGGAGACAAGGAGAAGCAGCATGGAATGCAGTGCGGAGTCCATCAAGGAAAGCTTCCTGGAGGAGGTGATGTCTAAGCAAAGACTTCAAGGGCGAGGGGAAGGAAGGGTGAGGACAATCCAAGTCAAAGCTACTGAAGTTTTCTACTTTGATTACACGGAGACTTTTCCAAACCAAGTGTTCTTAAGAATAGAGATATAGCAAAAATGAACTCGTGATAAAAGAATTTGGTGTCTGAACAAGCAGTACACTCAACTCTGAAGATACCAAAGAGACGGCTAACCCTAAAAGACAGTTTTAGGGCTTCCCTTTCTAAATGAAGAGTTTCAGACACATCGGGACTATTCAGCCACATTTGGCCTCCAAAGACCTGGGCTGTGTGATCAAGCATCTTTCAGGCAAGCAGTTCTCATGTAAATGAATGGGCGAGGGAGGCGATTATTCACCAAGGCTGACCATGAGTGTCACTTTCTAATGTGATTAAGTGACCTCCCTCCTCCTGCTGCTGCTAATTGTCCTTTAAAGAACTGGGAGCTGCTCGTGATGTGCAGAATTCGATCCATACCAGGCGCGGGTCCATCGCACGATGCTTCTGCTCCAGGCACATCAATCTCCTGCAGGCACGTCTCTCCTGGAGGGAAACCCTGTGAGCTAGCCTAACACAGTCCCTGGTTTTTCTCTGCCCAGTCACGGACCCTTTCATTGCTGGGAAGCAAAACCAATTCATGACAGCTTTGGGGAAACAGAGACTTACTGAAAAAATACAAGGGTATCTCAGACAACCGAGGGCTAGAAGTGCTGCTGGGCTCTCCAAGAGGCTAGACCAGGAGCCAGAGAGCCATCAGAACCAGGACAGGGAGTCAGGCATCCTACACGCTGCGCGTTCTCTCTCTGCATGCTAGCTTTCTCTACTTCTTGCGCTCATGGTCCAATCGTGACACCTCTCAAACCCAGCCCCATACACGTTCAGACTGACCCACTCACGGCTTGCCCAATCCTAAATGTTCCAGGGGTGAGCCTCCGCAGTGGACACTGGGCATTCCTCTCTGCCGGGCACCCATACCCCCTCCTTCTGGCAGCAGCACACCAATTCTCCTCTAGGGACCCGGTGTCTACCCAACCTCAGTCCCTGTGCTTCCTGGGGACCCCACCTGAGCTCTGATCCTAGAGGCAGGCACAAGATCAAGGCCTGGCCGATCAAAGCCCTGGGGTTACCACAGGAAGGGCATGTCACCCAAGCCAGTCTAATAGGGAGCTTGTATTACTGGGAAAGAGGTGAGGCATATTTTAGTTGTATTTTCCCTGTGAGGATGTAAGCTCAGATCTGCTGGAGCTTATATCCTCACAAGGAGAGGAACCCCACAAGGAGGGGAACCTACTAGAGAATAAAATCGTAAGAGAAAGGGAGGGAGGGTGGGAGGAGGAGGAAGATGGAGAAAAGCAAAGGGAGGGAGAGTGACTGAGCACCTGGATCAAGCCACACCTGAACTCATTAAGCCAATAAATTCTGTTTTAAGACAACATTTCTGCCACTTGCAATCAAAAGAATTAAGACCAAAAGAGAGATGATTAGGCAAGTATTTACATAGTTTTCCCCTGGGTGGGCATCCATGCTGGGTCAATTAGCCTTGGCAAGTGTCTGTGTATCTGGCAGCGTGTATGTAGGAGAAGGGAGCAATTTCTAGAGAAGTAGAAGCCTCAAAGGATCCCTCCTCCACAGAGGCCTTCAGTTTATTTACACAACACGAAGCTTCTTCTGGTGCCCTTTGTAGTGAGTCTGGCAACTGTGGGCTGAGATAACCTTGGAGCTGAGCCAAGAGTCTGAATACTACCCCCAGCACAGCCTAGAAACAGGACAAGTGGTGACTGTCAAACAGACCAAAAAATGTGGATAATAAATACAGAACTCTCCAGTTAGAACTGATGCTTAATCAAATAGCTATGAATTCTCAGGCAGTCACTGCAGAATACTTCAGCGAGCATGTCAAGACCAGATTTCTCTTCCCCCTTGTGGATTCATTCAGTTCATTCAGTCTGGATTTCTTCAGAATGCCACAGCATCTCTGTCCTGGCGTTATGGAAACCCACCCCCATCAAACTGCATTTAGGAGGCTTTAGTTAAATAACATGAAAAAGATGGCGTTGAGCTCGGGCAGAGATGCTACCAGCTGCAAGTCTGCTCCAAGCAGACTCGTGGACGGAACACGGCAGATGCACCCCCAAGAGGCCTCAAAGTTCCTTCACGAGCTGTCGGAGAGCCTAAGGTGAAGCTGAAGACATGCTGCCCAAAGCATCCTAAAGCAACCCAGATGCACATTCTTTTTTACACAGCTGCAAGCCTGTGCTCGCGCTCTTTAATCTCCCTCTTTGAAAAGCATCCAATTTCAGAAATTTTGCAGTAATCATTTCAGAGCAATGAAAAACAAACAGAACAATAGAACATCTCAGATGAGAACTCTGTGCACCTCTCTCTTAATGTTCGCTTAAAGAGACACATTAGTCATTAGGAAGAGCCCTCTTTTATCTCTCTACACAACCAAGCTGCTTGCTTGCAGACCACAAACACTGTAATATAGTTAATTTGGTCCATGTATTCATCTCTTCCTTATAATGATGCCAATAAGATAGCATTTTTTTTTTTTTAAGTTTCTGATGTTCAAGATGGGACTGGAATGCTCTAGAGCCCGTGAGTTGCAACTACTGAAGCCCATGTGCCTGGAGCCTATGCTCCGCAACAAGAGAAGCCACTGCAATAAGAAGCCCGTGCACCGCGACCAGAGAAAGCCCAGGCGCAGCAGTGAAGACCCCAGCATAGCCAAAAAAAAAATAAATAAAACCTAAAAAGTTTTCTTCAAAGATAGGGGTGGACTGAACACTTGGGAATGCTGGGATGACCTGCTATTTGGTAAGGGGAAGAAAAGAGTTGAAAAGGGCTTGCCTGACAGCTCAGTTTACTGCCCACTAGAGAGGGGGCCCGGTGGTCACAGTCAACTCTGGTAATTTCATTCAAACATTCCTTTGGCACCTAGACGTGTGAAGCATTTTCTCTAGAGGTCTTTGGTGGAAAGACCATGAAGGTCTCCTGCTTTCTAGGAGTTTATATGCAGGGGAGCCTCGAGCAGTTCTTACCAACCTGGTCATGGCCTTTCTACTTTCCAAGGTCACAGACTCATCACAGACTCCCTTAAATAACTCACAAAGCCTGGGGATTCTGTCTTGAAAAAAAGACAATGGCACACACATTGGTAAAGAACTCGCCCGTCAATGCAGGAGACATAAAAGATGCAGGTTCAAACCCCTCGGGTTGGAAGATCCCCTGGAGGGGGGCATGGCAACCCACTCCAGTATTCTTGCCTAGAGAATCCCGTGGACAGAGGTACCTGGCAGGCTACATTCCATAGGGTCGCAAAGAGTCAGCCACGACTGAAGCGACTTAGCACAAACCCATGCACACATACATGCACACACAGCCCCACTAGGTGGGTGTGTGTATACAAACAAACATACACACACAGTACATATACTTTTCTAAATCATCTCAGACCATTCAACAAAGCTGGGGCCCATCCAGCCACCACACACAGTGAGGAAGTCACCAGCAGCCAGGTCTAAGAAACAGAATTGCCAAATATCCCCGTCCCCACTGCTGTAGCGCCCCCTGTGGGCCAGCTCAGTGGCATTCGCCCGTTCACTCCTTTACTCCCTGCAGCAACCCTGCAGGCCAGAGTCACCTCTCTTCTTTAGAGAGGGGGACACACAACCTCCAAAAGATGAGTGGCACCAGCTCCAAAAGGGTCCACCTAAGGCCCTAAGGTGCCCGAGGACACCCACACCCTGCTTCTAGGAGATCCTCCTGTTCTAGGTCCTAGCTGCCCACTCAGGCCCGCCCCCTGTGCACAGAGCCGGAGGGGGCGGGAAGGCCTGTGTATGAGTCAGTGGCCCGGCAGCCTGGGGTGATCTAGTGGCTGAACACGGCGGACCTCCTCTCCAGGTCCTCCTGAGATGTGTCTGAGCCCACAGCAGCTGACAGCTCACTTTTCTCTGCAGAAAGGAGCTGTGAAAACCACACCTCTGGTACCTGCTGATCCACATCAAGGGACCTGAGCAAAAACATGTCTTCAAGTGGCTCTTGGTGCAGGGAAGGGGGGGGCGGGTTTCCTAGGACCCAGGACCAACTGGCCTGTGTGCCACTTGGGGCAGGGGGACATGTCAACAACTACAATGTCAACAGGAACCCAACCCCTCAGCCACACACCCCGCCTCAACTCCCCAGATCTGAAAAGCTCTGAAACCCAAAAGGCTCTTATTAAGTTTAGCGCAGACACGTTCAGCAGTGGAACCTGCCTGCACCATCCCATTAAGCGTGAATGCTCCTGTTTCACTGCAGGGACACTGAGTGTCTGGTTCTGGGCGCTGCCCCAGACCCACTCATTATGCTCTTATTCTTTCCTAAAGTTCAAAAAGAAAAGAAAAATGAAAATGTGAATCTTGAATTGTGTTGATCTCAAGAGTTTTGAATTATGGGTTATGGACCTTTAATAAGACAACTTAAAATGAAGTTGAACTTAATGTATTAAAACCAGCCCAGAGGCAAAAAGTGAGCTTGGTCAAAATGACCACCTGGAGATGTCTTAAATTGCCCATAAAGTACAGTGAGCTGGGTCTGATGTACAACTCTGAGTGGTAATTTGGCTATATAAATGTATAACGCACACAGTGTTATATGCTATATGAAGGCTATGCACAAAATGTAATTTTATAAGATTTTTAATTTTATAGAAGAGGCAGCTCTTTAAACACTATACTCTGGGAGCAACTTTACGTGGAAGACCAAGAAATGGGCCAGCAGATTGTCTCCTGTATTATGCTTCTCTGAGGATACTTAATGAGAGAAAAGTAGGCTGGCGACATGCTTTATATTTTTTCTCCCTTTTTATTTTGCCAATCATGGGCCACTGAATTACTGGCCCAGTTCTTCCCCTTCTCTCCCTGCTACATACTCCATGTCATTCAGATGTGACTGCAGGTCCTTCTACTAGAGCCTTCCCAGGGGGCGCTAGTGGTAAAGAAACCACCTGCCAATGCAGGAGACATAAGAGACACAGGCTCAGCTCCTCCTGGGAAGCTCCCCTGGAGGAGGAACCGGCAACCCACTCCCCTATTCTTGCCTGGGGAATCCCATGGACAGAGCAGTCTGGTGGGCTACAGTCCATGGGGTCACAGAGTCGGACACGACTGAAGCAACTTAGCACACAACCAGAGGCAGATGACACTTCCCTTAACTTCGGGCTTGACTGTGTTACTTGCTTTGGTCAACAGAAGATCAGTGTGTGTAACTCAGGCTGAGGCTTCAGACGCATGTGCACGGTCTGGCTGGTCTTTGCACCTCTGCCTCCATCAGGAGGGCACACCCTCATCAGTCTGCATTTCAGAATGACGAGAGACATGAGGAGAGAAGACCAACTTCATGTTGGAGCCAAGCCTGGCCTAGATCATCCAACCTCCAAATGATCCACAGACATGTGAGCAAAAATTATTTTAAGCCTCTGAGTCTGGAAGCTGTTTGTTACACCACATTACTGTGGCAAGAGCTGACTGATACACTTGGCTAGAACATGTGAAACTGGACAAGCTGACAAAATGACGCTACGCTGCTGAGCTCTGATGATGTGGTCACTGTTTTTCACTCTCCCGCTTTCTACACGTCCTATTTAATCATCCCAAGCATTTTATAGATTAGGAAACTAAGGATCAGAGGGTTACATGACTTGCCTAAACTCACACTGTAGAAAGTTTACAGAGCAACCGTTCTACCTCAGCCTGTTTGACCCACAGAGCCTGAATTTTTTAGTGACTGTGTTACACTGTCTTTCCTCTAGCCTCCATTGCGCTTGACGTGGAAGAGGAATCGGGGACGAGCTCTACTGCCACAGGATCTGGGCTGAAAAGAGAAATGACAACTAGTAACAATTCTGTGAGAGATGACTGTGTATCCAGAACCATGCTAAACACTGGAGAGGAAGCAGGAAAAACAAAAGGCATGACAACGAATACGAAATACAGTAGTAACTACCACCACCATTTACTGAGCACCAACTGTGTAACGGGCGTGTGTGTGCACTCAGTTGTGTCCGAGAGAGTTAGAGAGATTGATACAGAAGATGATGGCAGAGCAGCTCTGGTAAAAGGAGGAGGGTAGGGCTCCACCTGTGCCCTGATACCGAGGGTGGATCTGAGGCCCCTTGGAGAAGTGCCAGGTCACGACAAGCCCAAGTCTGAAAACCCCTGGACTGGAAGATCAAGTCCACGCTCTCTGACAAAGCTCCCGAGGCCCCTCCCCGTCGCTTCCCTGCCTGCCTCGGCAGCCCCACCCCTTCTCATTCCGTCTTGCAGCCTGGGCCACATGTGCTGAGCTGTTCAGGAACCCCAGAATTCTCCCTCCTTGACATGGGTGCTCCAGCCCACGTGGCTTTTGTCTATACCCGGCCCTCTGTCTGCAGGCCTTTCCTCCTTCGTCTGCCAGGCAGAAACCCACACATTTCCCAAGACTCAGCTCACTCAATGCCTGATGTTGTTTCGTTGCTCAGTCACGTCCCACTCCTTGCAACCCCACGGACTGTAGCCCACCGGACTCCTCTGCCCATGGGATTTCCCAGGCAAGAATACTGGAGTGGGTTGCCATTTCCTCCTCCAGGGAATCTTCCCCACCCAAGGACTGAACCCACATCTCCTGCATTGGCAGATTCTTTACCACTGAGCCACCAGGGAGCTGCCCCTCCTCCCAATTCCACCCCCAGGTACAAGTGACTTCACTGGTGACTAACAGAGAGCAATGGACTGATGTCTTTGACAGGCGTATATATCACGTATGACCAAGGTGTATGTATATGGACTTCTGTGCATGATATCCCAGTCTAGCCCTCTGTGCAAATAAAGGCTTTCTTGTAAAGATGATCCATGACATTCACAGCAGCGAAAACATGGAAGTCAGAGGGGCAACATAAAAGACAGCAAGAGATGGGTTAACTGGGTCCAAGTTGCAGAGAGGAAAGAGACGCGCATGCTGGCTCATGTGGAGGAAAGACTTCTAGTTGCCATGGCACCAAGAGCCAGAGCGGCAGTGGGCAACCACCACCACCTAGAGGTCAGTCACAGACACAGCGGATGTTGGCCAAACCTTCACTGCTTGCCTGGTATGTGGCTGACCAGGAATAGAGGAGATTATCAAAGGGCTTTTGATAGGAGCTGACCAAGGGTCTAGAAGGCCCAGCCCAGAATGTCAAGAGCTGTGGGTGCTTCAGAAAACGCCAGATATATACCAAGGTCTGACTGGCTGCCCAAGTTAGACTTGGGGCTCTGCTGTGGAAAAGGCAGTCTTAGAGCTGGCTGACAGGCTCAGATCTTCTAGAAGGGAGAAGAACTCTGGTCAGAATACGTGAAGGCAGCTCTCTTCCTTCCCACCCCTTCTCCATGCCAAAGCCAGAGCAAAGGTTCCAAAGCAGGAATCGAAGCCATTCACTGGGGCCCACATGGCACTCAAGGTTAGAAAGTAAAAGTCGCTCAGTCATGTTTGACTCTTTGCGACCCCATGGACTGTAGCCACCAGGCTCCTCTGTCCATGGAATTCTCCAGGCCAGAACACTGGAGTGGGTAGCCATTCCCTTCTCCAGGGGATCTTCCCAACCCAGGGATCGAACCCTGGTCTCCCGAATTTCAGGTGGATTGTTTACCATCTGAGTCAGCAGGGCTCAAGGTGAAGTCTAATCTTAATCTGGACCTGACTTAAAGGGCACAGCGGGATCTTCTCTGGCCTCTCTCTTTCCTCAGATTCTTCTCTGATTATTCCGCTTGGGCTATTTAAGAACCCAGCCATGAATCTTACTGCCCAGCAGTACCGGACCTGTGTGGGAACTCATAAATAGATGGTGGAAAAAACAAATGGAATTCCAAGATCCTTAAATGCTATGTGCTGTATCGCCTCTAGGGTTCTGGGAAAGCAATTCTCTTAGCTTTTTTCAAAGAACTCTCTGTAGCAGTGAACAACTGCATTTGGCTCCAAGATAGCAGGGACCTGATCATTTGGGATTTATTTTCTCCTGGACAAGCAGTCTGGAGGAAGGCAGTCCAGGGTTAGTACAGCCACTCCACAAAATCAGAGGACCAAGTGCTGTCCATCTTTCTGCTCTGCCATCCTCACTCTTAAGCTGTCATTCTCAAGGACCAAAATTGATGCTGAAGCTCCGGCTATCACATCTGAATTTTAGACAATAGGAAACAGACAAAAATGGCAAAGCAGGCAGCACCCAGATGAATTATCTCCCTTTAGCAGCCCTCCTGGAAAAGGCAATGGCACCCCACTCCAGCACTCTTGCCTGGGAAATCCCATGGACGGAGGAGCCTGGTAGGCTGCAGTCCATGGGGTTGCTAGGAGTCGGACAAGACTGAGCGACTTCACTTTCACTTTTCACTTTCATGCACTGGAAAAGGAAATGGCAACCCACTCCAGTGTTCTTGCCTGGAGAATCCCAGGGACGGGGAAGCCTGGTGGGCTGCCGTCTATGGGGTCGCACAGAGTCAGACACAACTGAAGCGACTTAGCAGCAATAGCAGCAGCAGCAGCAGCCCTCCTGGGAGGCCATCCCCAACACATCTACCTATATCTCACTGATCAGTGCTTAGTCACAGAGTCATATGCAGGTGCATGGGATGCTGAGAAATTTCGTGTTCTCCCCTTGGGCACATTGCCCCCACTGCTAAAAGATAAGCAAAATGGATATTTGGGGCAAGCAACTGGCAGATTCTGCTACATTCCTATATACCCAGCTGCTACATCTTGATGGAAGACCAGCAGACAGAAAGAATCTAAAGACATCATCTCTGCTCTCTAAGTACCCACAATCTGATTGAAGACTAAGACAAATGCAGTTGAGATAAATGGCACTATCCAGCAGGACTGAAACGGACTACACGTCATGGTGCAGTCTTGGCAGGGTAAGTTTTATGCAGAAAAGAAGGCAGTTAGCTATTGAGCACTTACTGTATACTGGGTGCTATGCTGGTCACTTTATGTATTTTTACATCTTAGTGTTCACAGCGACCATTGAAAGGAATTATTATTATTTCAGTTTTGCAGAAGAAACCTGGAAGGGTTATGTTTAATGTGTCCAGGGCCACACAGCCAGTGAGGATTTAGAACAAGGATGGCAGATTTGCCAAGGCGAGGGTTGCTTGCCTGCTCTAGTCCATTAGTGGTAGCTGCCTGGGGAAGGCAGTGGCTCTGTGGAGGAGGATTCCGAGAATGGGTCTGAGCTCATTGAGAAAGGCCGTGACTGATTAGCTATGTCTGCCATGGACACGGTAATGGGGAGTGGTGGCACGAGTGACATGCATTTCACAGTCCTGCTTTCGAGACTTCTGGTGGTCAGTTTACCTATGGAAATGCTGCGTTGGCACTCTGATGTCTACATCTGCACAGAGGGTGGGAGCAGGGCACACACTGCCATTAAGTGAGATGGTCTCAGGTGTGCTGCTAAGAATCCCTTCTGGCTCCCCTGCTTTCAGAAAGTGGGAGCTCTGAGACTTTCTAAGATGAAGACCACCTCTAAGCCTCCAGAATCTGAAGCTGTGGTTAGGAAGCTAATGTGTCCTTTAGGGGAATGTGGCGTGGAGGAATGAATGTGCACATCTCGGAGTTTTAGCGGCTGCTGCCGAATAAATAAAAATAGCTGTAAGTATTTCTGCAGCTCTTCTATTCAAGGAGAAAAGTGGCTACCCTGTGGGCAATAGATGGACTTTCTCCCTTGCTTGTGGAAGGTAAGCACTCAGTTTAAAATCACAGGTAAAAGCCCTGTTATTCCCCCGGCACTGGGTCTCCAACTGACCGCTTAGCACAGAGCAAATCACGTCTCTCACCAGGCGAAGGAGCCATCCAGTGTGGCCGAGTCTGCCTCCTGTGTGTCTCGGGTTTGTTCCCCCTTCTTCACTCTTAAGCTCAGTCCTTCGTCTACTCTTGCTAGGATCCCCAAGGGGCCCCAATCCATGCCACCTTTCCCTCTGCCACAATGACTGGCCTGGATCACTCCCCTTTATGTGTCACTGCTGTCTCCGAAACACTTGGCAGGTTCCCTATCTCCTTCTGGGCACTGCCTGAGCTCCCAGCACAGCAGACAAGGGCCTGCTTCCCCAGCCTGCACTGGACATGGGCTGCTCTGGGCCAGCCAGTAAGATGGTGCCCTGATTCTCCAGCTGCTCTGGAAGGCATCTATGACCCAGGCCTAAGCCAGTCAGCTCATTCCCTCACTCCCCTGGCCACAGACAATGGTTCAAGAAAGAGCACATGACCCCCTAGGATGCAGTGAGGCTTTTGTTGGGATGAACGGGCAAGCGATTCTTACTCCTCTCTCACTGGCTAACAGTTGATCGTATTTAGAGCTGCTACAGCTGACTTGACCCATGAGAAGAGAGTCCGTCTGAGAATGTGTCCCCAGAGAATAAAGCAAGGAGCTGTCGAGAGCAGGTGGACCTCGTGTGAGGCCCTGATCAACCTGTGCCTGAAGCTGGAGTACCCCAGAACTGGTCAGTTACAGGGAGTAGTAAGTTCCCTTCCTGTTTGAGCCCGTTTGGGTTGACTCTTCTGTCACTTCCCGGGGAAAGTGCCAGACACCAATCTCATTGCGTGCATAACCCACTTCAAACACCATCATCTAGTTGAATCTGTGCCAATAACAGCAAGAGCCATTTTTCTCGTTTACTTCTTCCCAGTATGTTCACACCCTGTTCAATGTCACAGCATCCTGATTTTGCTTTAAGGATCCTGTCCCTTGACCCTGGTTTAAGCTGACCCACTCCACTTCCAGCAGGGGAAACCTGGACTCCCTGAGAAGTTATCAAGAGCCCCACAGCCTGAAACCTCTCGAGGCGTTCCCTCCACAGGGCCAGCTCTTCCCAACGATAACATGTACTGCTGGCTCCTATTCTGAAACAAGTCCTTGACGAGCTGTTGCGATGTTCTTCTCTGCTCGTCGAGTATATAACAGGTGCCTCTAGGAGCGAGCGATCAATCCTGAATTACCCATTCAATTAAAAGCGGTGAATGCATTAAATATGCCACCAGATGATAAAGCGCAATTATTGACCGTGCTGCGCTTTTAGGATTTGAAGCTGAGAAGCGGAAAGGAGTTTCCTAGTCTTAAAGCAAATGGAAAGAGAACCTACTGTTATAATGACCTGTCCTGGGGCTGCGGCAAGGCAGGGTTGTGTCCTGGGAGGGGCATTACTTTGGAGCTCAGCTGCGTGGGTGTGAATGAGGCCCCTTCCCCACTGTCCGCTCACAGGCACACTAACCAGCTAGGTACCCCTGGAAAAGCCCGTGCGCCTCTCCAACACCTGATCTCCTCATCTGGAGAGCTGAAGTAGCACCTCCCTCTGGGGGTCATCCTGAGCCTGAAATTGGCTAATATCCCTAAAGCACTTAGTGCAAGAGGCTGGCACACAGCAGATGCCATACTGAGTACCAGTTAACGTTGATCAGTGACACCTGCTCACTATGAGGGTTGAGGAGGGAGCTGATGGACTGCAGGCGAGATTCCTGGGCCAACTCGACACCGAGGCCACATCTCTGCAAGCAAAAAAGCTTAGCTTAGGTTCACCTAGGAAGGTGAACTCTATCTCAAGTGGACAATTTAGTATGCTTATCTCATCCAGCCTGCCAACCAATCAGTCATTTATCCATTTCATGGGTAACCGAGCACCTACTTTGTGTCTGTGCTGAGAGAGATGGGGGCCCTGGATAAAGAAGCACTGCCCTGTAGGCGCTCCCCCACCTGGTGCAGAGACAGTCAGAAGGTCAGCCCATCACCGCACAGCATGAACAGTGGAAAAAACGGTGACGCCCCCTGGGGATGAGAAAGAGCCCTGAAGGGGGACATCTAGAGCAGGGGTGGCAAACGTTTCCTGTAAAAGGCCAGACAGTGAATATTTCAGGCTTCAGAATATTTTATGGGCTCTGTCACAAAGACTCAACTCAGCCACTGTAGGATAAAAGAAGCAACAGATGGTATAGAAGATGGTTATGATGGTATTCCAACAAAAACTGTCCGGGGATCAATGTGGTCACAGGCCAATAGTTTGTTGATGGTTGATCTAGAGTAACATAGATATGATGGGCAGGGCCTGCACAGTGGATCCAGGGCTGGGGGGAAGAGACAAAAGAAAGGTTTGTGGCTTGGGGATTCAGGCTTAGAGTTCAGTTCAGTTCAGTCGCTCAGTTGTGTCCAACTCTTTGCGACCCCATGGACTGTAGCACGTCAGGCCTCCCTGTCCATCACCAACTCCCAGACTTTACTCAAACTTGTGTCCATTGAGTTGGTGATGCCATCCAACCATCTCATCTTCTGTCGTCCCCTTCTTCTCCCGCCTTCAATCTTTTCCAGCACCAAGGTCTTATCAAATGAGTCAGCCCAGGCTTAGAGGCAGGGGAGAAAATGCTCCCCCTGACTCAACAGGTCTAGGAGAACTGCTTTGGTAACCATGCCATGGAGGCCCTTAAATAATAACTCCAGTATGGGTGAGGATTCCCCCAGATCACCTGATCCATCTCAGGCCAAAAAGGGAAGCCAGCATTGGCTCTGTCCCGGGGTGTGCAGCCAATGCTTGAGTATCTGGGGCTTCTCTGGTGGCTCAGCTGGTAAAGAACCCGCCTGCCAGTGCAGGAGACACAGGAGACATGGGTTTGATCCCTGGGTTGGGAAGATCCCCTGGAGAAGGGAATGGCTACCCACTCCAATATTCTTGCCCAGAAAATTCCATGGACAGAGGAGCCTAGAGGCTACAGTCCATGGGGGTCACAAAGAGTTGGACATGACTGAGTGCACATATACGTATTCACAGGTCACAGGAGCTCAGGGAACTCCCAGGTGCTGGCCTCAGCCCCCTTTACCCTCCTCACCACCCATCAGAGCGGGGGATGCAGTGGTACAAATAGCAAAGCAGAAACTAACCTTATTAAATGCCTGCTGTGGACAAGGTGCTGTGTTAAGAACTGAATGCTCCAACAGTGAGGAAGGTACTGTCATCGCCCCCTTTATACAAGTGAGGAACCTGAGGCTCCCTCAGGCTGGCCAACCCCACCAAAGTCAAACCCCACCACAGGATGGCATGCAGCCAGGTCTGGACTGGCTCAAAAACTCATACCCTCCTGAATAAACAATGGGGAAACAATGGGGAAACAGCTGTAAACAGTGGAAACAGTGCCAGATTTTATTTTCTTGGGCTCCAAAATCACTGCAGATGGTGATTGCAGCCATGAAATTAAAAGACACTTGCTCCTTGGAAGGAAAGTTATGACCAACCTAGATAGCATATTAAAAAGCAGAGACGTTACTTTGTCAACAAAGGTCGGTCTAGTCAAGGCTACGGTTTTTCCAGTGGTCATGTATGGATGTGAGAGTTGAACCATTAAGAAAGCTGAGCACCTAAGGATTGATGCTTTTGAACTGTGGTGTTGGAGAAGACTCTTGAGAGTCCCTTGGACTGCAAAGAGATTCACCCAGTCCATCCTAAGGGAGATCAGTCCTGGGTGTTCATTGGAAGGACTGATGCTGAAGATGAAACTCCAATACTTTGGCCACCTGATGCGAAGAGCTGACTCATTTGAAAACACCCTGATGCTAGGAAAGATTGAGGGCAGGAGGAGAAGGGGATGACAGAGGATGAGATGGTTGGATGGCATCACGGATTCAATGGACATGGGTTTGGGTGGACTCTGGGAGTTGGTGATGGACAGGGAGGCCTGGTGTGCTGTGGTTCATGGGGTCGCAAAGAGTCGGACATGACTGAGTGACTGAACTAATGGAAAGATTACACTAAAAGATAAACACAAAGAAAATGAATGTCTAGTTTTAAGAACTCGCCTAATTAAAATAGGAAAAAAAAAACAGTTGGTATTCAAAAGGCCTTATCAAATTAGTAAATTTATGGGTCTCAGCTTCCCCTCATGAGTCTCACAGATGCTAATAAAAACATTAGGTTATTACAGCTCCATACAGACAAACAAACTGATTTTTTTTTAAATGAGCAGAAGACGTGGATAGACATTTCTCCAAAGAGGACATGCAGAAAGTCAACAAACATGTGAAAAGATGCTCAACATCACCATCATCAGAGAAATGCAATTCAAAATCACAACTGATATTATCTCACACTCTACAGGCGGATTCTTTACCAGCTAAGCCAACAGGGAAGCCCAAGAATACTGGAGCGGGTAGCTTATCCCTTCTCCAGCAGATCTTCCTGACCCAGGAATTGAACTGGGGTCTCCTACATTGCAGGCAGATTCTTTACTAGCTGAGCTACCAGGGAAGAACTGCCATGTCAAAACAGCTATCATCAAAAAGAACACGAACTGCAACTGCTGGCGAGGGGGTGTGGTGAAAAGGGAACCCTCATACACAGTGGTAGGAATGTAAATTGGTATAGCCACCAATTCACAGTAGGGAGCTTCCTCCAAAAACTGAAAACCACCATAGGGTCCATCAACTCCACTCCTGGGTATCCATCTGAAGAGAATGAAAACATGAACTCGAAAGAAGATACATGCACCCCCATGCTTATAGCAGCGTTATTTATAATAGTCAAGTTATGGAAGCAACCTAAGTGTTCGTCAATAGATGAGTGGATAAAGAAGATGTGGTGCGCACACAAGAGAATACGATTCGCCATAAAAAAGAATCAATTTTGACCATTCACAGCATGGAAAGGCTTGGAGAGGATGATGCTTAGTGAAATAAGTCAGAAAGAAAGACAGACACTCTATGTGATCACTTCCATGTAGAATCAAAAAGTAAAACAAACTAGTGAATATAACAACAACAACACACACACAGAAACAGACTCACAGACACAGAGAACAAATGAGCGGTTACAGAGGGGAGAGAAAGGGGCAAGACAGAGGAAGGGGATGGGAAGAGGTGTAAAATATCGTATAAAATAAATAAGCTATAAGGATATATTGTACAGCACAGGGAATATAGCTAATATTTTATATTAACTATAAATGGAGTATAACCTTTCAAAACTGTGTATCACTATTCTGCACACCTGAAACTTACTGTAAATCAATTAAATTTAAATACTATACCTCAATTAAAAATTTTAATTAAAATTTAAAAAGAAAAAGCAAAGAAATGTTAATCAACAGGAGAAGGGGAAGAGGCCAAGGAGAGAGTGAGTGGACTTCCCAAAGGTGGAAATTTTCAAAGGGTCAATAAGAAATAGGTGAATAAAGCAAATATTTGAAAAAGGCAAAACACAGAGGAAATCAAGAAGAGAGAAGTCAAGAAGACTGGTCCCAGCAGGATAGAAATCTTTAGATGGTTGTTAAGAAATGGTTATTAAGAAATACATCAAACTCGCACTGTTTCTCTACTTTACATATGGTAATGGACATGTTTCAATGCTTTTCTCTCAAATCACCCACCCTCTTCTTCTCCCACCGAGTCCAAAAGTCTGTTCTTTACACAGAGTGTCTCCTTTGCTGCCTTGCGTTAGGGAGGTGGGAGGTGGGTTCAAGATGGAGGGGATACATGTATACCGAGGGTCGATTCATACTGATGTATGGCAAAAACCATCACAATGTTTTAAGGTAACTATCCTCCTAATAAAATAAATACATTTTTAAAAAGAAATGGGATATATAAAACTGATATTGACGGGGTTAAACAAAGGTTTTAATACAGCACTACCTAAGGTAGGGTGGGTCAAAGGGACCTCCTATCCCTCCCCCAACATTAAGAGGCCCCAAACAAGTCTGTTCTGTTCATATCCATTTGTAGAGATTTAAAAGGCCAGAACGGAGAAGGCAATGGCACCCCACTCCAGTATTCCTGCCTGGAAAATCCCATGGATGGAGGAGCCTGGAAGGCTGCAGTCCATGGGGTCGCTAAGAGTCGGACACGACTGAGCGACTTCACTTTCACTTTTCACTTTCATGCATTGAAGAAGGAAATGGCAACCCACTCCAGTGTTCTTGCCTGGAGAATCCCAGGGACGGGGGAGCCTGGTGGGCTGCCGTCTATGGGGTCGCACAGAGTCGGACACGACTGAAGCGACTTAGCAGCAGCAGCAGCAGCAAAAGGCCAGAAGGCAAAAATGACACAGAGAAACCTGACCGGCAATTAGGCTGATCAGCAGTTAGGCTGATCAAACAGTTAGGCTGATCAAGCAAGTTAAAGACTGACAGAAAGGCCTGGGACCCTTGGCTGGACCCCTCACTTGGCAGCCAAGGCCTTTTGCACAGAAATGGGTACCTTCCTCTTGCCAGGGAGGTAGAGAGGTTTCCAGGACCCCTTGATGTGGAAGCTTCCTGGGCTATGACACCAAAATCCACTGTAGGGGCATCAACTTGGGCTATAATTATATTGAGAAAACGTAAAAATGCGAGGGTTGGCTGTCAAGGCTAGAATGGCTGAGTGGGTGTTACATGAAGAGGCTGTGTCAACTCTGCCTGAGTGTTTCATAGGAATGGACCTGGGGTCTGGCCAGGAACGCTTTCTTTATCCAAAACTGTAAAACAGACTAGTTGATAGGGTCCTAGTGAAATGCACTCATTCAGAGGCAGAAGAGTTAATGGAAGGCTTAAGACTGTTTTCTGCGTCTGTGTGTCTTTTCTGTTGTGTAAGTAGTTCATCTGTGTCGTATTTTAGATTCTACACATAAGTGATATCACCTGATATCTGTCTTACTCTGACTTTTGTCATTTAGTATGATCATCTCTAGCTCCACCCATATTGCTGCAAAGGACATTATTTCATTCTTTTTTAATGACGAATATTGCACTGTATATATATGCACACACCCCCCACATCTTCTTTATCCATTCATTAAGGAATCACTTTCCCGTACACCAGAAACTAAACACAATATTGTAAATCAACTATACTACAATTTTTAAAATAGAGTTAATGAAACTGAGGTGAAAGCTTGTAGCAAAACTGGGCTTTCCGTTAGAAGGGTTATGTCTCTGCTGCTTGATTGTTTAGTGGGGCTGGGCACTGTGTCTCATTTTCCCTGCCTGTATTGTAAAACAGGGGTACATAAATCCACCCGTGTGTGTGTGTGCGTGTGTGTGTGTGAGACAGAGTTCAGTCGTGTCTGACTCTTTGTGACCCCATGGACTATAGACCACCAGGCTCCTCTGTCCGTGGAATTTTCCAGGCAAGAATACTAGAGTGGGTTGCCATTTCCTCTTCCAGGGGATATCTTCCGGATCCAGCGATAGAACCCACAACTCCTATGTCTCCTGGACTGGTAAGCAGATTCTACTCTTGGGGCAGTGTTAATTCAATGTGCTAAAGGGGGCCAGGAGGGTTGCCCTGAACCCACAGATGTGAGGTGCAAGCAGGAGGCCAGTGTCCAAGGGCCAACAGAAACATCTGTTTTTGTCTTGTAAATCGCTGCAAACTCGAAACGTAAACATCAGGCACTGTCCCTGAAACTGAGCTGGTTTAATTCAGTTAGAGCCTAAAACCAAAAGCAGGTAAAAATACAAACTACAAGACAAGCTTTTTTGCCCAAATAGTCTCTTTAAGATTACTTGTCAAATACAAATCTTAAGTCCTCTCCACAAAGCAAATGCTTCCCTCATAGCTCAGTTGGTAAAGAATCTGCCTGCAATGCAGGAGACCCTGGTTCTATTCCTGAGTTGGGAAGATCCCCTGGAGAAGGGAAAGGCTACCCACTTCAGTATTCTGGCCTGGAGAATTCCATGGACTACAGTCCAAGGGGTAACAAACAGCCAGACATGACTGAGCGACTTTCACTTTCCAAAAAGTAAAAAAGGCTTTTGCCATCTGAATAGACAAACTTAACTTTTTCAAGCTGCCATAACAATATTTGGATCCAACTGTTCTTTTTACAAACCAGTGAGTTTTGTACTATTGTAACCATCTCATGACTAAATTAAAAAAAAAAAAAAATGAAAGCTCTAAGATCTTTCTATGTGCTCATGTGTGTTTATATGCTGATGTGTTTGTGTGCTCATGTCTGTGTCTATAGGCTCATGTGTCTATATGCTCATGTATTTGTGTGCTCATATATGTGTTCTGTGTGCTCATGTGTGTGTTTATGTGATGTGTTTGTGTGCTCATGTGTGTGTCTATGTGATGTGTTTGTGTGCTCAAGTGTGTGTCTATATGCTGACTGTGTGTTCATGT
Source organism: Bos grunniens (assembly GCF_055505025.1). Taxonomy (NCBI): domain Eukaryota; kingdom Metazoa; phylum Chordata; class Mammalia; order Artiodactyla; family Bovidae; genus Bos; species Bos grunniens. The sequence goes on from NC_141189.1 coordinate 31,665,187, forward strand.
GTGTGTATGTGCTGATGTGCTTGTGTGCTCATGTCTGTGTCTATATGCTGATGTGTTTGTGTGCTCATGTCTGTGTCCATGTGCTGATGTGTTTGTGTGCTCATGTGTGTGTCTATGTGCTGATGTGTTTGTGTGTTCATGTGTGTGTATGTACTGATGTGCTTGTGTGCTCATGTCTGTGTCTATATGCTGATGTGTTTGTGTGCTGATGTGTTTGTGTGCTCATGTGTGTGTCTATATGCTGATGTGTTTGTGTGCTCATGTCTGTGTCTATGTGCTGATGTGTTTGTGTGCTCATGTGTGTGTCTATGTGCTGATGTGTGTGTCTATGTGCTGATGTGTTTGTGTGCTCATGTGTGTGTCTATGTGCTGATGTGTTTGTGTGCTCATGTCTGTGTCATAGGCTCATGTGACTATATACTCATGTATTTGTGTGCTCATATATGTGTTCTGTATGGTCATGTGTGTGTTTATAACCTCATCTGTTTGCTCATGTCTGTGTCTCTACGTGCAGAGATATGTGATCCCTCCCAACAATGGTATTGCCAAAATTAATTTGTAAAAGAGTTCTATTTAATTGGCTTAAACAAACAAGTGCTTATATAAAAACTCTTAACAATATAATAGAAACTAAGGGCCCAATTTTTTTTCAAGCTAACATGATATAAAATCATCTTTTGTACCAAAGATCATTTTATATCATGTTGACTTACACAGTGTATGAGCACTGGATACAATGTAGACATGCAGTTTTTCTCTCCATCTGGGTTGTGGATCAAATAAGTTCATGTTTCCTCTGTTAGAAAATTTTTCACAAAAAAATATATATAACTTGAGATGATAACTGATTTTATCTAATATCTCATGAAAGTTTCTACAGGTAATCTAAATATACTTGTTAATAAAATATAAAATTAAATAGATGTAAGCAGGATAAAAGGGCTTTTCCAGGTGGTGAGAGTGGTAAAGAACCCACCTGCCTATGCAGGAGATGCAACAGACAGGGGTTCGAATCCCTGAGTCAGGAAGATAAAGTGGAGAAGTGCATGGCAACCCACGCCAGTATTCTTGCCTGGAGAATCCCATGGAGAGAGGAGCCTGGCAGCTACAGTCCGTGCAGTCACAAGAGTTGGACATGACTTAGTGACTAAACCACCATCACCACCACCACCAAGCAGGATAAAAAGATTTTAGGTGAACCTTTTAACAATACTTGTATGTTATAGTTTATGCAAACTTACAAACAGCTTCCAAAATCTTTTTGATTACCAGAATTCTCAAAGTTTTGCTAAGCTGAGTTAAATGATGAGTCAGGTAAACACACTAAACATCTAGATCATTTCCAAAGAAGACAAAAAAAAAAAAAAAAAAACAGCATTACTGAACATAAATCTATCTACTTCTGGCTTCCTAAAGAAACTTTAGTTTCTTTAGTAGAAAAACTAAAGAAAAAGTAGGGTCTATTAGTAACCATGTCTTTTGCCACATTCAAAGATCACACTATTTAAAAAGGGCACATGTCTCTAGAAATTATAAAAGGTATATATAAATATGCCAAGCCAAAAATGCTAGTCACAGTTCCCAAGAATTTACTTCTTTATTTTCACAAGAAATTAAGGCTTCTAATTAATATATGTGATTATTGCAGCCATGAAATTAAAAGACGCTTACTCCTTGGAAGGAAAGTTATGACCAACCTAGATAGCATATTCAAAAGCAGAGACATTACTTTGCCAACAAAGGTCCATCTAGTCAAGGCTATGGTTTTTCCTGTGGTCATGTATAGATATGAGAGTTGGACTGTGAAGAAGGCTGAGCACTGAAGAATTGATGCTTTTGAACTGCGGTGTTGGAGAAGACTCTTGAGAGTCCCTTGGACTGCAAGGAGATCCAACCAGTCCATTCTGAAGGAGATCAGCCCTGGGATTTCTTTGGAAGGAATGATGCTAAAGCTGAAACTCCAGTACTTTGGCCACCTCATGCGAAGAGTTGACTCATTGGAAAAGACTCATGCTGGGAGGGATTGGGGGCAGGAGGAGAAGGGGACGACAGAGGATGAGATGGCTGGATGGCATCACTGACTCGATGGACGTGAGTTTGAGTGAACTCTGGGAGATGGTGATGGACAGGGAGGCCTGGTGTGCTGCCGTTCATGGGGTCGCAAAGAGTCGGAGACACAACTGAGCGACTGAACTGAACTGAAGGCTACTAGAAGTAATGAGGACAATTCTGTATGCAAGGAAAGTAAGGTGTATTTTGGGCTAAGAAAAGATCTGAGATATGGAGATGCTGTCAGTCCTAAAGGAAATCAACCCTGAATATTCATTGAAAAGACTGATGCTGAAGCTGAAGCTCCAATACTTCAGCTACCTGATGCAAAGAGCTGACTAACTGGAAAAGATCCTGATGCTGGGAAATACTGAAGGCAGGAGGAGAAGGGAGCGACAGAGGACGAAATGGTTGGACGGCATCATCGACTCAATGGACATGAGTTTAGGCAAACTCTGGGAGATGGCGAAGGACAGGGGAGCCTGGAGCTGCAGTCCATGAGGTTGCAAAGAGCCAGACATGACTGAGTTACTGAACAACAGATGGAGATGCATTTTTATAGATGGAATGATAGTGATTTTTGCCCTTCAGCTGACTACTTCTAAATGGAAAAGAGAACAAGGAATAAACAACAATGGACACAAAGTTGTAGAAGGTTTGCACAAAAGGAATTTTGGTAAATGGATTTTATACGTGATCAAGGTGGCTAAGATAGGAATAAATTTAACTGAGTGAACAAATTTCATTATCAAAGGTACACCAGTGCAAAATTAGAATTTGTTTTTTCTCTGTCAGAAAGACAAGATTTTATTACATTATTGGTCTGTTCTTAATGAGAAACTGTAAACAAAGGTTTTTCTTTACCTTTAATGTAATCTGTCTAGAAAAAAAAGATTCTGTTTTGTCTGTACCAGGTCTCTAACTACTTAGAAGGAAAAAAAAAAAAGAAGCCTTTTCAATATTAAAAAAGCAAAGCAAAAAAAAAAAAATTTTTTTTTTAAAGAACTAAGGCTTTTTAAAACTATTTAAGCTTCTGTATTTGCTTGTAGTCTTTGTTACCATGGTTAAATGAGTACGTATTATTTCAGAGTAACCTGTGATCCTAATATTTAATCAAGAGTTTAAAGCTTTTTGAATATTTTTGACAAACTGACCCTAAACCAAATTCTAAGTGAAGTCTTTTTTAAAACATGAAACTAATTTTGAAGTTTTCAGAGGGCCCCTGAAACATCTCAAAGGATTTGTTCTCTCTTCTTATAAAAAGGAGATATTAAACTAATTAGGTTTATTTGACATGTTAAATTACATGGGAACCATTGTTAAGAAGTAATACTAAGCTTCTTTATGTCGTGTGTGTATAGGGATATATTATAAATATTTCAGAAATCTTATGAAAGCTCTAAAAATCTGATATACCCTGATATGTTGTCATCATAATTTCAACTGTTATCTTAAAACACTATATAACACAAAACTAATTATACTTCCTTAAAAAATGAACTCTAACAACGGAACGGCCATTCTAAGTCTTTCTCATCTACAGACAGTTATTATTCTACTTGGATGGTTTTACAAAAGCTTCCTGCAAATGCGTTTAATCTTCAGAAAAATTCATGGAAAGGAATCTAACACGTACTCTAAAATGCAAGTTTCTATACATCTGTTGTCTTTTTTGCTGTCTCGCATACAGGGAGGTGGCGGGGGTGGTGGTTCAGGATTGGGAACACGTGTACACCCGTGGAGGATTTATGTTGATGTATGGCAAAACCAATACAATATTGTAAAGTAATTAGCCTTAATTAAAATAAATAAATTTAAATTTTTAAAAAAATAAATAAAATGCAAGTTTCTAATAACTTTCAAATCATACCACTGAACTGGGTAAGAAATTATAGAACTTTAAATGGAAAAACAAATGGCTTCATAAAACCACTAACAAAAGGTCAAAATCAAGTCAGTACAGTTACACAGTACTGAGTAAACTGATAAATATGATTATAATTTTTATGACTTCTGTCTGAAATATTTCTGGCCTCTTAAAGCTTTGTTTCCAGATATAAGGAAATCTTTCCTCTTTTGCTAACTATGACTAAAGTAATTTGGTAAATTATACCTTTATAAGCAGAATTGAAACACATACCTTTTTCTCTCTAACCAAGTGCTCCAGAATTTGGAAGCTCCTAGTGAATGGCTTTTTCTCATGGCAGTATAGTTATATTTACGTAAGTTCAGTAAGAATCTGTTCTTCTCATAACAGGACACAACTGGAAAGTGGACATATTACCATATTATGTGCCATATTTGAGAGAGACATGCATATAGATTCAGATATGACCAGACGGCTTTAAGGAACTTAAGGTTGACTTTATGGATCCAATAAAGCTCTGTTGGGGGAAACTGCTTACAGAGATCCCAGCAGCTTCATCTGGTGAGTGATGTAGGTCACTTCCTGGCAGGTGCAGGAACCTCAGGATATTTAGGGAACCTCAAAAAGAGAATTCGCCCAAATCTATAGGTATCACTGACTCAACAGGCATGAGTTTGAGCAAACTCCAGAACATGGTGAAGGACAGGGAAGCCCGGCATGCTGCAGGCCATGGGGTCGCAGAGTCGGACACGACTGAGTGACTGGACAACAAATAGGTATTACAGATGAGTCTGATACCAAGTATTTGGCTTGGCTTCCAGGCCTTCAGAGATATTTAAAATTCAGTCTGGCAATTCCTTATGGAAAGTGCCAGCAAAGCATACTTAAAAGAGTCTATATGATCAATGGGGGCTTCCCAGGTGGCTCAGTGGGTAAAGAATCTGCCTGCAATACAGGAGATGCAGGAGATAACGGTTCAGTCCCAGGGTTGGGAAGATCCTCTGGAAGAGAGCATGGCAACCCACTCCAGTATTCTTGCCTGGAGAATTCCATGAACAGAGGAGCCTGGTGGGCCACAGTCCCTGGGGTTTTAAGAGCTGGAGAAAACTGAAGGGACTGAGCACACAGATGACCAATCACTATTCTTGCTGAACTTATGTAAACAACTGGGCCAAGTTCAAGCTTATTTTGCAAACAAATCGGTCACCATTAGCTATGTTTGGGAGAAATAAGGGTGATTTTAGAGAGGAAAAATTGTTTCAGTAATAAACTTTTGTGGTTATTAGATCCTAATACTATCCTTTGTCTTTAAGACTTGTTTTCTACTATAAACTGGACTAGATCCTGAGTTCCTCACATCTGGCCGCATTTCCAACTTCCCCCATCCTTTTGACTTGGAATCATTAAGAACTAAAACTGCCCCTTTTCCCCAAAGCTCTGTAGACTAAAGCTAGACAAGCTGATACACACTTCAGAGAAACCACCACGAAGCTCACAGACAGACACTCTTTGGCCTGTTGTTGCGCTTGACCACTCAGAACAGGTCACCAGAGACACCTGAACCGCAAAGCTGGAAGATCTGTCACTCTGTCACTAGCTGCCCTCACTGTGACTGAGAATGATCCCAGCAGGACATCTGTTGATAAAAATTTTCCCGACCGGCTGCCTTCAAAACTCAGGAACTGGGATTACGGTTAAAATCCTTAATCATTTTTTTCTTTTGCTTCCACAGAAGTGTCTCTCATTAAACACCTGGTTGCTTGTACCAAAGGCCCAACTTTGGGGGCCCACCTGCAACACCACCTCCTGAGATGAGTTAAGCTGGACTGACCTATTATCCTTAGGACTAAGAGACTGGTTCCGAGGGATGGAACAACCTACAAACTCAGCTTCTGGACTACGAAACTTCTTTGGAGACATTTCAGAGGTGAGACTGTCGGAAAGCGAAATTTGTCACCCAGAAATATGTCTCTCTGGAGGATTATTTTAGGCTGATTATTTCTAGGAAACAGAAGACTTAGGAAGTCTTTCTATTTAACCTCTTGGAAAAGGAAATGGCAACCCACACTCCAGTATTCTTGTCTGGAGAAATCCACAGACTGAGGAGCCTGGCGGGATCCCAAAGAGTCGGACATGACTGAGCAATTAACACTTTCACTTAACTGCCTAAAGAATTTGGATAAAGAGCCTGATCCAGGAAGAGAATTATCACCAGGGCTCCCTGCGAAGATGGCAAGCTGAGTGAGGAGAACTTGGCAGGGCCTGGAGATCAGAGTCCACTGCATCCTATCTTCTCCATCTGGTTCAGCAAACATCTGTTTACCAAACATTTGCTTCCCATGTCCATGTGAATTGCCTTCCTCCCCTGTGAAGTCCCAAACTCCTACCCTCAACATCCTCTTTTGTCTTTAGCTGAAGATGGTATTTGGGTGAGGGTTTCAGCCATTTCCCTAGCTGGCTCAGTAGTAAAAAAAATCTGCCTGCTAATGCAGGGAAGATCTCCTGGAAGAGGAAGTGGCAACCTACTCCAGTATTCTTGCCTGGAGAATCCCACGGACAGAGCAGCTTGGTGGGCTTCAGTCCACGAGGTTGCAAAGAGTTGGACATGACTGAGCTTGCACGTAGTTCAGCCATTCTGGTGAGTCACTCAGTCTTTCTGGGTCTCTCCATGTATACAGGTTATTCAAATTCTATTTGTTTTTCTTCTGTTAGTCCTGCCTCATATCAATTTAATTCTTAGACCAGCCAGAAGAACCTACAAGGGAGAGGAAAGTTCTTCTCCTTCCCCACAGAGGTACCCGGCGGTGCAGCTTCCCTTGGCTTCACAGACCACGGTGCTCTGACATCTCAGTGCAGCAGAGACGGTCCCTGACTATGGTTCCACTCAGGACTGTAACTTTACGATGGCACAGAAGGGATATACGTTCAATAGAGACCACTCTTCCGATTTTGAATTCTGATCTTTTCCCAGGCTGGTGATATGCAGTACGATCCTCTCTTGTGATGCTCAGCCCTTTACTGAAAACACTTATGAGCAATTGCTCTAAAGAATTCACAAGAAGAGGGCTTCCCTGGTGGCTCAATGGTAAAGAACCCGCCTGCCAATGCAGGAGACAGGGGTTCAATCCTTGATCCGGGAAGATCGCACATGCTGCAGAGCAACTAAGCCCACGTACCACAACTACTGAGCCTGTGTCTAGGGCCCAGGAGCTGCAGCTGCTGAAACCCGTGAGCCTAGCGCCTGTGCTCGGCAACAAGAGAAGCCACTGCAATGAGAAACCCAACCAGAGAGCAGCCCGCACTCGCCCTAACTAGAGAAAAGCTCGAGCAGCCACAAAAACCCAGGGCAGCCAAAAATAAATTATTTTTATAAAAAAGAATGCACGAAAAAGATAAAGGAAAGGAAGGAAGAATAGAGGAAAGGACAAGGAATGGTAGAGGGGTATATTCCTAGTTTCAAAACTGATTAAAAGCCACAGGCATCGGGACAGTGTGGTGCTGTCCTAAGCATGGGCATACAGATCTACGGGATAGAACTGAGAGTCCGAAAAGAAACCTATTCATCTACGTTGTATCGATTTGTGACAAGAGTGCCAAGACCTTTCAGTGGGGGAAAGAATAGTCTTTTCAACAAACTGTCAGGACAAATGGGTCCATGGGCAAAAGAATGAAGTCTGAACCCTTCTTTATACCACGTACAAAAATTAAGCCAAAATGGATCAAGACCTGAATATAAGAGCTAAAACTGTTAAACTCCTAGAAGGAAAATAGGAATACATCTTCCTGCCCTTGGGTTAGGCAAAGGATTCTCAGATACCATACCAAAAGCATAAGGAACAAAAGAAACAAAACAGATAAACTGGAAATCATCAAAACTGAAAACGTTTATGCGTCAAAGGACACCATCGACCAAATGAAAAGACCACCACAGGATGGGAGAAAATACCTGCAAATACGGGATTTGTATCCAGGATACGCAAAGAACTCTCAGAACTCAAAAACAAAACAAAATAAAATAATCTAATTTAAAAACAGGGAAAGGATTTGAAAAGACATTCCTCAAAGAAGATGCCAGCAAATCTGCACTAAATGTGCCAGCAAATTTGGAAAACTCAGCAGTGGCCACAGGACTGGAGAAGGTCAGTTTTCATTCCAATTCCAAAGAAAGGCAATGTCAAAGAATGCTCAAACTATCGCACAACTGCACTCATCTCACCTGCTGGTAAAGTAATGATCAAAATTCTCCAAGCCAGGCTTCAACAGTACGTGAACTAGGAACTTCTACATGTTCAAGTTGGATTTAGAAAAGGCAGAGGAATCAGAGATGAAATTGCCAATATCCGTTGGATCATGCAAAAGAGTTCCAGAAAACATCTACTTCTATTTATTGACTATGCCAAAGCCTTTGACTGTGTGGATCACAATAAACTGTGGAAAATTCTTAAAGAGATGGGAATATCAGACCACCTGATATCAGACCTACCTCCTGAGAAATCTGTATGCAGATCAGGAAGCAACAGTTAGAACTGGACATGGAACAACAGACTGGTTCCAGATCAGGAAAGGAGTAAGTCAAGGCTGTATATTGTCACCCTGCTTATTTAACTTATATGCAGAGTACATCATGAGAAACGCTGGGCTGGAAGAAGCACAAGCTGGAATCAAGATTGCTGGGAGAAATATCAATAACCTCAGATATGCAGATGACACCACCTTTAAGCAGAAAGATAAGAAGAACTAAAAAGCCTCTTGATGAAAGTGAAAGAGGAGAGTGGAAAAAGTTGGCTTAAAACTCAACATTCAGAAAACTAAGATCATAGGATCTGGTCCCATCACTTCATGGCAAATAGCTGGGGAAACAATGGAAACAGTGACAGACTTAATTTTGGGGGGCTCCAAAAATCACTGCAGATGGTGACTGCAGCCATGAAATTAAAAGACACTTGCTCCTTGGAAGGAAAGCTATGACCAACTTAGACAACATATTAAAAAGCAGAGACATTACTTTGCCAACAAAGGTCCACCTACTCAAAGCTATGGTTTTTCCATTAGTCATGTATGGATGTGAGAGTTAGACTGTAAAGAAAGCTGAGCACCAAAGTATTGATGCTTTTCAATTGTGGTGTTGGAGAAGATTCTTGAGAGTCCCTTGGACTGCAAGGAGATCCAACCAGTCCATCCTAAAGGAAATCAGTCCTGGATATTCATTGGAAAGGCTGATGCTGAAGCTGAAACTCCAATAATTTGGCCACATGATGTGAAGAACTGACTCACTGGGAAAGACTCTGATTCTGGGAAAGATTGAAGGCAGGAGGAGAAGGAGACAACAGAGGATGAGATGGTTGGATGGCATCACCAACTCAATGGACATGAGTTTGAGTAAACTCCAGGAATTGGTGATAGACAGGGAAGCCCGGTATGCTGCAGTCCATGGAGTCGCAAAGAGTTGGACACGAGTAAGCAACTGAACTTTCAACTTTCCCCTTTCAAAGAAGATACACATAAAGCCAGTAAGCACGTGAAAAGATGCTCAACATCATTAGCCATTTGTGGTTGTTTATGCGCTCAGTCCTATCCAACTCTTTTGTGACCCCATGAACTGTAGCCTGCCTGGTTTCTCTGTCCATGGGATTTCCCAGGCAAGAATACTGGAGTGGGGTGCCATTTCCTTCTCCAAGGGATCTTCTCAACCTAGGGATCAAACCTGAGTCTCCTGCATTGGCAGGCAGAATCCTTACCACTGAGCCACCAGGGAAGCCAGCTGGGAAGTAAAAATTAGGGAAAATTGGCTAATAGGGAAGTGAAAACTAAAACCACAATGAGACGCTACTTGGCACTACTAGGATGTCTATAATCAACAAAACTGACGCAGGCCCAGTGGTGCCGCTCTCAGGTGTGTCCCCGTGAGAACTGAAAGCAAATGCCCACAAAACTTGTACACGATACTCACAGCAGCGTTGGTCAAAACAGCTACAAAGTAGAAACGACGTGGATGTCCATCCATGGATGAAGCGGGACACAAAACGTGGTCTCTCTATACAATGGAATGCTATTCAGCCACAGAAGGGGCAGAACACTGATATCTGCTACAAGATGGGTGAACCTTAAAGGTACTACATTAAGCGAAAGAAGCCAGACACAAAGCCATGTATTATAAGATCTGTATGATTCAGGAAATGTCACAAAAAGGCAAACCTGTAGAGATACCCACAGAGAAAGAAAAGCAGATGACTGGTTTCCAGGGATTAAGAGTGGAAAGAGGAGGCGCCCTAACTTCTCACCTGACTCTCCCCCTCACTTTCTGTGCTAATCTCTTTCAGGCTTGTGACTCAAGACTCGGGTGAAACCTGCCCTCCAAGAAGAGGCACACCCACCACCCCAGGAGCCCCTCTCTCTCCACCCCTGATCCTCAGCATCATGGTGGCCTGAACATGTGAATCTTTCTCCCATGAGCCTGGAATATCGGGGTGCAGGCCCTGGGTCCCCTCCAGCATCATCCCACCAGTACTCGGACGTTAAAGAATGGATGAAGGCGCCAGTGCATAAATCAAGAGTGAGTAGGAAAAGAAGAAGAAAAAGAGAAAGAATAGGAAGGGAAGGAAGAAAGACATCCATTTTGGTTCTGGTGACACAACACAGGATTTCAGTAACATGTTACTAAGATAGAACAGGTCTTTGTGGTCACGCGGTCTGCCTGTATCCTACTCTCTGCTGGAACACAGTCTTTCAGAATCTCAGTTCTGGTACTTGCCTTTCACACATTCACAGATGTCAGCCTCATCTAACCCGGACCCTCAAGTTCACAGACAAGGGAAGCTCGGTCCCCAGCAGCCAAGGTCAGCCACCACCCAGGCAGAGGGTGCCCTGGAGGAATGGCTATGTCTCTGTAGGCCAGGAACCCAGTATCTCTCTCACAGGCACAAGTGGGGCTCAGAGAGGACGCTCAACTGCCTTGCATCCTGAGCACGGCTGGTGTCTGAGCAGTGGAGGCCGTGAACACCTGTCTGAGCAACTCAGTCTTCCTGGAGGCATCCGGCGGGAGGCAATCTGCCAGGTGCTGGCTCCCCAGCCCATTAGGCAGCACACACCTTACACACGGAGATGTCACGCCACGCACACTGACACCAAGCTGCTGCACCTCCTTGTGCTAAAAATGGTGCTGTGCTCCTGCCTTCGTGCCCTCCCTTCTCTCTGAATAGAAATGTCTGTTGGAGAGCTCCCGAGCCTGCTGCCTCCTGTTGCCAGCCTCATGCTCAACCCAGGCAGACGAAGTGGCCCTCGCCCACGACAGTGCCACCTTGGGGGGCTGTGTGGAGCACCTGGTGTTGGAAAGCATCCTCAGAAAATGGCTTTACCTTTCGGGAAATTAACCTTGACAGACGCTGTGTCTCAATATAAAGCTCTGGGGTCGAGTGAGGCCCTCTTAGAGACAGAGGAGCCTTTCTCGTCCGATCCTAGAGGCTGCTCCACAAGCGAGGCAGACCTGAAGCCCAGAGACCAGCCTGGGCCCTGGCCTAGCAGCACCCTCCCCACATGGCAGCGGCTCCGGGCAGGACTGGGGGGCATGGATCCTCCGCTGTCCTCGGGGAGCAGAGCAAGAGACGCCATGATGAGGACCCAGGTGGCACCTCTGGACTCAGCTTCTAGGCAGAACCATGTTAACTAAGAGGGAAAACAGGTACTGAAGCTGATTTTTGTCTGGTTTGGTTTGGGATTTTTGACCATGCGGCATGCTGGAACTCAGCTCCCCACCCAGGCATCGAATCTGTGCCCACTGCACTGGAAGGCAAAGCCCTAACCACTGGGAAACCATGGAAGTCCTACAAAACTAGCGCTTTCTAAACTGTGCCCTGAAACAGCCCTGGCACAGGAGACGTCCACAGATATTTGAAGAAATGGAAGGGAAGGAAGCTCTGCTCAGCATTCCCGCCAGGGGATTCTTGGGGCCTCCCTGTACTTCCCACACCACAGGGGTCAGCTCCTGATCTACTCGAGCAAGTAAATCACCTGACCACCTCCTTGCTGGTCCTCAGTTGAATAAATGGGATCTTTCTCTAAGCTGGAGAGAGAACAGCTCAGGATTTTAAGAAACATATGTAGGGTGGAACATTTTCTGCAAAGTCCCTTTATTCTCAACAGGGGCTAACGCTAGTGGGTCGCTCAGGTGTCACTGGAGCTGGTCTCTCCAGGCAGAGAGCCTGCGGTCAAGCACCAAGAGCTGTAAGTGAGCACATCTGTCTGATGACTGTGTGAGTCAGGAGCACCGATTCACCCAGTCAGGGTTACCAATGAGCCCCAGGACTCACTCCCACGCCAACCAACGGAGAAAGGCCTTCCTCGATGACCCCATCAGATGCAGCTCCACCTGAATACACCCCAGTCCCCTTCACCATATCACTGGTTTTATTTGCTTCCCAGTGCTAACTCTTGAATAAAATTACACTGTGGGCTTATTTTTGGAGCCTCTGCACTGGGATATGAGAGCCTTTCTCCGAGAAGACAGGGTTTGTATCCATTTGGGCCCATCAGTACATCCCCGGGGCACAGAAAACAGTCTGGCACAGAAGGTGCTCCAAACATATTTGCTGGTGGGGTCCTTGGTTGGTTGGCTCAAAGAATGAATCAATGAATGAATGAGTGAGTGAAGGAATAAACAACCAGAAAGAATCTTGTGAGCCAGCCCTCCCTGCACTCTGACCTCATGGGGTCAGTCAAGGGCATGAGTAAGAGCTTGGGAGACACTAGCCACAGAGCGGCATCCCTGAACTCAACACTCTGAAGTAGAAAACGTTTATGTCATTGTTTCTTGACTTTGTTCGACTCAGGCAGAAAATGAAAGAGCATTTTACATAATATGGAAGGACTCATTTTCTGAAACTCTGCAAAAGGCCAGATTTTTTTAAAAGGAGGAATGAGTATTTCACTGATGTGTTCCATCAGAATTGGGCTTTTCACTCCACCGCAGAGCTGCAAGCATCACTCTGACACTGCGGATCGATAACAGGAATGTAAGAACAAAAGGAAGGGCCAGCCCCAGAGAGAGAATCAGCAAGAAGGATTCAGTCCTCTCCTCCTCCTCCCAACGCCCCCTTGCTCAGTTAAGGGAGTAAAGTCATCTACATCTGCCCCTGCGACACCTGTATGGTGGGGTGGGGGCGGTGCTGGGCATTCCTCCTCCAGGTTGCTCTCATCTCTGTGGGGGCCTGGGATCCTCTGCCTCTCTTACCTCCTGGCTCATCCTGGCTCAGCATGAAAGACTGGTTCAGGGACTTCCTGGAGGCCCAGTGGCTAAGACTCTGAGCTCCCAATGCAGGGGGCCCAGGTTCAATCCTTGGTCAGGGAACTAGATCGCGCATGCCACAACTGAGAGTTTGCATGCTACAAATAAAGTTCCCACATGCTGCAACTAAGACCCACAAAGTCAAATCAATAAATATTAAAGAAAAATACAGACTGGTCCAGGCATCAGTTCTTCCTGTAAGCTTCTATGACCTCCCACCACCACTGCAAGTGAGTGAGGGTCTCCCCTTATTTGTCCAGAGCAGCTTCTGCAGAGCTCCCTTACAGTGCTGCTAACAATGAGGGGGATAGGCATAATACAGTCATGACCACCATGTACTAAGTGAAAAGTGAAGTTGCTCAGTCGTGTCTGACTCTTTGCAACCCCATGGACTATAGCCTACCAGGCTCCTCTGTCCATGGAATTCTCCAGGCAAGAATACTAGAGTGGGTTGCCATTTCCTTCTCCAGGGGATCTTCCCAACCCAGGAATCGAACCTAGGTCTCCTGCATTGTAGGCAGACGCTTTTACCATCTGAGCCACCATGGAAGTCTCCTATCATGTACTAAGTGTGAACGATATGTAGCCCAGGCACTATATGGAGTGCCGTACATGTAATCTCATTTTATTAATTTCACTTGATCCTCATAATCCCTCTGCAGGCTGTGTACCACCATCCCCATTTTTACAAGTGAATTAACTGAGCCTTGAGGGTGTTATACAACTTGCCCAAGGTTTCAGCACTCTCAGAGTAGAGGTGTGATGTCAACCCAGGAATGACCTGATTCCAAAGCTGGTGTGTCTGATCTGTTCCCTGCAGCCAACAACATATCAAGTTATCTACATGTCCCCTGGATGCCAGGGACTTCACAGTCGTCATTCTAAGCTTCACCATGACCTCTAAGTTGGTGATATCATCTCCAAAGTGCAGATGAAGAAAGGCACAGGCGATTAAATAAGGTGCCTATGCTCACAGAGCAAGAAAACAGTAAGGTCAGGATCAGAATTCGTATCCATCTACTCCAGAAATCCAGGCCCTTTCCCGCTGTATCACACTGCTGCCCTCTCCTCCAACCGCAGATCAGTTTATAAAAAGAATCTAGGACTTCCCTGGTGGTCCAGTGGTTGAGAATCTGCCTGCCAGTGCAGGGGACATGGGTTCGATCCCTGGGCCAGGAAGATTCCACTTGCTGCGGGGCAACTAAGTTCTTACCGCTACTGAGCCTGCACTCCACAATAGGAGGAGCCACCGCAAGGAGAAGTCCACGCGCCCCAGCTAGAGATCAGCCCCTGCTTGCTACAACTAGAAGAAGCCCAGGCACAGCAACAAAGACCCAGTGCAGCCAAAAATAAATTAATTGTTTTTTAAAAGAAAAAGCATCTAAAATATAGCATATAATACCACAGCCATTACTGAGACCTGGGCTCACCTGGACCACAGGTTTAACGTGGACAGAGAAGCCTGGAGGGCTACAGTCCATAGGGTCGCACAAAGTCAGACACAACTAAAGTGACTTAGCATGCACACAGGCATATCAAGCGTGTGTCTGCTCACTGGTACGTGGGTGAAGGCAGGGAGGAAGGAGTTTCCTGAGGTCTGTGAGGACACGGCTGCCCTTGAGAAGAATCATGAAGAGGATGGAGCGGATAGTGCTGAGGGAGAGGATGTGGGTGATGAGTATTAACCCGTCTGCTGCAACTTGATACTCCTGTCTTGCATGCGTGCTGAGTCGCTTCAGTCCTGTCCGACTCTGCGACCCTATGGACTGTAGCCCGCCAGGGTTCTCTGTCCATGGGATTCACCAGGGAAGAATAATGGAGTGGGTTGCCACGCCCTTCCCCAGGAGATTGTCCCAGCCCAGGGATCAAACCCGAGTCTCCTGAATTGCTGGCAGATTCTTTACTGTCTGATCCACCAGGAGACGGTCTTACTTTTGTTCTGTGGAGCTGTCCATGGTGGCTCTATGTTGTCAATAAAGGTGATATTTCTTTTTTAAAAAAGATAAAATACAGCACAGGCCTGAAGGATATCATGGTCCTCTGTAATTGTTCAGGACAGTGAGAAATTGGAAAAAAACAATGCTGAATGACAGGATTTGTTATTAAAACTAATCAGACAGGAAGGTCAGAGACTGTGGCAGCTTGAGTCCTCAGGCAGCCTACATAAACAAGCCACAGTCAGCCTCTGCAGTGGCCTCAAGGCTAAGATGCACCTGTCAGAAAACAGCCAGCGAGCCTTTCTCAGGTAATGTGCTCACTCAAGCTACAGCCAAGCAAACTATCTCCTTCCTTTCTTTGCAGCCCTATCTTCTCTACAAAAGTCTTGCCCAGTTCCTGTCTGTGGAAGGCTCTGAGCCACTTCCGGTTTGGTGCCGTTTGACTGGAATCCAAGTTTGTTCAAAGAAACTCTTGAAATGGTTAACATGACTGAGTTTATTTTTTTATCAGAATGAATGGGCAGAGAAATTAAATTGCTATGGGAGAACATTATACAGCTGTGAAAGATGACTTTACCATCAAGTGCAGAGTGACATGGGAAAAATGAAGCCAAATGAAAAGGAAGACACAGGAGTTCATCCACGGGATGATTCCACCCAGAGCAAAGTGCACAGAAAAAGGGCAAATGAAAGATATTAATTGTAACTGTATCTACGCAGTGGGACTGAGTCATTTGTTTTCCTTAGTTCTAACTTTCTTTTATTTTCCAAATTTTCTATAATGAGCGTGTGCTACTTTTAGCATTTTTAAATGTTTTTCCCCCCTTAAAGCAACTGGCTATTATGAACTAAGGCTGAGAGCTAGATGATTTTAAATCCTCAGAATGGACGCCATTCTGAGTTCTGATTAAGGGTAATTCAAGCCTTTGAAAAGTCCAAATTGTCTCTCTTGATTTTGGGAGGCGAATAATTGCATTTTATACTAAACTTATTTGCAGCTCAAATACAGCTCAAAACCTTGTTTTGATTACTTGTTTAGGGAAAGAGTAACATCAGAAAATGTAAGAATCACATTTGCATGATGGGTGATGAAGCAGGGAATTACAGTTGGGGGTAAAAAGAAATGGAAAAAAAAAAACCCAACAACCCTGAATATTCAACAGCATGTCTTAAACATAAAGCCTATTCCTACATCCACATTCAAACCCAAAACATTTCCCCTCCACACCATCTTCTGCATCCTCAAAGACAAAAGCTGCATTTGGTAAAGGCACATGGGGTCCACGTGTTTCCACCTGACTTTCTTTAAGCAGGCTGCCCTGGGAGCTTGTCCTCAGAAGCTTGTCTTTCTCTCACGAAGAGAGCTGACTGCTTCTTCAGTCACAGCATCACTTTCAGCACAAGAGAATCCTGATGCCTGAGGTCAGCAAGATACCAAAGAGGACCCTGGGCTCCCTTCCCCGTGACCTCCCCCAGGGGCCTGGCCTTTCCTGATCATAGACCTGGGTCTGAGGCAGGAGACAGGTGGACCCAGGGCCAAATAGCTGGAGTCTTTGCCTGTGGATAGATACTCCAACATGAAGATAATAGCAGGAGCAAAGAGAAGCTGAGGCCTGCCCAGATAAGAGATAAAAGACCACACATTCCTCATTCTCAAGGTCAACGAGACCTTCCTGACTACACACTCGCAGAAAGACTCCCTGGAAGTCAAAAAGGGAGGGATGCCACCCCACAGTAGGTGATGTCAACCTACCCATAGGCCTCTTCACTAGAATCCATCTTGGCTAAGAGACGTATACACGCACAGCAGAACACCCTGAGATACACCAAATACAGACTCAGAACGTGGCAAAGCAAGATGACTGGCCAGAGGAAAAACCCAGAAGAAATGCGCATAAAACTGACTCTCTGAGCCTGCCCATGTGTCTATCCACACGTACTCTTTTTCTTCCCAATAAACACTTGACTTGTTTCACTACTTTTCATCTCTGTCTGGAAATTAATTTCTACACAGCTGACAGGCCAGGACCTCATCACTGGCCGCTTTTCCTGGCGGCCTAGTGGCTAGGATTCAGCACTCTGACTGCCATGGACTGACTTCAGTCTCTGGCGGGGAACCAAAACCCTGCTTCTAGCTGCTTCAGGACAAGGCCACCTGAGATCAGGTCTTCGGCTGTTTAATCAAGCAGCTCCAAATACGGAGCTGCTTGTTATTCATTGGGTCACTACCTTTTTGGTTAACCACCAAATAAACATCAACTGAATAGAGTTACAAAGTCAAGAGCAATTCCAGCAGCTAAAACACATTTTCCCTTTTATGAGTGATTTTCTTGTTGTTTTCCCCATTACATGTCACCAAGAAACAGCCATTTTTGAGGAAAAAACAGCCATTTTGAGAAACAAAGATACGGAAAAAGGAAGAGAACATTCAAAGTCTCACTGCCCAGATAAAATCATTTTTGGTTCATGTCAAAGACTATAAACCTGAAAGCCTGTGTAGGTTAAAACTTTTAATTACTTGCCAACATTTAAAAATAAGAGATCTTAGTGTTTAAACCTGGAGAAGGCAATGGCAACCCACTCCAGTACTCTTGCCTGGAAAATCCCATGGACGGAGGAGCCTGGTGGGCTGCCATCTATGGGGTTGCTGAGTGAATTCACTTTCACTTTTCATTTTCATGCACTGGAGAAGGAAATGGCAACCCACTCCAACGTTCTTGCTTGGAGAATCTCAGGGATGGGGGAGCCTGGTGGACTGCCATCTATGGGGTCGCACAGAGTTGGACACGACTGAAGCAACTTAGCAGCAGCAGCAGTGTTTAAATCCAGGTTTCCATTTAAAATTAAAATGCCTAAAGATCAGAGACACAGAGTCCCAGTTTCTGCGTGGTGACACTCGGCTAGCACTGAGGTCATTTCTTGTCTAGACTCTTAGACCTGGGTCATTTCTTGCCTCGACTCTTAGACATCTCGGTTTACTACAGCTGGTCTAGAACTTTCCATTTTATATTTCTTATGCTAATGCACACATTTTAAAATGGTTACTTTTTAAAATGAGATTAAACAATATATTCTATTCAGTTACCTACTTCCCCCTGACTTGTCACATATAAGCAATAACCTCCCAAGCTTGTTAGGGAACTGTGGACCAAAACTGCCTGCTAGGTGCCTGTATAAGACGTCTAACAACGTGAGGTCCCAAGAAAGAACACAAAACTGAGGAGCCACCAACAAAACCAACTGGAAGAATTCGGGAGGGGCCAAAAAGAGCAAGGAGAAAATAGCCCATAATATGTTCTGCCAACCTCCCAGTCCTATCCTGAGAGAGGCATGTGCCCCCAGGAAGGACCCTGAGTCAGATCAAATACGGCCAGGGTGAGATGACTGGCCACAGACAACCTGGAAACTAACCCCACCTGATAAACCCTGAGACTTCGAGCTGCGAGGCAGAGCAGTTTTCCTGGGTTCCCTGACCCTGATGCTCTCCACTGGAGCAGCCTTTTCAAACGCCCCTCTCTGTCAGCATATGTGTCTCCTGGGGCAATTCATTTCCAAGTGTTAGACAAGAATCCACTCTTGGGCCCTGGAAGGGGTCTCCCATCCTGGCCACAAGCTAACACAGAAGACCTACATCATTTTTAATAGCTATATAATACTTCCCTATCTTGGCTGACTCTTCCATGAGCAAGCATTACTTGTGAGGTCTATCAGAAGTGAAGTCGCTCAGTCGTGTCTGACTCTTTGCGACCCCGTGGACTGTAGCCCGCCAGGCTCCTCTGTCCATGGGATTCTCCAGGCAAGAATACTAGAATGGGTTACCATTTCCTTCTCCAGGGGATCTTCCCAACCCAGGGATCAAACCCGGGTCTCCTGCATTGGAGGCAGACGCTTTAACCTCTGAGCCACCAGGGAAGCCTGTGAGGTCTACCAGTGTAGTCCAATTCTCCCCTCTGCGGGGCCTCCTCTCTGCCATCCTCTCTGTAAGAGGATTATTCCTCCCGGTCCATTACCATCAGGCTTGACCTGCGTCTTGTGGAAGTGATGTGTGCCACTTCTGAGCACAAGCTTTCAGACGCAAGCACGGTCTGCCATCCTCTCTCTTCCCTCTGCTGCGAGAGCAGGATGTCCTGGCTGCTGCTTTGCTTTGGATCCTGACACACAGACGATGTGGCACCTGAACACAGCTGACCCGGGATGGATGTGTAGCGCGAGTGGGAAACAGACATGTAATACACTTAATGTTGCCCACAGCCAAGAGCTGGGGCTTACTTGTTACAACAGCATAATGAAGCCTCAGCTGATCAATATATCAAAACATTAAAAATTAAAATAATTAAAAGATGATCAAACCATCTTACAAAAAATCTCTGGTCAGTGTCCAAGCCTGGGCCTGAAGGTCTTGACAGGATGCGGCTGGGGCAGGGGCCCCGTGCTCCAGCTGGATCTGGGACTGGAGGGCCCCTATCGGCCCTGCAGGAAACACCAACTCTCACGGCAGAGATGGTTATTTATGTCAGTGGTGTCCAAGGGTAGAAGAAAGAGCCAAAAAAACGCAGGCAGCTTTAAGAGGTGAGATGCTCACAATATAAAAGGAACTTAGCAATGAAGGGTGACCAAGGGAGCAGCAGATCCCTGACACTCGTGTGGTTCGTGTGCACACTGGGACACATGCTCTCAGAGTAAAAACTGAGATCAGCCTGGGCTTTGATCCTGGTTTCTCAACACGTGCTGAATGACCCAGCTTTCTCCTTCCTCCCGGCTCCTTCACTGTTACCTCGAGCCCCATTTATCTAAGCAACCCTCATCAGCCACCCATCATCACTAGGCCCCCAGAGGACCTGGTTTTAGGGGGAATTTTTTATGACCAAAAAAAAAAAAAAACCACCCAAGTATATTTAGAATAAGCTGGCTACACTTAAGTTTAGATGATTCTGATTTTGTTGGCAACATCCACAGCACCACAGTCACAAACCAACTGAATGCGTGCTTCTTCTATCAGACCAGATCAGGGAGGTGACCTTGGCCACATCAATGTCACGGGGCTTCTTCACAGTCTGTTGGACCTGGTGTTCGCTGGCCCTGACCTCCACAGTCAGCACAAGTGTGCCGGGAGCTTCTGCTTTCTTCATGGCCGACTGGGCGGTCAGAGGAAACTTGATGATGATGTAGTGGTCAAACATGCTTCTCCTGCTGAGCACAACAGGCCCATCCAACAGCGTGCATTTGGAGGAGGATGAGGAGTACTTTAATAAAAATATTTTTAATTTTTTTTAAATTGGAGGATAATTACAATGTTGTGCTTCTGCTGTACAACAATGCAGATCAGTCATAACACAGTCATATATATATATATATATATATATCCTTCCTCTTTATTTTGTTTTTAAATATAGCTTTTCATTCAACATTGTTTATAAGATTCATTCATATTGTTGGATACAGTTATAGATCTTCATACTCCTTGCTGTCTGGTGCTCTAAGTGTGTGAATATGTCAGAGATTACTCATCCGCTTTCTGTGGCTCGGCATGTCATGGTTGTTATTTTCCTCTTATTTATGTGTGTGATTAATAAATGTTTTCCCCTTGCTAGCTGGTAACTCCACAATGAGAACAGCCTACTTTATACATTCTCATCACTGTGATTCAATCCTTAACACGGTGCCTGACGCATAACGGGAGGGAAGAGGGGCATGAAAGGAGCGGGAAGGAGGCAAGGAGGGAGAACACGTCACTAGTATGTCCAAAGACAGGACCCTACCCCCAAACACAAGGTCTGTTTCAGCAATCCAGTTAATTTCCTAGTTTCTGCTTGCTATAAGCTCCTTTCTTCCTTGCATATTTCACACTAAATTAAGCCCCCAGGCTCTTAAAGGATTCCTGCCTCTCGTTGCCAATAAAGATATTTAGATGTTATTAAGTAAAAATTTACAGGCACCAGAAGTCTCTGGCTCTCAAAAAAAGTTCCTTATTAAGATTCTAGCTGCCTGGGGAGGGGCTCTAAGACAGAATATTATCGTCCTCATGTTATTAGCACGTTCAAGACAGAAAACCATCCACAATTATCTTTTCAATTTTCTTTGTAAAGTATGCCCTGGTAGGAGGAAAAAAGCAAACAAACACAAGACGAAACTCCCGCACGAGGTGGGGAACAGAAAGCGATTTTCTGGTATTGAGCTGTATGAACTGCTTGTATATTTTGGAGGTTAATCCCTTGTCAGTTGTTTCATTTGTTATTATAGACAACCAGCAGGGATTTGCTGTGTGACGCAGGGAGCTCAAACCCAGTGCTGTGTGACAACCTAGATGGGAGGGATGGGATGGGAGGTGGGAAGGAGGTTCAAGAGGGAGGGGACAAATGTATACCTACGGCTGATTTATGCTGATGTACGGCAGAAGCTAACACAATACTGTAAAGCAATTATCTTCCAGTTAAACTTTTTTTAACTAAAAAAAGTACTAAGAGGGCTTCCTGGGCAGGGACTTAAGCCTTGGGCAGCGGCCACACCCTAGAGGGACCCCACCATCCACCCCACCTCACCCAGACCCCACCCTCTTCCTTCTCCCTCTGATGGACATTGACAAGACGAAGTCACCGACTACCACGTGGGAGCAGAATTTGGCTTCTGGGATTTGTGTATTACACATCATCCTTCTAAAACTGAGTCTTTTCAGTCCTACCTGTGAGGCTCTAACTCAGTCACAGGCACAGGTGAGGCTACCTGGGGTCCTGCTCCCCTATGACTGACCAGTTCAGAAGATGAGCTTATGACTTCACTCTGCGGAGCTTATGCTCTGTGGTGAAAGATATGAACAGCCTGGTACGAGACCCCTGCCGGCCTCACTAGCTTTTACGCCCACATGCCTTGACTCTTCATGCAAATCCTTGCTTTCCCAATGCATGCATATGCATGTCTGCCTGTTCATTCATTTAATAAATATTTATCGACAGGTGCTGGTCTAGGCCGCAGGATACAGCAGAAAAATACAACAGTGCTCGTAGAGAAAATCCAAGAAGCAGAAAGTAAGCAAGCAAGCACATAAATACACAAAAGAAAGTGCTGCAGTGTGACAGCAAGAAGGCTGCACACAGGGGACATGGGTCTGTAAAGCACCTACTATGTGCCAGGTACCATGCTGGGCCCTCTTCTTATTCTTCCACCAATCCTACATGAGAGGTGATCAGTAGCTACATTTTACAGTCAAGGGACACAAGTGGTAAATACACACAGCTGGTAAATAAGACGGGTGGGCTCTGCCTTCTGATTCAGACACCAAGGTGGTTAAAAAAAAAAAAGACTAGTAGAAGCCAAGTTGGCCACAACGTCTTTGTTTTTCATGAAAAGAGCAAGAGGGCCAAAGTGATGGCACTGCTACTCCTAAAAGCCAGGGCTGGAGGGGTGGGAGTCAAAAGCAGCTACTCCGTGCTTTTAGCAAGTCTCAGCAAGGATCTAGTCAGGGAGACAGGACACGCCAGGGTCCCCAGGGAGGTATGGGGACTAAATTGAGCTTTCCACCCCCAGGCTCTGCCAGGTGCTTGACTGTGAATGCCCGAAAACCAGCTGTGATGTGCAGAAAATCTTAACAGTGAAAAGATTCTTGAATCTTTCCTGATATGATGGGGTATTTGAAGGAAACGTGTGCCTCTTCTTACTCCTGCAGAGGAAATCAGAACTTTCCCATTGAGGAGTTGTGTGAGTTTAAAGGAGATAGAACGTGAAGAGAACTTGGCACAGTGCCCAGTACAGGGGAAGTACTTGGCAAACAGACCTGCTCCCCTCATCAGCCACCGCTATCCTCCTCAGTTATTCTCAGCAATCATCACCAGCACCCTCATCAGTAGTCCTCATCAACCACCTTCCTCCTCGTCATCAACCATTCTCATCCGCTCCCTCCCCCACCACCACCACCACCACCATCCTCGCCTTCAACCTCATCAGTCGTTCTCATCAACCACCTTCCTCCTCATCTGTATTTCATGTCTCTCTCCTTTCTTAGGGCTTCCCTGGTGGCTCAGCTGGTAAAAAATCCACCTGCAATGTGGGAGACCTGGGTTTGATCCCTGGGTTGGGAAGATCCCCTGGAGAAGGGAAAGGCTACCCACCCCAAGTATTCTGGCCTGGAGAATTCCATGGACTGTATTGTCCATGGGGTTGCAAAGAGTCGGACTCAACTGAGCGACTTTCACTTTCTCCTTTCTTAGAGAAACTCTGTTAAGAAAGAGGCAGCATTTTTCTCTTAAAGAATACAGAACTGGAAGGTCATCTGGACCTAGGTTTGAAGGTCATGCCTGCTACCCACCAGCTGTGTCCCCTCGAGCAGGTTACCAAACCTCTCTGACCTCAGTTTACCCATCTGTAAACAAACAGGAAAATACTTTCCCTCACAGGCTGGTGGCAAGGAATCGGAATCATGTAATGAAAGGCTCAATATTAGGTGTTTACTGTTAACAGTGGCCTGTGGATCTCTTTCCCACGTGCTTTTTTCAGGTACAAATGGACAGGGTCGGGGCAGACTTGGTAACACGACTCCGTTATTTACTTCCACAGTCCAGCACGAAGCCACCGCTGCAAAATGCACCTTGCCTTCCTTTCCTTCCCAGGAGCTGAAGTGCTTGAACCTCTTTTTCCTCTAAGTCTTCGGGACCACAGCAGACCAGCAGCCCTAGAGGTGAGATTCCTCCTCTCCCCTTCCTCCACCCCATAGGACGGTCATCTCAACGTCCTTGGGGACTCCCTGAGACCCCAAATCAGCATGCTTGCTCCTTTCTCACACTCTCCTCTCTGCAGCTCCTGAAAAAAAAAGCAGCCTCCACGTGGCCGCCAACTTGAGCTGCCTCCTCCGGCTCCAGACAGAGCAGTCTGGCAGAATCTCACTCAGTGGGGAAGTCTGGCACGGAGCTGGGATTCACAGTCTCTCTGGATGCGCCTGCCGGCGGCACAAAGAGATAACCTTTAAAGGTTGGACTCAAACTGCTTTTCAGTATCTGAAGGGATAGAAGAAAAGATCCAAAACTTTCAGTGACAGCCCCTCTTCTCCCCCCAGCCGCTCCCCCAACCCCAAGCTGACTTTATTAGGAGACAAAGGCTTCACCAAGCCCAGACCAGGGAGGAGGAAAAAACCCAAAACACAACAGCCTTAATGGTTCAAGTTCATCGGTTCAGGTGAATGCGTACTAAGCTGATGCAAGTGAAAGTGAAAGTCGCCTAGTGGAGTCCGACTCTTTGTGACCCCATGGACTATATACAGTCCATGGAATTCTCCAGGCCAGAATACTGGACTGGGTAGCCTTTCCCTTCTCCAGGAGATCTTCCCAATCCAGGGATCGACCCCAGGTCTCCCACATTGCAGGTGGATTCTTCACCAGCTGAGCCACAAGGGAAGCCCAGAATACTGCAGTGGTGATGCAAAAGCCCTCCTCATGCCAGGACAGCTCGAGTTCTAAAGATCATAAGAGAACTCACCCAAGCTAAGAGAAGCATCGACTCCCCATGCCCAGGGTTGCTGTTTCAAACACAGGAGTGAAAAAGCCGGAAACACATTCCTGCACCACAGGCCTTGGGAAAGCATTCATCACATAAACATGAATCATGACAGCTGACATCTGAACAGCTGCCTAATGATTGATCAACTGTTTCTACATCTGTCTCCCTTCACCTTGCGTGAGCATTGGGCTGGAGTGGCATCTTCCAATGAGGAAACCACAGCTTAGCATCATGCAGTTGGAGGCTCCAGACAATGGTCTGGGTCTTCTGGTCACAGGAAAACCTCGCAGTCAAGGAGGGAGGGGAAGACACTTGTGCCCAAAGACTCCAACAACTGGAATGGAAGTGGGCGTAGCCTGGGTTCCAGACTCCCTGCTGCAGAGGAAGCCATTTCTAGGACTAGGGGCCCCTGTGCACTTGTGAGTGCAAACGTGTGGGTGTCAAGACCCACAGCGTACACATCTTCCAATCCACAATGACCCCGTGAACGAAGCAGCAGCCCTGCTTAAAAGGGGAGAAAGTCGTGACTTGGACAGGATAATAGAGACCCTGTTCTAAACAGTCACCCAACTATGAACCAAGAGGCAGCTCCAGGTTCACACTTGAGGTGACCGCAGAGTCCACGTCTGGACCCCCTCTCAGATGCCCAGGAATTTCAGACTCATCATCTGCTCTCCTCTCCATGGCCGCTCTGTGTGGGTGGGTGGCCAGGCAGGCAGACAGACAGACAGACATAAAGACAAACAGACACAGCTGGTTGCAGTGCCCTGAGTCCCACTGCCCTCTGCCCCAGCCACACCAGCCTTCTAGTTCCTCTTGGTAACCAAGCCCTCTCACACCTCCAGGGCTTTGTATATGTTGTTCCTTCTGCCTAGAATATTCCTCTTTTAGTTATTAGCAAGCTCTACATCATCTTTCAGGAATGAGCAGGTATCCTCAGAGGATCTCTTTCTTGCCCCCAATTACTTGGGCCCCTTCCTGTAATCTCTGGAGCCCTGTGTAGGATTCCATCACAGTATGTACACAAATTGTAACTACTGATTCATTTGTAAATATTTTCACATTAATAGGTTTAAAGTCTCCTCTCTGTTAAGACTGTAAGCTCCATTGGGGTGGGGGGATCACATCTATAATCTGCACTGATGTATCCCTAGGACCCAACACAGTGCCTGATTCACATGAGGGCTCCTTGAATCCTCAGTGTCTGACCCTCTTAAGCCCCTCCTACTGATCTTGAACTCTCAACCCCAGCAATCAAGGTGCTGGGACTGGGACCTTGAGTGTGTAAAGGGAATCGTGGGAAAGTCTAGGGATTCCAGCTGAAGGTTTGAGCTACACTTGACCACCAAGCTCTAGAGAAACAAAACTGTTACTACAAAACATCAACCTTTGCTTTATTGACTACGCCAAAGCTTTTGACTGTGTGGATCACAACAAACTGTGGAACATTGTTCAAGAGATGGGAATACCAGACCACCTGACCTGCCTCCTGAGAAATTTGAATGCAGGTAAAGAAGCAACAGTTAGAACTGGACAAGGAACAACACACTGGTTCCAAATTGGGAAAAGAGTATGTCAAGGCTGCATACTGTCATCCTGCTTATTTAACTTATATACAGAGTACATCATGCAAAATGCCAGGCTGGATGAAGCACAAGCTGGAATCAAGATTGCTGGGAGAAATATCAATAACCTCAGATATGCAGATGACACCACCCTTATGGCAAAAAGCGAAGAAGAACTAAAGAGCCTCTTGATGAAAGTGAAAGAAGAGAGAGAAAAAGTTGGCTTAAAACTCAACATTCAGAAAACTAAGATCTTGGCATCTGGTCCCATCCCCTCATGGCAAATAGATGGGGAAACAATGGAAACAGTGAGAGACTTTATTTTCTTGGGCTCCAAAATCACTGCAGATGGTGACTGCAGCCATGAAATTAAAAGGTGCTTGCTCCTTGAAAGAAAAGCTAGAACCAACCTAGACACCATATTAAAAAGCAGAGACATTACTTTGCCAATAAAGGTCTCTCTAGTCAAAGTTGTGGTTTTTCCAGTGGTCATGTATGGATGTGAGAATTGGACTATAAAGAAAGCTGAGCACCGAAAAATTGATACTTTTAAACTGTGGTGTTGGAGAAGACTCTTGAGAGTTCCTTGGACTGCAAGGAGATCCAACCAGTCCATTCTGAAGGAGATCAGCCCTGGGATTTCTTTGGAAGGAATGATGCTAAAGCTGAAACTCCAGTACTTTGGCCACCTCATGCAAAGAGTTGACTCATTGGAAAAGACTCTGATGCTGGGAGGGATTGGGGGCAGGAGGAGAAGGGGATGACAGAGGATGAGATGGCTGGATGGCATCACCGACTCAATGGACATGAGTTTGAGCCAAGCTCCGGGAGTTGGTGATGGACAGGGAAGCCTGGCATGCTGCAGTCCATGGGGTCGCAAAGAGTTGGACACGACTGAGTGACTAAACTGAACTACTACACCACAAGACTGAATAATACCTGGGCGGGTAAAACTTTTGGAACCAAGGTTGGGCCAGTTAACCACTGAAGAGGAAAGTTGCCTGAATAATGAAAAACTGAGGCAGGGTTGACCTTGAATGACAAGGGGAATGATCCAGGAGGGACTGATTGTTTAGGGAGAAGTTTTATAAGAAATGCAAAATAAGAACTCAGGGCCTATCAGGATATACTACAATTGAAGAACTGGAGTCAAGAGTATGAAGTCAAGATGTCAGATGGCAGGCCTCCCACTAGAAAGATTCATTTGTAGGTTCATGTATTGGTTTATTCATCCATCCATCCATCCATCCAGTATGCAATGAGCTTGCCTCCTCTGCTCAAGTCACTGGGGACACTGCAGTGAACAGAACTGACAGTCAGCTGTGCTTTGTGGAGCTGACCTCCTGGGTCTGCAGCAGGTCACAGCCTGCATACAGTGGCACATGTGGGTCTGGGTCTAGACCTCAGGGGCTGGGTCCAGGTTAGGGATACTAATATGGTAGCCATGGCCACGCTGACTGCATGAGAACCATGGCATCAACCTGAGTGGTTTCTGCTAAATCACCATGACATGGGATGAGAGGCTGGGGTACCCTTGATGCTCTGATCCTCGACCCCCCACCCCCCACCCAGGTGAGGGGCAAGTCCTCAGTCTCTTAACTCTGCCAGTTGCAAAGTGCCCAGAGGGAAGGAACTCCATCTAAGACGTGAAGGCTGGCGGTCAGTCAGCATGCATGTGTTAGTCACTCAGTCGTATCCCATGGACTGTGGCCCGCCAGGCTCTTCTGTCCATGTGATTCTCAGGCAAGAATACTGGAGTGGGCTGCCATTCCCTTCTCCAGTCAGTGTATTGGCTGCTGTTTGCACTCACATCCTCAAGACGGACGGATGGGTACTTGTGTGCCCACTTCTCATGCTGGGGCAGCAAAACCAGCAATGACAGAGAGCAGCTAAAGGGCCTTTTCCCATACAGACCAGCAGGACCTGACAGCTAAGCTCTCACAAACTTACAAGCATGGAAAGCGGCCTCAGAGGTCAACTGGTCCCTCCTGCATGGGACAAGGGTCAAGTGTGGCTGGGGGATAAAGATCAGCATTTGGAAGCACCACCCTGCCTCGAAGGGCTCTTCATTGTTCCATCTTATTCATAGTAAGTAAGTAGTCAGTGACCAAGACTGTATCTCTGTCACTTACAAGGACATCCTCAGCACCAAGCCTGATGCAAGCCAGCTGGATAGACAAACAGACACAAAGAATACAGGGTCAGGCCAAAACTGTTTCTCTCTCACTTCCACTCATTGGTCTCCATTCAGTCCTCTAGAGACAGCTGGGAGTCCAGGTAAAAACCTGGGACTTGGGGTGGGGAGGCCAACAGCGAATCTTTCGTTTGACCTTGGACAAGTTACTTCCTAACCATTCTGAACATGTCTTTCTCCACCCCAAAAATGGAAAGAAAGTCTACAGGATCTCAGGACTGTTCCAACAGTGAAATGAAATAAACATAAGCACTTCATCAGGTAAACCAGGAGCCTCCTGATTCCCAAGATTTGGAGATCAGGAAAAAAAGAACAAACAATAATTCTCATAATAAAGTTAAAAGATAAGCAAGAGACCAGGAAAAAGAATTACCATCCAAAGGACTCGCATGAATTGACCAAAAAAGTGATGAGCAATTTCACAGAAAAATGGGGGAAGGATACAAACAGGTAATTCACAAAAAGAAAAGAAAAAGGAAAAAAAAAGACAAATTAAAGCACAGAGAACCGCAAACTCACAAATAATTAGGAAAATGCAAGTTCCAACATCATGTAAACATTTTTTTTCCTCTATCAGATTGGTAAAATTTTAAAGACTGATGATCCCCAAGGTTGGCAAGGACATGGGGACAAAACATTCCTTTATTTTGTTGGTGTGATTGACAACTGGTTCAGCCTTTTAGGAGAGCAATTTGGCTGGGCCTTTTTTTTTCTTTTAAGTATATACTTTTCAACTCAGCAAAGCCACTTCTAGTTATTTATCCTAGGGAATTACTTACAATGTGTATGAAGAGGTCTACACCATACAAGGACAATTCCGGCAGTTTGGTTTGCAATGGTTGGAAAATAAAACAATTGAAATGTCCAGGAGAACAGTTACATAAACAATGCTTCCTTCATACTGGAAAATAACTCTGCGGAAGCTTAAAAAGAGTGAGGAGAAGAGAGGTCTATTTACTGCGAGAGGAGAGCACGTATCTTATATTCCATTTTTTCCCAAGAACAACAATAAACACCTGATAAAAACCACAGTAGGATTTAATGGCACCACGCAAAGCAGAGGTTCTCCGTCCCGGGGGATGTTGGCCATGTCTGGGGACATTTTGTGTCATCACAGGTGGGGAGAGGGGACAGTGACACTAGGCAGAGGCCAGGGTGCAGCTCGGTGTCCTGCAGGCACACGTGAGGCCCCACCCCAAGGAGCTGCGGTTGTTCAGTCACTCAGTCATGTCCGACTCTTTTGCAACCCCACGGATTGTAGCCTGCCAGGTTCCTCTGTCCATGGAATTTTCAGGAAAGAATACTGGAGTGGGTTGCCATTTCCTTGTCCAGGGGATCTTCCCAACCCAGGCATTGAACTCACGTCTGCTGCATTGGCAGGCTGCTTCTTTACCACTGAGCTACCACAGAAGCCTACAACAAGGAATTATCTGGCCCCAAATGTCAACTGTGCTACAGATGAGAAACTCTGGTGCAGAGATACTTAACTGTCACCAAACTGGCTCCTGAATCAACCGCAGGCTATGAGCAGCCTGTAGCCTTTGAGGGCCACGTGCTCTTTGGGCCAGTCTGACCCCATCCCCCCAGTAAGAGCACACTTATTTTGGGAGGAAGCACCCACTCCCACTGGCCTGCAGTTTTATGAGGAGGTATGCAAGCATGGCGCCCAGGTGGACACAGAGACTGGCAGACAAGGGGCACGGCCGCCATCATCAAAAGGCTCAGATCTAGGACCCTTGTCAGAACTGGGGAGGGGAGAACAGAGGCCTTTCCTATGGGGGCAGCTGAGCTGAAGGGACACAAGCCTGAAGCTGCCCACTGACCTCCTGCCACCACAGCCTGGCTGTGAACGGAGCCAGCAAAGAGAGCAAGACGACCCTCCCCAAAGAGTGGAGGTGGAGCCCTCAAGCCCGTGAGTTCCTGGAATTCAAGCCATGCCCGTCCTTGGTCTTTTCTATTAGGCAGTCAATGAATGTCCTTCGTTTCTGACGCTGGATTGAGCTGGATTTCTATCTCCTATAAGGAAGAGAGTGCTGGGGCAGATCAGGAATTAATGTCCTGTTTAGAAGAATCAGGTGGTCAGTTGGTGGTTTAGTCGCTAAGTCGTGTCCAACTTTTGTGACCCAATGGACTGTAGCCACCCTGGGCTCCTCTGTCCATGGGATTTTCCAGGCAAGATTACTGGAGTGGGGTGCCATTTCCTTCTCCGGGGGATCTTCCCAACCCAGAGATCGAACCCAGGTCTCTTAGATTGCAGGCAGATTCTTAACCACCCGAGCCACCCACGTTGTCCCAGTTTGAGGATCCCTGGCCTGGATGTGAAGGGGGTTCGCGTGCCAGGATCGGGCTGGGTCCTGCCACAGAGGTGGCTGTGTTGGACACCCTGTTATCCCATTCTCTGAGACTACTCAGATTCACCCTCCACTTCGAGCCCTTGTACCAAGACATGGCTCCCCATGGAAATCTGTCCACAAGGGACCAAGCACAGGGACCAGCAAACAAAAGCATCCAGGGGAACCAGGGCTTCTCAACTGTGACACTGCTGATACCCTGCGTTAGATCATAGTCGTGGGGGCTGTCCTGTGTGTTACAGGGTGTTGAGCCGCATCCCAAGCACCCAACCCTCTCCATCGTCTAGCACAAGACAAGTGTAGGCAGGTTTACAGTGATAGCTCCTGGTGATGGGAAGAAGAGACGTCTGAGCTGACTCTGAGTCGGAGATCCTCAAGCCTTGAGACCAGAATTGTTCTCAGGCATATGGAGAAAACCACAGAAACACAGCAGGGCAGAAACTGGTGCAGAGGGCCAAACCACGCCCAGAAATCCAAGACCACAGTGAGATAAAGCAGGTACTCTTCCCCCTTCTTGCCCATTCCACTTGGAAAACAACTTTCTGGCAAAAAAAAAAAAAATTCTCACTGTCAACAGGAACACTCTGTGATTTGTATGGTGAAGGAGGATGCTTTCTTGCTTGTTTGGGTTAATTTAGGGGGCACCGGTATATGATTTTACAGATATTGATGAAAAGCAGTAAAGTTCATAAGAATAAAAATAGCACCAACCAATTAGCTCTGTACCATATTAACTCTGCAATAGAACAATAATTGGTCATTAAAAAGCTTAGGTGAGTATAACGAGGAGTGACTAGGTAATTGTGCCAGGAAACACCATTTTCCCAGCAGCAGGGATCCTCCAATTTCCAACAACATGCCACTGGCAGGCAGCTTGGGGCTGTCGCATTTGCATGCAATTAGGACTTCCAGGAGAAAAAGTGCCCCCCCCTCCACTTTAACCTGATTCTTTCATTTTGCCTTTCTCCAAAGCTCAGAGAAGAAAGTCTGCAGCCAAATGGAGAGAACGGGGAATACCAAGAAGCCGTCCAGTGACTGAAGATGGAAAACATTCGCTGATCTGTGGTTTGCAGAACTTTTCTTCCCAGGGCAGAAGAAAGCTGAGCTGCTTTCTTCTCTGAGGCAAGAACTAAGAATGGGCAAGGACTAACAAAGGGCCGTCTGCCTGCAGGGTCCTGGTTTCTGCTCCCGAGCAGTTCAAGGCTGGGGAGACTTTTTGCCCAGGCTGGGACCCCACTCTCTCTTCTCAGGAGACCAACAGAAGTGATGCAAAGGAGTCTCTCATAAAACGACAAACTTCAGACTTCTGAAAAGCAACAGCCAGACAGGAAAGTGGCTTTGTCCAGATTTCTGTTTTCACCAGAACTCTCCCTTCAGACCAGGGAACAGAAAAGGAGCAGCTGGCTGGGACTGGGGAACCAGAAAAAGGGAATTACTGCAGCAAAACAGATTCATATCTTAGCCAAGTTTTTCTTTCTTCCGTTCTGTTTCTCTAATGGTGAGGCTGAAGATGGGCTAAGGCAAACATGCTGAAGAAGGCCCATTCAGCAGTGTTCAGGGCACTACAGGTAAAGGGAAGGACTTCCATACCTCTCCTTCCTTTTTTATGTAATAATTTCCACACTGCCTCACTTGGAAAAAAAGGAATCTAGCTCCTTGCAGCCTCTAAGGAGGCTGAGGTGGAGTCCATGATCAAGTAGATGCTAAATAAAGGCTCTTCCAATCACGCAGACGAGCCCAGAGACATTCAACAGGGGGAATTCCTTCTGTGTTTACCTTCAGGTCTAATTGTTGATCACAAGTCAAGCAGTTCTTAGATCACTAAGGGCAGCGTTTGCAGAGTAGCTGTGTGCCAGGCACTGTGCCAACCGCTTTATCTGTCATCCTCTGTTGTCACTTTGTAAAGTGAGTGGATGGATGCCTGTCCCTCCCACCGGTATCTCTCTCTGCAGCCCTTCTATCGCGAGATTGTTATATTTAGCTGGTAGCGTCTGTCCCCTCTAGATTGTGAAGGTGGGAGGGTAAATGCAATGTCAAGCCTTGCTCTGCAGCATTTAACACGTGCCTGGCATCTAGTTGACCCTCCATCCACAGCTTTGGGATAAAGGAATTATGCTACAAAAGGAAAAATCATAAAGTTCCGCCTGTTTGAGAAGATAAAAGCAGTAACGGAGAATAATAGTGACTTGAGTGTCCAAGGGGAGGAGAACAGGCCTTTTTGGTTTGGCTTTTTGTTTTCCACCTGTATCAGGCTTTCCCAGAAACCTTAAGCATCCCAGGAACAGCAGGAGGTGAATGTGCTGTAATCCCCAGAGGTGCCTGCCTCTGTAGTGTAGAAAGTTCTCCGGGAAGGAGAGAGCAAAAACAGAGGCCATGGCTCCCACAGCTTCGCTTATCATGCGGCACAGACACCAACCTGGCTGGAAGGAAACTCAGAAATCAAACGACCCACTGCCAGGCTCCCAGCAGTGTGGGGGGAGGGACCTAACGTGAACCCCTTTGTCCTGTGTCCCCCACCCCTGGAACGTAACCCACGAGGGCAGAGGCTTCTGATCAGCCCATGTTACTGTGGCTGCCATGCCCATTTCTGTGCTGGGCTCCAACATCTCATCTTTCTCTGCTTAATGAATTCCTCCCTCTCTGCACAGCTACTGACTCAGAAAGTATAAAGACGGAACCGCGGCTAAAAGCAAACTTGAAGGCCTGAGGGGTAAACCATCTTAGCACAGAGATGAAAAGGGCTGAAGCACCCAAAGACTGAGGTACAAAAGCATCGCCATCCTCCTATGCAGCCCACCAGACCCTGTGATCTTTTATTAATACAAAAAAATCACGGATCTTCACTGTACAGCATATATAAATATGCTCTGCCAGGATAAACCTTGAAAACTCCTGCTTTTGCTGCATGATATCCTTCAGGGGGTGGGGGAACCCCAAAACTGAATGAGTCTTCCTGGGACACCATCTTTACTCCAAGTCAAGAGAGCCCCGCTGTGGTCCCCAGGAAAGGGGGCTTATTCTAGAACAAAAACGCTGGTGAAACAAAGCAATTGTCATTACAAAGGAAATCTGGGCAAATGGAATATGGTACCGTAGCCAGTGCTTCTGGTGGTGAAATTCAAAGGCTGAAATGAACGCCATGGAGAGGACTGATTTCAGCTGTATTTATGCTACTGGTGCTTTTCAAAGGGAAAGAGCTAAGGATTCAGAGAATAAGTGGATTGATGTATTAGTTCATGCCAATTCGGTGGCTGTAATGTTGGCTTAAGGAAAAAAAAAAATAGGTGGGTTGTTTTAAGGTCTAACATGCCTTTGTAAATACTGCGGTAGGATATTAAGACAGAGGACCACAAATTTGTTTGGAAGTTGGGGTATTTGGGGAATAAGAGCAAACGCTTGCAAAAGTATAAACTAGGAACTAATTGATAAATGACAGATGTAACCATGTCACGTGGAAGGGACAGAAAGTCAAACCCCACCAGCACAACTGTGTGTTAACACACACACAGAAACTAACCAAGACCAGTTAGTAAATAGGGCTTCGTTTTGTTTTTCCATTCTGTTTGTTGCTGTTTAATCATTTTGTCTTTGGCACGTGTCTGCAGGCAGCCAAGCATTGTAACAGGGCCCAGAAGTAAGAAATCTTCTTGGAAGAAAAACTTAAGCTGGGAAGTTCTGGACATCAATTTTACTTTTGTCCTGAAACCTGGCCAAAGGCTGCCACTTCTTTCTTTTATGCCAGAGCACACCTCAGCGCCCACCTCGGGACATGGGATCACAGCATGGAAACCGCAGTGTTCAGAGACACAAACCCTTTCAGATAACTTGCATTCAGTCCTATCAAGAGATTACAGTGCTTCTGGCCAGAATCCTGTGTGCAAAATACACACCCAGACCCCATCCACAAACAAGCGGTGAGAGCCGGGGAACTACGAGCAGCTGGAGAACCAGTTTAGCTCCTCCTCTGTGTTCAGAAGTACCCCAGTTCCCAAGCGTCCGGGCAGGCTTGGGGACCCTGCTGCTGCTCAAACAAGAGCAGTCACGGCCAATAGGCACCCCCTTTAACAATTTTCCAAAGCAAACCCACCGCAGGCCGCTCTGGGCTTTGCAGGGCTCTGATGTGTGTGCTGCGGGGAGCTTGGAGTAGAGGCACAGTGCATCCCTGGGTTGGCCACAGGGGGTCCTTGGTCCACGGTCTCAGGGATGCAGGTGGCTATCCACACAGGCAAGTTCCTGGTCAGGCTGGGTCCTTCCGAGGCAACTGGCCAATCTGCTCCCTGGATTGCTAAAGCTGGACTCCACCCACATTTATAGAATCTGTGCAAACTGGTACCTTGTCTGGTTTGAACATCATGTTTTGTTTTGTTTTGTTTTTAATTATTTTTTATAATTACTATTGGCTGCGGCATGTGGAACTTCCCCAACCAGGGATCAAACTTGTGCCCCCTGCAGCAGAAGCACAGAGTCTTAACCACTGGACCACTAGGGAATATCTGGAAATCATGTTTCTGACTGAGCTGCTTCTCTGTGTCCTGTTTCCCCATATATAAAATGGGGAGAATAAGCGCTTGCTACCCCACAGGGTTGCTGTGAGGACTGAATGAGCTGCTTTATGTAACACATAGGCCAGTGAGAGGTGGCATTTCCCAAGTGTTATTCATTCACGTGTCACCGTCCTAAACTTCTTGCTGTTTTCACTATCATGCATCTAGTATTTTTCTTTAAACTGAATCATTTTCTTTCTCAAGTTTATTTTAAAAGGAAACTGCACATCACCATGCTAAATGGAAAAACAGAATCCCACGCAGGCAGCACTAGTGGTAAAGAACTCACCTGCCCAGGCAGGAGATGTAAGAGATGCAGGTTTGATCCCTGGATCAGGAAGATCCCCTGGAGGAGAGCATGGCAACCCACTCCAGTGTTCTTGCCTGGGAAATCCCATGGACAGAGGAGCCTGGCTACAGTCCATAGGGTCGCAGAGAGTCAAACACGACTAAAGTCAGACATGACTGAAGCGACCTAGCAAGCATGCCAGCCGTAAGTAGAAGGCAGGCATAAAGTTGTATTATTTTTGTAATACCTACAATGAAAGAAAACAATGTAGCTCACTGAGATAGAGTCTGCTGCCTGTCGGAGGTGTTGATCCTGGGTCTTCCTCGGTCTCTGCTAAGAGGCAAGACTAGAGTGCATTCAAGGCCCCGTGGTCACAGGGAGACTTCCTCTTCTACATCATTGCCAGTGATAGAGGAGCTAAAAGACCAGTGGTCATCGCCCTGCAGAACCTGTCACGGGATGTCCGATCTCTGTCACTCCAAAACTTCACTAAGCACAGAGAGGACCACACAGAAGGCCACCTAGCTTCCTGCCACTCCGGGAGAGACTGATCTAAATGGTCCCCATCCGGCACTTCCTGTGATGATGGGAATGTTCTGTGTCTATGTTGTCCAACGTGGCAGCCACCAGCCTCACGTGGCTATGAAGCACCTGAAGCGCGGATGGCGCGTCTGAGGGACTCGAGTTAAATTTCAATTAAGTCAAATTTAAATGGCCACATGAGGCTAGTGGCTGTTGGACTGGACAGCGCAGATCTGCTGGAAAAGTTACACATGCTGTTCCTTTCGTCTGGGCTCTTCGAATGGACTCAAGGTCCTTTTTATGGTTATGCACTTAGCTTCCCTGGAGGGAGATCTTAAGTAAACCTGAGAGTAATCTGCCACAGGGATGCAACAGGGCATCGTCTGCCATGTCCTCTATTATCGTTTAGTCTAAAGTCCCATAGCAACATTTCTTTTAGAGCTCTTTGAGGAACTGACATATCTTCTTCCAGTTAGTGATGGACTTACCCAAAATAGCTACATTTCCATTTTCACACTGGCTGCCAGGAAGCACAAAGGGAAACTTTCAAACTAATGAGAGCAACCATGTAGGCTCTCATTATAAATATATATATATATATATATATGTATATGTATATGTATATCTATATGCGTGATTTCCAGTGTTCCCTTAATGAAAGTGCTCTTAGTTTACATTTACTCTGATTTTGATATTGTATTTCTTCTATTTTATCACTCCTTTCTGAGTTTCTCTAGAAATTATCTGAAATCCTTTGTGGAATTATATAAAATGTATTTTTAAGCTAGTAAAAATAAAGTCCAACGGTACCAGTATTTTAAATGAGTCACCCTCTCTCCAATTATCGTTTATCATTTAAAAAACAACAAAGTCAAAGCAAAGCACACTGTAACAAAGCCTTTCTCAAAAGCTTCCAGCCACATGCTCAGAGTCTGTTCTTGAGGCACTGACCGGAAGCACTGTTTGCTAAAAGGAGAGAGACAGTTGCATTCCAGAAATGCTGCTCCATACTACTACAAGACCAGAGGGGATTTTCAGAGAGCCCGCAGCATGGGATGGAGCTGCTCTGGGTGATGCGAGGCCTGCCAGGCCCACAGCTCCATGTGATCTGGGCCTCGACCTCTGCACAATGGGCTGGATCACACCCAGGAAAGCTCTGGAAACTCTGGTCAAGCACAGGGCGACTGCAGCTCGAACGCCGCCGTGACCAGTGTGGGAACAATCTCCCGGGCAACGGCACATGTGCTGTGTCCGTCTCGTTCGTAACAGACTTCTGGTCACTGAAAACGGCCCTGTGACTTGCCAGGGTGAGGTGGGGGAGGAGTCAGGAACGAAAGGTCAAGGAAACCTCTCCAGGGAGCTCGCATTTTAATTTTGCTCTAAAATAAAGCTGTCTGCTTCCCTCTCTTCCTCCTCCAGGCAACACCCCCAGCTTTCTGACGATCGCAAGGCAGAAGTTACAGGACATTCAAATAAGAGGATGTCTTCTTGGTTTGGTTTGGGATAAAAAAGGAGAAGAGGACATTCAGAAATCTGTCATCTCCAATTCTCTTTTCAACCCAGAGCTGAGAGCATCGCGAACACAAAGATTCCCTAATATTTACTAAAGTGCTATCATCGCCCGGCCAAACAAGCAAACTAACATGATGTTCTAGTGCAAACTTCCTTGCCAAACTCTAGCTCATCTGTCCAGAAGATTTCAGGTGAGAGGCGTGTAGCACGCTCAGGCCCATCCCTACAGAACCCACGCCCACTGCCAGTCCTGCCATCAGTGACCAAAGGCAGCGGCCAAGTCAGAAGATGAGAGACTAATCTCAAGTGCCTACTAGGCACCATGTATTCCTCGTCCCGACAAAAGCTTTCCAAAGTGAGCATTATTATGATTTCCATTTTACAGATAAGGAAACTGATCTTTACCTAAGCCATAAAAGTGAGACCAGGGCCCCTATTCCCAAGTTCAGCATCCTTTCAGCCCTACCCCAGTCTCCTGGAGAAATGCCTTAATAGCTGAGAAAACTTCAACGGTCAATTCCCCACTAAGAAAAATGACAAAACAAAACAAAACCAAGGTTTTCACAGAGCTCGTGGGAATAAGAACAAAACCTAATGAAAGCTGTTGTGATACAAGATGACAGTGGGGCCAGAAACAGTTAAGAGTCAAAGCTGAAAACCAAACAGCCCCAGCACAAAACACCAATGGCTGGAGTTCAGTTAAGAAGAGAAAGATGAAAGAAAGAAAGAGGGTAAGTAGGCAGGGCTGGAAAAGACATCAGAAAATCAGAGAAAAGATGGAAAACCAGGGTCCCAATTGTTGGGGCAAAATCAGCTCTAAAGCAAAGGTTCCCCTTGTCCCAGACACTCAATCCCCAACTGGGTGTAGGCTGGCCGGCTCCACCCCAGGAGGCAAATTGAACATCACCTGACAACTGTCTGTTGCCCCTTCTCTTCACCGAGTGGCCTGGTTTTCATCTGCGGTGTTGCCTTGCCCCTCCCTCAGTAGCAAGGTCAGATGAGGTTAACTCCAACCCCCTTGCCAGTGGAGGTGAGGGGGTCACATGATTTGAACCTGGCCCATCACAGAAGTCCATCACTCCACCCCTGGGTTCAGGGATGTGCCTGGGATCCAAGACAGACCCTTGAGAGATGCCCAGACTGGCTGAGAGTCTGATGCTTCCGGGAGCCGCCTGGTCCACCTACAGAGAGAACTAGCCTGAAAAGGATGCCCTGGCAAAGGAAACAGGAGGAAATAGTGGCAGCTTCCTGACCACGGGTCCAGCCGAGCCTGAGGCCAGACCCATGCCTGGACTCTTCAGTTGTAACACAAGCCATCAACGCCCTGCTTTTCTGCTCAAGCAGCCTGAGCTGAGTGGTCACAGCCACACTAGGACCCCCGGCCAGCATGAGGAAGCACCCCCAGCCTGATGGAAGGACCGCTGCCTCAGGGAGGTTGGACAGGTAGATGCTGGTGTTAGGACGCTGTGGCTTCTCTGTATGGCACTCCACACTCCACCACCAAGATGTAAAAGCTCCAGAGAGTAACAAGCAAGTGTGGGCTCCGCCCTGGCAGTGGCGTCTAAATGAAAACCAGGTAATTACCTGATACACGTGGAAGGCATTGGCAGCTTTGCCCCGGAGAAACACTGACGGGATCCAGACGTTGATCAGAGCTCGGTTTGATCTAAACAGAAGAAAGATGGAAACTGGTCATTTCAATTTACCAAAAAAGGGAGGAAGCTATTAATTTTCTCCTCTAAGAGGCACACCATGTATGTCAGCATGTATTACGCTCGACAGTAGACTAAAAGAGCAGTTCAAGGTTTCATTACTTGGTCGCCCAAGATTATTTTTAAGGGCCTTAGTTTAAAATGCTTGTGTGCGGGTGTGTGTAAAATTTGTAGATGCTGTTCACATTCTGGACTGAGAGACAGCTGCCCTTCAGGTCCTACTACCTGAGTGGCCTGTAATTTATCTGAACCTCATTTTGCTCATCTGAAGAGGGGGCTGATCATGGGAAGACTCCACGAACCTAGGGAGGGTCAAGAGCACTAATGCTCACAGGGTGTCTAGAGTGTTCGGAGGATTCGTGCAGTGTCCTCACAGTGCCCACTTTAAACCTTGACCCCCATTTTAAGAGGGGGCGGTGCTTCTCTGGTGGCTCAGAGTCTGTAAAGAATCTGCCTGCTAATGCAGGAGACCCAGGTTCAATCCCTGGGTCAGGAAGACCTCCTAGAGGAGGAAACGGTAACCCATTCCAGTATTCTTGTCTAGAAAATTCCATGAACAGAGGAGCCTTATGGGCTACAGTCCATGGGGTCGCAAGAGTTGGACACAACTTAGTGACTAAACCAGCATCATCACCTCATTTTAAGATCAGACTCCATGAAAACAACGCTCATGGCCATGCAAGCAATGGCTGTTTGGGGTGGGGGAAGGGAATTTCAGAAAGTCAGGCACCAATAACCACTCTTGCAGCTTTTCCAAAAACACTGTGTGGCTTGAATAGAGCAAGTTTTATTTTTATTTCTATTACTCTAAGAGGTGGGTCAAAGAGGATCTTGCTGCAATTTATAAGAGTGTTCTGCCTGTATTTCCCCCTAAGAGTTGTATTGTTTTTTTTTTTTTTTTTTAATTTTACTTATTACTTATTTTTGGCTCTGTTGGGTCTTCACTGTTGCATGGGCTTCTCCTGTAGCAGGGGCTCTTCTCTAGTCGCAGTGTGCAAGCTTCTCACTGGAGTAGCTTCTTTAGCTGCAGGGCACGGGCTCTAGGGTGCTCGGGCTTCAGTAGTTGCAGCTCTTGGGCTCCAGGGCACAGGCTCGATGGCTCAGTAGCTGTGGTGCATGGGCTTAGTTGTTCCTCGGGATGTGGGCTCTTTCCAGACCAGGAAATTGAACCCATATCTCCTGAATTGGCAGGCGAATTCTTTACCTCTGAGCCATCAGGGAAGCCTACCTCTAAGAGTTTTAAATGTCTGGCCTTA
The DNA here is from genome assembly GCF_055505025.1 of Bos grunniens. NCBI lineage: Eukaryota > Metazoa > Chordata > Mammalia > Artiodactyla > Bovidae > Bos > Bos grunniens. The sequence continues at coordinate 31,705,748 of NC_141189.1, forward strand.
TATTTGTGGAACTTCTCTGGTGGCTCAGAGGTTAAAGCGTCTGCCTCCAATGCGGGACACCCGGGTTCGATCCCTGGGTCGGGAAGATCCCCTGGAGAAGGAAATGGTAACCCACTCAAGTATTCTTGCCTGGAGAATCCCATGGATGGAGAAGCCTGGTGGGCTACAGTCCATGGGGTTGCAAAGAGGTCGCAAAGGCCTTATATTTAGGCCTTTAATCCCTTTTGAGTGTATTTTTGTTTATGATGTTAGGGAGTGTTCTCATTTCCTTCTTCCACATGCACCTGCCCAGGTTTTCCCAGCACTCCTTACTGAAGAGGCTGTCTTTTCTCCACTGCATATTCTTGCCTCCTCTGTCAAAGATAAGGTATCCACAGGTGCGTGGGTTTGTCCCTGGGCTTTCTATGCTGTTCTGTTGATCGATTTTTCTGCCTTTGTCCCAGTACCACACTCTCCTGATGACTGTAGCTTTGTGGTATGGTCTGAAGTCAGGGTTGAATAAAGCCAGATTTAAATTCAAACGCAGAATCATTTACTGCACATGTACCATGGACGGACCCACGCTTTCACCCAGATCACCTCAGTTGATCCTCACAGGCTACTCGAGAGAACCTCAAGGGTTCTTTCGGTAGCGTGACAGCTGTGCCTTACTGGATGACTTTAAGCACACTCTCGAGTCGTGGGTGCACACGCCCACCATCACCACTTTTCCACAGCTGGATCAACAGGCAGAGCTGACAAGCTGTCACTGAAACTTCCAGATCACTCCTAACAGCTCTCCTAACAGGACTGTGCATTTCTGGAAGGGCTGGGAGGTCCCAGTCCTTGCTTCCATTCAGAGCCGTTCTAGGGATAAACACTTTTTCTCAAGCTCTCCTTCTCTCTAAAGAGCAGCTCATAACAATTCACCAGCCTCTTGTGCTTGGAACACGGTTTGATGCGCTGATGATGGAAGATTCCATGACTCAACAGCCTCACAACCTCCAGGGTAAAGAGCATTTCATTTTCACAAAGAAATGATTCTTTCCTGAAACAGCATTTCTTCTAAGCTCTGAGCCAAGTCGCTGATCCCCTTCATGGGGCAAAATAAGGCCTATTGATCACCTCCCCGGGGATCTGAGTACAACCTGCAATTCTGGTCCACTGAATTGACTTAGGTACCTACAACACCTCTCCTGGAAAGACCCCCAAAACTGTGCTAGTGACCAGTGTTCCCCCTTCATTTCTTTCGGCCGGGGGAAGGGTGCAGAAGTGTAACTAATACTCCCGTTTTCATTAACCTCCCAGGATGGGTGAGGTCTGGACAACCTCACAGGAGATCACACAGGCTGGTTAGGTGTGTTCCCCTTTCTGTATCACACTGTATTAGAATTGACTGTTTACATGACCATCTCTCTCCTACATTTACAAGTGTGGGTTAAGTGAATACAATCATGATCCTGTGTATGGAAGACCGGATAAGTTGGAGGAATCAAGCCCACCAGGGCAGCTGGTATGAAGACAGGGTGGGGGGAGGCTGGAGATGGAGCCAAGGTCATTCAGGGCCTTCCCTGCAAGGACAGGCGGGATCTGCAGCTCCATCTCAAGGGAGGGAATGGCACTTCCCTTTGGCTTTAGTGGAGACAAGCACCCTGGGGGTAGGAGGAGGAGAATGTGGCTGGTCTGTGCTGATTCAACCCCTCCACCAGGACCTAGCAGGGTGTCTCCCACAGTAGGCAGTGATGAATTCCTACTTCAATAATGAGTCCCTTCCACCTCATGAGTGGCCCATCTCTGGGATCCCCTATTTGGCTTTCACCTCTCTCCCCAGCTGGTTCCCCCTTGCCCTCCACCAGGCTGCCATTTCATGACCCTCTTTCATGCTATACCCCCCTCCACTCATCCCCCAAAGAGCCAGCGGAGACAAACTTGTCTTTGATTTTCATCCTTCACTATAACTTCCACAACCCTGCTCACTAGCACTCAGGGTCTCTAGATACCCCCTGCCTCTAATCTCTACCTCCGTCTCACAAGGCCAGCTGTGATCTGCATCTTATGAATGAGCAAACTCAGGCCCAGAGAGGTTAAGCGGCTTGAGGTCACACAACTAAGGTTTCAACTTGGCTCGGCCTGGCTCTAACAAAGTGCTCTTCCAATGCCCCGCCCTCCCCCACCCTCCTCTCTCCAGAAGCAGAGGGACAGATGACACCATCTCCTGGGGAGCCTAAAGCTTCCTCCACTCAGCACATCTAAATGAGAAGAGGGAGGTTCTGCTTGACCCTGACTCGGGACTCACTCCACTCTCTTCCTCAACCCCACAGGACTATTCAGTCCAAAAACCAAGGCAACTCAATCAGAAAGAGTCAGTCTGAAGATCAACCAAATAGCCTAGGGGTTATCAGCAAAAGCACCAGACAGAATTAAATCCAATCAAAAATCAGACCAAGATACTGAACTCTTGTGCTTCCAAAAACCCTGGGGCTGCAAACTCAAAACTGGAACAGGAGACACCCAGACAATGGAACCAGTGAAGTGGGCCGGAGGAGTGGGGACCAAGGCGAGCGGAGGGGCACACGCCCCGTACAGCAGAGGCGGTTGCCGCTCAGCTCCAGCTGATGGTGGCCTTGCCGGGATTTCTTCTTTTAAAGAAAATGGAGAAATTTAAATTTTCATGTGGCATCTTCCAACTCTTAAATGTCAGCCAAAAAGATTAAATTGTTTTTCAACACCCATGGAGGGAGACTAAAAACACATCGAAAGGCCGGACGCAGACTGCAGGCGGACAACTCCCCAACTCTACAATAACCAAGTCAGCCATGCAGATTTAAACAGTCTTTTTTTTTTTTGGCTGTGGTCTCCTGGGATGTGAGCCAAGCAACAAGAGTCCTGTTTCTAAAAGGCTCTTCATGAGCAGGCGCTGTGGACTTACATTTCAAAATCCGACAAACTCTGGTCTTCGGATGTTTGACTCAAATCTCCAGGCACCTGCCATCAGGAGAGAGGAGAGGGGGAGAGAGAAAACACATCACGGTTAACATGGTTTGCATAATCACGGGAAATTCTGCCTCTCAATGGTCCCTGAACATTTCCTGTTCAGAATGAGGGGAAGAAGCAGTTACTGGAAAACAGTAAGAGATTTAGTGGAAGGATGGTTAGAGACGGAGTTACAGTAATAAAAATATGCCACCATGAAAGATCTCAATTACCTTCACAGGAAAAAAAAAGGCTGTTAATCCCATTGAGATCATTGTGGGTGTGAAAAAGCATGTAATTTTGGAGCTAGAGAGGCCTAATTAGGAGCTGAGAGGTGAGACATCAAACACGCAATGGCAAAAAATAGTCACCGTGACCAGGACGATGGTCACATACACAGACACACCTGGTGTGCAAACAGAGGCCAATTTCTGTCCCCCAAGATGGCTCCATCCTTTCCCCTGTCATGTGTGGGCAAGTTAAGGCAGCTGAGTATGACCTCCTCCTCTGACTCAGAAGGGCCCCATGAGAACAGGACTGGGTGCAAGACGCTAAATCGCCTGGTGGGATGGTAATTCTCGCAGACAGCTGACAGCCGGCACTGGTAGACGGTCAGTCAGTCATGATGTTATCAGACCCTGGGAGTGAGCTTCCTTTTGTGACAGGATCGTATGTGAACTGGAGGTGACTTCCCCGGTGGTCCTGTGGTTAAGGATCCGCCTGCCAATTCAGGGGACACGTGTCCTGGGGCAACTAAGCCCACGCACCCCAGTACTGAAGCCCTTGTGCCCGACAGCCTGTGCTCAGCAACAGGAGAAGTCACTGCAAGAAGCAGCACTGCAGCTAGGGAGCCGCCCCCACTCGCCACGACCAGGGAGAGCCCACGTGCAGCGATGAACGCCCAGCACGGCCAAAAAGTGAAAATACTTTTTTTTTTTTCATTTTTTTTTTTTAAAAGAAAAGGAATGTGAACTGGACAGAATGTAAGACTGTGGATCAAAACTGAGAGGAATCCAATGGAACAGAGAAGGGGGAGAGGCGATGAGGGAAACAGGCCCTTCCTTTCACACTGTGGGCCGTCAGGGCATTTAGGTTACCTTCGATCATCATTAACTGTGGTGAACAGGGACCTCCCTGGTGGCCCAGTGACTAAGATTCTGTGCTCCCGATGCAGGGTGCCCGAGTTCCATCCCTAGTTGGGGAACTAGATCCCACATGCCGCAACTAAGAATCGGCGGAGCCAAATGAGTAACCTTTTAAGTGATTTTTTAAAATCGTGATGATGATTCTGGGGGTGGGTAATGTCCCCCAGACGAGGCCGCACACGTAGGAAGGGGAGACAAATTCAGGTCTGTTGCATTTTCAAGGCTTTTCTACTACCAACCCTTAGCAAACAAGAGGAAAAGCCAGCTCAAAGGTGACGGGAGGAGGAGAGACTTGACAAAGCTCTGCCTGAACAGAGGATGAGAAGACACTAGGAGGCGGTCCCTAAAGAGGCAGCAGGCTCCTCCGGGAGGCAGGAGGAGGGATGGCTGAGCAGCCTGCGCTCTGGGGACCACGTGGCTCCTGACCGAGTCCTGAGCCCCTAACAGCGTGGCCACGAGCAGGCCACCTGACTTCTCTGTGTTGTACTGTCCTTGTCGGTGAAATGGGTGTAACAGTCACAGGCACAGGGTTATTCTGAGCACAAGAGGAGCTGACACGTCTTGTGTGTGTGCAACAGTGCCAGGCAGGTGGGAGGGTCTCCCTGATTGACCTGTATGCTAAAATAGTAATATGACAACATGAGGCTTCCCCTGTGGCTCAGCTGGTAAAGAATCCGCCTGCAATGCGGGAGACCTGGGTTTGTTCCCTGGGTTGGGACGATCCCCTGGAGAAGGGAACAGCTACCCACTCCAGTATTCTGGCCTGGAGAATGCCATGGACTATATATAGTCCATGGGGACGCAAAGAGTCGGACACGACTGAGCGACTTTCACTCACTCACCCACTGAATAACATGACAACTACTGAGAAGGAACAGCAGTGTGCTATCCTTGACACCAGACACTAATCTGCCGACAACCCTAGGGGTGTCTCACCCTCTATTCGGCAGCCCAGAAGGAGGATGGCCAAGCTGAGCCCTTTTCAGGTTCCTGGAGCTAATAAGCAATTCAACTGGGCTCTGGGCAGCAGGCTTTGCCAAGGAGCTGATGTTGAGAGAGTCTCTGAAATCCAGCAAAGAGAAACCTGCGTAACCACTTGAGAAAACGTCAGTTCCTTTCTTTCTTTCTTTTCTTTTTTAATTGGAGGATCATTGCTTTACAATGTTGTGCTGGTTTCCACCAACCACCACCACCAATCAGCCGTGTGATAGTCGCTCAGTAGTGTCTCTTTTTGACCCTATGGACTGTAGCCTGCCAGGCTCCTCTGTCCATGGAGATATATACGTATATCCTCTTCCTCTTGGGCCTCCCTTCCCCTGCTCCGCCAATCCCACCCCTCTAGGTCGTCACAGCACCGAGCTGAGCTCCCTGTGTTATCCAGCAGCTTCCCCCAGCTATTTTACACATTGTAGTATATATATGTCAGTGTTACTCTCTCAATTCGTCCCATCCTCTCCTTCCCCTGCTGTGTCTACAAGTCCATTTTCTATGCCTACATCTCTGTTATTGACCTGCACACAGGTTAACCAGTACCATTGTTCTAGATTCCACATACAAGTGTCAATATATGGTACTTGTTTTTCGCTTTCTGACTTATTTCACTCTGTATAACAAGCTCAAGGTTCATCCACCTCAGTTCAACTGAGTCACGTTCGTTCCTTTTTATGGCTGAGAGATATCCCACTGCATATATGTATGACAGTTTCTTTATCCATTCGTCTGCTGATGGACATCTAGGTTGCTTCCATGTCTTGGCTATTGTAAACAGTGCTGCAATGAACAAAAGACCAGGGACTCCCTGGGCTGGGAGTTGGGGTGGCCCTGTTGTTAGAGGGACTGTCATTGTCCTCAGGGTATCTACGGTGAGAAGAGATACAATCCCTTGGGGGAAGCCATGAGGTCGTGTGAACCAAGATCCCTAAAACATCTCCGTCCTTTGACCCAGAAATCACACTCCCAGGATTTATCCAGAGGAAACAAAGACGTCAACAAAAATTTACATTGAAGATGATTCCTCTTCCCAGGCTTAGACAAGTAAAACAAAAAAGAATCTAACGGTACAACTATAGAGGAATGATTCAAGAAATTATGACATGTCCATAGGAGATGCCTGGTTTAAGAAAATGACTTATACACATAAATATACACACACACACACTCATGAGGGTACAAGCACAAAAATAATTCTGGGAAAGTATGTAAGAAAACAGCAACACTGATAACAGATTAGGAGTGGGACTGGGGAGAAAAATGACGCTTATTTTTCATTCACTATCTTTCTGTAAGATTAAAAAAAATGATCGAGTGAACTTCTTTAAAAGAATTTAAAGGTGCTTTTGAAGAATGAGATACCATCCATGTGCAGTTATGAAAACATCTAAAAGAGAAACCGTAACAGGAAAGTGCGGAGAAGGAAATGGCAACCCACTCCAGTGTTCTTGCCTGGAGAATCCCAGGGATGGGGGAGCCTGGTGGGCTGCCATCTATGGGGTCGCACAGAGTCGGACACGACTGAAGAGACTTAGCAGCAGCAACAGGAAAGTGAGAGCAGACTACAGACGGTGGGTGTAATACATTACCTTGGGTGCAAAAACGGGGAAGGAAGAATATCAAGTTGTTGCTCTTTATTTTTGCATTAGGAAGGTACAGAAGTGAAGTTCAAGGCACCAACCAAAGGGGCACCAGCCCTGGGGCAGGGCCTGGACAGCGGGGTGGGAGTGAGGCTATTCAGTTACCACACCTTTATACCTACTATTTGAGCTTTGAAAGAATCTAACATCCATTAAAAATGTAAACTAAAATGTATTATCCCACCAAAGAGTGCTCTTGATAAACTTTTAATGGCACAGGAAAAAAGCTCCTGTTCTCCGTTTAACAAAATGCTGCTATGGAATTCCCTGGTGGTCCAGGCGGTTGGGACTTCGCACTTTCCCTGCTAAGTGAGCTTAGGCAAGAACACTGGAGTGGGCAGCCTATCCCTTCTCCAGGGGATCTTCCCAACCCAAGAATCGAACAGGGGTCTCCGGCACTGCAGGCGGATGCTTTACAAACTGAGATACCAGGACTCGGATTTAATTCCTGGTCAGGGAACTAGGGGAGAAGGCAATGGCACCCCACTCGAGTGGGGTGGAAAATCCCGTGGACGGAGGAGCCTGGTGGGCTGCAGTCCATGCTAGGGGTCGGACACGACTGAGCGACTTCCCTTTCACTTTTCACTTTCATGCACTGGAGAAGGAAATGGCAACCCACTCCAGTATTCTTGCCTGGAGAATCCCAGGGACAGGGGAGCCTTGGTGGGCTGCCGTCTATGGGGTCACACAGAGTCAGACACAACTGAAGTGACTTAGCAGCAGCAGGGAACTAGGATCCCAAAAGCTGTACAGCACAATAAAAAAAAAAAAAAAATTTTTTTTTAAAGCTGCTATTAACATTAACTGCAAATACCCAGTGTGCGTCCTAGATAAAACTAGCAATGACTGTGGATCAGTAAGGTGAGGATGGAAGAGATCTGAAAGACCGTGGGGTATCAGAGAGGGCAGTCAGATGAATCTGTAGCATGTGTCTGGACTTCTCTATACTTTCTACAAGGAAGATGCATTAATCCTGTAACCACTAGCAGATATATCTGTATCACATTACTGTGTAAAGTAAATAAAACATTCTTTCCAATCCTCCCCCACTGGATGAGAGGGCCTATGTCTTCAAGTCTTCCTTGCATTGGGGCAAGAGGGCTGAGGGCAGCTCTGAAGCCTGTCCTCCAAACACCACTCTCCCCCTGCTGCTTCCACATGGAACCCAGTACCTTCTCTGGAACTCGCTTCTCTGAGTTTACCTCCACACCTAAGCCATCACTTTGCTGACAAAGGTCTGTTGAATCAAAGCCTTTTGACTTTTGGTTTTTCCAATAGTCATGTATGGATGTGAGAGTTGAACTGTAAAGAAGGCTGAGCACCAAAGAACTGATGCTTTCGAACTGTGGTGCTGGAGAAGACTCTTGAGACTCCCTTGGACTGCAAGAAGACCAAACCAGTCAACCCTAAAGGACGTCAGTCCTGAATTTTCATTGGAAGGACTGATGCTGAAGCTAAAGTTCCAATACTTCGGCCACCTGATGCAAAGAGCCAACTCATTGGAAAAGACCCTGATGCTGGGAAAGATTGAAGGCAGGAGGAGAAGGGGACGACAGAGGATGAGATGGTTGGATGGTATCACTGACTCAGTGGATATGAGTTTGAGCAAACTCTGGGAGACTGGGAACAGGGAAGCCTGGTATGCTGCAGTCCATGGGGTCACAAAGAGTCGGACATGACTGAGCGACTGAACAACAAGGCTAGGAGAAGCTTCCTTGGCACGACACGAATCAGGCAAACAGACCAGAGGCAGGACTCCCAGACAGTGAAGGCAGCGGTGGCATCACCACACTTTTGAGTGCAGCCTTGTCTCAGATTGGACACGAACAAAGCTTGGACAAAGGGAACCTCACTTACAAAAAGGAAAGTTTTGACTGCCTGTCCCACCAGGCTGAGGGGAAGGGTGACCAGAAGGACCAAGACAAAAGACAAGTTGAGGACTTTAAGGACAGATGCCACTCATTCTACAGCAATGTGAACAAAGAGCTTCTTCAAAACGATCAATTTTAAAAAGAGGGTAGATGTATGGCAAAAACCACAATATTGTAAGGCAATTATCCTCCAATTAAAATAAATACATTTTTTAAAAAAGAAGGTATTTTCCTGATGGACAACTTTCCCTTTGGGTATGCTTGGCACGCTGTAGTCCATGGGGTCTCAAAGAGTCGGACGCGACTTAGCAACTGAACAAAACAACACATGCTTGTTTGTCGGGACCCTCTTGGACAGTGGGTGTAAGAACCTGAGAGCTGTTAAATCCTTCCCACTCAGGAGCTTTTCTTCTAACTGGTGGCATTATTGGCATCAGCAAGTCAGGAGACACGAATCAGCCTCAGTTTCAGGGTGGCTGGCTGGAAAAAGAATCCATGAACTTTCTGACCTTGGTGGATCCATCTTGAAAACAAGGCCTGGGTCGACAGCAAGCGCAGGATGACAACTGGTGGCAAATCTTATTCACCAACTTACCCAGCTGTCTTTTCACACTGTCTACAGAGACTGGAGAAGGGAGCATCTGAGGGTTACAGCAATCCTCCCAAAAGCTGATTTGACTTCCAATTCTGGCCATGAAAGAAGTGTGGGGCAGAGATTTTGTATGAAAAATCAGCTTTCTATTGATACTGGCCACAAACATCCTCATGCCTTCCTGAAGCCCCAGGACTCTTGGAGGACACGTGTTCATGATGGAGCCTTCTCTTCAGTTCCCACCAACACAGAGCGTGAGATAGCATGGTCATCCTCACTTCCCTCTCCCTGGCCCCCCAGAGAAGGCGGCTCACCATCTGGGCTATGGTCTGGGTAGGGGGATCAGGGGGCAGTATGCTAGTTTGCAGGGAAAGGCAGAGCCCGTGGCTGGAGACACAGGGCAGCAGGATTTCGGGGCCTTTCTGGAGTGAACACCCCAGGTGCTGCACATATTAGCGTGTAGGGACAGGCAAGACCCACAGATAATCAGAACCCTTTTCATCTCTGGGTACACAAGGCAGCCTTCACTGATTACCTGAGAGGTCACGTGGTTCTCTGAAGTCCCTGCTAGAAAGCAACAGAGATGCTGGCTGGAGGGGAAGCCAAAGTGTGGTGAACGCCTTTTGTTGATGTTCAGTCACTCAGTCGTGTCCAACTCTTTGTGACCCCATGGACTGCAGCATGACAGGCTTCCCTGTCCTTCATCATCTCTCAGAGTTTGCTCAAACTCATGTCCACTGAGTCAGTGATGCTATGTAACAATTTCATCCTCTGTCACCCCCTTCTCCTCCTGCCTTCAATCTTTCCCAGTATCAGGGTCTTTTCCCATGAATCAGCTGTTAGCATCCGGTGGCCAAAGCTGAATGCCTATGCACCAATGTATTTGCACACTTAATCCTCCAATAAACATGTGAAGCAAGTATTACTGCAAGTCATGTCCCCCTCCTTTCTTTCCCCAACCTGTGTGCAGCTGGCTGTTCCCCCATCTTTCAAGATTCAGCTAAAAGAGGACTTCTTGTGAGACACCTTCCTGACCACCAGAACTAACCACACCCTCCACTGCTGCCCTGTACCGTCCCCGGGGCTCAGGCTGCAACTGGTTGCTCCCTGCAAGCTTGGGGACAGCAGCCTCCACGTCTATTCGTTCACACTGGCCCTGGCACACTGTGGACCCTGACTGAGCATCTGGGACTGAGGAAGCAAGGGAATGATGAAGGAAGCTCCATTTCCATGAAAGTGTCAATCAAGCCTCCAACTGCTCTGGAGCAAATCCGCAGTCGTCATGCATGAGAAGGATGAGCTAGTTTGGAGATAAGAGGAACCAAAGGAAGAGAATCACAGTCTTTGTCTTCTAATTACAGGGCTCTCGGATTCACCGCTCAGAAGACAAGGCAAAAAGGCGGACAATACAGGACGGTGAATCGTGGTCCCAGTCGTGAAACGACACCCGTAATTTACGTCTTCCAGGCGCTTTCTCACACACCCCCTCTTTTCAAATAGCCTTCCCCAAAACGATTAGCTCTCACTTTGCACTGCCAGAAATGACAACTATTTCCCATTCAACCAATACCCTGCTTTCTCATCTCACTTTTCAAGAAGGAACAACACATCAGATGCACGGCTGTCTCCAGCTTGGTCAGCCAGGCCAGGCGACAGCCCTACGCTCTCCTCACGTCCCCAGGAGGGAGGCAGCTGCCTGGTCTGGACCACTTTCAGGGTTCTGCGCTTATCTGTTAATTTGTTCTTCTGTTTGTACAAATATACAATTAGAGGTGTCAGCGGAGGCCAAAGACTCTCTGCTGGGAATAAAGAACTGGCAAACCAGAACTTTAAAGACTCTTTACTTCTGTCCTCTGAGTAGTCCTGGAAGCCTGCACAAACGCAGCCTGCCACACTTCTGTAACTTTTTGTGGATGTGTCTGTTTTTCCCCAAAGACTCTGAGGGTCTCAAGGACCATATTCTCAGGGCCCCAGATGATATCAGGTACATACTGATTGCTCGGAGCATGTTTCCCGTGGATGAATAGACACACAGATGAGCAAACAGATGGGGGACGGGATGGTGGATGAGAGCAGAGATGAGAGGGTCGGGCTGGGAGAGAATTATCTAATTTACTGAGAATGGACATCTAGTTTTTTTTCCCAAGTGATTAAATTGCATGGACAACATCTGTACAAAGGGCTTACTAAGCGGCATTTACTCTCACTGTTCAGGGACAGAGTTCAAGGGCATTGGACAGAACAGATGGACGTTTGGGGCCCAGCAGTCCCCACCCACAAGTAAAGTGCCAGCTGCTCCAGCAAAGACGTATACACCCTCATTACTCAGACGTTTAGCCCGCAAATCCACATTAGGTTCTTCTTATGGCCCTGGCACTCTGGGTACCAGGGAGTTGGCAGAGGAGATGAAGGAGCACACAGTCTACCCAGGGAGACAGTCTTTAAACAACTGATAACACAATTATGGTGTGAAAAGTCCACAGAGGAAAACCAGGCTCACTAAGGTGTCTGGGAAGGCGATAGGGAGAGGGGTTTGGAGGGACCATGGTGAGAGCTGGAGCCCGAAGGAGGACAGCAAGGCTCTGGCCTTTGTTCAGTGGAAGGAAACCTCCAAGCGGATTTAAGCAAGAGAGAGACTGGAAGAGACCTCATCTGAATAAGTCACTCTGGCTGCAGAGGAAAGACTGGGCAATAGGCAAGAGGAACAGCCAGGAGGTTGCTGAGCAAACGTGTGTGTACACACACACACACGCACACACGCGTGCACCATCTCAATTCTACACGCTGGATCGCTTGCCAACCTGTCTGCCCACCGCCTTTTCATCGACAGATTTTTTTTTAAGGCGGACCTCTAAGAAGAAATCCACAACTGTCTACAGCTTCTCTAGGCTTAATTGCTAATAGAAAGCTATTCTTCAGTTACAAATTTTCAGACAATCTCGAGCAAGAGACTCAGGCTTCTTAGGAAGGAGCTGAGAGCATTCAACTTATCCAAACTCACTCCTGCTACAGATGAAAAGTGGCTGGGTCCCCCATGCATACTTCTTCAGCCTCACACCACATCAGGGGGTCTTGTCTGCTCCTGACAGGTCCCCAAAGTTTCTAGAAGCTGCTCCAAGGGCTTAGTGGCCAGACGGCCTCCCCTCACACCCTTCTTCAGCAAGACCAGCTTAGCTTCTAGAGACTTCCCTGGAGATCCAATGGTTAAGACTCTGTGCTTCCACTGCAAGGGGCAGGGGTTTGATCCCTGGTCATGGAACTAAGATCCTGATGATGCCCAGCAAAAGCAAACAAGCAAAAAAACAAACAACAGCAAAAAAAAAAAAAATATATATATATATATATATATTATATATATATATATATATACACACACACACACACACACACACCCTGCTGCTGTTGCTGCTGCTAAGTCACTTCAGTCACGTCCGACTCTGTGCGACCCCATAGACGGCAACCCACTAGGCTCCTCTGTCCCTGGGATTCTCCAGGCAAGAAAACTGGAGTGGGTTGCCATTTCCTTCTCCAGTGCATGAAAGTGAAAAGTGAAAGTGAAGTCGCTCAGTCGTGCCCGACTCTTAGCGACCCCATGGACTGCAGCCCACCAGGGTCTTCCATCCATGGGATTTATACACCCTAGCTTCTATCAATACTTCAACGCATTTCCCAAACTGAGTTTCCAAGGCAGACCTCCTTTCAAAGAAAAGGTTACACAGGCATGATTTACTCAAGAAGACAGACATTTAGGCCACACTGAGCCAACTGCCTCATCTCACCCTCAACTCTCACTGAACAGCCAGAGACAGAGAGGCACAGAGCTACCAGAAGATGCCAAGGAGAAGTGGCACTGTGCAAACTCTAGAATCCAAACATGTCCTCCTCAGGCTTCCGCTGTAACTGGCGAGTGGGTGTAGGGCTTCCCTGAATACGCAGCAAACAACTGAAGCTGTCACTTAGAAATCAGCCAGACCACCAGCCGCATTAACAGCATTAAGATGTATCAAGGAGGTTTAAGCGGCAGCTCTGAGGAGCTCACAGCTGCACACAGGAGCCGATTTGGGTCTATCTGGGTTGATGCACTGGAGACACCAGGCCGTAAGGACAACAGATGCCCCTCACCTCCACCCCCGGCTTGTTCATTTTCACATTTATGGACCCTAAACCCCCTGCCTCTCCAGATTCGAGATCAGGGGTTACATGATGGCCCACAGGCCAAATCTAGCTTGCGTTTGTAAATAAACTTTCTGTGGACCACAGTGACACAGCTATGACGTGTGTGTATCACCTGCGGCTGCTGCCACTCCATCCCCAAAGTCCAGTCCCTGTGACAGACAGTAGGACCCGCGACACCTAAAACGCTGACTCTCTGGGCATCTATGGGAAAAGTGTGCCCACTGCTGCTGTCGCTGATGGCTGAACAGATGAGAGCAATCATCAGCGATCTCAGGGAAACACTTCTTCACACAAATGTGTGAGCTCCACGGCTTCACGAAATGACTTTCAGTGACTTGAGACTAAAGAGAAACCCCCAATCTTAATGGAGGGGGCGGGATAAGAAGTGACATTTAAGGTATGGTGTATTAACACACATATATGGAACCCAGAAAAACAGGACCGGGGGGATTTGCAGGGCAGGAAGAGAGGCATCAGGAGGTGGGGGCGGGGGGAGGGGAAGAAGAGGGTGGGACTGAGAGAGCGGCACTCACATGTATACACTACCGTGTGTGAAACAGACGGCTCGTGCAAAGCTGCTGCACAACGCAGGGAGCCCAGCTCAGCACTCCGCGGGTGAGACGGGGAGCGGGAGGGAGGCTCACAAGGGAGGGGGTATATGTGTGGGAGTGTTAGCTGCTCAGTCGTGTCTGACTCTTTGTGACGCCCGCCCCCATGGACTGCAACCCGCCAGGCTCCTCTGTCCATGGGATTTTCCAGGCCAGAATACTGGAGTGGGTCGCCATGCCCTTCTCCAGGGAATCTTCCTGACCCAGGGATCAAACTCAGGTCTCCCGCATTGCAGGCAGATTCTCTACCATCTGAGGGGTGTGGCAGTGGGATGGAGGCTTCACAGGGAGGGGATACATGTATACCTACAGGTGATTCCCGCTGCTGTACAACAGAAACCAGTACAACACTGTAAAGCAACTATACTCCAATCAAAAAACACTTTTTTTAAACACAAATGACATTTAAGGCCCTTATATACATTCATTTACCTCAACCTCACAGCAGTGTTCTACCGTGAGGACTCTGTGTCTGGCCCTATTCCGCAAGAGGCTCAGGGAGGCTCTGTGAGGTGCCCGTGGACACAGCGAGAATTCAAAGCCCAGTTTAGCTCAACCCCAAGCTGTGCTCTTCTGCCTACATCCGCTGCCTCCCCCCAGAGAATCCTGAGTGCAAAACAAGAATCCAGCCTAATCTCTGAAGGTAGGAATCTGCTCCTGTGACAGAAATGAAGACACTCGGGCAATCAGAGAGGTATTCACCTTCGCTCTCTGCGGCTACCAATGCGTCTGGACTGTATTTCTGCTGTCATGGGTGTGGTGATTACATAGGCAGACGAGTGGGCACTGCTGACTGGCAGATAAAATCAGAAGGACTCTGGAATGTTTCCTCCCAGGATTTTTATGGGGATTTAATGTCTACTCTTTCTAAATAATGGAGCCACACCCTGGAGGCTGCTTCAAGACTGCGGAGTGGGCTGGCAGGGTAAGTTTCTGAGGAATTTCTCCAGCAATTCCCAGAGAATGCCCAGGTCCTCAGGGAAAGACGCAGGGTCTGGTGTCTTAAAGTCAGGTACCTCTGAGCCTCACCGCTTACTATCCATGAAATCTGTGCCCAGTTTCCTTTTCTGTAAAATGTGGCCAGCACTCGCCCATCCCAACCTCTGTACCATTGTTATAAACCACCCAACACACTGCCTGTGTGGTTTTGTGGTCGCCCTCAGCTGCCATTTCCCACCTTCCCTGTCACCTCCCTGCAGGAGAAAGACAACAGGAAGGGGAACTTGGGCCAGCGCTGAACTTCAGCGATCCTGCCTTCAGCTTGGGTTGCTTGATTTGGCTGTGCTGGGTCTTGGTTGCGGTCCATGCGGGACTCCTCTTGTTTCGGACCATGGGCCCCAGAGCACAGGCTCAGTAGCTGTGGTGCACGGGCTTAGTTGCTCTGTGCCATGTGGGATCTTAGTTCCCGGATCAGGGATCAAACCCGCATCCCCTGCATGGGAAGGCGGATTCTTAACTACAGGACCTTAAGGAAATTCATTTGTTTTCTTAAATCGGAACCCATTTTCTACTACTGAGAATCCACCATCTCTCCTGATCTGCCTCGGGGGCCACCCACCAGCTACCCTGAGCAGAGCAGCACTGGCCCCACAGGGAGGGACAGGCACTTGGGCAAGCCGTCCGTGTTCCCCCGCGCCCAGCACTTCTCGTCCCTTCCAGCTGTGTCACAAGCAGCAAAGAGCACTGACGTCGCCCGTGTCCCTCCTAGTCGGTGCTAAGGCGCCAAAGAAAGAACAGTCCCCTTGGTTTCTGCACAGCGGTAACAGAGACCCAGAACCGCCTCTCTTCTCCCTGACCTGTCCCCTCTGCGGGAACCAAAGGCTTCCTGTTTCATTTCTTACCCTTCAACTCCCCTCCTATTAACAATGAGCTGGCACTGTATTTGCCACACGTCTGCAAATAATACAGCCCAGGCTGAAAACGCATCTGTGGGTTTTCCCTTCCCTGCACTTCCAGGATATCAATTTTTTTTTCTTTTTTAAGCAAACCACTTCTCTTGATTGACATCTTGCCAAAAGGCCCAGTATTAACAGCAGTGCCCCGGCTGCTATGTGGGGCAGCACTCGGGCAGCTGAGGGCTCGGGCATGCATGCAGGGCAGCAGGACAGCAAGAGCGAAGGGCATGGATGGCAGCGCCCAGCCCCCGGGGCCCTCTCCCCTGTGGTGTTAGCCTGGCAAGTGACTCGCCCTCTCTGAGCCTCTGTTTCCTTCTCTGTAGAATAAATACATCAGTTCCACCTGCCTCACAGGGTTGTCCTGAAGAAGTGAGACAACTGATGTTAAGTGCAGGGAAGAAAGTCCAAGATGCCAGGGCTTCATGTGCAGCCGTGGCTGTGGTCACCCAGAGCGGCCTGGGACGTGGAGACCCAATAGGAATCCTCTCAAGGCCAAGTCCACTGGGCTGGGTGTGGAGATGGATCTAATACTTCTGGAAGGTCTGAGCACCTCTCACTTGTCACACCCACAGCAGCTCAGGGGCTGGCAAGGCGCAGGTCCGGGCAGCTGTGTCTCCCATCGATCCTGGAGAAAGAACAGAGCCCATCTGGCTGTCATGCACAGGATACCCTCTGTGTCCTTCACATGAGAAAACCCTATAAAGGTGACTTTAAAAGTCACCCAGAGGCGGCTCCTATGGTCTTCACTGTCCCTCCAGACATGTTATTGCCGCTTGTCATCACAGCGGTCGTCCAAAGTGCGAGGCTTTTCCTTCATTTGCCTGTTTGTTCAGGAGGTTTGGGGGCAGCTGATGGAGACCGAGGTGGGAGGGGACCATGGGCCACTGGGCGCAACCCCTGCGCATGTCACTCACCAGGGAGAGGGGCTTCTGGGCCCCAGCTGGGTGAGAGCCTGGAGACCAGCCGTCCTGCCACCTACCCCGACCCCAGTGTCCTCTCTTCAGAGGCCTCGGGCCCCTGGGGGACACAGTTTGAAACCCACCACCCTGGAGAAAAACTCCCGTTCCCTGAGAGGAGAATCCCCAGGCCTCCGGGGACTCTGGATTCACTTCCTGCCACCAACCACATCCAACCAGGCTCCTTCCTCACCCACTCCCCGGACGTGTGCCTTGCATGGTTGGCATCTTCTGAACCCGACAAGGCTCAGATGGCCCCGCTCAGTAAAGCCTTTGGAATGAGACGTTCCTCTTTTGCAAAGACAGCTGAAGGCCGCCCCGTACTGCTCCCATGCACTTTGCACGTGTGTCTTGTTACAGCCTGGAGGTCACGGGTTTACTCCCTGCTTCTCTGGATGCCTGAGAGCTGACCAGGCACCAGGAGGTGCTCTCACCCACCTCAGATGCCCACGACCTCTCACAGGGCCCAGCAACAGGGTCATGATCTGCGACAACATCTATCATTTTGTCCTAACAGCAAGGTCTGGAAGGATAGCACCAAACTCATCAGGATGGTGGTCGTGGGGGGAGAGGAGGGTGGAATTGAGGGCATTCATTAAAAAGATTTTAACTTAATGCCTGAATGTTTGCATGTGGAATGTACTCAGGTAATAACTGCGTGCGTGCTCAGTCGCTCAGTTGTGTCCAACTCTTTGCGACCCCATGGACTGTAGTCTGCTGGGCTCCTCTGTCCATGGGATTCTCCAGGCAGGAATACTGGTGGGGGTTGCCGTGCCCTTTTCCAGGGTATCTTTCTGACCAGGGATCGAGCCTGCATCTCTTATGTCTCCTGCATCGGCAGGTAGGTTCTTTACTGCTAATGCCAGCTGGGAAGCCCACTCATGTAATACCAGTGCTTTCCGAAAAAATGTTTAAATGATAGCAGCTGCAGTGAGTTGATGGCAGCCCCCCCGCCCCACTTCAAATGGTATGTCCATATCTTAAGCCCCAGAATCTCTAATTCTGACTTTATTTGGAAAAACAATTTTACAGATGTAACTAAGTCAAAGATCTCAAAATGAGACTACCCTGGATTATCCAAGTGGGCCCTAAACTCAATGACCAATGTCCTTACGAGAGAACCACTGAAAGAACCAGAAGGCCAGGTGAAGACAGAGGTGGAGACTGAAATGATGTGGCCACAAGCCAAGGAATGCTCGGGCCGCTGTAAGAGGCAGGAAGGCTCTTTCCCTGGAGTCTCCAGACAAAGCCTGGCCCTGGCCAGTGTCAATGCTCTACTTTTATTATTTATTTAAGATTTTAAAGATTCTTTTTTTAATGTGGACCTTTTTTTTTTTTTTAAGTCTTTATTGAATTTGTTACAATTCAATTTGTTGCTTCTGTTTCGGCTATTGGCTACCAGGTATGGGATCTTCACTCCCCGACCAGGGATCGAACCTGCACCCCCTGCATTGGAAGGCGAAGTCTTAACCATTGGACTGCCAGGGAAGTCCAAAGCCTTGATATCAGGCTTCTGGCTTTCAGGACTGTGAGAGAATGAATGTGTGTTGTTTTAAGCCACCAAGCTCGTGGAGATTTGTTACATTCATTGATCTCTTGCCAGGCCTGTGTTATACATTTTAAATGCCTCATTACTCTAAGGGGTTGATACTATTACCATCCTCATTTTATAGATGAGGAAACAGACACTCAGAGAGTTGACTTCACGTGCTCAAGGGCACAGGGCTGTAAGCGGCCAAGCCAGGAGTGGACTCAGGCGTCGGCTCCAGAGCCTTCAATGCATGGTAACGTGTAACGAAAGAACACAGCTTTGGGGTTTCACAGATCTAGGCTTATACTCTTGCTCTGCCATTCCAACCAAGGCCCCCAACTTCTCCAAGCCCCACTCTCCTCAACTATAAAGCAGGCTCAAGACCTCCCTGGTGGTCCAGTGGCTACGACTCCATGCTCCCAACGCAGGGGGCCCAGGTTCAATCCCTGCTCAGGGAACTAGACCCCACAGGCTGAAGCAAAGATCTTGAGTGTACAACTAAGACCTGGTGCAGCCAAATAAATATTATCTTTTAATTAAAAAAAAAAGCAGGCAAGTAATACTTCTCTACTGTGCTTATTATGGATTAAATAGAAGAAAGAAAACACAGAGTCTGGGATGTAGTATCCCGGTGCTGGGCACAGAGGGGGCCCTCAGCAAGCATCTCCTGAAGGCATGGGAGATGGGCCAGGGTTTTATTTATTTACTGGTAGGGACAGTCATGTCAGAAGTCAGGGGTAGGAAGTGGCTAGAAGACATGTTCTTCCATGAGGAACACACTGACTACAGGTGCAAACCGTTTCCTGCATTCGCTCGCCCAACCCGACCCGCAGTGGGATCAGAAGCGCCAGATGGGAGGGAAGACAGATGGGTCGATCAATTCCACAGAACAGTGCGGGCAGTTGGTCCGCCTTAGGGGCTCCATCGTGTGAGTATAAAAGATGATGGCACTGGTCGGGGAAAGAATTCTTTTAAAGCTGAGCTCCGGTTCTCAAACACTAAAAAGGCCCACTCCGCAATTTGTCCTCAGGCAACTTGCCATGTGATGTCCGGCAATGAACTCCAAAACAGTACTTTCCGAAATGCTCATGTGTCAAAGTTAACAGCCCCGACACACACTCACACACACAGGCGCGCGCGTGCGCACGAACACACAAACACACACACACCACCCCCACCCCCACAGCAGCTCCCACAACCAGCTAAACAATGGCCACATCACGGCTGGGCAGCCTCCACTTGCTGCCACTGATGACTTAGGAAGCCAATCACCAAAACCTTCACTCACTTAGAGCCCCAAACCATTCCCTACAGAGATAAGACACAAGAAGCAGTCCTGCCACGGAGCAATCTGCCTGATCTTCAACCTGTTATCAACAAGCAATAAATAATGAAGTTTTGCTAAAGATGCTGGGGACAGTGCAACTTAGCATCTGTTTTATAATCACAGCTCCCAAAGTGTGATGCTTCCCGAGTCCCCTTTGAAACTGATGGTTTCCCAAGACAATGTGTTTTAGAACTGAGAGCACAGTCCTCGGTTCATAGCCTGGCCCCCGCTCTGTTTCCAGCATGCTGAGTAGAAGCAGGTAAAGTCATTTCCTTGTTCTGGACCTTCATTTCCTGTCCAAGGAAAGGAAAGGGCAGGATGAAGAGGTGGACTGTGGCTGTTTAAGGCCTGGCGTCCACTCCCCTCCTGGGAGATCAGCCCACCCAAGGGCTGAGACTCGAGCGGAGCATACCCTATACCCGGATCCAAGGTGAGCACCAAATAATGCAGGTCAGTCAGCACGTCCCGTCCTTACGGCCACAGTGATTAGTTCAAGATTGGTCAACAAACCAAACTGGTTCAATAGGAGTGAAGCCTGGAGGTTTCACTGGCAACACTGGACAGTTTCATTCTTCCTCCTGACAATGTCTGAGAAGACGGGACCACTGCTCACCCTGGTCTCAACTTTTCAGTGACCCGCTGAAACAAATGCCTTGCTCTGCTGAGGCCGCTTTGACTCGAGTCCTCTGTTTCTGCCGCTGAACACATCCTGATACAGAAACCATGACCCTCTCCGATTCCGGCATTTATTTCATTCCATATGTTTTCCTAGGAAGGCCAGGCCCTCCAAGTGAAAACCCAAAGGAAATCCTTCAATCCCTGCTGCCAAGGAGAGACTGTGAGCTGCTTAAAGGCACAGACCACGTCGATCTTGTTTTTGATCTCCAGTTCAAAGAATAGTACGCAGAATCCAGGAAACTGAGAACCCGACACACAGGGACTGGAGGAACAGATCAATAAGCAGAGGTCTATACGCTGCGGGCCCTAGACAACCTTTACTTCTCTAATCAGCATCGCCATGAGAGCTGCCATAACCACCAGCATCACGGTTCAGGGAGTGCTACCGAGGTGCCAGGCATCAAAAGCTCTGCAGAGACCATCCGACTGAGGCTCATCACCACGCTGGGAGGCAAGTATGCGGTCACCGCTGTAAGTCACCAGGGCCAGCCACAATAACTCTGCTGTTTCCAGCTGCCTGGCAGGACTGTACTTCCCCACCCATCCAAAGTGATGTGTGACCAAGGGACCTGCTTAACCAATGAAACAAGAGAGAAGTGAGGTGTCTCGCATCCGGGAGGAAGAGAAGACTGTGTGCTCAGCCAGACTGTCTAGTCCCCCATCACAGCCTGGGTGCGGGTGTGAGGATGACAAGATGCAGCAG
This sequence comes from Bos grunniens, assembly GCF_055505025.1. Classification (NCBI taxonomy): domain Eukaryota; kingdom Metazoa; phylum Chordata; class Mammalia; order Artiodactyla; family Bovidae; genus Bos; species Bos grunniens. Next base: position 31,726,812 of record NC_141189.1, read on the forward strand.
AGGCCCAGCCAGTTCGTGAAGGGCACGCCACATGGACAAGACAGAAACCACTGTGTCTTCCTTATTGGCATTTTGGAGTTCTTTGTTACTGCAGCATAACGCAGCCCACCCTGACTAATATATCAACTCCATTTTACAGAAGGGAAAACTGAGGCTCAAAGAGGTGAAGGGCCTCGTCCCAAGCCATGTCATTACTGAGGCCGAGAGGCACGTGCAGGCCAGGAGAAGACGGCCGTGGCCACTCTCCCTCAGGTTCTGAGGAGTTGCTATCTATGCCACCAACCAGCCGCCTCAGGGCCTTTGCTGTCAGCCTGGCCCACATGCTCCTGGTGGGAAATCCAGGCAGTAGGGAAACAGGTGTTGGTCCCTCTGTGCCTCCGAAACCAAGATCTACCCGCAAACAGTCCAGTTTGTAGCCTAGACCCAGGGAGAGAACCAACTAAAGTGCGTGGATTCCAGACCCCCAGATCCCATAAGATCATAAATGCTGTTATCTCAAACTGTTATTCCTGCCCCTACATTTTGGGACAATTTGTTATGCAGAAATAGACAACTGGTACAACCCCTAAAACCCACTCCAGTATTCTTGCCTGGAGAATTCCGTGGATTGAGGAGCCTGATAGGCTACAGTCCACGGGCTCACAAAAAGTCGGACGTGACTGAGCGACTTCACCTCACCACAACCCCTAAAAAGTATAACGGTCAGTTTTGTTCACTCTTTCGGTGCTAGCCCTTCAGGAATCATTGGCACTGCCCAATTAGTCCCAGGGATGCTACGGGAGCCAAAATCAGGAGGCCTAAAACTCTGACCCTGGGATAAACCGGAGCGGGGGACTGCCCACACTTCAGTCCATCAGGAGGCACCGCTGTGATGTTTGCCACACTCACATATTGTTTACTTGCACTACTGTTCACTGATGTCATTTTTAAATCAACTCCTCTTTTTACTTATAAAATTTACTCAACAGGAAATCACTCTGGCAAATAGAAAACCAAATGCACTTGCGATATAGAGAAAGCAAACTGAATCCAGTGAAAAGAGAACTTCATTAAATTCGTAGTGTCACGATTCTCAACACCACCTGTGTTAGAATCACTCGTGGCAACAAGAAGGGTGTCCTGGCCCCACTGCAGAAACTCTCCTTCCACTGAACTGGGGTTGAGCCCTTGCATCCGGACCTTGAGACATCCCGGAATACACGCTCGTGGCTCATGGGCTCTGGCGAGGGCCTGGATGCCATCAACCCAGCTTGGCTCACATGGGCATCTCCTCCAGCATGCTGCTGATAGGGAGGACCCAGTCGACACTCCAAGGCCAGTTCTCTGTATTGCTGCTGCACGGGTCAACCCCTGACACACAGAGGATGCTAACAGGTCTACAGTGAATAAACAGAGGAGGTGTTATCCTGGATCCCGGGGGACGGGCAAGATCTGACCACCATCCAGGGGAGAAGTGATATTCCAGCTGGGGCCCCAGGGCAGAGGGGACGAGCTTCCTCCAGCCAGCCCTCTCTCTCCCATCAATAGTTTCTCCTGTTAAGCCCTGGTTTGGTTCCAGGCCACCAAGAAAAGCAAAAATTCTCTCTGTAATTGATAGATAATTTCATATTCAAATTGGAAATGCTTAAAAGAGACATCATGAGAATCAGGGGGTGGGAGATGTGTGATATTTAGTTCCATGAACATGACAACAAATAAAAAATGAAGACAACGAATGTTGATCATCATGAGACATATAAATCCATGATCCCTTGCCAGAGTAGGGGGCAGGCTTCGAATTTACCAAGTACTTTCTGAGCAGCCATAGTCAGGATGCTATTGTGGGAAGTGAGAGCTAATATCCATTCATTCATTGATTCATGCCATAAATACTTAATACTGTCTGCCAGGTACTGGGACACAGTCAAGTTTACAATGGACAAAGGTTGAGAGAGCAAATAACTCTATGCCAAGCAGTGATAACTTGAAGCTGTGAAGAAAAACGTTAATAATGCAGGGGGTGTGGGAACTATTTTATTCAGGCTTTTGACAAGCTGATATTTGACCCCAACTTTGGATCATTTAGAGAGATTATCTCATTTAATTCAAACCTCAAAGAACTCTCTTGGGGGTATCACCCCATGTAAGGACAGGACATGAAGAATGAAAAAGTGAGACTGATCAGCTCCATGCTTACCAGTCCTGATGACGTGGGCACATTATCTATCTCACTTGTGCCTTACTTTTCTTATCTCTAAAATGGAATCAGGAATAGCCACCTTATGGGCTTGCTATACCTGTAAACCACTTGGGGATGTATTTGGTATATAAAAAGTGCTCAATAAATGTTGCCCACTGAAGGCAGGAGTGGAAATGCCACTCTCACTTTTAGGGACTTCATTATCTGATGGAGAAGCCAAATGATACACCGGGGCAACCAGGGGATGAACATATCCATGGACATGCCATGTTGATTCACACTACCAGTCCCTTCTCCTGACAGACCCATCTTCCCAACCAACTCCTACTCGTCCTTCAAAACCCAAGTCAAATGTTTCCTCTCTTATAACTTTCAGAATAATCTCAGCAGTTAATTAACCCAGCACTGTGCCATCATTACACCTGATTCTACGTAATTCTCTTATTTGTTAATTTGGTCATTCAACACATTTGTACCAAGAGCCTTCCCTCTGCCAGACCCTCCTCACCCAATCCTGCAATTACATGGTTACTGGGTCTCTGTGTGTCCTCCATTGGACAACAAACTTCTGTCCAGTGGCAGGAAAAAACAAACTGGATAAAATTCCATATATCACAGTAATCCAAGTCTATGCCCCAACCAGTAACGCTGAAGAAGCTGAAGTTGAACTGTTCTATGAAGACCTACAAGATCTTTTAGAACTAACACCCAAAAAAGATGTCCTTTTCATTATAGGGGACTGGAATGCAAAAGTAGGAAGTCAAGAAACACCTGGAGTAACAGGCAAATTTGGCCTTAGAATACGGAATGAAGCAGGGCAAAGACTAATAGAGTTTTGCCAAGAAAATGCACTGGTCATAGCAAACACCCTCTTCCAACAACACAAGAGAAGACTCTATACATGGACATCACCAGATGGTCAACACCGAAATCAGATTGATTATATTCTTTGCAGCCAAAGATGGAGAAGCTCTATACAGTCAACAAAAACAAGACCAGAAGCTGACTGTGGCTCAGACCATGAACTCCTTATTGCCAAATTCAGACTGAAATTGAAGAAAGTAGGGAAAACCACTAGACCATTCAGGTATGACCTAAATCAAATCCCTTATGATTATACAGTGGAAGTGAGAAATAGATTTAAGGCCCTAGATCTGATAGATAGAGTGCCTGATGAACTACGGAATGAGGTTCATGACACTGTACAGGAGACAGGGATCAAGACCATCCCCATGGAAAGGAAATGCAAAAAAGCAAAATGGCTGTCTGGGGAGGCCTTACAAATAGCTGTGAAAAGAAGAGAGGCGAAAAGCAAAGGAGAAAAGGAAAGATATAAACATCTGAATGCAGAGTTCCAAAGAATAGCAAGAAGAGATAAGAAAGCCTTCTTCAGTGATCAATGCAAAGAAATAGAGGAAAACAACAGAATGGGAAAGACTAGAGATCTCTTCAAGAAAATCAGAGATACCAAAAGAACATTTCATGCAAAGATGGGCTCGATAAAGGACAGAAATGATATGGACCTAACAGAAGCAGAAGATATTAAGAAGAGATGGCAAGAATACACAGAAGAACTGTACAAAAAAGATCTTCACGACCCAGATAATCACGATGGTGTGATCACTGACCTAGAGCCAGACATCCTGGAATGTGAAGTCAAGTGGGCCTTAGAAAGCATCACTATGAACAAAGCTAGTGGAGGTGATAGAATTCCAGTTGAGCTCTTTCAAATCCTGAAAGATGATGCTGTCAAAGTGCTGAACTCGATATGCCAGCAAATTTGGAAAACTCAGCAGTGGCCACAGGACTGGAAAAGGTCAGTTTTCATTCCAATCCCAAAGAAAGGCAATGCCAAAGAATGCTCAAACTACCGCACAATTGTACTCATCTCACACGCTAGTAAAGTCACGCTCAAAATTCTCCAAGCCAGGCTTCAGCCATATGTGAACTGTGAACTTCCTGATGTTCAAGCTGGTTTTAGAAAGGGCAGAGGAACCAGAGATCAAATTGCCAACATCCGCTGGATCATGGAAAAAGCAAGAGAGTTCCAGAAAAACATCTATTTCTGCTTTATTGACTATGCCAAAGCCTTTGATTGTGTGGATCACAATAAACTGTGGACAATTCTGAAAGAGATGGGAATACCAGACCACCTGATCTGCCTCTTGAGAAATGTGTATGCAGGTCAGGAAGCAGCAGTTAGAACTGGACATGGAACAACAGACTGGTTCCAAATAGGAAAAGGAGTTCGTCAAGGCTGTATATTGTCACCCTGTTTATTTAACTTCTATGCAGAGTACATCATGAGAAACGCTGGACTGGAAGAAACACAAGCTGGAATCCAGATTGCCGGGAGAAATATCAATAACCTCAGATATGCAGATGACACCACCCTTATGGCAGAAAGTGAAGAGGAACTAAAAAGCCTTTTGATGAAAGTGAAAGTGGAGAGTGAAAAAGTTGGCTTAAAGCTCAACATTCAGAAAACGAAGATCATGGCATCCGGTCCCATCACTTCATGGGAAATAGATGGGGAAACAGTGGAAACAGTGTCAGACTTTATTTTTCTGGGCTCCAAAATCACTGCAGATGGTGACTGCAGCCACGAAATTAAAAGACACTTACTCCTTGGAAGGAAATTTATGACCAACCTAGATAGCATATTCAAAAGCAGAGACATTACTTTGTCAACAAAGGTCCGTCTAGTCAAGGCTATGGTTTTTCCTGTGGTCATGTATGGATGTGAGAGTTGGACTGTGAAGCACCGAAGAATTGATGCTTTTGAACTGTGGTGTTGGAGAAGACTCTTGAGAGTCCTTTGGACTGCAAGGAGATCCAACTAGTCCATTCTGAAGGAGATCAGCCCTGGGATTTCTTTGGAAGGAATGATGCAAAAGCTGAAACTCCAGTACTTTGGCCACCTCATGCAAAGAGCTGACTCTTTGGAAAAGACTCTGATGCTGGGAGGGATTGGGGGCAAGAGGAGAAGGGGATGACAGAAAATGAGACGGCTGGAGGTATCACTGACTCGATGGACGTGAGTCTGAGTGAACTCTGGGAGTTGGTGATGGACAGGGAGGCCTGGTGTGCTGCGATTCATGGGTCACAAAGAGTCGGACACGACTGAGCAACTGATCTGATCTGATCTGATCTGAAGTAAACAAAAGGGCCCATCACTTCAAGGCAAACAGATGGAGGAAAAGCAGTGACAGATTTTATTTTCTTGCGTTCCAAAATCATTATGGACACTGACTGCAGCCATGAAATTAAAAGAAACTTGCTCCTTGGAAGGAAGGAAAGCTATGACAAACCTAGACAGTATTAAAAAGCAAAGCCTTCACTTTGCCAACAAAGGTCGGGTTAGTCAAAGCTATGGTTTTTTCAGCAGTCAGGTATGGATGTGAGAGTTGAACCATAAAGAAGGCTGAGCAAGGAAGAATTGATGCCTTTGAATTATAGTGTTGGAGAGGACTCTTGAGAGTCCCTTGGACAGCGAGGAGACCAAACCAAAACAGTCAATACTAAAGGAAATCAGTCCTGAATATTCATTGGAAGGACTGATGCTGAAGCTCCAATACTTTGGCCACCTGATGCGAGGACCTGATTCACTGGAAAAGACTCTGATGCTGGCAAAAACTGAGGGCAAGAGGAGAAGGGGGCGACAGAAGACGAGATGGTTGGATGGCATCACCAACTCAATGGACATGAATCCAAGCAAACTCCAGGAGATAGCAAAGGACAGGGAAGGCTGGCGTGCTGCAGTCCACAGGGTCGCGAAGAGTCAGACGCGACTTAGCAACTGAACAACAAAACAAAAGGCAACATAAGAAAAGTAGGCAAAGTGGGTGGCCCAGAGGGGAAGAGGGTTACAGGAGCTCAGAAGCTAAAAGTAAACACAGAAATTAGAACTGAAGGAGTCACTGTGGGCTTTAGAATGAGCCGGAGTTTCAAGGGCGGGGATGACCTGGGAGGGTGGGCACGGAGGAGGAGGAGACACATACTCATGAAGGATACAAGCAAGCTTTTCCGAGTCAGGATCTCTGGGAGAGAGGCACTTGATCTTATACTCTCTTCAGTTGGATAATGCTTCATTTCTTTCAAAAATAGATTCTTACATTATTTGCGTCATTTAGAAAAAAAATTGAAAGCAGATCTGAAAGACAAAAAGCAGAGAAGCAAGGCAACGCAAGTTGGAGGTCATGCGCACAGGGGAGGGGCTGGCCTCTGGCCCACGGGCCGAGAGTGAGGGGCCAGGCAAGCCCAGGGTCACGTCCCACTGCAGCATCTGCCAGACTTTTCTAAAATGAAGCTAACAGCACATAAAAAACAGAAAAACAACATGGACCTACTGTACAGGACAGGGAACCATATCCGATACCTTGTAATAACCTATAATGGAAAAGAATCTGAAAGAAGAAAATATACAATTGAATCACTTTGCTGTATACCTGAAACTAACACAGCATTCATTGTAAGTCAAATCTACTTCAATGGGGGGTGGAGGGGGAGGGAAGAAACTAAAAGATCTGCGGGCTTCCCTGGTGGTTCAGTGGTAAAGGATTCACCTGCCAGTGTAGGAGACAAGGGCTTGACCCCTGTTCTGGGAAGATCCCACATGCTATAGAATAACTAAGCCCATACACCCCAACTCCTGAGCCTGTGCTTCTCTGGAGCCCAGGAGAGGGAACTGCTGAAGCCTGGACGCCTGAGAGCCGTGCTGCACAAAAAGAGGAACCACTGCAATGAGAAGCCTGCTCGTCACAACTAGAGAGCAGCCTTCACAGCAACGAAGACCCAGCACAGGCCAAATAAATATATATCGCTCTGCCTGTACAGAGACTCTGGGAGCCACAGCTGGCTGGGAGCCTCACTGTAACAGGGGGAGGTGGGGATTCACACCGGGGGCACATGCTCTCATGCCGACAGAGGCGATGACACTCTGGACAGCCAAACGAAAAAAAAAGAAGAAGGACGAAAAAAGAAAGCTACTTTCCTAGGAAAGAAATAAAAATCTAAGTGAACACAAGGCTCTTCTGACTTTATCAAAAGTCTTGTGGCAAAGTCCGATCTCATGTCACATCTCAAACCACAGCCACCCACCTCGGTGTGGGTGAGGCCTGCAGGTTCTGGGCTCAGGGGACCACCACTTGAACCTTTTCCCTCAGAAACGAGAGCAGCAGTACTTCTGTCGACCCAATGGGTATGGAGGCTCAGGAACCCCAGGGTCAGTTCCAAGACGGTACCTGTCCCTCAGGAAGAGGTCAAAAGAACAGGTCATGGCAGCAAAGTGTTTGGCTTGGTTTCCCAGAGAAGTAACAACGGATCCAGGCACAGTCTGCTCTAGAGCCTGCAAACCGGCTGACCAGGGAATCCACCTCCAGGACACACACAGTAAAAACAGCATCTATTTCCACTGGAAGGTTATATAAATCCACCTCAAGGACACTGGGCTTCTCTATTGCTCAGACAGTAAAGAATCCACCTGCAATGGAGGAGATGTAGGTTTGATCCCTGGGTCAGGAAGATCCGCTAGAGAAGAAAACGGCAACCCACTCCAGTATTCTTGCCTGGAGAAATCCATGGACAGAGGAGCCTGTCCATGGGTTACAGTCCATAGGGTCACAAAGAGTCGGACAGGACTGAGCGATTAACACTTTCACTTTTTAAGGAGATTGGGAACACTCCCAGAACAAACTGTACGGTCCCTCTGAGGCTCTGATGCCACTCAATGAAAACTGAGCCATCACTGAACCTCACTTCGTATTAGCAGCCCCAAGTGCATGATGAACCAGGAGAAAAAGGACAGGAGATGAGCCTTTTAAAAAAATTATAAAAAACAGAAATCTTTAAAAAAAATTAAGTCATGGGTAATTGGTAGGGAAGGCAAGACTAATCAGAAGGGAGCTCTGTTATCATGAAGAAAGATATTTATTCAATTAAGAAATAAGCACCTATATTTAGTTAGAGGGTATGTACAAGTATAATCATGTGGTTATTATGCATCCTTGGAAATACAGTGTGTGTTAATTTAGCAGAAATATGGTCAATTAACTTGGAATTTAGATGGACACATTATGATCAGGAGAATTGACAAGAGGCTGTGGGGACAGAACAGAAGAGGCTGAAGAATCTGCATTTTGAGGATGACAAGAATGACATGAGTCAAGGACAGTGGCCCAGTCTGACAGCATGAGACAGAGGTCCAACCCTGGGCCAGTCTACACAGGAGTCCCAAGTGGCTGCCTGAGACTCAAGAACCGTGTTTCCTGGTTAATGACCTTAGACTGAGAAACGTACATGTCAATAAAACACAATGGTTAGGAGCCAAGCAACTCAAGACCTTGAGGTTTAACCCTTGAGAGGTGGGGGTTGAGGCTGGGAGCAGCTTCTGTAGAAGGCAAAAAGTGAGATCAGAGCTAAGTTATTAAATAAAGATGAGTAGCCTTGTTTGCACCAGTAATTGGTATGGGTCACGAGCTCAGGATTTCCGTCATCCAACTGAAAATGACAACCCACTCCAGTATTCTTGCCTGGAGAATTCCATGAACAGAGGAGCCCGGTGGGCCACAGTCTGTGGGTTCACAAAGAGTCAGACATGACTGAGCACCCAACACTTGCAATCTTACTGCAAATGTAATTTCAAAGTTCCGCAGCCATAAGCCTTGGGTTAGCCAGGCTCTGTCCACCCAAACCCTAAACCCAAGCCCCTCAGGGTTCCCCAGAGGAACCGAACTACTCATTGTGATGAGTGAACCAGGCATAAACCAGGGGTATAACCTGGGCACCCTTGGGAAGACAGACCTGTGAGTCCAGCATTAACGTCAGGGAGCACGTGACTGCCTATTTGCACACAGACAGATGACTGGGCTCAAAGAGGGGCTTTTATTCCCCGGCACTGAGCTGTTTAAAGCGGGTTCTGCAAGCATCTTTCCGGATGATTCTGTGTCAGAAACTAATATTTCTGAGCTAAGCTTCTATGTGAGACATATTTTTAGTAGCCTCTCTTAAATGGCACTTTTAAAAATAATCTCCTTCAAGACGGTAGACGATTAGAACACGGATGTCCAAGCGCCGAATTAAAAAGCTTCTTATAATTTGGAACACGCTGTTTAGAGCTGCCGTGGGACCACAGACAATTTAGTGCTTGATCATTAGATATTCGGCAAGTGCCACCCAGCTGAAAAATATATTTCTTATTAAGCTTCAGGACTTAAATAGCATCAGCTCTCAAATGAGATCACTCCCTCGGAAGGTTTTAAAGATACCAAGAAAGTCCCAAGAAGCATTTTATTTCAAAGTGAACCTTATTACAAAACTTGGGATGAGTTTCTTCCATCTACCTCACACCTGAATTTTAAATCCCTCATCTTTCTCTCCCATCAGCTCCATCATCCCAATAACGGAGGGAAGGGGTCCCATGGAAACACTGAGCAGCTTACAGCGAGAATTAACAGGAAGTCTCTGCCATCCGACAGCCTCCAGGATGGCACCTTTCTGGATAATCAAACACTGCGGTTAATAGAGAGTTTCCATAGCTACCGCAGGTGCGTGGGCAGACTCACACAGCACCTGCTCCCTGAGTGTGCGCACCAGCCTCCAAGAAGAGGAAAGTGAACACGGCCCCTGTCGCCAGGCAGCTATCCATCCTCAGATTTAAAAAGGAAAATTCAACACCAGGTGATTACACAGAGTGACAGGTGCTGACCCACAAAGTGTCACTGGAACAGATTAGGGGCTTAGCCAGGTGTTCAGGAGGGGTGTGGGCAAGAGGGGAGGATCTGTGCAGGCTTTTGTGGAAGGTGGTTCTACTGTAAGGTGCTTTGGGGGACCTGAAATGGAAAGCGTTTAAAATGTTTCAAGGCAGCTGCAATGAATAGCATCATCATTACACTGTAGAGCAATGGACGTGTTTATGAAACTAGAGATAATGGGAAGGGAGCGGGGAGCCGAGAGACAGACAGAGCATGGGACAGCCTCGGAGAGAGAGACTCAGCATTGGGGAGAGACAGACAGACAATCAGACAGGGGCAGAGACCAACACACACACAGTGGGTGAAAGAGAGAGAGAGAAGGAAAGACAGGCAGAGGCAGACCAAGACAGAAAGGGACAGAGAGTGAGAAACAAGGAGAAGTAGAGAGGGAGAGAGAGACAGAGAGACAGAAAAAGAGATTACAGAGCAGAGGGATGGACTTCCCTGCGGTCCAGTGGTCAAGACAGAAAGGGACAGAGAGTGAGAAAAAAGGAGAAGTAGAGAGGAAGAGAGAGACAGAGAGACAGAAAAAGAGATTACAGAGCAGAGGGATGGACTTCCCTGTGGTCCAGTGGTCAAGACAGAAAGGGACAGAGAGTGAGAAAAAAGGAGAAGTAGAGAGGAAGAGAGAGACAGAGAGACAGAAAAAGAGATTACAAAGCAGAGGGATGGACTTCCCTGGGGTCCAGTGGTCAAGAACATGTCTGGCAGTGCTAGGGATGCAGGTTCGAGCCCTGGATGGTGAACTAAGATCTCAAATACTGCAGAGCAACTAAGCCCGGACGCCACAGTGAAAGATCCTGCAACACAATGAAGACCCTGCGTGCCGCAACTAAGACCGGATGCAGCCAAGTAAATAAACGAGAGGCTGAAAAAGAGAGCACAGGGAATCCAAGAGCCCTGCATGGCCCCTCTCTGGGAGCCTGTGTGCATGAGGCTCAAAGTGCCCGGGGACACACAGGAGTTCAGATGACCGAGAGCCAGGCCAATGGGGGTGGCAGGTGGGAGGGCAGTGGAACCCAAGACTAAACACCCAGTCGGTCACTCGCCTCCAGAGGGGCAGGTCCAGGGCACCCCACAGTCATGCAATGCCACCTCCCCCTCCAAGCTCTGTGGGTCCCGGGTTGGGGCAGCTTCATGGGACAGCCCAGGCTGTCAGGGTCTCCCTGCAGCATGTGTGGGTAACGAATGTGATATGTAACTCGGCCCTAAGTTTCCTAAAAGCATCTCTTGGAAAGCATCTTAGAAAAGATGGTTCTTGGGGAAATAAACACGTAAGAGGTGTGCCAGCTCTACCCTTCACGGATGGCCCTGGTGGAAAGTGCTACAGAGAGAGGCCTCCTGACCATCTTTGTTCGAGATGATTTATCACAATACCCTCTTCTTTTTTATATGTACCACCTAGTGACAGACTATTTTCTTGAGCTCCAAAATCACTGCAGACGGTGACTGCTGCCACTAAATTGAAAGACGCTTGCTCCTTGGAAGAAAAGCTATGACCAACCCGGACAGCATATTAAAAAGCAGAGACATCACTTGATCAACAAAGGTCCACAGAGTCAAAGCTATGGTTTCTCCCATAGTCATGTACAGATGTGAGAACTGAACCATGAAGATGGCTGAGCACCCAAGAATTGATGCTTTCAGACTGTGGTGCTGGAGAAGACTCTTGAGAGTTCCTCAGATTACAAGGAGATCAAACCTATCAATCCCAAAGGAAATCAACCCTGAATATTCATTGGAAGGACTGATGATGCTGAATCTCCAATACTTCAGCCAACTGAGGTGAAGAACTGACTCACTGGAAAAGACCCTGATGCTGGGAAAGATTGAAGGCAGGAGCAGAAGGGGATGACAGAGGATGAGATGGTTGGATGGCATCACCAACTCAATGGACATGAGTTTGAGCAAGTTTCAGGAGATGGTCAAGGACAGGGAAGTCTGGCGTGCTGCAGCCCAAGGGGTCACCAAGAGTTGGACACGACTTAGTGACTGAACAACCACCACCACCTATAATGCATCCTTCCAATCACTATTTTACAGTCAGGAAACTATTCTGCTCTCAGAATACTCCACCTTCTCTAGATTACAAATTCCAAAGAGTGTAGTCTGATGTCAAGATGAAGTGATCAGTTAAGTAAAAAACAACAACAACCCACTTTGATGTGAAAAAGCTAGAGGAGGAGACGAGGCAGTGGAAGATGCAGTCTGTGGGCAGGGAGTGGAATGCTTGAGAACTCTGCCACAGAGGGATGGGAACCTTTAAAATCGCCAGGAGGGTTGTGCCTGGAGGACAAAAGACATTAAACCCTGCTTGAAATGAAAAAGGAACGAGAAACAGGAGAGTTAAGCAGCACAGCACTGAAGAATGATATGGTCCTGGATTTGCAATCTTGTGGAACCTCAGAGCTGTGTGCCTCGGGGTGAGTCCTAAAACCTCTGTGCCTCGGTGTGCTAAGCTGAAAAATGGACCGAATGACTATACTGTGCTGGGGAAAGGTAAAAGTGCACGCCACGTAGTGAATGGCTCTCATCACACAGACAAGGGAGGGGACAGGTGGCAGGAGAACAAGCCAGGAGGGCTGATGCTTCGAGTCAGGGAAGTGAGGCTACAGACCTCCAGCCGTACCAGGCGGCGCCGTCTTTTCTGCTTAAGCGGAGGTGATCAACTTAAACAGCACATGGGACGGGGAAACAGAGACCCACAGAGGCGGCAGGAAAGGGAGCAATCCAAGTGCAGTCACATAAAGTGAGACCAAATTTGAGCTGCTCTCCATGTGCTGTGACTGTAATTGACAGCCGCACCCTGCCGTCTTACAAGACTCTGTCCCCATTTATTCAAAATAGGAGCTATTCTCCCAGAGAATTTTCAGGGCTGTAATCAAATCCTGCTAAAAGGTTTAAAAAAACAAACAAACAAAAACTCCAGCGTTCATTCACATCTCATACCAGAGGGGGAGAGAATAATGAGGAGAGAGTCCTAAAAATACTTGCATTCAAAAAAATAAAAGGAAAAAACTCAACCCTTAATCCCAAACTCCTCCTTAAAATAAACGACTTACTTTAAAAGTCATAAAAACATACCACTGAGAAGACACTGTGTCTTTGTACCTATCTCTAAAAAAGCAATTACCATCTGGACTTCCCTGGCGGTCCAGTGGTTAAGACTTCTGACTCTCACTGCAGGGGTCACAGGTTCAGTCCCTGGTCAGGGAAGATCCCACAGGCCAACAGGTGCAACCAAAAGAAAAATTATTATTTGCTCCATGGAATTGTCCTCTGCTCTAAACAGTGAAGTTCTCACCTAGCAAACACTTAATGGAGCACCTACTCTGTGTCAGGCACAGTCTTGGGCATGGAGATTCAGAGACGAAAACAGGGCCACCCCCCTCCGCCCCAGTGCCCACCAACAAGTGCCTTTACCAGCAGCATCTCGTGGAATCCCCAAAGCCACCCGATAGAAGAGGAAACCAGGGCTTCCAAACACAGCAGACCCCTCCCTGCCCTTGAGGCCCTTGAATACTCTGGTGTCTGGGAGGAAGTCTAATCTGAGGGCAGCAGAGAGTGGCAATGAGAAGAGCCTCCCCCAACAGAGGCCCCTCAGGACGGGCGGGAGCATGCAGGCGTGCTAAGTCGCTTCAGTGGTATCCGACTCTTTGCGACCCTATGGACCACAGCCTCAGTAGGCTCCTCTGTCCATGGGGATTCTCCAGGCAAAAATACTGGAGTGCATTCCCACGCCCTCCTCCAGGGGCTCTTCCCAGCCCAGGGATAGAACTCTTGTCTCATGTTTCCTGCATTGATAGCCGGGTTCTTTGCCGCTAGCACCACCTGGGAAGGAAGAGTGGGCTCCAGAACCGAAACTGAGCTCACGGCTGCCTCCCTCCTTTGTCCAGGCTGCCTGGCTCTAGGCAGATGACTAGAGCGGGCCTGAGGCAAAATCGACAAGGTCAAGGGGCTTCCCTGGGCCAGTGTCAGAAAGGCCAGCTCTTCCCAACAGCCTGCAGGACCACTTACTCTCTCCTGACTGCTGGCCATCACAGCCTGCCCGCCGGAAAGGCTCTGATGACAGTTTGAGCTGCCTCTGGGTAAAGGATGGCACTGCCCTCATGGGCATCCAGACTGGAGGCCAAAGGGAGTGCGGCACGAGGAGAGAAGATGGGTCACTTATCAGGGGTCCAGGGAAACCTGGACTCCACCACTTACTACTTGACATTCACTCACTCATTCTGTAAGTCAACTTACAGTCATTAAGTACCTACTGTGTGAATCACTGGAATTTAAAGGGAAAAAGACAGGGCACTTACCCTCAAAGAGGTGGTGGTGCCTCGAGACACTGATTAGTGAGAGATAAACATAAAATTATAGTAAGAGAAGGAGAGAGAGATACATACAAACATCACACTTGACAAGGAAAATCTGCCCTTGTTGGGTCTCCTGAGGAGGTGATTCTGATGGTGAGTGGCCTGGGCCCAGAGCCTTACTCCAGGCAGAAGGGACGGGAGCAAAGGCCCCACAGAGGGAGAAAGCAAAGGACCTGGAGCTGAAGGAGCCCGATGGGCTGGGGGCCCAGCACCGTGCTGGAGCTTAATCATAAGTCCAGCGGGGCCTGAACCCTCTGCATCTCAGCTGCCGTGCTTACTCAAGAGGAGGCTAATTTCATTTGATTCACAGGCTGGACTTCAAATGAGAGGGGACTTCTCTGGCAGTCCAGTGGCTAGGACTTTGCCTTCCAATGCAGCGGGGGTTCACTGGTCCGGTCAGGGAGCTAAGATCTTGCGTGCCTCCCAGCCAAAAACAAATTCAATAAAGACTTAAAAAAAAAAAAATCAAATGAGATAAGGAAGGCAGAGATCCATGTGTGCCCAACACACTGTTGAACTCCGACAACTGGGAGCTCCTGACGGGTACTGGCGCTCAGAAAGAGTTTTCCTGCAACGGGTGGAGGAGGACAGAAAGAGGTCCTCTCTTCTGAAGGAGGACAAAAAGAAGATTCAGTGCCCCAGAATCTTGTAAAATGAGAACTCTGGATCTATATCCAGTCAAGAGAGCTCCATGAGCTGCCTGACAACCTTCTGGTCTAAGTGTGGGATTTCACAAGGATGTTGTGTCAACTCTGTTTTAAAGATAAAAACAGAAAACAACCATATATCCATCAATAGGGCCTGGTTAGACGAACTATGGTATTGCCAGTTCAAAGGATTACGATGCAACTCTTTAAAACAATGACGTGGACCTACATGCAAAGTATCGATAAAATAAAGTGACCTCTAAAGTGCATAGTTAGAAGGAAGAAAAGTAATAGACACAACAGTGAACAAAGCAGGTGACTAGTGATTAAACACGTAGGCACGTGCATGGGGCTTACTCAAGCCACGCTCATCTCTAGAAAGACAAACCCAAGACTGATCGCTGTTATTGCCTCTGGGACAGAAAATAGATTTCTTTTTCACTGAATATACCCTTTTATGCTACTTGGCTGTTTAGCATGTATGTAACAAGGTTTGCCAAGAGTCCAAATTTTGATAATTTTCAATTGTTTAAAAAAGAAAAATCCAGTCTCTGACGGCACACAAACCCAGATCTGTCACTTCTCACTACAATTCAAAAAACTAAGAAAATTATGAGACAAGAAGAAATTTGAACACTGATATTTGTTGGTATAAATGAATTATTGATAACAGAGGCTGACAATGATATTTGTTTCAATTATACTTGATTGCTCTATCTGTTCTCTTGATTTTTATAGCTATATTCTGAAACGTCTAGAGATGAAATAATGCCTAATATTTGATTCAAAACAATACAGAAGGGGAAAGCAGGTGTTGGGAATCTGAAATAAGATTGACTATGACTGACAATAGTTCAATCAAACCATGGTCACATCAAAGTGTATCACATACCCGCCAACCTTTGGGTGTTATTAACATCTGACATCATAAGAAAGTTTTAAAGCAAAGAAAAAGCTGTTATAAACGTGCACAAAAGGACAAGATGCTCTCAGCAACGTGGTTTGCAGTAGCAAAATAATGGAAACAACCCCAATGTTTATGAACGCAAAGCCAGATTTAAACTAGAGCAGTATTTTCGTTCAACAGAGAATTACAGATTTAACAAAGTGAACAAACTCAGTGGGGCTTTCTCAACCAGGGGTGATTCTGCCCCTGAGCGGACATCTGACAATGTCTGGGGATATACTTGGCTCCTGTGACTGGGGTGGCGGGGGGTTGCTACTGGACTCTAGTGAGTAGAAATTGGGGATGCTGCTACACATCTTATGATACACAGGATGGCCCCCGACAAAGAAGGAAATGGCTCAAAGTATCAAGAGGGCTGCAGTTTAAAATCCCTCTATTACAGTGGCCCTCAACCTTTAGATACCGGGACTGGTTTCATGGAAGATAATTTTCCCATGGGCCGTGGAGGGGAGGGTGGTTTGGGGATGATTCTTGTAAGGAGCATACAACCTAGATCCCTCTTGTGTGCAGCTCACAGTAGGGTTCCTACTCCTATGAGAACCTAATTCCGCCGCTGATCTGACAGGAGGCAGAGCTCAGCTGCTCATGTGAGCGATGGGGAGTGGCTGTAACACAAATGAAGCTTCACTCACTTGCCCACCAACCACCTGGGTGGCTGGTACCTGGATGGGGGCACCATCTGAGTGGGGGTACCTGGATGCTCTCCCTTTTAATCTCTGTGCTTTTCCATGCCCTCGACATTGATGTAACAGAAGGGTTGCGGGCAGCAGAGGTGGTAGGCAGACAGTGTGGGCAGAAGTTGGGCAAGGCTGAGGCACTCACCGGCCCCCGCAGGTCGATGAGCTCCTGCCGCATCTGGGAGACGAGGGCTTCCTTGGCCACCAGGGCCCGGTGCAGGCGCTCGTTGAACTCGATCAGCTCGCCATGCATCTCCGCCACCTGCAACACACAAGCACCAGACGGTAAAGCTCGGGGGCAGACCCTCCCCACGGCCCATCCCGCCTTCTCTGAGCCCACCACTGGTCAGCTGGCACCGAGAGGTTGTTGAGCTGGAAACAATGAACGCTGCTTCCTTATGGATCAGCTATGCAAATCCACTCATTTAAGCTGGATATGTTTTTGATTTGGTGGAACTGAACACTGTAGTATCAATGGTCCCAGTTTATAGTCCAGAATATGACTACATCAGGTCATTTTTGGACCTGAGGCTTTTATTCTTAGGAAATGAACACTTGTCTAGCAAAGGCTTTCTTTCTCATCTGAGTTGTGCCTGTCAAGAGCCCCCTGCTAATGGCACAAGTAGAATGGCTGACAACTTCTTTTCTTTCTTTAAAAAAAAACAAAAAACTTATTTGGCTGTAAAATTTATTTTTATTAAATTTATTTGGCTGTAACATGGCACCCCACTCCAGTACTCTTGCCTGGAAAATCCCATGGATGGAGGAGCCTGGTAGGCTGCAGTCCATGGGGTCACTAAGAGTCGGACACGACTGAGCGACTTCACTTTCACTTTTCACTTTCATGCATTGGAGAAGGAAATGGCAACCCACTCCAGTGTTCTTGCCTGGAGAATCCCAGGGACGGGGGAGCCTGGTGGGCTGCCGTCTCTGGGGTCACACAGAGTCGACATGACTGAAGTGACTTAGCAGCAGCAGCAGCAGCATTTGTTTAGTTGTGGCATGTGGGGTCTTTGTTGGGGTGAGTGGGTTTTCTCTCTAGGTGTGGTGCACAGGCTTAGAAGCCCTGTACCAACTGGGATCCCAGTTCCCTGACCAGGGATCAAACTTGCATCCCCTGCACTGGAAGGTAGATTCTTAACCACTGGACCCCCAGGGAAGTCCCTGATGAACCATTTCTGTTCACTGAGGCTTTGGTTTTGAAAACCGAGACAACAGAATCAGAGTCTTGCTGAGGATGGTGATGGGGAGAGTGACCGACACGCCTGAGGCAGCACAGATGCCCAGTGGCCCCTGCTTGCTCTCTGCTGGGAAGACACCTGAGGTAGGTGGTATTACTCCTGCCACACAGACAGAGGAATGATGTCAGAGGAGTCTCAGGAGCAGGATCAAGGCCACACAGCTAAGGCTGACTCTGGAGTCCTGGCTCTTGATCACTGGGCCACATGCCACAATCCTGCCCCTCCACTCAGGCCTGCAGAGAGCCTGCAGATTTATCCACACTTCAATACTCTTGGCTGATCCCAAATAAAAAATGGAGGTTGGGATAAGATAGCCTATGACTGGTGCACAGAATCAATAACAGATCTTTCCGTGTTTAACATACAAAGGGAACAAGGATATCCTGCATGGTCAAAGCATACAGTAATTCCTCTGATTGTAAGAGTGATCTTGGGACTTCCCTGGCAGTCCAGTGGTTAAAAGACCACACTTTCACTGCAGGGGATACACGTTTGATCCCTGGTCAGAGAACTGAGATCCCACATTCCATGTGATACAGCCAAAAGAAGAAAAAAAAGTTTTTTTTTTTAAGAAAAGTGATCTTATTGGGGCTTATAATCAAAATAAACTAATTTATTTAAAAAAATTTTTTAGATAAATGTGAGGTATAATCTTGCCATGCTCATCAGAAACCATGAAAGATGACTCTGGCAAGTACCTTACAGAGAACACACCCCCGCGCCCCACCCCGCCCCCGCCAAATGTAGAGGTCAAGCAGACCCCAGCCAGCCCCTGTCCCCCTGCCCCTCCCAAGAAATCACCCCTCCTATACCCAAGACTTTAGCCAGGGTCTTACTACATTCAGTATAATGTATAAATAGTACCAGAACATTTATAAGTACTCTAGGTAAAATATAAAACATACTGTTAGAATACAGAAGGGATGTAAGGAGAAGTTTTATGGGCAAAAAAGAGATTAACCTAAATCTAGATGCTTCAGAAGGAATAAAGGGAAGCTGTCATTTTATTTTTCTGAATACAATATATATAAAAGGTAAAAGGCACAGGGAGGAAATACAGAAGATACTGACATTAGTCAAGGGATATTTTTTGTTTCCATTCTTTCTACTTTTCCTTACTTTTCAGTTTCTTATTAACGAGCATTCTTTCATTTATCAGAGAGAATAACCACTCAGGCTCTTTAAAAGAATTAAAAATTCTTCATGTGCAACTCAAGGAAGCAGCCAGGTGCAGTCAGCATGAAACTTCTCAGGTTCCCCACTGCAATCCTGATACTTCTGTTAAGTTGCTCAGTGGCTCTTCACTCAGATGGCAATCCCTCTGTCTCCCAGGTGCCCAGCCTATTCAAACCGGTGAGAAACGCAAAGTGAAAAAGGCACAGCAGATACTGTGATGGCCACACAATTAACTAATGGAGAATAAGTCACTGAGCCTTTGACCAAACTCTCGTGTCATACAGACCTAAAATCAATATTCCCCGGTTGCCTTATTTCCGTATAAAAAAGCTTAAGATGACCATCAGGCCTTTCACAAACAAATACAACATCACTAATAATACCTACTTGATTCCTCCGCACACGCAGAAATCATACAAACCCTCCTCGAGCTTCCTTGGGGCTGAGAATCCATTTACCACACAGTAAGCAGGAAACACATACAACTGCCAATTTTGCTGCTAAATACCTGCTAATATACCCCCACAACATACAAGCTTTAAACAAATGTCACCATCATTTCCAAAGCAAAGTAGGGTTTTGCTTTGTGTTTGTGTTTTGTGTGGCAGTGGAAGCCAGGGTGTTAAAACAATTTTCCATACATGCATAAAACATTGGAACATCCCAGCTGCAAGTGGTGTTTATCACGAACTGTCCAAACCCTGGTTCTATTTTGCAGCCAGAGAGTAACTTGACCACATCAGACAAAGCTTTCATCTCACTAGAGAATGGGGGGGGGAAATCCTATGGAACCAAGGAGACAAAACCTGACAAACAGTTTCCAGCAGTCATTAAAACAGCAATGCTCACTGTTACTAAGTAAGCTCTGAAACCCTGGATTTCTCCGTTTCATATCCCCACAAACAGTTATTGATATAAACGGCTTTCACCTTACATAAACCACACTGAGCTTCCTACTCCTCAAATACCTCTTTCCAAACTATAGCATGACGAGAAATGAACTCGAGATTCAGAGCCAGCCTCAGAGGAGAAGCGTGAACCACAAACGGTTCCCATTACCATCAAAATAAAAGGCACCACCACTGCCTGCTGGAATTTCTATGAGGCTCTGAGGGCACTTACAGGTTGCATATGACCTTCCTTCCCTATTTCCAACAGCCGCAGGGAATGAGAGAGAGAGCAATGTCCCCCAGTCCTTCTCCACCAAGGAGCAAGAGTGATCTTCCCAAAGCAACAGCTGATATTGTCACCTGCTGTTTAAAATCTTCAATGCTTCCCACTGCCCTAAAGATAAAAATCCATCTCCGTGCAGATCTGGCTTCAGCCTCTCTCCCTAACACCATCTCCTGCCCCTTCCTCTCGTGTTTTCTCCCCAGTCACTCGACCCAGAGGGTTTTCTATGTTCCGTAAACATGCTGAGCTCTGGGAGCTCACCTTATGAACAAAAAGGAGAAAGACACAACCAGCAGAGGAAATGACAGGTGCAAAGGCCCAGAGGATGGCAGGAAAGCAGCCGAAAGAGGTGCTTTGAAAAGGCTCAGACTCTGATGCAAGGCAAGCCTTCGTTGGCTCACTTAATGCGTGCTCTTGTGCAAGTCACTTAACCTCTATGACCCTGAGGCCCGTCATCTACAAAACGGGGATTAAAAACCACACTCACGGACTTCCCTGGTGGCCCACTGGTTAAGAATCTGCCTGCCAATGCAAGGGACAGGGGTTCAATCTCTGGTCTGGAAACAGTCCATATGCTGTTTGTTGGACAACTAAGTCAGTGAGCCACAACTACTGAGTCCATACATACCCTAGAGGTTGGAGCCACAACTAGCGACCCACGCACTGCGACTGCCAAAGCCCGCATGCTCTATCTAGAGCCCATGATCCACAAGAGAAGCCACCACAATGAGAAGTCTGAGTGCCGCAATGAAGAGTTGCCCCCACTCACGGAAACTAGAGAAAGCCGGTAAGCAGCAATGAAGACCCAGGACAGCCAAAAAATAAGTTCAGTTCAGTTGCTCAGTCGTGTCAGACTCTTTGAGACCCCATGGACTGCAGCCAAAAATAAATTAATTAAAAAAAAAAAAAGAAAACAACACTCATCTCAGGGGCCGCAGTGTGGATGAAATGAGCTGCGGCCCTTAGCAGGCTCAATACTGTGCCCAAGCGTGGCAAAGGCTCAGTGAATGTGAAGTGGTTGTATGGAGGGTGATCACATTAAAGGGACATGAGAAAGGAAGAAAAGGACAAGCAGATTTCTGGAAGCCAAATGGAAAAGTACCAAGCCGTAACAAGCGGCTCAGAGGGCTGTGGAGAGAGGCTCGCTGTCCCCCAAAGCGGGAGCATCACCCAGAGAACTGCTGACCACTCACCAGGCAATGTTCTCAGTGGTGAGGCACAGGGAAGTCATGGGGTTCACATCCTAGAAGTCAGACAAACTGGACTAGCACTCAGGGAGAGAGGAGGACTTGGAAGGAATCAGGAAAGGCCTCGTCCAGAGAAAACACTCAGGAGTCACTTCTCTGATGGGCCTTGACACATGCCAGGCAGCCTCCCATGGCTGACCCATGCCCTAAATCACAGTCAGGCACTCGCTGTGTTCTGGGACCATCAATGCTCAGGGCTGCCTTAAAAGTCAGCCGTGGGATTTGCCTGGTGGTCCAGTGATTAAGAATCCGCCTGCCAAGGCAAGGGGCATAGATTTGATTCCTGGTCCAGAGAGATTCCACATGACAAGGAACAACGAAGCCCCCGAGCTGCAACCACTGAAGCCTGCAAGCCCTAGAGTCCCTGCCCCACAAGAGAAGCCCCTGCAGTGAGACGCGACCACGACTAGAGAGCACTCCCCCACATGGTGCGACTAGAGAGAAGACCCTCTGCTTGGTGCGACTAGAGAGAAGCCTGTGCAGCAGCGAAGACCCAGCGCAGCCAAAAATAAATGAATAAATAACACCATGCATGGCTCCCAAGCTGTGTCTGGAAGGTGCACAACTCATGAGCTAATAACGTGTGACTGCTTATCAGTCATCATTTGGGTTTTGCCCTTTAGCATTGAGAGAAGAGGGGAGAAAGACTGAAGAAGTTTAAGTCACAAGACTCTTTGGCAATACATGTCAAACTTTTAAAATCTCTCACCTTGTGTTTAGCAAACCCGTGCTAGGGAGTATCCTGTGTGCTAGGGAGTAAACCTGTGCTCAAGCAGTTTAGCTCCAAATGGCTGGAGTCCACCTAAAAGCCCAACCACAGGGCCTAGTGAAATCTATCAGGTTTTGCTGCTATCCCCCACTTCCTGCTGCTTGGCAGACATCACTAGTCAATCAGGGCTTTCTTCCTCAAGAAGACACTCAGTCACCCCAAACCAATCGATCAGAGGGCTGGCCTACAGGATGACACCTATTTAGTATTCCTGGCAGACGGGGTTGGGGGAAGGCGTCAGAGAAGGCTGACGTCTGAGCTGGGCTAAAGATGATGCCTTTATAAGATGGTGCCTTTATGAAGATGATGCCTTTATAAGATGCTTTTATAAGATGAAGCCTTTGGCGATTCAAGAGGCTGAGCAATCCCTTCCAGCTGGAGCATCAGGAAAGATGCTCTCTGAAAAAAAACGTGTCTGTGAAAAAGCTCTTAAGTCTGTAAAAATCCCAGGAATTATCATAATGACCTGCCAAATCATGAAAAGATTATAATTTTTTAAAAACTGCCTTTGGCATTTCCTTTCATATCACGATGTTCTATCTAATCACATTCAAGTAAATCTTGCTTCGCCCCTCCTCTGGCTATGGAATGAGACACGTCCTGATTAATTAGACCAAGATACCTGCAGTTTCCCAGGTGGTACTAGCGGTAAAGAAGCTGCCTGCCAATGCAGGAGAGGTAAAGGACACAGGTTCGATCCCTCAGTCAGGAAGATCCCCTGGAGCAGGAAATGACAACCCACTCCAGTATTCTTGCCTAGAGAATCCCCATGGACAGAAGAGCTTGGTGGGCTGCAGTCCACAGGGTGGCAAAGAGTCGGACAAGACTGAAGCGACTTGGCACGTACGCACCCCCAAATTTTAACAGCAACTGACACTCTTCAGGTCACATTCCCAAACTCTCAGAGAATACTGACTTGATGCCTCAGAATCTACCTCGATTTTATAAAATGCGCAGGCTATGTGTGAGTCCCACTGACAATGGCTGTGGGGAGAGACCTGGAACCTTCCGCTGTGGTAAGGATACTGCAACCACCTTTGAGAGACAAAGCCCTCACCAGTGCCTACCAGTCTTCAAGGGTTTTGTTGTTGTTGTTGCTGTTTTTGACATGGACCATTTTAAAAGCTTTACTGAACTTGTTACAATATTGTTTCTGTTTAATGTTTTGGCTTTTTGCCCAGGAGGCATGTGGGATCCTAGCTCCCCACCAGGGATGGAACTTGCCTCTCCTGCATTGAAAGGTAAAGTCTTAATCTCTGGACCACCAGGGAAGTCCCTTAACACACCTGTGAACGCCAACTATACATCGGGCCTTTTCCTGGCATTAGATCACCCAGCTCGCGACCCTTGCCACCCTCCTGTGAGTGGCAGGGCTTCTTACACATGGGCCCTTGAGGCTCAGAGAGGTCAGGCTATGAGCCAAAGGCACCAGAGTCAGAGCCACTGCCTGTGTCCTCTGCCCTCCACCCTGGGGCACAGCAAGGAGCCGAGCCCTTCAGGGGTTAAGAAGATGAGCCAGTCCCACAGAGTAAACGGTAGCAGCCCCGTGTGGACCAGTGGCTCCCAAAGCAAGCTGATGGTTAGACGCTTGGAGGGCTTCTGAGAAATACTGATTTCTGGGTTTCACTCCCAGAAAGGCTGATTCAACATGGGGGAGTCCAGAGTAATACTTTTAAAAGACCCTAGTGACCGTGATGCTCAATCAAACTTGGGAACCACTGGCAAAGACAAGGGGGGAAGAGGGTTCACATACACAGATGTGAACTGCGAGCTTTTCGGTTCAGCATTTGTAGAATCAGGAGGTCATGGAAGCTCCTCCACTTGTCAGCTCTCGACTTCTGGATTCTCAAGGAGGTGAACAAAGCCACGGCCAGAGAAAAACCTCATCTAGCCTACCGGCCAATACCAGACAGCGGCAAGCACCCCGGGCAGAACGGCTCCTCCTGCGATGACACAGGAGTTCCGCAACAGCGCTGCCTGAGGGCGCGGTGAGTGGCAGCTGGCGTGTCAGCTGTCTGCTACCCATCTGAGGCAAGCACAGAAATTCATAGTAAGCATTTCAAAACATTTGAAGCCATCTCATCTTGGTATGAAATCCAGGAATTCCACAGTTTTTCTAGTTTTGGGGGGTTTTGTTTTGGGTTTTTTTTTTCCCGCATTTTACAAAAGTTCCAGTCTGTAATGAATTAGAAATACTAAAAAAAAAAAAACAGGTTATTCGCAGATAGTTTCAGAAGCATCTATCTATATCACGTATGCCATCATTGAAACATCTTGCATTAATAATTATTAGAGACAATGACTAATAAAAGGATTTTAAAAAGTCAAAATATGACCATTTTTGGATAAAATTTGTAAAGAGAGTAGAAAGGAAAAATAAGAACCAATGTTATCCACATCTGTTGGTCTTCAGATGTATTTCCCTTGTTACAGTGTCAATGTAGGCTTGAAGACTAAGAAAATCACAAATGTTAACTGAACAACACACGTACAGAACTAGCCCAGGACACAGACATCCTCAAAAAATTACAGTTGATGGCTCAGTAGTGAAGAACCCACCTACCAATGCAGGAGACATGGGTTCCATCTCTGATCTGGGAAGATCCCACATTGCACGGAGCAACTGAGCCCGTGCGCCACAGCTACAGAGCCTGCGCTCTCGAGCCTGGGAGTCCGCGCGCTGCAGCGACTGAAGCCTGTGTGCCTAGAGCCTGCGCTCTGCACCGAGAGAAGCCAGTGCAACGAGAAGCCTGTGCGCTGCAATGAGTAGCCCCCACTCAGCTAGAGAAGAGCCCACGCAGCAACGAAGACCCCACACAGCTAAAAAATAAAAACCACACTTGCCGTTGCCCTAAGACTGACAGTGAGCATTTCCTACAGCCACCTGATCATGTCCATTTCCCAGAGAAGGAAGGTAAGGCTCAGGACCTGAGCAGCAAACCAAAAGGAAGGCGGGAGAAGGCAAGCACCCTGCTCAAGGCCACACAGGAAGCAAGCAGCAGAAGGAAGTGAAAGCGACGGTCGCTCAGTCGCGTCCGACCTTTTGACCCTGTGGGCCATAGCCCGCCAGGCTCAGACTCTTGTGACCCTGTGGGCCATAGCCCGCCAGGCTCAGACTCTTGTGACCCTGTGGGCCATAGCCCGCCAGGCTCCTCTGTCCACGGGATTCTCCAGGCAAGAATACTGGAGTGGGTCGCCATTCTCTTCTCCAAGGGATCTTCTCAACCCACGGATTGAACCCAGGTCTCCTGTGTTGGTAGGCAGATTCTTTACCAGCTGAGCCACCAGGAGAGCCCTAAGCAGCAGAACTGGTTTTCAAATTTCTGGGTCCGGGTTCTGAGGCAGGCTCTCTACCCTGCCCCTCTGCATACACCATGACCAGGATGCTGAGCTGGCACCTCCAGATGCCAGAGGACCCGGAGGACATGAGGAACCTGGGTGGAGCACCGAGAGCATCACCACACACATGCACAATCCTGGAAAAGGCACCGTCTCTGGGCGTGCCTGAGGCCTAGTCTGGCTTATCACAGACCAGTCTGCCCAACACCCCCTAGTCCCCGAGGAGACCCTGGCAGTACAGGAAGGAACACCCAGAGTGAACAAGAACCTGAGCAGAGGCAGCCCGACTGTGGGACTCAGGGTCCCAAAGAGGAACCCAGCAACTTGGCCGGCAGCCAAAATAAGACTTGTTTAGCGTGGTCTTTGCTTCATACACAGGCACTGCGGAAACCAGCAAAGGAAATGCCAACCGGAGACGCTCCAAGGCCAGTGAGGGACACTTGGGGACGTGCGGCATCAACGAGCCATCCAAGTGAGGCCACCTCTGATCAGATGTAGAAAGAGGAGGGCTGGGGAGGTCAAACTCGGGTCCCATCGATCTGCTGTCAGGTGGCCTCTGACTCCTGGTATCTTTTCTACAAAATGAGGGTCTTGTGCCCTGCAGTCCAGGTTGTCATGAGCAACAAAAACATGACGAGTATGGGCAGCACCTGGTGCCTGCCACAGAGTGTGATCCTGAATTCCTCCCAAGGGAGCGCATCCTCTGGCCAGCCACTGCTCCAGGTACTTTACAGGAGCATGTGCCATGGCCTGGGAGGTTGAGATGTATGTCCATTTTACAGATGAGGAAAGCAAGGCTCAGCAAGGTAAAGTGATGGTTCAAAGCCAGTTTGACTGAGGGGTATGAAATGGATTATTTCCTGCCACACCAATAAATAAGGATGTCATAGCCATCCGTGATTCCGGCCCTCCGAATGTGAATTTCTGAGCCCTGAGGGCACCCAGGAAGAACAATTCTGGGTACCAGACAGCCATCCGAAACACCCTACAGCGAGCGGTGAGCAAGGAACTGAAGATGTGAAAAGCCAAACCAGAGAGCTGAGATCCATATAAAACAAATGATTTCAGTGAGCCCAGACTCCTGCATCTTCCCATAGAAAGGCGCTAAATCCCTTAACTTGAAATATCTGATTTTCCTTAACAATAATCTTTTGATGTTCAGACCACCTCCTCCTTATTACAAACTTCTATATAACTTGACTCCTCCCTGCTTCCCACCCCCTCAGAACAGTTCTCTCAGCGTCACTTGAGATGCTGGATCCCAGGCCTGAAGTCCTAAACTTTCCACCAAATAAAACCTAACTCTCAACTTCTAGGTCATGATTATTTTTAAAGTCAACGTGGGCTCGGGGTCTTGCATCTCCAGAGTCTCCCCAGTTTTCCTGTGCCCTCCAGCCCACCCTGTGCTCTGATACTGCAGTGGGGCCAGCCCCAAAAAGGCAGGCAGGCTTGTCCTGGTGAGGCAGAACGCTGGGACCTCAGGACTGATCTTCCTGGACATCACACTGCCAAGCCACCAAGCGACAGGCTCACGGGAAGCTGGGGGAGGGCCAGCTCCATCCTCAAGTGCCACCCGGACAGCGCCATGTGGGCTTCACCCGCAGAGCCGCTGAGATAAGTTCACACTGAAGAGAGACTCCCTCCCTTCATCTCCTCTGTGTTCAGGAAGTTGAAATTGAGGAGGGGATGCTTAAAAACATTTGCCTGGGATTATGGTTTCCTGAGGGAGAAGGAAACACTCAGAACATTCAGCACTAACAGATTATGGGACACCTCTGAGAACAGATGCTATGTACCTGGTGCGGCCCCACCGCAGGGCTGCGGCGTCCCCATCCTCAACACTGGCCCTGGCTTCCCCTGACACCCAACCTTTCAGACAACACAGCAGGCAAGCCGAAGGAAGGTCGCACACAGCAGCAGCCGATAACCTGCCCAGGTAACACCTTCTCTTTCCTGCCTTCCACGAAGAGCCCTTAAAGAGCAAAGGCCGGACAGACAGAAATGGCAATAATAAAAGGGCAGCCAACCCCTTCCTGGAGGTCGTTTGAGACAGATGAGTGAAACAGAGGGAAATAAAGCAAACACGAAACCTCTGAGTTCTAGCACTCTGCTGAAAGACATGTTCTCATCAGAAGAACACAAGAGGCATTGTACAGCTACAGAGGTTTTTAAACAGGTTCCATCAACTTTCACACACCCTTGGACTTCCCTGACAATCCAGTGGTTAGGACTCTGCAATTCCACTGCTGGGGGCATGGGTTCAATCCCTGGTTGGGGAACTAAGATCCTGAGTGATGCAGCCAAAAGAAAAAAAAATAAATGACATGGTCACCGATCCTGGGGAAGTATGACCAGAGGGGCTGCACAGCCTGGAATTTAAGCACAAACTCCAGAGCCCAGAGTCTTGGGATTAAAAACCACCCTTTCCCGCTTCCTAGCTGTGACTTTGGGCATATAGCTTACACCAGCCTTGGCCTGGAAACCCAAGTTCGATCCGTGGGTCGGGAAGATCCTCTGGAGAAGGGAATGGCAACCCACTCCAGTATTCTTGCCTGAAGAATTCCATGGACAGAGAAGCCTGGTGGGCTATAGTCCATGGGGTTGCAAAGAGTCGGGAATGACTCAGCAAATAACACTTTGACTTTCAGGCGCCTAGGTGTTAAAGGATCTGCCTGCCAATGCAGGAAATGCAAGAGACTCAGGTTCTTTCCCTGGGTCAGGAAGATCCCCTGGAGTAAGAAACAGGAAGCCGCTCTAGTATTTCTTGCCTGGGAAATTCCATGGATAGAGGAGCCTGGCGGGCTACAGTCCACGGGGTCATAAAAGCGTCTGACACAAAGCAGCACCAAGGACAGCACGCCGCGTCACTGGTCCTGCAGAATCTACAGCCTCAGATCTTCAGATCTGTCCCCTGTCTGTCATCTCCGTCACCCCAGTATTGGTTGAGAAGCCCCCCATTTCCCACTGCTCTCTCCTCATCGGCCCCACACACAAGCTGACACTCAAATGGCCTCAGATCAGATCAGATCAGATCAGTCGCTCAGTCGTGTCCGACTCTTTGCGACCCCAGGAATCGCAGCACACCAGGCCTCCCTGTCCATCACCAGCTCCCGGAGTTCACTGAGACTCACGTCCATCGAGTCAGCGATGCCATCCAGCCATCTCATCCTCTGTCGTCCCCTTCTCCTCCTGCCCCCAATCCCTCCCAGCATCACAGTCTTTTCCAATGAGTCAACTCTTCGCATGAGGTGGCTGGAGCTTCAGCTTTTTAGCATCATTCCTTCTAAAGAAATCCCAGAGCTGATCTCCTTCAGAATGGACTGGTTGGATCTCCTTGCAGTCCAAAGGACTCTCAAGAGTCTTCTCCAACACCACAGTTCAAAAGCATCAATTCTTCAGCGCTCAGCCTTCTTCACAGTCCAACTCTCCCTATGACCCAAACTTGAGCACATTCCTTCTCCACTTAAAACCTCTCACTGATGCTGACAAAGAAAATGACCAGAGGTCTGCAATTTGTTTCCAAATGACACGAAGGTCGAGGCACGGAGTACGGCTGGCCTTGGGAACTGGAGCCACCTGAGATGATGTGATGCGTAGGGGTAGGGACATGACACTCTTCTGCCCATATTAAAATTCTTCCATAACCCAAACTTTAAAAATTTCTTTCAGTGGATTCCCATGAACTTCCCTGGCATGGTATACAAGTGATAGGAAGAGGGGGAAGGGGGGAAGGGGCGGGAAGAGATACTTCAAAGGAAAAACCGACACTGAGCACGTGAGATTACATGCTGCATCTCCACCTCCCTCCAGGCACATCTCCTGGAATCCTATCTACCCTTCAAAGACAAACTCACATCTCAGTTCTCCTTACTCCCCAGATCTTTTGATACATTTATCCATCTTCTCCATAAATGATTCCTCAAGAGTGTAGGAGCAGTTACGGTTTCATGAGCACTTACTTATTTTCTTGGGGTCCAAAATCACTGCAGCCATGAAATTAAAAGACACTTGCTCCTTGGAAGAAAAGCTATGACCAACCTAGACAGCATATTAAAAAGCAGAGACATCACTTTACCAGCAAAGGTCCACCTAGTCAAAGCTATGCTTTTTCCAGTAGTCAAGTATGGATGTGAGAGTTGGACCATAAAGAAAGCTGAGCACCAAGGAATTGATGCTTTTGCACTGTGGTGCTGGAGAAGACTCTTGAGAGTCCCTTGGACCACAAGGAAATCAAACCAGTCAATCCTAAAGGAAATCAGTCCCAAAAGTTCATTGGAAAAGCTGATGTGGAAGCTGAAGCTCCAATATTTTGGGCCACTTGATGCAAAGAGCCAATTCATTGGAAAAGCCCCTGATGCTGAGAAAGATTGAGGGCAGGAGCAGAAGTGGGTGACAGAGGGTGAGATGGTTGGATGGCATCACTGACTCAACAGATGTGAGTTTGAGCAAGTTCTGGGAGTTGGTGATGGACAGGGAAGCCTGACGTGCTGCGGACAGGGTCGCAAAGAGTCGGCATAACTGAGTGACTGAACTGAACTGAGCACTTACTCCATGTCAAACGCTCTCAGGGCCACACCAGCCACAGCCCCACAGGGGCCTGGTGAGGGGCACGTGGGGCCTAACAAAGCTCCCACGTGGTCCCCAGAGCCACAGGCCCTTGTGCAGTGAACAGCCTACACAACCACACACAGAAGCCTCAGACATTTCACCAGATGCAAACCGCTGCTCCACTTTACAGGAGAGGAAACTGAGGCCCAGAGCAGCTGGACTATTTGCTCATGGACCCACGGAGATGAGGGCAGGGACACCTCAACCCACACTTATTTTGTTACACAAGCCCCACCCTTCACCCCGCTGCCAGGAGGAGATGTGGCCTGGTGGGGCAGCCTCTGCACACAGCAGCACACGACGCTGCTCCCCAGGCCTGTCCTGGAGCACAGGCTCTCATCCAACTCCATGTATCTTCCCGGGGACTGAGGCCAAACCACCAACAAAACCAGACACTTCAGGGCTCATTTCTGCTGGATCAGTGAAGGGTAGGAGGCCACAGAAGGGGAGAGGGTGAAAGTTCCTTTCTGTGAACACAGCAGATTGTCGTTTACCTGGCAACATACAGTGGTCGTAATTATAACCCATCACCACTACAAAAGCGCTGTGCTCTGCCAGGCTTGTGAAAATGGGTCACGGATTACTTTGAAAGGCTCTGCTGGCTTCTCCTTTCAAAAGCACCTTTGTTACAGGCTTGCTCATGGAGGACAACTATCGATTCCCAGGATCGTGGACTTGGAAGGCAGCTCAGCGCTGGCCTCATCTACCTGTCCAGCACAGGGGGCCTTCTCCAGCCTTCTAGCGTTGAGTGGGGGAAAAAAGGGAAAGGCCCTCGTCATCAAGAATACACATTTGCTGAACACACACCCTGGGACAGACCCAGTTCCCAGCACCGCCCCCCCGTGAGTTCATCCACAGGCAACCTTTGAGGCCCAGCCACAGCATTCTCTCTCCTTCAAAAATTCATCGGGGATTCCCTAGTGACTCAGCGTAAAGAATCCACCTGCTGATGCAGGAGACATGGGTTCGATCCCTGATCTAGGAAGATCCCACATGCCTTGGAGCAACTAAGCCCGAGCAGCACAACCATGGAGCCTGTGCTCTAGAGCCCGGGAGCTGCAACCGCTGCCCCCACGTGCTACAGCTACTGAAGCGAGCCCAGAGCCCTCGCTTCACAACAAGAGAAGCCATCGCAACGAGAATCCTGTGCACTGCAAGCAGAGGGCAGTCCCACTGCTCACCACTAGAAAAAAGGCCACACAGCAAAAAAACCAGCACAGCCAAAAATATGTGTATGTTAGTCACTCAGTCGTGTCTGATTCTTTGTGACCCCAAGAACTGTATAGCTTGCCGGGCTCCCCTATCCATGGGATTTCCTAGGCAAGAATCCTGGAGTGGGTTGCCATTTCCTTCTCCAGAGGATCTTCCCGACCCAAGGGTTGAACCTGGGCCTCCTGCATTGTAGGCAAATTCTTCACCATCTGAGATATCAGAGAAGACAGACAAAAATAAGCAAATAAAAATTTTTTTAAAAGAAATTCATCTTCAGTATCCAAAAACGCTCAAAAATTCATTCATTCAACAAATTTCTATTTTGCATTGACCAAGCCCTGTACATCTACCAAGTACTACAGACACAGTAGCAAATGAGAGAGATAAATCTCTACCTTGGAGGGGGTCTCCATTCTAGCAGGAACACGCCCCCACCAACCCCGACAAGGAGACAGAGGTACAAGGAGGTTCAGTCTTATTTGAGGATGACGAGTTAAGAGCCCAGGCACTGAACCCTGAGTCCAAGCTCACCACCACCAAAAGGGCCTGCCTCTTGCCTCGGGGGTGGTTCATTTATAAAGCTCCTCCTGTCTGCAATTGCATCTGGAATGACTTCCTTCACCCATACAATCATTGGCTTGAGTGCCAGGTGCTGTCCTGGGTGCTGGACATCAGTGGTGACCCTCAGGGAGCTCCCAAGATGCTGATGGTTCCTATACAGCATGACCAATGTGCCAGCGGAACACACTGGGGTCCTGGGGGCATGACAGAAGGCGTTCAGCCTTGGGGGCTGGGGAGGAGTGGCAACAGGGGATGGATCCCAAAGACGGTACCCAAGGTGAGGCTTGTGGGGTGGGAGATCAGCCAGCAGGAGGCAGGAGAGCCAGCTCACACCCAGGCCCAGCTGCTCCTGGGTCCCAGCACTCGAGTACACCCCCTGGGCTGTGCTGCGCTCAGTCATGTCCGACTCTTTGTGACCCCATAGACCGTAGCCCATCAAGCTCTTCTGTCCATGGAATTTTCTAGGTGAGAATACCAGAGTGGGTTGCTATTTCCTACCCAGTTCCCCCAGGCTCCTGGACTATAAAGTGGGGACCCACTGTGCTGGCGGGTGGGAGACCCTGATGGGACAAGAGCTGACCTCAGAGCCCCGGGCTGCCACACAGGCAGGGCAGCTTATTCCCATTCCTAAGAACCAGACACCAGACCTCAGAAGTTACATAATATCACAGACCTGCCGCTCACTCCCCCATTCAGAGGTTTTCTCCAGAAAATATTTCACCCTCAAGGGTTGTTTTTACATTTATGGTGCAGGGTGCTCTGGAAAGCGCAGGATTTCATATAAAAATGTAAATCAAGAAATTATGTGGCTCTTTGTCACATTCTAACGTCTTCCAGGAGTCAGGGGAGGCCAGTGCATTTTTAATCACATTCCTTCGGAAGGAATACAAAGCACCCTCCTGAATATTTTAAACGGGGCTCAATAAATTACGTCCAAGTTTCCAAAGGAAGACAGTAAATGAAAAACATTAAATTTTATGAGCACCAGAAAATGTTTTTCTCCCTGGATGGTCTACCGAACAGCACTGACTTAAAGCTGAGAGGAGCCCCTCCAGGTAGCGACCACCTAGCTTCTCCAGAATAGAGGACAGACTCATGGGAGCAGTGAACTGTGGGCACGGACGACTGGACAGAAGGACGAACGTGGCTCGGGTCCAGGTGGGCAGTGTGGACCCGTGCTGGAGGATGAACCTGGAGCGCCTCCCAAGGTGACGGACACGGACTGCTCTCCAACACTTCCTTTGTCAAAGAAACAGAGTCCTTGCCGACAGCAAGTTAAACAAGTGATGTCTGGCCTAAAAAATTGATCACCCTCCCATTTGCAAAATGACTCAGCCCCCAAAACACGGGGGAGACACCGAGGTAGAAATCTACTTATGCCGAGAAACAAAACCCATCAGACACTGGGTTAGACAACACACTGAACGTTGTCCACCAGCCTCAGAGGCTCCTCTGGACGTGGCTGCAGAGAGACAACTTTGGCTTCAGGACGCAGCCCATTGGGCTGAAGCAGCTGAGGGCGGGCCGTGGAAGTTCCCCTCTGCTGTTACTCAGCCCCAGAGACTGTCACTCAGCTCTGGTTTTGAAGAAAGATCTGTCTGCTTCCTTGGTGCTCATATTCCAAGGACCTGAGCTGGACTGTTCCAGACGTGGTATGAGCAGCAGCAGCCGGGTCAGGACTGGCAGCTCCAGGTTCTTCCAGGAGGTTGCACGGCTGGACAGACCCCCCCCCCACACGTCACGTCTCCACTAAATGCCTGGGCGAATGGGCTGGGAGATGCTCCGGAGCTTTCTTCTTCAAAGTGAGATTTTTAAAAGCTTCCTTAGGGTATTTACATGACAAAGGAGTGGAGATTTCCGAAAAGAGAAGCTGACGGCCTCCTCTGGCTCCTGGACCAGTCTAGGGGCTCCAGAGGTGCAGTGGAGGAGTGTGAGGAGACAAAGGTGTACCCCTCGGAAGCAGGAGGGAGAGGGGAGAGGACTCTGGTCCTTTGCGACTGCTTTCATGTGCTGGAGCATGCCTCACCTGCAGCTGTCTCCTTCGGGACATTTTGGAAAGGTGGAAAGGTCAAATTGGTGGCTTAAGGAAAGGGAAGCTTTACTGGGTGCTTTAAAAGATCGATATCTCATAGTTTTGGGAGCAATGTGGCGCTGGGACATGAAGGGGGCTTTTGGACAGAAGACAAATCTAGACTTGCAACCCATAGTTAGGGAGATTGGGATGGACATGTACACCCCACTGTATTTAAAACAGATAACCAACAAGGACCTAGTGTATAGCATGGGGAATTCTGCTCATATTCTGTAATAACCTAAATAGGAAAAGAATTTGAGAAAGAATAGATGCTTCATAACTGAATCAGTGTGCTATACATCTGAAACTAACACAGCACTGATAACCAACCATACTCCAATATGACCGACTCAGTGGACATGAGTCTGAGCAAACTCCAGGAGACAGTGAACAACAGGGAAACCTGGCGTGCTGCAGTCCATGGGGTCACAAGGAGTCAGACACGACTGAGCGACAGAACAACAACTCCAATATAAAATTAAAAATGTAAATGTAGCTTTAAAATAAGTAAGTAAACATAGATTTGTATCCCAGCTCCATCACCTGCTAGCTGGGTGACCTTGAACAGGTGACATAACACATAAGCTCTGTGTCCTGTGTCTTCGTCTATAAAAGGGTCTAATGCTACAGGCCACCTTGGCTGGTTCAGAAGATAAAATGGGAGAAAAAATTCTCCCAGGCCTGGCCAAGGCTGGTGCTAAGTGAACGCTCAGCCCCTTTGCCTTCTGCAGCCTCTTCTAATACCAGCCCTAGGGGACGGCTGCAGGAAGATGTGGCTTCCTCATACCTTGATGTTCCACCTCGAAAATGGGACATTGAAGCACATGTCACCTGCCATCCCTCCAGAAGATACAACGCAAAATGAGCATCAGGAGTTTAAATGCACACTCTGGATAAAGAAAGAGTCTCCTAATATTGATGTGCATGCGTGTTCAGTTGCTCAGTTGTGTCCAACTCTTTGCAACCTTATGGACTGTAGCCCGCCAGGCTCCTCTGTCCATGGGATTTCCCAGGTAAGAACACTGGAGTGGGTTGCTGTTTCCTTCTCCAGGGGATCTTCTCAACCCAGGGATCGAACCTGTGTCTCCTGCATGGGCAGGCAGATTCTTTACCACTGCGCCACCTGGGAAGCCCCCTAATACTGATCCCTGTCCTGTAAAAGGACAGCTTTAAGATACCAGAGTCACCAACACAAACAGCAGTCAGTGGGAAGCGCCAGTGTGGCCGGGCCAACCTGAATGGCGGCATCATACACACAGGGCAGTGCGAACAGAGCCTCATGTCATGTCACCTGCCTCAGGACTTTATTTTTTTTTTTTAATTCCTGCCAAGAACGGCTCTGCAGTCAGACTTATTTATGGCTCCCATGCTGCCTCGAGATGCTGAGCAGACTCTATTTTGAACACCTTCTCTACGTGTGCAACACGGAGTTCCAAACCAGAACTTCCTCCCTAAAGGCTGGAAAGACACAGTATTAAGTCATTTCAACCTTCTGTTAGTTGTTCTGGGAGTAATCGGTGCCTCTGGATCTCTGGCGATGGTCTAATTTAATTTGATTTAAAATGAAAATATTATGCTTTTCCATCACCCTCAACACCAATCTGATTCTTCCTCAAAAGCCATCCTGGTTTAACAAAGACAGACAGCACCCTGGTCACTGTTACACACTCAGACCCAGATGGACGGTCTTTGTCGGTCTCAGTCCACGGGAGGCAGGAGAGGGTGGAGGTGGTGAGTCCCACAGCCTGGGTTCATTCCTGACCTTTTTTCTTTTTTTTAATTAATTTATTTTTGGCTGTACTATGTCTTCGTTGCTGCAAACAGGCTTTCTTCTGGTTGCAGTGAGTGGGGCTACCCTCCAGTTGCAGGACGTGTGCTTCTCATTGCGGTGGCTTCTCTCGTTGCAGAGCACAGGCTCTAGGCCACGCGGGCTTCAGTAGTTGCAGTGTGTGGACCCAGGAGTCACGG
This sequence comes from Bos grunniens, assembly GCF_055505025.1. Taxonomy (NCBI): domain Eukaryota; kingdom Metazoa; phylum Chordata; class Mammalia; order Artiodactyla; family Bovidae; genus Bos; species Bos grunniens. The sequence goes on from NC_141189.1 coordinate 31,762,765, forward strand.
CTAGTGGACTCTAGAGTGAGGACTCTAGCTGTGGCTCACAGGCTTAGCTGCCTGGCGGCCCGTGGAATCTTCCCCGACCAGGGACTGAACCCTGCACTGGTAGGCAAATTCTTAACCAATGAACCACCAGGGAAGGCTAGTTCATTCCTGATCTTCCCCGCTGAGAGGTCTATGAGTTTGCAATGAATCTTGCTGGGCCTTGACTTCTTCATCAGTAAGAGGCATAATCACGGTGACCATCTTAAGGGGCTGCGCTAAGAAATCACTGAAATGGTTTGGCTGAGGTGCCCAGCATGCCGGCCAGCACAAAGGGAAAATGCAAACAGCATTAACTGTTACAATATTGCTGTTACAACATTATGACCACTGAACAGCACGGCTTTAGCCTTTTTGGATAGATGAATTGAATTCTTACACTCCACACAGCCACAGTTTTCAGGTAAAATTAATGATTCTTTTCCACAGTGGGAACACACACACACACACACCTGGACTCCCAAGTCCTCGAGGATCTATAACCTGGCCATCAGAGACATGACTGACCATGTGAATCCCCAAAGGAGCCATGCCTCCATGGGGCACTCCTGTGGGAAGCACTGCTGACCCGACCTGGCTGTCTCTCCCCTGCTGCAATTTAAGTCATTTCCCACAGAAGAGGTCGTGAAGCAACAGTCAAGCAACCTCTCAGGCATCTTGGCAGATTTCACTTTCTGGCACAGATTTGCTGAACCAATGACACGTCGGAAAGTTTGCATATGAAATCAAATTGGAGAAAGCATTGCTTTAAAAAGCCTGGGCAGAAGGGGGCTTCCGTGGTGGCTCAGTGGTAAAAGAATCCACCTGTCAATGCAGAAGACCACGGGTTCGATCCCTGATCCAGGAAGATCCCACATGCCTCGGAGCAACTAAGCCTGTGCGCCACAACTACTGAACTGGTGCTCCAGAGCCTGGGAGCCGCAACTGCGGACACCCACGCACCCCAGAGCCTGAGCTCCACAACAAGAGGAGCCACCGCCATGAGAAGCCCAGGTGCTGCAACCAGAGAGTAGCCCTGCTCACCACAACTACAGAAAAGCCTGCACACCGACGAAGAAAAAGCACACTCCTCCCTAAAAAAAAAGCCCAGGAAGACTGGATAACGTCAAGTGGGAGGGGAGAAGGAGAGGGGACAAAGGCCTTGAGGGATCAGGAGGGCAAAATCAGAGAGAGAAACTGGCCAGGTGGGCTAGAGCTGTGGCCAGGGCGGCTCTTAGATACGGGGCAGCCACTGCTCGGCCCTGGGCGAGCACAGACCTGCTGCTGCTGGATTGCTCCGTGTTCTCCAGATTTTATGGGAAATTCAATGGTGGGTTGCTCAATATCATCAATAAATTCAATCTTTGAAATGGCAGGAGCCAAAAGAAACAGATCTTTGGCCCTGACATGGCCCAGTTGGCCAGATTTCGATCTCTGGTTTAAAGGAGTCCCACAGATGAATTCCACTCCAGGGGCCCGCTGGAATGAAGGCCCACTCCAGTATTTTGGCCTGCAGAATTCCATGGACTGTTTAGTCCATGGGGTCGCAAAGAGCAGGACATGACTGAGCGACTTTCACGTTCACTTCACAAATGAATTCATCTTTGAGGGAAGGAATCTGTTGTCATCAGAACCGTGTCCGCTTTCAGCCATCTGCTGTACAGATCGAGATTAAATGAGATAATTTGTGTTGAGTGCTTTATGCAGTGCCTCGCATATGGTAATGTCCAAATGTGGCTTAGTAATATTTTTCCCTGAAGTGGGACCGTCTACAGAGGAGGAGGGAACCTCACAGAAGCCCAGCCCAGACTTCAGTCTCCAGGGAGTCTCCATCAAAAGGCCATAAACAAGCAACTGCGGGGGAAGCTGATCCAAGAAAAGAGGGAGGGTTCATCTTCCTTCTAAAATCCCCCTCCCAAAGCTCTTCAGACTGCCTACGGTTTTAAATCAACATTCATCATTTCATTACACTTGTCTTCAGTCAAAACTTGAAACTCTAGAGGGGATGGCTTCCGAGGGGACCCTGTCTTTTGAAGCATGGTTTCCTATTTGTTTCCTTTAAGCTGAAAGCAATGATCCATCTTTATTTTTCTTTCTAAAAGGCTACCCCAAAATTAAACAACTGAGATATTTAACAAATCGGCCCATCAGCTACAGCAGGAAACAACAAGCATTCCCGCGAGGGTGCACTCAGAGCTGTGAAACGACAGCGATAAACGGGGAATGCAGAGGGCTGCGTGCAGCGGGGCCGACAGCTGCTCCCGTCACTCTCGACAGGACCTCTGAGGACAGCCGGACAGGACTTGGCCAAACCCGCTCTTTTCTCAATCAGCCATTCAACACTGTGGGTGTTTCAGCTCCCTGATCCCACCCAGGCCCCCCAAATGAAGGCTCTGTGGGGGATGGGGGTTGTGGTCCAAGTAGGACCTGATCACCTGCTTGGGAAGAAATCCTTATGGCTGATGCGGTACCCTAAAAAAGAACCAACATCCTGGAGTCAGACAGAACTGGATTTAAGCTTGGACTGTGAACCCCCAAAGCGAGAGAGCCTTTTGTTGACAGCTATCTGCCCAGCATGTGCAAAGGTGCTGGGGCCATCACAGGCGCTTGATAAAAAAAGAAAGCTGCTGAATGAATGAATGAACCATCAAACTCAGAATGCAACACTTCATCATCACAAGTCATGGGTCAAATTATTGACTCTCTCCAACCTTCAGGTTTCTTGTCTCTCAAACTGGAAAACCATCCCCACCGTCCAGTGACCATACAACATGGCACCCAGTGCATCAGAGGTGTTACCATCCGCACCCCACCCTCCCTTCCTCCATCCGCCCATCTCCTCCCGACTTGGGTGGGCACCCAACAACAACGTGAGCAGGACTCACGTGGGGGCCTTGAAGTTGGCCCAGGGGAGGAGCTGGCTTGGAGCAGAGGCTTGAAGCTGAGGCAGATGTCCTCAGGAGGAAAGAGAGCAGGTGAAGCCCAGAGGAAATAGTAGAAACGCAGACGGGACTGTGAGCACAGAGGAGGAGAGCAGGGTCTGCAGAATCAAGGGTGGGAGCACAGGAGCGACAGAGATCAGGCTGCAAGAGTAACAGAGAGACGGGGGTCCATCCAGGAGCTAGAGATGCGGGCGAACTCGGAAGGTGGGCCTGAAGATGGGAGTTCTCGTGAGCCAAAAGCACTTTTCAAAGGACCAGGGGCTGGGGGACGGGGGGCACAGCCATCCCACCAAGCACCAGGTCCTTCTCAAGCTTTGTGGTCATGGCTTTAAAGCCACATCAGGACTAGGGGAGATTTGCTGGCATCATCCAACAGGCAAAAGGGATACGCAGAGAGTAACCCATTTTTAAAATATCACCAATAAAACTGCTTTAACAAGACATTCCTAACAGCCGTGACACTAATGAGCCATCTCGGTGAGAAGCAAATGTTAATTTGCTCAGAATCCAGAGAAAATGATGGCATTTCAAGCAGGGGAAAACCCATGCAATCATTTGGCAATGAGGCCAGGACATGAATAAATGCGTGCACAGGTACACAAGTGCGCATACACCCTGCCTCGCCATTCTAACCCAGACTAAAAGCCCATCTTCCCAGATCCCCACTTCCTTTCTAAGGCGAGACGAGTAATGATATGTTAACAGCACCAGTAACGACAACAAAAGTAACCAACACTGATGCTGTAAATTATTTAATTCTCCAAACATGTGTGAGAGGTCTTCTGTTGTCCCCAGTTCACAGAGGAGAAAACTGAGGCTCAGAGAGGCTAAGAAACATCACGATCACACAGCATATCTGTGGGGCATCTCCTTTTTACTTCATGGGGCTGTACAGGGTGCCAATCATTCTCAGATCACTTACGCCACTGAAAGATACAATCACCAAAGCCAACAGGAGAGTCCAAGTGAGGATCCAAATTATCTTCATGTGACAAGTTGCTCCAATGCCTGGGATTTATCTGCCAGGCACTCTGCAAGGCGCTGAGACAACAGAACCCATGAGGTCAGAGCTCCTGGCCCCATGGAGCTTAAGAAGATGTCTCCTGTCTGTGTCTACTGGTTACGACACAACCATTTCGTTGGGGAAACCATGATCTGCCCGCCTCCAGCGCCTATGGCACCGGAGGCTAAGCCAAGTGCCCGGATCTGGCCGGTCTACTGAGTTCTCTCCAAGTGGCCATGGAGACGCCACCGCAGGTCTTCAGCTGGGGTTGCTGAGCCGCTAGCGTGGAAGCCTGAAGTCATGGTGCTGATCCTGCCCCTCCGGATGAAGAGGCCCCTGAGGATACAGTCAGTGAGGAAGGCCACTGAGCCAGCAGGGGCAGCGCGGCCTGAGAGCAGCACATCAGCACCCACATCCAGCCGGGCCTGACGCCACCTCTCAGAACAGTGTGCGACACGAGCCAGTAAACCCTGCTGAGTGATGCGTAAATCATTTTAAGATGGGTTTCTGGCACTCACAACACAGAGAAAAGTGAGACACAGACATAAAAAATAAGACACAGGGACTGTGATAGAAATGTACTCCAAAAAACAGAGTGCCCAGGGGAAGGGATGTACGTTCCTCCTCACAAAAGACTTGAGCGTGGTGACATTACAGGAAGGTGACTGATGAGTCAGAGAGTCTGGTCCTCTGGAGACGGACACCCACAAATCCCGGGCACCAGGAATCGGCCATGCTCCAGGAAGTCACCATCTGCAGTCTCACTCCAGCCAAGAGTCAAGTGCTTCGAGGCCGGGGCCACAGTCTGTGCTTCTGTTTCCCAACAGTTGTTGCCAGAATGAAAAACAGTCGCTGGGGATGTCAATCAGCCCAGACCCTGCTACTGAGCTTGTGGAAGAATTTCCTTTCCTAAAATTTAGCTCAAAGATTCTTGAGAACGCCACTGAGTCTGTTTCAGAATTAGCCACTTTAATAAACAATCTTGATCTGAAAGACTGAGAGATACTAACAAACCAGAAACATCTTTGGCTGAGGGCATGGCTCAGACCCTAAAGAGTGTGCCTGCAATGCACAAGACCCAGGTTCAATTCCTGGGTCAGGAAGATCCCTTGGAGAAGGAAATGACAATCCACTTCAGTATTGGTGCCTGGCAAATTCCACGGACAGAGGAGCCTGGGAGACTACAGTCCATGGGGTCGCAAAGAGTTGGACATGACTGCGCGACTAACACTTTCACTTTTCACTCATAATTATAGTAGTCAAACAACAAGAGCAATACAGACAGACCTCAGAGATGTTGTAGGTTTGGTTCCAGACCACCACAACAACGCAAATCACACAGGGTCAGGGTTTTTGGTTCCCCAGTGCGTATAAAAGTTACGTTCACATTGTCCTGCAGTCTACTTAAAGGACACAATAGCACTGTGTCTTTGAGAAAAAAAAACAAAAACAAAAAAACCTTAGTTAAAAAATACTTGATGGCTAAAAAATGCTAACCAGCATCTGAGCCTTCAGCGAGTCATAATCGTTTTGCAACAGTCCCATCAAAAGCACTGATCACGGATCACCATAACAGATATGATAATAATGAAATAGGGATTTCCCTGGTGGTCCAGTGGTTAAGAATCCCTCTGCCAATGGAAGGGACATGGGTTCGATCCCTGCTCCAGGAGATTCCACACGGTATGGAGTAACTGAGCTCATGTGCCACAGATACTAAGCCCACACACCCACGGCCTGTGCTCCATAACAACAGAGGCCACGACAATGAGAAGACCGTGCACCGCAACGCAGCAGCCCCAGCTCGCCACAACTAGAGAAAGTCTGCTCAGCAATGAAGACCCAGCGCAGCCAAAAATAAACTTTAAAAAAAGGTAAAAGAGTTTAAAATATTTGGGGAATTACCCAAATGTCACACAGAGTCAGGAAGTGAGCAGATGCTGTTGGAAAATGGCATTGATAGGCTTGCTCGACATGGGGCTGCCACCAACCTTTGATTTGTAAAAACGCAGCATTGGTGAAGCTCAATAGAGCGAGGTATGACTGTAGCTGTCATAATAGAACAGCCTCAGTTCACAAAGTATACCGTGTACGAGGATTATAAATACTCTACATGCCGATTCTCACTACATTGTCCCAAGACTCTAAGATAGGTATATGCAACTCCATTTTACAGGTGAGAAGACTGAGGCTTCGGAAAGCAGAGCCTGCCCAGGGGTACAGCTCGAGTTCACGATGCTGCTCTTGCCGCTGTCTGGCTGTGACGCTGTGTGAATATGGTCCCTGAGTGGGGCTGAGCTCCATGGGAAGGTCCTACAGAAGTCGAGAGGCTCGTGACTCATCACGAAGGGCCCTGGCCGCCTGACACTCAGTAAGATGGTGCTAGGACCTCAACCAAAACGGCCACCTCCCTGAGCAAGCCCAGCACGTGGCCCAATTTAGCGGCCTTCCTGAGTCCTCCCTGCACCCACCGGTGCCCTGCAATCTCTGATTCCCGGACACTTTCTCTCACTCACACACTCGGTTTGTATGTGCCTAGAGACTCCACCTGTTAGGATCTGAACTGTGTTCTCACCAAATTCACATAGTGGAATGAAATCCTAAGTCCCAGGATATCAGAATGTGACTGAATTGGAAATAGGTCACCAGGGTGGCCCTAGGCCAATATGACTGGTGTCCTTAGAAGAGATCAGGACATGGACATGGCCAGAGGGGAGACCATGCAGGGAAGGCCGCTGTCTATAAGCCAAGCAGAGAGGCCCCAGAGGAAAGTGACTCTGCTGACACCCCAGTCTCAGACACCCCAGCCTCCAGAGTTGAGAGAAAATATAAACATGTCATTTAAGCCACCCAGCCTGTGACATTTGGTCATGGTGGCCTGAGCCAATTAATATTCCCTCCAATCTCCCCAAATTAGAGGCACTCCCAACCTGCTGCCAAGGCTGATGGCTCAGAAGCTTAATATGAACCCAGTGATCTGAGTTGGACCATAAGGAAGACTGAGCATCAAAGAATTGATGCTTTCAAACTGCGGCACTGGAGAAGACTCTTGAGAGTCCCTTGGACAGCAAGGAGATCAAACCAGTCAATCCCAAAGGAAATCAACCCTGAATATTCATTGGAAGGACTGATGCTGAAGCTCCAGTATTTTGGCTACCTTATGCATAGAGCTGACTCACTGGAAAAGACCCTGATGCTGGGAAAGACTGAGGGCAGCAGAAGGGGGTGGCAGAGGATGAGATGTTTGGATGGCATCACCGACTCGATGGACATCAGCTTGAGCAAATTCCAGGAGATAGTGAAGGACAGGAAAGCCTGGTGTGCTACACTCATGGGGCCACAAAGAGTCGAACATGACTAGCATGCAACAACAACAAATATGATCTACAAACAAAGCTGCCCAGGGGCTGTTTCAGCATCAACGCTGGCCACACAGGTGACTCACACAGAAGACATGAAATCCCGAGTCCCCTAGTTTTCTAACACAACAGCCCAGAGGCCCATCAACCCTACAGGAAGCCTCAAGTACGTCTCCCCACTCTTAGCAGCTGCCTCCAGCCCAGTCCAGTGTTTCCCAAATGTCTCTGACAATGGTCCACAGTAATAAATGCACCAAGTTCCAGCCTCCACTGACCCCAGCCACGATCACCACAACACCCCCACCCCACCCACTGTACACACACAGCTTCCAGGCCCTGTGCCCCCTTCACTGTGAGGCCGGGTACATTATTACCCCCATTTAACTCCAAAAAACTGAAAGCACTAGCTCAGGCTTGCAGACTCGCAAGTGACCTAGCTTCAAACCCAGGCCATCTGACTCCAGACTCCAGTTGGCGTTGACAGACTATGGCCCGTGGGCCGCAGCCAGCCTTGCTGTTTTTGTACAGCAAGTCTCTTTGGAACACAGCCCTGCCGAGTCCTTTCTGTGACATCCACAAAGATGAGCAGATGCCACAGTGACCAACAACGTGGCTGTAAAGCTGAACAAATTATGTGGCTCTTTACAGAGCAGAGAGCCTGCCATGGACTTCCCTAGTGGTACAGTGGTTAAGAATCCAGCAGCCAATGTTGGTGACAGGGTTCAATCCCTGAGCCAGGAAGAGTCCACACGCTGCGGAGCAACTAAGCCCGCTCTGGGGCCCACGAGCCGCAACTACTCCAGAGCCCGGGAGCTGCAACCGCTGAAGCCCGAGTGTCCCAGAGCCTGTGCTCCACAAGGGAAGCGACCACAGCGTGAAGTCCGCGCACTGCAGTGAAGCGGCCCTCATTCGCTACAACTCGATAAAAGCTCACATTTGACTCGGTTCTAATGAGGTGGACAAACCTAGAGCCTATTATACAGCATGAAGTAAGTCAGACAGAGAAAGATAAATGTCATATACTGATGCATATATATATGGAATCTAGAAGGATGGTACTGATCAATTTATGTGCGGGGCAGCAATGGAGAAACAGACACAGAGAAGAGACTTAAGGATGGGGGGGAGGGGAGGAAGGAGAGGGTAGGGTATATGAGAGAGTAACATGGAAACTTACATCACCATATGTAAAATAGATAGCCAACAGGAATTTGCTGTATGATTCTGGGAACTCAAACAGGGGCTCTGTAACAACCTAGAGGAATGGGATGGGGAGGGAGATGGGAGGGAGGTTCAGGAGGGAGGGGATGTATGTATACCTATGGCTGATTCACGTTGAGGTTTGACAGAAAACAGCAAAATTCTGTAAAGCAATTATCCTTCAATTAAAAGATAAATAAAGTGCCAAATAATAAGAAGAAGAAGAAACTCTGTTTCATGGTAAAAAGAAAAAAGAAAAGCCCTTGCAGAAACAAACACCCAGCCCAGCCAAAAATAATAAATAATATATATTTTTTTAATGGGAGCTTGCCAACCTTGCTATCGGCTCTTGACCTCACACCAAGCCCGCCCCATTCAACCCTCCCAGGTCTCTCCCCAACTCTGATTGCCCTTCATACCCTGACAGGAGAAAAGATAAAAAAGAGGAAAAAATTGTATTTAAATATAATCCTCCTGATAAAATAAAGAACAAATCAAATTCTCTGCAGTTCTTTTGTCCTCAGGCACTGCCAAGATGTCAACCTCATACAAGATAATAAATAAGAAGAACCAGCAAAGTGCTTCCCAAATATTTAATTAATGCATTTTATCTGCTTCACCACCTGGGAACAATGGGCCACAGGTTGGAAGATCAAGTCTAAGCCTTACTGTTGAATGCTTGGTTTTATAAAGTGCTTGTCACAACCTTGATATTACTTAAATGTAGCTTTTTTTTTCCTGTTATTATTAATTAGATTTTTTCCTAACAGTCGGTATCACAATTAACCTTCAAAGAAGAGCTGCTGGGATGCATGTAACTAATTTTTACAAAGCAAACCTTTCCCAAGTCACCCCGTGCCGGCTTTCTATTCCTCCCTCTTTTGGCAGATTTCCTTGTCAAATTAAGATCCGCTCTTGATACCATGCAAATAAATGCCTGCGACATTCTAACAATGCTGCCGTTCTTACCAATGACATTCCGAGGGGTCGACTGGAGTGGAGACAGTCAAAATGGAGGCATTCTTAGTCTTTGACTCTCTTTTCCCAGGGCAAAATTTTGCAAAGGAAAGTCAGTTGAAACTTGGGTGTCATCACATGGTTTCTGTTACTTTCACAAGGCAGTTGCTTTGCAATCTTGGTGTAACACACTCACCATCAGGGAGGATTATGTAAGCGGCCAGAGGGAGAGAAGGAGCCTTCTGGGGGAAGTCACTCAGAGCTTGTGTCCTGGTTGAAACTTTGCTGTTGCTTTCTCTGCTTCTCTAATTTCTCTCAACATCTTTCATTACCTGATGGAGTTACTGGGGCTTTAAAAATGAATGTCCAGGCAGCCTGGGAGGTTTCAGCAACTTCCCAGAGAAATGGATTGCTGGGTGAGGAGGACCATTTATCAGCTCTGAGCTGAGTTCATGGCACATTGGTCACCATCAGAGGGGCTAGGAGATGAGCGAACAACCAACACTTAAGCTTCAAGGTCAGCTAACTGTACTGTGTGCTCAGTCGCTCAGTCGTGTCTGACTCTTTGCGACCTTAGAGACTGTAGCCTGCCAGGCTCCTCTGTCCCTGGGATTCTCCAGGCAAGAACACTGCAGTGGTTGTCGTTTCCTTCTCCAGGGAATCTTCCCGACCCAGGGATTAAACCCGACTCTCCTGCACTGGCAGGCAGATTCTATGCTTCTGAGCCACCTGGGAAGCCCCCCTTAAGGTGAGCTATATGGGGGCAAAAGTACTAGACAGAATTACTTCACCAGATGAACTCAGGCCAGGGATTACAAACAGGCTTTGCTCACTCTGTAACCTACAGAAGGAAAACATTAGCCAGGTGCCAAATGCCAAAAGCATTTCCCAGGGCAAGAGTCAGCTGGCACTGACCCAGGGTCATCCTCTCTAGACACTCCCGTCTCCCACACAGTCCTCCCACCCATCCAATTCCCAGCCTGGACCTCGTTGGGGTCTGCGTTGGTGAGGCCACCTTCACAGTACCCAGGGACCAGTTGGTGATGAGCTGCTCTGTTTTCTTAGACTCCAAAGATACGGTCCTCAACACTAAAGAGTTGCCTAAAAACCCATGGAATGCTGAGAAAATGGACTGAGTCACGAAGAAAAAAATGGGATGGCTCAAATAACCAACCAATAATACAAGCTTGTATCTATCAACTGTGGGTTATGTGGAGAATTTGAAAATCCGATTCTGTCTACCTCAGCAAACCTAGGAGGTAGGCCCATATTACAGATGGGAAAACTGAGGCAGGGGAGAGAAGCGATAAAGTCAGTATTCAAACTCATATACATCCCTCTCAAGAGCACAAGCCCTTAGCCACCCTACTAGCGTCTCCCCAAGCAGGGAACTCTGAACCCAGGGTCATTTTCTGCAGAGTCTGGACACCAGGGAGCAACACTGAGCTCCAAAGACAAAGTTCTCCCCTGAATACATTCTCGGTCTCTCTGAAGATTCAGCGTGGTGCTCATCTCCCAATTCACCTCTGGGCAGGCAACAGTTTCTGGCCAGCTGTTTTGTATTCATCATGGTATTTGCAGTTGTTTTCTCTTGAGAGCGAAGGACAGTACTGGTTTTACTTATAAATAAATTTACGTTAGGCAAAAACTGAGAACCAATTTAGAGAAAATATTAAATTGGTACTGGTGGGCAGATACGGCAAAAATCATGACAGTCAAATAGGAATGACTCAACTCAAGGTGACGGCAGGAAGATACTCGGCGGGTGATGACTCAGCCTTAGGTGAGTGCATCTTCATGCGGGTTGTCGGAACAGGGTGCTCAAGACAATCCCCAGGGACACAGAAAGAAACACGGGTGCTTCAATTTAGATCTGGTTCTACCTGACATTTTAAAAGCTTTCAGGGTTCTGCTTTGTCTCATAAATAATCTATGCATATTGCAAGCAAAGATGTACACTGCAGATTTCTTTTTGTCAACTGGGGTATTCCATCAAAGCAGCTCAGCTACCCAAGACCAGACTTCCACTTTCCCAAGGGGCAGGATCCCACGAGATCCGCAGTGATCACCTGGTGCCCCCCGCCCCCCAGCATCCATTCCCTGTCCTTCTGTGATGGCCTCTGACTTCCACTGGCGACCCCACGTAATTCTGGGCAAGAGGCTCCTCTCCTGGCTCCAGGGTGGAGCACATGATGGGTTAGACCGTCAGGGAACTCCCCGCTGCACTGCCACCACCAGCATGACTGGGACGACGGGTTCCGGCTCAGGTCCTGGGCGGGAACACTGGGACAAACGCTTGTCCTCTGCGTCTGCTCCATCTGCTTCTTCACAAATCAGTCTCTCCGCACCTCACAGAGCAAAAGGACAAGCCGACGGGTCAGCCTAGAGCCACCAGTTTTCCTCAGTGTTGGCTCGTCTAGTGAGCTGGGCTCAGCTATGGAACAGCAGCAGCTCCTGGGGAGCAGGTGAGGCCAGTGATGAGGGAAGCCTGCGGCTGGCAGGAGGGGCGTTTCAGCCTGCACCCTGACCTCCTCCTGGTCGGAGCTACAGAAACCTGCCCCGACAGACTCACGACGGCCGAGCCCAAGCAGTCTTCCCCAGGAAAACTTCTAAGAGAGAGAATGCTAGTTCTTCCTTCTTCCTGATTAAATGCCTCCACAGTCCACAGAGCCAGGAAGAACCCCTCCCTCCAGGGCTGTTACAGGAGGGATCTGAGCCAGCACGTGCCGAGCACAGAGCGGACACCTCCTGGGACTGCTGCCCATACCCCTTCTCTAAGCAGCTGAGGCTTAGAGAGTTTCAGGAACGAGTCCAGGGTCATCCGGTTAATAATGCATACTTGATTCATTTCATATTTGTTCCACGTTTATTAAGTGTCCACTGTATGCAAGCCACCATGTATACAATGGTGCCTAATACAGACAGGTACCTTCACCCTACATTCACAGTGAAAGTGAAAGTGTGAGTCACTCCATCGTGTCTGACTCTTTGTGACCCCATGCACTGCAGCCAGCCAGGCTCCTCTGTCCATGTGATTCTCCAGGCAAGATTACAGGAGTGGGCTGTCGTCCACTTCTCCAGGGATCTTCCCAACCCAGGGATCGAACCCAAGTCTCCTGCATTGCAGGTGGATTCTTACTGTCAGAGCCACCTGGGAAGCCCTCACAGACGGTGGCAGGTATTAAACAATTAAATGTGCACTGGATTGCTCACAAAGTGAAATGAGCACCTGAAGTGCTCTCTGTGGCTCGACAAGCAGTGCCTCCCACCTTCAGGGGATGGAAGGGCGGCTGTCACTGTGAGTCTCCAGACAGAACCCAGGAAAGGCCAGCAGGTACTCGAGTGGTCCCTGGGTCTGGGGCTTGGCTGCTCAAACTCCCCAGCATCTCTAGATGAGTCACTAAGCCCCATCATACAGGAAAGGGACAGGGGTGGGGGGAATTCCCTGGTGGTCAAGTGGTTAAGAACCCACCTGCCAATGCTGGAGACACAGGTTTGATCCCCAGTCTGGGACAATCCCACATGCCATGGAACAACAAAGCCCGTGTGCCACAACTAATGAGCCAGTGCTCTAGAGCCCAGGAATTGCAACAACTGAGCCCACGGGCAGCAACTCCTGAAGTCCACGTGTCAAGAGCCCATGCCCTGCAACAGGAGAAGCCACCGTGATGAGAAGCTCAAGCATTGCAACGAAGAGTATTCCCTGCTCGCCACAATTAGAGAAAGCCTGTGGACAGCAATGAAGACCCAGCACAGCAAAAAATAATTAAAAAAAAAAAAAAGTGGGACAGGAAAACAAAAGATGGGCGGTTCATGAGGATCATGGGAAAGAGCCATGACAGAAAGCTGTCAGGGGATGAGGAGACGATGGAGGAAGGGGAGCACCAACTCAGGGGGCAGGACCCGAGATGGGAAAGGTGGGGAGCATCACACATGGAGGCCTGTGGCCAAGCACGGCTGCTGCCTGCCTACAATCTGTGCATGGAGTCCCTTCCCTGGAGAAGCCCTGGGCTCCTGGGAACGACACTTCCTTGCTTTGTGAGCAATCCAGTGCACATTTAATTGTTTAATACCTGACACTGTCTGTGAGGGCTTCTCTGGTGGCTCAGACAGTAAAGAATCCACCTGCAATGCAAGAGAAGCCCGGGAACAACAGGTAGAGAAAGAAACTTCTGGAGGACAAGGGCAGGCGGGAGGGGAATGACTATGATTAGATTTCCTCCAAACAAAGCAGGTAGGAAGCAAGCTGAGCCCAAAGTGTACAGGTCAAATTTCATTTAATAGTTTAAAAAAAGAATCAAATAATAAAGTGAGATGTGTCTAATCCCGAGGGACATGGGGCTTCTGCCCTGGCCACCACTTCATGGTCTACTTTCCACTCGACAGCCAGAGGAGCCTTTTAAACCCTGCCTCTGCTCAGAGCCCTCTGATGACTTTGCACGTGGCCTTGGAAGCGCTCACTTCCTGCCATCTTCCAAGCTCACCACGCAGCGGACTTGTCTTCATCATTCTGTCCACCTGGAGGCTGCGGGAAAAGCCAAGACGGAGGAGCACACACGGGAACTGGGAGAAGGAAGGAGCGGAAGGCAGAGAAGGGGTCATGCCTGTGTGAACCCACGGGGGCAGTCGGGGTGGGGCGCAGCAGTGGGAATGGAGGGAGTAACCCCAGGCGGGCTGGCCCTGAAGTAACAGAGAGGAAGGCCTGATGCCCGCAGAGACGCCTCCTGCAGGTGACTCCAGTGGACGACAAGTCAGCCCCTCCCTGGGACAAGTGCCCTGGACTTCCACACCTGCGGCTTCCACCAGGCTCCGACCTACCAAGCTCGATCCCGCCTCTGGCCTCTGGCTGGCTGTCTGACTGGGACGCTACACTCCTAGACCTTGAACTTCAAGCATTACCTCCTCAGGGGACCCCTGACCATTTTTCCCTGCCCCTCACCCAGCTGTCACCCGTCACATTACCCGGTTCTTTGCAGAGTAGGGAGCTCTACCTGGAATCAGCTTGGCTGTGTATCTGTGCCTTTGTTGACTGTCTCCCCAACGAGAATGTCACCTCCACTCCAGCAGAGAATGTGTGCCTCGTGCCCCCTTAGGCCCCCAGCACCTGACCCAGAATATGTGATCCAAAACTTCTACTGCTTTCTTTAGTGCTGACAGCCCTCCGCTGTCTGTTTTTGTAAATACAGTTTTATTGGCATTGGCTCCGTCTCCTAGGGCTGCCATGACATGCCACAGACAGGGAGGCTTAAGTAACAGAAACTTACTGTTCCCAGTTCTGGAGGCTGGCAGTGCACGGTCACGGTGTCAGGGGCTGGCCTCTCCTGAGGCCCCTCTCGGCTCACAGATGGCCACCTTCTCGCTGTGGCCCCGTGTGCCTTTCCTCTGTGAGCGCATGGCCCTGGTGTCTCTGTGTGTGTCCAAATTTCCTCTTCGTACAAAGACATCAGCCTTACTGGTGGCTCGGGCACCTACTCTTATGACCTCATGCTTAGTCAGTCAATCATGTCCGATTCTTTGCAATCCCATGAACTGTGGCCCACCAGGCTCTTCTGTCCATGGGATTCTCTGGGCATGAATACTGGAATGAGTTGGCATTTTCTACTCCAGGGGACTTGCCCATCCCAGGGACTGAACTCAGATTCTCTGTGTCTCCCGCACTGGCAGGCAGATTCTTTACTCACTGAGCCATCGGGGATCTACTTATGGGCCTGTGTCCACTACAGTCACACTGCGGTGGGGCAGGGCTTCAACACAGGAATTTGGGGCAGGAGGTGGGAACACAACTCAGTAGAGAAGAAAACACAGCCACACCCATGGTTGACACGTGGCTCTGGCCGCTACTACGCTTCAGCAGCAGAGTTTGGTTGTGACACAGACCAGCACATCTGCACGGCCTGGAACGTTCCCCAAGCAGCCCTGCACAGAAGCTTGCTGACCCCTGGTCTAGAGCAGGGCTCCTGTTGTGTTTACCGTGTCACAAGCATCCTCATTGTTCCCGAGACCCACCATCAGAAGACCCCAGAGAAGCCCGGCGCAGAGCGCTGCGACATGTTCTCCAGCTTCACTACCACCAGTAATCTCATCACTCCCCTGGGTCAGTGACTGAGGCACCCCTGATTGCAAGGTATGATACCAGAGATAAAAAACCCAAGCCCGCAAAGCCACAATTAAGATACACCCAGGAAACAAGGGAAGAGAATTACCTGTCAAATGCCAGCCCTCCGGCAATCTGTGAGGATACACAGTTTGCTAACAGCATCTGCAGTGTAATTCAGAAACCACGCGAGGACCATTCGGAGGACAGAGGGGTCTGGTGTTCCAGGAGGAGACGAAGCGACACTAGAGGTGTCACCTTTTATCCACGAAGAGCTCCCAAGCGCCCCAGACATGCCTGGCTTCTATTCCTCCTGTGGCGTTTTCTCCCTTTCGGTTCAACCACAATTTCAATTACAGTCAAAGAACCTCAGTTTCAAAAGCTCAGGGGAAGAAGATGCTGAAGACGCAACTTTAGTTTTTTTAAAAAAACAAATCTTAGATAGTGTTTCCCATGTTCCAGGCACTGTTCTAAACCTTTCGTCTCCATTAACTCACTCAATCCTCATGACAAAATGATGGTGGGGGGACAGGGTGAGATGCTATGATCTTCATTGTACAGGTAAGGAAACAGACTCAGAAAAGGTAAGTAGCTCGGCCGAGAGCACACAGCTACAAAGTCAAGGGGCTGAGATTGCAACCCAGGCCATCTGGCTCAAGTTTGCCCCCAAGCATCACTCGGTATTCCTTCTTTCAGGTGGATATATCTCATCTGCGGTTCAGTCATCCACAAATGCTATGATATATCATATAATTCTAGGAATATATATAGCAGCAAACGAAGACTACATATAGAAGTCTAAAAGGAAGAATGACTAGCTTAGACACCAAAGAGCTAAGATCATAAACACTCTCTACATTATAAGAAACCACTGTTGCGAGATTCCATTTACTGAGACTCTGTTCCTTATGTAATCATTCTCTGAACCAGTATCAGTGGGGAAGCTACTCCACACCCAGCACTGGGTGAGGCACAAAGAATATAATGGTGATGAAAACTGACACCACCCTACCTTCACGGGACTTGCAGTCATGAAACAGACAGAAAACAAACGCTCACACAGATAATCACCGATTAAGACCAGAGATAATGAGAAACAGGATAGGAACTGTCCTCGTTCATACTGGTGGGCCATGGAAGGGTCCTTCTCAAGCCCCACAGGAATGTACCAGGTCACACTTGGCAGGGGTTTTCCCAGAAGACAGAAGGGCATGTGCAAAGGTCCTAAGGTCAGCCTGTGGTTGGGCACCACCATTTAACCCTGGCACAGACCATGAGGGAGGGGTCATCATACTTATTTCACAGAGGTATCACCTGAGCGGTTAAGACTCAGGGTCTCAAAGCTCCTACGTGACAAAGCCATACCTTCCTGATTCCAAAGGCCATCTTGTCCCCAATGGGCCATGCCATCCTCTGTTTGTGAGAAGGCTTTCAAAGCCAATACACTTACTGGTTTTCTTATTCTTTGGATCCCAGAGGAATGTCTCGGGGGCAACTTTGTAAAAGTTCTTCTATTTCCATCTTCTAAGAGTGGATAACACACACATCTAGGAAATCGTTTCCATCCGTAACACAGAAGTTACCTGGCCTACAAATTTTTTAAATAATAGAGCCCTGTGGAAGCATCTCCTCCACCCCTTGGTCCCCAGGAAGGCAGCAAAGGATGTTCCTGAGGAGGACGAGATGATAAGGCACTAGATTCTGAGCTCCGAAGAAATAGGAGGCCCTGGGCTCCCCTGCCCTGCGCACCTCAACTCTGCTCCTGGGACAAAACCATCTGCCTCATGAGACACTTCATTTTCAGCTGTATTCACAGGAAAAGCTCTTTGTGCTCATAAACAGAGCTTTCTTAAAGACAGACCCCCAACTCCCACCAACTGGCACAGAGCTAAGGGAAAACTTTTACGATACAGGTGATGGGTTTTCATTCAACTGGTGCTCTGCATCTGTTATGCACCAGCCCCTGGCCAAGCACTGGGAATTTGAAAGTAGATAAGCCGTAAATAAATTACAATGCTGTTAATGTTGTGATAGAAAGATGCTCAAGGGGCTGGGAGGGGAGGGGGCATTCACTCATTTATTCATTTATTCAACAAACAGTGATCAAGCACTGTAACAATATCCTTTCTGCTTTAAAGTAATAAAGCTAATAAGTCGTACTAGACACATGGCTGCCAGAGAGACTACGTTTCCCAGCATCCCTTGCAGCCCAGCATCCCTTGCAGCTCAGCATGGCCATGGGACTAAGTTCCACCCAGTGAGATGTGAACAAGTGATGTGAGCAACTCCTGGGTCTCAGAGTCAAGGAGCTGCCTCTCCCTTTCCCCTTCTCGAGGGCCAGCAGAGCAACAAGACAGAAGGAGCCTGGGGACTTCCCTGGTGGTCCAGGTTCCATTCCCGGTCAGGGAACTAGATTCTGCATGTTGCAACTAAAGACATCGCATGCCACAACAAAGATCAAGGAGCAGTCAGATGAATAAGTAATTTTTTTTAAAGTAAGCTTTAAAAAAAAAATGAAGGAACCTGGGTCCCTAAATCATCTCATGGAGAAGAGCTGCATACCAACTCCAGCTCTCATGTAAGAGAGAAGTAATTTTTTCTGGTGATCCCAAAGATAATCTGTCTGTATTAAGCTCATTATAACAAGCCCCACCCGTTTTTGTTGTTGTTCAGTCAAGTCATGTCTGCCTCTTTGCCACCCCATGGACTGCAGCACACCAGGCTCCCCTATCCTTCACTATCTCCTGGAGTTTGCTCAAACTTATGTTTATTGAGTCGGTGATGCCATCCAGCTATCTCATTCTCTGCTGCCCCTTCTCATGTTGCCTTCAATTTTCCCAGCATCAGGGTCTTTTCCAGTGAGTCAGCTCTATGCATAAGGTAGTCAAAATACTGGAGCTTCAGCTTCAGCATCAGTCCTTCCAATGAATATTAAGGGTTTATTTCCTTTAGGATTGACTGGTTTGGGCAGCCCATCTGTTCTAGGTGCCAGGAATACAGCGGTGACAGTCGAAGTCTCTGCCCCACAGAGCTCACATTGTAACCACAGGCAGACGTCAACAAGTACTTCAGACCGTGTTGCTTCAAAGGAAGGAAGGCAAAGGGTTTGAGATTCATCTCTGTGAGCATGTGTGCTCAAAAACACCCGCTCTAGGAAGTGAGAGCTCAGACCTGAAGGCTGAGAGCTGCCGGCCCTGGGAAGAAACTTACAGGCAGAGGTGGCTTTGGGAAGACATAAAAGAAGGCCAGTGCAGGGCTGTCCAGTGAGCAGAGGGGAGAATGAGACCAGAAATGAGGCTGGAGGAAGGCACCTAAACCAGCCCAGAAGTCCAGGAGGACTGCCTGGGGGAAACGCCACCTGGTGGTCGTTGTTCAGTCACTCAGTCATGTCCCACTCTTTGAGACTGAACGACAGACAGACGGTCAGGATATCAATTGATGTCCACAAGCAAGAAGGTGTGCTTCCAGCAGAGGGAATTGCATAACAGAAGGAGCTCAGGAGGTAGCCCTCAGAATCTTCAGCTCCCATCTGTCCCTTTTGTGATGGAACCTGCAGACACAGGTCCAGCAACCTTGGGGAAGAGAAGCACTGAAGGGTTGGAAAGAATCAGCAGGTTCCTAGCTCAGGGGGATTTCAGAAAGCTAGAAAGGGACTCTTCTGAACCCCTGATAGGGTTTCAAATGAAGAGCTCGATTTTTTAATGATGTATCCTTGCATCCTCGCCCTGTGGAATTGATTATAAACGACCAGCGCTGGCTTATAACTTTCTTATCTAAAGGAAGCCTTGCTTTATTTTTAATACAATTTATAACTAGGTGACGGTCCTCCCAGGGAAGCTTCATCTCATTATATGTCTCCTCTCCTCCTTCCACAGTGGTTACTGAAGAACCATCCAACTTCCCCTGCAGGTTTCCATGAGGGTGGTCCATGGAGAGACTCCAGTGGACATTTGTGGGCAGAAATGTAGCAAGCAGCCCTTTCATAGCTCACGTGCCTTCTTGCTCACTGCTGACTCATGACTTTGGGTGAAGCAACAGCTGGGTCTGCAACTCCTCCATCCTCTCTGGTCCTCCTGGGGGTCACCCCGTCCTGGGCAGGGCTGTGGGTCTATCTCTGTGATGAAGGACCCAGCCACTTTGGGGCACCCACAGCACCCTGGGGGAGGAACGAGAATGAACCTGGCCTTGGCCCAGGCATGGCGCCAGCCTGCTCTTCACCCCACACTTCAGGTCGTCTGTCCTTGATGGCAGCCGCCGTGAGGACTTCAGGCTCCAGCATCAGTGGTGAAAACAACGGCCCTACAGAGGTTCAGCCTGCTTCCGCAATCGTGTCAGACCAAGCTCCCAGACCAGATTCTAGAACATCCGTGTGTACAGATTACTTGGCGGTTCTGCTTCTTTCTCAGAACTCCAACTGCTGCATGTTTGACTTTAGAAGTATGAGGACAAAATATGACCCAGCACCGAGCCAGACGTGAGCTATGCAGATGAAAGGGGTGTGCGTGGATTCCAGGCCAAGGGCAGGGAGATGATCGAAGGCAGCATGACACGCTCGCTGGAGTCTCAACCCCTGCCCTTTCTAAGCGACACTTCCAGCGTCTCCAAACCGCACTGCACCTCTAGCCTGGCAGCGATGGACACGGGTGATCAGAAGCTGTAAGTTGGCCCTGCCTCCTCGTCACCGCCAGGGTCAGAGAGCGGCCAGGTGAGGACGACGGCACCCACCTCCGCAGGCCTCATGATGGTCCTTCAACACACATCTACAAAGGACCTATTATGTGCCAGGAACCATGGAGGCTCTGGGATACCAAACTCCCAGACCAGATTCCAGAACATCCGTGCATACAGATTTCTTGGTGCACAGAGCAGCCTCTGCTCTCATGGAGAGGATGAATAAGCCAAGAAAAGCACAGGGAACACACATCAGCATATGTGCGGGGGCAGGGAAGACAATTGAGGGGAGGATGGGTACAGTCCACAGAGCACCGTGGGAGGAGGCGGGGCACTCTGGAGACGAGGATCAGGGAGAAGGGTCTTCCTGAGAGGCAGGTCTCTGAGCAGGGACCATGAGACCTTCAGGACAGTGAATGCTGGCAGGCTGTCGGCAACTGTCACAGCATCAGCTACAGGCACGGGCAGGGCTGTGGGGACCGTGAGTTAGATGTGTATCTTTGCATGCCTCCGCCTGAGCACCTTGGGCATAGGATGAGACTCGCTGTTCTGCAGATAACAAGTGCTCTGTCTATACCATGCGTCTTAACTGAGCATGACTCCAGCGGACCCAAAACCCTCAGGGGAGCCCGTCACTTCTCTCCCCTCTCTCAGGGTACACAAGAAATCAGAGTGGAGCCTCAGAAACCAAAAGCACTCCCAAGCACAATGGTGGATCGTCTTATCTTGGAGCAGTTTCTGTTGATGCTAATGCCCCAAAGAGAAACGACCTTTCCGTCCTAGCAAGGCTGCCTTTTACACAAAATCTCTGCCATAAACACACATGTTTGAACCTTTATCCCCAGTCAACTGTGACCTGCATTTCTTCTCTTCTCCACACACAGCAGGTTAATGATCTTCTAATGGGTCTGGACATAATCGACAGCTTACATAATTACACTTATAATTGCTGTACCCTGTCGTTTTTGCTCACGAGACAAATAAATCCTTAGGTGTTGTCAAGACTCTCCAGCTGAGAAATTGATGGAACTGTCTTTAATTTGTACCTGTCCAGGAACATCACTTATGTGGAAATAGCAACAGCAGATATTACACAGGCATGGCAGCCATCAGCCTTGGACCCATTAAGTCAAGGCTTTTCTCCTGTTTTGTTCACTGTGAACCCCTGGCACTCAGAGCAGTGACTGGCATGTAGTAGGTACTCAGGACATATGTGGAGGATAAGCGAGCAGGCGTGCCGAGGTTTGAGAGCTGTGCCTGTCCGGACCCACGTGGTATGGCGCCCCGGTGATCACCCAGCGAACCTGAGGCAGGAATCAAGTCCGGGACCCCCCCAGACCCTGCGGAGAAATGGTCACAAGGCCACACAGTCAGTACAGACAGAGCAGAGGCTGCAGGTGTCAGAAGCCACCCGGCGAGGGGACCAGGTGGAATGCCAGATGGTGGAGGATGAGCAAGAGCAGGCGCTTGCCTGCCAAGGCCAGTCAGGTGTCACCTCTGCTGCTGGCTGTACAACACTCAGAGCAGTGGAGGCGGAGGGTCTGAGAGTCCTGAGGGTCAAGATCACCGGGGAGGTGAAGGACAACACGGAGGGTTGGCAGCAGCACTCTGCAGACACCTGGGGTTGTATCTGATCATATGAACGACTAGCCTGGCCACACCGGTGCTCAATCCGAGTCCTGACAGAAGGCAGCCGAGCACTGCCCGCTGTGCAGACAAGCCCCCGGGAATCCCAGAGCCACTCGGGCTGTGATAATGGCAGACGGCTCAGGAGCCTGAAGGCCCCCATAGAGTCTACACTGACAGCCTCCTGCCTCGTTCTCTCTAGACAGGCACCCAGCAAACGCTTACAGATGCCAGGCTGCACAAAACTGTGCCAGACACTTGGGGTAAGATGGTGAGGAAAACAGACCCTGACCAGCATTCATGAGATGCGTGAGGTCTCAGCACGGGTCCTCACTTGTGCATCGGCTTCCCCATTTGTGAGACAAGTGCATGGTGACAGTTCCATGAATTGGAACATGGCTCCATTCATAACGTCACAGCATCCTCACTGCCGCGAGAACAAACCCGTCCCCCGTCCCCTCACCACCACATCCCACTAATCCCCACACCCTCGGTCTGCTGGGCCCCGATACGTGTAACCGTTCACCCCCAAGACAGCATGCAGCCAGCATCACGAGCCCACTCGAAGGAGGAGAAAACTCAGACTTGAGGCAGCTCTGAGCACCGCAAATCTGAACTTGCATCTTTCTGTTAAAGCCATCCCAGTGAATGGAGCTCTTTTCTGAAACCCACTCTTCAACTATTTAAAGGCAAGGAAGCTGGGGTGCAGAGGGGCTCAGGGGCCACGTCCCCATGATCCCAACATTCTCAGTCTTTTTCTCTTTTTTATTGTATTTTTCCTAGGTTTTTTTCTAGGTCTTGGTTTGTTATTTAACTTATTTAGTTAGTTTTAAATCATTTGTTTATTTTTAAATGGGCGACAAGGCATGTGGGATCTTAATTCCCTGACCAGGGATCGAACCTGCACCCCCTGCACGGAAAGTGCTGAGTCTTAACCACTGGACCGCCAGGGACGTCCCCCTATGTTCTTGGTCTTAAGACAAAGTTTAGAAGAGCAGCGATTCTCACCACTCCCACCAAGACCAACGCTTCACCTCCTCTGGATGCAGGGGCTCCTGGTGAGCTTGACAGAACAGCCTGGCGGATAAGTCTGTCCTTTGCTGTCACGTCTCTAATAACTCTTGAAGCGTCTCCAAAGTGCTGGGGAAGCAGAGTGGAGCATCCCGCCGTGACCCCCAAAGGCCAGGCCGCTGCCTCGGGAGCTCTGCCATCAGCAGTGCGCTGCCGCAAGCCATCAGTGCCAAACATAGGTTCCCTTCAATTCCAACTGGAGGGAGTGTGGTTGTAAAGGCAGCAGAACGTGCGTTCAAAGACATTTACACACACGCTAGCCTCAGCCAGAACAGGACGAAGATGTCAAAAGCTCTGTAATATTCCAATTCTCCAGCCAAAGAGTCTGCTGTTCCAACAAATCTCAAGATACATTTAAAGGCTTGTTATGAGTCCTGACAGGTTACAGCCTGTAGCTACTCTGCCTCGTGTGTGTGTGTTCAGTTGCTTCAGCCGTGTCCGACTCTTCGAGTCTACGAACTATAGCCCCCAAGGCTCCTCTGTCCCGGAGATTCTCCAGGCAAGAACATCGGAGTGGGTTGCCATGCCCTCCTCCAGGGGATCTTCCTGACCCAGGGGTTGAGACCGAGTCTCTTATATCTCTTGAACTGGCAGGTGGATTCTTTACTGGTTCCTCCCAGTGCCATCTGGGAAGCCCAGCTACTCTGCCTTGCCACATACCAATAAAAAAAGCAAGAAATTGGACCACATTCTAGTGGAAACACTGTCTTTTCCTCTCCAAAACCCAGAGATGTGAAATTCGGAAACTGTAATTGCAGTGTCTGAGGTTTTCAGAGCCTGGATAGGCCCAAGATCAAGAGCAATCTGCTTTTCAGGGTGGGCCTAGGGTGACTAGGAGCCCAGTGAAAAATTTAAGAAAGCACCAAAAAAATCAGGCATCAAGATAAGTCATGTTTTTGTTTGTTGGTTTGGTTTGGTTTTTCTATGCTTATTAGCATGTGAGATCTTCCCCAACAGGGACTGAACTCATGCCCTTGCACTGAAAGCACAGTCTTAACCACTGGACCACCAGGGAGGTCCACTAAGTCATGTTTTTGTGCAACATTCTGAAAAATCAAGATGAATGCAAAAAAATCTATAATGAAAAGAACAGCATGATTTTTCATCAAGACGAGATGAGTAATACTGATTTGTCCTATCACCTCAGACTGTGATGTGGCTGGGCTCAACATAGCTGCCCCATCTCTTGAAGGATGTATTTAACTTCCTTGTACCTTGGCTTCCTCATCTAGAAGATGGAACGTACAAAAATTACCTTCCCTCTGAGAGCTGCCATGAGGACTGAATGAGACAGTAAGTGTGAAGTATGTAGAGCATAGTGCCCGGCCCAGAAATACTCAGTAAACGCTGAACGCAGCATCCCCACCACTTACTCCATCGGTAACATCTCAATCACCGTCAACATTTTCCATCAGTAATGCTTCCACCACCATCTCCATCAATGACACCTCAAGCGCCATCACCTATTCCATCAATAAGGCCTCTGCTGCTGCTGCTGCTGCTAAGTCGCTTCAGTCGTGTCCGACTCTGTGCGACCCCTGAGATGGCAGCCTACCAGGCTCCCCTGTCCCTGGGATTCTCCAGGCAAGAACACTGGAGTGGGTTGCCATTTCCTTCTCCAATGCATGAAAGTGAAAAGTGAAAGTGAAGTCGCTCAGTCGTGTCCGACTCTGAGCGACCCCATAGACTGCAGCCTACCAGGCTCTTCTGTCCATGGGATTTTCCAGGCAAGAGTACCGGAGTGGGGTGCCATTGCCTTCTCCGCAATAAGGCCTCTACCCCTACCTCTTCCCCCACCAAAAACAGCCCCACCACCATCACATCCTTCTTCAATACACTTCATCAATATACCCTCAGTCGAAACCACCTCCATCGTTAGCACCTCCTCCTCCACCATCACTGCCTCCACCTCCTCCCCTGTCAGCGTGAGGAGAAAGATGGAAAAAACAGATAAGCCCCTTCAACAAACCAGGCTGTTCTGGGCCTTCTGAGATCCTCCCAAGCCCCATTCCACTTCCTCCGTGCTTCTCAGTGGAAGAATCACTTCCTGGAACAGTGACTCCCTTCATTACCCACTTCATGCTCAGGTAAGAGACCAAACTATGCTGCTAAAGCATTTAACACTTAGGAAAAAAAAAATCTAATTATTCCTGAATTTTTTGCATCGAGCCAGAAACGGCAAAGACTTCTCCAGCACGCAGCACATGGCAGGAACTACTAATAGCTGGTGAATGTTTGGAGAACTAAACTCTTCCTACCATACGCTTGCCCTTTCCTGACACTCATCAGCCATGAAGCCATGTATGAACTACTCATATGAGGGCAGGGGGATTGAAAGACCATTATATACACTGCATGCATTGACTCCAAATTCTAGTTCCTACAGATTTCAAATAATCAGAAAGCTGAAATAACCAGCTTTTTTTTTTTTTATATAGTGTCACATTACATAACTGATGTTCGTAATTATGGCCTTGAGGCAAGGCAAGCTCCTTAACTGCCTTCTAAATTATCGAATATCAAATTATGTTCAGTTGCATTTCAGCGTTAAGTGTATTTTAATTATATTCTCATTCTTGGAAAATTAGTAACCCACATGACTGGAAAAGATGATCAAGACAGCTTTGTGAATAAAATACTCTGGATAAAGCTCAGATTTCCAGAATGCTCTCACGAACCCATATTCTGCTATTCTAGGTAAATGAGAATTGTTTACATGCTCTTTTTCCAAAAATAATATGGCCACTTACAAACAGGTATCTTAAAGAACAGTATTTTATACTTAAGTGAGGAAATAAAGGAGGGAGGAGAGGCAAGAGAACAGGCGAAGCCAACGGCAAGCTTAAACAGAAAACTCACACTACAACGTCTCCACTATGGACGGCTCCATCCAGATGAGCCCACATTTGCCTCTGAGCTTCCTAGCAGCCAAGGCAAAGAAGAAAACATGATCAGTGGCAATATTTGTTACATCCATAAGACTTAACTGCATAGTCAAGAGAATCATTCCTGGGACTTTTAACTCTGAGAAGTTTCTCTCACATAGAAATTACTCACGTTCTAAGTGAGAGAAATTTCTCACTTTACTCACAGTGTGTTGTAAGTGGTCACCAACATTCTTACCTACGTGCTTGCAGAAAACACAACAAGATTCTCAGCAGGCTGCATCTCCTGAAACCCCAAGGGTGGGGGACAAAAACTCAAACGCCACTGAAAACACACGAGATAGGCTGAGCCTTGGGAACACCAGGGAGGAGCGGGCGGTTAAGGACTGTAATAAGCAGGCAAGTTTGCGCAGAGCATCTAAAGGAGGCAGTGGGAACTCAGCTCCACCTTGAAACCGTGAACAAACCACTGTGTCCTCGTCTTTCGAAGTAAAATGATGCAGATTCAAGAGTTAATGACTGGGAAATGTGAAGACGTTGAAACAAAGACGAGCTTTGGGGCTAGGGGACTGGTAACAATTCAGACTGTATTTCTGCTACATAGCAGAACCAACGAACTCCCAGTTTCCTGAAACATAAAGCCTGGCACACAGTCCTGAGTTGCTTTTACAGGAAGCAGACCCCCTCCAGATGAAAACTGCTGACCACAGAACACAGACCCTAGACTGGTGGAAACTAGAAGGTTGATGATCCTTAAACTTCATCCTGATGCCAACCAATCCAAGAACTGTCCACGAACTGGTCACACCGTGCCCCTCGAACACTATAAAACTCCTCACTGCACTCTCCAGGGTGGGTCACACGGTCTTCAGGGCATTAGCCCACTGTGGCCCCCTTTGCCTGGCAAAGCAATAAAAGCTACAGTTTGCTATTTCACCCGAAACTCTGTCTCTGCGTTTCTATTTGGCACCAGTGAACTGAGGCTGAGTTTCGGCAACAGCCTGACAGTTGCTGTGTGTAAATATGGGCCCAGTGGCTCCAGAAAATTCAACTTTGTAATTTATGAAATAGTTCAAGCATACAAAGAAAGAAATATCATACATACTTAGAGGAGATAAGTAACAGTAACAAAACAAATACCCGCGCACCCACTCACTGCCTGTATCACTTAAGATACAGAAACATCCGGTACTTTTAAGAACCTCTCCCCTGTAAGCACTGCCCTGACTTCCGTATCTGTCATCCCTTTGGTTTTCTGTGTATCTCGTCACATCCGACTCTGCGACCCCATGCACTACAGCCCACCAGGCTCCTCTGTCCATGGGGTTTCCCAGGCAAGAATACTGGAGTGGGGTGCCACTTTCTACTCCAGGGGATCTTCCCGACCCAGGGATCGAATCCAGGTCTCGTGCATTGCATACCAACTGAACCACCATGGAAGGTTTTTCTGGATGGCTTACCACATAGGTGAATTCCTAATCTACCTCCTCTTCCACGCCACTCCTGTTCCACTCATCTTTATATAAGTGTGTTCTGTTATTTGCCACCTAATATTCCTGAGGCCCGGCCACACTGACATGCACAGCTGAGGCTCGTCCAGTATCACAGCTGTATTGATCTCTATGCCACACCTTTTAAAAGATCTCCTCTCTTGTTGATGGATGTCCGAGTTGCACAGAGTGCTCTGTCATTATGAGCAACACCATGGCCATGGCTGTCTGTGTCCCTCCTGGTGTGTGTGGCCAACTGTTTCACTAGGGTGTGGCCCAAACCTGGATTTTAACACTGGCCAAAATAATTCAATTTAGAAAAAGCATTTGGGGACTTCCCTGGTGGTCCAGTGGTGAAGAATTTGCCTTCTAATGCAGGAGATTCAAGTTCGATTTCTGGTCGGGGAACTAATACCCCACATGCCATGGGGCCACTAAGCCCACCCACCATAACTACAGAATCTAGGTGACACAACTAGGCAAGCCCTCGGGCCATGATTAAGACTCAGTGCAGGCAAATTGAAAAAAAAAAAAAAGAACACTGGCAATTATTAATAAAAAACTGCACCAACTCTAAATGTGCAAAGAAAATACACCCATGGGCTAGATGCTGCTTGTGGGCTGCTGGTCTGCAGCCTTCAACAGAGACTGACAGGTCCACGGTAAACTGCAAAGGAATGATTCTCCAAGCAGGAAGACGATTAACGCTGCCTGTGCTCCTGCCATGAAATGGCTTAACTCAAGGTCAAAGGGCTCAAGTGGACAGACCATCTGACCTTCAGGCAGGGGTTTGTGAATATAACTTTTTTTTTAAATGAGCTTCTGGAGTCTTTTAGATGGAACAACATGTGACTTGGTACTCACTCATACAAACCCAGAGGGAAGACAAATGGGCTACTGACCAAAGACAGATTTGTACCCTTTCAAAGGCTGTTGCGCTGAAACTCTGACCATCCATGAGCAGGGCACATTGTGCACTATAAGTGGCTCTACCGAACCTCCCACCACTGACAACGCCTCCGGAGTAGAAATTTGACTTCAATGATAAAAGTTATAAAACTCAGCAGAGAGTATGATGCCAGGTTTGAAAAACTCTATACATTCCAGTCAAAAACAAGCAATGTGACAGATAATGTCTGTCACATATATTTATATTTATATGTCCATTATGGAAGCAAAATGTTGTCCTAACAGATCCTAAAGTGTCAACAGTGATCGTCTCTGGGATGAACTGCAAGTGAATATTTTTAAAGTTTTACTTGTCTATAATTTTTTTCAGTGATCCTATGTTACTTTTATTCCTGGTGACACAAGATTGTGACTAATCAAATTACCCTGATTTGCAATGGCCACTCTTCTTAAGCGGATTTTCCAGGTGTTGCTAGTGGTAAAGAACCTGCCTGCCAATGCAGGTGACATAAGAGAAGCAGGTTCAATCCCTGAGTCAGGAAGATCCCCTGGAGAAGGGCATGGCAACCCACTCCAGTATTCTTGCCTGGAGAATCCCATGGACAGGGGAGCCTGGCAGGCTACAGTCCATAGGGTCGCAAAGAGTCAGACACAACAGAAGTGACTTAGCATACACGCGCGCGCACACACACTCTCCTAAAGAACCCAGAATGGACCCTCTTGAATTAGGAAAGCTTTGGGAACATGGTGAGATTTCAAAACATATTCACTCTCAGATGTGATGCCAAGATAGTCCACTGTGCTTTGTAAAAGACACTGCTTAACAGAAAGCTTCCAAAACGACAGAAGAGCAAATAACACAACTGACAACAACCTGACGCTGGGAAAGACTGAGAGCAGGAGGAGAAGGGCGCGGCAGAGGATGAGATGGTTGGAGGGCATCACCAACTCAATGGATACGACTCTGAGCAAGCTCCAGGAGACAGTGAAGGCAATGGAAACCTGGCCTGCTGCAGTGCATGTGACTGCAAAGAGCTGGACACGATTTAGCCGATGAACAACAACAAAGTAGCAATACTCACACCAGTGATGAACATGCATTTTGCCCGGCACAGGACAGGCACTGGGAACAGGGTCTGACTCTGATAGCATGGTGATTCCCTCTTCACCACTACTAGTTATCATCAAGTAGGAGAATCTTCTAGACCAGGGGCTGGCACATTCTTACCTGCTGGCCAAATATGGCCCACTACCTGATTTGATAAATAAAGTTTTATTGGAACACAGCCACATCCATTTGTTTACTTATTGTGAGTTGTCTGAGGCTGCCTGCACACAACAACGGGAGGGGTGAGTAGCTACAGCAGAGACTATGTGCTCTACAATCTACAATGCCTAAAATACGTATCATTTGACAGGGGGGAAAAAAAAAGACATTTGCTGACCGATGATGGAGAAACTATGAAGTGCTTATACCAGAAAAGCAAGTTATAATTCTGATGTGTCCAAAAAAAAAAAAATCCGGAAATTTACTTTTCTTTCCCTAGATATATAAAAGCTGTTGACACAAAGTTTCAGATGCAAAATGGCATTTTAACTGATGGCCAATTTAATCCACTTGATTTCATCACTTTTCATCCAAATTGACCACCACTTTGCTTTAAAGTACACACCATCAAAGCAGCTCAAACCTCAAACACCAGGAAGGCGGTTGTTATGTTATTTACAGAGAAACCGATATCTTGCTCTCCTCCTGAGTTGCAGCAAAGGGCTAGGGAATTTTCCATTAATTTTAAAAGCTCTTAACTACCAAAGCAAAAAAGATTTTTCAAGAAGACAAAAAAGGCAATATTTTTGGCATTTAAATCCAGTTTTCTCCACAGAAGGAAAATAATTTCTACATGGTAGGAACTGGGTTGTTACATATTTCATTTAGAGGAGAATTACGGAATTTAGAAGATTCATGTTCAGAAGCATTCATCTCAGGCACCTGGAAATGAAAGAGCTGGGGCACAGAAGCTGGTCTTTGTAGGAAAAAAGAATTTCCAAGTTTTTGGAAGACTGGCCTGCCTTCTCTCTCTTTACACTGTTAAAAATGGATCTTTTTTTTAAAAACCACCTGGAGGGCGTGGAGGGAAAAAGAATCAAGAGAACCCAATTTTGATCTCCTTTGCTAAAAAAGTCATATTCTTTGCCCTAAGCATGCCACAGAGCTGTCTGTATGACCCAGAGAAGTTGGATCAGGGTATTTTAAAGGTTCTGTGAAGGAGAAAGAAACTTTTAAGAAGGACTTGTCACTGTAAAGGAGGCTGACAGCTTGCCCTGGAGAAGCTGGGTTTTCAGTACAGAAATGGAACCTGTGAGTCACGTCGGGAAGGCAGGGTGTACTCAGGTCTGAGTTTCGCCGGGTACAGAGGTAAAATGTACCTGCGTCAACGGAAGCGGCAGAAAAAGCAGGATGCTGATGGCGAAAAAAATTTGCCATGAAGGATGCTGTGAGACAGAGTTGCTTTCTGATAAACAAAACGCAGAGAGCTGTCGGCAACTTAGCCAGCAAAAGTTCTGAGTTGGGGAGGAGGGGGAGGAAGGGCTAGGGACTCTGGCAGCCCCTCCAGACAGTATGAGTGAGGACTCTCCTGAGTATCACAGCTGGACCTCCCTGGCGGTCCGATGGTTAATACTCTGTGCTTCCACTGTGGGGGCTGATGTTGTTCCGTCACTAAACTGTAGACTTCCCTGTCCTTCACCATCTCCCAGAGCTTGCTCAAATTCATGTCCATGGAGTCACTGATGCCATCCAACCATCTTATCCTCTGTTGCCCTCTTCTCCTCTTGCCTTCAATCATTCCCAGCATCAGGGTCTTGTCCAATGAGTCAGCTCTTCTCATCAGGTGGCCAAAGTATTAGAGCTTCAGCTTCAATCTTTCTAATGAACATTCAAGATTGATCTCCTTTAGGATTGACTGGTTTGATCTCCTTGAGAGGGGGTCGGGTAGGGAGTTGGGGGTGGATTCAATTCCTGGCTGGGGAACTAAGATCTCTCCCTTTTCGACATGGCCAAAAAAAACCCACAAAAACCAGAAAGCATCACAGTAAATTCCAAGAGACGCAGGAGGCAGACTACACTGCCCTGTGGTGGGGTGTGGGGTTCCCTAAAGAGGATCAATGATCCCACTGCTCCTCATCCTGGTCAGGTCAATCCCAGGAAAGGCGGCACGGAGAACCAAGAAGGGGAGGATGCAGAAACATCTTCTCCCTGGGGCTCTGATAGCACTGGGAGCAGTGGTCTAGACCCAGCGTGGTCTAGAGCAGCTCCAGTGGTAGAAGCTGTCCTCAGCCCTGTGACAGCAAGCCACAGGAGGCAAGGAGCCAGCCTGGGGAGACAGGCTGTGGAAGCACCTGGGCTGGCCCAGACAGGAAGCATGGACTCACTTCCTAGAAGAGGATCAGGGCAAGAAGCCACGCCCAGTCATCAGAAAACACGCTTTCTGCAGTTGCCAAGGCAGCAGGAGGCCACAGCTGCCCAGGTTCCTACACAAACAGGAATGGAGTGATGACCACGGACTTTCCTGACCTTGGGTGAAGGGGCTTGTCCTTTTGTCCTTGGAAACCAAAACGACTCACCCTCCCTCCCTGCGTGCTCTTACCAGCCCGTCTCGGCCCTGGGGCGCATGGGCTGTTCATGAGGAGTGTCACTGTCGCTCCCCTCGTAGGAAGCAGTGTAAATGATGCCTTGACTGATCTGTAAACATCAGAATCAACATTCCCAGGCTACAGATGAGGACAAGTCCCAGAGGCTGGGTAGCAGGGCCGGGTAACATAGCTAGGGCCAACACTGGGACCCTCACACTCTGGCCAACAATGAGATAAACCACCTCTGCCAGCTCCTTTAGTTCAGATTCAAGGTGCTTTTCAACAGGGAGCAGTGACAAGCTCTGGGCCTGGAATTTCACCCCAGCTCTCCTACCAGTTACCTATGTGACCTAAAACATTAGCCACTTCCCCATGCCTCACCTTTCTCCTCTAAAAAACAGAGATAAGAGTTAAGACCACTTAGGATCAAGTGAGATAAAGTGCTCAGAAAACTGCCTGGCTCCTACAAGCACAGAACAGACAATAAGTCAGGCAGCTTGAAAGGATCTGAACCATCACTGAGAAAGACACCTGCCCCCAAGAACAGAACGGTTCACCATTAATTGACACAAAGGATTCTTTGTGCTTTTGATTTTTCAATCCACTCAAATGTGCCCCCAAAGGGGATTAAATAAAAACCGTTCAACTCATTCTTTCTACACAGTCATTGGATCAAGGCAAGTTATTAGCTGGGCTACATAATTCATTTGATTAATTTCCACCGCCAGGAGCCAGGAGAAGCATCAAAATCCCAAAGTGGCTTCGAGTCCAACTTCGAGTCTATTTCAAGCTTTGGAAGAGTATTCCACTGAAGACCCCCATAAAATGTGCCAGGAAAGAGAGACCATGTGCTTAACCTCCACGGAGCGCCGACACTTCTCACAGTAACATCTCTGTACATGAAAGCACCGGCTGAATGGGAGGTGGCGGGATCTCAGCCCTTGCTGCCATCGGAACGGGCTCAAAAAAAAAAAAAACCAATTCTGCAGGGGGTGGTGAGAGTGAAGTAAAAGTGTTAATCACTCAGTCGTGTCTGACTTTTTGCAACCCTGTGGACTGTAGCCCCACCAGGGTCCTCCGTCCATGAGATTCTCCAGGCAAGAATACTGGAGTGGGTAGCCATTCCCTTCTCGAGGGGATCTTCCCGACCCAGGGATCGAACCTGGGTCTCTTACATTGAAGGCAAATTCTTTACCATCTGAGCCACAGAGGAAGAGGAGCGGGTGGTGGGGAGAGAGAAATCAGACGTGTGGGATCAACATATACATATTAGTATATATAAAAGAGGAAGACAACAAGGGCCCGAGTAGAGAACAGGGAACTAAACCCAATATCTTGTAATCAGATCAGATCAGATCAGTCACTCAGTCGTGTCCGACTCTTTGCGACCCCAGGAATCGCAGCACGCCAGGCCTCCCTGTCCATCACCAACTCCCGGAGTTCACTCAGACTCACGCCCATCGAGTCAGTGATGCCATCCAGCCATCTCATCCTCTGTTGTCCCCTTCTCCTTCTGCCCCCAATCCCTCCCAGCATCACAGTCTTTTCCAATGAGTCAACTCTTTGCATGAGGTGGCCAAAGTACTGGAGTTTCAGCTTTAGCATCATTCCTTCCAAAGAAATCCCAGGGCTGATCTCCTTCAGAATGGACTGGTTGGATCTCCCTGCAGTCCAAGGACTCTCAAGAGTCTTCTCCAACACCACAGTTCAAAAGCATCAATTCTTCAGCGCTCAGCCTTCTTCACAGTCCAACTCTCACATCCATACATGACCACAGGAAAAACCATAGCCTTGACTAGACGAACCTTTGTTGGCAAAGTAATGTCTCTGCTTTTGAATATGCTATCTAGGTTGGTCATAACTTTCCTTCCAAGGAGTACGCGTCTTTTAATTTCATGGCTGCAGTCACCATCTGTAGTGATTTTCAAGCCCAGAAAAATAAAGTCTGCCACTGTTTCTCCATCTATTTCCCATGAAGTGGTGGGACCAGATGCCATGATCTTCATTTTCTGAATGTTGAGCTTTAAGCCAACTTTTTCCCTCTCCACTTTCACTTTCATCAAGAGGCTTTTGAGTTCTTCACTTTCTGCCATGAGGGTGGTGTCATCTGCATATCTGAGGTTACTGATATTTCTCCCGGCAATCTTGATTCCAGCCTGTGTTTCTTTCAGTCCAGCGTTTCTCATGATGTACTCTGCGTATAAGTTAAATAAACAGGGTGACAATATACAGCCTTGACGAACTCCTTTTCCTATTTGGAAACAGTCTGTTGTTCCATGTCCAGTTCTAACTGCTGCTTCCTGACCTGCATACACATTTCTCAAGAGGCAGATCAGGTGGTCTGGTATTACCATCTCTTTCGGAATTGTCCACAGTTTATTGTGATCCACACAGTCAAAGGCTTTGGCATAGTCAATAAAGCAGAAATAGATGTTTTTCTGGAACTCTTGCTTTTTCCATGATCCAGCGGACGTTGGCAATTTGATCTCTGGTTCCTCTGCCTTTTCTAAAATCAGCTTGAACATCAGGAAGTTCACGGTTCACGTATTGCTGAAGCCTGGCTTGAAGAATTTTGAGCATTACTTTACTAGTGTGTGAGATGAGTGCAATTGTGCGGTAGTTTGAGCATTCTTTGGCATTGCCTTTCTTTGGGATTGGAATGAAAACTGACCTTTTCCAGTCCTGTGGCCACTGCTGAGCTTTCCAAATTTGCTGGCATATGGAGTGCAGCACTTTGACAGCATCATCTTTCAGGATTTGAAATAGGTCAACTGGAATTCCATCACCTCCACTAGCTTTGTTCGTAGTGATGTTTTCTAAGGCCCACTTGACTTCACATTCCAGGATGTCTGGCTCTAGGTCAGTGATCACACCATCGTGATTATCTGGGTCGTGAAGATCTTTTGTGAACAGTTCTTCTGTGTATTCTTGCCATCTCTTCTTAATGTCTTCTGCTTCTGTTAGGTCCATACCATTTCTGTCCTTTATCGAGCTCATCTTTGCATGAAATGTTCCTTTGGTATCTCTGATTTTCTTGAAGAGATCCCTAGTCTTTCCCATTCTGTTGTTTTCCTCTATTTCTTTGCATTGATCACTGAAGAAGGCTTTCTTATCTCTTCTTGCTATTCTTTGGAACTCTGCATTCAAATGTTTATATCTTTCCTTTTCTCCTTTGCTTTTCTCTTCTTTTCACTGCTATTTGTAAGGCCTCCCCAGACAGCCATTTTGCTTTTTTGCATTTCTTTTCTATGGGAATGGTCTTGATCCCTGTCTCCTGTACAATGTCACGAACCTCATTCCATAGTTCATCAGGCACTCTATCTATCAGATCTAGGGCCTTAAATCTATTTCTCACTTCCACTGTATAATCATAAGGGATTTTATTTAGGTCATACCTGAATGGTCTAGTGGTTTTCCCTACTTTCTTCAATTTCAGTCTGAATTTGGCAATAAGGAGTTCATGGTCTGAGCCACAGTCAGCTCTTGGTCTTGTTTTTGCTGACTGTATAGAGCTGCTCCATCTTTGGCTGCAAAGAATATAATCAGTCTGATTTCGGTGTTGACCATCTGGTGATGTCCATGTATAGCGTCTTCTCTTGTGTTGTTGGAAGAGGGTGCTTGTTATGGCCACTGCATTTTCTTGGCAAAACTATTAATCTTTGCCCTGCTTCATTCCATATTCCAAGGCCAAATTTGCCTGTTACTCCAGGTGTTTCTTGACTTCCTACTTTTGCATTCCAATCCCCTATAATGAAAAGGACATCTTTTTTGGGTGTTAGTTCTAAAAGGTCTTGTAGGTCTTCATAGAACTGTTCAACTTCAGCTTCTTCAGCGTTACTAGTTGAGGCACAGACTTGGATTACTGTGATATTGAATGGTTTGCCTTGGAAATGAACAGAGATCATTCTGTCGTTTTTGAGATTGCATCCAAGTACTGCATTTCGGACTCTTTTGTTGACCATGATGGCCACTCCATTTCTTCTAAGGGATTCCTGCCCGCAGTAGTAGATATAATGGTCATCTGAGTTAAATTCACCCATTCCAGTCCATTTCAGTTCGCTGATTCCTAGAATGTCAACATTCATTCTTGCCATTTCTTGTTTGACCACTTCCAATTTGCCTTGATTCATGGACCTGACATTCCAGGTTCCTATGCAATACTGCTCTTTACAGCATCAGACCTTGCTTCTATCACCAGTCACATCCACAGCTGGGTATTGTTTTTGCTTTGGCTCCCTCCCTTCATTCTTTCTGGAGTTATTTCTCCACTGATCTCCAGTAGCATCTTGGGTACCTACTGACCTGGGGAGTTTCTCTTTCAGTATCCCATCATTTTGCCTTTTCATACTGTTCATGGGGTTCTCAAGGCAAGAATACTGAAGTGGTTTGCCATTCCATTCTCCAGTGGACCACATTCTGTCAAATCTCTCCACCATGACCCGCCCATCTTGGGTTGCCCCATGGGCATGGCTTATTTTCATTGAGTTAGACAAGGCTGTGGTCCTAGTGTGATTAATGTAAAGCAAACAAACACTACACTGTAACTAAACCTCAACTGGAAAAAGAAAAAAAAAAACTATTCTACCACTTCTCTACTGTGTGACTTAGGATATTTGACTCACCCTTTCTGAGCCTAGTTTCTGATCTCTAGTAAAAAGTATTTGAGAGGATGCATGTGATGCCCCTGTCTAGTTTTTGACACATAGTAGGCACTGGATGGGAGAAGGCAATGGCACCCCACTCCAGTGCTCTTGCCTGGCAAACCCCATGGACGGAGGAGCCTGGTAGGCTGCAGTCCATGTGGTTGCTATGAGTCGGACACGGCTGAGCGACTTCACTTTCACTTTTCACTTTCATGCATTGGAGAAGGAAATGGCAACCCACTCCAGTCAGTGTTCTTGCCTGGAGAATCCCAGGGACGGGGGAGCCTGGTGGGCTGCCATCTATGGGGTCGCACAGAGTCACACATGACTGAAACGACTTAGCAGCAGCAGCAGGCACTGGATGTGAACATCTGACTCACTGGGAAAGACCCTGATGCTGGGAAAGATTGAAGGCAGGAGGAGAAGGGGGTGACAGAGGATGACATGGTTGGACGGCATCACCAATTCAATAGACATGAATTTGGGCAGACTCCAGGAGATGGTGAGGGACAGGGAGGCCTGGTGTGCTACGGCCCATTGGGTTGCAAAGAGTTGGATACGACTTGGCATCTGAACACACACACAGGCACTTATTAAATGGTATCAACTGAATTATTTTGTACTTAGTAATCATTCATTCACTTCCAGGTGAGTGAACCACTTTGGGCGTAACTGACTTATTCCACATAAGAAAGTTGTTCAGATAGATGGTAGCAGCAATGTTCACATACAAGCTTGGACAGAGTTGGTCGAACCTTGGCTTTTGCAAGCCTATCACCAGAGCCACTGTGCTATGCGTTGGCCTCTAGGTGCAAGAAGACAGACAGGTGATGGAAAGTTTTAGATCCTTTAAATAAAACAAGCAAGAGCATCAAGCTATTTGGAGGCAAAGTCCCAGGTCTGGAGAAGTTCCACTTCTAAAATGATGGACACCCTCAGGCAATGCTTTTCACAGGATATGTCCAAATCACACCCAAGAAAACTGCTATTAATACAAATCTTCACGCTGGAAGCCTTCAGGTACTTTCCTGAGGACCCAACTGCAGAGAAACAAGTTTCTCAGCACCACTGGCTTGACCCACAAAACTACACCTTCTTGAGAAGGTCAGAGATGACTGGCTGGACTTTAGAAAGGAATTTCTATCCAGAGGCTGAGGGCAGAGAGGGGATGGGATGTGTGGCAGTCCATGTGTCCTGGTGTCAGGGAAAATCAGGCGGGCAGGAGAAGGCAAAAGAAAGATACAGCTGCCCCACTGTACAGAGTGCAGAAAAATAAACATTAACCGTAGCACCTGAAGAGGAAAAGACTCTAAGAGGAATGAAAAATGGAGAGTGCTGATAAAAAGAAAACCTGAAGACGCCTGCCTCCGTCTCACTCTATTCTGTATCAGTTAATCGCCTCCTGAGAACTTGGTCAAGCCTTTGCTCATGCTGTGCCTGCAACCCGGATTGCCTGTCCTTCCTTATCTTTCTGGCAAACTCCTTTTCTACCTTCAGAACCCAACTTAGAAATGAACGGTTCCATGATACTGTCTCTGAGACACCCTGAGCCATGCCCCTCCATGACCACCAGTTCTGATGAATTCCCCCCTTTCCTGTGTGACTTTTTTTGATTTCCTGATCACTTGCTACTATTGACTACTCCTTTATGATGCCAACTCCCCTGACAGGTTTCAAGCCCCCTGGAGCAGGAGAGAGGGTAAGTCATCAATGTATCCACTAATCTGGCACTCATTCATTCATTCATTCATTCATGCACACATTTAAACGTTCACTGAGCACTGAAGCAGATCTTGGTCACCTGCCCCTATGGTGCCTATTTCCTGTCTAACAACAGTCTCAGAGTTCACTGAGGATCCACCGCACACCCCAGCCCTCATTCTCATGTCTGAACTGGGCTCTTCCCTTGGCCTGGACACATGAGAGGTATCCTGCCATTGGTTGAAGAGGGAGAGGGAAGCTAAGCTGGCTCTATCAGAAGGAACTCAAGGCTTTCCCCAGGAATCAAGAAAGAGACTCTTTTTCCCCTGAAATGTGAACCTGGAAGAACTATCCACCCAGGGGTTATCACAGCCAGCTGTGACCAGGAGGAGGATAAACCCACCAAAATGATATCAACCCAGACATGGTAGAGGTCAGGAAGAGAGACAGACAGACAGAGACAAGAGCCTCGTAACAGAGCCTGGCATCTTCCAATATGCCAAGATTCAGCCACACCAAAAGCCAAACTCTCCCTTCAATCAAGAAATTCTCCTTCTAGGCAGAATCAGAGTAGGCTATGCTCTGCTGTAATAACAAGCAAACCCTGATATTTTAGCAGCTGCACAGATATGGTCCATTCCTGCTCTCCCAAAGTCTGCGGCAGGCCTGGCAGCATGATGGGGCCAATTCCTTCCAGGCAGTGACGCAGGGATACAGGTGAGCATCACCCCATAGCTACGCCACAGGAAGCACATGGCTCCCGGGGCCATCACGGCAAGGATAATAAGAATGAAGGGAATTCATACCAGCTTTCTCTGCTTCAGCCTTGGAGGGCACTCATCACTTCTACTCAGAGCCCACTGGCCAGAACGAGTCCCATGGCCCCAGTCTAACCTAAGGGAGACTGGGAAACGCACCAGCCCTGCTCATCCAGGGAGAGCGAAGTGAGACAAGCTTGATGAACACACAGCACAGTCTCTGCCACCACAGGATCAGCCATGCTGTTTGTCACCTGCAGCCAAAAGACTCTGAAATTACATCAGCACCAGCCGGGTGCCAGGGATCACAGGAGACACTGGGACCACAAGAGTGAACAGGACGATACGGGAGCTGCCACAGCGGAACCCACAGCACAGTGAGAGGCGGGGGAAGGAATGAGGGAAACAAGCACAGACGAGACAGCAAACATACACCCTGGCACAGTCACGACGAGGAGCGGAGATGCGGGGCGGCGGGGGAGGGTGGGTGAAGAGGGCAGGAGAAGCAGGACACCTGGCGAAAGCAGCTCGGCCTTTGGGAGTGCAGAGGGTGGCTGGGGGCGGCTTCTCAGGTGAGCTCTGAAAGCTCAGAGGTCAGTCCAGGAAAATGGGGAGGGGAGGGAATAAGGAGAAAGAACAGGGTTCCAGGTAAGAAACCAACAGGTGGCAAGGTCCAAAGATGAGTGAGGCCACGTGCGTGTGGACACTGACACCAGCTCATGGTGAGCTGGGAAATATGGGCAAAGGTGGAGGCAGGAGCCATGGCACACAGCGTCTCCTGGCAACATACGGAAAGGGGCTACACCAATGCTCACTGCAGCACTGTTTACAGCAGCCAAGACATGAAAGCAATCTAAGTGTCCACTGACAGAGGACTGGATAAAGCAGATGCGGCATGTATGTGCATATGTATACATATATAAACATACATATAATAATACATTAAAAAGAAATAATGCCATATACCGCAACCTGGATGGACCTAGAGATTGTTATACTGAGTGAAGTTAAGTCAGAGAAGGGGAAATATCAGATGGCATCCCTTATATGTGGAATCTAAAAAGAAATGATACAAATGAACTTATGAAAGAGATGTTTCTGACAGAGAATGAACTTACATTTACCCAGGGGCAAAGACAGTTAGGGAGTTTGGGATCAACGTGTATACTCTGCTATATTTAAACTATATAACCAACAAAGACCTGCTGTATTAGCCCAAGACACTCTGCCCAATGTTATGTGGCAGCCTGGATGGGAGGAAGTTTGGGGGGAAAATGGATCCATGTATATGTATGGCTGAGTCCCTTTGCTGTCCACCTGAAACTATCACAACATTGTCAATCTGCTATAGTCCAATATAAAATAAAACGTCTTAAAAAGGGAGCGGGGACTACATTTAAGCAACTCAAACGCCAAAGAGGAGCCACTGGAATTTTAAGCTGGGAGATAGCCCTGGGGTAGTTTTTCATTATTCCGTCCACGTTCATTAAACTCACCACCTCCCTCCCCCCAACTCGGCATCTGCCTGCCCTCACCCGGGCACCTCCACTTTCCGTGGCTCCCCACTGTTGAGGACACCCCCTAGATGCTCCTGGTGGGTGGATCCACGTGGGACAGCCCTGCCCCTTACTCCACACGGAGCCCGAACCTGACAGCACAGTGCTTCCTGCACCCCTCCACCCAGACCACACAACTCCTCCCCAAGAGGCAGCTTCATGAAGCCACTTCCCACCTCAAGAGGGAAAGCAAATATAAAACAGACCCAAAATAGTGCGGGTCTGAAAAGCTGAAAACCAGCCACCATAATTACAAGTATTTTTATCCCTTGCCCAAAAAGGAGTAGCAGATCATTTTCCAAGTGTCTCTCTAAGGAGCTTCATCTGTTCCATCTCAAGTGCTGCGGGCTCCAGAGACGCCACCAGAAAGGAGGCTGTAGCAGGAAAGGAGCCAAAGAGAAATCCCAGGGTGGAGACACCAAGCGAAAACAGGGCCTATGGTATCATCATCCATGGAGGGCGGGGGCCACACCATGAGATGGAGAAGAGAAGTCCAAAGATCCACGAGAGGGACCAGGAGATGATGGACCAGGAGATGGGCAGGGACGTGAGAGAGCTAACAAGGCTGGGATGTGGGCGTGTCTGCACAGGAGCCCGGCTGCCCTGCTCAACACCCCTGGCCAACTGCATTGAGTGATGAAGGGCCAGGGGACCTGCAAGAAATAAAGAGGTCCCACTCGGCGAGAAGGGCATGCTGCCCCAAGTGGAACCTTCCCCTCTGCTACCCTGGAGGGTCGCCTGAGCACAGGAATGGTTTGGGACATATGACGAGCAAAAGAGGCATCAGAAGAGGCCATCTAAGCCAGCACTTGGGCTTTCAGCAGTGACTATATCAGCCACAATTTCTTCCTATTATCCCTCCTCATCCCTTCATTAAGTCCCTCAGGCTTGACAAGCTCAGAGCTAGCATGCTGGGCAACGCTTTCATAGCCATCATCCCCCTTAGAGTGAAAAGTTGAACCAGCCAGCTAGGAAGGCCTGGTTCCTGCTTCTAGCCAACATGATACAAAGAGCACTAACTCTGGAGTCAGACAGCCAAGGCCATAACCTCATTCAATATGTGAAGCCTGGTGACTGTGGGCAGGTGGCTTGTCATCTCCATGCCTCAGTTTCCTCATCTGTAAAGACACAGCTGTAGTTTTCCAGTAGTCATGTACAGATGTGAAAGTTGGACCATAAAGGAGGCTGAGCATGAAGAATTGACACTTTCAATCTGTGGTGTTGGAGAAGACTCTTGAGAGTCCCTTGGACTGCAGAGAGACGCAAGCCATCAATACTAAAGGAAATAACCCTGAATATTCATTGGAAGGACTGAAGCTGAAGCTCCAAGACTTTGGCCACCTGATGCAAAAAGCTGACTCGCTGGAAAAGACCCTGATGCTGGGAAAGGTTGAGGGCAGGAGGAGAAGGGGGTGACAGAGGATGACAGATGGTTGGATGGCATCACTGACTCAATGGGCATGAGTTTGAGCAAACTCCAGGAGAGAGTGAAGGACAGGGAAGCCTGGCGTGCTGCAGTCCATGGGATCGCAAAGAGTCGGACACCACTCACTGACTGAACAACAACAACAAAAGACGCAGCAAACATTAGATCAGACAGTCCAACGTGACACAGTGAGCACAGGGCTAAAGAAGAGAACAAGCCCTCAACTTGGGCTGACTGCTCTTACCATCACTGTCTCCGACGCCAGGGCTTGCTTTTCTCTAAGAAAATGCCACCAAAAGCCTAAGAGAGGTCACAGAGTACCAGGCACATAACAGACCCTCAACAAAACACTGGGGCGAGAAATTCTCCAGGACCAACAATCTAATTTCTTCCACGAATAAACTTCAACTAAAGATTAAATGGAGAGGGGCCTTCCCTGGTGGTCCAGTGGTTGAGAATTTGCCTTTTAGAGCAGGGGGTGCGGGTTGGCTCCTTGGTTGGGGAACTAAGATCCCAGATGCACAGAGCAACTAAGCCTGCGCGCTGCAACTACGCGTCACAACGAAGACCCATGGCAGCCAACGTAAATAAAAATAAATAAAATCAATTTTAAAAAAAAAGCAGGGAATGAGAGAAAAAACAGTTGGGAAATCTGTAGACTCAAGGAGGCTGAAGCAGTCTATTAAGAGCCCACAATGTGTGGACGGACCCTGTTTGGAACCCTATTCAAGTGTTTGTTTGAAAATCTGAATACTCACCAGATATTTGATAATGTTAAGACATTACTGCTAATTTTTAGGAGTGATATCATAGGACTTCCTTTTTTCTTCTAAAAAGTAGAAGGGCCCTTATGCTTTATTAGAGACAATTTTCCAAATACTTTGGGAGGAAAACAACACCGTGGCTTGGATGAGCCTCAGTGCACCGAAGAGCAGCTGGGGAAGGGGGCACGGACACGGCCAGACTGGCTGCGACGGCCACCGCTGCAGCTGGGCGGCAGTGGGCACCTGAAGGCTCATTATGCTCTTCTGTCTATTCTGATATTCGAAGTTTCCATAATACAAATACATTTTAAATAAGGGAAGAGAAACTGAAGAAGAAAGAACACGTATATATACATATATTCACACACACACATATACATACACACCTGTATGTATAACTGAATCGCTATGCTATACACCTAAAACTAACAAGATATTGCAAATGAACTATACTTCAATTTTAAAAGATAGCGTTCTTTTTAAAAAAAAAATACAAAAAATAAGTACTTCGAAAAAACGGACTGCCTATGACCTTTATCATGGAACTAGTTCATTTGTGCACAAGGGCACAGGGAGAGCCTCGAAACCACATCTCCTTCTCTCCAACCTGCTTCATATCCAAGGGTCAATGCAGCTGTCCTGGAGACAGGGCTGTGGCTGATATTAACTGGAACTAATGTAGAAAGCCAAGCAAAGGGGAGGAAAGGCCTGGGCTTAGCATCTCCCATGAATCAGGTGCTAAGGTTCCTTCCTCAGCAAAGTGAAGAGGGTGAACAGAAAGCTAGAGGCCCTGCAATACTGTTACTCATAAGAAATAGGAGGAGGAGTGGGCGGCAGAGGATGAGACGGTTAGATAGCATCACTGACTCAACAGACATGGATCTGAGTAAACTTTGGGAAATAGTGAAGGACAGGGAAGCCTGGTGTGCTGCAGTCCATGGGGTTGCAGAGTTGGATACAACTTCATGACTGAACATACATATGAAATATACATTTGGTCTTGGGCCACAGTTCTCAGTTCCCAAAACCTGTAGAATTTCTTAAGTGTTGAAAATAAACACTTAGAAAGAACACTTAGAACACCTTAGAAAGGCATCTTTTGTTATATCAATGAGGTGACTTTCAGAATCACCTAATGATGGGGGCTGGGAGCGAGAAGAACCAACCCCATGATTACAGGGTTAGAACTTCTTGTCCTACCTCCTGGCCTCCAGCGAGGGGAGAGGGGCCAGAGGTTGAGTCAATCATCCATGGTCAATGATTTCATCACTCCTGCTCTGTAATGAAACTTCTGTTTTTAATGGAGAGGACAGGGTTCTGAAAGCTTCCAGGGTGGTGGACACATGGGTCTGGGGAGAGCAGAGTGGCTGGAGAGGGCATGGATGCCCTATTCTCTTTCTGCATATCTTGTCCTACATGTCTCTTCCATCTGGCTGTTTCTAATTTACACTGTTCTACAATAAACCAGATATCTAGTGAGTAAAATGTATGAGTTCTGTGAGCCGCTCTAGCACATTAGGGCTTTCCTGGTGGCTCAGATAATAAAGAATCTGCCTGCAAGGCAGGAGACCCATGTTCTATCCCTGGGTTGGGAAGATCCCCTGGAGAAGGGAACGGCAACCCACTCCAGTATTCTTGCCTGGAGAATCCCATGGAGAGAGGAGCCTGGTGGGCTACAGTCCATAGGGTCACACAGACTTGGACACAACTGAGTGACTAGCACACGCACACACAAACACACATCTTTTACAGATAGGGCTTCCCAGGTGGTGCTAGTGGTAATGAATCCTCCTGCCAATGCAGGAGATGCAAGAGCCTCGGGTTTAATCCCTGGGTTGGGAAGATGCCCTGGAGAAGGAAATGGCAGCCCACTCCAGTATTCTTGCCTGGAGAATCCCATGGACAGAGGAGACTGGCAGGCTGCAGTCCATTGGACTGCAAAGAGTCAGACATGACTAAGCTGCTGAGCACATCTTTTATAGCTACAGCCTGAAATACTTAGAAGTGGAATGATATGAAAACTCAAAATACCACGAGAAACTGGAGAGTAGGACGACATAGAGATGAAGCAAGACTGGCCAGGAGTTATTATACCAACTGTCAAAGCCACATTATGGGTGTTTGGAGGCTGATGAAACTCTTCCATTTTGGTACCTTTCTATAATAAAAAGATTTTAAGAATTCCTTGTAAATTTAGCCTTGTTAGTCATTTACACTTTATTGAGAATTATCCCTAGCCCTCCAGAAAGGAGGATTCCTCACCAGTATTCATTCACACATAACAACTG
The DNA here is from genome assembly GCF_055505025.1 of Bos grunniens. NCBI lineage: Eukaryota > Metazoa > Chordata > Mammalia > Artiodactyla > Bovidae > Bos > Bos grunniens. Next base: position 31,807,756 of record NC_141189.1, read on the forward strand.
CACTTCAATACCCAGTTCTGAAGGGTAAGCAATCGTTCTTCCTCTTAGGAAGTAAGAGCATAGTCTCCATCCACCCAGCAACATGGAATATTAAAACACAAAAACATGTTCATGGATCAGAAGAATTAATATAGTGAAAATGAGTATACTACCCAAAGCAATCAATAGATTCAATGCAATCCCTATCAATCTACCAATGGCATTTTTCACAGAGCTAGAACAAATAATTTCACAATTTGTATGGAAATACAAAAAACCTCAAATAGCCAAAGCAATCTTGAGACAGAAGAATGGAACTAGAGGATTCAACCTGCCTGACTTCAGGCTCTACTACAAAGCCATAGTCATCAAGACAGTATGGTACTGGCACAAAGACAGAAATATAGATCAATGGAACAAAATAGAAAGCCCAGAGATAAATCCACACACCTATGGACACCTTATCTTTGACAAAGGAGGCAAGAATATACAATGGAGAAAAGACAATCTCTTTAACAAGTGGTGCTGGGAAAACTGGTCAACCACTTGTAAAAGAATGAAACTAGAACACTTTCTGACACCATACACCAAAATAAACTCAAAATAGATTAAAGATCTAAACGTAAGACCAGAAACTATAAAACTGCTAGAGGAGTACATAGGCAAAACACTCTCCGACATAAATCACAGCCCGATCCTCTATGACCCACCTCCCAGAATATTGGAAATAAAAGCAAAAATAAACAAATGGGACCTAATTAAAATCAAAAGCTTCTGCACAACAAAGGAAAATATAAGCAAGGTGAAAAGACAGCCTTCAGAATGGGAGAAAATAATAGCAAATGAAGCAACTGATAAAAAATTAATCTCAAAAATATACAAGCAACTCCTGAAGCTCAGTTCCAGAAAAATAAATGACCCAATCAAAAAATGGGCCAAAGAACTAAACAGACATTTCTCCAAAGAAGACATACAGATGGCTAACAAACACATGAAAAGATGCTCAACATCACTCATTATCAGATAAATGCAAATCAAAACCACAATGAGGTACCATTTCACGCCAGTCAGAATGGCTGCGATCCAAAAGTCTACAAGCAATAAATTCTGGAGAGGGTGTGGAGAAAAGGGAACCCTCTTACACTGTTGGTGGGAATGCAAACTAGTACAGCCACTATGGAGAACAGTGTGGAGATTCTTTAAAAAAACTGGAAATAGAACTGCCTTATGACCCAGCAATCCCACTGCTGGGCATACACATCAAGGAAACCAGAATTGAGAGAGACACCCCAATGTTCATCGCAGCACTGTTTATAATAGCAAGAACATGGAAGCAACCTAGATGTCCATCAGCAGATGAATGGATAAGAAAGCTGTGGTACATACATACACAATGGAGTATTATTCAGCCATTAAAAAGAATACATTTGAATCAGTTCTAATGAGGTGGATGAAACTGGAGCATATTATACAGAGTGAAGTAAGCCAGAAAGAAAAACACCAATACAGTATCAGATCAGATCAGTCGCTCAGTCGTGTCCGACTCTTTGCCACCCCAGGAATCGCAGCACGCCAGGCCTCCCTGTCCATCACCAACTCCCGGAGTTCACTCAGACTCACGTCCATCAAGTCAGTGATGCCATCCAGCCATCTCATCCTCTGTCATCCCCTTCTCCTCCTGCCCCCAATCCCTCCCAGCATCACAGTCTTTTCCAGTGAGTCAACTCTTCACATGAGGTGGCCAAAGTACTGGAGTTTCAGCTTTAGCATCATTCCTTCCAAAGAAATCCCAGGGCTGATCTCCTTCAGAATGGACTGGTTGGATCTCCCTGCAGTCCAAGGACTCTCAAGAGTCTTCTCCAACACCACAGTTCAAAAGCATCAATTCTTCAGCGCTCAGCCTTCTTCACAGTCCAACTCTCACATCCATACATGACCACAGGAAAAACCATAGCCTTGACTAGACGAACCTTTGTTGGCAAAGTAATGTCTCTGCTTTTGAATATGCTATCTAGGTTGGTCATAACATTCCTTCCAAGGAGTAAGCATCTTTTAATTTCATGGCTGCAGTCACCATCTGTAGTGATTTTGGAGCCCAGAAAAATAAAGTCTGCCACTGTTTCCACTGTTTCTCCATCTATTTCCCATGAAGTGGTGGGACCAGATGCCATGATCTTCGTTTTCTGAATGTTGAGCTTTAAGCCAACTTTTTCACTCTCCTTTCACTTTCATCAAGAGGCTTTTGAGTTCCTCTTCACTTTCTGCCATGAGGGTGGTGTCATCTGCACATCTGAGGTTACTGATATTTCTCCCGGCAATCTTGATTCCAGCTTGTGTTTCTTCCAGTCCAGCGTTTCTCATGATGTACTCTGCATATAAGTTAAATAAACAGGGTGACAATATACAGCCTTGACGAACTCCTTTTCCTACTTGGAACCAGTCTGTTGTTCCGTGTCCAGTTCTAACTGCTGCTTCCTGACCTGCATACACATTTCTCAAGAGGCAGATCAGGTGGTCTGGTATTCCCATCTCTTTCAGAATTTTCCACAGTTCATTGTGATCCATGCAGTCAAAGGCTTTGGCATAGTCAATAAAGCAGAAATAGATGTTTTTCTGGAACTCTCTTGCTTTTTCTATGATCCAGTGGATGTTGGCAATTTGATCTCTGGTTCCTCTGCAATACAGTATACTAACGCATATATATGGAATTTAGAAAGATGGTAACGATAACCCTGTATGCGAGACAGCAAAAGAGACACAGATGTATAGAACAGTCCTTTGGACTTTGTGGGAGAGGGAGAGGGTAGGATGATTTGGGAGAATGGCATTGAAACATGTATAATATCATATAAGAAACGAATCACCAGTCCAGGTTCGATGCAGGATACAGGATGCTTGGGGCTGGTGCACTGGGATGACCCAGAGGGATGGTACGGGGAGTGGGGCGGGAGGGGGTATCAGGATGGGGAGCACATGTACACCCGTGGTGGATTCATGTATGGCAAAACCAATACAATATTGTAAAGTAATTAGCATCCAATTAAAATAAATAAATTTAAATTTAAAAAATAAATAAAAATAAAACACAAATACAAACCCACACAAAATGTTTCATTTTGAGGAACAGTTTAATGGAGATCTCAGCTCAGAGTTTGGTATTCTGAACCCTTACACAGAACACAGGCTTCTATTTAAAAGTCTGTTTTTGTTTGTATAAAAATGACTCTCAGATCCATCAAGAGTGTTGGAACCCACTGGTGCCGATTTACGAAGCCAACCCTGCTGGTATAACTCCTCCCAAGGTCCTAGCTGCTTCAGGAACTCTTCCGTTTTATTAAAATGATGATCACATTCACAGTTATCCACAGCATGTGATTATGAATGTATTTTTTACCAGCTTGATGCTTAAGCTTACTTTTCCATTAATAGTAACTCTGCCTTTATAATGAGAACAAATGCCACTAATATACATTTATTTCACCCATGAGCAAAAATTCAGGGACTAACTACATTCACACAGTAAATGATAAGTATCCTATAATTTGAAAAATCAATCAACAGCTAGCTGAGTCCTTCCACACAGGAGGAAGTAAAGATCTGTTTGCTGAGGACGGACTGGCAGCATCGTACACAGCACACAGGCAGGCAGACGGGGGGGAAGCGGGGCTGTGAGCAAGACCTAGGCCAGCGTGGAGAAGGCAGAACAGAGGAGCCTGGATGGACAGACAGGGAAGGGGGAGGCATCTGTGCGTCGCTGACACTTTCAAAGCTTCGTATCAACTAAGGCAGCGGCCCCCAACCTTTCTGGCACCAGAGGCAGGTTTCATGGAAGATAATTTTTCTACAGACTGGGGGTCAGGGGGTGATGATGGTTTGGGGATGATTCGAGTGCATTACATTTATTTATATGTGCACTTTATTTCTATTATTGTTACATCCGCTCCACCTCAGATCATCAGGCATTAGATCGCTGAGGTCGGGGACCCCTGAGCTAAGGTACTTCGGAAGTAAGAGAGACAGATTCTAACCTGAGCTACAAAAGAATTACTGTCAACAGTCAGGAAATTGGGAGAACTTGACCCAGAGAAGGAAATGAAGCCAGAATAGCTCTGGCCAGTTCCCATAGGAGCAAACAGAAAGTCATCAGGACCTGGCTGTTGAATAAATGGCCTCTCAAGCATTCTTGCCATTCTTGGTCAATTCAGGAGCTAAAGCCCCAACTGCCATGGCTCAGCTCACAGGCCTGCCCCCAGGCCAAAGGAGGCAGAGTTTACCCCCCAACTGAGATGGCAGGACATGGTGGGGCCACCATTCTCCAAAGAACGTCAGCACAGAAGGGAAGAAGCGAGCACAAGGGAACCTCCTGTCCACTCCAGGCACTGAAGTGGATTCTTTACATTTAATCCTCAAAGCAACTCGACCAGTAGGTATTACCTGCCCAGTTTTACTGACAGCAACACTGAGGTGTAGAGAGGTCAGGTGACCTGCTCAGGGGTACACGGTGGTGAGAGGGCCAAGCTGAACTCAGTCTGACGCAGGACACCTGTGCTCTCCAAGCCACCAGGCTATAGGAGGCGATGTGGGTCCAAAGTCTGAATGCTATCAACATTCTCCATTTTTCTTGATGGCAACTGCTAGGGAAAAAGTGGGAAATGAGTCCAAAGCAAGAGAACTGTATTTGAAAGTGTTAAGAATCTTAGAGCAGATCTATCTTGGACACATCCAGTATCTTTTACCCTCAAAGCCCTTGGTGAGAACAAATCCATTTCCTCTGATGCTGAGATCTTCAGGAGGGATGGGAAGCGGACAAAAGAAATTTCTGAGCATCATCATTGACAGTCCCAAAGAAAAGGAGAGGAACATTTGAGAAGCTCCAAGTAGACTGAAGCAACTTAGCAGCAGCAGCAGCAGCAGAAAGTAGACACCCAAACTGCAAAACTGCCAAGGACATAGCTCAAGGAGCCCATGAGGCAGGTGTCACTCTATGCCTGCACCTCTGGCCCTTCAAACCTGTTTCTTAATGATCATAATGGACATGTCTTCCTCACCCCCTACCCAGGTGAGCTTCCCCAGGGGCAGATACTGTGTCTTGTTCATCTGTGTAACCGACACCGATGAGCCTTGGTTATACAGATGCTTCCCATGGATGAAACATCACTGACTCTGCAGTCAAAAATGAAGGAAAACTCAGTCTAGGCAAGAAGAAGCCATTTGAGGAATGTCTCTGCTTCAGACTCACATCTCTGTTGGCTCACTTTCTAGAGTTATCAATTCTACTGCTCCTGGGGGAAGGGAAGCCGCTGAAGGTAAGAGAACAGGAAGCTGAAGGCTGGACACTCAGGAGGGACTCAGTAAATATGTGCTGGATGAGCTGGTACCACCCATCTGTCACTCAAAGTCCCCTCCAGACTCTCTAAGCTAAAACTCCTCCTAAAACTGACAGCAGAAAAATGTGCATCTCCTCCAAAGAGCCCTGATTCCTCTTATTAGATATGGAATCCCCTCCACCAGGACGCTCTGAGTAGAAGGCGTGCCCGGTACAACTCCCTCTCTCACCCTGAGCAGTGAGAGAAGTCCGTCTACCACTCTTTGAACATGACCCTGAGTAGCTGAACCCACTTGACTGGCTGTCATCCCATTCAATACTTACAAAGCTCCTACTGTGTGCTGGAGCCGAACTGGGCAATAAATATACCCCGAAAAAGTCAATAGCCACAGGTCGCCAGAGAAGCTCCCAGCCTGGCATACTCCTGCTAGTCGCTTCAGAAGCAGGTTGGTACCAGAGCCGATAGAACGAGTTTCTTCCTCACGCGGTAAGTGAGGGTGTGAACGAAGGCCCCTCCAGCAGGTTCAAAATGGCTGACAGGCCACACGCCTGTCAGCTACTGCTGGGGACCCCCTCATCTCCCTCCACGTCTGGCTCAATGGGACCACTGCCTAGCCCTTCTCTTCAAAGACTCTCTTCCTCAGGGAGCCCAGCCTTCAAGTGCACAACTGGAGGATGAGTCTGGGCCCTGGGGCTAGGTGCCCTGAGGGATGCGAACTCAGCCCTGCTTCTTTTCAGCGGGGGAGCCCCAGACAAGCTACTTCACGTCTCAAAATCTCATCAGTGGACAGCAGCTTCCTCAAGGAACTCGGCTGAAGACCGCGAGGGTGCAGACGTGACGCCTCAGTGCAGCAAGCAGAACTGGAAGTACACGCTGCCGGCAGGCTGCCAGGATTACCGCGGCTCTTACACGATGTTTGATATTAGTATTCTTTCCTGCCAGATTAACCTACGCCTGCCAGGACTCTCTTCCATCCTGATTTCAAAAGTTGACCATCACAGGGTGTCAGGAACTATCTTTGCACACTCCTTCCAATCCGGGGCCCCTGAGTCTTACCAGCCACTATGTACGGTGTTGCTCTGGCTTCTGAGCTTTTGGTGCAGCTGTGTGCAGGTGGGTGGAATGGTTTTAATGCTTTGAAAGACACCTAGAGAAAGAAGGCTCGGGAACTCCAATTTCACTGGGATGAATCAGAGGAGAGTCATTCAACTGCTGGGGTGTTTTAAATAGTCATATTACTTCAAACAAAATGTTTTTGCTTCTTTTGCCCTTTTGAAATGGAAAGAGAACATGTGGACTCTTCCCCCACATCCTTTCATTACTCCACTCCAACGTGTGTTTACAACTCTTCTTGGTAAAAACCGACCCATTAATAAAATGACAGACGAGCATCACAAAGAATGGGCTTGATTAAGGCCAACAGAGAGGGTTTGGCAGAAGTCGTGATAAAATGCAGCTCGAAGGCTATTCACAAATGAAAGATGGCTGACAGCACCTCACTTTGCAAACAAAAACAATGAAAAATGAGTGCAGGGTAGTGAATGCCACGGGAGGACCATCTCCACTCCAACCTCACCTCTCATTGAGCTCACTGACCAGAGACACTGACTCCTCTTCTCCCAGGGGTAACAAAGACATGGAGAAGGTTTAAGGCTGGCACGATCAATCTACCCCGACTGCCATTCCCTCTGATGTAGGAGTTCAGCACTGATCTCGCTCGCAGGCAACAAGAGCAATGATGTCAGGGGGTGGGACACCAACTTCACATCAGACACCTAGATCTTTCCTGCCCGTCAATGCTGGAACACAGGGAGGTTGTGAGACCCTCTCACAGTCACAGGAGGTGGGGAGAGGGCACCCAACAAACACTGAATCAACCAGCCAACCAACCGAGCAGTCAGCCCATGAATGGACTGTGGTGCTTCCTCAGTGGGTCAGGCAGTTACTTCCTCCTGACCCCCTTTCAAGCTTGAGCTTCCGATGAGCATGTCAGCCCCCTAGATCGCCGCCCCAGGCCCAGAGTCCAAAGGAATCCGGGGACACGAACGCTGGTCTCTACACTTGGCGGGTCTGTCGACATCCGTACAAGTGGACACCTTATCCTGGTTTCCCTGAAGGGACAGAAGCTCCCAAGCCCTTTCCCCCTGGCCAGAACCCTTCACCCTTCCTAGCTCAGTGACTCTTCATTCATTCAGCAACCAGAGATGTCCCTGTCCCAGGAGAATTTTAAATACTTTCATTCTAGGACTATTTAGCTAAAGTCACCACTTGGCAACAAACAGTCAGTGAGAATAGAGATCGAAGAGAGCCTCTGCCACCCAGAGACTCAGAATTCGCCAGCTCCTGAGAGTAAGGGGCTTGTTCCTCTCTCCACTTGGGCTTTCTACCAACAGCCAATTCTGGTCTCATGACCCCACAGAATGAGGGTCCACAGATGGGCGTGGTGGTGGCAGAGACGCTCCGGGTGTTAGAGGAACCACTGACCGAAACCACCCACCCTGGCCAGGTGCCATAGTAACTCACCTGCATGAGTTATCTTAAGCAGGAGGTCCTGGGAAGGAACATGGAACTAACAAGCTACCACCAACCAGAAGAATTCAGGAAAGATCAAAAGGAAAGAGAAGACACCAGCCCACAAGTCCCACCAACCTCCCAGAAGGCTTCCCACTGGAATCCTTCTTGGCTAAGTGATGCGCACGCCACCAGGAAGGTCCCAGAGTCGGAGAGACTGGCCAGAGACGACCCAGAAACTAACCGCATCATGTGATTCTAGCAGTCCACTGCATCGATATTATCCCATTTCTCAGCACAACGTTGGATGTGATACTCTCTTCTGTTCTAAATATTCTCCAAATCCAAGAGTACAATTGTTTTCTTATTCTTCACATGATATGTGTTTTCTCTCTTACCACAGGTTTCTCATTAAATGATACCTTTCAAAGAACCACGTCTTAGGGTTCTATATCAATTACAATGTGGTTTAACCATTTTACGATTTGTTTGTTGGTGGGGGAGGTGGTGGGGCAGTGGCCACTGATTGTTTTGCCAACATCTGTCTAACACACTAGGGCCGTGTCTGAAAAGTCCTCTAGGCAACCAATGTCGGAGATACACATCAACGCCATCAGCCTTACCTCGATGAGCTTTCTTTCATAGGAGCTTGCGAGTTCCTCGGCAACTTCTCCGGGTTTCTGCTCAGGGACTGTAACTTCTCCATCAATGTTCCAAAGATTTGGGACAACTTTTGGGAAAAGAAAGACTTCTGTAAGTAACTTAATCAACTATAATTTCCTCAATTAAATTTTTTTTCTGTAGAATTTTTTTCTGAAGAAAAAAATTGTTTTTCTTCTTTTCCAAATGGCTTCTCTGGAAAGAAAGCTCTTGTTAAAGAAGAAAAAAAAAAATCACAATTACTAACTACTTCCACATTGCATCATTTTCACACAAGTACAATAAAGTGAATGATAAGCTATATTTAAAAATGGAATAACTGTCCTCGAGATAGACGCACAGACGTCTAGGGAACAATCTTGTCGCTACTTTCCATTTCAGGGGAAACAGATGATGCTTTGACAAGATATAAGAGCCTACATGTGCATCTTCTATGTTGGTTAATTTTCTTTTTCTCCACCAAAAAGTTTTTCAGGGAGGTAGTACCTGCCTACAGCATGAAGTGAGATGGCAGTAGGGCCGCTCAGGCAGCATCTAGAATCAAGGAAGCTTCTGGAAAAACTCCAAAGCCAGTGCACAATGATAATGCAAAGACATCTCCACGAGATACGGGCTCTCAGATCAGCACAAGAATTAGCACAGTATTGTAAGAAACCTTCACACTGTCCTCCATAATGCCTGCAACAAGTTACACTCCCACCAGTGGTACAGGAGGGCTCCCATGTTCCCACACCATCTTCAGCATTCACAATTTGTAGACTTATTGATGGCCATTTTGACTGTTGTGAGGTGATAACTCATCGTAGTTTTGATTTGTATTTCTATAATAATTAGTGATACTGATTCTTTTCATGTGTCTGTTGACCATCTGTATGTCTTCTTTGGAGAACTATCTGTTTAGGTCTTCAGCTCATTTTTGATTGGGTTGTTTTTTCCATATTAAGCTGTATGAGCTAAAAATAGAGTTACCATAGGATCCTGCAAGTCTAGACCCTGGGCCTCTACCCAGAGGAAACTTTTAATTTGAAAGGATACATGCATCCCAATTGACAGCAGCATGATTTACAACAGCCAGGACATGGAAGCAACCTAAATGTCCATTGGCAGATGAATGGTAAAGACGACGGGGTACATATACAAATGAAATACTATTCAGCCATAAAAAGGACTGAAATAATGCCATTTGCAGCAACACGTATGGATCCAGAGATTGTCATACTAAGTGCAGTAAGTCATACAGAGAAAGACAAATGCCATAGGGTATCATTTATATGTGGAATCAAAAAAACTGAGGTACGTGAACTTCTCAGCAAAACAAAAATAGATTCACAAAGAAAAAAAACTTATGATTACCAAAGGTGGTAGTTCAGTGGTGGCTATATCAGGAGTTTGGGATTAACATATACACATGACTGTATATAAAATAGGAAAACAACAAGGGCCTACCGTATAATACAAGGAGCTACACTTGCTATCTTAAAGTGACCTATAATGGAAAAGAATCTGAAAAGATATATATGCACAACTGAATTACTCTGCTATATCCTTGAAGCTAACACAACACTGTAAATCAACTAGACTTCAATAAAAAAATCTGCACAGTAGATGCCCATGGAAATTGCTTCTACAATAGAAACTGATAAAATACGACAGAAGTAGATAAAACCTGGAAAAGAGCCAGATAATTCCAAGATAAGCAGGAGAACAAGAGTAGGAAAAATGGCCACATGAGCAGTTAACAAAATCCAGTGGTGTGATTTAAGACTGTAGACTCTCGCCGGGTCTGAAAACAAGCATCAGGGCTGCAGAGGCCTGTGTCCTGAGATGAGACTCCTGGATGCGCCAGTCAAGTGTGATGAGACGGCAATGAGGCAAAACAGGAAGCTACGCATAGTCCTCCAGCCACGGGGATGTGGGAGGCACAGATGCTGGTCAGGCACTCAGGCAGAAGTCAACACTGGGAAAGACTGAGCAAAATGGGAGTGGCTTCTGGGCCTGATCCATGGCTCCACCTTCAGCCCTTCATGGAGCCTCCATCAGGCTACAGCTGGTCCAGGCATCTGAGTGACCATACAGAACATGCTTGAATAAAACTGTGAGGCATTTCCCATCAGGAAGCTTCCATAAGCCTCATTCTTATCCATCAGAGGGCAAACAGAATGGAAACCACAATCACTGAAAACTAATCAAACTGATCACATGGATCACAGCCTCATCTAACTCAATGAAACTATGAGCCATGCTGTGTAGGGCCGCCCAAGCTGGACGGGCCATGGTGGAGAGTTCTGACAAAACACAGTCTACTGGAGAACGGGATGGCAAACCAGTTCAGTATTCTTGCCTTGAGAACCCCATGAACAGTGTGAAAAGGCAAAAAGATACGACACTGAAAGATGAACTCTCCGGGTCGAAAGGTGCCAGATATGCTACTGGAGAAGAGTGGACAAATAACTCCAGAAAGAATGAAGAGACGGAGGCAAAGCGAAAACAATGCCCAGCTGTGGATGTGACTGGTGATGGCAATAAAGTCCAATGCTATAAAGAACAATATTGCATAGGAACCTGGAATGTTAGGTCCATGAGTCAAGGTAAACTGAATGTGGTCAACCAGGAGATGGCATGACTGAACATCGACATTTTAGGAACCAGTGAACTAAAATGGACCGGAATGGGTGAATTTAATTCAGATGACCATTATATCTACCACTGTGGGCAAGAATCCCTTAGAAGAAATGGAGTAGCTCTCATAGTCAACAAGAGTCTGAAATGCAGTACTTGGGTACCATCTCAAAAGTGACAAAATGATCTCTACTTGTTTCCAAGACAAGCCATTCAATATCACAGTAATCCAAGTCTATGCCCCAATCATTAATGCTGAAGAAGTTGAAGGTGAACGGTTCTATAAGGACCTACAAGACCTTCTAGAACTAACACCAAAAAAAAATGTCCTTTTCATCATAGAGGACTGGAATGCAAAAGTAGAAAGTCAAAAGATATCTAGAGTAACAGGCAAGTAAGAAATTAGAGTACAAAATGAAGCAGGGCAAAAGCTAACAGACTTTTGCCAAGAGAATACACTGATCATAGCAAACACCCTCTTCCAACAACACAAGAGAAAACTCTATACATGGACATCACCAGATGGTCAACACCGAAATCAGATTGATTATATTCTTTGCAGCCAAAGATAGAGAAACTCTATACAGTCAGCAAAAACAAGACCAGGAGCTGACTGTGGCTCAGACCATGAACTCCTTATTGCCAAATTCAGACTTAAACTGAAGAAAGTAGGGAAAACCACTAGACCATTCAGGTATGACCTAAATCAAATCCCTTATGATTACATACTGGAAGTGACAAACGGACTCAAGGGATTAGATCTGATAGACAGAGTGCCTAAAGAACTATGGACGGAGGTTCATTACATTGTACAGGAGGCAGTGATCAAGACTATCCCCAAGAAAAAGAAATGCAAAAAGGCAAAACAGTTTCCTGAGGAGGCCTTACAAATGGCTGAGAAAAGAAGAGAAGCAAAATGCAAAGGAGAAAAGGAAAGATATACCTATATGAATGCAGAGTTCCAAAGAATAGCAAGAAGAGATAAGACATCATTCCTAAGTGATCAATGCAAACAAATCAAAGAAAACAATAGAATGGGAAAGACTATAGATCTCTTCCAGAAAATTAGAGATACTAAGAGAACAATTTCATGCAGAGATAGGCACAATAAAGGACAGAAATGGTATGGACCTAACAGAAGCAGAAGATATTAAGAAAAGGTGGCAAGAATACACAGAAGAACTATACAAAAAAGATCTTCATGACCTAGATAACCATGATGGAGTGACCACTCAGCTAGACTCAGACATCCTGGAATGCGAACTCAAGTGGGCCTTAGGAAGCATCACTACAAACAAAGCCAGTGGAGGTGATGGAATTTCAGTTGAGCTATTTCAAATCCTAAAAGATGATGCTGTGAAAGTGCTGCACTCAATATGCCAGCAAATTTGGAAAACTCAGCAGTGGCTACAGGACTGGAAAAGGTCAGTTTTCATTATTCCAATCCCAAAGAAAGGCAATGCCAAAGAATGCTCAAACTACCACACAATTGCACTCATCTCACACGGTAGTAAAGTGATGCTTAAAATTCTCCAAGCCAGGCTTCAGCAATACATGAACCGTGAACTTCCTGATGTTCAAACTGGTTTTAGAAAAGGCAGAGGAACCAGAGACCAAACTGCCAATATCCGCTGGATCATTGAAAAAGCAACAGAGTTCCAGAAAAACATCTATTTCTGCTTTATTGACTATGCCAAAGCTTTTGACTGTGTGGATCACAACAAACTGTGGAAAATTCTGAAAGAGACGGGAATACCAGACCACCTGACCTGCCTTCTGAAAAATGTGTATGCAGGTCAAGAAGCAACAGTTAGAATTGGACATGGAACAATGGACTGGTTCCAAATTAGAAAAGGAGTACATCAAGATTGTATATTGTCACCCTGCTTATTTAACTTATATGTAGAGTACATCATGTGAAATGTTGGGCTGGATGAAGCACAAGCTGGAATCAAGATATTTGCTGGGAGAAATATCAATAACCTCAGATATGCAGATGACACCATCCTTGTGGCAGAAGATGAAGAGGAACTAAAGAGCCCTTTAGATGAAAGTGGAAGAGGAGACCGAAAAAGCTGGCTTAAAACTCAACATTCAAAAAAGGAAGATCATGGCATCTGGTCCCATCACTTCATGGGAAGTAGGTGGGAAACAATGGGAACAGTGAGAGACTTTATTTTGGGGGGTTCCAAAATCACTACAGATGGTGACTGCAGCCATGAAGTTAAAATATGCTTGCTCCTTTGAAGAAAAGCTATGACAAAACTAGAGAGCATATTAAAAAACACAGATGTTATTTTGCCAACCAAGGTCTGTCTAGTCAAAGCTCGGTTTCTCCAGTAGTCAAGTATGGATGTGAGGGTCAACCCGTAAACAAACCCGTAAACAAAACACCATGGTTTTGAACCGTGGTGTTGGAGAAGACTCTTGAGAGTCCCTTTGACTGCTGGGAGATCAAACAGTCAATTCTAAAGGAAATCAGTCCTGACTATTCTTTGGAAGAACTGATGCTGAAGCTCCAATACTTTGGCCACCTGATGCCAAACGCAGAGTCAACGCATTGGAAAAGACCTTGATGCTGGGAAAGACTAAAGGCAGGAGGAGAAGCGGGCAACAGAGGATGAGATGGCATCACTGACTCAATGGACTTGAATTTGAGCAAATTCTGGGAGATGGTGAAGGACAGGGAAGCCTGGCATGCTGCAGTCCATGGGGTTGCAAAGATCAGACACGACTTAGCGAATGAACAAGGACATCACAACAGAGACACGATAAAGAGTAAGTATTGATTTTTTTTTAGTCTTTCTAAAGGCACCACCCTTACAAAAAATGAGAATCAGAAAGAAAACACAACAAAATTTTAAAAGCTGAGAAGTAGACCAGCAACTGATGAATAATTTGACAGACCTGAGAAAATTTCATTCTCAGCTGCAAGTGGGCAATTCCAAAATACACTCTGATTAAAATGAACAACTTGTTTAAACTGCTAAACGAGACACTTCTAGGAGTAAGGGTGAGCACCAGCTAACAGTCCAAAGAAGGGATTAACGAGTCGGTCTTAAGAAGCAACTAGCAGATGACAAAAGAGCTTAGTCTTTGGAAAAGGTGAAAAAAAAAAAAAAATAGTAGCTGTGCCTGAATTGAAGGCAGGGGTATCTTACTCACAATAGAGGTAAAAATAATACATAATAAACTTTTGCAGTTCTCCCATTTTTCTCCCCTTCACAACTCCCAGTGTGTTAGTCACTCAGTCGTGTCCAACTCTTTGGGACCCCATGGACTACAGCCCACAAGGCTCCTCTGTCCATGGATTTCTCTAGGCAAGAATACTGGCGTGGGTTGCCATGCCCTTCTCCAGGAGATCTTCCTGACCCAGGGACTGAACCTGGGTCTCCCACGTTGCAGGCAGATTCTTTACCATCTGAGCCACCACCCACCCACCCACCTCCGAGAGGAGCAGGCATATACCTCTAGGCAAGGGAACTGATAGCCCGATCCTAAGAATCTACCAGCCAAAGAGAAAAGCCCTAAAGGGCTCAATGTGGGAGGCTTTTCAGGGAAATGGCACAGCCCCACCACCCCACCAGGAAATGATCAGGGGTAGTTTTTAATCAGTGTTTTAGCGTCCCATTCTTGCATGTGAGAAGAGAGCCAGGATTCACCTTTTATTTAAGGCAAGCCCCTAAAATGAAAGACAGGGACTAGAATAAACAAACAGAGAAATCAAGCTGTAGGAAAGGAAAATTATTAAGCAAGAAGAACACTTCAAAAGCAAGCTATGTGTCACATTCCCAGAGAGAAGAGAAGGAGCAAGTTGAGAAATGGAAGAGAAGAATATTTGGAAAAAACCCACAGAGTGTAAGAAAGCCCTTTGGAAAGCAAAACCATGACAGCAGAAATGCAACATCAGGCACAAGGGAACAGAAGGCAAAGAAACTTCTAGAGAGCAGAGCCAAAGGATGACAAAACAGAGAACCAAAGAGGAAATCACACATTACCAAGTGAGAAGAGCTCAAGAAAGAAAAAACAAAATAATAGAGGAGGAGGAAGTCAAAGACACAATTCAAGAAATGTCCCAGAACTAAAATGTCCCAGATATGAGTGCTGAGGTCGAAGAGCTCAGTAGGAAAGAGCTCCATGAGGACAAGCTCGGTGATCACAAGCTAACAGTGAAGTTCCAGAACACCAGAGACGAAGATGAGAGGGTGTAAGTGCCCAGAGTGGAAGGAGAATTTTTACAAAGGATACAAAATTAGCCAGGACATGGAAACAACCTACATGTCCATCAGCAGATGAATGGATAAGAAAGCTGTGGTACATATACACAATGGAGTATTACTCAGCCATTAAAAAGAATACATTTGAATCAGTTCTAATAAGATGGATGAAACCAGAGCCTATTATACAGAGTGAAGTAAGCCAGAAAAAAAAACACCAATACAGTACACTAATGCATATATATGGAATTTAGAAAGATGGTAACAATAACCTTGTATGCGAGACAGCAAAAGAGACACAGATGTATAGAACAGTCTTTTGGACTCTGTGGGAGAGGGAAGCAGGGATGATTTGGGAGAATGGCATTAAAACATGTATAATATCTTATAAGAAATGAATCGTCAGTCCAGGTTCGATGCAGGATACAGGAAGCTTGGGGATGGTGCACTGGGATGACCCAGAGGGATGGTATGGGGAGGGAAGTGGGAGGGGTGTTCAGGATGGGAAACACGTGTACACCCATGGCGGATGCATGTTGATGTATGGCAAAACCAATACAATACTGTAAAGTAAAATAATAATAATAAATAAATAAATATTTATGCTTAAAAAAAATTAAAAATGGCATAGGATTTCTAAACAGCATCAGTGTAAGCTAGAAAACAATAAAGGGCTATCTTCAACACCCTGAGAGGAATGATTTCCAACCTAGAATTATCTACAGAGCCAAACCATGTGAGAAATGCTAAGGACGTTTACAGACAAGCAACGTCTCAAAAATTTTATCTCCCACCCAAAGAAGAGAAGAAATCTAAAATGAGGAACACAGAGATGCCAAGATATCAGGGACCCAACACAAAAGTGAGTTGTGAGAAAATCCTTCATGACAACCAAAGTGGAAGAAACCCACAGGCCCATCATGGATAAATGGATAAACAAAGTGTAGTATGACAACACAATGGATCATTGTGTGAAAGTGTGAAAGTGAAAGTCGCTCAGTCGTGTCTGACTCTTTGCAACCACATGGACGGTAGTCCATGGAATTCTCCAGGCCAGAATACTAGAGTGGGTAGCCTTTCCCTTCTCCAGGGGGTCTTCCCAACCCAGGGATGGAACCCAGGTCCCCTGCATTGCAGGCGAATTCTTTACCAGCTGAGCACAAGGGAAGCCCAATGGATTATTATTTAGCTTTAAAAGGGAATGAAGTGCTGACCCTTGCCACAATATGGAGATACCTTGAAAACATGCTGCTGAGTGAAAGAAGCCAGCCACAGAGGATTCACACTGTATGACATCATGAAACATGCAGAGCAGGTACTGGTTTCCAGAAGTCTGGAGGAAGGAGGGATGGGGAGTGACTGCTCATGAGTCTTGGGTTTCTTTCTGGGGTAATAAAAGTGTTCTAGAAAATGATGCTTGGACAACCTTGCGAACGTCCCAAGAAGCAGTGAACCGTGCACGGTAAGGGGTGACTGGTGCAGCATGTGAATCACACTGCAATAAACGAGGAGTGAACTGGAAAGAACAGGCGCACAGAGGAGTCAGGCTGCTTCCAGCTGAAGGTCAGAGGACTCCAGGAGACACCATCTCAGGACGACACTGATGACTCAAGTGTTTGAAAATACTGAGATTTATATAACTGAGGGAGCCTCTGGAGTTGAATTAGTGAAAAGTACACATAATACCAAAAAAATTTTTAAACTCAAAACAGTTAAGCATTAACTTTGAAGAAATGTAAAAGTTGTCCAAAAATACTGATCATGTATGTATGTATCTCATGGCTGAGCTGTGGAGAGCATTTTCAGAGTCATAATAATGTAATCACGGACCACTGACTGAACCAAAATGATTACGTGACTGTGCTAGATTATATGACAACTGGAGGGTGTGTGCTTGTGTGTTTGTGTGTGTGTGTGTGTGTGTACACACATACTTCAAGAGTGTGAAGGACCAGAGAATGCTACCCTTCATCTTCCACAATAAGAAGTCAATAAACAGGAGGAGAGGGGGACCATAGAGGATGAGACGGTTGGATGACATCACCAACTCGATGGACCGGAGTTTAAGCAAGCTCTGGGAGTTGGTGATGGGCAGGGAAGCCCGGCATGCTGAAGTCCAAGAGGTCACAAGGAGTCGGACACGACTGAGCAACTGAACTGAACTGAACAACTTAAAAAAAAAAATCAACAAGAAATAACAGACAAATTATTCAGAGATATCAAGGTAACTACTGAAAGAATCAGTTAAAAGCTTAAAGTAGGAATTCCCTGATGGCACAGTGGGTAAGAACTGTGGGTAAGGAACACAGGTTTGACCCTGGCCTGGAAAGATTCTACATGCCTCAGAGCAGCTAAGCCTGGGAGCCACAGCTACTGTAGCATGTGGGCCTACAGCCCGTGCTTTGCAGCAAGAGAAGCCACTGCAATGAGAAGCTACGGCGAAGAACAGCCCCCACTTGCCGCAACTAGAGAAAGCCTGCTTGCCACAATGTAGACCCAGCAGAGCCAAAAATAATAAATTAGTTTTTTAGAAAATGGTTTAAATCGTTTGCTTGTGAGTAGTAGGAAGTGGGGGAAGATGGTGGCTGGAAGCATAGGTCTTTTATCGACAAAGCTCATATTGTACTAAAATTCAATTCTCTGAAAAACTAAATTCAATTTTATTTGGTGAAAAAAATTATTAGTTTTCAAATAAAAAGCTGAATGCATTTAATCTAAGATCAAGAATAAAATAAGGATTCCCACTCACCACTTTTGTTCAGCATAGCATTGGAAGTCCTAGCCATGGTAATCAGACAGGAAAGAGAAATAAAAGGAATCCAAATTGGAAAGGAAGAAGTAACACTGTCACAGTTTGCTGATGACATGATATTATATATAGAAAATCCAGAAGATACCACTAAATACCTACTAGAGTTCATTAATGAACTCAGTAAAGTTACAGGATACAAAAATAATATTCATAAATCTATTGTATTTCAATACATTACTAATGAACCATAAAAAAAGATAAATTTAAAAAACAATTCCACTTACTGTCACATAAAAAAGAATAAAATACCTAGGAATAAATCTAGCCAAGATGGTAAAAAATCTGTACTCAGAAAACTATAAAACACCTATGGAAGAAACTGAAGACAACACGAACAGGTAGAAAGATACACTGTGTCCATGAAATGGAAAAACTAATATTGTTAAAATGACCATAACACTCAAGGCAATCTACAGATTCAATGCTGCTGCTGCTGCTAAGTCGCGTCAGTTGTGTCCGACTCTGTGTGACCCCATAGACGGCAGCCCACCAGGCTTCCCTGTCCCTGGGATTCTCCAGGCAAGAACACCGGAGTGGGTTGCCATTTCCTTCTCCAATGTGTGAAAGTGAAAAGTGAAAGTGAAGTCGCTCAGTTGTGTCCAACTCTTCGCGACCCCATGGACTGCAGCCTACCAGGCTCCTCCACCCATGGGATTTTCCAGGCAAGAGTACTGGAGTGGGATGCCATTGCCTTCTCAGACAGATTCAATGCAATCCCTATCAAAATACCAATGGCATTCTTCACAGAACTAAAATACTTCTAAGGACCCAAATAAACAAAACAATCTTAAGAAAGAACAGAGCTGGAGGCATCACACTCCCTTGATTTCAGACAATACTACAAAGCTACAGCAATCAAAACAGTATGGTACTCACATAAAAAAGGACAGCAGGATCAAAAGAACAGAATAGAAAGCCCAGAAATAAACCCACACTTTAGGTCAATTAATCTAAAACAAAGGAGGCAAGAATATACAATGGGGGAAAGATAGTTTTTTCAACTACTGATGCTGGGAAAACTGGACAGATACATGTATAAGAATGAAATTAGAACATTCTCATACCATGTACAAAAATAAATGCAAAATGGATTAAAGAACTAAATATAAAACCAGAAAGTACAAAACTCCTAAAAGAAAACATAGGCAGAACACTGTTCAACATAAAGTGCAGCAATATTTTTTCAACGTTCCTAAGACAAAGGAAGCAAAGCAAAAAATAAACGGGATCTAATTAAACTTAGAAGCTTTTGCACAACAAAGGAAACCATCAGCTACAACAGAAAAGACAAGCTACCAAAAGGAGAAAATATTTGCAAATAACATAACCAATTTTTTATTTGTATCAGGACTTCCCTAATAGCTCAGTTGGTAAAGAATCCACTTGCAATGCAGGAAACCCCAGGTCGATTCCTGGGTCGGGAAGATCAGGTGGAGAGGGATAGGCTACCCACTACAGTATTCTTGGGCTTCCCTGTGGCTCAGCTGGTAAAGAATCCTCCTACAATGCAGAAGACCAGGGTTCAATTCCTGGGTTGGGAAAATCCCCTGGAGAAGGGAAAGGCTACCCACTCCAGTATTCTGGCCTGGAGAATTCCATGGATTGTATAGTACATGGGGTCACAAAGAGTCAGACACAACTGAGCGACTTTCACATAACCAATAACAGGTTAATATCCAAAATATATACACAGCTCTCTACAGCTCAATATCTAAAAAACAAACAACCCAATTTTAAAATGGTCAGAAAATCTAAATAGACATTTAAAAAAAAAGATATACAAGATGGCAAACAGACACATGGAAAGATGCTCAACATTGTTAATCATCAGAGAAATAAAAATCAAAGCCACCAGCGGCATCACCCCCATCAAAACCGCTAATCATCAGAAGACCACAAACAATAAATGCTGGAGGGAAAGCAAACTGGTGCAGCTTCTGTGGAAAACAGTATGGAGGTCCTCCAAAAGCTAAAAACAGAACTACCATATGATCCAGCAATGCCACCCCTGGATATATATCCAAAGAAAATAAAAACACTAATTTGGAAAAAAAAAAAAAATACATACACCCCAGTGTTCATAGCAGCACATTATTTACAATAGCCAAGACATGGACACAGCCTAAGTGTCCATCAACAGGTGAATGGAAGGAGATGTACCTCTACAGCCTACAGATCAATATTAGGAACGTGAGGGGAGCCACCTCTCTACTGGCAAGGTGAATCTGGGGCGAGGCACCGGAAGCCACTTGTCCCTTTAGTTGAAGTTTGTACAAGCGTCACATCTATCAGTGTGTTTTCTAGCCCAAAAGATTTCACCTGCCATGGGAGCAGGTGTTCACATGCAGGTGTTCAAAGAAAGCAGCACAATAAAAGTGTGAGTAACATCAAGTCATATGAGAGCCCAAAACAGCAGCTTACAGCACTGCTTCCTCCTCTCCGCACATCCTCCAGCAAACCAGTCACCTTGGAGAGGGTAACTGGCATTGAATCCTGCACATCAAATCTGAACGACAGACACACACCTCTGTGACTGACTGCACTTCATGTTTGTTGTTGCTGTTTTAAGATATGTTTCCTGAGAGTGATCTAGTAAATCTGGGCACAGAAAGACAACTCAACAGCCCGGGAGGAAGCAATCTGGGTCCAAAAGGGCTCACTCTGAATTCCAGAATACAAGACTTAAAAACATTGGCTAGCAATGCCGTCTCAAGCCTAAACTTTTTCATTAACAATCTCTGTCCACAGTTTGACCTTCTGCCCTGCTCAAGCGCTGCACAAAGAGGACGGAAAGAAACTCTGACCCACGTGTTTAGATATTTCAACCATGGAGGAGAAAGTTGTATAGTAGCCTGCCCCCATCTGCAATTTAATTTCCATGGTTTCAGATACCTGTGGTCAATTGTGGTCTAAAAATATTAAATGGAAAATTCCAGAAATAAACATTCAGTTTTTAATCACGTACCATGCTGAGTAGCATGGTGAAATCTTGTACCATCCTGCCCTGCTCAGGGCATGAACCATCTCTTTGTCCAGTGTATTCAATGCTGTATATACAACCTGCCTATTAGTACAGGACAAAACAGCATATATGGGATCTGGCATTATCCGCAGTTTCAGACACCCACTGGGGGTCTTAGAACATAGCCCTGGGGGATGGTGGCCAGAGGGTGGGGGATGGGATAAGGGATACAGTGTCGAAACGGCCAAAACATAAATCCAAAAGCAAAATGGAGTAAGGGCTGGATTTCATTTGCTAAACACAATTTGAAAGCTACATCCATACACAATGGGTCTTCATAAAAATAAAACAGTGATAATTGCTTCATCTTACTTGGCACTTTGGAGTTGACCAAGCATCTTCAAATGCCCCATTCACAGAAACCTCCATACAGGACTCAATATGGCCAGCTGAGGTTTGTGCCAGAGCTGAAGCTATCTAGGTTATCTGTCTAGCACAGAATGCCTCGTAACCCAGGCAACCTACTTAACATCCACATTAGTCACGGGAAAATTTACACTTTATTTACTTGTACAAACTCTGAGCAGTCAGCAGTCTTCTCCTGTATGTATTTCCTTGATGGCATAATTATCCAAGTTAGATTCCAAATGGAAAAAACATTGGCAAAAATAATAAGCCTTCTCTACACCCAGAGAGACACAGAAAGTGTGTCTGGTACAAACACATTCACTTTAATCAGAACTATCTTTCATGTTCTAGAGAGGCTGTGGGTTTGTTAGCACCACTGTTATTTACACTTGGAGAACAGGACAGCCTTTCGCCTCCTTGCAGCCTGCCGAGGTATCTGTGATAAGTCACCTGAAATAAGCAGATGCTAAGCTGGTCTCACTAGCAGGCAAGGCACCAGAGAACACATGGGGTTTTTTGCCTAAATTATTTTAAGCCAAGCTTCGGCTACCACGGAGAGTGGCCTGGCAAACAGTATGATAAGATTACTGTTTTCCTTTCAATATGAACAATCTTAGCATGACCCCAGCTGCAAACAGTATGAGGTGCAGGCCGTGGAAGAGGATAAAGAACCATCTAAAATTCAGAGACGGTTCCCTTGAACATTCTTATGGACACGAGGAGGTGTGCCAGGTCCTGTGACCGCGGGCCGGGTGTGGTGTGACGGGGACTGGGGACACTTGGAGGCTCCAAAGGAGAACTAATCTTCCTGGGTATGGTGACAGTGACCTCACAAGGCAGCAGGGACCCACATTTGCTCCAGCAAAGGAATGAGTCTTCAAAACAACAGCACCCACCATTCTGAGCACTCGCTGCTGCAGCGAGGGGAGGGCGCGGTGAAGAAGACACTGTGTGGTCTGCCATCAGACAGATGCCAAGTGCAAAGTCTGGTTCTACCACTCACCAGAGAGCGACCATGGGCAAGTCTTTGATCCACTCACTCAACAACTAGCTACTTACGATTCATTACACGCCAGGCACTAGACATGCCCGCACACCAAGTCTCTCAGTCATGTCTGACTCTTTGAGACCCCACAGACTGTAGCCTGTCAGGTTCCTCTATCCGTGGGAGTATCCCAGCAAGAATACTGGAGTGGGTTGCCATTTCCTCCTCCAAGGGATCTTCCTCACCCAGTGATCAAACCCATGTCTCCTGTGTCTCCTGCATTGGCAGGCACATTCTTTACCACTGAGCCACCAGGGAAGCCCTTTCATAATAACCCTCGTTTTTGCTGTTCAGTTGCTAGGTCGTGTCTGATTCTTTGTGACCCCATGGACTGCAGGACACCAGGCTTCCCTGTCCTTCATTATCTCCTGGAGTTTGCTCAAACTCATGTGCATTGAGTTGATGATTCTATCTAACCATCTCATCCTCAGCCACCCCCCTTCTGCTTTTGCCTTCAACCTTCCCAAGCATCAGGGTCTTTTCCCAAACAGTCACAGGATGAAACACCATAAAGCAGGCAAAGCACTCAATTCGTGTGCAGCCAGGGGTCCAGATGCCGTTACCACTGGGGTCATCCTTCAACGCCTTCTGCCTTGCCATGCACTCTGCTGGGCACGTTACTATATGTATTACACGCACTGTTCTCACAGTGAACATACATGGTAGATGTTATTAACCCCAGAAAAATGAGTTTCCAAGGTGTTACGGCATGAGCCCAAGGTCAGACAGGTACCAAAGGGCAGGTTCAGGATGAAACCCAAGCCTCTGTTCCTCCCCCCACATGCTCCTGCCCCAGCTCCGTCGGCAGCAGAGTAACTAGAGGGGACACACCCAGTCTCTGGCTCAGACCTTTGTTCAGCAGGTGTTCGTGAGCCCAGAAAGTCAAGGACAGGCTGGGGTCAGGGGAGGTGGCTCCAGTGTCACAGCAGCAGGTGTCACCAGGGCAGCAAGTCTCCGGCATCTCTCAGGACAACTTCTCTTGGGGGCTTTCTGAGTTACCACTGAACATGTGCAGACTTTTCAGGGATGGGGAGCAGATGAACTCAGGCTCCGAGTCAGCCCGTTTCAACCTTGGGGAAGGGAGTACTTGCCCCCCAGACTGAGAAATCTTGATTCAACCTGGAGTTTCCATGAGAAGCCAAGCCACAGCACTTGGGGGGAAAGGTGGTGAAACAGACAAGAGATCCTGGCGCTGAAAAGGAATAGCTGCTCCCGACTGGAGTGAGAGAAGGTTCTACCTCCGTGCCGGGGTCTCAGGCTGCAGCATAGAACATCTACAGGCAGCAGAAAGGGGGAAAGCTACTGTTCATGGAGCCTGATGAGCAAATGATTTCTATCATATTGTACGGCCTGAACCACCACTATGCAGGATCTCTCGCACAGCACTGAGGAAGTGGGGGTGTGGCTTCTTTTACAGCACTGCAATCAATGTTCTTGGTACTGCAAATCACCGTCTGCCTGACTTCAAAGCCCCAAGCTCTCCCAGACTCACCACACTGCCTCCCTACCTCCTGAGCCCACTGGCCACCGTGTCACCAACTTCCACCTGATAGACTTCCCAGGCCACGTGCTAAAACCCCAGAGGAAACCTGCCTCCCTGAACGCATCAAATGCACACACACACCACATGTATGCATATTTGGTTGCCTGCTCGTGGGTAACTATAAATTTCAAACCCTCCAGAAACTTGAAACCTTATTTTCCAAAAGCCTGATATATACCTAGTCACCTCACAGATAGCCAAGCCAAGAAAACGTTACCTAAACAACATCCTAGAACGTGACATCTACACCCACATCATTGCCCCAGGAGATGCATACTCATCTGTATCCTTCAAGAATAGGACCAGGAACTATGGGATCGAGGGGGATACTGTTTCTAATAGACGAGTAATTATATAGGATGAGAAGGCTTCCCTTGTGGCTTAGACGGCAAAGAATCCGTGTGTAATGCAGGAGACCCAGGTTCAATCCCTGGGTCAGGAAGATTCCCTGGAAAAGGGAATGGCTACCCACTCCAGTATTCCTCCCTGGAGAATTTCATGGACAGAGGAACCTGGCAGGCTTCCTGCTTCCAAGCAGTCCATGGGGTCACAAAGAGATGGACATAACTGAGCGACAAATATACTAGAAGCAGAGACACAAGTGCATCTCTGGGTTCAAACCCTGGCTCTGTCACTAGGCAGAGTGAAATAGGAGGCGCATGACTTCATGGCTGTGAGCCTCAGTTTCCCCACCTGTAAAAGGGGATAATACCTCTTGTGAGGACTAAGCAGAAGAATATAAGTTACTTTACACTCTCGCCTCATGCATTAAAGATATGATAGTCTTTAATATTTATTTGTTTGACTACACCAGGTATTCGTTGTGACATGTGGGATCTTTAGCTGTAGCATGCAGGACCTGGTTGCCTGAGCAGGCCTCTGTTTTGCGAGTGTGGAGTCCTGGCCACTGGACCACCACAGAAGTCCCTTGGATAGTTTTTTTTAAAGGCAAATATAAAGTGAGATCCTGCCTTCTTTTTCAAATCAGAAAGTCTGTTCACTAGAAGTTTCCATCTCCTACAGGTCTTGCCAGAGAAATCTGCTCACCTGTTTAGACGTCGCATCTCTCTTGCGAGGGATCATCTAAATATATAACGCATGCACAGGGACAGCTGGGAGTGACTGCTGCCTACAACCACAACTGTCATCACGCCCAAGCACATTTCCACCTGCCCCTGTGATGCAGTCCAGCAGAGGCTCTGATGGAAACTGGAGAGTTGTATTCTTCCCCTTAAAGTGAAAACCAGTCTCAGAGCGAGAACCACTCTGTTGCTGGAATAAAACAGGCAGCGAGGCATGCCAGACGGAACGATTTCTTTGCCACGATCTAAGTGGTGCGAAAGCGTTTGCTGAACAGAGCTCTGGACCCGACCACACTCTACGGACCCACGAGGGCCAGCTTGTCAGCAGAGATGCAAGATGACACGGATGGCTCCGAATGCCATTTGTAAAGCTGTTCATTTCAAAACACAGATATGTCTAAGTCCAGAATCCCACTAGTAGCAGATATGTGTGTGATGCGGTTCCATTTTGGCGGGAGGGAGGGGGGATGGAGTGGGGAGGGAGGAGGATGATCTGGATCTGAACCAGGTTGTCTAGGACACAGGGCCAACCCGAGCTGCTAACATTGGTCACCTGGGTGTGGAGAGCCGCGGACGACAATCAGAGTTTTCCCTGTAAACCTCTCAATCATTTTATTCCGAACAAAGACGTGTGACGTCTGCAATTCATCCCTATAGCAGCAGTGCCATGCTTATCAGAAGCAGGAACTGCTTGTCTGTAAGCTCAGGTTCATGGGCATCAAATCTTCCTTGGGAAATCACCATAAGACCTGCCTTTAAAAAGAGCCTCCTGAAATTTCAAAAGGCCGCGTGGAAGATTTCTCTGGACTGCCTCAGTGCTAGGACTCTGCACCATGCCCCGGGCAGATGTCGTGCACTTTTTTGAAAAGGAAATGAGCTGGGACTTCCCCGGTGGTCCAACGGTTAGGACTCTGCGCTTTCACTGCCGTGGCTGGGGTTCAATCCCTGGCTGGGAACTAAGACCCCACAAGCCAAGCGGCATGGCCAGAAAGAAAGGAAAAACGTGTGTCGACAGACTGAGACGGACACAACAGTGCCAAAGGCTTAAGAGCCGGAGTCTGCTGGACCTGGGTTCAAACATCAGCTCGGCCCTTTCTGCAAGGCCCTCGGCTGCCCTGGGCCCAGTCTCCTGCTTGGTAAAGAGGGGATGTAATAACACGCCCATCCTGCAGGGCAACCATGGAGGATTTAGAGAGAAAACAGACGAAGCTACCAGCAGAGGCCCAGCACAGAAAACACGCTGTGTGCGCGGTCATGGTGACGGGGGCTGTCAGGGTGATTAACGGAACATCAGACGGTGACATTGACTGTCTACCCAGACTGCTGCTATTTGGTCCCTAAGTCATCTTCAACTCTTCTGTGACCCCATGGACTACAGCCCGCCAGGCTCCTCTGTCCAGGGGATTTGGATTTCCCAGGCAAGAATACTGGAGTGGGTTGCCATTTCCTCCTCCAAGGAGTCTTCCTGACATAGAGATCGAACCTGGGTTTCCTGCATTGGCAGGTGGCTTGTTTACCACTGAGTCAGCTGGGAAGCCCTAGAAACTCCTAAAAGGCAAAAGCTCCCTCCTGTTTCTCCGAACCCACAAAAAGCCCAGAATCCGATATGGTCCATTTTAGATTCTCAATACTTCCTGGGTGGCTGACTGACATCACTTAGAAACGGAACGTACCAATATACCAAGAACATGGGTCAGCCACTCTCACTGGAGCTGCCACTGAGCCACCGAGACACATTTTTTAGCGTGGCTCTCAGACCCTGTGGCTATGTCTCCCATTTGTTTCTTCCACAAGTTTACTTTCTCAAATTATAAAAGTAACACATGTTCACTGCAGGAAAAATAATCCATCTTAATATGTTCAAGCCCCTGTCATACACCAGATGACTGAAATCAAGGGACGTTAACCAGGAATAAATCTCAACCCAGCCAACAAGTTATAGGATAATCCATTATATTTCTAGACTCTCGTATAGAGTGCAGTTCACACTCCTTTCAAGGGGTGTACACACCACCTCTCACTTGGCCCATACAACTATTCAGGGATTGGGGGAACCGCCTAGAGGATGAGACTATAATAGCAACGGTTAATATTTACTGGATGCTTGCTGAGCGCTCACCTGACGGTAAGCACTTCACGTGCAGTGACACGAAGCATCCACCTTTGCATTCTGAGGCTGCGATCTGAACCATGATGCCACATCTCTGCCCACGAGCTCCAACGTGGGGGTTCTGGCCTGGCAGAGACGGATGGGAATCTTGATTCCAGAAGGAGAGCCTGAGCAAGCCTCAGACGGACTGGCTTTGCTCTTCTCTGGGAGGTTGGTTTATTCCCCCCATGTGATACCACATCCCAGAAGAAAGCACCACAAGTGAGGAAACCTTGATATCGTGGATGTGACTACTTATTTTCTTTTCCCCATTTCATTAAAACTTCGAAATCAATCCATGAGCATAAGTTTGTAGTTTTAAAAGATTCAACCCAAAAGAACTGAAGATATTAAAAAAAATAAAATAAAACTGGTATTCAATGGTTCCAAAGGCAAAAGCAACCCAAGGGTCCAGGGATGAAGGAACGAATGAACACTATCTGATCTGTACATAATGTACAGTCATCTGACCTTGAAAAGGCGAGAAATTCTGACCCACGCAACAACACGGATGAACCTTAAGACATTGCGCTAAGCGAAGTAAGTCCGTCACAAAAGGACAGACACTGTGTGAACCCACTTATAAGAAGCACTTGGATTAGTCAAGTTTAGTCATAGAGCTGGGAAGTAGAACGGTGGCTGCCAGGGGCTGAGGGGCGGGAGAATTGGGGAGGGACACGACTGAGCGACTGATCTGATCTGATCTGTCTAACGGTGCAGAGTTTCGGTTTCGAAAGACGGAGCGAGCTCTGGAGACAGATGGTGGCGATGGTTACACAGAGTATGAATGGACTTACTACCACCAAACTGTACGTTTCAAAGCAGTTAAGACGGTCAGCTACACGTTACACGTATGTCACCACGGTTTAAAATACTTAAATATTTTTAAAAGAATGAAGTGCTGACAGATGCCACAAAGTGGGTGAATTTTGAGGACATGACGCTAAGTAAAAGAACCCAGGTACAGAAGGACACATACACTGTGACTTCATCTACACGAAATGTCCAAATAGGCAAATTCACAGAAACAGAAGTAATTTCCCAGCTGCTGCGGGCTGGGGAGCAGAGGGTGGGAGTGACTGTTAACGGATTCAGGGTTTCCTTCAGGGTGACAAAAATGAAGTGATAAAACGGTAATGGTTACACAACTTGCTGAACGCACTAAAGAACACTGAGCTGTGCACTGAAAACGGTGAGCTGTACGTATGCAGATTACATCTCAGTAAAAAATTCAAACGCCTAAGCATTGAGCATAGAAAGAGCAAGGCTGTGATGACCTAGAGGGTGGGAGGCAGGCTGCAGAGGGAGCGAATACATGCATACTTACAGCTGATGCGCGTCGCTGTACAGCAGAAACTAACACCACACTGCACAGCAGTTATCCTCCACTTAAAAAAGTATCCTATGATAAACCATGATGGGAAAGAATATTTAAAAAAAGAATGTAGAAATCTTTCTCTCTCTCTCTCTCTCTCTCTCTCTCTCTATATATATATATGCACAGCAAAGAATCACTTTGGATTGATGAACAGAAATTAACAACACTGTAAATCAACTATACTTCAATAGAAAAAAAAATTTTTAAGTGCAGGGCACCCTCTACCAGGGCTCACCTTTCCGGGACACCCTCTACCATGGCTCACCTTTCCTCCCCAATCCCGTTCCTCCCGATACTATCCCAGGATTCTTCTTCCAGGCATGTACAGATGTGCACACCCTCTGATGTTCTCTTACAGGCTCTGATCTTTATAAACCCAAGGAGCACACAGGGCACAGTTACCCTTCCCTCCACAACCAACAAGGGCGACCACGCCCCAAGGCGCAGACAAACCCACCTCTTTTACAGTGGCTGCATTTCCAGAAGGAACCACAGTCTATCCCACCTTTCTTTTACTGATCCCCCATTTGAACAACGCCGTCTCTGCAGCCTCGTACCCATCTCCCTCTGCATGTGTGTAAAGCTTTCTTTGCGATGGAATCCTTGAGATGGAGCTGGCGGGTCAAGGGGGGGATACAGTTTCAATTCTGAGAGCTGATGCATGCTCCCTACCCACAGACTCGCACAGAGTGTCCAGTGACCTTGAACAACATCTTTGCTTCCACGGGCCTCAGCACCCTCGCCGATGGGACCCGCAGAGGACTTTCCAGTCAATTTTGGTTTGAATATTCATTATTTAAACCCTAAGCTCCAGAGGAAGCATGACAAAGTCACTGTGGGGCTGGAGTAAGTGTGGGGACAGATAGCATGAGGCTGAAATGTACTCAGTCCTTGGGTCTCCAGGACCCTCAGGCTACAGGGCAGGGACACCCCCACCCCTGCTGTGAGGGACAGGAGACTGGGCTCTGCAGGACGGCTCGTCCAGCCCTCAGGCAACATCTGCAAGTGCTTGAGGACCCTCCCCCCTGGACGCCCAAAGGACAAAGCCAGTGGAGGAAAGCCACACTGTAGAAGGCAAGAAAGAGGATTTTATCAGAAGGGGTTAAAAAAAAAAAACTCACAAAATTAATGTTGAAAATTCGAAATCTTTCCCTGCTCCAGGGACCCACCAGAAAGCAGTGTCAAGGGTTGCCCAGAACACAGGCAGGAAAGAAAAGCCATCATCTCTGAGACTCAAGGTCACGGGGAAGCCTAATGTTTCGAGGGGTAAGAAGAGACTGCTTTAGAAAAGAAATCATGTTGAAAGCTCACATCTCTAAAAGAATGCCACGGGGTCAGGTCATGATGCAAAGAAAAAGGGGATCACGGAGAAGCCTCAACCTGGCAGCTGCCTCCTAGGGGGACAGAAAAGCAAGAAAAGCAGCGGCTGGCAGAGAGGAGCAAAGGTCTACACGGCTGCATTTGTTAGGCGGGGCGGGGGGCGGGGGAGGCTGTAGACACGGGGACACAGGGCAGGGGGTTGAGAGCATGGTGGTGACCCCGGCAGGAAGGTCCACTAGGTCAGCATGGCTCCAAGTAAGGGCTCTAACTGTAAGTGCCCCTCTTCAGAATGACTTGGAGAGGGATGGGGTGGGAGTGAGAAGATGTCAACAGCAGGTTCCTGGGCTTCCACTCCAAGCAATTACTTCAGTGGGTCTGAGGGAAGGGCCAGGAATCTGCATTTTTAATAAACACTGGCTTGATTTCAATTCACAAGCTATGTTTGAGAACCAGAGCATGAAACATTGAGAGGATGTCTTACAGAGACTAGGAGATGGGAGAACAGCCCCATCCAAGGTTTCTGCCCTAGGACTGGGCCGATCTTGCTCCTCAGGGCTCCCAGCATAATTCGGGCTTGTTAGAACGGCAAGGGAGCGGGGGACAGAAACAGCGAGGGCCCCACACCAGCCAGTGAGCCACCCTGCCTCCTCCCCAAAGACGGGGCTGAAGGACTCGGCGGCCCAGCCACGACCACTCGGCATTCTCAGCACCTGGAGTGTTTCTCTCCCACGTGACAAAGAGATCCTGATGTATCTGGAAGAACATGCTAATAAATGACAGACCGGAGGCCACTTCAAAAAGCCCACAGAGATGTTCTGCAGCTCGACAACTTCCCCCAAAAACCTTATTTATTTCTAAGAGCCCAAAGCAAAAACGATCTGGAGGGAGGAAGCAGGACAGGAGAGAGCGACAAGAAGGAACCTGGGGGAAGGAACTGGAATGTTCCAAGCCACAGGGTTGAATCCAGTTCTCTGTCTCTGCGCTGATGGGATGGCTCTGGTCCGCTTAAGGAAGTCTCTTTGTCCTTGACTATTACAGTCAGATGATGCCACAAGACAGACGTCCCCCCTCCTGCTGAGATTCAAGGAAATTTCCCAAGGGAGACTGGAAGTCCTTGAGGGTGTCTGACTGTATATTAGATAAAAAAATAACCACTCTTTCCACACTTGGCACCTCTGACTGGGGAGACATCAAATTCAGGAACCGACTCCCAGCCCTTTACAAGTCCCATGAGACAAGGGCAGATGGAAAGTATTTCCTCCCCTAAGCTAATAAGATAGAGAGACAAAGCAATCATAAAACACTATGAAATATATGTAGGTCTTTGAGCCGGTTCCCGACACAGGGCTCTAAAAGCCCTGTAATCCCCTGAGTGACAGGCGTGCTGGGAGCAGCTCCTGTTCTTTTTAAATCACCCTGGTTTCTGTGTGAAGAATGGGCTACAAAGGAGCAAGACCGGAAGAGAGGAGACCAGACAGGAGTTACTGGAAAGGTCCAGGCAAGAGACAGTGGTGCCTGACCCAAGCCGGCCTCAGTGAGATGGTCAGAAGTGGTCCATCCGTCACCTTGGAAAGAACCTCGGAGCTGACAGGACTTCCTGGTGGGCTGGACGTGGGAGCCGAACTATCCAGAGAAACAGGATGATGCCGAGATGTCTGGTTTGGGCAGCCAGCTGGTGGCATTTCCTGAGATAGGTGGGTGGGAAGGATGGCTCCCTCCCCTAAATGTCCAAGCCCTAATTCCGAGAAGCTATGAAAATATTACCTTTAGATAGAAAAAGGGATTGTGTAGATGGGATTAGGGCCTTGAGGGGGGAGATGATTTTGGATTGCCTGAGTGTGACCAATCTGATCACATGAGTCCTTAAAAGGAGAGAATGTTCTCTGGCTGGAAGTCCACGAGAGAGGTGGCAGAAGAGGGAGACAGGAGACCCTGGCAAAGGGAAATCAGAATCCAAGCGTGAGAAGAACCCAGCCTGCCACCACTGGTTCTGAGATGCAGAGCTGTGTGCAGAAAAGCCGATAGGAGCCACGGGTGACCCCTGCTGAGCGCCGGCAAAGAAATGAAGACCTTGGCTCTACAAGCCACTGCAACTGAATTCTTTAGCACCTGAGTGAGCAAGGAAGTGGGATTCTCCCCTAGGGCTTCCAGCAAGAACACAATCCTGCCGAAACCCAGAGAGATCCATGGCTTCCAGACCCGAAAGATAATCTGTGTGGTTTCCAAGCATCTAAGGTTCTGACCACCTGTTACTGTCACAACCGCGAGGACTCGGGGGGGAGACAGGAGATCTGGGAGGAAGGACAAGCATTCCTTTTCAGCTCCCATAAATCCAAGAGGAGCAGGCAAGGTGGCAGGTGACGACGCGTGACTGAGCTACCGTGGAGGTCAGCGGTCACACCCGCCTCTCCCATGGCGACCCCCAGCGGATGCAAGTCCCACATATATCGGAGCACGGTGCCTGGCACAAAGCAGGTGCTCCCTGAACAACTGTTGAATGAATGATTGTTCTCTCTTAAAAAAGAAAAAAAGCTTCGCTCAGGACTTCCGTGGTGGTCCAGTGGCTAAGACTCGGTGCTCTGGTTCGATCCCTGGTCAGCGAACTAGATCCCACATGTCTCAACTAAAGATTCCACATGCCACAAGGAAGACCCAGCGCAGCCAAATAAATAAATAAAGGTAAGTGTCATCCACATCCCTGACGTTCACTGCCACGCTTCCTCTCTCTCCTTTGCGCTCATCCTCCTCGAGGGAGCTGTCTACACTTCAGGCTCAGTCGTATCTGACTCTCTGTGACCCCATGGACTCCCCATGTGACCCCACCAGGCTCCTCTGTCCATGGGATTCTCCAGGCAAGGATACTGGAGTGGGTTGCCATTTCCTCCTCCAGGGGATCTTTCTGACCCAGGGATCGAACCCGCATCTCCTGCATAGCAGGCAGATTCTTTACCACTGAGCCTCTTGGGAAGCCCTGTCTACACCTGCCGGACCCAGTTCCTCTTCTGTTCTCTCTTCAACATTCTCTAATCACACAAGTCTACCGATCTGCTGTCAACATCACCCCAAATGCTCACCCCTCAATGATCCCAAAGCCCACTTGCCCCCTCCTATTTGGCCCACCAGCAGCCCCTGGCACAGCTGCTCACCGTCCTTCAAGCAGGCTCTCCGTTTAGCTTCCAGGACCCCACACTCCCTCGGGTCCCCCCTTCCTCCTCGGACACTCCCTCTCCATCTCCTTTGCTGGCACCTCCTTGTCTCCTGCATCCTCTTCGTAGGGGGAGGCCCTGGGGCTCAGTCCTGGTCCATCTACACATGCCCTCTTGGGGAACCTCCTCCAGTCTTGGGGTCTAAATGCCTTGAATGTCCAAACCTTCCAAGTCTGTAGTAGCCCCGGCATCTCCTCTAAACTCCCAGGATGCACACCTCCCGCCTGTCTCCCTCCAGATGCCCATGCATCTCAGACTCCGCACATCCACAACACAACTCCTCGTCACCCCTGCCCCCACAAAGCCTCTACTCTGCCCAAAGCAAAACTCAGCACAATCAACAGCTTCCACCCTTGCCCGCTCCACCCTCGTCTCCAGACAGCAGCCAAGGCAGTGACTGAAAATGCTAAGTCAGATGATACCCCATCTCAGAACCCTCCAGGGGCTTCCCACTTCACACACAAAAACACAAAACCTCCCCACGGGGTCACAGGGCCCTGCAGGATCTGACCTGCTGGAAGCTTTGGTGACTTCACCTCCTCCTACTCCACACCCCTGCCCTCACCACCTGCTTGATGGTCCTGAGACACGCCGGGCATGCCCCCTCCCCCAGCTGGTGCCAGGCTGCCCCCTCCGCCTGGAACATTCTCCCACCTGACGGCCACTCCTCCCCTCTTTCACGTCTGTGCTGAAGCATCGCCTTCCCAGTGAAGCGCATCCCCGTGTGTCTGAAGCCCCTGCCCTCCTGAGCCCCCTCAGCCTGCTCTACTCCTGACTCTTCTTCCATGGCAACCATCACCTTCCAACCAGCCATACAGTATGGGTCACCCGTGGGGACGGTCATCCATCTCTCCCGAGCTGGACTGTAACTCCACAAGGGCAGGAATCCTTGTTCTGCTCACTGTTTACCCAAATGCCCAGAAGGGGGCCTGGCCCATGAGAGACACTTAATGAATATTCATTAAATAATGAACGAATGAATGAACGAATAACAACGTGCAGGCGAGGGCCCAATTACCAGGGGGATACGGCCCGGACGACTGTGTCCTTCCAGCTTTCTGTCTGTCGTCTCCAGTCTGCCCAGCATGTGGTAGGGAGCAGAGGACATCTGCTGAGTGAGCAAAAAAGGGCCAGTCCTCTGGGATCACTGCACCCCCAGAGATGACTCAGAGGCCCAGACACCACCAGCTCCTCCATCTGGGCCTGAACGCTCACCCACCCCAACCCGCGACCCCTCACCCACCCCAATCCTGGACTGGTGGGCAGATCATGGAAAAGACGGCTTGGGATGAGGAGCGACATCTGCTAAGCTGGTGCTCAAGTGGATCTGATGCACAATCAGACAGCTGGAAGAGGCAGCTGCTCCCTCGCTGCGGGCACCGTGCCACTTGGAGAGGCAGCTGGTAGCCCACTGAGGCTTTGCATGGCGGGGCATCTAGAGCCCCTAGAAGGGCTGCCGCATTTTAGGGGTGTGACCCAAGGGGTGGGGCTTCCTGAGACACAAGCCGCCAGAAGCAGGAAGAGGCAGTCCTAAGGCAGGTGTGAGGAGGGCACCACACCACACAGATCGCGAGGACAGCCTGTGGCCCAAAGGGCAGGGCCCTGGAGGCCAGAAAGGGACCCTCAGGGAGCTCAGAGAAGGAGCAGCGGGCAGCCCTCCGTTGTGCCATTTTCCCCAGCACCCCAAGTCTCCGTAAGAATCAGTCTCCTGGGTCAGTGGTCTGTGCCCCAAACTAGGCTGGCTATGAGTGACCTTCACTGCTCCTGGAAGAGAACAAAATCACAGGTCCTATCGCTGGATGTACACAGGGCTCTCTCAGAAAATCCTTGCTTGCCTTTCTACACTAAGCTCCGATGTCACCTCCTCCAGGAAGTCTGCCCTGAGTCACCCTTACAGCCCATCTCTCTGCCCTCCCCACCTCACACGTGCTCCAACTGAACACGTGCACTTCAGGCCAGCTCTTGGCCAACCGACGTCTACTTTCATTCCTTCTGGAAACCCTCTTCTCTCTGCCAGGCTCTTCCAGCTTGAGGACCAACTGGCCACCTGCCCAGACTCCACCCAGGGCTCCCTGTCCTGGGGCTCCCACTGACATCTTGTCCTCGGGGACCCCCACCTCCCCAGCCTGACAAGTGGCAAACCACCAGTCAGTCTCTCCACAGGAGCGGGGCAGACATCCCCACCATAATTCTTTTGGGTCCCCCACCAACCACACTTTCCTCTCGTTTCTCGGCTTGTGCACATGCCCGTGTCAGGGGTGCTATTCCACACAGGATGGCCTCTTCATGGTGTGATGCTGAAGCAGAAACCTGGAGGAGAGGGGAAGCCATACAAAGATCCAAAAGGAGAACATTCCAGGCCACAGAAACAACAGGAGCAAGGGACCTGAGACTGAGCCTCACCAGAGAGGAAGGAAGGGAGGTGTCTGGACACGATGGTGGTGGGAGACAGAGAGGAAAAAGGAGGGCAGGGCCCGACTGTGCGGGGTCCGGAGGACCACCCTCAGGACCTGACCATCCTCAGGATGAAGGGAAGCCTGAGAGACAGAGTTTGGGGAGAGATGCTTCTCGAAGCATCACCCTGACAGTGGAGAAGGGGCAGGTCGGCCAGAGAGGAAGCAGGGAGGAGGAGATATATGATGATGACTTGGACTGGGAGGTGGCAGGGCTGAGAGGTGCTTGCCTTAGCCGTGTTTCCATGGTAACCCCTCACTGGTCAACACCACCCAGAGATGGACCTGGCTTTCTCAGGATAAAAATGAGACTGACTGCCATTCTTGAACAACTTCAGGGCTGGAACAGGAAACGCACGTGGCTGCCACACAGCTGGTTTCCTTTGTTAAGACTCACTTCGGTAGCACCTCCTGAGCATGTCATGTAAGGGACCCAATGGGACAAAAAGCAACCCTAGTCTGCAGACTGCCTGGAAGTGGGACTTTTCAACCTTAACTGAGGCTGGGAATAAACTACACGACACCGTAATGCCCCACTGGGTCACGCCACCACCAAACGCAGGCCCCGCCGCGCACTCTGTGAATGGCACACAGACCTGACGGCTCTCCGGGAGGAAACACCGCGCCTGGGTCAATCGGGGGCCACCGGCTCCTTTCTCAACACAAGTCACGGCTCGTTTCAGGTCCTCTCATTTGCTTCACGTGGAAGAGGAGCTGTTCTAAGCTGGAAGATACTTGTTTTTACCCACAGAATCATTTTCAGGAAAAGCAAAAGGAAACAGACTGTGCAGGTTGGAGGAAAACTAAGTTCACGCAGAAAGACTGATGAATGAATACAGTCTGATAAGAAAGAATTCTATCAAAAAAATCAAGACATGTGCTCCTCGCCCTGTCCACTTTATTCCCCACGCCTCTCCTGGTTCCTCTGATCTTAATTCCCGTCGTCTCCACCCTGCATGCCCACCAGCACGCCCGGCTGAGTGACTGCTGAGTGGCCAGCGGGTCACCCCACAGAGGCCTCTGGTTCATCAATTCTCTCTCCACAGCGCAGGGAATGTGAGAAATTTAAACTGCAGCTCTGATCCCGTCAGTCTTCTATTCGTGACTCTTCAAAGACTTTCCATTTTTCTTGGGATAAAGATCAAACTCTTTCCTGGCAGGCATGGGGCCCTTGGCGCCCTGGGCTCCATGACAGGCCCCTTGAGCGCCAAGCTCCAACAACACCAGGCTCTCCTCAGTCCCCCTAACTCCTTGCTCCCCTCCTTCCTCAGGCCTTAAGCCTGGTGAGGAAACGCAATCACCCTCCTCCTTTCAGATCTGAGCTCCACCGTCTCCTCCTCAGAGAAGCCGTCTCTGACCCGTACAGACACCCAACCCCCAAGCCTGAGCAGATACTCTGAAGCTGCTGCTTTGAACGGGGACTGCTGGGCCCGGCGTCCTTGTTCTCAGCAGACCACAAACTGGCCCTTCTGAGCGGGTCACACATAAAGGCTACTCTCTGACTCTAGGACGTAATCATTAATGATCAAGCCTAGCACTGTTTTTGATCCAAAGACTCATCTCAACTGTGACCCACCCAAAAAGGAGGAGGGATTATTAGCTGTAAATACTGTTAGTTCTGCCTCCCACCCCCCAGCATCATTTCTCTTCCTCAGACCATCCAAGGCCCTTGTTAAAATCTCTGCAAGCTAGATGTTCCCAGAGCCATGAAGAGATGTGCCCATCTCTTTAGTAAGGGTATCACCTTAACTCACTGATAACTGAACTTATTTCAGTGTATATGTGTGTGTATGTATAAAGTTATGTATTAATATAATACACAGACTCCAAGGAGAAAGATAACAAAGTCCATGCATGTAGTACTCTCTGGGTCATCATTAGTGCTTTACAACGAAAGCAATAACAAAATAGCAACCTACCAGTTAACATTTATGGCACGC
This sequence comes from Bos grunniens, assembly GCF_055505025.1. Taxonomy (NCBI): domain Eukaryota; kingdom Metazoa; phylum Chordata; class Mammalia; order Artiodactyla; family Bovidae; genus Bos; species Bos grunniens. The sequence goes on from NC_141189.1 coordinate 31,845,367, forward strand.
TTATTACTACATACCAGGCACTGTGTTAGTTTCCTTTTGTGCTCTCTTTTAATCTGTGGGGGGAAAAAAAAGCTCTACAAAGTAAACATTGTTAATATCCCTAATTCCACACGTAAGAAAAAACGAGGCTTATGGGAATTACTAACCCAAGGTCAAAAGGCTGGTAAATCCAAACATGTAACACTTCCACCGTCAATCAAGCCATCCAGTACCTGCAGTAGAAACTCTGCATGCCCCAACCTGCCTCAGCTCTCCACAACACACGGTCAGCCACAAAACCAGCCTACACCAGAGCAGCCAGCACAAGTGTGTTTCTAGGCCAAGAAACAGATGATGCTTTGGGAGCAAAGAACATGTTTCAGAATTCAGCAACCAAGACCTGTGAGTGCTGCCATAAATTGGGGGTGGGGTGAGGGGTAAGTATGGGCAGAGACATAATAAATGTCAACCACAGGGTTTAGTTGGGTCAAGAAGGAAATTTTAAAAAGAACAAAATTAAATGTGTTTAAGGACTACACTTTTACACAGGGTTAAGAGAACTTTTCCCTTAAACACAGCCAGGAAGAGTCAGCATCTCTCATGCCAGAGGAAACTTAAGGTGTCATTGTGAAGCAATACCCAAACAGATGACAAAAACTGAAAGTAACCCTAATGAGAGGCACACGTACTGGGCAGTTTCCAGGGCTGTCCTACCAAGTGCCGGCCACACACGGTCACAGCACCATCACAGACCTGCACGTGTCCTAGCAACCTCACTGCCCAAGGTGAAGCTGAGGCTGCCCACATCACACAGCTCACCCACAGGCACATAGGGAGCAAGCAGCCACACCGGGATTCTGCCACGATGTGGACCAACGCCAGGGCCGAAGCGCTCAGCCGGCACATGACGGATCCAACGAGAAAGGGAGACACCCTTTCTCAGTAAGTTTCAGTTCAGTTCAGTTGCTCTGTCCTGTCCGACTCTTTGCGACCCCATGAGTTGACCACTTAGCAATTCACGTAAGTGGGGGGAAATCGATGTTCTCCATTATTATAAGGAAAACGTGTCCTTTCAGACTTATTTTTAAAGCGGTGCTATTACCACTTAGGTAGGCCCTACAGTGAGACCTCCTCGAACAAACATTATAATTAGATCTGCTGAATAAGTTGCCACAACAACTCTAGAAGGAGAAACATGACAGTTCTTTTGAGAACACAAAACTGTAGTTTCAAATTAAGTAACAAATGGTGAGAAGTGTGACTCTGGGAGAAACACACATCTGCAGTTGAACATTAACCCACGAGCCTCCCGTTAACCCACTCGCATCAGCTCTGAGGCCCTGACTCCTCAGAGAAGGAAATCACCTTCCATGTAGATCATACGAGGCCCAGGTCAGTACTGAGAGGGGAGCTTTGCTTCTAGGAAGCACAGGAAACTCTCCACTGAACACACGTCATTTGTCCACTTACATGAAGGAAAAAACAGAATTCTCTCTTCCACTCTCAGAATTCTAGACCCCACTGTATCCCTCTGAGGGGACAAGAATACTAACCAGGATCCAGTTACCCAACAGCCTCACGTCCCACAACAGCCTCTGCCCAATGTATTCTTTTTTCCTCTTTTATTTTTCTATTTCTTTTTTATTTTTTACATTATGAAACTATGATAAGACATTTACAGGAGACTTGGAAGATAACAAAACAAAGTTAGATATAGTTCTACTATCCCTTGGACAGCAAGGAGATCAAACCAGTCAACCCTAAAGAAAGTCAACCCTGAATATTCATTGGAAGGACTGATGCTGAAGCTGAAGTTCCGATATTCTGGCCACCTGATGCCAAGAGTCAACTCACTGGAAAAGACCCTGATGCTGGGAAAGATTGAGGGCAGGATGAAAAGGGGACAATAGAGGATGAGACGGTTGGATGGCATCATCGACTCAATGGACATGAGTTTGAGCAAGCTCCAGGAGATGCTGAAGGACTCGAAAGCCTGGCATGCTGAGGTTCATGAGGTCACAAAGAGTCAGACACAATTGAACAACTGAACAATATATTAGAATATTTTAAGACAATAAATTAAGACTTTTAGCTTGAGTTTCAATATCAAATTCTCAAAAATAGAATAAGTGAATATACAGAAAAGTAGAAGGATATAGTAGACCTAAAAAGTACCATGAACCAATTCAACATAATTAAGATTTATACAATTTTCACATAACAGTAGAGTAAAAACTATGTTCAAGTTCTCATAGACTATAAACTAGGAGACAGTGGAACATATCCAGGGACATAAAGCAAGCTGCAAAAATTTCATGGTCTAAAGCTGCTGAAATCATACAGAGTCTGTTCTCTTGTCACTGCAGAATTAAGTTAGAAATCAATATCAAAGATGTTTGAAAATAAGCCACACATTTTCAAGCAATGTGCCTAATACCTGGCTGTGTCCAGCACGTGCCCTGTGGTGACATTAAGGGCACATTTAGTTTTCTCAGATTCAACTATGTGTGTGGATTGGCGTGTAAGTGAAGGACACCAGACTTGCACCGAAATATACATAAAGAAAGGAACAGCAGAGAAATAAAGTCCGTGCCACCCCACAGTTCCACTCCCCCAGCTTGTGAGCTGGGACGTGCTTGGGCAGGTGTGGGAATGGCCACTCCCCAAGAGTCTGAGCAGCCACGTGCTCCTCCCTGCACAAGGCTCCTGCTGAAGTGAGAGGCTGTGGGGTTTAACAGAGAGAGAGAGAGAGAGAGAGAGTGTGTGTGTGAGACAGAGAGAGTGTGTGTGTCAGTGTGTGTGTTTATAACACAGCCTACTTCTTAAACACCCTTAAATACTCACCAGCCACTGCATCTGGTGTTTGACTTCAGAAACAACAATCTATCCCACTGCTGGAAGAAGGAGCAGCTCCAAAATGGTAACTTCCTAAGAGATTCTCCAGAGTATTTCTAATTATTAGTGATTGTCACCATCCACGCTGGTGAGAAGCAAAACTCTGCAAGAGTCACAACGGGGCTCTGCGACATTAGACAAAAGACACTGGAGCGCTGAATGCACATCCATGATGACCCCGAATCTTCATGGATTTTATCCTCCTTAATCCACAGGACCTGCTGATGCAAGTGTGACCAGTGACCAGCCGCTCTTCTGTTTGAGCCGCAGGACTACCTGGTACCCAGGGATGCTGACAGTCACCAAGATCCATGAGGGCAGCACCAGGCCTGCAACCAAAGCCTTTAGAGTCATCTGAGCGGATGGGCCTGAAACCCAACCAAATAACTATTCAACCCAATGAAATGCTTCTCAAGTGTCTGAGCCCGCAGGCAGGTCCAAATAAGCTATCAGCATTCCCGGATAGATGAGAGGCCTCTCTGGAGGCCACTAATGACTCAATCAAAAAGCCACTTAATTTGAAGCTTGGCAGTACCTTTCACAGGAACACAATATACCACCCAAGGCCACAGAACAATGCGTCAGAGAATCACGAATGACAAGGAAAAACTTGAAGGGGAATTCCCTGGTGGTCCAGTGGTTAAGAATTCGCCTTCCAACACAGGGGATGCAGGATCAATCCCTGGTCAGGTAACAGATCCCACATGTCATGGGGCAACTAAGCCCACACTCAGCAACAAAAGATCCCACCTCCACAACGAAGACCCAACACAGCCAAACAGTTAATAAGATGTTACACTCCAAAAAATGCCACGCTCAAGATTTTAAAAAAAGAAGAAAGAATTTGAAAGTTAACTGTGCTTTTTGACACTGGAACTCATTTTCCTTAAACCTAGGTGCTTTAACCCAAACTCTGCCTTCTTCAAAGCACCCATCCGCCTCCCCTCTCACCCCTCCCTGACCCACAAGGTCATGATGTGACTTCTTGATGAACCACGACCACCGTCTTGCTTTGCAGCAATGTTCACACAATCACTGTCTGCCTGGCTTCATCCTATGAGAAATCATCTGTTGAGGAGGGAAAAAATGGCAACAGTGCCTCCATTTTCTGGTGGATGAAGTGCGACTAGGATCCTCTGGTAATAATGAAAGGCAGCCACAGCCCATGTAACAGAACTCCTGAGATCAATGCTTTTCCCCTGAAATTGAGTAGCCTAGAGCTCTTTGACAACTGGCTACTTTTAAGACAAAAAAAAAAAAAGAAGAGGGCCAGAAACAGCAACACTCACAGGACTGGAGATCAGGACTGAATGGAAGAAGTCAGGGCACTGGTAGCTTCCTCCACCAGCCCCCTCACTGCTCCCCTCTCCTCTCTCTCCCAAGGTGGAGAGAATAATCCACCACTCTCGAGAAATTACTATCGACCTAAGGATCCAAGCTGCTGCTATCACCTTACAGTCATGTGGGGAGACTGATGGGGCTGGTAACAGAGCCTACATGGGCGAGAGGCAGAAAGACAGAGAGGGAGGCAGAGAAGGAAGGTATGGATACAAGCGGGAAGGGAGGGGAGGGGATGAATTGGGAGACTGGGACTGACAGTATACACTATTGATCCTATGTATAAAATAGATAACTAATGAGAACATACTCCACAGCACAGGGAACTCTGCTCAAGGCTCTGTGGTGACCTAGACGGGAAGGAGACCCAGGGAAGCGGGGATACATGTGTACCTGTGGCTGATTCACTTTGCTGTACAGCAGAAACTACACAACATTGTAAGGAACTATATTCCAATAAAAAATGTTTTAAAAAGAGAGCGAGCAAGATGGACAAGGAAAGAAACAGAGAGGTACTAACAGACAAACGCACACAAGCAGAGACAGACAGACCCAGAGACAGACGAAGTCCTGGTAACACCGAGTCCTCGGTCACGCAGTGGCCAAAGCCAAAGAACTTCTGTTACCTGTATCAATAAACCACTTTTAATATAAAGCAGGATTAGTGGTTTTCAGGGTTCCGTGTCTCAGTACTAAGTCAATGGTCCTCCTCTGTTCAACAACAATGACTTCTGAGGGACCCACCAGGCCAAACTAGACAAGAGGAGCTTACCCAATAATCATTAATCTTCTTATAAGCCATCCAGGCATTTTTTACAAGATTACTATTGGAATCCTAATTAATTAATTTTTAATCTACTACATTTCAAAGCTCATCAAGAAAATGATCAAATAAACAGTTACTTTTCAGAACAGTAAGTTGAGAGTTGTCCAACACTTACACATACTACAAAGTTATACTAATTAACATAATAAAGCACAAGTGTTCGCCAATAGATTTATTGCAACAGAAAAGATAACCAGATACAAGCCCTAAAAATGTTCTCTCTCTTTTTTAATGTTATAATAAAGACAGAAAGCATTACAAATTACTGAAGGCAAAGAATCATTGCTAAATGACGCAGAACAAAATAACTGTTTCATCAGTGGGTGAGGGTGGGAGGTGGGATAGGTCACATCCTCTTCTAAAAACTTCCACTAAAATAAATTCCAGATGTATTAAAGAAATTTAAAAGTTTGAAATAAGTCATATAAGCAAACACTAGTGTTTCGCATCTGTAAGGAATTTCTAAATAAAAGTCAATAGATTTGATTTAGTGAAAATTAAAAACTGCTGCTACTGCTGCTAAGTCGCTTCAGTCGTGTCCGACTCTGTGCGACCCCATAGACGGCAGCCCACCAGGCTCCTCTGTCCCTGGGATTCTCCAGGCAAGAACACTGGAGTGGGTTGCCATTTCCTCCTCCAATGCATGAAAGTGAAAAGTGAAAGTGAAGTCGCTCAGTCGTGCCCAACTGTTAGCGACCCCATGGACTGCAGCCTACCAGGCTCCTCCGTCCATGGGATTTTCCAGGCAAGAGTGAAAATTAAAAACTATCATATGTCAAAAAAAAATTACACATAAAAATGAACAGAAAATAAGTATTTGCCCACAAAGGCCACATATTGATATTCATATAAACAAGAAGGACGCCCAAACCAAAACCAGAAAACCTGAAAATCAGATTGGGGGAGGGTAGTAGGGAAGTCTGTAAATTACTTCTTTCAGGAAAAAAAAAAAGAACAAATGGTCAACACTTTTGAAAAAATCCAACCATTTTAAGAGTTAAAATCCTAACTGTACCAGTGAGAAACAACCAGGCACGTGAGTGTACACACACACACACGCATGCACACACACACACATGCACACACCTGCCATCAATATCCTCTTTCTAGAAAACAAGCTGGCATCTTTGTTAAGAGCCTTAAATCACCCAGTTGATTCTCTTCACAGGAGCTGACCCCAGAGAAACCATTAGAATCATAAACTAAAACAATTTACATAAAAACAGGGACAGTGCCCAGCCATAGAAAGTATGAGACATAATGTGGTCTTTAAGACTGTTAAGAAAAATTCTTTAACCACCTTTGAAAATGCTCATGATACGATCCCAAGTGAAATGGGAGAACACAAAATGATATTCACAGGGAACTCCCTGGTGGTCCAGTGGTTAAGAACCCACCTGCTAAGGCAGGGGACATGGGTTCCACCCCGGTCTGAGAAGCAAGATCTCACATCCCGCCAGGCAGCTAAAGCCTGTGCTCTGCAACAAAAGAGCAGCCCCTGCTTGCTGCAGCTAGGGAAAGCCCAGGCACACGAACAAAGGCCCCACAGAGCCTAAATAAATAAATACAAACATATTTTTTAATGATATACATTGTTGTTAGGTCGCTAAAGTTGTGTCTGGCTCTTAGCGCAACCCCATGGACTATAGCCTGCCAGGCTCCTTTGTCCATGGGATTTCCTAGGCAAGAATACTGGAGTGGGCTGTCATTGCCTTCTCCAGAGGATCTTCCGAAATCAGGGATCAAACCCGTGTCTGCTGCATCTCCTATACTGCAGGCAGATCCTTTACCACTGAGCCACCAAGGAAGCCCTGACATATATACACTACCATGTATAAAAAAAAATAGCTAGAAGGAAGCTGCTGTAAGCACAAGGAGCTGAGCTTGGTGTTCTGTGATGATCCAGGGGGTGGGGGGAGGTGCTATGGGAAGGAAGCCTAAGAGGGAGAGTGCATACATATACTGATGGCTGATCTATACTGCTGTACAGCAGAAACCAACACGACACTATAAAGCAATTATCCTTCAATTAGAAATAAATAAAATACTCAAAATCTGAACATGACCATCTTCCTTTCCCCAATCCAGTCTTTTGGTTCAACCAACAGGATACAGTTAACTGTTGGAACACAGTTAATGGATATTTATTTAATGAGATTTGCATCACATTAACATGAAGAAATCAGAGATATAAAATCCAAACCTATAGTACTGGGAAATAAATAGGCAAAGCAGTTCTGGGTTATCTGTGCAAGCAGAGGCGGTGTACATTAAAGAGACAGATCAGGTTTTAACTCACACATATTTCAGCCCCTCTTCCAGGCAAAACAAGTTCTACAGAAACAGAACACTGTACTTGCCCAATAAGCCCTCAATTGTTATTTATTTCTGAATCCTTACCTGCTACTATTCAGTTCCCTCACGTTTCTGTACAATGCCCCCAAAGAACTGAGCCTATAAATAAGAATCTGTACTCCAAACATACACAGACACGCAGATCAAATTTACGACCTACGTTTTCATCCACCTTTTATTGCACTTATGTTTTCTGTTCAGAATGCTGATTAATTTTCCTTTCAACAGAAGAAATGTGGAGTGCAAATCTGTTTTACCCAGAGGTTTTTCCATTTCTTTCCTCTGTGTTATTTTGAGTCTTGCCACTGAATCGGAAAGCAAGAACCCTGAAGGATAGCCCAACACTGTACAGGTGAAAATACCTCAGTACAGGAGAGCAACCTGGGAGAATGGAAAGGCAGAAATGGTTATTTTCATAATAAAGCTTCTGACAAACGCCAGCAGTAGCGCACAGGGAAAAATCTGCCTGCACAGATCCCATCCGACAGGCCAAATAGTACCTCGGCACGTGAAAATGTGTATCGGCAGCTTGCTAACCAAATTTCAAATTAAGTACCGCAGGCCCAGGGGACAGAGTCGCAGACAGCGAGCTGGAAACACAAGAGCTGCAGCCTGGGGGCCAGCCGTCCCGAGCAACGTCTGCCAGCCCGGGCCAATCGGCAAAGAGGAAGCAACAGTTTCTGTAAAACATCTCCAAACGCACTGAACACCAAGAAAACTGAAGCGACAGGAAAGAAAGAGAGGGGGTGGGAGGAGAAAGAGAGGAAAGGAAAAGAAACAGGTGGAAAGAAAGAAGGGAGAGGGAGGAAGACAGGCAGAGAGGGAGGGAGGAAGAAAGAAAAGGAGAGGAGAGAGAGAGGAGAGGAGAGAAGGAAGAGACCCAGGGAGGGTGGGGGAGAGACAGCAAAGACAGAGAGACGAGGAGGAAGGGAGGAAAAGAAGAGAGGACGAGAGAGAGAGAGCAGGCCTGCTTTCCGTCACCTGCAAGATCTGACGGGGTAAACTGCTCAGAAGAACGAAGAAAAAAGACAGCAGGAGAGGGAGAGGTTCTCAGGGAAATAAAGACACTGAGCCAGAGGGACCCAGGCAGAGACCAAGAGGCTGAAAACAAGGAGAGAAAGAGGAGAGAGAGTCAAAAGGAGGGCATAGGCGAGGAGGATGGGGAATGCCAGCAGACACACAGCCCAGCAAACACACTCCCAGATACAGAGGGAGAACAGAGAAGAAAAGCAGCAACACGGAACCAAAGACAGACTGACACCGGCTTTGATGCGGAGTGCTTTGTTTTGCCATCTGAGCATCTGCCACGATGCCCAGCAGGAGACAGCTCTGCTACCAGTGACTCCCGTCGCGGGTGCCTGGTGACCGTAACAGGAGCGTGTAAATGCAGCATGACGGCGACTCCAAAGAGGGGATGAACACCCCTCCATTCAAGACACCCCTTGAGCCACTGGGCCAGAGCCAAAGGGTACATAATCTCTAAATATCACATCATCTTGAGACATAAAATTAATTGACAAAACCAATGATTTAAAAAGAAAAAAAAACTATGACACCAAAATTACACATAACAGGAAAAACAGATGCACTTCACCAAAACTGAAACCCTGTATGCCTCGAGGTCCACCATCAAGAAGGTGAAAAGACAATCCACGAAATGGGAGAAAATACTTGCACATCTCATATCTGATAAGGGCCTGGTGTCCAGAATATACAAACAACTTTCACAAGTCAACAATTCAAAAGACAGCTGAATCAAACAATAGGCAAAGGATCTGAAGAGACATCTCCCTGAAGAAGAGACGCAGATGGCCGGTAAGCACAGGAAAAGATCACCAGCATCGCTTGCCATCAGGGAAATGCAAATCAAAACCACGATGAGATACGACTTCACACATACTAGGATGCCTGTAATAAAGAGGCAGACGGCAGCCAAGGTTGGCAAGGAGGCCGAATCACTGGAAGCCTCACCCGGCGCTGGTGGGAGGCGCAGTCGCTTCGGAAACCGGCGTGGCGGTGCCTCAAACAGTGAAACACGTCACCACTCACCTCGCAACGCCGCTCCTGAGTGTGCACCCATGAGAAATGAGAAAACACGGCACACAACACGACCGTACGTGAACGCTCGCAGCGACGTTATTCACAAGAGCCAAACGGTGGGGACAGCCAGAAGGTCTACATGTGGTGAATGAATAAAGAGGATGCGGTGTATCCATACACGGGAGCGTGATTCCGTCATAAAAAGGCATGCAGTGCTGATACCTGGTACCGCGTGGGCAAACCCTGAACACGTCACGGTGAACGACAGAGGTCAGACACGCAAGGTCGCGTGTTACACCACTCTATCTGAAATGTCTACAACAGGCAAACCTCCAGAGACGAGGAGCAGACGAGATGCTGCCAGGGGCTGGAGGGAGGAGCGTTGGGAGTGGCTGCTTCCAGTGGGGAAGCCAGAACTGGATGCAGAATTCCACGAATGATGACACAAGGCCAGCCAACCACTCCAGGGCTAGAGCCATCCTCCCGGCACCTCCTTAATCCCCCGGTCCCTGGACCTCTCAGACCTCATGCCCTGGGCCGAGGCCTAAAGGACGCAGGCGCAGGCCAGTCAGCAAGGGGAAGGAGTTGGCTCTTTTTTTTTTCCCCCGGAGGGGGTTCAAGGAAAGAAGAAAGTGATCCGTGCAAAGGCCTTAAGAGGAAAAAGCTCACGGCCCCTGGAAGCTGGAGGAAGAGAGAGGCCCACATTGCTGGAGCAGACAGGGAAAGGGGAAGGGGTACCTGCGTGGGGCAGGGGACTGGGGATGAGGGAATGAGGGGGGAGGACCTCAAGCCAGGAAATGCTGACGAGAGCTGACCTTGGAGAGCAATGAGGGACCAAGGAAGGGGCTTAAGCAGCGACACAACGGTCTTGTTCAATTTGCAAGTTCAAAAGACCAGAACCCATGAAGCCATTTTCAAAATTAAACTTGAGGCAGACTTCCCTGGTGGTCCAGGGGTTAAGAATCCATGTGTCAGTGCAGGAGACGCGGGCTTGACCCCTGGTCTGGGAAGAGCCCACAGGCTGCGGAGCAGGTAAGCCTGTGCGCCACAGCAACTGAGCCCACATGCGGCAACCGCTGAAGCCCCCGTGTCCCAGAGCCGTGCTCCACGACAAGAAAAGCCCTGCAGTGAGAAGCCTGCTCGCCGAAACCAGAGCGGAGCATCCACTCGCCACAACTAGAGAAAGGCCCCCGTGCAGCATCAAAGACCCAGGGTGGCCAAAAATTTAAAAAATGCGTAAAACGCAGGTAACAGATACAAAAGCACTTTATAAACTCAAGGCACATCCATGTCAGATGGAGAACAAGGAAGAAAACTGCTCACTGGAGTCCCTCCTGTACCAGAGGCTTGGATCCGGCTTGGACTGGCTCCATCTCAGGACAGCAGTCAGGGACCTGTCACCACACCCATTTGTCAGGTAAGGGATGTAAAGGTCACAGAAGCAGCCAGCCAAGGCAGGCAGCTCAAGAAAGGGTCTGGCCCCGACCCACCCCTCAGGCAGTCTCCCTCTGCCACGCCTCGAGAGCTCAGCAAAGGCTTTAACTGTATTTAAGCAAGGGTTCAACTACGCCGTCTACACTGAAGTGAAGTCAAAGTTGCTCAGTCGTGTCCAGCTCTTTGCGACCACATGGACTATAGTTCATGGAATTCTCCAGACCAGAATACTGGAGTGGGGAGCCTTTCCCTTCTCCAGGGGATCTTCCCAACCCAGGTCTCCCGCATTGCAGGCAGATTCTTTACCAGCTGAGCCACAACGGAAGCCCAAGGATACTGGAGTGGGTAGCCTATCTCTTCTCCAGGGGATCTTCCCAACCCAGGAATCAAACCGGGGTCTCCTGCACTGCAGGCAGATTCTTTACCAACTGAGCTCTCAAGGAGCCCCCCATCGACACTGCGGCCTCCAAAGTCTGGCTTGCTTCTGACAGTCACAGGCGGTGCGCAGTACTCAGTGTCTAAGACCTTGTAGCTTTCAGGGAGAATGACACTCTTGTGAGTGGAGCCAGATTTCCCCAAGCTTCCTGCCAGCCTGCTGTGGGACTCAGAGAGGGATTATACACCAGAGCTGTTTTATTGTTTACCGGAGGAAAAGTAGGCCCAGGATCCAAGCATTCAGACACATCCACTACCAAAGTAATTATACCATGGGAAAGACGACAGGGGCTTTCAATGGGGCTGCCTGATGCTTTTCCCCGCTTCATGACCATAAGCCCCTGTAAGTACCTTCAAACAAAGGCTTGAAGGTTTCTGTCTCGAAATACGGCCTGCCAAGTGCCCTAACCAGGCCACCCACTGAAAATCTCAACCGGGGGACACTGCAAAAGCAGAGGACAATCTCTGACCATTGCTAGTTACTGTGAGCCCATTAGAGCAAAGAGCCAGCATCGTGATTGAGGCCAAGCCCTCACACAACCATTAGGAAAAATCCCTAAGACATAAACACCAAGGAAATGAGCTGATAATTCACCAAAAGGAAATTCAATTTATAAACAGAGGGGGGAAAAAAGGCATTTCATCTCCATAGCGACTCAGGAAGTAGTCAGCCGTATCTTTGCCTGTGTGTGCTCTCAGTTGCTTCAGCTGTGTCCGACTCTTTGCGACCCCATGGACTGCTGCGCACCAGGCTTCTCTGTCCATGGGATTCTGCAGGCAACAATACTGGAGTGGGTTGCCATTTCCTCCTTCAGGGGATCTTCCCAACCCAGGGATCGAATCCGCAGCTCCTGCATTGCAGGCAAATTCTTCACCGCTGAGCCACCGGGAAAGCCGTATATTTTTGCCTACCAGAATTCAAAAGGCAAGCACCCATTACTGCTGGAGAGAACGGCCACAGGCCCTGTGGTCAGGTGACACATTCCAATGGACACAGTCCTTCTGCAGAGCAACACGGGAATTTTTAACAAAAGTCAGAGAAGTCACAACACATCATCCAGCAAATTAGTTTATGGTACCATATTCCCCAAATAACCTGGAAACATGGGAAATTTTTGGATACAAAAGACATTCACTGTGGCACTGCCAGTAAAGAGTTTTTTTTTTTTTTTTAAAAAAAGCCCAAGAATAGGAAATGGGCTAAAGAAATTCTGGCCATCCTTTAGATGGATAGGCATGCAGTTGTTACAGACTAGAGTTATTGCACCAGGAGGGAAGGGGGCAGGGCACAACTTTTGAAAGAATGACATAGCCCGAGGACACAACATAAATCAAGTAGAATCAAATGGGATCAAGATGGCAGACAAGTCAACTTCAACTAGACACTGATCCTCAATCAGCAAGTGACATGACACACCCAGAGGTGCCGTGACAGTTCCAAGGCACTGTCAAAAGACCAAGGAGTGGGGAGTGGGCCAAATCCCAGGAATGTCCACCTCTTCCCGAAAACAGTTGGAATAATCCTCCCACTTTATTTTCTGGGGCTCCAAAATCACTACAGATGGTGACTGCAGCCATGAAATTAAAAAACACTTGCTCCTTGGAAGAAAATCTAGGACCAACCTAGACAGTATATTAAAAAGCAGAGACATTACTTTGCCAACAAAGGTCCATCTAGTCAAAACTATGGTTTTTCCAGTGGTCATGTATGGATGTGAGAGTTGGACTATAAAGAAAGCTGAGCACCAAAGAATTAATGCTTTTGAACTGTGGTGTTGGAGAAGACTCTTAAGAGTCCCTTGGACTGCAAGGAGATCCAACCAGTCCATCCTAAAGGAAATCAGTCCTGAATATTCATTTGAATGACTGATGAAGTTGAAACTCCAATCCTTTGGCCACCTGTTGTGAAGAACTAACTCATTGGAAAAGTCCCTGATGCTGGGAAAGATTGAAGGTGGGAAGAGAAGTGGATGACAGAGGATGAGATGATTGAATGGCATCACTGACGTGATGGATAGGAGTTTGAGCAAGCTCCGAGAGTTGGTGATGGACAGGGAAGCCTGGCGTGCTGAAGTCCTGGAGTCACAAAGAGTCGGACACAACTGAGCGACTGAACTGAATCCTCCCACTCACTGGCATGTGAAATTACCCGGCCTATAAAAACCAACCACACCACATTTCGCAGCCGCACTCGCCCTCTGTGATGGCCCACACTCTGTCTGTGGAGTATGCTTCTCTCTGAATCTGAATAAATCCACTTCTTACCTATCATTCTGTCTCTCACTGAATTCTTTCTGTGACGAGGCATCAAGAACCTGAGCTCCATTAGGTCCTGAAACCAGGTACCGTGGGTTTTGTCTGGGTTTGAGCCAATAAATTAGTATGCGTCGAATCAAAGCTACATCCCCTGCAAAGCAAGATGGATTCTTAAGCACTAGACCACCAGAGAAGTCCCAGAAAAATCTGAAAGAAGTCCTGTTTTCCTCATTTTCTGCAGTGAAGGGGCTCGGTGGGGTGGAGAGAGACCAAGCTTCTGAGCCCAGGAGAGTGACATGTGCACCCTTTCAAACCAACCAGAGAGTTGGTTTCTTCATCAGCCAGTTCAACCTTTACATGACTTGTTCCAAAGGCAAACCCTTATTCTTCAGAGCCCCAATGGTTACTTGCAACCCAAATTATTTAAGGGGCAAGGCAGCATTCATTCTCACTTTCAGATTTGGTTTTGTACTTTTTTCCCCCAACCTAATTCAGAGATAAGCGTTTGGGACATTCCAGGCCTATCGAGTGTTCATCGGTCAAAAAACTAATGCTGAAACCTGTCCATGTGCAGCTTTGTGGGATCAATCTGCAAACATATTGACATTTCCACTAATGCTGACCCTCCCAGCATCTGGGCAAGGCTGATGGACCCACACGCAGAACGGCCCAGTCTCTAAAAAAGAGCCATCGCTCAAAAAGCGAGGTTAGTTTAGACGATGCAATCCTGTACTGTTGACGAAAAGAATCTTTCCTTGAAACAGCAGAGAGCCCAGCAGATGGGTGACTAATGAAGGGAATGTGACTGTTTATTTGAAAAATAAGAAGTATTTTTTGAAACTAAGAAATCACTGCTTGACTCTTTGCCCAAACAGGAAGTGAAAAACAAGGATGTTTCTCAAGCTTAGGAATCAGTTCCTGAGTCCCAAGAACAGCTTCAAATCTGTCTTCTGAGGCATTCTGCAAACAAATTTGAGAAGAAATGAAAGCTATCTAACATTTAACAAGTTTTGGCTTTGTTTTTAAGGTGGACACCTTAGAACAAAGGCCTCAAGCTATGGCCCTCAGGCCAAACCTGGGCTAACGTCTGTTTTTGTAAATAGTTTTATTGGCACTCAACAGTGCCTATATTTACATAATGCCTAGGGTCGCTTCTGCACTAGAGAGCAAAGTTGAGGAGCTGTGACAAACACCCCTCTGGTCAGCAGAACCAGAATAGTAATACCTGAACCTTCAGAGAACAACTGTGCTGACTTCTGTCCTAGGAAAAATGAAGGCAATTCATTTGAGTCACCCCGTGAGTCCAAGCAGACAAGCAGGAGATGGGACTGAGCTGGAAGGACAACAGGTGGAACTCCAAGCCCGCACAGTTCATCCCTTCAGATGCGGCTCGCAGACACCATCCTGTGGAGACTGTCCACCCGAGGAAAGCAACCCCCCATTCCAAATTCTAGGTAAATTCTGCTGCTAAAAGATCCTGCAGAAGGCAACAAGGGTCTCACTGGACTGAGGGAAAAAATCACTTGATAGTCTGAAAAGACACCATTCTTCAAAGGGAATAAGATAAAAATGGTATGAAAAATATTTTTTTGGAGCTATCTGATAACTTCAAAAAGCATCTGCGTAGGACCTGCCCTGGTGGTCCAGTGGCTAAGACTCAGTGCTCCCGATTTAGGGACACAGGTTCGATCCCTGGGTGGAGAACTAGATCCCACATGCCGCAACTAAAAGCTCACACGCCGCAGCTGAAGGTCCCTTGTGCCACAGCTGGGACCTGGCACAGCCTGGTTTTTAAAAAACATCCATGCAGTTAAACAAAATCCCTCTGGATCTGACTGGCCACGTGGCCTCCAGCAGATCAGACCTCCCCATTTCTCAGCCTCACCCTATGCACATAGTGGAGACCAGGTCAGATGTGCTCCTGAGTGCAAATCAAGCCCAAAACGTGAGGGCTGTCCTGCACTTGTGTCCCTCATTCCCACGTATGTTCAGACTGTATTTAACGAACACCTACTATGTGCCAGGCTGGTGCTTTGGGTGTGGGGCCAGTAACACAAAAAGGAAGGTTTGTGTTACCGTACAAGAAGGTTACCATCTTCTCCAGGGACTGAACACGAGCCCAACAACAAATAGGTAAAACTAGCTGCGCCAGGTGGGAGGAGCCGGGAGAGGAGCCCTGACACGCACGCACTCGCGTGGGTGGGAGGAGCTGGGAGAGGAGCCCTGACATGCAGGCACCGCCGTGCGTGAAGGAGAGAGCCAGCAGGAAGCTGCTGCATGGCACCGGGAGCTCAGCCCGGGCTCTGGGGTGACCTAGAGGGCCGGGGTGGGGGAGCGGGTACGTGTGTGATTATGACTGACTCACGCTGGTGCCCCACAGAAACTAACACAACACTGCAAAGCGGTTCTGTTCCAACAAAGAATTTAAAAAACGAACTGCACATGATGACGAGCTCTCCAGAGCACCGAGGCAGAGAACGTGGGGGCCTGCTCGGCTAGAACAGTCAGAGGAGGCCTCTCAGGAGGCGACAGGCCCCAGGCCAGTCCTGAGGGATGAAGAGGAGCTGGCCACACAGGGTGCTGGTGGAGGGCGAGCCTAGGAAGGTGGCGTTCTTCCCGCTGTCACAGAAGGGCAGGAAGACTCAGCCGACATTCGGGGGGGCTCCCTGGTGTGGCCACCGTCAGGGGGCTGGGGGGAGGGAGTTAACGACACAAGCATCTCGGGCTCGTTCTCACTGGTCTTGAGGCCTCAGGCAGACCAAACCTCCATGTCCTCCACCTTCTTGTGGGGACAGGACCTGGTACCAGGCCAGGGAGGCGGAGAGCAGCAGGCAAGCAGGAGGGACTGGGGAGGGAGGGGCTGAGCAGGGCCTGGTCAGGCAGGGTCTTGCAAGTCGTGGTAAGGAATTCGGATTTATTTCAATTGCAACGGAAAGTCACTAAAGGGCTTGAAGCAGGGCAGTTTTTACTTTTAAAAGACAACTGTGTTAACAGGAAGAGAGGGAGGTAAGAAAGGAAGGGGGCCCAGGTCATCACTGTTGTCCAGGTAAGAGGTAATCGGGGACTAGATGGAGGCGGGGTACAGCGACTGAACCTCATCTTGACTACCTGCTCTAGACAGCTGGATGTGACTGCCTGGACCACTGCGGTGACAAGGATTATGAAGCTCAGACAGGGCTCATTGGGAAAAAAGTATCTGGTTTGACTAGTGATGCCTGCCACAGGCACAAGACAGGGAGTAACAGTAACAGATGTCAATACACGTCCTCCGTCGACAGAAACTTGGAGCAGAGCTACTCACACTGTAACGTGGGGAGCCTTAAGGCACAGGTTCTGAAACAGTGGGGCTCGGGATGGGGCCTGCGATTCTGCATTTCACTCATACTTCAGGGTGATGACGCCAATCCTCTGGTCCAGAGACCTCACTTTAAACAGCACGAACGTAGAGCGTGTACTCTTTTCTGCCCCCACAGATTTGTACAGGATGAACACCAGCTCCCAGGGCTCCACACGGAAGGACACTCAACAAACGGTGAGGGCTTCCCTAGTGGTCCAGCGGTTAGGAATCTGCCTGCCAATGTGGGGGACACTGGTTCGATCCCTGGTTTCAAAGGATCCCACATGCCTCAGAGCAGCTAAGCCCATGCACCATAGCTACTGAGCCCTCGTGCTATAAGTACTGAAAGCCTGTGTGCCCTAGAGTCTGTGCTCCACACCAAAGAGAAGCCACTGCAGTGAGAAGCCTGTTCCCTGCAACAAAGAGTGGCCCCTGCTTCCCGCAACTAGAGAAAGCCCATGCACAGCAAAGAGGACCCAGTGCAGACAGACATAAAGAAACAAATAAAAAATAAATCTTGAAAAAAGGCTGACTGAGCCAAGCTGGGTCTGTTGTTTTGTTTTTCTGCATGTGTGTGACTTTCAGCTCTCAACTGAAATAAAGAGAACTCTGAAAAATTCCATGTAGCTGTCCATAAAAAGCATCGCCCTAGAATATCACCAACAACATCACACATGTGTATTACACATCGCCTAGGGACCTGCACCTCATCCTCACTGAGCTGAAGATCATTTGGGTGAGGGTAAGGTAAAGAACTCACCTACCAATGCAGGAGATGTAAGAGACGTGGGTTTGGTCCCTGAGTGGGGTAGATACCCTGGAGGAGGGCATGGCAACCCACTCCAGTATTCTTGCCTGGAGAATCCCCATGGACCGAGGATACAGTCCATAGGGTTGCAGAGTTCGACACAACAGAAGCGACTTAGCACGCAATGGTAAGAAGTAATGAAAATGCACAGGCGAGAAATCTGCTTAACAGGCTGATTCTAACCACGGGGCTACTGTCTGAACTCTAAGCTCCAAGGAATGATGGGGAGATACAGTGAGGAAACAAAGAGCTGCAGCTGGTTCCCCAGAAGACAGCACTGCGCCCCCTGCTGGACACCTGGCTGCACTGCATGATGACCGCAAGGCTGGCTCTTAAGCACCAAATGGGAACTGCGTCCTGTGTCTGGAACTCCATCACACTCCTGGTCCATACTCCCAACTAATATGAGAGTTGGCCAAGTCCCAGTTTCCCAGTTTGGTCAGATCCAAATCAGCTCTGGATCAAGGACTGTAGCCAGACCCTGCTGACTGCAAATAGGATCAGCTGGGCAGTGGACTGGGTGTTAAATAAACATTCCTCAAACCTGAAAGCTTAGTTCAAGGCATTCGGGTGTCCAGGAAACCAAAGCCTCCTTTTTATGATGAACAGAGACCCCGCAGCTTCCTGCTGCCCAGCCAGTCCCAAGAGCTGCCTCCTCTGAATCACACAGTCCACAGATTCTTTTCTTTCTCTCTCTCTCTCCCTTTTAAACTCACAGAATTACAAAAGCCTTAATTTTTAAAGAGTTTACCTTAATAGCACACATTCATTTTCAGGGGGGACCATTAAAAAATCATGAGAACATTCTCCTGTTGCAAGGAGGTGATTCATGATTTCCACCAGCAGACACCTCACTTTTGGGCCTCTGCTGGTTTACCACCTCCCAAACTCCCAGACAATATTAATTCCATTTATTCTGCACCTGAGTGGTTGCATATAAATATTAAACACATACAGCACCTTTCAGGCTTCCAGAATGTTGAACAAGACTGTTCTTTAGAGAAAGTAAGAGCGAAAAGATTAATCATCACCAGGATTAATTGTTAGGAAGGACTGGGATGGCAGAGAAGTCATTTGTACGTGAGGGATTTCGTACCTCGGATAAATTCATCTCTTGTTGGAATCCTGGAGGATGAGGGCTGAATGCTGCCCTGGTTTCCACGTGTAAAACACAGAGCTCAACTGTTTCATCTGTCTAGCTGGGGTTAATTTAAAGGCAGAGGGCCTCTTCATTAACTCTGGTGTATTACTGTAGAGTTAACTACAGTGAGGACGGCAGAGTGAACATGGGGCTGCAGGCTGCGAAGTCAATGCATTTTTTTTTAACAGAGGCTTGCTGAGTTCACTGCCACGGCTTGCTTGGGCTTTGCTGAGATGTGGTGACACCCCTACCTCAGCTCCTCAACTCTTCAAACAATTCAGGAAAGAATCTTAAACTTGCCATGCTGCTTCTGACGCTGCACCCTGGACCTCAGCTGACCCGGACGCCTACTGCACACTTTACAACACATCCAGAGTCAAGTATGGAAGATGCCTTTTAAAGAAGGGGGCGACAGAGGATGAGATGGTTGGAGGACATCATTGACTCAATGGACATGAGTTTGAGCAAACTCTGGGAGACAGTGAGGACAGGGAAGCCTGGTGTGCTGCAGTCCATCTGAGTCAGAAAGAGTCGGACACGACTAAGCGACTGAAGAGCAGCAGCGCAGGGAGGCTGAGACTTACAGGTTCACAAGGGATGGTAAGCACAGCCTCTGTCCTTGCTTGAACAGACTGTAACATTCAGGAAGCCCAGCAGCCGTCCCATGCTGGGAGGTGCAAGGCTGGATTCTAACCTGGTCTTGTGTGCAGCCAACCGATCCCAAACCCTAGTTATCTTAACTGATCCTGCCCTGAGATGCTGTTACTTCTGCCTTGGATTCTTCCAAGTGGTACTCTTGGAAGTTCCATGAGCCAGAAGGACCCTGAGCTGGGACTTCAGCAAGCTTGTCTTGGTGGATTACCGGATTTTGTTTCTGCTCGCTTTAAAAAAAAAAAAAAAAAAAATGGCGGGGCGGGCCATGGGGGGACTTCCATGGTGGTCCAGTGATTAAGAATCCACCTGCCAACAGGGAAAATGGGTTTGATCCCTGGTCAGGGAAGATCCCACATGCCGCGGGGCAACTAAACCCGAGTGCCACAACTACAGAGTAGCCCCTGCCGGCCACGACCTGAGAAAAGCCCACATGCAGGAACTAAGATCCAGTGCCAAAAATAAATTAAAAATTTTAAAAAAATCTTATTAAAGATTAAATTCAATGACCCAGTGTTTTTGAATAGCTGGTTTCTTTAGATTTCTTCAGAAAGCTGTGGTCATCTCATCCTTCCTTCTTTGACCCAGAAAATTCCTACTCAATTTGCAACCCTCAAACCAGGCGGCACTTCTCTAAGAAGCAGATGCTCCCCCCAGACTCATGTCCACCTGGAGTCCCCTCAGTGTCATTCTAGGAGGCATTATCACATTGCATCGTAACTTCTTCCTACTCATCTGTCTGCCCTTCTCATCTGTGAGCTCTGAGGGCAGTGACTTTGTTTCGCGTCCAAAATGTATCCAGGCATTGGGTACTGGGCCTGGCCTGTGGCAGGCCCTCCATAAAGATGTGTTAGAGAAAGCAGCGGCCCCAGGAGAGGCAGGAAGGGAGAGGGTAGGAGGAGAGGGAAGGGAAGGGGAAGCAGTGGGGAGATGCAGAATTTGCCGCAGCTATTCCACTCTTGAGGCTCAGCAGTAAAGAACTTACCTGCCAAGGCAGGGGATGCGGGTTCGCTCCCTGGGTCAGGAGGATCCCCTGGATACAGAAACGGCACCCCACTCCAGTATTTCTGCCTGGAGAATCCCACGGACAGAGGAGCCTGGTGGGCTACAGTCCTTGGGATCCCAAAGAGTCAAACATGACTGGGCAACTAAACAACGAAAGTCCACTCCTGAAGTTAGAGGCGGGTGCTCCAATAACCCACTCAAGTGGCTCAGTATTTCACGTGCTGAGGAAAGCAATGAGAAAGAACTCTCAGCACAGCTGTCCAGTAACAAGAACCTGGGGGTGGAGGGCAAGGCCACCGGCTGCAGAGCAGCCCCGGGGGAGGCCGTCCGAGCCTCGTGGTCTGACAGACGCTGCTGAGCCTCCCTGAGACTCAGTTTCTTCTTACGTAAAACAGAGGAAGTCCAAGAACATGCCAGAAACCGTGGTGGCGTGGACTCCGGGAGGTGCTGACCGAGAAGTGCTGAGCCAACAGCCCGAGAGGAGAGAGCCCGCAATAAACCGCAGGTGCCTGGGCCGGGTGGGAGGGAGACGACCCCCAAGTCCCGACGCCTCCCCGCCCTCACCGCTGGAGCCAGGCCACCCACAGGCCTGAGCAGAACAGCTGTCCACTGCCGGCAGGTGCTGGGCTCGATTCAGTCCAGTGCCTGCTGCTCTAAAGAGCCAAGCCGGGGGCTGGGGACAGAGCTTCAGATCTCAGAGACCACAGGAGGGCCAGACATCAGCCACACAACCGCGTGAATGTACCCACACTGCCCAAGTGCACGTTTGTCGACCGTTAAGGCGGTAAATTTTGTTATGTGTATTTCACTATAATAAAAAATAAAATTTATTTAAGAAAAAAGAAATAGCAATGACAGCTGGGGGCTTCTCAAGTGGCTCAGTGGTAAAGAATCTGCCTGCCAAAGAGGAAACTCAGGTTCGATCCCTGCGTTGGAATGATCCCCTGGAGAAGGAAATGGCAACCCATTCCAGTATTCTGGCCTGGGAAATCCCATGCGCAGAGGAGCCTGGAAGGGCTATAGTCGGTGGGGTCGCAGAGAGTCAGACATGACTGAGCGACTAAACAAGGACAGTTAATGTTTCCTGAGCATCGTTTTAATGGTTTCATTCTACAGTCATAACAATTCACGAGGATGAAACTATTAGATCAATTTTACATGTAAGAAAGCTGAGGTCCAGAGAGTCAGTGCAATCACTCAGTCGTGTCTGACTCTTTGAGACCCCACGGACTGCAGGCTTCCCTGTCCACCACCAACTCCCGGAGCCTGCTCAAACTCATGTCCATCAGGTTGGTGATGCCATGCCCAATATCATGCAGCTGCTGAGGGGTAGAGCTGGGCTCACCCCCAGATGGTCTTGACTCCAGAAACCCTGCTTTGAACCATAAGCACAGTAAGGAGAGCATTCCAATATTACTTACATCCGGAGACTCCCTGATGGTTAAGACTCTGCGCTTCCACTGCATCGGGCGTGGGTTCAATGCCTGGTCAGGGAACTGAGATCCCACAAGCCATGTGGCACAGCCAAAAAATATATTAAATAAAAAAGTGAATTTTACAAAAAAGAATTACTCATGTCCAGAGGAGGCACCAGATGGAGTCCCAGATGTGCCACCTAAAGACCTAAACTGACTCTCCAGCTCTGTCGTGGGCTGGATGCAAACTCTGCATGGAGCCTGTTCTCTCACTTGGAAGTGAGGAGAAGGGCATCTACGCCGGTGACCTCAGCAGGCTGGCGAAGGATGGGTCAGAGGACCACACCTGCAGAGCACAAAGCATCCACCCCACACCTCCTCCCGCAACACCGGACACTCTGGGAGAAGCCACCCCAAAGAAACAGCCAGGTGTAAACACACAGGTTGGTGGTTTACCTTCTTTATCAAGCAGGCTTTTCCCTGTGTAAACTACAGAAAGAAAAGTCTGAAAGAGCAAATAAGCATCACCCTTCACTCCACTGGGTCTGCAGCTCTGAGAAAATGTCCAGAACACCAGCCTGGCTGGAGCAAAACCAGAGCAGGCAAGAGAGAGAGGAGATTCAGGGAATGGAAAACAGCAGACAAGTGGGTCCCGACACCTCAGAAATCAGCAGACGTGCATGCGAGAAGGACCAGCTGAAGCAAAAATCAGACCTACAGGAACAAGGACAGCTCCATTTTTTAAGAGGCAGTTTAACACCAACGAATGCCCGCAAGATGGGTTGGCCAACTACACCCCCTGAGTGAAATCCAGCCTGAGGTCTACGTTATAGTAAAAACTGTACATAATTAGGAGAGGAGGAGTGGGGGGAGAGAGGGGAGGGAATGCAAACAAGGGGAGAAAGAGGAAAGGAAGCAGCAGACAGACCAGCTGCAGTGCCTGAAATACTTACGACTGGGCCTTTACAAAAAGACGTTTGCCAACCTCTGGTCTCTAAGATATAACGGAAAGTAAGTATCTGCTTCTTGTCATCTGAAGGCATAACGAGGTTTGTGCACATTCTAGAAGAAAACCAAACACCAAGGCGGAGGGCTGCCCAGGTGCAAGTGAGGAAGACAGCAAGCCATCACTGCAGGAACACGTGACACGAGGGGTGGCGGTACACGCCAAAGTGGGCACAGAAGCAGGCATCACGGTGGGCACCCAGAAGCTGATGGGAAGCGGGATGAGGTTACAAGAGGTTGAAGTGTAAGGAGAGAGCTGGAAGCCACATCTGTGTGAATAAACCCAAGCCTGCTGGACAGCCTCTCAGGTGAGCTGATCAGGTAGGTCCCCACCCCAGCCATCATCGATCAGTGGAAATTTACCAGCACTGTTTCACCCTCCTGACTTGCTGTGTGATCCTGGGAAAGTGACTTAAGCTCTCTGTTTATGTTTCCTCACATGCAGACTGAAGATCATAATAGCATCCAACACATCGTGCGGATGTGAGGATTAAGTGAGTACATGGGCAGTTCTTCAGATGAGTAAGCACTACTTACATGTTAGCCTTTTTCTCTTTGAAATCACCCTCTACTTTTCATTTCACGGACTGGTCCAGTTCAAAGGCAGGGAGATGGGAGAATTCAGCCCATCTGCTTTACGTGCGAGTTGATCTGAGGCTGTACGGCCACTGATGGTACCCTATTCACCGTAATCACTCTCTGGTCGGGGGGAGGTTCTATACAGCCCCCAAGAAGGGATGGGACCACGTGGGGAAGGGCAGAATGGGGCATTATTAACAGAGACCCTGAGGCGACAGGCAGGAGCAGGTCCTGAGGGGCTCCTGGACGCCACGTGCCATATGGCTCCTCCATTCTTCTTGTCCCTACAAGGTTGCCAAGGTTAATCCCAAGGTTAATCCCAAGAAGCAGGTTGACCCCTATCAGCCACGAACACCCGACCTGGCCATCCTTGGGACATGAACATGATGCAGACCTGATTTCTCAGGCTCATTACCCAGAGACCCACCCCTCACCGCAGCACCTGACTCCCTGCCCCCACCCTCCCATCTCAGCTTTCTCTGTATTAGCAACAAGCGTGCCATTCTCAGGAGCTATCAGAGATTACTACAGCCTGCCTTGCAGAAAATGCTGAGTGGAAAGAAGGAGGAAAGGAAAAAAAAAAACTCTCCTTGATGCGATTCATATATGGGCAAGAGCTACAAACAATTCAGGGCGCTAAAATTATTGCACTCCTGGGCCAATGAGGAGAGGGTGAACATCATGGCAGACAGTAATAAAAACGTACTTAATGTGTACAGCACATATTTATTCATTTTTAGAAAATTTGCAATGCTGCCATCCCCCCTTTTCCCATAAAATCTGACCATCCTACTCAGCTGCTATTCTTATCTCTTGCTCATTTGCGTAATTTTAACACTGCAGAATATAGCCAGCCTAAGAATATTTTTTTTTATAATTACACCCATCACAGGAACTGTCAGTATCTAATGAAGGATAATTTCAGCTATTATAAGAAGCTTAAAAGATCATTTTCATGAATAATTCGTAATATGAATCATTAAATTCAAACAATGTCAGAAATTTCAAAAAAAAAAAAGAGAGAGAGAGAAAAAGAAAAATATTTTAGGTGTCTGAAAGTAACCATCCCTCTAAAGGAAGAATCCGGTTTCTGATGTGCATAGACCAATAAGACACGTGGAGCAGACCCTCGTGAGAGGGGAGGAAACACGCATATTGACTCGCGTCATTTTCCACTTTACATTTTTCACCAGGTTCCCCAGCCTGAGGATAAAATCCAAACCTCTCTGCAGGTCACGGGGAGTGACCTTTGCTCTGACCCCTCCGGCTCCTAGCTGATCACCTTCTCCCCCTAGAAAAGATAAGCTGCCTGAAAATGAAACAAAGCTGCCAGAACCTGAAGCAGGATGAAGGGGGAGAGAGAGAGATCTCCCTGGTGAACCGCTCGTGCACACCTGGATCCAGCCAGACCTGCACCCGAAGAAGTTCTATGAGAGAAAGCCCTTTCTGATTGGTTTCTTGGTTTGCAGAAGCGGGGAAAAGTTCAATTACTAAAATAAGGCTGCAGGTCTCAACAGCCTCAGAGGGAATGACGGAACCACAGTGTTTATGACTGATCTGGTCCACAGGCAACAGAGCACTGAGCAGAGAACAGGTGGCAGTCGAAGCTGAGCAGGGGTGATGATGTGTGTGGACACTGGGCCAGGGGGTGGTCAGGACCAAGGTGTGACCACTGGGCTAGACCCAGAAGAGGACAAATCCCCCATGAGGTGGCTCGGCTAACAGGTACATCCGCGCTGCGTGACGGCAAAGTCCGGGTATTTGGTCTCTCTGGGGAAACACATGAAGACCAAGGACAACTCCCATTTCCAAAGGAAACTGGTCTGTATCCCACCTCACAACTATAAAGACATTATGCATTAAACTATGTAGGAATTTTCACTAAGAAGAACAAAGTTTTTCTTTAAATAAGGGAAGGAAGAGGAATGGCCTTGACCAACAGATAAAATATCAAACTTAACTAGATCACAAGATTCAGAATGGTACCCCTTTCTAGAAAAGGGTAGTCTCTCAAACTACAGGTTGTGTCCCTTTACTGGGGTGGGGAAAACAATTCAGTGAGTTACAACTGATGTTTGTTAAGATGGAACAGAACAGGATACAAAACATGAGACTATTTTGCATGTAGTAAGGCTTAAGTACTATTCTAGGAAGGTTAGGTATCAACTATATACTTACTTGAAAATGTCTGCTTCAGCAGCAGATTTATTACTGTGAACCAGAGTCAAAAGGGAGTGAAAACCACTTTTATAACAAATGTCAGATTCCCAAAAGAGGTGTCAGAACAGAGAGAACATCTGATGACATGACACGTGGGAACCAAAAGGCAACTGATGGGCAAAGAATCCAGGCTTTCCTTCAGCAACGGTACTTCTGTAAATCTTTCCCACGTAAATGAAGCCCCTGGGATATAAAAATACACTTCTATGGGGTTTATGAAATACTGTTTATTATGGCAAAATCCTGGAATCAACCTATATGCCATCTATGGTGGAATGATTTTAACCATCACAGCACAGTCACATGATGAACTCTGACACGCAGGTGTACATGAAGTTAAAATGAAGGACTTAGGGACTTCCCTGGCGGTCCAGTGGTTAAGACACCATGCTTCCACTGCAGGGGACAAGGGTTCGATTCCTGGTTTGGCAGCTAAGATCCTGTTTGCCTTGAGGGGTGGCAAAAAATAGAAAAAAATAAATAAATAAAATGAATGACTTAGATCTGTATCTACTGATCTGGAGTGAAGAGTTATAACTGTTCAGTTATATACCATTACCTGAGAAAGTCAAAGCAGATTAGACCAGGGAACAGCAGACTTTCTTTAAAGGGCTAGGTGGTTTTCAGTTTTTCAGGCCCTGTGTCTCTGCTGGAACCACTCAACCCCTCCGTTGTATAGAGAAAGCACACAGGCAATTCCTAACAAACGGGTGGGGCTGCGTTCCAATAAAACTTTACAAAAATAGTGGCATGCCCAGGGGTCAGAGTCTGCCAATCCCTGATAAGAGACTGGAATCCCATTTTTGAAGGGAAAAAAATGGAATAAGTAGAACATGTGTGTAGAGTATAGATTTGCTAAAGTGTATGTACATCAATTTACCCTGGTTATCTTAAGTGGGGAGCATTAAGGGAGATTACTCCTTTATATGTCTCTTTTATACTCCTTTATATTGTTGGACCTGTTATGAAAAAGTAAAAATAACTCATTTTTTAAATTCCAGGAAAATACTCAACTATAAAAACCAATGTATGGCAAACAAGCTATGCAGTGACTGCTTTCACTGAAATCAATTCTAAAATATTAAACCAATATTTTTATCATTGCAAGTAACAGAACAGACCTTCTATATTTCATATTTAATTGAATGTCAACTGTCATACTCTCCAGATAGAAATTTCCAAGGAAGGTAGAAAGTACAATAACACGTCCTGGGAAACCAAGAAAATACTGTTAAGTTTATTTTCCTCTCCCAGTGGAGACCAAATGATATAGAACGAGCAGTTGAAAACTTGATCTCGTAACCCTGGGATCCACTGTTCACTGGACCAGGGAGTTCCTATCCACACCTTATAAGTGGCAAGGGTGAGCTTACACCATCTGAAAACGGCACGAGCAGGAAGAGCAGTAAGCCCGGATTCGGACCTGGGTCTCTATTCTAATTTAACCAAATTCTCTTGGCACTGACCTAGCTGATGGGTAGGACGCATGCCCATGATAAATCTTACCCTTCAGACCACAGGAGCACTCTAGATTCACAGGGGAAATAAACTTGGGACACACAGCAGTTGACTGTCTTCTTAAAAATGAAGACGATGATTCCTGTGTCACCAAACGGTGAGAGTTTCCAAGTGCTGAGCGGAGATCATCTTTCACATTTCACTTCTCCTCATTTCTCACTGAAACTGACCCCATTAGTGCCATTGCCCCAAAAAGCTAGCACTTTGCTTCCACTTGCTCATCAAAAGCAGAGTAGCAATTAATGCAAACACGTATATCCTCTAAGGCTAGTATCCCCTAATAGTCAATCTTTCTTCTGTAGTAAGAAAAACATCACATTTGCAGGAGGATTCTTTACCAACTGAGCTATCAGGGAAGCCCCTAAAAAGAGAAACATCAACTTTCTGCTGGGCACTTGGACACGTGGGCCGAAAACAAAGAGACAGTGTTCCCCAGCGTCCCTTATAGCCGGGTACGGCCACTGTGAAGTGTCACAGCAAACTGCAGAAGAAAGACGAGCGAACTTGAAGACCTGGCAACAGAAACTACCCAAAACATAAACACACAGAAGGCTTCCCCGGTGGCCCCGTGTTAAGAGACCACCTTGCAATGCAGGGGACACCACTCTGAGCCCCGGTCTATGGAGATGCCACATGCCTCAGAGCAACTAAGCTCGCGTGCCTCAGCTATGAGCCCGCACTCTAGAAGCCGTGCACTGCACCGCTGAAGCCCGCCCGCCTAGAGGCCGTGCCCCGCAGCAAGACAAGCCACGCTGAGAAGCCTGAGCGCTGCATCTGGGGAGGAGCTCCTGCTCCCCGCAACTGGAGAAAGCCCACATGCAACAACAAGACCGGGCACAGCCAAAAGTAACTCAACAAATGAATAAGATTATTTTTTAAATAAAATAAACATATAGAAAGGGAAAGAAAAGAACACACAAAAAAGCCAGGCTATATGCCCAAGGTCACAATGCTGGCAAAAGGCAGAGCTAGGGCCTTCCGGGCAAACCCATGGGATGGTCTACACCTTCACACTCCAACACAGGATGGGCAGCCTTCATGAACGCTGTCCCGTCTTCCTCTGGAAAAGAGGCAAAGACAGCAGTAGCCAGTCTGCCGGCCCATCAAACCACACGTCCCGTCATTTTGGCACACGTGTGGCTTGTTATGACAGGACCTTGGCATGATTTACGGTCCTATGAGACCACTGCCTGATTTTCCTATTAAAATCCCTACCAATTATTTGTTATTGGCATGTATTTTAAAATACGATCCAGTTCTCCTCTTAGCCCATGAAGTCCATGTGTCAAGCAGGGGATAAGGGATCCCCAGGCTCTTCAGGCAGGATGTGTTTAGCCCAAGAGTTCCCAGAAAGAAGTGCTACACTGATCTGGAAGGATCTATCCCAGGGTATTAATAATGATTGAGGGTTTGTGATTTTGATTTTTCTCCTTTATTTTTTGTCTCTATCTTTTTAAATTCTCTGTAATGAATACGGTTTCATTTTTTAACAAATTGTTCTTCCACATAAAGTAGTTGAAAGAATTTTCAGGCCAGCAGGTGAGTTCAGCAGGCTGCTCCTGGCCGATGGGTACATGCGTGCTTGCATCTATTCCAAGTCCTTCATTTTACTCAGAAGGAAGCCAAGACCTCGAAACTGTGTATGCACCATGCCTGGCTGCCATGCTGTGAATAGCATTATAATGAGACAAATCAGATGCAAATAAGGGCAAAAGTAATTAAAGGTGGAATTGAGCTTAGCATAATTGGCTCCACCTGGGGAAAGGAGGGTGCTTTTGGAGGGACTGGGCCTCAGAAACAGTGAGATTCTAAGCCTAAAATGAAAAGGTAATGGGGGAGGAGCCTGGCAAGGTGAGCCATCTGAGGTATAGCATGGACCAGAATTGATGCTTTTGAACTGTGGTGCTGGAGAAGACTATTGAGAGTCCCTTGGACAGCAAGGAAATCAAACCAGTCAATCCTAAAGGAAATCAACCCAAATGTTCATTGGAAGGACTGATGCTGAAAGCTAGAAGCTCCAACAAGCTGGCCACCTGATGCGAAGAGCCGACTCATCGGGAAAGACCCTGATGCTGGGAAAGATTGAAGGCAAAAGGAGAAGCGGAGACAGAGGTGGTTAGATGGCATCACTGACCCAATGGACAAGGGTCTGAGCAAACTCCGGATGATGGTGAAGGACAGGGAAGCCAGGCATGCTGCAGTCCACGGGGTCGCAAAGAGTCAGACGCGACTGAGCGACTGAACAACAACAACGAACCAGAACACCGCCCAAGAACTCCGTTCAAGGGCACCACATCCCCTGGCCCCCATCCACATCCTCGCCTGCTCTGCCCAGGCTTGGCTGGCTGGGAGCAGACCAGGACGGGAAGGACCAGGTACACACTCTCCTGGAGCCCAGGTTACTACACCCACCCAGGCACCCCTCTGCTAGTTCCAGGGCGGTAGCTACTGTGGGTCGTTCCTTTCTGTGTCAGAGCATCAGTGGCCCACCCCGCTCACCAGCTGAGTGCCGCAGGCAGAGCACTTGACCGTGATGTTGACAATAACAACGATCTCACATGGGATATGGGAAGGACTTCAAAGCAGACAGTTTGGCCCTCCTATACTATCTAACTTTTCTTGGCCTTAGTTTCCCCACCTGTAAAGTGGGGAGGTGATAAGAGTACTCACCTCACAGGAAGGTTGCCTATTGAGTAGTTAACAGAGGGTATGGCATATGGTGCTTAACCGACATTTGCTATTATTATTATTATTATTATAAACTCAGTCAATCACTTATCAAACATCTACCCACCAAGGATCAGCGATCTATTTTAGAAGCTGAGTGCACAATGATATCAAAATCAAGTCAGTCCCACTTACGGTTGCCAGGGGGGAGGTTCAAAGAAAGGGATATTTAGGGAGTTTGGGATGGACATGTACACACTGCTATATTTAAAATGGATAACCAACAAGAACCAGCTGTACAGCACAGGGATCTCTGCTCAATGTTATGTGCCAGCTTGGATGGGAGGGGAGAATGGATACATGTGTATGTATGGCCGAGACCCTTCGCTGTCCACCTGAAACTATCAACATTGTTAGTCACCCATACCCCAGTGCAAAATAAAAAGTTAAAAAAAAAACAACCCAAGTCAGTCCCCATTCTCGTGGAGCTTACATCCTGCTAAATGTTTACTGAATATGTCACTAAAGAAAGGAAGAAATCAGAATTTTAAAGCACAAAATACGCAGCCATACAATAGATCTGGGAGTGACCAACTAGGGGAAATGATGGTGAGCTTCATTTGGGCTTCTGCAGCAACGACCTCAGCCTGTAAAGAGGAGAGGTACCAGGCAGAAGAAAGATTCTAAAATGAATGGAGAGAAGGTATGGAGAGGGGTGAGGAGAGAGTGTATTTCTCCTGCAACGCAAGAATGAAATTGAGGCCATAAACCAGTGAAATAACCACAGACCAAGAAATGGGCTTTATCTCTTTATAGGAAGGATGTCTATTTTTTCTGTTCGGTCCAAGTGCAAAGGAAACATTTAGGCAAGTCACTCTCTGCCCAGGTTAGAAGCATCATTACCCACTCAAGCAAAGCAAAATGACCAGTTGCCTGATGAAAACTGTAATTAGAAACTTAAAGCAGAGTAGCTGTCAGAATGAAAGTGGCGTTTAACAAAACGAGCCACCTGCTGGCTTCCAGGAAGGGGAGGCACCGACACCAGAGGAGGCACAGACAACTGCTCCGGGAGAAGCACAAAGCCTGCAGGGCCGGAAAAAAGTCACGATGACAAAGATAAATGCACGTCTGGGCTAAGCCTCTAAGGAGGCACTCCAAGTGTTCCTGTTCTGTCTCTGGGCTTTTGTTTCCTGCCAGACAATAAAAAGGAAATGAACAAAAATCATGGATCGATCCATGGCATTTTCAGGCAATTGCTTCTGCAGTGATTTAGGAGAGGAAAGCATCTTGCAGGGAATGAAGTTCGGTGGAGCAAATAAAACATGAACTTTTATGGGAGGTCTCCAGAGAGACAGGCGCCACTTCCAGAACCAGGGAATGGATGATCTTGCAGCTCTGACCCTGTATCCTTGATGAAGCTTTTCCCCGTAGCTATGGCACTCAGGGGTGGCTTGGGGGGACTTTAGAAACACCCTCCCTCCATCCACCCTGGTGTTACTGTCATCAGCCTCCCCTTTCTCAAAGCCACCAGGGGTAGGGGTTGCTGGCTGCCAACCACATCTCCATGGTCCCTGTTTCCTTATGTGCCAATTAGGCAACCATGTTTCCCCATAATTAGGGGAGGCCTAAGAGCTTTAGGGCTTCCCTGGTGGCTCATATGGTAAAAAAAAAAAAAAAAAAAATCTGCCTGCAATGCAGGAGACCAGAGTTCAATGCCTAGGTTGGAAAGATGCCCTGGAGAAAGGAAGTTACCCACTCCAGTATTCTTGCCTGGAGAATCCCATGGACAGAGGGGCCTGGCGGGCTACAGTCCATAGGGTGGCAAAGAATAGGACACGACTGAGCGACTAACACCTTCAAGAGCTCTAAAGAAGTCATTTGGAGTGGGGAAGCTCCTTAGAGAAAGCTTATGATCCTAAAGTTTTAAATCCTTACAGACTTCAGCTGTAAAATGCACTCTCTGCCCTTCCCCCCTTCTGCTTTTACTGGCCTGAAATATAGATGCGATGGCTGGAGCACTAGCCACAATATATATACCATGAGGCAATCATGAAGCTAAAAAACCATGTACTAAGGATGGTAGAGCAAAATGAAGAGAGTAGCCCGAGGGCACAACAACCATGAAGTGATCACACTAGCCCTGGACTATTTACTTCTAGGCTTATGTGAGGTAAGGAAAAAAACCTGTGGAAGTCAGTGTTGTCTAGGTTTTCTTCTTCATGATGCTAAATCTAGTTCTGTTACACTATCCCACGTAAACATACAAACTCAACAAAAATGGACAGCATGCTGTGCAGATACGGTCTCAGGAAAATGCCTTCAAACCCCGTTTCCAACAAAACCACCAAACCCCTCCTACCTAAAAATGCTGGTGTTACCAATTGCCCATGTCACGCCAGATGCAACAACCCCTATCTCTTTCCTCCTCAACATCCTCTCTTGGCAAAACCCATCTCTTACTTTTGGAGGCCTGCCCCTCTCCCCTCTCAATCCAGAATGTTTGAATGGAGCTGCTCCCACCAAAGTTCTAAGTCCCCTGACACACATATACCTGCCAAGTACCCCACATTAGTCTGAGGCCTGCCCCCCAAGCTGGGCCAAGAAGAATCAACCTGGAAACATCTGTGCATGCAATCAGTAAGGACATCCTGAACTACACTTGCCAACTTTTAAGTATCTGAAATCAATATGGAAATTCATCTTTTACATCTAGGTGGTGGTGAGTACATTGGGTGATGGGTACATTACTCTCCGAACTTCTTCAGCAAATTCTAATTTCAAACTATCAAAGCTAAAATCCGTGGCCACCATCCCTGGAGGATCTTCCTGGTGTTGGCAGTACTGAGTGCTCAGCAAGGACCAGGGACTGGGGCTACCGGTTCAGATTTTTATTTAAAGGTCAGGAAATTGGCTGATCACACAAATATCGTTTTACCAGGATAATGGACTGCAAAAGCTTTCAAAGGGGTTTACTCTACAATTATCACCATAATTATTCACCCACTTCCAGAAATTAATGAACAGGTGTTCTGCTAATGGACCCTGACCTGCCACAGCCTGGACACCCTTCAAAATGCTTCCATAACCCAAAATAATGTCAACATTTGCCTGGTACTTTACATACATCATCTCTTTTAAACTTCAAATAATGCTAGGAAATCAAAACCATTATCACTGTTCAAATAAAAACACTGAGGCTCCGAGATTAAAACTTGGTCCAAGACTTCAGAGCTGCTAGACAATGGGGCTGAGTTTCAAGCCAGATCCCCTCAAATGGAAAATGTGTGCCTGCCTTTGGCCTCCAAGCTCTGCTATCGCCTTTTCTGAGTTCCTTCTCAAGGCAAAGGCTTCTCTTTCCCATGGAAGGAAGAGCCTTCCCTGTGTCCACAGCATATCTGGTCCGCACCAAGCACTGCTGCCAAGAAGCCCGTCTGTTTGTCCCCAGCTGATGTCCAGTTCCAAGCCCCTCATGCTCTGACTCGGTTCCCCATGTTGGCTGACGGCGCATGATCGGGTTTCAGGGGCCCATGAGGACAGAGGAATAGAGCAGGTTTTTTCAGGATAAAGGAAGGCAGAGATTCGAACCAGCTGGGCCAGCCATCCCAGGCACAAGCTGCGTCCTGCAGAACAAGCATCTCTCAGTCACCTGCCAGACACTGAGGTTTATCACCTAAGGCATCTCTGGGAGAATCAACTCAGGGGCGCAGGGGAAACATGGCCTCAGCTTACACCTGGGGAGGAATTCTGGCACAGCCGCTCTGGAGCAGGATGACTGTGACGATTAATTTCTTATGTCCGTGTGAGTCAAGATTTCTACCACGGGCCGAGAATCAACGAACACTGACACATCTGAAGCACTTTATCAACTTGATGATGAAGTGGCAGGCATCACTTCATCAGCTTGAAAGCAATATCCTCTAACGTGGTGGCTGCAAGTGGTCAAGCACTGGGATTTTTTAAAACTCCCCAGGTGACTCAAATGGAGCCAAGATTGAGAAGCTCTGCTCCACAAGGGGAAAGATGGGAGAGTGGTTTATAAGGAAACTAGTGGGAAGAAGCTCTTTTTGATTGGGTTGCTGGGAAGATGAAAACAAGAGCTGCTGGCAGCTTACTGTCACCAGAAGAACACCTGCCTGAAAAAGGAAGCAACAACGAGGAGGCATTGCAAAGCTGGGGCACACCGGTTCACGGGAACCCACGGGTGCATCTCTTCCTAACTTTGCGTTCAGTGACGTCATGTGAACAGCTGGAAACTGACCACAGTGCAGCACCAACACCGTGGAAATTAGTACTTTCCTCTGAGGGCTAGTGGTTCAACATTTAGCAGCACCACACTGCTAATATTTGGAGGGAGGGGGACAGAGTTGAGAAGTCAAAACATGAAAAACAAAAAACATTTCCTAATGATATTGTTTGAGCTGCTGGATCAAGCCATTCCTAAAGACAGACACTCCTGGATTTCTGCTGTTTAATTGAAAACCGATTAAATTGGGTTTTTATGATTCTTGTAATCAAAATAGCTCTGAATGACGAAACCCTTGAAGAGTCAAAGTCGTGTGCTAATAAGTATAGTTATAAGGAGCCAAAACTACACGTGATCAGAAGAATCTGGTTGGAGGCACAACTGAAAAATGCAGTTACATGCGGTACAGCACACTACCAGCGCCCTTAGAATGAAGACCCACGACCCCGCCCACCGCTGAGCTCTCC
Organism: Bos grunniens; assembly: GCF_055505025.1. Taxonomy (NCBI): domain Eukaryota; kingdom Metazoa; phylum Chordata; class Mammalia; order Artiodactyla; family Bovidae; genus Bos; species Bos grunniens. Next base: position 31,879,981 of record NC_141189.1, read on the forward strand.
CTAATTGCTGTGGGTTTTCAATCAGGTTCTACAACTCCTCCTGGATTTCTATTCATTTCTAATCATTCGTATTATGAACATTTATGGAAGACGGCCAAGAAATACGTGAAAACATCCTCAACATTGCTCATTATTAGAGAAATGCAAATCAAAACTACAATGAGATACCACCTCACACCGGTCAGGAAGCCCATCATCAAAAAATCTATAAACAAGGAATGCTGGAGAGGATGTGGAGAAAAGGGAACCCTCCTGCCCTGTTGGTGGGAATGCAAATTGAGACAGCCACTATGGAGAAGGGTATGGAGATTCCTCAAAATACTAGAAATAAAACTACTATATGACCCAGCAATCCCACTCATGGGCATATACCCTGAGAAGACCATGACTGAGAAAGACACACGCACCCCAGGGTCCACAGCAGCGCTGTTTACAACAGTTAGGACATGGAAGCAGCCTACGTGGCCACTGACAGAGGAATGGATAGAGAAGATGTGGTGCATATATACAATGCAATATGACTCAGCCATAAAAAATAAAAAAGAATGAATTTGAGTCAGTTTTAGTGAGGTGGATGAACCTTGAGCCTGTTATACAGAGTGAATTAAGTCAGAAAGAGAAAAGCAAATGTTGTATATTAATGCATATATCTAGAGAAGGAAATGGCAACCCACTCCAGTATTCTTGCCTAGAGAATCCCACCGGTAGAGGAGCCTGGCAGGCTACAGTCCATGCGGTCACAAAAGCATCAGACATGACTGAGCGACTAAACGACAACAACGCCTATCTACTGAATCTAGAGAAATGACACTGACGAACTTATTTGTAGGGAAGCAATGGAGACACAGATACAGACAATGGACTTGAGGACACAGCAGGGGAAGGAGAGTGGGATGAAGGGAGAAGGCAGCATCAACATACCTACATTACCATGAGCAAGACAGACAGCTGGTGAGAAGCTGCTATATAACACAGGCAGCCCAGCCTGGTGCTCCGTGATGACCAGAGGGATGGGAGGAGGGGAGGGAGGCTAAGGAGGGAGGCGATATATGTATAATTATGGCTGAATTGCATCGTTGTATGGCAGAAACCAACACAACATTGTAAAGCTATATTCCTCCAATTAAAGAATAAATTATTTTTTAAAAAATATTTACGGAGTGCATCCCTTGGGTGAAGCCTGAGCGGGGCCCTCTGAACACAGCAGAGGGAAGAACAGGCAAGGTCTCTGCTCCTTGAAAGGTACACTGCAGCGCGGAACACGGACAGTGAACAAGGAAGGGAACAGACAATCGACACATGCTGAGGCGCTCATAAAGGTGCTGTGACGGAGATCAAGGAAGTGACGGGACGAAGGAAGGAGAGGCGGGGTGGCCAGGGGAGGTGACACTGAACAGGGCCTGCCTGACGAGGCAGGACAAGCACTCCAGAAGGAGAGCAGCAGCCAAGGTCCCGAGGTGTGACTTGGTAAGGCCAGTGTGGCCGGGCCAGGAGAGGGCGGGAGGAGACGGGGCTGGGAAGTAGGGAAGAGCCGATCACACCGAGCACTGCAGGCCCTCATCATAAAGTGCAGACTGGACTTCCCTGGTGGTCCAGTTAAGGCTCTGGGCTTTACTGCAGGGGCCGTGGGTTCGAGCCCCAGTCGGGGAACTAAGACCCCACATCCTGCAGGGCAACGAAGACCACGTGCCACAACGACTGAGCCTATGTGCTCTAGAGCCTTGGTCCACAGCTAGAGGAAGCCCCTGCAGGCTGCAACGAAGACCCAGCACCACCAAAAATAATTTTTTTTTTAAGTCTGGATTGAGTTTTAAACAGCAGAGTGACGAGATCTTAGAGTCTCCACGAAGTCCAGTGCTGATCACGGTGGAACCAGACACACACACACGACTCCCGAGCTTGCTTCCCTTGCAACCAAAGCAGCCTGCCTCAAACGAAGACCTCTCTGCCTGTGTGCACACTGGGGGCAAGAATATGTGGCCACCAAGGGAGACACCCCAGTGCCTGCAGTCCCTGAGGGAAGCTGCAGGTTGAAAGGTCCCACGGCGCCACACGCACCCTGAAACCCACAAGCTCCATGAATCCTCTCGCCCTTGACCCTGCGTCATCACAGGACCAGGCTCCTCCACGGTCCCGCCCCACTTTCCGGAGCCCGGGGGAAGTGAGACCCTGAGGAGGACATGGAGCACATGCCGGCATGGAAGCCAGGGGTCACTGGGCGAGTCACATGCAGGCAGAGACACGACATGGGACATGGGCTGACAGCTTCCTTTTCTTTTTTTTTAAACTTCTTTTGTTTCTTAAACTTTTAAAACTGCTCCCAAGCCTCCCTCATCCATCAAGTTCCTCCCCCAGATGACCTGCTCTCACTGCCGATTACTCTGATTGCCACCAGCAACAGGCCATTGCTTCTCCCTCTGCCCCTGAGCCTGTGGCTGATGAATTAAATGGCGATGCCAACAAGAGCTTGCAGCCTTAAAATCCATCACCGCAGGATAGGACTATGGAGGCCAGGACAGATGATTCCAGTGGAGAGGACCTCATGAGAGGAGGGGGCCAGAAGGAAGGACCTCACAACATACAGACACTGCAGGCTAGGAAAGACAGGCTTCAGAGAAACGACAGCTCCCCCTGAAGACCGAATAGACCCTGCATCCAGGAAAGAGCAAATAGCTTGCCATGACTGCACTTCCCAAGTGGCTCAGCGGTAAAGAATTTGATTACCAATGCAGGAGACTCAGGAATCGAGGGTTCTCTCCCTGGGTCAGGAAGAGCCCCTGGAGGAGGAAACAGCAACCCGCTCCACTTTTCGTGCCTGGAGAAGTTCATGGACAGAGGGATCTGGCGAGCTACAGCCCATGGGTTCCCAAAGCGTCAGACACAACTGAGCATGCATGCATCCAAGCTATGGAAACCCAACCCAAGCTTGAAGACAGTGGCAGGGAGGCTAGTGAATTATCGCTCTTGTTAACAGTACGTTTAGGGCTGGAAATCACATCAGGACGGCTGGATTCGGGGATTCGAAGGACACGATCAACTCCCAGTGCCTCTCTGCCTCTCAGCTCAGCTCCTCTCCCTGTGTGACGGCCTCACACTCAGGCTCCACTCGGAGACAAGGTAACTACAGTGGCTCCAGCCTTCCAGGCCTGACGGGAAAGGGAGAACTCCTCGTGACAGCCTAGTAGAGCCCTGACGCCCAGCTGGAGCCAGTCGGCTGAGGTCAAGGGCAGGAGGGAGGGTAGGGCCTCATCGACGTCACAGGGCTGACCCTGAGTGAGGACACTGGGCCCAGAGAAGCTGGAGCACAGGCGAGCTGACCCCACAAGGCCAGAGATGGCCACCACGCCAGCGGGGGGCGGCGGCCCAAGCCGTGTGACACAGGAGGACACGGGCGCGTCTGGAATCCCTCGTTCAGCTGCCCCTGTAGAACCTCTTCCTTGGTACTGAGAACCACCTCCAAACTCACGGGCAAATGCTCCTTGGGAAAGCCCAGGAGAAGCCCGACACCCACCAAGGGGCTGCTCTGCAGCTAAGACCTCCATGAGACCAGCCCCACCCCCACCATGGGGCGCTCAGAGAACCCAGACTCCCCAAATGCATACGCAACACTGCGGTTGTTGTTCAGTCACTTAGTCATATCTGACTGCAACCCCATGGACTGCAGCACACCAGGCCCCCCTGTCCTTCACTGTCTCCTGGAGTTTGCTCAAATTCACATCCATTGAGTCAGTGATGCTGTCTAACCATCTCATCCTCTGCTGCCTTCTCCTTTTGCCTGTCAAAAGCCTTATATTAATCACATCTGAAAAGTCTCTTTCTTCCCTGGTAGCTCAGTGGTAAAGCATCTGCCTGCCAATGCAAGGGATGTGGGTTTGATCCCTGGGTTGGGAAGACTCCCTGGAGGAGAAATGGCAACTCACTCCAGTATTCTTGCCTGGAGAATCCCATGGACAGAGGAGCCTGACAGGCTGCGGTCCACAGGGTCACAAGAGTCAGACATGACTGAGCGACTGAACAACAACTAAAGTCTCTCTCACCATGGAAGGTGGTGTGGGCACGGATTTCAGGGATCAGGACACAGACATCTTTGGAGGCCCAACATTCCACCCACCCCAGCATTTTCTAGATCCCAGCATGTTATCTGAATTACACCTCTTAACAGCTAATCCTCACAACAACCTATGAAGTATATATACTATTTTAATCAATCCTAATTTTACAAGTGATCAAAGAGGCCCTGAGAAATAAAGTGAGACAGTAAAAATAGTAATAACAATAACTGTCATATTTACTGAGTGGCTGCTACATATCAGACATTATTCTAAGTGCTTTCCATACACTCATTTATCCCTTCTTCCCCCAAAACCCTATGAGGAAGGTATTGCTACAGTTCCCATTTTACAGAGGAAGAAACTGAGGCATAGAAACTTGCATGGCCTCTAAGTCAGGTGCCCTGGGGAGGTCCTCAGTGTCTTTGGCACAGGGGTCCCTCGTCCACTAATGTCAATTACGACGAGCAAGAAGAATGTGGAATGCACAGTGATTCCCAAACGCTTTGGCCATGACCACTGTTTTGGTGGGGACATGTACAGGGACTAGGATGCGGTGATCCTTTGGAGATAAAGGTCACAGCGACAGGTGAAACAAGCCTTCCTTCTGTTGACAGAGCCTTTCCCCAGAAGGTCAGGTGAGATGGAGGAGACGCCTACTCAGGGAACGACACTGCTGACCCAGCCCCGCTGCTGGCGTCTCCCTCAGGAGGCACCCAGAAAGATCTGCGGTCATCACAGGTCTTACCAAAGAGAAGACATCCCCCATTAACACACTCTCAGCCTCACTCCCCACCTCCTACATGACTGTGAGAGCCTCAAACAGAGATGCCGCGGTAAGCAGAGAACGCCCCCTGGATCGTCCTCCTCCTTGGTCCCCACCGGGTGGGCGTCATTCAGCAGACCCGACAACACCTCACAAGGGGGTCCCAGGGTCCACAGTTGGGAGAACAACGCACTGGGGAGTGTGGTTCTAGCTTCAGTCAAGCTGGAGTTTCCAACCAACCGTCAGTAATAAAGACATCACCTGGAACACTTGTCAGATGCCTACATCGATGTTTCATAAAGAACTTGAGGGGGAAGAAGAGTCATGATAACCTCAGAATTGAAATAAAGTTACCGACTGACCTCTTAAACATTGTCAACAATCTATTCTAAAGGCCCATTTTCAGTTGATTTTTTTTTCTTCATCTTGAAGGCACTTCCCAGAACAACAATGAATAGAACGATCCCAACATAGCCCTCAGCCATCTACTCAATCCTGAAGGCGTCTGGGGCTTCAATGATTTCTCACCCTTTTCCCTACTGATGAGCTCAGTTTCACAAACAATTTGTCGTTCAAATGATTTTAAAAAAAGAAAAAGCTTTATAGCCTCAACCTAAAAGGATTCTCTTGTGGAAAAAGCACTCTGAACTCTCACCTAGAATTTGAGAAGCTGGTCCACACCGCTATGTCCACCTAACATCAGGAGCCATGCAAATCCCGGATCAGAAAAGACTCTCCCTGGCCAACCTCTCCCTACCCCTTGTCCCCAGCTCCCCAGAAACACCAAGTCCCCCACCGCAGCCTGTCTAGGACATCCCCAAGATACCACAGCTTGACAAGGACACCCCAAGGCACCCCAATCTGGCCAGGGCACATATGCCATAGTTTTCAACAAACTGAGTCAACAGCTGGCTGGGGTTGAGGAGTGAGCCCCAATTTCTCTGAGTAGTAGATGACATCACTTGAAAATTAGGTAAAGGCTCTGGAAAGGCCAGAGCACAATTTCTGAAAGCACATCTTCTAATCAGGCTGCTTGCTGGTGTCTGGCATGTTAGCTGGTGCTCACGAATTTTACTTAAGTGGAAGAAAGAATAAAATGCAGGACTTAAGCAAGGAAGAGAAGGGCATCACTCAGTTCATGCCTGCACTGAAGGACTTTCATAAAGACCTTCCACCCAGGATGACTCCCAGATATGGCAGATGGTCTTCTCTGACCTGGTGAAAATAGAGTGGCAAGGGACTGCAAAAGGGACTTTGCCGATGAAGTTCTGGAGAGTCCAAGCTATGGTTTTTCCAGTAGTCATGTACGGCTGTTAGAGCTGGGCCATAAAGAAGGCTGAGTGCTAAAGAACTGATGCTTCCTAATTGTGGTGTTGGAGAAGACTCTTAAGAGTCTCTCTTGGACTGCAGGGAAAACAAACCAGTCAATCCTAAAGGAAATCAGTCCTGAATATTCATTTGAAGGACTGATAATGAAGCTGAAACTCCAATCATTTGGCCACCTGATGCAAAGAACTGACCCATTGGAAAAGACCCTAATGGTGGGAAAGACCGAAGTCAGGAGGAGAAGGGGATGACAGAGGATGAGATGGTGGGATGGCATCACCAACTCAATGGACATGAGTTTGGGTAAACTCCAGAAGTTGGTGATGGACATGGAGGCCTGGCGTGCTGCAGTCCATGGGGTCACAAAGAGTCAGACACAACTGAGTGACTGAACTGAACTGAGCAACTGAACAACAAACAAAAGGACTATGAATGAGTGACAAAGTATGCTTCATCCTCTCTGCTCTGTTCCACTTAAGGGTTACCACAAACCCAGCTCTGGCTCAGCACATTCAAGCTGGGTCTTAGGAAAATCGACTTCGGCTGCGGTGAGAAACCCTTCTCTATGTTGTAGCTTCTGTTTTGGGGGGGTGGGGGGGACGACTCATTCCAAAAATGCTCCTACTCAGAAATGTACTATATAGTATTGCAGATTTTAAACCAAATTCAAGCCCAGTGGTATTCCCCACCCCAAGTTTAATTTTCTTACAGGATCAAATTAAATTCCTGTGAGGGCAGAGTATAGATTTCAGAAACGGCGGTGGCATAGTCCACAGGCCACCTGCATGAGAGTCACACATTTAAACCTGCAAACCGAGCCCCCAGCCCCATGCCGCGATCCCCGGAGATGAGGCACGGGCACGTGGCCCCCGGGAAAGGCCTCTGAACGCTAGTTCAACAAGTTCGTAAGGCAAAGAATCAGGGATTTGGAAGGAAATGACCTGAGTTCATTCCCACCCCAAAGCCACAGACAAGACTTTTAAGCTCTCCTGAACCTCTAATAACGAATATTTTAAAACACAGGGGAAACACCTACTCATCCCGGGATTACTGAGTCAAATGTGAATAGACTTGAACTTGCTTGGAAAGGATAAAGGGCTAAACTACTCATTCAAAACATGCAGTGAATGAAATGAATGGCTACAAAAGCCAGGTGCTGGGGAAACAGAGATGAGAAGCGAGGAGTCACAAGGCCAACGCAGACACAACCCAGTGTAATGAGATGGAGTCCGGGCCACACGAGCAGTATCTGTGTGGAAAGGGTGATGGTCCCCCTGAGAAAGACAAGATTAATGCTGCAGTGATAACCGCCAGACTGGAGGCAGTTACAAACTAGTGATGAAGAAAGCAAGGCATGCTATCAAAGAAAAGCAAAAAGAAAATCAACATGTTGAACCTCATCAAATGGAGACCATAATAAATACAAACACTCAAAAAAAGTCCAATCTTTCATGATATTACTATGCAAATCACACTCAGATTATAATCCTGTCTCTATGACACAGAGAAATGACTACATGTACTGGATACCAACTATACACCGGGTGCTACATGAATGAAGGCTCTGCATTCACTGTCTTGGTAAATCCCCACGACAACCCTCGTGCCACTCGTGTGATTTCCCCTAACACTGGTGTGGCGTTTCCTCTTTCAGATGGCTAAGTAACTCCAAGAGGTCAAGTTATGGAGGATGCGCCTGAACTCGAATTCAGGACTGGCTGACTCCCAAGACCTGTGAGCATGGAGCATACTCCCCTCTGTTCAAATGTCCACACTCCAAGGGCTTGTTTTTGTATAAGAAAATCTTGTTCTGGTCAGTTGGCTGAAGGTCGCAAGACACTTTAGCCCTAGTTAAATACCCTGTCTGCAGGCTGACCTAAGAAACATTTCAGCAGAGTCACGACAGTTAAAGCACAGCCAAACTGCACGGGAGGAAGCACACGGCACCACCGTATTTGGTGGGATCTTGCCCAGGTGATCACTCCTCTATCTACTTGTATTTCTGATCAAGAATATTATTATTTGCAGCTAAAATCTACTCCAGTAGTCATGTGCAGATGTGAGAGTTGGACTATAAAGAAAGCTAAGTGCCAAAGAATTGATGCTTTCAAATTGTGGTGCTGGAGCAGACTTGAGAGTTCCTTGGACAGCAAGGAGATAAAACCAGTCAATCCTAAAGGAAATCAACCCTGAACATTCATTGGAAGGGCTGATGATGAAGCTCCAACACTTTGGCCACTTAATGTGAAGGACTGACTCACTGGAAAAGATTTTAATGCTGGGAAAGATTGAGGGCAGGAGGAGAAGGGGACAACAGAATGAGATGGTTGGATGGCCTCACTGACTCAACGGACACTGGAGTTTGAGCCAGCTCCAGGAGACGGTGAAGGACAGGGAAGCCTGGTGTGCTGCCACCCGTGGGGTCGCAAAGAGTTCGACAAGACTTAGTGACTGAACGACAAACCTACTCAGTGCTCCCTCTCTGGTAGGCGTTATGCTAAGACGTCTACATGGATCGCCTCATGAGGCAGGTGCTGCCAGCTGCCCCCATTTTATAGATGAGAAAACTGAGGTACAGAGAGATTAGGAAACAGAACTGGAACTGGGGTTGGAGCCTGATCAGCCTAACCCCACCACTTTGGCATTCTGTTGCTTTCACCCATGGCCTGACATGACTTAATTGTGCTACAGGTTCACCACCTTGCAAATATCTTAAGACTTTAGTCATAAAATTCCCTAACTGCACAAATTGATACAATGATTGCTAACAGTCTAGCAAGTAAGTCTTACTTTTGCAAGAATGAAGAGCAGGGTCTTTCATTAATTAATTTTCCGGGATCCTAAGCAGCACTGTTTTTCTAACTCACCTGCAGGTGTATTCCTCCCATGCTGAGCGTCCGCCGGGCCAGGCACAGGGGTGCAGCCCCGCCCCCCCCCCCCCGGGTTCCCTCTGCCCCTCACCTTCGGCTGTTTGACCTTCTCTTTTCAGCATCTGGACAGCGCCTACGTATTTCTTCAGTTGCACTTTGAGCACTTCATTTTCTCTGTGGGCACAAGAATGTCAGAAAAATGTATTTTAAAATTGGCAACTTAGACCCAAGGAAGGAAGAGAATCTGCGTAAGGAAAATACACAGTGTGCATCTGGTAAATATTAATATATTCTGTTTTAGAGATCTTTGCTGGAAAGATAAGGTTAGCGAGGGCACGTTTGTGTAATGCCATCAAGAACCACTCATTCATGGCGGAAATAAGCGCTAATTGGTTTCAGCACCCACAAATTCAGGATGCTGGCATGTGCGGTCCTCAGGTTATTTGAATCTAACAACCTGTTAGGTGACGACTGTGTCAGGCACTCTAGTATTTACAGAAACTGTAAAAATGGACAAATTTACAGTATGTCCATTTACACAAATACATACTAGCTATTGTTTCCTTGGGGAACACTCAGTGTTTTTAGTAACTACTACACGTACTTGGACACGACTGAGTGACTGAACTGAACACGTATTAAACACTATTTGCCAGGCATCACATGAAGCCTTTATTATCTCATTCAAACCTTCCAAGGTACATATTAGCACACCACCACCCACTTTACAGATTCTCAAAGTGTGGTACAATGATGAAAAGCAGTTAACTGAGTCTACCTGCCCCACCCCTCTCCCCAGGTGAGACTGTAGGATGGAACTTGAAACTCGGGCAATGACAAGATCCCACTCCACTGACTTCACTCCCCAGGTACCCTGGCTGAGGACTAGGACATGAAAGTCAGGAGAGAAAAATACCATCTGCTGAGAATTTACCACATAGTTCAGACTTCACATGTGTGACCTCAGTGAATCAAGCACGCATATATACATTCATCCACTCTTCATTCAATGGAAGCATGCTTCTTAAGTACCTAACAATACGTCAGGTGCGGTGACCCTGTAACACCCTCCTCGTTCTGCAGGAGAGGAGCTGGGGCATGGAGACGGTCACATGGCCAACGCCAAGGTCATATGTAAGACACAGAGTCTGGATACAAACTCAGGTCATGGAGACGGTCACATGGCCAACGCCAAGGTCATATGTAAGACACAGAGTCTGGATACAAACCCAGGTCATGGAGACGGTCACATGGCCAACGCCAAGGTCATATGTAAGACAGAGTCTGGATACAAACCCAGGTCTGTGTCTCCAAGGCCCCAGTGAGTGCTTCTCGGTCTCTCTTGGGATTTGAAACTGGTTTCTTACCTCAGCCCCAGAGACAAATGCCTCTTCCACACTTTCTGCTTCTACACATTCCCTATCCCACAAGGTTTTAAGCCTGAGTATTCTTACATATGCTGGAATATTGCCTTACGATGAAAACAGGTTTACGATTGGGTGTCTCTTATGATTATAAAAAATAAAACACTCATTGCAAAATACTCAATCAGAACACATTTAAGAAGGAATGTAAAAATTCCACTAAAAATCCTTGAAGTAAATCTCACTAACTTCTTAAGACTCCTGAGAGTCTCTTACCAGCAAGGAGATCAAAGCAGTCAATCCTAAAGGAAATCAAACCCTGAATATTCATTGGAAAGACTGATGCTAAAGCTGAAGCTCCAATACTTTGACCACCTGATGTGAAAAACAGACTCACTGGAAAAGACCCTGATGTTGGGAAAGATAGAAGGCAGGAGGACAAACAGACGACAGAGGATGAGATGGTTTGACGGCGTCACCGACTCAATGGACATGAGTTTGAGTAAGGTCCGGGAGATGGTGAAGGACAGGGATATGCTGCAATCTCTGGGGTCACGAAGAGTTGGACACAACTGAGAAAATGAATAACAACATTTTTACTTTCATTCTATCAACTCTCGCCTGAGCGTGCACACATATATACATCACTGAATATAATTATTCACAGGTGAAACACAATTTCACATGCCTCAAAATTTTTCTGTTTGAAGACTTTTTCCCTCTGTCTACTGTCCCACACATCCTTCTCCGTGGCAACCACCATTAAACATCTGGTACACACATTTCATGTCTCCTCCATGCTCACAGAGTCACTACAAACCCAATACACTCAGAGTTTACTTTATGCAACTGGGTCCTGCTATAAATTTTTCTACAACTGGTTTGTCTCATTTAACAATTCACCAAGGTAAGCTTCTGATTCCATCTATTTATGGATGGAGATGCCATTCCTTGGTAATAATATGCCACATATATGCTCAGTAGAAAAACTGCAGACTGCCAAACTGCAGACTGCAAATCACTGACTCTGTTTCTGATGCATCTTATTATACCTCAGCCCACAGAGATGGCACCTGGCATTGTGCTTTTCTGCACTGTATTTTGGCAGAAAGAACACAAGTACCAACTGCAGACATGACCATATACTGAGGTGTCACCAAGTTTCATCTCAGAAACTTGGAAAGAAAGTCAGACATGAAGGAGTTCCTTAATTATCCTCCTCCTCCTAGACAGCCTGTCACAAATGCTTCTCTTGGCAGCTGCACTTTCTCTGTGATACAAAGAGCCAGTGTCTGAAGGTAATAAACAACTAAGGAATCTCGAGATCTGCGGGCAGGAAAACACTGCCCAACGGACATGCTGACACAGCTACTTTTCCTGGATCCCCTTGCCAGCTTTTGTCATTCATCCAGCTTACTCCTAATCCCCTCGTGTGAATTCCAAGCACATAGCTTAAAATAAGGGAAAGAAATTGATATGCATCTCTGTATGGTCTGCAGTGCTGGAAAAGACTCTCAAGGGTCCCTTGGACTGCAAGGATATCAAATCAGTCAATCCTAAAGGAAATCAGTCCTACATATTCATTGGAAAGACTGATGCCAAAGCTCCAATATTTTGGCCACCTGATGTGAATAGCCGACTCATTACAAAAGACCCTGATGCTGGGAAAGATTGAGGGCAGGAGGAGAAGTGGGCAACAGAGGATGAGATGGTTAGATGGCATCATCTACTCAGTGAACATGAGTCTGAGAAAACTCCAGGAGATAATGAAGAATAGGGAAGCCTGGTGAACTGCAGTCCATGGGGTTGCAAGGAGTCAGACAAGACTTAGGTTGAACAACAAATGGCCTAATTTAACAATGATATGTTCAGAACGTTAGGCAAGAGGCAAGAAGAGGTAGGTTTACTCAGGCCCAGCGACTGGTGAGTTGGGTTGGGCTGTCAAGCCTCAGTTTGCCCAAGCACACCATCCAGGCCAACCCTCAGCTGCCTAGTTCATTGTCAACTCTGCAGCCAGCACTGAAATGTTCAAGAGGATGCTTTTCTTCTGGTTTGGAGGCATCTTTTAACATCTTGCTGCTGCTGCTGCTGCTGCTAAGTCGCTTCAGTCGTGTCCGACTCTGTGCGACCCCAGAGACGGCAGCCCATCAGGCTCCTCCGTCCCTGGGATTCTCCAGGCAAGAACACTGGAGTGGGTTGCCATTTCCTTCTCCAATGCATGAAAGTAAAAAGTGAAAGTGAAGTCGCTCAGTCGTGTTCGACTCTTCGAGACCCCATGGACTTCAGCCTACCAGGCTCCTCCATCCATGGGATTTTCCAGGCAAGAGTACTGGAGTGGGGTGCCATTGCCTTCTCCACTATTAACATCTTAACACTATCTAAATATTAAGGCTTCTATGGTGGTCCAGCGGCTAAGACTCTGCACTCCCAATGCAACAGGCCTGGGTTCGATCCCTGGTCAGGGAACTAGATCCCACCTGCTGCAACTCAGAGTTAGCATGCCCCAACTAAAGCTCCTGCATGCCACAAGAGAGATCGACCTAACAGGGGAAGATCAAGACCTTTAATACAAATCCAACTTTCATCAAAATGATGAGATATCGTGGAGAATACACTACAGATGGGCAGCTTTAGGAACCATAAATTCATCCCAGCCAACTTTGCCTCAATGAACTTGCTTGCCTTCTGCGGGAAAGGCACACTGTCAGGCCAGTAGAACTGCTCCTGACACAAACACGAACATCGGGAGGACCCACTGACTGCCCCAGAGAGGCAACTAGCTACGGATCCCGGGAAAGATGAGGCCTTTGTTTCCATTTTTATTTTGAAGTACTTATAGACCCAGAAAGTTGCAAAGACATTACTGAGAGGTCCTGTATACCCTTGGCCCAGCCTCCCCCAGGGGTTACACCTTCTATAAACTATGCTCTGATGGCAAATCCAGGATGCTGACACGGTCACATCATGCATGTGGTTCTATCCAGCCCAGTATTTTAACTGACGTTCGTAACAATCTGAAGATGAGATACAGGCTCAAATGACCACAGCAGGCAGACAGACGAGACTTGAGTAACCCAAATAAGACAAGAGGGTCTGGGGGCAGGAGCTGCCTTAGTGCCACTACTGAGCCCCTCGCCACAGCTAGAGACGCCGTGCACCACAGCTAAGACCCGATGCAGCCAAAAAAATAAACAAATAGATCCCTAACAAGTCAATGGCCCAAGAAAATAATTCCTAGGCTCTGAATGACTAATTTGCAACCAGCCAATAGAACTCTGGACTTCCCTGGTGGTTCAGAAGAATCTGCTTGCAATGCAGGAGACCTAGGTTCAATCCTTGGGTTGGCAAGATCCCCTGGAGGAGGAAATGGCAACGCACTCCAGTGTTTTTGCCCAGAAAATCCCATGAACAGAAGAGCCTGGTAGGCTACAGTCCGTGGGGTCGCAAAGAGTCAGACTGACTGGGCGATTAACACACAATAGAACTTTAATCTGTAGACAAAAGAAGCATATAGAATGTATCAATCCTGATGATCAAATAAGAATGCCGTTTCCTCTGCCACCTCACCAGATGACAGGACGGGACAATGATTAAGTGCATCCCGTGAAAGGGAAGAGAAACCCGAAGACACCCCCCTCCCTGCCGCCTCTTTAGTACCCACCCAGTTCTTTCCACTCTTAAGCAGGGGTGGGGGTGGGATACAACTTCCTCACAGTTCAGGGAAAGAAAAAGAAAACACAGAGGATGAACTAGAACAGAATCTCCCAAAGCTGGTACATCCTGGAGATCGGCTGCGGGCTTCACCGAACTGTTCATATTTTAACGCCTAGGCAGTTCTTCTGGTATGTTTCAAAACACCAGTTTTCCATGTATGGCACATAAATGATACAGAGCAGCAGCAGTCCCCTAGCTTTTTGGCACCAGGGACTGGTTTTATGAAGAGTTTTTCCATGGACCGGAGGGTAAGGAGGAATGGTTCTAGTGCATTACATTTATTTGTGCACTTTATTTCTACTATTATTTACATCCGCTCCACCTCAGATCATCAGGCATTGGGAACCCCTGATATAAAGAATCCTTTGGAAAGGTATGTAAAAGTTTTTAAAAGTGAGTGGATTGCACGATAAGCATTATGGAATGAGTAACGGGCAGTACACCACGTGGTGAAGACCACGAGAGCAGTGACACATCTGAGGAAGAGAACCTTTGCTTTAGAGAAAATAAGCAAATAAGGAGGGGACCTTTGCTTACAGAGTCCTTTCCAAATTGTATTCCCAGGGATGACAACGGATTCCAAGACAGACAGACGGAAGAAGAGAGTTAGAGATGTTTAGAAACATTAGAAAAGTTCTGTCGCCCTCCCCCTCCTCCCCAGGGCTTCTCAGAGCCCTCAATATATTTATGTACACTGAGCGTCTACTAACTCCTCAAACCGAATAGTTTGTGAAATGCTGCATTTTCATACTGGGCACAGCCCTCTAGAAATGGGAAAGAAATTCTAGGGCAAGAAAACCATATCTCTGATAGAAAAGCACTGTCCATGTGGGCATGGCAGAGATGGGCATTTATGATGCTTCCACCTCCTTGAAAACCCTCCATGCCAGTTAAGACATAAGAGGCAGCTCAGTGCCAAGACCTCCTATGGGGAAAACTTCATTCAGAAGCTCCCTCCATGGAAAATAGGAAATACACTTTCCTACCTGCAACACATTTTCTACCTGTACAGAATGAAGCAGGGCAAAGGCTAACAGAGCTTTGTCAAGAGAACGCACTGGTCATAGCAAACACCCTCTTCCAACAACTCAAGAGAAGACTCTACACATGGACATCACCAGATGGTCAATACCGAAATCAGATTGTTTATATTCTTTGCAGCCGAAAATGAAGAAGCTCTATACAGTCAGCAAAAGACCGGGAGCTAACTGTGGCTCAGATCATAAACACCTTATTGCCAAATTCAGACTTAAATTGAAGAAAGTAGGGAAAACCACTAGACGGTTCTCGTATGACCTACATTGAATCCCTTACGATTATACAGTGGAAATGACAAATAGATTCAGGGGATTAAATCTGATAGACAGAGTCCCTGAAGAACTATGGTCAGAGGTCTGTGACACTGTACAGGAGGCAGTGATCAAGACCATTCCAAAGAAAAATGCAAAAAGGCTAAATGGTTGTCTGAGGAGGCCTTACAAATAGCTGTGAAGAGAGGCAAAAAGGAAAGATATACCCAAATGAATGTAAAGTTCCAAAGAATAGCAAGGAGAGAAAAGAAAGCTTCTTAAGTGAACAATGTAAAGAAACAGAGGAAAACAATAGAATGGGAAAGACTAGTGATCTCTTCAAGAAAATTGGAGATACCAAGGGAACATTTCATGCAAAGATGGGCACAATAAAGGACAGAAATGGTATGGACCTCACAGAAGCAGAAGATATTAAGAAGAGGTGGCAAGAATATACAGAAGAAGTGTACAAAAAAGATCTCAATGACCCAGATAACCATGATGGAGTGATCACTCACCTAGAGCCAGACATCCTGGAAGGCGAAGTCAAGTGGGCTTTAGGAGCATCACTATGAACAAAGCTAGGGGAGGTAATGGAATTCCAGTTGAGCTACTTCAGTGCTGTAACTCAGTATGTCAGCAAATTTGGAAAACTCAGCACTGGTCACAGGATTGGAAAAGGTCAGTTTTCATTCCAATCCCAAAGAAAGGTAACGCCAAAGAATGCTCAAGCTACCACACAACTGTACTCATCTCACACACTAGCAAAGTAACTCTCAAAATTCTCCAAGCCAGACTTCCACATTACGTGAACTTCAAGATATTCAAGCTGGAATTAGAAAAGGCAGAGGAACCAGAGATCAAATCACCAACATCCGCTGGATCATCGAAAAAGCAAGAGTGTTTCAGAAAAATGTCTACTTTGTCTTTATCGACTATGCCAAAGCCTTTGACTGTGTGGGTCACAACAAACTGTGGAAAATTCTGAAAGAGATGGGAATACCAGACCGCCTTACCTGCCTCCTGAGAAATCTGTATGCAGGTCAAGGAGCAATAGTTAGAACAGGACACGGAACAATGGACTGATTCCAAATTGGGAAAGGAGTATGTCAAGGCTGTGTATTGTCACCCTGCTTATTTAACTTCTATGCAGAGTACATCGTGTGAAATACCAGGCTGGATGAAGCATAAGCTGGAATAAGTTGCTGGGAGAAATATCAATAACCTTAGATATGCAGATGACACCACCCTTATGGCAGAAAGCGAAGAAGAACTGAAGAGCCTCTTGATGAAAGTGAAAAAGGAGAGTGAAAAAGCTGGCTTAAACTTAACATTCAAAAAATGAAGATCATGGCATCCGGTCCCATCACTTCATGGCAAATAGATGGGGAAACAATGGAAATGGTGACAGATTTTATTTTCTTGGGCTCCAAAATGAGTGCAGATGGTGACTGCAGCCATGAAATTAAAAGACACTTGCTTCCTGGAAGAAAAGTTATGACAAACCTAGACAGCATACTAAAAAGCAGACACGTTACTTTGCCAACAAAAGTCCGTCTAGTCAAAGCTATGGTTTTTCCAGTAGTCATGTACTGGAAAATGTACATGTGAGAGTTGGACCAGACTGCCTTACCTGCCTCCTGGGAAATCTGTATGCAGGTCAAGAAGCAACAGTTAGAACTGGACATGGAACAATGGACTGGTTCCAAATTGGAAAAGGAGTATGTCAAGTCTATATATTGTCACACTGCTTGTTTAACTTATACATAGAGTACATAATGTGAAATGCCAGTCTATATGACGCACAAGCTGGAATCAAGATTACCAGGAGAAATATCAATAACCTCAGATACGCAGATGACACCACCCTTATGGCAGAAAGTAAAGAAGAATTAAAGAGCTCTTGATGAAAGTGAAAGAGGAGAGTGAAAAAGTTGGCTTAAACTCAACATTTAGAAAACAAAGATTATGGCATCCAGTCCCATCACTTCATGGCGAATAGATGGGGAAACAATGTAAACAGTGGGAGATTTTATTTTAGGGGGCTCCAAAATCACTGCAGATGGTGACTGCAGCCATGAAATTAAGACACTTACTCCTTGAAAGAAAAGTTAAAACCAACCTAGACAGCATATTAAAAAGCAGAGACATTACTTTGCCAACAAAAGTCCATCTAGTCAAAGCTATGGTTTTTCCAGTTGTCATGTATGGATGTGAGAGTTGGACTGTAAAAAAAGCTGAGCATCGAAGAACTGATGCTTTTGAACTGTGGTGTTGGAGAAGACTCTTGAGAGTCCCCTGGACTGCAAGGAGATCCAACCAGTCCATCCTAAAAGAGATCAGTCCTGGTGTTCATTGGAAGGACTGATGCTGAAGCTGAAACTCCAATACTTTGGCCACCTGATGTGAAGAACTGACTCATTTGAAAAGACTCTGATGCCAGGAAAGATTGAAGGCAGGAGGAGAAGGGGATGACAGAGGATGAGACGGTTGGATGGCATCACCGACTCAATGGACATGAGTTTGAGCAGGCTCCAGTAGTTGGTGAAGGACAGGGAAGCCTGGCATGCTGCAGTTCATGGGGTCGCAAAGAGTCGGACACAACAGAATGACTGAATTGAACCTGCAACACAAGAGTATTCACCTCCGAGAGGGGCTCTGAACATTCAAGGGGTTGCAGACATGGCCTGCTCTCGTTCAGTCTACACAAGAGCTCTGCGAGAGGGGTTACTGTCCCCGACTTTTATTACTTGCATTTCTACAGGGGAAGGAACTGAAGCTCAGAGAGGTTCAGCGGTCAATAAAAAAGAATTCACACTGTTATACTAGTCAGGGCCACCATTCACACTCATGTCTCTCCAAGTCAGTCCACGTCCTTTTCCTTTCAACCATACGATTGCTCTTGCTGGGTCACCAATAATGCCTCATGAGGTTGGTTGTACTGTGCCCATTTTTCAGATGGGAAAGCTGAGGCCCAGAGAGTCAAACAACATAAACACATCTGGGATTCAAACCCATGTCCTTTAACTCCAAAGTCTCTAGCTGGAATTATAA
The DNA here is from genome assembly GCF_055505025.1 of Bos grunniens. Taxonomy (NCBI): domain Eukaryota; kingdom Metazoa; phylum Chordata; class Mammalia; order Artiodactyla; family Bovidae; genus Bos; species Bos grunniens. The sequence continues at coordinate 31,898,413 of NC_141189.1, forward strand.
AAATTCAGGGAATTAAATGAACAGGACAAAGTTGAAAACGTAAAGCCTTCGAGGGAGTCCACTGGGAAATGAGAGAGGATGAGCATAGGTCTGCAGGATCTCCTGGTTGGACGGCCTGCTGTGCAAACGTGAACAGGATTCTCCTGACCTGCCAGCTTTGCTCAGAGGTTAAGGGACTGTCCTAGGGTTACACAGCTCAAGCCTCTGCTGCCCATCAGCAGACCGCTCACAAAAGGAAACAGGGGGTCCGAGGTGAGCTTTTTCTAAATATGAATCAACAGCCTCAAGAACTGTTTATCTTTTGAGCCAACAGCTCCACTTCTAGGAAACCATGCTCAGGAAATAAGGGAAGTCTCAAAACATACACATGCGGATGCTGTAAATGTTATCAGAAAGAAATTGGTTACAAATTACCTGCTGACATTGGGAGAGTGAAGAGGCTGACATGGTTTATCCATCTGTAATAAGACACTGTTTTTTGTGATGAATATCATTGTTGTTGTTTGTTGTTTAGTCGCTAAGTCGTGTCCAACTCTTTGCAAGATCATGGACTGTACCCCTCCAGGCTCCTCTGTCCAGGAGGACACAATTCTTCCCAGGCAAGAACACTGGAGTGGGTTACCATTTTCTTCTCCAGGGGATCTTCCCGACCCAGGGATCGAACCCATGTCTCCTGCACTGACAGGCAGATTATTCACCATTAAGACACCAGGGAAACCCTAATGAATATACATGTCTATTAACATGGATAAACACTGACGATACAGGATGACGTGAATGCAGCAGAGAACAAAGAAAGTATGTTTAACCCCTCAGGTATATTTACTGGCATATATTTCCATCAGATGTCAAAGAATCCACCTGCAATGCGGGAGACCTGGTTTTGATCCCTGGGTCAGGAAGATCCCTTGGAGAAGAAACAGCAACCTACTCCAGGATTCTTGCCTAGAGAATTCCATGGACAGAGGAGCCTGGCAGGCTACAGTCCATGACGTCACAAAGAGTCAGACACGACTAAGCGACTTTCACTTTTCATTTGCACTAGAAATATACATGCCAGGATATTGGGGCTTCCCTGGTGGTCCAGCGATAAAGAATCTGCCTTGAAATCCTGGAGAAGTGGGTTCGATCCCTGGTCGGAGAACTAAGATCCCACATGTCATGGAGCAACTGAGCCCGAGTGCTCCAAATACTGAAGCCCACATGCCACAACTAGAGAGTCCACGAGCCACAACAAAAGACTCCACATGATACAACAAAGATCTGGGTGCCATAACTAAGGCCCAATGAAAGGAAGGAAGGAATATACACACCGCACAATATTAACAGAGCTTGTTTCTGAATGATGAAATCAGGAGAAAGAAATTTTTAATATGTCATCAACACACTTCACTAGCAGACTAGAAAAAAACAATATATGAAGACTAAGAGCAGACCTACAAAACACAAGAGCAACTGTACGGCTAACACCACACTCAGTGGCAAAAGACTGAACGGTTTCCCCGTGCAACCTGAGAACAAGCCAGGAAGCCTCTCTCAGCTCTCTCTTCTGTTCAGCACAGCACTGGAGGTTCTACCTAGTGAAATTAGTTTGTTGTTGTTGTTTTTTAAAAAAAATAAAGGATGAAGTACACAGGTGCAAGTCCAATAAAAACATGTCCAGGATCTGTGTGCTAAAAACCATAAAACACGGGTGTAAGGAATCAAAACGGAACTACACGGATGTAAATAACAGGTTCAGAGGCTGTAAGACTCAAAACCAGTAAGAGGTAAGATGTCCATCCAGACTGATCTATAGACTGAATGCAAGTACAACAAAAATCCCAGCAGGATGTCTTACACATATACGTTAGCTGATTCTAAAATTCACACAGAAAGGCAAAGAAACTACAGAAGCCAAAATCATTGTGAAACAGAAGCAACATTCAAAGGACTCACACTATTCTAAGACTTTCTATACAACTTCAATCAAGGAACATAACACAGACCAAGGAAAGACACAGATCAACAGAACAGAGTCCAGAAATAAATTCGCACGAATACGGCCAAATAATTTTTGATCAAGGTACAAGAGCAGTTCAGAAACAAGGATGACCTTTTCAACAGTTTGGAAACAGCTGGCTATTTATACACCAAAAAATAAACTTCAACTAATACTTCACAGCTTATACAAATATTAAGTCAAACTGGAAGATAGATAAATGTAAAACATGGAAGTACAAACTTGAGAAAGTCTTCATGCCTCAACGGGGGTTGGCAAAGAGTTCTTATATTTAACACCAAAAGCATGAGCCATAATTAAAAAAATAAAAGTTAATCTTGATTTGCTCTGTGAAAGTCATTGTTAAGAGCGGAAGAAGACAAGCTGCAGATGGGAAGAAAGTATTTACAAATCAGATAAAGAATTCCTATCTGAAAGAACTCTCAGAACAAACAAACAAAACATAACTAATCAAAAAAAGGCAGGAGAGGAGGGCAAAAGACCTAAACAATTCACCAAAGAAGATAAACAGACGGCAAATAAGCACATGAAAAGATGCCAATCATCAAAATCCCTGAAACAGCACTATGAATCTAGTAAAATCACCTTAAAAAATCAAATGACAACATCAAGTACCAGGGGGATCTTGAAGCAACTAAAACTCTTAATTCCACTGTGCAGGAATACACAAAAGTTTGGTGACTCTGGAAAACAGTAAAACAGCCTTTTAGAAAGCTGTCCTATGACCCAGAAACTCACTTCTGAGTATTTTTCCTGGGGAAATGACCTTTCATTTTTCACACAAAGATCTCTCCATGAATGTTTACAGCCACACCAGGCATAATCACCAAAAACGGCAAACAATTCAAATGCCCTTCAATGGGTAAATGGTTAAACCCTGGTCCATCCATACAAAGGGATACTGCTGGTCAATAAAACTGAATGTGTTATCCAGGGATGTTATGACTTGGATGTATCTCAGAAACATCCAAATAAAAGAAACCCGTCCCCAGAAGTTATATAGTGTATATAGTGATATATATACATATAGTGATCTCATGTATTTGACACTCTAGAAAAGCGGAAACTACAGGGGAGAAGGATAGGTCATTGGCAGACAAGAGTTAGGCATATGGGCAGAGACCACAAGGGGGCCGTGGGGGAGACCTTCTGGGGGTGATGAACTGTCGTCTCCAGACTGCGGTGGTGGGGTTACATTCTTCGATGTACAGCTTACAACTCATGCCAACTGAACACCTTTAAAACTTGAATTTAACTGTATGGACATTAAAACCAAAATATTTAGTGAATAAAAAAAAGAGTGAGACAGGAGGAGGAGACTGACCAGGGGCCATCACACGGGCACCACACAGCCACGGGCGTGCCAACTGCGGAGGGGTGGGGCGGGAAGACAGAAGAGAGCAACAGTGAAAAAGGGAGCATCTGACAGAGCAGACTTGGTCTGCCCGCTTTTCTCTCTTTTCAATTTTTATTTTTGATTGTGATAAAGTACACGTGACATAAACTTTACCGTCTCAACCACCTTTAAGTATATGGTGCTGTGGAGTTAAGTACCTTCACGTTTCAGCGCCCCCATCAGCACCACCCATCTCTGGAACATTTTTCATCTGAAAAACAAAAACTCCACACCCATTCAACAATAGCCCTCCATTCCCACTCAACCCCGACAGCCCCTGGCAGCCACCATTCTACTTGCTGTCTCTATGATTTATCTCCTTTTAAGAAAGATGATCAAGCAAATGTTACTGTCGACAGGGGTGCAGCTTTGAAGGTGGCTCTGATGAAAGGAGACACCAATTCGAAACTCAGTTTGAGACGTGGCTCCCAAAGACTCGTGAGGCAGAAACGAGCTTCACACGAGGACATCAACACAAAGAAAACAGCCGAGCCTGGCTTGCTCTGGCTTCCAGCACACAGAGGTCCATACACTGCGGCAGTTCTGTGCAACTTCAGGGCAGTGAGGGCTGCGGAATTCAATGGAAGCCTGAACTTTCCTTCCCGAGATCCTGACTCAACTGCAGAATCAAAAACCAGCTTAAGACTTCCTGGTGGTCCAGTGGTTGAGAACCCGCCTGCCAATGCAGGGGACACAGGTTCAATCCCTGGTCCAGGAAGATTCCACATGCCGCGGGGCAACTAAGCCAGTGTGTCGTAAGAGAAGCCACTGCAACGAGAAGCCTACACGCCACAGCTAAGGAGTAGCCCCCGCTTGCCGAAACCAGAGAAAGCTCCCTTGCAGTAGTGAAAACCCAACAAAGCCAAAAAGAAAGAAAATTATAAAAAATAAAATTTTAAATTTAAAAATCAGTTTATGTTCCGTTCCAGATTCAACTGTTTTATTACCCCTTAATTGTCTGGAAATTGACTGCTCACATCCAGAGCATAAGATGCCTTAAAATCCGAACAGAGCAGGTGTGAACGTGGCCAGACAATTGGATTTAACCTCTACTGAACGCATCACTAGTTTAACAAAAGCATCAGCAGATGGGGGTTAGAGTGTTGGCTACAAAAAGGGATCAATTCTCTCATGCATTCAGCAGGTATTACTGACTGCCAGGCATCGATCGAGGTGCTGAAAACACATGAACAAACAAAAAGGACAAAATTCCCTGGCCTCTCTGAGCTTCACTTATTCCCCCACTTCTTTTAATTTTTCCTTTTGAGTAGGTACAGGCTGCCAAAGTTGAAAAGTAAAGTAAGATTCTATTCCAGACATGCATAAGACTTGTCTCCAGGAGCTAACCAGACTCTGGGTTCCTGGTTAGCCTTAGCCAGCTTTCCCTGGACCCACCACCCAGTTCTCCAACTCACACCTGATCTTGTTTCTTTTCAAGCCTCACCTACCCACAGCCCCAGAGCTTCCCAGGTGGCGCAGTGGGAAAGAACCCACCTGCCAATACAGGAGATACAAGAGATGTGGTTCAATCTGAGGTTTGGGAAGATCCCCTGGAGTAGGAAATGGCAACTCACTGTATCCTCGCCTGGAAAATTCCCTGGACAGAGGAGGCTGTCGGGCTACAGTCCACGCGGTCACAAAAAGTTGGACACAACTGAGCACACGCACATATATACCCGCAGCCCCCTCACCAACCTATTCTGAAGTCAATCTCAGACACAGAACATCATCCATAAATATGTCAGGATTTACCTCTCAGCGGTATGGAGTCTTTATCTGAATCTAATCCCCACACCAGCATCACACCTAAAAAAGTAACCAAATACCCACTGTTCCCAATTGCTTCAGGCTTTTAGTTTCTTCAATCAGTACTGGACTTATATCCTGGCAGGCTTTTACGGTAAAGCACTGAATCCTTTATATGCATAAAGCCAAAGAGGAAGCAGGTTGTCTGGCTAGAGAGTTACCCACGTCTGGGTTCACATACCCTTCCTGTCCCTTCCAGATGGGGGCCAACAGTTCTCTGAGCCCAGGACTCCTTAGTTTCCAAGTAGGAGGTGAGGAGCCTTGCAGGGCTGAGACGAGAGACAGTGGGTATAAAGTCAGTGACCAACACTCAGGCACTCACTCACAGTCATTCCTCTTTCTCTTTAGGAATATGCGTTAGACCCAAATCACACAAAACCTGGGCTCCTGACAATGGCTGTGCTTTAAAAAGTGTGTTTTCCCCAGGACGCCCAAAGGGGGACTCTGTTCTCATGACCAGCACACGTTACCCTGAGGGGCTTTTACCAGCATCGTCATCAAAAAGCACCCACTGAACAAAGGCTGATGTCGGGGGTGGCGGGGCGGGAGGTGGTTCAGGCAACCACCACGCAGAACAGACAATCAACTGGAGGAGGCAGCAGAGGAAACTGGAAACATCTGGAAGCAGACAAAGCTGGGCGCAGCTCTCAGCTCCAGGTCTGACCAACTCCTTGATGCCACCATAGCGGTGGTGGTGGAAGGAAGAGGAGAGGGCACGGTGGGGGTGGTGGTGGCAGCACCATTGAAACCCTTACGAGGGGCTCACCGGGCACCAAGCGCTGTCCTGCACACTGCTGTGGCGAGCCAGCTCTGGACTGTCCCCCAGAGACCCCAGTGTTAGCAGCCATAAGTAATAACCACTTCTTGAACTGAGTTCGGATGGGTCTTACTCACTCGTTTCCAATAGCAGAAGCAAACTGTCAGCTGTGAGATCAGTTATTAACAGACTATGAGGGAGGCTCACGGGGGAGGGGACATATGTACACACAGAGCTGGTTCACACTGCTGTGCAGCAGAAACTAACAACATTGTAAAGCAATTACCCTCTGCTTAAAAAATAAATAAATATGCAGAGGGGAAGATGTATGGACAGAGTAACATGGAAACTTACGTCACCATATGTAAAATACAAAGACAATGGGAATTTGCTCTATGACTCAGGGAACTCAAACTGGGGCTCGGTATCAACCTACAGGGGTGAGACCAGGAGAAAGATGGGAAGGTGGTTCCAGAGGGAGGGGACATGCATACTGATGGCTGATTCATGTTGATGTTTGGCAGAAATCAACAAAATTCTGTTAAGCAATTATCCTTCAATTAAAAAAAAAAACTTTTAAAAATATGTAAAAGAAAAAAAAAATAAATAAACATCCACACCTGGTAAGTCACTTCAGTCATGTCCGACTCTTTGCAACCCTATGACTGTGGCCTACCAGGTTCCTCTGTCCATGGGATTCTCCAGGCAAGAATACTGGAGTGGGTAGCCATGCCCTCCTCCAGGGGATCTTCCTCACCCAGGGATTGAACCCTCGACTCCTGAAACTTCAGCATTGGCAGGCGGGTTCTTTACCACTAGCGCCAAAAATAAATAAGACATAATACTGATGTAGAGAATAAAAGAGAGAGAGAGATTATGACAGCTACCCGGGATCTCTCCAGCTTCTGCACGTTCCCTCCCTCCCTCCTCTCGCCTCTGGTCACCAGATCCTTGTCTTGAGGACACCCAGGCAGGCTGAAAGAGGACCACACAGTGAGGCAGGAGTCTGCCAGCAGCCACTTGAGTAAACTTAAGAGGCAGGTTTTCCAAGCCCAGCGAGCCTTGAAATGAACTCAACTCCACCCAGTGTCCTGACTACATCATTAGACCTTGAGTAAGAGGCACCAGCTAAGCTAAGTCCAGATTCTCGACCCACAGGAACCATGAGATAATAATCAGGTTGTTGAGAACTTCCCTGGTGGTCCAGTGGCTAAGACTCCATGCTCTCAACGTCGGGGGCTCAGGTTCCCTCCCTGGTCAGGGAGCTAGACCCCACACGCCGCAAAGAGTTTGTAAGTCACAACGAAAGATCCTGCATGCTGCAATTGAGACTCAGCGCAGCCAAATACATAAATGTATCCCTTAATTGTTTTAAATAAATAAACGTGTTGTTTTAATCTACTAAACTTTGGGTTACTTTGTTACACACCTGATAATTAATGTAGCTTTACTTATTATATTCATTTAACCCTTAGAACTATTCTATGAGGGATTTTGATCCTCAAATTCGGGCCAAGGAACAGGGAGGTAAGAATGACAAAGAGGACAAATAATGTGCCCAAGGTGACTCATTCCCGACCCCGCGAGTCCCTCATCCGTCAAAGCCCTGCAGTCTGGGCGACTTCACCTCTAGACAAGTGTGTGCAAGGGTGGCGTCTCTCTCTGCAGCTCCATCTACTCACCTAAACAACAGAAGAATAATGAGAGCCTCACCAGATTGTCGCAGGAGCTATATAATTTATTCAACAGAGGCTTTCCTGAAACCCACTGTGTATTAGGTATTGTTTTGAAAACAGAAATGGAGGTGGGAACGCAAAGACCAAGTCTCTACACTCACAGAAGTGACAGTCACAAAGGGGAGGTAGTCAAACCAGCCAAGCCACAGGCTTTGGAGAACAATGAGAATTATCAAGAGTGAAAGCCACACCTGGTAGAACAGCTAAAACCCAGAACACCGGCAACTGCAAAGGCTGGAGAGGCTGTGGGGCAACAGGAACCGTCATTCATTGCTGGTGGGAATGCAAAACGCTGACAACCACGCTGGAAGACAGTCTGGCAGCTTCTCACAAAACTAAACACACTCCTACCATGTGATCCAGAAATGACAGTGCTTGGTGTTTACCCACAGGAGTTAAGAATGCGTATCCCCACAAAACCTTGCACACAATATTTAACAGTTTTATTCACAGTTGCCAAAACTTGGAGGTAATCAAGATGTCCTCTGATAGGTGAATGGATAAACAAATGGTCTATCCAGACAGTGGAATATTATTCAGCAGTGAAAAGAAATGAGTTATCAAGTTATAGAGAGACATGGAGGAAACTGAAATGCATATTGCTAAGTGAAAGAAGCGAATTTGAAAAGGTTACTAGCTTCATGATTCCAACTATATGACACTCTGAGAAAGGCAAAACTTGAGACAGTAAAAAGATCACAGACGTGGTTGACGGGGATTCGAAGACAGGGATGAATGGGTGAAGCACAGAAGACCTTTAGGACGATGAAACTGGCCTGTGTGAGAGTGCGACGGTAGACACACATCTCCATCTGTCCAAACCCACAGAATGTCCACCATCGAGGGCGACCGCTAATGTAAACACAGACTCTGATTGGTAATAAAGGATCCACATTGCTCATTGATTGTAACAAATGTAGCCAACTCAAGCCAAGATGCTAATAACAGAGGAGCCTGGGGAGGAGGGCACTGATGCATATGGAAACCTTTGCGCTATCTGTTCACATTCCTGTAAATCTAAAACTGCTCCCCAAAGCCTACTAATGTAAAAATACATAAATGAAGCAGGAGAAGAAGATACAAAGGGTATTTTAGGTTGGGTCATCTGAGAAGGCCTTTCTAAAAGGTGACAAAGAGGCAAGACCTCAAGGAAGTGTGACAGTGGGGGAAGATGGCCTCTGGGGACCTTGCAAAAACCCAGAATCCGACTCAGCTTGTCTGGGTGGAGCCTGAGAAGGCGTTTCGACCAGGCCCTCTAAAGACGCCAGTGTTACCAGACCTTGGACCACAGGTGGAGCAGTGACGCTCTGGGCAGAGAAACAAACCAAGGGAAAGCCCCAAGGCCAGTGCCTGGCCTGTTCCTGGAACTCGGGGAAGCCAAGGAGGCTGGAGCAGGTGAGGAATCATGAGGGACCTCGAGGTGTGAACCTCAGTCTAAGCCCCAAGGGCAGCCAAGAGAAGGTGGTCAGCAGGGGCATGGCAGGCTATGTGGGACAAACAAACAGCAGGGTAGAGAGGGGACAAGTGTCAGACCAGAAGGAAGCTGCCGTGCTCCTCCATGCAGGGAAGAGACGACGACGGCCAGGACCAAGGCCTGGGGTGGCGGCAGCTGAGACAGAGATGCGTTCGGGTCTCATCTCTAGGATTCCAAACAGCCCTGCCAGCTCCCACCCCCAGCCCCAGACACGCCTGTGGGCCACCCTGCAGTTTTAAGGCATCAGGAAAGGAAGCAAACCATCAAGGAGGGGAAAGTACCTCTCGAACAGCCTCCAACGACTGCAATAATTAATGTGTGTAAGTCAAAGCAATTATGCCTGCCCCGGGAACAAACAACCGGCAGCCCCAGACAGCACCACTCAAAGGGTAATTACTCAAAACAAAACCAACGAACCTGTTGAGTGCATTTGGTAATTTGCAGGCATCAAAGCATTACAGAGAAAGGCAGGAACAGGAATTCTGCCTTCCCCCGGCCAGGCGTGGGCCCCAGGGTAGCAAAGAACAGACCAGTCTGCTAGGTACCAATCCATAACCACACCCGATTACTAGAAGAACGTGGCTCAGCGACCAAGCTATCCGACAATGATGTCCCAAGCGGGCAGCAACAAAAGACAGGAAGGGAGGCATAAATCCCCCACCTCTGTGGTGTCTACAGTCACCCCCAAGCTCACTGCAAAGTAACACAAAAACACACATTTTTCCAAAACTGTATGTGTGTTCCTCAGACCTCCAACTCCAGTCACACCTCCTTTTGGAGGGCACACAACCTCACCCCTGTTGTTGAAACGAGCACATGTATTTCTGCATCGTCTTTTGCAGGGCATCTCTGTGTTCACAGCGACTAGAAGCTAAGGCTTGTCCAGCACTGACTGGCGAGGAGGGCCGGGGAGTGGGTCAGGCAGGCCCTCAACCATCTACAGACAGACAGACAGACAGACAGACAGACACACACACACACACACACAGGCGAGGAGGGCCGGTGAGTGGGTCAGGCAGGCCCTCAACCATCTACACACACACACACACACACACACACACACACACACACAGGCGAGGAGAGCCAGGGAGTGGGTCAGGCAGGCCCTCAACCATCTACAGACACACACACCCCTACACACACACACCTACACACACACACCTACACACACACACACAGGCGAGGAGGGCCGGGGAGTGGGTCAGGCAGGCCCTCAACCACCTACACACACACACACACACACAGGCGAGGAGGGCCGGGGAGTGGGTCAGGCAGGCCCTCAACCATCTACACACACACAGGCGAGGAGGGCCGGGGAGTGGGTCAGGCAGGCCCTCAACCATCTACACACACACACACACACACACAGGCGAGGAGGGCCGGGGAGTGGGTCAGGCAGGCCCTCAACCATCTACACACACACAGGCGAGGAGGGCCGGGGAGTGGGTCAGGCAGGCCCTCAACCATCTACACACACACACACACACACACACACAGGCAAGGAGGGCCAGGGAGTGGGTCAGGCAGGCCCTCAAGCATCTACACACACACACACCTACACACACACACACACCTCCAAGGGGATGCGGGGGCAAGTGACAGGCGGGCAAGAGGCCGGGCTAGGATTAAAAGCCGGGAAGTGTGACTCTGAGTCAGAACCAGACCACTCCTCTCTCCACAGGAAAAAAAAGCACAAGAGGTTTGAAGCAATAAAACCCAGCCTGGAGAATCCCAAGGAGCCTGGCAGCCTACAGTCCATGGGGTCACCAAGAGTGGCATACGACTGAAGCAACTTGGCACACACAGTCAACCATCACCCAGGCAGTGAGGGGCAGGGGAGGAAGCAGAGGATGCCTTCAGAGCACGGCCCCCAGGCCACAGCAGGGGCTAGGGGGAGCCTGCCCCAGACTTTCCCGAGGGCCACTGACCCCACCCTGTGGCTCAGGGGAGGGGCTGACGCAGAACCCACCCCCACCCAGGGATGTGGCCACCGGCTCCTCACCAGCGCCCACACCAGCCGGGCTCTCCCACCCACTCCAGCTCCCTGGTGATCACCGATGAGTTCTGCAGGAGTCTCCCTGGAGGCCGTCTTCTCTCTGAGCTCTGCCGGTTGACCCCGAGTCCCCCTTCCGGGGTTTGTGACCATCCCCCCTTCTGCCCCCACCTCACCCCTACAAGCTCCAGGCGCAAGTCTAAGCCTTTACTACCCCTGGCTGTAAGTGAGACTACCCAGTGAGACCTTCAGGGGAGCAGCTGGAGCTTCCCTAGCTTGTTTCAGCCCCTGTAACCATGAAGTATGCATCACCATGGTCCACACTTGCGGGGCTGGCGGCCGGTCCAGGTCACTCGGGAGTGGAGTTGAGACTGGCATCTGGGCAACTTCAACGTCCAAACCCTCAAGTGCTAGGCCAGGGTTCTGGCAACATGGTCAGAGGAAGGAGGTTCTCTGAGAGCAGAATCGGCTGGAGGAGCTTATTCAGAGGGCAGATCTCCGCTATTCCCGCTTGCTCCTTCCTGTTCAGTGAAGGCCACTGGAGAGAGAAGATGAGTGGGAAAGGGACTTCTCTGGTGATCCAGTGCTTATGAATCTGCCTTTCAATGGAGGGGACATGGGTTCAATCCCTGGTCAGGGAACTAAGATCCCACCTGCCACGGGGCCACTAAGCCCACACGATGGAACTACTGAACCCACACTGTACAGCCATGCTTCGTAGCCAGAGAAGCCCCCCACATGCCACAACAAGAGAAAGTGTGTGAGCCACAGGGAAGACCCAGTACACTCGTAAGTTTTGTTTTGTTTTGTTTTAAATAAGATTGTGAGTCTTAAAAAAAAAAGTGGGGGTGCGGCGCAAATACCTGAATACACAGCAGACAACGGGAGACAGGCTTCCTGCTGTCCGAGGAGGGAGTGACAAATACATACAGGGAGAAACCCAGAAGTCAACACCATGGTGTTGGACTGCAATTCAAGATGTTGGTGTAAACTCATGGGGTCATTTCAGAAGGGCCTGGATGCCAGTTCAGAAGCGTTCCCACTAGACAAATCTGGGGCAAGTTGAACATCTAAATAGTGACAGTAAGAGATTGTGAGCTACTAAATGAAATAGGAACCCAGGAATACAAAAATGAATAAATGGAGCATTTAATGTATTAGGTATGCATGTGTTAGTCACTCAGTCATGTCTGACTCTTCGTGACCCCATGGACTGTAGCCCGCCAGGCTTCTCTGTCCATGGAATTCTCCAGGAAAGGATACTGGAGTGGGTGGCCATTCCCTTATCCGGGGGATCTTCCTGACCCAGGGACCGATCCAGGGTGTCCGGCACTGTGGGCGGTTTCCTTACCATCTGACTCCCCACTGGCTTGGCCAAGAAGCTCGTTTGGGTTCTTCCATCATATCGTATGGAAAAAACTCAAATGAGCTTTTTGGCCAAGCCAATATAAAGTGATGTTTACACAGGCTCTAACTACTCCCCACAAAACACACACTAATTGCAAAGGGGAAAAGAGGAACTTCACAGAGGAGCAGGGGGCAGACATGACCTTAATCGGAGGATCAGAGTTAACACGATCGTAGGAACAAACTGAGGCCTTGCACTACCCGTCAGGATGCTCTGAGAAGAACACACATCACCTCTGTGATATTAGCACCACAGACACAGAAGCTGCACCTCTGAGGAAACAGCAGACAAAGCAAACTGAGGAAAAGGCTACAAAACAAACCGGCCTGTAATCGTCAAAGGTGTCAAGGTCACGACAGGCCAGGAAGGAGAGAAACTGCTCCAGACATGAGAACCCTGACAGTCACATGCCACAAGTCAGTCTGGACATAATCAATCTGCCAGCAGAGGCAAAGTGTGAGAGCTGAACAGGAAGGGAGGGCTCAACGGTAGGGATGCGTGGCTGTGGATTTTCCGATTGTGATTGTTGTGCAGTTGTGAAGGAGAAATGTCCTGTTTGTAGGAGACACATCCTAATATTCTGTGATTTGAAAAACAGTGAAAAGTAAAAAGCAGGCCCCCAGGCCCTGCCATCAGCAGACAGGTCCTGGGGTGGGCCTGGCCCCTGCATTTTAACCAGCTTCCAGGACACTACCAGGCCACACTTAAGCCCAAGGCCCACACACCGCCCTGTGCGCTCCCCTACATCCCAATCGGATGAAGAACCCAGAAAAGCGAGGATCCTCCTTTGAACACTCTTCAGAAAACAGGGGTCTCTTCTCACCCCAAGATATCTGACTACTTCTCCTTTCTCTGCAGCTATATTCACCAAAAAGACAGGGCCGGGGCTGCCAGGGAACTCAAGTTCCAGGGAGTCGGCATTTCTCCTTGATTGTTCTCTCACCTGGGCTCTGCAGCATCTCACCTGCCAGCTGGAGGACGTGGGGAGCCGTAAAAAGCTTGTTTGATTTTTAGGACTCACTCCCCTGTTCCCATCACTTCACTGTTTCTTTTATAAACCCCATCTCATTAGCCACCTGGTAAATCCCCCACAGAATGGCATGCTGGCCCCTGAAACTCATATCCAGAGCCAGGGAAACAGCCCAAACAACTCCAGCAACTCATGAAGGTAATTAATTGCAGATGACACACACCCAAAATTATCCTGAGTACAACAGGAAAATCACAGGGTTCCAAACTTAATAGCCAGAATCATATTAGACTGTCATTTCACTCACTCAAAACTTTTTAAAGTTACCTTCTTGGTGCATTTATATATCAAGCAGGCAGCTCATTGCTCACTTCAGTCCTCAGTGCCATTAAAAGTGCTTGCTTTGAGGTCAGAGAGGCCTAATGTGAATGCTGGCCCAGCTTCTGTGTAACCTTAGGCAAGTCCCTTGACCTCTCTGATTATGGTTTAAGCACCTGCAAAATGGGATGGCCAAAGTACCTACTTCAGAAACTAGGGAGCAGGAAAAGAAGTGTGGTGCAAATGCAAATATACACAGATTGTCAACTACAACCAAAGGAGACTCCTAAACAAAACCAAAACCTTCCTGGTTTCTGCCATTATTGCAAGAGGCCAGGAGACTGAAAGAAGGGCTGTTACAAGCTTAACACACTCTGGGTGTTTTCAACCCTCAACCAACCCAGTCCCCAGTGACAAGGCTCCCAGGAACCACAGGGCCTTGTCCCTATCATTCCCTTTAATCAGCTTGTGGAAACCCCTTCTCCAGACTGAGAATGAATCTTTGAGCCTTTTTTCCCATCCTTGGAGGTGCCGGTGCTCAACCCCACTGCCAGTTAACAGCCCCACCTCGAGGCATTCAACAGTTCAGACGGGGGGGGGGGGGGGTCTCAACAACTGTTCCATACCCTTTCCTTTCTGTTTGGACCTTCTGAGAGACACCCATCCTTTTCTTCTTAGTCCCTGTGCTCCTATTCATCTGTTGGGCCAAGATTTCCTAAAAAAATTCCATGCTGCTAGTTCTTTCTTCCAAAACGGGGAAATAATTCCAGAGTCTGATTACAGCAGCAGCAGCAACAACCAAAACAGCCACCTGGGTAAATTAAATGATCATAAAACATCTTTTATCTGTTCTCTTAGCAAAACGAACTCGAACACTAGTCATTCATCCCTATTAGATCAGCTGCCACCTTCCTTGTGGGCAAAGTCTGCACAGACACTGGCAGACTCCACAGTGCACCTCACACCAACATGCAAAGAGAGCCTGGAAAGCCTCTCCCCAGAATTAACCAGCACCCTACAAATAAAGAGGCCCTCTAGTACAGAGGAGCCTGGCGGGCTAAAGCCCACGGGGTGCAAAAGAGTCGGACAGGATTCTAGCAACTAAACAACTACAGCATTAGGCTAATAATGGAGGCCCAAGGCCTACTGTCCCTCACGCTAACATCTGTTTTATCTGTGAACAAATCCAGTGGCTAAAGATGGAGATTTGAACAAGATTTCGAAGTGATAAATAACATGGTCGTCCCTAGGCACCCAGCTGTTCCTAACTCTCATACATTACTGGGATCCACCCCAACTGGAGGCAAATTCTTTATAGTTGATTTATGCAATGCCTTCATTCCCTAATCTGGTTGACAAAGCCAGCCAGTGCCTTTTTGCTTTCACAGAGCGGGGAAAACAATTTACCTGGACAGCAAAGCCTCAAGGCTTTACTTAAAGTCCTTCTTACTTTTCACAAGTCCTAAAGGCTGACCTGAATAACAGACGGCTTCCCAGAGGCTCTACTCTGTGGCCCTTGGTCCCTCCCAGGCCTCCTCACAGGAAGACAGCATCCACTCACCAAGACTTCTAGCTCTAAAAGGACGCGAGGTCGCCAAGAGAAGCTGCAGTATGTCCAAACCCAAGACTGGCATCTGTGTGTGCTCAGCTGCTAGGTCGTGTCTGACTCTTCTGTGACCCCATGGACTACAGACCACCAGGCTCCTCTGTCCACGGGATGTCCCAGGCAAGAATACTGGAGTGGGTTGCCATTTCCTCCACCAAGGGATCTTCCTGACCCAGGGATCGAACCTGCATCTTATGCGTTGGCAGGCCAATTCTTCGCCACTAGCGCCACCTGGGAAGGTCATCTGATATTGAAACAAAGGCTACAATCTAGATCCAGACCAGGTTCATAGCATCCTGAGTGTCTCAAAACCCAAAACTAGATGCCAGTTAAGAGGTCTTCTCAGGCTGGCTTGCCACTGTTAGAATTGGATTCCAAATTTTTTCTGTTACAACCAAATCCCTGTTCATTTTACTAGGAGAAAAAAAATAATAATCACCATCCCAACTCAATTCTATGGAGAGAACAGGATGAATACCCTTTAAAGCCTTAAAGGAAAGTTTAATGAAAACTCCTGCTCTGAGGCATCCCAAATATCAACTACCAGCTTTCCTTGCCACGCGTGACAAAGAAGGGAATGGCCCTGGGATCACCGCTGGCCCAGAGGGCAGCACAGCCAACAACCACGCCTTGCAGCACGAGGACCCTCTCCCTGCCTGAGAGCCAGCCCCTGCCACTGCCTTTCTGGTTAAGGCCACTGAAGAAATGGGTTCCCAGGTGGCTCAGTGGTAAAGAAACCACCCGCAATGCAGGAGATGTGAGCTCGATCCTTGGGTTGAGAAGATCCCCTGGAGGAGGAAATGGCAACCCACTCCAGTATTCTTGCCTGGGAAATCCCATGGACATCGGAGCCTGGCAGGGTACAGACCATGGGGTTGCAAGGAGACACGACTTAGTGACTAAACAACACCCGAAGAAACAGTCGTAAGCTCTCCTTCGCCCATTTTCCTAACTCAGGCAGTGGAAGCCTTTCTAAATTCTCACCATGCACAGCTATCCATCTCACCTCTCATGAGATTCTCTTACTAACCACTCCTCATATAGCTCTCGTTATAATAACCATAACCCTGCTACTCATCTCCTGTGTTACTGATGAAATCCCCACAACTGTTAAACACGGATGAACCACCTTCTAAGCAACCCTCCCCCCACCCGACTGCCATGACCTACAAGAAACTCGTCTGAGTAATGCTGACATCTCACAGTTTCCTGTTGGTTCCGATTTCAAACCTGACAACGGCAAGTGGCGCCCTTGCCCTTGGCTACTTTGGCCCAAGAGGCCAATTATGTGCGTTTACTCAAGCCTGTACACCAGCCTTGGGGCAAGGCTGCCAACCTCTATACCGACCACAGGTATGCTTTCAGAGCGGCCGGAGACGCTGAGATGCCACAGGAACAAAACGCCTTCCTCACTTCCAGTGGAGATAAAGTTAAGAATAGTCCTTATGTTCAGAACCACTGGCTGCCATGATCATCCCTGCTGCTTTGGCTGTTATCCAGATCCCAGGACATGCTAAACGACGCTCTAAGGACTGATAAGGAAAACTATCTTGACAGTTCAGCAAAAAAAGGGAGCCAATCACAGCCAAACCTCTGTCATGATCTAAAGGGAAGTTTTCCTCAATGAGAGCTTAGAAAAACGGATTTCAGAAAACCAACCATTTGCTTCAGAAAAAGAAAAACAAGATTCGAAATTCAACAATTATCGGCTTGATTTAAAACAAAACAAAACAAAAAAAGCAGTTCTGGTTCAGGCCAAAATAACCACTCAGTCACACAACACTTTAGAGTTCCTATTTTTGCCCACCGTCCCTGCCCTGAAATCACTGGTCAACCAATAAAAGATAGCTTTTATTCATCAATACTGTTGAGGAAATACCAATAAAGCTGCAGAAACACTCATTTTGCTTGTCCTACCCGTCCAACATCTAATTCAGGGAAACCTGACTATCCTGCTCCTGGACACTTTAAAAGGCCCGAAGGACCATTCCAGCTTTGGAAACTGGCTTTTAGGCTCTGGACGTGGTTTGTACACTATTGACTGGACAGAAGCCTTCCTTTGTTAACAAGCTACTCTCTCTGCTTGTCTGAAGTCCTGTTGGAAAAGACCCTTCCCACCTGGGGATCCCCTTCTTAACTTCAGTAACCACTTTGTAAGCCAAATACTGCAGCACGTTTGTGCCATCTGGCTGGTTCTGCAACACTTTTTTGCTTATCGTCCTCAATCCTCTGGGCTGCTCAAACACATTAATGATGTCATTAAGAAGAAACTGGTGACTGTTCTGGTGGCTCAGTGGTAAAGAATCTGGCTGTCAATGCAGGAGACTCGAGCTCGATCCCTGGTCCAGGAAGATCCCACATGCTGCAGAGAAACTGAGCCTGTGCCCCACACTACTGAGCCTGTGCCCCACAGCCCAGGAGCCACAGCTATTACTGAACCCGTGCGCCACAATAACTGAAGCCCACGTGCCCCAGAGCCCACGATCCGCAACAAGAAGCCACAACAAGAATGTCGCACGTGGAAGCCAGACAGTAGCCCCGACTCGCCGCAACAAGAGAAAAAAGCCCATGCAGCAACAAAGACCCAGCACAGCCAAAATAAATTAATTAATTACATTATTTTTAAAAGAAAAATAAATAAACTGGTGAAGTCTACAGAAGCTCTCAAGCTATCCTGGCCAAGAGCATCGCCACTGTCCTTCTGACTCTTAGGCCTACCCGCTTCAAGAATCATAAACTCTCACCATTTGATGTAATCACAAGATGCCCAATGTACTCAGCCACTTAGACCTGACAGGGGTCGATCTAACAAGGATGAAGAGAGTCTCCTTTTGGAGGTGCTTATTTTGATCCACAAATGGTAAAGGAAAGCATGTACTTCTTTCTCTGCTGTAAAGGCCTAAACTGCTTCTGTTCAAAATAACCATGCACTGGTAGAGCACTCTTTTCGCAGCGCATTCATGGAAGACAAAGATCCCAGATGTCACATCCTATAGCCTAGAGATCTTGTATACTGAAAAAGCACCTCCAAAAGGACTCTCTCTCCATTCTTGCTAAAAGAGTCCCATCAAGTCCTGTTGACTAACCCTTGCGGTACCAAACTCCAGGGAGTAGACCCCTGGATCCGTGTGTCACACCTAAAGAAAGCAAGGAACCCCATTAAACCTACACACCATCCAGTAACCTGAAGGGAAAGCTTACTAGGCTCAGAAGCAGATGATATCTGAGGATGATGCTTTCCCAAGATGTCTGGACCAGGCCTGTATGCCTTTGTTTCAATAGTGTCTGTTATCTTGCTTTCTCCCTCTTTTCCATGAGAAATGCCCTCATCCATATTTCCCAACCCTTTACAAAAAAAGGAAAACTCTCTGATCACTGGATTTCCCATCAGAAACCTCAGCTCTGCAAGAGAGCAATGACTCTCTGGTTCACCCTATAGGTCGTTTCACTGGGGTTCAAGACACTCTTTTCTCACCAAATTATTCCATGGGCCCATCACATAGTCAGGATGCCAAGCCTGCCTAAAATTATTCTTCACTTCAGTTTTACCCAACCATGAGTAAATATTGGTATGAAAGGCTCTGTGGAGCTGGTAATGCAAGTGAGGTCATTCGTAAACTGGCTGACATATCTATATATCTAGGTAACTGTTCAGGCTATAACAATATAACTTCTGAGCCTTGGTTAAGTTATTGCCTCCGTGCACCAATAAAATGACTCCATCAGATACTACCACTTATGCCTTATGTGCACCCCTTGGTCACAACTTCACATGTAGAGGTTTGAGGAATGCCCTTAATGCTCGGGCACCTCATTGCCTTGACAACTGAGGAATACAAGGACAGTGTGCCCTTGCTGTATTCACTTCCTGTACTTCCTACATAACCAAACAGAAGCCTCAGGTTGGTGCATCCCATTAAACCTCTATAACCATCTTAAGCAAAAACTTTCAAGAGGCATATGTGATTCTGGCTCTGCCTCTATAGGGAGAGCTTTCTTCCCACAAATCGAAGTGAGCAAGAACAATCACTCAGCAACCTCTCCCTGACATTAGGAGTTAGTGGACTCCACAGCCACCACAGTTTCAGCTCAGCAATGGCCACTTAACTCACTGGATAACGACACAGCCCTGGATTATACACTTGCTGAGCAAGGAAGTGTCTGTGCAAGAGCAAACACCTCTTGGATGTGGATAAATGCCTTTGGGGAAGTAAAGACCCAATTACATAAAATTAAAAACAAGTACCTTGGTTACAGCAAATTTCACCTGGCAATCCACTCTCTTTGTTCAGCTGACTACCTTCAGATCTGGTTTAGAACCATCTTGCAAACTAGGGTTTGGAATGTTTTTAATTCTGCTCTGATACAGTATACTTATTGTTAAGTTCTGCACCTACTGTTTATTGAACTTTTGTAAAATTGAGATGCCTAGTAAGGTAATGTTAGCTCAGCATTTGAAGATAATTTCTAGTGCTTACAGCACTGACGAAGCAGACTCCAAATATGAAACGTCTGAAAGCTCTCCCTACCACCTTTCCTTGTTCCTCAAATGTGGACCCATGAAGTGTCTGGTTTGCGTACTTTCCCTACAAAGTGGGAGATGTCAACCAGGAAAGGTCCCACCTGGCACTGAGGGACAAGCCACTGCATACAAAGGTCCTGACTCTTGATCTGCAATTCTTCTGGAAAAAAGATCTTGATCAAAAGGGGGAAATGTGAAATTAATTAAAGAAACCTGACTTTAAAAATTAGAGTCAGGACAGACCTGTAGGGAAAGCTCCCCAGAACACATCAACTACTCCAAACAAAAAGATGTTCCCAACTGTACTATCCAGCAGGAAGAAAACTTCTCTCCACCCAATGACAGCCCAGCCAATCAGACTGTACTAGCCCACCCAATGAGAAGCCTCGCTACTTTGGACTCCTAGATTCCTTCAACTGACTCTTTGATTATTAGAGCCCCTCCAAACTACGCTCCTCTTCCCCATAAAGGCAAGTTCTTCAGAGTTGCCTATGGTCCACCACGGTTCACACATTCTGAATTCCAAATCCTCTGCCTACTCCCAAATAAAATCCCTTTTGCTGGCAAGTGAAAGTCGCTCAGTCGTGTCTGATTCTTTGTGACCTGATGGACCATACAGTCCATGAAATTCTCCAGGCCAGTAGGTAGCCTTTCCCTTCTCCAGAGGATCTTCCCAACCCAAGGATCAAAGCTGACAGAGTATCTGGCACAGGGAATTCCCTGGTGGTCCAGGTGGTTAAGACTCCATGCTCTCATTGTCATAGGCATAAGTTCAATCCCTGGTATATAATAAGTACTAAAAAATTAGAACTAAATAATTAGCTGTTATTTTTATTATCATTATTAATCATTAGTCACAAATTGTAAGCCAGGGCTCCACTGTCATCATATTCTAATCCAAAGAGGTCTGTTTTCTCCATGGAAGCAAAAAGGCAGGGAAAACTTGGAGTGATGCTCCAATCATTCCTGCTCAGATTCCCAGGTCAGACATCAATATTCAGTCCTCTTATGTCATCCTGTTGCCTAGCTAATTCAAGCATTACCAAGTCAACCTCACCTCCTCAGAAAAGACTTGTGTGGTCTCCCCAGGTTCATGTAGGTCTCTTTGGGATGTAGCAGTTCCTACATTAACTGGGAGCTGAAGGAGTCTCTCTATGAATTGGGCTTCCACGGGAGCCAGTCAGGATACCCAAAGGTCTTCCGCATGCCAGTCTACATTAATGAAGAGTGAATGCAAACAAAGTCCCTGAGTAAGAATGGGTGTTCAAATAAATCAACCTCCCCGAAAGAGGTAATAGGTAAGTAGAGTAGACATGACCTGGAAAACTGTTTCCTGATGGGCCCCAAGATGAATGTATACGACATATAGGAGCAGAATACTGAGAGAACGAAACTATCCCAAAGGTTTTGGAGTCATGGATCTATCAGAGGCAGGCAAGTAACATAAGGAGTGAACCCGGCTGGGAGCAATGCATGTCAGGCATCGTGTGAAGGTCACAGTGGAGACCACATGCTTACATGAAGGGCACATCACAGCTCAACACCAAGCATGTGGGAGGGCAGCCCCAGTGTCAAAGTCGTCAAGAGCAGCTGCAAGTCTGGATTTCTCTGTGAAGTCTAGAGGTCTTAAGGCACTAATTCACGTTTTTTAAAAATATATCATACACATGTATACCTGTGGCAGATTCATTTTGATATTTGGCAAAACTAATACAATTATGTAAAGTTTAAAAATAAAATAAAATTTAAAAAAAATATATCATATGCCAAAGAAAGCACATCTGTGAGCTGAAATCCTCCTGGGGCCACCAAGTCCTACCTCTGCTCTTGACTGTCACCTCTTGATACCAAGCTTTGCCATCTGTAAGACTAGAAGTCTACTGCGTGTTCATGTCCCTTTATTAGGCCAAGAGGAAATGGATTTCAAACCCGTGAGGTCCTGTCAAAAATGCATAACGCAAATCTAGTCATCAGGAAACAGCTGACAAACCCAAACTGAGGCGCATCCTACAAAGCAACTCATCAGGAGAGGAATGCAAAAAAGTCAAGGTCAGGAAAAACAAAGAAACTATGGAAGTGTTACAGATTAAAGGCGATTACAGCGAAGGGACAATTCAATGCAATGGCTGGTTCTGGACCAGTTCCTGAATCAGGCAAAGTAAATGGCCACAAAGGGCTTAGCTGGCCCAATTGGAGAAAAATGAATATGACCTATACTTTACCTAATAATACTGCATCATGTTAAATTTCCTGAATTTGATCTTCACACTGCAGTGGTGTAAGAAAGTGCCATTGTTCTCAGGAAATACAAGTACTTAAGGGTAAAAGGTCATAATGTTCACAATCAACTCTTAAATGAGTCAGGAAAAAAAGTTTATATGGGTAAATGCAGATGGAGATAATAGATAAATCTACCTCAAATGTAGCAAAATATTAACACCTAGTTAATCTACCTAACTTTGGCCACCTGATGCGAGGAGCCGTCTCACTGGAAAAGACTCTGATGCTGGGAAAGACTAAAGATAGGAAGAGAAGAGGATGACAAAGGATGAGATGGTTGGATGGCATCACCAACTCAATGGACATGAGTTTGAGAAAATTCCAGGAAACAGTGAAGAACATGGAAGCCTGGTGTGCTGCAGTCCATGGGGTCACGAAGAGTCAGACATGAGTTAGTGACTGAACTGAATTGAACCTAGCTAAAGGGAACATGAGAATTCTTTTACAATTCTTGCAATTCTTCAGCAAATTTAAGATTATTTCAAAACAATAATTTTTTTTAAAAAGAACTCTTTGGAAAGAAAAACTCCCAACCAACAAAAATAGGGGCTTATCATAGCAGCCCACACAGTAGGGTTGCAAAGGTTAATTAAGTGAATAGCTCATAACTGGCACCGAAAAGCCAAGGAAATTTGCTTGATAAATATAAATACAGTATATTAAATATTAAATATTGTCTGGGAACAACAAGGCCCAGCCACCATTATTATGTTGACAAACATCGTGGTTCAGAAAAGTGCCACTCGTGAAATCCACCCACCTCCTTCATGGCAATGCCGGCAGGACCACTTAGAACCTAGAAAAACACTTCAAGGCACATTTGGGAACAAAGGTGTTAAATCACTGTTATTATCTCACACCCGCATATGAGGAAAGCGGGGGTAAAGGCCAGGAAAGGGCCTCTTTCTTTCCACCAGGCAGAGTGGAGTCTGGGGATTTTGATGGGCCACAGAGGAGCTATTGTTACTGATACAGTATTAGGAGAGAGAGACATCCTGCATCTGAATACCAAGTTGAAAATTCAATTTGGCTCTTGAACAAGTCACAATAGTCTCATCAAATGCCAGCCTCTTGAGACCACAGGCAGGAAACAGGGACTGTGAATGAAGCAAAAATAAAAAGGTAACAAAATACAGCAATGGAGGCCACACAGCAGAGAAAGAGAAACAAAGATGACCCAAGGAGGGTGGAGATGACCGCGCATCCCAGATGGAAGGACCATCTGGCTTGGAGACATGCTCTGTTGCCCCTCAGAGCAGTGTGTGAGACTGTGTATGATGTCTTTTTTAATTAGGTGCAAATAATTAGAAATCAAGATACTTCCCTTACAAATCAATGTTTCCAACTTTTCTTGAAAAATCCAAGTGTCTGACCAAACTCACATACTCTTGAGGCCACTGCAGCTGGCACGGTTGCTTCTTCAGACAAGCGCTCTTCAGAGCCCCGTGCCCTCGTCCTCTCACAGGTGACCTGCTGCATCCACTTCCATTAACTACCAGGCCGTTTGTCGGAATTCCTGTTTAAGACCCCCTACTGGGATGCCGACAAAATTCCAGAGGCAGCTATGGAATGGGAATTTCAGGGTCAAAGCATGAACGTGATAGAGAAGTTATTAATAGGTCACCACTGAGTTCTAAGTCCAGGCTTACATCCCTCCCTGGGGGGGTGGCTTATGGTTTGGAGACTATGGTTCAAACTGCCTTTGGCAAGCTCCAACCGGCCCTCCTGTCTTGATGCAACAAGAGTCCCCAAAGATCTGGCCAACAAAAACACACTGCTGAGAAAACACAATCACTTCCCCCTTGACATTAATGACTGTGAGCTCACAAAGCAAAAAGAAAATGAGGCTCCTTCAAGCTGTCTATCACCACTGCTTGCCTTCACTTGATTAAAACATTTTTCCTTTGGGTTCAATTTCACTGCACATCTTGGGGATAAGTTATTGAGAAACTATAGAAGACACCACTAAATATAAGGAAGGTGTGTTCTGGGGCCTCCAGCGTCCTGGTAGAATAGAATGTCAAGGGGATCAAGACAGTGTGCTGGAAGGCTTTTCAAGATGCCTGTATACTGATACATGTCAAGAGCCCAAACATGAATGGATTCCCATAGATTTCAGGAAGCTGGGCAGGCATGGAGGACTTGAAAACCAGGAGCGAGCTGGATGCTACTGGTTACAACGGTGAGTCGAAACTCGTAGGAATATAGCTACTAGCATGAAGATCCTTGGAAGCCCAGTTCTGTACTGCTCTTATTTTACCCTGGCTGCTTCTAGACCACGAGCCCCTTAGAAGAAGGAACTGGGGCCCACCTGATTGCCATGTCCCCAGCATCCGTCAGAGCACACGGCATGGAAGTTGGGCTATGGTCTGATGACCTGACAACCAAACATGAAGCATAAACCTTTCTGGATCCTGAATCACAGGGGAGAAATGGCTAAAAACAACATTTTAGGAACAATGAGGCAGTTGTGATACGGACAGCATATCAGATAGTAGAATTACTGTCCATTTTCTCGGTTATAATGATAATACTGTGGCAATGTCGCTGTCCACCCTTGTTCTTAGGGAGAAACGTAGAAAGATTTAGGAATCAAGAATCACAATGCCCGAGACAACTTTTAACAGGACAGAAAAAAATACATAAATATATAGACATACACACACGTGCTTATTCCTTTATCTATTAATAAAAAAGAGAGAATATAAAGACAAATGTGCAAAACATTAACTGGTGAATCTAGGTAAAGGCTGGGTGTACCCAAGTTCACTACACTCATCTTGCTCCTTTCCTGTCGGGTTGAAATTTTTCAAAATTATAAGTTAAGGGAATTTTAAAATAAAAGAAATGTTTGATGAATAAATATATCCATAAGCAGGGCTCAAAATGACATTTCTGTATCCCACTGAGGGTGAACAGACGAAACCGCTTAGGCTGGAGGCAACAGGCAGGGGTCCCACCGTCTGGGTCTCTCCGACAGCGCCGAGAGCTGAAAGCATCGCTATCTCGGCCCGGGGAGCCTCTGCAGCGCCCTGGCGGGGAAGCTCTGCTCTGAACGAACCAAGGTTGCGAGGAACCAGCAGAGCAACCGCTTTTGTGAAGCAAGATGAGTTAACCAACCGGCCTGTTATCAGCCTGCCTGCTCACCTTCAGTTTCACTCTCACAGGCAGCTTCCTTCTTTTGTGCTTTGTCTGGTGGGATCATCATTAAGGGGGCATTTATTTGTAGTGTTTTAAATGTCTATTTAGAAAGACATTCTGGGAAGACAGCTGTGATGGCAGTCTAATTTTTAATCTCTCTAAATAATATAGAACAAAACCCAAAGTTGATGGACAATACAAAAAAAAACTAGGTGACAAGGACGCCCCCAAAGCCAAAACGCAAGCAGGTAAGGACGGACTCACAGCCCCAAGGCCTGCAGGGCATCCGCATCTATGCAGGCGGACAGAGGACAGACTCACAGCCCCAAGGCCTGCAGGGCATCCGCATCTAAGCAGGCGGACAGAGAAGGAAGCAGCAACAGGGCATCCGACGAGCCCCTCAGAAAAGAACCCCAAACTGCCAGTGAGCGTCCTGGAAAGGAAAGCATGCTGGACCAAGCTGAGAACTCTAACAAAGCCAGAAGAGACTTCCCTTCTCCCAACAGCAGGTGAGTGCAAGGGACGTGAGGTGAACCCCAAAGGGATACCTCAGGGAGGCCTCCACCCCTCCAAACTGGCCCCCTCAGGCTCCCTGTCAGGTCAGGGCAACGCAGTGGGGGAAAAGAAAGAAACAACTACTCGAGTGGAATCACGACTGAGCACAACAGAGACACTAGAGGTGAAGGGAAGCGAAGATCTAAATACAAGTCAGGGAGGACAGACTTTCCTGCTGACCGAGTGGTGAAGACTTTGCATTCCAATGCAGGGGGTGTGGGTTCAACCCCTGGTCAGGGAGCTAAGATCCACATGCCTCCTGGCAAAAAACCCAAAACATGAAACAGAAGCAATATTGTAATAAATTCAATAAATAAATTCAATAAAGACTGTCCACATCAAAAAAAAAAAACTTTAAAAAAGAAAGTCAGGGAGAAGAACCAAACCAGGAGTCTCAGAAAGCAAGCTGTCACACACCTGGTCCCTCCGTGATTACAAGAAGTTAAAAAGCACTGCCCTCAACCTTACCCCCTCCCTCTAACTGTTTGGTTTCTTGACCATGCAGAAAGAAGAGCAACAGAGAAATGGCCAGAGAACACCCCATACTGAAGTTGTAAGGAAAAACGAGGGAGGAGGAGAATGTTTCTACAGACAATGACGGCATGCCAGAAATACCCACGTAACTACAGCTTTCTATTTCAATCCAAACTCAATGACACTGCGGAGATGGAACGAGACGCAAAAGAACAACGCGGACCAGAATTAGAAAAACTCAGTGGTGAAGGGACAAAACTCAGGAAATTAAAGCAAAGTTTTCAGAAATGAGACCAGCCTGGAAGGAACACCTAGACGGTGAAGAGAGGAAGCTTAAAAAAAAAAAAAAAAAAAACTAAAAAGTGAACAAAGAATAAAGATTAGCAAGAAAGTGACAAATAGTAAAGACAGGACCCAACATACAGGAAACAGAAGCCCCCAGGGAGGAAAACCAAAGGGAAGGAACAGACACTAAATTACGATTTGAATCAACTTTGCTGAAATAAAGAGACGGAAATCACACATAGGAGCCCACCAGCTACCTGAGAGTGCTAATTCTGAGTAACTAATACGGAGATGCATCCTAGTAAAACTAGTGAACTTCAGACATGGAAAAACTCCTTTGGGCAAGTGACTTTGAAGGGAAAGAAAATTTAATTATCCTCCAACTTGGACAGCAATGCTTCTCCAAAATGTAGTAACATATTTAAGATACTGCAGATGGTGCAACCTAAGGATTTTAGAGCCACCAGACCGACGTTCAAGTGTAAAGGGCACCAGAAAGTTCCATTCTGACGCATCTTTGGTGAATCCAATCACCTAGTATTCTCTGCTCCACAACAAACACAGAAAGGCCTAGGAATCAAGCTTCCTGATTATTCAAGTTCCAAATTGTTTTCAGCACAACAAGGCCTTTTTCTGAAGGAGGTCAGACCTTTTGGGTCCCGGATTGACTTAAAAGAGGATGTAAGTCAGGCTGGTTTGTGGAATCTTGGGATCTGGTTGGTGTCCAGACTGAGGGCTGTGTTCCATGGAACCAAAGCAACGCCTGTCTCTAGCTTCACTCTCAAATGAGCATGACTCAACCCCCCACCTCTGCCCACAGGAGTAACAGCTTACACCAGCCCCCTTCCAGCACAAGACCCATCCACAGACCGTGGCAAAGGGAGGGAAAAATGACCAGAAAAGACCAGAAGAGCCGACTCTGCCACTGCAGCCACACCTCATCACCAGAAGACACTGCTCCTAAGAGGTCCCAGCACGTGTCACCCTCTGGAGCTCGAGGAATCCTGTAACCTCCGGCCTCACACTCCTGTCCCTGGGCACCTCCCCTTGTCTCATGAACACTGATCAGATGAAAACTACAAAGGCATAGAGCCTCTACTGGCCAGCTGGGGATGGCAGGGACAGGGAAGTCTAAGATCGTGTGGACTCTGGGTTATCGTAAAGTAGCTCTGCTCAGTAAGTGGAGAGAAGTTATGGGACAGATAGATACGTTACCAACTCTTGGTTCACAATGACCTCCTGACAGGAGTGTGAGCTCCATGAATGCAGGGATTGTCACCTGACTGGGACACTGGTGGATCCCAAGTGCTGCAATTAGAGCCTGACCTTCCATTCAGCAGGC
Organism: Bos grunniens; assembly: GCF_055505025.1. NCBI lineage: Eukaryota > Metazoa > Chordata > Mammalia > Artiodactyla > Bovidae > Bos > Bos grunniens. The sequence goes on from NC_141189.1 coordinate 31,926,478, forward strand.
ACTGGGCCCACACTGAATGAATGAATAAATACTACATATGAAGCAACAGATAAAGCATCCATTCACTTATTTTAAAAAATAACTGAGACAAGAAAGTAACTGAGGGGACTTCCCTGGTGGTCCAGTGGTTAAGAATTGGCCTTCCGATGCAGGGGATGTGAGTTTGATCCCTGGACGGAGGAGCCTGGTGGGCTGCAGTCCATGGGGTCGCTAAGAGTCGGACACAACTGAGTGACTTCACTTTCACTCTTCACTTCCATGCATTGGAGACGGAAATGGAAACCCACTCCACTGTTCTTGCCTTGAGAATCCCAGGGACGGGGGAGCCTGGTGGGCTGCCGTCTATGGGGTCACACAGAGTCGGGCACGACTGAAGCGACTTAGCAGCAGCAGCAGCAGGGAACTAAGATTCCACATGCCAAGGGGCAACTAAACAAAAACCCAGCAGAGCCCCCCAAAAATAAATAAATAAGTAGCACTCTATATATACTAAAAAAAAAAAAAATCACTGAACTGCATTCTTTAGACAAGTGACTTGCATGAATTAGTATGAACTGTATGTATTAGTATGAATTGTATCTCAATAAAGCTGTTAAAAAATAAAAATAACTGAGAATCTGCTATATACCAGGTACTCAGACAGTCACAGGAATGTAAGAGAATATAACCAGCAAGGTCTGCCTCTCAAGATCAACGCGGCTTTCATTTAAGACCCTCAACAGGCTAATACTTTTCAAGGTAAGAGAAGCCACAAGGACAGTCATGCAGGGCCAAGTCATGTTGGGTTCCTAAACGGGAGTTGCAGAATCAGGGTTTGTATCACATGTAAGAACACTAGTGACCCAGCCCAACTCCACGCCCACTCCCATTTTCGGCTGAGTAAACTGAGGCTGTGAGTAGGAGCACAGCCAGCCAATGGCCACAGCCAACAGAGCAGCAGAGCTGAGATGGACACTGAGCAGACGGACTCCCCCGCACACACCACACCGCCTTCGTCATCAATCCTGGCGAGACGCCTGCTTCCCCCAGCAATGAACATGAGTCCCTGGAAACACAGAAGATCTCACAGGGACACTGGACCTCAGCATGTGCGTTTATCCAGAGACAGCAAGGCTAAGCTGGGGTCAGCCCTTTTCACAATTCACACACACACACACACACACACACACAGCACATATACACATAATGCATAATTTCTAGGACACACTCCTTATTTTACAGAGAAGAAAACCAAAACTCAGATTAATCGGCTTGTCCCAAGTGCTCACAGCAGCTAAGCAGTGGACCCAGGATGAACCTGTACCCGTCACAAGCTGGGAGAAGAGACATCAGTTAAGAGTACGTTGGCTGTCATAATCAAATGCCACAGACTGGGTGGCTTGACAATAGGTACTTATGTCTCAGAGTTCTGAGCACCTGAAACCCAAGACCCAGGTGTAGGAGGTCTGGTTTCTCCTGAGACCTGTGCCCCAGGCTTGCAGACGTCCGCCTTCTCTCCCTGTCCTCACACGGTCAAACCTGTGTGTGACGTTCTTGGCATCTCTTCCTCTAATAAGAACATCCACCATATTAGAGTTGAGTCTCACTCTCATGACCTCATTTTAACTGTAATTATTGCCAGGAGAAATATGAACAACCTCAGATATGCAGATGATACCACTCTAGTGGCAGAAAGTGAAGAGAAACTAACAAGCTTCTTAATGAGAGTGAAAGAGGAGAGTGAAAAAGCTGGTTTAAAATTCAACATTAAAAAAATTAAGATCATGGCATCCAATCCCATCATTTCATGGCAAATAGAAGGGGAAAAGTGGAAGCAATGGCAGATTTTTATTTCTTGGGCTCCAAAATCATTGCAGACAGTGATCTGCAGCCATAAAATTAAAAGATGCTTGCTCCTTGGAAGGAAAGCTATGATAAAGCTGCTGCTGCTGCTGCTAAGTCACTTCAGTCGTGTCCGACTCTGTGCGACCCCATAGACGGCAGCCCACCAGGCTCCCCCGTCCCTGGGATTCTCCAGGCAAGAACACCGGAGTGGGTTGCCATTTCCTTCTCCAATGCATGAAAGTGAAAAGTGAAAGTGACATTGCTCAGTCGTGTCTGACTCTCAGTGACCCCATGGACTGCAGCCCACCAGGCTCCTCCGTCCATGGGATTTGCCAGGCAAGAGTACTGGAGTGGGGTGCCATTGCTAGACAGTATATTAAAAACAGAGACATCATGACATCACTTTGCCAACAAAGGTCCACATAGTCAAGGCTATGGTTTCTCCAGTAGTCATATACAGACATGACAGTTGGACCACAAAGAAGGCTAAGCAAAGAAGAATTGATGCTTTTGAACTGTGGTGTTGGAGAAGACTCTTGATAGCCCCTTGGACAGCAAGGAGATCAAACCAGTCAACCCTAATGGAAATCAACCCTGAATATTCATTGGAAGGACTGATGCTGAAACTGAAGCTCCAATACTTTGGCCACTTGATGCAAAGAGCTGCCTCACTGGAAAAGACCATGATGCTGGGAAAGATTGAAGGCAAAAGGAGAAGGGGGCGGCAGAGGATGAGATGGTTAGATAGCATCACCGACTCAATGGACATGAACCTGGGCAAACTCTAGGAAACAGTGGAGGACCAGGAAGCCTGCTGTGCTGCAGTCCATGGGGTCGCAAAGAGAAAGACATGACTTAGCAACTGAACAGCAACAACCTTCTTAAAGACCCTGTCTCCAAGTACAGTCACATTGGGCATCAGAGCTTTGAGCACATGAATTCTGGGAGGACACAGCACAGTCCATAACAAACAGTGACCCACCTCGGGGGCCAAAGTCCGCTGCAAACGTATAACAGAAGCAGTGAGTAAAAGGCAGTCTAGAAAGAGATTAGCAACAATTTAGGTAATCCTGCAACAGCGATCCTAAAAATAGAATAATCCCCAAATAATTACTCCCAAGCCAGTCTCCCTTTAGAAACTACCTAAGCGGTAAATGAAATATAATTAACATTTTCTGTTAGGCTTCTCAGGAGAGAACACCACGCCATGCACTAACCCTCCTATCTCAGGGACAAAGGGATTGAGAATTTTGAAATCTTAACAACACTTTCAATTTACAGAATCATTTTCCTGCCCCCAAAATACAAAAAAGCAAAACCACCAAAGACAAACTCTCCTCAAACATGTGGTTTATTACTCAGAGGTGGGGGAGAACACAGCAACTCTCCAACAAGCCACCCAGCACAGGGTCCATCTTCATATTATTCTGTCGCCTCCTAATCTTTTTATTATTATTTATAAAGCACCAACAGAGTTACCGTGTGGAAAATAGACCTACTCCTCCAGTTTTTAAATGAGCTTTGAGAATTCTTTTGTGCTGGTTCAAATGCCACCTTGAAAGTTGGTGACTGACACATGAGCTGGTCTGTCTGTCACGGTTAAGCCCTCTCCCAGCCCAGCTCCCAGCGTTAAGGCTGCTGCAGGATTGGCTGAAATCCAATGATAAATCTCTGCCTCTCATGTGCCCAGAGCTGACACTGGCAGTAATAACCGGGTGTGTCCACCCTTCCCTTTGAGAAGAAGTCAAGGCTAAAAGTGCCAATGACTCCTCTTGCCAAGATGGGACTTCTCCTTGCCCTGACTTTCAGCAGAGTGGCCACAGGATAACCGAGGGCCACTGGCTCTCTTGGTGGGTTTTGCTCCTCCATGCCTCCCACGTGGTTATCCCAGCAGCTCAGGAGCACAGAGATGCCCAGCCACCACCCCAGAGATGCACAACAGCAGCAGGGCACCAGGGAGGCAGCTGACCTGCCCTGCAGACTGAGACGGGCCTGCCTGTCCAGGTCACGACTTCCAGCTCACAGGGTTCACTTTTGCTGAACTGTCAACCAGCAGCAGAGGCATGGCAACACCCACCTGAGCATCAGGGGATTCACAACACATCAAGCCATAAGAGAGGAAGTGTCTGCAGGCATCTCACAGGCTGGGAACGCAGCCTTCCCTTCTCCCAAAGGCTCTAAGCAGCTCCAGAAACAGGTGCTTGGCTCCGGGCTGGTGGATAAGCCTCTCCTGGGCCACACATAGAGGAAGCCATGTGTCACAGGGGACAGGGTTAGAGTTCTGAGCCAGAAGACCCAGACTCGAGACCTGACTCAGCACCTGGCCGTTCAGCAGCTCCATCAGGGGTCAGGAAACTGCAGCCATAGAGCAAATCCAGCCTTGTAAATAAAGTTTTTGTAAATAAAGTTTTATTGGTACAGAGTCACAACCATCAGTTGACGTGTCATCTGTGGCTGCTTTCACACTACAATGGCAGTGCTGAGTTGCTGCTGCAGAGGCCAGATGGCCCACAAACCTGAAAATACTTACTGCCTGGTCTTTTACAAAGTCTGTGAACCCATGTGACACCTCACAGAAGTGATTTTACATTTCTGAATCTGTGTCCACTATCCCTAAAACGAGAACAGAATGACCATCCATCTTTCATATCTCAAAGGGTTGTAAAAATCAAATTCATTCATTAAAACATGATACTAATGATGATGACAATTCTTTGAGCCCCTAGCATCTGTCAGACAGCATTCTGAGCACTTTGCCTGGATTATTTTATTGAATCCTGACAACACTGTGAGAAAGGTAACAATTTTATAGATGAGGAAATAAGACTCAGAGAAATGAAGGATGCTGATCAAGAAACGAAGGATACTGACCAACAGTGATGACCTAGCCCATCCACTGCCCTCTGCTCTTTCAGACCCCAGGACGAGGATGCCGGAGGTGTCGACACCTGCGCAGTCACGTGACAGATCTCAGACCCTTGCAGTACCCTCTGAACCGCCTCCACACTCTCCTTCCAGCCCTGTCCCTCTTCTCCTTTCTACTCCCTCCCCATTTAAATTGCCAAGAAGGGTCTTCCCGGGTGGTCCAGCAGTTACAAATCTGCCTTGCAATGCAGGGGACGCAGGTTCAATCCCCGGTTGGAGAATAAGATCTCACGTGCCAAAGAGCCTGTGAGGTCATGAATGGCAACTAGAGAAGCCCCCATGTTGCAGACAAAGACCCCAGGTGCCGCAACTAAGACCCCATGCAGTCAAATAAATATTTTTAAATAAATAAATTGCCAAGAAGAGTTTGCCATCCTGTGTTTATTTTAACAATGGATACGGACTACTTCTCCTCAGCTGGTGAACAAAGCCTCAGGGTCTCGATAAGCATTTCATTTGTAAACAACACTTCACATTGTATAGCAGGTTAAAAAAATTTTTTTCTTAATCAGAGCGAGTAACACTTCTGGAATAAAGATTCAAAGTTTCAGATGCAATTTCAACAACAACAACAAAAGACATGTGTCCCAGCACAACAACACCGGTAAGTAGCAGCAGAGATGTCTGCTAGGAACTGCACAGTTGACCAAGTCAGGACTCTGTGGGATCCTCACAAAAGCACTGAGAGAGGCTGGCAGGCTTGGTGTTCACTGGCAACAAGGCCCAGAGAGGTCAAGAGACTTGCCTGAAGGCACACAGCTGGCAAGGAGCACAGGTGAGAATTAAAGAGTAAGTCCTTGACCAAATTAAACAGTTGGGCCACCCACCAAGCACTGAGCTGTGGACACAGAAGGACTTGGAGGCCGTTTCAAAAGTGTACCTATAATGAGAAACATGAATTTGACCCAAATGCTGTATTACGCCTGAAAACAAGGCTCCCTACCCATCTGACCAGGAGAAATTTCTCTATTCTGCTTCAAAAACCTGCAATCTGGGATGTTGGGGCCATTGGCACTTGCCAAGGTTTCAGGTGGAGGGAATTCTTCTACTTCGGGGTCATTCCATTTCTCTTCCTTCCAGAAACGGCCCTTCATGAGATGCTGGTGGGTGTGTCAATCACACAGCCCCGCCTTCCCTCCCAGGGGTAGGCACGTGACCCTAGCTGGCTCATCCCTCCAGAACTGAAGACTGAGCCGGGAGGCCATAGGGCCCACAGAGGGCTAGCCAGGAGCCCTTCTGGGGAAGGGCCTGGGGTGCTCGCTTCACCAAGACCCTGACCTGCAAGGAGAATGGAAGCCTGGCTCTGAGGAAGCCCTGCGTGCCACCTCTGGAGAAAGCCCCCCTGAACATGACGTCAACCCAGAAAGCAAGCTCGGGGTTGGGGGCAGGGGTGTGGAGACTCGGAGGCCGGTGATTCGAGCACTGCTCTGGAGCCAGACCTACTGGAAGCCCACACCAGCCCCTCCTGGAGGCTCCCAGTTATATTAACCTGGTATTAGGTTGGCCAAAGAGTTCATTCAGATTTTTCCATAAGCTTTTTTTTTAAGATACTTTGTTCATGTGGACCATTTTTTAAAGTCTTTATTGAGTTTGTTACTATATTGCTTCTGTTTTTGTTTTGAGGGTTTTTTTTTTTTGGCCTACCAGGTCAGGCCCTCCCTGACCAGGGATCAAACCCACACACTCTACACTGGAAGGCAAAGCCTTAACCAATGGACTCGATGTCCGCTTTTCAGAGAGTACAGAACAACCCAAATAAACTTTTTGGCCAATCCTATAGATTCCTATGGGCTTAGCTTAGTTGGTAAAGAATCTGCCTGCAGTGCAGGAGACCTAGGCTCAATTCCTGGGTCAGGAAGATCCCTAAGAGAAGGAAAAGGCAACCCACTCCAGTGTTCTTGCCTGGAGAATCCCATGGACAGAGGAGCCTGGCAGGCTACAGTACATGGGGTAGCAAGAGTCAGGCACGACTTAGCGACTAAACCACAAACCACCCATAGATTCCTTGGGTTTGGGTTTTGTTTGTTCTATACAAACTCATCTGAGTTGGGATCCTTTGATTTGCAACCCAGAATCCTCACACATACAGCTTCCCCTATGGTCACCATGCCTAGAGAGAACACCCACAGACTACAGGAGGGCTACTGTCCTGAACCACACTCTCCTCTGTGAAGACTGACAACCACAACACCAGCCAGAGGGGAGTGGGTTGGGGGGAGATGGTGATCCCCCCTGCCCTTAGCAGCCCCTCTGAGACAGCACTGGCTCAAGACGAGAGAGACCATGGATCCCACCTGACAAACTCAAGCTCAGAGGAAGACACACCCAGACCAGACCTTCCCTGCTACCTGACGTGGGCTGATCACAAGATGGAAGTGACTGCGAATGACTTTTCCTCCTTTTGTACAAATTTCAGCCTTTTCGAGAAGTTTATGCAACAGCCAACCCCAGAGCTGGGTTCAATTCGGTGCCCTCGGTTATCACGTGAAGACAAGGCGGGCAGCTGTGTGAAACCCCCAGTTAACCACAGGAGCGGCACGATTCTGCAGGACCCCTCAGCTGGTCCACCTGGGAGCCGCTGCCAACCAGGGAGGAGGGTCAGCACCCTCCTCTGGGTCCATCGGGAGCTGGAGAAGGAATTACAGACCACCAGGGGCACCCCTGGCCCTCGTGGAAGGTCTCCCCAGCCCTCCTCCAAGCTGATAGGGTAACCTAAGATATAAAGTCACATCACTTCCCCAAGACCCGTAAAGCACCAGCCACAATTCTTCTCCAGGTCTCCTGAGCCATGAATAAACCCTACCACTGTCTACCTGGAATCAATGCTCCTGGATGTCTCAGGGTGCTGCAACAAGTCGAGTCCTCAGCTGGGGTCACCATCAACACACACACGCACACACACCCCAGCGTGCACACGCACCTTCAACAGAGACCTGAACATCAGCCTCCAAGTTCCCTCTTTGTAACCAACCCGCCTCCTGAAGCCCACCTCCTAAACTTGCCTGTGGGTGCCCTTCTCCACCCTCACAGCAGCCCTCAGGGACAGCCCCCCTAACCGCCTGGGTCTCTACCACCCTCTCCTCACTGGCCCCTGCCCACAGCCTGAGGTCACCCCAGCCTTTCTCCCCCACAGCAGTGCAGTCCTCTCTGAGGACAGAGGCCTCGTACACACTGGACTGAACCATGAGCAGCTGCTGGGATGCGCCACCAGCTCTCTGGCATCCGGGCATGATTCCTACGGCTCGTGTGCCCAAGAAGACCTCCCTTGCTGATAAAAAGCAGGTGGGTGTACACGCACACAAAGACACACTCACACACAAGCACGTACCTGCACACGAGTACAGGCCCAAACCTCTATCATCTTTTCTGTTTTTTCCAGTGCCTGTGTGAAAGGGACACTCACGTATTTTAAAAATGAATACCATTACTTTGCTGACAAAGGTCCGTATAGTCAAAGCTATCGTTTTTCCAGAGTCGTGTATGGATTTGAGAGTTGGACTATAAAGAAGGCTGAGCACCAAAGAACTGTGGTGTTGGAGAAGACTCCTGAGAGCCCTCTGGACAGTAAGGAGATCAAACCAGCCAATCCTAAAGAAAATCAACCCTGAATACTCATTGGAAGGACTGATGCTGAAGCTGAAGCTCCAATACTTTGGTCACCTGAGGCAAAGAATCAACTCACTGGAAAAAGTGAGTTTGAGTGAGTTTCTCATCCCCCACCCTGATGCTGGGAAAGATTGATGCAGGAGGAGAGGAGGAGGAGAACAGAGGATGAGATGGTTGGATGGCATCACCGACTCGATGGACATGAGTTTGAGCAAACTCCGGGAGATGGTGAAGGACAGGGAGGCCTGACATGCTGCAGTCCATGGGGTGGCAAAGAGTCGGACACGACTGAGCGACTGAAAAACAACAACAACACAACTAATACCCTGGGAACATGTTTAACGAATCCCCCTGCCCCGCATACACTCTGTTTTACCAAACCTGCCCTTAGCAGGAGCTGAGGTGAAGTTCTGAGGTCACCTCCAAAGCCATCCTTCAGTTATGGCCATGATCTTCGGGAGGGAAACCCTATCGCAGGACCATCCTCCCCATGGGTCCTGTTCAGAAGTGGGACAGCCCCCTCCCCACCTGACCCCCAGGTGCCAACCACTCAGCCCTTGACGATTCGGGGCAAGGGGAATGCAAGTCAACTTTCACTCACACCTTCCTCCTATGACTTTCTTTTATCTCCTAAAGGATCACTTCAGAGGGCAGGCTACCAAAGTGAACGGATAGGAATTTATGTAACCATCTAATAATAACTCAAGATGTTATCATTAAAACGTTCGAGCAGCAAAGGGAACTCGGGAAGGTACTCCAATTGCTTCCCTGTGATGAGGGATAAAAGAAGTAGCTCTCAAGGAGGAAACCAGGAAGGCAAAGTAGGGCAGGCTCCAAAGGTACCCCAGGCTCTCATGGCCCAGGCACATCAGTGCTACTGTCCGCCCGGGTCCAGGCTGCATCCCGGGGCCCCGGGGGCCTGTCCCATTATGAGAAGATGGTTCCAACTGGGACACTGCATGTAAGGGGACGGACACTGCAAGTGGAGGAACAGACCAGGAGGAACAATGTGGGCGGAGAATCAAAGGTGGGTTCGGTTCTCTGCATGACTTTTCACCTTGCCATGAGACCTAGAGCAGGATCCCTTCAGCTTCTGAGCCTGGGTTTCCTCGTTTGGAAGGAGACCTTCCAAAGCAGGGTACTCTCCCACACCCTGCTGCTTACCCCCGGGCCTTTGCACATCCTTTGTTTCTCCCTGGGGGTTCCTCCCTCAAACTCTGCCAGCTTGAAGATCCCACAAGAGAATCCTTCTTGACCCCTGCCCTCTACCACATGTGTTCCAGCACTGAGAGCCTCTTTCCTGCTTTCACACAGCCTACGCTTTCCTTTCAGATAGTTCTGTTTACAAACACAGATTTACTAATAAGGTAAGTACCTAGCTACCATCTGCCCCCCACCAGAAGGTGACACATGTCCACTGCTTCATCACCGTCTCCCAGTGCCTGGCACATGAAGCGAACTCTGTGCTTTTAGTTTTCTTTGCGAGTTTCAGCGAGGCTTAGTGGCTGAGAGCTTGGGCTCAGCGCAGGTGCTGGCAAACATTTTCAGAAAAGGGCCAGAGGTCTCTGTTACAACCACTCAACTCTGCTGCTGTAATGCAAAAACCACCAGAGACCATTTGTAAGTGAGTGGGTAAACGCATGGCCATGGCTGAGTTACAGACAACACATGATTTACAAAAATGGATGGTGGGCCCACAGGCCATAGTTGACAGCTTAAGCTCTAGAGTCACACTATGTGAATTTGAATCCTGGCCAGGTTGCTCCCCTGCAAGGGTACCTTGGACAAGTGGCCTAACCTCTTTGTGCCAAGGTTTCATGTGTCCAATCAGACCAGGGCTTTGGGAAGATTAAACAATGGCCATAAAGACAGCTGAGCACTGAGAAACTGATGCTTTCAAACTGTGACACTGGAGAAGACTCTTGAGAGTCCCTTAGACAGAAAGGAGATCAAACTAGTCAATCCTAAAGTAAATCAACCCTGACTATTCATTGGAAGGACTGATGCCGAAGCTGAAGCTCCAATACCTCGGCCACCTGATGCAAAGAGATGGCTCACTGGAAAAGACCCTGATGCTGAAAAAATTGAGGGCAGGAGGAGAAGGGGCGACAGAGAATGAGATGGTTGGATGGCATCATGGACTCAACAGACGTAAGTTTGAGCAAACTCCGGGAGTTGGTGATGGACAGGGAAGCCTGCTGTGATGCAGACCGTGGGGTCACAAAGAGTCAGACACGACTGAGCAACTGAACAACAACAGCAAAACAACAGCTGGAACAAATGTATGTGAGCTGTCATAATCATTAAAGTCATAATTAATGATGGTGGTGATAAGAGAATCAGTGACTGCATCTCCCAACCCTAGGCACTTGGTCAGTGGCCGCTGCCCAGACGGTGACCATATTAATGAGGAGGAGGAGGAAGCCAATCCTGACAGGTGAGCTATGAGAGATTCCAAGCACTCTTCTGGGGCACACAGAGGCTCCAGGCGGGTCAGCTGAGAGAGGTGATTGTCTGGCCAGTCTGGATGGCCAGACAGGTGGCCCGCCGGTAACCTCTCTCAGCTGACCCACCTGCTTCCCTGGCAGAGCTCAGACAGAGACCATTGGGTGACTCCAGCTCTGAGTCAGCCAACCACCTGGTACAGTCATGGGTCACTGAACTCAGATTCCTCAACAGGCAGGGAAAAAAATGACACAGCACTTCCATTACCAAATGAGGACAAGGACCTCACCTGTTAAGAGCTGGCCAGGAAGTCAGTCTTCCTGGTTCAGCCAGCAAAGCTAGGACTTTGTTACAGGGTCCCCCATAAAGTCAAACATTCCTCTGGACGCAAAAGAGACAGGCATTGAGCTAATGAGCCCCGTGGGCAGTTGAGATAGAATGTCCCCAGCTGACCACCATCACTGACCGCTGGCAGACCCCTCTAAGGGGAGGTCCATGCAGCAGTCCAAAGGTAATATTGTTTTGCGAAATTAACATAAATAGTCCAGGCAGACCAGTAATTACAGTTATTAAATTCAAAGCATTAGGTTAGACCAGGGATTCTCTGCAATCATTTTTTTAAAATTGTATCATGTTCCACTGATTTTAAACACACACACACACACACACACACACTCTAACGTGTGAAGCGGCTGGTGGCAGTTCTTAAACAGAGAACCTCAAAGGGAGGAAAGACACACAGGCTTTTCACACTTTTCAGGAGCTGTGGATTTACAATTTGCTCCCCACCTGCTCTGCCAACAAAGAGAAGCACCTGAGAAGTAGGTGGTGAAAGGATGTGATGAGGAAATGACCCAAAGGACATAATCGGGTTGGACCAAAATGAGGCCCCCTCCTCAACCGCAGGCGTTGGAGCCCTGCCTGCTCACCCCCACAGCCGGCACGGGGCAGAGGCTCAGTGAACACAGCTCTGTAATGAACCAATGGACCTACTTCACTGGCTCTCCAAACCACACGTTTAACCCTGAGGCACGTCTCTACTACTACGAGCAGTAGTACTGGTACTATGAGTACTACTACTCCTGATACCCAATACAGATGAAACTTGCACCACGTGTTCAGCACTGTCCTAAGCACTTCATATAATCCTCCCAACCATCCTCCAAGGAAGCCCCACTTCACAGGGAGACTGGCCCAGAGAGGGGAGGCGAGAAGTCCAAGGTCACACAGCCCATGTGCGCAGAGCCAGGGGCCTCAACACCCACCCCCTTACCTGTCCCTGGGCCAGGCCTGCACGCACAGCAGTCACTCTCAAGCTTTTTACCGCAGGGAGGCCTGGCATGCTGCCGTCCATGGGGTCACAGAGAATCAGACAGGAGTGGGTGACTGAACAACAACAACGGAACCCATGCTAACGTTTCTGCGATATTTTTTTAATTGGCCCACTTTCTTACATCACCTTGTCCTAAACAACGGAATATGAAAACTCACAGATTTGACGGGTTATATTCTATTTTCTAAAACTTAGCCAGATAAAGGTAATTAGGGAAATAAAAATATTCATCTGTGTAACAAGAGAGACCATCCTTTTCTACAAACTTGGGAACACAGCCCTGCCCCGCAGCGCCCTCTCTGACCAGCTTGCACACAGCCTCACCTGCAGCTTCTCAGGAACAGCTAGTCAGATTCTGAGGACATTTCTGAGCTGCACTGGGCTCCTGTGGGACACCGGGGGGATACACACAGACAAGACACAGCTCAGGGGGCAGCACCTGCTTTGCTCTCAGCAGGAACATCAACTGCACACCTGGTTTTCTCCCAGGATGCCCACCTGGGAGTAGATCCCTCCACCTACCTCACCTCTGAGGATACGTGAAGAATTCAGAACAGGCTAATCTGGCCTTCACTCTTCCCAGCAACAGGGACCGACTCAGGGAGGGACATACGTTTGGGCCCAATATGAGCCAGAGAGAGTCAAGCCTGAGTCTCCTGTTTGACTGCTCCGAGGCCAGAAACTCTGTCTTGCCCACTGGACGTAACACTGAAAAGACAGGAGGTCTGGAGCCGCTGTAGCTACCTCATGCTTGGAAAACATGGAGAGTGGAAACTCTACAAAGGAGGCCCAGACAGAACAGAAATGGACCCTGGATCCAGCTGTCCCTGAAGCCAAACCTAACAGGCTCATGGGAGCTCCTGAATCACCTTTCTGCTTCTGTCAATCTGCATTGGATTTTCTGACACTTATCATCAAGAGCCCTAAAGGATACACATGCCCTCCAAAAGTGCTCAGGGAATCAAAGTTTATTTTTAATATTTGAATGATAAAAATAGGACTATAAAGTAGGCTCATAAAATGTTCAGCTGAATAAGCACTGAGAAACGAAAGGATCGACAATTTTGACTGCACAGATTATTCTTGCTGTTTCTTAAACAGAAGCGAGTTGACCTGAGACAAAAAAATGAGAGCCACTTTCCGCGCCACACAGCTGAGTGGCTTGACGAGTCCTATCGCACCACCTGATAACCAGAAAGCACGGTGTGATAGGGAAAAGGTGTTTGCAGGTGGAGTGTCATTCAAGCTACTCTATGCTTTAGGACAATTACCCAGAAAAGGCACATTTTGCAAGGCAGACGGAGTGATCATGACTCCAAAGCAAAAACACGGCCTATTCTATCCACACTCGCTTCCGTGTAAAACCATGTATTTTCCACTTAATGAGAAGCTAATGCTTCTTGGAAAGTCCTGATCAGCTCTCCTTATCTGTTCCTCAAAAGACCAAACCTGACAGATTCTTGATTCATTCATACGGTGGCGATGCAAATTCAAGAACAGTCGTGGGAGAAGTGAGTCAAGGAAGCATGAATAAACACACTCCATGTGAATTTCACTGCCCAAAATAAGAAAATCCCAGGATTAAAAACAAGCCAAATGCTCAGACTGCTCACACAGCTTTCGAATGCCAGCCCATTTCAAAGTGAGAAGTTTTTTTTTTTTTTTTTTAAATATTAACAACTGAAAAGGAACACACTCGTAAACAGTACTGAACCTCTAAGTTGTAACGCTGGGCCAGAAGGAGCAGTGCAACAGCTCAACTTCTGAAAGCCTCGAACCTGCACTATCAAGGATTCCCGAGTGTGTCTTATAAACCCCCACTACATAACAAGTCACTACGTTTGTTGTTGTTCAGTTGCCAGGTCGTGTACGACTCTGTGATCCATTGGACTGTAGCCCACCAGGCTCCTCTGTCCGTGGGATTCTCCAGGCAAGAATACTGGAGTGGGTTGCATTTCCTTCTCCAGGAGATCTTCCCAACCCAGGGATTGAGCCCAGGTCTCCTGCATTGGCAGACAGATTCTATAGCGCCACCTGGGAAGCAGCCCAATTCACTAGGGCACCAGTTCTCTTAAAGTGGCATGCTATTGCTGCTGCTAAGTCGCTTCAGTCGTGTCCGACTCTGTGCGACCCCATAGACGGCAGCCCATCAGGCTCCCCATCCCTGGGATTCTCCAGGCAAGAACACTGGAGTGGGTTGCCATTTCCTTCTCCAATGCATGAAAGTGAAAAGTGAAAGTGAAGTCGCTCAGTTGTGTCGGACTCTTAGCGACGTCATGGACTGCAGCCTACCAGGCTCCTCTGTCCATGGGATTTTCCAGGCAAGAGTACTGGAGTGGGGTGCCATTGCCTTCTCCAATTCTATTCACTAGAAATCTCAATTAACTGGAAATTCTGTTTCCCAGACTTCTTATGGCTGCCTGCATGATGAGTATCACCAGGCTAATTCTGTATCTTATTTCCCTTCAAGGGTTCTGCACTAGTCACACTGGCCTTCTCTGCAATCCTTACTCACCCCACACTCATCTTCACCTCAGGGCATTCCCTCTATCTGGATCAATCTGGTCCCAATCATGGGAGATTTGGTGCCTTCTCAACTTTCCAATCCCAACTCCTCCATCCCTGACTCCCCCACCAAGTGGTGCTGGTGAAGACTCTTGAGAATCCCTTGGACTGCAAGGAGATCAAACCAGTCAATCCTCAAGGAAATCAGACCTGAATATTCATTGGAAGGACTGATGCTGAAGCTGAAGATCCAATACTTTGGCCACCTGATACGAAGAACTGACTCATTGGAAAAGACCCTGATGCTGGGAAAGATTGAGGGCAGGAGGAGAAGAGAGTGGCAGAGTGTAAGATGGTTGAATAGCATCACCAACTCAATGGACATGAGACTGAGCAAACTCCAGGAGACAGTGAAGGACAGGGAAGCCTGGCCTCTGCAGTCCATGGGGTCACAAAGAGTCGGACACGACTGAGCAACTGATCAACAACAACTAGGGAGACAGCTGCCCCCATACGCCCCCCACCTGCTTCACATCCACCACTTTTACCGTCTTCTCAGTACTCATACTCTCGGAGTAACAGATGACCCTTGACCAATGCGAGGGTTAATTCGCACACAACTTGAAGTTGTCCCTCGGTATAGTCCTCGCGTCTACAGAGTCCACCAACCAGGGACCATGCAGTACTGTAGTACTTACTACGGAAAAATACCCACGCGGTTCAAACCCGAGTTGTTCAAGGGTCGACAGTACTTGTGACTGTCTCTCCTTCCCACCCCACCCCGCTAGAAAGTGGAGACGTGAGCCCTCCTCGTCATCACGCACTCATCCTCCCGCACCAACAGCAGTGCCATCCATCAGTATGCAGAAACAGCACTGCATCAGCCTGCCTTCCATTCGCACCCACACCAAGTTCAAGGCTGGAACAGTCCGTGGTCCTGGCTGAAGGTAAAATATCAGCCTGAAGAACTATATATCCTCTCAAGACCCCACCCCAGACCAAGACCTGCTTGTAGGCAAAAAGACTCTAGACAGCCTGTCTTCTGCTTCCACCTGCACCCCCAGCACAGCCTCTGTACCACCCGTGACGACAACGTGTCAGCTGACAGTTTTTCCGCTCAGCCTCCTGCAGGCCCTCCACTGCCTACAGGACACTGGCTACCAAGTCCCAAAGCACAGCATGCAGGACTCTCCAGGATCTGGCCCCTGTCCAGAATGTTCCTCTGGGTCCTGTGTTGCCCCGGGTTTGCAGAGTCCAGTCTCTCAAACATACCGTACTTCTCCCAACCTTCTCTAAAAACCTGCCTTCCTAATATCTCCCCCGTCCACTTGCCAAAACCCGGAGCAACTCAAGGGTGCTCCCCTTAAAGGCCAGTTCCCGATTTTCCCAGCAGGTGAGCCAAGTCAGCTGTGAGCTCCCACAGGCACTTTCCCGTTCATCGGGCCCACCAGCTGTGCTGCACAATGAACACACCCTCGCGTGTCGTCCAGGGCAGCAAGGTCAAAGGGGTTTTGTCTTGTTTTTCCACTGTTGCCACTGCTCAGCACAACGACCTACCCAGGGGCGGTCACTACGTGTGCGTTCAGGGACCGTGTACTACACGCCTGCTACGGCACAGGCCCCGCGTTCAGGGACCGTGTACTACACGCATGCTACGGCACAGGCCCCATCCAAAGTCTGGGGCCCGAAACGCGTAAGACAGGAAGGTCTTAGTGCTCACGGAGTTCTCAGTCTAGTTCAGGTTCTCAAACTCTGACCCACAGGCCGAATACACTGTGCCGCCTATTTTGTTGCCTTAATAGCTTTACTGAGATAAAATTTACCCACCACAAATCTTCTTAAGAGTCCCTTGGACAGCAAGGCGATCAAACCAGTCAATCCTAAAGGAAATCAACCCTGAATATTCACTGGAAGGATTGATGCTGAAGCTCCAATACTTTGGCCACCTGATGCAAAGAGCCGACTCATTGGAAAAGACCCTGATGCTGGGAAAGATTGAAGGCAAGAGGAGAAGGGGTGACAGAGGATGAGATGATTAGATGGCATCACTGACTCAAGGGACATGAGTTTGAGCAAACTCCGGGAGATAAGGAAGCACAGGGAAGTCTGCATGCTGCAGTCCATGGGGTCACAAAGGGTCAGACACGACTTAGAGACTGAACAACAACAACCACAAATTTCTGCTCCACTGTTTTTGTAAATAAACTGTTACTGGAACACAGACACACACATTCATTCATGTCTTATCTGTGACCACCTTCTTACTATAAAAGCAGATTTCAGTGGCTGCAACAGAGACCCTATGGCCCGCAAAGACGAAACTATTCCCTATCTGGCCCTTTACAGAAAATGTCTGCTGACTCCTGGTCACTTAGGAGGACGCCCTAGACAAGGCAAGCCAGTCAACCAGGCCAAAGATGATTTAAAGGTCAAAGTACTATGAAGAAAGGAAGCCTTGGGACTAGGATAGAGTGACTTAGAGGGCAGACAGCCAAGGCCCCTCAAGCAGTGACAGCGGTGCTAAGTCTGGGAAGGACCCATCCAGGCCAAGACCTGTGGAAAGAGCGTTTCTTGGAGGGGGAATAACCAAGTGCAAAGTCATGAAGCTAGACCAGGCCTGGCGTTTCAGTCACAGCCCAGCAGGAAACTCATGGCATGAAGCCAGAGGTCATGGGGCTTAGTGAAGAGACTCTCTACCAAGGGGAAGAGGAGGTGAAGGGAAACCAAGAAGGGACGGGGAGGGACACAGGGGCTGGTGATGGTGGAAACCCCCACCCGAGAACCCTCCAGGCCTGGAGGGGGAGGGAGGAAGCAGTTCCCAGACCCACTGGGACACAGGTGGACACACAAGGAGCCATGGCCCCCAGGACGAGAGCACAACCCACAGCCTAGCAGGTAGGGGCTGGAGGAAGAATGCTCTGACCTTGCCTTCCTTTTGCCTGAGCCTCCCACTGGACCAAAAGGGGCCAAGCCCCACCGGAAGCTGGGGGCAGGGGAGCCCAGTGACCCAGCCCATCAAGGTGTACTTCCTGGGGCACAGAGCAAGGTACATGTATATCTGTACATCTGAAGGTCAGAAAAGAGGTCAGTGTCACTTTAAGGGCCATCAGTGAGATTAATCATATCAACCCCAAGATTGTTGTGAAGTACCAGACAGACACTCTGGTGGAGGGGAAACTGTGAAGCAAACGAAAGATGAAAATGTTATTACTGGATCTCTGTCAAAAATGTAACTGGTGTGTGCTTTGATCAGTTATAGCACATCAGCATCTCTGAGTGGAATTAGGAAAACCAGAAAAAAATGACTGCATATCTTAAAAGCATGCACATATGAGGTGCTCATAGCACAGGCCCAGAGATGAAAGCAATCAAGTCTCTCTACTGCTTTGGACCCAAAAGAGAAAGTCACCATCGTCCTCATGCTGATGTTCCAAAGTCGTCAGCAAACAGGGAGTGATACTGACCCTCGTGCCCAGTTAGTTTTCTCAGTCTTTGACTAATGACAGCTGTTATGAACAAATGATTTTGTTTAGCTTAAAATCACCATGTACTGCTTTCTACTTTTATTGAGAGATACATAATTCACAATTCACTCATTTAAAATGCACAATTCAATCAACCTCAGTATATTCCCAAGGTTCTACAACAATTACCACTAATTCCAGAGCACTCCTGAGAGTCCCTTGGACTGCAAGGAGATCCAACCAGTCTATTCTGAAGGAGATCAGCCCTGGGATTTCTTTGGAAGGAATGATGCTAAAGCTGAAACTCCAGTACTTTGGCCACCTCATGCGAAGAGTTGACTCATTGGAAAAGACTCTGATGCTGGGAGGGATTGGGGGCAAGAGGAGAAGGGGACGACAGAGGATGAGATGGCTGGATGGCATCACCGACTTGATGGACGTGAGTCTCAGTGGACGTGAGTCTGAGTGAACTCCAGGAGTTGGTGATGGACAGCGGGGCCTGGTGTGCTGTGGTTCATCAATCAGAAAGTACTTCTTAGCTGCCTCCAGCCCACTCCTAGGCTGACAGCCAGTCACCTTTGCGTCCCAGTAAATCTGTCTATTCTGGCCATCACTCATGCACACAGTCAGATAACAGTACCACGGAATTCTTCACAGCTGTGTTCAGACCACCTTTCTGGCTGTGACCTTTCAAAGCTCGTGAGCTGCGAGAAGAGCACACTGTTATGTCACCCCCCTGTTATGTCACCCAGGGGGTCAGCTTAGAGGACTAAGACCGCGGGTACAAATTACATGCAGCCCCAGCATTCTCCATGCAGACAAGAGCTTCTTCATGTTACAGCTTGACATTTACTTCTACGATGCCCACCTGCAGCACAGATACGGAGAGAAAGTGGCACAGAGGGAGTTCTGGGGGCCCAGCAGGACCAGGAACAGGACAGACCGCGGACACTCAGCCTCACTGGCATCATCACCACGCCTGCCCGTGAGCATGGGCTCGCTGCTCCTCCTGGCTATGGTGAAGCCTGCCATCCTCCGAGGTATTAGAACCACGTTATTTGAGTTGTCTGTCTAGACTGCCCTTTCCATAGCGTCCTTATTAGGGTTCACGGAAATAGGAAAGGCAAAGAATAGGTTTTCACTGAAGAAACAACTCTAAGATACTCAGGCACGGAGATGCTAGAGACCCAAGATACTAAGGCAGATAGATGCTAAGGACCTCAGATAATACAGAGCACTTAGACAGTAGAAACCCTAGATATCGGGACCCTGACATGCTAAAGCCCTAAACACTGATGTACTTAGATGCTAAGGGCCCTAGATACAGGGACACTTAGATGTAAGGACTCTACACACTGGGACACTTAGATGGATACTGGGACCATGGATACTGGGACCCATGGATACTGAGATGCTAAGGACCCCAGATACAGGGGCACTAGATGTAAGGACTCTAGATACTAGAGCACTTAGATGCTAAGGAGCCTAGATACTGGGGCACTGAGATGCTGTGACCCTATATAATTCAGAACTTTGATGCTAGAGACCCTAGATACTGGGGCGCTTAGTTGCTAAGGACCCTAGACACCAGGACACTAAGATGCCAGGGACCGGACCCTAGATCCTGGGACATTTATATACTGCTGCTGCTGCTAAGTCGCTTCAGTCGCATCCGACTCTGTGCGACCCCATAGACGGCAGCCCACCAGGCTCCCCCGTCCCTGGGATTCTCCAGGCAAGAACACTGGAGTGGGTTGCCATTTCCTTCTCCAATGCATGAAAGGGAAAAGTGAAAGTGAAGTCGCTCAGTCGTGTCTGACTCTAGCGACCCCAGGATTGCAGCCTACCAGGCTCCTCCGTCCATGGGATTTTCTAGGCAAAAGTACTGGAGTGGGGTGCCATTGCCTTCTAGGGGGCCTCAAATGTCATCAGCATAGCTGGTGAAATTTCACCATCTTTGCAGGAAAAAGCTTAGTCCAGGACATCTGAAGCCAAAGTCTATCAAGTGAAATGGTGAGAGTTCTCAGATCCTCCTATCTCTGCTCACTGCTGGGCTCTCTAATTACCAGGATTCAGACCCTGACTCTGTTCAGAGAAGCGGCCAAACACATAGATTTCTGCGCCATCATCTCTGAGAGAATGCTGGAGTGGGGAACGCAGCCAACTCCCTGGAGTACTCTGCAGGCTCTGTTGGCAATGAGGATTAGGCAAAGCTGGGGATTAATTTGGCGGGAACCATCACGCCCTGTAGAGGAACCAGCCACTGCTGGAGCCAAAAGCCTTTGCTGGGCTGATGTCCTCGGCAGGGGTCACGTGGAAGCTCCGTTTGGGCTAATTGCTAAGATAATGAACAAGACGTGCTTTCTACCAACACCCACACCACATTAATTTCAGACTGTTCCTGACAAGAGGGCTGAACTAAAACCAACAGCAAGTGTGCTGCAAATCCCATCCTGAATCCACCTGAATCCACCGTTAGAGAAACAACTGACCCCCACAGACCAAGAAGATTTCGCTTCCAGTTGGGCCTGAACTGGGGAACGTGGGGCAGGGTCTACACTTAGTGGTCAACAACCAGGTCTGAGCATGGGGCTTCGGGCTGCATTTCGTCCTCACACCCCCATTTCACACACAGGCTCAGACGTGCCCAGAGTCACACAGCAGGAAGCGAGGGGTCAGGACTCCGCCCAGGTCGGCCTGGCTGTCAAGGGCATATCACTGGGCCTGTTGGCCGGCGTGGCCACTCCAGCAGGATAAACTAGAGACAGTTTCAGGCCCAAGGTGCTCGAAGCCACCCAGCTCAGTCTGCCTTTTCATTTTCCATCGAAGCACATGGCACCAACCTCTACTCAAACTCACTCGGGACTGCCTCTCACTGAGGACTGGGCCTGTACCAGGCCACTGAGGGGTCTGGGGTCCTTCCACCCAAGCCAGTCCCTTTCCTCCACTTGCTAATGACTGTATCCCTGGCTCACCCCACCCGTGGGTTCTCAAGAAAATAAACATTCAGCATCTCATTTCTCCGTGTTCGCTGGTGTTCCCAAAGGCTTGCTGAATTGTACATGTTCTGAGTTTCCTGAATTAATACAATGCTTTTCTACCAACATCATACTCAGAATATTTCCAAGCACACACAAACTACCTCATTACACCATCACAAACCTCCCAACCAAATCCATTTCCTGTGGGTTGGAGTTTTCTCCTCGGATCACCACTCTGGCAACAAACACCAGAGGAGCCTGGGGTTGGCGAAAGGAGAGTCAGCCAGCACCAATGGGAAGTGGACAAGTGAAATGCCAGCAGGAGGGCATCTAGCAGAAAGAAGCACAGGTGGAAGGGCCGGTGGTGGCGAGTAAGAAGGAAAGCCTGACTTAAGCTTCACTCATTCCTCAAATTTCAAAGATACCAAGCATCCCCTGTGTGTTAGATTCAGACCTGGGAATGAAGAGCCAGAGATGAGAGCAAAAGCCAAGATCCCCTCCATGCCCCACCCCTGAGTCTCAAGTCTCTCGCAGAGGAGACAGACTCTAATCACAGATGCACACACATACATAATTATAAACCAGAGTGAGACCAGGAAGAAAAGAACAGCCTACTCCGTTGCAGGGGCCTCCAAGAGGCGGGGACAGCGTGCCCTACCAAGACCAATCAGGCCTAGGGATTTAGCTTCAACCTCCAAAATTAAGAATGTGTTTTCTCTCTCTGGGCAACTACGGTTAAGCCTGTAGCCCGACACCCCCTAAAATACATTTCATTCCAGGGCTTTTAGAATTCTTTGAAGAAACAGTAAAAGACAGCCACACTTTCAATGATTTCCATGTCAAAATCTGCAGAAAAAGGAAAGGACTTTACATCCAATTGTTCTTAATGCTTTAACAGAACATTCCCTGAGAAACCTCCTCCCAGCAGTTTAACCTTCAACGCGAAAGGAAATTGTCTCCATGATTCAAACTCGAGGAAGGCAGAACAGAACTGGAACGCATCAGACAAATAGCCTTCTGTTTTTCTTCGATTTAAAGCTCCACAATTTGTCTTCCTGTCACAATGCCTTGCCACATAAAACATCGTGAAGAAGCTGCTTTCACCATAAAGATTTGGACGAAAGGCAAAATGTGGGGCATTTTCAGCATGTGTTACAACCTGAGATGAGCCCAGCCGAGAAGTTTAGACGGGGAGCAAGATGGAGCGTTCAGAATCAGACAGTTCTGGAAGATGAAATGTCCCTCCTGGCAGCCAAAAATGAAGGACTCGGCCCCTTTTTAAACTGTCAACCTCGTTGACTAAAAGCAGCCATGGAGGGAACCAAAAAACCCTACAGCGAGAGACAGAACAAGAGACAGTTCTTGCACAAGTCACAGTCGCACAGGACAAAAACCATCCGATGACCATCAAGAGTGGCTGTGGGGCTTCCCTGGTGGCTCAGTGGTAAAGAATCTGCCTGCCAACACAGGAGACACAGGTTGGATCCCTGGTCCAGGAAGATCTCACAAGCAGCAGAGCAACTAAGCCCGTGCGCCACAACTGCTGAGCCTGTGCTCTGGGGCCCGGGAACTGCAACTCCTGAAGCCTACACACTCTAGAGACCGTGCTCCGCAACGAGGAGCCCCCGCGATGAGAAGCCTGCACACCCCAACCAGACAGCAGCCCCTGCATGCCACAAGTAGGGAAAAGCCCACACAGCATGAAGACCCAGCACAGCCAATAAGTAAACTTTTTTTTTTAAATAAGAGTGGCTGTCCAGGGGGGCTGACAACAGGGTCTGGAAGCAGACAGAAGTTCAAGTCCCAGTCCCGTGACCTCAAGCTGCTTCATCCGACATGAGAAAACCTCAGAGTGGAAGTGCTATGCGAATTAACTGAGCAGAGGATACATGAGACAGAACAAGCCCTGGTACAGAGAAAACACTTACAAGCTAGTTGGTACAATATGTTTGGCCATAAAAGAAGGAGACTCACAGAGTACCAGTGCTTCACGAGTGGGGAGGCGGGGAGGGGGCAGAGTTGGGGTGGAGGAGTGGGAGGTACAAACTCATGGGTGTAAGACAGGCTCAAGGATGCACTTACAACATGGGGAATACGGCCAATATTTCGTAATAACTGTAAATGGAAGGTAACCTTTAAAAAGTGCATTAAAATTAGACAAAAAAATGTAAAGACAATTTGCCCATCATTAACAGGCAGCCTCTGTTCCCCAGACCTGTGGGTCACGTGCTGCAACTAAGACCCAGAGCTGCCAAATAAATAAGCAAATAAATATTAAAAAAAAAAATAGTAGAGAGTGGAATGGGATGAAAACAAGAGCAATACAATATGGATAACTGTGAGGCTGAGTGACGAGTGCATGGAGGTTTGTTATACTCTTCCATCTACTTTAGTATGTATTTGAAAGATGTATTTTTAAAAATTTAAATAAGCAACATAAGCAACTACTTGAGAGTCCCTAGGACAGCAAGGAGATCAAACCAGTCAATCCTAAAGGAAATTAACCCTGAATATTCATTGGAAGGACTGATGCTGAAGCTCCCATACTCTGGCCACCTGATGCAAAGTGCCAACTCATTAGAAAAGACCCTGATGCTGGGAAGGATTGTAGGTGGGAGGAGAAGGGGACAACAGAGGATGAGATGGTTAGATGGCATCACCGATGTGATGGATATGAGTTTGAGTAAGCTCCAGGAGATGGTGAAGAACAGGGAAGCCTGGCGTGCTGCAGTCTATGGGGTGGCAAAGAGTTGGACATGACTTGGCGACCGAACAACAATTAGAAGTTTCTCTCTATGGTCACATGGCAGAGGGAGAAAAGGCATCTTGACCTGGTTAAGGTCTTCTGAAAGCCAAGGTCACCTCTATTAGCAATGAACCTGGAGGAAAACCCAGGTCACATCCCACCTCACGCTCCCCAGCCCAGCACATCTGTTTGTTAAATGACCACATCTCTTGTCTCTGCTGAGCAATTTTTATTTCAGATAAAAGAGCCAAAATAAATTAGCCCCAATCTGCACAAGTGAATTCGAAATCATAGGCTGTGACCCCATGGGTGACCCAGGGACAACTTCCTTCCTGTAAGCTCGAGGCCAGCTGCCCCTGTGACCACGGTAATAATGAAGGGATGCAGGTTCGCACACGTGATCTCAAGATGTGACTGATGGGCAGTAATTAGTTCATTAGCTGTTGTTCCTGGGCACCGGGTGCAGGTTTTTAAAGCTTCGACGCTGACTCGCTCTTCAAAAGACCTGCCACTGCTTGGCTCAGGTTAACAAAGAGGCACAGGCTCAGAACTAAATGTCTACAGTGAAAATACTGGTGCTAGCAAGGACGTGGGGTGTCCCTAGAGCCTCAGCTGGTAAAGAATTCGCCTCCAATGAGGGAGACCTGGGTTTGATCCCTGGGTTGGGAAGATCCCCTGGAGAAGGGAATGGCTACCCGTTCCAGTATTCTTGCCTGGAGAATCCCCATGGACAGAGGAGCCTGGTGGGCTACAGTCCATGGGGTCGCAAAGGTCCGACACCATTAAGCAACTAAGCATAGCACAGCACAGCAAGGACCTGGGTTGGATCTGATCTTCTACCTGGAAATCTATGCTGGGCGTACGAAATACTTCATTGACATCCTGTTTATCATCCTTCCACCCCAGACATAACCAAGTCTACTGGGAAAACAGACTCTGACCCCAGAAGGACAAGTAGCCTCACGCTAGCCAGTGTAGACACTCCCTCGCTCTTGCCCACCACATCTTCCCTCTAGGATCGCAGGCCCTGGTTAGTTGAGACCAGCGTCATCTCTTGCCTGAACAGCTCAGGGCATCTCCAGGCCAGACTCTCCCCTCCCTCCTTCCATCCACTTCTTCGTGGGGCCCTGGAGGGGGGACTGTCCATAGAACAGATCTGATCCATTACTCTCCTTCCTAAAGGCCTTGCTTATTAGTTCCCCACTGTCCAAATGCCTCACTAGGGCCTCTGGGCTCTGTCCCCAGGTTGCCCTTCAAGAACCTTCCTCAGTCACTCCCCAGACACACCCTGGACTCCAGGACGCTGAGCCACAGCCATCGAGAGCAACCCGCAGCTTTCTCAGCACGCCACCCTGCCTCCTTCCTCTCTCCCTTTGCACAAACGGTTCTTTTTCCAGTATGCCCTCTGCGAGCTTCTGGAACACAGAAATCATCTGTCATCTGTGGATGACATCTAGAAAATATATCTGAGGACAGTGATAACATATAACAACCTCCATTTACTAACTTTCTGGGCTTCGGACACCAGGCCACGTTTCTCTACCTGCATTATCTCACTTAATCCTCACCATCACCCTTGAAGAGGTTCTATATTATCCCCATCTCATAGATTTTTTTTTTTAATTGAGGCTCAGAGAGGTAAAGTAACTTGTCAAAGGTCGCACAGCTTCACATAGGAATTTGAGCCAAGGTCTTTCTGACTCAAAAGCTGTTTTGTTAATCACCTGATATACTGATATCTACAGAACAGAACTTAAGCTGCCTCTTCACTCCATGGAACAACAGAAGTGGGTTTTTCTATGTTCAGTTTAGTTCTATGAGAGTTTACTATATCCAAGGCACGGAACACAGACCACTGTTTACCTTCCAAATACCTGTTCCTCCCTTCTTCTGTTTTAATTAGGGTGATAATGTGTTCTACTAAACACACACACACACACACGCATTTCTCAAAATCCCTAACAGAGTACAGCCAATGAAATGTCAAAGAAAATATTTTGGGGGAGTTGCAGGTAACCTCCTTAAAAAAGTTGACACATATTCTTTTTACCCTTCCTCTGCTTCCCCCTGCCTGCTACCTAGGATGTAGACGTAATGGCTGGGGCTCTAGCAGCCGTCTTAGACCATGAGGACCTTAGACACTTTAGAAACACAGCAGAGCAACAACACAGAAGTACTCATTTGTTCATCTGAAAAGTTTCTGGCTCTGCTGGTGCCAGGCAATGCACAAGCCCACAAGACAGGCCCAGCTGTGAACAGACTGAAACAAAGGTCCCTGCCCCCATGAGGTTTACAGCATAAGAGGAAAAGGCAGTAACACCTGATTATAATCCGTAACATATCAGAAGATGATCGATGCTACAGAAAAAAGGAAAAGAGCAAAATAAAGCAGACTGAGAAAGGGAGAGACTGAACTCTGAGACCTGACAGACCCATGACTGATGGAGGAGGGGAACAGGAACGTCTCAGGAGACTCAGTTCCCTCCACTCCCAGCAACGACTGATGGAGGAGGGGAACAGGAACGTCTCAGGAGACTCAGTTCCCTCCACTCCCAGCAACGACTGATGGAGGAGGGGAACAGGAACGTCTCAGGAGACTCAGTTCCCTCCACTCCCAGCAACGACTGATGGAGGAGGGGAACAGGAACGTCTCAGGAGACTCAGTTCCCTCCACTGCCAGCAACGACTGATGGAGGAGGGGAACAGGAACGTCTCAGGAGACTCAGTTCCCTCCACTCCCAGCAAAACCACCTGGGGAAAGCAACAGCCTCACACAACGGAGGAGCTCCAGGGACCATCTGCGGGTTTCGTTCAGTCCTAACAACTCCTTATTCCACGTTACCAGAAACGAGGGAAACGCGCTCGAAGGAAAACCTGTTCCACACAAGCTGATCATTTCTAAACTGCCTTTTTAGGTGTGGTTCACGTGGGGGACTGGCGCCTCCGGAGGTGGTGTTCCAGGACCCCGCCGCCCTCCACTCCAACCCATGCAGCTCAGCTCTCAGGTAGGCTACATTTGGAGCTTCCAAGAAAGACTGCATTTGAAGACACAGTTCTTCTGCCTAAAATAAAAACGTGCCTGTGATGGCGGTTTGGCATGAGCCGCGTGACGGCAGGTGAGCGTCTCACGTGTCTGCACCTTGTCTGTGTTTGGCACCCGGGATGAACTCAGTGAACTTTTGTTTGCTCGCGGAACAAATAAACTCTGCAAACTTACAGAGCCACAGGACTTGACAGCTGCCTCTCTTGAAAGTGCATTACTGCCGCTGCCGAGAATATCTCCTCTCCGCCGAGCTTCCTGCTGCTCCCTCCCCAGCTCCAAAATAACAAGAAGCTGCTTAGCAGTGATGTCATTGCCACTGTCACCGCCGGCAGGGCATTCACATGCTGGCTATATTTAAGACCCAGCCTTCATGTTCAATGACATGGAAATTGCCACCTTGTGAACCGCACCGGAAAGGCAAGGTTTGAAAAATTATTTTCTGCGAAGAACCAGGTTGCCAACTCTGCCTCTCCCAAGGCAAAGAGGAAGAAGCCAGGGCACTCAAGGGAGCAAAGGGCTCCAGCCCCTGGAATCACCCAGGTCTGGCTGTTTCATTTCAACCGTTTTCTCTCAAGTAACACAAACCCCGACACTCACTTGGCAGCGTCATCTCTCTCTCTCTCAATTGGGCTCCTTTCCTGCTCTCCCTCAAAGCCATTCTCTGATTTTTATTTACTCCTCTAGACGTTCCTACCTAGTTCTCATTATAAAAGACAGCAAGCGGAGCGTTAATGAATGGTAAACACATTTGCCTCCCCCGTAGATAATTATCATAACCTTTTAATGAGAGTTCTATCACACTGATTGGTTGGGGTAATTTTTTATCTCCTCCTGTTTCTGAGCTTTGATGGGGAAAAGCGATGGGCTCAAGCGACGTTTCAGACACAAGCAGCTCCCTCTTCCCTGAACAGCTGTTTATTTCTCGCATCTTGATGAACCACCCAAGTCCGCGTTTGGTGCACATTTTGTGGGGAACATCTGGCACCGACGGCTAATGGCTCTGACGCTGAGCCATTCCACGGGGGCACGGGCTCCAAGATGCAGATGGGCCTGCAAATATACCTTGCTGCTTACTCCCTAAAAATTTGAGTTCGGCAACAAAACCTGGGTCTTTGATTGCATTCGAGAGGCATTAGAGAAAATAAACAAGCACGTGGCGTTCTCCCTTGCGCGTGATTGCTTTAAGAGACACTGCCGTGCTCCTGTTCCTCCAGCTGTTCCTACCCACCATTCTCACTTGGGAAAAAAAAAAAAATCAAGGAAAGTGACACAGGTCACAGACTTCTGAAAGGGCCCTGAAGGGATGGATGTACATGGCTCTCCAGTGTCCACGGTTCCGAGTTCAGATAATGGATGCATTTGGGATTCCCACATCTCTGCTCCCAAAAGGAAAGTCAGCTGGGAAATCCATCATGCCAAGGATACCTTCACCTTCACGGACAGGAAAGCAGGAGTCAAGCAGTGACGAAACCATGACAGGATCTGCTCAAGCTCTAGCGGGTGGGTCCTCCTGCCTCGCTCTGGAGCCAGAACCACACAACCTGTGTGCTAGTAAAACCTTCAAATCCTTTGCCCTGTGACCTCACCCCTGAAATACAGGGGAAGAAACTGAGGGAAGAAACTGACAGAGGCAGAATAAGCCACAGACAAAGGAATATCTCCCAAACCTTTCCCTACAGTCTCAGGAAACTAGAAGCAGCCTCAACGCTAACCCACATGAAGAAACATAAAGTAAACGGTGGTGTGCTATACAGTCATTGACAAGGCCAAAGAAGCAGGCCTTCCACATCCTGATGGGGACGGGGGCAGGCAGGGGTGGTCAGGCGAGACCTCTTTCCTGGAAAGGATTTCGGCAATATGAATCACGAGTCTTTACAGATACTCACACTTTCTAAAATGAGAATTCCAATTCCGGAAATCCAGCTTAAGACTTTTTTTTTTTTAAATAAAAGGAAGAGATAACCCACCCCTCAGAAAATGTTCACGGAAGGACTACTGCTATAAAGATGGGAAGGGGGAAGTGGTATGAGAAACAAGGACATATCTAAACACAAAATTCTATACGACCATCATAAGGAATATCCATGTAAGTGAACAAGACGAGGACATTTTACTTACTCTGTTAAGTCGTTTTCAAGACAGACCATCAACTTATGAACTCAAAACGATCTGATTTATGTAAAATGAATGTACATATAAACTAGAATATAACACATTAACAGTAATTGTGTCCAAGTGATTTTCTTCTTTAAACTTTTCTGTGTAATTTGTGCCCTTTCTTTCTATTCCAAGGGTAAAAATCTCTAAACATCATTTGCAATCTACATAGAAACACAAGAAAATATTATAAACAGAATAATAAATTGTATGTATATATAAGTCCTCCTATCCTGCTGGTGGGGCATCCCAGGTGGCACGAGCGGTAAAGAACCCCCCTGCCAAAGCGGGAGACATAAGAGATGCAGGTTCGATCCCTGGAGGGGGAAGATGCCCTGAAGATGGGCGTGGCAACCCGCTCCAGTATTCTCGTCTGGAGAATCCCACAGACAGAGGAGCCTGGTGGGCTACAGTCCACGGGGTCACAGAGAGTCAGACACGACTGAAGCCACCTAGCATGCCCGCGTGCATACTGCTGGTGGCAAATTTAAAGCCCCTATGAAAAACAGTACGGAGGTTCCTTTAAAAAGCAAAAATAGCTACCATATGATTCAGCAGTCCAACTCCTGGACATATATCTGGAGAAAACTCTCAATTCAAAAAAAGACTCATGCACTCCAGTGTTCAGTGAAGCACTGTTTGTAACAGCCAAGAACAGACACAACCAAATGTTTATAGAGACACATAAACGGATAAAGAAGATGTGACGTATCTACACAATAGAGCGTTACTCAACCGTTTAAAAAGAATGAGATAACGCCATCTGCAGCAACACGGATGGATCTGGAGATGATCACACCAAGTGAAGTCAGCCAGAAAGACAGATACCACGTTATATCACTTGTACATAGGATCCAAAACATGACGCAAATGACCTTGTGTACAAAACCAAAGTAGACTCGGACACAAAAAACAAATTTATAGTTACCAAAGGGGAAATGGGAGGGGAAGGATAAATTAGGAGCTCGAGATTAACAGATAAACACTACTATATATAAAATAAACAACAAAATCCTACTGTATAGCCCAGGGAACTCTACTCAATATACTGTAAAAACTTATCATGGAAAAGAATCTGAAAAAGAATATATTCACACACACACATATATAACTGCTCACTTTGCTGCACACTAGAAACTAATACAACGCTGTAAATCAACTATACTTCTTTTTACAGTTACATGTACACGCTAACGGTTGTGTGATTATGTAAAACGATGCTGAAGTGGACAAAGAATAGGAATAACTGTCATGCTGGGTCATGAGACTGAGGACTCTCTTCTCCACTGCAAGTTGTTCTGTTGCTTTCACAACTCAAAAGTAATTTTTGCAAGCAGAGAAGCAAGAGCTTTCTTAAGAAATCTCACACTGGCCAGTCATGACTGAATTCCAGCCCAGGATGCCCCTTGTGGGCATCTTAACCTAAAAGCCTTCCACTTGATGCGGGGTCAAGCCAGGCAAGCTGCAGAAGGATAGGCTCAAGTTAAAAGCCCACACGCAGATCTTTCAGAACCCACAGACAACAAGATGGCATGTTGTTTATAGTTCACTTAAAAATAAAATTGAAAGCAGAGATGACAAATGCGAATGGTGCTAATTTTGTAGTGATCGTATAGCATTCTCTGTACGCTTCAAACAGGCCAACAGCCTGACTTGGTTCTGAGATTTGAAGAAGAGTCACAAGTGCCTTCACGTCGTTCTAACAGCCCAGGTGTTTTGAACCACTGACCTTCCTCTTTCAGCTCATCATCACCAGCATCGGAGTGAGCCCGGGCCACTCACAGCGAGGTGTGGACGCCCACAGCGTCAGCACCTCCCGGGAGCTTGCTACAAATGCTCGCTCTCAGGCCCCCCACCCCCCAGGCCCATGGAGTCAGAGTCTGAGGGGCCACCGTGACCCCCAGGGGCATGGTGGGCAAGTTACGGTTTGAAACACGCTGCTCTGAGCCATGTGCTGTCAACTTTGGCTGCAGTTGAGCATTCTGGGTCTTGCCTCCAGAGATCCTGATGGAATTGGTCTGGAGGGTGGTCTGGTCGTCGCAGTTTTAAAAGCTCCCCTGGTGACTGCCATGTATCTACAGCCAGAACTAAACAAAGCATGTAGTTCCTCAGCCCGGAGAATTCTTAATTAGATAGTTACTTACATCTGAGCAACAGCAGGTGAGATTAACTCCAGAAAATGAGTCTGTGCAGCCTTGTATGGAGGAAAAATTGACTTACACGGAACTGGTAAGCGCAGACACGGCTGGCCTTTCCTAAGGACTTGGGCAGGGCACGCACTGTGCTCCACGCCGGCCCCGCAGAGCCTCTTCCATGCTGTCTGCAAGGAGAGTCTACGCTGTCTCGGGTTTCTAGGTGAGAAGCATCAGGGGTGCAATGACCAGTCGAGATCACATCTGGAAGCGCAAGCAGCACTCGCAGGGCCCTCAGAGCGAGCGAGCGCCCCCCTTTTTCTGCACCGAGGGGCCTCACTAACCTCACTCTAGTCCAGTCCTACAGAAGTTGGACTCAAGGGACTTGCCTGGTGGTCCAGTGGTTAAGAATCCACTTGCCAGTGCAGGGGACACAGGTTCGATCCCTGGTCAGGGAACTAAGACCCCACATGCCAGAGGGCAAGTAAGTGTTAGTCGCTCAGTCACATCCAACCCTTTGTGACCCCATGGACTGCAGCCCACCAGGTTCCTCTGTCCATGGGATTCTCCAGGAAAGAATACTGGAGTAGGTAGCCCTACCCTCATCCAGGGGATCTTTCCAACCCAGGGATTGAACCTGGGTCTCCTGCATTAAAGGCAGATTCTTTACCATCTGAGCCACCAGGGAAGCCCACACACAACTACTGACCCTGCGTGCTCTAGAGCCCGTGCTTCACAAGGGAAGCCCCACGCAGCGCAGCCAGAGAAAGCCTGCACAGCACAACAAAGACCCGACACAGCCAAACTGAAGGAAAGAGGCTGGGCTCAAGTCCAGGCCTGCCCTGCACTTCCTTCTAAGACCAGCCACCTTAACCAGAGCATAGGGAATTAGCAGCGAAAGGTTAAAGTCTGTTTATATGTTCCTCCCTTTTCAGCCCCTAGAGGTTAGTCAGCTGTATCCTGTTTCTCTCTGATGGACCCAGCTCACTCAGAATAGGTGTCTGATGAGTGAATCAACTCATCAGTGAATGAGTATTAACTGACCAACCATCCTTCACTGGATCCCGGCAGCATTAAAATTCAGGAAGCCGGCTCCTCCTCCTGGGCCATCGCTTTGTCTCCTGCCCGGACATGCGTGCCCCATCCTCACCCTGTCCCACCCCGTGCACTCAGCTCTCCTCGGCTGCTCTAGGGTTCATCACTAAGGACCTGTCGGCTGCTGACAGGGGTGTGCTGAGGAATGATGAAGAGCACAGCTCCCTCAGCTAATGAGACCCAGCGGGGCGAGAGAGCCGGCGACCTGGGGACGCCAGCTTCCTGCTCAAGGAGAAGTGAAGGACAGGAGTGGCGAAGGGAGGGGGACACCAGGGGCTCAATGGAGCATCTGTGTGATCAGGGTTCGGTGCCCGGCCAAGGACACCAAAAGAGAGGCCACGTGACCATGGACCGCAAGGCTGTGGGAACAGAATTCTAAAGGTACGTTTACAAACTTGAAGACAAGAACACAGAAAGGGCGAAAGCAGTGGTTCTCAACTGGGTGTGGACACTGTTTTAAAGCTCGCCAGTGCCTTGTAATGCAAAGGCTAAGCAAGGCCAAAGTGTGGAGATGCTTTTGGTCACCAAGACGATGGTGTTACCAGCATTAAGAAAGTGGGGCCAAGGCTACAAACTCTCCTGAAAGACCAAGAGCAAACTATATCCTGCCCTGCTTTCCATCGTCCTGATGGCCCTTTATGTGAGTGAAAAGCTTATTTGTAAGGACTTCCCTGGTGGTCCAGGTGCTGAGACTCCCTGCTCCCACTGCAGGCGGCCTGGGTTCAATCCCTGGTCAGGGAACTAGATCCCACAGGCCACAACTGAAAAAGCTTCCACAGGCCACAGTGAAGATCAAAGATCCTAAGTGCTGCTTAGAACTGTTCTAAGACCCGGTGCAGTCAAATAAAAAAATATATTAAAAAAAAAAAAAAAAGCTTGTTTGTCATCTGAGCCTATCCTCAAATTAAGTCCACACTGCATATACCACTTTTTACCCTAGGGCCCAACCACGCTCTGTTCTTCCATTTTCTGCACTTCTTCTAAAGAGTGACTTCTGACCTGACCGCCTTTAAATCCAAACATGTGCATTACAACTAGGTAAGGGCACTTTACCACTTCATGTTTTTCGGGCAAGGTCATGCCCAGCCCGTGTACATTGCAATCTACTTTGTATTATAAGTTACTTCCCTATTACTTCTCCTTCAGATTAGAGTTAGGGTATGATACTGATTTTTTAAATTATTTGTGCAGGCAGGGTGTGTTAGCTATGAATTTCATTTCAGGATAGTATAATAAAAGGCTTGGTTTTTATTTTAAAAGGATACTGAGGCTGGTACCGAGAACTATACATTTAAGGAGGCCAAAGAGGCTGGACCAGGCGCTTGTTAACAAGGTCAAATTGCATCTGATGTAAACATCCCACCAAGGAAAGCCATGCCAGGACACCGGGATGACCGGAAGCGCAGACTTCGCCATCACTCACGGGAGGGCTGGCTCCAGGGCACAGAATCTATACACTGGGAAACCGACAATCTCCAAATGTGACGAGGAAGTCAGCCCATGGCAGGGGACACCCACAGTCTCTGCCTGACCACCGCTCACCCCCATCTGACAGAACGAGCTCCCCAACTGTCCTTTTGAAGAAATGCCCCTGTCGTTTGCCCTTGCTCCACATGGCCAGGTGAGGAAAAACAAGCCACCTTCTGGCTCCAGGGGGCACGTGACACAGGCCGGGACAGCGAGGATAACACATCCCGCCACGAAAATGAGTGAATCCCAGAACTCTCTCACAAGCTTTCAGGAAGACATGCTTTCTTTCCTCTGGGTACTGAGCCAACAGGATTTATGCCTAGCGATGCCTGGGGCCCCTCTTGTCACCATGCGAGAAGATCAGGACTGAGAATGAAGCTACAACCAAGGAAAAGAAGGGGAGATACAGAAGGATATGGATCCCGCATGACACCCCCCAGGGTCCCTGGGTCCAGCTGGGCAGAGCGCTAGCTCTTCTCCAAATTTGTCAGCTACACAAGCCAATCAAGGACACCTCTTCACAAGCCAGTTTCTGGTGGGTTTCCATCACTTCACACTAAAGTTCTCACCCCTCCTCTCCCTGCCAAGTTGTGGTGCAAGCTTTACCCTGAGACTGTCTCCCTCATGGTGGTAAAACGGCCACAGCAGTTCCAGCCTCTGTACCTCACAGCACGTGTTCCAAAGGGAGCCACTCCCGCCATCCAACAAGCAAAGGACCGTCTTCCTCCAAAGCCCTAGCAAACCTCAACCACATTTCCATGGCCAGAATTAGACCTCACGCTCACCTCCTGAACTAAATCCAAGTTGGGTCAACCCATTACCGGAACCAATCATTTCGGAAAGGAGATGGAATTATCTTGACCAGATTAGACAGATCACAGCTGATGCCTTGGTGCTTGGGATAGTTTAATCCCTACAACCAACCAAGAGGGAAAAAATTTTTTTAAACCAAGCTACTTATGGATGTGAGAGTTGGACTATAAAGCTGAGCGCCGAAGAATTGATGCTTTTGAACTGTGGTGTTGGAGAAGGCTCTTGAGAGTCCCTCGGACTGCAAGGAGATCCAACCAGTCTGTCCTAAAGGACATCAGTCCTGAGTGTTCATTGGAAGGACTGATGATGAAGCTGAAACTGCTATACTTTGGTCACCTGATGTGAAGAACTGACTCATTGGAAAAGACCCTGATGCTGGGAAAGATTGAAGGTGGGAGGAGAAGGGGATGACAGAGGATAAGATGGTAGGATGGCATCACCGACTCAATGGACAGGACTTTGGGTAAACTCTGGGAATTGGTGATGGACGGGGAGGCCTGGCGTGCTGCGATTCATGGGGTCGCAAAGAGTCGGACACGACTGAGCGACTGAACTGAACTGATGGCTGATTCTCTAGCGTGGGAAAAATAAAAGGGGTAGCTTTTCAGGAAATGATGCTACAGCAACTCTTCAGTGGGGGAGCCCCACCCTCAGCCCCTTCCCAACTCTCAGGCTGCAGCCACAGGCATTTAGAATCAGGCAGCAACGCAAACGCTAATCTTCTGAAAGACACACAAAAACTGGACTCTGGTCTCCACTCATTCTGACTGCAGTTTTGCTTTACATAATGGGTTTGAAAGAGTTCCGGAACATGTTTCTTTAATGATATAGAACTGAACATCAAAATGGACAATCACCAAGGACCACCCGTGTAAGCACAGGGAAGTCTACTCAGGGCCATGTGGCAGCCTGGATTGGGGGGGGAGGTGGGGAGGGGGTTGGGGGAGAATGGATACATGTATATGTATGGCTGTGTCCCTTCGCTGTTTACCTGAAATTACCACAACATGGTTAATAGGCTATATCCCCAATACAAAATAAACAGTGCAAAGTTTGAAGAAAAAGATTACAATGACCTAAATATATATTAATAAAATGCTAATGCCATAAGAAAGAAAACAACAGAACTGAAGGATGGGACATCATGAAAGAATGAGAAAGGAAGTCTCCCTTTTTCAGTCTCATGTATGACTCTGCCCTTCTGGCTTCGGGACTTGAGTTCTCATTCCCACGACTCTGTCAGCACATGGGTTTGCTCTCGAGGGACTGCTCACAGCCCAATCATGGTGGCCACAGGATGGAACAAGCTGACTGTCCAGGCCAGTGACATCTGCCGTGCTCTGGAGCCCAGTGGGGCAGTGGTGGGGTTATTCCTGCCAAAGCACCAGGACAGAATGGAGAGGAGAAGACCCAGCCAAGGAAGACTGGGGTAGTGCTGTCCCAGGGTAGGTGTGACAGGCAGCCTCCAGGGTGGCCCCCAAGACCCCTGCTTCTTGGTGTTGACATCCACGTGTAGACCCCTTCCATGCTGAACCAGGCTTGAGCTGCATGACAACAGAATACGGCAGATGTGATCGTCTGTCATTTCCGGCATTAGGTCACAAAAGTCACAGTGGCTTCCGCGTTGGGTGTGTTCCCTTGCTCTTGGGTTACTTGCCCCAGAAAGCCAGCTGCCAGGTTGTGAGCAACCCTACAGAGCAGTCCACATGGCAGGGAACCAAAGCCTCCTGCCAATAGCCACGCGAGTGAGCTCCAAAGCGCACCCTCCACCGCAGTCAAGCCTTCAGATGACCGCAGCTCTGGTTAACGCTTGACCACAACCTTATGAGAAACCCTGAGCCATTCCCACATTCCCAACTCATGGAAATTGTGGAGGATCCTCAACATTCCGTTTTAAGCTGTCGAGTTTGGAGATCATTTGTTACACAGCCGGGGGTATCTAAAAACAAAAAAAAGCAGAGCCCGGGACCTCCCTGGTGCTCCAGTGGTTATGAAACCACCCTACAACGCAGGGCACGCCAGTTCGATCTCTGGTTGGGGAACTAAGATTCCACACTCTGTGGAGCAGCCAAGCCTGTGTGTCACGACTACGAGCCGGCGCTCCACAACTAGAGAGTCCGTGCACCACGGCGAAAGGGCCCACATGACACAACAAAGCTGCCTCGGGCCACAGCTAAGACCTGATGCGCCAAACAAACAAACAAATAAATAGGGCAGCAACAGAAACGCCCCGACAATCCTGGCCACTTGCATCCCTCAAAGGTACTTCCACTCAGTTACTGTGAGTTTTCTTTCTGCTCACACCTATGTCACAGGTAGAGCTTTTTTTTTTTAACTGAAGTATATACAGTGGATTTACAATGTTGTATTAGTTTCTGCTATGCAGCAAAGTGATTCAGTTATACACATACACACACACACATATATACACACACACATTCCTCGTCATGTTCTTTTCCATTTCCCATCCTGCTTATCACAGGATATGGGATATAGTTCCCTGTGCTTAAACACTAAGACCTTGTTGAGCTTGAGATTTCTTACTTCCACAGGAAGTAAGGCAATCCATCATCTAGGGAGGGAGACTGACTCATCCTGAACCGCTACTGATCACAAGGACTCCCCCTGGGAAGGCGCGGACGCTTGGCGCCACAAGGGCACTGGGCTGCTTATATGACCTCGCTCTTTGTTGAGCCATGATGGCGTGAAAGGAAAGCCATTAATTTTGAGCAAAATGAATGTGTAATAAGACGCTTCATTTGCTCAGGGATGCTCCCATTTCACAACTCTGTACTCAGGGCCAGGAAGACACACACACACCCAAACACGCTTCTCAGCAACACAGCAAAAATAATTTCATTGTCCTGTGTCTGAAATAGCCTAATTCTTAATTCTTTCTGCACCACTGCTGTTAAAATACAACTTTTGATTAGGCAAGGTTTCTTAGTAATAATACAATTACTATCTTAGAGAAAAATGATAATGATAGGTAATGTGTTTGAGCATTTATGAAGCCCATTCATGGAGCTGATATATGGTCTCTCATTTTGTCATCTAACTACTCTATGGGGTAGAGTTCTCTTCATTTTATAGCCAAGGAAACAGAGACAGTTAAGTGACTTGCTCAAGGTCACACAGCTAATAAGCAGCAAAGCCATGAATGGACCCCCAGGATCCAATGCCAGAATCGGTACCACCAACCACTAGGCTAAACTACCTGCATTATGAAACCTGCCACCTGGACACACGGGGACCTGGAACAGGGCTGCGCTGGTGCAGCTGTGTGGGCCCCGCCCCCAGCCCTGACCCTCCACACCCTGCCTGTGACCCATGGATGACAGCACCCCCGGGCCATCAACCACAGCTGACCACGGGGACCCGCCATCTGACAACACGGACAGCCACTCCTCCTGCGGCCAGAAGCAAGGAGAAACTTCTGACAGCTGGCAGGAGTCCGTCTGCAATGTCAGCAGTCAAGTCTTTCAAAACACGTCCCGCTGCTCCGTCCACTTTCGTGCCGTTTTCTCCTGAAGTGTTTGCCCGCTTTATCCAAGTTCCTTCTACCTGCAAACTGCAGACCTTCAGGCACCTTAAACCTTCAGCTGTCTGTGTGTTCAGTCACTAAAGTTGTGTTCAACTCCTCTGTGACCCCGGGGACTGCAGCCCGCCAGGCTCCTCTGTCCATGGGATTCCCAGCTAAGAATACTGGGGTGGGTTTGCCATTTTCTCCTCCAGGGGATCTTCCTGAATCAGGGATCAAACCCACGTCTCCTGCACTTGCAGGCAGATTCCTTAACCCTGTGCCACCAGGGAAGCCCAAACTCTCAGCCACCCCATTGTTTACCTGGGAAACCAGATTACAGAATAGCGTGGTTAAGAAGTTACCTTTTTCTAGTTCATTCATGGGCTAAAGAAAATTTATCCCAAAATTATCATATACTCAAAACACATTTACTATAAAACACACTCCAATCACTCGCCGCTGTCTTACGGACTTTCACACACTTTCCTCAGTGGGCCCTCTCAAGGGGATAAGACCATCCCGTCCATTTCATAAATGAACAAACACACGCCTGTGGAAGTGAAGCGGTTCAGACCCAACACCCAATTTGCAAGCCATGGAGCAGCAACTCGAGGCTGAGCTGGCTCCTGAAACAATAAAAAATAATAAAGGATGGAAGTCTGTCTGTCTTCAATGATTCAGAACCCGGGTCTCCACAGACTACAGTCTTTATTGAGAACATAGAACACAATCGCACCACAGAACCCTGGCATGGCCAGGTAAGATGGGGGCCAGGTGAGAAAATGCCATATCAGGCACCTGGGACTTGTTTCTGATGCTCGGGATGTGTCACTTTCAAACGTGAATGCAGGAGAGAAGTTCAAATTGAAATTAAACACAGGGGGACTTCCCAGTGGTCCAGTGGTTAAGAAACTGCCTTCCAAGGCAGGGGACCCAGCTGTGGAGCAACTAAGCCCGTGTGCCACGCTACTCAGCCTACACGCCACAATGAGGACCCAGCACAGCCAAAAAATACATAAATGTGGGATCACGCTGCCAACTTCCCGTTACATATACATAACAATTACATTCGTGTCACTCACAACAGCTGATGGCGCGGGGATGGTAATGCTGCCGCGGTCGAGCTTCCTTAACCCTGGGCTCCCCCACCCTACCCCCTCCACAAGATAGATGCATCTCCCGGTCTATTTTAAAGCCTTCAAGAATCCATATAGTCAAAGCCATGGTTTTTCCAACAGTCATGTAAAGATGTGAAACTTGGACCATAAACAAGGCTGAGCACCAAAGAATTGATGCTTTCGAACTGTGGCATTGGAGAAGACTCTTGAGAGTCCCCTGGCCTGCAAGGGGATCAGGCCAAGTCAATCTTGAAGGAAATCAACCCTGAATATTCATCGGAAGGGCTGAAGCTGAAGCTCCAATACGTGGGCCACCTGATGCAGAGAGCCGACTCACTGGAAAAGACCCTGATGCTGGGGAAGATTGAAGGCAGGAGGAAAAGGTGATGACAGAGAATGAGACGGCTGGATGGCATCATTGACTCAGTGGAGTTCAGCAAACTTTGGGAGATGGTGAAGGACAGGGAAGCCTGGTGTGCTATCGTCCATGGGGTCGTAAAAAGTCACACATGACTGAGTGACTGAACAACAACAAAAGAACAACCAGTTAAAGTGCTTATCTTACAAAAAATGGGGAAAAAACTGGAACAACTCAAATATCCAGCAATCTGAAATGGTTATTTCATATGGTGCATTGGCTCAATGAAATGCCACATCCAGGCACATAAAAATGGTGACTATGAAGCTTTTACTATGGTAGAAGGACACAGCCTAGGAAGCGACGGGCTGGAGATTTCAAGTAGAGCCCATGAAAATATGTTTGCATGTGACAAATTCAGTAAAATCTCATTATGGCAGTTGGAGCTTGGGGATGGGCGGGGGCGGGGGGTGCGTTGCTTTACAGTTTTCTTTAATTAGATCTAAACAAAGTCATGGAAAAGAAAATAAGATAACTCAACTGTAAAGAGGTTCAACCATACTCTGAATCAGGGAAATGAAAACTATTTCACCAGCCCTGCTTTTACCTGGGATTTTATCAAAGACCCCCAAAGCTGGATCCGCCAGAGGCAGGGCTGTGCTGGGGGAGACCCAGCCCTTGTTAAAGGCAGGTTGACGACCCTTATTCAACTCAGAAAGCACTGTGGGGACTTCCCTGATGCTCCAGTGGCTAAGACTCCACACTCCCAATGCCGGGGGCCCAGGTTCAGTCCCTGGGCAGGGAACTAGACCCCACAGGCCACTACTGAGAGTTCACACACCACAACTAAGATCAAAGATCCTATGCCACAACTGAGACCCGGAGCAGCCAAATAAGTTAAACAAATAAATAATAATAAAAGAAAAGAAAAACACAGTGCTTTGACCTCGCAATTCCACTTCCAGGAACTTTTCTGGCAAATACACTCATACGAGGACACCATGACAACTGCAAAGATTATCAGAAGCATCAAAGGGCTAGAAATGACTCAGACACCTGGCTGCTGGCACCTCGGCCAAATGAGCCCTGCTGTGGGTAGACGGTGGGGTATCAGCAGGCAGGTCTGTGCACCCAGAGCAGGACGGTCTCTAAGCTGCGGAGGGAGGAGGGTGCAGGATACGGGACCACTTGTATCAAGGAAGAAAGAGAGGAGAGGAGGGAGATGGGAAGAAGAGAAAGTTCATGTATCAGAATGTTCGCATCTGCTCGAGTACACAGGGGCATCTCTAGGAGGTGACGCTGCCCACCCTCCAGGGGTGAGCTGGCAATTGCAGAGTTTAACCATTCATGACTTTTGTATTTTGAACCATGTGCATGTATACTATTTAATACTTACTCAATATTTAATAAGTTAAAATTTCAGCTATGTAAGTGTTATTTCCATTGGTCACTTTAAATTAGTAAGTACTGATGCAAAGTGTGCTTGGGGGCTAGCCAGCGCCTCCCCCAGCCCCTCTGCCCCCTACCTCGCCAGCGCCTCCCCCAGCCCCTCCGCCCCCTACCTCGCCAGCGCCTGGACCTTCGTAACATGCCGCTCCTCCTGTTCGGCCACTTTCCGCTTCAAGGTGTCGACCTCCTGGCGGAGCGCGGCTGAGTGCTCCATCTCTCCGTCAAGCAGGTTCCGCAGCGACCTGGGAGGAGGAGGAGATCCCACCTGTTCAGAGGCTGCCAACCCGGGGTTCACAGAGTCAAGTCCTAGTTCATTCATCTTCCATAAGGCTCTGCAGAAACCGCAGTTCATGTCCATCTCGTACAAACTGCTTTGAGGAGCTACCCAGTTCTGCTCAAGAGTCTCTGCGTCGTAATTAGGATGAGCCCTGGGGAACCACCGGAGGCCTGGCTCTGAGAGCTTGTGGGTTTGGTGGTTTAAACCAAGGGAAAACAATGAGTTGAGCCAATCCCAGGCACGCCCCCTCCCAGACATCCCACACTGAGGTGTGCATGCTCAACCGGGACGTCTCGGCCCAGCTACACTTCGTATGAGATTTAACAAAGGAAGGGCTGGCAGGACAGGCCAAAAAAGACCACCTGAGCCACAAACACAGAAGACAGGCTCCAGTTATCTGATGGACGACGGGAGTCTCATTTCTCCTTTGCCCACAATCTCACAAAACGCCCTTCACCCTTGCTCCGTCGCCACCTCCAGGTTAAACAAGCATACAGGCTGTCTTACGGAGATGGATAACCTGACACTGCATGAGTGTGCTTTGTACAGTATCTGGAGATGGATAACCTGACATTGCCGTGAGTGTGCTTTGTACTGTATCTGGAGATGGATAACCTGACATTGCCGTGAGTGTGCTTTGTACTGTATCTGGAGATGGATAACCTGACATTGCCGTGAGTGTGCTTTGTACTGTATCTGGAGCACGCTCACCCTGCAAACACGCTCGCTTGAACGCCTGTCACCTTTGGTCTTGAATAGCAGAGAAGACAGCAGCTCTTCCAGAAATAACCACAAGTTACCACCTAGAATTGAGCCAAGCAGGGTTCTAATGACCAGCTATGGACCTCAAATGGCTATTTCCCGAAAACATTTACTAACTTTGGTGCGGCTGCATCCTAAATCTAGAGGACACTTGCCATGAGGCACCAGACCACAAGCAGCAGTGTCTGAACCACCCCACCTCCACTGCTCCCTGAAGCCCCGCTCCAAAAACAAACACGGCGTGTCTCAACACTGCTTGAAAGTTTTGAAAAAATTCCCTCTTGGGGCCTGGAAACTACCCCCCCAACACAAACTGGGTGTGATTTCTTTTTCTCTTGATGGGAAGGAGAAGAAATGACCCAACAGTGACTATTGTTCTCTACAAAGTAACACAAAACCTGTGGCTTTTTCTAAGATAACGGCCCCAGCTGCAAAAAGGAAAAAGCACCCTACAAAGTCCACAGCCTGTCACTGAGATTTACTTTCACTGGAAAAATCACACTGTCTGAGGATTCCTTTTTAAAAACACTTGTTTTTCCAAATCACGTTTGTTCGCTCTTGTATGTTTCCATAAAGGGTGAGGGAGAAGCTTGTCAAACAGGGCCCAAAGCAAGTTTTAAAAAGGAGAATCAGAATGCACATCCCCAGGGACACAATTCCTGCTCAAGGGCAAGCATAAGAGGGCGGCATGAGCGTGCACACACGTGTGCACGCACACACACACCTACTCCCTGACCCCCAGGCCGGCAGACGTGTGCTCACAGAGGCTCTGCAGATAACCGCAGGCAGATCCCTCTACTGACCAGCTTGTAGCCCAGACGAGGTCCCGGCACTGAAGCGGTTCACGTTTGGGCAGCTAGACAGAAGCAACACAGCTAACAGCTGTCTGGTATCCAGCCCTGGTTTCAACAGGGAATCAAAATGAATAAAACCCTTTGGCTTCTCAGTGTCTGCAACAGGGCTTTGGGGAAAATCAAAAGACTCCATACACCGTCTTACTATAGGTATCCCCCATTCGAGAAAATGTTAAGTATGCTAGT
This sequence comes from Bos grunniens, assembly GCF_055505025.1. Lineage (NCBI taxonomy): Eukaryota > Metazoa > Chordata > Mammalia > Artiodactyla > Bovidae > Bos > Bos grunniens. Next base: position 31,969,544 of record NC_141189.1, read on the forward strand.
GCTTGGAACGTGGTGGACAGAACCTCAATGAAAGGTTACCCGCTGCTTAAAGGGGGCTCAGGGTGACAGCTGTGAGGATGGAGCTTCATTTTGAGGCAAAGAAAATGTTCTAAAATTGACTGTGGTGAGATGGTTGCACATATCTGAAAACCACTGAATACTAAAGTTTTATGTTTTATATGATATTTAAATTATATAATCTATGAATTATATGACATGTGAATTATATCTCAAAGGCTATTTAAAAAAAAAAGAATTAAAAAATTAAAAAGACTGCTTTACAAATTCTCAGTTTGTTCTAAGATAGTGCATGATCGTTTCATTCCCTGTTAACACTCAAGCCACGTTACATATACTAAAGTGGTACATCCCAGAATGGATACATGCATATACACAGCTGAGTCCCTTTGCTGTTCACCAGAAGCTATCACAACACTGTCAGTTGGTTCTACTCCGTCATAAAATAAAAAGTTGAAAAATAAAGTAGTACATCTCAGAACAAAAAATCAGAAATCACTGGTCACAATTCTTCCCCTGAAGCAAAACTTCCTTCACGGTGATCTTCTCTCTGCCCCAGAGGTAGGATTTCCATGAAGGAGTGACCCCTCCAGCCCCAGCGCTGGATACCTGTTCTCTTCCTCCAGCTCGTCTTTCCTGTTCATCATGGCCACGATGGCTTGTCGCAGGTCACCTAAGGGAAGAAAGCCAAGTGCAAATTAACCGGCAGATCCTGCCTGCTACACCGCCCCTCACCGGTCTGGATTATGTGCTATTTAGGGCCACTTGTCTAGACGAGTTCCCTTTTCCCTTTCAAAAATAATTCCTATACAGTCTAGGAGATCCAGTGGGCTCAGTCAATCACTCTTACTAACCACACAGAATCCAAAGGCAGGGCAGGATGAGAATAAATGTGGAGGCGTTTCCTTGGTGAACATAACCAGCTAACCAGCCACTAAGGAATTACAGAGTGATGACTTCTGAGTGTTTTTCCAAGTCCCTGCTAAGCGGACGGCGTCTGCTTTGAATACTGATCTATTCCCAGTTAGAGCCAGTTATCAACCACCGGTCAGACAGCAGATTTCATGAAACTGACTTCATGCTCCTGCGTGTGCAGTCATGTCCGACTCTTTGTGACCCCGTGGACTGCAGCTCACCAGGCTACTCTGTCCATGGGATTCTCCAGGCAAGTATACTAGAATGGTTTGCCATTTCTTCCTCCAGGGGATCTTTCTGATCCAGGGGATATTCCTGACCCAGGGGTCGAACCCACATCTCCTGCATCGGCAGGCAGATTCTTTACCACTGAGCCACATGGGAAGCCCAAGTGACTCCATACTGACACAGACATACTCCAGATTACTGAGAGATCTGGTCTTCTTGCGCTGACTCCCATATACTGTGAAGAGGGACAGGGGCCCCTCCAACACACAGTTGATAATTACTTGCAGGAGCAGCTCTCCTGACATCTTCAATGTGGGACAGCAATTCAGTGATAGAGAATCTCACCTTTAAATTCAATGAGCATCCAAGGTTTCCACCTACAGCAAGCTTACCTGTTGTCACTGTCCACCCACAGTGGACTGTTTACAACACTCAGATCTCAGGCCCAGGAACTTGTGAATTTCCCCCGGAAAGCCAGTTTTATTTTTTTTCCCCTAACCAATCCTCTTAGAACTGGCTGCAAAGAAGCTCACAGCCAAAGTCACACATCCAGCGCAGCCACTCGGCCATGCAGCCACTACAACATGCCCTAACCCTCCCTCTGATCACCAAACTGCCTTTCTACCTGGGGCCAACTTACATATGACCCGTTTCACTCTATTTTTTAAACTGTTTTAATATGCTGCTTCAAGTCCTCTTTTGGAAAGAAGTATGGTGTGTTGGTACCTCTTTTTAGCTAAAATTCAAGCTCTTCTACTTGTCAAGCTCTGTTCAAAGCCCATTATCTCGTTTACTCCTTTACACACACCTAAGAAACACTACCCCACGTTGTTGGGATACAAATGAATTGGAAGGAGGAAGAAATGGGGGAGGATGAGGACAAGATAAATAGGTGGTCCCTCTGTCCCATTATACTCAGGATACCTAGGCAGAAAGAGGCCCAAAGACGTTGAGGCGAGAAATGGGTCCCAGGACACACGCTGTCCACAGGCGGCCACAGAGGGGGCAGAAGGCCACCATCCAGGTCTCAGAGGAAGGAAGGGAAGAATGAGGAATCACGAGGGCTCCTGCTCAGCCTCTGGGTCAAAAAATAGGCCCTCCCCTGTCTTTTCTGACCCAGAACAGCCACGTCAGCATCACAAGGACACAGCTAGGAGGTCGAGGCCTGGCTTCCCCATCACACCTGTGACGGTGTGAAACCCGCGAGTCACATGGTGAGAAACCAGGCCATCTAAGGTGCTGGTGAGGAGGAGGGTCTGAGGTGTCCCTCTCCTGGGGTCAACTAAGGTGTTGCCAAAGAAAATTTGAAATTCACTGGGTTGACACAAACTTACTGAGCACCTACAAGGTCCAAGAGCTGCTCTTGGCGCTGTGAGTAAAGAAGGAATAGAGAAAACCAAAGTCTCTGCCTGCAGGAGGCAGGGCCCCCTCCCTAGGAGGGGAGACACGCCAACCAACATGGAACAGATGGGACAACGAGACACGCTGGGAGGAAAGCCAGGTGGGGTGCAAGGACAGGTGGTGGGGAGGGTGTCATTTTGTGGGCTGTGCTGGGAAGGCCTCTCTGGGGGCCCCAAGGCAGAGAGGGAGCCAGTGAGCTGCTGGATGCATGTGGCACAAGGCACATGCAAAGGCCCGGGGGCAGGCGCGAGCCGGGCCACACGAGGAAGGCAGGGTGAGCCAGGAAGGGCCATGTGGCCCAGCCCTCAGGGAGCTTGGAGACTCGAGGATCTGATGACAACTCCAGTGCCCACCAGGCAAGCGCCCCGGGTACACAGTCTTGCTGGTGTCACAGAATCACTCTCCGGGAAGTGGTCTCCCAGTCCCTTCTACAGGCCTTTAATCAGGCTCAGAGTGAAGATGTAAAGTCACAGCTGGCGTCCAAATTTGTCCAACTCCAATCTCTGCATGTGACCCAGGAACCAGTGGTAATCATCACCACTCACTTGCAGTGATTAAGAACTACTATTTCATCAAAATATCACAGGGATATTAAGGCAGAAGAACCTGAGATGTCATGAAATAAGCTGTGCAACCATGCACCTTTCCATGTCAGAGCCAGGATGGAAGCCAAGGTGTTCTACCAGCAGGGGAGGAGACCCCAGTCCCATGGGACGTGGTATGCTGTGTCCACAACCAGGGCCGCTGATGCTGGGGAAGACGGAAGGCAAAAGGAGAAAAGGGCAGCAGAGGATGAGATGGTTGGGTAGTATCACCAAGTCAGTGGATGTGAACTTGGGCAAACTTCGGAAGATAGTGAGGGGCTGGGAGGCCTGGTGCGCTGCAGTCCATGGGGTCACAGAGTCAGACAGACTGAGCAACTGAACATCAATAGCACAAGCATCTGCTGAGCACCTGCCTGCTGGCTACAAGGCCCCTTCCCAAGGAGAGAGCCGGGCTCCCGACTCACCTAAGGGAGGAGTGTCCTTAACAGAGCATTTCTCAATGGAGGACAGACACACACAGTCACACGCGCCCCCGAGGAGACAGTCTGTCTGACTGCATGCTGAACATGACCAGGTAACAAGGGCCCTGGTTCTCAGCCTTGTACCAGGGTCTAGCCTCTCTGAGCCTTTCTCTGGGGGAACATCACCCGCCTTTCCACCTCCCTGGAGCACTGTAACCTTCAGAGGAGAAACGAGGCAAGGTGGCGCTGGGTGAAGACACTGCCTCTCACAGGCGGCAGCAGAGAGCACTAACGATTTAGAAGAACTTGACATGACGCTAGATTTCACACTTTTATGGTAACTGAAAACACTGGTAAATCTGTAAAACTAAAAACAAGCCGGTAGTCTAATTCCGTGACACCATAGCCATGGGGGGGGGAGGCGGGGAGAAATCAAGACTTAATACGTCACTGAAGACCAGCTGAGTGATATCTCTTTGGCTCTTATCTTCAAGAAACCCAGAGCAGGGGGCAAGGCTGCAGCCAGGTGCTGGAGACCTAGGCTCAGGAAGCTGCTCCTTCACTCCAAGGCTTGTGTGACATCTGCATCTTCTTACAAGGACTTCTTCTGGAGGGCTCAGCTGCCCCACGCTTCTTATAGAAGCAAAGACCTGGATATGTTGTTGTTCATCGTTGCAACATGAGGTTAGAAGTGATATCTCACACCAACTATTTTATAAAGCAGTTTCAGGTTCACAGCAAATCAGGAGGAAGGTACAGAGGTCCCCCCATCTACCAGCAGCCCCTGCTCACGCACAGCCTCCCTCATTACCAACACCCACCACCAGAGCCAGACATTTGTTACAAATGACGAACCCACACTGACACACCACAGTCACCACTGTCACATCAGCTTCGCCAGTGGGGTTGCATGTTCCCTGGGTCTGGATGTCCGCACGACGACATGAATCCACCACGACGGGATCGTCACAGTGTCACTGCTCTAAACGTCCTCTGTGCTCCGCCCTCTCATCGCCCTCCCCACCAAGCCCTGCTGAAATCTCTTGATCAAAGGGATCACGCCAGCCTTCTGATCTGCTGAGTGTGCCACGTGCCCGCCTGATTTACACGTGCCCTGGATACAAGTGGGATGAGAGCTCAGCAGGGCACATGCACCTGGTGCAGACATGCCCATGGCCAGGGCGCCTGGCACCCTGGACCCAGCAAGGCAGAAGGCTCGGGTTCCGGGGCCCTTGGTCCCTCCCGTGCCAGGCTTCTCCTAGAGGGAGCGGCTCGCCACCCACAGGCACGATCCTTATGCTGAGATGTGGGTGTCGCGCCCCCGCCTGGCGTCACCAACCCCTTTACCTGGCCTCACCTGCGGCCAGCCAATCGCCTGGGCCAGCAGCCTCTGAGCCAGCCTCCCTAAGGATGCTCTTCAGTGATGGGGCTGCACTGTTTTGTTCCTCCCCACAAATGTGAGCGCCTCTCCCTAAATAAGACGCAAGCCCAACGGAGTTTTCCATTGTGCTGAGAACGCTTCACCCAAGATCTCCCTCCTCACGGATGTTAATGGCCATGTCTGAGCACAATGTCATCAAACACCAGGGCTCTGAAGCTGACCCGTCTGGCCGGCCTGAAGCCTGACACCCAGAGCATCTCCCTACTCCCTCCTGCCCCAGCCCCTGACAACCACCCTTCCACTCTCTGTGTCTCAGAATTCGACCACTGGATTCCTCACATAAGTGGAATTACGCGGTGTTTCTCCTTCTGGATCCAGCTTATCTTACTTAACTTAATGTCCTCCAGGTTCATCCATGTCATCACCTGTGGTAGGAATACCTTCCTTTTTAAGGCTGAATAACATTCCAACGCATTGTTGTTTCATGAATTTCCTCGTGTTCACCACCACCCCCTCATCCTGATCTGATGAAACTCATCTATTCAGGCCAGGATGAAAAAGACACCTCAACCAAGAAGCCCACCATGATTCCCCTACCCCGCAGCAAGCTGCAGAGTGTGCAACAGCTAACTGCCTCTGTCTCTTGCAATCACCTCACAACTTCAAGGTACACAGCATGCCATGCATCTGGGGTCCCCAGAGCTCTCACACGCCAGGCGCTTGAGCATGTGTGTGCACGCTCAGCCACTCAGTCATGTCTGACTCTCTGCGACCCCCTGGACTATAGCTCACCAGGCTCCTCTGTCCATGGGATTGTCCAGGCAAGAATACTGGAGTGGGCTGCCATTTCTTTCTCCAGGGGATCTTCCCGACCCAGGGATTAAACCCGTATCTCCTGCCCTGGCAGGTGCATTCTTTACCACATGCGAGGCCCACCAGGCACTTGGTCAAGGTTTATGGGAAGTAAGTGACACAGAGAGATGATTTCTACCTGAGCACAACACTACTGAAACGGAGAACAAAGGTACCAGCTGTCATGTGGTGGGCACGCCTTCATCTAATGACACAAGGGCTGAAGCCTCGTTTCATTTCTCACCTGATGAGGATGCTCAGGAACACAGAGCAGGGACCCACGTGGGACAAGCCAAGCTGCCTGCAGGGCCCCAAGTCACCTTCCAAACCCTAAGGACAAAGATTGTGGATACTGTCCTGCGCAGGTCCAAGAGCTGGAGAGAGAGAAAGGGCTTCGCCGGGGACCTGTCAGGGGCAAGAAGGTCAGGTGGAGGGGGCAGTGGTTCCAATAGCTTCCATTCCAACCACAGGAGCAGGACCCATGGAAGGTTGCTACCGCCAGACCCTGGGGCTGGGGAGATCTGTGTTCAAGCCCCAGCTCAGCCATCAAACTGCTGGGTAACCTGGAGCGGGGTTCTAGCTCCGCAAAATACAAAACAGGAATTCCCTGCAGGATGTAAGACTAAATTAAAGCTCCCTGGGGGTACTCCGCACCGCAGCCATTGCAAGGAGGTGGTTCAGGGTCCTAGCTTTCAGAGCACGATCTCTAGAGTCAGGTCCCAGGTTCAAATTCTGCCTCGGTCGCTGGGGAACCTTGGGCAAGTTACCTACCCTCTCTGAGCATTGACTCCTTTATCTATAAATGGGATCTTTTCGGTCGCTACCTCACACAAGCATTATAACGACTCGACGCCCAGCACACAGAAAGCCTCCAATAAACGTTACTGATCACCATAAATGAGCGCCCGTCCCTCCCAAGGCAGGGACGGGGGCAAGGCAGCAGGGGCTGCCCAAGCACAGCTGGACTCAACCGGGCACATGTTGAGGAGTTACAGGGTTTACTGAGCTCCTGCGGACCTCAACCCTGGGAAATGAAAAGGAATTTAAGTGGTCTATGCCCTAGGGCAACAGACTAGATAATAGACTTTTATGAGCCATCAAACCAGCTCAGCACGGGCAACATGGGAAATCAGACCTGGAGAGCGAGATGTCACTTAGAGGGGACCGCAGAAGTGAGGTCGGGGCGCTGGGCTTTTAGGCATGGCATATCCAGGTGGCTCAGTGGTGAAGAATCCACCTGCCAATGTAGGAGATGCAGGTTCTATCCCTGGATGGGGAAGATCCCCTGGCGCAGGAAACGGCAACCCACTCCAGTATTCCTGCCTGGCAAATCCCGTGGACAGAGGAGCCTGACGGGCTACAGTCCATGGGGTTGCAAAGAGTCAGACAAAACTGAGCAACTGACAACAAAGACAATGCGGCGATCCCGAACACGCCACTAGGAATCATGTGGCTAACATGTGTGCAGTCCGCGGGGGAAGAAAACTGGAGGAGGAAGGGTTTCCTAGGAGGACCTAGAAAACACGAATGCCCTTTGGGCAAAGAACAGCCACGACCAGCTGCAATGAGACATCTTGGCCACAGGTGCACTTTGCAGGGGCCACAACTGGTCCACACAGAAGCCACAGAGCAGGGGGATGAGCATCGCTGCTGAGCCACAACATCCTCCCATCATAACCCTTCCCTCCCTGGTCCTGCATGCTGTGTACCCCCAGACACAGGTCCTGTGTTGGCACCAACATCTAAATTTCAGAGGACACAAACACAGGTCCAGCAGGACTCTGATACTGTAAATATTTCAAAAAAGATTGTGTGCTTAGTCTTCCCTAAGTTACCAAAATAGAACCCTTCCGGTGATGGTGAAAAAGGCAACAGCCTGAGAGCTGGTATCCTCTCCCAGCCTACCCGCACCCCCCCAAAAAAAAATCACTCTTTTGACAGGCTTCAACTTGACATGGGCATCCCAAGTGGCGCAGTGGTAAAGAATCCACCTGCCAATGCAGGAGATACAAGAGACCCGGATTCGATCCCTGGTCAGAAAGATCCTCTGGAGAAGGAAACAGCAACCCACTCCAGTATTCTTGCCTGGAAAACTCCATGGACAGAGGAGCCTGGTGGGCTTCAGTCTAAGGGGTCACAAAGAGTCAGACACAACTGAGCAAATGAACACATACACACAGCTTTATATGCATTCACTTTGCTGACTTTTCTGGGATGGGTAACGCCAAGGGGCTGATTCCCCTACATCATGTAAACAATCTTCTTTCTCCAAGCTCAGGCACACACATCAGCAGAAGTGCTGCCTAGCTTGTAATTTTCTCTCCTCTCCAGGCACCCACATCCCATGATTTGTTTGGTCTCTACCATGGTTATTCCTTTCATCTTTATTACCTGCCACGGCACGTTTTGAGGGACAGCAGCGCAGTCTTTCTGCACTGCAGCCTCTGCAGAGCCCGGCAGAGTCAGAGGCTCTCCCTCCTAAGGATGAAGGGCAAAGAATGATCTATTGAGAAATCGGTTTCATGCTTGGCTTCGAAGAACTGAAGAGCAAATCCAGTCAAAAACACGGGAGAAGGTTAACCACGGGAAATCAGTCTGGGTTAATGAGCATTTGGAATCACTGCAGAAAGGATGGCTGTTTAGTCGCTCAGTCGTGTCTCTTTGCGACATCATGGACTGTAGCCCACCAGGCTCCTCTGTCCATGGGATTGTCCAGGCAAGAATACTGGAGTGGATTGCCATTTCCTTCTCCAGGGCATCTTCCTGACCCAGAGATCAAACCTGCATCTCCTGTATTGGCAGGCGAACTCTAACCGCTGAGCCACTTGGAAAGCAAAAAGGACGAATTGGTTCATAAATGTTGCCGGGGAAGGGAAGCATTTTAGGAGCAAGAAACAAGGCTTAATTCTCTGTTGTTACTATATATCAATATAAAGTTCAAAAAGAGTAATTTAAATATGTGAAATGCAGCAATAAAAACAGTATAAATATGGAAACAAACATTTACGCCATCTTGCAGCAACAGCGGCCCATCTCAATGTGCAAGCGAAGAACAAGTCGATTAAGGAAATGATAGCTTTGTTTTTTTAACTTTTGTACCTTGAAGGCCAATCTGACAGAAAATTGGTCCACTGTGGAAACTAAGCTCTTCAAGGCAGCGAAGAGGCAGAGCAGGAGGAACACAGGTTTTCTAATCAAGCCCCAGATCCCACCGGTCTCCTAGGCCCCTTCTCCCTCTCCATTCCTTCAGCTGGAAAAAAACCGGCGCTGGTACGGCCGGCCTCGTGGGACAGGGCGGGGCGCGGCACCAGTCTTCCTGGGTCACAGCCCTGCCGTCCGTCCGTCCTCAACCCATCTGTCCTGCGGTCATGCCGCAGCGGCAGAACTGAGCCGTAGGCATGCAGTCTGCGGGGCCGCACGGCCTAAACCACTGACCATCAGGCCTTTACAGAAAAGACAAGGTCCCCAGGAGCTCCTGCCCCCGCTCCCCACCACAGCCTTCTCCTACGCCGGCCCTCTGCGGTTAGTGTGCGGCCCGCCATACACGGCGTCGATGGTGGGGCCCAATGGCTGGAACCCAGACTGTTCATAGATGCAACACAGCCGGGACCCGCTGCTGTCTTAGACACTGCAGATCCCTCTTGCCTCTTCACCAGTCCCCTCAGCTTCACCTCCATCCCTCTGGCAGGCCTGGCTCGGCCCCTGCCCTACATCATCTTCTACCTACGACGGTTCTCCGGAGGTGAGCCAGCAGAGGGCCTGGGCTGCACACGGGCTTGGCGCTCTGGGCATCCGCAGGTTGAAGGTAGTGCTGAGACCCAGGGTGGCTGGCCAACTCTGATAGAGACTTCCACAAGTTTGGGATGGGCCGCCAGCTCCAATCAGGGATACAGGAGGATGGGAGCAGAGGCACCTGGCCCGAGCGCAAACAGTTCTAAATCACTCCACCAGGATCCGCCTGCTGAGAGCTTAGCCAAGGACAGGGTGCTGGGCCAGGTGCAGGAGCCTGGCCAGGGACACGTGAGATGCAAGCCCCAGACAGAAGCCCAAAGAGATAAAGCCAATAAAGCCCCTCAGGGAGGGGCAAGACCACTCAGTGCAGAGAGAAGGCTGAGTTTTGGCCAAGTGGCTGGCATCAGAGATGTCACACGTGCCCTGTGGTCTGACAATGGGACAAAGCCACAGGGGAACCCAGACTCTGAACAGAATCCCCATTGAGTGGGTGAACTCACCACTGGCTGGCTTGGGCTCTGGCCACGCTAGTACTGCCAAGACAGCTCTCTGGGATCAGCCAGCAGAGACTGAGCCGCCCCAGGAATGAGGCAGGCAGGAACCCAGCAACCAGGCCGCCGGGAGCCCCCATAACCTCCCCGCTGCGGTTCTCACCTTAGAGGTTCTGAGTTCCAGCCCAACAAGCCAAGGAGAGCTCGCGGCCCCTACTCTCCCCAAGCCCCACCGCACCTTGTCCATTCTCACCTCCATGAACGCTCCACCCATCAGAATGGACTCACCCTTCCGCAGGCGTGGCTGGCAGAGCCCTGCCCTCAAGCTTGTGGGGCCCCTGAGAGCAGGGACCCCTGGGCCCGGCACCCACGAGACTGGGAGAACGAACCCAAGGCCGGATGAATAAGCGGATCATTAATCAACGAGTGAGTGACTGACTCACGCCCACTGCTAAAATCTGCCCCTCACCTCCTGGAACCCAGCACAGATGGGCCGGGCAGAAATGTCGAGCGCATTTAATAATAAGTTCAAGGCTTCACTTAGTGGAACTAACTACCAGTTCACGGCTGCAATTTCCTGCCCCAGTGACAGGGATTCAGACTTACTTTTTTCCAGTAGGTGCCTCATGAATGGATACACACAGGAAGGAAGAGATGGATTCTTATATATCGTGACCATGACGTGGAACTGGGTGAGCCTGCAAAACCACTCCCCCGCCCGTCGACACACGAACCCCCGACTTGAAACAGACGAGCAGAGCAGGGGCCAGCCACCAGAGGCCAAGCACCCGAATGGAAACCAAGACACTACAGGGACCGCTCCACTCACACAACGAGGGCAGGCGTCAGAGGCTGCTTGAAACAGTGGCTTCAAGGGAGGGGAAGAGAGCCTTCCCACCTGCAGCCGACAGACCTTCCAGGAGGGAAACTGTCTTGAGATCAACTGATCTTTAATTCCCTTTTCAAGATTAAAGGGAGAAAACTGGATGGCTGTAGCTAGACATCTGGGCGTGTGCACACATGTGCAAGCATACGCACGCGCTCACTCCCATATACATAGATCTGGGTAATAATTCTTTGGCTTTATATAGCATCTTTTTTCAAAGACCTCAAAGAGCCTTTACAAACACTCCCCTGGGGCGCGTATGTGGTGATATTTAAAGAGAGGGCTCGTGAGGGCACATGCATAGAAATAAACAGTGAGTGCTCTTCTGTGGATATATACTTAACCTACGCCGCCGTTCTCCAAACTTATAACCGCTTTTTATATCTTTTTCTGACTACCCACTCCTGTTCCTTTTATCTCTAAAAGAAAGGATGAACTATATTGAGCTCCAAAACGTAACTTTTTAAATGGATCCTGGGCCCATTCGAGCTCTTTGTTCTGTTTCTCCTTCCTGCCTCCCCTTTCCCCCTGCCCACCCAGAGTTTCTGTTTTGCAGTTGGTTATGATGAAAAAATTAAAATGCCTCAGGATATGTTCCCAGTGTTCAGATGGCCAGTGGCTGCTATGCGTCGTTTCCTGTATAGCCAGCAAGGCGAAAAGCACTTGAAACACACAATCTCAATGAATTCTCACAACCTCCCTGAGAAGCAAAGTGTACTACGCCCGTTAGGTGCATGAGGAAACGGAGGCCCAGAGAAGCACGCAACCAGAAGGTGGCGGGGCAAGGACCCAGCCTAGTCAGGTCCCCTGGGAAGCCTGTCCCCGAGCTGAGCTGGCAGCACCAGGCCTAGTCACCCCCTTGGATGGAGCGCACACCCTCAACACTCAACCAGATCCCAGAGTACAGCCTCCAGCAACTCTCCCAACCTTCCTTTGCCCTCCCCAGGAAAATCAGGAATCTGATGAAATTCTGTCCTCTAAGCCCTTACCCTACCCCCACTTTAAAGCAATTGTTTCTACATAATCTGGAAATGAGAAGAAAAGGTTTGAGGAACCCATGCAAACAGAATGAGAACTACAAGGAAATCACAAGAGATAAGAAACGTATCTTTCAATGTCTTGATAAAGTTCAATAACTTGATGGTTTCAATATCTTGATAAATTTTTGTGAACTTCTCCATATGTGCAATGGTGGGTTTTCTCACTGGTGTGTGTGCACAGTCTCACACACAAGTGCAGGCGTACACACACACACACACACAGTGTTTCTTTATAGTGACTTGGAAAGCAAGTTGTCCCCAAAGTAGATACAGACAGGACAAAAAGTAATAGCAGTGGATGCTATAAGGGGCTCAGCGGGAAGCAGGGACCTTGGGTAGAGGGCAGACATGCTCAGCCATGTGGCAGCCCTGCCTCCAGCCCACTGTCCCTCACAGGGACACAGCCTGGCTCGGAGAAACCAGCATCCATGTTCTTACACAAATCTGATTTTATGTATCTTATCTTTATCTGTATGTATCTTTATATTCTTACATAAATTTGATTTTAAATGCTGTTAACAAAGTTTTTTTCCAGGCTAGCCCAACAGATGACAGCTCTGGGACCCCCACTTTGAGACCCCCAACCTGGAAGTTTGAGTTCCTGACCCATCATTTTGAAAACGTCAAGATGAGTAGCACACAACAACGCACGGTCGTTTCTAAAAAGTCAGCCTTCCGTTCCACGTCAGAGAATGTCAAAAGTGTAGAGTCTGAGGGGGCGCTAATGGAGGCAGAGATCGCCAGGAGACAGACAAAACGGGCAGGGGCTGTGCATAACCCCCCCGCCAAAGGCAGTTCCCCAAGGACCTCAGAGTGATTCACTTGGGGACCAAAAAGCGTCCAGGCACGTCTGCCCCCATCAGAAAGGCCCAGAAAAGAGAGCATCTGAGAACACGAAATTGTCAGAAGGTTAGAAGCAATAAAGGGGAAGAGGTGGATCTCCTTTATTGAATAATTTCATGCTTTTCAACATCTTTTTCTATATCAAGGAGTCAAAAGTCTATATTCATTCTCTGAAAATTAAAGAAAAAGAAAACAGCTCTGGTACATCATTTAGCTTTAAAGAGGTATTCGCCAAAAGAACTAAAATCAGAAACTAAAGAGAAGTTGCTGTGGGAGACCCCAGGCTGAAGGCGACTCAGCACAGCAGAAAGGGCAGCAGTTATCATTCCAAAGCTCCTACTGCGGGCCAGGCGTCGTCCAGAGAGCTTCACAGACGTTACCTCAATCTCTCCTCCCAACAAGCACAGGCCATCACTGTTTCTATTTTTCAGGTGCACAAACCAAGGCTCGGAAGGCTGAACAATCTGCTCAGAGACGCACAGCTAGGAAGCTGGGGCGTCTGCCAGGCCTAGAGCCTGTTCCTCACCATTTAGCTGCAGAGCCAGCTGGGGTGGGGGGAGGTGCAGGAACGCCTCTGTCCTTGGTCCTGAACAAGCACAGTAGGTTTCTCTGGGGAAGTTTGCTGACGTTCCCCCTTGGGGGAAAGGGAACTGATACCTGTACCCCAACATTCAGACAATCCCTGTTAACCAGTCCAGCCCTGCCCTGTCCATGGCACCGTGAGTGTTAACATCCCCCAGAGGAGACACGGGTTTCAGGGTGATGGGAACACCCAGAAGGGAAAAGTCGATGGAGAGAAGACAGGGCCTCGGGGTCTAGTGCCCCTCTGTGTGTGGCAATTTTTCATCCACTACCAACCTTGAAGCATGGGTCTGACCTTGGCTGTACTAAAGGAACCGAGTTTCTTATTTCACAGAACTGGTGGTGTCAGCCCCCTGCTTTATAGGTGGAAAAAACAAGATGTGAAATGACTTTCCTAACAGCTGCTATGGGGCCCAGGCCACGTGCCAGACCCTGGGTGAAACTGTTCGTAAATCGTCTCCTTAAGCCCTCCAAACAGCCCCACAAAGCAGGTGCTCGAGTCAAATCTATTTTTATACATAAAAAAACAGACACAGAGATCAGAATAAAAGATATTTGACATCATGACCTCCACCTAATCATACCTACCACTCTATACTCTTCCCCCCAGCCCCACGGTGGGATAGAAAGAGGAGGCCAGAGCCCAAAGCCAGCCTGTATTTTAACCCCCTCCCTCAAAAAAATCAACATTCTCAAGATTTTCATTCAAGAACCCAGCCTCAAAGGGTTTGGGCGGAGTCAGCCTGGCCAGAGGTCGCAGACATGTACCTCCTCATCACTCCATTAGCAGCCCTCAGGAGGAGCCCTGGAGACCACCTGAGTCTGAGGGTCCAGGCAGCCTCAATGCCACAGGCACCCTGGGTGCTTCAGGTCTGGGGGCAACCACATCCCCATACTTAAGACGTTTGAGCTGGTTTCTGCCACCCTCGAGCAAAGGAATCACCCCTCACCTGCTGCACCTGGGAACCCGCAGGACGGGTCCCTGGCCACCAGGCCACACATGCGGCCAGCAAGCTGGGAGACACAGAGGACGAGAAAACAGCGTAAGCAGAGATGCGCCGTGTGACGACAAGGAACAGATAAGGATGCCAGGTCCACGGCTGGTCCAGCCGCAAGCTGGCAGGGGCGTTCGGCACATCACACGCACTTTGCATCTGAGACGTTCGGTCTGTAAGATGAGGAGGTGAGATGAGCTGACCCTGCAGAAGCGTCCTGGCTCCGAGACTCTGGGATCATCAGCGGGAGTCGATGAGCCTTCCTGCATGTTTCTGGCTCCTACAAGCAGATGGGAAGCACCAGGCTTCCCCCACCGTCTGTTCTACCCACTGGCTGCCTGCGTGTGGCTGGGCTGCCAACAGCAACCAGCAGAAACAGGACCCTGACCTGTTTGAGGCCCCTGGGTCCACCCAGGGCACAGTTACACCAGCCCCTGCTGAGCCCGGGCTCACGCACCGCGCGGTGGTGGGGTTAACTGACAGCGAGGAAGACTAACCACATGTGAAACGTGCATAAATAATTGGGACATCCGCGGCAGAGCTTCTGTCTACCCTCAGGCAGTGGCATCATGTGTGTGGGCAACTGTCAAACAGACCCAGGCACGTAAAGGTGCAATTAATTAGAAGCACACAGCTACCGAGAGGGCTCAGGTGGCCCTCACACCAGACGCAGTCACACCGACTCTACGCTGCCCTGCTCCACACTTGGACGCTTTGAGGTCTGCTGCACAGAACACCAGCTCCCTGTGGCCAAGGAGCGGCTTCCAGTCCCAGCTCTGCCACGGACCTCCCGTGCAGCCGTGGGCATGTCGCTCACTGTCTCTGAACCTGCCTCGCCGCTCTGAAATGGACATGATGGCAGCTCGTCCACCTCCAAAGTTACAGAGGGGGAGGGGGCACGCGGAGCTTGGTCAGTGCAAGGTGAGCTGGCATCCGGCTGAGCCCCTCAAACCGCCTCCTCAGCCATGAGCGGGAGGAGCTTGGTCAGTGCAAGGTGAGCTGGCATCCGGCTGAGCCCCTCAAACCACCTCCTCAGTCATGAGCGGGAGGAGCTTGGTCAGTGCAAGGTGAGCTGGCATCCGGCTGAGCCCCTCAAACCACCTCCTCAGTCATGAGTGGGAGGGAAGGAAGGCGGAACGGTGCTCCCAAGTCTTACAGTGAGGACCAGAAAGGGGAGTGGCCACCCCGAGACACACAGCAGGACACGAGTGGCTGAGAATCGATGCATGTGGCTGGGCCCTCCCGACGCCGAGGCCACCACACTGACCCCTGGGTGTCCCGCGTCCTCCGCTGCTGCCCGGTGCCACACACGCTCTCTCCAAGCACCCTGGTGGCTCAGGAGCAGAGGTCACCTTGGACAAGATATGAGAGTCCCACCCCGTCGCACTGCCCTCAGTGCACGGACGTGTGCGTGCTCACTCACTCAGTCGTGTCCAGTTCTTTGTGATCCTGGACTGGATCCTGGAGCCCACCAGGCTCCTGTGTCCATGGGATTGTCCAGGCAAGAATACTGGAGTGGGCTGCCATTTCCAGGAACTGAACCTGCATCTCCTGCACTGGTAGGCAAATTCTTTACCGCTGAACTATCTGAGGAAGCCCTCAGTGCAGGTAAGGAGACTCCTAAGCTCAGAGCCACCCTACTGGAGGAGGAGTATCACTGGAGACTGACCCAGCAGGATTTAACACAGTCAGGATTAACACTCCACTCCAACGACACCTTGAAAACCCAGCTCGGCTGTCCTTTCCCGAAGGAGGCCTCTGGACTCCATCAAATGAAGCCGATTCCTCTCCTTGGGGTGCCCAAGGGCCTCAGCCTTTCCTTTCACAACCTCCCCTGCGACATGGCGAGTTCTGTGTGAGCAGGAATGAGCCTGTCACCTCGGACTTTCCCTCCACCCACAGCCTGGCGCTTTGCCCGCATGTGGGGGGACCACGTGGCTCAGCTCCGCTTGCAGGGTCAGGTGGGCTCGCGGAAAGGTTTCTATTTTCCTAGTAAAAGGAAGAAACAGCAGGGGCTACCCCTTCTCCCTTGCTTCCTGCTTGACAATGGGTATTGTCGCTAGAACAGGAGCAATCATCTTGCAAACACGAGGCAACCAAAACCAGGATGAAAACTAGCAACCGAAGAAGCTGGGGCAAGAAAGAACCTGAATCCCTGGCAGCACTGTGCTGCAGAATCAGGCCAGCAACCCCTCCCCTCCCATTTCACATTCCAGAGGAAAATGAACGCCTGCTGTAGCTGCTGTCCCCAGGTTTTCAAGTACTTGCAGCTGACAGCGTTCCTCACTGACTTCCCGCCTCCACACAGCAGCCCTCTAGGGCCCACCTGGACCTGAGCAGCGACGTGGACCCTCTTTGTCCCTGAAGGCCTCCCTGGGACCACCCCACACGGAGTCCCAGACCCCACTCTGAGCCAGGTTACCTGTCATCCCCAAGCCTCAGCATCCCCAGCTGCCACAGTGGGGTCATACTACCACGCCACGGGTTGGCCCTGGAGAGTCAACCAGATAAACTACTTGAGAGGGTGTGACAACCTCTCATACATGGTCAGTCCTCGCAGACTTCCCTGGAGGCAGCGCAGCCAAAGAAACAGCCCAGCCTGCTGGTCAGGTGAGCTTAGGCACCTGGCTCTGTCCAGTACCTGCTGTTTTACCTCAGGCAAGTGAATTAACCTCTCTGAACCCATTTCCTCACCTGCAAAATGGGGAACTCAAATTTACCTCCATTGGCTGTTGTGGGGATTAGTGAAGGATGAAGAGAAGCACCAGGCTCCGGGAGGGGCAGGAAAACTGGTCTCTCTGCCTCCTATCCCACCCCCCTCCTCAGGGCAGAATCACCTCACAGTGTAACCCAGCGGGGACCTATGGGGCCTTCCCAGACGCAACATCCTCCTCTCCACCGTGTCCTCTGCCTTTTAAGCCTCCCAGGCCTTCTCTGACAATCAGAGAAGTGAAAAAAAATGCAGGGAAAAAGGAAAACAGTCAAGCAAAACAATATAATAAGTTTAGCGATTAAACAAAAATCAAGGACCTTTAGATCCTCCTCGAGGGCCAGAGATCATATTCTGAGCCAAATCCTGTGAAATGTTTTGCACAGACTGACACCCCCACCAGGTGGAAGAAGTTAACTGAATGATGACCACCAAGCCCGTAGACCCCAGGTGGGCTGGAACCAGAAGGGTCACGCCGACTCCCGATGACCCCACCACCAACCAATCAAAAGAACGGCCACGAGCTGGTCACATGCCCCCCACCCCTCACCCACCGCTGAAAGTCACCATCAGGGCTTCTGAGCACTGCCTGCCTGGTCTCCTTGCTCGTCCCTGCACTAAACGCGGCATTTTCCTTCACCACAACCCGGTGCCAGGAGAAAGGCTTGACTGCTCACAGACGAGCAGACCCAAGTTCTGTTCAGTACCAACAGCAAACCCTCCAAGGAAGCCAACACGGCCACCTTGGCTTTATTAGTGCAGTCAACTTCCTCTCAGCGCCCTTCCCCAGCCCGGGCCAAAGTCTGGAAGGAAAAGCGCTGCCCCAGGTGAACAGGCTGAAAGCCTCCTTCCAGCAGAAACGGTCACCCTGGACTCAGCGGGGGATTCGCACCTCACAGAATGGCGTCCGGGAGAATGAGCCCCGGTCCTCTGTGCTGAATCCTGGCCCCTGGAGATTTAAAAAGCCGCAGAGGGCAGACCTCCAGCTTTCAGATACTGCGGCCGGGCTCAGAACTTGTACCTGCAGGCGGAGTGAGGAAAGATGATGGTGTTCTCTGGGTGCTCCTGGAGGTGAGAGTTCCAACTCCTGGGCTGCATCGACTCCCCCCGGGAGACACTAAACCCCCCTCAAGAACCAGCGGAGGGAGGGAGGATGGGAGGTGGAGGCCAGAGAGAGCCAGCAGCGGGCATCCTGATGGGAACACAGGGCAAGAGCCCAGACGCTGGAAGGAGCAGCAGGCAGGCTCCCTAATCCCACCTGCAGGGCGTCCCTCGAGAGGAAAGAGGAGCCCCCAAGGTCACATGGCGGGGGGCCACACAGAGAACCAGGCTCAGCCTGAGCCCACAGCACACGCCCTTCTGGCTCAGGCCCCAGTTCACCTGCCCAGGCTGCTCCTGATGCCACAGGCAGGAGGGGAGGCAGAACCCCAGCGGCTGGGGCGCAGGAATCCCTCTCAGCGCTCCTACCAGCTGGGTGAAATCCTCACCACGGATGCCGGGAAGGGTAAGGGAAGCTCGTGACGGGGCGTGGCCAGGTGAAGCTGAGGCAGAAAAAGGTGAAATTGGAGGTGATAAAGTAAGGGGCCTCAGCTGGGCAGAGGGTGGGGAGGAGAGATTCCAAACAGAAGGAAGGGTCTGCCTGGCATCCCGAAGGGTCGTGTGGTGGGACAGAGATCAAGGCCACGCGGGTGTTAAAGGCCATGACAGGAATTTGCTTTTGCTCCAAGTGCAGAAAAAGGTCACTGCGGGGATCCGGAGGTCGGGGGAGGATGGGGGTGGAGGTGGATGTCCCCCTCCCCATCCGCCCAGGCAAACTATCCCAAGAGGACGAGCGTGCTGTGGACGATGCTTCAGTATCTCTTTCCAGGCATCCCTGCACACGTTCCAATTATTAAAACCCTGGGGAAAATGCTCTTTTCTATTCCCAATCAGGTTTACTCTCCCAGGCTGCCAGCCTGTCTTCCAGGGGCTCGGGGCCTGTGTCTAACAGGCCTGGGGGGAAGTGACGGTGGGCCGGTGCTAAGCCCTGCAGACACCAGGGAGTTAAGCCGGCCAGCCCGCACAGCCGCCCCCTCACCGGGACACCCTCCCCTCCTCATCTTCATCCTCATGGTGGGCCGCAGCGGGCCGGGGTGGGGGGCACCCTGAAAGCTTGCCTCTGGGATCCTCACAGCTTACGAGCTTGCCTCCTCACGGTCTGAGGCATCTGTGTAAAACCCACTCATCTGGAGACAAGAAGAAAACCTATGCCAAGTTCCACCTTGGGAGCTAGAAAATTAGTCTTTAATCAGACGAATACACAGGCACCACGGTGGGCGGCAAGAGATATTAATTTGGGGAGGGCGGGCTGCTGAACCCCGTGAGGGCCGGGCCTGACTGACCACAAGTAAACAGATAACATGTCCACCGCTCTCCTGCCTCAGGAACCCTGCTGGAGGGCCGAACATCCCCCGAGCAGAGACACAGCAAGAGAGTCACAGGAGACAGACGAGCCGAGGCCAGCTCGGAGCCGAGCCGAGCCTCCAACGCTGACCCCTGCAAACGCCACACTCGCTGTGCCCTGCGAGGAAAGCGGGCAGGTGGGTTCACTCCATTTTAAAGACGAGGCAATTGGAAGCTAGAGAGGTTAACACTGGGTTCTGTATGGATTTTCATGTCTTTCTCACAAGAGCTTTCTAGAGCGGGTGCTGGGGTCTGAGCTGGACAGCTTCCTGCTAACACGGCCCCATGGCATGATGACAGGGCCCCACGCACAGTCGGTCAGGACCAGGGCAGTAGTCAGGCCACCACGTGGCGTGGCGAACGGGGCACAGGCCTCAGGATTGAGCCTGCGTTCGAGTCCCTGTTCCAGCAAGCACCAGCTGGGTAACTCTGAGGAGCCAAACTGACCTCTCTGGTCCCCAGCGGTGGCCTCTGGGCACAGGGGTATGACCACCCAACTCACAGGGCTGCCAGGGGAACCGAGTGAGTTCAGGCCAGAAAAGCTCCTGCCGCACAGTGCCCACATACAACAGTAGGGGCCCCACAACCCTGGACACCTCTAACCCTCTCCTAAAAGGAGAGAGGACTTCTCTGGGGGGTCCAGTGGCTAAGAACCCGCCTTCCAATGCAGGGGATGTGGGTTTGAACCCTGGATGGGGAGCTAAGATCCCACGTCACAACTAGAGAAAGCCCGTGGGCTGCAATGAAGACCCAGGGCAGCCAAAAATTTAAAAATAAAATAAAATTTAAAAACAAAAGACACTGCACCTCCAACACTCGAAGGCTGGAGCCAGAGCCAGCATCCAGGGGCTCCCAGCTCTCCAGGGTCAGGTCTTCCTGCTTCGCAGAAGTCACCAAGTGTATTTCCCCAGGGCCTGGCACAGCACTTTCCTTAAAGAGGCACCAGAACGGGAAACCTGGCCCGACAGCCAGGTGGCATTCTCCTCCAACCTTGTTCTGACCCCTTCCTCATCTCCCTCAGTGCTTCTCAAAGAACATCAGGGAAGGTTAGGAAAAGTCAGCTTCCTCTGCCACCAGGAGGGCTTCTTGTGCCCCAAGGATTGTCCAGGAAGAACCTCTCCTCCAATGCCAGACCCGTCTGCCATCTCGGCTGGACTGGCATAATTATCCTCTTTGGGACTTCCAACAGCAATTGATACATCAAGAGGAAATCTCTATGCCTCAGCACTGACCTTTCCCTTTTTCCTGTGCTTTTCTAGCAATTCGTAATACATATTTATGTCTCAATCTGGGGCTGTCGATCAATCCGTGACCATAAAAAAAAAGCCCATGGCCAAAGTCATGTCATAGCTTTGCCGGTAAGTATCTCATTCTATCGTTGAAAACCAGCTCTGTGGTCTCTCCAGGCTGCAGTTTTTCAGACATAAGCTGGACAAGAGAACAAATTTCCCCAGGATCTTGGGGAAGATGCGCGAGCATGCGGCTCAGGGCAGAGTCCTGCTGCAGATGGGCAGTCCATGTGCCGATACCTACCCATCACCTATTAATCAGCTTGATTCTCTTCTGTTCACTCGACCAGCAGTGATGAATCACTCACGAAGGGCCAGGCACCAGGCACAACGCTGCCAACACACAGAGGAGGAAAGAAGAGACGACGCCCGAGCCGGTCCCCTGCCCTCCAGGAGCTTGCAGACTTGTGGGGGCAGCTGCCAGGCTAACAGTGGGCAGGGAGCTGAGTGATGGAGGCCAGCAAAGACTGCAGAGGCCCCCGAAAGCCCGTGGGTGAAGAGGGCCAAGGAGCCCTTCCTCGGAGGAAAGACACTTGCACAGAGGCTTGGAGTGAGGAGGGGTCACCCCCAAATTGAGCAAGACCCCCACAACAGAGGAAACTGCTTCTGTCAGGAAGGGCACACTCAGCTTCCTGGGGACCCCCGGATGGGGCTGGAAGGAGCATAGTAATGGCCTTCTCCAAGGATGCAGCCAGGCATACATGCCCAAGGACCGCAACGGTTCGGGTTTCTCCACTCAGGTCAAATGTACTGGTTTATTGATGCTGTTTCTAATAGGAAAACCTCCTGATGACTCAGTGTCAGCAACTAATTTCTAAAAAGGTTTTCATCATTGCACAGCCCAAACAGAACCCCTCTGTGGCTCGCCAGTTTGGCACCTATGGGTATAAGCAAAGGCAGGAAGCGAGGCGACCACACAGTAAGCGCCGGAACCAGCGTTTGTGTGCAGGTCAAGGACACAGGACCGTGGGAGACGAGGTGGGGGCTGCCCACGGAAGCCCCAGACTTGACCCCCGAGGATGGGCAACCACTGAAGGGAGTTTCAGAAGGGCCACCTATGGCACTGGCCACATGGCTCTAACATAAGTGACAGCATCTCTCACCGCTCCAGACATGTGCAACAGCTCACGGAGAACTGCCGGGACCCAGATAAGGTCCGCAGCGGCATCCTTTCCCTGGTTCTAACAATGCGCTATTGTTCTGTAGGATGTTATCAAGGGAAGCTTGGGGAATGGCACATGGAAATTCTCTACCACAATTTATAAATTCTTGTGAGGCTTAAAATATTTTGAAACAGAAAACTTTCTATATTATCTGTGCATGTGCTCAAGTCACTCAGTCGTGTCCAACTCTTCGCAACCCCATGGACTGTAGCCCTCCAGGCTCCTCTGTTCATGGGATTTTCCAGGCAAGAAGACTGGGTGGGTAGCCATTTCCTCCCCCAGGGGATCTTCCTGACCCAGGGATCGAACCCAAATCTCTACTGTCTCTGGCATTGGCAGGCAGATTCTTTACCACTGTGCCACCTGGGAAGCATGTGTGTGTGCAGCCTGTGTGTGTGTGTGTGTGCAGCCTGTGTGTGTGTGTGTGCAGCCTCTGTGTGTGTGTGTGCAGCCTGTGTGTGTGTGCAGCCTGTGTGTAGCCTCTGTGTGTGTGTGTGTGTGTGCAGCCTGTGTGTGTGTGTGTGTGTGTGTGTAGCCTGTGTGTGTGTGTGCAGCCTCTGTGTGTGTGTGTGTGTGCGTGTGCAGCCTGTGTGTGTGTGTGTGTGTGTAGCCTGTGTGTGTGTGTGTGTGCAGCCTGTGTGTGTGTGTGTGTAGCCTGTGTGTGTGTGTGTGTGTAGCCTGTGTGTGTGTCTGTGCAGCCTGTGTGTGTGTGTGTGTGTGTGTGTGTAGCCTGTGTGTGTGTGTGTGTGTGTGTGTGTGTGTAAATGCATATCTTCCAAGAAAGTGCAATGGTCAGATGGACGGTGTTGTGCACCTCCGTCCGTGTGCACAGCTGGCCACAGGACCACGTGGAACAAATACGCCTTCCACCTTCCGCAGCAGCTGGAAGTGACCCTCTAACTCCCTCCAGGCGAAGCAAGGTGGTGGAAGCGAGGCTGGAAACGTGGGGCCTGCACCCTCAGGAGCAGGGACCATGCCTCCTCTAGGGCAGAAACATGCAGGTGGACAAGGGCAACGTGGACTGACGACAGAGCAACCAGATGAGGGGACGCCGGGTCCGCAGCTGCCGTGTGGGAGGAAATCAAACCCTAGCCTGTCTGAGCCAGTGTTACTCTGGGTCCTTGTTACAGAGCAACTTCCTGCCTGAGGCCCGACAGACACACCTCCCGATGCAGCGACGAACGCGCTGGCGGGGTGACTGGTCCCATCCCTCAGCCCACGCCAGCCAGGAAGAGCAGAGGAGATTCACGGAGGCCAGGCCTCCCGGGCCCCTGATGCAAGCATCTCACAGGAAGCTGAGATGGTCTCACCGCAGTGTCTCTGCCACCTCCCTCCCCTGATTTACATGGAGACATCTGCTCAGTACCCAGGGAGGCGCTGCCTCAGTGAAGACAGATAATGGAGACTGCCCTCCAGAAAGCAGTTGCTCTGTCTCCTCCCACGCAGACCAAACAGCATTAAACACGTCCAGTTGGGGTCACTTGGTCCCAAGTTCTCCGCTCAGTCACCTGAACTTATTAATTATTAACATCCACACAAAGAGAACTCGGCCAAACTCGCCTCTCCAGAATAATCGCTCCACTTTGGGGAAACAGGACCAGGCGATGAATCTGGGGGGTGGGGACAGGAATCTCTGGAAACACAGGTGACCAATGTCACCATTTTTAGTCTATTGCCAACTTTGTCATTGTTGTTCAGTCATGTCAGTCGTGTCCAACTCTTTGTGACCCCATGGACTGTAGCCCGCCAGGCTCCTCTGTCCATGGCAAGAATACTGGAGTGGGTTGCCACTTCCTGCTCCAAGGGATCTTCCTGACCCAGGGATTGAACCGGCATTTCTTACGTCGGCAGGCAGACTCTTAACCACTGAGACACCAGGGATTGCTAACTTATTACCTGAAAAAAGACATCTGCTGTGTTAAGTGATCAGTGCTACTCAGAAGAGGGGAGAAAAAAAGAAAAACCTAATTTAGACTCAAGGGTCAAACTTCATCATAAATCTGTTAATGGACGTATTCCCAAAATACTCTTTTAACAATTTACTGACTGGAGACACATTCATACATCTTTTGTTACCCAAACATTATTGATCAGAAATGTTTCGGTATTCACTTATAAAACAAGTCACCAGCCACAGGCACTGGTTTCTGCAAAAATCCCCTGGTCAATAACGTGTTAAAACTGGATTCTTCGTACAGTCCAGCTTCATACTGGGGTTGATTGAGGGTCTAACTGTGAAGACAAGTGTTCGCTGTGTTTCTCACACTTTAAGGATGCAGGCTGACTTCCTGGGAACATAGGGTAAGCCTCCATTCCTCCTTGGGTAGACTGACCAGGAACAGGGCACGAAGGAGCGGTGATAAACTGCAAGCAGGTTCAAGTTGGAGCCAGACACGCCTGTGGGAGCGGAACCAGCCGCATTCCCGGCAGACAGGGATGCGGTACCAGCCTCTGGCATCCTTTCTAGGTCCTTCTACTTGGCATAATCATTCCTTGGGACCTATCTCCACAAGGCAAAGAAGGCTCTGGCAATAAAGCCAAGGGTCACCAACTACTTTCATCAAAGACCTTCACAGAGAAAGTTAAGAGATTTCCACAGCGACTGGTACATCACCTATTCTGTGCACTACAAAAATCATTCCTGGGACTTCCCTGGTGGTCCAGCGGCTAAGAATCCGCCTTCCAGTGCGTGGGACGCAGGTTCAATTCCTGGCTGGGGAACGAAGATCCCACGTGCCACAGGGCCGCTAAGGCCGCACCGCAACTACTGAGTCTGCGCTCTGGAGCCTGAGCACCGCGACTGGACAAAGCCCACGCGCCACAACAAACACCCACTGGAGCCCAAACCAAAAACAACAGAGAACAGTCATGGATACAGTGCATGAAAATGACGCCAAACCCAGAGCTAACCCCGGAGTGACCACGGGTGGAGCCACGTGGCCAGGCGACTCAGGTGACAAGAACATTCCCAAAAGCGCTGGCCTCAGCGATCTCGGGGGAGGGTGACGTTTGTGTCTGGGGTCCAACGAGAAGATTCTCCTGTCACCTAAGTGCCCACAAGCATCAAGCGACAGCTTCATTTTCAAACAAAGCATCTAAGGGTCAGATGGTCCGGGACCAAGGGGCAGCCACAGTTTTAAGGAGACCAGTTCTTACTCGGGGCTGCCTCCTCTGCAGGGAGAGCCTGGCTCTCAAGACGAGGGTTTTTAATTCTAGGAAACGGAAGTGAGGGGAAGTTATTTTTCTCAAGTATATTTCATCTTTTTACCTGTAAATGTTAGAAGGGCCCTAATCACACAGTTAGGCCTCTAGGAATGAATGAATAAATTAATGATTACAAGAACACCATGGAGAGATGATAAATGGAAAAACAAGGATGCATTAAAAAGACATCAAGGGACAGCTGTGACTAACTCAAGTTGCCAGTATAAAATGATTAAAATTAATTAGGGGTCAACTGTTCATTAGAGGGAGGAACACATTGAGAGAGAAACCAAAGATCCTGAAAGACAAAACCGGGGTGAAAGCTACCTTAGGATGTCTCAATTAGATGAGGGGAAAAAACAGGAAACAGCAGAGCCTTGAGCAAGGAGAACAGAAGGGGTTCTCGCCTTCAGCCCAGAAAAGGGCTCAGGACACACCACGCCTCCCCATCCTAGCAGAAAGTGACAGAAAGCTACGGAGTGCTCACTCAAGAAACGGTGGATCAAGAAGAGTGTGGAGTAGCAGAAATGGCAGCTAAAAGATGGAGAGAGTCTCTTAATCCCAGGAGGAGCAGGGCTGGGGTGGAGAGAGGTGGGCCGGGTCCTTCAGTCATGGCCGTGTACTGCACGCACCATCTGAGGTCACCTTCTTACAAGGAGAGTCCTAAACCTGCCTCCGCGTGGCCAGCATCTCCTGCCTGGACCAGCTGCTGCCCCTGCCGTCTCCCTGGCCCTCCAGCCCCTCCCCCTGATCAACTCTCCACCCAGTGGACACAGGTCAGATGGAGTCCCTCCCCTGTGCTAAAGCCCCTGATGGTTCCCCATCTCATCCAGAGTAAAAGCGAAAGCCTCACCACCTGCCCTACCCTCACCACCTACCGTCCAAGACTTTTCTGGCGATTCGTTTCATATATGATATTATATATGTTTCAATGCCATTCTCTCAATCATCCCACCTTCTCCCTCTCCCACAGAGCCCAGTCCAGGTTCGACGCATGATACTGGATGCTTGGGGCTGGTGCACTGGGACAACCCAGAGGGATGGTATGGGGAGGGTGGAGGGAGGGGGGTTCAGGATGGGCAACACGTGTATACCTGTGGCAGATTCATGTTGATATATGGCAAAACCAATACAATATTGTAAAGTAATTAACTTCCAATTAAAATAAATAAATTTTTATTAAAAAGAAAAAGACTCATTCTGCTTAAGCCATGCCCAGCACCCTCCTGCCCCAGGGCCTTTGCACGGGCTGTCCCTCCACTGGGAACACCCCTACTCAGTCCGTCCAGGCCTGGACTCACAAGTCCCTTATCAGATGGACCTTCGCAGAGACAGGACCCACAGCCCCTCTGGCCCCCTCCGTCCGTGCTCTCGTTGCGTTTCACTTTGCTCCGACAGACCTTCGCCTGACACACGTCTGTGGTCTCCACGCTCCCCCTCTGGGACGGAAGCTCCATGTTTCCTGCTGGAGCAGTGACTTCCCCCCACAGGGAACACCTGGCAATGTCAGAGACAGTTTCAGGTGTCACAGCTGGAGCGGGGGTGCTGGCATCGAGTGGGCAGAGGCGGGGGATGCTGGCAACACCCTACAGTGCACACGACAGGGAGAAATCTAACTCACAGGAAAGCGCGCAGAGGCTGAGGCTCCTGCCTAGAGCCCGCACGGCACCTGGCGCGTGGAGGCTCTCAGCAACTGTCTGCTACACAGATGCCTCATGGGAGTCACTCACCCCGCAGATTCAGGCACCTGTCCTGACCTGCTTTATCTCACCAAACATTCCCAGCAGATCTGGGGGGATGGGTTAGTGACCCTGTTTTGCAGAAGAAAAAAACAGCCTTAGGAAAGTCATTGACCTCTAGTCATACACCTAAAAACAGCCTGAAATCTCGATGTCTCTTCCCAAGCAAGGAGCTGGGAGGGGAACCGCCAAGTCCCTGACTGTCCATTTCTACCTGGAACAAGCACCCCCTCCCCGCCCCCACCCCATCTCTTCGCCCCTCTCTCTCTGCTCCCAGGAGAGAGGTGACTGGTCCCACTCCAGAGCCCAGAGGGGGAACTGGGCCAGCCCAGCTCAGAGCCCACGAGGTCTCCCTCTCTCAGGGGTACAGCCACGGCCCATCCGCCACAGTGTACACTCAGGAGCCGCCACCGTAGGGTCCCCACCTGACAAGCACTCAGATGGTGCCTATACAGGCCCACCTGGCCACAGGCTCAAAGCTCTGTTTCGCAATCAGCTTGATTTAATAACAAGCTACCATTTTGATCTGCATCTCTCTGTCTAGAAAAGGTGACATCTGAGCCAAATCTTAAAGGATGAGGAAGTGCTACGCAGGCCGAAAAAGGGAGGGCGGGGGGTCTGGGGCGGGAAGGACGCCCCAGGCAGCCGGGCGGCATGGCTGGCATCAGCACGTGAACCTGACCCCAAGTGCGGAGCCCCGGAGCAGCCCAGAGCCGCTGAGACGTGGGGGCATCACTGCAAAGCGCTCGAGGACAGTCACAGGCGAGCGCCAGCTTTGTCCCTTTGACCCCCAATTCTGCCTGACGGCTGTGGGCTCCCAGATATTGAACCGCAAAGCTCAGAATCCTGCAGGGGGAGCTGGGGCTGAGACAGGAAGGGAAACTTAGCTGTGCCCAGCAGTTACCTGTTGAGGTTTTTTAACCTACGTAAGTGTATCAATATACAAAATAAAAAATGTTAACAGTAATTTTTTAAGTTGATGTTTAAGATCCGGGGGGCGGGGTGGGGGGGAGTGGAGTTGGAGGAAGGGAAGAGTTGGAAGAATTTGGGCACAACCGACACACAGGTGCCCCCTCCGGTTCACTGATCAGGCCCCCAAGCTGAGCGAGTGGCTCCTCACAGGTGGGTGCTACTAGCTCCTTTTAGAAATAAGGAAAAGGGGTCCAGGGAGGGGAATGAGTCGGCCCGGCAGGGCCAGAGCTGTAGGAGCTGGGGTGTTCTCACCGCCCCTCTCCTTTCAGGACACAGTCCAGGGTGACTGGTTCCATCCACGCCCAGCCAGGTGACCCCCACCTTCAAAATGGCCCCCACCTCCTGGCTCTCCTGGCGGCAAAGCTGACACTTCAAACGGGTGCAACTGGTGCCTGTTTGATCGGCTGAGCAAGAAGCCTGTTTCGGACCCACCGTGAACTGCACCGAGCTGTTACATAAACTGCAACCAGGCCAGGCTGAGAGAGAGAACGAGAAAGCTCAAGTTCAAAGACATCCTGGCCTAGGGGCCAGGAGCTCCCTCCTTCCCACGTGTGGACAAATGAGGAGTCGGAGTTGTTAAGGGTGACCCTTGTGGGGATCAACCGACCTCTACTGAAAGGAGAAAACTCAAAAGGAAAAAAATAGAACACCATGTGTGGCTCAAAAAACAACGGAGACGAGCTGAGACCAGGAGCTCACGGCCGCCCCCTGCTTAACTGCAGTTGGTGGGAGGAGCTTTGCAAGGGCAGTGAAAGTGAAAGTCACTCAGTCGTGTCCGACTCTTTGAGACCCCATGGACTACAGTCCATGGAATTCTCCAGGCCAGAATACTGGAGTGGGTAGCCTTTCCCTTCTCCAGGGGAGCTTCCCAACCCAGGGATGGAATCTGGGTCTCCTGCATTGCAGGCGGATTCTTTACCAGCTGAGCCACAAGGGAAGTCCTGCAAGGGCAGTGCCACCTCCTAAAGCACTGCAAGAGACTCCTGGAAAGGCCCTGGGGAGCGGGTTGGGCCGGGGCTGGGGCGAGGCTGCAGGCACACGGGGGTCACGGTGGAGGCGGAGTGAACAGGGCAAGGGACTGAGCAGCTGCGGCCCCGAGGGTGGGAAAAGCCCCTCCGACCGCCTGGGAGCCCCGGCAGCCACCCCACTCTGGGCCTGCCCACCCCCGCATGTCCAGGCTTCCCTCACTCCCACCGCTGCACCCTCTCTTCCTCCACTGTCCTCTCCCCAGCGAGCCCCCACCCTCACCGCCCTCATCTCCCCCACCGGCATGGGTTTGCCCCTTGCTGTTTGAGGAGCGAGGAACATAGTATGTGTGACTTTGATCTCCCCGGCCCCACCCCCAGTGTGGTTCCTGGCCTCTGTGGCTCCAGGTAAGAGGCTGGAGCTGTGCTACTGATCTGCAACTTGGATTAGGATTCCCCAAATCCGGGATCGGGGAGGGGGGGGGGGGGGGGTGGGGGGGACTCCTGCAGGGGGGAACTCCTGCAGGGTAAGGGTGGGGGAGGTCACCGTGGAGGTCACACACAGGTAACAAAGAATCCATCACCCCAGGGGGAGGGACCCAACTGCCTCCCTTTTCCCCTATGCAATCTTTGTTTCAGGATTTTATTTTTTTTGTTTCTGTATTTAATGACCACTGTTATTTCCCCTGGATTTTCAGCTCCCTGTGGGCAGTGTCTGTGCAGCAGGAGCTCCCATCGACTAGGTCCTGAGCACACTGGCTTTAAGCACTTCATCTGTACCAATTCATCTGGTCCACACGGCTCTGATGCTGGTTCTCTTAAAATCTGCACCTGAATGACGGTGACCCTCAGGCACAGGGCCTCTTCGGGCAGAGCTGAGTCACTGTCACCTGGACTCCCCAGGGCCCGCCATGTGACAGGTGCTCAGTAAATCTTTGTGGGCTGAATAACAGATGAATAAAGAACGGAGACATATGTCTAAATTCCATCCTCTCAAGAGGGAGGGGATAAATGTATGCATATGGCTGATTCACATCATCATTCAGCAGAAACCAACACAACGTTGTAGAGCAACTATACTGCTGATTTTTTTAAATAATTTTTTTAAATAAATGAAATAAATTCCATCTGGAATGTTCCAATTACCAAGTCAGGCACTGAAAGTCTAACAGACAAAATTCAGTGGGAAATTTCCCCTTGCAAGAGACCTGCCCAGCTTGAGGCTTTGTGCCAACTATACCAACTAGACTCAGGCTTCCCAGGTGGTTCTAGTGATAAAGAATCTGCCTGCCAATGCAGGAGATGTAAGAGACGCGAGTTCAGTAGCTGGGTCGGGAAGATCCCCTGGCGAAGGACATGGCGACCCACTCTAGTATTCTTGTCTGGAGAACCCTGTGGGCGGGCTACAGTCCTTGGGGTCACAAAGAGTCGGACACGACTGAAGCGACTTGGCATGTACACACCAACCAGATTCACTCCGTGTGGTTGCACAACCAGCGTGTGGGCTGCTGGCCCACCACCTTCTCCTGAAACTGCACTGTCAAGCCCTCACCCAGGCAGTGGCAGGCCTGGCCATCTCCCTCTGAATCATTTACTATGGGCTGTCCAAGCTGCCCAGTGTTTGGAACCGTGTTGCCAGGCAACCGGCCAGACCTCCTCACTAGTTCTGAGAATCCCTTCCCACAATAGCTGCCAGGAGGAAAAAGGACCCGCTCAGCCAGGCCTGCTGACAACCGAGGATGTTTCTCTTGCCCCCTCTGCCCGGGCTCAAGATCAGAAGTGGGGAGAAATCAAAAGGAAGCGATCAGGTTGATTACCTGGGCTTAACTCCCCCCTCTACCTATCACTCCCCATCCGCCGCCCAAAAGAGGAAAAAGAAGGCAATGATTGGGATTCAAGTGCTGAATAATATCCCTGGATAATCAATTATATCTCATGAAAAATAATGACAAAGAGAAATATTTTCTAATTAGCTGTATATTGCATTTCAAAAACACAACCAGACACCTAATCCAGAAAGTGACAGGCAACCTACGGCCACAGCTGTGCTGACAGCAAATAGGATGTTCTGTGAGCACGTGATGTTTTCCTCTAGAAAAGACCATTGCCCCCACCACCCCCGCATCATTAAAATAGGGCACCGGCGCTGGACATCGGAAATTGAGCCAGCAGCAAGCCCTAGAAGGAAAGCAGGGGAGAGGCAGGCAGAGAAAGGGCCAGAGCGCCCCCTGGTGGCTCCAGGGCTGCTCTTCCTGCAACTGACAGAGATACAGGCTGGAGCCTGGTTTCTTACAACTTCCCAAATCATCATATATTCAAACAAAGAAATAAATTCGAGGGCAGAAACTCATTTTCTAAAGAGGGAGTGAAGGAACGCAAGGCTGACTGAATGCCAGTAAGTATCAACTGAAGGAATTTTCAATTATCTTCTGGGAAAACAGCACCTGGGGGCTCAGTGGTAAAGAACCCGCCTGCAGTGCAGGAGGCTTGGATTTCATCCCTGGGTCGGGAAAGACCCCCTGGAGGAGGAAATGGCGATTCACTCCAGTGTTCTTGCCTGGGAAATCCCACGGACAGAGGAGCCTGGCAGGCTACACGGTCCATGGGGTCACAAAAGGGTCGAATGAGCTACACACGCTGGGTGTGACTGTCACTGCAGCTATCAGGCTGGGATCATTTATTCTGGTAACTTTTACAGGTGCTCGTCCTTATGCACCCTGCAGCCCCCCTAAATCACCTTCAGTGCAGACGTGAGAGAACTAAACAGCTCCCCAGTGCACAGGCAAGAACAAATGCTTTCTGGGATCTGTCATTTCGCTCAGGTTCATTTTTAGCCTGTTTCACTCCCTGAATCATGCAGGAGGCAGGTGGTTTAAAAACAACAACAACCAAAAAAAAAAAAAACAACTCTAAAATAAAAACATGGCTCCTGGAAAATAGCCCCACTGCCTGCTCAGGGTTTCTCATCCTGGGCACCGACATTTGGGGCTGCGTACTTCTCCACTGCAGGGCCTGGCCCGTGTGCTGCAGGGCATTGGGCAGCAATCCCTGGGGATCACCCACCAGATTCCAGCAGCATCCGTATCCCAGCTGTGATGACCAAGATCGTCCCCAGTCATTGCCAAGTGCACCCCAGGGGTTGAGCTCACCCCCGGCTGAGAACCACTATCCTATCTCATCACACATCCATTCCCTCTCTCTTTTTTTAAGATTTATTTCTTTGTGGCTGTGCTGGGTCTTTGCTGCTGCACACCGGCTTTCTCTAGCTGCAGTGAGCAGGAGCTACTCCTC
Source organism: Bos grunniens (assembly GCF_055505025.1). NCBI lineage: Eukaryota > Metazoa > Chordata > Mammalia > Artiodactyla > Bovidae > Bos > Bos grunniens. The sequence continues at coordinate 32,001,689 of NC_141189.1, forward strand.
ATTGTGGTACATGGCTTCTCCTTGAGGTGGCTTCCCTGGTTGCAGAGCACGGGCTCAAGGTGCACGGGCTTCAGGAGTGTAGGGCTTCATTGCCCCGACATGTGGGATCTTCCCGGACCAGGGATCAAACCCCGAATCCCCCACGTTGGCAGGTGGATTCTTAACCACCAGACCACCAGGGAAGCCCCACACTTCCATTCTTGAGGCCACTGGCCTCACAGAAAGAGTACACAGGTTCGTCTCCTCTAGAGGGGAGGGGAGATTGAGGAGGAGACGCCACGGGAAGGCACCCCCCAGGGGCCTCTGCAGGAAGGATAGTGTTGGGAAAACCGAAAATCAGGTCTGTTCACCTGCAGGTCAACGAGAAGGCCCAGACACTGTTTTCAGGATGACTAGCCAGCAAGGTACCCCCTCAGGATGTTAACAACAAAACAGCACCTTCCAGACACAGCATGTCTTTAACATGCCGGGCACTCCTCCTAGTCACGTTACGTTTCGCTTTTCCTATCAAGGTATAATTTACATAAACCATCTTGAGCATTTTTCACAGATTCATTCATTGAATCCTCACGACCCTGTCAGAAGCGTGTGATTAGCAGAGACTCATTTATGTAGAGGAGAACGCAGAGGCCCGGACAGGTTAAATAACTCCCCACTGCTAATCTGAGGAAGGAGGTGGGTAAGAACACAGTCGGTCTGGCTGGAAGGATCGTCAGGAAGCAGAATAATGATACCGAGATTATGAAGGTTGTGGCAGACGCCGGGTACAATTATCACAAAGTGCTCTTACTTCCTTCCGAGGTCTGCAATCCTTTGAAGGAGCGTGATAAAAGCAAAGGACCTTCTCTCCAGGAAAATTCACAAAGGAGCACAAATACACAAACATCATTTTGCACACAACTGCAAGAGGCTTCTGAGGTCTCGTAAACTATCTATGGGCCTCCAAGAAGCTCCTAGACAATATAGCCTAGGCTCTGGGCTAGACCTCAGAAGAATCCTGCAAGCAGGTAATATGACTTTCATTTCACGGATTGGGAAGCCGAGTTCAGAGAAGGCAAGGCATTTGCCCAAAGTCACACAGCTCTCGAACAGCAGCACCGTGGTCTGCCTGACCCCCGCATTCCTTCCGCCTCAAAAGGCTGCCTTCGCAGCAGTCCATCCACCACCACCCACACCAGGGTACTAGAAAAATAAGGGATGCACAGAGACAATGGATGCACACGCATGAACTAGCAGGACTGGCGATGGAAACTTGGCAGTGACCACGGGAAGGCTGCTGGCCTCTCAGAATGAAAACCTCAAGGTGACCTTTGCCTCTCATAAAGAATGCTGATGCTGCTTTACACATTCTGCAAGACAGCGTCGTTTCAAAGCAGTCTCCAGGAGCCTGGGCTCACTCACACTTCCCACATCGACCAACACCTGGCCCAGAGTCGAGAAAGTTGCGGCCAAGTATCAGAGCCAGTGTGATCACGGATACCAGATCCCACAGCCAAAGGTCACTCAAAGTCAATGCAACAGTCAACAACATTTGCAGAGGAAAGAGTCAGCGATGGGGAGATGCACACGCCTGCCTTGCCATCAGGACAGCCCAGGAGACCAGGCCTGATGCTGGAGTCATCCAGACTTTGACAACCCAGCGCTGCAACGGCTGCAAAGGTGGGGTATGAACATCATGGCCCTTTTCCTGGAACAGATGGCTAGAAATGCAAGGAGTCCCTGAGGGTGGGCTCCTCCGCTTTAGAGCTGGGGAAACTGAGGCCCAGAGAGGCACAAGGGCCTGCTGCTATCAGAGCCGGAATCAGAATCAGGTGCTCCCGACTCCCAGGCTGGTGCTCCTCCTGCCCCAGCTGCCTCCTCCCCGATGCAGCAGGGAATGGGGCAAACAGTCATGTGCTCCTCCACTCCGCAGGCAGCTGCATGGCTTCGGGTTTTTCCCGAGGACCAGACAAGGGCCGCAAAGATGATGAGAACAGATGTACGCTTGCACTTGGGGAACTCACTTTCAGTTCGTTCCTACCAGAGCCTTTGTGATTTTTCATGTGTTACAACGAGAATACCCACTCGTGCTTTCCTTCCTTCATGCCTCCAACTAAAGTGTCTTTTATTATTTGTTTGTTTTCGGCTGTGCTGGGTCTTCACTGCGGTGCGGGCTTTCTCTACTTGTGGCGAGCAGGGGCTGCTCTCTAGCTGTGGTGCACAGGGTTTCGTTGCAGTGGCCTCTCTGGCCACAGGGCACAGGCTCTAGGCGTACAGGCTTCCGTGGTTGCAGCCGCAGGCTCAGTAGTTGTGGCGCACGGGCTCAGCCGCTCCACAGCATGTAGGATCTTCCCGACCAGGGATCGAACCACTGTCCCCTGCACTGGCAGGCAGATTCCCACCCACTGTACCACCAGGGAAGTCCCAACTAAAGTGTCTTTGAGCAGCAAGTACACGGCCGGCAGGGTTTCCAGCACCGGGCACTGAAGGAGCCGGCAGACAAAAAGGTGGGTGGTAAGAGGTGGGTGACGGTAGCAGGCCCTCAGATGGGCGGCCAGGGAAGGGAAGCCCATGGGGTCATTTCCACAGGCCTGAATGCTTGGCTTGAGGGCAGAGCATTCCAGAGGCTGCAAGTGTCCAGGAACAGCAGTGGGAGAGGAACCCAGGCTCCCCCAAGTCCTCGCAGTGGGACCTTCACCACAGCCTCCACTTCTCCAACTGCAAAATGAAGCTAACACCCCCACTTTGCAGGAATGCTGAGAAAATTGAGTGATAGCATAGACACAGCCTGGTTCACAGCTGGAAAATACACGGGGATATACCCACGTTATTCATCTTTTCCAGGACCTCAGTGAAGGAAGATATGTAGTTGCCCCCAGAAGTACGTACGAACTTACAGGTGGATCTGGTATCTGAAGCCAAACAGGCATCATCTGGAAACAACCAGCATGGAAACATGAGACCAGAGTCAAGAATCCGACGGGTTTAGCTCTGACTGGTTCCAAATAGGAAAAGGAACACGTCAAGGCTGTATATTATCACCCTGCTTATTTAACTTATATGCAGAGTACATCATGAGAAATGCTGGACTGGAAGAAACACAAGCTGGAATCAAGATTGCCGGGAGAAATATCAATAACCTCAGATATGCAGATGACACCACCCTTATGGCAGAAAGTGAAGAGGAACTCAAAAGCCTCTTGATGAAAGTGAAAGTGGAGAGTGAAAAAGTTGGCTTAAAGCTCAACATTCAGAAAACGAAGATCATGGCATCCAGTCCCATCACTTCATGGGAAATAGATGGGGAAACAGTGGAAACAGTGTCAGACTTTATTTTGGGGGGCTCCAAAATCACTGCAGATGGTGACTGCAGCCTTGAAATTAAAAGACGCTTACTCCTTGGAAGGAAGGTTATGACCAACCTAGATAGCATATTCAAAAGCAGAGACATTACTTTGCCAACAAAGGTCCGTCTATTCAAGGCTATGGTTTTTCCTGTGGTCATTTATGGATGTGCGAGTTGGACTGTGAAGAAGGCTGAGCACCGAAGAATTGATGCTTTTGAAGAGTGGTGTTGGAGAAGACTCTTGAGAGTCCCTTGGACTGCAAGGAGATCCAACCAGTCCATTCTGAAGGAGATCAGCCCTGGGATTTCTTTGGAGGGAATGATGCTGAAGCTGAAACTCCAGTACTTTGGCCACCTCATGCGAAGAATGGACTCATTGGAAAAGACTCTGATGCTGGGAGGGATTGGGGGCAAGAGGAGAAGGGGACGGCAGAGGATGAGATGGCTGGATGGCATCACTATATCAATGGACATGAGTCTGAGTGAACTCCGGGAGTTTGTGATGGACAGGGAGGCCTGGTGTGCTGCAATGCATGGGGGTCACAAAGAGTTGGACACGACTGAGCGACTGAACTGAACTGAACTGAAGGTTGACAGCGTGGGCTTCCCAGGTGGCTCAGCGGTAAAGAACCTGCCAGTGCAGGAGATGCCAGTTCTATCCGTGGGTGGGGAAGATCCTTTGGAGGAGGAAATGACAACCCACTGAAGTGTTCTTGCCTGGGAAATCCCATGGACAGAGGAGCCTGGCGGGCTACAGTCCATGGGGATCACGAACAGTTGGACATGACTTAGGGACTAAACCACAACAACAGCATTAGAGTGTGGACCCTTGGGGCTACTGAATTGGCTCAGAGCCGATCCCCGAAGAGGATCCCCAGAAAAGATTTCGGGAAGAGCTGGCCTCCCTGGGGCCTGGGTGACACCACCGCCCGAAGCCTGTGCACGGCAAGATGACACTGGACGTCTCACTGAGTCTCTCACTGTCCCCCGTCCTTGGCCAGGTCCTCGGCCTCCACGGGAAATGACTCGACTCTGAAGAACCAGAAAAGCAATGCTCACCACCTATGGAAGCTTCTCCACACAGGAGAAGGCTCTTACCCCACACCACGCCTGGTTCAGGGCTCGGGTTTTGTGCCTTGGGATGTTAGCACATTTAACCCTCCAATCGACCCTGAGAAGCCAGTGTAAGTGTCTTCATTTTACCAATGAGGAACCAGGGCCCAGAGAGTCTGGGGTAAAAGGAAAAGAAACCAAGGGACTTCCCTGGTGGTCCAGAGGCTGAGACTCCGTGCTCCCAAGGTGGGCGGCCCAGGTTTGATCCCTGGTCGGGGAGCGTGCTGCCAACTGGGAGTTCGTATGTCACAACTAAGACCCAGTGAAGCCAAACAAATAAATACTGATGAAAGAGAAACGTAGCTGGGAAGTTCCTGGAGCTGGGGCTTGACCCCAGGACGGAGGCTCCAGACAGGCCTCCTACCCCAAGCCTCTCCCACTGTCGCCCTTAGCACGTCTGTCTGAACTATGGGTGTTGGCGCCCCACACTCAGGGCGCCCACCAGGCACTGTCAGCGCTTGAGAAAGTGAGGATGGCAGAGTCAACTTCGAGGCACAAGGGAGGCCCTTCAGGGTCCACTAGGGAGAGGAAGGGCCGCCAGGAAGGAGACAGGCAGGCACGCAGATCAACAGTCTGTGCTCTGCAAGAACGAGTGGCGAGAGTCACGTGGCGCCTGCTTGAGACCCCGCGCTGACGTCCTGCTGCACTGGGGGTAAAGCCCGGGTTCTCCAGCTCAGCTCTCCCCCTCACCTCCGCCCAGGTGCCGCCAAGCCCGGCCCCGGCCCCGCGTCCTGCAGCCTGTCTCCCGAGAGAGAGACCTTCCGGAGTAACGCACTGAAAACAGCACCCCCCACGTGTCTGTCCTCCCACTGGCCTGCTGAGCCCCCAGGGCAAGACTCGCCACTTGTTCCGCCAAGTGCAGGCCGGGAGCATCGCAGTGTCTGTCAACTGGTCAGCACTGGCATAAAAAGGTTCTGAATGTACAAAAAAAAAAAATCTATCAAATAGTAGAAGAATGGGAGGAAGGGAAGGAAGAAGAAAGAAAGGGACAAAAGGAAAGTGCGCTTTTTTTCTTCATCCAGAAAAGCACTCTTCAAAAATTTGCCAAGAGGGCAGATCATATGTTAAGTGCTCTTCATCATTCAACCAACCCGTCGGGAGGTTGGGAGGAAACTGGTGAGTGATGGATTGTGTTTCCGGCATTGACTGAGGTGATACCATTTAATGAGTATTAATCATCATCATTGGAGAAGGCAATGGCAACCCACTCCAGTACTCTTGCCTGGAAAATCCCATGGACAGGGGAGCCTGGTAGGCTGCAGTCCATGAGATCGCTAAGAGTCGGACATGACTGAGCGACTTCACTTTCACTTTTCTCTTTCATGCACTGGAGAAGGAAATGGCAACCCACTCCAGTGTTCTTGCCTGGAGAATCCCAGGGAAGGGGGAGCCTGGTGGCCTGCCGTCTATGGGGTCGCACAGGGTCGGACACGACTGAAGCGACTTAGCAGCAGTAGCAGCAGCAGCAGCATCATCATAATTATTACTGACCACCGAGAGCCCCTCCTCCGCCATCCCCATGAGCCACGCTTGCCTGCGAGCCCTCAGCATTAGCTAACCCTGCTCGTCACCACACAGACTAACGCACGCCCGGCCAGAGCAGAGATGCCTGCTGTTTCAAAAACACTCCCGGGGTCTGGATCAACCTCCATCGTGACGGTGCTGTAGCACGGCTTCTCTCTTGCCCACCGCCCCCATCTGACCCTCACGGGCCCCAGACTAGAGCTGAGGACTATTTAACCTAAAATTCTGTTGAAACACTGTTGCCACAAGTTCAGTTTAAAAGAATGCCAAAAGTTAAATGGAACTGCAAAATAGAAAATGGAATTTTATTCATCATAAAATTTGGTGACTGGAGTAAGTCAGCTTCAACAGCAAATGATGACCAGGTGGAAAGCTATATTGTGCCAATTCCAGGGTAGAATGAGAAGTCCTGCTGGGTATTTTTAAAGGCCTTGGAGGTGAACCACACGGATTTCTTGTGTCCAGGTTCACTTCAAAAATATACCATTTTCTTTTGTGTCCATTCCAGTATATTAGGCAAACTCTTTTTCTATTTACCCCTTCAAAATAAGGTCATACTTTGGTCCCATAAAAGAGAGACAAAGACTTCTGAGATAAAGATGGAGAAGAGAGAACGAGTGTTAAAAGGATTTGAATAATAATTTAAAAAATTAAATATTTGTTATTTCAGGAAGACGTGAAAATGATCGCCTCTGGCTTCCCTGGTAGCTCAGTTGGTAAGGAATCCACCTGCAATGCAAGAGGTCCCAGTTCAATTCCTGGGTTGGGAAGATCCCCTGGAGAAGGGATAGGCTATCTACTCCAGCATTCTTGGGCTTTCTTGGTGGCTCAGCTGCTAAAGAATCCACCTGCAATGCGGGAGACCTGGGTTCAATTCCTGGGTTGGGAAGATCCCCTGGAGAAAGGAAGGCTACCCACTCCAGTGTTCTGGCCTGGAGAATTCCATGGACTGTACAGTCCATGGGGTCACAGAGAAATGAATCGAACACGACTGAGCGACTTTCATTTTAAACTTTTCAGGTGAAATTTCAAGAACCATCTACAGTGAGCAGAGTGGCAGAGGCCCTGGGTTCTGAGCAGGGAGAGGCGGAGAGGTGCGGGCAGAAACTGCAGAGCGAGTTCCCGGACCATCCACTAGGTGGCGCATGAACCCAGGACAGAGGGGAGTCAGCCGTGACGGCGGGCGCGTTCGAGGAAGGGGTGGACCGGGGAGGCCGAGAGGCAGCGACGTGGGGTCAGCGCGGCCAGGGTCATGGCCCCACTGACCCTCAGGGTCTCAGTACGTTTGAGCGGCAGTAACAGGACACAGCAGACTGGGCGGCTGATAAACAACAGAAATGTACTGCTCACCGTTCTGGGGGCCGGAAGTCTAAGACTGGGGCGCCAGGGTGGGCAGGGGAGGACCCTCCGACAGGATGAAGCAGCTACAACACAGGCTGGGGGTCACCTGGTGGGACATCAGGGCGACGTCCAGGGGACAGAGTTGGGGTTCCTCCGCCAGGCTCCTCTGGGGTTCGAGAGAGTTGAGCGTCTCCTCTGGAGAGGAATCCAAGCTGCTGCCCATAGGTACGTGTATGCGTGCATGCTCAGTCCCTTCGGTCATGTCCGACTCTGCGACTCCATGGACCGCAGTCCACCAGGCTGCTCTGTCCATGGGATTCTCCACGCACGAATACCAGAGCGAGTTGCCATGCCCTCCTCCAGGGGATCTTCCCCACCCCGGGATCGAACCCACATCTCCTGCATTGGAAGGCAGGTTCTTTACCGCTGGGCCACCTGGAAATTTCGTCTCTCTCAAATTCATGTGTTTTGATTACATTTGGAGGTAGGAACTTTAAAGAGGCAATTAAAGCTTCTTTATGAGAAGAAGAGACACCAGGGATGCGCACTCACAGAGAGAAGGCCATCAAGCCAAGAGAGAGGCCTCACCAGAAACCAGACTGCAGGCGCCTCAAGAACTATGAGAAACACACTTCTGCTGTTTACGCTGCCGGTGTGGGGTACTTTGTTAACAACAACCCTAGCAAAGTACAATAATACTCCCTGGATACCCAGACAGACTAGCTCTCATTCTTTTTTTTTTTTGCAATAACACAGGAGGCAGGGGTGAGATGGGGAGGGTACAAGTCAAAAGCACCCACGCTGACAAAACTTCTAAGGGTTCTGATCTCTCGTCTGGAATACCCACCGGACAGACAACAACTTCAGTGAAGGTTCCCTGAAATTTACAGCCACCACTGCAAAAACAGAACCCCCGCCCACCACACACACCCTTATCCCCAACAAACCACACTGCTACCGAGTGTTGAGGGTCAAAATGTGGATGTGGTGAAGTTTTTCTTCAGAGATGCAGACTGTAAACTCTGGATTTGCCAAAGATACCAAATAAGAAAACCAGATTTACACTGTTAGAAAAGTGTAGGTCTGGGCTTCCCAGGCGGCTCAGTGCGAAAGAATCCACCTGCCAAGGTAAGAGACAGGGGTTCTATCCCTGATCCGGGAAGATCCCATATGCCGTGGAGCAACTAAGCCCACGTGCCACAACTACTGAGCCTGTGCTCTCGGGCCCGGGACCCACAACTACTGAGCCCATGAAGCCCTAGAGCCGTGCTCCGCAACAGGAGAAGCCACCGCAACGAGAAGCCCACGCACCACAGCTAGAGCGCAGTTCTCGCAAAGCAACGACCGCTGAGCACAGCCAAAAATAAAAACAAGTAAAATTGTGTTTTAAAAAGTGACAGTTGCTCAGCTGTTCGACTCTTTGCGACCCCAGGGACTGTAGCCCACCAGGCTCCTCTGTCCAAGGGAAGGTGCGTTTCCCTTCTCCAGGGGATGTTCCCGACCCGGGGATCAAACTCAGGTCTCCTGCACTGCAGGCAGATTCTTTATCATCTGAGCCACCAGGAAAGCCCTTTTTTTATTTAAAGCATACAACTAAAAATAAAAAAGCCAGTCTAGATCCCTGCCATCAGCATAAGTCAAGTGCATTCAGAGGCATGTCCTTACTGAAACACATGGGCCAGCATCTTCCTCAAAGTCAGAAGACGTCTGAGGCAGACCCACAGACCACGATCTCTCTTGACCCTGAAGAGTAACCGACAAAGCTCATCGTGTCTGAGATGGCGGGACCACATCCCAGGGTGCAGAGACCCACGTGAAAGCACAGCGCCGGGTGCCCGGGGCCAGGCGGGTGCGGAGCATCGAGATGTTCGTATCCTCGCTAACGGTGCCCAGGACGAGGCGCCGGGGAAGTCTGGCCTTCCTGCCCTCAATCTCGGGGTCACCATTCTTCTCAAAACAAATGTAAATGAGGCAAAAACTGGTGTGATTCAGAGCAGATGCACCTGGGGGCCAGAGTTAGTTCTCAGCTCTCCACATCACGGTGTGACCCAGGGCAGCACTGCAGGTGCCAAGACGAGGCATCAAACGGGCAGAGAGAGAATTCCTCTGCCCGCTTCCGCTCCTCCCGCTGACTTCTGGAAACACGTTACTACCTGCCTTTTGCACTAAGATAGTGTTGCCACCGTTCTCGCCCTTAGACAGGCAACCACGTCCAGGCCAACTCACTGGCGCTGGCTCCTCTTCATTGTCTCTACTTTCACAGTTACCTGCTACTCAAGGCAACTAAGAGTGGCTCTCCCCAGTACAGGAATCACATAAAACTCCACTTTTAGGACTTCCCTGGTGGCTCAGTGGCTAAGAGTCCACACTCCGAATGCAGGGGGGCCTGGGCTCAATCCCTGGTCAGGGAACTAGATCCCATATGCCACACCTAAGACCCAGCACAGTCAAAAATAAAAAAATTATTTTTAAATAAATAAAAGAACATTGGATGCCCCTCAGACTCCACTCTTCCTTCCTTAGTCAAAGTCACTCAGTTGTGTCTGACTCTTTGCGACTCCATGGACTATACAGTCCATGGAATTGCAAAAACACTGGAGTTGGTAGCCTTTCCCTTTTCCAGGGGATCTTTCCAACCCAGGGGATCAAACCGGGGTCTTCCGCATTGCAGGCGGATTCTTCACCAGCTAAGCTACCAGGGAAACCCTCTTCCTTCCTTAGCCATGAGGTTATTTTTGGGAGAAAACGAGATGGACACGTTGTCTCCTGAGTAGCCGGGGAGGCCTTGGGACGGATGTCAGCCACACAAGTGGGAACCTGTGTGCACTTTCTAGGAAGGGTCCTCACTGCTTGGGGGAGCGGAAAGGTTCATCTTCTTTGTGCCAGAGATCCATTGCATTGTCTGGTGATGAAGCCCATGGGTCTCTTCTCAGAAAAATGTTTTCAAATACATAACATAAAACACTCAAGATTACAAAGGAAACTGATTACACTAAAACAGAATTAACAAAATGTAAACAAAGACAAGTGACAAACTAGCACACAGGATTTTACATTTTCTCATTACAAAACTATTTTCAAGCAGCAATGACATCATGAGACCTTTTTCGTATCACGGTTACAGGAGCCAGTGACTTCCAGTGCTCGCCTGGCTGAGACGCCTAAGGTTTCTACGATTCGCTGCTACTTTCACCGTTACAGAAAATGCCATCTAAGCAACCACCAACAGATGAGTGGACAAAGAAGATACACACACACACACAGACACACAGACATACACACACACACACACACACACACACACACACACACAGAGGAATATTATTCAGCCATGAAAAAGAATGAAATTTTGCCATTAGAAGCAACACAGACGGACTCAGAAGGTACCATGCTTAGTACAGAAAAGAACAAATACTATATATCACTTGTATGTGGAATCTTAAAATAAAACAAACAGATGAACATAGCAAATGAATAACAGGCTCACGGATACAGAGGACAACTAGGGGTTACCAGTAGGGAGAGAGAATGGGAAGGGGCAAAATGGAGGGAAGGTAAGAGGTACATGTGACGATGGGCAAAATAAACCGCAGGGGAACACTGTGCACAGAGACCCAGCCAGCGTCACAGTGACTTCATACCCAACACAGCCCACAAACACGCTGAGTCACTGTGCTGCACACCCGGAACTAATAACATTGTAAACAATACTGCAACTAAAAAAAATAAATGCAGGATTTCCCCGGTGGTCCAGTGGTTAAGAATCCACTTGCCAATGCAGGGTGCGTGGGTTTGATCCCTGGTCCAGGAAGAGTCCACCTGCCACAGGGTAACTGAGCCTGTGCCCCGCAACAAGAGAAGCCACTGCAACGAGAAGCCTGCGCATCACAATGAGAGAAAGCCCCCATGCAGCAAGAAGACCAGCACAGCCAGAAACAAAGGTAATTAATTAAAAAATAATAATAAAAAGTGAAGGCAATACTGAATACTAAATTTCAGAGGCTAGAGGAAAAAGTTGTAACTTTTTTCCCAAGTTCAGATCCCTGATTCCTACCTAAGGAAATGGCGGAAGTTTCTCCTTTGCCCCCTCCTCATTCCTGATACCTGGGATGAGAATGAGATGGCTGGACCTGAAACAGCCATTTTGTACAACGAGGCAAGACAGAAGAAGCCCTACTCTCTAGTAACCATGGAGCCACACACTGGCCCAGCCTGCCTACCTCTGGGCAGAAAGGTGATTTCTATCATATTAAGCCACAGCTGGTTGGTTTATTCTTTATTATATAAAGCCACTCAAACCTAACCTTTCATCAAGAGCCTCTTGATGAAAGTAAAAGAGGAGAGTGAAAAAGCTGGCTTAAAACTCAACATTCAAAAAACAAAGATCTTGGCATCCAGTCCCATCACTTCATGGCAAATAGATGGGGAAACAATGGAAAAGGTGACAGACTTTATTGTCTTGGGCTCCAAAATCAATGCAGATGGTGACTGCAGCCACAAAATTAAAAGACGCTTGCCCCCAGGAAGAAAAGCTACGACCAACCTAGGCAGCATATTAAAAAGCAGAGACATTACTTTGCCAACAAAGGGCATTCTAGTCAAAGCTATGGTTTTTCCAGTGGTTATGTATGGATGTGAGGGTTGGACCATAAAGAAAGCTGAGCGCAGTAGAACTGATGCTTCTGAACTGTGGTGTTGGAGAAGACTCTTAAGAGTCATTTGGACTGCAAGGGGATCCAACCAGTCCATCCTAAAGGAAATAGTCCTGAATATTCATTGGAAGGACTGATGCTAAAGCTGAAACTCCAATACTTTGGCCATCTGATGTGAAGAACTGACTCATTGGAAAAGACCCTGAGAAAGATGCTGAGAAAGATTAAAGGCAGGAGGAGAATGGGACGACAGAGGATGAGATGGTTGGATGGTATCACCGACTCAATGGACGTGAGTTTAAGCAAGCTCCGGGAGTTGGTGATGGACAGAGAGGCCTGGCGTGCTACAGTCCCTGGGGTTGCAAAGAGTCAGACACGACTGAGCGACTGAACTGAAACCTAACCTTAACTGCTGTACATTTTCTGAGCGGTGAGGTTGTCAACAGGTTGCACCTGATCATTAGCAACCTTCACTCATCTTTGAGAGACACACTCTCCCTTATGTACAAAAGTGATTCCTCCAGAGATACAAAGGAAACCCAACTAGAAACCTCCTCTGTAGCTGACGGCCTTGCAGGAAGCAAACCCTGAAACCACGAAGGACGGAAGTTTCCCTCGGCCTCCCTGCTGCTCCACCTCCGTGTCTTTAGGGCAGGAGTCCTCAACCCCCGAGCTGGTACAGTTCAAGACCTGCTGGGAACCAGGCCACACAGCAGGAAGGGAAAGGCAGTGAGCGAGCGAACCTTCGTCTGCATTCACAGCTGCTCCCCATCACACGCCTAACTGCCTGAGCTCTGCCTCCCCTTACATCGGGGGAGGCATAATAAAGGTAAAGAGCCTGAATCATCCAGAAACCATCCCTGCCCCCTGGGTAAATGGAAAAATTGTCTTCCATGAAACTGGTCCCTGGGGGCGTAAAGGCTGGGGGCTCCTACTTTAACAAAACGATGCATGAACCCAGGTATCAGGTTTCACAGCTCAGGGAGCTTACACACCACACTTCAAGTCCACAACCAGGCACCCACACACCTGACTTCCTCCCAGACTCTGTAAAGTCACGGTCATGCAGGAGCCAGCGCGAAGGCACTGACTCCAGGATGTGCAGGCCCCAGGGTCACCCAGGGATGGCGGACGCTGCCCAGAAAGTACTTACTAACTGTCATGGACTCTGGTACTGAGGCAGAAGGTAACAGGCTGCTCAGAGGACTCTCCTGGCCTGGAGGACTGGCTTCCACACTGGAAAGGCAAGCAGAGGGAAGTTAAGAGTCAGCCACTTAAAACATGCCACCTCGACATTCAAAACACATGCAGCCGGCCCTGAGCTCATTTAGGTTTCCCAACTCAAAGGAAGGGAAGGCGCCCTTTGCAGTCACAGTCCATCCTCTCTATGTGTATATTCCATATCTGGAAATTCGCCTACTCCCTGAAGTTTACCCGTAACCCCAAAATCCCACACTCTCGGGGCTGACATGGTCATCCGTGAACACGTACATGCGTGCGTGTGCACTCAGTCACTTCAGTCGTGTCCGACTCTTTGCGGACTATAGCCAGGCAGGCTCCTCTGTCCACAGGATTCTCCAGGCAAGAATACTGGAGTGGGTTGCTATTTCCTCCTCCAGGGGATCTTCCCGACCCAGGGATCGAACCAAAAAGTCTCTTACATCTCCTGCATTGCAGGCAAGTTCTTTACACTAGCACCTCCTAGGAAGCCCGAAGTGCTGTCTGTTGCTCCTAAGCACAGGACGCTGTGGTGCCTCTTGGAGGAAGCCTGTGTGAGGCAGCCTCTATTCAGCCTGATGGTGCAGTGTGCTAAAGAACCCGCCTGCCAATGCGGGAGATGCAAGAGATGTGGGCTGGATCCCTGGTATGGGAAAATCCCCTGGAGGAAGGCACGGCAACCCACTCCAGTATTCTTTGCTCGGAGAATCCCATGCACAGAGGAGTCGGGTGGGCTACAGTCCATGGGCTCGCAAGAGAGTCAGACACGACTGAAGCAACTCAGCACACACACATACACAATGACACTGCTGTTGGTCATGAGTTCCCTTTCAGTGAATCAACAGCAGATGTTAGATGAAATGTCTTTAAACAGGAGCAGACAGAAAACAAAGGTACTTACTGATCCAGTTGTGACCAGACACACTCCTAGGAACCTAGGAGCAATGACTCCGTCTTGAGAGAACACTACCACCAGATAAAATGAGCACTGATTGTGTAGTTACAAAGAATTTGCAACATGGAAAAATAATCCTTCACATCATGAAAACAGCTAGGGGAATACCCAGTGGCCCACACGGTCAAAGCTATGGTTTTTCCAGTAGTCATGTATAGATGTGAGAGTTGGACCATAAAGAAGGCTGAGCGCCAAAGAACTGATGCCTTCAAACTGCAGTGTTGGAGAAGACTCTTGGGAGACCCTTGGACAGCAAGGGGATGAAACCAGTCAAGCCTAAGGGAAGTCAATCATGAATATTCACTGGGAGGACCGATGCTTCCTGTGGGTGACACCAGCCCCTCCTGGCACCGCACTAACGTGTACAAGCCTCCTACAGGCAGCGCCTCTCCGAAAGCAGGGTGAGACTGGAGCGCCAAGCACAGGCAGAGGGAAACAGCGCCCACACCCAGGGGCCGAGGTTGAAAATGCAGATGCTGTATCTCAGGGACACCAAATTAAAGCCAAGGAGGAAGGAGAGGGCTGTAAAGGCAGCGAGGATCACAGCGGCAGCAGGGGCTCCTCAGTGTCCATCTCAGCTCTGCCACCTAATGTCCAGTGACTCTGAACAGCTCAGCTTTCCCTTGACATACTTAGATTTGATTAAAAAAAAAACCAACCTGACGTGGTGCGTGTGTGCTTCAGTCATATCTGACTCTGCCAGGCAGGCTCCTCTGTCCAAGCGATTCTCCAGGCAAGGATACTGGAGTGGGTTGCCATTTCCTTCTCCAGGGCATCTTCCTGACCCAGGGATCGAACCCTCGTCTCCTTCACTGCAGGCAGATTCTCTATCACTGAGCCACCTGGAAAGCCCCAGGCACTTCACAAATACCTGATACCAAGGTGGTTCCAATACTACGTGTGTGTGCGCTCAGCTGTGTCTGACTCTTTGTAATCCCATGGACTGCAGCCCGCCGGGCTCCTCTATGGGATTTTCCAGGCAAGACTACTACAGTGGGGTGCCATTTCCTTCCCCAGGTTTAAATATTACATAATACTAAAAGTGTGAAGTGTAATACTAAAGTTGTCCAATGGTTTATTGCCAAATATTAAATCAAGCACATTATGACCGTGGAAGCACCTAGCCATGGCCCCCCAAGAAGGAAAAGTAAAGCCGGCAGCAAAGGAACTGTGACCGACACCAGGTCTCGGGCCTGAGACCCTTGGCCACTCGGTGCCCTCGGACGTCAGACCAAAGCTGAACTGAATCCCTGTGAAGTGAGGCCCTGCCCATCAAGCAGGGGGACTTTCCAAAAGAGGAAGGGCGGAGCTGTGAAGAGGGCAGCCCGGCCCCAGAGCCAGCCGGGGGCGGGGCCTGCGCGCTCACCTGTACCGGGGTCCCGGCTCCGGGAGGATGTGGTCCTCGGGTCCCGTCCCGTTCTCCAGGCTCCCGAGGGGGGCATCTGCACAGACAGCAGCCACAGAGACGGTCAGGGTTCTGCTCTCACCCTCAGCTGCCCCATGAGACAGACACTGGCTCGCCTGCTAACTCCGCTGACGTGCAAAGCCTTCCCCACCTGCACACTGGACTTCCGTCTACCGCCCATTTCATTTTTTTCGGCCGTCATCTGGGACTTGGCATCAGTCACTGGCTGGAGGCCCTGTTCTCCCACTTCGGCTTTTTTTTCCCTTCACTGAAGCATGGCTCCCACACAATACTCTTATCAGCTGCAGGTGTACAGCATGGCGACTCAGCACTTACATTGGAAACTGATTACATTACATATTGATCACCGCAATAAATCCAGCAACTACCTGTCACCCACGGTTATTACAACAGTACTGACTACATTCCCTATGACTTTATTTATTAACCTTTCTGATCTTGAGCCACCTGGAATTATGCATGAAGTTCATATCCAAGAACAACCTCAGAACCAGAGAATAATAAATCAGCTGTTAGACAAAAGGGCTCCCGCCTGCAATGTCTGGAGAAGGCCACGCGGGGGCAGCAGCGTCCACCTGTCACAGCCGCGTGACTGCCACTCTGTCAAGAGCCCTGCACCAAGCCGGAAAGGCATTTGGAAGACGGGAGGCCATAAGTCATCTCGACAGACAACAGGCACGAGGCAGCACGGGCCTTCATAGATGTACTGGCTGCTGCTCGTGTCTCTTTCCAGGAAAAAGTGCAAAATCCGTGCCCCTGGGGGACATCAAGGCCAATGTCGCTCAGGAGAACACCTGCGCGCTAGACAAAGTCCTGGCATGTCCAGGCCCCCAACCAGGCCTGGGTCGGGACAGGGGACAGAAGGGAGCTCATCTGGCTCCCTAAGCCATCTGTCCTGTGACCTCCTCCGTTTTCACCTGCTCAGGATTCCCCGCTCTTAAGGGGCTGAAAAAGGGAATCCTAAGAGGAAAAGCATTCTCTCGCTTTCCCTTCCACCCGCTGTCCGCACGAAGCTACTCCACTCACTCCCGCCTCTTATTTCTCTTAATTTATATTAGAGTTGCTTTACAATGCTGTGTTGGTTTCTACTACACAGCACAGTGAATCTGAGATATATATATATATATTCCCTCTTTTTTGGATTTCTTTCCCCTCTGGGTCACCACAGAGCACTGAGTTCCCTGCACTACACAGCCGGGATCTGAATGGCATGCCCGCCAGGCCACGGCTCCTCCAGCTCTGATTCTAGCATCTGTGAGCAGCCTGAGGATAACACGCCTTCCCGTGCAATGCTCCCACCAACAGCGGGTGTGCCCCTAAGGCTGTCACAAGCTTCCAAGACTCCTGGCAGCTTCGTTACTGTAGTAAATCAAAAAGCTGGCAGACGGGCTCACACCCTGTATCCCTGGTGAGGACGGTCTAGACCAGCTGGAGCTCAGGGTCCACTCACCAGGGACAAGATGGAGCCTCTGGGCCTGGGAGGCTGACAGCCCGAGGAGGGATAGAGAGAAACCTGCCAGGTCAGGGGACGCCTCCCGGCGAGGATCCCGGAGGCCAGCCAGAATGCCGGGTTCTGTGACTGAACCCCAACGTGAACAGCACACAGCCAAGCCCTGGGGGCAGCCTGACATGCCAGCCCAGCGACAGTTCACGACCCGGCCAAAAGGCCCATCAGTGGGGAGTAGAATAAGGGGTGTGGACCCTAACTCAGATGCTATGAACGAGCCCTGGAAACCCCCCAGGGGTCCTAGACGCACGTGAGGACCACCTACTTCCTGTCAGCCACCCCCACTTCTCAGACACTCTGCCCCAATCTGCACTGCCCCTGCGCAGGCAAGGGCGAGGTGACCATATCCCCAGCCTGGGGGGGCTCGGACCCAGGCTGGTCACCCGAGCAGAAGGAGGGCAGGGGCTCCCAGACCGACCCGCCCTGGGCTTCACCGAGACCCAGACAGAAGCTCTGGTTGGTACCGAAGGTGCTCTGCTGGCACCTCAGCCAGGTACAGACCAGATGGGAGGGGGAGAAGGCTGAAAGAACACAGACTGACCAGCGAGGGGAGGAGAGGGGGCAGACCCCACCAGGAAGTGGGGCACAGGACCAGGAGGACTGCAGGCCAGGCCAGGCCCAAAGACGCCCCCCGCCACCCCACTGGTATGAAGCCAGCAGGGAGCCTGCCCAGGCCCTCCTGTGTGCCCAGCCTCTCCTCTCAGACTTCCTCGGGGGAGTTTCGCCCCACGTCTGAACAGTGACTCCCCTTCCTCGCAGGCTGCGGCCAGGAGGGACTGAGCTAACCCAGACAAGCACCACGTGTTCATCGCCACCATCCACACTTCCCCGGAGGGGAGACCAGCCTGGCGGACGGTGGTCACTCACACCAGCAACACTGCCTCACGGGCGGCCACCTGCCCCCCACCCCCCGGCACCTTCGAGGTGACCGCCACGCCCCCCAGCCCCAACTGCACCCGGGAACGGGCCCGCCCTCCCCAAGCTAGTCTGAGGGGGCTTCTGTTCCTCACATGGAGCCATGACAACCGTTTGTCATCCGGCTTAGAATGTCGACAGCTTCCTGAGCAGCCGGTGGGCCCCCGTCCCCAGCCGTCCACGGCTTCCTAAACCTGGGCCCACGAGGGTGAGAGGGGCACCCACGCTGCAGGTGCGGGGAGGCCTCGCCAACACAGTGGGGCTGCGGGGGCACCGGAACGACCAGGCACCACGCACACCCACCCGGCCGGGAGCGCCGGGCTCAGCCACGACTCCCACCTGCACCCCGACACCTCCCACCCCGACCTGCTCTAGCTAAAGAAAATAATAACAAACCACACGCGCGTCCCCTCAGTCACAAGGAACGGGCCAGAAAGGCTTGCCCACTTTTCGGCAAGCTTACTCCCTGACCCCCACGCCCTCAGCTGCCAAGGGTGCGAAGGTCTTTAGAGCTATGGGTTCTGACCTCCATACTCCTGAGAGGCAAAAATAATGGTCACCGTTTGTAATCTGCCTGTACACCACCAAGTTCGACAGATCGCTGACAAGAAAGGAAGCGGGCCTGGGGGCTCCCAGGTGACATGCCAACTCCTGCTCAGGCGAGAGCACCGCAAAATACCCTGGTTCAGTGAGGAGACAAGCCAAAGCCACTGGGGCTCCCCTGCTGAGAGGGGCTACCTGCCCTGAGCCCCCGCCTCCCCGCCTCCCTTCCCCCCACCCCTGCCCACAGACGTGACAACTGATCCGGCCTCTCCTGCCGCTGCTCCAGCCACAACCCGTGAGGGAGGCAGGGAGGAACCAGGGACACCCACCTGCAGGCCCGTAGGAGCCCACGCCGCTGACGGGGAAGAGCACCTCGGCATGGCCGTGCAGCACTTGCAGTGGGGCCCAGCCATGCATCTGGGAGAGGCAGGCGCCTGCGTCCAGCGGCCTGAGGGAGAGAACACAGCTGTGGGTCAGGGCCTCACCCGGCCCCCCCAGGGAACCACCCAGGCCGGGAGGGGCTGAGAATATGAGGAGGCCCGGGCGGGAGCCGGGAGCTGGCCCTCCTGTGCTCGCTCCTTTAGCCCATGTGTACTGAGCCCCTCCTACCTGCCAAGCAGTGAACACACACATGCGTGCATGCACACTCACGCACACACACACGAGCCGGCCAACAAGGTCCATCCTGCCCTCATGGAGCTTACAGTCTGCTGGAGGTGCAGACATGAAGTACGTGTGTGCGTGCTAAGTCACTTCAGTCACATCTGACTCTGACGCCATGGACTGTTCCACCAGACTCCTCTGTCCATGGGATTCTCCAGGCAAGAATACTGGAGTGCGTTGCCATACCCTTCTCCAGGAGGATCTTCCCGACCCAGGGATCAAACCCACGTCTCTTACATCTCCTGCACTGGCAGGCGGATTCTTTGCCACTAGCACCACCTGGGAAGCCCGACATGAAACATATGATCCCACAAACAAGTGAGAAACGGCAGCGCGGGTCATGGGGCTGGTCGGGAAGGTGGTGGAAGGATTCCACGAAGAAGGGAGGTTTGAAGTGAGTGGGGAGGGAAGCGCTGGGGCCACGAGGGGAGGTGGAGGGGGGAACAGGGATGGAAGTGGGGGGCCGCACGTGCCAGGGCTGAAGCAAGAGGAGGCCCCACGGGCTCTGGCTTCTCCAATAAGCCTGGGCCAGTGTCCCTCTGCCTCACTGGTTCTCAAACCCTCAGGAGTAAAAGGACAGAACCAGTCCAGGCCGTGTCTGGGCCACTTCCAAGAAAGGGGGTCAGCTCGAATATTAACCAGGCTCATATGATCTGTTACAGTGTAAACTTACCCACCACTGCCAAACTAGCCTGTTCGACCTTTGTAACGCCAGGCTGGTTTGGTTACGTGGGTTTGAGAAAGTATCTGCCCACTGCAGCATCTACTTCTGGGCAAGAAGCCAACAGTGATAAACACCAAGATGCGTCTGTGCAGGACTTGAAGGTTTATAAACTCAAGTCGTAAATCAGATGTAAAGAAGTCCACAGCAGATCACAGTCACAGCTACTTAATGGAGGGAGGGAGGCAGAGAGGAGGAGGAGGAGGAGGAAGGAAAAGGAGAGGAAGGGGAGGGGAAAGGAGGGGACAAAAACAACTCAGAGAGATCAGGCGACTGGTCCAAGTTCATCACTTGGCCGGGACCAAGGCTGGTAGAATTCAGCCCAGGTCTTCCAGATCCAGTTACTACGAGTCTCCTGGCCACTGCCCATCACGATACATGATACACGATACATTTCATATGGAGCAGGGATTAACAAAATTTTTTTGAAAAGGACCAGACAGTCAATACTTTAGGCTGTGTGGCCATTGTGGCTGTTCAGTAGCTAAGTCGTGTCCAATTCTTTGCAACCCCATGGACTGCACCACGCCAGGCTTCCCTGTCCTTCACCATCCCCTGGAGTTTGCTCAAATTCATGTTCACTGAGGCAGTGATGCTATCTAACCATCTCATCCAGTATGCTTCTTTGTTGAGTTTTTGGTGTTTTGTGTTTTTTTTGACTGGTTTATAAAGCTTTAAAACATGTAACAGCCATTCTTGGCCTGGGGGTAGACTTGGCCAACAGGCTAGTTTGCCAGCTCTTTTTTTAAACTTTTTTAAAATGTTATTTCTTTATTTATGGCTACACTGGGTCTCATTGCTATGTGTGGGCTTTCTCTAGCTGCGGTGAGTGGGGGCTGTGCTGCACTGAGGGGCCAGGCTGCTCATCATGGTGGCTTCTCGCTGCAGAGCATGGGCTCTAAGGAGCTCTAGGGCTTAGCTGCTCCACGGCATGTGGGATCTTCCCGGACCAGCAATTGAACCTGTGTCCCCCCCATTGGCAGGCGGATTCTTAACCACGCTGCCATCAGGAAAGTCCCTGCCAACTCTTCCTTTAAGGCTTGTCCTATAGCCATTCTCCTCTGAGTCCTCTGGAGCTTTTGGCTACACATGTGACACTCAGCAAGACACACAGGGAGAAGTGACCTTGCAGACTTTTGCCAGCTCTGTGACTTAGGCCTGCAGGTAACGCACTCCGTGAGGCATGGGAGAGGAAGCGCCCCACCTGTGTGCCCCGCGGCAGAGCTGGGTGCTAGGGTGCACGTGGCCCTGACTCTACAATCTGTAAAGAACTGCCTGCCTGCCCTGGGCTCCGATCCAGCAGCTGGCAACCAGGGGGACTCCCAGACAGATGCCCAGAGGCAGCCAGGGTGCCCCTCGGGACACGGCAGCAAAACCACAGTCCTTTCCTGGCTGCTATACCGGCTCCAGGTGGGTGGGATTTCCTGCTGTTTCTTTTTGTTGTTGAATCTTTACTTCTGTAATTTTTTTAATTTATCTATTTCTAATTGGAGGATAACTGCTTTACAATGTTGTGCTGGTTTCTGCCGAGCATCAACATGAAGCGGCCACCGGTAATATATATGTTCCCTCCCACCTCCCACTGCATCTCCTTCCTCTAGGTTGTCACCGAGCACCAGGCTGGGATCCCTGTGTCATACAGCAAATTCCCATTGGCTATCTCGCTTATACATGGCGATATGTATGTTTCTATGCTACTCTGCTGTTTCTAAGGGGACATACATCTTGCCACTTTCCGACAACACGTGCAGAGCACAAGGTGAAGTCAGGTCCCACCCGCTGAGGTTCGGACCCACATAAAAGTGGGCAAAGGGAGACTTTTCCTGAGGTAGAAGATGCAAGTTTAAAGAACCAGGGAAGAGGGAAGGCGCCAAGATGGCGGAGGAGTAGGATGGGGAAAACACTTTCTCCCCCACAAATTCATCAAAAGAGCATTTAAACGTCGAGTAAATTCCACAAAACAACTTCTGAATGCCGGCAGAGGACATCAGGCACCCAGAAAAGCAACCCAACTCCTCGAAAGGAGGTAGGAAAAAATATTAAAGACAATAAAAGAGACAAAAGAGGGAGGGACGGAGTTCCGTCCCGGGAAGGGAGTCTTAAAAAGAGAGAAGTTTCCAAACACCAGGAAACTTTCTCACTGCCGAATCCGTGCCGAGCTTTGGAAGCACAGAGGACAACATAACAGGGAGAAAAAATAAATAAACAATTAAAACTCACAGATTGCGAGTCCTACGGTAACTCCTCCAGCGGAGAAGCAGCGCAGACGCCTGCATCCGCCATTAGCAAGCGGGGGCTGGGCAGGGAGGCGCGGCGCGGGCTGCATCGCTGAGAGTAAGAATCTGGCCTGAATACCTTGAGCACTATCTGAGCGAAATAATTTGGGCTAGCAAACCAGACTGTGGGATATCTACCATGCGAAAAGCCAGCCCTAACCTAAGACACCGCCAGCCCACGCACGGAACAAAGGACTAAACAGAGGTAGCCGGCTGCAAACCTTCCCCCTCCGGTGACAGGCAGCCAGAGCCGGAAGGGGGCAATCGCAGCCCCAGAGAGACATTATCTATAAAACTGGCTTCTTTGCTAACTAAAACTTATTGGGGGTCTGGACAGTTAACATCTGCCTGAGAAGGTGCGCCGGTTCTACACCCAGATAACCAAGTGGCGGGGAGGCGATAAGTCGCAGCATTGGCGCTCGCCAAACACCTCATCACCTGAGCTGCTCGGACCTGGGAAGAGCACAAAACGCAGCCCCAACTGAGTCTGCGCCTCTGAGGACTACCTGAGTGCCTGAACCTGAGCGGCTTGGACCTGGGAGGTGCATGCAACCCAGGGCCAGCCTCGGATTGTTCCCGGCGGAACAACCTAGAGCCTGAGCAGTGTGGGCAGGGAGGCTACACGCGCCGTGAGCGGGGGCAGACCCAGTGTGGCTGAGGCACTGCGAGCGCACGCCAGTGTCATTTGTTTGCAGCATCCCTCCCTCCCTCCCCATAGCGCGACTGAACAAAGAGAAGAAATACAGCTCCACCCACCAGAACACCGACACAAGCTTCCCTAACCAGGAAACCTTGACAAGCCACCTCTACATACCCACACACAGCGAGGAAACGCCACAATAAAGAGAACTCCACAAACTGCCAGAATACAGAAAGGACTCCCAAACTCAGCAATTTAAACAAGATGAAGAGACAGAGGAATACCCAGCAGATAAAGGAACAGGATAAATGCCCACCAAACCAAACAAAAGAGGAAGAGATAGGGAATCTACCTGATAAAGAATTCCAAATAATGATAGTGAAATTGATCCAAAATCTTGAAATTAAAATGGAATCACAGATAAATAGCCTGGAGACAAGGATTGAGAAGATGCAAGAAAAGTTTAACAAGGACCTAGAAGAAATAAAAAAGAGTCAATATATAATGAATAATGCAATAAATGAAATTAAAAACACTCTGGAGCCAACAAATAGTAGAATAACAGAGGCAGAAGATAGGATTAGTGAATTAGAAGATAGAATGATAGAAATAAATGAATCAGAGAGGATAAAAGAAAAACGAATTAAAAGAAATGAGGACAATCTCAGAGACCTCCAGGACAATATTAAACGCTACAACATTCGAATCATAGGGGTTCCAGAAGAAGAAGACAAAAAGAAAGACCATGAGAAAATACTTGAGGAGATAATAGTTGAAAACTTCCCTAAAATGGGGAAGGAAATAATCACCCAAGTCCAAGAAACCCAGAGAGTCCCAAACAGGATAAACCCAAGGAGAAACACCCCAAGACACATATTAATCAAATTAACAAAGATCAAACAAAAGAACAAATATTAAAAGCAGCAAGGGAAAAACAACAAATAACATACAAGGGAATTCCCATAAGGATAACAGCTGATCTTTCAATAGAAACTCTTCAAGCCAGGAGGGAATGGCAAGACATACTTAAAATGATGAAAGAAAATAACCTACAGCCCAGATTATTGTACCCAGCAAGGATCTCATTCAAGTATGAAGGAGAAATCAAAAGCTTTTCAGACAAGCAAAAGCTGAGAGAATTTTGCACCACCAAACCAGCTCTCCAACAAATACTAAAGGATATTCTCTAGACAGGAAACACAAAAATGGTGTATAAACTCGAATCCAAAACAATAAAGTAAATGGCAACGGGATCATACTTATTAGTAATTACCTTAAACGTAAATGGGTTGAATGCCCCAACCAAAAGACAAAGACTGGCTGAATGGATACAAAAACAAGACCCCTACATATGTTGTCTACAAGAGACCCACCTCAAAACAGGGGACACATACAGACTGAAAGTGAAGGGCTGGAAAAAGATTTTCCATGCAAATTGGGACCAAAAGAAAGCAGGAGTCACAATACTCGTATCAGATAAATTAGACTTTAAAACAAAGGCTGTGAAAAGAGACAAAGAAGGTCACTACATAATGATCAAAGGATCAATCCAAGTAGAAGATATAACAATTATAAATATATATCCACCCAACATGGGAGCACCGCAGTATGTAAGACAAATCCTGACAAGTATGAAAGGAGAAATTAACAATAACACAATAATAGTGGGAGACTTTAATACCCCACTCACACTTATGGATAGATCAACTAAACAGAAAATTAACAAGGAAAAAAAAAAAAAAACAACATGTATCTATAAAGCTCACAAAGCAAAGCACAGTAAAATGAGGTATGGCAATAAAAAAAAAAAAAAAAATCACCACTGAAATCCCATATTGAGCAGGTGATATGCAGGGCAATTTCACATACTTTGTCTTATTTAATCCTAATGGTAGCCCTGTGATAGACATAAAAAAAAAAAAAAAAATGAAAATAAGAGAGGAGAAACTCTATGGGTACCATAAAAAAAAAAAAAAAAAAATAAAGAACCAGGGAAATAAAGAAGGGGCTACTGTGGATATGTGGGCACAAAAAGAAACCAGGTGCCTAGGGTGGAGCATAAATAAAGTGTGGGTACCAGCATTATTTCCTAACAGGCTCCCTGAAGGAGGACCCTAGAGGTTGAGGGTGACTTTCCTTGGCAGTTTTCCTGCAGCTACCATTCATGCTGTATGAGATGGGAATACTTCTGGTATTATCACTTAGTTCTGTGTGCTCTATGTCACAGAGACCTCAACTTAACTAGTACTTATAAGGTTTTAAACTGGGCTCCATGGAGCCCCTCAGGCGAGGCTGTCAAACATAGCCTCCAGGATCCCCCATACATGGACTGGGCTTTCTACCTTTTAGGAACAGTGTTTCACTGCTTAAAATAAAATTTAACTACCAAAAAAAAAAAAAAAAGTGGGCAAAGGATCCCCATTCCTGAGGCACAGACCAATTCAGAATACGGTGCCAATACCAGAATGGATGTTGCTTTTCTTTAGAGAAGATAGTAAAAAAAAAACAAAAACTAGAAAATGCCACAAAGAGGAGGGTAGTGTTAGTTGCTTAGTCGTGTCTGACTCTTTGTGACCCGAGAGACGACAGCCCGCTAGGCTCCTCTGTCCAAGAGATCCTTCAGGCAAGAACACTGGAGTGGGCTGCCATTCCCTTCTCCAGAGGATCTTCTTGACCCAGGGATGGAACCTAGGTCTCCTCCATTGCAGGCAGATTCTTTACCGTCTAAGCCACCAGGGAAGCCAAAGAGGGGGAGAATAACACACCCAAACGCACGTTATCCAAAACATGACTGACCTGGACACGATTGCCTCTTTTTCTCGACTTGCATACTTCTCTTTAAGAGTTTGTGACGCAACTAAATGTAGGTTTTTATAATTTCCTTTTCTCATTCAATGTATAAGTTCATCCTCACACTATGTGGACACTCTCAGATGTCATTTAAGATGTTTAAGATTCTGAACATTAAGATTTAATCTGAACTATGAAACACTCCGCTGTTCACTGTGAGTGGTTCCTCCGCACCTGCACCTTTTGCTCCCCTGCATTGTCTCTCTAACTCAGCACACTGTCATCTGGAGGCAACAGCCTTTGTCCTCAGACCTGTCCTCAGCACGGCTTCCCAGCAGCAGAATTACTAAATCGAGGGGACTAAGCACTGAGGGCAGGAGGAGAAGGGGACGACAGAGGATGAGATGGTTGGATGGCATCAGTGACTCAGTGGACATGAGTTTGCACAAACTCCAGGAGATGGTGAAGGACAGAGAAGCCTGGCGTGCTGCAGTCCATGGGGTCGCAGAGAGTCGGACACAACTGAGTGACTGAACAACAGCAACAGAACATTTCTGAGGCTCCTGAAGTGTCACACTGTTCTCCGCAGAGGCTGTGGACATGGCCGACGCTCGGTCAGGATGACGTGAGCAAGGGTTGGCCTGATCATTGTACAAGTTAATGCTACTGTGTGTCTGGAAGATTCTGAGCACTGAGGGCACAAAGAGCCAGCCGTCCTGGCAGGGTGCTCACCCCGGGCCGCCCTCCACCTAGTTCTCTTTTTCAAACGTGATGAAGATGATGGCAAAGTGCAGGGTCTGGTTTCACTCTGCGTTTACACAGTTGCTATTTAAATGCAACTTTTTTCAGGCTTGTAGTTCTTTTTGAATTATGTTTTCACCCCACTTCTCTGTTGGTTTCATGGAGCACATATAAAGTGACAGGAAAACCCCTTTTTATAATAAAGGTATTATTCTTTTTTAAGAAAAATAATCAGGGGTTTCCCTGGCAGTCCAGTGGTTAAGAGTGCACTTCCACTGCAGAGGGTATGGGTTCAGTCCCTGGTCAAGGATCCCAAATGCCACGCGGCATGGTCAAAAAACAGAAAAGCTACCACTTATAAATCAAATCCACCTAAATCAAATCCCTGACAATTATACAGTAGAAGTGACAAATAGATTCAAGGGATTAGATCTGATGGAGTGCCTTAAGAACTAAGGACGGAGATTCGTCACATTGTACAGGAGGTGGTGATCAAGACCATCCTCAAGAAAAAGAAATACAAAAAGGCAAAATGGTTGTCTGAGGAGGCCTTACAAACAGCTGAGTAAAGAAGAGAAGCTGAAGGTAAAGGAGAAAAGGAAAGATACACCCATCTGACTGGAGAGTTCCAAAGAATAGCAAGGAGAGATAAGAAATTCCTCAGTGATCAATGCAAAGAAATAGAGGAAAACAATAGAATGGGAAAGACTAGAGATTTCTTCAAGAAAATTAGAGACACCAAGGGGACATTTCATGCAAAGACGGGCACAATAAAGGACAGAAATGGTATGGACCTAAGAAAAGCAGAAGATATTAAGAAGAGGTGGCAAGAATACACAGAAGAACTGTACAAAAAAGATCTTCATGATCCAGATAACCACGATGGTATGATCACTCACCTAGAGCCAGACATCCTGGAATGCGAAGTCAAGTGGGCCTTAGGAAGCATCACTACGAACAAAGCTAGTGGAGGTGATGGAATTCTAGTTGAGCTACTTCAAATCCTAAAATATGATGCAGTTAAAGTGCTGCATTCAACATGCCAGAGAACTTGGAAAACTCAGCAGTGGCCACAGGACTGGAAAAGGTCAGTTTTCATTCCAATCCCAAAGAAAGGCAGTGCCAAACAATGTTCAAACTACCACACAACTGCACTTATCTCACACGCTAGCAAAGTAATGCTCAAAATTCTTCAAGCCAGGCTCCAACAGTACATGAACCAAGAACTCCCAGATGTTCAAGCTGGATTTAGAAAAGGCAGAGGAACCAGAGATCAAATCACCAACATCTGTTGGATCATTGAAAAAGCAAGAGAGTTCCAGAAAAACATCTACTTTCTGCTTTATTGACTATGCCAAAGCCTTTGACTGTGTGGATCACAACAAACTGTGGAAAAGTCTTTAAGAGATGGGAATACCAAACCACCTGACCTGCCTCTTGAGAAATCTGTATGCAGGTCAAGAATCAACAGTTAGAACTGGACATGGAACAATGGACTGGATCCAAATCAGAAAAGGAGTACGTCAAGGCTGTATATTGTCACCCTGCTTATTTAACTTATATGCAGAGTACATCATGAGAAATGCTGGGCTGGATGAAGCACAAGCTGGAATCAAGATTGCCAGGAGAAATATCAATAACCTCAGATATGCAGATGACACCACCCTTATGGCAGAAAGTGAAGAAGAACTAAAAAGCCTCTTGATGAAAGTGAAAGAGCAGAGTGAAAAAGTTGGCTTAAAACTCAACATTCAAAAAACAAAGATCATGGCATCCAGTCCCATCACTTCATGGCAAACAGATGGGGAAACAACAGAAACGGTGACAGACTTTATTTCTCGGGCTCCAAAATCACTGCAGATGGTGATTGCAGCCATGAAATTAAAAGACGCTTGCTCCCTGGAAGAAAAGCTATGACCAACCTAGACAGCAGAGACATTACTTTGCCAACAAAGGTCCATCTAGTCAAAGCTATGGTTTTTCCAGTAGTCATGTATGGATGTGGGAGTTGGACCATAAAGAAAGCTGAGCACTGCATTGGGAGCACGGGGCCTTACCCACTGGACCACCAGCAAAGTTCCTGTCTGTACTGTTTTCATTGTATACAACATGAAGGTATATGTGTGTAAGCAAAGACCATTTTAGGAGATTTAACTTTTTAACAAAATAAGACAAAGGCCGTCTAATCAAAGCTATGGTTTTTCCAGTGGTCATGTATGGATGTGAGAGTTGGACTATAAAGAAAGCTGAGCACCGAAGAATTGAGGCTTTTGAACTGCGGTGTTGGAGAAGACTCTTGAGAGTCCCTCGGACTGCAAAGATATCAACCCAGTCAATCCTAAAGGAAATCAGTCCTGAATATTCACTGGAAAGACTGATGTGAAGCTGAAGCTCCAATACTTGGGCTACCTGATGCAAAGAACTGACTCCTTGGAAAAGACCCTGATGCTGGGAAAGATTGAAGGCAGGAGGAGAAGAGGTCGACAGAACATGAGATGGTTGGATGGCATCACTGACTCGATGGACATGAGTTTGTGCAAGCTTCGTGAGTTGGTGATGGACAAGGAAGCCTGGCGTGCTACGATTCATGGAGTTGCAAAGAGTCGGACACGACTGAGCGACTGAACTGAACTGAACTGAACCACTTCTAAATACTGAGGCAGGAGGCACAAGATCTTTGCTCAGTCATCCAAGAAGTGGTTTAATTGCCAGCAAATGGAGGTGTAAACCCAGTATTTGGCCAACAGCGCATCTATTAACAAAAAACAATCAGAGCATCTGACTTTGCCAGAGGCCGCTGCCACCCAGCACGTGCTTCTCCTGACCTGGCCCCTTTTCTCCCACAAACCTGGCCGCGCTATTAAACTCTAAAGTCCCGGCCCCTCCAGGTTCCTAAACCTTTCACATGAACCTAGCTTAGAAGCAAAATCAAAGCATTACTCAGTAGGCCATCTCATCACTGCTCTTTCCCCAAGATGCTCTGCAGGATGTTGGCTCGAGATCCCCTCTTTATGCCAGGGAGCAGCTGTCCATAGTCCACAGGAGGCCCAGCGGCCTCGGAGGGCCAAGCCTGTAAAGGTCAGGCTGCACTGTTCTGTGGCTCACACATCACAATGCCGCCGGCTGCCCCGGCTCGCAAGCTGGCCTCCCCTCACTGGCGCTGGTCCAGCAGCAAGAGAAACAACTGTCTGAGGCCACAAACTGACTCATGGAGTGAAGCAACTCGGAGATGCGCTTGCCCAGAGTGACAGAAAATGCAAACAGCATTTCCTAAAAGGCCCAGGGAAAGAACCACAGGCAGGTGTGACGGTTAACTTTATGTGTCATCTTGGCTAGGCCACGGTACCCAGATACTTGACCAAATGTTATTCTTGATGTCTCTGGGAAGGCATTTGGTTAGATGAGATTAAAATGTAAGTCAGGAGAGTGCAAGTAAAGCCGATCACCCTCCATAAGCCAGGGGGGCCTCAGCTCATCAGTTAAAGGCCTCAGTAGAAAAACACAGACATTCTGCCCCCAAAGAAGAAATTCTGTCAGCAGACTGTCTTCAGATTCGAACTGCAGTCCTTCCCTGGGCCTCCAGTTTGCAGGCCTACCTTGCAGATTTTAGACGTCAAGTTCCACCATCACATGAGCCAATTTTCTTAAGGTAAATCTCCGGAGATGAATACATACGTACATACACATGCAGAAACACACACACACACACTATCGGTTCTGTTTCTCCGGAGAACTCTAACAGCATGGTTCACGAGACTGGATCCGGGTACAAAATCATCCATACCCAGTGAGCTACAACAATGCCACAGGTGGGCTTCCCTAACAGACATCAGGAGGAGGAAAAAACCCTGGGCAGGAAAACAAATGGAGCCAGAGCAACCTAACCTTAACCCTGGTTTTGCCCACTGCTTTGACAGATCTCGACTCTCTGCATTAAAGAATCTGGTTCTTTCATCCATCAAGTGGGGTGACACCCATGACCCCCTGGGACCAGCCTAAGTATTAGAATGCAGTGTGTCTGCAGCTTGCAGCATCTGGCCTCTCCTAGATGACACGGAGGCAATGCTACTATCGTGAGCATCCACGTGAACGAGGACAAGAGTAAAAATCAAAGACAAAAACAGGCAGAGTCTCACAAGAAAGAAGAAAAACTCTGACTCAACACATGGAGACGCCAAGCTTAGGACTGGAGGCCGCTTGGCCTCTTCGGCGCCCCATGGGGTCTCGGCTTCTTCACTGTATGCTCTCGCAGCTGGTTTTGAAGACGGCCATGACTAGGCGGCACTGCACACTCAGAGCTCGGGTGAAGAAGTCACTAGTTGATTCAGCATCAAGAGGAAGAGCAGGACTTCCCTGGTGCTTCAGTGGTTAAAAGTCCACCTGTCAATGCAGGCAACGTGGGTTCGATCCCTGGTCCAGAAAGATTCCACAGGCCACGGGGCAGCTAAGCCCCTGTGCCACAACTTCCGAGCCCACTCTCCAGAGCCCATGCTTTGCAAAAGAGAAGGCGCCACGGTGAGAAGCCTGTGCACCGCAAGTGAGCGCAGTCCCGGTTCTCTGCAACTGGAGAAAAGCCGTCACAGTAATGGAGACCCAGCAGTCAGGAATAAGGGTAAGAACAAGGACAGGAATGATCACAAGGCTTACAGCGCCACAGCGGCGGGGCTGTCCTTCTCGATGTTCCAGCACCAACCCAAGGCCTCACACGCAGGGTCCCACAGACGGGACAACAACTCTCCAAAGCACGTGCTGTTGTTCTCTCAGATCTCAGGTGAGGCCTGAGGCTCTGGGAGGCGAAGAAACTTGTCCGACCTAGTCTAAACTAAGCCACGGAGCTAGTAGATGAGAGCCCGGGTTGTCAGGATTCTAAGGTTCAACCTCCTAACTTTGCTCTTCTGCTTCACACGTTCACCTGCATCCAGCCCCTCTCGAAGGTATAAACACACTACAGCCCCAGTGTTAAGGCGATAAGTGCAGGCAAGTTACCCTGCGAATAAACACAGATATTACCAGCCTGAGACTGTTCTCTAAAATACCCTGCCTCTCTCCTGAACTTCCTGGGCTGGTGGCAAGTAAGACATGCGAGCAAAATTCAAGTTATAAAATGAAAGACATAAACACAAAGCAAGAATTTCAGGTCATACCTCTTGACACCAATGCTATAAGTAGCTTCCAATAATATGTACACTCCCTCCACTGAGTTCTCAGGAGAAAGTAAGTTCACGCTCCTTCCCCCAAAATCAAGATCTGAATAATGAAAGATGCTGCAAACAAATAAAAAACCTGCAGTCTAACATCACCCAAAACGGCAGAAAGAGCCAGCAGCCTGTGTACCCCCCCCTTTTTTTAACCTTTTTTTAAGGTTTGATTTTTTTTTTTTTTTTTTTACTGTGGATCTTTTTTTCGTAACTTATTTATTTGGCTATGCTGGGTCTTCGTTGCTGCGTGGGCTTTTTCTCTAGCTGTAGCAAGCAGGGGCCACTCTCCACTGTCTCTAGTTGTGGTGCTCGGGCTTCTCATTGCAGTGGCTTCTCTTGTCGCAGAGCACTGGCTCCAGGGCATGTGGGCTTTAATCGCTGCAGTCCACGGGCTCAGCTGCAACTAGCAGCTCTCGGGCTCTAGAGCACAGGTTCAGCAGTTGTGGTGCACGGGCTTAGCTGCTCCGAGGCATGTGAAATCCTCCCAGACCAGGGATCAAACCCATGTCACCTGCGCTGGCAGGCAGATTCCTGAGATGTGGACCATTTTTAAAGTCTTTATTGAATTTCTCACAATATTGCTTCTGTTTTTCACGTTTGGTTTTTTGACCTTGGGGCACGTGGGATCTCAGCTCCCTGACCAGGAATCGAACCCACACCTCCTGCACTGGAAGGTGAGTCTTAGCCGCAGGACCACCCGGGAAGTCCCCAACTACCCTTTCGTAGAAGCTCTCGGGGGGAACTTACTTCTCTGGCGACTCCGAGTGGCCCGGGCGCTTCCTTCCCGGCGTGCTCCCGCACACGTCGTCCTCGTTCTCGTCCGCGTCTTCATCATCGATGCTTTTCACATCCAGCTTCTGGTACCCAAACTCCCCGTTCAGAGACAGAGAATCAATTTTCCAAGAGTTGCTGCCCTGACTTCCATTGGAATTTGGCCCAAAGGGGCTTTCGAAGGCCGACATGATATTGATCGAGGACCGGTCGGAGTTCTCCTCTGAGCTCTCCCCAGCCCCGGGGATCTTCTTAAAAACATCCCCGGAGCTCTGCTCATCTTCCTCGTCATCAAATGAGATGATGTTGGTCACCTTCTTTTTCTTCTTCCGCTCCCTTTTACATTTGGCATCTGGCAAAAGATATGAGATAAGAAAAAGCGATGATCCTGCCTCTAGACTATGGAAAATCTCTTACTATTCTACTCAAAAATAAATTGAAGATAAACTCAGATCTTTTTTTTAATCCTTGCAGGGAGCAGGGGGTGGAAATCTGTCTATGCCAAGACCAAGCAAAATGAATGTGGGCCTCTACTTCTGGTTTGAAATATGTCACAGAGCACACATTACAATCATTCCTTCTAAGCAATCTTTCCAAGCACTTTGATTCAAAAGATGAATCATTATTGAAATGATTTTTACCCGTTCACTTTGGAAAACACTCTCATGGCTGGGAGATGAGACCAAGAAAATCAGTTCAGGGATTGTAACTGATTGTTCAACAGCCCCAATTTCTCCCAACCCTGCAAGGTGCCCCTTTTCAGCAGGACTGCTCCCATCATGGGTGGTGCCTACGTCTCCACCCTCTTGACTCTAGCCAGCTTAGTGCTCTACTTTTAAGAACAGAATGTGGCAGAAATAACAAATCTGTGAGTTCTAGAGCCCAGGCATTACCCTCATGGAATAATGCCCTGAAACTACCACAGAGGAGGCCAGTCTAACTTACTGGAGGATGAGAGGCCAACGTAGGGGAAACTGAGACGCCCCAGCCAGGAGTCAGCACCAACTCCAGATGCGTGAATGGGGCCACCTTGGACCTTCCAGCTCAGTCACCAGCTGAATGCAGCCCCATGAGGGAGCCCAGGTGAAACCAGCAGAAGAACCATCCGCCAACCCACAGACTCACAAAAAAGGAATGAACTGAGGTTGTCTGTTTTAAGCTACTACATTTTGGAGCTGTTTGTTACACAGCAGAGACAAACTGAAACAGAAGTCAGGACTGCCCTGGTGCCTGGCACTTAGGTGAGCCAGCCTGTTCATGCATTTTAATCATCAGTCTTGGGTGTGAAGCACTTTGGAGCCAATTCCAAAAAGACCAATCCATCCACTAAGTGTGACATGGTGACGTATCACCAGTGTGTCACAACGAGGAGACGACGCCAAAAGCAGGGTTCCCAGAATGGATGGAAAAGACACTCCTTCGGGTGTACAGATCCCAGCATCTCTGGGACAGTCATCAACAGTCCATGTCATTTGCATGAGGTCTCTGCTCAAGAAGGAGAGGGTGGGCCTCCTGGTGGTCCAGTGGTTAAGACTCTGCACTTCCAATGCAGGGGACACAGGTTCGATCTCTGGTCAGGGAACTAAGACCCCACATGCTCTGCAGCACAGCCAAAAAAATTTTTTAATAATTAAAAAAAAAAAAAGGAGAGGGCAAGACAGATAAAGCCAGTGTATACCAAAGACTTCACAGAATTCTGAGCTTCCCCATCATTAATAACTCCAAAGGGAAGACCATGACTACTGCCTTATTTAAGGGATTTGAGAATACCAGGATTAAGCCCTTATACCCCAAATTTCCTATTTTGCTGTTTCAATGTTCTGGATATCCCAAAAGGTTCAAGAGGCACTGTAAAACTTCTTACGAAATTAATCAGAACTGAATCCACTTTCCTTTGCCTCCCCAGAGCCTAGAGTCAAAACCAACCATTTCCTCTCTTTCCCCGGCCTCCACTTAAACGTCTCCCCCTCAACAGGCTACATTCTCCATAGCTGGGCTTTCATCCCACTGATCAGAAGGATAGTTAAACGAACGAATGGATGAAGGGACAAAGGCATGAAGGGCAACCTCCTCCGGCTTCACGTGACCATCATGCCCTCCCTCTCGGTTTGCTCTGACTGAGCGGTTGGCTTGGCTACCCTGTCATCTTCACGTCCCAGGAAGCCTCTCAGCACCCTTTCAGAGTGAATAAGAGTAAGAAAGACAAACACAAACATGAGCTGAAAACACCAGTGTATCGGATTTCACTTCCCGGGGCGCTTTCATCTCATCCCCGCCCGACCCCAGTGTCCCCGTCCTCTCTCACCGGCACTGACGTGCTTGGACACCACAGGCAAGGGGTCGGTCTCCTGCTCAGCTCTGCTGAGGATGGAGACAGCCGAGGACGCTGTGATCTCCCTGAAAAGGCTGCTCACTCCTTGCGTGGATTCCTTCAGCAAGGAGGTCACGTTCTGCGTGGATTCCTTCAAGAGGTCCGAGACGGTGGGAGCAAACTTACTCTGCCCGTTTAAGTCCTTGTTGTCGATGTTAATCGCGAAGAGTATGGAGTTCAGACCTATCCCCCGAAAAGGGAAAAGTCTGGAGTGTCTGCTGTTCAACAGTCACACTTCCAACACAATAAACAAGCTGCAGACGTCAGAGGACACAAGACACACTCATCTCAAACGGTGACTTAAAAAAAAAAAACTCCCACAAAACTGGGGTCAGGAGACACCGCTATCATGGGAGTTGAGTCTTCCAAAGTCTCTCCCTATCTGTCAGGAAGACAAACTCAAGTAAGAAGTTAGTCATGGGGAGGGGAAGGCTTAAATTCTGGGGTCGGTCTGCCTGGGCTGAGCCCCAGCACGGCCACTCAGTAGCTCTGAGACCTTGGTCAAGCCATTCATGACCTCTCTGAGCTTCAGTTTCTTTATCTATAAAACAGGGACAACAGCATCTCTTACAGAGTATTAAATACCATCATCCACCAAAATCAGCTTGGTAATCAATCAAAAAATGACATATACACACTATTGTGCAAAACAGGTAATTAGCAGGAAGCTGCTATGTAACACAGGGAGCCCAGTCTGCCATTCTGTGATGACCTAGCGGAGTGGGATAGGAGCGGGGGATGGAGGATCAAGAGGGAGGGAGGGAGGGAGTGATAGTCGCTCAGTCATGTCCGACTCTCTGCGACCCCATGGACTGTAGCCCACCAGGCTCCTCTGTCCATGGAATTCTCCAGGCAAGAATACTGGAGTGGGTTGCCATTTCCTTCCAATCAAGAAGGAGGGGATATATAAAATTATGGCTATTCACCTTGTCATATGGCAGTAATCAATACAACACTGTAAAGCAATTATCCTCCAATTAAAAAAAAGAAATGTGCACCAATATCATGTCCATTATATCTTCAGGCAAAAATGCGCACTGGTCTCCTATGGCCTACGTACGACATCATGGCCATCTGACTTTTCCTCATCGATGGACAAGCCTAATGTAACTCAGTAGGTGGGACTCTGAAAACTTTCAGGAAAGAGAGAAAGGGGAGGCACAAAGGATTTGGAAGAAAGAAGCAAGGCACCCACTTCGGTTGCATTCACCTTTTGAGTGAGAGTCAAACGTCAGACAATTTTACAGTTCGTCAACTAGCATCAAGGCAGGGCTTTCACCAGACAAATCAGATACTGACTGTCTCATCTGGTTCTTTCACAACCCTATCAGTGTGACTGCAGTGCCATCAGGATTCCCACCTTGCAGAAGAGGAAGGTAAAGGTGAAAAACTCAACGGATCTGCCTCAGGCCACCTGCCAGAGGGAGGGAGAGCCAGGCTTCCGAGACGTGTCTCCTCCCCCAGTTCCCTGGATCTTTATCTCACACTTGCAAAGCCTCAGCCAAAACCCCACAACCTCACGCTTTCCCAGCCAGGGTATCACAATTCTAGATAAATGGACTCCGTGTTCTTCACCACTAAAGGAAGGATAGTGCCGAGTGATGAGTGGTCCTTTCATTCAGTGAGGGACGGGGAACCCACAGCACCCCGTGGAGTTACACATTCACTCCCAGGCAGCACCTCTGCTCACCAGGCTTCACAGGACCCCCTGCCCCGCACCCCTGGCCCTGGCCAAGCTTACCAGCTGCCATGGTGGGAAGCATGCTAGACCTTTCTTCATCCATGACAAAAGCCCAGTCTTCATAAAACGTGCTGCAAATGGAAAAGAGAGAGAGGGAATGCTCTGAACCGTCGTTCTCAGCATCCGTTAGCCAGACAATTCCTTCACATGGCTCCCTGAAAGTTCGTGCCTGTCCATGCCAACGTGGCCGTGCAAGGTCTGCTGCGCTGGGTCTTCTGGTTATAAACAAAGGATTGAATGCGTATACCCTACAACTTCCTCACGGGTCCCCTGAGATCATTAGAGCCTGAGCGTACCAAGACAGGCATGAGATGGAAACGCACTACTTATGAAGCAGAAAAGGAAAAAGGGGCAAACAGTGGTGACTTTCACTCGAGCAACGTTTCTAAGAAATAAGACAGGAAATCCAAGCCAGCCCACAGGGACCCCGAGTGGACTCATACAAGAAGAGACGATTTCAGAGCGAAATTTTAGTTCCCTGGGCCCTTCAACCGAGGCATCTGTATGTAACACCAGTTTGGGCAGCAGCCTCAAAAGCCCAAACTACCCCCTGGAATGGGCTGGGAAGCTAAAAAAGCCCACAGACCTAAACGGCAGTTGTAGAGAAGGGGACCAGAAGGCCAATCGGTCATTCCATTGTCCAAGGTCATTCAGCAATAAATGGTACAGCCTGGGCTCAAAGGCAGCTCTCCCTGCCCCACGGCCCAGCTCTTTAGCCGACCCCCGGCTAAGCAATAACAAGTAAATATTCTCATCTCTGACGTCCCCACCAGGTCAGAGAACTCTAAACTAATGGAGTCAAAATTCAATTTCACTGAAGCACGGTCAGTGATGGGTGACCTGGAGTTCAGCAAAAGACCGGATACATAGCTGCTGAAGTGACTGAATACAACCAACAGAAAGAGAAAAGACAGACATCATTGTCAACATACTTAACCTGGCAAAGAAGTCAGTGGAAGCACAGACTGTGTCTTCAAGCTGGCAGTGCAGTCAGACCTCTGATCCCCAAACTGTGATTCTTTACAGACTGGAGCCAGTTTTCTTGCATGTAAATGAATTTGGTTTTCCCACACTGAATTAGAGGCTAGTGATTCAGCGAAGTACAACGGTGAGTCTTAACAGCATATTCCCTTCTACTGCTCACTGTCACATTCAACCTTGACACAGAGTACGGCTCTAAAGGACACCTGTCCCTCAGTATCCATGGGGGATCGGCTCCAGGACCCACTACAGATACCAAAGTTGAGGATGCTTACATACAAGAGCATAGTACAGGTAGCCCTCCAAATCTGCGAATTCTGCCACCATAGGTTCAACCAACCACAGATCTTAAACACAGCACTCAATCCACGGCTGGTTGAGTCCACAGATGCAGAACCTGGGGATATGGATGGCAGATGGCACTTGTAAATAATCTGCTGGAAAGAGCTTTACACACACAAAAAAACTACTGTTAAGAAACATGAGTTGTTTGGTCGCTTAGTCCTGTCTGACTCTTTTGCGACCCCGTGGATTATATGCAGCCCACCAGGCTCCTCTGTCTGTGGGATTTCCCAGGCAAGAATACTGGAGTTGGGTTGCCATTTCCTTCACCAGGGAATCTTCCTGATCCAGGGATTGAACCTGCCTATCCTGCATTGGCAGGCAGATTCTTTACCGCTGAGCCACCAGGGAATCAAGAAACATGAGTGTGTTTTCTTTAGTGAAAGCTGGTTAATGCTCAGAGGTACCCGCAGACATGCACAGCCTCCCAACTCAGACATGAGTAGTCCTAGGCAGCATGTGGGTACGGTTATCTCCCGTCTTCCTGGCCCCCATCCCTCCCATTTCATCCCTACAGCTATATCACAGGCCACATCAAATAAGAGAACCTCAAGGGTATCTTTGACACCTTAGTACACAAGCCTGGAACACCTAACACCAGAACCCCTAAACTATTGGAAGAAAGACGACCTCAAGCAGCAGAAGAAACACCAGAGGAGACCTGAGCCAGGGAACGCAGAGCAAGATATGAAATCACAGGAGTGTATCACAGCACTGATGAAATAAAGGCCAGCTTACTGAATTAAGTGACATCTCATTGTTGAGGATCTGGGCACTGCTGGGTGTGGAAGTTATTCAAGGGACCGGGGCGGAACTGATCACTGTCTCTTTGGACCATCAGGTGACACAAAACATGTCTGGTCCACCCGTCTCAGAGGGAAAATAATAACGTGAGAGAGGAGGAGGGAGGAAGGGAGACAGGGAGGGACGGGTAGAGAGAGGCAGACAGAGAGAGAAGTCATAACGATCAGCACGCAGGCACAACGACAGGGAAACACACCAACACGCCAGCAGAGCTCCGTCTGTGCGGTTTACGAGTGATTTCAGTCTCATCCCAGCGGGTTCCGCAGCATCCATCAAACGTGTCTGAAGGGAAGGCCTGTACTATTCACTGATACACATTGAGTGCCTTCTCCCTATGGCTGTGGAATAACCATACTTGCCCACCCTACTGAGTGTGACTTGCTGGCCAATAAAATACGCGTGGAAGTGAAGCTTCACGGTGGGCAGAAGCTTGGAGGGCCAGTGTTTCCCTTAGCCAGAGCCCCCTGTCTGCCTTGGCAGTCCAGAAAGCATACGCAGAGATGTGCCTCTGTTAGCCTGGGTCTCTGAGATGAGACCCTCAACCCATGACAGACACGCAGCAGGCAGAAGACATGGACCTGGTGGTCTCAAGCCACTGAGGTTTCCAAAACGCTTGTTTCGGCAGCGTAACCTCACTTCTGGAATAAACTTTATGATCAAGAAAAAAAGAAAACAAAAGGATGGGAGGGATTCTTTTTAATAACAAATGACTTCTCTCAACTTAAAACGCCCCTATTACTTTCCGTCAGTTTGAGATCACGAAGCTCTTAAAAAAAAAAAAAAAGCCAGAAGAACCATCCAGTACCCGGTGTGCAAGGAGATACACGGCAAGAGACAGGGCACTGAACACCCGACTTCTAAAGAGCAAGAAATTCTGGATCTGAAAGAAACCGAGATTAAGATTCTGCCAAGAGGGGCACACGTGTCCTAAGACAACAGCTCCCTCCACACCCCAGGCCTTATTAATAACAGGCATCTATTGAGTGCCTGCTGCATGCAGTTGCCACGTGGAAGGAGCCCGACAGGCATCTTCACTTGGTCTCCAGTGGACTGTGCCCAACAGCTCAGCCAGACAAGCTGGGGCTGGAAGAGGGGAACCCAGCCATCCCGGATGCAGGCGGGCACATCCTGCGATGGTCACCCCCAGCCCCGGGGGCACCCACTCCCCCACCCTGCCCGGGTACCTGAGCCGGCCGCGGTCAGCCAGGAGCATGTGCAGGTAGCGCTCCAAGGAGTTCTCGTTGAGGGCGCAGCGCAGCCAGGCGCGGCCGCGGCCCACGTCCGAGGCGATGTGGCGCAAGGCGTGGAAGCGCTGCAGCTCGTGCTTGCTGAGCACCTCCTTCACGTAGAACCAGAACACGGGCTCTGTGGAGACAGGGGACCACGCCGTGGGGCGCACATCGCGTCCAGAGGAGCATCCAGGGGCCGTGTTGATGGTGGTAAAAGACTTACTTCTTAGCACGGAAAAGGAAGATACCGGAGAGTATACCCAAAATAAATGTAACCCCCCCTACCCAGGGAATTCCCTGGCAGTCCAGTGGTCAGGACTCAGGGCTTTCACTGCCGTGGGCCTGGGTTCGATCCCTGGTCAGGAAACTAAGATCCCACAAGCTTCTTGGTGCAGGAAAAAAAAAAAAAAATGACCTGATCACCATCCAGAGGTGATCACTGTTAACGTTTTCAAATCAATCTCTTTGCCTGCACTTTGCTTTTTTCTACAAAACTGACATCTGTGATAGCTGAATTGTGACTCCCAAAGATAACCACATCATAAGCCCTGGAACCTGGACATCTTACCTTACACGGCACAAGGGACTCTGTAGCTGTGACTAAATTCAGGATCTTGAGATGGGGTGACTACCCTGGATAGTCTCTCTGGGCCTGACATAACCACAGGTATCTTTAAAAGAGGTAGGGGGAGGGCTTCCCTGGTGGTTCAGTGGTAAAGAAGCCACCTGCCAATCAATGCAGGGCACATGGGTTGGATCCCTGGTCCGGCAAGATCCCACATGCCTTGGAGCAACTAAGCCCATGCGCCACAACCACTGAGCCTGTGCTCTAGAGCCTGGGAACCAAAACCAGTGAGCCCACATGCTTCAGCTACTGAAGCCCACTCACCCGAGAGTCCATGCCCCCAACAAAAGAACCCACGGCAATGAGAAGCCCGTGCACAACGAAGAGCAGCCCCTGCGCTCCACAACTAGAGAAAGCCTGTGCATAGCAACGAAGACCCAGCACAGCCAAAAACAAAAATAAATAATAAAATTTTTACAGAAAAGAGGGGTGGGGAGGGAGATCTGAGGCAGAAGGGAAGGCAGCAGCATGACCAGAGAAGCAGAGCCTGGAGTGATGCGGCCACAGCCAAGGAATGCTGGAAACTGCTAGAAGCCACCAGAAGCTGCCAGAAGCCGGAAGAGGCAAGGAACAGATCCTGCCCGGGAGCCTCCAGAAGGCACCAGCCCTGCCATCGCCTTGCCTTTAGCCCAGTGAGACTGACTCTGGACTTCTGCCCTCCATAGATGTAGGAAAATTAATTCGTGTTGTTGTAAGCCACAAAGTTTGCAATAATTTGTTGGAGCAGCAGCAGCAAAAAATTAACATATCGTCATAC
The DNA here is from genome assembly GCF_055505025.1 of Bos grunniens. Classification (NCBI taxonomy): domain Eukaryota; kingdom Metazoa; phylum Chordata; class Mammalia; order Artiodactyla; family Bovidae; genus Bos; species Bos grunniens. Next base: position 32,042,858 of record NC_141189.1, read on the forward strand.
TGTGTGCTGTATATGTATGTGTGTGCGCTCAGTCACTTCAGTCACGTCTGACTCTCTGTGACCCTATGGACTGTAGCTCGCCAGGTTCCTCTGTCCATGGGATTCTCCAGGCAAGAATACTGGAATGGGCTGCCATGCCCTCCTCCAGGGGACACGTGTACATTTATATATATATATACACACACACACCACACACACCACACATTCGTAGCTTTGTATCTGGACTTGTTTCTTTCCTTGTCTAGATCATGGACATTTTCTCCGTGACATTTGAAGACCTTTGGAAACATGATTTTTGATGGCTCCCCAGTTAAACATAATTTATTTCATGACTGCTGGGAACATAATACAATGCCAATTTTCCCCGTGTAGTGATTTGAACATCCCTGTGCATAACTAACCGTCCTCATTTCTAGTTCCTTCAGGGAGATTTCTGTATGTCTAATAATAGGAACAGATTTAAGGCTTTAAGGGAAAGCTAAGAAGTGTGTTTTTATCCATAAAATAGTCATCACGTCGCTTCACATCCTGCCTTTTTTGTTCATACACACACAGATTTTTTTCATAGGTGTGATTCTAGTATATACCTAATTTTGTGATCAACCTTCTTTACTTAATAGTAGTTCATCAATACTTTTCAATGCTGTCAATAATAGTAACAGCAACAACAGGGACAGACACTGCTACTTATTGAGCATTAAGTACGTACCAGCCACTGCACTCCACACTTTTCATCTAACCTCAGTCCTCTCAACCACCACAGCCGTCTCTATGTCAAAGACAAGGCTGAGACCCAGCCAAGTGAAGTAACCGGCCCAGTGATGCACAGTCATAAGTGGGACAGCAGAAAAGGACCTCAGAGCTGTCTCACCGTGAACCACGTCATCACACCATCTTGCAAAGTGAGGGGGGCTCCCCTCCTTGAAAAGGATCGTGTTCACAATTGCTTGATGGATTCCAACCCAGGAGCTAAACAGACTCACGGACCCCTCTGAAAAGGTGACAAGATCTTTGAACCTTCCTTCCAGAAGGATGTGAATACGCACATCTCCATAAACTGGACACCAGGCTGACAAGCTGAGTCTAAGATTGCAATTTAGCTCAGGGAGCACAGACTGCCTTCTTCCTGGGAGCCATGAGCTGGGCGAAGCTATGGGCCCCCAGGTAGACAAGAAGGACGTGTCCCTAACAAGCTTCTGGTCTCGTGGGCAGGACAACAGGTGAGGAGGTCTTCAGGGGAATGCCTCTGGGCAGGTCCCTCAAGCATGCTAAGCTTCAGACTCCTCTCTCTTAACAGAAGCCCCCAAGTGTAGACTCCCCCAGGGTCTCTGGGGTAACTGGAGAAAAGGGAGATAAAACACTGAGCGTGACGTCCAGCCCATGGTGACCAACCACTGTTTGCTAAAGAATTACCTTCTTATCCGAGAACATACAGGTTGTTTCCTCTTTTCCTTTTTCTTTTCACGGCATCTAAATGTGTACATACGTACACGTGTGTGTGTGCATTCGTGGATCAAGTCAATCTCTGAAATCATTTCAAAGAAACATCCCAAGAAGGACTGGTAAAACCACCAGCAGAGTGGATCACTCAGAATGCCTTCTCTCAGTCCCTAAATGCCAAACTAACCCCCTTCTGAAACCCACTAGTTACTTCTTTAAAATTTTAACTCAGTTGCAGCATGTGGGATCTAGTTCCCTGACCAGAGATCGAGCCTGTGCCCCCCTGCATTGGGAGCATGGAGTCTCAGCCACTGGGCCACCAGGAAAGTCCCCCGAAACCCATGAGATCAGTGCAAACCACACAAATGCATAACTTTTCTTTTAACATGTTTCCTATTTAAAAGTTAAAATTTTTTCTTTTAAAAAAAATTGGCCTAGGCAGCAAAGTGTTGCATGAAATCACTCTGTGTCAGTGTCTGTACATAAAGATAGAATAAAGTGAAGGAAGGCTTCTACTTGAAGCCTTTCTCAGAAACCAAGACAGGACATTTGCTGAGAGTATTGGGGCCAGCCGGCCAGCCAGCCAATAACTTGCATCGTAACCCACCAGACAACCATCAGTACATCCAGCACGACTTCTGTCCAGGGACTCTCATCTGCATCCTGTCTTTTCTGAAAACTGCAGTCACCTCCCTCTGACCTTGAAAACACACGAAACACTTCAAGGCGTGTTTTCATCTTTCCATTTCTAAATTGCTTACCACTCCGGAATCCTTCTAAAGCTCACCTGAATGATGCGGCTGCTGATCATCAATATCCCAGCAGGGCTCCGCTCCCACTGCCAGAATTAACGTGGTCTACTTAAAGCGCAGCTCACCTGCCACTTAACACTGCGGTGTCCATAATTTAATTGGGGCGTATACACTGATTGCTTACTGCTCCAAACCGGAGGCTGATTCCAAAAGCGGGTGAGGGCTTCTGGTTCTCCCAGCTCCTGAAAGCCATCTGCTGACAAGAACAGGAGCCAGGAGGGGAGCACTAAGGTGAGCTACCTGGGGGTCCCTGCTGACAGAGGATGACAGAGGATTTTTGCAAAGTTTCAACACTAACCGATGCCAATTCAAAGAATGCACTTTGGCGGACAAAAACCCTGGCTCAAATTCTAGTTCAGGCCTTGCGTGACCCTGGGCGACTTATTCTGTCCTTCATTTTCTTCATCTGTAAAATGGGGATTACTACCTGCCTTTGAGGTTTGAGATGAGGGGGAGAAAACTGAGAAAATAAAGCATGTGTGTGAAGTACTTCACGGCCAAGACAGGCAAAGAGCAAGCCTTGCCCTCTCCTCTGGCCCGTGTGCCTCTCTTTCCCAGGGGATCTGTGTTCCATTCGCTTCTCTGTAAGGTGCCTTTAGTGCTACAGGGCTCGGCAGGTGACCCGGGCTGAGCAACCACCTGGCCACAGCAGGGCGGGCGCCTCAAATCACCTTACTCAGCGCCCCCTCGTTCTGGCCCTGCTTGACATTTTGTATGACTTTTGTGTGCCCTTCGTGTGATGGAGTCTTTTCTGTGTTTTCATTTTTTTAATATTATATAAAAATATGATTGATCTTGATTGCTGAGGGTTTTTGGAGCTCCCTGCAATTCTCTGCCTAAAGTGAGTATTCCCCTGGCCTCACCCTGGTCCCAGCCCTGGACCAGTGGGCCCTCCCCACGACTCTACCTGAACCACTAGAAGAGAGGCCTTGTCTCTTTTCAGAGTGAAGTCAGCAGACAACAACCGAAGGGCCAGATTCAGCAGCCCCATCAATGTGTGTGCAAATAAAGTTTTATGGGAATGCAGTCATGGGCCTTTGTTCACAAGTCGTCTGTAGCTGCGTTCCTGCTACAAAGGCAGAGCTGCCAGAAAAACTTACAGCCCACGAAGCCTGAAGTGCTGTACTCGCTACTCGATCCCGTAAGGAAGGAGTTTGCTAACTTCTGTGCTAGAGGCAGGAACTCTTCATAGCCATGTCAATCTGGAGCTTCCTGGGGCCACTGTACCCTCTCATGTAGAGTGGCCCACCCAGAGAAGTGGTGATGAGAGAGATCCAGGGACAGACATGGGGGATGCTGAGCCCCTGAATCCGGCTCCACTCCTAGTTTTCTTATTTACTGAAGTCAGGAACTGCCTTTTTCTGCTTCGGGCTGTCTGCGAGTCTGGCTGTCACTTGCAACTAGAAGAAGCCTAATGCAGGGAGCACAGGCACGTTCTTCAATCACCTGACAATCATTTCGGGGGGACCCACAACATGGCAGGCTCGGGGGAGGGGGGATATCCCTCAAAATTAAACAAGAAACAGGGCCTCCTGCAGCAGTCCAGTGGTTAAGACTCTGCCTTCCCATGTAGGGCGCGCGAGTTCAACCCCTGGTCGAGGAACTAAGGTCCACATGCTATGGGGTATGACCGAAAACCTTAAAAATAAAATTAAAATAAACAAACAAACAAAAAAAGCACCACTCAACAAAAAACAGGAAACACAGAGACAAGGAGCTAGGCTCCCCGTAAACAACAAAGGACAATTCAGTCTGGAGGTACAGACAGCTGGTTGGAAGGCTCTGTCGTGGGCAGAACACCCACCCTCCTGGCCTTCGCCTCACTGTCTCAGGGCACTGTCACCTCTCTGCTATCGTTCAGTCACTCAGTCGGGTCCGACTCTTTGCAACCCCAGGGACTGCAGCACGCCAGGCTTCCCTGTCCTTCACTATCTCCCGGAGTTTGCTCAAACTCATGACCATTGAGTCGGTGATGCCACCCAGCTATCTCATCCTCTGTCGCCCCCTCCTCCTCTTGCCCCCAATCTTTCCCAGCATCAGGGTCTTTTCCAGTGAGTCAGCTCTTCGCATCAGGTGGCCACTCTGGGCCTCGCATTCACAACGGGAACAGAAGAAAGAGGTTAAGATAAAGCCAGCTCTATTACCTCGTTTTTTTCAGACAAGGATAAACGCACACAAGAGAGTGAAGAACATGTCAAGACTGGCTAAACCGCTCATGAGCTTTGACCTAGAGAAGGACACCCCACAGCCCCAAGCACAATCAGGGCTCTAATAAGCCAAAGAAGAAAAGAGGGATGGATTTTTCAGTAGGAAGCCAACAGAATCAGCCATACATAGTATCAACCATTCCAGGAACAGAAGGCAAGCCAAGCGCTTCCATGTTTCCACCTGAGACCTGGGTGACCACAGGCGTCCTCAAAGCCCGCTCACACCTCGGTGAGCCTGATGACAAGACACAAGTTCACTGGCAAAGCCGAGTTTCCAATGAGGGGCCGTGGCTTTCTCACTTGGCCGTGACTCAATCAGCCACAAGGCTGCCTCCTGGAACTAGAACACAGGGACTGAGCTTTGACCACGAAGAACACATGCTAAAGGGATGGGGAACACATGTATACCTGTGGCAGATTCATTCTGATATTTGGCAAAACTAATACAATTATGTAAAGTTTAAAAATAAAATAAAATTAGAAAAAAAAAAGCAAAAAAAAAAAAAAAAGACTCATACAAAACATGTAAACTTGAAACTTTTTTGCTCTCTTAAATTGTAGCAAAACATGCATAATAAAATTTACCACCTTAACCATTTCAAGTGTATAATTCAGTGACATGAAATACATTCACAAAGTCATGCAACCACCACCACTCTCCATTTCCAGAACTTTTCATCACTGAAACAGAAACCTCACAGCCATTAAACACTAACACTCTCCCCATCCTCCCTCCCATATCCCGCCCCCCGTAAACCTCTATTCCACATACTTTCTCTCTCTATGAATTTGACTATTCTAGATTCTACGTATAAGTGGAATCACACCACATGTGATCTTTTGTGTCTGACAACTCTCACTTAGTATGTTTTTAAGGCTCATCCATGTTATAGTAAGTAGCAGCGTGTCTTCTTATGACTGAATACTATTCCATTATAAATAGTATGGGCTTCCCAGATGGCTCCATCGTGAAGAGTCTGCCCGCCAATGCAGGCAATGCAGATTTGATTCCTGGGTTGGGGAGATCCCCTGGAGAAGGGAATGGTAGCCCACTCCAGTATTCTTGCCTGGAGAATCCCATGGACAGAGGAGCCTGGTGGGGCACAGTCCCTGGGGTTGCAAGAGTCAGACACGACTCAGTGGCTGAGCACAAACATACTTAGAGTAAACACCACACTTCGTTATCCATTCACCTGTCGATGCACATTTGGGTTCTCATTTCTTCGTTCTGGCTCCTGTGAATAACCCTGATATGAATATTTGTGATTCCCTGCTTTCAGTTTTTTTAGGTCTGCATCTAGGAATAGAATTGCAGGATTGTTTGGTAAATCTGTGCTTAATTTTTTGAGAAGCCATCAAAGTATTTTCCACATTGGCTATACCGTTTTACATTCTGAAACTGAAATTAACTCTGCGATTAAATTCCCTTTCAGTTAGGAAAACAAACTTGCCAGTAAAGGCAACTTAGCCACTGTCCTGTTTTTTGTTTTTTTTCAATTGTAGTAAAATTCACTGAATATAAAATTCAGCATTTTAAAGTGTATAATTCAGAACTTGATGCATTTTTAAAGAATAAATAAACACAATGATCTGAGATTGCTTTTGAAGACTTCAGGAGATTTAAACGTAAACATCCCTACTGACTCTAAAGAACAAGCGCCAATTATCTTGGTGGGGGTGAACGGAAATTACAGAAATAAAGCAAGGAAAGGAGGGTGAACTGGCACTTACTGCCCAGACGGGACCTGGTTGCCTCTCCCTCTCCCTCTCCGCCTCACCTCATCCCACTCTCGCCGTCACTCACCCTGCGACAATCCCCCGGGTCTCCTGGCCGCTCACCAACAAGCCAAGCTTGCTCCATCCCAGGGCCCACCCAGTCACAAAATCAGAAACCACACGAGCTAGCCCACTGAAGGAGCTTCACATAAGACATCTGTTACAGAGACCGTGGAAGCCAAAAAGCGAATAGGAGATACCGAGGGAACCCAGAGACAACCGACGTCAGACATCCAAACCGTTTTGGACTTCACGGGTGGTCCAGTGGTTAAGAACTCCATGCTCCCAATGTGAGGGGCACAGCCAGTGCGGGGGGACACAGGTTCGATTCCTGGTCGGGGAAGATCCTGCATGCCATGTGTCGTGGCCAAAACAAAAAAGGACCCAACCCTAGAGCCAGAGGAACCAAAGGCGGTACCAGGTGACGCTACCGTGGCTGTGGGTACCAGCTGGACTGTGGCAGAGGGACCAAGGGGTAAAGTCGGGGAACCGGCAGCAGAGGGGGGACCTCCACGGACCACAGGAAGCACTCACTGCTAGAGATGCCCCCACCCCCAATCAAGCTGCTTTCCTGTCCTCTCACCTGCCCCCCGCACCACCACCTCCCACCGAAAGGATGGGCGAGGGGGCCTGGGAAACAGAGCTTGCACGGGAAGGCAGGGAGTCAACTGGAGAGCAAACACACGACTGACTGCTGCAGGAGTGTGTGTGTGTGTGTGTGTGTGTGTGTGGTGTGGGTGTGTGTGTGTGGGTGTGTGTGTGTTTTAGGCAAGAAAATAATTTTTTTTTAATTTTAATTGGAGGCTAATTACTTTACAATATTGTGGCGGTTTTTGCCATACATTGAACTTGTTGAACCACCTGGGATTCCTTCTCGCAATAACAGGACGGCTAACCCCTCCCTTCCTTTGGGCTCTATTCTAATGTCCCCATCTGACTACTCTATAAAGAAGAGGAAAACATCCACCATGGCAGACTGCTGGTGGCTCATCTAACTCTGTCCTCGCTTCCACCTGAACCCACAGACGGACCACATGTCCCAGCCTGCTCCACGGGGGCAACGTGCCTCACAGGTGCCGCCTCTCCCTGGCGCCCTCCTCACTCATCTCTGGGGGCTGTCTGGCCCTGGGAGCAGCTGGCGTCTGGGTTCCCAGCTCTAACACCTCAGCCCGGCACAGCTGGCCCTTGTCCACGTGACACAGGGGTCCACGTGGCACCTCCTTCATGCTCCCAGTGGGAACGTCCTCCAGCACTTCCCAAACCTGTGCCCCGTTTTCCTCTAGGGGTGTGCTCCATACTCCGTGCAAGATCCATTTTCACACTGACAGGGTGAAGGACCCATGGAACCAACAGACTGGATAATAACTCTAAACTGACAACTCTGAGCCCAGGTTTGAGCCTTTTGAAAAAAAGAAAATTATTTACTTGGCAGCATCAGGTCTTAGTTGTGGTATGCTGCTGCTGCTGCTGCTGCTAAGTCGCTTCAGTCGTGTCCGACTCTGTGCGACCCCATAGACGGAAGCCCACCAGGCTCCTCTGTCCAAAGGATTCTCTAGGCAAGAACACTGGAGTGGGTTGCCATTTCCTTCTCCATGGTTGTGGCATGTCGGATCTTAATTCCCCAACCAGGGATCAAACCCACATCCCCTGCACTGGAAGGCAGATTCCCAGCCGCTGGACCACCAGGGAAGTCTCCGGGTCTGAGACTTAACATACCGGACATCAAGATTAAACACCTCTGAAACAGCCAGAGGTCCCCTCCGGCCAAGAGGCACCAGTTTGGCTACAGCAGATCCTAATATGTGCCTGCTAAGTTGATCAGTCATGTCCAACTCTTTGTGACCCCATCGTCTGTAGCCTGCCAGGCCCCTCTGTCCATGGGACTCTTCAGACAAGAATATTGGAGTGGGTAGCCATTCCCTTCTCCAGGGGATCTTTCCGACCCAGGAATCAAACCCGTGTCTCTTACGACTCTTGCATTAGCAGGCAGGTTCTTTACCACTAGCGCCACCAGGGAAACCCCAGATCCTAATATCCTGGGGCAGTTTTGTTCCCCTTTCTAAGTGGCCACTGGCCCAAGCCCTCAGCCACCCCAGCAGTCAAGGACCCTCCCCAGGACTCCGTGGACACTGCCTGAACCTAGCATCTCACTGGTTAACAGCTCACCCATGGGGCAGCACACTGGCTCCCTCCCTAAGGCCAGCATTTCCCCACCAGCTGCTGAACATTTTTATTGCCAATCTGGACATCTTCTCTGCCCCTTCGGCAAACATCCTCCCAATGTCTCTTTCACCAGACCTAGCTGGTTTGCAAGTTTTCGAATTCACCAGAGAAATAAAAACAGGGAACTGAAAACATGACGGGATGGAAGGCTGGGTAGGGTGGACTTCCCCTCACGGTCAGAAGGAGGGGCCGAGGGCTCTCCTGGCACAGGCGGCTTCCTCCACAAATAATTTTCTACAGAAATGAAATTGTTACCCAAGGTGACGTGGTGAAGCAAAATATAAACTCAGATTTGATTTAAATGCAATCAACCATTTTCAAAAATCCCCACCGAGGATCACGGGAGTTGGTTTCTCTAATTTTAGAGTTGGGGGTATATTAATACCACCTGCTTTCAACTGTGAAGATGCACAGACAGAAGGGGCGGGGCTTGGCACCCCAGGAGAATGAGCAGCAAGACCTGAAGTCTGGGTCCTCCAATCATTATTCCGAATGCAGTCTTTCTATGGCCAGGTCCTTCTAGTACACCGGAGCTGCAATGTGAGCAAGAATGGACCCAGCCCCGGACCACTGAGAGAGGGAGACAAGAAAACAGGTGGCATCATACTGAGGACTCAGGACTACTGGGGGGCGTAGGGCGGGGCGGCTGGCAGGAGCCAAGACGGGGGGCACTGTCAGGCTGAACTGGTGGGGAGCTCGGGAATGACTTTGAGAGATATCTGAAACTTCAAGAGAGAAGAGATCAAAACCACCATGAGATATCACCTGGCAGCTGGCAGAATGGCTACCACCAGAAAGAACACAAATAGCTCTTGGGCTCAGATGTAAGTGGTGGCAACCTGGCGAAATGCACCAAGGAGGTCAGAATCATGAGCAAATACGGGGCCCGTCACGATGCCTCCCTCAGGAAGACGGTGAAGAAGACCGACACCAGCCAGCACGCCAAGCACACCTGCTCCTTCTGTGGCAAAACCAAGAAGAGACGAGCCGTGGGCACTCGGCACTGCGGTTCCTGTGTGAGAACAGCAGCTGGTGGTGCCCGGACCTTCACCACCACCTCTGCCGTCACAGTCAAGGCTGCATCAGAAAGAAGACTAAGGAGCTGAAGGGCCAGGAGAAGCACCACCGGATAGTGTTGTTAGCTTCCCAGGTGGCGCTAGTGGTAAAGAGCCCGGCTGCCAATACGGGAGATGCAAAGGACGGTGGGTTCGATCCTTGGGTCAGGAAGATCCCCTGAAGAAGGAAATGGCAACCCACTCCAGTATTCTTCCCAGGAGAATTCCATGGACAGAGGAGCCTAGTGGGCTACAGTCCATGGGGGCGCAAAGAATCAGACACAACTGAGCAACTAATACTTTCACTTTTAGCCTATAATAAATAGGTTAATTTATGTAACGAGATGTTAAAACACACACACACAAGTAACAATGTTGGTGAAGACATGGAGAAATTGGAACTCTTATGTGTTATGGAGAAACTGGAACTCTTGTGCATTGCTGGTGGGAATTTTAAAAGCATCCAGTATGGAAAACAGTATGGTGGCTCTTCAAAAAACTAAACGTAGAATTACCATGTGATCCAGCCATCTACTTAAGCTTGAACAATTACTTGTACACCCATGTTCACGGCTGCACTTTTCACAATAGCCAATAAGCAGAAGTAACCCATTGACAGATGAGTGGATAAACAAAGAGTGCTCTATCCATGCAGTGGATTATTACCTAACCTTAAAAGAGAAGGCAATGCTGACACATGCTACAAATGCATGAACCTTGAAGACATTATGCTAAGTGAAATAAGCCAAATACAAAAGCACAAATACTATCTGACTTTACTTATACGAAGGACCTAAAGTAATCACATTCATAGAGACATAGATTGGTGGTTGCCAGGGGCTAGGGGAAGGTAAATGGAGAGTTGTTATTTAATAGGGGAGGCGTTTCAATTTGGGAAGATGAAAAGGTTCTGAAGATGGATGGTGGCGATGGCTGTATAATGTGAATGCACTCAATGCCTTTTAACTGTACACTTAAAAATGGTTAAAATGGACGTTTTAATGGTGTGGATACTTTTTTGATCTTTTCAAGGAGATCAAACCAGTCCATCCTAAAGGAAATCAGTCCTGAATATTCATTGGAAGGACTCATGCTGAAGCTAAAGCTCCAATACTTTCACCTGATGCGAAGAACTGAGAGACTGGAAAAGACCCTGATGCTGGGAAAGACTGAAGGCAGAGCAGAAGGGGACGACAAAGGATGAGATGGTTGGATGGCATCACCAACTCAATGGACATGAGTTTGAGCAAGCTCTAGGAATTGGTGATGGACAGGGAAGCCTGCAGTGCTGCAGTCCATGGGGTCACAAAGAGTCGGACACGACTGAGCGACTGAACTTTATGACAATTTTTAAAAGATAAAGAGAAAAAATAGAAGTTTGAGCAGCTGCAGGGGAAGGAGGAGGCTGGGAGGAAGCCCGAGGGCTGGCCAGGGGACCTGGGTGAAGGGCAGAGCCATGCACTAAGCAGGGAGCACAGGAGCAAACATGGGCGTGAGGGTAGGGATGACGACTCAGTCATGTAGACTCTCACAAGCCCTTGGTACATTCAAATGGAGACACTCAGGAGAAAGACCAGGAGTTGACCTGCGGGAGGTATAACTTAACCAACACATAGACAGCAATTTTCACCATGAAATTCAGACAGTATGTATAGAAATAAGAGTCAACAACAGAATCCAAGGATACATACATGCTAAGTCACTTCAGTCATATCAGACTCTTTGCGACCCCATGGACTGCAGCCTACTAGGCTCCTCTGTCCATGGGATTCTCCGGGCAAGAACACTGGAGTGGGTTGCCATGTCCTCCTCCAGGGGACCTTCCCAACCCAGGGATCAAACCTAAGTCTCTTATGTATCCTGCTTTGGCAGGAAGATTCTGGGAAGCCCAATCCAAGTATAAGTAATATTTAATGTCTGAGGGTATAGAAGTGATATGCCAGGAAGGATCTTCAGAGAAGTAGAAAGTGTGCCAAGAGGTTGGGCCATGGCATTATAGAAGAGAGAAGACAAAGTGTCAAGGTCGGAGGTGACAAAGGCTGCTGAGCAAATAAGGAAAATTACATTTTAGTTTTACAAGACGGGCATCTCAATAATAAATGTGCCTCTGGTATGTTCAGAATCAGGCCTATCACCTTGAAACAGACTGCCAACACATAACCTGATGGTGATCTACAAGAACATCAAATTCCAAGGTAATGCCATTGAAATGCCACTTTTATAACTGAGTGGGTCCCCTCAAAATTCATCTATTGAAATTCTAACCCCCAAAGATGACAAGATTAGGATATGGGGCTTCGAGTGGACTTTGGTGATGAGGGTGGCACCCTCGTGAATGGGATTAAAAGAGGCTCCTTCTAACACATGAGAGCACAGTGAGAAGGCACAGGCTATGAACCAGCAAAAGGAAGCAACTCGAGAGTGACCACGGCCCAAGGCACCTCAGGAATCGTGAGAAACAGTGCTGTGCACACTGAACAATCCCCTTCCTTCCCACCGAAGGATATTTACTGAGCATAATTTTATTGAAGAACCCATATACTTCTAGACACCATGCCAGGAGCTGGAAAGTCAGGAGGAAGTGAAACAGACACGGTGCCTGGCACGCCCAGCGCGCACCATCTAGCGGGGTAAATGGACCATAGACATCTGAACACAGTGTGGCAACAGGTTTTGGCGGCATCCTCTGACCTTTGTTCTCGAAGACAGGGCTTGGCACACTTTTGCTGTAAAGAACGCGCTAATATCTACTTAAGATTTTATGGGCCACATGGCCTCAGTCACAACTTTTGCCTAAAAGCAGCCACAGACAGTAAACACATGAATGTTTGCGACTGTGTTCCAACAGAACTTCATTCACAAAAGCAGGAGGTGGGACGTGGTTTGCTGACCTTTACACTGAGTGATCCTAACTTACTCAATACTTACTGCTTAATTTACTCACAAGTTCAAACTGGGGTGATTGTGATATTTCAGAGAGTCCTCTTTCTGGAAACAATATGCCATTAAGAATAAAATCGGGAGCTTCAGGGAATTCTCTGGTGGTCCAGTGGCTAGGACTCCAGGTTCCCAATGCAACGGGGCCCAGATTCCATCCCTGGTGGGGGAACTAGAGCCCACATGCCGCAACCAGGACCACGAGCAGACAAATAAATAAAGTCAGGAGCTTTATTTAAAAGTCAGGAGAGCTTTTTTTTTTGAAGTCGGGTGCTTCAGAATCACAATCATGTAGGCCTGAATAGAAATTCCAGCTCTGCTACTTTTGGCTCTGGTACATTAATGAAATTATTTCATTTCTTTGAGCCTCATTTTTTTTTTTATCTGTAAAATGGGGATGCTGTCATTCACTCTGCATAATCATTTCAACAATAAAATGGAAAAATGAGCACAGTCTGACAAACCCCCTAGGTCACAGAGCTGCTCAACATGAGTCACCAGCAAACACTAAGAAAGCCAGGCCTGCGGTTCAAGGAAAGGAGCAGAAAACACCCAGGTGTCATTTCTAGGATGAACGTGTTTGAATGTGCTAATCACATCATTCCTCCCATTTCTGGCACACAGGCTCTGACTCTTCTTAAGTTGTCTTGCTTTTCTCTCTCATTTAAGTTAGGATGATTTTGGATACAAGTAAAAAAAAATCCAACTTAAAGTGCCTTAAAATATTAAGGAATTAATTATCTCACATAACACTAAGTCCAGGGTTGGTTGATTCGGTAGCTCAGTGACATTATCAGGGGCCAGGTATTTTCCATCGTTCTGAGATCCCATCCTGAGTGTACTGACTTTCGTCTTCAGACTTGTTCCCTCCTCATAAGATCACTGCCACAGCTCCAAACATCACACAGGTCTCACACAACAACCCATGGCCATAAGATAAGCCTTTCTGTGTCTTCATTTAAATTGCAAGAGGCCTTCTCAGAAGCCTCTTGGCAGACCTCTCCTTCCTTCCCGTTGGTCAGGATTGCATCTCAGGCCTTCTCCTACATCAAGTACTAGCAGCGTGGAATTCGTTACAGCTGGCCTGATCTCATCCAGATTCACTCCCCCCGCAGCCAGCCTCAGGGCAGAAGCTGGTGGCCACCCAACGTTAGAACAAAGTCAGAGTTCTATTAGCAAGAAAGAAGGGGCTGTAGGGTGGGGAATTACCACTGTCTGTTGTAATTATTCATGCTCACTTGCATAACTGGAATGCAAAAGTTAAACAAACTGCAGGACCAGACTCAGAAAACACAGGTTCCTATCTCATCACCACAAATCAACAGTCTGAGCAAATAAACCCAGTCACTTGTCAAAGTCAGAGACGACGACTCTACCAGGCACGGCAGGCTCTTATTTCTGGGGTCTGAATTCTAAAGGAGACACACCAAGTGACCTAATTCCAAGCTTCTCTGGGTCCTGTGTAACCCAACTCACTGGAGAGTCTATTCAAAGGGATCACAGTTTGGGATGCCCACCAAGGCACAGCTGAGCTGGCAGTGTAACTGCTTAGAGTAATGCTTACCTTACTAACATTTCATAGTGGGTAAAATGGGGAAAAACTCCCCAAGCTAAAAACAAAGAGAAATCTGAATGCTAAACTAAAATCAAAAACAAACAAAAGACACATCAGTCAGAATGGCTATTATCAAAAAAAAATCTACAAACAATAAATGCTGGAGGGGGTGTGGAGGAAAGCAACCCCTCCTACAGTGTTGGTGGGAATGTAAATTGGTTACAGCCACTATGGAGAACAGTAGAGAGGTTCCTTAAAAAACTAAAAACAAAACTACCATATGACCCAGTAATCCCACTACTGGGCACATACTGGGAGAAAACCGTAATTCAAAAAGACACACGCGCCCCAGTGCTCACTGCAGCATGGTTTACAACAGCCAAGACATGGAAGCAACTTAAATGTCCATCAGCAGAAGAGTGGATATAGAAGACGTGGAACCTATAGACAACGGACTATTACTCAACCATAAAAAAGAATGAAACAGTACCATCTGCAGAGACGTGGACAGACCTAGAGACTGTCATACAGAGTGAAGTATGTCAGCAAGAGAAAAACAAGTATCGTAAATTAACGCTTATATGTGGAGTCTAGGAAAATGGTGTACATGAACTTATTTGCAAAGCAGATATAGAGACAGATGTAGAGAACAAATGTATGGATATCAAGGCAGGGAGAGGGGTGGGATGAATCGGGAGACTGGGATTGACAAATACACACTACTATATGTAATAAAATAGATAACTTATGAGAACCTACTGTGTAACACAGGGGACTCGACTCAAGTTTCTGTGGTGACCTAAAAGGGAAGGAAGTCTAAAAAAGATGCATTATATGAATATGTATAGCTGATTCACTCTGCTGTGCAGAAGAAACTAAGACAACATTGTAAAGCAACTATACTCCAATAAAAATTAATTAAAAGAACAAACAAGACAAAAACACCTAACAGACAGCAAACTAGGGAACGGGAGATATACAATATATAGGTGGGGATTAAAGTCATCACAAAGCAGAAGGAAAACTGCCTGCAGACTCCCTTTCCCAGACTACAGTTGATCCCAGGAGGAAATCCTGGTACCCGACTGGTATAAAGGTAACTGAGGACGGTCACGCACACATAAGGCACACTGGGCCACGGGAAAAGCACACGGTGGCAGCACCATTCAAGGACACACCGTCAGCTATGGAAGACTCGCTTGAACCAGACCAACTTCCCCAGCAAAACAACAGCAACTGCAAAAGCCAGACTTGTTTTAAAAAAAAAAAAAAAAAACTGAGGTCCTAGGAGCTATGCAAAGACAGGAAAGACATGAGGAACTCGGATCCCAAAGAGAAGGGAAGTCTACAGACGTGAGTCCTAACTACATGGAGAGCCAGGTTTTGCTCTGAGGCTTTTGCCAACCACAGAGCAACTCTGGTGAGAAGAGGAGCTTTCAGAATTCCCACAGTCTTAAAAAAGAAAAAAGGAGAAGAAGGAAAGAAAACACAGGTCAGGACCTGCAGATGCAGAAGGGCACTGGTAAGCACGTCAACTACGTCCCCCCAGAATTCAAGTCCACGCGGAGCCCCAGAACGTGACTATTTGGGGGAAGGCTCTAGGCAGATGTCATTAGTTGAGAGGTGGTATACCGCAGCCGGGGAGGGGGGAGGGCGCCTAGTCTGATACAACTGGTGTCCGCCTGAGGAGAGGAGGGGACACAGAGGGACACGGTCACAAAGGAAAGAAGGCCATGTGAAGACACACCGCGCTGGGAGCGGCAAAGCTGCAAGGCGAGGGGCTGCTGACAAGCACCGAGTGCCAGGAACACACCCTCCCCCAGAGCCTTCCAGAAGCGACCAACCCTGCGGACACCTAGATTTTGGACTCCTGGCCTCCAGACTGTGAAAAGGTAAATTATCCCTCTGTTGGTGAACCACCCATGGTGTGCAAATTTGCCATGGCAGCTCCAGGAAGCTGATATAAGCTGGAAACCCCAAAAAACTACACCCTGGAAATGCATGGGCCGTCACAAATACTAAAGCCCAAGTGTGAACCGGCTTGACCCTTTACTGGACTAAGTGGGTCTCCCTCTGCCCTAACTGTCTGAGAAGCAGCAATAAACCCTCTCTGAAGAAAGCGCCATCCCAAACTTCAAAGTATCTCTACCCTTGTTCACACACAACATCTGGCATCCAGTCGAAAATAACCAGATACCGTGCAAAGACAAGAGCGTATTCAAAAAGAAAACAAAAACAAAAAATAACGGACTTTCCGCTACAGCCCGGTGAGAAGGTTAACAAATCCTCGCCCTGAAAGCAATGATAAAGCTGAACAAATCTGACACAGATAATGGTTCCCACACTCCAGAAACTGGCTTCAGTGGCTTACCACCTGGGAGCGGTTTACTCTTGAAAACTGTTGAATTTCTGATAAGAAGAGGGGGAACAGTACTAACAGGACAAGGATAAACGGTGGCCAACATGCCATCTCGAGGGTCAGGGGCCACAGGGCAGGGTGCAGACTGCGGTGGATGAAGCACTTCCGGCCCACCGACAGAGGGCAGGGGTGCGGGGCCCCCAGCGGGGTCAACTGTCAACGTGGGCCCAAAGTCGCAGGTCCAGGTTCAAGAAAACCTACAAACCCGTATCTCCACATAAGATCTCAAAATCTTTCAATGCTAGAATCTTAAAAACAAATTTTTAAACGCACTCTACAAAGGATTTCCCTGGCAGTCCAGGGTAAGACTTGACCTTCCAATGCAGGTGGTGCGGGTTCGAGCCCTGGTCGGGGAGCCTAGATCCCACATGCCTCGGGGGCCAAAAAGCCAGAACATACACAAAATAAGTAGTATTGTAACAAATCAATTAAAAATCACACTATGCGAGGGCACCAACTTCCAAATTCAGCCCTACATGCAGCCGAACCCCCGACAACCAAACACAGCAGGCATGCCCCTGGTAGACTCTCAGCATTATCCCATTATTGTGATTTCCAACAATGTCACTTTGTTCAATCATTACGCTGAAGTTCAGCTTTTCTCTCTTCATTTAGAAACAGAGCTAATGCAACAAGCCTTGTGGATTAATTCACCATTACTCATTCTCTCCTGTCACTTTCAATTCAGTTAACAGAGCTGGAGAGGTCCACAGAAGAGCGATAACGGGCATCAGGCCGGCTGCCCGAGGAGGCAGGGAGCAGGGAAGAGCCAGGAATTTGACATGGGTCTGACCTGGGCTGGAATCCTCAGCTCTGCCATCTACCAGCTGTAGACGGGAACTTGGGCAACTTAGTAACTAACTTGAGACTCAGGGTCATCATTTGAAAAGCAAGGACACCATCACCTACGCTGGAAAGTAACTGGCATGTTATCACCATGCACCAGCTCTGGCAGATCAATACCAAGGCCTCAAGCCCCCACCACAACCCTACAAGGCAGATCCTGCTACGATCTTTATTTTACACAAGAGGAAACAGGAGCTCAGAGAGAAGATGTCCCAGAGAGCTTGTGTGTGACACGTCGTGGAGAGGGGATTTCAACCCTGCTTCCCGATCACTAAGCTACACAGAGGGCCCAGCCCCACAGCCAGGAGGGACGAGGGAGCCGGACAAGGCTCATTTCTGTCTGATCCATCTCTCAGGATTTCATTTTCTCCATTCTGCCTGGCAAGGCCATTCCAACGGCTTTAAGAACAACCATAAAAAGCCATTGACCTGATCTTTCCCAACTCTTAGCAGCTGAAAAAACACCTGCCCTCCCCCATGAGGTTTTTAATCAAACATTCAATGGCAGGAAAGAGGTTTTAATCAGCCAAGGACCATCCTGCGCCTGTGAATGGTTAATTACTGCTGCCAACAAAGATGACAGAAGCCCCCGGCAGCCACTCAGGTGTGAAACTAGTCTGGTCTTTGCTTCCCTTCTAACTGGCCAGGAGACGGTGCAGCACACACTCCCCAGCAGAAACAAAGCCAGAGGCTACGCGCTCAGCAGCATCTCCAAGACACGAGGATAGAAATCATGCTAAGACGCAGGGAAACAGTGAGAATGCGAAGGCTGGTGATGCCTCGCAAATGTGTAGGTGCTTCTGTGATCTCAGGGCCAAGTAACAAAAAGACAGGAATTCTAGTCTGCATGGGAATACAAAGAGCCATTCTTCATGGTCAAAAGGTCAGAGCCTCAAGAAGGGGTGAGATGGAGAAAGAGGTTAGACATGTAAAGGGTGTTTGGGAGAAGGTAACTGGTTAAACAATTGGAGTGGGGTGTGCATGTCTCTGAAATGAAGCAGGTGCTTCACATGAGGTTATCATGTGAATCTGCCTGACAACCCCCCAGGGAGAGAGACGCTCTGTCTTTACAAGTGAAAATGGAGGGCACGGAGGGGCGTTTTCCCAGGGTCATGCCAGGCTTACCCTCGGAGTTTGACTCCAAAGCCATGGTTGCCTCTGCCATGCCCAGGAACTGTCCATAGCCTTGCGGTCTGTTCCACACCAGTTTCTCCAAGGTAGCTCCCCACAGACAGTAAGAAGGAAATAAAAAGGAAGAGGGGCCAGCAAGCTGGGGGGGACTCTCGGAAAAGCCATGTCCTCAAATAGCCATCAATCAGCCCTAAACCACCTCCACACAGAGCTCAGGGAAGCGTCCTGGACATACGGTGTCACCAAGGGACTTCCCCGGCGGTCCAGTGGCTAAGACTCTGCCCTCCCAAGGTAGGGGGCCCAGGTTCAGTCCCGTCAGGGAAGTAGATCCCGCACGTCCCAAATAAGAGTCTGCATGCCGCAACGAAGATCAAGGATGTCATGCGCCACAACTGAGATCTGGCTCAGACAAAAATTTTTTTTTTTTAAGTGCCACAGAGACTACTGAGGCTGACATTCAAGGAGGCCAAGCAGGACTGAGGCTCTTGAAGCTGGCTCTTCTCTGAACTGGCCCACTGTGACCCAGGAAGGTGGAAGAAAAATCAATGATGACAGGAATCCTTCTTGCAGGCCCAAGAGGAACCACATTCATTTTTGAAAAAGAGCAACTGGTGAGATGAGCAGGATCAAAGACTTGCTGGAGGGCTGAGAGAAAGGGGAAGGGAGATATGCCAACTTGGGTGAGAGGGAAAGGCAGTCGGCAGAGAATTTCCAGACAGCTCTACCAAACACAGCCAGGGCTGATTTCTCGATGTGAAAGGAGGTAGACCAGTAGAAGGTAACCCATTTCACTCAGCAGGGACACTAACGTCACAGCAGCAAGATTCAGGAATTCAAGGTGGCACCCACAAGCAGGGTCTTAACCTGCTCTTCAAAATCAGGGGTGTGGGGGGTTTTTATACAACGTGATACACTTCAAAGTTCAGATCCAGGGACTTCCCTGGTGGTCCAGTGGCTAAGACTCAGCGCTCCCAATGCAGCGGGGGTCCCGGATTCGATCCCTGGTCGGGGAGCTGGATCCCACATGCCACAACTGAGACCCGGCACAGCCAAATAAACAAATAAATATTAAAAACAAAAAAGTTCAGATCCGGGCAGAAACCAGTATTGCAACTGTCCTTCAGTTAAAAATAAATAAATTAAGAAAGAAAACAAAAACAAGTTCAGATCCAAAGCAAACCACTGAACAAATAATGGCTGCACTGCAGAGAACACAGATGAAGATCCCGACCGCTCGCAGAACTGTCCTGTGAACTGAGCGAGTTAATTTAAGACTAACAACATGCCAGGCTGACACTAAGTACCCATGGGTGCTAAGAGTTATTATTACGAGCATCATTCCTGTCATTCAGAGACACAAGAGGACAGGACAAGCGAAATGCTGTGACAACTTTAAAAAGGATGGTGGCAGAATTCTAAGCTCAGAGATCTGCCTGATTTCTGTCACTGTTACTGAAGACAGATTTAATTATGAAATGCCGTGCCATCCTTGTGCGTCAAATCAGAACAGATTATTCACTTCTCACCAATTGCTACACCACACTGGGGAAATAAGCACCTCAGCGGCAGGCCCCCACCGAGTCCCTTGAGACCACCAACACGTGGCTCTGAGAATTCTGCACAAAGGGTGACTTCCTTTCAATTAACATGCCAGACAACACAGGTACTGACTGTGGTGAGACATCCTCACCGTGGATTTCCGCATCACCACGGGCCTCCCGCCCCCAGCAGTCCCACACAATGACTGCCTTGCTTGCTACTAAAAAATAAATAAAAATTAAAAGGACAGAGAGGAAGGGATATGCTCTGGGCTTCACCCGGCCGAGGAGTACCTGTTTCGGTTTTGCTGGCAAAGCCTGCTGCCTGTTTGATCGCGGCCGCCGTGAGTGCTAACCCTCGACTCCTCTTCAAGCCGTGCTGCAGGACGGCTTCAAACTGGGCACACAGACAGGTTACCCTGCAAGAGAACCAGTGACTCATCAGTCCACCCCGGGAAGGGAGAAAAACAACCAGGGAGGTGTCAGCATCTCCCAGGGGAGCGAGTGAAGGAACACATTAGATGCCAGGATTTACAAGCAGGTAACTGACATGTAAGTGACTCCCCACTAGCTCTCCGCATCTGTGTTCCTTTCAGGTTAACTCAGGGCAGCCCCACACAGTCCAGCCCCTGTTCATCAGACTGGTGAAAGCACAGAAACAATTCACAAGAGACAAGGGGAAATGGAATTGGTGCCAGCCAGCGGGGGTGGGGGAGAAAAAAACCAATTTAAAAACAAATCAGTTGTGTGCGGGGAGGGGTTGGGTGTTAATTTGTATCCAATTCGCAAGTTTCAACTCTAATTCATATCATGTCCTTTATGAAACAAGATTATCTTCTAAGAGATTGAATTCGCAGGTCTGCCAAATTGGAAACATTGTGTAATTTCATGGCCTGTTACATACCCTAAAGAAATAATATGAATTCTGATTCTTGTTCTTTATTTTGTTGTTAAGAGATTACATTGTTGAAGGCAGATCTGGAGTTGATGGAATTTTCAATTAAGTTACAATTACTGTGCATTTAATTGAATTTATTTCTCAGTAACCAAAGAAATGGGAGATTCAGGAACATGTTCACAGAGATGAGGTCACCATAACCACACTCAATTCTTAACAGTCCCCCCAGGGCTCCTGGGCCCCCACCCGGCTGGATCTGTGGACCTCAGAAACTCTTCCATTCACTCAGGCAACAAACGTTAGGAAATCCAGAACTCGTCCCGGGTGCCAGGCACTGTTCTAGGCTCTGAGGATACAAAAGTGGGAGTGAGACAGACAAGGTTCTAGCAGGGAGAGATTCCCAAATAAGCCAACCAGATCCTATCAGTTGACAAGAACTCTGAAGAAAATAAAACAAGATGAGGTGGTAGACAGAGCCAAGGCAAGAACAGGCTTAGACGGTGTGGCCTGAATGGAGGTAACCTTAGAGTCATGACCTAGACGTGACAAGAGGCAGCAGGCTGGGCAGAGGGGCGAAGTGCAAAGACCCTGAGGCCACCACCACCTGGCTCATCCCTGCCTAACTGCAGGCATTTCCTGCTCCACCCACCCCCACACATGTAGTAATTATACTCCAAGTATTTATCACGCTATGGGTGGTAAACATTTTCACATCCATGATTTCACTAGCTACTCCCATGATGATATGATTGGAGCAGGTATTATTACCTGCATTTTACATGTCAGGAAACTGAGGCTTAGAGACAGGTAAGAGCACATAATAAGTACATAATTAACAGCAATATCCGTACTCCAGACCTACCCACCCCCACGCTACCCAAGGTAGTTCCCACTACACTCTGTACCATGACAAACAGGCTTTATTCTAAGACAAAAGTCCACTTTCTCCCATATGCCACCTTTACTCGAGTGTTGTCTATACCAGGAAACCCTAACACAGTACCAGCAAATACACAGCACATGTACACTGACTCTCTAGTCTGTGCCTGTGGCAGACATCACTAATCCATCCCAGCCTTCCAGGCTACTACTGCCAATGATCAAAGTCAGCCCTCCAAAGGAAGGAGTCCCTTCTTGCATCCCAAACCTAACTCGTGTCCTCACCTATACCACCTGGCTTCCAACTCCTACTGGTCCTCCTGGCTCCCCTGCAGCTAGTTCACGCAGTGCCTGGCACACAGCATGTGCTCTGTGTATGCTTTTTCGGCAGGTATGTAAAAGCATGAGGAACCTCGGCCCCAGAAGACTCCCCCGCATTGAAACAATCCTCCTCTCTGGGCAGATGCCACTCAGACATTAGATGTGCATATGCTAGTCTCTCTGTGTATCCACAGGGGCACACTGCTGAGGGCTCCCTGCAAAGCTAGGACGCCCACCAAAATTAAACCCCACAGAAACCAAAACAGAGGCATGATACAATGGAGCCTGACCAAGGGCCCTGTCTCGGGGCAGTGGGGCGAGGAGGAGGAGGGGGAACCTTGGTCTGTGTTTAGAGGTCTCCATATTAAACCACAGCCTCTATCTTTAAACGAATCATCAGCAAATACAATGATTAACTCAACAATCCTAGTCAGGTTGTTTGGCTCCAGTGCACAAGTCGATAACTGCCCCACCAACTCTATAATAACATCTGGCCTCTAAAGGGAATGGAATGCAGGGGAACAGCATTAACCCAGCCCCTGAGGTCTGGGTTACGTCAGCAGTATTGCCTTCCAGATGTACCTAGGTCACAATCAGCCCAACGCAGCAGAAAACCAAGGTGGGTGTTAGTCCTATAATTAGTTTGTTACATAATGTCTGCCTTACTGAAGGCCATTCTATTTCTCACCCTCCCCATTTGACCTGAGCTTGTATCTACAGGTCATTCAAGACTTAGCTCAAGGAGCCCCTCCTCCAGGAAGCCTTCCTGAGTCTTCCTCAGGCTGCAGCACTTGGCTAATCTCTCTATGAACAAGCTGCTCTCCACCGCTGTCTCCTCTGGCTAACTCAAGTTCCCTGACAGCCAGGATCACGCCTCAATCGTCTTAGTTGCTCCAGCACCCGGCAGGACGCCTGGCTTCTGCGATGTATGTGATCAGAACTGTCCCTCCCCTCGAAGAACTCAGAACATGGGCTTGACGTCTACTTAGGTAAGAGGGGCATCTCTGGAGATGTTGTATAAGGTGGAATCCAGGTCAGTTACGACTAGGGAACCAAAGAGAACACACTTGTCCAACCACAGGAATCTACACCCTTCATCTTGTAGTGGGCGTGCTATGGGTACTGACTTATAATCACGTCACCTGAAGCTGTTCCATTTCTTCTCATCTGACTCGGCAAGATGATCCTTCCTGCAGAACGGGGCACCTGCCTTCATGGAGCTCACTGTTTTCTCAGCTCAGTCTCTCCTATTTTCCAGGATGCTCTCCCCTGAGTGCTCTCTGAGACCCACGTTGAGGGTGGGGGGAAGGACTGGCTGCCTCCACAGCATTTTCTCACATCTATCTGAGTTAATGAATTGGCCATGTTTTTAATTAAGCAGGGCACTTAACAGTGGATGTTTTAATTAAAAAAAAAAAAAAAACACCAGCCAAGAAAATCACTTCAAGTTTTTATGTATACAGCTGTTTACCAGATGAGTGGATAAATAAAATGTGGTATATTGATACATGCATGTGTGTGTGTTAAATTGCTTCAGTCATGTCCGACTCTGTGCGACCCTATGGACTGCAGCCCACCAGGCTCCTCTGTCCATGGGATTCTCCAGACAAGAATACTGGAGTGGGTTGCCATGTCCTCCAGGGGATCTTCCCAACCCAGGGATAGAACCTGTGTCTCTTACCACTGGCAGACAGGTTCCTTACCACTAGCGCCACCTGGGAAGCCCCTATATTGATACAATGGAATACTATTAAGCAATAAAAAGGAATAAAGTACTGACACATGCTACAACAACCACGAGCCTTGAAACTATAATGCTAAAGGAAAGAAATCAGACCCAAAACCATACACTGTATGATTCCATGAAATGTCAAGAAAAGGTAAATATATGGAAACTACAAGTATCGGGTTGGCCAAAACATCTTATGTGAAAGTCACTCAGTCGTGTCCAACTCTTTGCGACCCCATGGACTGCAGTCCAAGGAATTCTCCAAGCCAGAATACTGGCGTGGGTAGCCTTTCCCTAACATCTTATGGAAAAACCCAAAAGAACTTTTTGGCCAACCCATTACATTAGTGCTCGCCTAAGGCTGGAATCAGGGATTAACTGTAAACTGGCATAAAGAAACTCTTTGGAGTAATGAAAATGTTCTGAAACTGAATTGGGGTGATGACTGCACAGCTCTATAAATTTACTTTTAAAAATTCACTGCATTGTACATGTACAAGGAGTAGATTTTTATGGTAAGTAAATTAGACTTCAATTAAGCTGCTTAAAACAAAATAATAAAACCTGCTCTCAGGGTGCTCAGTAAAACCCTGATGAAGGAGTGAAGGAGTTAACGAGTGGGAAATGAAATAACCTTCTCCTGCTAAAACTGAAATAACCTTCTCCTGCCAAAACTGTCTCCCACCACCACCAGCACAGCTGGACTTTGCACGAGCTTAACTGCTTTACTGCTAAAATTCTGCAGGCACTGGTCTTCCTGAGCTGCGTCCTATATTTCAAGACTGCTTAACCTATCACATTAATCTTTAATAAGAGTCCTAAGAATCCTGTGCTTTTTTATGGCAACTATGAGGCATTTATGGTGAATGTGAGACAGACAGGATCAGTAATAAAAGCTGCATTTTAAGAACCACATCAGATTAACCTGGTGACAGAGGGCGTAACTTTAAACTGATCCTTTCAGATGTTACAGCTTCATTGGAATGTTTTGGTGAAGAGCAAGTACAGCAGTGAAAACGGAGTGGACTGTCCTCATGTGGGAAGCTCCAGAGTCACCCAGAACAGAGCCGGCTGTACCCACGGAAACCAGCCACTGACAGCAGTAGCCACATCTCCGATTTAAGACGGCGCAATCAACCAGCCTTGCTACACGGCCGTCACATGACAGTCATTTGCAGTGGGCCACGCCCTACATTTGTGCCTTACAAATTTTCAGCAAAGTGCACATCCTTTCTGGCTGAATTTTACCAGCACCAATCAATCCTCAACTGTAATCTACAAGTCAGATAAAGATTTCAGAATG
The DNA here is from genome assembly GCF_055505025.1 of Bos grunniens. Lineage (NCBI taxonomy): Eukaryota > Metazoa > Chordata > Mammalia > Artiodactyla > Bovidae > Bos > Bos grunniens. The sequence goes on from NC_141189.1 coordinate 32,067,927, forward strand.
AAAATATTCAAAACATCCTTTGCAACTGTGGAAAGTTAAAAATACATAAAGATTTGACACTTGGGGAATTGGTTAAATGATAATACACAATATAATCGAATGCCATTTAGCATTTAAAATATTTATCAAGAGTTTATAATGATAAGCCAACAGGTTTACAATATGAAATGAAACATAAGCAGGGTATGCAACTGTATATTAAGTATGTTTTCAACTATACTAAAAAAAAAAATTTGAAGGGAATTATGTAAAAAATTAACAGCAACTTGATAAAATAATTACTGGTGATGTCTTTCTTACCTCTATGTTTTTCCCACTTAGCTTCTTTTTTTGCATTTAAAAAGTATTCATGTCTCAAGAACCAGAAACATTGCTACCCTTAGCTACAAAGAATGAAAAAATCTGGCATCAAAGTTATACTGAGGGAAAAAAAAACTCACGCAATCATTATTTATATGCAGAGAATTTGAAATGGCATTTTTTAAAAGCATAGATTATAAAGTTAAGCCAAAAAAAGGAGACCTACAAAAAGATATAAAAATGTTTTTAACCAGCAAATTTTAAATGTTGCAATAAAAGAAACAGTAACATTAAAAGTTGATTTTTTTAAGTCAACAAAATGGTGGAGGGGACACAACATTCACAATAGTAACAAAAGTAAAATAAATCATATTTTTAATAAGAAAGATACATGTCCTATATGAATAAAACCATAATATTCTTAAAAGGTATAAAGATCAAAATAAATAGAAACATTGCTATCCTAAATGGGAAGATTTATTTACATAAAAATGTCAATTCTTCCCAAATTAACATATACATTTAATACAATTCCAATACTAATCACAAGAAGAACTTGGTCCAGTGTGGTTCTGGGTACAGCGATAAGCATTACTAGAGCAGTATGGAGAACCTCCCTGCCCCAGAAAATCCAAATGAATATGGAAACATTTTATATATAATAATGGAAGTACTTCAGTCCAGATGGGCAAGAATGAGCTGTTTAACAGTGGCACTGACACAAGTAGCCATAGGGCTGAAAGAAAATTAAGAGTAAACTTTTGTCTCAAACAACCACAGAACTAAATTCCACATGCATAAAAATCAAGAAAATATATAAGTGTGCATCAAGATCAAGAAAATATAAAAGTGTATAAAAATAACACTTTGGCCACCTGATTCAAAGAGCTGACTCATTGGAAAAGACTCTGCTGCTGGGGAACATTGAAGGCAAAAGAAGAAGAGAGCGGCAGAGGATGAGATGGTTAGGTAGCATCACCAACTCAATGGACATGAATTTGAGCAAAATCCGAGAGACAGTGAAGGACAGGGAAGCCTGGTGTGCTGCGGTCCATGGGGTAGCAAAAAGTTGGACACAATTAGCACCTGAACAACACCAACAAGAAAAATAAAACTGTAAAAAATTATAGAGAAAAATATAGGTGAACTGCAGGACAGGATACTCTCAAAGCAGAATTTTAAAGGTTTATAGAATTAACCACAAAAAAGTTTTACATTTCAATATAGCAAAAGATATGATAAATATGGTGAAACAATAAATGATAACTAGAGAAAATATTTACAATCACATAACTGGAAAAAAAATTACAGACCATAGTACCTGAAGAGTTTCTACAGGTAGAAAAATAAAAAAACTATTAAAGAAGGTGAACAAATAAACCATGAAAGGAGGAAATACAGTTGCCCAAAAAACACAGAAAAAATATTCAATCTCACTAGTGACCAGGAAAGTGCTACAATACTAAGATACCAACTGGGGACTATCAATTTAAAACCAGTCACAGATCTATACTAAGATACCAACTGGGGACTATCAATTTAAAAGCAGTCACAGATCTAGCAAAAGTACAAATAAGTGGGTCCTGTTGATAGGAATATGAATGTGAATTGCTACATCTCTCTACAAAGAGATCAGGCAATATCATTTTTTTAAAAGCCTACACCCTTTGTCCCAGATGGCTCAGTGGATAAAGAATCCGCCTGCAATGCAGGAGACACAGAAGATGCCAGTTCAATTCCTGGGTCGGGAAGATCCTTTGGAGAAGGAAATAGCAACCCACTCCAGTATCCTTGCCTGGGAAATCCCATGGACAGAGGAATCTGGTGGGCTATAGTCTATATGGTCACCAAGAGTCGGACAGCAACTAAGCACAGACCCTTTGACTCAGCAATCCTACTTTTAGGAATTTATCCTATAAAAATAATAGCACTACTAATTAGAAATGAGCAAAAACCATGAACAGACATTTCAGCAAAGAGGATACACATGTCCAAGAACGTGAAAATATGTTCAACACCATTTGCCGTTACAGAAATGCACGTTAACACTACAGTTGGATATGCCTACACACCTACAGGATGGCTAAGATAGAAAATCACGAGAATATTAAAAGATGACAAGAATGCAGAGGAACTGGATCACTCACACGTTGCTGGAGGGAATGTAAATGGTATAGTCAATATGGAAAACGGTTGGCAGTTTCTTATAAAGCTAAATGTGCAAATGTCATACAACCCAGAAACTGTGTTCTGGAGTACTTATCTCAGAGCAACGAAAGCTTAGGGTCACAGCAATAACCTGTACATAAATGTTTCCAGAAGCATTATTTGCAGTAGCAAAAACCTGAAAACAGCCCAGACATCCTTCAGGGGATAAACAGACTGTGGTGCATCCAGACCAGAGAATACTACTTGGCAATACACTATTGATACATGCAACAGTCTGGATGAATCTCAAGGAAATTACCCTGATTGGGGAAAAAAAAAAAAAGCCAGTCCCAAAAGGTTACACACTGCACGATTCTATTTACATAACATTCTTAGAATGACAAAATTTTAGAACTGGAGAAGAGAGTGGTAGTGGCCAGGAATTAGGGACGGGGATGGAGGGGACAGGAGGGAGGTGGGTATGGTTAAAAATAAGAAAAGAAAAAACAGGAGGAACCCTGTGGTGATTAAATTATATCTGTATCTGTGGTGGGGACACGTGAACCTACAGAGTGATAAAACTGCACAGAGCTAAACACACCCACACAAGTGAAATCAGCAAAATTTGAAATACCTACCATCCAAGAATCTTACAAGGTAAGACCACTGGAGAAAAGTGAGTAAAAGATAAATGGGATCTTTCTATTTCTTACAATTGCCTATGCCTCCATAATCATCTCACAATTAGAAGCCGAAATAAACAAATATAAAAGCATGAGAAGGCAAAAACAGACATATACACAACAACCATCTCTGCTGTGGCATTGTTATAACAGTAAAAGCAGAAACAAAACTAGACACAGCCTGAACGCCCACTAACAGGAAAACGCTAATAAGTTACAGGACCGCCACACGACCAAACACTAGGTAGAAATTTTCAAAGAATGAGATGCCAAATCTAAACAACCTACGCAGCACCTTTCTCCACACATTTTAAGGCCTCGGAAATCCAGGTGCGCCTCACAGTCGATGGAACTACCCAATGAAAACCGGCACTGGCTGTCCTTTATTACGGAGACGCCATTGACGGCAGGCTGCACCGTTATGTTACCCAGTGACCTGGAACAAGGTCCATAATACATGCCCAGGTTTTTGTTTCTTTTTTAAATCAAGTTACAGAGTAACAGACATGGTAGGATTCTTATCTGAAGGAGGAAGAAGAGAAAGAGGAAGAGGAGTGGGCTTCAGTTATTTGCATCATCTACATTCATGTGAGAGGATGGAAGCATCCTTGGCAACTCAGGCCAGCACGTCTAGAGAAGGGTAATGAGGGCTGGGAGGTGAGGCTGGGCTGCTCACCCACAGCATAGCAGCGCCAACACGCGAGGTTCTCGCCCACTCCTTGCTGAGCCAGGGGTCCGTGGGCCAGTGAGTCAAATCAGCGCCATGCTCTCAATCAGTCCTCCCTGCTTTGGCCCAGAGCGTCCTCTCGCTGTGCTAGGTAAATGGGACGCCAGTAAACGGCAGACCAGGGATAAAGAGCCAAAAAGATCTCTGAGAAAGGTGGCACCCGTCTAGAAGAAACTAAAACTGGTTTTAATTTTATCCCAGGAACTATACAAAGATAAATCCCAGAAGGATCAAAGGCTTAACTGTAAACAGTAAAAATCTTACAGGAAAATGTTAAAGACCACACGCACACTCCAACGTTGAGGAAGATCATAAAACACTGAAAACCCAGAAACTGGCAGGTTAGTATATGGACCAGTAAAGAAACATTTAATTGTGTAAAGAATTTTAAGGACTTCCCTGGTGGTCCAGTGGTTGAGAATCTGCCTGGCAATGCAAGGGACACAGGTTCGATCCCTGGGGCTGGAAGATTCCACATGCCTTGGGGCAACTAAGCCTGTGCGCCACAACTGCTAAAGCCCGTGCACCCAGAGCCTGTGCTCTGCAACCAGAGAAGCCACTGCAATGAGAAGCCTGCTTGCTGCAACTACAGAAAGCCCACACGCAGTAATGAAGGCCCAGAACAGCCAAAAATAATTTTTCTTAATTTCAATGTAGTATTATAATAGATAGTATTATCTGTGCTTACAAAGTTAATGGACAGATCTGAAAAATATGTGCAATGCAAAAAAACAGGTGAAAGGTTAATTAATTACTGTAATACACAAAGAGCTCTCACAAACTGATAAGGGGACAAATAATCCAACAGGAAACAGGGCAAAGAATATGAAGCTCCTCTGCACAAAAGAGCAAAGTCAAATAGCCAACAAACATTAAAAAAAATAAAAAAACTGAAATTCACTGGCAATCAACAGATGCAAATTACAATGACAAGTGAGCCACCTCTTTTCACCCATCAGACTGACAGAACTTCAAAACAACACTCAAAACTATTATTAGAAAGGAAGAAAAGGGCAGTTTCATGCACTACCAGTAGAAGATTTTTAGAAAGATACCTGACCACAACTGTTAAAAATAAACGCATTCTCTATGGCCCGGCAACTCAGCTCCGGGAAATCTCTGCCAAACAAACAAAACCCTCAATACATGAGAAAAGATGCTCAAGGATGTCTACTGTTGCACTGTCCACAGTAGTAAAAATTGGACTTAAAGTCAGTATTACTTCGTAGGCACCTGTTGGTACGTTTCACATAATACAATATAGTGAAGCTTTTTAAGAAGAATTTTTAGAACTCTAACTTGGAAAGGATTTGACAGGATAGTGCCAAGAGAGAAAATACAGATGCAGAACATTATATATAATTGAATTTTTGGAAGACAGTGTGTACGTGTGTGTGTGTATACACATGTGTATTTTATTTCTAAGAATGTGGAGAAATACACAGAACAAATGATTCTTGATCATTAACATAAGTTATCCAGAGGGAAGGAGAAGAGATGGGATAGGAAAAAAGAGGGGGAGGGAAAAAAAAAAAAAGCAGGTAACAAAGAACCGGAAAAAAATGCAAGCTTGGTAACAGTGAAAACCCACAAGCCAACAGTTTTCAAGATACTATTAGGCCTGAGGATGGCAGATGGGCATGTAAAAAGAAATAAGATGAATGTTCTACCAGAGGAACCCGCAACTGGAAAAATAACCTATTTTTAAATGAGTTAAATCATTTCTGACCATTGTTAAAAGTTACTAAAATAAATACAGTAACTGGATTTCCCAGGCGGTCCAGTGGTTAAGACTCTGCACTTCCAGTACAGGGAGCGTGGGTTCAGTCCTTGGTTGGGGAACTAGGATTCCACAATCTGCACAGCTTGGCCAAAAAAAAAAAGACAAAAGAAACACAAAACTATAGGAACCTCCCTGGTGGGACTCAGTGTAGCCAAACAAATAAATAAATATTAATTTATTAAAATACACACATATAAAAACACAGCAACTGTCTTCTCTGGGGTAGACAGACCCTCCAGCTTTGGTCCAGATGCAAACACCTGCTTGCCCTTGGGATTCTTTTGGCAGATGAGGAGCTTCAAAGTCAGGGATGGGAGGTGAAAGCTGAGAAGGAATCAGTCTAGGGAGCTGATAAATCAAAAGGGAAAAAGAGGATGGAGAAAGCCAAGAGACCCTCAGTGCAGAAGGACTGAATAAATGGGAAATGAGGAAGCAGAGACGTGCCATCAGGTCCAGTGGCCAATGGATCTCCCAGTTGGGTCAGAGTCCATAACCTGGAAGAAAGAAAACTCCACACCAAAAGCTTCCTTTCAACAAACAATACAGTCACAGATGCAGAAAACAAACTTACAATTACTGGGCAGGGGGAGGTGGGGGGTTGTGAGGGAGAGATAGAGTGGAACCGGTGTATATATTACTCTACATAAAATAATAATAAGGACCTATTGGATAGCACAGGGAACTCTACTCAATATTCTGTAATGACCTATATGGCAAAAGGACCTAAAAAAGAGTAGATAGATAGATAGACAGATGGACTTCCCTGGTGACTCAGTGGTAAAGAATCGCCTGCCAGTGCAGGAGATGTGGGTTCAACCCTGGGGTCGGGAAGATCCCCTGGAGAAGGAAATGGCAACCCACTTCAGTATCCTTGCCTGGGAAATCCTCTGGACAGAGGAGCCTGGCAGCAGGTTACAGCCCATGCAGTTGCAAAGAGTCAGACACAATTTGGAGACAAAACAAAAAACAACATATATTCACAAAAGTGAATCAGTTTGCCTGACACCCGAAACTCACACAACATTGTAAATCAACTGTACTCCAATAAGAAACAAAGAAACAGGCAAGATGCAGGCCACCCCGCAGTATAGATACATCTTTGGGAAAGCAAAGGTGGATCAGAATAAAATTTGCAGCCTATTATTAGAGCCCCCCAAAATGCTGTTTTTAAAAAAAATAAACTAAATCTAAAACAATACACATTTGTTCTGGTTTCTGGCCATACCTTAGAGCCAGAGCATTTAGGTCTCATCCCCCGGTCAGTCAGCCTCATCCAGGCTCACCCTAAGCTTTCTGTCCCTTCTCCCAACGCCATCACCTCTATTCGGCTTCCTCGTCCACTGCGCAGAGCAGCCCCCTCTCACTGCAACCCCGACCCCATCTCCCTGGCCCACCCCCCTGGCTGCTGATCAGAAGCCACCCTCCTGAAATGCGAACCTGACACCATTTTCCTTCCTGCCACATTCTGCTCGGGTTACATGACGATTTCAGGGGGACCATAAAATGACATTTTCAGGTTAATCATTTTACTATGACAAGAAAAATATTTCAGCAGCCATCAATCTGTGATTTCACTGACAAGACCTGAGTAGAAAAGGGAGGCCTTAAAATTCCACCTCAAGCCCATCTCTGGCACAAACAGTACAGGGGAGTGGCAAAAATTGTGAAAATCTTATACAAATAGCCATAGTTTAAAAAATAATACTCTATCGGATAAAGTACAAATGCTTCCCTATAACAGCAAGTCAAGAATCTATTGACTTTCCAGCCAAACTTCCGGCACAAACAACACACCATCCACAATCCCAAGACTTTCTCTCACACCCCTGCATTTGCCACTCCTGCTGCCTGGAAGTCCCATCCTGCCCATCTGACAACTGAAGACCCTGCTCGCCTCTCGAGTCTATACTACGTAATTATTACTACAGGCCACCGTGACTGTCTGCAGTTTACAGGTCCACTGCCCAGGCCCAACTCTGAGTTCCTTCAGAACGGCAGCCATCTCACCCAGCTTACAGCGCCAATGCCAACTCAGGGACTACAAATAAGTATCTGCTGAATGAAGGAATTAACGAGAATCATTCTAGCCTTTAGTTTCCAAATTAGCCAAAATACTGGTATGTCTAGTCACAGGAAGAAAATGTATTGCACTTAGTAAGTTCTCACTGGGTGTGTCAAGCAAACACTATTATATCTAATCCTCACTTCAATCCCAGGAAGTTGATACCATGATCATCACCTAATTTTTTTAATTATCTGTTTATCTATTTTATTTTATCTATCTCTATTTATTTTTGGCTGTGCTGAGTCTTCATTGCTGCGAGGGCTTTTCTCTAGTTGCCATGAGCAGGAGCCACTCCCTAGTTGTGGTCTGTGAACTCTCACTGTGGTGGCTTCTCCTATTGTGCAGCGTGGTCTCTAGGGCACAGGCTCAATAGAATGGAGCACTGGCTTAGCTGTTCCACGGCATGTGGGATCTTCTCGGACTAGGGATTGAAGCTGAGCCTCCTGCATTGGCAGGCAGATTCTTTACCACTGAGCCACCAGGAAAACCCTCATTATCTAATTTTACAGATGCTGCAAGAAAGGTCTTGCTGCTGCTGCTGCTGCTACTGCTGCTGCTGCTAAGTCGCTTCAGTGTGTCCAACTCTGTGTGACCCCACAGACGGCAGCCCGCCAGGCTCCCCCGTCCCTGGGATTCTCCAGGCAAGAACACTGGAGTGGGTTGCCATTTCCTTCTCCGATGCATGAAAGTGAAAAGTGAGAGTGAAGTCGCTCAGACTCTTAGCGACCCCATGGACTGCAGCCCACCAGGCTCCTCCATCCATGGGATTTTCTAGGCAAGAGTAATGGAGTGGGGTGCCATTGCCTTCTCCGGCAAGAAAGGCCTAGAGATGCCACATGTGTGCATGCTAAGAGGCTTCAATCGTGTCTCTTTGCAACCCTATGGACTGTAGCCTGCCAGGCTCCTCTATCCATGGGATTCTCCAGGCAAGAATACTAGAGTGGGTTGCTCTGCCCTCTTCCAGGGAATCTTCCTGACCAAGGGATCGAACCGAGGTCTCCTACATCTCCTGCACCGTCAGGCAGATTCTTTACCACTAGTGCCACCTGACTTAGCCCATGTGTACAACTGGTGGTCTGTGGACTGGGTGAGCATGAAGATAAGTATGCCTGACTCCAAAGCTCACCCTTCACACCAACACCTCTCTCCACAGCAGGATGGTGGCGATGACGGTGATGATCGTGCTGAAGCGTGATTCCCTATGGGCCTAGCACTGCTCTCAACGATTATCAATATAAAAACACAAGTATTTATTAAAATTCAGATGGAAATGTGCTCAGATTTGCTAAATGCCCTAGGGCTCCTCCCATTTGCTAAAAATAATCTTTCCCCAAAAAGAAATCAATTCATTTGATTCATGGAGTAAAATGAAAGCAAATGCAATACAGAACCATCCCCTACTAGAGCCTCAAGGTGGAAAGCAAGTGCTCAGGCAGCGGAGATAAGAAATCCAATTAATGAACCCCAGGGGGTTTTGCCAGGATGAGAATTAGAATATCCAGTCAACACCTCAAACCGCTAAGAGGCTGGTAAATCTGTGACAAACTGAACATTAAAAAAAAAAAAAATGACGAACATCACATGACGAACATTTAAAAGAGGAAAAGGAATGTCTGAAAAAGCCATTCAGTTTCATAAGTGTCCAGAGGACCGCACAGGACAGTTTTCAACAGTGTCTAAGAAATAACATTAGGGAACAGCAAAGGGCAGCTGGTTTCGTTCTTTAGCTTCCTAAAAAGTTCAACACAGTTTCGAATTCCTTAACAGGTGAAGAAAAATCTCAGGTGGCTCAGTGAAGAATCCGCCTGCCAGTGCATAAGATGCAGATTCAATTCCTGGGTTGGGAAGATCCCCTGGAGAAGGAAATGGCAATCCACTCCAGGATTCTTGCCTGGGAAATTCCCTGGACAGAGGAGCCTGGTGGGCTACAGTCCACGAGGTGGCAAAAGAGTTGGACACGACTGAGTGACTGAATACCAACCAAGAAAAATCACCAAAACAAGAACTCTTCCCTGGCATGTTTTGGAAGGAGAATGCTTCCCTCTGATTTCTTCTGACATAGTCACATGCTGCTGCTTCTAAGTCGCTTCAGTCATGTCTGACTCTGTGCAACCCCATAGACGGCAGCCCACCAGGCTCCGCAGTCCCTGGGATTCTCCAGGCAAGAACACTGGAGTGGGTTGCCATTTCCTTCTCCAATGCATGAAAGTGAAAAGTGAAAGTGAAGTCGCTCAGTCGTGTCCGACTCTTAGCGACCCCATGGACTGGAGCCTACCAGGCTCCTCCACCCATGGGGTTTTCCAAGAGTACTGGAGTCACAAAAATCTACGCTGTCTAAACAAGGCAAATACCCAAAGCCAACTCATTGCCACCCACAATGGAAGAGACCCATGTGCAGAGAATATTTACCAAGCGTCAAGACACTTCACAGAAAATTATAATGGCAGTGAAAACTGAAAGTAAAAGTGTTAGTCACTCAGTTGTGTCCAATTCTTTCTGATCCCGTGAACTGTAGCCCACCAGGCTCCTCTGTCCATGGAATTTCCCAGGCAAGAATACTGGAGTGGGTAGCCATTCCCTTCTCCAGGGGATCTTCCTGAGCCAGGGATCAACCCTGGGTCTCCTGCATTGCAGGCAGATTCTTTACCATCTGAGCCACTAGGGAAGCCCAACAGCTAACAATTGCTAGAAACTTACTAGCCACCAGGCACTAACCTAAGGGCCGCACAGCTCTATGGAGTGAATATTATCACTACTCTCCCCATGTACAGACGAGAACACTGAGGCACAAGGAAATCAGAAACTTGTCCATAGTCCAACACAACCAGGAACTGGCAACACCAGGATTCGAGCTCTGAGCTCCATATCCCACGCTCACTCTGCTGCCCCCTGGTTTGGGTTGCTCTTTCTAATTCCACAGGAAACGTTAGCATGTTCTGTAATCCCACGTGGGAAGAAGATGCACCTGTGGAGCACCAGCGTATGTAGTCTTCACAGGGACTTCAGCACCGGCTAGTTCTTAAGCCATTCTTTCTAGAAGGCAAACTATTCAAAAGATACGTTACTGCCTCCCCACAGGCCAGTGTGACTGATGGAATGAGCAATCAGTTTAATGAAGCACAAGAATGTGTCCTTGTCCTTAGGAGGAAACAGAGCAGGAGAACAAGGCCAACAGAGGAGAAATGAGCGCAGGATGGAGCCTTATGACCACCACCTCTTCCTCCCGAGAGGGTTACCGAGGACAAAGTCTGATGAGGAAAAAACAATGCCTGACTGTCACTTGCCTTCCTATCAACGCTGTTTTATACTTCATGCGAGGGCTGCTGCATCTTGCCGTGTCATCTTGCAAAACCAAACAAATCTCTCACACAGACACAGACATGCTTTGCAATCGGGGTTTTAGCCAAAGAATACTGAACATCATGTAGCCCTGGCCAGTTCTCTCTTTCCTCAACTTCAGTTATCCATGGAGAACTCGGCCACTTTTGTCATTTGTGAGGGTTTTTCTTTTTCTTTTCCTGGGTTTTTTTTTTTTTTTTTTTTGATCTGGACCATTTTTAAAGTCTTTAGAGAATCTGTTACAACATTGCTTCTGTTTCATGTTTTGGTTTTTTGACCATGAGACATGTGGGATCTTAGCTCACAGACCAGGAATCAAACCCTCGCCCTCTGCAGTGGAAGGTAAAGTGTTAGCCACTGGGCTACCAGCGAAGGCCCTGGGGATGTTTCTATTATTTACTTGTCTGGAGTCCAACTCACTTTTTCCATGTGTATAAACCTGTTTTAAAGGGAAAACCTCCATCACTGTTCCAAGTGGAAAGCCAGCACCGTGGGCCCTCGACAGGGTAGCACCTTCTGCCCCAAGCACCACTTCAGACACCAATCACAAGTCCAGACTGTCCCCTGCGCTTCTGACTGACCAGTTACGTATCTCAGGGGTTCCCATGACCTCCTCCTTGGGTTCAATTAATTTGCTAGAGAAGCTCCCAGAACTGAGAGAAACCTTTTATTTACTAGATTACTGGTTTTTTAGAAAAGGATATAACTCAGGAACAGCCAGACAGAAGAAAGGCATGGGAAGAGAGCACAGGGCTTCCAGTGGCCCACTCCCCCAGGGGCCCACTCCCCCAGGGGGCCACTCCCCCACAGGGCCACTCCCCAGGGGGCCACTCCCCAGGGGGCCGCTCCCCAGGGGGCCGCTCCCCCAGTGGCCCACTCTCCTTGCACCTGTAAGTGTTCACTGACCCAGAGGCTCTCTAAACCCCGGGATTTTTATGGAGGCTTCATTATACAGATTATTTGGTTAAATCATTGGCCACTGGCAACTGAACTCCATCTCCAGCCCCTCTCCCCTCCCTGGTAGTCTGAACTGGTAGTCTGAACTGGTGGTTCTGAACTGGTGGTCTGAACTGGTGGTCCCTGGTAGTTCTGAACTGGTGGTCCCAGGTTGGAACTGAAAGTTCCAACCCCTTAATCATGTGGTTGGTCCTCCTGGCAGCCAGGCCCCAACCTCGAGTGCTTTCCAAAGTCACTACATTAACATTACAAAAGATACCTTTCTGGCTCTCATTGCTTTGGAAATTTCAGGGGTTTTAAGAGCGTAGGACCAGAAGCGATGGAGCAATAATGCATATTTCTTATTATAAATCAGAGTATGACAGTAGATCTAACTCTTGAACTTAGAGAGGTGAGAGATGCAGCTGGAAAGGGGAAGGGATAACATTCGAAGCCCAGCTGTGCAGGGCAGCCAACAGCCCCTAAGATGTCACCCTCAGTGTCACATTCTGCCATCGCCGCCTCTATATTCCCTGGTGGACACAAAGTCATCTGAGGGGCAGAAACATGTCAGAAATACTCTGGAAGCCCCAGTGTCGAGCACAGAATGTTACACCAAGCAGGTGCTCAGTAACTCAGTGTTGGGCTTCCTTGGTGGCTCAGGGAGAGAGAACCCGCCTGCCGATGCAGGAGATGCAGGTTCGAACCCTGGGTCTGGAAGATCCCCTGGAGGAGGGCATGGCAACTCCAGGATTCTTGCCTGGAGAATTCCATGGACAGAGAAGCCTGGCAGACTACAGTCCATAGCGTCACAAAGACTCGGACATGACTGAAGTGACTCAGCACACACACACACACATACGCACAAGCACTTTTAGATGTCAGGTACTATGGAAGCAGCGTGAGCAAACCAGGCTTCTCTCCTTCTTCTCCTCTAGTTGAGCAGACAGATATAATGCATTCATCCCACAGAGGTTTATAGCCTCAAATGGTACAGAGCCGGGTCAGCACAGTACAGCCTGAGGACAAATCCGAGCCTTAACAGCAAGAGTCTGCCAGTCCCCGATAGAGAGCGAGGAAAACAGCCCAGGCGGCCAGGGCTGGAGAAGAGTGTGGACGATTCATATCAGGGACCTGGAAGGCTTCCCTGAAAAATGACTGAAAGGCTTTAAGAACAAAAAACAAAAACCAGAAAAGGCCAGGCCAGGGTGGCAGGGCAAAGAGCCAGGGGAGAGCTAGGGGGCCCTCCAGGTCTTTCAGCATGTGGGTCGTTTTCCCAACAGCAAAGAGAAGGCAGTGGAAGGTTTTCCGTGGAGGTGGGGGGGGGGGGCCGTGATGGACGGGAATCTGCTTCTGCAGAGCCCGCTGGATGCAGAGGAGGCAGGGCAAGACAGGAGACGGGGGAAGGTCCACAGCGGCCGCCCTGTGAGCCATGGGGTGACCGCGATGGGCTACAGCTGGGGGGCTGGAGAAAAGCCAATGGACTTGAGATCCATCCTGGTGCCAGGCTGTCTGAAGGGGTGCAGAGAGAGGCGAATCACCTTTCTTTCTTTTCAGACCTCACGACAGTGGCTTTAAAACGGTCACTGACTTTCCCTCGAGGTTAGACTTTCTCACCAAATAAGGACAATGATGTGGCCTTTCCTACACAAAGGTGGTGCCACCTCTAGCCAGACACACGGCAAGAGGGACTAAGACTCAGGTATTGAGAAGGAACCCTTTAGAGGGGAAAAAACAAAAAAATTTAACCTAGCTCACAACCAATGAAATCGCTAAATGTGATATAACACAGAAAGAACAGATTTTGGAGCCCAAGAAACTAGGGTCCAAACTTCAACCCTAACATTGCCAAGATGGTACACTGAGGCTGTATTAGCTTCCCTCTCCGAGCTTCTGTTTTCTCATCTGTGAAGAAAGAGTTATGCTCCTCCTGGGGCTGCCCTGAGACTAAGAGTCAACACAAACAAGGAGCGGCAGGAACAGTCAGAGACAGTAACTATCATTATCATGATGAAGCAGGGTCTTGCTGGAAGCCGGAAACCACAGGTATTGATACCACAGAAGGAATTAACTTTGTAAATTCTACTATAAAATACAACAGTTTACAGAATAAAAGTTATAATGGTAAGCTCTACTATATAAGAACATGTTCATCTAACATTCAGAGATGGCTTCTCTAAGGAAATAAAAAGCATAATTACAAAAAAAAGTGATACAGAACTCCTGACTACATACACCCACGCACCCATACACACACACACACACACACACACACACACATCTACCTCCTGGTTCAGGAGATCAAGGACTCCCGTTCTCATGCAGGTGACCCTGGTCCCAAAAGGAGGACCCCTGCACTGATGGAGACCAGGCCCCATAGTAGGCCCTCAGGAAGAACTGAAGCAATCAGTTGATTTAATGATCTAATGCCACAAACATGTAGAGAACCTCAAGAGTGACAGGCACAGAACGTCTGTGCAAAATACTCAGAAAGAAATGGAGAAACTGCCCCTTTGCCCTCCAAGCTCACAGATCTTTACACCCTTGACCATGTGTGGTAGGAAGCCAGGCACACAATCAACCAGGCAACGGATCTCCCTGAGCACCTTCTAGATGCTTTCAGGCTGAGGATGCACCTTGAACAAGACAGCCAAACCTCTCTGCCTGCAGAGTGGACACTGTGGTATGGGGAAACTGGAGGAAATGAAATAAAAAATTTAAAAAGCACAATATACAGTCGTTAGTTGGTGCTGTGGAGAAAAACTGAGCAAAGAAGAGGCAGAGACTGTAGGGGTGAGGGGTAGAATTTTAAATCTGCACTGGTTTCAAAAAGTCCCTATAAATCCATGAAAATGTAGCACTGCACGCTCTGCTCATGCTGGTAAGTGCCAAGAGAAGAGCAAGGGTTGGAGGGACAGAGGAGGAACTGGCTGGGCTGGGCGGGTCAGGCTCAGAGGGAAAACTCACGTCTCTAGATTGAGACGAATGCTGAGCAGTGAGTTCCCGCCCATCTCTTCCTTTTCAGGAATGTTCCTCCTGCTCTTCCCTAGCTGCAGAGCACAAATCAGCCTTGAACGTCACTGGGCATTTCCAGCAAATGCCTGTATGTCCTACACAAGCTTATTCAGTCATGTCAGCCTTTCCTGGGTCATGAAGGTCAATGGCCATTTTTAGGACTTTTTTTAATTATAAAAGGGACACATGATCACAGTATAAAATGTGACAAAATATCAGAAAGGATACAGGTTCCCAACAGTCTTAATTTAACCTCAACATGATCTCTATCTACATTCTGGTATGTTTTTCGCCAGAGTCGTCTAACACATGGAGGATCACTCTGCATCCATATTAACTCTGAATGCTGCTCTCTTAATTTTTACTAAATATATTACTTTTAAATTCCTAGATTTGCATTTTGCTGCTTATAACAAATTCTGTATGGACATCCATGTAATGGGCTATAGAACATTCAAACTACTGATGCACTATGCTTCATTATTCACCATTTCCCATTTGTTGAGCCTTCAGATTTCTGAGTTTCCATCATTATAAATTACTGTGAAAATAACTTCATGTGGAAAGGCATTTCAAGTAATTCCCTCAGAGAAGATTCCTAGAAAGAGGATGGCAGGGAGCTGGGAGCACTTTAGACAAGCAGTCACTGTATAGACCTACACCGCCCCCCCATCAAATGTAATTGTGATAGAGAAGAATTTTTGCTTTCTATTACAAGCTAATCACTAAAGGGATGTTACCTAGAAGTTTAAATTTCACATAATGGCCCATTTCTGGGAACCCTACTTCCCAGGTAATGAGCATTAAGCTAAAATACTTTGGTTTAGCTCATAGAAAACCTCCTGACCAGGACCACCAGTGAATGACCACAGGAAGAAGAAATTAACACATCCCTTTGGAGGCCAATGGGAACCCGTAAGTGTTTGACTTTATCCCCTCCCCTTTTATTATAAAAGGAGCCTGAATGCTAACTCAGGCAAGACAGTTCTTTGGAGACACAAGCCCAGCATCTTTTGGTTAGCTGGTTTTCTGAATCAAGCCGTTATTCTTTGCCCCAACAACTCGTCTCTCAATTATTGGCTTGCTGTCCAAACTCAACTTGGTAATGTAATCACCACCCCACTTGGCTGCCGTGGCAGAATATAAAAGCTGGTGAATCTCTGGCTACCTTTTTGGCCTTGAGGGTAATGGGTTTCAGAGGCTACATTATTTACCTGCTGTCGGAATCTGAGGCGATCTCCTTTCTTCCTCCAAAGCGGATCTGGCACTGCAGGAAAAAAAGAGTCGCTGAGATCAGCCATTAGGATGGACACACAAAACCACCTCCAGGGGCCTTTGGGGTCTGGGGGGACCCAGGGCCAGAAACTCTGGTGGCCAAATCAGGGCGTCCCCGAGTCCTGGGGGTCAGCCCAAGAAATGGGATGGCAGGCACCCCAGCCTTCCAGCCGCCATTTGAAGGAAGAAGCCCTTTTACCTCCCACTTGTACAGAAGGGAGCCTTGCACAAAGACAGCGCTAAGAGGAAAACAGAAGCCGTCTGCAGATTCTCTAGGAAGCTGCTTCTATCTGTCAGCAGCTGACTGTCAATAACGCAGAGCTCTTAACAGGCAATAATTAAAACTGCCACAAATCTGTGATGATGACGGGTCCCTTCTGACAGGGCCCAGAGTTGTTACGGCTGCTGTGAAGTTATGACAGCATAAATCAAGCTTCAAACAAGCCCTCTGGTTGTGCCGAATGACAATTTACCCAGGGAGGGTGCAAACAAAAGCAAACTTTTTTTTTTTTCTTTAACGGTGCTGAAATGTAGATAACATAAAATTTACCATTTCAACCATTTTGTCATGCAACTCAATTCACAATATTGTGCAACCATTACCACTCTCCACTACTCTCTTTCAAAGGTACAGAACCTTCACTGTGGGTAATAGGTTTACCAGATTCCTAAATTTATTACCACATTTGTGTGTAGGGGTGCGTGTGTGTGTATATAGAAATTTAAATGATACTTCGGTCAAAACTCACAGAACTGCACACTTAAAATTGGTATTTTTATTGTATGCAAATCACACCTCAATAAAGTTGGGTTTTATTTTTTTTCTTTCCAACTTGAAGAAATTTTAATTTCTTAATGAAGCTAAGAAATCATAGTGTATTTCACATGCATATAAAAAAATACACATAATAAACAAAACATGAAGTAAAAACTAGCAGGTTACCCAGTCCAATTAATCCTAAATTGAATAGAGTTTCAATCTCAACACTCAAGATATTAAAGAAAACTAAACTATTAAATTTTACGTATTGAGAAATTACTATTTGCCAACCACTGTAATAACTAAAGTTGGTTTTTAAAAGGCATATGTACAACACTTTCACCCTCCCAAGTAGTAATAATAGCTCTGGGTGGAAGATCCAAGTTATTTCTGTTT
The DNA here is from genome assembly GCF_055505025.1 of Bos grunniens. NCBI lineage: Eukaryota > Metazoa > Chordata > Mammalia > Artiodactyla > Bovidae > Bos > Bos grunniens. Next base: position 32,085,354 of record NC_141189.1, read on the forward strand.
AACTGCTACACTTGAAGTGGTTGGACTTAACTCTTCATCTTATTTTGCATTCCATTTCTGGAGCAAAGAAAAAAAACTAATAATGTCAGCTCTGCATTTATTGGGGACCAGGCGCTGGCCATGGCCCTTTACCCCTTTAAGCAATTCCCTCCACAGCGCTATAGAGATGGGTGACCCAATTAAAGAGATGAAGGATGCTCAGAGAGGCTGGGTAAGTTGCCCCAGCACAGCTGTCAGGAGACAAAGCTGGCCTTCCAACCCAGCTACACCTGAGTCTGAGTCCTTTCTGCCATGCCTGGATGCCTCAAGGCTCGGGCAGATGCTAAATTCTCTGAGCTCACATCAACCCTTAACAGGCACTTCCATTAAAGGACATATTTATCTCCTTATATTGTGATGACACCAGTAATCACCAGTCGCCCCTTCTGAAATGTGAATTCCTAGGGCTGGATCCCAGCTCTGCTGCCTATTAACTATGACACTGGCAGCACGTTATTGGACCTGAGCTCCAGTTCTTCATTCCTTCATCTGTAAAATGGCAATAATTGCAAGAACCATCTCACAGGGTGGCTGGAAGGATTCGATGGAAAGCACTCAGCAGAGCACCAGACACACGATGAACGTGCAAGGAACGAGGCCTGCCGGGTGGTTGTAAGCAGACAACCTGATGCCAACCTTGTGTCAACACCCACTTCCACACCCAGCCAAAAGCCAGGCGCCAACTCAGCGTCAACCAAAGCAAGCAGAGCCCATCTGGAGACGCCACACGACCCTGAGCACGGCCTGGTTCCTGTGCTTGTGCTCACGGGGGCCCTGACTCCCAGCCAGCACTGCAGCGCCCTTAGAAAGTGAAAGTCACCCAGTGGTGTCCGACTCTTTGCAACCCTATGGACTATGCAGTCCATGGAATTCTCCAGGCCAGAATACTGGAGCGGGTAGCCTTTCCCTTTCCAGGGGATCTTACCAATCCAGGGATCGAACCCAGGTCTGCTTTGGAAATTCCCCAGCAGTCCAACGGTCAGGACCCTGCTCTCACTGCCGAGGGCCTGGGTTCAATCTGGGGATTTTAGTTCCTGCATTTTACTACAAGCCATGCAGCGCAGCACAAACAAACAAAAATAACTGCTTGGAAATAAGACTTTAAACCCACATTAATGCCCTTCTCAAAGGGACACCACCGAAGGATGGGGGTGGGTCCTCCGGGGGCTTTAGGATGTCAGGACACAGGAGTCCCTCTGTCCCCACCTCTGATCACTGTCACTTGCTGGGGGAAATAGTTAGCCTCCCAGATTCATGGCAGAAGTAGGTCTGTGTAGACAGAAGGGCAGAAATGACTTCTACGTTCATCATCTGACACTATGACTTGAACTCAAAGTCCAACATGCGCTTTCTTCTTACCTGTTTCACTGCATCCAGCAGTCGCTCCAGCAGAAACTGTCTTTTCATGTCATTGTTCTGTGTTCCTAGAAGGCAAGGGGCTTGATTAGTTCTGTTTGACATTTGCCTTCTACTAAGACTCTCTGAGATGTAGCATTTGGCTGTTCTCAGCCAGCATCAACTTTCTCTTTAATAAAATCAATAACAACACCAGGTATCAATAATCTGCACCAGTACAATGAGGTCTGACCCCTTTCCTATGACTATATCACAGGAAAGCAACTAAACTAGTGTTCCCCAAATCTGGATGACGTTTCTGGAATGATCTAACTTAAGGGTTTCTCAACCTTGGTGTCACTGACATGTGGATCAGATAACTCTCTGCGGCTGCCCTGTGAACTGTTAAGATATCTGGCAGCATCCCTGGCCTGTACCCATGAGATACCATTAGTGCGTATGCACACACATGCACACACGCACACACACACACACACCCTAGTTGTGGCAACAAAAATCTCCAGATTCTGCCAGACATCCTCTGAGGAACAAAACTGCCCCCAGTTGAGAAGCAATAGTCTAACTTAAAACATAGGTTTCCTAGTACGGCAGGCACTGCTGGTTGGCTGACCTCACCATCATCTCTAACACCATTTTCCCATGAAAACCCTAATTACTCAGCCTCTCTTGTAAGGCTGACCTTACAAAGCTCCAGCTGATGAGATGTAAGCAGAAGAGCGTTGGGAGGGGCCTGGGGGGAAAAGGACATATGCTAATAGCTTCATTCCTGCTTCCATCCCTCATGCCTGCATCCTAAACACACTGGAGGAAGCCAGAGCAGCGTCTGCAGGGAAGCCCAAGAGAATCACAAAGACACCAGCCCTGATGTCACTTTGCTGCTGAACCAAACTAGAAATCTGAGAGCTTTCACAGAACAAATCGTTCCATTTGTTCAAGCCCTGAACACTGAGTGGTTACTTACAGTCAAAGGCATTCCCGAATGATACACATGCCATACACCAAACTCCCATTTACGAGGGTGTGGGGCAAGGCCAATTCCATCTCCCCAGGTGGCTCAGTGGTAGTAACGAATCTGCCTGCCAATCCAGGAGATGCAGGAGAGGCGGGTTCGATTCCTGGGTTGGGAAGATCCCCTGGAGTAGGAAATGGCAACCTGCTCCAGTATTCTTGTCCATGAAGAATCCCACGGACAGAGGAGCCTGGTGGGCTACAGTCCACGGGGTTGCACAGAATCAGACACAACTGAGCAACTGAGCACAGACGCAGGCTAGGCCACTTCACAGGCCCAGGCAGAACACTGTCAGAACCACATCTGACGCTCCACAGGGGGCCCAGTGACTCCAATCCACAGAGACGTGGCTACGTATTATGATACACCAGACACTGGACACAACTGTTTCACAGGAGACCCAAATCTAGGGTTACAAGGCAAGTCAGTGTTGGGACTTCCCTGGTGGTGCAGTGGCTCCCAGTACAGGGGGCCCACGTTCAACCAGGGAACTAGATCTCACGTGCCACAACAAAAAGATCCTGCATGTTGCAGCTAAGACCTGGCACAGCCAAATAAACAGACAGATAAATAGCGTTTTAAAGAGAAAGCGAGATGGTCAGGGTTTCATCCAAGTCATGCCAGGGCCACCCAGTTGCTAACAACCGTGCCCATGTGCTGAGCACTTCCTGTACACCAGGCACCAAACTGAGTCCTCTGAGTGCGCTCCGTCCTGTAATTTTCATGACCACCCTACCAGCCAGGTATTAGGATCCCTGAATCGCAGATGGGGAAACAGAAGCTCAGAGAAGACAAGCAAGTGCACGCGCTGACCCACTCGACATTTGCTGAACTACTGGGTGCCAGGCAGTGTTCTAAGTGCCGGGGACACAGGAATTCAGTGGTATAAAAGAGCCATCTTCTCGTGGAGTGAAAATGCTATTAGGAAGAAACAAATGGCTCCTACGTAAACTAACAGAGGAGAAGGTGTTAGAGAGTCATACTAGGAAGAAAAACCAGATGAAGTGGAGAGACCGGGAGGAAGCTGGAGGGCCACGGCTGCCAGGGCAGCCGTGGAAAGTCTCTCTGCACACACGACACCCCAGCTGAGCCCTTTATAACGTGGAGGAGCAGTCATGGAAAGTTCTGAGAGACCAGCGTTCCAGGCGGAGCAAACAGCCAGGGAAGAGAGGCAAAAACAGCCTGGCTTCCATCTCCCAGGACCTGAAGGAAGTCTCCAGTGACTTAAGCAGAAAGCAGAAAAGGGGAAGCAAAGATCAGAGGCAGGCAGGGGCCAGTCACAAAGGCCTCATGGACCATGACAGTGGGTTCAGGTTTTTGCTCTAACTTGCACACTAGCAGTTGGAACCATGACCCTAACTGGAGACTGTGCCCCTTAAGGGCTATGTCAGGACTATCGCATGGGCTCTTGCCTTACCCCAGGCCTGGAGATTAAACCAGTCCATAGACTCTCTATAGACACACAGTAATAAAGCTGACTTCCCAAACACTGCCACTATAATTTTTTCTGGAAGAGGTCTTGAGAGAGGTCAGCCCACGCACCCTTCCCACCAGACCAGAGGCCATCTCGAAGCATCTTTCAGGATGGCTAGAAACCCCACCTGCCTGAGGGCCTCACACACACTTCTATCAACACACCCTGCTCCTCACGCAGCAGGAGGGCGAGTTTCCGCCCTTCTCCCTCTAACACCAGAATGGGGAAGGCAGCCTTGCTTTCTTCCTTTTTCCAAGTACTGCACCCAACAACTCTACTTGCCCTTGGGCGATGCCAACTGGAAACTTGACAAAGTTTTCCCCCCTGAAGTGCTTTTGCTGTTTTTTCTGATCATAAAAGTAATTCGTGTTTTAGAATTATCATACACAACCCAGCACTTCTGGGTGTATGCTCGAAAGAATTGAGAGCACGGTCCTGAAGAGCTACTTATATGCTTATGTTCATAGCAGCATTATTCACAGTAGCTAAAATGTGGAAGCAACTCCTGTGTACATCAACAGATGAATGGAGACGCAAAATGTGTCATGCACACACAATGCATATTATCCAGCCTTAAAAGGCAAGGCAACTCTGCAGTATGCTGCAACACAAATGAGCCTTGAAGAACATCACGCTAAGTGAAATAAACCAGACACAAAGAGATAAAACACTGCATGATTCCAATTACATGAGATACTAAGAGTAATCAAAATCATAAAGAAAGGAAGCATAATGGTGGTTGTCAGGGGAGGCGAGGGGAGAGAATGGGGGTTAGAGTTTCATAGTTACACATTTGGATTTTACAAGATGAAGAGAGGCCTGGGGATGGGCGGTGGTGACGGCCACACAACAGTCAGAAGGCATTTAATGCCACCAAACTGTACACTTAAAATGCTTAAGATGGGGACTTCCCTGGTGGTCCAGACTAAGACTCCCTGCTCCCAATGCAGGGGGCCCAGGTTCGATCCCCGATCAGGGAACTAGTCATGCCACAGCTAAAGATCACGTGTGCTGCAACTAAGACCCAAAGCAGCCAAACAAAATAAATAAAAATAAATATTAGGGGCTTCCGTGGTGGCTCAGTGGTAAAGTATCCACCTGCCAATGCAGGAGATGGGGGTTTAATTCCTGATCCAGGAAGATCCCACATGCCGCGGAGCAATGAAGCCCACATGCCACAACTACCGAGCCTGTGACCTAGAGCCCGGGAACCACAATCACTGAAGCCCAAGCACCCTAAAACCTGTGCTCTGAAACAAGAGAAGCCACCGCAATGAGAAGCCTTTGCATTGCAACTAGGGAGTAGGCCCCACTCATCACAACTAGAGAAAAAGCCCCACACAGCGACGAAGCCCCAGCACAGCCAAAAGTAAATAAATAAATAAATATTCCAAAAATGGTGAAGATGGCAAATTTTATGTTACCTGTATTTCACCACAATTTTTTTATAAAGTAATTCATGTGAGGAAATACAATAAACAAATCGTGGGAGGGGGGCGGGATTGACAAAGAAAATAAAAATCTCCATCATCTCCTTACTGATCATTGTTAGTGCAGTAATTCACAAGCTTTTACCTGCACACGAATCTGCTGGGGTCTTGGCTAAAAGGCAGGTTCTAATTCGAGGGCTGGGTGGGGCCTGGGACTCTGTATTTCTCACAAGCGCCCACGGGCCGCTGATGCTGCTGGTTCCCGACGCACACGGGAAGAGCGAGGACAGAGTGCCTACCCCTAGCGAAGACCCCAGAGCTTTCCTACAGAATCTGCAACCCTGCTTTCCTGGAGCCGCCAGCAGCCTTCCCTGCCTCACCCTGCAAAGCCTCTCCGCGGTGGAAAGAAAGCCTGCTCTCCAGAGAAACAGCCCACCACACACCCTCCCCAGACAAGAAGTGCACTTGAAGGAGACAATCCTGACCCCTGGTGGGGGGCCCATGACCATCCCAGCCCTGAATGGGATTAAGGGACCCGTGTCTCCCAGGGCAGGGGGAGCATGGGTGCCCTTGGCAACATTCACCGATGGCAGGAGGTGCCCAGGAGGCCCAGGGCCACGAGGCCCCGTGGAAGGAGCGCTGGAGGGAAGTTACAAGGTATCATGAGTTCTCATCCCGGCCAGGCTGCTTGCTGGCCCTGTGTCGGGGACAGTCACTTCCCTTCTCGGGCCACTGGTTTCTGCATGAGATCATACCCTCCGAGCTCTGCAGTCAGCAAACCTGGGGCCTCTGTTCTGAGACGGCAGGCAGAGCAAGCAATGCTACCGGGCTCTTTCAGCAATGCTACCGGGCTCTTTCCTACCTTCTCCAGGGACCAGAAGGAGCAGGAGCAGGTGCCCACCTACTGAGCCTCATGGTGGGCTAAGCCCATGAAGTGGCCAGCACCTAATCCTTCAGGGCTTCCCAGGTGGCTCAGAGGTAAAGAATCCACCTGCCAATGCAGAAAATGCGGGTTTGATCTCTGGGTTGGAAGATTCCCCTGGAAGGAAAAGGCAACCTATTCCAGTATTCTTGCCTGGGAAATCCCATTGACAGAGGAGTCTGGTGTGCTACAGTCCAGAGAGTCACACAGAGTCCGACACGACTGAGTGACTGGGTACACACGCACACACACACATCTAATCCTTCGCGAAGAAAGAAAGGTGGGCTCCACTGAACAGAGCACTGAGGCTGAGAGGGAAAGACCTTCACTCGTGGGCGGTGCTCATGGAGGGATTCTACTTCACGTCCACTGGTTCGGCCATCTGTTAAGACCTGCTCGCCCTCAACCTGTAAGAAGCCTGCAGTGACAGCCCCAGCGCCAATTCAGCAACGATTTCTCCATAAAATCCCAGCCTTTCTGCTTCCTTCCTTCTGCAACAATGGCCCTGAGTCAACACTATCAGTCAGATGAGCCAGAACAGGCTTCCTTTTCTTTAAAAAAAAAAAAAAAAAACTGGAGTAGAGTTGATTTACAATACTCTGTGAGTTTCGGGTGTACAGCAAAGTGACTCATAGAACAGGCTTCTTTTTAATTTCTTGTTGAAGTGAAAGTGTTAAGTCGCTCAGTCGTGACCGACTCTTTGTGACCCCATGGGCTGCAGCCCGCCAGGCTCCTTTGTCCAGGCAAGAATTTGTCCAGGAATTTTCCAGGCAAGAATATTAGAGTCGGTTGGCATTCCCTTCTCCAGGGGATCTTCCCGGCCCAGGGATCAAACCTGGGTCTTCTGCACTGCAGGTAGACTCTTTACCGTCTGAGCCACCAGGGAAGCCCAGTTTCTTGTTAGAGCACCATCAAAATGAAAATAGAAACTGAGAGGAGCCCTACAGAATGCCCTCCGGGGTCCACAGTGGTCCCCTGAAGCTCTAACTTAGAAATCACCTGCGATGAAAATCAGTCACCCGGTTCACGCGCCTCCCTGTTGTCTCTCATGTTTAGAAGCCTTCAGATCCTACACTAATTTTTTCCCACAAACCTCCAGCCTTCAGTGACCTCCTGGGGAGGCAGAGTAGGGGTTAAGAGTAGTGAAGGTCACCAGCTGTGTGACCATGAAAGTTACTTAACTTCTCTGCACCTCCCACAGTTAGTAAATGAGTGAACAGGTATCACGCATCTAGAACAGTGCCTGGTACACACCAAGCACTTTATACACGTTGACTATTGTTGGAGAAGGAATTGGCACCCCACTCCAGTATTCTTGCCTGGAAAATCCCATGGACAGAGGAGCCTGGTAGGCTACAGTCCATGGGATCGCAAAGAGTTGGACACGATTGAGCGACTTGACTTCACTTATTATTGTTCTGTTGTTGTGGGCAGCCCTACATCCCAGAGGCCTAAGACCTCTGGTTCTAAGTACTTTCATCTGGACCACAGGCAAAGCAATCCAATCCAGGCCTCTGTGGCTGTGGCCCAGGGGAGTGTGAAGGTGCAAACACATCTCTGGCATCTGGGGAGGGAAAAACCAGCAAGATGCCCCCACGGTGTATATTCCTTCTCTCATCCCTATCAAAATCCAGGAGGTCAAGGTAAACACGGTTCCTGTCCACAGAGGAGTCAGGTCACTTGGTCAAGGCTGCACAGACGCTGACACAGCAGTACTTCCTTACCTCTCTACGCAGTAGCAGAGGGAAAGGTCATTTCTCTAGTCTAAGGCCAACCCTTGGGCTTCCCTGGTGGCTCAGCAGTAAAGAATCCGTGGGTTCCATCCCTGGGTTGGGGAGATCCTCTGGAGAAGGAAACGGCCACCCTCTCCAGTATTCTTGCCTGGAGAATCCCATGGACAGAGGAGCCTGGTGGGCCATGATCCATGGGTTCACAAAGAGTCAGACACGACTTAGGGATTAAACAACAACAACGTCATCCTTGGCAATGCACTCAATGGGTACAAGGTAAAAGAAAAGAAGATGGCACGGTTCTCTGGGGGCCAGGGATCAGGGAGCAAAGCACTGCTGAGACCCTGGTCTGCTGACCTTCCACACCACACTGCTGGCCTGCTGGGGGCCAGGGGAAGCAGACTGCAAGAGCGGGATTTTGGTGGTGGTTTAAGTCACTAAGTCGTGTCCAATTCTTTGCGACCCCATTGATTGCAGCTCACCAGGTTCCTCTGTCCATGGGATTTCCCAGGCAAGAATATTACAGTGGGTTGCTATTTCCTTCTCCAGGGAATCTTCCCAATGCAGTGATCAAACTCAGGTCTCCTGCATTGCAAGTGGTCTCCTAGATTGCAGGCAGATTCATTACCGACTGAGCCACCAGGGAAGGCAGGAACTTAAGCTGTGCTTTAAAAAAATAGGAAGGCAACTTCTCTGGCGGTCCACCTGTTCGGGATTCACCTGCCCATGCAGGGGACATGGGTTTGATCCCTGGTCCAGAAAGATTCCACCTGTCTCAGGACTACTGAAAATCCAAACACCACAACTAGTGAAGCCCGTGCACCCTGGAGCCCATGCTCCACATGCATGGAGAAAAGAAAAAAGCCCGCATGCAGCAACTAAGACCCAGCGCAGCCAAAAACAAACAAATAATTAAAAAAAAAAAAAAACAGGAAAGACTAGAAGAGGAAAATCCACACTGAGAGAACATAACTGCTTAATGGTACAGGGTGTCCTCTGGGGGTGGGGAAGGTGTTTAGGAACTAGACGGACGTGGTGAGTGCATGACATTTCCCATGTGCTAAACTGCCCCTGAACTGTTCATTTTTAAACAGTTAAAGATTGTTAACTGGTTAATTGTTTTTATAATGCTTAAATTTCTAACTTCACAACTGTTCATTGTTTTAATTGCATTAAAAGCATGCAGGGTTTCAAACTGTGGCGGGTTTAGTCACTCAGCCGTGCCCAACTCTTTGTGACCCCGTGGGCTGCAGCCCGCCAGGCTCTTCTGTCCGCGGGCAGAATACTGGAGTGCAGTGCCATTCCCGTCTCCAGAGGATCTTCCCCACCCGGGGCTCGAACCCAGGCCTCCTGCATTACAGGCAGATTCTTTACCAACTGAGCCACCAGCAAAGTCCAAAGAGAAGGTTCCCTGACTTTAGGGTATCTGAATTTCACCTCAATAAGAAAACATTTTGTGGGAGGGACAACAGATAAAGCCCATTCGAAGCCAAAGGAGCCACCACAGCAGGCATCCCCTAGGGGTGGGACAGGACTCCAGAGAGTGCCCAGCCCCCATGGAAACACAGGGCGGAAAAGCCAAGCTCACTTCTCCTCCACGGTTCTGATTACACTGAGGGGAGGGAGTGTCTGTCTGATGTACCAGTTAGGCTCCTAACAGGAAGTGGCAGGCACTCTCAAGTGAGGAGAATTCAACAAGGTTTATTTAATACAAGGGATCCCTGCGCAGGAGGCTTCCCAGGTGGCTCTGTGGTAAAGAATCCACCTGCCGATGCAGGAGATGTGGGTTCGATCCCTGGGTTCGTAAGATCCCCTGAAGAAGGACGTGGCAACCCACTCCAGTATTCTTGCCTGGAGAATCCCCATGGACAGAGGAGCCTGGCAGGCTGCTAGAGTTCATGGGGTTGCAAAGAATCAGGCACAGCTCAGCAACTAATAACAACAGAGGAGTGGGAGGGAGAAGCAATTCTCAACCAGGATTCCTCCCCTTAACAGGACACTCGGCAACATCTAGAGACATTTTTGACACAACTAGGGGGCTGCCGCTGGCGTTTACCACGTGTACAGGACGGCCTGACACAATTATCCAGCCCAATGTCAAGAGGGCCGAAACTGGGAAATTCTGCCCTCACGTAAGTTCAATTATCCCATTGCACAGATAACGAAACTGAGGCTCCGAGAGGTGAAAACACATAAACCTCTACTTGTGCTCTGAACCCCACCTCCTCTCACCTGCTCCAAGACATACTCCAGCATCTTTATCCTACATCTTCAATTCTTCTTGTGTATGCAATTCTTGCAGCATACGGGGATGTCATAATATTTTCCCACAGTTTAATAAAAACATGCTCCCACATGCCATTCCAGACGCAACCCCACTCCTCTGCTGCCCTGTCCAGCAGAGCTCTTCCTTCACGACAGTGGCCAGGCCCTCAATGAGGGCCACCGCTTCCACAATGGCTGTTCCCTGCTCTGGCCCAAAGCTCCTCTGTTCCCATCTCCTCCTGCACCAAATTATCTACACTGGGGCCATAACACCTGAAAGCACAGATGAAAACACAACAGATGACTCACTGATATCATGCAACAAACACAAGACACCTGCAGTGATATTATACCCTGCCACACTGCAGTTCACATGGCATGTCTGTGGAGCCCTGTGGGACGTTATCTTGGATGATTTGTGTTTCTGGTTCCCCTTCTCACAGAAGGAACTCAACAACTGTTGGATCAAGACTCCAGGGTTGAGGCTTCCCTGGTGACTCAGTGGTAATGAATCTGCACACCAATGCAAGAGACACAGGTTCAGTTCCTGATCCGGGAAGATCCCACAGGGCTCAGAGCACTAAGCCCGAGCACCACAACTATCGAGCCTATGCGCTAGAGCCCGAGAGCTGCAACTACTGAGCCCACGTGCCGCGACTACTGAAGTCCAAGCGCCCTTGAGCCCATGCTCTGCAGCAGGAGAAGCCGCCACAGAGAGACGTCTGTGCACACAACTGGAGAGGAGCCCCCGTTCCCCACTACAGAAAGCCCACACGGCAACGAAGACCCAGCAAAGCCAATAAATACATAAATAATTTTTAAAAGACTGGGGTTCCGTTCTCTGGTCCCCCAAATGGCTGCTTTAAATGGAGAGGTCTCGGGACTTCCCTGGTGGTCCAGCGGTTAAGACTCTGAGCTTCCACTTCAGGGGGCACGGGTCTGATCCCTGGACAGGGAACTAAAGATCCCACGTGCAGTGTGGCAGAAGACAGAAAGAGAAAAAGGAAGGAAGAAGGAACAAATGGAGGGAGGGAGGGGGAAAGAGAGAAAGACAGAAATGGAAAGAAAGGAGGGAGGGAAAGAGGAGGAAAAGAAGGGAGAAGGCCCGAACGGCCAGGACACAGCAGCAGCCTCGAGTGTGCAGCGTGAGTGAAGCACCAGCTCTGTCCACATTAGCACATGAACAGATAAAACGGGCAGGCATTCACCCCCAAAGTCAGGGCGCTGGTTCCCGGTATTGTTGGGCAAAGCGGCGCAGGTGGACGAGGACAAAAGGACAAGCTGTCCGCCACCACACAATGGAAAGAGGCAGCCTGTGCTGGGAGGCAGATGGGCTCGGGCCGTCCAAGTGGCCTTGTGATGCCTGAAAACAAAGACTGGCTCAACAGTGGACTCATAAACAGGCAAAGAATTCGCTCTAGAGCAGAGGTCGGCACATATTTTCTGTAAAGAGCAAAATGGTAAATATTTTTGGCTTTTCAAGCCAGTTGGTCCCTGTTACAGCTACTTGATTCTGCCATTAGAGTGCAAAAGCAACCAGAGGCAACAGCTAGAACGGGTGTGGCTGGGTTCCAATAAAGCTTTATTTACAAAACAGGCTGTCGGCCCAGTTTGCCAATCTTTGCTCTAGGAAAAGTGCAGCTGCAAACACTATGAAGAGATAGTGTATCTTCCCTCACGTTTAGAGAAATGCACACTGCAAATTTACTATGTCAGCCATCGCTGTACACCCACTAAATTCACCAAGAAACGTTTAAAATGAAATTCCCCATTTGCTGGCAAGTGAAGTGAAAGTCGCTCAGTCGTGTCCGATTCTCTGTGACCCCGCGGACTATATAATCCATGGGATTCTCCAGGCCAGAACACTGGAGTGAGTAGCCTTTCCCTTCTTCAGGGGATCTTCCCAAACCAGGGATCAAACCCAGGTCTCCCGCATTGCAGGTGGATTCTTTACCAGCTGAGCCACAAGGGAAGCTCCAGGGAAACAGAATGATCAGAAAGGCCATCATCAGAAAGTCTACAAATAACGAATGCCAGAGAGGATATAGAGAAGAGGGAGCCCTCCCACACTGTTGCTGGGAATGTAAACTGGCACAGCGTGGAGGTGCCTGAGAAAACTCAAAATAGAAATATCACACGATCCCACAATCCTGCTCCTGGGCATGTACCTGGACAAAACTGTAATTCCAAGAGACACAGGCACCCCTATGTTCATAGCAGCACTACTCACAACTGCCAACACATGGGAACAACCTAAATCCCTGTCCACAGACGAATGGGCAAAGAAGACGTGGTGCGTATATGCGATGGAATACTACTCAGCCATAAAGAATGAAGCAATGCCATCTGCAGCAACACGGATGCAACTCGAGACTATCACACTAAGTGAGGTAAGTCAGAAAGACAAATACCATATGATGTTAATTATGTGGAATCTAAAATATGGCAAAGGGCTTCCCTGGTGGCGCAGTAGATGAGACCCACCTGCCAATGCAGGGGACACAGGCTCGATCCCTGGTCCAGGAAGATTCCACATGCCGTGGAGCAACTAAAGCCTAGGAGCCACAACTACGGAGCCTGCGATCTAGAGCCTGCGAGCCTCAACTGCTGAAGCCCGTGTGCCGAGAGCTTGTGCTCCACAAGAGAAGCCACCACGACGAGAAGCCCACACACTGCAGAGTAGCCCTGCTGGCCACAACTAGAGAAAGCCCACGCAAAGCAACGAAGACCCAGACAAAAATAAAAATATTTATTTAAATATATCCACAATACAGGAACAGATTCACAGACACAGAGAACAGACACGTGTTTGCCAAGGGGGTGGAGGTGGATGAGGGAAGGACTGGGCGTGTGGGATTAGCACATGTAAACTATTATATACAGAGAGTGGATCGATCCTACTCCTACGCACGTATCTGGGAAAAACGCTAATTCAGAAAGATACTTCCACCCCTATGCTCACAAAGGCACTACTTACAACAGCCAGGATATGCAAGCAACATACATGTCCATCGGTAGACGAATGGATAGAGAAGATTTGGTACAGATTTCCCTGGTGGTCCAGCGGCCAAGACTCTGCACTCTCGATGCAGGAGGCAGGGGGTAGATCCCTGGTCGAGGAACTAGATCCCACATGCCACAACTAAAGATCCCGCATGCTGCAATGAAGATCGACGATTCCCTGAGCTGCAAACATCCATGGCAGCCAAATTAATTAATTAATTTAAAAAGATGTGGTACGTATATACAATGGATACTACTCAGCCATAAAGAAGAATGAAATATTGGCATTTACGGCAATATGGATGGACCCGGGGATTATCATGCTAAGCGAAGTCAAGACAGAGAAAGACGAATATCCTATGATGCCACTTATATCTGGAATCTAAAAAACTGATGCAAATGAACTTACTTACAAAACAGAAACAGACTCACAGGCAGAAAACAAACTTATGGCTACCAAAGGGGAAAGGGAGGGGGTTCAGTTCAATTCCATTCAGTCGCTCAGTTGTGTCTGACTCTTTGTGACCCCCTGGACTGCAGCACGCCAGGCCTCCCTGTCCATCACCAACTCCCGGAGCTTGCTCAAATTCATGTCCATCCAGTCGGTGATGCCATCCAACCATCTCATCCTCTGTCATTCCCTTCTCCTGCCTTCAATCTTTCCCAGCATCAGGGTCTTTTCCAATGAGTCAGTTCTTTGCATCAGGTGGCCAAAGTATTGGAGCTTCAGCTTCAGCATCAGTTCCTCCAATGAATATTCACGATTGAGTTCCTTTAGGATTGACTGGTTTGATCTCCTTGCAGTCCAAGGGACTCTCGAGCGTCTTCGCCAATACCACAGTTCAAAGGCACCAGTTCTTCAGTGCTCAGCTTTCTTTATGGTCCAACTCTCACATCTCACATGTACATTTGCTTGTATGCAGGTCAAGAACTGTTGCTTCTTGACCTGCATACAGATTTCCCAGGAGGCAGGTAAGGCGGTCTGGTCCAACTCTCACATGTACATTTTCCAGTACACGACTACTGGAAAAACCATAGTTTGACTAGACGGACTTTTGTCGGCAAAGCAACGTGTCTGCTTTTTAGTAGCTGTCTAGGTTTGTCATAGCTTTTCTTCCAGGAAGCAAGTGTCTTTTAATTTCATGGCTGCAGTCACCATCTGCACTCATTTTGGAGCCCAAGAAAATAAAGTCTGTCACCGTTTCCATTGTTTCCCCATCTATTTGCCATGAAGCGATGGGACTGGATGCCATGATCTTCATTTTTTGAATGCTGAGTTTTACGCCAGCTTTTTCACTCTCCTCTTTCACTTTCATCAAGAGATTCTTCAGTTCTTCTTCGCTTTCTGCCATAAGGGTGGTGTCATCTGCATATCTGAGGTTATTGATATTTCTCCCAGCAACTTATTCCAGCTTGTGCTTCATCCAGCCTGGCATTTCACATGATGTACTCTGCATAGAAATTAAATAAGCAGGGTGACAATACACAGCTTTGACATACTCCTTTCCCAATTTGGAATCAGTCCATTGTTCGTTCCATGTCCGGTTCTAACTGTTGCTTCTTGACCTGCATACAGATTTCTCAGGAGGCAGGTAAGGCGGTCTGGTATTCCCATCTCTTGAAGAATTTTCCACAGTTTGTTGTGATCCACACAGTCAAAGGCTTTGGTGTAGTCAATAAAACAGAAATAGATGTTTTTCTGGAACTCTCTTGCTTTTTCTATGATCCAACAGATGTTGGCAATTTGATCTCTGGTTCCTCTGCGTTTTCTAAATCCAGTCTGAACATCTGGAAGTTCTTGGTTCATGTACTGTTGGAGCCTGACTTGGAGAATTTTGAGCATTACTTTGCTAGCGTGTGAGATGAGTGCAATTGTGCAGTAGTTTGAGGGGTGAATAAATAAGGAGTTTCGGATTAACAGATACACACTACTATATATAAAGTAGATAAACAACAAGGTCATACTGTATAGCATAGGGAACTATATTCAATATCTTATGACCTATAATGGAAAAAAGAATACACGTATAACTGAATCATTTTGGTATACATCTGAAACTAGTACATCATCATTAATCAATTATACTTCAATTTATTTAAAAAAAAAAAAATGAATTCCCCACTGCAGGTAAAGCTTCAGGGAAACAGGAATGAACTACTGGTAATGAGGAGTGGTCCAGAGACTGGAAAGCAAGGTATAGGAAACACCAAAAGCTACAAGAATATCAAAGCACCTTCCTGATCCCTGGGAACCTAAACCAAGGTGGAAAAGGGTGGAGAGGGGTGGAAGGGGGTGGGGTGCAGCGCAGGTGATGAGCAAAGTAACAACACTCACATTCAGCACTCACTTTTTTTTTTTTAATATTTATTTATTTGGCTACGTGGCATCTTAGTTTCAGCATGCAGGACCCCAGTAGATCCCAACTAACACAGGCTTAGTTGCTCTGCAGAATGTGGGATCTCACTTCCCTGACCAGGGAGAGAACCCACATCCCCTGCACTGCAAGTTGGATTCTTAACCACTGGACCACCAGGCAAGCAAGCTGCCATCACTCACTTTCATTTCCATCTTCTGATGAGGGAATTAAGAGTCAGAGAAGTTCATGGACTTCCCTGGTAGCACAGTAGATAAGAAAGGTCCGGGAAGATCCCACATGCCTCGGAGCAACTGAGCCCACATGTGCTCCAGAGCCCTCATGCTGCAACTCGTGAGCCCACCAGCCACAGCGAGTGAGCCCCTGCGCCACAACCTCTGAGGCCTGAGCAGCTTAGAGCCTGCAAGCCGCAACTACCGAAGCCCCTGTGCCTACAGCCTGCGCTCCACAAGAAGAGAAGCCACTGCAATGAGAAGCTCGCGCACCGCAACCAGAGAACAGCCCTCACTCTCCATGACTAGAAAAAGCCCGGCTGCAGCAATGAAGCCAAAATATAAAATAAAATAAAAATGAACCAATAAAGAGTCAGAGATCAACAACCTGCCCAGGTTCTTCAAGTAGGGAGCTAAATGCAGGACGGCTTGAGTTCACATCACTTTCCACTGCAACATGACCCCTGCCTAACCCAGTGTCAGGGGCACAGATTTTTCCAGCAGTGTTCTAGCACAGGGGGCAGCAAACAACAGCCCCCAAGCCAATCCGAACCACTGCGGTTCTTCTAAATAAAGTTTTATTGGAACACAGCCACGTCCTTTCACTTACATATCGCCTGTACTGCTTTTGTACAACAGCGATGCGTAGCTGGGATGGAGACCAGATGGCCCGCAAAGCACAAAATATTTACTATCTGGCCCTTTACAGAAAACGTTTACCAGCTCCGTCCCAGAACATCAAAAATGGAATTTCCTATCTTTTCCTGCACTAGGAGAAAGGTTAAATAACTGCAGCATGTCAATTTAGCGGAATGTTACGCATTTCTAAAGAATTGTGAGGAGAAGGAACACAGGAAAATGTTATAATAAATGGAAACACTAATTCAAGTGTAGACTCAATGAATCGGGTAAAATGCCTGTGCTCTGAACATAGTCAGGCCTTCCCTGGTGGCTCAGATGGTAAATAATCTGCCTGCAATGCACAGACAGAAGTTACCTAAACAGTTAATACCCTAGAAAGGTAAATATATTTACAGGTCTATTATGTTTTCATAATAATCTTTGGTATTTTAGAGTTTTGCTTAATTTTTTTAAGGAGAATGAGGAAAGGGCAGATTCCAAAATATGCCGACGCGGGTAAGGAGAAACGAGATACTGAGGACAAGTTTCCCCCCTAGTGCAAAGCCGGCGAAGGGTGGCAGGGGCAGGGAGGGGAAGGCTCCGAGATGGACAGATGGACGAGCTGAAGTCAGGGAGGGGAAGGGTCCTGCCTCCCCCTGGGGGCCTCAGCTGCTTCTCCCACACCCCTCCCCACCTCTGCAAAAGGGATTCTGACCCGTCCAGCAGCTCAGGAGCCTCTCCCTTCCTCGGGGCTCTGCTGAAACAGAACCTTCCCACAAGGTCTTCCTTGAGCACCCCGCTCCCAACTGCAAGAGCCCTCCCACTTCAGTTCACCCTCCAAGCAGAGGACAGGTGGGACAGATGCCACCCTTGGGCTCTGGACTGGGCACAGGACCCAGGCCTGGGCAGCTAGGGCCGTGGTGACCGGTCAGTTCCAGGATGGCTGCACGGCAAGCCAGACAGCTATGAGTGAGCCCCAGGATTTCTGCTGGAGCGATTGGGAAAGATCTGCCCTGCTCGGGTGTTGCTACAAGGTAGGATATGACCCAAGAGCTGCTGGTGGCCCTCTTGCCTCCAAGGTGTGGAGGTTGCCTGAGGGTAAAGCCAACAGAGATGAAGGTAGTAGCCAGCCAGACAGAAAGGTAGTCCTGATGACTCTCTAAGCGCCAGCTGAGCCTGAAGGCACCTACGCTAGACCTTCCCAGCACAAGATGCTTTAAACTCCCATTGAGGACTCCCCTGCGGTCCAGTGGTTAAGAATCCACCTGCCAGTGCAGAGGACAGGGGTTTGATCCCTGGTCCAGGAAGACTGCACATCCCACAGGGCAACTAAAATGTGCCCCAACTACTGAAGCCCACCAACCGCGATTACTGGGCCCGCGCACGCAACTACAGTAGCCCCCGCTGGCCACAACTACAGAAAGCCCGGGCACAGCAACAAAGACCCAGTACAGCCAAAAATGATTAAATACACAGAGTTATATACAGTTAAAAATAAATAAATTCCCAGTCTCCGGAATCCGCTTCCACCACATGCAATTAGAGAGTCCTGGTTAACACATACATTACTCTAACACTTTGGGTACATTCATTCAAGTCCCTTCAACAAATACTGACCTTTTGCTATGTGACGAAGATGCGCCAAACCGTCACTCAATAAAAGCCTGAGGAACGCTGAACCCTGAATTTCCGGCCGGATTCTGCTGCCACTAGCGCCTCACTCTCATTGGGAGCATTTTAAACAAGTTGCAACGGCTTTGGCAGAAAGAGAAATCAAGAACCATCAATACTTTCACGTTAAGGCTACTTTAGGGAAATTATCCTCAAGACATCATTAAAAGAAAGGAAGACTACCTTGGACAAAGTGTTCACTGCATCATTACTTATAATGGGGGGGAGGACTTCCTTGGCGGTCCATGGGAAAGAATTTGCCTTCCAGTGCAGGGGGCACGGTTCAGTCCCTGGTCAGGGAATCAAGACCCCACGTGCCATGGAGCAGCTAAGCCCACACGCCACAGCCAGAGAAGCCCGCATGCCGCAGTGAGTGAAGCCTGTGCGCCGCAAAGACGACCCGGCGCAGCCAGAAAAAGGGAAAAGAAAAAATAGAGGGGGTGGATAAGCTTCCGCAAGTCAGTGGTTTAAAAATTATGTCACATGCATAATGATGGATTACTGATGGATTGTCAAGTCCACAAAAGTGATCGATATGAAGACCACATAGCAATATGATAAAGTTTTATTCAGAAATGTTAAGGGTAAAAGCAAAATGCGAATTTATGTGATAGTGCTAAAATTACTTCAGCTTATGTCAGTGTTTCTCAAGCTTTTTCTCCTTCCCTCCTAGGATCCTTCCTAGACATTATCTTCTTCATCACTCCCGCCATGAAATCTCAATACCGCTAATCTGTACATCATGCAGATCTGTGCCTTAGACACAAGAGCAGATGTTTCACCTCCACAGGGGTGATATCACCCGCTGAAAACTCACAGTTGATGTGCAGGCAGCACGGGAGCTGCTTTATCTGGGATTTTGCGGTGCTGAAGAAGACTCCTGAGAGTTCCTTGGACTGCAAGGAGATCCAACCAGTCAATCCTCAAGGAAATCAACCCTGAATGTTCACAAGAAGGACTGATGCTGAAGCTACAATACTTTGGCCACCTGATGCGAAGAGCCAACTCACTGGAAAACTCCTGATGCTGGGAAAGACAGAAGGCAAAAGGAAAAGAGGGTGGCAGAGGATGAGATGGCTGGATGGCATCACAAACTCAGTGGTGAATCTGAGCAAACTCCCAGACACGGCGAAGGACAAAGGAGCCCAGCATGCTGCAGTCCATGGGGTTGCCAAGAGTCGGACGTGACTTAGCGATGGAACGACGACGACGACGGTGACAAATGTTCACACTGCCAGAATTTACAGGATTCAGTTTCAAAATGCAAGCCCTCTGAGCATTTGACTTCCTGTTGGTCACCCAGGCACAGCCATGCGACAGGGAAGTGGGAGTGGAGATCCATGGAACCAAGCCCAATGCCACTTGCTGACAAGGGAGGCCGTCAGATGTCTGCTGACAGCGGGATACCTTCGTCTCACAGCCCGCTGTAACAGACCAGCCCAGGGCCCTTATCTGGGGTGGCGGAGCTCTGCATGTGGCATCATCGCCTTTTCTGCCCTGAATGGAAACCACAGTTGCTCTCTTTGCCAGTCACTCATTTCAGCTCATTCTTTGTTTTTAAACCACTTTTTTTAATTGAAGTATAGGCAATTTACAATGTTCTGTTAGTTTCAGGTATATAACAAAGTGATTCAGATATGTAATATATATAACCATCTGAGCCACCAGGGAAACTCATATATTATATGTATTTTATATATATTATATACATATATATACACACACACACACATTCTTTTTCATATTCTTTTCCATTATAGGCTCACTACAGTTGATTAAAAGATACTGAATATAGTTCCCTGTGCTATATAGGAGGTCCTTATTGTTAACTATTTTATATATAGTTATATATATATATATATATATATATATATATATATATAAAACAGTCTAGCTGTTAATCCTAAACTCCTAATTTGTCTCCCCCCAACCCTGCCATCAGCCAATCCTGTACTCCAAATACAATGCTGGAGATGAGGTAGTCAATGCCAGAGAGAAAATTATGACAATCATGAAAAAAATCATGAAAATCTGAGAGAAAATCTTCAACACTCCAGAAAGATAAGAAAAAGCTGCCAGAATGCACCTAAACATCAGGCCAGACACCGCAGTAAACTACCCACTAAGCCCCCAAACTCTGGTGTTTCGGCCCTTTAGAGCTTGTCTGTTTCACTCATTATTTGACCTCTCTGGGTCTGGCTTTCCCCAGACCTTGAAGCCAGGATTTCAGGGTCTTTCTACTGTAACAAGGATTCATGACAGAATAATTATTGATTGAAATGAGTACCAAGGAGCTTCAAACATAAAGTCTTACCAAAGACAGTGCCTGAGAACCAGAATAATGACTTTCTGCCCCTCCAAGTTCTACTTTTCCCAGGAAGAGCAAAAGCGTTATCTGAACATCAGAATGCCTTAGCTGACAGAGGCTGGTGATCAAGCATTCCCACCTACCAGATTCTTTAATGAGAAACAAGCAACTCATGACACTATTGTGCTAAGACAACCACCCACATCCAGCAGGTAGCCATCATCCTGGCCACTTGTCTCCTCTACACACATACGTGAATTCATAAACACTGTTTACATGCACGTCTTAATGTAATCAAGGTATATATCTTAGGTGTAACTCTGCACCCTGCTTCTTTTTAGAGAACACTCACGGTAAGATACAGTCACGCTGATGTGTATAGATCCGTGTTATCCCTTTTAACATCTCTGAGGTTTCCCACCATGTGACCATACCACATACACAGGTCCACTCCCCTATTGGCGGTCATCTTAGTTGTTTCTGGCCCCGCGATGCCCATTTATCTTGTGCGTGCATTACCTAACCATTCCACCTCCTGGTTATTTGCACTTAATGTATTGGGCCTTGTAGCCATCTGACCTCTGCCTCTACTGGAACACTTTCAACTGCAAAACACAGCAAACTCTAATTGCCAATTTACAGGCTATGTGAGAGACTGAGAATGAACCACACCAAAAGGATGCCGTCAGCAAAATCCCACGAAAGTCAAGTGTTTCCTTCAATAAAAATGTCAGGAGGGCAAAAAGGGAGAGAGAGATGAAAGGGGAATCCATAGTTTAAAAACAGACTTTGTGCTTCAAAGGATACCATCAAGAATGTGAAAAAACAACCTACAGATGGGAGAAAAAAAAATTGTAAAGATATAATAAGGGACTTGTAGCCAGAAATTATATAGAATTCTTACAGCTCAGCAATAAAGAAAAACCCAGTTTAAAAAAAGAAAAATGGACAAAGAATCTGAACAGACTTTTCTCCAGAGAAAACACACAAATGGCCAACAAGCTCAGTATCCATACTCTTCAGTCAATTCAGCCACTCAGTCATGTCCGACTCTTTGTGACCCCATGGACTACAGCACACCAGGCTTCCCTGTCCATCACCAACTCCCGGAGCCTACTCAAACTCACGTCCATCCAACCATTTCATCCTCTATCGTCCCCTTCTCCTGCCTTCGATCTTTCCCAGCATCAGGGTCTTTTCTAATGAGTTGGTTCTTCCCATCAGGTGGCCAAAGTATTGGAGCTTCAGCATCAGTCCTTCCAATGAATATTCAGGACTGATTTCCTTTAGGATTGACTGGTTGGATCTCATCAAGGAAATGCAAATCAAAACCGCAGAGAGATACCAGTTCACACTCACTAGAATGGCTATTATCAAAAAGAGCACTGGTGAGGCCATGAAGAAACCAGAACCTTCTTACAGTGCTGGATGAATGGAAAATGGTGCAGCTACATTGGAAAATAGTCTGACAGTTTTTCAGATGAACTCAACAAGACTTCCCCAGTGGCTCAGTGGATAAGAATCTGCCTGCCAATGGACATCTAGGTTGCTTCCATGTCCTCAGCAGACGAATGGATAAGAAAGCTGTGGTACATATACACAACGGAATATTACTCAGCTATTAAAAAGAATGCATTTGAATCAGTTTTAATGAGGTGGAGGAACTGGAGCCTATTATATAGAGCAAAGTAAGTCAGAAAGAAAAACACCAGCATATAATATACTGTATGAATACAGAATATTAACGCATATATATGGAATTTAGAAAGATGGTAACAATGACCCTATATGTGAGACAGCAAAAGAGACACAGATGTAAAGAACAGACTGTTGGACTCTGTGGGAGAAGGCGAGGGTGGGATGATTTGAGAAAATAGCATTGAAACATGTATATTAACATATGTGAAATAGATTGCCAGTCCAGGTTCAATGCATGAGACAGGGTGCTCAGGGCTGGTGCACTGGGATTACCCTGAGGGATGGAATGGAGAGGGAGGTGGGAGGGAGGTTCAGGATGGGGAACACATGTACACCCATGGCTGATTCTGTATGGCAAAAACCACCACAATATTGTAAAGTAATTAGCCTCCAATTAAAATAAAAAGAAAAAACAAAAAAAAGAATCTGCCTGCCAATGCAGGGGACACGGGTTTGATCTCCAGTCTAGGGAGATTCCACATGCCTTGGAACAGTTAAGCCCGTGAGCCACAACCTCTGAGCCCACGTGCCTAGAGCCTGTGCTCTGCAACAAGCCACCAAAACAAGAAGCCTGCACACAACGAAGAGCAGCCCCCATTAGCTGCAACTAGAGGAAAAGCCCACATGAAGCAACAAAGCCCCAGCACAATTAATTAATTGCTTTAAAAAATGCACTCAGCAATTCTATTCTTAGATATCTACCCAAGAGACATGAAAACATACTATCCACACAAAAACTTACATGTGAATGTTCACAGCAGCATTATTCATAATACCCCAAAAGTGGAAGCAAGTCAATGTCCATCAAATGATGAATGGACAAACAACATATGGAATACCCACACAACAGAATATTATTTAGTCACTAAAAGGAATGAAGTACAGATACATGCTACAACATGATGAAGCTTCAAAATATGACACTCAGTGAAAAGAGCCAGACATAAAAGGCCACCTATTGTATGATTTGATTTATACAAAATATCCAGAACAGGCAAATCCATTGAGAGAAAAAGTAGATCAGTGGTTGCTTGGGGCTGAGGAAATGGAAAATGAAGAACAGCTGTTAATCAGTATGAAGTTTCTTTTTGGAGTAATGAAAATGTTCTAAAATTTATTATGATGATGTTTGCACAATTCTGTGAATATGACAAAAATTTAAAGAAACAAAAAGAGAGAGATCTAAAAAAAAAAGTAAAAGGCAAACCAATCTGCATTGTTTAAACCTTATTTAGACCCTGAGATTTTAGACCATAGGGAATTCTCTAGTAGTCCGGTAGCTAGGACTCAGCATTCCACTGCAGGGGCGGGTTCAATCCCTGGTCGGGGATCTAAGTTCCTGCAAGTAGCACTGCTTGGCCCCCTCTTCCAAAAAAAATACTATAAAATAAAATTATAAGACAATCATGGCAATTTGAACATTGAATATCTAATATTAATGAATCACCGCTTATTTCTCAGAGGTATGATAATGGAATTGTGTTTTTTAAAAAGGATCCCTATAGCTTAGAGATACATATTTTAGAAAAACTTACAGATGAAATGATACAGCATCTTGGACTTGCTTCAGAGTAAACTGGGGAGGAAGGCAGGTAGTAGATAGGTATAGGGGTGAAATGGTCATGAGGTTGTAACGGTTCATTAGACTATTCTTACCACTTTTTCTTTTGCCTTGAAATTTTCTTAAATTAAAAAAAAAAGAACAGAAGACAGGAAACAGTTCCATGCCACATTTTTTTATGTCCCAATTAATCCCATAGGTGAAAAACACTTTGGACTTTCCCTTCCAATCATCAGCAACAACTTTTTCTGCCTCAGTTACAATCTTTCCAAAAGAAGACTTTCATCCTTAATGCTGTTTCCTAAAAAAAAAATCATGTGTTAGTTTCATTCTATAATTTGTTTAATCTTAAACCTAATGGGGTTTTTCAACTGAATTTTAAATTTTCTTTAGTTTTGATACTAAGTTGCTCCTTGAAGGTTACATTGGTCTGCTTCCCTTGGCTTGTCAATTTCACTGGCTCTCACAATGTAGGCAGCAGAGAGAATGGTACAGGATTGACAGTCTAAGGTGGAGGCACCATGCTCACATAAAAAGGAAGAGATTTCCAGGGCTACTTAGCCCCAGCCCTTGTCCCAGAAGGGAAGCCAGAAAACAACCCGAACTGAACCCCACAGGGTCCTTACAGAAACAATAATAGCAGCTCTGAGCTCCTTACCATGTGAGAAGCACAGTACCAATCACTTTACCTGAGTAATGTTATTTAGTCACTGCAACAAGCCTAAGAGTCAGGTGCTATCATTTATCCTCATTTTGCCGAGACTTCCAGAATGTTCAAGCACCTTGCTCTAAATCATATGGCTTTCTGTGGCAAACCTGGGATTTGAACCCAAGCTGTCTGCCCCCAGGGTCTGCACTTATCCCAGGCTACATGACCTCCTGGATGAACTCATCACATTTTTGTTGTGGTATCACTAAAGTTCAAGGACCAGAAACCCTTAAGTAGACCAAAAATCATCTGACAACAGAAGCTGGACTACCTCCCAGGAAAATGCCCCTCCCAAACTCCCGCAACAGCATCATCAATTTCACAAACTTTATTCATGAATAGCAAAACAAAAGGCACCTAAGTTGTTGGAAATGATCCACAGAGTTAACTTAAAAGTTAAAGATGAAGACAGACACAGGGCCTTCACTTTGCCCCGCCTCAACTTCCAGAAAAGCCTGGGTCCAAGGTCAGGGCCAGCAGCGCTGGTTGCAAGGATTCTGTAGAGGCAATTCCACAGTGAGGGGAAAACAGGCAGAAGGAGGGTAGGCGGGTCCTCCTAAGTAAATCCAGATCCCAGTCAGGGTAGCTGGGAGGCTTCCCTGAGTCACTCCCATCTCCACATACTACACCCAGGGATGACTTAGCACCAAAACACATCAGATCTCGTGAGTGGAAAGGGCTGAGAACACCCGTCCAAGCCTAGGGACTAAACTTCAGAAATGCTGAGGACAGGCTGTACACACACCCCTCCCAGCCTCCCACCAAAACCACCCAGCACTCCAGTGGAAGGGAGAGGAGTGGATGGGAAGGGCAGAGACCCCCAGATGGGCTCAACACTGGACAGCAGGGGAAGCACTGCAGGGCAGGTCAAGTGAGACCTCAAAGGAGCAGGAGAAGAAATGGAAGGAGCTGAAGAATGAAAAAATAACCAAAATGCAAGAAGCAAGGATCAGAGAGGGAAAATGAGAAACCCAACAACTGGGGACTGGGACAGCAAAGAACTGGGGGGAGACAGGAGGAGGGAACCGCAGGGTCGGGGAAGACAAAGAGGCTGGAGAACTCAGAGTCCTCTGGGAACCGAGAGCCGGGGGAACGCGGGGCACAGGGGTCAGCAAACTAAGAATGACCAGCAACAGAATGGTCAGCAACATCTTTGCCCCTGCGGAGACTGGAGTGACTGGGGACAGAGGCCTCGGGAGTGGCTGGGGAGCAGGGGGACCCAGGAGTGCAATTGAGACTCAGAGGGTCGAGGAGTTAGGAGGGACTGAGACACAGGAGGTCTGAGAACTGGGGGTCTGGTAACTGCACAAGGGGGTCGGAGGATGGGCAGGGACTGAGGGATCCGGGGGACAGGTGTCCAGCAGCAGGCTGTGTAAGTGATGGACAGGGGTCAAGGGACTAGGAATGCCTGGACCCGGCACTCCAGAAAAGTGCAGTGACCAGGGGCCAGGACCTGGGCGTACAGGGGTCCGGAAACTGGGAGCGACGGGACGGGGTCCGCGAGCAAGCGGGACGCAGGGACTCGGGGGCTGGAGTGTGTAGCTGGAGCGGCGAGAGCCGGAGCGGCCGGGGCGGGTGACAGCGGCCAGGCCGCCACTCACCGCTCATGGTGCTGCTCCCCGGGCCGGTGCTTGCCGCGCCGCCACCACTGCCGCCACTGCCGCTGCCGCGCTCCAGACAGGCCGGGAGACGGCGCGCCCCGCCCCGCCTGCCGCCCCGCCCCGGAAGTGGAGCGCAGCCGCCGCGGCCCCGCCCTCCGACCCGGAAGGTAAACTTGGGCACCCGCGCGAGGTGGCCAGACTGAGGCGCGGCTTGCTGTGCCGAGAGGCTGCAGGACTCCCGGGGCAGTCGTAAACACACCGGCTGGGACGCCTCGTGCGTGGTTCGCTAGTCCCCGGGTGCGGTGGAGACCGACTGGGACGCCTCCCCGCCAGCCTGAGTTCACACCCCTGTGGGGGAGCCAGGCGGGAAGGTGGCTACGAGAGCCCTAGGAGCGGAAAGGGGAAATTAAAAAAGAGGAATGGGCCAAAGCTTGGGGACAAGGGAGACGGGAAGTCCCGGGGGACCTCTCTATGCAGATGACTTTAGAGTCCTGGATGGTAAGAGGAAGGTGGCCCGGGAAGATCTGCAAGAAGGGTGTTCCGGAAGGAACCTCCTGCCTGGATGGGTTGCCTGGAGCCAAAGGGTGAGCAAGAAAAGGGTTTTGAGAGAGGAGATGGAAGATGTGGGTCATAGGGGTTGGGCTTTTCTGCCTCACTCTAAGGAGGTGAAAGTGAAAACCGCTCAGTCGTGTCTGACTCTTTGGGAGCCCATGGACTTTAGCGCCAGGCTCCTCTGTCCATGGGGATTATCCACGGAAGAATACTGGAGTGGGTAACTGTTCCCTTCTCCAGGAGATCTTCCCAACCCAGGGATCAAACCCAGCGCTCCCGCAATGCAGGCGAATTCTTTACCGTCTGAGCCACCAGGGAAGGGAGGTAGGGAGTGGGAAATCATTACAGGAGTTTAAGCAGAGGACTTGGACTGCAAGGAGATCCAACCAGTCCATCTTAAAGGAAATCAGTCCTGAATATTCATTGGAAGGACTGATGTTGAACCTGAAACTCCAATATTTCGGCCACCTGATGTGAAAAACTGACTCATTGGAAAAGACCCTGATGCTGGGAAAGATTGAAGGCAGGAGGAGAAGGGAATGACAGAGGATGAGATGGTTGGATGGCATCACCGACGCGATGGACATGAGTTTGAGTAGGCTTCTCGAGTTGGGGATGGACAGGGAGGCCTGGGGTGCTGCAGTCACAGGGTCACGAAGAGTCAGACAGGTCTGAGTGATTGAACTGAACTGAACTGAAGCAGAGGACACAATCTTAAGGAGATTTTAAGATGATTCCTCTTCCTGGGTTGAGAATGAACTGTAGTGAGTGGGTCAGGGTGGAAGAGAGGGCTGCTGGTTAGAGGGGCACTGCAGTTGTTCAGCAAGAAGTGTGGTGCCTGAGGCTAGGGTGGTAGCAGTGGCTTGAATGTGGATGGGTAGTGTTTGAAAAGTTGTTACTGCCCCGTTTTACAGATAAGAGAAAGAGGGCTCAGAAAGGGTGAAAAAGCATTTTCCCAACTCCTTTGTCCCAAGAAAAAGAAAGTGAAAGTGTTAATCGCTTAGTCCTGTCGGACTCTTTGCGATCCAGTGGACTGTAGCCCTCCAAACATTTTACACCACAACCCAGCACACAAATGCATACATTTAAGAAGCTATTTAACAAAATTCTGCAGGGAATGTATTCTCTTCGATTTTTTTTTTTTTCCCAGTGTTGCCTGAGAACGATTGATCCACTCCCAAGACTTGATCCACAAAACACTGAACTGAGGCCCCATGGGGAAATAGGGCCCCCTGTGTGTGACCTACAGCCCCGTGTGACCTACAACCCCGTGGTCTTCTGCTATTACCTTGCTTCTCTACACATCTTCTCTGGCCCCTGGGAATTTACCTTGTGGATTCAGCAGAGGTTGAGAGATCTTTAGAAGGATGCTCTCTCTGCAGCACTGTTTATAATAGAAAGTGGAAAGCACCAAAGCCAGGTTAGAGAATAGCTAAGCAAATCATGGCCCACTTCACAGTTTTGAAAATGCTAATTATAAAGGTAATGGAAACACAAGGAAAGGCCACAGATAATACAGTAATTTTAAAAAGCCGCATGCAAAATGGTCTGTACGCTATGATTACAACTGTGTCAAAATACAGTCATGTGTAGGGACTGCAATAGAATGTAGAAATTCTTGTGTTGGGGAATTCTTGAAAATTCTTTGGCTGTTAAGGTGGGTTTTTTTCCCATGTTCAAAATTGTGCTTTACAGTTGTTGCTAATTTGTTACTCTAGGTAAAGCCTCAATGTGCCTGAATCCCTTCTCCTCCCCCAGGAAGTCTAGGTTAGTCTGTCTGCGTCTGTAGCTTTGCTGAGACACCACATCCTGATTCACGGAGTTGTCAGGAAGTGACGCACCTTCTTACAGGGCCCTGAGCTTTGTCTTCTTCGCACTTGAGACGGGATATGTTACTGAACACATACGTGTACTTCACATCCTCCACCACCAGCTACTCCCTTTAAGTACGGGAATTCCTTCCTCCTGAGACTTAGCCCGGTAGTGGAGAACCAAGAATCAAAAGCCTAAGGTCAATAGCATTTCTGGGCTTTGGGAAAAATCTAAACTCATTGACGGGAATGGAGCAGTAAGGAGAGAAGGAAGAAGGGCTGTGAGAAGCTAGGAGGAATATTCCCAGGCCATATAACAAAGAGTGTCTGCCTGCGCTCAGAGAAACTAGACCTCAAAGCACTAATAAAAACCACGATTGCGATGGAACTAACACAAAGTACTTATCATGAACCAGAAACTTATCATGGGAAAAAAATAAATAATAAATGTACGTGTGTGTATATTTTCATTTAATCTTCAAAACAATGTTATAAGTAGATACTGTCATGATCCCCATTTTACAGATGGGGAGACTGAAACAGGGAGTGGTTAACTGTCTCAGTCACTCAGTGTCTATAACTTCCTAGTAACAGAGTCAGGATTCAAACTCAAAGAGCCAGTGTCTTCACCACTATGTTGTACCACCTATGGCCCTCAAGGCCCTGGAATGGAGCCATGATGGGCCCCAGGTAGGTAGAAATGTCTCACCAAGTTTCTCCATATCCCAAACCCAACACAAAAGCCACAAAGCCCCAAGACCTCGAGGTTCTCTGATGTAGTGCTAATGGGCATTATCTTAAGAAGGATCAAAGTCAACAGACACCAGAGGGCATTGCCTGTTTCCATAACACCCCAGGATCTTTGCACAACCCAAGGAAGGCAACCCTCTCCCAATAATGGGTAACCCAATGAGATGAGAAACTCAGAAATGGAATTAAATTGATGTGAGAAGAAGAAAAAGGGATAGATCAGAATGTCTGGGTTTCACTTTGGCTCTTCATTTACCGTCTATGTGACCCTTGCTCCGACTCCCTTTCTGTCATCATGTGTAACAAGGAGATAGTAATGGTCCACCTACCTTGTGATTTGTTGTGTACATTAAATGCCTTAGTACAGGTAAAGCACTTGGAACAACCCTGGCACATTAGAAAGGCTAAATAAATGCTATCTGTCATTATTACTTCCTGCGTTAACTACAAAAATGATGCTGAGTACACCTTTATCACAGTTTGCAGCTACATGTTCATTTATACGATTATAATAATGCCTGTATGACTCCATGAAGCTGAAAGCTCCCAAAGTCAGGAACCAGTCATGCGCTGCACACCGAAGCAGGGTGGTGACTCCAGGCTTCTCCTATATACAGAGAGTACATTGGATCACCTTGCTTTCCTTTAACAATAAAGAGAGAAATCCAGTCTATCCTGAAATGTACGTGCGCATGTGTAGGAGAGAAGCTGCCTAACCATAGAAATATGTGACTGTGGGATCTACACATTGCGGTGCTTTTTTTGGTTTTTTTCAGTGAGTCAATTTAATCATGAAACCAAGGAAGTTTCCAGAGTTAAGCTCCCAACAATAAGGTAGAAAAACATAGCTAACATAAAGATTTTCCAGAATTAGAGGACGGAAAGCCATATCATCCGCTGATAAGTACAATCATCTTAAAGAGATCTGAGACACCATCCTTCCCTTAGGACAAAGATTTTCCAAATAACTCTATACCATTAACATGGTTAATTATCTGGTATAAATTGACTTCTCCATCCCCGTGACACTGGAGGCAGCGAGCAGACTGCTGCAGTACTCATTTGTTTTCGTGGTGACAAGAATGGTCGCGCCTTCCTCCATGGCTGGGAGGGGGAAGAAATGGTCAGAATCGACCTTCGGTTTGCTCCTGACACAGTCTTCGCACGTACATTCTTCTACTGTGTACCCCAGGCCTCTCGAAAGAAGAGGTTCAGCCACGATGGTGCTGTTATTGCTAAGATCCAGGTCTGCGTTAGCATTCTTCTGGAGAACCGCTCCTGATTGCACAAAAACAGAACCGTTATCCTAAACCTTTCAGGCTGCTTGGTTGTGCCACACTTAGCAGCATGCATCAGGGATCAAAGCTACAGGAGACAAAAGTCTTTCCCCAAAAAAGCAGGCCTTACACCCCAGGTCATGAGCTGAAAGACCATGGGCCATGTTGGGTTCAAAGACATGCTCACTTTAGGGCACACAGTATTTTTAAAGTGTTTGCTTATCTGTTTTATTATGTTGGCCCACGTTTGAAAATCAAGAGATTTTACATACAAATCTAGACAACTGGTCTCTCTTTTTTGTGGCCACACCTCATGGCTTGGGGGTGCTTCCCAGGTGGTTTAGCGGTAAATAATCTGCCTGCACTGCAGGAGACACAGAGACACAGTTTCAATCCCTGGGTCAGGAAGATCCACTGGAGGCGGAAATGGCAACCCACTCCAGTATTCTTGCCTGGAGAATCCCACCAACAGAGGAGCCTGGTGGGCTACAGTCCATAGGGTCACAAAGTCCAAAGGGTCGCAGAATTTCCCCCACCAGGGATCAAAGTCGTACCCCCTGCAGTGGAAGTGCAGAGTCTTAACCAGAGGACCACCCTGGAAGTCCCTCTTTTACTTTATTTTTTTTTAAAGACAACAAAATGTGGCCAGTGGGAACTGACATTCCTACAAGAAAACACTTGGGAGTCAAGAGCCTTTGTCTCCTTCAAGCTGGGCACGCGCTCCCCTATCACCGAACCTCCAGTGACCCACTACATTCATTTCTGATCCACTTGGCCCTTGGATGCATTAAGATACCGACCCTTTTTACAATTGTGAAATGACAGATCAGCGTGTGTTACAGCATACCAGAATGAGTCTTGGGTGACACTTTACAATTCAAAGTAAAGATGTTTCTCTTACAAAGCATTGGGCAGATTACTTTTTTTTTTTTTTAATGAATCTTTCATAATCCCATAAAGGAGTCTCTGTTGTGTCCCCACTACACGCCTGTGCAGGCATGTTTTAATACTTTCCCAACATTACATGGTATACCTCCATCTTCCAAAATGTCACACTTAAAGTCACTCCCCACCTGTCTCTCAGGCCCCAGGCAAAAAAAGAGAAATGAGTAAATGATATGGAACAGTCATCTTCCTCTCCTTTCTGCACTAGAAAGCAGATGAAATGTTGCCTTATAGACTATGCACGGAAAATACACACATAAAGAAACAGAGCAATGACTGAAAGCGGTCTAGAAATTAGATCACGGGCAAAGGTGCTGAAAGATTTTTCTTTTAAGAAACTCTTCAGCAGAACATTCACTTCCCTGGGACTGATTCCCTACTGCTTAATACAGACCTTTGAGATGATTGCTTAAATAATCCAGGAGCAATTGGTATTCATTTCTAGCTTTTTTTCAGCAGTAGACTGTTCATCTGAGCAAACAACACTTGTATTTGTATAAAAATACGGCCACCAATCTTGTCAAATACATTTTTTTCATATAGTACCAGACCTGGCTAGCTATTTCTGATAGTGTGATGTTTAATCAACGTGCTGACTTTGGTCAAAGAGATGGATGTTTCCCAAAGAGGCCTCAGTACTTCAAAAGAGTAAATACCAGAGGAAGAATGTTGAGGAAGGCTGACATGGTACGATATCAACAAAGAAGGTTTAAACATCAGAAAGGAAGCTCCCTTCTCCCAAGTTCATTTAACCCAACTGTCATCTAACATACTCAAAAGGGCACTTACCGGATGAGATACACAACATGAAAGAAGAAAAGGAATTGAAATTCACAATAGCCACCTCTTGGAAAGAGATTTCAAAGATCAACCATCAAACCAACCTGTGTTTTTAAGTTTGTCCTTTAATGGTTCGGAGCTCATCTTCCTTAGCAAGAACATCAATACGAAAACTGTCAAGGAAACTATCAAGCTCAGGCCCAAACAGGTCCAGAGAAATGTATTTGTTCCTTTCACTGAATCAAAAGAACGTCAGAGAGAGAATGAACTTGATAACATAATATTCACATCAGGTAAAGGTTATTTGCCATCCAGTTCCCCTAATTCCTCAGCTTTGACTTTTAAATTCTAAGTTAATACTTAATTAGGAGAGATGATAAAAATCTATGTTGCTAAGATTGCGGAATAAAATAGAGTTGAGTTCTGAAAAAGTATCCATTCCTGTTGGCATTTAAATGATTGCCTTATTTTCTTTCTCTTTTTGATTCAGAAAATCTCACCACCTTCCCCATAATGTTTCTTCTTTGAATAAACAGTCAACTCCAGTAATCTTGGGCTTCCCTGGGGGCTCAGACGGTAAAGAATCCGCCTGCAACGTGGGAGACCTGGGTTGGGGAGATTCCCATGGAGGAAGGCATGGCAACCCACTCCAGTATTCTTGCCTGGAGAATCCCCATGGATAGAGGAGCCTGGTGGGTTACAGTCCATAGTGTCACAAAGGGTCGGACACAGCAAGGACACACACACACAGACATACACACATACACACACACACACACAGCAAATACTTCACACCAGTGAGTAATCATTCAAACAGGATTACTTACTTGTGTTACAATAATGCTGACATATTACAGGAGGGGTATTAGGGCATCGAAGTTGACACGATATGCAAGAATTCAGCAATCTGTCAAAATATTCATTTGGGGAGCACCGCTGAGCCATCTGGAACTGGATCACAAAACGAAACAAGGAAACCGCAGAAAGAACAGCATGGAAGGACAAGTAAACTCTTGTTGAGAATTCCCCAGCAAATGTAGTGACAACAGCCAGAATGTCGAGGGAAAAAACAGAATTTCACATTGAAGATTTGGTTCTTAAGGGGGCTGACTCTTTGTACTGTGGCTAAGGATTTGAATACCAACACTAATTCCAGTTTCTAAGTTTGAGGCTTGAGTTAAGTAAGAGAGGGGGTATATGCAGCAAGAGCAAACCATACTTGAAACAGAAACTGCTTATTTATAGAGGAAATTTCCCAGGCAGGTGACAATTGTGGCATTGTCAACAAGCCTGAGGCATCAAGCAGAAGGTTCAGTAACCATTTCTGGAGCATCTGTTCTCTGAGCTGTGCTGTGTGATGGGCCCCAAGGAGAGAGATAAGACAAGGTCTGAGCCACTGAAGAACTTAAAATCTAACAGAGGAGACAGTGTGCATGCGTGTTTAGTCACTCAGTGTCAAACTCTTTGCGATCCTTTGGACTGGAGCCCACCAGGCTCCTCTGTCCATAGGATTTTTCAGGCAAGAATACTGGAGTGGGTTGCCATTTCTTAGAGGAGATAGAAATGCACTCAAATAACCACAAAGTATAGTGGGAAGAGAGAATGTGAGAGGGGGAGACTTCCCTGGTGATCCCGTGATTAAGACTCCATGTGCCCAATGCCGGGGGCCCGGGTTCGATCTCTGTTCAGGGAACTAGATCCCACCTGCTGCAACCGAGCATTCACTTGCTGCAACTAAAGATTCTGCTGAAACTAAGACCGTGAAGCCAAAGGAACAATTTGATGAAGCCAAATGAACAATTTTTTTTTTTTTTAAGAAAAAAGGAGTATGAAGCAGGACTACCAAGTTTTAAACCTAGGAAGAATCCCAGAATTCCGACAAATAGAGACTTCTAGGGTAAAAGAGGCAACTTCTATTTTTACTTCTAGGGTAAAATAGGTTAAAAAAAAAAAAAAAGAGGTAGGTAAAAGAGGGCTAGAGGAAGACATATTTGGGACATAATAATAATATATGACTATTAATATAATGCTTTTGAACTGTGGTGCCGGAGAAGACTCTCGAGAGTTCCTTGGACAGCATGGAAATCAAACCAGTCAATCCTGAAAGAAATCAACACTGAATATTCATTGGAAGGACTGATGCTGAAGCCGAAGCTCCAGTACTTTGGCCATCTGATGTGAAGAGTCAACTCATTGGAAAAGACCCTGATGCTGGGAAAGACTGAGGGCAGGAGAAGAAAGGGGTGGCAAAAGATGAGATGGTTGGATAGTATCACTGACTCAATGGAGATAAATTTGAGCAAACTCTGGGAGTCGGACATGACTTAGTGACTGAACAACAACAATAAACTAACATAATATTATAACATATGTCTATGTTATGTCTATATTCCACTGTTGAACGTCTATCCAATGTCTATGTTCCACTGTTGAAAACTTTGAAAAAACAGTTGGGCATATAGCAAAATTACCCATAGTCATAGCATACAGAAACAGTCACCGTTAATATTGGGGTGTATAAAGCAGAATTTGCAAACAGGCCCACCAGTGTGTTCTTTGTCTGTTTTCACTTTCTATTGGAGTATAGTTGATTTATGATGTTGTATTATACAAAGTGATTCAGTTATACATATTCTCATACCTATTCTTTTTCATACTCTTTTCCCATATGGGTTATCACAGAGTCGAGTCCCCCATACTATTGCCAATGTGTTCTGTTTAGCCAATTCGTGATATAGATCTTTCTGGAAGGATTTCTGTAGGTGGCCAGATTGATTGATTGATTCATGTAGCACATTCTTCCTTTTACATAAATGGAATTGCATGTGTTTGCATTTAACCATACTGAGAGATACCCATATGGAAATGTCCCAAAAACTCAATCAGAAATACAGGACTCAAGTAAACTGCAAGGACCCGAAAAATCTCAGATTAAGGGCAGTGCCTATCTCTAGAGGGCAGAAAGGGGGCAAAAGAGGCTTCACCTATATTGGTCACATTTTATTAAGCTGAATGGTAGACAAATTGACAGTTTCTGTGTTATTCTTTTGTTTTATTTTGGTTATTCTTTACACTTTTTGATATGAAAACAATGATAAAATAAAATGCAAGAATTAAAAAGAACACACTTTTTTTTTTTTTTTTTTTAATGAAGGGCTTGAGCCTAGAGGAAAGTTTGAACTTAGATTGATCAAATCTCACATTCCTCCAGAGGTGAGGTCAACGGGTGTGACAGCCTGGGTGGGACAACCAAGAGCTGAAAGGGCTGGCCCAGCAGGTCCTACGCCTTCAGACTCCTGCCAAACGGTGACCCTGGGAGACAGGAAAGGACACAGGAAAAGCATGATTAGAGATAGGCCAGGACAAAGGTTATCTCTCCTATCAGCTGAGCAAGGAGAGTTTCAGAGAAGGATAGGAAATGGGATCAAATTCTGTGGAAAAGTCAGAGTTGATGCAGTAGGGAAGGGGTCACTGGTGGCCTTTGAGTCGATCAGTCAGTATATTGAGGGTACTTAAGGAGCAGAGAGAAAGAGGAAGTGGCTAAACTAGGCCATGCTGGGGAAGTCTGCTGGAAAGCACTGCTGTTTCTGACAGATGTACTGGCTCAGGTGCCTGAAGTACTATGCAGAAAGATGTTCACTGCAGCATCATTTGTAGTCACACGAGCCTGTCCGTCATGAGGAACCTCACAGTAGAATACTATGCAACCATGCAAAGAATTCAATACTATGCAAAGAATGAAACCAATGCCCTCTGATGTGAACAGTACATCACTAAGTGGAAAATGCAAAGTACTGAAGAGTGTGTTTTCAAATCTTCTTTGTTGTGTTTACAAATAAAATATGTAATATTTTTAAAATATTTTTAAAAGTAAAATTTAAAAAGACAAACAAAAAAATAAAATATGTAGGGTCTGCTGCTGCTAAGTCACTTCAGTCGTGTCTGACCCTGTGCGACCCCATAGACAGCAGCCCACCAGGCTCCCCCATCCCTGGGATTCTCCAGGCAAGAACACTGGAGTGGGTTGCCATTTCCTTCTCCAATGCATGAAAGGGAAAAGTGAAAGTGAAGTCGCTCAATCGTGTCTGATTCTTCGCGACCCCATGGACTGCAGCCTACCAGGCTCCTCCATCCATGGGATTTTCTAGGCAAGAGTACTGGAGTGGGGTGCCATTGCCTTCTCCATGTAGGGTCTATATAGAGATATAAACATACACTACATCCGCAAAGATGCTCAGGAGACAGTAATCATTGCCTCCGGCAAGACACAAAAAGTCCAGGGTGGAAAAACAAATTTACTTTTCATTGAAAAATTTTGGTACTGTGTGAATAATTATTTTTAATAGTAATGATTATTTTTTCAATAGAATCATTTTTTTAAAGGGTGCTCTATTAGTCCATTCAGGCTACTATAAAAAATACCATAGACTGGATGGCTTATGAACAACAAAACTATATTTCTCCCAACTTTGAAGGCCGGGCACTCCAAGATAAAGGTGTCAGCAGATTTGGTGTCTGGTGAGAGCCCACACACAGCGAGCTGTCTTCTCACTAATTCTGCCTATAGTAGCTGAGGAGCTTGGAGGAGGGAAAAGAGTAGAGTAAAAGGAAAGTTACCCAAAGATGAAGATCATAGTCTAAAGAGGAAAGAATAAAGATTAAAGATGTCGGACCAGGATGGGCAGAGTCTGAGACAGTGTGAGGGCCAAAGCACCCTCACTGGGACTTACAAGCGATGAAGGCCTCCAGGGGTTGTTCTTTTTCTCTTTTTAAGTATTTATTTATCACTGATTCAATGGACATGAATTTGAGCCAACTCTGGGAGACAGTGAAGGACAGGGAAGGAAGCCTGGCGTGCTGCAGTCCAGGGGCTCACAAAGTCTGGCACGACTTGGCAGTTGAACAACAACAATAATTTATTTATTCGGCTGCACCAAGTCTTAGTTGCAGCACACAGGATCTTTTTCAGTTGCGCCACACACTCTTAGTTGCCTCATGTGGGATCTAGTTCCCTGACCAGGGATTGAACCTGTGTCCCCTGCATTGGGAGCACAGAGTCTTTGCCCCTGGACTGCCAGGGAAGTCCCTGAAGAGGTTGTTCTTAATCCCTTGTAGGCCTCAAACATCCTGGAGAAGCCCAAGAATGGCTCCATCCTCAGATAGGTCATGGCAATCACCTCCTGACCAGTTGCCAAGCATCTCAGATGCACTGGGTGGACTCCTGGGAACCAGGCTGGGGATCTTCATCTTACAGCACACTATCTCCCCAAAAGCATCTTTCTCCAAGTCATTTCAAGCTTGAACCAGAGAGAGCAGAACTTGCAGCTGTATCCCATCAGTGGATGGGCAGCCCAGAGAGGAGGGTAATGCCAGCCTGCTGAGGCTCCCCAGGGCAGCTCCCCTTCCCCAGGTTTGCTGTTCAGCTTGCTCTGACTTTGTGGGGGAAACCCATGATCCTTCCAATAAAGCTCCCTTTTGGCTTATGTTAGCCAGAGTCAGTTTGCGTTGATTGCTAATAATCCAAACATAAAATCCTTAACCATAGTCACCCATTCTTAACTGATTCCTCCACTCTTGCTTGAAATGTCCAGAACAGACACTGACTGAGGTAAGCTGTGCCTTCCCCTTTGCTCCTCAGGATAAGGGGGACTAGTATAACATCTCCCAATTGCAAGGAAAATTCCACTCAATTAAAAGATTCTTTTCCCAAATTACTAAACAACTAGCAAGTTTTCACAGCAGAACACGTGAATTCTGGCATCTTTGGGTCAGCTGATTCTCCTCCATGACAGCAAAGGCGATGGGGAAACGTAGACAGAGATAAGGGATTGGGAGATGTTATGTTAGTCAGGACTCTTCCCATAGAAATGATATAAAAACTTAAGTTCAAAAAGAATTTACTAGTATTATAGCTGAAAAGTATAGTAGCTGAAGTGTCTCTCTGTTAGTTGCCTCATCAATGCCATCTTCTGAGTCTTGGCTCCATTCCTAGATCTTTCCCTCATGGTCACAAGGGAGCTGCACCACTTCCAGCCCTCACACACTCACGCTTTCTAAACCCTCCTTACTCGTCTCTTCTGTTCCCATGATATTCAATATTTTACCTTCCAAATCTGTATATTCAACTCCAGCCCTGACCCTGAGATCCAGACCCATCTACCAACTGCCTACTTGATACATCCATTTCAAAGTTTAAGAAGTATCTCAAACTTTACTAACGTGCATTTGGGTGGACTTCCCTGGTGGTCCAGTGGCTAAGACTCTGTGTTCCTAATGCAGGGGGCCCAGGTTTGATCCCTGGTCAGGGAACAAGATCCCACATGTTGCAACAACAACTGAAGATGCAGCGTGCTGCAACTGAGACCCGGCACAGCCAAACAAATACATATTTTTTTAAAGATGTATCTCAAACTTTATTAAAGTGCTGGATTCTTCAAAAGGGGGAGGGCATGTATGCTGCCTTTTCAAATCTACGTGGTCACTGAATCCCTTTTTTGAAGGATCACCTATAAAAATTTAGGAATAAATGTTTTGTGAATATGATTTGGGAAAAGTCAGGCCCGATTATCTCTACAATTCTCTCTAGTCCGCAAAGACTGTGATTTGGGGGTTTAGCAAAACAATAAAACAGAAGTAAATAGTATGTTTTAACAATAAGGATTTTTTTTTTTTAAGTTTCCTGAAAAAGTTTGTAGATGTAATAACATCACCAAAAGAGTGCTGGGTCTGACCTCACTTTACACAGAGAAAACAGGGAGGAAAACCAATCCCTGAGTCGATATCAAGCTTCAGCAGTCACTCAACGCTCTAAAGAAGCGAAAAGACGCTGCCTCAAACTCTAAAGCCATTAGCGTGTTATGTTAAGTATAACTGACTAGTATAACAGCTCCCAACTACAAGGAAAATCCACTCAATTAAAAGATTCTTTTCCCAAATTACTAAACGACTAGCAAGTTTTAACAGCAGAACACGCTGACCTTTAGCTCTTAACTCCAAACCAACAGTACACAAGTTTTTCCAAGGATTTTAGTAGATTTCTCTAGACTTATGTTTGTCAGGGTTCCCCAGGGAAACAGAACGACCGGGATGTATATATAGAGAGAAAGAGATTTACTATAAGAAAGTGGTTCACAAAGGAGGCTGAAAAGTCCTAAGATGTGCAGTTGGCAAGCTGGGGACCCAGGAAAATCAACAGTGATGGTGTCGTTTCAGTCTGAGTTTAAAGTTCCAGCTCAAGAACCAGCAGGCTCCAGACCCAAAAAGAGCTGATGTTTCAGCTTGAGTCCAAAGGCAGGAAAAGACTGGGGTCCCAGCTCAGCAGGCAGGCAGACCTTCAACTCTTTGGACGAGGGCAATCTGCTTAACTCAGTATACTCATTCAGATGCTGTGCCGTGCTAAGTTGCTTCAGTCATGTCCGACTCTTTGCAACCCCATGGACTGTAGCCCGCCAGGCTCCTCTGTCCATGGGGTTTCTCAGGCAAGAATACTGGAGTGGGTAGCCAGTTCCCTTCTCCAGGGGATCTTCCTGACCCAGGGATCGAACCCGAGTCTCCCGCATTACAAGCAGATTCTTTATCATCTGAGCCACCAGGGAAGCCCCACTTGGATGTTAATAAATCCAAAAACACCCACACAGACCCACCCAGAATAACGTTTGACCAAGTATCTGGGCACCCCTTGGCCCTTCAAACTGATGCACAAAATTCACCATCACAAGGCCCTGGACAAGGGACTTCGTTGGTGGTCTAGTGGCTAAGACTCCACGCACCCAATTCAGGGGGCCCAGGGTTCACCCCC
Source organism: Bos grunniens (assembly GCF_055505025.1). Taxonomy (NCBI): domain Eukaryota; kingdom Metazoa; phylum Chordata; class Mammalia; order Artiodactyla; family Bovidae; genus Bos; species Bos grunniens. Next base: position 32,125,251 of record NC_141189.1, read on the forward strand.
CTGGTCAGACAACTAGACCCCACATGCTGCAACTAAAAGACCCTGAATGCTGCAACTAGGACCTGGCACAGCCAAAATAAATAAATAATACATATTTTAAAAAACAAAAACCAAGGCCTTTCGTTAGGGGAAACACACGGACAGAAACTGCCCACTCTGACCAGGCACCATAGTATCCATTTCCGTGAGTTATTTTACGACAGGAGGTCCTGGTAAGGAACATGGAACTAATAAGCCACCACCAACCGGATGAGTTCGAGAAAGCACAAAAGGAGACGCCATGTGTCTTACCCCCTCTAAGAATCCTTTCTGTTGCAACCCATCTTGGCTGAGCAAGGCATACGCCACCAGGAAAGACCCTGAGTCAGAGTGATTGGCCAAAGACAACCCAGAAACTAATCCCATCACCATACTGCAGACTGCAAGCCACGTGGCCCAGGAGTTCTCCTGGGTTCCCTGACCTTCCTGCTCTCCACCCAGGGAGCCCCTTCCCAATGAAGTCTCTTGCTTTTTCAGCACATGTGTCTCCTTGGCCAATTCATTTCTGAGTGTTAGACAAGAGCCTGCTCTCAGGCCCTGGTAGGGGTCCCCCTTCCAGCCACACCTTGACTGCACACCCAGTCCTTGCCTTCTGTTGACCACCTTGAGTAACCTCTGTGCTCTGTCGTCCTATGTCCCCCAGGTTTCTCTGGGAGCTGTGTCTCCCAGCACCCCCACACGGTTCCAGGGCAGAGTTGACCCACAGAGGAGCATGTATGAGACTGGGAAAGAGCATAGGAAGTGGCAGCTTCCTATTCTCCAAAGGATATCATTGTCACATGCAGTGATGGATGGTAAGACGCCTCATGGGTTCAGGCACATCTTCATTCTCCTTTGCTTTGCATTTAGCTCTTCTTCCCACCTGATGCCCTGCTGACCAACAGTGGCCCTAGCCCCGCCATTTTGCCATTAGCTTACCTGTTGATTCACAGAGGCGGGGCCGCACAGAGGCAACCTAAACAAATCTCACAAGCTCCCTCTCACAGCGCCATGTTAGCAACTGGACGTTCCTGACTCCTCAGATCAGCCGGTCAGTGATTGCTCTGGTCCTCAGCTCCCCAGCTCCCTCCACAACTATGGAAGTTCTGATTTCTACAATACGTCCCAGATGCTCTAGTCACGGTGGCTCAGCTCCCATGACCATCCCTGACTGATAAACCTCTTTATTTTTGCTGTTGAGATATCCACCCAGGGACTTCCCTGGTGGTCCAGTGGTTAAGAATCCGCCTTCCAGTGTGGGAGATGCGGGTTGGATCCTTGGTCAGGGAATTCAGATTCCACATGGGGCAGGGTCTGAGTGTTCTGGAGCTCACACGCTGCAGTGAAAGACTATGCTGCAACTACGACCTGACACAGCCAAATGAATAAATAAATGTTTAAAAGAAAGAGAGATTCTCTCAGAACTGTCCAGAATCCTGCCTGCACAGTGGCACATTATGATTAAGGCACAAGCTTTGGAGCCAGAAAAATCTGAAGCCCAGCCCCACCACAATGTAACCTCTCTGAGCCTCAAATTCCTTATCTATAGAAATGTCCTTGATAATATATCAACTTTGTGGAACTGTTGCAAAGATTAAGTAAGATGATTTCTAGAACACTTACGTCTATGTGCAAAAAATTTATGAGCACAGTTTCAAGCCCAGAGTAAGTGCTCAGCAAATTTTAGTGATTTTGTTATTATTTTTTTCTTTTTAGAAGCCCAGAGCTAATCAACTTCTGGGAAGGTTGTACGTCCCAAGGCTGGCTAGAGCAGTATAACCAGGAGGAGACCCCATATAAATGTTGCTGTTGTTCAGTCGCTAAGTTGTGTCCAACTCTTTGCGGCCCCATGGACTGCAGCACACCAGGCTTCCCTGTCTCTCACTATCTCCCAGAGTTGGCTCAAACTCATGTCCGCTGAGTCAGTGATGCCATCCAACCATCTCATCCTCAGTTGCCCCCTTCTCCTCTTGCCCTCAATTTTTCCTAGCATCAGGGCCTTTTCCAATGAGTCAGCTCTTCGCATCAGGTGGCCAAAGTATTTCAGCTTCAGCTTCAGCATCAGTCCTTCCAATGAATATTCAGGGTTGATTTCTTTTAGGATCGACTGGTTTGATCTCCTTGCTATCCAATGGGATTCCCCAAAACTAAAGCCAGGAAAACAATATCATTCATGAATTGCTGAAATTTCAAATAAATCAATTAATTATAATAAATGCTAGAATTTCAAAGGCAGATGAAGCAAAGAGGCACTGCAAGGGTGGAGGACAGAATGTACTTACTTGAGTTTGAGAGATAGGTTAAGGCAAGGGGTTAGTACTAAAGTAATAAGTAGCAAGCAAAAGCAAGAGTTCTTTTTTTCTTTTTTAATATTTATTTATTTATTTGGCTGTTCCCGGTCTTAGCTACTGCACATGGGATCTTCAATTTTCCTTACAGCATGTGGGATCTTTAGTTACAGCATGTGGGATCTTTAGTTGCAGCATGTGGAAGCTAATTCCCTGACCAGGGATCAAACCCAGGCTTGCTGCATTGGGAGCACAGAGTCCTAGCCACAGGACCACAAGGAAAGTCCCAAGAATTCCCTTTTTATAGGATGACTGATGACTCTGCTAGCACAGAGCTAGCATAATAGCCCACAGGAAATCCACAAGTTCAGTCCAAAACCCTTACTTTTTCTCAAAGTAGAAAAACAGCTTCTAGAAATTCAAATATTGTTGCAATACTGTCAAAGGCTCAGTTCAGTTCAGCTCAGTCACTCAGTCATGTCCAACTCTTTGCGACCCCATGAATCACAGCACGCCAGGCCTCCCTATCCATCACCAACTCCCGGAGTTCACTCAGGCTAGATACTTTTAATGTCCTTTACTTTAGTAGATGTACATGGTATTTATTATGACACTTTATTTTGATAATTATTATTTAGTGCATCCTTTTTATTAGAGAAGGTTAGACAGTTCTCATTACAGGATTTGCATTTGTATTAGGTGATCTGGAAGCAGGTTTAAGAAACAAGGTTTAGCTCTGGACTGGACGTTGACAGGTTGAGGGGTTAATTGTATAATCGGGGTATAACTATATATTAGCCAAGTTATTCCAGAAAGACAGACCCAAAAGGATATAGACAGGGCTTCCCTGTGGTCCAGTGGGTAAGAATCTGTCTGTCAGTGCAGGGGACATGAGTTTGACCCCTGGATCAGGAAGATGCTTCAAGGCAGCTATGCCCGTGCAGCACAACTACTGAGTCTGTGTTCTAATGCCTGAGAGCTGCAACTATTGAGTCCATGAGCCACAACTAGGGAAGCTCGAGTGCCCTAGAGCCTGTGCTCTGCAGCAAGAGAAGCCCACGCATCACAATTAGAGAGTGGCCGCCACTCTCCTCAACTAGAGAAAGCCCTCTTGCAGCAACGAAGACCCAGCATAGCCAATTAATACATAAATATCAAACAGAGATAGACAGACAGACAGGTATTTTAAGGAACTGTCTCATGCAGTTGTGGGGGCTGCAAGTCCAAAATCAAAGGGCAGCCTAACAGGCTAAAAATACAGGGAAGAGTTGATGTTACAGTATTGAGTCCAAAATCCAGAAAGCAAACCAGGCAGTCTGGAAATTCTAGGGTTTCCAAGTTGCAGGCTTGAGGCCAAATTTGTTGGGGGAAGAGCAGACTGAAGTCTTTGCTCTTAAGGCCTTCAACTGATTAGATGAGGCTCATGCCCATTATGGAGGGTACTCTGCTTTATTGAAAGTCCACTGATTTGAATGTTAGTCCACCTAGAAAATATCCTCATGGCAATGTCTAGACTGTGTGACTCTGGCGATCGCTGGAGCTGTGCCCAGTAATACAGTTCTCACCTAAGCAAAAGCCAGGACTGTACTTTCTATGCCCCACTTTGAAGTCACACATAGATGAATAACTTGTTTTTGAATGTGGGCAGAAGAGACACATGTCACTCAAAGACAGGGGCCAGGGCTTAATTCAACCATGTTCTCTTTTCCTCTGCCACGTTGAATAGCAATGCCCCAGATGTTGACAGCTTCATGAGCCTGGATTCCAATGGGAGGATGACAGAAGCACAGCCCCAGAGGACCCAGGAAGGAAACTGTGATGGGCTGAATGTTTGTACCCCAGATTCATCTGCTGAAGCCCTAATTCCCAATGTGATGGTTTCTGGAGGTGAGGCCTTTGGGAGGTGATGAAGCTTAGATGAGGTCATGAGGGGGGTGGCCATTATGATGAGATTAGTGCCCTTACAAGAAGAGACACCAGGGAAACTTTCTTCTTTTTTTTAAAAAAAAGTTTTAAACTTTTTATTTTATTTTGGAATATAGCAACGAACAATATTGTGATAGGCCTTCCCTGGTGATCCAGTGGTTAAAAATCTGCCTGCCAATGTAGGGGTCGCGGGTTCAATCCCTGGTCCAGAAAGATTCCACATACCATGGGACAATTAAGCCCATGGAAGCCACAACTACTGAAGTGCGCATGCCCTAGAGCCTGTGCTCTGCAACAAGAGAAGCCACCACGAGGAGCCCGCACACCACAACTGGAGTAGCCTCTGCTGGCCACAGCTAGACAGAAGCCTGTGTGCAGAGCAAAGACTCAGGGCAGCCAGGAATACATTTAAAGAGAAAAATGCTGTGATAGGTTCAGGTGCACAGCCGAGCAACCCAGCCAAACGTGTACACGTATCCATTCTCCCCCAAACTCCCCTCCCATCCAGACTGCCACATGACGTTGAGCAGAGTTCCACCAGAGAACTTGAGAGCTCAAGTGCCACGGGAGACCACAGGGAGAAGGCAGCCGGCTGTGAGCTGGGAAGGGAGCTCTCACCAGACACCACAAATCTGGGACTGCCCAGACTTAGAATTTATTTCTAAACAATAGAAATAAATGTCTATTGTTTAATCCACCCAGCCTATGATATTTTGTGATAGCAATGCATGCATCCTGAGACATGTGGCGTGAATGAGACCTAGGTGATGTTCGTTACTGCAGCATGGCCTCATCTACCCTGACTGATACAGCGTCCAAAGCCACAGTATTATCCATTGGACTGCACTGCCTCTTCACTACCACTGAAAACTTCTTCATGAGCACTAAATATCTCCAGACAAGCTTCTGCTAGTGTTGTGGTTGTGCTGTCGCTAAGTCGTGTCCAGTCTTTTGCCCCATGCACTATATAGCCCACCAGGCTCCTCTGTCCAGGCGATTTCCCAAGCAAGAATACTGGAATGGGTTGCCATTTCTAACACTGCATTTCCCATGTCTCCTACATTGGCAGGTGGATTCTTTACCACTGAGTCACCCAGGAAGCCCTTTGCTAGTGTACTGCAGTCCAAAAGGAAAGAAACTTCAAAAGAACACAAAACTAACAGGAACAGAAAGGAACAGCAAACATTAAGCCAGAAACACTGGCCCTCTGGCATATATCCATAAATTGCAGATGACCTGGTTTCTTCTTAAACCCGAAACAGAGCCTGGGGGAGGCTGGGCTTGTGCTAAGGAGAGCTGGAGGAGATGGAACAGCTCAGAGCCAGGATCCAATGAAGCCTCAGCACCTCTGCTGGGTAAATCCTGCGATGGCAGAGTCCCATACTAAGGCCTTCTTCCCCCTCTCTCCCTCGTACTCAGATCAGTCCCAAAGGCCTTCTTCCTCCCTCTCTCCCTCGTACTCAGATTTCTGCATCCCTCAGACACCTGTTTGCTTGTGAACATGAAAAGGCTAATTTGATTTGGGGCCAAGTCTCAAGGTTGTCTGCTAGTTTTCCAAGAACATTTCCTTTGAAGACCAGCCTCTCTGAACTCCCGCCTTCTCTAACCTCTTCGGAAATGCCACCTTCTATTAGCTCTTTATAATTTCTCAAAGTGGCTTCACTCTGGTTTCCAGGGGGTCCTGACTGTTTCTAAGACTCATCATGGCAGGGAAGTCTGAATTCTTGTTTTTCAAACCAATGACTTCTCCCCATGACACTTTTTGTCTCCACTGTAAATACCAACACCCACAACATACAGAGCATGCTGACCCAGCGGGGCCTGGGTTGTTAGATGACTTGAGAAGTGGAGAAAATTCCTCCCACTCTATAAATACTGACAGAATGTCCACTTCATCCTAGGCACTGTCAGGCACCAGGATACAATGCTGAGTTCATTTTAGATGTGGTTCCTGCCCTAACAGAGTTTACAGTCTAATGGAGAACACGGGAAAAAAAAAAAATTTTTTTTTAACTACCTAAAATTGAGAAAGTGATATTAAGGGAAAAGCATGGTGCTAAGAGAAAGCCTGAAAAGAGGTGAGTGAGGGCCGAGGGTACAGTGGAAAGAAACTCAACTGTGAGTTGGAGGCCCTCTGAGAAGCAGTCACCAAAGTGGAATTAGATTGCGACAGGTTTTGAAGCAAAGCACTTGTAAAGAATAGGGCTTCCCAGGTGGTGCTAGTAGCAAAGAATGCCAATGCAGGAGACATAAAAGATGAGGGTTTGATCCCTGGGTCAGGAAGATCCCCTGGAGGAGGGCATGGCAACCTACTCCAGTATTCTTGCCTGGAGAATCCTGTGGACAGAGCAGCCTGGTGGGCTACACTCCATAGGGTCACAAGGAGTCAGACACGACTGAAGGAACTTAGCATGCACGCACTTGTGAAGAATACAAGAAAGGAGCTAGAGAAGGGGGAAGAAACTTCAGGCCATAATGCAGGTCTGATGCCACTGAAGAAGGCAAGGAAGAGACACTGGGTAGCAAGTGTCTCAGGCTGCAGCCAAGGCCAGGCTGATTGGGGCGGGGGGTGCAGCAGTTCTTGAGCCCAAGCTTCCTATCAAGGAGTCCTGGGTCTCACAGGAATGGGCTCAATGCATTAGTCCCGTGACTGTGCTTGGGCCTGACTGGGAGTCTCGGTGGGGAAGCAGTGATGAGCCGTGGCACCTGGGATGGTCAGGAAGGCAGGAACCCGGCGGCACTCCCCTCCAAGGGTCACTGTCATGACTGCCAGTCTCCAGGTGTGTTTGGGAAGCAGCCCTCTATGATTTCCATGGGCCTTTCTTTTATTTTTTATTATTTAATTGGAGTAGAGCTGCTTTACAATGTTGTGTTAGCTTCTGCTGTACTGCAAATTGAATCAGCCGCACGTACACAAGTACCCCCTCTTCCTTGGATTTCCTTCCCAGTTAGGTCACCGCAGAGCCTTGAGGAGAGCTCTCTGTGCTGTACAGTAGGTCCTCAGCAGTTATCTGTTTTATACATGCACGTGTGCCTGTTCCATCGCTCAGTTGTGTCCGACTCTTCGCAACCCCATGGACTGTAGCCTGCCAGGCTCCTCTGTCCATGGGATTTTTCAGGTAAGAACGCTGCAGTAGATAGCCATTCCCTTCTCCAGGGGATTGAACTCCCATCTCCTGCATTGCAGGCAGATTCTTTACCACTGAGCCATCTACCTCAGAGGGCTGTTATAAGGATATTGCAAAACAATCTATATAATACAATTATTACAGGGCCTAGAACATAGGAACCAGTCTCCAAGTGGGCTTATTATACATGTTGTTTGATAAATATTTTAAAAGTTTGAGTAGTTCCATAATATACAACTTCCACATCACTTAAGTGAATGTCAGGAACACTGTTACATGATTTTTTCCATGTCACCAATCAATGTTCGTCTACAAATATTTAATAATATTTCATGGAGTCTAATAATCTGGACATATTGTATCTCAAAAAGATTAAGAATATCAGTTAACATGCCAAGAATATTATTTATAAATACCCTATTGCTTAAAATACCTTATGACTTCCCTGGTGGCTCAGATGGTAAAGCATCTGCCTACAATGTGGGATACCTGGGTTCAATCCCTGGGTCAGGAAGATCCTCTGGAGAAGGAAATGGCAGCCCACTCCAGTACTCTTGACTGGAAAAGCCATGGACAGAAGAGCCTGGTAGGCTACAGTCCATGAGGTCGCAAAGAGTTGGACACAACTGAGTGACTAAAAACTTATGCTTAAAAGGGAACGCATTTGAATCAGTTTTAATGAGGTGGATGAACCTAGAGCCTATTATACAGAGTGAAGTCAGAAAGAGAAAGATAAATATCATATATTAATGCACATAAATGGAATCTAGAAAGATGGTACTAATGAATTTGTTTGCAAGGCAGCAATGGATAAACAGACATAGAGAACAGACCTATGGACATGGGGAGAAGGGAGATGAGGGTAAGATGTATGGAGAGAGTAACATGGACACTTACATCACCATATATAAAATAGATAGCCAATGGGAATTTACTGTGTGTCTCAGGGAACTCAAATGGGGGCTCTGTATCAACCTAGAGGGGTGGGATAGTGAGGGAGCTAGGAGGGAGGTTCACGAGGGAGGGGACATATCTATACCTATGGCTGATTCATGTTGATGTTTAACAGAAAACAACAAAATTCTGTAAAGCAATTATCCTTCAATTAAAAAATAAATAACTTAAAAAAAATACCCTATGGCTTAGCAAAAGAGATGGCATAATTATTTAATAGTTGTCTCTCCCATTAGGATGTCAAGTTCAACAAAAAATTATCCACCAACCTGGGAATATATCAGACAAAACTATAATTCAAAAAGATACATGTTCATAGCAGCATTACTCACAATAGCCAAGACATGAAAACAACCTAAATGTCTATGCTGCTGCTACTGCTGCTAAGTCGCTTCAGTCGTGTCCGACTCTGTGCGACCCCATAGACGGCAGCCCACCAGGCTCCCCCGTCCCTGGGATTCTCCAGGCAAGAACACTGGAGTGGGTTGCCATTTCCTTCTCCAATGCATGAAAGTGAAAAGTGAAAGTGAAGTCTCTCAGTCGTGTCTGACTCTTCACAACCCCATGGACTGCAGCCTACCAGGCTCCTCCGTCCATGGGATTCTCCAGGCAAGAGTACTGGAGTGGGTCACCATGGACAGATAAATAAGGGTGTGGTGTGCATGAGTGCTCAGTCACTCAGCCATTCCGACTCTTTGTGACCTCATGAACCATAGCCCACCAGTTTCCTCTGTCCATGGAATTCTCCAGGCAAGGATACTGGAGTTGGTAGCGGTTTCCTACTCCAGGGGATATTCCTGACCCAAAGATCAAACCCGTGTCTCCTGCATCTCCAGCATTGGCAGGGGGATTCTTTACCACTGGGCCACCTGGGAAGCCAAAGAAGGTGTGATACATATATACAATGGAATACTACTCAGCCATAAAAAAGAATGAAATGTGCCACAATATGAGTGGACCTAGAGATTATCATACTAAGTGAAGTAAGTCAGAAAGAGAAAGACAAATACCATATGATATCACTTATATGTGGAATCCAAAATATGACAAAATGAACCAGAAACAGAATCATGGAAACAGAGAACTGACAGGTGGTTGCCAAAGAAGGGATTGGAGGAGGGACGGAATGAGAAGTTGGAGTTAGCAGATGTAAGCTTTTATACACAATGTAAGCTTTTACATAGGATGGGTAAACAGCAAGGTTCTATCCAATAGCACAGAGTTCAGGGTTTCCCAAACGCATCTGACCACGAACCCTTTTTCACAGAACATCTATTAACAGAATTGATGTCTTAAGGAACCCATTTTAGGAAATGCTGTTACAGATACATACATCGTAGACTAAAGTGTACAGGCATGTGTGACTAATCGATACACTTCTCCAGCCAACAAATGATTCATTCCCTTTAATGAATCTCAATATTTGGGAGGAAGAGATAAATTTAATGGAAATGTTTACCTATTTGAACGTCTGAAGGCGGCAGTGCCAAAAGTTAGGGATTTTTCAGACATGCCAATAAATTCCTTTCCTTTGAACACACATGAGTTTCTTTTCTGTCTCTTACATTTTTTTAATGTATTTTTAACTTATTTTTTTGGCCACACAGAATGCGGGATGTTATTTCCCTGACCAGGATCGAACCTGAGCCCCCTTCATTGTAAGCACAGAGTCTTAACCACTGGACCACCAGGCAAGTCCCTGTCTTGTATTTTAAAGAGTCATGACCAATACAATGAGCTACTTCTGGCTTTCTCTAATAGACACTTAATCCCATCAAAGTGAAAATGCTAGCAACAAGGCTCTTTTTTATTTATTTATTTATTTTATTTTAGACTGCACTGGGTCTTCGTTGCAGAGTCTGGGCTCTTTGTTTCGGTATGCAAGCTTTCTCTGGTTGCCCTGAGGCATGTGGGATCTTAGTTTCCCGGACCAGGGATCAAACCAACGTCCCCTACACTGGAAGGTGGATTCTTTACAGCTGGACCATCAGGAAAGAGCCTCATCAGGCTCTTTAAAACACCATGCTGAATTTAGGAGGGGCGTTGCCAACTGTGAAACATTGAAAACCCCTAAACAAGACAGTATCAAGGATGGCTTCCCTTTCCTCTCTTGTTATCTGTTTTGCCATAGAGATGGGTCATAACTAGAACACACTGTATTATCAGGCTTAGAATATCTTCTTGTAATGTCCATCACTAGGGGAATGATTAAGCTAAATAAGATCTCTAGCAGATCTTCCTAACCCAAGGATCAAACCCACATCTCCTGCATCAACAGGCAACTCTTTACCACTGAGTCACCAGGGAAGCCAAATACAGTAAACGCATACTAGTTAATAAAATGGGAATTTCCTTTGGCGGTGGTGGTGGTGGTGTTTAGTCTCTAAGTCATGTCAAACTCTGAGACCCCATGGACTGTGGCCCGCCAGGCTCCTCTGTCCATAGGATTTCCCAGGCAAGAGTACTGGAGTGCATTGTCATTTCCTTCTCCCAGGGATCTTCCTAGCCCAAGGATTGAACCTGCATCCCCTGCATCAGCAGGCAGATTCTTTACCACTGAGCCACCAGGGAAGACCGAATTTCCTTTCAGATCAGATCGGATCAGTCGCTCAGTCGTGTCCAACTCTTTGCGACCCCACGAATCGCAGCACACCAGGCCTCCCTGTCCATCACCAACTCCCGGAGTTCACTCAGACTCACATCCATCGAGTCAGTGATGCCATCCAGCCATCTCATCCTCTGTCGTCCCCTTCTCCTTTTGCCCCCAATCCCTCCCAGCATCAGAGTCTTTTCCAATAAGTCAATTCTTCACATGAGGTGGCCAAAGTACTGGAGTTTCAGCTTTAGCATCATTCCTTCCAAAGAACACCCAGGGCTGATCTCCTTCAGAATGGACTGGTTGGATCTCCTTGCAGTCCAAGGGACTCTCAAGAGGCTTCTCCAACACCACACTTCAAAAGCATCAATTCTTCGGCACTCAGCCTTCTTCACAGTCCAACTCTCACATCCATACATGACCACTGGAAAAACCATAGCCTTGAATAGACGGACCTTTGTTGGCAAAGTAATGTCTCTGCTTTTGAATAGGCTATCTAGGTTGGTCATAACTTTCCTTCCAAGGAGTAAGCGTCTTTTAATTTCATGGCTCCAGTCACCATCTGCAGTGATTTTGGAGCTCAGAAAAATAGTCTGACACTGTTTCCACTGTTTCCCCATCTATTTCCCATGAAGTGATGGGACTGGATGCCATGATCTTTGTTTTCTGAATGTTGAGCTTTAAGCCAACTTTTTCACTCTCCACTTTCATTTTCATCAAGAGGCTTTTGAGTACCTCTTCACTTTCTGCCATAAGGGTGGTGTCATCTGCGTATCTGAGGTTATTGATATTTCTCCTGGCAATCTTGATTCCAGCTTGTGTTTCTTCCAGTCCAGCATTTCTCATGATGTACTCTGCATATAAGTTAAATAAACAGGGTGACAATATACAGCCTTGACATACTCCTTTTCCTATTTGGAACCAGTCTGTTGTTCCATGTCCAGTTCTAACTGTTGCTTCCTGACCTGCATACAGATTTCTCAAGAGGCAGATCAGGTGGTCTGGTATTCCCATCTCTTGCAGAATTTTCCACAGTTTATTGTGATCCACACAGTCAAAGGCTTTGGCATAGTCAATAAAACAGAAATAGATGTTTTTCTGGAACTCTCTTGCTTTTTCCATGATCCAGCGGATGTTGGCAATTTGATCTCTGGTTCCTCTGCCTTTTCTAAAACAAGCTTGAACATCAGGAAGTTCACGGTTCACATGTTGCTGAAGCCTGGCTTGGAGAATTTTGAGCATTACTTTACTAGCGTGTGAGATGAGTGCAATTGTGCAGTAGTTTGAGCATTCTTTGGCATTGCCTTTCTTTGGGATTGGAATGAAAACTGACCTTTTCCAGTCCTGTGGCCACTGCTGAGTTTTCCAAATTTGCTGGCATATTGAGTGCAGCACTTTCACAGCATCATCTTTCAGGATTTGGAATAGCTCAACTGGAATTCCATCACCTCCACTAGCTTTGTTCGTAGTGATGCTTTCTAAGGCCCACTTGACTTCACATTCCAGGATGTCTGGCTCTAGGTCAGTGAGCACACCATCGTGATTATCTGGGTCATGAAGATCTTTTTTGTACAGTTCTTCTGTGTATTCTTGCCATCTCATCTTAATATCTTCTGCTTCTGTTAGGTCCATACCATTTCTGTCCTTTATCGAGCCCATCTTTGCATGAAATGTTCCTTTGGTATCTCTGATTTCCTTTAATGATCTCCAATTACCCAACCAGCTGGACTAATCAATACTCACCAGTCTGTAAGATCAACCATGTGGGGCCCACAGCAAGAGCGGGAGGAGACACTGAACTACCACACGGAGGTGAACGTTTGTTCCCATTTGTTGAACTGCATGTTTTTTCCGAAAGTCAATTGTCTGGTTTCCAGACCTATTTACATTTGTACTCGTTCTTGTGTAAATATCACATAAACCAGTAAAAATGTGAAAAATAAAAAGAGTTAGCATGTATTTGAAAACTAATTTGAACACTTTGGAAAGACCTGATAATAGCACATCTATTTTTTTTAATAAGCATGATCTTTTGTTTGCTTGTTTTCAACTGCACCAGGTCTTAGTTGCAGCATGAGGGATCTCGCTCCCTGACCAGGGACTGAACTCGGGCCCTCTGCGTTGGGAACACAGTCTTAACCACTGGATCACCAAGGAAGTCCCAAAGCACGTCAATTTTTACTTAGGTAAATATTGTCTCTTGGTAGAAATACATTCTTGAGTTTTTCTATTTTTATACATTTTTAATTTCTGTCAACGTTGTGGGATATTTTGTAAGCCCCATGAACTCAAAACTCTCAGGCTGAGTGGAAATAAGTATACCATCCAAACTATCCACAAAAATACCTAAGAGCATCAGACGTTTTTAAAAAGCAACTTGCCAGATATTTTCTTTGACACATTTAACGTCACATTAAACATTAAACACATTTAATGTTTAATTAATGGATCCCTTCATAGAATAAAGAAAATTACAGTGATAATTGTCACTATGTAACAAAAACATCCTACCTGAAAATTACTTTTCAGAAAATTCATTGTGGTGAAATCAACATTGAGATTTATGATGGCAGAGGTTTCCCTATTATGCCAATTTGTTTTTAACTTTTTTGTTTTGGTTTTGGTTTTGGTTTTATTTATTTATTTATTTATTTTTGGTTTTGGTTACACTGTGCAGCTTGCAGGATCTTGGTTCCCTGACCAGGGATTGAACCCAGGTCCTTGGCAATGAAAGAGCCAAATCCTAGCTACTGGACCACCAGGAAATTCCCTGAACTTTGTTTTGACAAAATTTCATTCTTACAGAAATGCTGACATTTACACTTGCTCTGTAATTCTACCTCTCTCTAGAGCATGCTCTCTCTTTGTCGTTGTTGTTCAGTCACTAAGTCGTGCCCGACTCTTTGAGACCCCATGGACTGCAGGACACCAGGCTTTCCTGTCCTTCACTATCTCCAGGAGTTTGCTCAAATTCATGTCCAATGAGTCAGTGATGCTATCTAACCGTCTCCTCTGTCACCCTCTTCTCCTTTTGCCTTCAATCTTTCCCAGCATGAGGGTCTCTCTTTATATATACATAATTTTGTCATTTTTATGAATGATTTAGGAATCAACTTGCAGACATGATATTTCTTCACCCTTAAATATGTCGGTATATATTCCCTAAAAACAAAGACATTCTATCATACAGGTACAGTATGATTGTTAAAATCAGGAAATTAATATTGATGATAATGAACATGGATACTATCATCTAAGACCTTATTCAGATTTCACCAATTTCCCATGAATAGCAAAAGAAAACAGCTTTTTTCCCTGGTCTAGAATCCAATCCAGGAACAAAGCAATTCTCCTTGACCCTGGAACCCTTCCTCTGTCTTTGCCTTTCACGGTTCGGGCATTTCTCAAAGAGCGCAGGCCCTCAGGACACCCCTAGTGGTCCAGTGGTTAAGACACCACGCTTCCACTGCAGGGGACCCGGGTTCAATCCACGGTCAGGGAACTAATATCCCATATGCAGGGCGATACGCACAAAAAATAGAGAAAACTAATAAAAATAAATTTTAAAAGTTTATTCTTGGAAACTCCTTGGTTAGGATTCCTTCCTCTCACTGCTGAGTGTTAGTCACTCAGTCGTGTCCGACTCCTTGCGACCTCATGGACTGCAACCTGCCAGGCTCCTCTGTCCATGGAATTCTCCAGGCAAGAATACTGGAGTGGGCAGCCACTCCCTTCTCCAGGGAATCTTCCTGACCCAGGGATCGAACTCAAGTCTCCTGCATTGAAGGCTGATTCTTTACCATTTGAGCCACCAGGGAAGCCGCTCACTGCTGAGGGCCTGAGTTCAATCCTTGGTGGGGAACTAAGATCCCACAAGCTGCATGGCCAAAAGATAAATGGAAAAAAAAAAAAAAAAACAAAGTGCACGGGCCCAGGGATTTCCTGGTGGCTCAGTGGTAAAGAATTCACTTGCCAATGCAAGAGACATGGGTTTGATCCCTGGGTCAGGAAGATCCCACAAGCCTTGGAGCAACTAAGTCCATGCTCCACAACTACTGAGCCTGTGCTCTGCAACAAGAGAAGCCATTGCAATGAGAAGCCCATGCACCATCACTAGGGAGTGGCCCCTGCCTACCACAAACAGAGAAAAGTCCAACCAGCAAGGAAGACCCAGCACAGCCATAAATAAACAAATAAATAATTTTTAAAAGAGCACAGGCCTATTCTTTTTTTAGAATGTCCCTTGATTGGAATTCATTGCATTTTTTCCCCCTGATGCACACGTGGTCAGAACACCACAGATGTGATATTGGTCCCTCTCAGTGCTCTGTGTCAAAGGCACAGGATGTATATTTGACACACTGCTGGTGATGTCCATTTGGATTACTGGTTAAGATGGTCTCAGCCAGGTTTCTCCATTCTAAATTATTACTTTTTAACCTTCCTGATTTATAAATATCGTACTCGGGTTTATTTTGAAACTATGCAAATATCCAGTTTCTCGTCAATCTTTCATCTACTAATTTTAGCATCCATTGAAGATTTTTGCCCAAAACACTCCTCACTGCGGTGGCTGCCAGATGGTGACTTTCTAATTCCATCGTTCCTTGTACATGTGCGAGTTGGCATTGTTCTGTAAGGAAGGGCTTTTCCTTCTTTCCCGGTCATTCATTCATTCATTTGTTAATATCATTATGGACAGATGGTGAATCAGGGGTCCAGGCACCTTCCCTCTGGCTCCATCACCTCTAGTATGTGGCCTCCAAAAGCACCACAGAAAGGAAAGAAAGACTATATAGAGGAATCCACAAGGGGCATTAGGGCGAGGTCTGCAAGTGACCTATCACATTGCGATGATACATCGTATGTGTCAACTTGACTGGGCCACAGCGTGCACAGATATTGGTCAAATATTATTCTGCCTCTGTCTATAAAGATGTTTCTGAATGAGGTGAGCATCTGAATTGGTAGACTAGGGAAAGCAGATGGCCCTCGCCAGTGTGGGTGGGCCTCATCTAATTCACTGAAGACCTGAACAGAACAAAAAGGCTCAAAAATCCACCCTCTGTGCCCAACTGTCTTGGAGCTGGGATATCAGCCTTCAGACATGGACTAGAACCAAACCATTGGATTTCTGGGTGTCCAGCTGGCTGACTACAAATCTTGGGACTTCTCAGCCTCCGTGATCAATTCCTTATAATAAATCCCTCTATATATACCCTATTGGTTCTGTCCCTCTGGAGAACCCTAATACATACATTTAAATATTTTACTTATCTTTGGTCAATCCCTGGTACATGGCCCCCACCCTAACGGCAGGGGAGTCTTCTTGGGCAGAAAAGAATAGAATAGAATTGGTGAGCTTTGAGCCACTCTTTGCCACTGTATGTTTTTCTTATGGTTCTGATTTTCAATGAAGTATCGTGCGTGCTCAGTCGTGTCCAACTCTTTGCAGCCCCATAGACTTTAACCTGCCAGGCTCCTGTCTATGGAATTTCCCACTCGGGGTTCGAACTGGAGTCTCCTGTGTTGGCAGGCGGAACTTTACCATTAACGCCACATGGGAAGCCAAGTATCCAACAGAGAACGCCAATTGTTTCAGTTAACAGGGTTTCTATGATCTACTCAGCCATTAAAGTAAGAGGGAAATTATTCACATCAATGGGGAGATACTGTCAAAACACAAGGCTAAGTGGGAAAAAGGAATAATACAGAACAACAGTCTAATAAGATCTCTCACAGAAAAACTACACATAATACCCATGTATCTTTCCTCAGAAATCTACTGGAGAGGGTAATAAATAAACACACCAGGAAAGAGGAAGATACCCAAGCAAGAGGAAACCCAGCTTAAGAGAAAGGAGAAGCAATCCCAGGGTGATGGAAAGAAAGTTCCCAGGGTAACATCTGTACATGGAGCTTAGAGAGAAGATAGTCCCAAATGGACCAGGTCAAAAGGCTCCTGGAGAGTCACTCCAGGATAAGGCTGATGGAAAACCTAATGCATATAGCAGTGGGGACGATTTGGAGAGAGAGCTTGCAGCTTAATTAGTGGTGAGAATATAGAACGTGACACACATGGGGAAACTTAACCATTACTAATGTCAAGAAAGCAAAGAAAAAACAGACCCCTGAACTCCATGGTATTCAACGTGGCTCAGCTGTGAAAGGCACATCCATGTTTATAATAATGCAAATATTGATCTAACCAAGATTTTGGTACCACAATGAGAGGAGCACAGAAGGGGGTTGAGTGATTGCTGGTGATAGCCTAAAACTGAAGTCTAAAGCCTCTTCCACCCTGGGAAGTCAAAAGACAATGCCTGAAGCTGAAAACACCTGAAGTAGACATCTAAGCATATTATTGAGAGTTAGAGAGGGATCAGGAACAAGTTGGAAGTGTTCACTTTAGGGCACCGTGAACAGAGAGCTAGAAACAGGGCTGGCTGGGCCTGCTGTTCTCCTGCAGAACTTGTTTAATGATTGGAGCCTTCAACTAGGAGCATGTATAGCTTAGAATTTTTTTTTAATGTGAATTAGAAGCCATGTACAAACTCGGTTTCTCCATGCATACGTGTTTACAAATGCACAGAAAATATCTGGAAGGAGATGCATGGAAATGGTAACAACGATGGCTACTGAACTTGGAATGAGGAACCAGGGTCCCAAGTGGAGGGGGGAGGGGAGAGTAAGAGGGTCAAGCGACACTGTCATTTCATCCGCACTATTTTCTTTCTTTCCTTCTTTATTTGGCTGCTCTGAGTCTTGCTTACAGCACGTGTGGTCGTCCAGCTTCGTTTTGGCATACAGGATGTTTAGTTGCAGTATGTGGGCTCTTTTAACTGCGGGATGTGGGATCTAGTTTCCTGACCAGGGCTTGAACCTGGGCCCCCTGCATTGGGAGCATGGGGCCTTACCCACTGGACCACCAGCAAAGTTCCTGTTTGTACTGTTTTCATTGTATACAACATGAAGGTATATGTGTGTAAGCAAAGACCATTTTAGGAGATTTAACTTTTTAACAAAATAAGACAAAGGCCCGTCTAGTCAAAGCTATGGTTTTTCTAGTAGTGATGTATGGATGTGAGAGCTGGACTATAAAGAAAGCTGAGCACCGAAGAATTGATGCTTTTGAACCATGGTGTTGGAGAAGACTTTTGAGAGTCCCTTGGACTGCAAGGAGATCCAACCAGTCAATCCTAAAGGAAATCAGTCCTGAATGTTCATTGGAAGGACTGATGCTGAAGCTGAAACTCCAATCCTTTGGCCACCTAATGTGAAGAACCAACTCACTGGAAAAGACCCTGATGCTGGGAAAGATTGAAGGTGGGAGGAGAAGGGAACGACAGCGTATGAGATGATTGAATGGCATCACCGATGCAATGAACATGAGTTTGAGCAGGCTCCAGGAGTTGGTGATGAACAGGGAAGCCTGGCGTACTGCAGTCAATGGGGTTGCAAAGAGTCGGACACGACTGAGCAATTGAACTGAACTGAACTGAATAAAATAAGACAGTGGAGAGAGTTCTCCTTTCCTACTGGGCACAGGCCCAAGTCATGGTTCAATTTTCCATGGCCTGATATGCTCCCAGGAGACAGTAAAATCTCTGGTCTTCTTGTCAAACAGTCTTTACCTCCTCTCAGTGATTCTAGGAAACCAAGGATCCGCAATGACTGAGATGGGTCCAAAAATAGATGCATCACAAGGCAGAAAGGTCATTAAGCACACCACACACACACACACACACACACACACACACGAGGGTGCCCTCCCAGTCTACTATACTTTGCCCAAAAGCCTCTCTGTCTCGCCTATTAACTTTTTAAGAGTTTTTTTTCTTTTGATGTGGACCATTTTATAAAGTCTTTATTGAATTTGGTACAATATTACTTCTGTTTTATGTTTGGATTTGGGGGGCCACGAGGCATGTGGGATCTTAACTCCCGGACCCGAAATCGAAACCTACACCTCCTGCAATGGAAGGTGAAGTCTTTACCGCTGGACCACCAGGGAAGTCTCTCGCCTATTAACTTTTAAGAGAATTTCTAATTTTAATAAGTAGTAAATAATAATACTAGCAAGCCATGTTCATATTTCTGTTTTCAGTCATTTACTATCTTCCTTGCTGGCACTATTTTTAAAACTTGCCAAATCAAACAAAGCAGCTTGAGAAGAGCATCTGACCATATTACAGAACTGTTCAATTCTACAGAAAGTCTGACTTTTTGAAAGAAAGCTTTTTTTAAAAAAGAGAGGTTCTCATCAATTTAGCCTTTCAAATCAACAAGAACTTCCAATCTTATTAAAATTGCTAGTGCTTTAGTGAACTCTCTGGGTCGACAGGAAGGTAGTTGCAATATTTAAATTCATTTCACTTATGGGCCTTTTTTAAGCTTCTCTTCACCTGGGCTTGATTCCCCAAATCCAATATGCTATAATAAAATTATGAATATATGAATAATTTGCACACATTAAATTTTGGAATTGCTCTCACATGTGTTACCCTGTATTTTAAACGATTTCTCTTGGGAAATTTCCTGATTAAGAGGTTTTTAGAGATAGAAAGCATCAATTCTGAGCCATGATTAAAATCAGTTCCTTTATTCCCACATTTAAGATTATGTCTATGATACAAATGATATAATTTTAATATAAATATGAGCCTACTTTAAGTTTTTCACTTAATGTGTTTTCATTGTGTCTTTAATGATATGCAAACTCATGCTTTGAAAATAGATATCTTCTCCAAACTTTAACAGGCCAAAAGGCCAGACAAACTCTGCTTTTTAATCACTTTGTTGGGCAAGCCAATTTTGAATGCATGATTTTTAAAATGCTTTTCTCCATCTTAACAAAGGACTCATTTTATATAGCCTCAGGTCTCTAGCCTCAGTCCCACACAAATGCTGACCTAATGGTGAAAGCCAGTATTCACAGGGCCCCTGTGATGTGCTGGGCATTGTGCTCTGTGAGAATCAACTGATTCTCAGCTAATCTTCACATCAAGTTGGTGGGAGGTAGGTGCAATTATTATTCCCATTCCACAGATGAGGAAACTGAGGCTGAGAGTTTATGGCGCATACCCCAGGTCCAACGCAAGAGATGCAGATTCAATCCCTGGGTCAGGAAGATCCGCTGGAGAAGGACATGGCAACCCACTCCAGTATTTTTGCCTGGAAAATTCCATGGACAGAAGAACCTGGTGGGCTACAGTCCATGGGGTCACAAAGAGTTGGACACAACTGAACACACACATCCTCATACATACCCACATACCCAACGTCCAACAGCTAATATAGACAGCGGGGAAAGAATAAACGGTTTACAATGGGGAAGTGAGAAGATCAGATTTGTGTTAAAAAGAAGAGAAAAAGTTAAACTTCAAGGAGACAAGATGGAAGGCTCTTGCAAAAATTCAGAGGGAGAGGGTTTCTCTGATGGTGCAATAGCTAAGAGACAAGGGGTCAATCCCTCTTCAGGGAGGATCCCACATGCCCTGGAGCCACAACTGCTGAGCCTGAAAGCTGAAACTACTAAAGCCTGAGCTCCCTGGAGCTTGTGCTCCCCAAAAAGGGAAGCAACTGCAGTGAGAAGCCCACTTGCCACAGCTAGAGAAAGCCCAGGCACAGCAAGGAAGATACACCCAGCTCCCAAAAAAAAACTCAGAGGAGATGATGACCTAAAGTGAGAGTGAAGAACACGATACAAGGCAATGAACACAAGACAAGCTACAGTTGACAAGATGTTATGGCTGATTACGTGAGAGATTTGATTCATCTAAAAATACGTGGCGAGTTCTTTCTGTGTTCGACCCACAGCTAGGCACTAGGGATACAAGAGAGAATAAACAAATAAGAGTCTTGTCAATTGGAAGAAAAGCCATAAGCAAGTAAGCAAACAAAATAATTAACCCAGTTTGTTTCCTAGGTAACAACTTTCACAACTGGGTGGCTTGAAACAATAGACATATATTATCTCCTGGTTCCGGAGGCCAGCAGTCTGAAATCAAGGTGTTGGTAGGCTTGGTTCTTCTGGAGGCTCTAGAACCTTCCTCACTCCTTCCAGCTTCTGGATACTGCCAGCAATCCTTGGCATTCCTTGGCTCCAATATTTGCCTCTATCAGATGCCTCAGATGTATTCTCCCAGGTGTCTGTCCATGTGCAAATTTCCCTCTCCTTATAAGAAGGGAAAATTTCTACCATGTTGATGTTCCATAGTTCCCCTGGTGACTCAGAGTCTTGATGAGGTGGGCAGAGAAGACCACAGCCCCAGCATCCCAACTTAGGCAAAGTACTCCACTCTGCGTGGATGTACAGGTCTGTCCATTCAGAGTGACAGGAGAACATTCCAAAGCCCCCATGCGGCCCATTGCTGAACTGAGAGGTCCCCCTCTCATCTCTAGCTATAATTCTGACTCCGTATTGGATGTTTCTTTACTTTACGCTTTGTCTTCCATTGCTTTTGCTGCAGTTCAGTCAGTTCAGTTCAGTTGCTCAGTCGTGTCCAACTCTTTGCGACCCCATGGACTGCAGCATGCCAGGCCTCCCTGTCCATCACCAACTCCCAGAGTTTACTCAAACTCATGTCCATTGAGTCGGTGATGCCATCCAGCCATCTCATCCTCTGTCGTCCGCAAGTTAATCACAAAAGGGATATTGCCCATAAGATTAAATTATACATAATGGCCTATCTCTGAGAACCCTGGCTCCCATGTAATGAATGTTAAGCTAAAATACCTTTGTTGCCTTATAGAAAACCTCCTGACCAGACCCACATGTGAACGACTATAAGGAGGAAGAAATTAGGACATCTCTTCCAGAATCTGACCAGAATCAGGACTTTACCTCCTCCACTTTGTATAAAAGAAGACTGAATTCTAACTCAGGAAAGATGGTTCTTTGGGACACTTGTTCAGTCGTTAAGGCATGTCCAACTCTCTGTGACACTAGTCTACCATCTTTCAGTTTTCTGGCTTTCTGAATAAGCTGCTATTCCTTGCCCCAATAACTCATCTGTCCTGTCCTGTCACGTGGCAAGCAATAGGAACTTGCATTCAGTAACACAGATAGTACCCCAAAGAGGTCAGAAGCCATTACTTACAAGCAAATTTTCCCTCTGGAAGCCTCATCTGGCAATCACTTATACCCAGAAAAGTGTCATTAGCCACTGTTCATGCCACCCCCAACCTGACCTTACTGCCCTTGGTTTCTCCAGGTTGGGCCTCAGAGTGGGATTTGATTGGACAGCCTCTCTGCTAGGACCTCTACCTGCTTTGTTTTAAAAAAATGAATCAAAGGACTTCCCTGGTGGTTCAGTGGTTCAGAATCTGCCTTCCCGTGCAGGGGACGTGGGTTTGATCCCTGGTCGAGGAACTAAAACCCGACATGCCCGGGGAAACCAAGCCTTTGAGCCACAGCTAAGCGCCCCAAAGTGCCACAACTAAGACCTGACACAGCCAAATAAACAAAAATAAAATGAACTTTAAAAATGAATCAAAAGGTTGAGGACCTTAGGGTCAAAATTCCAGCTTAAGGACCTGGATTCAAAACTCCAGAACCAGGATCTGCTCAAGCTATATAACTTTCATTGAGTCCCTTGGTCTCTCAGAGCCTTTTGGGTAAAATCAGAATAATGAAATGCCTGTCTGCAGGGCACTGGAGGCTTTAGTGAGCTAGGTGGGAAGGCCCCAGCACCATGGTGCCGGCACTGGGTCAGGTCATTCGTGCAGAGACAGCCAGGCAGCCAGCAGCTGCTATGGATACTGCTGCACCCCTATTGATTCTCTGCTTCCCAAATTCTGAGAGCTAGCAGCTGTCTTGGCAATAACTGGTGCTGTGTAAATGAGGAAGCGGGCCTGGCTGACAGTGTCCACCCCAACCTCCTCAATGCCCAGTACCCCCGGGGTGAAGCCAACTAAGGAAGGAGACTGGAGGCCTGTCAGAAGCAGGAGGAGTTTTCAGAATATGGCCTGGAGGGTTCTGGGTAGGCTCTGGGCAATGCCCCAAGGCTCCGGGGCTCAGCCATGGAACAGACAGAGCCCTCCACCAGCAAGTGCCCACAAAGTCAAGACTGCATGGGAGAAGTGCCCGTCCACCTGGGTATTTTTCAAGGAAGCCACATCCAAATGCAAAAGGGCAGAGGAAAGATTCCTGCATGACTCATGGACCAATGGCAATTTCCTGCCTGCCTCTGGAATGAATAAAAATAAGTGAAAACGTACGGTTGAAGCAAAGCTTTTGGGTCTGTGGGGATTCTGCAGTGAACCAAAGAGGCTTGGGGCTAGCTGAGTCATCTATGTGGGTGAACATTTTGTCCTGTCCGCAAAACAAGAGCAGAGTTCCAGAGAAGGGGCATGCCAATGGGATTCAATGTTTGCCCCCCAGCAGGCTCCAGGAGGAAGACTGTAAACAGCATCGTGGTAGCTTTCCATTGCCACTACCTAGAAGAACTGGGGTGAGAGATGGTGAATTTTTCATCCAAAGATAGCATCTCTCTATATCCTTTGATCTTTATAGATGAAATGATTTCCTTCAAAATAATACAGAGCAAGTGAAAAAGGGTGGGAGGATAGATTAGACTCACCTCTCTGAGTAGATGGGCCAATGGGACATGGGGCATTCTTTTTTTAACTACTAAATAATTGTTGTTTTTAAATAATAAAAAGAAGGGCTTCCCTGGTGATCCAGTGGCTAAGTCTGAGCGCTCCCAATGCAAGCGGCTTAGGTTCAATCCCTGGTCAGGGAACTAGATCCCACAGGCCACAACTAAAACTAAAGGCTCTGCATACTGCACCTAAGACCCAGTGCAACCAAAAAAAAAAAAAAAGTTAAATAAACAAATACAGGATTTAAAAAATATAATATCCAAGGCCCAATATGTATCAAAAGGCTTTTTATGGTCCATATTCTTTCATCAGGGCTTCCCTGGTAGCCCAGCTGGCTAAGAATCTGCCTGTAATGCAGGAAATCTCGGTTCAATTCCTGGGTCAGGAAGATCCCCTGGCAAAGGGAATAGGCTACCCTCACCAGTATTTGTGCCTGGAGAATCCCCATGGACAGAGGAGCCTGGCGGACTACAGTCCATGCAGTCACAAAGAATTGGACATGACTGAGTGACTAAGCACAGCACAGCACTTTCTTTCACCAAGCAGTTCCACTTTTAGGAATTTAGCATAAAGAGATGAACTGCAGATTAGTAGAAAGATCTGTGTCATTTATAACAGCCAACCAAGATGTCTAGCAAAAAGAGACTGCTTAAAATTATTTATGGGATACTAAGCAGCTGTTTTTTTAAAAAGGATGATAAGAAAATAAATAATAAACTAAGAAAAAATATCTGTACTTTAAGTTACAAAAGGATAGTTTCTCTGACATGTGAAAAGCTCCTGCAGATCAACAGTTCCAAAAAAAACAAAAAGGAAAAGAATATGAAAAGGTGTGTGTGTGTGTATATTTGCACAGTTAAGCAAAAATCACAATTTGTAACATATCCTATTGGGAATAAAAAGTAGCACAGCTTCTGTGAAGGGAATTGAACAGTATTCATAGATACTATAATACCTGTATCTATAGCAATATAGATTGACCCAGCAACGCCAGTTACAGCAATTTATTCAACACCCATAAAACAAAGGATGAACAAGCTTCTTCACTACAGCACTGTTTGCGATAAGAAAAGACTGGAAACAACCTCAATGTCTAATAGTAGGAGATTAATCAAATATATTGAATGAAATTAACAGAAGAGGCATAAACAGGGACCATGAGAACATGAACACCTGGCCCATTCACAATCCTAACCTGACCCTGAGATTCCACAGGGAATGAATTTGGGTTGAAGCCAGTCTTTTCTAAACTCCAAGGGGCGGAGCGACTCCAAATAGCATCTTGCTTGCTAAGTCCCTTAAGATGTGTCTGACTGTGTGTGACCCTATGAACTGTAGCATACCAGGCCCCTCTGTCCATGGGATTTCTCTAGGCAAGAATATTGGAGTGGGTTGCCATGCCCTTCTCCAGGGGATCTTCACTAGCATCTCCACTAGCACCACCTGGGAAGCCCAAATAGCATCTTGCTGCTGCTGCTGCTAAGTCACATCAGTCGTGTCCGATTCTGTGCGACCCCATAGACGCAGCCCATCAGGCTCCCATCCCTGGGATTCTCCAGGCAAGAATACTGGAGTGGGTTACCATTTCCTTCTCCAAAATGGCATCTTGGGGAAATGCAAACCCTGAAGTTGATTTTTATATTCTAACCTGGAAAGATGGCCACGAGACACTATTAAGCTGGAGTGGGGGGTGGTGAGTTACAGAATATATATATACATATAGTATATGTATATACATATACTGCTAAGTCACTTCAGTCGTGTCCGACTCTGTGCGACCCCACAGACGGCAGCCCACCAGGCTCCCCCGTCCCTGAGATTCTCCAGGCAAGAACACTGGAGTGGGTTGCCATTTCCTTCTCCAATGCATGAAAGTGAAAAGTGAAAGTGAAGTCACTCAGTCATGTCCGACTCTTAGCGACCCAATGGACTGCAGCCGACCAGGCTCCTCTGTCCATGGGATTTTCCAGGCAAGAGTACTGGAGTGGGGTGCCATTGCCTTCTCCGATACATACACTATATATAGATACTATATATACATATACTATATGTATATATATATAGTATTAATGCATGATCTCATTTCCATCTAAAATTTAAATATTATGTATCGTGTTAGTATACACATAGGAAAAAACTGGAAGAGTATACACCAAGCCATGAAAGCAGTTAAGTGCCTACCACGTGCTAAGTGCTGAGAACTTACAGACAAATGAGGAATCAGAATGTCAATTCCATGAAGGAATAGAGACTGGCTGTTTTGTTCTCTGTTTTAGCTCCAGTGTCTGGCACTTAATATGCACGGAATGGAAGGAATCAAGAGAGAGAGGGAGGAAAGATGGAAGGGAAGAAAAGAAAGGAGGGAAGAAGGAAGGGAGGGAAGAAGGGAGGAAAGGAAAGAGTCCCCACTCCCCCACTGCCCACAGTTGTTCACAGCCTAGTGTAGACACAGGTGTGAGACGATCAGACAGGGCAGAGCAGAGAACTCTGGGAGAATAGGGCTCTGAGCTGGTAGGGCCTTTACATAAACTGTCTGTTATCCATATATAGTGCATGCGTGCCTAGTCACTTCAGTCTTTGTGACCCCATAGACTGTAGCCCGCCAGGCTTCTCTGTCCATGGGATTCTCCAGGTAAGAATACTCGGGTGGGTTGCCATGCCTTCGTCCGGGGGATCTTCCCGACACAAGGATCAAACCCACATCTCTTATGTCTCCTGCATTGCAAGCAGATTCTTTACCTGCTGAGCCATCAGGGAAGCCTCATCCATCACCTCCCCCTTTCGACAACAGAGAAATCAATTGTAAAGTCACAGGCACAGAGCCCCTTTTAGCTTATCCAGCTGCTGGGAGCCTCTTCTTAGGGGCAAGCTTGGTTCCGTAAATGAGAACCAGATTATCCAAACTGCTCTGGGGCCAGGGTGCTGGTAATGAATGCCTCCAAACTGGATTTTAGAGAGCCAGAAACTCTTAGGAAATGAGGCATTTTGTCAGTTGCTCAGAGACTGGCCTCAGACGACTCAAAGGTGACGCCTAATGTCACTATGGGGAACTACACAAGAATCCTAAACAGTGGTTCTGGGAAAAGGGAGCCTCCCTGGATCCTTGTCTTTCATCCTTTTCCAGTTAGCTCTGTGAGGTTCTCAAAGAAGAAGCCATGCTAAACAGGGAGAGCTTGCCAGGGTTGTACAAAAAGATCCTCAGACTCAAAAACCTGCCCAAAGTGAAATGAACACATCCTTGGCCATGGGATGCTATAGTTTTTCTCTGTCCAAATAAGCTGGTGATGATTTCATGAATACGTTCTTCTCTGATTCCTTTCTTTTTTTTTTTTTTCCAGTAAAATTCACATTACTAACAAATCAGAACACATAAGTCAACAAGCTGTCAGATTATCTAAAAAGAATGACCCCCAAAAATGTCACAAATAAGACCTTTTATTTGTCACCATGAAAAGTCTGAATTAGAAAAAAAAAAAATTACTGGAGAGGTGGCTCACATCCAACAGTTTGTTCAGCTTTACTACCTGTCTCATGCCCGGTAGCTTTTCCAGAACTGCTACCTTCACCGTGTAGCTCCATGAGTTTTTCTAATTCAAATTTGGGCTTCTTCAGCATTTTTACTTTTCTAATAGATACATCATGGAGTGGAAAGGCTGGCAAGAATTTTCTATGTTTTTCCAATGCTGTCTGAAATCAATGTATTTTTTAAATTATTTATTTATGCATGGTAGTTTTGGCTGTGCTGGGTCTTCATTGCCACGCTCAGGCTTTCTCTAGTTGTGGTGAGCGGGGGCTACTCTTCATTGCAGCATGTGGAGTTTCTCATTGTGGAGGCTTCTCGTGGCGGAGCACAGGCTCCAGGTGCACGGGCTTCAGGAGTTGCAGCACATGGGCTCAGTAGTTGCGGCTTATGGGACTCCAGAGTGCAGGCTCAGTAGTTGTGGGACATGAGCTTAATTGCCCTGTGGCATGTGGGATCTTCCCTGACCAGGGATTGAACTGGTGCCCCTGCATTGGCAGGCAGATTCTTAGCCACTGCACCAAAAAGGAAGCCCTGGAATCAATTTCTTGACCACCTTTTTCAAGTCGTTTATCTGCACCTCTCGGGCCATGATTTCCATCAACCTCTTGCAGGTCTGGTGGACCTTTTGGTGCTGGGCATAGGAGCCTTCCAAATCTGATTGTTGCATTTTTTAGTAAAACCCACACAGAACAGATGAAGCAAACAACCATGGATAATCTTGACATCAACATGAGCTTCAATCATGGTCTGCCATTTTTTTAACCATGGAGCATATTTTGTCAATGATGAGATCCAGGCCATGGAAATTAGGCAGTTTTGTGCTGAACATCCTCAGTAATGAGTCTGAATTTTCTCAGTGCAACTTCATCATCCTACAGACCAACAAGGGTCACTTCAAAAACACAACCCTTGAGGCCATCAGATACGATTTTGGTTCCTTGAGGTCTCATAACAAATGTTGTCCCAATATTTCTTACACTGAACGCAGCTGGTGCTTTCACATCATACCAATCTTTCTTAAAAAATGGGCCGACTGCTTTCATCTGGGTTCCCTTTTTACCACCTTTCATGAGGCTCTTGTTCTTGTCGACTGCCATGGTGCTGCTCAGAGAGCCAAAAGACTGATTCTTTTCTGACAGTATTTGCTTAATGACAATTGCACTTGAATAGCAGGAACCTTGGAGAAGGAAATGGCAACCCACTCCAGTGTTCTTGCCTGGAGAATCCCAGGGACGGGGGAGCCTGGTGGGCTGCCGTCTATGGGGTCTCGCAGAGTCGGACATGACTGAAGCAACTTAGCAGCAGCAGTAGGAACCTAAAACCTTTCTGGAGACTAACATTTGAGGAGGGCCCTTCAGTTAGTTACTGTGTTAGATGTCACAGAGTCCTGCTCCAATCAAGGCCACTATGGTGGAGGCATTTCCCTCCATAAACCGGAGCAACCTCTCTCATATTAAAGGTGGAAAATCAGAAGCCACCATATAAATATATATATATGGGCTTCCCTGGTAGCTCAGATGGTAAAGAATCCACTGGCAATTTGGGAGACCTGGGTTCAATCCCTGGGTTGGAAAGGTCCCCTGGAGGCGGAAATGGCAACCCACTCCAATATTCTTGCCTGGAGAATCTCCATGGACAGAGGAGCCTGGCGGGCTACAGTCCAGGGGGTCACAAAGAGTCTGACATGACTGAGCGACTAAGCACGGCATTGCACTGCAGTCATTCAGATCCAGGTAGGAATCTGCTCAGTCTTTTACCAGCTGTGTAGCCAGGGACACATTCCCTCATCTCCCTGAGCTTCAGTTTCCTTGCTTGTAAAATGGAGATGATTAAACCTATTTTGGAGAAGGAAATGGCAACCCACTCCAGTGTTCTTGCCTGGAGAATCCCAGGGACGGGGGAGCCTGGTGGGCTGCTGTCTATGGGGTCACACAGAGTCGGACACGACTGAAGTGACAGCAGCAGCAGCAAACCTATTTTGCAAGATTGCTGTGTAGATGAAATGAGATGTCATATATTTGGTAAGTGTTAATGTTATTTCCATTATGGGTATTAATAATACTTCAGTTCAGTTTAGTTCAGTCATTCAGTCGTGTCCGACTCTTTGCGACCCCATGAATCGCAGCACACCAGGCCTCCCTGTTCATCACCAACTCCCGGAGTTCACTCAAGCTCACGTCCATCGAGTCAGTGATGCCATCCAGCCATCTCATCCTCTGTCCTCCCCTTTTCCTCCTGCCCCCAATCCCTCCCAGCATCAGAGTCTTTTCCAATGAGTCAACTCTTCGCATGAGGTGGCCAAAGTACTGGAGTTTCAGCTTTAGCATCATTCCTTCCAAAGAACACCCAGGGCTGATCTCCTTTAGAATGGACTGGTTGGATCTCCTTGCAGTCGAAGGGATTCTCAAGAGGCTTCTCCAACACCACACTTCAAAAGCATCAATTCTTTGGCGCTCAGCTTTCTTCACAGTCCAACTCTCACATCCATACATGACCACTGGAAAAACCATAGCCTAGCCTTTGATATGTGCTGCCTTTTTAATCCTTACAACAACCTTAAGAAGTCGTTAATATTTCTATCCCAATAGGACAGGAAAAACTGAGGTCTGGAGAGAATGGTCAACGTCATGTACTAATACGTGGCCAAAGTGAGATTCAAATGGAGGCCACCAACAGCAGAGCTCCCACAATGAATCACTATTCTATAGTGGCTGCTGCATGTAATCATTTAGGAGACCCTTCAAGATTGAATATACTCATTACAAAATGGGCAAAGGATCTGAACAGATATTTCTCCAAGGAAGATGTACGAACAGCCAATAAGCACAAGAAAAGATGCCCAACATCATTAACCATCAAGGAACTGCAAATCAGAACCACAATAAGGGCTTCCCTGGGGGCTCAATGGTAAAGAATCCACCTGCCCATGCAGGAGACATGGGTTCGATCCCTGCTCCAGGAAGATCCCACCTGATGTGGAGCAACTAAGCCCGTGGGCCATAATGACTGAAGCCCTGGTGTCCGAGAGGCTGAGCTCTGCAACAAGAGAAGCCACCACAATGAGAAGCCTGTGCACCGCAACTAGAGAAAAGCTCCTGCTCACTGCAACTAGGGAAAAAAAGTCTGCATGCAGCAACGAAGACCCAACAAGGACAAATGAATAAGCACATAATAAATTTTTTTTAACTTGACATATAAGTAAGTTTTAAGACCTTCGTATTTGGCACATAGCTCACACATATCAAGTAATCCTTACTGAGACACACATCACAATTTTTATTCTAGGAAAGCAGAGTTCATGGACCAGGTCCCAGGACAGATGCCAATTGAAAAACTAAGAACTCACCAATGAACGGTGACTTAAGCACCTCCCAAACACCCTACCTCTGATGCTGTCACATTTAGGGTTAGGATTTCAACATGTGAATTTGGGGAAAACACAGACATGCAGACCACAGGAATCTACAAAAGTAGAAAGTAAAGACATCTGCTGATCTAGTGAAGAGATTCCACCTTGCCTTTCCCAAAGCTCTCACTTCCTGTGAGGAGAAGGTAGGAATGCTGTGTCACACACTTCCAGGAGACAACACTCCCATCGTCTTTCCTGGGAAGGTGGCCCCCAGAATCTGAGCAGGCATAGCCTATGAGGTTGTAAGCTGCAGGTTTGAGCAGAGGAGATACCCAGTGAAACAAAGGATCCTTACATTCATCTTCATATTCTCAAAACATCACCTTCACCTCTCAGGGCAGCATTGATCACTACCTGGGTCTTCACAAACTGATAAATGGTTCGTTCCCCAACAGTATTGTAAGCATTGAAGGCAGGGAAGATAACTTATTTTTCTTGGAATCTTGGAATATTTATAACCACATAAACAATTACAAGTCAAAACTTCAGACACATGGAGTGGTAGGCTGCATAAGAGCCCTCCAAAGAAAAGTGATACCTTACATGACAAAAGGCACTTGGCAAAATGAGTCTGCAGATTGAGTTAAGCATCTTGTGGTGGAGAGATCATCATAGACTCTCCAGATGGGCTCAGTGCAGTCATAAGGGTCCTTATAAGAGAGAGACAAGAGGGTAAGAAGCAGAGAAGGAGGGATCCCAACAGGAACAGAGGTTGGAATGATGGGGGATCATGGGCCAAGGAATGCAGGTGACCTTTAGAAAGAAAGGGCAACCCTAGAAAAGGCAAGGCAATAGATTGTTCTCTAGAACCTCCAGAAGGAAGGCAGCCTTGCTGACCCAATTCGGACTTTCCATCTCCAGAGCTATACGAGAATAAATGTGATTGTTTTAAGCCATTTAATATGTGGTAATTTGTTACAGCAGGATAGGAAATACACTTGGTGCCATCTTTCTCCTCTTTTTCTCTCATCATCTTGGTGAACACTGAGTTCATTGATGTAGTCCTTATTAAAATGAATACATGGAAGGTACTATTAGTACCTTCCATTACTGGACTTCCCAGGTGGCTCAGTGGTAAAGAATCTGCCTGCAATGCAGGAAACACGGGTTCAATCCCTGGGTGCGGAAGATCCCCTTGAGGAAGAAATGGCAACCCACTCCAGTATTCTTTCCAGGATAATCCCATGAACTGAGGAGCCTGGTAGGCTATAGTCCATGGGGTTGCAAACAGTCAGATACAGCTAAGCATAATTGTCCCAACAGTGGCAAGCTATTATTACCTCTATTTTACAGGTAAAGAAACTCAGGCTCAGGGAGATTATATAATGGAAGGTTTTTTTTGTTTTGTTTTTTGGTTCCCAACAGTAGAAAGAGACTCTGGCTAGCAAAAATGCAGAATAACCCCAAGCTGCATGAGTCATAGAGGAAGTACCCTCTGGGCAACATGGCAGCTACAGAATATGTGTCTTCACTGGTGACACTTTGACCTTCAGTACACCTTCTTTATGAACTTCTAGTCTTTTCATTCATGAAATATCTGTTGAGATCCTAACTATATGCCAGGCCCTGGGCTAAGCGCTGGGGATATAATGCCGAACCAAAAACCAGGCCCGATTCTTGCCCTCATGATGCTGTGATGCTTATAACCAAGCGAGAAAACACATTAATCAGATCATCACCCTGAAAGATGATATACTGCAACTTACTAAATGCTGTGAATGCAAAATTCTGGGAGTGCAAAGGACAGGGGCGCAACAGGTGAACTGCTGTGTGAGGAATGAGTTGTTGTTGTTGTCAAGAGTAGGAATGGAATGGCCACTCACTTCTCAGTGGTGTCCTAGATGATAACAAAACTTTAAAAAATGTTTATTCCTGTTTCTCTGTATTTAGTACCATATTTGTATTTAGAGAAATACATTCTCTGTCTCTGTATTTAGAGAAAGATGCAGCAACACCACGTGGAACTTCTTACAGATGTTAACATTTTTCTGTTATTTCCTTATTGTGTTTATTGTGATAAACTGTATATAACATAAAATGTACCATTTTAACCATTTTTAAGTGAACCATGCTGTGGCATTAATTATATTCAGCATATCCTACAACCATAATCACTTTCTTTTTCCAAAATTGTTCACCACCTCTAACAGAAACTCTATATTCATTTAATAATACCTTCTCAACCCCCCTTCCCTCCAGTCCCTGGTAACCTCTGTTCTACTTTCTGTCTCGATGAATTTGCCTCTTCTAAGCACCTCATATAAGTCAAGTCATATGAAACGTGTCTTTTTGTTGGCATTGTTTTCAAGCTGCATCCATACTGTGGCATGTATCAGAACTTTATTCCTTTCTATGGCTGAATAATATTCCATTGTATGGAGGTATCACTCTGAGCCTGCAACCATTCAAACACAGTGCCAAGCCTTCCAGTGACTTTCTTCTCTGGACACATCCCTGTTTGTTTCTCTTATAGCTTCCCCATCTGTAAAATGGGAACATTTCTGGAAGAGGTCCCCCTTCCTGCAACAGTTTTGATCCATGATTAGTTGAACCCACAAATGTGGATAAACTGCAGATACAAAGGGCCTACTGTACTCCATCCAGCAGCTGAAATGCACCTAGGAAAAATGTTCAGAGACCCACAGTCCTCCAGTCCAGGCTGAAGCAGGGCTGCCAATCCTCCTGCCTCCCCAGGGCAGGCAGGCAGGAGAAATGACAAAAGCAGGCTGAACATTAGAAAAACAACAGATGCCTGAGGATAAGTGGGAGGCAGTGGGGAGGGGTGGGGACTATGGAGAAGTGGGAAGAACCCGGTACTTATCAGCTCCCATCACTGCCATGTGGGAATATGGGCCCAACGCTGCCAGACTTTCTGGTAGAAGATGCTGGAAATCTGGATATTTATGTGAATTTGCTTGATTTAATTTAATTTTTTTTTTTTTTGGCTGCACACCCCACAGCATGTGGGACCTTAATTTCCCAACCAGGGATCAAACTCACATCCTGCATAGGAAGTCCTGTCTTAACCCCTGGACTGCTGGGGAAATCCCAGAATTTGCCTGATTTTAAATACTAGCAACTAATTTTGAATATTAAACACAATACAGCCAAATAAAACATGTCTGGTGGCTGCATATAAATTGAGGGTGCCCAGGTCCAAGAGATCATTACTGTGAAAAGACACAAGACCAGTGCCTCTCCCTTGTCAGGAACAAGAGCCATTGGTAGAGGGTGAAATTCTGTCTAAATTGCTGTGTGGTCTTGAGGGTCCTGAGGTCCATCACTTCTCCAGGATGAACTTCAGGATCCTTAATCTATGAATTGCCAGGGTAGACCAGATGTCCTCTAAGATCTCTTCCATTTCCAATATTCTAATATTGGACCTTCTTTAAGAGTTTTCCCCAAAGAGAACAGAAGGGACCTCTGTTTCTTTTTGTTTGTTTGTTTCTTATTTTAACTGTAGTAAAATACATATAGCACGGGCTTCCCAGGTGGCACGGTGGCAAATAATCTGCCCGCCAATGCAGGAGAAGTGGGTTTGTTCCCTGGGTTGGGAAGAGCCCCTGGAGAAGAAAATGACAACCCACTCTAGTATTCTTGTCCAGGATATCCCATGGGCAGAGGAGCCTGGAGGGCTACAGTCTATGAGGCTGCAAAAGATTCAGACACGACTGAGCAACTGAATGAATGATGAATAAACACATATCATCTACCATTAGTGGGACGTCATGCATTTCTGACATTGTGCTGCAACTATCACCATATCTAGTTTTAGAACATTTCTTCACCCAAAAGAAGATCTGTC
This sequence comes from Bos grunniens, assembly GCF_055505025.1. NCBI lineage: Eukaryota > Metazoa > Chordata > Mammalia > Artiodactyla > Bovidae > Bos > Bos grunniens. The sequence continues at coordinate 32,159,504 of NC_141189.1, forward strand.
TTCCATGTGCCTGAGTTTCAAGGAAAAGGAGGCTTTGATCTTTAAATGTATTGCCTTCAGAAAAAAAATCAAAATCCCTTGTTAGGTGGGGTGCTAGAGAGAGGAGAAAGAGAAGGAAAATGGAGCAAGTCAGTGTATGAGGTGGTAGCTTGGGTCTCAGGGGCACAGCCAGGCAGCCAATGGATGCAAAGAGCAAGGCCAGCTCCACTCTTCTGAGGTCTCAGAGGAGCCCTCACCACAGCTGAGCACAGACAGAGGGCCCTTGCTGCCTTGAGCCCAGCTGTTATTTTGCATTCAAGTACAAAGCATTTCATCAAGCAGAAAAGCCCTCCCTGAGTTGACAACTCCCTTTCCTCCCACAGACACACTACCAGGATTCAAGGGAAGTGCATCCATGAGTCCCAGGGGACACAGTTGGGGGGGACCCTCACCTGAACCTCTAGAGAGGCTGGAGGTTTGAGAGCCCTACACGTGGTAATGACAGCAGCCTCCAAGTCCTTCCCTCATTAGCAGGAAAGAAGTGAGAGCAGCTGGCCCTCCAGCCTCCCTTTCTATCCCCAGGGTGTTGGGGTAGCCAGTCTCAGGGTGAACTGACACATGGGGGACACAGAACAAGGCTGTCCGTGAGGCTCATGTGCCCAGGTGAAAGACTGAGCTCTTCTGAAATGATCTTATTGGTGTCTGTATGCTCTTCCTTTAATGAAACGACGCTGAAAGTAGATGGGAGTTGTAAATTGTTGTTTGGTTTTCTTTTCTTTTTCTAATATTTTTTATTTGGGCTTCCCTGATGGCTCAGATGGTAAAGAATCTGCCTGCAATGTGGGAGACCCTGCTTCAATCCATGTGTTGGGATCTTCTCCACTCTATTTACTTATTTGGCTGCACTGGGTCTAAGTTGTGCCATGTGGATCTAGTTCTCTGACCTGGGATCGAACCCTAGCCCTGTGCATTGGGGACTGCAGAGTCTTGGCCACTGGAACATCAGGGAAGTTCCTGGTTTTCTTTTGTTTTAATTTGGCATAAGGAAAAGTTGGCCTTGTCCTTCACCCAAATTGTTGGAAAATTCACAGAATTTTGTGAAAGTCTAAATTCTGGTGAGACCCTGACCTACTTGTGACTAAGAGTAGCCCCCGAGCAGGGAGGGTTACGTAGACCCTGCTGCTGCTTTTAATTGTTCTGATAAGGGAACATGTCAACCCTTCAAAAAGTAAAGAGAACAACATAACAACCCTTGTATACCATCACGTGGCTTCAAAAATTATCAACTATAGGCCAACGTGTCTTTAGTGTGACCCCCACTCACTTCCTCCCAGATTATTTTGAAGCAATCCGTAGACATCATACCATTTTGACTGCAAATATTTCAGTACGTATATCTAACAGGTAAGGACTCTTTCTGAGAAAGTTTAGCCGCAATACAGTATTATACCAATAATTTTAAAAATTGAAGTATATTTGATTTACAATATTGTGTTAGTTTCAGGTGTATGGCAAAATGATTCAGTTACACATATAAAATTTTCCCAATTCTTCTCTAATACAGATTATTGAAAGATGTTGAATATAATTTGTTGTGCTCTATAGTAAATCCTTGTTATGGACGTGAGAATTGGACTATAAAGAAAGCCGAGTACTGAAGAATTGATGCTTTTAAACTGTGGTGTTGGAGAAGACTCTTGAGAGTCCCTTGGACTGCAAGGAAATCCAACCGGTCCATCCTAAAGGAGATCAGCCCTGGGTGTTCATTGGAAGGACTGATGTTGAAACTGAAACTCCAATACTTTGGCCAAATGATGCGAAGAGCTGACTCATTTGAAAAGACCCTGATGCTGGGAGAGATTGAGGGCAGGAGGAGAAGGGGAGGACAGAGGATGAGAGGGTTGGATGGCATCACCAACTCTATGGACATGGGTTTGGGTGGACTCCGGGAGTTAGTGATGGACAGGGAGGCCTGGCATGCTGCGGTTCATAGGGTTGCAAAGAGTCGGATACGACTGAGCAACTGAACTGAACTGAACATATTTCTTAATATCATCAAATATCTTGTTAGACATTCCACGACACACAGACACTCTCGCTCTTAATTTCTTCAAATCAGGATCCAAATAAGATCTGGGTGGGACCTCCCTGGTGGCCCAGTGGCTAAGATTCATTGCTTCCCATACACGGGACCTGAGTTTGATCCCTGGTCAGGGAACCAAGATCCCACATGTAGCAATTAAGACCCAGTGCAGCCAAATAAATAAATATTTAGAAAAAAAAAAAAAGATATAGGGACTTCTCTGGTGGGCCAGTAGCTAAGACTTCATACTCGCAATGCAGTGGGCTTAGGTTCAATCCCTGGCCAGGGAACTATATCCTACAAGCCACAACTGAGAGTTCACACGCCGCAATGAAGATTAAAGATACCACAAGACTCAACTAAGACCCCGTGCAGCCAAGTAAATAAATAAAATAGTTAAAAAAAAAAAAAGATCTGAATAAGGCAATCAGTTGATATGCTTCTTAAGTGTCTTTCAACCTACAGATCCTCCCTCCATCCCTGTTTTTTCCCCTTCCAATTTATTCATTGAAGAATTTAGGTCATCTGTCATTTGTCCTAGAATGCCTGTGTGCAATCATTTCACATCATCCATGGCCTCTGTATTTCCTATTAACTGATTATATCTACAGATTTCTTTATATTTAGGTTCAGATTTTGTGCCAAAAAAAAAAATTTCAGAAGTGGTGTTGGGTGTGTGTTCATCAGAGGCACACAATGATTGACTTTCTGTGGCATTAGTAGCCATGGATGCCAAGATTGATCAATTCATTAGAAGCGCTTCAATATTGTATTTGGTGAGGTCATCGGGTGACCAGCGTCTCTGTTTGCTTGTGAGTTCCCCAGTGTTGGTACCTTGAGTCCTGCATCCCAGGAAACCACTCCATCCCAGGGAAACCAAGTCGGTTGGTCACCCTAGGTGAGGTTCCATGTTCTCAAGAAGTGATTCTTCCCATAACCTCTCCTTCCGTTTGCCATACCAGGCAGAGAACTCAGACCAAACGTGGTAACAGACCAGAGAATGCAGGGGTAGGGTCACCATACTAAGCAGTCAGTCTTGGGTGTGGCTGACACCTTAGTGGCTGCGCACTCAGCTTTCACTTCTACCTTCCTTGCCTCACTCCGATTGGTTTAGGTGGTGCTCTCTCCCCACAGTCCACGTGCTTCAGGTGAGCTAACCACAGTCCCAGCTCCAGGCATGGGCTTTCTCTTTCCAGAATCAAGGCCCATCAGTGCATCCCATTCCCTAAGTCACAGCGTGGGCCAATGAATCGAAGAAGTGGTTTGTTAGGGGCTTTTGGGAAAACATTCTCTCTCTTATTTTCTTCTCTCTCTCTTTTTTCTAACATACTATGAACCATTTCAGGTACACGACTGAATGATTTCTAGTAAATTTACTTAACTGTACAACTATCACCACCATAGTTTTAGAACATTTTCATCACCTCAGTAAGGGCCCTTATACTCATTTATAGACAACTCTAGTCCCACTCCAAGCCCCAGGCAAACACTAATCTGCTTTCTGTCTCTGAATTTGCCTCTCCTGAACATTTCACACAGATACAATCATACAATGCATGGTCTTTTGTGGCTGACTTCTTTTACTTAGCATGTTTTCAAGGTTCACCTGCACCGTAGTAGATATCAGTACTTCACTCCTTTTTATCACCAAATAATATTTCATCATAAGGATATACCACATTTTGTTTATTCGTTCATCAGTTGATGGACATCTGACTTGTTTTGACTTTCTGGCTATTATGAGTAATGCTGCTGTGAACATTCTTGTACAGGTCTTTATGGGGACATATGTTTTCTTTTCTCTCACTTATAAAATACTTTGGCAATTGATGGATCAGATGGTAAATTTAAGTTTACATTTTTAATAAACTGCCAAAAACTGTTTTGTGAAGTGACTACCCCATGTTATATTCCTACCACAAACGTTCGGTGGTGGTGGCGGTGGTGGTTTAGTCACTAAGTTGTGTCTGACTCTTAGAACCCCTAAACATATAAGGGTTCCTATTTCCCCAAATCCTCACCATTTGTTATTCTTTTTTATTATAGCTGCCGTGATAGAAATGAAGTGGTATCACATTATGGGTTTTTAGGGGGGTAGTTTCCTGGGGGCGTTTTTGGTCTCACCACATGGCATTCAGGATCTTAGTTCCCCAACCCAGGATTAAACACGCGCCACCAGGAGTGGAAGCTTGGAGTCTTAACTGCTAGACTGCCAGGGAAGTACCTCATTGTGGTTTTAATTTGCATTTCTGTAATAATGATTATTGTTTGGCATCTTTTCATGAAATATTTCCTTGCTCTTAAGAGCAAGGCAGAAGAAACAGGAATCTTGTTTCTTCTAAACAGCTGTGAGGTCCAGGACCTTCCCATTATTCTAGGACAAAGTGACTCAGAAGAACAGCTTCAGAACACTGATGAAACAGTACTCCAAGTCCATCCAACCTCCAGACTTCTTCCATCACATGAGCCAAGAAATCCTTTCCATTGTTTAAGCCAGCTTGATTTGGATTTTCTGTAACTTGCAGTTTATTGAATAGAGTAGAGAAGGACACATTCCCTTATCTGAGGCAAACACGGGGTATTTGGAGGGAACTTTGCATACTTGCTGAGGTGAAGACTAAGAATTCAATTCAAAGAACACAAAGGACTTGAAACAAGGAAGCAACTGCCTCCAGAAGAGACATCAAGGAATAAGAACAAAGGAAGGTACAGAGGGACTTCCCTGGTGGTCCAGTGGCTAAGACTTCACGCTCCCAATGCAGGGGGCCGGGGTTCAATCCCCAGTCAGAGAACTACATCCCACATGCCACAACTAAGAGTTCCAATGCTGCAACTAATAAGATCCTGCATGCCGCAACAAAGATAGATCCCACATGCTATAAACAAGTAATTTTTAAATGTATTCCTAAGTAAAAAAATTTTAAAGGAAAGTATAGAGAATAGTGGGGGCTTCACTGGTGGCTCAGAGGTTAAAGCGTCTGCCTGGAATTCAGGATACCCGGGTTCAATCCCTGGGTCGAGAAGATCCCCTGGAGAAGGAAATGGCAACCCACTCCAGTACTCTTGCCTGGAGAATCCCATGGAGGGAGGAGCCTGGTAGGCTACAGTCCATGGGGTCACAAAAGAGTCGGACACGACTGAGCGACTTCACTTTCACTTTCTACAGAGAATAGTGGGGAGAAAAGAACACTCAACTGAACCACAATCAAAATATTATTTTAGCTCAAACTAAGAAGAATGTAAAGTTTCTTCATGAGAAAGTACAAGAAATTAATATCAGAATGAATCCCATCGTATAGAACATTTAATCCATTGTGTGCCTTTCTATTTAAGTTATTAAAGTTGTAGAGTTTTCATTCCAGAGTATAGGTTCAGTCATTCTCTATTTATCCTTTTCTCATCTTAATAAAGACCCAATAGCCCAAATGTTAGCTAGACATTGGATAATTAATACCCAAAGTTGGATAGATTCAAAAAATTGAGAAAATTATATCTTTAATAGCAAAATAAGAATCCCTTCTAGGGAGAGAGAACAGTCTTATTGGTTGTTGTTATTCAGTTGCTCCATTGTGTCTGACTCTTTGCGACCCCATGGACTGTAGCATGCCAAGCTTCTCTGTCCTTCACCAACTACTGGAGTTTGCTCAAACTCTGCCATCTAACCATCCCATCCTCTGTCGTCCCCTTCTCCTGCCTTCAATCTTTCCCAGCATCAGGGTCTTTTCCAATGAGTCAGCTCTTCGCATCAGGTTGCCAAAGTACTGGAGCTTCAGCTTCAGCATCAGTCCTTCCAATGAATATTCAGGATTGACTAGTTTGATCTCCTTCCTGTCCAAGGGACACTCAAGAGTCTTTTCCAACACCAAGGTTCAAAAGTATCAGTTCATCAGCACTCAGACTTTTTTATCATACAACTCCCACATCCACACATGACTACTGGAAAAACCATAGCTTTGACTATATGGACCTTTGTAGGCAAAGTAATGTCTCTGTTTTTTAATATGCTGTCTAAGTCTGCCATTGCTTTTCTTCCAAGAAGCAAGTGTCTTAATTTCATGGCTACAGTCATCATCCATTATGATTTTGGAGGCCAAGAAGATAAAGTGTCACTGTTTCCATTGTTTCCCCATCAATTTGCCACGAAGTGATGGGACGAGATGCCATGATCTTCATCTTTTGAATGTTGAGTTTCAAGCTGGTTTTTTCACTCTCCTCTTTCACCTTCATCAAGAGGCTCTTTAATTCCTCTTCACTTAATTCCTTTTATTGGTAAATGTGACTAAATAAGTGCATGGGTAAGAAAGTGAGTCTCCACTTCTTTCTCAGGCTTTGGGGTACTAAGGCTTTGGAAGAAGGGGAAGCTACTTTAAAAAAGAAAAAGAGAAGATGCTGGGGGTGAATCTTAGAGGGAGAGGATGGGGGGCAGAGACAGGAAGAGGAGAGGAGATAAACCGTCAGTAAGGTGGTAGAAAGCCATGCACTATACGGAAGGACCACTCTCCATTATTTCCCCTAAAATCTCTGCTTTATTGGCTGTTGTGGGAACTGAAGAAGTTGAGTTCACATCAGGTGTGACCTGGTGTGGAAAAGACACGGCACATAGACAAACCAGAACCCCAAGGGGCAGGGAACACCAGGAAAAGGTAAACTTCCTGGAAAGAAACAGAAAATAAGAGGAGGACTTTGGGTTTCCACATTCCCTGGGGTGTAAGATGGTAGGTGTTTCTAAGACAATTTCATATGTCATCTATCCCTCTTGTAGTAGGCAGGCCCCCAGCTGGTCTATGAGTTACCACGTGTGCGTGTGTGTGTATACTAAATCACTTCATTCATGTCTGACTTTTGTGACTCTATGGATTGTAGCCTGCCAGGCTCCTCTGTCCATGGAAATCTTGAGGCAAGAATGCTGGAGTGGGTCATCATGCACTCCTCCAGGGGATGTTCCCAACCCAGGAATCAAACCCATGGCTCCTGCATCTGCTGCATTGGCAGGCGTGTTCTTTACCACTAGGGCCACCTGGGAAGCCCCTACACACACATACCTAGACTAGATGAACTCTTATTCAGCCATTACAATGGCTTGGGAGATAGATGAATTCCTAGGAACAGGCATGTAAAAGGAATAGAAAGCTAAAATAAACTGATGAGTGTTAAAATGAAAAAATCACCAAAGGCTTCCATCTTCCCAAAATTTCATGTCCAGATGATTTTATAAGTAGATACTTTCAAGAAACTATCTGAGACAGAGAAAGAGAGAAAGCTGCCCAGATAACATGAGACTGGCATAATCTTCTCTTTTTTTGGCTGTGACGGGTCTTTGTTGCTGTGCGTGAGCTTTGCCTAGCTGCGGTGAGTGAGGGCTGCTCTCTAGTTGTGGTATGCCACCTCCTTATTGCAGAGGCTGCTCTCGTTGCAGAGCATGGGCTCTAGGCCTGCAGGCTTCAGCAGTTGCTGCATGTGGGTTCCGCAGTTGTGGCACATGGGCTTAGTTACCTCATGGTATGTGGGATCTTCCCAGACCAGGGATTGAACCTGTGTCCCCTACAATGGGAGGTGGATTCTTAACCACTGGACCACCAGGGAAGCTCAAGACTAGTATAATCTTGATTCTAAAACCAGAGAAGATCAATATAAGAAAATTATAGGCCCATTTTATTTATGAATGTAGACCCAAAACCCTACATAGTATTGAAACATTCTTGCATCCCAGGGATAAATTTCACTTGGTCATAGCATATGATCCTTTTAATGCACTGTTGAATTCAGTTTGCTAATGTTCTATGGAGGATTTTTACAGCAATATTCATCAGGGATATTGGTCTGTACTTTTCTTTTCTGGTAGTTTTTTTGGTTTGGGTCTCAGGGTGATGCTAGCTTCACAAAATGTGTTTTTTTTTGAAGAATTTAAAAAGGATCAATAGTAATTCTTCTTTGAATGTTTGGTAGTGTTCACTCCTGCAGTCTGGGTTTTTCTTTGTTGTGAAGTTTTTAATTGAATTCCTGAATCAATCTTCCTATTGGTCTGTTAAGGCTTTCTACTTCTTGATTCAGAAAATGTGGTATATATCTAAATAATGGACTATTATTCAGCCTTTATAAAGGAGAAAATTCTGCTATTTGCAATGACGTGTATAAACCTGAAGGACATTATGCTAAAGGAAGTAAGGCAGAGGCAGAAAGGCAAATATTACACTATCTCACTTGTGGAATCTAAATTAGTCAAACTCAGGCTTCCCTGATGGTCCAGTGGTTAAGAATCTGCCTGCCAATGCAAGGGACACAGGTTCAACCCCTGGTCTGGGAAGATCCCACATGCCATGGGACAACTAAGCCTGTGCACCACAACTCCTGAAACCCGTGTGCAGCAACTACAGAAGCTTGTGTACCTACAGCCCGTGCAGGGCAACAAAGGGTAGCCCCCACTTACTGCAAAGCCTGCATGCAGCAATAAAGAGCACAGTCAAAAATAAGTAAATAAATAAAAAGATAAACATTTAAAAAATAAAACTCAAACTCATAGAAGCAAAGAGTAGAATGGTGATTGACAAGGGCTATAGGGAAGGAGAAATAAGGAGATGTTGGTCAAGAGGTACGAAGTTTCAGTAATGCAAAGTGAATAAGTTCTGGAGATCTAATGTACAACATTTACTATGAATAATGGTACTATACTGCACACTTGAAATTTGCTAACAGGATGTATCTTAAGTGTCCTCACCACATTAAAAAAAAGTCAGGAGAAGAAGATGGTAAATATGTGCAGTGATTCATACAAATTAGTTTGATTGCAGTGATTATTTTATGATGTGAGTGTTTACCAAACTATCGAGTTGTATACCTTAAGTATACAAATTTCTACTAGTCAATTACACGCAATAAAGCTGGAAAAAGGAAAGAAAATTCTACACAGAAAATTAGCCAAGAAAATCCAACAGTGTATTCAGAAAATAGTATATCTTAAGTAGGGTATATTTCCAGAACGCAAGGATGGCTCAACATAAGAAAACCTATCATTGTAATTTATCACACTGGTAGTCTGAAAAGAATAAATCATATGATTATCACAATCCATGTAGAGAAAGCATTTAATGTAATTCATCCAAGAATGTTACACATAGTGGGGCAAAATTAACAGAGAAGTGTTCCTTCTAGAATTATATCGTGAGGCATTTTCATTCAACAAACACTTACTGAGTGACTACTTGGTATCAAGTACCATCTACACATACTTTTTACGTGGTACCCTCTAGTTTTCATTACAGCCTCGTGCAGTGGATTCGATGATGATCCCATTTTATAGTTGCATACTGTTAAGTATGGGATTCCCAGGTGGCTTAGTGGTAAAGAATATGCTTGAAAATGCAGGAGACACAGGAGATGTGGGTTCAATCCCTAGGTTGAGAAGATCCCCTAGAAGAGGGAATGGCAACCCATTACAGTATTCTTACCTGAAAAATTTCATGGACAGAGGACCCTGGTGGGCTACAGTCCATGGGATCACAGAGAGTCAGACACGACTGAGTACAAGCCAGCTGTAAAGTATAGTTCCCCACAGTGAGCCATGTGGCCCTGAAACTATTATCTTCCTCTCTGAAAAATAGGACCCTCAATTCTGCCCTGGGTCATAGGCACAAAGCGTCTGCTGATCTATGTTAGAGGCCTCAGGAGGGCATCATTTCCATTCGGTTTGCCAAGACACATGGATCAGCAGAAGCCAGGCCTGGACATCAGCAAAGAGGAAGACTGACAGACTTTGGCCGCCACCAGTGTCCTCTCCCGTGAGAATCTGGTTCCAGGCGGAACCCCAACTTTATTATTTATAGCTCTCCTTTCTCCCAGCTGGAGAGGGAGCTCTGTTTATGTACTTAGCTGATGGATGACTCAGCCAGAGACTGAAAAGCTGACGGAGCCCTAGTGAACTGTCAGGAAGAACTGAAACTGGTGACCTCAGCTGCTCTGGAAGCCAGTAAAGGCCCTGTCTCCAGACACTGGAGAGAGACCACAGCGAACTCTGGGTCCCACTCTTAGAGATGCCTATGCCTGGGAGGTTCACTTTTTTCAGAGGAACTCCATACATCCTCCTCATTCTCACTGAAAGACCACTACTGTTTTCCTGGCTTTCAGGTTACATCTATCCATTGCAGAAACCTGGGTTCAAGTGCCAACTCTGACAGTTACAGTTGTATGACCTCCGGCAAATTACTGTTCTTTCTAAGCTTCAGTTTGATGCTGTTGTTGTTGTTGTTCAGTCGCTAAGTCATGTCTGACTCTGTAAGTCCATGGACAGGGACTGCAGAACTCCTGCCAGGCTCCTCATCCTCCACCATCACCTGGAGTTTGCTCAGATTCATGTCCATTGAGTCAATGATACTATCTAATCATCTTATCCTCTGCCACCCCCTTCTTCTTCCGCCTTCAATCTTTACCATCATCAGGGTCTTTTCTAATGAGTCAGCTCTTCACATCAGGTAGCAAAGTACTGGAGCTTCAACTTCAGCAACAGTCCTTCCAATAGATATTCAGGGTTGATTTCCTTTAGGATCGACTGGTTTGATCTCCTTGCTGTCCAAGGGGCTCTCAAGAGTCTCCTCCAGCATCACAATTTGAAAGCATCATTTATTCCACACTCAGACTTCTTTATGGTCCAGCTCTCACATCTGTGCATGACTACTGGAAAAACCATATCTTTGACTATGCAGACCTGTATCAGCAAAGCGATAGATGACTCTGCTTTTTAATACTCTGTATAGGTTTGTCATAGCTTTCTTTCCAAGGAGGAAGCATCTTTGAATTTCATGGCTACAGTCACCATCCACAGTTTACAGTTTACTCATCCATAAAACGGCATCAGTAAAAGTAGCTACCTAATAGTGTTATCGTGAGGCATCAATATGGTGGCACATGCAAATAGCTTAGCACAGTACCTCAAACACCATGTGTCCATTACATGTTAATTACATGTTGGCAGTTATTGTTATTACTATTACTATTGTTGTTGTTATTACTATTGTTGTCCCATCTATAGATAAAGGAGGAGGACAGCTGGTGGCAATAGCTTTCACAGAATCATTTAATCTCTTAAAGTCTTTGATAAAGACTTCGTCATGTAGCCCGATCTCTCAGCTGATGTCTGACCCCACTAGGTTGTCTATAACACCATTCTCATCCATCAGGTGGCCCATTCTATCTATGGACTGTTGGAAAGTTCTACGTTGCTGCCAAGGACATATGGAGTTGCTTCCTGTGCTGAATGGTTTCCACGTACTCATCCAGACCCACCCTCTATGCCTCTACCCTGCTTTCTGCCCCAGGAGGCTGAGCAGTGTGGACCGCATCAACGGCAGTTAATCCCTGCCCTCTAGCTCATAGTTGGGTTCAGCCAATTGAAGACATTTGCAGACGAATAGGACACAGGAGGAAAGAGGCTGAGGTATTAATATCCTCAGCACCGTCCTTGCCAAGATACGGCGTGTTGGTTGTATTTCTCTACTACAGGCCACAACTCTTGCCAGGCAGCCCTGTCCCACATCTACAGCTCCTTTCTCTGGATTCTGGTAACTGGGTCCTTTATTTTTTTCATTCCTATTCACTAACTCGAACCTTCTCCATGATGCCTTTTTGGACTCCCTCCTCTCCTCCAATGCCATCCTGCGAACTGATAGCATCAAATGAATTTTGTTATTAATGTTCAAAAACTAAGAAGTTTCATATTTTAAAAATCTAGATTTCTAATCTCTGTTAAAAATGTGGTCATTTTGGTCATCATGGGCCAGCACTGTCCTGTGGAAAAAAACAGGGTATAAAGGGAAGGGTCTGCACCCACCACCTGGGTCCCTTACCCCTCAACCTGTTTGGCCTCAGTTTCTTCTTGAACTCTGTTCCAGCCACACTGTCCTCTTGGCTTTTGTTCAGACACACCTAGGACCTTCCCACCGAAGGACAGAGGTCCTGTCCTGTCCTCACTCTGCTCTTGAAGCCCTCTTTTCTGGTCTATGTTGTCAACCCAAAAGAACAGCGTGTGCCCTGCTCATGACGGGTTGAATTGTGTCGCCCTAGAATAAGGTACTTTGAAGCCCTAACCCTCAGTATCTGTGATGGGACCTTACCTGGAACTGGGATCTTTACTGATGTAATCAGGTCACATAAGGTAACCAAGTTAACATAAGGTCATTAGGGTGCCCCCAATCCAGGACTGCTGTCCTTATAAGAAGAGAGAGGACTTCCGTGGTGGTCTGGTGGTGACAAACCTGCCTGCCAATGCAGGGTTTGATTCTTGGCCCAGGAAGATTCCACATACTGAGGGGCAACTAAGTCTGTACCACAACTACTGAGTCCATGCTCTAGAGAGCCCTTGCTCCCCAACAAGAGAAGCCACTGCAGTGAGAAGACCAGGCACTGCAACTAGAGTGTAGCCCCTACTCACCACAACTAGAGAAAGCCCATGTACGCAGCAATGAAGACCCAGTGCAGCCAAAAAAGTAAATTAATTTAAAAAATTTTTAAAAGAGGGAAATTTGGACAGTCACACATGGAGCAAGCCATGTGAAGACAGAGGCAGAGACTGAAGTGATGTTTCTACAAGCCAAGTAAGGCCAAGAGTTGCCAGCTATCACCAGGAGCTAGCAAAGGCAAGGAAGGAGTCTTCCTTAGAAGTATTGATAGCATGCAGGGCCCTGTGGGGCTCCTGGGCACAAGGCCTCTCTGTGTCCCCCATTTCTTTGATTATAGGAAGCAGCCTTCATTCAACCTCTATAGCCTTCCCTGAGTCCCAATGGGCAGTTTTAAGCAGTTGTTAATTAGGGAACGGAGGGGATGAGAGACCAGTGAGAAACAGTCAAAGGAAGCCTCAGGGCAAGGCCTTGTATCCCCATCAAAGGATGCACAAGACAATATCTTTGCAGATACTGGAACCCCCTCCAGGTGGAGAAGTTAACTATGGTATGCTGCCCACAAGCATAGAGACCTCAGACCAGTTGGACCTGAAGTTTGATGATGCTGACTCCTACTTACTTCACCACTGATCCATTAGAAGAATGTTCACGAGCTGATCACACCCTCTTTGAACAATTACTACAGAACGTCTATCTTTTCCAAGTGGGGACTCATGGTTTTGAGGCCATTAGCCCACTGTGGCCCCCTTTGCCTGGCAAAGTAATAAAGCTATCCTTTTCTATTTTACCCAAAACTCTGGCTCTGAGATTCAATTTGGTGTACAGATAAGCTGAGCATTCAGCATCAGAACGGCAGTTTCTGAACCAGGTGTCAGTAACCTGACACTTGAACCATCCGTGTCAAGTAAGTGGAATAAACTAGCACAAATACAACCAGCTTCAGAAAGCGCATCGCAGGTACTTTCAAAGAAGAAGGAAGTCACCTAAAACACGGAGGGAGAGAGGGGAAATGGTGATGGTGCTCCCCAAAACACCTTTGACTAAATCCCTGGACAACAGTCAATAGGGTTTATTGAGCACCTACTCTGTGAATGCACCAGAGTTTAAACTCAGTGCCAATGGCTCAACTATTCTGCTTAACCCACATAAAGACTATGAGTTGATAAGGCACATCTCTCACAGTAATTAAGAGCCCTGATTATGTTCAAAACAAGTTCAAATGTCTCTCTGGCCCAGGGAAAGTGAAAGTCACTCAGTCGTGTCCAACTCTTTGTGACCCCATAGACTATACACTCCGTGGAATTCTCCAGGCCAGAATACTAGATTGGGTAGCCTTTCCCTTCTCCAGGGGATCTTCCCAACCCAGGGATCAAATCCAGGTCTCCCGCATTGCAGGCAGATTCTTTACCAGCTGAGCCACATGGGGAGCCCAAGAATACTAGAGTGGATAGCCTATCCCTTCTCCAGCAGATCTTCCCAACCCAGGGAAGCTAGCACCCAAAATACCATTAGCAGACCTGAAACAACATTTTATCACCAGAAGTACAGCTCTTGTTACACCATTTTCTTCTCAAATGTTCTACTACCAATTTCTGCAAGAAGATCTGGAAGGCATTATAACAATGATGCTAATAATGGTATCTAGTCCCATCACTTCATGGCAAATACATGGGGGAAAAAATTGGAAATAGAGGATGAGATGGCATCACCGACTCAATGGACATGAGTTTGAGTAAACTCCAGGAGACAGTGAAGGACAGGGGAGCCTGAGGTGCTGAAGTGCATGGGGTCGCAAAGAGTCTGATATGACTTAGCCACTGAAAAACAATAATAATACCTAATATTTACAAAGGGAATAGTTTTACATTTCTGTTGCATGCTAGACACTTTTATCATTTAAAGGGAGGCTATGATTATGATTATTATGGTGCCTGTTTATAGATGAACCTGATACACACAGAGATTTGATTACTTATCCAGGCTGGTACATAGTAGAACCAAATTTCTCTGAGTCTAGGGCTTTAGACCATTATTTCTTTTCTATCTTAAGGTTTAATTTAAAATGTTTTGTGTGTGTTTTAAAATAAATATATCAGTGCCATAGAACATGTTACATAATAAATAAATAAATAAATAAATATTAGGCACATACTGAAGTTTGGGCTCAACCTCAGTATTTAACCAGAATCTTTTTGTTTGTTTCTAAGGTTTTATTTATTTATTCTTGGTTGCCTGGGATCTTCGTGGCTGTGCACAGTCACTTCCTCTAGTTGCGGTACACGGGCTTCTCACTGTGATGGCTTCTCTTGTAGAGCACAGGCTCTAGGGCATGCAGGCTCAGTCCTTGAGGTGCATGGGCTTAGTTGCCCTGAAGCACATGGAATCTTCCAGGACCAGAGACTGAACCGGAATCCCCTGCATTGGTAGGCAGATTCTTAACTACTGGACCACCAGGGAAGTCCTCAACCAGAATCTTAATTGACTGTAGCCCCCTATTTTTTATGCTGTCTTCTTAGAAATGGGCCACCCATTCATGACAGGTCATGCAAGAGAAGAGCATGAATGTCATGTAGACATAAAACAAGTGAGAGCTGGTTCACTCTGACGAAGACAAAGCCATTTTCATTTGAATATCATTGCGCAGATCTGCGCAAGTCTTTCGTGTCCTTCCTACATCTAACACTGAAGAGCTATGGACAAGTGAAAACAAAAACCAAATGCATCTTCAGAAACAAATATTCAATAACAAGGGTGCAAATATTTATCCAAGAAGTATCAGAAAATATCAGGCAAGTTATCATTCTCTGATTTTATGTTTAATTAGAAAGTGAATTATGGAAACACTCAGTTTATTATACACTAACAAACATTGCAAATGAACACTATTTGTCTGGTTTGCTAATTGGAAATCAGCCAGTCTTTCTACCAAGCAATTACAAACAGACTCTAATCGCTTGGCTGGAAGTGAGACGCAAGCTTGCTGAGTCGAATGCTGCTGCTGTTATTAGCTTCGTGACATTAATAGTGTTTAGTAAGAGCCGTGAAGATTAGCACCCACCAGCCGGGCTAATCTGACAAAGGCAATTGAAACCCCAAAGAAACAGGACGTAATTATAACTTATGAGGGATAAAGGCTTAAAATGTGTTTCTGAACACTAACTACTGCAGTGTCTGTCTCTTACAATGTGGGAGGGATGAAGGCAGTGCTCCTGCTCCAAGAGGCATTAGGGAATGTGGGTTGAAAAGATCTGAAAGTATGTACATTCTTTGATCCAGAAGTCCACATCCAGGAATTTATTTTATAGAATTATAACTTTTAAAAAACCTTTCAAAAATTTGGTTACAAGAATGTTCATCATCACATTGCTTAAAACCGTGAGAAATTGGTTTAGAGCATCTACCCTGAATATTCATTGGAAGGACTGATGCTGAAGCTGAAGCTCCAATACTTTGGCCACCTGATACAGAGAGCCGACTCATTGGAAAAGACCCTGATGCTGGGAAAGATTGAAGGCAGGAGGAGAAGAGGGCAGTAGAGGATGAAATGGTTGGATGGCATCACCAACTCAATGGATATAAACCTGAACAAACTCAGAGAGACAGAAGGACAGGGGAGCCTGGTGTGCTGCAGTTCTTGGGGTTGCAAAGAGTCAGACACAACTTAGTGAATGAACAACAACAAACAAGAGAGCATCCACACGATAGAGTACTATGTAGCTATGAAAAGAGATGCTACAGAACTGGATACCCTGATGCATAAAGAAGAGACATTTTCCAAAGAACATATGCAAATGGAAAAAAAAAAACACTTTAAAAATGTTGAACATCACTAATCATTAGAGAAATGCAAATCAAAACTGCAATGAGATACCACTCCAAACCCATTAGGATGCCTACTATAAAAAAAAAAAAAAACAGAAAACAAAAAATGTTGATGAGGATATGGAGTGGAGGAACTGGAATTCTTATGCAGTATTGGTGGGAATATAACATGGTGCAGCCACTGTGGAAAACAGTATGGTGACTCCTCAAAAATATTAACTTAGAAGTATTCTATGATTCTTTGGTGGCTCAGTGGTAAAGAATCTGCCTGCAATGCAGGAGATGTGGGTTCCATCTTTGGGTTGGGAAGATCCTCTGAAGGAGGAAATGGCAACCCACTCCAATATTCTTGCCAGGAAAAATTGCAGGGACAAAGGAGCCTGGCAGGCTACAGTCTGTGGGGCCAAAAAGAGTCAGACATGACTGAACACAACAACAACTAAATGATTCAGCAATTACACTTCTGGGTATATACACAAAGAATTGAAAGCAGGGACTTGAACAGATATCTGTACACCAATGTTAATAGCAAAAGCCAAATGTTCACTCACAATAGACAAAGGTGGAAACAACACAAAGGCCCACTGATGGATAAATGGATAAGCCAAACATGGAAACACACAAAGTGGAATATTGTTCAGCCTTGAAAAGTAAGGACATGCTGACACTTGCTACAGCATGGATGAATCTAGAGGACATTCTGCTAAGTGAAATAAGCTGAACACAAAAAAGCTAATTATTTTATAAGTCCCATGTTCATTTTCCTGTATAGTAGAGATCTGCTTATCAAACCAGCACAGGATTCCAGTCATCTCAGCAGTGACAGTTTTCTAGGTACGTAAGTGAACTGACATTTTTCTTTCTATACTAGGTTCTCAATATTTTCATATTTATGAATCAGTTTTTGAGTCTGATAACCTCTGAATGATTTGAAAAAAATACACAAAGCCAACTCACTAGACCCTGGACCATCAGGACCATATGAAGGCATAGCTACCCTCCGAGGCTGATGGGGCACCCCTGGAATTCAACAAAAGGTGTGATATGAAAAAGGCAAACAGGTCTCAGCACAAGTGCCACGGCACCTTGCTTATCCATAAATAATATTGAGATGAAATGTTGCAAGTAAATCCAACTAAGTAATTTAAAATGCATATAGAGAGAGGACTTCCCTGGTGGTTCAGTGGTTAAGACTCTGTGCTTCCAATGCAGGGGGCATGGGTTCGACCCCTGGTCAGGGAAGTTCCACGTGTCATGAGGTCAAAAAATAGATAAATAAAACCTTTATTAACTTTTTAAAAATGGTTTGAAACATTATAATGGAACTTAGAAATGCCTTGGATCTCCTTATCTCAGGCATGGTCACCATAAAACGATTAAGGGTGAGGGATACAAGAGAGAGAGAAATAGAAGACAAACACACCTTTCTTCCCTCCCCAAAGCCTTTCCAGTAACTTCCCTCAACCATCCAAGCCATCTGCAAGTTCTGAGATGTCACAATATCACCCTTGACTTAAACTCCCAGCTATCTCATATGAATTACAGCAAGCGCATTTTATCCTCTGATATCACCACTCCCATCAGGCTCTGTAACTTAAGACTCCAGGAGGACTCCTATAGCCTTTCCAGCTTCTCTTGATGCCCCACCCCTCTCAAATTGTAAACATTTTTGAAGCAGCAGTGCCTTAGCACAAAGTGTTGAACATGTTTTAAATTCTATAAAATGATACACTGTATCTCCACAGAACTGTCAGGGTGAAGAAAAGGAGTACTGCAACAGTTACAAACATATCATATGCAGCATTTATTCAGACAAATAGAGATCTAGCTAGGTGTCATTTTAAAGCTCAGCTATTTATGCTTTTGGCAGATAATTGAAAGCAGAATGCATTTATAGCTCAGAAATGTAAAAAAAATAACCCAACAGTACATCGCCAATGGTCAGTGTATCAGGGTTAGCTCTGGGATTCTGGGTCGGTTATTTCACTTGTTTGAGGGGATAACCCATCCCCACAGAGAGGTTGTGGGGATTAAACATGTGAGTGCCACACCAAGTAAGGCATCTGACTCATAAACACAGCCCACTCAATGGACGCTGTATAGTCAAAGCTATGATTTTCCCAGTAGTCACGTATGGATATGAGAATTGGACCATAAAGAAGGCTGAGCACCGAAGAATTGATGCCTTCGAATTGTAGTGCTAGAGAAGATTCTTGAGAGTCCCCTGAACAGCAAAGAGATCAAACCAGTCAGTCCCACAGGAAATCAACCATGCATATTCATTGAAAGGACTGATGCTGAAGCTGAAGCTCCAACATTTTGGCCACCTGATGGGAAGAAAAGATGCTGATGCTGGGAAAGATAGAGGGCAAGAGGAGAAGGGGCGCCAGAGGATGAGATGGTTGGATGGCATCATCCATTCAATGGACATGTGTTTGAGCAAACTCTGGGAGATAGTGAAGGACAGGAAAGGCTGGAATGCTGCACTCCACGGGGTCACAAAGAGTCAGACACGACTGAGTGACTGAACAACAACAACAGTGGATGCTATTTTTATGACGATTGATCCGCCTACCTTTGGACCACATTCTTGGTAAACACTCAGAAGTCTGTCCCCACAGGGTCCATCCCTGGCCACGGAAGCAACACAGAAAAGGCTATTTCTGGATGAGTCCCACACTGGCATGCCTGGATGCTCTTTGCCTTCATCTCTTCCATGGTCATCCATCAGTGGACTCTTTCAGCTCCTGAACCCCTCTCCTGAGTGCAAATAGACTGACCTTTTCATTCGTTTCTTCATTAATGGGACACATTGAATGCCTGCTAGGCACAGGGGAGACAGCCCTGATGTGGAAGCTGAGGTTGCAGCTCTCAGAGCACCTCCACTGCTGAGGCTCATAGATGAGCAGTAATCAACAAGAAGACACAGACACGGGACAATTTCAGGCAGTCTGTGTCCCTATCTCCTCCTGAGGAGGACTCTTGCTTATAATGTGACAGCAGAACCAAGACAGAAGATGGTCTTTCTCCAACTCAGCAGGGAAAGTGTATGTCAGATGATGGATTTTTTTTTCCACTCTATACATGTCTGAGAATGACCAAGAAAACATTTTGAGTATTGATTTGGGGGTTACAAATAAATTCTAGCAAGCAGACAGATTCGCAAACATCAAACCTGCAAGTAATGAGGATTGAGTAGTAAATCAGTGTGATGTGATAGAGAGTGAGGAGGAGGGGGATTTCAATTTTAAGAGAGCAATCTCTCTGAGGAGAAGGTAACCTCTCAGCTGAAACTTGAATGATGAGAAGCAGCCAGTCATGTGAGGTTCAGGGGACACAGCATACCAGGCAGAAGGAGCGGCAAGAGTGCAGGACGTGAGGAAGACACAAGCTTGGTGAGTCGGGGAATCTGAAAGGAACAGTTGAAGTGTACAGAGAAGCCCGTGATGGAGAGAGGCAGGAGACGCAGTTGGAGAAGTGAGGTTGAGGGTGGGTTGGTCCCAAAGTCCACATAGATCCTGGGCCATCACCTTTATAAAACTTAGCAGCTGCTGCTTATTATTGAACCATACACTTCCCTTCCCCAAAGCCTCTTGTAACTGAATTATGCATGTCATGCTGAGTTTATGTTGAGGATCATTTCCTCTGGTGAACTCCTATCTATCTGTCAGAACTCAGCTAAGGGGTCACCTCCTCAGAAAAGCCTTCTGGGTATTCTCCTAATGAAGGTACATATTCCCTACTCTGCCTTCCCCTTAAATCGTGTGGAGAACATGTTCATTAAAACAAAAGTAACTATGCTGCTGCTAAGTCGCGTCAGTCGTGTCCGACTCTGTGTAACCCCATAGACGGCAGCCCACCAGGCTCCCCCGTCCCTGGGATTCTCCAGGCAAGAACACTGGAGTGGGTTGCCATTTCCTTCTCCAATGCAGGAAAGTGAAAAGTGAAAGTGAAGTCGCTCAGTCGCGTCCGACTCTTTGCAACCCCATGGACTGCAGCTCACCAGGCTCCTCCGTCCATGGGATTTTCCAGGCAAGAGTACTGGAGTGGGGTGCCATTGCCTTCTCTGAAAAGTAACTATATGAGGTAATAAATGTTAAATTGTTTGTGGTGATCATTTCACAATGTATATCAAATCATCATATTATTACTTTAAATATATTCCAGTTTTATTTGTCAATTATACTTCAATAAAGATGAAAAAAAAAAAATCCCATAAGCAGCTAGAAAATCACCTTGCATGGATTTCCGCTGCTGCTGCTCAGTCACTTCAGCCGTGTCCTTCAGTTTGCCACTCCATGGACTGTAGTCTGCCAAGCTCCTCTGTCCTTGGGATTCTCTAGGCAAGAATACTGGAATGGGTTACCATGCCCTCCTCTAGGGGAACTTCCCCACTCAGGGATCGAACCTATGTCTCTTGTGCCTCCTGCATTGCAGGTAGATCCTCTATTGGCTGTGCCACCAGGGAAGCCATGCAGAGATTTCTATTGTTGCACAAATTAGATGTTTAAAAATTACAAAGTGTTTCAAACACAAAAAGTTACAGAGAAACAACTTCTAAGACACCTGCCTACCCATCATTTAGAGTTAAATAAAAACATTTTGCAATATTTGTGTCAGATATTTTTTTGAAACAACTAACTAGTTATGCTACTGCTACTGCTAAGTCACTTCGGTCGTGTCCGACTCTGTGTGACCCCATAGACGGAAGCCCACCAGGCTCCCCCGTCCCTGGGATTCTCCAGGCAAGAACACTGGAGTGGGTTGCCATTTCCTTCTCCAATGCGTGAAAGGGAAAAGTGAAAGGGAAGTCGCTCAGTTGTGTCCGACTCTTAGCGACCCCAATATGGCTAAAACCATGCCCTCACTCCATTTCTTTCCCTCCCTCTTCAAGAATAAAGAATAAGGAAAGAACAAGGTGGACTCAAGCTCAGAAAAGCAATCAGCAGTTCTTGGTGCATCTTTTGCTAGTTCTCAGAATCCTGATGCCATCTAGAGGAAGAAACCCCATTACAAAAGGTGTCAGAGAACCAGATGACTGCTGATGGAGGAATCAGTGAGGCAAGAATAATGACAGTGACTGAGGGTAGGGACCATCTTTGAAGAACTGAGGGTAGAGATGGTCTTTGATGTTTCTCATGTTCGGAAAGCTACATATTAAGCTTATGTTGAATTATACACTGATAAATGTCTAATCCACCTTTTTGAGCATGCTTGTCATGACCTCAACAAAGTGGAAATAATGAAAGCCAATCACATTTAGGAATGTTAGACATTAGGAAGGGAAGGGGGCTTCTTCAGTGGCTCAGTGGTAAAAAAATTCTCCAGCAATGCAAGAGGCATTGGAGATGCAGGTTTGATCCTTGGGTGGGGAAGATCCTCTGGAGGAGGAAATGGCAACCCACTTCAGTATTCTTGCCTGGAGAATCCCATGGACAGAGGAGTTTGCCAGGCTATAGTCCATAGGATCTCAAAAAGTTGGACACGACTGGAGCAACTTAGCCCACATGCACACAGGAAGGGAAGGAGAACCCAACATTGTAGGTTGTGCTAACGTCAGTTTCCAGGGGATGACATCAGGATCAGAAGGAAGTTTGTTGGCTCTCAGTAGACTCACAATGACCTGAAATAAAATGAACAAACACCCTGAACACCCTAGAGGCCATGCTCTACAACACAAGAAGCCACTGCAATGAGAAGGCTGCATGCTGCAACCAGAGAAAGCCTGTGTGTAGCAACAAAGACACAGAGCAGCCAAAAAAAAAAAAAAAGATATTAAAAAAAAAAATGAGCCAATGAATGAGTGAATAAATAAATGAAATGGTGTGTACTCAACTACCAAAGAGAAGGACATCGCTCACTGTCTCTCTTTACCCTGTGCTGAGGAACTGGAGCTAAGTCCATGTACCCTTCCTCAATCAATAAATCTTGATAAACTGTCTCCCTTCTCCTATTTTTATATTTCAGTTTCTAATTTTCCCCTTGTTTCATGCTTTTTGGCATTACTGTCCCTACAGTTTTATTATACAATGCTCTGGAAGTTGACAAGTTTCTCAGTTGTGGCACGTGGAATCTCAGATCTATGTTGCAGCATACAGGATCTTTTAGTTGCGGCATGTGGGATCCAGTTCCCTGACCAGGGATCGAACCCTAGCCCCTCTGGAGCTGGGAACATGGAGTCTTGGCCACTGGAGCACCAGGGAAGCTGCTGTGCAGTTTCTGACTGAGTTTCTATGCAAGACATACCAGTGATGTTAGGATTATGTGTGAAGATGTAGAGGATGAGCCCCAGCTTTGCAGTCTGACAGATCTGGGTTCAAGTCATTTAATTTCTCTGAATTTGAATTTTCTCCCTTTGACGAAGGAGCTAAAACACATGGCTCTTCACGGCCGTTGTGACACTAAAGTAAATTTTGAAGTTACACTGCTGCTGCTGCTGCTGTTAAGTCGCTTCAGTCATGTCTGACTCTGTTCGACTCCATAGACGGCAGCCCATCAGGCTCCCCCGACCCTGGGATTCTCCAGGCAAGAACACTGGAGTGGGTTACCATTTCCTTCTCCAAGGCATGAAAGTGAAAAGGGAAAGTGAAGTCACTCAGTCGTCTCTTCCTGACCCCATGGACTGCAGCCCACCAGGCTCCTCCATCCATGGGATTTTCCAGGCAAGAGTACTGAAGTTACATTAAAGATGTCAATATAAGAAATAAAAAACTTAAAGTGGTCCATTTTCAAGAAAAGCTAGCTCTGGGTCACAGCTTGCTGAGATAATAATAGCTGATAGTCCTAAGAAAACTGGAAAGTCCAGGCAAACAAACGGAGGGCGGGATGCCTAGGATTTTCCCACGGGTTCATTCTATTGGTGAATTCAAAACCTAAGAATGGGATTAGGGTTTTGTGCGGGTTCATCCTATTGGTGAATTCAAAATGTAAGAACAGAAATAGGTGTGTAGGAAAGGAGGAAACAAGATGTAAGGCAAGGGCCAGCCCATAAAGAGGGAGGGAACAAACCTAGGCAATATACAGGAAGATTGTTCACCCATAGTGCCCAGCCAATGAGGAACTAGGGGAGGGACTTGTGTGCTAGGGATAAGGTGCTCAGTGTAACAACCCTGGGTGTGCCTGCCCACCAGACACCGATCTTGCAAGACCATCACTAAAGAATCGCTTCTGGCTGCAGCTTGTTTCTCCAAGTCCATTCTTTGAGTTTAGGCCAGTAGGCATGTTTCTTGCATTAGTAATAATCATCAAATCAGATCAGATCAGTCGCTCAGTTATGTCTGACTCTTTGCGACCCCATGAATCGCAGCACGCCAGGCCTCCCTGTCCATCACAAACTCCCGGAGTTCACTCAGACTCATGTCCATCGAGTCAGTGATGCCATCCAGCCATCTCATCCTCTGTCGTCCCCTTCTCCTCCTGCCCCCAATCCCTCCCAGCATCAGAGTCTTTTCCAATGAGTCAACTCTTCACATGAGGTGGCCAAAGTACTGGAGTTTCAGCTTTAGCATCATTCCTTCCAAAGAAATCCCAGGGCTGATCTCCTTCAGAATGGATTGGTTGGATCTCCTTGCAGTCGAAGGGACTCTCAAGAGGCTTCTCCAACACCACAGTTCAAAAGCATCAATTCTTCAGCGCTCAGACTTCTTCACAGTCCAACTCTCACATCCATACATGACCACAGGAAAAACCATAGCCTTGACTAGACAAACCTTTGTTGGCAAAGTAATGTCTCTGCTTTTGAATATGCTATCTAGGTTGGTCATAACTTTCCTTCCAAGGAGTAAGCGTCTTTTAATTTCATGGCTGCAGTCACCATCTGCAGTGATTTTGGAGCCCAGAAAAATAAAGTCTGACACTGTTTCCACTGTTTCCCCATCTATTTCCCATGAACTGATGGGACCAGATGCCGTGATCTTCGTTTTCTGAATGTTGAACTTTAAGCCAACTTTTTCACTCTCCACTTTCACCTTCATCAAGAGGCTTTTTAGTTCCTCTTCACTTTCTGCCATAAGGGTGGTGTCATCTGCATATCTGAGGTTATTGATATTTCTCCCGGCAATCTTGATTCCAGCTTGTGCTTCTTCCAGTCCAGCGTTTCTCATGGTGTACTCTGCACATAAGTTAAATAAACAGGGTGACAATATACAGCCTTGACGAACTCCTTTTCCTATTTGGAACCAGTCTGTTGTTCCATGTCCAGTTCTAACTGTTGCTTCCTGACCTGCATACAGATTTCTCAAGAGGCAGATCAGGTGGTCTGGTATTCCCATCTCTTTCAGAATTTTCCACAGTTTATTGTGATCCACACAGTCAAAGGCTTTGGCATAGTCAATAAAGCAGAAATAGATGTTTTTCTGGAACTCTCTTGCTTTTTCCATGATCCAGCGGATGTTGGCAATTTGATCTCTGGTTCCTCTGCCTTTTCTAAAACAAGCTTGAACATCAGGAAGTTCATGGTTCACATACTGCTGAAGCCTGGCTTGGAGAATTTTGAGCATTACTTTACTAGCGTGTGAGATGAGTGCAATTGTGCGGTAGTTTGAGCATTCTTTGGCATTGCCTTTCTTTGGGATTGGAATGAAAACTGACCTTTTCCAGTCCTGTGGCCACTGCTGAGTTTTCCAAATTTGCTGGCATATTGAGTGCAGCACTTTCACAGCATCATCTTTCAGGATTTGGAATAGCTCAACTGGAATTCTATCACCTCCACTAGTTTTGTTCGTAGTGATGCTTTCTAAGGCCCACTTGACTTCACATTCCAGGATGTTTGGCTCTAGGTCAGTGAGCACACCATCGTGATTATCTGGGTCATGAAGATCTTTTTTGTACAGTTCTTCTGTGTATTCTTGCCATCTCTTCTTAATATCTTCTGCTTCTGTTAGGTCCATACCATTTCTGTCCTTTATCGAGCCCATCTTTGCATGAAATGTTCCTTTGGTATCTCTGATTTTCTTGAAGGGATCCCTAGTCTTTCCCATTCTGTTGTTTTCCTCTATTTCTTTGCATTGATCGCTGAAGAAGGCTTTCTTATCTCTTCTTGCTATTCTTTGGAACTCTGCATTCAGATGCTTATATCTTTCCTTTTCTCTTTTGCTTTTCGCTTCTCTTCTTTTCACAGCTATTTGTAAAGCCTCCCCAGACAGCCATTTTGCTTTTTTTGCATTTCTTTTCCATGGGGATGGTCTTGATCCCTATCTCCTGTACAATGTCACGAACCTCATTCCATAGTTCATCAGGCACTCTATCTATCAGATCTAGGCCCTTAAATCTATTTCTCACTTCCACTGTATAATCATAAGGGATTTGATTTAGGTCATACCTGAATGGTCTAGTGGTTTTCCCTACTTTCTTCAATTTAAGTCTGAATTTGGCAATAAGGAGTTCATGGTCTGAGCCACAGTCAGCTCCTGGTCTTGTTTTTGCTGACTATATAGAGCTTCTCCATCTTTGGCTGCAAAGAATATAATCAATCTGATTTCGGTGTTGACCATCTGGTGATGTCCATGTATAGAGTCTTCTCTTGTGTTGTTGGAAGAGGGTGTTTGCTATGACCAGTGCATTTTCTTGGCAAAACTCTATTAGTCTTTGCTCTGCTTCATTCCATATTCCAAGGACAAATTTGCCTGTTACTTCAGGTGTTTCTTGACTTCCTACTTTTGCATTCCAGTCCCCTATAATGAAAAAGACATCTTTTTTGGGTGTTAGTTCTAAAAGGTCTTGTAGGTCTTCATAGAACCATTCAACTTCAGCTTCTTCAATGTTACTGGTTGGGGCATAGACTTGGATTACTGTGATATTGAATGGTTTGCCTTGGAAACGAACAGAGATCATTCTGTCGTTTTTGAGATTGCATCCAAGTACTGCATTTCGGACTCTTTTGTTGACCGTGATGGCTACTCCATTTCTTCTGAGGGATTCCTGCCTGCAGTAGTAGATATAATGGTCATCTGAGTTAAATTCTCCCATTCCAGTCCATTTCAGTTCGCTGATTCCTAGGATGTCGACATTCACTCTTGCCATCTCTTGTTTGACCACTTCCAATTTGCCTTGATTCATGGACCTGACATTCCAGGTTCCTATGCAATATTGCTCTTTACAGCATCAGACCTTGCTTCTATCACCAGTCACATCCACAGCTGGGTATTCTTTTTGCTTTGGCTCCATCCATTCATTCTTTCTGGAGTTATTTCTCCACTGATCTCCAGTAGCATCTTGGGCACCTACTGACCTGGGGAGTTTCTCTTTCAGTATCCTATCATTTTGCCTTTTCATACTGTTCATGGGGTTCTCACGGCAAGAATACTGAAGTGGTTTGCCATTCCCTTCTCCAGTGGACCACATTCTGTCAGATCTCTCCACCATGACCCGCCCATCTTGGGTTGCCCCACGGGCATGGCTTAGTTTCATTGAGTTAGACAAGGCTGTGGTCCTAGTGTAATTAGATTGACTAGTTTTCTGTGAGTATGGTTTCAGTGTGTCTGCCCTCTGATGCCCTCTTGCAACACTTACCATCTTACTTGGGTTTCTCTTACCTTGGGCGTGGGGTATCTCTTCACGGCTGCTCCAGCAAAGCGCAGCCAATGCTCCTTATCTTGGACGAGGGGTATCTCCTCACCGCCGCCCTTCCTGACCTTCAACGTGGGATAGCTCCTCTAGGCCCTCCTGTGCCCGCACAGCCAGCGTGGGGTTGGTCCTCCCGGCCACCGCCCCTGGCCTTGGGCGTGAGGTTGGTCCTCCCGGCCCGCCACCCCTGGCCTTGGGCGTGGGGGTATGGGGTAGCTCCTCCCGCCCGCCGCCCCTGGCCTCTGGCTTAAAAGGGCGTAGGGTATCTCCTCCCGGCTGCAGACCCTGACCTCGGACGCAGGGTAACTCCTCTCGTCGCCGCCCCTGACCTCGGACGCTGGGTATCTCCTCTCGGCCGCCCCCCCTGACCTCAGACGTGGGGTGGCTCCTCTCGGCCATTCCTGCGCCGTCGCAGTCTGGCACTCTTGCCCGGCTTCTGCCCCTGACCTCAGACGTGAGGTATCTCCTCTCGGCTGTGCTTAGCGCGCCAGTCGCAGCCGCCTGCGCTTAATAATCATAAGATCCAGCAATTTCACTTATGGGTATATACCCAAAAGAACTGAAAGCCAGGACTCAAAAATTCTTGTATTCTAATGTTCATAGCAGCATTATTCACAACAGCCAAAAAGTGGAAACCACCAAGAGGCCATCAATGGATGAATGGATAAACAAAATATGGTATAAACCTATGATGGAATATTATTCAGCCTTACAAAGGAATCAGATTCTGATACAACATGGATAAACCTTGAAAATGTGCTAAGTGAAAAACTAGCCAGAAAAAAGGGACAGCTACTGTATGATTCCACATATGAGGTACTTAGTACAGGCAAATTAATAGAGATAGAAAATAAAATAGAGGTTACCAGGGGCTAGGAGAGGGGAGTTATTGTTTACAAAGTTTCTGTCAGGGATGATGGAAAAGTTATAGGGATGGATGGTGGTGATGGTTGCAGAAGAATGTGGATGTACTTAATGCCAGGGAACTAAAAGTGACTAAGGGACCTCCCTGGTGATCCAGTGGCTAAGATTCTGAGCTCCCAATCAGGGGTTGCGGGTTTAAACTCTGGTCAGGGAACTAGATCCCACATGCTGCAACTAAAAATCCTGAATGCCACAACTAAGGCCTGGAGCAGCCAAATACACAAATATTTTTTTTTTAT
The DNA here is from genome assembly GCF_055505025.1 of Bos grunniens. NCBI lineage: Eukaryota > Metazoa > Chordata > Mammalia > Artiodactyla > Bovidae > Bos > Bos grunniens. Next base: position 32,187,502 of record NC_141189.1, read on the forward strand.
TAAAAGTGATTAAAATGGTAAATTGTGTTCAGTTCAGTTCAGGTAAATTGTGTTACGTATATTTTACCCCGATTCTTTAAAAAATAGAAATATAAAGCTAGTTATTTTTGTTAATAAAATATCATTGCTATTATTACATATTTGTTATAATATATACATGATTTCATAGGCTAGCTGTGAAGTTTAAAACTACTGAACCAAGTTGGAGTTTTGCTTTTCCCACCTACAACATACCTTTCCCAGTAAGAGGTCTGTAGAAATGTTGGGAGGGGGTTGGGGAGTGGCGACCCTGGAATGAAAGGCACCGGGCTCTTGGGTGTCAAATCTCACCAACATTATGTTCATACCTCAGGAATCACGAACACTTATTTCTGCAGAATGAATCAACTTTTCATCTGAGTCAGCTGATTACTATCAGACTTTCTCTCAGCTCTCCAACATGGGTCTTTTACATTCACAAAGGGGATGTAATGAGATAATCGTTAGCACTGAGACAGCTATTTGAAATGTAAATCAATAAGCCAGTGGAACCTGGGGACTGCTGCTACATAGACACCTTTTAATGGCCCCGCTCTGATAACACAGGGAGAATTGGGCTTTGCCGGTTGAGGAACCAGGCAGCTTCTAGGGTGGTCCTGGTGGCTTCATTCTACTACAGGGAGACAAACCCATTTAAAGGGACTCCAGGGGTTCAGCAGTCATTAAACTTCCTGGATTTCGGACATGGAAGGCCCCAGGATTTAACTGACCAAGAGCTCTGAAAACAAGCATTTGCTTCAGGTGAATGGGAAAAGTGACATACAAGGTTTACTCACAGAAGCATCCCTCTGAATTCTGGAGAAACCAGAGCAACAGGTTTTTGTAGCAGTTCATCGAAAGGCGGATAATACACAGGAGCAGAGAGGAAGCCAATTTCACGACAAGAACCAATTTCAGGTTGATTGATTAAGACGGAGTTCTCAGGCTCAAAGTTGTAATCTCCTTGGCATCACCAAGTTTTAACAATACTGTAAGCAGGTAGGGCAGGGAGTCCCTGGAGAAAGAGGACCAGGCAGGGCTTTTGTCGATTGAAAAAAAAAAAATTAGTCACAACCTATAAATAGAGAGTTATTTTATTTGGTGGGAATGTTAAGGACTCAAGTCTGGGAGACAGTATCTCAGGCAATCCCCCGAGAGAGCTGACTCTGAGGAGGTGGGGTAGGAGCCAGGCTACACACAAGTTTGCAGCAAGGGGCAGGAAATCTGAATATCAAAAGATTAACAAAACTGAAGAGAATTAGTGATCTTCTGTGTATAGGAATATGCAAGCGTCCAGTCTTGCTGAAATCATTTCTTTCATATGCATCTAGCTCTCTGATAGATAGAGTGCCTGATGAACTATGGAATGAGGTTCGTGACATTGCACAGGAGACAGGGATCAAGACCATTTCCTTAGAAAAGAAATGCAAAAAAGCAAAATGGCTGTCTGGGGAGGCTTTACAAATAGCTGTGAAAAGAAGAGAAGCGAAAAGCAAAAGAGAAAAGGAAAGATATAAGCATCTGAATGCAGAGTTCCAAAGAATAGCAAGAAGAGATAAGAAAGCCTTCTTCAGCGATCAATGCAAAGAAATAGAGGAAAACAACAGAATGGGAAAGACTAGGGATCCCTTCAAGAAAATCAGAGATACCAAAGGAACATTTCATGCAAAGATGGGCTCGATAAAGGACAGAGATGGTATGGACCTAACAGAAGCAGAAGATATTAAGAAGAGATGGCAAGAATACACAGAAGAACTGTACAAAAAAGATCTTCATGATGGTGTGATCACTGACCTAGAGCCAGACATCCTGGAATGTGAAGTCAAGTGGGCCTTAGAGAGCATCACTACGAACAAAGCTAGTGGAGGTGATAGAATTCCAGTTGAGCTATTCCAAATCCTGAAAGATGATGCTGTGAAAGTGCTGCACTCAATATGCCAGCAAATTTGGAAAACTCAGCAGTGGCCACAGGACTGGAAAAGGTCAGTTTTCATTCCAATCCCAAAGAAAAGCAATGCCAAAGAATGCTCAAACTACTGCACAACTGCACTCATCTCACACGCTAGTAAAGTAATGCTCAAAATTCTCCAAGCCAGGCTTCAGCAACATGTGAACCGTGAACTTCCTGATGGTCAAGCTTGTTTTAGAAAAGGCAGAGGAACCAGAGATCAAATTGCCAACATCCGCTGGATCATGGAAAAAGCAAGAGAGTTCCAGAAAAACATCTATTTCTGCTTTATTGACTATGCCAAAGCCTTTGACTGTGTGGATCACAATAAACTGTGGAAAATTCTGAAAGAGTTGGGAATACCAGACCACCTGATCTGCCTCTTGAGAAATCTGTATGCAGGTCAGGAAGCAACAGTTAGAACTGGACTGGATCATGGAAAAAGCAAGAGAGTTCCAGAAAAACATCTATTTATGCTTTATTGACTATGCCAAAGCCTTTGACTGTGTGGATCACAATAAACTGTGGAAAATTCTGAAAGAGATGGGAATACCAAACCACCTGATCTGCCTCTTGAGAAATCTGTATGCAGGTCAGGAAGCAACAGTTAGAAATGGACATGGAACAACAGACTGGTTCCAAATAGGAAAAGGAGTACATCAAGGCTGTATATTGTCACCCTGTTTATTTAACTTATATGCAGAGTACATCATGAGAAACGCTGGACTGGAAGAAGCACAAGCTGGAATCAAGATTGCCGGAGAAATATCAATAACCTCAGATATGCAGATGACACCACCCTTATGGCAGAAAGTGAAGAGGAACTCAAAAGCCTCTTGATGAAAGTGAAAGAGGAGAGTGAAAAAGTTGGCTTAAACCTCAACATTCAGAAAACGAAGATCATGGCATCCGGTCCCATCAGTTCATGGGAAATAGACGGGGAAACAGTGGAAACAGTGTCAGACTTTATTTTTCTGGGCTCCAAAATCACTGCAGATGGTGACTGCAGCCATGAAATCAAAAGACGCTTACTCCTTGGAAGGAAAGTTATGACCAACCTAGATAGCATATTCAAAAGCAGAGACATTACTTTGCCAACAAAGCTTCATCTAGTCAAGGCTATGGTTTTTCCTGTGGTCATGTATGGATGTGAGAGTTGGACTGTGAAGAAGTCTGAGCGCTGAAGAATTGATGCTTTTGAACTGTGGTGTTGGAGAAGCCTCTTGAGAGTCCCTTGGACTGCAAGGAGATCCAATCAATCCATTCTGAAGGAGATCAGCTCTGGGATTTCTTTGGAAGGAATGATGCTAAAGCTGAAACTCCAGTACTTTGGCCACCTCATGTGAAGAGTTGACTCATTGGAAAAGACTCTGATGCTGGGAGGAATTGGGGGCAGGAGGAGAAGGGGACGACAGAGGATGAGATGGCTGGATGGCATCACTGACTCGATGGACATGAGTCTGAGTGAACTCCGGGAGTTGGTGATGGACAGGGAGGCCTGGCGTGCTGCAATTTATGGGGTTGCAAAGAGTCGGACACTACTGAGTGACTGATCTGATCTGATCTGGGGCCAAAGTTTCTTTCTTGATTGTTCACATCTTCGTTCCTTGGTTACCAGTAGAGCATAGAGCAGAAGACATTTCACAATTCTTGACATAAAAGAAGCCATTTTTGGCCTAAGCCATGTTGTGATGCAAGCCTGGCCATCAGGCTTGCCCTTGAACGGGCTCTCAGAAATGGGAGAGCACAGGAACAAAGAACAAGCAGTCAGGAAACCATAGTTCAGCGGTGAGACAGGGTCCTAGTTCTTCCTCAAGGGAGGAACAATCTGATAACAGACTTTGAGTTCTGCAGTAATTCGGGTGGAGAACGGAATGGTGATGTGGACCCTCGTGACTTTGATCAGCTAAAGCTCGGACTCCGTTGACCCTGGCCCCAGTTCCGTCCTGAATTCTCCTCTGCTCAAGCCCCTTCATGAATATGCATAAACCCTTACCGTAAAACTTTCCCAATTTAGTTGTTCAGGGAGACATTGCTTAGAGAAAGATGCCTGGTATCTTCTTTACTTGTGGCAGGTAATAAATCTTTTGGCTTGATACCTACCCAGAGGTGAACCCAGTTTTTCAGGTAATAATATCACCATCATCATCATCATCTGTAGTAATTCAATCTGTCCTTACCTTTATATCTTGCACAGTGCAATCTTGTTTATGTATTTGTGACTCATTGAGAGCCCTTTTCTCTGCTTCTTTTCTGTTTGATGTCAGCTCTTAGGTAATTTCATTCCAATGGGCCATTTTCATTGATCTAGACTTTAAAAAACAAAGAAATATCATTAAATTTGGTGACAGTGTTTCACAACTGAGAATAGACTAAAAACCTCTGAACAGGACTCTGTAAATGGGCAAACTGTACGGTTTGTGAATTAAATCTTAATAAGCTGTTAAAAACAAACACAACACATAAAATGAGAAAGTCTAGCCAAAGTGCAGAACCAATCAATTTATCACAGTGTTTGTTGCCAATTTTGACAAAATGTTTGCTGGGTGAGGAAATTAAAACAAGCCACGTATTTTCTGTTCATTATTGCTATCTGGTTCCAAATTTCTATCAATAAGTCAGAGTTGACTGTACTTAGCAAAAACAAAATGCTGGTGGGGGTGGGGGCAGGGATAAATTAGGGGTTTGGGATTAACATATACACAGTACTATATATAAAATAGATAATAAAGGATCTACTGCACAGGGAACTAACTATACTCAGTATTTTGTAATAACCCAAAGGGAAAAGAATCTGAAAATATAGATAGATAGATAGATAGATACACACGTACACACACTCACACACTTGAAACTGACACATATTTGTAAATCAACTATACTTCAATTTGGGGCTTCCCTCATAGCTCAGTTGGTAAATCATCTGCCTGCAATGCAGGAGACCCGGGTTCGATTTCTGGGTTGGGAAGATCCCCTGGAGAAGGAAAGGGCAACCCACCCCAGTATTCTTGCCTGGAGAATCCCATGGACAGAGGAGCCTGACAGGCTACAGTCCATGGGATCGCAAGAGTTGGACACGACTTAGCGACTAAACCACCACCACCACGATACTTCAATTTAAAAAAATTTTTAGGAGGAGAATTCCCTGGCCTTCCAGTGCTTAGGACTCCGAGGTTCCGCTGCAGGTGGCATGAGTTCTATCCCTGGTTGGAGAACTAAGATCCCACATGCTGCCAGGTGCTGCCGAAAAATAAATTTTTTTTTAAAGAATGAAAACAACTAGACCAGTGGTTCTCAAGCCTGGCCTCACACAGAAGCCTTTGGTGGAATGTACTTAAAAAGAATCAGTGTCCATGTTCCTACCCCAGACCAAGAATATCAGAATCTAGATATGGGTTGGGTTTAAAGTTTCCCCAGGTAATTTTCATCTGCAACCAACAGTGCAAGCCACTAGTTTAAGAGATCCATTTTCCACAGTGAGATTCCACTTCACACTCATGAGGATGATTATTATTTAAAATAACAAAACCAGGGTTTCCCTGGTGGTTCAGTGGTAAAGAATCTACCTGTCAATACAAGAGACACAGGTTTGATTCCTGATCCAGGAAGATCCCACATGCTCAGGAACAGCTAAGCCTGTGCACCATAACTATTGAGCCTGTGCTCTAGAGCCCCGGAGCTGCAACTACTGAAGCCTAAGAGCCCACGTTCTGCAGCAGGAGAAGCCACCACAATGAGAAGCCCACACACCGCAACTAGAGAGTAGCCTCCACTCTCTGCAACTAGAGAAAGCCCCAGAGACAGAAACGAAAACCCAGCACAGCCAATAAATAAAAAGAAAATAACAAAGCAAAAACAGAAAACTACAAGTGTTGGTGAGGATATGGAAAAACTGGAGCCCTTGTGAATTACTGGTGAAAATGTAAAATGGCACAGCCACTGTGGAAAAAAAGCATAGCAGTCTTCAAAAAATTAAACATAGAATTACCATATGATTCTGCAATTCTACTTCTACGTATATACATAAAAGAACTGAAAACAGGAACTTGAGTAGATATTTGTACACTCATATCCAAAACAGCATTATTCACAATAGCCCACAGATGGGAGCAACCCCAGTACCTACCGACTGATGGATAAACAAAATGTAGTATGTGGAGACAATGAAATATTATTCTACCTTAAAGAGGAAATTCTGAAAAGGAAATAAATTTTAATATATTCTAAACATGAATGAAACTGGAGGACATTATGCTAAATTAAGTACAGTATTTGTCACCATAGGGTTCTATGAGGTATGTGTGTGTGTGTGTGTATGTGTGTGTGCTCAGTCATGTCTGACTCTTTGCGACCTAATGGACTGTAGCCCCCCCAGGCTCCTCTTTCCATGGAATTCTCAAAACAAGAATACTGGAGTGGGCTGCCATTTCCTTTTCCAGGGGATCTTCCCGACCCAGGAATAGGACCTGGGTCTCCTGTATTACAGGCAGGTTCTTTCCCTTCTGAGCCACCAGGGAAACCTAGGAGACATCTAAAGTGTTCAAAATCATAGACACAGAAGGCAGAATGGTGGTTGCCAAGGGCGGGGGGAGGGGAGGATGGGAGTTACTCTAATGGATACAGAGTCTCAGATTGGAAAGAGGAAGAAGTTCTGGAGATGGATGGGGGTGTTGACTGCACAACAGCATGAAGGTACTTAATGGCACTGAAATGTACACTTACAAATGGCTGAAGTGGTACATTTTTTATGTTATCTCTATTTTACAATAAAAACAGAGAGATCTCCTTTTCAAAAATGGGAAGGTGATCCAAATTCTGGCCAGTGACATGGGAGGAGATATCTCATAGAGAGCGTCTGAAAAAAGTTTCCTCATTCCTAGAAGAGGGCTGCAGGGTGAGATGCTCTCTCTTACTTCTCTGGGTGCATCTGGAACTCTCTCTTATCTGGAACCCTGCAGCCATCTTGGGGCCAGCCGGAGACTGAAGCCACCACCCAAGGCAGCAGACAGATGGAAAGATGTAGGTCACTGGTGATGTCATTAAGCTCCCAAACCAATGGACTAAGAAGTCAGTCCTATCTTAGGGTTTATAGTTAAGTAAGAAAATGCATTTCTTAAAGTTAAATTTACTTTGAGTTGAAATTTCTATAACTGGTTCTGAAAGGATCCTGACACTTGTATAATTATCGTTGGTATAACAAAAAATTGGAAATTACCTAAAAGTTTAGGGAAATGGGTGAATTTAAAAAAAGATGTATAAACATAAATGGAGTTATTATATAGTAGTTAAAGATAAACACATGAAGTGAAAGACAGATTTTGCATATTATATGTAAATTCTAAATACAGTGTATTTTTCATTGACTTATACGTATATATATATATATATACGTATATATATATCTATCTTTAAATAGATGGATCTCATAGGGCTTCCCTGATACCTCAGTTGGTAAAGAATCTGCCTGCAATGCAAGAGACCCCAGTTTGATTCCTGGGTCGGGAAGATCTGCTGGAGGAGGCATAGGCTACCCACTCCAGTGTTCTTGGGCTTCCCTTGTGGCTCAGCTGGTAAAGAATCCACCTGCAATGTGGGAGACCTGGGTTTGATCCCTGGGTTGGGAAGATCCCCCAGAGATGGAAAAGGCTACCTACTCCAGTATTCTGGCCTGGAGAATTCCATGGGCTATACAGTCACATGTATATGTATCAGTAAGTTCAGTTGCTCAGTCATGTCTGACTCTTTTCGACCCCATGGACTGCAGCACGCCGGGCCTCCCTGTCCATCACCAACTCCCAGAGTTTACTCAAACTCATGTCCATTGAGTTGGTGATGCCATACAATCATTTCATCCTCTGCTGTCCCCTTGTCCTTTCACCTTCAATCTTTCCCAGCATCAGGGCCTTTTCCAATGAGTCAGCTCTTCGCATCAGGTGGCCAAAGTACTGGAGTTTCAGCTTCATTCTCAGTCCTTTCAATGAACATTCAGGACTGATCTCCTTTAGGATGGACTGGTTAGATCTCCTTGCAGTCCAAGGGACTCTCCAGAGTCTTCTCCAACACCACAGTTCAAAAGCATCAATTCTTCGGCGCTCAGCTTTCTTTATAGTCCAACTCTCACATCCATATATGACTACTGGAAAAACCATTGCCTTGACTAGACGAAGCTTTGTTGGCAAAGTAATGTCTCTGCTTTTTAATATGCTGTCTAGGTTGGTCATAACTTTCCTTTCAAGGAGTAAGCTTCTTTTAATTTCATGGCTGCAGTCACCATCTGCAGTGATTTTGGAGTCCAAAAAAATAAAGTCTGCCACTGTTTCCACTGTTTCCCCATCTATTTCCCATGAAGTGATGGAACCGGATGCCATGATCTTCGTTTTCTGAATGTTGAGGTTTAAGCCAACTTTTTCACTCTCCACTTTCACTTTCATCAAGAGGCCCTTTAGTTCTTCTTTACTTTCTGCCATAAGGGTGGTGTCATCTGCATATCTGAGGTTATTGATATTTCTCCCGGCAATCTTGATTCCAGCTTGTGCTTCATCCAGTCCAGCATTGCTCATGATGTACTCTTCATATAAATTAAATAAACAGGGTGACAATATACAGCCTTGATGTACTCCTTTTCCTATTTGGAACCAGTCTGTTGTTCCATGTCCAGTTCTAACTGTTGCTTCCTGACCTGCATACAGATTTCGCAAGAGGCAGATCAGGTGGTCTGGTATTCCCATCTCTTTCAAAATTTTCCACAGTTTATTGTGATCCACACAGTCAAATGCCAATTGATTACTGGAATAGTCAATAAAGCATAAATAGATGTTTTTCTGGAACTCTCTTGCTTTTTTGATGATCCAGCGGTTGTTGGCAATTTGATCTCTGGTTCCTCTGCCTTTTCTGAAACCAGCTTGAACACCTGGAAGTTCATGGTTCACATACATATATGTATCAGCAATACATATACGTATATGTTACAAAGAGACAGACACAACTGAGTGACTTTCACTTTCAAATGTATAATAGTGGTTGCCTTTTTGGAGGGATAGAATGGGACAGAAGTGGGAGTAAAGAGGTAGCATGTACACTGGAATGTTCTATTTCTGATTTTAAAATATGAAACAAGATGATGATATTTTAAAAATTGACAATACTGGGATTGTATGTAGGTATGTGTATGCTTATGATTCTTTGTACTTTTCTATATTTACAAAATCCTCAAAGATTAAAAAAAAAAAAAAAAAGCTTCCCTAATGCTACCCCTGGCCCAAACAAAATTAATTAAGAAGGACAGAAAAAAAATCTTTTGGTAAAGACTAGGGAACTTAAGCTAATGTCTGTAAAATTACAGGTGGGCTCTAAGAGTTCAGAATATATGGGGTGTTTTTTTGTTGTTGTTATATAAGAGGTTTTTCATCTGTTTTTGTGGTGCCACACGGCATTCAGAATCTTAGTTCCCCAACCAGGGATGGAACCTGTGCCTTCTGCACTGGAAGCATGGAGTCTTAACCACTGGACCATCAGTGAAATCTCAGTATGATAGTCTTTAACCTTTTAACTTTTTATTTTGAAGTAACCATAGGCTTATAAGAATTTTCAAAAACATTACAAAAGGTCCAATGTACCGCAACCCCTTACATAACCATAGTACACTATCAAAACCAGGAAACTGTCATTGCCACAGTACAATTAAGTAGCCTCGACACCTTACTGGGACTTTCCCTATTTAACCTTTCTTTTGTTTTTAATGTCTTTAAGTTACAAAAGCAATTTGCTCATGGACAAATTAATGGATAAATAAGAAGTGGTACATCCACATAATGGAATAGTACTCCATCATAAAAAGGGATAAAATACCAATACATACTACAACAAGGAGATCAAACCAGTCAACCCTAAAGGAAAACAACCCTGAATACTCACTCAAGGAAGGACTTACGCTGAAGCTGGAGCTGCAATACTTTGGCTACCTGATGTGAAGAGCTGACTAATCAGAAAAGGCACTGACACTGGGAAAGACTGAAGGCAAAAGCGGAGGATGAGATGGTTAGGTAGCATCACCAACTCAATGGACATGAATCTGAGCAAACTCTGGGAGACAGTGAAGGAGAGACAAGCCTGGTATGCTTCAGTCTACAGGGTCCCAAAAAGTCGGACACAACTGAGCGACTAAACAACATACTACAACATGGATGAATTTTGAAAATAGTTTGCTAAGTGAAAGAAGTCGGACACAAAAGGTTATATATTGTATGATTCCATTTATATGAAATGACCAGACCAGGCAAATCCTAGAGATAGAAAGGAGATTGGTGAGTTTCAGGGGCAGTGGGGAGAGGAGATGGGGAGCAGGATCCTATGGGAATGAGGATTATTCTCACAACAGTTATGGGTTTCCTTATGCCATGATCAAATGTTTTGGAACTAGACAGAGGAGGTGGTTGCACAACACTGTAAGCTCACCAAATACTGCTGAATATCTTACTTATTTTAAATGGTCAATTTTATGCTATGTGAATTTCATCTTACTAAAAAAAGCTTTTTAAAGCAATTTGCTTGTTGTAGGAAAATCTAAACATAAAGGTAAAAGTAAAAAATTATAATTTCTTTTCCCAGCTGCTCATCTCCATGTCCAATCCCATCCCACAAATATACCTTCCTTTAACTGTTTATTTTTTTAATTTTTATTTATTTTTTTAAGTTAACAAGGGAAGTCTTACAGGGAGGAGGTCTTTTATTTTTATTTTTTTATAATTGCATTGTATTTCTTTTTGGGTGTCCTGGGTCTTTGCTGCTGCACTGGACTTTCTCTAGCAGTAGAGACTGGGGTCTACTCTCTGCTTGCTGTGCCCAGGCTTCTCATTGCAGTGATTTCTCTTGTTGTGGAACACGGGCTTTGGAGTGCACAGGCTTCATAATTGTGGCATATGGGCTGAGTAGTTGCAGTTCTCAGGCTCTCTCGAGCACAGGCTCAGTAGTTGGGGCACACGGGCTTAGCTGCTTTGCAGTATGTGAGATCTTGATCAGGGATCGAACCCATGTTTCCTGCAACGAAAGGTGGCTTCTTTACACTGAGCCACCAAGGAAGCCTTCCTTAACTGTTTATATATATATATATAACTCTCCAAACTTTAAAAAGCTTTATAGTATCCAGAGAGATACATATGTTTCCTTCTCTCCTGGAGGCTTACTGAGGACTTTATACCCACGTGAGCCAGGCGATGTTGTAGGTGATGGGAAACTCAATGGTGAACAAGACAGGCTGGAGGAATTAATTTTCTAGTAGGAGATGGGCAGTAAGCTTGGGAGTGAATGTGATTTTCAGTTGTGGTAAATGCTCTGAAAAAATAAAAGTGGGAAAGATGGTAGAGAGTGATGTGGGTTGGTGGAGGGCCAGGGTGGCTAGTAAAGGTCTCTGAAACGAATGATGGCATCTGAAATGAGTGAAGACAATTAGGGAGGTGAAGATCTATGGAAAGAGAATTCAAGACAAAGGAAATAAAGCTAAACATCTTGGGATTTCCCTGGCAATCCAGTGGCTAAGACTCCACCCTCCCAATGCAGAGGGCCCAGGTTCCATCCCTGGTCAGGGAACTGGATCCCACATGCTGCAGCTTAGAGCTCACATGACACAACTAAAGATTCCAAATGTTGCAACTAAGACCTGGCACAACCAAATACATTAAAAAAAAAAAAATACTAAAAGAAGCTAGGTATCTTTACAGAAATAAGACTGTATACTAGGCACAGTGATCCACTACATGTTTATACACGTATTAGATATCTCGCCTTCCCCCTTCTTTTTTTTTAAATTATTTATTTATTTATTTTTAAATTTTATTTTATTTAACTTTACAATATTGTATTGGTTTTGCCATATATCAAAGTGAATCTGCCACAGGTATACATGTGTTCCCCATCCTGAACCCTCCTCCCTCCTCCCTCCCCATACCATCCCTCTGGGTCGTCCCAGTGCACCAGCCCCAAGCATCCAGTATCGTGCATCGAACCTGGACTGGCGACTTGTTTCATATATGATATTATACATATTTCAATGCCATTCTCCCAATCATCCCACCCTCTCCCACAGAGTCCAAAAGACTGTTCTATACATCAGTGTCTCTTTTGCTGTCTTGTATACAGGGTTATTGTTACCATCTTTCTAAATTCCATATATATGCGTTAGTATACTGTATTGGTGTTTTTCTTTCTGGTTTACTTCACTCTGTATAATAGGCTCCAGTTTCATCCACCTCATTAGAACTGATTCAAATGTATTCTTTTTAATGGCTGAGTAATACTCTATTGTGTATATGTACCACAGCTTTCTTATCCCCCCTTCTTTACCATATACTATACGTGTATTTCCAAGTTGGCCTCATAGCTACATGTTATTCCATAATAGTGATACATCATATTCATTACACATGTACTTCCAAGTTGGCCTCATAGCTAAATGTTATCTCATAATATTGATACACCATCACTTACTTAGGGGCTTCCCAAGTGGTGCTGGTGGTAAAGAACCTGCCTGCCAGTGCAGGAGACACATGAGATCTAGGTTCAATGCTTGGGTCAGGAAGATCCCCTGGAGAAGGAAATGGCAACTCCACTCTAGTATTCTTGTCTGGAGAATCCCATAGACAGAAGAGCCTGGTGGGCTACAGTCCATAGGGCCGCAAAGAGTCCGACATGAGTAAGGTGACTTAGCCCGTGCTACATACATCACTTACTTAACTATTTCTCTGTTCATGGACATTTAGGTTGTTAACAGTTTGGAGCTATTTCCATATTCCAATTCCAGGGCCCTTAGGGTGATTCCTCTTGTTGTCAACTAACTTTGTGTGTGCATCACAGGGACTACCAGGTTGTCCTTGGAAAACTAACTCTTTAAGTTGAGAATCCTTTGTCTCAATAGCCCCAGTGAGTGTAAAAGGGCAGTATTGTCCCAGATTCCCTACTGATTCCCCCATTCATTCATCTAACATTTATTAAGCATGTTTTCTATGCCAGGAATTATACTGAGCATTATAAATACAAAGAAGATGAACAAAAGATTCTAACCTCAAATTGCTCAGTCTTAGCACAACGATAATTATCAAGACACTGTAAATCAATTATATCTCATTTAAAAAGAGAAGAAAAAAAAAGCTTCTTCCTTTTCTGCTTGGAGCAGTATCTCTACCCAGGCAGCTTAAGGCTTTTGAAAACCAACAGAGTGGATTTTTTCCTGAATAATTATCCTATTCAGGGACATCAATGACATAATGACATCAACTTTTCTAAGCTGCAGTCTTTAGTAGTTTCTTCAATCTTAGGAAAAATACACCAAAGAAACTCTGCTGATGTAATTAGGTGTGAAGAACTAACCTATCAGAGTGATCACCCAGTGCCCTCAGGGTGATTCCTCTTGAAGTGTGGTATCCGATGACATGGGGTTGGAGAAGGACACTGTGGTTCACTATTTCAGTCAGCTGCTTGTGTTGACATTTTCTTAGGAGCAGGTTGGGGAGAGCAAATCTTGACTGTGAGAGCACATCAGGCACTTTATTTTGGATACATTGTATTTTCTTCTTCTCCTGACTCTGATTCAACAGCAAAGGTGGCCTCCTATATATAAAAGAAGGTCCGGTTTTTATATCAGTCATTGATAAATTCTCTGTAAACCTGAGGACAATCCACTTAACACCAAGTTTAAAGTGGAACATATAAGATTCAGTGGGGTCTTCAGAGAACTATATTAATAGGCTGTAACCGGAACTTTGTATTAATGAGAGGAATAAATCCTCTGTTAGGGGGGTGGAGGTGGAATTTAGGTCCAGAAAATTTCAGGGAACATGAACCACAGACCTGTCCAGAAGCTTAAATCCAGCCTCGTGATAATTGAGATTTCTGGTTTCTTTACATTTATAGGGTTCAACTTCCCAAGTGTTATGTGTTAAAGAAACAATGCAACCAGCAAGTTTGCTAATTTCATATTAAACACAATTTCAAACCACTTTAGAGTAGTAGTTGTTCTCAAAGATAACTGACAGCTTTGCTTTTGATTTGTCTCATTAGGCTGGGTCCTCTTTTTATCCTTAAAACAGACATTTAAAATTAAAATTAATATCTAGATTTGAGATCTTCACATAAGGTTCTTAAGAAATATTCTGTGTTCCTGCTTCTATGCCGTAATTTCTATTGAGCTAGTTAGTTGCACTCTGTCTAGACTTCTTGGAGAAAAATATCAACAATATGTTTTTCTCCGTCTTGGGTTCCGCAAGGGAGAATTATAGGAAAACTTAACAGGTACTTTCCTACTTCAAGCAGTTGGATCTATATATTTATCTTTTGCTTTTTTTTTTTTTTTCCTTTTCCTATGTTTACCAAACAGTAACTGGCAGCAGCAGTCAATAAAGTACTTCGGGAAAACCTGAGCAAATTCGGCCATTCAAAATAAAACCACCTCACCGGAAGGTGTACAATGAAGCACAAAAATAACCCTGTTAGGTGGGACTAGCAGGTTACATCATGGAATATGGTAATCCTCTATTTAATTTACAAAGCCCTTGGCCGAGAGGAGGAAGGGATGGAAAAGTTTGAGTGAAGGCTTTAAATGACTAGTCATACAGACAGTGAGTCACTGTAAGTTTCCAGTTAATAATCCCCTCTGCCGGGCTGGGCTTTATGAGCCACAAAGCAGTTTAAATGGTAATGGCTCACAGTTTTATGGTTTCTTCTACCAAATGAATACAGAAAATGAAAGACGCCCTGAGTTGTCTTTGAAATGTAGGGCAAATTCTGACTGGGGGCAGGGAGGAGGAAGGTGGAAAGAAAGAGAACGAGGTAAGATGCCTGTGAGGCAGGGAACGGAGAGGGCTGGTGAAACGAGAAGGGAACGATTTTCAGGAGTTGAAGGCTTTTCTCTCCACCTTGGAACTGCTGTCCATTTTCCCACATTCTGTGCAGAACAGCACGGAAAAGACCACCCCCGCGACCTGAGAGGCTCGCGTTCCGCCGCCCCGCGCCGAGTCGCGCCAAGGTTCGCTCCCACCCCCGCCCCCACTCGGTGACAGGTGGGGCAGCCGTGAGGCAACCAGACCTCCGCCTCCTCGCGCTGCCTGCCGGGAGCCGGCGCCGCTTCCGGTTGCTCTCGGCCCCGAACTCCGACTCCCGTCGGCCCCCGGGAAAACCGCAGCGGGGTCGCGCGGGCGCTGCCGGAACTCGTAGTTTCGCCTTCTGCCGCGCTTCATAAGCGGAAACGGGGTCGCCCGGGGCCGAGAACTACCGAGGCGAAGGTACGGGTGGCGGCGAGGGGTCAAACCGCGCCGGGCGTGGGGTTGGCGCTGAGACGGTCGGAGGTGGTTGGGGCTGGGTGGGTGGAGATCAGCGCGCACACACGAGGAGGGTAGAGTCGCCGCTGCCGCCGCCGCTGTAGTCGTCGCGAGTGCGGAGTCGGAACTTGAGCTGCCGCCGCGACGACGCCGAGGATTGTGCCGCTAGCCCCCGGCCCTTCTGCCTTGCCGCTTTCCTGGGTCAGCGCGGCCTGCTCCTCCCCAGCCCGTCTCCCCCGCCTCCATTTCCCGCCCTCTCTTCACCACACACACGGCCCCCCCGATCATGGATCCCGGCAGTGGTGGCGGTGGCGGCGGCGGCGGCGGCGGGAGCAGCAGCAGCAGCGACTCGGCGCCCGACTGCTGGGACCAGGCGGACATGGAAGCTCCCGGGCCGGGCCCGTGCGGCGGTGCCGGCGGCCCCTTGGCGGCGGCGGCGGCCGAGGCCCAGCGTGAGCACCTCAGCGCGGCCTTCAGCCGGCAGCTCAACGTCAACGCCAAGCCCTTCGTGCCCAACGTCCACGCCGCCGAGTTCGTGCCGTCCTTCCTGCGGGGCCCGGCCCAGTTGCCGGCATCCCCAGCTGGCGCCGCCGCCAACAACCACGGAGCCGGCAACGGCGCGGGAGGCCCTTCGGGTAAAGGGCCGGGATCAGCCCCCGGGACGGGAGGAAACCGTGCTGCGAGGGCTGGGGAAGATGGCCTGGGGGCCAGAGCCCACCTGGGACGGGGCCCGGGAGAGGATCGGGGGCGCGCCTCGCCCGGCGAGGGACGCGTGGCCGTGGGGCCGGGAGGCACGTGGGCCGCTGACAGCGGCGCCGGCTGTCCTGGGTGGGGCGACCTGGGGCAGGAGAGGGGGTCTGCGTGGGGCGACCGCGGCGGGGGGCGGGAGCAGGGTGCGGGGCGCACCGGTGGGGTCTGGGGTCGACCTCTCACCGCCCCCCGCAGGGGAGCAGTTCCCTGCTGGGAAGTGGGAACCGTATGGGACGGAGAGCGGGTCAGTGCCACGAGGCCTAGAAGCCAGGACAGATGGAGCCAGGAGTCGGCCGGATGGGCGTTGAGAGCGCTGAGGAGTTGGGGCGGACGAAAGCTCGCGTTTTACCTTCACCTTGGGCCTGGGCGAGAGAGCTTCCCCCGCTGCAATGCCTGTTACTGAAAGTGTAATTACGTTTTAAATGTCCACGGACCCCAACAGTCCCGACGGAATCCCAGGATGCATTGCAGCCCTGCCACCGGGCCGAAACTGTTGGCTGTCAATAGATCCTTAGCATTTTGTAAGGTTGTGAAGTAAACAGAGTGTCGCAAAGTTAGCGTTCTATACTTAACATTAAATTGTGTAGGAAATGACGTTGATCTGTGTGCCCTTTTTCTTAAATGGGACTCGGATTCTTCCCTTTAGTTGACGACACGTTTAGAATTTTTATTGCGTTAAAAATCGTTTGCCTCATTCAGGTTGCTTGGTGTAACTCATTCTCTTTGTTCTTGTGTCAGGAGTTAGTCTGTTCAGACACCTGAGCATTTGTTAAAAACTTCTTAGGGGTCATATGAAGTTTTGACCATGGCTAGTCGAGTGACTTTCTGTGACTTCAAGTTAAGTCTTCAAAAATCTCACTGTACTTAGGGGCTGCTTAGTGATAGTATGCTTTCAGGTACTGATTTTGTCAAGTGAGTGAACCTGATTCCTTTCTTTAGTTCTTTGTTGTCCTATTTCTTGGATAGGTAGACACTGTAAAAGTGCTGTAGGAGTTTAGTTTCTTAAGAAACTTTGCCTGCAGTTTTCTCTCTTGAGGCAAAAAGAGAGTTTGGGGAAATGCTTTTGGGCACACAGTTGGACTTAGTTATTTTATTGACTGGTATTTCTTTTACTTGTGTGAAGCCGTTGATGTTTTCCCTTTAAACAGAAGGTTAACTTTGCTTACTACTTTGGTCTACATAAACTTCTTCACTTACCAACTCCTAAAAGTGCCTAGTTCCCCAAACCTTATCATGCAGTTTGCTCTTATCCAGCCATTTTCTTTTTTGACCCTCACTTGTAAATCTGGAGTTAACTAGTATCACTGTGACTAGACCTAGGACTCTATTTCCAGCCTATGTAGCCATCAGCCAGTCGTCAAGGGATGGCAGTCGTTAGAGCAGTGGTCTGGAAGGGTGGTCATTCTTGAATGAGTAGGCATTGCCTCTTATGATGGACTGTCTTTTCTCTTCCTGATATTTATGTGCTGATGTGAAGTTTTACTCTTAATCCTTTCCTCTGTGACACTGCCAGAAGTTGGAGATGTAGAATGTGTAGGGGAGTGGTTGTTCCTACCTTAGGGATCCCTACATTGTGGTCAGTTTTTTCTTCTTTTTTTTTTTTTTTAAATCAGAAACCTAATTTGGTGTTACTGACTCTTACTAGCTGTTTCTACAAAATGCCAGTTAATATTTAAAAAACAACTCACCCATCCTCTGTAGGATGTCTATTTGGGAAAGAATGGATGGTCCAGAGTTAGTGTGGCACTGTTGGATTGCACGTTCCAGCATAAATTCAGGCCCATAGATTATACTAGCATAAGAGCAAAGAACTGTGTTTGGAAGAAGCAGGGAAAACATTGACATGGCACTTAGGTTGAAATTTGTGAAGGGGAAGCCCATAAAGGGTGCAAGTATTTTTTAGTGAGGAAATCAACTGTAGGGCTAGCGTGTTGCTAAGTCATAGCTTCTGTTAAGTGTTCTTCTGTTGTTAGCTAAAAGTCAGCTAAAACTGGTGGTGGATGTGTTTTTAAAACTTTAAAAACTTCAGGAGAGCTCTTGAAGGAGTCTAGAGGAAGAGCACTATCACGAACGACTTGAGTTATTTATGACTGCACTGGGTCTTCTTTCCTGTGCGCGGGCCTTCTCTTGTGGAGCAGGCCTGTATGCCCGCAGGCTCAGTAGTTGTGGTGCAGAGACTTACTTGCTCCACCTCTTGTGGGGTCTTCCTGGACCAGGGATTGAACCCAGGTGCCCTGCGTTGGCAGGCAGATTCTTAAGCACAGGACCACCAGGGAGGCCCAAGAATTGACAGCTTTTAAAATGTACGTGTATAGGATGAGTATCTGTCATTCTCCTGAAAGAGAAGGCTAGTTTTCTCTTTTTCTCTCTTCCTTTTTTTTTTTTTCCTCCAGTGGTACTTGGAGCAACCGGTAAGGGGAGATGCTTTTGCACAAAAAGTCATCCACTTTAACTGGCAGGCTGCTGGTTAATCCTTATATCCAGCTATAGGATATCCTGAGTCACAGCTTGGGATTCAGTGTTGACCTTGGATCTCTGAAAATTTTTAACATAAGTTTCCAAAGAAATGATTAAGTAGAACCCATGTAAGTGTAATTACATGCAATTCATTTAAGTACACTTCTCTCCAGATCCAAGTAAAATGGCTAAGTAATGGTCATTTAGAATCCTTCAGATGAATGAAATGTAGACAAGTGCTGTGTGTGCCAGAACAAACATTTTCTATAATCGAATGTACTTATTTTCGGTTCCAATTTGCACCAAGTTCAGGCTTTTTTATTGTTAAATGAGAAACAAGTTCACCAGTGTTCATCAGGATTGCTTGGTGTGTTTGGGCTGCTATAACAAAATACTGTAGACTTCGTAGCTTGTAAACAACAGAAGTTTATTGCTCAGAGTCTGAGATCAGGGTGCCAGCCTGGTTGGGTGAGGCTCTCTTTTCTCTTCTGGATAACAGACTGCTGACTGACTGCTTTCTGTGTCCTCCCAGGGCTGAAGAGGCAGGGGAGTTCTCTGGGGGCCTCTTTTATAAAGGCACTAATCCCATTCATGAAGGCTCTGCCCTCATGGTCTAAGGCCACCCAAAGACCCCACCTAATACCATTACTTTGGGCATTAGGATTTCAACATAGGGATTTGGGGAGGAACACAAAACAGGCCATAGAACTTGGCCAGAGCTTCTAAAGTAATGGCATAGAGTTCTGTCATCCCTCCCTCATTGCCTCTCAAAACTGCCATTGTGAAATGGATATGGAATAAAACCAGCAGTTGTTTAGTCACTAAGTCATGTCCAGCTCTTTGCGACTCTGTGGACTGTAGCCTGCCAGGCTCCTCTGTCCATGGGATTTCCCAGGCAAGAATACTGGAGTGGGTTGCCATTTCTTTCTCCAGGGAATCCAAGAATAAATCCATGTCTCCTGCACTGGCAGGTGGATTCATTACTGCTGATCCACCAGGGAAGCCAGTTAGTCCTTAGGAGGGGTTTAAGTCACTTGGTGGATGCTGTTATTCACTGAATTTTCCCAAAGGTGACTGACCTCTTCTGAGCCACCAGAGTAGAGAAGATACAGACTCAAATAGTCAGTTTTGTCCTGAAGGGCTCTTACACTTTTTTATGTTAAAGAATACCAGTTGACTGATAGTTAAGTTTAAAGAGATGGTAGATATGGTTGCCCCTTTGTTTTTCTTGTGACTGAATGCCTGCAGTAACAATTGTAATAGAAAGGACTTTTCAGATGAGACAGTGAATGGAGTAAGTGGGCTGAGAAGATCAGGTAAAGTATTGTTCCTGGAGGAGTATTTCTTTTCCTACCATGTCATACTGATTATTAGAGATCATTCAATTTTGGCTCTCGTTTCATGATTTTACATGTGGAGTGGCTCAGGTGTGGGGGTTCAGGAAACAAGTGAGGGCATCCACTAAGGCCGCACCATGTTGAGCAACTGTTTCAACTGTTAGAAACTTTGGGAATAAGTTTGATTTTTTATTTATTTGGCCACGTTGCCGTTTTGGGATCTTATCTCCCCCTGCAGTGGAAGCATGGAGTCCTGACCACTGCGCTGCTAGGGAATTCCCATGGGAATTTTAGAGCAGGTTTTATTCACTGCTTTTTTTTCCTTTTGTTTATTTTTTGCTTTTTTTCTGGAATTGTACTGCATAAAAAGATGATGAAAACATATCATGGCATGTTGGGAAATATTGTAGAGAACAGATTTTTAGCTTTGTTTTATTTGCTGGAGAGGAAATGTCTTAAAGTGTTAAAATAGTGTTGTCTTTCTAATTGGAGAGGAAGGAATGAAAAAGAGATTTGATCATCTTTCCTGAAGAGTTAGCTGAATTGGAATGGAATTTTTCGAGATGTGAATCTCTGGTTTTGCTCAGGTATGTGTATGGCAGTTAATGAACAGACATTGCCTGCCTGCAGAAGGCAGGATACTGTGCTAGGCCCTCAAAGTGATACCACCAAGATGGATAACTGATTCTCAAGGAGTCCAGAAAGGGATCAGATGATACCCAGTCTACTCTAATGGAAGACCCTTCATGATAAGAGGGCCATCACAGAGTGCACAGAGAGGGCTTTCAAAGCTGGGGAGCACCGTTCACAGGTCCCTTTAGATAATTTCACTCGTGTCACCCTAATCATAAAACCACAGATTTGTTTTCTACTAAGTGTTCTCTGTGAATATCTGAGGTACAATTAACATAAAATTCACCTTTCTTGTGTTTCTGGACTTCAAGTTTCCTAGGAATTTGCTAGAGTACCAGTCATCTTTACTTGTAAGTAAGTGTTAGTCGCTCAGTCACGTCCGACTCTCTTCGACCCCATTGACCGTAGCCTGCCAGGCTCGTCCATCCATGGGATTTTCCAGGCAAAAATACTGGAGTAGGTTGCCAGTTCCTTCTCCAGGGGATCTTCCAGACCCTCCAGACCCAGGGATCAAACCCGGGTCTCCGGTATTGCAGGCAAACGCTTTACCATGTGAGTTACCAGGAAAGCCCACTTCTAAGTAAAGACTTGTTTATTTCGTATTAAACATGGGTGAGTTACTTTGATTCTGGCTCCTTATTTACAATTTCATCATTCAATTCACAGTTCTTAAAATTTTGAGAGAAGTTAGATTTTGGCTACTTGGTTGTTCTGAGGTCCTCATACTCCTTTTTTAGCTGTCAGTTGATGGTTCATACTGAAACTTCTTAAGAGTTTTCTTCCTGCTGTTGGTAGATTTTAACGAAGTGTGGCTGAGCTACAGATATGTTGTTGGTTTTTTCATAAATGACTTTGTTCTAAGGAAAGGTTAGTTGTTACATTACTACTCCAAGTTAAACCAGTCCCCATCATACTCTCCTTCCTAGGTGAGAGGAACAGTTCTCAAGGATTTTTTGAGCTAGCCTTGTCTGAGAGTTGGTCAAACCTAATTCCAGACCATATTCTAAGTAATTGTATTTCTCTTCACTTGAAATAAAAAAAGCATACCTTAGCAAACTACTATGTATAAAATGACCTACAAGGATATATTGTATAGCATAGAGAATTCAGCCAGTGTTTTATAGTAATTATAGAGTATAACCTTTAAAAATTGGAATCACAAAAAAATAAATTTTTAAAAAAAAATTGTGAATCACTGTGTTGTACATCCAAAACTTATACAATATTGTGTATCAACTATCCCTCAATTTATTTAAAAAAGTATGTACCTTAGAATGTCATCAGGTTGCCTGTTTCTGTGGAACTCCAGTAGGAGTTCTTATAGTACTACTGAGCCCATCTCCTTTGTGGTGGTTGGTTTCACGTGCATGGTATTCTGTTATCTTTGTACTTTTTTGTGGTATCTGAAATTAAATATCTCATTCTTTTTGCAGCAGATAGTATATAAATTATAAAGACTATCTTTTAGCATTGTTTGAAAAATAGAGTAGAACTTAAGTTACTCTACAGAAAAGCCTGTTCAGGTTGATATGCTTTAGTGACTGAGTAAATAGGTTCTTCAGAATGTTAGGACCAGAGATGACCTGGCAGTAATAATAAGAGATGTTGAATGAATGCCTGAGGTCACTCACAGGTTTAAGGACACAGTTGAGTCTAGAATCCAAATTTGCCAGTTGCTAATTTAGTGCTCTCTACCACACCATGCTGTTTAATAATGACAAAAAAAAAAGAGCATGCCCAGAGCTAATTACTACAGCCAGCATGGATCTTCTGAGAAAGTGGTCCTGGAATTTGCCTTTCTTATATTTCATTCTTAAAAGTTTTTATAATCATTATGGGACATTGAAATGCTTATTATAATAATATATTCATTGAGCAGTTACCACTTGGTTAAAATGCCCTTCACAACAACGTCTTGAGGTATAGATACTGATGACCTGTTTTTACAGATAAGAAAATTAAGTTTCAGAGAAGCTAAATAAATAGGGGACGTGACATCCATGAATAAATGGAGGAGTTGGGATTAGAACTTAGATCTGATTTCAGAGCTTATCCTAGCAATAGTAAGTCCATTAGTTTTTCCTTGTAATTAGAAGCTAAACAGTCTTTTGGCTGAGACACTTTCAAAAATGGGGCTTATGAGTTTGTGCACCACGGCACTGTCTCCATGTTCTTTCTCAGCAGTAGCTGGGTACACGTCATAAGTAGGCAATGCTCTAATAATTTTTTAAATTTTATTATTTTATTTTTTGGCTGTGCTGGGTCTTTGTTGCTGTGCAGGCTTTTCTCTAGTTGTGAGTGGAGGCTACTCCCTAGTTACGGTTCAGGCTTCTGATTACAGTGGCTTCTCTTGTGGCTCACGAGCTTTAGCAGTTGCAGCAAACAGGCTCAGTAGTTGTGGAGTGCATGGGCTTAGTTCCCAAGACCAGTGAGCAAACCTGTGTCTCCTGCATTGGCAGGCGAATTCTTTACCACTGAGCCACCCATGAAGTATGGCAATGCTCTAATTTAAAGTAACATTTTGAAATTATTTGAAACACTTTAGGAAATGATATAAAATAAACAGCTGTGATCACCACTATCTGTAACATTGTGCCTTTTTATTTTTAGAGGGTTAGGTAGTTAAGGCAAAACCATGGACCCTTGTACATGTTCTGCAGGCTTTTCTTTCTGATACTTGCCTTTACTATTTTCCAGTGTTGTCTGGGAGAAAATGCCTGAGCTTTTGTGAGACCATGTGGTCACCTGTGTGCCAGAGAATTTTAGTTCCTTACTCAAACTGTTCTTTAACATCTCTTGGATATTGTTTCTCTAACTCCCTTAGAAAATTGGCACATATAAAATTGTTCTGAACCCTACTGCTGAAGTTAATTCAGTAAAAATTAGGTGTGTATTTATTCTATACAGTACACTGTGCCAACCTGTGGAGACAAAGTAGAGAAAAAAGTCTCCTTGTTTCAGAAAACCAGTCATTCTAGAAGTCCATAATCTCCTAAGGAACAAGAACTAAGCTGTGGGTGTGGGTGGATCTATAATTGAAAGAGGGTCATATCTTAGAGGAGTCAAGAAGCCAGGTCCTTAGCCCTTCAGGTGGAAAGTGGTTGGAGAATAGGGCAAAGTGGAAAGCCAGATAAGGCAAGTTCATAGGGCAACTGAGGTCACTCCTTCAGAGGAGCCAACTGTGCACATGTGGGTGTTTAATTTTAAAACTAAAATCTAAAATGCAGTTCCTTAGTCACAGTAGCTACCTTTCAAGTGCTTAAGAGCCACATGTGGCTAGTGACTATCATCACAGCACAGATGTTTCCATCATTGTAGAAACTCAGACAGAATCATCACTATTCCTCAGATCCATGCAGGTAGGACACTTGTTACTTCTGTGACAGCACTGGAGTCGTTTTTATTTTTCTTTACTGAACACACCATTTAGCGTAAAGGAGGAAGATATTTTACTTAAGATGGCATTATAAATAGCTGTTTTAGTGTATAAAGGGGATTAGAGACTGGTTTTATAGCTAAAGCAGTGCAAATTTAACTTGCTGATTTATGAAATAGATGAATTAAGCACTTTTTGAGAATTGGTCATCGTTTATGTTTAAAATATGTAGCTTAAATTAAAACATAGCTTTCATTACCTGCCACATGTATGGTCTTGACTAACTTGTGCTGTCCTTACTTGTAAGCTGGCAAAATAGGAGTTGCCACAGTGAAGTCCTTTGATCCATGATTGTATCTTTAAATTTTTTTTATATTAAAAAAATCTATATAACATAAAATTAACCATTTTAGAGTGAACAATTCATGGCATTTAAAACATTCTCAGTGTTGTAAAAACTGTCACCTCTGTCTAGTTCCAAAGCATTTTCGCCACCCCTTCCCATTCCCCTTTCCTTCCAGCTTCTGGTAACCACCAGTCTGCTTTCTGCTCTCTGGATTTACCTATTCTGAATATTTCATGGAAGTGGAATGGTATAACATAGGACATTTTGTGACTGGCTTATTTCACCATGATCATATTTAACTAGCAGTTTTAAGACCCAGATTATCATCTGTGTTAAAACACAGGCAGTACTGTTGCCTGGCTGTCTTTTGGTAAAGTCATGTTTAAAAAATTGTAATAATTTCACCACAATTATTAGTTTCTCCTTTTAACTTAGGGTGTGGCAGTTTTAATCACTTGTACACTCTGATAACCTTCCTACTTTATTAGAATTATTCCTTCGAATACTCGATAAGAATGTGTGTCTGAACATGGAGACACCATTGGAATATATGAAACCATAATTTCATTCCTTGGGAGGGTTTTCTTCTCTTTCACTGATAGGTATGAACTGTGCAAGACTTGAGAAATCAAGCGCTAAAAATCCTGTTTGCTAACCATGAACAAATGACTTTGGGTCTAGTAGAATTCTAAGCCCAGGATTAATAGTAGCCAGTAAAATCTGGATGTGATGTGCATTGTGAATAAGACCAGAGTAAAATGAACAAGAAGGGCTTACATGAATGTGTAAAGCCTGGGTACAACGATATTGAGAAGCTTAAATTTAAGGAACATCTTGTTATATGTGATTTTACTGCTTTATTAATTCGAAAAACATCAGTTTGCAAATGTCGCTAGCATTATCAAACAGTTTATAACGTCTTCTGTGGTCTGAATGCATATCATTAGGTGTATATTAAGCACTTGATTGCTTTTGGTACTTTGTCTCTAAGCTTTGTAAACTTAAGACAAATATTCAATAAAAGTAAGACACCTTGAAAAATAAAACCCATGAACAGATTTTGCATTATGCACCCATGGCGGTGAACTCATTACTGATGTCACTGTCAGGAGAAGTGCCTTACAGCCTAATGCATATGTTGTGTATTTCTAAATTTAACAGTTGGTTCTAGAACTAGGTGCTCAGGTGTATGTACTATTTCATTTTATAAAGCTCAGTTGCAGTTTGGGTTATCTTACTAAGTGACAGGAGAGTCTACTACACCAGTTATCTTAGTCTTTTCCTGCCTTAGAATATATGTATATCGTCATTTATTCAGTTCACTTTTTCTGAGTGATTTTCAACAGGGGCCATCTGAATGTTAGATGATAGTTGTCTATTTCATAGGGTTTTCAAGGGAATTAGAAGAGACACCGGTTAGCACATAAGGGCTCAATAAAGGTTAATTGGAATTAGGGTAATTTGCCACCAACTCCCTCCTTACCTCCAGGACTTGGGGAATGCTTCTTAATCCCTGTCTAGACCATAATAGACACTCAGTACATGTTAGTTGATAGAATTGATACTCAGTCCATGTTAGGAGGTAGAGACTCATTTGTTGAATATCTAGGTGCCACGAGTTATTTGATAACTAAACAAATTATTCTTTCATTTAATCCTGTCTGGCAGATGGCATGTCATCTTCATGACTCCAGTGAAATAACTGTATCTGAGAACTAACAAATGACAAGCCAGGATTTCAAGCCAGGAATCAGCTCAGTTCTGTCCTTTTGCTACTACCCTGTGCCGCCTCTTCCATCCCTAGGGTGGCATATGAACTTGACTTTTTCTGAAAATTGAGTAATTTTTCCTTATCTTACCTGTAAACTTTTCTTAATAGGAAAACAAACAAAAAAAAAACACTAATCTATATTATATCTGAAGTACAATTCCTTTTACTTTGTGGACTGAGTTCAAAGGATTTTTCCTCCCAGTTCCTGTTAAAATACCCTGTTAATCACACAGGGTGGGGTCATCTTAGACTTTTCATTCTTCCTCCCTGTTCCTGTCAGATCTTTGCTCCCTTTATCTTTGCACTGAACTCCTTCTCTGGTTTTACCACTCATTTGTTCTGATGGCATACTTTCTTGTAAGTAGTGTTGTTGGTCTCTCTGACTTGTGGTATCTTTACCTCTCTGGTTCATTTGTGTACTACCTTAGAATGATCTCCCTAAGTCACACTTGGCATGTCACTTCCTTCCTCAAAAAAAATCTGTTGCCCTTGACCTTTCAGGGACAGGAATTTCTTTCTTTCCTTCTTTTCTTTTTTGGCCATGCCATGTGGCTTGTGCAGTCTCAGTTCCCTGAGCAGAGACTGAACCCAGGGCTGTGGCAGTGAAAGCCTGGAATCCTAATAGGCCACCAGGGGCCTCTCAGGAATTAACTTTCTTCAGCACTTCATGTTATTGGGAGATTGGGCCCCAAGCTTTTTGTTGACTTACGGGTGTTAATACTTCCTGGGCACTGATTTTATGAGACTGATGTGCTGCCTACTGTGCTAAAGAGGCAGACTGGACACTGATTTTAAATGTGAGTCTTGCAGGTTAAGAATTCACTGTTCTTTATTGGTGTGGAGGATTCATGTGACTTCAAATTCTCTGGTTTCTTTTGCCTCTTGTAGATGCTTTAAAGCAAGAGTACTTAGGTATTGAAGTATTTAGTATAAAAAATAAATGTATGGACTGGGATATTAGTGTATATTTCACATACATCTCTTCCATTACAAACTTCCATAAAGTTTGTAATGTGATAGTTATGGAAACTGGGTTATTGCTTGACCTTAGAATTCTAATATAGGACAAAACTACCCCACTCCAGTACTCTTGCCTGGAAAATCCCATGGACAGAGGAGCCTGGTAGGCTGCAGTCCATGGGGTCGCTAAGAGTCGGACACGACTGAGCAACTTCACTTTCACTTTTCACTTTCATGCATTGGAGAAGGAAATGGCAGCCCACTCCAGTGTTCTTGCCTGGAGAATCCCAGGGACGGGGGAGCTTGGTGGGCTGCCGTCTCTGGGGTTGCACCGAGTCGGACACGACTGAAGCGACTTAGCAGCAGCAGCATCATTATAACCACTTTTTCTGAGATGATGTAAGGGCCTGGATGCATTCCAGAGACTATATACGAATGTCCTTTTCATTTTATTGGTATCGAATAGAATTTATTTAAGGATCTTGATGATAACATGTATTACAGAATCTTAACAAGGACTAATCATTACTTCTTGGGCTAGAGAATCTAGAGTAGTAATGTGTATTTGTTGAGTAAAATCTAATTTGATTTGTGCTGGGCTGCAGGTTACTTTTACAGCATCTGTAAAGGAAAAGTTTATGAAGTAGAGTCAGAGAATAAACATGCTTTTGTGAATACATTTTAAACATTGAAAATGTTTTAAAATTGGCTGTAGTTGGTAGATTTTTTTTAGGTTAAACAGATTTGTCATTTGAAAGCCTGGGTTAGTTGTCATTGTTCTGAATTATTGAGGTTTTTGTTTTGCTATTGAACTTCTGTTTTTCCTGTTTCTTAAAAGATAAGTAAAATGGATGTATAGGTCTTAATTTTTAATAGAGCTTATTTCTGTTAAACAGCACCTGTGGAATCTTCTCAAGAGGAACAGTCATTGTTGTGTGAAGGTAATTTTCTGTGATGTGACTCTTTGAACAACTAATTGAGAAAGCATTAAATTGTCTGTGGTGTGTAAATCTAGATAGTGTTTGGTAAATATATATCTCAATTTCTTGTCTAGGTTCAAATTCAGCTGTTAGCATGGAACTTTCAGAACCTATTGGTAAGAAAATTTCTGACCATATTAATACAGTAATATGAAACTCTTTCAGTCTCAAGATTTAAGGTACAAGTGTTTAAGTGTTATCATTATTATAATGCCTACATTTAAAACTACAGTGAAAACAGTCTTTGCCATTAGGATTTAGCAAGCAGAGCTAATGGGGCATTAACACTGCCATGATAAATTTAGTGATGGCAAATATAAAAGAATCAAATGGAGGAAATGCTAAAGCAGTTTGAATAGGTGTACTTAATTTACGTTTGTGAAATTTTTTTTCCTTTTTGTAATTTTCTTACCCTTAAGGGTTTCATATTCCCAAGGTGTTCAGTAAAGAAGTTCTGCTACTTCCAAAGGAAAAACAGAAATCTAAATCTTTTCACACTTTTTTGTATTCTGATTTTGAACTTCCCCTTTTCTGTCAGGACATCTTGATGCCAGAGTAACTGGGCTGTTGGGAGTGTTAGATGTCCTGTTCATATTTTGTTCATCCTTATGAAGATGAAGCTCCATTAAAATAGTCTCTCCTAATCTGAGTCAGAGCTCTGATGTCACCTGTGAGGCCAGCTTGTATGTTTCTTTTATGAACGAGATTTTCTTGTGTGTCACTAGATGTTAGGATATGGAACTGAATATGTTAAGTTCTGTTTGTTTAAAAGCATCTGTGTTTTAATGTATAGATAGATGATAAACCTTTTTCAGAATACTAAACTAAAATGTTTTATTTCAGTAGAAAATGGGGAGACAGAGATGTCCCCAGAAGAATCATGGGAGCACAAAGAAGAAATAAGTGAAGCAGAGCCAGATGGTGGTTCTTTGGGAGATGGAAGGCCTGCAGAGGAAAGTGCCCAGGAAATGATGGAGGAGGAAGAGGAAATACCAAAACCTAAATCTGTGGTTGCGCCGCCAGGCGCTCCTAAGAAGGAACACGTAAATGTCGTATTCATTGGGCACGTAGGTGAGTTGCACTTGTAGCAATGATAAGAAATGACCAAAGTTACTGAATCCATCAGAGAATATCTTATTTAGCTACCTGAAGTATTTAGTGAAACTGAACTAATCTAAAACGTCTTGATTTTTAACTCAATAGATTTTTTAGCTGGCAGAACATTGCCAGCAGTGTATTCTTGGAAGCTGTGGTGGCATCGTAGCTGGAAGAAAATAAGTATATTTGTATGTGATACATAATTGGTCTGTAGGCCACCGGTGATGGCTCAGCATGTTATAACGTCTGTTAGTTAGTATTTTTTTTTAAAGTCTATTTTTTTGTGTGAAAAGAAAATAACAGAATTATGTCCCCCTTTTTCTTTCCTTTCTCTTATCTCTGCCTTCTTTTGAATTTGATGATAGACCATTCTGCTTTTTATGGTAGCAAGAACTCCTTTGAAATTTGTAAAGGAACACCTATACTGGCTAAAAGTGCAAAGCAGACTACCTAAATGTAGTTCAGGGGTCTTGGCTACTTTAGTTCTCCTTCTGAGGCTCCCCTTGGGTAATTCATATTGTCAGTAAGGTAGTCCTAGGTCACTATAGAGCTGCAGGGGGGGGTCTTAGATTCAAGGAGAGAAGGTAACTAACCGGAACTTCTGACCCAGATTCTATTCTTTGCAGTTGCTTTTGCAAGCTGTAATTAGGTATGTTAAATGGGCCTTTGGTTGTGTTCCTATATAGTCCTTGTGTTTTGGTTTGACTGCGCCTACGGTTTGCCTGTTGTTGATTATGTTGTTACTTTCAGATGCTGGCAAGTCAACCATTGGAGGACAAATAATGTAAGTATATTTTTTGTTAAATACCTTTTGTTATCACTGTAAGACTCTCATGAAACCTTAATTAAAAGTATTTCTAAAAGCTGTCTTTTAGATTTGTTAATAAAAAGTAATACAGAACCCTAATTATAAGAAATTTTACTTTGTTTTAAATATAATTTTCTTTGGAATAATGAATCTGGGGGAACTGGTGTTTCCTTATTCATCAACTCCTTAAATATATGTGGATTTAATCAGAATGTCTGGCTAACATGCTTTTTTTTTCTTTTTTATCATATATAGAAGGTATCTAGGTATGAAAATGCCATGGTTGATGTTTAGTGATGTGTTCTAGAATTGAAAAATATTTTCATTTAAACATCTTTTTAATCTCTCCTAAAGTAGACGCATTTCTTTAAGCTGTTATCTTAAAGGATAACAGAGGGTCTAGAGGGCATATCTTCATTGTCTTGCTTTGTTAAGTAATCTTAATCAGTAAATTTGCCAGTTACTGCTGAAAATTTCTACAACAGATCCTAAAGCAGGCTATTATACAGGAATTCTTACCTAAGACTCTGGGAAGAAGTGGCAGGCCCATTTGATGTTGTGTTTTATGAAAGTGTATATTTTTTGATTTAGATGACTATTGAGAACACCCAGAGACAGAAGCTTAGAACAGGATTTGATTTGGATAGAGTCAAGGGAAGCAGTTGGGTATTATTTAAAAATCATGACCTCATTTTGACTAGTATGTTTTAAATATTAAATAGTAAGACTTAATTGCTTGGATAGCACTTAGAATTCCTTTCTTTTACATTAGTATTTACATTTGCTGTTTGAAAAAAAAACATTTATTTTGAAATAATTTTAGACTTACAGAAAGGTTCCAAAAACAGTAGTGGAATTGTTAGACAATTTTATTCAGCCTACCTTAATGTTAACATACTAAATAACCATTGTACAATCATCCCAACTAGTGAGTTATCACTGGTACAAACTAACTAACTAAACTACAGATCACATTTGGATTTCACCAGTTTTTCAACCAGTATCATTTTTCTGTTCTAGAATTCCACATTACACTTAGTTGTTATGTCTCTTTAGTCTCCTCCAACGTGTGACATTTCCTCAGTCTTGTCTTTCATGACCTTCATAATTTGAAGAGTGCTGTTTGGTTATTTTATTGGATATTCTTCAATTTGGGTTTGACAGTGTTAATAATTAGACTGAGGGTATGCATTTTGGAAGAGAATATCTCAGAAGGTATGTTGTGCTCGTATGAGAGTGCAGATGATTGCAATATTCAGTATGTTTTATCTATTACTGGTGATAAAAGCCATGATTACTTGGTTAAGGTGTCCGCTGCCAGAATTTAGCACTGTAAAGTTATTTTTTTCCCATTATCTTGGGGGAGGTAATCTGAAACTGTAAATGTCTTTTCCACTGAAATTCTCCATGATTTCAGCATCTACCCCAGTGGCACTTGTACTTTAAAGTAGCTTTTTTATAGAATTCAAATTCCCTTCGAGAGCTTTAAAGATTTCCTAACTTCACAACTGAGCAATCCATGAGTAATTAAATGTTTGTTTCTCTTTTCTTTCAACATTTTCAGGTATTTGACTGGAATGGTTGACAAAAGGACACTTGAGAAATATGAAAGAGAAGCTAAAGAAAAAAACAGAGAAACTTGGTAAACTTTTATGACACTATAAGTTACTTTTCAGGAAATGACTTATGCTTTTGTAGTCTACTAACATATAAATTCATAAGAGGAGACTTGTGGGATAAATATAAAGCATCTATTTAATTGAGACATTACCTGGCTACAAAATTTCATTCACAGAATTTATAATAATCAGGAACAGATGTTACAGTGGAATTTGGGGAGAAAGCAGATAACATAATAGTACTTAAGGGTATGGTCATTATGTGAGTAAACCGTTGAAAGATAAAAGAATAGATGGAATAATATATTGACAGTAAGTTGCCTTTGCATGGAGAGAGGGTCAGCTCTTTTCTTCTTTCTAACCTTATCTTATTTTTTCTTAAGTTAACAAGCTTTATCTCAATAGGACATTGGTGGTCTTTTTTTTTTTTTATTCTGTGTTAAGGGGAAAAGTTCCTAATCAATATAATACTAAAAAATGGATTCAGTTCAGTTCAGTCGCTCAGTTGTGTCCAACTTTTTGCGACCCCATGAATCACAGCACGCCAGGCCTCCCACCAACTCCCAGAGTTCACTCAAACTCATGTCCATCGAGTCGGTGATGCCATCCAGCCATCTCATCCTCTGTCGTCCCCTTCTCCTCCTGCCCCCAATCCCTCCCAGCATCAGAGTCTTTTCCAATGAGTCAACTCTTCGCATGAGGTGGCCAAAGTATTGGAGTTTCAGCTTCAACATCAGTCCTTCCAATGAACACCCAGGACTGATCTTCAGAATGGACTGGTTGGATCTCCTTGCAGTCCAAGGGACTCTCAAGAGCCTTCTCCAACACCACAGTTCAAAAGCATCAATTCTTTGGTGCTCAGCTTTCTTCACAGTCCAACTCTCACATCCATACATGACTACTGGAAAAACCATAGCTTAATTGGCCTTTGTTGGCAAAGTAATGTCTCTGGTTTTTAATATGCTGTCTAGGTTGGTCATAACTTTCCTTCTCAGGAGTAAACGTCTTTTAATTTCATGGCTGCAGTCACCATCTGCAGTGATTTTGGAGTCCAAAAAAATAAAGTCTGCCACTGTTTCCACTGTTTCCCCATCTATTTCCCATGAAGTGATGGGACCAGATGCCATGATCTTCGTTTTCTGAATGTTGAGCTTTAAGCCAACTTTTTCACTCTCCTCTTTCACTTTCATCAAGAGGCTTTTTAGTTCCTCTTCACTTTCTGCCATAAGGGTGGTGTCATCTGCATATCTTAGGTTGTTGTTATTTCTTTCTTACTATGAAATACAGATGATGTGATGAGGTAATCTAAATTAACACTGTTACAGATGGTTTGAATTTATATATGTAATTTTATATGGCAAAGAAATAACCAAATAATTCTTAGCAAGTAACCATTGGTTCCAAATGGTGGGTTAGTGGCCTTCACTTTTAGAAGGTACCCTTAGACAGCCTTACTTGTATTATAGTTTGTGCTAGATGATTTTTAAAATGAAATATAAAGGAACTCATTACTTAACTCATAGTGATATTGGCATTGGTACTAAATAGTCTTTCTATGTATGTTGTCATCTTGTTATTATACATAATATTTGCTTACAGAATGTGTAATTGACACTGGATATATATAAAAGCTCTTGAGTGTTTGAATCAGAAGAATATAAGTTTTAGTCATTTAATTTTTACTTCTACCCAGTCCTGTTCATGATTTAAATGTATGTTGAACATAAAATTCTTCTACCATTAATTACATGTTTAATGGTAGAAGAATATTTTTAAAACTCCTGTTCTTACCAGTATTGTTATTTTAAAATTATTTCAGGTACTTATCTTGGGCCTTAGACACAAATCAGGAAGAAAGAGACAAGGGTAAAACAGTAGAAGTGGGTCGTGCCTACTTTGAAACGGAAAAGAAGCATTTTACAATTCTAGATGCCCCTGGCCACAAGAGTTTTGTCCCAAATATGATTGGTGGTGCTTCTCAAGCTGATTTGGCTGTACTGGTAAGGAAAGATGTTTCCAGTTCATCCCTGTATTTGTTCGCAGCCCAACTTGAAATATAAACACTTGGATTTACCTTCTAAAAGCTAGAATTTAGATTACAGTGAACTGTAAAATATACAAAGTTACAGTTTTCACTTTGTTTCACTAATCTGCCCAAGAAATCTTCATAATTTGATTTACTTATGAAAATGTTTCTGCTTTTCTCTACCATTGCTATTATCTCTGTGTCAGAAATTAGTGTCCACTGACTGCTAAACCTAATCCATTTTGTACTCAATCCTGTGAGTACAAAAACGAGTAAGAAATTATCTGTTTAAGATCTTCAGTCATTTTGCAATTTGGGGGTAGTTATTGTACTAGCACTAAATCACATATATGTTTGAAATGTAAAATATAAATTTACATATAAATGTAAAAATAAAATATAAAATATAAAAATGTACTAGATTTTGGAGAATTGGGAATGAGAAGAAACATATACCAAAATTTTTTTAAGTATTTAGACATTGTGACATTCAAAAGTACATATATGCTCAGACGATAAAAGAATCTACCTTCAATGCAGGAGACCCAGGTTCAATCCCTGGGTCAGGAAGATTCCCCTGGAGAAGGCAGCCCTCTCCAGTGTTTTTGCCTATAGAATCCTGTGGACAGAGGAGCCTGTCAGGCTGTGGGGTCACAAAGAGCTGGACACACTGAATGACTAACTCACTCACTTCTATTTTCTTGCAAGATGCTTCTGATAAAACTGAAAAGAAAAATGTTGTATTGCTAGAAGAGTGTACTTGAATGTGTAAGAATAAACTGTTGATTTCTTGGAACAGGTAATCTCTGCCAGGAAAGGAGAGTTTGAAACTGGATTTGAGAAAGGAGGACAGACGAGAGAACATGCCATGCTGGCAAAGACGGCAGGCGTCAAACACTTGATTGTGCTCATTAATAAGATGGACGACCCAACAGTGAATTGGAGCAATGAGAGGCAAGCTTGGATGTCTTAATGTTTGTTCATACTCTGTTTAATGTTGAAACTATAGAGTTCAGTTGCTTTACATTATAATTATTTATAAATATTAATAGATATGAAGAATGTAAAGAGAAACTGGTGCCGTTTTTGAAAAAAGTTGGCTTTAATCCCAAAAAGGACATTCACTTCATGCCATGCTCAGGACTGACGGGAGCAAATCTTAAGGAGCAATCAGATTTCTGTCCTTGGTACATGTAAGTAATCTTTTTAAAAGTTTGTGTCTTATTAAGTAATCTTTTTTTTAAATAATTTTTTGGCTGCACAGCATGTGAGATCTTATTTCCCTGACTAGGGCTCGAATCTGTGCCCCCCTGGATCACTAGGGAAGGCCCAGTGTGTTTATGTGTGTTAGTCACTCAGTCGTGTCTGACTCTTTACGACCCCATGGACCATAGCTCACCAGGCTCCTCTGTCCATGGGATTCTCCAGGCAAGAATACTGTAACCTTTCCCTTCTCCAGGGGATCTTCCCCACCCAAGGACCAAACCAGGGGCTCCTGCATTGCAGGCAGATTCTTCATGGGTTGAGCTACCTGGGAAGCCCAATAATTTAAGAAAATATTGAGTGTAACCTTGGCTTTAAAAATGCCATGACCTTTGTCTTTTACCTGGGTTTTCTTTTTTGTTATTGAGTTGTTAGGGTACTTTATGCACTGGGTACAATTCCCTTATCAGAGACATGATTTGCAAGCATTTTCTCCCATTCTGTGGGCTATCTTTTTACTTTCTTCATAGTGTCCTTTGAAATACAAAAAGGTCTTAATTTTGATGAAGTCTTGTTTATTTTTTCTCTTAATTGTGCTTTTGGTGTCATGCCTAGGGAATTGTTGCCCAATCCAGTCATAAAGAATTAGACCTGTTATTTTCATTTAAGCCTATTGAAGCTCTTAGGTGTGTGTTTCATTTTTGGATTAATGTTTTATAAGGTAAAGTCTTGAATACTTCAGCTTTGTGAGTATTTAAATTGGGAAATGTGAGTCTTTGATTTTTATCCCTCCACCCCCCAAGAATATTTTGCCTTTTTGGGTCCCTTGAATTTCCATATGAACATTGGGATCAGCTGGTCAAATTTCTGCAAAAAGGCAGTGGGACTTTAATAAGAACTGACTGAATTTGTAGATCAGTTTGGGGGGAACATTGCGATCTTGGCAATATTATACTTCCCAATTCACATACTGTATTTTTAAAGGGGAAATTACAGAATCTTGATTTCAGAGCTGGAAAAAGTCCATGAAAAATTAA
The DNA here is from genome assembly GCF_055505025.1 of Bos grunniens. Taxonomy (NCBI): domain Eukaryota; kingdom Metazoa; phylum Chordata; class Mammalia; order Artiodactyla; family Bovidae; genus Bos; species Bos grunniens. The sequence continues at coordinate 32,223,176 of NC_141189.1, forward strand.
GTTATATAGTGTGGCTTCTGTTTATTACAACATGTGGGTTATTTGCCATTAAATATTTTTATAAGTTTACAGGGAAACTTTTTCATTATATTGATCTATTATGTTATTTTTTTAGAAAACATTTCTGAGGAATAAGTGAGATGAACTAGATAAAGTTAGAGCCATGTAATTTCTTAAAATTTTAACATTTATGTTGACTCTTTATTATATTCTCAGTGGATTACCATTTATTCCATATCTGGATAATTTGCCAAACTTCAATAGATCAGTTGATGGACCAATCAGGCTGCCAATTGTGGATAAGTACAAGGTACCCAAAATGTTAAAGAAACTGGGTTTTATGGGAGGTGACAAATTATTTTGTGTTCTGTTTTAAACTATGAAATAACTTTAATAATTAACAACATAACACAGGTATCTCTTTAATAAAGATTATGTTATTCAGTGATATAGACCATAATTAAATCAGTTTAATTTGGTTGTTTTTCTATGAGCCAGTGATCATTTTTTGGTGAGAGATTCTTATAAGTAAAACTTCTGAAAGAGTTTCTACATTAAAGTTGATAGATACTGACAGCCTTCCAAAATGCAGTGCTAATTTACATGGCCACCAGCAGCATATGAACGTGTTTACCATAGCCTAACCAACAGTGGATGTAGTCTTTAAAAAATAAGCTTCAAATAAAGAAAAAAATAATAAGCTTCACTATTTTTAACTATGTTTTCAGCTTCATTTTAAGTACTGCACTATCAATATGTAGTATTTTGCTTTTTTTCAAATACATCATTATTTCATTAGCTTCATGCTAAGTTTCTTGAAATTTAGTTTTTAAATAGGGAATGTCTCAGACAGTTTTGAGAGAACCTCAATTTGAACAACAAATTTAGATCTTCAAACGTAAAATTCTGTCTCCTGCAGTGTGTTCTTTTTAAATCCCTAGGCATACTTATTTATTAGTATTATATATATGTATATTTGTTGCCTGTGTCTAAGATTAATCCTAAGGATTCTACCACTTGAGCTAAAGATTTTCTTTTCTGAATAAGCCTTGCAATATTTCACTTTGGGTTGTGGAACTCCTGTATAGTAGTAACAGAAGTCTGACATTTGGTTTTTTATTTTAAATTTAAACAGGATATGGGCACTGTGGTCCTGGGAAAGCTGGAATCAGGATCTATTTGTAAAGGCCAGCAGCTTGTGATGATGCCAAACAAGGTAAGAATTCATAATGCTCTTGTTCATTTAAGTTTTCTCTTGAAAATATTAGTAAGGAATCAGAACTTTTCAATCTTAGGGATTTCATTAAAAGAAACCACTTTTTAAATCCAACATTGGTGGTGGTGGTGGTGGTTTAGTTGCTAAGTTGTGTCCGACTCTTGCGACCCCAGGGACTGTAGCCTGCCAGGCTCCTCTATCCATGGGATTCTCCAGGCAAGAATACTGGAGTGGGTTGCCATTTCCTTCTCCAGGGGGTCTTCCCAACTCAGGGATCGAACCCAGGTCTCTTGCACTGCAGGCAGATTGTTTACCAACTGAGCTATGCAGAGCTAGTTAATGTCAAGTGCAAAATTTAATCAAGAATATGTGGTGTTATTTATTGACAAATGGAGAAGGGACAGTATTGGCACCATGTCAGAGTTAAAAAGTACATCATCATGAGAGCTTCAGTTAGTTATTTTATAGGAAGTAAATGGAGATTTGTAGTGGTTGAGTGATTTGCTTCTGTTAACATTCTAGATTAGTAAGTGAGCCAGGGATGAAAACTCAGGTTTAACGTTAATATAATTAGCTTTCTTTTTTGTACATAGTAGTTATGTTGGATACTATAAAATGTGTCCAAGCTATGCCCCTAATTTATTTGGGGAGAAAGGGATTTTTTTTTTTTTTAATAATAAATGGGTCTTTTCTTGACTCTTAATACCTTATTGTAGTTTCTTCATTATAGCAGAGGGTTTCATTAAATAACATGAAAAAATCTCAATGAACTATATTCCTTTGTGTTATTTTTGACTGGTCAGTTGCTGGTAATTGCAGATGACCTGTTACTAAGAAACTGTTACCTGTTTTCCAGAGGACTTCTCTAACAATCCAAAGATGTTGTTTACGTAGGAAAAGGCCTGAATTATCAGAACCTCCAAATAGACATTTTGTTAGATTTAACTGAGAATTTCTTTACCATGCTTATTCCAGGCAAAGAATATTACAAAAGACAATTGTCAATGTACTGTTGAGTTTTAATTGAAACCTTACAAAGTATACTTTGGGGTTTCTTGATGCCTTATGCATTGGAGATCAGAGTATGCTATCATAGTGTCTTTTCTTTAAGAGGTAATTATGCAGTGATAAACGAGTGAAAATAATGGTCAGTTTGAATCCTTGTATTTTGTCTGTTGAGCAATCACAGAAGTCAAATTTGCTTGTGGAGATGGAAGCAAGGGGCTGGGGGAAGAAGAATGGGGAGTGGATTCTTAATGGGCACAGAACTTCCTTTTGGGGTAATGATGTTTTGGAACCGGATACTGATAATGGTTGTATACCATTGTGAATGTCGATGCCACTGAATTGTATGATGTAAAATAGTTTTAAAAGGTAAATATGAGTATTTTATCACAATAGAAAAGTACTTACTATGGGCAAGTGAACTGAGTGCTGGGCTGTAGCTAAAGGTGAAGAGACTCAATATATTAGTTCTCTTTAGAAACTATCACTTTACACTAATTACTGAACAGTTCAGTGTAGCATATCTTACAGGTGTTAATCAGTCCTTAAGAACTCAGTTTACTTCAGTCCCTGAGTTTCAGTGGAATAGAATTATGTTTTAAAAGATGTTAGACTATGCTGTGCTGTGCTTAATTGCTCAGTCGTGTCCAACTCTTTGCAATCCCATTGACTGTAGTCCACCAGGCACCTCTGTCCATGGGGATTCTCCAAGCAAGAATACTGGAGTGGGTTGCCATGCCCTCATCCAGGGCATCTTCCCAACCCAGGGATTGATTGAACCCAGTTCTCCTGCATTGCAGCTGGATTCTTTACTGTCTGAGCAACTAGGGAAGCCCAGATGTAAGACTATTTTACACTGAAAAATTATAGGTAGGGAACCTACAGAATGGGGGTAATAAATTGTATATCATAAATCTGATAAAGGGGTTACTATCCATAATATATCAAGAACTACAACTGAACAACAAAAAGAAAGAACCTGACTAAAAAATTAGCAAAGAACTTAAAGCAGGCATTTCTCAAAGAAGATGAACAAGTGGCCAACAAACACATGAAAAGAAGCTCAACATCACTAATCATTGCTGCCGCTGCTGCTACTGCTGCTAAGTCGCTTCAGTCGCGTCCGACTCTGTGCGACCCCACAGATGGCAGCCCACCAGGCTCCGCCGTCCCTGGGATTCTCCAGGCAAGAAACACTGGAGTGGGTTGCCATTTCCTTCTCCGATGCGTGAAAGTGAAGTCACTCAGTAAGTGTCCGACTCTTCGTGACCCCATGGACTACAGCCTACCAGGCTCCTCCATCCGTAGGATTTTCCAGACAAGAGTACTGGAGTGGGTTGCCATTGCCTTCTCTGGTGAGATAATGCCTCACAGCCATCTGGATGGCTATTTAAAAAAAAGAAAAACCCAGAAAATAACAAATGCTGGCAAGGATGTAGGGATTTGGAACCCTTTCTGGATTGTTGGTAGGAACGTAAAATTGTGCAGCTGCTGGGGAAGACTTAATGGCATTTCTTCAAAAACAAAAATAATAATAAAAATAGAGTAATCATGATCCAGCAGTTCCACATCTGAGTATACACCCTTAAAAGCTGAAAACAGACCTTGAAGAACCAATGTCCATAGCACCCAACACACGGAAGCAGGAGCAAAGCAGGAGCAAATACGGTGTACACATAAAACGGCGTATCACTCAGCTTAGAAAGGAAGGATATTCTAATATAAGCTACAACATGGATGAACCTGGAGGGCATTACTACTAAGTGAAATAAGCCAGCCAGCCATACATACATAAATCATGTATGACTCTCCACTTTTGTGAAGCACTTTGAGTAGATAAAATCTTTACTACCTCTCAGAAAGTAATTAAAAAATTAATCTTAATTTTTCGTAAGTATGGATTACAGATTTGACTTGCTCTATTTTGTTTAGTTATAAAAGTCTTCATTTAGGGAAAGGAATTGTTACACTGGATTATTTGGGCAAAAGGTAGTAAACATACTTGTTTGGTTATATATGATGGAACTGCTAGTTTCTACCTCTTTATTCCATTACTCTAAAGAATTTGCTAGCAAATATGGCTGTACTACTAGTTTTTGGAATGAATTTCAAGACAGGTATCAGTAAGGTATAAGCTACCTTTTGGGAAAGAAAGCCATTATTTGTGTATGTGTGTGTGTATGTGTGTGGGGGAGAAACTACTGGAGTTTAGCAAATGACAGTTTGTAGAATTCTGGTATGTAATACAATGATTCTGGATTTTCTACTGTTTATATACCATCCAATGAGAAAGTTCACTTTTGTCTTGAAGGTTGTTATTTTGTTTTGTTTTCTGGCATGTGTTTTAAAAATATGAATTATCTCCAAGGGAGGAAATGGAGTAAAATAAGGGACTACTTTGTGGGTATGGCTTTTAACATTTTTCCCCATCTATATGCTTAAAAAATTATTGTAATAAAAGACAAATTTTACCACTATTGACATTTTGTACGTTCACAGTATTGTGCAGCCATCACCACGTCTAGTTCCAAAACATTTTCATCACCCTAGAAGGAAACCTCTACCTATTAAACAGTCAGTGTGCTTTTAAAGCTTAGTTGTTCAAATAACCTTAGAAAAATACATTCTTCAGATGTTTGGGGATTGATAGGTAATAGAAGCTATGTCCGGAAAAGGCAATGGCACCCCACTCCACTACTCTTGCCTGGCAAATCCCATGGACGGAGGAGCCTGGTAGGCTGCAGTCCACGGGGTCGCTAGGAGTCAACATGACTGAGCAACTTCACTTTCACTTTTCCCTTTCATGCATTGGAGAAGGAAATGGCAACCCACTCCAGTGTTCTTGCCTGGAGAATCCCAGGGACAGGGGAGCCTGGTGGGCTGCCGTCTCTGGGGTTGCACCGAGTCGGACACGACTGAAGCGACTTAGCAGCAGCAGCAGCAGCAGAAGCTATGTCTCTTAACTCCTGAAATTTAAGAATAATGAAAGTTATATCTATAAAATTAAAATGATTTATGTTTTAATTTTAGAAAAGTAAGAAAGGTAGATATTCTGTTTGGAAATTATTAGGATGTGATATTTAAAAGATGACAGATAAATCTTTTAATTGGCAGCTTGTAATTCTAGGATATGATTTTCATTAAGTTCATGTTATACAAATGTTACAGAGTTTTAAACTCAAAAGAATTACTTTGGCTAATCAACAACCACAGAAAAATGTGACTTGTAAGTCTTCAGCAAACATTATTTTCCATTCTAAAATGTAGTGAATGTATCAAGTTTTCCAATCTTGGTTTCTTTTTAAGCACAATGTGGAAGTTCTTGGAATCCTTTCTGATGATGTGGAAACCGATTCTGTAGCCCCAGGTGAAAACCTCAAAATCAGACTGAAAGGAATTGAAGAGGAGGAGATTCTTCCAGGGTTCATACTTTGTGATCCTAATAATCTTTGTCATTCTGGTCGCACATTTGATGCCCAGGTAAACCAGATATTGTTGTTATCATGATGACCTTCACTGTCACAATGAGGCTAGGATTTAAATGCCCTTTGTCCTGATAACTGGTGATATGCCATTGTGTGCAGAAGGGGAACTGAAATAGGATAAACCATATATAGAGATCACAACAGCTGTGATGTATATCTCATACCCAAATGGTCTTTGATGGTACAAGTCCTGGGTAGAAAGTATGCATTTTTAGTTTTTATATTCTGTTGATAATATATATTGATACTTAATATTTTGCTTAAAGTGTCTTTATGCTCTACTTTAAGTAGAGCATAGTTGCCTTGGAAGTCATGGTTTGTCTGCTTATTCAGAGCAAGCAAATTTCCAGATAGGAAAACAATTAATTTCTCCATGTTATTAGCAACCTGACTTCCCCAGGAGAATGACAGAGTAAGTTAACTGGTACAACTCACAGAATTTTTGAGTTGTTATATGATGATTAATCAAGTTAGGTTTTTCTGTCAGATACAAGCTTGTTAACTTTGGAGCTTGGATACTGGGAAATGGATAAAACTAAGTTCATATCAGGAGGGAAAATTGTAGCATGTGAGCAGCAGTGAATGCCTTGGTGGAGGAGTATAGAGGAAAGGCTTCCCAGAGAAGAAAGTATGCCTATGTTTTTAAAGTTTGGGCACTTGCCAAGAAGATCTGTAGGATAAGGATATCAAAAAGTCATGCTTTGAGGTAACCCAATCTGACCTATCACTTCCAACACAAAAATAAGTTGCTGCCCTACTGAAATTGTGAGTTACACATTCAATTCTTTTTTTACCTAGGGATAAAGATGATAATTTTTTTTGTTTGACAGATAGTGATTATAGAGCACAAGTCCATCATCTGCCCAGGTTATAATGCGGTGCTGCATATCCATACCTGTATTGAAGAAGTTGAAATAACAGTGAGTTTTAAGATAATTGGGGTTTTTGTTTTAAGACCATTATTCACACTTCTGGTCTTAAAGATTCTTTTATTAGGCATTATTCTAATCTCATCCTTTTTTCTTGGATAGGCCTTAATCTGCTTGGTAGACAAGAAATCAGGAGAAAAAAGTAAGACTCGACCCCGTTTTGTGAAACAGGATCAAGTGTGCATTGCCCGCTTGAGGACAGCAGGAACCATCTGCCTTGAGACCTTTAAAGACTTCCCTCAAATGGGTCGCTTTACTTTAAGAGATGAGGGTAAGCCTTTAAATTGATGTCCAGAGGTTTGTCTAAGGTGCTTAGCTTTGGTAGTTTTCATCTGAGTACAGTGCACATTAGAAGTTCATAGGAAACTTGGATACCTGTTTATAATATATGTTATATATGTTTTATGAGTTGAATGAATTAAACAGACTTGACCATACACTTTAGTAGTAATGCTCTAGATGAAGAACCTTAATCTTGATATTTTGCAGGCAGTAGGTTTTGGGAGTCCTTTTATTTATTGCTAAATAAGACATTTCTATGATAAAATCCTCTCTAATATGTGTGATAAAACCTCATCTTGAAGGACTTTATCCAGTAGAGCAAATTTTTGCTAGTAAGCAAACCTTTGAGGTAGACATGCTTATTTTTTAGAAAAAAATCATTTTAAAATCCAATATGATAAACTTTAACTGCACTGAAATGGGAGGAGATAAAGGAGTACATAGATTGATAGCCTTAATGCCTAATATATTCAAGGTTTAGTATTTATTCATTATATTTTTATAAATAAAAATATTTAAAATAAAAGGTAATATAAAATAAAAATATTTTTATTATATTTTTAATATTTATTATTTATTTCAGGGTTTAATGTTCATGTTCTTGTGTGTGTGTGTCCACTTCTGCCTGAGTGAATTGGAATAGCTGTAATTTTCCTATTTCAAACAGCTATGAAACTTTGGTATCATAGAAACAAAATGACTTTGTGTTTAATAGAACATTTCTCTTATAGAGTATTACTTTAGGTTACTATTTTAAGACTATGGAAGACTTTACATAAAACTTTATGGTTCACTTAAAATACAGAATAGTCAGTTCATATATTAGTTCTAATTCAATTCAGCAAAAACTTTACTGTATATCCACTGAATGTCAGGAGTTGTGCCAAGCACTGGGAATATGATGGATATGGTTACTGAACTTTATTTCAGAGGAAACTATATAAAGATGGTATACATTTAAAGTCATTATCTTAAAAGTCTTCTTGATGATAGTGAAACTGGCTATTGGGGCTTTCCTATTAATATAACAAAATGAGAATTTTATTTAGCAATTAGAAATTAATGTAGCAAGAATTTCTAACTTCAGATTTCCCCCCCCCGCTAAAGAATAGCTTGGCTTTTAGGTTTTTCACAAGACCAAATGGATTTTGTATTTCTAATAATAGGGTCTGAGAGCCCTTTTTAACAGCTTTTATTGAGATAATTTAAATACCGTGAAATTGACCTGTTTGGAGTATATAGTTCAGTGAATTAGTATGTTCAGAGTTGTATAGTCATCACTACATCCTAATTTTATAACATTTATAACATCTGAAAAAGGAACCCAAATACCTGTTTACCAAGTTACCACCGATTATTCTATCCACCTCTGGCCATTGTAGGCAACCATATGTCTACTTTTTCTCTGCCTGCCTTTTTTGGACATGACTTATAAACAGAATCATATAGTTTGTGACCTTTAGTGTGTAGTTTATTTCACTCAGCATGTTTTTGAGGTTCACCCATGCTGTGATATGTATATAATTCATTCCTTTTTATTGCCAAATAATAATTCTACTGTACAGATATATCCATACTTTACTTTTCAGCATAGGTTTTAATTAGTAATTTACATTGTAAAATAATGATAAAGTTTTAATATCTAACATAGCCTTGCTGTTAACTACTGAAAAGGTTTCTTAAAAATTTCATTTCTAGGTAAGACCATTGCAATTGGAAAAGTTCTGAAACTGGTTCCAGAGAAAGACTAAGCATTTTCTTGATGACCCTGCACAATACTGTGAGGAAAATTGACTGCAAAAGCCTACTTCACACCGCCTTCTCTTATTTTCTGCCCATTGACAAAACTCTCCCCATATTTTGCAAAGACAAAATTCACAGCAAAAGTCCACATTATGTCAGCTTTCTCATATTGAGAGCTCTGCTATGCCACTGTTGAATTTTTCCCAAGATTTTTTTCTTCCCCTCTCAAACTCTGCTTCCTTGGACAGATTTGGCAATAGCTTTGTAAGTGATGTGGACATAATCGCCTACAATAATGAAAAACCTACCAGGAATTTTTTTATTTTTCATTTCCCCTTAGGCATACCTAGTCTTTTTCCCCCGAGGCAGATCATTCTGAGTGTGCGAGTGTGTGTGCACATGTTACAAAGACAACTACCATGTTAATAAAATATTCAATTTGAAACCCTTTTTGGTATTTGAATTGCTTTTGAATACTGTTTTTTATCTGGATGTAACATTGTTGCATTAGCTTTTTAACTGGACCAAGTAATCAAGTACATTTTATTACTTGGACTTTTCTAAACTCTTTTCCTCTCCACTACTTAAATGAGGCACTTACAAACCATGTTCAAGTTTGTATTAAAAGAAAGAATTAGATGGAACCCTTCTTTTGATGGTTAATGCATACATACAATATCTTTATGCAACTATGACACTGCTTTATTAGGTCTCTCAGTTATTTTCTGCCAACTGATATTTTAACATGGTTTCTTAAACAAAGTAAGTGGTTTTAAGACACAGGAACAGCATATCTGTAGTTTTCATAAGTATAAAGCATAATGAAATTGTACCCCTACAAAAAATTCCATTAACTTGTTAAATTAGTGGAATTTACAATAAAAACAGCATGTTGAGACCTGGCATAAATGCCTCCTTTAGTATTTATAAGAGCTGCATGCAACTAGTATGAAAACCATATCAATTGCAAGTGCCAGTTCTACAAATTATTCAGTTTATTTATTGTTTATATCAGTAATTTTAAAGGCTGGATGACTCTTGCTGGTTAAAGCTAAATCTCATCCAGTAACTAAATGAATACATATTTAGAACCATCAGAATCTGCACAGGAAAGTTAACAACAAGTAGAATTATGTTTTTCTCGATTATTCAAAATTGTTTTCTTAAATATATGCTGAAATTTGCTAAATTATGATTTGGATGGCCCAGAGTGCAGCACTGTGGTGGTTTTTAGATTGAATCCTGACCTTCTGCTACAACTGTCATGATTTTGAAATTTTTAATGAGAATAAATGGGAAATGGAAGGGATACTTTCAGGGATTTTTTTCTGGGTTTATTGGAAGCCCCACTTTGATTTTGAGTGTTGCCATTTACAGAAGACTTGGCCTCTTTTAGATTGGCTTAATCTCTAAATAAGATACTTTGTAAGTGTGTATCTAATGACATGTCACTTCCCTGTAATCTTCCTGCCTCAGAAAAGAAAAGCCTCCTCTATTTCCAGCCACAAACATAAAAACTAAATCTATCATGTTTTCATAACTGTAAAATTCCCATTCATTTCATGAATGACGCTACAGCTTATGGACAGAGCACAGTTACTGTCCTGCAGTTTCCTATAACTATACTCATGGTTATTAAAGTTGCATGAAATTTAAGTTATACTATGTTTGCAAATCTGGGCTTTTAGTTTTCTGGAATATGTGGGAGCTTTAATTAATATATTATAACTTTTTATACTTCCAAGTTAATAAGAACAAAATACTAGCAATTGCTTGGATTTTAATGAATCTTTAAAAGCTCAAGAGTCACTGAAATTATTTCCAGAGATATATTTCCATTTTTAAATTGAACACATTTTTGAAAAAAAGTTATGTTTGCTATTAAAACAGTTACACTTTTAGAATATTATGTGCATGTTGCCAAGACTCAAAATGACTTGGATATCAACTGTGAAGGGCCTACCTCTAAAAAAATAAAGAGAATAAATATAATTATGAAATAAAACTTTTGATGGATTCTTGCACATTTATGCAAGTAAGATTATTTAGAAGAAACCTCATTGTTAAATTAACCAACACCATGCATTTTTGTGGGCTTTGAAGTTCTGTGGGAAGAATGCTTACTTGATGCATTTAAAAACCTTCATTACACTGCCTGGTTACTTGGATGGGCAGATGTGTCTGAAGTGAACTGGCAGTGTGGGGAGATGTCAGACCTATGAAAAGCAATATACAGATTCCTATGCTGTCATTTTGTCTTCTGCAAGTGCAAGTGTGTTTATATTGTTGACAATGCAAAAACAGGGTAATTGGCTACAGACTTAGGACAGACCTAAACATTTTTCTTTGCTGTCTTTAGCCTAGATATGTTAGAATCACAATTTTCTTTGCATCTTTTTACATTAATGATGTTCTTTATACAGCTTTCATGCTAGATTATTTAATCATAGTTTTTTAAATTAATAAACTTAAGATACTGAAATAAACATTAAATAATTGCCATTTTTCAACCTTTATTTCTTACTATGGGAGAAGGGGAAATAGGTTTCTTGTTTTTAATTTGCAAACATAATTCATCCAGTGAAAATCTATGTAAAATCAAACTAAAAGAGATGGACTGAGTATATAATGCTATGAAATTAAGTGACAAATAGTAAGGTATTCTTGAATAATTAAGCCCATGTATATTTGTTTTGAATTGAGTCTTGAAATATGTGATAATTGAATGTAAAAACTTTGTGAATTGTAGAAGAATAAGGTTATTCACTGTAACAAGAGGTAGTTCATACTTGTCTGCTAGTTACATAAACTACAAGAACTACTTTTACAAAATAGGATGGACTTTGAATGTGATGCAGTTGACAGATACTGGCATCCTCAGCTGAAGTGCTACAGATATTGGGGTCATACGTTCAACCAGCTGCAGTTTTGCAACCCAAGAAAAAGGTGAACTTATGCTCAAAAACTGCTTTCATGATGAACTTCTGAAAAAAATCAAGAAAACTCCCTGGCAATCTTCAGAAACACTAGCTGTGACTGTAATTACTCCATGGTCTTTGATGGCTGTTCCATCTGGCAGCACTCTAGCACCTTTCCTCACTGGCGTGGACTTCTTATGGACTGCTGCTTCATGGATGACAGCTTCACTGGTTTGGGTAGGAAAGTTTTTATTACAGCTCTTAACATCAAGCAAGTTTCAGCTTTTAAAAACCCTTTGTGAAAATTCTGGTAACAGCCCTATAGCTGATTGTGGAATGATTAAATGTTCAGTGTTGGCCTATCTTAACAGAATAAACTGTGCCATTAATCCTCTCACAGACATACATACATAAGGTAGATAGCAATCAACAGAATTTAGGGGACGATTTTCTGTCTCCAAATAACATGGCTTATATTTCCTCCAGCTGATTTTTTCCATGATTGTAGCAGATGTCATCTAATACCTTTATGATCTTGTTTCTTTCCTCTACAGATCTTGCCATGGCAGCAACTTAAGTAAATAAATGTACTTAACACGTGCACAACTCAAAGACTAGTAGGTTTAAATTTAGCAGTCAGTTGGTTATATTAGATTTCATAGTAAATGGAATAGGAAGTGTTTTTATTTCCCTGTAGTTCAGTGTTTTCCATTTGAACCAATGTACTGCCAAATTTCAGATAGGGTAAATTTGGTTCAACTTATGATGGTTTTGGCTCTAGGATATTCTTAATTTTCAATATCCTAGGACATAACTGAGTCTTCCTTCAGTAAATATACTTTTCACATACCTCTAATCCTATGCTTCCTTGAAACAGTAATGTGCTAGCTGAGTTGTTTATTAAGAAGTGTTTTAAGGGCATGAAGGTGTGGGAATATTGGAGTATTCTCCAAAATAAGGGAGAAGCAGTAAGGCACCATGTCTGATTAGGCAGAAAATTAGGCAGGATTTAAGTGACCCTCAGAATGGTGGTAGTCTTTTCTGCCTTGTCACACATGCCACTGTGCCCTTTACTATGTACCGTGGAAACCTCAGGTTTGTGGACAGCAAAGGTAGAATGACATTGTGCTTCCCAAGGCTCCCCTCTGCCAGGCACATTAGCTTAGTGCTTGTCAGCCCAAGTCCCTGCTACCTCCTTGCTTGCTGCCCAGGAAGAGTGTTTGTGCTGGAGCTGGAGCTCCTGCACACCTCAGGCGACCAGACCACCCACATGCGTTAGGTGAAACTTAGGTCTGAGCCCAGGTCTACATTTTAAGGACTTAACATTTGGCACACATCTTAATTAGTTTCTTATCTTTGTTCTAGAAGAAATGTGGATCTCTCTCAGGCCAGGATTTAGTGACTAGTTTTCACTAGATGGCAGGTTAATACCTAGTTCTCCTTTTTTAAAAGACAGAATTGAAGGGAACTGATTAGGTTTGCTGGGTTTTTAACCTAATTCAAAAGCATGGCAGAATGCTCTAGGTAGGAATTATGGGAATCCAAGGTAAAGAAACCTTTTTCTTATGATTTGTAGCTACCTACTGTGCCTGACTTGGTGCCTGTGTGAGGATTAAGCCCTTAGTCTGCTCTTGCAATTATTCAAATGACTGAAGTTAAAAAAAATTTGCTTTTGTAATAACAATAAAAATTGTCATCTTCCCTTTTGAAGGATTTGTCCATTTGTTTATAATTATTGTATTCTGTTATACTCTGAGTGTATCTGCTTTCTTTACAGTTCTCAATGTCGTGTTCAGGCATCAGACGACACAAAGGCACTGTATAGCTGTGTGTGCAAGGTTGACAATAGAGTATTTTTTATACTTTATGGCCCATGGAACCAGTGTCAGATACAAAAGTTGTATCAACACATCTTAAAGCAGAAAAATAGCGTTAGTACCTTGGATGTTTTAGCTTTCTAGTGGAGAATTTTATCTCCCAGTCTAGAATAAATGATGACCAAATTACGATTAGATTTTAAGTTTTCTGAATTTTAAAAGAACCAAAATTTGATGCTAACATGAAGATTTCGAAAAGTCATATACAGTCATGGCATCTTTTTGTGGTTCTTTGTATTTAGATCAGATCAGTCACTCAGTCGTGTCCTACTCTTTGCGACCCCATGAATTGCAGCATGCCAGGCCTCCCTGTCCATCACCAACTCCTGGAGTTCACTGAGACTCACGTCCATCGAGTCAGTGATGCCATCCAGCCATCCCATCCTCTGTCGTCCCCTTCTCCTCCTGCCCCCAATCCCTCCCAGCATCAGAGTCTTTTCCAATAAGTCAACTCTTTGCATGAGGTGGCCAAAGTACTGGAGTTTCAGCTTTAGCATCATTCCTTCCAAAGAAATCCCAGGGCTGATCTCCTTTAGAATGGACTGGTTGGATCTCCTTGCAGTCCAAGGGACTCTCAAGAGTCTTCTCCAACACCACACTTCAAAAGCATCAATTCTTCGGCACTCAGCCTTCTTCACAGTCCAACTCTCACATCCATACATGACCACAGGAAAAACCATAGCCTTGACTAGATGAACCTTTGTTAGCAAAGTAATGTCTCTGCTTTTGAATATGCTATCTAGGTTGTTCGTAACTGTCCTTCCAAGGAGTAAGCGTCTTTTGATTTCATGGCTGCAGTCACCATCTGCAGTGATTTTGGAGCCCAAAAAAATAAAGTGTGACACCGTTTCCACTGTTTCTCCATCTATTTCCCATGAAGTGGTGGGACCGGATGCCATGATCTTCGTTTTCTGAATGCTGAGCTTCTTTGTATTTAATTTGTATTTAATCTGTCCTCTAAACTCAACATTAGTCTTTAAAGTGAAATAAACAAGAATAAGCAGTAAAAGAAATTGTAATTTTATGATTTATATGAGCCTAATTTGCATTCTAAGGCATTTTCACCAAAAGTTCTATGAGTTTAGTGAAGAGCGAGGCTACTGATAATTTCTACCCGAACAATAGTTTAGCTAGAGGGGACATAATGAAAGAAACATGTTGAAATTGTTTTGCACTCTTGTTTGTGACTGTCTAGGTTGAGACTTCACCCCTCTGAATTGAGCAGTACAGTCTTCCTAAAAAACTTTGCTAATAAATCACACAAATTGTTACACTTCAAACAAAAACTATCTCCATTGCCATCTTTGCTATTTTCCTGGCAAATACACTTAGTTTTAGAATAAAAGAAAGAAATTTTGAAAGATTAGATTCTGAAGAGTAATTACTATTTATAAAGAAGGTCAGGCAGACAGAATGTGTACACAAAGAATTTTTTTAATTAAGATAAAACTTGCATACAGAGAACTGCACAGATCTCAAGTTTAACAATGAATTAACCTGGTATATACAATTATGTTAACATCCCCATCAACATATAGAACATTTTCATCACTACAGAAAGTTTCTTTCTGCCTCTTTCCAAGCCATCCCTTACTCCTGCCAAGGCAATCACTACTCTGCCATAGATTAGTTTTGCCTGTTTTTGAATTCCAGGTAAATGGAATCATATTATGCACCCAGATGTCTTTTTTCCAGGGGTGTTCAGAGATTAATTAACTCACCTGTCTTATCACTAGTTTATTCTCTTTACTGCTGGGTAATTTGTTTGAATTATCATTAGAAATGCAAATGAGTAAATAAGCCAGAGAGGAAAGCTTCACATCTCCTTCCTTTATCTGCTTTTATAAAGCTGTTACCACACACAGACCACTTAGTATTCCTTAAAGGTGGTGAAATAACTTGAGCTTCCCTCCCGATCTATCAGTCTTGAGTGCCTGCTGCACTCTGTTCCCTTTGATGTGCCCTGTCAGTTATAACACTGGATTGTCCCAGGACTTCCCTGGTGGCCCAGTGGCTAAGACTCAGCACCCAATGCAGGGGGCCTGGGTTTGATCCCTGGTCGGGGAACTAGAACCCATGCAGAAAACTAAGACTCCGTGCAGCCAAATAAATAAATACTAAGAGAAAAAATACTAGATTGTCCCTATCAGACTTTCATGTTGTTAGAGCCAAGTTCATCTGACTTGTACCTCTGCTGATTAACTCTTTAAATCTCAAGGCTAAGTCCTTGTTTTCTTTTTTGGTAGATTTTACTAAATTACATGTATGAATAACTTTTAGAAGTTCTTTTATTGATCACTTATTGACCTATCATAATACTTCACAGAGGCTATTGAAAGTGAAAGTCACTCAGTCCTGTCCAAGTCTTTGCAACCCCATGGACTGGAATTCTCCAGGCAAGAATACTGGAGTGGGTAGCTTTTCTCTTCTCCAGGATATCTTCCCAACCCAGGAATTGAACCGGGGTCTCCTGCATTGCAGGTGGACTCTACCAACTGAGCTATCAGGGAAGCCCAAATATTGAGGCTATTGAAAACCTTCCTAATTTAAGTAAAGATGCACTTTGACTATCAATAACATTTACCAGTTACATACTGTTGTGGTTAAATGAACACAGTCCTCCAAGAAGTTGTCAGCTGCTTATCTTCAATAATAAAAGATGATCAATGGTGCTGAAAGCACCCCCCCACACACTTTTTTAAGCCTAGAAATCACTTCTGAGAATAGTCTTGATGACATTTCTCAGGGAATATAAGGCTGATAGGATTAAAAAGTTGTCTTCCTAAATGGTGTACAAGGAGGCGTTGGTGTCCTTTGTGAGACAGAGTTAAATGGGGTGCTCAAGGCACCCACACAGCTGTACACAGATACAAGGAGAGAGCTAAACAGGAATAGCAAACAGGTTAATAGTTTCCCTACTGAAATTTTATCTGGTTTCACTGTTTTCCTGCTTCTCATTCACTAGGGCCTTCATTTCCTAATTTTTTTTTTTTAATCAGAATCTAGTAATTTCTTGACTTAACAACCTCTTCTTCCCTCCTTGAGTTCAGGCACACTGCCTCCCCTCTTTCAGACCCTAAGATGCACATTCCACTTTCCAATCCTTTTAATAATGATTATTTTCAGCAAAGGGCTAAGCCTGTCCTATTACAGTATGTGCCAGGTACTATGTACATATATACGTTATCTCATTCAATTCTCTTAACAATTCCAGTGCAGAACTAGTTTCCTCTTACATATTTAAAAAAAAAAAAAAAAGAGGCTTGGGAGATTAGCTGACTTGTCCAAAGCTAAATAACTACTATATTACTGAGTTAGGATCCAGACTCAAATCTTTCTGACCAAAAAGACCATATTCTTCCTATTTCCCTTATGTAACAGTCTATACTGTTAGCAATACTGTTTCCCCTCATGCCTAGATCAATATTTCCTAGCAGATTTCAATACCAGGATGGATCTTGAGGACACTGACAGAACACTTTAAAAATTGCTTTTAGATAACTCAGACATGGATATTTAACTATATGGCTTGTTTTGCCATTTATACTAATAATTATCTTAACTCTGCAGGGCTGTCTAGATTTACTAGTTGATTCTAGCAAATATTTATTTTCAAGTAACTAGAATTTGAGCTCCATTATTAAATTTGTTATTAAACTTTGTTTACCATCCAGCAACATCTTCATACATTCTTTGCAGGTAGTTGCACTATGATTTATTAAATCCTTTATACGATTAAATACTACTTTGCATACAGTTGATGCCATTTTGTTAATAAGCAGGCAGATTTGCAACTACTAAAAAAATTTCAAAAATAAAGGGAAACCTTTTAGTACCTTCAGGAAAACAATAGTATTCAGTGAGACCTAGATACTCAAAATGTTGACTGACTCTTACTTAATATATGCTTACTAGAAAAGAAATACTACAAAACTTAGTAATTGTCCCATTAGAAATGTACATGCTAATGACTTTGATTTCTTCCCCAAGATGTTAATGTATTAATTTTTAAAAAGCAATTTGCATATATGGTTCAAGATACTTATTACTATTCCTTTAACTCCATTTCCACTAATAGAACTCCTTTTATTATTCCTTTACAAGTACAATTTTCATTTTGGCTGGCAATTATATTTAATTCATTTAAAATTGGATAAAGGATAGATGGGCATAAATAATGTAATTAAGTAGGTGGAGTCTGGATAAAGTTTACAGAGTATTAATCTTGTGTGTGTTCAACAATATCTTGAGTTTAAAAAGTTTTAAAAAGAAGAGGTAAAATTGACTGCAGTTTAAGAAAAATTTAAGTTACTTAATTTATGAATGAAATATTTACCCTCAGGTATTGAGTGAAACTTTATAGAATAATGTGGATTATTCAGGTTAGTTCTCTTAAAAGACTAATTGACAAGAGTAAAATATTTTCCAGCATAAATCCCAAAGTTAAATAACATACTGTGGCAACTACATCTATACGGAAACAAATGAAGTACAATTCACATTTAAAACTAGTGCTCACTAATGGCTAATTTAGGTCTTAATAAATAGCAGGCATGGATATTTAGAAAGGGATAAAATTCCTTGAGAAATTTCACTGAACATGAGAATGGTTTCAAATACAACAGAGCAAAAAGAATGAGGATTTTTTAAAAAATTATTTGAATTAAAAGGTCATTGATGACTTTAGAGGGAATAGTAATAGTGTGATTGAAATGAAAGAGGAGAAAGCTGAAAGCGCTTTATAGCACTTGACTACAAAGACAAAACAAGGTAGGGGAAAAAAATAGCACGGCACTATTTCTTAAGAACATACATGAAGCACAAAGCCAGCTACTGGAGAAAAGGGAAATGAAGACAATGGAGGAGGAGAAAATTAAAAGAGTAAAGCCTTCAGAAGGTAAGAAGGGATTCACAGATTCAGTGTCCACTCACCACGTGCCACGCAGACCTTGTGTGTACCAAGTAAACTTGAACCCCAGTTCTGGTCTCAAAGGACTCAATCTAGTGCATAGAGGAAACAAACTAATCAACAGTCACTATCACACAAGGGTGAAAACACTAAATTTAGAGAAGAATGCTTCTTACCATTGCTATTCTTTCAGTTTGTAAGTAATCTGAGTTCATGCGGCAGCTTATAAAAATTACAGCATTGATCACATCCTGCCTCATAGGTCTTACTTTGCCCTATTGCCCTGTTAAGTTGTAAACTCCCTGGTAGTAAGCACATACATGAGCTGCCACCTATTGAAAGTGAATAGGATAAGACCACAGATGTTCAATCTGGAGAAATAAAAAATGCTAACTAGTAATTCAACAGATGCTTTAGAGGTTAACATAGCATTTATATCTACATAAATCTATATTTAAATATATAATCATGTCCAACTCTTTGTGACCCCATGGACTGTAGCCCGCCACGCTCCTCTGTCCATAGGATTTGCCAGGCAAGAGTACTGGAGTGGGTTGCCATTTCCTTCTCCAGGGGATCCTCCTGACCCAAGGATTGAACCCGTGTCTCCTGCACTGCAGGCAGACTCTACGACTGAGTCATCAGGGAAGACAGAGAGGTAGATAAGCAAGTGCTATTATATATGTTATCATTGATAGTAAGGAGAACTGGCAATATAAAGAATTCCCTGGGACACGAAAATAATTTCACTTACTTCATCTGCCTTAGCCTGGGCTTCCCTGGTGGTTCAGATGGTAAAGCATCTACCTACAATGAGGGAGACCTGGGTTCAATTCCTGAGTCGGGAAGATCTCCTGAAGAAGGAAATGGCAACCCACTCCAGTATTCTTGCCTGGAAAACCACATGGACAGAGGAGCCTGTTAGGCTACAGTCCTGGGGGTCGCAAAGAGTCGGACACGACTGAGCGACTTCACTTTCACTTTCATCTGCCTTAATGGTAAATAAAAGTTTAAAATATACCAATGTTCCTTTTCCTCTCTCACTCATATCTCTCATTATCCTTTCACTGAAATTGTTTTCTATAAGGTCACCATGACTTAACTGCCCAACAAATGGCTTTTCAGAAGTTCTTCAGTATTTATGGTATTAACACATCCTCACTTCCCCATTTCTAAGCACCCTCTTGGTTTTCTTTTACATCCTCAACAATTTCTCGATTTTATAGGCTCTTTTTTCTCCTGTCTCCTAACAGGGTTTCTCCATACCTCTATTCTGACTCTCTGCTACTGCTTGTGGCAATCTCATGTATTTCCAGTTTCCTTTTTTCTTTTCAGCCTTGCTGTGCAGCCTGTGGGATCTTAGTTCTCCCTGCAGTGGAAGCTTGGAGTCTTAACCATGGGACCACCAGTAAAGTCTCACTAGGTTGCCTGAGTAGTCTTCTCAAAGCTTCACCCAGAGCAAGTAATTTGAACAACAGAAAGAGGGAGGGGAAAAGAACACTTAAGGTTGAACCTATAGTCTTTTTATAACCTAATTTCAAAGTGACATCCCCTCACTTCTGCTCTATTCTATTTACTAAAAGCAAATCACTAAGTCGGGCCCTTACTCAAGCCACAGGGGAATGAAACTCCATCACTTAAGGCTTCAGTCAATTTGTAGGCATGTGACTCTTTTAACCACTACAATACCACAGAAAGATCAACCTTCCTAAAGTCTAATTCATTACTAATTCCTCTTCTTCCCTGCTGCTGCTACTGCTGCTAAGTCACTTCAGTCGTGTCCGACTCTGTGCGACCCCATAGACGGCAGCCCATCAGGCTCCCCCGTCCCTGGGATTCTCCAGGCAAGAACACTGGAGTGGGTTGCCATTTCCTTCTCCAATGCATTAAAGTGAAAAGTGAAAGTGAAGTCGCTCAGTCGTGTCTGACCCTCAGCGACCCCATGGACTGCAGCCTTCTAGGCACCTCCGTCCATGGGATTTTCCAGGCAAGAGTAGGGTGCCATTGCCTTCTCTTCTTCCTGAGACCAGTTCAAAAACCTTGTATCCGTATGGTTTCTCCAAAATATAAAACTTCAGCTTGATAATAAATTCCTTAACCTACCCACTCTAGCCTCATCTCCTCCTTCTCCCCTCTGCACATCCCTACTCCAGCCACTTACTACATCCAAACACCACCATCCTCTTTTGCCTGAATTCACACTGTTTCCTTGGCCTGGAAGTCTGGCTCTGGACTTGAATTCAGGTGACACAACATGTGGCAGCCCCAATGTTCTTTTCAGAATACTAGGAGACACAGTACATGCAGCCTAAAGTAACAGCTCATTATCATGTTAAAATGAATTCCAATCTGCTAGCAGATCAATCTGGAATTCCATTTAGAATTCCAGATTCTAAAACAGGCAAGTGGGAATTGGTGCCGAAGGTTTAGAACATTTTTCCTACAAGTTTTTGGTTAAAGACAAAACGAGACATAATACTGTAAAATTAACTGTATTTCAATAATTTTTTTTTTAAAGACAAAGTCAGTATTAGAGATCAGCAGAACTCCCCTTTTTTCAGCTTTGGCAATAAGGAAGGAGCATTTCCTTGAAAGCAACTGACATGGAAAGCATCCCACTCCCATCCTTTCAAAATTTCATAGCTTTTTAAGAAACATATTTGACTTACAATACAGTGTTAGTTTCAGGTGTACAACACAGCGATTCAGCTAATTTCTTTATCAGTAATTCTTTGCTGCTTATCTATTTTATGTACAGTAGTTTGTACTTAATCTTTTTAATTAAACTTTTTATTTTGTATTGGGAGCATAGCCAATTAACAATGTGTGACAGTTTCAGGTGGACAGCAGATGGACTCAGCCATACATACACATGTATCTATAGCTCTTTGCAAAACGAGCCATCCTGAATATCCATCAAAAAGCTCCTAAAAAAACCTCTGGTTTACCTCCGTGGTCAAAGGCCATATGGCTGTAAAAACAAACAAACAAAGAGGCAAAGACTTAAGTACTGACTTAGACAACCTCTAAGATACCTTAAGAGAAACGGGCAACGTACAGAACGATGGGCATAGAGCCTACTACTTGTCTTAAAAAAAAAAAAAAAAAACTAAATTGAAGCCCAACCATCCATAAAGAGAAAAAAGTATAAGTTTCCTAAATATACGTAGACGGAGAAGGAAATGGCAACCCACTCCAGTGTTCTTGCCTGGAGAATCCCAGGGACGGGGGAGCCTGGTGGGCTGCCGTCTCTGACGACTGAAGCGACTTAGCAGCAGCAGCAAACATACGTAGAACATCCCTGGAAAGCTCCAGGAGAAACAGGTAACCAGTGGTCACCTGTAGGGCCGCGGGGAGGGAGAGGGGCCTTCTCCCGTTCTCCAGTCTGCACCGTTAGCTGCACTTGCTCTTACCTCCCGCCTCTGTGAAACTCGAAGCTCAGGAGATCGGCCCCGGCTCACCGTTCGGGCCCCACACCGCTTAACGACTCGCCCGGTGTTTCCCGTGCACGGAACCGTCACCAGCCGGCGGGGAAAGGCCTGTGGCTGGGGAGCGGCGGGGGTTCGCCCCAGGTCACCCGGCAGGTAGGTGATGGGGCCAGATTCCCCACGCCCAACGCCTCCTGCTCCAAAGTCGGGGTCCACCCAGAAAGGGTGGCCCCACCGGGTGGGCGGACCGGCCTCTTTTTCCGCTTCAGGGCGCTCGCCCGCTTTCGTGGAAGAGTGAGAGCCAGGCGTTGCCACGCAGCTCCCCGCGCCTCACAGACACCGGGAGCTGAAGAAACTTGAGAGGCATCTATGCCCCTCATCGTAGCGACTCAGATCCCAAAGGGAGAACCTACCTCAGTTTGCTCGAGCCCGCCAATCTCTGACGCCGCGACGCCGAAGCGTTCGACCCCGCGCTCCCGGAAGTGACGCGAGCGTCCGGTTCCCGCCTCCCAGCTTCCGGCTACGGGCGTGTGTCCGCGCGTGCGCACGGAGAGCGAGTTCCCAGGTCGGCACGCGAGTCTCCACGCGGTGAGGGCGACATGGAGGCTTCGGCTTCTAACCCGCCGTCGACCTCACCCGAGACTTCAGCTTCGACTCCAGAGACCCCGCCCGGCCCGGAGCAGCTGGACGAAGAGCAGGTGAGTGGCCCCCGGGCGGGGAGTTCGGAAGCGGGGCGGCCGAGGCCTTGTGAGTCGCGGATTCCGAGAGCGGGCTCCGCGCCGGTGCGGACGCCTTCTGGGCTTAGGGTCGCTCGTTCGCGGTGTCCTCCGCTCTCCCGCTGCCTTAAACAGCCGGCTAGATGCCCGCCTCCTCCAGCCCTGCGGCCTGGCTCTCTTGAGTTGATTTTTTTTTTTTAATGGCCGCTCCGCGCGGTTTTCGGGGTTCTAGTTCCCAGACTAGGGATGAAACCCGTGCCATCTGCAGTGTGAGCTCAGAGTCCTAATCGCCGGACCGCCAGGCGAGTCCCTGATCCTGAATTGGATTTCAGATATACCTTGGGGCCCTGGAGTGAGGCCCACCTGGTTCTGCTGCCCTGCCGTTTGCCTTTTTTGCTTTTGTTTCTGATAATTCATAAATCTCTTGCTACTGCTAAGTCACTTCAGTCGTGTCCAGCTCTGTGTGACCCCATAGACGTCAGGCCACCAGGCTCCCCCGTCCCTGGGATTCTCCAGACAAGAACACTGGAGTGGGTTGCCATTTCCTTCTCCAATGCATGAAAGTGAAAAGTGAAAGTAAGTCGCTCAGTCGTGTCTGACCCTCAGCGACCCCATGGACTGCAGCCTACCAGGCTCCTCGGTCCATGGGATTTTCCAGTACTGGAGTGGGTTGCCATTGCCTTCTCCGATAAATCTCTTAGTTGATTGCAAATGATTAGCGCAGAACACAGAGTAGCCTCCAAGGAGAAGTCCTGGGAGGAGGCGTCGCAGCACAAGCAGCAGTCTGGCAGCTGGTCTCTTAACAAGCCCGAGGGCAGCAGGCTCCTACTGAAACAAGGCCTCCGGCAGTATCCGTCTGCACCAGCTCTCAGCAGCATGGAGACTCGTTGTCCAGCGAGGAGACATCACGCCTCTCGGCTCCAGGGTCCCTTTTTGAGGAGTGGTGGTAAAGAACCCACCTGCCAGTGCAGGAGACATAAGAGACACAGGGTTTGATCTCTGGGTGGGGAAGATCCCCTGGAGAAGGAAATAGCAACCCACTCCAGTGTTCTTTCCTGGAGAATCCCATGGACAGAGGAGCCTGGTGGGTCCATGGGGTTCCAAAGAGTCAGACACCACTAAAGAGACTTAGCACACACAGTTACTGCAGGGGAGTGGGTTATGGTTCTATCAGTTGCTCCTTCTGTCCCACACACATTGCCCATCAAATTTCTCATCTAAAGTAACACTCTCAGTTTATCACTCTGAGACACTTTCAGTGTTACAGCAGGTTTTTAAAAAATATTTATTTGACAGATCTGGGCCTTAGTGGCCTCATGTGGAAACTCTTGGTTGCTGCATGTGGATCTAGCTCCCTGACCAGGGTTGGAACCCAGGCCCCTGAATTGGAAGCACAGAGTCTTAGCCACTGGACCACCAGGGAAACTGCTAGCAGATGTTTTAAAACAATTGATACGGAAGTTCATGCTGGCCCCTGTGACTCCATTTTGAACTGCCTCACAGAGTTTTTGTTGTTCTATCACTAAGTCGTGTCCAACCAGAGCATGCCAGGCTCCTCTGTCCTTCACTATGTCCTGGAGTTTATGTCCACTGAGTCAGTGATGCTATCCAACTGTCTCATCCTCTGCTGCCCCCTTCTCCAAGTTTAACATTGCTTAAATGTTTTAAGTTTTTCACAAGATGAGTAGGTATCAGAACACAAAAGGAATCACCTTATAACAGCAGTACAGTGGGGCAAGAGAAAAGGGAATGTCTCTAAAACAGGCCCAAATTATACCTTGAAAACCACACGACTGGTTTGGCTCCTTCTGGGTATTCTTAAAGGAATGCTTTTTTAAGGTCCTTCCAAGTTTTCCCTTTCAGTTCAGTCGCTCAGTGGTGTCCAACTCTTTGCGACCCCATGAAGCACAGCACACCAGGCCTTCCTGTCCATTGCCAACTCCCAGAGTTTACTCAGTCATGTCCATTGAGTCGGTGATACCATCCAGCCATCTCATCCTCTGTCGTCCCCTTCTCCTGCCTTCGATCTTTTCCAGCATCGGGGTCTTTTCTAGTGAGTCAGTTCTTGGCATCAGGTGGCCAAAGTATTGGAGTTTCAGCTTCAGCATCAGTCCTTCCAATGAATATTCAGGACTGATTTCCTTTAGGATGGACTGCTTTTCCCTTTAACATTCTGATTAGGCTTTGTTAGAAATAAAGCTGCAAATTAGAAAGCTTTATTTTTTGTTAATCTTTATTGGAGTATAGTTGCTTTACAATGTTGTATTAGTTCCTGCTGTACAGCAAGATGAATAAGCTGTATGTATACACATACTCCTGCAGTTTGGCCAAGTTGCTTGATCCTTGGTAACTTCCTCAGATTTAAAAATGGGCTCTGCTCTCCAGGATCAGAGAAGGTGATGCAAACAAAACAAGGGGGCCGGGGGGGCCTGGTGCATGATAGGCACTCAGCAAGTGTGAGACGCAGATGTACTGTGCTTTTATGGGGTTTGCTGCCTTCATTGTTGAGTGCGGGGGAAGCGTGCTCCCACTTAGTGTTTTGTTTTGGCCTTGTGGGGACCTGTGCCTCCTGCAGTGGAAACTCAAGAGTCTTAACCGCTGGACTTCCGGTGGCTGCATTCCTCTGTTTACAAATTACACAATCTTGATGAGTATGGTTGTGGAGATTACCTGTGAAAATAGAAATTGAGCAGGGGCGAATTCTGGGGAGGGGCTAGATTTTGAATTTTGCTAAATTGAATTGAAATTTGACTCACTTGTGTATCTCCACTTTGCAGGTTAAGAAGGCAGTGGAGGCTCTGTTGGCACATTCCAGATCCAGGAAAAACGCAAATGGATTACTTCTGAATGAGAATGAAAATTTCTTTTTAATGGTGGTATTATGGAAAATTCCAAGTAAAGAACTGAGGGTCAGATTGTAAGTTCTTGTTTTCTACTTTTGCTGGTCTTAACTGCTTGGCTGTTTCATGGAACTTTAACAGCTGTCAACTTAGTTTTTGGTGGAAACTTTGTAAACTCAAAATATCTGATCTGAAAACCATCGGATTTAGACATGCTTAAATTTTCTAAAAATTCCATCAGTTTTCTGAATGATTGGTGGATGATTTGACCAAAGCCAGATTCGGTTCTGTTGAATCTGAAAACCTGGTTTTTGAGAGGACAAAAGTTAGAATAAATGAAACAGCTTTCATATTTTCATAGAATCTGTTATCTTTCCATGTCCAACTAGTTCCAAGTTAAAGTTACTGAGGTGCTAAACTCATTCCTATATACAGAGACTATTAAAAATTTGACAGTGAATTCCTTACAGAAAAGAAACCCATGAAGATTACACATTCTTATTGCTAGAACTCTTAGGTCAAAGATGCCAGACTTAGCAAATAAAAATACGGGGGAATTTTTTTATTAGTGTAAGTAGGTCTCATGTAGCATGGGGACATAATTATACTTAAAAAATGATTCAGGTTTAACTGGGTGTCCTATATTCTGTCTGGTAACCTGTCTCTCTGTGGAATCCTTCATTTCCAAAGCTAGCTGCTCTGTTATAGAAAGCAAGATGCGGGGTAGCTTTTCTTTCCCCCATAAGAGTGGAGGATAGGGGTTACGAATAACTGCGATTGGAGATGTTATCCCCAGATGTCCAATGGTTAGGGCTTCACCTTCTAATGCTGGGGGGTGCAAGTTCGATCCCTGATTGGGGAGCTGGGATCCCTCATGCCTGTTGGCCAAAGACGAAAAACAGAAACGTTGTAATAAAGTCATTGAAGACATCTAAAAACAATTTTTTTTTTAAAGAATGATCACAAACTGGGAAGACCCCTGTAACCCTCAGACTCTCTTAACTCATGGCCATGAGCAGCCCTTGCCATGTTGCTTTAGTTCCTGCTTCGCATATCCGGGCGTGCTCTTTGTTTATTCCACACTGTGGCCCTCACATTATCCAGGTTATTTTCCCAACCGCTCACCTCTTGGTGATTTCTGCCACTTGCCGTCTCATTGTCCAAGCCCTGCTGCTGTGGCTTGCTCTCCTCTTAAACTAAGGAAATGTTTCCTCAGGACACACAGACCTAGCGCCCGAGCTAAGCCTTTTTTGCCCTTTTTGAGACTCAGCATAATGCATGTTTGCTGGGGCCTGTGGGTTTGCTCTCTTTTCTGTTTCAGCTCTTAAGAGTTATGATTATGGAGCCCAGAGGTTTCTGCAAGGTAGCGTTCTGAACCAGAACTGCCCTGATGAAACTGGATTATTCTCGTGCTTCATAGTACATGTGTATATACAGTAAATATATAATGATCAGGCCTCCCTAGCGGGCCAGTGGGTAGGATTCCACCTTCCAATGCAGGAGGCATAGGTTTGAACCCTGGAAGGAATTAAAATGCCATGTGTGTTGTGGCCAAATAATAGTTACATTTGTACTATTTTGAGAGTCCTTGATATATTTTAACTCTTAATTGCGTCCCAAATGTTAATGGTATTTCGGTCTGTGGATATTTGTGGTGATTTAGTATTTGAATCTTAACTTTTCTGTACCATTGAAAACTGTGCGTACGTGTGTGCTGTGCTCAGTAGCTTGTTTGTTTAAAAACCATGGATAAAGTTTATTGAAATGATTGGATTTATTGTGTATTCTGTGGGATATAAACATATATATGATCAGTTATAATGCTTTATTCCTTGGTCTGTCTCATGTATTTTGCAGGTCTTTGCCTCATGGTATTCGATCAGATTTAGCAGACGTTTGTTTATTTACCAAAGATGAACCAAATTTAAGCTCTGAACAGACAGAACGTTATTATAAGAAGCTTCTAAACAACCATGGGATCAAAACCATTTCTCAGGTAGGGAGCAGGTTAATATTTTCAAGGCGACTAAAGTCTGGGTTCAGTTGAAGTGATAGGAGGGCCTTCCCTGGCGGTCCGGGGGTTGAGATCCTGTGCTTCCACTGCTGGGGCCTGGGTTTGAGCCCTGGTCAGGAGACTAAGGTCCCTCATGCCTTTTGGCCCTCCCCTGCGCCTGACCCCCCCAAGAAAGAGATTGCAGTTGAAGTGACAAGTAATACATTACCTAGTACATGTTCCTCTCCTGGGAATTTAATTTTTAACTTAATTTACCCATTGGCTTTGGGTAGGGCATATTCCCTCCAGCTTGTAACGAATGATCTGTTGAGGTTGGTTGGCCTAAGATCTCTACATGAGCATCAGTGATGTTTCTGTCTTGAAGATTTTACAGAAGGTTGCTCTGTTAAATTGCTCCTTTCTCCTTCGGGGTGTCCTGGGTTTGCCTCTGGCTCAGCGCTGCTCGCCGTTTCTGTGGTTGGTGGTACAGTGTCTTTAGCCGAGGGTCCCGCTCATTCCTGTGTGTCCCCAGCGGTCAGTCTAGTGCCTGTGCTGTTTTGGACACATTCATGTCCACGCAGCTGTGACTCCAGGGCATTTTAGAATCTAAACACAAATTGTCCCTGTGTTTCTTTTTCTTCTCCAGGTTCTTAGTTTTTTTGTGTTTTTATACTTTCTCTTTTTTCCCCTCTGCTTGCTTTCTCCTTTTTCTTTTTTATCGAAGTATAGTTGGTTTACAATATCGTTTTGTATCTGTTGATCCCGAATTCCTAATTTGTCCCTCCCCTCCCCTCTCCCCTTTGGTAACCATAAGTTTGTTTGCTGTGTCACTGAGTCTGTTTCTATTTTGTATATTCATGTTTTTACATTTTCTTAAATTTTCTAGATTATCCCCTTCCGAACTTTAAAAAAGGAATATAAAGCCTATGAAGCCAAGCTCCGCCTCTTGGGTAGTTTTGACTTCTTCATTACAGATGCCAGAATCAGGCGGCTCTTGCCCTCACATCTGGGGAGGCATTTCTACAACAGAAAGAAGTAAGTTTCTCAGCACTGACCGGACTTGAGTAACGTGATGTTTATGGCTGTTATGTGCTGCAGTAAAGAGCCATTGTGTTGTTCTAGGGTTCCAGTATCTGTAAACCTTCAGTCCAAGACTTTATCTAGAGAGATCAACGACTGCATTGGGGGAACTGTCTTAAACATCTCTAAGAGCGGCTCTTGCAGGTAGGTAAAAGGCGTGAATGTGTGCCTCTGTTTAATTTTGTCTTTAGTAATGGTTTTATTGGGGTTGCAGAGTCGAACACGACTCAATGACTGAACAACAGCAATGGCTGTATAAACATTTATAAGATGGTGTTAATGAAATCAGATTCTTCAGATAAACTAAAATTCATTCCTTAGAAGTATGCAGTTCTCTAGAACAGTGCTGCCCCCTAGAACTTTCCCCAGTGCTGGAGACTGTCTGTGGCTGTGCAGTCTCACAGGAGAATGAGCCACGCATGGGTGCTGAGCTCGTGATGTGGCTGCTGCAGCTGAAGAACCGAATTTCCAACTTCACTTGTTTTTAGCTGAATTTAAAAAGGCATGTTTGCTGACTTTTACTGTATTGGATAGGGCACCTCCAGATGTTCAGGAAAACAGGAGAATAAGACTGATGCTTAGGGAATGTTAGTAGTTCTGGGCTTCTGTGTTGACCAGCATCATTTGTCCTTTAAAGTCAAGGCCCACTTCAGTCTTGCTTTAACTTCTTGAGAAGTGAGTTCTGTATCTCCCCTGTTTTACCAGCCCATCTTATATCTCGGCATGGTCTCATGGAGCTTCTCTTTGCTGGAATGCTGAGCTGGGTGGAATCCCCACACCCACCAAAGACCTTTTAGGACAGTGACTGCATCCCAGCCTTCAGGTGGACAGAGCAGCTCAGCCTTTTTCTTTTTTTTAATTAGACTGAGAAGCAGGTTGAGTTTGAGTGCTTGAAGGGATGGTTAAGTTTGAGTTGTGTGGAGGAACATAATTCAACATCATTTCATAAAACACGTAATCTGATGACTGGGACATCTGTGGTGTAGGGATGAGCGGCTGCCAGTAGGGCAGGGCTGTAGAGCCTTTCCACCCAGAGATACCCCAGAAACCCATGTGGACCCAGTAGTCACATCCATAACAAAACAGGCTCACCAGGGAGGCCAGCCCTCAGCAGTGTCTCCGGGCGAGTTAGAGCAGGGCATGGCTGGGGAGACCGATGGACTCTGGTGTCATCTTCTGCCTGCAGGTGGGAACCCTCCTACTTGGGTGAGTTAAGCAGCTGAGTAGAGTTGATGGGCAGGCTGGATCCCCCACTATATATATATATATATATATATATATATATATATAGGCTGACATAAAAGCAGTGGTCTTTGGCAATCAGTTAGCTTGAGGGTCAGAGGCCTGGTTCAGGGTGTGGTTACAGGTCGGTGCCAGTGGGCACACAGGATGGGCGAGCCCCTTCTTTGGTTTGAGAGAGGTGGGATCACCAGCCCGTGTCACCCTCATTCTGCAGATACCCACCAACAGCCAGCCTGCCTGTCAGCTCCCCTGGCAGGGAGAGTGGGAGCTGGCAGGACCAGGGGACCTGGTGGCTGAGCTGTGGGTGCTTCTGGACTCTCCACTGGCCCGTGGGTGCCCTCTGCTTCAGCTGAGGAGATAGTTTTGCTCTCGGCCAGAATATGCTATTCCACGAGCAGCTGATGCTGCGTCAGGGCAGTGGGGCTATAAAAATAACAAGCGGTCCTCCTGGGAGTGGGTCCTTTCCAGAGCAGCCATCGGGGGTTATCACCCTCAGCAAAGCTTGAGGGCTGGCTCGGGGACCTGTGTTCTCTAGAATGCAGGTAGAATTTCCTGTGGCCCTCCCCACTGACCCTCCCAACCTCACACAATTATGTGCCAGCTCCTCAGTCACTTCTTATTTTGATGGCAGGGCTATAGTTACTTCACAAAGTTGTGCTAGTTTCTGCTATACAGTGAAGCGAATCAGCCATACATATACACGTACTCCTTCCCTCCTGGATTTCCCTCCCATCTAGGTCACCAGAGAGCAGTGGCTAATCACCTCTTGATATTTCAGGAGGAAGGTGTTTCTTCTAGAACAGGAAAGATGATCATTTTCTCTTAAAATAAATGGAGGACCTGAAGATCTTAGAGTTTCTACCCTAAAAAAAAAGTTTGAGTTGTGTACTTCTGTTTGTCATGTACCAGCCTATGCTTTATTTTGAGAAGCAAGTTACATTTTCACATCTCTGTGTCGGATGCTTTTCCAGCACTATCCGCATCGGTCACACGGGGATGCCGATTCAGCACATCGTTGAAAATGTCGTTGCTGTTGCGAAAAGTCTCTCGCAGAAACTGCCAGAGGTACGGTCTTGCAGATGTCTCGCAGTCAGTCCTTCATATTAAAGAAGCAAAACCCGCACTGGTGATGTTGCTCTTCTCTCTGTTTTAGAAGTGGGAGAGCGTGAAGCTCTTGTTCGTGAAGACTGAGCGGTCGGTTTCCCTGCCTGTCTTCTCTTCCTTTGTCAGCAGTCAGGGTGAAGCCAAGGGACTGCGCACACGAGACCTGTTGAAAAAGGTTAGTAGAAGTTCATATCCTGGACAGGCTTCATCATGTCTATAAGCACAGCCCAAGAAGAGAGAACAGAGGTTCAGAAGAACCTGCAGGAGAGGCTGAGAGGAAGAGGAAACCCAAAATCTAGGCTGTCGAGTACTTGGTTTTTTGTGGGCAAAATGTAAGACTGCTTGAGGCTGACATGCCTCTTGCTTCTGGTGTGTGGGTTTTAAGTACTGCTGGTACTGTTGTGAAAAGTGGCAGGAGAGAAAGTGGACCCTTTTGTTATTGGTTGGACCAGTCTCCTAGTTGATTCAGTCTTTCTCCAGCCCTGTTCATCCATGTGTCCAGTGAGTGGTTTTTTGGTTTGTTTGTTTACATGCCTGAACAGCAATGTCCAGTATATAAGGTAAGCTACACACATCCTCCTGTATTCTTTAAATCATCTTTAGGTTATAATACTGAACGCAGTGTGAACGCTATGTAAAGAGTTGCCAGAGTGCAGTAAATTTAAGTTTTGCTGTTTTGAACTTTGGGGATCCCGCCCCCGAATATTTTTGATTCACATCTGGTTGAGTCTGTAGATATGGAACCCTGCGTGTATGGAAGACCAGCTGTTTCACAACACATACTGTACAGTTCCGAATTATTCATAACTCGACCTATAGACGAAGTTGACTTCCACACAGCCGGTGACCACACGCTTCACATACCCAGGTTCTGGATAGAATTCACCACATAAAATGCATCTTTAGCTGTGGAGTTGGGTTTCAAGTGGTGGCAGTGGGGCTCGTTTGCTTGGATCTTGTGCAGGTCTAGGCCCTTTCAGGAGCTGACGAAAGACCTGACTACACATGCTAAGAAGATTCGACCTTTAAAATTACACTTGGTTCTTTTTGGAGGTATCAAAGAAAAGCCGGAAGAAGACAGAAAGAGCTCTTAAAAGACAGCAGGAGAAGAAAGAAAAGAAGCTTCTGAAGCAGGCTGCAAAGGCCAAACCTGCCCCAACAACCGATGCAGTGGCCCCCAAAACTGGGGGCGTTCCAACCCAGGACCCTGCACCCCAGGAGGAAACCGGTGGGGTGAGCGCCCTTCCTAAAGCACAAGATGATTCTGAAGATGAAATCCCATTGCTGGTGCCATTGAAGGAAACTCCAGCTGCAGGAAGCACCAAGGTATTTTCATTAATATTGGTTCCCGTTGTGGATGGGTTCTGGGGCCCACGTGTGCCGGCAGGCACTGCTGAGGGACGGGGAGTGCTACACCTGGGAGGCAGCTCTTGTAGAAATTTGTGAAGCAAGGGATGAAAAATACCAGGGTGAGCCCCAAGAACCTCTGACTGAGTCTGCCCCCCTCTTTAAATATTGGAGTGACCTGTAGTCAGCCAAGGCTTTCTTCATGTACCTTGGAATCAAGGGAGACTCAGCCATATTAATAATGCTAATAATTCAACCATGTTGCCTGTGGTTTTGAAGAGCAGATTCCGTTTGCGAAGGTGAGTCCTCAGTCACCACATAATTGATCTCAGAAAACTTACCTGAGGGGAAACTTGGGTGCTGGGTCCTGCCTCTAACACCTTTGTAAACACTCGGCCCTGCGTGGCTCTTAACAGAATTCTGACTTCATGGGTTTCAGAGGAGGTAGTTTAAAGGAACTGAGTTTTATTTTGGGGTGCTTTGTTAATGTTTTCATTCAGAGTATCCATCCAGCTATTGGGGAGAGACCTCAGAGTCAGAAGGGAGCAGTGGGTCCTTTTTAAGAGATTGGAGGGTGGCCCTCGCCATACGTCTGGGAGACTCACAGCCTCTCTGGGCATAGCCCGTCAGGGTTGTCCCATGGCTGTCACTGCATTTTACCTATTAGGTATATTTTCGTAACAGTAATCCTTAAAATCCTTCAAATTCTGTTGAAATTCTTTGAACAGAATTATAATTTTCCTCTGTTAGTGAAAATATTCCTTTTAAAGTATCCCCACAGTGCTATTGAGATTTTTTTAATACACTTGAAATTAATGTTGATGATTAGTATGTTTACTGTAAGCAGTATAATTGTTTCTAGAAGTAAGCTGTATTTGTTTTAACGTGACTGGAAGGTGATATGCTGGAGGGGAAAGCATCGCTGCCGGGGTTATACGATTCAAGAGTATTCAAGTGTCAGCAGTTCCCTGGAGGTCCAGTGGTTGGACTCGGCGCTTTCACTGCCATGGTCCCGGGTTTGATCCCTGGTCAGGGAACTAAGATCCCATAAGCTGTGCAGCATGGTTGGAAAAGAGTGTAGAAGTGTGTGTGCCTTTTGAACCACCTAGGAAATTTGGGGAAAGATACGAAAGTTTCATCATATTTTTAATGTTTTTCAAAATTTCCGTCTGTTGTTTT
The DNA here is from genome assembly GCF_055505025.1 of Bos grunniens. Taxonomy (NCBI): domain Eukaryota; kingdom Metazoa; phylum Chordata; class Mammalia; order Artiodactyla; family Bovidae; genus Bos; species Bos grunniens. The sequence continues at coordinate 32,256,469 of NC_141189.1, forward strand.
ATATTGTCAGAAACAAAGTCCTTTTGGTGGTTTTGTCTATATTGTCTCTCTGTGTGGGACACAATCCATTGCTGGAATGTTGTCCTCAGATCATCTAGGGTGTTTGGAAAATCCAGGCGTCCCAGCCTGGAGTACAGTCCCCACTTTTTTCTAACACGCCCCACAGTTGGTTTTAACTGGATAACCAGCCAACCAACCTGGTTTTCAGCAGGGTAACCCACTGCCCTAACACACATATAGGGAATTTACTCCTGGGGGTGAAGAAAAGTCAGGATGAGGTCACAGGTCTCCCTGCTGTGCTCCCAACGTGTGCTTCCCGGAGCCCTTAGCCCCAGCCATAGGAAAAGATGGTTTTCCACTGATTGCACCAAGAAAATGCTAGGGTCCTTTTCTACAGTCATTAATAATGAAATGCAGCTAGCTGTCTTTCAAAACGTTTGCAAGGCAGAAGGAAAAGCCGTTCCTTACAATTTGTGCTGCAGTGTGCCTTTTAGGGGTTCTCTAAATTTTAAGAACAGAAGCTCTTTTGGTTACATTGTTAGTAGTCTGGCCCATATTCACTCCCCTTTTTCTTTTTCTTAGATACAAAAAGCTGCAATAGGAAAGAAGTCTCTGAAAAAGAGTCCTGGTCCCAACACAGCTCGTGGGAAGAAGAGAAAGGCCTCCCCAGCCCTGGAGACCCCAATAGCTGCGGAGCCCAAGACCCCAGGGAGAGGCCCAGGGAAGAAGGCCAGAGTCAAAGAAGAGGTGGAGAAAGAAAGAAACTCTTCCCTGGGGAAAAAAGACCCAAGACAGACTCCCAAAAAGCCAGAGGCCAAGTTCTTCACCACTGCTAGTAGCTCTGTGAAAAAAGCCCCCCGTACCCTGACACAGCGACCCAAAAAACCCAAAGTACCCCAGTCAACCTAAAATCAGAGACTCAACCAGCAGGAAACTCAGCTATCCGAAGAGCTTGTAAAAAAAAATACCTGGGTTCTGACTCTGACCCCTGCTGCAACCTCAGAGTGAGGCCTACCTGGACTTCAGTATATTTTTTAATACCTCCGCAAGTAATTCTGATAAATATTCATGGGTGTATGAGAACCAGTGGTTGGAAGTAGGTCCATTTATTTTGTTGTTCTTCTGTGTATTTGCTAATGTAATAGAGGGAAAGTATAGTGCTTCTTCGTGGTTGTGTTTTTTATTATTAAAGTGTCACATTTGTTTCACGATATACTGTTGGCATTCCAGATCTTGTCGGTGTTTTACTTGAATAAAGCCTATGAGATAATTCTTGACTTCATCTGCTTTCAACCATTTGTTCACTTGACAGCTCCATTACAGTAATTTGTGCAGACGTATCCAGAGCTTGTCTGCAGGCCACTGGTGGACTTAAATGCGAATCAGCCATGGAACTGGTGACCAACTCCAGTTTCATGGCCCCCATGCCGAGATGGATCTTGGAAAAGACCCTTGAATCAGAAATAAAATAATTGATTCCATGGCCCAAGGTTCCAGATCACCAAATTAGCATGAATTTGTTGAGGGAAATTAACTATCATCAGTTAGAGAAGCCCTGGATCCAATCCTGCACATTGGAGGCGAGAAAATACTTATTTCCCATAGCCTTTCCTTATTCCTCCAGATTACTCCTCACCCTACATAGACTTACTTTCCTAGGGGAGGAAGCTCAGGAGAAAAGACTAAAACTTCAGGTCATCGTCAAACATATCTGAGGCAGTAAATTGACTTTGCAGGTACTTCCACTGAATTTGAACTGGAGTGTACGTTGGTGACTGCAGCCATGAAATTAAAAGACACTCCTTGGAAGGAAAGTTACGTCCAACCTAGATAGCAAATTCAAAAGCAGAGACGTTACTTCGCCAACAAAGGTCTGGCTAGTCAAGGCTATGGTTTTTCCTGTGGTCATGTATGGCTGTGAGAGTTGGACTGTGAAGAAGGCTGAGTGCCGAAGAATTGATGCTTTTGAACTGTGGTGTTGGAGAAGACTCTTGAGAGTCCCTTGGACTGCAAGGAGATCCAACCAGTCCATTCTGAAGGAGGTCAGCCCTGGGATTTCTTTGGAAGGAATGATGCTAAAGCTGAAACTCCAGTACTTTGGCCACCTCATGCAAAGAGTTGACTCATTGGAAAAGACTCTGATGCTGGGAGGGATTGGGGGTGGAAGGAAAAGGGGACGACAGAGGATGAGATTGCTGGATGGCATCACTGACTCGATGGACGTGAGTGTGAGTGAACTCCAGGAGTTGGTGATGGACAGGGAGGCCTGGCGTGCTGTGATTCATGGAGTCACAGAGTCAGACACGACTGAGCGACTGAACTGTATGTCTCTAGTAAGTGATGTAGTCACTAGTACAGAAAGGGCAAAGTGAGGCATGCTTTCAAAGATCACATCATTGATGAGTAGGACAACTAAAAGAATGAGTTTAGGTGGTTCTCCAGGTTTTTAAATCATGAAAGCTTTTGAAACACACAGTTTCTCACTCCGTTGTCCTTTTAGACTGTTTAAAGTGAGTATACTACATTTAATGTCAGGGTTTAGCATAATGGATTTGTTTACCTTCCCATAGAAACTAGGTTCTATGGGAAGGTGTATTTAAGACCATAAACCTATAATTCAAAAATAAAAAGGCAATCCAATTTTTAAGATGAGCAAAGGATCAGAATGGACATTAGCCCAAAAGAGATACACAGATGACCAACAAGCACTTGAAAAGATGATCATCATTAGTCATCAGGAAAATGCTAATCAAAACCACAACAAGATACACCACTTGACCCTAAAAGACAAGAGGGATATGAAGAAATTGGGATGCATTGCAAATAGCAATATGAAATGGTGCAGCTGCTTTGGAAAACTGGTCATTTTTTGAAACGGCATAAAACAGAGTTAACCACGTCCATTCCTTTGTATACACCCAAGGACGTTAAGAACATAGGTCCACAGAAAGATTTGTACTTGGAATGTTTATAGCAGCATTATCATAATGGAGAAGAAGTAAAAACAACCCAATGTCCATCAGCTGATGAATAGATAAACAAAATGTAATATATCCATTCAATGGAATATTATTAAACCGCAAAAAGGCATGACCGACTGATACATCATTCCACATGGATGGGCCTTGAAAATACCATGACCTGTTAACCTCCAAGTCCGAACTTTCAAGGTGGGATTGTGTGTTTGCAAGTGCAGTCACATAAGGTGGCTCATGTGCCTGGCATATATTGTCAGGTGTGCATCTTCTGTGAGTAGTTGTGCTTTTATGTACAGTACTATATAGAGTACAGTAGTATGGTATCTTTATTTCAAGCCCAGGGTGTCTGGAAGCAAGAGGGTGGATAGAATTGAATCTAGCAAGGAACCAGAAGCTGTGCCAACATCAGGGGTGAGTGAAATTGCAGCTCACCCTCCGTCTCCTATTGCTGGTAATCCTTCAATGCTGCTATCTTCTTCCTCCTCCATCAGTCACTGTTCTTGCCTGTTCACTCGATGCCAGCCCCTTAATGCCAGCTGTTGTACTGTCCTAGGTCCTGTATCCTAAGATTAAAAATATTTTCCTTGATTTCTGTGTTTGTTTTTAATGCACTATTTGTGTGAAAAGTTTTATAAACCTATTACAGTACAGCACTATATCAGTTCAGGTCAATTGCTCAGTCATGTCTGACTCTCTACAACCTCATGGACTGCAGCATGCCAGGGTTCCCTGTCCATCACCAACTCCCAGAGCTTGCTCAAGCTCACATCCATCAAGTCAGTGATGCCATCCAACCATCTCATCCTCTGTCGTCCCCTTCTCCTCCTGCCTTCAATCTTTCCCAGCATCAGGGTCTTTTCCAAGGAGTCAGTTCTTCACATCAGGTGGCCAAAGTATCGGAGCTCCAGCTTCAGCATCAGTCCTTCCAATGAATATTCAGGACTGATTTCCTTTAGGATGGACTGGTTGGATCTCCTTGCAGTCCAAGGGACTCCCAAGAGTCTTCTCCAACACCACAGTTCAAAAGCATCAATTCTTCGGTGCTCAGCTTTCTTTATAGTCCAACTCTCACATCCATACATGACTACTGGAGAAACCATAGCTTTGACTAACAGACCTTTGTCAGCAAAGTAATACCGTGCATGCACAAGTCCTTTTGAAGGAGATGGCCATTACAGTCATTACCCCTACCATAGTTTGGCCTCAGGCCAAACAACAGGGAGGTAACACAGCCCTGCCCATTGGAATAAGACCCAGTTTCACCAACAGTCTCTCCCATCAGGAAGCTTCCATAAGCCCCTTATCTATCAGAGGGCAGACAGAATGAAAACTGCAATCACAGAAAACTAACCAAACTGATCACATGGACCACAGCCTTATCTAACTCAATGAAACTATGAGCCATGCCACGTAGGGCCACCCAAGAAGGATGGGTCATGGTGGAGTGTTTTGACAAAACGTGGTCCACTGGAGAAGAGCATGACAAACCAGTATTCTTGCCTTGAGAACCCCATGAACAGTATGAAAAGGCAAAAAGATAGGACTCTGAAAGATGAACTCCCCAGGTTGGTAGGTGTCCAATATGCCACTGGAGAAGGATGGAAAAGTAACTCCAGAAAGAATGAAGAGATGGAGCCAAAGTGAAAACAATGCCCAGTTGTGGATGTGACTGGTGATGGAAATAAAGTCTGATGTTGTAAAGAACAATCTTGCGTAGGAACCTGGATTGCTAGGTCCATGAATCAACGTAAATTGGAAGTGGTCAAACAGTACTTTATAGCTGATTGCATTGTTGGGTACCTAACTAACTTCGTTGGACTTTACGAAATTGCTCTTGAAATGGAATTTGTATGTAGGGGACTTAACTGTATTAAGTAAAAGGAGCCAGACACAATGACCATCCATTGTAAGATTTCATTTATATAAAATATCCAGAATAGGTAAAGCCATAGAGACAGAAAGTAGATCAGTGGTTGTCAGGTTCAGAGGGAGGGAGGGGATGGGAAGTAACCACTAATGGGTACAAGGTTTCCTTGGGGGATGATGAAAATGTCCTGGAATTCATGCTGATGGTTGTAGTCTTGTGAAAAAAATACGAAAACCCTCTGAACTGTACACTTGCAAAGGGTAAATTGTATGTTACATGAATTATATCTCGAACAGCTTTGATAAGAAGAACTAATGTTCACAGAAGCAAGTTCAAACTTCTCATTTACAAATATAAAAACCTACTATCGGGGAGTTTTATAAAAATTCAATATTTAGTTTTTCCTAATAGGGTGTACTTTAATATAATTCCAGATTACAGAAAATGTTTTGCATTTTCCTCCCACAAACTTCATATGCTGCTGCTGCTGCTAAGTCGCTTCAGTCGTGTCCGACTCTGTGCGACCCCATAGACGGCAGCCCACCAGGCTCCCCCATCCCTGGGACTCTCCAGGCAAGAACACTGGAGTGGGTCACCATTTCCTTCTCCAATGCATGAAAGTGAAAAGTGAAAGTGAAGTCGCTCAGTCGTGTCCGACTCTTAGTGACCCCATGGACTGCTGCCTACCAGCCTCCTCCATCCATGGGATTTTCCAGGCAAGAGTACTGAAGTGGGGTGCCATTGCCTTCTCTGACAAACTTCATATAGATGCCTCTAAATCCCTTCCAGTTTCTCCCTGAGTACCACCAGATTCTGGTGTGTTCTAGGGACTTCTCTGGTGGTCCAGTGGGTAGCACTCTAAGCTTCCACTGCAGGGGGCGCCAGTTTGATCCCTGGTCAGGGAGCTAAGATCCCCATACACTGAGCCCCGTGGTCAAAAAAAAAAAAAAAGACTAAACATTACAAGAAAATAATATCCAAAACCCCACATCCCAAACATATGAGAATAGTGTATTTTCTATTGTTGTTTTATACAAACAGAATTTTTCATTTCCTTGTCTTTTTTTAACCATTTATATTTTTTCAAGTTTCACTCATAAAATTTCTATTCTAATGAAAAAAGAAAAGTTCTCTTTTCTTAATTGTACTTCTTTCAGTATCAAGCAAAATACAGTAACAAAAAGCATATCAGTGGTTGTTGCTTGGGGATGGGAGGGGAGATGTGGATTACCAAGAAATACAAAGAAACTTTGGGAGGCAATGGATGTGTTTATGACCATATTTGTGGTGATGCTTTCATCGATAAATATATATATACATATGTCAAAACTCATTGAACTGCACTTCAAAAACTCATAAGTTGGTGCAGGTTCAATCCCTGGTCAGGAAGCTAAGATCCTGCATCCACCATGGCCAAAAAATCCAAAACATAACAGAAGCAATATTGTAACAAATTCAGTAAAGACTTTAAAAATGGTCCACATGAAGAAATCTTTAAAAACAAGAGTCCCAGGCTTCTCAAACTCAGGGCAGTTGGAAACCACTGGTACCAACTGGGTGACAGCTAAGGAAAGAGACTTCCCTCGTCTTGACCAAATCATCAAGTGAAGCCAAATGAAACCATAACTATCAACATCCCAGGGATAAACAAACCTATGACTTCCTAGTGTTTTACATAAATGCACGATCCTTAATCAGTATATGATACGTGAGTGTCCCTCAAGGTTCTCAGCCTCTCACCATTTTCTGTCGTTGGATTAATTGGGATGAAATCTGACAGGTGATAAAGGCTCTCCATAGAATCCACGTTATTTCAATTATCCAACCACAACTCTGTCTCCTATAAAAGAAACGCAGTGCTGTGCTCAAGGTTTCATCTTGAGATGTGTTTGCCTGTTCATTGTTTGCCTGTTTGTTATTAAGGAGATTCATTAATCAGGTAAAGTGAACTATGTTTTTAAAAAATATATGTTGTGGTATGTTTGAAAGTCATTGAATATTTTTTTCCCTTGTTACTAGGTGAACTCAGGTATGTCTAAAAAAGATTCACTGATCATTGCAGTTCCTCAGATGTGTTTCTTATTTTACCTTTTGTCTGTTTTCCCTTACTTATCGATGTTCTGTATATATGTGTTAGGAGTTTCTGACTCTTTGAGACCCCATGGACTGCAGCCTTCCAGGCTCCTCCATCCATGGAATTTTCCAGGTAAGAATACTGGAGTTGCCAGTATTCTGGTTTGCCGTTTCCCATTCCAGGAGATCTTCCTCACCCAGGGATCAAACCTGAGTCTCTTGTATCTCCTTCATTTGCAGGTGGGTTCTTTACCACTGTGTCATCTGCGAAGCCCTCTGCATGTTTTTATTTTCTATGCATATAAAGTATATTTCTCCCAACTGATCATTTTTTTCCCTTTGAAGCACCTGTTGCACTTTTTTCCAAGAAAAACTTGAAAGTATTTATTTAGCCAGAAAAACCAAAACATGCCTTCAACCTAAGGCTCTGGAAAAAACAGTTATAAAACCAATAGAAATGCAGGAGGAGTAGTTTAATAAGGGAACAAAATAAATTGGAAAACTGAAGCCATGCCTGGTAACACTCAAAGTTAGTTGTTGAAGGTGACAAGTAGTTAAACGTGGCAAGCCAAAAAAAAAAAAAAGTGAAAATTGTATGAATGAGGCAAGAAATATAGTCAGATAAAAGAAGTTATAAAAGAGTTCATGTAAAACTTCATAGCAATATACTTGGCATTTTAGGCAAAAAAAAAAAAACGGTTTTCTTTTTCTTTCTCACCATTTATTTAAACAAATGTTAATACATTAATTCTGTGTCTGGCCATATTTAGAGAGTTTTTATAATTGAAATATCAGAGAAGGCAATGGCACCCCACTCCAGTACTTTGCCTGGAAAATCCCATGGATGGAGGAGCCTGGTAGGCAGCAGTCCATGGGGTCGCTAAGAGTCGGACACGACTGAGCGACTTCACTTTCACTTTTCACTTTCACGCATTGGAGAAGGAAATGGCAACCCACTCCAGTGTTCTTGCCTGGAGAATCCCAGGGATGGGGGAGCCTGGTGGGCTGCCGTCTATGGGGTCGCACAGAGTCGGACACGACTGAAGTGACTTAGCAGCAAGCAGCAGCATAATTGAAATATAATTGATGTACAATATTATGTTAGTTTCAGGTGTACTGTTGATATTTGCATTTATATTATGAGACGATCAGCACAGCAAGTCTAGTAACCATCTGTTCCAATACAAAGTTAATTTTATTGACCGTATTTCTTTCGCTGTCTGTTTCATCCCTGTGACTTATAAGTGGAGGTTTGTACCTTTAATCCCTGTCACGTGTCTCACTCACTCACGTCTCTGCCCCTGCCCTTCTGGCAATGACCCATTTGTTCTCTGCATCCATGAGTCAATTTTCATTTTGTTTGTTGTTTTATTTTTTCAGACTCCACATATAAGTAAGGTCATTCAGTATTTGTCTTTGTCTTCATTATTTCACTTGACATATCGTAAAACGTATGGTTTTCTTAAATAAGTCACCAAAGCACGTTACCAAAAGTGACCAAAATTGAATCAAGGAGAGTAGAAACATCAGAACAAACCAACCTTTTTAGAAGAAATGAGAAAGGAGGTCACACATCTACCTATGCTGGCCTGAAAAGACAATTCTAACAGCTTTGTAGTCATCTAATAAAAGCAGTGTTACCCTAACCTCAGCACCCATAAAAATCCTCTTGACAAAACTAAAAATATAATGGAAAAATTCTTAACAATGCAAGCAAATCGTGTCTTTTAAAAATGTTTAATCATAATTTACAAACATTTAGACAAGTTTTAGAAAGGCACAATACACAGTCCCTACTCTCCACTGTGCTGCAGAAGCTTGTTAATGTTTTTATGTGGTACATAGGTACCTAATTATTTGTTGAATCATTTGAGAATTGGCTGATGGTTCAATAAAATGCGACCATTTCCTCATGCAAACCTCAGGTCTATGGGTCATGGCCCAGTTCTGTAGTGTTCTCTGGATATAATCTGGAAGTTTGTGATAGATGCTTTTTTGGAGGTTACTGAAAGAAATAGTGGAAAGGAAATTAAGAATATGTACTCATCCTCCTGGATTTTCTGCCAATCTTCTTTGGAAGTCAATTCCCAGGTCGCCTTTGTTTTATACATCAGGACACTTGGTAACTCAGTGAATATAATTAAAAATTTGATCCAAAAGTACTGTCATGCCAATTGAGGAGATAGGTTCCTAGTCAACCTTTTGATTTTTCTAACCTTAATTTTTAACTTGGGCTTCCCACATAGCTCAGTGGTAAAGAATCCGCTTGCCAATGCAGGAGGCACAGGTTCAATTCTGGGTCAGGAAGATCCCCTGGAGAAGGAAATGGCAACCCACTCCAGCATTCTTGCCTGGAAAATCCCATGGACAGAGGAGACTGATGGGCTATCATCCATGGGGTTGCAAAAGAGTCGGACATGACTTTGTGACTAAACAACAAACAACATTTTTTCCCACCCCTCATCCTGCAGATAAGACTCGTCATGATCCCAGCTACTCAAGCTCGTGATCAGTGGACCTGGTTTCAAAGACTAAAGCAAGAATTCTGCAAGCCCATCTGTTGGTTCCGTATTGGATTAATAATTATGCTCCTCAAAATTGCTGTGGTAGCCTTCTTTGGTAATCATTTACCTTTCTCCCTCTCAGTGACAATAATTGCTTCTGGCATCATTTTATTCCTTATTTCTGGAGGGATACTCTTGTATGGATTATGCCAAAACTCAGACTACACCTCTCTCGAACCAGAAGAATTAGTGAGGTATCATCGAACTGCCCACAGTCATCCTGAAGGTTTTGAAACAGAGGCAGCAACTATCAGCACCTCACTATGATGTATATTAAACCCAGATATCACTGGGTCTTTTAACCTTCTGAAAGTTCCTTGAGTATAAAGTAGAAATAAACTCTGACCTCTAAAAAGTTTTGTTTTCTGAGTTTGGAATGCGTTTGTTCTCTCTTGCCTGTATGAAATCGTTCTTCTTCAAAAGTCCTCTCTGTCTCGAATTCATCTTGAAACTAGTTTTGTCCTGCTTGTTTCTGCAGCTCCCAAGCTTCTTATTCTCTTCCTATCATCACTGGTGCTTCTCATCTGGGTCTTCACTGTCAACTCCTGCAGATTTCAACAAGCACAGAGGTGACCCCTTCAAGACCACAGGGGCCGAGCTCACGGCCCTCATGACATGCCATGTCCTGTTCTTTTCTCACCATCCACGGTCATGTTTTGTACCTTGTCATAAATGCTACCTGTGAGACCCCTAGAACATCATTGCAGACACCTCACTGGCTCATCACACTTCCCTCAGGGAAGTTCTGAGCTGCTTCTTGGTGTCTAAGAAAACTAGAGCCAGCCAGTAGTTAAAGTAATAAAATTAGATTTCACTCAGGAAATATTGTAATGGGAAAAGAGACCCCAGCATAGAACTGGGCTCAATTCTTCTTCCTTTTTTTAAAATACATATTTATTTAACTGAGCCCAGTCTTAGTTGTGGCATGAGGAATCTAGTTCCCTGACCAGGGATCGAACCCAGGCCCCCTGTATTGGGAGTGCAGAATGTTTGCTACTGAACCACCAGGGAAGCCCCCTGGGCTGAGTTCTGCCTACAACATGTTCAAGTGGGAATTTATGGTGCAGGTGAAGTTTGGAAATCAGTCACTGGGTAGAAAATTACTGAGGAAACATTAGGGGTATGTGGGAAGGACATGGTGAATCTGGCTAAATCAACCTACCAGGATTTTTGCAGAATGCAGGTCAAGGTGAGATCACCTGAGAGCTGGGGTGGGGAGAAACAGGAATCTGATCAGCCATTGGGGGTGGGGGTTTCTAACTAAACCAACTTAGCAAATTTCCAGCTCAGATTGGAAGATGCAAAGACCAGCACAGAAGTGCAGAAGTTGAGTCCTGATTGGGATGAGGACTCAGAGGAGCCAGACTAAATCTGGGTCAAGAAGAGACACTTTGTCATTGAAAGTACCCCCAATTTTCTACACCTTATAACTCTCCAGGCCTGGGCACATAGGAAGCCCACTGAGGTTTTCCACTGTGGATATGACTCTACAGACCCAAACATCTTAGAGAAAGTCATGCTACAAGGTTGAGTGACTTCTTTGAAAATCATGATTTTCATGCCCTACTTCTATTTCACCTTTTGAGATTGTTCCCCACTCCTTCAGTCCTAATGGACAGTGAAATCTTTTTTTTTGCACACCATGCAGATTGCGGGATCTTAGTTCCCCAACCAGGGATCAACTCCAGGTCTGGGCAATGGAAGCACAGAGTCCTAACCACTGGATAGATGGTCAAGGAATTCCCAAGAGTGAAATCCTGTCTTTTAATATAATTGACCAAATGTCTTTGCTCCCTCAACACGTGTGTGTGTGGGGTTCCACAATGAAATGATGACTTATTATGCCACCAACTCACCTAATCACCCTACAGATCCCACCAGTGCACCAGCCCTATCCAACAGCTCTGAGTACCTCACTGAACATGAAGGGAGAGCCCAGAAATTAAGACCTTTGGGGAAAGTTTCTGTTACGGTTGGTGGCTCAGAAAGTAAAGAATCTGCCTGCAGTGCAGGAGATCCTAGCCTGATCCCTGGGTTGGGAAGATTCCCTGGAGAAAGGAATGGCTACCCACTCCAATATTCTTGCCTGGAGAATTCCATGGACAGAGGAGCCTGGTGGGCTACAGTCTATGAGGTCGCAAAGGGTCAGACATGACTGAGTGACTAACACTTTCACTTTTCTTTCTGTCGTGCTTGGCAAGCTCAAAGGTCTTTAGAGGATGCTCAAACAGTGCAGAGAGCAGCACAGAGAAAAAACATTTTTCAACCTGTATCTTTAATATTTCAGACATGTAGGAAGCAGTATATAAATGAAGTAAGTATGCTGCCAAGTCGCTTCAGTCGTGTCCGACTCTGTGCGACCCCATGGACTGCAGCCTACCAGGCTTCTCTGTCCATGGGATTCTCCAGGCAAGAACACTGGAGTGGGTTGCCATTTCCTTCTCCAGAAGTAAGTATAGAGTGTCATAAAGGATCCAGAAAAAAAAAAATGCGGGAGCTCTTGAAAATAAAAAATGAGGGCAAAAATTCAAAATCTAAAACTGTTGTGTCATACAAGTGACAGGATAAATTCAAGACAAATCACTTCCAGTGGAAAATACTGAAAACACTAATACTTTTTGAAAGACACGATAGAATAAGACAAAGAAACATTTACCATCCCTGAACTGATGTCACAAAGAAGTAAACATAATAGGAAATCACCATTTAGGTGATTGTTTCTCAGTGGGGTAAGTAATGAACTTTGTTTCTAGTTGAATTTTTCTGGATTTTCCCAACATTTCACTAAGGCTTTTTTTTTTATTACATGGCAATAAAATGGACAGAGAAACCTCATGTGCTGCTGTCCATGGGGTTGCAAAGAGTCGGACACAACTGAGTGACTGAACAAAAACAACAATAAAAAAGACTAAATAGTTTAAAAAACAAAATTGCATATATATGTGTATATATGCATACACATATTCACTTATAGATAGGTCCATCCATCTATCTATGTATATATGTATCGATATGTACGGATGGATGTCTCTCTCTATCTCGATGGCTCAGTGAAATATTACAGGAAATGAAAATATATTCCTTCCAAAAGTGGCAAGGAGCTGAAAGACAGTACCTAGCTTGTCTGCTGATATCACATACAGACCGTTTCTTGGTATTGTTTTAAACACAATCATCAACTTTTTGTGTTGTCTTTTCTACCACGGGAATGGAGAAACCTCCCCATGATACTTTGGAAATATTTTGCACTTCTGAAAAGTTCTGTAAGAAAAGATATTCAAATCCAACAATTTCCAAGCATAAGGATGGTTGGTTTTCTGATCTTTTCCCAAAATATATAAGGCTTTTAATTTTTAATCTATATTCCCAGTCTATATGTTTTCAAGTATTTGTCAGAAAAAAATTTCCTTTTCAATAAAGAAACAGTAAACTGGCATTTCTACTCTTTAATGTCCTAAATTGTCTGTAATGGCTCCAAACTGGAAAAAACCTAATGTTCATAAATAAGAGAATGGATTAAACCAACAGTGATATATCCATACAGTGCAATATTTCTCAGAATAAAAAGGAACAAACTATAGATACTCACAACAATAGGAATGGATCTCAACATAATTATCCTAAGTGAAAGAAGCCAAAGAGAAAAGAATACATACTTGATACTATTTACATAAATTGCGAAATAATCTTTAGTAACAGAAATCAGACTGGGTGGCTGCTTGAGTCTAGGGAGGGAGGCATTGACTACAAGAGGAACATCAGGAAACTTTGGAGGGCAGGGGATGTGTTTAATGATCTTGTTTGTGCTGATGCTTTCATTGATATGTCAAAACTCACTGAACTTTACACTTTAAATTTGTGCCATCGTTTGTATGTCATTTGTACATCCATGAAGCTGTGATAAAGAAGCACAGAGTGATCATTTTAAGCAGAGTCCCCCCAGCAGGCTTAATATCAGTGTGTTGATATTAGGAAGCCTGTGGTGCTGTGGGAGGTCCATGCTCCCCGTCCCACTGCTGGAGCCTCCATGAAGCACCAGGTGAGCTGTGCTCTCAACAAGGGTCCTGGGAATTCTCAAGCTTGGGGCGGTTGGAAAGCCCTGGTACCCACTGAGTGGCAGCTCTTATCTTGACCAAACTATCATCAGGTGAATCCAAATGAAACAACTACCATTAATATCCCAAGGGGAAAACAAATGATCGTTTGTTTTATTTATGCCACATTATCCTTAACCATCATAGAACAAGTGTTTGTCACCTGTCTCTCCTTTAAGAAGTTATTTAGTCCCCTGACATCTTATATCATTGGATGAACTGGGAGAAAACTAAGCTGATGAATGAAATAGTTCTCTATAGAATCCATGCTATTGCAATGATCCAATCAAGATCCTGTCTCCTATAAAAGAAACACAAAGAGCTGTGTTTAGCATTTTACCCTGAAGGGTGTTTGCTGATTTCTGTTAAGAAAGAGCTGCTTTTAATACCAGGTAAAGCATGATTTTTTTTTTTTTTACATTGTTATAAAAGTAGTGGTGTGATTGAAAGTCATTAAGAAAGCTCTTTTTTTCAACACTAGGTAAGGTCAGGAATATCTTTTGAGATTCACAGAGCATTGCAATTCCTGAGATGTGTGTTTTCTCTCATGCCCTTTGTCAGTTTATTTTTTTCCCTTTAATTTGTGGTGTTCTTTGTTTGTAATGGATTTTAACTCTTTGTCTTCTCTATGTTGAAAATATATACTCCCATCTGTCACTTTAACTTCATCTCTAGTGTCTTTTTTCCTTTATGGCAGCTGTGCTAATTTTTTTCAGTAAAAACTTGAACTTTTTTCTTTATTTAGCAAGACTGAAATTACATAAAACATTCATTCAATTTGGAATTGAGAAAAATGCTCCTTAAACATTGGAAATGGAGAAGGAATTTAATATGAACATCTAAAATTAATCAACTGGAGAGCAAACATGGTTGATGGATATAAGTAAAAGCTGGTTTTTGGGAAAGGAAAGTATTTTTCTTTTTGGAACCCTGTCAAGTCAACTAAAAACTTAGAGTTTATTATGAATAAGACAAGAACTATTGGACAAAAAGTTATAAATAAGACAACAGACAACTTCATACCTATATGCTTGACATGCTAGACTGCATGAATAATTTTCTGGAAACCGACGTTACCAAAATTAAATTTAGAGAGGACAGAAACTCCAAACAAACCATGTTCTTCAAAGAATTTTAAAAGTTTGTCACACATTTACCTAGGGATAGCCTGAGGAGCTGATTCCTTTGAGTTGCTGAAAGCTTTGCAATTATTTTACCAAGGTAAACAGATTTACCCTTGTCTTGGTATCCATAAAAATTCCCACAACAAAACTGGGGTCTTAAGTTTAAAACATATATGTAAAAATTCCTAACAAAACAAGAAAATTAATCTGTGTTTTTTTTTAACTTGGTCATAATAGTTTTTATTTATAAAAATTTAAATAATCAAAAGGTGGCTTATCTATACTTAGATTTAACAGATTATTTGGTCATAACTGGTACATGTGTATGTAATTATTATCATTATTATTGTTATTGGAATGATTTGAAGAGTAAGTTGTAGACTTCATGACATTTCACCCTTAAACACTTGAACTTGCACCTTCTACATGTAGAAACATTCTCCAACAGTAACTCACTTATGTGCAGGAAAATTACTAAATAATTTTAATATAATCAAGATGGCTATGAGGGTTTATTTCAGAACACAAAGATGAATCCAAATTGGGGAAATCATCAAATGTCATTGTACTAATAAAAGAAAACCAAAAGTCCCATTTATCAACAAATACTGAGAATGTGTTTGAAAAAACTCCCTAGAAATTTTCATCACAATTTGTCACAGAAAAACAGAAATGTTCTCTAAATGTGCAAAAGAGAATCAGCACTTGTCCAAGAGCATGAACAACAATCAAAGTGTTTCTGAGAAATGTAATATACACAACTCTGTAGTTTCCAGTGTGTCTGAGATATTCACTTTCCTTGTCCCAAGAACCGTAACATTTTTGGAGGAAAATTGTGTCCTTCATTATACATTAAGCTGACTTCTAAAACAATTCATTGTAAATTAAAATATTCACAAAAGATGCACTGACATATTGTAAATGGTGTTTCAAAGTAACTGCTATACCACTTTTAAATGCATGCATTGAATTTGAATCTGTCACTCCATCATCTGTTTGAAATATACATGAACTGAGTTCTTCATTAAAATTCAAAGTTTCACAGTCTTCACTTCCTGTTTCTTCAACTTCCTTTTTATTCCATGCTCTCTCACCTAGATGTGCTGTCGTAATACAATATGTTATGCCTTAAATCTTTTTTTGATCAATATATCGTAGTTCTCTGCTGTAAGAGTATCAGTTCAGTTCAGTCTCTCAGTCGTATCCAACTCTTTGTGACCCCATGGACTACAGCATGCCAGGCCTCCCTGTCCGTCACCAACTCCTGGAGTTTACTCAAACTCATGTCCATTCAGTCAGTCATGCCATCCAACCATCTCATCCTCTGTCGTCCCCTTCTCCTCCTGCCTTCAATCTTTCCCAGCATCAGAGTCTTTTCTAATGAGTTACTTCTTCGCATTAGGTGGCCAAAGTATTGGAGTTTCAGCTTCAGCATCAGTCCTTCTAATGAATATTCAGGACTGATCTCCTTTAGAATGGACTGGCTGGATCTCCTTGCTGCCCAAGGGACTCTCAAGAGTCTTCTCCAACACCACAGTTCAAAAGCATCAATTCCTCGGCGCTCAGCTTTCTTTATAGTACAACTCTCACATCATGACTACTGGAAAAACCATAGCCTTGACTAGACGGACCTTTGCAGTAAGAGTATACATACACTTAAATTGTAAGAAATATTTTTGACTATAAGACTCTAGGCGTTAAGTTTCTTCTAAGTTAAAAATACAGTTACTATACTTGTGATCAAAATAAGATAGTGCAAATCATAATTTGAACAGGAAAAGGAAACTGGTAAGGGCTTCATCTCCAATGATGTAATAATATGTTTTTTCTCATTTTTTCCCTTTTCAAAATGCATATGTAGAGAATTCTTATTGCTAGAATGAGACCAATTTCAGCATCATTACACTTCTTTTATTTTTCCAAGACAAAAGAAACTCATTCACAAACATAGAGATGGGCATGTACAGAGATGTTATTTAATATTTTGGACTCCTTCAAAGTTACATGGAAAAATTACAAAATGATCTTTTATTGAGTTATTTTCCTGAGCTGAAGCTTCCATTGATTCCTCCAGTTTTTGTTAACAGCAAAAAATAAGTGACTTCCACTTGTAAAACTGTTACCCGGTTATTAGTCATTTATTTTCTTAAGATAGCTGCCCACATTTCTAATTGTTCCTGTATTTGGTGCCTCAGATATTTTTTTAATACCTACCGTAATGCAATGCACCATAGCAAGATAAATACGAATGAGATGATTTTCGTTTGAAGAAGTAAAGGGCATCTGCCAAAGGGATACCCTACCTGCAGGCAGAGCAGCTGTAGGAAGGACCACGGCTGAGGTTGTAGAGCTTGATAGAACTTTCCAAACACAAACCACCTGGGTGGACTTTGCGTCCCTTGAGGGTACACGTGGGTTCATTTGAAGCTCACTGTTCTAGACGAGGTAGTAAAATAGGATAATACAATAGTACAATGATTGGGAAAATTATTCCTATGGATATAGTTTTATACCTAGAAAATCCAGGATTTAACTGAAGAGTTTTAGAATTAGTACAACAAATTTAAATGTCTAGTGATAAGAAATGGTTTACAAATCTAGCAGTTTTCCTTTATGATGGTAATTGCTAATTAGAATGAATAAAAATTTTAATTATTAAGTTAATGTCATTGGATATAATTGTAATTTTGTGTTATACATAGAAGTAAAGGAACAGAAATATAAATATTAAATAAGAACTGAGCATAAAGCAGTAATGAAGACTAGAAAGATGAACTCTAGAGAGCCCTTCCTGAAAAGGAATTCTTATTATTAAAAACGCAATGTCTTTCCAAGAAATGGTTAGTTTCAATTTCAATTATAAGGCCCAACTTGTCTCGGGCTGTTGAGGGTAATGCCAAGAGATGGTTAACAGACAGGCTGTCGGGAAACACTTTGAACAGGATCACAAAAGGGGGTCTAAATCAGTACAAATTGGGACTGGCAAAAGACTAGATATGAATGGAAGATAGAGTGTTGAAACACATCCTATGGTGTAGAGTTATTTAATATGATAGGGGTAATGGCACCCCACTCCAGTACTCTTGCCTGGAAAATCCCATGGACGGAGGAGTCTGCAGTCCATGGGGTCGCTGGGAGTCGAACACGACTGAGCGACTTCACTTTCACTTTTCACTTCATGCATTGGAGAAGGAAATGGCAACCCACTCCAGTGTTCTTGCCTGGAGAATCCCAGGGACGGGGGAGCCTGGTGGGCTGCCGTCTATGGGGTCGCACAGAGTCGGACACGACTGAAGTGACTTAGAAGCAGCAGCAGCAGCAGCATTTCAAAACAGTGTGCAAGGATTAAATATTCCGTAAGTGGAGAGGACTACTTGGCTATTCATTTAGGAGGGAATCTAGAGTTCCTTTTCAAGCAAAAGTACAAACATGGTCAACGGATTAAAATGAAGGACACCGTTATTAAAATGTAACACTTGACAGTATTGATGTGGGGTATTATTCCTTAAATGTTTCTTGAAATGTAACAAAATGTGCTAGTACCAGGATTTGTTGATCAAATGGACTTTATACCTGAGAAAGTAGAGATTAATAATATAATGGAGAGTAATAAATCCTGTGATTCAGTTGAGATTGTTGTGGCTCTTTTTTTAAATTTTATTTTTTTTGAATTAAAGTCGATTTACAATGTTGTGGAGACTGTGGCCCTTAACCATGCTAATTAGAAACCCTGTCCTTTGTCAGGTGGATCCTGAGGCAGCAGGCAGCCCATCTGTCTGATAAGACATCAATCAAAACAGGAGTTATCTGCTGACTCTTCCTTAACTCTGCCCTCCCAAGTGGCCCTGGGAAGCCTGGTGAACTCAAGACTCCTCTTCAGTCCACTCAGGCAAGGACAAGGGCATTGGTGGGAATTTCCTTCTGGAAGCTTCTTTCTGTCTTGCTGGTCAAACCTTGCAGCTGGGTCTTCCACTGGCAGAGGAAGGAAATCACAGCCCCGTGGGCTGCAGGTCAAATTTCTCTTGTTATGTTTTGTCTGGAGAATGTGTTGCTTTTAGCATGCATTCCATTCCATTATATCTGTATCTATAAGCTTTTTTTAAAATGTTATTTTAATTTTTAAGAATTTTGGCTGTGCTGGGTCTTTGCTGCTGCACTGGCTTTTCTCTAGTTGCTGAGCAGGAAGTTCCTCTCTAGTTGCGGTGTACGGGCCTCTCATTGCGACTTCTCTTGTTGCGGAGCAGGGCTCTAGAGCACTTGGGTTTCAACAGTTGGCACTCCTGGGCTCTGGACCACAGGCTCAGGGGCTTAGTTGCTCCGAGGCAAGTGGGATCTTCCTCAACCGGGAATCAAACCCGAATCTCCTGTGTTGACTGGAGGATTCTTTACCTCGGAGCCACCAGGGAAGCCATACACCTGTATCTAAATTAAATAATGAGGCCCTTGCTTGGTGCTCCATTTCATCTGTATCTGATGAACAATCTTAGATACACCTCCAAGTAACGTTGATATTCCCATAAAGTGCAACGTGTGTTCTGAGTCTTTACATGTCTGCCAGCAAACCTCAGGACAACGTGATATACCCAATCCCTAGTGGTCTTTCTAAAAATGACCCAGAAGTTGGGGATAGACAGCTTCATGAAGATATTGAAAGAAATATTTAAAATAAATACGGATTTCCTGGAGAAGGGAATGGCAACCCACTCCAGTATTCTTGCCTGGGAAATCCCATGGACACAGGAGCCTGGCAGGCTATAGTCCATGGGGTCACAAAGAGGTGGACAAGACTGAGTGACTAACACTTTCACTACTGGTCATTACACTGGTGGTCACAGTAGCCTCGAGGCTGAAATGGGTCAATAGATCGAAGATATAAACTGTATCCACTATGAACCACTTTCTCTTGTAGCAGGAAATACAAAATTAAACCTACCTATATTATGTACTTCAAAAGAATCAAATGTACATTGTCATTTTATTTAATATACTATTAAATATCTTTGCATCCAAAGATTTTATCATTGGTATATCAGCAAAAAAGAATTCTAATAGGTATATACTTTGCTTCAAAAATTTACTGACATAATAATAAATCATTTTAACAGGAGGAGAAATTCACATTTTTTTAAACACATAGAGTTAACTCCTTCTACTGGATAAAAATACCTACAGATTAGCTTCCTTGTAATAAGTGCACTTGATATTACATAGCAAGTTATAATTTATAAAGATTTTCACATAATTTATGCTATTGAATCCACATAACAACCACGTGTGATATTTGGGGCGGGTAAGAACAGAACAAAGAAAACAAGATCCAACCAAGCTGAGTATTACGCACGCAAATGATCTCTGGAAACAAGAGATCTCAGGTGTTTTGGTTACCTTTGGTCAATGTTTATTCTACATTAAGTAGACTTTTTAAAGAAAAATAGGTATAAAGTGGCACTATATATTTTTGTTCTGGATTTTCCAAGTCTCCTTTAAATGTGTTATCATATTGCATAATTTAAAAAATAAAAAGGATAAAAATTAAAAAATACGGATTAAATACCAATCATCCCTTATTTTTCTAGCCACATTCTTTGGAATTCAACTCCTAGGTTGTCTTAATTACTAGCCCTATGTATTCTATCACCAGGACACTTGATAACTTATCGTGAATGCATGCTCAGTCACTAAGTCATGTCCGGCTCCTTGCAACACCATGGACTGTAGCCCACCAGACTCCTCTGTCCATGGGATTTCCCAGGCAAGAACGCTAGGGTGGGTTGGCATTTGCTTCTGCAGGGGATCCTCCCGACCTAGGGACCAAGCCCTCATGTCCGAAGTCTCCTGCCTTGACAGGCAGATAACAGGGTGAATGGCATTTGAAACTTCATTTAAAAGCGAAGTCCCATCAAGTTAACCTTGTGATTCATTGACCTTCACTTTTTCCTTCCTTTAATCCCTGTAGCTAAAACTCATCATGATCCCAGCTTTTCCAGCTAACAGTCAGTGGACCTGGTTTCAAAGAATCTCGCAAGAAGAGGTCTCGCGTAGATGCTGGTTGTGCTTCTATTTGTTCTATGCTGTGACGTTAGCACTGCTACTCGGCGGTGTTTTCATCACTTTGTCCTCTGATCATCCACCCTTCGCCCTGGTAACAACAATGATTGCTACCGGCATTGTGTTTTTCATCCTCACTGGACTGATGTACTTGTGTGAAGCAAACAAGGTATCAGCTTTCATACAAGAAAAATTTTCAAGGAGGAGAATTGCTCAGGATCCTTGTAAGGCTTTAGAAAGAAAAACAACCAACGGTTGCCACCTGACTGTAATATCATCTTAAACCTGGAAATCCTTGGGACTTGGATATTTTAATGGTTTAAATAGAAATAAACTCTGGCCTTTTTTTTAAAAAAAAAAGTTTTTATTTGATTTTGGAATGTTTCTATTCCCTATTGCCTCTCTTCAGTCTTCTTACAGAAGCTCCTGTTCTTTCAAGTTCCAGCCAGATGAATGGACCAGCTTCCTTCTCCCTGTTGCCACAGCATGCTTCCAACCATCACTGAAGACCCAGCCCCTGCCTCTCACTCTGGCTTTTCACGTGGACTCCTGCAGATATTAACTGACCCATCCAAGACCATAGGTGTCCAGCTCATGGCCAACCTCCCTGGCAGTGCCCTGATCTTGTCCATCGTCCTGTCCTGTAACCTTTCATGACTGTTGCCTGTGAGTCTCCAAAACGATCCTTCAGACACCCCTTCCTCCCACCACACAGCCCTTATCATCCTTGGTCAGTTCCCCTGGCATCCCTCACCTGACCATCCTCTGATGTAATGGTGTGGTCTACCCTTCTGATGCTAAGGTCTCCTTACTCTCCCATAGTGCCTCGACTTCTTATCTCTTTGGGGCTTCTTCTTGGAATTACCTTCTACTTTCCCTCCCCTTATTCTTGCCTTATACATTCCCTTCTACATGCCTGGTGACGTGTGGACATGTGAACCCGCTTGAACTAAGCTATCTCCCTGTGTACATGAATCCAAGGAGATAATCACTCAATAAAGGTGAACTCTTCCTTTCTTTTTCTTAAAATATTATTAATTTTTTTGGCCATGCTGGGTCTTCACGTTGCTCAGGCTTTTCTCTAGTTGCGGCAGGCAGGAGCCACCCTCTGGTTGTGGGGTTCTCATTGCAGTGGCCTCTCTTGTTGCAGAGCATGGGCTCTAGGCATGTGGGCTTCAGTAGGTGCAGCACATGGGCCCAGTAGCTATGGCTCCTGGGCTCTAGACCACAGGCTCAGCATCTGTGGCTTATGGGCTTAGTTGCTCCTAGGGATGTGGGATTTTCCTGGACCAGGGATCGAACCCATGCCCCCTGCATTGGCAGGGGGATTCTTTACCACCGAGCCACCAGGAAAGCCGCAGTGATTTTAATTCCTTTCAATCATGATCATTCACCAAAGGGATCACCACTGCTGTCCTGCTTTTCTGAGCTGTTTCCAGTCCTTCAGTTCAGGCAGGAATTGGAAGACTCTTTGCTAAGACTTCCCTGGTGGCTCAGACGGTAAAAGCATCTACCTACAAAGTAGGTAGACCTGGGTTCAATCCCTGGGTGGGGAAGATCCCCTGGGGAAAAAAATGGCAATCCACTCCAGTACTCTTGCCTGGAAAATTCCATGGACGGAGAAGCCTAGTAGGCTACAGTCCATGGGGTCACAAAGAGTTGGACATGACTGAGCGACTTCACTTTCACTTGCTAAGTTTACTGGCCAAAGAAAAACTGTCCCTTCTCCCCTAACATGTAGGGATCCCATAATAAAAACACTGCTCAACCTACTCTGACCTGAGGGTTGGATGGCAGCACTGACTCAATGGACATGAATCTGAGCAAACTCCAGGAGACAGTGAAGGACAGGGAAGCCTGGTATGCTGTAGCCCATGGGGTCACAAAGAGTCAAACATGGCTTAGTGACTGAACAACAAAACCTACTCACCAAGGAAACCCTATCCTCCAACAAGCCCTACCCAAAAGCCCTGGGGTCTTCCCTCTGAAATAAGAATGGAGAGCCCAGAAACTAGGACCCTCTGAGAAAGCCTCTGCCATGGTTTGCAAACTCAGAAGACGTTAGAGGGCATGGAGAGTGTAGGGAGCAGTAAACAGACCAAGATTTCTACTATGTAACTGACATTTTCAGACACTTAGAACATACTACATAATTGAAACGATAGGGTGTTATAAAGGATTCATAAGAAAAAAGCAGGAACTCTTGAATTATGAGTTCAGGCAATGTTATGGGGCAGACTGGATGGGAGGGGAGTTGGAGGGAGAGTGGATGCATTTATATGCCTGGATGAGTCCCCTTGCTGTCCGCTTGAAACTGTCACAATGTTGTTAATTGGCTATACTCCAATACAAAATAAAAAGTTAAAAAAATAGAGGGGTGGGAGGGATACTTGAGGACAAGGGGACATATGTATACTTATAGTTGATTCATGTTGTTATACAGCAGAAACTAACACATGGTAAAGCAATTATCTTCCAATTAAAAAAAAGTAAAATTCTTTTTAAAAATGAGAGCAGAACTTAATTCAAAAAGTTGGGTACAATAAATGTAAAAAGAAATATTCAAGAAGAGCAGCTTACAGTGGGGGAAAACTGCAAACAATGTCCAGCGATGAAGAATTTTTCAAAATCTTGATACAATGGAACAAGACCGTGAAATCTCTTACCATCCCTAACTGATATCAAAAAGATAGAAACACAAAAGGAAACCATCATCAGTGTTGACTGTTTCCGGGGGCTGGAATAACTATCGACCCTATTTGTACTTGAATATTTCTTTTTATCTTTCCAAAATTTTCAAGATTCTGTAATCAAAAAAACCGAATGTCAAAAAATAAAATTGCAATTTTTCCCCCAAAGTTCTCAAGGTTCTGTCATCAAAAAAAATCAAAAGTTGAAAAAGAAAATATATCCATGTGACCTGGTTAAAGAATCCATGACGTGAAATTACATTTCCAAAAGGGAGACTTCCTGTGCTATCCAGTGGCAAGAAGACTATGTGGGTACCAGTGTTGGGCGCATCTCTCATGCATGCTATAACTTTTAAAGACAGCTATAACTTTTTGCCTTGAGTTTTCCACCCTTGAACTATGGATACACCCCCTAAATGTTTTTGAAGTATCTTGCACTTTAAAAATATATGTATTTATTTATTTATTTATGGCTAAGCAGGATCTTTGTTGTTGTTGAGGGCTTTTCTCTAGTTGTGGTGAGTGGGGGCAACCCTCTAATTGTGGTGAGTGGGCTTCTCACTGTAGTGAATTTTATTGTGGAGTGAGGGCTTCAATAGTTGTGGCACATGGGCTCAGGTGCTCCGAGGCATGTGGGATCTTCCCTGATCAGGGACCCAACCCATGTCTCCTGCACTGGCAGGTGGATTCTTTACCCCTGAGCAGTCAGGGAAGCCCTGTCTTGCACTTTTGAGACTGAGAATTTATAAGAAAATAATATTCCAGTCCCCACTTCTCAAGCAGAAGGATGGTCTATTTTCTGACCATCTTTCCATGTGCATAGGGTGTTTCTCTTCTCTTCTTTATGACCATCTGTCATATTCAACTTTTTCCTAGTGGTTTTTTTTCAAAAGAAAAGGGAAAAGCAATCTCTCCTTCATTGTACCTCTTCAAGTATCTAGAATTACCTGTGATAGTCTCGACTGGAACCAACTTACACATCCACTCACAGAGGGAAGGGGTTTATCCTTGCAGTGGAATTTTGCTTCTTTGTGATCCACACCTCTGCCCTTCCATTCCAAGCCCACTTTGGGCTTCTCTGATGGCTCAGCTGGTAAAGAATCTGCCTGCAGTGCGGGAGACCTGGGGTTGATCCCTGGGTTGGGAAGATTTCCTAGGAAGGGAATGGCTACCCACTCCAGTATTCTGGCCTGGAGAATTCCATGGACTGTATAGTCCCTAGGGTCACAAAGAGTCAGACACGACTGAGAGACTTTCACTTCACTTCATTTTGCAATGGAATACTATTCAACATGAAAAAAGTCTGTTGATACTCAAGACAACATGAATGAATCTCAAAATAATTATGCTGAAGGAACAAGCCAGACACAGAGAAGTACATACCAGAGAATGTCATTATATAAAAATGTGAAATCACTTCTAATGACAGATTGTAGATTGGTGGTTGCCTGGGAATGGAAGGGAGGAGGTGTGGATTACAGAGAAGCACAATGAAACTTTGGAGGTGATAGATATATTTTTAATTTTAATTAGACTGATGCTTTTATTGGTTCATACATGCCAAAACTCAATGAATTGTACATTTTGAATATGTGCTAGCTTTGTACCTCACTTGTACATTCAAGTGAATAAAGAAGCATAGAGTGAATTATTTTAGGCAGTGTTTCTCCAAACTTTGCTGATATTAAAAAGCTCCTAGTACCTACAATTAACATACTCAACAGTGGAAAGCTGAAAGTGTCTCCTCTAAATTCAAGAGCAAGACAAGAATGCCCACTCTCATCATTTCTATTTAACATAGTATTAGAAGTACTAGCTGGGCTTCCCGAGTAGCTCAGCTGGTAAAGAACCCAGTTACAATGCAGGAGATCCTGGTTTGATTCCTGGGTTGGGAAGTTCCCCTGGAGAAGGGATAGGCTACCCATTCCAGTATTCTTGGGCTTATCTGGTGGCTCAGATGGTAAAGAATCTGCCTGTAATGCAGGAGATCTAGGTTCAATCTCTGGGGTGGGAAGAGCCCCTGGAGGAGGGCATGGCAACCCACTCTAGTATTCTTGCCTGGAGAATCCCCATGGACAGAGGAGCCAGACAGGCTACAGTCCATGGGGTTGCAAAGAGTAGGACACAACTGAATGACTAAGCACAGCACAGAACAGCAGTGTTAGCTACAACAATCAGTCATAAAAAAGAATGAAATTCTGCTATTTGCAACATCATCATAGACCTGGAGAGGGCTTCCCTAGTGGCTCAAACGGTTGAGAATCCGCCTGCAATGCAGGAGACCTGGGTTCGATCCTGGGGTCAAGAAGATCCCCTGGAGAAGGGCATGACAACCCATTCCAGTGTTCTTGCCTGGAGAATCCCATGGACAGAGGAGCCTGGCGGGCTACAGTCCATAGGATTGCAAAGAATCAGACACGACTGAAGCAACTTAGCATGCATACATGCATGGACTTGGAAAGGATCATGCTTAGTGAAATAAGCTAGATAAAAAGAAGACAAATTCTGTATGTTTTCACTGAAACATGGAATCCAAAAAAGTAGATACTTCCCTGGTGGTCCAGTGGTTAAGGTTCCATACTTCCACTGCAGGGGGTATAAGTTGGATCCCTGGCTGGGTGGGGAACGAAGATCCCATATGCCATATTATGTGATAGAAAACAAAATACAATTCAAAAAACAAAACAATGAATTTTTAAAAAAGAAGCCCCTGGTGCTGTGTAAAGTTCATACTCCTGGTCCCACTGCTGAGTACTCCATGAAGCACCAGGTGAACTGTGCTTCCAATAAGAGCCCCAGTGATTCTCAAGATCGGAGAAGTAGGGAAACGCTGGTTTAAGGCGGGTCACAGCTGAGAAAGAATGAACTTTCCCTCACCTTGACCAAACCGTCATCAGGTGAAGCTAAATGGAAACCACCACCATCAACAAGCAGGGGAAAAAACCTATGCGATTTCCTAGTGTTTTCCACAAGTACATGACCCTTAACCACCATATAGCAAGGGTTTGTCACCAGGATCTCCCTTAAAGAGCTTTCTCAGCACCCCCAGGATCTTATATCATTGGATGAATTGGGAGAAAACTGAGCTAATGAGTGAAATGGCCCTCCACAGAGTCCATGTTGTTATCCAATCAACATCTGTCTCCTATAAAAGAAACTCAAAGAGCCGTGTTGGATGTCTCATCTTGAAAGGAGTTTGACGTTTCTACTTGTTCAAGAGCTGCATTGCAAGCCAGGTAAAGGGATCTACAGTTTTTTGCATGTAACTGTAGTGGTGTGTTTGGAAATCATTGTAGAAGTTCTTTTCATCATTACTCAGTGAGGTGAGAGTTTTTTTTTGGGGGGGGGGTATCTTTTTAGATTCAATGATCATTGCAGTTCCTCAGATTTGTTTTCCTGTTTTGCCGTTTGTCTGCTTTTCTTTTTTCCTTAATTTGTTGATGTTCTTTGTTTAGGAAGGACATTAACTCTTCTATGTGTATAAAATAGTGACTTACCAGAACTTTGTCTGTGATGTCTTAATGCCATTCAAGAGTTTTCTTTCTTCCTTTATTGCATTTTTCTGAGTAATATATAAGTGCTTCCCTTACTTAGCAAGACTGAAAATATGCATTCAATCTAAGAAACTAGAATAAATAAAATCAGTGGAAATAGAGGAGGAAATGTAAAAGCCTAAATTAAACTTGGAACCAAATACAATACCATGCCTGAAGGGTAACACTAAAAGCTTGTTCTTATAAACGGTGACAAGTAGATCAATTTGTTGTTTTAATGAGTATTTGGTGAGCAATAACAAGAAATAGAGTCAGGTAAAAGGTAATGTACAACTGCATATTAAAATACCTGATAATTTATGTGAAAGGGATAGTTTCCTTGAAAAGTTACCAAAACGGATCAAGAAGTAACAGAGCAGACAAATCACTCCAGAAGATAAATTCACACCTCCACCTAAAGAGCCTGAGTGGCCTATTGCTCTGAGCTCTGGAAACCTTTCAAAGGCACCTTTTTATAAAGATAATTTTACCTCAGCCCAGCACCCATAAAAATCTCCATGATGAAACTGGGGCATAGTCTAACTCAAAAACCTTCTTTGTAAAGTTCCTAACATAATGAACAAATAAAATCTTTTTAAAAAAACTTTAACCTCAATTTTAAAAGTCTATTTATTTTTAATTGGTGGATAATTGCTTCACAATATTGTGTTGGTTTCTGCTATATAGCAACATGAATCAGCCATAAGTGTATATATGTCCCCTTCCTTGTGGCTCTGTGTCCCACCTCCTACCCCATCCCACCCCTCCAGGTTGCCACAGGGCACTGGTCTAAGTTCCCTGGGTCATACAGCAGAGTCCCACTGGCTATCTACTTTACACATGGTGGGGTACATGTTTCCACGCAACTCTCCCTATTCGTCCCACCCACTCCTTCCCATTCTGTGTCCGCAAGTCTGTTCTCAGTATCTGAGTCTCCGTTGCTGCCCTGCAAACAGGTTCATCTGTACCATCTTTCTAGATTCCATGTGTATATACATTAATGTGATATTTGTCTTTCTCTTTCTGACTTACTTCACTCTGTATAATAGGATCTAGGTTCATCCGTCTCATTAGAACTGACTCAAATGCATTACTTTTTATGGCTAAGTAATATTCCATTGTATTTATGTACCACAGCTTCTTCATCCATTCTTGTCAATGGACATCGAGGTTGCTTCCATGTAACCACAGTTTTTCAAGTGTGTAAAATGTTAAAACACAATGAACACTCACCTACCCTCCTTAATGTTAACAACTTAACATTTTGTTGTAACTTTAACACATGTTTATAACATTTGTTGCTATTATTGTTGTTGGCTGAATCACTGAAGAATCAGTGGCAGACTTTATGAATTTCTTGCCTAAATGCTTGACAATGCGTCTCCTGTTTAAAAAAAAAAAAAGGAGGGGGCATTCTCCTACAAAAACTGAATGCCACCATGGATTAGAAAATTACTTGTACCAGTTAATAAAGATGGCCATGAGTTTATTTCAAGAACACAAGGATAGGTCCAAATTAGAAAAATTGATAAACCTTATTAGTGAAAAAAAGCAGAAAGTCACATTTACCAGCAAGTGCTGCAAATGCATTTGACACAATTCCCTGCAATTGCTGATAAGTTCTCAAAGAATAGAAATGCTGATTCTAAAAAAGACAATCTGCCAACACAAATAATGTAAAAAAGTGGTGAAATAACCAAAGCATTTGAGCTAAAGGCATTCTACAAAGTGAGGCAATTTTCGATGTTTTTCTCCCTGTATTTGAGTTCAATTTCCTTGATCTCATGCATCAAATATTTTTGGAGAAACTCCATAGTTACTTATACATTAAGTTGACTTCTAAAGTTTTCCGTCACCTTCAACAGTCACAAAGAATGCACCGTCTGGTATATTGTAAATGCTGACCCATCAAAATAAAACTGCTATACCACTTTTAAATGTAAGTATAAGCCTCAGTCTTCACCACCATCATTCATATGAAATACACATAAACAAATTTTTCTTTATCTCAAGCTTTGCCTTATTTACTTCTCTTTAATCTGTTCGTCCATTTCATTCAATCTCTCCTGAAATGTGTCTTAATATAGTATGTTATGCTTTAAAGTCTTTTTTGATCATTCATACCATTGTTCTCTGCAACAAAGATATATATTAATATGTATATGTATATGCTTGGATTTAAGGCAAATTCTTCTGACCATGATGTTCTAACTGTAAAACTTCTTCTGAACTGGGTTACAGTTACAATTCGTATACGTGTGATCAAACTAACACTGCTATGGTCTGAACATCTGTGTCCCCAAATTCATATGTTGAAATCCTACCCCTTTCAGCGATAGTATTAGGAGGTGGGGGCCTTTGGGAGGTGGCTAGGTCAAAAGGACTGAGATCTAATAGGTGAAATTAATGCTCTTAAAAAGATCCCACGGACCTCCTTCTCCCCTTCCCCAAGGTGGGGATAAAAGGAAAAACCTGCAACCCAGGAGAGGTCTCTCACCGGTGATACTGGTTTCCTGATCTCAGAGTTGCAGCCTCAAGACCATGATCACTATATTTCTGCTGTTTATAAGTCACCTAGTCTGTGGCATTTCGTTAGAGCAGCCTAAATAGACTGAGAAAATATATTACAACACAAAAATATATTAAACACCGAAAACTTTTAAGAATCGCACCTACAGTCATAGAACACGTACACCTTTTTTTTTGGTTTGCTTAAAAAATTTTTTTTTGCTGTTTTTGTTCTAGTACAGTTGATTTACGATGTTGTGTTAGTTTCTGCTGTATAGCAAATCAGCTATATATAGCTCTACTCTTTTTTAAAGTGTTTTCCCACATAGATCATTAAAGAGTATTGAGAAGAGTTCCCTGTACTATACAGTTGTTTAGCTGCTAATTTGTGTCCAACTCTTTTGCGACCCCATGGATTGTAGCCCATCAGGCTCCTCTGTCCATGTGATTTCCCAGGCAAGAATACTGGTGTGGATTGCCATTTCCTTCTCCAAGGGGTCTTCGCAACCCAGGAATTGAATCCTCATCTCCAGCATTGACAATAGTCAACCTTTCGGTTTATCTAACCTTAACATTTTCCCCCTCTTATCCCTACAGACAAGATTCATTATGATCTCATCACCTCAAGTTTATGGTCAGTCAAACTGGTTTCCAAGAATAACTCACATCAAGTGTTCATATCAATTATACAAACAATTCTTTTTGTTCTTTGCTGTATTCATCGTTTTGCTTTTTGGAATTGCCATGGCAGCTTTCCCTCTGGATCGCAAGACGTTACTCCTGGTAATCACAATAATTATTACTGCCATCGTTTTTCTCATCATTACTGGAGTGCTCATTTTTTATGAAGTCTGCCGAAAGCTGGAGGAATTTATCCCTCCCCAAGTGGAAGAATCATGGAGGTATAGAATTGAACACATTGAAATTTAAGCTTCAGCAACAGATTCCAATCGTCAGCACCTGACTATCATCTTATCTGAAATCTGAACCTCCTTGGGACTTTGAACCTTTTTAGTCTTTTGAGCATTTTTAAAGGAATAAACGTTGACTTTTTAAAAGGTTATGATTTTGGAAAGTTCTTGTTCCCTATTGCCTCTGTGAAATCTCTTCCTGGGGAAAGCCCTTTTTTCCCCTCAAATATGTGACAGACAAATGTACCAGTGTTCTCCCACCTGTTTTTATTTATTTTTGGCTGTACTGGGTCTTCGATGGTTTGTGTGGGCTTTCTCTAGTTGCGGGGAGCAGGGGCTACTCTTCGCTGTAGTGCATGGGTGTCTCAATGCGGTGGGGTCTCTTGCTGCGGAGCGCGGGCTCCAGGGTGCTTGGGCTTCAGTATTTGCAGCTCTCAGGCTCAGTTGCTGTCGCATGTGGGATCTTCCCTGAGCAGGGACTGAACCTGTGTCCCCTACATTGGGAGGCAGATTACTATCCTCTGCACCACCAGGGAAGTCCTTCCTCCAAGAAATTTTTGCTTGTACCAACTTCTTGCTCTCTTCGTCCCATCACTTACAACCTACCTCTTACTCTGGCTTTTCATATCAGCTCCTGCTAATTTTATCATGTACGGAGGTGACCCACTGAAGACTCCAGGTTCCCAACTCATGACTCCTCACTTGCAATGTCCCAGTCTTATCTCCGCTATTGAAGTGGAGCAGGACCCTATGGCCCTTGCCCTGCATGTCCTCAGCCTGCCTTTTGTGTGTGAAAAAAACTTTAGCCAAAGAATAACTTTAATCAGAGGGAGAAAAGGCGGAAGCTAAGAACAGCAGTCAAATAGGACAAAACAATAGTCAGTAAGCAAAGTCAAGGACCTTTAGATCCTTCTCAAGGATTATAGATAATATTCTGAGCCATATCCTGTGGGCTGTGTTGTAGAGACCAAACCCCTCACCAGGTGGAAGAAATTAATGACATGATTATCGGACTGTAGCCAAGACATAAGCTGCCACAATTCCAAGAATTTTCCCCAAAGAAATGAAAACAAATCAACCCTGGAACACACACACGATGTCACATGACCTTATTTTACTGTTCCTAAAACTGACATCAAAACCATTTTCAAAAGTGGTTTTGTGCACTTAAAAACTTAAGAGAGTAGATCTCATGTTGTATTCTTACAAAAAAAAAAAAAAAAGCCAAGAAGCACAATAAATGGTTTGGAGGTGAAGGATATATTTATTACCTTGATTTTGATGATGATACCCCAGGTATAGGTATATGTCCAAACACATCAAAATGTATATATCAAATATGTATGATTTTTTAATATAGTAAGTATGCCTCAAAAAACTAAACACAGTGGAAGCCATTGTTAATGGGAATTGGTTCTGGGTGGTGGAATACTTCTATTTGGATCTTTCTTATTTTTTTCAAAGTCTCCCAAAGAACATATGTGTTGCTTTTTAATCAAAACCCATCAAATTGTTAAATTTGCTGGACAGCCATACGGCCCACCATAGATGATAATATAGGCATCCTACTTAAAAAAAAAAAATCCTAGATAATGTATAAGTTCAGTTCAGTTCAGTCGCTCAGTCATGTCCGACTCTTTTCGACCCCATGAATCGCAGCACGCCAGGCCTCCCTGTCCATCACCAACTCCCGGGGTTCACTCAAACTCACGTCCATCGAGTCAGTAACATCTTACAAAAAAATGTCACTGAAATTGCCTTTGAACTGGACTCTTGGCTTCCCTTCCTTCCATACCCCTCTGTCATCTCTTGTTAACTGAGAGCACGATTTTTAAAAAATTTTATTTTATTGAAACATAATTGATTTAACAATGTGTTAATTTCTGATATACAGCAGGCAGTTATACATGCATGTACATACACATATACACTTTCTTTTTCATATTATTTTCCATTATGGGTTATCACAGAATACTGAATGTATTTCCCTGTGCTATGCAGTAGGACCTCACTGTTTATCCATTCTCTATATGATAGTTTGCATCTGCTAATCCCAAACTCTCAATCCATCCCACCTCCAACGCCTTCCCCCTTGGCAACCACAGGTCTATTCTATGTCTATGAATCTGTTTCTGTTTCATAGATAAATTCATTTGTGTCACATTTTGATTTTTATATATGTAAAAACTTCTTAATTTAAAATTTTATTGGCCAGACCACATGGCATGCGGAATCTTCCTCAACCAGGGATCCAACCAGTGCCCCTGCATTGAGAGCAGAGTCTTAACCACTGGACCACCAGGGTCATATTTAAGTATGACCATCTGTGTCATATTTCAGATTCCACATATAAGTGAAATCATATGATACTTGTCTTTCTCTTTGTGACTTACTTCACTTAGTATGACGATCTCTAGATCATCCATGTTGCTGCAAATGGCATGATTTCATTCTTTTTTCATGGCTGAGTAGTATTCCATTGTGTACACACCATATCTTTATCTGTTCATCTGTTGATGGACACTTAGCTTGTTTCTATGTTTTGGCTGTCATGCATAGTGCTGCAATAAACAGGGATGCTTTTTAAAAAATGTTTCTTTTGGGCTGCACTGGAACTTTGTGGCAGTGTGAGGGCTTTCTCTAGTTGCAGCAGCGATCGGGGGCCACTCTTCCTTGTGGCATGAGGGCTTCTCTTCTTGCAGAGCACGGGCTCTAGCGTGCTCGGGCTCAGCAGTTGTGGTGCACGGGCTTAGTTGCCCCGTGGCATGTGAGATCTTCCCGGACCAGGGATTGAACCCTGCATTGCTGGGCAGATTATTAACCACTGGACCACCACGGAAGCCCTAACAGGAATTCTTGGGTCTGTCCTGCAGAGCGACAGATCAGGGAGCAGCTGGCTAACACCCCTCTGCTTGTAAACTGCCTTCCCTGGCCACGCTGGATCAGTTATTTCCCTTTCTTTCTGTCTCCTCTCTTTAGCTGCATACCTGCCCAGCTTCGCATGGCTCAGTTGTTACACAGGAACTTAGAGTTACCTCACCTTTCCCTCTACCTCCAATCACTTTTCCCTCATGCCCAATTCCATCCTGCTTATCTTACAACTATCCCAACCCCCTTCAGCTTTGGGGAGGTGGATCTGAGACTCGTTCTCCTCTCTCTAGTTTGTCGCCTCCCTTGGCAAAGCCTCGGCACCTCAGTGTTTGGCTTGCTGTGCCTGGTTTGGTAATGGTGTTATGATTCCCCAGAGGTGCTTGTGGAAGACTGGTCCTTCAAGAAAGGATCTGCAGAAGTGTGCTTTCAACAAGTGCCCTGGGGTTTTTCAAGCCCAGTGGTGGTTGGGAAAAACTGGTATAAGGCGGGTTGCAGCTGACAAGGACACTTTCCTCAACTTGACAGAAACCATCATTGTGGTGCATGCGTGCTAAATCACTTCAGTCATGTCTGAGTCTGTGCAAACCTGTGGACTGCAGCCCACCAGGCTCCTCAGTCTGTGGGATTCTCTGGGCAAGAATACTGCAGTGGTTTTCCATGCCCTCCTCCAGGGAGTCTTCTTGACCCAGAGACTGAACCCACAGCTCCTGCATTGTCAAGCAGGTTCTTTACCACTACTGTCATCTGGGAAGGAAGTCCAAACCATCAGGCGAAGCCAAATGAAACAACCACCATTAATAGCCGGGGGAGAACAAATGATCATTTCCTAGGTTTTTTCCAAGACACATTATTCTTAACTACCACATAGCAAGGGCTTCCCTGCTGGCTCAGTGATAAAGAATCTGCCTGCCAATGCAGAAGACGTGGGTTCGATCCCTGGGCCGGGAAGATTCCCCAGAGAAGGGCATGGCAACCCACTTCAGTATTCTTGCTTGGGAAATCCCATGGACAGAGGAGGCAGGTGGGCTACAGTCCACGGGGTCTCAAAGAGTCAGACACAACTTAGGGACTAAACAACAATAACAAACCATAGAGCAAGTGTTTGTCATCAATCTCTCCTTTAAGAAGCTTTCTCAGACCCCAGCATCTTATATCATTGGCTCAATTGGGAGACAGCTAAGCTGATGCGTGAAAAAGGCTTTCCATAGAATCCATGTTATTGCAGTTACCCAATCAGGATCCTGTCTCC
The DNA here is from genome assembly GCF_055505025.1 of Bos grunniens. Taxonomy (NCBI): domain Eukaryota; kingdom Metazoa; phylum Chordata; class Mammalia; order Artiodactyla; family Bovidae; genus Bos; species Bos grunniens. The sequence goes on from NC_141189.1 coordinate 32,290,979, forward strand.
TATAAAAGAAACAGAAATTGCTGTGCTTAGCATCTCATCTTGAGGTGTGTTTGCTGGTTTCTGTTGTGAAAAAGCTGCATTTCATACCAGGTAAACCCCACCATCACCTCTATTTATTTATAAAAGCAGCGATGTGTCTGAAAGTCATTAAAGACTCTCTTTTTCTTATTTCTAAGTGAGGTCAGGGATACCTTTTCAAGTTCACCAGCCATTGCAATTCCACAGTTTCTTGTTATACCGTCTGTTTTTCTACTGGTTTTCTTTCTTCATTGTCAATGTTTTGTGTATATAAGGGACCCTATGCAAGAGTTCAGGAGGGTGTGGAAACACACTGAAGTATTCTTACCTGGAGAATCCCATGGGCAGAGGAGGCTGGCAGGCTACAGTCCAAAGGGTCGTGAAGAGTAGGACGTGACTGAAGCGACTGAGCACTCACACATGCATGCAAGAGTTCAAATTACCTTTGATAGCATTTGTCTAAAGTACACCTTGCTTTCTGCCTCTACTCCATTAAACCTAAATTAATAGGGGTTTTGCTTTGTGATCTGTATCACCCATACTGAAACTAGTATAACAATTTTAAATGATGCATTTAAGTAATTCTGACACTTCCTTAAAATGAGATCTTGAGTCTCTTCTCGTCCCCAAGCAAACCTCAGGACTATGAGCTATGCCCCAGTGCTCTGTGGAAATGTTCCAGAAGTTTGTGATAGTTTCATTAAAGTTATTGAAATAAGCATTTAAAGGAAATTAACATACTTATGTTTCCTGGCAACCTTCCTTGGTCATCCTAGACCCTAGCCCTTTGTTTCAGTCCATCAGGACACATTACAACTTAGAGTGAATAGAATTCAAAACTTTGTCTAAAAGCAAAAATAAAATTGAAAAAAAAAAAAAAAAACTTTGTCTAAAAGCAATGTCATGGCAAATGGAAAGATGGGTTCCCAGTCAACCTCTGATTTATTTGACCTCATTTTTCTCTTCTAACCTCTGCAGATAAGATCGTCATGATCCCAACTTTTCAAGCTCATAACCTGAGGAGCTAGCTGCTGAGACTACAGAGTTTATACAAATGCATCTGGCTTTTTTATTTTGGAGTAATCACTTTGTTCCTGGAACTCTCTGCAGTGGCTTTCTTTGCTGATCAGATACCTTTTCGTCTAGCAATGATGATGGCTATTTCTGGAACTGTTTCTATTGTCATTCCTGCAATCTTTGCCTTGTCTGAAGCTTGTCAAAACCCAGAAAATTCACCTTTAAGCCTAGAAGAATTATCAAACCTTAGAAACCCCCAGAAGCTTAGAAATAGCAATTTTGAAATGGGAGCACCAACCACAAGCACCTGATTTATAAGTTGATGTTAAACCCCAAATACCTTTGTGCCTTTGGACAGTTTAAAAAAATCCCTTGAGCATTGTTTTAAAAAGAAATAAACTCTGGCTTTTAAAAAGCTTACTATCTGATTTTTGGAATGTTCTTGCCTCTATGAAATCTTTCTGCAGAAATCCTTGTTCTTTCGAATTCACGTCAAATGAAGGAACCAGGTTTCGCCTCCCTGTTGCCATGACTACCAACCTTCTTGCTCCCTTCCACCCATCACTAAGATCCGGTTGCTGCTTCTCACTCTCTCTTCACATCAATTCCTGTGGACTTTAACATGCACAGAGCAGACCCTTCCAGGCCCACAGGTGCCTAGCTCACAGCCCTCCTCAAGACCCTGCATCCTCTAAACACACAGCCCCGTTTTTTTTTTTTTCTTTTAGCTTAACATTTTATTAAAAAAATAAATTATATTTTGTGTTGGGGTATAGCTGATTAACAATGTTGTGATAGTTTCTGGTGAAGAGCAAAGGGACCCAGCCACACATGTACATGTATCCATTCTCCCCCAAACTCCCCTCCCACCCAGGATGCTCCATAACATGGAGCCCAGTGCCAGGTACTCTGCAGTAGGTGGTACGTGTTACAATAGTAACTTGTTGGTTATCCATTTAAGATACAGTAGTGTGTTCATGTCGATCCCAAACTCCCTAAACATCCCTTCCCCTTGGCAACCATAAGTTCATTCTCTAAGTCTGTGGGGTTTTTTACATTTTTCTTTTTTAAAATATGTATTTATTTGGCTGTGCCAAGTCTTAGTTGCGGCCTGTGGGATCTAGTTCCCTGAGCAGGGATGGAACCCGGGCCCCCCACACTGGGAGCAAGGAGTCAGCCACTGGACCACCAGGGAGGTTCCTCCCATAGCACCTTGACTTTCTTCTTGTCCCTTTTGGGTTCCAAATTTTTCACCCCCTCTGACCCTCCTGTATATTCCTGGCACTTTTACTGGCCTATCCATGTAGTCCAGAAACCCAAGAAGCCACACCTCCTGGAGCAAACGACACGAGAAAGTGTCCTTCAAATCACGATCACAAAGTCCAGTCACCCATACTGCGATCCTTCTATTTCATTATATCTTCTCCTTTGCTGCCAGGCTGGGAACTGGCAAATGTGTCTACGAGAAAAGTGCCTCAAAAGAATATCTTCCTTCCCTTTGTTTGATGTTTCTGGGTGCCCCCTCCCCCCGCCACCATTGAGAAATGGACTCACCATGCCACCTACTCATTCTAGAAATCTCACCAGTCAACGGCCCTACCCAATGGTCCTTGATATAGGAAGATAGAGTCCAGAATCAAGGACCTGCAAGCAATTCTTCTCTCATGCTAGAACAGCTAAAAGTAATTTGCAGAGGGAGCCAATGCAGACAGTAAACAGAGGACAATTTTTTTTCTTTCAACATATAATTACTATCCTCAGGTCTGGGGTAGTAGGCTGTATCACAAAATGAAACAAGAATCACACTGTGTGAAGGATCAGTAACCAAGGCAAGGACACTTGGAAATTGAAAACGAGGGCAGAAATTGAAAAGTGAAAAGATTTGGAAGATGAAGGAGAGAAGTCGACAAGGTCAGCCATTTGTGATGGGGACAGTGGAAACAGTGTTTAAACACATGAGATTTTTTAAAAAACAGTTCAGTTTTGCAAGATGCAAGAAGTTCTCTGGACAGAGTGCACTGACAACCTGAATGTACTTAATGTCACTGAATGTCCACTTAAAAATGGTTACAGTGGTAAATTTCATGTTATGCCTGTTTTACCACAATCAAAAATCATTTTTTAGAAATGGGATATGGCAGAAGAAAACAGGATTCAAACTGATATGGGGGAAAAAAAGGACTTCAAATGAAAGTTCCCACCAATGTATGACTTGGGGGTGGTGCAATAATTGCTAACATAAAGGAAGGGCTATAGAAGATATACTTTAAATTGCAAATGATAAAGAGGATTAAAGTTGGTCGTTGAGGCTGAAGTCCTCAGGGGGATTTCGTAACCTGTAGGACCATGCTGCTACTGCTGCTAAGTCGCTTCAGTCGTGTCCGACTCTGTGCGACCCCAGAGACGGCAACCCACCTGTCCCTGGGATTCTCCAGGCAAGAACACTGGGGTGGGTTGCCATTTCCCTCTCCAATGCATGAAAGTGAAAAGTGAAAGTGAAGTTGCTCAGTCATGTCTGACTCTTAGCGACCCCATGGACTGCAGCCCACCAGGCTCCTCCATCCATGGGATTTTCCAGGCAAGAGTACTGGAGTTGGGTGCCATCGCCTTCTCCAGTAGGACCATGAGTCATCCCCTAATAACCTTCTAGACCACTCACTGGTATTTTGTGGAGGGGGGTGCAGTGCACTGCATCTTCATTTTTGCAAGCAAGCTTTCTCTAGTTGCAGCAAGTGGGGCCTACTCATTGCTGTGGTGCACGGGCTTCTCATTGCACAGGCTCCTCTTGTTGCAGATCAGAGGTGCTCAGACCTCAGTGGTCGAGGTGCGTGGGCTTCGTTGCTCTGCGGCATGTGGAACCTTCCTGGACCAGGGATCGAACCCATGTACCCTGCCTTGGCAAGTGGACTGCCATCCACTGTACCACCAGGGAAGTCCCTGTTGGTCTTACTTTTAATATCTGCTAGAAACAACACATATGCAGTGGAAATGAAAGGCTGACCAAATCCAGGATTCGTGAGTTCACAGCAGCAGAGTTCATGTGCAAATGTGTTTCTTGCCTCTTCTGTTGATGTTCCTCTTTCTATTTTTTCAAAAAGTACGAGGCCATGAGGATCTCCATACAGCAATTTTTATCACAGCTCTTCATAGAATCGTTGGTGTCAGTGAGATTTATGATGCCCCAAGAGCCACATAATTCTATAAATCCTTAGCTACCTGACTACATTGATTTTTACCCTCTGTTAATGCATACTCGTACCTCATGATGAGAAAATGTAGACTGTACCAACAAATCAATTTATTTGAGCCTGTTGTTTTTAGATGCAGAACAGAATCACCTGATGAAAAATTTTTTTAAAAAGTCTGCTTGCCAGGAGAATCTAATTCTGATGTGTACATCCAGCTGAAGATCATCAGTTTAGGCTGAGCAGGGGCACTTCTGATTCTGTTGATTTGATGAGGTTTCAGCGAGTAGTTCTGTCTGATGAACTGGGGGTGTAACCCAGTAGGACCTTTGGGGGCCTTCCTGGGACAGACTATCCCACACCCCCAACCCATGTCCTCCAGCTGCCTCTTGTCTGCAGAAAACTTTGGCTTCCTAGACCTTCCCCAAGTTCCAAAGGATAAATTTAATCAGAGAAGTGAGAAAATGTAGAAATTACATTATATACAAAAGGAAATACTCAAGCAAGGCAATAATAATTGTTGTTTAGCAATAAACAACAATTGTTGTTTAGCAATAATTTGTTTAGCAATTAAACAAAGTCAAGGACTTTTAGTTCTTCCTCAAGGGCTACCAGTTATCTTTTGAGCTATGTTTTTGAGCCTTTTGCAAGTATTTCAACTCCCATCAAGTGGAAGAAGTTAACTGCTTGCTGACCACAAGCACATAGACCCCAGCCAGCTTGGAACCAGAAGGTTGATGATGTTGACCCCCCAGTTACCTCACCACCAACCAGTCAGAAGAATGTTCATGAGCTGATTATGTGCCCACAACCCCTCTCCTTTATCTTGGAAGCCGTTGGGGAGTTTGGGTGTTTTGAGCACTAGCTGCCTGGACTCCCTGCTTGGTGCCTGCAATAAACACTGCACTTTCACCAAGACGCACTGTGAGTAGATCTTACTGCATGTGGGTAAGCAGACCCAAGTTTGATTTGGTAATAGAAGAAGCAGTAGACTCCTGCTTTTAATGAAATACTTTAAAATTATCTTCTTTCTTCATCAAGAAATCTTTCTCAGCCCCTTCTGAGATTCTTGCTTATCCTTGGTGTAGTTTTCAACTGGGAATATCAGATAAAATAGATGTACAGTCTACTTGGGAGTATGCAAAGACAGAGGCTTCCTTTCTTTGTATGAGGAGTTCCAGGCATTGTGCGGATGGCCAAACAGAACTGAATATCTGAAACAACCGTTTTTATTTTTAATATTTATTTATTTATTTGGCTGCATTGGGTTTTAGTTGCAGCACTAAAGATAAGCAGGATCGCTGATCTTTATGGCGGCATGAGAACTCTTAGCTGCAGCATGTTGTATCTACTTCCCCAACCAGAGATCGAACACCAACCCCCTGCGCTGGGAGTGGAGTCTTAGCCACTGGACCACCAGGGAAGTCCTTGACTCAGTCATTTTTAAACTTTGCTGTTGTTGTTTAGTTGCTCAGTCATGTCCAACACTTTTGCGAACCCCTGGACTGTAGCCTTCCAGGCTCCCCTGTCCATGGAGTTTCCCAGGCAAGAACACTGGAATGGGTTGCCATTTCCCTCTCCAGGGGATCTTCCTGACCCAGGGATCGAACCCACGTCTCCTGCATTGGCAGGTAGGTTCTTTACCGATGAGCCACCAGGGAAGCCAACAGAGAGGGCTTCAGAGTCTCCTGAAGGGCTTACTGAAAGCCAGACTGCTGGATCCCACCCCCAAGAATTCCTAATCTGGTAGGTCTAGGTTGGAATCTCCAGAAGTTGCATTTCTAACAAGATCCCAGGTGATGGTGCTGCTGCTACCTTGGAGAACTCTCTTTGAGAAACTCTGATCTATTCCACCTGCCCAGGTCTGAGAGGGAGGTTTTACGAAATACCAAAGGTGTTATGACTACTCTATGGTGCCAAAGAGACCGTAGAAGGAAAACAGACTCCGAGTTGAATCCTAATTCTGCCACTTCCTGCCTGAAAACTCTGTGCAAATTATTTAACTGTCTGTACCTGGTTTTCCTGTTGGTAAAATATGGATGATAATACCTGCCTCACAAGATTCTGTCTGTAAAACACTTGGCCTAAAGTAACATACAGGAGATAGCATTTCTGATGGTGACCTTTCTCATAAATAGTTTATAAATTTCTCACCACTCTTCTCAGTCCTGGCTGCATATTAGAGTCATCTGGGGACCTCCTGAGGCCCAAACACCATCCCCAGAGGTGTTGATATAGTAGCTGGGATGACACCGTGGGTATGTTTTCATTTTTATTGGAGTATAATGACTTCCCTGGTGGCTCAGACGGTAAAGAGTCTGACTTCGATGTGGGAGACCCAGGTTTGATCCCTGGGTCAGGAAGATCACCTGGAGAAAAAAATGGCACGCCACTCCAGTATTCCTGCCTGGAGAATTCCATGGACAGAGGAGCCTGGTGGGCTCCAGTCCATGGGGTTGCAAAGAGTCAGACACAACTGAGTGACTTTCACTTTCCCTTCACTTTCAAAATTGCTTTACAATGTTGTGTAAATTTCTGCTGTACAACAAAGCAAATCAGCTATTCATATATTCTCTTTTTCTTGGGCCTCCCTTCCACCTACCCCTATTCCCACCTATCCAGGTCATCACAGAGCACTGAGATGAAATCCTGTGCTATCCAGGAGCTTCCCACTAGCTGTCTATTTTACATATGGTTCTGTATTTATGTCGAGTTTCCAAGTGAGTCAGATATACATCAAGAGTAGAGAACCACTGACTTAGTAGTTAACAAACTAGTAGAAGACGAAACAGTAGAAGGACCATGTTTAGCTCCTCAGTGGAAGACGTTATCCATGTGACATAGACCCATAATGTCTTGAGAGTATTCAGAGATACCTGGGTGTTCCCTGTGCTAACACTAACAAGAGTAAACTCACTACCAGTCCCATTAGTGAAGTCCTTCACAGCCCTCCAGAGAGGGCAAATTACTGTGCTGAGTAGGACTAAGTGCTCATCTGAGGCTTAACAATGGCATCCCCAGAAAGCTCACATTACTCTCATTATCTAATCAAGCTCCTCTCCCTCTTAAAAGGAAAAGGAAAGGCTTCAACTCTTCTCCAAAGGTTACGCCAGTTAGGTTGGAAAGCCTGCTAGCTGATTTCTTTAAACTCCTCCTCATTTTCAGGTTTACATACTACTGGGTAAGTAAAACAAGACTGTCTTTCATGAAAGTGTTAACTTTTTGCAGATATATGCATTGAATTAAGAAAATTTTGTAAAAAAAAAAAAAAAGAAAATTTCAGTTACCATTTTGATAAGTACTTTAAAAAATCGTGAATGGCTCTGAAATGTAATCAAATGATTTATCGGCACCTATTGCAATACTCCGGAGAAGGCAATGGCACCCCACTCCAGTACTTTTGCCTAGAAAATCCCATGGACGGAGGAGCCTGGTAGGCAGCAGTCCATGGGGTTGCTAGAGTCGGAAATGACTGAGTGACTTCACTTTCACTTTTCACTTTCACGCATTGGAGAAAGAAATGGCGGCCCACTCCAGTGTTCTTGCCTGGAGAATCCCAGAGACGGGGAAGCCTGGTGGGCTGCCATCCATTGGGTCGCACAGAGTCAGACACGACTGAAGCGACTTAGCAGCAGTAGCAGCATTGCAATACTCATATGGGCTTTTTTTCATATACTTTTTAAATGTGGTATTGTGTTATGTGAGATTTTTGTCATGCTAAGCCATTTTTCCATGCTTGGGATAGCCATTATTTGTTGGCTATATGTGTGCGTGTGTTTTCTTTTTAAATATTGATACAATGCTCAATGGGCTTCCCAGGTGGCACTAGTGGTAAAGAACCCGCCTGCCAATGCAGGAGATGTAAGAGACTCGGGTTCGATCCCTGGGTTGGGAAGATCCCCTGTGGAAAGGAATGGCAACCGACTCCAGTATTCTCACCTGGAGAATCCCATGGACAGAGGAGCCTGGTAGGCTACAGTCCATGGGGTTGCAAAGAGTCGGGCAGAACTGAAACGATTTAGCATGGACACATTAAATTCAACATTGAATGCTGAATTTAAACTAGAGTATTTCTTAATTATACATGACGCATTCATATTTCCGTATAGTTAACAACAGTTTGTTGATAACTTCTTTGTCACTGAGAAGATTGTTTAAATCTGGGAAACGAATGCATGAATGAATAGCTAATCCGATGTAAAAATGGATGCCAGGATATTATCTGCAGTGCCTGTTACTGTAATTCCATCCCCAAAGACAGTACATTAGTTGGTAAGTCGTGTCCAACTCTTGTGACCCCAAGGACTGTAGCCCACCAGGCTCCTCTGTCTGTGGCATTTCCCAGGCAAGATACTGGAGGGGGTTGCCATTTCCTTTTCCAGGGAATCTTCTCTACCCAGGGATCAAACTGGCATCTCTTGCACTCAAGCAGGCGAATCCTTGACTGCTGAGACACCTGGGAAGTGCATCTAAAAGGTATATAGACGGTAACTTCTGATGGATCTTCATGGAGGACAAAAGTACTGTCTGAAACCTAGCCTTGGGACTTCCCTGCGGTCTAGTGTTTAAGACACGGTACTCCTAAGGCAGGGGGCTTGGGTTTGATCCCTGGTCAGGGAACTAAGCTGGAGGAGGAAATGGCAACCCGCTCTAGTATTCTTGCCTGGAGAATCCCATGGACAGAGGAGCCGCAGGCTACGGTCTGTGGGATCGCAGAGTTAGACACGACTGAGCAACTGAGCACACACACACACGGGGAACTAAGATCCCACATGCTGTACAAGGTGGCAAAAAATACAAAACAAACAAAAACCCACACCTAGCCCTTTACGTTATCTTCTAAGAGTATTACATCCAATAAATAGTCTAACAAGTCATGTTCACAGTAGATTTTTAGATTGTATTTAAATAAAATGTCATCTCAAATAGAGAGAAATATTAATATTTTGCATATCTAACACATTACTTTTTTTTTTTTTTTGCAACCGCAGCAGCAAAGACTCACCATGTTTGAGCCTCATAACTGGAAGATAAGGCGACCAAAAAGCATGCTGCAAAAACCTTTTTACATTTGCTACCGGGATTCCCTCATCCTCACCAGCCTGGGATTCGTGACTTTGGCTCTGGGAATTGCTATCACAATCGGAGCTTTTAACAACGTGGTTGTCCTCCTTGGGATGACGCTTGATTTTCTGGGTGTCCTTCTTGGTATTTTTGGGGGTATAAACATGTACACCACCTACTCGTGCTTCCAGAGCTCCTTAGAAGCACGAGGGGCAGCTGAGAACATTCACCTCATGTGGTGTCAGGTTCTACATCAAGAGCCTGAACTCTTGGCCAGCATCTGCGTATAACCTCATATTTAACCTGAATATCTCTAGGACTCCAATTTTGTTTTATGCAGCATTTTCAAACTTGAAATAAAATTCTGAAAGCTACTGTGAAAGAGATTTTCAATGTCCCCCCCTTTTTTTTTTTCTCTTAACTTGGCCACACCAACGCACTGGATTTGCTATAGAAGTTCATGACTGTTGACTTCTGATCTCTGGTGAAAGAAGGGAATGTTGGAGTACAGGTGATGACGCTGAACCTTGCCATATAGAAGAGATACCTACACGGACTTCTCTTGTAGAATCCAGTCTTTCCACTCATCCACAGAGACTTGTGAAATCTGTTTTGGGCCCCTGAATCTCGGCCTCAAACTGCCCAGTTCTCCAGAGATGGACCTGGAGTTTGTACTATGATCTGTTAGGCTCCAGCCTCAGTTCTCATGTGGATCCAATGATTTGGAATGGAAATATAGTGCCAGTAACCCATGTTCCTGTCTGAGCTACCAGGGAAGCTTAAGAGGTGGGTGCTAGTTGTAAAGAGCCCGCCTGCCAATGCGGGAGACATAGAAGACGTGGGTTCAGTCCCTGGGTGGGGAAGATCCCCTGGAGGAGGAAACAGCAACCCACTCCAGTACTCTTGCCTGGAGAATCCCATGGACAGAGAAGCCTGGTGGGCTACAGTCCAGGGGATCACAAAGAGTTGGACAAGACCAAACCGACTTAGCATACAACCCATGTCCCCAGCATAGCTGTCAGCCAACACCAATTGTCTTATTGAGTTCTCTCCTTAGTGCTTCATTCATAGCTGACTTCATTCACAGTATGGCACATGGGTCCCTGGTTCCCTGACCAGGGATCGAACTTGCACTCCCTGCACTGGAACCTCAGAGACTTAATCACCAAACTGCCAGGGAAGTCCCCCCTCTTCCTTTGAACTGGTATTTCCTCCTATTGAAATGCTCATTCTTCAAAACTCGTGCCGTCTCGTGATAGCACGCCTCCTCCGCCTGGGACTGTCCTCTTAAGGTCCGACACACCATGTGGCACCTTATTCCTCATCCCCCATCAGCCATTGACAGCTTCTCCTGTCCTACTGTTTTGCTCTCATGACTATTATTCTTGAGGACAGGGATGGCCCATCAGCACAAAAACTGCTTGGTTCTTGTTGGAATTTAAAAAAATAACTTTGATTGCAGGGACTTCCCTGGTGGTCCAGTGGTTAAGAATCCATCCTACAGGGGGTGTGGATTTGATCGCTGGTTGGGGAACAAAGATCTCACATGCCTCTTGGCCAAAAAAACTAGAACATAAACAACAGAAGCCATGGTGTAAGAAACTCGATAAAGACTTTACAAGGGACTTCGCTGGTGATCCAGGGGTTAGGACTCCTTGCTCCCAATGTGGGGGGCCTGGGTTTGATCCCTGGTTAGGAAACTAGGTCCCATATGCCACAACCAAGACCCAACAAAGCCAAATAAATTACTATTTTTTTCTAAAAAGACTTCATAGATGGTCCACATTAAAAAAAATTCTTTTTTTCATTGTTTAACACATTTTATTGAAGTATAGTTGATTTATAATGTTAATTTCTATTCTACAGCAAAGTGACTCAGTTATACACTTATATTCTTTCCCATTATAGTTATCACAGGACTTTTTGAACTTTTTATTTTATATTGGAGTATAGCTGATTAACAAATGTTATAAGTTTCAGGTGGACAGTAAAGGAATTCAGCCATACATATATATGTATCCATTCTCCCCAAAATTCCCCTCCCATCCAGGCTGTCACATAACACTGGGCAGAGTTCCCTGTGCTACACAGTAGGACCTTGTTGGTTATCCATTTTAAATATAGCAGCATGTACATGTCAATCCCAACTCCCTATCTGTTCCACCCATCTTCCCCCTTCCCTCCCCAGCAACCGTAAGTTCCTTCTCTGAGTCTGTGCCTGTTTTGTAAGTAAGTTCATTTGTATCATTTCATTTTAGATTCCACACATAAGCAGTGTCATAAAATATTTCTCCTACTCTTTCCTGACTTACTTCGGTCCATATGACAATTTCTAAGCCCATCTATGTTGCTGCAAATGACATTATTTCATTTTTTTAATAGCTGAGTAATATTCTGTTGTATATATGTACCATATCTTCTTTACACTCCTATGTCAATGGCCATTTAGGTTTCTTCTATGTCTTGGTTATTGTAAACAGCACTGCAATGAACACTGGGGTGCATGCATCTGCATCCTTTTGGATCATGTTTTTCTCCAGATATATGCCCAGGAGTGGGATTGCAGGATCATATAGTAGCTCTATTTTTAGTTTTTTAAGGAATCTCCATACTGTTCTCCATAGTGTCAGCACTAATTTACATTCCCACCAACAGTGTAGGAAGATTCCTTTTTCTCCACACCCTCTCTAGCATTTATTATTCGTAAACCTTTTGATGATGGCCATTCTGACCAGAGTGAGGTAATATCTCATTATGGTTTTGATTTCCATTTCTCTAATGATCAGCAGTGCGGAGCATTTTTTTTCATGTGCCTGTTGGCCATGTTTATGTCTTCTTTGGAGAAATGTCTATTTAGATCTGCACATTTTTTTATTATTTTTTTATATTGAGCTGCATGAACTGTTTGTATATTTTGGAAAGTAATCCCTTATTGGCTGCATCATTTGCAAATATTTCCTCCCATTTTGTAGGTTATCTTTTTGTTTGTTTTATGATTTCCTTTGCTGGGCAAAAGCTTTTAAGTCCCATTTGTTTATTTTTGTTTTTAAACCCATCCATTTAAAGTGTGTGGTTTAGTGGTTTCCAGTATATTCACCATTGTGCAATCATCACCAACTGTACAACATTTTCCTTGCCCCACCCCAACCTCATAACCTATTTCCTCCCAGACATGTGTGTGTGTGTGTGCAAAGTCGTGTCCAACTCTTTGCAACCCCATGGCCTAGAACCCACCAGATAACCCACCAGGCTCCTATGTCCACGGGATTCTCCAGGCAAAAATACTGGAATGGGTTGCCATTTTCCTTCTCCATTCCTCCCACACATAGGCAGCTAATAATCTACTTTCTGTCTCTAGAGATTTGCCTATTCTGGACATTTCACGCACATGTAGGTTTTTGCAGCCAGCTTCTTTCACTTAGCATGTTTCTAGGCTCCCCCATGTGTACCTTGTATCAGTACTTCATTTTTGGTTGCCAAATCATATTCCATTGCATGGAGAGACCATATTTTATTTCTTCATTCACTACTTGGGCAGCAGCTTGGTTTTGGGCTCTCTCTAGCCAATGACCTTTTTGCTACACTCCATACTTTATCACCCACAACAGTGCCTTGAATTCTCACTTTTAATCATTCCAACCTTTTAAGTTCTTTTTTCACAAAAATTAATTAACTTCTTTATTTTGGCCACGCTGGGTTTTCACTGTTGTGCCTGGGCTTTCTCTAGCTGTGGTGAGCGGAGGCTCCTCCAGCTGCGGGGTGCGGGCTTCTCACCGCGGCGGCTTCTCTCGCTGTGGAGCGTGGGCCCTAGGGCATGGGGGCTCAGTGGTTGTGGTGCATGGGCTTAGCTGCCCCTCAGCATGTGGAATCCTCCCAGACCAGGGATCGAACCTGTGTCCCCTGCATTGGCAGGTGGATTCTTAACCACTGGACCACCAGGGAAGCCCTTTTCAGGTCCTTCATGCTATTGTTCCCACTGTTGAAATTCTTTTCTCATGAGACTGCCAACATATACAGACACACACATACAAAATCTCCCAGTTCTCTCAATTTCCATGAATCCTCTAATGTCTTCATGTCTCCCCTCATTTGAGTTAGACCCTGTATTTCACCGTGATTGGTTCCTTTCAAATGTCTCCAACTCTCCTTATCTCTCCCCCTCCATTCTACCTTCTGCTTCTTAAAATACACGAAACTTGGTCAATATAAGAATTTACTGGGACTTCCCTTGTGGTCCAGTGGCCAAGACTCTGAGCTCTCAGTGCAGGGGGCCCAGGTTCAATCCCTGGTCAGGGAACTAGATCCCACATGCCCAACTAAGAATTTACATGGTGCAGTGAAAGAGCCTGTGTGTTGCAACTAAGGCCTGGTGCAGCCAAATAAATAAATAAGTAAACATATTTAAAAAAAGAAGAAGAATTTACTTCTTGGATGGCTGTACTGAGGCAGTTAAACATTATGCCTAAACTGACATATGTTGATCTAAAATCAAGTTCACCCACGTCAACTGGGCATCAGACTTCTCGTCCATCTTTATTTCCAGCCCCCAACTTCTCCTTGGACTGGGAGACTCCTTTCGCAGGAGACTTACCACTTTAACACAGATAGACCTAGGCTTACTCAGTGAAAAGTTGGTTGGCCTCTTTATGCTCCTTCTGCAAATTCACCGGTTGAAAAGCCTGTTTGAGGAGATCCTGAATGGCTTTTCGATGCTTTATTCTTAACACAGGCAGTAAAGAATTACCAAACATCTGAAGAAAGCTCTATGATGAATGAGTCACCCAAGCAAGAAGACAAAAAAGGAACTAGGAAAGAATAAAACAATGCAGGGTGCCTTCCCATTCCCAACAGAAGAATAATTTCCTGCCTAAGAAAAGCCATACTCAGGAAAATTATCAATCAAAGGTGAGGTTAGGATAGAGATATTTTCAGACACACAAGGTCAGAAACATTGGCTTGACGTGTACTCTTTCTCAAGAAGCCTAACAGGAGCTTGCCTGGTGATCCAGTGGTTAAGATTCTGAGCTTCCAACGCAGGGTGTTGTGGGTTTGATCCCTGGTCAGGGAACTAAGATTCCACATGCCGTGCGGCCACACACACACACACACACACACATGCATGCACGCACGCACACCTTACAGAAACAAATTCTTAAACCAAGAAAGTGAAAGCTTTTTATAGAGACATAAGAGTTAGGGGAGATTACAGCTCTCTTGAATCAAACCAAGAACTAGAACCCGAGCTTTCTGGTTCTCAGTCCAGTGGTGATTTTACTATGTTACACTGTTTGCAATATTTGTCTCAATAAAACTGTGAGTTTTAGAATACAAGATTCACTTTATGTTGCCACAGTGCTAAGGGAGACTTTCCAGTTGGTCTTTGAATTTAATATTATTTAAGCACCAACATCGGAGAAGGCAATGGCACCCCACTCCAGTACTCTTGCCTGGAAAATCCCATGGATGGAGGAGCCTGGTGGGCTGCAGTCCATGGGGTCGCTAAGAGTCGGACACGACTGAGCAACTTCACTTTCACTTTTCACTTTCATGCATTGGAGAAGGAAATGGCAACCCATTCCAGTGTTCTTGCCTGGAGAATCCCAGGGATGGGGGAGCCTGGTGGGCTGCCATCTATGGGGTCGCACAGAGTCGGATACGACTGAAGTGACTTAGCAGCAGCAGCAGCAAGCACCAACATGGAGAAGGAAATGGCAACCTTCTCAAGTATTCTCGCCTGGAAAATCCCATGGACAGAGGCGTCTGGTGGGCTACAGTCCATGGGGTCACAAAGAGTCGGACACAAACTGAGCGACCAACCACGAAGCACCAACATAAAATACTCTTATAGACCTACTGTGGTTTCCTTGACCTGTCAAAATGCTATTGTCACAAATGAGTCTAACTGGTGAAATCTGGTCAGTGTCAGCCTCCTGGTGCTGATAGTATAATACTAACACTGGGAGAGGCTGGGGGACAGGCACAAGGGACTTCCCCATACATTTCTTAGCAATCTCCTATGAATCTGTCATTATTCCAAAATAATAAGTTTTAAAATTAAATTGTATGAAAACACAGACTACTGAAATTTATAGACCTGGAGACTGTCATATAGAGTAACTCATAAAGAGACAAATACCATGTATTAAGGTTTATATGTGGAATCTTAAAAAATGATGCAGATGAACTTATTTGCAAAGCAGCTATAAAGACACAGATGAAGAGAACAAACTTATGTATACCAAAGTGGGAATGGCAAGGGGCGGGATGAATTGGGAGGCTGGGATTGACAGATATGTACTATTGATATTATGTATAAAATGGATGAGAACCTGCTGTAGAGCTTGGGGAACTCTACTCAGTCCTCTGTGGTGACCTAAACGGGAAGGGAATCCAAAAAAGAAGGGCTATATGTATATATAACAGATTCATTTTGCCATACAGCAGAAACTAACACAACACAGTAAACCAAATATACGCCAATAAAAATGAAAAACAAAAAACCAAAACCAAAACCACCTAATGTCAGTTTGTCTAACTTTACATGGAAAAGTAAAAGTGAAAGTGTTAGCTGCTTAGTTCCGTCCCTCTCTTTGTGATCCTATAGACTGTAGCCTGCCAGGCTCCTCTGTCCATGGAATTCTCCAAACAGGAATACTGGAGCGGGTTGCCATTCCCTTCTCCAGGGGAATTTCCTAACCCAGGGATCAAACCTGTATTTCCCACATTGTGGGCAGATTCTTTACCATCTGAGCCACCAGGGAAGCCCCCTACCAAGAAATACCCCAAGTTCACTTCAGTTCAGTCGCTCAGTTGTGGCCGACTCTTTGTGACCCCATGAACTGCAGCACGCCAGGCCTCCCTGTCCATCACCAACTCACGGAGTTTACCCAGACTCATGTCCATCAAGTCAGTGATGCCATCCAGCCATCTCATCCTCTGTCGTCCCCTTCTCCTCTTGCCCCCAATCCCTCCCAGCATCAGAGTCTTTCCCAATGAGTCAACTCTTCACATGAGGTGGCCAAAGTATTGGAGTTTCAGCTTTAGCATCAGTCCTTCCAAAGAACACCCAGGACTGATCTCCTTTAGAATGGACTGGTTGGATCTCCTTGCAGTCCAAGGGACTCTCAAGAGTGCTACTGTAATTATAAGGATTGACCACAGGGTGTCACCAGTGGCCTGTCATAGCTCTCTGAAAGTTTGTTTTTAACTCTCACTAAATAAGAGTTGTCATTTGGGAAGAAAGGAGTTGTTCTTCTTAAAGAATAAAGAATGTAAATTTAATATATTTGAATATGTTCAAACATATTTTTTCTAACTGGGTGCACTAGGAAGTCCCAGTAGCTCATTTTTTTTTTTAGATGAAAACACAGAAACCCCTAAGAAAAGGTATAGAGTTTACCCAAGGCATTTAAGACAGTCTCTAGAGGAATCTCACTTCTCAGAAGTGTGGTCTGTGGACCAGTAGTGTTGGCATGGCCTATGAATTTGTAAGATGTGCAAAAAACAAACAAACAAAAAAAGCCCCCCTCAGGCCTCACCCCAGGTGTACTGAATTACATTCCTAACAAGCTCAAAGGTCCACCCACCACACTCTAAGTAGTAAAAATCTAAGACACATGGGGGTTCAGGATGTTGGGACACATGTACACCTGTGGCTGATTCATGTCAATGTATGGCAAAAACCACCAGAATATTGTAAAGTAATTAGCCTCCAATTAAAATAAATTATTAGAAAAATAAAAAATAAAAATAAAAATTTTTAATAACTTAATTGAAAAAAAAGAAAGAGACTTAAGAAAATAAATGCAGGCATGGGAAATACCAGTTGCTGCCAATACTATAAAACTGTCCTAATTTGGAGCTCACCGAATCGAATTACAATTTTAACCTGAATTGGATTAAATATTGTGTTATAATGTGTGCAAATGCATAATTATACCTACAAAATAATGTTTGCACATATGTGTGTATGCACATAAAATATGTATATTGTATTCCATGTTTATTGTATATCAAACTTTGGTCCTGATTTTGCAAAAAAAAGTTTAAAGATAGCTTGTTTTATAAATTTAGACCAAATCATCAATATGATTTAACTAGCCTCGTGATTTTTTAAATGAAATGATATATTCTATGATCACTTAATAATTACTGAATTTGAACAAGATACCATGTCACTTCCTTCTTTAGAATTGCTAATAAAATCAGATAGTTTCAAATGTTACCAGGATGCTCTCAGAGTATTGTGAAGTAAAGCTTTCAGAGTTTAATGGGGGAAAACTTTTACTTTTTTCTCCTCTAGCAAATTTACTTTTTAATCTCTTGATATTACGGTTGTGTAAATTCACCTTATTTGCTTCCTGCTGTTCATGAATGCTATTCACTTTCCCCATGTCCTTTCTCTTAACTTGTGCATTTGATTTTAATATTTTAGTATTCCTCTGCAGTCTTTCACTCTTAGGGGGCTTTCCTAGTGGTCCAGTGGCTAAGAGTCTAAGCTCCCAATACAGAGGGCCAAGGTTTGATTCTTGGTCAGGGAACTAGATCCCACATGCTGTGAGTTAGAGTTCACATGCTGAAACTAAAACCCAGCACGACCAAAATAAATAAATAAAAATTTTTTTAAAAAAGAATAGATTCTTATTATGATGGCTGTTGTCTATAAAACTAACAGCTCCTCACTATTTTAAAGCTGTTTTACTTCACAGCCTTCTGGTAATCTACTTAATTGCTTTTATGGGACAAAAAATTTCCAGAACTGCCACTTTAAAAAATGGTAAAAAAGCACATAACACAAAAATTACCACCAGAACTGCTACATTTGTTTATTAAACATGTTGAACTTTGTCACAGAGTTGGCTTCCTTGAAGGACAGTTTGCTCCCTGGCTGATCACATCTTATTGTTGACTTTTCCTTCCTTGTCTGCGTTTCATTCCCTGCCCTTTTCTCTGATCTTATCAGTCTCTGATTTATTTCCTCCTGGGCTGATCACTTCTAACACAGGGACATCTCAACCATAATGGACAGGATGCTATTCAATAATTGCTTGATTTTCATAACTAAATATAAAATATTATAAAATACAAATTCAGAAAGATACACGAACCCCAGGGTCCATAGCCGCATTATTTACAATTGCTAAGGAATGGAAGCAGCCTAAGCGTTCATCAACAGATGAATGAATAAAGATGTGAGACACACACAATGGAATACTACTCAGCCATAAAAAGAATGATATTTGCAACAACATGGATGAACTTGGAGAACATACGTGAAATAAGACAGAGAAATACAAGTAATTTATGGTATCCCTTATATGTAGACTGTGAAAGTTACAACAAACTAGTGAATAAAATCCCCAAGAGGCAGATTCAGAGACCAGAGAACAAACCGGTGGGGAGGAGTAAGTGCAGAGGGGACACAGAGGGGTGGGGAGATAAGGGTTTTTAGGGGATTACATGAAATCGTGTGTAGGAAACATTTGAAAATTATAAACATTATAGAATTTAAAGAATCTTTTAGTCAATAAAAATTTTAATAGCTTAGGAAACTTAATGAAAAGATTATAGCATTTTCATTGTAATAAAAGCGCTATCTATAACTTTAGAGAAAAAATATGAATGCTCTATACATTTTAGAGGAACCCAAATGTAGAACTGAATAGATCTGCTGTATTGTTGAATAGAAATATAAATGCATGCATATGCAATAAAAATATATACATATATGATATTACATTCAATCTTTTTTACTTTCATGTCTTCTGAGAGCCCTCACACCCTTGGAAATCTTTCAAGGTGGCCTTTTAAATTCACCTTAGGAGATCAGTGTTGCAGGGCAGTGGGTGTCAAGGAGCATGTATTCATAATCAATATCTTCCTGCCCACTACCACCCATCTGGTCTTCTGTACTTTGGATTAATTTCTGACTAGCAAACTGTCTTTTCTTAGAGGGTATTTATACAGTAGTGGGACACACTTCTCAATAAATAGTTATGTACCAATAAATACTAATATAATAAATGACATGTTGATTGAATATCTGTGTTCCAGTCTCTATGGGATATGATGTTAAGGAAAAAAGATACAGTCACTACCCTCATGGGGCTTCAGTCTAGGAAGGGAGACAAATACGAATCAAACAACATGCAAACAAATGTGACCCTGTGCTTGTGTCCAGCGCCAAAAGGGAGGTACACCATACACTGACTGTCTCTGCTGGGCAGACTTGATCTCCTTGGGAAAGTTAGGGAAGGCTTCCCTAAGAAAGAGTCGTACGGGGACAGGGAGGCCTAGAGTTCAACTTTTGAGATGCGATGTTGAAAATGCTTCTGATTTGTCCAAGAAGAGATGTTAAGTAGGCAGCTGGATTACTTATTGGGCTGGGACTCAGGACTGATCTGGGCTAGAGACCTACATGGAAGAGCCATCAGTGCATAAACAACAATGGAGGCCAGAACCATCAATGAGATTGGCTAGGACGGTAGAGAATTGGAAAAGAAGAGGAGCTAAACCCATTTATTATGTTCTTTTATCAGCACTAGAAATAGAGTTTTTGTTTTGGAAAAATGTGCCAGCCACTTATAATCTTCTTTAGGTACCAAGTACTTTTCCTTGGAGGGGTAATTCTTTTCCCTTTCTTGTCTGAGTTGACAGAGCTTGACCAAGAAACAGAATTATATACTGACCCCCCAGCACCAGGGGTGAGTATATAATTGAAGCCCAAGTCATTATTTTCTAACGTGATTTTATACAATGTCAATGGACAACAACTCAATTGTATGACATCCCCCAAGCCTCAGGGATTGATTCGGGATGGTCAGACGATGACCTGGTTCTGGTCAATAAGACTCAGGCCTTGAATATTTGTGGGGGTTGCTTAGAAGACGCCCCATAAGCCTGAAACTGCTAGGAGCTCTCTGGACTCTGTAAAGGGAGGAACTGCCTGAGACAGACAAACAGAGTTGACTGATAGAGAAAGACTGGGTTTTGTTGACATTGAAGCTGGCTTTACCTGGATAGGTGAATTTACATGTGATTAAGTTTAACTTGCTTTCTGCCTTAATCTAGGCTAAGCAGGGCCCCTACTTAAAGATCATTGCTACTAAAAATTATTGATATACCCATTCATAGACTTTAAAGAAAATGCCAGTGGAGAATTCCCTGGTGGTCTAGAGATTAGGACTCCATGCTTCCAATGACAGGGGTTGGGGTTCGATCCCAGGTTGGGGAACTAAGATCCCATAAGCCAAGTGGTGCAGCCAGGGGAAAAAAAGAAAGAAGATGCCGGTAAAGGGTTGTCCTTAAAGAGGATCTTGCCGCTGAAATGGTAAGTAAATCACTAAGACTTTGGGTTCCCCTGGTTAGAGGGACTTCTTTGCCAGAACTTGATGTACTCCCAAGGTGCCAACTACTGCAATGTTTACTCGGGATAAATTAGCCAAGTTAAAACTTGTTCCTCTGATCAAAGCTGAAGAAAAGCAAGGCAGACTTTGCTGATACTGTAGATGAGGGGAGGAAGAGTAACATTTGAATTGAGACGCAAAGACAGCTCTTACAAAGTCATGATGAACCTAAGAATGTTTAAAATCTGGTTAGATTTTTAAAAAATATAAACTTTATTTTTTTGGCCACACTGTGCGGCCTGTGTGATGCCAGTTCCCCGACCAGGGATTGAACCTGTGCCCCTGAAATGGAAGCGTGGAGTCCTAACCACTGGACTGCCAGAGAGAAGTCCCTAAGACCTAGTTAGATTTTGTTCTAGAAAAGAAACAAGAGATTTAAGCCCATCTTGTAATAAATTTGTGTGGAATATATGAATTTTGGGGAGTTGCAGCATACACACACACACACACACACGCGTGTTCCTAGAAACGTCTTTTCTAATGACAACACAGGCCTTAAATAGCATGCCTGAAGGATGGACGCTGAATGATAGGGAGCAGAGCCAGCTTGGGTTTTTTCTTTTTTTTTTAATTGATATTTAAAATTTATAGCATAACCAGATGACTATGATTCAGATTTAGAGTTTATTCACATTTATTCCTTTTTTGCAAATGTCTTTAAAAATACATTAATTTAAATTTTTGCTATAAATCAGTCTAGAGCAGCAGATGTAGATCTGTGCTAAGTATATTTTATAACAACTTCACAGAAGGGGGAAAATGGCTTTGGACATGTTGTTGGAAACATTCATGTGGTTACTCAAGGGAGAATTTGTACATTTTTTATATTTATGGCTTCTGCAATTTCTTAATAAGCCTTGGCACCCTGCCAAAGGCTATAAAAGACTGAGTAAAATTTATGATCCTTGAACATGTTTAAAAAAAAAAAAGCACCCTATTGTAGATTAGTTGGATTAAAGGAGCCTGCCAGCTGTTTCCTTTAATTGAGGCAGTAAGTACCTTTTAAACTGCAGTGTCCGTGGTAAGTTTTCTTCTGATTTCATGTTAATCCTCCTCATGTACACATGTCCTGAGAATTTCACATGTTAAAAGACAGATCACGTTCACTTAACCTGTGCTTTAGGTTCATCATAGGGGCTTCACAGATGGCTTGGTGGTAAAGAAACCACCTGCCAATGCAGGAGACTCGGGTTCAATCCCTGGGTTGGGAAGAGCCCCTGGAGGAGGAAATGGCAACCCACTCCAGTATTCTTGCCTGAAAATCCCATGGATAGAGGAACCTGGCAGACTACATACAGTTCATGGGGTCACAAAGAGTCTGACGTGACTGTGAGACTTAGCACGCACGCCCAGGGTCCCTGTGCTCTTTCCTGTTCTAATTGTCTATTTCCCAAGCCCACATCTTGGAGGATCTTCAAATAGCAAGTATAATTTTAAGCATCTAAGTGTAGGAACCCTGGCTGTAGGTTTTGGAATTCAGCACACTGAATGTAGTTGGCACTTACATTTGTTGAACAGATGAATGGAGCTCCCTGGATCCCATCCACTATTCCAGAAGGACCATTTCCAGGTGGTTTGAGTTCCAGAGGCCGGAGGCAGTAGAAAGCCTGGGCTGCATTAATCAGTGGATGGGGGAGGAAAAGTCAGCTGGGAATAGGTATGGAGGGGAAGACAGAACACATGGAAAGGGGACCCTTGTACTCCCAGCTTTGGGGCAGGAAGAAGTAGGGGAAGGAATTGAAAATAACTCCTGCTGTGAAGACAGCACTCCTGGATTTCTCATGATCCTCCATCCCCCAAAGCTGCTATTAACAGGAACTGGAGCAATTCTTTTTCTAAATGTTAAATGTGTCTCCCCACATAAAAGAAAGGAACTGTGTGATATATTGTGGCACCAAACTTAGTATCAAGTCCAGGCTGAGAATCACGGGAACATAATTTGGAGGCAGAAATCTGCTTTCCCACCACTGTATTCTTTTGGGGGAACTCCGAAGAATTCCTAGAAAAAAATGCTCTCAAGTAAAACGTAAAGTCTTTCATCTTATTCCCCAAATTATTTATCTATCTGCTTCTTTTATTTTCTTGGATAATTAGGGCTCTTTTGCTCTATTCTGGGCTTCCCTGGTGGCTCAGATGGTAAAAAATCTGCCTGCAACGCAGAAGACCCGGCTTCCATCCCTGAGTTGGGATGTCTCCTCCCCGGCACTTCGTCACACATGTAAGTTGATGTACAGGCCACCAGCCCATGGGTGGAGGTTTCAGAAAGCTATCTTCAAAGCTGAGTAACTTGAGATAAATAACAAGAGAAAGTGGAGAGGAAGCACATGCCTAATCCATATAATGCCTACAAAGCCAAATAAAGGAATCCAGTTTATACTTTTTGTATCTTTCTTATATTTTAGCACTTCATCAAAGCAGAATGTGGAAGTATAGTACCAGTGATTTACTGTGATTACTCAGTTCATATGACTATTCAAGAAGGAATATAATAATATTACATTTTTAAAAATGCTGAACATGTAGGTTCCAGCACAGGTTCCCTCCCATAGAAGCACCGACATAATTCATGTGTGTGGCTTGTCGAAGTATCATGTGGTCATTTAGCAAATGTTTAACATGTGCGTTTCCTGTTCTGAGTCACCATAAAATTGAAGGTTTTCCTTTTCTAGAACACGTATATCAATTGATGCTTTCAAACTGTGGCACTGGAGAAGACTCTTTGATTAGAGTTCCTTGGGCAGCAAGGAGATCAAACCGGTCAATCCTAAAGGAAATCAGCCCTGAATATTCATGGCAAGGACTGATGCTGAAGCTGCAGTACTTTGGCCACCTGATGCAAAGAGCCAACTCATTGGAAAAGACCTTAATGTTGGGAAAGATTGAGGGCAAGAGGAGAAAGGGGCATCAGAGGATGAGATGGTTGGATGGCATCACAGACTCAATGGACATGAGTTTGAGCAAACTCAGAGAGGTAGTGAGGACAGAGAAGCCTGGCATGCTGCAGTTCATGGGGTCGGAAAGAGTCAGACACAACTTAGTGACTGAACAACAACAACGAATACAATACTTGCACACAGATCGTTTCTATTTTCATTCTTATTTGAGGTTGGCCCTATGGTGAATCCATTTCTGTAGATAATACATTGATAATAGCCTCAAGATAGTGGGTTTATCTCTGCGATGGTGGGTCTATCTTTAAATCATTTTTTTAAAGATTTTTTTTTTTGATGTGGACCATTTTTAAAGTCTTTACTGAATTTGTTACAATATGACTTCTGTTTTATGTTTTTGTTTCTACGTTTTTGCTCAGATCTGTTTTATGTTTTTGTTTCTTGGCCAAGAGACGTGAGGGATCTTAGCACCCAGACCAGGGATTAAACCCACACCCCCCGCAGTGGAAGGCAAAGTCTTAATCATGGGATCACCCAGGAAGTCCCCTGAGGTTCCATTTTCAAGCCAGTGCACAAGCATTTTTCCCCTTCAGGATACCTAAGAGATCTGTCACCCTTCCATCATGCCCCCCTCAGGAACAGTTTTTCCAAATGTAGGGGGACTAGGGAGCATGCTTCATGGTGTCTGGGGGTGGGGCCTGGTGCAAGTGCCCTTCCCCACCTCCAAGATCATGGTGGCAAGTTTATTCATTAGTCAACACCCTGAGGGAAATGTAACTGCTAATTATTGACCATTCTCTGCGCCAGGTGCCTTATGTACACATTATTTAATCCTCACCACAAGAGAGGGATTATTAGCCACATGTTAAGATGATGAGCTCAAGACTGAGATGTAAGAAACGGGCCCCAGGCCATCCAGATGGGTAAGGAGCGTGTTGGGATTTAACCCTTGTTTCCCAAACTCCAAGTTCCCTCCCCACTGTGCTATCTCCCACTAACCAACTGCTTGTATCTTGGATGTTCACTGTCTCAGTTTGTACCTGCTGCTCTCACAAAATAACCATAGATTGGGTGGCTTAAACAAGAAACATTTTTTTTTCCCCTCACAGATATGAAGGCTGGGAAAGCCCAAGATCAAGATGACAACTGATCTGACATGTGTGGTGAGACCCTCGTCCCAGCTTGCAGACAGCTGCCTTCTCCTTGTGTTCACACGATGGGGAGAGAAATCATTTCCCTCGTGCCTCTTTTATAAGGGCACTAATCCTGTTCATAATGGCTGCACCCTCATGACCTGATCACCTCCCAAAGACCCACCTTCTAATATCATCACATTGGGGGTTTGGATTTCTAATACATGAACTTAAGAGAGGAGACACAAATATTCATGCCACAACATTCACTTCGTATTTATTTATTTTATTTTATTTTTTTTTATACCGCCCGGCGGCGGCGGCGGAAGGCGCGACGGCAGAGGAAACCTTCTCGCTGCGGTGAGCGCTCAAGCAGACTGCGCTGCGCCGCGCCGAGCCGGGGCCGCCGCTCCGGCCGCGGGAGCCTGACGTCTCCCCACTTCGTATTTATTTGGAGGAACTTGAGTGAGAGAGAATCGTGTTTATAATGATATGAACACCTCTTTTTCCCTTTGGAGGGGACTTAGGATGTGACTATATAAAACAAAACCCACTTTTGTCATGTGTGCGTGCCAGCTCCAGCTGAGAATCTTGCAAACTTTATACACAAAACAAAGCCATCACTGATGTTACTGCCAGGATGCAGGAGCTACTGGCCAGAGATCCCCACTAAGAACTCACTCCCACATTTCCAGATGAGTGCTAGGAGATGAGGTTCTTAAACTAAGACTCCTAATTTGGTGCCCTGCTAAAAGGAAAAACCAAGGCAACCAAAAATAGACATACACTGACTCCTTATACAGTTGAGAATTTTGACAGAATAACATGCAGAGGAGTGGAGAATTCAAGGTGGGTAGGAAGACTGGGGGAGAAGACGATGGCACCCTACTCCAGTACTTTTGCCTGGAAAATCCCATGGACGGAGGAGCCTGATAGGCCCCAGTCCATGGGGTCGCTAAGAGTCCGGCATGGCTGAGTGACTTAACTTTCACTTTTCCCTTTCATGCATTGGAGAAGGAAATGGCAACCCACTCCAGTGTTCTTGCCTGGAGAATCCCAGGGACAGAGGAGCCTAGTGGGCTGCTGTCTATGGGGTCGCACAGAGTCGGACACGACTGCAGTGACTTAGCAGCAGCAGCAGGAAGACTGGGATCACAAACGAATGCAACACACCTTGGCAAAAATAAAACCCATCTAAAAAGAACAGGCCAAATAAAATTAAAAAGTAAATAATTAAAATAAAAAGAACAGGCCTTGGGACTTCCCCGGTGCTCCAGTGGTTAAGAATCCACCTTGCAACGCAGGGGTTTGATCCCTGGTTGGGGAACTAAGATCCTGTAAGACACAGAGCAATTTAGCCCATGCACCACAACTGCTGAGCCTGTGCACCACAATGAAAGATCCTGCATGTAGAAACTAAGACCCAGCATGGTCAAATAAATAAAATAGATTAATTTAAAAAAGAACAGGCCTGGTTTGCCTTCTCTTGCTTAGTAGAATACACAGTTCTGGTCATAAGAACTCTCCCATAGATAGATGAGATAAATGTGGAGATTATCCTGCATAATCTGGATGGCTCATTGTTACCACAAGGTACTTACAAGGGAAAGAAGAAAGCAGGAGAGTCAGAGAAGACATGACATCAGAGGCAGAGCTGGGGAGATGCATCCTAAGGAAGGCTTCCCTAATCATTGCTGGTTTTGAAGATGACGGGAGGTACCATGAGTGAAGGGAGGCTGCAACCCCCAAAAGATGAGAAAGGCAAGAGAACAGTCTTTTCTGGAGCCTCCAGAAGGAATCAGCCCTGTCCATACCTTGATTTTAGCCCATGAGACCCACTGTCAGATCACCAGAACTGTAAGATAGTAAATATGCATTATCTTAAGACACTAAGTTTGTGGTGATTTTGTTACAGCAACCAGAGGCAACTCATACAATCCCATGGAGTTTTCTCTTGTACTGGCAAAATGATGTCCATCTTCATGTAGCTATACAACACCCTTCAGGGCCTGGCCTTTGCTCATATCCTATCTAAATTTCCTGGGACCCCACTCAGGTGTCTGTGGTCTAGCCACTCTGACCTTTTAGCATCTTCTTTTCTTTCTTTTTTTCTTTTTGCTCTGTCAACATGTGGGATCTTAGTTCCCTGACCAGGGATGGAACCTGTACTCCCTTCATTGGAAGTGCAGAGTCTTAACCACTGGACCACCAGGGAAGTCCCCTTTCAGCATCTTCTGACTTAAGTCTCCTCTCTCTCCATGCACCCCTGCAGCCAGTTACCTCTTGCTCATCCTGCAGACTTTAGCTCCTAGTTACCTGGGGACATCCATTTGAGAAAAATTTATAGAGTGCTAGATGGGGTTGCTAAGAGTCCAACACGACTGAGCGACTTCACTTTCACTTTTCACTTTCATGCATTGGAGAAGGAAATGGCAACCCACTCCAGTGTTCTTGCCTGGAGAATCCCAGGGACGGTGGAGCCTGGTGGGCTGCCGTCTATGGGGTCGCACAGAGTCGGACACGACTGAAGCGACTTAGCAGCAGCAGCAGCAGCAGCACTATGCTAGGGGCTGGGAACAGAGAACAGAGCAGGAAGAGTCTCTGCTGTCCTACAGGGGAGGAGGAAGACCACAAATAAGAACCCAAATGATTAAGCAAGGTCATTCCAGAGAGCGCTGAGACAACGGGCAATTTTAGGTGACCGTCAGGGAAGGACTCTCCAAGAGAAGACGTTTGAGCTGAGACCTGAGTGATGAACAGAATCCTTTCCTTAGACGGTCAGCCCTCCTTGAACGTTTCTGTCACAATGCTTACCTGGTGTTACAGACTGAATTGTGTCCCCTCCAAATTCATATGTTGACACTTTAACTCCTGACATGACTGTATTTGGAGACAGGGCCTTCGAGGAGGTAATTAAGCTTAAATGAAGTCATAAGGGTGGGGCCCCAAGCCAATATGATAGGTGTCCTCCTAGGAAGAGAAAGGCTTGTACACAGAGGAAAGACCACATGAAGACATAGACAGAGGTGGCCCTCTGCTGGCCAAGCAGACAGTTCCCCTCAGAAACTAACCCTGCCAACACGCTGATCTTGGACTTCCAGCCTCCAGAGCTCTGGGCAAATGCATTCTTGTTAAAGCCTCCAGTCTGTTGGTATCTTGTTACAGCAGCCTGAGCTAGTACACCAGGTTTATAAACTGACATCACCCAGACCACTGCCAGAGCCACCCAGCAGTCTCCCCGTTCCCCCTCTTGTTCCTCCTACTACGCCCAGTCTCAGCGCAATAGCCCTAGAGAACTTCTTGAAATGCAGATCACATTCTGTCACTCCCAATTCAGACTCAGTAGTGCCACGCAGAACAAGCTCCAAATTCCAAACAGTGGCCCGCTTCGGTTACTCAGACCTGTCTACCCTCTAACACACCTCCTGTTCTGCAGACAACAAGCTCCAGCCTCCCGGATTTTGCACTTGACCCTTCTTCTGCCGAGAGCACCTTCTTCAGCTCTGCAGACTCACCTTCGCAGAGGCGTCCCTCCCCTCTATTGTAAATGAAGCTGTCCCATCACGGTCTCTTAACCCAGACCTGAGTCTCCTGGCTTTTCACCGCCCAGAACGGTCTTTTCTGCGTCTTGGTGGGTTCCCACTGCTACTCCCCATCCCATTATGGGGCAGGGACCCTGCCTTGTCCACCGCCAGAGCCCCGAGCACCGTTGGCTGTAGAAAATACAGGTGGATGGGGGACTTCCCTGGTGGTCCAAAGGTCAAGACTTGGCCTTCCAACGCAGGGGCTTCAGATTCCATCCCTGGTCGGGGCGGGATGGGGGTGGAGTACAAAGATCCCCACATGGCCTTGAAGCCGAAAAACCAAAACATAAACATTGTACCAAATCCAACACTTTTTAAAAAGGTCCACATCACCAGGATAGGGGGGTACCTATTAAAGAGTTTTCGATTGCTGACGGCAGATTAATAATAAAGTGATGCTCTGGTGGAGGGAAAAACAAAAGGTGCACATTAAAAAAAAAATCTTAAAAAAAGAAACAAGAAAATACACGTAGATGAGGTGGCATTGGAAGGACGGGAGCCAGGCCCTCTAGCCGTCCATGTCAGAGCCACCACTGAGTTCCGTGCTCTTCCTCATCTGCAGGAAAGAGGACAACAACGATGTCCACAGGCTCCAAACAGTTCACAAGCCGGAGAGTAAGGAGCACCAGCTACTGCTGCTGCTGCTGCTGCCAAGTCGCTTCAGTCGTGTCCGACTCTGTGCGACCCCAGAGACGGCAGCCCACCAGGCTCCCCCGTCCCTGGGATTCTCCAGGCAAGAACACTGGAGTGGGTTGCCATTTCCTTCTCCATGCATGAAAGTGAAAAGTGAAAATGAAGTCGCTCAGTCGTGTCTGACTCTTAGCGACCCTGTAGACTGCAGCCTACCAGGCTCCTCCGTCCATGGGATTTTCCAGGCAAGAGTACCGGAGTGGGGTGCCATTGCCTTCTCCGGGAGCACCAGCTAAGGACTGGCTAAATAAACAGTGTCTCGGGGAAGGCACCTCCCGACACCCGAAAAGAGGTCAGTTCCCTGTGAGACGCTGTTCTAACTCCTAGCTCTTCTGCTCCGGGGTCGCGGAGCCCAGAAAAACACATGCCCGGCGAGCATCCATTTGAACCGCACGTCCACCCCCAATCGGTTCCCGGGACCGCTGCTTCCGGGAGCCGCGCAGCCCCTCCACTGGCTCCGCCCCGGGGCCGCAGCCCAACGAGGACCGCGCGCCCGCCTCGGGGGCGGCCCCGGAGGCCGAGGCCGAGGGTAACCGCCTCCCGGTGCCGCCGCCGCCGCCGCCGGGCCCGACGTGGCGCCGCCACCGCCCCCGGCGCCGACGCTCGCGGGCGCAGCCAATGGCGGCGTCTCCCGGGCGGCGGGCGCGGCCTCCGGCCGCCAGAGGGCGCCGCGCGGAGGCCGAGGAGCCGCCGCCACCACCGCCGCCGCTGCCGCCGCCGGGTCGCCGCGGAGGGAAGCTGAGAGCGAGCGCCCAGGCCGCCGCCGCTGCCGCCGTCGCCCGCTCATCGCGCGCCGCTGCCCGCCCGCCGGCGCGGCCGTCCCCGCAGGTAGGTGCGCGCCGCCCGCGCGGCGGCCCGCGCGCCACCCGGCCCCCGCCCGCCGCCGCCGCCTCGTGCTCGCGCGCGGCCGGTAACGGACACGGGCGGGGGAGGGGCGCGCTCTCGGCCGCCCAGCGGCGGAACGGCGGCCCCGGGGGCGCGGGGCTCGGCCACAAAGGGCGCGCGGCCCCGGCGCAGGGGCGGCCCGAGCGCGCGCCGCCGCCCGGGCCCCCGCGGGCGCGCCGACGGGGGCGGGCGGGTCCCGGTGCCTCCCTCCCTGCGGGGCGGCGGGGGGCGCGTCTCCGCCAAGTGGGGCGCAGGGGCGCCGCCGTCTTCCCCATTACCGCATGTGTTTCGGTTGACAAAACACCCCCTCTCTGGTTATTTAACTAAAAAAGAATATATATATATATACACACACATATATATATGCATATATTTTCCCGTACTATTTGTGTCTGTTTGGTGATCGAGGACCCCCCACCCCCCACCAATCCGGTACCTTGGTTTTGGGAGCGGGAAGGATGCTTGGGGCGCTTGGCTCGTTAATTTCGGGTCACTCTCTCCGGCCCCCCTCCCCGTTATTTATTTATTTATTTTTCACGGGGCTCACGTCTAGGACGTGCACGAACGGTTTCCTGTCTTTATTGTGGACACCGAGACGGCCGGGGCTGGAGGTTTCTTTTCCCCACCCTTGAAGAATGAAGACCTGTCAGTTCCCATTAGCGTGAATTTCCTGTCGGGGACGGTCGCTGCAGGGGTGTGGTCCAGCTGGAAAGCTCTGGCTGGTCCCGAGAGGTCGCGCCTGCACCCTGATTGGGTGAAATTTTCGGGACTTGGGTCTTTCCCCCCAACCCCTTACTCCGATACGTAGTTGGGTATTTTAAAGGCCAACCGTCAGCCTGAAGTTCGTGTGAGCTGCCCCCGGAAGGTGGCCGCTGACCGCCGGAGCGCTTGCAATGTGGCTTGACCTCCTAGAAATGTCCTCTTCGGTGAAAGAAACACACCTGATTTTAAGTCACTTAGGAGAAAACAGTAAAACACCCCCATTCGTAATTTTTTTCCTGCTTAAATCATACAGGTTGAGATGATGTTTCGAACATATTGGGTTAACTTAAATACATTCTTAAAATTAATGTCACTGGTTTCATTTTGCTCTCTCTTCTCCTTTTAACATGGCTACTTGAAAATTTAAAATTAGATATGTGACTGGCATTATATTTCTATTGGACAGCGTTCAGCCAGAGCCTTGGAATGGGGCAGGGGTGATTAGGAGCCTGTGCCATCTGCTTATTTTTTCCTGCTTCTGTGATGGCATGTGGCCTCCTTCTCTGCTAGGCTCTCAAGGAATCCCCTGCCTCTTCCTTCTCACCCTCAGCTGGACTGCCCAGCTGATTGCTTAATGAGGATCTTGTCCTAATTTGCAGAATAATTCAAATTAGTGGACGGAATTTTCTTTGCTGAAAAAATGTTTTCCGTCTGCTGTCTACAGGAGTCTGCAAATAGTTTCACTCAGAATCAGACCTTGAGCTATTGAAGCTGAATATTTTTTTTTGGCGGGGGGTGTATGTTTGTGTGTGTGTAATGCAAAGAACATGTTGATTTTCAGGTCCTCTGCCACCTAAATGCCTTCCTTCAAGTTACCATGGCTCTTTCTTGGGTGCTCATCACACTGACCTACACTCTTTTCCCTTCCCAGCTGTTAGATACTGTCACTTTTTACAAGTACAAATGGTGGTTGTCAGATTCTGTCCTCTAATTCTTCATTTTGACTAACTGTAAAGCCTGTCAGTTTGGGAGGGTTAAATCAATGTTAAGTGGGAGAGAATCAATTAGTATACAATCTCAAGCCCAGTAATGGTGACAGTGACCCTTGGAGAGTTGTGAGCCTTCCAGTAAAGGACAAGGTAGAATAGAAGGTGTCTGTATTCTGTTGCCTTGGTTACTCTAGAATGACTTTCAAGAGAAAGTATAATGTGTGGAGATTGGATTTCCAGACAATATCTTGAAGTGTGTGTGTGTTAGTGAAAATACTTTTTCTCCAAAATCTTAGGATTGAAAGTGAAATTTGTGTTTTCTAAAGTGTGAAATGTTTACAAATCATCAGAAAAACTTTAGATAGTATTTTTCGGGTGGAGAAATAAGAAAATATTCATCCAGAAGTTTAAAATATATACTTGTTCCAAATATCAATTTAAAAAATTTAATTCACATACACGCGCACACACACAATAGAAGCATATTAAGTGAGGTGAAAATTTCCTTTGATGCAAAGAAACAGGGTCATTTATCCTTACCAGGTTTTGCCCAAATAAGAAGTTTGCTTTTTAATTTTGTTATGAGTTTAGCAATGTGTTGTTTAGTTAACTAATTACTGTTAATTTCACATACTGTGAAGCCTTGGGAACCAGATAATGGATACAGTAAAAGGCAGAAATTTTTCTGTTGCACAAATGAGAAAGTGGAACCTTTGTATTTTATTAGAATATGTGAGTCTGGAGCAGGGTAGTAATCTGGCAGTTCAGCACACCTTTGCAGTCCTGGGCATGTCACTGACCCAGGGCCTGGGTGCCCCTGGGCAAGCTGTCTGCAAGATTTTTTGTCTTTCTTGTCCATTCGTCCCATACAGGATTCCTGTGTCAGGCAAGATGTTCCCAGGGCCTTAGGAGGCCTGGGCCCCGGAAGGGCCACCTGGCACATGTTATATCTGAGAGATCTGAGAGCAAGTTCAAAGTGAACAGCTGGGGGTGGGGTGGAGAGAGGGGTTGGGGGTGGAGTAGAGGTGTGAAATTTCCTCCCTGCTGTTGCTTAGCACAGCCTTCATCTTGGGGCTTTCATTTTCAGTAGAAGGGGCAAACTGTCTCATAAGTATATCCAGGAGGAGATGTCCAAGAAGGTGCCAGAACATCTATAATAACCTTTCCCTCCCTGGTTTGTGGTCTCTGTGGGATGTAATGTGTCCACCTGCTTTTGTAAGTGTTGCAAGCCGGGGTGACAGGGAACAGTTACTTTAACTACTTTGTGTGTTGTTTGCGGCTTGACCCAGAGAGGCTTGAGTCTGAGGGCCGCATTGACTACAGGCTGATGATTATAATTTTTCACTTGCAGCTTAGGAATGCCTTTTAAGGCAAAAATTCAGGCACTGTGCTGCACATTCCCTGGGGCACCTTCTCTGGTCCTGCGTGAGGATGTCTTGGAAGTACGGCTGTTTAATAATATTTATTCCTCTTTCTAAACACATGATGTCCTGGGCGGAGGGTATTTCCACTCGCCACTTGGCCCTGGAGTGCTGTCCTAAAATTCCCTGTGTCCACACCATCGACCCCGTCTGCTTCTCTGAGTTGCTTTAAATTTCATCCCTTGCCGACGTCATCCTGTGTGCCTGAGTGTGCAGAGGGCTGTATTTATTTGGTTCCTCTTGAGTGGCACTGAAGTGCCCACCTGTCTGTGGCAGCTGCGTGTGTCTTTCAGAGCCCAGCCCCGGCGCCCTCAGAGCCACGCTGGCCCTCCTGGCAGAGCTCCTTGGATGGGAATTCAGGCCCAGGGCCAGCCCGGGCAGCTGGGCCCCTTCCTGGCTGTGCGATGCTGGCCTGGCCGCGTCACCTCTCTGCTTCAGCTTCCTCTCAGTACCTGCCTCTCAGGATTCTTAGGATTAGATGATTTCACCCTCGGAAAGCACTTGGAACAATGCCTGGCATCCAGCCAGAGCCGTCAGTGATGGCTGTGATTTTCACCTCTGCCGTATATTGTGGTCACATTTCGCTTCCTTGGTGTCTTCTGATAATGGACGCGGGTTCCCAAAGTTACCATGAAAGGCCAGAATTTCACAATTTCACATTTCATGGTTTAGTTATAGCTGTGTACTAGGCTTCGACTAGTGGGTGTCACCTCACAGGTGCAGAATAAATATATAAGGAATCGTACCGGAGAGCCAGGGTACCTTGCCTTCTGTGAAGCTTCAGAGTGAGTAAGGAACTTAAAATCAGCTGGTTCCAGAGAGGTGATGTATGTTCTAGTTTACAGTTTAGCTAATTAATGAATTGTTGTTGTTCAGTGGCTACCTAGTGTCCGACTCTTCTCAGGCCCCCTGGATGCAGCACTCCAGGCTCCCCGTCCTCCACCATCTCCCGGAGTTTCTGGCTGATTTTGTTTATTTATTTTTACTGTTCAAAGCTCCCCCCTCACCCTCCCACAACTTCCTTTCCGTTTAAGGAGAAGAGGGTGTGGCTGACTGGCTCTTCGCCTGTTCAGTTCAGTTCAGTAGCTCAGTCATGTCCGACTCTTTGCGACCCCATGAATCGCAACACGCCAGGCCTCCCTGTTCATCACCATCTCCCGGAGTTCACTCAAACTCAGGTCCGTCGAGTCGGTGATGCCATCCAGCCATCTCATCCTCTGTCGTCCCCTTTTCCTCCTGCCCCCAATCCCTCCCAGCATCAGAGTCTTTTCCAATGAGTCAACTCTTCGCATGAGGTGGCCAAAGTACTGGAGTTTCAGCTTCAGCATCATTCCTTCCAAAGAAATCCCAGGGCTGAGCTCCTTCAGAATGGACTGGTTGGATCTCCTTGCAGTCCAAGGGACTCTCAAGAGTCTTCTCCAACACCACAGTTCAAAAGCATCAATTCTTCGGCGCTCAGCTTTTTTACAGTCCAACTCTCACATCCATACATGACCACTGGAAAAACCATAGCCTTGACTAGACGGACCTTTGTTGGCAAAGTAATATGTCTCTGCTTTTCAACATGCTATCTAGGTTGGTCATAACTTTTCTTCCAAGGAGTAAGCGTCTTTTAATTTCATGGCTGCAGTCACCATCTGCAGTGATTTTGGAGTTCAAAAAGATAAAGTCTGACACTGTTTCCACTGTTTCCCCATTTATTTCCCATGAAGTGTTGGGACCAGATGCCATGATCTTCGTTTTCTGAATGTTGAGCTTTAAGCCAACTTTTTCACTCTCCTCTTTCACTTTCATCAAGAGGCTTTTTAGTTCCTCTTCATTTTCTGCCATTAGGGTGGTGTCATCTGCATATCTGAGGTTATTGATATTTCTCCCGGCAGTCTCCTTCAGGAGTGACTTAGGGTTTCAGGTTTTTCCTCTGTTGCTGTCCAGTTGATTCCCACCCTATTGATTCACTCCCTTGTTTGCTCCCTAAGGATTTGGGATCCCCCTCAGCCGGCCCCGCTGGCGTCTGGTCACTTCCACTTTGGCCCCATCCTTTGGTTTATCACGCCTGCTTTGACTGAACCGCTGTCCTGGGGACTTTGAATGGAGTGTTCTCTTTACACTCGGCCACTTCATTCATTCTTTGCTCAGGTTGTCATTGACCTGGACCCAGGAAGTGTGAGGTGATCGCGGCCAAGAAAGACAGGGGTTCTCCTGGCAGGGAGTGATGGGGGAGACAGCCTCTAAAGCTGACCCTGAAGCCCAGACTCAGGGCTGAGAGGAGCCAGCTCAGGGCAGATCTGAGAAGGGTGTCGTGGGCAGAGGGAACTGCATGCATGAGCTCCCGGAAGCGTGGAGCCCTTGACTCACCCCAGAGACCCACAGGAAGAGGAACAGCATGACCCGGGCCGGGTGAGGGTGGCGTCGCCGTCAGGAGTCTAGATTTGGTTCTGGAGGAGTTTAAGTGGACCGTGATACCCAACTTGTGTTTTTAAAGAGCATTCCTTTCAGTGTAGTGTGGGGACGGGGTGGGGGAGGGACAGTGGCGAGCTCGGAGGCCCAGAGCAGAGGTGAGGAAGGAGGGAATTGCGACACCCCCCTGCGACTGGGGCCGGGGTGGCACAGGAGGCCTGATGTGCTCAGATTTGGGGTGCCTGGCATGTATTTTTGACAGTGTCACCGACAGATGCTTTGCCGGTAGATTAGTTGGATGTGGTGAGAGAAAGGTTTCTAGTTTGAGTAGTTGGCCAGGAGGTGATTTCAGTACTGAGAAGGGCAGAGTTAGGCTTGGGAGGACGAGAGTATAACATTAGGGGCCTTCCAGTTAGAAATGCTGAGTAAAGGTCACACACTGGCCCAGAATTCTCTATGGGTCTTAAACATGTCATTGTAGGATAGATGGCCTTTTTGTAAATGGCATTTGGACACCTGTTAGCTATTTGCGAATGAATATGTGTGTGTGTGTGTATATATATATATACACATATATATCACTCCTTAGAGTAAACCGGTGGATCCGGTTTAAGGAAAAAAAAAATTTTTTTTTAATGAAACAGTGAGACTACTAGACGAAAACGTGGAGAGTTATTTCATAATCTCAGAGTGGTGCAGGCATTTCTTTCTTTCTTTAAATAATTTTACTTCTTTATTTATTTTGGCAGTATTCACTGCTGCTAGGGCTTTTCTCTAGTTGCAGCGAGCAGGGGCTACGCTAGTTGCGGTGCATGGGCTTCTTGTGGTGGCTTCTTTTGTTGCAAAGCCTGGGCTCGAAGGCTTGCGGGCTTCAATAACTGTGGTATGTGGGCTCAGTAGTTGTGGCACACGGGCTTAGTTGTTCCGTGGCATGTGGGATCTTCCCAGAACCGGGATCAAACCCTTGTCGCCTGCTTGACAGCCATTCTTAACTACTGAGCCGTCAGGGAAGCCCAGGCGCTTCTGATAATGTCAAAATCCAGAAGCCATAAAAGAAAGTATTGAGCTACTTAAAAATAAGACTTTTGCTGTCAAAAAGTATCATAACCAACATCAAATGTTTGACATCATGTTGGGGAAAATAATAATAACATCACAAAGGATTGCTTTCCTCAACACATAGAGAGCTTCC
This sequence comes from Bos grunniens, assembly GCF_055505025.1. Classification (NCBI taxonomy): domain Eukaryota; kingdom Metazoa; phylum Chordata; class Mammalia; order Artiodactyla; family Bovidae; genus Bos; species Bos grunniens. Next base: position 32,327,552 of record NC_141189.1, read on the forward strand.
ATGAATCAAAACAGCTCAGCCTGGAAGAAAAATGCATGAAGGAAATGAAACAACAGTTCACAGAAAAGGAAGTACAAACGGCTCTTAAATCTTAAAAGATGTTCAGCCTCACTAATGATAGGAAGACTGAAACAAACAAAGCCCCAGCCACAGTTGTCACGCTGTTTGTCAGCTCCCTGACGGCAGTGGAAACGTCCGATGATTTCTTGTGCACTGGTGCCGGGTAGGGTCATTTGGTAAAACTTGGTAGTAGCTGGCAAAATAAAGAAACGCACCTACCCTTCATTCCTTGGAAATTCTTTGAAGATAATGCACATATGAAATGTCCTGTGTATCTGGTGAACTTTTAAAGACTGAAAACAACCACAGTGTCCTAGGGACCTGGTGACGTTCGGGTGCAGCCATATCACGGGCACGCTGCATGGCTGTTAACACAGCTTGATATGTGCTGACGTGGACTGACCTTCAAGACGAGGTGCCAGTCAAGAAAAGTAAGGTGTGGACACGTGTTAGAAGCCCCGGTTTGTATAAAAAATAGCGTATCCACAGGATATTTTTAACTTTTTATTTTGAAATAATTACATACTCACAGTATAATGCGAAAGTCATATATTGACTCCCACAAACCCTTCATCTGCTTCCCCCAGTGGTGCCGTCTTGCCTACCTGAAGTGCCTTAGCCAAGCCAGGAAACTGACATCTGTATAATACAGACCTTACTCAGCTCTTCATTTACATGTGTGTGTGTTTCTGGGCAGTTTTATCCCACGTGTAGATTCATGTAACCACCTCTGTAGTCCAGGCACAGCTTTGTTCACAGAGTGTCTTCGTCAGGATGCCCAGCAGATCTGTGTCAAAGATGTTCTGTTGATTGATTGCCCTCAGAGGGCACACAAGTGGCTGAATGATCGGGCTGGGAAGACGACATTCCTTTTCACTCTCATGGTATTTTAAAGGCCTGCTTTCTGGACAGCGGGTGGTGTCTGGACATCCAAGTAGAACGACCAGGAAGAAGGTATCTGTGAGCTCTGCCAGGGGATGGACACGGGCATTGTTGGGCCCTCGATGAGAATATTTCACATCTGGGTGGGGCAGGGGGTTCCTGAGGGGAGAGAGGGGGGGACACAGGGAGAGGGGTTCTGGTGCCCCCCAGGGCCCTCACGTTTAGAGGTCAGCTGGAGGTGAAGCCCCCTGCCTCTGCTGAATTTGAAGAGAAGTGGTTGTTGGATTAACTTGATCAAGTTCTCCTTCACTTTAAAACTGAGGCTGGATTCTGTTGACTGGATCCCAAAATAAGATGGTGTGGAAAGCCTTTATTGTTTTATTTTAAAATGAGATGTGGGGGGAGGCTTCATTTCACAGGTAAAACTAACTACGGTGGGAAAAAATCCGAACAGCGATTGCCCTGGGTGCGGGGTAGGGGAGGACTGGCCGGAGAAGGGGCCCGAGGGAGCTTCCTGGAGTGAAGGCAGGGGTGTGTCTCAAGGCCAGGGTCTGGGTTACATGAATGTATCGTTTGTCAAAACCTGCCTTAACGTATGTGCGTTTTACCTGAAAAACTGCAAACAGATGTTGAACTCCACATAATGCTGAGGTGTTTTGTGGTGAGTTATAATTGATGTCTGCAGCTCACTTTGCAGTTTACAAAATTGTGTTGGTGGATGGACGGAGGGTGGGCAGACGTCATTAAGGATGGGCAGATGTAATACATATACCAAAATATTAATTGTAAGATATAGGTAGTATAGAGGTATATGGTATTCATGGTAAAAAAAAAATTTTTTTTTCTGGGTGTATAAAAAATTTTCATAACAAAATTTAGGGGAAAATTCTACAGAACACGGAATGCTGTGTCATATTATATTTAAATGTCAGCTCATGCTCTGTTCCCCAGTCTTTAAACATGTGGAAGTGGCATGGCATTTCCTGCTGTTAAGAATCTACGTCTTACTTTCTCTTAATCGCTGGCTTGAGTCGTCAGCTCTTTCTCTGCTGCGCTTTGTCCCTAAGAGGGCAAAGGTTCAAGGTTTTTGAGCACTTCCTGGGGAAGCAGCTCTAAGGCTCTTATCTTGGCAGATTATCCTAACCCAGAGTCCCTTCTGAGTCCACAGATTGGCTTTTTTTGTTGTTGTTACGTAAATGAACCCATTTATTATAGGCTAGGCAACGTTATCAAATGGTGGTACTTCTCCTGGTCCTTCGGTTCCTTAGTCTTCTTTCTGATGCAGCCTTGACTGTGATGGCAGAGGTGGTGGTGAAGGTCCAGGCACCACCAGCTGCTGTTCTCACACAGGAACCTCAGTGCCAAGTGCCCACGGCTCGTCTCTTCTTGGTTTTGCCACAGAAGGAGCAGGTGTGCTTGGCATGCTGGCTGGTTTCAGTTTTCTTCACCGGCTTCCTGAGGGAGGCATCATAACAGGTCCCGTGTTTGCCCACGATTCTGACCTTGTTGGTGCATTTCACCAGGTAGCCGCCACCTAGGTCCGGGCCCAAGAGCCAGGTTTACTTCTCAAGTGAACCTCAGATTAATTCTGCAGCTCGCCAGGCAAGGGTGGGGAGAGGCCCGTCGTTCACTGAGGAGAGGAGAGGCTTCTTGCCTGCAGCTTCTTTTCTTTCATCCCTAGTCACTCTGGCCTGACCACCCTGGGCCCCCAAGTGCAGCCCTGGGTCCCTTTGAGCTCCAAGGTTCTGATTCTGCCTTAAGATAAAGAAGAGAAAACTCGAGTGGCCCCGGAAGGGCTCAGAAGCCACATAGGCTTCTTTGAGTACTTTCTTTTTCCAGAGGTCATTTATCCACAAGATTAAAAAAAAATTTTTTAAAGGTTTGCTGTGAAGAGACTCTGTCTTACCCTCTCCCAGCCCCCAGGTTTCTCTCACTGCTGTTGCTTCTGTAAATCCATCTGGAGCTATCTCGTCTGTGGCTCGTGCTCAGTTGCCTCAGCCGTGTCTGACTCTTCGTGACCCCATGGACTGTAGCCCGCCAGGCTCCTCTGTCCATGGCATTTCCCAGGCAAGGATACTGAAGTGGGTTGCCATTTCCTTCTCCAGGGGATCTTCCCTACCCAGGGATCGCACCCATGTCTCTGGCATTGCAGGCGGATTCTTTACTGCTAAGCTACCAGGGAAGCATGAAAGTTGTTGAGAATGTACAGTAAAAGTTCTCATCACAAGGAAAAAAAAATATTTTTATATTCTTTTAATTTTGTGTTTATGTGAAGTGATGGATGTTCACTAAGCCTGTTACGGTAATCATTTCATGAGGTTTTTATGTCAGATCATTGTGTTCTACACCTTAACCTTACACAGTGCTATATTTAGTGGTATCTCAATAAAACTGAAAGGGGGAAGAAAAGGAAAAAGCCTTAGCACCAGTTCCCAGGTTTCAGGGCACTCCAGCCTCCATCCCACTCTACACTTTGAAAAACTTGCATAACACATGGTAAGCAGTAATGAAACTAAAACAATTCAGTTATGTATACTTGAAACATGGGTGTAGATCCATAGTTTGCGTGACACGATGTCCTCTTAGAATTAACTCTCAGGAGTCCTCGTCCAAGGGTGACTGTGTGGACCCCCCAACCCCTCTCCACCCCACCAGGGAGCGTTTAACAATATCTGGAGATACTGGTTTGTCACATCTGAGGGGAGTCATGCTGCTGGCACTTAGTGGGCAGAGGTCAGGAAGCTGCTAGCATCCCATGGCACACAGGACAGCTCTCCATGCTAAGAGAGTTTGTTGTTGTTATTCACTCACTCTTTGCGACCCTGTGGACTGCAGCACGCCAGGCTTCCCTGTCCTTCACTATCTCCCAGAGTTTGCTCAAATTCATGTCCATTGAGTTGGTGATGCCATCTAACCGTCTCATCCTCTTTCGTCCCCTTCTCCTTTTGCCTTCAGTCTTTCCCAGCATCAGGGTCTTTCCCAACGAGTCAGCTCTTCACATCCAACCAGAGTATTGGAGCTTCAGCGTCAGCATCAGTCCTTCCAGTGAATATTCAGGGTTGATTTCTTTTAGGATTGACTGGTTTGATCTCCTTGCAGTCCAAAGGACTCGCAAGAGTCTTCTCCAACACCGCAGTTCAAAAGCATCAATTCTTCGGTGCTCAGCTTTCTTTATGGTCCAACCCTCACATCTATACATGAGTACTAGAAAATCATAGCAAAGTGTATGTCTTTGTAGGCAAAGTGATGTCTCTGCTTTTTAATATGCTGTCTGGGTTTGTCCCCGAATGGCTGAGATTGAGTGACCCTGGTTTAGGATGCTGAGAGGTGATGTTTTATCCCATTTCTCTTCTCTGTGGGTCTCCTGTAGCTTTCTGGAAAATACTTCATGAACAATGGCCAGTCAGGGTAAATACCCCCGGTGTTGACATCAACCTGAGTTACATTTAAGGTAAACCCTTACCGTCTAGAAAATTCCAATTAAAGTAACTTCTCTTAGATCCTCATTCTATCAGTTATATCAACAAGGATTGTTTCAAAAGTCTGTGTAACAGAGTATGGATCAGGCTTAGACTCTGCTCATAAGGAAGTCAAAATCCCTCAGAGGCAAGCGGATATGAAACCTTTTTGCTCCTGGAAGGTTTCCAGAAGCAAAACAAGGCCAGGACTGTTCTCATAGCTGCTTCCGCGTGCGTGGAGACAGGCCAGAAACAAAACCCGCAGTTGAAGGAGGGTAGATGAGAGGGGGAGAGAGAGGTGACTTGTGCATGAGGATTGTTTAGAAGGGGCCTGCCGAATCTGCCCGGCTGTTCAACGTGGAGCAGGCAGAATGTGGACACCCTCTGCTCGAGGCGCACGAGACAGCGGGGACCACGGGCCCAGCTCAGATGGTGTCCTCAGCCTCAAAGACCCTAGTCAAGCCGGAGGAGATGGATGCGTCCACAGTTAATTGTGCGGCATGACCTCGATCCTGAGTGTTTTAATTGGGGTCCAGGAGCCCCGTGCCTTGTGTAACTTGTTGCCTGTTTCTTTCCAGGTTTCTCCTTTAGAAAGTGGATGTGTGGGATAACATGTCCAGTGTGTCCGAGGAGAGAAGAAAAAGGCAGCAGAACATTAAGGAAGGACTACAGTTTATACAGTAAGGGCTCCCTGCACGCCTGTGTCCTCGCCACATACAGTTCCGTTTTGCTGTGCCTCTGCATTTAGGAGGGGATGGGATACTTTTAGTCCTATTCACTTGGGTTAGAAATCGGATATTTTTGTCCCAGCAATGCCTTCTGTTCCTGGAACATCAGTCCCTTTGTGTTCCAAGGTGGATCTTGCCATCACCGATATTTCAGGGTTAAAATCCTGACTTATCTCCCAGAATGTTTGACGGAGGAATTTGAACCTAGTTTCACTCTGATGAGGGAAAGTCAACATCGGTCAGCACCCAGGGCTTTTGTGGTCACACTCCTTCTGTTGAGAAGCCCGGTCTCCAACTGGCCTTCGTGACGCACGAAGTGACAGGACCACAGCCCGGGTGGCCGTGTCCAGGCAGAAAGACTTCTTTGTCCCTCCTGGGAAGGGGATATTCTTTCCCTCTGTCTGCAGTGAATTGGAACAAGTAGAACTAGTGGTTCTGTACTATTTTAAAACTTTTTCGGCATTTGAAGAATTAGGCCCTCTGTTAGTAGAAGTAGATTTGAAAGGTAAATGTTACCCTAAAGAAGATACAAAAGAATAGTTTTAGATTTTTTTTTGCGACTACAGTTATATGTGAATCAAGGTCATAGAGGACAAGTAGGTCTTTCAAATGTACTTTGAACCAGTGATGAGCTAATGAGAAGCCCAGTTTTAGGGTCACTTCTGGATGAACAAATCCTGACAGGGACCTGATCATCAAAATTAACTGGTTTCTTCTTCTTAGGTCACCGCTGTCGTATCCAGGAACACAGGAACAATATGCGGTAAGGAAAAAATCTGTTTGAAAGTAGCTTGTGAACGGTCACATGTAGCCTGGCTTGGCAAACCCCAATGCAGCCCTCTGTCTGTTTTTGTAAATAAAGTTTTATTGGAACACAGCCATGCTCATTTGCTGGTGTGTTATCTGGCTGCTTTCATGACATGGTTGAGAGAGACTGTATGGCTCACAAAGCCTCAAATCCTTACTGTCTGGGTATTTACAGGAAAAGTTTGTCAACTCGTGTATATAAGATAAGGTTAGTTTTTTCTGGCATACTTGGACAGTTGTGTATTTTCTTTCCTCTGTTAATGTAGTTTTGAAGTAATTTCTTTTGAGTCCCTTGACAATTACTTTTAGCCTTTCATTTCAGGAAGAATGAGAGGGACAGATTATGAATGAGAGGGACAGAGTATCTTCTGGTTTTTCTTTAGCAGAGAAATTGTCACAGTAAAAGGGTGGCTGGGTAATCAAATGAAAGAGCTGGAGATGAATTGAGTTAGAGAGAAAGCCCAGTTGACTAGGCCTGGAACTAAAGATGCTCATCTCTGCAGACCATTAGTTCCCCTTGGCTTTGTGTCTCTGCGGGTTTTGGTGTTTCTGAACGTCGCTCCTTTCTCTCTGCCTCCCTCCCTCTCTGTTCATTTCAGTCTCTTCCTTCCTTTTCTCCAAACAGATGTAGAACTGTAAAGTATGAGAGCTAGCAATCATGTGGAGCAGTCCTTTGATTTTACAGATGGGCACTCGGGGCCCAGAGAGGGGAACCAGCCTGTCTCTCAAGTCACCTCAGTCATTAAAGATCGATCTGGACAGTTTCCTTTGTCACTTTCATCAGCTTAGACGTGAATTCATGAAACGAGATGAAGAGCTGCATGTTTATCTGCCCCGTTGATAGGAAAGCATTACTTATTTATTTAATTTATTTTGGGGGCTGCACTGGGTCTTCATTCTGGTGCACAGACTCTCTAGTTAAGGTGCACAAGCTTAGTTGCTCCGAGGCATGTGGGATCTAGTTCCATGACCAGGGATCGAACTGGTGTCCCCTTCATTGGAAGGCAGTTTCTTAACCCCTGGGCCACCAGGGAAGTCCCGGAAAGGGACTTTTAAAAATCTTAAAGCAATGATAGTAATCCTGAAGGAAACTCAAAGAACATTTGCCCCTACCAAAAGAATATGTGTACTAAAAGCAATAAAAAAAAAGATTTGACATCCCCTGGAAGAAAAACTATGACCAACCTAGACAGTATATTAAAAAGCAGAAACATTACTTTGCTAACACAGGTCCGTCTAGTCAAAGCTATGGTTTTTCCAGTGGTCTCGTATGGATGTGAGAGTTGGACCGTAAAGAAAGCTGAGCACTGAAGAATTGATGCTTTTGAACTGTGGTGTTGGAGAAGACTCTTGAGAGTCCCCTGGACTGTAAGGAGATCAAACCAGTCAGTCCTAAAGGAAATCAGTCCTGAATATTCATTGGAAGGACTGATGCTGAAGCTGAAACTCCAATACTTTGGCCACCTGATGCGAAGAACTGGCTCATTGGAAAAGACCCTGATGCTGGGAAAGATTGAAGGCAGGAGAAGGGGATGACAGAGGATGAGATGGGTGGATGGCATCACCGGTTTGACGGACATGAGTTTGAGCCAGCTCTGGGAGTATTGGTGATGGACAGGGAGGCCTGGTGCGCTGCAGTCCGTGGGGTTGCAAAGAGTCGGACACGACTGAGCGACTGAACTGAACTGAACCCCCTAAATCAGTAAGCCACCTGAACATTTACAAAAGAAGAAATACAAATGGTCCATTAAAATGTGAAGAAGTTCAACCTTGCTGGTAATCAGATATGCAAATAAGTAAAGGTTACCGTTTTCCCCCTAGAAATTGGTAGATTTTATGTGTGCATGCTCATGCACGTGTGTACACGTGTTGGCAGGGGTGCTCTCAAGCAAGCCACTATACACATTCATCGTTACTGCCTTTTTTGGAAAACAACAATAAATACCAGTTAGAAGCCTTAAAATGCTCATTCCACTTGTAGGAATTTGTCCTCGGCACAGAGTTGGCGATGTCAACAAATATTGACAGGCTGCTTTTGCAGCACTTTTCTTAATTGATTTTTTTCTTGGGAAAAGCAAGCAGGAGGAAACTCTAGCTGAGATAGTAGTGACCTGGCCTAGATTTCATAATTTCTTACAATAGTGCTTATTGCTCTGTCAAATTATTTCCTCTGAAGTTTTAGATACAGAAATTAAAATTTGCTTGCACTCTGACTTGTTCCTTAAAAAGTTTCAAGGGGTAACATTCTTTTTATTTTTTTTAAAGGTATATTTACATGCTCTTGTGAGAAATCTTTTTAATGAAGGAAATGATGTTTATCGCGAACGTGATTGGAACCACTCTATAAGTCAGTATTCAGAAGCTTTGAGTATAGCTGATTATGCAAAGTCTGAAGAAATTTTAATCCCTAAAGAAATCATTGAAAAACTATATATAAATCGTATTGCTTGCTATTCCAATATGGTGAGTTGTGACTTGTAAAGCAGTGTTTCTGGAGAGAAAAAAAGATTTTTCAATAACATAGTACATTAGCAAAAGTCAGCTTTCTAATTTCAATTTATAGGGAAGATGTATTAGCTGCTTTAGAGAGGCTTCAAGCTTTGAAAAATCAGTTTTGGCCAAATACTTAGGAATTTTTAAAAATAATTTGTTTTTTAGATACTGGTCCTTGGAGATACCCTTTTGAGTATGACTTTGGGGGGGCAGGGGTAATCTGCTCTTACAAAAAAAAAAAAAGTCAGCCTGGGAAGATACAGGTATTCACAGATGGGGGTATCAGGTATCTCAACTGACAGTTTGCTCCTTATGTTTCTCTTAGGAGTTATTGTTATTTTTTAATTAAAAAAAAAGGAGTAGTGAGCCTTCAAAAGAATTAACCTCTTCACTTATCTAAACTTAAAAAGTAGTATTTTGATGTTGTTAAAGTTTTCATATAGACATTCACACTTAGGACCTCAGCTATACCTGGACAGCTTTCTTTCTTGAAGATCTGGGGTCTTGTATGGCCAAAGGTCTGGGTGGTGGGTACATAGGTAGCCATGATATTCTTTCTACTTTTCTGTATTTGAAATTTCATAATGAAAATAATTTTTAAAAGACAAATAAAAACCATTACCAATCCATTTGAGAGGAGAATCTGAATTTGTTTGTGTTTGCATCATTGCAAGACATGAATTGATTGCTAACTTTATTTGGTCTCACTCACCAGGGTTTCCATGATAAAGTTTTAGAAGACTGTGATACAGTCCTCAGTTTAAATGCCAGTAACTACAAAGCTCTGTATCGGAAATCCAAGGCTCTAAGTGATTTAGGAAGATTCAGAGAGGCTTATGATGCTGTAGCAAAGTGCTCCTTGGCAGTGCCTCAGGTATGGTATTTATGTTCTAATTCATTTGTTTACATTCTAGCCATTTTATTGCTTCTATGTAGACGAATGGCATCAAAAAGTTATGTTTTCCAGCCAGCCGTCCACCTGCTGCAGCTGGGAATAATTGCCCATAAAGCAAGTGTCTTGACAAGGATAAATTAGACCTGTTTTGTCCCTTCACCTCTACGGTTAGTAAATATAACCCTCCGTTAATCGTATATTCTGACTTTTTTCAGGATGAACATGTAATAAAACTAACTCAAGAACTAGCTCAGAAATTGGGATTTAAAATAAGAAAAGCATATGTTAGAGCCGAGGTAAGCTAGAGTTCTCGCCATAAGGTATTTTCATTTTGTTTTGTAACTTGGAGTCAGTTCTGGTTTTAAATTAGCATCTTAATTTTCTTTCAGCTCTCACTAAAATCAGTTCCTGGGGATGGGGCTACAAAGGTAAGGTTATTACTCTTATAAGAATCATAATTTTGAAAAAAGAAAAGATAGAAGTATTAGCAGTTCTGCTTTTAATATTTTTGGGTTTTGTTTATTTTTGAGACCTTTTTATTCCTTATACACCTAAGTGGCCAGAGCTTCCTGCCCTATGAAAAGAAAACAAACATCTCCAGTCATATCTTTTACTCTCAATCAGTATTTCCTGAAAGCCCATGGAGCATTTTACAGGATGTTCATAGAAGTTAGGTGTTGTTAGAAAAAGTGGGTTGCGGCCACATACTAATTTTAGAAGTCATTGGGTTAAACACAACTAACAAGATTTATCTTTTTTAAAGATAAGTCTTCTTAGAGCTGTTAGGAGGTCGCTGTGAGTTGGGGAGGGTGGAGTGGCTACACTGGTCCCTCTGGAACTGGAAGGCTCCTGAATATCCTTGGAGAAATACTAAGCCACACGAAATGAGTGGCAAGAGGCCTACACTGTTTAATCCTACGTATTACAAAGGTTGGGCTTCCCAGCCAGGTGGCCTGCCAATGCAGGAGATGCAAGAGATGCAGGCTCAATCCCTGGGTCAGGAAGATCCTGAAAAGGAAATGGAACCCTACTCTGGTATTCTTGCCTGGGAAATTCCATGGGCAGAGGAGCCTGGTTGGCTACAGTCCATGGGTCACAAAGAGTCAGACGTGACTGGGCATGCACTGGACTGGCCATTGCAAAGGTTTATACGTTCTGTTTGTCTCTGTCTTAATTGGAAGGAGGTTAGATGTGAGAATCGGCATTGCTTTCTTAGAGTGAGTTTTATAGCTTGCTTTCTAGTCTAGAATCCTGAAAATACTCTGATCTATTATTTGGTTCAATTTCTAGGCTTTGAACTGTTCTGTGGAGGATATCGAACCAGGTATGTTTTCACACACGCCCTCTTAATCTGAAGTGCCAGCCTTGGGGACTTCCCTGGTGGTCCAGTGGTTAAAACTGCACGCTTCCAATGCAGAGAGTGCAGGTTTGACCCTGGCCAGGGAACTAAGATCCCGCATGCCTCACTACGCACCAAAAAAAAAAGTGCCAGCCTCAGATGTTATGTACATTATAGTGTTGTCAGTTAGGATTGCTGGGTCATTAGTATTAAAACAAGAGCAATTTCCGAAACCACCTCTGTGCCTCTGGCTGTGTCAGTAGTGACTGATGGTGCTGACTGTCGGTGAGCAGTTGTTCGGTGTCCACCGTGGCGTCACCACCCTCTAGTAGCCCCACCCAAAAGGAGCCCAGGCATTTTGAGAAAGGAGGAAGCGTTTTCACAAGTGAATATATCTGTTCCTGGGCAAAACAAACTCTTTTTTTTTAGAATTGCTTTTACTCTTTTATTTGAATTGCTTTCACTGTTGTGTCTCTCTGTTTATAATTGCTTTCATATTTTCACCTTGCTCTTCATTTTCTCTGTTACTGGCTATTAACACTAGTATTACGTAAATATACTGAAAATAAGTGAGCATATGTCCATTCATGTTACAGATTTATTAACTCCGAGGCAAGAAGCACTGTCTGTCGTTTCTATACCCGCATCCAGTTTTTCTCACCAAGTTGGAAATGAGCTGGCTTCAATTTCTATTATGCCCTTAACTTCTGTTTTGCCACTGCAAGTGGAAGAGAGTTCTCTACCATCGACGGTGTTGGCAAATGGGGGGAAGATGCCCTTCGGCACACCGGAGGTGTTTTTAGATGATGGAGACATGGTCCTCGGAGATGAAATAGACGATCTCCTGGATTCTGCGCCTGAAGCCAATGAAACCGTCATGGTAAATTTCAGTCTGACTCCTTAAAACCTGGCTTTTTTTTCCCCCCTTTTTTTAAAAATTGTGATATAACCTGCTAGGTATTTTCAGTATTGACTGTAGGCTAAACTTAGGGTTTCTTGAAAATTACTTTTGTCCTTTTACAGTGGTAACTGGCTAATTTTGTCATTTTTTAAATTAAAAAAACAGAACATGCTAGGAATCACGTGTTATGGGAAAGGGAAATTTAACTCCCTGGCAAAAAATAGACATTTGGTATGTAAGGCAAAATGAGTCGATGGATTAAGGATTTCTCATTCCTTAAGGATGATTCTCCTATAGCTACATAACCATAAAGCAAACTCGGGTCCACAGGCCAGATCTGGCCCGCTGCCTCTTTTGTCTGGCCCGAACACTAAGACTGGTTTTGAGATTTTTACATGGCTGGAAGAAAGGGAAAAGAAGAATAATGTTTTAAGATACATGAAAATATCTCATGACACTGCAGTAACAGAGTAGAGTAGTTGCACCAGAGACCGTGTAATCCACAAAGCCTACAATGTTAATAGGGCTGTGTTAATATCCAGCCCTTTATAGAAAAGTTCACTGACTCCTGCTGTGAAGTATATTAAGATAGTGGCAGCAGTGATACTAGAATGATGGCGTGGAGAGGGAAACTCAGAGCTGGTTTCCAGGGAGAGTAAAACCAGTGATGTCCGTGTGGAGCTGACAAAGAGAAGGTGTAAAAGGCAGACAGACGATGGGGGGTGTGGGTGGGGGGAGTTGGTTCCTTCCACTTTGATCTGAGGCAGGTTATTTCACCTCTCAGTCCTTCGGTTTCCTCATCTGTATGGTGACAGTCCTTGTAGGGTGCACCTCAGAGGGTTAGGAGGATTAAATGGACGGTATATCCCGCCCTTTATAGAAAAGTTCACTGACTCCTGCCGTGAAGTATATTAAAATAGTGGAAGGTATTTTAATTGATATAGGAGGCTCTCGAAAAATTGTCACTATGTCGGGGAGGGGCAAGGCATCGTTCCATTTGTTCTCATGAGGCTGTACACTGACATCTCCAAAAAGATGGTCGCCAGTTCTCCAGGCTGCTCTAGCTCCCTTCTCTCGACCACCCTTCCTTCCGCCCTGGCCCCATACTTGCCCTCGTGGTTCCTCTTTGAGGAAACCTTCTGGTTGGCTCAGAGCAGGAAATGTTAGCAATCCTAGGAAGCTTGGAAAATGAAGCAGGGACTTCTCATTTGGGTCACAGTGATATTAGAAGTCACATCTCCAGACTTTTTAAAAAGTGGGGCTGGAGAAGAAGTCAGCTCTGTCGCTTGGATTCTGCCATCTTGGTTATGACTTCAACTTTGTTACCTAACAAAATCACCCAGTGGACTAATTCGTTCTTATGTGCTGGTATTAAAAGCAGTTTGGCTAGCTTGGGACAGAGTTTCATGGACTTAAATCCGGTCTTGTTTCCTCCCCAGCCGTCAGCCTTAGTCAGAGGCCCCCTCCCAACTGCCAGCATTGGCCCGAGCGTCCCCTTCTCTGCGGCGTCTCTTTTGGGCGCCTTGCCCATCGGGGCGAGGTATGCGCCCGCGCCCTCCTTCTCGGAGCTGTATCCGCCTTTGACTTCGTCCTTAGAAGATTTCTGTTCTTCTTTAAATTCATTTTCCATGAGTGAATCCAAACGAGGTAAGACTCGAGCTGCTTATGTAAACGGTTACAGTTCATTTTCTAAAAAAGACAGTCTGTTTAACTAACACTAGGTAGTTGGTACTTGAGTTATTTTCATTGTAGTTGAAAACACACTGTAGCTCTAAAACCTGAAGCTTCCTGTTTTAAACTCACGTGGACTTACCTGTGCCGTTGTGGAGGTCAAGAAGCAGAGGCCTGAGAGTAGGAGTGCATGTGGTACTGTTTGTTTTAATAAGATAACTTGTTAAGGTGGGTGTCTGTTGTTTGGGGGGGCATGAAATGACTTTTAATGTTTTCTCTAGAAAAGGGATAACCCCCTCTTAAAGGGTCTTAAAGACAGGTTATCCTTTTAAATTGTGAACTAGGCAATACTTAGTTAAGACTAATTTAAAATCAGTGTTTCGAATGATAATAGAACCATGTATTTTTGGCTTCATCCATAGCAAACTATAGTGCCTTACTTTGGCAAGGGATTGCTGAGGTTTGGGCCTGACTCCTGTTTTTGTAATCCTAGGCTTAATGTATCCTTTAAGTAGCCACAAGAAAAATCTTCATATTTTTGTCAGTCATCATTACAGTTAAACAAATCAACATCAAAATAATTGATTTAAAGATTGGCAACTGAACAAATGAAAATTTGTGGAAAACAGAGGGCAGAGAGAAAGTAATTGAGTGGTAGACTAAGAAAAAGAAAGAAATTGAACCCGACTGATTCTCTTTAATGTTTTGATGAGTTTCTGCTTCATACTTTCAAAAGGAGAGAATCCTTTCCCATTTTTAATATGAATTATCTTCTTAGTCTTTTTAACATTCCCATTTGATAGGCCCTGCCTTAGCTCATGTTTCTGAAAATTGCTTTTTATTGAAATTTGTTTGTCTAAGGATTATTTATGTCCTTGGTTTCTGGAGGAGAGGAGAGACTCCATAGCCCTCTTTGGATGTCAATAATGAACAAGAAAACTTCTTGGAACTGGGAGGGGAAATAAGGTGGGAAGCCATAGTGAGCTGCTAAGCCCTGATGTTCTTATTACATGATTAGAATGAAAAGGTCTGTTGAAGTTTTTTTATTATTTTAGATCTGTCCACCTCAACTTCTAGAGAGGGAACAGCGCTTAACAACAGTAATTCTTCCCTTTTACTTGTAAGTGCCACTTCCTCTTTTGTAACTTCGTCGCTTAAATTGCAAATAGGTCTTTTACTTAAGTAACTGAGTTATTTGAATGAACGGTACCAGCTCCCTGGAATTTTGTGTGTGCTGTGGGAAAGAGTGCTAAAATAAGACTCTTCTGGAACATCCAGTAATAAGTGCTCTGGGTTTAAGGCTGGATCTGTCACGGCAAATTAATCAACAGTGTAAGAGGCTTTAGCACAGTGTGAATGACGAAGAAATGCAAGATCAGGGCATGAAAACCCTGTTGGCTGATGAAGCAGAACAATTACCCATCGCTTATAACAACTCATGGAGCATCCCAAAATGTGGGGGAGGGGCCTAGAGACCCCAAAGACAGAAAAATGTAGAAGGCAATGGTTTTCAAATAGAAACGTAGTAAGGACAGGATAGTCCTCTGTCTAGTCTGTGCAGAATGTCTCATTTTTCAGATGCGTTTGTTTTCTTCTTTAGTGATAGTGCAATATTTGTTGGCTGTTTTTTGTTTTTTTGTTTTTTGTTTTCTTATGCTTCTTGCAGATGAATGGACCAGGCAGTCTGTTTGCTTCTGAGAGTTTCTTGGGAATTTCAAGTCACCCTCGGAATGACTTTGGAAACTTTTTTGGAAGTGCAGTAACTAAACCCACTTCTTCAGTGACCCCAAGACATCCCCTTGAAGGAACCCATGAACTGAGACAAGCTTGCCAGATCTGTTTCGTAAAATCAGGTCAGGACCAAAGCAAGGAGCTTGTCAATAACCTGCGAGTTCTTAGGAATTTGTAAATCTAAGTGGAAACACCAACTATTGTGACTCTTGCATCTTTATTTGAGTTCTTTCTAAAGAAGCAGCAATTATTGATTAGGAGGAGCCTTTAGAGTCTAATAGGATAAGTCTCGGTTCTTCTTTGATATAATTTTATGTATAGAATCATTTGGAATAGAATATTGACCTGATTTTGAAAATTCTTTGTATTTTAAGTATATGTTTAAGAATGTGAACATTTTCAAATAGAGTGAGAATTAGAAAAAAAGCATTTTAAGACCAGCATGTGATACAGTGTTTGTGAAAATTAGAGTACTTTTTGTTGGGTTATTTCATATCTTTACCCCTAAGTCAAGTGATACAAACACAGTTTACTCTAAACGGGGCCCAAATTCATTTTCTTTCTTAGTTTATTTAAGCATATGCTTTACCTTCACTCAGTTGGTAAAGAATCCGCCTGCAATGCAGGAGATCCTGGTTCGATTCCTGGATTGGGAAGAACTGCTGGAGAAGGGATAGGCTACCCACTCCAGTATTCTTGGGCTTCCCTCATGGCTCAGCTGGTAAAGAATCCACCTGCAATGTGGGAGACCTGGATTCGATCCCTGGGTTGGGAAGATCCCCTGGAGAAGGGAAAGGCTACCCACTCCAGTATCCTGGCCTGGAGAATTCATGGACTGTAGAGTCCATGGGGTCACAAAGAGTCGGACACGACTGAGCGACTTCCGCTTTCACTTTACCTTTAGAAGCCATTAGAATTCTTACTCTAATAATTAAATAAGGGTTATATCTTGGAGCACTGGTGTTTTTGTTCTGATTTTTGTGTTTTGTCTGACAGCACAAAAGACAAAAATTACTTTCCCTAGCTTGTTTATACTTGGGGGTTATGAAAGGACTTTTTCATGGGAATTTAATAATCATTATTCAGTTTCTCACATCTGCTTATAACTGTGCCTGTAAAATGAAATGATACTTCTTGTGCATGTGAACAATCCTTTTAATATCTTTTTCAGGCCCTAAGCTAATGGATTTCACTTATCATGCTAATTTAGACCATAAATGTAAGAAAGATATTTTAATTGGTAGGATAAAGAATGTAGAAGATAAGTCATGGAAAAAAATACGTCCAAGACCGACAAAAACAAATTATGAAGGACCTTATTATATATGTAAAGGTATGTGCTATAATTACTTAATTGGTGTACATGGCCTAGCTGAGAAACAATTTGCTACTTTTATTGCAGTGGTCCTAGTATTACTGTTACTAAAAATGTTTAGTTAACAGCAAATTCCTTGGTTTGAAAGATTAGTATTTTTTTGTATTATTTTTACCTTTGCTTTTAATTTGCTGTCTAGTGGGTGTTTTATAGTTATTTATTGAAATAGGGATTTTACCAGGTTTTAAAGAGAAAACTGTCTCAAACTTTGGGTTCTCTGACATAGTCTAAACAGAATCAGAACACTGAACTAAGGTTTTGATAATGTTACTCTTTTAATATATTTTTGAGAGAAACATAGTGTTTTCATTTTGTCAGACCGCTCCACCTAAATGAGCTTTCAGTCAATTAAGTTGCTCAGTCATGTCTGACTCTGCTACCCCATGGCCTACAGCACGCTAGGCTTCCCTGCCCATCACCAACTCCTGGAATTTGCTCAAACTCATGTCCACTGAGTCGGTGATGCCACCCAACCATCGCAACCTCTGTTGTCCCCTTTTCCTTCTGCCTTCAATCCTTTTCAGCATCAGGGTCTTTTCCAGTGAGTCAGTTCTTCACATTAGGTGGCCAAAGTATTGGAGCTTCAGCTTCAGCATCATTCCTTCTAATGAATATTCAGGAAATGAGCTTTGAATGTCCATAAATGACAGAATGGGAAAGACTAGAGATCTCTTCAAGAAAATCAGAGATACCAAGGGAACATTGCATGCAAAGATGGGCTCAATAAAGGACAGAAATGGTATGGACCTAACAGAAGCAGAAGATATTAAGAAGAGGTGGCAAGAATACACAGAAGAACTGTACAAAAAAGATCTTCATGACCCAGATAATCACGATGATGTGATCACTCACCTAGAGCCAGACATCCTGGAATGTGAAGTCAAATGGGCCTTAGGAAGCATCACTATGAACAAAGCTAGTGGAGGTGATGGAATTCCAGTTGAGCTATTTCAAATCTTGAAAGATGATGCTGTGAAAGTGCTGCACTCAATATGCCAGCAAATTTGGAAAACTCAGCAGTGGCCACAGGACTGGAAAAGGTCAGTTTTCATTCCAATCCCAAAGAAAGGCAATGCCAAAGAATGCTCAAACTACCGCACAATTGCACTCATCTCACACGCTAGTAAAGTCATGCTCAAAATTCTCCAAGCCAGGCTTCAGCAATACGTGCACCGTGAACTTCCAGGTGTTCAAGCTGGTTTTAGAAAAGGCAGAGGAACCAGAGATCAAATTGCCAACATCCGTTGGATCATCGAAAAAGCAAGAGAGTTCCAGAAAAACATCTATTTATGCTTTATTGACTATGCCAGTAGTCAATTGGCATTTGACTGTGTGGATCACAATAAACTGTGGAAAATTTTGAAAGAGGTGGGAATACCAGACCATCTGATCTGCCTCTTGAGAAATCTGTATGCAGGTCAGGAAGCAACAGTTAGAACTGGACATGGAACAACAGACTGGTTCCAAATAGGAAAAAGAGTACATTAAGGCTGTATATTGTCACCCTGCTTATTTAACTTATATGCAGAGTACATCATGAGAAACTCTGGACTGGAAGAAGCACAAGCTGGAATCAAGATTGCCGGGAGAAATATCAATAACCTCAGATATGCAGATGATATCACGCTTATGGCAGAAAGTGAAGAAGAACTAAAGAGCCTCTTGATGAAAGTGAAAGAGGAGAGTGTAAAAGTTGGCTTAAAGCTCAACATTCAAAAAAAAAAAAAAAAAAGCTCAACATTCAGTAAACAAAGATCATGGCATCTGGTCCCATCACTTCATGCCAAATACATGGAGAAACACTGGAAACAGTGTCAGACTTTATTTTGGGGGGCTCCAAAATCACTGCAGATGGTAATTGCAGCCATGAAATTAAAAGACATTTACTCCTTGGGAGAAAAGTTATAACCAACTTAGACAGCATTTTCAAAAGAAGAGACATTACTTTGCCAACAGAGGTCCATCTAGTCAAGGCTATGGTTTTTCCAGTGATCATGTATGGTTGTGAGAGTTGGGCTATAAAGAAAGCTGAGTGCTGAAGAATTGATGCTTTTGAACTGTGGTGCTGGAGAAGACTCTTGAGAGTCCCTTGGACTGCAAGGAGATCCAACCAGTCCATTCTGAAGGAAATCAGTCCTGAATATTCATTGGAAGCACTGATGTTGAAGCTGAAACTCCAATCCTTTGGCCACCTGATGCGAAGAGCTGATTCATTTGAAAAGACCCTGATGCTGGGAAAGATTGAAGGCAGGAGAAAGGGATGACACAGGATGAGGTGGTTGGATGGCATCACTGACTCAATGGACATGAGTTTGAGTAAACTCGGGGAGTTGATGATGGACAGGGAGGGCTGGCGTGCTGCAGTCCATGGGGTCTCAAGGAGTTGGACACAACTGAGTGACTGAACTGAAATGATTTTTTAAACTTAAGTGGTGAACATGCAAACATCAGGGCTTTTTTTGCCCTGTCTGAAGTAAAAGTAATTTAGAATTGTGCTGCTATTTTTTGTTTGTTCGTTTGTTTGTTTTAAGAGTTAATACCATTGGAACTTCCCTGGTGGCTCAGATGGTAAAGAATCTCCCTGCAATGCGGGAGACCCAGGTTCAATCCTGGGGCAAGAAGATCCCCTGGAGAAGGGGATGTCTACCCACTCTGGTATTCTTGCCCTGAGAATTCCATGAGACTGGCAGGCTACAGGGTCGCAGAGTCAGACACAGCTGAGCAACTAACACTTTCATGCTTTCAGTACACCATTCCTGCATAGTAATATGTGTACCGTGGTTTGAAGCTATCCATTAATTGTTACAAAAATTTAAACAGTGCCCTTAGTGTGTTTAATATTCATTGGTTTTGAAAACACAGTGGCCCATGTTTTAAATGTCTTTTAATTCCCTGTCTCCCCCCTAGTGTTTTTTTTTAAATTTTGTTTGAAAATCTATTATTTTTTTTTCCTTTTTCAGAGGATAGTTACTTTACAATGTTGCATTAGTTTCTGCTTTACAGCAAAGTGAATCAGCCACACGTATACATACATCCCTTCTTCCTTGGATTTTCCTCCCATTTAGGTCACCACAGAGCATTGAGTAGAATTCCCTGTGCTATACAGTCGGTTGTCATTAATTACCTGTTTTATTCATATTAGTATATGCATGCCAATCCCAATCTCTTAATCCATCCCACCTCTGTTAATTTCCTGTCTTTCTAGATGTTGCCGCTGAGGAGGAATGTAGATATTCAGGCCACTGCACATTTGCTTATTGCCAGGAGGAGATAGATGTCTGGACGCTGGAGCGGAAGGGGGCGTTCAGCAGAGAGGCTTTCTTTGGTGGCAATGGAAAGATCAGCTTTACCGTGTTCAGACTGTTCCAGGAGCATCTTGGAGAATTTATATTCCTTTGTGAGGTACTGTCTCCAAGTCTTCTTTCGACTGTGAAACAGGTGGTGGTTTCTGACCCAGTAGTATCAAGGGCTTCGCTCTGGTCCTGCTGTATGCTAAAGCATTTGCTTAGCAATGGTAGCCACTGTTACTATCCAAAAGAATAACATTAAGACATCCTATCTGCCGAGTGTTAATTGACATATGCTTGTAATGTGTAAGTATGAACGTCATCAGCATCACACAAAAGTTATCATCTTGTAATACATTTTTACGATAATTCTTCTTCTCTGTTTCAGAAATGTTTTGATCATAAGCCTAGAATGATAAGTAAAAGAAACAAAGATAATTCTACTTCTTGTTCTCATCCGGTTACAAAGCATGAATTTGAAGACAATAAGTATGTTGGTATTTTCTAATATTTTTAGACAATTAATCCTCTTTTTAGATCCCAATAAAACCAGAGTAGTATCTTCCCAGGCGTTCCCCTCTCCTTTTGTTGATTTGAAAGATGGTGACTATTTTTAAACGGCTAATAGGTTTTGCTTAGAATTTTTAAATGAATTATTAATATTTAATACAGAAAATCAATACTGATTTATAGCTTCTCATGACATGGATTTAGGTATTTTAATATAGCTTAATATAATTATCCTCTCCTCTCCCCAATTAATCCTACACTTGCATACAGTGATTTGTTTTTTTCTGATAATGATTTAAAATGTATTTTCAGTCTAGAATTTTACATTTTGTATATGTATATGGGCTTCCTGGTAGCTCAGATGGTAAAAAATCCACCTGTAATGCAGGAGATGTGGGTTTGATCCCTGGATTGGGAAGATCTCCTGGAGAAGGGAATGACAACCCACTCTAGTATTCTTGCCTGAGTATCCCATAGATAAGAGCCTGGCGGGCTACAATTCATTGACTCGCAAAGAGTCAGACATGACTGAGCGATTAAGCACACACACACACGTGTATATACATTTTTTAAAAAAACAAGCTGTGGTAGAACAGTAGTAAAATGTCACTCTATTTTCCTCGTAGGTGCCTTGTCCACATTTTGCGAGAGACAACAGTAAAGTATTCCAAAATACGTTCTTTCCATGGCCAGTGTCAGCTTGATTTATGTCGACATGAGGTTCGATATGGCTGTTTAAGGGAAGACGAGTGCTTTTACGCACATAGTCTTGTAGAACTGAAAGTCTGGATATTGCAAAATGAAACAGGTAGGTTTGTGCGAGATTGAGACAAGTCCCCTCAAGAGCAGTCAGGGTTTACGAAAGGGTATCGAAGACCTTTCTCCATCAGTCTGGTGTGGCAGCACTGTAGATTTTATCCTGAGTCTTAAACCTGAGTCACTTCATCTTTCGAGTGGCCTATTTTGAATGTAGCCTCGTATAAGTAATTGCTGATACAAGTTCATGTATGCAGTACGGATCCGTGAGGAAGAAAGATTCTTCGGAAGGCACCAAGAGCTGTATTTGTAAAGATTCCATTTCAAAAGAGTAGTATGATATTCCTCCTTGGTGACAGATTATGCCAAATGGGGGTAAAGAATTGAGTCTGACTGTGCCTAGACAGGTGGCCTGGTATTGCGTTAAGATCCTTAAAAAAAAAGTCTTCGGCATTTCTCAGGTATCTCACATGATGATATTGCCCAGGAATCTAAACGATATTGGCAAAATTTGGAAGCAAACGTACCTGGAGCTCAGGTATGTTTTTCCTTTATCCTTTCTGCATTTGGGATCTTTTCTGGAATTGCCTGGTGGATGTTAGTAGTTGGCAGATGCAGTTTATACTTCCATACAATCCAGTAACTCTCTTGAGTTTATTGAGTTAAATGGGAAAAAAAATTGTATAAATGTGAAAAAAAAATTTCTGAATTTTAGTTGATTATCATTAAGATAAAAAAACAAAAAACTAGGCATCTCATAGCACCTGCCAGGAATACAGGTTAGGGAATTCCCTGGTGGTCCAGTGGTTAGGACTCTGCGATTCCACTTCAGGGGCCATGGGTTTGATCCCTGGTCAGGAAACTAAGATCCTGCATAGCCAAAGAAGAAAAGAATATAGGGTACAATTTTCTCTAATTATTTTATCTTTTGGTCACACCACATAGCATGTAAGATCTTAGTGCCCCAACCTGAGATTGAATCCACATCCCCTGCAGTACAAAGTGCAGAGTCCTGACTACTGGACTCTCAGGGATGTTCCAGGATACAGTTTTCTTATTTAGTTTATTTGGCAAAACAGTTGGGTTCTTGGGCTGTGGGGATCCTCGGAGTAGGGGAGGTAGACGATGTAGTTTTGCTTACCACTTAGCCAGACTGCTTTATCCAGCCATCTTTCTTCCTTTCTCCCCACAAGTCCTAAACATTATCACCAGAGCTGGCTTTGCTAAATTGAGGTTTGGCATCTGTAATCTACTTTCATCATATTCTCTTATATTTGGGTAGAGAACTGGAGATTTAGTTATCAGATCGTATATATAGTGGTCAAATCATCAGACCAGACAAGAACAGAAGTTGCGTGCTGTTATATTAAAAAAAAATAATAGCTCACAGTTGTGCATGGTGAATGAATGTGTTCTCAGAAAATGGTTTTCTGTTCAATTAAAACTGATCTCTTAATTACTTAAGGTACTTGGCAATCAAATAATGCCTGGATCCCTTAATATGAAGATAAAATTCGTATGTGCTCAGTGTCTGAGAAATGGCCAAGTCATTGAACCAGACAAAAACAGAAAATATTGCAGTGCAAAAGCAAGGCATTCGTAAGTAGTGTGTGTGTGCAAAGAGTGCCTGTTTCTTTTCAGGGGCGTAAAATCGTACATATAAGAAAAAAGATTAAGGCTGTGAGGAGAGCAGAGGAAAGCAGACAATTTAGGAGTAATTGCAGACCAAAAGGAAAGAGATTTTTAGGCTTTAGTAGCTAAGAATTCAACAAAATTCAATAGTGTTTTTCCTGTATTTTACCATTTCCTTGTTTAGCATTCATAGGGAATGTCTGTCTATAAATATCAACAGGAAGTAAAATGACAGAATCATAAGGCATTTCTTTTAGAAGGGTTGAAAAAAAAATCTCTGGTCCCTTAGGTACAGACTTTGTACCTGCCCCTTTATATTATGCCTTTGCCAGTGTGTTTTTGTTTTTTCTGAACTCCATTTTTCTTAGGTGGACCAAAGATCGTCGTGCGATGAGAGTGATGTCTATTGAACGTAAGAAGTGGATGAACATCCGTCCTCTTCCCACAAAGAAACAAATGCCTTTACAGTTTGATGTACATACGTAATTTTTAAGCCACTTTTTTTTTTATTAGGCATTTCAAATCATTAGAAAGTAGTAGTAATTCAGATGGAAACTGGTGCCCTTTAAATGATGCTCGCCGTGTTACTAAATCTAAGTGGTCCTTTCGTTCTCCTTCCCCTTTGGTGTGTGTGGCTCTGGCGCAGTGTTTAGGCTGATTGGAATGAGTTACTTAGGAGACGTAGAAAATGAGCTAGAGAGAAGCGATGGTCTAGACTCAGCTTGTTTTCCAGATGGGTGACTGTGAGCAAATGGGAGAGAATTTCATTGATTCCTCAGCTTTGCTATCAAACCCAAGACTTTCTGTATTATTAACTCTATTGATGAGTTTTTGGTGTGTTTTTTTTTTTTTTTATCACGCCTGTTTCTTTTACTGAAGCAATGGATGCTCGCTAAAGGATACCTAATGTTACAGGATTTTCTTGAAGTAACCCAAGGGAAAAATGCTTCCTGTTAGAGCAACATGTTCCCCCAAAGCCCTTAGATTGAGAACACCAAACTGACTTACAAGGTGGCACGTTTCATCTTGGTCCCTCTGGTCCCCTACACGGTCGTCTGGGCAAAGCTTGGAACTGGCCCGACTTGCTTGTTCCCAAGAGAGGGTCTGGCGGGGTTATACCTGAGCTCAGGTGAGGGGCGCTTTCAGCCCCAGCGGAGAAAACATGGAGAGAGTCCTTTGCCCAGAGCAGCAGTGCAGATGCACTGCAGAGTCTCCACTGGCGATGCTCCTTCTCCAGACTGCCAAGGAGCTGAGGGAGAGGCGGGTCCATTTCCCATCACCCAGGGCACCTTGGAGTTCGTGAAACTTAACACAGGTTACAAGGCCAGTCTTTGAAGGAGGTGATGTGTTTGTGTTTATCCACTGTGGTTTCAGCCTCATAGATACGGGTGATTTATTAGTGGGCTATAAAAAGAGAGGAGGAAGGCTTATTAGAACCAGTGATTATCTTGTGCTTCAGTAGATGGTGGAGATTATAGATGTACTCCTCAAAATTTTGCCAAAACAAAGACGACTGGGAACAGTTCTAGCTCATGAGGCAGCTGCCTAGAACCGCTGATTATTCTCTCATTGCAGATGCGGTGTTCTGCACTGCGTTTACAGGAACCCATTTCCTCTGTTTCCCTACCCCTCTAGATATTGCTAAGGGGTCCTTTTTCTAAAAGAAGAAATAATACTCTGCCTGTGTGTATGTGTGTAGGCAGTGTGGCGAGGCGGGGAGAGGATGGGCTTCAGGGTCTGCCCGAAGGGCCAGTTAGTTAGCCTCAGTTTGCTTATCTGTAAATGGGAATCATTGCATCCTAGGGAACATGGTGAGATGGTGTTGTGTAAAAACCCAGCACAGAGCGGCCTTCTCCTTTATCTTCTCTTCTCCCTGCTCCTTATCACTGAGCTTTGAAAGACAATGATCAGTGTCTACCTAGTAATACCTAAGTACTTCCTGGGGCTTGACTGGGAAAAGAAGATAAGAAAATCCATCACAAGAATGTTTTGTTGACTATTGACTTCCTGAAAAAAAATTGTAAAGGGGTTGGGGGGTCCCTGACTTTGGGGGGGGAGGTCCCTGACTTTGGTTCAGAGGAGGAAAGGAGCAGTGTTTAGTGTTAACTGCTTCTTAATTTTTGGTGAAAGTCAATGCTAAGCCTTTACTGTTTTGTAAACTAATACATAGAGCCAGCTCTGTTGAATCACGGATAAACTAAGACAAGCTAACAGTGAGTTGTACCAGGATTCATGCTCCATAAAGACAAGCACGTTGATAATACTTAGGAATGAGCTCTAGGTGACAGTGGTGTTCCTCGTTCTTAATAGTCACGGGTCTTAGGGAAATCTGTGTTCTGCTGACTGCTATCACTTTATTTTTCCTATCAGTATCACTGTATTTACTCTGTAAAATAAAAATGCAAATAACCACAAGAGGTATTACTTGAATGCTGTATGACTGGATGGCCTGGTTAGTGGAGTAATTGTCTTCTGACACTGCAGAGATAGTGAATGATGGCTGAGATTAGCGGCCAGTGTCAGTGAGAAGAAAACATCGGAGGTTTTCTCTGACCTCATTTATTGGAGGCGTCTGCAGTTTCTTTCCTGCTTCCCAAGCGCTGACAAGGAGGTATCTTGGGTGTCAGGCAGAGGAGAGTAGCATATGTCATACTGAGGGGGCCAGAGACTTGCACCACAGAGATAAAGGGCTCTGCTGTGTTAAAAGCAGATACTCTGAATAAGTGAATCTGTTGACATTTTCTCATAAGAAAATGTTCCATATTCCAGTTCCATACTTATGCTCTTTTGAAAAGTTTTGAGACAGAAAGCTTGATATCATCTCATGTCTTTGAGGCTTATAGTCAATTTGAATAGGAGCAAATTAATCTCATTTAAAAATTGTATTATTCAGCATTAGCATGAATAATAATATTTATTTTGCTTACACGTAAAAATTAGGCAGTTTTACTCAGTGTACTCTGTCTTAAAGCATATTCATGTATTTTTTTTTTTATACAGCTGTGCAATCATATTGCTTCTGGGAAAAAATGTCAGTACATTGGAAACTGTTCTTTTGCTCACAGTCCTGAGGAACGAGAAGTGTGGACCTACATGAAGGAGAACGGGAGTAAGTTGATGATTAAGCATGGCCTCGACACCCACGGAATCCAGCTCGCCTGGAAGCCTCTTTCCTCCCTGTAAATTGCCAGCTTACAGGGAACACAGAAGGCAGTCTGTGCTGTAAACCATTATCTCATTTTATCAGTGAAGCAGAGTCTGACCACCAATCATGTTTGCTTAGGTCAAATTTGGATACAAAAACATAGGTCAGCATCCTCTGACATCATAGGCGTGTCCCTGAGTCACTGTCTGGGGAAGTTCATTCCTTCCACGAGTGCTCGGGTCAGATCACCTGCTCCTGTTTGAAGAGTCACCCCTGAATTCATCAGGTTGGAACTGGAGGTTTCTTCTGGGAACTCTTATGGGTAGAACAGGCCCAGACGCAAAGGCCCAAGGAGAGAATGTTTGTCTTGGTCAAGCATCAGTTTTACTGTGAGAGCCTTGGAAAGAAGCCTCAGGCAACCTTTCACTTCCGACCAGAAAAGGTTTTGCTACCAGGATCATTGTTCTTCAGTCTTAAGTAAACTGATCAAAATTTATGGATGGCTTAAGATCTGCAATCTGGGGATTTCAAGAACCAATCTGATTTAAGCACATCACCTACTGTATTTCAGCCATGTAAACATTCAGTGACTTGTGTGAGTGGGACTCCTTGCTTGGAGTGAGGACTTGAGCTTGGCCTTCCTGAAGGTATCCTTACAAATCAGGGCTCTTGCAGCAATTCCTGCTACCACTGGCCTGAAGGAAGAAGGATTTCCTATTTTATCTCTAATCTTAGCTGGAGATATATTGTTAGAAACACTTGAGCAGACAGTAGAGCCGGGTTTTGACCAGATCCTCATTTCCAGCTTTTTTTTTTTTTTAACTCAGTACCTCTCAGCTAGGAATGAATTTTGCCACCCACACGCCTCTCCCCTTGGGGACAGTTGGTAGCATCTGGACCTTTTTTATTGTTACAACTTGTGGGCCAGTGCTACTGGCAGCTGGTAGGCAGAGGCCAGGGAGATTGTTAAACATCGTACAGTGCACAAGGCTTATCCAGCCACAAGGAATTATCTGGCTCAGCACACAGGGGGGGCTGAGGCTGAGAAACCTTAGTTTTATCAGTGGATGGTAGTGCCGGATACACTTGTTCCTACTGTAAGCAGCAGCTTGCAGCCACAGCCCGGGACCTGGTCATCACCGTGCTGTTGTAAATTGCACCCCTGTGTGTCAGTCCCCTGGGACAGGAGCTGGCCTGACGGGGCCCCATCAGGGTCAGAATCTTGGTCCCTATGGTAGGTTTCTCACCTTTCTCAGTAAACAGTGAGGAGCTGTGTAAGTTGCCTGAGTGTTTACGGCACTGATAACGTGTGTTTGACGTGGGCCATCGTGAAGCCGTGGCTTTCCTTTTCAGCAATGCCCTTGAAATGGCTTCTGAATTTTATTTTTTGGCTGCACCATGCGGCATGTGGGATCTTAGTTCCCTGACCAGAGACCAAGCTTGTGTCCCCTGCAGTGGAAGCTCAGAATCTTAACCACTGGACCACCAGGGAAGTCTTGGGTTTCTGAATTTTAAACACCCACAAGGTGTCTTGCAAATCCAGGGAGGAGTTCATCAATCTTGAAAACTAATGTTTGTCTGTACCCTAACAGACCTGAATTTGGTTCTTACCCTGAGCGTCTGGAACTGGCCCGTCTCTCGTGCTTAATACATAATCAGTCTCTGTTTGCCTTTTGATTTTCTTTTGAAAATTATGCTGACTGATGCAAAAAGAGTGCATGCTTTAAATGGTGTCTTTAAATATTTGCCGCTGAAAGGAGTTCATTTTTCTGTAGTACAAGATATGGAGCAGTTTTATGAACTCTGGCTAAAGAGCCAAAAAAGTGAAAAAAGCGATGATGCAGCCAGTCAGTCCAGCAAAGAGAATGGAAAGCAAATCCACATGCCGACGGATTACGCGGAAGTTACTGTAAGTACCGCAGGTTGGTGCCCTTGCCTGTGCTTCCAGGCCTTTCTTTACTTTCCCACCTTCTCCCAAACTTGGCTCCCTCGCTCCCAGCTGGCCTGCCCGCCTCCCGGTGTCTTCATCTTCTCTTTGCGCTGGCTCCTTTCTGTGAGTCTAAGCCTCTCTGTCCTAAAAACTCCTTTCCTGCCTCCTTTTTCTGACTCTGGAAGCAGGAGCTGGTGAGTCACTGGCCTGAGACCCTGGGTAGCTTACGGAATGCCTCTGTGAGGGAGACGCAAAGCGTGATGAGCCTGCGGGTGTATCCCGCGGCTGGGCCACGCAGGTGCTCAGGAACCGAGGGTTCCCCACCCCCAGCTGGGTTTCTGGATGGGATGCTCCTCCTTGTTTCTGGATGGGATGCTATGCAGCACGTGGGATCTTGGTTCCCCAGCCAAGGATTAAACCCATGCCCCCTGCACTGGAGTCTTAACCACTAGACCATCAGGGAACTGCCCACCTCGCCCCAGAGTCCTCGTGTTCCCTTACTGTCCTCCTGCAGTCTGGCCTCTGTCTCTGGGTTCCACCCCAGACATAAGTCACCTGCGGTGTTTCACTGGGCTTGCTTGTATCTTGGGCCGACCATCCCAAGTCATAATGTTAACAGTTTGCCGTGTTTGCTTCTGTTAGGTAAATAAAATGTCACAGATGAGGTTGGAACCCCAGTTGTCACCCTTCCCAGAGGGACCAGGTCCAGTGTGTCTTTTTCCAGGCCGTGTCTCCATATCTTGGACTGTCTATTCCTAATCTGTAGTTCTGCCCAGCGTGGTGTTTTAAACTGACACAGACATGTGCGTTAACTCTGCTCCTTGTTTCCAGTTTTGTTTTTTTAGCCTCTCTCTGAATTGAATCAGTCAGACCCAGGTCAGGGACATGTCTCTGCTCACGATAAGCCCTATGGACTCTGCCCTCTCTGCCCAGGCTCAGCGCCGATTGCCTTGCCACCTAAAGTACTGCTGGGGTTTCCAGAGCAGGGTCACCCCAGCTTGCTGGGTCGTGAGAGTCACTGTGACCCTGTTCTCTCCGCCCCCTTACCCCTGCCCCCCGGCACCGCCTAGCATGTGAGATCCTGGTTCCCCTGCCAGGGATCAAATCCACATCCCCTGCATTGGAAGCACAGAGTCATAACCACTGCACTGCCAGGGAAGTCCCTCTGTAAACCTGTTCTTACCCAGCATCACACAGGATTCTGACACAGGGCCCTTGGGAAGTGCTGTTCAAACACCGCACACTTGCATCTGTGGCAGGACAGGGTTCCTAATACAGTTTGCGGGTCTGTGCCCCCGGGGTGGCGTTTTCCCAGCATGGGTACTTCCCTGGCCCCTGGCACACGTCCTGGCCCGCAGTAGGGGCTCAGTTCATGTGCAAGAGTGGAGTTGCTACTCCTTGTTCTTGCACAGCAGGCGAACCCTGGGCTTTCGCATCCTCTCTGATTTTCCTCATGGTATTTATCCTCCCCGGGACCCTGGTTTGAACCTGGCCCCCCATCCTCCCGACAAGACACCCTTGTTGGCACACCGGCTTCTTGCTAGAGAGTGCCTGGACCCCCGGCCCAGCTCATTGCCCCGGTTCTCTGCTTCCTATGTGCTGGGGGCACCCTCAGCCCATCTCTCCCAGCTACCCCTGCTGGCAGGGCTCCCCAGGAATAGAATGTGGGCCTTAGGTGGAGTTGTTTTTAGTCAATCTGGGGCCTGAACACGGGTGACCCATCAGGGGCCCCCCCGGACAGCAGCTGCTGACGCGACTCCTGTCTTCCGTGCGCTGCAGGTGGACTTTCACTGCTGGATGTGCGGGAAGAACTGCAACAGTGAGAAGCAGTGGCAGGGCCACATCTCCTCCGAGAAGCACAAAGAGAAGGTCTTCCACACTGAGGATGACCAGTACTGCTGGCAGCACCGCTTTCCAACGGGGTATTTTAGTATTTGTGATAGGTACGTGGGTCTCTGTAGCTTCCCACGTGAACTTTGCTGGTCTGGCTTGAATTCCACAGTCATTGTATCAGTAGACAGGGTGCAGGCTAAATCACTTCTGTTGTCAGACTCTGTGCGACCCCATGGACTGTAGCCCTCCAGGTTCCTCTGTCCATGGGATTCTCCAGGCAAGAATACTGGAGTGGGTTGCCATTTCCTTCTCCAGGGGATCTTCTGACCCAGGAATTGAACCCACATCACTCACCTCTCCTGCACTGGCAGGCAGGTTCTTTGCCACTGAGAGCTACCTAGGATGCAGTAGACATGGTACCTGGGTGGCAAAGTCTTCTAATCCTGGATGTTGGCATCTGAGCTCAGAGTTTTAGTTGCTCCTTGAACATTTCCTTCACTCACCTGAGTTACCTGAAAAGATTTACTAGTTTGCCCGTACTGGAGTGAGACATCTTAAGATAACCAGACAGAGAAGGAAGTTCATTCAGGCTTGCCCAGATGATCTCTGAGCTGGCAGTGAGGATTCTCTGACTCTTCACAACCGTCTTTTCGTAGTAGATGGTCATCACTTTTGAAACTGCCTTTGAATTATATTCCAAGTGTCAATCTGGAACTTTCTCAGGTCAGATGGAAGTAGTATTAATAGTATCACTCTTTTAAGTATAGTATCACTCTTTTAAGTATAGTTAGAAAATCTTTCATTGAAAAGCTAGGTAATTTTGAATTGCTCCTTATTTTGTTGTTGGCCATTCCTATTTGATTTCCCAGTTTAGATCCATGTGATATGTAGAATTATTGAAGATTATTTTCTACTTCCCGTCCCCTCTGATTTTCTTTCTACTGCATTAGGAAGGAGTGGAGTGTTTTTTTCCCCAGCAATCAGTCTTTTTCATTAACTAATGCATTTAAATAGTTTAAGGTACTCATTTCTGCCAAGACAATAAAATACTCATTTTTATTATACTCCAATATAAAAGTATTAAAAATACTCATTTTTCTAGGATTATGAATTTGAGCTAAAAGTTTAACACAAACCATAAAGGTAGTGAAGAGCACATTTTAAAGATTGTTCTAAACAATGGGTGGACACTTACCAAGCTGACTTTTCCTAACAGGTATATGAATGGTACCTGCACGGAAGGAAGCAGCTGTAAATTTGCACACGGCAACGCTGAACTTCATGAATGGGAAGAGAGAAGAGACGCCCTAAAGATGAAGCTCAACAAAGCACGAAAAGATCACTTAATTGCCCCCAATGATAATGACTTTGGAAAATATAGTTTTTTGTTTAAAGATTTAAACTAATATGCTGGCTTTTATGTATGTTACCTAATCAGGGCATTGACCAGAAAAATTGAAAGTGTTGTAAGGCACGTAGCAGAGGAGCTGCAGGTTTCCTGCTTGTATTGGCGTCTCTCATCCCTCCTGAGCAGCAACCCACAGTAGGTAGGAAAACGGGCTGTTGGACAGGTCTGGCCAGGCTCTTAGGGCGTCACATGGCGAAGTGACCGCTGCCGGTTGCCATCTGTTGAACAGACTTTTGGATGAATTGTGTTTGGGAAGAGGTGATGTCCAGGCCGACTCCTTGAGTTGGTCCTTCAGATAAGAACCATGATGGTGAGAGAGAAACCCTGTACTAGGATCAGAACACATGATGAATGAATTCTTCACGCGTTTTTAAGAGGAACGCATTTGTCTAATAAAGTTCGCTACTTATCTGTACGTAGGTTGCTAAAAAGGATTTTCTTAACTCAGATTTTAAGCCAAATAACCATTTAACACTAGTATATGTTAAATGGGGTATTTTTCTGTATTTGTATGTTTCACTATAATAAGGGAACTGAGGATAATGTGCATTGAGACTATTTTGAAAAATAATCAGTTGACTCAAATTTTATTTCTTGGTCTTTTGCTGTTTAAATGATGATTTTGAAAGATTACACTTGTACTGTTGGTATTGCGTAGTGTATGGACCAATATTGCCTGTAATAAAGATTTTATATATAGATGTCTTTCATTTTGTGGTATGGTCCTTGCCTCACAAAGAATTGTTAAAACTGGGTCCTAAAATCACAAGGTTAGATCTTTTTTTTTCTGGGCCTTCCATGCAGCTTGTGGGATCCCAGTTCCCCAACCAGCGATCGAACCTGGGCCCTTGGCAGTGGAAACATGAAATCCTAACCATTGGATCGCCAGGGAATTCCCTAGATTTTTTTAAAAACACTTTTCTTTAAGCAATCAATGACAGAAAGTAAATGAGAGGGACATGGCAGCAACTGCCTCCTGTCTCACTCTCCTGCGATTCAGGTTGCTAAAAGGCTTCTCTTATTGACCGACATGCTAACCCCTCTGGGAACTCTTCTGTGTTTCATTGAGATGAACACTCAGCAAGGGGATGCATGGTCAGCTAGGACGTGGGCTGTGGGACTCCGCAGAGATAGCCGTCGAGCGAGATGCGCTCGATAGGGTCGTTGTGGTTGTTGAAAGACCGCTGAAGATATGGTCAGCACAGAGACAAAGGCACCGTTGTCGTTCTGCTAAGTCTCCCTAGTCTGACGGCCTTCATGACGTTTTTCTTCTCCATCCTTCCAGACTTCTTTTGTGCTCTTTCCAGGGAGAATAGATGTTAAAAAAAGATATCTCTGCTGTTCTGTTTCAACCTGCAGTTTAAACAGTTGGTTGTTTTAACCTTGGAAATCTAGGCTTGAAACCTAGTTTGGAATCCTCTGACTGGTCAAGAGGAGAATTTTTTTTTATTTTCACACCCCACCTCAAAATTTTCTGTGCCTCGGCTCTCTTGCAGTTCTCTGTGCTCTGAACCATCTTTGCAGTAAATCCCACTTCTGCCTAAGTCGTCCAGTTTGTTGCTCTGGTTTCCACCTAAGAACCCTGCAGGCCACAGCCTTGGTCTCAGCAGCAGGATTTACAGTCGTTCAGTCACTAAGTCATATCTTAATCTGCGACCCCATGGACTGCAGTGCTCCAGGCTCCCTTGTCCTTCACTGTCTGACAAAGTTTGCCCAGAACTGAGTCGGTGATGCTCTCTAACCATCTCACCCTCTGCTGCTCCCTTCTCTTTGACTTTCTTTTCCAGCATCAAGGTTTTTGCCAGTGAGTCAGCTTTTTGCATCAGGTGGCCAAAATATTGAAGCTTCAGCATCAGTCCTTCCAGCATCAGTGAATATTCAGCATCAGGAAATCAGTCTAATTACTCCATGATGAAGTCACATCCCCATCCCAGAAATGAAGAGAAGAGAGTAGTACTGGGGTGAGGAGAGGGAAGGAAAATAAGGTATAAAAGAGCAAAACTGCAGTACTAACAGCATTGGAAACTAATAAATTGATGTGTCTCCTTGGACAGGTTGACCTGCCTATCTCCTCCAGAGTGGATTTTTTGTTTGTTTCAATGTTTTAACAAATGGAGATACAATTTTAAAACCCCCAATGTTACCATTTTAAAGTAGAAATCCATGGTTTTAGTAGAATCCAAATGTGCTACAATTGCCACAATGAAAAAGTGTTTTACTCCTTGAAAATAAAACCTATACCCTAGTCTACCAGCTCCCTCTGATTTTCAAGCTGTAGGTGACCACTAATCTGTTTTCCTTCTTATTTAAAAAAAAAAAATGTTATTTATTTGGCTGTGCCAGGTTGTGCCATGTGGGATCTAGGTTCCCTGACCAGGGATTGAACCCAGGCTCCCTGCATCTTGAGCTCAGAGTCTTGTCTAGGGTTGTCCTAGACAAGGACAAGGCAGTCCCTAATCTGCTTTCTGCCTGTGCTGGACATTGCATGTAAGTGGACTTATAGAATACGTGGCCTTTTCTGACGCTTCTTTTACTGAGTGTAATGTTTAAGAGGGCAGCAGAGGATGAGATGATTGGATGGTATCACTGACGCAATGGACATGAGTTTGAGCAAACTCCGGGAGATAGTGAGGGACAGGGAAGCCTGGCTTGCTGCAGTCTGTGGAGGGCATGACTTAGTGACTGAACAATAACAGTGTTTTCAAGGTTCATCTACACTGGGGCATGGTATCAGTATTTCATTCCTTGTAAGTGCTGAATAATCCTTCATTTTGCAGATCTGTTACGTTTTGTTTACCCATTCCTCTGCTGATGGGCATTCAGCTTGTTCCCTCCTTTGGGCTCCTGTGAATAGGAACATTCATGTGTAAGTTGTGTTGGCCACAATGAGCTGGTCCCATCAGTCCTGAAGAGGTGTTAGGAGGTGGCAGGTAGATTTTCCTCTGCCCAGTTCTCCCGCCCAGGTTGGACGTGCCTGGACAGTAGGCCGGGGCTGGAAGTGCTCACCCCTCTCCATCATCCTCACCCTTCTTGGGTCTGCTCTTTGAGGGCTGTTTGCCTTTGACTGAGTTCCAGTGATCCCCACCGGGAAACCGAAGGACAGCATGTTCCCTGGGCAGTTAGTGCGGGTTCAAACACTCCTTAGTTGACCTGCAGAGATGAGACTATGGGTTTTCTGTCTATACCTGCTGCAAGGGAACAAGGAGCGCCAATTCATGGAAAGCCAACTCTTCGATCTTGATATAAAGTCTCCAAGAAACAGCACCACTGTCCAGCTTTACAAGTAGGCTCAGGGTGTGGGCTCCCTCCTGCGTTACCTACCAACTTGTACCTTGTTAGGCACATCCTGTTTACTAAGTAATGCTTCGAGGCTTTAAAAATTAACAAGCAAAAAAAAATTATCAAGCATTAGATGTTTCATACACACACGCACACACACACACACACATATACACACACACACAAATAAATACATGTCTCTGGTAGCTCAGCAGTAAAGAATCTGCCTGCAATGCAGGAGACATGGGTTCAATCCCTGGGTCAGGAAGATTCCCCCCAAAAAGGAAATGGCAACCCACTCCAGTATTCTTGCCTGGGACATCCCAAGGACAGGGGAGCCTGGAAGGCTATCCATGAGGCCACAGAGTCGGACATGACTTAGAGACACTAAACAACAACACATGTATACATGTTATGTATATAAGTATATGTG
This sequence comes from Bos grunniens, assembly GCF_055505025.1. Taxonomy (NCBI): domain Eukaryota; kingdom Metazoa; phylum Chordata; class Mammalia; order Artiodactyla; family Bovidae; genus Bos; species Bos grunniens. The sequence goes on from NC_141189.1 coordinate 32,362,105, forward strand.
TGTATATATATATATACACGCACACATATATACATATACATACAATGGAATATTAACTCAGCCATACAAAAGTGAAATCTGTAGCAACTTGGATGGACCACAGAATATTATACTTAGTGAAATAAATCAGAAAAAGATACTATATGATATCCATTATATGTAGAATCTAAAAAGATAATACAGATGAACCTGTATACAAAACACAGATTCACAAACAGAAAACAAATTATGGTTACTGAAGGAGAGACGGAGGGACAAATTAGGAGTATGGGATCAACAGATACAAATTACTATACATAAAATAGATCGGCAACAAGGATTTACTATACCTTCTACATAGTACAGGGAATTACTGAATATCTTGTAATTACTATACCTTGTATATAGCACAAGGAATTACCTGCTAAGTCTGCTGCTAAGTTGCTTCAGTCGTGTCCGACTCTGTGTGACCCTGTAGACAGCAGCCTACCAGGCTCCTCCATCCTTGGGATTCTCCAGGCAAGAACTCTGGAGTGGGTTGCCATTTCCTTCTCCAATGCATGAAAGTGAAAAGTGAAAGTGAAGTCGCTCAGTCCTGTCTGACTCTTCAAGACTCCATGGACTGCAGCCTACCAGGCTCCTCCGTCCATGGGAGTTTCCAGGCAAGAGTACTGGAGTGGGTTGCCATTGCCTTCTCCGAGGGAATTACCTAATATCATGTAGTAACTTATAATGGGACATAATCCACAAAACACACTGTGCTGTACATCTGAAACTAACACAATATTGTAAATCAACTACACTTCAATTTTTAAAAAAATCTGTTGAAACTACAGGATGTAAAATATGGGCTTTCTTGTACAAGAAACACTGACACAATACCAAACCAGAGACTCAGATTTAAGGAAGCTGATGAAGGGACAAAGTAGAATAAAATATTTGAAGCAAGTGATTGCATTGCTTTCTGAGTTAACATAGTAACTCACTTTTAAAAATAACCAAATTTGGCTTAGAAACAATAGTAACGAGACAGAATTTTAAAATTCTGTTTAAAAGACAGAATTATAAAATTTTGGGCAGGGGAAAAGTTATGATTATTTGCACATACACAAAAACAAAGAGCTCTAATTTAAAAAAAAAGTAACAAGTAATTATTTCTCCCCAATTGTAAGACAGGATTAATACCTGGGGAAAATATATGTCCCAGGTGGCATGGTGGTTAAGAATCAGCCTGCCAACATGGAGACAAAAGATATATGGGTTTGATCTCTGGATTGGGAAGATCCCCTGGAGGAGGAAATGGCAACTCACTCCAGTATTCTTGCCTGGAAAATTCCATGGGCAGAAGAGCCTGGCGGGCTACAGTCCATGGGGTCACAAAGAATCAGACACGGCTGAGCATGCGCACAAAGAAAGAAATACATGGAATCTTCTCCTTGGCCCCTATGCAAATGCCACCACCTTGATCATGGTATGAAAAGTGACCATGAAAGCACAACAGATACTGGTTGACGTGGACTAGTTAGGGCTGACACGATTTAATGACCGAACAACAAGAACAAACCTTGAAGAGCAGTGCAGCCTGACCCAGATGGCCTGGTGTCATCGGAAATGAATTTCCCATTGTCCATCATTGCCGGAGCAGCAATATCTGGAAACAGAGGAGTAAAGGAAACATACTTTGGTCTCCTGGCTTGTAAGACACCACCCTGCACAGCCATAAGATATAGTGGTCTTATGAAATAGCCCAGAGGCAACAAAACACTTTGAACTTGATCCTGTGCAAAGGACAGGTGTCTTATGAAAGAGTAGGGTGGATTCTGCCCTACTGGCCTACAGTGAATGAGTACCCATGACTTTGGACTGTATTTGTTTTTGTTAACAATATACTGTGTTAACTCAGATCTAAACAAATCAAGAGCACTAGAAATGGTAAATAAAGTTAACATCTTGTTAAAAAACTAGAAATGCATTTTTAAAAATTTTCTCAGCTTCTTCCAACAATATTATACAAAACAATAACATAACACTGGGTTTGTAGTAGATTAAAAAAGAACAATAATAGCATAAAAACGGAAGGAGGAAATGGAGCTATATTGGAGCAGTTTCCGTATCTTACTGGAATTAAGTTAGTGTAAATCGGAAGTAGATTCAGAAAAAAATGTATACTGTAATCTCTGAAGGGCTCAGATGGTAAAGAATCTGCCTGCAATGGGGGAGACCCAGGTTTGATTTCTAGGTCAGGAAGATCCCCTGGAGAAGAGAATGGCTATCCACTACAGTATCCTTGCCTAGAGAATTCCACAGACAGATGAGCATGGTGGGCTACAGTCAGTGGGGTCACAGAGAGTTGGACACGACTGAGCAACTAACGCACAATCCCTAAATGCTGCCACTAAGAATATAAACTGAAAAAAATTAGTTTTAAATCATTAAAGGAATTAACAGTGTTTTAGAAAAGAGCCACTTAACATAAAGGAAGGAAGTAAAGAGCAAAAAAAAAAAAAAAATGGGATTGTGAGAGGAGATACTTCCCTGGTGGCCCAGTGGCTAAAACTCTGCACTTTCAATGCAGGAGGGCCAGGTTCCATCCCTGGTCAGGGAACTATATCCCTCATGCTGCAACTAAGATCTGGTGCAGCCCAAAAAAACAGTATTAAAAAAAAAAAAAAAAGATGAGATATACAAACCAAAGAGCAAAATGGCATTTGAACATGAGCTACCAACATGTTGAGCCTCCATGGTGAACAAACTGAATGCTCTGGGCCACTTAGGAACGTGGCCATTCCTAGAGCCCTTTCAGTTCAGTTCAGTTCAGTCACTCAGTCACGTCCGACTCTTTGCAACCCCATGAATCACAGCACGCCAGGCCTCCCTGTCCATCACCAACTCACGAAGTTCACCCAGACTCATGTCCATCGAGTCAGTGATGCCATCCAGCCATCTCATCCTCTGTCGTCCCCTTCTCCTCCTGCCCCCAATCCCTCCCAGAATCAGGGTCTTTTTCAATGAGTCAAATCTTCACATGAGGTGGCCCAAGTATTGGAGTTTTAGCTTTAGCATCAGTCCTTCCAATGAACACCCAGGACTGATCTCCTTCAGAATGGACTGGTTGGATCTCCTTGCAGTCCAAGGGACTCTCAAGAGTCTTCTCCAACACCATAGTTCAAAAGCATCAATTCTTTGTCACTCAGCTTTCTTCACAGTCCAACTCTCACATCCATACATGACCACTGGAAAAACCATAGTCTTGACTAAACAGACCTTTGTTGGCAAAGTAATGTCTCTGCTTTTCAATATGCTATCTAGGTTGGTCATAACTTTCCTTCCAAGGAGTAAGCGTCTTAATTTCATGGCTGCAATCACTATCTGCAGTGATTTTGGAGCCCAGAAAAATAAAGTCAGCCAGTTTCCCCATCTATTTGCCATGAAGTGATGGGACCAGATGCCATGATCTTTGTTTTCTTAATGTTGAGCTTTAAGCCAACTTTTACGCTCTCCTCTTTCACTTTCATCAAGAGGCTTTTGAGTTCCTCTTCATTTTCTGCCATAAGGGTGGTGTCATCTGCATATCTGAGGTTATTGATATTTCTCCCGGCAATCTTGATTCCAGCTTGTGTTTCTTCCAGTCCAGCGTTTCTCATGATGTACTCTGCATAGAAGTTAAATAAGCAGGGTGACAATATACAGCCTTGACGTACTCCTTTTCCTATTTGGAACCAGTTTGTTGTTCCATGTCCAGTTCTAACTGTTGCTTCCTGACCTGCATACAGATTTCTCAAGAGGCAGGTCAGGTGGTCTGGTATTCCCATCTCTTTCAGAATTGTCCACAGTTTATTGTGATCCACACAGTCAAAGGCTTTGGCATAGTCAGTAAGAGCCCTTTACCTCCCTGGAAACCTTGCACCAGGGTTAGCACGCTGGCTTGTGGCATAGGTGACTTCTTATCTTCTGTTTTTTGTTTTTTTGTGGTATCATACTGCCTTAGTTCTCTCTGCGTTTTGTTTACCTGGTTTGTAGTTATTGACAGCAGAAGTCTATCCTAGATCTTTGGCCCCAGCTGTTGGGTAATTACGGACATTCTCTTAGCTCCAGGTACACGTGTCCCAGGTAAACAATCCCAGTCACTCTCAAATCACATTTCATCCTTCTCCGACTTGTCCTTTTTAATCACAAAAACTTATTTAGAAATGACCTAACATTTAGGACATTTGGAGTTCCCCCTGTTGCTCAGCTGGTAAAGAATCCGCCTGCAATGCGGGGAGACCTGGGTTCGATCCCTGGGTTGGGAAGATCCCCTGGAGAAGGGAAACGTTACCCACTCCAGTATCCTGGCCTGGAGAATTCAAAGGGCTGCATAGTCCATGGGGTCGCAAAGAATCGGACACGACTGAGCGACTTTCACTTTCATTAACATTTAGAGTCAGAAAGGATTTAGAGTCGGCAGAGGATCGCTGGAGCGGCTTGTTAACCAAATTGTTTTCGAGTCTACTCCCATCTAATGCCTAGTGGACGCGGTCAAGCGGCTTCTCCAAGCCGCTTCGGTTTTCCCATCTCTAAAGTGAGTACAGGATGCACAGACCGTTTTCCCAGGGCCGTGGTGTAGGGACGTGGTACCGTGGCGCACAGCACTTCACTGTGCAGGAAATGGACACTGGGAGAGAACAGTCCCTAAGACTTATTTAGCATTCACTATGGGCCCAGCAGTTTACATCAAGGACCTCAGGTTAACCTTCAAAGCACCCCTGTGAGGTCAGTACTGATGCCACTGCAATTCCACAGATGTGTGCCAGACACGACTGCTGTCACCAACATAGCTCTTTTAAGCTCCCGGAACCAGGCAGTGACTCTCCGCAGCCCGGGGATGCTTTAGGGCAGCGCTGGGTTTAACCAGCGTAAGAGCAGCCGGACACCTAGCAGCTGTGCCTGCGCAGACTCAGTGGACGGACGGGCGTAAGCGGGGCGAGCACGTAGCACCGGTGGCGTGCGCACACTCTCCAGGGACGGGGCGGGGCCTGTGGGACGAACACGCCTCCGCGGCGGCGCTGGTGAGGGATGGGGCCGCGCAGACGCCACGAGCGAGGGGCGTGGCCCTCCGGGGGTTGGGCTTCCGAGTGGTGTCCGGCTCCGCCCTCTGCCCGGAGGGGGCGGGAGCCGCGGCGGCGGCCGGGCTGACGTGGAGGTTCCGGGTTAGCCGGCGCGCTGAGCTGCGGGATTGGGGAGCGACGGGCCGGGCCGGGCCGGGCCTTCGGGCCCTTGGCGGCGGCGACGGCGGTATAAAGCCGGCGACGGGGAGCATGTAATGTCGGAATGCGGAGGCCGCGGCGGCGGCGGCGGCAGCAGCAGCAGCGACGACGCCGAGGACGAGGGCGGCGGCGGCGGCCCCGCGGGCTCCGGCTCCCTCAGCCCGGCCCCGGCTGCGTCCTCGGAGGGCCGGCTCCGCCGCGGGTTGCGCGGCGCCTCTCTCATGGCGCGCCGGCGGCCCGAGCTGCTCTGCGGGGCCGTGGCGCTCGGCTGCGCGCTACTCCTCGCCCTCAAGTTTACCTGCAGGTGAGACGGCCCGCACCCCACCCCGTCCCGGCGCCCCTCGGCCGGGCCGGCGGCGCGTGATCGGTTTGGGGGCCTCAGAGTCGAGGGTCGAAGCGGCCTCCGGAAGTCGGGCCTGCCTTTGCCCCGGCCGGTGGACTTGACCCTCCCGCCTGCCTCATGCGGCCCTGCCCGCCGCTTTCTCTTCTCGCCGGCCAGCGAGCCCTCGGGCGAGGCTCTGAGCTGCTGCCCGGCGCTCTTCCTACCATTTTCATACCGAGGAAAGGTGGGCCAGGTTCTGATGTGCTTGTCACGTGTTGGGATTTCTTGGGGGTGCATCCGTGACTTTTGCCCATGCTGTAGGACCCTTATTTATCACCCATTTTATTTCCCTATGCCTCGGGTAGGCGTAGACGACCACTAGCGTCCCGGACGTTGAGAATTCATGCACTCATGGATCTAACGATTATTTATCCGCACTTACTGTATGCTGACGGCTCCTCGAGGGTGTGTGATGAATATCAGAAGTCCCTGTTCTCCATTCCAGTGGTTGGTATACAGGCAGTAAACGAGTAACCTTAACATAATCTTAAAGGATTTCAGTAAGTGCTGTGCAGGGAATAGAAGCAATGAGGGTGGGGCTTAAAGACCTTCCCTGGGGAGCTACATTGGAGAATCACCCAAGAAGGGGAAGGGGCTAGCACTGGGGAGATCCGGGGGAGGGGGGATGTCCAGGGTAAAGGAAACAGCAGGTGCAAAGGTCCTGGGGCTGGACAAGACTGGTGGACTGGTGTTTTCCTGAAACTGGGAGAAAGGCCTAGGCTGGAGCTAGTGGGTGGGGTGGGGGAGGGAAAGACAGTTAATGTGTCTTGCTTTGGAAAAGGACACCAGTACAAGTTTTGCTTTATGTTTTAGCGTGTCCAGTGTGTTTTCGTATTTTAGTGTGTCCATAGTGTGTCTCCTGGGACTCCAGTTTATTAGTTTGTGGTGCCACTGACCGGCATAGCGGCCAGTGGGAAGATTTCAACTTGGAACAATTTTATGGAGTCTGTTTAGGACAATATATGACCCCTGTTGTCAAAGAGATGTCAAAAGATTGGAGATTTTAGTAGAAAGAAGAAATTATAATAATTATTGCTGATGAATTAGGAGATGGGGATTGACATATATACGCTGCTGCTGCTGCTGCTGCTAAGTCGCTTCAGTCGTGCCGACTCTGTGCGACCCCATAGACGGCAGCCTACCAGGCTCCCCTATCCCTGGGATTCTCCAGGCAAGAACACTGGAGTGGGTTGCTATTTTCTTCTCCAATGCAGGAAAGAGAAAAGTGAAAGTGAAGTTGCTCAGTTGTGTCCGACTTCTAGCGACCCCATGGACTGCAGCCTACCAGGCTCCTCCGTCCATGGGATTTTCCAGGCAAGAGAACTGGAGTGGGGTGCCATTGCCTTCTCCAATATATACGCTAATATGTATAAAATAGGTAATAATGAGAACCTGTTGTACAGCACAGAGAACTCAACATAATGCTCTCTGGTGACCTAAATGGAAGGGAAATCCAAAAAGGAGGGGATCGTGGATACATATGGGCTTCCCAGGTGGCTCAGTGGTGGAGAATCCACCTGCCAGTGCAAGAGATGCAGAAGATATGGGTTTGATCCCTGGATCAGGAAGATCCCCTGGAGAAGGAAATGGCAACCCACTCCAGTATTCTTGCCTGGAAAATCTATGGACAGAGGAGCCTGGAGGGCTGCAGTCCATGGGGTTGCAGAGAGTTGGCCATGACTGAGCAACTATGTGTGCACACACATGGAAGTATATGTATGGCTGATCCACTTCGCTGTGTAGCAGAAACTAACACAACATTGTAAAACAACTATATCCCTAATTGAAAAAAAAGTCATATAGTAAAAAAACTAAACAAAAAACCTTATTGAGCATTTGCCATTGTGCCAGGTGCAGCCTGCCAGCTGGGTTTCTCAGCCTTGGTACTGTTGATATTTTGACTCAGATAATTCTTGTGGTAGCGGGCTGCCTTGTACGTTCTGAGGTGTTCAGCTGTATCCCTAACCTCTACCTACTACCTGCTCTAACCCGCCACCCCCCACAATGTGACAATAAGAAATGTCTCCAGATCGTACCTGATGTCCTCTGGGGAACAGAGTCACCTGTTTGAGAACTACAGATTCCATGAATGCATTTATTTATTTAACACGTGACCTGAGAGCCTGTTGTGGATCACTTAAGTTCACCTAGTAAAGTCTGGAGAGAGATACACACACACACACACGCATATATATATGTTCTTACCCTTGCAGTTTACACACAAGAGTGGAGCTTTGGCCATGTTGCAAAACTTGCCCCAATTCACTTCCACCTAATAAGTGGCTGAGCTGGAATTTGAATCCTTTATTGTCAGAAATCAGGCTCTTAACCGTGTTCTGTGTCACGTCCTACACAAGGGAATTACACAAAGTATTTTACAAGGTAGAATATGGCAATGTGGTATTCGAGTTCAGATGAGGAAGAGAGGTTCTCTCCTCCAGGGGTGGACAGCTTGCTTGCATCAGTTTGTCCATTTATAGCAATTAAGTGTAGTATTTTCTCTGAGAGAACAAGACTTAGTAGATATGAAAGTCCTTTGAGATTTCAGGAAGTGTAAATCCAGTTAATGGAGCAGGCTGAGTGAGATCCCACCTGCTTCAGGCAAGGAGAATGAGCCAGTGAACAGCCTGTTTGCCTGTCCAGCTTCTTTCTGTGCCACAAATTTGATGGTCTTTTAATAGACTCAAATTGATTTTTTATAATCTCCTTTGATTGAATGGTGTCATGATACTGCTTTATTGTTCTACAACTGACTCTGACATTTCTGCCGCTCTTTTCCTATTTTGCTTTTAAGATCTTGTGTGTTAATGAGGACAGAGGCTTAAAGGAGAGTAGAATTTTTTTTAAGTTATTTTTTATTAATAGCTCCAGACCTGAAATAAGACAACCCCCTTTAGTGTCTTATTGCTTATTTTTTAAAAAAGAAAAAAGGTTGATTTGGGATTGAAACACTATTAATAATTAGTTGTACATTTCTGAGCACTTAATCTCTGTCCTAGCTGCCTTTCTATGCATTGAATGTCCATGACTTCATCCTTTCCTTTTACCCTGCTTTGTGGGTGTGTTTTTGTGGGGGAAAAGTTATAAGTATGTCTTTGGGTGTCTGTCTCTGTTATCTCTGTTGTTCAGTCGCTCCGTCATCTCTGACTTTTTGGGACCTCAGGGACTGCAGCACTCCAGGCTTCCCTGTCCCCCATTATCTCTCTATGTGTATATATTCATTTTGCTTTATTTTGTTTTGTAAGCTCAAAGCTGCCTCAGACCCTCTTTGGAAGGAGGTGTAGAGCATGATTCTCGTATAGAAATTGGGAGTTGCGACAGGACTTCCTTGTTTGCAATCAGCTCTTTGAGTTTTTTGGTACCTGAGACTTTGGCTTCAAAGCTGCAGGAAATCTTTAATCTCCATTTAGTTTCTCAAAAACAGTAGCTAATTTAGGAGTTAAATGGCGACTCATGAATGCTTCTGTTGGGGCAGACACATACGGGTTTCTCTGCCCTGGTTAACGTTTGCTTTCTGACGGGCCACGGGCTTGTCTGGCTTGTTTACTTGAGGAGCTGGCTCATCAATAGTACTAGGCTGATGATTGTCCTTTGTTTGATTTGTCACAGACCTGCATTTTCCTTCCATTTGCGTATTTAACTCTTACCACCAAATTTGAAGAGTAGAAAAATAATACCTCCAAGACTTTTGGACTTGCTGAGAATGTGTCAGCTTGCCTCAGGGCCTTGCCTCTGGGTGACTGCCTCCCTGTCACTCACATCTCAGCTTAAAAGACACCACCCTGACCACCACCCCATGGAGGAGCTTCCAGGTGCCCTGCCACATTTCCGCGTTGACTTCTCCAGCGAGCATGTTCATTTTGTATGGTTTTATGTCTGTTTACAGGTTTGCTTGTTTGCATGTCTTCTTCCCTGAGAAAGGAAGCCCCTTGAGAACAGGTCCCTGCTCCTATAGCCTTAGTTCCTATACAGCAGTGCCTGAAGTCCAGTAACATTTGCTCATTGAACTTTTTTTTTGAATTATTGTGTAAGTGACCGAGTTTTTGGGGTTATGAAGATGTTTTACTTAGACAAAGCTCCCTGATTGCAGAGTTAAAATATTAGTGTGAGTGTGTAAATTGGAGATTTGCTCTGACTTTTAACAGCATTACTTTATGATGTTAATAATTTTTGGTTAAAATGGGGAAGCAATATATTTAAAACTGTCTTAATTCAGGAAGCTGACACCTTCTAGATGTAGAGAAGGGTATGTACTCTTTTCCTCAAACTAAATGATCCAAGGCTCTTAAGAGTAGCTTTGGTCTTGGGTGTTTGTATGATTTCTTTCTTTTTTTTTTAAATTTATGTATTTGTAACTGAAGGATGATTGCTGCACAGTATTGTGTTGCTTTCTGCCGTACATTAGCATGAATCAGCCACAGGTACACATACGTCCCCTCCCTCTGGCGCCTCCCGCCCCGCCCCACGCCTCTGGGCTGTCACAGAGCACTGGGTTGAGCTCTCTGCGTCACACAGCGTTTGCACACTGGCTGTCTATTCTACATACGGTGACACAGGTTTCAGTGTTACCCTCTCAATTCATCCCGCCCTCTCCTTCCCCCACTGTGTCACAAGTGTGTTCTCTATGTCTGTGTCTCCATTGCTGTCTTGCAAACAGGCTCATCAGGACCATCTTTCTAGATTCCATATACATGTATTAATATATAGTATTTGTTTTTCTCTCTCTGGCTTAACTTCACTCTGTATTATAGGCTCTAGGTTCATCCACCTCATTGGAACTGACTCAAAATGCATTCCTTTTTATGGCTTTGAATAATATTCCATTGTATTACACTACAACTTCTTTACCCATTCATCTATCAGTGGACATCTAGGTTGCTTCTGTGTCCCATTCCTGGGCATATACCCTTGAGAGACCATAGCTGAAAAAGACACATGTATCCCAGTGTTCATTGCAGCACTATTTACAATATCTAGGACATGCAAGGGCTTCTCATAGCTCAGTTGGTAAAGAATCTGCCTGCAGTGCAGGAGACCTGGGTTTGATTTCTGGGTGGGGAAGATCCCCTGGAGAAGGAAATGGCAACCCACTCCAGAATTCTTGCCTGGAGAATCTCATGGACAGAGGAGCCTGGCAGGCTACTGTCTGTGGAGTCGCAAGAGTCAGATTCGACTTAGCGACTAAACCACCACCAGGACGTGGAAGCAACCCAGATGTCTGATTTCTTTTTTGGTTCTAAGTATCTGTCTGTCTGCTGCATATCTCAGAGCTGGTGGCATGTTCCTACCTGTTTCTCCATCCTGCTACTTTGCTATATACTGAGAGACCAGAGTTCAAAGTTCATTTGAACACATTTAAAGTTAGAACAGAGTTCTAGAATCATGCCTTGCAAAGCAAATGGACCTTCTGACATTTTTGATTCAGATTAATAATATATGTCTGTATGGATTTAATTTGCTGTCACATATATTCAAATGAGGTGAGTAGGGTAGGTTTGTTCATTTCACACATTACTGACCTTTGCAGTACTGGGAGCTGCAAATCCAGTGAGGATTTATCAGTGAAAAAAAGAGCCAGGGTTGTTACCCTTATGGAGTTAATAAACAGGTAAATAAGTAAGTCACAGATTATGGTGAGGGCTTTTGAAAGCAACTAATAGGAACCTGAGAGAAGAAAAAAAAATTGGGAGAATCGTCAGAGCAGTCCTCACCAAGGAGGTGACCCATCAGCCAAAGTTTCTCATCAATGCCATTGTACTATAATTTACGTTTGGTAAAATTCACATATTTTACATATGTAGGTCCATGGCTTTTGGCCAATGTAGCCACCGCTACCCTTTTAATTCCTTGTCCCCAGAAACTTTCCTCAGCGCTCTCTGCAGTCAGTCTTCCTTGCTCTACTTCCAAGTCCAGACCACTGCTGATGTGATGGATTTCGTTACAGACTAGTTTTGCCTGTTACGGAATTTCATGTCAATGCATTCGTATTATATGTATTCTTTAGTGTCTGACTTCTTTCAGTGTATTTTGAAATTCATCCAGTTATAGCATATATCGGTTTGTTGTCTTTTAAATTACTGAGGAACATTTAATTGTAAGAACACACAAATTAGTTTATCCTTTCACCTAATGATTTATTACAGCTTTTTTTGTGCTTACTATGTATGTAGTTTATCTTTTCCCATCCCTGTGGTTTCATGCTATGTCTTTATGTTTAAAATGCTTTTAGACAGCATATGGTTGGGTTTTGCTTCATTATCCAGCCTGGCAATCTCTTCCTCTTAATTGGGTGGTTTAGTCCTTTTATATTTAATGTAATTGTTGATATGGTTGGGTTTGTGTTTACCATCTGGCTGTTTGTTTTCCATTTATACTTTCTGGTTTTTCTTCCTCTCTTGGTCTTTTTTCTGCTCACCTTCCTGCCCCATCCCTCCCCCCTAACCTGCTACCCCATGGTCTGCGGGAATCTCAGTTTCCCAACCAGGGACCAAACCCAGGCCCTCAGCAGTTTGAAAGCATGGAGTGTCAACCACCGAACATCTAGGAAATTCCCTCTTTTGGGTTAATTGAATTTTTGTAGGGTTCCATTTTTATTTCCTCTCTTGGTTTCTTAGCTAAGCTTCTCTAATGGTTTTATACTCTTTTAATCCAGATGTGTGGACAGCTCAAGAGTGTTCACTGGGGCCCTTTAACCTGGTGGGATGCAGCTTCGGCACAGACCTTGTTGTCTTGGCTCTGGCCACTTGTTTAGTTTTATTTTCTTTCTTCCCCTGACCTTCTGTGAATCTTAAGTACATACTTAGGAAACCTGTTTTCCAGTTAAATGGGCAGTTGCTTTGCTATTCATCTTTATTAACCTTTGGATCATGATGCATAATGGAGACATCTACATTATTATTACTTTTACCTGAGTGTCCCAAGTACAGGCCAGCCACAGCTAATGAACTTAATGTGAGTGGGCTGTGAGCATTTCCCATGCCTCCTAGTGGTGCCATGCATGCTCCCCCCTCTTGATTTTGAGCAAGCTCACTGGTGGCTCTGAAACCCTGGACATCAGTGGCTTGTGGAGGGCAAGGCTGCAGAGAGATAAGGATGGAGTCTTTTGGGTCGGGGAGGCAAGAGTCCGAATTATTCAGACACTCTTCTCCTGTGCTCTCCACTGCCCTTCCACCCCACACCCGGGGCAGACAGTGTTAGAGAATGTTTTTAACATGTCATTGAGTCTTGTCTTGCATTCTCTCAGTCAAATCTTGCCTTCGCTTAGCACAAAGTACTGCTTTTATCCTCCAGGCCAGTGTTTGGGGAAGTCCCTTTTCTTATTTAAGAGAAGACTTTTCTTTTAAGCTTTGTTCTCTTTCTACACAGAGCTGTTGTTAGAAGAAGATAAACTAAACAATCTTGTGTTTGCTCTTTTTTTAGTCGAGCAAAAGATGTGATAATTCCAGCAAAGCCACCTGTCAGCTTTTTCTCCTCGAGGTCTCCGGTTCTTGACCTCTTCCAGGGGCAGCTGGACTACGCAGAGCACATTCGCCGGGATTCGGAGGTGGTGCTGCTATTCTTCTATGCTCCGTGGTGTGGCCAGTCCATCGCCGCCAGGGCTGAAATTGAACAAGCAGCGAGTCGGCTTTCAGACCAGGTAAGGTGGGCATTCAGCCTGACCGTCAGATGACTGGCAGGCCAGGCGCAGGGCAGGTTCTCCCACAGAGACAGCTTTCCCAGACGGCTGGTTTTGCCAGGGTGAAGGCCAACAGCCTTATTTCGAGCCTAAATCGTAAAGCCCCTGTGAGCAGAGGCTTTCTGATTGTGCTTGTCATAGTTGGTTAGAGGCAGGAGTGGGAGGAGATGCCACGTTTTCTCGTGATGAGGCCAGTGCTCATCTCAGGGTGCCAGGTTGTCTGGTTTCAGTGGGGAGACTGAAAATCCTCATTGAATGTACTGTTAACATTTGCTGGTTAGTTGTTTTACGTAAGAGAAATTTATGTGTCATGATTACAGTGTTACTAGGCAGACCTTTCAAATACCTAGACCATAGCTACATTCAACAAAAATTTAATGAACGCCACCTTCACGCTTGGTAAGAGGGATGTATAGACAATTGATAAATAGGCCTTCTGTCTGGCAGTGGTTTTCAATCCAGTGGATCCCAGTTGACCTTTATAAAACAAGTATTTTTTGATATCCCTTTTTCTGTCCTCAGAAGGTATTCATAGATGATAAAACTCCCCTATACATATAGTTTCAGTGTAGCCAATCTAATGCACTAATTATAACATAAAGATAAGGGGAAAAAGAAAAGTGGTATATAATTAAACATGTGTTTTAGTATGTAAGTGCTGTGGTAAGTTAGGTCCCTGTACCTTTATGTAGAACCGCTATGAGTTATAAATGCAGGAACAGTTACAAACGCAGCCTCATAAAGTAGGATATGTTGGCCACACAGGGGCCACGAGGGCATTGCTCTCAGTGACTTGATTTTTCTAAATGGTGAACAGCTCTTGGTAAAGTTCTGAGCCGACGAAAGTCCTTTCTGCCCTCAATTAAACAGATGTTGCCTTCTTGAGAAATTCAGTGAACAGAGAAGCCATGCTTTGGATTGACATATATAAAATGGAGTCAAAATCTGAGTTTAATAATAATAAATAGGTTTCCCTCCACATCAGTGTTTGGCAGGACGTTTAAAACTGCTCTGGGGGATATGGAGGATCGTTCCATGTGCAGAGCAGCTTGGAGCACTGCAGACTTCAGGGCCACGGCCCCTGCCCACCACATGCCCTCTAGCACCCACCGACCGATGCAGTCAGCCAAAAAGCATCCCACAGGTTTCTAAGAGGCTGCTGTCCAGACCCACTGATCTGGGGTGACTTGTGGCACAGTCCAGTTTCAGAAGTTCATTTAGAACTCGCAGTTGGATTTTCTTAGAAACAATGTTATAAATGTTGGCTAGACTTCCTGCCCAGCCTAGCAAAACCTTTTTAATTAAGTTATACCCCTGAGCTTGATGCTAAGTACTGTATAAATACATTGATTTTTGTATTGATAGCATTGATTCTCAGGGGGTTGTGATTTTGTGTTCCAGCTTTGGACCCATGGAATCAATCTATTCCTTGTCTCCCCCCAACCCCCACCCCCCCCCCTTTGGACCCATGGAATCAATCTATTCCTTGTCTCCCCCCAACCCCCCCCCACCCCACCCCCACCACACCACAACTCCCCTTAAGAATGGCTGATAGTAATCAAGCTGGGGACACTTGTGGGAAGAAAATAACCCTAAGGGAGCTCTGGGAGGCAAGCTTAAAGAAGTCACCCCTTTGTAAGTCATTCCTCATTTAGAGCACTTGTGGGAAAATGTGAGAGTCTGTTGTATTTTAGGGTAAGTGTCAACTACTTGTTATATTACTGCCAGCTTAAGGAATATGTCCTTCAGAGTGACTGTAGGGATTGCGTGCTGGTGTGCAGGCCCCTGCTCCTTAGAACAGCCCTGCAAGCTGATGCTGGTTGCCCTGAAGCACGACCTTGGGTTTAGAGGGCAGAATAGTTTGTTAAAGGCTGCAGGACAAGTGGTGGAGGTTACAGTGCCATCCATAGCTGATGCGCTCTGCCTTCTTTCAGAAAAAATTTCAGCTCCTTCTAAATTGAGAGCTTATTGTTCTGTGTTCTCAGAAGGGAAAAGGAGTGGATTTATTTTTGAAAACAGGCAAAAATTTCTGGAGCCACATTACTTAATACAATTAGCAAATGTGGTAGATTGTGCCCTTTTTTGAGGTGTCAGCCTTGGTAAAGGTACTGTTAGAAAGTATAGGTAGAGTATAAAAGGAGTTCTGGAGAGTTTACATTAAGTTTTGAGTAGTACTGCTCTCTGGTCAGTATAAGGCATCTGAAAGTGACTTTTCATTTGTAGCCTTCATATTTTTCAGTACTTTATTACAAAGATTTTTAAACATATAATAGCAAAGGTGAGCTGTGTCTGCCACTTAACATCTAATAACATTAGGCTTGTTTTATCATGTATCTATTCATCTTGTCATCCACATAATCAGTGGTTCTCAACTAGAGGCAGTTTTGTCCTCAGGGGACTTTGGGGACGGACTGGAGAGGTTTTGGGTTGTCACTGCTAGAGAGGGGAGGCCAGGGATCCCACCACATCCGACATCCACTGTGTGCCCTCCTCACCCCTGCCCCCCAGCAAAAACAAACAGCAGCAAAAAACCTGTATCAGTTCATGCTCAAAGTGTCGGTAGTAGCAAAGGTGAGAAACTGCACCTAACTATTAATCCATCCCATTTTGGGTACAGTTCAAAGTAAATTTCGGGCACTGGGATACGTCTCCTTAAATACTTCAGCATCTGCCTATAAATACATATTTAATCCATATTTTTGCTCTCTGATAGTATATTTTAGAGCATAGTTCTAGTCATCTATTATCTTTATTGGTTTTTAATATCATTATTAAAAACGGTCCTTTGAAATTTTTGGTATGTCAGCTGTAGGTAAGATTGTTTTTATTCTCAGATTCTCAGTTTGACTATCAAAAGACATATCCTACTGGTAAGTTTTAGTATAATCATGCTTAGAAAAAGTTATTTGGTGTCATTCACTCCAGGATTTGGAGCAGCTCATTTTCCTCTTGGACCAGACTGTAAAGTGTTCAGAGTCGCAGCTGGGCACTGGAGTCTTTCTTTGTCCTTGTCAGGGTAAATGATGCCCGTCTTTGAATACCCAAAACGATTTTTTTAATGCTTTCTGTTTCAGAGAGGGATTGTTTCATTTCTATTATTTTGTTTTTTAAATCTTGGTGATTTTTCAGTTGTTATTTATAGTCATTTGAAACCTTCTTTGACTTGCAGGTGTTGTTTGTCGCAATTAACTGTTGGTGGAATCAGGGGAAATGCAGAAAACAGAAACACTTTTTTTATTTTCCTGTAATATATCTGTATCATCGGAGGTAAGAACTTTCAAGTAGTGTTTCTAATCCAATTCAGTTTATCAGTTTCAAAGTGAATTTTTGTTTTATCCTGTTTAAAAGTATCCACTATAGAAAATTGAGAAAATAACAAGCAAAAATAAGTAAATAGAAGGATCTGTGATTTATCAACCATCCATAATCACTATGTGTTTTGATTTATATTCTCCTGTGACTGTACATATCCACACCCCCCTTTTTTAACTTAAAAAATGGGATCATGTATTGATAGTAGTAATATCTCCTCAACTGCTTTTTTTGTGTGTGAACATTTTTCCATGTCATGACATATTCAGTAGCATTGTTTTCCTTGTACTGGTTACTCTGCTGTGTGGCTGTATGTTTCAAATATTATAGAAGTATTTTATGGAATAAAAATGTACTAAAGTCCTTATCCCGTTATCTAGCAGCATAACATAGTCAGGAGGATATCTAACATCTTTTCAAATTGGGAAGAAAAAACTACAAGTCAGCAATCCTATAATGTATCATTCTGAAATCCAGAGAGCTTTGAAGACCTGAGAGAGAGAGTTCCATGAACATCGTCCCCAAATGCATTCATTTGGCCTAAAGTACCAGGAGGCCACCCATAGTCTTTGTACCACATCAGGTGCCTCTGTACTCACTTTGCTGCAGAAATACTGGTGTTTGACTTTGGAGAACTGCCCGGGCCTTGCTCTGGGTTGTTTAGTTGCTCAGTTGTGTCCGACTCTGTGACTATGGACTAGCCCTCCAGCCTCCTCTGTCTATGGGATTATCCCAGCAAGAGTACTGGAGTGGGTTGCCATTTCCTCCTCCAGGGATTGAACCTGTGTCTCCTGTGGCTCTTGCGTTGGCGGGTGAATTCTTTACCACTGAGACCCCTGGGAAATCCTGCTGTGGATGTTAGGTCTAAAATCTGACTTGAAGGATTTTAGAGACAGAAGATGAAATTCTGGGCTCTGTTCAGTGTAATTGGCTTGAAGTTTGTTACTGAAGGGTTAAGAAGAGTTGACCAGTAAGAACTTTACTTTTTAGGCTTTATTGCTATGCTATGCTATGTCACTTCAGTCATGTCCGACTCTGTGCGACCCCATAGACGGCAGCCCACCAGGCTCCCCCGTCCCTGGGATTCTCCAGGTGCGAACACTGGAGTGGGTTGCCATTTCCTTCTCCAATGCATGAAAGTGAAAAGTGAAAGTGAAGTCACTCAGTCGTGTCCGACTCTTGGTGACCCCGTGGACTGCAGCCTACCAGGCTCCTCCGTCCAAGGGATTTTCCAGGCAAGAGTATTGGAGTGGGGTGCCATTGCCTTCTTCGTTAGGCTTTATTACCTCCCTCTAAAATTCTTGGGCCTTAATCAGTGCAGATTTATTATAGATATCACCAGACTGTCATGTGTGGATTATCTGTCCCCTTCCAGCACATTCCTGTGTCTCTAACATAAAACTTGTGTGGCTCAGAGTGTTGTTTCTCAGGAGCTATTAAATAGTATTTGGGCAAAAACACACATTCCTTCCCCATCTCCACCCTCAAATTTCCCTCTGGGTATAAACACAGTTTCTCTGAGTAACTTTCTGATGGTCACTTCTATTTTTTTAAGGTAAGTATGTGGTGTTATATTAATATTTGAAAGTTCTAAACCTCGGTAATGTGTAATGGGCGATGAGCTTGCCCTGAAGAGATCCCTGTGTGTCTTTTTTTGGAAATAGGGTGCAGATGGTTAGCAGGGAGTGTAGGCCTTGCAACAGTGTGTACCCAAGCCCGCTGCCCAGAGGTAGACTTAGCTCGATGTGACATTAAAATCACAAGAGTTCCCTTGAATTGAGTACAAATGTCGTTTCAGGTTATGTGGGTGTGCAGCACTGTCTTACACTACTGGTTTTCTTAGTTTTATAGAAAGATTGAAAGGACATGAAAGGAACGTCAGAGATACTTAGTCCAGCCCTCTTAGTTTACAGATGGGGAATCTGAGGCTGCTATACCTTAAAGTGCCTGCCCCTCCTCTTGGCCTGTTAAACCTTTACTTGTTTGAGTTGGTTCAGAACCATTAATACTCATTTCAACATCTACCATTCCCGTTGTACCAAAAAATAAAGTGCTACGGCAGAGATACCCAAAAGGTAGCCTTTTTGTATTCTGTGCTGTTTGTGTAACAGCTTAACTAGTAGTAGCTACCTATAGAAATTAACAGGCTTTCCTGTTTTGTGAGAGCAGACTCCGTTTTTTTGTCTTGTTTTACTGCCAGTCACAAAGGCAGTTTAGGAGAGGCTCTGAAGCAGGAAATAGTTTTCCCAAAACACTCTGTGCAGAATTCAGCTCCCCTCAGTCAGCTTGTCCGAAAGCAGTGGCCATGGTGTGCTGGCAAAACGTGCTCTACGACCTGCATCTGGGGATCTTCTCATTACACCTGATCCCTGGGACCCTTGTAACACGGGACCTGGGAACCTCAGCAGAGCCTGATTTGCTTGAGTGGATGAGGTTTCCAGGTCCCTTGCCCACTTTCTGCTAAGCAAAATAAGTTATCAGATGATTTTTTTGATTTCTTCCTTTAAATTAAAAATTGGTGGTGGATGATGGGGTTGGTGGTGGTAGTAATTTAAAAACAAAATTAGTTAGCAAATGAATTGTAGTAAGTCTTGAATCCATAGAGTCGCTGACCCAGTGTCTCCACTGTGTGTAGAATGCTATTTTTACCTCTTTCTGCTGATGTTCCTCTGTCTGCTGTCATATTCTGCAGTGCACACTGAAGATTGTTTATGTCATCACATTATATGTATGTGTATGTGTATTAATTTCTGTTATCATATATTAATATTGTGATCCCCATTTACGTAGTTCTTTTCTATGCTCTGTTGTTGCTGTTAACAGGACACTTGGTGTCAGTTTTTATTCAGAGAGAAGAATGGGTATAGATCTGCTGAATTTCGCCGTACTCCCCCATCCTTGCCACATACCATCCAATTATATTTGAGCAATGTCTGTTGTGCAAGAGTGAAGAAAGCCCTGTGAGCATTCTGATTAGCTTAGGAGGGTAACTCGGTGTTGGCAGTATTGCTTATCGGTACTAAATCAAATTCCTGTGTGTCCCCAAGCACAACTGCCTGAGAAAACAGGGAAGATCATTTGTACAGTTCCCTGACTTCATATCTTCATATGATTTTTTGTTGTAATAAAGTTTTAAGTATGTTTAAGGTTTATTTAGTGATCCTTTGTGTAAGTGCCTCTGAGAATATTTAATGACTACTTTGTAGTAGGCCAAGGACCAACTGCTCAACTTGTTCCTAATTTCACGGTGACTTGAAAAGGAAAGTGTACCCCTTCCCCCGCCTTTCTCCCCTCCCCCACCCCGCAGCAGAATTGTGTGAAGATCCTGGAATCCTTTGGCATTTGGTCAGTTTTCATAGTTGCCTGTTTATTGTTTTTTATAGCAATGTTACTGTGAGAATTAATTTTTTTTCAGAGACTAGAATGAACTTTGCTCTGAAATTCAGTTTGCAGAATTAATTTCATATTAAAAAGTAATGGCCAGTTGTACCTCCCCTCACATAAAATGCTTGCTCTTAATTAGGCCTCCAGTTACCCTCTTGAGACAAGGAAGGCTACTGACATATGAACCAGTTGGGATCCTAAAACAAGACGTTTTCGTTTTGTGGTGTTGATGATTTCAGTTACATATTACAGGTTTAATGCATGATGTATTTTTATTTTTTATTTTTATTTTTTTGGTACTAGTTTTGGACCAATCGAATACAAAGGCCCCATGAGTGCTGTTTACATTGAGAAGTTTGTCCGCCGAGTGATGAAACCACTTCTCTACATCCCATCTCAATCAGAATTACTAGATTTTCTCTCAAACTACGAGGTACCTGTCTTTCCTGTCTTCTCCCATTTCCTCAGGCTTCACTGGGTTGCATTGGATTGTTTTTATTAGAAGAGTCTTTATACCTCCTGATTTGCAGCAATTAAAAGATCACATTATAGGTAAGCCCCAACTAAATGCTTTTGGAGATACTTAATTATAGGGATGATTTGGCCAAGTGAGTTTTTAGAGAACAGAAAACTTGTGAGTACTATTTTTTATTGGGGAATTTTAAACAAACTTTCAGTTTGTCTCACGATTAACTTAGAGTATGTAAGGATTAATTTACAATTTATATGCACTTGTGGATTTCTGAATATAAGATGGAGTATGTAAGAATTCATTTACAATTTACATGCACTTGTGGATTCTAAATAGAAGATGACACAGCACTTCTGGGCGTCCCAGGTGGTGAAGGTGGTAAAGGACCCGCCTGCCAGAGCAGGAGACATGAGATGTGGCTTCGATCCCTGTGTCAGGAAGATTCCCTGGTTTGGGAAGATCCCCTGGAAAAGGGCACAGCAGCCCACTCCAGTACTCTTGCCTGGAGAATCCCATGGACAGAGGAGCCTGGGGGATATAGTCCATGAGGTCGCAAAGAGCCAGACACGACTGAAGGGACTGAAGCGCATAGGACATAGATTTCTAAAAATTGTATATGATGCTGACAGCACTTTACTGTGAGATACCTGGTTTTCTTGTAAGTTGTAGTGTAGTTTTTTTAAAAAAAAGCTAGGAATATGTTCTTTCTGTTTTATTAAATGTGTAAAACTGTCAAGGTTTATTAACAGAAAGTTTCCTAACATGGCATCTCAACTGTTTTCCTATTGCCAGTAAACCCCTGATGGATTATTTTGTTGGGGTCCTCAATGCGTGTTCAGGACAGGTTGTTATTGAGAGACCAATGTAAATCTTAAAATAATCTCAAAAATTATAAAAATAGTTCCACAGAAAAATTCACTGGATCAAATGTAAAATCATACTTATGATGTTAGTCGCTGAGTTGTGTCTGACTCTTTTGGGACCCCATGGACCGCCAGGCTCTATCCATGGAATTCTCCAGGCAAGAATACTGAAATGGGTAGCCATTCCATTGCCTTTTCCAGGAGATCTTCTCAGCCCTGAGCCTCCTGCATTGCAGGCAGATTCTTTACCATCTGAGCCTCTTGGTCACAGGTAAAAATGATACTTAGCTACAACAAAATCAAGACTATAAGTACCTAGTAGAGATAAGAAGCATATGAATCCACCTCTCATACTTGAGAATTTAGTAACTGTCATTTGGTTAAAAGTTACCTTTGCACTGTGTATATTTTATATAGGTGGGATATGAATTTCTTTCCCCAGAACATCATTTACAGCTTTTTCCAGTTGTGTCAGAAACACTTTGTGTTAACTGTTAGCAGATTCTCTAGGCAGCAGTGTTCCTCTCCAGGTATTCTGCTTCTAGTTCCCAGATGTGCTTTAGGGTGAATGCTTCCTCCTACGTGGATAAAGGGTAGGTTTTCCTGGGAGGCTGCTGAGCAGGACCTACAGTGGGAGGCAGGGTACCTGGGCCCATCCCTCTGGCAGCACCGACTGGGTCTGTGACTGGGGGCAGGTCACTCATCTGCCAGGCGTCAAGGTCCGGGAACAGGGTTTTCCTGAGACTCCTTTTGGTGCAGTGATTGTGCAATGAGGGTTTTCATGTAGATTTTCAGTAGATGACAGTCAGTCACTGGAGTGGTCCAGCAAGATGGTGAAGAATCAGGACTCAGACAAACTTGAATCCAAACTCACCTCTGTCTTCTAAGCTATGTGGCCTCCAGCTAGTACTTAACCTCTTTATGCCTCCATTTTCTCATTGGTAAAATGGATTAAATGAGATTTTAAAGAGAAAATGCCAGGTAGGATGTAGTCATAATAAATGAAAATCTGTCAGTGAAAATTACATTGTGGAAAAATCCTGGATAGTTGGCACTACTGAGAGAACTCAAAATGCATAACGTCTGCTGGAATTCCCTACTTATATAAAAACCTTTGGTTGTTTTGTAACTGAGATGATAAAAAATGACCTGCAGAGGCCAAGAGGTCTTCCTTCAGGTGAACTCTGTTGAGACTTCTGGGGAACATTGGGCCTGGATTGCTGCCCTCTGTTTTTCCCTTTACATTTTCACTCAGTGTCCTCTAGAAAGTAAAGAAATGGGAGAAGAGCTGCCCCAAAAAAGTGTGGGAAAAAATCGGAGATGATTTGGCTTTACAGAGCACAGAGACGTGGCTTTATGATTATATCCAGCTCTATGAGAGATTTGTGTACAGAGAGTTTTGAGCCAGTTCTTAAGCAGAGGTCACGTGATGAGATGGACTCAGCTTGGAGGGACTTCACTTTCACTTTTCACTTTCATGCATTGGAGAAGGAAATGGCAACCCACTCCAATGTTCTTGCCTGGAGAATCCCAGGGACGGGGGAGCCTGGTGGGCTGCCATCTCTGGGGTCGCACAGAGTCGGACATGACTGAAGTGACTTAGCAGCAGCAGCAGCAGGACTCTACAGGGCTGGGTTTTAGCCCTGACATCTAGCTCTGACAGAAATCTTTGATTTCTGCGTTTTATGCAGATTTCTCATCTCTGAAGTAAGGGAGATGGCTCAGATAATCCCTCCTGTTTTGGCTTTGGTGAGTTTAGAGGTTGGAAAGAGGCAGACGAAAGAAGATTTATCATTTTTGGTTGGGAGAGTATTTTTGAAACTGCCTTTGAGCATGTGTATCAGAGATCTTTCTGACCCTTTTTTATTACTGTCTCTAAGATGTTTGTAGTGTCTCTGTAGTTGGATCTGCAGGAGAGAGAGGCGAGGGCACAGCTGTGACTGAGCAGCAAGGATGATTCCTGACCTTGAGCTTCTCCATTCTTAGAACCTGCTTTTCAGCAGCAGCTTTCAGTGATGATGCTCCAAGTCTGATGTTGAGTTCACATCAGACTCGGTGTTGTGCCAGTGACATTACTCAAGTTGTTTGTTTGTTTTTGGCAGCCCACTTAATTAGAAAGGTGACAACAATGGTTAGACTGCTTTTAAGATGGGACCCAAGAGAGTGCTGCCAAGATGGAAACCTGTAGAGCTTCTCTTGGCCTTTCAAATGCCTCCTGAAAGCTGCAGATGGCTTTTATCTTGTTAGAATCATCTTTGCTGGGCTTCTGTTCGCTGAGATGGAACTGTTGGGTTGGCAAGAGACAGTATTTGATTAATTGTGAAAGAATTTGGGAGTTGTGCCCAGCATGGTTTCAAATGGGAAGTCTTTTATCTTGTGAAACATACCAGATACTGCCTTAGAAAGAAGCAGTATCAGCTTCATTCACTCTCTGTAAGATAGCATAAAGACACAATTTCCGATCCAGAAATGAAACCACTGTCATGGTTTTGATAGTTGAATAAATAAAAAAGTTTAAAAGAATTTTTAGAGGCCTCACTCTGGACCATAATAAACTTTATAGGCATCCTTTAAATTAAGGTTTCTCAGCCTCGGCAGTATTGACATTTGGCATCAGATACTTCTGTGTTGTGGCGGGTTGTCCCGTGCTCTGCAGAATGTTTAGCAGCATCCTTGGCCTCCACCTGCTCATACCAATAGCACCGCACCTCCCCCTTACTTGTGACAAGCAAAAATATCCAGGCATTGTCACATGTCCCTTAGGGGCACAGAATCATCCTGGGTGAGAACCGCTGTTCTGAATGATTGTTTCCTCAAATAAGGTCTTTAGGATGCCTCACAGGTCTTAGTATAAACACACATTTTTTCATATAGCACACAGAAAGCCGCAATCTAATTATTTCAAGTGTCTCTGCTTATCACAGTGTCAGTAGAGAGATGAAAATTAAGCAATGCCTTAACTAGAAACTTCTGGAGTGTTACCCGTGGGGAGCTAGAGCCTGGAGTGAGTTATTTTTCGTCTGTAGATGTCCCTGATGCTCAGGTTTTTACTCAGTTTGTTTGTACCACACCCTCCCCCCGCCCCAAAAAAGCATGCATCCTAAGTATGTTAAGGGTGTTGCTGATTTAAAGAAGTCTTAGTGTGACAGATACTTGCTTTGATCAAATACGGATTTCAATATCAAATCTGTATTTGGATTACAGTATCCAAATGTTGTCTTTACAAATATGGATTTCAATATCAAGTGTGTTTAATATGGATTGATAATTCCATGAAATTACAAATACGGATTTCAATATCAAGTGCGTTTAAATTTAGGTATACTAAAATTGGGCAGAAATAATTATTTAATGTTTCTGTGGCACTTCTAAGGTTTGTTAGGATGGCACTGCTTCTGTCTCTAGATGTGTCTGTGATGTGTTACAGGAATGCATTTGATAATTTCCTCCTCATTAAAAAAAAACCATATTGGTTACATATAAGTTTGTCTCTAATCCAGGTATTTATGAATAGTGTAGATCATTGTAAGATTGTGTAGTGTTTATTACTTGGGCAGTGATGCTACTCTGCAATTAACAACATTCTATATTGACATAAACTTCATTATTCTGTGTATACTGCACTCTATTCACATATGCTTCTAATGCTGTTATAAACAGAAATACTCTAATTCTAGGTTGGTTTGAATTTTTACAAGTCCTATATATGAATCCTTTTAAAAGCCTATTTCAGATTATTTGATAAGTACCCAGAAGAGCAGAAGTTTTTAACAAATGGAGAAAATACATGTGTGTGTGTGCATGTATGTATACACATGTGTATATAGTTCTGACAGTGTCGCACGGCTTGCTGGTTCTTAGTTCCCCAGCCAGGCATCGAACCCACGCTCCCTGCAGTGGAAGCACCGAGTTCTAACCATTGGACTGCTGGAGAATTCCCTAACCAATATTTTATTTGACTTAGAATACATCAGACCTAACCAAATCAGATTGCTCATCATTCACCATACTTTTATGTTTGTAAAATATGACACTAAACCCAGATGCTATTTTTAGGAAAACAGTATTGCGTTTAATTTACTGAACATTGCAGAAAGACATTAAAGGGTGAGTATTGTAAGTGCTTGACTCTGTAAATTCTAAAATACCTTAGACATTATCAGTAAAGAATGAGTAAACTATGCTTGGGTAAGTGACCAGCAGTTTTCAAGTGCTTTTACTTCTGATTTTCCCAGCAGCCATGTGAGGTAGTTGAAAACTGTAGATCCTCTAAACAGATTAAGAAGATAAAGGTACAGAGAGGCAGAGAGGGTATGATTTACCCTAAGTGAGACTGGACTGCAGTCCAGGTCTTCTTCCCAAGATTCTTCCTTATATACAAAGGAATGATTAAAGTCTCTGATTTGAATTTTTACTATGTAACTAGAGGTTAAAACTTTGAATATTTAATTATTTTTGTGTCATTTTTGATCCTTCCTTCATGGAAGAAAAATTTTGAAATCTTAACTTGACTGTAACTTTTTTTCCTTCATCTTTAATAATGGTTCTAAGAATAATTAGTGATAAAGGATGGGCTATTGACTTACTATTAAAGAAGCAAAGTTTTATTAATTGGGTCATTAGTATTTATTCTGTAGAACTGGGAGTGTTATGTGTATGAAAATCATAGGATTGACGCTTGGTAGAGTCTAGAATGTTCTTCCCAGATATGCACTAAAATCATACCTGACTTATAAATCATGAATGTAGCTAAAACTAAATGGACTTGCTGGTGGACACTGCAGGCAGAGATCAGGAGCTTTATGTCATCTTGTTGCAAACCATGTTAAGAAATTCTCCTTTCTTCATTTAATTGTATGATAAAATTCCTCTTCCTTGAAAGTTCTTTATAACTGTTTAAGAGACAGACAAGACAGTTTATTACTTGGAGACAGCATAGTCAGACATACCCGTGTCACTTTTATTTAGACATTAAGTTGATTGGAAAGGGAATAGGACTGAGTCTGGTAGTGTCACTTTCACAGTCACTAATTTTATGACTCCTCTGTCAGTAATTTGTCTTAAGTATCAGTAGCTTCTGTGTCAATATTCTTACTTTTTTATATTTTAAAGCATGTGACAGAATCATCTGATTTGTACCTTTCAGTCTACCACCAGATGCCAACAGTAAAACTCATATCTGTAACCAAAATCTTTTCAAAGTCTTTTCATGAATTTCTATAATTTATCTTTTTAAGAGCAGTGATTTAGCATATATCCATTCATTTATTCTTAGAAGTTTTGATAAATCAAGTTGTTTTAAATTTAAATAGGATAAGAGAACATTTGGAAGGTATTTGGAGGGAGAAGCAGGGCATTGGGTAAATTGCCAATTGACAGAAATCTGAGCACTTTGGAGACAAACCTAGAATGCTGCCTGGTATCTGCTGTTATCCTGTTGTTTGTTAGTAAAAGTGTTGTTTGTACTCTGATGTTGCACAAAGAAGTAGATACATAGTTCTGTACAACTTTAGCTTTACATTTTCTGCTGCTGCTGCTGAGTCACTTCAGTCGTGTCTGACTCTGTGCGACCCCAGAGACGGCAGCCCACCAGGCTCCCCCGTCCCTGGCATTCTCCAGGCAAGAACACTGGAGTGCGTTGCCATTTCCTTCTCCAATAAATGTGAGTTAACATTAATTCGGAGAAGGCAACGGCACCCCACTCCAGTACTCTTGCCTGGAAAATCCCATGGATGGAGGAGCCTGGTAGGCTGCAGTCTATGGGGTCGCTAAGAGTTGGATATGACTTGAGCGACTTCACTTTCACTTTTCACTTTCATGCATTGGAGAAGGAAATGGCAACCCACCCCAGTGTTCTTGCCTGGAGAATCCCAGGGACAGGGGAGCCTGGTGGGCTGCCGTCTCTGGGGTCGTACAGAGTCGGACAGGACTGAAGCAACTTAGCAGCAGCAGCAGCAACATTAATTCAGAAATATTGTTGCCATTGAGGAAAGCAACACATGGAGGTAACTGTTCTCATGGCCACTAGAGGGCGTGCGCACCATCTGCTGAAATTTATGCCACACTGCAAAGGGTGCTCACGTAGGAAAGACATTTTTATGCTGATGAGGTTGGGCTGGCCTCATGTAAATAGCCCATTTAGCCTATTTCCAGCCTCATTATAGCAGGTACTGAATATACTGTACATCATGGAATGGAGTTGAAAACCCACAAACTGGGTTAGGGTATAATCTGGTACTCTTCGTGTTTTGTTCTTCACCATGAGAAAAAACTTCTGTTGGTTTAAGCCACCAAGTTTGTGGTGATTTGTCATGGCAGCCCTAGAAAGCTTAACACATGAGGTAATATCAGAAAACCATTGCTACAGACAGAGACAAGGGACAGGATGGAAATGAGAGCAGAGAGGGAGGTGTGAGTGTCTTAGAAGGCAGAGAAGACATCTCTGAGGACGCGACATTTGGACAGAGACTTAGAGTGAAGCCTGTGTGATGTGATCCATCCCTGAGGAAATTTGGGGAAAATGCTCCAGGAGGCAGGAACAGTGAGTGCAAAGGTCCTGAGGGAGGAATTGGATTTGGCGGGGCAGTGACTAGAGCCAAGGGGAGAGTGGTGGGAGTCGAGGGCACAGAGGTGTCTTGAGACTGCGGTGTGTCCTGATTACACCTTTGATGAGGTGGGCAGACGAAGGAAAGGGGAACACTAGCAGCTAGGTTCCTGCGGGCAGCCGTCCTGGCATCAGGGGGCACTGATAGAAATGCTGTGGCTGGACCCTAGGGTGGGACCACCTTTAGACACTGGTGGGCATCAGAGTGAGGAGCAACAGCGTGCATGCCAGCAGGCTTCCACCCCAACCTCAGCCCAGGGTCAGGCTGCCCCACCTGCTTGGCCTGCTCATCTGAAAGAGAGCCTCAAAAGTATATGAGGCAGGGGCCCCAGTGTCCGCTTTGAACCAGCCCCTGGGTTGATACGCAGCCCAGCAAACAAGGGCTGTAGACCTGGCACGATCGTGTATGTGGATAGGCATGTGTTTTGTTCCCCAAACTTCCCTTTTTGCAGATTTAAGAACTGTGGAGGAAACTGAAATATATAATGATTTCTCAGATAACAGCTTTGGTTGGAGAGACATTGAAACTTTGGGGAAATGCTTGTGAAATTTATTTTACCTGAAGCATAACCAGAGCCAGTTTAATAACTTTTAAATGGTAATTTGCAATAGAAATAAACAGGTAATTGTCACTTTATTTCCTTTTTATTATTTTGAAATGTTTTAAGTGACGTTCTGAAACATGCCACTTTTCAAAATTTAATACAGACTGTCACACTACTATGAATATTTGAAAAATAGTACCTAAAATAGATAGACGTTGCCTGTTTCTTTAAAATAGATTGTATTTTATGATTTATGCAACTGTTAATCCTTTTATATGGTTGTTGAATTTTATGATCTTCATATTTTTGGCAGTAAAAAGTAAAAATAATTTTACCAGTGGGTTTTTTGTATTGTTTGTGGAATTTCTTTGGAAATTTCAGTACAAGGTCTGAGAATAGAGGCTCCTTCATTCAAGCTGTGTAGCCCCTTGGGAAACCACAGCAGTGGTGCCATCAACAGGGATAAACCCTTACGCTGTTGAAAGGCCTGCAGAGGACCCCTGCGAATGGTTTAGCCTTTATTCGTTTTTAAAGGTTTAATCTGCATTTCTCATGAAGACATAGAATTCAGGTAGTTTTTATTTCCATTGAGGTGTGTTTACATAAACACACATGTAATTACATACCTGCATGTAAACAGATGCGTGTTTATGGGCTGTATGTCTTCTCCTATCACGGGAGAAGAGAGTTTGAAGCTCACTTGATATAGTTTTTGGCCATGAAACCTTTCTTAATATTTAGAATGAGTTTATTCCAATTGGTTTTGATTTAGGAGAGTGAAAGAAATTTAAATGGGTGTATTTTCTTTCCATCACTTTTCATTTTATCTTGTATTACCCAGTATTAACTTGACTGAAATTCCTGAAGGTCTTGTTTTCCTTTGTTCCTGGTATAAAGGCTGGTACACCGTCATCAGATCAGTCGCTCAGTCATGTCCGACTCTTTGCAGCCCCATGAATCGCAGCACGCCAGGCCTCCCTGTCCATCACCAACTCCCGGAGTTCACTCAGACTCACGTCCATCGAGTCAGTGATGCCATCCAGCCATCTCATCCTCTGTCGTCCCCTTCTCCTCCTGCCCCCAATCCCTCCCAGCATCAGAGTCTTTTCCAATGAGTCAACTCTTTGCATGAGGTGGCCAAAGTACTGGAGTTTCAGCTTTAGCATCATTCCTTCCAAAGAAATCCCAGGGCTGATCTCCTTCAGAATGGACTGGTTGGATCTCCTTGCAGTCCAAGGGACTCTCAAGAGTCTTCTCCAACACCACAGTTCAAAAGCATCAATTCTTTGGTGCTCAGCCTTCTTCACAGTCCCAACTCTCACATCCATACATGACCACAGGAAAAACCATAGCCTTGACTAGATGAACTTTTGTTGGCAAAGTAATGTCTCTGCTTTTGAATATGCTATCTAGGTTGGTCATAACTTTCCTTCCAAGGAGTAAGCCTTTTAATTTCATGGCTGCAGTCACCATCTGCAGTGATTTTGGAGCCCAGAAAAATAAAGTGTGACACTGTTTCCACTGTTTGCCCATCTATTTCCCATGAAGTGATGGGACCGGATGCCATGATCTTCGTTTTCTGAATGTTGAGCTTTAAGCCAACTTTTTCACTCTCCACTTTCACTTTCATCAAGAGGCTTTTGAGTTCCTCTTCACTTTCTGCCATAAGAGTGGTGTCATCTGCATATCTGAGGTTATTGATATTTCTCCCGGCAATCTTGATTCCAGCTTGTGTTTCTTCCAGTCTAGCGTTTCTCATGATGTACTCTGCATATAAGTTAAATAAACAGGGTGACAATATACAGCCTTGACGAACTCCTTTTCCTGTTTGGAACCAGTCTGTTGTTCCATGTCCATTTCTAACTGTTGCTTCCTGACCTGCATACAAATTTCTCAAGAGGCAGGTCAGGTGGTCTGGTAGTCCCATCTCAAAGAATTTTCCACAGTTTATCGTCATCCACACAGTCAAAGGCTTTGGCATAGTCAATAAAGCAGAAATAGATGTTTTTCCGTCATAGGTTGGTTTAAAACATTAGGAACCCAAACAGTGTGTTATTCTACTTTGAGCCAATTCTGGATTGGCTTGTTGAAAACATTTAAAGAAATTTAGCAAAAAAAAAATCCTGTTTCAGTAACTTTACTTTCTTATTTCCTCAGTTGTTTGGGAAATTAGTTATTTGTTGGATTTTTTTTTTTATATTAATATTAAACATTGACTGTCTCGATCTCTACCAGAATGAAAAGCAATTTATTTAAAATGAAATCTTATTAGACTAAACAAGTGCTTTAGATTTGAAAGATAGTATGTTCCATTATAGATCAGAAATTTCCTTTTTTGTACAACATACTGATTTTAAACTTTACCAACAGGGTAAATTTCTATTTTACTATTTAGGTCTTTGTCCCAATGATCACATCAGCTCCAAAATTATTTATTAAAAACAGTGTTGTGTGTTTTAGGGCTAGAAAGGCCTCCTTACCTCTGCCTAGTGCTTTATGTTCATCAAGCCCATTCTTCTCAGTAACCCCAGGATGAATGGTCCCCTTAGTTAAGAAAGCTGAGCTTCACACTGAAGGGTTCACCCAAGATCACTGAGCTGTCAGACTTGAGCTTAGGGCTCCTGACTCCCAGCCAGCACTCGTTGCTCAAGGATCTCACAGTTGGGCTTCAGAAACATTTAGTTACAGAACAAAGTCAGACCGAATGGTGCCCGCGGGGCCTTCTAAGAAGGAAGAAATTATTCTGAACGTGAAAGCAGAATGTGGTCTGGTGGAACACAGTTAATTGGTTTGGCAGAATGGAGGGGCGCGCAGTTGTAAGCTTAGAGAAATGGAATGAGCAGGTGGAAGCTGGGGTGGAGGACCAAGAGAGCTCTCCACAGACTGACCTGACAAGAGAGGAGCGTTGCCCATGAGGAATGCTGGGCTCTGAGGGGAGAGGAAGGAGCTCCTAGAAGGATGACCTTGAGCACCAGTGGAGCCACTCAGGGGTAGCCTGATTTCCAGTGAGCGTGAAGGTGTGTTTGGAGTGGGGGGAGGAAGAAATGTAAGAAAGGTTACAGATCATTGAACGGGTTTGCCTAGAATTGCCAAACAAAGGCAAATGAGTACTTGGACTTGATGGTGAGGTTTCAAACCAGGGGCATAGGAGAACTGCCCACAGAGGGTGAAAGGCCTGCCTAGGACGTTTCAGCTCTGAGCTAACTGCCCCTGTAAAAGGTGCTGCAGCTCAACTCCATCCCTTACCCTGCCTGTTGTCTAAATGGAGGGAAAGGGTCAGTGCTAACCGGCAACTTTTTTCATGGGCTTCTGTTAGATTTTTAAAAATGGGAATGCAGCAGGTTGCAATTGTGAAGTTGTAATGGCATGTCTTTCTTGTTTTGAAATATTTCTCTTTATGCAGTGACCAATGATACCCAGTCACCTAATTCTGCTCTTGTTCTACAGCCTGGAGTTCTCGGGTACTTTGAGTTCAGTGGCTCACCCCAGCCACCCGGTTATTTGACCTTCTTCACCTCAGCACTGCATTCATTAAAGAAAGGTAAACAGGATTCATATTAACACATTAGTGCTTTAACCAAAATGTATGTATACTGATACCTACTTTTGCATAGGTTATCTTTGTGATTTATACATTTTAGTTCTCTTGATTCTTTTTCTCTGTATTTGTATTACATTGTTTATGTTCTATTGACAGAATTGTTTGCTGTTTCAAGGACAGTCTCTTAAATGTTTAGAGACTTTTTTTTTAATGTAGCTTGATCACACAGTGTCTACAGTGTTGTATTTTGCACTTTAAATTTTCTTATATTCTCTCCTTTTGTGTGGAGTTGGACGTTTTGATAACAGTTTTTAGTGGTTGTAGGTTGTATGAAAGTCATGTCATGTTACAGCATCAGCCTATGGCCAGCTTCACTACTCTCAGATCCATATATACATGTTTTTCTACTTAGCTGAATCATATCTTACTTGATATGTAAGTTAAACATTGTATCCTGCCCGTTTTTTCACGTTGCTCCATTTTCTTTCTCTGTATCAGCTGTGGCCTTAAATCAGCTTTCTGTTAGATACTTTCATCTGCTGTTCATCTCATTATAAGCTGTGGTCCAAGCCTCTTCCCACCCCTGGACGAGACCAGTGGGCACTTACCTGGTACCCAGTCTCCACCCTCCTTCCTCACATGGGGGCCGCTGTGCCAGCCCTTCTGCCTGAAATGTGTCCTCCAGGGCCCAGGGCTCAGGGCCCAGGGCCCAGCTCTCCACCTTTTAAACCCCTGTTTATCCTCCAGATTCCCCTCAAACAGCACCCACCTCCTCAGTCTCCCACGCTGGGGAGAGGTTTGTTGTTTTCTTTCATACCACTCAGCCTAGTTGATATGATGTGTCTACTTGTGAGATGATTTGTTTACTGTCTGTCGTTTTCCTGGGACTGGGAGGTTCTGAGGATGGGGACCGTGTGTCTTCAGCTCGGTGTTCTTTCTGCAGCATCTGGCACATAGCAGGGGCTCAGTCACTGTTTGCCAGATGAGGGATCACACTGATCTTTCAGCCATCCTCCTGTTACTGGGTATTACATTGCATCAGTATTTGGGGGGATAGTATGATAGCATACTATTAATACATCAAACAGTTATATTATTGGCCATTTTAGTGTGTACATTGTCTTAAGGTTTTATGCATAGAGAATCTACTGTGTGCATGCTTTTCACGCAGGGGACATTGGGAGAGGAACTCAACCTGTCACATTAGGTGTCTCTTCTGTCCCCTTTAAGACTGGGCTGCACAGCTTCAGGTGACTAAGGAGGCTCAGTGAGTCAGAGTTTGAATTTTGAAGACAAAATACTGCCAACTTAAATAAGCTTAAGCAGATGTTCAAAAATCCTCTTAGAAAACTAAAGTCCTTTGAAGATGATGTATAAAAGGGTAGCCTAGAGTTAGTCACTAGAATAATGGCAGCATTCAAGTTCTTGAGTTAGAGAAGCTGTTTCAAGATTTGAAAGGGTGTGTTGTTATCCAGCTAACTTACAATGTGTGTTAATGTTTCATCTTAAATTACCTTTTCATTCAGAGGTTTCCAAAACATTGCTTCTTTTGGAAAAAATCTTTCCAAATATAAGGTAGTAGTCTTTATTCCCTTTTTTTTTAAATGTAGTTGACTTAATAAAAGTTTTTTCAATAAGTTTTTTTTTCTGTTCCTTTTTTAAGCAAGGAGGGTAACAAATGGGTTAAGACTACCTGAAGGTACAAAACAAATCTTTTGATCATATGACTAATTTTGACAAATGATTATATCAAATTTCTTCTTGGAATAAATCTAGCTCAGAAAATTTACTGTATTTCTTCCCTCTCTAGTTGGGTCTTGTAAAATCCTTTTGCTTATGGACTTTGCAAGAACTGAGTTCATTGTATTTAATAATTTTTCACTCCATTTTTGTGGCTAAGCTCCCACTTAAGCTTTAATGAGCCATTTTTAGAAGAAAAACACAAATTTGGAAGGCTGACTTTCTAAGAACTGTGCACTGTGAAGGATTACTGAAGTAAACCTTCCTTGGGCCCCTGGGTGTTTTTCACCTTTGCTTTCTCCTACACTGAGGTCAAATGGAATTTTACTTACTATTAATAGCCGATGCTCAGTATGCAGGCTTTTTTTTTTTTAACAGGACAGTTTGAAATGTAAATTCTAGGTCATTGTTGCGTTTCTGTCATGTACACAAATTGAGGCCTGAGGAACATTTGACCCGTTTAACATTTGGTTATAGAGAGCTTAACTGATGAAGTGTTTAGACTGTTGTGGTAGAAAGCAGATGTCCTGGTTCACCAGGCCACGAGCGTATATAAAATGCACATGTCTTTCCATTGCCTTATGGTTTTTTTTTTTTTTTTAATTGCCTTAGAAATAGCCAGGACACTCTCTAACGTTTGTTTAGCTTGCCATTGGTCTACAAATATTTTGAGAATGTGCCGTGTATGAAGCACTCTGCCTGGTGTTGGGGGTGGGCTGCTGTGAGAGGCCATCTCAGTCCCCTGTGTCCTCTGCCTGTTGGTCTCCATCCAGGTGCCAGTTTGTCAGTTTATGTTGGCCCTGCTGTTAGATGGTTGTGGGCGGTAGCCCTTTGTTATATTTCTGTCCATTATTTTCTAGCCATTTTACTTTTATCTTTTGTTTCCTTTATATAGCAGTTCTGTATTTTCATATAGTTAAATCTGTGGTTCTTTTTCTTGATCTGTTTATTTTTTTAAAAATCTGATCACTAATTAGTTCACTTTCTTCTCTTTGGATTTTAAAATTATTTAGCACTTTATGCTGCCTGGGTTTACCTTGGCTTAAAATACAGAGCACAGTTGATTTTCCTCACTTCTTACTGACTAATCAGTTAGCTCTATTTACAGAGTAATACTTCCTTTATCCTTCATCTTGATGATGCCTGCTTAACCAAAAAATATTTTCTTATGTGTAATTGGGTCTATTTTCTGTGTTTTTTCTTGGTCTAGAAACCTCTTTTTGTACGAGTAAATATAATTTCATTTCTTGCTCTGTAAGTGAGTACTTGGTGAAGTCTGGACTCTGCTTCTTTTAGTTCTTGTGTTTTATGAAATGTTCTTTTATATCCATCTATGCATTGGGCTGGTAATTTTATTAAGTGTTTATATTGACTTAGAGGTAATTGACATTTTCATAAAATTTAGCTTCCCTTTCTAGGCTCACAGCATCATTATTCATTTATTCAAACCTCCCTTTCAGTTTTTTGTAAATGGTCTTGGCATGCATGCATACTCAGTCATGTCTGACCAGGCTCCTACGTCTATGGGATTTTCCATGCAAGAATATTGGAGTAGGTTGCCATTCCCTCCTTCAGGGGGTTTTCCTGATCCAGGATCGAACGCATATCTCTAGTGTCTCCTGCATTGGCGGGCGGGTTCTTCACCACTGCACCACCTGTGAAGCCCCACAGGTCTTACACACCCTCATTTCTGATTAATCCTTGCAAAGTGCTGAATGATTAACTGCGGGCTGGCATTCTGGGTGTGTTTCCAGATCCTGGGGACGCTGGTCCCTTGTACTTTTCCTCTCTTTCTAGACTGCCAAGCCTTTCCTCTTTAAGCCTTTTCACCTTGATCTTGGCAGACAGGCTCTTTCTTCTTTTGCCTAAAGAAAACTTGATGGAGGGGTTGATATTTTTAGGGTGCCTACTTGATTTTTTTCTGTCTTATGCTTGTTTATTTACTGTAAAGATGTGTTATGGTAAAATGTTGTTATAGTCTGCTATGATTCAGTGCCCTTTTTAAAAGAGAAAGTTTGCAAGGAATTTCGTCCATTTGACCTTCAGAAGGGATGCAGTGCTTCCTGAGGGGAAAGCGGGGTCGTAGGGGCTGCTGTCTGGTCCTTAGCCTTTGTCTGCCCGGCAGGGTCCATAAACTTAGACAAAACACGCACCTTTTCTGTGTTTGAGTTTCTCTGCCGTAAAATGGGAGAGAGCGGAGGTGAGAGGGTAAGTGCTTGTTTTACAAGGCCACATCGTGTGTGAATTATGTTGTGTGTGAATACAGTTATAGTCTGAAAGTCTGTAGTAGTTTAATGGGAAAGCCACCGACTGGAAGTGCCTGAAGCAAGTTCTGGGTCTGGATTCTTACAGGCGACTACACCAGGTGTTCTGCACCTAGACCAGCCAGCAGGTCTTCCTCTTCCCTTTCCCTGAGCTCTCCATCCTTGCTGCTTTTTGTGTAGTTAGCCTTCTGTGACCACCTGTGGATTCAGCCAACCCTGGGTTGAAAATATTAGGAAAATTCTAGGAAGTTCCCCAAAGCAAAAATTGAATTTGTCACACATCTGCCAACTAACTGACATAGCATTACATTGTATCTACAACTATTTTTTGAGCATTTACACTGTATTAGGTGTTACAAGTAATCTAGAGGTGATCTAAAGTATACCAGAGGATGCGTGTAGGTTACATGCAAATGCTGTGCCGTTTTGCACGGGGGACTGAGCATCCCTGGATTTTGGTATTCAAGAGGAGTTGGGGCCGGGGCTGGAACCGGTTCCCTGTGGACACCAAGGGGTGACGGTGAGACATGGTGTTCTCCCCATGGAACTGACTGCATCTCTGTCCCACAGGAATGTGAGCTAGTTTGTTCAGACAGTATTTACTGAGTGCCTTGAGGCCAAGGTTTCGTCATTGGGCTCTTGCAGTTCTTAGAGTTTAGCTAAAAGTTTGAATGAGTAAGTTGTAAAGAGCACGTTACCTTGAGATTGCCGAAGGAGTGATCTTCTCAGTGGGATGTTGTCACTTTGGATCTCCTGCCCACCTCTTCCATGTCCCCTTATGTCTGTCCTTTCAGGTTCCCTAGACCAGAGTTGCAGGAGTCACTCACCCTGGGCTGGACGGAGGCCTAGCCTGGCTCATGCTTGGCTTCTCACTGTCTCCTGACACTAGAATCCTAATGGATTGAATTGAAATACACATGATATTTTGGAGAAGTAAATGGCAGCCCACTCCAGTATTCTTTCCTGGAGAATCCCATGGACAGAGGAGCCTGGCAGGCTATAGTCCATGGGGTCGTAAAGAGCTGGACATGACTGAGTCACACACACACACACACGACATTTAAATGTCATCCTCAAAATACACTGAACTGTTAACTAAAGACCCACTCCCTTCTTTCACCTTTAGGAATTCCTGAGTGTAGTTGACAGCAGACTTTGTGACATTAGTCTTCTAAGGAACACTTTTGGAAAATAACCCTTGCAGTGAATTTTTTAAAATAGAAATTGATTAGAGGAAGTAATTCCAGTGTAGGGTCCCTCTCCTCCACCAGGTGGCGATTTGTGGTGCTGCTATTTGCTGGGACAATCCCGTCAGGACACAAAAAGGTCCCTTCATGAATAAAGCTTTTTTGGAGCACTTTTCTGTTAAATTATGAAACTTTACACAACATCAAGAGATCTGAAAGGTAGGATTTTCTTATCCTGTAAGTGACATTCTTAAAGTCATTGAAAAAACAGGGAGCTGGGACTTCCCTGGCAGTCCAGTGGCTAAGACTCTGCACTTCCAACACAGGGGGCCCAGGTTTGATCTATGGTTAGAAAACTAGATCCCACATGGCTGCAACTAAGAGTTCACATGCCATAACTAAGAAACACACAAATAAATAAATATTTTTTAAAAGGCCAACAACCATTAAAAAAAAAAACCCAAAAAGCAAGGGACTGACTTCTTAGGCAAGGTTGACTCTGAGATTACTGTATTTCGTCAGGTTCCTGGGTCTAACTCTTGGAACTTTGGACCAGGCATTGGATTTAACAGTTCTCCATGAATGAAACAGGTTCTTGATCAGTTGGTTTTCTCAGATAATCTTTTTGTTGAGATTATTGAGTATTAATGAGTTCTGATTAGTGAGTATTGTTGTCACTATACTCACTTGCAGAGAGAAATCTTTTTCTAACTAACTGCTGGTGATCTGAGGCCCTCTGGGTACTGATTAATATACATTAGAGTAAACATATTAAGAAGTCCATATGTCTTTATTCGCATTTAAAAATGACTTTTAATTATGTTGCTATTATTTTAGCAAGGATATGATCATTTTTCATAGGAAATGCTTTTATTCCCATTATGACATTTCCTCAGCCTTGTAAGTGCTGCTCAGTTCAGTTCAGTCTCTCAGTCATGTCCGACTCTTTGTGACCCCATGGACTGCAGCACGCCAGGCCTCCGTGTCCATCACCAACTCCCTGCTAGATAAGCACTAAGCCCAAAACCAGACATTACTGTTCTTGAGTTAGATTCAGAAGCATGACATTAATTCAGCGAACTTTGGAGGGTCCACTTTTTACTCCAGCTGTGAAAAAGAGTAACACTTCTTACCATCCATAGTGCCCCCATAGGGTGGCCCTCAGGTGGGCTTGTCCACAGAGCGAGTGCAGTAACACATCTGTGACAGGCTGTGTCGGAGCACGGAGGTGTGGGGGCGTGCGGGTCAAGTCAGGGAAGACTGGAGGTGGGCCAGGTTTCCCAGGAGGATGAGGAGTCAGGAACAAGAGAGTGAGGATGAGGAACAAGAGAGCGGAAGACAGGTGGTGCTGAGAGAAGCAAAAAGTGTGCGGAGAGCTCAGAATCAAGCTTAGTGGTCACTTGTAGATACTCTGATTCCTTGGACCCGTGTGTTTGAAAGATTTCACTGTCTTTACTTTCTAATTGTTTTGTGGTATTTTCTACCTTTTTGAAGTTTACCTGTTTTATGAGTGTGTATGTATATGTGTTTTTGTTGTTGTGTTTTGGGGATTTTCTCTTTGGCCACGCTGTGCGGCATGTGGGATCCCAGTTCCCAGACCAGAGATGGAACCTGTGCCCCTGCAGTGGAAGCATGGATTCTTAACCTCTGGCCCGCCAGGGAAGTCCCTGTCTGTGTGTGATTTGATTTTTGATCCTATTTTTTTCAGGGTTGTTGGGGGTTTTTTGGTGGGGTTTTTGTTTTTGTTTTAAGCTGAAATAAGACTCCTAGGCAAAGAACCCAAAACATTAAAATCATGAAAACCTCTCAGGGATCACCTTCTGTAATAAAGTCACACACTTATAGTAAAGCCATTCGGTTCAGACAAACCCAGCTCTGCCCTCCACTTGACTGCTTGTTATGTAACATTGAGCACGATAAGTTGATGCTGAACAGAGCACTTTACCCGGAAGATCCAATCTTCACTGCCACTCTTTGAAGTAGAATGTTACCTTCTCAGTGTTAACTATCTCAGCTGAGGAGACTGAGGCTTGGAGGCCTTATTCACTGACCTCACAGACCCCAGGTCACTGTGAAGCAGAACAGTGGCTCCTCAGAGATGTCCACATTCTAACCCCAGGACCTGTGAATATATTACATTGCATGACAAGAGGAAATGGAGGTTGCATGTGGATTTAAAAGTGGAATTGAGAGGCAAAGAACAGTGTCAGAGTGATCCAGTGAGAGAAGGACTTGTCTGGCCATTGCTGGTTTTGAAGACGGAAGGGGCCACAAACCAAGGAATGCAAGTAGCCTCTGAAAGGTAGGAAAGGCAAGGACATGGATTCTCCCCTGCAACCTCTGGAAGGAACACTCCCTGCCGACACCTTGGTTTTAGCCCAATGAGGCCCGTTTTAGACTGCAGCCTCCAAACTGTAAGGTATTTTTTAAAGCTACTAAATTAGTGGGTAATTTGTTACAGCAATAACAGTGACTTAATATAGTCATGTCCAGTACGTGAGGAATGTGATAGGAACCGCAACCACATCACTCCATCTGCCTCTGCTCTCCTGGGATGAGGAGGTAGTGATTCTCACCTCCAAGGCTTTGCTCATGATCCTACGTAAAATGCAGAGCCTCGCCCTAGTTAGTGTCTGTCTTTTTCAGGGCCTGGCCAAAGTCCTGTGGGAGTTGTAGATACTGCCCAGTCAGCGTGACATCTGGCGCTCTGTAGACATAGAGTGGAGATTTCCATCCACCGGCTCCTTCCTTGGAACTCCTGTTGCACTGCTTGGCTGTGTCTCCCACTTAGCAACGAACGTTGTTTTCTGGTTTCTCCTGGGCGTTAGTGGCATCTTCTTACCTGTAGTCGGGGACTCGCTCTCCTGCCTAGTTGTGTCAGTGGCAGGTGTCCAGTGTGACCACGGCTTACTCTTTAGGTTCCCCACCTGCAGCGTAAGGGAGCTTTGCCCTAGTTGCCTCTAAAGGAGACTTCAGCTTGAAAATGCTCTGGCCCGTGGCCTGTTTTTTTTTTTAGACCTGGTAGCTAAGAATTGTTTTTATTTTTGTAAAGCATGATTTAAAAAAAAAAAAATATATATATATATATGAATGACACCAATGCTAGACCCTAAGTGCAGTGTAAGAGGGGACAGAGGAGGAATTTCTAAGGAGATAATGTTTCTTTAGTGAAGTCTTTCCCTCCCTGAGGCTTTTTTTTAAAGAGGAACTTAATTGAAATACATACAAGAGATGTATGTATTTTACATACATGATAAAAAGATGTATCATTTTAATGTTATGCTCTGACTAAATGAGAACAATGGTGTGAGGGTGTTTACAGTCGTGTTAGTGTATAGGACAGTACCTGTTTAGCTCTATAGTTTATGTTCCCCGCAAATGATGAATTTGGAATGATGTTTTTCTTTCCCTCCTTCCTAACTCACAAGTAGAAGGAAAATCACTGCTAAGAAGTTATATGTTTACTTGGAGTTTAGCAGTATTTTGGCAAGCACCAGAACATGCATAGTGTGTCTGTGGTGCCCAAATGCCAGACTTTTTTCTACATAATTGTTTTGTGCTTAGGATTTTGAGGGAGTTGCCTGATGTCAGGATTCTGTGCTTTCATTGTCGTGGGCTGGGTTCAGTCCCTGGTTGGGGAACTGAGATCCAGTAAGCCATGCTGCACAGCCAAAAAAAAAAGAAATTGACAATGTAATAAATCTCTGAGTCACATTTCTGTGGAAAAATGCCAGCCATAGCTATAGTTCATGTGCTGAAGACAAACATTTCTATACAGTTGCATTTCTTCGCAAATTTTTTTATTCTGATGAATGCATGTAGCATTGGAAGTGCATGAAGTCATCATCCGGTGGCTGATGCCGAGTCACTACAGTGGAAACCCTAAGTAACCTTGGAGGGGCTGTTGTTATCCCTGTTAATACAGTCCTGCCGTCTTCCTTTTTCTTCCTTGTCCAAAAGCTTGTAAAGAAGAGTGGGAAAGCAGAAGTTAATAAAAACGTCAGAGTAGAGAGTAAAGTGAGAATTGTTGGTGGCCTGGAAGGGACCACAATACAGGTTTTGCCTTTGGGAATGTGACCACTTCCCAGAGTAAAGAATTGAGAGAAATTTTCCCAGGGAGTAAATAACTTCTTAGCCATGTAGGTTAAAATCTACGTGACTTAATCCAGTGGTACTCGGTCAGTTTTGAAGAATATCGTGGTTTATTAGTTAGTAGTATTCTGTATCAGTCTTTTTCTCAACCTGCTGTTCCAGTTTGCCCTGAGAGCCCTGAGAGATTAGCTCACGCAGAAGCCTCCTGGAGAGCAGATGGCCCATTCAGTTCCAGCATGTCTGCTCATTCTTTCAGTGTATCCTTGGGTATCTCACTTTGTAGGACACCAAATACTGTTTAATGTAGCCCTCTGAGAGAGAATTTCAGAAGCTCGGCCATTTGTACCCAGAGTCACAAGGTCTAGAGCCCCACCTTTTCCTTTCTGAAGGAGAGAGTGGGACACATTCTTAAAGTAACCATTCTCTTCTGTTTAGAGAGGTTTTCATGGAAAACATCTTTGTCTTATGTGTCCTTCCCAGATAACTGTCCATTATTAAGGTTTACTGGCTGCTGGACTTATCTGAGGCTAATCTTCTTCCTGAGTTACATGAATCTTGCTTTTTCGTCATGGTCACCTCGGCATAGTTCAGTAGAACTTTAACATGAACCACAGAGATATTTTAAAATTTTCTAGTGGCTGCCTTAAAATTGAAGAAGAAATAGGTGAAATCAATTGAATAATTTATTTTATTTAACCCAGTGTACCCCAATTATTAGCATTTCAACATGTAATCAGCATAAAAACTGTTGAGATATTTTACATTTTTTAACCAAGTCTTTTATATGTAACAGCACTTTCATACAATTTACAGCTGAAAAAGTGTTTTACATACCAGTTTTATATTGTTTCATTTTGTGTATTTATTTTTATTGAAATATAGTTTATTTATAATATGATATTAGTTTAAGGTTACAAACTCATCTTTTGAATGTTTCCTTGTAACTGAGTTGAGTATCACTTTCAAATTAAAAGTCAAATAAAGTAAAAAATTTAGTCCCCCAGTTGCTCATGTTTCAAGTGCTCACTAGCCACACGTGGTGAGTGGCTACCACCTAGGACCGTGCACTTAGGACCTAGGCCTCATTATCCCGGTGTCCTGGGAAAAAGCAATTATATCCTATCCTGAGTCTCCTGTAGGCACCTCCTTGAGCTGATGCTTCAGTGTCCTCCTGGTAGTCTGTTAGTTGGTGAGTGTGAATTGTGTAGCTTTGCTTCTGGCAAGACTTATTACTAATTTGAAAGCAGTTAAACATCTATTAATGGAAAATCTGAAAAAATATAATAAAATTGAGTCATTTTGCTGTACACCTGAAACTCATACTAGATTATAAATCAACCATACTTCAATAAAAAGGGAAACAAAAAACCTTTTGCTAACAAAAGGAGCTAATTTTTGTTCTTTTCTGGAATGTTTGAGAATTTTAATATTTTGCCTCACTGAGGTCTTGCCTCAGAATGTATGCTGCTGCTGCTGCTAAGTCGCTTCAGTCATGTCCGACTCTGTGTGACCCCAGAGATGGCAGCCCACCAGGCTGTGCCGACCCTGGGATTCTCCAGGCAAGAACACTGGAGTGGGTTGCCATTTCCTTCTCCAATGCATGAAAGTGAAAAGTGAAAGTGAAGTCGCTGAGTCTTGTCCGACTCTTAGCGACCCCTTGGACTGCGGCCCACCAGTCTCCTCCATCCATGGGATTTTTCCAGGCAAGAGTGCTGGAGTGGGGTGCCATTGCCTTCTCCGCAGAATGTATGCAGTTTACCTTAATACCAAACTGAAGTTTTAATGTTAAAAATTGAATTTAAAGCAGTGGTTTTAAGCAATAAAAGTAGTCTGATATTAAAACATTATGCAGTGACCAAAAACAAAACCCCCTGATGCATACCAGAAAGATCACAAGTGAGCCAGATGAGTCTGAGTGGAAACCAGATGACATTTCAGGTCTTTCCATTCTCGATGTGTCCTTGGTGGTTGCCAGGAGGTAAATGGTGAAGTGGTGTGTGGAAGGTCAATGAAAGCTCCACCCAGAGGGGTAAGGGAAGCAGGAGTGGAGCACTGTGAGTGACGGAAAAGAACCCCAAGCTCATGAAAGGCAGCAAGGGGTAACCCTGCAGTAAGTGCTGGAAGTAGGCAAGGTTTCATGGGTCAAAGCAAGGCTGTTTGTTCCTCACAGCACGCAAACAGCGAAGCGCCATGCTGTATTGTCCACTCATCCCTAGTCCCATGGGGAGCCTAGCGGTGGCTGTGTGCCCAGTAGGTTGCCATGTAGCTAAGGGAGACCAGACCAAGGACTCAGACGATAGACAAGCTATTTGTAGCAGACAGTAGACAAGCCAGTCTTCTTGCTGTGGTCATCTTGATGTCTGTGTGACCAGCTACAGAAACTGCTCAGTAACTCCTGCTTTCACCCAGATGTTCTTTCAGGATGTCATGCATGTT
Organism: Bos grunniens; assembly: GCF_055505025.1. Classification (NCBI taxonomy): domain Eukaryota; kingdom Metazoa; phylum Chordata; class Mammalia; order Artiodactyla; family Bovidae; genus Bos; species Bos grunniens. The sequence goes on from NC_141189.1 coordinate 32,405,827, forward strand.
GCAGTAGTCTTTCTGACACCTTTCCCTGGATGGCTCATAGACTGAAGTCAGCTGGTTACCTGGCTAACAGAATTTATTAAGACTTTATTATTATTATTAATTGAATAGGATCATGCCATTGTTGGACCCACTGGTAGGGGAGGGAAGAGCATGGTTCTGAATTTGTTTTTTATTATTCAGTACATTCAGAATCCTCAGTTAAAATATTAAAGCTTCATTCATTTTGGGACAAAATTATTCGTTTTATAATCGACAAAGACCCCTATTGTAGAAAGCCCTGGAGCCCTGCCTGACAGAATGTTCTGGATATGGAGATGAGAAGTGTTATTTTCGTGTGTCATTCTTACACTGTGAACTTCGCCTGCTAATTTAAGTGCTCCTTATACACAGGAGACTGCACAGATAAACTGCTTTTTCCAGCAAGATTTCCACTATCTGAAGGAACTTTTAAAAGGTGTGATTCTTATACATTTCTGTGTGAAAAATAAAGTTTTGAAATTGTAGTATGTTTGGGCATGTTAAAATCTGCCCCGTGCAGGCGGCTGTCCGTTCTTATGAATGCAGCTAAGCTGGTTTTTGAATGGCCCCTTTCAGCTTTTGAGTTAGACTGTCACTCCTGATTCGTCTGCTCCAGTAAATCATGTTGGTGACTTTGGCGGACTCTCAAATGAATTTCCTACTGGCTGCTTCTCCTTCACCCCTCTCTCTATCGGTGGCGGTCTGCCAATATTGAGCCTACTGCTGGATGGAGGGTGGTGTGTTTTCTCCTACCAGTGCATTTCCCCTCCTGAGTCCTGCTTTTTCTTCCAGCAGCTTTGGAATCTGAAATTATATGTTATGCCATTTTTTTTTTTTTTTTTTTAAATTTCAAATTTGAACCAGTTTTATAGCTGCAGAAATGTTGCGCGGATGGATGGATCCGGAGTTTCCTAACACTCTACCTTCACCTAGCTCCCCCCAGTGTTAACATGATTTAACCATTTGTGGTGGTGCTTTTGTCAAAACTAAGAAATTAACATTGGTCCAGTGTGAAGGTCTGTAAACCGCAGACCTTATTTGAGTTTTGCCATTGTTTTCAGTAAAGTCTGTTTTCTATTCCAGGATTCAGTCTGGGATCCTGCATCGCAGCTAATTATTTTTTCTCCTTAGTCTCCTCCTCTGACAGTTCCTCACTCTTTTCTTACTTTCCATAACATGGACGCTTTTGAAAAATACTGATTGTTTATTTTGTTGCTCAGATTGTTCCAGCTTTGGCCATTAGCGTCTTGGGTTGGTGCCTGTGTCCCTTGAACAAATTTTCCTCTTTTTATGAGCACTTCTTTCCTGACTCAACAAGATGTTTCAGGCTCATCTTGTACTGCCTTTGCCCCAGCGCTGGGATCAGCTTCTTTTCCAAGAAGCCCCGGGTTCTTTTTATTGGCGAATGACATTTAGAAACCCAGATCTGGGGCTTCTTGATACTCAGTGTCATTACTTCTAGGCCCTTTCAGCAGGTAGAGAGCTCAGACATATATGTGTTTATTCCTACGCACATGCATGCCTCTGTTCTATATCTATTATCTGTGTCTTAAGTCATAAGTTTATACTAAAAGTTGTAAGTTTATTTTAATTTCCTCTGATTCCAGTCTAACACTGCAGCGTTTACTCTAACTTTCCTCTCTTCATATATAACTTCTTTCTCCTTCCCCGAGAAGCCTGGCTCTCGCTGTCTTGACAGTATCCAGTCAAGATACTGTTTGCAGCTCTTCTCTGGTTCAGTTCTTTGTCCTCACCCACCACCACCCCCTCGGTGAGGTGTGCGGTGTTTGCAGTGCCGTCAGGTTTATCTCGGAGGAGGCAGTGGCACCCTACTCCAGTACCCCTGCCTGAAAGTCCCAGGCATGGGGGAGCCTGGTAGGCTGCAGTCCACGGGGTTTCGAAGAGTTGGACACGACTGAGCGACTTCACTTTCACTTTTCACTTTCATGCTTTGGAGAAGGAAATGGCAACCCACTCCAGTGTTCTTGCCTGGAGAATCCCAGGGACAGGGGAGCCTGGTGGGCTGCCATCTATGGGATCGCACAGAGGCAGACACAACTGAATCGACTTAGCAGCAGCAGCAGGTTTATCTGTTAGTGCTTGTGTTCCACATTGGATCCCCACTCGGTGGCTGGTGTAATGAGTCTAGGTTTTGATCATGAAGGCTGTAAAACGTTGCTGTGGTTCTAAGTCTGGTGCTGAGAGGAAGATTAGGCTGCCTCACTCCCATTCTCTGGCTCCCATTGCCCACCGCGCCCCGCGCTTTGCCATCCACCCTATATATAAGCCTTTCCTGTCATTTTGGGCTTATTCTTCTTGTGTTTCTTTGGTTCTGTGCCATTTTCAACTCATCAGGTTTATGTTAGATTGTCCAGCCTGGTGTGAGGGACACAGTCACTCTCGCCTCTTCCTCAATAGTGACGCCTCCTCTGAGAGGAAGAGGCCACCCCTGCTGGAAGGAGGGCTTGTGTAAGTAAGCTAGAAGCTTCGTGTGTTTACTTAGATATCACTTGGTAACATCAAAAGTTTTTTTTTGTTGTTCTGTAAATAATGGTGCAGTGAACGTCTCTGTGCACAGGACACTTTAAGTGATTTTGACTTATTTTCATAAGACTTGAGTCAGAGCTTGCCAGGTGGCGCAGTGGTAAAGAATCCACCTGCCAGTGCAGGAGACACAAGAGACATGAGTTTGATCCCTGGGTCAGGAAGATCCCCTGGAGAAGGAAATGGCAACTCAATTCCAGTATTCTTGCCTGGAAAATTCCATGGATAGAGGAGCCTGGCAGACTACAGTCCATGGGGTCACAAAGAGTCAGACATGACTGAACGACAGTGTAGCACACAATGTTTAACTGATATTTTACTCAACACCTGCTAGTAAAGCAGAAAGAGGGTAGGAAAAAATGTACCTTTTCCTATGTCGTTTTATCCACCCTCTTTTAATACTACATGTTTTAGTCAACTTTTAATCACACAAATATTACGTTAAATATACTCCTTAGGGGGAAAAAGAATGCTTCACACATAAGGATCAAGTCCCCTTTGATCTCCAACCCCCAACACAAAACAGTTTTTATTATCCTTTCAGATTCTGTGTACATTTGTAACCATATGTGCCTGTAGGAGAAAACATACTTTATAAGTGTGAGGGATTTTTCCACATAAAAGGTACACTGTGTCTTTGCTTTTTTACTCACATGTGTCTTAGAAAATCTGTTCAGGCTGTATAGATTGCCCTGCCCCACTGTTTTCAACATCTGCAGGCAATTCCTTGGTGACTGCCCTTGGGTGTAACTCTCAGGGCACATGTGTGGGCACCAAAAGGTGGATCGGGGGCTGTGGGCCGTGTCCGGGTTCCATTGTGGACAGCACAGTGGGTTGCTCTCCCAGGTGGCTGCCAGTCTGCCTTTTCCACCAGCTTTGCAGCAGAGCACTCATTTCTTTACTGGTCATCAATATCTGGTATTTCCTATGTCTCAGATCTGGGGCATTTTGAAGGTGAAAAGTGGCAATTGTGTTTTCATTTGCTTTTCTCCAAAATAGCGAGGTTAAGTGCACAGTTAGCCTCTTACGTTTCCTTTTCTGTGATTTGCCCATTTTTAACTGTTTTATTTTTCTTAGTAATTCACATGAGTTCCTTGTATATGCTAGATTGATTCATGTAACTAACATTTATTGCTCAAGAGATCAGTACACACATGCCCAGATGCTGCTGTAGATGCTGGGGTAAACAGCAATAAACAAGGTTTTAAGAGGAAGTTGGACCAAAGAAAATCTAAATAAATCAGTAGGATTATGTAAATGTTAGTAAGTGCTGTTAAAAGCTTAGAGTAAAGCTTAGAGTAAAGAGAAGGCTTGAGTCAGGAGGGAGCCTTGGTGTCCGCTTACAGACCATCCTTTCAAGTGTTTTTGCCTGGAAGCAGGTGGTCAAGGAAGCCTTCTCAGAAGGTGGGGTGGGAGCCGAGATCTGAATGATGAGAAGGAACTGGCATGGAAATGTCCAGACGGAGAGAATAGCATGTGCCTGGGCTCTCAGGTGAGGCTCGTGAGTAGGGAACAGGGACTGAAACAGCGCAGGTCCTAGTCAGAGGCAGGTACTCGGGAGGAGACATGCGATCTGTTTTAGGAGGTGGTTTCTTTGGCTCCTCCTTTTCGGTCTAGGCTAGGTGGCCAAAACGAGCTTTGCTCCGGGGAAATTTGTGTGTCAAGATTTGATCATTGGGTTTTGTGGTTGTTTTAAGGCATAGGCTTTTTCTTTTTAATAAAGGAACATTTTCTGTTTCAGATTACCTAGGAACAGTACGATTTGGGGTTATCACAAATAAGCATCTTGCGAAACTGGTATCCTTAGTACACTCTGGAAGTGTGTATTTACATAGACATTTCAACACATCACTTGTAAGTATTTTAAAATCACGTTTCTATTAGCGCAGTGGTTCTTAACCTTGTCTAGATCACAGACTTCTTTGAGAACTGGGTGAAATCTATAGACGCTGTCTCTAGGAGAGTGCACATGGTTTTATATGCAAACCGAGTCCCCTCAGCCCCTTCTGGAGCCTGTGCCCCAGAGCTCTTGGATTTAACAGCTAGAAATTCTGTTTATAGTCTTAGACTTTGACGCAGCCTTAGCTTTCCTTCTTGGATGAAATGGCAGAATTGCTGTACTGGAGAAGTGTTCCTCTGGGACCATGTTCTCAAAGGCTAAGGTTCCATTGGGCAATATCCTCTGTTCATTTGTTGCATTTATCAAGAGTAGCAACGTGACATGCTTTTCTCCTTTAGCTGATGAGATGGACTTGGAAGTTCTTGTCAAGTCACAGTGAGAAGCTGGTGGCTTCCCGCCCCAGAGCGCCTGGGTTTTCCATTGTTATCTTTGTTCCCTGATTTTGTTTGGTTGTTGGTGGATTGGCCCCAACTTAGCTGTTTCTGAGCTTCTGAGCTGTGTTGTGCTTAGTCCTGTGCTTCTGCTCTGTTTATTGCTACTTCCTCAGTCCCAGCGCTGAGTTTATTTTCTTCAGTGTTTTCTCTCTCCGACTTCATTGACGGCGTCAGTGACTTACAGGTCGAGTGAGGACCCGAACCCCCGTACCAGTGTCCCCAGCCTTTAAACCCACGCTCCCCTCAGCTCAGCGTACAAGGCTCTTGCCTGTGGGGGGACTGCTGAGGGGCGCCCCCTGTGGCCAGTCTCCCTGGCTTCTGCCTTTCTCTAGTAACCCAGATGGCTTTACTTCTTGCAGTTTATATTCCCAAAGTCAAATATATTCCATGTTTTCCAGATAGAATTGTTCATGAAGACAATTAACATTTTTTTCCACCTCCCACCATCCCACTCTGGGAATAAAAATCTGACGATTTTTCCTGCCGCCCGCCCATTCTCCTTGTGCCTCTGTCTTAAGTTTCTTTGGACTTCATCTGCTTCTGCTGTCTATCATTTTCCTTCATCCTTCTTTTGTAACATGCTTTACAAGCAACGTATATCATGTTTATGTATAGTAACGGGTACTGAGAAAGAAATTTAAAATAGATGGCGAAAAGAAGATAGGACTATGAGAAAGATATTGAAAAAGATACTGAATTCATGGTGTCAATTCCATAGTTTTTAAGGGTGGCTCATTGACAGAGCAGCAGAATTCCTTTCAGCAAATGAAATATTAATGGGATACCAGTATTTTTTTTTTTTTTAAGTAAAAGCAGTGGACATCTTGTTATAAGTCAGTTTAAACCTCTATTTGGGGAAGTATAAAATATCTTATTTTGTGGAACTCTCCAAGCATTTTGGGGGGGAGTTTTGTTTGAAACCCTGTAATTTACATCATTGGAATTTCAAAAATAATTTTATGTTGACATACTTTGTTAGCAAAAAAGCAAAAAAAATCTAGGCATATCTCTCCTTAATTCTGTACACATAAAGTATGATCTGTGGCCTTGTATACAAGTTCTAGGTCACTCAGGGTTTCATGCAAATATTTGTTGAGTTCCTGCTCTGTGCCAGGTATGGGGGTGGGGAGACAGGTGAGCAAGGCAGATATAAACTTCTGTTCTAACAGAGAGTCCCCAAGGACAAGGGAAACATGATTTTCCCAAGGGTAAAATGACCCCCGACTCCATCATTTCTGTTTCCTTAGCAATCGCTTTACGCAGGAAGGTAGAGGTCACTGTTGCCAGCAGCAGGCAGGGAAACTTATTTGTTGGTAGATTAAACAAATTCATCTTTTCTGCCTAAAGGGAAAAGATGAATCACGTGATCTGAAAGTCACCTCTCACAGCAGCTTCTGCTTTCCAAGCCGCTTGTGAGGAAGCGCCCTGTCTGGAGTGGCAGAGCCAGAGTGCAGCCGCCCAGGCCGCTCCGAGCCTCGTTTTCCTCACCTGTGAAGAGAGGGCTGAGGCTGGGCAGGGGTGGTGCTGCCGTCCCACCTCGCCTCTTATGTCTCTGCGTTTGTCCTTCCCAGGTCTTTCCCAGGGAGGTCATCAACTACACCGCTGAGAACATCTGTAAGTGGGCCTTAGAAAACCGAGAGACGCTCGTCCGATGGCTGTGGCCGCATGGCGGCAAGAGTCTCCTGCTGAACAACGAGCTGAAGAAAGGACCAGCCCTTTTTGTATTCATACCTTTTAATCCCTTAGCCGAGAGTCACCCTTTGATAGATGAGGTAAGAGCCACAGTGGGAAGAGGTGTCTCAGAAGCAACAGGCGAACCTCATTGGCTTCTCTCTTTCCACTATCAGAGTGGTTTCCCTTACTCGCTGAGTGGCTGCTGCATTTCGTGGTATCACTCCTTCCTGTAAGTGGGCAGGAGAGCCTGTGCCTTCTTGGTTGGGACCCACCATGGCCTCTCCAGCCACGTTACTGACAGTGTCTGAGGTCTGGTTGAGGCAGAGCAGACAGGGCGGTCAAACCAGGCCTCCTTGAAGACGGGCCAGGTTCCCTCTTCCTGCAGCGACTGATGTTCGGGAGAGGTGTGGAGCGGGTGGACAGCACAGGCGGGGTTTAGTGTGGCCTTGGGGGTGCCGTCATCACAGGCATTTGGCCAGGCTGGTGGCCCTGACCATGCTCAGTCCAGCAGTGGCAGGGTGACCTTGGGACCCCATGTTTTCCTGACCCTTCTGTGGCTCACAGAGCGGTTTTCGGAGCCAGTCGTCAACAGAAGCCAGCCCCTCCTGCCTGCCTCTTCTGCGTGTGTTGCCTGTCTCTGGGTGTGAGTTTATTTTATGTATGGATCGTTTGGGGGCACTTAGAGCAATAACAATCAGCAGAGAGCGCCTGGGATTGCTCAGTTGAGTTTACTGGGGGTTTAATTTTTTCCTTCCCTCCAGGATCCCTTAATTGGCCAAAACCAATTTCAGAGAGTCCGTGAACCACTGGCCAGGCTCACCAGATGCTGCTTCTCCCGGGCCCTCTCAGGAGCCTTCCTGAGGGAACGGGAAGGCAGGACCTTTGGCAGGCCAGGCCCCTCCCGTGACTACTCTGGAGCCTCTTTGCTGACATGATTCATCCCCGCTGGGGGCCTTCTGAGTGGACGCTGCTCCTGTGGCTTAGAGGAGGGAGGAAGAGGAAGTGAAATGGATCTGCTGATTCTCTGATTAGGGAGGACTTGAAGTAATAAGACTTCATTTCTTTGGAAAATCTTCACAACACGGTTATTCTGTGAACTAAGACACTCTTACTTTACTAAGATGCTCTAGTCTTAAGAGTTTTAAAAGTTGTTTCTAGTAAATGTGGGGTTTTCAACCAGCCATCCCCTGGTATCCATGGGGGTTTGGTTTCAGGACCCCCGCATATACCAAACTCCAAACATGCTCAAGTTCTGTATTGTAAAATGGCATAGCATTTACATATAACCTACGCACATTGTCCTGTATATTTTAAATCATCTCTAAGGTTACTTATAATACCTATACCTAATACTGTATAAGTGACAGTGTTAGTTGCTCAGTCGTGTCTGACTCTTTGCGACCCCTTGAACCATAGCCTGCCAGGCTCCTCTGTCCTGGGGATTTCTCAGGTAAGAATACTGGGGTGGGTTGCCATGCCCTCTTCCAGGGGATCTTTCTCACCCAGGGATCAAACCCCCATCTTGTATGTCTCAATACCATATAAATGCTATGTAAATAGTTGCCTGTGTGCAGCAAACTCAAACTTTGTTTTCTGGAATTTTTCCCCCCAAATATTTTTGATCCATGTTGTTTGAATTGCTGATACAGGATATGAAGGGCTGACTGTAGTTGAATTTTTGTGGGTTTGGTGGGGGCCTGGGGGTGGTGATCTGTCTTTGAATATAAAGTAGTACCCAGATGAGGCAAGAGGGCAGCTGGGCTCTTTATTAATCACATAGGCTTGAACTTTTCAGTATAATGTGCTGTCGGAGCCTTACCCTTTAAGAAGGGCTGAGATGTTCTTGTGTGTACATGTGTGTGTGGGAGGGGGGGACCAAAACACTGGTTTTATCATCTAAAGTAACCTTTTTTATGCCCAAGAACTGTTCGAACAATTTGTTTTTTTGTACAAACACATGTCTTAAATTAACTCTGTCCGTAAGTATCATGTGTTATAAAATATGGGTTTTCTTTTAAATTGGAAAAGTACTTACTAAATGGTTTTTACACACATGCGCACACACATGCACCCTCTTTAATGAAACAAAATCCTGAGTGACTTAACACCCTTTAACTAACTACCCATGGCAGGATTTGACTTAAGTTAGCACAGTTCTGTTTTAGGGAGTATGAGTGCCTCTGGATTAGAATGACTTGCTTGTCTTTTGCATTAAACTGGGGTGGTGTTGGGTGGTGAAAGCTCCTGAGTTTGGAAATGGAAGAGTCCTGGAATGCAACTTGAATCTAAATGGCTAGCACTGATCTCAGGGTAAAGCCGATCATCTCACCAAGAAGCGGGAGTGTGTCCATTCATTCCCCCGAGATGCTTTCGTTCACCAGGTGTTTACTGAGCCTTTGTTACGTGCCTGGCACTGGGCGAGGCTTAAGGGGACGGCAGGATAAATCAAGCCCAGTCCTGCCCGTGAGGATCCCTGAGCCTGTGGGGAAGAGGGGTGTCTCGACAGACAGTTGTGAGGCTCTCTTGGAAGGACTTCTGGGACCGTAAAAATGGGGAACCTGCCTCTCCCCCGGCTGGGGTGGGGTCACCTTTACTGGTGTAGGGTCTTGGGGAGAGTCTTGAGGTTTGCCAGATGGAGGAGGCTCTGACCAACCAGAAAGGCAGACTTGGGTCAGACTGTGTTTGGTTTTACCCTCCAGATAAGGGGCGCCACTGAATGTCGTTTGGCAGAGGAGCCTCATGCTTTGGTTGGTATTTTTAAAAATAAGGGGTGGCAGTGTGGAAGCTCAGTGGGCGGGGGAGAGAATGGCGGTCTGTGAGGAGTGAGGCCGAGTCGAGGCAGTGGCCGTAGGGATGCAAAAGGACACTGCCCAGGTCAGTGCTGGCCTGACTGGAGGCGTGGGTGACGTGGAGGAGAAACTGAGGGCTGGCTGATGTTTCTGGTTTGACAGTGCCATTTTCCAGAGAGGCTGGTGCAGGAGCAGGAAGGCAAAATGGAGGAGTATGGTTTGGAACAGGTTGAATTCGTGGGCTCCTCTGGTGCATTAATTTATTTGGAAACATAGATGCCAGGAGATAGTTGATCTACTCGTTAGGTGCTTGGCAAGTTTTTTTAGGCTAGACTGTTATATTTAAGAGGAAGAATGAAGACCTCCTCTGGAGGAGTTTAAGGATATAAAGGAAAATGACTCAGCTGGGTGTTCAGACTTAGATTCTGTTCCTGGTTCTTCGATGACCCAGATGTGTCTTGTGGGGTGAGCCGCTTCACCCCATCACGTGATAGGCTAAGACATCTCCCTCTAAGACCCCTTCTATCTCTGAACAGGTGGTTCAGTATTTAACAGAGTGACATGATCTGAAATGTGACCCGGAACCCTCTATTAATAGCTCTAGGTGTGACAGCTTCCTGTTTATTGCTGTTTCCGGCCAGGGCTCTTCCTTCTGAATCAGACAGGATGCTCTCTAGGCCTACAAGCCCCAGTGTCAGTCCCTTGGTTCCCTACCTCACCCCACGCCTCTCACGAGCTCCGCCCTGTGTTTCAGATCACCGAAGTGGCCTTGGAGTACAACAACTGTCACGGGGACCAGGTGGTGGAGCGGCTCCTCCAGCACCTGCGGCGAGTGGACGCCCCCGCGTTCAAGTCCCTGGCACCTGATCCCCCAGCCCGGCTCCCGGACCCGCCGCTGATAACAGCGTCACCCTGCTGCAACACGGTGGTGCTGCCACGGTGGCACTCCATCTCCAGAACCCACAATGTGTGTGAACTGTGTGTCAACCAGACGGCCGGTGGCCTCAGGCCGAGCTCGGTCAGCATGCCCCAGTGCAGCTTCTTCGAGATGGCAGCAGCTCTGGATTCTTTCTACCTCAAGGAGCAGACCTTTTATCATGTGGCATCAGACAGCATAGAATGCAGCAATTTTCTAAGTTTCTACAGCCCTTTCAGCTACTACACTGCATGTTGCAGGACCATAAACAGGGGCGTAGCGGGCTTCATTGATTCTGAACAAGGTGTCTTTGAAACCCCGCCTGTTGCATTTTCTTCCCTAGAGAAGAAGTGCGAGGTTGAGAGCCCGGGCTCTGTTCCTCACATTGAGGAGAACAGGTATCTCTTTCCTGAACTGGAGACGAGCAGCTCGAGCTTCACAGGCCTGAGCTGCAGAACCAACAAGACCCTAAACATCTACCTTCTGGACTCCAATCTGTTCTGGTTGTATGCGGAGAGGCTGGGTGCTCCGAGCGCCGCACGGGTGAAGGAGTTTGCTACAATTGTTGACGTGAAGGAAGAGTCTCACTATATCTTGGATCCAAAACAGGCTCTTATGAAGTTCACCCTAGGTACCATGGGCATTTCCTTCCCCAAGCCTAGTGCTTTGCTTAACTTTCCATAGGTGACTGTTATTTAGGGATCTCATGACAGCTGGCTCTTACTAGCTCATTTTAAATCTTTACACTGCAGTCGTAATTTTAAAAGAAGCTAATTTTGTCTGTTAAATGAAACAGAAACTCCCTAACTCCAAATTCTGGATAAGTTGGTCACTTAGCCCTTGGGAAGAGTCCAGCATCCCAGATTGTCAGTGCCCGCCGCATTTCCAAGGTGGGAACCTGGCCACAGTGACGAACAGGGTGGTGGTGAGTGGGTCTGGTGGTAACTCCCCTGGCTGATGAACAGCCCTGGCAGGAGCTTCACAGAAAGCAGTGGAATGATAGAACCACCTGGCCCCCTTTATGTCTTGCAGGTTTAACTACATATCAGGGCTACCAGACCTAATTTGTTCTGCTGCTCCTTTTTAGCAAGTTGAGGAATACTGCTATGACCTTGGGTGCCTAGATGGTAACAATCAAGTGTCAGACCAAATCAGCAAGACCCACTTTGGGGGCAGGGCTGGGAAGGGGGTAAATCACCGTTCTGGGAAAGCACCGCAAGCTTGCCCTTAGAGCCTGGCAGCAGCAGTGACCCAGCCCACGCGTCCTATTCCCAGGGCTTCGCTGACATCCTTGATGTGCACACAAGGAAGTGTGAATTCAAAAGCTGTATTAGTTCAGCCTCATTGGAACCATGGAGGAAAGTCTCGGTGTTTGCTAAATGGAGACAGGAGGAATGTGGTGGGGAGGGCAACCTTTCGTTTTCAAGTTTTGGAGAGCATGAAAGTAAGAAACTCAAAACTCTTATTAAATATTAGTCACTTTAGGTGCTGTCTTTTAAGTCCAGGTGAAGCTTGCTTGTTTCCTGTATTAGACACGTTTGAAAAGCCTTATGTAAATAGTGATTTATTTTTCCTACATCAAATTATATACTAAAACATGAAGCCTCCTGAATGTGTAGAGGAACCCCGTGAATAGTCACTGAAGTGCGTCCACTTTTGATATCACACCTTGCTCCTCATTCATGTTGCCTGAAGTTATATTTTGGTGTACTGAGTTTTCTTAAAATGAAACAAGCCTGTATTTTTAAAGTAAGCGTTGATTGGATCTTCCTGCCTCCTGTGCTGTTACTCAAGCATTCAGTGAGCTCGTGATGGGCCCCCCCTGAATTTAAGGGTGATCTGAAAGACGCCATCATCTGATTTCTTTTCATCTTCTTTATCTACTCTGAAACATCTAGTTCTGTTGTTCTCTGTGCTGTGGTTGGTGACAAAATTTGTCAAAGTCCTCATACAAAAACATCCACTGTGTTGTTTTGGAGAGATGACTCTCAAGTCAGCCATTTCTGGGGCAGTTTCAGAATTCAGCCCTCATTCAAATTAGTGAACAGTTCTGGGTTTTATGTTTGAAAAAACCAACTAAGTGTCATTCAGATGTTGATGACTGATTCTCTTTAGTATTCACTCAACCTTCTTCCCTTCTTCCTTCCTCCATGGAGCCTGTCATTGTTCACTAGGACCTCAGAATGGAGAGAGAAGGAAAAAAAAATGAAACTCAGATTAGTGCTGCTTCAGATGAAACAGATGAAACAAAGGAATCTGAAAACATAGTCGTTGGTGGGGAGGGTAAAACTGCTGGTTCAAGTTAGGGTTTTGTATTATTTATGGGTCTTATTGATGCTGTTTTCCCACTAAATATAGTTGTTTATTTCGCTTAACCTTTTAATTAAAGAAGAAACTTGAGGAACTTTAGTAAAGGAAACACAAACCATAGCTCCTCACCCTCATTTGAATGAGTGTTTGAACACCTCCCACATTACAGTAGCTTGTGCAGTTACTACATCAGTAGTTAGGCTTAAAGGTCTTGGTCTTGTAGGTTGAAATCTCGATGGTGACTCATTGATGACTTACCCAGTCTCTGGTGTCTTGTGGACCAGTGTTAGAAAAAAAGAGCATTGAATTCCTAGCCCGTGCACAGTAGACCATGGAACTCTTGAGTGGTGCTTTGTTAACTAAAATGCAACCCCCTGTCCCCTCCTGTGTGGATTTTCTTCAGTGGGCCTGTGAAGCCAGCCCACTTTTTAAAGTATAAAGTGGGCCAGCTACTCTCCTTGTACCAAGAGAAGAGCTGATCTCATTTTCTCTTTATTTTTAGAGTCTTTCATTCAAAACTTCAGCGTTCTCTACAGTCCCCTGAAAAGGCATCTTATTGGAAGTGACTCTACCCAGTTCACTTCTCAGCGTTTAATCACTGAAGTGACGACTGATACTTTCTGGGAAGTAGTCCTTCAGAAACAGGTATGGAATCGAGCGAGGCAGAAATCAAGCTATCTGTCCCTATTAAAATAATTTCCAAAGCTGCAGTCATGGGTGGAGCAGTTGGTGCTGACGTACAGAAGACTAGCCACATGACAGCCTTACTGCAGAATGTGCGTGAATTACATGGTGCTTTTGTGAGTGCAAAGCATCCTTAAAAATACATAACTGAAAACACCAACAAAAGATCAGGGACTTCCCTGGTGGTCCAGGGGCTAAGACTCTGAACTCCCGGTGCAACAGGCCCGGGTTCCATCCCTTGTCAGGGAACTGGATCCCATATGTCACAACTAAGAGACCCAGTGCAGCCAAATAAATAAATATTAAAAAAAAAATACCCAGACATCAAATTTTCACTGTTCTTTGTGCATGAGCAGCATTTATGGAATGCTTGCCAGGCTCTAAGTACAGTGAGGACCCCAGAAGCCCAGTAACAGCCAACTTCTTCTTCCCACAGGACGTGTTGCTACTTTACTACGCACAGTGGTGCGGCTTCTGTCCAGCCCTCAATCACGTCTTCATCCAGCTAGCTCGGCTCCTGCCCTCAGACACATTCACTGTGGCGAGGTAAGGAAGCCCATGCTGCCGCACTCTGGGCTGGGTGCCTGTCTGTGTTCTTGCTTCCAGCTTAGCCACGTGGCTTGCAAGGGTCTGCCAGTTTTCTGTGGACTTGGATAAGACTGAGTTGATTGTCAGCTGGAAGCTATGAGCAAAACCTCATTGGCGCCAGAGTCTTCCTGGTGAATACTGAGTGTTCCTTGCCTGATGTTGAGGGTGTTTCTGTGGGAGCAGTGCTGACCTGTTTGCTTAGACAGCCCCCCAAGTGGCCAGCTTTCTGGAATATACATCACTGGGGCCTTGGCCCAGCAAAAGGGGGCCTGTCTCTGACATACTGTCAACCAGCCCTGGGACCTGGAGTGAATCTCTCCAGCAGGCCTTGTTTCCCTCCTCATTCCTAAAAGGAAGAGGAAAGATGGGCTAATACCCATGTGGTGTTCTAGTTGTGTGATTCCATGGCACTGTATGTGGGATCTTCAGTAAACAAATGAATTTTAAATCACTGTTTTGTAAAAACAATGCTCAAAGAGTTTTTGGATGAGGTAGTAGGCAGTTCGGAGGGAAAATTATTTAAATTTAAGCTATATCTTCTTTATCCCTCGTCCCCAAGAAAACCCCTTCAGATAGGTAGAATTAAATATAAAAGATCAAATCAGAGAAAATGACAGAAAATAGAATATTGGATTTGCTGGTTACTTTGAGAGGTGGAAACTTGCCAAATAGTGAAAGAAAGATGAACAGATTTCACTAGGAAAGTGTGCAGTGAAAATACAGAAAACCGACTCACAGAAGGACAGCAGCTGTGTTTGCCAGCACGTGTGTCTTTCCTTCTGTGTGTACTGCAAATAATGACTTAGAGCCACACTGGAGGAGGCACTGTGCTGGGAGACTTTCATACATACACGGTATCTGACTTAATCCTTAGGACAGTCAGTGGAACAGGCGTGATCACCAGTCCTTTTACTGAGGACGAATCTGAGACATAGAAATAGCAGCAGCTTGCCCAGAGTCAAGCAACCTGTAAATAAGGGATCAGGATTCAGAATCAGGCCTTCATACTCCAGACCCTGAGAAATTAAAGTGGTTTAAGAAAACTGCTGAGAGAAAAATGTCGTTTGTACGTATAGTGGAATATTACTCAGCCTTAAAAATTTTAGGAAGGACGTTCTGTAACATGGGTGCACCTTGAGGATGTTCATGCTAAGTGAAATGAGACAGAAGGACAAACGCTGTGCACTTTCCCTGCGCGAGGCCCCTAGAGTAGTCAGAGTCATAGAGGTAGAAAGCAGAATGGTGGTTACCCAGGGGTGTGGGGAGGACCGGAGTGGTTGTCGAGTGGGGTCAGTTCCTGTTTTGCAGGATGAAAGAGCCCGAGACAGATGCTGGTAATGGTTACACAGCGTTATGAAAGCACTGTGCACTTAGAAATGGTTAAGATGGCACATTCTGTGTTATGTGTGTTTTACCACAGAGGAAGTGGGGGATGGAGGGAGAAACAGCTGAGAAGGACTGCAGTGTGAGAGAAAGGTCACAAAACAGACTTTCCACCTAAGAGGAGAGAGTGAATAAACAAGTAGGGAAATGATAATCTAGTAAGTGTAAATTAAAACAATAACAAAATGTCATTTACATTTATTAATGAATGCTCTTGAGTGGTAGAATCTTTGTTTGTTTGGTTTTGTTTGGGCCACATCATGTGGCTTCCAGGTCATGGCCAGGGATCAAACCCAGTCCCCAGGGCAATGAAAGCACAGCCCTAACCACTGGACAGCCAGGGAATTCCCATTGGTAGGATCTTGTGTTGATAAAATCAAATGAAATTGTCACAGTCAGATGTAGCTAATAGAGAAAGTAAATTGGCATAAGCTTTTTGGAAAACATTTTAGTACCATTTGTAAGAAGTCACAAAAATGGTTATATACTTTTGACCCAGTTAATTTCACTTTGGGGAATTAAGGAAATGTGACTCCCAGAGAAGCATGTGCTCATCATTGCAGTGTTATTTATATCTGACAGGAGAAAAATGGTTACATAAATTATGGTTGAGCATTTGATGGGATTTTTACCTCTTCATTAGAACAATGCACCTCATACAGTTAATTTTGAAAAGAATATAACGTGAAATACGACTGCTGCTCTTCACAGTATGTTGACATAGACACCAGAACTTGAATGAGAATGGCAGAAAGGAGGTCCTCATTAGCCCAATGGAATTCGGAGGGGATGTTTACAAATATATTTTTTGATTTTACAGTTTAGTTTTTCCTTGAAGTAAAAAATCAGGAGTAAAAGCATTTGATTATAAACCACTTGCTTAAAAAATAGGACTGATGTTCTCTGTAGCCTTTCACAGGGGGAGGCGGGAGTGCTGTTTTGTTAGTGAAGCTATTTAAAACTGCTATGATTTGGTTATGTCATTTTTTTTTTTAAGCGAATTTCATCCTTCTGGACAAATGCATGGCACTGATTTCTCCCGCTCCCAATTATACATTCTGAAAACTTCTGTCAAGTTAATGATTCAGAACATTTCCATCTTTTGTATGTACTGTTTGTGGATACTGACACCTGGCCTAGCGGGCCTTCCTCGGTCTGCTTCCTCCTCCTAGGATGTTCCTTTTGCTTCAGCTGAGCAGTCCCCAGGGCGAGTGGGGAGGCCCTCCTACAGGTCCAGCTCAGTGCCGGCTGAAGAGGTGCCTCCACCTCGTTCAGCAGAAAGCAAGCGCACAGGTTGGGTAATTTAGCCCAGGTGTCATTTCCTGTATTAGAAAATTAATCTAAAATCTGGTAAGAAAATACAACTTTTTTGGTCTCTGTCTGGACTTACAAAATGTAGAGTATTATCTTTCGTTCCCAGCTTTCTTACATTTTCAGAGGCTCGATGTATTTTGTGCAGTGATTTCCTTATTCCAGGGTTGATTCATGGGTTGAAGTACTTGCCCACATCCTGTCAGTTAGGTGGACTACCTGTCAGGTGTCAGTGAGACTTTTTTATTCTTTTTTGGAATTCACTTTTACTTTCAAGACATTACATTTCAGGACTTCCCTGGTGGTCCAGTGGTTTAGACTTCGCCTTCCGATGCAGGGGGTGCAGGTTTGATCCTTGGTCTGGGAGCTAGGCTCCTACATGCCTCCTGGCCAAAAAACCAAAACATGAAACAGAAGCAATATTGTAACAAATTCAATAAAAGACTTAAAAATTGTCCACATCAAAGGAACAACAAAACCCCACTACATTTCCCTCCGCGAGTCAGGTGAGCAGTTGCCTGTCCTGAAAGCCTCGGTGTTTCTCGCGTGCGCTGTGCCTGCCAGTGGTGTGCTCACTGCCAGGGGCCGGTCCGTGTGGCACACACAGCGCTCCGGGTTCTTAAGTTACTTGAGAAGATGCTTTCAGGTTCCGGGTTGGAGTTTCTTGGGCCACTCTTTTACATTTTCTGTTCTTTCCCTTTACCAGGATCGATGTATCTCAGAATGATCTTCCTTGGGAATTCATGGTTGATCGTCTTCCTACTGTCTTATTTTTTCCCTGTAACAGGTAATGCTGATTTTTTTTTTTTTTTTCCCAGTATTTGGGCAGTGGGATTCTTTTGCCGAAAATAAAATGGGTTTGAGGTAATTCACAAAAGTGAAACGTGTATCATTATATATTACTAAAATATTGAGAATAAAATGCATTGTTTGAAACGTACCACTAGGGGCCAAGGGGAAAAGGGCTTTGGTGTCAGGGTGTCAGGTGTAGTGGTTTTAATAAATGTGCCCCTCCCGGAGTGTGCTTTACACAAGCATGAATATGGCCACTGGGACTCGTGCCCCTTCTTGGCCTTATGAGCACACAGTGTGTGCTGAGATTGACAGCAAAGAGCCCCAGGTTCAAGTGGGCAAAACAGTAGCTCATGGCTAGGCTCTCGGGGATGCAGGCCCGGCTTGCTTGCTTCCGCGTGAGTCATTCATTTCTCATTGAGCCCTGCGGATGGCTTCCTCGGCTCCCTGGTGCAGGGAGGAAAGAGGCTCTCCTACCCGCTGCACCCCCACTCTAGGGCTCACAGAGCCTTCTTCCCGTGAATGTCACTTCAAGGGCTGTCACCTTGATCTCTCCACATTCATCTAAGGGCACTCCAAGGTCAGCCATCAGGGCACCCTCCCTGAGAGCCCAGGCACAGGATGGTCGTTAGGTTAGCAAAAGAACGCCAACCTGGCAGTCAGCGAACGTGGATCCGGATGTTTTGGTAGAAAGGAAATTAACTCTTGGCCTTTTAAAGCCTGACAAACCAAATGTTCTCTTTGTATAAATTCCTTTTTGTTTTTAAAAGGATGGGTCCTCAGAGACTCAGTCACATGGGTTTGACAATATCTTCTCAGGGAAAAGCACTCGCAGGATGAGTTTAGTAATGCTCTCTACCTCACGTGTTTTATTCTCCAGCGCTCGCTTTTACTATTTATTGCAGCCACTGTCGTGCTTCATGTGTTTCTCTAAGGAGAGTGCTTCCTTCACGTGTATTGATTCATTTCCTTGGTTTTTCCTCTCTATCTCAAAGAATTTTTGCTGGTACACTTCCTGTGGTAGTAGGGTCTTTTCAGATCATGCACTAAAAACAGAGCGTGACTCACCCCATTCCACCACTGAGCGGTGATGAGCCTTTTTCTTTCTAAGAAGCATCTCAAGTGCCACACAGTCCAGGAAGCATGGACAGTGACACAAGCAGTTTCACCTTTTGTCGGACAGAGGTGAAGTTTAACGCCTCATTTTTCAAATTTCAAGCCTAGTTTGAAAAAGCGGTGAAGTCATAACCCCCATCACATGCCTTTGCAGGAAGGCGTTCCCAGCAGCTAGATGGTTTCGTGTTTGGGTTGGGCACTTTTCACTCTGAGGCCACCCAAGGGAGTCGCTCATGCCCTGCAGGAAGGGTGCTGCAGCCCTTTCTTGTTTCCCTGAATTGAAAAGTCAAGGAAGTAAATACTAAATAGAGAAGACTGTCCAGTTCTAGTTTAACAGAGAGCTTGAGAACCAAAGTCTTACTGCCCTGGAATGGAAACTTTCTTTTTTATAAAATATTTATTTATTTTTGGCTGTGCTGGGTCTTCTCTGAGGCATGAGGGTTTTCTCTAGTTGTGGCGAGCAGGGGCTACTCTCTAGTTGAAGTGTGCCGGCTTCTCGTTGCGGTGGCTTCTTCTGTGGCAGAGCCTGGGCTCTAGGGCACGTGGGCTTGGTAGTTGGCACTCCCTGGCTCTAGAACACAGGCTCAGTAGTTGTGGTGCTCTGGCCCGGCTGCTCCACGGCGTGTGGGATCTTCCTGGATCAGGGATCGAACCCGTGTGCCCTGCATTGGCAGGCATGTTCTTTACCACTGAGCCACCAGGGCAGCCCAGGAACAGAATTTTTTTCTTATTTCCTAAAAAGAAATGGTAATCAGAAGTGAATAAGCTCCTCACTAGCTGGTCCAAGGTGAGTATTCAGTTTACTCAGAAGGTAGATGGGCAGAGAGCTGACAGCTTGCAAAAGAGGACATGAAAAGGCTGACAACATGCAGTAAGACCTTCCTCACAGTCACATGCTTATCTTCCGTGAAGAGAATGTAAAAGTGCATATGCGTTTTGGTAAAATATAAATTTACACATGCACTGGGTTAAAATATGTGCAGAAGGAAAGGTATCAAGGGGTTGATGGTGATGGTTTTGCAGGAGTGAGGCTTACAAGTGGTCTGGTGAATGCCTCGTGTGCTTTTTACACCCTTTGCAAATTGCCCTCAGTGAGCACGTTGGATTTAATAATCATGAAAGTGAAACTGTAGGAGAGAGCTTGTCCTCTGCCACAGTGCCTGGGCCGCCGCCTCCTCCTGCAGGGCTACTTTCCCACTCAGGGGCATCTCAGCCACTCTTGTCCCACCACGTCTTCTGTGTGACCTTTCACAAGGCAGGTACTCTGGCCCGGTGCTGGGCCAGCACATTGGAAGTAGGAGGGGGCTCCTTCTAGCGTGGCCCCTGGGGAAGGACCTCGCTTCTTTAGAGGAGCAGCCTACCCTCCTTCTCTATTATAGCCCATTGGCCAATTTGCATTTGGCCTTTTATTGCGTGCTAGATAGAGGTGCATACATGTGCTCTTGGTGAACTTCCAGAAGAGTCAGATAAACAGTGGGACCTTTACCACCACTCCTGCAAAACGATTACCATTTGGGAAGCAGCTTGTTGACGCTCTGTGTCCTTGCTGCTAAAGGAGTTTGAAAGTATTTTAGCACACCCTTCAGGTAGGTTCATGGAGATTGCTCCAGATACTGAAAAACAGCATGCTTACCAGTGTCATTTTCTGTCCTGTGTCCCCAGATACACACACTAAGCTTTTTGCTGGGGACGGTTCACATTTGCTGTGTCCTGGAAGATCAGGTTGTGCTGCAGAACTTGGGGGCAGATCCAATCTCTGCTTGCCCGTCCTTGCCCGCTCTTCACAGGGGCCAGGGTGTTCTCAGTTGTCGATTGAATGGCTGGGAGGCCCCAGTGGAGAAAGCTTACACGTTAAGGAAACTATGCTTTAAAGGAAGACATGGTTATGTGCTTACCCCCAAAGTTTAAAAAAAAATTATTCCATTTACCTGAAATTTTCCATAAACATATAAAATGGGGCATATCTGGTTTTAATTTCCCTGTGATCTTTCTTTCATAGGGAAAGGGCTACCCTTTGATAGAACACCTTTTGTCTTTTCTTCGGGCTGGGCAGCCTTCATTCTTCAGAGCCCCTCAATCTGTCTGTCAAGGGTGGGGCTCCAGTAACACCTTCCCCATCTTGACAATAAAATGTATCTCCAGGTGTTGCCCACTGTTCAAAGGGTTGGGGATACAGTCACTCTAGTTGAGAACTCTTGCTCAGATAATGTATAATAAATGCTTGCTGAAGAGCCAGGCTGAGTGTTGGAGGTTTTCCCCATCTCACCAAGCATTGCTGATGGCCACAGGAATGATGTGGTGGCGATCTGGCCCCAGGACACTCTTCCTGACACACCACTGGCTTTCGGCCTGGGAGCTCTTATCTTTCCTGGAAGGTTGTGAACAGAGTCCGAGCCCTTTGTCCTCAGGAGCAGACACGTCTTTGAGATAAACCACTGTAATTACAGAACCAGCACAGGGACACCCTCGTGTGTGGAACATTTTTCCGGATGACATTTCCCGAGCGGACTTCCTTTTGGTAGGAAACAGCAGCTTGACCTTCGCTGGCAGCCTGGTTTTGGACTAAGAACATAGGCCTGGCTCTCTGATCTTTGACTCCTTCCCCCTTTCTCTCCAGAAAGGACCTAAGTGTGAAATACCCTGAAGACCTTCCCATCACCCTTCCCAACCTGCTGCGGTTCATCCTGCATCACTCAGACCCAGCTTCCGCCCCCCGGAACCTGGCTGCCCCTCCCACCGCAGAGTGTCTTCAGAGCGAGGCGGTCCTGCAGCAGGGGCACATCGCCCACCTGGAGAGAGAGATCCGGAAGCTGCGGGCAGAGATTGGCACGCTGCAGCGGGCGCAGGTCCAGGTGGAGGCCCGGCTCGCCAGCGCACGCAGGGACGAGCACCGGCTGCTCCGGCAGCAGCACACGCTGGAGCGGCAGCATGACCTGCTGCGGCTGCACAGCGAGCAGCTGCAGGCCCTCTACGAGCATAAGACCCGGGAGCTTGATGAGGTGGCCCGCAAGCTCCAGGAGCTGGCTGACGCCTCGGAAACCCTCCTCACTGAGAACACGTGGCTCAAGATCCTGGTGGCTACCATGGAGCAGAAGCTGGAGGGCAGGGACGGGGCGGACGACCGCGTGCCCCCAAGCAAGGCACGCTCAGAGCACCCCGAGCCCCCAGGTGCCCCCCGGCTGCCCGCCAGCACACCCCTGCCTGCCAACGTCAGCTCCACACTGGCCTCTGAAGGGAGCCCTGAGAATCGGACAGACTGACTTTGGAAAATGACATGAAGAAATCAAAGGAGAAAACTGTACATTGGGAATATATTTATGCAAATTTTATTGAAATTTATTGTAAATAAAGATTTTCTCAGTGGTCTAGAAAATCAACTTGAATGTCATTCAGCTTTTATTGAACAGGGGTGACATCCCCTCCACTTATTGCACAAACTTGGTAGCTTTGAGACAAAAAACAGTAGCACAGTCCATGTGAAGATTCGTCAGAAAAGTTAGTCCCTGTTTCAGTGGCTCAGTGTCGGAGTTCCCTCCCCATCCCCCTCCTGTTGCCTCTGCCATGACACGCAGGATGAAAGGCTAATGTCCTGACTGACAAGTCAGGAAACTTGGACGCAACAGTTGGGCTATTCAGAAAGAATTCAATGAGAGGTCATAACTTAACTGAGCCATTGGAGTGCGTGGCTCTGGTGTCTCTGCTAAAAAAAGTAGCTATTGACAAAGAACAGTGAGAGCTATTGTGTGGTTGGTCACCAGTCCTGTGGGCCCTTCCACTTACCCCAGAGACCCCACTAGAGCCCCACTGTGCCTCTGAACCGACAAGGACACCATGCTGATGCGCCCGGTGCCAGAGGCATAGATGTCAACAGATAAGGACCCCCCAAGAGTGAAACTAAGGAGAAAGTGACGCTTCATGTTCTCAAAACTGAAACTGCAGGGGCATGGTAAGAAGCTCGGGGCAAGCCTGACAGTCAAGCGGTGGTCGTTTTCAGGGTCAGGCTCAGAGACTTGAAAATGCATGTGCTTCGGTTACTTGGGGGAAGGACAGACAGTCTCAGCTGCTGACCACCGGCTGCAGAAAGTAGAGGTAGAAAGCCCGAAGCTCTGAAATGTGAGGGGAATGGATCAGACACCCCCACACCTGCCCCAGTTTTATGTCCTCCGTTAGAAAGCACACCTCCTTGACCTTCCAGTTAACCCCTTTAGAACCTGACACCCGCCTGCAGCCCACACTGTGTCCTGCCTCCGCTGGTCTCGTCTCACACTTAGCCATCCCCGGGTAGGGACCAAAGGCAGCCTCTCCCCTGCTCTAAAGCCCGGCCACCTTCTAAGGATCCCTCAGTAGCATCCTATGCTGTCTCAACCCTGCTTTCAGCTCAAATTGTCTTTTAACTAGCTACCCCTCCCCTCCCCCCTAGCCATCATTTAAGGTTGGACCCTTAATTGAGGGGTACACTGCTAAGAAAGGTGTTCCCTAAGCTCCCTCCTAGGGGTTCTAAAAAGTTGGATTAGTTCAACACACTTTTTTAGGGGAAATCTGGATGAGGCCAGAGGACCCGCCTTCAGCGTGCCCAGGAGGCCAGAGCTCTGGGGGGGGGAGCTCTGACGGGGTGGCAGCAGCCTGGGGTTAGCCAGGCGCTCCCCACCTCTCCTGCGGCAGGAGGCTCAAGTGCTGGGGGCCAGCGCTCCGAAGCTCTGCCAGGGCTGGCCTCCAGTTTATTCCCAAGGATGCGCACACAAATCACCATCTAATCATCGTTTAGGACTGTTTACAGTGGTGTGATTAAAAACCCGAGTTCACTGAAGTCTACACAAGGGACACTGTGGAGGGGCAAGGGGTGGTGGTGGGGTGTCCGTGGCCATCCAGCTCCTCATCTTTGCAAAAACCAAGTCCTGAACCTTAAGCCCCTTCTCCCCCTACCCGCCTACTGAAGTACAGGCTGCTCGGGGCTCCTGCTTCCTCAGAGACCCAAGAAACGACACTGGGCACTCTCAGAGCAAGGTCAGGGGACCCTCCTTGTGGGTGGCCGGCTGAGGACAGTGAAATGGAGCAGGTGGGTGGGAATCTGAGCAGAAAGGAAGCAGATCTGTGAAAAGGGCAGGAGGGGGAAACAGAGGGGAAACTAAACCCCGCCCCCCTCCAGTGCAGAAAACATTAAATACAACAACAAACTAAAGCCGCCATTGTCTCCCCTTCCTGGGCCAGTTGGGTTTCGGATGCGGGTGAAGGCGGCAGCTCTGGTGTTTTCCAGCAAAGCCAGCGCTCGGTAAAGCCGGGTGGGGGGCGGGGCGCCCAGCATGCTCAAGACCACGGGGGCCAGAAACTGCTCTGCCACTGGGACGCCAGGCAGCCTCGGGACTCGTGCCTTGACTCGTCCTTCACCGGCTCCCAAGCAGCCGCAGCAGCTTCCTTGCAATCGCTCCACCGGCAACAGGGAACAGCCATTTAACGACCTCATCTACCAGGAGCTAGCGGGGCGGGGCACAGGGGCGGATCGCGCCCCCGATTCCATTCATCGCTCACAAAGCAAACCACCAAGGCACCCCGAAGGGTCTGCTAGGAGGCTTAAAACCGACATGTCACGTCCTATACGTACAGACGCACGTGTATCAGAGGCCCCTGCCAAGTGCCACGTGGGCCTTACACGTCTAAAACCACTCTCCCCCACTGCCTTGACTCAGCTCAGCCTTAGTTCGGACAGTCCCATGTGCTCTACACGCGATATTTTTAAAAATCAGCAAAAGAGGCTTAAGCACGTGCTTCCGGGGCCTATTTACAGTTCACAGGCTTGTGAGTTCACGCGTTACAGTAGTAGTAGCTCCATCAAAAACAGGCTCAGCTAAACATTCAAGTAACAAAAGCGCTGTGGGGCCGAGAGCCCCGGCTAGGTCAGGTCTGCCCACTGCCTGCAATGGGCAGTCCCACCAGGACGCTGAGGGGTTGCCCAGGGCCAGCGAGCCCCGGATTGGGACTGCTGGGACCCCGGGAGTCAGTGCATGCGATGATGAAGCCTGGCAAGGCCATGCCAGCAAGTGTCAACCCTTCCTCTTAGGCGGAGGCATGTCTGTGGGTTTGCCCCTCCTGTGCCTCTCCCGGCTGGCTACAAATGGGCCCAGGAGCCTCTGCATCCCAGCTCAGCTGTGGACTTCAGGGCCGTTGGGGGTCAGCTTGGCCTTCCTCTCCACACACGGTCCCTTGGCCGAGTACTGCACCAGCAGGAAGGGCTCCTTGGTCTCACCATCCCCTACGATGCTCTCCTCATCCTCCGACTGGCTGATGCGCTGGAGTCGCAGGTAGCACCAGCAGCCCAAGATCAAGGCCCCCAGGGCGGCGATGGCGATGAGGATGACGATGACCGTGACCACTCCCGTGGTGGGGCTGTGGTCCATAATAGACATGGTCAGCGCTTGTAGGGGCAGGGGCTTGCTCCGCAGGAAGGTCTCGCGTGGGGACAGCTCAGCAAGGCTGGACCCGAAAGCCCTGAAAGACAAAGCAAGACGATGGGACACTCTGCTGGGGACCCTGGCGGCTCACACGCTCTCGCTGGGTCTTCCACCGGGTCTATTTTTAATCAGTTTGTAAGCCTGACCGGGCTAGCCCTCATCCTAGTGAAAAACAGGCCGGTTGCCGTTTGCTGGTTTTTTTGGCTCATGATGCCACCAGCGTTCTTTGCTCACCCAGCTGCTTCCATTTTATACCTTCAGTGCCTCTGCTACCAGCCAGCCAGTCACCCGCGCTCAGGGAGGGAACCTGTGCGGCAGAGGCAGGAGAGGCAGCACCCGAGGCCTGTGACCCCACCGCGGTGGAGGCTGAAAGAGCGTCTGTTCCAGGTGAATGGATGTTCTAGAAACCCAGCACCACTGGGTGTTTAGTAAGTGCTCACAGATGAAAGGAGCCAGTGCTTCGAGACAGACAGAGACGAGGGATTCGAAAGCAGGGAAATGACATCAGCCCCGACCGGGGAAGTATACAGCTCAGCGAGCCTTCCGGTACACCTGTGAGACTGTGCAGCCAGTGACAGCCTCTGCTCCCAAAGGAGCTGTAGCTGCCCTGGCTGGGGAACTTTGAGGAGGGCACAGGGGAAGCGGGAGAGACTGGCCTCTGCCCTGACTGGGCTCAGCGTCTAGTGCAGGAGCCAGGCTACAGACAGGTCAATATGCCACACACCTGTTGCTACAAATGCAGGGAAGTCACACTGGGAACACAGGGGACCAGGTGCCACCAGGTTAAACTGGGCGGGGCAGGCGACACACACCGGGGAGGTGATGCTGGGACATGCGGGAAGGTCAGCCCTTGGAGAGAAGCGTTCCTGGCAGTGGAACACCATCTGCTAAGGCTCTGAAGGCAGGTGGGTCCACTAGCAAGCGTGAGGAGCTGAGGGGGTTTGATCCCTGGTCTGGGAAGATTCCACATGCAGCCAGTGGAGATCAGCTGGTTTGTATGGGGTAGAGGAGGGGCAGGCAGGGACAGCCCCCTGAGGTTGGAGGTGGTGGCTCCCCTGGGTCCCAGACCGAGCCCTTTTTAACGTCTCCTGCCTGACCACACATGGAGCAAATAATAGTAACAGCCAGGTGGTCGTGAGAGTGCAGGAGAGACCGGGGCGCCTTGGGCACCGGGCCGGCGCAGAGCTGGTGCTCAGCTGTCTGAAGCTGCTGTTTTTGGAGAAGACTGACATCAGTACAGGTAGACAGTGCTGGAAGGGGAAGGTGTCCCCTCCAAACAGGATGGAGTGCTGTCCTTGAGCTATGACAGCCTTAATTAGCAATGATTCTCCTCCACACCAAGGAGTTCCCCCCACCCCCACCCCAGGACCACGTTCTGGGCAGCAAAGTCAATGTCCCTGAGTCTGTCCAGGGACCAGGCCTTGAGAAAACTCCTGCCCTGCTCCCACCACCACACTGGCAGGGGGGTCTGGGGCTAGAGGGGACGACACACCTGGAGTCTGTGCCCTTCTTACCACCTCCAGGGCCAGGCTGCTGTCATCACTCTCAACGGGCTCCCCGGCCCACCTGGACCACTGCAGCCAGTGCCCCGTCACTCAGCAGAAAGGCCCCAGGTCCTTACAGTGACCTTCAGAATCGATACGAAGCAGCCTCAGCCCCTGCTCATCTCCCGCTGACCCCACCTCCTTCTACCTCCAGGCCTTTGCCCAGCCGGGTCCCTCTGCCCAAATGCTCTGCTCCCCTAACCCTGGCTCAGTGCTTCTTAAGTGGGGACAGTCGTGCCCCCCAGGGGACATCTGGCAATGTCTGGAGACATTTTTGGTTATAACTGGTGTGGGGTTGGGGGGGTTGCTACTGGTACCAACTGGATAGAGACCAGGTGTGCTGCTAAACCTCCCACACTGCTGCGGACGCCTCCCCAAAGGTCCCAAACATCATGCGGAGGCTGAGAACCCTGCCCTGGTTAGTTCCAGCCCAGGCAGGGAGCCGTCCTGACCCCTCAGTGCAGGAAGCCCCCTTGGTCCTGTGGTTTGCACTTCCTCCCTTCCTCCCTTCAGGGCACCCATCTCAGTCTGCCACCCTGGCTTCAGTGTCAGCACCAGGCTGGCATACTTGCTCCAGGGGTGGCCCCACACACTTCTGTGCCGCCCAGGGCATGTCCTCCTGGCTTCTCCCCTGCCACCATCAGGGCTGCCATCAGCTTCCACAACCTTGCTCAGCCCGTTCTCTTCTCGGGCCTCCAGGTAGGACAGGTGACCCCTCCCCCCACCCCACCCCCACTAGAGCCTGCTGGCAGCACCGGGTAAACCCATCCCAACCCCCATGCTTTCTTCCCACTTGGGAGCACGCCAGTCCCTCTCCACCCTGCCCTCTCCACTTGCCCTCCTGGGTGTCCAGAGCCTGCTGGGGTGCCTGCCCCCACTCTGGGTTCTTGGACAGGAAGGGAAGTCAGTATCAATTCGGAAGAGGAAGTGTGTGTGTTTGGGGACTAGGGGGTAGGGAGTGGGTTTGGGGACAGGAAGTCAGAAATCAAACAATGGCAGCAAGAACCTGGGGATGGGGACCCCAGGGGCCAAACCAGCTGGGGAACCCAGGAAGTGCCCCCAGAGTCCTGGGGGAGAACCAGGGCTCCCAGGACTGATGAAAAAACGGAGGCAGAGGCAGCCCCATCTCCAAGGGACCTTCCGAGAGGGGCGGTGACCTCTAAACCCTGTCTGCTGCCCCTCCCCACGCCCCCGGCACCCCAGGCCAGGAGGAGGGGGCGGAACCAGGTCTGGGTGTCTCCCTCGAGGGAGCACAGAGCCAGGTGACCAGGCCACAGTCACACTTGGTCGGAATTCCCTCCCCCACCCCCAAACGTGTGTGTTTATTACTTCATTCCCTCCGCAAGTACTTCCTGAGGACCCGTCTTTTACAAAATCTGGTCGCGTCATCTCCTGCTCAGAGCCCTCCCCAGTACCAGCAGAGAATCCGAATTCCCCTGCCTCCCCAGCTTCTTCACACCCTCCTGCCTCCGACCTATCTCCCCAAGGCCTCTGCACTTTCCGTTCCTTCTGCCTGTGGTGTTCTTCCCTGCACGTCCCATGACTGGCTGTTTCCCATCAGAGGGAACTTTCTCAGAAGATGCCTCTGCGGGGTGGTGGGGGGGACGGTCTCCCCAGACTCCCCAGGCTCCAGACGCCCCCCACCCCCACTGGCCCTGGTCTTGTCTTACTTCCTCCTGTTTCCCGGTGCTCTTTGCCACTTGACATTCTCTTGGGTCAGGAAAGGTGCTTCCCTGGCTGCCAACTCCTTCCCGCAGTGGACTCTGAGCCTGGAGGAGGGTGCCATCCATCCTGCCCATTGCTGGAGCCCCAGCCCTGTCACCAGCACACAGCAAGTGCTCAATACTTGTCTGCTGACCCACCACTCCAAGCTCGGGGGAAGCAGCAGTCCTAGGCAGCTGGCCTAGGCAGCTCCTACCCCTGAACACCCCCGAATCTCAAAGCTACCAAGGAGGAAGGACAGGCTGCAGCCTGAGTGTCGGGGTGGGTCCCAGGCAGGCCTGACCTGAGCCCCTGGAGGGGCAGCTGTCCCCACACGGGCTGTGGACAAGGGAAGATGTCACCGAGATGCAGATCCCAGAGCAACCTGAGGCCGGCCAGTTCCCCCCCTCAACCCTCATGGCCTGGGCTGGACCCTACCGATGGCTCCATCTCTTCCGGGCTTCCCTCCTGCTAAGCTAAGATGTCTCCTGCAAGTCAGTTGACCCCTCCTCACCTTAAGCTAGGAAAGGGCACAGGGCAGGACAGGGAGGATCGCAGGCTGGGTAAATGCCCAGAATGGTACGTGGGAAACCTGGACCCCTTCAGAACACTCATTCAAGTGGTTAACACTTTATCCCACACCATCATCTGATCCTCCTAATAAGCTGGCAACTAGCAATCCTCAGGGTTCCCATCTGAGTTTCACAGGTGGGAAAACTAAGGCGGGGGGAGCTTGAGCGGATTATCCAAGAGTGAACCCAGGTAGAAACATGGACCCAAAAGTGGGGCCCAGCAGAACAAAGGGCAGGAGCTTCCAAGTGCAGGGGGAGAGGGGCAGGCCAGCCTGGGAGCCAGCGCACAGCCAAGGCACTCTAGGGGTGGGTGACGGGCCATGCTCCCCCAACCTCCGCAGCAGCTCCTTGCCAGCTCCCTTAGTCAGGAGGGAGGCTGGCGCTGGAAGCTCAAGGCCGTTTGGACCCCCAAACACACAGTGCCAACCCTCCACGCTCCCACTCCACCTCCCTGGGACCTCACTCACTGCTCCTGGAAAAACAAGATGCAAGCCCAGTGCCTGAGACGCCACCTCTCTGAGCTTGCCACCCCGGCCCCCACCATCCACCAGTGGGTTTAAAGGACTGCCCCTGCCTCAGCCACCAGCAAGCCAGGCATCTCCCACTGTCCTGCTGGCCTCAGAGGCCCACCGCTTAGGTCTTCCTCAATGTAAGGTTGTGTGTGTCACCCCTGCCTCTTCAGGGGACCCCAAAATGAAGTCTTAACCCCACTCCACAGGTCCCTGCACCCACCCCAGGCCTAGTAGAGCCTCAGCCTCCAACAGAACAGATTCAATTCGAGTCCCTTTCTTCACCCCATCCCATCCCTCCACTCAATATCATGAGCTAGTATGACTCAGCCAAGCAAGCTGCCCCTAATGGCCTCAGTTTCTCAGCCTGCAAAATGGGAACGAGACCCTGACCTCACCAGCCAGGCTGTGGGGAGGCTGAGAAGTGATCAGAAACGTGACAACGGGACTCTGGAACCACGAGGATTGTGTGTCACCAGGCCCCACACCTTCCTGGGTGTCACAGGGAGGACAGGGAGACCTCAGGGCGGCCCCTCACAGCACCCCCCTCTCCAAAGGACCTGCTCCCAGAAGGGCACAAAACCTGGTCCAGCCCCCGTGCCACAAACAGCACTTTCCTCAGGGGACATGCTGCCACCTTCTCGCTTAACTGGGCACGTCACAAGTGCTACCCAGCCCAGCTAGACACCAGTTAGCTACCTCCGCCCTGCAGCCGCTACCTTCTGGGACTGTCCTGCTTACAGGGGACCAACCACCTCCGCACAGTTAAGCCATGCCCCTTCCCCCGACAGAGCCATCTGTCAGGTGTCCCAACAAACCCTGCTCTGTCTCTTTGGGGGACCCCAGTTCACAAACTGGAAACATTTCCTGCCCAGTTTCTGATGAGGAACACAGGACAGTTGGGGAGGATGGGGCACGTCAAAGGGGCAAGTGGAATATCTGCTCTGTGCCAGGCCTGAGCCCGGGTTTGGACCCAAGGGAGCATCACACAGGCCACTGCCCTTGACGAGCCAGGGCGAGGACAGTGGCGATGCAGATGAGAGATTAACTGCGCTGTGCCTGGCTCTGCGTCCAGTGTCACCCTCACCTTCCGCCACCCACCCATTACACCACGGTTCTCCAGAAGAGGAAATTCGCACCAGAACCCTCTAGGTTCCCCTATGCAGAAGAGGAAGCTGGTGTAGGCAGAGTCCCAGGGACTGCCCCAAGGTCAGTCTCAGTCTCCTATGCCCGTGCCCTGTGAATCAGCCACTGGTCATTCTCACAGGCTGCCCCGGGGTAGGCCCACTTGCCAGACAACTTTGGTAATAACAGTAGATGCCTGACAGAAGTTGGCAGTGATTACTCTGTGCCTGACGCTGGGCTAAACACTTCACAAAGATCATCACCTCTCAACCTTAAGAGTCTGTGGCTCAGAGAAGTTAAGTCAATTGCCCAAGGTCACACAGCTTGAAAGTAACTGTGCAGGGATTCAAACCCAGGCAGCCCTGGAGCCAGAATCTGGGATTTCAACTCTGACACTCAATGGCATATTTTTTGACCCCCACCTCCCCCGCTCCCATGCCTGAGAGGTCAAGGGGGACAGGTTAAGCCCAGTCCACCCCCATCAGAGCAGTCTGGGTGACTGGAGCTGAGGGCTCTATGCTGGGGACACGGGGATGACAAGCGCCCGGTCAGTTCCCGCGTGCCAAGCGCCGGCGACGTGCAGGCGCGATGCCAGGCGATGCCAGGCGCGCTCCACGCACCCTCTCATTTAACCCTGCCAGGCGACTCCGTCGTCTCCCCACCTCTACCAAAGAGCTCAGAAAAGGCTGGAGAGAGGAAGGGACGCGGCCCGGGGTGGGGGGACAGCTGGAGGGGAACGACAGCTGGAGAAGCAATTCCAGTCGGCTTGACTGGGGGAGGGAGCTTGGGGGACGCGGGACCACGAGACCCAGTCATGCCCACGCCGCGCAGTCACCGCCGACGGAACCGGGCACCAAACGTCGCAGCCCGTCCTCAGTTTCCCCACCTACGAAGTGGGCGCCAGACGTCGCCAGGACCCCCTCTCCTACCCCCCGGATTCCTCCTGACCACCCCGAAGGCTGCCAGGATCCCCGCCTCCTGTTAATTTTTGAAAATCTCTAAGTGTCCCGAGGAGCCCCGCGGCCAGCCTGGGGCGCCGAACTGCGGGCCGCGGTGAGGGGCACGCACTGCGTTGGGGGGTACACTCGCTCCCTGCAAAGCCGCCGCCGCCGCCCCCCGCCGCCTCCTTTGTCCCGATCTCTCCGCAGCGCAGCGGACAAAGAACCCCCGCCCGCGGGCGCGGCCCCCCGGAACAGACCCTCCCCCCGAAGCCGCGCCCCCAGCCCAGGTTGCCCCTCCCCCGCCGCAGCGACCCCCAGCCCGCGACCGAGCCTCCCAGCGCTCGCCCCAACCCCAGGCGGGGCCGCCCCTTCCCCTTCTGCAGGGCCCCGCCGGGCCCGAGCACCCGGCACCCGCCCCCTCCCCGGCCCTTCCTGGCTCCGCTCACCATGGCGCCGTCCGCAGCCCGGCCCGATCGCCCCGCAGCAGCCCCGGGGGCCCGGCTCCGCCCGCCCGCCAGCCCGGTCCGGCCGCCGCGCACCGTCCGGACGCAGGAGCCCCGCTCTGCGGCGGGCGGGCCGTCTCCGGCTCCGCCCCCGGACGGGGGGGCGGGGTCCTCCCTGAGTAGCCAATGGGAGCCCGCGCTTGGACGACTGGGCGGGGCGGGCCGGGGCGGAGTCACGTGCGCGCGAGGCGGGCCGCACAGGCGGGGCGGGGGCTGATCGCAGCTGGCAGGACTGGGGGCGGGGGGCGGGATCGGCCTCGGCGCACGGCGATTGGGCGCGGGTGGGTGCGGGGCCCCGGTGCCCGGAACCCCCGCCTCCAGCCCCCAGAGGCTTCCCTTACTCCCGCCAGCAAACAGAAGCGAGAACTGAGGTGCAGAGCAGGTAAGAGTGTGGCAAGCTGCCCCGGCAGGACAAAAGACAGGCAGGACCCCTGAGTTACATGTCCTCCCTCGGGGCGGGAGCTGGTCATTCAGTTGTTTATTAATTAGTTCATTACTGCATCATCCATCCATTCTTTAGACGTTTGTGGAACGCCAACCATGTACGCTGGGTGTACCAGTGGTGGCCGGAATAACCACGAACAGCACAAGCAAGGACCCTGACCTCAGCAGAGCTCTCATTCTGCTGCGGGCTGAAACAGGATTTGCAGCCTTTTTGGCCTCTTTTAATCATGGTTATTGAACATAATAGCCCCCGCGATTAGGCCTCACCCAGCGCTAGGCCCTGTGCTCTCCTCTCAACACACTTCATGGAGACAACTGGGAAAGGAAGAGCTGCTCATTTTGCGGTTGATGTTCCAGAGAACTGAAGTACCACAGCCCACATATAATAAAGACAGGATTGGAGGCCAGGCCTATTTGCCCTGGGAATGACTGCCAGTCAGTCCACTTGTCCACCCAGGAAGGTCGTCAAGGACGAGGACACCCCTTCACCTTGTGGCCAGCTGGCTGTAAGAGGGGCAAGAGTGGGTCCTTCAAGGCCTCTGTGGCCCAAGTTCCCTGGACCATTGCCTCTGGCTTGCAAGGTAGGAGGGGGCAGGTGGAGCACCTCATCCTGAGAACTGGTCATCTTGTCTGGAAATGTCTTTTCCAGTCTCAAGCAGAGTCCTTGGAACTTCCCTGGTGGTCCACAGGTTAAGAATTCACCTGCCTCCTGGTCCCAGAAGATTCTACATGCTGTGGGGCAATTAAGCCCCCTCACCACAAGTACTGAGCCCATGGGTTGCAATTGCTGAGCCTGTGCACCCTCGAGCCCATGTTCCACAACAAGAGAAGCCACTGCATTGAGAAGCCCAAGCACAACTAGAGAATCACCCCCACTCCTTGCAACTAGAGAAAACCCTTGGGCAGCAACAGACAAAAAAAAAAAGCACAGACAAAAAAAAAAAGCAGTGCCCTCTGGGAGAAGATGGAGGGCCCCACTCTCAAGGCCATAGTCACCACGCTCTTTCTGCTCCATCCACTCTGGGTTGGTGTCTTCCTGCTTCAAATGCACCATGCTGTTTCCCACCTCTGGGCCTTTGCCTGTGCTGTTTCCTTCAGCTGAAACGTTCTTCCACTCCATCTTTCAGAGGGCCCTCCCTGATTTCCACCCAGTGCTGTTGTAGGTTATGTTCTAGCCTGTGCACTGCAAAATTGTACATTTACAAGAGTATATGATATTTGCTTGTCTGAAGGAAGGAATGAATGGGCAGACGGCAGACCTCCAGGTCTGACCCCATTGCACCCTAGCCAAGAGGCTAGGCCCCAGAGGTGAGCTGGAGGTTAAGTGAGAGTGGACAAAGAGGCAGAGGGGCATTCAGCTCCAGGCCAGCTCCCCAGAGGCCAGAGCCAGATAGCGCAACACAGCTCCTACTCCTGAGTTGGCTCAGCACCACCCTCAAAGGCTCCTGCCCAGTCAGCCACACCTGGGAGCCCCGGGTGAAAGGAAGCAAGTTTTTCCCACAGAGTCAGTTTCAGCGGCCTCTGTGGTCCCAGCCTCAAGTGGCCAAAGACCTCATTAGTGGTGAGCAGGTGGGAGGGGCAGGCCCAGAACCCCAGAGCCAGGGTTGGCAAAAAGTTGACAAGGGACTCAGGGACACTTTGGGGGAAAAAATTCTGGGAGGAAAAAATAGTGATGGGGGGATATAGCATAGCATGGATGATGAGCATCAAACTCTCTGGGTACAGTGCAGCCTTTCCTGCTGGGTAGCTTTAGAAAAGCAGCCTGACCTCTCTGACCCTCACTTTCATTGCCTGAAAAATGGAGGTGACAGCAAAGGCAATTGTGAAGGAGTTGACGGGGCATTTGTGAGCACCACAAGGGTTAAGTACAGAGGAAACAATTCCATTCACTCTTTTTTTTTTTTAAATACTTGTTTTTTTGGCCATGCCACATAGCATGTAGGGTCTTAGTTCCCTGACCAGAGATGGAACTTGTGCCCCTTGCATTGGAAGCATGGAGTCTTAACCACTGAACTGCCAGGGAAGTCCTCCATTCACTCTTAACATTAGTAGTGGGGTTAGATCGGTGTAGGAGTGAACCTGGGCTTCCTCATTTGGATCTTGGGCAAATCACTGCATTTCTGTGAGCCTCAGGCTCTTGGTCTTCACAGGGACCACCCACCTCTGGGGTGCTGAAAGGTGGGGGGCTGGGAATAGCCCAGCTATCTGTCTTGCCCTGAGTGAGTTGCTTCAACAATAATAACAACGAATAAATAATAAGAGCAGCAAACTGTGTTCTAAGCACTACTACATATACATGAACCCATTTTAGTCCCCATTTTACAGATGGGACAACTGAGGCACAGAGCAACACATATGCACAGAAATTATCTGGGGGGTCTTGTTAAGTTGTAGATTCTGACTCAGTAGTTTGGGGCCCAAGGTTCTGCATTTCTCACAAGCCCCCGGGTGGTAGTGATGGTTTGGGTACCACGCTTTGAGCCGCAAGGGGCTAGTGCATTTGCTAAAGGTCACAGGTGGTGCGCACCAAGCCTTGATTCGAGCCCTCCCAGTAGACTGCCAAGTCCTGAACTTAACCGCCACCCTAACTGTCTGCCCCAACCCTAGCTTTCTCCCCTACAAAGAGACAGGAAGTATAGCTCCCCTCCCCAAGCCCATTTCCTCTCTCCGGGAAGGGGTGGGTGCTAATACCTCGCTCCATTGGTGACATCTGGTCCATTGAACCGCCCTGCCCCCAGCATCCCAGGGGTCCTCCTGACGATGACAGGGAGGTTTTTAGATGCTCATTAGCCAGGAAGATAATTAAGGGCGAGGGCTGAGCTCGCCTTGGCTCCCTGGGGCTTGCTGGGGCCCAGCTGGGCCTGCCCTGTGCCAGCCTGGTCCTGTGCCCACTTCCCTTGGGGCACAGGAGGGGCTGGGACAAGGGAGAGGCTTGCCAGGGAATAGAGAGGCCTCAGCCAGCCTCTGGGGAGACTCCAGTGGGGCCTCCTGCCCAGGCCACTACTCTTAGGGTTCCAGGCCTAAACATGAAGAGAACTGCTGGGCCAGAGGGCAGTTCCGCAAAGGGTGAGAGGTGAATTCTGCAGGGTGAGGTTAGGTGGGACACAGACAGGGTGTCACCTAACTCTGAGTCACCCAGCAATCTGGGTCAAGGAGTGAAATCAGCCCTTGCTGGTCGGTGGGTATAACATCTCTCTGGCCTCTCTCTAGCGCTAGCTCGGCCCCCTTATAACCTTATAACCTCAGGCTGACAGTCTTGGGCAATCCACACTCCCATCTCAGATTGAACAACGTGTTGTTTTCTGCAGTTTATGTTACTGTCTATTTTTGGCCCAGATATTGCTTTTCCGTTTATGATAGTGACATACCCATTCCTTTTTATGTATTTATTTATGTTGGCTCTGCTGCGAAGCTGGTGGGATCTTAGGTTTCCAGCCAGGGACTAAAACCCACACCATAACAGTGAAAGCGCCACGTCCTATCCACTGGACCCACCAGGGAATTTCCCCCATTCCTTTCTCTTTTTTAAACTATTTTTTAAAATTTGCTCTTTATTTTTATCTTTGGCTGTGCTGGGTCTTCGCTGAGGTATATGGGCTCCCTCCAGTTGTAGCACGGAGCGAGGGGCACTGTCTAATTGTGGAGCACGGGCCTGTCACCATGACAGCCTCCCCTGCTGCGGAGCACAAGCTCTAGGGCACGCAGGCTTCAGTAGTAGCGTTGCACGGGCCCAGCTGCCCCGTGGTGTGTGGGATCTTCCCAGACCAGGGACCGAACCCACGTCCCCTGCATTGGCAGGTGGACATGCAACCACTGGACCACCAGCGAATTCCTTCCCCAGCCCCCTCCATTCCTTTTTAAATCAGTCTCTTCAGGGAGAAAAAAAAAAAAAAAAGAAGTGGGCAAATTTAAAGCAAAGTGTAATAGAAATAACTAGAGATGGTTAGGAGGCTAGCAGTGGTGAAGATGGGGGCAGGTGGAAGGCTGAAGTGGAGCACGCGCCAGAGGTGAACCCCACGGCGGCTCGGAGCCCAGTGCTCTTATTTCAGTGCCAGACAAAGGCCCCAGCTGGGGCAGAGGCATCTCATGGGCTCCTGCGTCCAGCTGGGTTGTCATGAGCTGAGAGGAACCTAGGTTGGTTCTGGTCTTCATTTCTGGCGTCTGTTATCAGCGTGATGAGGGGCAGTCTTGGGGAGTAGGGAGGGCACGACTGCCCGCAGGTTGCTCCCTGCCTGAAGCCTTTCCTGTATTTCCACGTGTGGTACCCACCCTCCACCCCTAAACACACACATGCATCTGAGCACCGGAGCCCCTTAACTGCCCATTCACCAAACCCTTCGTTTATTTACTCAGTTTTTTCATTGATTTAGCCAATCTTTATGTAGCACCTCCTCTGTGCCAAGCACTGTGCTCCCTCCTGGGGAGCTCCCTCCAGGCGTGAATCAGATGGGAACCTCAGCCCTCACGGCGTTCACAGCATCTCCGAGGGAAGACAGATGATAAACGCAGAAATGAGTACTCTGCAGGGTTTGTCAGACCGTGTATGCGCTGGGGAAGAAGGGAAAGACAGTAAGGGGAGAAGCGTGGGGACTGGGAAGGGGCAGGGGAGAGGGGCACTCTGTCACAGACGTGGAAGAAGGCAGTGGTGCAGGAATTCCTTTTAAGTAATTTTTTGTTATTGTTGATTTTAAGTGATTTTATTAGCAAACTTCAGGTGCAGAGAATGGTGGACCAATCATAACCCAGATCATGGTGTATTCTCTTTGGTCCTTGCATGACCTGATTTTCTTAAACATTTCCACAGCTATTTTAATCATGTGATTCACACCATGTAGCCCATTAATCAAAAGCTAGGACCCTAACAATGGCCCATGTCCAGGCTGGAGGTTTCCCCTCCCGTCCCCCTTGTCATCCCCATCGCCCTGCGGCCTGTCTTCCTTGCTCCCTGGTTTGTCTCTTGTGTGGTTTTATCCTCCAAGTCTATTTTGATGTTGTTGTTGTTCGGTTGCTAAGTCACCTCTGACTCTTTGGGACCCCCATGGACTGTAGCGTGCCAGGCTCCTATCTCCTGGAGTTTGCTCAGATTCACGTCCCTTGAGTCAGCGATGCTATCTAACCATCTCATCCTCTGCCGCTCCCCTTCTCCTTGTATGTTTTTTTTAATGTTAGCTGCTTCTTACTAACTTTATTGAAAGGATGTATTAGCTTCCCAGGGCTGCTGGAAGAAATTCTCACAAACTGGATGGCATAATACAGTAGAAATTTATTCTCTCACAGCTCTGGAAGCTAGGAGATCTAGATCAAGGTGCTGGCAGAGCCACGTCCCCTTTGAAGGCTCTAGGGAAGGACGCGTTCCATGCTTCTCTCCTGGCTTCTGGTGGTTGCCAGCAATCCTCAGCAATCCGAGGCTTGTAGCTGCATCACCCTAATCCCTGCCTCTGTCTTCACATGCCTGCTCCTCTGGTGTCATCACCTCTCCCATTTCTCCCTCACCTTTATTGAGGAATAATTGGCAAATATAATTGTATAATTTAAAGTGCACAATGTGAAACTTCCAATATTAATGCATACACATTGTGGAATGATTACCCAGATCAAGATAATGAACATGTTCATCACCTCACATGGTTAACTCTGTGTGTGTGTGTGTGTGTGTGTGTATGTGTGTGTGTGTATGTATGCACCCACGTACACAGGGTGAGAATGTTTAATACCTACTCTGCAACTTTCAAGTATACAGTAACGAGTTGCTAACTATAGTCAGCACGCTCTACATTAGACCCTCAGAACTTATTCT
This sequence comes from Bos grunniens, assembly GCF_055505025.1. Taxonomy (NCBI): domain Eukaryota; kingdom Metazoa; phylum Chordata; class Mammalia; order Artiodactyla; family Bovidae; genus Bos; species Bos grunniens. The sequence continues at coordinate 32,443,868 of NC_141189.1, forward strand.
TATAACTGAAAGCTTGTACCCTTTGACCTTTTTATCTCCTTGTTTCTTCCTCCCCCACAGTCCCTGGCAACCACTGTTCTATTTTCTGTTTCTGTGAAATTGGCTTGCTTTCCTTCCCTTTGTTTCTCGGTCTCTTTCCCACTTCCTTTCTTTTCCATACGTAAGTGATAACCATATGGTATTGGTTTTTGTCTGGCTTATTTCACTTAACATATGGTGGAATAATATTATATTGTGTGTGTATATGTATATACGTGCGTGTTCAGTCACTCAGTCATGTCTGATTCTTTGTAACTAGTCTACTAGGCTCCTCTGTCCACAGGATTTTCCAGGCAAGAATACTGGAGTGGGTTGCCATTTCCTCCTCCAATGTGTGTGTGCATGTGCGTGCGTGCGTGTATGTGTATATATATTACATATATGATATATTACATATATGTGTGTATATATCTTATATTATGTATATGATATATTACATATGTGTGTGTGTGTGTGTGTATGCCACATTTTCTTTATCCATTCATTCATTGACCGGCATTTGGTTTTTTTTTCTATGTCTTGGCTATCATGAAGAATGCTGCAATAAGCATGGGAGTTCAGATATCTCTTCAAGATACCGATTTCATTTCATTTGGATATATACCCAGGAGTGATTTCTGGATCACATGACAGTCCTATTTTTCATTTTTTGAGGAATCTCCATACTGATTTCCACAGTAGCTGCCTAATTTGCATTCCCACCAGTGTGCACAAAGGTTCCCTTTTGTGTGAAGTGGTATTGTGATTCCGATTTGCTTGTCCCCAATAATTAGTGATGTTGAGCACCTCTTCATGTGCTTATTGGCCATCTGAATGTTTTCTTTGGAAAAACGTCTATTTGGGTCCTTTGCCCATTTTAAAAATAGCAAATTCTTTTTTGCTATTGAGTTGAGTTCTTTGTATATTTTGGACATTAACTGCCGGTCAGACGTATGGTTTGCAAACATTTTCTCCCACTCTGTAGGTTGCCTTTTCACTTTGTTGGTTGTTTCCTTTGCTTTACACAAGCTCTTTAGTTTGACGTAGTCCCACTTGATTATTTTAGTTTTTACTGCCCGTGCTTTTGGTGTCTTATCCAAGAAATCATTGCCAAGTCCAATATCAAAGGGCATTTTCCTGATATTTTCTTCTAGTAGTTTTATGGTTTCAGGTCTGACCTTTAAGTCTTTGATCCATTTTGAGTTTGTGAGTGGTCTAAGACAGGGATTCAGTTTCATTGTTTGCCATGTGAATATCCAGTTTCCCCAGCATCATTTATTGAAGAGACTGTCCTTTCTCCATTGCGTGTTCTTGTTGCCTTGTCAAAAATCAGTTGACTGTGTTTGTGTAGGTTTAACGTCTGGGCTGTCTATTATTTTTCACTGGTCTCAGTGCCTTTTTTATGCCAGTATCTTTTCATCAAATTTATTGACTGCTCAGGCTCTTAGTTGCAGCACTCAGAATGTTCAGTCTTTGTTGGGGCATGTGGGGTCTAGTTCCCTGACCAGGGGTAGAACCGGGGCCCCCTGCATTGGGAGTGTGGAGTCTTAGACACTGGACGACTAGGGAAGTCCCTATGCCAGTGTGTTTTATTAAAGCTCGGTAATATAGCTTGAAATCAGGAAGTGTGATTCCAGCTTCGTTCTTTCTTAAGATTGCTTTCACTATTTGAAGTCTTTTGTGGTCCCATGCAAATTTTAGGGTACTTTTTTATTTCTGTGAAAAATACCATTGGAATTTTGATAGGAACTGCATTGATTCTGTAGATCACCTTGTATAGTATGCACATTTCCACAATATTAATTCTTCCAATCCGAGAACACAAGAGAGGTTTCCATTTATTTGTGTCTTCAGTTTCTTTCATCAGTATCTTATGGGTTCTTTTTTTTTTTGGTTTTGTTTTATTTTTTGTCTTATAGTTGTCAGTGTACAGGTCTTTCACCTCCTTGGTTAAATTTATTCCTAAGGATTTTATTGTTTTTAATGCTATTGTGAACGTGATTGCTTTCTTAATTTCACTTTCAGATAGTTCACTGTTAATGGATAGAAACACAAGTGATTTTTGTTTGTTGATTTATATATCCTGCAACATTACTGAATTCATTTATTAGTTCTAATAGCTTTTGAAAAAAGTTTTTTTGACCACATTGCATGGCACGTGGGATCTTAGCTCCCTGCCTAGGGATGGAATCCGCTTCCTCTGCAGTGGAAGCGCAGAGTCTTAACCACTGGAACACCAGGGAAGTCCTTTAATAGCTTTTTGATGGAGTCTTTAGGATTTTATGTACATAAGATCATGTCATCTGCAAACAGATAATTTTACTTTTTCCTTTCCAACTTGGATGCTTTTTACTTCTTTTGTTTGTCTAATTGTTACTGGGAGTTCTTGCCCTTCTTATAAGGATACCAGTCACTGGATTTAGAGCCTACTCTAACTCATATGACCTCATCTAAACTTAAATAATACCACTTCCCTGGCGGTCCAGTGGTTAAGAATCCACCTTCCATTGTGGGGGACACTGGTTCAATTCCTGGTTGGGAAGATCCCATATGCCATGGGGCAGCTAAGCCTGCATGCCATATCTACTGAGGCCATGTGCTTAGAGCCCATGGTCTGCAACAAGAGAAGCCACTGCGATGAGAAGCCTGCGTACCACAACTAGAGAAAACCCATGTGCAGCAACGAAGACCCAGCACAGCCGTAAATAAATTTTAAAAAATTTAAAAATAAACTTTAATCACATCAGTAAAGACCCTATACAGATTCAAAAAAGGTTACATGTACAGATACCAGGGATTAAGACTTCAGTGTATCTCTTCAGGGGCACAATTCAATCCATCAACAAAGGGAAGCCAGATAACCAAAAAAGTGTATCAAGATATGTGAATCTTATGAGACTTCATTTCATCATTTAATAGTCTACATATAGCTAAGATCGGCCCATACTGGGATTTGCTTATTTTAACTGTTTGTGTCATATTCTCCTAGGTCAGTGTATCCTGGCTGGGCAGTCTGGTTTCCTGTGGACAGCCTCTTGAATGGTGTACGGGTGTCTGCTAATTTACAGTGCTGTTTGAGCATTCTTTATTTTTCATATATTTTTTTGGCTTTGTTGGGCTTAGTTGTGGCACATGGGCTGTTTGTTACAGTGCACAGGCTTCTCTCTAATTGTGGCCTGTGGGCTCCAGGGTGCACAGGCTCAGTAGTTGAGGTGCTTGAGCCTGGTTGCCCTGCAGCATGTGGGATCTTAGTTCCCTGACCAAGGATCGAGCCTTCATCTCCTGCATTGGAAGGCAGATTCTTAACCACCAGACCACCAGGGAAATCCTTTGGCATTCTTATAAGTGGTTCTTGATTGTCCATGCAAGAGTTTCTCTGGAGTGTTTGCCTGGAAATGGAATCACTGGGATTCTGAATATATGAATATTCAATTGTGAGAGATGACAGCAAGGTACTTTATGAAGTGGTTGCCCTAATTACACTTCCGCCAGCAACATGTACGATCTACATCCTCTCCAGCACTTGGTAAGATCGATTTAAAAATGTTTTCCAGTTGACTGTGAAATTGTTCCCAGTAGAGATCTTGATTTGCATTTCTGGATCGCTAATGATGCTGAACACCTTTATTAATGCTGAGGTCTAAAATATATTCACTTATATTTCCTGCTAAGGTTTCTGAAGCTTTGTTTTTGACATTTAAGTCTATAATCTGTCATCTTTGGGTCATTAAGTTCGAAAGGATTATTCCTCTTATTCCTGCTAAAAATTTTTAAGGTGGGCTTTTTGTTGGGTTTTGGTATTTAAGTCCTTAATCTGGAGTCGATTTTTGTGTAAGGAAGGATTGTGTAAACTGAGGAGCTTTTGTAGCGTAAAAAGTGCAGGACAGTGGGGCAGGATGTTCCACTGGGACTCGTGAGCGTACTGGAAGTTGTTCACTGGATATTGAGTTCAAATTCTGCTCCTCTCATGGACTGCTCTGTGATCTTCTAATTAATCTCTGTGATCCTTGATTTCCTCATCTGTAAAATGAGAATTATAGCAAATACTGTCCTTGGGTGCCACAAGGAGTACAAGAGACAAAGTGTGCAGAAAAGCTGCCCACATTGTGGGTACGCAACCTAACTAGCATTTATTGAGTACCTACTATGTGCCGGATGAGGCCAAGCACTTTTCATGTATTATTTATTCATTTAACCCCTGACAGCTCCGTGACTTAGCAGCAGCAGCAGCTCCGTGAAGCCGATGGTATCTTCCACACTTTACAGAAGAGGAAACTGAGTCTCAGACTGGAAGAGTGAGCCCCCCAAAGGCACAATGCTAGCGTGAGTCAGAGGACTTGAACCCTGGCAGCTGAGCTACAGAGCCCTCACCCATCAGCCATTGTGCCACTGTGCTCAGTTGTGTCCAGCTCTTTGCGACCCCATGGGCTGGAGACCACCAGGCTCCTCTGTCCATGGGATTTTCCAGGTAAGGATACTGGAGTGGGTTGCCACGTCCTTCCCCAGGGCATCTTCCCAACCCAGGGATGGAACCCAGGACTTCTGCATTGGCAGGCGGATTCTTTACCACTGAGCCGCTAGGGAAGACCAAACTGCATCACATTTCAAAGCCATTCCTTCCCTCCCTCATCCTCCAGAATCTAGTCTCTGGGCCTTGCTTCTCCAGGCAGAAGGGTCTAGAGGTGGAGATGGGGGAGTAATAGGCAGTGGGGTTCTGATTCTCCTATGGCCCCTGCCTTTGACTCTGAGGCTGGGGAGAGGCTGGGGAAGGAGGGGGGAGCCTGAGCCTCTTGCGGGGAAGTCCATCCATCCTCCCCTCCCCGCACCAGAGGCAGTTGACCATCACAGTGAAGATGAATCACCAGCCACAGAGTTCTCCCCAGTGTCGTCCATTATTCATAGCTGCCATCCCAGGCACGGGGTGGCCTTGGGGTCAGGCTGGAATTATTCCCAAGGCCCAGCTCTTAGGGGCTTTTATCCACAGCTGAGCCTGACCACAAGCAACCTCATTCTCTCGATCTGAGGGCTGGGGACTTTCAACCCAGAGGGGCTAGAGACTCCAGCACAAGCTAAGAGGCCTTCGACCCGCTGGCCAACAGGGCACTTGGGGCTGTGTTTGAGCCCAGCTCTGCTGCTTTCCAGTTACCTCCTTGGAGCCTCAATTTCCTTATCTGTAAAGTGGGAATAACTAGCCCCACTTCGTTAATAGATTTGGAAATTATCTACGGCTAGAGGCATGGGTACCAGAGTTGACCACCAGAGTTGCTGTTGTGACATTTGCTCTTTAGGTGATTGTCTCTCAGGCCTTTCTGGGGATGCAGAGATGGTGTGACCCTTTAAAGTTCACCTAGTAAGTTTTAAAAAATTTTATTTAAATATAGTTGATTTATAATGTGTTAATTCCTGCTGTACAGCAAAGTGATTCAATGGTATCACTGATATCAAAGTGATTCAGTGAAGATATATATGTGTATACATACGTATTCTTTTTCATATTCTTTTCCATTCTGGTTCATCATAGGATACTGACCATAGTTCCATGCACTACACAGCAAGACCTTGTTGTTTATCCATTCTATATATCAGATCAGATCAGTCGCTCAGTCATATCCGAGTCTTTGCGACCCCATGAATCGCAGCACACCAGGCCTCCCTGTCTATCACCAACTCCCTATATATATTTATTATATATAATATTATAATTATATATATTATCTATATATAATAGTTCACATCTGCTAACCCCAAATTCCCAGTCCTTCCCTCCTGAACCCACTTCCAGCTTGGCAACCACGACTCTGAGCCTCATATCTGTGAGTCTGTTCCTGTTGTGTAGGTATGTTCATTTGTGTTGTATTTTAGATTCTACATATAAGTGGTATAATATGATGTTTGGCTTTCTCTTTCTGACTTCCTTCACTTGGTATGATAATCTCTAGGTCTGTCCATGTTGCTGCAAATGACATTATTTCATTCTTTTCTTTTTTTATAGTATTCCTATATATATATATATATATATACACACACATACCGCATCTTCTTTATCTGTTCATCTGTCAGTAGATACTTAGGTTGCTTCCGTGTCCTGGCCATTGTGAATAGCGCTGCTGTAAACGTAGGGGTACGTGCATCTTTTCAAATTAGAGTTTTGTCTGGATATGTACACAGGAGTGGGATTGCTGGATCATATGACAACTCTATTTTTAGTTTTTCACCAACTAATTCTTATTTGCAGCCAGGGTTGAAGCCATTGTCTTCACCTTGGAATTCTTAACAGTGATCCCTCAGCAGATAAAGTGCAATGAAGAAATTAAAAAATATGGGAGGGAGTGCCTATAATTCTGTAATTCTCAACCTGTGGCTCCTCAGCGTCACCTGGGAGCTTGTTCAAAATGCATGTCCTTCCCTGCCCAAGCCTGCTGGGTCAGGAACTCTGGGGGTGGAGCCTAGTGAGTTGTCTTTGAACAGCTCCTCCAGGCAGGTTGGGTGCACGCACAAGTGTGAAACACATCACTCCCTCTCCCATTTGCTTGCTTTGTTGATACAAGTTGCCATGTCGTGAGCTGCCACGTTGGAGGGCCCCTGTAACAAGGAAGTGAGTGCTGCCAGTGTGTACTGAGGGAGCTTGGGAGCTGGTCCTTCCCCAGTCATGCCTGCAGATGAGCTCACAGCCCCACCGACGCTTAGATTGCAGTGAGAAAGGCTGAGCTGGAAGAATTCTCATTCAGATTCCTGCCTGACAAAAACTATGGGATTGTAAATATTTGTTGTGTTAAGCTGCTCTGTTTTGTGGAAATTCATTTTGCAGCAAATAGGTAACTAATGTGGTGAATATTGGCAAGAAGGAGAGAGTGGCTGGGTGGGGGGAATAGAAGGATATACTGGAGTAATCTAACGCCTACGTGAAAGGGGTTTATGGGACTTCTCTGGTGGCTCAGTGGTTAGAATCCACCTTTCAATGCAGGAGACGTGGGTTTGATCCCTGGTTGGGGAACTACAATCCCACACACCAACTAAGCTGAAATGCCACAGCTTTTGAATCTGCATGCCACAATGAAGACCCAGTGGTGCCGCCAAAAAATAAAATAAAAAATTTTAAGGGTTAAGGACCTACTGTGTAGCACAGGGAACTCTGCTCAATATTCTGTAATAACCTCAATACAAAAATAACTTCAAAAAGAATAGATACGTATATATGTACAACTGAATCACTTTGCTCTACACCGGAAACCGACGCAACATTGTTCCTCAACTATACTACAATATACAACTAAAAACATTTTTTTAAGGATTTAAGAGACATGTAAGCTGATTTCAACATGCAGACCTTGTTTGGATCCTGACTGAACATATTAACTGTCTTGTTTTACATTGATATTTGGGGAATGCAAATACCAAGGGAATCCTGGATGATATTAAGCTGTTATTGTTCATTTTATGGAGTGTGATAGTGGTTCTGTGCTTAATGTTTTGAAAACAAGGCTATGTCTCTGAGAGAAACATGTTGAACTAGTTACAGATGAAGTGATTCCTCTGTTGAGGAATTGCTTTAACATAATCAGGGTGGGGAGGGGGTAGATGTGAAAGAAAAGGAGCCGATGGTTGTTGAGGGGAGGGGCAGTGCGTGGAGGTTCCCTTTACTCTTCTCTGTGTTTTTGTATATGTTTGAAATTTTTCACAGTAAAAAGTTTAAAAAAAAATGAAGTGAGTCCAATGTGCCCACTGTACAGACGGACAGAAGAAACCCCAGAAGCAGGCAGGAAGAGTGGAGGGAACTGGGGAGTGGGACAGAAGAAACCCCAGAAGCAGGCAGGAAGAGTGGAGGGAACTGGGGAGTGGGACAGAAGAAACCCCAGAAGCAGGCAGGAAGAGTGGAGGGAACTGGGGAGTGGGGATCTTAGTTTGTTGACAATGGGGATCTATCCCTGGGCTTGGCCTCCCCGCCTGGCACTCGCGTAGGAGACTCTGGGGCCTCCCTGAGCCTGGGGCGTGGAGAGGAATCTCCCCCATCATCCAAGACTCAGCTTTCTGGCACTTCGTAGCTGCCACACTAAGCCATCTGAGTCTATACCTGTGAGAGGCATCTTTTTTTTTGTTTGTTTGTTTGGCCATCCTCTGCAGCTTAAGGAATCTTAGTTCTCCAACCAAGGATTGAACTGGGGCCACTGCAGTCAAAAGAGCAGAGTCCTAACCACTGGCCCACCACGAAGTTCCTGCGAGGCATCTTTCAAGTGTATAACAGTGATGATTTTTTCTCTTAATATATTAATTCCTCACAAAGGGAGTGTTTGATTGTGTTTTATTCATTTATTTTATGTCTCTCTTTCTTTTTAAAAGAAGATACTTGTTCATTGCAAACTCAAAGGGAGTACAGTGGAAGGACAGTACCCTTCCTCTTGTCTTCCAGTCACCTCCCAAAGACAAGTATTTAATTTTTCAACAGACACGTATTTTAAAAATTTAGTTTTGGTCATACCCACAGCATGTGGGATCTTAGTGCCCCAATCAGGGATTGAACCCACACTGCCTGCATTGGAAGCACAGAATCTTAACCACTGGACCACCAGTGAGGGAATCCCTGGCCCCAGGGAAAAGGGGTTGGAGCCTATGAGTGGGTCTCTGGCAGGTCCTGACCTGTCCTGGCGGGGAGACCGGAGGGTAGTGAGGCAGGAAGGCAGCTCTGGGTCCTGAGCACCTCCACCTGCCCTTGTATCCTCTGCCCCTGCCTCCCTTTCTGCACTGCAGCCATGCTCAGCCACCACGGTTCCCCGACCCTCCCTGTCTCAGGGCCTTTGCACAGGCTGTTCCCACTACTCGGGTTTCCACCCGCCTCTTTTCAGACTTCTACTCACTGTTCAAATCCTGAGAAGCTTTTCCTGAGGTCCTGCTCTGTGGTCGCTGCCCAGCCCGGGTCTCACCATAGTGTGTGGTCCCCAACAGGCTAAGCCCTCTGAGATCTAGAATCAGATCTGTGCCAACTTGGTAGCCCAGCGACAGTGGATTCTCAGCAAATGGTTGTTGAGAACAAGTGCATGAAGGCACGAGCATGTCTCTGCTCCATCTAGACTTTGATGCTCCATGTGCGGTGTTAGGAGGGCAGGTAAGAGAAGGTTCCTGCCTCCAGCGCTGCTCAGTCTAAGGGGAGGTGGACATGAAACAGATAATTATACAATCACTCTGAACAGTCCCAGGAGACAAATATAGAGCCAGTGAGAGTGTGTAGAGGGAGATTCCACCTTGACAGGGACCTGAGGTTTCCTGGAAGACATGATGTTTGAGGCTTGATCTGAAAGCTGAGCAAGAATAATTAATCCAACAGAGAGAGGCAGAAAGATCTTTCCAGGGAGAGGGGACCACAGGTACGAAGGCCCAGTGGTCAAGAAACACCCAAAGAAGAGTATGTGAGAGGTGCCGTGGCCGAGAGGTTGGGGTGGGAAGGTCAGGTCACATGGAGGGTGGCTGAACTTTATCCACAGAGCAGTGTGAGGACATGAAAGGATTTCATCATCCCTGGGAAGATAGAACCCAAATTAAATTGGAAAGAGCTAGCTGTGTCTGCCACATGAAAAATGAATCAGAGGGGCCAGGAGGGCAGGGAGCAGGCCCCTGCAGTTCTTGAAGGACTTGGATTAAGGCGAGGATAGATAGATGTGGACAGGCGTGGAGGATTTTTAGCAAAGAGCCAGTCTACAGGCCCACCCATGGGGGCGGTCTGCAGAGAGAACAAAGTCAGGATTCAGAGGGAGGCATGGTGTCCTGCCTTAAGCAGGACCTGGCCAGCTGGGAGCAGCCTGTTCTCAGGAGGAGGGTCTGATGAGCCTCTGGGGCCCTGGCCACTAACCAGCCAAGGATCCCCTAGCTAGAGACATGGGCCTAGGGACACGAGGGATGCTAATCCTGTCTCCAGGGATGACACATTCCAGCAGACAAGTCTTCTACATCCTTTGGGCCCTACTCTGCCCGGGAGTTGCTGAGTGACCATCTCTGGGCCTTGCCTGCCCTCCTGCTGAGAGCCAGAGGCTCATCCACTTCCTTGGGGATCAAAGACTCCCAGTGGTCTCCTCCCAGGAAGCCCCCACCCAGGTTCAGCCAAACCCCACCCCTGGGCATGTTCATGAGAGCAGTGGTCCCAGCCTGTTTGGCACCAGGGACCAGTTTCGTGGAAGACAAGTTTTCCATAGTGGAGTGTGTGTGTGTTTGTGTGTGTGGTTTCTTGATGATTCGAGAGCATGACATTTATTGTGCACTTTCTTTCTTTTATTATTACAGCAGCTCCACCTCAGATCATCAGGCATTGGATCCCAGAGGTTGGGGACCCCTGCTTTAGACCACTCAGGATGCACATGCCAAGTCCTGGGGACAGAGCGTGAACAAGGGGACGAGACGCCGGCCCGCAGCGGGCTGACAGTCTAGAGGGGGAGGAGGGAAACACGAAGACACGTTGATAAATACATTATGAAATTTAATTTCAGAGCCAGATAAATGCTCTAGAGTGATGTGATGGAGACTACTGGAAGGGTGGGCTGGGGTTTGTGTGAGAGAGGAGGTCAGGGCGGCACATTCTCTGAGGATGCAGAGAAGCCCATCAAGGAAAAGCATTGTAGTGGGGGGAACAGTCAAGGCAAAGGCTTCAGGTGGGACGGAAGAGACCAGGGAGGCGGGGAGGGGAAGATGTGGTGAAGGAGGGGCCCAAGGGGTGGACCGCCCTGGTGAGCATGTCACCTGGAGAGGCCTGGCAGGGGTGAGACCGGGCGATGGGCTTCGTTCCCCAGACCTACCAGAATCTCCCTTCTTGCTCAGCTGGAAACCCCCTCCCCCGGAGTTCCCTATTTTAGCCCTTTCTAGCCTCTCTGCCTCCTTCCCCACCACAACAAGTACTCCCTGGGCTGGAATTTCCCCAAGATGCACAGTCAGGGAGGGGAAATAACACCCATCATTGTCAAGACCATCAGTGCTGGGATCTCCTAACCCAGTGCCCTGGCCCCTGCTGGGCGCTCTGTGACTTGGGCGCTCTGTGACTTGGGCCCTCGGCTCCTCACAAGGGGACTCTCCAGGTTTTACGGGCCCCATTCTACAGACCAGGAGACCCAGACGCAGTGTGACTCGCTCAAGGCCATGTGGCCCGAAAGCAGGAGCCAAGATTTAAATTCAGCTGAGTCTCATCCTGAAAGTGGAAGTGTTAGTCGCTCAGTCGTGTCCGACTCTTTGTGAACTGGGTGGACTGTCCATGCGAATTCTCCAGGGCAGAATACTGGACTGGGTTGCTGTTCCTTTCTCCAGGGGATCTTCTCGACTCAGGGATCGAACTTGGGTCTCCCGCATGAAGGGTAGATTCTTTACCATCTGAGCCACCAGGGAAGCCCTGAAAAGTGAGTTGCTCAGTTGTGTCCGACTCTTTGTTGACCCCATGGACTGTAGCCTACCAGGCTCCTCTGTCCATGGGATTTTCCAGACAAGAGTACTGGAGTGGGTCGCCATTTCCTTCTCCAAGGGAAGCCCTAGTCTCATCCTAAAGGTTGGGCAGAGCCTACTCAAGTCTTGGGAGAGTTTCAGGATCCCGGGAGATCCAGATTCCTCCGCCTCTTTCCTACCTGCCTCGCTTCACTGCCGCCATGTGGGTAAGTGTTGCCGCCAGTTTCCCAGTTGCTGAAGCAGACACCCCAGAGTCATTCTGAGCCCTTGGCTGCCCGCCTCTACCAGGGGCTGGTCACGAAATGCCCCTTATGGGCTCTGTTGCAGCTTTAACACCCAACATATCTGACTAGTGGTTCTCTCTCCCTCTTGAGACAAAAAAAAAGAGGAAATTAAATTGTGGCAGGTTATCATTGATCTAGAGAAAGCCGCACAAGGTCTGTGGTCACCTTTCTTTAAAGATACACTTCACACGATTGCGGTAAGTGCAGTGGGTAGGCGACCAGGCCAGCCGGCTGATCTCTGGTGTCCCTAAAGAATACCTCAGGACCCGGTGGCTGACGGCGCCCACCCCAGAGGGGCTCTGGGGAGGTGGGGGCCCTCACAGCCCACCCCCTTCTGCCGGAGAAGTCATAGAGGGCTCAGAGTCACTGCTGCCCCTCCTTGTCCTCTTTGGGGGCAATAATCTGAAACTGATTGTGGTGATGGATGCATAACTCCATGAAGACACAAAACCACTGAATTGTACTCTTTAATGGGGAATCACGTGGTATGTGAATTACAACTCAATTTATCTAGTTAAAAAAAGAACAACAAACACAAGTGTTCTGTGTCTGCCCAGGGTGGGTCCAGGTCTGCTCAGACAAATGAAATGTGAAAAAAAAAATCATGAGACCACTCAAGTTTTATCTGATAGCAACAGTCAGAACTAACCTTTCTTTAAAAAAAAAAAAGTTTATTTATTTATTACTTAGCTGCACTGGGTCGTAGTTGCGGCGTGTGGGGTCTTCCATCTTTGCTGCAGCACTTGGGATCTGTAGTTTCAGCATTTGAACTCTTGGTTCCCAGGCCAGGGATCAAACCCAGGCCTCCTGCATTGGGAGCTCTGAGTCTTACCCACTGGACCACCAGGGGAGTCCGCAGAGCTAGCATTGCTTTAGTGCTGGTGATATGCTAGTTAACTCCTCTGACTCTCACCACAGTTCCATCAGGAAGAATTATTACACCCCCACCCTTGAGAGCTGGGGGAACAGGCATACAGTGGGACTGTGACCGGCCAAGCTCACACACAAAGAAGTGTCCGAGCAAAGTCTGAACCCCACAGGCTAGCCCCAGTGCTTCCACATCTGCCTCTGATACAGACAAGAGTAAAGAAGACAATAGAATAACCGTCAAGTGTCCCCAGCTCAGGAGTGGCTCCCCGAGTTTTTATCAGCACCAGTTAAACCACAGGCTGGTCTAGTTCCGGACCCTCTGCAATGATGTGAAGAATATCTTCTTTTTTAAATGACTAATTGAAGTGCAGGTGATTTACAATGTTATGTTAGTTTCAGGTGTACAGCACAGTGATTGAGTTATATATATCTATTTTTTAAAGATTCTTTCCCATACAGATTATTATAAAATACTGAGTATAGTTTCCTGTGCTGTACATTAGGTCCTTGTTTATCTGCATGCGTGGGAGCTAAGTCGCTTCAGTCGTGTCCCACTCTTCGAGACCCTGTTAACTAGCACAGCAGGCTCCTCTGTCCGTGGGATTGTCCAGGCAAGAATACTGGAGTGGGTTGCTGTGCCCTCCTCAGGGGCTCTTCCCGACCCAGGGATCAAACCCACATCTCGTATCTCCTGCATTGGCAGGAAGGTTCCTTACCAGTAATGCCACCCTATCTATTAGTGTATATATGTTCATGAAAGTGAATGTGGTAGTCCCTCAGTCATGTCTGACTCTCTGTGACCCCATGGTATGTAACCTGCTAGGCTCCACTGTCCATGGAAATCTCCAGGCAAAAATACTGGATCGGGTTGCCATTTCCTTCTCCGAGGGATCTTCCCACCCCAAGGATCAAACCAGGGTCTCCTGCATCGCGGGCAGATTCTTTACCATCTGATCCACCAGGGAAGCCTGTATATGTTAATACCAAACTTTTAATTTATCTCTCTTTTTCTCCTTTGGTAACAGTAAGTTTGCTTTCTATGTGTGTGGGTCTATTTCTGTTTCTATATTTAAGTTATCTGTATCAGGTTTTTTTAGATTCCACATATAAGCAACATCATATATTTGTCTTTGACTTAGTATAATAATCTCTGTGTCCATCCGTGTTGCTGCAGATGGTATATTTCATTCTTTTTTATGGCCGAATAGTATTCCATCATGTGTATGTACCACATCTTTATCCATTCAATCTGTCAGTGGACACTTAGGTTGCTACCATGTCTTGGCTGTTGTCTGCAGTGAACACTGGGGTGCATGTATCTTTTTGAATTACACTTGGGAAGCCCCTGTCATCATATTACTTCTCTGTATGAATGCCCAGGAGTGGGATTGAAGGATCATAAGTTAGCTCTATCTGAGAATGAGATGGTTGGATGGCATCACTGACTCGATGGACATGAGTTTGACCAGGCTCCGGGAGTTGGTGGTGGACAGGGAGGCCTGGCGTGCTGCAGTTCATGCGGTCGCAAAGAGTCGGACATGACTGAACGACTGAACTGATACTGATACTGATTTTTAGTTTTTTAAAGGAACCTCCATATCATTTGAGAAAAGTGCAGTGTCCTCTAAATCATCTTGTTTCAGCCCTATCCGCCCTGCCCCACCCCACCACCTGTCCCCTGCTGGGTTCTTTTATCATGAATCGTATCGTCATTTCATTCATAAGTTCTTCACCTCTGTGATAGGAACTGTCTCAAATAACCACATTTTCATTTAACTGCCACTCTCACACCTATAAGTTCACGATTCTGTAATATCCTCTCAAATCCCATCTCCACCTGCCGCCCCCTGATGTTTCCTAAATGCGTTTAAGGGCTGGTTGGTTCAAATCAAGAGACAAAATCTGTACATTGCATTTGGCTGGTGTTTCTCTTAAATCCCTTGTAAGCTATAACAATTCTCTCTTTTGTATTTCCTTGCCTTTTAGTTGTTGCAGAAAGTATGGGATCCTTCCTCTTAAGCATTGATTTGCTGCCTCTTAAATGGCCTCCAGCAGAAATTCGAAGGCTGGAGGGTAGCGGGCAGAGAGGGCAGGAGATGGTGGGGGCTTGGCCCAGCCTCCAGACCTTGTGCAGAGCCTGTATTTCTACCTTACAGGTTATCTGAAATGAAATAAAATCAGGCCTGGGTAGAAAAGGGAGGCTCAGTGATGTTGGCAGCAACTGTGCTAAATCGCTTCAATCGTGTCTAATTCTTTGTGACCCTATAGACTGCCGCCCACCAGGCTCCTCTGTCCATGGGATTCTCTAGGCAAGAATACTGGGGTGGGTTGCCTCCTTCAGGGGACCCCGACTCAGGGATTGAACCTGCATCCCTTACGTCTTCTGCATCGGCAAGCCGGTTCTTTACCACTAGTGCCACCTGGGAAGCCCTGACAGCAACTAAGTATATTCATTTGTCACAAATGGTGTCCGTCCCCCCTTCAAAGCATATATGGAACCCGCCCTTTCTCTCTTGCAGTGGATTGGAGGAGGTGAGGGGGGAAGCAGGGCTGGGGTGCTGGGAGGCTCCCACAGTCCAGACGAGAGCTGATGATGTGCTGGGCCAGGGTCGTGGCTTAGGTGAAGAGGGGACAGATTCCAGGAGTGTTCTGGAGGTCGAGTTGGTCTGGCGCAGTGACCACGAGGGAAGGAGCTGTCCAGGATGCTTTGTTTGTCTTTAAATTTTTTGGCCACAGCCTGAGGCACGTGGCATTGTAGTTCCCCAACCAGGATCAAACCTGCAGCCCCTGAATTGGAAGGCAAAGTCTCAACCACTGGACCACCAGGGAAGTCCCTGGAGTGCTTTGGACAGCAGACTCCTTCCTCTCTGGGGGAAAGCAGCCTTCCTGCCTGGTGCTCATGTGCACAGACCCCCTCCTCCCAGCTGCAGCTGGGGAAGTGAAACACACCAAAATGAGGGTGACTCACTCCTCAGCGTGGACCACCCACACCCCACGCTCAGCCTTCCGAAGAGCAGTAGCCAACAGAGCAAAGAGATGGGGCGGGACAAGGGCATGGATGCCAGAATCAGCTGCTTCCCAGCGCTGTGAGCTTGGACAGCTCAAATCCTCTCTGAGCCTCAGTTTCCCCATCTGGGCCATGGGATGCCCGTTTCTACCTGGGTGTTGTGAGAAATTTAATGGTGAGCAGCTCTTAAGTGGTGGTCTTGAGGAAGAGAGCCCAGGTGGCCCTGGGAGAGACAGGAAGATGTGAAGACTGACTGGTAGGGAGGCTGAGCATGTTGGGAGCACGGTCTGCAGCTGATGAGGGTATGAGGCCAGGCGCCTCCCAGCTGGTGCTTGAGCCCCAGTAGGGTCAGCCTCTGAGCACCCTGTTATAGACAAAGCAAAACTAATGAGGGAGAAGTGATTGGGGTGCCATTTGTGGTTCTGCCGAGCCTTGGGCCATTTCCTTTTTAAAATATATATATATATATATATTTTTTTTTTTTTTTTTAATGACCACTTTCTTTAGAGTCCTTTTGTTGTTTAGTTGCTAAGCCGTGTCCGACTCTGTGACCCCATGGACTGTAGGCCGTCAGGCTCCTCTGTCCATGGGATTTTCCAGGCAAAAATCCTGGAGTGGGTTGCCGTTTCCTTATCCAGGTAGATCTTTCTGGTTTGATCAAACCAGGTCTCCCACACTGCAGGCAGATTATTTACCACTGGACCACCAGGGAAGCTCTTGGTGTGTTTAATTCCTCCCAACACCCAGCCAGGTGGAAATGGCATTCCCATTGCCCACATGGGGAAACAGTTTCAGAGAGGTACTGAGCTGTTCAAGCTCATGACGCTTATTGGATTTGTTACATCATCGCTTCTGTTTCTGACTCGAACTCCATAGTCTTTGAGAGTTTTCCTGATTTTTGGAAGACATGTCCCAGATCCTCTTAAACCCTTTCTCCTTTTGGGTTGTGCATTTTTTCAACTGACAGCAGCCATCTTCATAACACATTTATGCTCATCAGCCATTTCTCAGAGGGGCCCTTGCTCCTTTTGGTGATAAACGGGAGTGAGGGACCACAATCCAGACATGAAGTGCTTATCCCGTTGGGTTATCATTGCATCTAGCTGTGAAACTAGAGATACCGATCCTCTTCATTCACATTTAAGATTACAAGGTTTTCATTTAAGTTCTTTGATTTTATGTATCTCTCTTTTTAAAAAATTTTTACACAGAAAATCTTGGTTCCTAACAACATTAGCACACATTTCTTACCATCTTTATCTTATATTATAAAGCTGACAGTTTCAACCTAATAATACCAATATAATCACTGCCTATAAGATGACCGAGTGCTGTTGAGGATTTCGTTTTGCTTCTGTTTCTTTGATTCTGTGGTCCTTCGGATAAAGCCCATTAGGGATGTGTAATCAAACTGCTGTGTTAAAGTCACTTCCAATGCTCCTCAGTGTGGTTGCCAACTTGACATTCAGTCAGGTTTATTCATTTCTGCTGGGTATTTTTATTTTAAGGGTTTTTTTTGGTCTTTGCTTTATAATTTTATAGACTGTTTGCATTTACAAAATAAAAACTGAAACCAGATACACTCAGAGAAATCTAGCTTCCACATCTGTTCCTTTCACTAATTACCTCTCTCCCCATAGGTTACAGTTTTGTTAGCTTCTGATTTATCTTTCCATTGCCTCTTTGTTCCTTCTTTTTTTTTTTTTTTAACAATTCTGTTAAAAGAATTCTGAAAAGAGCACTATTATATAAATATATGAAGAAGTTGAAATGTTAATCCCTGTGTCATCTCCAACTCTTTGCGACCCCATGAACTATAGCCCATCTGTCCATGGAATTCTCCAGGCAAGAATACTGGAGTGGGTTGCCATTCCTTTCTCTGGGGGATCTTCCTGACCCAGGGATCGAAACACGATTTCCCACATTCTGGACAGATTCTTTTACCATCTGTGCCACCTGTATATGTATGTTTGTATATTTAATATTTATTTATTTGGCTGTGCTGGGTCTTAGTTGTGGCATGTGGGATCTAGTTCCCAGACCAGGGATCGAACCCAAGCCCCATGCATTGGGAGTGCAAAGTCTCAGCCATTGCACCGCCAGGGAAGTCCCCTCCATTGTCTCTTTCTGAAAGTATAAGCAAATGTAGACACATCTCCCACACATTCAGAAGCTAGAATATATATCGTGCACACACAATTCTGCACCTTAGATTTTATTTTTGCTATTTTCTCATAAACCTATATCCTGGAGATCACTCCCGGGTGGTATTAGGAGAGCATCTTCATTTCTTTTCCCAACCGTTGTGCACTCTCCTATGTGGACGTCCAGTTTATTCAACCAGTTTCCCCTTGGCGGATGTTTGTACTGTGTCCAGTCTTTGCTGGTTCTATTAGCGCTGCAACAACAACAAAAAGCTTTGTGCATATGTGAATTTGTACTTTGGGGGCAGATTCTTACGAACTCTAACCAGATTGGTTTAAAAAAAAAAAGTTAAGATTTTTAACATTTTAGAACAGTTTTAGGTTCACAGCAACATTGAGAGGACCTCGTGGGAATTTTAGTCATAACTGTGATGCACGTTACCCAGGAGTTCACGGTTCAATGGGCGTGCGTAGCAGCTGTGCTCATGTGTGGGTGGAGGTGCCACTTGCTGAGGCAGGAAGCACGGAGGGGCTCTTTCTAACTGTACCTTGTGGTTAACAAGTGAGCTGGTGTTGGAGGGAGCGGGAGCCAAGGTGTGGGAAGCGAGGCTAGGTACGCGGGAACATGCAGACAGCAGCGACGTCCAACTTTAGCTGATTGGGAGGCTGCAGGTGGTTCTTGGAGAGGGAGCAGAGTGGGTCTGGCACACCTGGCACTCCCAACCCCAGCTCCTTCTGCAGGGGCCGTCCTCATCTCCCAGGCAGGGAGCAGGTAAGGGAGGGGACCGATGTCCGCCACTGCTGACTGCAGCCTCCTCTGAACCCCGGCTGGGATAAGTGACCCCCCCTCCCCCCGCAGGGCAGGGGAAGGCAGCCTGAACCTGGCCCAGACTTGGGAGACAGACTGCCCTGGGTTCAAACCCCAGCTCGGCTCTGTGACCCTGGGCAAGCTGCCTAACTTCTGTGAGCTTCAGACTCTTCTGTCCAAAGGGGATGGGGTGGGACCTGCCCCACTATGTTGAGGACACTGTGGGCCTGTGGATGGGAAGTGCCTGGCACACAGGAGGTGCTCCCCGCTGAGGACCAGCCATCCCTGCTGCCCTGTGAAGGGGCTGGGGCTGAACCACTGGGAGTCCTGGTTCCTACCTTTGCTGAGCTGGAGCAGCTAGAGAGACCCACTCACTGTGGTGGTGATGGAACCCATGGGCATGAGAGTCAGACAGTGAGTGAAAGTCACTCAGTCGTATCTGACTCTTTTTGACCCCCCCATGGACTGTAGCCCGCCAGGCTCCTCTGTCCATGGGATTTCTCAGGCAGGAATACTGGAGCGAGTTGCCATTCCCTTCTCCAAGGGATCTTCCTGACCCAGGGATGGAATCTGGATCTCCCACACTGTGGGCACATACATTCTTTACCATCTGAGCCACAAGGGAAGCTGAGAGTCAGACAGCTGAGGTTCAAATCCTGGCCTTGCCACTTCCTCTCTAGCTGACTTTTTCTACTCTCTGTTCCTCAGCTTCCCCATCTGTCAAATGGGGATGATGAGACCACCCACTTCACAGCAGTGTTGGGAAGAAGAATTGAGCTGAAATGTTTCAAGTGCTCAGTCCAGAGCTGGACATACAGTAAGTTCTGACTAATGTCACAAAGAACCACAACAGGGGACTGTTGTCTGTGGTCAGCTGCTCAGGCTGGAGCCTTAGGGGCACCAGGACGGGGGGCAGCGGGTGTGCAGGCTTTGTAGCCCCTGAGCGGGCAGGCACATGGGCACTGCTGAAAAGATCATCTCTTTAAGAAGGGAAAGTCAAGGGGCTTCCCTGGTGGCTCAGTGGTAAAGAGTCTGCTGGTCAGTGCTGTTTGATCCCTGGTCCAGGAAGACCCCACATGCAGCGGAGCATCTGAGCTTGTGTGCCACAAGTATTGAGCCTGAGCTCTGAGGCCCGGGGTGGAGCCCTATACTAAGGTCACAGGAGAGAAATCTCTGGAACTGGCCGGTCCACACCCGGGAGCCACAGCTGCTAAGCCCAGGTGCCACAACTACTGAAGCCTGTGTACCCTAGAGCCCATGTTGCACAAGAGACATCACTGCAATGAGAGCCCACGCATCGCAACCAGGAGTGGGCCCCACTCACCGCAACTAGAGAAAAGCCCTAGTGCAGCGACGAAGACCCAACACAGCCCCAAACAAACAAACGGAGTTATATGTTAGAAAAGCAGTTATATTGTTAAAAAATCTTTGAACATATGTCAAAGATTTTTGACTCACGAGTTTACTAGGGAGCTAGTAAGATGTTACAGCCAATTCAAAGGAGGATTAAAAAACCCAGACACAGGCAGGCAATGTGGAGTGCCCAAATGAATTTGCAAACAGGTGCGAAACTGGTCAGTGTGCAAAGGGCAGACATCAATTGTGTCTCTACCGGATGCAGGTCATTTGCATGTCTAAGGAAGAGACTCATTTGCATCACAGTCTGTTTTCTACCTCGTGGGAAATACCTTGAAGACTCTGCCTCTGCAAGGCCAGGATGACCCAGGAGGGTGCACTAGGCAAGACACCGGCCATCTTTTTGCCCAGTTCAAAACCTTGCATAATTTTACACACACATGCACACACACAGTCACAATCACTAACAAAGGCAGTCACGCACACACAGCCACAGCACACACACGGGCCTCCCTCTGTGTGTGTCTGGGTGTCTCTCTGACTCTCCTTTTGCGGTGAGAGTGATTCAGGCTCCCACCTCCAGCCTTTGCTCCGCCTGCTCAGCACACATCTCCATCAGCCCTCTGCCCACCCACATCTTGCTCATCTCTCTGAGCTTCCAAGCAATGCCTCTCTGAGCAGGAATCTCTCTTTCCACTGCACCCCACCCTGTCCTTACTTCCATCTGTCTTCCACGAGCTTCCACGTGGGCACCTGTGTAGGGTAGAAGGAGCCTGGACTCCAGAATCGTTCGGTCTGAGTCCCGATGTGGCACTTGCCCATCATGTGACCATGGGCAAGTCACAGCTCTGAACCTCAGTCTCTCCACTTCATCAAGTGGGATGATAACAGAACCAACCTCATGGGTTGTTTCTATTTTGCTTTGAAGATTAAATTAGCAGAGGCAAAAATGCCCCTTTGGCAGAGGGTCTGACGCACAGGAGAAGAGGCCGACAGAGGATAAGATGGTTGGATGTCATTGCTGATTCAATGGACGTGAACTGGGGCGAACTCTGAGAGATGGTGAGGGACACGGAGGCCTGGCATGCTGCCGTCCATGGGGTCGCAAAGACTTGGACACAACTTGGCGACTTAACAGGTGACACACACAAAGTGCTCAGTACAGGTCAGCTGCTGTGAAAATGGGCTCCTAATCCCCTTTCAATGGGTAGCCTGCTAAAGGGCTCAGTCAGCAGGAGGGGTTGCCTTCCAATAGCTGGAATGGAAGGTCTCCTTGGCGCCCCCCCCGGACCTGCCCCCCAGACCTGCCCCTACCCAGCTGCTGTCGATCCCCAGAGCTGGGATTAAGCAGAGAGGCTGCCAGGAACCCCAGCCCCAGGAGGGGTGCAGGGACTGATGGCTGCAGCTGGGCTGAAGTCCCCCGGGCTGCGGTGATGGATGGGGGGCTGGTTGGTGGAGGAAGTGGCCACTCTGGACGACAGCTGGCCAGGCGCTGATGGATGTCACAGGGGAGCAGCGATGGCAGGAGGACTGCAGAGTCTAAGAGGCTGAGGGAGGCTAAAGCCCAGCCTCTGGAAAAGCCTGCCTGGGGCTCAGCTAGAAGAGTTACGGCCGGTGGTGGGGGGCGGGCCTTGGAGACCTTGAGCACTGTGTGTCCTGGATACTTCCTCCTAGAAACGCTGTTGTGAGGCCAACACCTAAAGGGCCCACGAACTTCAATGTCAGACTCTGGTGGTTGAGGCTAGTAGCATCAATAGCAATGTGATCCCAGTCAATCCTTATAACCACTTGGGTAATGGTTTACTATTTTCCCAAGTTTGCCTGTGGAGATACTGAAGCTTAGATGGGGTCAAAGGAGCCAAGATCTGTCTCAGAGCAAAGCCTTTTCCACCTCCCAGGAAGCCAAGGGGTCCTCTGAGTAGCACTCAGGAAGTCTTCCTTATGATCACCAGCTCTAAGTTGCTTGTTCAGATCATCATTCATTCATTCATGTATTCATTCATCTGTCCACCAAACCCCAGCTGATTTCTTCCTCCATGCTGGGCCCTGGCTGGGTGCCAGGGATACCCCAGTACTCAGACATGGCCTCCGACCTCACAGAGCTCAGTCCCCAGGAAGAAATAGACCAAAGGCACACTATCCCAACTCTGGACCTTGCGGGTGTGGAGTGGTCAGGGATGGCTTCCTGGAGGAGGTGGACCCTGAGCAGACACCCGAAGGACAAAGGGAAGGAAGAACCCATTTTTCTCTGGGCAGGGCAGTGAGTGGGAAGGAAGAAAGGAAGACTTCAGTGGTAGAGACAGTTGAGCTGTATCCTGAATGACAAATAGGAAACAGAGATACAGGCAAGGTTTTCCAGCAGCAAGAAGAATATACACAAAGGCCCAGATGCAGGAATTGCCATAAGGTGAGGGGGTGCAGAAGGTCCCAGTGGATGGTATGCAGGAGCCTGGGATGCAAAAAGAAATGGTACACGATTGGATCAGAGACAAGACAGGATCCAGGTCTAAAAGGCTTTTTTTGTGTGTGTGTGATACAGTTGACATAAAATGTATAGTTTCAGGTATGCAACGATGATTTAATATGTGTATATACTGTAAAATGCCATCACAACAAGTTTAATTAACATTCATTACCTTGCACAGTTTTTTTTTCTTGTGATGAGAACCTTAAAGATCTCCCCTCTTAGCAACTTTCAAATACATAATAGTACATGATTGTTAACTGCAATCACCAATGCTGTGCATTATATTCACAGGACTTATTTATCTCATGACTGGAACTTTGTGGCTTTTGACCCCCTTCCCCCATTTCATGCCTCCCCATCCTTACCCCCTGGCCTCTGGCAATCACCAATCTGTTTCCTGTATCATTTGGCTTTTTTAGATTCCACATATAAAGTGAGATCATACCATTTTTTTATTTCTCTGTCTGACTTATTTTGCTTAGCATAATGTCCTCAAGGTCCATCCATGTTGTGATAAATGGCAAGGTTTCATTCTTTTTTTATGGCTGAATAATATTCCATTGTATATAGATACCACATTTTCTCTATCCATTCATCCATCAGTGGACACTTGGCTTGTTTCTGTATCACTATTGTAAGTAACTCTGCAATGAACATGCAGATATCTTTTTAAGATAGTGGTTTAATTTCCGTAGGATATATACCCAGGAGTGGAATTGATGGATCATAGGGTATTTCTAATATTTTGAGGCACCTCCATACTGTTTTCCATAGTGGCTGCACCAGGTTGCATTCCCACTCTAGACACCAGAGTTCCCTTTCCTCCACACCCTCGCCAGCACTCATTGTGCAGTTGCTCAGTCGTGTCCGACTCTTTGCGACCCCATGGACTGCAGCACGCCAGGCTTCCCTGTCCTTCACCAGCACTTGTTATCTCTTGTCTTTTTGTTAATAGCCATTCTGACGGGTTTGAGGGAAGAGGTTTTGAATACCGTGGAGGGTGTGACTTTATCCTGAGGCTGACAGAGGACCACTGACTACGGCAAGCAGGAGACTGACTCATGAGATCTGTATTTTTTAGAAAGACAACCCTGGCTGCCATTGGGAGGGTGATTAAAGTGGAGCCTGGAGGCCACTGGGAGGCCTAAGCAGTGATTCAGGAGCGAGGCTGAGGGTCCAGCCGGGGCAGGGATGGGTGGTGGACATTCAGCATTGACGACGCTGAGTGGACAAGGCTGGAGCAAATAATTTCCTGGGCAAATGTTACCACAGAGAGGCATGGATGTCCTCCTCACCTGTTTGTATGTCTTTTATAAATGACAAAGCATTGGATTAAGTTTTGAGGGGTTCAGTGGCACATTGAGGCTCCATTAGCAGGTGGTAGAGCCAGAATGGAAACCCCGGAGTGCCCCTTTAGAAACCGAATTCTGGTCTCTTTCTGGGTGGCTTTCAACCGTGTTGCCCTTCCAGGAATGATCTGCAGGGGGAGTCAGAGAGCAGGGGACGTGCCCCCGAGGCCGAGAGGCACCCAGCCAGAAGGGGGCGCTGTGGTCACGGGCTACCGGGCCAGCGGCAGCCGGGTTGCCGGCGGAGGACTGGGCCGCCTGGGCTGGCGAGTCAGCTCTTACCCGCGGTTTACAAAGGAGGGACCCCACGACCAGAGAGCAGGAAAGGGTCTCCCAAGGGGTGAATCAGCGTCTCAGGATACTGGCTAGTCCACTGCTCCCGCTTGGAAACCTGAACTACGTTTCCCAGATCTGAGAGCACCAGAGGGGGCGTGGAGGTCAAGAGTGGGGTCCGGGACCCCCAGACTTTCCCTTAGGAGTAGGAACCCCCGGTTTCACCGATACCCAATTCAGTTCCGCTAGCCCAGGGACGGCGGAGCCTGGTAGGCTGCCGTCTATAGGGTTGCTCAGAGTCGAACACGACTGACGCGACTTAGCAGCAGCAGCAGCAGGCCGGAGAGTGATGGAGACGAGCCTCAGGATGTGGTCCACGGAGTGAGCCAAGACTCCCGGAAAGAAACTTCCAGGCTTCTCCCAGTGGATGGGCGCCCGGGAGGGCTTGTGTAGAAAGGATGGTGACGGAGGGGCGACACCAGGTGGCAGGCACCCTTCAAGCCCGGGCATCCTGTGGTTCATCTCCTCCCTTTTCCGTTTTCTAACTCAGGGTTTCCAGGGCGGCAGCCGCTGAAGGTTCTTGCCTGGCATGTCTCTCGTTGGTGTGTGGGGCCCCAGGGTAGAGGAAAGGGATCAAGACTGGTATAAGTGCCCCGCTCTGTGGCCTGGGTTTCTTCCTGCTCGTCAGCAATTAGCTTTAGTGAGCCCAGCGCAGGGGTGGGAAGGGTGGTGAGAAGCCAGTGGGTTCAAACCCTGAAGCTACCACTCAACAGCGTGTGACCCAGGGCTCCACGCCCTGCTCTCAGCCTCGTCTGTAAATTGGGGAGACTGAACCCCATTTTGTGAGAAAGCTGCCTCTTGTGTGAAATAAAAATTACCCACATAGGCCTGGCACACAGAGGGGGCTCTGTCTCTCTCTGGCAAATCCCTTTGGGCCAGTTACAGTATGCAGTGGTGAAGCCAGAATTAGGGCTTTGGATAGAGGAAAACAATAGAATGGGAAAGACTAGAGATCTCTTCAAGAAAATTAGAGATACCAAGGGAACATTTCATGCAAAGATGGACACAATAAAGGACAGAAATGGTATGGACCTAACAGAAGCAGAAGGTATTAAGAAGAGGTGGCAGGAATACACAGAAGAACTGTAGAAAAAGCTCCCAATGACCCGGACAACCACCATGGTGTAATCACTCACCTAGAGCCAGACGTCCTGGAATGTGAAGTCAGGTGGGCTAGGAAGCATCACTACGAACAAAGCTAGTGGAGGTGATGGAATTCCAGCTGAGCTATTTCAAATCCTTAAAGATGATGTTGTTAAAGTGCTGTACTTAGTATCCCAGCAAATTTGGAAAACTCAGGAGTGGCCACAGGACTGAAAAAGGTCAGTTTTCATTTCAATCCCAAAGAAGGGCAGTGTCAAATAATGTTCATACTACTGCACAATTGCACTCATCTCACATGCTAGTAAAGTAATGCTCAAAATCCTTCAAGCCGGCCTTCAACAGTATGTAAACCGAGAACTTCCAGATGTACAAGTTGGACTTAGAAAAGGCAGAGGAACCAGAGATCAAATTGCCAACATCCGTTGGACCATAGAAAAAGCAAGAGAATTCCAGAAAAACATCTACTTCTGCTTCATTGACTACGCCAAAGCCTTTGACTATAGATCATAACAAACTGAAAAATTCTGAAAGAGATGGGAATACCAGATCACCTTACCTGCCTCTTGAGAAATCTGTATGCAGGTCAAGAAGCAACAGTTAGAATGGGACATGGAACAAGAGACTGGTTCAAAATTGGGAAAAGAGTATATCAAGGTTGTATATTGTCACCCTGCTTATTTAACTTATATGTAGAGTGCATCATTCGAAATGCCAGGCTGGTTGAAGCTCAAGCTGGAATCAAGATTTCTGAAAGAAATATCAATAACTTCAGATATGCAGATGATACCACCCTTATTGCAGAAAGTGAAGAGGAACTAAAGAGCCTCTTGATGAAGATGAAAGAGGAGAGTGAAAAAGTTGGCTTAAAACTCAACAGTCAGAAAATGAAGATAATGGCATCTGGTCCCATCACTTCCTGGCAAATGAATGGGGTAAAAGGGAAACAGTGACAGATTTTATTTTCTCAGCCTCCAAAATCACTGTGGACGGTGACTGCATCCATGAAATTAAAAGATGCTTGCTCCTTGGAAGAAAAACTATGACAAACCTAGACAGCGTATTAAAAAACAGAGATATCACTTTGGAACAAAGGTCTGTCTAGTCAAAGGTATGGTTTTTCCAGTAGTCATGTATGGATGCGGAGTTGGACCATAAAGAGGGCTGAGTGCTGAAGAACTGATACTTTGGAATTGTGGTGTTGGAGAAGACTCCTGAGAGTTCCTTGGACAGCAGGGAGATCAAACCAGTCAGTCCTAAAGAAAATCAACCCTGAATGTTCATTGACAGGACTGATGGTGAAGCTGAAGCTTCAATACTTTGGCCACCTGATGGAGAGCTGACTCACTGGAAAAGACTCTGATGCTGGGAAAGATCGAAGGCAAGAGGAGAAGGGGATGACAGAGGATGAGATGGTTGGATGGCATCACCAATTTGATGGATGTGAGTTTGAGCAAACTCTGGGAGATAGTGAAGGACAGGGAAGCCTGGCATGCTGCAGTTCATGGGGTTGCAAAGAGTCGTACACAACTAAGTGACTGAACAAAAAATACCAGAGAGATGAATTTCGCACACAAAAGAATTCCAGATAATTCACCTCAATCAGCCAGGTGTTCAAGGTCACCACCAACAGTGATGTCAC
This sequence comes from Bos grunniens, assembly GCF_055505025.1. Classification (NCBI taxonomy): domain Eukaryota; kingdom Metazoa; phylum Chordata; class Mammalia; order Artiodactyla; family Bovidae; genus Bos; species Bos grunniens. Next base: position 32,470,656 of record NC_141189.1, read on the forward strand.
CTTGAGGGCATGTACCCTTGACATGATTGTGTTAACAATGCCCTTTCACCTCTGTGGTCTTCCTCCCAAAACACAGACTACATTCTTCTTTTTCTGGGAGGTGAGGCATGGAGCTTGCAGGATCTTAGTTCCTCAACCAGAGATCTAAGCTGTGCCCCCTGCAGTGGAAGCAGGGAGTCTTAACTACTGAGTGGACAAGAGAAGTCATGAGGAGACAATCAGACAAACCCCGGTTGAGGGACTTGACAATTATTCCTGGAAAGAATCAAGGTGATCAAAAACTCAGGAAAGTCTGAGGAATTGTCACAGCCCAGAGCAACCTACATGTAATGTGGTGTCCCAGATGGGCTTCTGGAACAGATCAAGACTTTAAGGAAATTAGAATAAAGCACAGACTTTAGTAAGTAAAAATGTATTAATGTTAATAACAGGAGAAGCTGGATATGAGTTCTCTGTGTTACTTTCACAATTTTTCTCCGAGTCTGAAACTAAAATTTAAAGTTGATTTTTAAAATTTAAGGAGGGACATGAGTTGGCTGGTTTTTTTTTTTTTCTTTTGCAACATGGACCTGGTGGCTTGGGGAACTTCCCTAATCCAGGATCGGACCCATGTCCCCTGCCATAGAAGTGCAAAATCTTAACCACTAGACCACCAAGGAAGCCAAGATGACTAATTTTTAATTTTGATTAATGAAGACATTAAAAATCTCACATTCCACTCCCCCATTGTTTCATAAAAGAGTCACTTCCACTCCCCCATTGTTTCATAAAAGAAAGGGGGTCCATAACAGAAGGAAGGTCTTCATCTCAGAATGGACAAGAGTTGAAACAGAGTTAGTCCAGATTAATAAGGAATTCAAACTCTGTATATTCCTTGTTTTGCCAAAGACCCATGAGAAATTGGGCCTGGAGAATGAGGGTAAAGTGAGAAATGGTAAAAGAAAACCACAGCTGAGAATACGAGATGCTGGACAAAAGCTGGAATGTGACTTGTAGTGTAAGGTGCTGGGGGGTGGCAGTGATGGGTGGCAGGGCTGGCAGTTGATGGGGCTTCTGTGCCAGTAGGGTGACCAGCTGTCCCGCCCACCTGGGACCAAGGGGTTTCCCAGGCCCTGCACCTTCAGCTTTAAAACTGAGACTGTGTGTGCTCAGTGGCTCAGCTGTGTCTAACTCTTTTGCATCCCCATGGACTATAGCCCACCAGACTCCTCTGTCCGTGGGATTCTCCAGGCAAGAATACTGGAGTGGGTTCCACTCCAGTGGATTTTCCCAACCCAGGGATTGAACCTGCATCTCTTGCATCTCCTGCATTGGCATGCAGATTCTTTACCACTAGTGCCGCCTGGTCCTGGTGTTTAAAAAGTTTTAGTTTTGAAAGATTTGTTAGCCGGAGAAACCACTCCACTCATGACATACAATTTCAATTCTTTATAGATTATTTGACTTGATTTCCATATACACTCATTAAAAGAAAAGAAATAAAAACAATAGGAGTAACTGCACATACATCATCAAATGGGGCCCAGCAGCATCCAGAATTAAACAGCGCTGTCCCTTGTTAACAGTAATCTGGAGTACCAGTTGGGAAAGGGTCCTGGACAGTGCATTCACTTCTTGCATAAGACTTCAAATTTCCAGGGGCTTCCACTTATAATTCCGGGCTGCAAACTGATACCATTATCAGTTGCGAGCGAAAACGCAGCTCTGGTTTTACTTCAGCCTTTTTACAGTGCTGTTTCACCTCGTGAGTTAATAAAGCAGAAGTAGACGTTTTTCTGGAACTCTCTTGCTTTTTCTATGGTCCAACAGATGTTGGCAATTTGATCTCTGGTTCCTCTGCCTTTTCTAAACCCAGCTTGAACATCTGGTAGTTCTCGGTTCACGTATGTTGAAGCCTGGCTTGGAGAATTTTGAGCTTTACTTTGCTGGCATGTGAGATGAGTGCAGTTGTGCAGTAGTTTGAACATTCTTTGGCATTGCCTTTCTTTGGGATTGGTATGAAAATTGACCTTTTCCGGTTCTGTGACCACTGCTGAGTTTTCCAAATTTGCTGGCTTATTGAGTGCAGCACTTTCACAGTATCATCTTTTAGGATTTGAAATAGCTCAGCTGGAATTCCATCACATCCACTAGCTTTGTTCATAGTGATGCTTCCTAAGGCCCACTTGACTTTGCATTCCAGCATGTCTGACTCTAGGTGAGTGATCACACCACCATGGTTGTCCAGGTCATTAAGAGCTTTTTTGTGTAGTTCTGTGTATCCCTGCCACCTCTTCTTAGTATCTCCTGCTGCTGCTAGGTCCATACCATTTCTGTCCTTGATTGTGCTCTTCTTAGCATGAAATGTTCCCTTGTTATCTCTCATTTTCTTGAAGAGATCTCTAGTCTTTCCCATTCTATTGTTTTCCTCTATTTCTTTACACGATCACTGAAGAAAGCTTTCTTATATCTCCTCGCTATTCTTTGGAACTCTGCATTCAGATGGGTTAATCTTTCCTTCTCTCCTTTGTCTTTCGCTTCTCTTCTTTTCACAGTTATTTGTAAGGCCTCCTCAGAAAACCATTTTGCCTTTTTGCATTTCTTTTTCTTGGGGATGGTCTTTATCACCGCCTCCTGTACAATGTCATGAACCTCCGTCTATAGTTCTTCAGGCACTCTGTCAGATCTCATCCCTTGAATCTATTTGTCACTTCCACTGTATAATTGTAAGTGATTTGATTTAGGTCGTACCTGAATGACCTAGTGGTTTTCCCTACTTTCTTCAATTTCAAGTCTGAATTTTGCAATAAGGAGTTCATGATCTGAGCCGTAGTCAGCTCCTGGTCTTGTTTTTGCTGTCTGTATAGAGCTTCTGCATCTTTGGAATCTGATTTCAGCATTGTCCATCTGGTGATGTCCATGTGTAGAGTCTTCTCTTGTGTTGTTGGAAGAGGGTGTTTGCTATGATCAGTGTGTTCTCTTGGCAAAACTCTGTTAGCCTTTGCCTGCTTCATTCCGTATTCCAAGGCCAAACTTGCCTGTTACTCCAGGTATCTCTTGACTTCCTACTTTTGCATTCCAGTCCCCTATGATGAAAAGGACATCTTTTTTGGGTGTTAGTTCTAGAAGGTCTTGTAGGCCTTCATAGAACCATTCAGCTTCAGCTTCTTCGGCATTAGTGGTTGGGGCATAGGCTTGGATTACTGGGATATTGAATGGTTTGCCTCGGAAACGAGCAGAGATCATTCTGTTGTTTTTGATTGCACCCAAGTACTGCATTTTGGACTCTTTTGTTGACTGTGAGGGCTACTCCAGTTCTTCTAAGGGATTCCTGCCCACAGTAGTAGATCTAATGGTCATCTGAGTTAAATTCACCCATTCCAGTCCATCTTAGTTTGCTAATTCCTAGAATATCAATGTTCGCTCTTGCCATCTCCTGTTTGATCACTTCCAATTTGCCTTGATTCATGAACCTAACATTCCAGGTTCTTGTGCAGTATTGCTCTTTACAGCATCGGACTTTTCTTCCCCCACCAGTCACATCCACAACTGAGTGTTATTTTCACTTTGGTTCTGTCTCTTCATTCTTTCTGGAGTTATTTCTCCCTCTTCTCCAGTAGCATATTGGGCACCTACTGACCTGGGGAATTAATCTTTCAGTGTCCTATTTTTTTTTGCCTTTCATGCTGTTCATGGGGTTCTCAAAGCAAGAATACTGAAGTGGTTTGTCATTCCCTTCTCCAGTGGACCACGTTTTGTCAGAACTCTCCACTGTGACCGGTCTATCTTGGGTGGCCCTACATGGCTTGGCTCATAGTTTCATGGAGTTAGACAAGGCTGTGGTCCATGTGATCAGTTGGTTAATTTTCTGTGTTGTGGTTTTCATTAAGTCTGCCCTCTGATGAAGAAGGATAAGAGGCTTCTGGAAGCTTCCTGATGGGAGAGACTGACTGGGGGGGAAACTGGGTCTTGTTCTGATGGGCTCAGTCCAGTTCAGTTGCTCAGTCATGTCTAACTCTTTGCGACCCCATGGACTGCAGCACGCCAGGCCTCCCTGTCCATCACCAACTTCTGGAGATTGCTCAAACTCATGTCCATCGAGTCGGTGATGCTATCCAACCATCTCATCCTCTATCGTCCCCTTCTCCTCCTGTCTTCAATCTTTCCTAGCATCAGGGTCTTTTCCAATGAGTCATTTCTTCGCATCAGGTGGCCAAAGTATTGGAGCTTTAGCTTCAGCATCAGTCTTTCCAGTGAATATTCAGGACTGATTTCCTTTAGGATTGACTGGTTTGATCTTGCAGTCCAAGGGACTCTCAAGAGTCTTCTCCAGCATCTCAGTTCTAAAGCATCAGTTCTTTGGCGCTCAGCTTTCTTTATGGTTCAACTCTCACATATGTATATGACTCCTGGAAAAAGCATAACTTAGACTAGATGGAACTTTGTTGGCAAAGTAAAGCCTCTGTTTTTTAATATGCTGTCTAGGTTTGTCATAGGTTTTCTTCCAAGGAGCAAGCATCTTTTAATTTCATGGCTGCAGTTCCTTGGTGGCTCAGACAGTAAAGCATCTGCCTGCAATTCGAGAGACCTGGGTTTGATCCCTGGGTCAGGAAGATCCCCTGCAGAAGGGAATGGCAACCCACTCCAGTATTCTTGCCTGGAAAATCCCATGAATGGAGGAACCTGGTGGGCTACAGTCTATGGGGTCGTAAAGAGTGGGACATGACTGAGCAACTTCACTTTCATTTTCACTTTCACTTTGCAGTCACCATCTGCAGTGATTTTGGAGCCCAAGAAAATAAAGTCTGTCACTGTTTCCATTGTTTCCCCATCTATTTGCCATGAAGTGATGGGACCTCATGCCATGATCTTCATGTTTTGAATGTTAAGCTTTAAGCCAACCTTTTCACTCTCCTCTTTCACTTTTATCAAGAGGCTCTTCAGTTCCTCTTCACTTTGTGCCATAAGGGTGTTGTCATCTGCATATCTGCAGCTATTGATGTTTTCATGCTCAGTAAATCTTTAATCCAGTTTTCTGCTGATGGACAGGGCTGTGTTCCCTCCCTGTTGTTTGACCTGAAAGCAAACTATGGTAGGGGTAATGAAGATAATGGCCACCTTCTTCAAAAGGTCTTGTGCATACACTGTTGTATTCAATGCCCCTGACCCTGCAGCAGGCCACTGTTGACCCAGGCCTCCACTTGAGACTCCTGGACACTCACAGGCAAGTCTGCATCAGTCTCTTGTGGGGTGAGTTCTCCTTCCTCCGGAGTTCTGGTGCACACAAGGTTTTGTTTCTGCCCTCCAAGAGTCTGTTTCCCCAGTCCTGTGTAAGTTCTGTAATGAAGACCCAGTACAGTCCAAAAAAAAAAAAAATGGTTTCATCCAGGGAACTTCCCTGATGGTCCAGTGGCTAAGACTGCATGCTCCCAATGTAAGGGGCCTTCGTTCGATCCCTGGTCAGGGAACTAGACCCCACATGTTGCAACTAATGATCCCGTGTACATCAGCTAAAAAAAAAAAATCCCGTGTGCTGCAACTAAGACCCGGTGCAGCCAAGTAAATAAATATTAAAAAAAAAAATCTCTCCCTGGAGGGGTGCAGCGAGGCCTGAGGGTGCTCAGTGGGCTCCTCCCTGGTGAGGCGCTCGTCCCTTGGGGTCAACTCAGCGAGGGAGAGGAAGCCACGGCCCCACGTCCTCGGGGTGTGACTCCCAGGGGGCCTTGCTCTCTTCTGTCCACCGTTTTATCACCCTGGTCTAGTGTTAAGAGCAGGGTGTCGGGAGCCAGCCAGAGTTGTGCCCCAGTGTCTTTGTGCCATTGAGATAATACTAGTGCCTCACGAGTCGGTTGTTGTGAAGCTGCGGTGAGTGACTAGAGAACAGGGTCTGGCATGTGAGAAGCCTGTGTGTCCTGGGATTATTCTTAGAGTTTCTTGCCCACGTGTTTATCAAGGATCTCCAAATGTGCATGAAGACCCCAAGGTTCTTTCCCATATGACCCAGCACTTCTGCTCCTAGGCACCCAAGAGAAGCAGAAACACACAGAAATCCGTACAGGGATGTTCAGAGCGGATTATTCATCATACCAAATGGAGGGACCAACCGAGTTGTCTTGGCAGCTGGATGAGTTGACAAACAAAATGTGGGATATCTGTACCATGAAATGTTACTGGTCAATACAAAGAAATAAAGTGTGTTTTAAAATTGAAGCATAGCTGATTTACAGTATTGTGTTAGTGTCAGGGGAACAGCAAAGTGAGTCAGGTATGCATATATGTGTCTGTTCTTTTTCAGTTTCTTTTGCATTGTAGGTTATTACAAAATGTTGAGTACAGTTCCCAGTGCTGTATGGTAGATCCCTATTGGTTATCTATTTTATATATAGTGGTGTGTATATATTAATCCCCAACTCCCAATTTATCCCCCTCCCCAAGGGATGAGGTACTGATATTGGAACCGATCGGTGTCATTTCATGGGGGCTCTGAAGAGCTGTGGTACCCCGTCCTTTATGTCTCACTGCAGAGAACTCAGCAAGAGCAAAGTGGGAGATAAGAAGTGACTTATCAGAATAGCTTGCGAGGCTTCCATGCGGGTGGGTGAGAAGTGCCACGCCCTGAGAACTTACTGGGTACAGTTTTATAATCAAAGGAAAAGTGGGGAGGGGGAGAAGACCTTCTTTGTCTTTCTCGAGTAAACATCATGGTGCCATCATCAACTCTTCCTCCACGTCGGACAAAGGCGTTTTCTTGTCCCTACGTGGTCAAGCTGGGCCCACAAATTATTGTTTTCTTCTGTGTGTGCAGTGAGCGTGTCCCAGGACCATTACATTATTGAGCTCACTGCCCGGGATGTGGTCTCATGGCACCACTGTTTTACTGTTTTGGGTGCTTGTCTTGGGCTTCTGTCTCATGGTTTTGTTGATAAGCAAGCCCGCTTGGTTTTGTGGTTAAGCAAACCTGCTTTCTCGAGTAATCATTAACTTTACAGGGGTCTCCCGTATTTTTCTACTTACAGTCACCTAGTGGGATTAACTAATTAATCACCTATTTCGTCCCTTCAGGTCCTTGCTGGTTATCTATTTTATACATAGTGGTGTGTACATGTTAATCCTAAACTCCTAATTCATCCCCCTCCCCAAGAACTGAAGTACTGATACGTGCTACAATGTGGGTGAACCTTGACACCCTGACCCTAAGGAGACGAGAGGCCCTAATATACAAGATAGCACTCACAGGAAACGTTCAACATAGGCAAATCTGTAGAGACAGAAAGATTAGTGGGGCCCCTTGGACTGCAAGGAGATCAAACCAGTCAATTTTAAAGGAAATCTGTTCTGAATATTCTTTGGAAGGACTGATGCTGAAGCTGGAACTCCAATCCTTTGGCCACCTGATGAGAAGAACTGATTCATTGGAAAAGACCCTGATGCTGGGAAAGATTGAAGGCAGGAGGAGAAGGGGATGACAGAGGATGAGATGGTTGGATGGCATCACCGACTGGATGAACATGAGTTTGAGTAAACTCCGGGAGTTGGTGATGGACAGGGAGGTCTGGTGTGCTGCAGTCCAGGGGGTTGCAAAGAGTTGGACACAACTGAGCGACTGAAATGAGCTGAACTGAGGCTGTGGGGAGCAGAATGAGGAACAGGAAAGTGATAGTAAAGGGTGCAGGGTTTCTGTCTGAGCTGATGAAAATGTTCTAAAATTGAGTGTGTGGTGGTTGTACAACTTTGAATATACTAAAAATTATTGAAATGTTCACTTTAAATGGGTGAACTTGTATGATATGTGAGTTAAAAAAAAAAACATTTGGCCACACCATGGGATCTTAGTTCCCCAGCCGGGGATCAAACCCCTGCCCCCTGCAGTGGAAGTGTGGAGTGTTAACCACTGGACCACTGGGGAATTCCCTGGTATATGAATTACATCTTGATAAAGCTATGGTGGGGGGTAGGGGAAGGATTCCAAAACTTTCAGCTGAGCCAAATCCAGTTTTCAGAGTATTTCTTTAAAGGTCACACACTTGGCCTCCAGGGGGCCGTGTTAGGCTGGTGAGAAGCGGCGTTTCTCTTTCGCTTTTGGTCCACAGTTAACTCAGATTTCTCTACCTGCCTTGCTCACATCAGACTTCAGCATTTTGCATGTACATCGCCTGCTTTCTCAAGCTCGCCAAGGTTGTCTGGGTCCCTTGGCTGTGTCCCCGCCTGCCTCCAGGCTGGCTGTCTGCTCTTCCCTCAGCCTCAGTCCCTCATTCCAGCTCTGATCACTCTTTCAAAGGGGCTTCTGGGGATGGGGGGTCAGGCAGGGCCAAGGCAGGAGGTCCTGCATGAGAACAGAGTGACCAGGTACACAGGTCCTGGGGGAGCCAGAGGCCTGGGAAGGTAGGGGGGTGGCTGCAGCCCCGTGTCCTTGACTGAGTGTGGGTCAACCCGCCTGCTCCTGCCCAACTGTGCAGAAGCCAAGAGGCGATGATGGAGGAGGCAGCAGGTGCAGAGGTAAGCCCGTGGGCCCTGAAGGTGCACTGGGTTCAAATCCCACTCCCACTGGCTGTGGACTCTGGGTAAATGGTCTCCCTTATATAAGCCTCAGTTTCCTCCTCTGTAAAATGGGGCTAACAGCGCATAGCTTGTGAGTTTCTTGTAAAAAATAATTAAAGGCAGCAACATGTTAAACACTTGGCATGGGCTGGAGTGTAGATTGGGATCATCTGGAATGCTGCAGGGGAGGCCCAGGAGTTCCAGCCCCAGGGTAATTCTTGGCTGGCTGTGTGACCCTGGGCAAAGCCCTCAACCTCTCTGAGCTCTGCTCAGAGATAACAGTTCTGCCTGTTTCATGAAGGTGAGATGGAGATAACAGTTCTGCCCGTTTCATGAGGGTGCAAGTGAGGACTCAGGACAATAGGTGCCTCATGAGCCTGGGTATCAAGACCTGGTTCTCTCCCTCGGGACACTGGTCAGGCTGCCCACCCCAAGCCGGCTCTCTCCTCTCTGGGTTTGCTTCTTCCTTCCTCCTCTGCAGTATCTTCCCGGTGAGCCAATGTGCATACAGCCAAGCTCTGTAGATTGGAGCAAAGGGCCGGGATGAGTTTGGGATGGATGTCACGGGTCATGCTTGCCAGTGATGCCATTCCACCCCTTGGCTATGACTCAGCCATTAGGATATGATTTCACATCCCGTGGAGGATCCTACCAGAGGGACCATCCTGACCATCCCCCCCATCCCAGCATTGGATGAAAAGACCTTTTAGCTGGCCCCTACCCCAGTGCTCAGGGGGAACTGTAGTCGTGATGAAGGGCAGTGATTTGTGGAACCTCCAGTCGCCTGCGTCACCAGGGCTGGTGGCACGTCAGAGAGGAAGTCGTCCAGAGCTCTGTCTGCTGGCATGTGGCCCCTCTGTCCTCATGAAATATTTCATAGTAATAACCCCAAGCTGACTCCACCACCCACCGTGTATCTGACCTGTGATGTCACCGCATCTCCACTTCAGTTTCCCAGGCGGTAGAACAAGTGCCGAAAGAGATCCATTTTTTCCTTCACTGATTCCCGCATTCAGTCATTCCACAAATGCGTGTTGAAGCACCAGCCAGGTGTACCTGCCGGGAGACGCAGCTGTGGGCACCTGGTGAGGTCCTGGCCCTCACAGCTGGGGCATTCCAGTGGGGGGACAGTCAACAGACAAGCATCTATGAACTGACAAACTGCGGGGGCCCTTGCGGGGGAGAACTCCATGCTGGGGCCGGGGACGGGGGAAGGGTGTGGGCAGGAGCGGGGAGGTGACCAGAGCTGGGGCCCCTGAGACAGCCCAAGGAGTTTGTGCTTCATGCTCAGGCTCCTGAGGATCGCACCACAGGACCTCCAGCTAGGGAGGGGCATGATCGAATCTGCCCAGGAAACCATCTTTGACCTCCGAGACATCTGCGGTCCTGTCCGCTGTGCTGGGCTCTGGATGCAGATGCTCATTACGATAGTTAAATGGAGTTGAGCTCTTACTGTGTGCCAGGGCCATGGTATGCCCTGATTTTATATATATATATATATATATATATATATATATATATATATATATATATATATATAAATGTATATATGTGTGTGTTTTAATGAAAAAAAAAAATCACTTTAGGAGCTCCTGGTGGCCTAGTGGTTAAAATCACTTTAGGAGCTCCCTGGTGGCCTAGTGGTTAAAATCACTTTAGGAGCTCCTGGTGGCCTAGTGGTTAAAATCACTTTAGGAGCTCCCTGGTGGCCTAGTGGTTAAGATTTGGGCTTTCACTGCCATGGCCCAAGTTTAGTCCCTGGTCCAGGAACTGAGATCCCACAAGCCATTTGATGGGGCCAAAATAAAGAAATAAAAATTAAAGCTAAAAAAATCACACTGGGGACTTCCCCAGTGATCCGGTGGCTAAGACTCTTCGCTCCCAAAGCAGGGGGCCCCAGTTCCATCCCTGGTCAGAGGACTAGATCCCACATGCCACAACTAAGCCTTGGTGCAGCCAAAAATTTAAAAAAAAAAATCACTTTGATCTCAAATGATTCTATGAGATAGGCCTATCAATATCCTCATTTTACAGATGGGGAAACTGAAGCATAGAGAGGCCAAGTGACTTGGATCAGGTGACGCAAGTTGGTAGTGAGGGGAGGGGTTGGAGAGAGAGCAGCGGACGTCAGAGATGCCTAGGACTGCGCAGGAAGCACTGGCTGCTAAACTGGAGCGTCTGGCTGGGTGACTGGTGGGAGGTGACGCCCTGAGGATGTGGGGCACCTGAGGGAGGAGCAGCTCTCCTGGGCAGAGGCGCTGGTGAGCAGTGTGACACCTCCCTGGTAGGAACTGCTTTATTGAAATGGAGCACTTGAGTTTCTGGCTCTTCTTCAAAGAGGCAGCACAGAGTGGTTGCCAAGCATGTGGGTCCTGAGCCGTGTGACTTTGGACCGCTCAGCCTCTCTGTGCTTTCGTCTTCTTATCAGCGAATTAGGAAACGTAATGACAGCTCTTCCCTGAAGGGAGCCTAGGAGTGAAATGAGATGAGCTTTGTCTGGCGCCAGCATCTGGAACATGCTCAAAATATGTTAACAAGGAAGAGAAGGGCTCAAGCCTGGAGAGGTGAGCAGCACCAGAGAGCCAGTCCAGCAAGGACCTCGCAGTAAGCTGCTGATGATACTGACAGGTGGGCCAGCCTGGCCCCACCTCCCAGGCATCCCCTGCCCGGGCTGCCTTTGGGGTAGGTTTCCAGGGGGCATGGACCCTGATGTAGCTAGATGCCACACTCTGGCTGGAGGACAGAGCTGCTGTCTACTCTGGCAGACCCTTCTCCAGGTCTTTTTACTCTGGAGCAGAACCCAGAGTGACCAGACCTCATGCCTGCCCCAGTCAGGGCTGGTGCCACGGCCTACACAGAAGGGTCAGGCGACTGTCACGTGGGCCTCGAGCTTTCCTGATGACTGTCTTCTTGGGGCAGAGTCATCTGGAAACAGGAAAATCCTGGTCAGAAACCACGTGATTCTCAAAGAAGGTGAGGGCAGGGGACCCAGCTGGGACACCCCAATTCCTGGGGACTCTTGTGAGGTTCAGACATCCCTTCCAAAATTATGTTTTGTATTGAATTTATTTCTGGATTTATTTCTGTTGACTTAAGACTGGATATTTCTTCTAAAAATATTTTTATTATATAAAGATTTTATTTTACTTCCAAATGTCTTAAACACTAATTTGACATCATTTTTTCCCAGAGGTAGGAACCACAAGAAAAATGGAAAAAGCAGGTACTCTGCCAAAGATAAGCAAAGGGAAACAATTACGCCCTTCGTGCCATATCCATGTCTAGTCAGCCAGTGAATTTTTTTTTTTCTGGTATATATCCATGTCTAGTTGGCCAGTGAAAGAAAAAAATAATTCTAGAAGCATAAGAGAAATGCATGTGTCTTGGTAAAGTCAGAATTTTCTCAGTGGGCACTTCCTGTAGACCCGACTTACCCAGCAGAAACATAACTAATGTAGCCGCATATGTCATCTTAATTTTCTTGTAGCTGCACTTTTAAAAAAGTAAAAAAAAGCAGGGGAAATTAGTTTTAGCTATATTTTATTTAATTCAATATATCCAAAGTATTAACATTTCAACATGTAATCAGTATTTTTAAATATTCCAGAGCTATTTTCCATCCTCTCTCTCCCTGCCCCCCTTTTTTTCTGATACGAAGTCTTCAAAATCAGGTATATATTTTACAGCACATCTTGGATCTGACCAGCCATATTTCAACTGCTCAGTGCCACAGGCGGCCTGTGGGCATCATGTTGGCAATACAGCCTAGACATTGAACTTTCCTTCTAGGGAAAATGTGATTTTTTCCCGCCTTAATGTGCAGTTACTGAAGACTTGCAGTGCGTGCCTGCATTTTACACTTCTTTCTTTCTGTATGGCTGCACTGGATCTTCGTTGCTAGCCCAGTCGTCCTCTAGCTGCGGGGGCCGGGGCTGTTCCTAGCTGCTGTGCTCAGGCTTCTCTTTGCAGTGGTTCTCTCGCTGCAGAGCACAGGCTCTACGGTGTGGCTCAGTAGTGTTGGCTCCATAGTTGCTCCACAGCATGTAGAATCTTCCAGACCCATGACCGAGCCCATGTTCCCTGTTTTGGCGGGTGGATTCTTATCCACTGTACTACCAGCACCAGGGAAGTCCTTACATTTCTTTTGTTCATTTTCTTCCCTGTATAATTTGACTTTGATAAAAGGACTCAATGATAAACATGAGCTTTAAGATGTATCTTTCTTTGCTCAGACTGTGAATGTCTTTGTCTTTCTCAGGTTCATCCTTTTCTCTTTTAGAAATCTTTCCCCCAACACTTTATTGTGAAAATGTTCAAACATATAGAAAAGTTGAAAGATTTGTTCAGAGAATACCCCATACTGATCACCCAGATAACGTTTTGTTATATCCATCCATCCATTCCTTCATCCATTCATTCCTTCATCCCTTTCTCCATCTATTCATCTCTTCATCTCCCTATCTCTCCATCTCTCCATCCATTTATAACTCTATATAGCCTTTTTTTTTTTTTTGGATAAATTTCAAAATAACTTGCAAACATCCGAACATCGGTCTTCCCAGGTGATGTAATGGTAAAGAATCCACCTGCCATTGCAGGAGACGCAAGAGATGTGGGTTCAATCCCTGGAACTTGCCCCAGTATTCTTCCTGGGAAATTCCATGGACAGAGGAGACTGTTGGGCTATAACCCATGGGGCCACAGAGAGTCAGACATGACTGATCACATCCACAAACATTCAGAAGAGTCTTTTCCAATGCAACCGCCACCCCCCTACAAGTTACAAAAGAAGCCAGCTGTGTCATAGATACATATGACAGTCTTGGGATATGAAACTATTTGTGGCTCTTCTTGGTGATGGATGTTGCTACATCTGGAATTGAAGACAGACACTAAATTTCAGTTACAGGCTAGTGAAAACAAAACTGTAATTTTCTCCTACCTCAGTCTATGGGTACTCTGAATTTGAGGACTGCTACTCAGTTCTTATTTCATAAAACCCAAATAAATCATGCTGTTACCATATTAAGGCAAATGCTACCCATGGCAAATTCTTCCTGAGCTCTTGTTATATGCATTGTCTCATTTCATCCTCACAATACCCTCATAAAGATAAAACTATCTACTCATAACACTTCTGATACCAAATATGTGAATATTTTTTCCTCCTCACCAGCCAATTCTCCAATTCTCTGGACACCAATTGGGTATCCTATAATTTAATTCGATTCTGACACTACTTACCTGGAGTTGGGTATCAAATCCCACAGGTTTAGGGCTCAGTCCCACAGACTGCTGGGAGTCCTGATCCCATACCCTGGGCAGGGCAAGGTGTTAGGTCAGACAGACAGAAACCAGTCTGTATGTCTGTGTGTCTCTTTGCATGTGAGTTTTTGTTTGGGGTTGAATGTCTCTCTAAAGAAGGCTGAGTGTCAAAGAATTGATGCTTTCGAACTGTGGTGCTGGAGAAGACTCTTGAGAGTCCCCTGGACTGCAAGGAGATGAAAGCAGTCAATCCTAAAGATCAGCCCTGAATATTCACTGGGAGGACTGATGCTGAAGCTGAAGCTCCAATACTTTGTCCACCTGATGTGAAGAGCCGACTCACTGGAAAATGCCCTGATGCTGGGAAAGATTGAAGGCGGGAGGAGAAGGGGGTGGCAGAACATGAGATGGTTTGATGGCATCACCGACTTGATGGGCAAGAGTTTGAGCAAGCTCTGGGAGTCGGTGATGGACAGGGAGACCTGGCGTGCTGCAGTGCATGGGGTTGCAAAGAGCCAGACATGACTTAGCGACTGAACAACAACCCTTCGCCTCCTCAGAGCAGTCTCTCAGAGCTATCTGAACTGCTGTCTGCCAGGCTACAGCCCTCATTTTGCCCCCAATAAAACTTAACTGTCAACTCTTACATTGTGCATTTTTTTAAAAAATCAGCACATCGTAATCATAGCTGACATCTGTATGGTCCTTCCTGTGAACAGGTTTCTGAGTGCTTACATGTTCCATGAGATAGTCTTTCCAATAGCCCTTTGAAGGACTTCCCTGGTGGCCCAGTGGTTAAGACTCCATGCTTCCAATGCAGGTACCACGGGTTTAATCCCTAGTTGGACAGCAGAGCAGCGTGGCCTCCCCACCACCCCAAAGAAACAGCCCTTTGAGGTGGGAATGAATTGTATCTCAATAATCAGATGAGGAAACAGACACAGAGGGGTTGAGTGACTTACAGTGGTGGGTCGCAGTGCTAGGCTTTGAACCCAGGCTTGGTGTGCTTGAAGTCAGCCCCCAGACTACACCAGCTCCTGTGTACGCGGTCCCGGGTTCCCCTTATCCATAAGGATGGATGCCCTCTGGGAACGTGGCATCCTCCTGTGTCCCATCTCAGCATCGGGGAGGGGGATGCCTGCGCGCCTGCCTGTGTGGTCAGGCACATGTGTGGGGGTGTCTGTAGTTTTGTGTGTGTGTGGAGCAGGGTGTGGAGATGGATACACAACTCCATGTGCACGTGTGACATGGGCTGACAGCCTGCCGTGGAGGCCCCAGGAGGGTTTATTCTGGCTCCGTCCTTTCCTGTCTAAGAGTGAATCTCCAGGAATGGGATTCCCAGAGACTGCCCTGGGCCTCCCTGTACTCTAGCCCCACATCCCAGAGGGCCTTTGTTTCCTTCACTGGGGACCCAGGGTGGGAGGGCCGCTGTGGGAATTCCTGCAGAATTCTAGGCATTCAGGCTTTGTGGGGAGGGCGGGGGAGACGCATGGAAAACTCTGACCCCCAGCGTGGTCACTAGGGTGGGGGGTGGTGGGGGGCGGACTCTGTGACCTCGAGGGAGCAGAGCCGGTGGCCTTTGCAGAACCAAAAGCAGGGCCTGGGCGGCGTCTGCCTTGTACCTGGAGTCTGGCCAGCCTCCCTGGTCTGGCTCGACGAGCCCCCCTCATCCCCCAGGCCGGCCCAAGGGACCCCACGCTCCCGGATGCTGGGCCGAGAAGGTCCAGAGAGGTGGGCGGGGATACGAGAGGCTCCAGGGGCCTCGGGGTCAGACGTGGCTGCTTGTCCCGAGTGGGACCTCCGTGGCGCTGCAACCTCCCTGGCTGCTTCCTCCTCTATAAATGGGGTTTCCAGTGGGGAGTGAAGCCTGGTGGCCCCTTTGTCCCTGCTGATCTCTGAGCCTCCCCATCTCCTCCTCTCCCTGGGCAGGCACTCCTCCTCATCTTTCTCAGCCCCATGGAGTGGCGGCAGCTGATGGCTTATTCTTGCTCTCTCACTGCACCGTAGGTTGATAGTAATTCCCCTAAAGATGCGTCCTAACCGTGGTACCTGTGAATGTGACTTTATTTGAAAA
Source organism: Bos grunniens (assembly GCF_055505025.1). Classification (NCBI taxonomy): domain Eukaryota; kingdom Metazoa; phylum Chordata; class Mammalia; order Artiodactyla; family Bovidae; genus Bos; species Bos grunniens. The sequence continues at coordinate 32,486,512 of NC_141189.1, forward strand.
GAAGGTCTTTGCAGATGTCATCAAATTGGGGCTCTTGAGATGAGACCATCCTGGATTTAGGATGGGCCCTAAAGAGGAGAGTGAAAAAGTTGGCTTAAAGCTCAAAATTCAGAAAACTAAGATCATGGCATCTGGTCCCATCACTTCATGGCAAATAGATGGGGAAACAGTGACAGACTTTATTTTAAGGGGCTCCAAAATCCCTGCAGAAGGTGACTGTAGCCATGAAATTAAAAGACGCTTAATCCTTGGAAGGAAAGTTATGACCAACCTAGACAGCATATTAAAAAGCAGAGACATTACTTTTCCAACAAAAGTCCATCTAGTCAAGGCTATGGTTTTTCCAGTAGTCATGTATGGATGTGAGAGTTGGACTATAAAGAAAGCTGAATGCCAAAGAATTGATGCTTTTGAACTGTGGTGTTGGAGAAGACTCTTGAGAGTCCCTTGGACTGCAAGGAGATCCAACCAGTCCATCCTAAAAGAGACCAGTCCCGAGTATTCATTGGAAGGACTGGTGCTAAAGCTGAAATACTTTGGCAACCTGATGCGAAGAGCTGACTCATTGGAAAAGACCCTGATGCTGCGAAAAATTGAGGGCAGGAGGAGAAGGGGATGATAGAGGATGAGATGGTTGGATGGCATCACTGACTCAATGGACATGAGTTTGAGTAAACTTCGGGAGTTGGTGATGGACAGGGAGGCCTGGTGTGCTGCAGTCCATGGGGTCACAAAGAGTCGGACACGACTGAGCGACTGAACTGAACTAAATCCAATGAGCCCACTCCTAGTATTCTTGCCTGAAGAATCCCACGGACAGAGGAGCCTGGTGGGCTACAGTCCATGGGGTCACAGAGAGCCGGACATGACCAAAGGGACTTAACATGCACATGCAGGCACTACAGGCTGGGCTTCGGATGGAGGGGCCCTAACACGTGATCACGTTTCACTCACCCTCATCCTGGGAGCCGGGCACCTCTGCAGCTCCAGATGGGTGCCTGAGGCATCCGGGCACCAGGATTCATCCCAGCTCTGCCAGCCCGCAAAGCTCTGGGCACTCAACCACTGAGCTGTGCCATCACTGGTGAACCCCCATTCCTGCCAGCTGCAGCCGTTGGCGAGTTTCTTCCCCGAAAGCAGATGGGTGGTCCAGAGAAGGAAGGAAGGGGCTGTCCAGATCCTCTGTGTGCCAGCTGCTGTGAGCGTTGGCGGCCAGTGACTCACAGCCGTCACCCCCGCCCTGCTACCCGCTGCTCCACACACAGCCTGGAGGGACTGACACCGCCCCCCTTCTGACAATGTCCCCCTCAAAAAGCCACGTTCACCCAAATCCCCATCTCAGGCTCTGTTTCTAGGGAACCTAACCTAAAATGAGGTTGTGTCTGATTTCCCCAACTTAGAATCTTCCCATACTCCCTCAGTCCTTCTAGAAAGAGTCTTGCCTCTTCAGCTCAGCCAGAGAGTCCTCCTCTACCCCCTTGCTGACCCCGCTTCTTGATTCTCAAAAATGAAAGTGTTAGTCGTTCACACTTTGCAACCCCATGGACTGTAGCCTGCCAGGCTCCTCTGTCCTTGGAATTCTCCAGGCAAGAATACTGGAGTGGGTTGCCATACCCTCCTCCAGGGGATCTTCCCGACCCAGTATTGAACCTGCATCTCTTGTGTCTCCTGCATTGGCAGGTGTGTTCTTTACCAGCTAAGCTGGCCCAGCGCTTGGTAAGAAGAGGCAAGAACAGCTTCTCTGGACACTTTTATAGAGGCGAGATTTCCAAGGTCCTCTTGTGCATTGCCAGTATTTGTTGGGTGTTGATTTGGCTGGGCATTTGGTAAGATGTTTTCTTGGTGTGCTAGAAAAGTCCAACTCCCAGGACTCTGAGCTGGAGGTGAAAGGTGCAGTGACACAGTCTTTTCAGAGGAACATGGAAAACCTAGGGAGCCTTAGAGGTCTCTGCAGCCACACCAACCTCAAGGCTGGTTAGGGCTTAGATGAGTAATGATTGTCAGGCAGGATAACCTGCTTGAGAAATGAACCAGAGCTTATTTTAGCTATTGAGTCATCACAGAAGAATGAGAAATATTTTCCCTCCCTTCAGCCCCTCTCAAGGATCCTCAAAGTCTTTGCTTTCTAAAGGGTGGTGTTTACCATGGACGGAGGAGCCTGGTGGGCCGCAGTCCATGGGGTTGCTAAGAGTCGGACACGACTGAGCAACTTCACTTTCATGCATTGGAGAAGGAAATGGCAACCCACTCCAGTGTTCTTGCCTGGAGAATCCCAGGGATGGGGGAACCTGGTGGGCTGCCGTCTATGGGGTCGCACAGAGTCGGACACGACTGAAGCGACTTAGCAACAGCAGCAGCAGTAGAGAATCAAAAAGCCGTGTTTTGTTTTTGTTTTTTTAAGTCTAGTACATAGTCAGGCTTCATCTAGCTGCAAATTACAGACCCTGACTGAAATTAACTTACACTGAAGCAGAACATATTATTTTGTCTCCCTGGAAATTCAGGAGAGCAACAGCTTCAGGCATGGCTTGATCCAGGGGCTCAGGCAGGTGGTTGGGGATCTGTCTGTGTCTCTTGGCCGTGCTTGCCTAATTCTTCAGTGGGCTCGCTCCATTGGCTGGCAAAGATGGTGCATCACAGCCCCAGGGTTTCATCTCACCAGCCTAGTGAAGATTTCCTCTTAGGCCGGAGTCTTTTTGGCTCAGCTTAAGTCACATGCTCATTACTGAAGCAAGCACTGTGGCCAGCCTTGCTCAGTACTCAGGAACCTGGGGTGTGGCTAGGAAGGGAAGATTTGGCAGTAAAAGGAAGAGATATTGTGTACACCTGGGGCCTTAGGGGGATGGAACCAGGCTATCCAGGAGAGGCTTGTGGGAACTGTTTGTGGAAACAAGCTTCAGAATGGCAAAAGCCTGCCCCCTGGCAAGGGGAATCAGATCTAAATTTCATCAGACTTAGAAAAGCAAACTAATGAGATTTTTCTCACAAGTATTATGGAACTGACTCATACCATTTGGGGGAGTAAATCCTAAATTCTTGTTTGTTTAGTCGCTAAATTGTGTCTGACTCTTTGTGACCCCACGGACTGTAGCCCACCAGGCTCATCTGTCCATGAATTCTCCGAGCAAGAATACTGGAGTGTATTGCCATTTCCTTCTCCAGGGGATCTTCCCCACTCAGGGATCGAACCTGGATCTCCTACCTTGGCAGGCAGATTCTTTGCTGCTGAGCTACCAGGGAAGCCTCGAGTCCTAAATTCCGGGACTTTCCTTAATCAGCCCAGTCTCTAGAACTTCTGAGGAAGTGGCTAAGAACATGGGTATGGAGTTGACTCCTGGGCTTGAATCCTGGCTCTGCTACTGATTAGCTGTGTGACCCTGGGCAAGTTACTCAGCCTCTCTGTGCCTCCATTTCCTCATCTGAAAAATAAGGACCATGACATTTCCTGCCTCATAGGACATAGTGACGATTAAATGAAGCTCTGAAAGAGTGGGTGATGTGCCCATATTTGTGGCTCCAGTTTGCACCAGCTCAAATGCCCCCAAGTTCTGGCCTCTAGTGTCTCCAGTGCTTGAACGTAGCAGGAGCCTGTTGACTGTTGAATGAATGAACGAAAGGTTAAAAGGAAAGGTTTATTTCTTTCTGCTCAGAGCTCTGTCATTGGGTTCCTTCAGCACACAACAGAGGGGCACTTGGGCCTCCCAAGACTTGGTTCCTCCAAAAGCAGGCTCTGAAACAAGGATTTGGATGAAAGTACAGGCATCCCTCAGTGATATTGTGGGTTTGGTTTCAGACCAAATGGCAATAAAGCAAACACTGCAATAAAGCGAGGACTCTTGAGAGTCCCTTGGGCTGCAAGGAGATCAAATTGGTCAATCCTGAAGGAAATCAGTCCTGAATATTCATTGGAAGGACTGATGCTGAAACTGAAACACCAATACTTTGGCCACCTGATGCGAAGAACTGACTCATTGGAAAAGACCCTGATGCCGGGAAAGATTGAGGGCAGGAGAAGGGGACGACAGAGGATGAGATGGTTGGATGGCATCACCGACTCGATGGACATGAGTTTGAGCAATCTCCAGGAGTTGGTGATGGACAGGGAAGCCTGGCGTGCTGCAGTCCATGGGGCCACAAAGAGTTGGACATGACTGAGCGACTGAACTGAATTCTGAATTTTAAAATTTCCCAGTGTATATGAAAGTTATGTTTATATCACACTGTAGTCTATTAAGTGTGCATGAAAATAGCATTATGTTAAATAAAACAATATAGATACCTTAGTTTTAAAATACTTACTGCTGAAAGATGCTAACCATCTTCTGAGTCTTCAGTTGGTCATAGTAGTAACATCAAAGATCACTGATAACAGGTCACCATAACAAATAAAATGATCATGAAAAAGTGTGAAATATGGCAAGAAGTACCAAAACATGACACAGAGACTCTGAGGGAGTGAATGCCATTGGTAAAATGGTGTCAATAAACTTGCTTGATGTAAACCTTTGTTAAAAACAGCAAAACCCTGCAATCTCTGTGAATCACAATAAAGCAAAACACAATAAATTGAGGTGGTGGTGTTGGTTATTCCCTATGTCATGTCTTGACTCTTTGTGACCCTATGGACTGTAGCTCACTAGGCTCCTCTGTCTGTGGGATTTCCCAGGCAAGGATACTGGAGTGGGTTGCCATTTCCTTCTCCAGGGGATCTTCTCGATCCAGGAATTGAACCCGCGTCTCCTGCATTGGCAGGCGGATTCTTTACTGCTGAGCCACCAGGGAAGCCCCTAGTGTGTCTGTGCTTCTATGTAAGTCATCCCAGGAGACACTGTCATTGTATATGACCACACGGACTTTCAGAGGGCCTCATCCGCCACTCTGTTTCACATTCCCCTTTTGGCTAATTCTAACCTGGAACTCATCACTTCATGGCGAATAGATGGGAAAAAAATGGAAACACTGACAGACTTTATTTTCTTGGGCTCCAAAATCACTGTGGACAGTGACTGCAGCCATGAAATTAAAAGATGCTTGCTCCTTGGAAGAAAAGCTATGACCAACCTAGACAGCGTATTAAAAAGCAGAGACATCACTTTGTCAACAAAGGTCTATATAGTCAAAGCTATGGTTTTTTCCGGTAGTCACGTACAGATGTGAAAGTTGGACCAGAAAGAAGGCTGAGAGCCGAAGAATTGATGCTTTTGAACTGTGGTGCTGGAGAAGACTCTTTTAGAGTCCCCTGGACAGCAAGGTGATCAAACCAGTCAATCCTAAAGGAAATGAACCCTGAATATTCACTGGAAGGACTGATGTTGAAGCTGAAGCTCCAATACTTCGGCCACCTAATGCCAAGAGCTGACTCACTGGAAAAGGCCTTGATGCTGGGAAAGATTTAGGGCAGGAGGATAAGGGGGCAACAGAGGATGAGATGTTTAGATGGCATCACTGACTCAATGGACATGACTTTGAGCAAACTCCAGGAGATGGAGGGAAGCCTAGCGTGCTGCAGTCCATGGAGTCGCAGAGTCAGACACCACTGAGCAACTGAAGAACAAACCTGGAATCATATAGAGAAGGGATTCTGGGAAACTGAGTTCCCAGCTTAAATGCATGCATGCGTGTGTGGGTGCTTGCATGTGATCATGCTCAGTCATGTCTGATTCTTTGTGACCCCACAGACTGCAGCCTGCCAGGCTCCTCTGTACATGGAATTTTCCAGGTAAGAATACCAGAGTGGGTTGCCATTTTTTCCTCTAGGCAGCTTAAATGAGCTGACCGCAAAGTTTGCTCCATCTGTCTGTCCTACCTCCCCAGGTCCTCCAAAGCTGGGCAGCCAGGGCATCTTGGTTTCCTTCACGTGACTTCTTATTCTCCCAAAGGACCTCCTCTTCCAAGAGAATGTAAGTATCAGCCTCAAAATTCACAGCGTCACTTCTGCTGTGTTCTACTGGTCAAAGCAAGTCACAAGGCCAGCCCAGATTTGAGGGGTGAGGAAATAGATTCCACCTCTGGATGGTTTTGTTTTTCTTTTCAAACTGTGTTTTCAATTGTGAGACACTAAACTGCCATTGTTGGAAATGGACTATGATAAAAATATAAATGCACAACCCTGAATGTAAACGGAGCACCCCAGAAGTGTGTTGTGTACAACCTGTGCAACTGTCCCGACAGCCCTGCTGATGCCACAGGATTCACCTGTTTTTCTCCCCTTGTGTGGTTGGCTTCTGTTATTTTATTCTTTAATATTCATTTATTCAGCTGTTCTGGGAGTTGCAGCAGGAAGGATCTTCATGTTTCTTTGTGGCAGGTAGGATCTTTCAGTTGCAACATGCAAATTCTTAGTTGGGGCATGTCGAATCTAGTTCCCTGACCAGGGATTGAACCTGGGCCTTCTGCATTGAGAGGACACAGTCTTAGCCACTGGACCAAGAGGGAAATCCCATGGATTGTTATTTTTGAATGCCCACTGTCTACCCATTCAAAATGGGCACAGTAACTACCCCTATTCCTACCTGTATTTTAGTGGACTGACCCTCTCAAACTCCCAGTGTGGGCCTGTGCTTATGAACTCTATCACCCTAGCCATAGTGATTGGCATGTGACCCAGTGAGCTGGACCCATGAGATTCAGTCATAGGACTTCTGCTGAAATTCTTGGGAAACTCTGTCCAGCAGGGTTGCTTGGCAACTGGAAGCTTGGAACTGCTGGGGACCATCTTTGCAATCATAAGAGAAAGGCCTGGCTTAGAAGGAAACAGTGAAAGTGGACAGAAGAGCCAAGAGATGGAGAGAGTGAGCGAGAGTCTCATGACAGCATTGGGACTCCTGGATCCAGCCATGCCTGAAGTCCTTCCCACAGTCATTCCAATCATGTAAAGCCTCTTTGATGTAAGTTTCTATCCCTTGTAACCAAGAGATATTGTAATCTGACAATGCTATACAGCTTATTTGGATCATGATGAGGATTAAATGTGCTATGATATATGAAACATGGGGCTCCTAGGGGGCCCACTAGAGGTCTGCTTTCAGGAATGTTTCTTCCCCTCTCCCTGACGGAACACAGTTCCAACTTAAAATCTACTAAAAGCACTAAACAATTTAGAACAGGTGTGGATGGCTTTCGCTGGTTGTAGAACAATAAACTCACAGAACCCAAATTTTACACCACTCGCCTGTACTCTTGACACCCTGTATTCTTAATTTAAATTCTGAGAAGGCAGGCGAAAAGCGATTGCTTTAAATAAACCATGTGAAATGGGGCAAAAACAATCTCGAGAGACACCCGCTTTGTTTTCTCTGCAAGAGGAAAGAGGCGGGGGCGGTGGGGGGTGGGGGTGGTGATGCAGTGCAGGGAGATGGAAATCTATAAAGACGGCCTCCGTCTGCACGGAATTAAAAAGAAGTTCACAAGTGTGGGGGTCTAGACTTGGCTCTCAAACGACTGCCTTCTCTTGGGGGCACTCCAGCGCTCCCCCCGACCCCCGCTCCCCAAGTTTGTTTTTCCTGGGCCTGGGCTTAGATGTCGGGCAGGCGGAGTGATCCCGGGACTGCACCCCACCCTGGCGAGCCTGGGGAGGCCTCTGGCGGCTCCGGGTCTGCGTGTTTAGAAAAGCATTCGGGCTGATTGTTTATTCTGGGTCTGCTGCCGGCCCGCGGGCGGCAACGCAGGGCCTTCCAGATGCTTCCATCTGGGGTCTTGTAAACAGGCCATACTGCCCGGCCCACCGAGGCCCTCCTCCGCTGGTCCCCACCCCCCAGGCCACCAAAGCAGGTTGCCAAGAAGCCCTTCTGACCAAGGCTCCCTGCTGCTCACAGCTTTCGGGGGGGCCCTCCACCCGCCACCAACAGCTCTGACCCGGCCGGTCGAGGGTCAGGGCCGGCTCGCAGACACGTTGTGTTTTGTTCTGTTTTACTTTGTTCTGTATTGTTTTAATTTGAACTGGCTTTGAAAACTCGGAAGGTTTCACAGGAAAGTCTGGATCCTGGTTTCTCTTTGGAAAAAAAATGGCAATGTCTAGTGATACAGGGTTTGCCTTCCTATCCAGCAAACACGAGCTGCAGCGGAGGAACAGCCAGTCCCTTACGTGGGCCCTTATCTTAATTTTGATTGCCCCAGAAGCAGGCTCTGAGTGCAAAGAGTTTATTAGGGAGGGGATCCCGGGAAGCGCTGGGTGGGGAACAGGGCCGGGGTGGGAAGGAGGTAGCTCAGGATGCTGGCTGTGGGCAGCTGGGGCTCAGTGCCTCTGGGCATATCTGGGAGTCATGCTGCCCGAGGGGCCAGGGAACTGGGGTGTCTCCTGCCAGCGCCTGTCCTTGGAGTATTAGCTCCCTGGCACTGCCAGTTGGACCAAGAAAAAAGCTTAGTTAGAAAGTCACAAATGGGACTTTCCTGTTGATCCAGTGGCTAAGAATCCGCTTGCCAATGCAGGGGACATGGTTTGATCCCTCGTCCGGGGAAGACTCCACATGTGGTGGCACAGCTAAGCCCTCGCGCCTCAACTAGCGAAGCCTGAATGCCCTAGAACCCGTGCTCTGCAACAAGAGAAGCCACCACAGTGGGAAGCCAGCACACCACAGCTAGAGGGTAGCCCCCTCGCCACAACTAGAGAAAGCCTGCATGCAGCAATGAACACCCAATGCAACCAAAAATAAATAGATTTAAAAAAAAACACTCAAACACACTAATTCTCCCACTTCAATTGGGTGTCCAGTAATTCAATTTTTTAAAAAATATATATTTATTTGGCTGCCCAGGGTCTTCGCTCGTGCGTGCAGGCTTTCTCTAGTTTCAGCAGCCAAAAATAAATGAGTAAGTTTTAAAAAAGAAAGTCCTGGATGGAGAAGCATTGCATGCACTAATGGCAATGCTCTGTAGCATCCTTTAGATGGCCCTGCCCTCCTGCTTGCCATGGGCCCTCTGCTCTCTGTCTCTATCTCCCTGACAGGAAGCTGTCATGCTTGTGTCAACTTAAAAAAGAATACACAATGTGAGAGTTTCGAGTTAAGTTTTGTTTGGGGACAAAATGAGGACTATAGCCAGGGAGACAGCACCTCAGGTAAGCTCTGAGAAACTGCTCCAAAGAGGTAGGGGGAGAGACCGTATAGATGCGATGCTAGTGAAGGGGGAGTACACGCAGTCAAGCACTTACTTTTGCAGAACAAGGAGCAGTCATCACCGAGAAGGATTTTAGTGCTTTTCCAGGTAGGAGGAGACATAAGAATTGGACTCATAAAATCAGCTGCTGAAAATATCTGTCTGAAGACCTATCCTGCCAAGTTTTTCCCTGAGTCCAGAGTGCCTCATTTCTGCTCTCCACCTTGAACTCCTTTCAGAGGGTGTTGAGAATCAGTAGCTGCCGCAGCTCGTGATTTAATCATTGTAGATGTAGATGGCAAGTGCCAATTTGTAGCTGACACTTGTACTGCTGATGTTTTCTTCTTTTTTCTTTTTATTATACACTACAGAATACTCTGCGTGCTACACAATACACTGCATGATCTTCTAGCAGGGATAGAAGAGCATGACTGAATTGTTTTTCATCAATCAGGAAAACGTTTGCTTAATCAATGTTCTCCAAACCCTTTGACTCATAGTCACGGTTTACTTGAGAGACCCACCTGTCTCTTTCCATCAAATACCACTGATATGAGTAATGGGCAACCCTTTTTCCCTCGCCCCCGTTACTGAACCTGTGGATGCCCGCAGTGGCCATTCCCCAGGATGAACAAGCCCACGCCCATGAAGGCGATCCCGGGGAGAACCTCGAACCACATCGCGACACTGTTCCCCGCCCGCCTTTTTTTATTTATTTATTTATTTTCTATTTTTTTAAATGTATTTATTTTTTTAATTGAAGGATAACTGCTTTACAGAATTGTGTTGGTTTCTGCCAAACATCAACATGAATCGGCCGTGGTGGTTTAGTCGCTAAGTTGTGTCCAACTCTTTGCGACCCCGTGGGCTGTAGCCCGCCAGGTTCCTCTGTCCGTGGGATTCTCCAGACAAGAATACTGGAGTGGGTTGCCATTTCCTCCTCCAGGGATCTTCCCGACCCAGGAATTGAACCTCCGTCTCCTGCACTGTAGACAGATTCTTCTACCTACTGAGCTATGAGGGCAGCCACTACCTATGGAATCAGCCACGGGTACATATATGTCCCCTCCCTCTTGAACCTCCCTCCCATCTCCCTCCCCATCCCACCCCTCTAGGTTGTTACAGAGCCCCAGTTTGAGGTTCAAGTCATACAGTGAATTCCCGTTGGCTATCTAAATTACATATGGTATTTTAAATTTCTGTGTCACTGTCTCCATACATCCTGCCCTGTCCTTCTTCTTCCCACCCCCCGCCTTGCCCCGCTGTGTCCAGAAGTCTGTTCTCTATGTATGCGTCTCCACTGCTGCCCTGCAAATAATTTCATCAGTACTGTCTTTCTAGATTTCACATATATGTGTTAGTATGCGTTATTTGATTTCTCTTTCTGACTTACTTCACTCTGTATAATAGGCTCTAGGTTCATCCACCTCATTAGAACTGACTCAAATGTGTTCCTTTTTATGGCTGAATAATATTCTGTTGTTTATATATGCCTTCCCTGGTAGCTCAGCTGGTAAAGAATCTGCCTGTATGCAGGAGACCCTGGTTCGATTCCTGAGTTGGGAAGATCCCCTGGAGAAGGGCTAGGCTACCCACTCCAGTATTCTTGGGCTTCCCTGGTGGCTCAGACAGTAAAGAATTCACCTGCAATGCAGGAGACCTAGGTTGGGAAGATCCCCTGGAGAAGGGAATGGCTACCCACTCCATTATTCTGGCCTGGACAATTCCATGGACGGAGGAGCCTGGAGTGCATGGAGTCTCAAAGAGTTGGACACAACTGAATAATTTTCACATTCGTATATGTACCACATCTTTATCCATTCATCTATCGATGGACATCTAGGTTGCTTCCATGTTCTAGTTATTGTAAATAGTGCTGCAATGAACATTGGGGTACATGTATCTTTTTCAATTTTGGTTTCCTCTTATATGCCTAGTAGTGGAATTGTTGGGTCATATGGTGGTTTTATTCCTAGATTTTTAAGGAACCTCCATACCATCTTCCATAGTGGCTGTATCAATTTACATTCCCGCCAACAGTGCAAGAGGGTTCCGTTTTCTCCACACCCTCTCCAACATTTACTGTTTGTAGACTTTTTGATGATGGCCATTCTGACTGGTGTAAGATGATACTTCACTGTGGTTTTGATTTGCATTTTTCTAATAATGAGCAATGTTGAGCATCTTTTCATGTGTTTGTTAGCCATCTGTATGTCTTTGGAGAAATGTCTGTTTAGGTCTTTTCCCCACTCTTTGATTGGGTTGTTTGTTTTTCTGGTATTGACTTGTATGAGCTGCTTGTGTATTTTGGAAATTAATCCTTTGTCAGTTGCTTCATTTGCTATTATTTTCTCCCATTCTGAGGGTTGTCTTTTCACCTTGTTTTGATTTTCTTATAGACGAGAACTGTCCCTCTGCCTAAATCACCTTCACAAATAGGAGAGTAAAAAGCTAAGAATGCCCCATGTTTATAGTTACAGTCTGCTCACTCCTCCTGTTTCTGTGACTGGCCTGGTCCCTGTTGGGCGCTGTGTTGGCAGCCTCGCACCCACAGAGCAAAGCCCTGTCATTCATGTGGTGAGCAGAGCCCTTGGAGCACTGGCTTTCACCTGGTAACACCTTAGAACTCCTTCCTCTGAGCCCAGGGTGGTGGCCAGCTCTCAGCCCACATCCTCTCACCCATCCTCACAAGTGCCCTGGGGGGCCCCCCAGAAATACCCCATCTCCCGGGAAGCAAAGGCATTACCCATGTTTACTACCAGCAACAAAGTTATCTTGCTGTCAGCCCATCCATGCAACAAAGCCCAGAGGAACCCCTCAAACACACTGATTCTCCCATTTCAATTGAGTGTCCTGCAATTCAATTCTTTTTTTTTTTTTCATATTTATTTATTTGCCTGCACAGTGTCTTCGTTGGGGCACGCAGGCTTTCTCTGGTTTCAGCGATCGGGGCTACTCTCTAGTTGCCAGCACAGGCTTCTCTTTGTGCTGGCTTCTCTGGTTGTGGAGCATGGGCTGTAGGTGCATGGGCTTCAGTACTGCAGGGTGCAGGCTCAGTAGTTCTGGCTCACAGGCTTAGTTGCCCCAGCAGCCTATGAGATCTTCCTGGACCAGGGATCCAACCTCCGTCCCCTGTGGCAGGTGGATCCTTAACCACCAGGAAGTCCCAGCAATTCAGTTCTGACACTAACTTGTGCCACTTATTAGACTCCACAACTAGAATTAGACCCCACAGGTTAAGGGCTCAGCCTCACAAGACAGTCCCCGCTTCAGACCCCAGCCATAAATGGGGTCCCCAGGTTACCTGCACTTCTGTCCCACCACCTAGAGATCTGAGGGTTCTCACAATGCCCCCCATTCAGTTTGATCATTTGCTAGAAGGGCTCGCAGAACTCAGGAAAGAGCTGTCCTTACTATTACGTATCACCGTTTATCATAAGGAGGCAGGTGAACCGCCAGATGAAGATGATGTGAGACACAGGGTCTGAAGGGTCCTGAGCACAGGGACCTCTGACCCCTTGGAGCTGGGGGTGTGCCACCCTCCTGGCACATGGATGAGTTTACCAAGCCAGAAGCCCCCAGAACCCCATTATTTAGGGTATTTTTAAAATTGAGGTTTGAGTACACAGGCACAAGTGATTAGATTGTCAGTCGCTGGTGACTGAACTCAATCTTCAGCGTTTTTTTCCCAGTAGATGGGACTGAAAGTTCCCATTCTCTAGGCACTTGGCTGTTTTTTCTGGCTACCAGCTCCCCTCCTGAAGCTTTTTAGCCCCAGTCCCTGGAGTTCCCATTAACAAACAAAAGACGCTCTTATCACTCAGGAAATTCCAAGGATTTTAGGGGCTCTGTGCCAGGAATGGGGCAAAGACCAAATAGATATATTTGGTATCTATAAAATATATATATGTACATATATTTTATTATAACACACACACACACACACACACACACACATCTCTACTTTTCGACTGAGTTGCTGCCCAGGCCATTCAGACGGCAGGGCAGAATGGGGATCCCAGAGTTGCTTCTCTTTCTGGGATCCCTGTTCCTTCCTTCTCCCAGCATCTATGTTTATTGAGCATCCACTTTGTGCCAGGGCTGAGCTGCCCAGGTGGGGGTAGGGGTGGGGGTGGGCCTGGCCCCAACTGGTACCACTCTATGAGGTCCTGGAAGCCAAGCATCCACTGGCATAAAGTAGCCACTGAAGTCCCTGCTGTGTCTAGACTAGGGAACTCCATAGAGACTAATGGCCCAGTCAGTGGTGGCCAAGGGCTGGGGAGAGAGGGGAGTGACTGCTAATTGGTTGTTGACTAAAACTAAAACAGCCGGTTTCTGGGTTTTGTTTTTAACCAGCAAATGGGGTTATTGAGGAATATCAGAGAATTGCAATTCAGGACAAGCATTTTACAGCGTGTAACCTATAACCAAAACTATAACTAAGTCCAGAGACACAAAGACAGGACCATTCTTTATAGGAAAGGAGAGTTGGGCGGGGCTATGATAAACAAAGAGCTCATTGGAGGAAGCTGGGAGTTCCTCCAAAGTGTAGTGGCTTTTCATTGGCTGAGTTGTTGCAGCCTCTCATTGGCTGGGCAGTTGCCGGGCAAGGAGGAAATCTTCCTTCTTCCTCCTGAGGTAGTAAAGTAACGACTTTCTTTCTGTTGGAGATGCAAGATACGTCTCTTGCTGTTTGGAGTCTGCGGATAGCAACGTGTGAGAGGGTGTGAGAGCTCCCCCTTCTTGCCATCCTGAATCCAACATAAAAGAGGTTTCATCTATTCATCAGGGTACTTGGGGTGATAGAAATGTTCCAGAACCAGGTAGTGGTGATGGTCACACAACACGGTGAATGCACTAAAAGCCAGTGAATTTTTTAATTTAAAATGGTTGATTTTATGATACATGAATTTTACTGCAATTTAAAACAATAAAATGAATGAACTTAATATGAATAATGTATATTTTAACCCAGTCTATCCAAAATGTTATTTTATTTATTTATGTATTAGAAAGATTTGTTTTATATATTTATTTTGACTGCACTAGGCTTTCGTTGCTATGCACAGGCTCTCTCTAGCTGTGGGGAGCAGGAGCTATTCATCACGGTGGCTTCTCTTGTTGCAGCGCGTGGGCTCAGTGTTTGTGGCCCTCAGGCTTAGTTGCTTCCACAGCATGTGGAATCCTCCCGGACCAGGAATCGAACCTGTGTCCCCTGCATTGGTAGATGGATTCTTAACTACTAGACCACCAGGGAAGCCCCCTAAAATGTTATTATTGGAACATGCAATCGATATAAGAAGTTATGAATGAGATATTTTATATTCCTTTTTCCATGTAAAGTCTTGGGATTCTGGCATGTGTTGGGCAATGCACTACGGCTCCATTTGGACTGGCCACATTTCAAGTTTTAGCAGCCAAGTGGGGCTGGCTACTCCCTCGTCAGACAGTGAGGCTCTAGAAGGAAGCAAGGCTTCAGAGGAGCCACCAGAAAGTAAACTTTTCACTGCAAAGCCCCTCCATTTGAGTGTGTGATTTGCTCATGGAGCCTCTGGAGTCTTGTCTGCTCTGGTCAGTCCTCCCTACCAGAGATGGGGAGAGTGGAGGGGGGCTGAATGGAGCCCCTTCTCCCAAAGAGATCTCTGCCCAGATGTGAATGGGATCTTTGCAGATGTAATTAAGACCCTTGAGGGAATTCCCTGGGTGTCCAGTGGTAAAGGACTTGGTGCTTTCACTGCCGTGGCCTGGGTTCAATCTCTGATCTGGAAACTGAGATCCTGCAAGCTGCGTGCTTGCAGAAAAAGAAAAGAAAAATCATTAAAAAAAAGACTCTCAAGAGCATCCTGGATTATACAGGTGGGGGCCCCAAATCCAATGACAAGCGTTCTTATAAGATGAAGAGAGGATGCAGATACAAAGATGATGGAGGCAGAGATTAGAGCGATGCAGCCACAAGCCAAGAGCACTCAAGGACTGCCAGGTAAGGAGGAAAAAGTTTTTCTCAACCCTCTTAGGGTCCCTGGCTGGGTGTGGAAGTTGAACTGACAAAGATGAACAGGAGAGAAGGAAACACGTTTGACTGAATTTTTGCTTGTATAGAGGAGTCTTTACAAGAGAATACATACCAGAAGTGATCAAAACAGGAAGATTTTGTACCTTTGAGACAAAGAAACAAGTAAATTTGTGAAGAACGGGGAAGACAAAGGGGTTTGGGTTTGGGGTGGGAAGTGGAGAAATAACTAGGAAAAAGGTGAAATGAACAAACCTTTTTCAGATTTCGCAACCCCCAGTTCCCTGCCCTGGTGATAAGAAAGTCCCCCTTCCTCCTGGTACAGGGAGGCCACCTCTCCCATGGGAATTTTATTCTCCTGTTTCAGGGAAGAAGGACAAGGTCAGGGCAATCTTTCTGCTTCTGCTTGAGGTATTCAGCATGCTGGGGTACAGTATTCTGGGCTACAGTGTCCTGAGCTTCATCAATTGGAAGCCCCCAGAAGCTGGGAGAGGGGCAGGAAGAAGGTTCTCCCCCCGCTGAGCCTCTAGAAGGGGCCAACCCCGCCAGCACTTTGATTTCAGACTTCTGGGCTCCAAGACTGAGAGAGAATAAATAAATGTCCGATTTTTAAAATTATATTTATTTATTTTTGGCTTCGCTGGGTCTTCGTTGCTGCGTGTGGGCTTTCCCTAGTTGCAGCAAGCAGGGGCTACCCTGGAGAGGCGGTGTGTGGGCCTCTCACTGCGGCGGCTTCTCTTGCTGGGGAGCATGGTTCCTAGAGCGAGTGGGCTTCAGTCTTGGTGGCTCGTGGGCTTATTGCCCTGAGGCACGTTGGATCCTCCTGGGCCAGGGATCGAACTTGTGTCCCCTGCATCGCAAGGTGGATTCTTAACCACTGGACCACCAGGGAAGCCCCAATTATTTTTTTCAAAGCCACTCAGTTTGTGCTAACTGCTATGGCCACCCCAGGGAGGGAAAAAAGAGAGAGACAACTGTGTTCACATTCCAAGCAGCATCCCTCCTGCTCCTTCCTAGGGGCAGTTCGAGCCTG
Organism: Bos grunniens; assembly: GCF_055505025.1. Lineage (NCBI taxonomy): Eukaryota > Metazoa > Chordata > Mammalia > Artiodactyla > Bovidae > Bos > Bos grunniens. The sequence continues at coordinate 32,502,648 of NC_141189.1, forward strand.
GGCTTCAAATCCTGGGATCTGGGTTCAAATCCTGAACCTTGGAACCCAGGACATCTTCCTGAACCTTCATAAGCCTCAACCACCCCATCTGTACAATGGGGATAAAGGTGCCCCCTGTTTTCTAGGGGTGTCATGGGAATGAGTGAGACGTGCAGGTAAATGCAGACCCAGGGCCTGGCAGAGAGCGAAGGGACCCCCCAGAGCAGCGATGTTCATCACTGCCATTGCTTCCATCTTGTTGTTCAGTCGCTCAGTCGTGTCCAACTCTTTGCAACCCCTTGGGCTGCAGCACGCCAGGCTTCCCTGTCCTTCACCATCTCCCAGAGTTTGCTCAGACTCATGTCCATTGAGTTGATGATGCCAAACCAACCGTTTCATCTGTCGTCCCCTTCTCCTCCTGCCGTCAATCTTTCCTAGCGTTAGAGATGAAGAAACTGAGGTTTAGCAAGTGAAGTGGCTTTGCCCAGTCATCGGGCACCAGGAGTCAGGGAAAGGCTGGTTGTCTTGAATCTGAATCCTGCTTTCTCGAACGCTCTCTCTGTTCAGCCGTTCCTCTGGCTCCCCATTCCCCACCCCATGCTCCGGTTCCACCAGCCAGAGCTGCCTAGGGTTACCTGTCTGCTCAGTCTGTCCGTGTGCCACACCTTCCATCTCACTGTTTCTGTAAGACAGTGTCCTTCCTGCTCCTCCCTGCATCGAACTCTGGCTTCAACCAGTGCCGCTTCCTCCAGGAAGCCTTCCCTGACTGCCTGCTCCCTATGGGGGCTCTCCCAGGAGTCCATCCATGCTGAATCAGCAGGGTCCCTGCCCTCCAGGAGTTGGTAGTTGGAGGGGAGAATGTTACTCCACCTTTGCAATGCATGCATGCGTAATTAGTCATGTCCGACTCTTTGTGACCTCGCAAATCTAAATAGGCAGGACAATACGGTCTGACCCCTTGAATCCAATTGTGACCAAATTACCCAGAATAAAGCAGCCCTGGGGACCTGCATCTGGCTGCATTAGGAGAGTCCCTGGTGACAGAGCAGCTCTGGCCTCTGCCCTTGTGAGCACCTTTCCTCTTTCCACCCCGAAAGAATCAGAAACGGAATCAAAAACAAGAGTCAAGAATTCGTTTGGGGATTTCCCTGGTGATCCAGTGGCTAAGACTCTGCACTCCCAATGCGGAGGGCCTGGGTTCGATCCCTGGTCAGGGAACTAGATCCCACATACTGCAACTAAGACCCGATACAACCAAATAAATACATAAATAAATAAAAATATTAAAAATAAAAAAAGAGAACTCATTTGGTTGGCCCTCTTGTGGGAAGAAGGCAATCTCTGCCCTAGTTATGCCACCACACAGGGCAGCTTTTGCAACGACCAAGTGCCTCTGTGTCTCTCCAGGGAACAGGATTCTGGGATGAAGGAGAAGGACTCTCGAAAGTCTCTGGAAGCCACAGGGAGCCTCCCAAATGGTGTCCGATGACCTCTGGGCTAGGAAGGTGGAAGTGAAAGTGTTACTCGCTCAGTCGTGTCTGACTCTTTGCGACCCCATGGACTGTAGCCCACCAGGCTCCTCTGTTCATGGGATTTCCCAGTCAAGAATACTGGAGTGGGTTGCCAGTTCCTTCTCCAGGGAATAATCCTTAAGGATCAAACCTACGTCTACTGCTTTGGCAGGCAGATTCTTTACCGCTGAACCACCAGGGAATCCACAGGGGATCCGTGGTCCAAAGACAGTTCTCAAGAGAGGTCTTGATTGACACTGGTTCTCAAAGGAAAGACATCAGAGCTTTTCTGTTCCTCTTTTAATCCTCCTTTTCTGTGGGTAGGCACGTTGCTGTGCTGTGCTTAGGTGCTCATTCGTGTCTGATTCTTTGTGACCCCATGGACTGTGTAGCCTGCCAGGTTCCTCTGTCCATGGGGATTCTCCAGGCAAGAATACTGGAGTGCGTTGCCATGTCCTCCTCCAGGGAATCTTCCCAACCCAGGGATCAAACCCAGGTCTCCCGCATTGCAGGTGGATTCTTTTCCATCTGAGCCACCAGGGAGGGTGGAACTGCTCCCAAACAGGGCTGACTCATACCTGGGGCACTTTAGCTCCTCCTCACCTCCCCACCCTTCCCAGGGGCTCAGACAGACAAAGGAGTGGGGAGCATGGGTGGAGAAGTTGGTCGCCAGTTCTGAGCTGGAGGGGGAAATGGGAAGCTGGTGAGACCCTTCCTGTTACTTGCTAGGGCTCTTCTGGGTTCCTGATCCAGGTCTGTCCTGCCTGGGCCTTGGGTAACTTTCTGTGCAGGTTTCCTGTGCCCATGAGAGTCCTGCCAGCTGGGTTGGTGCCACCACGCACTGGTCACGTGTAGTCAGTTCTGACCACAGGTGGCCCCACAAGAGGTTAGCCAGCTCTTCCCATAGAAACCTCCTGGGGGTTGCCTATGGCCCTACTTCCCTCATTCTCTACCTGCCTTCCGGAAAACCCAAGGGGACGGCTAGGGAGGAGCCTCCCCACTGATCTGAGCACTGCCCCCTGCTAGGCTGACCCCTGGGCAACCCCAGCTCCAGTGAATGAGAGGACACCAGGGTCCAAGGCCACCCAGTGCCCAGAGTCACCGCGTCTGACTTACCGCGCTGGCCTTGTGCAAGATACACTCTTCCAGTTTCGGCTGTGTGGGCAGTGCTCTGAGATCCTCAGGCTCCAACGCTGGGTTTCCATCCTCCCCACAGACATGTGGCTGTGCTGCGCACCCACCTGCAGAGAAACCTCTTACCCAGGCCAGGTGGCGATTTCAGAGCTCCCAGGAGAGGAAGCGGCCTTTGCGATGACACCAACATGTGTGTGTGTGTGCGCGTGCGCACACGTGTGTAGGAGCAGGGGGAGTGCTCTCTTACTTCCCATCCTGCTCAGCAGACAAAAGGCCTGGGGGAAGTTTGCTCCTGATTGGCTGCTGGTTTAATAGCTATTTCCAGGCATTGGTGGGTGGCAAAGAGCTTTTACAGACACGCCCTCTGAGGGCAGGATTGCTAGTTAGCAAAGAAAAATAGAGATGCCTAGTTAAATTTGACTGACGGAGAACTAACAGGTGATTTCTTTAGTGTAGGTATATCCCATGCAATGTTTGGGGCATACTTATGCTAAAAAGATTTCATTGTTTGTTTCTTTGTTTGATCTTAGCCCTGGGGATATTATGTATTCATTGTTTATCTGACCTTCAAATTTAACTGGGTATCCTCTATTTTTCTCTGGCAATCATATCTGGGAGGTAGGAGAGCCCACATATTTGGGAGCTCTTACTCCCTTGACTTCTCCTTCCTCCCCGACCCTGTTAGATTTAATTATCTGTGTGGGGAGTGTCTAAGTATTTCGATCAGGACTGCCATTGTAATGAGGTCTTGCTGTTTCCCCCGCATACAAACTGGCCACTGATTCCCATCCCCCCAGCTCCATCCAAGAATAAGGCCCTGGTCACCTGAGCCAGGTGGTTCTCCTTCTGGCACATAATGGGTGACCCCGAATGGGTATACACACAGCATGACTCTCTGTTTGAGGAAAGGCGCCTCAGCAGTTGTGCAGTGCACAGCTTGCACGACTGTCTGCAGCAACCCTGTTCCCACTTCTAGATTTTGACCACCAGCAATTTTCTTTTTCTCATTTACTTCTCAAACTGGGTGGCCCAAAGACATCATCCCTTTCCCCCCAACTGCCTCTATCCAAAGAAAACTCAAACCATCCAAGAAGGCAGTGCAGCAATGTTGAAAAACGGTTGAGCGCCCAGGCTGTGCACAGAAGGGCTTTTGATTCTTGGGACCGACCTAGCATCTGCTGAAGGGGCACTCCCTTCCCGCTGCCCAGTGTGCAAGCGGGGCACAAGGCACTGGATTAAAGGTTTCCTGCCTGCCTGCCCGCCTACCACATCCTTTCCCGCTCCTAGCCCTGGCCACCCTGCCCCCCCAGACCTAGGCATAATTTTAGAAATGTAATAGATGCTGCTGTGCACTTTCTTGGCCTGGAGCCTGTGGGGGCAGGTCCGAAAAGAGTACAGACTTTTTTCCCCAGGCCATGTTGATAGAGATCCTCTGTTTTCCCCTAGGGACAGGTTTCTGAGGAGCCACTGTACAGGGATAAGCCCCCCACACACATTTGCTTCCTTGGGGAGTCCCCTCACCCCATCCCATCCCATTATTTTGCAGGGTCAGTGCCAGCTTCTCTTGGACTTTCCTGAGATCCTCAAAGCCACCAGCAGCAGTGGGGACTACAGGGAGTGGAGCGCAGGTTCGAGGGCCCCAGGTGATGGGGGCCATGAGGACCTCTTTGCAGACCACTGGGGTCCTTTGGTCTCCTGGAGCTCTAAGTGATAGACTGGGCCCTTTGGGTCTAGGGAAAGAAGGCCGGCCCGATTTTAGGACTGGGGGCCAGGACAACAGTGAGCACTTTTGTTTTTTCCAGGACAGGAAAGCCTACATGATTTTGATTCCAAGAATTGTCCCATTCCTGGAATGGATGCTCTCGAGGTTTCTGGAGTATGAATGAGAAGTGGGTTGCACGGGAGACACATCCAGAGTCTAATGTCCAGTGACTAACGTTTATAGTGCTCTCAAATGACCGGGTCTGCGCTGCATGCTTTAGCTCCTTCAACTTCCCTTGAACCCTTGCAGATGGCGGGGTGGGGACTGTGGATGTACCCATTTAACAGATAAGGAAACTGAGGCTCTGGGAGGTGAAGTGATTTGCCCATGGTCATGCAGCCAGGCAGTAGCACAGCCAACATTCCTAAAGCCTGAGTCCTCTGCCTTGGGAGTATCCCCCCCCTCGGTCTTTATTTTATTTTCTAACAGTTTTATTGAGATATCATTCACATACCAAACAATTCACCCATGTATTTATTTATTTGGCTGCACTGGGTCTTCATTGCTGTGTGCGGGCTTTCTCTAGTTGCGGTGAGTGGGGGCTGCTCCTCGTTGCAGAGCACAGGCTCTAAGCACGCAGGCTTCAGTAGTCGTGGCTCAGGGACTGCAGAGCGCAGTAGTGTGGCACACGGGCTTAGGTGCCCTGTGGCACGTGGGATCTTCCCAGACCAGGGATCGAACCTTTGTCCCCTGCATTAGGAGGCGGATTCTTAACCACTGGACCACCAGGGAAGTCCCGATTCACCCCCTGAAAGCGTACAGTTCAATGACTTTTAGTACACAGAGAGTTGTGCAACCATCACAGTTTTAGAACATTTTCATCATCTGGGGAGGAAACCCTGCTCCCTTTAGCTACTACCTCCCACTTCCCTCACCCCCTACCCCCTACCCCTGAGCAACCACAATCTACTTTATGTCTCTGGCTTTGCTTATTCTGGACTGTGAAGAAGGCTGAGCGCCGAAGAATTGATGCTTTTGAACTGTGGTGTTGGAGAAGACTCTTGAGAGTCCCTTGGACTGCAAGGAGATCCAACCAGTCCATTCTGAAGGAGATCAGCCCTGGGATTTCTTTAGAAGGAGTGATGCTAAAGCTGAAACTCCAGTACTTTGGCCACCTCATGCGAAGAGTTGACTCATTGGAAGAGACTCTGATGCTGGGAGGGATTGGGGGCAGGAGGAGAAGGGGACGACAGAGGATGGGATGGCTGGATGGCATCACTGACTCGATGGACGTGAGTCTGGGTGAACTCCGGGAGTTGGTGATGGACAGGGAGGCCTGGCGTGCTGCGATTCCTGGGGTCGCAAAGAGTCGGACACGACTGAACGACTGATCCGATCTGATCTGATCTTGCTTATTCTGGACATTTCACATCAACAGAATCATACATTATGTGACCTTTCGTGTTTGGCTATTTTCACTGGCCATGATGTTTTCAAGACTCACTCATGTCATGGCATGAAGCAGCCTTCATCCCATTAGGGCTGAATGATATTCCGTTTGTGTGAGTAGACCGTGTCTCTCCCTTCGTTTGCGGATGGCCATGTGGGCTGTTTCCACCTTTGGGTTATTGTGAACAGCACTGTTACAAACATGCACATACGCGTTTCGGTTCTCTCGTGAGTCCCCCAGTCTTAAGTAAGCTGTTCAGGTGCCCACCTGTGGGCATTTTCATGCTCAGATCCCCCCACCTGGGACCCCAGCTGCCTAGTCCAGCCTGAGTGCGGAACCCAGCTTGCGTCCGCTGTCTTGCAGCGGCCACTCCCTGCCCCTCCCTGTGCTGTCGCCCGTGTGCTGGGTGGCCTTGGTCCACGTGCTCAGCCTCTCTGGACCCCAGTGCCTTCATCTGTAAAGTGGGGTCTAATTATGGCTCTATGGGGCTGCCATGAGGCTTGAGATGGTAAGAGCTCTAGGGGCAGAAAGCTTGCAGACAGGTGGTGGGGTGGGCGTTTGTTCATCCCTTATGCCAACTCTTCTCACCCTGCCAGCTGCCACTTTTTAAGTAAAAGTAGCTGCCATCCTACTTTTAAGGAGTGCAAGCTAGAGCAGAAGTTCTTAACTGGGTAAGTTTGTCCCCTGGGGACATCTTACAATGAACACCTTTGGTTTTCAGAATGTTGAGGGGCTGGGGGGTTGCTGTCTGATGGGGAGAGGCCAGAGATACTGCTAAACACCCTACAGGGCACAGGATGGCCCCCCATGACAGTGAATGAGCCAGCTCCAAATATTAATGTCGCCAAGGTTGAGAAACCCTGATCTCATGATAGTATTGTTGCTCATTCATTTTTCATGTATGTATGTATTTACCTGTAACCTCGCCTCTTGCCAAAATGAATAAGAAGTAACTAACACGGATATCAACAGAGCAATGAAATTTTTTTCTAATGTGCAAACTTAAAAAAAAAAAAAAGGAGGGAAGGAAAATTAAAAAAAAAACACTCATGTTGAAGTAACCTTCCAGAGCTGGGATGTACATTTGGTCTGAGTTTCCTAGCAGCCAAAGCAAAGAGGGGAAATAGGATCAATTGCAAGATTGATCACTGTTTCAAAGGTGAAAACAAATTAAGAGTTCAGAGGAGGTCTGGCTGAAAACAAGAGTTAAAGAGGAATCTGGCTTTCTTGGGCCTGAAGAACCCAGGGCTTTTCTCTTTATCTAGGGGACACAGCAGCATGCTGGGGCTGACAGCACTGTCCTCAACAACAGCCCTAAGGGGAACTCAATTGTTGTTGTTTATCCGCTAAGTCATCGATCCCATGAACTGTGGCCCCCCAGGTTCCTCCAGCCATGGGATTTCCCAGGCAAGAATATTGGAGTGGGTAGCCATTTTTTTCTCCAGGGCATCTTCCCGACCCCAAGGATCAAACCCAATCTCCTGCATTGGCAGGCAGATTCTTTATCACTGAGCCACCTGGGAAGCCCCTAGGGAACACAATAGTGACTGTCATATTCTCCAAAGCAGGCGGTGATGTAAAGCTGAGGCCAGTTGGGCAAGGGCAGCCTTTCCTGGAGTGCCTGTCCTGAGGGTGGTGGTTTACTTTTCCAAATCGAAGGCAGAAACCAGGGCCAATGCTTTAGGCAGTTACAGGGATGGCAACAGGGGCTCTGGAGCCAGACTGCCTGGGCTCTGGAGTGACTCCCAAGTAGCTGTGTGACTTATGGCCGTTCTCTAAACCTCTCTGAGCTCACTTTCCTCATGCATAAAATGGGGCCCAAATGTACTTACCTTACAGAGCTGTTGGGAGAATGAAGTGAGATAGTATATAACGAAGGCTGACCCCAGGCCTGAAGTAAACAGTTCAACTATTATTTCTGTGCCCTGGATGGTACTGGGTAAATATTTTGAAACACCTGCTTTTTTTTTTTTTTAATAAGTAATGAAAGATTCAGCCTTGGGAGTGGGAATTACGTGTTTGGGCTTCAGTCCTGCTCTGGAAGGCAGTGAAAGGGTGAAAGGTCTTGGCTAGGGAAATCCTACAGCTAGATACAATCAGGTCCGATCCCACTGTTTTTCTGCTTAAAATTTCTGACTCCTCATCACTTAAGAGTGGCCTTCAGAGGCTTGGTCCCAGAGCCTGGGGGCCCATCCCTGACTTACCACCAATCTCTTTTCTACAAATGACCTCCATCTTACTTCCTAGTAATTCTGAACCCCAGGTGATTGTCAGCCTGCCAGGCCTTTGCCCGTGCAATGCCCTCCACCTGGAATGCTCTCCCTCCCTGTCTGCCTCACTCATATCCTAAGATTTGACTTGATCATCAGCCCCTTTAAGAGGCCTTTGTTGGATTTCCTACCCCCCAGGGAGCAGTAATTTCTTCTTTGTATTCACCTCCCTCCTCAGCCACTCCACAGGGTCAGCATTCAGAACACAGATGCCTTCACTCACTCATTCACTCGTGACTCAGTTACTCATTCATAAATTTGCTCACTCATTCACTGATTCAACCATTCATTCATTAACTCATCAGTAACTCATTGATTGATTGATTCATTAATTGTTTCATTCATTCAGTCATAAATCAACCATTGAAAGCTTACTGTTGACCAACCCCTTTTCTGGCCACTGGGGTTAAAGCAGTGAACAAATGAGACGAAAAGTCCTACCCCTGGGTCTTTGTGACTCCAACCCTTAATAAACCGTCCCAATATAGAGTTCTCAGACTCTGTGGTCTGCCTCCTCTGATCCCGGGGTTCGATCCTTGGGTAAGGAAAATCCCCTGAAAGAGGAAATGGCAACACACTCCAGTATTCTTGCCTGGGAAATCCCATGGGCATGGAAGCCTGGAGGGTTACAGTCCATGAGGTCGCAACGTCAGACAGGACTTGGCAACTGAGCATGCGTGCATGAATCTGAAGGTAAAGAATCTGAAAAAGAATACCAGTTCAGTTCATTCCACTCAGTCATGTCTGACTCTGCAACCCCATGGACTGCAGCACGCCAGGCTTCCCTGAGCTTGGCTCTGGGAGTTGGCTCCATCACCAACTCCTGGAGTTAGCTCAAACTCATGTCCGTTGAGTCGGTGATGCCATCCAACTGTCTCATCTTTTGTCATCCCCTTTTCCTCCTGCCTTCAATCTTAATATAAAATATATGAAAAAGAATAAATATAAGTATAAATATAATTATATAACTGAATCAGTTTGCTGGAACTTGAAACATTGTAAATCAACTATACTTCAATTAAAAAAAAATAATACCACCAAGTTCAGAATAAACTGCATCAATACCAAAGGGAAAAAAAAAGAACTCTGCCACTAGCTTCATTAGCCTTAGTCTCACCTCCTCCAGGAAGCCCTCCCTGACCACCCTACCCAGATGCACCTGGAGCTTCTACATCCTTTCCATATGCCCTTTTTCCATTGACTGTTATAAAAGTATTTGGAAGGTCTGTCTTCCCACTGGACTTAAACTTGATCTTGGGCATTATTTGTTCTCCTGGGCCTGCCACAATGGCTGGCAGCTAGCAATGATCAACATATATTTATTGAATGACCAAACAGGGTTGGGGCAACCTGAGATGACTTGGCTCCTCCCTCTGGGGCCCAAAGGAGGTCCTCCTGAAGGAGGGAAAGTAGGTTAGGAGTCCCTCTGCAGGGCACCGATGGTGTGAGTGTGGAGAGGGGATTAACTCTTGGCCCAGGAAACTGTGCCAAGTGCCCATCTGTCTTCACGCTGCCAGGGGGACAGTTGGGTGTGTGTGAGGTCAACCTTGCCCAGCGATTTCCTTGCCTGCAGATTGAGGGCTGTTGTCAGGCAAAGTGTAGCAGCCGGCGCAGTTTGCTAGTGCCCCACGCCGGCTTCACTGGTTTATCCTGCTGTGTGGCCTCAGACAAGTCACTTGACCTCTCTGTGCCTCGTTTTTGTCCTTTGTAAAACGGGACAACAAAAGACATCACCTCTTGGCGTGGCCAACAGGGTTAGCAGGATGAGAACATCCATGGGGCCCAGCTTGAGAAGTACTCTACCAATGTGTGTTGTTGTTTGGGTTATTTTTTCCCCACATCTGGCCACCCAGCAGGTGTTTACTGAGCACCTACTATGTGCCAGACAAGCTGAGTGCCAACTGCTGGAGACTGTGAACAGGATCCTGTTTCAAACAAATCAGATTCCTTTAAAAACATTTATGAGACTGTCAGGGAAATATAAACCCAGACTGGATGACATGGAATGAAATTCAAAAAGTTCATTTTGCAAGAGGCACATTGTAGTTTTCTGGTTATCCTTTTCAAAAGAGTCCTCATCTTTTAGACACTCAACCTGGGGTGTTTACAGATGACATGTGATGTCAGGGATTTGCTTTGAAACAATCCAGTCTGTAAAACTAAAATTATTCGTTTTAAATGTGTGTGTGTGTGTTTTATGGACTGTATCACGTGGCTTGCGGGATCTTAGTTCCCCAACCAGGGATCAAGCCTGGACCCTTGGCAGTGAAAGTGCAGAGTCCTAACCACTGGACGGTCAGGTAATTCCCTGAAATTATTCTTTTTTGAAAGCTTATTTTTTAAACAAAATCCAGTGGCAGAGGGAGGTTGTTGCTGTGGGGTTACGTAGACAGTATCAGATGGACTGCAAGTTGATGATGAGGAAGGTGTTTGTAATGGTCCATAATGAGTTTCACAAAACGGCATGCCTTAACCCCATGGATAATTGCACACCCTGCGTTGATCCAGATGAGCCAGAGACAACCACAGATGTCCTTAGCTCCCCGACCAGGGCTGGAACCCACACCCCCTGAAATGGAAGGCAAAGTCCTAACCACTGGACAGCCAGGGAAGTCCCAAGAGTGTGGTCTTGATCCCAAGTGGGCAGCCAGTGATGGGCTTCGGTGGGGACGTGATGCCGCTGGCCCGGTGTGGTTGTGAGAAAACTAAGTAACTCGCTGAAGGGCTCAGAGTAAGCACGCCGCTGGTGACTCTGACAGACCCCTTTTATTTTTTCCTTCTTGTCCTCAATCCCCCCGTCCAACACGGGACTGCGGAGGGCTCCCTACCCCAGGAAGGAGGTGGGCACAGGGCGAACACCTGCCAAGCCTTAAAGAAGGCATGCAAGGGTCTTGCCTAGAAGCAGGAAGCCGCAGCTTTTCAGCTACAAGGAAACCCAGGCCTTATGAGGGTTTTGGGGGCCCCTGAAGGCAGAGCCGACACAAGTCTGTATCCCTATTCATCCATCTGCCCCGTCTGGATAAACCACAGGCCTTGTCTTCCCTGCTCAGCATTTTCCCAGGACTGAAGGTTTGTGTCCCCTTCAAATTCATGGGCTGATGGGAATTCCCCAGTGGTCCAGTGGTTAGGACTCTGCTTTCAGTGCCCAGGATGCAGGGTTCAATCCCTGGTGGGGCAGCTGAAGTCCCACAAGCCATGCCGTGCTGCCAGAAATAAAAAACTTAAAAAAAAATCCATATGTTGAAGCCTAACCTTCAATGTGAGAGTGTTAGGAAGAAGGGCCTTTGACAGGTGAGTAGGTCATCATGATGATGAAGCCTGCCAATGCTGGAGACACAGGTTCGATGCCTTATCCGGGAAGATTCCATACGGCTCTGAGCAACTAAGTCCGTGTGCCACAACTATTGAGCCTGTGCACCCACGAGTCCGTACTCCTTAACAGGAGAAGCCACCACCATGTGAAGTGCGCGCGATTCGCCACAGCTAGAGAAAAGCTTGCACAGCAACAGACCCAGCACAGCCAAAAAAAAAAAAAAATTAAATTATTAAAAAATGAATAAAAGAGACCCCAGAGAGCTTCCCTGACCCTCCCCACCATGTGAGAACGTTGAGAGAAGACAGTTGTCTATGACCCAGGAGATGGGCTCTCCACAGACACCGAATCTACTACCACCTATCAGAACGGTGAGAGCCAAACGTGGGTTGTTTGCAAGCCATCTCGTCTGCAGCATTCTCCTGAGAGCCCGACCTGACTAAGCCACCGGCAGAACACAGTCGGGACCACATCGCTCATGGTCACAGCCTACGATACAGTCCATCCTCCCAGCCCTGGGATGCTGAGAGTCTGGGTTCCAGGTTTCCATTGGGGAAGGAGACGAAAGGATGCCCACCCTGCCCTTGAAGTCCTCCGAGGGCCAGCCCTCTCCACTGTGGCTCAGGCCCTGGCCGGTTCCCACAGAGGAAGAGGAAGTCTCTCTCTTTCCTACAGGGCTCTCTCTTCCTGACACAGGGCGCCTGGGTCACAGATGTTTCACGTCAGAAGTCAGAGGTGGTAGTGACTTAATCACCCAAGCCTGCAGTTCCTTAAAAAGGTGTGGGTCTCAGCCTTTTCAGAAAGCAGTTTGGCAGAAGGTTTTTCAGGGGCCTGGAAAGTCTATGCTTTCCTTTCCAGCGATCACACGTCTGGGAAATTGCTCAAAGGAACCGATTGTAAAACAAGGAAAGAAAGACTGAGTGCCCAGTGATACCTGCTGCCGTGACATTTGTCACACACGTCAACATGTATGTTGACACCCCTTGTGGATTCTTAAGTAGGCGTTTAGAAGGAGTTATGAGAGCTCTTCATCAACATAGAAAATACTTAGATGAACTGAAGTGAGAACACAATATGAGGCTGGTGGGCGAGGCTAGTGGTGGTGGCGGGGCAGGAGGGGGGGTCTGTTGATTTTCCTAATGGTCTGTGATACTGTCCTATTGCTCTAAATGGCAGGAAAACCAGCCTGCGTGTGGCGAGGGGGTTTCCAGCCCCGCTCCCCAGTTGGCAGCCCCATCCCCAGGGCTCTGCCCACCAATCCAGCCTTAAAACTGGTGCTCCTGTTCCATTTTCGAAAATGGAGACTGACATATTAAGGCGTGTTTCCTTTTTGGATGATCTTGTGGCTTTCTGGAGCAAGATGGGTGGAAATAAGCCAGGGAGGCCCTTGTAGCCCACTGGGAGGCAGAGCCCTTCGGGGCAGGGTTTTGGTCTTTTTCACATCAAAAAACTTGTTGACAGCTCAAACTGCACAGCCTCTTTCCTGGAGACTGAGGCAGGAATGTTTATTTTTACTGAAAGGTTTAAAAAGGTCTTTATTTTATTGCAAAAGCAATGCACGCTCATTGTTTAAAAAAGAAAGAACCAAATAGTATAGAATTGTATAAAACAAAGCTCCCTGCCTGCCTCCCTCTTTCTTTCCGAGGGAAACCCCTCTTGGCTGTTTGTGTCTTTCTTTTTAGATAGGTTCCATATCCGGGGTTTTCAAACTATTTTTAGCTACAAGCCCCAGTGAAAAAATAGACTTTGCATTGTAACACAGTACCCAGGGACACTGGACAATAGCTAGAAGTCTGATGAAACGATACTTGTTATGAGGAATGCCAGCGGCCTTGTCTTCTGTTCTGTGTTATTCTAGACAGTCTACTCCATTCTATCCCATTTCCTTTAGAAAAGAAAGGCGGCTGTTCTTAACCCAGTCCCATGGTTTCATGTCCCCCCGCTCGGTGCGAAAGTCCTGCTGTAGATGTTCCTAACGCACAGCATCATTATTCTCGACTCCCTATTCTACTACTTGCTTTTTGCACTAGAAGGATACTGCAACCCGCTTTCCATAAGTGGACACACAGGGCTGTTTTCTTCCTTCTTAATGGCAGCAGAGGAAAACACATGAGTGGTTTTTTGCTGTTTGTCCATCTCCTTCTTAACGGCCATTTGCGTTGTTTCCACACTGGGCTGCCACCAGTGAGGTTTGGGGGGTGGGGGAAACGCCCAGCTCTGGGGCCATCGGAGCGGTGATTCCCAGCATGGGATCCGCAGGGCGGGGAGCAAGCATGATGGCTGCTGATAACAACCTGGGGTGGGGGCGGGTACGTTGAGTGTGCATCTAGGGGCACAGAGGACCTCTACACCCAATGACCACGCAGGATTTTGTTTGTTTCATGTCACGCCCTGCTTACCATATTGAGAAATACACATGTGGGTTTTAGAATGAGATGGTTCCCAAGTCACTTCTTCTTTCTCTCCGTTTCCTCTTTTGTCCCTTGACAGCTTTGGAGGAGGGGACCCTCCTCAACCCTGATTTCAAAGGTCTTCCGCTTGAGCCTTCTCTGTTGTGTGACGTGGTGGGTTATTTCCCAGGGGGTTCAAAACGGGCTCCGTGCACTCGTGAATACGAGCTGGACTGGGACCCCACAGCTGCAATGAATTAGAATGGGCACTTTCTCAGGTGGTGCTAGAGGTTAAGAACCCCCTGCCAAGGCAGGAGATGGAAGAGACACAGGTTCGATCCCTGAGTTGGGAAGATGCCCTGGACAAGGGCACGGCAACCTACTCCAGTATTCTTGCCTGGAGAATCCCATGGACAGAGTTGCCTGGTGGACTACAGTCCATAGGGCCACAAAGAGTCGGACACGACTGAAGCGACTCAGCACTTTATTTGTAGTTCTATCTTAGGTTCAGATCCTGGTTCTGACACAAGTGGGAAAAACCTTGGGTCTTGGTTGCTTCATCATTTATAAAATGGGATTTAGAACTTCTGCTCAGGGAAACAAGATAGAATAATGGGTAAGCACATGAATTTCATTTATTTATTTTGACCACGGCCACATGCAGGTAGCATCTTAGTTGCCCGACCAGGGGTGGAAACTGTGCCCCCTGCAATGGGAGCACGGAGTCTTAACCACTGGATCTCCAGGGTCTTTAGAAAGAACCTGTCTGGATTTTGATCATGGCTTCACACTAACCCGCTGTGTGACCTTGGGCAAGCTATATAACCTCTCTGTGTCTCAATTTCCTGATATGTAAAGTGGGGAGAATAATAGTGTCTACTTCCTAGGGTTCTGGCGAGGATTAAATGAGTTAGGCTGATGCCTGGCTATGCATTTATTATTATTGTTATTATTAAGAAAGATGGGTTGTTGTAAAGATTAAACGAGATGACGGATGTACAAGTGCTCCTATTGGATCTGGCATGTAGTAAATGATCACAATTTTGTTTTTTTTAAAAAAAGTTTTAAACAGAGGATACTTTTGGTTCAGAGTGCAGAAGATCTGGTAATGAACATTTAGCCCTGGCTCTTGACTAGCTAAGGAGGGAGAAGAAACCTTAGAGGCTGGGGGCGGTGGGGCAGAGGGGTTTGCAAATGTTTGCTCCATGTTTCAATGTCTCCTTTCAGTGGCTCAAGAAGGTGGAGGAGGGGATGGTGGCCTGGGAAGTGTGGGGTTAGTGGTGGTGGGGGAGACAACCTCGATCTCTAAGGGTGGGTAGGTAGAAGGGGAAGTAGTGTGATTCGTCTTTTTTCTGGAAATGCTCCTGATGATATTCGCAGGTTAGGGCTTCAGGATTGCGTATGCTTGGGGCCCGGGGTACAGAAAGGGGAAGTTGGGGGTGTCAGGGATGTCAAGGTGCTCCCTACTTCCCCTCCAGATTGCCTTCTCTTTATTCCAGTGTGAGGCTTGCGCTAGGCATGTGAGAGACATCCATGAACTGCACACAATCAGATGTGGAATAATAAATGTTGTTGTTGTTGTTTAGTTGCTGAGTCATGTCCGACTCTTTGTGACCCCATGGACTGTAGCCCGCCAGACTCCTCTGTCCATGGGATTTCCCAGGCAAGAACACTGGAGTGGGTTGCCATTTTCCTCCTCCAGGGGATTGTCCGGATCCTGGGATCAAACCTGTGTCTCCTGCATTGGTGGGTGGATTCTTTACCTCTGAGTCATCAAGGAAGCCCCAGAATAATAAAACGATGTCATTAATTAGAAGCTAGTAAGTGTTATGGATGGAGAAGGGAATGGCAATCCACTCCCGTAGTCTTGCCTGGAGAATCCCATGGACAGAGAAGCCTGGCGGGCTACAATCCGTTGGGTCACAAAGAGTCGGACACGCCTGAGTGACTAACACAAGTGTTACAGAACAGTGGGGGTGGGGTTAAGAGGGTGAAGGAGGGGCTGTAATTTCAGAGAGGGCGGCCAGAGTTGCCTGGTTGAGAAGGTAACACTTAGGCAAACACCTGAAGGAGAGAGCAAGTCATGTTGATACCTGGGTGCCAGTGGTCCCGGCAGAGAGAAACAGCCAGTGCAAAGGCCCTGAGGCAGAATGATGCTGGAACAGCAGGTGTGTGACTAAAGTGGAGTGAGTGAGATTGAGAGTGTTTGGAGATGAGGGCAGAGCAGAAGGGAGGGTTAGATCATATGGGGCTCTGGAGGCCTTAGGGAGGGCTGGACACCTCTCTGGACTGTGGGGAAACTGAGTCAGGAACTCAGGATGGGTCGTGAGTATATTGCTTGGGTGACATTACTTTCTTTTCATGGAGATGGAGACATTACTTTCTTTTCACTTTTTTCTAGGGGATCAAAAGTGTAAGTCCAGAAACAAAGGGCTCATAGGCTTTGTGGGTACTTGTTTTTGTGGAAGGGGAGCCTAAGAACAACAGCGACAAGTTTAAGATTAGCAGATGCAAACTATTATGTATGGAAGAGATAAACAAGGTCCTTCTGTATAGACAGGGAACTATATTCAACATCCTGTGACAAACCATAACGGAGACGAATATGAAAAAGAATGAATATATGCGTGTCACTGAATCACTTTGCTATACAGAGAAAATTAACACAACATTGTAAATCGACTAGACTTCAATTAAAAACAACAACAGCAGTAACTCAGGGATAATAGCAGCTATGAACGTCTGGAGCCTTCCTGTGTGCCAGGCGTGGTGCCAGCCACGCTGTTTCTTTTCATGAGTTCATCTCTGCTGTGGCCTCACTGGGCGATGTTGGGACAGTGGAGAAAACAGAGAGTCTGGAAGGGGGAGGGGTTGACTGAGGTCCTGCCACTCAGAGGGAGCCAAGAAGGGGACTGGAGCCCAGGCCTCGGGCTTTACATCTGGATGACTTCAAGGCGCCATCCATTTCCTCAAACAGAGGGGGCCCGACTGCCCACCTCCCACCCGCAAGCCCTGGTCTGACCCTCTGGCGGTTGGGCAATTCCAAGTTTCCTGGACTTACGGTCACAGCCCCCAACCTGTGCTTCTCCTTCCAGCCAAAAGAGGAACCAGCCTTGAACCGATGGACAAACACTCGCGTTCAGGTTCAAATTCCAGAAAATGCAGGATCAGTCCAAGCTGTGGTGTGCCAGAAGCTCACTCAACCCCAAGTGAGTGAGTTTCTGCAAGCTGAGTGGGAACGTGGCATGGTGTTGGGGCACCTGGGAAGGCGGGGCCTCGGTGAAATAAATCAGACCGAGAAAGACAAGAATCGGAGATCTCACGCACAAGTCAAACTTGAGGGAAAAAAAATCACCAAACTCAGAGAAAAAGGGAAGAGATGGATGGTTGCCAGAAGGTGGGGCTGGGGTGTGTGTGAAATGAGATGATGGTCATTCGAAGGTGCTCAAAAGGTACAAATTTCCAGTTATAAAATTAATAGGTCCTGGGGAAGTCATGTATAGCATGGTGACTATAGTTAGTAATAATACAGTATCGGATATTTGAAAATTGCCAGGACAGTAGATCTTAAAAGTTCTCATCCCAGAGAAGAAGAGCTACGTAATTATACATGGTGACAGATGTTAACTAGACTTATTGTGGCGATCACTTTGCAATATGTACAACTATGGAATCGTTATGTTGTACACCTGAAACTAATATAATGTTATTTGTCAATTACATCTCCATTCAGGAAAATGAAGGGAAAGTGGCAGAAGGCTCCAAGGGAGCAGAGGAACTTTCATGGGGACCTTGGCTGGGGGTTGTGCGGGGAGCAGGGGAAATTAACTGTTCCCTTTCTGACAGGGGAGGGCCGGGTTTTGCTTCAACCCACACAGAACTGCTAATTTCTCTTTTGTGGGTTGCATCTCTATGGGAGGCTACAGTGGAGGGAAAGTCTCTGAGGTTCAACAGCCTAAAAGATACAGGTCTGGGTGATCTAGAAGGCTGTAAGCTCCAAGAAGCTCTCCGTGGCGAGGTGACTAAACAGGGACATGGAGACAGGGTTCAACTTGCCGCTGCTACCATTGCTGTGTGACTTTTGGCGACTCGCTTAAAGTCTCTGGGCCTCATCTGTAAAGTGATGATCACCCTTGTCCTTACATGATAAGACTGCCCTCACAGGGCTGTTGGGCATACTATCTTTAAATAAAGATGATTCAGGGATTCGTGCTCCACCCGCACCGCCCCTTCTCCCCCTGCAGGGCTGTTGGAACGGATCCCAGAGAACGAAGCTCTTCTGTGCCATGAAGACATTTGTTTCCTGGAAGCTGCAACAATTAGAAAGCGCCAGGGATGACTGCAGAGTCACAGGGTACTCATTATTGATTTATTATCTATCTCCTGCTCCCAGCCAGAACTCCAGGGGAGTTGGGACCTTGCCTTCAGCTTTGTGATCCCAGCTCGAGGCCCCTGCGACAGTCCTGGCACCCAGATCACAGCAGCTGAGGGAGTGAGAAGGCTGTGTGACAGCCTCTGGAGTCTGCTGGACTTGGTTCAAATCCCATCTCCAGGCACCTTCTTGCTGTGTGACTCGGGGCTTGTTATTTAATCTCTCTGGGCCTCCAATGCCTCATCTGTAACACAGGAGGGTTTTTGTGAAGAGAAAAGGAGATAGGGACTTCCCTGGTGGTCCAGTAGCTGAGAATCCACCTGCCAAGGCGGGGGACTCGGATTCGATTCCTGGTCCGGGAGGATCCCACCTGACTGGGCCCCTGCGCCACAACTACTGAAGCCCTAAGTGTGCCCTGGAGCCCATGGTCTGCAGCGGGAGAGCCATCGCAGTGAGAAGCCCGAGCACCGCAACTACAGAGTAGCCCCCTACTCGCTGCAACTAGAGAAAAAGCCCACGTGCAGCAACCAAGACCCGGTGCAGTCAAAAATGAATATTTTTTTTAAAAAAGAGAGAGAAAAGGAGATAATGGATATAAAAGGGTCCAGTGTCCAGGACCCCGTGGGGGTAGCGTTAGTGTCTATCCTCCTCCTCCTTAGGCACTGGGGGTTCATTCCACATGCTTGAGCCATTGCTGTGGTCCAGGTGGTGTTTAGTTGCTAAGTCGTGTCTGGCTGTTTGCAACACCATGGACTGTAGCCCGCCAAGTTCCTCTGTCCATGGAATTCTCCGGGCAAGAATACTGGAGTGGGTTGCCATTTCCTCCTCCAGGGGATCTTTCCCATCCAGGGATCGAACCCCTGTCTCTTGCATTTGCAGGCAGACTCTTTAGCACTGAGCCACCTGGGAAGCCCGTGCAGTGAGGGGGTATCTTGTTAAATAGAACCTCAGGCATACAGCGTGTCATTCAGGTGATGTTATTGGGGGGATCAGGCCTCTCCTCCTGAGGACACTCTTTCCCCTGCAGTTAATGGGCCCCCCCAACCTCCACCAAGGAGGTCTCCAAGGTCTGCCTCTGGACAGACCAGGAAAGGCCCCACCTGCTGCTTCTCTGGGGCCTGGTGGAGACAGAGGCCTGGCTAGTTCGGGGCTCGTTCCCACACCTTGAGGGCAAAGGCTGGCCCACATAATTATGGGGTTGGGTTAACTCAGCCCAGCCTCCACGTTGGCCACTGTCTGTAGGTAACATCGCTTTGGCCAAAGGCCTACCGGCCAGGCAGACAGAATAGAGAACGCCCAGTTAAATGTGAATTTCAGACAAACAATGAGTAATTTTTTTTTAGCTCAAGAATGTCTTGGACAAGGCTGATAATATATCACAAGTCTGCAACATTCGGGATATTACTTGCTGTTTATCTGAAATTCAAATTTAACTGGGCGTCTTGTGTTTTTATTTGCTACAGCTGGCAACTCCACTAAGGCCTCTCTCTGCCCCTGAATTCACCCCATTTCAGCTCCATCTTGGCAGCAGCAGAAGCAAAGGGCATATCCAGGGCCAGAACCCAGCCAAGGGCAGAGAGCCAGGCTCTGGGCACAAGGAAGGCCTCTCATGTCCCCAGCCTCAGTTTCCCCGTCTTTGTAACTCAGCAGGAAAAATCTTGGCTGCTCGGGCCTTTTGCAAGGATGAATCGTGTGATGTGTGTGTATGTGGGAAACATGTTTTGAAAGTGAAAAAGGTGTTGTAGAAACATTAGTTACCAGAACTCATTGTTATGAATAACACAGGTCAGCCAGTGGAGGCGGCTTCTGGCAGCTGGGTTCTTTTTTTGAAAATTCGTTTTTCGAAAACAGCAATTGCTGTTTGTTCTTAAAAATGTTAGAAGTGGAAAGTAGCAAAAGCAGAAGAAAAATCCCTATCTCCCTGCTCCTTCCTGCCCCTGGCAACCACTAATCAGTTTTCTGTATCTACAGAGTCTTCCTGTTCTTGAAATTTGATATGTGGAATCATATACCATGTGACCTTTTGTGTCTGGCTTCTTTCACTTAGCAGGTTTTCAGGGTCTGTCCAAACTATAGCAAATGTTAGCATTTCCCTCCTTCTTATGATCAAATAATATTCCATCATAAGGATATACCACATTTGGTTTATCTGTGCATCAGTTAATGGACATTTAGGTTATTTCCATCTTTTGATTATTTGGAATAATGCTATGAATATTCCTGCACAAATTTTTGTTTGGAAACCTGTTTTCAACCCTTTTGTGTATACAGCTAGAAGGAGAACAGTGGTTGCACCATTTTATAGTCCTACCAGCAATGTGTGAAAGTTTCCATTTCTTCACATGCTCCCCAACACTTGTTTATTTTCCATTAAAAAAATTTTTTTTTTTATGACCACCATAGTGGGTATGAAGTGGTTTCTCGCTGTGGTTTTGATTTGCATTTCCACGATGGCTAATGATGTTGAGCATCTTTTCATGTGCTTGTTGGCGTTTGTATATCTTCTTTGTAGAAATGGCTATTCAAATCTTTTGCCAGTGTTTTGTTTAACTTAAATTTGTGTGCGGTAAAATATACATAATGTAAAATTTATCATTTCAACCATTTTCAAGTGTACGGTTCAGTGGCATTAAGTATGTTCACAATATCATCACTCTCCATCTCCAAAAAAAAAAGGCTATTTTTAAAAAGCAGTTTTAGGAGCTTCCCTGGTGGCTCAGTGGTAAGGAATCTGCCTGCCAACGCAGGAGACACAAGTTTGATCCCTGATCTGGGAAGATCCCACATACTGCGGAGCAACTAAGCCTGTGCACCTGGGCTCTATAGCCCAGAGGCCACAACTGGACGACCAAAAACACCCAACTACCACTTCTGAAAGTGAAAGTCGCTCAGCTGCATCCAACTGCTTGCAACCCCATGCAGTGCAGCCTGCCAGGCGCCTCTGTCCGTGGAATTCTCCAGGCCAGGATATTGGAGTGGGTTGCCGTTTCCTTCTCCAGGGGATCTTCCCAACCCAGGGATCGAACCCAGGTCTCCCACATTGCAGGCAGATTCTTTACGATCTGAGCCACCAGGGTTCTGAAGAGGGGATTAAAAACAGGGTATTGTGCATACGCCGGGTGCACACCACCACCTAAGGGTGCACAAACCACCTAAACCACCCTCCAGCGCAACCTCTGGACCCACCCCTACTCTCCCTCCATTTCAGGAACCAGCTCCCCTTGGGGAGGAGCAAGGGAACCTGTTACTTGTTTTCCATCCCTCCTGCTGCAGCAGAAGCCCAGATAAAGCCTTGCCTGAAGTTCTCATCTGGCCTCTTAATCAATTTCTATTGACTAGGGAAGTCCAACGACCCTGGTTGATAACAGTGCATTTGTTACAATTGATGAACTTACACTGACATCTCATCATCACCCAAATCCATAGTTTATATTAGGGTTCACATTTATATATATATATATATATTATTTTTTAACATTTTATTTATCTGTTTTATTGTGGGCCGTGAGGTCTTTGCTGCTGAGCATGGGCTTTCTCTAGTTGCGGCACGCCAGGCTTACTCTCTAGTCGTGGCGCACAGGTTCTCACTGTGGTGGCGTCTCTTGTTGCAGAGCCCCAGCTCCGCAGGGTATGGGCTCCAGCAGCTGTGGCGCACAGGCTCAGTAGTTATAGCTTGTGGGCTCTAGAGCACGGGTATGTATGTAGTTGTGCTACATGGGCTTAGTTGCCCCGTGGCATGTGGTATCTTCCAGGACCAGAGATGGAACCTGGGTCCCCTGCACTGGCAGGCAGATTCTCAACCACTGGACCACCAGGGAAGTCCTTAATATCTTTATTTATTTATGTATTTGACTGTGTCAGGTCTTAGTCGAGGTACACAGGGATCTTTTGTTGTGGCTCGAGGGCTCAGTAGCTGTGGCGCACAAGCTTCGTTGCTCTGAGGCATGTGGGAATACACACACACACACACACACATCCTAGAGGAGGGCCTGGGGACCCACTCCAGTATTCTGGCCTGGAGAATCCTCACGGACAGAGGAGCCTGACCGGCTACAGTCCACGGGGTTGCACAGAGTCAGACATGACTAAGCACAACATAGCGTATATACACATAAATATATGTGTGTGCGTGTGCACTCAGTCGCTCAGTCGTGTCAGACTCTGCAACCACTGGATTGGCAACCCCTGTTGCCCGCCAGGCTCCTCTGTCCATGGGGATTCTTTAGGCCAGAATGCTGGAGTGGGTTGCCATGCCCTCCTCCAGGGGATCGTTCCAACCAGGGAATCTAACCCAGGTCTCCCACATTGCAGTGGATTCTTTACCATCTGAGCCACCAGGAAAGCCCATGTATATATAATTTTATCTTATTCATTTTTGGCCATGCTGGGACTTCACTGCTGCTCAGGCTTTTCTCTAATCATGACGTGTCGCAGCTACCCTTTCTTGCAGTGTGCAGGGCTTCTCATCAGGGTGGTTCTCTTGTTGCAGAGCACAGGCTCTGGGGCACGTGGATTTCAGTAGTTGCGGCGTGGTTCCTGGGCTCCAGAGCAGAGGCTCAGTAGTTGTGGTGCACAGACTTGGTAGCTCTGCGGCATGTGGGATCTTCCCAGATCAGGGATCGAACTTGCGATTCCTGCACTGGCAGGTGGATTCTTAACCACTGAGTCACCGGGGACCCCCAGTGTCCCCTCTTGCTGTTGTACATCCTAAGTGAAGTCACTCAGTCATGTCCGACTTTTCGACCCCTTGACTCCTGCCAGGCTCCTCCGTCCATGGAATTTTCCAGGCAAGGATACTGGAGTGGGTTGCAATTTCCTCCTCCAGGGGGTACATTCTAAGGGTTTGGACAAATACAATGACATATAGCCACAAATATAATGACATATATCCACAAATATCCACAAATATAAGAACATGTATCCAAAGATATCCTCAAATATAATGACATATATCCACAGAAAGTCAGACACAACTGAGCGACTGAGCACACATGCATGCATCCATCATAATATCATACAGAGTATTTTCACTGCCCTAAAATTTCTCTGTGCTCTGCGTATTCATAGTTTTGCGTTTCTCTGGGACTTTTCCACCATCCAATGCCTAATTAAAAAACTGAGTTGATGTCTTTTTGTTGTTGATTTGTAAGGGTGCTTTACAAAATCTGGATACTAGATCCTGATTAAATGATTTGGAAATATTTTCTCCCATTCTGTGGATTGTCTTTTCACTCTCTTGATATAGGCATACCTTGTTTTATGCTGTTTTGCTTTATAAATAAACTGCAAATTGCACTTTGTAGATATAGCAAGTTTTTTTTTAGACCTTGAAGGTTTGTGGCAACTTTGCTAAGCAAGTCTATTGAAGTCATTTTCTCAACAGCATTTGCTTACTTTGTGTCTATCTCTCTGTCACATCTTGGTAATTCCTTAAATCTTTCAAACGTTTTCATTACTATTATATTTGTTATGGTGATCTGTGATCTTTGATATTACTACTAAGACTCTCTGAAAACTCAGATGATGGTTAGAAATTTTTAGCAATAAAGTATTTTAAAAATTAAGATATGTACTTTTTAAAAGACATAATGCTGTTGCACACAATAGACTATAGTACAGTGTTAATATATATTTAATATTCACTGAGAAGCTAAAAAATTTGTGTGTCACTTTATTGCAATTTTCACTTTCTTGTGGTGACCTGAAGCTGAACCCTTAATAAACCCAAAGTATACCAGTAGTGTCCTTTCGTGCACAAAAACTTCAATTTTGATGAAGTTAAATTTATCTATTTTTTCTTTTTGTTGCTTAAGCTTTTGATGTCACATTTAAGAAACCATTGCCTAATCCAAGATCACAGAATTCACACTTTTGTTTCCTTCTAAGAGTTTTACAGTTTTTCCATCTTGAATTCATTTTTTGATATGGTGTCAGGTAGGGATTCAGCTTTACTATCTTGCGTGTGAATATGCAGTTGCCCCAGCACCGCTTGCTCTTAAGACTCTCTTACCATGAAATGGTCTCAAGATCTTTCTCAAAAACCCATTGCCCACATATGTGTGGGTTTATATCTGTTTGTTTATTTTTGGTTTTGTTTTTGTTGCATAGCGTGTGGGATCCTACTTCCCTGACCAGGGATCGAACCTGCGCCCCCGGCATTGTAAGTGCAGAGTCCCAACCACCATTGGACTGCCAGGGAAGTCCCTCTATAGTTTTTATTATTATTATTTTATGTTATATGTATATATTTTTTTCCTCTAGAGTTTTAAAACAAGAAAAGATTGGCATCACTAATAATATATACCTGGCAATTTCTCATGCTGGGAAGGAATTTGAATTACCCTCCTTTAACTGAGTAATATGTCCATGGCTGCTAGTATTTGGGTCCACTTGGTGAAAGGTGGTGAGACCTTTGGGTAGGGAAGAAGGGGGACAGTTTGCTGTAAGACCTTGGACAAGTCACTCTCTGCCTTGGGTCTCAGTGTGAAGTTGGAGGGTGGGGAGAGGTTCCACCTCCAGAAAAGTTCTGGAATCCAAGTCTATGAATCCACAGGGGGCTCTTAGGCTCTCTGCCCCAGTAGCATTTCTCTAGGTAGCCACAATAGGGTTCCGCCCATTCTCCAGGACTCTGTATTTGGGGCTTCCCTGGTGGCTCAAATGGTAAAGAATCTGCCTGCAACATGGGAGACCTGGGTTCAATCCCTGGGTCAGGAAGATCCCCTGGAGAAAGGAATGGCAACCCACTCCAGTATTCTTGCTTAGAGAATCCCATGGCTAGAGGATTCTCACCTCAAAGCCACGCCATCATCAATGCCCTGTAATGACTTTCCAGGGGACCTTGCTAGCAGGATCAGGGCTGGTGTTATTACTATAGCAGGATAATAGAGGCTCTTATCAGAGATGCAGCATCTGTTGAGGGGAAGTGAGTTGATGGATGTTGAAATAGTGGGGGCAGGAGAAGGGGATGACAGAGGATGAGATGGCTAGATGGCATCACCGACTCGATGGACGGGAGTTCGAGTGAACTTCGGGAGTTGGTGATGGACAGGGAGGCCTGGCGTACTGCGATTCACGGGGTCGCAAAGAGTCGGACACGACTGAGCAACTGAACTGAACTGAAATAGTAGTTACTCATTTCCAGAGCTTTCAGTGATTGAGTGAGAAAGTACCTAGGGGCCACGGGACACCCTGGGGGCATGCGAAGCATTGGTTTGGCCAAAAAAATTCATTTGGGTTTTTCTGTTTCATCTTAGGAAAAACCTGAATGAACCTTTTGACCAGTCCAATAGTTAGCAGTAGCTGCTGCTGCTGCTAAGTTGCTTCAGTCGTGTCCGACTCTGTGCGACCCCAGAGACGGCAGCCCATCAGGCTCTGCAGTCCCTGGGATTCTCCAGGCAAGAACACTGGAGAGGGTTGCCATTTCCTTCTCCTATGCATGAAAGTGAAAAATGAAAGTGAAGTCGCTCAGTCGTGTCCGACTCTTAGCGACCCCATGGACTGCAGCCTACCAGGCTCCTCCATCCATGGGATTTTCCAGGCAAGAGTACTGGAGTGGGGTGCCATTGCCTTCTCCGAGTTAGCAGCTAGGATAGGTTTAATTTAGCACCATCTGTGGTAAACGCTATGTTTGCCTTGTTCAGCTAAATCTCTGTAGATCTTATGAGACAGGTACTGTTGTGCCCATATTACAGACAGGAGACTGAGGCCAGAGAAAGTGGGCACATACCCAAAGGCACATGAGTTTTCTTGGGTTGCCTGGGTACATCTAAATGCACAGAATTGAGGTATGGGGAGAAAAGGGCCGACTTCCGGAGGGCAGGGAGCGCTGGATGCCTTGGCAAGGGATCTGGAGGTGATCAGTATTGTCTGAGAACCGGGAAGGAGAACAAATGCTGAAGATGGGGACCCAGGGGCGCAGGGGAGAGCAGAAAGGGAATGAAAATCAGGAGGGCAGTTCAAGGTGTGCGGGCACGTGGCGGGGATCCACGAGCAGGAGCAGAACCAGAAAGGGGAGACATTCTCCCCACCAGGATGGGGAGAGTGGGGTCTGGGCTGAAACTGGGGGGTTCCAGGGAGTGAGCGGGGTCTGGGAGTGTCAAGGGGGTGTTCCGAGGATAGCGGGAGATCGGAGCGGTGGAGGGGAAGGGCAGAAGCCAGAGGGTCGCAGGTCCCTGGCGGGGTTTCTAGCTTGCGGGAGGCGGCCCCCGGCGAGTGGGGAGGATCGGGTCCCGGCGGCTCGTAGGGGCGGGGACTAGCCGGAAGCGGGAGCCGGAGCGCCCCGCCCCGGCCGGTCCAGCCCCCGCCCCCCGCCTTCGGGCTCTCCTCCCGGCCGCCTTCCAGCCAGTCCGCCCGCCAGCTCCGTCTGCTCAGACCTCTCGGCTCCACTGGCGGCGCGCGCGGCGGTGAGTGAGGTGCGCGTTGGCTGGCGGCGGGGGCGCGGGCTGGGGTCGCCGACGGGGAGGAGGCAGCGACCGGGGTGCTGATCCGCGGAACTTCGAGCTGGTGGTGGGTGGAGAGCGGGGTCGGTGCGGCGCGAGCACCCGCTCGGGACTCCGCGGGAGTGGTGGCCGTGTCCCGGAATCCTGGCGGGTCCCCGGGGTTCGAGGTGGTTGGAGGGCGTCGGAGTCCCGCCGCGATCTTCCGCGCGGGGCCGGCGAGGCCGGGCTTCCAGTCACTTGGCGCTTGTTCCCGCCGCAGTCCAGGCTGGGTCCAGTTCCTGCTCCCCGAAGTGAGCCGATCGCCCGCGGATCGCGCGCGGTGGGGTCATCCCGCCCCCACCTGAAAGAGCGCCCCGTGTTGGTCACGGGGGCCTCCACCCCGGGAGAGCACACCCCGAGGCTTTTCAAGGAAGTCTTGCCTCGCTTGGTGGCTGCTCTCTCAAAGTTGAAGTTTCCATACTCTTTATCGCCCGGCGATTTAGAAACAAAACCAACCAACCAAACAAAAAAAGCCCAACAGATTTCCGACGCCGGTCCCAGAAATTCGACTTCTGGGGTCCACGATATCTGCTTTTCCCCGCCATCCCCGGCTCCAGGGGGTTCCTCATAGTATTTAGGACCGCTCTCAGCGGACACCGGCGGGTCTAGGGAGCCCACGAGAGATGAAAATTCGGGACACAGAGCAAAGTCAGCCAGGGCCCTGGCTAGAGCCCTCGCGGGGAGGGGGTGTGGGGGGGGGTGCGGGTAAGGTAGGCACTCTGTGAGCGCAGGGATGGGCCGGGACCCCGTCCACTGCCGCTGCCAGATACATGCCAGTGGCACAGGATGGCGAGGTGGACATTGGCCCTCCACGCCCAGCTAGGTAGGTGGCCTCTTTCTCTTTGGTTTCCAGGTCACTGTGATCTGGGCAGTGGGGTCATTGTTGTGCCAGAAACCCTTCCATCAAGGTCAGGACAGGAGGTGATGGGGAAATGGGGTATTCTGGACCGGCTGTGCATTCCAGGGATCAGGCCAGCTGGTCTTTGATTAGTTTTCTGGCTTTTGTGCTTCCGATAAGTGGGGCTGATGTCATTGCATGTCGGACTGAGCTTTGGTGGCTGGGAAATCCAGTTTCTGGAAGGCACAGGGCCTTCCCATCTTAGTGCATCAGGATAAGACTCGCCCACCCGTCTTCCCAAGGGGAGTAAACCCTTGGCTGGGTGAGCTGGTGCTGGTTCAAGGACTGTCTGGAACGCTGGTTGGCCCTGCAGTTCCCCTGGGGCTCTTTTAAGGAACGTTGTGGTTTGCATTAGTGTGTGCTTGACTGCCTCCCTTATCTTCTTACCCACCCACCCCGGAGTCATCTCTGATTGACTCTTACAATGAGACTCACCTGGATACCGTGTCCAGCATGAGCTGGTATCTGGGACTCTACCAGTGTGTTTGGTTTTATCGAAGTTGGATTAGTAGGCCTGCAAGCAGGTGACTTGCTCTACCTGGCGTAGAATAATACCCATGCTGCTCCTGGCTTACCTCTCAACCAGTCCTTGCACTGGGGTTTAAAGGTGCCCCAGACTCTCTAAGAAACATCTATTGTAGATCTACGATGGGAGGGGCCCATCTTCCCCCTTTCCTGTTTCTTGAAGGCATGAATAATAGATGCTTTTATTCACATTTGTGAAAGTATCCTCATTATAGTGTTTTTGTGGATTAAGTGACTCATTGATTGATCTGAGATGGAGGATCAGTTTCTTAAGTCTCTAAATACTAGATTGAAGTCATTTCACTGTCTCTAGTGAGTAAACTTTCCTTTGTTCCTTTAGTCGCTTTTACTGGATGGTTGTGGGGAAATAAAATGCTATTCTAGCCTTGTAAAGGACACAGAAAAAATGGCTCTAGGTTCTGAGGGGTTTATGCTGCAGGTGGAAAGTGGAAAAAAACACAGGTGGATAGTCAGTGCTCAGCAATCCCCTTGACTCAGGAAGGATTGAAAGAAATGGAAAGGAGTGAGCTATGAAGGAAAATTTCATAGGAAAGCAGAGACCTGAGAATACACATCACAGAAGGTACATGTATTCCAAATGAGCAGAAGAGGCTCAGCAAAGCTTTGGAGGAAGTGCAGGCCAGCCCATAGTTGAGGACAGTAAAAGGGAAGCCACTGAGAGCAAAGGAACTGGAAGGCATTTCCAGCCCAACTTCATTTTCAAGGAGATAGGGCATGCTTCCTTGCTTTTACCCACGACTGGCAGTGCTATGGTGCCACTCTGAGAACGGGAGCATGCCCATCAAGGACTTAAAATTCTCCCACTGAAAAGGAATCAACCCCAGCTACAGTGATGGTGGGAAAAAATGAGTTCCATGACTCAGAGTCCTAGAGTCTTGACACTGTGACTTGTCTTCTGTGTTTGTGCTTTTACTGCAATGAAAATAGCTCCCTGGGCAAGGTGGTCCGTCTCACCAAGCAAATAGCCTTCCTTAACTCTGCTGTACTTCAGTACCTACGTCCCTGTCTTTGGTGCCTGTTCCCCTTGCCTCCCAACCATGGCCAACTGGTGTTTACTTATCGGGGTTATTTGAGCTCTAAGTGGTACTTTCCTGGGTCCTCACAATTTCGTCTTACTGTTTGCACCTGTACTGGAGCTCAGGGCAGTCGGGATAACATTTTTGTAGCCAGTGAAGTTGTCTTTTGACTGCAGATTATTTCTGTAGAAGAACTGTGTGTACTTTTATAAGACTTAGGGCCTGGACAGAAGAAAGTAAATATCACGGGTGTCTCATTGGCAATTCCCTGTTTACCTAGTAGGTAGGAAGTTAATTCACCAAGATCCGAATTTCTTCTTCGTGGGTGTTAACATCAGGGAAAATAATGGTGAAGAATTTAAGCTATTTAGCTCATGGGGGTTTTTTCTTTTCTTTTTAAAAAAAATTTATTTATTTTGGGAGATCTAACCCATGCCCCCTGCAGTGAAAGCAAGGAGGAAATCCTGACCACTGGACTGCCAGGGAATTTCCTCTCGTGGAGTTTTAGAATTGACAGCGTTCCTGGGGTAAATGTAAGAGCTTAGCATTGACTCACCCTATCCTTGAGTCCAGGGAGATTATTCATAAAGGCTGCATTGGTATTTTTTAAAGTTATGTAAAAAATAACAATATTACAGAAAGCATGAAAGATAACGAAGAGTATCTGGTATAATCTCAGCCTGTGAATGAAACAGCTAACATCAGTTTTCCTTATTTGGCGGCTTCTTGTCATGGTGCCTGTTTTTTTATGAAGTTGTAATCAGGGTACGTATAATTTTGTCTCCTGATGCAGTCCTATTAATGTTCTCATTGTGCTGTTTCATCAAAAACCGTCATTCATGTGGAAACTGGGGATGTGGTTTCACCAGGAATCCAGGGGGGGAATTGTTTCCCTTTGATTCTGGGGGCGCAGCTCAGCTCCCCAGTGGAAGCATTTTCCATTCCACAAATCACTGTAATTTGTATTTAAGCCATATTTGAACCTGACTCTCAGATTGTGGTCACTTTATCTTTGCCTGGCGAAAGAAACTGAATTCGGAAGATGGAATGTGAAAACACGTCTCTGAAATCTTTCCCTGTGAGCTTCTGTATTTTTAACAGAGGTAGACTGAATTTATTTGGGTTCGTTGGCCTAAGAACCTTAGTGTAATTTCTCACTTCCTCTCCTGAAGAGAGTTGGAGATCCCAGTTTCCCTTTTTGTCTAAATTCTTCCTCCTAATAGATTGTAAAGAATAGTTTTCTACAGAGACCGTGAAAGACCAGCTCTCTTTGACCTCCTCCGCTGGTTCTCCACCTTGTGTACAAACTGGGCTATTTTCTTAGGAGGCCCGACAATTTGCATGCGTGTGTGTCGTTCTTTTTTGCACAGGAATGTCTTTTTCCCTGGGGTCAATTCTCTAATGCTTGTATTCTTTTCTGGGGCCTGGACTGTGGGGGCAGGGAATGGAATGGAATAATCTTCCCCTTTCTCTTCCTGAAAGAACTGAGGATTAAGTTGGTGGTGAAAAAGCTGCCTTATCTTCTCTCTGAAGGCCTTGTCCTTTTGTGTGTTGATCTAATACCTAAATCCAGAAAACTGTTCTATACACATCAGGAGGATGTATTTTTAGAAGTTTATCACCTACCTGTGGCCACCTATTTGTGGCCAGGCATCAGTGTGCAAATGCTGGGAGGAGATTCCTTAAACTTTAAGGCTTATTCACTTAAAATGGGGGTATCTGTGTGTCTGTCTGTCTGCCTACCTACCTGTGTATCTATCCGGTAATTGGTAATCATCTATCTATCTACCTGTGTACCTATCTAGTAATCGGTCAGAGAGAAATACTAGAAACCCTGATCATCACCCCAGCCTCCACTTAATCCTTCCCATTTAACCGAAATACCTGAGGGGAACGAAATACCTGAGGGGAAATAAAACTTTCTTTAAAAAAAAAAAAAGTAAATTAAACTTTAAACTTCTTTTTAATGGCAGCTTGATTTTTTTTTTTTTTTTAATTAAAAAAAGACTTATTTATTTGTTTTTGGCTGCACTGGGTCTTCGTTGCTGGGCAGACTTTTCTCTAGTTGCAGCGAGCGGGAGCTACTCTTCAGTTGCGTACGTGGGCTTCTCATGGCGGTAGCTTCTCTTGCTGTGGAGCATGGGCTCCAGGCAGGCGTGCAGGTTTCTGCAGTTGTGGCGCAAGAACTTAGTTGTCCTGAGGAACGTGGGATCTACCCGGACCAGGTATTGAACCTGTGTCCCTTGCATTGGCATTCAGATTCTTAACCACTGGATTACCACGGAAGCCCTGTTTTGTCTTTAAAAACTGAACTTGTATGCTTTTGGTTTTGTTTTTTTTTTAATATTTATTTATTTGGCTGTGTGGGATCTTAGTTATTGCGTGCGGGATCTAGTTCCCTGACCTGGGGCCCTCTGCTTCGGGAGTCATAGTTCACTGACCTGGGGCCCTCTGCTTCAGGAGTCTTAGCCAGTGAACCCCCAGGGAGACCTCCATCTGATAGTTTAATTTTAGATTTGCCAGAAAGTAGCAGTTACTGCAAGGAGTTTTCCATCCGCCCCTCCCCTAGTTTCCCCGCTGTGAATGTCTTCCCTCATCTGTGAACATCGCTGTGAATGTCTTCCCTCATCTGTGAACATCTTACATCATCACCGCAGGACTTGTGTGAAACTAGGAAACGAGCGCTGGCACCTCACTGTCGCCCACCCTCCAGACACTGTTTGACGTTTCTGCTAATGTCCCTTTTTCTGTTCCCAGACCCCATCCAGGGTACCACGCTGCATTTAATCACACCTTCACCAAGTCTCCTCCTGTCTCCTCAATCTTTCCTTGTTTTTCATGGCTGTTTCTAAGCAGTAATGGGGAAAGATTTTGTAGAATTTCCCTCACATTGGGTTGGTCTGATGTTTGTCTCGTGATTCTACTGGGGTTACCGATTTTGGGGGCGAAGGCCACAGAGATGAAGGGCTCTTCACTTCACAAGGGGGTACAACATGATACCCAACATCGCTGCTGCCAGCTTTCCCTGTAGCAGAGTTCCTCTTTTTCCTCTCTTCATAGACCATTAGCCTTTCCTTCCTCCAGGGGATCTTCCCACCGCAGGGATCGAAACCAGGCCTCTTGCATTGCAGACAGATTCCTTACCAGCTGAGCCACCAGGGAAGCCCAAGAATACTGGAGTGGGTAGATTATCCCTTCTCCAGCGGATCTTCCAGACCCAGGAATCGAACCGAGGTCTCCTGCATTGCAGGCAGATTCTTTACCAACTGAGCTATCAGAGAAGGCCTCACTCAGGAGAGGAAGGGTCAAGATTAAGCTCTACTTCTTAGAGAGAGAAGAGACTTCCCTGTAGCTCAAACGGTAAAGAATCTGCCTGCAATGCAGGAGACCAGGATTCGATCCCTGGGTCGGGAAGATCCTCTGGAGAAGGGAATGGCAATCCACTCTAGTATTCTTGCCTGGAAAATTCCATAGATAGAGGAGCCTGGTGGGCTGCAGTCCGTGGGGTTGCAAAAAGTCGGACACGACTGAACAACTAACACACAGGGGGCTAAGATCCAACATGCCTTGCGGAGCATATTAAAAAGCAGAGACATTACTTTGCTGACAAAGTAGATGGACGAATGTCCATCTAGTCAAACCTATGGTCTTGGGTTTCCCTGGTGGCTCAGGTGGTAAGGCATCTATCTACAATTCGGGAGACCTGGGTTTGATCCCTGAGACAGGAAGATTCCCTGGAGAAGGAAATGGCAACCCACTCCAGTACTCTTGCCTGGAAAATCCCATGGACAGAGGAGCCTGGTAGGGTACAGCCCAAGGGGTCACAAAGAGTTGGACATGACAGAAGAGACTTCACTTTCACTTTCACTTAGAGGGAGGGTGCTTCTACACATTTGGAATTCTTTAAGGAAATTTGTCTTTTCTGTATTTAAAAAATACATACTCCTCTGCTCAATGTTATGTGGCAGCCTGGATGGCAGAGGAGTTTGGGGAAGAATGGATACCTGCATCTGGGTGGCTGAATTCCTTTGCTGTCCACCTGAAACTATCACAATATTGTTACTCAGCTATACTCCAGTATAAAATAATAAGTTTAAAAAAGTAAAAAAAACATAAAAAATACATACTTCTCTAGTTTTCTACTTCTAAGTAAGTAATCAGAATGTAAATTCATAATAAAGATAATGAACATACTATACATTATTCATGAAACTTAATAAGAGAGTAAATCAGAGTTCTCATGCAAAGAATTTTTTTCTCTTTCTTTGGTGTTGAGACTACGAGAGGGTGGAGGTTCAGTAAACTACTTGTAATCATTTCATGATGTGTAAGGGAAATCATTATGTTGTACACCTAAAACTTACACAGTTGTTGCTGTTCAGTTGCTAAGTTGGTGTCCGACTCTTTGTGACCCCAGGGACTGTAGCCCGCTAGGCTCCTCTGTCTTTGGGATTTCCCAGGCAAGAGTACTAGGGTGGGTGGCCATTTCCTTCTCCAGAGATCTTCCCAACTCTGGGATTGAACCCACGTCTCCTGTGTTGGCAGGTGGATTCTTTACCACTTTAGTCACCTGGGAAGCCCCCCAAACTTATACAGTGCTGTATGTCAAACTGGAAAAACTACACCCTGCCATTACACTCTTTGAGCTTACGCCATAGATTGCCCCATCATATATGGGCTATATATGCCATCTATGCGCATGAAATCTCTGGCTAGGAGGTGGTCTGTGCGTCGCTTTCCCCAGAGCTCTGTGGAGGGAGAATCCAGAGAAACAAGGATCCCAGCCCTTCCCCAGAGGGGTGTGATGCGGGCCAGTTAGGGAAACAGAATCTAATTTGCAGACAGGAAGCAATTAAGGCAGATGAGGGAGGTGAACATCATCCAGGGCTGGGATTGTTACAGATAGGCCAGGGGATGGCTGAAAAGACTGCAGGAGGTTAATGCTTACTTCCCTGTCTTCACCTGGTCTCGCTGAAGGAAACAGTTTTATAATTCTCAAAGACATGACAGTTATAAAACCTACAGTTGTCTGGAATATGGCCAAAATTAAGGAAATAAGCAAATAGGAGCCTCCCAAGTAACGCAGATAGTTATCATCAAGACAAATGCCCAGCTTGTTGACTTTCCTTATGGGAGGCTCCCAGGGAAGCTAGTAGCTCTTACTTTACATCGAGTTCTTACCCACGGGAAGCCTTCAGAAGCCTTGAAACAGCAATGGGGGGATGGGATGGGGGCTGTGTGCAGCCTGGGGTGTCACAGAACCACAAGACTCCGAGGTGAGCGTTTTCTTATCTTTTTTTTTTTTTTTTTTTTTTTGCAGACTCTTAAGGAGGCAGAGAGAAATAGGGGATCATTTTAGAAAATGATTAAGAGACTTTCAGGGGAGGGATAGTGAAAAAGGGCCTCGGTCAGATGGTCAGATGATAGCAACCCCAGGAGTTACAGCAACACCAGGAGTTACGAGCCTAGAGTTTTTGTCGTGTTGATTCTGTGATCTGGGGAGAGAAGCCCTTGGCGATGGGCCTTTGGGCCTTTGATGTGTGTTTATACTGACGGGGACTTGTTGGGTGGCTTTTGCTGTGGCTGCTTTCTCCTGGTATTCTAGGTTTTGAGGCTTATTTTTAGAATCTGAATTATCCTTGGCAGGAGTTGCAAACTTGGAGGGGGTTTTTCAAGTCGCTTTTGGGCTGCTGGTTAATGAAACAGAACCTGCTTGGGAGGCGGGGGTCCCTCCCTGAAAGATTCGGCCCCGTCCCCACCTCGCCCGGACCAGGCTTATTTTTTGTTTGTTTTATTTTGGTTGTGCAACGTGCGGGGATCTTAGTTCCCTGACCACGGATTGAACCCGCACCCCCTGCAGTGAAATCGTGGAGTCTTAACCATGGGACTGCCAGGAAGTCCCAGGGCTGGACTCTTGATGGTACAAAGGCTCCCATAACCTGGCCCCACCCTCCTGGCCAATCTCTGTCATTTCCCCAGGGAACACGGGTGTGCCTGCCTCTGCATCCACCTCCTATTTCCCTTGCCCGCATCCTTCTCTTGTCTCAGACCTTCCGCTTGCCTTAGAATCTGGGCTCAGTTTCCCCTTTGTGTCTGCTCCCATGTCTTCCCAGACTGATTCACTTTTCCTCCTCAAATGGGTTCCTTCAGGCCAGTGAGGGAGGGCCCATGCAACCCTGCCCACAGTCCCACATCCGTCCTCAGCTTTTAGAACTTCCCGCATGAAAAATAGACCACAGTGCAAAACGCAAAGAGAAGAGTTTTGCTGTGGCCGATAGGATGTTGGTACAGATTTGGGACTGAGATAGAGGAAGCGGTGGTGTGCATGTCTTCTCACCAAAGAGAAGTAATCAGTAACTTGAAAATCTGTCTGCGAACCCTTAGGGAGGGGCCGAAGGCCAGCTGATGGGCATGAAACACCAGTCATGGGACCAAGGACTGATGATGTCATGTCACCCAGAAGTGGGAGGATGTGAGAGACCAACCTGGGAAGGGCAGATATGGGGTTTGCAGAAGAGGCTCTTTGTCCCTATTAAAAAAAAAGTTTATTATATTTTAAATTTAATTTAATTTTAAAGCGTTTAATTATAAGTATGTTATAATTAATACAAATTATAGAGAATAGATCATAGAACTACACATTTATTATGTTATAATTATATTTAACTTAAATAATTTCTTAATTTTTTAACTATATAGTATTGCTGTGGCTCAGTATACAAAAGACCGAGTCTAAGAGTGAAAAGCATTCATCCAGCTACATTCCCCAGTGTACCTCCCTCCTCCTTTTACAGGCAGCCACTGTTATCTGTTTCTCCCCCCACCCCCCCTTTAGGTTGGGTGGTTCGGTGAAAGCGCTGAGTCCTAACCTCTGCACTGCCAGAGAATTTCCGGTTACTGTATTACTTCCTTGTGTACCCATTTGGAGACATTTCATGCCTATTTTATAAGGAAATGTGTATCCTTCTTCCTTGTACACCAGTGATGGCCTGAGACGATAGACACCATTTGGGCTTTTTTTCACGCAGTGATCTGTTAATATTGCAGGGATATCTGTGTTTCCACACATGAAGTTCCTCGTTCAGTCTTGATGGTCGCATGCCATTCCCCTCTGTGGGTGGAGCGTAACTGGTCTACCCAGTTCTCTGCTGGTGGACAATTAGGTGGTTTCTAGCAACAAGGCAGTGGGTTACCTCTGTGTGCTCAGCATTTGTCACTGCCTCAACGCATGGCGTCAGCTCCGATGCACATACCTAGAGGAGGAATCTCTGGGTTAAAGGACTCCTGCGTGTTACATTTTGGTAGGTGCTTCCACGGTGTGAGACTCAGTTTACCTCCCTATCAGGCCTGGGGGAGAGGCCAGCTCTGTGTTCAAACAGTTTGCCCTTTGCTAAAGGTGAAGATGGCAGATGTGGGGTTGAGGAGTTGAGGGGGCTCTCAGGGTTGTGTGCAGACCCCCAAGTCCCTGGGGTCCTTCCATGGAAGGGCTGACCCGGAAGAAGATGGAGGTGCAAGGCTAAGCTAGTGAGGAAGTCCTTCCAGAGAAGGTGCCAGCAGCCTTGGGAGACGAGGACAGTAAATGGGAAGTGGGCTTGGAGGGGTCATGGCCGAGGGTGGAAGGAGATTGGTGGTCCCGGGTGAATCCGAGGACGTGGAAGAGAAGCTCGCAGGCAGAGGGGCTGAGGATGCAGGCTGGGGTAGCGGGGGCTTTTATTTTTACCTTTCTTATTTAAAACATTTATTTATTTATGGCCCTGCCGGGTCTTTGTTGCTGCTTGGGCTTTGTCTAGTTTCAGAGAGCGGGGGCTACTCTCTAGCTGTGGTGTGCGGGCTTCTCATTGCAGTGGCTTCTCTTGTTGAGGAGCCCAGGCTCTTATCCAGCGTGCACGGGCTTCAGCAGTTGTGGCTCCCGGGCTCTAGAGCACAGGATCAGTAGTTGCGGCGCATGGACTTATTTGCTCCATGGCATGTGGGATCTCCCCGGTTTAGGGATCGAACCTGTGTCTCATGCATTGGCAGGTGGATTCTTTACCACCGAGCCACCAGGGAAGCCCTGTTTTTACCTTTTAATGAGGAACAATTTGAACAAGCTTAGAGATTAGGAGGGGCTTCCCAGGTGGTACTTGTGTTAAAGAACCTGCCTGCCAATGCAGGAGACACCGGAGACACGGATTCGATCCCTGGGTCAGGAAGATCCCCTGGAGGAGGGCATGGCAACCCACTCCAATATTCTTGCCTGGAGAACCCCGTGGACAGAGGAGCCTGGTGGATTGCAGTCCATGGGGTCGCAAAAAAATCAGACATGACTGACTAAGCACAAGCAAGCCTGAGATCAGGAGAGGAGCCAGCTGAGAGGGCAGGGCTGGCAGAAGGGGTCATTGCTGGAGCAGCGTCCCTGGGATGTGGCAGGGCGTGGTGGGGTGGCCATTCTCGTGGGCTTTAAGTAGAGGTTGAGCCCGGAGAAGAGTTCCTGCTGAGCTGAGGGTGGGCGGACAGATGCCTGGGAGCTAGGGTGGGAGGTTGAGGGGCTCAGGTCCCTGCTGGGGGGCACTGCTGTGGGAGTGGGAGAGACCCTTTGGGAGTCCGCAGGGCTGGTGGGAATTGGGCAACCCAGCTAGGAGTGGACAGGTTTGTTTGCTCTGCCTACTGTAAGAGATTACAAGCCTAGTAGCTGAAATAACATGTTTCTTATCATACAGTCTGGAGGTCAGGAGTCCGCAATGGGTGTCACTGGGTGAGACTCCAGGCGCTGTTCTCCTGGAGGCTCTCGGCAAAAGAGAATCTATCTCCTGGTCCTTTCTAGCTTCTTTATTTTGTTGTTCGGTCGCTCAGTCGTGTCTGACTCTTTGGTACCCCATGGACTACAGCACACCAGGCTCACTTGTCCTTCATTATTACCCGGAATTTTCTCAAATGTATGTCCATTGAGTTGGTGATGCCATCCAACCATCTCATCCTCTTTCGTCCCCTTCTCCTCCTGCCCTCAATCTTTCCCAGCATCAGGGTCTTTTCCAATGAGTCAGCTCTTCACATTAGGTGGCCAGAGTATTGGAACTTCAGCTTCAGCATCAGTCCTTCCAATGAATATTCAGGACTGATTTCCTTTAGGATGGACTGGTTTGATCTTCTGTCCAAGGGACTCTCAAGAGTCTCCTCCAGCACTGGTGTTCAAAAGCATCAGTTCTTCTGTTCTCAGCCTTCTTCTTTATGGTCCACCTCTCACATCCGCACATGACTACTGGAAAAACCAACTAACAAACACCTATGTATCTTGGTCCATGGCTCCCTGAGCCTATTTCAAAGCCAATAGGGCCTTTTCTATCTTTGAGGCCCTCCTGCCTCCATCTTCTAAGGACCATTGTGGTTGTCTTGGGGCCACTTGAATCATCTCTTCCTCTCAAGGGCCTTAACCTCATGACAGCTGCAAAGTCCCTTTTGCCATTTAAGGCAACGTGTTCTGGAACTTCCCTGACCGTCCTGTGGTTAAGACTTCGTCTTTCAATTCAGGAGGTGCAAGTTTGATCCCTGGATGGGGAGCTAAGATCCCACATGTCTCCAGGCCAAAACCCAAAACATAAAACAGAAACTGTAAAAAAAAAAAAAAAAGAAACTATATTGGATGGCATCCCCGACTCAATGGACGTGAGTTTGAGCAAGCTCTGGGAGATGGTGAAGGTCAGGGAAGCCTGGCATGCTGCAGTCCATGGGGTTGCAAAGAGTGGGACATGTCTTAAGTGACTGAACAACATATTGTATCAAAGTAAATAAAAACTTTAAAAAAAAAGTCGACATTTAAAAAAAAATCTTTAAAAGATAAAAATAAGTATTAACAAAAAAAAAGAACCACATATTCTGGGAATTGAAAGTGAAAGTGTGAGTTGCTCAGTCATGTCCAACTCTAGGACCCCATGGACTGTAGCCCACCAGGCTCCTCTGCCCATGGAATTTTCCAGGCAAAAATACTGGAGTGGGTTGCCATTCCCTTCTCCAGGAGATCTTCCCGACCCAGGGACTGAACCCAGGTCTCCTGCATTGCAGGTGGATTCTTTGTCGTCTGAGCTGCCAGGAATGAGCCTTCTGTGATGAGGATGTGGACAACTTTAGAGGGCGTTACTCTGTCTCCCCAGTGCGGGTGAGGGTGGGAGGAGCCAACTCTAGGCGGTTTGGACAAACAAGTAAAGGCGTGAAGGTAGTGGCCTGAGAAGGGGCGAGTGTGGTGTCAAGGGATCTGCGTTCTGCCTTCTGCCGGTCTGTGTCGCTGCGAGCAAGCAACCTCCCCCTCCTTGGACTTGATTCCGCCTCCCTGTAAGTAGTTAAATCTAATGCTTTTGTAATGACGCAAGTGCCCAGTGTTCTGAGCACATGCAACCCTGTGAAGGTGGGGGTCCGATTATAATTCCATTTTCCTGATGAAGAGACCGAGGCATGGAGAAATGAAACACATTCAGACTGCCTAGAAGTGACAAGAGCTGCATTTTGAACTGAGGTTGTATGCTTCTTTCTTTCTTTCTTTCTGGCTGTGCTGGGTCTTTGTTTGCTACTCGGGCTTTTCTCTAGTTGTGGGGAGCAGGGGCTACTCTAGGGGCATGGGCTCAGTAGTTGTGCTCCCGGGCTGTAGACACAGGCTAAGAAGTTGCAGCACATGGGTTTAGTTGTTCCACTCGAGGGATCTTCCTGGACCAGGGATCGAACCCATGTCTCCTGCATTTGGTAGGTGAATTCTTTACCACCGAGCCACCAGAGAAGCCCTCCAGGTTTTTGCTCTTAAATATTTGACTTGTCTTAAAAATCCTATCATCAAAAAAAAAAAAAATTCTATGGTCTTAACTTTCTTTGGGCCCTTTCTGTTCCCCTCTATGTGCCCGCACCTGCTCACATTCTTCCATGTCTTCTCTTTTCCCCAGATCATTGTTGGGTATGCAGGCTGTGGTCCACGTCAATCCCTCTGACCTCTTAGAGATGGGTGGTACCCAGCCATGCTTGTAAATAACAGGACCCTCACAGGTGTTTCTGAAAACCCCACACACGGCGGTATCAGGTACCAGGCACACACATCCCACCTCTAACGTCTCTGAGCTCAGTGGCAACGCTTCTCCACCAGGTCAGGTCCTGATTGGAGTCGGCGATCAAGCCCGCGTGTCTTCTGCAATTGCCCAGGGAGAATTTACTCAGCATCAGGAATCACCTCTCTGTCCTCCGTCTCCTTTATTTTTGAACCCTGCTTGCCTGTCGGTCATTTCACCAGAAAGGATTGGAGCTGGGAAGGAAGAAAATCACCCAAGGCTCCTTAAAGCCCCTAGTTTCTGCCGAGCTCCCCCCTCCCATCCTTGCTGGTTCTGAAGCACTGAGGGTGGAGGTGCCTGCAGAAGAGTGAACTCTCTCCCCCTTCTTCCTGTCCACGCACGTCAGCAGCAGTTGCTGACGTTCATGGTGTCTCAGGGTAGAAGGTCATTAGAGTCTCTGCATTTTCTTGACACCCATGATGAAAGACTGTCATTTCTGGAGAATGCATGACGCACCATCTGGGTTAGATGAAGTGGCTTCGGAGCCACACCAGGGACCAGGTGATGAATGTGGAGTGATAGGTATTACTGAGTTTGGGCTGGTGGTATCGAGGCGCCTGTTCGGAGTCCAGATCTTGGATGGATGGTGGAGCTGAGGGAAGCACCCCCTCCTCACTCTCTTCTGAAATCCCAACCAGAACTGGGAGTGGTTGTTGACAGAATCCATGTGCACCCCTTCACCAGAGCCCCAAGATGAAACTTAACATTGAAGAGAAAAAAATCAACTAAT
The DNA here is from genome assembly GCF_055505025.1 of Bos grunniens. Taxonomy (NCBI): domain Eukaryota; kingdom Metazoa; phylum Chordata; class Mammalia; order Artiodactyla; family Bovidae; genus Bos; species Bos grunniens. The sequence continues at coordinate 32,543,499 of NC_141189.1, forward strand.
CTTGAAGTTTGGAGGGTGTGGCTTTTTTTTTTTTCTTTCTGTTTTTATCTTGTTGGTGTTTGCTTCCCTTTTCAAGTTCTTTCTGCCCACATCTTGATCTTGTGCCTTGACATCGCAGGGTGCCCTGTTGAGAAGAAGTATCACTCTCTCCAAAGAACTCTGGAGGAAACAAAGGATTCCAGACCAGTTAAGCGATTCCAGTTCTGGAGCATATTTGCTGATGCTCAGATCAGATCTGGCCATCACGCTACCTTGAACTGAACTGTGAGGGCCATCTATTACTGAGGTCTGTTGTTAGTGATATCTTCCTATCTATCGTTGTTCAGTCACCTAGTCCTGTCTGACTCTTTGCAACCCCGTGGACTGCAGCCTGCCAGGCTCCCCGTCCTTCACTATCTCTCGGAGTTTGTGCAAATGCATGTCCGTTGAGTCAGCGATGCTATCTAAACATCTCATCCTTTGCCGCCCCCTTCTTTTGCCTTCACTCTCTCCCAGCAGCAGAATCTTTTAACATCTTTCTATTTAAAAAGCTTTATTTTGGTTAGATTCTAAGTTGAAGCTCTTAAGGTTAAGTTCCTTCCATTTATGTTTACTTCCAAATCTGGATGCCATCCAAGATGGATTTTGGTGTCCTTCTTATGCATAGGTATCATCTCCAAATATATGTGGGAATATCGGGGTGACCAACTTGTTCTGGTTTGCCTGGGACTTTCCCAGTTTAAGTACCAAAGCTCCTGTATCCGGGGAAACTGCTCCATCCTGGGTGAACTGGGACAGTGGGTCACCCTGTGAAGTACCCATCATGTTTTGAGCTTAGTTCTGAGCGCTGGGGATGCAGATGTTAATAAATTTCAATCCCTGTGACCAGTAGAACAGAGCAATATGTGTAATGACAGCTAGCACTTGCTAAGGGCATGCGTGTCTCTCATTGCCCTGTGTCCCTGTCACAAGTGGATTCATTTAATCCTCCTAAGAGCCTCGTGAGGAAGAAACTGTGAGTATGCCCATTTCACAGATGGGAAAACTGAGGCACCAAAGTCATGCTCCAGGGAACTCAAAAGCGACTGACCACAGGCCATCTGGCTTCAGACCATGCACCACTGATTTCTGCACCGTGTAGAGAGGTTTGGGAGGAATTAGTTCTTCCCTGGGAAGGCCAGAGATTGCCTCTTGGAGGAGGTGACAGGTGAGCAAGGATATGATGGGTGAGAGGGATTTGCAGACCTGTGGGGAAGAAAGGAAACCGGCAGGCGGGTGAGAGGGGGCAAAGAGGAAAGAGCTGGGCTCGTTTGGGGCCATCCAAGCAAGGCTGCAGACACGTCAAAGATTTGCATCCGTGGTGGGAGGTGAAGTGAGAGGGGCAGGGTGCGGAGTAGCGGTGCAGTGTGTCCTGAGAACCCCTGGGCGACCCAGGACCTTTGGTCACCTTAACTAGGGGGCACATTGGCAGCTCTCTGAAAGACCCCAGTGGTCTCTCTTAAGTAAATGAGCCACTGGATGGCTGAACTAAGGCCAATGGATTGGAGCTTAAATTACAGTCCTTGGCTTGTAATATGGAGACTGTAGAGATTTCTAGCACTGCCTCTTTTCTTTCTTTTCACTTTTTTTTTTAGTTTTTTGCTTCATGGCTTGTGGGATCCTAGTTCTCTGATCAGGGATGGAACCCATGCTCCCTGCATTGGAAGCACCACATTCTAACCAGTGGGCTGCCAGGAAATTCTGCTAGCACTGCCTTTTCTTTTTTTTTTAAGTTGTTGTTGTTCCTCACGTTCACCAGACATTAAAATTCACCATCTGAACGTGTACAGTTCAGCGGCATGCAGTCCATTCACAGCGCTGTGCAACCATCCCAGCTCCAGAACATTTTCATCACCCTCAAAAGAAACCCTGTACCGGTTCCCTCCCAGCACCCTCACCCTGCACCCCCAACCCCTGCACCCCTAGTTGGTTTTCTGTCTGGATTTACCTATCCTGGACATTTTGTATAAATGGATGGAATCACACAATGATTTCGAGTCTGACTTCTCTCAAAGTCATGTTTTTGAGGTTCACCCCAGCGATGTTTTGGAACTGCCGTTATCAGTGACCGAGCTGGTCGGCTGACCATCTCTAGGCTTCCTAAAAGTCCAGCCCCTGCTTCTGAATTTAGGATTCCAGGCAAACACTGCCAGGCTGGGCCCCCATGCCCTTCACTGAGCACCTGTACAATCACAGACAGAGTAAGTTGACTCCCAGAGCTTGAGTGAGCTCCACTGAGGTGTTTCGGGGAATTCTGTTTAGGCCAAGTATTTTTAGGAAAAAAATCTGGTGCTGAAAGTGACTTGGAGTTTATTCTTGCGTCTTGAGGTTTCAGGATCAATTCATTAATCACAGCTCAAAGAGAGAAGATGGCTGTGCCCGTCGGCATGGCTTCTCTCCAGGATTTTGAGGGCTTTTTCCTCCTGTCTTTCAACAGAGGGGATATTAAAAAGCCCAATCTGAGACTCAGATGACGTGGCGTTTGCTCTTTCTTCCCTGGGAGCTGCAGCAGGCGGTAGAGGTATCCCATCTCCACACGGTTTTTTAAACAGACGTGGAATCTCACAGGACCTCCCTGCTGGCCCAGTGGTTAAGACTCCGTGCCCTCACTGCAGGTGGTATGGGTTCGATCCCTGGCCGGGGAGCTAAGATCCCATATGCTGCATGGCACAGCCAAAAAATAAAAATTAAACAGATATGGCATCTCAGAATTCTGAGATCACCTCTTCATTGCTGCTGCTCTAAGTCTCTTCAGTCATGTCCAACTCTTTGGGACCCCATGGGTCATAGCCCGCCAGGCTTCTCTGTTCATGGGATTCTCCAGGCAAAAATAGTCGAGTGGGTTTCCATTCCCTCCTCCACAGGATATTCCTGACCCAGGGATCGAACCTGCGTTTCCTGCATTGCAGGCGGATTCTTAACTGCTGAGCCACCGGGGAAGCCCGAAAGTGAAAGTGAAAATCGCTGAATCATATCTGACTGTTTGCGACTCCATGGACTATACAGTCCATGGAATTCTCCAGGCCAGAATACTGGAGTGGGTAGCTGTTCCCTTCTCCAGGGATCTTCCCAACCCAGGGATTGAACCCAGGTCTCCTGCATTGCAGGTGGATTCTTTACCGGCTGAGCCACCAGGGAATCCCCATTGCTTGGCTCCTCCAAAAAGAGCAGGAATTGCTCTGTGGATATCTACCGTAAGTTGATCAGTGACTCCTGGACCCCTGATCATCATTAAAGAAGCAGATCATTTTGAATTGAAAGTCCTCAGTGACAAAATTAGTTGGGAGTCCTTAATTTGTTGCTGTTGTTCAGTCACTTAAGTCATGTCCGACTCTTTGCGACATTATAGACTGTAGCCCGCCAGGCTCTTCTGTCCAGGGGCTTTTCCAGGCAAGAATACTGGAGTGGGTTGCCATTTCTTCCTCCAGGAGATCTTCCCCGCTCAAAAATCAAACCCATGTCTCCAGCGTCTCCTGCATTGACAGGTGGATTCTTTACCAACTGCGCCACCTGGGAAGCCCCGGAGTCCATAAATGGGCAGGTGTATTTTAGAATCTTGTCTTGGGTATGTGGTGTGAAAGTCTAGAAATTAATCTTCAGAAGTGTGAGGGAGGTAGAGAAAAAAAGAGGTGACCTGTCACCTTGGGTTCAATTGATTTTCCTTTCACATTTCTTTGAAGGGTAAATTGTGTGAAATGAGTTGCTGATTGTGTCTGGATCTCCCAGCCTGGGAGGTATTTTGGTGAGTTTTAAAGAGCTCCAGAGTCCAAGGGGGCATGGATTTTAACCCCAACCCTGCCGTTTCGTCTGTGTGACTTTGGACAAGATTCTCAGCCTCTCTGGGTGCCCAGTTTTTTCATTTGTATTGAAGTCTATTTTGTCTGATAATGAGTATTGCTGGTCCAACTTTCTTTTGATTTCCATTTGCATGGAATACCTTCTCCCATCCTCTTACTTTTCATCTGTAAGCGTCTCTAGGTCTGCGGTAGGTCTCTTTTAGACAGCGTATATATGGGTCTTGTTTTTATATCCATCCCACCAGTCTCTTTTGGTTGGTGCATTTAATCCATTTACATTTAAGGTGATGATCGACATGTATGATCCTATTACCATTTTCTTAAGTGTTTTGGGTTTATTTTTTGTAGGTTTTTTCCTTCTCTTGTGTTGCTTGCCTAGAGAAGTTCCTTTAGTTTTTGTTGTAAAGCTGGTTTGTTGGTGCTAAACTCTCTTAACTTTTGCTTGTCTGTAAAGCTTTTGATTTCTCCATCAACTCTGAACGAGAGTTGCTGAGTAGAGTATTCTTGGTTGTAATTTATTTTCTTTCATCACTTTAAATATTTCGTGCCATTCGCTTCTGGTTTGTAGAGTTTCCATTGAGAAAGCAGTTGATAACTATGGGAGTTCCCTTGTATGTTACCTGGTTTTTTCATTTGTATAACAGGTTGATGGTATTGTAATTTTTCATTCCTAACTTACTGTTGTGGGGATGGGATGATGGCAGGTAAGGGTGTGAATTACAGGGCCCCTTGCAGTAAAGTAAGATACCGTTACGGTTCATCTTAATGTAGTTGTGAATCTGGGGTGGTTGGGGTATGAGTAGTAGATACTGCTCAGCCAAGTAGGACCTCTGTATTCAAAGATGTCAAAATAAGGCTGCTTATCTGCAACCCCTGAGCACCCTTTACCTTCTTCCTGGGGTGAGGACCCAGCAGATTCAAGACCAGAGGAGTGACCCGTGTAGGAGGAAGCGGATGCCAGCTAGCCCAGCCCTGCTTGGCCCCTGTACAGCAGCAGGCAGTGTCCCCCAGTCTGATCCCCCCTCACTCCATCTACCTCCCTTTCTCATGGCTCATGAGATTGAAGTTGCAAGAGGGCTGGGCCTGCCTGGAAAAGAACATGCAGATGTCAAGGACCCTAGGACTTGGTCGGTAAAAGGAATGAGTTCGGACAATTGCATTTATGACACCAAGAAAAGAGGGGTCACATATCAGAAGGACTCAATGAATAAATGTGGGTGATTTGGGATACTCAAATATTAACACCTCTTTCCAAATAGTGGGTTCTCAGTGAGGACCCATGGGGAAAAATCAGTTCTTAGGGGAGGGGAGAGGGGGCAAAAAAAATCTTAGATATCACAATGATGTGTGGCCCTCCAAAACTCAACCCTGCCCAACCAAGTCTTATTTCTTAGTATTTAATTTCTCTTGTTAGGTGGAAATTAAATTATATTCAAATTCATTAATTGAATTTGAATATAATTTTTTTTTTTTCCCTTGAGGAAGGGGGAGAGGAAAAGAGCGGAGGCAGCTGTAACGAAAGCAAGGTTGGGAAGTCCTGCTCTGAACTGGGTTCGATGAATGAGCTACTCCCAGACTCATTTCTGTAGGCCCAGGAATAAATAGCGGTATAACCCTCCCTGACCATTTAAGAGAGTAACTTTCACCCACCCAGCAAATCACTGAGACTTGGAACAAGGGATGTTTTCAGTTAGGGACCCCAGACTTCCAATAGGCATATTTGTGGATGAGAAAATGGGGGCCAGGTTGGTGCAGCTGGTCACGGGCCAATTTCCAAGGTCAGGCCTGGTTCTTCTTGCTCCAGGAATGCATCTCTTCGTCCCTCAGAAATGCCTCTTTTTTATACACAGTGGTTGCATTCAGCTACATAACATTCGGCCCCAGTGCAGCGTGGAAAGGCAGGGCCCCTGGTTCAAGAAGTATTTGGAATTTCAGCATGGCGGCCGCATTCAACTGAGCTTGGCAGGCCCTTGTGCCCATAGGGTCCCGTGGGACTACATGGGTCGCGTGCCCGGGAGGCCAGCCCCAGTCACATTTTCCATGTTTAAAAAATGAGTTTGAAATGCCTCTCTCTGGATTTGGAAGGAGCTAAATAAAAGAGTCATTCTGAGATGGTGAGAAGAGAAATCTCCAGCCCTTAACATTTCCCTGATTCCTGTGGGGGCAGGTGGAAGGTGGGTGGAGAGTCCCCTTCAATGTGTCCTTTTAAATGGAGAGTCGAGAAAAGCTACTCTCAGGGGCTTAATAACAAAGTTAAACAACTGGGGAGGGAGGAGGGAGACCCCCTTGTTTGTTCCTTTATTCCCCCCACAAAGCTCCCCGTAACTATGGCAACCTGAGTTCTGCAGAGGCCTATACCCAAGCCACCCGGGGGGCAACCAAAGGATTCTCAAGGCTGTGCTTTTTTTTGTGGCAGAACTGTGGCTTTGCTGTTTTGTTAAACTCAGAGTTGCTTTCCTGTAGTTTCCAGTTTGTCCCACATGAATTTCCAGAATTGTGCTCTGGAGCGATGGAAGTGTTCTCTGGTGGCAGTGGAGGGTGTCTGCATGTGTCCCCATGTGTCTGTCTGTGTCCGAATGTCCGTCTGCCCTTAAGCGTTTCACATTGTGGGGGAGAGGAGGAGCAGATGGAGGCCAGTTGAACAACCACCCATTCTGGAAGGGTGGTTAAGTGGGTGGCTCGGTGGGCCTCCTGATCTTGGGGGAAATCAAATTAAAAAGAAATGGGGGATAGCGAGAGGGGGGCAAAAAAAATGGGGACTCACTGAAGTGGCATTTCCTGGCCTGGGGCCTTGGGGAAGAAAGCAGGCTGTGGAATTTATTTAGAAAGCTTTTGAAGCAGCTGGTTATGTTTTTTTCTTAAAAAAAAAACACACACACACACACACATAACCCATTCTAGGCTGTTGGCTCTTGTTCTTTTCAGAATTATGAGCGTGTTTATGTGGCTATTTGATCCAAAAGCCGCGTTCCCAAGAGACAGTGTCCTAAAGTTCCAGAAAATAGGACGTGACTACAAGGAAGCTGATGACGGCTAATAAAAGGGGGCAAGGGTGGGTGGGTGTTCATTTCCAGAACAGAAACCCAGGGCCTTCCTTCCTTGAGATGTCTTGGAAAGAACCCCGCCTCCCCCCAGCTTTCTCCCTCCTGCATGCTCTGCCTCAACAGCACAGTTCACAGTTCCCGGCTGAGTTTCTTCCGTTTCGGAGGAGAGAGGCAATCACTCAGTCATGTCCAACTCTTTGCTGCCCCATAGACTGTAACCCACCGGGCTCCTCTGTCCATGGAATTTTCCAGGCAAGAATACTGGAGTGGGTTGCCATTTCCTTCTCCAGGGGATCTTCCTGACCCAGGGATTGAACCCAGGTCTCCTGCATCGCAGGCAGAGTCTTTATCGTTTGAGCCACCAGGGAGCCTTTCCCCTTACAAAGCACTCTGCTTGCAATCGTGGCCGACTGTGCTGTTTTAGACTTTCTGGACCCCCCACCCCCACCCCCGAGATGCTTTCTGCCCTTGTGGTGTTTTAAATATGACTCATTTTTCATAATAAGTGGCGCGGGCAGCTCCGGGGGCTGCCTTTCCTGAGACAGGAAGGGACAGTGAGTCTTTGACGGTCAGCACGGATATAAAGTACCTGGAAGCCCCAGGCGACTGTATTCTCCCAGCTGGGTCTCCTCCAGCCCAGTCCACAGATAGGGGCTGCGGGGTGCGGCTGGCGGGGGACAGCCTGGAGGGGACAGCAGCTGACTTCAGAGGTGACCCTGGTAGAGACGTGTCCTGGGGCTGAGGTCTGTGGCCAGCTTCCCCGCCCACTTCTTCTGTTTCTGGGTACCAGAGGAAATTGACACAATTATGAACTTTAACCACTTTTCACAGTCTGTTTCGGTTTTAAACCCTAAACCTGTTTTCGCAGAGATGTCCTGTGGTCCTTCTGGTTAACTCCTCCTGTACGGTAGACCCCCAGCCCCACTCACACATAGGGGCCTTCGGAACTGTGTTTCTTGTTTCTCTTACAGACCTTCTGCTTCCTTTGCCCTGTTTAGGGTGAACCTTTCTTCTAGAACCTTCCTTGGCTCCCATCGCTGTCCCATAGGACCAGAAAGAGAGCCATGTAGGCAATTCAAAATTGTTTGCTACTGCTTCTGCTGCTAAGTCGCTTCAGTCGTGTCCGACTCTGTGCGACCCTATGGACGGCAGCCCACCAGGCTCCCCCTCCCTGGGATTCTCCAGGCAAGAACACTGGAGTGGGTTGCCATTTCCTTCTCCAATGAATGAAAGTGAAAAGTGAAAGTGAAGTCGCTCAGTCATGTCCGAAGCCTAGAGACCCCATGGACTGCAGCCTACTAGGCTCCTCCGCCCATGGGATTTTCCAGGCAAGAGTACTGGAGTGGGTTGCCATTGCCTTCTCCATCAAAATTGTTTAGTAGCTACATTTAAGAATCCACCTGCAGTGTGGGAGATCTGGCTTCAGTCCTTGGGTTGGGAAGGTCCACTGGAGAAGGAAATGGCAACTCACTCTGGTATTCTTGCCTGGAGAATTCCATGGATAGAGGAGCCCGGCGGGCTACAATCTACTGGGTGGCAAAGAGTCGGACATGACTGAGAGCGATGAACAGAACCATATTTTGAAAAGTAAAAAGAAACAGGTGAAATGAACTTTAAAAAGCATGCACGCTAAATCGTGTACGACTGTTTGTGACCCCATGGACTGTAGCCCACCAGGGTCCTCTGTCCATGGGATTTTCCAGGCAAGAATACTGGAGTGGGCTGTCATTTCCTGCTCCAGGGGATCTTCCCGATCAGTGAGCAAACCCAAGTCTCTTGCATGTCCTGCTTTGGCAGGTGGATTCTTTACCACCTGGGGAGCCCAAAATGAACTTTACCAACATATTAATTCTGGCTATCTAAAAATATCATTTTGATGTGAGAAGTGAAGTGAAGTCGCTCAGTCGTGTCCGAGTCTTAGAAACCCTATGGACTGTAGCCTACCAGGCTCCTCTGTCTATGGGATTTTCCAGGCAATAGTATAGATTTTCCAGGCATTTTGATGTGTAGACATATAAAAAAATTATGAATGAGATATATCACATTCAGTTCAGTTCAGTCGCTCAGTCGTGTCCGACTCTTTGCGACCCCATGAATCGCAGCACGCCAGGCCTCCCTGTCCATCACCAAGTCCCGGAGTTCACTCAGACTCACGTCCATCGAGTCAGTGATGCCATCCAGCCATCCCATCCTCTGTCGTCCCCTCCTCCTCCTGCCCCCAATCCCTCCCAGCATCAGAGTCTTTTCCAATGAGTCAACTCTTCACATGAGGTGGCCAAAGTACTGGAGTTTCAGCTTTTATCATCATTCCTTCCAAAGAAATCCCAGGGCTGATCTCCTTCAGAATGGACTGGTTGGATCTCCTTGCAGTCCAAGGGACTCTCAAGAGTCTTCTCCAACACCACAGTTCAAAAGCATCAATTCTTCGGTGCTCAGCCATTAACATTTTTTAAATGTTTTCACATCCAGGGTGTATTTTACATTTACATCACATCCCAAATCGGATGCTAAAATTTTATCAGAAACGTTTGATCTTGATTCAGAGTTCCTTCAGTTTGCTGTTGAAAAAGTAGATTCACATACCCAAGGCATCCCAGACTTACATAAAAGTGTTCTGATGAATGAATCATGTATCCTTTTGTTGTTGTTGTTGTTCTGACTTCGCTGCACAGCTTCTGGGAATCTTAGTTCCCCAACTAGGAATTGAAGCTGGGCCGTCAGCAGTGAAAGTGCAGAGAGTCCTAACTACTGGACTGCCAGGGAGTTCCCTGTATCCTATTTCGATTTTCTTTTTTTAAGGTTTGTTTGTTTTTTGGATGTTCTGGCTCTTTGTTGCTGTGTGCAGGCTTTCTCTAGCTGTGGCGAGCAAGGGCTACTCTTCATGGCGTGCACGGGCTTCTCTTGTGGAGCACAGGCTGTAGGCACGAGGGCTTCAGTAACTGCAGCTCCCAGACTCTAGAGCACAGGCTCAACAGTTGAGGCCCATGGGCCTACTTGCTCCGAGGCATGTGGGATCCTCCCAGATCAGGGATCGAACCTGTTTCTCCTGCGTTGGCAGGCTGATTCTTTACCACCGAGCCTCCAGGGAACACCCCTGCCACCCACCCCACCCCCATATTCTATTTTAAATTTAAATCACTTAAATATAATTTTAGCCATTCTGTTCCTCGGTCACATTTCAAGTGTTCAGCCAGCCTTGTGTGGTTGCTGGCGGCTGTAATGGACAGCCCAGATAGAGACCATTTCCCCCATTCCAGAAAGTTCCCTTAGATAGTCCAGGCTTATAGAATAAAGTCCAAACATCTCCGTGGGACTTTCAAAATTTTCTAGAACCCAGCCCCCACCTGTCTGGCTTTACTGATTGATTTTTCTGCACGTTCATTTTCCCATGCCTCTCTTTCCACTTTGAAAGCCCTTTCATCTCTTCCCCCAGAGAAATCTCTTCTTTCGGGCTGGGCTGAAAAGCAGAGTGTCCTTGAAGGAGTCTCCCCCTTTCCCCGCGGCAGAATGAATGCTTGCCTCTGCTTCCACGGGTTCTAGAAGAAGAGACAGGGTGCGTGGGAAGCAGCACCAGGCCAGCCAAGCCCCCGGCCCGTGGCTCACCGCCCTCAGAACTCAGGGCCTCGTTTCTCCTGAGACAGGTTTGAATGCATCTTCTAACTCAGCCTTAGCCCTGCCCCGCTGGAAAGCAGAACCAGACAAAGGACAGCACTGTGTCCTTCTCCAGCGGCCCCGGGGGCAGCCGAGCATGGGACCGCAGACAGGAACACGCCCCGGGTCCAGGCCATGTAATTCTAGGCAGGCATCAGCTCTGCGGGGAAAAAAAAAGACTTTTCTTGGCCCTCACAAAAGGAAATATGTGCTCTGATTCTCGTTTGTCAAAATGTGAACTGCTTGGTGTGTGTGTGCCTGTGTGTTTACTTTAAAAAAAAAACTATAACATATTGAAGAAGGAAATGGCAGCCCACTCCAGTGTTCTTGCCTGGAGAATCCCAGGGACGGGGGAGCCTGGTAGGCTGTCCATGGGGTTGCAAAAGAGATGGACACGACTTAGTGACTAAAACAACAGCAACAACATACCATATTAAAGAATATTTTTCCTATTACTTAGGCTATCAATTGTAATCAGATATATTAAAAGCTACAAATACTCCCCAGAATAACTTAATGAATGCATGATAAGAAGTAAAATAAAAACCTCTAGCATATATACAGAAAAAGGGCACATAATTGTACAACTCTGCTGCTGCTATGCTGCTAAGTCACTTCAGTCGTGTCCGACTCTGTGCGGCCCCAGAGACGGCAGCCCACTGGGCTCCTCCGTCCCTGGGATTCTCCAGGCAAGAACACTGGAGTGGGTTGCCATTTCCTTCTCCAATGCATGAAAGTGAAAAGTGAAAGTAAAGTCGCTCAGTCGTGCCCCACTCTTAGCGACCCCATGGACTGCAGCCTACCAGGCTCCTCCGTCCATGGGATTCTCCAGGCAAGAGTATTGGAGTGGGTTGCCATTGCCTTCTCCGAATTGTACAACTCTAGTTTTCACAAAGTGGACATTCCTATGTAACCACCCCAGATGAAGAAAGAGAACATGACTAACCCTCTTCCCCTGCTTCTAGGCTCCACTTCCCCTTCCCAAATTAATCACTTTCTTGACTTCTAGCCCCAGGGTTCCTTTCTGGACTTGAGGTATCTAGCATTACATGGTATGCGTTTCTTGGCATCTGGCTTGTTTTGCTCAGTATTCCTTTTGCCATAGTTTGTAGTTGGGTTTTGAAGGCCTTTGTTTTTTCCGTCCCCTGAAACACTGAGTAAAGGTTGCAGCGATTAATGAAAAAAAGCGACAAAAGAAAAAACATTAGATGTGAAAGATTGTGGTTAGGTGATGGTTTCAAGTGTGAAAAAGCTTCTGCTCACATTTGGCTGATGTTTGCCTTGGGGATTTTTTCTCTCTCTCTCTCTTTTTTCCATAATTTAATTTACTTTTGTCTTCGTTGCTGCTCTGGATTTTCTCTAGTTGTGGCGATAGGGAAGGGGCAGTGGGCTACTCTCTAGTCGCGGTACATGGGCTTCTCATTGCAGTGGCTTCTCTTGTTGCAGAGTGCAGGCTCTGGGGCCTGCGGGCTTCAGTAGCTACAGTGCACAAGGTCTAGAGTACAGGTTCAATAGTGGTGCATCGGTTTTGTTGCTCCGAGGCATGTGGGATCTTCCTGTTTTAGGCAGATTCTTTACCACTGAGCCACCAGGGAAGCCCCTCCCCTGGTAAATTTCTAGTTTTGGGTGATTTTTCTCTTGTTATTATCTACCTTTTATTTATTTATTTAAATGAAAATGCAAAGGATGTGCAATACCCAAGGCAATCATTTTTTTTTTTTTTTTTGGTCAGCATGTGGGATCTTAGTTCCCTGACCAGGGATCGAACACGTGCCCCCCGCAGGAGAAGTGCAGAGTCTTAACCCCTAAACCACCAGGGAAGTGCTCTACCTTTTAGCTTTACATAGGGAATCTCTTGTTAAGGTGGTCCTTCCTGGGTCTGGAAGGGCTGATGGTCATTCCTTTTGTGGCTTTTGAACGAGGCTGGATACTGGTCATTTCCTGATCATCTGTTTATCAGGAAGAAAATGAAAGACTGAGGGTGGAAATGAAGAGACTGGACGGGGGCGGGGATGTCCATGGAGTTGCTGATCTGGTGTCTTCTGGTTTTGCTTTAGGTAAAATGTCTGTTCCAGGATCCTACCAGGCGGCCGCTGGGCCCTCCGCGGTGCCGACTGCACCCCCATCCTATGAAGAGACGGTGGCTGTCAACAGTTACTACCCCACACCTCCAGCACCCACGCCTGGGCCGAACACGGGGCTCATGACGGGCCCGGATGGGAAGGGGATGAACCCACCTGCCTACTACACCCAGCCAGTGCCTGTCCCCAATGCCAATGCAAGTACGTACGTACAACTTGCTGACCCCCTTCCCTTCTACTGCAGAGGGCACAGGTTCGATCCCTGGTCGGGAAACTAAGATCCCACATGCCACTTGGTGCAGCTAGAAAATAATAGGAATCCACCTGCAATGCAGGAGACCCAGGTTTGATCCCTGGGTCGGGAAGATCCCCTGGAGAAGGGAATGGCAACCCACTCCAGTATTCTTGCCTGGAGAATTCCATGGACAGAGGAGCCTGGTGGGCTTCCATCCATGGGGTCATAGTCAGACATGAGTGACTACCACTTTCACTTTCAAATTGATAAAAATAATTTTTTTTTAAAAGGAGAGCCACCAAAGCGACTCTGCCCGAGTCTAGGCAGTCAGTCCAGCTTTCCCTGTTCTGAAATTTCACATCTAGTCTTGGGTTCCATGTCAGGGAGGCTTTTGGCTTTTCCATAATATAAGGCATGGTTCATGAGCTTTCCCAAGTTGGACATCAGCTAGTCCTCTGGTGTTCATCACAGGGGGATGACCACCTATCCCAGAAAAATGTGGGAATGGGAGCTTGATTTGGGAGGCTCTCGCCCTTGCTGCTGAGGTTTGTCTGGAGAACCCTTGCCCCGAGGCTAGGGGTGGAGTAGGAGAGGGAGAGAATGCAGCCCATCGAGCAATGGGTAGGCTACAGCCCACCCCCAGCTCATCTTGAGTGCAGGCCACTCCCGTACCTTCCAGACTTTCTTCATGACCTTTCCCTTTGTTACTTCCTGCTGCTCAGATGCACTCAGGTATGTTGCTGATTCAGTGTAAGCAGCTCAGAGAGTGGGCCCAGGCATCAGCCTGCCTGGGTTCATCAGCCTCCTTGTGCCTCAGTTTTCCCCATCTGTAAAATGGGGCTCATCAAGTACCTACAACCGGGGACTGTTAAGGTTAAATAAAGCTCTATGAGTAATCCTGGGATAAACATGAACTGTCATTTGGGGGCCTTCGCTGGTGGTCCAGTGGTTAAGACACTGTGCTCCCAGTACAGGGGATTCAGGTTTGATTCCTGGTCAGGGAACTAAGATCGCACATGTTGCGTTGCCAAAAGATAAAAACAGTCGTGCTGAAGTGACTTTGACTACTCCAAATGGAAGATAACAAGGCTTTAGACTATTTTATAGATCCCACTCTGATCAATAAGTAACTCATTCTTGCAGCCTCAAAAAACTTATTAAAATTTACCTTAGTGCTAAATTGTGCTTTAATACTGCTCCTCTGCCAACAAAGGTCCGTCTAGTCAAGGTTTTTCCAGTGGTCATGTATGGATGTGAAAGTTGGACTGTGAAGAAAGCTGAGCGCCGAAGAATTGATGCTTTTGAACTGTGGTGTTGGAGAAGACTCTTGAGAGTCCCTTGGACTGCAAGGAGATCCAACCAGTCCATTCTGAAGGAGATCAGCCCTGGGTGTTCTTTGGAAGGACTGATGCTGAAGCTGAAACTCGAATACTTTGGCCACCTCATGCGAAGAGTTGACTCATTGGAAAAGACTCTGATGCTGGGAGGGATTGGGGGCAGGAGGAGAAGGGGACGACAGAGGATGAGGTGGCTGGATGGCATCACCGACTCGGTGGACATGAGTTTGGGTGAACTCCAGGAGTTGGTGATGGACAAGGAGGCCTGGCGTGCTGTGATTCATGGGTTGGCAGAGAGTCAGACATGACTGAGCAACTGAACTGAACTGTTCCTCTGCCGGGGATGGTGTGTGTGCAGGAGCTTTCTATTAATAGGGCTTTCTAGGAGAAGTAAGTCTGGTTAGCTCTGGGTGGTAATGTCCCCTAACACAAAGATCACAGAAGTGGCATTTCAACAACATAAAAAAGAACAGAAGGAAGTTACTTTGACAGAACTATGAGCTTCAACAACTTGGCCAAAAATCAAAAGAAACACACTAAGCCCTGAGGGCTTCGTGATTTCCATCACCTCTGGTGCTCTTCTGTTGCTTGTGGATGTTGTCCACGTCATTTTCTCTTTTTAGCGTGACGTCACATATCCCTAGCGTGTATCAACATGGTCCTCCGACTTTAAAGAACTGGGTCAGTATTCCCTGGTTTGGTAAGTGCCAGCCTTATCTCTGGACGTTGGAGCTAGTTAAGGAGCCCGTGTGAAATGAAGGCTTGTGTACGGAGGATTCACTGTATACCAGCACGGAATGAGGTTCTTTACCATCTTTGTCCCATTTAATCCCAGCGACGGCTCTTACTGCATTTTTTCAATAACACCTTTATTGAGATAGAATTCCCGTATCATAAAGTTCACTCTCTTAAAGTATACAGTTCAGTGGTTTTAGCATATTCACAGAGCTGTGCAACCGTCAGCACTCATTCCAGAACGTTTCCATCACCCCAGAAAGAAACCCCATTCCCGTTAGCAGTCACCCCCTCAACCCCCCTGCTCCTAACCCCTGGCAACCACTAATCTATGGATGAAGAAAATTGAGGCCAAAACCCATCACATCACTGTTTCTGAAATTACCATGTGCAGACCACCTTCATAGAACCACTCAAAAGCTTAAAAATTGGTTTGGGGACCCTGCCCCAGACCTGCTGAATCAGACCATCTTGAGGGCCGGGCCCAGGAATCTGCATTCTGTTAGCTCCCCACTTGAGTCCAGAGATGGTCGAGTTTGAAGCCTGGTGGAACTGGGCCAAGTCTCCCCAGAAACAGTCCTCCCCACCTCCCCCCTGCAATCTTGTGTGTGGAGGTTTCAAGAGCCCCTCAAATGAAAATTCTGGAAGTCTGCCACTGTTCTCTCTTGTCATCTTTCTCCTCTTAACCCAGTCCCCAATTTGTTTTGGTAAAATACACATAAAATTAATTGCCTGAAGCATTTCAGTGCACGGTTCAGTGGCATTAAGTATGTTCCTATTTTTGTGCAATCCCTACCACCTCACATCTCTGGAACTCTTTACATTTTACAAAACAAACTCTATACCTATTAAATGGTTGCTCTAATCCCTCTTATCCCCCAGCCCTGGCACCCACCATTACACCTTTTTTTTTTTTAATGTGGACCATTTAAAAAACCTTTATTGAATTCGTTACAATATTGCTTCTGTTTTATGTTTTGATTATTTGGCCTCAAGGCATGTGAGATCTTTGCTCCCCGACCAGGGATGGAACCTGCACCCCCTGCATTGAAGGCGAAGTCTTAATCACTGGACTGCCAGGGAAGTCCCCATTCTTTTTATCTCTGTGAATTCGGCTACTCTGGTTGGCTCCTTTATGTGGACTCATACGGTATTGGTCTTTTTGTGACTGGCTTATTTCACTTAGCCTAATGCCCTCAAGGTCCATCCACGTTGTAAAATGGATCAGAACATCCTTCCTTTTTTAAGGCTGAGTAATATTCCACTGAATGAATGGACCACATTTTGTGCATCCAGTCATTCACGGATGGACGTTTGGGTCACTTCTACCTCCTGGTTCTTGAGAACAGTGCTGCCCTGAACACGGACGTGCAGGTATCTGTCGAGACCCTGCCCCTCTTGGTTCACACGTAACGGATGTCTCCCCCGAGACCCTGCCCCTCTTGGTTCGCACGTAACGGAAGTCTCCCTCGTGTCCTGATTGGCCGGTGTGTTCTGTTCCCCTCATCAGTTGCCGTGCAGACCGTCTACGTGCAGCAGCCCATCTCCTTTTATGACCGCCCGGTCCAGATGTGTTGTCCTTCCTGCAACAAGATGATTGTGACGCAGCTGTCATACAATGCAGGCGCCCTCACCTGGCTCTCCTGTGGGAGCCTGTGCCTGCTGGGGTAAGTCTGGGCTCCACTCACACCCTGAGCGCTGCCGAATTCCTCTCCTCCAGGATTTCTTCTCCATTACGGGATGTGCCCTGTAGAATGTTGAGCTCGCCTCTCTGGTCTCTCCCCACTGGATGCCAGTAGCTCCCCTGCCCCCGTTGTTACAACCCAGAAATTGTGCACAGTTGGGGACTCCTGCTCTCGATCCTGTCAGGGCCTAGAGGCTGCTCACCTGTCATTTGTTCTCAGACCGCTCCCTGCGTGTCGCGACAGGCGAGGCAGCCGGGTGCATCTGTGCAGGACGATACCCTTGGGGATTTCTTTTTCTTCTAGAATTTCATGATCTAAGTAATAATGTTTGTTTGATTCGGAGAGAAGCTTTAAACAATGTGTACATTAAAATACTTTATAGTCGTCTCTTCAAAACTTCTTATCCTTTTATGACCCCCAGTAGCTTTCTGTTGCCTCCACAAGGGGAGTGTGTAAATATTTATGTCTGAACCGAGGGTATTATGTTGAAAGAGATAATACTTTCTGTCCTGGGAGAAATTTGAGGAGGCACCACGTAATTTTTTTTTTTTCCCCCAAACAAAGGCAGGCAGCCTCCGTATTCCTGGTTGTGTGAGTCACTTGGCAAACCTCAGGCGCTCCTTTCTCTTCCTTGAAGGAAGCGGGCTTTGCGTGTTTCTTTTCAGAAGCCTTGCTTGGCTGTTTCCTCATTTTCTGCTTGTGACCTAAAAAAGAGAAGGAATGATAGTTCTCTTCCTAATTTCAAAGAGAGGCTCAAAGCCCCTAAGAGCTTAATTGACTTCCTTGAGGACTTGTATAGAGTGGGGAAGAAAGGATACTGAAAATGCGACATAGAGGTTCATCATCTTTTGGACGTTCCTGTTGAAACTGACTTTGTCTTTGAAATCAGGGAAGGACAAAATGGAAAAGTTTATCCCATATTGGCCCCTGGCTTTCGAATGGAGGCAGCTTTTTGTGTCCCTTCCTCCTTTTTCTTCCTTATGTGCAGTAGCGTGTTCTCAGGTCCTGCTTCTCACTGCTGTGTGGCTGTGGGCAGGTGACTTCACCTCCCTGTGCTCCAGTTTCCTCATCTGTAAACTGAGAGTGCTAATGCCTCCCTTGGGGGTGGCGGGGTTTGTTGAGGATAAACTTGGTGAGTGTGTGTGCATTGACCCTTGGAGCCAGAGGTTAGGCTTATCTCTGCCCTTATGTGAACCCAGGTAAGCTTAGGCAATAGGAAATTCCATTCATGAGATTGTTTCCTCATCAGGTTACTTCCGGATCCTGCTTTATATAAACCAGTGGCTTCCTGTAAAATGCTGATTTTTTTTTTTTTAAACTGTGTTTTTGGCCAACTTTGGGTATAAGGCTGTGGGGTGTCTTCTGACACCAGCCAATGCTCCAGCACCAGGTGGGTGTCCAGTGATTCCATTCAATTCAGACACTAATGACCTGGAGTTCAGTACAGACCCCCACAGCTTAAAGGCTCACTCCCACAGCTGGCCCCCGACTTCAGATGCCAGTCAAAAGTCCTGGATCCCTGGTCCTTCAGACCAGTCAGGGATCCTGCTAGTTGCTCTTCAGGTCTGATAATACGCTAGAATGGCTCACAGAACTCAGAATGGCACTAGTCTGACTTGCATTTACTGGTTTATTATACAGGAGACAAACGGACAGCCAGATGAGGGAGTAACAGGGTGAGGTCCAGATGGGTCCTGAGAGCTTCTGTCCCTGTGGAGCTGGGATGTAGCCACCTTCTGGGACATAAATGTGTCCACCAACCCAGAAGCTCTCCAAATACAGTCGTTCAAGAGCTTTTATAACCTAGTCCTCAGCCCCTCACCCCTCAACCCCTATTCCACCCCACAGGTCTGTGGTTGGGGCTGAGAGTTGTAAGCCTCTAGTGACTTAGTCTTTCTGGTGACCAGCCCGTCCTGAGCCTGTCTAGAGACCCACCCCAGACACCCTCCGTAGCATACACTCAGGTGTGATGGAGAGCGATTCCTTGTGAATATGAAGATGCAACTCCATCACTCAGGAAATTCCAAGAGTCTTGGAGCTCTGTGCCAAGAACCAGAGACAAAGACGGAATATCTTTCTTCTTACACCTCAGGCTGTAGGAAGGTCCTTCCTGCTGAGAGGTCCTTCCTATGTGTGCCGATGATGGCTTATGTAGGTTAAAGGACATAATTTGTGGGACTTTATTTGGTTGCTGCTGTGAGAAGCAGCTTCTCTGTATGGAAAAACGATCAGTTTTCCAAGACAGAAGTCAGCAAACTACAGTCCAGGGGCCAAATCCAGCCCCTTGTAAGTTTTATTGGAACATGTCACGCCCTTTATGAACAGACTGTGGCCGCTTTCACGCTTCAGTGACAGAATAAGACCCGTGTAGCCTGAAACACGTTCTCCCTGGCCCTTTGTAAGAGAAGTCTGCCGATTGCAATCTAAGACTTTGAAAGATGCCCCAGTGACTGAAGAGTTGATAATACGCCCAGGACAGTCTGTCTGTTGTGACAGCCTTGGCGAGAGTTGGAGCTGCCATAACAAATTACCATAAACCTGATGGCTCCAAACAAAAGGAATTGTTTTCTCTCACCATTCTGGAAGGTTCCCAGGTGGCACTAGTGGTAAAGAACCCACCTGCCAATGCCAGAGATGTAAGAGACATGGGTTCAGTCCCTGGATTGGGAAGATCCCCTAGAGGAGGGCATGCAACCTGCTCCAGTATTCTTGCCTGGAGAATCCCATGGACAGAGGAGCCTCGTAGGCTACAGTCCTTAGGGTCTCATACAGTGGGGCCTGACTGAAGGGACTTAGCATTCTGGAAGCCAGAAGTCCAAAATCAAGATACCACGCTCCTTCGGAAGGCTCTAAGGGCAGAATCTATCCTTGCCTCTTCCAGCTTCCGGAAGTCCAGGTGTTCTGGGTCCTGGCTATATCTCTCTTGTCTCTGCCTCTGTCTTTCCATGGGCTTTGTCTCTCTCTCTGTATTTCTTTCTTCTTTTGAATATTTAGTATGATAGAGTTTTCTTATTAATTAGTTAATTTTATTTCTGGCTGCACGGGGTCTTTGTTGCTGCACACAGGCTTTCCCTAGTTGCAGTGAGCGAAGGCTGCTACTTCTCATGGTGGTGGCTTCTCTTTGCGGAGCACTGGCTCTAGGCGCTTGGGCTTAGTCACCCCACGGCATATGGAATCTTCGCCTGACCAGGGTTGGAACCCGTGTCCCCTGCATTGGTAGGCAGATTCTTATCTACTGCACCACCAGGGAAGTCTCACCTCTCTGTATTTCTGTGTGTCTTCTTCTCTTATCAGGACCCCAGTCTTTGAGTTTAAGGAGCCCACCCGACATGATTAAGGAAGATCCTATCTTGAGATCCTTAATTACATCTGCAAATACCCATTTTTCCAAATAAGACCACATTCATATGTTCCAGGGGTTAGGACTCTGACATATCTTCCCAGGCGGTTCAGTGGTAAGGAATCCCCCTGCCAATGCAAGGGACCCAGGAGACACGGGTTTGATCCCTGAGTTAGGAAGATCCCCTGGAGAAGGGCATGGCAACCCGCTCCAATACTCTTGTCTGGACAATCCCATGGCCAGAGAAGCCTGGTGGGCTACAGTCCGTGGGGTCGCGGAGCCCGACACAGCTTGAGCACGCACGCACGTGCTGTTTGACGGCTGCCGTCCAGATCACAGTAACACGCCGTGTGTGTCCCCTCTTTTGTTCCAGGTGCATCGCAGGCTGCTGCTTCATCCCTTTCTGTGTGGACGCCCTGCAGGACGTGGACCACCACTGTCCCAACTGCAAAGCTCTCCTGGGCACCTACAAGCGTTTGTAGGACTCAGCCAGGCCTGAAGGGAGCCGTGTGCTGCAGGAAGGCCTCTCCGACTCTTCACCCAGCCCCTGCTCCTGGTGAAGGCTCTACCTTGGTGGTCTCGTGTCTCCAGGGGCTCCACCTTCGTGTCTTCTTTTGGGGGGAAAATATCGCAAAAATCACACACCTCCAAACCCCAGAAATGACTGCTCGGAGTCGTGCACAGACATGCAAAGACATTCTCCTTGAGTGCTGGGTCCAGGGTTTTCTGTCTCCCTCCTCCCCCTGACCGTGACCCCAAGTCATTCCATCTTACTGTGATCGTTGTCCCGTCTGAGTATCTTCTGGTGATTTGCCACTGGCTGGCTTCTATTCTTGCCTCAGTGGGCCTTTCTCTCAGTGGTCTCCAAATCAGAAGCCCCAGACTGCCTTATTTTGAAACTGTTCTGGCCCCAGTACGGCTGAACCAACCTTTAGTGCCTACCACCATAGCCATCTGTTTCCACTTCTGATGACAAAAACCTTATAGACTAAGGGCTTGGCTCTCAGATTCTGTAGCTGCAGGCTTTTAAATAGCACATGAGTTCACTTTAATTTTTTAATTTGTCTCTAAGTACAAGCAGGGGTTATTCACACCCACATAGCCATGAGGTCATAAACGCAGGCTAGAAATAGAAGGCTGGATCTTATCACTGATCTGCCTTCTTGGGACCAGATCCTCAGCCACTTTCTACGAAGGGCTTTTTTCTGGTAGAGTGATTGTTTTTTATATTAACACTTTTTGTGACCTTCTTTTGGTCTTAAACACCTTTGAGCATAATTTTGAAAGAAGGGACTTACAGAACCATTATCCATAACCATATGACTGGTATCATCTTCCTATTTGCCAGTGCACACTCACTTATTTTTTTTTTTTTTTGCCTTAACAGGAAAAGTAATGGATAATTTCATCCACTGCCTTTTCTTGGGTTTAGTGTATTTCCTAGAAACCTCTATAATGGAACTCATTAAAGTTGGGCCCTTTTGGGGTTCCTAATGGATGTTTGGAAAGACAAAGCACGTTTGAGCACGTCTGGGTACCATGGTGCTGAAAAGCGTGGGGACCCGACTGTTTCAAAGGCCTCTGAAGTCTGGATTTTATTTTTCAGAAATACAGTTTGTTTGTATAACATCGGAAGACATGATTCCTAGGACTGAAGCAGCAAGCTAGAGTTCTCAGTTCGCTGCTGTGTCATCTTTGAAATCAAGACAAAGCCGGGCTGGACTTTCAAGAGTCCCCGTTTTGATAATGAATAGGCACAAGGAATGCATGTGAATAATACTGTGTAGAAATCAAAGCCTAGACGTTGATCAAAAATCTGTATATTGGGTGAAAACTATAGTCATAACCCATTGATTCAGCTTATTCATTTAACGTTTTGAAACTTCCAGTAATTATTTTTGCAATGACTATAGATATACTTCATAGTACTTTGTTCTCTGCTTTTCAAAAATAAAGTCTTTGGTTCACTCCGTGAACTATTTATCAATTCTTGCCATGTGAAGAAAGGTCTTATGTTGTGTTTCCAGCTGTTGTTACAAAGAGCCTTTATTTGTTCCATAACAGTACAAAGTCCTTCATGATAGAAAACTTCAGACTGGCTGAATATCCTGCGATGTCAACATGAGCGATGGTGAGTTGGGTGGATGGCTAGTGAGTCAGATTTGAACATGAGGCCGTTGGAACCCAGTAAACATCATTAGTGGCAGCAAGCCGTAGCTTTCAAGTTTTAATAAGATGCACAGAAGGAAGCTGTTCTCATTCATGCTCCGAACAAAACATGCTTTGTTAATTGATCGGGGTAGATGTGAGATGCTAGAAGGAGGGCATTGTAACTCGCCAGGACTATGAATGTCATCCCCTCTTTTCCTACCTGGTGATAAAACTTCATTTTGGAAGGTGACGGTAAACTGTGTCATTGCCGTACGACTTTTATCAATTTAAACCCTAACTTCTGGTTTTGAAAAATTGCCACTCACCCCAATCATGAGCGTGTATTTTTCTTTCTCTTGACAAAATTGAAGGCCATGCATATTTAGCAGTTTTGCTCAGATGGTGGCATATAAATTGTCTCAAACTGTTATCCATTACATATGCAGAGTCTTCAAAATCTTCAAAACAACAGCCCTATTTCAAGGACTGTAACATATATAGTCTGCAGAACTTGAAAAATAACATCGGATGCCTGGCACTTGGCGTGTTCAGTAGACATTCCATTTTATCGTTCTAAGTACAGGCTTATCTGTATATTTTTAACAAATTAAAAGACTATTTTGTGCTGCCCTGTTTGTTGGGGACTTGGGAATCTGTTGGAAGCACTGCATCACATTCAATTATTGCAAGAGCTTTATTTTATATCTACTTGGACCTCAAAGAAGAATTTGTATGAATTTCAAACCCTGAATGGCTGTATATCTTGTTTGTATACCTTGAGTCCATCTAGGCCTTGTACATGCAAGTTTGGGTTTGTGTCCTATTAACAAAAAGAAATCAGTTTATTGCATCTGTTTTAGCCAGCTTAGAGCACGTGACTCATTCCTGGCCGACCGCAGCATTACCCATGAAAATGTTTTCTCTGGGACAACTGGCTCCGCAGTTGCTACCGAGAACACTTCTATGGGGCCCTGAACTATTTATAAAATGTGGCTTCATACACTCACACACAAACTTGGCTTCAGTTTTCTCCCCAGCGACAGCCTTCCGTGTTTGGGATATTAAAGTCCTGCTTTGACTTTCTGGGCTCCAAGATCTCTGTGTAGGAGTAAGTGTAGACGTTGGAATTTTACTTACAAAATTCTGATTTGCATTTTGGATCCTATTAAAGTTATCTCCTGTATTTATGACTCAGATGTTTACAATGAGTCGTCTGTTTTTCATGGGCGCACGAGTGAATTGAAAGTAGATCCAGCAAGGGCGATGAAAGAGAGAAACCCGGAGGTTTCTTTCTTTTTTTTCTTAAGTCTGAAGAATGTTAAAGAAACAAGAATCTGAGGCTTGGAAAGACTGGGAAAAAAAAAAGAAAGAAAAAAGTTCATGGCCAAGTGTACAGTCGAGTGCATTTAACTGTTTTGTGACTGTTCTCTGCAGTTTGAGGAAAAGTATTCACACATATAAATACCTTTTTTAAAATTTTTTTACTCTTTCAGGTTATTTTTTTAGAGCAGTTTTAGGTTCGTAGCAAAATTGAGCTGAAGACACAGAGATTTCTCATGTACTCCCTGCCCCATGCATAGCCTCCCCCATTCTCAACATCGCCCACATTTGTTACAACTGATGAACCTACACTGATACGTGATCGTCATCCGGCATCGGTTGCGGGCATTAGGGTCACTCTTGCTGTTGTACGTTCTCTGTGTTTGGACAAATGTAGGATGACCTGTATCCACCATCTCAGGATCATACAGAGTGATTTTACTCCCTAAAAACTTTCCTGTTCCTGCCCGCCTCCCCCAGCCCCCAGCCACTGTTCTTACTGGCTCTATAGCTTTGCCTCTCCCAGATTGTCATAGAGCTGGAAACATACACACGGGAATCAGCCTTCTCAGAGCGGCCTTTTTCACTTAAGAATATGCATTTCAGGTTCTCTACGTCTTTCCATAGCTTGGCAGCTCATTTCTTTATTATTCAGATAATATCTCTTCGTTTGTTGTTGTTCGTTTGGTTGGATTTTGGGGCTGTGCCTCACAGCCTGCAGGGTCCTAGTTCCCCAGTCGGATGGAACCCTCGCTCCTGGCAATGGAAGCATGGAATCTTAACCGCTGGATCCTTTACCCAGGAAAGTCCCAGCACTTAAGCTATTCTTACTGCCCTGTCTCAGTGATCTCCTCGTACCTGGTCTCTCAAGTGGGCAAACTCAGTGTAGCCCGTGTGTGCCGTGTCGGTGTCTTCAGAGAACACAGGATTGTACACCCTGTGTTTATGTAGCTGTGTATGTGTGAGAATACTACTGGGTTTAGGTTTAGCTGCTTGTTGCTCAAGAAGAACCCGACTCCCCGCTGTTGATCGGGGCAAGAGCTTTGAAAGGGGAGTTTAAGGGAGGCACAGGTAGGGGGTGGAGCTATATGCAGAACAGCAGTCCATTCCCACAATCGCCTTGAAGCTGGTGGTGCCGTGGCCTGAGGAACATCATCTTGATTGCTTTAGGTACAAAATTCCAGGGTCAGTTTGCCAGCGTTTGCTTGAGGCCAGTTCTCAGAATTTTGTAATTTGGAGCAGCTTATGTCATCGCTGCTGTCTGGTCATCTTGCAGTTAACTTCTTTCACCCCGTGGGGGTTTTAGGGTCTGCAAAACACCTCAAAGGGTATGGCTCAGAATATTACCGATAGCCCTTGAGAAACTAAAGGCCCTTGACTTGTTTAAGGGCTTCACTACTGCTATTTTGTCTTGCTCGACTCTTCTTGTGTGTCTGCATTTTCTCACTTCTCTGATTAAATGTATTCCTTGGCTAAAGTTTCTCTACAGACAAGAGGCAGGCAGAGGACATGGAGTGGTCTGTCCTGGGGAGATGCTCTGTTACAGGGGGGAGTCACAGTGCAAAGTGAGTGCCAAGGGCAACACCTGGGAACCTCTAGTCTAGCACGTCTGTGGTTTTCATGTATCATTTTTTAAAAACTGTTTTGTATTGGTGGTAGAGCCAATTAACAATGTTGTGATAGTTTCAGGTGAACAGCAGAGGGGCTCAGCCGTACGTATCCATGTATCATCAGTTGACTTCTGCTGTATCCGAGGAATTGTACAGCTTGGATGCCAGATACCCCTGCCTGGAAAGCGTGAGCCTCGACCCAGCACTGCCCTGCCTGCCAACACTTCCTGGCTTTTTGTTGGCTGTTGTTTCAAATTTATGTTTAATGGGAGGATAATTGCTTTACAGTGTTGTGTTGGTTGCTGTTGCCAGTAACTTGAATCAGCTATAAGTATACATGTATCCCCTCCCTCTTGAACCTCTCTCCCAACAGCACGTCCCACCCCTCTAGGACGTCACAGAGCACCGAGCTGAGACCCCTGAGCTATACAGTTGCTTCCTGATAGCTGTCTATTTCACACATGATGGTGTACATGTGTCCGTGTTGCTCTCTCAGTTCGTCTCACCTGCTCCTTCCCCCTCTGTGTCTCTTCTCTCTGTCTGTGTCTCTGTTCGTGCCCTGCAAATAGGTTCTTCGGTACCATTTTCCAGTGGCTTCTTTATTGTTTCCTTTAGGCTAAAATTCATGTAACATTTTAAAAAAATTTTACATTGGAGAATAGTTGCTTTACAGTTCTTGTGTTACAATAGTTGTGTACAACACAATATAGTTGTGTATATTGTGTACAACAATCGTTGTGTTAGCTTCCAGCATACACCAAAATGATTCAGTTATGCATATATCTGATCTGAAAAAGAATTAGAGCCTTTTCCCATATAGGCT
Source organism: Bos grunniens (assembly GCF_055505025.1). Classification (NCBI taxonomy): domain Eukaryota; kingdom Metazoa; phylum Chordata; class Mammalia; order Artiodactyla; family Bovidae; genus Bos; species Bos grunniens. The sequence goes on from NC_141189.1 coordinate 32,569,326, forward strand.
TTTACAGAGTATTGAGTAGAGCTCCCTATACTATACAGTGGGTTTCTTGATGATCTGTTTTATGTATAGTAGTGTGTATATGTCAATCAAAACCTCCAGTCATGTAACATTAAAGTGTATAATTCAGTGACGCCTGGTGCATGCACAGTGTTGGGCAGCTCACCACCTTTATATCGAGTTCCAAAGCATTTCTATCAGCCCAACACAAAACTCCGTACCCTTAAGCAGTATCTCGTCACTCCTCCTGCCCCAGCACTGGGCAACCACCCATTTGCTTCTGTTTCTCTGGAATTACCTATTCTGGATACTTCATATAGACATAATCACACTTCATGACCATGCACATCTGGTTTCTTTAACAGGTGTCACGTTTTCAAAGTTCATCCACACTGTAGCATGTACTCAGGGCTTCGTGCCTTCCAGTGGCTGAATAGTATTCCATCGTAGGGGTATGCTGCATTTTGTTTGTCTCTTTATCACATTTTGGTGATTGTGAATAAGCCCGCTGGGAACATTTATTGGCAGTTTTCTGTGTGGGTATATGTTTTCAGTTCTCTTTGGGTTGGAATTGCTGGGTCATATGGTAGTTCAGTTTAACTTCTTGAGCAACTGCCTGAGAGCTTCTTCTTTTTTAAGTTTGTTTGTTTGTTTGTTTTAATATTTATTTATTTATTTGGCTGCCTCCGAGTCTTAGTCGCAGCACTCAGGATCTTTGCTTGTGGCGTGTGAACTCTTAGTTGCAGCATATGGGATCTAGTTCCCTGACCAGGGATTGAACCCAGGTCTCCTGCATTGGGAGCACAAAGTCTTAGCCATTGGCCCACTGGAGAATTCCCCCAATGGCTTCGTAAAGCCGCTTCTGGCTTAGACTACCATTTGGAACTGCTCTGGCCTGGAGAACTCTGCTCTGTCCTGCAGTGTGAACTGTTTGGAGCAGCCAGGTAGCGACAGAGCTGGGCTTGGAGCAAGAAGACCTGTGCCCTGGGCTGGCCTGCCCCGGATCCTCAGCCGACCTGAACCCCACTCGGTCCTCTGGCACTCGTGATCTTGGGTGGCCTCAGCTTGCAGCGAGGCTTGGCTTCCCAGCCAGAGACAGGCCAGGTTGCTGTGGTGAAAGCACCTGGTTGGTGGTCAGCGACAAGGGCCCTGGCCCTTTGGCTCCTGCAGAAAAGACGGGAAGTAGTCAGCAAAGTAAAGTATTTATTAAGAGGGGAGAAACAAGTGCAGTACATGTAGATGGCACACAAGCGGACTTGGGGGGAGAGAGTTGTGCCCTCGTGGCAGCTTGAATCACTTTTATGGGGTATTTCTTCCGGGTTTCCTTTGGTTAATCATTTTGGTTTGCCTGGCTCACTTCCCATATTTTCTATATCTCAGGATCCTCCCATGTGTGCGCACGCATCTCTTAGCCAAGATGGATCCGACCAAAAAGGCCTCTGGGTGGAACGTCCCTTGACACAACTCCCCTTTGGTCTCCAAGGAGCCTTTCTGTGTGTGTGTGGTTGGGAAGGTCTCCTGACTTCAGGAAAGAGACTTAGGTGATCTGGACAGGGCCTAGCCTTCTCCTGTAATTGTCCAGCTTGTCTCATCTTGGAGTTTCGGACCACGGCGGGTAAATCTCCCACCACTTTACCCTGGGGGGACCCATCTACCGCCTGCCTCACTCCCACTGAGCCTGAAAGAGGAGGAGGGGTGGATGGTGCATCTCGGCTCCTCTGTGTGGCCTCTGAGAGGTTCAGCTGTTGGTCCTTTGTTTACCCGTATGCCCAGCATGGGAAATAGTAAAGGGCGGGGTGGGAGCACTGACCTCTGCCTCATGGAACTGATGGTAGAGGGGGAGAGAGAGACATCAAATAAGAAAACCTAACACTTCCAACCTGTTACAAACCAGGAGGGAAAAGTGGAGGAAAATAGCCGACTGTAGTGATTTTACTTGTGGGGGAAGGGCACCTCATCCTCGCAAATTATCCAGTCATTCTGATGTTTTCTTCTGCCCAGGGGGCAGCCTTTATGTTTCAATGCCAGAGGAGTCTGAAAGCTGTGTTAGGAAAGTTCATTTCTGTTCTGTGTCTTTGCGTGATTTCATTTGTTCTGTCTCCCTCTCTGGGTAGAATCACTGGATGCCTTCCATTTTCTTTGGAAGAATGAAACCTAACCATTTTCTCTAGCTCCTGTCTCCAGATTTCCCCTTGATACCAGGAAGGGCAAGGCTGGCTTCGAGTAAGTGGGTGGATTCTGGCCAAGTGTGGTCAGTAGAAAATGTCCCATTGGCCCAGAGGGCCACAGGGTTCTCCCAGGTGCCTGCCCACGGTCCCCTCGAACCCGAGTATCCTCAATAAGAGTCTGGTGGAGAAAAGGGAAAGTGAGAAACACTTGACAATCAGTTCTAGGGTTTCCCTGATGGCTCAGATGTTTAAGAATCCACCTGCATTCAGGAGACGGGTTTGATTGCTGGATTAAGATCCCCTGGAGAAGGGAATGGTTACCCACTCCAGCATTCTTGCCTGTAGAATCCCATGGACAGAGGAGCCTGGCGGGCTACAGGCCATAGTGTTGCAAAGAGTCGGACACGACTGAGTGACTTAACACTTTCACTACTTTTTTGCTTTCAGTGGGGTTGTTTCTTTTGCTTGGTTCTGGGCATGGGAGGGGTGGGAGCTGTCCCAGCAGAGAGAGCCGGGGAGGTAAGAACCCTAACAACTCTTTAAGGTTATTTTCTAAGCCATAATCTGCATTTCTTGTTCATGTCTAAAATTAAAGTGGGAGGAAAATAAAAACCCTTATCATAAGCCTGATGGAGGGGTGGTGGGTTGAGGTCTCCCCTTTCTGCACATGCTTGAACTTGAAACCCTTACACAGCAGGGAGCTCCCAGCAGCTGGGGGTGGGTGTTGGGGAGGGGTGTTGGGAGTGGGATAGGGGTGGGGACTCTAAACTCATCGGTTTCATCAGTGGAATCTGATCACTGCTGCCCACAATGATGTGATTTAGAGACACTTTCCCTAGTTTCACTAAGGGCCTTTTTTTTTTTTAAAGGAAGTACAGTGAATTCGGGCTTCCCAGTGGTGCTAGTGATAAAGAATCTGCTTGCCAATGCAGGAGACGTAAGAGATGTGCGTTCAATCCCTGGGTTCAGGAGATCCCCTGGAGTAGGAAATGGTACCCCACTCCAGTACTCTTGCCTGGAAAATCCCCTGGACAGAAGAGCCTGGTGGGGTACAGTCCGTGGGGTTGCAAAGAGTCAGACACAACTGACTGAATGCACACACACATAGTTACTTAGAGTTAGTTTCAGTTGTATAACCGTGATTCAATAAATTGCATTATTATAAAATGTGGGCTATATTCCTGTGCTGTCCAGCATATCCTTGTAGCTTATTTGTTTTATATTTAGTAGTTGGTGCCTCTTAATCCCCCACCCCATCTTGTCCCTCCCCACTTCCTTCTCCGAACTACTAACCATTGGTTTGTTCTCTGTGTCTGTGAGTGTTTCCATTTTGTTATATTCTTTTGTTTACTTTATAGATTCCACACATAAGCTGTGGTTGTATTGGTTTACTTTTTCCTGCTTTGTGGTTTTTCTAACTAGGTATTTTCTTCCTCATTTCATCTTCTTCCTGCTGTCTGTCCTAAAGTCGTAGATGAGCTCTGGGTGTGTGTGTGTGTGTGTGTGTGTGTGTGTGTGGTCTCTGTGAGGGTGCATGGGGGTCTGGACTTGTGTGTGTATGTGTGTGTGTCTGTGTTTGTGTGTGTATGTGTGTGTCTGGGCTTCGTCATTGTGCATGTGTGTGTGTATATGTGTGTCTGGGCTTCATCAGTGTGTGTGTGTGTGTGTATGTGTGTGTCTGGGCTTCATCAGTGTGTGTGTGTGTATGTGTGTGTCTGGGCTTCAGTGTGTGTGTGTGTGTGTGTGTGTGTCTGGGCTTCGTCAGTGTGTGTGTGTGTGTGTGTGTGTGTGTAGTCTCTGTGAGGGTGCCTGGGGGTCTGGACTTGTGTGTGTATGTGTGTGCGTCTGTGTTTGTGTGTGTGTGGTCTCTGTGAGGGTGCCTGGTGGTCTGGACGTGTGTGTGTATGTGTGTGTTGGTGGATGTTTGGGGAGGGGTAGTTCTAGGTGTCTGTGATGTGTGTTTCTCTGTAGTCACCGTGAGTGGTTCTGTGTGTGTATGTGTGTGTCTGGGCTTCATCGGTGTGTGTGTGTGTGTATGTGTGTGTCGGCTTCATCAGTGTGTGTGCGTGTGTGTGTGTATGTGTGTGTCTGGGCTTCATCAGTGTGTGTGTGTGTGTGTGTGTGTAGTCTCTGTGAGGGGGTCTGGGGGTCTGGACTTGTGTGTGTATGTGTGTGTCTGGGCTTCGTCAGTGTGCATGTGTGTGTGTATGTGTGTGTCTGGGCTTCATCAGTGTGTGTGTGTGTGTATGTGTGTGTCTGGGCTTCAGTGTGTGTGTGTGTTTGTGTGTGTGTGTGTGTAGTCTCTGTGAGGTGCATGGGGTCTGGACGTGTGTGTGTGTGGGTGTGTTGGTGGATGTTTGGGGAGGGGTAGTTCTAGGTGTCTGTGATGTGTGTTTCTCTGTAGTCACCGTGAGTGGTTCTGTGTGTGTGTGTGTGCGTGCGTGCGTGCGTGCGTGCGTGCACACTTGCAGGGAGAGAGAAGTGACAGAGCTACTCAGAGCTGCATTCCCTCCGGGTTTCCCTTCAGTCCCCGAGCTTGCGAGGCCTCCAAGGACTTCAGGCCAACCTACCCAGCAGGGAATGGCTGTCACCTTGCTGATCTCAGGGACTGAGAAGGTGAGAACAGTGGTTTTTCCACTTCCTACACGTAAACCACTTGCAGTACGGCGTGGGCGTGAGCGTGCCTGGCCTCCCTGACCTCGTCAGTCACTCCCCATGGTAGACAGGTGACTCTGCTTGAGAAAGACTTCCTGAACCCTCCACTGCAGGACCAGGCCTGCCCATCGCACTCAGCCTGGGCTGCGGGAGCCTTTACAAACCTGTGCGGTCTGGCCACACTCCAGACCAACTGGATCGGAACCTCCCAGGGTGGGGCCGACTTCCCTACTGGGCACCTGGGGCATTTGATATTGTTAGGGGCTCGGGGAAATGAACGATTTTTAAAATATTTTTAAATTGTATTTATTTATTTTTGGCCATGCTGGGGGTTTGTTGCTGTGTGGGCTTTGCTCTAGCTGCCGAGAGCGGGGAGGGGCTGCTTGTTGCAGTGGCCTCTCTTGTCGGGAGCACAGGCTCTGGGGTGTGCGGACGTCAGTGGTTGCAGCTCACGGGCAGTACTGCAGACCCCGGGATCTGGAGCGCAGGCTCAGTAGTTGTGGTACACGAGCTTCGTTGCTCTTTAGCATTTGGGATCTTCCTGGACCAGAAATCAGACCTGTATCTCCTGAATTGGCAGGTGGATTCTTTAGCCACCAGGGAAGCCCTAAAATTTTTTAATAGGAGGGAAAAGCCTGAATAAAATAATAATGAACATATAATAATGACTCTAACCTGGACTACATTGCTCTTCCTATCAATGCAGCCTTAAAATATACCTTTCAATATAGGAATAGTTTTAAGGACAGAGGGGCCCAGGTCAAAGGCCCTGGTCTACTGTTTATGGGATAGAATCAATCTTGCCTCCCTTCTTTCAGTAAAGGTTTACTGAGTGTGTAATGTGCAGGGAGGTCTTCCCAGGTGGTTCAGTGGTAAATAATTAGCCTGCCAATGAAGGAGATTCGGCTTGGATCCTTAGTTCGGGAAGAGAAGGAAATGGCAACCCACTCCAGTATTCTTGCCTGGGAAATCCGATGGAAAGAGGAGCCTGATGGGCTATGGTCCTCAGAGTCGGACACGACTTAGCCACTGAATAACGGCAACAATGTGCGAGGAGGCAGCCTCCTTGGTCTTGGGGAGTTTAAGTAAGAACTTCATCATTTGGACTTCCCTGGGGGCTCAGACGGTAAAGCATCTGCCTACAATGTGGGAGACCTGGGTTCAATCCCTGGGTTGGGAAGATCTCCTGGAGAAGGAAATGGCAACCTACTCCAGTATTCTTGCCAGAGGAGCCTGGTAGGGCTACAGTCCGTGGGGTCGCAAAGAGTTGGACACGACTGAGTGACTTCACTTTCCTTTCATCATTTTAGGATTGTTTTGCATGTTATGATAAAGTTATCTTGTGTAGAACACTTCTATAGGCTTCGCCAAGACAAGAACTCTTCCAGATGGAAAAGAAAAACATCTTCACCAGTTTACAGATAAAATAATAACAGACACAGAATAAGCTGCTGAGCAACCCACAGCTCAGTGAGGACTTCTGATACTATTAATAATATATACCTTGGTCTTTTTAAATATAGATTTCTGGGGCTTTTGCTCGGAGATTTGGATTCAGAAGGCCTGGGAAGGGCCCCAGGAATATGTATTTTTATATAAAAGCACCCAGCTGGTTCCTAAGGGTAGGTGAGTTTAAGAAATGCTGCTCCATGTGGCCTGGGGCCAGATCAGCCGAGAGGAGGAACTGAAGTCAGCCCAACGGAGGGGCCCACTCGGCACTATTGACGTCTGGGTCCAGATCTTGGGTGGGGGCTGTCCTGTGCCTTGTTGGATGTTGAGGAGCATTCCTGACCCCTACTCACCAGATACCAGAAGCACATGCCCCAGTCGTGACAACCAAAAACTCTCCAGATGTTGCTCAGTGTTCCCACGGGGACAGAATCACCCCACCGAGAGCCCCCTGGGCTAAGTACATGGGCTGAATCCGACGTTTCCTGTGTTTGGGAGGTGGGGCGTCCTTCACTGCCTACGTGAGTGCTCAGTTGCTCAGTCGCGTCTGACTCTCTGTGACCTCTTGGGCTGTAGCCCACCAGGCTCTGTCCATGGGATTTTTTCAGGCAAGAATACTGGAGTGGGTTGCACCTGTCTTTAAAACATAAAATATGCCCATTTCCAAGACTCCCCTGATGTCCAGTGGCTAAGACTCCACACTCCTAATGCAGGGGGCTGGGGTTTGATCCCTGGTCAGGGAACTAGATCCCACATGCCACGACTAAGAGTGTTCATGCCACAACAGAAAAGATCCCACGTGCCACAACCAAGATTGGTGCAGCCAAATAAATAATCAAATTTAAAAAATTTTAAAAAACATTTCCATCAAAAGGAACGGAGCACAGACTCCTGCTACCATGTGGATGAACCGTGACAACATGGCACTCAGTGAAAGACGCCAGTCAGAGAGGCCAAGTCCTATGAGTCCATTGGTATGAAATGTCCAGAATAGGTGACTTCGTAGAGACTGAGCACAGATTGATTGCAGGTGAGGAGCTGCTGCTGTGGCTGCTGCTGCTGCTGCTGCTAAGTCGCTTCAGTCATGTCTGACTCTGTGCGACCCCATAGACGGCAGCCCACCAGGCTCCCCGTCCCTGGAATTCTCCAGGCAAGAACACTGGAGTGGGTTGCCATTTCCTTCTCCAATGCATGAAAGTGAAAAGTGAAAGGGAAGTCGCTCAGTCCTGTCTGACTCTTAGCGACCCCGTGGACTGCAGCCCACCAGGCTCCTCCATCCATGGGAGTTTCCAGGCAAGAGTACTGGAGTGGGGTGCCATTGCCTTCTCCTCAGGTGAGGAGGGAGAGTACTTAAAGGACATGGGGTCTCCTTTGGGAGTGATGAAAATATTCTGGAACTAGATAGAGGGGGTGGTTGTACATCATGAAATGTACTAAATGCCATTGACTTGTTCACTTTACAACAGCTAATTTTTTTAAATTTATTTTTAATTGTAGGATAATTACAGTATTGTGACGGTTTTTGCCATACATCAACATGAATCGGCCATGGGTATACACATGCCCCCTCCCTCTTGTATCCACCTCCCATCCCTCTTGGTTTTCACAGAGCACCCATTTTGGGTTCCCTGAGTCATACAGCAAACTCCCACTGGCTTACAATAGCTAATTTTATGTTAGAAAGGTTTCATCCCAATTTTTTTTAAAAAGTGCCAATTTGTATAAAGTGATAGTTGGTAGGAAGGGACTGGACTGAATCGTGAATGCAGCATAAATTGGATCTGTAAATGAGGTCATGACCATTCAGTGTAATAAGAAACATAACATGTAATTAAGTAATATTTTTAAAGCAAGGATAGAATTTGAGGGCTGAACCTCAGTACTGCTGTCTTTGGAACTGGTACAGTGCCGGGTTACAGTAAGTATGCCATATGAGCTTGTTGAATTTGAGAAGCAGAAGAACTGAAAGCAGATCCATCAAGAACTGTCACTGAGCCATGTGCAACCTGCTGTATGGCTGAGGTGTATCATTTCAACTTCCTGGGCTGAGTTCCTCTCTTCTCTAAAAAGAGGCAGGCTTATTCTTCCAGTTCTAAAAGTCTGTGCTGGGAAATGCACAGATTCAAGGGAAGGCTCTGGAACATGCCAGAACATGCTGGAACATTCCACGGGCTGGCTCTCTTAGGGTATCAGAGGCAAGCTCCTGGGTGAGCTAGGAAATCCTTCAGGACACAGGTTTGGCATTCAAGTGTTGCAGGAAGGGGGACCGCTTCCAGGGCCTAAGAGTGGGCTCTTGTCTAATATTCTGACATAAGTTGTCTGAGGAGACACATGTGCTGACCAAGCAAGAGACTTTATTGGGAAGGGGAGCCCGGGCAGAGAGCAGGAGGGTGTGGGAACCCAGGAGAACTGCTCTGCCATGTGGCTTGCAGTCTCGGGTTTTATGGTAATGGAATTAGTTCCTTGGTTGTCTTTGGTCAATCACTCTGACTCAGGGTCCTTCCTGGTGGGGCACGCGTTGCTTAACCAAGATGGATGCCGGCGAGAAGGAGGTGGTAAGACACGTGGTGTCTCCTTTTGTCCTTTCCGGATCTCTTCCGGTTGGTGGTGGCTCATTAGTTCTGTGTTCCTTACTAGGCTCTCCTGTCGTAAAGTAACTCATGCAAATAGTTATAATACTATGGTGCCTGGCCAGGATGAGTGGCTTCAGTCTGTTTCCCCAACACAGGAGTCTCAGGACCAGGCAGTTTCCAGCTTTGATAAACAGGGTCAGAATAACCTAGCAGGTAGACTAAACCAGCAGTCCCAAACTTTTTGGTACTAGGGACAAGTTTTGTGGAAGACAATTTTCCACTGACCGGGGAGTGGGGAGGATGGCTTCAGGATCACCTTTATCGTGCATTTCACCTGTGTTGTGTTAGATTCTTTGCCACCCCAAGGACTGTAGCCCGCCAGCCTCTACTGTCCATGAAATTCTCCAGGAAGAAGACTGGAGTGGGTTGTCATTCCCTTCTCCAGGGGATCTGCCTGACCCAGATATTGAATCTGAGTCTCCTGCATTGCAGTCAGATTCTTTACCATCTGAGCCACCAAGGAAGCCATTGTGCACTTTATTTCTAGTATTATTATGTCAGCGCCACCTCAGAGCATCGGGTATTAGATCCTGGAGGTTGGGGACTGCTGGACTAAACTAAACAAGAACTGGCCACCTGGGTTCCCTCCCAGCCATCTGCTTTCAGGCATGGTCTGCGTCAGCCCACTCGGCTTACGTGAGGATGGAGCCACCTCTGCAGTCATCTGAAAGCCCCCACATTCTTTTCATAGGTGGGCCATGGGGGTCGCCTCCCTCCCTGCCTGGCCCGTGAATGCCACCTTTACAGTGACTCTTTTACATTCACTGGCCTGAGGCAAAGCATTTTTTCCTTGGGTCATGATTAATGGAGCCCATCCCCTGAAAGCAGAAACAAATAAATGCTTGAGCTCCTCACTGAGCTCACTTATTAGCTCGCAGCTGTTGTGAATGGAATACCGGGCAGGTGTGTCTGTTTGGAGGAGATGGAGGTTGGGACCAGGTTAATAGAAAGCTGAGAGGCTGGCGCAATGGCTGATGGGTCTCTGAGTAGCAGGTGATGGGGGAGAAGGTTCTGGGAGGACCCGTCTGCCAAATACAGAGACGTGCTCAGACGCCCCTGTAGAGTCTTCTCTGCAAACAGCTACTGACGGGGGGCTTCTGGGTAAGAACTTGTTTGTATGCTTTTGGTAACAGCTTTATTGAGATGTAATTTACATACCATGTTATCCACCCTCTTAAAGTGTGCAATTCAGTTTTTTTTTTTTTTTAGTATATTCACAGAATTTTGCAACTATCGCCACAATCTGTCTTAACATTTCTCTTACCCCCGAAAGACACTCACCCACTCCTAGATCTAACCAAGCACTAAGCTATGTTGTCTCTACAGATTGGCCCATTCTGGACTTTTCTTATGCTTGTAATTGTATACTTGTATTCTTGTACTTGCTCAGTTGTGTCCGACTCTTTGCACTCCATGGACTGCAGCACACCAGGGTTTCCTGTCCTTCACTATCTCCTGGAGTATGCTCAAACTCATGTCCATAGAGTCGGTGGAATTGTATAGTATGTGGATTTTTGCATCTGGCTTTTCTCTTAGCACATTTCTGAGGTTTATCCTTGTGGCACGTGCTGGTACTGCATTCCTTTGGATGGTCAGATAATCTTCCCTTGTGTGGGTATACCACATCTCGTTTATCCGTTCTTCTGTGATGCCTACTGTTTTCTAAGGAATTCATGGGTCTAAAATGACTATTCATTGTAGTGGCTGTTCAAGAAAGAATTAGCTGGGCGCCATTTGTCAGTGAAAAGTCTTTTATTATGGTGGCAAGCCGAGGTTGGAACTTTGGAGGGTGAAAGGGGCTGTTGTTTATGATTATACCAGGCAACGGGTGTGAAGTGGGGCTGTGCTGGGCAAACCCAAGGGGTGGATGCCTTCGTTCCAGGGCTAAGTGAGAATGCTGAGCGGTCTCCTTCGGCAGACCCTGGGCTGAGGACTCTGGGTCCTCGAGAGGCCCAAGTGTAAATTTTTTTCAGGCCTGGTCAAGTAATGACAAAGTCCCTACCTGACAGCACCCCAACCCCATCCCTGGGGGAGGATGGAGAGGAGCTGTGCTCCCTGGCGTGTTTGGTGACAGCCAATGAATTGCAGTCTCTGAGGGGAACTGCAGACCAGGCCCAGATCCTCCAGGCTGCTCTGCAAGCCTGCATTCCTCCTCTTTATCTGGGGTTGAGGGCAGGAGCCTGCCTCGGGTGCCCCTGCTATGACCCCACTGGACTCAGAGCCTCCACTCCCCTCCCCCACCCCCTCCAGCTCAGGGTCCATAAACTGCCATAGAATTTTCTGGGGGGGCTCCCTCAGTAAGTGAGAAAAGCCTCACATTTGGGCTGATCCCTTCCAGGTTGCTGGTTCCCAGGGGGCAAGTCAGCGCTTTGTTGGCTGTAGGAAGTGATGCAAAGTTTAACTCCTTTCATTTGGGGCTGGCTGGTTGCTTGACCAGGCAGCTCAGCTCGCTCACTCCCAGCTGAAGCTGGGCTCCTGACATTAGCTGGAAGGGGGATTGGATCTTTGATTGTGAAGTGGTGTCTGGGGGTGGGGAGGGGTGGAGCTGGTGTATTAAATTTAGAATATGCAGACTATGACTGTCTGAAATAGGCCCAAGCTCCCACTCTAGGGAGAAAACCCAGGGTTGTTTTGATTAAAGGTATAGTTTCCATACATTCACGCAAATGAAATAAAGTCACAAATGTATTATCTGCAGAAACAGTGGAGGTAGCCTGCTTTGCAATCAGCTGGGTGTCAACTTAAAAAATATTCATGGCCTAAAAGTTGAGAATTATGTTTTATTTGGCGGGAATTTTTAGGTCGCCAAGCCTGGGAAGCAGCATCTCAAGTAACCCTGAGAGAACTGCTCTGAGGAGGCAAAGTGGTGAGGGAGCCAGGTTATATAGATTTGCAGCATTCAATTAAAAAATAAATTAAAAAAAAAATCCCAGGGAAGCAAAAAAAATTTTTTTTTGGCAACAAAAGGCGGGTAGTCTGAATGTCAAAAGATTATTGCTAATTAAAGGAAAACCAGGTATTTTAAGGAACTTAGAGCTTTTCTATGTATGGGTAGATGCAGGAGTCTGGGCTCACTGAAATCTTTCCTTTGGTATACATCTCGTATCTGGGGCCGGTATCCTGTTTTCACATCCTGGGTTTCCTTAGGACTCACGGTAGGGACTGGCTGCAGCCTGATGGCTATTAGAGGGCGGGCTTCTTTCCCTGTCTTCTCAGGGGTCACCATTGGTGGTGGCTGCAATCACTGATGACTGTGACATCCACTGTTTACTGATATGGCAGGAAATATTCCATTTGTCGTGGGGGAAGGACAGTCCTCTACCCCAGGTCACAGCGAGCAGGAGATAGAAAGTGAGCACCTGTATGGTTCCTGACCTGTGGCTGGGGCAGAGGTCACTCACTTTTCCCAGGCTCTAAGTGGTTAAATAACTCTTAAGTGGTTATTTTTATTTATTTATGTTTATATGTATGTATTTATTTTTGGTTATTTCTATTTTATTTTTTGTTATTTTTATTTATTTTTGATTATTTTTATTTACTTTTAAGTAAATAAAAATTTACTTTTAAGTATTTCCAGATAAAATACTATAGGTTTATTTAAAACAATTCTCACCTTGAGTATGCAAAATACAAACACCACAAAATGTTCATTTTTTTACTTTATAGTTTACCAATATACAAAATAGAAGTTTGCTTAAATTTAAAGTACATACTTTTTTAAGGCAAAGAACTATATAGAAAAAAAAATTGTTCTGCTTAAGGCATACTTGGGAATAAACCATTGTACAAATTATTGCACATCTGAAACCACGGTGCATAAGACTGCAGAGAAAGGTTAAAGTAAGCCAGGTGCGTTTACCTGACTTAGGTTTAAGTGTTTCTTCCTTTTTCTTTTTAATTTATTTTTGGCTGTGCTGGGGTGTTGGTTGTTGCTCAGGCTTTTCTCTGGTTGCAGCATGCGGGCTTCTCATTGGGGTGGCTTCTCTTGTCGTGCAGTCTAACCTCTAGGACACATGGGCTTTAGCAGTTGTGGTACATGGTCTTAGTTGCTCCGAGGCAAGTGGGATCTTCCTGGATCAGGGATCCAACCCGTGTCGCCTGCATTGGCAGGTGGATTCTTTACCACTGAGCCACCAGGGAAGCTGTAAGTGGTTATTTTTAAAAGTGCTCTGGGAAAAGCAAAGCAGGAACTTGGTGGGGGTCGGTGGGGTAGGGGATGGGGAATCCTAAACCCAGAGCCTAGAAGTCCAGACTCTGGGTGTCAGCAGGGTTGTCATACTATAAAATGTTTGTAGACAGAAAAAAAAAACCAACCCTGCCTGTCACGTCATTTCATTAAATAAAGAATGTTGTGATCACCAGCCACTGCGGCTGCCCTGGAGGGGAGTTCAGGGTGGAGAAATTCAGGACACAACAGGGCAAGAAATCGAGAGATGAGTTGTTGAGCAAGGAATAGCGACTTATCTGGAAAGCCAGCAGACTGAGGATGGTGAACTAGTGGCCCCTCCAAACCGTCTTCCCTGAGACAGAATTCAGGCTTTTCTGCTAAAAGGGAATGGGAATGGGGCGTCAAATCCTCCTCCTGTGGAGACTCTGGAGACTCCTTTTTTTCTCCTACAGTCCTTCACAGGTGGGCCAGGTCAAGATGTTTCCTTTAAGATAAACAAAGGTATTTTAGCTTAAGGCTCATTCTATGGAAGGCAGGGTTCCCAGAGATGGGCCTCTAAATTTATAATTGAAGCTTCTAGGCAACATTCCTTTCATGATTAACTTGTAGCAAAGGCAACAGAATACAAAGGTTAAAGAAACAGATCCAATATGGGGTCAGATTTGTTCCTCTCTATTGTAATACTGGCCCTAGGTAAGATGTATATTAAAGGAGTAATTTGGGGCTTCCCTGGCAGCTCAGTTGGTAAAGAATCCTCCTGCCAATGTAGGAGATACAAGAGACAAGGGTTCGATCCCTGGGTTGGGAAGATCCCCTGGAGTAGGAAATGGCAACCCACCTCCAGTATTCTTGCCTGGAGAATCCCATGGACAGAGGAGCCTTCACAAGCTGCCAGTATTACATCCAGACTTCTTGGCCCTTTCACTTATAAACTATTTTTAAATAAACATATGCCCCAGAACAAAGTTCAAATGGCACGGAAACAGGAGAGAGGTGGGCAGGGCATAACCTTTAAAAGGATGACGTGACAAACTGGTTAGAACCAATTAGGTCCAAGATGGTGGATGATTCGACTCCCAATAGATCTTGACCTCATTATACACTCATTGTAATATAGTAGCATGAGCTAAGTGACACCCACCCACCAGCCCCATGACAGTTCCAAGGTTGACCATCAAAGGACAAAATTGGGAGGTGGCCCAGTTCCTGGAATCTTCCCACTCATTAGCCTATGAGTTACCTAGCTCATAAAACCTAACCACCCCGTATTTCTTGGCCTTTCACCTTCTGAGATGGCCCACACTCTATGCAATGTATATGTCTCTAAATAAATTCACTTCTATCACTTTGTCTCTCATTGAATTCTCTTTTGCCGTGAGACATAAAGAACCTGAACTTCCTGAAGTCCTGAGACCAGGTGAAAATGTTAGTCATTCAATTGTGTCCGACTTTTTGCAACCCCATGGACTGAAGCCTACCAGGCTCCTCTGTCCATGGAATTCTCCAGGCAGGAATACTAGAGTGGGTTGTCATGCCCTCCTCCAGGGGATCTTTTGGACCGAGGGATTGAACTCAGGTCTCATGTATTGCAGGCAGATTCTTTACCACCCAAGCCACCAGAGAAGATGAGGAGAGGTGTGCAATCTCAATTAAAAGACAGTGGGTTCAAGTCCCAGTGTGAGTTGCACGGTTTCATTAAGTGAACAATGGGCTTTCCTTCACAACTCTGGTGGCTTATTCCGTTGTTTTCCCCAGATGAAACCACTCTTACCAGTTCCTGCTGGGTCCTTCCAGAGAGTTCTATACATTAACAATTGTATTTTCTGTCTTCTATCTTTTAACATACAGTCCTGGCATAAAACCTGCAATACCCGGCATCTTGTTGTTGTTTTTCTTTCTTTAACAAAATATTTCAGATCTGGCCCATTTTTTCCCTAAAGTTACACATTACTCCATTGTGTGGATGTATTTCTTTGTGTAATTCACCTGACCTGTACAAAGGACAGGGTGGTGGCCTCTAGCCTTGGGCTATCACAGGCACTGATGCTGGGAATGAGCTTGTGGATTTGTAAGCAGATAGGAGGTCTTCAGAGAAAGGGAACCAGGCATGACTTTCTTGACAAAAAAGAAGCCATTTTTAGCCTAAAGCCATCTTGCGATCTAGGCCTGGCCACAAGGCTTGCCCTTGAACAGGACTCAGTAATTAATGTTCTTAAGGGAAGTGAAGAAATGCAGGAGCAAAGAAAAAGCAGTCAAAAAACAGTAGTTTAGCAATAAAACGGAATCCCACTTCCTCCTCAAGGGATGTACGGAACAGTCTGCTACATCTTTGAGTTCTATAGAAACTAAGGTTCCCACCTGGGTGGAGGGTGGGATGATGGGGTCAACTTTCCTGATTTCAATCAACTAAAGCTTGGACTCTGTTGACTTTGGTCCCAGCACTATGCTGAATTTTCCTTTGCCCAAGCCCCTTCATGAATATGCATGTACTCTTAACTTAAAACTACTCCAATTTTGCTGTTCAGGAGACACAGCTTTGGGAAAGATGACTGCTATTCTCCTTACTTGAAAAAGTAATGAATCCTCCCTTCTATCGATCTTTGGCTTTCTTGTTTCATTTGGCCTGACACCCACCAAGAGGTGAGCCCAGTTCTCAGGTAACAGATTTACTGTTTTTCCCTCGAGCAAGTACAGTGGTGGTCACGTAGCCCCGAAGATGTCCACACACAAGACCCTGGAGCCTGTGAGAATCTTATGGCCAGGGGACTTTGCAGATGGGGTTAAGTTTGTGGGCTTTAATATAGGGAGATTATTCTGGATTATCTGGGTGGTTTCAAGGTGGTAAACTGAAGGGAGTGAACGTCGCTTAGTCGTGTCTGACTCTTTGTGACCCCGTGGACTATACAGTCCATGGAATTCTCCAGGCCCAGAATACTGGAGTGGGTAGCCTTTCCCTTCTCCAGGGGATCTTCCCAACCCAGGGACTGACCGAGGTCTCCCACATTGTGGTCAGATTCTTTACCAGATGAGCCACAAGGGAAGCCCAACAATACTGGAGTGGGTAGCCTATCCCTTCTCTAGGGGATCTTCCCGACCCAGGAGTCGAACCAGGGTCTCCTGCATTGCAGGCGGATTCTTTACCAACTGAGTTATGAGGGAAGCCTCCAGGGAAACTGAAGAATGACCCCCAAATATATTCACATTCTGACCACCCAAGGCCTCGTACCTGTGGCCTTAGGGGCAGGAGTCAACAGGTAAGAACCTTGAGATGGGGTTCCTGGATGATCCTGGTGAGCTCACTGTCATCACAGTGGTCCTTGAAAGGGGGAGATGTCAGAATTGGAGGAGCAGGTGTACCAGGACGGAAGCAGAGACTGAAGTGATGGATATTAAAATGAAAGAAGGGGCCACAAGCCAGGGAGTGTAGGAAGCCTCCAGAAGGTGGTAAAGGCAAGGAAATAGATTCTCTCCCCTCAGAGCCTCCAGAAGAAATCAGTCCGGACAGCATCTTGATTTTAGCTCAGGAAGATAGATCCTTGTCAGACATCTGATCTCCAGGACAGTAAGAGAATAAATGCCCATGCTCGTAGGTCACTGTTTCTGGTAATTTATTATCATAGCAACCATAGGAAACAAATACTCCCAGTCTATCACGTGAGCAGATAACTTTCTCTGGCTGGAGGTAGAAAGATGTAATGGAAGGAAATACTCAAAGCACACAAGGGACCACGAGGAAGTCCTGAAAAGGAAAGTGGGCAGGCTCTGGGAGCAAAGTCAGGCTTCCAACTGGAAATGGACACCTCAGTCCCGCAACTGCAAGGAACTGTGTGCCGCCAACAACCTGGATGAGCTTGGAAGCAGATTCATCCTGTGAAATAAAATTCATATTTTATGGCAAGAAAACTTGAAACATAAAAATTTCTCTTCTGTTCTTTGGCCTCCCTTTGGCTCTCTGTGCATTGTGTATCTGCATTATGAATCTGTTGCAGTTCAGTCACTCAGTCGTGTCCGACTCTTTGTGACCCCAAGAACTGCAGCATGCCAGGCTTCCCTGTCCATCACCAACTTCCGGAGCTTGCTCAAACTCATGTCCATTGAGTTGGTGATGCCATCCAACTATCTCATCCTCGGTCATCCCCTTCTTCTCCTGCCTTCAGTCTTTCCCAGCATCAGCGTCTTTTCCTGTTGCAGGGAGGAAGCCAATTCTGACTCCATGTTGGAACTGTTTCTTTGACTTGCCTTTCATTGCTTTTGTTGTTATAATCATACAGAATGGTTTGCCTCAGAAAATTCTGCCCCTCTGCCTGACTGTTAAACACAAGTGCCTTTATTCAGAACCCTGTCCACGTGTAGATGGCAGGAAGGAAGACATTAACACATCCCATGCCTGAGGTGCCATTCTAGGAGATGTTTGCAAGATGAATGGCCTTTTTACTTTGCTTCCTCACTTCCCCTCATCTCTGATCTATAAAAGAACCTGGCATCCAGACCCCAATAAAATGGTTATTTTGAGGCACTAGCTTGCCATCTTCTAGGTCTGCCGGCTCCCCGATTAAAGTCTCTTCCTTGTCTCAACACTTCCTCTTCCGGACTCATTGGCCTGTCATGCAGCGAGAACAGCGAGCTTGGGCTCAGTAACAAATCGACAAAACTTCTTCTATTAGCAGCATTGCCTGAAAAAACACATGCCGTCTGAAAGCTGAGAGTTGTTTTATTTGGTGGAAAATTTTAGGACTTCAAGCCTAGGGGACCGCATCTCAACTAACCCTGAGATAATTGCTCTGAGAAGGGAATAGAAGGGCAGTGGAGGAGTCAGGTTATATAGAAGTTTGCAGCAAAGGGCGGGTAGTCTAAGCATCAAAAGATTTTTGTTAGTTAAAGAAAACTAGGTATCTCAAGGAATTTAGCTCTTTTCTATGTGGAAGATGCAAGAGTCTGGGTTCAACTGAAATCATTTCTTTCATATGTATCTCAACCATCTGGGGACAGTATCCTGTGATTTTTCATATCCTTAGCTCCTTGCTCACTGTAGGGAGTGGTGGCAGCCTAAAGACTTCAGGATCACAGAGATTGTTCTTTCTGGATGCCACTGGGGCTCAGAAATTCACTTTGGAGGGCTGGAATCACTAATGACTGTGATGTCCTTGTTTACTGAAATGGCAGGAAATACTCCATTTCTCAGCAGGAATACCTGTTCAACCATAAAGAGCAACATTCTCCCAGCATAAACATGACGATTCCCTAAAATATAACATTTCTTCTTGAGCTTGTAAGGGGTCACATGACCTACTACAATGATGCTTCGATCTAGATTATATAAACTGTCAATAATGTCTTCTGATGTACAGTCCTCTGTCTCAAAAATATTATATAACTATGCTTTGACTTCTAATGGGGATAATAGTTCTCAGAGCTTTCTGAGATGCTCTTCCTGGGTTTGCTCAAATAAAATTGTCCATTTCTTTCTTAGAATGACTAATTTTTCATCAACAATCCCTAGAGCCTCCAGGAAAGAACACAGCCCTTGGTGGATTAAGAAATGGCACATCTAAGAACACTGAAGTAGTATGCAGCTGTAGAGAAGAACAAGTCAGATCTGTGACGTTTTGTTAAAGAAAAAAATAGGCACAGTGTTCCATGTTTTAGGTCACCATTATACATTAAAAGATGGGACAGAAGGAAGAAAGAACATGTGGCTTTGCTTGGCAATATGTAAAATCCCCTGGAAGGATCCACCAGGAAAAAGTAACACCTTGATCTCAGCCTGTGAGGTTTGAAGCAGCTGAGCTGTTGTTGCATTTGTTGCTCTTCTGTCCTCCAAGACTTTGAGATCATAAATGGGTGTTGTTTTAAGGCACTGAACTGGTGGTAATGTGTTATAGCAGTAGTAGGAAACTAGGTAATTAAAAAAAAGTATCTTTTGTAGATTTGGGTCAAAAGTATATTTAAAAGTGTATTTAAGTGTATTTAAATTTCCTTGTTCAGTCACGAAGTCGTGTCTGACTCTTGGAGACCCTATGGACTGTAGCATGTCAGGCTTACCTGTCCTTCACTGTCTCCTGGAGTTGGCTCAAACTCATGTCCATGGAGTCGGTGATGCCATCCAACCACCTCATCCTCTGTTGCCCCCTTCTCCTCCTGCCCTCAACCTTTCCCAGCATCAAGGTCTTTTCCAATGAGTCAGCTCTTCACATCAGGTGGCCAATTGGAGCTTCAGCATTAGTCCTTCCAATGAATATTTGGGTTGATTTCCTTTAGGATTGTGTAGTTTGATCTCCTTGCTGTCCAAGGGGCTCTCAATTAAATTTTCAGTTCAGTTCAGTTGCTTAGTCATGTCCGACTCTTTGTGACCCCATGGACTGCAGCATGCCAGGCCTCCCTGTCCATCACCGACTTCCGGAGTTCACTCAAACTCATGTCCATTGAGTCGGTGATGCCATCCAGCCAGCTCATCCTCTGTCGTCCCCTTCTCCTCCTGCTCCCAATCCCTCCCAGCATCAGGGTCTTTTCCAATGAGTCAACTTTTCGCATGAGGTGGCCAAAGTATTGGAGTTTCAGCCTCAGCATCAGTCCTTCCAATGAACACCCAGGACTGATCTCCTTTAGAATGGACTGGTTGGCTCTCCTTGCAGTCCAAGGGACTCTGAAGAGTCTTCTCCAACACCACAGTTCAAATGCATCAATTCTTCGGCGCTCAGCTTTCTTCACAGTCCAACTCTGACATCCATACATGACCACTGGAAAAACCATAGCCTTGACTAGATGGACCTTTGTTGGCAAAGTAATGTCTCTGCTGTTTAATATGCTGTCTAGGTTGGTCATAACTTTCCTTTCCTCCTCAAAGGTTGTGCTCATTTCCGCCCTGCTGTAGTACATGGGATGCTTGCTTCCCACACTGTAGCCGTTTATCTCAGTGCTTTAGCTTGGTCTATCTGGCAGAACAGGGTATCACCTGGTAGACTTAGGAAGTTTTACTGAGGTATAATTGACATACAGCAAACCATACATATTTAAAGAGAACAATGCGATACATTTTGACATGTTTATGCCAGTAGAACCATGATCACAATCAAGATTGGGAAAACACTCATTAACCGCAAATTTCCTCATTCTTTGTGATGTAAATTCCTCTTTCCATGCAACTCGCTTTCCAAATTTTCAGTTTCTAGTATTTCGTGTAAATGGAGACACAGTTCTCCCCGCTCCAGCATCTTTCAGAATAATTAGTTTTAGGTTCATCTATATCCATGTATATACCAATAGTTTGTTTCTCTTTATGACTGAACAGTGTTTCGTTGTGTGGATTCACTACACTGTGCTTATTCATTCACCTATTGATGGACATTTGGATTGTTGCCAGTTTTGAGCTTTACAAGCAAAGCTGTTATGAATATCCATGTCCAAGTCTTTGCATGGACCTATGCTTTCTTTACTGTTGGTTAATTATCTCAGAACAGAGTGGGTGGGTCAAACAGCAGGGGTATGTTTGACTTTTGGAGAAACTCACCTGGTAGCTTTATTTTGTATTTCTTTTATGGCTGAGGTCGTGTCTTTAGTTTGATAATTTATTTCTGCATTGTTTTCTGTGAATAGGATGCTCATACACTCTGTCCATTAAGTTCTCTGTCTCTATTTGTAGTGCTGTTTTCATCATATGGTAATTCCCACGTGTACTTGGCTCCTTTCGGGCTCCTCTCTTTTCCACTTGAACATAATATGGAGCCAGAGGACACCCGAACAGTAATTTACAACCCCTTCATTTTGCCAATGAATAAATGAGTCCAGAGAGGTCAGGTGACTTTTCTAAGATCACACAGCTAAATGAAAAAGTAAAGAGATGGGCTACCCCTCCCCACCAACCCCAGTGTTTCCAATCACATTAGTAATCAATGTGGAGCAGTCTTCACTTTGAAGATAAAAGATATGGCAGAAAATAGAAGTCACACAGTGTCTGGTCTCAGATCACAATGGAATCAAACTCTAAATCAACATCAGAAAAACTGCTAGAAAAATCCTCAAATACCTGGAGACTGAAACACAGATTTCTAAATAACACATGAGCCGAAAAGGGAGTCTCAAGAGAAAGTTTTAAGCATTGTGAGCTACATGAAAATGCAGCTTGTCAAAATGTGGGATTCAATGCAAGAAGTGCTTACAGGGGGATTTATAACACTGAATGCATATATGAGAGAAGGAGAAATATCTAAGGTCAACAAACTTCTTCCTGAGGAAACTAGAGAAAGAAGAGCAGATTGTAGAAAGCAGAAGAAAAGAAAGGATAAAAATCAGAGCAGAAACCAATGAAGTTGGGACAGGAAACCAGAGAGAATCAACAGATCCGAAATCTAGTTCCTAGAAAAGATAAGTTGACAAGCCTTTAGCCAGGTTAATTAAGGAAAAAGAGAAAGGATGCAAATTGCTAACAGCATAAATGAGGGATGAGACATCTTTACAGATCCCATGGATGTTAAAAAGATAGTCAAGGAATAGAAACAACTCTATGCCCACAAATCTAATAAACTACATGAAATGGACCAATTCCTTGGAAGACATAGTCTGCCAAAGCCCACACATGAGAGAATAAACAATCTAAACACACATATCTTTTACAGAAATTGAGTCAAGAATTCATAACCTTCCAACACAGAAATTACCAGACCAAGTGGGTTTACTGATGAATTCTACCAAACATTTAAGGAAGAAATTACACCAATTTTCTACATTCTCTTTCAGAAGATAGAAGCAGAGGGAATAATTCCTAATGAATTCTAGGAGGCCAGCTTTATCCTATGAAAATCAGACAAAGACACTAAAAGGAAAATTATAAAACAATATCTTATGAATCTAGATGCAAAAAAAAAAAACAGCAAAATATTAGCAAATCAAATCTAGCAATCCAAGCTTTCCCCCTGAGATCAGGTTCAAGACAAGGACATCTCTTTTCACTACTCCTTCTCAACATCTTATTGACAGTCCTAGGTAATTCAAAAATGTAAGCGAAGGATACACAAGGAAGAAATAAAACTATCTTTCTTCACAGATGACATGATCACCTATATAGAAAATGTGAAAATATCAACCAGAAAGAAATCTGAAACTATTCAGCAATTATAGCAAGATTGCAGGATGCAAGATTAATATACAGTAGGGACTTCTTTGTGGTCCAGTGGTGAAGACTGTATATTGGCAGTGTTGGGGGCGTGGGTTCAATCCCTGATTGGGGAACTAAGATCCCATGTGCCATGTGGCCTGGACAAAAGATTAAAAAGTTTAATATACAGCAGCCAACTGCTTTCCTATCTACTAGCAATGAACATGTGGAATTTGAAATTAAAATCAATACCATTTATATTGTGTGTACTCAAATGTGTCTGACTCTTTGTGACCTCATGGACCGTAGCTTGCCAGGCAACATGCAGTTGCAGAAGACCCAGAGTAGCTAATACAATATTGGAGGAGAAAAAGTGGGAAGATTGACACTACTTGATTTCAAGACTTAAAATAAAGCTATAGAATTCAAGAGAGTGATACTGGTATTAGATAGATCAGCAGAACCCAGAAACAGGCCCTCATAAATATAGTCAACTAATCTTTGGCAAAGGTGCAAAGGGAATAAAATTGAACAACGACAGTCTTTTTAATAAATGGTGCTGGAACACTTGCCAAAAAAAAAAACTAGACACAGACATCACACCTTTCACAAAAATTAGCTCAAAATGGATCACAGATGTAAATGTAAGTCACAATGATAAAACTCTTAGAAAAAAATCGAGATGACCTGGGCTTTGATGATGACTTTTTAAATTTAACACCAAAGACACGATCTATGGGAAGAAAAAAAATTGATAAGCTGGAATTAAGTAAAATGTAAAATGTCTGCCTTGCAAAAGACACTGTCAAGAGAATGAGAAGATCAGTTACAGACTGGGAGAAAATATTTGCAAAAAATACATCTGATCAAGGACTATTACCCTAACATATCCAAAGAACCCCTGAAACAACAATAAGAAACAATTAAAGTGTGGGACAAAGACCTTAACAGACACCTCGCTAAAGAATGTGTACAGATGGCAAATAAGCATATGAAAAGATGCTTTGCATCTTATGTCATCAGGGAAATGAAAGTTAAAACAATGATGAATACCATTACATGTTTGTTTATTTAGGATGTGCGGTGTAGCATGTGGAATCATAGTTCCCCAGCCAGGAACTGAACTCAGGCCAAGGCAGTAAAAGCCCAGAATCGTAACCATTAGGCAGCCAGCAAACTCCCAGTACAGCTACTTTGGAAAACAGTGCAGTGATTTCTTACAAACTTAATTACAGCCTCACCATATGATCCAGCAATTTACTGGATCATATTACTATTTACCCAAGTGAACTGAAAACTTATATCCACACAGGAATCTCCACATGGGTGTTTATAGTGGCTTTAGTGTAATTGCTAACATTTAGGAGCAACCAAGGTATCCTTCAGCAGGTGATATAAACTGTGGTACATCTAGACAATGAAATATGATTCACCTCTAAAGAGAATTGAGCTATCAAGCCATGAAGAAGACATGGAGGGAACTTAAATGCATATTGCTACGTGAAAGAAGCCAATAGTAGGCTATGAACTGTGTGATGCCAGTTACATGGCACTTTGGAGAAGGCAAAACTATAGAGACAGTAAAAACATCAGTGGTTACCAGGGATCGGGGAAAGAGGGATGAACAGGCAGATTACAGATTTTTAGGGCAGTGATGTGATACTATAATGGTGGATATATGTCATCATACATGTGTCCAAACCCATAGAATTTTCAGCACCCAGTGAACCCTAAGGTAAACAACGAACTTTAGGTGATAATGATCTGTCATCTAAGGTTCATCGGTGGTAACAAATGTACCTTTCTGATGGGGGATATTGACAGTGGGGAAGGCTAGGCATGCGTGAAGGCAGGGGTATTTGGGAAATCTCTATGCCTTCCTGTCGATTTTGCCATGAACTAAAAACTGCTCTGAAAAATAAGGTCTTGAGAAACATGGCTGAAGTGTTTATAAAGGGCACATCGCCTATGAAAGTCTTTACCCGCTTAAGAAGAGCTCACTGCACCCCCTACCGGTCAGTTCTCTACAGTGCGGCATCTCCTGTCTGCTCTATAAAATCGTGCTGTCTTTGTTGTTCAGTGGCTCAGTCGTGTCCGACTCTTTGTGACCCCATGGACTGCAGCACGCCAGGCTTCTCTGTCCTACACTATCTCCTGGAGTTTGCTCAAACTCATGTCCACTGAGTCGGTGATGCCATCCAACCATCTTCAATCATCCCCTTCTCCTCCTGCCTTCAATCTTTCCCAGCATTGGGGTCTTTTCCAATGAGTCAGCTCTTTGCATCAGGTGGCCGCAGGATTGGAGCTCTAGTTTCAGCATCAGTCCTTCCAATGAATATTCAGGGTTGATTTCCTTTAGAATGGACTGGTTGGATCTCCTTGCAGTCCAAGGGACTCTCAAAAGTCTTCTCCAACACTATAGTTCAAAAGCATCAGTTCTGAGGCACTCAGCTTTCTTTATGGTCCAACTCTCACATCCATACATGACCACTAGAAAAACCACAGCTTTGCCTAGACGGACCTTTGTAGACAAAGTAGTCTCTGCTTTTTAATACGCTGTCTAGGTTTGTCATTGATTTTCTTCCAAGGAGCAAGTGTCTTTTAATGGCTGCAGTCACCATCCACAGTGGTTTAAAAAGCAGGCTTCTTATTTTTGGTGGCTCTGACTTGGGAGTGATGGGCCTTATTTTATCCTCTGTCTTATTTCAGTACTAGAAGCTTTCCTCCAGTTCTTTGCCACCCCAATCCTGCAAATTCTTTCAAGGAGGAAGCAGCTTAGTTTTCGGTGGGAGGATGAGGAGGTAGGAAGTCTTGGCTAGGAGAGGCTGATTGTGAATCAGATCCTTGAATCCTGGTGCTCCATCCAGCCAGTGCACCAGGTTTTTGTCCGGTAATGATGGACATGGGGAAGAGAGGCCAGAGATGCTGGGAGCCCTACCCTGGTCAGTTCCAGTAGCCTGGGTGATGGCAAACCCAAATGGCCATCAGAATGTCCTGGGGAGAGGAAGCGGGAGAGCCGCCCCCCACACCAGTGGTTCTCGTTTTCCAGGCCTCTACTGTGATGCTGTTATGTTAATTGAGAAATATCATATAGAAAGTTGAACCGTTTTAACTTTGCTTTTTAAAAAAGTAATCTGTATTTGTTTGGCTGCACCAGGTCTTTAGTTGCTGCAAACACGCAAACTCTTGTTGAGGCATGTGGGGTCTAGTTCCCTGACCAAGGATGGAACCTAGACCCCCTGTACTGGTAGCACGGAATCTTAACCACTGGACCACCAGGGAAGTCCCTGTAAGGTTTTCTTCCAGATTCCTGACTGTGAAAGGGGAAGGAATCTAGACGTGTGGGCAGAGACCAGAGTCTCCTGGAGGAGAAGATGGAGAAAGTGACAACCACTGAGCAAAGCTGCCCAAGTTAACAGCTTAGGGACCCTGGAGCAACCCTGGGTTAAAATCCTCAGAAGCTGCGTGACTTTGGGCAAGTGACTTAACCTCTCTGTGTCTCTTCTTTTTGTTTGTACAATGGGATGCTGCTAGTTCAGCCTGGCGGGTTGTTGGTGATGGGGGTGGGCGGTGGGAAGGTTTGACTGAATGAGTTAATGTTCAGTGAGTGTTTTGCCTTGTACCTGTACAGGTTTTTAAAAAATTGAGATATGTTTGCCACTTGACATTGGATAAGCTTAAGGCATGTGACCCATTAGTTTGATACATTTATACTGCAATACTGTTGCCTTTGTAGCCTTAGCGTCATATATAATGTATTTCTTATAGTGTTGGGGAAACTTCAGATCTAGACTCTTAGCAAGTTCAGTATTTACAATAGCATTTTGTTGTCTGTAAACACTGTACTGTGTATTAGGTTCCAGGACTTATTTCTCACCCAGTCACAAGTATATAGTTTTCTAACAATATTACTATCAAGTCTTCGAAGTCCTGAGAAATCTCTCCTCCATAAGCTGTTCCCAGTGATTCCCTGACTAGGGCTCTCCTTAGTACATTTCATGTTTTTTGCGTGTGCCTCTCATTTCCCTTCTAGAATTTTAGCTCATCCAGGCCAGCCCAGCCGCATATCGTTTTCTGCTTTTTCTCACAGTATTTAGTAGCACGCCCTGCCCATAACGCATCGTGGGGCCCCAGGCAGCTGTAAGCTGAGTGGCCATTGCCATCTTCAGCCCTGTGTGTTGGGAGTTTCTGTGCTCACGCAGTACAAATGCTTGAGCTGCAGGAAGGGAAGGTGAAATTACTGGTTTCAAAATATAAAAGAAAATGACTCGGGCTTCCCTGGTGGCTCAGTGGTACAGAATCCGCCTGCCAGTGCAGGAGACACGGGTTCGATCCCTGGTCCAGGAAGATCCCACATTCCTCACAGCAACTAAGCCCGTGTACCACAACTGTTGAGTCTGTGCTCTATAGCCTGTGAGTGGCAGCTCCTGAAGCCTGTGCGCCTAGAGCCTGTGTTCTGCAACAAAAGAAGCCTGCACACCACAACTAGAGAGGAGCCCCTGCTCACTGCAGCCAGAGAAAAGCCCCCACAGCTACAAGGGTCTAGCACAGCCATAAATAAATAAAATTTAAAAAAGAAAATGGCCCAAGTCTAAAAGCATAATTGGTTATTTCCATAGAACATAACGTGTCAGTCAAGTTGGTGTTCATTTAAGAAAGCTACATTTAACTGTTAAGAGGTGAATGAACAAACAAATGTGCTTTACCCACTCGATGGAACAATATTCAGCTATAAAAAGGAATGAAACACAGAGGCTAGTACATGGCTGAACCTTGAAAATGTGGTGCCCAGTGAAAGAAGCCAGGCATAACATGCCACGAGTTGAATGACTCCATTTCTAGGAAGTGTCCCAAAGAGGCAAATCCATGGAGACAGGAAGCAGACCACTGGGGACCAGGGACTGGGGTGACGGAAATGAAGAATGACCGCTTGTGGGGGGTGGGGGTATCTTTCACGGTGATGAAAATGTTCTAAAATCGGTGCTGGTATTGGTTGTACAAGCCTGTGGGTGTACCAGAACTACTGAATTGTGTACTTTCAATGGGAGAATTGTATGACCTATCTCAATGCACGTGTGCTCAGTCATGTCTCTTTGCGACCCCATGGACTGTAGCTGGCCAGGCTCCTCTGTCCAAGGGATTTTCCAGGCAAGAATACTAGAGTGGTTTGCCATTTCCTTCTCCAGGGGATCTTCCCAACCCAGGGATCAAACCTGCGTCTCCTGCACTGGCAGACGGATTCTTTACCATTCTGCCACCCATCTCAAAGGGGTTTGTAAAAAAGCACATGTGGGGCTTCCCTGGTGGTCTAGTGGTTAAGACTCTGTGCTTCCACTGCAGGGGGCATGGGTTCGATCCCTGGTTAGGGAAGTTCCCTGCATGTCGCATGTCATGAGTTGCAGCCAAAAAAGAAAAAAAAAAAAAGGAAAGCACACTTATTGTGGAAGCAGATGCATAAGAGGAGGGGCTAGTCCATGAGACCTGCAGGGGCTGAAAGAGGTGGTAGCTGAGGAGCTCGGCTGCCTGCAGCCCGAAAACCAGGGGGTGCCGGTGGATGGCAGGGAGCCTGGGAGTACGTGTGAGTGGACCCTCAGGCTTCCCAGAAGACTTGCCCTGCTTCTCTGCTGGTGGTCCTCAT
The DNA here is from genome assembly GCF_055505025.1 of Bos grunniens. Lineage (NCBI taxonomy): Eukaryota > Metazoa > Chordata > Mammalia > Artiodactyla > Bovidae > Bos > Bos grunniens. The sequence continues at coordinate 32,597,125 of NC_141189.1, forward strand.
GTGTGCAGGAGGGAGGCCTTGGGCCTGAAGCATGGAAATAAGACCCCTCAGCTGCGGAGAGCCATTTCTGAGGCTAGGCTGGCCCTTCTGTTTACTTTGCCCACCCTAACTAAGTACTGGGAATAACAAACCCCAAATCAGACCTCAGAACTCAATATGGTGGTGATGGTTGCATAATGTCACGAATGTACTCAATGCCACCAAATTACCACTTTCAAATGGCTAAAATGATAAATGTTATGTTCTAGCCATTAGACCACACACAAAAAAGGGCCAACCATGCTACACTGCCTTCTGCCCCGAGAGCTCTACAAGACTTGAAGAGGCAAATCTTTTTCTTTTTTTCCTAGACAGAAAAGGGATTTTTTTTCCCCCTCACTGATCAGAAGCACCCCCTCCCTCCCTCCCTCCTGGGGCTAAGAACTTTTTTAGAGGCTTCTGATTGGCTGGGTCTTTGCCCTGGAAGCCCCCTCCTCTCCTTCCTATCCCCTGCTTGCTGGGAGAGTGGATTGAAGCTGAACCCTCTCCTTTGGGAGAGAAGGCTCCTTTCTGGACTGTTTGGAGTTGCCCTGCAGAGAAAGGCTGGTGGCGTGGGGCTGCCTTGGGCCAGCGGCAATGCCAGCGCTCCTGGGCTTCCTTGGTCTGGTCCTGTTCTGGGTGCTGGTGCCAGCGACTGCAGGGAGTAAGTAAAGCTGCTCAACCCTATTCTGTTGGGGCGAAGGGGCGGCAGCCCAGATCCACTTGGGATGGTGTTTTTATAGCCAGATGCCTGTTTACCAGTCCTTCTGCACATTCTTGGTTTTACCTTTCATGCGGGGAGAAGGAAGGAGAGATTACAAGTGGGTCCCTCGTCTCTCTCTCACTCCCATCTTCCACCAACATCCTCTGGAATCCAGAGTCCAGATTTGAAATCCTAAGTGAGGAAACTCTGACTTCTAGGCTCCCCAAGCCTGTGTGCAAGGATGCTTAGCAGTCTGCACGGTAACAATGTGAGATGAACTTTAATTTGTTGTCTGTTTATTGCAGGAAGGTATAAGACAGTGCTATCTACTAAAAATACAGTGCAAGCCAATATGTAATTTTAAATGTTCAAGTAGCCACATTTAAAAAGTGTTAGAAGGTAAAATTTTAAAGCATTTTTAAAATTTTATTTTGGTTGCCCTGATATTCATTGCTGCGCATGGGCTTTTTCTAGTTGTGAGTGGGGGCTTTTTAAAAAGAAAAACAACTTTTAATTTTGTACTGGGTTTAGCTGATCAGCAATGTTGTGGAAGTCATTTCAGGTAAACAGCAAAGGGACTCAGCCATACATATGTAAGCATCCATTCTCCTAGCGGAGGCGTCTCTTGTTGAAGAGCACTGGCTCAGTAGTTGTGATGCGTGGGTTTAGTTGTCCCACAATATGCGGAATCTTCATGGACCAGGGATCCAACCTGTCTCCCTTGCATTGGCAGGTGGATTCCTAACCACTAGGATCACCAGGGAAGCCCTGAAATTAATGTAAAAGTATATTGTAATTGTTGTTCAGTCGCTAAGTCGTGTCTGACTCTTTTTTACCCCATGGACTGCAGCACACCAGGCTTCCCTGTCCTTCTCGTCTCCTGGAATTTGCTCAAATTCATGTCCATTGAGTCAGTGATGCCGTCCAACCATCTCATCCTCTGCTGCCCCCTTCTCCTTTTGCCTTCAATCATTCCCAGCATCAGGGTCTTTTCCAATGAGTCAGCTCTTTGCATCAGGTGGCCAGTTATTGTACTTGACCCAAAATATCTAAAATATCATTAGAAAATGTAATCAATATAGAAATTATTAATGAGTTTTATTTTCTGTTCTTCGAAATCCAGTGTGTCCTTTATACTTAGAACATTTGAATGCTAAATATTCATTGCAAATGCTTGATCTCTTATTAGATATCTTAAAATGTTGAGTTGAAAGAGATGAATGAGGTCATTATGCTTTTGACTTTGGGAGTGGGGCATGATGAGGTTTTAGTATTGAGTGGAGAAGTGCTTATTTGAGACAGTAAAGATGGGAGATATGAAACAGTCATCTCAACCATTCTGGGTAAGACAGAAGTAGGGGTTAAAGTCAAGGCATGGATCCTGAGGTTTTATCAAACAAGGTAAATTTGGGCATGAAGCAAGACTATTTATGGTGTATTCTGTAGAATGTGATAAGGCAAGAGTGGGGCTAAACATGCAAAGAATTCTTGAAAACACTAGGTTTATATCATAGTACTATGCTGCTGCTGCTGCTAAGTCACTTCAGTTGTGTCCGACTCTGTGCAACCCCATAGATGGCAGCCCACCAGGCTTCCCCGTCCCTGGGATTCTCTAGGCAAGAACACTGGAGTGGGTTGCCATTTCCTCCTCCAATGCATGAAAGTGAAAAGTGAAAGTGAAGTCGCTCAGTCGTGTCCGACTCTAGCGACCCCATGGACTGCAGCCTACCAGGCTCCTCCATCCATGGGATTTTCCAGGCAAAAGTACTGGAGTGGGTTGCCATTGCCTTCTCCATCATAGTACTATATCACTTTGTTTTATATAATGTGCTTTGTGGAGAATGACGATTCCATCATTTAATAAAAATTAGCTCAAATCCCCACCCCCAATTCTTTCACATACTGAGTCGTTTCAAACATCTTTTAAAGTTTTCCACGGGGAGTGGGAGGGAGGTTCGAGAGAGAGGGGGCATGTGTATACCCACGGCTGATTCACACTGGAGTATGGCAAAAGCCAACGCAAAGTTGGAAAGCAATAATCTTCCAATTAAAGCATTAAAAAAATTTAATTAAAAAGTTTTCCGATAACTGACTTGAGCATAGGTTTTAAATTTTATTAAAATTACATAAAATGAAAGGCTTCTTCATAGCACCAGCTACATTTCAGATGTCCACTAGCCACATGTGGCTGGCAGATACTTCCCAGACAGTGCAGGTCCCGTCACAACTGTTTTGTTCACTGTATTTTCCCTTGTTTGCCTCTCACACAGTTGGTGCCTAGTGAGTCTGTGTAAATAAATGAATGGGAATCAGACCTGACCTCTGAGAAAGCTGAAATGAGGCTCGATTTCATTCCTGAGTGGTAGAGATGACATCAATTTCAGTCCATTTCCAGTCTGTCCCTAGAAGTGATGAAAAGATTTATCACTCCCCAGTTTTTGACATTTCCCCCTTCTTGGTTGATACGTTTAGTAGGATAATTGAATGGTCTTTGTTCTTCAGAAACTTTTTTTTAAAGCTTTAGATATGTCTTTGTAAGTGCTTGAAAAATGGAAGGGAAACAGACTTGGTTCAAGCAGAATGCTCTCCGAACACCCCTTCTTCCTGGGAGCTCGTGGTAGACCCAGGCTTGCAGGCATCACTGCTCTTGGCGTAGCTGGGCAGAAAAAGCTGATGCAGAGGTTATCGGTGGAACAAAGAAGCTGAATGCTGGATCTGTGCACAACTGGGAGTTTAATGGTTATGCACGAACATGTTTAATTTGGAGCCCAGGGTTCAAGTGATCAAAGAGCTGAAGGCAAGTTGGCAGGGAAATTGATTGAGTTAAATATCTTTGAAATGTGATTTTATCCATTGATATTCTACTTTAATGCAAAGAGTATTTTGTTGGATGAGCCAAAACATTCAGGGGAAGCAAAAACTCTGCCAAATACCCTACTGTTTTCTATTATTGCAAAGGTTTAAATGAAATGGCATAAAATATACTTTGCCCCCATTTTGGGAAACTATATTTTTCTTAAGGGATTAAAAACAGGCTGGCACATGTCATGATTACCAGTTGAGGCACAGTGGGGTGGTTTTGAGAATAGAAATGCTCTTACTGGAAAGTCATTCTATGAAAATGGCTGCAGATGGACCCCTGGCTAAGGCTGTTCTGAAAGGATATGGATGATGTCCAGGAAATGCCAGGCATGTGGCTGGAAGAAAGAACAATGAGGAGTAGGTGGAAATGGGGAGTCTTCAGGTGAGGGTTGGGATGGGCGGGTGGAGAGAAGACGGGCCAGGGAAGAGGTCTGAGGGTCCCCAGCAGAGCATCCTTGGCAGCCTGAGGAGGTCCCTGGCTGTTCTGCTCATACCCTCATTGTCTTGCAGCTTAGATGGTGGGTGAATGAGGTATTATGAGATCGACCAGGGAGCTGAGCCAGATACCATCCTTCACTGCCACAGTCTTTCGGGCTTGCCTTTGTTGGTTCATCCATTCCTTTATTCACTCACTTATTCCTTTGTGACAATGTAGTGGTTAAGGCTGTGGACTCAGGATGCCTGGGTCCAAACCCTGGCTCCTCTCCTAACTATGTCTCAGGCTCTGGGCCTCCGTGAAATGGGAGTAATGATCGCACTCATGACAGGGAACTGTCAGGATTGAAGGCGCTGAATATATAATTTGTTTGGAACAGCGCTTGGCACATGATAAATGCTATATGCTACATGTATTCATTCATTCATTCATTCCAGTATCGACTGGGAACCAGGCACTCGGGGATGCAATTTTGATGAAGATGACCAAGATAGTGAAATCATTAACATTTTTATAAGCATTGTGAAGAGAATAGGATGTTAAGATAGGGACTGACAAGGGGGGGTTTACTCTGGACAGGGAGACATGCTCACGCTGGGGTCTGAAGGAGCGTAGGACGTGAGAACTGGAGGAAGAGTGTTGAGACCAGAGGGAACAGTGTGTGTAAAGGCCTTGAGCTGGAGAAGGAGCAGCATGACTGGAGGTCGGGTGGGGTGAGATATGGCCAAAGGGGCAGACAGAGGCCGGCTGGCTTGGGAAGGATTTTATCATGAATGCATGTGGGTTGGGGTGGTTGGGGAGAGACTTAGGAGCTCTTACGCAGGGAGTGATGCGATTAGATTAAGGGCTTTAAAACATGACTGTAACTGTTGGGAATGAACTGTGGACACGGAACAGTTGGAAGGCTACTGCAGTGGTCTAGGTGAGAGAAGATGAGGCTTTGCCTGGAGCAATGGCTGTGGGGATCGAGACATGAATGGAGAGAGAGAAGGATGGAGTAAGGGAGAGAGGGATGGATAGATGGATAGAAAGATGGACAGAGAGAGACCGACGGATAGATGAATGAAAGGAGGGGTGGATGGGTGGATAGAGGGAGGGAGAGACAGACAGATGGCTGGAGGGAGGGAGGGGTCCACAGAGAGGTGGATGGAGGGAAGGAGGGATGAGCTGACGGAGGGAGGGGGGCTGGAGACCTGATGGAATTGGCAGCACTTGCCGACACGTGGGGCTTGGGGTGATGATAAGAGAGAAGGGGAAGCACAGCTTCCAGGTTGCCAGCTCGAGCAGTGGGAGGACCGTGGTATTAGTATCCAAGATGGGGAAGAGTGGGGCGGCTGGAGGGTGCATGGAGGTTACTCCCAGCTGCGTGCGAGAGAGGAGAGCGGGAATTAATCTCTTTTTGTCCCCCTGGCCCCTTTAACGTCCTCTTTCCAGAGCAGGTCAGTGGCCTATGGGAGGGAGCTGTCACATGTCTCCTCCTGGCCTTGCCCTGGTTCCATCTGATTTGTGATTTCAGAAATGCCAGACTCGCTGGTGGGGCAGGCGGCCTCCTGCATGACTTCCTGCACAGGTGAGTTTCTCCGGACACCTTATCACACTTCTGGTGAACTCAAGACGAGCGGGGTGGTGGGAGGGGTGTGGGTTTGGGGAGGCGAAGCTGATCATGGCCAGGTCTAATTAGGGACAACCCCTGAGGGCCTCAGCCACATTCCCAGGGAGACCAGTGGGGAAGAGCAAGACTAGTTCTGCAAAGGCCACCCAGTCATCAGCATTTAGAGAAACAAATCACACACTCAGGTTAAAATGTCCTTAAACCATCCCAGCCCTAAAGCCCTGGGGCTTTCCCTCATACTCTGCGGTCTCCAGGTGGAGTAAAATCTTCAGCCAAGTGATTCTATTTGCATCATGGGGTGGAGTAGATGAGAGAAACTGGGGGCAAATAGCTTAGAAGGAAGCATTTTCGGAATGTGAGATGTGGTTGTATTTTGAGCACAAAGAAATGAACATGAATGTGTTCATTCAATTTCAAAGCCCAGGAGAAGGATGAGCTGTCATAATTAATGCTTTAATGGTGTTTTGCAATTGGTCTGTGGTCTAAATAGAAGGTTCGGGAATCACAGACTCTCTGCTCTTGAGATCCGATCTACCCCAGAGTACCTCCCCCACATCCCCACTATCTCCAATACCTCCAGACTAGCCAGTTCTGCAGCTCTGTGTTCTGAAAAGATCAGGGAACTCTGTCCAACCCACCCCGCTGTCCCTGCTGATATCCACCAAGGCAGTAGATGAGGAATCATCAGTCAGTCAAGGTTTGGATTCCAGCTCTGCAACCTTGGGTAAGTTAGTTAACCTCTCTGAGCCTTGGTTTCCAATTCTGTAAGATGGAGAAAATAAGAGTACCCACTTCAAAGTTGTTATGAGGCTTCCAAAAGCTAATGTAAAATAGATCAGTGGTTCTCAACCAGGATGACCGTATCTACCAGGGACATTTTGCAAAGTCTGGAGACATTTTTGCTTGTCCCAACTGGGGCGTGCCACTGGCATCTGGAGATGCTGTTGAGCATCCTATAATGCACAGAACAGCCCCCACAACAGAATTATATGGTATCAAAATATTGATACCACGGAGGCTGAGAAACTTGAGTGTATAAAGCCCTTAGAAGAAGGCCTCGCACGCGAAACACTGGGTAACATTGATTAAGCACTCCTTGTGATTATCTTCGTTTTCTTCTTCACTCTCTTGGGGTCTGCAGCCTTCCCCTGAGCTGGGAGCAGGAAGCTCACCAGCCAGATGAGAGGGGAAGGTGACAGTTAGGATGCCTAAGTAGTCCAGGTGGAGCTGAGTCTCAGAAGGTGTCAGATTGTCAAGGTGACACCGTGTGCCCTCTCTCTGCCCTCCAGGGTCAGCTGATCCTCACCTCCCCGTGGGCACCAGATACGTCTATCACTTTTCCACTAACACCAGCACCAGCCTGCAGGGGGCCCAGGTGGAGGGGAGTGGCCTTGGTCTGCAAGGCTTGGTCACCCTTGATGTGCTTGGTCCTTGCCAGATGGCCTTACAGGTGAGTATCACTGAGTAACCAGGGGGTCATGTTGACATGGGGGAGGGCCACAGGGAAGCCACAGCGCCTGAAATCAAATTCAAGCGAGGGCTCTAGAGTAACATGGGAATGTGGCACCATTTTGGTTGTAGAGGGTGCCAGGGTAGATCCAGTGTTGGGAGGAGTGGAGATTAAAGAAGGAGTGAAGGGTATTCCTTGGAGCAGGTATAGCCACAGGATGGGATCAAGCTATGTCCTTGGGAGAATCAGTTCAGTTTGGTTCAGTTGCTAAGTTGTGTCCAACTCTTTGCGACCCAAGCACACCAGACTTCCCTGTCCTTTACCATCTCCTGGAGTTTGCTCAAACTCATGTCCACTGAGTCGGTGATGCCAGCCAACCATCTCATCCTCTGTTGTCTCCTTCTCCTCCTGCCTTCAATCTTTCTCAGCATCAGGGTCGTTTCTAATGAGTCAGTTCTTTGCATCAGGTGCCCAAAGTATTGGAGCTTCAGCTTCAGCATTAGTCCTTCCACTGAATATTCAGGACTAATTTCCTTTAGGATTGCCTGGCTTGATCTCCTTGCAGTCCAAGGGACTCTCAAGAGTCTTCTCCAACACCACAGTTCAAAAGCATCAATTCTTTGGCATTCAGCTTTCTTTATGGTCCAACTCTCACATCCATACATGACTACTGGAAAAACCATAAATGGAGGGTCACAATTGGGAAATTGTAGGTCCCAGGGGTGAGCAAAATCAAACCAAATCAAGGCTTTGTAAGCAAAGGAGCAGACTATGATGGACAGCCCAGACCCAGCTGGGGACTCCAGGCCTGCCCTGGGCATCTCTGTACAGGCACACCACAGAGAGATTGTAGGTATGATTCCAGGTCACTGAAATAAAACAAATATTGAAATAAAGTGAGTCACACTAATTTTATGGTTTCCCAGTGTATATCAAAGTTACGTTTGAACTAAATTGTAGTTTATTAAGTGTGCAACAGCATGATGTCTATAAAAAGTACATAATTAAAAAATACTTTATTGCTGAAGACAGCTAGTTATCATCTGAGCATTCAGGGAGTTGTAGTAGTCAGATTAAAGATCACTGATCATAGACCATGCTAACAAATATAATGAAAAAGTTTGAAATATTGTTAACACCACTAAAATGTAACACAGATGTGAAATGAACGAATGCTCCTGGAAAAACTGAAAGACTTGCTCAATGCAGGGTTGCCACAAACATTCAATTTGTTAAAAAAAAAAAAAAAAAAGGCGGTATCTGGGAAGCACAATTAAGTGGAGCACTGTAGAACGAGGTCTGCCTTCATAGACAGTGGTGGTACTGGGTTAGGTCAAAGTGGAATTATGAGCTAGATTCTCTTAGTGGCTGTAGTGATGAAAATCTTTTTCATCAAGATTTTCCTGAAGCTTTCTCATGTTCCTGCAAGCGGAAATGCCTGACTATTCTCTGGTCTCTTTCTGATGACGCTCATGTGTTTCCTGGACAAACCTTCCCACTCTGCATAAATGGCTGCCTAGTTTCCACTGAAGTCTCATGTCCCATTTGTAAGGGGTTTTTGAACTGACTGGAGTGTTTGCTGATGAAAGTTTCTCAAAACTGCTTTGTTATGTTTTCATGTAGACCACAGGATGGAGTCTTTTGTGAGGTGGCTCTGAGCTGCCTCTGACGTCCTAAACTATCCAAATATTGGTTTCGGTCAGAATTGCCACTTTGCTGTCCTTTAAAGTCCATCAAAACTGTAGAGGTTGTTTTTTCCACAGTCTTCACAAGGCAAATTGTGTACTGCTGCAATTTTGTTTGTTTGATTTGTTTTTAGCATTAAAAAAAATGGATACTGTTGAACGTTGACAAGGGCAGAAAGAAGGGGCTTGTTTCAGAGACTCGTGGCACAGTGAATTCCCTGGCAGTCCAGTATCTAGGACACCATGCTTCCACTGCAGGGGGGCACAGGTTTGACCCCTTGTCGGGGAACTAAGATCCCAAAAGCCACACAGTGTGGCAAAAAAAAAATTGTGTCATAAATGGAAAATGTACAGCCACTTAGGAGGCAATCCATTAAGTATATTTTTGTAGGAAAAGGGTGAACATAAGTATTAAGGACAATGAATTTTACAGATTGAACACTCCTGTGTAGCCACCTCCAGATCAAGAAACTCCCATAACCTCCCTCTTTCTCTCTTCCAGTCCCTTCTCCCAAAGGCTCCCCTGAGTTCCAGCACCATGGATTAGTTTTGTTCATCTTTGAACCTCTCTTTAATGGAATCATGCAGGAGGTTCTCTTTTGTGCCCGGTTTCTTCTTATTTTTTATTTTGATTTTTTTTTTTGATCATGGTAAAATATACATAATATAAAATTTATCATTTCAAGTGTTTCAATAGCAATATGTATCCTCCTGTTGTGTAACCATCACCACCCTCCACCCCTAGAATGTTTTCATCATCCTAAGCAGAAGCGCTGTACCCCTTAAATGACATGTATATAGTTTATTTATTGGCTATGCTGGGTCTTTGTCGTCGCGCATGGGCTCTCTCTAGCTGCGGTGCTTGGGTTTCTCATTGCCATGGCTTCTCTCATTTCAGAGCATGGGCTCTAAGGCACGTGGGCGTCAGTAGTTGCTGCTCTCAGAGTCTAAGCATGGGCTCTGGGCTCAGTAGCTGTGGTACACAGGCTTAGTTGCTCCATGACACGTGTGATCTTCCCAGATCAGGGATTGAACCGGTGTCCCCTGCATTGCAAGGTGGAGTCACACTCTCTGGACCACCAGGGAAGCACAGGATTAGTTACTCTGAAAACGTGAAATCACGGGGCAGTGAAACCATGTGATACTATAATGACAGACACATGTCATCATACGTTTGTCTAAACCCATAGAATGTACGACACCAAGGAACCCTCATTTTTATTAGGGGCTTTGGGTGATGGTTATGTATTAGTATAGGGTCAGCAGTTGTGACTAATGTCCCACTCTGGTGGGGGATGTTGATAATGCAGAAGTCAGGGGGTACATGGGAAATTTCTATACCTTCCTCTCAGTATTGCTATGAACCTAAAACTGCTCTAATAATAATAATAATAATAATAATAATAATAAAAGTGAAATCAGTCAGCTTAGGGATGCAGGGTTTTTAAAAATTGTTTTGTTTTTGGCTGTTCTAGTTCTTTGTTGCTGCCTGGGCTTCTCTTTAGTTGGAACTAAAGGGCTACGGTCTAGTTGCCGTGTGCAGGCTTCTCATTTCAGTGGCTTCTCTTGTTGCGAAGCACGGGCTCGAGGTGCTCGGGCTTCAGCAGTTGCTGCTCCCGGGCTCTAGAGCACAGGCTCAATAGTTGTGGTGCACAGGCTTAGTTGCTCCGTAGCATATGGAATCTTCCTGACCTAGGGATCAAACCCACATCTCCTGCATTGGCAGGCGGATTCTCTAGTGCTAAGCCACCAGGGAAGCCCGGGATGCAGGTTTTACGGGTGATTTTATTTTTCATCTTTAGAGAGTCCATCTTCTTTAGCAATAAGTACACACATGTGTGAAACCATGGTGATCTGGGGACATCCAAGTCTTCTTTTCATGATGACAAAGCACTTTTTGTTTGCTTTGCAATCCTAGCTTACTTTCGTTTATACTGTGTAGCCATATGAATCTCTCACTCAAACTTCCAGGGCCTTTTGGGGAAAAATGAGAAGCTAATGGGGCTTCCCTGGTAGCTCAGCTGGTAAAGAATCTGCCTGCAATGCAGGACACCCAGATTCGAGCCCTGGGTTGGGAAGATTCCCTGAAGAAAGGGATAGGCTACCCGCTCCAGTATTCTTGGGCTTCCCTGGTGGCTCAGCTGGTAAAGAATCCACCTGCAATGCGGAAGAAGCTAATGAGAACTTTCTGTACAGTGAGTGGGGAGCAGAGGGGCCTGACTGTTTAAATTATTTACCCTGGAGATATTCAACGTCTACCACCTCACATTAGAACCTTCTGCTCAATGGGCAGATCTCCCTGCCTACCCCTCCCTCACCAGCATGAATCACGAGGAGGACCAGAACTACTTTAGCTGGGGGAGGGGGCGCTGGTGTGGTCCTGGAATATCCCAGGAGAGGTCACCAACTCAGTGCATCCTGCTTCAGCTCCAGCACTTCCAGCTGACATCCATCCTGGGGTCCAAGGTGGAAGTTCTGAAGCAGTCGGAGAGTTTGAGGTAAGATGCTGGGCCTTGCTCCCCATGGGGCTCCCTTTTCCAATGGCCACTGGGTGCACCAGATTGTATTGAAAGAATCCAGTTAGGGTAACCCCCTTACATCAGAAAAAGGCCATTTTGGATTGAAGTTCAAAGAGGATTCCATCTTTGTTTTGACCTTATAAACACCCAGACCATTGATGAGGACCATTGGGGGTTGTTGTGATGTGGGAGCCTTGAGGGGCTCCAAAGAGCTTCAGATAGCCTTCCCTTATCTGGAGGAAGGAACTCTCGCCCCATATTTTCCTGGATGTCACTCTCAGCATGTCCAGATTTTATGTCTGCCCAGCACCCTCTGGGCTTCATCTTTAAGAACATTCTGGAAGACACTGGGCACCATTGAGGCCTGCCCTTCTCCTCCTCCTCCCTGCTGAGATGGGGGTTTTCCCTGGAGACCCATAGCTTCTTTCTCCCTCCCCAAGCCAAGCTCCCCTTGGTGACCCAGCCAAGCCTGGAATTCTCCCTTGGCGTGTTTCCCAGGGACTCCTGAAGTGGCTTCCGGGCCACAAAGCTCAGTCCAGCCGCCAGTCTGAAGACAAGCCCATCTCCGCAGATTCCTCTTCCTTTTTAATTGCAAATTCATTTGTTTAAAAAAAAATAATAAAGCCTTTGTGCAGGGATACAGGGATGGTGGAGCTGTCAGGGGCAAACGGATCCCCACTGAAAAGCTTAGGGGGTCCTCTTCGAGGGGCCAGTCAGGGCTATTGTCCCTGGGGAGTCTCATCAGAAATGCTAAGTCAGTGCGCAGGGCTGTCAGCTCCTGGAGAGACCAGACTGACACTAGTTATTCCAGAAGGGTCGGGAGCCATTAGCATTTCTCTTGAGGCCTGAGGCCCTGGGGGCTGCCACGGTGGGTGGGGGAGGGGGGCGGGAGCAGACTCCACGTGGAGCTGGAGAGGGGGCAGTGACCTCCCCCGGGAAGTTCAGTAGGGACTCTTGTGTCCCCCAAGGTTCTGCTTGCTGGCTGCCCGGTGGGGTTTGGGGCTTTGCCAGTTTCCCCGTCATCACGGGGCACCTCCCTCTTCAAAGCTCCCCACACAAAGAGCAGTACTCCCCAAGCCCTCACCCCCAACTCTATCCTCTCCCTCACCAGGCTATACCAGACACAGGCTCCTGGTCTGTGTCAGGTGAGGGGTGACGGGAAGGGCACTGGGCTGAATTCTGGACCCAGCTCCTCCCAGACTTGCTGCGTGATCCTCTCCAGTCGCTCTCCCTCTCTGGGCCTCGTTTCCTCCTTCTACAGTGCTGGAGCCTAAGTCACTTCTGCCATGGTCCGTGTGCGGGTTGGAAAAAAATTTCCAGACACCAGGCAGAATGAGAGGAGAATAAAGTTTGGTAGAGTGGGAGACCCTGATAGAACAGCAGGCTGGCTCAAGGGAGAGCCAAACCCTTTTGCAGGCGAGCAGCCACTTTTTTAGAGCCTCAAGACAGAGAAAATTCCTCCTGGAAGGGTGGCATTATGTCATTGGTTGGGATGCTATAGGGTGGGTATTTTACTTAATGGGGGTCAGGGTTAGATCTGGAGGCTCATGGCAACAGTTGCTATGGGGTTTGGTCAGTTCCAGAGATTTTTATCCTGTGACCTTGGTGCAGGGCTCCACAACTTCCAGCTCAGGGTGTCCGAGACCTGTGACCTCCAGAGCCATCCTGCCTGGGTTCGGATCCCAGCTGTGGCCCTGAACAAGTCACCTTACTGCTCGGACCCTCAGGTTCCTTCCTATATAACGTGAATGGGCTGGGAAAATAAGTTTTGCAATGCAGGACGCCCTGGGAAGTTCAGCTTTTTCTTTTTTTCAAGCTGGGTTCACCCATTTTATTCAGGTGGTGACAAGGCTGGGAGTAGCTTCAAGCATAGACTTGGCTGTCTTTTGTGTGGTTTCGCTGAGACCTGGCTGGAGAGCTGAGCTGAGTTAGGAAGCCAGGCCATTTGGGCGGGGTGTGGGGATAGCTGGGTGCTTCCTACGGGACTGACCTATGGGAGGGGCCCACGCTGGAGGGGCACGGTTGCGTAGCAGAGAAGAGGTGCCCTGGGGCCTTAGATGGGCCAGTGCCCCCTGACGGCCACCCCCGCGCAGCGCTGTCCTGGGCCGGGAGCCCCTGCGCCTTGTCCTGCAAGCGGGGCGCGTGGTCCGCCTGTGCCCCCGCCGAGCCGAGCCACGCTGGGCCCTGAACGTGAAGCGGGCGGTGCTGAGCCTCCTGCAGAGTCATCCAGGTGTCCGCGACCCCCACACCGTGGAGGAGGTGAGTTCTGAGTCTCGAGAGGCGGGTGGGTGATGGAGTGACGGGGAGCAGGGCGCTGACTGGGTCCCGCTCGCCCAGGTGGACATCCTGGGCAGGTGTCCCACCACGTACCAGCAACTCGGAAGCAGGCTGCACAAAACCAAGGCCCTGGGGCAATGCTCCCTGCGCCGGGTGCGCGCCTCCCTGCGCTCGCAGGCCCTGCCCGCTGCGGAGGAGGTGAGAGCGGGGCTCGCCCCCACCCTGTCCCTTCTTGGCCCACTCCCTGTTCTCTTCTCCTTCCCAGGCTCTGTCCTTTCCCTCCCCCACTTGCTCATCTCTCATCCTCCTCCCCCCTCCCCCCCCCCACCGCCTAACGCCCCCCCCCTCCCCCCACCGCCGACTTCCCTGTCCCTCCTCTTCCCGTCTCCTTCTCTCTCCCCGTCTCCTTCTCTCTCCCCCTCTCCTTCTCTTCCCCACTCTCCTTCTCTCTCCTCCACGGTTCCCTGCAGATGAAAGTGTTGTGTAAACAGTTCAGTTCAGTCGCTCAGTCGTGTCCAACTCTTTGCGACCCCATGGACTGTAGCACACCAGGCCTCCCTGTCCATTACCAACTCCAGAGCTTGCTCAAACTCATGTCCACTGAGTCGGTGATGCCACCCAACAATCTCGTCCTCTGTTGTCCCCTTCTCCTCCTGCCCTCAATCTTTCCCAGCATCAGGGTCTTTTCAAATGAGTCAGCTCTTCGCATCAGGTGGCCAAAGTATTGGAGTTTCAGCTTCAGCATCAGTCCTTCCAATGAACAGTCAGGACTGATTTCCTTTAGAATGGACTGGTTGGATCTCCTTGCAGTCCAAGGGACTCTCAAGAGTCTTCTCCAACACCACAGTGTAAACAGTAGGCATCTATATAAGGATAGGAGGTGATCACTATTAACATGACTAATACAGAGTCTCAGCATCTAGAAGCGGCTGCAGGACTGCAGATACCGGCTTTCTTCATTTTCCAATTGAGGCTTTATCCTTCCTCCCCTTGGGGTGACTTCTGACTGCTCTTTCTTGCCTCCCTTGGTCTCCCACCTCTGTCTATGGGGAGAGGGATCCTGAAGCTCCAAGGTAGTCCCCACTGGGCTTCCCCCAGCCTTGGCTGTTGCTACCAATTTGGGGGTTCCTGGGGGTTCCCTCACTCCCATGGTCTGAGCCTCCGCCTCTTCCCCACATGGTCCAGCAGTCTGGCCTGGCCTCCCGTCTGACCTGCGTCCAGAGTTTGCAGGCCGGCGTGCTGCGGGAGGCCTCCTGCACACAGCTGGACACCGCGGGGCCCCTCTCCAGGGAGGCAAGTACTGCACCGATGTGGACCTTTTCCTCGCTCTCTCTGCTGCAGGAGGTACCCCTGGACCCAGCTGTCACAGGTGATGGGGGTAGGGGTGGGCTGGGGTGGCCCCTGGACCCTTAGGTGAGCCTCCCAGTCTCCTCTGACCAGAGGGGCTCCAGCAAGCAGAGGCTCCACTGCTGTGTCCCTGTCTGGACACCCTTGAACACCTTCTGAAAGTGGCCATTGTCAGGGTCGGCCTCTTTTTCTGGAAGTTTCTGTTGGCGCACATGGCTCTCAGGCTTGGTCTTGGCTTCCTCTCTGGGTCGTTCTCAGTGGAGATGGCATCTTCTGGTTCCCAACTTTAGTGGGAGAATCTACCTTACACCTGATGACCCTTCGACCTGACCATTTTGGGAGCGAGCTGACTCAGGTTTCCTGATTTTTTGGAAAGTTCCTGCCAACATAGAGCATCCCCTGGAGCATGGTTCCCTTCTATGATTTTTGTACAGAAAGAAACAAAGCAAGGCATGCATCTGAGGGAAAGAGATATATATATTTTTCCACGGTGAAAAAAATGGCTGTCTCCCTGAATCAGGAAATAAGGGTGGTTAATTCTTACTGCTGACAGTTTGGAAGGATTTACTGTGGGCCAGTATCTGTGCTGAGTGCTTTATGTGGATTATTTAATTTAATTCCCATCATGACCCCATTAGGAAGTTACTGTTGTTTGTAGTTATATTTTTTTCACTGAAGGAAGCTGTGTCCAAGAAGTAAAACTGACGTGTCTGAAGTCACAGAGCTAATGAGAGGCAGAGCTGGGACTTGGACCCGTGGGGTCTTTTCCACAGCCCTGGTGGATAATCAGGTTTGTCTCAGAGAACAGACTTGCTGCCTGCACCACCCCAGGGAGAACCCAGCAGATGGGGACTGAAGCCCTGGGTCTTCCCAGCATTCCGTTTGGTTCCATGGAGCACAGGCTGAGATCCTAGGCTGACCTGCCCCCCGAGGCTCCCTCAAACACAGACACTGGCCATCACTGGGGCATCTAGTTTCAGGACCTGCCTGTTGGTTGACCATTGAGTTGAATGAGCTTTTCATCTTTTTTTTTTTTTTAAACAGGTGTAATTGAGATGTAATTCACATACTGTGTAGTTCATGCATTTAAAGTGAATAATTCAGTGGCTTCTAGAGTCAGAGTTGTCCATCCATCATCAGAATCAACTTTATGACATTTTTGTCACTCCAGAAGAAACCTTGCACCCATTGGCCATCACCTCCTGTTCCCCCAGTTCCTGGCAACCACTAATCTACTTTCTACTGCTAGATTTTTCCATTCTGGACAGTTTGTATAAGTAGAATGAGATAGTATGTGACCTTTCATAACTGGCTTCTTTCACTTCCCATAGGTTTATCCTATGGGATGAACCTATCTTCCCATGGTTCATCGTGTTGTAGTATGTGTCACAGTTTCATTTCTTTTTCTTGCTGAATAATCTTCCATTCCACGGAGGAAGTTTCCATGTTTCGTCTGGCAATCCCCAGAGGGTTTTGGGGTCACCTTATTGGGCCCATCCCTTACTGATGGGTGCATGGACTGTTTCCCGTCTTTTGCTTCAGCAGGAATGCTGGCATGATTTTCTTGTGTGTGTTCCCCTCCCCTGTTGCCAGAAACATACTGGAGGGAGCCTTGGCAGGGTGTGGGAGTGGCTCCCAGGGGTCCTTCCACTCACTCTGACATTTCCCCCCATGCGGTCATCCCTGCTAAGAACGTCTCACCTCAGATTCAGACAGTGGAGACTTAACCCCGAGCAGCTTGTTGTACGAGTGGGAGGAGACCCCATCCCAAGCTACAGTGGCCACAGGGGCTGCATCAGTGAGGAGGCTGTGCCTGGCTCCGGCCACAAGCTTTGAGGTAAGTGGCTTCTCCAGCCCCAGGCCAGGGTCTGCCTGGGGCCTGGGGTCCTGGGAAACCCTCCTCTTCCTACCAGATCCTTTCAGGTGCACTTGGTAGAATATTCAATATTAGAGATGCTGGGTACTGTTGGGCAGGTTATGCACTGCACAGCTGTGCCTGGCTGTGAAAGCAAAAGGAAGAACTCTACCAGGTGTGTGCAAACCTTGACCTAGTGCTGACGGGAGAGGAGCCTGGAGGAGGCCTCCTTCTCATCGGCCTGTCTGCGGGCACATGGGCCTTTAGGGCCCCCAGACCAACCTTCTGGACCTGGCCTGTCCTAGAGATCTCTCAGGACACACACACTGTACACGCACACCCCCACACACACAATCTGGAGGAAAAAACGCAACACCCCCCCCCTCCCCGCCACATACCCACCCCACCCACACACACACAATCTGGAGGAAGAGATGGCAACACACACCCCCCCACACACATACCCACCCCACCCACATACACAATCTGGAGGAAGAAATGGCAACCCACTCCAGTATTCTTGCCAGGATGATCCCACGGAGAGAAGAATCTGGTGGGCTGTAGTCCATGGGGTCACAAAAGAATCAGACGTGACTTAGTGACTAAACAACAACGAACACACACAAAGAATATATTGAGGCTTCCCTGGCAGTCCAGCACTTAAGACTCTGCACTTCCACTGCTGAGGACCTGAATTCCATCCCTGATTGGGGACCTAAGGTTCCACAAGCTGTATGGTGGCCAAAAAGAGGAATGTATTGAATTTGTATAAAATATGTTGAACATGTAGTCAGTAAATATAGACTATATGTATGTATGTACTGAAGACTCAGATACACACACACACTGTACATTTTGCGTGTATGTAGCAGAGACACGCTTGCAGCTGGCTCTTCACTGTTTCGGGGGCCGGGAGCCAAGGCCCCAGCTCATTGCTCTCTGGAACCCCTGACCTGGGGGGCTCTGTGGGGGTCAGAGAAGAGTCAGAGAGCAGCCCCAAGGAGAGGGCCCACAGCCCCGCGAGGTGGTGCTCCAAGCCTGAGGCTAGAGGGTGACAGAACTGGCTGTTCGCCCAGGCACCCTGGCCCCCTCGGCAGGGACTCTCACCCTGGCACTCCTGAGCCCCTGGGGCGCCCCGTGCACTGTCAGATGTTTAGCTGCCTCCCTGACCTCTACCCACCAGTGTCAGCATCGCCTCCATCCCTGTCACGATAACCCAGTGTCTCCACGTGTTACCCGAGTCCCCTGGGGAGCACGCTCACCCCCACTGAGAACCACTGCTCTGCCTCCTGTGTTCCAACCTGCCTCCTTCCCTCTGGCCCCAGAGCCTCACCCCCGGCCCCCTGACCGGGCATTTCCCCAGCAGAGGCAGCTCAGGGCCAGGCATGTCGTCGGCCTGTCTCCCCTCCTGCAGCCTGGCAGCAATGGCCGCAGAGGGCGCAGGGCGGCTGTCCTGTCTTTATAGCGCTAACAAGGAAGCAAATTGTTCCCACCAGGGAGGTCCCCTGGGCTGGGGTGAATTGCTGAGGACTTTGTTCCTGAAAATAGCTTCTTGGGGATGCCTGAGTGCACATCAAGCGTGCTTCGCATCCCTCTCCCCGGGAGAGGGCCCACCGGTTACCAGGGGGATGGCCCGTGGGCTTCCGCTGGGAATGCCTCTGCCCCACCCCATTGTTGGTAGGCAGGAGACAAGATGGGTTTTTCAGTTTGGAAACAAAACCAGGGCTTGGGACTCAATAGAGAGCAAATTCCCCAGCCTGACCCTCTGCAGAGAGGCCCCGGGGATTTCGATGTGAGGGGCAGAGGCCTGGGGTGGCCAAGAGCCTGGTGGAGTGAAGGAGAGGATGGGGAGAGAAGGTGGGCGGGTCAGTGCCCCCCGCGTCCCCAGGCTGCCAGGGAGGACGCCTGAGGAGCGCACAGCTCCTGACCACCATTCTGGGATACTCAGAGCACCCACCTCCCAGACACTGACTCAACACCGACTCTGTACAGCCAAGCATGGATGGTGGTGTGCCAGGCTGGCTTGTACTGACTTGCCAGAGCTGATGGTTAGCCTCTGGACATCCCGCAGGTTGGTTGCTAAGCAGACATCACCAAAGATGAAGTTATACTCTAATGAGAACCTGCTGTATAGCACAGGGAGCTTTATCGGTCCTCTGTGGTGACCTAGATGGATGCTGGAGCTAACTCCCTTCAGTTGTGTCTGACTGTGACCCCCATGAACTGTAGCCCGCCAGGCTCCTCTGTCCATGGGGATTCTCCAGGCAAGAATCCTGGAGGGGACTGCCATGCCCTCCTCTAGGGGAATCTTCCCAACCCAGGGATTGAACCCAGGTCTCCTGCGTTGCAGGTGGATTCTTTACCCTCTGAGCCACCAGGGAAGCAGCAATACTCCAATTAAACAAAAGATTGTTATACCCCTTTACAGTGAAAATGAGTCATATTCAAAACGAAGGTAATGAGTACTCAGTATCATCGTCTGCTAGTTATTTCACTACATTTTTATCTTTGCGCTGGTGGTCACTGGCATCCACTGTGGGTTAGAAACAAGCCGCGATGGCTTGCTTCTCTACGGTGACTGCACGTCCGCGTTCAGTGATGTTACCTCGGCTGCTGGTAATGGCCACAGTGGGAGTATTGATACCATGGAAACTGTCAATCGGGGCTTTTTATCTCCCCTCTCCAGGGCCTTGAGTACAGGATGCTGGTTAAGAGTGTGGGTTCAAGTCTCAGCTCTGCCACTTAGTAGCCCTGTGGCCGCTGTCACCTGACTTAAGTGCTCTGTTAAGTGAGGAGAGTCATAGCCCCTCGTAGGGTCAAGGTCAAATGAAGTGGTGCCTGTAACGTGCCTAGAGCAGCGCCTGGCCCTCAGTGGAGGCTCCACGCAAAGCAACCATTGTTATTGTTATTACTGCTATGCATCAATGTTGCTGAGGAGGGCATGGCAACACACTCCAGCATTCTTGCCTGGAGAATCCCATGGACAGAGAAGCCTGGCAGGCTACAGTCCATAGAGTCACAAAGAGTCGGACACGACTGAAGTGACCACACACACACCCACACACCCACACCGGCTCCGCCAGCAAAAGTCACACAATCGGGATGCTGCCTACCCTGGGGGCAGACACTCTGGTGGGAGAGTTGGCCCATGACACCTGTTTCCTGTTTGAGTCCGGCTGAAGTCAAGCTGTGTGCACAGAACTCAGTCCCAGCCACTGAGAGCAGAGGAGGCCTGAGCGATGCAAGCCCATCCCTGCAGCCGTGGACCCCCGGCTGGGTGGGGTGAGGACTCACTCTTGACCAAACCCAACAGGAAGCCAGGAACCTCATCACTCTTTCTATGGCTTTGGGTTTGGGCTGAGGCAACAAATCTGAGACTGAGGGGGCATGGGGGAGGGAAGGCAGGATGTGGGGCCAGCATCCCAAACCCACTATCTCCTGAAACTCCTGAGAGGTGTGGGCTCTGAATAGAGTCCTTTATTTCCTCGAGTGTTTGGAGACTTGGTGACTGTGCTGGTCAGACCTGTAGACAAGGGGCGAAAGCTGCAAACCCCTGCCGATTAGCCATCACTGTTCATAATTCTGAAAAACGTTCACATATTTTCTTTAGTTGGAAATATCAGACACTTTGTGAAATATGGGAGGACTCATTACAATAATTACGATCATCGTAACATGTTGTTTAGTTGCTCAGTTGTGTCTGACTCCTTTGCGACCCTGTTGACTGTAGACTGTCAGGCATCTCTGTCCATGGGATTTCCCAGGCAGGAATACTGGAGTGGGTTGTCATATTCTTCTCCAGGGGATCTTCTTGGCCCAGCGATCAAAACCACGTCTCTTGCATTGCAGGTGGATTCTTTCCCACTCAGTCACTGGGCTTTTATTAGAGCATAAAGTCCACGAATATACACGCCATCTCTCCTTTTCACCCCCATGTCCCTGGCCCATGTATGCCTGGCACATAGTAGGTGCCCAAGAGCTTGTTAAACTAAAAAATAAAAATGGGCCAGCCTGTGTGCCAGGAGCTTAGGATTCAGTGGAAAGAAACCCATATGAGTAGCCTCATCTCTTTGGGTCTGTGAAGCTGTGGGAGGTACTGGAGTTCCCATGTTCTTTGGAGCCATGTTGATGGCTCAGCTGATAAAGAATCTGCCTGCAATGCAGGAGACATGGGTTCGATCCCTGGGTTGGGAAGATCCCCTGGAGAAGGGAATGGCGACCACTCCAGTATTCTCACCCAGAGAGTCGTGTGGACAGAGGAGCCTGGGGGGCTACAGTCCATGGTGTTGCAAAGAGTTGGACACAACTGAGCGACTAAGCATATCTGGAGACAGGGGGATGGATGAGGTGACCTTTGGGGTTCGAGTCTCTCACGCTGCCCCCTCTGATTTCCAGGCCACAGAACTGTTCCTGACGCTGGTGTCTGAGCTCCGAGGCCTCTCTGCGGATGAGCTCATTGGACTCTGGGGACTTTCTTTTAAATGCCGAGACAACTGGTAAGGGGCTGGGCCAGGAGTTGGCTGGGGGGTCCTGGTGGGGCTGGATAATCTTGCTGCTGTTCTAGGTCACCCTCGAGAGATGACCGTGACATTTCAGCTCATCCCTGTGATATGTTATCTCATTCCTGACTTGTCCTTCTGTCTGGGGACATCTGCCAAGAAGACGATTAATCGGGGAGCTTGGAGGTTCCCACGGGGGCTGGAGACTGGAGGCTGCGGAGACTGGAGGCTGCGGGGCCTGGCGGGGATAAAGACAGGCATTGTTCCCTCCCCACACAGGGTGCCTCTGGCAGGGAGCCGGAATTAGCATTCCAATGTGCCTTGGGTTCCCTTTTGCTGGGAGTGGGGGTTGCTGAGCAGGGCTGGGATCCACCCCCACACCCTGCTGATATGGGGCCAGCAAGGGGTATAGAGAGGCCCCAAGGGTGGAGGGGAAGTTCTGAGTCCTGCCTCCAGGGGCAGAGGACTGTAGAGGGTTGAGGGGGAAACCTGTAGCTCCTTTCCCAAGTTCAGCTGTTCACTAGGCCCACAAGATCCAGATTTCAGGTGTGTGAGCTTTTCAAAGGCTCTCAGATCTTGAGACCTGAAAAATATTTTATTGACTCAGAAATAAGAAAGAAATCCCCCCAACCCGCTGCAGCCCACCATATCAACATTGTTGTTTAGTTGCTAAGTTGTGTCTGATTGTTTGAGACCCCATCTTAGCCCACCAGGCTTCTCTGTCCATGGGATTTCCCAGGCAAGAATGCTGGAGTGGGTTGCCGTTTCTTTGTCCAGGAGGTCTTCCCGACCCAGGGATTGAACCTGCATCTCCTGCATTACAGGCGGATTCTTTACCACTGAGCCACCAGTATGTTAATCGTTCAGTCATGGCTGACTCTTTGTGACCCCATGGATGGTAGCCCACCAGGCTCCTCTGTCCATGGGGATTCTTTTTATTTTATTTTTTTTTACTTTACAGTATTGTATTGGTTTTGCCATACATCAACATGCATCTGCCATGGTGTACACGTGTTCCCCATCCTGAGCCCCCCTCCCACCTCCCTCCCCATACCGTCCCTCTGGGTCATCCCAGTGCACCAGCCCCAAGCTCCTGTATCCTGCATCAAACCTGGACTGGCAATTCGTTTCTTATATGATATTATACATGTTTTAATGCCATTCTCCCAAATCATCTGCCCCCCTCTCCCACAGAGTCCAAAAGACTGTTCTATACATCTGTGTCTCTTTTGCTGTCTCACATACAGGGTTGTCGTTACCATCTTTCTAAATTCCATATATATGCGTTAGTATACTGTATTGGTGTTTTTCTTTCTGACTTACTTCACTCTGTATAATAGGCTCCAGTTTCATTCAACTGATTCAAACTATTAGAACTGATTCAAATGTATTCTTTTTAATGGCTGAGTAATTGTGTATATGTACCATAGCTTTCTTATCCATTCATCTGCCATGGGGATTCTGCAGGCAAAAATACTGGAGTGGGTAGCCATTCCCTTCTTCAGTGGATCTTCTAAACCCAGGGATCAAACTCAGGTCTCCTGCACTGCAGGCAGATTCTTCAGACAGTCTGAGCCACCAGGGCAGCCCGTGAATCAACATTATCACATGTCTATTTGAAGGACTACAAACTTAATAGCTAATAATGCACAGATACCTTCCAAGCCTTTTATCTGTGTTCACGCATTTAATCCTGACAATGACCCCATGAGGTAGGTGGTTTTATTCCTATGCAACAGTTGTAAAAGGAAACCAAGGCACAGAGCAGTTAGGAAACTTGCCCAAAGTCACACAGCAGAGTTTAGATTTGAACCCAGGTGGTCTGTGCTTATCCATCAAATTCTTAGGGTCTTAAATATAAGTGATACTTGGGCACATTTTAGCTGTCTTTGCTGTAGGGAGGGGCCTCTGAGTCTCCATGTGGAGTTCCCTATTCCCCTGGTGACTCACCCTACTTGTCACTTGGGATATTCCCACAAATCCCTGTGTCTCGCTTGTCTACCTAGATGTTAGGAGTCAGGGAGGTGGGGAAATCATCCCCAAATCTAGAAGTTTCCAAGACGACTGATACTCTTGAGAGATTTCTCTTGCCCTCACCTCGTCCTCCATTTCTGCCCAGAGCCTGGTTTTCCTGGGCCCAAATCTATAAGGGAAAGAGAGGAAATACAAGGGCAAGAGATGGGAAGGGCAGGTGGGATATCTCCAGAGGAAGAGGCTTGTGTTCCTGAGGCCTCATGATCATCTTGGAGCTGGCCCAGTCATGAGCATTCCCATTTTATAGATAAATAAATTGAGGCCAGAGACTGTTTATGGGCAGATGGTGTGTGCGAGTCAAGGGTGGGTGGGATGCCTGGCCCTCTGAGTCTGTGGATGTCACTCATCAGGGTTGATAAGGTGGGGGGCCCAATCCGCTCCACCCTGTGTACCCTGCTGCCTGTGTGACCCATCCCTGGGAGCCTCCCATTTCTACTGTAATTGAGGCACCCATTCAGCCATCATCTCCCCATTTAGACTCATCACTATGCAAAGGTTCAAAACCTTTCCTGAACATACAAACCTTTCTGTAATTTCAAAAAAAGAAAAAGGAAAGATTGTGATGTTGGGCTGAGAGCATTAGAGGTTTACTGAGGGGCTTCTGTTTAACGCGGGGCCACCTGCCAGTTGTTGACTCCTGTTCTACGCAAGGGATTCTTATCCTATGAGGTGAGTGTGGTTGGTTTGGGGAGAGCGGTGGGCAGGGACTCACATCGCCCCAAACTGCTGTGTCTCTAGAGTGGGCTGAATTGCCAGGGTTTAGACTGGGTTTCCTTGGCAGGTCAGAGGGTAAAGAATCTACCTGCAATGCAGGAGATTCGGTTCAATCCTTGGGTTGTGAAGATCCCCTGGAGAAGGTGATTGGCAACCCACTCCAGTGTTCTTGCCTGGAGAATGCCATGGACAGAGGAGCCTGGTGGGCTACCGTCTGTGGGGTTGTACAGAGTCAGATACAACAGACCGAATAACTTTCAGACAGGGCTGCTGGTGTCTCCGGGGCCCTAAGAGCACAGGATCCCCACCAGGCTGCCTGGGTCTGGCTCAGCCCCTTTCTGGGTGTGTGAGCATAGACACGTCCCTGCCTTACCTCTCTGAGCCTCTGATTGCTCCCAGATGACCGGAGGCTACATGAGGGAGGCGTCCTGGAGGACACTTGGGCGTGTAGGCCGCCATCGTGACGTTCCCTGGGCCTCTCTCCGTGTCAGGCAGCCGCTGGTGGATGCCCTGCCCTCCTGTGGCACCGAGGCCTGCGTGGGCCTCATGGCAGAGCTCATCATGTCCGGGGAGGTGGAGGCAGACGAGACAGAGGCGTGGCTCTGGTCGCTGGCCTTCGTCCCGGAGCCCACAGATGCTATGGTCCGCGTGCTGCTGGTGAGCCCTGTGCCCTGCCCCAACCCATGTGGCCCCACCCCTGCTCTGCTGCTGATTGGACGCAGCAGGGAGGGACGGGGGACCTGCTGTCCTCCAGGGTTTGTGCCTCTGCCTGGTGGGGCCAGTGGAGGCAGATCAGAGAAACGGGGTTTGAGTCTCAGCAGTGTCCCAGCCAGCTGCATGATCCTGACCTATCTGAGCCCGTTTTTCTGGTCTGTAAGACGGAGATCGAACAGTATTTGCCTCTTGGGCTCGTGGTGAGAAATGAGATGCTGAATGTAAAGCACTTCTCTGGATGCCTTGTGGGGAGACCCAGCAGTTTAGAGCTGCTGTTGTTCTTGTAATCAAGCGTATTTAATGAGTCTCAGGATTAAGAAAGCGTGTGAAACTAGGCTAGGGATTTTTAACAACCCAAGGAGGTCCTATTTAACCCCCATGATGCCTCTATGATGTAGGTGCTCTTATCCCTCCCATTTTACAGATGAGGAAACTGAGGCCCTAGGAGGCTGGGCAGCTGGCCCAGGTGATGCAGCTGCTGTGCCTTTTTCTTGAACCGTGGGGCGTGTCCTCATTCACCTGGGAGCATGTCCTTAGTCGGGGGGCGTGTCTTCACCCACCAGGGGGCGGGCTCACTTGTCACTCCTCACTCTGCCCTCCCAGATTGACAGGGGGCCAGGATTCAGAGGCCACCAGTGGGGAGTGTATGGGAGACCCCTGGGCTGGCTGATGCGGGGGAGGGGTCTCCAGCAGGATCTCAGTCCCTCATGCTGGTCGGACTCTTGACTAACTGTCCAGGTGGAGCATGGGGAGCACTCACCCCTGTCCACCCCCCACGCCCCCGCCCCTGATGCCTGCGTTACAGTAGGGCCAGTCCATGCAGGCTGTGTGGTTGGCTCCGTTCAACAGGGAACCAGGCACTGAGTCACAGCCAGGCCAGGACTGGACCCAGGGGGCATTGCTCACAGCCTAACAGGTGACACGGTGGCCACACAGACAGCAGTGCCCTGCAGGGCCCGCGGGGACTCAGCCAGTGCCGGGCGGGGTTGGGCGTCCCCTTCTTTCCTTTCTTTCTCTCCTCTGTTTGCTCAGCAGAAGTGCAGAAGTGTGGGGGGTGGGGGACTTAGGGCGCAGACCCTGGTGCGCGATACCACCCCAACCCCGCATTAGAACCCAGCCTAGTCCCTTACCAGCACGACCTTGGGCAAGGTGCTTTCTTTGCCTTGGGATGGTGTGGACTGATAGGCGTTCTGATGTGGACTAAGTGTTACATACACACTGGTGTCGTGGCTGTGGCCACTTGCCAGGGACACACAGGGAGCAGAGCAGGTGGGTCCCTGGGCTGTTGGAGTCCAGGCTCTTCGCTCGCCTGTCTCCTGCCGTTTCTCATCCTGCTAGCCCAGAGCTTGTGCCTCTCAGGGCTGTATTTGTTCTCTCATCCCATCACAAGAACGCACTGACCCCCAGTTGTGACAGCTTATTCTGTCTCCAGCCTGGCCATGTGTCCCCTGTCAGCCTGAAATACTGTTGTCCAACCTGGATGCAAGAAAAGGTCTTCTGGGACATTAAAAAAATAATAATTTTATTGGTTGATTTAATTTTGGCTGTGCTGGGTCTTCACTGCCGCGTGGGCTTTTCTCTAGGTGCAGCGAGCCTGGCTACTCTAGTTGTGGCGCGTGGTCTCATTGCCGTGGCTGCTCTTGTTGTGGAGCACGGGCTCTAGGGTGCACAGGCTTCAGTAGTCACAGTTCCCAGGCTCTAGAGCACAGGCTCAGTCTTTGTGGTGCTTGGGCTTAGTTGTCCCGTGGCATGTGGAATCTTCCTGGACCAGGGATCGAACCTGGGTCTCCTTGCATCGGCAGGCAAATTCTTTACCCCTGAGCCACCAGGGAAGCCCCCTGGGGTATTTTAAGAAATGCTCCCTGCAGGTCCCCCACGGGCAATTTATTTACACCCTCAGGAGTCCGGGCGGGGGTGCATCTGTATTTTTAGGAAACATCCTGTGGGGAGGCTTGTGAAAGACCCCTTACCAGGCTTCTTGGCTGGGGTGGGGGCCGGTTTCTGTCCCCAGCCTCTGCTGCAGGCCCCGGGGGCCAGGTCCAGTGCCTTCCTGGGCATCTCAGCTCTGGTGCACAACCTGTGTATGTCTCTGGATGGGCCCTGTGAGCAGCTGTCTGGTGTCGGCTCCCTCGTGAGGATCCTGGGAGATGCCGTGGGTGCCAACTGCACCTTCCGGGAGCCCTCAGACGCTGATCAGGTGAGGACAGCCCACACCTGGGCATGGGCCCTTGAGGGGGTCCCTGCCAAGCAGGCGAGCTGTAGACTGGGCGGGTGGGCTGGGCGCCACCACCGGCCTCAAGGCCCCACCATCATCTTGTTTCAGCTCCTGTTCGTGCTGAAGGCCATTGGCAACGCTGGCCGGGCGGCCACGGCTCTCACCCCCAAGCTGAGCACTTGTGCCTCCCTGGAGAGCTGCCCCCCTGAGATCCGGCTGGGGGCTATCCAGGCCTTCCGGAGGGTTCCCTGCTCTGCAGACGTGAGCGCCTGGGAGTTATTTCACTGGGCTTGGCATTGGGCAGGAGTGGGTCTTGAACCACTGTTAATGCACGTCTTCGCTTGCTCATTCATTCATCGCATTTAGTGAGCACCTACTATGTGCCGGGCACTGGCATGAACCAGGTGCCCAGGTCTCTGCTGTCATAGAGCCTATATCTGGGGTGGGGGGGCATGTATTCATCGAATACCCAAGTAAGCGAGTGATTACAAACACGCCACACGTAAACGATCTGTGCTGCAAACCCGCTGGTTCAGGAGTCAGCAAGGTCCTTGGTCGACATCCAGCTTGTTGCCTGTTCTTGTAGGTAAAGTGTTGTTGGAACACAGCTCTGCCTGTTCATTGACGTGTGGTCTGGGCTGCTTCCTTGCTATGATTGTGGAATTGAGTAGTTGCAAGAGCAACTGTATGGTCTGCAAAGGCAAAAAAAAAAATTGACCATCTTTCCCTTTACAGGAAGTTTGCTGACCCTTGGACTAATGTGGCTCTTGTCTCATTTAGAGTCAGGGTCCTTCCTGTGATTTGACCACTGACCCACGAGCACCTCTTGGCTTCATTTCCTGCTTCCCTCACCCCCGCTACTCCTGCCCAGCCATGCTGGTCTCCCTGTTGATCATCAAGCCTCCTGGGCTCACTTCTGCCTCAGGCCATTTACACACGCTCTTCTCCTTTCCTGGAATGCCTTTCCTCTGTATTTCCCTAGGCTTTACTCCTTTATCTACAGAAGGTTTTTACTTAGAAACCACTTTACTGTGGGGGATCTTCCTTGGCTTCCTTTCACCTGCAAAACCGACCTTTTCAAGCTCCCCTAGGCATCCGGCTTCCCTATTTTATTTTTCCCTTTTTAGCAGTTATGGGCTTATCAGGTGGTACTAGTGGTAAAGAACCTGTCTGCCAGTGTAGGAGATGCAAGACACATGGGTTCAATCTCTGAGTCAGGAAGATCTCCTGGAAGTGGGCATGGCAACCTGCTCTAGTATTCTTGCCTGGAGAATCCCATGGACAGAGGAGCCTGGAGAGGGATACAGTCCATGGGATTGCAAAGAGTCAGACACTACTGAAGTGCCTTAGCATGCAGCAACGTACTGTATGTTCTCCTGCTTTACTATCTGTCTCTCTGCACCAGAATGTAAGCTTCAGATGGACGAGTGGGGTTTGTCTTGCTCACAGCTGTTCCCTTGCACCTGGCTGGGCACATGATAGGTGCTCTGTTAATATTGCTGCATGAGTGGATGGGTGGATGGCTGTGCTGTGAAGGGAACCAGCAGGTGCTAAGGGAGGGAATCGCGGGGTACGGGAAGTGGCTTGCTTAGGAAGGTGGGCAAGGGGAGTATCTGTAGAGGGAATACCTCCTGTGAGTCTGCTGCTATGGTGTTTTCATAGATGTTTCACAGATGATGTTTTCTTGGAATGTAGCCACACCTGCCTGTTTACCCATTGTTTGCATGGTGCTCAGTTGCTAAGTCGTGTCTGACTCTGTGACCCCATGGACTGTAGCCCACCAGGCTCCTCTGTCCATGGGATTTCCCAGACAAGAATACTAGAGTGGGTTGCCATTTCCTTGTCCAGGGGATCTTCCTTACCCAGGGATCAAACCTACGTGTCATCTCCTGCACTGGCAGTTTGAGTCTTTACCACTGGCATCACCTGGGAAGCCCTTACCATTGTTACCTGTAGAACTTGTTAAGGCTCTGGGCTGGGGCTCTGGGAAGTTAGGTATTAGCAGTGACTGGGCAAACTCCCACGTCCCACAGTCGGGCCACAGGTGAGAGTGTCTGGGAGCAGTGGAGACTTTGGGAGAGCCAGGTCGAGGCAGCGGGACTCCTGCTGGAGCCAGGGCAGACAAGGGGACATGGCGCTCTTGGGTGGGGGTGGGTGTGCTCTGGGTGATGGCTTTCCCTTTGCCCGAGGCAGCGATCCGTGCTCTCCAGCCTGTACCAAAACGCCGAGGAGGATCCTGAGATCCGCATCAATGCCTACCTGGCCCTGATGAGGTGCCCGGGAGAGGAGGTGTTTGCCCAGGTGCGGCGTACCCAGGCCGGAGAGCAGTCCACCCAGGGTGAGCAGCTGCAGGTGGGGGGCAGGGGCTGGCCTGGGTGCCACCTGATGGGGGCGGGGTTTCCAGAGCACTCTGCCTCCATCCCTCAGGTGTCTTCCCATCCCTTTCTGTTCCCCTTCTTTTGCCACGCCATCAAGACAAATAGCCTCACATGCTCTCCTTACCCCGGTGGCAATTGAACAACCCAGAAGTTGCTTCTCTCTGATCCTCAGTTTCCTCATCTGTACAATGGGGTGACAGTCGCTGAGCTCCTTTCTAGCTTTGGCCAGGTTGTGGCACACCACCTAAAGGAGAGAGGAGAGGAGGAGAGACTCGAGGCAGATCAGGGACAGTGTCTGCGAATCTCAGACCCCTTGTGGGGTCAGAGAGTTCCTTTTAAACAGGTAGAACTTCATAAAATAGGCTCAGCTAATTTTTGAAGTTTTTTCCCTAGGACACAGTGATTTGACATAATTCACAGTGAGTTGAGAGTCTGGGGACTGCCTGACTGGGTTCAGGTCCCAGCTCAGCCACTTCCTACCTGTGTGCCTTTGGGCAAATGACCAAACCTTTGTGAGCCTCCGTCTCTCCATCTGTGAAATGGGGGTAATAACAATACCTTCCTCATAAAGGAAGCATAAAATGAATGGATACAAGAAGGCATTTAGAACATTGTAAGTGCTGTATGCATAGCTGTTAACTGTCAGTGTTATTATCACTACTGCTGTTATTGTTGTTGTTCAGTCATTCAGTTGTGTCCCACTCTTTGCGACCCCATGGATGGCAGCGTGCCAGGCTTCCCTGTCCTTCACCGTCTTCCGGAGTTTGCTCAAAACTCATGTCCATCAAGTCAATTATGCCATGCAGCTATCTCATTCTCTGCTATGATTATGCAGCCAAAATTTCAAAGCAGACGGCAAGATACAAATGGAAAGTTAAAGGCCGCCTTCCTTGCCTAAGTCCTATTTCCTGAAGGCACTGACTTTGACCATTCTCTTGTGTGTCCCATCAGAACATGTAGTGCGTGTATGAACATGGATGTGTTACTACCGTAACAACAGCAGCAACTCCGGATCACGGTGTACACACTGTGCCCCTTGTCTCTGCCTTCAGTGTGTCCAGGGGCTCTTTCCACATCAGGGCACTTGGGCTCTTAGCTGCAGCTGCGGGATTCTCCACTAGGAGCTTAAACCATAGTCCGCTTTACCAGTCCCCAGTGATGGGCATTTAGATTTTTTTTTCTGGTCTTTTGCCATGAGAAACAGCAACCAAAATGAATGTCTCTGTCCATCCCCCTTCAGACCCTTTTGCTAATCTAGCCGGAGGATAATTTCCCAGAAGTAGCCAACATAAAAGGCTTCCCAGGTGGCGCTAGTGGTAAAGAGCCCAGCTGCCAACGCAGGAGACGTTAAGAGATGTGGGTTTGATCCCTGGGTTGGGAAGATCCTGTGGAGGAGGAAATGCAACCCACTCCAATATTCTTGCTTGGAGAATCCACATGGACAGAGGAGCCTGTCAAGCTACAGTTCCTAGGGTCTTAAAGAGTTGGACATGATGGAAATGACTTAGCACGCACACACTCAGCCAACATAAAGGTGTGCACACACGTTTAAAAGTCTGATGTGATGCTGCTAAACTACTTTCTAAAGAAATGACGCCTCCCCAGCCCCCAAAGGGAAAGAAATGGTGCTACTCAAAGCCGCAGTTTGTTCTTGGCAGTTTCTAGGGTGGGATGGGATGTGGGGCTGTTCTACACCAATAGACCACTGGGCCAAGCCCCTCAGAGGGGGTCAGCCAAGGGGCAGCCTTAATAGAGACCCTGGGGTATCAGGCTTGTGTGTTGCCTGATGGGAACAAAAACATTCTCACCTCTGTTTCATGGTGGATTGTTCTAGAAGCCCCCTGCTGGGCATTCTGAGAGCCTGGGATGAGCAAGGGGGTTGGTGTTCCCAATTAGAATAATATCCTCTGTTGGACTGCTTCCACTGGGTGCACTCATTTCATTTTTAACTCTCCAGAGAGCCTCAGAGGGTCCCCATCACGGATTGCATGTTTACCCTTTCCCAACCCTAAAAGATACTCAGTCCTTTAGGTCCAGACTCTGCCCTTGACTGATCTGTGCAAACTGCCCTGGGAGATGGGTCATTATAGTTCATTTTACCGATGAGGCGACTAAGGCTCAGAGAAGTGGAGTGACCAGCCCAAGGTCACACAGCTCATGAGTGGTGGAACCGGGATGCAGGCTCAGGTCTGACTTTCAAACCAGGGCTTTCCCCACTCTCTCAAACCACTCCAGTTCCCACTGGGCTCCAGTGGGCTCCCTTTTCCTTCAGGAAAGTACATCAGAATGCCCTGCGCAGCCTAGATTTCCAAGTTCCATTAAGGCGCTTCTGTTTGCTGTTTATCTACAAAAAGGACGTGGTTCTCAGTAGCTAGGCTCCTGAGAAGCCCCTGGTGGGTAGAAATAGCAGGACCTGGAGCGGGGGGCTGGGGGTGTTTTCTCTGTACTGTGTCAGCTGTGGTTCCTCCCTCATCGCCCTCCCCTCCTCTCCCCACTGGCTGCAACTGGACTCCAGTGGGCTCCTTTGTGTGGAGTCATCTCCTGCAGCTGTTGGAGACGGACGACCCCTTAAAACAGAGCCTCCGGGAAGCTGTCCCTCAAGACATTCTTAGCCGGGAGTTCCATCCAGAGGTGTGGAAACACTCGTCCTACTCTGACGTCACCTTCCGCTCAGGTATGGGCATCTCTGGCCAGCGCTGTCCTCCTTGGGGACCACAGAGGCTTGGGGACCCGGGAGTTCTGACTCTGGAGGACATGTGGATAAGCCTGAGGCCATGTCTGTTGCTAAATGTCCAGATAGTCACATGCCATCTGCTTGATTTTTTTTTTTCCTGTATCTTCATAGCAACCTGGCATTTTTGTCAGAAGAGGTAAAAAATAGTTAAATATGAGCCACATCATAGCATTCAATAAAATAGTACTTCCGTCTTTTCTCTAAACTGGTTCTTTTAAACTTACTGTTATGCTAAAAGAAAACCTCTTATTGCTACTCTTAGCAGAAGATTAGTTTAATTCTAAAAATAGGGTTGTCCTAAAAAGAGATGCGGTGACCATGAAACACTGTTGTTGAATTCTCACGGGTTCTTGCCTGCTGAGGGCGGTGAGAACTGCTTTTCCCTGGGTTAAAAGGGAGATTAGCATCAACCAGAGACAACTGCTTCCTTGTAATTAAACAGAATCAAAAAGAAACCCCATTCTAGGTTAAGTATCCAACCCCCCTCAGCTACTTGGAAAACTAGGGGGCAGGGTGGGGTGCTGTGGCTGCCCCCACCTATCAGCAGATCTGGGTACATTCGTGACCTTCCCTCTGCCCTTGGTAAGGCTTACTTCTAAGCTTCCTGTCCTGGCTGAGAGGATGCACCGTGTGTCTAGCCCTGTCTCCAGCCCCTTGGCTGTCAGCTCCTGCCCGGTGAGTGGTGTGGTGGGCACTGATCCTTTCTCTCTCTTCCAGCATCAGGCAGCCTGGGAGCCAACCTGGAGGGGACCCTTCTCTTCTCTCCAGCCTCCTTCCTCCCCCGTTCTGCCACAGCCAACCTGACCATCCATGCTCTTGGTCATGCCTTCAACCTCCTGGAGGTAAGAGGGGGCCTTGTTTCAGTCTCTTCAGGGTGTCTCCTGGGCTTGGGGCCAGAAATCATCCCATCCATCCATCTTTCCATCCCTCACTTGTTATCTATCGATCTACTCCCAGCCCCCAACCTCCACCTACCCATTTATCTGCCCATCCACCCATCTATTTATCCAGCCTACTGACCCATACATAAATCCATACCTTTATGACCCCCATATCCCTCCTGCTCTCCCTCTCTCTCATCCATCTATGTGCCTCCCATCTCTCTCCATCTACCCTCTCACCTACTCATTTATCTTACCAGTCATACACCCATCCACCCACCTATCTATCTATGCACCCACTTAGCTATCCATCCACCTATCCATCACCCCATCCATACAGTCATCCATCCATCCTTCTCATCCACCGATCCATTTATGTACCTTCCCACCCATCTCTCCATTTACACTCTGATCCGATCATCTATGTATTCTCTCAGTCATCCGCCCATCTATCTGCCTGTTTATTAATACTACATACCTACTCATCTGTCCACATGCTCTTCTATATGTTTGTACATCTGTATCCATCCATCTTTCCATCCATGCTTCTATCCTCATGCATCTATTCGTTCACATACCCCTACTATCTCTTCGTCTACTCTCTCATCCACTATTTATTCATCTACCCTTCCGCCCATCCATACGTCTGTCTGTCAGTCTCCCCACCCGCCCTTCTCTTCATGTGTTCTTTCACTGACCTATCCACCCTTGTATCCGTCTGTCCATGAACCTGTCATCAACTGCACAGTATCCATCTTCTACCTAACATGTGCCAGGAACTATGCTGTGTGCTGGGCTCAGAGAATATGATGATGATCAAGAGATGTAATTCCTGCCTTCTTGGTGCTCACAGCCCAGAGAGGTAGACACATAAGAAATGAGTAGACACGTTCATAAAACAACGGCAACTTTAAGTAGTGAGTTTAGAGATCTGAAGGATGGACGGGAGCAGTCATGTGAAAAACCGAGGTAAGAACCTTCCAAGGGGAGAGAGGGCAGTGTGTGCAACGTCCCTGAGATGAGAGAGGGCTTAGTGTGTTTAAGGAACAGAAATAGATTAGAGAACAGGAGGAGAATGTTAAGATGGGAGCTCGGGGAGGGAGCAGGACCATGTTGAGGAAGGGTTTCAAGTTGGGGAGTGACACGCGATTTGAGTGTGGAAAATGATTTGTAAGGGGAAGCAATGGAAAAGGGATGATCTCTGAGGTCATGTGCCCAGCAAGCTTTGAAGTAATATAACACCTTGGGGCCCTTCCATCTCTTCCCCCAGGTCCCTGGAGCTTGTCTGAGGAAGGGCTCTCTGTGCCCTATCCCAGCGCTTTCTAATTTATGGAGAACTGGGGACTTACCATCCAAACTTTGCCTGCTGGGCACCTGAGCTTAGATCTGCCAAGGGCTGAACTTCTGGTAATTTCTCTAAAAATGCCATCATAGACAGCTAGATGAGAGGTCGGAAGGAAAGGATGTAAGAATGAGTGAATACGTGGGTGGATGGATAGGTAGATGAAATGAAGGAAGGACTCATTAATTCATCCATCAGATTTTGAGAATCAGTCAGGTCATCTGTTAGGGTTCTCCAGAAAAGTAGAACCAAGAGGGTTATAGAGGCTGACAGGTCCCAGAGATCTACAGTCAGCAGAGCTGGGAGACCCAGGGGAACTGATGGTGTACTTCCCGTCCAAAGGCAGGAAAAGTCAGTGTCCCAGTCTGAAGACAGTCAGGCAGGAGGAACACCCTCTTATTTGGAGGAAGGGTAGCCCTTTGTTTCATTCAGGCCTTGAACTGATTAGATGAGGCTCACCCACATTATGGAGGGCAATCTGCTCGACTCAGTCCACTGGTCTAAATGTTAAACTCATCCAAAAACGCTCTCACAGAAACATATGTAATAACACTGGACCAAATATCTGGGCACCCTATAGCCCAGTCATGTAGACACAGAATTAACCATCTCACCAGGCATTGAGTGCACTTGGTGAATGAGACACAGGTCCCTGCTCTTATGGAGCTCAAAATCTTGCAGGGAGACACACAAATTAGTCTGAGTGTGACCTTGGAGTATTGTGCTTGACACTCAGAGGAAGGGGTAATAAATTTGGTTGAGGGTGGGGAGGGGAGATGTATGGAGCCGGTAATATGGGAATTCAGGGAAGGCATCCCAGAGGTGGTGACATTTGAACCAGGCCTCAAAGAATTGATCAGAATTCTTGCTGTGTGGCATTTGCCAAGCAGATGTGGAGCTGAGATTTTATCTCTCGACATTTGGGCCTGGATGGGCCCTACGGAGCCTGGAGGCCCCTGTTCAAGCTCCCAACCCCACAGCTCTTGGTTACTATTATAACCAAGTTACTGTTCCCTGAGCCCCTGACTTTCCTTCCCAGTTGGGGCTCCGTCTGGAAAATGCTGAGGAAATGGCCCGCAGGCTGTTTGGCCCCAAGTCATTCTGGGGGCAGGAAGAGGAGAGACAAGCCCAGGCGAAGGAGCCCCCAGAGGCAGAGCCAGGGCCCACACTGCAGCCGGCCGACCCCGCCTGTACAGGAGAAAGGTCCAGAAAGATGAGAGACTTGCAGCAGAAGGTAAGGGAAGCACCTGTGCCCACCTCATTTCACCCTCCCCCCTGTCAGGTGCCAGCTTGGGCTTTGGGACTGGGGGACTCAGGTGTCCATGAACTCTGACCCTGCCCTCCCACCCCTACCCCCTTACAGAAGCAAATTGCTGGTCAGATCTCAGCAGGGAGCTGCTAGCCTGCCTTCTTTTGAAAAACCATTTGATATATCACATACTTAGAAAAGTACCCACCTTGGAAGTGTGTTTCCATCAGTGAAACATCCTTGTAACCGGCACCCAGACCCTCATAAGCTCCCCAAAGGCACCCTTCTGCCTCTCTATTCTGGTTTACCCACCCATAACCAGAGGTAAGCAACCACTGTTCTGACTCCTAATAGCACTGAGTAACGTTAAAAATCAGCCTTGTTGAGGTGTAATTGCCCTACAATAAATGGTATGTGTTTAAAGTGTTGACACATACTGTTTGACAAGTTTTGACATATGTAAATACCGTGAAGGGGCTTCACTGATGGCTCAGTGGTAAAGAATCTGCCTGCCAGTGCAGGGGACAAGGGTTCCTTCCCTGGGTCAGGAAGATGCCCTGGAGGAGGGAATGGTGACCCACTCTAGTGTTCTTGCCTGGGAAATCCCGTGGACAGAAGGACTGTGGCGGGCTACAGTCCACGGGGTTGCAGAGTTAGACATGATTTTGTGACTGAGAAACAGCAGCAATACACCATGAAACCATCATCGACTAAATCAACATATCCATCACCCCCAAAGGTTTCTTAGTGCTCCTTGATCCCTTCTTCCTGCTCCACCCCTGCCCCCCTGTTGTGATATGCTCTTTCTGTCACAATAGATGAGTTTGCATTTTCTGGAATGTTGCGTAAATGGAATCATGCAGCATATACTTTTGTCTTTAAAGCATGTGCTGCTTTCTGGCCTCACTTCCTCTATTCAGTGTAATTATTTTGCGATTCATCCATCGTGCAGGGTGTACGAATAGTTTATTTCTTCCTGTGGTCAAGCAGTGTTCCATTGTAGGGATGGACCACAGTCTGTCTACGTGTTCACCTGTTGATGAACGTTTGCGTTATTTCCGGTTTGGGGGCTGTTACACGTAGGGCTGCTATGCACATTTATGTACGGGGTGGTGGTTTAGTTGCTAAGTTGTGTCCAGCTCTTGCAACCCCATGGACTGTAGCCTGCCAGGCTCCTCTATCCATGGGATTTTCCAGGCAAGATATTGGATTGACTTACCATTACAAATCTACATATAAACATATGTTTTCAGGTTTCGGGTAAATATTGAGGGATGGGATGGCTGGATCATATGTTTAATTTTTTAAGAGATAGCTAAATTGTTTTGCAAAGTGGTTGTACTATTTTGCATCCCCACCAGCAGTGTATCAGAGGTCTAATTCTTCCACATCCTCGCCAACACTTGGTAGGATTAGACTTTTTAGTTTTAGCCATTCTAATAGTGTGCGGTAGTATCTCATGGCTTTATTCCCTAATGTTGCTAATGTTGAGCATCTTTTCATGTGCTTATTTGTCATCCATGTGTCTTTGGTGAAGTGTATGTTCAAATATTTTGTCCTTTTTTAAAAAAAATTGGGTTTCTTAAGAGCAAGTTTTGAACATTCTTGATCTATTCAGAACACAAGGCTTTTATTAGCTGTGTGACTTGCAAGTATTTCCTCCCAGTGTGTGGCATGGTCTTTCCATTCCCTTACAGTGTCTTTTTCTGGCCATGCTGGGCCTTCCCTGTGGCGTGCAGGCTCCTCTAGGTGTGGCGCCCGGGCTCTAGAGTGCATGGGCTCGGTAGTTGCAGTCGTGGGCTTCTCTTGGTTGTGGTGTGTGTGCTTAGTTACCCCACAGTATGTGTATCTCAGTTTCTCAACCAGGGATCAAACCCATGTCCCCTGAGTTGGAAGGCAGATTCTTAACCCCTGGACCCCCAGGGAAGTCCCAACAGTGTCTTTTAAAGAGCAGACATTCTTGATTTGGATAAAGTCACGTTTATCCATTTCTTTTATGTCTAGTGTTTTGGGTGTTAACATCTAAGAAGTCTTTGCCTAAAGCAGTGTTACAGAGATTCTTGGAACTCTCTGGAGACTTCCAGAGTTCTCTGCGCAACATTTTCCCCTCTTGTACTCTGCCCTGCAATGTCCAGTCACCTTGGTGTCCCCAGGCTCCCAGATCCATAACTCCAAGAGTCTGCCCTGCCCCACTCTGTTCCCCTCCCAGCCCCTCAGCCTGAACTCCCTCCAGGCGGGGAGCTGAGGCTCACCTTGCTATTTCCTGTCTCTTGGTTGTTCATCTCTCATTACCTGATGGTGTCTAATGTCTTGGGAACTTTCGTTTAATCTGTTTCATCTGAGTTTCGAGTTGCTCGACATGGGGAGGTAAATCCAGTCCCTGTTACTTCAATCTGGTTGATAGTAGAAGTCACGTCTAGTTCCTTTTGTGAACTTTATGTAAATGGAATCATTTACGTGTACTCTTTTGGGAAAAAAAAAATGAGGTGACATTCACGTAACATAAAGTTCAGTTCAGTTCAGTCGTGTCCGATTCTTTGTGACCCCGTGAATCGCAGCACGCCAGGCCTCCCTGTCCGTCACCAACTCCCAGAGTTCACTCAGACTCACATCCATCGAGTCAGTGATGCCATCCAGCCATCTCATCCTCTGTCATCCCCTTCTCCTCCTGCCTCCAATCCCTCCCAGCATCAGTCTTTTCCAATGAGTCAACTCTTCACATGAGGCAGCCAACGTACTGGAGTTTCAGCTTTAGCATCATTCCTTCCAAAGAAATCCCAGGGCTGATCTCCTTCAGAATGGACTGGTTGGATCTCCTTGCAGTCCAAGGGACTCTCAAGAGTCTTCTCCAACACCACAGTTCAAAAGCATCAATTCTTCGGCACTCAGCTTTCTTCACAGTCCAACTCTCACATCCATACATGACCACTGGAAAAACCATAGCCTTGACTAGACGGACCTTTGTTGGCAAAGTAATGTCTCTGCTTTTGAATATGCTATCTAGGTTGGTCATAACTTTCCTTCCAAGGAGTAAGCGTCTTTTAATTTCATGGCTGCAGTCGCCATCTGCAGTGATTTTGGAGCCCAGAAAAATAAAGTCTGACACTGTTTCCACTGTTTCCCCATCTATTCCCCATGCTGTTTAAAAATATACAATTCAGTGATATGTGATACATTCACAGGGTTGTGCAACCACCCCATCTGTCTAGTACAAAACATTTTCATCACCCCAAGGAGACCCCACCTCCGTTAGTGGTCACGCGCCGTACCCTCATTTCCCAGCCCTGCCAGCCATGAATGTGCTTTCTGTCTCGATGGATTTATCTATTCTGGACATTTCTTATAAACAGAATCATACACTGTGTGGCCTTTTGCGTCTGGCTTCCTTCACTGAGCATGTTCTTGAGGTTCGTTTGTGTCATAGCATGTATCAGTACTTCATTCTTTTTTTCTATCCCACAAATAATTCCTTTCTTAATTGAAGTATAGTTGATTTATTCTGTGATGGTTTCTGGTGTACAGCAAAGTAATTCAGTTATACGTGTGCGTGTGTGTGTGTGTACATATGCACTTTCTCAGATTCTTTTATGATATTGAGTATATTTCTCTGTGCTCTATAGCAACTTCCCTGAATGGACTTCCTGAACTTCCCTGCAGTGGTACAGTGGTTAAGACTCCGTGTTTCCACTGCAGGGGATGAGGGTTCAGTCCCTGGTTAGGAAGCCAAGATTCCACATGCCTCATGGTGCAACCAAAAAAGACAAAATTTAGGAGCTTCCCTCATGGCTCAGCTGGTTAAGAATCTGCTAGCAGTGCAGGAGACCCGGGTTCGATCCCTGTTTCAGGAAGATCCCCTGGAGAAGGAAATGGCAGCCCACTCCAGTCTTCTTGCCTGGAGACTTCCATGGACAGAGGAGCCTGGTGGGCTATAGTCCATGGGGTCACAAAGAGTCAGACACGACTGAGTGACTTCGCTTTCACTTTCGTGCAGGAAGTCCTTGTTGTTTATCTGTTTTATATATAGTACTGTGTGTATGTTAATCCCAAACTCCTAATTTATCCCTCCCCGGCCCCTTTACCCTTTGGTAACCGTAAGTTTGTTCTCTATGTCTGTGGGTCTCTTTCTGTTTTGTAAGTAAGGTCATTTATATCATTTTTTAGATTCTACGTATAAGTGATATCCCGTGATGTCTGTCTCTGACTTTACTCAGTGAGATCATCTCTAGGTCCATCCACGTTGCCGCAGATGACGTTATTTCATTCTTTTTTATGGCCGAGCAGTATTCCATCGTGTGTGTGTATCTCTCATCTTCTTTATCCATTTATCTCTCAGTAGACACTTAGATTGCTTCCATATCTTAGCTGTTGCTGCTAGAAACATTAAGGTGCACGGTGTGAAGCGCTCTTGATTTGCATTTCTCTAGTAATTAGTGATGTTGAGCCTGTCAGCCATCTGTATGTCTTCTCTGGAGAAATGTCCCTTTAGATCTTCTGCCCGCTTTATGACTAGGTTGTTCTGACACTGAGCTGTGTGAACTGTTTATGTATTTTGGAAATTAATCTTTTGTCAATTGCATCACCTGCAAATATTTTCTCTCAGTCCATAGGCTATCTTTTTTTGTTTATGGTTTCTTTTGCTGTGCAAAAGCTTCTAAGTTTGATTGCTACTATTGCTGCTAAGTCGCTTCAGTCGTGTCCGACTCTGTGTGACGCCGTAGACAGCAGCCCACCAAGCTCCTCCATCCATGGGATTTTCCAGGCAAGAGTGGGGTGCCACTGCCTTCTCCTCTAAGTTTGGTTAGGTCCTGTTTATTTTCCCTTTTATTTCTTTTGCCTTGGGAGACTGACCTAAGAAAACATCGCTACGATTTATGTCAGAGAATGTTTTGCCTATATTCTAGGAGTTTTATGGTGTCATGTCTTATGTTTAAGTCTTTAAGCCATTTTGAGTTTATTCTTGTGTATGATGTGAGAATGTGTTCTAACTTCATTGATTTACAAGCAGCTATATAGCTTTCCCAGCACCACTTGCTAAAGAAACTGTCTTTTCCCCAATATATATTCTTATGTCCTTTATCATAGATTAATTGATCTTAGGTGTGTGAGTTTATTTCTGGGCTCTCTAACGTGTTCCATTAACCTATGGTTCTGATTTTGTGCTTCATTCCTTCTTAAGGCTGGATACTATTCATTGTATGGATGAACCATGTTTTGCATGTCCCTTTACCCACTCATGGACTTTCGGGCTGCTCCCATCTTATGATTGTGAATAAAGCTGTCCACATCCTCTTTTTTGTGTCTGACTTCTTTTGCTTAAAGTATGTTTGTGAGATCACTCTGTGTTGCTGTGGGTGCTTGCAGCTTGTTCATTGTCCTTACTATATAGCATTCCATGGTGTGAACAGACCACAGTTTCTTTATCCAGTTACTTTTGATGGGCTATCCATTTACTGTTAACAGTTTCCTTATCCATCTTTAAAGCCAGCGTCTGATGTTTAGGTAGTACATTCTTGTGCATGTCTCTGTGGTGAATGTGTGTGCATACACTTGCTCCGTGTGTGCACAGTAGTGGACTTGCTGGGCAAGGGGTGTGTGTGTGTGCTTCCTCTGGTTTCCCACTTGATACTAGTACTAAGTATTTTTCTTACTGAAAACTTACTGTATGTAAACATTTTAATACCCATTCTGTGGGTGGGGACCTTACTTTACATAACCTTTTCCCCACCAGTGGATACTGAGGTTGTTAGTCCCCTTTTGGTCTTATAAATGTCATGTCCATGTACATCTGGGGGTGATCAAGCTGGTGGCTGAGGCATTTCCTCACCTGTTCACTCACTCACCATCAGCTGTGACCCACACACAGCCCAGGAACACAAAGATGATCAGGGTGTGGTCCCTGCCGTCAAAAGCCTCTTGGACTAAGTCTGAAGCCAGTGAGTAACTTGAATGAGGGCTGTGGATTGGATATAAATGTTTTTTCTTAGAATCACAATCCCACAATTTCTTAGAATAACACAATTGGTCTGTTATTTTCTCACTTTTTTTAAGGCCTTTTTTTTTGTTTAGGTTTCTTTTTTTTAATCAGTCAGTTAACTTTTGTCTGCTCTGGGTCTTTGTTGGTATGTGCGGTCTTTCTCTGGTTGTGGCGAGTGGTGGCTGCTCTTCATTGTGGTGCTCGGCCTTCTCACTGCAGTGGCTTCTCTCGTCGCGGAGCACAGGTTCTAGGTGCTCGAGCTTCAGGAGGTGCAGCGTATGGGCTCGGTAGTTGTGGCACATCAGCTTAGTTGCTCCGTGACGTGTGACATCTTCCTGGACCAGTGATTGAACTTGTGTCCCCTGCCTTGGCAGGCGGATTCCTAACCACTGTGCCACCAGGGAAGTCCTGTCTTCTCGCTTTTGGTATATATTCACTTTGCAAGATATATTTTGCACAAGTGCAGTGAGGAGTGGGACTTCCCTGGTGGCTCAGATGGTAAAGTGTCTGTCTACAATGCGGGAGACCTGGGTTCGATCCCTGGGTCAAGAAGATTCCCTGGAGAAGGAAACAGCAACCCACTCCAGTACTCTTGCCTAGAAAATCCCATGGATGGAGGAGCCTGGTGCAGGCTACTGTCTGTGGGGTCACAAAGAGTCGGGCACGACTGAGCAACTTCACTTCTTCAGTGATGAGGGACAGTAGTCCTTGGCCTGAGTGCTGGAGAGACAGCATGGTGGGGACCGTGGTAGACAGGCTTGCAGCTCAGGCCTCGGCTCACTGGCAGCCACCGCTCAGTTCTGAATGCCTGTTGCCCTTTTGGAGAGGGGGAGACTGGGAGGCAGTGGGAGACAGGCCAATATTTCTCTTTTTTTTGAGAAGCTGGGTATCTGGATTTTATATAAAATCTTCCAGGTTTTAAATAGTAGAAAAAAAAAAAAAAATACATACTGCCTGAAAAATAAAGACCAAGAAGCTGTCACAGACCAGAGGAGACTGAAGAGACTTGATACCAAATACCATGTGGTACTGGATTCAATCCTGGAACAGAAAGAGGGTGGAAGGGAAAAACTGGTGAAATCCGAATAAAGTCTGGAGTTTAGTTAAAAGCATGTTGGTGTTGGTTTCTTCGTTTTCACTGTGCGTCTTGGTCGTGTAAGATGCTAACAGTGGAGGAAACAGGGTGAGCTGTACATGGGAGCTCTCTGTACTAGCTTTGCAACTTTTTCTAAAAATTTTTACTGAAGTGTAGTTGTGGCTCAGCTGGTAAAGAATCTGCCTGCCATGTGGGAGACCGGGGTTCGATCCCTGGGTTGGGAAGATCCCCTGGAGAAGGGAAAGGCTACCCACTCCAATATTCTGGCCTGGAGAATTCCATGGACTATATATAGTTCATGGGGTCGCAAAGAGTCAGACACGACTGAGTGACTTTCACTTTCATAGTTGACTTACAATATAGTGTTAGTTTCAGGTTTACAGCAAAGTGACTCAGGTTTCCATATATGTATGTGCTGTGCTTCGTTGCTCAGTCATGTCCGACTCTGTGCGACCCCATGGACTGTAACCCTCCAGGCTTCTCTGTCCATGGGGATTCTCCAGGCAAGAATACTGGAGTGGGTTTCCATGCCCTCCTCCAGGGGACCTTCCCAACCCAGGGATTGAACCCAGGTCTCCCACACTGCAGGCGGATTCTTTACCAGCTGAGCCACCAGGGAAACCCCCATATATGTGTATCTACTCTTTTTTAGATTCTTTTCACATATAGGTTATTAACAGAGTATTGAGTAGAGTTTCCTGTGCTGTATAGTTACTTATTATCTATTTTATATGTAGTAGTGTGTATGTGCGGAGAAGGCAGTGGCAAGCCACTCCAGTACTCTTGCCTGGAAAATCCCACGGACGGAGGAGCCTGGTAGGCTGTAGTCCATGGGGTCGCTATGAGTCGGATTCGACTGAGCGACTTCACTTTCACTTTTCACTTTCACGCAATGGAGAAAGAAATGGCAACCCACTCCAGTGTTCTTGCCTAGAGTATCCCAGGGACGGCAGAGCCTGGTGGGCTGCTGTCTATAGGGTTGCACAGAGTCGGACACTACTGAAGTGACTTAGCAGCAGCAGCAGCAGTGTGTATGTGTCAATCTCAATCTCCCAGTTTATCCACCCCGCTTTCCCCTCTGGTAACCATAAGTTTGTTTTCTATATCTGTGACTCTATTTCTGCTTTGTAAATAAGTTCACTTTAGTATCATTTTTCTGGATTCCACATGTAGGTGATACCATATGATATTTGTCTTTCTCTGTCTGGCCTACTTCACTCAGTATAACAATCTTTAGGTTCATCCATGTTGCTGCTAAGGGCGTTATTTCATTCTTTTTCATGGCTGAGTAGTATTCCATTGTACCACCTCTCTATCCATTACTCTGCTGAGGGACACTGGGGTGCATCTATGTTTTTGAAT
Source organism: Bos grunniens (assembly GCF_055505025.1). Lineage (NCBI taxonomy): Eukaryota > Metazoa > Chordata > Mammalia > Artiodactyla > Bovidae > Bos > Bos grunniens. Next base: position 32,641,081 of record NC_141189.1, read on the forward strand.
TGCAGTTTTGTCTGGCTATATTGCTGGATCATATTCAGCCTGGATCTTTGAAAGCCTCTATTATTCACACACGCACATTGCACTGGGTGTTGGGTAGACTGTGCAGGTATAAGAAAGTATATCTGTAGGTTCTGCCTGTGGACCATGAGTTTTGCAAGTCCTGTTCTGAACCCCACAAGCCCTTGACCTTTCTCTCCAGCTGCCCCTTCCCCCTCCCAAGGTCCAGGGGCCTTGCCCGGCTAAGCCAGACCTGTTCCTGGTCACAGGTGGCCCGGAGGCGCGGGGAGCGGCAGGCGCTGAAGTGTCAGCTGAGCATGAAGGTGTTCGGGCATGAGTTGAGCTTTGTCAACTGTGGGGCGATGGGGAGCCGCGTGACTCACCAGTCCCTGAACCTGGCTGAGCTTGCCATCAAACTCCTGAAGGTACCTCAGGCTGGGCTTGGCCCATCCCTGCCGTCTGACCTGATGATGTTTCCTTTGATGCTTTGGGGGAATACTAAAGTACTTTCAAACTCAAGAGCATGAAATTTGGAACCAGACTGCTCAAGGTCAAAAATTGGCTGCACCGCTTACTGCCTTGGGCACATTGTTGAATTTACCATGGCCTCAGTTTCTGCCTCTGTGAAATGGGCATGATAGAATAGTAGTAATAAAATCTACTTCATAGAGCGGTTGAATCAAATGACTCAGTGCAGTAAAAATGCAGCAAAGTGGAGTGTGCCTGACACTTACTAAGTGCTCTGTACCAGGTGTGCAAGCACGGCCCACACCCTGGGTGGGCCTGGATGCCTGACCTCTGACTATGACCTGCAGTAAACTGTCTTGGTTCAAACCCTAGTTCTGCCGGTTTCTAGCTACATGGGCTCAGCTGGGTTATTTTTATCTCTTTGGGGGCTCTGTTTTCTCATCTGGAAACTGGGGACAATGATAAGGTTCTGTCTGAGGGTTGTGAGGGGCGAGTGAGGGGGTCATGTGCACTCTACTGTTCTCTGACTGCAGGGCCAGGAGGTTCAGGTGAACCGGAGGCTGAACCTGGTGATGGAGGAGCTCACGTTTCCCACCATGTCCGGCCTCCCAGCCCGGTTGACCCTCAATGTCTCGGCTGCCGTCGGCATCCGGGTCCGAGGGACAGCCGACTTCCAGCAGCGCTCAGATTTCTCTGTGAAAGGTTACGTCAAGCCCAGGTAACTGGCTCCTCAGATCTGGGGGACATAGGTGGATCGGGGCCTCCCCCTGCAGAGAGCTGAGGCATCAGCATGGGGTGAACGGGGAGCCCTGCTCTGCTGACTACCTTTATACCAGCTACTGTAGATGGAGTGTTTTTTGTGCCAAGAGACTAAGGAGATCCTGGGCAGTTGTGCCCACTTTACAGATGAGAAGACTGAGGCTCAGCAAGGTACAACCCCCATGCCCAAGGTAGCACAGCAGCTGGGATTCACAGCTTGTGTCTCAGCCCCGCTCTTCCCTCTGCCCCCTCTGCCTCTTGGGGGAGAGGGTGGGAGGAGAGGGAGGCGGGGGCATTTAAGGTACAGGAACCCACATGGCCACACACAAGGTGGACACTTTTCTTATTTCCATTAAGGGTTAAGGAAATTGAGACTCACAATGAGTGCACAGCTGACCCGGGGCCACACGGCATCAAGGATTTTGAGCAGAACAATGCTCACCTCTCCCAGGCCTGCTGGGTGACTCTCCCAGTCACTAAGCTGACCTGCCTTTCATTTCTGGGTCCAGTGTGGGGAATGTGGGTGTCCTGTGCTACCTTTTGTTGGGCATAGAGACCTTGGGCTTGGGCTCTGACAACCAGGGCTCCAGACTGGCTGTTCCATGTCCCAACTGTGGAACTCATGCAGACGGCGTCACCTCTGTGAGCCTCGGTTTGTCTGTCTATTAAATGGGGCTAATGATGGTGAGGGTTCAGTGGCAAGGTATAGAGTGCTTGGCCCACGTGGAGTGTGTGGTCAGTGATGGCCACAGCGGAGGAGCCGCTCTGACTCAGAACCATGGAGTGAAGCTGGCAGGGGGTTCGTGGGTGGTGTGTGGGTTGGCACTGGTTTGGCTATTGCCTGGGGCCATAGGCTGCAGCCATGTGCTTCTTCCTTAGCGCGCTGCTCCAGATCTCGGCGCAGATGGGCACAGTGGGTGCCCTGGGGCAGGCCGGGCTGAGGTGGGTGACTGGTGTCCGCGGCACCGCCAGCCTGGATGGTGGGATCCAGGCGAGGAAGGGCCAAGACCTCAGGGTGCATCTGAATACACCAGAGGAGGTCGTGGAGCTGTTCCACTTCAGGTGGGTTCCCGAACCCGAGGAGGGAGCCCGTGAATATGTCTGTGTGTGAGGCAGGGTGGGCACTGGTGTGGGTGTGAGTGTCTGTGAGAGAGTGCATGCCTGTGTCTGAGTGTGTGTGCCTACAGGTGTGCCTGTGAGTCTGTGTATGTGATTGCATGTCTGTGGGCGTGTTTGTGAGACAATTTGCCCATGTCAGTGAGCGGGGTGTATCGTGTGTGTGTGTGCGTGTGTGTGTGTGTGTGTATGTCAGGGTAGGGTGGGTGTGTCTGTGACAGGGGCTGAGGGAGACCGGGAGGTGGGGCCTCCCACAGTGCTCAGATCTTTCCGGGGGTCCCTCCTGGGGTCTGCTCTTCCCCAGCCTCCTGGAGAGGTGATGCTTAGAGAACAGTGAATTCAGAGGAAACAGGAGAAGCCAGACTGCCCCCACCCCCACCTCCTCCCTTCCCTTGCTGGAGGCACTGTTGCCCACCCGACCCTCTCTGGGCAGCAGCCAGTGGGGTCTCCTTTTACTTGTCAATTAAATCCTTTCACGCTCCCCCTCCCCTATTTAAAATCCCTTGCTTGCATCCAGAATAGCCCAGCTAGCATGCTTTCCCTGCCGGATGGAGGCCCTGCCCACTCCCTCACCTGTCTCCTGCCACTACGCCACCCCTCACTCCCTCCCCACCATTCTGACCCCCTCACCACCCTTTTGTCAGTGGTCCTAAAGAGCGCCCTTTATTCTCACCCTAGGGCCTTTGCACCTGCCGTTCCCTCTGGGATGCCGGCTCCTTCTCATCCTTTGATTCTCTGACCATATATTACCTCTGCAGAGTGTCCCCTCCAAACCCCCCAACTAACCAATGCCTTGCTGTATCCCCAAGATGGATGCTATGCCCATGCCATCCCATAATTTAGGTTTTTCATAGCGCTTGTCACCCCCTGTGTTCATGGACTGACTCCCCCACCAGCGTGCTGGTGCCCCAAGGGCCTGTCCAGTTCCGGGTGGGACCTGCCTCAGCATCTCGCCCTGGTGGTTTTATGGATGAATGCAGTGATTCACCTGGCACTTCCTCCCTTCCCACCCAGCTCTCAGCTGTATCTCATCACTGGGGATGGTGTGAGGAGCCTCAATCACCTTCCCAGCCCTTCCGAGGCCCAGTCCTGTACCAGCAAGGAAGGTGGGTGCCAGCAGGCCCTCCGTGTCATTGTCCCAGGATGGGCATCTTGGGGGCTGAGGGGTAAGATAACAGCTCCAAATTCCAGAGTTATCTTCTGCCCAGAAAGTACTTATGCCCCTTAGCTCAGTGATGCTCTGTCTAGACTCTGTGTGTTCAGTTACTCAGGTGTGTCCGACTCTTTGTGGCCCCACGGACTGTAGCCCGCCAGGCTCCTCTGTCCATGGAATTTTCCAAGCAAGAATACTGGAGTGGGTTGCCATTTCCTGCTCCAGGGGATCTTCCCGACCAAGGGATTGAACCCACGTCTTTTGTATCTCCTGCATTGGCAGGTGGGTTCCTTACCACTAGCACCACATGTGAAGCCCTCCCTATACCTTATGAAAATAAGCCAAAATAGCTTTAAAAGTGCCGAATGCACAGAGATGTTTGTTGCATCATTATTTACAGAGCAAAAAAAAAAAAAAGGTGGCAACTCAAATATCCAACAGTAGGAGAATGGCTTATTATGACGGCCTTTGAGCTAAGAATAGACTTTTATGTTTCCAAACAGTGAAAAAATAATCAAAAGAAGACTATTTCAGAACATGTGAGAAATTAGTGAAGTTCATAGTCCAGTGCCCAGAAATGAAGTTTGATTGGTGCAGAGCCACTCCCGTTGTCTGTGGCCTTTCTTCAACAACAGCAGAGCTGAGTAACAGCAAACTGCGGTCACGGTTGTGTGACCAGCAAAACCTCAAGTATTTACCATCTGGCCATTTACTTGAAAATGTTTGCCAACTCCTGGTTTAGTAAAATACTGAGATACCCCGTAACTTTTGAAGTCTGTAAAGAAGGGCATTTTTTAAGTAGATTTTTTGCATTTCCCTTTTTACGTGTGTTTATATGTGTGTATTTTTGGCTGCGCTGGGTCTTCACGGCTGCACGCAGGCTTTTGTCAGCTGCGGTGAGTGGGGACTACTGTCTCCTGTGGCGCATGGGCTTCTCACTGTGGCGGCTTCTCTTGTAGCGGAGGGCGGGCCCCGGGGCAGAGGCTCAGCAGTTGCAGCACACGGGGTCAGTAGCTGTGGCATTCAGGCTTAGTTGCCCCATGGCATGTGGGATCTTCCTGACCCAGGGATCAAACCTGAGTCCACCGCATTGGCAGGTGGATTCTTGACCACTGGACTACCAGGAAAGTCCTGAACTTCATATTTTAATAGCAAGAAAACTCCTTGATGATAACATCAGGTCAAAGGCAACAAAATTGAGAAGGAAGAGAAGGAGGTAGATCAGTTGCAGATCTTGCAATCATTTGGGGGGTAAAGTGGGGGAGGAGCCTACTTAAGTTACTTCTTTAGGCTAAACCGTGTCCTGAACACTCACTGAGCTGTAAATCCTCCCAGCTACAGCATGGGGCTGGATCTATTATCAGTCTCCATGGACAGATGAGAAACACCAAAGCACAGAGATGTTAGGTAACTTGCCCAAAGTCACACAGCTGGGCAATGGCAGAACGGGAATGCGGATCCAGGCTTTCTTGCTCCAGAGTCTGGGTCCTACCTCGTACTGCCGGATATTCTGATAGTCTATACGAGGGGTCCTGAACCCAGGGGTGATTTTGACCCTACCCTTGCCGGGGGACAGTTGGCAATGTCTGTTGACATTGCTGGTTGTCATACTGGTGTGGGAGGTGCTAAAGGCGTCTAGTGGGTCGAGCCCAGGGCGGTCCCCCACAATGAGGAATTATCCAGGTCACGGGTTGAGAGTGCCAAAGCTGAGAAACCCTAGTCTACACAGCACCACCTGCTATGATTAATGACTAAATGATACTGTTTCTCCGAAGAATGTGGAGGTGCTCTTTCTTTGCTGATGGGAGCATCCGTAGCTCCGCCCGGAGCCCTCAGCTCTCTCCTGACTGGCGGTGCCTGCTCCCTTTCCCACAGCAGCCCACACCTGGGGATGGCAGCTCTGCACTGAGGTGCGCTGGCCGGCACCCGACCAGCCCTCCCTGCTCTCGGTGCCTGTGTTCGCAGCCGTGACGCTGAAGAAGCAGGACCAGGGGCTCCAACAGTATCTGCTGGAAGCTGCCTACACCCTCCACCCCCAGGTAGGCCCTAGGGAACCTTCTTCTTTCTCATCTGGATTCAGGGCCTCCCTAGGTCTTCTACTCAGGGGTCAGTGTTGACCATCACTCATAAAGACGGGGGCCTCCTCCCCGGAGCTGTTGGGCTGGGCTTGTCCTGCTGTAGTTCCCCTCCTGCCTCAGTACCCTTGCACATGCGGCTCCTCTGTCTCTGGCTGTTGGCTTGTTAACGCTGAATCAACCTTCGTAGCTCCACTCAAGAGGTCACCTCCTCAGGGAAGCCTGCCCTGATTGCCCTGAAGTGGCCATGTTCGTATGTTATGTGCTCTAAGGGCACTGTGTTCCTTCCCTTTCAGTCACATTTGTGTTCATTATTGAAGCTGGTTAATTAAGATCTGTCTTCCCCACTAGTCACTCAGTTCCTGGGAACAGATCCAGTGCCTTTCTCACTCCTGGGTCCCCAGCACCTGGCACAGAACAGACACTCAACAGCCTCCTATCTGACCTCCCAGTTCCCACTCTTGTCTCCTTCCCGTGTGTTTTCTACCAGCAGCCAGACAGACCTTCCAAAATCCCTAAAGGATTGTGTCTGTCCTCTGCTTGGGACTCTGCAGTGGCTCCTTTCTTTCTGACCTACAGGCTTTCAATGATCCAGCCGTGCCGGCCTCTCCTCCCCATCTCCCCACTTTTTGACCAGGTTCACCGCTCTCCAGACACACTGACCTCCTTTTAATTAAATACCAAGCACATTGCTGCCCAGGGCCTTTGCATTGGCAATTTCCTCTGCCCGGAACACTCTTTCCTAGACATCCTCTTGACTCTGTGCCTTGCTGCCTCCTGGTCTCATCAAATGCCCCTTCTTCAGAAACAACTTCCCTCCCCTGACCACCCGGTCCAGAACAATGACCCCTGACTCCGAGTTTGTCAGCAGAGCACTCACAGCCACCAGCTGCCGTCTCACTTCCTTCTGTGTCTGGAGGTCCTGTGAGTGTGGAGTGGCTGCCAGGAGGGCAGGACTTTGTGTATAACACTCGGCTGCACCCCCTGTACCTGTAATGGTGCCTCGCACGCAGCAGTGAATGTTACTTGGTTCTGGGTGAATGTACGATGGTGCAGGATACACTTACTTACAGAAACAGACTCACAGGCTGAGAACGAGCTTATGGTTGCCAGCGGGAAGGATGGGGCAAGGGATGGTTAGGGAGTTAGGGATGGACATGTACAAACAGCCGTATTTAACATGGACACCCAACAGGGATCTGCCGTACAGCACGGGGAACTCTGCTCAATGTCATGTGGCAGCCTGGATGGGAGGGGAGTCTGGGGGAGGATGGATACATGTATGTGTATGGGGCTGAGCCCCTTCATTCTCCACCTGATACTGTCACAACATTGTTAATCAGTTACACCCCAATACAAAATAAAACATTTGTGTTTTTTTTTAAAAAAAGCAAAGCACACAAAAGCTGGGAGATGAGCACGCTGAGCTGGTGAAGAGGCCCAGGGGGGTCCAGGCAGGTGTGTGTTGCAGCTGCTCCTGAGTTGTCCTGTAGGACTCTCCTCCAGGATGTACAGCCCCAGACTCCTGGTTTTAGGGTTCTTGTCTTTCAAGGACAAGAATGACCATAAGAACTCAGGTTTTGGGGTTTTTTTGGAAACACACATTTATTTACTTTTGGGTCTTCATTGCTTTTCTCTAGTTGCGGCTAGTGGGAGAGCTTGGGCTCCTCACTGCAGTGGCTTCTCTTGTTTCGGATCATGGGCTCTAGAGTGTTTGGGCTTCAGTAGTTTCTGCATGTAGCCTCAGGAGCTGCAGTTCCCAGGCCCCAGAGCACAGGCTCAGTAGTTGAGGCGCATGGGCTTAGTTGCTCTGCAGATTGTGGGATCTTCCTGGACCAGGGATGGAACCTGTGTCTTCTACGTTGGCAGGTGGATTCTTTACCACTGAACAATGGGGGAGGCCCAGAACTCAGGTTTTTTTCAGGTGGGGGGACCTGGTTGGGTTCTCGGTCTTGAGGACTCTGCTGTGTTTCCAGAAGGACTGCTGGCTCCCTCAAGAAGCCTCAGCTCACATCTTCATGGGCACGCCCGGATCGGAAGTGCCCAGGGACGTCGGGGTGGACATCACCTACAGCTGGCCTCAGGGGAAGTTCCGTCTCAAGCTGCTCCATCCCAAGAAGAGAATTGAGCTTGATGGTAAAGACAGTGGTCCCCTGTCACTCTGCCCCCGGCCACAGGCCGGATCCGTGGGCCAGATACAGCCCTCTCACTGTGGACTCCTCAGCCACCTTCTGAGGTTGGCACTACATAGAGCCCGGTTTAATGGATGAGAACCCCGGGGCTCAGAGACTAGGAAGCCAGGAGGACATCCCCCAGTGAAGGCAGGGGTGGATCCAGGATGTTGAACCCTGGTCTCTAAACTCTCATGTTGTCTCCCAGGAAAGATCGAGACTGTCCAGAGGGCCCGCATGGGTCACCTGGAGTTGATCCTGGATGAAAGGGACGTCTACTACATCAAGGTTTGCACCCCGTCTTCAAACCCCTGGTGTTGACACCTGCCACCTCCCAGGACACTTCCGGTCCCAATCCCTGCTTACTCATCACCACCTCCTTTGATGTATTTTGTTTCTTTTTTAATTTATTAATTTGTTCGATTGCATCGAGTCTTAGTTGTGGCATGAGGGATCTTTGCTGCAGCATATGGGATCTTTTGCTGCGATGCGTGGACTCAGTAGTTGTAGGGCATGGGCTTAGTTGCCCCGTGGCATGTGGGATCTTAGTTCCCTGACCAGGGATCGAACCCATGTCCCCTGCATTGGAAGGTGGATTTTTAAAAAATCTTTATTGATTTATTGGGACCTTAGTTGCATCACATGGGACCTTCACTGTGGCATGCAGGACCTTTCAGTTGCGGTGTGTGGGTTCAGTTGCCCTGAGGCATGTGGAATCTAGTTTCCTAACAAGGAATCAAACCCAAATCCCCTGCATTGGTAAGCAGATTCTTAACCACTGGACCACCAGGGAAGTCCCTCTCGTACTTTAGCTGTTCTTCTCTATCCACCTACTAGGACCATCTAGTGTGAAAACAAAAATGGGTTCAGATCTTACCACCATCGATGTCAAAAATTGATAATAGTAACACAGGAGCACGCTTTAAGAAATTCAGAGTAGACAAAGGTATAAAATGGTAAGTCAAAGAGTGCTACTCCCCAGATTTCCAGAAGAAATGTCAAGGCACACACCGAGAAATCTGTGTGAGTTTTCCAGGGCTGCTCTATCAAAGTACCCTGAATTTTAAGGGGCTTAAACAATGGAAATTTTCTCATAGTTCTGGAGGCTAGAAGTTCAAAATCAACATGCTGGCAGAGTTGGTTCCTGCTAAGGCTCTAATCCATGCTTCTCTCCTGCTCTCTAGTAGCCTTGGGGATTCCTTGGCTTTTAAGTGGCTGTCTTCCGCCTTGTCTCCTCATTGTCTGCCCTCTGTAGGCATCTATGCCCAAATCTCTCTTTTTGTAAGTTTCCCAGGCCGGATTAAGGTCCACACAAATGACCTCATCCTGCCTTCATCTGCAAAGATCCTGTTTACCAGTATGGTCACATTCACAAGTCCTGGGGGTTAGCTTTGGAGGGAAGCACAGTTCAGCTCACAATATAGATTTGAAAAACCTTTCAGTTCTTCAAAAACATCTATTTGTTTGTTTTTGACTGTGCTGGCCCTTTGTAGCTGTGTGATCTTTTTTCTAGTTGCAGGGAGCAGGGACTACTCTCTATTTGCAGTGTGGGGACTTCTCTCGTGGCTCCCGGGCCCTAGAGCACAGGCTTGGTAGTTGTGGCTTGCTACTGAGTTGCTTCACCACATGTGGGTTCTTCCCAGACTGGAAATCAAACCTGTGTCCCTTGCATTGATGGGTGGATTCTTTACTACTGAGCCACCAAGGAAGCCCTATAGGTACTTTTTAAGGTTTTCAACCTGGAGGACCTAAATGGGACTCAGTGGATCCTCTGAAGCCCCTGCAATTGTGCAGAAGTTTTGTGTCTGTTCTCCTTCTGGGGAGAGGGTTTAGACCTTCCAGCCAATGCTCAAGCAGGTCTGTGACTCCAAAAAGGATAAAATGAGCAGCTGGAGACTTGCTCCTGCCAAGCAGGACCTCTGGGCCCCTTTGGCCATGAGTCTGGTTGTTCTGTATCTGTCTCCAGTGGATTCTCAGAGAGGTCCGACTTGAAAATTAAAGCCAGGGTTGGAATTTTTGCAGCATGAACACACTCTGAGCTCCCAAATCTGCTTCCTGTCTGGTGCGAAGACCAAGTGTCAGGGGAGAGCATCTTCCTCTTAGAACCCCAGCTGCCTGCTGGCTGAGACTATGCATCATTTCAGAGCTCCCAGGAGCCCTGAAGCAATCCTGCTTTGCTAAGCACACTAGTGCTAATTGCCTGCCCCTCCATGCAGGCCAGCCTGCTGCTCTCCAGAGGGCTGTCCTGCAGGCCTGGAAGCATTGGCCTTTAGAGAAACTCCAGTTCTAGCTGCCTCAGATTCATCACGATCCTGGTAACAGCTGGAGCTTCAGAACTTTGCAAAGCCTTTTCTAGGATGGGCAGGGGACACATATGGCTTTGACTCTGGGTCTCTCTTTTAGTCCTCTCGGTAAGCCTGCAGGAAATGAGGAAGCTAAGGCAGATGAACTCAGGAATACAAAGCAGAAAGGCTGGGCTCAAGTCAACTCAGAGTTTGTGGGCTTTAAGGACAGCGTGGAGGAGAGTGTTAGATGTCAGTGCCCTCTCCCCTGTGCAATGATAGAGCATCCCTAAGTCCCAGGTTGCTATTGATCCAGCTCAGCTGTGATTACTGGTTCTCGCTCTCTTTTTAAAAATATATATATATTTATTTGGCTGCACGGAGTCTTAGTTGGTGCACATGGGATCTCCGATCTCTCCTGCGGCTTATGGGATCTTTAGTTGCAGCATATGGGAACCTAGTTCCCTGACCCAGGACCCCCTACCTTGGGAGCGTGGAATCTTAGCCACTGGACCACCAGGGAAGTCCCTGATTAGTGGTCTCTTTAACTGATAAGTATTCTGGTTTGGATGAGAAATTCTATAATCATGCTATGCTCGGGCTGCACTTTGCGAAAGCTACAGCTAACTGCCGAGCAGCTTCTGATACAGACCGGAGAGAAGCATTAGCAAGACACACCATGAAGTGAGAGAAGCGGAGCAGAGTGGAGAGTCTGCGTCTGTTTTTGTGCAGAGCAAGAGGCAGCGTGTGTGTGTGATTGAGTACACGCGTACACACGTGTATATACACATGTATGTACACGTGTACATACAAGTACACAGAGACAGACTCATATCTGTAGGCCCACACTGTCTCTGGAAGATGCACAGATGCAGGCACGGTGGTTGCCTTTGATGGAGGCTGTGAGACCAGGAAGGGGAATGAAACTTATTTTTCATTGTCTTTATTCATTTATGCAGTAGCTGCTTATTGCTGCTGCTAAGTCACTTCAGTCGTGTCCGACTCTGTGTGACCCCATAGACGTCAGCCCACCAGGCTCTCCCACCCCTGGGATTCTCCAGGCAAGAACACCGGAGTGGGTTGCCATTTCCTTCTCCAATGCATGAAAGTGAAAAGTGAAAGTGAAGTCGCTCAGTCGTGTCCGACTCTTAGCCACCCCATGGACTGCAGCCTACCAGGCTCCTCCGTCCATGGGATTTTCCAGGCAAGAGTGCTGGAGTGGTACCTACAATGTGCCAGGAAGACAGCTCAGTGGAAGAGATAGGCATATAGAATTCTCTCCTTTTGGAAGAGAATGGGAGAGATCATAAAATACATAAGCAAATTGTGATGCTAGGTGAATGTAAGCACTGTAAGAAAAGGGAAATGATGAGCTAGATACAGGGGTCTGGACTATGAGAAAAAGGGTCTGAAAGTTGGCTTCAGTTTTTTACTTAATCATTTGGCTGCACTGACTCTTAGTTGTGGCATGTAGGATCTTGTTCTCTGACCAGGGATTGAACCTGGGCCCCCAGATTGGGAGCACAGGGTCTTAGCCACTGGACTGCCAGGAAAATCCCTTCAGTTTTAAATAGGCTTACAGGGTAAGCCTGACTGAGGAGATAACCTTTAGCAAAGACATAAGGAATGTGCAGAAGAGAGCTCTGTATATCACTGGGGGAAGGGTATTGCAGGTAAAGTGCACAGCACGTACCAAGGTCCTGGGGCAGGAATGTGCACAGGATGTCAGAAGCACAGCCTGAGGCCCGTGTGGTTGGATCAGCACAGGAGAAGGGATGGAAAGTGAGAGGACAGAGCATGTAAGACTTTGCGAAAGAGTAATCAGAGGACACTGATTTGTGACTGTCATCAAGGAACAAAGGCAAAAACAGGATTTACAAGAGAGAAAAGACCCTGATGCTGGGAGGGATTGAGGGCAGGAGGAGAAGGGGACGACAGAGGATAAAATGGTCGGATGGCATCACCGACTCAATGGACATGAGTCTGAGCAAGCTCCAGGAGACAGTAAAGCATGGGGAAGCCTGGCGTGCGGCAGTCCATGGGGTCACAGAGAGTTGGACACGGCTGAGTGACTGAACAACAGCATAAAGCAGTGGACAGTCTGGGAACAGTGAGGCTGTTGTTTCATCTTTTGGATAATCAGATCAGCTGGCAGCCAGCAGAGAGGTCTGTAGGATGGGTCTACAGTTGGCACAGCCATCAAAGTTGGCAGCCGCAGCTGCTATGGGTTCTCTGGACAAAGCTCAATCATGGAGACATGGAGTATGTTTGGGGTCATCTGTGTCTTACCTGCCGGGGTCCTCCCTTGTACCGTTTGCTTTGTCTGGCTAGGGCTGCGTGGCTGACTTCCGGAGCTAGTCTGGCTTATTGCTGTTGTTTTTAAAATATTTATTTGTGTGTTTGTTCATTCAGCTGCATCGGGTCTTCGTTGCAGCGTGTGGGCTCTCGAGTTGTGGCTCAAGTGCTTAGTGGCCCCACAACATGTGGGATCTTAGTTCCCCGACCAGGATCGAGCCCATGTCCCCTGCATTGGGAGGTGGATTCTTGACCACTGGACCTTGTTGACCTTTGCAAGGGCTTTGGCTTTTACCCCGAGGAAGATAGGCATGCCATCATCTCCTGTGCGTGGAAGTGCTCCCCCTGGTCACCAGGGCAGGAGCCAGGAGAGCGGGGAGAAGGTTGTCAGCAACACAGGCATGATGAGCAGGCTCAAGCCGGGGCAGTGGTGGAGGTGGCCAAAGTGGTTACATTCCAGAATATTCTGCAGGGAGAACTGGCCAAGAGTCCCTGACAGATTGAAAGGGGGGCAGGGGGGAAGAGTCATTCATACTTTGTCTGAATTTGAATAGGAATTACCCATTCCCTGGTGGCTCAGAAGATAAGGAATCTGCCTGTAAAGTGGGAGACCTGGGTTTGATCCCTGGATCAGGAAGATCCCCTGGGGAAGAAATGGCAACCCACTCCAGTATTCTTGCCTGGAGAATCCCATGGACAGAGGAGCCTGGTGGGCTACAGTTTATGGGGTTGCACAGAGTTGGACATGACTGAGTGACTGACACTTTCATTTTCACTTACCTATTGTGAGCAATTTTGTAAGAAATTTGAGAAGGATCAGCCCAGAAGCATGTTAACCTGGCTTCATCTCCTGCCCTCTGTCCAGTCCCGGTTCTTGGGGTCAGGGTGGGGCCTGTTAGCTGAGCCCATCCCCGCAAATGATCTGGGACCTTTCCAGGGCCGGAGCAACCTGTGGCCAGCAGTGGGCAGTGAGGCCCAGCGGTTTGAGGCCCAGCTGGAGGTCAAACTGGTGACATCGGGCAGCCCTGTGGTCCTCACCGGAAACCTCAGCCGGCAGGCAGGCAGCCGGTTGGCCTTCTCTGTGTCACTGAGCAACCTGCTGGGTGATGAGGCCCACGTGTCAGGTAGGAGGAGGGTGGTGGCCCTCCCTGCCACCTTTCCTTAGTGACCAGGCTTCGGGAGAGGAGGGGAGGACTGAGTACCCCACTTGTAGTCCCCATCACCCCAACTCCCAATATTCACATTCCATTTAAGGAAAACCCAGACCTTATATCTGCTTGCAGTCTCTGCCTCAGTCCCCAGTGCGCTCAACTGGCCCCATGAACCATAAACCGGCACCTTTTGGACTGTCTAGGTTCTGACCCACATTACATGTTACAAGATGGGTAAAAAACATGTTTTGCATTTTTGACCCAAATTGCATGGGGCTCCGTTTGGATCTTGAATACACAACCTGGCCTGGATACCCACCCACCTGACCAGGCGCCGGCCCTGGTGCTGGAGCTGGCGTGGAGCCCTCCCAGCGGTGCTCCTCATAGGGTGTTCTGGTAAATTCCGAGGGAGTGATGTGAGTGGCTGGCCCTGGTGACCAGCTGGCCTGTGCATTTGTGATAGTCTTAACCATCATGACTGTTCTTGTGATCAGGCTGAATGTGTAGCAGAAACAAGTTTCAGAAGGTGAAATTTACCTGACGACCCTTGACGCACTGTCATTTCTTATCTGTCTGATCCCATTTTGTCTTATTATACTTTATTTAAAACCTTTTGGTCTGGACCCACAAAAGTGACTTTTGGGGTTGCCAGCTGGACAGTAAAAATGCTATCAGCGGCCCTGATGTCAGCGGTCCTTGGTAGAGACTCAGGCATTGGTTCTACCGGGACCCCCTGGACTGCTCCCCCATCCTTTCCTCGCCTGGCACCCTGGGGCACGGCCCATGACCACACTGTACCTGCCCTCTCTCCACCCGCTCTCCCCACAGCGCTGCTGGAGAAGAAGGTGAAGGACGGGCTGCAGGTGGTGTCCCTGGGTGCTGAGCTCTTTGTGCCAGGGCTCGTGGGGCTGCGTGCCCTGGGCCAGCTGCAGCGGCTGGGCCACCTCTGGACCAGCTACCTGAGGATCAAGTACGGCCTCCGGGGTATGCCTGTGTGCTGGTGGGGGGCGAGCTGGGGAGTGGCTGGACTTGTGCCCTTTCCTGGGGCGGTGGCTCCGAGGGCTTAGGTGCCAATGTCACCTGGGGTGTTTTGGCCTTACCGTATAGCTCCTTAGCTAAAGAGTCATTCTATTAGCTTTGAATGGAGCTAAGTCCCTGCCCGTTAAAACAAGAAAAACTCTGAGTATGTGTATTGGTGCATTGCTTAGTTGCTCATTCGTGTCTGACTCTTTGTGGCCCCATAAAGTGTAGCCCACCAGGCTCCTCTTTCCATGGAGATTCTCTAGGCAAGGATATTGGAGTGGGTTGCCATGCCCTTCTCCAGGAGATCTTCCCAACCCAGGGACTGAGCCCAGGTCTCCCGCATTGCAGGTGGATTCTTTACTGTCTGAGCCACCTGGGAAACCCTGAGTGTGTTGGGGTTGGGCATAAATCAGTCTCTTAAAACCTCCCAGTTGGCAGATTCCAATGAGTGATGTTAGTTGAGGCAGGTCCAGAGGGCTGGCTGAAGCAGGGCTGTGCCGGATGCTCCTCTGCTCAGAATGAGGATGGAGGGCTGCCTGGCAGAGGAAGGGCAAGGGTCTCTGGGTTGCTCTGCACAGGTCAGGCCAAGCAGCTGGCTCAGGAGTGCAGCACCAGCCAGAAGCTGTGGGCAGAGAGCGGCTCAGAGGCCGCCTACAAGCTGGAGCTGAACCACAAACTCCACTGCACGCAGATCCCAGCTTTCAGTCACAAGGTGGGTGCTTGAGCCAGTTGAGGGGGTCTGGAGAGAGCCCCCCACAGGGTCAGGGAAGTGGTGGGTGAGCACCCTGAACCCATCTTCAGAGAGCTCAGTTGCTCAAGGTCATGTATGGGGATGGATCATGGATTGGAACTTGGGTCTCATCTCCCCTCTGTTCAGCTGGTGTTTATTGAACACCTGCTCTATGCCCAACCCTGGGGGAGAGCTGTGCTCAGGGCAGCCCCCGGTCTCTGTCATCCCATTGCTGGGTGGGGGCCAGAGAGCAAGAGACATGGGCCAAATCGCGTGAATTATAAATGCCATGGATGATAAACAGGGCAGAGACTGAACGAACACAGGGGAGTCTAATCTGGACGGGGCTGCAGGAAAGGCTTCTTTGGTGGAAATGTATTTTAAGCTGAAAAGTAAAAAATGAGATAGTTCTGTTCCCATGGAAGTGTGCTATAGCCAGAGGGAACAGTACGTGCAAAGATCCTGGGACTGAAGGGCGAATGGAGGGCTTAAGGAACTGGCAGTTCACCAGAGTGATGAGCGGCGAGCCACAGGGAGAAGTGGCTATTTCTCGGTTACTTTACTTTGTTTCCAGTTTGCCTCTTCCTCTGACCTACTGCTTCCACGAAGGCGGGGCTTCTGGCTCCTTCCTTCCTGGCTATCTAGCGCCCAGTGAAGCGCTTACCTGGTACCTGGGGAAAAATGTGTCCAATAATTGAATGAATGGATGAGCCTGTGTTGCCTCAACCTGTGGTTCAGAGGCAGGAGGAAGCAGAAGGATGCCAGGAGCCCCCAGGTGGGGAACCCTGATCCTTGTAGATTCAGCTCAGGGAACCAGAGGCTGCTGTGGGAGAGGGGAGCAGGGGGAGGTCTTGGGCTGTTATGAAGATCAGGCGTTATCTTCCCATGGTGGGCTGGCTCTTTCTACTCCTTATCAGGGCATGGATAAGGCTCAGGTTGGGCCTTCTAGTTTCTCACCTCGGGATAGAGGGTGCCAGAAATATAGTCATAAAAGTAAATCATATTCAAATGCAAAATTTTATAAAATCAAAATCAGTGCAAAAAACCCCTCCAAAATCCATACCTATTACAGAATTCTCTCCCCAAATAAGCAAGCCTTGCACCTCGGGATGGGTGGCAGCGAGTAGACTCAGGACTGGGTACACAAGGCTTCCTCGGGGGTCTCCCTGGGGGGTGTGTCCCCAGGTCCAGCTGCGGCATGAGGAAGGCTCGGGCCACCTGCGCTGGGAGCTGGAGGCAAGCTACGGGAAGCACTGGGATGACAGCCGCAACAGGAGGCGCCTCCGCATCCTCCACACCTTCCAGAATGACTCAGGCCCAGCCCTGAGCAATCACGTCCTGGAGGTGAGTCCCGCCCCCTCAGGGCCGGTCCCTGGAGCTCAGCATGCATGTGGCAGCAGGTTCTCAGTTACACGGACGCAGGAGCTAAAACTCAGGCCCAATATATGGAATTTAGAAAGATGGTAACAATAACCTGGTGTACGAGACAGCAAAAGAGACACTGATGTATAGAACAGTCTTATGGACTCTGTGGGAGAGGGAGAGGGTGGGAAGATTTGGGAGAATGACATTTAAACACGTAAAATATCATGTAAGAAACGAGTTGCCAGTGCAGGTTCGATGCACGATACTGGATGCTTGGGGCTAGTGCACTGAGATGACCCAGAGGGATGGTATGGGGAGGGAGGAGGGAGGAGGGTTCAGGATGGGGAACACATGTATACCTGTGGCGGATTCATTTTGACATTTGGCAAAAATAATACAATTATGTAAAGTTTAAAAAAAAAAAAAAAAGCGAAAAAAAAAAAGAAAACTCAGGCCCAGAGATCTTCCCTTTGGCATCTCCGGCCCCCGTGTCCCTGGGGAAGTTAAACATTTGCTGGTGTGCCTTGCGGCAGTTTGCAAGGGGGCTTGGGAAATGCAGATTTCCAGCTGTAAAAATGCATTTTGGAAAAGGTTCACTTGCAGGGTTTCCTGGAAGGTGCACTCTTTTTGGAAAATCAGAAGTAGCTTGAGAGCCTAGCCTCTGAACATGCTCTTACAAGGCACATATTATCTTTCTGAGTTTCTTTTTCAGTTGTTTTTTTAAAATGTTTCAGTTCAGTTCAGTCGCTCAGTCATGTCCGACTCTTCACCACCCCATGAATCGCAGCACGCCAGGCCTCCTTCTGTGGTCAAATATACATTACATGAAAGCTTCCCTGGTGGCTCAGATGGTGAAGAATCTGCCTGCAGCGCAGGAGACCCTGTTTCGATATCTGGCTAGGAAGATCCCCTGGAGAAGGAAATGGCAACCCACTCCAGTATTCTTGCCTGGAGAATTCCATGGACAGAGGAGCCTGGTGAACTACAGTCCATGGGGTCGCAAAGAGTCGGACACGACTGAGAGACTAACACACACACACGACATGAAATTGACCACGCTCACCATTTTTAGGTGTACAATTCAGCGGTGTTAAGCTCATTTATATTGTTGCGTGGCTGTTACCATGGTCCTACCATGGTCCATCTTTTTCATCTTGTAGAACTGAAACTCCGGACCCATTAAATAGTATCTTTCCATCCCACTCCCCCAGCCCCTGGCAACCACCATTCTATTTCCTGTCTCTCTGAATTTTAGGACTCTAGGTACCTCATGTAAGTGGGATCCTATAGTATGTGCCTTTTCGTGACTGGCCTGTTTCACTAAGCATAATGTCCTCAAGGTTTATAAGTCTGAATGAAATTCCGTTGTATGGACGGACCCCATTTTGCTGATCCATTCATTCCATCAGTGGACACTTGGCTTCAAATACCTGTTTGAGTCCCTGCTTTCCAGGCTTTGGGGGTATATACCCTGAAGTAGAATTGCTGGGTCATGCAATAATCCTACTTTTAACATTTTGAGAAACTGTCATACTGATTCCCATAGCAGTCGTACCATTTTACCACCCCACCATCCGTGTACAAGGATTCCAGGTCCTCCACATCCTTACCAACACTTCTTTCTGGGCTTTGTTTTTTTTTAAATAGTAGTCATCTTAATGGGTGTGAGGGTCTCATAGATTAGATTTGCATTTCCCTAGTGATTGATGATGTTGAGCATCTTTTCATTCTCTTATTAGCTGTTTAATTATCATCTTTAGAGAAATGTCTTTTCAAATCCTTTAGTCCTTTTGAATCAGGTCGTTTTTGTTTATTTTCTTGTTGTTGCTGTAGTTCTTAATGTATCCTGGATACTAAACCCTTATCAGATGTATGGTTTACAAATATTTTCTCCCATTCCATGGGTTGCCTTTTCACTCCATGAATAGCAATCTTTGTTGCACAAAAGGGTTTAATTTTTACATAGTTCAGCATGTTTATTTTCACTTTTGTTGCCTGTGTTTTGGGTGTCGTGTTCAATAAATCAATTGCCAAATCCAGTCTCATGAAGCTTTTCAATCACGTGTTTTCTTCTAAGAGTTTTATAGTTAGGTTTTTGATCCATTTTGAGCTAAACCTATGTATGGCGTAAGATAAGGGTCCAACTTCTTTCTTTTGCATCGAATACCCAGTTTTTCCAGCACCATTTGTTGAAAAACGTGTCCTTTCCCCCGACCGTAAATGTGTGAGCTTATTTCTGGGCAATCTATTGTATTCCATTGGGTTGTATGTCTGTCTTTTAGGTCACAAAATACTGTTTTGATTACTGTAGCTTCATGAGACCTCCCATTGTGTTCTTTTTCAAAATTGTTTTGGCTATTTGGAGTTCCCTTGAGATTCAATATGGATTTTAAGATGGACTTTTCTATTTCTACCAAAAAAAAAAAAATACCATTGAGATTTTGATAAGGCTTGCATTAAGTCTATAGATTGTTAGACTTAGATTGTTAGCCTATAGATTGTTGGATCTTAGCAATATGAAGTCTTCCAGTCTACACACACAGGATGCCTTTCCATTTATTTGTCTTTTCTAATTTCTAATTTCAGCAGTTTTGTAGCTTTCAGTGCCTTCCTGCTTAACTTCATTCCTAAATATTAAGCTGATTTTAAATGATACCAGTACTCCATGAATAAATTCTTGTTAAAAAATACAACATTTAAAATAGGGCTCAAATTCCCTTTCACAGTTACCATCTCAGTTCCTGGTCCCCTCCTCAGCTGCCTGGAGAAAGCCATAATTATGGTCTGCATCACTGGAAAGGAGACCTTTTTCTATATATTTGCTCTGTGGCCCTGTTACGCACACTTAGTTTTGTTTGGGACGTCATGCTGTGCTTCCTTTAGCAGTGGATCTTAGAGAACGTCCCTTGTTGTCTTATAGAAGTCCACTCCATCTTTTTCAAATACCTGCATCATGTTGCATATGCTTCTGTCCTGCATTTTATTAGGCCGTTTCCCTCTTGGTGGTTTCTAAGAATGCATTCCTGAACATCTTTGGGCTTGCCTCCCTGGGCACATGTGTCAGGGGTCCCTGGGGCAGATGTCACAATGTAGAATTTCTGGAAATTTGGGCCTTTTTCATTTGCTGGCTTTATGTCAATTTGCCCTCCAAAATGTCTAGGCCCATCACCTACCTCCCAGCCATGCCCAACAGGAGTAATTTGCATTTCTCCCCAGTACTTTTAGCTTGAAAAATACTGCTGACGTGGGTGGAAACGGTATCGTGTTGTTTGAATTTGCATTTCCTGATGACTTAAGGCTGGGAGACACTGTTTTGTATATTTATTCTACCATTGCATTACCCTTTCTGTGAACTGATTTTTCGTATTGTTTGACATTTGGAAAAAATTAGTATACTTGGCTTTTGGTTGGTAGGAGTTCTATATATAATTGCAGTTTATACATCATATTAATGTTCTAAATTGGAAAAGTTTCTTATTTCTGGAAAACATCTGGCCCCCAGGGTTTTAGTGAAGTGATTAAGAGATTTGTGGCAGCATTTCTGCAAGCCTTCCAAAGTGTGGCAGATGCCATGTGAGGTTCTGGGGAGACAAGAAGCAATAAAGTAATCTTTATCTTTAAGAAGCTGACAGTGAGTAGAAGAGGGAAAGGCAGAGTGGTCAGTGATGAGTCATAAAGTATCACCAGACCATGTGTCAGGATCTTTGTATTATCTCATTTAATCCTTGTGCGGCAAGTATTATCTGTTCTCACTTTATAGAAGAGAAATGGTGTAACAGACTTGTATGAGGTCTCTCAGCTACTTTATGGCAGAACTGGGATTCAAAGTCCAGTCTGCCTCAGGCTATTCACCTCTTGACTGGACTGGATTGTGCCAGAACTAACTTACTATAAAATAATTGACTAAATGATCAGTCAAGAGAAAACACTTCCCAGTTCATTCTATGCAACCAGTATTATTCTGATGCCCAAACGAGACAAAAACATCGTAAGAAAAACTAGAGACCATTATCTCTTATAAATACAGATGCAAAATCCTCAAGAAAACACTACCAAAACTCCACTGGGCAATCTATAAAAAGAATTACACAATATGACCAAGTAAGATTTATCCCAGGAATGCAAGATTGGTTTAACATTTGAATATCCATCAATGTAATATATCATGTTAATAGAATGAAGGACAAAAGCCACATGATCATTTCAAAAGATGCAGAAAAGTATCTGGCACAACACCCCAGCAGTCTAGCAGTGGAAGGGCACTTCCTCAACCTGATAAAGGCCGTTTGTGACAAACCCACAGCTAACATCATACTTAATGTTGAGAGGCTAAATGCTTTCCCCCTAAGATCAGGGAAAAGATACGATGTCTGCTTTTCACCACTTCTTTTTCACATTATACTGGAGGTTCTAGCTAGGACATTTAGGCCAAAAAGAAAGAAAAAAGGAGTAAAGAAAAGGCATTTAGATTGGAAAATAAGTAAAATTATTTCTATTTACAGATGACATGATCTTGTACATATGTTATAGTCAGTCGCTCAGTAATGCCTGACTCTGCAACCCCGTGGACTGTAGCCCACCAGGCTCCTCTGTCCCTGGAATTTTCCAGGCAAGAATACTACAGTGGGTTGCCATTTCCTTCTCCAGGGGATCTTCCCTACCCAGGGATCGAACCCATGTCTCTTGTGTCTCCTGCATTGGCAGGTGGATTCTTTATCACTAGCGCCACCTGGGAAGCCCAATCTTGTATATATTAATAGAAGACCCTAATGAACTCACCTTCCTCAGTGATCAATGCAAGGAAATAGAGGAAAACAATAGAATGGGAAAGACTAGAGATTTCTTCAAGAAAATTAGAGATACCAAGGGAACATTTCATGCAAAGATGGGCTCAGTAAAGAACAGAAATGGTATGGACCTAATAGAAGCAGAAGATATTAAGAAGAGGTGGCAAGAATACACAGAAGAACTGTACAAAAAAGATCTTCACGACCCAGATAATCACGATGGTGTGATCACTCACCTAGAGCCAGACATCCTGGAATGTGAAGTCAAGTGGTCCTTAGGAAGAATTACTACGAACAAAGCTAGTGGAGGTGATAGAATTCCAGTTGAGCTATTTCAAATCCTGAAAGATGATGCTGTGAAAGTGCTGCACTCAATATGCCAGAAAACTTGGAAAACTCAGCAGTGGCCACAAGACTGGAAAATGTCAGTTTTCATTCCAATCCCAAAGAAAGGCAATGCCAAAGACCATTCAAACTACCGCACAATTGCACTCATCTCACACATTAGTAAAGTAATGCTCAAAATTCTCCAAGCCAGGCTTCAACAGTACATGAACCGTGAACTTCCAGATGTTCAAGCTGGATTTAGAAAAGGCAGAGGAACCAGAGATCAAATTTCCAACTCCACTGGAGCGTAGAAAAAGCAAGAGAGTTCCAGAAAAACATCTATTTCTGCTTTATTGACTACGCCAAAGCCTTTGACTGTGTGGATCACAACAAACTGTGGAAAATTCTTAAAGAGATAGGAATACCAGACCACCTGACCTGCCTCCTGAGAAATCTGTATGCAGGTCAGGAAGCAACAGTTAGGACTGAAACAACAGACTGGTTCCAAATTGGGAAAGGAGTACATCAAGGCTGCATATTGTCACCCTACTTACTTAACTTATATGCAGAGTACATGATGCAAAACACTGGGCTGGAAGAAGCACAAGCTGGAATCGATTGCCGGGAGAAATATCAATAACCTCAGATATGCAGATGACACCACCCTTATGGCAGAAAGTGAAGCGGAACTAAAGAGCCTCTTGATGAAAGTGGAAGAGGAGAGTGAAAAAGTTGGCTTACAACTCAACATCCAGAAAACTAAGATCATGGCATCCAGTCCCCTCACTTCATGGCAAATAGAAGGGAAACAATGGCAACGGTGTCAGACTTTATTTTGGGGGGCTCCAAAATCACTGCAGATGGTGATTGCAGCCATGAAATTAAAAGATGCTTGCTCCTTGGAAAGAAAGCTATGATCAACCTAGATAGCATATTAAAAAGCAGAGACATTACTTTGCCAACAAAGGTCCGTCTAGTCAAAGCTGTGGTTTTTCCAGTAGTCATGTATGGATGTGAGAGTTGGACTGTGAAGAAAGCTGAGCGCCGAAGAATTGATGCTTTTGAACTGTGGTGTTGAAGAAGACTCTTGAGAGTCCCTTGGACTGCAAGGAGATCAAGCCAGTTCATCCTAAAGGAGATCAGTCCTGAATATTCATTGGAAGGACTGATGCTGAAGCTGAAACTCCAATAGTTTGGCCACCTGATGCAAAGAACTGACTCACTAGAAAAGACCCCGATGCTGGGAAAGATTGAAGGCAGGAGGAGAAGGGGATAACAGAGGATGGGATGGTTGGATGGCATCACTGACTCGATGGACATGAGTTTGAGTAAGCTCTGGGAGTTGGTGATGGACAGGGAAGCCTGGTGTGCTGCAGTCCATCGGGTTGCACAGAGTCGGACACAACTGAGCAAATGAACTGAATGAACTCACCAAAAAAAAAAAAAGTCTATTAGAGCTCATAAATGAGTTCCTCAAAGTTGCAGGATACAGAATTAATATACAAAAATTAATTGTATTTCTCTACACTAGCAATGAAAAACCTGAGGAAGAAATTAAAATAATTTCATTTACACTAGCATAAAAAGAATAATACTTAGGGATAAATTTAACAAAAGAATATAAAATGAATACTCTCAAAAACTACAAAGCATTGTTGAAAGGAACTAAAGAAAGGGGGAGGCGGGTGGGAGGGGGGTTCAGCATGGGGAACACATGGACGCCCATGGCTCATGGCTGATTCATGCAAATGTATGGCAAGAACCACCACAATATTGTAAAGTAATTAGCCTCCAATTAAATAAATTAAAAGAAACTAAAGAAAACCAAAATAAATGGGAGGGTATCTCATGTACTTGAATTGGAATATTTAATGTGAAGTTTACAAGACTTCCTAAATTGATCTGCAGATTCAACAATCTCTCTCTCTCCCTATCAAAATCTGCACTATCTTTTTGATAGCTGATCCTAAAATTCATATGGAATTTCAAGGGACCCAGGGTAAGTAAGACAGTTTGAAAAAGAACAAACTTGGAGGATTCACTCTTCCCCATTTCCAAACTCACTACAAAGTTACAGTAATTAAGAGTATTATGGTAGTGGCATAAGTCTATACTTACAGACCAGCAGAATAGAACCCGGAATTAAAAAATAAGCCCTTACAAGAAAAAATAAAATAAAATAAAAAATAAGCCCTTGTACTTAACACTTGGTTGATCTTTGACAAGGGTGCCAAGGTAATTGTAGAGGGGAAACAACAATCTTTTCAACAAGTGGTGTGGGACAACTGAATAGTCATGTTTAAGAATATGAAGTTGCACACTTACTTCATATCATATATAAAAACTAACTCAAATAGGTTATAGACCTAAATACAAGAGATACGAAACTCTTAGGAAAAAAACATAAGAGGAAATCTTTATTACCTTGGATTTCTGAGATACGACACCAACAGTATGACAAAAATACACTGGATTTCATCAAGCTAAAAACCTGGCACTTTCTTGAAGGTCCAGTGGTTAAGAATCCACCTTTCAATGCAGGGGATGGGGGCTCAATCCCTGATCAGGGAAATAAGATCCCATTAGCCACAGGGCAGCTAAGCCCACGTGCCACAACTAGAGGGGCCCACAGGCTATAATGAAGACCCAGTGCAGTCAAAAATAAGTAAATAAAAATTTTAAAAACAACAGAAAACCCCAAATTTGTCTTCAAAGGACACCATCACGAAAGTGAAGTAACAACCCACGGGATGGAAGAAAACATCTGCAAATCGTATATCTGATAGAGGAATTGTATCCAGAATAGATAAAGAACACTTACAACTCAACATGAAAACGATAAAGGATTTGAATAGATATTTCTCCAAAGAAGTACACAGGTGGCCAATAGATACGTGAAAAGTTGCTTAAGCTAATTAGTCATTAGAGAAATTAAAATCAAAACCGCAGTGAGATGCTGCCACCAGCATGCGACTCTCGATTGCTCAGTTGTGTCTGACTCTTTTTAGCCCCATGGAGTGTAGTTCCTCTGTCCATGGAATTTTCTGGGCAAGAATACTGGAGTGGGGTGCAGTTTCCTACTCCAGGGGGTCTTCTCGACCCAGGCATTGAACCCACGTCTCTCGAGTCTTCTGCATTGGCAGCTGCATTTTACTAGCATCAGCTGGGAAGCCAGCCCACACTAGACTAGCTGCAATGAAAAAAGAAAGAAACTAACAAGTGTTCGTGAGGATGCAGGGAAATTAGGACTCATATTGGTGGCATCATAAAATGGTGTGATTGTTTAGAAAAAAAGAGTTTTATGTTTCTTTAAAATATTAAACACAGAGTGACTGTATGACCCAACAATTCTACCCCTAGGTACTCAGGAGAATTGAAAACTTATGTCCACACAAAACTTGTACTTGAACACTTATACCAGCTTTATTCATAATAACCCCAAAGTAGAAACAACCCAAATGTTCATCAATGAATAAATTGACAAATATATTTATCTATACAATAGAATATCATTCAGTAATAAGAATGAAGTTCTGGGGTGGGATGGATTTGGAGGTGGGAAAAAGGTTCAAGGGAGAGGAGACATATGTGTATCTATGGCTGATTCATGTTGATGTATGACAAACCAGCACAACATTGTAATTATCCTCCAATTAAAATAAGTAGAATTTAAAAAGAAAAAAATGAAATTCTGACACATGCTACAACATGGATGAACCTTGAAAGCATCATGCCGTGTTAAAGAAGCCTGACACCAAAGGCCACATACTATATGACTCTATTTGTAAGAAATGTCCAGAAGAGGTAAATTAATAGAAACAGAAGGTAGGTTTCTGGAGTGTATGGGAAGGAGGCAATGGGGAGTGACTGCTAAGGGGTGCAGGGTTTCTTTTGGGGGTAGGCTGGGGCAGCTCCTGGTAGCCAGGGAGCTCAGGCTGCAGTGGAGAACCAGTGGAATGTTCTAGGTTGGAAGCATCCTCATAGTTAGCACCAGATCTGATTAGCGTCGTGGATGTGGGTCTCCAGTTTGTGTTGCAGGTGCTGGAGAGGCAGGTGGATTACCGAATGCAGCTGCACCACCTGAGCGTCCGCCATCCCCACGTGGAGACCAGCACACACCTGAAGGGGCAGTACAACGGGCGTCTGCCCTTCGTGGCGGGCGTGCAGTGGAAGGACACGTCCCGGGCCACCCTGTGGAAGTGGGAAGGTGAGTGGCCTCTACGGGGTGTCCTTGGCTAGCGGTCTTCACTCAAGTCATGCCCACCGTCTGCAACAGCCTTCCCTTTGTCTGCCTGGCCATCTCCAGACTCAGGGCTTTAATGTGTTGTAGGAAACACACAAACACATCCCGATTTCTTACCCTTACTAACAGCTCTACATTACAGGGCCTTGCCTACTTCTCCGACCTTATCTCACCCTACTTTCCCCATTGCCCATCACCCTGCAACCCTACTGGCCTCTTTCTGTTCTCCAGACATACCTCAGGGCCTTTGCACTTGCTTTTTCTTCTCCTTGGAACACTGTCTCCCCTTTAAAAAGATGGATGTACCATAGTTTATCTTTGAATTAATTTTTTTTATTGAAGAAATACATAGTTTGAAAAGTGAATTAGACTATGACATGGAAATTGTTGAAGGTGGGTGAATGTTACATGGGAATCTCATCATAGTATCTGTATTCATGTATAGTTGAAAATTTTTTTAAAGTTTTAAAAGTTAAAGTTATAACAAACACAGTAATTTTCTGCTTCATGTCTTCCTATCCCAAATTTTTCTTGAAATGGCAATCACTGTAAATTCTTTTTACTATTTCTTATCAGACCTTCCATCTTTTAATCACACTTACTTCTTGCTTTTTCTCTCTTAGGCATTTTTATTCTCCATGTATTTCTTATTATAGAGGATGAGAATTTAACTTGCACCATCTCTTTTAAAATATGTATTTCCTTCTCTTCCCCCCATACAGTTACAGTTTGTTAGTATTCAGTGTTGATATAATTGTGTCCCTCACAGCTGAGACACCTGGTATACTAGAATTCTAACTTTTTGTTTTTTTTCTAGAGCTATAGTAGCCTTTCCCCACTGTTTGATTAATTTTCTATTTTCCTCCTATGATTATTCCTAGAATTTTTAGCAACAGTGTAAAACTCTTCTCCAGAGGGTCACACACTTCAGATTACTTGTCAGCTTCAATCGGTTCTCATAGTTTTCTTGTCGACACTTCCTGGAGCCACTGCTGCTCCAGGGTAGACCAGCTGTGTCCTGGGACATCCCCCCACCATCATTCAGGGAGTGCCTTCCACTTCTCTGGGCCACAGTCCCTGCTTCTTGCACTCATGTGCTTTCTTGCTTGACTCTTTTGTTCCAATGGAGCACATCCTCCAGTAACTTCTTGAGAGAGGATACATGGAAAGTGTATTTGTTAGCTAGGGCTGTGTTAACCAATTACCACAAGCTGGGTGGCTTAAAACAGTTTATTCTCTTACAGTCTCCAAGACTAGAATTCTGAAGGTGAGGCATCAGTAGGGCCATGTTCTCTCTGTGACCCTGGGTAGAATCCTTCCTGCCTCTTCCTAGCTTCTGGTGGTGGCTATTAATGCTTGACGTTCCTTGGTTGGTACATTGAGTTACATTAGAGTTACATTGCTCTAATCTCTGCCTGCAGGAGACACAAGTTCGATCTGTGGGTTGGGAAGATCCCCTGGAGAAGGAAATGGCAACCCACTGCAGTATTCTTGGCTGAAAAACCCCATGGACAGAGAGCCTGGTGGGCTACAGTCCATGGGGTCACAAAGAATTGGACATGACTTAGCGACTAAACAACAGCAACAGTCTCTGCCTCTGTTGTTACATGTTCTGTGCGTGTGTGTGTGCAAACTTCTCTCTTCATATAGATACCAGTCATGTCAGACTTCGGGCCTCCCCTACTCTGTTAAGTGTCTGTGAACCCTCAGTGTGTCCAGCTCTTTGTGACCCTATGGACTGTAGCCCACCAGGCTCCTCTGTCCATGGGATTTTTCAGGCAAGGATACTGCAGTGGGGTGCCATTTCCTCCTTCAGGGGATCTTTCATCACTGAGCCACCTGGGACTCTGGTATGATCTCATCTTAACTAATTTTATCTGCAATGACCCCATTCCCAAATAAGGTCACATTTTGAGGTACCCGGGGTTAGGGCTACATATCTATTCGAGAGACACAATTCAACCTGTAACAGGATGTAAACATTTTGAAACCCTGAATATTTAAACTGTCTTCATTTGATTTGGCTGAATAGAGAACTCTGGGTCGGAAATGATTTCCCTTTGAGATTGTGAAGACATCGTTCCACTGTCTATGTGAATCAGTTGACAGGTCTGGTGCTATTTCTGATCCATCATCCTTTGTCTGTGACCCTTTTGTCTGGAAGCTTTTAGGAGCTTCTCTTTACTCCTGAAAGTGAAAGTCGCTCAGTCATGTCTGACTCTTTGCCACCCCATGGACTATACAGTCCATGGAATTCTCCAGGTCAGAATACTGGAGCGGGTAGCCTTTCCCTTCTCCAGTGGATCTTCCTGACCCAGGAATAGAACTGGGGTCTCCTGCATTGCAGGCAGATTCTTTACCAACTGAGCGATGAGGGAAGCCCTTATTCCTCATATCTTCACATCTTACGATGATGAGCCTTGGTTTGGATCCATCTTCATTCACTGTGCTAAGGACTTGGCATATAACCCTGCAATGTGGAGACCCACCATTTGAGTCTAGGTAGTTTTCTTATACAGTTTCTTTGGTAATTTCTTTCTGTGTTCTGGAATTCCTGTTGGTCAGATAGATGTTGGTCCTCATAAACTAAACCTCTGATTTTCTCGTTTCTCTCCTTTGTTCCGTCTCTTTGTCCTTTTGTTCTGTTCTGAGGGCTGATTTCCCCAGCTTCATCCACCAGCCCTCCTGCTGACCTTTTTAGTTTTGTTTAGCTTGTATTCCCAAGAGCACTTTTGTGTTCCTGCAAGTTCTTCATGAATGCATTACCTTCTCTTCTCTATGAATGTAAGTTACAGAAGTGGGGGGCTTTGATCTGTTCCCCCTGAGTTTCTTTTTTCTTTATGTTTCTGAAGTTCCTTTTAGTAGCTTTCCCCACATGCCAGGTAAGAGTAGGGTATGTGCTTTTGTTTAAGATTCAGTAACTTGGAACTTGTTTGGAAGGAGGTTCTATGGGAGGGGGAGGGTGTGTGTGCTCTTTAAAAAAAAAAATTACTTTGTTGAAGTATAGTTGAGTTACAATGTTCTATTAATTTCTGCTGTACAGCAAAGTGATCCTGTTTTATTTATTTATACACACACACACACATTTTTTCTATTCTTTTCCATTATGGCTTATCATAGGATATTGAATATTATTCCCTGTGCTATACAGTAGGATCTTGTTGTTTATCCATTCCATATATAATAGTTTCCATCTGTTAATCCCAAACTCCCAATCCATCCCTCCCCTTGTTAACTATAAGTCTATTCTCTATGTCTATGAGTCTTTTTCATAGATCAGGTCATTTGTGTCATATTTTAGATTCCATGTCTAAGTAATATTACATGGTATTTATCTTTCTCACTTGCTTCATTTAGGATGATAATCTCTAGTTGCATTCACATAGCTGCAAATGGAATTATGTCATTCTTTTTCATGGCTGAGTAGTATTTCATTTGTATATATGTATGTAAATCAACGTGAGTTTGAGTGAACTCTGGGAGTTGGTGATGGACAGGGAGGCCTGGTGTGCTGCAATTCATGGGGTCACAAAGAGTCGGACACAACTGAGCAACTGAACGGATGTATGTATGAGTGGGGGTGCTCTTGTTGACTGATGGACTTCCCTGTTGGGTGGGGTCCTGGCTCTCCCTGAGGACCCTGGGCCCCGTATCTGTGGACCATTGTTTTTCAGTCACTCTGTTCTTCTGTGGAGCAATCTCCCCATCTCCTGTGGAACTGGCACCTCAGGTCAGGGCACCTGACTACACTCTACTCAATATCTCCCTGTTCTCAACTTGGCAGCTCGCCCTCTACACTTGCTCTGCTGGGCCCCCCTGAATCCTGGCCTCTCAGCCTCAGTTTCCCCACATAGTGAATCTCCTATCTCCACTAGGAGGTGGGGGAGTGCGCCCTCTCTTTGACAGACTCCACTGCCTCTCATTCAGGGTTGAGCTCAAGGGTCCTGTTCATGGGAGTCTTCTCTGATCCTCCTAACCTTGGTCTAACTCCCTCTTTCTTTTCCTTCCTAGCACTCAGCATTTTCCTCCTAGGTAGGGCTTCCCTGGTGGCTCAGATGGTAAACAATATGCCTGCAAGGCGAGAGACCTGGGTTCGACCCCTGGGTTGGGAAGATCCCCTGGAGGAGGGCATGGCAACCCACTCCAGTATTATTGCCTGGAGAATCCCCTTGGAAAGAGGAGCCTGGCAAGCTACAGTCCATGGGGTTGCAGTCCAAAGAATCAGACAGGACTGAGCAACTAAGCACAGCATAGCACAGGTCTCATATGTTTATTCAGGATTTCTCCCCCACCACTGCCCCCAGACCGCGAGTTCCATCAAGGCAGCAACTATGCCTCCTGTTCACTGCCACGTTCCGAGAGTCTGGAGCAATATTTACTGAACTAGCCCTTGAGCGAGTGGGAGATTTATTACAAAGTATGAGAGGGGTCCAGTGACTGCTTTTAGTTCCCTGTGGAGGGGCAACGTGCTATGTAGAATGTCAGCTTTTTGATGATGGTGATGACTGATCTTTACTCTTCCAAGTGGATGCTTTCTCTGTCCCAAGACACAGTGATTGGTACTACTGTACGCATTTTACAGATGAGGGAAGCACAGGCTCAAAGGGGTCACATAGCTTGCAAGAGTAAAGGCCATGCTCTTGATCACCTCACTCCAGTGCCCCCTCTCCAACTTTCCTAGCGTTTCTTCTAACATATCTTCCTGAAAACATTTCAGACATACAGAAACGTGCAAAGACTGCTGCAGGGAACACCTACATATTCTCAGTGTGGATTCTACTATTAACATTGTACTCCACCTCTCTTGTTACCTATCTGTCCACTTAGCCATCTGTCTTATTTGTTGGTAACAGGTCAAATTAAGTTGTAAACCACGGTCCATCTCACCCCTCAGCATTTCAGTATGGTATCATTTACTAAGGTGAAATGCCAACATCTCCCGGGTACCAGTTGATGAGTTTTGACAGGTGCACCGATCTGTGAAACCTGAGCTCCTGTCAAAATTCAGAGCATTAGAGTCATTCTAGAAGGTTATTCTTGCCTGGAGAATCCCAGGGACAGAGGAGCCTGGTGGGCTGCCATCTGTGGGGTCGCACAGAGTCGGACACGATTGAAGCGATGCAGCAGCAGAAGGTTCCCTTATGTTCTATCCCCAGTCATTCCCAGTTATGAGATGTGCTCTGCAGTGACCGTGATGACTCTACAGGGGTCTCTTGCTGCCTGCCAGAAGCCCCCTTCTTGCCCTGGAGATAACTACTTTCTTGTTCTCTGCCTGTCGCAGGAGCCTTGAACCTGAATAGTCCCTGGCTGATGGTCTCCATGGCTCACAGGCTCTACTGGCCTAACAGAGCCATGTTCCAGACTGTGTTGGAGCTGACGCTGGGCAAGGCCTGGACCCTCAAGAATTTGGTGATGAACGTGGCCTGCAGGGGCCAGGGCCTCCAGAGGCAGGGCAAGATCCACGTCTACACCCCGGCTACCACTTACCTCCGGGTGCGCATGCTCAGCCACGCCCCCTGCCCACCCCCTTCACCAGCGGCCAGGGAGGCTGATGTCTTGTGGTTTAAATCTTGTGAGCAAAGGGTTAAAACTGAGGTTCGGGGGTTTTCCATACTGGGTCCCAGATGCGTGAGGTCTGGTTCACTCAGTATTGACACTCTTCAGAGTTAGTTGCCAATGGAATTTGGGAGAGTGGACCGCAAAATAAACCTCAATGTCTCATGTTCTTGCTTAGCAGCTGATACAGTAAAATATGAAAGTAGGTTGAGCTGGTACCTTGGAAACATGTAGATAGGAGGCTTTTGCCAAAACGCAGAATGAAAACTTTGAGGATGGAGGTCAGTTTTATACCACCTGCCGAGTGAAGCAGCATAGCAGAGTTTGGAAGGAAAGCAACCAGAGAAGGATTTCCATGGTGTCACATGTGGGAACCTGGTACATCAAGCCTCTCCTTGTGTTGGACATAGGGGAGGGGTGGTCCAGGCCTCACTTGGGCTCAGGAGGAGGCAGCTTGGTGGACATGTCTGGGGACAGCATGCTACCCTCGAGGCAGGGGCCAGGTGGCACCAGGGTGGACTCAGAAGGAGCAAGTGACTCCCAGCAAGGTTAGGGACCTCGAGAGGGCAGCTGTGTGACAGATAAGGCCAGGACAGGATGTAAGGAGGGGTCGGCAGGCCCGCTCCTGCAGGTGACACAGCCCAGGGGCGTGATGGTGGCCTGGCCTGGGAGAAGACAGCAGAGGCAGGTGTTCAGATTGCAGAACTTACTTGAAGGTGTAGATGACTGACTTGCTTATGGATTGGTTTGGGGAAGTGAGGAAGAGACAAATGACCCCAGGTTTTTGGCTCAAGCAGTTGTATAGCTATGGTTTTTCAAGTAGTCATGTACGGATGTAAGAGTTGAACCATAAAGAAGGCTGAGTGCCGAGTTGATGCTTTCAAAGTGCGGTGCTGGAGAAGACTCTTTGAGAGTCTTTTGGACATCAAGGAGATCAAAGCAGTCCATCCTAAAGGAAATCAACCCTACATATTCATTGGAAGGACTGAAGCTGAAGCTCCAATCCTTTGGCCACCTGATTCGAAGAGCTGACTCATTGGAAAACACCCTGACGCTGGGAAGGATTGAAGGCAGGAGGTGAAGGGGCACCAGAGGATAGGACGGTTGGATGGCATCACCGACTCAATGGACATGAGTTTGAGCTAGCTCCAGGAGATAGTGTAGGACAGAGAAGCCTGGCGTGCTGCAGTCTGTGGGGTCACAAAGAGTCGGACACAACTGAGCTACTGAACAGCAACAAAGTTGTGTAGAAGCAGGTGCCATTTGCTGAAATGGGGCCCGTAGGTTCTGGGGGTGACCTGAGGTCAGTGATGCATGGGGTAAGGTCTTGGGTAGTTATAGTATTTGGCAGGAGGTTTGGTAATTCCCAAACTCCGTATTGGCCCCATTACCTCTCCTTATGAGTCCCCTGAGGGAGCTGTATGAACAAGGGACAGAGGCCAGCAGGGCACAAGGCAGAGGCTTGTTGTTCCTAGAGGGGGTTGGTGTTCCTAGAGGGGCTTGTGCAAAGGGCAGTGGGCTGGGTACACAGCTCAGCACAAGGCTAAAGAGTTCTACTTTCCCCAGCCCCAGTACAAGCCCAAAGAACACCTAGCTCCTCCCATGGCTCTGAAAACCATGACAGTGATGCAGGGAGAGAAGGCTACCCCTCTGTTCCCTTGTGTGCCCTTCAGGAATGGCATTGGAGGGGTTTTGAAGGATGAATAGGAATTCACCAAGTGGGACTGAGAGAAAGGCACTCCCAAGATGAGGAAATAGGGTGTGCAAAGGCTTTGGTCAGCCTCTTCATCCTCATTGCAGGTTTCCACGGTGACAGCCTTGGCACAGAGCCTCTTTAGCAGCTGGAGTGAAATAGAATCAGCCTGGAGCGAAGCAGTGCAGAGCGAGATTCATGCTGAGAACAGCCAAGACCGTAAGATCCTGCGCTGCTGGTTGAAGGGCCCCCAGCGGGAGCTGAACCTAACGGCAGCCTACAGGCACACGGAGCAGGTAAGGGTCCAGGTGGCCTGTGCTGGAGACTTTGCCATCGAGAGACCCTGAATCCCGTATCTGGGATGGGGAAGGCTACTAGTTTGGCCTATAAGCCTCCCTGAGCCTCAGTTTCTTTATCTATAAAATGGACCCCAGCCGTACTAGCACTGACTGCAGAGCAAAGGTCTGCCACCTGGTACTGGACATCCAAGTGCTTCATTCCTCTTGGGTCCCTGGTGAGGTCTTGCCATAGCGGCGTGCCTGTGTAACCTTGAGGTCTGATGGTGTGGAGGCTGCAGCCCATTTGATCAGCCCTTCTCGGTGGTCATTCCTGGGGTGATGAGTGGGCAGTGGGGGCTGCCCCTGGAGACCCCCAGGGCAGGATGTTTTGCAGCTTGGACCCTCTGGACATCCCTCCGCATCAGCCTGGTCCTCATTGCAGCCATGGAAGAGTCATGTATTGCTGACGGCTCTGGGGACGGGTGCCAGGGGCCATCCTGAGGGCCTGCAGCTGGAGGGCGTACTGGAGGAGCTGGTTCAAGACAGGAGCTTGTACCGGAAGCAGGGAACCTTCTCCCTTCGGTATGTGTGGCTCCTTCCCCCAGTCTGCTTCCCCCGAGGTGTGGTGCTTGCCTGGGTCTCCTGTTCTCCAGTGTGGAGGGTCACCAGGGAGTGGGGTGTGCCATGTGGCCTGGAGGGGCCCAGACAGAACCCAGAGCTCGGAGACGAGCCCTCTCCCTGAAAGCCCCCACGTCCTTCACCCCCTTTCATTAGTGTGCCGAGGTGGGCACAAAAAACAGTCTCATCACCCCAGGCTGAAAGCTGCTCTGGGGGAACCATTTCAGTTCCTGGAGGCACAGCTGGTTGAAAAGCCTGTTCTTTGTTGGGGGGTGAACAGCACAGGGTTGGAGTCAGAAGACCCAGCCTGAAGTCTAGGCTGTGTGCTGACCAGCTGGGGGTCCTTAGCCATCTACTGTCAGAACAGCAGCAGTAACCCAAAACTAACAGCCACTGCATTTGCCAAGGTCTCATCCATTTTTTAATCTCATTTATATTTATTGAGCACCTACTGTGTGCCAGGTTTTCCCTAGTGGCTCAGATGGTAAAGAATCTGCCTGCAGTACAGGAGATGCAGGAGACCCGGGTTTCATCCCTGGGTCTGGAAGATCCCCTGGAGAAGGGAAATGGCAATCCGCTCCAGTATTCTTGCCCGGAGAATCCCATGGACAGAGGTGCCTGGCAGGCCACAGTCCATAGGGTTGCAAAGAGTCAGACACGACTGAAGGGACTTCGCACGCATGCACATAGACAAAGTCTTTTTTTAAAAAACATTTATTTGGCTGCATCAGGTCTTAGCTGAGGCACACAGGATCTTTGTTGCAGTGCGCAGGCTTCTCTAGTTGCATTGCTCAAGCTTCTTTCTAGTTGTGGCATGCGGGCTCAGCAGTTGGAACGTGAGGGCTTAGTTGCTACGCAGCGTGTGGGATCTTAGTTTCCTGACCAGGGATCAAACCCACATCCCATGCTTTGGAAGGTGGATTCTTAACCACTGGACCACCAGGCTAGTCCCCTGTAACAAAGTCTCAACTCTGCAAGACAGTGACAGGCCCCTGGGGCACAGATGTCCTCTGACCCTGCCAGCCGCTTTAATGCTTTCGGCCTGTTCCCCACTCTCCATGCCAGGCACCCCTGGACTGTGCCCCTCCCGCAGCGCATCCTCCTGCAGGAGACCTTCACGGCTGACAGGCGGCACCAGCGTTACTCCTTGGAGACCAGGGTGGTCCTCGGTGCCCAGGAGGAGACCCTGCAGACCGTGGTCCTGGGCTACCAGGCCGGGCACCCCTATGTGAGTGGACTCCAGGGTTCAACGGGGAGGGTTCCATCTGCCTCTGACCCATCTGTGTGTGTGTGTGTGTGCACACACGTGTGCATGTATGTGGTTGTCCCTCCCAGGTCTGCGCGGGCCTGACCCACCCGTACGACGGCAGGGCCATCCCTAGGAGCTTGGACGGGTGCATGGTTTTGTGGAATCGGCACGTGGTAAGTGAGGGTCCCAGAGCTCTTTTCACCCCGGTGGTCCCCGGTTCAGGTTGCCATCTTCTCTCAAATGGACGAAACAAACGGAGAATTCCGGCCTGAGTTTTCTATTCTGCTGTCTGCCTAATTCAATCTACTTGAGAGCCTGAGGGAGTTTTTCAACACGCCAGCGTAGTCATTGTCGCCCCCTTACTTAAAAACCCTCACCTCTTCTCTTGGGAGAAAGACCCCAGCCCGGACCCTGTGCTAGTCCGAGACCGTGATTGGGACGCATCTGCCTTTTTATCCTGAGAGCCACAAGGCCTGGCGCACAGTCAGTGCTTAAATGAACAGCTGTTGGCGGGTGCTGTTGAAAGTCCATTCTAGGACTCCCCTGGCGGTCCAGTGGTTAAGACTGTGCTTCCAGTGCAACGGGCACAGGTTCAATTCCTGGTTGGGGAAGTTCCACATGCTGCGTGGTGCGACCACAATTTTAAAAAAAGAAAGAAAAATGCATTACATACCTAATTTAGAGCAGGGGTTGATCAAGTTTTTCTCTGAAGGACCAGATGGTAACTATTGTAGCCTTTGCAGGTCATACAGCCAGTGTTGCAACTACTCATCTCTGCCTTTGTAGCTTACAAACATTGTAGGAAACACACAAATGAATCGGCACAACTGTGTTCTGATAAAACGTTTGCTGTGGGCTGAATGTTTGTGTAACCACCCACTTCCCCAGATTCATATGTTGAAGCTCTAACGTGATGGCATTTGGAAGTGCGGGCTTTGGGTAATCAAGGTCATGAGGGTGGAGCCCTTATGATAAGATTGTTGTTCAGTTGCTCAGCGCTCAGTCATGTCCGACTCTTTACCATCCCATGGACTGCAGCCCGCCAAGTTTCCCTTCCTTCATTATCTCCCAGAGTTTGCTCAATCTCATGTCCATTGAGTTGGTGATGCCATCCAGCTGTCTCATCCTCTGTTGCCCCCTTCTCCTCCTGCTCTCAATCTTTCCCAGCATCAGGGTTTTTCCAATGAGTCAGCTCTTTGCATCAGGTGGCCAAAGTATTGGAGCTTCAGCATCAGTCCTTCCAATGAATATTCAGGTTTGATTTCTAAGATGGACTGGTTTATCTACTTGCAGTCCAAGAGACCCTCAAGAGTCTTCTCCAGCACCACAGTTCAAAAGCATCAATTCTTCTGTACTCAGCCTTCTTTATGGTCTGACTATCACATCCATACATGACTACTTGAAAAACCATACCTTTAACTCTACGGACATTTGTTGGCAAAGTGGTGTCTCTGCTTTTTAATACACTGTCTAGGTTTGTCATACAGCTTTCTTCTAAGGAGCTAGTATCTTTTAATTTTATGGCTGTAGTCGCTGTGTGCAGTGATTTTGGAGCCCAAGAAAATAAAGTCTGTCACTGTTTCCGTTTTTTCCCATCTATTTGCCATGAAGTGATTAATCTTAATGATAAGATTAGTGTCCTTCCAAAAAGAGGATCAGAGCTGAGCTTTCTCTCCACCATCTGAAGACACAATGAGAAAATAGCCATCTGCAAACCAGCAAGAGGTTTCTCACCAGAACCCGTCCACGCTGGCACCTTGGTTTTGGACTTCCGGTCTCCAGAACGGTGAGATGTAAAATTTCTGGTGTTTGAGTCATGCAGTCTGTGGCATTTCTGTTATAGCAGCCGAAACAACTGGATTTGCAAAATCAGGCTGGCCAGTTTTGTTTTTTTTTTCCTCCAGTCTGTAGTTTTTAACCCCTGACTTAGAGGGTCTTGGCATTTGTCTTCTAGGAGTGAAACTCGTTTTTGCCTGTGTGCCCTTAGCAAGTCATCTTGTGTCTCTGGATCTCAGTTTCCTCTTCTGTGCAGTGGAGACAGCAACCCTCATCTCTTACGCAGTGTTATGAGGATCGAAATGGAGTACAGTGATCTTTCTTGAGTACTTGTTGTGCAGTTGCTAAGTCATGGCTGACTCTTTGTGACCCCATGGACGGCAGCATGCCAGGCTCCTCTGTCCTTCACTGTCTCCTGGAGTTTACTCAAACTCATGTCCATTGAGTCAGTGATGCCATCCAACCATTTCATCCTCTATCACCCCCTTCTCCTCTTGCCTTCAGTATTTCCCAGCATCAGCATCTTTTTTAGTGAGTCAGCTTTGTGCATCAGGTGGCCAAAGTATTGGAGTTTCAGCCGCAGCATCAGTCCTTCCAAGATTGTACTTGGGTACAATCTCGAGTACTTACAACATGACTATAGGCCCTCATCCAAGTCTCCTTCCTGACCCCTCTAGGAAAAGACGCTCCAAGAGATGATCCCATTCTCCAGCAAGCATGTATTGAGCACCTGCTGTGTGCCGGGCCCTGGAGAAGGAAGACAGTGGTGGTTTCTCCCTTGGGGATATCCACAGGTCTGGGGCTGGAGCTAGGCCAGCTGCTGTACATGGAGAGAGACCTGTGTTTCTGGGGCCTTACTCCCCTGCCTGTCAAACTGGGCCGTGAGCAGCCCCCAGGTTTGGGAGTTGGAGGTCCTGAGGGGAAGCCATGGGCAAGATGACGGCCCAGAACACCTGCACAAATGTTTCCCGGTGGTGTGTCCTGTTTTCTAAACCGGAGATTGCAAAATGGCGAATGGGCCAAATCCAGTCTGCAGATGTGTTTTGTTTGGCCTGCTTAGCATTTAAATTAAAGAAAAGAAAGTGTCAACATTTACATCAGAAGATTTGGAATAAAACCCAGATCTCTGCTTCTAATTATAAAAAATTGGAGGATCTGACTCACTGGGCCTAAAACCCCACCTGACACCAACAGGCTAGAACCAAGTAGGTGGGGATCCTTTAATTTAATTTAATTTGACTGTTTTTTTCTAAAACCCTGTGTACTCAGTCATGTCCAACTCTTTGTGACCCCACGGACTGTAGCCTGCCAGGCTCCTCTGTCCATGGGATTTTCCAGGCAAGAATACTGGAGTAGGGTGCCATTTCCTTTTCCAGGGTTTTAAAACCGTATCTTTGTTTAATGACACACATTTTTCACGTCTCTTGGACCTTTGTTTCTTCCTCCTCCATCCTGGCTCTGAAATAAAGCAGTGTATTCTTTGAGAGATGTTCACCAATGATAAAATTCTAGTGGCAAGACATTGTTTAACTTCTCAGGCAGCACAGGTGGGAAAAGATGGCAGCCTGCTGCTTGTACTTAGCGTGTGGCAGAAGCGAAATGGTTGTTGAGTGAATAAGTGATTAACTCTGTGTATGTATTTCCTGTTGCTGCTATAATAAATTGCCACAAACTTAGCGGCTTAACACAGCAAATTTATCTTACATTTCTTGAGATCTGAAATAAAAAATGGGTTTCACTTGGCTGAAATCAACATGTTTCCAGGATTGCATTCTTTCTAGAAGTTCCAGGGGAGAATCCTTTTTTTTTTTTTTTGCCTTTTCTAACTTCTAAAAACCACCCATGTGTCTTGATTTATGGTCCCTTTCTCTGTTTTCAAAGGTAGCAGAGTAGCATCTTCCTCTCTCTGACTGTGACTCTCTTGTCTCCCTCTTATATGAATCCTTGAGGCTTCCCGGGAAGTCCAATGGTTAAGACTCCATGTTTTCACTGCAGACGGTGCAGGTTCAATACCTGGTCAGGGAACTAAGATCTCACGTGCTATTTGACCAAAAAAAAAAAACCCAACACAAACCAAAAAAGCCTTGTGATCAGCTCATTGGATAATCCAGGATAATCTGCCCATCTCAAGATCCTTAATTGTAAAATCTCTTTTGCCCTGTAAGGTAACAGATTCCCAGAGTTCAGGGTTCAGGACATGGACATTTTGGGGAAGGTGGGTATTTTTCTGCCTGCCAGAAATTAAACATTCTTCTACTTAGCATGGCATTGCCCTTGGGGTTTCAGGCTATAACTACAACTAGCAATTCTGCATTCATCTAGATATTTGTTGAGCACCTACTATGCACCTGCGCCATGCTGAGTGTTACAACTGCAGCAGTGCCTAGAACAATCACCCTTGTGAATGAGACACAGGCCCTCAAGCCTACCCTGCTCGCCCCACCTGTGGGCGCTGGAGTTTACCATACACATCAGAGACCCCCCTGTGCACCTGCCCCGCTTTCTTTCCTGTGACTGGCGCAGTGCAGACTGCTTTCACCCATCAATTTTGGGACCACTTTGATTGCTGGGTTCCGAGGGTGGCCTTTGCAGGCATTCAGAGATGCGGAGTCCCCTCTCTCAGGGCCGTCGGTTCTTGTACAGGCTAAGAACAGAGGTGTTGAGGCCACTCTGAAAGTCAACCAGAAAGTCTTGCTGCATCTGAAGGCTCTGCACCATGACAGATCGCGGCATGGTGAAGTCTGGCATAACCTGGCCCTGGGCGTGGCTCACTCCTTCCAGGTACCCATCCCTGGGCTGGGCAAATGTTGGTTGGTGACCTCCAAGCAGAGCTCGACTGTTGGCGAGAGTGAAAGGTCCTGTCTGTTCTTTCCTAGCTGAGGTTCCCCCAAGCCCTGAATGTGGACGGGGACGTTGTCTTCAGACAGAGTCACGAGGGAGCATTTGACTGTGGTGTGGATGCACGAGCTACCATCAACCGCAACGTCACGTCCCAGGTCAGAAGACTGAGTTCTGCCTCCTAGCTGGGAGAGGAGGGGATTTAATGTTAGCATGCGGGTGTCCTGTATGGGAGGTGGCAGGGTGGCCCTGGCAAGCTGAGAGCACAGGCTTTATTTGGGCAGCGTGCATATGATGAATCGGGGTGCACCATTGTGACAAAAGTTTGCTTTACTGTGAAAGTTTATTCTGCAGTCATGTCACACTTCATTGTGGGTCTACTCCACACACTCACTCAGGGACCCAGGCTCCCACCACCCTGTGGCTCTGCCCCAGCTGGCTAGATGCGGAGAAAGAGGGTGAGAATTTTGCAGGAGGTTTTCATTGGTCAGGCGCATAAGTAATTCCACTGGCGGGAACTCATCACTTGACCCCCACCCAGCTGCAAGGGAGGCTGAGAAATGTAGTTTTAGCTGTATGTCCTAGAGAGAAAGGAAGTGCATTTTGGTGAATATATAGCAGCCACTGTGGGTATATTCATTAATTCACCACATATAGATAGTGTCTCTGCTGCATGAGAGGCTCTGTGCGATGTACTGGGACTGCACGGATGACTGTTTCTGTTCCCATCTCCAAGGAGCTTTCAGGTTCAAATCCTAGCTCCACTGTTGACTTGCTTGGGTAAATTATTCAACCTCTCTGAGCATCAGTTTTTCCTCCTGTGAAGAAGGATAGTAATACCAGCCTGTGAGAGCAGGGGTGATGATTGAATAAGATGATGATTGTAAAACCAGCTTCCCAGTGCCTGGTTCATGCTGCTGCCAAGTAGCTTCAGTCGTGTCCGACCCCGTGGGACCCCATAGACGGCAGCCCACATGGCTCCCCCGTCCCTGGGATTCTCCAGGCAAGAACACTGGAGTGGGTTGCCATGTCCTTCTCCAATGCATGAAAGTGAAAAGTGAAAGTGAAGTTGCTCAGTCATGTCCGACTCTTAGCAACCCCATGGACTGAAGCCTACCAGGCTTCTCCACCCATGGGATTTTCCAGGCAAGAGTACTGGAGTGGGGTGCCACTGCCTTCTCCTGGTTCATAGTCAGGGTCAAATAAATGGCAGCTGTGAACACAGGAGGCATGAGCAGACACCGTGGCAGGGGGAGGATGTGGTCTGCAGTTCGAGAGCTGTCCTCTCAGCCCCGTGTCTGGGGCCTCACTTCTCAAGCTTCCAGGTAAGGCAGTCTCCATAAGATTTAGGCTGAGAACCATCCTGAAAGGATGGTGGCTTCAGGCGTCTGCTGTGGGGCCTGGGTTTGGGACACCTCTGGGATGACCTGTCCCTCCTCAGTGCCCAGCCAGCCGCCTTCTTGGGTTCTGCATCTCACTCTTTGCTCCCTCTGACCCCCTCACCCTTTTCTACTTCCCCCTCCCAACAGGTCTCGGTCCAGCTGAACGGATCTGACTCCCATTCGGTGGTTTCCTTCCAGCTCAGACGTCCCCGTGGACCCATGTTTCCTCCAGACTTGCAGGTACAGATGGTAGTCCCTTCGGGATGACCTCAGTTACCTGCCAAGTATTGTCTTTGAGCAGCCAGCTTGCTGGGAGATGGGGCAGAAGGAAGGGAGGATGGAGGGGAGGGAACAGGGGGAAGGCCACACCACGATGCTAAGCTTAGCCAGACAGCCCCTCCAGAATCAAGAACAGATGGGAAGGAGATTTCCAAATCGGTCATTTGGAAGTGATTGTCTAGGCAAGAAGGGTTTTCAGCTCCCTGGAGGGTGAAAGGATCACATTTCACCC
The DNA here is from genome assembly GCF_055505025.1 of Bos grunniens. Taxonomy (NCBI): domain Eukaryota; kingdom Metazoa; phylum Chordata; class Mammalia; order Artiodactyla; family Bovidae; genus Bos; species Bos grunniens. The sequence continues at coordinate 32,682,924 of NC_141189.1, forward strand.
TTGAAAATGGAGAGAGGCAGAATTGTCCTCAAAACCCTGCCCTGTGGTTGGGTCTGGAAGAAACTGTATGAGCCTTCAGAATGGCTTTTTAGATCCCAGAGTATTTTGCCCAGTGTGGGGTAGAAACACACAGGGTTTCATTCTCCAGTGAAAGGAAGAGGCAGGGAGAGGCGTGCAGGTGGGAGGGCTGTGCTTTGCTCCCCCAGGGCCAGCTCCATAGAAAGCCCCCCATCTTGGTTACTTTGAGAGTATGCCGTGTACACAGGAATTAGGCTGCGGGCTGGGAACATGGAGGTGTAGGTGGGTAATCCCCACTGCGATGAGGACCAGAATTTGATAGCAATTTTTAAATGCCTGCTGTGGCCTCAGTCCTGTGCCTGTGGGTTTTGAAAACTTGAGGGGAGCCCCAGAAGGGCTCTGAAGAATGGAAGCTGAACGGTCTCAGAGGTGTGTTTTCGCATGTGTTGGTAGCTCTGAAATCAGGATGTGTCTTCAGACCCACACTGGTTCATTGTCTCATCAGCAGCCTTTTCACTTTCAAGGTGTATAAAATCATGGCACCTGTCAGACTGGAAAATGTGCCATCGCCAAAGTCAGTTATAACAGGAGCTGATGGCCCTTGAATGTTTGCCGTGTGCCAGGCTCTGGTCTCAGCCCTTGATGTGGATCATCTCATGGATGCCTCGTGGTGCTGCTGATCGGCATTTTGCAGATGAGACTCTGAGGCACAGAGAGGCAATGAGCCCTGTGCAAGGTCATGGAGCACATAAGTGGAGAGTCTTGGATGGGCACCCAGGCAGGCTGGACGTGGAGCCCAGTGTGGCCCCAGCACTCATGGTGAGGGAGGAGGAGTCCTGCTGGACCCTTGGGTGCTGGGTCACCTAATGGATTCAAGCTTTATTATTACTTTTTTAAAAATTAAGAGTATAGTTGATTTACAATGTTGTATTAGTTTCAGATGTACAGCGAAGTGATTTAGTTATACTAAATACTATATATTTAGTTATATGGGTTGGGAAGATCCCCTGGAGAAGGGAACAGCTACCCAGTCCAGTATTGTGGCCTGGAGAATTCCATGGACTGTATAGTCCATGGAGTCGCAAAGAGCTGGACACAAATGAGCGACTTTCACTTCATATATGTATATATATCTCCACTCTTTTTTAATGTTCTTTTCCCACATAGGCCATTAAGAGTATTGAGTATATTATTACTTTTTAAAACAGCAGGAGCCTTTGCTCACATTATCTCTGTGTTTGAATGAGGGCTGGGCCTGGGCGGCAGGAACCCAGCCTTCTCAAACCCATCTCCCCCAAAACATCAGGTATCTTTTCACTGATGTTTCTCAACCTAATTTTCATTACTGCATCCCTGACCAAGGAGGCTTGTTGGGCACTTTTCCCCTAATTGTCCCCTCTATGAAAATTTAAGTGCACACATGTCCTGTATTTCTGTTATGTGCGGATGCATATCTGGGCCTTGTATAAGAAGTTATTTTTTTTAACCAAAGCCCTCTCACAAGAACCAATTATGCATTTAAAGCGATATTGCCCCTGTTGAGAATGCATGCTCCACAAGACCTCTCGGGCCCACAGAGTCAATCAGAGAAGACACGGTGTACCCTGGAAGTTCCCAGCCTCAGCTGCACGTTAGAAGCCGGTGGGGGCAGTTTTATTAACAGAACATACCTGGACTGCAGCCTGGAGATGCTGAGTTGATTGGTGAGGGCATCCCAGGCACTCTTCTAAAAAATTAATAAATCTCAGTTTTTACAGCAGTTTTAGGTTTACAGGAAAATTGGGCAGAAAGCACGGAGAGCTCTCACAGACCCCTGTTCTCCACACGGTTTCCCACTTACCGACAGCTTGTGGGACTTCCCTGGTGGTCCAGTGGTGGACGGTGCTTGCACTGCTTCGGGGTGCCGGCTCGATCCCTGGCCGGGGTCTGAGATCCTGCATGCCGCATGGCTTGGCCAAAATAGAAAAATAAACAGATAAAAGGAGAATGTTTAAAAGATAAGCCAAACATCTTGCCTTAGTGTGGTACCTTTGTTAAAATGGAGGGACCAATATTAATTCATTATGAACTAAAGTGCATCATTTACTTTAAGGTTCTCTCCTTGTGCCATTCATTCTGTGCGCTTTGCCAAGTGCGTAATGTCATAAATCAGCTTACAGTAGTTTCACTGCCCTAAAGATCCTCTGCGAGCCCTCTGTTCCTCCTTCCCCCTCTCTTACCCTCTGGCCACCAGTTACCATTTTCTGTATTTTTAGTTTTACCTTTTCCCCTGGAACATCATACAGTTGGAATCATTCAGTTTGTAACCTTGAAGTGAAAGATTGGTTTGTTTCATTTAGAATGTGCTGTTACAATTCCTTTGTGTCTTTTCACGGCTTAATAGCTCATTTCCTTTTATCACCGAATACTGTTGCATTGTATGGGATACACTGCTGTCTATCAATTCAAGTAGCGAGAGGCCAGGCATACTTGTAAAAGCTCCCCATGTGACTGTAATGTGCAGACTGGGCCAGGCCAGTTTCTACCCTGTAGTGGGGGAACCGAAGCCCAGATCAGGATGTGGGCTTCAGATCCTACAGAGTTGGTGGAAGACTGGGCCTCGCTGCTTGCACCCTACTCCTCCCCACATCACTCTGGGGGCCTGGTCAGGCCTTTGCTCCAACCTCACCCCAGGTGCGAAACTGAAGTCGTTCAGTCATGTTCAACTCTCTGTGACCCCATGGACTGTAGCCTGCACCAGGCTCCTCTGTCCATGGGATTTTCCAGGCAAGAATACTGGAGTGGGTTGCGATTGCCTTCTCCAGGGGATCTTCCCAACCTAGAAATCGAATACAGGTCTCCTGCCTTGCAGGCAGATGCTTTACCCTCTGAGCCACCAAGGAACTCACCCCAAGTGTGGCCCCTCCTTATGCACCAGACATTCTCCCCTTTGACCTCCAGAGCTTCTAGTGGTTCTCTGGGCCCCAAGGGGCACTGTGAGCATCCTTTTCTGTAACTGAATTGCCCAGGGTCTTCTGCTCCCCACAGCAGCCCTATTTCAGGCACAAGCATGAATTTTAGAGCCAGGCAGGCCCAGGTTGAATATGTGAGTCTCTGAGCCTCAGTTTCTCCATTTGTAAGACAGAAATCCCACCTCCTAGGTAGTGGGAAGGACAAGGTGATCCTGTTCCTGTGCAAGGAGCTGGGGTCAGGGAAGGCTTCCACCTGATCTTCCCTCTGTTTTATTTCTCTTCCTGAGTATTTGCTGTCCACTGTGTTTGGTGATGCTCAGTGCTGGAGTGACTCCGGAAGACTTCCTGGAAGAAGAGGCCCTCCTGCATACCCAGCTCCCACAGACCCTTCCTGTCCTTCCTCTGCTTTTTTTTTAAATAGTATCTTTTATGAAAATAAAAAAGAGGGGTTCCTCTGGTGGCTCAGATGGTAAAGCATCTGCCTGTAATGCAGGCAGGGCCAGGTTTGATCCCTAGGTTGAGAAGATCTTCTGGAGAAGGGAATAGCTTCCCACTCCAGTAGTCTTGCCTGGAGAATCCCATGGACAGAGTTACTTGGCAGACTACAGTCTATAGGGTCGCAAAGAGTCGGACGCGACCAAGTGGCTAACGCTTTCACTTCTACTGTTTTATAAAAGTGTGTATTTATTTATTACATGGCTCTGTTGGGTCTTAGTTGTGGCATGTGGTGTCTTCCTCGTGTCATGGGAGATCTTTCTTTGCAACATGCGGATCCTCTACTTGAGCCGCAAGGGCTCAATAGTTGTGGCTCGCACGCTAAGTTGCTCTGTGGCATGTGGGATCTTAGTTTGTCCCCTGCATTGCAAGGTGGATTCTTAACTACTGGAGCATCAGGGAAGAACCCCCAACACCGCTGCTTCTGAACACTGTCCTCTTTCCCCGCAGGTGCAGGCGGCTGCCGCGCGCTACAGAGAGCACAGCGTCAACGGCTCCCTGTCTGTGCACGTGTCTGGCGAGGAGCTGGTTCTGCTGGAGGCCAGTGCGAGACAGGACAGCCGGAGGAACACCCGGGGCTGGGGTATGAGTGTCCTCCTACACCAGGAGGTCCTCAGAGCCCCCAGGGCTGTTCAGCTGCAGCTCTCCAGCAAGGTCGCCCCAGCCAGGTGAGCATCCCCAGGTGGCTTCAAGGAGGGAGGGGGCCTCTGAGGTTGAAGGGCTGAAGTCCTGGGAGATGGGAAATCATCACCCAGAAGTGCCCTCTGGGACCATCGCTGAATGGGGTGGGACCATCCGTGCCATTCTTGAGTTTAAGGCTTGAGGAGGTAGAAGGGAGGAAACATTCAATTTTCCACTTTGATCTATTTTCCTTTCTTTTTTAGTTATAACAGCATTCACAGTTGTTGTTAAGTTGCTAAGTTATGTCTGATTCTTTTATGACCCAGTGAACTATAGCCTGCCAGGATCCTCTGTCCGTGGGATTTCCCAGGCAGGAATATTGGAATAGGTTGCCATTTCGTCCTCTTGGGGATCTTCCTGGACTAGAGATTGAACCTGTGTCTCCTGCATTGGCAGGCAGGTTTTTTACTGCCTAGCCACCTGGGAAGCTTTATTCCCAAACTTCAAAGGGTTTGAGGTAGATTATGAAAATGTACATTGTTCTAGGTCAAGAACTAGCAAACTTTCAGGAAAGGACAGGATGGTAAATATTTTTGGATCTGCGGGCCACACGCTCTCTGTGGCAGGTATTCTGCGATTGTAGTACAAAAGCATCGTAGACAACATGTAAATCAACGCAAGTGGCCACGTTCTGATAAAACTTTATTTACTATACAGGTGGGCTGGTTTTGGCCCACAGCTTGCCAATTCTTATTCTGGGTTTCAAAAAAAAAAAAATACATGAGGAAGTTCGGGTGAAGGGAAGGAAAAATGGGAAGATGATCAATGTGGCATCAGTAAACGAAATGCGTGCCTTTTTCTAGAGTGGAGCTGATGATTTGACTCTGAGCTTCCTAACAGCCAGGGCAAAGTAAGAAACCAAACAATGGCATTATTTGTAAATAGTGCCTTTCCTTAGGGAAACACACACACACACACACTCACACCTGTGTGAGTGTGCACCAAGCAAAGCATGGCTGATCTTGTCCCTGGTCTTGGTATTCCCATGGAAAGCAACTACCATGATGTCATATATAGAGCTTACCATGTGGGACTTCCCTGGTCGTCCAGTGGTTGAGACTGCACTTCCAATGTAGGGGGCATGGGTTCGATCCCTAGTCAGGAAAGTAAGTTCTTACATGCTTCGTGTGTGCTAAGTCACTTTAGTCATGTCCGACTCTTTGCGACCCCGTGGATTATAGCCTGCCAGGCTCCACTGTCCATGGGATTCTCCAGGCAAGAATACTGGAGTGTGTTGCCACGCCCTCCTCCAGGGGATCTTCCCTATTGAGACATCAAACTCATGTCTCCTGTAGCTCCTGCATTGGCAGCTGGGTTCTTTACCACTAGCGCCACCTGGGAAGCCTTACGTGACTTGAGTCAAGAAAAGAAAAAACCCAAACAACAACAAAAAAAACACGTGGGTGATTGGCACCATGTCACCTGCCCCGATTCTCCAGGAATTTTAAGAGCAGGCTTCCTGGGACTGTTTTGTCCCTTGTCCCCCGCCGTAATAACATAGACTGATAACTCATTAGCAATGTCAGTTCAGCATCAGTAGTTCGATGCTTTCCTCCTCTTTACAGAAGAAGAAACTGAGGTTCAGGGAGTTGTGTCTTTGTGCAGAGCCCCACAGTGAGTGGGCAGCAGCCCTGGGATTCAGCCTCCCATTTGACTGACCTCAAAGCCCGTGATCTGAGCCCTCTGTTACACTGCATCCCTGCGAGCTGAGGGCCCAGGAAGGCGATCCCATGATGGGTCTGAACGTGGGGTTCAGGGATTCGTACGGCCAGACTGGCTTACTTGAAGGGGAAAAACACCATTTGCTGCAGAGATAGCTGCTGATGTTTTCCACGCCCCATCACTTTCCTTCCTAGGATCTGGCTGTTTTCCAAAGCCCTGCTGGACCAGAGCACAGTGCAGCTCTTCCTCAAGGCCTCCGAGGCGCGGAGAGGAGGCCGGGTCCTGACCCTGCGGACCCAAGCCCAGCACACAGTGGCCGCCTGGACAGCCCTGCCCCGTCTCCTGACCCTCGTGGGGGTGCTGAAGCAGAAGGAGGTGCTCAGAGAGGGTGAGAGCCTGGGGAGCACTGTGGGATTGTGGGCGAGCACCCTCTGTGGATCCTCCATGTAGATGAAATCCTGCACATACTCAAGTCCACAGATGCTCTGTTCCAGCATCACACACACTCGTGATGCTCTTTGGTCAGCAGTTAGTACCTTGGGCTTCGCTAGGGGCTCAGCTAGGGGTACAGAATCTGCCTGCCAGTGCAGGAGACTCCAGAAACATGGGTTTGAACCCTGGGTCAGGAAGATCCCCTGGAGGAGGAAATGACAACCCACTCCAATATTCTTCGGGCTTCCCTGGTGGCTCAGAGGGTAAAGAATTTGCCTGCAATGCAGGAGACTGGAGTTCGATCCCTGCGTTGGGAAGATCCACCGGAGAAGGGAATGGCAACCCACTCCAATATTCTTGCCTGGAGAACTCCACAGATGGGGCTGCTAGCAGACGGTAGTCCATGGAGTCACCAAAGAGTTGGACACGCCTGAGCGAGTAACACTTTCAGACTAACACTTTCAAAATGAATCTTCTGCTGTCTAAATACTAAACAGAGGGAGTGACTGGATGAGACACGTGGGACTGAGTAATTTTCTTTTTGGAGGTTGGAGTACAAACTGGTTTTGTTGTGTTTTGAGATTAATCCATATTGTCACAAGTAGCAAATGTCATTTCTCCATTGTAGTCCATTGTATGAATATTCCATGATTTCTTTGTACATCTTACTTTTTTTTTGTTATTATGCAACACATTTTTAAAATTGAAAACCAAACTAAACAGGCTACCTTGTACAGGACTTGTCAGAGCCTTAATGTGCTAATGATATTGGAAATATCCAGGAAGCAGGGCTGAGTGCAGTGTTCCCTTCTAACACTTGTTTTATCTTTTGGCTGTGCTAGGTCTTCGTTGTGGCATGTGGGCCCTTCATTTATGCCATATGGGCTTTCTAGTTGTGGGACATGGGCTTAGTTGCCCCTCAGCATGTGGGATCTTAGTTCACCCGTTCAGTTCAGTCACTCAGTCGTGTCCAACTCTTTGTGATCCCATGGACTGCAGCCAGGTTCTCTGTCCATCACCAATGCCTGGAGCTCGCTCAAACTCATTTCCATCGAGTTGGTGATGCCATCCAACCATCTCGTCCTCTGTCGCCCCCTTTTCCTCCTGCCTTCAATCTTTCCCAGCATCAGGGTATTTTCCAATGAGTTGACTCTTCAAATCATGTGGCCAAAGTATTGGAGCTTCAGCTTCAGCATCAGTCCTTCCAATGAATAGTTCACCAACCAGGGGTCAAACCCACATCCCCTGCTCTGGAAAGCAGTTTCTTAACCCTGGACCACCAGGGAAGTCCCTCTAACAATTTGTTTTTCTTCCAGTTTTATTGAAATATAATTGTCATGTAGCACGATATTAGTTTGTGTACAGCATTGTGATTTGACTTACATACATTAGGAAATGATAATCACAGTAGGTTTACTGAACATCCGTCATCTCATTTAGACACGAAATTAAAGAAATAGAAAATTTCTTATGGTGAGAACTCTTAGGATTTTATACTCTTAATTTTCATATATGACATATAGCAATGTTAATTATATTTATCATATTGTATATTACATTCTTCTGTGGGAGGAAATGGCAACCCACTCCAGTATTCTTGCCTGGGAAATCCCATGGACAGCGAGCCTGGCAGGCTGCAGTCCATGGGGTCTCAAAGAGTCAGACAGGACTCAGTGACTGAGCATGCATATTACATTCCTAGTACCTCTTTATCTTATAACTGGAAGTTCAAACCTTTTAAAAAATGTTTTATAGTTGATTCACAATGTTGTTAATTACTGCTGTACAGCAAAGTGATTCAGTTATATATACGTTCTTTTTATGTCCTTTCCCTTTATGGCTTATCATAGGATAGTGAATATATAACAGTGATATATTGTAATCACTATTCATATAATCATCATAATATGTTATAATCATCCTAACATGATGTTATAATCATCATGATGTTATGTGATATATCAGTAGGAGCTTGTTGTTTATCCGTCCTTTATATAAAAACTCATCTCTGCTAACCCCAAGGTCCCACTCCACCCCTCTTCCAGCCCCCTCCCCTGACAACCACAGATCCGTTCTTCACTCTGTGACTGTGATTCTCTTTCTGTTTTGCCGTGGCTGTTGTTCAGTTGCTAAGTCATGTCTGTTTCATGGATAGGTTCACATGTGTCATATTTTAGATACAACACATAAGTGGTATCATTTGGTATTTGTCTCTCTCTTTCTGACTGACTTCATTTAGCATGGTAGTCTCTGGTTGCATCCGTGTTGCTGCAGATGACGTTATTTTGTTCTTTTTATGGCTGAGTAGTATTCCGTTGTATGTGCACCACGTCTTCTTTCTCCATCCATCTGTCAGTGGACATGTAGGCTGTTCCCACATCTTGGCTCTTGTGAACAGTGCTGCTGTGAGCTTAGGGATGCGTGTGTCTTTTTGAATTATAGGTTTGTCCGGATATATGCCCAGGAGTGGGATTGCTGGAGCATATGGTAATTCTGTTTTTAGTTTTTTGAAGAACCTCCATCCTGGCTCAAAACTGCACAGTGGCTGCACCAATTTATATTCCCTCCAAGAAGCATGTACATTTTGATTGCCTTCATCCAATACCCCATCCCCCACCTCTGATAACCATAAATGTGACCTTTTTTAAATTGAAGCATAGTTGATGTCGGAGAAAGCAATTGCATCCCACTCCAGTACTCTTGCTTAGAAAATCCCATGGACGGAGGAGCCTGCTAGGCTGCAATCCATGGGGTCGCTAAGAGTTGGACACGACTGAGCGACTTCACTTTCACTTTTCACTTTCATGCATTGGAGAAGGAAATGGCAGCCCACTCCAGTGTTCTTGCCTGGAGAATCCTAGGGACGGGGGAGCCTGGTGGGCTGCCGTCTATGGGGTCGCACAGAGTCGGACACGACTGAAGTGACTTAGCATAGCATAGCATAGTTGATGTATATTATATAAGTTACAGGGAGAAGGCAATGGCACCCCACTCCAGTACTGTTGCCCGGAAAATCCCATGGATGGAGGAGCCTGGTGGGCTGCAGTCCATGGGATCGCTAAGAGTCGGACACAACTGAGCGACTTCACTTTGACTTTTCACTTTCATGCATTGGAGAAGGAAATGGCAACCCACTCCAGTGTTCTTGCCTGGAGAATCCCAGGGACGGAGAAGCCTGGTGGGCTGCCGTCTATGGGGTCGCACAGAGTCGGACACGACTGAAGCGACTTAGCAGCAGCAGCAGCAGCAGCAGCATAGAAGTTACATGTTGAACAACATAGTGACTCACAACTTAAGGGTTATGCTCCATTAGAAGTTATTATAAAATATTGACTATATTCCCCATGATATATGGTCTATCCCTGTAGCTTTTTTACTTTGTACATAATGGTTTTTACCTCTTAATCCTCCATCCCGCTTCCCTCTCCCCCTTGGTAACCACCAGTTTGTTCTGTATATCCGTAAGTCTGTTTTTGTTTTCTATTATATTCACTAGTTTGTTTTATTTTTTAGATTCCACATATAGGTGATATACAGTGTTTGTCTTTTTCTGGCTGACTTATTTCACTTAGCATAATACCCTCCAAGTCCATCTATATTGTAGGAAATGGCAAAATTTCATTCCTTTTTATGGCTGAGTAGTATTCGTGTGTGTGTGTGTGTGTGTGTGTGTGTGTGTATTATGTCTTCTTAATGCATTTGTCTGTTGATGGATGAATTGCTTTCATATCTTGGCCATTGTAAATAACACTGCTATGAGCATTGGGATACATATATCTTTTTGAATTAATATTTTCTTTTTGGATATATACCCAGGAGTGGAACTGCTGGTTCATATGGTTGTTCTATTTTTAATTTTTGAGAAACCTTCATACTGATTTCCATAACGGCTGCACCAATTTACATTTCCATCAGCAGTACACAAGGGTTCCTTTTTCTCCACATGCTTGCCAACATTTATTATTATTATTATTTTGATGATAGCCATTCTGCCAGATGTGAGATGATATCCATTATGGTTTTTATTTGTATTATTCTGATGGTTAATGATGTTGAGCATCTTTTCATGTGCCTATTGGCCAACCTGCATGTCCTCTTTGGAAAAATGTCTACTCAGGTCATCTCTCCATTTTTTACTCAGATTGTATCGTCTTTTCTTGATGTTGAATTATGTGAGCTGTTTATGTACTTTGGATATTAACCTTTTATTGGTCGTATCATTTACAAACATTATCTCCCATTCAGTAGGTTGTCTTTTTGTTTTGGTGATGGTTTCATTTGCTGTGCAAAAGCTTTCAAGTTTAATTAGAGTCCATTTGTTTATTTTTGCTTTTATTTTCCTTTGCTTTAGGAGACAGACTCAAAAAAATATTGCTACGATTTATGCCAGAGTGTTCTGCCTATGTTTTCCTCTAGGAGTTTTATGGTTTCTGGTCTTATATTTAGGTCTTTAATCCACGTTGAGTTTATTTTTGTACGTGGTGTTAGAGAATGTTCTCCTTTCATTCTTTTACATGTAGCTGTCCGATTTTCCCAGCACCAATTATGGAATAATCTCATTTTTTATGAGTTTGTTTTTGAAATGTAATTGACCTGCAACACTCTTAGTTCCTGTTACACAATATAGTGACTGGATACTTCTGTATGTTTCAAACTGATCACCAGGATGAGTCTAGTTAGGATATGTTACCATACAAAGATATCACGTAGTTATCGGCTATGTTTCCCATTCTGTACATTTTATACCCATGACTCATTTATTTTGCAACTGGAAACTTGTAGCTCTTAATAGCCCTTACCTATTACCCCGGCCCACCTCCCCTGTGGCAACCACCTGCCTGTTCTCTGCATCTTTGACTCTTTCTGTTTTATGTTTGCTCACTTATTTAAGATTCTATATATAAGTGAAATCATATAGTATTTGTCCTTCATAATACCCTTATGTTGTTGAAAATGGCAAGATTTCATTCTTTTTTGATTGAGTAGTATTCCATTATGTATGTATGTACTGCATCTTCTTTATCCATTCATCTATCAATGGACACTTAGGTTGCTTCCATGGCTTGGCTATTGTAAATAATGCTGCAATGAAGGTTCAATTCAGTTCAGTCACTCAGTCGTGTCCAACTCTTTGTGACCCCATGAACTGCAGCAAGCCTTCCCTGTCCATCACCAGCTCCCAGAGCTTGCTCAAACTTATGTCCATCGAGTTGGTGATGCCATCCAACCATCTCGTCCTCTGTTGTCCCCTTCTCCTCCTGCCTTCAATATTTCCCAGCATCAGGGTCTTTTCTAAGGAGTCAGTTCTTCGCATCAGGTGGCCAAAGTATTGGAGTTTCAGCTTCAGCATCAGTCATTCCAATGAAAATTCAGGACTGATTTCCTTTAGTAATGAAGGATATATTCTAGATTTCATTTAGAAATGAATGATTTCATTTAGCAATGAAGGTAGGGGTGCATATATCTGTTCTAATTAATGCTTTCATTTTCTTCAGATAAATACCCAGAAGTGAATTTGCTGGATCACTTGGTAGTTCAATTTTTAACTTTTTGAATTATACTGTTTTTCAAAGTGGCTACATCGAATACTTTTTATTTTGACATTTTAGTCTTACAGAAAAGTGATTACAAAGAATCCCAGAGGCTCTTTACCTGGCTTCACCAATTATTGACATTTATCACAATTGCTTTTATCATTTTTATTCTCTTTTTTGGTCTCCCTGTATGTATATGTGTCTATAGAACATTATTATTTGCATACAAATTTTTTTATTTTTGGCCACATTGCACATCATGTGGGATCTTAGTTCCCCAACCAGGGATCAAACCCACACCCCCTGCAAAGGAAGCATGGAGTTTTTAACCACTAGACTGCCAAGGAAGTCCCTAAAATTTTTTTAATTCTTGAACTGTGTTTTAATAAGCTTCAGACGTAATAGTTCTTCACCCCTAAATAGTTGTGTTTATTTCCAAAAAAATAAAGACATTCTCGTACATTCTTCAATACAGTTCTTAACTCAGGAAATTAGCGTTTATATGTTGCTGTTAGCTACAGACTTTATTGCGATTTCACTGGATGTCCCAGTCATGTCCCTTATAGTAAAAGAAAATCCTGAATTGTGCTCTACATTTAGTTGTGTTGTTTCTTTGGTCTCTTATTCTGCATCGGTTCTTCTGTATTTCTTTCTCTTTCACGATCACATTTCAAAGGGTGCAGGGCAGTCGGTTTGTGGAATATCCCTCGTGTGGGCTTTGCCGGATGCTGCCTTACACGGCTACTTTCAAAAAAGCCTTGTTGGCAGCGTGCCACCGAGTGTCACTTTGTCCCTGTGCTCTTGGTGACATCAGTCTCGATCACTTGGTTAAAGTGGCCTCTGCTAACTTTCTTCCCTGTTAAGCATCTTTTCCCTTTGTACGCTAACTTCATAAAACAAGTTGAGAAGTACTTTATTCCCTTCTGTTTTCTGAAAGAGCTTGTGCAAGATGGGTGTGAACACTCCTGTAATTGTCTGATGGACACTACCAGGGAAGCCATCTGGAATTTTCTTTGTGGAATTTTTTTTTTAGAAAATGAATAGATTTATAAATCTATGTATATTTTCTATTTCATCCTTATCATTCTGTGTAAATTCTGTTTTTCAAGGAATTTGTCCATCTCAACTAAGATGTCAGCCATATTTGTAGTGGTTTATTATATGTATTATAATCTTTTTAAGGTATCTATAATGATACCTTCGCTTTTGTTCTTGACGGTCGTTATTATGTTTCGTCTCTCTCTTCCTTATTAGTCTAACTAGGATTTTGTCAATTTTTAAAATCTGTTCAAAGAAACAAATGTTATTCTTTTAAATGTTCTGGGTTTTTTTTGTTGTTGTCTCTTTTCAATTCCATTGACTTCAGACATTATCTCTATTATTTCCTTTCTTACACTTAATTTGGGTTTACTTTGCTGTGCTTTTTATGATTTATTTATGGCAGCTCCTCAACCCATTGACTTTTAGACCTTTTTCCTTTTCTAATATAAGCATGTAAAACCATACATATTCCTTTAGCTGCATCCCACAAAATTTGATGTTGTGAATTTTTATTATAATTTGTTTTAAAATATTTTCAGATTTCCCTTATGATTGCTTCTTTCAGCCATGCATTTGAAGTCTATTGCTTAATTTCCAAATATTTGAGATTTTTCTAGATAGCTTTTTAATATTTAATTTCGTTATGGCCAGAGGATTTCTTCTGTAGGATCAGTCCTTTAATATTCGTTGTGACTTGTTTTATAGGCCAATCTATATCTGTCTTGTGAACACATCTTATGCAATAAAAAGAATTTGTATTCTGTAGTGTTGTTGGGTGTAATGTTCTATAAATGTTAGTTAAGTCAAGATGCTTGGCTGTATTGTTCTGATATATACTTCTACTGAATTTTTTTGCCTGGTTATTGTATCAAGCAGAGAAAGATGGTAAACTTGCCGACTATGTGGGTTTCTCTAGCTTGTTTCATTTGGTTTTTGCTTCATGTATGTGCGTGGCATACTGGTATTGGGTGTATAAGCATATGTGATTATTATTCTTAGTGAGCGGCCAGGTCTATCCTTAGGAAATGGCCTGCTGTCTCTCCCACAGTTCTTTGTCTCGAAGTCTATTTTGTCTGATGTTAATGTTGCCACTCTTGCTTTTCCTTAGCATTTGTACTATATATATATTTCCATCCTTTTTCTTCCCGCATATTTACTTCCTTAATATTTAAGGTACATTTCTTATAGCCCACATACAGTGGGATTTTGCTTTATATATCTAGTCTGACAGTCTCTGCTTTGTTATAGTATTTAGTTGATTTATGTTTATCATGATTATTGATGATTAGATTTATGTCTACTATTTTGCTGTTTTGTTTTCTACATTGTCATATACTTTTTCTTCCTCTGTTATTATTTTCTTTTGCCTTCTTTCTGATGATTTTAAGAATTTTAGAACTCAGTTTTAACTGATCTATTCCTCTTTCAACTATGCCTCTGTATATTCTTTCACATTCTACTTAAGAGTTTCTGGTATGATTTCTCTTCAGTATGAAGAATCACCTGTAGCATTTCTTGGAAGGCTGGCTTGCTGACAATAAGTCTCCTTAATTTTTATTTATTTGAAAAGGTCCTATTTTGCCTTAATTCTTAAAGGATATTTTTAAATGTATATTTCTTGACACATTTGGATAAACTTTCATATTTGCTTCTTCAGAGATTTCTTTCTGACCAGTTCTCATTGTCCTCATCTGTGGTTTCCAATTGCACATGTTTTAGAAGTTTCTGCATTGTTCCACAGATCTCTGAAGCTCTGTTGATCTTTTTAGTCCTTTTTCCTTTGCTTTAAATATCTATCAGTCTGTCTTCAAGTTCACTAGCTCTTTCTTCTCCAAACACCCCCCAATAAAAAATTTTTAGATTGTCCAATAATTTTTTTCAATCACAGATTTAATATTTTTTAGTTCTAGAATCATCACTAGGTTATTTTTATTTCTGGTTTTCATTCAATACAAGAATATTTTCCTTATATTTTCGAACATGGTTATAAGAGCTGTTTTAAAATCTTTGTCTGCTAATTCCAGTGTCAAGGTCATCTTCAGGTTGATCTCCCTTGACTATTGATTGCCCTTTCTCTTAAATGTGATTTACATTTTACTATTTCTTTGTACATTGAGTAATTTGAGATTGTACTCTGGACATTTTAAGTGATGTTAAGACTGATTATTTTCTATTTCTCTGAAGAGTATTATTATTTAAAAAAAATGTTTAGCATGCAGTAAACTTGGCTGGTCTCAAAATCTAGACTCTGTCTTTCTTCTGGTGGGCTGCAGTCGAAATAATTTTCAACTCTTTTATCTTAGCAGGTCTGCTTAGAAGTCTGTCCCACCCTTGTTCAAGGATTAGCTTTGGACAGACTTCATACATAGAATTTGGGATTCTCCCCTGTGGTTCTCTCTGGAATTTCTCACTTCACTTTCCATTTGCTGTCATCACCCTGAACTCTGTTCTCTGATTCTGTAATTGGTAAGACCATGGATTTCTGTCTGAGTTTTGCTCATCCTTCTTGGCACCAAGAAGAGTAAAAACATGCAGCTCAACTATCGCTGGTCCTTTCCTCCAAGTGTTAACTCCCTTCCATTGTCACTCTCTAGTCACTTCAGATAATTGTTTCATATATTTTGTCCAGAACATGCAATTGTTACCTTGAGAGGGTTACTCAATTGAAGTGTCCCCACCACCATTAATGGAGATAAATCTCCTGTGTCTTTTTGATATATCCCTATCATACCTTGGCCACTTCTTCCTTTATGGCCAAAAAAATGTCTCAGTCTCACGTTACACTTTCCCTAATATGGAACAAGCCATTTCTCCAAGGATTCCTGACTCCTTTTGTGCGAAAATAGTATTTAAAAACTAAGATCTGGGATCTAGATGTGTTTATGTCTTTCTAGGCCTTCTGAATGAACAGACCAAGAAAACAGATGGATGTGTACATACATACACACATATCTTTTCTGTCTATAGGTATATAAGTTTACAATTACTAGTTCATACTGATGCTCTTAATTCCAGTCCATCATGAAAAAGTTCATTCTGTTTCTTTCCCCCTTTCATATTTCTTATTCCTCTCTTCAACAGCAAGAAATCTGGCTCTACTTATGCACAATATATTTAGTTATTTGTTCAGCCCCAGAATACATAGAAAGTCAGAATTACTAACCTATATCTTTGAGGAAACAAAGCCTTTTAATTAGAATTCGGTATTTGTTTAGAGTTCTTCTGAGGGTATAAATCCAAACGGGGCTTCTCAGGTGGCTCTAGTGGTCAAGTATCTGCCTGCCAATGCAGGAGAGGTACTAGACATGGGTTCCATCCCTGGATCAGGAAGATCTCCTGGAGTAGGAAATGGCAACCCACTCCAGTATTCTTGTCTGGAAACTTCCATGGACAGAGGAGCCTGGTGGAGTATATAGTCCATGAAGCCGCAAAGAGTTGGACACGACTCAACACAAAAAAATAAATACAAACATGGTATTTAAACTTTAGTTGGCGTTAATCTCCCACCCATCCTGTGTGATGCTGTTAATCATTTGAAATACAATTGGTTCACTGGTTTCTGTTTATATTCCATTTTCAAGTTTCCAATCTATCAATTTTGTGTGTTTATTTTTTGATTATGTGAAACTGCAAGGTTCCAAAAGTCAGGATTTCACAAAAAGGGATTTTTTGCCCAAATATCCTTGACCATCATGCCCTGGCTGAACATCTGTCCAGGGCCCAGTTTTTCAGAAACTAAAGACTCTGCTTTTCTACCAACCTTGGGGAAATAGAATCATTCTCTCATCTTGGAGTAATATTAACACCAACCCTCCTAATTCCTAATTGGTTAAATTGTGGCAAAACCAAATTGCAGGGACTTCCCTGGCAGTCTGGTGGTGAAGACTTTGCCTTCCAACACAGGCGGGTGCAGCTTCAATGCCTGGTCAGAGAGCTAAGGCCCCATTTGCGTCCTGGCCAAAAAAGCAAAGCCTAACACAGAAGCAATATTATAACAAATTCAGTAACGACTTTTAAAGTGCATTTTTTTTTAAAGAAAGCTAATTGCATAATAAAATACATAAGACTGTATGACATAGGTTTGAAAAAACTTATCAAATAAAGAAAGTTATATCAGGATACTGTTCTCAAGTTTACTTTGATTTACACTGGTAGTCTCCCCTTCCTCTTTCTGAAGTTTGTCATTTGCAGCTGATAACAGACTCGCATGCTGATCTTAACACACATTGCTTTATTTAAAAAAAAAACAAAAAAACTTTACAATGTTGTGTTGTTTGCTGCTGTGCGGCAAAGTGAATCAGCTATACCTGTACATATATCCCCTTTTCTTGGATTTCTTTCCCATTTAGGTGGCCACTGAGCATTGAGTAGGGGTCCCTGTGCTACACAGGAGGTTCTCATTCGTTTCCTGTTCTATACATCGTCGTGTATATATGCCAATCCCAGTCTCCTAGTTCATCCCACCCTCCCATTTCCCCTCTTGGCATCCATACCTTGTTCTGTACGTCTGTGTCTCTATTTCTGCCTTCCAAAGAAGGCAGTTTTCGAGGTATACTTTCTTGGGGCACAATTTACATACAGGGAAGAACCCTTTCAGTTCTGATAAACTGGTGGTGTACCCACCAACGTAGTCTAGATGCAGAACAATTCCATCTCCTCCAGAAGTTCCTTCCTGCTGCTCACTGTCATTAGCCTTTGCCCCACCCCCAGTCCCTGGCAGCCACCCAGTTGTCTGTCCCTGTAGCTTGGGCTACTCCAAGATGTCAGGTGAATGGAATCGTATGGTACGGAAACTTTGAGTATGACATCGTTTGCCCTACATAATGTGGTTGATATTCAGCCAAGTTGTATATATCAGTAGGTTTTCCCCCTTTTGTTGGTAAGTAGTATTCCATTGTGTGGATATGCTGCAGCTTTAAAAATATTTTACTTATTTATTTGACTGCATTGGGTCTTAGATGCAGCATATGGTATCTCTGGTTGCAGCACACGGGCTCAGTAGTTGGGCACATGAGCTTAGTTGTTCCATGGCATGTGGGATCTTAGTTCTCCAACCAGGAGTGAACCTGCATAGAATTCTTAACCACTGGACTACCAAGGAAGTCCCAGTGCTGCAGTTTATCCATTCACAGCTGAAAGCTATTTGTGTTGTTTCTAGTATTTTCAATTATGAATGAAAATGAAAATCACTCATTCGTGTCCAACTCTTCGCAACCCCATGGACTCTGTAGTCCATAGAATTCTCCAGGCCAGAATACTGGAGTAGGTAGCCATTCCCTTCTCCAGGGAATCTTCCCAACCCAGGGATTGAAACCAGGTTTCGCACATTGCAGACAGATTCTTTACCAGCTGAGCCACCAGGGAAGCCCAAGAATACTGGAGTGGGTAGCCTGTCCTTCTCCAGCAGATCTTCCAGACCCAGGAATAGAACCAGGGTCTCCTACATTGCAGGTGGATTCTTTACCAGCTGAGCCACTAGGGAAGCCCCCAATTATCCAATTACGAATAAAGCTTCAACCATCATGGGTCTACCGGTTTTTGTGGGAACATGTGATTTCATTTCTCTTTGGTAAATACCTAGGCATGGGATTGTTGTGTTGTATGGCAAGTATATATTTATAGGAAATGGCCAGACTATTTGTAGAGTTGCTGTACCGTTTCTACTCCCAGCAGCAGTGTGTGAGGATCCTAGTTGCTCTGCGTCTTTGCTAGCAATTTGTATTGTCAGTTTTCGGCTTTGAGTTTCGTTTTTATCGTTCTAATTGATTTGTAATTGTATCTCATTTTGGTTTTAATTTGGATTTCCCTCTTCCTTGGTAGCTCAGCTGGTAAAGAATCTGCCTGCAGTGCAGGAGACCCTGGTTCGATTCCTGGGTTAGGAAGGTTCCCTGGAGGAGGGCATGGCAACCCACTCCAGTATTTTTGGCTGGAGAATGCCCATGAACAGAGGAGACGGGAGGCCACAGTCCACGGGGTCTCAGAGTCAGACACGACTGAGCAACTAAGCACACAAATGACTAATTTTGTTGACCGTCTTTTCATAGGCTTATTTGCCACTGGTAAATCTTCTTTGGTGAAGTGTCTGTTCAGACATTTCGCCCACTTTAGGGACTTCCCGGGTGGGTCCAGAGGTTAAGACTCTGAGCGTCCAGTGCAAGGTCAGTCCCGCTGGGGAGCTAAGAGCCCCATGCCTCGTGGTGCCATGGCCAAAAAACAAACAAACAAAATTTTTGCTCATTTTAAAAATTGAGTTGCTTGGGTGCTTATTGAATGTGGGAATAATTTACAAGTCCTTTATCAGATATGTATTTTGAAAATACCTATGGCTAGTCTTTTTTTAAAAAAAAGTGATTTTATGTATTTATTGGCTGTGCTGGGTCTTTGTTGCTGTTGGACTTTTCTCTAATTGTGTCTTCTGTGTCTGACTTACTTCACTTAGTATGATAATCTCTAGGTCCATCCATGTTTCTGCAAATGACAATATTTTCTTTTTATGGCTGAGTAATGTTCTGTCGTGTGTGTGTGTGTGTGTGCGTGTGTGTATCACATCTTCTTTATCCATTCATCTGTTAATGGATCCTTGCTGCTGCTAAGTCGCTTCAGTCGTGTCCGACTCTGTGCGACCCCATAGACGGCAGCCCACTAGGCTCCTCTGTCCCTGGGATTCTCCAGGCAAGAATACTGGAGTGGGTTGCCATTTCCTTCTCCAATACAACTGAAAAGTGAAAGTGAAGTCGCTCAGTTGTGCCTGACTCTTAGCGACCCCATGGACTGCAGCCCACCAGGCTCCTCCGTCCATGGGATTTTCCAGGCAAGAGTACTGGAGTGGGTTGCCATTGCCTTCTCCAAATGGATCCTTAGATCTTGGCTATCCTTAGATGCTGCTATAAACATTGGGGTGCATTTATCTCTTTAAATTAGAGTTTTCATCTTTTCCAGATATATGCTCAAGAGTGGATCATATAATAGTTCTATTTTCTTTTTTTTTTAAGGACCTGCATACTGTTCTCTATTAGTACCAGTTTGCATTCTTACTAACAGTGTTGGGGGGTTCCCTTTTCTTCTGTGGTCAGTTTTTATTAATTTGTGTGTAGGTTTGGGCAGGGTTCGTGGTAGCTTCTTTACATGTGGACTTCCAATCAATTCAGCACATTTTTTGAAAGGAGTGTCCTTTTTCTACTTTGCGCTTTTGTCAAAAATCAACTGAGCATTTGTGGTGGGTTTATTCTTGAATTCTATACTATTCCATGGACACTATTTCAATTTTCTTCACAGTAATCAAGTGAAGTTTTACTCTTGATTATCCATGTTTTCCGGATAAGGACACAGGTTAATCTTCTAGAGAACATGGAGACACAGGGCCCTACAATGTAAAGAATCTGTAAAAAAGATGATTGCAAGATTCTGTGAGAAAGTTCTATCTGTATGGAAAGTACTCTGTGACAGTTTAGCATGCGCTCGGTGTCTGGAAGCATAGAACGAGGGTGTCTAACCAGGGCTGTGGCTGCAGAAGGGTTAAGGAAGGCTTCCTGGAGGTAGTGACCCCTGAGTCACTTGAATAAGAGGAGGGAACTTGGGCAGTTTGACCACATTAAGGCCCTAGTGGAGACTGGTGGGGGTCAGGAAACCTAAATGGTTTTGATAAGAGTGAGAATATCCCTAATGCATGACTTATGTATGGCCTGGGTCAAGGGTATGGAATCTTTTTCTCCAGGTGGGTAGAAGAGACCTCTGAGCAATTTTTTTCTTCCTAAAATTCCAAAATTCCCAGGTCTCAGTTTTGTTGCCTGTAAAATGGGGCCATTCCATCATGGTGATATGTGATTCTCGTGAGCAGGATTCAGCAGCGCTGGTGTTAACAGACATGCCTTATCAGGCTTACTGCTTTTATCCAAAGCTGCTTTATTTGTGAATTAGGTTGTTTGGTCCTCGGAGCATCCTGGGGGTAGGGGAAGCTGATTTCATTTGCTCCTGTTCTCAGATATGCTCTCTCTGACATGAGTTAACATTACATCATGGATCTAGGAACTTTCTGCCCCTGGGTTCTATTCTTTCTTTCCCAAAGCAGCCCAGTGCCCTGGGCTGACGCCCTTCTTTTTTCGGACTATTTCCCATCCTTTGCAGGTACTATCAAGGTCACTGCCGACTCAGCCGTGCTGGGATTCCTCTTGCGGGACAAGCACGAGAGGGCAGGGAACAGCACCAGCATGCGCAGTGTGACCTGCATCCTTGCCCAGAACAGCAGCCAGGCCTTGCCAGGAGAGCTCCGGCTGAGCGGGCGGCTGCAGGCCCAGACGGGAAGCCTCGGGGGCCAGGCCAGCCTCCGTGCTGACACGGCCAGCCTGGCTCTGGGCGGGGTCTGCACCTGGGGCCCTGGGCACGGCCAGCTCTCTGGCAGCCTGAGTCACAACATCAGCGCTTTGAGTGAGGCAGGTAGGAGGGGCTGAGAGAGCCCAGTGGCTTCCTTCCCTGAAGACTCCCAGGGCCTGCAGCCAAGGGACTTAGAGCCCCCGGTCCCTAAATCCACCTCCCAGCTCTGTTTCCTTCCCCCACCACCTTCTCCCAGTGCCTCCATCTTCCCTGGGCTCTTTTTCAGCCAGAACACCAGTTGCAACCCAGTACAGACACACCCAGGCTCCCCAGGTGGCTTAGTGGTAACGAATCTGTCTGCCAAGCAAGAGACGTGAGTTCGATCCCTGGGTCAGGAAGATCCCCTGGAGAAGGAAATGGCAATCCACTCCAGTATTCTTGCCTGGGAAATCCCATGGACAGAGGAGCCTGACGGGCTACAGGCCATGGGGTCTCAGAGTCAGACACGACTTAGCAGCTAAGCTACCACCACCACCACCACCACCACAGACACACCTCCAAACTAGAGGGCAGATAGCCCCTGCCACCTGCCCCTCCTCCCAGGACTCCCCACCCCCAGTCCAGCTTCTGGGCTTGGAAACCTGGTTTAGCAGGACTTCCAGGATGTTCTTGGCACCGCAGTTAGGAAATAGCTCAGACACCCCCAGCTCTAGCTTCTTGGGGACAATTCCATGGGCCTGGGGGTCCCGAAGGTGCAGCAAGGTGAGAGCACAGGATCAGACCCCTGCTTCCTAAGAGCCCATCCCTACCTTTAGGGAGCGAGGAATCCAAAGGGGACACGGGGCCTGTTACTTGCCAGGTGTGGCCATTGTGGTCTTAGGAAGGATCTGGGAGGCGAGTTCGCCTCAGGGCTCAGGGGACCCTCAAGAGAGAAGGCGGGCTGTCAGGGACCCTGTTCTGGCTCCCGTGGGGCATGCCATCTCTGTGGTTCCTCTCGCCCCCAGGGCTCTCCTCCGAGGCAGGGATACTCCTGTCACACACCCACGTCACTTCCAACTTCTCAGTGCACGTGATGCTGCGAAGTTCCGGGGGTCAGCTGGATGGGGCCCTTGGCCTGGAGGGCGTGGCCACCAGTGCACCCGGCAGCCAGCTCCGCGCCAGCCTCCACCACACGGTGCCCGGCCTCGGGCGCTGGGGCCTCCCCTTCTCCGTGGATGGCTGTGGACACTTGCAGGTGGGTGAGAGGGCTGGGCCCGGGGCCTCGTGGGAGGAGTGGGTCCGAGGGACACCCACAGCTGTGCTTCTGCCCAGCTGGAGGGACCCAGTCTGGAGGCGGGGTTGGTGGTGAGCGTGGATGGCGAGGAACTTGGTGGAGCCAAGGAGAGGAGGGGAGCAGGTGACCGTCGGGAGCTGACCCTGGGGCTGCACCCCAGCCTCGTGAGGCTCCAGGTAAGTAACCCTTAGGTCTGTATGTGGGTGGGGCCAAGCCAGGATCACTGCCTCTGCAACTTCTCTAATAACCTACCCATTTACCACCAGCTTGCCCCGCCCACCGCCCCCGCCCCGCCCACCTTCCCTCCCAGGCTCTCACCAAATTTCCCGTCCTCCCTTCTTCTCTTCCATCCTTTCTCCTTTCCTCCCACCCTCCCCTCCCATTCATCCACATTCCCTTCCTTTCTTCCTCCCCACCCTGTCTTCTCTTCTGCCCACTTCTCTTCTCTTCCTGTTAATGCTCCCTCCCCTGCCCCTGTAAGTGGCAGTGGAGTAGAGACACTCTGGGTTTATCTGGTCCGCTGAGACGCGCACCCATCCGTTCACGTTCTGAGTACCTCCCCTGGGGAAACCTGGAACACTGGCCAGCTATCTTTTACATTGGTCTCAAGAACGAAAAACAGGAAACCACCTTTGTGCCCATCACTGGTGTGGCTAAACGGCATCCAGAGTGTGCGGGAGGCAGGATGAGTGAGCAAGGTGTGCGGCCCATAAGCCAAGCTGCTTCATCACTTACCAATTGCATGACTTCAGGCCAGTTGCTTACTCTCCTGTGCCTCAGTGTTCTCATCTGCAAAATGGGACTGTTAATAATGCCTGCCTCCCACAGTTACCTTGAGGATCCAATGAGGAACCAGTGAGAGCCTGGCACACAGGCTCTGTGAGGACATGAGTTCTGGTTACTTCCGGCTGTGACGATGCTGTGGGTTAGCACTTCGTTTTGCACAAACCTCTCTTTGAGGGTTATCTTCCCAGGGAGGCCTTCACTAGGGGAGATGGGGTCAATTGGATCTTAACACTCTGTCCAGGGTCAAGGTTGGGGAAAATACCTCATGCCTACACATGCCCCCTGCCCACCCTGCTGGCCATCCTAGGTCACCTGCAGAGGAGATGTCATGCCTGCCTAGCTGTCAGGGCTTTGCTGGGGGGTACATCGCCAAGTGGCTTCTTGAGGTACCAGAGTCTCTGTCACCATCAGGGCAGCAGAGATAGATGGTGGTCTGCCTCCGGGGAAGGCTGGGGAGGGGCAGGCACAGTCTGAGCACCAAGGCCTTCCTGCTGGATGGCTTAGGGAAGGCGGGGCCCACTGCCAGGCTGACCTGCACAGTCCCCTCCTGCAAGCCCTTAGCATCCTCAGGGACCTGCATCTGGGCTCCCAGCCCAGCCTGACAGTGGATGGGTGGTTCCTTCTGTAAACACAGTGACAAGGACCCAGGATTTAAGTGTTTCAAGCCAGCCTTTGCCCTGGGGGTGGGAGTGGGGGGTGTCTGGGCTGGTGACAGGCATATTTGGGCCTTTCAGGGAAGACGGAGCGTGGGCCTTACAGGCACACATGCTGCCCAGGCTGGGCCTCAGCCCAGCCCATGAAGCTCTGAGCTCTCCCGGGCCAGGGCCCAGGTGAACAGTAGGTTATCTCCTTCAAAGGCAAAGCCTGGTGGGGAGGCCCGCGTGCAGGGCTTGGATTCCCTCATCTCTAGCGGCACCCAGTGTCTCCTGGACCAAGAGCTGTGGGTGAACTGGACCTGGTCAGGGCTGCCCTGTGGACAGCTGAGCAGACAGCTGGTTGTAGGGCTGGCTCAGCAGAGCTTTCAGCCCAGCTGGCTGTGGGGCACCAGGCAGTGAGCATAGCCCTGGGCATGGCCCTGGGGGAGGCGCACACTCGCCTGGCCTGGCTGCCTGCTGGTTCCCCTGGAGGAGCCGGCCCAAGGAACCAACCTGCTCGGGGAGCAGGGGAGACATGAATCTGGAGGTGTTGAATGGGTGCTGCTGGGTGTCCCGCCTGGGGCACTGCCTGAGGGCCTGGGAGCCAGTGCTGTGGGCTCGACACCTGGCTGTCCAGGTAGAGGGAACGTCCTTGGGGAGGACAGTCTCTGCCAGTGTCCCCTCTGTGAGCACAAAGCGTGTGACGCTTTCATGCCTCCAGCTTGAGTAGTGGCAGTGGGTTCACCCAGCACAGGGAGACCCAAGGGCCAGAAAACTCAAACTACCACAGCTTTCTGCCCGCTCCTGCCACTAACCTGCTGTGTGACTTAGCCGGGCCTTGACCTCTCTGAGCGTCAGCCTTGTCATCTGTATCCTGCGGTGGCAGTATACAGCGCGTCCCCACCTCACGCTGTCGAGCAGGAAGCGGACCAGTGCACGTTAAGTGCCGTCTCAGTTGGGTACCCTCTCTTTTGCCCTGGTTTCAGCTACCAGGGAATCATAATCTCATTTTACAGATGTGGAAACTGAGGCTTAGGGACGTGAAGTCACCTTCCGAGGGTTGCACAGTGGCCTAGATGGCAGGAGGGTTAACCAAGGGAATTGAGGATCAGGATTGAAGGGGTCTTAAGGGGCAGATGGGCTGCCTACCCCCAGAGGAAACTTAAGACTAGGGGGGCATGTGAAATGAATAGCTACACGTGTGAGAAGGACTCAGAGCTGGCGGCAGGAGGGGAGGGTGTTTGCTGCAAGGACTAACTACGCAGGAGGGTTAGGACAGGAGCTGTGAATGGGTGGAACTTCCCTCTGAGAGTCATGGCTTGGAATTCCAGGAAAGGGCTAGAAAGGGGGCATTCCTCAGTCCTGGAGCAGGCCAGTGACATCCAAGCAGGAGAGCCATGCCCTGGCCCCATGGGAGGCCACCCCGAGCTCCATGGCCCCTCTTGTGGTCTCCATTTGGCCGCGGTGGAGCTGATACATGCGTTCACCCCATCACCGGAGGCGCTGTCCCCGCCCCAGGCAGACAGATGAGTGCTGGGTGACAGGAAGGGGCTGAGGGCAGCTCCTGGTTCTGTCTTGGGGGTGCAGACTCCCCCCAGAACCCCAGATCCTGAGAATTATACCACTTAGAGGCACACTGACTTCCATTTGGGGCAGAGTGCTGGGTGACAGGAAGTGGCTGAGGGCCAGTTCCTAGTTCTGTCCTGTGGGTGCAGACTTCGCCCTGCAGAACCCCAGGTCCTGAGAATATACCACTTAGAGACACAAGTAACTTCCATTTGGGGCATTAAGAGGGACATGTCCAGACCAGAGAGGTTGAGAGGCCTGCACTCTATTGTGGAAAAGAGAGGAGAAAACAGAGACCTCAGGGGAGGGGGCGTTTTTTGTTTTTGTCAGTCTCTCAGTTGTGTCCGACTCTTTGTGACCCCATAGACTGTAGCCTGCCAGTCTCTGTCCATGGGATTCTGCAGGCAAGAATATTGGAGTGGGTTGCCATGCCCTTCTCCAGGGGATCTTCCCAAGTCAGGGATCGAACCCAGGCCTCCTGCCTTGCAAGAAGATTATTTACTATCTGAGCCACCAGGGAAGCCCCAGGTGAGGGGGGCATGAGGGGCCCCAAACTGCTCTCAGTGGTTAGATTTCTTGACCGCCCCCACCCACCCACCCCGGGAGGCTGTTTTCAGCTCTTCAAAGAGAAGAGAGGTGGTGGGTGCCCCCGGAGGATGAGGGCTTTCTTGACCACCTGTGGACAAACGGACAGTGGGCACACTTCATGGGGTTCTGTAGGGACCCCCTCACCTGGCCTTTCTTGGCAGCAGAATCCAGCTGTGCTGGCACTGAACAGCTCCTTCCTGGTGCACACCTTTGGGGCCAGCCTGGTGGCTCAGGTATCGTCTGGGGACACCTTCGCCCGAGCCCACATCCACTCAGCCTGTGGCCACCGTGCTCATCTGGACACTGGCCTCCAGCACGCGTGGCCTCCACTTCAGGCACTGGGAGTCCCCCCCAACAACCACATCCGAGTATCTGTGGGGGGAGATGAACCCGCCCGGGCCCAGCTGGAGGTGGCCCTGGGCCTGTGCACCCTGACCGCCCGTGGGGACTTCAGATCAGAGGCCAGCGTCACACACAACTGGACCCTGGCCCTGGTGAATCACTGCCCTCTGCTGGAGGTAAGCCCCCCGCCCCACATGTCAGTGTGGGTTCCCACCTCCCTTTATAAATTATTAACCACCTACTGTATGCCCAGCTTTGCACTCAGCATGGGAAACTTTGGGCTATTTTTTTCTTTTGCTGTTGTCTCTTAAACTGGGGGACTCATTGACTGCAAAGCTTTGAGCCAAAAACAGGACCAGAATTCAATTTTTCTCCTCTTTTGCAAAGGGCCCTCCTGAGACACTGGTTCGCATCTTTTCTGTGGTTCAAGTTGGTTCTGTTCTTATATCTCACTTCCTGCATCCCTGGGGTTAAGGATCCAGGAGTAAGAATGAGACTAGTGCAGAGAAATAATATGAATGCTGAGTACTCTCTGAGGCCCCTTGAATCCTCACCCCCGGGGGAAAGGGCTGCTTGTACCCCCTCGTCCCCCATGATACACTGGGGCCCAGAGAGGTGGGGGGACTCATTCATTCCCATCTTGGATCTGTGCTTCTGTGTTGGGTGTGTCTTAGGCCCCAGTGGAGCACTTAAGACCCCAGTTGCTTAAGGTCTCTGCCCTCCAGCAAGTGTACATTGATGTTCGTGATCTCATTCCAATAGCCAGTGCTTTCTGGATGCCTGGCTTTGGATTCACAAGGATTAACTTACTTCCATCTCCCAGCAATTTATGATCAACTCCCATTTTAGAGATGGGTAAACTGAGTCCGTGTGTTTGGAGAGACCGAGTTAGTGGTGGAACGGGAATTTGAGCCCACATCTCTTGATGGGGTACCCTTGGTATCGCTCACCTTGAAGAAGGAGGTGCTGATAGAGTTTAGGCCGTGGGGCCACTGCTGCCCTCTTCCCACCCAGACGCGTCTCCAGCTACCCCACCTTGACTTCTGGTGTGTGTGTGTGTGTGCTGAGTCACTTCAGTCGTGTCCTACTCTTTGTGACCCCATGGGCAGTAGCCCACGAGGCTCCTCTGTCCATGGGGTCCTCCAGGCAAGGATACTGCGGTGGGTTTCCATGCCCTCCTCCAGGGGGTCTTCCCAACCCAGGGATCGAACCTGCATCTCTGTCTCCTGCATTGGCAGGCGGGTTCTTTACCATTAGCGCCACCTGGCTTCTGGCACTCACCTGAAATCCAACCACTTTCTCTATATTCCAGGCGACAGGAATCCCGCAGACCCTGCACTCCGAGGGCAGCCTAAGCTGGGGCCCCTGCGAGTTCGACCTGACCACGGACTTCCATAGTGACCGTGGAGATGCCCACCTGCAGTTGGCCCGTTCCTGCGGGCCCCAGACCTTGGTCCTGGGGCACCTGGCCCACTCCCTGCCCCTCCTGGGCCGACTGGGCCTGCCACCCCGGAGTGCCATCAGCCTGACCGTCCAGCCTGGCCCCGCCCCCCACAGCTCCCTGTCCCTCCAGATGGGGCCGTGCCGGCTGCAGGGTGCCCTGGAGCAGCACACTGAGAACCAGAGCACGTGGATGCTGGCCACCGAGCCGGGCTGCCCGCTGCTGGAGGTGTGTAGAGCGGGCCCACGAGGTGCCTGGAGAGGAGCTTCCCGTCAGCGTGAGGCCTGAGCCTGGCTGACACCCCCTCCAGGGACTTCCCGAGACCAGCTACTATTTCCCCAGAGCCCTGTTGGACCCGTGACCCCTCTTATCTCTCATCCCGTGTTCCCATTTGACAGATGAGGAGATCGAGGCTGGGTGAGATTAGAGGCATGCAGTGCCATGGAACCTGAGGACCACAGGCTCAGAATTTATGAGTCTGTCTTTTTAGTAAAATTTTAAGAGCAGGAAGGGAATGAGAGGAACTCTTCTCATGACAGTTGGAAACAGTTGCATCTTGGTTTCATAACCTGTTAAAAACCACAGGCTGGGTTCTATATGAGCCGAGGGACAGTCTGAGGATTGTCCTGTGATGTTTGGGGGAAGGGGACCCTGTGACTCAGGAAAGGGGGAAGCTGGAGTCTAGGTCAGCAGACAGGGCTGGTGCCCTCATCTGAGTGGCACAGGCCCCTGCCCTGTGTCTCCTGATGGAGCTTCCTGAGCGTAGAGACAGGGTCTGGTCTACTCGGCATCCCTGAGTAGGGCTGGGTGCTGGCAGATGTTCTGTCTCTGTTAATCAGGGCGACACAGGATTGGTCCACAAGAGAGCAGAGCATCATGGGATGAAGCAGGCCTACCCACTAGGACTGTCTACGATGATGGAGATGTTCTTTGCTATCCAGGGCAGTAGCCACTAGCCACAGGGAGCTACTGAGGGCTTAAGACAATTTTACTCATGCTACAGAGAAACTGAATTCTTACTTGGGCTTCATTTTAATTTAGATGGAACCAGCCCCATGTGGTTACTGACTATCCTAGTGGACAGCAGAGAGGTGAAGCACAGACTGAAAACAGATCAGGTTCAAACCTTAGCTCCTCTACTTATTAGCTATGTGATTCTGGGCAATGACTTCACCTTGTTGAGCCTCGGTGTTCCCATCTGTAAAATGGGGACTAGTAACTACCAATCTCAGAGTCATTGGAATAGCGTGAAAAGAGAACATTCTGATGAAGCACTCAGCATGAGACTGTGTGTGTACTGAGTGTTCTCTGATGGACAACTGTTGTGTGTTGTGGTTGAAGCTGCAGTTTTGTTGTTACTGTAATGGGAGAGGAGCGGGGGTGAGGAAGAGGGCTGAAGATGGAGAATCGGGCCACTTGGTGTGGGACCACCCTCTGACCCCTCTCTCTGGGGTCCAGCAGGGCCTGGGCCTCCAAGCAGAGACACAGCTCAGCGACTCCCTGCAGGCCTTGGGTGGGGAAGCAGAAGCGTCAGGGGTCCTTGCAGCGGCCAGCCAGACTGCTTCCTTGACCTTGGTGGTGACTCTGCACCCATCCGAGGCCACACTCCAAGCGAAACTGAGGCCCATGCTGCCTGCACTGCATGCGCTTCCCCCGGAGACCTCGCTAACCGTCCATTGTGGGTGGGAGGCCGGGAACCGGCTGCGCCTGGAGCTGCACACTGGGGCCTGCGAGCTTCAGGGCAGTGGTGAGCTGCAGCTGGACCACCGGCTGCAGTGGCGGGTGGTGGCCGAGAGCTCCTGCGAGGGCCTGCAGGTACGTGTGCCGGGGGTGAGCACGAGGGGTGAGTGCCAGGGTCTCCAGGCAGGAACCCTCCTTTTTAACCACTGCCAAAGTGACAGAGATGGGGTGAACTCTGGAGGACTGGAGAATCTCCTCTAAGCCCTAGACATACAGCTGTAAACACGGCAGAGATGAGTGCCTCCCTGGGCAGACAGGCAACCCCCAGGATAAATCACCAAACTGTGGAGTGTATTACACAGGGGTGAGGGCAAAGGAGAGAGAGAAAGGGGAAAAGGGGGTCATGAAAAACAGAGCAGATACTGCAATTTTATATGTCGGTCAAGGTTGGTCCCCCAAACGGGGTGACATTTAAGCACAGACCTGAAAGAGAGGAGAGAGTAGGATTGTGGGTACCTGAGGAGAAGGTTTTCTCTTTTCTTAAAAAATATTTGTTTCTATTTATTTATTTGGTTGCACCAAGTCTTAGTTGAGGCATGTGGGATCTTTAGATGTGGCATGAGAACTCTTAGTTGTGGGATTTGGGATCTAGTTCCCTGACCTTGGATGTGGCATGCGAACTCTTAGTTGCGGGATTTGGGATCTAGTTCCCTGACCAGGGATCGTACCTAGGACCCTTGCGTTGAGGGTGTGAAGTCTTAGTAACTGGACCACCAGAGAGGTCCCAAGGGGAAAGGATTTTCTGGGCATGGCCAGTGTAAAGGCCCTGAAGCAGAGCTGGAGAGGGAAGGGCATTCTCTAGGACTGGGATCAGCAAACCGTCTCTATGAAAATCCAGATAGCAAATATCTTAGACTTTGCAGGCCATTCAGCCGCTGATGTAACTACTCAGTGCTGCTGTTGTAGTGCAATGTGCCATAGACAGTATGCGGAGAATGGGCATGACTGTGTTCCAATAAAGCTTTATTTACAGCAGGCAGCGGGCTGGGTGCGGCTGGTGGGCAGGCGTTTGCTGACTTCTGTTTTATAAAAAGCCCATGGGGTGGGAGCACCCTCAGATTCAGGATCCATCACGGAGGTGGAGAGATAGGATTGGAAAGAAGTCAGATGTGGGTGTGAGAAGTAGGGGAGCCAGATGGCGACTGTGTAAGAAGAGGACTGGGGCTGCTGCTGTTCCTGTGATAGGAAGGACGTGGGTGGAGAAGGAGGGTTGGGAAGGGGGTGTCGCTGACTCACAGGCCCTTTATGGATGTGTTAAATCTGACAGGGCTCTCAGGAGGTCAGCTGTGGTCTGAACTGGAGGTCTCCTCCTCTTGGTGGTCACATTTAAAGCCACAGACTGAGGACTTCCCTGGTGGTCCAGTGGTTAAGACTTCGCCTTTCAATACAGGGGTTGCAGGTTCAATCCCTGGTCGTGGGGCGAAGATCCCACATGCCTCAGGGCCCAAAAACCAAAACATAAAATAGAAGCAATATTGTAACAAATTCAATAAAGATTTTTTAAATGGTCCACATCAAAAAAGAAAAGAACTCTTAAAAAAGTCACAGACTGGCTGAGATGGCTGTGGGGTAGGTGAAGACTAAGCACTCAGGTTGCAAAGCTGGGGAAGATGAGAGGGAAACAGCCAAGGGTACCAAGAAGAACAAGCCAGGAGGAGGAGGAACCCCAAGGGAGAAGGAGAGCTCATGGCTGGGGAGGAAAGTGTTAATAGGGTCAAACGCTGTGTCAGGCGGGTGGAGCCAGGCAGCTGTCCTGGGCACTGGAAGGCCAGGAAGCCCAGACTGTGAATAAATGTTCTGCCCCCTGTTCCTGGTGGCCTTGAGCATATCCTTGTTCCTCCCGGGGCTTCAGAGTCATCATCGTAGATGGGTGCAGTGACCTCCTCCACTGTCATGATTAGATGGACCTGCCCTGTGGTCCGCGATGCGCTGGTGGGCGGAGCCTAGGGAGATGCCCACGTGGGCCGGCCTTGCAGCCTGCTTCCTGAACAGGCTCCCATCCCCTCTCAGGAGCAGGTGTCTGGGTTCTGTGAGCCTGGGGAGTTGGAGGGGTTGGGGGAGGAGAGGAGGGGAAATACCTGTTTCAGAGCTGCCAGTGTTCTAAGGCTCTTGACCAGTTGCTTTCACGGGATGTGGTTCTCTTGGGCATAAAGATGTGATCTTTGTGGTTTGGGGAATTGGGAAGGGGGCCGGAGGAAGCTCTTTTGACAGTGCAGGGCTACTGAAGTGGGGCCCTCTGGCACTCCTAAAATCTGACCCAAGTCACAAACCCTGTCCTGTAGAGACTCATGTGGGCACATCCTCACCCCATTTGTTTTCAGTTCAAGGGAGATCATGGGACCCCTGATGCGCACTTGAGACCCACCCTAGTTAAAAAGTCCTACTTCCATCTCTTTCAACCCTTCCAGGCCCTGGGGGTCCCAGGCCGAGTCAACAGCTCCGGCTACATTGTGGTGAACTCCACGGCCATGGACGCTCAGGTGCTGGTCACTGTGGATGCCAGCACGCTACGGGGGCTGCTTGTCCTCAGTACCACCGAGGTGAGGGTGCAGACCAGGATGGCCTGGGATGCCGGGGCCAAGTGCTCCTGACGAGAGAAGCATTTGGATACCAGCTGAGCTCCAGAGAGGACCCTGGCAGATGAGAGCTTCAGGGTCCATGAGTAGAGGAATGAGACTTCCGAGGAGAAGTCCCTCAGCTGCCCCTTCCCCTTCCTAACTCCCCAGGGGCCATCGCTTATCTGACTCTTCTAATGTCATGGTCACAAAAGCACACAGCCTGCTCGCTTTTGCATCTGCCTCCTTTTATTCAGCATGACGTTTGTGGGATTCACGTGGTCTGTATTCTTTTTCACCGATGTATAGTATTCCACGGTGTGCTGGTATCACAATTCATCTGTTCGTCTTATCATTAGCATTTGGGTAGTGTCTAGTTTTCTATTATATATTTAATTAAGTAAGTAAGTACATTCTGATTTTATTTTTTAAATATCTTCATTGTGATATAATACACATGACAAAATTTACCATCGTAACCACTTTCAAGTGCACAGTTCAGTGGCATTAAATACACTCACATGGTTGTACAGCCATCACCACCGTCAGTGTCCAGAAGTGTCTTCATCTTGCAAAACCGAAACTACCCACAATACAACAACTCATCATTTCCCGCCCCCACCCCCAGCTCTACTGAATTTCCTTCCTTTTTAAGGCTGAAAAATATTGCATTGTATGTATGAATGGCCCATATTTTGTTGATCCATTTATCCATCAGTGGACACTTGGGTTGCTTCCACCCTTTGGCTGTTGTGAAGAGTGCTGCTATGAGTGTGCAAATATCTCTTGGTGATCTCTCACATGAGTCTTGGTTTTTCTCGCTCTGTTATAGAGCCAGCAGGAGGTGAACTTGCTGCTCACACACAACCTGCCTCAGCCCAACCCCTTGGCCCTCCCAGCCCAGATCTTGCTGTACCTGACCAACGAGAGGCTCGGGCCCAGCTACAGACACACCCTGCGGGTCGGAGTGGATGGCAAAGAGGTGGGGGCTCTGCCAGAGTGAGGGGGAGCTTGGTGGGGCTGGGAACTGGCCTGATGGCCCTGGTCCCACGTCTTCCGCCCTGACATGTATCCGAGGAGCTGACCTTCACTCGGTGGCCAGGGCACATCTCCCTGGGCTGCAGACTCCAGCACAGCATGCCTGCACTGCAGACGCTGTGGGTGGAGGACACAGTGGCCCTTCAGGTCAGCCCTGGCGAGCGGCAGTGATAATGGAAACCATTCATTCATTCAACAAACCTTTTTGGAAGTACCTCTGAGACAAGGGGATGGTAGAACAAGCTTCAGACCTCCCTCTGAGCCTCAGCCTTACATCTGGAAATTGGGGCTGCTGATACTCATTTTTCCCTGGTGGCTCAGCTGGTAAAGAATCCGCCTGCAATGTGGGAGACCTGGGTTCGATCCCTGGGTTGGGAAGATCCCCTTGAGAAGGGCCCACCCACGCCAGTATTCTTGCCTGGAGAATCCCATGGACAGAGGAGCCTGGGGGGCTACAGTCCATGGGGTCACAAAGAGTAGGACACAACTAAGTGACTTTCCCTTCACGTTTCACTTTCAGTATTCATTTCCTTCACCCAGCCACGCCCCCAGGACTGTTACACATTCTCTTCCTCTAGAGCCCTCTCCCTCACTCCCAGCAGACCAGAGCTCGTCCTCAGCCCTCTTTTTCCACGTTGTCCATACACATTCCCTTCACGGTCTTAACCGGTCTCTCATATCAATGGCATATCTGCACTGCCATGTCCCCCATCTCTTCCTCCCCTGAACCCCAGATCAGTAGGCCCACCTGCCCACTGTATCTCCATTCAGATGCCTGGCAAGGCACCTCCGACTTTAGCTGTTCCAAAACCAGAAAGGCCAGCCCCCCAGACCAGCCCCTCCCTGTCTCTCTCCATCTTGGCAAGCAATGCCTAGTCCATCCTTCCCACCGTGTCGTCAAACCCTTGAAATCAACCTCAATTGGCCAAGCCCTCATCCAGGAACCCCCTAAAGCGGCACCTCATTAGAACAAAAGACTCTATCACCCAGGAAGTTCCAAGGGACCTATGAGCTCCGTGTCATATTCCCCTGTCACCCCCATCACTCAGTCTACAAAGCTGTACGAGTTCTGTGCCAGGAACTGGGGTCAAAGACCAACCGTTAGCAGGAACTGGGACCAGGGGCCGCGGTGGCTGCAGCTTCATTGTGCCATGCCCTTCCTTGCCCCTCCCCAGCTTTCTCTTTTCCATCGACTTCCCATCATCCGACACGTGATGCCTTCCGTGTTGTCCCGGCCTGACTCCCACTGCTGGTGTTTAAGTTCCACGTGGTAATGTAACAGTTCAGACATTTCTGTCTGTCTCACGTGTGGCAGCCTCCGAAGGTTTAACAGTACCCAGCAAGTGGTAGGTGTTCAGTCAGCATGGTTGAACGATGGAGTGACACCTCCCGCTTTATAGCTGCTGCTGCTAAGTCGTTTCAGTCGTGTCTGACTCTGTGCGACCCCAGAGACGGCAGCCCACCAGGCTCCCCCGTCCCTGGGATTCTCCAGGCAAAAACACTGGAGTGGGTTGCCATTTCCTTCTCCAGTGCATGAAAGTGAAAAGTGAAAGTGAAGCCGCTCAGTCATGTCTGACTCCTAGTGACCCCATGGACTACAGCCTACCAGGCTCCTCTGTCCATGGGATTTTCCAGGCAAGAGTATTGGAGTGGGATGCCATTGCCCGCTTTATAGAGCGGGCGACTTAAAGCAGGAATCTGCTTGCCACCTGCTGCCACGCACTGTGTGTTCTGATCGTAATGGCTAATGTGCTGTTGTGGCTTCAGTGATTAACTCACAGGCACATTGGTGGGGAACTCGCAAACTCAGAGCCTTTGGGGCCCCCTGGAGAACTCCAGTGTATCAGGTGAGCTGTAAGGGGACCTAGAGAGCTCACACCCTGTCTAAAGTCTTCCCAGTTGTATATTTTTAACTTTTTGAGAAAAAGCTTTTTTTTTTTTTAAATGTATTAACTTTTGTTGGGGTGAAATACATCTTTACCATTTGAACTGTTTTGTTAAAAGATATTTTTATGCGGACCATTTTCTAAAGTCTCTGTTGGATTTCTTACAATATTGCTTCTGTTTTATGTTTTGGTTTTTTGCCCATGAGAATCTTAGTTCCCCAGCCAGGGATTGAACCCTCACCCTTCGCATTGGAAGGCAAATTCTTAACCATTGGACTTTGAGGGAAGTCCCCTGACCTATTTTAAACTGTACAATTTAGGTATTTAGTACACTGATAAATTTGTGTAGCTACTCTCTAATTCAGAGCATTTTCACCTCCCCCCCTCAGATGGGAGCCCTGTTACCCACGAGCAATCACTCCTCAGCAGGCACCTCCCCGCCCTCTAGTACCAAGCAGCACGTGTGTAGTTTGCCAGGTGTAACCCAGCTGTTCCTCCATCCTGGTTCCTCCCACTCCAGTGGTGTGGACCGTACAAGACCCCAGGGTTTGGGCGAGTGGGTCCTCGCTGGGCCAGGCTGGCTTTCTCTGCTCAGGGTGGTCCTGCGTCTCCTGGGTGGTGTTCCAGGTCTCTGCGGACGTTGACAGCAGCGGCGCTGGCTTTGAGAATTCAGGACACGTCTCGTCGGGGTCCACGTCTCTGAACTACTCCGTGAGCTGCCATCACCGCGATGGGCGCCTGGAGTTCTCTGGTTGGAGCGAGCACAACAGCTGGGCCCTGCGGCAGGCGGGGTTCCCTGGAGAGGCCCGCCTGGGCGCCGAGCTGCAGATGCAGAGTAAGGCGGCTGGACCCTGCCCGGGAGTGGGAGTCGGCCCCCCTACACTGACACCTGCCCGCCAGCCTCAGGCCCGGCGTGACTAGTTCCAGGACTAACCAGGATGCCCTTGGCCTTGGAATCTGACTCTTAAAGGAGTGGGTATTCACTTCCCGGGGTGGTCAAGGGAACGTACCACAAAACGGGTGGCTTAAAACAACAGAAATTTATTCTCCCAACTTCTAAAGGCTGGAAGTCAGAAATCAGGTGTGGTCAGGGCCATGCTCCCTCCAGAGTCTTTAGGATTCAACCCTTACTGGCCTCTGCCAGCTCCCGGTAGCCCCAGGCATTCTTGCACTTACGGCTGTATAATCCTGGTCTCTGCCCCCGAGTCTCTGCCTTTCTTTCTGTAAGGATGCTAGCCATTGGATTACGGCCCATCCCAACCCAGCACCTCACCTTGGCTTGCTTTGTGGTTTAGTCGTTAAGTTGTGTCCGACTCTTGCGACCCCATGGACTGTATCCCACCAGGCTCTGTCCATGGGATTCTTCAGGCAAGATGACTAGAATGGGTTGCTACTTTCTTCTC
The DNA here is from genome assembly GCF_055505025.1 of Bos grunniens. Taxonomy (NCBI): domain Eukaryota; kingdom Metazoa; phylum Chordata; class Mammalia; order Artiodactyla; family Bovidae; genus Bos; species Bos grunniens. The sequence goes on from NC_141189.1 coordinate 32,719,301, forward strand.
CAGGGGATCTTCCCGACCCAGGGACTGAATCCGGGTCTCCTGCATTGCAGGTGGATTCTTTACCAACTGAGCCACCAAGCCTATTTCCAAATAAGGGCGCATCCACAGGTCCTGGGAGTTAGGACTTCAAACATAATTTTTAAGGGGAAATAGTTTAACCCATACTGGAGGAAGAAGGGAAGGTAACAGTAATAAGAGTGTTTTTGTTATTGTTTGGTTTGGTTTTTTTTTTAATGAGGAATTTTATTTTTATTTGTTTATTTGGCCACACTGGGTCTTAGCTGTGACACCTGGGATCTTTAGTTGCAGCATGCGAGCTCTTAGTTGCGGCAGGTGGGATCTAGTTCCCTGACCAGGGATCAAACCCAGGCTCCCTGCATTGGGACTTGTGGAGTCTTAGCCCCTGGGCCACCAGAGAAGTCCCAAGAGCTGGCGTTGATTGAGTGACTATGTGTATGTAATCACTGAGGCAAGCTCTCAGTACATAGCTCAGTGAGTCTGCTCGACAACCCCGTTCACACCAAGGGAAGCCTGAAGCCCCCAGTGGGGCCTCTGGGTCATCAGACCCTCTGACCTCTCTCCTGGCCCCTGCTCATTCCACTCCTTGATATTCTTCCAGCACGTGAGGCTTACTCCTGCCTCAGGACCTTTGCACAGGCTGTTCCCTCTGCCTGGAATGCTCTTCCCCACATGACTCCTTGTGGGAGAAACAAGGAGGCAGCCCCTCACCACCTGCTTCTCAAATGTCATCTCCTCATTGAGGCCTTGCCTCTCCCCCTATTTATTTGCACCCCCACCTCCCTCCAGCTCTCCCCACCTCCCTCCAGCTCTCCCCACCTCCCTCCAGCTCTCCCCACCTCTCTCCCAGACTTTGTCTTTCTAACAAGCTGTGTAACCCACTTCTTAAATATTCTTATTTCTCACTTCCCACCTTCCATCCACCCCACACTCCACTCTTTGTTTGCAGAGTGGCAGATAGTAGGTGATCAGTTAATCATCTGTTGAGTGAATGGGTAGCAGGGAGTGGTGAGTAGCACCATCCCCATTCTGCAGGGGGGGAACAGAAGCTCAGAGAGGTTGAGTCACTTGTCCCATGCCACACAGCTGGCTCATGATGAATCCAGGCAGCGTGACTCCAGAGCCAGCCTCTGATCCAGCCCCGCCCCGCCATCCCGTGTGGATGGCAGAGATCAGGACCCCCGCATGGCCCCACGTCTCCTGGATGGTCCTCTTCTGGCCTCAGAATCTTCCATCCTTGGCTCTCAGCCTCCTGCAGGGTGAGCAGGCGCCTGGATCAGACAGGGGACTGTCTCACAGACTGCTCTGAGGAAGGGTTTGTCGGGGCTGCGGTGGGCCAGTGATGGGACAGGTGTCCCAGGAATGATTCCGCACGGCCCCAGTTCCTGGGCCAGGAGGCCTGGGGTGGGGTCTTCAGCCACGGTGGCCTCTCACCGCCCCCACTGCTGTCTCTCAGGGGGCGTGTTCTGCCCGTCAACATTCTTGGTGTCCCCACAATCAGGAACCTCCCCAGGCATAAGGGGACTGAGTCCCCTTGGATGTGTATTTGCTCCCCACTCACGCCCCACACATAGTAGGTGCACATGGGTGAATACTGCATAATGAAGGAAGGAGACAGACCCATCGTGAGACCTACTATGTGCCCAGTACGCAGATGTGTTATCTTAGTTAATCTTGGCGATGTCTCTTGAGGTGGGTAGCCTATGCCCACTCTGTAGGTGATGAAATTGAGGCTCAGAGTTGCCAGTTTGTCCTTGTCTGCCAAGGAGGGCCCCCCAGGTGATGGGGCTGAGCGAGATCCCAGAATCTTTCATGGAGGAGTTTCTTCTGTCTGCTGAGCTGAGTTGTGGCCTAACTCAGAGGCAGGGGACTGGAAGAGATGCCCGCACATGCTGGGGGAGGGTGCAGACCCTTGCCTGGGCCAGGCAAGCTGCAGGTCAGTATCATTTGATATTGATTTGATATTGTATTAACCCTGGAGAAAAGCATCATTGATTTGTTCACTCCCTCATTAGGTTCTGGGCACTTGTGATGTGTCTGGGGTGGTACTAAGTGCTGGGGTCACAGCAGGGAAGGAAATATATAAAGGTCCTGCCCTCATGGAGCTGACCTGGCGAGAGAGGAAGCAGGACGGGCTGGGAGGTACTTTAGAGGGGCAGTCAGGGGAGGCTGCTCGGAGGAGGTGTCATAGCAGCAGTGATTCCAATGAGAAGGAGCTGGCCAAGCCAAGACTGAGGGAACCTCACGACAGATGCTGTCACAGGGACTCAGAGGTGAAAGGCTCGCCCAGGTCAGTCTCACTGGTATCCACAGGGTGCGACCCTAAACTGGAAAGGGAAATGAACCCCATTTCCCAGCAGCCTTTGCCACTCTCTGTCTCTAGAGACCCAGACGCAGGCCCGTGTGGTCCTCCAAGCTGGGGACGATGGGATCAGCATGGACGCGGTAGCCCTGGTGGCCCAGCCAGTGAATGGCCCCCTGGAGCTGGTGGTGAATGTCAGCCACACGGCACCTCTTCTCCGGAGGCTGGGCCTGCCCTTTGCCAGCCAGGTGAGGCGTGGGTGGCCAGCCCAGGCAGGGGCAGACTCCCCTGCTAATTCTGTCAACTCCCATCCTGTTCCCAGGGGCAGAGGGCCACTGTGTGCACAGTTGATGCGAATGGTCTTGCCTTGTGTCTGTCCAGCACTTTACAGTTTGCAAAGGCTTTATTAATGATGATAATTGTAACCAGTGGCCTCTGTGCTCCCCGCCGTGGGGCCGGTGTGGATGGGCTCCTGCACCTGCGTTCCAGCTCCTGGTCCTGTGTCCTTTCCATGCTTCTGCCTTTTAGTCAGAATCAAAGCCCAGCTTGCATTTGCACAGCACCTACTGCATGCTTGGCACTGTTCTGAGGGTCCCATATGCACTGGCTCATCTCCTAACACCCCAGTAAGAGGCAGAGCAGCACAGTTGCTATACATGCCGTGTCTGGAGGCCAGTCCCAGCTCTGTCATTTGCTGGCTGGCTGTCCTTGGGCAGATTCCTTAGCCCCTCTGTGCCCTCAGTCTCTTCATCTGTGAAATGGGGTAATAGCGGTACTGTTAATGTGAGGGTTGTGAGGATGGAGTGAGTCAGTACCAGTGATGGCCCTGGGATGGTGTGTGGCTCGAGCCGACGCTTCAGAAGCCTTTGCTGCTCTGATGCTGCTGGTGATGCTGGCCGCTGTAGTCATCAGCATCCTTGGGTCACAGGTCCATCTCTCGGTGACCTGCCCAAGGTCATGTAGCAAGTAGGCATCAAAACAGGGGCTCAGACTTGGTAGTGGGTCCTTCCTGAGATGCGCCCCCACACCCTCTAAGACAGGAACTGTGCTGAGTCCCCATGCAGCGGGCCAGTGGCGCTTGGTGTGAACTCAGCTTGCTTAGTGGGGCCCTCCCTCTCCCTCACGAGCCATGGAACATGTATCCAAGTCTTTTCCAGCCTTCTGTTTGGGGCTATCCAGCAATCCTCCTGCCCCTCACTCCCCTCTGCCGTGGGAGGAGGGGCAGTTCCCGGAGTCCAGGGGCCCAGGATGTCACTCTTCCCGCAGAGGGTCTGAGTCACCGTGACCCACCGCTGAGCAGCACTTCATCTGAATCCCCTTTTCCTGCCCTTAGCCTGGGTGGTGGGGAGGTCTGTAGGATGCCGGCTCTTTGCCGATGTCTGGGGTACAGGTGGACACTGGGGACCCATGGCTGGAAACCTGGGCTGCGGCAAGAGAGCCGGCCAGGGTGGGCAGATGGGGCCGAGTCTGATGGGCATCTGCCCTGCCAGGCTGGTGGGCGGACAGGGATGTGAGGGTCCTCAGGCCCCCCCTGCCTCCAAGCCTGTCTCCCCAACCCTCACCCCATCCTGTTCCCTCTTCAGCTCATGTTCTGGGAGCTCTGGGGAAAGGAAGAGATGCATTCTTCCCTGCAGCTCACGTGCGATTCTCAAACCAGCCTGGTCCTCAACATCCAAGGCCACAACCAGGCACTCAGGTGAGGGCTTTGCCACACTCTGGGAGCCCCAGGGGAAGAGGAATGAGTGAGGGAGAGGCCTCAGCTGAGCACCTGACCCACAGCACTGCTTCAAACCCTCCCCACAGCCCCACTGTACAGAGGTGGAAAGGGAGGCTCAGAGAGGCCAAATGACTTGCCCGAGGTCACACAACTAATAAAACATCTTTGACCTCTGGGGCTCGGGATACGAATGAGGAGTTCTTATTCTCCCAAGCTAAATGCATCCCAGGCCTCGAATAGTAATAACTAGTATGGCTCTTCAGTCTGGGAACCTTCTGGGGCGCCATGAAGTCAGGTGGGTCACCAGGCTCCAGGTGATGGAGGGCGATGAGGAAACTGCTGGTAATGATATAGACCAGCGGTTCTCAGCCTGGGGCATTGGGCAGTGTCTGGGGAAAGGTCCGGTTGTTACAGCCAGGAAGGAGGGTCTACTGGCTCCTCGCAGGCGGGGGCCGCAGCTACTGCCAGACCTCCTGGAATGCGCAGGTCAGGCCACAACGATGACTGGTGTGGCCCACGGTGTCAGCCGTGCTGAGGTTGGCACACGTGGTGTAGGGACACGCCTGGACAGGGCAGCCCCCAGGGCAGGTGGCAGTGGGGAGCCATGAGTGCCTGGCCTGAGGAGCCGAGGGAGGGGAGCTGTGAGCCCAGGGCTGCAGGAGGGGGCCAGGCTTAAAGTTCGCTGTCCAAAGCGAGAGGGCCCCATGGGTGGGCCCACAGAAGACCTGCCGCTGAGTACCACCCAGCCCCTGTGCTGGAGGGGAGACGGAGGCACTTGCCCACCATGCCAGGACCAGGCGGAGGCCAAGCTGGAATGCAAACGTGCATCGCTGCAGCCCTGATCGTTGTAGCCCACGGCCGTCAGGCCTCCGGGCATGTTAATAGCCCTTCATTGGGTTGCTGCCATGTTCTGGGTCTCCAGCCCTCTGCTGGGGTGGTTGGCTTGGTCCTGACCCGGCCTGCACAGGGCGCCCTCAAGCCAGGCCTCTCACGCCTTCTTTGCTTCCAGCAAAGAGCTGCGGCTCTCCGGCCAGCATCACCTCCCTGTCCTCCTTGGCCGCTGCCCCAGCAGAGCCTCCGCCTCAGCCAAGGTAACCGTGTCCCGGCCACCCCTGAGCCCCTAACTGGTTCCAGATGCCCTGCCCGAGGCGGGTGGGGGCCGCGCAGGCCGGCCCCGCTGCTGCGGAGTGTTAACACATCACATGTGTCCCCCGGCCTGCAGCAGGCCCCGCTGGGCCACCCTCGGAAACCCCTGGCTCCAGGTTTCCCAAACAGGCCCGGGTTTACATTCCTGGGCCGGCCTTGCAGCCCCCACCGGGGCCCACGAGACCCCCAGGAGCCAGGGGAGTCTTGCCCACCAGTGCCTGGCGCCACCTCCCCCCAGCCTGGCACGCTCCTGGGCGCTGGATGACGCGGCCTTTGAGCTGAGCCAGCCTCACCCCCCAGGTGCTCCATCTGCCTTTCCCACGGCCTCTGCGTGGCTTCCTGCCCTGTGTCCACAAGTCCTGTGTTCACCTGGAACCCCGGGATATCGCTATCTCAGGCATCTGCTCTGAGTAGCGTCTGGGGTGCTGGGCGTGGACAGGAGGGCCCGTGAGAGCTGCGATTCCCTTCCCTCGGTGCTTGCCAGTGTTTCTTTCTGTCTGCTCCCCCTCCCCGAAGCAGGAGATCCTGGAAGGTGTGCCCAGGACCTGGCCTAGGGCCCAGCATATAGTAGGTGTTTAGTGAGAGACAGGGAGGGAATGAATGAATGAATGGATGAGTGGATGAGTGAGCACACACACCAGTTGGCCGCTTCCTTATCCTGCCAGCCACCCAGCTTTGTAAAAAGCACCCCCCACCGGCCTTGGCCCAGGCTGACTTTGTTTATAGAGCACCTACTGTGTGCCCGGCTGTGTACCAGCACCTCACACACAATCTCAGAGCTCTGCAGACTTCACTCACCATCACTCAAGGAACCTCTTAGTTTTCCCCCAATCTTTCTTTTCAATAATTTCCAACCTATAGAAAAGCTACTATAGGGCAGTGACCATTTACCAACTGGTTTTCCCCCCAGTTTTATTAAGATGTAATTGACGTACAGCACTGTTAGTGTGTACAGCACATTAATCTGACTTGCATCTACTGTGAAATGACTGTAAAGAGTTAGTTAAATCTGTTATCTCAGAGAGAGATAGAAAAAGAAAAGGAAAAAAAAATCTTGTGATGACAACTGTTAGGATCTCTTCGCTCTCTTTTTTAAAATTAATTTTATTGGAATATAGTTGATTTACACGTTTAGTTTCTGCTGTACAGCAAAGTGAATCAGTTATCCATATACATATATTCACTCTTGTTTAGGTTTTATTCCCGTATAAGGTCACTACAGAGTACTGAGTAGAGCTCCCTGTGCCATACAGTAGGTTCTTCCCAGTTCCCTATTTCATCTCTGGCAGTGCGTATACATCTGTCCCAACCTCCCAATTTATCCCTCCTTTCCCTTGGTAACCGTAAGTTTCGTTCTTGCATCTGTGACTCTGGTTCACTCGTACCATTCTTACCAACTCTCAAATACATCATCCAGCAGGGTTAACGGCAGCCACCTCGCTGTACGAACATCCCTGGTATTTATCTTATATCACCAACTCTTAATATCTTGCCGCGTCTTTCTATTTATATTTACATAGGTTATATACTTGTATATATTCACACACATATTTTTGTACTGTGACTAATATTGAGCTGTTTCTGGAGGCATGTCCTTACTCATAAATACTGCAGCTGGTGTTTCCTATAACAAGGGTATTTTCTTGTATAACACAGTAGAATTACCAAATCCAGGAAATTTAACATGTGACATAATGTCACTGTTGAGTATACAGCTCATCATAAAAATTCCCAGTTGTGCAGTAATTCTGCTTTCTCAATAAGGTCCTTCTGAGCTGTTTTGTTTGTTTTAAATCTGGGATGCAGTTCAAGATCACCCCGGGCATTCAGTTGTCCTGTCTCTTTAGTTTCTTAACATCTAGGACAGAGGTCTGCAAGCTTTTACTGTAAAAAGCCAGATAATAAATATTTTAGCCTTTATACCCAATACCCTCTCTGCTGCCACTACTCAATTTTGCATTATAACAAAACAGCAGCCATAGACGATATATAAATAAATGGGCTTGGCTGTGTTCCAATAAAACTTTATTTACAAAGCAGGCAGTGAGCCGAATTTGGCGCAAAGACTGACCCCGATCTAGCGATTCTCTTCCTACCACCTACCTTTCTTTCCTTTAACATTTTATTATTATATTTCTCAGACACTGAAAGATTCAAACAGCTTCCTTGTGAATACCCACATACCTGTCACCTGGATTTTTTCATTCATATTTCGCTTTACTTTATCACACAGCTCTCCACCCATCTTAATTTTTAATGCATTTCAAAGTAAGTTCCTGATACTGATATACTTCCCCCTAAACATTTCTTATCATTAACCACCTTAAAGAAGAACTCCTGTGTTGAGCAACAAGGATTTACTGTATACACAGGGACTGTAACCAGTATCTTATAATAACCTATAATGGAAAAGAATCTGAAGCTGTATACCTGAAACTAACACAATATTGTAAATCAACTATCATTCAATTTTTAAAAAGAAAGAAAACTTTCACGTGGATGATTTTGCAGTGTCCAAGCAATCATTTGCAAAAATGCTCTGTTTGAATTTGTCAGGTTGCTTGTGTAAGGTGTGATTCAGGTTGGACATTTTTGACAGGGGAGTCACTAAATTAATGATGTTTCTGGAAAGCTCTTAGAAATACCAATTCTTGACCCAGTTTCTAGAGGCTCTCTTTTTACAGGTCTTAGGTGGGGGCCCAGAGTCTATATTTCTAGCATGTGCTCTGAGTGATTCTGCTCTTCAACCAGCCTGTAAATTAGCACATGATTTCACATAGGGTCCATATCAACACATTAATAAAGTGCGTTTCATCATCCCAGTTTATCTGGTTAGAGAGTGAAGTCCTTGGGGGTTACGGAACTAGCTAGAGGTCACTCACCCCATGCTTGGAAGAGCCAGAGCTGGGTCCTGGCCTGTCTGATGCACCGTCTGCGTGCTGTCCTCTGCTCCAGACTGCCCCCTCCCATTTACAGTGATAATTAGAATGCCTGCCTGCTGCAGGCTGGTCGCCACCTGCAAGTCAGTGTTAGAGCATGAAGGGCGTGGGAGATGCTTGTCCTGGCCACACCTGGGGGTCTAACCTGAGCTTAGGACCCTCGTGCGTGCTAAGTCGCTTCAGTCATGTCTGACTCTTTGCGACCCCATTGACTGCAGCCCACCAGTTTCCTCTGTCCATGGGATTCTCCAGGCAGGGATACTGGAGTGGGTTGCCGTGCCCTCCTCCAGGGGATCTTTCCTGGACCTCATGTCATCCCAATGCATCTCATCCAGGGAGCTGTGGGTCTTTAAGTCTGGGGGCTTTGGGAGGCAGAGAATACTTCCAGCACCTTCCTGAATGTTCTATCAGAGACTTGGCTGAGGAAATCCGCCTTGCTTTCCTTCTGACCCAGCTACGATACTCTGAGGGTGGAGCCGAGGGCACATTTGTGTTGATGGTGGAGGAGCATCATTTCCACATGGGTGCCGGGCTCGCAGCTGCGAAGAACAGCCTTACCAACATCATCAAGCTGGAGCAGAACTTCCCCCAGGTGCGTGGAGGAGGCCAGGGCAGGCTTGGCGGCGGGGGGACGGGGGGGATGTTCCTGGGGCAGCCCATTGAGAAAAGAGGAATTGTCCGGTTTCCTGGGAGGATCCACTGCAGGCAGGGCTGTGATGTGGGCAAAATTTGCTGGAATGGATTCTCAGCTGGTCTCAATGTCCCTTCTTCCCTTCCCCCCTCCCTCCCTTTCATGTTATTTACTGAGCATCTACTAGGTGCCAGGCCAGACACTGTTCCAGAAGCTGGCGATGTTGCTTAGAGCAGACTGATGAGTCCGTCCTCTCATCAAATGTAGTCTAGTAGGGAGACTGCACCTGCAAAGCATCAGAGACATGGGCAGGAGACGCATCAGGGAGATCCCCTGAAGAAGGAAATGGCAACCCACTCCACTATTCTTGCCTGAAAAATCCCATGGACAGAGGAGCCTGGTGGGCTATGGTCCACGGGGTCATGCAGGAATCAGACACGACTTGGTGACTAAGAAACAACCACAAGTGGGGAGACTGATCAACAACAAAAAGAAAATCAAATAAGAAAAATATACCAGACGCTGATACCTACTATAGAAAAGGGCTTCCCTGGTGGCTCAGATGGTAAAGAACCTGCCTGCAGTATGGGGTGATATGAGCGGGAATGACTGGGGAGCTGTTTAGGTGGCCAGCAAAGGCCCCACTAAGGAGGTGAGTTAACCATTTGGAAACCTGGTGACAGGGCCTTCCAGGCAGAGGGAACGAGATGTGCAAAGGGCCTGGGGCAGGAATGACGTTGGCACGTTTGAGGAACGGCCACTGTGCAGGAGCAGAGTGGGTGAGGGGGAAAGAGCAGGCAGGAGTGCAAATCTAATCATGCAGGGTGCATCAGGCCACAGAGAGGAGTTGGGATTGTATCCTCTCTGAAATTGGAGGCCTTTGAGGACCTGATCCAAAGGGTGCTTTCAGACTCCTCTGGCTGCTGTGTAGTGAGTGACCTACAGGGGGCAGCAGAGTCTCAAGTGGATGGTGACTGCAGCCATGAAATTAAAAGACGCTTGCTCCTTGGAAGAAAAGCTATGACCAACCTAGACAGCATATTAAAAAGAAGAGACATTACCAACAAAGGTCCGTCTGGTCAAAGCTATGATTTTTCCAGTAGTCATGTATGGATGTGAGAGTTGGACTATAAAGAAAGCTGAGCACCGAAGAATTGATGCTTTTGAACTGTGGTGTTGAAGAAGACTCTTGAGAGTCCCTTGGACTGTAAGGAAATCAAGCCAGTCAATCATAAAGGAAATCACTCCTGAATATTCATTGGAGTGACTGATGCTGAAGCTGAAACTCCAGTCCTTTGGCCACCTGATGCAAAGAACTGACTCATTGGAAAAGACCCAGATGCTGGGAAAGATTGAAGGTGGGAGGAGAAGGGGACAACAGAGGATGAGATGGTTGGATGGCATCACCGACTCAATGGACATGAGTTTGAGTAGACTCTGGGAGTTGGTGATGGACAGGGAGGCCTGGTGTGCTGTAGTCCATGGGGTTGCAAAGAGTCGGACACCACTGAGTGACCGAACTGAACTGAACTGAACTAAGGGTCTCAAGAATGATGGTGTCTTGGACCGAGATGGCGGCAGTGGTGATGGGCTTTAGAGACATTTAAGAGTAAACTCCCTTCCTCCCCCTAAAAGTCTCCTCCACCATCCTCCTGTGGCACCCAACAGCAGGGAGAGTGCCCCTTGCTGAGCCTTTGCACAGGCTGTTCCTTCTGCCTAGAATGCCCTTCCCTATTTTGTCAAGCAGCCTGTTTCTCTGTATTCCTTTTCCCCCTTGAATATCTTCCATGGCTTCTCTTGTCACCTTGCCCCATCATTTCCTAATTCTGTGACTGTCTCCCTACCAGCCTGGAGTCCCTGAAGGGCCACGGTCAGTCTTGGTTATCTTTGTCCCCCAACCCCCAGCCCTGGGTCAGGAACATCACACCAGCTCATTAAATGTTTGAGAAATCCTTCTACCAACCACAGCAGCCCCTCGTGGCACCGTCCGTGGGTCCAGCCCTGAGCTGAGCACATCACTCCCCTCGTCTCACCGAAGTCAGCACTATTATTCTTACCCCAGTTTATAGACGAGGAAACTGAGGTTCAGAGAGGTCAGGAAACTAGCCCAAGGCCACACAGCTTGGAAGTGGAGCTGAGAGGCCGCCCTCCTCTTTACAGGGGGCGTCAGCCTCTGGTTTGTCATAGCCCTTCTGCCCCCTTGCTCCACTCCGTTACGTCATCTACCAGCCCAGTAAACAATTAGAGCTTTGCTTCTTGTCTTTCCTTTTCTGAAAGCTGTTCTCCTTTGCTACCCTCAGCAGAAACATGGGCTGGGCTCCCCAGTGACCCATCTCCATCTTTTTTTTTTTTTCCCCAGTTCCACGCCCTTCCTGGGGAGCTGGTCCTTCAGACCTCATACGAGCGAGCCCGTGGCACCCAAGTCCTGCACCACACGGTGCTGTGGGATGGGCAGGGCGTGGCCCTCAAGGGGAGCCTCAATGGGAGCCTCTCCATGCCCTTCCTCAAGCCCGCTGGGACCCTTGGTCTGCAGGGTGAGTCTCCCAGGAGCCACGCATTCACCCATTCACTCAGCATCATCACTGAGTGCTTGCTTATCCCAGTAACTGTTCTAGGCACTGGGGGTCCATCGGGAAGCAGCATGGCCCAGGTCCCAGATCTCAGGGAGGAGGGCTGTGAGCAGGGATACACACCGAACAAGATAACATCAGAGTGTCTCCAGGAGTGAGAACGCCTATGAAAACAAGCAGGGTTTGGTTTTGGGGGTGGAGGGGGTGGAGCTCCTCCAGGTGGGTGGTCTGGGAAGGCTTGTCTCAGGAGGTGACTTTCAAGCTGAGCCCCGAGTGACAAGGTGAAGCTCTGGGGAGATCATCATGGGCGGAAGAGGAGGAACAGCAGGTGCAAAGGCCCTGGGGCGGGAATAGGTTTTGTGGCTGGAAGAATAGCAGCAAGGTCAGTGTGGCTGGAGTGGACTGACGGGAGGAGCAGAGGGGAGGAGATGAGGTGGGAGAGGTTAGGGGAGCCAGGACACACATGGTCTCAGCCTCTGACAAGGAGTTGGGGTTTATCCTGGGTGTGATAAGGCAGGAAGGCAAGGTTAGCGTGTGGAAGATGTGGCAACCCCCTGCATCCCCGAGGGCTTGCAAGCTGAGGCTGACTGCAGGTTGGCAAGGGAGGTGAGTGTGGCCCCAGCAGGGGCACCCGTGACCCCCTGAGGCTCTCCAGGAAACAGCCCCATCCCCAAGGGCCATGCAGACACACGGGCTGTCAATTCGTGTTTGAGGAGTCTGCGTACACAGAGCAGAAACTGACCTGCTGGCCTGCCAAGCGGGAGACGCAGTGCAGACCCTGGCCCGGGGCGGGCACGGCTTGCTGGGTGGCCCAGTGGGGTTCCCCGGGGTCAGGGTTGCCACATGTGTGCCCTCAAAGCAGAGAGAAAAAGAGGATCCTCAGCACGCCAGGGCAGTGTTTGTCGTGCGTGCCCGTGTGTGCGTGTGTGAGTGTGTGCACGCTCGGGGGCCCATGGATGGGCTGAGCAGCCTGTGGACCCTGCTGTGTGGTTACTGGGCGCAGAAACCAGCGGGTCTGGGGCAGAGGGAGTGAGGGGTTGCGGCTCTGCATGTGGTCAGTGCTCCTGGACTGGTGACCAGATGATGCCTTGAGAACCAGCTTACAGCCACTGTCTCTGGATACAGCTCCCCAGGATCCATGTAGGAACAGTCCCCTTCCAGAGGGTTCAAAGGTGGTCTTTGTCTGCAGCAGAGTCTCAGGTGGACTCCTGCTCTGGGGGGTCTAGGAAGGCAGGAGCAGTTGGTGGCCTTATGGGATGGAGTTAGATGGTGCCGGAGGTCAGGGCAGCTGGACTCAGGCTTCAGAGATGAAGGAAGAAAATTGAGGGCAAGGAGGCCGTGAGGCCTCAGCCATGGGCTGTGTCGTACCCCAGGATGGAACGAGAACATGGGGCAGCTGAGTGTGACCAGGCGGGTGTGGAGCATTCAAAGTGGCCGGGGTAATCGTGTGTGAGGGGCCTGAGAGTGATATCGGAAGGCATATCCGTCAGCTACTGCTGTGTAACGAATGACCCCAAACTCAGTGACTTACAGAAGTAAGAATTCATCACTGCTAACAAGCCTGTGGGCAGCTCTCTGGTCTTGCTCATGCATCAGGGTCAGGCGCTAACTTGGATAGGTGGTGCTGCTGATTTTGGCTGAACTTTCTTACTTGTTCACGGGCTGGTTGGCTGTCGCCTGATCTGGGACAGTCTCTGCTGAAACATCCAGGCTGTCCTCTGTGTGGTGTCAGCGTCTGGCAGGCCAGCCTGGGTTTAATCTCACTATGGCTGGGCAGGGGTCCCAGAGAGCCAGATGGAGCTGAGGCCTTAAGGCTGAAGCTGGGGATTTGCAGTGTCAACTTCACCAAACTCTACAAGCCAGTCACGAGGCCAGCCCAGGTTCCAGGGCCAGGGCAACAAATTCCACCTCCTGATGGAGGAGATACAAGGCTTCTTGAAGTCCTGGAATGGGGCTCTCATGGGGATGCTGATGGACTGTTGAGTGGCAGGGGGACCAAGTGAGGGGACAGCTTCTGAATTTTGTGCAGATTACGTGCGTGTGTGGCCCCAAAGTGGCCCCCGGCACCCTCTTGGCCTCAAGCTGATGCCCCCCCTCCCTGTACGCCCCTCCCTGCCCAGTGGAGCTCACCCACCCGCTGCCCCTGCCCCTTCCATGGCACTGCAGCTTCCGCCTGACCTCCGAGCATTCAGCACGCCGTCACCAGGATGACCTGGTTGTGGGCTGGGATGGCAAGGACCAGGTAGGTGTTGGGCTGGAACAGGACCTGGGAAGCCCACCTTGTGGCCTGAGTGGGGCATTCGGGGCCCTGCCCTGCCCAGGAGCATTATGGGTCCAAATGGGCTGAGCCCCGGTCCCCAAAGGACCACGGGAAGAGCACTGGCGGGGAGGAGGGAGCCTGGGTCCCAGCACCACCTGGATGATAACAGGAAGACCAGTGGCTGACGCATAGCGACGGCCTCTTGTGTGCCAGGCAGGCCAGCCCCCTTTCATAGATGAAACTGAAGCTCAGAGGGGAATGGGGCTACTGAAAGGCAGGGCTGGGATTCAGATCCATGAAATGCTTCTAACCCCCAGTCCCCTCTCTGTCGTATGCTTGTCCCTATCTCCTGCTCTCCAATCCTCAAGTTACTCCTCTGAAAAATGGGCTGAAGCTCCCAGAGGGCCTCCCCCAGTGGTGGGCCAGCAGTCCTCACTCCCTTGACCCTGATGAAGGAGGTGACCTGTGCTGGGTGGTGGAGAGGCCCTCTCTGGGGGAGGCCTCCCGCTCAGCCTGTCCCCTCCCCAGGTGGCGCTGTCCTCCTCTCTGCAGCTGGGAAAGGGCAAGCTGGCCGCCCGCCTGGCCCTGGCTCACCCTTTCAGCCTCTCCTGGCGGCAGGCCCAGGCCAGTGGCCTTGCTGAGAGCAGGGGCGGCAGGCAGAGCTGGCAGGTGAGCGGGGAGCAGCCACGGGGCCCTGGGTAGACGGCTCTTGGGGGTGGGTGAGCCGCGTGGCTGAGGCCATGGGTGGGACATCTGGGACCATGTGCGGGGGAGGAGGATCTTGTTTGTCCATCAGAGACGAGGACGTCTCTGGAATCACAGTGTCCTGAAGCTGGGAACCCCGGGGGGGCCTTGATGCATTCATTCCTTCACTGGGACTGTATTAAGCACCTAATGTGTTCCAGGTCGTGTTGAGATGCGGGTGTAGTCCCTGCGTTGATAAAGCTCATTTTAGGGGGAGGAGCAGTTCGCGAGCATGTCTGGTTCATCACTGATGCGCTGGTTTGTTTAATTGGTCACTGCAGGGGTTCACATAGGGCAGCTTGGACTCTGCATCTGACTGGGAGGCTCTGGGCAGTCTTCAGCACCTCTCTAAGCCTGGGGTTTTTTTTTTCTGTGAAATGGGAGACAGTAGGCCAGTGTGTGCCAGGCAAAAAGACCAGAACTCAAGAGAATGAATGAATAAAAAATTAAGAGTTGTGATAAGCCCTATAAAGAAAGTAAGGAGGGTACTAAGAGAATCACTGGGGTCCGGTGGGGAGGGGACTTTAGATGGGGTGATCAGAGAGGGCTTCATGGAGGAGGCGGCTTGTCAGCTGAGGACCCGTGGATGAAGAGGAGCCCGGACGAGCTGGAGGAGCAGCGAGTGCAAAGGCCCTGAGATGGGAACAGGCTGGGAGCTTCAGGAGGAGCCAGAGGCAGTTAAGACCAGCACGGAGGAAATGATGGGGTGGGGCCCGGTGAGCAGGGAGACCAACTGTCTTAGCTCGGGGCTGCCATAGCAAAACATCACGGGTTGGGTGGCTTAAACCACAGACTAGAGGCTAGAAGTCCAAGATCAAGGGGCCAGCACGGTCAGGTTCTGGTAATAGCCCTCTTCTTGGTCTGAAGCCTTCTCTCTGTGTCCTCACAGTTGGGGAGAGAGCTCTGTGGGGTCCTTCTTACAGAGCACGGATCCCATCATGACCTCCCCCCCCAACCCCATCTAACCCTAATCGCCTCCCAACACCTCCTGATGTTGTCACATTGGGGATTAGGGCTTCAAGCCACAGGCCCCAGTGAGGGGCTCAGATTTCACTGCCCTGGGAAATGATGAGTCTGGGTGTTGAGAATGGGGATTTTTCCACCCAGTAAACACTTCTGGTCTGCAGTCTAGGCATGGCTCTGCACTCTTACAGACATAAGCTGGAAGAGAAGTCAGTGTCTCAACTCCCGCTTGCTGCTTCCATCCCCTAGAGGGTGGGCAGGGAGACCACCAGCTTCTCCACCTTCCCCCACCCCAATCCACGACACACAGATGGGGGGACCTCAGCCTTCCTCTGTCCCACCTCTCCCATCCACCTGCCACTGGCCGTGTCTCCACGCAGGTGCAGCTTGCCTGGAACGGAGGGCAGCCGCTGGCCTTGCAGCTCACCTGGGCCAACAGGTCCTCGACGCAGAGCACCTCCTGGGATGGTTGCGTGGCTGCCTCCCTGGGGCAGGTACACTATTGCCTGCCCTCCCGACCCGGCACCGGGCTGCCCCAAACCCCGGGCCCTGTGCTGCCCCCCGTGCCCCAGTCACATCCACATCCTCTTCCCCGTCAGCTCCAGGACACCTGGGGCCTGGGCACCCTCAGGGCCTGTGGGGCCTTAACGCAGACCCCAGCTGTGCTCAGCGAGTGGCTGGATCTGTCCTGGGACGGACGCCAGGTGCGGCAGAACCTGACTTACGAGGTGAGGCCTGGGGAGCTGGGTGGCCCCACCAGCTGCAGAAAGTGCCTGACTCTGGGGCCTTAGGGTCCTGGGTGTAAGTGCTCATTGTGCTGGGGGGCCCTGGGCAATTCATTTCTCCACTGCAAACCTTGGTTTTCTCATCTGTGAAATGGGTACAAGTATCCTTCCCTGACTGTAATGTCATGAAAGCACTGGGAGGTCAGGAAAGCAAGGTGCCCAGCATGAGGCGGGCACTTGGGGAGCAGACAGAGGAGTGGGTGAACCCAGTGGGCTGCTGGAGAGGGGTGGGGGGAGGTGGGGAGCTCAGGTTCCCAGAGGTGTCAGGGTCAAGGTCTCACCAGCATCACCATCTGCCTGGGGCTCCTCATGGACTGAGTGCTGCTCTGCAGAGCCTGGGGCAGGGGCTGGGCCATGGAGAGATGAGGGCAGCTGGCCTGGAAGTGCCCTTGTCCCTTCTGGGTTTCCTTAGGCCCACAGCCCCTCAGTCTCCCAACAGAGGTCCTGCCCGGAGTGTAAACGCCCGCTGTGGGGCTGCCCGGGGCTCTGATGGGGTTCCTGGCACCTCTTCTCCTCTCATGAGGGTCTCCTTCTCTCTTCCGGGATGAGGCCCCATACCAAGATGCCTTCTTCCTTCCAGAGGCGCCAGCCATTCCTCCCGGACAAGATCCATGCAGAGGCCATGCTGGAGCATGTCCTCGGGGCCCCCTGCTCCACGCAGAGCTTCTGGGGAGACGTGGAGACAGACCATGCCCGCTGGGTGCGCCACTCCCTGCGGCTGGGGCTCTGCCACCTGCCCACGGTGAGTGTGTCCCCGGGGAAGGGCCCAGGGATCCAGCGGTAAAGAGAGAGGAGGGTGCCCACCCAGGGCAGGGGTGTGAGTGAGGGAGCCGGGTCCCGTCATCATGGGTCCTCACAGGCCTGCAGGCAGCCCCGGGCAGGGCGCTGTCCTCTCTGAGTATCTGGTGTTTCATCTGAGGGATGGGAGACACAGTTGGTTCCAGCACGTGGGGTGATGGGGAGATTTAAGATGTGGCACTGGGAAAGTGCTCGACATGTAAACCAAGCTGCTGTTTTCATTGTTGTTAGGGGGAGGGGTTGGGACCCCTATCCCCCAACATTCCCCTGGGTTTGTTAGCTAGTTGATTGTTCTTTCCTGCCTTCCTCCACCCACCTTTTACCCATCTTTCCAGCCATCCATCCATCCATCCATCTACCCACTCTCCAATCCATCCTCCCATTCATCCATCCATTCCTTCATCCTCCCCATCTTCCAGCCTCCTCCCTTCCATCCATCCTTCCATCTATCCATCCTTCCCCTTTCCCGTTCCCCACACCCTCTCATCTCTCTAACAGTCCCGGGGGTCACAAACTTTTCCTCCAAAGGGCCAGGTAGTAAATATTTTATTTATTTAAAAAATTTGTTTTTGTTTGTGTTGGGTCTTTGGTCTTTGTCCGTGTTGCCGCGTGAGGGCTTCCTCTAGTTGCGGCGAGCAGGGGCCACTCCCTTGGTGCGCTGCACGGGCGTCTCACTGCGGTGGCTTCTCCTGTTGCAGAGCACGGGCTCTGGGCACCAGGGCTTCAGTAGTTGCGGTGTCCAGGTTTAGTTTCTCCGTGGCAGCTGAGATCTTCCCGGACCAGGGACTGAACCCGTGTCCTCTGCACTGGCAGGCAGATTCTTAACCACTGAGCAGCCAGGGAAGTCACAGTGAATATTTCAGGTCTTACAGACCATGTGGACTCTGTTGCAGCCACTCAAGTCTGCCATTCAGCCGTGAAGGCCACCGTGGAGGACGTGTAAATGAAGGGGTATGGCCAGTCCCAATAAAAACTATTTACAAGAACAGGCAGTGAACCAGATTTGGCCCATGAGCCGAAGTTGCCAGCCCCCAACCTGTCCATCCATTCAGAGAGCATTTGTGGGTCTTTCTTATGCCAGGCTCTGTTCTAGGTGCAGGCACAAGGATGGTGAAAGGGACAGACCAGGTGCCCGCCCTCCCGAAGCTCAGAGTCCCGTGGGTAGAAGAAGATAAACAAGACAGGTGTAGTGAATGCTATGAAAGAATGAAGCAGGGAGAGGGGACGAATGCAGAATGCGGTGAGAACAGCCAGTGCAAAGGCCCTGTGGCCGGAGCATGCTTATAGATGTTTGAGGAACACAGGGTGGCTTTTACAGAGAGAGCAAGGAGGTGAGGTTAGGAAGATAATGCACGTCCACAGGACCCGCCAAGGAGACCGGCTTCTCCTCCAAGTGCAACGGGAAGACAGAGGCTTTGAGCATGGCGACAGTGTCTGATTTGCATTTTTTTTTTTTAAGGTAAAATGGAGGAGGGGCTATAGGGTGGGACAGGAGTGGAGGCTGGGATAGGCTATTGTGACTGTCCTGGCGTGAGGGGCTGTCGCCTGGACCAGGGCCCAGCAAGAGGAAGCTGTGCTCCTGTGCCTCCCTGACCACCGACATGCCTGCCTTCTTGTTCCAGGCACTCTCAGTCTCTGGGGAGCACACCCTGGGCAGCGGTGAGCTCCTGCTACATTCCAGATGCCAGCTGGGCCTCGCCCCAGACCCAGATCACGGCCTGCACCTCAGCCTGACACTCCACAACCACAGCAGGCCCCGGACGCATGACTACTCCGGGGAGCTGGAGGTAAGGTGGCTGCCCGCCCCAGAGGAAAAGACCCTGATGGCCATCTGTCCCTGTCTGGCCAGTGGACCACCACTGACTGGGCAGCCCTGCCATCTAGTGGCCAGTATTGGAACTGCAGACAGGCACACGGAGGGGGCCTGAGCTTACTTGCAGTGGGAACCCCTGGGCCTGCCCACCCCTGACCCCCAGCCCTCCACCACCAAAACAGCTCCTCTGCTGCCCCAACACCAGCCTTTCCCATAACCAAGAGGCAATGGCTGGACTGCCTGGGCTTGAACCCCAGCCCCACCTCTTCCTAGCTAGCAATTTACCTCCCCTCTCTGTGCCTCAGTTTCCTCACCTCTAAAGTGGGGGATAATCATTGCACCTGTCCTACCTCCCATGGGATTAATATCATAGGGATTAAATATCTTAACGTGTACGTTGCTTAGAACAGTGCCGGGTACAAAGCCAGCACTAAGGATTAGCTTCTTATATTGTGTCTGTTCACTCACTCAGTCGTGTCTGACTCTGTGACTTCATGGACTGTAGCTCACCAGGCTCCTCTGTCCATGGAATTTTCCAGACAAGAATACTGGAGTGGTAGCCATTTCCTACTCCAGGGGATCTTCCTGACCCAGGGATTGAACCTGTGTCCCTTGCATTGGCAGGTGGATTCTTTACCACTGCACCACCTGGGAAACTCCAGCTGCTATTACTATTGGCTATTATTGGCCCAGTCTTATCTTGTCTCTCCCTTTCCTGGCAACCCAGGGAGGTAGAAAGGGTTCAATACCTGCCCTGCCCTCATCTGGCCAAACGGTATTGGAAAGGGACCTCTCCAAGCCCCATTTCCTTACCTGAAAGTGGGGGTCAGATATATTTCATAAGGCGGTCAGTGGGGTTCTGGGCACCCCTTCTCCACCCACGCAGCATGGGTGTAGAGTAGGTGCCCCATCACTGCTGCCATAAGCCTATCTCTGTGTCTCCCTGGCCTTGACCTTGTGACTTTCCCTTTACAAGCCTCAGTATTCCCCTCTGTCAAATGGGAACAATCCCACCTCCTCTGCAGAAGTGTTGGGAAAAAAAGAAACAGCTCGCATGGCACATGCACACAGGAAGTGCTCATGCGATGGGCGTTTCCTGCCAGTGTCCAGAGCTGGACGAGGCGTTTCTGTGTCTGGAGCTCACCCAGCCCGTTTCCGAGCCCAGAAGCTGTGATGGTTTCAAAAGCATTATCCTTTCTGAGGCTTGCCAAGGCTGGCTCTCATTTCTCCGTTGGCCAGCCAGGCTGCGAGCCACCCCCGCATGTGTAATCCCAGTGCCCCAAGGTTCACGTCTCCCCGCAGTGGGTGGTCAGGGAGCAGCTGGTCCCTCTGCTTCCATCCCGAGCCCGTGGGTGGCTGGTTTTGACCGCTTCTCCCTTGCCCATGCCCTCTCGCTCCATTTTGGGGTCTGTGGCATGGGGGGGGGGCTTTCCCAGCCTGGTTTGGTGTTCACGCCAAATGGAGAAGAGGGACAAAATTCGGGGGGGCAGGCACTCATCCCAGCTGCTGGGGCCCCAGCCACTCAGTGCCTAGGACAGAGCTCAGACGCAGGAGGCCATCTACGAGGAACACCCCAGGTGTGGTCTGCTGACGCCTGACACCCCCCCACCCCCGCACCGCACCAGGCTCACTGCCTGAGCACTGTGAAATCTCCCAGGAATTCCTGGGCGCCACCCCTCCCACCCACTCAGAAATCTGCTGGAAGGAGACTCAGGAAACGGCATGTTTTGCGAGCACCCTGAATTGGATTCCTAGGGCTAACAAATTACCCACCAACTGAGTGCCTTAACACGACAGAGATTTCTTCTTTCACAGTTCTGGAGGTTAGAAGGCTAAAATCAAGGTGTCAGCCGGCCGTGCTTCCTCTAGAAGCCCCAGGAAAGAATCCTTCCTTGTCTCTTCCAGCTGCTAGGGGCCACCAGCAATCCAGGAGTTGCTTCATTATCCCAACCTCTGCCTCTGTCAGCACATGGCCTTCTCTTTTTTTAATATTTATTTTTATTTATTTGGCTGTGCTGGGTCTTAGTTGCAGCATGTGGGATCTAGTTCCCTGACCAGCGATTGAACTCGGGACCCCTGGAGAAGGAAATGGCAATCCACTCCAGTATTTTTTTTTAAATATTTTATTTATTTGGCTGTACCGGGTCTTAGTTGTGGTGTGAGATCTAGTCCCTGACCAGGAATTGAACCCTGGCCCCCTGCACTGAGAGCATGGAGTCTTAGCCACTGGACCACCGGGGAAGTCCCCACCTGGCCTTCTTATAAGGACGCCAGTCATTGGATTTAGGTGTCCTTATATATGACTTCATCGCAAATTTATTTCATCTGCAAAGAACAGACATGCAAATGACACCATGTTCACAGGTGCCAGGGGTTGGAACCATCAGATCTTTTTGAGGAACACAATTCAACCCATAACAGACCTCCTGCACACATTCACACAAATACACACACACACACACACGAGTTCTGATTCCTGATAAATTTTGAGAACCACTGTTCTACATCTGATCTTACAGATTTTGAAACTGGGGTAACACACTTACTCTGGGCTGCACCGCTTGGGAGATGCAGTATTTGGACCAGAATACAGAGCAGCTGAGTTCAGGCCTGAGGGGGCTCCCATCCCCCACAAATGCATCTCAGTCAGCCTGTTGCCTCCCCTCCCCGCTGGGTCTCCCTCAGGGTTCCTTCCCTTTAGGCCACTGAGGGTTTTCCTGACTCTGCCCCACCCTGGGTCTGGAAGATCCCCTGGAGAAGGAAAAGGCAACCCACTCCAGTATTCTTGCCTGGGTGGTCCCATGGATGGAGGAGCCTGGAGGGCTGCATACAGTCCATGGGGTCTCGAGGGAGTCAGACACGACTGAGCACACACACTTGGAACTGTTTTATCGGTATGTCATGAGCTGTTCCAGTCAGTTGTTCCACTGGCTGTCCACGGGGTTGCTAAGAGTGGGATGCAACTTGGTGATTGCACAACCACCCGTCTTGTGTCCCCTCCCCTCCAGGCTGGTGGCCACAGGGGCTGGGACAGACTGCTCAGTAGCCTGGCCTTTATGCCAGCCGCCACCCACAATGTCTCCTTGACCTTGCAGAGACATCTGTAGTGGTTCTCCTGCAGATACGGAAAACCTCGCCAGGTGGGAAATACACTCAGGTGCTGGGGATGTTGAAATGCCAGGGCCCAGCCGCTCCCCCCAGTCAGTTAGGTCAGAATCTCTGGGGTGAGGCCTGAGCATCAGGAATTCTTAAACCATCTGGATGCCATATCCGTGCGCAGTTAGGTCCCTGGATGTGGATTTTAATAAGCATTTATGCAGTCGGTAGGGATTCTGAGCCCTGTGCTTCCCTGGTGGCTCAGATGATAAAGAATCTGCCTGCAACGTGGGAGACCCGGGTTCGATCCCTGGGTTGGGAAAATCCCCTGGAGGAGGCCATGGCAACCCACTCCAGTATTCTTGGCTGGAGAATTCTTGGACAGAGGAGCCTGGCGGGGTACAGTCCATGGGGTCGCAAGAGTCGGACATGACTGAGCGAGTGCGCATGAGCATGAGCTGAGGCCTGTGGCAGGGTCGTTGGGTGAGGGGGACCCAGCGCTTGCTCCTGAAGGTATGGGGTGGGGTGGGCATTGCCTTTCCCCCAGAAGGTTCAACCTCGGTCTCCCCAGCCACCTCTCCCCAGGTCTGGGGCAGCAGAGGGCAGGGGCCAGGTCCCACTCAGGCCCCTGGCCCCTCCCCCAGCTCCATGGCCCCAAAGCTCAGTGGCTTGGCCTGCTGGGCCGCGTCTCCACCTCGGCTTCTCGAAGCCTGGTCCAGCTGGAGGGAAGCGTGGACGACGGGGATGAGAAAGTGAGGCTGTCAGTGTCTCGGGCCCCGAACTGCCTCCAGGCCTCGGTGGCCCACGAGGAAGGTGAGTAGAGGCGCTGGGTGTGGCTCGGTGGGGCTCAGCTTGGCCCAGGAGAAGTCAGAGATTGGGGTGATGCGAGCTCAAAAGTCAAAGGCAACCCTGGTAGGGCTTCGTGGCCCCCCAGCCAGGAGGAGAGGAGCTCTCCATGGCCACCTGGATTGACTGTGATGCCAGCAGAGGCTGGCAGAAGGTCTGGATCAGAGGTGGGTGTGGGGATGGGGAAGAAACCAGGCTTTGGGAGTTGGGGGGGGTCTGAAGGTTGACGTAGGCAGCTCAGTTTGAGGCCCTCAAGTCCCAGGGCCATTGAGACCCTGCCTGTGGGAAGTAGGGAGCTATAGGAGACTATGGAGTACCAGAGGAGTGGGCAGCTGGGAGGCGGATGGACTAGTCCTGGGCTCAACAGCAGGTCCCTTCCTGGCCCCAGGGAGCCAAGAGGAGAGCGTGCTGCTGCGGGCCTGCGCCCACAGGCAGGCGGCGGAGGTGGAGGCTCTGCTCCGGGACCGAGGGCAGCCCGTCCAGCCGCTGGTTCGCTTGACCCTGCAGGCTGCCAACCAGAGCCTCCGCTTGGCTGCACGCGGCTGCCAGGGGACCCTGCTGGGCCACGTGGAGGTGAGATGGCTGGGGGTGGGGGAGGAGTGGCCATTCCTACCACCCCCACCCGAGCCCCACCCAAGGCCACAGGCCCAGGCTCCCAGAGTCCAGCAGAGCCAAGGAAAGTGGAGGCAGACAGCCCGTAGCATGGCACGCGGGTCCACAGCCCTGCTGCTGGCATCGAACGCTTTCTGCCCGCTGCATTCCCGGGGGGCCAGCCTGTCCCTCTGTGTCCGCAGTCCAGGGTAGCTGCTCTCGGGTCCCAGATGCAAGCGGGGCTGGAGGAGAGGATCCACAGCTTGGATGCCTATGTGAGACGGTTCCAGCGCCTGGTGGGTAGAGTGCACTTGGGGTGTCACTGGAGAAGGGAGGGAGTGTGGGGCTGGGGGGGTCACTGCTCTGCTCTGTCTGGGGCCCCCTCTGAGGGCACGAGGGGTGCAGATGGCCCCAGACCCTCATGCTGATCCGGCCTCTGTTCTATCCGCCCAGGTACAGCCAGCGGGCGCCCTGGATGGCATGGCCGGCCTGCTTCTGCGGCTGTGCCAGGCGGGGCTGGGGGCCGTGCAGGACGGCGGCCGGGCGGTGGCCGCGCTGTGGGGCCTGAGCCCCGCCGGGCGGGTGCTCACCCTCCACGTGCCGCTCTCCCTGGAGAGGCTGCGGGCAGGTCTGGAGCAGCTGCGGAAGGAGCTAGAACGTGAGTGCAGGGGCAGGGGGTGCCTGACCCCAGAGCCCCCGACCCACGCCTGACCCCAGGGCTCCCGACCCATGCCTGACCCCAGGGCCCCTGACCCGGGCCCCTCACACTTGGCTCGGGGCCCTGGTTCAAGCAGGAAGGCCACCAGATTTCCAGCGGGCCTGCACCCCAACTTCCTTTAGAGTCCTCTGCCTTATTTCCTCATGGACCTACACCCTTCAGACTTGGGGAGCAGTGTCCATTTTTTTGATTTATTGCTGTTTTTGGCTGTGCTAGGTCTTTGTTGCGGGGCAGGCTTTTCTCTAGTTGCAGCGAGCGGGGCAGGGGGGCTACTCTCTAGCTGTGGTGCACAGGCTTCTCGTGGCGGAGCACAGGCTCCTCGGCATGTGGGATCTTCCCTGACTGAGGACCTAACCCGCATCTCCTGCATTGAAGGCAGATTCTTAACCACTGAGCCACTGGGGAAGCCAGCCATATCCGTTCCTGTAGGTCTCTGAGCTCATTTCCCTCATGTTCACCGCCTCACTTCTTCTGGACCTCTGCCCGAGTGTCTTCAGTCTCTGCCTGAATTCTTTAGGGCGTACAGCTTTATTTCTGCAAAGCCCGCTGCTGTAGATCCCAGGGCCTGTTTCTGGCTCTGTGATAAGCACCAGGGAGGCCATACCGGTTGTGACGGCTGCTGTCCCTAGCGCCCTCCTGGCGACACCGGGACCCTCCAGCCTCTCCCAGGGTCCAGGACCACCAGGGCTGACAGCTGGCCCAGTGGGGGACCCCAGGACCCTGCCCAGCACCAGGGCGGCCACCCTGAGACTGGCCGGTGCTTGAGCCAGACTGGCCGTTCCGTGTCCTCTCACCCCTGCTTGTGTGTCTAGTCAGAATCCCAGGGCCACCCTGGCATCGATGACTCACTAGC
The DNA here is from genome assembly GCF_055505025.1 of Bos grunniens. Lineage (NCBI taxonomy): Eukaryota > Metazoa > Chordata > Mammalia > Artiodactyla > Bovidae > Bos > Bos grunniens. The sequence goes on from NC_141189.1 coordinate 32,744,091, forward strand.
ACTCAACTCTCAGCTTGGAGTTGCACCCGCAGCCATAGGGCCAAGATACAGAGCCAGGCCGTGGAGGGACAGGTATAGAGGCTCCAGGGAGACCCCCCCCAACCAAGGAGCTCCCAGACTCATCCTCCAGTGGGAGCGCGTAGGATGCCCTCACCGCCCCCTGCTTCAGATTGTGACAACACCTGTCAGACATCAACTGCCCAAGGGAGCTCACTAGAGGCTCCGCACCCAGGCTTCTCATTGCGGGGTGGTCAGGTGGGAGCCCCTGCCTGGCACAGACCCATGTCCCAGACTCACAGAAGGAAAGGGGGTGTTCAGCATGTTGTCTGTTGCACCCCAGGCCCAGGAGGGCCCTCTCACTAGGTCTGGGAATGGTAGGACTCCCCCAGAATCCAGCCAGGGGCTGCCCTGGTGAACAGGCCTTGCAGACGGGCAGCCTCGGGCCTGCCGGGTTGACGTCCAGTCTCTAGTGCCGCCACCTCATTCCAGGTCGCAGGCTCTATTTCCTTCCCGGGGGCCCGGGTTGTCTGGGAGAGGCGGGCTGGTTTCCCTGCACGGGCCTGGCAGGCGGCCAGCAGTGTTGCACTTGCCGCCAGGCCCAGGAGGCCTCACGGGGGGTGGTGGCTGCCTTCGCAGGGCCCCTGGCCACGCTGAAGGATGCCTACCTGGAGGTGACGGTGCAGCCCCTGGACAACGTGTGGCGGAAGCGGGCGGAGGAGGCCCTGCGGCAGCTGCAGGCCTGGGTGTCCGGGACACCGGGCACCTGGGGGTCCGGACCCCTTGGGGCAGCGCTGGAGGCCACAGGGGGCGCCCTGGAGCTGGTGAGGTGGGGCACAGGGGTGGGAGGCGGCGTCTCAGGCAGGGATGGCCCTGACGGCTCTCACGGCCCCCACCCTGTCCAGGCCGCCCACCAGATGCTGTCTTGGGCCGACGCTGCGCTCTCACGGGCACTGAGGCGGCTCCGCAGACCCCTGTTGGACCTGTACAGCTTCTCGGCCAGGTGACTGTTCCGCTCGGAGGCCCTGCCCCACGCCAGGCACACCTTCCACCTCATCCACTTCCCTGCCAGAGGCATTTTCATCCCCATTTTACAGATCAGAAAACTGAGGTCTGTTCTTCATTCTGCAGATATTTTACAAGCGCTCTCTCTGAGCAGGTGGGGTTTTAGATGCTGCAGACGCAGTGGTGAGTGGGACAGGTTCTGGCCCTCCCCTGGCTGCCTGGGGAGACAGTGACCAGGTTATCTGCCCCTCGGGGGCGGCAAGCCTTCCTGTAAACGGCCTGAGAGTGATGTGTACAGGTTTTGTAGCTAGCTGGCCCCTCATGTAGCCTTGGTCTTTTGTTTCTGTTTAGAATTCTTTGAACATGTCAAAGCCATTCTTAGCTTGTAGGCTGTCCAAAAACAGGACCACAGGCTGGATTTGGCTACAGACCATAGTCTACCCACCTTTGAGGTAGTACGTGTGCCAAGTCGCCTTAGTCAGGTACGATTCTTTGTGATCCCATGGACTGTGACCCGCCAGGCTCCTCGGTCCATGGAATTTTCCAGACAAGAATACTGGAGTGGGTTGCCATTCCCTTCTCCAGGGGATCTTCCCAACCCAGGGATCAAACCCATGTCTCTTACGTCTCCTGCCTTGGCAGGCAGGTTCTGTACCATTAGTGCCACCTGGGAAGCCCCTGAGCTAGTATGTTATCTAACTGCCACAGGGAAAAAAGGACATGGGGGCATTTTTTTAACATTAACCTTTTAATGAATTATTAGTTTGGCCAAGTGGTGCAGCATGCAGGATCTGAGTTCCCGAACCAGTGATTGAACCCATGGCCCCTGCAGTGGAAGTGCGGAGTCTTAACCACTGGACTGCAAGGGAAGATGCCGACGGGGGCATTTTACAGAGTGAGGCCATGGTTGGCTTCAGTGAGAAGGCAGCATCTGAGCCTTGTAAGGGCGAGGAAGTGAGCTGGGTATAGTCATGGGAAGAGAGTTCCAGGAGGAGGGCAAAGCCGGTGCAAAGGCCTGGGGGAGCAAATGCATCTGCTGCCGGAGGAATATGAAGGAAGCCGGGGGAGCTGGAGCGGAGGGTGGAGGAGTTAGGGAGATAACGGGCTTCTGGAATACACAGGAGGTTTTGAGCTGAGGAAGGACATGCTCTGCCTTTCATTTAATAAGATCCCTCTGGCGCCCATGTAGAGAATAAAGACTGGGGTCAGGAAGTGGGGGATAGAAGTGGGGGGCCCAGTTTAGAATGGTCCAGGCAAGGTGGGAGGGTGGCTGCACCGGGCAGTGGCAGCCATGGAGGAGCGTGAGGCAGTCAGACTCTGAACAAGCCTGGAGGACTGGCCGACAGGTTGGATGTAGGTGGTGAAAGAGAAGAGCTGGGGATGACTCCAAGGGTCTTGGCTTTGATGACTGAAAGGGTGGAGGGTTCATCTGTGGAGTAAAGGGGGTAACTGGGGTACAGGGATCAGCTTAGAGCTTTTTCAGTTGCCTATGGCTGCTGTAGCAAATTACCACAAGTTCAGTGGCTTAATGCAACACAGATGTATTATCGTGTGGTTCCAAGGGTCAGAATTTCAAAATGAATTTCAGGTTCTTCCCTTTTCCAGCTTCCACTGGCCACCTTTCCTTGGCTCGTGGCCCCTGCTGCATCTTTAAAGCCAGCAGTGTAGCAGCTTCTCCCCTCTGACCTTTGTCCTTGTATCTTTCCTCTGATCCTCCTGCCTCTTACGAGGTCCACTGTGATTCCACTGGCCACATGGAATCCGTCTCAGAATCTTTAGTGTGGTCACACCTACAAAGTCCCTTTGGCCACCTAAGATGATGTAGCCTTTCAGCAGCTTGGGCGTCTCTGGGGCTGTTGTTCAGCCTGCTGTGCTGGAAGTGGGTGGTGTGGGGCTCCTTTCTGGCCTGTTAAGTTTGAGTTGCCCTCTAGACACCCCACCGAGGCAAGCTGAATTTCTGAGGCCTGGGCCATCAGGCACTTTGGGAAGGGTCAGGAGGCCTTCGTGCTGGGGTCTCCCAGCTCCTCTGTGCTCCCCCTAGGGACCGCGCGGTGGTGGTAACGCTGCCGATGCTGCCAGCAGGGGATGAGCCCCTGGATGTGGCCCGCGTGACCAGCCACCTGATGGAAGAGCTGCTGCTGCGGCCGCTCCGAGCGCTGTACGGGACCAGCGTGCTGGCCGAGTACCACCGGCTCAAACGTGGCCTGCTGGGGGCCCCCTCTGGATGTAAGTCCTGTGCTCCTCCTCTCTGGGGGCCCCTCTGCCCTTTGGGATGCAGTGGCGTGGCCTGGCAGGGACAGATGGACAGTGGGACCATCCCCTGCTGGTACAGGGACACCCTAGCATCACGGTGCTGGGCCCATCTGCTCCCAGGCTGAGTGCCGAGGTTACTGGGCTTCCCAGGGTCACACAGGACTAGGGCTGGGCTGCGGATCCAAGGCATTTGTCCAGAAAGTCACAGCCTGAGTCTGAAGCCCAGCACAGAGGCATGGCGAGTGGCTGAGGACCAGGCCAGCTCCCTCCGGGGGGAACTCTGCAGGAAAAGCATAAAACAGACCTCCAGTTGTAGCCAGAAGGCCACTAATCGAGTCCAGACTGTCAGGCAAGACTTCGGGCCAGAGGCAGGGCCAGGAGCAGACACAGCTCCAGGGGCTGGGACCGCCTGGGAGTCTGCGTTCTCTCCTCCGAGTGTGTGCTGGTGAGCCATTCCACCTCTGTGCCACCCGGAGGGGCAACGTGGCTCACTTGGGAGGTAACAGGTGCATGCCTTTGGCACCCGGGAGAGTCTCAAGTCGGTGGGCAGGGCTTGGCAAGGAGTGCTGTGTAGCCTGGGGTGTCTTGTGATCGCACAGGTGAGGACAGGTGGGAATGCAGACAGGTGGGAGCCGCTGGAGTCGGGGACACTTGTCTGGCAAGCAGCGGGGCAACCAGGAATAGCCTGGTCCCTGGGTTCCGCATGTGTGACCTGGGGTTGGCCGTGACCTTTGGCTCTGACACCTGACGGAGGGACCCTCCTTGTGAGGCCATCATGGGGTGGCCTGGGTATGTGTTTGACAGACGGGGCTTCTCTTATCTGCTCCCTACCCAAGCCTCTGCTCCTCTGCTGGCCCGGTAGGTCAGAACTGCCCTGTCTCGGGACACCTTCTGCTCACTGTGAAGAGGGCAGGGCCCAAGTGGCACCTCCCTCCTGTGGGACAGAGCCTTTGTACTTTTTTCAAAAATAGTGAACGTGTCTCTTTGCCGTAGCTTCAGTGAGGGTACAATTCAACAAATTGTGACCTTCCGTCAAGGGTGACAAGAAATGAGAGACAAATGGAAAAATGCCATTTGTATTCATCTTTATAAATAAAATGATGTGGTTAGTTCAGTTTGGAGGCAAAGGTGTGGAACCTGGTGTAAATCCTTTTGTTTCTGAAGTATGGATGTCACTGATTTACAATATGGTGTTAATTTCTGCTGTACAGCAAAGTGACTCAGTTATACATATGCTTTTTTAAAATATTCCTTTTCATCTGTGGTTATCGATATTGAATGTAGTTCCTCATGCTGTACATACATACATATTGAATACAGCTCCCTACGCTATACATACAGACATTGTTGATCTATTCTACACATAATCGTTTGCATCGCCTAACCCCAGCCCCTCCCCCTCCCCCTTGGCAACAGTGAATCTGTGCTGTGTCCACGCGTCTGTTTTGTAGACAGGTTCATTTGTCATATTTTGGATTCCACGTGCTCGTGACGTATGGCCTTTGTCTTTAACTGTTTATATTGGAGTATATTGATTAACAATGTTGTGTTTGTTTCAGGCGGACAGCAAGGTGATTCAGTTACACGTGTCCGTACATCTTGTTGTTTAGTCTCAAAGTCATGTCCGACTCTTTTGCGACCCCATGGACCGCAGCCCGGCAGGCTGCTGTGTCCATGGGGTTTCCCAAGCAAGAGTGCTGGAGTACTCTGCCATTTCCTTTTCCAGGAGCTCCTCCTGACCCAGCGATCAACCCTGCGTCTCCTGCACTGGAGCCACCCGGGAAGCCCATACGTATATCTTACTCGCCCATACGTATATCTTACTCGTTTTCCAATTCTTTTCCCATTTAGGTTGTTACGTAATATTGAGCAGAGCTCCCCGTGCTATATAGCAGGTCCTTGTAGGTCATCCGTTTTAAATATAGTGGTGTGTGTTGGGTTGGCCAGAAAGTTCACTCTGCAACATCTTACAGAAAAACCCAAACGATCCTTTTGGCCAACCCAATACATGTCAATCCCAAACACGCTTTAACTGTCCCTCCCCCACCCGTCCCCTCTTGTATCCATAAGTTCATTCTCTAAGTCTGTGAGTCTGTTTCTCTTTTGTAAATAAGTTCATTTGCATCATTTTTTTTTTTTAAGATTCTACATATAGGAGATATCTGTCTTTCTCTGTCTGACTTCGCTCAGGATGGCACTCCCTAGATCCATCCGTGTTGCTGCAAGCGGCATTATCCCATTCTTTTTAATGCCTCGTGTCCCACTGCACGCACGCGCCCCATCTTCATTCGTTCATCTGTTGATGGACGTTCAGGTTGCCTTCATGTCTTGGCTCTCGTGAGCAGTGCTGCTATGGACACAGGGCTGCATATATCTTTTTGGATTAGAGTTCTGTCTGGATATATGCCCAGGAGTGGGATTGCTGGATCATATGGTAATTCTATTTTCACTTTTCTGAGGAACTTCCATACTGTTTTCCATAGTGGCTGCATCAGCTCACATCCCCACCAACAGTGTAGGAGGGTTCCCTTCTCTCCATATCCTCTCCAGCATTTATTGGTAGTTTTTCATGGTAGCCATTCTGACCGGTGTGAGATGGTGTTTCATTGTAGTTTTGATTTGCGTTTCTTGAATTATTAATGATGTTAAGCATCTTTTCGTGTGCCTGTTGGCTATTTCTTCTTTAGAGACATGTTTATTTAGGTCTTCTGCACATTTTTCTATTGGGTTTGGGTTTTTTTTTTTTTTTTTCCTCTATTGAGCTGTATGAACTGTTTTATATTTTGGAAATTAAGCCCTGGTCGGTCACGAACATTTTCTCCCATTCCGTAGGTTGTCTTTTCATTTCGTTTATGATTTCCTTGGCTGTGTAAAAGCTTGTAAGTTTGATCAGGTCCCATTTGTTTCTGTGTATTTCTATCGCCTTGGGAGGCTGCAGGTCGTCCATTTAAAGTGTCCGATTCAGTGGCCGGCGTGCATCCATCAACATGGTCAACTACAGAACCTTCCTCACCCCCAAAAGACACCCTGCATCCCTTAGCTGTCTGTCCCCATCCCTCAACTACACCCCAGTCCACTTTCCGTCTGTGGATCTGCCTGTTACAAACTTTGTATAAACGGAATCATGTAACATGTGCCCAGGCTTCTCACCCGGAGTTTCCAAGGGTCCCCAGTGCCAAAACGTGCATCCCCCCTCGGTTCCTTCTTGTTGCCGACTTGGCTGTAGACTGTTCTTCTCGGGGCGTCCCTAGAGCTCAAGCTGTCTAGAAGCTGGGGTTCCTGGAGATAGACCCCACTCCCCAGGTGGGCTGCCCCGAGGACACCAGCCAAGGAGCAGGCCCTGGACACCCTGGGCTGCCCTGTGGGCTCCGGTCCCCACCCCAACCCTGCAGCCAGCGCAGCGGGCCCCACTCACCCTGCCTCTGGCTGTTTCTATCCAGACCATGCCATGGTGGCCGGGACCAGGTACGTGGTGACCTTTGACGGCCAGGTGTGGGGCATTGGTGACCGCTGTGGCAGCCTGCTGCTGGCCCAGGACTTTGCTCACAACACGTTCTCGCTGATGCTAAACCGGACAGGCTCGGGGCTCACATCGTTGACCGTGGGGCTGAACCACACCATCCTCGCCCTCTACCCCAGCCTGAAGGTGAGCCTGGCGAGCAGGGTGGGAAGGTCACCGGCCACTTTTCCTGCCTCCTGCCACATCCACACGTGTGTGCCCTGTGGAGCCTGTCCTAGCCCCTGTCTGGCCCACAGACCTACAGGCTGTACAGCAACTCCCTGCCCAGGGAGAGCTGTCTGGACAGGGACCTGCCTCCCGCCAAGACCAGGAGGGACGACCCCAGGATTGAACTGACCAGTGAGGACGGCGTCTCCATCACCTGTGACGTCCCCGCCGGCCTCTGCAGCCTGACTCTGAGCGTCTGGCAGCACGGTGGGTCTGGGCCCCCGCTCACAGCCTCCGAGTCGGTGCAGTCAGCTTCTGGGGCTGAGACTGACAGTTCCCAGCGAGCAGTTACTCCTTGTCCTTGGGAGGATGAGGGTGGGAGGCCCAAGGATGCTCTTGGGCCTCTGCTGGTCCTTGGGGTTCACAACCTGAGCAGATATCAGAACAGCCCAGAACTGGAAGAAGTGCAAAGCCCATCTCTTCCAGCTCTGATCACGGTCAGTACTGGGACAGCCCCTACCTCAGGGAGTGTGTGCATGCTAGGTTGCTTCAGTCGTGTCCGACTCTGCAACCCTATGGACTATAGCCTGCCAGGCTACTCTGTCCATGCGATTCTCCAGGCAAGAATACTGGAGTGGGTTGCCATGCCTTCTTCCAGGGGGTATCTTCTTGACCCAGGGATCAAACTGAGGGGTGTGCAACTCTGGATGCAGCCGGCTGGTTGACCACTGCACTGTTTTAGGAGCTACACTGCATGGTCAGCTCCTTCTCCTTTGATTCCCCCCACTGTTGTCCCCTGGGACAGGTGGCCAACGTTACTCACCCCCATGTCCCCAGCCTCGAGCAGCGGCACCAGGCTTTGAGCCCAGGGCTCTGACCCCACGTTCTGCCCCCTCCCCTTGACCTGGTTGGGACGTCCCAGGAACACTGAAGAGCTTGCATCCCGGCCACTTGGGAGAGGGCTGGTGGACAGAGAAGGGCCCGGGAGAGGAACAGACGCTTCCCTCACCGTCCTTATTCTCCTCTCTCTCTGGAGAAGAAGGTTCAGAGCCAGGGCTGCTGTTCAGGGAGGTCAGCCTTGGAGGACGCAGGGTCTGGCCCTGCCCCTAACCCTGGCCAGCGGGCTCTCATGGCCCGTCCTGCCTTCCCTGCTCCACAGGCCTGTCCGCTGGTCTTCTGGGCACCAATGACAACGAGGCCGGCAACGAGCTCATGCTGCCAGATGGCACACTGGCCAGCAGCCTGGAGGAGTTCGCCCTGGCCTGGCAGGTGAGCCGCTGGCCAGCCCGCCCTTCTGCGTGCCTGGGCATCATCACTAGGATTCTGGGGGTGGAGAGGGAACTGTCCATGTGGATTGGCCGTGCACGCGAGCAGCATGGGAACCTCATCTCCAGGGCTCCAGAGGTTCTCCATCCTAGGCCGAGGGGGTGGTGGTCCCCTCCTGCAGCTGGGGCACTCAGTGGAGCCTCCCAGGAGACAGAGGTCCAGGCAGGAGGCCTGAGTCTTGGGTTCACGCCCCCAGGTGGCTGGTGACTGCAGAGCCGTGGAGAAGACTCGGCCGGCATGCCCGGAACAGAGCCCCACCTGCCGGGCCTTCTTCCACGACCCCCACTCCAGCCTGGCAAGCTGTTTTGGAGTGGTGAGTGTGCGGCTGCAGAGGCCACGCAGCAGGTGGGCTGCGGGACGGAGGAGGCCCTCGCCCCGATCTAGCCTACGCCCCTCCTCTGGGCTACTCCCCGGGGTGCGGTGGGCAGGGACATTGACTCTGGGTGCCGCATTTCAGGTGGACCCAACACCCTTCCTCAGCCTGTGCGCCCGGGACACCTGTGGCACCCAGGAGCGCCAGCCTGCTTGCACCCTGGCTGCCGCCTACGTCCAGCTGTGTGCCAGGGGCTTCGTGCCCGTGGACCCGCCTCCACAGTGCGGTGAGTGGCTGCGCCGGCAAGCGCTCTGACCCCCTGCTTCCATCCCGGAGGGAAAACCCATTCCTTTCTCTTTGCTTCCGCCCAGAGGACACACACACAGTTGTACAGTGAGCTAAGAGGCAAAGCAAAGTTACGTGCAAAGGAGCACTTTTTAAAAAAAATTTAACTTTTATTTGGCTGAGCCAGGTCTTTGTTGTGGCACGTGGGCTCCAGCTCCATGACCAGGGAAGTCCCAGGAGTTAAGAAAGTTACTAAGAAAGAGAAAAAGAGGCCCCAAACTCCCCCACACTTCACTCCAGGTCTAGCGAACCTGGTGACCTCTGGTGTAGGACACGAGAGCTTGGGGAGGTCAGGCAGCTGTAAGGCAGTTGCTGAAAATTAGAGCCACAGGCCTGTGCTTAGAGGATGTGAATGTACACACCCTACAAGGTCTGGAAACCCTCGGGCACACCTGCAACCAAAGTCGTGTGTGTGATTCCCATGGCTCAGACACAGAAGTTGGCTACTGCAGCGAACAACGGCAGTGGACCCCTGAGAACGGAGCAAGTGCTCATGACACATGTAAGAGAACAGTTAGGCAGGCTTTACCGGGGGTCTGGAGATGTAGGGACCGCTGCAGTAGGGGCAGAAAGATATTGGGCTCATCTCTTAACAAGGAGAAGTAGGCATTTAGAGTCCAGGAGCAGGGGGAGAGGGGGTCAGTAGATGGAAGATTACTAAAAGGAGATTCTGGCTAAACTGACCTAAGAATTGTTGCTGAAGGCAGGCTCGGGAGATCAGACATCACCCAGTTGCAGAGGTCAAGGTGGTCAGCTCTGGAAGGGACTGACCTGCTAAAACTGGACAATGAAGACATGCTCATGGAAGCCCAAAAGTCAGGACCTAGGCTGAGAAGAGTTCTCAAGGAGCCTGAGTAGAGTCTGGTCAAGGAGAAAGTCTTTCTCCAAGACTTTGGGATGCTAGAATTAAAGATTATCAAAGATAAGCACAATTCCAGAACTGATTTCTAGAAATGAAAAATTATTCACAGAAATTTAAGACAACGCATTGTTGAACCAGGCGATTTTTCCAGAAACCAATGCCTGGGGCTGGCAATTTGTTATGTAACTGAATATTGATAGGTGTCAATATTCTATAACATTTAGGTAACAAAAATGTATTAATTCATCTCTGGTCAGTAAGTTGTTAATCGCAAAAGAGAAAATTAACTGGAAAATATGAGAGGAGGAAGTTGAAGTGAGAATTTTAGAATGAGAAAGTTCTCAGGTCCAAGGAGCAGAGTGGGACTCCCCCGGCAGTCCAGTGGTTAAGACTCCGAGCTTCCACCGCAGGGCACGTGGATTTGACCCCTGGTCAGGGGACTAAGATCCCACATGCTGTGTGGCGTGCCCAGCCCCCACCATCTGCAGTGATTTTGGAGCCCAAGAAGATAAAGTATGTCACTGTTTCCATTGTTTCCCCATCTATTTGCCATGAAGTGATGCCATAATCATGGACCAGATGCCGTGATCTTCATTTTTTGAATACTGAGTTTCAAGCCAGCTTTTTCACTCTTCTCTTTCACTTTCATCAAGAGGCTCTTTAGTTCTTCTTTGCCTTCTGCCATAAGGGTGGGGTCATCTGCATATCTGAGGTTATTGATATTTCTCCCAGCAATCTTGATTCCAGCTTGTGCTTTATCCAGCCTGGCATTTCACACAATGTACTCTGCATATAACTTAAATAAGCAGGGTGACAATATACAGGCTTGATGTACTCCTTTCCCAATTTGAAACCAGTCTGTTGTTCCACGTCCAGTTCTAACTGTTGCTTCTTGACCTACATACAGATTTCTCAAGAGGCAGGTAAGGTGGTCTGGTATTCCCATCTCTTGAAGAATTTTCCACAGTTTGTTGTGATCTACACAGCCAAAGATGGAGAAGCTCTATACAGTCAGCAGAAACAAGACCGGGAGCTGACTGTGACTCAGATCATGAACTCCTTATTGCCAAATTCAGACTGAAATTGAAGAAAGTGGAGAAAACCACTAGACCATTCAGGTATGACCTAAATCAAATCCCTTAGGACCACACAGTGGAAGTGAGAAATAGATTTAAGGGACTAGATCTGATACAGTGCATGATGAACTATGGATGGTGATTCATGACATTGTACAGGAGATAGGAATCAAGACCATCCCCAAGAAAAAGAAATGCAAAAAAGCAAAATGGCTGTCTGAGGAGGCCTTACAAATAGCTGTGAAAAGAAGGGAAGTGAAAAGCAAAGGAGAAAAGGAAAGTTATACCCATTTGAATACAGAGTTCCAAAGAATAGCAAGGAGAGATAAGAAAGCTTTCCTCAGCGATCAACACAAAGGAAAGAGGAAAACAACAGAATGGGAAAGACTAGAGATCTCTTCAAGAAAATTAGAGATACCAAGGGAACATTTCATGCAAAGATGGGCACAATAAAGGACAGAAATGGTATGGACCTAACAGAAGCAGAAGATATTAAGAAGAGGTGGCAAGAATACACAGAAGAACTGTACAAAAAAGATCTTCATGACCAAGATACTCACGATGGTGTGATCACTCACCTAGAGCCAGACATCCTGGAATGTGAAGTCAAGTGGGCCTTAGGAAGCATCACTACGAACAAAGCTAGTGGAGGTGATGGAATTCCAGTTGAGCTATTTCAAATCCTGAAAGATGATGCTATGAAAGTTCTGCACTCAATATGCCAGCAAATTTGGAGGACTCAGCAGTGGCCACAGGACTGGAAAAGGTCAGTTTTCATTCCAATCCCAAAGAAAGGCAATGCCAAAGAATGCTCAAACTACCGCACAGTTGAACTCATCTCACATGCTAGTAAAGCAATGATCAAAATTCTCCAAGCCAGGCTTCAGCAATACGTGAACTGTAAACTTCCAGATGTTCAAGCTGGTTTTAGAAAAGGCAGAGGAACCAGAGATCAAATTGCCAACATCTGCTGGATCATTAAAAAAGCAAGAGAGTTCCAGAAAAACATCTACTTCTGCTTTATTGACTATGCCAAAGCCTTTGACTGTGTGGATCACAATAAACTGTGGAAAATTCTGAAAGAGATGGGCATACTAGACCTCCTGACCTGCCTTTTAAGAAACCTATATGCAGGTCAGGAAGCAACAGTTAGAACTGGACACGGAACAACAGACTGGTTCCAAATAGGAAAAGGAGTACGTCAAGGTTGTATATTGTCACCCTGCTTAGTTTATATGCAGAGTACATCATGAAAAATGCTGGACTGGAGGAAGCACAAGCTGGAATCAAGATTGCCAGGAGAAATATCAATAACCTCAGATATGCAGATGACACCACCCTTATGGCAGAAAGTTAAGAAGAACTAAAGGAGCCTCTTGATGAAAGTGAAAGAGGGGAGTGAAAAAGTTGGCTTAAAGCTCAACATTCAGAAAACTAAGAGCATGGCATCCGGTCCCATCACTTCATAGCAAATAGATGGGGACATAGTGACTGACTATTTTTCTGGGCTCCAAAATCACTGCAGATGGTGACTGCAGCCATAAAATTAAAAGATGCTTACTCCTTGGAAAGTTATGACCAACCTTGACAGCATATTAAAAAGCAGAGACATTACTTTGTCAACAAAGGTCCATCTAGTCAAGGCTATGGTTTTTCCAGTGGTCATGTATGGATGTGAGAGTTGGACTATAAAGAAAGCTGAGCGCCAAATAATTGATGTTTTAGAACTGTGGTGTTGGAAAAGACTCTTGAGAGTCCCTTGGACTGCAAGGAGATCCAACCAGTCCATCCTAAAGGAGATCAGTCCTGGGTGTTCATTGGAAGGACTGATATTGAAGCTGAAACTCCAATACTTTGGCCACCTGATGCAAAGAGCTGACTCATTTGAAAAGATCCTGATGCTGGGAAAGATTGAGGACAGAAGGGGATGACAGAGGATGAGATGGTTGGATGGCATCACTGACTTGATGGACATGAGTTTGAGTATAGAACAATAAATGGATCAAAGTAGCTTTGTGAGAACCCTAGAAACTAGTTAAGCAGCAGCAACAACCAAGTGAGTGCCTGACTGAGAAAAAGTCTCACTCCAAACAGTAGGAAATTTCATGGCTTTTTTTTTTTTTGGTTGCCTTCCCCAGTACGCTGTCAGAGAAGGCAGTCGGTTCCTGGCTCCTGCTTTGGGGTGGAAGGAAACGAATGGAACTTGCTTGCAACGTGCTGACTTGTCTGGGACCTGCTGGGGCACAGGTTCCCGTCTCTGACTCAGTGGTGATGAGAAGGCTGGCATGGTTTGGGTATCATGTGGGTGGTTGCCGAAAGCAGGAGTAGGTGCTGCTGCCAGAGACAGCCGCCAAGAGTCTGCAGGCCTGCAGGTGACTGGGGGCACAATTATGGACAGACGGATACAATACTGTATCTAAATCCCTGAGAACTGGGGGTGAGACGGCTAGTCTGCTGGGAATCTGGAGTTAAAGCATACACAGACCGGCCTAGGGAAGATACACAGCTAGAAAGTATTTGAAAGAACCCTGAACTTTCATACCAGGATGCTTAGTGAAGGCCTTCCCCTGAACAGGGGCAGTCTGCAAAGAATGGGAGAGGTGGGTGTCTTTTCAAACGCCCCGTTCCAACAAAAGATGACAAGACATGCAAAGAAACAGGGAGACAGGGCCCATTCAGAGAAACGGAGTAAATCTCCAGAAACTCTCGAGAAATAGGCCTGTTCCTTACTGGTAGGTTTCAAAACAACTTCTTAAATATGCTCAACAAGCTGAAGGAGAAGAAAGATGGCAGACAACTAAGTGAAATCAGAAAAATAATATATGAGAAAAATGAGACTCTCAACAAAGAGGTAGAAATTATAATAAAGAAACAAGTTCAGGAGCTGAAAAATTGAATAATCTGAGCTGTCTTCAAGAGACTCACTTTAGATCTAAGGACACACATATGTAGAAAGTGAAAGGATTGGGGAAAAAGGTATTGCATATAAATAGTAACTGAAAGAGAGTACACTTCAATAATGGATAGAACAACCAAAGAGAAGATTAGTAAGGAAACAGAGAATTTGAATAACACTGCAGATCAACCAGACCTGACATATATATATATGGAACACTTCACCCAATAGCAGCATTGTTCTCAAATGTACATTGACCATTCTCCAGGTTAGGCCATAGAACAAGTCTTAATAAACCTCTAAAATTTCAAGTCATACACACTCTTTTTTAGTCACAAAGAAACCAGAAATAGCAGAAGGAAAAACCAGACAAATCATAAATTGTACAAAATTAACACACTCAAACACCCAATGGTAATCACAGGGTAAATTAGAAAATATCTTGAGACAAATGAAAACTATGGAATTGAGGAAGAGCAGTGCTAAGAAGGAAATGTATGGCTGTACATCCTTACATTACAAAAGGAGCTAAAATCAACAACCCAAGTTCTTAAGGATTCTTGAAAAGAAGAAATCAAACTCAAAGCTTGCAGAAAGAAGGAAATCCTAAAGATTAGTTCAGAGATAAATGAAGTAGAAAGTAGAAAAATGAAAGTCAATGAAACCAAAAGTGGTTTTTTTTTTAAGATCAACAAAATTGACAAATCTTTAGCTAGATTGACTAATTTAAAAAGAAGACCCAAGTAAGTGAAAATCTGAAGTGAAATCAGGAACATTACAACTGATTTTTATAGGACTAAAGAGGATTATGAAAGAGTACTGTGAACACTTGTATGACAAGTTGGACAATCAAGATGAAATGGATAAATTCCTAGAAACATATGACCTGCCACAACTGAATCTTCAAGAAATCTATAACTAGCAAGCAAGTTGAATCAGTAATCAAAAACCTCCTAGCAAAGGAAAGCCCAGGACCAGATGGCCTCTCTAGTGAATTCTACCGAGGATTTAGGGAATTGAAATCAAGCTTTCTCAAACTCTTACAAAAAGTTGAAGCAGAGGGATCATCTTTAAATCCATTTTATGAGGCCAGAATTATCTTGTTACCAAAGCCAGACAAGGACACTTCAAGAAAACTACAGAACAATATCCCTGATGAATACTGATGCAAAAATCCTCAAAAAAAAAAAAAAAAATACGGTTGGCCCTCTATACCTGTGAGTTCCACATCCACAGATTCAATCAACTATAGATTGAAAATATTTGAAAAAAAAGTCCGGAAAAGTTCCAAAAAGCAAATCTTGAAGTTGTTGCATGCTGGCAACTCTTTACATAGCATTTACATTGTATTTAGGTATTCTAAGTAACCTAGAGATTATTTAAACTATACGGGAGGATGTACATGGGCTGTATGCAAAAATTACATCATTTTATATAGGGGACTTGAGCATCCACAGATTTTGGTATCCATGGGAGGTCCTGGACTCAATTGGATACTGAGGGACAACTGTACTGGTGAACAGAATTCAAGAGCACATTGAAAGGATCATACATCATAACCAGGTGGGTTTACTCCTGAAATGCAACAATGGTTCAACACAGAAGATCAATGCAATGCACCATATTAACAGAATGACGGGAAAAAAACACACACTCATCTCTAAAGTTATATTAAAGCACTAACTCAAAAGAGATAAAATACATAAATATTAGAACTAAAACTATAAAACTCTTAGAAGGAGACATAAGGGGGGGGGGTCTCCCCTGGGGGTCCAGCAGTTAAGAATCTGCCTGCCACTGCAGGGGACACGGGTTTGATCCCTGCTCTGAGAAGATCCCACGTGGTGTGTGTAGCTAAGCCCGTGTGCTCGTCCTGCTCTGCAACAAGAGAAGCCACTGCAACGAGAAGTCTGTGCGCCACAAGTAGAGAAAGCTCATGTGCAGCAACGAAGACCCAACACAGCCAAAAATATAAATGAATCTTCAAAACGAGAATAAATAGACCGACTGGATGTCACCAAAATTAAAAAGTTCTGTGTGAGAAATGACACAATCAACAGAGTATAAAGACAGCTTGTGGAATGGGAGGAAATACTTGCAAATGATTATCTGATAGGGGATTAATATTCCAAATAGACAAAGAATATCTACAACTCAACAACAAAACCTGTTTAAAAGTTGGTCAAAGGACTTGACTAGACATTCCTCCAAACAGGATATACAAATGACCGATAAGTACGTGAGAAGATGCTCAGTATCACTCATCGTTCGGGAAATGTGAATCAAAATCACAATGAGATACAAATTCACACCCATGAGGGTGGCTACTGTCAAAAACTTAGAGAACAGCGTTAGCAAGGATATGAAGAAATCGGAACCATTGCGCACTGTTGGTGGCAATGTAAAATGGTGCCACCAATATGGAAAACAGCATGGCAGTTCCCCAAAAAATTAAAAATTAAATTACCATATGATCCAGTCATTCCACTTCTGGGTATAATGCCAGAAAAGAACTGAAAGTAGGGTCTCAAAGAGATGTTTGTACGACTATCAGAGCATCATTCTTCACAATAGCCATGAGTTTCAAGAACCCGAGTGTCCATCAACAACTGAATGGATAAGCAAAATATATGTTTATGTACAATGGAATATTATTCCGTCTTAAAAAGGAAGGCAATTATGACACAGCGCAGCCTGGCTGAACTAGGACATTGTGCTAAGTGAAACAGGCCAGTCACAAAGAGCCCAATACGCATGATTCCCCTTATATGAGGCACCTAAAGTTGTCAGATTCACAGAGACAGAACATAGGATGGTGGTTGCCATGAGCTGTTCTAAGGGGATAACGGGAGTTGTTTAATGGGGACAGTTTCAATTTTGCAAGATGAAAAGGGTTCCTGGGATGGGGGTTGATTGCACAACAAAGTGAAAGTAACTGAACGCTACTGACCTGTTGAGATGGTCAACTTTTTTGTTATGCGTATTTTGCCGCAACTAAAAACCTTTGAATGAGAAACTTTTACTTCATATGCTAGGCATGGTGATACAACTCTAAACTGTACTTACAACTGCTGTAATTATTAAGAAAAAAATAAATACACTTAAGGAGACAAAATTCTTAGAGCAAGAACCACAGTACAGACAATAGACACAAACGGGAATTCAGAAGTGGGTTTTTCCAACACAGGCTGTACATTCTGGCAGGGAACTAGAAACTATTAAAAGTACAATATCATGTCTGAAAAAGAACCAAAGATAGAATATCAACAGATGACAGAACAGGCATTCAGTAAGCTTCTCTAATGCTCATACTTTTCTTTTAAACATTCTCTTAGCAAATGAGGGCTGGGAGGGGCCTTCCTTAACCTGGTAACTTGGGGTATTTGGTACCCAGCCTTTAACATCATAGCTGATGGACAAACATCAGAAGCAGGTTGGCAAGGAGACAGACACTGTTGTCTCTGCTTTTATTTCGTATTGTATTGATGACCCCGTCACACAGAGACCAGAAAAAGAAAGTAACAGAGATTAAAACTCACCTGCTAGAACTCCCCCGGTGGTCCAGTGGCTAAGCCTCTGCATTCCCAATGCAGGGGGGCCCGGATTCAATCCCTGGCCAGGAAACTAGATCCTGCATGCTGCAACTAGAGATCCCGCGTGCTACAACCAAGATCACAGAGCCAGTGTGCTGCAACCAAGACCCGGCACAGTCAAAATTAATAAATATTAAAAAAAATTTTAAACTCACCTGCTGGTGGCACCTTGCTCAGAGAGGTGCAGAGGATTTGCCTGGGTCTGTGACCCCTTAAATTGAAGAAGTCCCTGCTTCAGAGTGAACTGGAACTCAAGGGGTAAGGCTGTGGCTCCTTCTGAAAGTGCAGAGAAGTCATCCAGAGGTCAATGAGTGTTCCAGAAACATCTGAATATCCCTGCTGCTTCCATGACCTGGATACCCTCTTTCCATCAGGATTCAGCTCCTAAACTCCCCCTTCACCAATCGACTAGATAGCTTAGTGGTGTCTGACTCTCTGCGACCCCCTGAACTGTAGCCCACCAGGGTCCCCTGTCCATGGGACTCTTCAGGCAAGAACACTGGAGTGGGTTCCCTTCTCCAGGAGATCTTCCTGACCCAGGGATGGAACCTGCATCTCCTGCGTTTCAGGCAGATTCTTTTACCCCCTTACCCACCAACTTTGGGTACATCATCTGTACTCCCAAAGCATCAGGTGCTGGGGTCTGGTCCTCTCTCAGGCTGGGAACCATCTCCCCATTAAAAGGGGGAGATACTATTTTAGTGGGGGCCACTTGAGGCCTGACCCTGCTGGGCCTGCAGTGTGCCAGGGGCTGTAACAAGAGCCTGCAGCCTGATTCCAGGAAACAGGGAGTTCCCTGTCCTCTGGGTCCACAAAGCCTTATACTTCTCTCCTCTTTTCTCTGCAGTTTGAGATTCTGCTTGAGGCAGCACCAGGCTTGCCAAAGATCTGAGACTTCCTCTCCTTCTGCCACAATTCCATCTCATCCAGTTACAATCTCATCTCATCCAGCAAGGTCAAGATTCTTGTCTGGGGTAGAATGATGAGCACAAAATACCAGGAAGTCAGAGAAGATCAGGACTGAGGTGGATCCAGGAAAGAAGGGCTGTTAGTGATTTTGAAATACCTCTGGGGGCGATGGAGCCCACATTGGTCTGGATAATTCTCCATCTTCCTCAACACCTGCCCTGTGATCCAGGAGACAGCCTGGCCCGCTGGATCCCGCTCTGGAGAGGGAACGCCACTTCAGAACTATTCTTGCCTGTGATATTTCTTCACTCGCCCGGCTGCTATTTCTGAAGCCTCTGCTGTATGAGTCAGGCTGCCCCGGGTCTTCCTAGCTTGGGATTGGCTTCCCCTGAGGCATGAGTTTCCTTGAGGGGAACGGATGGTCCCAAATCCCTTAATCAAAGCCTGGTTGGGTGCTTCCCTCTTGGCACAGATCCTGATTCTAAGGTTGAATGTTCCAGGGGACTGGTTTCCACAGAGCTGTGCTCTGGGCATTCAGCCCCCAAGGGTACAGCCTGCAGAGTTGTTCACTTACTTTGGGGGAAGGCGTTGCCCTTGAAAAATTAAAGCTGGCAGAATCCAAGCACACGTGTATTAGATTGGTGGAGTCAGCTGTTCCACTGGAGGGATGGGGTGGAGGGGGGAGGCGTGGATGGCTGTGAAACCTGTTCACCAGTAGGGGGCCCCCAGGACCCTCTCTACACCGAATCAAGAGTCCAGAGCAGTGGTGAGCTATCAGCCATAAGGCTCCGTGCTACCAGAAAGCCAGATGCTGGTTCTCAGCTGTCCTTGGCCTCCCCACATGCAATCCTCGGCACACAGCAGGTGCTCAGTGAAGTTTAGAAAGAGGAACTCAAGAGGGTTTTAGACTTTCCAGCAGTAAATGCAAATGGGGGATCTGGTCCTGCTCATTCCCACACTCTGGAGGGGATGCTGTGTTGCCATGGTTATTACAACCAGAAGACTCCAGAGTCCAAGCTCTGCTCTTCAAAACACGTTTGCTCGTCCCTCTGACTTTATAATAACCCAATGAGGTGTGGACGATCCCCGAGTACCAGAAGCAGCTGCAGCAACAGGGTCAGAGAGCCCAGGGCACGTACCCAAGGTCACACGACTAGCAGATGGCCAGGCTGGCGCTGATCTGGGCCCGTCTGCCCCAACCACAACCATCCGCCTTCCACTTCATGGGGGCCTTGTACCGTCTATGGGCATACCTCATTTCATTGCACTTTGCAGACACTGCGTTTTGGGGGCTTGGGAGGGTTGTTTACATTTTATGAATGGAAGGTTTGCAGCAGCCCTTTGTTGAGGAAATCTGTCAGTGCCATTTTCCTCAGAGCATCGCTCATTTGGTGTCTCTGTGTCACATTTTGGTAATTCTCACAATATTTCAGACTTTTTCATGATTATAATATGTGTTATGGTAATCTGTGATGTTACTACTACAACTAGCATTTTTTTTAAGCAATAATTAAGATATGCACACTGGTTTTTTAGAAACAATGGTATTGCACACTCAATAGACTACAGTATAAACATAACTATTATAAGCAGTGGAAAGCCAAAATGTTCCTGTGACTCACTTTATGTCAGTGGTCTGGAACTGAACCCAGACATCACCGAGGTGTGCCTACAGTCTGATCTTTACAAAAGAGTCAAATGAACTTCAGCTGTATCCCAAATCATAATGTGGAATGCTTGTTCATTTTTTCCTAAAAGGCATCAAAACAGGGACTTCCCCAGTGGTCCAGTGGCTAAGACTCCACGCTCCCAATGCAGGGAGCTGGGTTCAATCCCCCTGGTCAGGGAACTAGGCCACAACTGAGAGTCCGCATGCATGCTAAAGAGCTCACACGCCACAGTGAAGACCGAAGATCCTGTGTGCCCCAACTAAGACCTGGTGCAGCCAGATAAAAAAGATTTTTTTCAAATTATTATAAATACAAGGAAAAAAATAGACATCAAATGACCCAAAAGCCATCTCATGCCTGAACAGAAATGCACCCACTGAGGTGCTGTGTTGGGCCTTGGAACTCAGCCCTGGAGGAGGAGGGAAGGGGGCGATGGAAGGCAAACCTGGAGGCCGGCGCCCTGTAGGTTTCTAAATCTGTGCAATGGCTCAGGGAGTTCTGGCCCAGGAAGGAAACTGCAGAAAGACTTGCCAGCCTGCCTCCCCGCCCTGTCCCTCACACACTGACCAGGAACCTAGCAGTGGGCTGGGGGCACTGGGGGCACTGGGGGCCCTAGGACGGAACACAGTTCCTCCTTCTCCAGGCTGATTCAACACCAACACTTGGCAGTTTGTAGTGTGTGGGGGTGTGCATGCACATGTGTGGCATTTAGAAAAACAGGGAAGGATTCCATTAAAAATTACCTATAAATAGCGCATAAGCCACAACTATGGAGCCTGTGCTCTAAAGCCTCGAAGCCACAACTAATGAAGCCCAGGCGCACTAGAGCCTGCGCTCACGACAGGAGAAGCCACAGCAGTGAGTGGCCTGTGCACCACAACCAGAGAAAAAACAGAAAACCCATGCAGCAACAGAAACCTAGCACGGCCAAAACTCAAAAAAAAAAAAAAAATTTTTTTTTAATACCTATAAATGTTCATACCTACAGCCAACTAAGAGCAGGTCCAGGTAAATTCCTGTGAAATTGACTCTCCATGAGATAATCTGGTAAAGGGTCAGAGAAGGCAATTCAAAAACTGACAAGTAAACATTAGGCAGAACATTTAACATTACTGGAAATCAAATGTGAATGAGAACAATAATCATAACCTAATTTATTACATTATAAAATAGATACATAAATAATAATACCCAGAACTGTTGAGGCTGTCAGCAAAACCCCTCCCCTCAAATTCTGTAAAGGGCAGTTTCAGTTACGAACAACCTCAGTAGCAGGTTTTGAAAGTCTTAAAACTATTCTTTCCTTTGACCTAATAAGCCCACTCCTGGGCCTTTATCCAAAACGAGGGAGTGAAAGGAGATAAATGATTCCAAAAGATTTCAAAATAATTTTATTACTCAAGATAATAAAAATTAAAGACAGCCAACAGAGAAATTTTTTTTAACTTGTAATATATTGCAAACACTATCTTGAACTCATTTGTCAAAAAGTTCAGCATCAGGCAGTGTCTTAACATAAAAAAGAATTAGCTTCCAAGTAAAGCAGAAGAGTGCATAAAAATCTGTAATAATAATGACTGCATATGGACAAAAGCTGGTAAGGAATAGAAGAAAATGGAAACTCCATATAGGAAGGGCATGACATGTAGCTGTTTTTTTTTTTTTTTAAGTTAATTTGATTATTTTTCTTTTAAAATTATCTTTATAATTATTATGATGCTTTTTGTCCCTGAGAGTTTTTAAAGGTTAAAAAGGAAGGAAGGAAGAAGACAGAAAGCAACCCAATTGTCCATCAGTGAATAAACAGATTTTAAAAGTGGTCTCTCCTTAACAAGATTAGAAACCAATCACAAGAAAAAAAAAAAAACTAAAAAAATAAACCAACACGAACACATGCAGGCTAAACAATATGCTATGAAACCACCAACGGATCACTAAAGATATCAAAGAGGAGATCAAAGAATACCTAGAGACAAATGAATATATGATGATTCAAAATCTGTGGGACATAGCAAAAGCAGTTCTAAGAGGGAAGTTTATAACAGTATAATCTTACCTCAGGAAACTAGAAAAATCCCAAATAAACAACCTACCCTCACACCAAAAGCAACTAGAGAAAGAAGAACAAACAAAACTCAAAGTTAGCAGAACAAAAGAAATCATAAAGATGAGAGCAGAAATAAATGAAATAGAGATGAAGAAAGCAATAGAAAAGATCAATGAAACTAAAAGCTGGTTCTTTGAAAAGATAAACAAAATTGATAAACCTTTAGCTAGACTCATCAAGAAAAAAAAGGACAGAGCTCAAATCAATAAAATTGGAAATGAAAAAGGAGAAGTTACTACAGACACCACAGAAATACAGAAGACCATGAGAGGAAAATAAAAAGGACAACTTAGAGGAAATGGGACAAATTCTCAGGAAGGTGTATACAATCTTCCAAAATGAATGAGGAATAAACAGAAAATATGAACAGACCAATCACAAGCAAAAGGATCGCTGGTGGCTCAGATGGTAAAGAATCTGCCTGCAATGTGGGAGACCTAGGTTTGATCCCTGGGTTGGGAAGATCCTCTGCAGAGGGGAATGGCAACCCACCCCAGTATTCTTGCCTGGAGAATTCCATGGACCGAGGCAGGCTGGCGGGCTAAAGTCCATGGGGTCACAAAGAGTCAGACACAACTGAGCAACTAACACACAATCACAAGCACTGAAATTGAAACTGTGATTAAAAAATTCCCAACAAACAAAAGTCTAGGACCAGATGGCTTCACAGGCGAATCCTATTAAACATTTAGAGAAGAGCCTATCCTTCTGACACACATATCCTTCTGAAAATATTTCCAAAAACTGCAGATGAAGGAACACTCCCAAACTCATTCTACAAGGCCCTGATACCTAAACCAAACAAAGATATCACACAGAAAATTACATGCCAACATCACTGATGAACATAGCTGCAACAATCCTCAACAAAATGCAGCAAATGGAATCCAACAACACATTAAAAGGACCATACACCATTATCAAATGGGGCTTATCCAGGGATGCAAGGATTTTTCTTTTTTTATTTTATACTGGAGTACAGATGATTAATACTGTTGTGATAGTTTCAAGTGGACAGGAGAGGGACTCAGCCATACATATACATGTATCCATTCTCCTTCAAACTCCCCCCCATTCAGGCTGCCACATAATAGTGATCAGATTTCCCTTATATGCAGAATCTACAAAGAAACCATACCAATGAACTTATTTATAAAACAGAAACAGACTCACAGACATAGAGAATGAACTTATGGTTACCAGGAGAAAGGATGGGGGAAGGGATGGTTAGGAAGTTTGGGATAGACACGCAAGGATTTTTCAATATCTGCAAATCAATTAGTGTGATTCAACACATTAACAAATTGAAAAATAAAAACCATATGATCATCTCAATAGATGCTTTTGACAAAATTCAACAGCCACTTATGATTAAAAAAAAAAACTCTCCAGAAGGTGGGCATAAAGGGAACCTATCTCAACATAATAAAGGTCATATATGATAAACTCACAGCTAATATCATACTCATAAAGATCATATATGACAAATTCACAGCTAATATCATACTCATAATATCATAGTGAAAAACTGAAAGTATCTCCTCTAAGATCAGGAACAAGACAAAGGATGTTCATTCTCACCACTTTTATTCAACATAGTTTGGAAGTGCTAGCCACAGCAATCAGAGAAGAAAAAGAAACAAAAGGATCCAAACAGGAAAAGAAGTAAAACTGTGACTGTCTGCAGATGACACGATGCTATTCACAGAAAACCCTAAAGAGGCCACCAGAAAACCACTAGAGCTCAATGAACTTGATAAAGACGCAAGGTATAATGTTAACACACAGAAATCTCTTGCATTTCTATACCCTTTCAATATGAAAGATCAGTAATTCAGGAAACAATTGCATTTATCACTGCAACAGAAAGAATAAATACTTAGGAATAAACCTACCTAAGGAGGCAAAAGACATGTACTCATAACACAGTACAGATACTCATGAAAAAAGTCACAGACAACACAGATAAAGAGATATACCATATTCTCGGATTGGAATAATCAATATTGTGAAAATGATTACACTACCCAAAGCCATCTACAGATTGAATGCAATCACTATCAAATTACCAACAGAATTTGTCACAGAAATAGAACAAACAATTTTTACCATTTGTGTGGAAACACAAAAGACCCTGAATAGCCCAAATAATCTTGAGAAAGAAAAACAGGGACTTTCCTTTGGTCCAGTGGTTAAGACTCCATACTTCCACTGCAGGGGGCATGGGTTTGATCCCTGGTTTGGGAACTGAGGTCCTGTGTGCCACAGCCAAGAACAAATGACAACAACAACAAACAGAGCTGGAAAAATCAGGCTCTCTCACTTCAGACTATACGACAAAAATACAGTAATCAAAACAGTATGGTACTGGCACAAAAACAGAAATAGAGACGAATGGAACAGGACAGAAGCCCAGAGACAAGCCCATGCTCCTGCGGTCACCTAGTCTATAACAAAGGAGGTAAGAATACACAACGGAGAGAAAACAGTCTCTGCAATAAGTGGTGCTGGGAAAACTGGACAGCTACATGTAATCAGAATGAAATTAGAACACTCCCTAGCATCATACACAAAGATAAACTCAAAATGGATTAAAGATCTAGATGTAAAGCTGGACATTATAAAACTCTTAGAGGAAAACATAGGCAGAACACTCAACACAAATCACAGATCTTTTTTGATCCACCTCCTAGAGTAATGAAAAAGCAAAAATAAACAAATGGGACTTGATTAAACTTAAAAGCTTTAGCACAGCAAAGGAAACCATAGACAAAACAAAAAGACAACTTACAGAACAGGAGAAAATATTTGCAAATGAAGTGACCAACAAGGGGTTAAATCTCCAAAATATACAAACAGCTCATGCAGCTCAATTAAAAAAAAAAAACAAAAAAACAATCAAAAACATAGGCAGAAGATCTAAATAGATATTGCTCCAAAGAAGACATACAGATAGCAAGAAATACCAAAAAGCACACGAAAAGACATTCAACACTGCTAATTATTAGAGAAATGCAACTCAAAACTACAATGAAGTACCACCT
The DNA here is from genome assembly GCF_055505025.1 of Bos grunniens. Lineage (NCBI taxonomy): Eukaryota > Metazoa > Chordata > Mammalia > Artiodactyla > Bovidae > Bos > Bos grunniens. Next base: position 32,769,154 of record NC_141189.1, read on the forward strand.
CAGGGACTAGTCAGGATGACCACCATCAAAAAGTCTACCAAAAATAAACACTGGAGAGGATATGGAGAAAAGGGAATCCTCCTACACTGTTGGTGGGAATGTAAATTGGTACACCCAATATGGAGAACAGTATAGAGGTTCCTCAAAAAACTAAAAATAGAGCTATCATATGATCCTGAAATCCCACTCCTGGGCATATATCTGGAGAAAACCAAGATACACGCACTCCAATGTTCAATGCAGCTGCTGCTACTGCTAAGTCGCTTTAGTCGTGTCCGACTCTGTGCAACCCCATAGACGGCAGCCCACCAGGCTCCCCTGTCCCTGAGCTTCTCCCGGCAAGAACACTGGAGTGGGTTGCCATTTCCTTCTCCAATGCATGAAAGTGAAAAGTGAAAGTGAAGTCGCTCAGTCGTGTCCGACTCTTAGCAACCCCGTGGACTGCAACCCACCAGGCTCCTCCGTCCATGGGATTTTCCAGACAAGAGTACTGGAGTGGGGTGCCATTGCCTCCTCCGGTTCAGTGCAGCACTTATTTACAATAGCCAAGATATGGAAGCAACCTAAACGTCCATCAACAGATGAATGGATAAAGATGTGGTATATTACTGAATATTACTCAGGCATAAAAAGGAATTAAATGATGCCATTTGCAGCAACGTGGATGGACCTAGAGATTATCACACTAAGTCAGAAAGAGAAACACAAATACCATATGATGTCACTTATATGTGGAATCTAAAAAGGATACAAATGAACTTATTTACAAAACAGACCCACAGATTTGGAAAACAAACTTCTGGTTACCAAAAGGTAAAGTTGGTGGGGCAGGGATAAATTAGGGGGCTGGAATTAACATATATGCACCGTGTGTGTATATGCGCACACACGTGCTCAGGCATATCTGACTCTCTGTGACCCTGTAACCTGCAGGGCTCCTCCATCCACGTGATTCTCCAGGCAAGAGTGCTGGAGTAGGTTACCATTGCCTCCTCCAGGGCATCTTCCTGACTGAGGGATCAAACCAGCATCTCCTGCCTTGACAGGTGGATTCTTTACCTCTGAGCCACCATATATTCACTACTATATATAAAACAAGTAATCAACAAGACCTACTGTATGTCACAGGGACCTCTACTCAACACTCTGGAATAATCTAGAGGGGAAAAGCATCTAAAAAAAGAATAGATATACGTACATGTAAAGCTAAATCATTTTGCTGCAGACCCGAAACTAACACAACTGCCTTCAGCTCAAAACAACAGTTATACCTAAGTGGCAGATTTTGGGGTGGCACGTTTGCTCCCCTTCACCGCTCAGTCCCCTTCTTGCCGTCTGTGGGGTTATGACCACATTAAAGGATGGCCATTGTTTAAGGAGGAGTCTGAGTTTTACAACAGAAGTGGAAGAGAAAAAGCAGTTCATGTGGACCCTTGTCAAAGTGAGGAGGAGAGCTGACCCACTCAACCCACATCTTAGGAAAACCTGAGTCAGCTTTTATTACCTAATCTCACTTCTCAATTATTTTAAAGATGGGGAAGGAGTGGGTGGAAATGAGGTCATGCTGAAGCACTCTGGCCTGTAAACTTGGAATTCAGCTTCCCAGAGAGGAGCAAGATCCCTGGCTGTCCAATAAAGGATGCTTTCCAGTGAGTTCCTGCTGACTCAGGGCATCTGGGATGTGATGTGTGTCTTATTTTATTTCTCCCTGGAAGCATGTATGCATTCTCCGAATGTCAAAGTTCTCACAAATTGATAAATGAACAGAAAAATGACAACCTTAAGTCAATCCAGGGGGACTGGTGGGGAGAGGGGTTGAGCTGGTCAAGATGAAAAGGGGACTGTCAAGGCTGACTATGTAAACAAATCTGAAAACTCAAGAGCAGATGGATATTATCTAGGGGAAAAAATAACGTGTGTGCATGTTCAGTCATGTTCAGCTCTTTGCAACCCCATGGACAGCAGTCTGTCAGGCCCCTCTGTCTATGGAATTTTCCAGACAACAATACTGGAGCAGGGTACATTTCCCTCTCTGGGGTATCTTCCTGACCCAGGGGTCAAACCCTCATCTCTTGTGTCTCCTGCATTGGCAGGTGGGTTATTTACCACTTGGGAAGCCCTAGGTACCAACAAGCACCAAGGGAGAAAATATCTAACTAGACCAGAAGAAACTGAGAAAGTTGTTAAAAAAGATACCAGCATCCCCAAAGCCCCCATGGTGGGAGTGGGGAGAAGGGACCCTGACCTCAGGCCGGGATGCTTTCCCAGGTGAAATCAGCCAGTTTAAAAGCTAACGTCCACTCTCTGTAAACTGCTCCAGTGCCTAGAAGAAGAAATACCTCCAAATTCTTTATCAGGAATCTGTTGAGGCCAAAACCCAACCACTATAGCACAACAAAGGAAAGCCACAGGCCAACCTCATTTATGTAAAAAAAAAAAAAATCAATGCAAAACTCCAAAATAAAATATTAGCAAATAAAACCCACAGGATCATTGAAAGGGAAAAAGTCACCAGAAACAGGTGAGACTTGTATGATATAACAAGGAAGTTTTGATATTAGGACATATTTTAATTCACTTTACATTAATATATTAAAGAAGAAAAATCATGATCTGTAATAGATGTTAAAAGGCATTTGACAGCATTTATCATTTAAAAACAAAATCTTTTATCAAATTAGAAAAGGTATACTTCTAATTTGAGATATCTAATTAACATATCATTAGCAAGATAAAATTATACACACAGACACACACACGCGTGCACCGAGCCCCCAAATCAGACTCATCTGTAATAACTCAAAGCAACAGAAGTCTCCATGAGACTCTGGCACAAAACAATGCCCTGCACAACTGCTTTGTATGAGGTTTCTAGCTGATGAAAGTAGGCAAGAGAGAGAAAAAAAAAAGGAAGCCCTTTAAGAAGAAAGGAAGAGGTCAAATAATTATGTTTACTCTGGAAAAATTCAAGGGAGGCAACCAGAAAAGCTGGCAGGCAGTGAGAGATTTCTCTAGGGGGTCAGACACAGAAGTAACCTACCAAAACACCTAGCCTTCCTATGCATAAACAGCAAGCACATGGAAAAGTTAGGAAAATATTCCACTTACAAGAATCAGTTCAGTTCAGTTCAGTCACTCAGTCATGTCTGATTCTTTGTGGCCCCATGAATCACAGCACGCCAGGCCTCCCTGTCCATCACCAACTCCCGGAGTTCACTCAGACTCACGTCCATCGAGTCAGTGATGCCATCCAGCCATCTCATCCTCTGTCGTCCCCTTCTCCTCCTGCCCCCAATCCCTCCCAGCATCGAAGTCTTTTCCAATGAGTCAACCCTTCGCATGAGGTGGCCAAAGTACTGGAGTTTCAGCTTTAGCATCAGTCCTTCCAATGAACACCCAGGACTGATCTCCTTTAGAATGGACTGGTTGGATCTCCTTGCAGTCCAAGGGACTCTCAAGAGTCTTCTCCAACACCACACTTCAAAAGCATCAATTCTTCGGTGCTCAGCCTTCTTCACAGTCCAACTCTCACATCCATACATGACCACTGGGAAAACCATAGCCTTGACTAGATGGACCTTTGTTGGCAAAGTAATGTCTCTGCTTTTCAATATGCTATCTAGGTTGGTCATCACTTTCCTTCCATGGAGCAAGCATCTTTTAATTTCATGGCTGCAATCACCATCTGCAGTGATTTTGGAGCTCCAAAAAATAAAGTCTGACACTGTTTCCCCATCTATTTGCCATGAAGTGATGGGACCAGATGCCATCATCTTAGTTTTCTGAATGTTGAGCTTTAAGCCAACTTTTTCACTCTCCTCTTTGACTTTCATCTGCCATAAGGGTGGTGACATCTGCATATCTGAGGTTATTGATATTTCTCCCAGCAATCTTGATTCCAGCTTGTGCTTCTTCCAGCCCAGCGTTTCTCATGATGTACTCTGCATAGAAGTTAAATAAGCAGGGTGATAATATACAGCCTTGACGTACTCCTTTTCCTATTTGGAACCAGTCTGTTGTTCCATGTCCAGTTCTAAGTGTTGCTTCCTGAACTGCATATAGGTTTCTCAAGAGGCCAGTCAGGTGGTCTGGTATTCCCATCTCTTTCAGAATTTTCCACAGTTTATTGTGATCCACACAAAGGCTTTGGCATAGTCAATAAAGCAGAAATTGATGTTTTTCTGGAACTCTCTTGCCTTTTCAATGATCCAGCAGATGTTGGCAATTTGATCTCTGGTTCCTCTGCCTTTTCTAAAACCAGCTTGAACATCTGGAAGTTCACAGCTCATGTATTGCTGAAGCCTGGCTTGGAGAATTTTGAGCATCACTTTACTAGAGTGTGAGATGAGTTCAACTGTGCGGTAGTTTGAGCATTCTTTGGCATTGCCTTTCTTTGGGATTGGAATGAAAACTGACTTTTTCCAGTCCTGTGGCCACTGCTGAGTTTTCCAAATTTGCTGGCATATTGAGTGCAGCACTTTCACAGCATCATCCTTCAGGATTTGAAATAGCTCAACTGGAATTCCATCACCTCCACTAGCTTTGTTCGTAGTGATGCTTTCTAAGGCCCACTTGACTTCACATTCCAGGATGTCTGGCTCTAGGTGAGTGATCACACCATCGTGAGTATCTTGGTCATGAAGATCTTTTTTGTACAGTTCTTCTGTGTATTCTTGCCACCTCTTCTTAATATCTTCTGCTTCTCTTACAAGAATAACCCCCTAATAAATCTCCAAGCAATAAGTGCACAAACATGTGCACAACCTATGTGAAGAACTCTATAAAAGCTGGGAGGGAGGTAAAACACTTCAAATGCAAAGAAAGCTGTGCTGCCTATGTTCCAGTTTAGAAAGGTTCAACACTAGAGAGATGGAACTATCAATACTAGTTGTTAGGGAATGGTGGGATTGGAACCCTCACACATGCTGGAGGGAATGTAAGATGGTGTGGTCACCGTAGGAAACTAACAATTTCTTAAAAAGTTAACAATATATTTACCATATGGCTCAACAGTTCCACTTCTAGGTATCTTACCCCAGAGAAATGAAAACATACACTTAGACGAAGACAGTGCACACAGCCCCATCAGCTGCTCAGTGAATGAACAAACTGGGGCATGGCCACACATGGGGTGTGCTTAGTCGCTCAGTCATGCCCAACTCTTTGCGACCCCACGGACTCCCACCAGCCTCCTTTGTCCAGGGGTTCTACAAGCAAGAATACTGGAGTGGGTTGCCATTTCCTTCTCCAAGGGATCTTCCCAACCCAGGGATCGAACCCAAGTCTCCCGCATTGCAGGCGAATTCTTTACCATCTGAGCCGATGCACATAAAAGGAACACAGATGAATCTCAAAAACATTATGCCAAGGGAAAGAGAGATGCAAAAGACCACATATTGTATGATTCCATTCATATGAAATGTCCAGAAAAGGAAACTAGACAGAAAGAGAACACCGGTTGGTTGCTGCCTGGACCTGAGGGGGAGGAACAGGAAGTGGCTGCAGATGGGCACAGAGACATCTTCTTGGGTCATGAAAAGTTTCTCAAATACGTAAAGATGGCAGCACAACTCTAAATTCACTAGACATCATTGTGATGTACACTTAAAATAAGTGATTTTTATTGTTAAAAAATAAAGCCATTAAGACTTCCCTGGTTGGTACAGTGGATAAGAATCTGCCTGCAGATGAAAGGGACATGGGTTCAGTTCCTGGTCGTGCACCGCAACTACTGAGCCCATGGGCAGCAACTCCTGAGTCGGGAGCCTAGAGGCTGTGCTCTGCACCAGAGAGAAGCCGCTGCAGCGAGAAGCCCTGGCACGTAAAGAATAGCCCCCACTCACTGCAACTAGAGAAAGCCTGTGTGCAGCAGCAAAGACTCAGCACAGCCAAAAATAAACAAATAAATTTAAAAAATAAAAAAGCCATTGAAAATAATTGAAAAATTAACTTCATAAATTTAACAGAGAATAACACAATCTCAATAAAAATATCAGACAGGGACATACGTACATGTCTATATATATGTTTGTGCATATTTTTTTAAACTAGACAAGCTGATTCTAAAGTTGATGAAATTTTAAACAACAACCAGAAATTTTCTGAAAACAACAATGAAGAAAAACTAATCCCAATAGGTAGGAAATCAGATTATACTGCAATAATTAAAACAATTTCATACCAACAAATACACATGGATGTATATTTATACATATGTATAACAAATCAGTGGCACAGAAGAAAATGCCAAATACCCTACGAAACTAATAAATTCAGGAATTTATTATGCCACTAAAGACTTCAAAGCCAGAGGTGGGGTGGGCATTCTCTAGTTATTGGTATTAGAACAACTGGGCAGCATGTGGGGAAACATTGTTAGGACCCTCTATGTTATTCCTTCCACCAAAATGAATTCTGAATAGAAGATTTAAACACAAAAGGTTAAATAGTAAAAGTACTAGAAGAAATTTTTTAAACCATCTCTTGTTAGGAAAGTCCTTTCTAAGCATGACTCAAAACCCAGAAATCCCATTTATACACAATCTAATAAAAAGTTTTAAAAGTCTGCAGGGCCAGCCCCAAAGGATTATCCTCCCCCGTGTCATGTGCTGTGTGCTCAGTCATGTCTGACTCTTTGTGACCCTGTGGACTGTAGCCCTCCAGGCTCCTCTGTCCCTGGGATTCTCCAGGCAAGAGTACTGGAGTGGGTTGCCATGCCCTCCTCCAGGGGATCATCCCAACATAGGGATTGAACCCGTGTCTCTTACATCTCCTATATTGTGGGAGGATTCTTTACCCACTCAGCCTCCTGGGAAGCCCCCCGCCTGTCATAAGCAACTCAAAAACTAAGCAGAATATATAAAACAATTGCTTGCAGGAATCGGGCAGTGCAGCACAGAGCTGCAATCCTTGAGAGAAGGGAAGTTCTTGAGATGAAATCTCACCACAGCTTTCTTTGGAAAGGAGCACTTTTCAGACTGCTGAGTGAGGATGTATAGCTTACATAGAAAGCAGCAGTCTTGCTAACTGGAGGAAAGGGAGATCAGAGTTCAAGGATGTTAGGGTATTTTGGACTTGTGCGACAAGGCACAGGAGGGGAAGGAGTCACACAGAAATCTGCAAGGAGGATCCTTAGATCCTTGACTAAATCCTAAACTGCATCGGCACATACTGAGACCCTGTGAGGTGTAATGGAAAACCCATTCTAGCAAAGCTGAAAACCAAGCCTTGACAGGGTCAAGGGTGATCAGCCAGCCAGTGATTTAACTGTCTGTAAGAACAAAACTCAATATTCTTTAGGGAAATAATATATCTGGAATTTTTACATGTTATCCACAAAGCTTAGCATACAATTCAAATTACTAGCTCTGTGAAATAGGAACACACTGTTAATAACAGTAGATCCATGCATGACCCAGAAGTTGGAATTAGCAGATATATATAGGTGTGCTAGGACTTTAAAATGTGTTAAAGAATCTAGAGGTAAAACAAGACAATGGGTGAAAATTAAAAAAGAGAAAATGGAAACTCAAAGAACCAAACAGAAGTTTAAGAACTGAAAGATAAAAATGTTGGAAATGAAAAATCCACTGAATGGATTTAAGAGCAGACTGGACACAACCCAAGAAAAAAATCAGTGACTAAGGACTGGTAAGTAGTAATTATCCAAACAGAAGCACAGAAATAAACAGGAATTAAAAATAAAAATCACAAGAGAAAAGAGAAAGAAAGAATGGATTCTAAGAAATGTAACTGGAGTCCTAAAAGAAGAGAGAGAGAAAATAGGGCAGAAGAATATCTTAAGATAGAGTGTTGTTCGTTCGCTCAGCTGTGTCTGACCCTTTGCCACCCCACGGACTGCAGCACGCCAGGCTTCCCTGTCCTTCACCATCTCCTGGAGTTTGCTCAAGCTCATGTCCATTGAGTCATTGATGCCATCCTCCAGGCTTCCCTGCTGGCTCAGATGGTAAAAATTTGCCTGCAATGCAGGAGACCCAGCTTCTATCCCTGGGTCTGGAAGATCCCCTAGAGAAGGGAATGGCTACTCACTCCAGTGTTTTGGTGCTTCTCAAGTAGCCCAAACAGTAAGAGACAACAGACAGTAATTCATTACAGTTGACTGAAGATCTCAAAACAGATTCAAGAAGCTTAGCAAACCCCAAACAGGATTAATACAAAGAAGACCACACCTAAGCACCTGAAACTAATGGAAACTAAAGAAAAAGAAAAAATCTCAAAAGCAGCTAAAGGGTGAATAAATTACATTCATGGGAGTAACAGCAATAGTGACAGATGAATTCATTAGAAGCAGTAAAAGGCAGAAGAAAATGGAATGACACTATCAACTGAGTATTTTATATCCAACATCATCTGTCAAAATGAAGGCAAAATAAAGAAAATTTCATGCAAAGATGAGAGAATTTGTCGCCACCACATCTTTGGTGCAAGAGATATTAAAAGAAGTTGTTCAGGGACTTCCCTGGTGGTCCAGTGGCTAAGACTCCATGTTCCCAATGCAGGGGCCCAGGCTAGATCCCTGGCCAGGGAACTAGATCACACGTGCCGCAACTAAGAAGTTCGCATGCCACAGTGAAGATCCCTCATGCTGCAACTGAGACCTGGTACACCCAAATAAATACATTTTTTAAAAGCTAAAAAAAAAAATTGTTCACACCTAAAGAAAAACGATCCTGTGTGGAAGCCCAAATGTGCAGAATAGAATGAGGAACAATCCAAAGAACTAATTTTTACAAATGTTTTTCTCCCGCTCATCTGAACTGGGAAAGGAAGGGATGAGAAATTTTTACCCTCTTCTCTCAACTGGGTACTACAGAGAGATCTGGAAGAGTGGACTTTGGTAAGAATTTTTATCCTCCACTAGCTCCTGCCAGTTTACTCAGAATCCCATCTTCAGGCTCCAGGGCAAGTAGAGCATCCCAGAGGGTCCCATCTGCATCACCAGGAACGGAAGGGGAGAAAACTATAATTTACCCCTCTATCCTTCTGAGTTCTTGGCTGAGACCTCTGTAATAAAAGGCAGAGGCATTTCCTAGGTGCTCCAGTGGTTAAGAATCTGTCTTGCAATGCAGGGGATGCGGGTTTGATCCCTGGTTGGGGAACTAAGATCCCATATGCCTCTGGGCAACTAAGCTCATGTGCTGTAACTAAGATCCGACGCAGCGAAATAAATATTTTTTTAAAAGACAGATTAACAGAAAAATGAATAGACATTTATTAACATATCCACCTCATGTAAATGGGAGATATTGAGGGGGAAAATGAGTTAACACTCAAAGTGGCCTGAATCACCAGCTTAAATACTATCCTCACCTAAAGACGAAAGATGTGATGAAATCAGTAGTGGGGAGGTTACCAGCATAATTAACAAGGGGAAGAGAGGGAGACACCTTTACAAATAGAGATTTCCTTTAAAAAGTAAATTCCCCTTACAAAAGGGTAACTTCTGCTCTGTTTTTAAAGCTTCTCATGTATCTGCCATTGTCTCAAAATAATCTTATGTCAAAGAAACATTATTTGGGGTGGCATATTCTGTTACCCTTCCCTACTTTGGGGGCTTCCCTGCTGGCTCGTATGGTAGACTCAGCCTGCAATGCAGGAGACCCCGGTTAGATCCCTGGGTTGGGAAGTTCCCTGGAGAAGGGAACGGCAACCCACTCCAGTATTCTTGCCTGGAGAATTCTATGATCAGAGAGGAGCCTGGTGGGATGCAGTCTGTGGGGTCGAAGAGAGTCAGGCCCGACTGAGTAACACTTTCAGCACTTTTGGATGGAATAATTAAAAACTAAGAAATAGGCCTTTTTAAAAAAATGAGGAATACTAAACACTATACCATCTTTTCCTCAACTTCCAGGAATGTTTCTATTTCCTAGCAGCCAGGCCCAGCTCTGCGATTCTTACAGTTTCATTAGGCTTTAGGAATCCCTTTTCCCCAAAACTAGAAACAACAAACTGCCCACTGACTGAAGAATAAACAAAATACGGTCTCTCCATGCAATGGAATATAATTCAATCGCAAAAAGGGATGGAACACTGAAACATGCTACAACATTGGTGGGCTATGAAAACATCATGCTAAGTGAAAGAAGTGTAAAAATTAAAACAGAAACCTCATTTAAAATGGAGTCAGGAAGCCAGAAGGGGAGTTCTTACGTCCCACGACTGGATGTCAATTCCAGACACAGTAAGAAGAGATGTAACTTGCGTCTCCATGGTACTACTTTACCATCCTAGCAGGAGGAAGGAAGATTTTCTCCTCACCTAGCAACTGCCCAGCTAATGAGAGACTGTCACAATTCAGCCGATGAAAAGCCACTATACTTCAAACTTGCAGTTTCCTCTAATGGACTCTCTGTTTAGAACACCATCTCTCAACTCGCCTTTCTCCTCTATCAAAGAACCTACCTCTCTCTTGTTCCATATATTTGCCGGTGGTTTGTCATAGATGGCATGTCCTGAATTGCCATTCTTTGCTATTCCCAAATAAACCTATCTTCCTGGTGAAAATAACTGGCTGTTTTATTGTTTTAGGGCAACAGAAGCCAGACACAAAGTGCCACATGTTACATAATTCTGCATAGATGAAATGACCAGGATAGATCGATTGAAGGGGACAGAAAGGAGACTTGTGGTTGTCAGGCATGAGAAGGATGGCAGGATGGGCGGTGGGTGGGTGGGGGGCAATGGGTATGGAGTTTCTTTCAGGGGTGATGAAAGTGTTCGGAATCACTGGTAACGGTTGAACAACCTTGTGAATACACCAAATGCCACTGGACTGTACACTTTAAACATGAACTTCATATTCTGTGAATCATATCTCAATTCTTGAAGAAAGACTAGTAGCAGGAGGAAAGCGCTGAAAATGATACTTTGGTTTCATAATAAAACAAGGGATTTAAAAAAAGAAAGAAAGAAATCTCTTTCAGTTTCTGCACACTTCCTTCGTCTCCTCATCCATCCACCCAGAGAATTTTGTGTGTTTCCACCCAGTAAAAGGCCTGTGTCTGCCTTTTGGGGACTTGGAGCCTGGCAGGTAAATCAGAAGTGGGCCCTAAGTAAAAGGAGAGGCGTCCCATAGCCCCCCTGGGATCTGAGCCTCCCACACTCCATGACTCACTTAACGGAGTAACAGCCTTCCTTCCCGTTTATCATCTGGGAGAAAAAAATTAAATGGCACTTTTCTTTTTTCTGCCAATAATTTATATAAGCCAACTTTGCAAACAATGGTTTCCTTAGCAACTTCTGACCCATTCTCTTCAGACGAATTCTCTCCAGTTGGACTGTCCTTTTCCAGCCAATCTAAGTTGATCTTGAAATCTCACTTAAAACAGAAAAGTTGGGGTTTTCACAAATGGGCAAAGCATCAGCAGGAATGCCCAGGGCTGAGGGCCAAGGAAACAAGAAATAATGTTTTAGTTTATCTTTCCATGCCATTGTGAATTCTGACAGTGATGATTTGCTTTCAAAGTTCATCAGTTTGGCATCTGATAGCAGCAAAAAAAAAAAAAAAAAACCACGAAAAAACCAAAACACATAATCCAAAAGCACAGACAGGACAAATTAGGAAAAAATGGTTTTGGAAAATGTTGACTTGGGGAACGACAACTGTAATGCATTGTTACCTGATTTTCCTTTGAACCCGTGACAAGATGATCAGACCAGGGACCTCCCTTTCTGGAGAAAAGACGCTGCCTGGAGCCCCGCCCCCTCTGCGAAGCCGCACAGCACACGCAGCCCACCTCCCGGCTCTGCTCATCTCACCAGGTTTCCCAGACCAACAGAAGAGCTGTGGTCACTCACCCAAAGGGTGTGTGTGCTTCTGAGTCAGTCACTAAGTTGTGTCCGACTCTTTTGTCGCCCACCAGGCTCCTCTGTCCAGGGGATCTCCCAGTCAAGAATACTGGAGTTGGTTGCCATTTCCTACTCCAAGGGATCCTCCCAACCCAGGGATCAAGCCTGTGTCTCGAATCTCCTGCACCGGCAGGCGGATTTACCACTAGTGCCAGGTGTGTACTAAGTCGCTGCAGTCGTGTCTGACTCTGTGTGACCCCCTGGACTGCAGCCCGCCAGGCTCCTCTGGCCATGGGGTTCTCCAAGCAAGAATACTGGAGTGGGTTGCCATGCCCTCCTCCAGGGGATCTTCCTGACCCCGGGACTGAACCTGTGTCTCTTATGTCTAGTGCACTGGTAGGTGGGTTCTTTACCACTAGCACCACCTGGGAAGGCCCTAGAGCAAGCAGAGTGACCAGATTCATTCGTGTGCTGTGGATCAGCTGCCTGCCTCGTGCTCTCTCTCTCCAGACTAGGGCCGGCTTCACGAGTAAGCAAAGCATACAGCCAGGGCCCTGTGCTCAGACGCCCACTCCCCACACTTTGCTGCGTGCTCTGAGTCGCTGTCTTGAATCTTAATTTTTGAATGAGGGGCCCTGCGTTTTCATTGTATGCTGGGACCCACACTTTATGTAGCAGGTCCTGCTAGAGAGTCCTTTAATGCAGATGCTCGGGTGACCGGCACAGGTCAGTGTTAACACAAAACAAGGGGCTGGCCAGCCATGGAGCCCCTCCCAGCAAGGAGACCCATCCCTGACTCTAGGTTCAACTGACTCGGAGCCCCCTCCTACTGGAGCCTTAAACAGCTGAGTAACTGACCCCCCAAGACTATTTTGAGATTGACAGCCCACTTCTGCAAGAGCAGATCCATTTCACATAACTGTGGCATTAACAGTAACAAGAGGCGGGGAAAAACAAGGGACTTCCCTGGCTGTCCAGAGGTTATGACTCTGTGCTCCCATTGCAGGGGGCACGGGTTCCCTCCTTGGTCTGGGAATTAAGATCTTGCAAGGCCACATGGTACATCCAAAAATAAAATAGCAAGAGGGGCCATTGCCAAAGGACCAGGACCTGTTGCACGTGTTGTGTGTTAAAAACTCCTGGGCGCACAGGACCCTGTCTGCCCTTACTGTGTTACTCGGAGGGGTCTGTCCTGAGCGGAACAAGACCTGACCAACACCCTTCGCAGTGATGGGGCACTTCCCAGGGTGTGCAGAGGCGGTGTCCGCAGGGTGACCAGCAGCGCCCGGCAGCTGGCCAGCTGTGCCTCAGTGGCCTTGGTGGCTCAACCCCACAACCAGCCCAGTCACCACCCTGGGCTCCGTCCATTCCCTGCTGTGCACCGGGATCTGAAAGGCCCTTCCTTTCCCGCAAAGCCTCTTCTGGGGCTTTGGGAAGGAAGTGAAGAGGGAGACAGGAAACCGCAAACCCTTATAAGTCTAATAGCAACGTCACTTTTTGGTCCACGGCCCTCTCCTGGGGACACGCTGGCGCAGTTGGGGTGGGGGGCTGCACCTGCTACATTTCATCCTGAAATCACCCCCCTAGGGAGGGGAGGGTGTCATTCTCCCATTTTATAAGCAACACTGTAGCAGCACTGCAAGATGAGGCCCAGGCACTGAGAGAGGCCGGCAAAGCCAGGACAGGGACACGCGGGGTCTCTCTGACCTGGGGTCAGTCGTTTGTTTCTGCAGTGCTCGGACCAGAGGGGCCGTGGTGCCCATCTGGGTTGTGGATAACTCTGCTGGCAGAGGCTCGCCTCTCAAGGACACCGGTGGGGCCAGGGCTGAGCCAGATAATCAGTCCCTAGGAACATTCTCTTACAGAGAAACCCAATGGGGAAGTGACCGTGGGACCATCCATCGCCTTCTGCATCTCTGAAAAGCCAAGCTCTACACTTACAATCAAAAAGCCTCAGGGGCTTCTCAGCTCAGAGACAACTTAACAGTTGGCAGTTTCCTTTTCCCGTTTGGGTCCCAAACTGCCTCCAGAATTTTCAAAGTGTTAGTCATTCAGTCATGTCTGACTCTTTGTGACCCCATGGACTGTAGCCCACCAGGCTCCTCTGTCCATGGGATTCTCCAGGCAAGAAGACTGGAATGGGTTGCCATGTCCTTCTCCAGGGGGTCTTCCCAACCCAGAGATTGAACCCGGGTCTCCCGCATTGCAGGCAGACCCTTTACCGACTGAGCCACCGGAGAAACCCAAAGGCTAACTTTAAAGCCAGAATGAACCCCTACTCTCTGCTATGCCCGACACCTGTCTCTTGGAGCCTGCCTAGAACGCTGGTGACCCACTGACTCTCTTGTCCCCTAGACCAAGCTGGCAGTAGCCGCAGGACCCTCAGACGCTAGCATGAGAACTTTGCCTGCTGTGATAACCACCCTGGGAGCCCATACTCCCTGCTTAAACCTTCTGGGAACACTTACAGCCTGAGCACTGCAGAAAGGATTATGGCAACAGAGAAGAGGCATGTTTTTCCAATTAGTTATAAACCACCCATGTTGGAACATTTGCAAAACCAGCCGCTCGCTTCCACATTATCCAAGATACCTCCTTCTTTCTTTCTCATTAGTATGTTTACAAGGTTTTTAAGCTGACTTGGTACTCAAGGCCCATAACCATGAAATAGACAGGATGCTTGTGGCAAAATGCCTACACCAGAATACCAAGGCCCAAAGTCTCATCTTCCGTGAGCCAGGCAAGGAGGGAAGAGATGGAAATTAACCTCTACCTACAAGCATTCCCCACCTCGGGCGAGTAACACCCTTCAGTGCGTGCAATTACCTTTGTTTTAGATTTGGATATACATTTTACTACACACACATGTTTTTGAAGAAGATTTCCTGGCTGACATTTCTCACCCCCTGCCAAGTCTGGTCTAGGCTGCCAAGGAGAGGAGACCAAGATCCCAAGCCATGAGCTCATTCTCCTTAAGGGGCCTTGTTGGAAAAGCAGGGAATATGGGGAGAGCAGGGGAAATGCCATTCTCACGCCTACAGAGTGGGTCTCGCAATGGGCAGGCAGCTCTGAGAGCAGGAAGTAAGAACAGCGGGAAATGTGTGTGATCATGGCCAGAGTGTCAGTGTCAGATATGGGCGTGTCGATCAGATATGAGCTAACCAGGTCAGTCTGACTCCCGTTTTGCAGATGAGGAAACAGAGGCTAGAAGAGGTTGAGGGTCCCAGGCCACACACACCTTGAGCGGTGGTGGAGCTGGGCTCTGAAACCATACGGGGGAACCACTGACTGAAACTGCCTGCCCTGGCCAGGCCCCCTAGTGACCACGGGCGTGAGTTATCTTAGACAGGAAGTCCTGGTAAGGAATGCAGAACTAACAAGCTACCACCAACCAGAAGAATTCAAGGAAGGTCACAAGGAGAGAGGAGACGCAAGTCCATATGTCCTGCCAACCTCCCGGAATCCTTCTCGGCTGAGTGAAGCACATGCCACCAGGAAGGACCCTGAGTCAGAGTGACTGGCCAGAGACAGCCTAGAAACTAACCCAATTACCAGACAACGCAAGACTGCGAGCCATGTGGCAGAGCAGTTCTCCTGGGTTCCCTGACCCTCCTGCTCTCCGCCCGGGGCGCCCCTTCCCAATAAAATCTCTTGCTTTGCCAGCACGTGTATGTCCTTGGACAATTCATTCCAAAGTGTTAGACAAGAGCCCACTCTCAGGCCCCGGAAGGGGGTCACCCTTCCTGCCACAAAACCACGTTGTCTGTCTTTAGAACCTGCTTTAGCCCGTAAGCTGTTGCATTTGGAGGGGCCTTGTGATGGACAGAATTCTAAAGATGCCCAGTCCCAGGAATCCCACCCTCGGTGTGCACACATCTTCTCCCAGTCATCCAATCCAATGCTAACCTAGGTATGGCTGTGAAGGCAATCTGGAGAGGTAACGAAAGGCTCAAATCAGTTGACCTCGAGACGGATGGGCCTGACCTTATCGTACGAGCACTTTAAAGTGGAGCCACGAGGACAAATGAGGAGATCAGACTGGAAGCACGAGAAGAATCTGACACTGTTTGGGGCTTGAAGAATGGAGGGGGATGCATGGCAAAGGATGAGGATGACTCAGGAGCTAAGAGCAGGCCCTGACTCACAGCCAGGAAGGAGATGGGGATCTCAGTCCTGCAAACACAAGGAACTGGGTTCTGCCAACAACCTGAGTGAGCTTGGAAATGGCTTCTTCCCACAGCCTTCTGAAAAGACCTCAGCAGAGTGATTCGGTGGCTAAGACTCCATGCTCCCAACACAGGGGGCCCTGGTTTGATTCCTGGTCAGAGAACTAGATCCTGTGCTAAGTCCCTCAGTCATGTCCAACTCTTTGCAACCCTATAGACTGTAGCCCACCAGGCTCCTCTGTCCATGGGGACTTTCCAGGCAAGAATACTGGAGTGGGTTGCTATGCCCTCCTCTAGGGGATCTTCACAACCCAGGGACTGAACCTGTGTCTCCTACATCTCCTGCATTGTAGGAGGATTCTTTACCCACTCAGCTACCTGGGAAGCCTGACAAGATCCCACATGCTGCAACTAAGACTCAGCACAGCCAAATAAATAAATATTAAAAAAAAAAAAAAATGGACCTCAGCCAGCCGACACCCTAACTTCAGCCAGTGAAGACCTGGGCAGAAAACCAACCGTGCCGAGTCAGACAAGCTGCTGAGTTTCTTAGGAGCCACTACAGTCCTTGCCCGTGGTCTGAGCACCAGTTCCGGCTGCCACAGCTGCCAAAGACTCCACGTCCTCAGTGCCTCTTCGGGCCTCTGAGCTGCCCCTTCCAGCTTCCACGGGCCCTTAGAGCACCGTTCTTCTTGGCCAGAACCAGGTAAGCGGGGCGAGAAGAGGACTGCCCTTGAAACTAGAAGATGCTGTGCAAGTCTTGAGCCTCTTGGGGGCCTCACCAGCTTTAACTGCTGACCTCAGGGTAAGACAGCCTACATCTGTGCCGCCCAAGACCAACTGTAGCCATTAGCCGCAGACGGCTGTTTAAATTCAAATGCATGAAAATTAAGTAGAATTAAAAACTCAGTTGGGTGAGTTGGCTTGCCGGATAAAAATAAAGGCTGCCCAGTTAAATTTGAATGTCAGGCAAATAGATAATTTTTTAGTATAACTGAGCCCCAAATACCACATGGGATATACTTACACTAAAAGAAGTTTCTGTTTCTCATTCAAATTTAATTGGGCAGCCTCTTCTTTTTTAAACTAATTATGTCAGAAGTTTTAGATCTACAGAAAAATCATGACAACAGCACAGAGTTCCGACATACTTCACAGCCAGTTCCCTTCCTTATCATTTCTTACATTTATATGCTACCTTTACTGCAATTAGTGAGCCACTGGTAATGTTATTATTAACTAAAGTGCATGGTCTGTTCAGACCTCCTTAGTTTTTCCCAAGCGTCTTCTCTTCACTGTTCCACAATCCCATGACCCCCTGTTACGCTGAGTCATCAGGCCTCCTTAGGTTCCCCCCAGTTTAAATAGCCACACGTGGTGTTGCTTGCCCTGGCCATGATGATTTCTCAAGCTTGTCTTGTTTTTTTGATGACCTGGACAGTTTTGAAAAATGCTTTGTAGAATGTCCCTCAATTGGGACTTGTCTGATATTTTTCTCATGAGTTATACTGGGGGTTATGGGTTTGGAGGAGGAAGGTCACAGAGGTTGAGTGCAGAGCTCAACACAGAGCAAGGGCACGTGCTTTGGGGTTTTTTTTTTGGGGGGGGGTTGCTGCATCTTGCAGTGTGTGGGGATCTTAGTTCCCCAACCAGGGATCGAACCCACGCCCCCTGCAATGGAAGCACGGAATCCTAACCACTGGACCGCCAGGGAAGTCCCAAAGAGCACGTGCTTTCAACGTGACCACAGCTGGTGCGGAGCTTGCCCCCCTGGCCGAGGTGTGCTCGTCAGGTTTCTCCACCTCCTATACCCTCCCCATTCCCATGGCGTCCTTTCTGGAGTGGTCACCACGCACCGCCCGTGCTTGAGGAGGGGGAGGCATCCTGTACTTTCATTTATTAAATTCAGCAGCCCTATCCGTGGCACCCGGCACATGTCATGCTCCACAGCTACCGGAGGCTAGTGGCCGTCACAGCAGACAGCATTGAGTCAAAGCACGCAGGCCGTCCAAACACAGGTCCTTCACATACCACCTCCACTACTGTTCACTTAACATTTTCCTTTAAATAGGCTCACTTAAAAAAAAAAAAAGCATGCTCCAGAGCCCGCTTGTGGCAGCTACTGAGCTTCATGCTAGAGCCTGTGCTCCACAACGAGAAGCCCCCGCGATGGGAAGCCCCCGCGATGGGAAGCCCCCGCTCGCTGCAACTAGAGAAGAGCCTGCATTGTGCTGCAATGAAGACCCAGCAGAGCCAAAAATAAAAAAAAAAATTTTTTTTAAAGGAAACCGGATATCAGTACCCTAAGAGTCCGCTGGTGGCAGCCCAGCACATCCAAGAACACCTGGAGGGGTCCGGCCCGGCGCTTCCGTTGCTTTTTCCACCCTCTGTTTCTCCTCCTCCTCAGGGAAGCGGGATGGTGAGTGGCCCCCTTGGCTCCGGTCCTGTGAGCTTCGGAGTTCTTCACTCGGCCTTCCTCTGGCCAAGGCCCAATTCCTCTGGACGTCAGGATACCCACCCGAGGAGGCAAAGGGCCCAGGGGTCAACCAGTGCCGGGGAAGCTCTGACTTCCGCCAGGTACCTCCAGGCCCGGAAGCTGGAGAACTGCAGCCGCTGCACCTGGTTGCTTACAAGACTCACCTGGAGAGCTTTCTAAAGCTATTTTCCCGAGCCCCGGCCACGTGGATTCAAATGAAACATGTGGGTATACCGATATTCACAGCAACACTATTTACAACAGCCAAAACATGGAAGCAACCTAAATGTCCATTGACAGATGAATGGGAAAAGATATCGTGTGTGTGTGTGTGTGTGTGTGTGTGTATAGTGAAGTCAGTCGTGTCCGACTCTTTGCAACCCCATGGACTGTGGCCCACCAGGCTCCTCCGTCCATGGGATTTTCCAGGCAAGAATACTGGAGTGGGTTGCCATTTATTTCTCCAGGAGATCTTCCCAACCCAGGGATTGAACCCAGGTCTCCCGCATTGTAGGCAGACTCTACTGTCTGAGCCACCAGGGAAGTCATATATATATTTATATATATATATATATGTTTATATATATATTTATATATATTATATTTATTATATATATAAATATTTATATATATATTTATGACTTCCCTGGTGGGGGAATATAATATATATTATATTATATTAATATATATTATAATATAATAATATATATTAATAATATATATTATATAACATATATATATATTACTCAGCCATAAAAAAGAATGAAATAATGCCATTTGCAGCAACATGGATAAACCTAGAGATGATCATGCTAAGTGAAGGAAGTCAGAAAGAAAAATACCAGATGACATCACTTACATATGGAATCTAAAATATGAACCTATCTCTGAAAAAGACCGATAGACATAGAGAACAGACTTGTGGTTGCCAAGAGGAGAGTAGGGGACGAACGGATTGGGAGTTGGGGGTAAGTAGATGCAAACTACTAGATGTCGAATGGATCAACAACCAGGCCCCACTGTATACACGGAACTAGATTTCAATAGCCTATGATAAACCTGATGGAAAAGATTGTATTTGTGTATAACTGAGTCATCTTGCTGGATAGCAGGAATTAACACAATATGCAAATCAACTATACTTCGATTGAGTAAATAAATGAACAATGATGATGTGGGTGGAAACGAAGTTAAAAGCAGCCCCTTGGGGCTGATCATCAGCCATTTCAGGCAGTCTCCTGAGGCTGCCGTGGAGGCCCAGGCTGGGCGGGTCTCTGGGAGAGTCAGCCCTAAAGACCCCAGGGCAAGGCAGGGTACTCCCTGTTTGATGCAACTCCTTTTCCTCTTCCCTTCTCGTGGAAGCAAAGCTTAGTATTTTACTTCCAGTTGCTAGAGCTTCATTGTTCCTTCTTTCTTCTTCTCTATCTTTCTTGCATATCACGTCTCTGGTCCCTGGGATCAGGCCCAGAGCTAGACTGCCTACCCTCTGGGTTGCACCCATTGTATTTGGGGGAGATTAACTTGTTTGTTAATTTATTTGGAAAACTCAGCAGTGGCCACAGGACTGGAAAAGGTCAGTTTTCATTCCAATCCCAAAGAAAGGCAATGCCAAAGAATGCTCAAACTACCACACAATTGCACTTATCTCACACGCTAGTAAAGTAATATTCAAAATTCTCCAAGCCAGGCTTCAGCAATACGTGAACCGTGAACTTCCAGATGTTCAAGCTGGTTTTAGAAAAGGCAGAGGAACCAGAGATCAAATTGCCAACATCCACTGGATCATGGAAAAAGCAAGAGAGTTCCAGAAAAGCATCTATTTCTGCTTTATTGACTATGCCAAAGCCTTTGACTGTGTGGATCACAATAAACTGTGGAAAATTCTGAAAGAGATGGGAATACCAGACCACCTGACCTGCCTCTTGAGAAACCTGTATGCAGGTCAGGAAGCAACAGTTAGAACTGGACGTGGAACAACAGACTGGTTCCAAATAGGAAAAGGAGTACGTCAAGGCTGTATATTGTCACCCTGCTTATTTAACTTCCACGCAGAGTACATCATGAGAAACGCTGGGCTGGAAGAAGCACAAGCTGGAATCAAGATTGCCGGGAGAAATATCAATAACCTCAGATATGCAGATGACACCACCCTTATGGCAGAGAGTGAAGAGGAACTAAAAAGCCTCTTGATGGAAGTGAAAGAGGAGAGTGAAAAAGTTGGCTTAAAGCTAAACATTCAGAAAACTAAGATGATGGCATCTGGTCCCATCACTTCATGGCAAATAGATGGGGAAACAGGGGAAACAGTGTCAGACTTTATTTTGGGGGGCTCCAAAATCACTGCAGATGGTGATTGCAGCCATGAAATTAAAATACGCTTGCTCCATGGAAGGAAAGTGATGACCAACCTAGATAGCATATTGAAAATGGGCCAAAGAACTAAATAGACATTTCTCCAAAGAAGACATACAGATGGCTAACAAACACATGAAAAGATGCTCAACATCACTCATTATCAGAGAAATGCAAATCAAAACCACTATGAGGTACCATTTCACGCCAGTCAGATTGGCTGCGATCCAAAAGTCTACAAGCAATAAATGCTGGAGAGGGAGTGGAGAAAAGGGAACTCTCTTACACCGTTGATGGGAATGCAAACTAGTACAGCCACTATGGAGAACAGTGTGGAGATTCCTTAAAAAAACTGGAAATAGAACTGCCTTATGATCCAGCAATCCCACTGCTGGGCATACACACTGAGGAAACCAGAAGGGAAAGAGACACGTGTACCCCAATGTTCATCGCAGCACTGTTTATAATAGCCAGGACATGGAAGCAACCTAGATGTCCATCAGCAGATGAATGGTACATATAAGAAATAAGAAATAAGAAAGCTGTGGTACATATACACAATGGAGTATTACTCAGCCATTAAAAAGAATACATTTGAATCAGTTCTAATGAGGTGGATGAAACTGGAGCCTATTATACAGAGTGAAGTAAGCCAGAAGGAAAAACACCAATACAGTATACTAACGCATATATATGGAATTTAGAAAGATGGTAATAATAACCCGGCGTAT
This sequence comes from Bos grunniens, assembly GCF_055505025.1. Lineage (NCBI taxonomy): Eukaryota > Metazoa > Chordata > Mammalia > Artiodactyla > Bovidae > Bos > Bos grunniens. The sequence goes on from NC_141189.1 coordinate 32,790,687, forward strand.
GAGATAGCAAAAGAGACACTGATGTGTAGAACAGTCTTATGGACTCTGTGGGAGAGGGAGAGGGTGGGAAGATTTGGGAGAATGACATTGAAACATGTAAAATATCATGTAAGAAACGAGTTGCCAGTCCAGGTTCGATGCACGATACTGGATGCATGGGGCTAGCGCACTGGGACGACCCAGAGGGATGGTATGGGGAGGGAGGAGGGAGGAGGGTTCAGGATGGGGAACACATGTATACCTGTGGCGGATTCATTTTGATATTTGGCAAAACTAATACAATTATGTAAAATTTAAAAATAAAATAAAATTTAAAAAAAAGAAAAGAAAAGCAGAGACATTACTTTGCCAACAAAGGTCCGTCTAATCAAGGCTATGGTTTTCCCAGTGGTCATGTATGGATGTGAGAGTTGGACTGTGAAGAAAGCTGAGCGCCGAAGAATTGATGCTTTTGAACTGTGGTGTTGGAGAAGACTCTTGAGAGTCCCTTGGACTCCAAGGAGATCCAACCAGTCCATTCTGAAGGAGATTAGCCCTGGCATTTCTTTGGAAGGAATGATGCTAAAGCTGAAACTCCAGTACTTTGGCCACCTCATGCGAAGAGTTGACTGACTCATTGGAAAAGACTCTGATGCTGGGAGGGATTGGGGGCAGGAGGAGAAGGGGATGACAGAGGATGAGATGGCTGGATGGCATCACCGACTCAATGGACATGAGTTTGAGTAAACTCTGGGAGTTGATGATGGACCGGGAGGGGTCACAAAGAGTCAGACACGACTGAGCGACTGAACTGAACTGAACTTGTTTGTTGGGATCCACGGGGTCACAGATGGAGAGGAATCGCTCTCGGGATGAATTCCACCCAGACCCGCCCCCTCGACCCCCACCAACCAGACCCAGATGATTTAGATAATGACATTTAGCTGAGATGTTAGACTGAGTTGTGCCTTATATGGGATGGGGCTTCCCAGGTGGCGCTAGTGGTAAAGAACCTGCCTGCTAATGTAGGAGACATAAGAGATCAAAGTTCGATCCCTGTTCGGAAGAGCCCCTGGAGGAGGGCATAGCAACCCACTCCATATTCTTCCCTGGAGAACCCCATGGATGGAGGAGTCTGGCAGGCTGAAGTCCATAGGGTTGCAAAGAGTCAGACATTACTAAAATGACTTAACCTGCACGCACGTAAATGGGATGAGACCTTTGGGAGCCTTGGAACCAGGTGTGTGTATTTTGCATTTGGGACAGACCTGCATCTTTAGGGGGCAGAGAGCACTGGATAGGCTGAAGGCCTTGTGGCAAAGGTGTCTACATCCTAGTCCCTGGAGCCTGTAAATAAATATGTTACCTTGCACAGCAAAGGAGACTTTGTAGATGTGATTAGAAACGGGGAGATCATCACCTAGTGAGCCGAACCTAGTCACGGGAGTCCTTAAGAGCCCAGAAACTTCTTGGGCGGTAAGAAGGAGCAATGATGGGGAGGGAGAGACAACCACGAGACTTTTCATGTCTTCGGAGCCTGGACCTTCTCAGGAAGCGCTTAGTGACAGACCAGTGAAGCGAACATTTTTTTGAGCACCTGGATTCTCTAACGGCCGTGCAGACAAGTGGCTTCACCTCTCTGACCCTAAACACTCCTTTTCTGCAGATGACAGAAACAAGGCTCAGAGAGGTGAAGCAACTCACCTAAGGCCACCCAGTAAATAAAGAGCAGGGCTGAAATTCAGAAGCGGGACCGCGGGAACCCATCTGGTTGCCAAACCCTACGCCGCCCCCATATCCCGCCGCTGTTAGGGCTTGGCCCTAGTGGGCGAAACTCCCCGGGGTGGAAAGCCAGGAAGCTTATGGCCCGGTTTATTCCTTTGCTTCTTTCCCTGGCTTTCCATCCTGGTCTCTGGCTGGCAGACCGTTTCTGATGGAACAGGGCAGTTCTGCAGGGGACCGACCAGCAGGGGGCGCCAGCACCCGCGTAAAGACCCAGTGGTCCCAGAGGGTCTGATTTTCTCAGAATGGAGGTCCTGGTCCCCTCCCCCACAGAGAGCCACGGCCACCCAACCGGCCCGTCTTGGCCACAGCCTGCTGGCCACATGTCCTTGGGCAGAGAGCTCCATCTCCTTGGCAGCAGTTTTCCCGGGGGGCAGGGGGCGGAAAGCCCCTTCCCCGGGGCCGTTGACACAGTGAAATAAAATAACAGCAGGGGTAAGGTTCCCAGGCTCCTAACCCTTGCTTGAATTTGCATTCTTTATCAGGAGATGTTTAATGGTTCTTGCAGGACTATCATTTCAGATTCTGCCCAAACCACATGAGTCTTTTATTTTGACTCAGCTGTCTCTCTCCTTTTCCTCCAGTCTTTAATGTTTTCACCAAGTCTTCCCTGTTTGTACTTCAGTAGGCTCTCCGACAATGTTCTGGCGGGCGCCCTGGGGCTGATTATAAACTACCCGAGCCGGTTTGATTCAAGAGGCAGCGGCAAGGGGGCTCCTTGCATGTGGGGAGCTCTTGAGGGCTGAGTGTCAATTCAGGAACACGGTGTCTTTGCACATCTATCTCCTCCGTCTTCCTACCTGAAAAACCAGCCTTTCATGGAACACGCACTGACTGCCCATGTGTGTTGTGCATGGACAGACGGACACCTAAGACCCAGTCACATCACCGGAGGCCCCTTCCATGGGGACAGAGATACTAACAGACCTTTTGGAGCAATTTCTGTGCCTGTCTGTAGATCTGTGTGGGGAAAGGGCTTCTCTTCAGGTTCCCATGATCTTCTTGGGTCTCATCCACTCTACAGACTGGTCTCCAAGCCCAAAGTCAGACAAGCGAGGGCAGGACCAGGACTGCCCAGGTGTGGCTAAGCCCCTCTCTGCCTCAGCAGGCAGGGACCCCCAAAAGTGGTCCTTTGCACTGGCTCCAAGATGTCTGCTAAATGCAGGTCACTACGGCCGAAGGTGTGTGTCTCTCTCTTGATGTGACACACGGGGGCAGCTGCTGAGTGAACCTGGCCTGTGGCCCGAGGCTTGGTGACCCTGGGTCCTAGTCCATTTGGTGACCAACATTTCTCAGGGCCTCGCAGTCATGGCTGGATCCCCGAGGTTGGGAGGCGATTCTGTCCACGGCGTGTCCTCCTGATTCTTTTCCTCCTCACCATTAAATCACATACAACAGGCTATGAGAAAAAATGCTTGACTTTTTTCATGTGGTCTTTCCTTCTTCCTGCTTCACCTGATGCATAAGAATTTTGTGGTAAAACTACAGCTTTACAAGAATATGCAACAGAAAGATTTAGGGAACTCAGTGATCCAAAACCAGCTAAATGAGCTGGGTTTTTTTTTCTTCTTCTCTCTCTCTCTCTTCTTTTTTTCTTCTAATGTAAAGCAGTTCCAAGAAAAGTGAAGTCACGGCCCAGGGTGCTTATTTTCAGTTCTTAGAAAAGAGCCAATTTCAAAAGGGAAGCTTTGCAGCCGGAGCACACAGCCTGCCCTTGTCTGGTGAGGGGAGCTTGCTGATAAACCAACTTTGATTTGGCATCAGAAAACTAAAACCCCCGCCTGAGATGCATCTTCATCTGGTGATGTCAAGGAGGAAACGCGAGGCGAAACAGTGAGAGTTCTTAATATTCCGGCAGACCGCAAGAGCTCAGCTAACAGCTAAGACGCCGGGAGGGCCCAGGGCCAGCTCCGAGCTCCCTGGGAGCCATCGGCGTCTGCGGGGACTTGTCGGAGAGACACAGGCACCCTCGTCTCCCCACCTCCCACGCTCCTGAGGTAGTTCACTGCCAGGCGGCCCTATCGGCCCAATCAGAGATTTTTCATTCAGGCGTTTGTTACCAGGAATTAGGTGAGGATGGAGCGGGCAGGATATGGTTCTCGGCAGCCTGGGTTGGTCTTGGAGCAGAAGAGCCGGCTTCAGATAGAAGAGCCTGACCTCAGCAGGGCGGACTTCAATTTAAGGGCTTAGGGAGGCTACCGTACAATCAGCTCCAGGGTTACTATCGGGAAATCCAGGCTAATTGTGGAATAAACGGTTGGCCCAAGAATCCTATGACAGAGATGGCGTGGACAACATCAGAATGCAATGTCAGTGTAATCAAAAGTAAATGGTCAACTCTCTCTCCCAGCCAGGGGGAGCCTAAGGAGACATGCTGACTCTGTCATAGGGTGTCCTGGATGGGCTCCAAGAACAGGAAGAGGACACTGGAAAAAAACACTAAGGAAATCTGAATAAAGGGTAGAATGTGGTTAATAACATCTCAGTGTTGGTTCACTAATTGTAATTAATGTGTCATATTCGTGTTAAGATGTTAATAATAGGGGAAACTGGGTACAGGTAAATGGGAACTCTTTGTACATTCTTTGCAATTTTTCTGTGGACCTAAAACTATTCTAAAATACATATATATATATATATATACACATACATATATATATTTTTAAGAGGCAACTGAAGGATGTAAGTATGAACTTATTACCAGCAATAATCATTTGAGGCCTACCAAGTGCCAGGCACATGTAAAAGTGATTTACACACTTCCTCACTTATTCCTCACACCAGTGCTGTGAGCTCAGTATAATCTGCATTTTATAGATGAGGAATCCAAAGCACAGAGTAGGTGGGACAGATGAAGGGCTCATATTCAGGTCTACAGGGCTGCAGAGGTCCCAATGAGGCTCAGCAACAGTGACCAAACTCTGAACATACACTGACTCGAAACAAACTTCAGACAGGCAGCGAAACCCAGACCGGCAGGAAAAACAATATGCGTTTTCCGATTTCCCCACCTTTAAAAGAAGATGCTAGAGTTAAAAAATATAGCATACCCAGGGACTTCCCTCGGGGTCCAGTGGTTAAGAATCTGCCTTCCAATGCAGGGGACGTGGGTTCGACCCGTGTTGGGGAACTAAGATTCCACACGCTGTGGGGCAGCTAAGCCCACGCGCAACAACTAAAGAGCCTGCACACTGCGACCAGAGAAAGTCCTCAGCCCGCAACGAAGAGCCCGCACAGCCAAATACATATGTGTGTGTGTGAGTACATATATATTTATGCATATGCATATATATATGTATATTTATGTAAATATGTGTGTGTATGGGGCTTCCCAGGTGGCTCAGTGATAAAGAATCTGCTTGCCAATGCAGGAGCCCTGGGTTTGATCCCTGGCTCGGGAAGATCTCCTGGAGAAGGAAATGGCAACCCACTCTAGTATTCTTGCCTGGAAAATCCCATGGACAGAGGAACCTGGCAGGCTGCAGTTCATGGGGTCGCAAAAGAGTTGGACACGACTGAGCGCCACACACACACACACACACACACACACACATATGTATGTGTGTGAGTGTGGATATATAGCACATCCAAAACACAGACACCACCACACGCTGGTGAGGCTGTAGAGCAGGAGCTCCGCACACGGCTGAGGGGAAAGCAAAATGCTGTAGCTGCTTGGGAAAACAGTGCTACAGACTGAATATGTTGTCCCCTCCAAAGGACCATAGGCTGAATGTGCGCCCTCACCCTGCCCCAAATTCATAAGTTGAAACCCAGCCCCAGTGTGATGGTTTATGGGGCCTTTGGGAAGTGAACGGGATGGGATCAGTGCCCTTATAGGAGGCCCCTGGGAGAACCTCAACCTCTGCCATCACATGAGGGCATGGGGAGAAGGCCTTGAATCTGCGAGCACCTTGACCTTGGCCTCCAGAACTGGAAAAAGTAAATTTCTGATGTTTTTAAGCGCCCCCCACCACCCCCACCCCGCAGCCTATGGGGCTTTGTTATAGCAGACTGAGACAGTCTGGCAGTTTCTTACAAGGCTAAGACATAGGCTGACCATATAGACACTAACTGGCTCCCAGGCATTTACCGTGGTGTGTTGAAAACGTATGTCCATACAAAACCTGTGCATGAATGTTTACAACAGCCCTATTAATAACTGCCAAAAACTGGAGTCAAACAGATGTCCAACAATAAGTGAATGGATAAGCAAACCATGGTACATCCATCCAATGGGGGATTAGTCAGAGTAGAAAGAAATGAACTATCGAGTTACAAAAGTACACGGAGGAACCTTAAATGCATATTGCTAACTTGAAAGAAGCCAGTCGGAAAAGGCTACAGACTGTGCAATTCCAACTATCCGACGTTCTGGGAAAGGCCAACTATGAACTATGGAGACAACAGGAAAATCAGTGGTTGCCAGGGGTTACAGGGCAGGGAAGGATGAACAGTTGGAGCACAGAGGTCTTTCAGGGTCCTCTGTGCTATAACGGTAGATATGTTATGCATACTGTATGTCACAAAGACTGACTCTTGATGTCATTGATGTACTTGAGTTAATAATACTGTATCAATGCTGCCTCATCGATTTTAACAAAGGTATCACCAATGTAAGATGTTACTAACAGGGGAAAACTGAGGGCATGTAAAGTAACTCACTGTAAGTTCTGCTCTTTTTTTTTCCCTAGAAATCTAAGATGCCTAAAAAATAAAATCTATTAAAAAGAATACAGCATAGGAAACAATTTATTGGTGGTAGAAATCAACTCCAGCAAAAGTTTACAGCAATGGGGAACAAAACCTGACCCCCTCCCTCCCTTGGCATTTACAATCTAAGGAAAAGTGAAGGCTGGGTAAGAAGCAGAGAGCAGCCACCCAACATTCAATACAATCACAACCAAACTCCATTCCCTACAGAAAACACCGTGAAGACTCTTATCTAACCAGCAGGCTGCCCCTCTCAGGGTCTCATCAAAAGTTATGAAGGAGGAGTTTAGTTCATGCCTGCAAGTCATTCTTCATCTTGATTTTCGTTTCAACAAGAAGTTCTGAGGGTGTTTCAACATCCCCAAGGGAAGGAAGAAGGGCAGGCATCCACGTCCAGCTCTGCGGAGAAGGGACCTCACGTTTAGGGCTGAGTGGCATCTGAGGCAGAAAGAGGGCTGTGTCTGTGAGAGGCCCCAGAGCCTGCAGTCAGAAAATGCCGTTTGACTTGCAAGCTGGATATGGAAGCTGTGGATTGAGGAGACACGGGGCCGTGAGGTCATTCCTTTTTTACGCAGCCTCTTTTCCTGCCCATAACCATGCTTTTCATCTCCACGGGCCGTGACTGAGGTTCAAATTCGGCCTCGTAAAACAGGGCCGCGGTGGTAATGGAAAAAGCATCATCACTTGTAAAACTTGGAAAATGCAGCATGAGGTTTCTGTGTGCTTCAGGGAGAGAGAATTAACACAGAGAGAGCAAAAAAAAAAAAAGAGAGAGAGAGAGAACAAAACATCTGCTTTTCATCAGCAAACAGTCAAAGCGAAGGGCAGCAAGGGCTGAGTTCACTGGAGTGTCCCAGCATTTAGTGGTCCTGCATCTGGACCGCTCAGAGCAAAGCTTTCTGATAAACCTTTGAGAAATATATACTGAGTGATGTCTATGAAATCCACATGGTAAGAATGCAAGTTGCTCCAGAACTTCAGTTGTTTTTTTAATCGCCGGTTCCAACATCATCTAAGGAATATATATGCCTGTGTAAATCTTCCACTTCCAGCTCCCACAAGCTTTCGTGGAGGGGATTATCTGAAAGATCTGTCATCTTCACAGCCTGCAGGCAGGGCTCGGGGCTGCAGGCCTGAATCACTCCCATCACCATTACATACTTTCCTGGAAGAAGAAAAGCTGGGTGGTAAAAGTCCACACTGATAGAGAAAATACAAACAAAACAGAGACAGGAGTCCTTGAGAGGGTTTAACTTTATCAGGGAGGCAAACTGGAGACCCCCCACCCCACAAAAAAATGCAGACAGTAAATACCAAAATGCCAAGGTGATTAAAATACTTATATATCGATAGTAAATTCCACATTTAACCTGGAGAATGACATCCGTATCTTCTTTGGCTTCTGGTTTTCAAATGTTAATCAGAGCACACTGCATAAAGCTATCCTGCCTAAGAAATGGAAGAGATGCTCATACCAGAAGATGAGTTGTAATTCGATAATCTGCTCTAAGGCAGGGCCAGAAAACCCTGAGCTTTTCCCTTCTCCCTGTTTTTGCTCAATTGACGAGCCTGCGACTGGTCTCCATGCACAAGACTGGTCCTCTTTCTGCACAGACAACTCCTGACAGAGGATGGCTGGATGGCATCACCGACTCAATGGACACGAGTTTGAGCAAACTCCGGGAGATGGTGAAGGACAGGGAAGCCTGGCGTGATGCCGTCCATGGGGTCGGGAGGAAACTGAACAACTCTGACAGCCCCAAAGCAAAAATCTAATTCCCCTTCATGTTGCCACAAGAACTGGGCAGTGAAACCACGTACCTCGGATTGGGACTACAAACCCATGGCCTTCCAACTGAGATCACAGACCTGGTTTAGGGACCCAATGAAGTTCAGGTTCTTGATGTCTTATTGCAGAAAGAATTCAGTGAGAGACAAAGTGATAGGTAAGAAGTGGATTGATACAGAGAGAAACACACTCCACAGACAAGAGTGTGGGCCATTGCAGAGGGCAAGTGCCTCAAAATGTGGCATGGTTAGCTTTTATGGGCTGGGTAACTTCATAGGCTAATGAGTGGGAGGATTATTCCAACTATTTTTGGGAAGGGGCGGGGATTTCCAGGGGTTGGGCCACGGCCTACTTTTTGTTCTTTGATGGTCAACCTTGGAACTGTCATGGCGCCTCTGGGTGTGTCATTTCACTTGCTGATTGAGGATCAAGGTCTAGTTGAAGTTGACTTGTCTGCCATCTTGGACCCATCTGATTCTAATTGGTTTATGTTGTGTCCTCGGGCTGTCTCATTTTTTCAGAAGTTGTGCCTTGCCCCTTCCCTCCTGTTTCAGCAGGGGCGGCACCCCCCAAAACACCCTATCGGTCCAGCTGCCTGGGACCAATCTCTACCGCCTCCTGCCATCAGCTGGGCACACGTAAGCAAGTCATGGAGAGGGCAGGCTGCCATTCAATGATCTCATGACATATTAACCGCAACGCTCTTCCCATTCCCTTGGGGAAGTGGCTCTCCTTGAAAGCAAAACTTGGCCAGTCTTAACCACACAAAACTTAATTGTGTTAAAAAAAAAAAAAAAAAAACCCAAACACAGCAGGAAAAGCAGACATGCGGCCAGCCTCCACCGCATGCCCCTACAAGGCCGCTTTAATCATACTGCTTCCAACATCAGGGCTGGGTTTGCATCCAGGCCCCGGGGCTCTGACGGAAAGAAGCCAGGAGAGCTGATACCTTACCCTCTGGGCATCAGCCCCTGGTACTACATACTGAGGTTTCCCTGAACCCATCTCTACTTTCAACCTGAGCAAGTGACTCTGGGCTCCTCAGTGATGGAGGCTCATTATAAAAATACACTTGACATACCCCTCTAAATAGGCCTGAAATACTCGGGGAGATGGAACTCTAGGAAAATGACTTAAGACCCAGGAAAAGAAGAACAAACCCACAGAGATCCCAATAGGAGAGGTAATCCACACACGGGAAATCTGCACACAACGAGGCATACAACACAAATAGAAGGTTGTGTTATAACACAACCCAAAGGACTGAGTTGTTCTTGCCTTTCATGATCAGCCAACCCGGTTACTTAGTCTGGTTCCTTCTACCCACAGCCTCTCCCCGGATGAGTCTCTCTCCACTGTCTCTCCTTCCCCACTGTGCCCCGTCTCTTCCCCACTCACTCCCTTCCATCTGGCCTTCATCTCATGACCTCACAGGCCTGGATCAGTTGTCCCTCTTCAGCGCCCACGGCACCTTGCACTCAAGCTCAAGCCTATGACACATCACTTTGTGTTTTAATGGCTTGGTTACTCTTCAGGCTCCCTGTCTGAAAGTAGTTACCAACTTGTCAATCAAACCTTGGTATTAATTAGCAAGAGGAAATGGCAAGGCCCAGGCATGCAGGCATTCAGGCCAGTGGGTAAGTCAGATGGGTTTGTCAATGTGCAATGACCACTGAGGTACCTGTGCTGTGCTCAGTCACTCAATCTTGTCCAACTCTTTGCAACTCCATGGACCACAGCCCTCCAGGCTCCTCTGTCCTTGGGATGTCCCAGGCCAGAATGCTGGAGTGGGTTGCCATGCCCTCCTCCAGGGGATCTTCCCAACCCAGGGATCAAACTCTGGACTCCTGCATTGCAGACAGATTTCTTCTTTACTGTCTGAGCCACCAGGGAAGCCCACGCAGGTACCGACTGGTACCAACCTTATGCCAATGCTGGAGCCACCCATGGGAGACAGCCCTAGCTTGCCTTCAAAGAGCATTGTTTAGGGACCAAGACACCAAACAGCTCAGGCTACATGCTACACCAAGGGCCGGAAAACATTTTCTGTAAAGGGTTGGATACTAAATATTTTAGGCTTTGAAGGTCACAAGGTCTCTGTTGCAACTATTCAAGTCTGTAGCTATAATGAGAAAACATCCCCAGACAATACCTAAATGATTGTGTTCCGTGAAGACTTTATTTATGGACCTGGATATTTGAATTTCATATACTTTTCACGTGTCATCTTTCACACGAAATCTTTCGTTTTTTCTCAACCATTTGAAAACGGAAAAATCACTTAGCTCATAAGCCAAGCAAAAAGAGGTGGCACCCTGAGGTTTGTAGACCATGTCTAGATAAACACTGCAATGGAGGGCAGAGAGAGAGGAAGGCTGAAGGATGGGGCTGGGTGGGGAGAGAAGCGTGCAGGAGCATTACATCGTAAAAGCAATGGTCACAACCCTCACTATGACCCAGGAGCTGTGCTAAGGCCATTTTTAAAATGTACTGAATCCATACAACAGGCAGCAACTATTAGTCCCTTTGAAAGGCGATCCAGAAAGGTTAAGAACAATTCTCCAGGCAGAACATCCGAAAAGGGCCCGAGCCAGTTCAACCTAATGCTGAGAATAGTCGTCAGAAAGACACAGACCCCACCCTGTGGTAGTCTTGCCCAGTGGTTCTCAAAGTGTGGCCCCCAGGCCAGCAGCACCTGGGAGCTGCTTAGAAAGTTCTCAGCCCCATCCAGGCTAACTCTGAGGGTGGCGCCTGCCAGCAGTTTTAACAAGCCCTCAGTGTAAGTCTGATGTGCGCTCAAACGTGCACACCACTAGTTTAAAAGGAGAGTAGTGACTACAGCCTGACAGTCCCATGAGGGACGGGTACAGCAGGGCCCCCCCCACTCCTGGGAAGTGGGGAGAGCTTCCCTAAGGAAGGTACCCTTGAGTCCAGTCTTTAGCGATGAACAGAAGTTCCCCACTACGGTATTTTCCAAAACTTGAGGTGGCGGGGTGGGAATCACCCCTGCGGAGGAGGCTTTGTTCCTGATGCTGGGGGGTCCCTCTCCCGGAGATTCCAGCTGGAAAGGCTGGTGCAATCCTAGGAACTCGTATTTTTTAAATGGGCTGCGGGTGATGCTTATCATCAGAACGGCTTAGGTGGCGCCTGGCTGGGAAGGAGCAGGAAGGAAGGGTATGGAGCCTGGTGACCATCATGCTGCTCCTGCGGCACTGCAAAAAGACCTGGAGGTGGGACGGCCCGGCCCCGCCTTTGGGCGGTACAAACCGAGGGCTAGCCAAGGGTTCGAATCCCGCCGTTACCTGGGACGAGGCAGGGCCGCCCGCGCGGCACCCGCTCCAGGCCGCGAACCGAGAAGGACCCGCTTGGGTCCCGCAGCCGCGCCTCACCGCAGCCGGCCTCCACCACAGTGCCCTGCATCCACACGGCCCTCAGCTCCAGCGGCTCGCGGCCCACCGCCGCCCGCGACAACCGCCACGAGCCCGGGCCGCCCTCCGCGTCGCGCCGCAGCTGCTCCGCCAGCACCTTGATCGGCGGCGACCGAGGCAGCCTCACGGCCGTGGGGCCACTGACGGACAACGACTCCGTGGGCGCCGCCATTCTGCCCCGCCTTCGCGTTCCCGCCAACTTTGATGAGCGGGAGGCCAGGTCCGCGGCTACCAATCAGAGGCGCGCTGGCGGGGCCGGCCAATGGTCGGGGTCGGGAGGCGGGGCCGCCACGCCGAGCGGCCCCACCGCGCCCCCCATCACAGGAGTGCGCATGCGTATGTGAAGTAAATAAACGCCCCGCCCCACAAGTTAGGAATGAACGGATGAAATGAATTAAAAGAGAAAAAAATAAATGAAGGAGGGAGGTAAAGAACTCCTTGTCTCCACGTACCTCAAAATTTGGTGTGCACGCAAATCATTTGAGGAATGTGATAATTCATCTTTACATCGCCTGGCCTAGCACGATTCTCTGAGGCTAATCAGTTCAGTTCAGTCGCTCAGTCGTGTCCGACTGAGGCTAATAAATACTAGAAAATACTGAAATGAACAGTAGCAATGATGAAGCTATGTTTATTGTCAGTTATCAAGAATCGAGTGGAGAGATAAGGCTGGAGAGAGGGACACGTACAGCTAGTAAAATTGCCCATTTTTTATTACTATGTTTATTTATTATACTTTATTTTTGGGGCTCCAAAATCACTGCAGATGGTGACTGCAGCCATGAAATTAAAAGACGCTTACTCCTTGGAAGGAAAGTGATGACCAACCTAGATAGCATATTCAAAAGCAGAGACGTTACTTTGCCAACAAAGGTCTGTCTAGTCAAGGCTATGGTTTTTCCAGTGGTCATGTATGGATGTGAGAGTTGGACTGTGAAGAAGGCTGAGCACCAAAGAATCGATGCTTTTGAAATGTGGTGTTGGAGAAGATTCTTGAAAGTCCCTTGGACTGCAAGGAGATCCACCCAGTCCATTCTGAAGGAGATCAGCCCTGGGATTTCTTTGGAAGGACTGATGCTAAAGCTGAAACTCCAGTACTTTGGCCACCTCATGTGAAGAGTTGACTCATTGGAAAAGGCTCTGATGCTGGGAGGGATTGGGGGCAAGAGGAGAAGGGGACGACAGAGGATGAGATGGCTGGATGGCATCACCGACTCGATGGACGTGAGTCCGGGTGAACTCCAGGAGTTGGTGATGGACAGGGAGGCCTGGCGTGCTGTGATTCATGGGGTTACAAAGAGTTGGACACGACTGAGTGACTGAACTGAACTGAACTGAACTGAATAACATTATAAAATAATTTAAGTTAATAAGATATGTTACTATATTTTTCACAAAAGGAATTCATGTTCATTATAGAAAATTTAGGCAAGGAAATCTAGAATCAGAAAAGAATTGTAGAAATCATTCAGAGATATCCACCCACTGTTGGTGTATTAGTATCCAGGTTTCAAAATATATACACACAAATATTGTTTTGTATATTGCTTTCAGTTAATAATAAATATCTTTCCAAATCAACAAATATCCCTCTGCTTCCTCTTGAGTGACTGTATAAGATTCTATTTGTCTCATCACCTACATGACCAATATCCTAGAGGAGGACATAGGCTATTTCCAGCTTTTCACTTTATAAATTGTTACAGCGAACCTTACAGTGAACCTACTTTTTTGGTTCATGTTTCGGATAAATTTCTAGAAGTGGAGTGAAAGTCGCTCAGTTGTGTCTGACTCTTTGCAACCCCATGAACTATACAGTCCATGGAATTCTTCAGACCAGAATTCTGGAGTGGGTAGCCTTCCCTTCTCCAGGGGATCTTCCCAACTCAGGGATTGAACCCAGGTCTCCTGCATTGCAGGCAGATTCTTTACTGGCTGAGCCACAGGAGAAGCCCAAATGCTTCCTAAAACTTGCATGTCCTCAGTCAGTCAAATCCTAAACCAACCAATCCTGTAAGTCAAAACCAGTGGTCAGGAGACTTTGTCCTCCTGGGACCTACTGCAATACCAGGCTTAGAGTCTTCATCAAGAGCTCCATTTTTATAAAGCAGCTAAGATGTATTGGAAAAGACCCTGATGCTGGGAAAGACTGAGGGCAAGAGGAGAAGAGGGCGAGAGAGGATGAGATGGTTGGATGGCATCACTGACTCAATGGATATAAATTTGCCCAAACTCTGGGAGATAGTGAAGGACAGGGAAGCCTGGCGTGCTGCTTGGGATCCATGGGGTCATAAAGAGTCAGACACAACTTAGCAAATGAACAAAAACAAGACGTACTGAACAAGGCTCTGTCCTTAGAGCTTTGTAGGGAGACTGTACTACAAAGGTGGGGAAACAGGTTCACAGAAGCTAAGTGGCTTGCCTGCAGCCTCCCTGGAAGTAGCCTCTGTAGGGTCCTGGGCTCTATACCTCAACCCTAAGCTGTAGAGTAACCAGATTCCTAACTTGGAAGGAAGTGGGGATTTTAGCCAAGAGAGAGTCTCACCCCTTCTAGCCTGATGGGTCCCTACTGGCCTTACCCAGGGAAGGCCAGGAAAGTGAGGGGGAAGGGAGTAAAGACAGGAATTTCCCATTGTTCTCTTGGCCTTCAAAACACAGGTCCGGGGGGCTCCTGCCCAAGCGGAGTGGGTGCACCGTGGGTCCCACCTGGGGGCTGCTCTGAGGTAGGTGTGAAGGTGGTCCTGGGTGTGGTGGCAGCAAGTCCTCCCAGAAGAGGAAAGCATCTTAGGTGAGAGGGATGAAGAGGACAGGGAAGGGGGAACTCAAACAGAGGGAAGGGGCGACCCAGAACTGAGTTGGAATGGGTCGCCTGAGAATGGGCGAGTGACATGGAAGGAAAAGAAGGAGAAACTGGAACGAAGATGCAGCCTGAACCACACCTGAGAGTCTTTTCCTTCCTTACTCTTTGGACATGACTGGTACCTGAGACTTTGATTTGGGGCCCATTTGGTTTTTAAACTTAAGGAGAGATCATAGTATCTTGATCGTCTTGCTTTCGCCACACCCACTATGTCCTGCTGCGGTAGGGTTTCTTCTGCTTGGGAACCTAGCCCTTCAGATCACCTTTCTTTGAGATTTTCTCAGATCAGATCAACTTCCAGGCTTAAAAACAGTGTGGGCTTCTTTGCTTTGGCCATAAGAAGGCTTTAGCCTACAATGTTGAGCACGACCTAACATCAGCGTTCCCTCACCCATACAGAGGCTGCTGTAACCTTAGATAGAGTTGACCTACTCTGCTTTATGACTTTTCCTCTTCCTTCAGTTTAAATTATTCAGTTTCCTTTACCATGTGACTGCTTATCTTGACAACCAGTAACTAGGTAGTGTGACTGAGAGGTCTGTGTTTTTTTTCTTAGAACTGACCTGGATCATGATTTTGAGATTAAATACCTATGCTGAAGCTGAAAAACAAAACAACCCCACAAGTCTGGGGACCTTCCTAGTGGTCCAGTGGCTAAGACTCCGAGCTCCCAATGCAGAAGGTCCAGGTTTGATCCCTGGTCAGGAAAATAGATCCTGAATGTTGCAACTCAGAGTTCACACACCACAATGAAAGATCCCACGTGCCGCAACAAAGATTGCAGATTCTGGGTGCTGCCACTAAGACCTGGAGCAACCAAATAAATAAATAATATTCAACACACACACACACAAATCTGAACATATCAGTGCTCAGTTTATAACCTCCTGATGGTGTCATTCCTACACCTGGAATATGAGCATTCCAGCCAGAGTGAAATGCACCAGGAGGGCCCAGAAAGGAGAGAGAGAAGGAAGCACTGAACAAACGGCTAGGATTTTAGAACAGCTGGGAGACAGAGTACAAACAGAGGAGTGGGAATAAAGGAGGTTGTACTTACATAATAACCTCACTCCTTATCCCCGTTTTAACAGATGATGAAACTGAGGTTCAGGCCAATGACAAGTTTAAGGCCACACAGATGGCGAGGGGTAGAGTCAGAATTCAATCCAAGTCCATCTGACCCCACACTTCATGCTCCTTTGACCACACCTGCATCCCACCTCCCCATCAAAGATGCCTCCGGACATTTCTGCTTATGCTTCTCTCTGCCCGACGCGCCTCCCCCAGCCTCTCCCAGCTGGCTCAGTCACCACGTGCCTGCCACCACCAGGACCGCTTCTCTTTAGGGAGCCCTTCTTGAGCCCAAAACTGGAGTCAACGCGTACCTTGCAGACCAGGCAGCTGACACCCCAATGCAGGGTTTTGCAGCCTCAGTCCTAGTGACAGTTGGGGCTGGGTAACCGAGTGTTGAGGGAGTTGTCCGATGTGCCTTCTGGGATATTGAGCAGCATCTTTGGCCTTCACCTCTAGCTGCTGGTAGCAGGTGAGCAACAAAAAGTGAGGTAGCAAGGTGGCGACAAAAAGTGGCTTCGGGTGTCACCAGTGTCCCCTAGAGGGTGAAATCACCCCCTGCTGAGAGCCACTGCCCTCATCTGCAGACTCGCCATGTTCTATCTTGAACTATAAATACTTGAGTCTGAGTCTGTCTCACCAGCAGAACAAAGGTTCAAACTCTGGGGCCAACAGCGGCCGAGCAGGTAACCCCTGTGGAGCAGTGACACGCTGGGCTTCGCAGGCCCCAGCCGAGGGGCCGATCACACTCAGCCAGTGGTTGCCACATGAGAACGTGGGTCCAAGCACTACATTTTAATGTATAATCTCCACATTTAAAAAAGTGTTGGCAACGTATTCAACTCTAAAACAGTGTGCATGCATACTCAGTTGTGTCCAATTCTTTGCAATCCCATGGACTGTAGCCCGCCATGCTCCTCTGTCCATGGGATTTCCCAGGCAAGAAGACTGGAGTGGGTTGCCATTTCTTACCCCAGGGGATCTTCCCAACTCAGGGATCGAAACTGTGTCTCTTGCATTTCCTGCATTGGCAGGCAGATTTTTTTTTTTTTTTCTTTTTTTTAACCACTGCACCACCTGGGAAGCCCCTAAAACAGACAGACAAACATACAAAGACTCTGTGGTCCTGAATGCAGCCTGTGGTCATCCTGGCTCAAGGGCAGACAGTCTGCAAGTGAGGCCCCTAGAAGGTGAACTCTGGTCCTGGCACTGAGCAGCTTGCATGTTCATTTATGGAAAGCTCCTTGGAACCTCCTGCAAAATATCCACAGGGCTGGGCTGAGTGTTTTACCAGTTCTAGGAGTTGCAAAATTAGGTGTCTCAAATTATTGTCCTGAGTAGACAGCTGAGGTCTGCCAATACATGCTGGGTGAGCCCTTCCTTGGTGGAGGGCTATCTCCCTCCCCTCCTGCCACCCTTACCTGGGGCCTGGAGCCACCCTTGTGCAGGGCCTTCCCAGGCCCCAGCTTCCCAGTGAGATCACAGATTCCTGGAAGGGAGTTTCCTGCCATGAGGACAAAGGTAAGGCAAGGGAAACGTCTGTGCCTTGGCCTCACACTCAACCCACTCATTCACCAGATCAAATAAAAAATGCTTCTGATCGCCAGGAACAAAACCAAACCCCAATGCCCAAGGAAAAGAGTTTGCTCTGGAAGATCATCAATGCAGTAACAAGGAGATCAAACTGGTCAACCTGAAAGGAAATCAACCCTAAATATTCACTGAAAGGACTGATGCTGAAGCTGAAGCTCCAGTACTTTAGCCAGCTGATGTGAAGAACTGACTCAATGGAAAAGACCCTGATGCTGGGAAAGATTGAAGGCAGGAAGAGAAGGAAATCACAGAGGATGAGATGGTTGGATGGGACACTGATTTGTGACTGTTGTCAAGGAACAAAGGCAAAAACAGGATTTACAAGAGAGAAAAGACCCTGATGCTGGGAAGGATTGAGGGCGTGAGGAGAAGGGGATGACAGAGGATGAGATGGTTGGATGGCATCATCGACTCAGTGGACATGAGTCTGAGCAAACTCCAGGAGATAGTAAAGCATAGGGAAGCCTGGTATGCTGTAGTCCATGGGGTCACAAAGAGTTGGACATGACTGAGCAACTGCACTGAACTGAATGGAACATCTACAAAATGGCAAAAGCTGTCATTAGCCGAGCGCTTACTATATACTAAGCACCATGCCTTGTGCTTTGTGTGCAGAGTCTGTAATTCCTCAGAACAACCCTAAGATGTAACTGCTCTTTTTTAAAATTTTATTTATTTATTTTTGGTTGCACTGGGTCTTCATTGCTGCTCACGGGCTTTCTCTGGTTGTGGCAAGCAGGGGTCACTTTCTAGTTCTGGTGCGCAGTTTCTCCTTGTGTGGCTTCTCTTGTTGCGGAGCCTGTGCTCTAGGCACTCAGGCTTCAGTAGCTGCAGCTCGCAGGCTCTAGAGCTCGGGCTCAGTAGCTGTGGCTCGAGGCATGTGGGATCTTCCTGGAGCAGGGATTGAACCCATGTCCCCAGCATTGGTAGGTGGATTCTTATCCACTGTACCACCAAAGAAGTCTGTAAGTGCTTTTCTTAAGTCCATTTTATAGATGGGGAAACTGAGGTATGGACAGGTGATGTGACCTGCCCAAAACCACACAGCTGGTAAGAGGTAGGGCTAGGGATTCCAAGGCTTGGGACCTGGACAAAAAGTCCCTCTCCCATATTTTTCCATAATCAAGACCTCAGAGAAGTGGGCTCTTACCCGCTATCCTGCGTCATCACCAAGGTGAATTCCTCAGGGAAATTTTTTTTAAGTACAGGTTCTGTCAAAAAGGGGCTTCCCTGGTGGCTCAATCAGTAAAGAATTCACCTGCAATGCAGGAGACCCAGGTTTGATCCTTAGGTTGGGAAGATCCCGTGGAGAAGGGAATGGCTACCCACTCCAGTATTTTTGGCTGGAGAATTCCATGGACAGAGGAGCCTGGTGGGCTGTGGTTCATGTGGTCGCAAAGAGTCAGACAAAACTTAGCGACTAAATGACAACATCTAGTCAAGGCTATGGTTTTTCCTGTGGTCAGGTATGGATGTAAGAGTTGGACTGTGAAGAAGGCTGAGCGCCGAAGAATTGATGCTTTTGAACTGTGGTGTTGGAGAAGACTCTTGAGAGTCCCTTGGACTGCAAGGAGATCCAACCGGTCCATTCTGAAGGAGATCAGCCCTGGGATTTCTTTGGAAGGAATGATGCTAAAGCTGAAACTCCTGTACTTTGGCCGCCTCACGCGAAGAGTTGACTCATTGGAAAAGACTCTGATGCTGGGAGGGATTGGGGGCCGGAGGAGAAGGGGACGACAGAGGATGAGATGGCTGGATGGCATCACTGACTCGATGGACATGAGTTTGGGTGAACTCCAGGAGTTGGTGATGGACAGGGAGGCCTGGCGTGCTGCGATTCATGGGGTCGCAAAGAGTCAGACACAACTGAGCGACTGAACTGAACTGAACTGAAATGATAACAATGGCATTTCTAGCCTGTATGTGAGAACAAAAAGTTGTAAGGACTTGAAGGTTGGGGCTGAAACAAAAATCCTATTGTTTGCAGCTGTGATTGTCTATTTAGAAAAACCAAAATAAACTACAGGTAAATATTTAAACTAAAAAAGTTAGGTAGAGGGCTTCCCTGGCGGTCCAGTGGTTAAGAATCTGCCTGCCAGTGCAGGGGACAAGCGTTCGATCCCTGGTCCAGGAAGACCCCACTTGCCATGGAGCAACTAAGCCCGTGTGCTGCAACTACTGCAGCCCACGCTCCTAGAGCCTGTGCTCCGTGACAAGAGAAGCCACTGCAACGAGAAGCCCGTGCACCGAAACGAAAAGCAGCCCCTGCTCATTGCAACTACAGGAAAGCAGCAAGGAAGACCCAGAGCAACCAAAATATACACTAATTTTTTTAAAAACTTATTAAAGAAAAGGTAAGGTAGATTGATGGGTGGAGAGAGGGAAGGACAGGAGACCAGATCTGTGGTAAGATAAATTTCATTGTAGAATCTCAGAGGCGGATGCATGGGACCCACTGGACAATTCTTTCAAAAGTACAGAGATGGGGGATAATTCTAGGTTCCAGGGCCACCCCACAGCCTTCCTAAGTCAGATTCTTGGGGAATGGGACCCTAGAATGACTCTGAAGCCCAGCCAATATCCAGCCCCACCCAGTGACTAGCATGCTTCCTATGCCTTCATCACAGAATATCACCAGAAGGTCACTGGACAGACTGTTGCTTCTTAGTCTCTGGAGCCCCTTTTCCATGACTCCACGCCAGAGCATGGGGTCCTCCTTGCCACAGGCCCCAGCCATGGAAGTCGCAGTGCAGCCAGCTCTGGGGTGGGCTCAGAGATCAGGACGAAGAAGCAGAGTGTCATGCCTTTATGCATGATGGCTGGCACTCCCGGGCCTCTTGCACCAGTGGTGATGTCTGTTCTCCACTGCACACTCATGGTGGCCGGCCTTTTTGCAGCTTCTTGGAGGAGAGCTGAAGCACTGCCCACATTTTTTTTTTTTTTGCTTCATGTTTTTATTTTTTGGCCTCACTGCGCAGCAAGTGGGGTCTTAGTTTCCTGACCAGGGATTGAACCTGTATCCCCTGCAGTGGAAGTGAAAGTCGCTTAGTCATGTTTGACTCTTTGTGACCCCATGGACTGTGCATGGAATTCTCTAGGCCAGAATACTGGAGTGGGTAGCCTTTCCCTTCTCCAGGGGATCGTCCCAACCCAGGGATTGAACCCAGGTCTCCTGCATTGTAGGTGGATTCTTTACCAACTGAGCTACCAGGGAACCTATCCTGCAGTGGAAGGGGAATCTTAACCACTGGATCATTAGGGAAGTCTGTCATAACCCACATTTTAGAAGTAAGATCCATACTTCCAGGCTAATGATAAGAGCAACTGCTTCTGCCATGACCACTAGAAGCTAGGCATGGTGCCAGCTGCTATATCTATGTCAGCTCAATCATCCACAAACCTCTGCCAGGGACCTAACTCCACCTCCACTTTACAGAGAAGGAAACAAGAAACGAAAGCAATCAAACCCATGTGGCGCTGACACGGGAGAGGCAAATACATCAATGGAATGGAACTGAGGGTCCAGACATAAACTCATATGTCTAGGGCTAGTTGTTTTTTGATAAGGGAGACAAGATCATTCAGTGAGGAAAAAACAGTCTGTTCAATGAATGGTTCTGAAACAACATGCAAAAGATGAAAGTTGGACCCCTGTGTACATACTAAGTCCCTTCAGTTTTGTCTGACTCTTTACGACCCTGTGGACTGTAGCCCGCCAGGCTCCTCTGTCCATGGGATTCTCCAGGCAAGAATCCTGGAGTGGGTGCCATGCCCTTTTTCAGAGAATCTTCCCAACCCAGGGATTGAACCTGCATCTTTTATGTCTCCTGCATTGACAAGCAGGTTCTTTAATACTACAGCCACCTGGGGAGCCCACTGGACTCCCCTCTACCTCATACCACATACAACATGGATCAAAGACATATACATGATTTTGTATATGGCAATGAACTCTTGGAAATGACATCAAAAACACAAGCAACAAAAGAAAAAAAACAAATCGGACTTCATCAAAATGAAAAATGTTGGCACAACAAAGGACATTATAAAGAAAGAAAAAACAATCTACAGAATGGGAGAAAATATTTATAACTCATAAATCTGATGAAAGTCCAGTATCCAGAATATATTAAAGAATATTTGCAAGTCAGTAACAAAAAGGCAACTCAATTTAAAAATGGCCAAAGGACTTGAAAAGAATTTTCTCCAAAGAAGGTATACAAATGGCTGGTAAGACATGAATAGACAGATGCTCAATGTCATGAGTCATTAGGGAAATGAAAAAAAGCACTGTCAGTATTCTTGCCTGGAGAATCCCACAGACAAAGGAGCCTGGCGGACTACGGTCCGTAGGGTCGTAAAGAGTCGGACACGACTGACATGACTGAGCAGCACGGATGCTGTCTGACTCCAAAGAGCTGACCGTCCCGGGTCTGCTTCTTACTCCCCCGACGTGAGCCCACACCCTCTAAGGGCCTCTATGGGCCAGTCCAGGTTGCTGAAGCAGAATCAGATCTCCTGGCTGAGGGGTGAGAGGTGGGGCTGGCCAAAGGTGGGGCTGGGAGACGAGTTAGTCTCCATGAAATCCGGGCACCTGGTGGCCAACATCCATTAAACAGTTTCTGAGCTTCAGCTTCCCCTTCTGGGGAGTTAAGGAGCTAGACCACCCTAACTCACAACTCCCCTGCGGACAGGACCTCTATCAGCAGCCCGACTTGATAATGAGCTCCCCAGGACTTCAACGTCTGGCCTCAGAAAGAAAATCCTCTGGTCCAAGGCAAGGAGATCCTCACACCTTGCCTCTCATGACAACCCTGGCTAGTAACACCCCCATTGCATGTGAAAACATGGCCAAAAACATGGACAACCCTTCCCCCATAAGAGCTAGAGGTAACAGTTTTTGAACATTTGCTTTATGCCTTACATATGTCATCTCGCTTCATCCTCATGAGGCAGCAGTGTTATTATACCCATTTTACAGATATAGGATACTGAGGCCCAGTGCAGTTTAACTTATTCAAGGTCAAATGGAAAAGAGTCATGCACACTCACCTTACAACCCAGTGTTCCTATTCTTGAGTGTCTAGCCCAGAGAAATGAAAACTTGGGTGCACACAAAAATACAGATGTTGATAACAGTCTATTCATTATCACCCAAAGCTAAAGACAACCCAGATGTCATTCAACAGGTGAATAGGGATGCAAACTGCAGTACACACACACCATGAAATACTACTCAGCCATAACCAGGAATGGACAACCGAGACACACAGCAACCTGGACAAATCTGAAATCCATTTGCTGGGCAAAGGAAGTCAGACTCAAAAGTTGACATACAGGGGCTTCCCTGGCCGTCCAGCAGTTAAGAATCCACCTTCTAATGCAGGGGACACGGGTTTGATCCCTAATCTGGGAATATTCCACATGCCACGGGGCAACCTGACCCGTGAACCACAACTACTGAGTCCACCCTCCCTAGAGCCTAGGCTCTGCAACGAGAGGCCACCACAATGGGAAGCCCTCACACACAGTGTAGAGTAGCCCCCGCTCACCGCAACTAGAGAAAGCCTGAACACAGCAACGAAGGCCCAGTGCAGCCAAAAATAAACACATTAATCAATCAATTAATTATTTAAAAAATGAGCTCACTTTCAAAAGAATGTTGACACACTGGAGCTTCCCTGGTAGTCCATCGGTTAAGAATCTGCCAACCACTACAGGGGCTCGGGTTCGATCCCAGGTCCGGAAAGATTCCACATGCCATGGGGCAACTAGGTCCCTGCGCTGCAACTGCTGAGCCCACGTGCCTAGAGCCTGTGCTCTGCAACAAGAGAAGCCCAAGCACCGCAATGAAGAGTAGCCTCCACTCAACGCAACTGTAGGCAGCAAGCCTGTGGGCAGCAGCCGAGACCCAGCATAGCCAAAAATAAACAATATTAATTAATTAATTAAAAAGCATGAGCTCGCTTTTAAAACATTGAAATATTGTATAAGACTCCATTTATATGACATTCTCCAATGGCTAAAACTATAGGGACAGAAAACTGATGATGAGTGGTGGCCAGGGGCTGGCGGAGATGGAGGGGCTGACTGCAAAGGGGCGTCCGGAGAGGACTTTCGGGGTACTGGGATTATTTTGTGTGCTGGTTGTGGTGGTAGTTATACCACACAGTCTCTACCTGTGCTAAAACTCCCAGCACCGGACATCCCTGGTGGTCCAGTGGTTGAGAGTTTGCCTGCCAATGCAGGGGACTCAGGTTCGATCCCTGGTCTGGGAAGATCCCACCTGCTGCGGGGCAGCTAAGCCCGGGTGCCACGACTAGGGAGCCTAATCGTTCTGGAGCCCAGGCCGTGCAACAGGAGAAGCGGCCGCAATGAGAAGCCTGTGCACAGCGATGAAGACCCCGCTAAGTCAAAATATAAATCAATTCCATTTTGAAGAATTCACAGAACTGTACATGCGCGTGCGCGCGCGCACACACACACACACAGAGCAGCCCTGGGAGAGATAACTACATGATACTGACAACAGGTTGCCTGCTGTCACTGGCTGTGGCCCAAGTGGGAAACGCCACTTCTTCTTCAAGGGACGAAGCCTAGGAAACCCAGGGAAGTTCAGAAGTATGCAAATGAATGCTTAAGGAGATGGGGGCGGGGTGGCTGCTAATGGGTAGAGTGTCTCCTTCAGAGCTGCTGAAAATGATTTGGAAGATGAATGTGGTGGTTGTACAACATTGTGAATGTACTAAATACATGGAATCGTTCACTTTAAAATGGTGAATTTCATCTTTTTTTTTTTTTTAAAGTTCCAAGCTGTGGGTGGGAGGGGAAAATGTCCAGGGTTAACTGTGCCCTAAATCTGTCCCGAAGAAACCAGGCCTCAGAGAGGTTAAGTAACTTGCCCAAGGCCACACAGGCAGTAGGAGGCTGACCCTGAGTTAGTCTGCCTTCAAAGCTTGAGTCCTTTCCATGGGCAGATGTGATTAAATGAGTTAAATATTACCCCAGACAGTGACTGGTTATTACCTAGAAGCTCTAGCTGACCTTGTCTCCTTTGCCGAGGACGACCGCTGATCAGTATACGCGTGACTTCAGA